>NC_143062.1:31885000-41885000 GCF_052426305.1 Pelodiscus sinensis | reverse complement strand
CCTGTCATGTATTGATCCTCACAACACCACAGTTAGGTAGGCAAGTGCCATTACCATCATTTTACTGGTGGGAAACTGAGGCACAGTGGATACAGCTGGGAGGTGTGATTCCCAGGGTCGGTAGGCAGATTTAAATTAGCACGCTAACACTGCTGCAGCACAGGCCCACAGCCTGAGCTCAGACCCAGCATCCAGGTGGGTTTGGACTCAGGCAGCTAGCCCAGGCCCTCACTGGTGCCGTTAGCATGTGAGCTCAAGCCAGATCCCCACAGGCTGGGAAACGCGTCTCGCAGCAGCAGTGTAGGCTAAGAGCCAGACTCCCCTTGGCTTCAGTGGGCATGTGGGTTTAAATGCCTTTGAGAAGCCAGGGCTAGTGTGTGTCGTAGGTCCCACAGGAAGTCTGTGACAAAGTGGGCACCTCATCCTGCCCGCCTCAGAAAAACCGGGCCTAGTCCCAGCAATACTGATCAGTGCTTTGTGGGCTCTCCTATAATAAGGCAGACACGTTATAGGGCCGCGCCTCACAGAGGTGAGTAACTTTGGCCAGTACCTAAGGGTTTGTTTCTCCTACCACAGCAGCTTCATCTAGAACTCAAGTTCCCCTGCCCCCAATTTCCATCCCCCCACTGAATTTCAAAGGGTCTGTCTACACTGCAATAAAAACACCCACAGCTGGCTCACCTCATCCACCTGGGGTGCTAGAACATTGCAGTGTTGGCATCCAGGTTCAAGCTGGATCTGGGACTCTCCAGCCCGAGCTGGGACTTTCTATGCTGCAGATTTAAAACCTCGTGCGCCCAGGTCAGCAGACACGGCCTGTGTTTCATTGCAACGTGGACGTGCCTTGCTTGGAGTGAAATGGCACTTTCAGCTTGAGCTCACAGGCCTGCTGGCGGTGGGTTGACACTTACGTGCGGCTGATGCTGAAGCGACTCCCGCAGTGGGGGTCACACGGCTGCTCCAGTCACAGGGGTTGCTCAGCTGCTCCTCCAATCCAGTCTGTGCCATGGGAGTGTTATTTCACAGCGGTGATGCTGGGCCGAGCGAGGCTGGCGCCAGTCGAGTGGCGGGAGCACAGATGCCCTCGAGCTAATTGTGGGGGATACAAGCCCAGAGAGCTGCGTGGGAAATTTTCAAGGATCTCAGCTGAAAAACCTGGGAAACCTCTTGCAGGGAACGTGTGTGAATTATTTCACGGCACTGACTGTTGGGTCCATGAGGCATCTTTTGTCAGACACATGTCCACTCACACACACAAAAGAGCTGGTAGCTAAGCAGTGGTAGTGCAAGGACATTTTGAGTCATGCTTATTCTACACCCCTCCCTCGGGCCCTGTAGCCAATGGTCAGGAGGCATTCCCTGGGATACATGGTATTCTACCCTGGAATTTCTACCCTGTGCTCTTTGGGCCTATATTTTTGTTCTGGGTTTGTACTGCACCTTGTACCATGGAGTCCTGGTCCAGCAGTGCGCCCTCATTTTGGGTGCCCCCTACTCGTGCCCCAAGGCTCCTGTGCCATGGAGCTGAGCACTTGGAGCTCCTGAGCTAGATTTGTAGAGGTTTGGCCCCTCTGAAAATTGGACCCTTTTAAGATGCCTCCCATTTAGGCACCTAAAACAGGGTTACTCAACTTTGGAAGCCCCGGGGCCTGCAATGGTACTCAAAGCACATGCCGAGGGCCATAACTTAAGTTGCATATACATGCAAATATATATGCAAATATATGCAAATAGTTCTTTCACACTGATGGGCATGAATACAAAGATTAAGGCAAGACTATACAACATGCAGGCCCCATTTAAGTCAGCTCTGTGATATTAATAAAATGCAATATTTACCTGATTTCCACCCATATGTCAGCATTTTTAATGAGCAATGACAGTCCAGGAATGTAACTACTAAAACATCTCAACAGAAGACCATTCTATTGACTACATTTTTGTTTTGGCTCCCACCTGCGGGCTACAAACAAACGAGCCGCGGGCCGCATGTGGCCTGCAGGCCGCCTGTTGAGTAGCTCTGACCTAAAAAGTAGACTGTTGGCAGGGAAGTTACTAGCTTGATATTAACCTGTGCAACATACATGGACAGAAACTATGAACCTGCCCCTCCTTTGACTCAGAGGGAGCTAAATCTGCATGAAGCTTTAATGAAGTGAAAGGGGCCCCAGGAACCATGTGATTTGGTCCTTTTGCAGGAGTGGGCCTAAAATGTATTTGAGCCCCCCTCCTCCCAAACCAAGCAATCAATCAATTATAAAATGCGGTCCTGTAACTTGGGGATGGGCCAGATCCTTGACTGAGGTTTTATCTGTATTAGCATGCCTGGGAATCTTTGCAGGCTCCCTGATAATGTAAGAATTTCAGAGTCACTTGCCACTTAAGCTCAGCAGTCCCGCTTAGTGCAAGGTCTTCATTTTGAATCCCGACAGGCACCTGGACCTGGGAATGATTTAGATCCCTGTGCCTCAGTTTCCTTACCTGTAAAATGGGAGCGATATTTATCCCCTTTGCCAAATGCTCTGAGGTCTAGGGATGACAAATGCCCTCTAGGAGCTGGGTATTGCCATTACAGAACAACGCTTCCCTGTGGATTCCAAGCCAAACTTTTCTCCTGCAGTAGGAGATTTCCAAGATCCTGCCATCTCAGATGATTTCCCTGGGCGCTCTCACTCCTGGGAAGACAGCCAAAGGCATCCTCATGTGATTCTGGAGATGCTGCCTGCAACGGGTGAAAGGTGGGGGAAGAGCGGAGAAGGCTTCGGGGGCTCCCCCGCCCCCTGGTCCTAATTGGCCTGTGGGCTGGGGAGCTGGATCTGGCCCATGGAAGCCCTTTTGCCCACCTTTGGCCTATGGTGTGTACAGTGGATGGGGCTTTGCCCATCCCCTGCAACTTTGTATTAATGCTGCTCTGTCAGAAGCCGCCTGGCTTTTGTTTTTTAGCCGTTCATCTTCTGCGACAGTATCTCCAGGCTGTGCAAACTACAAGCAGCAACGGGCCTCCCTGTTCAGCAGCTGTTATGGGATACAGCAATAAAGGTGGGTGCCGCATACAATCTGCTGAAGTCAAGGGCTCCCACCTTTTTCTGTTGGGAGGAGCTGAAAGGTGTAGCCACAGTGGGATCTGGCAGGCCGTTGTTTGTATTTGCAAGCCAGAGGAGTTAATACACATAAGCCACACAGACCAGAGCTGTCCTTACCCATACACCGAATGTGCAGTCCCATAGGGCACCCTAAAAATGTGGGGTCTTAATATCCTCCCACCTGCCTCTTCCCATCTCGGCTGTGTGGCTCTGGCTCCTCCGCAGACGATCTAGTTAAAAAGTGACTAGTTAACTAGAGGATCTAGTTAAAAAGCCCGCCTGACTGATTAGTAGAACATTGATCCTGGGAAAGAGCCATGCAGGGGGTAGTTAAGCCATTTAAAAGGCATTTGCCAAGCCCAGGTATAGACTGTTTCTGAATTTACTGAGTTAGTCTACACAGGACTTAGTTTAAAATTTGGTTTCAAAATAGTTCAGGAATGTGTTGCTGAAGATCATAAAATCACTTTAAAAAATCATCAGCAGCATAGGGCCCCAGAAATCCTAACACAGACTCTCGGCTCTTGTCTTGTTGGCAGGTGCCAGGGCTGGCAAAAACACAGGGGTGCTGCACCAAAGCATCAAGATGCTGAAAAACGAACATTTCACTGCTGCATGCAAGTGCCTCAGCAACGTGGAAGCAAAGGAAGGTTGCAGTGTAGTTACCGGATGCTCTATTTTAAGTGGTTTCCTCCAGCCGACGACAGTAAATCAGAAAAGAATTAGGGGGCCTGATGAGGACACACTGAGCAGTGCTGTGTTGTTTTGCATGCAGCAGCCACCCCGGGTCACACCAACCACTGGTTTGCTGTGGCACGCTGCCACAGAGAGTTTTTTTTTAAAACTATGAAGCATTCCTAGGAGCTAGGCCCTGGCTGTGAACGAGCGCTGTGGGAAAAAGATGCCCCGCAGTGTTATACAAATTGTTCTACATGCTTGTCACAGATTCACAACCCACAAGTAAATGACTTCAACCCCTCTCTACTGATAACCCTGCCTTTCCTTTTAGACGAGGAGCAAGCACCAGGGCCGGCTCGAGCCATTCCTGTGCCCCGGGCAGCGGGCGCGTGACGCATGCGCGGCTCCAACCCCCCAGCGCACTGCGCACCTTACAGCTGCAATCGGGTGCGCGGCGTCCCTTACAGCTGCCATCAGGTGCCCGCCATAGGATGATGACCTGGGCAGCTGCCCGGCTAGCCCCCCCGCCTTAATCCGGCCCTGGCAAGAACATGCACCAAGCGGCCCTATGGAGGATACCAACTTTGGTCTTTGCTTTCAGTCTGCCCTGGCTCCCTGATTTATGGAGTTTTATTGACAACCATTCTGGAGGAAACCATTTAGTTGAGCCACCTGCAGCAAAAGGTAACCAGCTGTGCACACTGAGATGGAAGCAGACAAATGAGTGTAAGGATGTTAGGAAGCACGTCATTAGCTAATCGTGGAGTTAATAGAATTTCTATCGACTACACGATTAGTCAATAAGGGAGGAAACCTCAGTCCCAGGTTGTGCTGGGTCTGGGAGTATCTCCCTCCCCCCCCCCCCATAGCCCCCCGCAGCTCTGCAGCTTAAATGTAGCTCCTGGACCCAGCACAAGCTGGGACTGGGCTGGGCTTGCTCAGTCGTGGCTCATGCTGGGTCCAGTAGCTCCCTTCCACAGCGGGCTCCAGTGGGGGGCTGGGATCCCCTGCAGACGGGGGCTGCTGCTACGAAGCAGCCCCTGTCCGCAGTGGCCCAGGCTGGCTATGAACAGAGGCTGCTCTGGCAGCAGCCCCTACTGGCGGTGAGCCTGGACTGGCTGCAGGCAGAGGCTGCTTTGCAGCAGTCTCTCCTGTCCACCCGTGCTGCTGCATTTAATAGAGGCAGCATGTGGGGTAAAGGGGCAGGTGGCACCGTCGAGACAGTGCTGGGGGCAACCAGCTTTTAAGCCAGATCCCCCCCCAGCACTGGCTGCTGCTTCCCTCACTTGCTGCCTCTGATACAGAGGCAGCGAAGCAGGAGGGTAATGTCAGTAATCGATTTGACTAACCGATAAGGCCAAGTTTATCAGTTAGTCGACTACTTGACTACTCCATTATATCCCTAATTGGGAGGGGTTGATAAAGGGAACTTTATCAGTGAACTTTTCAATGCAGTAAAGCATTGAAATGATGCTGGCTGGACTCCCTGGTGCATTAAATGGAGCCGCATGCTAGTGTCATTGCTGAGGCTTACTTCCTTGAGGGACAGATCATTTGCTCTTTATGACGCCCCCCCCCCAATGGTGGAATGTGCCTTGCTTTTCTCAGAAGCTTTCTCCAGGTCATGTAAGGTGGTATTCATCCAGGGCAACCTACCTTGACAGCATAATGATAATAATGTTGGTGCCTGAGTTATAATGAAGCCATACTTTCATAGGACTGGAAGGGACCTTGAGAGATCACTGAGTCCAGGCCCCTGCCCTCATGGCAGGACCAAATACTGTCTAGACCATCCCTGGGAGGCATTATTTTAATTTCTTTCACAGCAGGACCAAGTACCATCCCTGACAGATTTTGCCCCAGATCCCTAAATGGCCTCTTCAAAGATTGAACTCATAATGCTGGGTTTAGCAGGCCAATGCTCAAACCACTGAGTTATCCCTCCCTCCCCCTCTGCTGAACTTCTACAGATACACTTGGCATGGCGTCTTGTGACCGTCCATTTTCTGCACACGCAGAGTCCATAAACTAGAAGGAATCAATGTAATGACCATGCACACACAATACCAAAAGGCCAAATATTAGTGCATACGTACATATTGTGACGAAGCTCTGGCCATGCCCTGTGAGTCCTGCACCTCTAGGTGGTTATTGTATGCCTCAGAGGCTTGCTGTGACCCTCCACATCATTGGTAAAGTCAAGGGATTGGGGGGAGACCCCTTCTTAATCCTGAGCCTCCTTTTTCCAGGCTCGGACTTTTTAGTGGGGTGGGGAAGATTGGGGGGATCCCAGGCATGCGCACTACTCTGGGTTCTGGCCCAGGGACTCTAGATAGCAGCAACTGTCAGGATGTTTCCCTCTAGCCCCAATACAGCAGACTTTTCCCTGGGCCACTTCCCCAAACACTCCCCTAATAATTCTCCCTTGTACCTGAGCGAATCTTTCCTTTCTCAGCTCTCAGCAACACACTTCCTCCTCTCAGTCCATCACTCTTCTCCTTCCTCCTCCCTGACCTGGAGGGGACGCATATTAAAGTAGCACAACAGCAATTAATTGACTGCAGGGCTACGTCTACATTGGCACGATTTTCCGGAAATGCTTTTAACGGAAAAGTTTTCTGTTAAAAGCATTTTCGGAAAAGAGCATCTAGATTGGCACGGACACTTTTCTGCAAAAGCACTTTTTGCGGAAAAGCATCCGTGCCAATCTAGACGCACTTTTGCGCAAAAAAGTCCTGATCGCCATTTTAGCCATCGGGACTTTTTTGCGCAAAACAGTACTGTGCTGTCTACACTGGCCCTCTTGCGCAAATCATTTGCGCAAGAGGGCTTTTGCCCGAACGGGAGCAGCATAGTATTTCTGCAAGAACACTGACGATCTTACATGAGATCGTCAGTGTTCTTGCGGAAATTCAAGCCGCCAGTGTAGACAGCTGGCAAGTTTTTCCACGAAAGCAGATGATTTTGCGGAAAAACTTGCCAGTCTAGACACAGCCCAGGTGCCTGATTTGGGCAAGCTCTCCAAATCCTTATCCAAGTAACATTTCTGTGCTTACAGGACAATGAAAACACTGTATTATCTGTGTGGTAGCACTTAGGGGCCCTGGCTGCTGACCAGAAACCCTCTCTGATAGGCAGAAAGATGGTCCCTGCCCCCAAACATTTCCAATCCATATGTACCTTCCCTTCAGCAAAGCTGAACAGCTATGCAGCCCAACTAGAAGGAGAGGTCTTGTTTATTGAAAACGTACGTACTGGCAGCTTATCTCATTTCCCCACCGCCCAGCATACTAATTTGTCTTGAGTGGTCTAGGAGTTCTGGTGTAATACATCCTTTGTTAAGTGTGTCAAACTAGGAAGTTAGGAGACCAGTCAGAGTTAAAGTGCTATTAAGACCGGAGCTTCTTTTTAAAATCAAAACAAGGGATCTCCTGCTATTTTAAAAATTGAATTTCCTCGTGACCCCCATCCTTGGATGAAGAATTAAAAGGAGATGACGAAGAAACGAACTGTTTTTCAACTAATTTTCTCCTCTTGAAAATAAGGCTGTTCTGCGGTGAATACCTAGCAACGGGAAAAAGCCATACTTTCACGGAGCCCTTCAGGAGCTGTCATTCTTTCACATCCATCCTGTGCAGGAGTGGAGTTTCATTAATTGGGGCTAGTGAAAAAGTGTGCTCTAGTAAGTGCCCTACTACACAGACAAATTAACTCCCACTCCATGAGAGGTGCAGGGTTTATGGCACAGTTAGGGTGACGCAGCTTCTGGATGGACACTACCTTAGGGTATGTCTACACTATCCTCCTAGTTCGAACTAGCGGGGTAATGTAGGCATACCGCACTTGCAAATGAAGCCCGGGATTTGAATTTCCCGGGCTTCATTTGCATAAGCGGGGAGCCGCCATTTTTAAAACCCCGCTGGTTCGAACCCCGTGCAGCGCGGCTACATGGGGCTCGAACTAGGTAGTTCGGACTAGGATTCCTATTCCGAACTACCGGTACACCTCCCCATGGGCACAGCTCCCCATGGGCACAGAGTTCCCTGCCCCAGAAAGCAGGCAGACTCCTGACGCCAGGCAGCTGAGAGTCTGGTGGGGACAGGGCAGGCAGCCAGGCTCCCAGTGAAGACTGGGGAGGAGGGGCGCAAGCGTCCTGCATCAGGGTGCCAGACTTCTGGTGATGGGGAGTCAAGAAGATGGGGCAGATTGGCTCATGGTGGTGGGTATCCAAGAGAATGGCAATAGCTCCCCAGAACTGTGGCCCCACCCTCTGCATGGCTCCTTATTCTCCAACTCCCCGCAGCCCCTGCCTTTCCCTCCTGTTGCTCACCCCTAAGAATGGTAAAAAGCAAAGAGGCCATGGCCCCTTGACCTCCCCGCTCTGTTCCAGTGACTCTGAGCAGATGGGCTCCCAAAGGGGTCTAAGTGAGGAACCAAGAGACCCCCTTTTCTACCCCCCATGCTGCCCCTCAAGTCGGTGGGCATGCTCACGGTGAGGACATGCACTGTCAATAGGAGAAGAGTAGTGTGGACACTAATCACCGCAGTATCTTCTGTGGTAACTGTAAGTCGACCTAACACAGGTCAATGTGTTTCTAGTGTAGATATCCCGAGTATGGGAAAGCATTAAAATACGCATGAAAAAAAGAGCAGTGCTGTCTTGGGGACCTGCATTATGGATTTTGATCCAATTTTCTTTTATAGACATGCCATTTACTGAATTGTAGTCTAAACACTGAATTGTAAAAAAGATCCTTATTAATTTCAGTCCTGGAACCAAAGTTAACCTGTGGAAGTTCTATGTAAGTATTTTAAAATCAGAAATAAATGTATAGAATGAAAGTGAAAAAGATATCGTCTCTCTCAAATATAAAAAAACCCATGGAAATTCACAGTAAATGATTAAGCCCATTCTAATTAGTAAAAACAGGAAGTAGTATACCCACTTCCTCCCTATGGACAATATTTAGCTATGCTACATAAACAAAAGATATATTTGCAGGAGAGCTGAATGTCTAACTTCCGCATAGCTTTCAACTCATGCTAGTTTAGAGACTGAATGCAATTCCCTAAGAAGCAATGTGCTAGGCTGACAGTATCCAATTTTGCAAACACTAATGGTCGGGGTACACTGAAAGAAAGACAGGAGACACGCGATATGAGTTTTAATCAGGCCACAGCTTTATTATACAGATGTCTGGGACTACCCAGCCGATGAACTGTACAGTGAAGGTCAATCCATGTTTCTTTAAATCATTATTTGGCGCTCTGCCAGCGGCCTTTGATTTCCATCCAGGTCCCCCAGCCAACCCATGTCTGGGACTATAACATCCACCACACTCATAGGAGGGTTAAGGTGGGCTATGAGAAGGGGGAAGATTTTGGCTCCCTGTCATACCAAAGGAATCCCCAAATCCCCAATCCCCTCCCCTGTGCTGTTCCTTTAGCCAGTGCCTCCTTTTAAGTCCTTTACCAGGCCATTTATCTGTTCCTTGCATGCTTTCCTTATGGAGTACCTGCACTTGGCATCTGCCACAAGGGCGCACCAACAATTTTCTTGGTTGCCTGCTCCCACCCCAAGCTGGTTCCCAGACCATCTCAAAATGAATGGTTCTTTTGTGAGAAAGTACTCATTGTCCCATGTAGGATCAGGAAGAGGTGCCAGCCAGTGCATTTTCCTTGACCCAGAAACTGCAAAAACAGTCCTCCCCAGGGAGCTACACAGGTGACCTGCACTCTGGAAGCTGGAATTGACAGAACTCCTTAACAGAAACTAAACAAACCATTTGTGTGCCTGGAGCCAAATTCTCCACTCCCCGACCACACCATATTCTGAGGTTCCAGAGAGCCAGTGGTATCTCCTTGCGTTTGCTGCTAGCACTTAGTGCAAACTCACAACTAGCAGATGTTGAGGATTAAACATTGTAAAACAAATACCTTCACTAACTTCATAATCCTGTGCAATCTGGACACTTGGACAGTAAAGATGCGATAAATTGTGATCACCAAGTGCTCTCCATTGACTTCAGTACTCCACCAAAATGAGAAGAGTAAACAGAGTTGACAAGGGAGCGTCAGCTGTTGACTTAACAGTGGCGCCGATAATGCAGTAAGCAGATCTAAATACATGAACTTCAGCTACGTGAAGTTGTGTAATCTAGGTTGATGGCCCTTGGTAATCTAGACAAGGCCTGAAACTGATTTGCAACTCCACAATGTAGAGCTAGAGGGTTTGGTTTTGTTTTGTTTTGGTTATCCACGTTTTGCAAATCTACATTCATCAGCTTGTGCAGAATCAAGAGCTCTGGGCTTTCTGGGTCCTGATACTATTCATTTCTTGGGGGAAAAAGAGAACACTGTTCCCTCTCGTAGCATAGGCCTTGTAGTATAGCACAAGGCCCTATAAGCATGTGAATAAATCAATCCCTATTCAGTAAGGCAGTTAAGCGAAGTGTTTTGCTGAATCTGGGCCTAAGAAAATAAGCAAGATGCAGGTCACCAGGGACATAAAGTATATCTTTACATTTCTACTAGACATTCTCCTTTTTATAGTTAGTGTGTTATCAAGAAATTTTAGAAATAACAGCTTCTTTAGTTTGTAGTCTATTCTAAGTTAAATATTTAATTTTAAAATTTCTGAAATAAATTTTTCTGGGGTAACCAAGGGAGGCTATGTTCCTAATTTAAAATAATGAAAGGAAATCCTTGCAATTTGTGACTAGACTTTAGAATAGCACAGGTTTTAAAGCTCATTTAGACAACCAACAATAACTAGTAAATTTCATGCTCTGTGACACTGAAACAATGTTAACTGTAAAATATCAAGTCATTAAGATGAGCATAAAGTCTCTCTGCTTTTATTTCAGAACATCAAACTACATGTAAACTTTAATATGACACATAAAGAAATGGAAGTCTTTCAAAATAAAAATAAATCCTAAATCAGATTTGCTACTGAAAACGCACAAAAGGCAGTTCTAATAAAGATGAATCAAATATGCCCTTTCTTCACACCTTAACAAAAATATATTTGAATTTTTAAAAATAAATATTTTTATATATATTCAGGATTATATATATAAGTTTCTTGCAGACTAATTTTCATCCAAACATATCTAGGTTTAAGAAAGCAGTTCTAGTAACACAATTTCAGAAAGCAATTATTGAAGCAAGTCATTTGATTTTAGAAAAATTTGTTTAATTAATAATCCTCACAAACTGCACAATTATAATTCATAAATACAGATGAAGTTGTAAAAAATGAAAAGGGAATTTTAATTCATAAATGTATTTCATTCCAATGGTTGCCCTCTTAATATACTAAATATGTGAAAATCAGTGCAATCTGAACACTGTCCAAAAAACACATCAACCCCGGAATACTCAGTGGAGTATACATTCATTTCTACTTTGTAGCTTCCTTTAGTAAAAAGAACTAACTCAATAAATCTTTGGTACTATAATAAAGCATAGTGAACCCTCCAATTTTCAATAGAGACAAAACACACTGGGAGGTTAACACTGTAAATATTCAGAGTCATGCCGTAAAATATTAACTTCATTTTTCTAAACTAAAACCTACCTCACTGAAGATGCTGCCACTACTTGAAACTAAATATGATGGGGGCTATCTTCTTGTACAGAAGCCAACAGGAGTTTGGTACTAATCTTCATGGGTATGGGCAGAAGCCCAATATGATTAAAACAAGGAGAGGGAAGGATCCATTTAGTAAAATGTGCTAGAATTGAGTTGGGAAATATTTTTGTAATGAGTGCACCAAAAAGCTTCACAAGAAAGCATACAAAACTACCACTTATTGAAAGATCTCTCATTTTCTGCTGAATGTGTTGTTTTGAGACTGCATAAATGAAACACTGGTTTACAACAACTCACAGAATTTAAGTCCGTCCCAATACAAATGTGTTCTTTGTTTGGAGGGTCTCATTCAGTGATTATTATTTATTTTTACAGTATGTGTGCTATTCTCAGTGCAAGACCAGATGACTTTATATTAGAATAATGCAGTGCAATTTCTCTCTCTTGGGACAAAGACAGTGAGTAAATCTTAACATGATAGGAATGTTTCAAAACAAAAATTGAAAACACATGTTTCACCAAGCAAGTATTCTTCTATGTACAGCAAATCTAGAAAAAGCAGCATATCATGTTTGTGCATCTTTGCATTTTACTAAGTACAGTACACCTACTTTAAAAGAGTCTTCTATGTTTAACAAAAGAAATACAAATTCAGTCTGAATAAAAGAAAAACAAATGGCTAATTATTTTTTCCAACAAGGAAACTAAACAGAGAATGTAGAAAGCCTAAAAAGTAAGGAGCACCATGTTTAGTAATAAAGGCAACCACCTTCCTCATTTTGAGTGATAATGGCTCAATTTGAAAGCATTAGAAACAAACTGAAAATGACAAGCAGATGTGGTGCTTCTGCAAGGCTTCTGCTCCTCCATCTCTCTGCTCAGGCCATGTCCAAAACTTAGGCTACAAAGTATGAGTTTTGTGCAGGGTATTATTAATGTTTTCCACGTCTACCTTCAAAAGCATGATGCTCTCTGTGGGCTAAGTGGGGTGGGGAGAGAGAAGAAAAATCAACTTTTAAATTAATTATATGAACAAGAACTAAGTAAAAACAATGCTAAGGGATGGAGATTTGGGGACGGAGGTATATTTTGATGGATAAAAATATTCCTATGGATTCTCCTACTGTTAGCAAGAAACAGTATGTTTTAGTGAAGGCATTCAATAGAATAAAAAATTACCACTACTTTCAGAATTAACTTCACTCTAAATAAACCTTTTTGTTGCAAATGCCTGTACATTTAAGGCATAATACAAGATCTAGCATTACTGTACTTATGGTCCTAACCCTGCAAGCCTTACTTCAATGGATTCAAGCTGCTATGTCAAGTCCTGAGTAAATTTCAGATTTTGCGCTGCCGCTTAATCCAAAAAACACCCATTGACTTCTATGGGCTTTGGCTCAGATCCCTGGAGGATTCCCCTATTCTGTTCTTCTCAGTCCAGCACCTTCATGTACACTTTGAATTAAAGAAGCAGAGACAGAGGCTGAAATCCTGGCTCCACTAACTTCAACAAAGACAAGAATTTCACCCAGAGTCCCTGCCTGACCTTAATTTTAGTCTAAATTAAGATGAAAACAACAGGAAAAATCAATAATAAAGGTGAGTGGTCAGGAGGGACAGGAAAAGACAACAACCATTTTTACTAGTGTGTTTATATAGAGCTTAGCCCAGTGGAACCCCTCCAGATCTTTATTGTACTGCTACAATACCAATAAACTCATTAATGAACAATGAGTTCTTTTATTATTTCATCTGCAGGCAATATAGCTTTGTGAATCTCACAAACCAGTTTGTTAACACCTAACTATGAAAAACACCTGCACTATTTTGTACAGAGAAAAAAGCTCCAATAGTTAGAAAGTAAAAATTCTTATGCTATGATACTACATTTCTGAATGCTAAAAGTTCAGTCAGTCACTTAACAAGGTTATCCTAAAGCATACAGCTCATCTATGATCACCCTCTCTATAAAACTGGAAATCCTGGTAGGAGGAAATAAATTGACAAGATACTTACGCTTATAAAACACTGCTTTAAAGGACGTGTGTGGCAGAAGTTCATAGATCTTTTCTAAAACAGTTGCTTCACTTGCTAAAGATGCATTCACATTCCAGACTTGAACAACATCTTCACGGTCACGAACACTGACACTAACCCCTATTACTTCGTCATCTGTGTAGAGGAAGAAGTGTTGAAGAAATAATCCATTCTTTAAAAGGGAGACGAGTCTATACAGGCTAGTTATGCTATTGTGGAACATTTTGTACAAAAACAAAACAAACATGAAGAAATGAAACAGGGCAGTCTAGAATGAGGAGAATACCAGAATAGAAACCATGTGTGTGTTTAGTTGCAGCAGTTGTTGTAAATAGTGCCTTGAAGCGAATTGGCAGTTCATACACAATTGATAGCTATGGCTTTAATTCTGTGTTATGGTAATATAAGGAACTGAGGGACTGGGAAATCTGTCACCACTCTGAGTGAAATTTTATTTTTCGAAGTGTGAAGGAGACAAACAGTAATCTCTCCAGAATGTTTAGCTTTATTACTGGGCTGCTACTAGGGGTGTGAGAGTGTTACAGTTTACATGGTTAACAGATAAGCATGGGCTCATCAGTTAATGTGCACGGGGGACAGGTGGGAGCTGATGTGTGCAGGGAGCCAGCTTTTATGCCAACTCCCTGTGTGCACTGGCTCCTGTGGAGTTGCCTCCCCCCACTCTCCCATGCAACTCCCCTGCATGTAAACATGTCACTGCTGACATTTTCACAAAAGCTTTTTAATATCCCTAGTTGCTACTGTTTTCTCAAGCAGCAGAATGAAATTAACAAGACTATGGTGAGTTTCACACTGTTGCTACAAGTATCCAGGAGTCCTTTGTCTACTGCTGAATCACTGAGATTGGAACAGAATTCTGCATAGACAATTAAGTGTACAGGGCACACATGCTTTTTTACTTCCTGACGTCAGTTCAACTCTCCATAAGGAGGAATGAGCAGGGACAGATTTAATGTTTTTTATTGTGAAAAGATGAGGGGCATCTGTTTCTGTTTCCTAGGCTGCTAAAACGCATGGAAGTTAATCAGAGAAGTAGATTACCTATCATACTACCTCAACAAACCCTTGCTGAAAAATACTGTCATTAAATTATTGCATCTAAACAATATCACCTATTGTGTTTCTGAATTTAGTGGTTCCACTTAACAGGCGACATATTTCAAGTACATTTTGTGTAAAATTAACACTAACAACTAATGTGATTCAAGTGGTATAATGAAATGAGAAGAAGGGTGGTCCACTGCAGGTCCACTGTGATCATTCAGCAGATTCCAATTCATTCTCAGTTCTGTTACAGAATACCTTTGTGACCCTGGGCAAATCATTTAACCTATCTGTGTCTCCATTTCCTAACTGTTAAATTGGAAAACAGTACTTCTTCATCCCACAAAGTGCTGCAAAGATAAATACACTGAAGATTGTGGGATATACAGGTATTGCAGTAATGGGGGACATATAATGCCCAAGATAGATTCACAGCAGTAATGGTACAAAACACCCCATAACAAGCAAATGGACTCGTGCTGAGACGTCCAGAATCCTAGCACTATGGAATTAGCATTAAGCCATTACAACACTGCTGATATACAGATATTTTACCTGTAGAACACTTGGCATTCTCCTAGGGATTCAAGCTGGGCCATTGGAGGCAGGTAGAACAATCATATCAAACAGAAGTTCTCAGCGAGGTGGGAAGGGAAGTTTCAGCCTCTGGGACAGAAGCCCCAAACCCTCAGCCCCATGATCTTCTCCCATCTCCACAGCTGAAGCCCAAAGTCCTCGTATTTCCCACCCATTGGGCCCTGGAATTTTTATAGCACGTTGGGGGAGGGGGCTCAGAAAGAAAAACGTTAAGAACCTTGATCTAGAGCTAACTCTATCCCACATAACAAGCCAGGAAACCCTGTTTGTCTCTTTGACCTGTGCCCTTGACAGAGAGAACAGGTATGCTAATATTCTGACACACAAGTTTTAAGTGTCAGAAGGTTTTTTTAGAACAAGAACCTAGTGCTTGGAACAGGGGCTTAAAATAAATCTAAATAAATACACAGAAAGCACTGTAAAAACAAGATCTCTTTACCTGCTGTAGAGCAATCTGTAAACTGTTCCCCAATAGTTGCCAGCAGTAACTCTTTCCAAACCGCAGACTAAGAAGAAAAAAATCAGTTACCATTCTAGGATCTTTCCACGTACATGTTAGGTTTTCTTGTTCAGTCTTGAGTGCAGTTTCTGAAGTTGTGTGTTATAAGTGCATCTTATGTTACACTATTCCTTTCTTCCACAAAGAGTTGGGGCAAGAATTTATAATACTTATAATAAGTAGTGTCGAAGCAAAAACAAGCTCCTCTGTGTTTAGGCAGCTAACAAACAGCTTTATTAATTAATAAAGCACAGCATGAGCCAAACGTGGTCACAGCAGAGCCGGGCCCAGTAAGGCTGCTAATACAATCAATCCTAGGGGTAGCCGTGTTAGTCTGAATCTGCAAAAGCGACGAGGAGTCCTGTGGCACCTTATAGACTAACTGAAGTGTAGGAGCATAAGCTTTCATGGGCAAAGACCCACTTCGTCAGATGCATGTAGTGGAAATTTCCAGAGGCAGGAATAAATATGCAGGCCAGGATCAGGCTGGAGATGACGAGGTGGATCCAATCAAGGAGGATGAGGCCCACTTCTAGCAGCTGATCTGGAGGTGTGAATTCCAAGAGAGCAGAAGCTGCTTTTGTAGTTAGCAAGCCATTCACAGTCTTTGTTTAATCCAGAGTTGATTGTGTCAAACTTAAAGATGAACTGTAGCTCAGCAGTTTCTCTTTGAAGTCTGGTCCTGAAGTTTTTTTGCTGCAGGATGGCTACTTTTAGATCTGCAATTGTGTGTCCAGGAAGATTGAAGTGTTCCCCTACAGGTTTTTGTATGTTGCCATTCCTAATATCAGATTTGTGTCCATTGATTCTTTTACGTAGGGACTGTCCTGTTTGGCCGATGTATATAGCAGTGGGGCATTGTTGGCACATGATGGCATATATTACGTTGGTGGATGTGCAGGAGAATGTACCAGTGACAGTATGGCTGATCTGGTTAGGTCCTGTGATGGTGTTGCTGGTGTATATATGTGGGCAGAGTTGGCACCGAGGTTTGTTGCAAGGATTGGTTCCTGAGTTCGAGTTATTATGGTGCGGTGTGTAGTTGCTGGTGAGAATATGCTTCAGGTTGGCAGGTTGTCTGTGGGCAAGGACCGGCCTACATCCCAAGGCCTGTGAAAGCGAGGGATCATTGTCCAGGATGGGTTGTAGATCACTAATGATGCGTTGGAGAGGTTTTAGCTGGGGACTGTAGGTGATGGCCAGTGGTGTTCTGTTGGTTTCTTTCTTGGGCTTGTCCCGTAGCAGGAGGCTTCTGGGTACACGTCTGGCTCTGTCAATCTGTCTTCTCACTTCCTCGTGTGGGTATCGCAGTTTACAGAATGCTTGTTGAAGATCTTGTAGGTGTAGGTCTCTGTCTGAGGGGTTGGAGCATATGCGGTTGTACCTCAGTGCTTGGCTGTAAACAATGGATCGTGTGGCGTGTCCGGGATGGAAACTGGAGGCATGCAGGTAAGTATAGCGGTCGGTTAGTCTATAAGGTGCCACAGGACTCCTCGTCGCTTTTGCACAATCAATCCTAGTATCTTTATATCCTTTGCCAAAGAGTCTGACGTCAGGGCATCCAATTACAGAAATCCTCAATTAAATTTGGAAAAACAAAGCCTTATCAACAAGATGGCGGACAGGTATGAGGGAGTACATCTCCTGTCCCAACCAGCTCAATTAACACATACCAATAGCCCATCCTGTAGGCCTCTTCTCACGGGGTGACAGAAAGTTCACTCTGGTCTACGTGCTTGAGAGAAAAGCTGAAATGGTTTCTGATATACAAGATGGCTTCTAGCTAAACATAAAATAGCTTTTACAGTAGCATAACTTGAAATTCTTCTAATAAATGTTTAAGCATAAATTTACTTTCCTTAAATTCGTGTCTGGAACCTGACCTAAGTAGGCTAATGTAAAGTACAAATGTAGATTTCTCTGAAGTATTCCTCCTGCTTATGCAATATAAAAGATCACTAAATGGCATTTGTGACCACTTGTTCTATCAAAAAATAAGTACCGTTCATTTTAAGAGCCAACCTGTACTAGAAAATTTGTATTTAAATATCATGTCTTGATTTTCCTTTTGACTATGAAATTTTTTTTTCAACAAATTCAAATGATAACTAGATAATTAAAACAGGAAATAAGTCTATCACACAGTTGTCTTTGGTTATGTTAGTCTGATGATACTGTTATTTCCTTTTTGACATTTTTGACATTTGTTACTATGTAAGCCAAAGGAGAATTCAAAACTTGGAACCCTGATGTTGATAATTCATAAGCAACTCTGGGCTAATACGTTCAATAACATACTCCAACATGTGTGCTTACAGGGAAATAATCATATTTCTGGACCATATGGCAACATCTATGTTTTTCTATACAGCCATAATGACTTTTGTATATACTGCTTGGAACAAACCATGGCCTCACTTTTTCAATATAGTTGTATTTTTAGGTACTATTAAAATGGTTAAGAAATTAAAACAAAATAAAGTTAAATCCAAAAAGCACAAATACGATGAGCCAAGCAAAATTTCACTTTGTTTCTGAACATTCTAATCCACTATGGAGCTGCGAGTCAGCAAACATCATGCCAATTCTATAATTATATTTTTGGCTGGAATTAAAAGGGGACCAGATAAGTGGGGAAAAATGAAGGGAAAGGTGACAATGAAGAAGTGAGGAGAGGGTAGGGGATCAGGTATGGAGTGAAGCTGAGGTGAAGACATCAGTGGAATGAAGGCTGGAGCAAACAGCCAATCAGCACAGGGAACTGAAAGGTCACAGACTGTCCAAAGGTCCCTGCTTTGCAGGCTTCTGCAGCTGCTCCTATGGGCTTGAATCTCAGGCTGATTCCCCTATTTTCACAGGGACAACTCATATGAGAAATTATACGTGTTCGTGCAAAATAGGGCCCTAACCTTCTACACATAGAAAGCAAAAGGTATTTCAGCAATGCTGAAACAGAAATTGTTGGAGTGATTTTCCACCCTTTTAAACTGTTATTATGCAGTACATTTTAGAACTTACGGCAGTGAAGAACATGACTAGCTAGTGACAGGCACAGTGTGATCTATTAGAGGCAGCAGCGCGGGGGAGGGGAGACTATGGGGGAGTCCCAGTGGGGAGGTGGGCTGGAGCTGTGAGCTGCTTGTGGTTATCAGGGAAGCTCCATGTGCTGTCCCTCCCTGCAGGCACTGCCCCTGCAACTCCTACTGGTCAGGAACCACAGCCAATGAAACTGTGGGGGCAGCGCCTGCAGGCGAATGCAGCACATGGAACCACTGGCCCCCCCACCCCTGGTTGCTTCTGGGAGCAGCATGGGGCCAGGGCAGGCAGGGAGCCTGCATTAACTCCACTGTGCTACAGATTGGGAGCTGCCTGAGGTAAGTGCCCTGTGCCCCCTCCTGCACCTCAACCCCTGCCCCACCCTAGAGCTAAACTCCCTCCCACAACCCAACCTTCTGCCCCAGTCCTAAGCCCCGCCTGAATCCAAACTTGCTCTCAAAGCCTACACTCCCACCCTTTGTCCCTATCCTGAGCCTGCTCCCGTACCCTAATTCCTGCTCAGACCCTGCATCCCCAACTCAAATCCCCAGACCTGAGCCCATTCCTGCAGTCCAAATCCCACAACCCCAGCCGAAAGCCCCCTCCTACACACCAAACCCCTTATCCTCAGACCCACCCCAGAGTCCTCACCCCAATAATCTGCTCCAGGCTTGAGCCCCCTCCTACTTCCTGAACCCCTCCTTTTTGGCACCATGCCAGAGCCTAAGGAAAGCCCTAACCCTCCGCCTGCTCCCCGCCTCCCTGCGGGCTGTGGGTGACCCTAGACTGATTTTTTTCTAGAGGTCAGTGGCTCCTGATAGGAAAAAAGGTTCCACACCTTTGATTTCGGCCCTACTCCTAAAACACTTAATGAAAATTAATATTGTTGTGCATGACTAGTTCTACTGAGTTCCCTTCAATGGGGCTACTCACATGTGAGTTTTGTAGGACTGGTTAGTTCTGAATTGAGGACAGGTTCTTGGAGAACATCATTGCTGCTCCAGCTATAATTAACTATTAATTTTCAATCACAGTGACCATTATTATATTTTATCTTGTGTATCTGTAAGTGAATAAAGCAAGTCTTGAGAGGGAAGTTAAAATTTACCAAATCCTATGCCAGCCAAATGGAGATGCTGTATGAAATATTTACCTATAGCTTTTGTTTAAAGATTGTCACATAAATGTTATGAGCAAAAAGTCAAGTACTGATTTATCTGCTGCAACACATTTTCTCATTTTCTTAAAATAAAAGGTGTTAGACTTTATAATGGTGTACTGACATCATGCAACACAGTTCAACAACCAAACTAAGAACTTCACAAAAGGAATTTTTTAAAGAAAAATGTCATCATTTTATATGTGAAGATTAAGCCGAAACCCTGATCAGTCATTTCCAGATAGAAATTGACATTACATACTGTACTTTCTTTAGGGACCTTCATTTTCCATACACCTCCTTTGGCATTGCTTTCCTCTTCCCTGGTTGAGGGAAATATATCAAAGAAAACAAAACATTCAAATCCACAGGTAGGTAAGTTGCATACAGTGTACTTTTCATAGTATGATACAAATTTAAATTTATTTATGGGGTTAATTTTCCAGGAAGATTCCATTTGAAATGTAAGTACTAAATCTTGGTAACAAGGCTGACAGCAGAGAGAAATCATTCACTGTTCATGTGAAGCACACCTGTCAATATTAGAGATGTTAACTAACATGTATTTGTGTAAACATATAACCGTTGAATTTTTTAGCGGGTTATACATTTACATGTGGGAGGACAGATGGGAGAGGCAGCAGTGCAAGGGGGAGGCGGCTCCATGGGAGCCTATACACACGGGAACAAGCTTGAACGCCACTTCCCACTTGTACTGGCTCCCGCCTGTCCCTACCTCCTATGTTGCTGCCTCTCTATCAGAGGCAGCAGCATGGGGAAAGAGGGGTCAGGCAGCTCTGCAGGAGTCAGCACAAACTGGGAGCCAGCTTAAAAGCTGGCTCCCCATGGGCACCAGTTTCTGATTCCCCCTCCTCCCCTGCTGTTGTTGCCTCTGATACAGAGGCAGCAAAGGGGGGTGGGCTGTGTATGTAGTCATTAGGATTAACTGGTAAGCCTGGGGTTATCGGTTAATTGTGTAAACGACTACACTCTAACATCCCTAGTTGACATACAGTCTCTCTCCTATGTTATTTGTGTTAATTCTCTTTTCCATGATCACAGGGCATCTTTGAAATGGCAGCAAATTCTCAGAGAGCACCTGTCCACAAAACATGACATGGCTTATTGCAGTAACCTCATATGTCAGCAGCTCATTTCTTCTGAGGTTCTTGCAAAGGAACACAGAAGCCTGTACATATTTCAGTTAAGTTCTACAATCACTGGGAATTAATTATCCTTCCAAAAAATCAAATGATCTGGAGTTAAGGAGTTAAGGGTAATACCACTCTGAAATCATTCTTCATAATGCTTTTATATACAGCCTTTTCCAATGCAGTCTGTTGCAGTTAATGTGTAAATAGTGTTTTCTTTTCACTCATGGCTCCACCAAATAAAAAGTTTAAGAACCAGTTTTTTAAAAGGTGTACGCTAATAGGTTCAATGTACGATGTCTGAACTTCTGAAAACTGTTTGCTGCCTCTAAAAATTCCCCAGCCTCAATGAGCTCCCATAAATGGTAGGTGGGAGGCAATGTTGTGGAAGAAGATAGATCAAGGACAGCACATTTTTAAACACCAATAAAAACAGATTATGTTTATAAAAACATGGCCGTAATTAGCCAAAAACACCCTTTAAACCCTAGCTAATCTGAGAATCTCAACAAGATCCTGGCTTCCTGTGCAACAATTTATTAATAATCACTAAGACAAGTGACTTAGTGATGAAACCAACATTGCACATTCCTTTCCTTAAATACAGCACACTGAATTTCTTTGACTGAGGAGTTTTAAAATAGACCTGCATCATCTTCAGAGGTCTTTGAAGTGCACCGCCCTCAAAAGCACTGACCAAATCAAAACTAAAAATAGAGAAGAACACACACAAAAAGTTCTCTCACTTATCCTTTGACACCATCAGTGAAGATACTAAGACTGGTGTATACATATCTCAGTGTTGACATTTACTTAAAACCAATTTAACATACAGAGCAGTAATATCTTTTAAAAGATACTTAAAGAGTACTTACTTGTTAGTCACCTGAACCTAAAGTAGTTAGCTGACATTCAGCAAAACATTTTATGGTCTAATGTTAACATATAAAGAAATGTAATTTGATCACAAGACACACTAATAAGAAAACATACAAAAACATAGCAGGTGTACTCAGAAGGTTCCTAATCTAGCTCACCAAAATGTCCATGAACAATGTAAATGGAAGAGAAATTAAACTCAGTTTATAAAAAAAAAAGATGGCTTATAGTTCTGAGTTTCCATTCTATGAACAATAGGTTATCAAACTGGAATGAGCTGCAATGTACTGTTACAAAACATGATTGTTTTTTCTGATGTAAGCCTATATGAATGTGTGTATGTCTACAGATATGTATATACTTGTGCATATATGGAGATTCTTGGCACAGAGAGTATTACCAATGAGTATTTATCACACGCATTAGCATGCCACTATTTTGTCTGGAGAGAAAATAAAAGTCAGTAAATTAAAAAATAATTCAAATACTATTAATCAAAATAAATGTTTACTATACTGTAAAGTTTTTTCTTCATATTCTTGACTTTAATCAAGACGCACGTTCAATTCAGGATTTCTTATCATTCACATGGATAATCAAATCTAGACAATTAATTTGTAGCACATATTTCCCAACGCTAAGTTTTAATAAATGCTCAATTTCAAATAATTAGCTTTTAAGCTGAACAAGATCTTTGGTGATGTATAAAAGTCACTTATCACAAACTAATTAATGGCAGAACAGTACAGACATGCAACTCTTTCCTCCTTCCATTAACCCATAATTTACTATTTATATAATGACAGAAGTGTCTTTATCCCCAGGAGTTTATAATGATAAGATACTTACCAAAGGGGCCGTCTTTCTCCCCGCATTAAATGGTAACTGCATCTCAGAGGCAAATTTGTCACAGGAGGAATATTATTATAGACACTCCAGAAAATCTGTAAAGAAAAAAAAGCTTCTAGTATCATTTCATGTATGACAGCGAACTATATACAAACTTACTTGCTCTGTTTATGCTTCATAAAATTGTGAAGATTCTTGCTCACAAAAAGCTGTCATCAAGGCAGTTAGTTTTATGGGACCTTGGTGCTCAGGCTCCAGGAATATTTTTGGGACAAGTGCCCTGCTCCAGCAAAGTTCGGGGCCGGATCTTTCCCCCAGGTGGTTGCTGTCCCCAGGTGATTTAAAAGGGCCAGGAGGTCCCTGCCACCACCACTGGCAGCACAGTGAGGCTAGAGCAGCTTCTGTCCTTCTGCTCTGTGTGGCTGCCAGCACATTCCTGCGGCCCCTGGGCAAGGGGGCGTGTGTGCCTGTCTGCTGCTCCTGACCTGAGTGCCCTGTGGCCAATGGGAGAGGTGGGAATAGTGCTGAGGGAAGCAGCAACCAGAGACACCTAGACCCTCACCCACCTGGAAACTGTTGCCAATAGGGCCCCAGATAAGTACCACACCTCGCACCCTTCACCCCTCACATACCCATCACATTCCTCCCACAAGCTTATTCCCTTTTCCCCAGAGCATGCCCTCCTAATCCCCTGCTGCAACGCCACTCCTTGCCCCTGCCCAGAGCCTGCACCCAGCACCCAGCCCAGAGCCTGCACCCTACACTCTCTCCCATGCCCACATTCCCTCTCAAAGCCTGACCCAGAACCTGCAACCCTCCCCCACCCAAACTCCCTCATAGAGCCCTAGGCAAGTGGGTGGAGGGATGTGAGCTCTCAGCCTTCTGGGCACTACCAAAATGTTTACAAATCTACCGCTCTTGGCTATCATTTATCCTTGTGATGTATTTGGGTTCTTCCAAATTAAAGCTCTTGTCACAATTTCACTTTTAGCTTTTTGTTAAAGAGAACATAATTCAGGAGAGGTAATATTTTTAATGACAAGTCACTAAAACTACGCCAAGTAGGAAGCTGCTGTTCCTTAGCAAATGCATGTTTCTGTGATGGTGAAAGTGGAGAGCAAGGAGTACTGGAGAAGTTTGAATAAAACTTTCTTAGCATGCTTTTTAAAAAGAGACAAACACTTTTTACTAACTAGTTCAACACCATGAAACTGTAACCCTCTAGCTCTTCTGTTTAGAGATTTAGATCACACCACTCAATGTGGTATTTTGTATCTCAAGATTACATTACAACTCTTGCGAACATCACGCCTCATTGGTGATCTACTTATTTTGTCTGGACAGCAGGCAAAAACAGTACTGCTTATAATAAAATATACCATACCATGGGAATGCAAGATTGGGGAGATCCAAACACACCAAGTAGATGGAGTGGAAAGAAAGCAGGGGATAGTAGGCACAAGAGGAAAACAAAGAGATCCTCCCTTCCCAGCAGATACATTAAAAAAAAGCAGCAAAGATATTAAAGATATTAAATCATTATGGTGCATCATAATCATGTATTAGTGCAACTTTACAAAACACACTTTGCAACATTATAATATGATTTTGTGGCTCTCTGTAATTCCATCTAAAAGCTACTTTGTTATCCAGCAGCTAAAAGTTGTATACCACTACTTAAATCCATGAGACCTAACAATAAAAAAACCTGACAGAAAAAAACCCTCAGAGTTGGGTGAGTTTAGACTGTATACTCCTCCTACCCAATCCTGTGGGTGTTACTTCTATATGTAGGCAAAGGACAGTAGAAAAGGTGAACACAATCTACATTCAAATAGGAGTTTGCAGTCAGATACACAGAGTTTCCAGTATCAAACTGAAGTCATAATCTGTTCATAGATTTCTCAAATTTCCACAAGAGAGGTTTAGCCTCAAATGAGAATGTCCTGGCTTTTTGTGAATTAAATCCAGACTTTTAACATTATGTAAGAAAAACCCATCAACAGCTTTTTCATGCCTGCTCCAAAACTACTCTATTTACTCTCCTAATAAGTTTATTTCCATTCAGAATACAGAGTGCAAGTGTTAGCCACTGTGGTTTTGCAGATACAAAGTTACATGAGAGGTAAAAGGGAAAACAGAGAATGATATTATGCACAATCTCTCATTTGCTCCAAGTGACAAATGAGACAAAGCCTTAACATAACAAATCAGCTCACAAGAAACAAAGTTACTCACAGAGTAGGTACTAAAAGGAAGACTTCTGTTTCACTATATCCTCTGTTGCTCATATAATAGTTTATTACATTTGAAAATAGCTGGAGAAAAGGCAGACAAACACTTAAAGGAAATCAAGTTTCTTGATCCAATTTACAGGTACAGCCTGAGGCTCTGAAATCTTCTAGGAAGACAGAGTATTTGGCAAAAACAAGCATATTATTCTGCAATTCACCTCTTTACAATCCTTAAAAATCATCCAAGAACTAAACATATTACCAATGAGTATTTAGGGAAGCCTAAGGAATATCATATATAATCAACTGATACTTATTTATTTTGTACTTCAGAGAGATGAAAGCATGAGAATTACTCATCTGACACATGACTGTCAATATAATCTCACTCCTTGAGTGTTACTTCTCATGTGTAGCAATTTCTATAGTTCTATTTTAATCTTACCTGTACTGTCTGTACTGTATAGATCTTCTTAAGATTTGATGCACATTCAGCTGCTGTGGTACCCGGAAGTGACCTAAAAAAAGTTTATGTTACTAAAATACTTTATCCAAAAAATGATTATTTCATTCTTAGCAAATGGCTGAAATGTTTACAAACGTCTCCAAGTTATACTATCAACTCCAAGTAAAATTATTATAAAGTTTTAAAAGTAAAGGCTGAGCGTTCTTATGTTTAGTTTAATTTGAGAGTTCCAAGGGTATTTCAAAATATGTATATTCTTATTAAAAATGTACATTAAATAGAGGTTGGACCTCCCAAAACTGGGACTCCCTCATCCGGTAACATCTGTGGTTCAGCAGGACCAGGGGTGTTCCCGGACCAGGCAGTCCTGGCTAGGAGCCCCAGTGGCTGGGGCTGGAACAGGTGCCAGAGCACCGGAAGCGCAGCAGGGGTCATGGCAGCCCTAGTAGCAGGGCCAGGGATGTGGCAATTGTGGCAGCTGTGGTAGTGGTGTTGGAGCCAGAGACGCGGCAGCCCCCGTAGTGGGGCCAGAGACACGGCATCTCTAATAGCGAGGCTGGGGCAGTCCGGGCTGCTAGGGCTGCAGCAGCCCAGCAGGGGGGTGGCTGGGGCCAGCAGCGGGGAGGAAAGGTGGTCTGGGGAGCTGGTAGCAGGTGGCCTCCTCTTGTCTGGTAAATTCCTGCATTCAGGACTGGTCAGGTCCCAAAGGTGCTGGTCCAGAGAGGTCCAACCTGTATTTTAAACAAAGATACATCTGCTTGTTCTAAAAGTGCCCACAAACTTTAATTATGTAAGTATACTAGTCTGTGATTATGGAATTACACACATTTGCTGAATTGCTGATATGGATTTTGAGAAAGGGAAAAAGTAGGTTAGTGGGTTTTCTATTTGTCTGTAACCAAAAGGAGTCCTCAGAAATAAGAAAATAATCTGGACCAAATTTTGAACCATGAGTACTGATAGTGTCCCTTTAAATCAAATTTCAAGGATTACTGTTTTTAAATTTCAACTTGATTTATATCTGATTTATCTTTGAATACTTTAAATATTTTATGTCATGCTATGTTCTCTTATTAAGGAGTTTTAGCTGTATTAGTAATGCACTTCAAAATAACATTTTTTAAATCACCTTTAATTTACACACACACCCCACTAGATGGCAACATACTATAAAGTCTCATAACTGATATAGTACCTGAAATTTTAAAAAACAACAAACCACACCAGACTTTTAAAAAGGAACAGCTAGCTTTATCAACTGTTAACTGTAACTTCTCTAAGGGGAAACAGAAGCACTTTTAGTCAGATGTCACATTTTTAAAATGGCTTGGATTACATAGAGATCAAACTGATAGACCTGGGCCCACTTCTTTGGCTGCAATGCCAGCAGTTGCAGTTTCAGAAAATTTACAAAGGATCTTGCAGCTTTATGCTTAATTATTTGACAGTAGGCTGGTATTCCACCAAAGCCTTGATACTTAAATTCACTCCCCATTGTGCACAACCAAATAACAAAAGGTAAAACAAACATAAAGAAAAGAAACACATGGCAGAATCTCCCTGCGAAAACCAAGCAGAGTTGACATTAAGAAGCATACAGTACATAAGTACCTATGCATGTATAAACCCTAAAGGGTCAGCTTTCTAGTTGTCCTTTTTGGGAACTGAGTCTGTGTCTACACTGGGAATTTCAGATAATTCTCCTACCACTGGCTTAATGCTCATACAGCTCCAACATCAACAAGGTGATGGTGTAGCGGCAAAGACCAGCACTAGCATTTTCATACCAGAGTTGTCTAGCCCTGTATAACATGCAGGTGAAACATTTATGCCCTGTAGGTGTTGAAGTTTACAACACTGCTATCACAGATATGGTTACATTATTGAAAGCAATTGCAGCAGTAAAGATACTATGTTTGTTTAGTGAGACTATAGGGAAAAGGTCAGCTGATAGCAGGTGTAGCCTCACTTTAAGTCAATGGAACTATGTTGATTTACATCAGATGAGGAGCTGAAAGAATACTTCTCACCTCTCCAAGCAAATCCCATACTATTTTTATTCCACTAAAATAGCTTTAAGATTGCATGCATTTCACCTTATAAAAGCTCAGATGCTGAAAACTGCAGAAGCATGAAACAAACAAGTAATCAGGAAATCAGGAGATAGTGACTGGAAGAGTCAATGGGCACAGTAGGAGACTGTGGCTACGTTTAGACTGCAAGCCTCTTTCGAAAAAGAGCATTTACACTACAATCAGTACTTTCAAAAAAGCAAGCCACTGTTTCAAAGGAGAGCACCCACGCTATCTGGATGCTCTCTTTCGAAAAAGCAGTTTGCATTCGAAAGAGCACTCTTGAAAAAGGCATTCTTCCTCGTAAAACGAGGTTTTCCGCGGTCGAAAAAATTGCCACGTTCTTTCGATTTACTTTCAAAAGAACACGGCAGCAGTCTAGATGCAGGGGAAGTTTTTTTGAAAAAAGGCCACTTTTTTCGAAAAAGCCCTGTAGTCTAGATACACCCTGTGGGCCCATATTAGGAGGATCAATTACAATGATGCAAATTCAGCATTAATAGTTTTTGTGCCCAATCCAGGATACAAGAGTGGTGAGCTGAGCCTGAACAAGTAATATTGTAGTTATTACTGTGCAGCTCCACTGACAGTAGCAACTGTGCAAAACACACAAACAAATTATCAGTAAATTGCAGGTGTGTATTTTCTGATATTGCTACTGCTGGTAGAACTCACAAATGCTGTGCAAAACTGCAAACAACTGTGTGTGCAAACGATACGTTACAAGTATGACAGATGCATGCAACGGCAAAATCCTCTAGTGCACAGAAGGCAGAAAGGCAGCCTACTGCTCTATGGGAGTGTCTATCTTGTCTCTCTTTTCAAACCAAAAGCTACAAAGCTGAATGTTTTTGTAAGAACACAAAAAACGGCATAGAACAATTGCTTATTTTTTTCTTCAGTGTAGAGCAGGCAGCAACATGTTTAACTATTTATTTCTTGATGATAATAGCACAGAGATTGCATTGTGTTGATGGACCCAATTAGAAAATTGTGTTTAAATAAACAAGTTATAACCACTATAATGTTTTTTACATTGTTTCTAAACCAGTCATGGATTTAATACAAACTAGATTATTTTAAATGGCAGTTTGTTTTATACACTATGAAAAAATTACTGAAAGTGACATTATATCATTAAATCTGCTAAATTAAAAAGAAATCTTTGCCCTATGTCCCCTGAGGAAAATATTCAAGTGACAAAGATTTCCTTCATGCACACTCCTCACAAGTTAGTTTTCTAGCATTATATAAGTCCAGTGAACCTGATCTTAATTGAACAAAAAGTACTTTTATAACAGAGAGTGTTTTCTAATAAGTGGAGAATAGGTTGACAATCAATATATTTGGCAATACACTGACGTGGTCTCTGATGCCAGAAGGTTACATAATAAGGGTAGTCCTTGCACAACTTTCATTGCATTCACACAGCTTTACTAATCAGCGTAAAATACTGTGGAAATATATTTGTGTAACAATGCTTTTTTAAAATTTTTTCACTGGCTGCGAAGATGGTGTCGCCAAGAGGGCTTTGGCTTCCTCGACCATGGGATGCTATTCCAGGAAGGACTGCTAAGCAGGGATAGTGTCCACTTTTTGAGGAGGGGGAAGACCCTATCTGGACACAGAATGGCTAACCTAGTGAGGAAGGCTTTAAACTAGGTTCGATGGGGACAGGTGAGCAAAGCCCACAGGTAAGTGGAGAACATGGGAACCTGGGAGATGGGTCAGAAATGGGAGGGAGCATGGGCTACAATGGCAGAGAGAAAGGAGGGTCAGGGCAAAACTGGGAGGCAAGGTCAAATCAGGATCTTAAATGCCTATATACAAATGCGAGAAGTATGGGAAATAAGCAGGAAGAACTGGAAGTGCTAATAAATAAGTACAATTATGACATTGTTGGCATCGCAGAAACTTGGTGGGATAATACACATGATTGGAATGTTTCTATAGAAGGGTACAGCTTGCTCAGGAAGGATAGACAGGGGAAAAAGGGAGGAAGTGTTGCCTCATATATTAAAAATGAACACCCTTGTAGTGAGGTTGAGATGGACATAGGAGACGGAAGTGTTGAGAGTCTCTGGGTTAGGCTAAAAGGGATTAAAAACAAAGGTGATGTCATGCTAGGAGTCTACTACAGGCCACCTACCCAGGTGGAAGAAGTGGATGAGGCTTTTTTTAAACAACTAACAAAATCATCCAAAGCCCAAGATTTGGTGGTGATGGGGGACTTCAACTATCCAGATATATGTTGGGAAAATAACACAGCGGGGCACAGACTATCCAATAAGTTCTTGGACTGCATTGGAGACAACTTTTTATTTCAGAAGGTTAAAAAAACTACCAGGGGGGAAGCTGTTCTAGATTTGATCCTAACAAATAGGGAGGAACTAGTTGAGAATTTGAAAGGCAGCTTGGGTGAAAGTGATCATGAAATCATGGGGTGCGTCTAGACTGGCAAGATTTTGCGCAAAAGCACTTGCTTTTGCACAAAAACTTGCCAGCTGTCTACACTGGCCACCTGAATTTGCGCCACTTGAATTTGAGCCACCTGCCACTAATAGGGCCCTGGGTCAGGGCCCGGTGGAGAGGGAGGGCCCGGGCCCCCCTACCCCTGCTGCCCTAGACCCCGGCGAGTGGGGGCTGAGATAAGGAACTTTGGGACTAGGCCTCTGGGCCTGCGTGTTGAGGAATAGGCCGTGAGGCCATATTTCCTCTACTGCAGGGGCAGTGAACTTTTGGGGCTAGGCCAGTGGGCCATATTTCCCCTAAAAAGGGGCCTCACACTTTGGGCCAAGGCCCAAGCGGGTTGGATGATGCCCCGGAGGAGGGCGGCAACCCCAGTGGAGGGGGGGGGGGGCGACACACAAGAATACTTGCTCAAGAGGGCCAGTGTAGACAGGGAAGAATTGTTTTGCGCAAAAAAGCCCCAATGTTTAAAATGGTGATAGGTGCTTTTTTGCGCAAAATCGCGTCTAGACTGGCCACGGATGCTTTTGCGCAAAAGCATCCGTGCCAATCTAGACACGCTTTTGCGGAAATACTTTTAACGGAAAAACTTTTCCGTTAAAAGTATTTCCGCAAAATCATGCCAGTCTAGACGCAGCCATAGAGTTCACAATTCTAAGGAAGGGTAGAAGGGAGAACAGCAAAATAGAGACAATGGATTTCAAGAAGGCGGATTTTGGTAAGCTCAGAGAGATGATAGGTAAGGTCCCATGGGAATCGAGACTGAGGGGAAAAACAACTGAGGAGAGTTGGCAGGTTTTCAAAGGGACATTGTTAAGGGCCCAAAAGCAAGCTATTCCGATGTGTCAGAAAGATAGAAAATATGGCAAAAGACCGCCTTGGCTTAACCACGAGATCTTGCATGATCTAAAAATAAAAAAGGAGTCATATAAAAATGGAAAGTAGGACAAATTACAAAGGATGAATATAGGCAAACAGCACAGGAATCCAGGGACACGATTAGAAAGGCAAAGTTACAGAATGAGCTCAAACTAGCTACAGGAATAAAGGGAAACAAGAAGACTTTTAATAAATACATTAGAAGCAAGAGGAAGACCAAGGAGAGGGTAGGCCCACTGGTCAGTGAGGAGGGAGAAACAGTAACAGGAAACTTGGAAATGGCAGAGATGCTCAATGACTTCTTTGTTTCGGTCTTCACCGAGAAGTCTGAAGGAACGCCTAACATAGTTAATGCTAGTGGGAAGGGGGTAGTTTTAGAAGGTAAAATAAAAAAAGAACAAGTTAAAAATGACCTAGAAAAGTTAGATGCCTGCAAGTCACCAGGGCCTGATGAAATGCATCTTAGAATACTCAAGGAGCTGATAGAGGAGGTATCTGAGCCTCTAGCTATCATCTTTGGAAAATCATGGGAGACAGGAGAGATTCCAGAGGACTGGAAAGGGGCAAATATAGTGCCCATCTATAAAAAGGGAAATAAGAACAACCCAGGAAACTACAGACCAGTTAGTTTAACTTCTGTGCCAGGGAAGATAATAGAGCAAGTAATTAAGGAAATCGTCTGTAAACACTTGGAAAGAGGCAAGGTGATAGGGAACAGCCAGCATGGATTTGTAAAGAACAAATCATGTCAAACCAATCTGATAGCTTTCTTTAATAGGATAACGAGTCTTGTGGATAAGGGAGAAGCAGTGAATGTGGTATACCTAGACTTTAGTAAGGTGTTTGATACGGTCTCGCATGATATTCTTATCAGTAAACTAGGTAAATACAACTTAGATGGGGCTACTATACGGCAGGTGCATAACTGGCTGGATAACCGTACTCAGAGAGTAGTTATTAATGGTTCACAATCCTGCTGGAAAGGCATAACAAGTGGGGTTCCGCAGGAGTCTGTTTTGGGACCGGCACTGTTCAATAACTTCATCAACCATTTAGATATTGGTATAGAAAGTACGCTTATTAAGTTTGCAGATGATACCAAGCTGGGAGGGGTTGCGACTAATCTGGAGGATAGGGTCATAATTCAAAATGACCTGGACAAATTGGAGAAATGGTCTGAGGTAAATAGGATGAAGTTTAAAAAAGACAAATGCAAAGTGCTCCACTTAGGAAGGAACAATCAGTTTCATACATACAGAATGGGAAGTGACTGTCTGGGAAGGAGTACTGCAGAAAGGGATCTAGGGGTTATAGTGGACCACAAGTTGAATATGAGTCAGCAGTGTGATGCTGTTGCAAAGAAAGCAAACATGATTCTGAGATGCATTAACAGGTGTGTTGTGAGCAAGACACAAGAAGTCATTCTTCCGCTCTACTCTGCACTGGTTAGGCCTCAGTTGGAGTACTGTGCTCAGTTCTGGGCACCGCATTTCAAGAAAGATGTGGAGAAATTGGAGAGGGTCCAGAGAAGAGCAACGAGAATGATTAAAGGTCTAGAGAACATGACCTATGAGGGAAGGCTAAAGGAATTAGGTTTGTTTATTTTAGAAAAGAGACGATTGAGGGGGATCATGATAGCAGTTTTCTGATATCTAAAAGGGTGTAATAAGGAGGAGGGAGAAAACGTGTTCATCTTGGCCTGTGAGGATAAAACAAGAAGCAATGGGCTTAAACTGCAGCAAGGGAGGTTTAGGTTGGACATTAGGAAAAAGTTCCTAACTGTCAGGGTGGTCAAACACTGGAATAAATTGCCCAGGGAGGTTGTGGAATCTCCATCTGTGCAGATATTTAAGAATAGGTTAGATAAATGTCTATCAGGGATGATCTAGACAGTATTTGGTCCTGCCATGAGGGCAGGGGACTGGACTCGATGACCTCTCGAGGTCCCTTCCAGTCCTAGTAATCTATGATTCTATCTCAGGCCTGGTCAACACTACAGTAGAAGGCCGTCTTAAGATATGCATCTACAGCTATGTTAATTAGGTAGCTGGAGTGACATATCTTAAATCACATTTCTGGGCTGTCCACACAGTGGGAGGTCAATGGGAGCATACGCCGATGGGGCATCCTCTGAGTTTGATTTAGCGAGTTCGACCATGGCAGCATCAGTCTTTCATTGATGTAGTGAAGACATGGCCTTAGAGACTAACATTTTGTGCTTCTTACATTGTAATTCCGTGGTCAAAAGATATGGGTGGATTGTTTTGTTTCTATGTGTTTCAGATAGCCGTCTGAGAAATAAGCTTTGACATGCTGTCCTTTTGCCTGTTTCCTAGCTTCCCAGACCCAAGTGTATATGGACATAATTTTGCCTTCCTATACATGACATCATCATCCCCATGTATGTACACTGATGTTGCCATTGGAGTGCTGTGATAATACTAAAACCTAACTTGCATGAATGGTAAGTAAGCATTATGAAACAGTAAACTTCAAAAGCTGACAAAGTATCAACAACAGATATTTATCACATTTTTATGCCACTTAAAAATCTCTTGGGGAATAAAGAACAGAGTACTCTGCTTTGGGGCCATAAAATCATTCAGTTTGATAGCTATAAATCCATATTCCAAAGAAACAACATTCACAACTTACAAGCTGGCAGAGAATATCAACCAATCATCACATTATTCATTTTAAGGTTTAGGTGGAATATGATTCATTGCTTATTTTTAGTAACTTGCCTGACAGTGCTGTGGGGACGAGCTTGCCTAGCATATTTCAACACTATACCCAATGCTACCAAATGACATAAATCTTCCGTTCATGGCACTGATACAAACTAAAGATGAGAAAAAAAATCAGAGCTGCAAAGAAAAAATTAACACTTCAAAAAAGTGATCACCAAAACTATATGCAAGTGGTTCAGTAATCCTGGTAGAGCTGTTATCCAATTCATTTTTAAAATAATTATCCAAGTCCTTCAGAATACTCCTCTGTACTTCCAATTTGTTTGTCAATATTTTGTTTTTTCTCCAAAAAAATTATTTGAAGGTGTAAAAGAAACTGTTGAGCAAATGTGAACAAATGGTCAATTTGGAATTTAAGCTTTCCACACTAAATAAAATTACATATTTATTTATGAGACAGAAAAGAGTAGCCCAAGCCATAACTTGGGAGATAAAGAAAAGTATCCAAACAACATACAAGAGCTAGAGAAATGGAGAAATGTCTAATCTTGCTGCAAAATGTACATAAAACACTGACAGAAGGTGCCTTCCATGGTATTTCAATACCTGGAAGTGCAAGAGGTCAGTCTAAATTATCAGAATGGTTCCCTCTGGACAGAATGGTTCCTTCTGGGCCATAAATCTATGAGATATTAACTTCTGTTGCAGAATGCACACAAAAATGGTTTGGGCTGGATATAAATCAACACATAAAAATTATGAAAACAAACACAATTTAGAGACACAAACCTCTTGTGTTCCCATTCTTCCAACACCCAATTATACTGGATACATAAATTCACAGATTAGAAAGCCAGGAGCCAGTGTCACCTAGTCTGACTTCCTGCATAATTTATTCTTATTTACACTAGACCATATCTTTTCACAAAATACCTAATCTTGTTTTAAAATTTTTCAAAATTAATTCCTGTTTGAAACAAAACTGGAATTTACGGATGCAAATAAATAATAATGTAACTTTGAGCTGTGCTGAAAAACTAAGGGTGTGTCTAGACTACTGAGTTTTGTCGACAAAAGTGGACTTTTGTCGACAAAACTATACCAGCGTCTACACTACCGCTGAGTTCTGTCGACATAACGTCGACAGAACTCAGCAGTTTTGTCGATGCTGGTTTACCTCATTTTACGAGGCATAACACCTTCTGTCGACAGAGTCTCTGTGACCCCAGTGGCTTCTGCAAAATTTAAGCATTCCTTAATAAAAAAAATCTTTCTAGATCTTATAGTCATGACATTAAGTTTCTGTATATGAAATAATGGAGTTCTTATGTAGAAACAGGAGCCCTAAGAAGATCTAACTGCCCCTTCCATACAAAGAGTTTAATTCTGGAGCCTTGTGATGATAAATTAATAGGCAACTATTTTTCTACAACTTTAATAAAGTTCGACCAATTTCTTCTCTCTAGTTCTTAATATTTGCGAACCACCGTTCCAATCACAGTGAGAATCTCTTTTTGCTCAATTTTAAAATTTCCCTCAGGGAATCCTTCAATTTTTTTGCTACATGCTTGTTCTCACACGATTTAATATAAAATCATCTAGCCCTTTAGTTACCTTTCTTGTGCCTCCTCTTGTTAAACAAGGGCCTTATACCAAACAAGTTTAAATAGCTTACGTGAGAAATTACTTATTTTTCTCTCTGAAAAACACAGAGAAACAGCATATCTAACCATAACATTATCAAGATTGTTCCTGTAACACTGAGGTCTTGATTTACTTAAGGCTATCATCAAGAATGAAAAAGGCCATTTCACTGAATTCCAATGATAAATGTGTGATCTTTAGTATATTTTTCCTCATCACTTCAGAGACAGAAAAGTTTTATATCAGCTGACAAATTCTAACTTTACAATGTGTCCTTGACCTTCTTTGACATTGCTATAGTAGGCCCAAACCACTGCTTTCAATCATGTCCAGACTCTCTCAGGATGGGGAATGGATGATCAGAGCCACAGTAGTCAGATCAGCCAACAGTGTAACAGATTTATGATGAATGCCTCTAATGTATCTATTTTATAAACAGGACAGATTCCAAAAATATTCCTCCATCGAACAGGGAAGATCTGAGCTTCTACTTAGAGGCAATGTGAGCCTTGACTGGTGTTCCCTAGCCAAGATTCAACATACGTGTCTCCTCGCTGTCTATTCGGATATACTCAGTGCTTCTTATTCTGACTAAAAGATCAGAGATGATTATAAGATACCACAGAGATGATTCTAAAATAGATTAAGTTATGTTAGTTATAAAAGACTTTTCTTAGAATCATAAAAATGTAGGACAGGAAGGGACCTTGATAGCCATCTAGTTCAAGGATCGGCAACTTTTTCAAACCAAATAGCCAAACTACATCAAACTTCAGAACACGTGGTCAACAAGACCTAGGGTAAGAATGTCCATTTGCATGACTGAAAATATACAACTTAATATTACTAATAATTGACATGATGATTAATAATAGCATAAATGAAACATTGTAGCTAATGGCTTTACTTAATGGGACTTCTGCTACTGCATCTTTTCACACATTTCTTGAAGTTTACATGATAACTGGTGAAATCCACTTCATAAGCACATTCAGGCTGTCTTCTCCCAATCTTGAGCACAAGTTACCTTTGATGTGATTCAAATGAGAGAAATCCTGCTCACACATAGGTGGAGCCAAACATTGAAAGTAAGGGCAACCTGACATTCTGTATGGCGTTGTATGTGACAAAATATTCTTTCCAAGTTTGCAGAATCAGATTATCATCGTGCTCCAATTTCTCCATGTCAGCCCATTTGTGCAGTTTTGCCAATTCTGCACGTTGTCAAGCAAGGTGTTCTAAATCAGAATTCAGCTTGATGAATTTTTCCACCCAGATAGCCGATTCCTTGAAATCTTCTATTTCCATTTCCAAATTGCTGACTGAGATGCCTAGAATGACTGTCAAATCCAGTTCTTCAACAGACGATTTATGTGAATGAATCAAACTTAAACAAAGCACTGTGTTTGCAAAAGTCAACAAAACGAGACTTGAATGCTGTTACACAGAAGCCGGTGGGGGTTGGGCCCCACCGCTCGGTTTATTAGTATCACCCTCACTAACAATAGAACACAACCGGTGCACCCCTCCCTTAGGTCCGCGCCCGTGCCGTTTTCGTCAGACCGGGCAGCCTTCAACTACCTGCTTACGTACCGCTGACACCACCCTTTTGTGGGACCCTCTCCCAGTTCGAATGCCTCTGGGTCCAATTGTATCACAATGGCTCTTTTAGTCTTTCTGCAGTTCAAAGTCTCCACTCACCTTTGGTCACTGGCCTTGGCCATCAATGGCAGAGTAGGGGGACCCGGGCCCTCCCTCTCCACTGGGTCCCGGCCCAGGGCCCTAAGGCGGGGTCACAGCTGCTCCCTTGCCTAGGTTGGCAAAGAAGCCGTCTGAAGCACACCAACCCGTGGGCCCAACGCCCTACCCTGGGCCACTTCCTATGCCACACCCCTGACTTGGGGCTTCAGCGGGTCACCACCAGGAGACAATCTTACCGACCACCTCTCTGCTACACAGCTCGGTGGGGGGGTGGTCAGCCCTGGAGTACTCTGCACCTCTCTACGCCGTCCCTTTGCCGGGGGAATCACTGTCTGCCGGCTCCTTTCCCGGGTTTCCATGCCGGCCTCTGCCTTCTCTCTGCAGCGTCCTCTCGGCTGCCCTTTGTCCCCTGGCCCCCCAGCTTGGGACCACCAGGGTAGTGCTGGTGCCTTGCCGCTCCCTCTTCCCCCCAATCCGGCGGGTTTTTAAATCGCCCACCAAAGTCACAGCGCAACATCATCGGTGCACGCCGCAACATCGCCAGCACGCCCCATGGCGCACTTTCCTAGCTCCCTCCGCAGGAGTGTGCCACCCCCGCCTTCTGGGCGGACCGCCCCACAGCGCCGGGAAGAACCCAGCTGGAGTGCGGGGCTCAAGCGTCCCACCACCACGGGACTCGATCGCCCCGTCACAAATGCCGTTAGGAGCTCAGAAACAAATCCAGGAAGCTGCCGCAAATCAAGGCTGTTATTTGGATTCTCTCTCTGAAACAAATCACAACATATTTGTAATCTTTCAAAATGCATGAATCTGCCCATCTCGATATGTTTGATGAAGACAGTCAATTTTGACACAAATCCAAACAATGTCTGCTGCAGAGACAGGACTGTATTTCCTTGTCCTTGTAGCTTAAGGTTCAACTCATTCAAATGAGATAGTAAAACTTGACCAACCAGTCACAGTGTGAAAGCTTGGAGTGTCTGATATCCTTCATATCCAAAAATGGCTTACTATCATTAACGCAGGCAGTAAAATGGTGATTAAGGGCTTGGGAAAGAATCCAACTGACAATGTAAACAACCATACCCATTACATTTCTGAGTTCAGTTCCACAAGATGCACACAAAGTGCCTCCTGATGCACAATATGATGAAAGTTCGAAAGTGGGCAATTCAGCTGTTCTCACAAGAGTAAGGAATCCCCTGTATTTGCTGACCATGCTAGGGGTCCGTACACAGAGACACAAGATTATCCAGTATTTTTTTTCTCGTTTACTAAGTTTATCACAGTTTCAAGGATGTGTTTACCCTTTGTTTTATTTTTCATTGGTAATATCTCAATCATTTCTTCATGCACAGCATTTCCACAAATATATCATCTCAGAATTCACAACTGATTAACCTAGTCTGCCCAGTGAGCAGGAGCAAGCAACCATCATGTCATTAGAGTCCCGCCCTCTGCTCCATATGGGGCAAAGGGATTGGGTGACCAGACAACAGGCTCTGCCTCTCCCACATGGTGATTGGGTGTTGGCGTAAGTGTGTTCTGGGTGACGGTCCCATAGAGGTTCCCAAACACTGTCAGTGAGGAGCCAGGTCAAAGGAGGAATGCAGCAGTAAGAGGGAGAAGGGAGAGAGATGGGACGGGAGGATGAGGAAGGGGCGGGGATGGGAGAATGGAGTGTAGATAGGGGAGAAATGGGCAGGGGGTAGGAGAGGCGGATAGGGCAGGTGAGGAAAGAGCAGGGGGACCTATTTGCTGCTCCCAAGCCCCAGTCTGAGGGTATGTCTAGACTACATCCCTGTGTTGCCAGAGGGATGTAAATTAGACATACTGACATTGCAAATGAAGCGAGGTTTAAATCTCCTGTGCTTCATTTGAATAAAAATGGCCATCGCGTATTGCCGAGTCAGCAGTTTGTCTGCAAAAAGCGGCTATCAAGAGGGGGATCGGGCGACAAAGAAAGCCTTTGTCGGCCGATCCTGTAAACCTTGTCGACCCTGGCAACAGAGGGATGTAGTCTAGACATACCCTGAGTATCACTAGTCTAGATAATACTTAGTCCTCCCTCAGTGTAGGGCAGGGCTGGGGAATCTTTTTTCTGTTAGGGGCCACTGACCCATAGAAAAATCAGTCAGGGGCCACACACAAGTGAAAAGCAGGGGGAAAAACCCTTGCTGTGGCCCTTGACTGAGAAGGAGAAAGATGCTTAACCAACACTTAACTTCCCATGTAGTTAGGAAGATTTTCCTGATGTCTAACCTAAATCTCCCTTGATTAAATTTACTTTTTGTCCTGTTCTCAGTGGCTAAGGACAATAATTTATCACCTTCTCCTTATAACAGCCTTTTATGTACTTGATTATCACCTCCCGTCATCTCTTCTTCAAACTGAAAACACATTTTTTTCAATCTTTCTTCATAGATCATGATTTCTATACACTACTTGAGGTATTATCAGGGCTGAGTAGAATTAATTCTTGCATACAACACTGCTGCTAATACATCTCTAGATTGGGGTTTTGTTTTTTGCAACAATATTCCCTTTTTGACTAGGTATGTAGTTGTATAACCATGTAAACGGGTAACTGATAAGCCTGGGCTTATTGGTTAACATTCATGGTTGCACGCAGGCTTCCGCCCTGGGGAGCCTGCTGCCATCCTGTGCTGCTGTCTCTGCATCAGAGGCAGCAGTGAAGGGGCGGCAGTCAGCTCCCCGGAAGCGGCGCTGCAGGCAGGAGCTAGCTGCCATCCCATGCTGCTGCCTCTGTATCTGAGGCAGCAGCGCAGGTGGCAGCTGGCTCCCCGGGAGCGGTGCACACTGGCTTCTGGGGAGTTGGCTGTGGGTATGTGTAACTGCTGAGTTTTCCAGTGGTTATACGCTTACAAAATTACCCATATTTTAACATCCCTATCATTGACCCATATTTACGGAATGTCTATACTAAAAAGTTTTGTTGACAAAACTTATGTCCATACTCAAAAACTGACAAAACAAAACTTACCAGAAGGTGTTTATACTTGCTCCCTCTGTCAACAGATCATGTCCACACTGGGGGCACCATCATCATCAGTGAAGGCAATGCACTGTGGGTATGTATCTCACAGTACACTGTTATGTGAAAGAACTGCTGATCACATCTTGAGATTCCCTCCACGATCTCCCATGGTAGCCTCCTCAAATGCTGGGAGCAGCATCATGAATAGCTCTGTGAGTTCTCTGTGCTAAGGATGTCAAAGCAGCACAGCATTTGTCCCCCTTCCCCTGTAGCAGCAGTCTGCCTGCTGCTGTGTTCCTAATGCAGAGCAGAACAGGAGCAGTCCTATGATTTGCTTTTTGTTCCCCCAACAAAGAGCACACTCAGTTCTCAGATACATTTCAGAGCTTTGAAAGGGGAGGGGCACAGGCCTGCAGGACAGCAGACATCAAAACACTGATCAGAGCCATCAGCGCAGGCACTGTCTACTAGTGGAAGTCAGTTCTGACCACAACACAATCAGCAGGTCTACACTGGCTCTCTGTCTACAATAAAGGGCGGCGGAGGGAGGCTCTTGTAGGGGTGGAAACTTTTTGTCACTGAAACTAGGTGTTTTTGGTAGAGTAGACATACCCTTAGTTTGTGATCCCATTTATCCCACCCCACCCACTGCCTGAAACATAGGGAAAGAAGGCTCAATAGGCTTATTTACCACCAAAAAGCTGGTGGGTTTTGTGCTTGTGGTTCTAAGAATCAGTGTATTTTATGTAAGTGATGCAGTAAGACAGATCTTTATGCTCTCTATTGTCCAGTTTATGCATGGACTCACATGTACATGAATATTTATTTTGTTTTAGTTGAGTACTACAGCAAATATCAATTTAAAAAATTGTATGGGGGTGATATTTTTAATTACTGCTACCAATGCTGTTTAATACGGGTTTGGCAACTGACTGCCCTTTGTTAATCTCCACAAAATCTTTGAAGCAAGACTAAAATATAGGACCGCTTTCAAACTCTCTGGGTATGTCTACACAGCAAAGTTATTTCAAAATAACAGCTATTATTTCAAAATAATTTTACTAGCACCTACACAACCAAACCAATATTTTGAAAGATCATGGACCTTTATTCAGGTTTGGGGAGGATGCCCCCAACATCCATGATCTCCGCACTAGTCAGAGGAATGCGGCCGTCTATGGCAGGATAACTGCCAGACTGGCCACCAAAGGCCACATGCGAACCCAGGAGCAGGTTTGCATGAAAATCAAGTTGGCCCGGTGAGACCCTTAACCCTGATCTTCCCCTCCCCCTTCTTCCCCTTGCTTCCCCCTTCCAGCTCCCTCCTCCCAGGTTTCCCCCTCTCCTCTCCCACCCTCTCCTCTCGCCTCTCCCGCCTCCTTTCCCCAGTCTCACCAGAGTTTAATTCCCCCCCCCCCCAGTTTTGTTAAATAAAGAGAGTTTGTGTTCATGAAAATATATGTATTTTATTTGACATCAGGAATGGGGGTGAGGGAGGGGTAAGTGGAAGGACATGAGGGAGGAATGAGGCACAAGCCCCCAGTGGGGCAGACCAGGGAGGCTCTTAGTGCTCCTCAGGGTGGAAGCTCTCTCTCAGGGCCTCCTGGATACTGACAGCCTCTCGATGGACTTCCCGGATGGCAGCCTGCAGAAAGAGCAGCCAGGCTCACAGTAACACGTCCACGAGAAGCACCAGAGTGCCAGGGGCAGCTCTGGCTCCATGTTGCAGAGTGCTGTGGTATCCCGAGTGAGGGCAACCAGAGCACACAGAGACAAAATGCTTTGCTGTCCCTCATTGAGGTAGGCAAGCAAGCAGGGAAAGCTGAGAACTGGCTGTCCAGGGGCTGTCCCTTTAAGCACAGGCCTCAGATAGCCTCAGGCAGCAGCCACACAAAGTAACTCCTGATCTGGTTCCGGCCGGCCTTAAATGCGATTCAGCGTCGGCGCTATTTTGAAATAGCAAAATGCTATTTCAAAATGCATTTTGTGTGTAGAAACGCTATTTCGAAATAACTTATTTCGATTTAACTATTTTGAAATAAGATATTTTGAAATAATGCTGCAGTGTAGACATACCCTAACTGTTTAATTACCTTCACATTTTTAAAACAGGTAAAACAAAAGTGCCATTCACCTTTCTGTGAAGACCAGAAATTAATCTTTACAGCTCTTCATTGCTGAATTCCATGTATTAAGGAACAACCTAACTTTAAAGAACCTAATCACAGAAGTTGAAGGATTAGACTAATATTGGGCTATTTAGACCATTTTACCTGACAGTGGACGATTTATCCTAATTTTAATAGATGCAGACAAGAGCAGAGATTGACAAATGCCTTTAAAATGGTTTGTGATGGCAAAACAGTGCTTATTATTTACACCTCTGTTATGCAAGTAGTTACAACACTCCTTACCCCATGACAGGGTACTGTTTAAATCCCTTATTTTTTGTATTTGCCATCAAAGCTGTCCTGTCCACAGGATCGTTGGGAATGGCCACCCCAGACCCCGCAGCAGCCGCCTCAATTGTGCTATGGCCGGAAGGGACTCAGAGGATTATAGGAGCTCGGTGCAAGGCAGCATAGGGAGGAGCCCACTCACAGTAGTGGCAGGATCCAGAGCAGCCCAGCAGCCTGTCCTGCTTTGCTGGGCCTCTCTCTCCCAGCTGGCTGCTTTCTCTGTCCCTGTGAAGAAGGTGAGAGAGGGTGGCAGAGTAGGGAGGAGCAGGCTGCTGGGCCACTCAAAGTGCAGAAGGGGGAGCTGACCCCTGCTGCCACTCCATACAAGGCCCTTTAATTCCCCCCTCCTCCAGTTACTCAGGGGAGGGGCATGGAGGCAGAGCAGGGGCAGGTCTTGAGGAAGAGGTAGAGAGGAGGCAGGGAAGCAGAGGCAGGGACAGGGCCTGCAGCAGGAGGTTGCCTTAGTCCCCACACGTGGGTCACGGAGAGGAGGGGGTGCCCAGGCACTGTGCCCTCATTGGAACAACCCTGTCTGCCACCTTATCTTTCACATGCTCATGTGAAAAGTACCATCAAAAATGTTATCATTAATAAAAAGTCAGCAACTAAAATATTTACTTGGCCTCTAAGACACCAAGCATTTAAACACAGAGGCTACGTCTAGACTGGCATGATTTTCTGGAAATGCTTTTTAACGGAAAAGTTTTCCGTTAAAAGCATTTGCGGAAAAGAGCGTCTAGATTGGCACGGATGCTTTTCCGCAAAAGCACTTTTTGTGGAAAAGCATCCGTGGCCAATCTAGACGCGCTTTTCCGCAAAAAAGCCCCGATTGCCATTTTCGCGATCGGGGCTTTTTTTGCGGAAAACAAATCTCAGCTGTCTACACTGGCCCTTTTGCGCAAAACTTTTGTGCAAAAGGGACTTTTGCCCGAACAGGAGCAGCATAGTATTTCCGCAAAAAGCACTGATTTCTTACAGTAGGAAGTCACTGCTTTTGCAGAAATTCAGGCGGCCAGTGTAGACAGCTGGCAAGTTTTTCCGGAAAAGCGGCTGATTTTCCGGAAAAACTGGCCAGTCTAGACACAGCCAAAATGTTTCATGGGATTTTTGATCTGGATACTGTCTTACTTCAGTTCTTTATATAAGTGCCATATAAGTGATATTTTCTTTTAGAAACCTATGAACAAGCTACACCTCACTCTGCTAGATGCAAAAAATGATGGACTGAACAAAGACATTGGATTTATGGCTTATTACGAATCCCCCCCCCCCCCCCCCCGCTTTTTGTCCTATGACTGCAGACGCGTTAACAACACACTTTACCTTGAACAGTTCTTCACAATATGTGCTAACCATTAATACTACTACACAGTCTGTTCCACCTTGCATTTCGCTCTGAGACTGGGAGTTCCTTTTCCAGATCTAAACATGAGGGCTACCTCTACACTGGCCCCTTTTCCGAAAGGCCCAATCCTCCGGAATAAAGCCCTATTCCGGAGGATCTTTGAAGTAGGAATAAGAAATCCTCCGGAATAGGGCTTTATTCCGGAGGATCGGGCCAGTCTAGACGCTTTTTTCCGGCTTTTCCCCAAGCCGGAAAAAAGCGGCAGACATCTTTATTTAAATCCCGCGGGGGATATTTAAATCCCCCACGGATTTCCCTATTCTGAAGTTGAAAATTAGCATGCCCCTTTCGGAAAAGGGGCCAGTGTAGACGTAGCCGAGCTGTATGGCTCAAAAGCTTGTATCTTTCCTCAACAGAAGTTGGTCCATTAAAAGACCCACCTCATCCACCTTGTCTCTCTAATATCCTGGGACCAACACAGCCACAACTGCATTACATACATAAAATAAGCAATATTCATAGGGAGACTACCTATGTCCCAAAACCTCAAGCTTTCTCCTATAAAACCCGAACACTGCCTGACCATCAGAATCTTAGCTGGGGGGAAATTAATGCAACACAAGAAATAAAGGAGTTGTCACACTACACTGGATCAGAGGCCCACCTACCCTCATATGCTGTCTTGGATATTAATCAGCAATGGTACATCTACACAGCAGGGCTAAAGTTGAATTAAGCTACACAACTTCAGCTAAGACAATTCCATAGCTTAAGTTGAAATGGCTTAATTTGGCTTTTGGCGCTATACACAGCAGGAAGTCGAAGGAAGAACACTCTTCCTTTGACTTCCCTTACTCCTCGTGAAATGAGGGTTACCATGAGTCAAAATAAGAAGTTCTCCATCTTGACATTATTTCAAAAATAAGGTTTTGAATATAGACGTGCACTACCGTATTTTCTGGCGTATAAGGCTACTGGGCGTATAAGACGACCCCTAATTTTTTAGTTAAAAGATAGGGTTTCATCTTATACCCCAGCGCCCCTCCGCCTTTGCTCCCGGTGTCCCTGGTCTGCTGGAGACGGTCCCCAGCAGAACAGGGACACCAGGAGCAAAGCCTCTGAGGACGCCCCGGCAGCGGGACAGCCCCGGCACGCCTGGGCTGCCCCGCCACCGGAGCCCCTCCGCGGCTTTGCTTCGGGGGAAGCCGCAAAGCTGTATACCCGGCATATAAGACGACCCCCGATTTTTGGGGGATGTTTTTTAACATCAAAAGTTGTCTTATACGCCGGAAAATACGGTATGTTGTTTCGGAATAACACCAGTTATTCTGAAATAACGCTGCTGTGTAGACATACCCTAACAATTGCTTGGACAAAAGTGCAAGAAATCTGACATTTGGAATAACTGCCAAGACCTGAAGTTTCTTTCTTATTCTCAGCAATTAGAAGTTGCTTATTATGCCTGAAACATTAACGTTTATATTCCATTTACTATTTTCTAAAGCAACTCTGGATGTTTTCACTATCAATATCAATGTCTATCACTAAATTATCTGCAAGAATTAAGGGTCAAATTTTCAGACAGGCTCAACATTGAGATAACTAGGCTCCCACATTGGGATTTTTACCACTGGTTTCAATAGGAAGAGAATCAGACCAAAGCTGAGAGCTTCTAGAAATTCCACCCTAAATATTTAGATGCAAATAAGCAAAATAAACTATTTTCTTCCAAAATGTACATACAGAGCAACTGTGTGCAACACTAGCAACTGGCCAAGTAATCCAGTCTGAATATAGACAAAAATGACTTCAAACCACTGAAACAGTCAGAATGCATTTGCTAAGATGAACATTTTTTATATTACTAATGGTTTTCATTACAAGCCATGTGTTCATAATCCTTGACAGCTACCTAGACAATTAAAGGGATGCTGCAGGAGAGCAGCGAAAGCTATTAAAAGTTCAAAATTGTTTCAAACATATAATTTTCACAATTGTAGATTTCAAAATGGTCATTAATAATACACAGATTTAACTGGCTGCTGGAAATTTGTAAAACTATATTTTAAAATCCTTTATTTGTAAATAAAAGAGTTGGCGTTGCTCGGGTCCTTAACTCAATTATTTTTTGGATTTTGTTTGGAAAATAAAATGAAAATGTCTATGCTTCATTTAATTCATTGCTCTGGGCTGGGGCCAATGATGAGAGGTTCAGGATGCAGGCTGTCCGGGGGAGAGAGGACTATCCCAGCTCTCTCTCACCACAGTAGATTGGGGCCAGGTGAGAAGCACCTCTCTATGGCTGCTGAAGCTCCAGCAGGCACAGCTGGGAGAGGGGTAACGTTCCCTGGTCAGGGTAGGTCCAGGTTCATCTGCCCCCCTGTGCTCCCTAGCCAGAGTGAGGAATGCAACAAACTGCACTTTCCCCTTGCTCCCTGACAAAGGGGAACAGCCAGCAATGTCCCCATGTGAATGGGTGGGAGGCTTGGGGCTGGGGCAATCCTGGATGGGAGGGGGTACACTCCCAACCTACCTGCCTGGTGATTCTGTCTCTTCTGTATGGTTTTATGAAAAATAATCCCATTCCAGGCACATCCCATTTTCCTGGCACAACCAAACCCTTACTTTGCTTTAGTTGTAGCTTTGTTTTTTATACAAAGGTGGTGATCTGCAGATCTAAATTCTAAAATCGAATAAAACAATTGTTCTGAATGCCTCAAGCCACCTTAGTATTAGGGACACCCATGCTCCTTACTTACTGTTTTATTTTCTTTTTCTGCAATACCCAAATTCTGACTGTCAAATTCTCATTTAACACAATAACCCAGACATCCCGCCCACCAGGAAACTGCTAACTGTCTAAAGAGAGTCTTCACTTTTTCAAAAGATTATTTTAAAAACCACAAGATTTGCCTTTCATTGAAAGGCCCAAGATCCTGAAAGCCAATTCAGGTGGCCAGAACCCTACACCTGTGCAGAGCCTCTGCCCCAAGTAGATGTAAGGGTGCATTAGTAGAGATTAGTTTGCAGAGTTGGAGCTACAGGCATCTGTACCCAATGGAGGCCCGTGGGCAACACGATGTTACTAACATAGTCCATGCTGCAGCATTACAATAAACAACAAAGTCAAGTAAACTACAGCAGGAGCAGACTAGGGGCCCTGCAAAAGGAGAAGAAAACAGTTTCATTTTCATGTGCTAAAGGCCCCCTTCTCATTTTGAACACTTAGCACATAATCTAAAAGTAGAAATTTGCATCACTTGTTAGTTAGATCATTTTTTTAAAAAAAGCTGGCCGCTACCTGGATCTTTTAGGAAGCAGCTGAATATTAACATTTGAAGATCATATACAAGATCTTCCTTGTCTGACTGCTGAATAATAATTTCTCCAAGACACTTCCATCATTTTCCTAAAACAAATACATGGCAAGATACCAGTACAAGATATCTAATCAACAATACCATTGCCACACATACGGAAAAAGTCGTACTGCCTCTAAGAAATGCAAATGTTCGTGGCAACCTGGCCTTGCTGTGGGCAGAGGCTGCTCTGGCAGCAGTCCCTGTTCGCGGTGGCCCGGGCTTGCCATGGACAGGGGTTGCTCCTGGAGCAGCCTCTGCCCATGGCCAGCCTGAACCATCATGAACAGGGGCTGCTGGACTTACTCTGCTGCAGCTCTACAGAGCACCTCCCCTTATCGACTAATCACGTAATCAATACAAATTGCATTGACTACACAATTAGACAAATACCTGCTCCTTAACATCCTTATTTTAGAAGTGAATGAAAAATATAATGTACACAGTTACAGACAGAGTTGTAATTGTTTGGATATATTTCAATTATTTACAACCCTTTTCAGAGACTGTACAGTCCTAAGCACTGATCCTGCAACAATCAGGCCTGCATAGGTGGATGCCTCCGCCCATAGTCACCTCAATGAGAGTTTGCATAAGAACAGGGGTTTGCCCACATAACGATAAGGGCAGGATCAGGGTCCTACATATCAAAAGCTACCTTCTGTTTTTATATCTTTAGCTTATATTTATTTTTAAAATGGTATCGAAAACATCTATTCTATTTGCTGACATCCTTCCCTCTTGACATTAGTCCATTGTTTGTTCCCGTCTTCCTAGGAAATGCACAGAAGTAATATTTGTGTATGGTGAGTTTGGAGACCATCTGAAACTTTTGATTTTGAGGTCATACTTTTTGAATTATATTGCACAACCTTTGACTCTTAACTGGGGATGTTAGATAGCACGTAATTGAATACTTGTGTAACCGCATGAAATTATAGTGATTACACAACTATTCAATAGTCTCTGGGGGCTCCCACTCCCAGAGAGCCTCCTACCACCCCACACTGCTGCCTATCAGAGCCAGCAACACGGGATGGCAGGCAGGCGCTGGTCTGTGAGGGGAGCCAGTTTAAAAACCAGCTTCCCGTGCAGACCGGTTCTCACCTGCTGCCCTGCGCTGCTGCCCCGATAAAGCAGAGGGATGCCAGAGCAACCTCTGTCTGTGGGGAACCGGCTTTTAAGCCAGCTCCTCACGGGCACTGGCTCCTGCTAGAACAGAGGCAGTGGGGGTTAGGAGAATGCATGCAGTCAACAAGATTAATTGATAAGCCCAGGCTTATTGGTTAATCGTGTAGTCGTCTACACATTGATATCCCTCCTCTTAACAGGCTAGAAGGAGCTCAGGTCAGAAAATTCAATAATGCAAAAACATATCTTTCAGTTCTATTGTGTTTAATTTCAGCATTGTCATTCATTTAAAATAAGGAAAAATGTACACTGTTATATACTTATATGAAGTAGACAACACAAAAGTTAGTAAAAAAAAATCAATGTAAATTTTAAAAATTCTGAAATAGAATAGGCTTTATAACATTTCATAATATATAATTTGCCATGGATCTTAAACTTTCTTTGCTGTTGGCCACAAGAGATAAACATGAACATCTCCAAATGGCTGCGTAGATCAAGTGCAAACAAATACAACCGACAAATCAGCTTCAGCGTAATTAACTCCAGGAGGATCTGAATGGTTATTCAACACTTTAGGTCAGGCTGGGCAATAATTTTTGCAGGGGGGGGGGGCACTCCAAGAATTTTGCTAAGTGGTCATGGGTTGCACATTTTTGTTATATTAATGGGGGGGGAGGGACTGTGATGGAGTTTGGGTGCAAGAAGGGATACAGGTTCTAGTAGGGAGTTTGGGTGTAGGAATTGCTTCTGATCTGGGGTAGAGATGTAGGAGGAGGGCAGGACCTGGGAGTGAGTTTGGGTGAAGCAGAGGGTTGTGACCTTGGGCAGGATTTGGGATATGGAAGGGGGTGCCAGGTGCAGGTTCCAACAGGGAGATGCTTACCAGCATAAGAACATAAGAATGGCCATACTGGGTCAGACCAAAGGTCCATCTAGCCCAGCAGCCTGTCTGCTGATAGTGGCCAGCACCAGGTGCCCCAGAGGGGGTGGACGGAAGACAATGATCAAGCGATTTGTCTCATGCCATCCATCTCCACCCTCTGACAAACAGAGGCCAGGGACACCATATTATCCCCTGGCTAATAGCCTTTTATGGACCTAACCTCCATGAATTTATCTAACTTCTCTTTAAACTCTGTTATAGTCCTAGCCTTCACAGCCTCCTCTGGCAAGGAGTTCCACAGGTTGACTATGTGCTGTGTGAAGAAGAACTTTCTTTTATTAGTGTTAAACCTGCTACCCATTAATTTCATTTGGTGTCCTCTAGTTCTTCTATTATGGGAACTAATAAATAACTTTTCTTTATTGGCCCTCTCCACACCACTCATGATTTTATATACCTCTATCATATCACCCTTCAGTCTCCTCTTTTCTAAACTGAAAAGACCCAGTCATTTTAACCTCTCTTCATATGGGACCCGTTCCAAACCCCTAATCATTATAGTTGCCCTTTTCTGAACCCTTTCCAAGGCCAAAATATCTTTTTTGAGGTGAGGAGACCACATCTGTACACAGTATTCAAGATGTGGGCGTACCATAGTTTTATACAGGGGCAGTAAGATATTCTGCGTCTTATTTTCTATCCCTTTCTTAATAATTCCTAACATCCTATTTGCCTTTTTGACCGCCGCTGCATACTGCGTGGAAGTTTTCAGAGAACTATCCACGGTAACTCCAAGATCTCTTTCCTGATTTCTCGTAGCCAAATTAGCCCCCAGCATAGGTGTCCACTGGCTGGCAGTGCAACTAGTCACTAAGGCAGGCCATAGTGCTTCTGGGAGTGGTGTAGCTTGGGTCATGGCAGGCAAGCAGATTGCCCAAGTGCTCCACAGGGCCACTGGACCTTTTCCTCTGTCCCCAGGCCAGAGGGTCATGGTGAGCTGGTGAAAAATGTTTGGTGAGCAAGATCAAGCCCACAGGGATGTATTTTGCCTACCCCTATTTTAGGCCTTGATCTTGCAAATATTTATGCATTTAAACTCAATGGGATTACTCAAATGAGTGTTTGCATGATCAGAAGATCCTCTTGTGTGTTCTCAAAGGTTTCTCTACTTTTCTATTAAATAGTTAATAAGACACAGAGACGATATTAGGATACAAACAAACTTGCAATTTTTTTAAAAATAAAAGTTACATTTTTCTAAAGAGGATACTTCAAAGACTGTGTGACTGAATGAGTAAGAGGATTCAATTTCTAAACTCTTAGAGGTTTTGCTTTGTTCCTCTATGTCCATTTATAAACATCACAGGTACCAATTCCAGTGTTGCTAACTGCCCATGCTTCAGCTACAAAGTATGTTAAGTAAAACTCTTTAAAAAAGTCAAACAGGTAAAATATCATGTGACCATTAGATACTCACTTTGCTTAACTAACGTAAAATATAGCTAATTCCTCCAAAAAAACTCATTTCTGCTGGATCATCTATACCAAGTGTGTTGATACAGTTTTTTAAAAAAATTAGAAATGTAGGCCACAGTTATTCAAATAACTCAGCGTAGGTGGGCCTTTCACCCACATAGAAGCATGCTAATGTTGGGGGAGGAGACAGTGCCTGTGCTGACTCTGTTTCAGGATCAGGGCAAAAAATAAAATATCCAGGTGTTTTCATGCTGTAAGTGAAATGACAGCATGATCTTACAAATATAGCCATTAGCCTACTGTTATTTACAAGCATCATGTCTAAATATGGGTTTTGAAACAACACTATTACATGAATCAATGTTTATTTATTAAACTAGGAAGAAAAGGCACTTCAGAATTTGTGTTTTCTTAATTTTATGAGTATAGTATTATAAAAAGTTAAAGCTAGCAACTAAAGGTATATAAAGACATTTCACATTTATTTTATGTCTACATTAGCTACATACAGAAAGCTTTCCTATGTGTAGAACATATGAAAGTCAGAGGGAGAAAAATAACTCATCATCATTCAACCTGTTTTACAAGAGACCTGGGTGAAGTTTAAAGCTATTTTTCAATGTTTTTATGCTTATTTTTAAAGGAACACCATACTAAAAATCCTAGCGTAGGCTTGTAAATAATAGCAGTAATCAATGGATACCTATTTACCAAAATAGTCTAGGTTGTTTACCATACAACAAACAACACTTAAACTGATAAATATATTTACTCTGCCTGTAGCATCTGAACTGGATTGTTAGTGTTCAATTTAGATAGTAAACACTATAGCACTGGGACAATTTCTTCTTCTGTACTGCACTAAGTGCATTGCAGATGCTCAATAATTAGCAAAACAGAGTATTTCAGGAAACTTGGTGAGCTCTTACTCCTTTAAAAATGTGTTTCAGATCTTATTGTCAGAATTACAAAGAAGTTTTGTTTTTATTACTGTCGCCCTTCACTTCATGTTCTAATTTGTTGTGCTGTGAGCTGTTGTGCACATGTTAAACAGCTGCCATAAGCAAGGCAACACTTCAGCAGCAGCTGAAATGATCCCTGCATAAAGTTGGAACATTCGTTTGTAAAGCTCTGTGGGAGGAAAGGTGCTAATGAAATCCAAGATGTTGTAAGAAACTGTCTTAGTTTCAGGCCACAGCTGACTAATAGGAAGAAGCTTTTTATTTATGGCTCCTGGACTCATTCTCTGGTTACAACCCAATTCTGTAAAACAACAAGCCAATTTCCCATTATGAAGTTTGGGTAACAGTGTGCTAAAATGGGGTTAGGGCAGAGAGGGTGAACCAATTAGGAATGGGGTGAAGGAATTTGACTTTACAGTCAGGCAGTCAAAATCAGGGGCAAGAATCACACTTTGATTCAAGCTGGGCAGATAGGGACAGAGTGGTGTCAGGCTCTGAGTCTGGACTGGGACAGTTAGGAGTAAGGGGATGAGGAAGCTGTGGCAGTTAGGAACCGTGTGGGGCTTCAAAACTGGGAGAGGGTCCCTCCCCTGCTCAGCCTTGTGTATTTGGGATGGGGAAGAGGGGTTATGGAGTGCCCTGGTAGAGCCTGCAAGGCAGACAATACCAGACCTGTCACCCACACCAGGTCTGAGAGACAACAGCCTTGAGCCCTGTGTTTAGCAGGATCCTTCTTGGAATGGGGATCCCTAGGCTGGGGGGAGGGGAGGGGAGGTGTTTCACAGAGGGTCCCCAGGCTGGGGGTGGGTGGGAGAAGTGGAGTTGTCTCATGGAGGCTAGGGGAGAGTCCCTCAGCCAGGGTGGAGGGGTTGTTTCGTGGGGGCATGACAGAGAGCCCCTGGGCCCTAGAAGTTGGGGTCTGGCTGAGTTTAGGTCGGAGCAGGTCTTGCGGAGTCTGATGGGGGAACTATCACGGTGGGAGGGAGGGGTGTTCGTGGGCCCCAGAGGTTCCACAGACAGTCCCTGGTTGGGGTAGGATCTCATGGGGGCCACCTGGCAGAAGGTCCCTGGGTCTGGAGGGCTTCGGGGAAGAGGTTTTGCCGGGGGGAGGAGGGCTGATGGATGGGGGCTTCAGGAGGTGTTAGGAAGGCCTGGCGGGGGGAAGGGAGGTCTGTGCGGGGTGTCGGGGGCCTGACAAGGGGGACCTGTGGGACAGAGGCTGGCGGGGGGGTTCGTGGAGTGTCGGGGGCCTGCTGCGGGTCTGTGGGGGTGTCAGGGGGCTGATAGGAGAGTTTGTGGGGGGCCTGGCAGGAGTGCGGGGCCTGGAGGGGGGATCTGTGGGGGTTTCGGGGGCCTAACAGTGGGGTGCGAGGGGACCTGGCAGGGTGTGTGTCCATGGAGTGTCGGGGGATCTGGGGAGGTGTCGGGGGGTCTGGCAGGAGGGTCTGTGGGGGGCCTGGCAGAGGCGCAGGGGGGTCCGTAGGAGTGCGGGGGGTCTGACAAGGGGGGGCACAGGGGGGCTGGCGGAGGGGTCCGTGTGGGGGGGCCTGGCGGGGGCGCAGAGGGGTCCGGGGGGATACGGGGGACCTGTCGGGGGGTCCGTGGGGGGGCCCGGTGGAGGGGCGGGAGGCTCTGTTGGGGGGCCTGTGTCGGGGGGGCTGGGGGGGGCCTGTCGGGGGGTCCGTGGGGGGGCCCGGCGGGAGGCTCCGGGGGGCCTGCGGGGGGGCCGGGGGGGGCCTGTCGGGGGTCCGTGGGGGGGCCCGGCGGAGGCGCAGGGGGGATGCGGGGGGGTCCGGGGGGGGCCTGTCGGGGGGGGGGGTCCGTGGGGGGGCCCGGCGGAGGCGCAGGGGGGATGCGGGGGGGGTCCGGGGGGGGCCTGTCGGGGGGGGGCCCGTGGGGGGCCCGGCGGAGGCGCAGGGGGGATGCGGGGGGGTCCGGGGGGGGCCTGTCGGGGAGGTCCGTGGGGGGCCCGGCGGCGGCGCAGGGGGGATGCGGGGGGGGCCGGGGGGGGGGGGGGCCTGTCGGGGAGCCCGTGGGGGAGCCCGGCGGCGGAGAAGGGGGGATGCGGGGGGGGGCCTGTCGGGGGATGCGGGGGGGGCCTGTCGGGGGGGTGCGGGGGGCCCGGCGGGGGCGCGGGGGTGCGGGGGGTCCGGGGGGGGCCTGTCGGGGAGCCCGTGGGGGGCCCGGCGGCGGCGCAGGGGGGATGCGGGAGGGGTCCGGGGGGGGCCTGTCGGGGAGCCCGTGGGGGGCCCGGCGGAGGCGCAGGGGGGATGCGGGGGGGGGCCTGTCGGGGGATGCGGGGGGGGCCTGTCGGGTCTGTGGGGGTCCCCGGGCCGCAGCCCCGCACTCACTTGTCCAGCCAGAAGGTCCACGGCGAGTGCAGCGGGACCCCGCCCGGCTCGGGCGCCAGGCTGCGCAGCTGCTGGTGGTCGATGGGCACCGGGTCCTCGCCACCGTCCCGCTCGGGCGGCGGGTGCGGGGCCGGGCCCGGGCGGCTCTCGGGGGGGCTGAGCGCCATGGCCCTGCGCTTCCTCCGCACACACCGGCCGAGGCTGTCAGGCCTCCCCGCCCGGGCCAGCCTGCGAGCCCAGCGCCGGGCGGCAGGGGGCGCCGGGGGCCGGGACACACGGGCGGGGCAGACAAGGGGGGCAGGGGGACAGACACACAGAGAACGGGAGAGAGACAGACAGCGGCGGGTGTGTGTGGGGGGGGCGGACAGACACACAGACGAGGGGGACACAGAGAGACAAGGGCAGTGGGACAGACACACAGACAAGGGCAGTGGGACAGACACACAGACAAGGGGGGGCACAGACAAGGGCAGTGGGAGCGGGACAGACACACAGACAAGGGCAGTGGGACAGACACACAGACAAGGGGGGGCACAGACAAGGGCAGTGGGAGCGGGACAGACACACAGACAAGGGGGGGCACAGACAAGGGCAGTGGGAGCGGGACAGACACACAGACAAGGGCAGTGGGACAGACACACAGACAAGGGGGGGCACAGCAAGGGCAGTGGGAGCGGGACAGACACACAGACAAGGGCAGTGGGACAGACACACAGACAAGGGGGGGCACAGACAAGGGCAGTGGGAGTGAGGACAGACACACAGACAAGGGGGGGCACAGACAAGGGCAGTGGGAGCGGGACAGACACACAGACAAGGGCAGTGGGACAGACACACAGACAAGGGGGGGCACAGACAAGGGCAGTGGGAGCGGGACAGACACACAGACAAGGGCAGTGGGACAGACACACAGACAAGGGGGGGCACAGACAAGGCAGTGGGAGCGGAACAGACACACAGACAAGGGGGGGCACAGACAAGGGCAGTGGGAGTGAGGACAGACACACAGACAAGGGGGGGCACAGACAAGGGCAGTGGGAGCGGGACAGACACACAGACAAGGGGGGGCACAGACAAGGGCAGTGGGAGTGAGGACAGACACACAGACAAGGGGGGGCACAGACAAGGGCAGTGGGAGCGGGACAGACACACAGACAAGGGGGGGCACAGACAAGGGCAGTGGGAGTGAGGACAGACACATAGACAAAGGTGGCAGATGGAGGGAGGGAGGGAGACTCGGACAAGGAGAGGGACAGACACCCACAGTCTAGTGGAAGGGGACAGTCAGTGGGGAAGGGAAGAGGACACAGAGAGAAGGACCCCTTTGGACACTGATCACTACCAAAAAGGAGGGAGACACAGAGATGTACAGATAGTTCGGAATGGCTTGCTAGTTCGAACTATCTAGCCCGTGCCGCGTGTAGCCGTGCGGCACGGGGTTCGAACAAGCCGGCATTTAAAAATGGCGCCGGCCGGCTTATGCAAATGAAGTCCGGGAAATTCAAATCCCGGGCTTCATTTGCAAGTGCGGTATGCCTACATTACCACCCTAGTTCAAACTAGGGTGGTAGTGTAGACATACCCAGGGGGATTTAAATATCCCCCACGGCATTTGCATTTACATGGCTGCCGCTTTTTTCCGGTTTGGGGTTTTTGCCGGAGAAAAGCGCCAGTGTAGACGCGATTCTCCGGAAAATAAGCCCTTTTCCGGAAGATCTCTTATTCCTACTTTCAAGGCTTATTTTCCAGAGAATCGCGTCTACACTGGCGCTTTTCTCCAGCAAAAACCCCGAGCCGGAAAAAAGCGGCAGCCATGTAAATGCAAATGCCGCGGGGATTATTTAAATCCCCCGCGGATTTGCAATTCCAAAGTGTCTCATTAGCATCCCTTTTCCGGAAAGGGATGCAAATGTAGACACAGCCTCCGGTAACATATACATGTTTAGTCCCAATGGATGAAATGGGGTTGCTCGTCAATGTTTCCTCTAATTTTTTTCCAGTCATTTGCAGAATAAATTCTGTCATGTGCACTGATGCATGAGTGGATGTGCACCACCAATAGAAACACTTGCTGCCAGCTGTTACTGAGTGTGGGCACTCTGCTAATCACCTGGGTAGCATATGAATCTCTCCTGGGCATCTGCACAAGTGCTCAGTTTAGAGGAAACACTGCTGCTTATGTGCAGCTGCAATATCAAGGCATAAGTAGACCACATAGATGATGGAAGGGGTACAGCATATAACACATAATTAAATGGTTTTTATTCTCTATTTTCCTTTTTTTGATTGTCCTTCTTATTAAATGTATTTAACTTTGTCTACAGAAAGTTGTTCCTTATATTTCAGAAAGGATGCATGCTAAAACCTTACTCTAATAAAAAAAATAAACAATTTTACTGGTAGTAAAGTTAAGCAGGTGCATAACTGACAACAGGATTGGAGACTATGAATCATGTACAATTCTTTGAAAGCATATTTAACAGCCTGAATAATTTCATACGTACCTCATCAGAAAAGATCATCAATAAACACATGTTCTTTTAAAAAATTAAATCCATCAGTAAGCTCACTCACAAAAAACACGATGAACATTACCAAGGTACCAAAAAGTTAATGATTATACTGTGCAGATGAAAATTGCTAAATGCTTTTGCCAGATAAGATCTGGAAAGCTAGTTACATCATCCTTATTTAATTTAACTCTTCAAACAGAAGTAGAAATCAATGACCATTTGGAATAGTTTAGATTCCTGTATCCATTGATATCATATGCCAGCTGTGAACTCTTCTTTTGTTTTTGGGGGTGAACACCAAAAATTGTAATCTTGCAAAAAGAACACAATATGAGGCTTTATTCAGCCAGAATAACTCATATGTTGTTTAACTCAGATGGAGCAGAGGATGACGAAGGGGCCAAAGTTTCTTGACCTAGAAGGACCATCTCTAGGCCCTGTAATTGTAGTAGTTCTGTTTCCATGTCTATTGAATTATGATATGCCTTGCTGAGATTCCCATCAGAAGTGTCAATCAGTGCCAGTGGATGTCGTGGTTTTCTCATATGCACAGCTCATTTCACATAATCCAGCAGATTATTTGCAATTACTCATTTTTGTATGCCAACAGTTTGGACCAGATTGAAACCAGTGGTCTTATCAAGGTGAAAGATTCCATATTCCATTAGCAATGAGCTAGCCAACCTGTAAATGATTTCTCAAATAAATTAAAATAAATTGTTTTTATTGTGAACTCTCTAAAAATAAGAGCAGGTCTACACTGCAGCGTTATTTCAAAATAACTCATGTTATTTCGAAATAACAAGGTGAGCATCTACACAGCAAGCTCGTTATTGTGAAATCATTTCAAAATAACGGGCTTCTTATTTTGAAATCTGTAATCCTCATTTCACAAGCCATAATGTCTATTTCGAAACAGGGTATGTGTAGACAGTGCAGCGGTGGTTATTTCAAAATAAGTGGCCTCCAGAGATTCTCACAGCTGCCGTGATGGCCACTCTGTCCACACTCATCAGAACTCTATAGTTCCCCTTCTCCTGTAGCCCTTAAAGATGCCACCTCAGGGGAAACCGTTTGTGGCACAACATGAGCCCTGCTAGAGCTGTACCACATAGCAGGGCTCTGCTCTACCTTCCCAGCTACCATGGCAGACATCAGTGCTCCATCTGAGCCCCACATGGCTGTCAGCACAGCTGCAGGCAGCTCCCAAGGCCCTTCCTGGGGGCAAAAGAGGAGGGCCCCGTCCTGGTCTGGTGCAGAGATCCTGGATCTCACTGAGGTCTGGGGAGAGGAGGCAAACCTCCAGGATCTGCACATCAGATGCAGGAATATGGACATTTATGGACAGATGGCCAACAGCCTGCCCCAGAAGGACTACAAGTGTAACCCACACACCCAGGCTATGTCTACAGTGGCGCAATCTTGCGCCAGAAGTATGCAAATGAGGCTAAGTGTGGAATATCGCCGAGCCTCATTTGCATATCTAATGAGCCGCCATTTTTGTGGAAGAGGCTCTTGCGCCAGAAGGAGCTGTCTACACTGCCCCTTCTTGCGCAAGAAAACCCCTCTTGTGCAATTCCATTACGCTGATTATTTTCAGGAATAACGGCATCACCCCCCTCAACCCTCAGCATTCAGCTTAGTCTGTTCTCTTCATGTTTCCCAGCCAGAAACTGCCTCGTTCCCAGACCTTGCCCCCCAGCCAGGTGTTCGTCTCCGCCTCCCTTCCTTTGTCTCTCCCCTGGGAAGAGCTTTGCTAACTGCTTAGGTTGGGACTAGGTGTCTGGGCCAATACACATGTGGGTGAGTCAGTGGGAATCCACATCACAGCACAGGGGAACCCCGGGTTACAGAGCAGACAGCACCCCCACGACGTCACATCTGGTGACCCTGGGAAGATCTTGAGCCGGAGCAGATTGCCTGCCTACATGCCCTGCAGCCATCTCTGGAGCAGCAGGACCAGAGGTTGGATGCCAGCCTGGAGTTGCGTTGCACCACTCGGCAGGAGCTGTTGCAGGAGGCCGGGAGAATGAATATGTGTGGTATACACCACTGCCATCAACTGCCTGGTGGGCGCCGTTGAGCAGTCCAGCAGCTTCCCCTGCTCCTCTGGCTTCTCCCCCTAGCCCTCCACCCTGTGGCCACCAAGAGCCCCGCACATGAGGCAGTGGGATTATCCGAGGCAAGCACCAGTCCTACCCCATCACTGAGCTCCTCCTCCATCTCCCTCCTCCCTCCCAGGTTCTTCTCCCCACACTGAACTGGTTCCCCACAGAGCGGTAGTTGTCCAACATGTTGAGTTTCAAAAATGCGATGGCGACCCACTTCTGGAAGGGGATGGAGGGCCTCATGTGAGTGTCCCATCACTGGAGGGCAGGGGCAAGCCACGCGCACAGCTCCAGGAAGGTGTCCTTCCGCACGCGAAAGTCCTGGGACCACTGCTGGTTGGCCCATCACTCCATGACGGTCCGGTCCTACCAGCTGGAACTGGTGTCCTGTTGCCAGAAGCGGTGGTGCATGGTGTGCAGGGAAAGGCAGGAGGAGCCGTGCGGCATGACCAGTGCATGAAGAAAGGTGAGGAGCTGCCCCGCAGTGAGCTATGGATCCTGTTGCTGCAGGGCCATCTGGACAGCCTGCAGTCACTGCACCAGGAGGTGCGGCACGAGGTCTAAGCTGGCGAGGTTTTGCAGCAGGTTCACCTCCATGGCTGGAGTGCTGCGGGGTCTGCCAGGGCAACCAGAGCAGGCAGCAAGATGAGTTTGCTGTCCCTTAAGAAGGTAGGCAAAGGTGAAGAGCCTGAGACACGACTGTAGAGGGGAGCACCTTTAAGCAACAAGCCTCAGCTAGCCTCAGGCAGCAGCTACAGGAAGTGACTGCTGTCCTGATGCCCAGGCCAGAATGCTTCCGGGGGGATTTACATGTGATTCAGCCTCCAATCAGTGTGGATGCACTGCTTCAATAGAGATTTGCGCTATTTCGATGAGCATTTCTAGTGTGGACATGCTATTTCAAAACAGCTATCCTGGGAGTTATTCCAAAATAGCTTATTTCAAAGTAAGTGCGTAGTGTAGATGTGCCCTAACAGTACAAAACAGACCTCAGAAATAGACAAATCCTAATCACGCACATTCTGGGCTTGTCTATGTGGAGAAGCCATTACAAAATAAGCTAGTGAACTGAAAGCCCAACAGGTATTGTGCTACAACTTTCCTTCTGGACACTGTTATTTTGTGCTGATACCTTTTTGTGGTTTAGCTTAATCCCCTTCCAAAATGGATTAAACAGTGTCCAGAATAGGAGTATGTAAATGGGGAGTTTATGAAGAATGGCTATTTCCCCACGCAGACAAGCCCTCAGATGTTTTTCCAATTGAGAAGCGTAACATCTAAATTCACCCATAGTTTACACCATTGCAAATGAAGGCTGCCAGTGACAGAAAGTCTCCAATGGGGGACAGAAAATACAATGAATACGGAAATCCCACAGAAGAGGTGGATCTGATTGAAGATGGGGAGTGCAGCTGGACAATACACTAGATTAATGCATCTTTTATCCACAGGGCTTCTATGAAGCCTCTGATAGAAACTAAAGCCACCTTCCTGGGTTGGATCAAACAAAGAACAGCTATTAAAACTCCCCCTACAATCCTGAGATGAACCTTCTGTGCATCACAAGCACTCCTGGCATTAGCTGGTTTGAATAGACCAAGGAGGAAAAAATCTAGGGAAATAATCATTTAAACATGTAAAGCTTTTACAGGATTTTCATTTAACATTTTTTAACTACTTTTTTGTTGTATCGTTAAAAGGATTTCTTTTTAAAGGGATACATACTGATTAGGGATGTAAGAGTTTAACTGGCTAACTGATAAGCAGATGCGTAACAGTTCCCGCTAAAGGTTAAACTCTGCTAGGGAGTGTGGGGCCAGCAGCCAGTGGGATTGTCAGGGCTGGGGGCCCGTGGGGTCGGCAGGACTGAGAGCCGATTGACTACAGGGCTGACAGCTGGGAGCCCTCTAGCACCATTCCTGTCTTACCCCATCATCCTCAGATAAAACGTTTAACCATGTAACTGATGGAATTTTGATTGGTCATACGGTTACTTTTTTTTTATTTTATTTTATTTTTTTACACTTTTTACATCCCTAATACTGATAAAAGCCAGCCTCACCATCTCTTCTTAGAAAGTAAATACTCATGTGGTGCTGGAAACTTCTGCTTTCTGTATCAAAGCCAGGAAAGAATTTTATAATAACCCTCCAGCCATGATCAAATTAAAAAGATATATGACTATGCCGTAACCTCAGCTCTCTTAACTGACAGCTGAAAAAAATGTCTGACAGTAGATGATGGATTTGAAGCTGTTCTGTAATTATTTATGAATACTGTATGTTGCCCTGGTTCTTGGGGTATGTTTTGTATGACTAAATTATGTTAACAACAAAAGTCTGCCTGGGAAAAAAAACCAGAAAGGAAAGAAAATGACTCAAGGTAAGTCACGTCTCAATATTTAAAGACATTACCCCTTCTCTTAATTTTGCTTCATCTTCAGCCAACCTACAAAACTGATTTGGATCAGGGTAGGAAAAATCCTGTGTACATGGAAGGACAAAAGAATTCTGAAAAAGTTAGAAGTGACTAGATCACCATCAGGAGATGGTATGGCACAGACACATATTGACCAGTTTCCCTGGAAGCGGTATACTTGTGTGGCCGCTCAGGAGAAATCCAAATGCTGCCCAGTAGATTAGCAAAGTGTCCATAGCTGGGTTTTGTTTTTCTATTGGTGTGCACATTCCTACATGCCTTGGCACACATAAAAATGTATTCCGCACATGGATGGAAAAAAAATCTACACATGGATGGAAAAGATTAGAAGGAACATTGGTGCGGACTGTTTTAAAACCTTTTTTCTCTGATGCTTTGTTCCTCCTGCTAAAACAAACAATACTTCACTTTTAAGACAACTGCCTTGATCACTGGTCACAGACTCCCAAAGGGAAAAATAATCACAGATATTGAACTAGTTAGACCTTCTGGATTAAGTACAGCTGATACATAGACTACTGTAGCCCAGAGCTGAGACTAAGGCCTTATCTACATTACCAAGATTTGTCACCAAAACTTATGCTGACACTCAAAAGTTGACAAAAAAACACCAGAGGGTGTTCACACCTGCTCCCTCTGTCATTGGGTCATGTCCACACTTGGGGTACCATCAGTGAACTGTGAACAATGCACTGTGGGTATATGTCCTACAGTGCAGTGTTGTGGGAAGGCAGAGCTATCGCTGTGCATCTTTGAATTCCCTCCAAGTTCTCCCACAGCCTACTCAATTGCTAGAAGTGGCATCACGAGTAGCTCTGTGAGCTCTCTTTGCTGAGGAATGTCAAAGCAACACAGTGACTGTCCCCCTCCCCCTGAAGCAGCAGTCTGCCTGATGTTGTGTTACTTGTGCTGAGCAGAAATGGAGCGGTCCAATGATTTGTTTGTTTCCCAAGTGGATCAGCATATTCAATTGTCAGACACTACCACTTCGAAGGGGGCGGGGAGCACGTGCCCACAGAGATGCAGAGATCAAAACAATGAGCAGAGGCATCAGGGCAGGCATTGTGGGATACTGATGGAAGCCAGTTCTGTCCACAAAACATACAGCAGAGTCTACGCAGGCTCTCTGTTCTCATAAAGAGAGGGGGAAAGAAAAAAAAAGAGCTGAGAATGAGAGAAATGCAAAATTCCATCCTGGGAAAGCCTAAGGTCGTGGTACATGCAGAGATCGGAAAAGCAACAGAGGCACAGCTAGCTGTGTAACTATAGCAGTATGCCTCTATTACCATCTTTCTTCACCTAATTTGAGTTCTTGCACCTCTCTGCCATAGTAGAGCCTCAATCAAATGCATGTTGGGGGCAGGGAATTACAGACACATAAAGCTGGAGTAGGCTCTTTGGAAGCATTAGGAAGAAATGCTGAATACCACCTAGACAATTGGGGCAAGAGGGGAGGCAACTGACATTTAGGGCCTACTCTTAGAACTTCCACAAGTCTTATTGATTTCATGTAGAATAGTGATAGAAATGTAGCCGTGTTAGTCTGGTGTAGCCAAAACAAAATACAGGACTATGTAGCACTTTAAAGACGAACAAGATGGTTTATTAGATGATGAGCTTTCATGGGCCAGACCCACTTCCTCAGATCAAATAGTGGAAGAAATAGTTTTTCTTCCACTATTTGATCTGAGGAAGTGGGTCTGGCCTAGGAAAGCGCATCATCTAATAAACCACCTTGTTAGTCTTTAAAGTGCTACATAGTCCTGTATTTTGTATTGATTTCAGTGAGAGTTTCACAAATGCAAGAGCTGGTTCTTATTTGCAAAAAGAGACACCCATCTCAGGAAGCATTAAATATAAACCCCTACTTTGATCTTAACTTTCATCTGTAGACCAGGTCTGAAAACAGATATTATTTGGCGGATCCCTTTCTCCTCCCATTTGTGACTGCTCAGATTCCCTCCATGCCCATTGCTGTGGTATAAAATCACTATGGCAACTACCACGATTGCTCTCGTGAAAAAGTGATATGAGTGAATTTTTAGGGTGTTTTTTTTTTCTTTCCTAAAGTATAAGTTAGCATATGGAAGCAAGGAAGAAAACTAGCACCACATGGTCTTTGGATTAATGGAAAGTTCACTGGTGATCACAGATTTGATACTACGGTAGAAGACATCGCTGAGAGAAAAAAACAAATCTAGAACTCAGAATGGTAAAGTAAGCAGCCTGGAATGATTGATGTATTGTCAACTGGCAAAGACCTATTATGATATCTGGGTTGACAAATGTACCTTGATTGTGATCTTAGTTATCAAAATTATATGAACATTCATAATAGTTTACAATAACCTACAATAAAAAAGTTGATGGAAAGTAGGTCAAGTTGTTTTCAGTAACGTATGTTTTAAACAGATGCAAGAGAACCAAAGACTAAATTAATTCAAACTAAAAAGGCCATGTTGTTGTAATTCAAGACTACACTGAAATCATGCTTGGTAAAAAAAGAAAATGCAGAACTAGAAATTAATGAACCAATACTGGTGTATCAGATGTCACGCTAGCTAATTGCTAGTACAATTACTGTAATATTACCCTATGCATTATTATGCATTAATGTATTTCCCCTAGCCTGTATCTAGTAATAGTAGCATTTAATTAAACTAAAAATATATTATTAACTTTACATAGCATATTTAAGGACATGAATATTATTATTGACCTAAGGACATACAGTTATTCTATACCACAACTATAGACATGGTACCAAGTTCTTAATCTACTTAATCATGAGAGATCAGCAACCCTTGTTTAGAAGATATAACATTACCAATTTTTGGACTACATTTGATCTACGCTGGCCTCTGGTTGTTTGTTCTGGCACATAACACTATATAAGTTAATTAGCTTCTTTTTAAAAGGTCTCTGGTTAGTGAATTCTATACAGTTCAGTTTATAACTAGGAATTAGTAGGTTTTACTTGCAATACACTAGTTTCTCTGTGGCTATGTCTATACTATAATCCTCTTCTGGAAGAGGAAATGCAAACAGAGCGCTCATTTGCATATGTTGTGCTCTCATTTGCATTTTCTCCTTGGATCCCTTTTGTGCAAGAGGTTTTTGTGCAAAAAACCGCTGTGTAGACGGCTCTTTTTTTGTGCAAAAAAACCCCTTTTGCACAAGAGCCGTTCTTCCTCAAAAAATGAGGAAAGGGGGCTTTTGTACAAAAGGAGCCATCTACGCAGTGCTTTTTTGCATAAAAACCTCTTGCGCAAAAGGGATCTGAAGAGGAAATGCACAATATATGCAAATGAGCACTCCATTTGCATTTCCTCTTGCGGAAGACGATCGTAGTGTTAATGTAGCCTGTGTGTTCTCAAGCCCACAGAGACCTGACAACTGAGACTGCATCCTTGTTAAAATGAAAAAAGATGCCACCTCCATTCTAAGCCAACTTGAGGTCTCCTATCATCAGTGGCCTGACCAAAGCTCACTGAAATCAACAAAAACTTCCACCAACTCCAAAGAAACTTGGCTCATGCTCCCCGTTCAATGAATCCTGTTGCTAGTACTATTTATAACTCAGTTGCTGATTCTAGTACTCTTGAGGCTCAGAGAACAGGCCAGCACAGCAGCCATGAAAACTAACTTCTGCTGGATCTAACCCTTATATTACAAGTCACTTGCTACTGAATCATTGACTGTGACAGAGCTGTGGGTTGAGGCACTGTGAGAAATGAAAGACTTGCTGATAGTAGGTGGTAAGGTGACAAGCAAACCATCCAAAAGCCAAAGCAAAGTTTAGAATAAAATAGAAGCAACCTTCAATCCATTATATTTACTTCTAAAAGGTTAAAGGGAATGTTTTCAAATGCCTAAAATTGGGTATAATGTTTAGGTAACTCATGGTAGCACTCAAGAGGTGCACTGGCCTCCCCTATTTTCTCACCAATATTTTAATTGCTAACTGAGGTTCTATACATGCCCCTTCCTTGCCCCTCTGGGTGGCCCTCCCCGCAGCCTCTCCTCATGCTGGCACTAGTTGCCTCTGAATGTTGAACTGCACGGTTTTTGGCAAAAGATTCCCCATCCAGGAAAGATTTCATCTCAGCCAAGCTGTTAAGCAGAGGTTGTCATGGAAACAGAATGTATTCAAATGATATGGGCAGCGATATATTTTAATGTGTTCTTCGTTTGCTGCAAATTGGGAACATGTCAGAGCTCAAATCCATTATGTAACTGTATTTTGTTAAAAACAAACAGGCTTCCCTTTATTTGTGTTACAAAGTATGGAGCCAGGCCTGTACAGTGCATGTTTCCCCTTGGCAGATCCACCTGAGGTGCTCCACGTTTCAGCCACGGTGCAACCTTAGCTTTGGCACGTCCTGTCTTTTGAGTATTTAGACAGGCATCCTAAATGTAGTATTTAGTTTGGAATGTCCTAGGGTTTTTTCCCCCTCTTAGGAGAAAGTAAAGTTGGTCAGAACTGGGCCCCCTCTTGCAAAATCTGTGAAGCGCCTAATACTCATTTCTAACGTTTACATCGCGGTCTCAAACTCCCGTCCCTTGGGCCATCCCCAGCTGGAGCACTTGCACAATCCATCCTAGGAGTCCTGGCAGGCTGTAGAGGCAGGGGGAAGCTCTCCAAGCTCCACCCCTTCATGCCATCACCCCACCCTCTCCCACCATGGAGCCCTGTCCTCTGAGGAGCACTGAGGCGATATGGTGTGGCGCAGTGGCAGTCATTGCACGCCCTCCTCCACTCCCCTCAGTGGCAGGGGCTGCGGGAGAAGCGGAGCACACTATCTAGTGCACTCTGCTGAGCTCTGCTTCCCGGCAGCTCCTGCTGCCATGGGTAGTGGAGGGGGGACAACTATTGTCACGGCACGGTGCCAGGCCCCACTCCCCGATGACCCTGAAAGCTCTCCGAGACAGGCATAAGGATCTTGTGGAAAAGGGGGTTTTGTGCAAAACGGCCACAGCCACACTGCCTGTTTTTACGCAAAAACCTCTAGCGCAAAAACGGAACGAAAGGGAGTATGCAAATGAAGCATGAGAAAATGCTAATCTGTGCTTCATTTGCCTTGGCTCTTGCGGCAAAACTCATAGTATAGCCGTAGCCTCAGAGGAGGAGGGGCCATGGGGGAGAGGGCGGGGTGATGGCATGAAGGGGAGGGGCTTGGAGTCCCGGGTCAGACTGTGCAATCACTCTGGGTGGGGATGGCCTGCGGGCTGGGAGTCTGAAATCCCTGCTCTACATCCTCTAGACCCCTTGGTAGGTTACAAATCAAACAGTAACCTTCTCAAAACCCACTGCCTCTTTGGTACATTTTTCATTATAAAGTATTTAAAACATTTTTTTTGGCAAGAACTTTTTTTTAATATAGTGGGAAAAGAACAAAACATATTTAGAACACAGAAAAGAGACTGACTTGTTTCCGTTCAAATTAAAACAAATCACCTTTGGGCAGGACAGCAAGCTTGGAAAATTTCAGTCTGAGAAAAAAAAATGACCCAAACTGACCTCGCAATGGAAACCATTATGGAGTTTTTACTATGGCAATTGCTGCTGCTTCTATTATAATTGGAAAGAAAATTGTATTTACAGTTATACTAGGAAAAGCATTAACATGAAGCACATTCATTACAGAAGATAATGCACTGGAGAGTGTTAGTAGAATGGTAGTAAAATCATTATGATATTTCACAATCTCCTGCTCTTGTGATTATGAAAACTGGCTGAAAGTTTCTTTTCTTCTGGAGCAGAGGAGCCTATCTTTCGTTTTGGACTTTCCCTATTGATTTGTTCATGAGGCAAGACTGAAGATGAAATGTTGAAAGCCAAACAACCTACTGTGACCAGGAGCGGCCCTAGACAAGCTGCCAGCAACTGGCACCCTAGGCGAAACACATGATCGGCATGCAATCGGCGCCTCCGCCTCCAAAGCCCTCAACGGCTATTTTTCTTGGCATCCTAGGCGACTGCCTAGGTTGCCTGTATTGATGGGCTGCCACTGACTGTGACATAGTGGGGATGCTGTAGTGTGTGTGTATCTCAGTCCCCTCTCTTCCCCTGCCCCCCCCCCGCCTTTGCACCTCTCTCTGCATGGGGGGGAGAGGCCAGGCATGACTCACTGTGGAAGTATGTCAGTGTCTCACCTCCTGGGGACCAGGTGACAAAAGATTCACCTTTGGTCTGGGAGCAGGACAATGCAGGAGGCGGAGCTGCCTGGGGGCTCAGGGTCCAGTTGCTGGGAGTTGCTTTAGTCTTGGTTGGGGGAAGCATGAAGAGGGCAGACTAAGTCCAGTATAGGGGGGTGTTCAGGAGCCTGTGAACCCCTTTCCCCCAAGAAGACTAAGGCTGTCTTCCCTGGCTCCTAGTTCAACATTGAGCCTATGCTGTGCTGTACCTCTGAGAAGCAATAAACCCTTCTAGTCGACTGGCTGGCGGAGTCACATCTGGCTGCGGAGGAGGGTGCAGGGTCAGGGGCTCCCCAACGCGTCGTCACACCTACATTGGTTGAAAAGCTGTCGCAGCCAAAGAAGGGGTCGGAAGAGGAGCCGTAGGGCAAAATCTTAGGTTCTAAAATGGATGGTTCTTCAAATCAGCATCCTAATTTGAGTTTCTGATTCCATCTTTCCATCTCTTATAATGTGTTATCTATTGTATGACTCACAACTGGTGGAAAAATATGTATGAATATACATCTATCTGGTATCCTTTTGGAAACAAGTATCTTATCGATAAACAATGGCCATTCTTTCCTGTTCTGTGTCACCTTTGAGTCAAGGATCTGCCTATGATTTACAATGTATTAAGCCTCAGTTTCTATGGACCAGATTGGAAGATTAGTACTAAGGGCATAGATAGTGTCACCAAAGCACTCTCCTATGCAAGATGTTTCATGACTATCTTGGGAATCTGCAACTGGAGAGAGGGAGGGTAGAGGACATAAGAGGGGAAAATATCTTCCCCTCCATAGTCCAGTGGGAAAGGTTATGGAAAAAAACCAGGGCTGGATTCAAAGCCCATTGATATTAACATAAAGACTTCCATTGCCTTCTGCGGGCATGAGATCAGAACCTTAATCCTCCCACATAGGGTGTCAGATGTGCTGATATAATAGGGACAGTCTGATATTTGAGGCTTATTCTTATATAGGTACCTATAAACCCCCACCCCCGTCTTAATTTTTCACACTTTCTATCTGGTCACCCTACTCCCATACCAGCTCTGGGGACAACACATCTTCAACACAGTGCAGAATCTGGGCCTCAGAGTTGATGCTTGGTTTTGGAACCCAGATCTCCTGACTCTACTTTCACCACTAGACCATCCAGGCCCACTTGCAAATCATCTCCACTCCCACTGGCATAAGGCACTGGATCAGGCCCTGAGACACCGAAAGGAACAAATACTGATACAAATATACAGGACTATGTAGCACTTTAAAGACTAACAAGATGGTTTATTAGATGATGAGCTTTCGTGGGCCAGACCCACTTCCTCAGATCAAATAGTGGAAAAAAATAGTCACAACCATATATACCAAAGGATACAATTAAAAAAAATGAACACATATGAAAAGGACAAATCAAATTTCAGAACAGAAGGAGGATGCGGGGGGGGGAGGGAGAAGGTAAATGTCTGTGAGCTAATGGTATTAGAGGTGATAATTGGGGAAGCTATCTTTGTAATGGGTAAGATAGCTAGAGTCTTTGTTGAGACCCCCACGTAGAGTGTCAAATTTTAGCATAAATGACAGTTCAGAGGATTCCCTTTCAAGTGCAGATTTAAAAGGATTCTGAAGCAGGATGCAGGTAATTAAGTCGTTGAGACAGTGTCCTTTCTGGTTGAAATGGCAAGAAACTGTTTTTTCTTTGTGATCCTGTCTAATATGTTTTGTTAACACAGCTACATTTCTATCACTATGATACAAATATAGACATGCAACAGAAAAATATAATCAGAGTAGTAACTTAAAATCAGGATTGGATGTGCTTCATTTATCATATGCATTTTCCCAAATACTTGGTAATTAGTTGGTTACTTAGGGTTCTCCATTGGAGCAAAGGTTTGACTTTTTTTTTTTTAGGAATACTATTGGCACTGCATCTAACACCTGCTTTATGCTAATACATCAGCTGAGATGGAAATTTTTTCATGTTGTATATATAAGAGCTGAAGTGATCAATATATCTTATACTATGATAGCTTATACTATGGGCAGAGCATTTAAATCTGTGTGCGAGTGTGGATTTGACTTGGGAACTGCAAAGTTTGGGAGAAGCACATGTTTTTAAAGAATGAAGAATTAAACCAGATTCCACAATACAGGGTAGAATATGAAACAAAGTGGAAACGTATGGTAGAGGTTTTTCTCAGCTTTTGCAGACTGTGACCTAGAATCTGTTTTATGAATCAGCCAACAATCTTCTACATCAAAGACAGCAACTGTCATCCCCAAAGCTACAGTAGTACAACTCTACAGACCTCTATGTAAGTTAGCCCCCAGAGAAGAACTGCTTCACGATTGTAACTGAAACAGGTATATTTTTTTTAAAATGAACAACTTTAAGAAAATAAAGGCTAGAGAGTTTAAACAAAGTGTGTTCCTTAGTTCAGATCAAGATTCTACTTTATGAAATACAGACTTTGGTTCTAACATATTTTCTTCACATAAACAGATGAGGGGATCTCAACTGGGTTAAAGTTTCCTCAGTTATGTCAGTGTAATTGGGGTTAACTCCACTGAAATCATACCATAAATGAGATAAAAATCAGGCCCATAGGCTCCTATTAGATGTTAAAGCTCCTATTAACATATTACTTGTTAATTGCGTTAGACTGAATCTATTAAAACAAAAAAGAATACTAATAGTTTTTAGTGTCCTACCAACGCAACAAATTCCATGAAAATGTGGATTGTAATAGTAACCTTGTTCTACCAACAGAGTAGTGCTTTATTTCTGACTTGTTTGAAATCATTTTTTAAAATTTTCAATACCATCAACAGCCAGATAAAACGTATTTATCGTTATTATAGAAATGGATTTGACACAACAACCCAGGATAAAAAGAACGACTGCATGGAACTCAGTCTCCATGGAGTTCAATCCTACTTTCATTCAAGCTACTGTCAAACTCCCCTTTTCTTCAGTGAGAGCAGGATCAAATCTTGGGTGAGCCAAAGGACTCAATAATGCACGCCAGTCTCGATGCCCCTTTCCATCATGTAAGCCCTTAACGTGAAACTTAAATGGGTGATAAATGGCATGGATGACTCACTAGAGGGATGGAATTTACTTATTGTTCATAACTGACTCCCCGCTTTTTTAATGAATTACAACCTTTATGTGTAAATGAAAAAAAATCACAAATCTCTTATGATCCTTTCCTACTTCACTCACTCACCTGAGAAGTCCTATTTTCTCACTGCGGGATTCATACATATAACTTTCAGCTATTAAAATAATATTCTGGGGCTGCGTCTAGACTGGCAAGCTTTTCCGCAAAAGCAGCTGCTTTTGCAGAAAAACTTGCCAGCTGTCTACACTGGCCGCTTGAATTTGCGCAAGAACACTGACGATCTAACGTAAGATTGTCAGTGTTCTTCCGCAAAGTATTTGCGCAAGAGGGCCAGTGTAGACAGCTAAAAACTGTTTTGCGCAAAAAGCCCCGATGGCGAAAATGGCGATCGGGGCTTTCTTGCGCAAAACCACGTCTAGATTGGCACGGACGCTTTTCTGTAAAAAGTGCTTTTGCGCAAAAGCGTCCGTGCCAATCTAGACGCTCTTTTCTGGAAATGCTTTTAACGGAAAAACTTTTCCGTTAAAAGCATTTGCGGAAAATCATGCCAGTCTAGATGTAGCCAGGGCTGTGTCCAGACTCAGGGGTTTTTTCGAAAAAACTTCACCTGCGTCTAGACTGCAGCCGCGTTCTTTCGAAATTAAATCAAAAGAACGCGGCTTTTCTTTCGACGGCGGTAAACCTCATTTCACGAGGAAGAACGCCTTTTTTTGAAAGTGCTCTTTCGAAAAAAGGCGTTCTTGAATGCCAACAGGGCTTTTTAGAAAGAGAGCATCCAGACTCACTCGCTGCTTTCTTTCGAAAAAGCGGCTCGCTTTTTCGAAAGTACTGCTTGCAGTCTAGACGCTCTTTTTCGAAAGAGGCTTTTTCGAAAGATACTTTCGAAAAAACCTCTTTCGAAAGAGATTAGCAGTCTAGACATAGCCCAGGAAGATTAAAGTAACCCTTTTTTCTGTGGCACTGACCAAGCTGCCTCTTCTTATTTCCCATTTTACAGAGCTTCTTCTCCTCATTCTGATTCAGCTCTGGCCTCTGGGTCATTCTGAAGTGGAGCTTTTTTTCCAAACACTCCTGTCAAATTGAACCTAGTTAGACAGAATGTGAGAACTAAGAATGAAAATAAAAATCCCCCTACCCAAGAGGTAAAAGAAGGGTAAAAGGACAAAGAGAGCAATCCATTGTGTCTGACAACCCAAATGGACATCTGGGGTTCTGGGGTATTTTGACATTTAAACTCCAGTCAAATTTTGGTTACAGAATTCACTCATCTCCAGTATGTGTCACAGCTTCCCTGTCAGTTTCTAGCTGACATTTCAAGTTCTACTTACTTCAGTCTGTAAGACCTCTTACCAGAAAGCTAGAAAGAGAGCTATTAAAATAATAGATTCCCTTTCATTAGACTGTCTTAAAAGCTAAAATAGTAATATAGCATGATAAAAATGTTTTAAAAGCTTTAGTTAGTAGCCCACAAAAGCTCAGTAAAGACCTATGAACACTCATAAAAATGAGATACACTTTTTCTGCACTATTTCCTGCATTACAGTTTTTTTTTTAAAATGAGATAATGCTGGAGAAGTAGTTTAAATATAAAAAGTGCTGGATAGTTTACCTAACACCCCATACACGAAAGCAATAAAGGTGAGATTCTAATCCAGGCACAACCCTGAACAAACTGCACCATCTCAGACATAGTCTCTGGAGGCACAGTAGAGTCCTAGTTTTTCCTTAATTCCTCTTTCCTCCAGGGAGTGGTAATGTACTATTTGCCTAATGTTCTATTGACACTGGTTTAGGTCTTGGCTGAACACAGAAGTTACACCAATTTAACAAGTCAGTTTATTTAGACTGCTGTGACTGAGCATGTGCAATCTCCAATTTACTATATATTTTATAAAAGCGTTTGTCTGTCTGGTAGCTCAAGGACCACCCCCGACCTAAATCATTAGAGCTAGGACCATCAAATTCAGTACAGAGCTTCCTCTTATCATAACTTAAAACAACGTAAGGGTTTGGTTGTTCTAGGAAAATGGGATGTGCCTGGAATGAGATTGCTTCTCATAAAACCAGAAAAGAGACACAATCACCAGGGTAGCTTTCTCTCCCTCCGTCCCCTCCCCCCCGATTCATAAGGGGATCTTGCTGACTGTTAACCTTCCTCAGAGAGCGAGGGAAAGTTCACATTTTGCTGCATTCCTCACTCTGGCTGGGGAACACAGGGGGCAGATGAACTGTGCACTTTGCTCTCTTTCTCTGACAGGGACAGGAAGGGAGAGAGCAAGCAACCCTGGTATGAAACTTGAGGGGAGGGGATCTTCTCCCCCCCCCCCATTCCTCTATACACACACTACCTGTGCCCTGAGCCCCTCCTCACCCCCAACCCTGACTCCTGCACACACACACACCCCCCCCCCCCAGGTATCCCAGTGCCCTGCTCTGAGCCCCTCTGTAAGGAAGGACCCAAGCAATACCAGGTAAATGTGCTAGTGATCTTATAACTTGAAACTGAATGAGAGAAGTGTAAGAATTTGGAATAAGTACAAATAAATCCTCTCTCTCAACCCTGACTAGGGTTGCCAGGTGTCTGGTATTCAACTGGACAGTCTGGTTTTCAGGCCCTCTGTCTGATAAAAAAAATTCAGAAAATACTGCACATGTGCAATGTCCGGTATTTTCTGGCTTTCCGGCTGGGCTCGCAAGGGAAGCCTGGCGGGGACGAGGGGAGTGGCTGGGAGGTGGGGCGCTATCAGCACTGGGAGCCTTGGAGAGGAGGGGAAGCCCTGTCCGTGCTCCTGAGCGCTGTTTCAGCGCATTGTGGAGCCTCACACAGACCCGCTCGTGCTTTGCCGGGACAGTGCGCAGGACAGGCAACGCCCTGGGACCTGCATGTGCCTGGGTCAGTCCTGCTCCCCGCTGGCCGATTCGCTCCCCGACCCCTTCCCGGCCGGTTCTCCCCCACTTTTCTTCCTGATCTTCCCCAGCCCTAAATCGAATTAGCTGGTAAACCTCATTGCAGGAAGAATAACAGCTAATTCGATTTAGGGCTTTAATTTGGAATCCCGTTTCACTGCCGCGTGTAGACATGGGCAGTTACTTAGAGCTAGTCAATTTCTAAAATGGCAACCGGCCGGGAACATGCTAAGGAAGCGTGGGATATTTAAATCCTGCCCTTCATTTGCAATTTCAGTCGCCCTCATTAGCCTCCCTAGATCGGACTAGGGGGCTAGTGTAGACATACCCTCAGATACCTTAAAACTGCTATCATGTCCCCCCTCAATCTTCCCTTTTCCAAACTAAATAAACCCAATTCTTTCAGCCTTCCTTCATAGGTCACTTTCTCTAGACCTTTAATCATTCTTGTTGCTCTTCTCTGGACCCTCTCCAATTTCTCCACATCTTTCTTGAAATGCAGTGCCGAGAACTAGACACAATACTCCAACTGAGGCCTAATCAGCGCAGAGTAGAGCGGAAGAATGACTTCTCGTGTCTTGCTCACAACACACCTGTTAATGCATCCCAGAATCAGGTTTGCTTTTTTTGCAACGGCCTCACACCGTTGACTCATATTCAGCTTGTGGTCCTCTATAACCCTTAGATCCCTTTCTGCCGTACTCCTTCCCAGACAGTCGCTTCCCATTTTGTATGTGTGAAACTGACTGTTCCTTCCTAAGTGGAGCACTTTGCATTTGTCTTTATTAAACTTTATCTTGTTTACCTCAGACCATTTCTCCAATTTGTCCAGATCATTTTGAATTATGACCCTTTCCTCCAGATTAGTCGCAATCCCTCCCAGCTTGGTATCATCTGCAAATTTAATAAGCGTTCTTTCTATACCAATATCTAAATAGTTGATGAAGATATTGAACAGAGCCGGTCCCAAAACAACCCCTGCGGAACCCCACTTGTTATGCCTTTCCAGCAAGATTGTGAACCATTAATAACTACGCTCTGAGTACAGTTATCCAGCCAGTTATGCACCCACCTTATAGTAGCCCCATCTAAGTTGTATTTGCCTAGTTTATTGATAAGAATATCATGTGAGGCTGCATCAAATGCCTTACTAAAGTCTAGGTATACCACCGCTTCTCCCTTATCCACAAGACTCATTATCCTATCAAAGCAAAATGCAGGACAATGTAGCACTTTAAAGACTAACAAGATGGTTTATTATCTTTCGTGGGCCAGACCCACTTCCTCAGATCAAATAGTGGAAGAAAAGTCACATTTCTATCACTATCCTATCAAAGAAAGCTATCAGATTGGTTTGACATGATTTGTTCTTTACAAATCCATGCTGGCTGTTCCCTATCACCTTGCTACCTTCCAAGTGTTTGCAGATGATTTCCTTAATTACTTGCTCTATTATCTTCCCTGGCACAGAAGTTAAACTAAGTGGTCTGTAGTTTCCTGGGTTGTTCTTATTTCCCTTTTTATAGATGGGCACTAGATTTGCCCTTTTCAAGTCTTCTGGAATATGTCCCATCATAACCTAGCGACAATGTATGACTTCATTATTTCTGCTGTCATGCCAAATAATTCAATTAGTAGATCGAAATTACAGGAATTCCATGGAGAGCAAATGACTTCAAAATGTAAAAGACACAGGGGGTATGTTCCAAATTCTCATCTCAGTTATAGTAGTGCAGCTCCATTGAAGTCAGAACCAGGCTCACTTATTTTTAGCTAAAATAAGGCAAAACTGAATAAAAATAAAGGATCTTTGATTAGCCAATTAGAAATATTTTTATTTTTAAAATCCAGCACCCACAAAAAAAAGCAGTTACTGCCAGGAGTCACACCTTTGACTTTAGCAACACCATTTTTTGGTTGTAGGCATTAACCTGAATAAGAAATGGGTGAAGAGTTCTTATGATACTGCTAAAGACTTGTGTACTCGTTCCCTCAGGAGAAAAAAAAAACTTTGTTGGAGTTTCCTTTTTTTAGCTAATTCTCCCAGGTGTGGAAGTTTGTGGTTAGTGCTAAATAAAGGCATAGGCTAACTAAGACACAGTTTAGGACCTTGCAATATGAGGGGCCTTTAAAAAAGAAAAATCGGACTCCATTTCAAATGTTATCCAAATTGGTTTTCTTTTGTTCTGTACATACCTAAAACTGTTTATTTTAGTATGCATGATCATTTTTGCTTCATACTCTATCCATGCTTCATATGACTGAGTTTGCCAGTGATCGTCTTATGGAGTTGAGTCAAGTGGATGTTGAGGAGGATAAATTTATGTTGGCTTCTCTCCATCACTTTCGAGAACACTCACTGCCCTTTTATAGCCCAGCAAAAGGAAAAATCCCAACAATTCAATGTTTCATTGCAAAAATTAAATCGGCATAAACATTTCTAAATACATTTTATGTAGAGTCTGGATGAACTGCGTATTTTCCTAACAAAATTAATCAAATTCTTTTTTATTAATCATATGAAAAGGATAATTTTCCTTATTCAAGGTGTAAAAGAAATATATATCCTCTCATCTTATTATGAGACCGTAAAGCATTCGTGTTAATATATTCAATGTCCTTTCTGTGAAAATAATTCAGTTTTTTTATGGTTGATTCTATCTGATGGCAGATGAAGGAAATATTGGAGTAATTAGTATTTTCCATTTTAAGTAAATTATGATTCCATGTTTTAATTATGCAAATGTAGGCCAGATATTATAGTAATACCTAGAGAGCCCAATCAGGACCATATTATGTGATGTACAAAGAGAATGATAATAAGCTTATCTTACATTTTTAGCAAATAATTATTACTGCAGTATCCAGTATAGCTGTCAAGCCATATATATATATATTCACTATTGCAAAACAACTTGCATTCTAACCTGGTTTCATACCGCATGCTCCCAGTATTCCAAAAGATTCCCTTTTCTCTGAAACTGCTCATGCTTTGTCTTTGCTGAGAAGTGAACATGTTTTTGTAGAAAGCTGAAGAAAACTCTGTTAAGCCTTTTAAAAACAATAAAAAAGCCCAATTAACACATCCACTTGCTTTTCAGAGCAGTAGCTCATAGATTATGGTAACACACTTGCTTTCTGCTTCTGTTTTAGTCAGTGGGTGTTTTACTTCATTGTTAACAGGTTCAGAGCATAGTCTCTAACTCAGGGGTGGGGAACCTTTTCAGGGTCAGGGGCTTGAGTCCCCAGTACCTTGCATAGTAATTAGTCAGTTTCACATGTGCAAAGAGGATGTAAAATGCTACCAAAGCAGATAAGCTCTGGCCCAAAGTGTGGGTAATGTGGCAAAGTGGATTGAGGCAGGAAGAAAACTTGCATGCACATGGAATTTTCCTTAGAGATTTTCAATTTTTGCAATTTTCTCAACATGTGATCTGGAAGAGCTGCCAAAACCTCATATAAAAGACTCGATGATGCTCGTATTTCCTGCCTTGCCGTGTCCTCAGTCACAGAGTAATCAGTCGGCAAACGCTCAGTTTCTAAAGAACAGCACGTCATCAACAGGGCAGAAAGTCAACCTTCGAAAAGACAGCGACAGAACAGAATTCCAAATGCCTATTCTTCCCTCTCCATTAAGTGAACTTCTAAAAGGCTAAGCATCTATTGTAGGGAACGTGCATGCTAAAGAACTTTTAGAAAGTGGCATGAACAGAGGCACTAGCAGTCATGGTACCTGGGTCTGGTTATTTCCAGTCAAAAAAAAATCTTCTGTTCAATTATGGAGAAGAATAGAGAAGCCAAGCCTGACTCATAATCACATGGGGGAAAATGCGAGTCACTGTTCTAGTTCAAAACATCCAGCTTGCTGTGGAGGAGGATTAGTGTCATTGTGGAGCTGTGCTCTTTTTTCCCCCTCTTCAACAGCTACAGGAACTTGGTAGTTAGAGATGGAACAGACCATTAAGTCAGAGACCATTTTCCTGTCAAGATAGAATATAATTCCCCAGTATGGAAATATTAAGCTGTCAGGAATAACCTCTTCAAAAATCAAAGAGCAACTCTCGTGTACCTCCAGTTGGGACATGCATAGCCATATGCATGTTTAGTGGCTTGGTGGAAGGGTATTATGCTGAATTCATTAATACTCAGCCATTCCCCATTATCTCAGCATCAGTGGAGGGAAGAACATACTGGTTAGATCTAACTCGCACATTTTGCCCTAGTGCGGTCATACTTCTAGAAACAGAGAGGTGCTGTGATACCTTAGGGTGTATCTAGACTACAGGGTTTTGTCGACAAAAGTGGACTTTTGTTGACAAAACTATACCTGCGTCTACACTATCGCAGAGTTCTGTTGACATAATGTCGTCAGAACGTGGCAGTTTTGTCGACGGTGGTAAACCTCATTCTACGAGGAATAATGCCTTTTGTCGACCGAGTTCTGTCGACAGAAGGCGTTACTGCATCTACTCTGTCCTTTGCGTCTACACTCTCACGTTGACAAAGTGGTTTGCTTTGTTGACAGAACTGGATGTTGTCTAGACGCTCTTTGTCGACAGAAGCTTTGTCAACAGTATCTGTCGACAAAGCCTCTGTCGACAAAAGCCTGTAGTCTAGACGTACCCTTAGAGAATAATACATTTATTAAGTCATGAGCTTTCATGGGTAAAACCATGAAAGCTCATGACCTAATACATGTGTTAGTCTCTAAGGTGCCACAGGACTTCTCATTATTTTTAAAGTTACAAACTAATATGGCTACCCCTCTGAAACTTCTAGAAACAGACACAGGCCAAAAATGTTTAAATAAGAATGGCCATAGTGGGTCAGACCCAGGGCCGCATTACGACTTTCGTGGGCCCTAGGCACTTTTGCCTTAGTGGGCCCCTTCCTCCATAAAAAAAAAATATTAAACATTATTTTTGATATAACTTTAAATACTTCAACCTTTTTTTCTGTTTTAGGCAAAATTTAATAGATTTTCGTGGGCCCTAAAAGTTTCATTTTTTTCTGATGTGAGAAAAAAATTAAAACATTTTCTTCGACCCTAAAAGTTCATTTTTTTCCTTCTGATTTTAAAAGAAATTAAAACATTTTTGTGGGCCCCTAAAAGTATCGTGGGCCCTAGGCACTGTGCCTACTGTGCCTAATGGATAAGTCGGCCCTGGTCAGACCAAAAGTCCATCTAGGCCAGTATCCTGTCTTCCAACAGTGACCGATGCTAGATGCCCCCAGAGGGAATGAACAGAACAGGTAATCCTAACCCTCTCCTGTCACCCATTTCCAGCTTCTGACAAACAGAGGCTAGGAACACCATCCCTATCCATCCTAGCTAATGGACATTGACGGACTATCCTTCATTAATTTATGCAGCTCTTTTTTTAACCGTTATAGTCCTGGCATTCACAATATCCTCTGGCAAGGAGTTCCACAGGTTGGCTGTGTGGTGCATGAAGAAATACTTCCTATTATTTGTTTTAAACCTGTTACCTAGTAATTTCATTTGGTGACCCCTAGTTCTTATGTTATGGGAACAAGTAAATAATGTTTCCTTATTCACTTTCTCCACACCGGTCATGATTTTATAGTCTTTGTATCATATCCCCTCCCCTTAGGATATGTCTACACAGCAGCGTTATTTTGGAATACCGTCAGTAGTGGGCGTCTACACAGCAAGCCCATTATTTTGAAATACATTTGAAATAATGGGCTTATTACTCGTACTTCTGTAACCCTCACTATATGAGGAGTAAGGGAAGTTAAGGGAAGAGTGCTCTATTTTGAAACAACTGCTGTGTAGACAACACCAAATTGTGCTTAAACTACGCAATTAGTGTAGCTCAAGTTGCGTAGCTTACTTAGAGTTTAGCCCTGCGGGGTAGATCTGCCCTCAGTCTCCTCTTTTCTAAGCTGAAAAGTCCCAGTCTTTTTAACCTTTCTTCATATGGCAGCCGTTCCAAACCCCAAATGCCTAAATCTAGTTTTACTGACTGCAAAAGCTTTCCTGTGTCAATCTATGTGTTACTGTGTTACTGTCAGGGTAGAATGAATAGGTCATCTCTGCCACCTGACAGATGGAAGTCGCAAGGTGCTTGTTTTGCTATAAATCACCATGTTATGCTATACTCAGTGTTAATTTATTTGGGAACCATTGCACAGTGATATACAGGCTACAGTAGGCAAGCACTATTGCTGTGCAGTCCACCTAAGCCAGGTAGTATTACAAAGGTTTACAGTTCCTTACACTATTTTCATGGTAATGTCCCAATATTACTTTACTTCCTGTCACTTCCTGTTTTACAGTTGTCATAAAGTACTGGTCCTTGGGGATCTCCCCATAAACAATCACAAAGCTACCTCATTAGCCTCCTTCTAAATACCTCCTTAAAACACTCCTTTGCCATCATACCACCAAAATAAAGTGACATCAGTTAGGGTGCCTTTGTCTATCATGCTGACCACCACCGTCTCATTATTTCCTTCTACCCCCCATCTATCTGTATTAATCTTTTGTCTTGTACTTAGATTGCAAATTCCTTGGTGCAGTGACCAGTGTTCCCTGTAAGCAGAGCACTTGTGTGGTCTCAGGAAAGATTCAAATGCTGCCCAGTGGATTAGCAGAGCACGCAAACCTAGGCTTTTTTGTTTCTACTGGTGGTGCACATTCACCCATGTATTGTTGTACATCAAAATTTAGTCCACACATGGATGGAAAAAAATCCACACATGGATGGAAAAGATTAGTGGGAACACTGGGAGTGACTATCTTTTTGTTCTATGTTTACACAGCGCCTGGCACAATGGGGCCCTGGTCCAAGAACAAAGGTCTTATCATCTAAATCCAGCCCATCATGGCAGATGGGTTTAGATTATGGAAAAATCTGCAACATCCCTGGTCTGCTCTTTGCATGTATCAAGTCCCAGACATTTTCCTCTGTGTAGTATTTGAAGAGCTTATTCTTTCAGTGAGCTCCTTTTGTATGTTCCTCTAGCTGCCCAATTATTTGCATTTCAGTAGTATCTCAGACCAAGAGGTCGCATCCCTAGTAAAGTTATCCAGGTTTCCCATTGACTAAAGTATTAGCTATCATATTAAACAAATGGATCCCATCCTACTTTCCATTTCAGGAACTATCCTGTGGCATAGCGTCCCTCATTTAGGGTGACCAGCGATCCCAATGTTATCAGGAGGACTGTCCCAATATTAGGGCTTTTGTCTTTATATAAGCACCTATTCTCCCCCCTCAGAAAAGAGTCCACATTTTTTTAATCTCGTCTCTCAGCCCTCAATCTGGGTCCTTCTGTCCTCACCTTTGGATGATGGCAGACCATTAGTAACCAGAGGTGAAAGTAAGTGGGTGCGCCCTGGTGTGCAGGTCTGACAAGAACTGATAGAGCTCTGGCAAAAGCTGGCAGGGACCTGGGTTGCAGTACCACAGTACCTGTAAGAAATTGGGAAGTACTTTCACCTTTGTTAAGTATCAGAGGGGTAGCCGTGTTAGTCTGAATCTGCAAAAGCGAGGAGGAGTCCTGTCACCCACAGGACTCCTCGTCACCTTTGTTAGTAACCCCTAAGGATGGCCTTCCCTTCGTAGGAGCTATCATGGGAATGTGAATTGAAGAGTGAATGTGTGTCCTTTATTGGGGGTGGGGGGATTCACCTCCCATTCTTCCCCCCCTCCCCCCCTGGGATTTTACATAGCAGCTGGTCCCTGCCGAAGGCAAAGAAGCTCCTCCAGGTTGACGCAGAGACAAAACTGATCCCCTGGGCGGGAGGGGCGCAGGAGGGAGAAGCCCAGCCCAGCCCAGCCCCGCCAGGGCACGACTCAGCTGCACCCGTGCAGGAGGGCCCCTAGAGAGAGACAGCGCCGGCGTCATCCCTTGCTGGACGGCTGGCTGGCTGAGTGGCGCGGGCGGGCGAGGACAGCCCCGCCCGGCTGGCGCTGCCGGCAGCGAGCCGGGGCTTTGCTGGCTCCCGCTCCTGTGCGCAGGCCCAGCCGGCCCCTCCACTTGGCTCCGGAGCAGCCGCTCGCCGGAAGCCGAGCCCGAGCCGAGCCCCGCGGGTAGCTGAGCCGCCAGGGGCTCGCCCCGCCTGGGTCCCCCGGCGGCGGAGAGACAAAGGAGGGCGCGGGGCCATGCGGCAGGATGCCGGAGCCCAGCCGCCCCCGCCCCCGGCAGCCTCCCCCCCGGCGGCTGCGCTAGGCGACGCCTGAAGTTCGCGGGGCGCCCGATGCGGCTGCCGCCCCGGGCAGCGGGGTCCCGGCGGCGGGCGGGGGAGGCGGGGGGCCGCCAGCCGGCATGGGGGCGCCGCGCTCCGCACACGCCCAGCCCGGCCCGGGCATGAAGCAGCCGAGCGTCTGCGGAGCGGCAGCCGGCGGGGCGCGGCGAGCGGGCCGGGGCTGGCAGGGAGGCAGGCGCAGCGCGCTCCGCTAGCCGCCGTCTGGGTGCGGCGGGCGAGCGCTGAGCCGAGCCCCGCGCCTCCCTTCCCCCGATGGCGAACGCCAGCGAGCTCAGCAGCAGCAGCCCGCACCTGCCCAGCCCCGGCGGCCTGCTCAGCGCCTCCGGCCTCAAGCTGGCCACGCTGGGCTTGATCCTGTGCGTCAGCCTGGCCGGCAACGTGCTCTTCGCCTGGCTCATCCTGAAGGACCGGCACTTGCACCGCGCCCCCTACTACCTGCTGCTGGACCTGTGCCTGGCCGACGCGCTGCGCTCGCTGGCCTGCTTCCCCTTCGTCATGCTGTCGGTGCGCAGCGGGGCGGGCGCCTGGCCCCACGGGCCGCTCAGCTGCAAGGTGCTGGCCTTCCTGGCCGTCCTCTTCTGCTTCCACGCCGCCTTCCTGCTCTTCTGCGTGGGGGTGACCCGCTACATGGCCATCGCCCACCACCGCTTCTACGCCAAGCGCATGACGGGCTGGACCTGCCTGGCGGTGGTGTGCATGGTCTGGACCCTGGCCATGGCCATGGCCTTCCCGCCCGTCTTCGACGTGGGCACCTACAAGTTCATCCGGGAGGAGGAGCAGTGCATCTTCGAGCACCGCTACGTCAAGGCCAACGACACGCTGGGCTTCATGCTCATGCTGGCCGCCGTCATCGCCGCCACCCACCTGGTCTACGTCAAGCTCCTCTTCTTCATCCACGGGCACCGCAAGATGAAGCCGGCCCAGCTGGTCCCAGCCATCAGCCAGAACTGGACCTTCCATGGCCCCGGAGCAACTGGGCAAGCGGCGGCCAACTGGACAGCTGGCTTTGGTAGGGGCCCTACCCCACCCACCCTGGTGGGCATCAGGCAGGCCACCCACAGCCAAATCAAGAGGTTGCTGGTGCTGGAGGAATTCAAGATGGAGAAGAGGATCTGCAAAATGTTCTACATGATCACCCTGCTCTTCCTGCTGCTCTGGTCCCCCTACATCGTGGCCTGCTACCTGCGGGTCTTCATCAAGGCCAGCACCCTCCCGCAGGTCTACCTGACTGCTTCGGTCTGGATGACATTCGCCCAGGCGGGAGTCAACCCCATCCTGTGCTTTATCTTCAACAAAGAGCTCAGGGTCTGCTTCAGAGCTCATTTCCCCTGCTGCCAAAGCATCCAGAGCACGCAGGGCACCATCCTTTGTGATCTGAAGAGCTTTGGGATGTAGGGTGGCTTTTCTTATCACGAAAAAATGAATCCTTTCCCATATTTCTGCACATGCACTCAAGTGTTGTTTCTGAGGAAATTCAAATCAGCACCCAGCCCCCAAACTTTTAGCTGTAAGAAGCTATTGTTTATTTTTCTATACTCTGCATATGCTGTCTTCAAAACATAAGAAATTGCTGCCTATGGGGCTACTTTATATGAACAAAATATCCCAACACTTAGGCTGTAAGAAGCAGTTTTATTTGTCTTTGTGTGGTTTTTAAAAACAAAACAGGGCTCCAAGTTTCTGGTCTTGCTTCTAACCTTTGTAGGTGTGATTGCACCTGATCTAGCTAAAAGGCCATGGTAGTTTTGTTCCTTACTCCTGTCTGTTTTGATAAAGGCTTGACAGTTTTATTCAGGATTTGATAAAGGCCAAGACAAACATTTTATACTAAAGTTATTTTTGATGACTTCACAGGTATTGTTTTCTTATTTGTTTTGAAGTCAAGAAGTCAGTTTTTATGGGGAGCTGTTGAGTTGGCATTCTCAAGTGATTTTAAGTATTGAAAGCAGTGATGTAATTTTTGCCTGAAATGCAAACACAGTGTAGAACGATATTCTTGTTGCACTACTCATTTGGTAATATTTCATAATTCTTTGTGACGTGATTTTAAAATGAATCTCAACTTTAAAAATGATCAATTATATCAGTTTTTAAACTAGATTGAATTCATATTTTACTGACTTTGTAGGAAGTTATCTACAAAACTAGGTCACATACTTGTACATTTTGACTGTTTTCTTTAATAAAAGACTAAACTTTATGAAATTATTTCAGAATGGCCGAATAGTGCTTTCTGACATAAGTGTGCATATAAAATTGCATGTCCCTTACGGCTGAGTATAATTCACAGTTTTGGATATCATGGAGAAGCACAGAGTTTGCATTTGCTGTTCAGTCTCATTTTAGGTATTAACATAAACAAGTAATTAAAATATTTTTAAAGAGACAAGTTCATGATGGGTGACGGGTTTAAATAGCACAATTCCTTTTCTGTCGGTTACAATGAATTCCCACGTAGAAAATTGCTCCATTAATGATGGGAAAATTCTGGATAATTATCATTAATTTTAGTAGGAAAAGGAGTTTAACACAATTGCTTGGTTAACATTGTGCGCATCTACAAGCTTCTCTGTTCAGGAAAGTTATTTTGAATTATTAATGGACTAGGTATTTTTATATTTTATTATTGTGACTTATGTTGTAAAGACGTATCTAAACGTATTAACTGAGTTGCTTGGAACCAACCTATCGTATCTATATCAGAAAGTACTTTCATCAGAGAAGTCAAAAACTTTTGTTTTATCAAGGAACCTCTCTCAAACATAAAATTTAGCAGACAGTAATCTTTTACTGTTTTGTAACAAATCACATACATGACAGAAATAAGGGGCTTAATTTCTATAAAGAAATTTCAGTGATTGCCACAACAGTAGTATCTCCATAAACACTAGCCACAAATTATTGTTCATCCACTAGATGAGATCTTTCTTGAGTGTAAAGTTGTTGCATAAATATGTTTTGCTGTATTGTAACCTTATTGGACAGGACCTTGAGGAGTTAGGTATGGCAGTTAAAATTAGAAGGCTGACAAGTGAGTACTTGAATAGTGAAACCAAATTTTGCTGTAAAACTGAGTCTAGAAAACCTAAGAAATAAAATTTCCTGCAACATGAAGTGCAGGCTTTGAGCTTTCACTTCAGTAGTAACATACAGAAAGCGGAGGGAAAGGTTCAAAAACAGGAACGTGAATTTAAATAATCAGTGGCTAGACTTGGCCAAAGTTTGAAAAAGGAGCTTGAGAGTGACTTAATCAGTTCAAAGGTTTGAACTTTGAACTACAACATGGAACTTAAACAGTTACAGAACTTCAAGTGGAAATATGGGAAGTTTTAGGGGAAGGGGAGAACATAAAAATTGTATGTTACAGTTCTTATTTAGTTAAGGCTTCCTTACAGACATCCATAGAGCACTGGTAACTGCCTTTTGTGTATAACTTGTTTTACTGTAGTTCTTTTCAGTTGTATTTAAGTTTTTTACAGACTAACACGGACTTTGAAAATTAAAAATTATCTTGTAGAGATATGAGAATGTGTGACAGTCGGGGATGCATTTTAGGGACATATTAACAGTCTGAAACTGCACATCCAAGTTCTTTTCCCTTTCCATGAAAACAAAAATAAGAAACCCAGTATTTTTTCCTTCTAAGCTTCATGTTAATTTTTTGGGGGGAGTGCAAGAAAGGAGGAGAGGATGGAGAAGCCATTAAACTTAGTTTCTATACTCTTTATGGGCATGTCTACACTACCCCGCTAGTTCAAACTAGCGGGGTAATGTATGCATACCGAACTTGCTAATGAAGCCCGGGATTTGAATTTCCCGGGCTTCATTAGCATAAAGCCGGCGCCGCCATTTTTAAAAGCCGGCTAGTGCGAACCCCGTGCCGCGCGGCTACACGTGGCACGGGCTAGATAGTTCGGAATGGCTACGTAGTTCGAACTATCTAGCCCGTGCCGCGTGTAGCAGCGCGGCACGGGGTTCGCACTAGCCGGCTTTTAAAAATGGCGGCGCCGGCTTTATGCTAATGAAGCCCGGGAAATTCAAATCCCGGGCTTCATTAGCAAGTTCGGTATGCATAAATTACCCCGCTAGTTCGAACAAGCGGGGTAGTGTAGACATACCCTATGGGAAGAGCACTGCTTTTTAAAAAATATAATGTGAAGATGCAGTTATTTAAGTGTTCTTGCCTCTGCAAGAGCCAAATTTCTCTTCTTGAAAGACTAGAGGCATGAACAGAAATCTATAATCAACTCTGGTGGAAATGAAAAATCACCTCCAGGAGAATGGTGGTTCTATTAATATTTAGGAATTCAGACAGCAGTATGAGACCATTCTGCTGTAAAGGACATTGTCACTGTGTGACAGTCTCTCACTATAACCAGAGAAGTTTCCACCTCAATACATGAAGTACCATGTGGGTACAAAAGACAGGACTAGGCAGCACTTTAAAGACTAACAAGATGGTTTATTAGGTGATGAGCTTTTGTGGGCCAGACCCACTTCCTCAGATCAAATTGTGGAAGAAAATTGGCATGACCCTATATACCAAAGGGATACAATAAAAAAAAGTCACATAAAATTGACAAATCAGATTTTAAAACAGAGGAGGGGTAGGGGGAAAGGGGGCTAGTGTCTGAGATGATATTAGGGGTGATAATTGGGGAAGCTATCTTTGTAATGGGTAAGGTAGTTAGCATCTTGGGTAAGCTAACTAACTTTGAACTACATCTTACCCAAGATGCTAACTACCTTACCCATTACAAAGATAGCTTCCCCAATTATCACCCTTAATATCATTATCTCATAGACACTAACCTCCCCCCCTCATCCCTCCTCTGTTAAAATCTGATTTGTCAATTTTATGTGTTGACTTTTTTTATTGTATCCCTTTGGTATATATGGTTGTGCCAATTTTCTTCCACATTTGATCTGAGGAAGTGGGTCTGGCCCACGAAAGCTCATCACCTAATAAACCATCTTGTTAGTCTTTAAAGTGCTGCCTAGTCCTGTCTTTTGTTTCAGCAAGACCAGACTAACATGGCTACATCTCTATTACTATTCTACATGTGGGGATAGTAAACCTGATCCTATACTCGTTGAAGATGGTGGCTCTTTTGCTGCTGACTTCAGTGACAAAGTGGGTCTGATGCCCTAAAAGGCTTAGACAAAAGAATGCCAACAAATACTTGAGACTGTTTACCACTTGCTACACTTGTAGGCAATTCTTAGTGCTAAGGCTAAGTCTGCACTTAGAAAATTAAAGGGTTGCCGTGTTTCAAAGTGAAAGCCTGGTCAAAAACACCAGCGCAATATGTAAACCACCTAAACAAGGGGAGTAATTCCCAGGGCTGGGAGCCCATTTACACAGGTGCTTGATAATGCTGTAACTTGCTGTGCTTGGGTGGGATGTGTTTTCACACCTCAGAGCAAGAAAGTTGCAGTGTAATAAAATGGCATTGTAGACCTAGACGGAGGGCAGAGAATTCCATATACAGCCGATCCCCGACTTACGAACGAGTTACGTACCAAACACAAGGTCGCAACTCGATCTGTTCGTAAGTCGGATTACATTCACTTATGTATGGCTGCGCTGTTCATAAGTGCGGATTTCGTTTGTAACTCAGGTTCCGACTGTATAGGAGGTTGGTCATGAATATGAACAATTGTAAGTTGATGCGTTCGTAACTCGGGGACCGGCTGTACTAGTTAAACAGGGGCAGATCAATTCTGGAGGCCTAGGGCTATTAGATTTTGTGGGACCACTAGGCTCTGGGATGGGGCCAAAAATGAGGGGTTCAGAATGCACGAAGGAGCTGCAGGTTGAGGCAGGAATGTGGGTATGGGAGGGAGTGAGGTCTCTGACTGGGGGTGCATGCTCGGGTGAGGCTGGGAATAAGGTGGGTTCCAGGCAGGGAGCAAGGGGCTTGCAGTGTGGGAGGGGGCTCAAGACAGGAGGTTGAGTCTGAATGGGAGATATGGTGCTGGAGTGGAATTGGGGTGTGGGGTTTAGGAAGGCGTTAGGGCCTTAAAGGTGCAGGAGGGGGGTGGGGTGCAGGGTCTGGGAGGGGCTTTAGGGCTGGGACAGGAAGTTGGAGTGTGGAGTGCTTACCTGGAGCAACTCCACTTGGGGGGGTGGGAGAGGAGAGCAGGTGCCTCAGAGTAGGTCATGCTGCCCTCTGCTCATCTGTAGGCACTGCCCTCCACTGCTCCCATTGGCCGGAATTCCTGGCCAATGGGAGCTGTGAGGGTGGAGGCTGCAGGCAAGAGCTGCATGGGGATGGAGTTTCCACTACCACAGAGGCTTTAGTGGCTGTATCCCGGGGCTCCAGATTAAGGGGGCCTCACAGAAAGATCTGAACTTTTGGTAGCCTGGAAAATAAAATCTTTTTGTGCCCTCTCCCCACACACACTTAGACTGGGGCCCTGAGCTACAGCCCTGAACACCCCTTTCTTCATTCAGCCCAGCATGGAAATGCTTATTAGATTTCATTTTAATCCAGCTGCCTAAAGTAAACAGCTGGGTGTGGATCTAAGTCTTAACTGCTGTAAAGCTGGAATAATGCCGCTGTCTTTAATGGAGCTATTTTGCTCTTACATTAGTATTCCATAACAGAATATAATTTAAACCCAGAAAAAACAAAATTAAACACCGAAGACCGACACAAATGAGGATGCACTGCTTACAGTACATGCCTACCACGTACCAGCCAATCTCACTTCACATGTTGTATTCAACTGGCAGAATCAATCCCTGTTCTAGGAATACAACAAGCAATTTACCAGGAAGTAAAACAGAATATATAGGAATTGTTGTAGGAGTCAGAATGTTAGTAAAAATAAAAAACACAGACCGTCATCTTTAGTAATAATTATAATGAACACCTTCAGAGTGGATGACAAGGTAAACTAATTAGTTTCTCATTCTCCCTAGAAAATATTATCCCCATCCTACATATAGGCTGGGTCTACACTGGACCCCTTTTCTGGAAAAGGGATGCAGATGAGACAAGTCGGAATTGCAAATGCCGTGGGGGATTTAAATCCGCCCCCCCCCCCATTTGCATGAACATGGCTGCTGCTTTTTCCCGGCTCGGGGCTTTGCCGGAAAAAAGTGCCAGTCTAGACGGGGATCTTTCGGAAAATAAAACCTTTTCCGAAAGGTCCCTTATTCCTCTTAAAAAATCAGGAATAAGGGACCTTTCGGAAAAGGCTTTATTTTCCGAAAGATCCCCGTCTAGACTGGCGCTTTTTTCCGGCAAAGCCCCGAGCCGGAAAGAAGCGGCAGCCATGTTCATGCAAATGGAGCGGGGAAAATTTAAATCCCCGCTGCATTTGCAATTCCGACTTGTCTCATCTGCATCCCTTTTCCGGAAAAGGGGTGCAGTGTGGACACAGCCATAGAGTTACTACTAAGGGACATAGCGTAAGTGACTTGACCAAGGTCACAAAAGGAGGAGTGAGTGGTAGTAAAAGGACAACAATCTTAGCCCAATTACCAGTCTTGTGTACTAACTTGTCATAGTCTTTCTGGAAAACATATGAGAAACACATGTAAGGCAGTGGGGTAAGTGGATATGGCACTGGACTAAGAATCAGGAGTCCTGGGTTTTATTTCAGATTCTGTCACTGGCCTCATCTATGAAGTGGGGATGATTATGCTTCCCCCTCCCAAGGTGTTTTCAGGTCAATGGGTAAAAGGCAGTAAAAAAAGAACTAGCTATTAGTATTACCTACCCTTTTCTACCAAAAGAGTTCTTCAGTTTCATGGTGCTAGAACAGTATTCACAACACAGACACTTCAGAAGGTCTTGCAAAGTAATTGAAAGGATTTGGTGAATTGAATGGCAAGGGGGTTGTGCTGACATGTGGTTGCTTTTATTTAGCTAGGATTTGTATCTAGTATGTCTGTGCTTCATTCATATGTATTGCACACTGTATATTAAAAGAGCATTCCTTTTCCAGGGCAACATTATTGTCCCGTGTTACACACACAACCAGCATCACCTACCTCATGGTAGCATCTTACTAACCCCGCTCATGTACACCGCATTTTGCATATATTTTGGCAAGTTAATTAAAGTTAGTGCCTGCATTATACTGAAAATATTTGTTCATACTGGTAACAACTCCCTGCCTTTGAAGCATTCTTTTCAGCTATTCCTGGTGATGTTATATCTGATGAGGTCAGCAGAAATCGTGCCATTGATTGGGCCAGGATTTCACCCTCCGCATGAACAAATAATTGGTCTGAAATCTAAAAAATACTGTGTACAAGGATCTCAGCTCTGCAAGGCAAAGTGCTGTCATGCCCTCAAAGGCCTGCAGTATTACTGTGCCGGGGGTCTGATGTTGTCAGACCATGGCTCTACCAGTGAGGAGAACATTTTCTCGGAAAAAAGGGGGGAGGTGAGTTTTGCCCTAGCTGTCATGCCTAGGAATAGGGCCCCCCGGTCTTGTGTAGCCACAGCGGGGCTGCTGGGTTTACAAAGCAGGAGGAAGACTAGAGGCTGTGCAATTGGTCCTTCGCATGTGGGCAGGGACTCGGAGAAGTAGACTCTCTGTTCCCTACTCAGCAAGCAAAGCTGGCCAGGCACAAAAGGAGAAAATGCCACATCCCAGAAGGGGAGCAATAACTGAGGCCTTGTCTACACTACTGCAGGCCGTCGACCTAGGTTACGCGACTTCCGCTACGTGAATGATGTAGCTGAAGTCAGCGTATTTGGGTCTGCTTACTCGGGTGCCTTACAGTGGTAAATCGACAAGGTGGCACTCTCCCATTGACTCCACCTAACTTCTCTCGTTTTGGTGGAGTACCGCAGTCGACGGGAGAGCGCAATACTAGATGCCATAAATCAAGCCCTCTGGATTGATCGCTGCCCATTGATCTAGTGGGTAGTGAAGACCTGCCCTGAATCCGTTCTTTCCTGAGGCTTTGCCTGGCTGTTGTATAGTTACGTTACACAAAAGGTTGAAGCTACAGGCTGTTCTGACTTCAGATTAGAGGAGTATGCTGGGCCAGTCCTCAAAGATCAAAGGAATGCAAGGAGCTTTGTATCACTCCCTTCTTCCCTCCCACACATCCCAACACTATGCACGCAGCTCAGCCCACTGTACTTAAATTTAAAATCCTGCCACGCCAGGGGCTCCATCCCACAGCCCGTGCTTGCCAAGAATTCCCACAGGAACGTCTGACTAGGAAGTGGCTGCACAGCTTTGACAATGGAATATTTTTGTCTTACCGAGGACAAATCCCGAATATTTCAGGAGACTATTTGTTTCGATTTCAGCTCAGCTTCTCAGCAGTGTAAGAATACCTCAGGAACTCTTCTTTCAAGTCTCCTGTTCTGATGCAAAATAAAATATATTGTCAGTGTGACAGCAGATTTAATTTCTAATACCCCCCCCAAAGCATAGACAAAAATAGACTATTGTGATGCATAATCAGAGCCAGGAAGCTGTTACCATGATGCGATGCTGGCACTATTCAGAATGTCAAAGATTATAATGATGCCCAGGAAAAATGAAACCTGTCTTAGCCACCACTCAAGGGAGTGCCAACACTTGGTTGCTTAACAAAGGTGGTCTCTTAATAAAGAGGGAATAGAATTGTACCCAGTGGGGAAGAAGTAATTTTAGGTGGTCTCTTAAAACAGGAGACTGCCTAATAAAAGTGATTACTGTACATTTAATAAAGATTGTTAGATTTGGAGCCTATCCAAGCTAATTAAGTTTGAAAACTGTAGCCTCTTAAGTGTGTCAGGTTGCAACACAGATCACAAAAGCTTAGTTTCTTTAGGTCATGCTGCACTTTTGTACCTTTGCAAAGATTTTCCTTCATGAAGACTGTATTCGGCCACGGGGGACAGAGAGGTGTGTCTAGACTACAGGGTTTTGTCAACAAAACTATACCTGGGTGTACACTGCCGCTGAGTTCTGTCGACATAACGTCAACAGAACTCAGCAGTTTTGTTGACGGCTGTAAACCTCATTCTATGAGGAGAAACGCCTTTTGTTGACAGAGTTCTGTCGACAGAAGGCGTTATTGCATCTACACTGTCCTTGTGTCTATACTGTCATGTCGACAGCTTTGTCAACAGAACTGGATGTAGTCTAGACGCTCTTTGTTGACAGAAGCTTTGTCAACAGTATCTGTCGACAAAAGCCTGTAGTCTAGGGCTACGTCTAGACTGGCCCCTAATTCCGGAAGAGGCATGCAAAGCAGGTAAGTCAGAATAGGGAAATCCGCGGGGGATTTAAATATCCCCCGCGGGATTTAAACAAACATGTCCGCTGCTTTTTTTCCAGCTTGGGGAAAAGCCGGAAAAAAGCGTCTAGACTGGCGTGAGCCTCCGGAATAAAGCCCTTTTCCAGAGGATCTCTTATTCCTACTTTTCCGGAGGATCTCTTATTCCTACCTGAAAGTAGGAATAAGAGATCCTCCGGAAAAGGGCTTTATTCCGCAGGATCGCGCCAGTCTAGACGCTTTTTTCCGGCTTTTCCCCAAGCTGGAAAAAAAGCGGCGGACATGTTTATTTAAATCCCGCGGGGGATATTTAAATCCCCCGCGGATTTCCCTATTCTGACTTACCTGCTTTGCATGCCTCTTCCGGAATTAGGGGCCAGTCTAGACGTAGCCTAGATGTACCCAGAGTGCTGATGTCCTTCAGGTTAACATGTTCAGAAGTGGACACTGATTTCTGAGGACCTACCTTGGGGCCCAATTCGATAGCCCTCATCTGCTGAGTAATTATTCATACAAACGGTTCAATCTAAGGGTTGCAGTATTGATCCCTAAAAGTCTGATTTTCAACAGGTTTGAGCCCATTTCTGGGTGCTAAACACCTATGAAAAATAGGTCCTCTGTGACCTTGTTCAAGTCAGTTAGCCACACCCTATCCTTTCTCTAATATGTGAGTAATCAGCTTGATGACGCTTAGCAGTTAGCATGGAAACTTTGAAGGATCCAAGAAAATTATGAAGTCCCCACTTATCTTAGGCTGTCAACATTATACACTGCAAGGAGGTCGAAATCTAGATCCTTTACAAGGAATGATGAATAAAATGAAATCCATTTCTGGCTTTTATTGGTTTTGTAATTAAACATATGTTACAAGTGTGGAATCACTCTTGGAACAAGCTACCAAGGGAATTGGTGGAGTCTGTCTTTTGAACTCTTCATAGCAAGACCGAATGCCTTTCTGGAAGACAGGCTTTAGTGAAACAAGTTATTTGGATCAGGGTAGGAGTAACCAGATGCAGTTCTATAGCCTCAGTTATCCAGGAGGTCAAACCAGATGATTTAGTGTTTCATTCTGCTCTGAAGAACTGTGGAAAAAAAGTCACAGGGCCAGACCGTTAGCATAGTCATTGGGCTCTGCTGATAGAGCTCAACTGAAGATCATGCCCCTGGGCTTCATTGTCCATATTCATACAGTGAGGAATGACCAATGATGGCATCTTACCTCAAGTTCGATGGATAAGCTACGGTCACTTATTGTGGGGCTCGAGATGATACCAAAGACCAATTGTGGACCTGCAGCCCTGTTTGCAAGTGCCAGAAGTGAAGACTGCTGCTAGCTTTATGCTTCATACATTTGTCCTTGGTTGCAGCAATCAACAAGCTCTCGGAGGCCGTCAGTCTGAGGCTGCAGCTGTTGAATCTTGTCAGAAGCTCAAAGCCCTCAGGTATTGAGGTAAGCCATGCAAAATTGGAAGTCGGTCTTGAGCATGTCATTGGAGCCTTTTCATGGTCTGCCCCTAAAACAAGTTCCAGTCTAATTCTTTGAGATCAATAACTACCGGCAAAAAGAGAGCAAAGCCTTTTTCCTCTTGGACCCACTGTCCTGGCTTCCAGGCATCTTTTTAAGGCCAACCTTCCCAAGGAGGGGTAACAGGTCCCCATGAAAGCTCATGATTCTCTATATTATACTATTAGTCTCTAAAGGGTGTGTCTAGACTACAAGGTTTTGTCGACAAAAAGTGGACTTTGTTGACAAAACTATACCTGCGTCTACACTGCCACTGAGTTCTGTCGACATAATGTCGACAGAACTCAGCAGTTTTGTCGACGGCTGTAAACCTCATTCTACGAGGAATGACGCCTTTTGTCGACAGTTCTGTCGACAGAAGGCATTATTGCACTTATACTGTCCTTTGCATCTACACTGTCATGTCGACAAAGTGGCTTGCTTTGTTGACAGAACTGGATGTAATCTAGATGCTCTTTGTCAACAGAAGTTTTGTCGACAGTATCTGTCGACAAAATTTCTGTTGACAAAAGCCTGTAGTCTAGATGTACCCTAAGATGCCACAAGATTACTTGTGTTTTTAAAGTTAGGGTATGTCTAGACTACAGAGGGGTTTTTTTTTTAAAAAAACTGCCCTTTTTTCGAAAAAACTTCACCTGCGTCTAGACTACAGTCTCATTCTTTTGAAAGTAAATCAAAAGAATGAGGCGCTTCTGTCAAAATTGGTAAACCTCTTTTTACAAGGAAAAATGCCTTTTTCGAAAGAGCTCTTTCAAACAAAGGCATGTATGGACATGGGGGAGGTAGTTTAAAAAAAAAAAAAAAGCCCGCCAGAAGTGGTTTCGGGTGCCATTTTTGTGAGAGACTGTCCTAGCAGTCTGGATGCTCTCTTTTGAAAAAGCAGATCGCTTTTGTTGTCTGGATGCTTTTGTTGTCTGAACACTCTCTTTTGAAAGAAGCTTTCAAAAAAAATCTCTTTTGAAAAAGCTTCTTTCGAAAGAAGCTTGTAGTCTAGACATACCCTTACAGTCTAACACGGCTGCCCCTCTGAGGTTCTTACTGTGAATCCATTAACCTTAAAGAGGCTAATTACAATGTTGTCTGCCCAGACTAGCTGAATTATTAGCAAAGCTCAGCTGCATTGGGTCAGCTCAGCCCAATTACATAGGTGACAGAGGCCTATAAACATTCCAGTCTGTATCTATTACATGGCCTGAAAAGGTAGACCAGGTGTAGAAGGCGATGGCTGGCCCAGAAGCGCTCCCCATCAAGATTTAAATGGAAATTCAGCAGGAGCTTTGTAATTTCTTGCAGTGATCTGACAAATAGGTGGGAAGCCTTTCGGGAATGGGTCCCGATTTTCCTCCCTTTTTTTGTAGTGGTCCATAGGTGCTGGAACTAGGGGTGCTACTTCACCCCTTACCTAGAAGTGGTTTTCATTATGTACAGGGTGTCCAGTTTAGTTCAGTGGCCATCAGCACCCCCACTATGCAAATTGTTCCAATCCCCTTGCAACGGCCAATGCCATCCACTCCACACCACACCAGAAGAGAATGCTCTGTAGCTTCCTTTAAAAGAAGTGTGTTTTGATGTTCTGATCTCTCTCCCCAACAGCAAGAGTAAATCCCCAAACACATAAGACAACCAAGCACTCATGGGGAGAAACAACCTTAGTTTTTGACTATAATTCTGAAAAAAAGTAAAAAAATACAAAACACTCTAGGGACTGACCCTCTGCTGGTGTACACAGCTTGATGTCAGTGGAGCTAGGTTGATGTACAGTCCCTGATGATCTGGTCCATTGTCTTTGTTTAGGCCAACAGTGAGACCACAAGGAACAAAGGGGAAAAAATAAAACGGGGACACATCAATAAACAATAGATCTCCATAGTTCCTATCATGCAACAAATCACCCTCTCTTTTTTTGCTAAATTTTTAGAACACTCTTCTCGCATAGGGTACGTCTACACAGAAGGGCTAAAGCTGAAATAAGCTACGCAACTTGAGCTACATCAATTTCAGCGTAGCTGAAGTCAAAATAGCTTATTTCAGCTTTTGGTGCTGTCTACACAGCAGGAAGTCCGAGAGAGCACTTTTCCTCCGATTTCCCTTACTCTTCATAAAATGAGGGTTACAGGAGTTGGAGTAAGAAATCCTCCAGCTCGACATTATTTTGACATTGTCAAAATAACTGCATGTAGTGTAGATGCGGACTACGTTATTTTGTTATTCCAAAATAACACTGCTGTGTAGACGTACCCATAAGCTACATCTACACTGCAGGCTTCTTGTGCAATAACTTTTGCACAAGAGTTCTTGCACAAAAGATCATGTGCAAGAGCGCATCCACACTGCCATGTGCTTTTGTGCAAGAGATGTGTTTTTGCGCAAGAGCGTCCATGGCAGTGTGGCTCTCTTGTGCAGGAAAGCTCTGTTGCCCGGCCACACTGCCTTCTTGCACAAGCACTCTTGCGCAAGAGGGCTTATTCCTCTCCCCACAAGGAATAATTCTTGTGCAAGAATCCCTTTGTTCCGATGCCTTACTGTAAATTTACTTGCGCAAGAACACACATGCAGTGTAGACACTCCGCAAGCTTTTGCGCAAGAATGACTGTTCTTGTGCAAGAAGACTGCAGTGTAGACATAGCCATAGACTATAAACTTAACTGCTTGCTTCTCAGTCATTTTAACAAAATATTATAATAAAAAAAATCCAAAGTTGAAAACATATGAAAGCAGAGATCTGAGGATTAAAGTCACGGTGTTTTTTTTGACAACGAGAGAAAGTGGAATGATTTAGTGGAGTATTACCTCACTCCATCAGACTAGTCAATCTGTTCCCATCTGTCACCCTAGTGCTGGGAGGTGGGAAGCAGTTGAGCAGTCTGACAGTGAAGTAAATTCAAGTAGGTTTCTCCCTTCCCCTCCCCATAAAGCCAGCATAAGTCTGTAAGAACAATATTGCCATACACAGCCTGTGTCCTACATCATGCTGGGAAGGACAGAGAAATAACAACCATCCCTCTCTATGCAGCACTAGAAAAACTGCACCTGAGTACAGTGTTAGGTTCTTTGTACCATGTTACCAAAAGACAGATCCCAAGAGGAGTGAGTTCAGAGAAGAGTAGCCAACAGGATTAGGGTCCGGATGTGCTGATTGCTGGGAGCTTGATAAGTATAGTGATGCTAAACAGTGACTAAGGGGAGAGTACATGGGCATAAGTACCATAGAGATACAATTGATTAGTGTGAGGAATAGAGCTATAACCAGGAGTATGGTATGAAATTAACAAAGGACAAATTTGGGCTGAAGCTATGTAAAAAATTCCTGACGGCAATAACTATTAGGCTGCAAAATATAGTCGTCTTCCAAGTAATGTCTAGGCTGCTCAGTCACTTGTTACTTCCAAAAGTCTGCATGGACATAACTGAAGAAAATGGTCCCACTTTGGCTGAGAGAGGGTTTGGATGAACTAACAAGCTGTTGCCATCTTTGTGGCACACATTGGATGGAAATCTCTCCCACCCTTGGGTTGCTCTCCTGGGTTAGACTGTAAGCTCTTCGAGGCCAGGACTGTCTCGATGGCATGTGGGTAGAGCTTGTAGCACAGAGAAGTGCTGATGTAAAATGAGACTGAGCCAAAGCCCCTCAAAATTAGGGCAGTTTTGTTATTGACGTCACTGGGCTGTCACTGTGGGGGAGATCCTCCACTGACGCCCAGGAGAGTTTTGCCATGGACTTTAATGAGCTCAAGATGTCATGCTGAAGGGTGTCAGTCACGGGACAGGAGACATAAGGAAAACATTCCTGATGTAAAAAAAAAAAATCACTAGGTAAATAGAGAGAAAGAGAGAGTGAATGCACATAAACACCAGCCAGAGCGCTGCCTTCCTGAGTTTGCTTTCCTGGAAGACTATGCTGCTCTCAGTACAGGAGTAGATAGAATATGGGTCTGATTCTACTCCCATTAAAGTCAATGGTAGTTTTGTTTGATTGTAAGCTCTTTGCAGCAGGAGGCTTTGCTCCATAAAGGGCCCTAGTGTACTTTCAAGTACTCTGCATAAAAACAGACACAGTTGGTGCCCTGGGATGCTTAAAAAAAAAAAAAAAAGTCATTCTTGCTTGTCTGGCTGACCATTGCCAACTAGCCCAGGCATTTTCCCTGTGTTTCTGCAGTGTGCTACATCCTTGGGATCTATAAAGCTGCATTACACTGAAAAGAGGATTTAATTCCATTCACATGGGCTGGTCTTGTGGACAAGGCACTGGGCTATAACTCAGGAGGCTGAGTTGCAGTTCCTGTACAACCTTGGGCAAATCACTCCTTCTCTGTGCCTCTGTTCCCCATCTGTGAAATGGGAATAAGATTGCCTGTCTCCTACTTCATCTTGTCTAGTGTAGCTAATCTTTCTGGGGCAGAGACCTTTATTCCATGTATTCTTCCAGTGCCTAGCTACAGCGAGCCCCAATCTTGGTGGGTACTCTAGGCACTACTGAAATACAAAGAGTAATAATTAGATTCCTAATCATTTTAGTTTGTTATGTTGACGGTACCTTGCCCCCTTTTTCCTTAGCAGCTGCCAAATTTTCCTGATAGCTTTTATGCAATTTCCTTCCTCCTGCATTTCTCCTTTAACTATACAACAGTAATACCGTGATGGACTTAGAATACCCTGGCCTTTTCTCCCCTGTGCTGATAGATAATACTCCTTTCATTTATGAGCCTTTTAGTGGTGCATGCTATGTTCTCTGTGTGAGAAGCTACCAGACCCCAACCAGAGCAGCAGTGTGTATATCGAACTACACCTCACACTTTGCATATTTTCAGTACATGTGGCTATGGGGATTCTACATTGGCCCTCTATTTCATTCATCTTTGTTGCATAAAGATCACAATATTTTTTCCTATTTGCATTCAGACTGAAGCATCCAAGAAAACAAACCATTATCTTTTTACCAAGAGGGCCACAGCTTGAAAAGCAACGTAAAACACTGCAAACTGAAGAACAAGCAAGAAAGATGTGCAGCATCTCGCAGGATCGCCACCTACCAAGGCTGCATTTTGGATTCCTTTCCCCGAGGAAGGGAGCACTCATGTCCGGGATTAGGAGATTTAGTAGCTTCTTTTTGCATCTAAATTCCTCTTCTTTTGCCAGCTTTTGTAGTCTATGCTCATTTCACAGTGTCAGAATTGATTAGAGCTGTATCTCCCATAACAAAACAAGGAGTTTCTTTGTAAGCTAACGGTATCCCTTTTACAAGGTTGTATCTATGGCTATGTCTAGACTGCAGAGCTTTTCCGGGATACCAGAGGCATCCTGGAAAATCTCTGCTGTGTCCACTTTTTCGGAACAGTTTCCAAAAAAGTGGATGTGTTCTTTTGGCATCCCTGTTTTCCTCTTGGTGAGAGGAGTAAGGGATGTTCTGAAAGAGGAGTTTTTTTCTGAAATTTGGCCCCGTGTGGATGGGCCAAATTTCAGAAAAGCCTTTTTTGGAAAAAAGCGGAAAAATATGAACATTGCGGTTTGCAATTTGCGTATCTATTTCTGACTTTTCTCTGCAGTGTAGACATAGCCTATGTCTACTGGGTGTGGTTCACTGTCCCGTGTAGTGGCACTTACACCATTTATAGTGAGAGCTAAGAATGAGTGCTATAGCCTAGGTTGAGAACCAGCTTGCTGTAGAGACACATTCACTAAGCTCCAGAGGTTCTGGGTTTGAATCTGCCCATCAGTGGTTACATTTTCACGGTATTCAGTCACGTTTAATAGCTACGTTGGGACAATTTACAATTCAAACCATATGTAAGCCTGGAGCCGATTTCACTAGGATGCTATAGCTCCACTCTGGTGATGCAAAGCAGCTGATGCATACCAATGAACTGGGCATATAGACACATTACACTTGCACATTATTGATCTAATTCTTCATTCTGCAAGCATCCACAGCTCCCATTGAGAAGGAGTAAAGGAGTCACCCTGTGCTAGATGTGCATTAAAATCTTCCAGATTCCTGGGTCCTTGTTCCATGATTGATGATGATGACAGGTCTACTCACTAGCATTTGGTAATTGTTGCAGTTACAAAAAAATCCTTTTCTGTCTTTAATGAGTCCTGCCACTCCTTGTGATTTTTCTAACGCCTGCTGGAAAACACATTGTCAAGATCAAACTCCTGAGACATCTTGTTTAAATCAAGGGATTCTGAACACCTTCTGTTTCTTTTGAGCAGCCATCTGTGCAGCAATAATGAGATGTGGCACTAACGGGGGGCTGCGAACAAGGCCGTTAGTTTGAGGTCATCCTTGTCGGTATTGTACATCATTAAGGCACATTATGTTGACAGAGCAATTAGTAAGAGCCTCTTACAAGGTTTTGTAATGGGGTCACACCCAGCTCACCCGAGAACTCTCCGGCCAAGTCTCACACAGTTGTATGTGAAACACAACTCAAGCAGATGCCTTTGGGGAATGAGTTCAACAGGGCCTATTGGGTGTCCTCAACAGAGTTAACTATAGCCTTCCCTGGGCTTAGTCTTTATATTCCTGGGCTATGTCTGCACAGGCGGGTTCTTGCGCCAGAATTATGCAAATGAGGTTAAGTGTGGAATATCGCCGAGCCTCATTTGCATACCTAATGAGCCGCCATTGTTTGCAGAAGAGGCTCTTGCGCCAGAAGGAGCTGTCTACACTGCCCCTTCTTCCGCAAGAAATACCCTCTTGCGCAATGCCACTATGCTGATTATTTTCAGGAAAAATGGCATTGCGCAAGAGGGTATTTCTTGCGCAAGAAGGGGCAGTGTAGACAGCTCTTTCTGGTGCAAGAGCCTCTTCTGCAAACAACGGTGGCTCATTAGGTATGCAAATGGGGCTCAGCAATATTCCACGCTTAGCCTCACTTGCATATTTCTGGCGCAAGAACCCGCCAGTGTAGACATAGCCCTGCTGTCTTTACACAGGCCCAGCCCTGAGTCATTAAGTTCAATCCCCTTTGGGGTAGATCACAGTCCAATAAAGTCCAGTACTACTGCTCCTTTGCAGGCATTTTCAATCAATCACTTCTCTGAGTGCTAGTCCGCAGCCCTGTCAGGGGACCCAGGCCTGCCCCCTGTTCTGGGTCCCAGCCCAGGGACCCAGTGAATAGTAGCCACATTCTGCTGTGTCCCCTTTAACTCTTCATTTCTGCTTTTACAGTTCCCCTGAGACACTTCCTCACAATCCCTGCATCTTCACTAATGTAGCATCTTTACCTCAGGGAATTCAGCTGAAATCCCAGCAGCCAGCCAGGAGCTGCTTCTTGCTCCCCCAGTCTCTGCCAACAAATGCTCTGTCCATGGTTCTAGAGTCTGTGAGCCAGTCAGTAGCAGCATCTGCACTCCTTCAGCTAGCAACTAATGCCTGTTGCATCCTGCAGTGCCTTTTATATGGCCCTGCCAAGCCCTGATTGGCTGTTCCCGGCTGCCTCTCTAACTGGCTGATTGCCCCACAGCCTCTCTAGGCTGCTTGGGGGACAACTCCTCTGCTCTACTCTGGGACAGCTGTGGTAGAAAGACCTTGAGGCCTCTGTTACCAGATTTGCCCTTTACTCTGGGGTATTTCATTTATAAGAGTTACTCTTAAGGGGAGGTGTTAATAATTCTATCAATCAGTGTACTGCTTGTGTTATTTGTGTTCTCATAGGGCATGTCTACACTAGGAAACTATTTTGAAATAATGAACATTGATTTAATAATGCTCAAAATAACAAAATCGAAATAGCGTGTCCTCACTATGGGGAAGCCTCGAAATTAGTCTGAGGCAGGCTCCGTTAATGTGGATGCGCTACCTTGACTTAGAGCCCCAGGAAGCACTTGGGAGTAATTAGTTCAAATTGCTCTGGGGAGTGGTTATTTCAAAATAGCTGCACAGGAGTGTCCATACTTCAGATATTCCAAAATAATTATTTTGAAATTAGCATTCTTCCTGGAGGAAAGCAGGAGTACAGATTTTGAAGTAAGCGGCCTGTTATTTCGAAATAACAGGCTTGGTCGTGTGGACGCTCCATTTATTAATTTGAGCTAAGGGAGGTTATTTTGAAATAAAGCCCTAGCGTAGACCAGGGCATATGAAGCTTTACTTCTCCCTGCTGCCAATTCCCTCCCATGGCAGGAACTAAGTTCCTCAGGACTGGGTTCTTCCCACCCTAAAATCAGACACACACGCACTACACGAGCACATCTGAGAGGACCAGTTAATCAGCACTTCCAAGCTCACCCCTTGTCTGTCCTGGACTCAGCAGGCTGGTTGCACAGCAATGCCAAGCTCTGACCCTCATGTATCTTTGGACTCACTGGGCTGGTTAAACAGCACTTTAAACTAACACCCACATACCCCCCCCACCCCAGGTTCTGCACCTCCCTATCCCCACTTCCACGCCACAACCATTTTGCTAGTCACCTGCTGGATGAGCAAACCCCACAGGCTATTTGGGCGCTACAGGGATCTTTAGCTTAGGTACAAGGAGCATTTTTGCAGAGTGAATGGGGAAGTCAAAACACCCCTGAGGGCGAGAGAGTGAGGAACACCATAAGCCACCAGCTCGCCAATGAAAGTTATTTATTTCTCGGTAGTAACCATACAAGGGGAGCCAAACAAACAAAACCGTTACAATATAAAATCTAACTTAAATCTGAGTACAAAGGCTAGGGCTAGCAAACCATAACTGATCACGTAAGGCAGGGTCAGCGGTGGCGGGAGAAAGAGTGGGAGGGAGCCGAGAGAGAGAACTCACCATTCTTGGAAGCTTGACCAGATGGCGATGGTAGCGAGGGGTCCAGAGTGCTGGATGCAGGCAGGAAAGAGCAGAGCCGAGCCCTGCAGCATGATCGGTGAGGAGATGAAGTCCCAATGGAACTGATGCAGACTTTAGATCCAGGCATCAGAACACTTTCCTTGAGCAAGGCTGGGAGTTTTTGTAGGGACTCAACAATGGTTCAAGGGACACGCTGGATTTGTTTCTGGGTGAACAGATGGCTCAAGGGAATATTGTAAAGTTGTTTTGTTTAGGCTAGACAATAGGGGGCGGGGCATTGGGCAGAAGGGGCAGGGCTGGGGCCAAGAGTGTGCCACCCTCCCGCCCAGCCTTTAGTGTTGCCTGGAGTGGTCATGTGGTACTCCAGTGGCGATTTAAAGGGCCCAGCGCCCCAGGATCCTGGGGCAACTGCCCGCTGTGCCCCGTTCCTGTCCCCAGGCCTGCCGGTGGCTGACAATGGGCAGAAGCAGCAGCTTCACAGCAAGGTGCAAGCAACTCTGCTATGGGCAATTATATAACTAGCAGGCTCTTCCTAAGTCCCCTCCTCCCATTAGCAAATAATTGTCTCTGAAATATGAGAATTTAGAGCCCCGGTGCTTTGATACAACCTTATCTAACGTCATGATGGAAGCTCTCATTCCCTGTCTGAATCTCTAGTCCCATTACAAGTTAATTGGCCGGAGTTACCTACAGAGGTTGCTCTGCTGCTGTCTGATACAATCTACTAGGCTTTCTAGCTGATTGGCAGATCGTGAGTAGGCTTTGCATGGAGCTGTCCACTCGCTGACGCTGACTCATAATGGGAGTATTGGCGTCTGGGGGCATTACTCCTTAGTTAGGTCCATGTGTGATGAGATGCAGGCCACTGCAAGGTTTTCACAGCTCTGAGCGCCGTGTCACTGCTCAGTAAGAAGTAATAGCCTGAGGTCCCTGAATATGTGCATAGACTCACAGCATGGGTTCTCTGACTTCATTGCACTGCGCCCCCTTCTGACAACAAAAATTACTACAAGACTCCAAGTCAGGGAAAACATCGAAGTCGGAGCCCATCTGAGTCCTAGGGTATGTCGACGGAGCCATGTAGATGAGTTCACTAGACATAGGAAAATGAAGCAGTGATTTAAATAATCGCCGCTTAATTTACGTCAAAATGGCCGCCGCGCTGTGCGGATCAGCTGTTTGGCGGCACAGCGGGGCAGTCTGGACATGCCGCGGTCAACAAGGGACGCCTTTGTCGACCGTTCCGGGATGCCTCATGAAATGAGGTTTACCGGAGCGGTCGACAAAGGCTTCCCTTTTCGACTGTGGCGCGTCCAGACTGCCCCGCTGTGCCGCCAAACAGCTGATCGGCACAGCGCGGTGGCCATTTTGATGTAAATGAAGCGGCGATTATTTAAATCACTGCTTCATTTTCCTATGTCTAGTAAACTCATCTACATGGTTCCGTCGACGGAGCCATGTAGTCTAGACATACCCCTACTGTCTCCGGCAGGGGGATAGGGCAGTAAAGCCAAAGCTCAAAGGCTTCAGACCCAGGAAGAGGGCCTGGATTATGGTCCCCACCATGCAGGGCTGAAGCTCAGGGATTTTAGCTCTGGCCTCCAGCAGTTGGCCTGGGCCCCAGCAAGTCTAATAACAGTCCTGGTGACGCCCACTGAAATAGAGTTATGGCCCATAGTTTGAGAACCACTGGACTGCAGTATATTTTTGTGGTCCCATAGGCCTGATTCTCTTCACGTGAGTGTAAACTAGGGGTAGCTCCCCAGAGGTGACGGGCTGCCATTGAAGTCCATGGTGTTACACCTGTGAGGGAATGGAGACTCAGACCCTAGATTTCTGAATCCTACACTCATTGGCAGCCTTAGGCTCAGTTCCTTGCCCTCATGTGAATTGCCAATAGGGTTAGTGACTTCGGTAGAGCAGGGGAGCAGACTGCCATGCTGGGTCCCTGGACAGGGTGTGTGTGGGGAGCTCTATGCCCCCAGAAGGGGCGGGTCCTCTGGCAGAAGAGGCAGGGCTAGGACAGGACCCAGGATGCACCCAGAATGCACTGCCGCTTCTCCCCACAGCCCTTCAAGCTGCTAGGAAGCTGTGTTGTTATTGCGGCACTGTAACGGGCCGGGGGACAGCCAGAAGCCCCAGGCACTTTACAATCACTGGACCCTGCGGCAGTTGCCCTCTTCCTGTGGGGGGGCATGCAGTAGAGCTACTGTGACATCAGTAGGGTCTGGGCCCCTAGTTTCAGGGGCTGATGGGCCTTTTCACTGTTGGAATCAACCCCACCAAGAGAAAAACAAAAAAAACCCAGCCTGCCCTGGATTTGAACCATTGTGCCTTTAAGGCTGTTGGGCTGACGCTCCCACCAAATTATTCAACCCTGAAAGGAATCAGTTCCTAAAAAACCCTGCTACAAAGGCAGAGCAAACTAAAGTCCTGGGAAGGTTTGAGTTTGAGCCCCCCCCCCCCCCCCCCCCGTGTTGTAGAGTCATTTACACCTGGGCCACAGGGCTGCACAATGGCTATAGAACAGCCCTGTTCTGACTAGACAGCACCTTAGCGAGTGCAAAGGAGGGGTCAGATGACTACACAAAGTGCAAGACAATGGAGAATCAGGTCCCTTCTAGGTTGATATGCCAGTGAGGTGTGATATGGGAGGAACAGTTGAGAGCATCAAATGATATCCTCAGCCAAGGCCATGAGCATGTCCCTGCTGAATTCTCCCTTCTGCTAAGCTCATGCTTTTGGGGAATGACAACTGTGGGAGGATGGAGTCTGACTTGAGCCATTGCACTTCTTAAAGTGGAACTCTGATTTTCTGAATAAATGGGCACGCGATGGCAATTATTCAGTTAGGTAAATCCTTGCTCCTGGGTAATCTCTTTACCACTGGGAGCAGCTGATGTCTTGGAAGTACGAGTAAGGGCTTTTATTGTGGAACATGGTAAGGGGCTCTTCCATCTTCTGGCTGCACCCAGTAATTCAAAGATCTGTTTCTTGGCTTTGTGATCAAGGGAATGGAAGCACGTGTGGTGTATCAAATGTTACCGTCATTCCATGCTGTGCTGGTGCTACGCCTACTTCCTATGAACTGGCATTGAACTGAAATTAGTAAGAAAAGGTATAAATGTCTTCTCAACCCTTTGTACCAGATGTGGGGAGAAGTGGTTGCCAGTCTACAATGTGCATTTACCAATTACTAAAGTTTGTTTTACTTCTTACACTCCTGCTTTATGTGAAATGATGCATATGTCTACATTCTGTCCAGCAAACACATTATTTGTTTCCCCCGTCATATGTTTATTGCAGGCTGATGCTTTTTTGGGTCTCCTCCCAAAATCTGGGGGGGAAAATTGTCTCAGAACTTGTTGCACAACATCATTAAGGTGCATCACATGAAGTCATGTATCAACTGGTAATTAAAACACAGAAGCTGCGTCAAAATCATTTATCAAAGAGCAGCAAAACAGTGGTAGCTGCATCTAGACTGGCAAGTTTTTCCGCAAAAGCAATTGCTTTTGCGGAAAAACTTGCCAGCTGTCTACACTGGCCGCTTGAATTTGTGCAAGAACACTGACGATCTAATGTAAGATTGTCAGTGTTCTTGCGCAAATACTATGCTGCTCCTGCTTGGGAAAAAGCCCTCTTGCGCAAATGCTTTTGCGCAAGAGGGCCAGTGTAGACAGCTAAAAACTGTTTTGCGCAAAAAAGCCCCGATGGTGAAAATAGCGATCGGGGCTTTCTTGTGCAAAACTGCGTCTAGATTGTCACAGACGCTTTTCCGCAAAAAGTGCTTTTGCGCAAAAGCGTCCGTGCCAATCTAGATGCTCCTTTCCGCAAATGCTTTTAACGGAAAAACTTTTCTGTTAAAAGCATTTGCGGAAAATCATGCCAGTCTAGACATAGCCTGGTGTGTTTTCAATGCCACAGTCATCAAGTCTGTATGTCCTTGCTAAAAAACTTAGGGTATGTCTACACTACCCCGCTAGTTCGAACTAGCGGGCTAATGTAGGCATACCGCACTTGCAAATGAATTTCCCGGGCTTCATTTGCATAAGCGGGGAGCCGCCATTTTTAAAACCCCGCTGGTTCGAACCCCGTGCAGCGCGGCTACACGGGGCTCGAACTAGGTAGTTCGGACTAGGATTCCTATTCCGAACTACCTAGTTCGAGCCCCGTGTAGCCGCGCTGCACGGGGTTAGAACCAGCGGGGTTTTAAAAATGGCGGCTCCCCGCTTATGCAAATGAAGCCCGGGAAATTCAAATCCCGGGCTTCATTTGCAAGTGCGGTATGCCTACATTACCCTCCTAGTTCGAACTAGGAGGGTAGTGTAGACATACCCATAAACACTGCAGTTGGGCTGGACTGAAGGCAGAAGCCAAGTCTTGACTCGCAGTAGGAGATGGAATTGTTTCTGAGGTGCTACAGCAAGACTGGAAATAAACAGGACAGTTGTACTTCTGGGGTGACCAATAAACTGCAGCCACCTTGATGTTTGACAATGTGATATGTGGTGCTCACATAGCTGGAGTCACCATTAGCTACTCCAACTCAGACAGAGCCAGTTTTTCAGGTTGACTCAGGCCCCTTTATGCACATGAAGCTGGTGAAGTATTCTGTTCTGAAATCCGGTACCAGCTGCCCCAACCCCACTATAGGGGGACAACTAACTTGTATGGATGTCAGGCAGCTTTGACTCAGAGAGCTGCAACCAGCTCTGAGGGCACGTCCATGCTTACAAGAAGATTGACGCTCCAGCGATCGATCTTCTAGCATTTGATTTAGCAGGTCTAATAAAGGCCTATAAAATCGAATGCTGAGGGCAGACCCCCCTCTCCCCACTGGTGTTTGGTTCTCCTCCTTCTGTGAGGAGTAAAGGAAGCCAGCGGAAGCATTTGCTCCTGTCAGCCTCCCGCTGTGTGGACCCCACCATGGCTCACCTTAAGGTAAGTTAACACCAGCTACGTATGTTGCTGGAGCTGCATACCTTATGTCAACCTTCCTGGTCTTGTATAGACCAGGCCTGAGTGGCTCCCCTTTCACCGTTCCATTCAAGCTCCACATAGAGGAAATGGAGAAGCATCAAGACCACATTGTTCCTCTCCTGGGGGCCATGAAAGAGATTACTGAGTGCATGGGAAGGTATTTGTTGAAAAGGCCAAGGTATTCCTCGTCCCTTCTAACTTTCTTATACTTTTCGTTAGTACATCAGAACTCAATTCCACAAACTTGTCTCTGAACAGAGGAGCAGCAGAAAATGAACTGATAAATGAACAGCTCCCTTTTTCTCCTTCTGTGTATGTATCCACCACTGGTGGCAGACACGTGAGAGAAACGCACACAAGCTATAGGAATTCTTACCCGAGGCATTGACAAGTTACATGGTTAAATCACGCTCTCCATACATCTGACAGACTCAAAAAGACCCTAGGGACTGCCAATGCCTTGATGTTAGTGCCAAGAAAATTCCTCGTTATTCAAGTCACATCACCTAAGATTGTGCTGGAAACTGACTTTCGAGAGCTCTCAGAATATGAACTGTGGACTTTGCTTAGAAATACAGGAAAGCATAGACTCTTCTCTAGAGCTGCTCTTAGGGAACTTTGATAATTTGGTTTGTGAGATATGTAATAGCAGTTTACATGGAATAAAAATTGAAGACCACAGTGACAAAAATAATGTTATAATATTAAAATAAATCAAATGATATACTGCCATTATTCTGATACAGAATTTTTACAGAGCAATATTAATACACGTACATGACAAGAAGTCCGGTGGCCCATTAGAATAGATTTTAGGGTTTCTTTTTAAATATAGACTACAATTTAATACATCATTTAAGATGAGCAGCGAGTTTTACTCCAGGTTAAGGAACAAGTCTTTCTTCTCTTTGAACACTAAAACAACATACAGAATTCTTTGAACACTTTTTACACTTAGACGCTTTGGTTTAATGCAACAGTTTTTAAAAATGTAAACGCTACACCTATTGATTAAATTATTAATGTAGTGATGCACCCAACCTACAAATACTATAATAATTACAATAAAGGTACCAAATTTAATTTAAATACACTTTTTTGGCAGTCATCTTTTGCCTTGGTCTATATTTCTGTATAACACCCTCCCATCACATTTTAAATCAAGCCTATTCAAGTATAAAAATACTGACCAAGAGTTACCAAGTAACTAGTGATTTTGGATTCCTCCATGTATGGGCCCCATAGCTCAGACATTTAAATGGGCATGATTTCAAGAAAGTGCTATGAAACTGCCAATCATATCCCTTTAAGATATCTCAGTTTGGGCATTCAGAAATGGAAGCATCTGACATCAGCAGTCCCTTTTGAAAATCTTGTCCGTGACACCACAATAACTCAATGTTTGTTTTCAACATTTACAAGGCAAGAAAGTATGTTAAAGTATTTCCTCTAGCAAATAACTTGTTCATCACAAAAACAAGGAAAAATATAAATACATGAAGTGGCTGTTTCTGGTTAAGAACGGCTCCTGCTAAAAATAGACATCTTCGTTTCTGAACTCTGGTAGACATTTGAATCTGCTAGGAGATATCCGCAGGCAGGCTAGGGTAGGCAGACACGGGCAGGTGTGATGCATTCTTCTTCCAAAGAATGGGATCTGGAGGCAAGTATTGAAAACGTCAGAAAGGACGAGAGGAAGCAGCGTCAGCAACAGGCAGCAACAGTGCCCACTGGTATGCTGAAATGGAGGCAGTGACATGAGGTCAGCTTTTCCTCCAATTTGATAAATAGGTCTATTGTGAAAATGCATTAACCATAGTCATCAGGCCCTGCTTTTACTATCTGTACTTCACACGAATATCTGCATGCAGTGATCTAGAGGGACCCCTCTGAGGGTTGACAACTGTCTAATCATACACCCCCAAACACCCTCGCCCCACCTCTTCCTTGAGGCCCCACCCCCACTCATCCCATCCACCCTCCCTCCGCCGCTCACTCCCCTCCCCCACTTCCTCACTTTCGCTGGGCAGGAGGTTGGGGGTGCGGTAAGGGGTACAGGCTTTGAGCTGGGGGGGTATGTCTACACTACCCCGCTAGTTCGAACTAGCGGGGTAATGTATGCATACCGAACTTGCTAATGAAGCCCGGGATTTGAATTTCCCGGGCTTCATTAGCATAAAGCCGGCTCCGCCATTTTTAAAAGCCGGCTAGTGCGAACCCCGTGCCGCGCGGCTACACGTGGCACGGGCTAGATAGTTCGAAATACGTAGTTATTCCGAACTATCTGTACGCCTCGTGGAACGAGGTGTACAGATAGATCGGAATGGCTACGTAGTTCGAACTATCTAGCCCGTGCCACGTGTAGCTGCGCGGCACGGGGTTCGCACTAGCCGGCTTTTAAAAATGGCGGAGCCGGCTTTATGCTAATGAAGCCCGGGAAATTCAAATCCCGGGCTTCATTAGCAAGTTCGGTATGCATATATTACCCCGCTAGTTCGAACTAGCGGGGTAGTGTAGACATACCCGGGCTGAGTATTTTGGAATGTGGGAAGGGGCTGAGGGCTGAGTCTGGAGTGGGAGGTTGGGGTGCAGGAATGAGTGCAGGGTGCAAACTCAGAGTGAGTTTGGATGCAGGAGGGGGCTCAGGGCTGGAGCACGGATTGAGGTACGAGAGGAGATGTGGGAGGAGGTGCAATTAGGGTTGCCAGGTGTCCAGTTTTGAACCAGACAGTCCAGTATTTGAGCTTTCTGTTCGGGAAACAAATTGAGCAAATAGAAATGTCCGGTATTTTCTCAATCAGATGTCATGTAGATTGTGATGTAATGCCAAGTGTGTCCGGTATTTTTGTTCAAACTGTCTGGCAACCCTAGGTGCAAGGCGCTGGTTCCAGGAGAAGGCTGGTTGGGGGGCAGGAGGGAGGGAGGGGCATGGGCTCTGGCCAGGCAGTGTTTACCTCGGATGGCTTCTCTGCCAGTAGAGCTAGAGCAGGCTCCTTGACTGCTCCAGCCTTGTGCCATTCCCTGGAAACGGCCAGCATGTCCCTGTGGCCCCTGAGACAGGCCCGGGGGCTCCTCATCATGCCCCTGTCTGCAGACACTGACCCTGGAGCACCCATTGGCCGCAGTTCCCAGCCAATGAGAACCCCTCCCAGGCGCTGCAGGGATGTGCTGCATGCTTCTGGGAGCAGGGCAGGCAGGGAGCCTGAATTAGCCCCATGGCGCCGCTGGACTTAGAGACCTAAAATCTCCCAGTTCGGTTTCGGTATCCTCTGAGAGATGGAGCCCGATTCCAGGTGACTCCTGGTGAAACCGGGCAGGTTGTCAACCCTAACCCCTGCTTCATGACTCTTTGCTCCGTACTGCCATCGTAAAGCAGCCATAAGGCAGCATGACTGGCCACAGAAAGATCACCCCACTGGAGAATAATTATCTGGTGGCCTACAGGTCACATAATGGCTTCTGTATGTTCCGCTTTCCCCCCCCTTCCCCCACTTCTGCCACCACTGGTCCCAGAAATTCCTGCCTTCCCTAATGGCCTGTTTGCCTTTCACAGTGCTCTAAATTATGTCCGGAGAACAGCTGGGTTGGCACGGGGAAGTTCAAAGCAGACTCCAAAGCCATTTTTGTGCAAAATTTCCAATTGTGCTGAGCTTTTTTTGGTGTGTATAGCTATATTACACATACACAAAAACGCCTGCAATAAAGAATATAGCTTGTGCATGTACATTTTGATACAGTCTTTGATTACACGATAATGTACTTTTCCCATAGGATCCCTGCCTTACTCAGATCTAGCAAGTATATACTGAGCATGTCTGCGATACAATTTTTCTAAGGCTAATAATTGAGCTGAATGTAAGGAATTTTTCATGGGGACAGCAAGACACTCTGAGAAAAAAAAAAGGCCCTGCTTGTAAGCTTGAGGACACTTAGCTTTCACAAAACAAAAATCTCTAGATTTAAAAACAAACAAACAATCCTCCCTGCACCTCACATTTCCCCCTTGACTTCTAGAGTTAGGGCCTGTCTCCACTTACTGGGAGATCGATCTCCCAGGGTTTGATTTAGCGGGTCTAATAAGGACCAACTAAATCAACTGCTGATTTTATCCCCAGTGACTCTGGTAGTCTACTAGGTCATGAGGAGTACGAGAAGTCAATGGGAAAGTTTCTCCTGTCAACCTCCCACATTGGATATGCTGTGGAAATTCGACCTAAGGTACGTCGACTCTAGTTACGTTATTCACATAGCTGGAGTTACGTATTTTAGGTTGACTTTCTCCTCGAGCCTAGACCTGGCCTTATTCTTAGAAACAGCTGAAACATTTTCGTTGAAATCTTCCAAAAATCTCAGCATGAGACAGAACCCTGGCATGGGAAAATTCATCCCAAATAGGTAACATTTGACAAAGTTATGAAGAATTGAAAACAGAGTCTTACAATGGGAAGTGTCAGGCCATATTAATCATCCGCAGTGCTACCCGACCAGCCTATAATACAGATCTGTAGATTTAGAACATAGGAATATTGTTTCCTTCCAATTTGATTATTTCACAAAATTGAATTAATTTGACTCTTTTATGCCCTTAAGTTCAAATATGTCTGTTGCATAAATTACCATCTAAGATTTCTATGATAGAAGTGCTCAGAGGGCTGGACAAATACATATGAAGACACTGGGGAATGATTCTCCTCTTACTTATACCAATTTTATCCTAGCGTTTACAGCAATCCTAATTTACCCCAATGGGAAAGGAGACAGATCCATGGCTTATGTCCTGAAGAGTTAATAATCTAAGAAATCTTGCCAGGTGTCTCTTTCATGTGTTACAAGAAAAAGCTTGTCTTGGAATTGTGCTCCGCTATGATCTAGAGCAGTGGTGAGCAACCCGCAGCCCCCCATCAGGGCTCGACGTGTGGCCCTCCAGACATTCTGTTTACTCTTGCCTGTGCACAGAGTTGCTGGACTCTGCTGGTTTCCATCTGTATGGTATTTTTCCTGCTGGAGTTATTGAAGTGACATGCATGTAAAGCAAGGTTCCGTGGAGTGACGTGCATGCTGATTGCACCCAGCTAGGAGACTATTGAATGAGAGAACCACGCGCTCCACTGCATCCAATCAAAGCACAGCTACGGTTCAATCGGCACCCCCCACAAATTCTAGGTACGCCCATGCAGTTAGCACAACTCTCCTATCCCATGGGACAGTGTTGGTTATGGCATTCTCCCGGCCCACTGAAATGAAGCAGGGCCATTCACGCAGCCCACTCACTAGCTTAGGTTGCCCATCACTGACCTAGAGACGTGTAAAAAAATGGGATTAATGTATATTCAAAGATACGATACCCATATATTCCTCTGTCTACAACCTGAACAATTCTCAGAACGGTACGTATCACATGATACTGTCAACGTGGCCATACTATCTAGCCCTCACCATGGGCCCAATTCCACAAGTGCAATTGTCAGTGAAGTTAAAGGGAGCTTCATTTCCACACAGGATAGTTTCAAACCCAAGGAAAACAACCCTTATATCCTTGCATGACTGTCACTAAAACTGCGCATTGCACTTGGGCCTGGCCAGTCAGGACAGACGCAAGTGCAATGGGGCCAAATAGCTAAAAATTATTAAAAACTGTTAAAACCACATACTTAGCAGCTTAAAGGCACTAGGGATATAAATGGTTAACCAGTTAGCCAGTTAACTGGTAAGTCTCACCCGCTTACCAGTGCCAGTTAATTGGTAGGGGCTGGAGTAGCTCCCTGCCCGCCCCAGACCGGAGGTTCTTCCAGTCCTGTGGGTCCCACTGTGGGCAGGCGCAGCTCTGGCTAGCTGGAGCAGCCCATGTCCATGGTGGGCCCGGTCTGGCCTTCCCACTGCAGGTTACACACTGGTGCCCCAGGAGCAGGGCCGGCAAAGGTGCTTTGCTGCATCGCTTGCCGGCCCTGCTCCTGAGGAGCCAGCTTCGCTACAGGCTTTGCAATCTCAAGCTTTACGCTGCAGAGCCCATAGTGTGTAACTGCTAGGATTGTTAGTGGTTAGACAGTCACGTTTTAAATGACTTTTTACATCCCTAAAAGGCACCCGTCTTGGCAGCCGTCAGTGACTGCGGAGAAGGCAACAGTCACTCTGAACTGTAGCAGTCTCCCCCAGTTTGACACTCAATCCCAAGCAATTTAACTACACTGATGGCCCCACACAATTTCGAGACCTAACCAAGCAATGTCTGCTAAGGAACCCACCGTGTGGGGAAGTCCCCACCGGGCAAAGAGCCAGCAAAGATGGTTCCCATACCTCCCTGAGCTGTCTGAGCGTGGCCAGAGTGCAGTGCTCTCAGACTGTGTCCCGTTGGTGCATGGTCCCTAGGGAAATTTTGCCAGTGAGCACAAATTACAGCTGAGAGACACAGGGAGCCATAACTGGCTGTTGGTTCTCATCTGCTTCCCTTTCCCCCTTTTATTAAGCTGCCTCATGTCGGGGACTGGAGCCATCCTTTGCTAGGCACTTCCCTAGGCTAAGCAGAGCCAGCGTTTCCCCCACCGTTCAGTGTTTTTCCCACAGATCAGCAACTCTCTCTTCACCCCACCTGCAAGGTAGTGAGCAGCCAGCAGGGGATTGGCTTTCCAACTGCAGTCGGGAGGTAAGCGCAGCTTCTCATAGCTCAACCGGTCTCCTCCAAACCCTGGTGCAAGGGGTCAGCTTAGGGCACACATTGTCACTCCACACCCACAGACATTTTTCACCTAATACAGTTGACAATAAGGACTGCAATTTAATGGTAATGGCTACAGACCACACAGCAGTGGCCTAGGTAGATGGTGACTGATGAACTAAAGACAGAGAGATCAGACAGGACACAAATTCATCCTCATAGTCAGAGGGAATACATATCGGGTGCATCTTGAGACTTGTTACACACGATGGATAGAAATAATATTTGACTCATTTTATATGTTGGTGTGTGAGGGAGATCAGTGGCTTGACATCTGTGTTTTATTTGGGAGGAAGGAAGGTCCAGTGTTTAGGGCAGAAGATTAGTATTTAGGAGACCAGCATCCTCCTTTCTGCTCTACCACAGATAACCTGTGTGACCTTAGGCAAATCAATCTCTCTGTTGCACATCTGTAACATGGGGATAATAGCACTGCCCCACCTTCCAGGGTGTTGTGAGGATACGTATAAAGACTGTGAGGTGCTCAGATACAGGTAGAACCTCTCTAGTCCGGCAATCTCTGGTCCAGCAACATCCAGCATGATTTTAATTAGCTGGATGTCCACTTATCATGGGTGTGGCCAAATTTCCCGTGGTTCCATAAAGGTTGTTTACAGCCATCAGTCCTGGTGCTCAGTGTTCTGTGCTGTTATTTAGAACACATTTAGGGGTAAATTCGAGCTAACAGCCCAGCAAGCAGTGGAAGTGTTGGTAATGCTGCTAGACAATATTGACCTCCTGTGGTTTGGCAAATTCTCTGGTTTGGCACCAATCAGGTCCGGAGGGTGCTGGACAAAAGAAGTTCAACCTGTATTATCAAGGACTGCTTGCATGAGGAAATGTATCAGGGTTGGGCTCTGAAACTGTAAAAAGCTTTTCCTATCAAATACTTTTGACTTTGGGTTTTCGTCAGAGTACTTTTGACCGTAATATATTTCTTTACGTATGTTCCTTCAACATGGTTTCCATAAAGCAAGCAAACTGCTGGGTATTGTAACCGACGCTACAGATCCGAACGATTTTACCATGTATGATTTTTTATGCAATTTGACTTGCAACAAAATATATTCACATTTTTTTTCTGCCTTGTCAGTTTCAGTATGATCAGAACTGCCATTAGTACATACTAACTTTATGACTCAACGGATGGCATTCTTCTCCCAAGTCACCCATTGGCGTGCACATTCGGAGGCTGCGAATCCAGAGACTGACAGCACAGCACATGCCACCTCCGCACTGTAGATCCCTGTCACAAGCCTGAAGTTTAATAAATAATAAATAGCATTAGGCAAAACAAAGCACTCCAAAAATAGCACTGTCCCTAGCTTTTTGCAAATGTTTGAGCTACACTTTCAGGTGGGAACCTATGGATAACATGGAAAAGCTTGCAAGCTACGATGGATCATTTAACACTTATGACAGAATCTAGTCCTGTATGTTTAAACAAACCGTGACTATGCAGGGGGTCTGGATCAGCGCTGAAGTATCAGCTCTGCCACCTGCTATCCCCCCATATGCATGTGAGGATAAAACAGGAACCTCTGTAGTCCCCCTCCAGGAAAGCATCTCAAATGGCTGTCTGATGTTCTTTCCTAATTCCTGGCTTGAGGAATTTGACTAAGTGTAAAATGAGGAAAGCCTGCCAAACAGATAAGTGGCCCTGTCTTGAAGAAAAACTAATGCTGAAAAATACATAAATGAATTTAAAATGTTTTGAATCACTTTTCCTTCTAGATGCTAATTCTAGTACTTAATTGTAGTATTTTACGGTTGAGTGTCTTTGCCAAAGGTAAGACCATATTATACTTTTATTACAAAACTCCCTTTGGAGCTAGGTAAAATAAAAGCATAATCGGGGAACTTATGATTTCTATCTTTAGACCAGTTTTGGAATCTAAAATAAAAGAGGTTTTTAATATCTATAGGTACGTCTACACTTGTTCCCTAGTTCGAACTAGGGATGCAAATGCAGGCAACCAAAATTGCTAATGAAGCAGGGATTTAAATATCCCGCGCTTCACTAGCACGATCTCGCCGGTGCGTTACTCCGATCAACAGCTGTTTCAAAAGTGAAAGTGCGCACTGGGACACGTTAGTTCGAACCAAAGCCCTTGGTTCGAACTAATTTTATTCCTCAAAAAATGAGGAGTAATGTTAGTTCAAACCAAGGGGTTTGGTTCAAACTAATGCATCCCAGCGCACACTTTCACTTTTGAAACAGCTGTTGATCTGAGTAACACGCTGGCAAGATCATGCTAGTGAAGTGCAGGATATTTAAATCCCTGCTTCATTAGCAATTTTGGTTGCCTACATTTGCATCCCTAGTTCGAACTAGGGAGCAAGTGTAGATATACCCTATGAGAATGGCTTGACAAACAGTCCATACCCAGATAGGTGTTGGTGTGAGCTGAACAACGGAGTGCTCTGCATGTAAATTTCAGCCATAGGTTTTTAAGACATACTTATTATGAACACCAGATGAATTAGGATTTGTTTTGTGCATTTGGAAAATCAAAAGTTTAAGAGTAAGTGAAACATTGGGATTCAGAAGTGAAATATTATACTTGTTTATTCCTATTAAATTAAAAAAAGGAAAGAGATTTTAATTATACCTATATAGAGCCAAATCCCATTCTATAACTCAAGTGAGGAGTCCCACTAAAGCAAACAGGCCTCATCAAATAACAAAGATTAACTGAATTAGACCTCTTTTTCTTCATCAATATTTGACAGCAGGACTGACAGGAAAAAGGACTGATCAATTGTCTCAAATCGGCAAACCGAGAAAAGGATGTATCCTAATTGACCAGAGGGAAACATTATCATTTATTGGAACAAACGCTCTTTTTAGAAAAAAATGCTTGAGTACTTATACTGGATTTACATGCTAATACCATTATAGGTACTCCCCCAGGTAAATATTATGCCATTTCAAACAGCAGAACTCGCATCAAAATACATATTTACTGAACAGACAATAATATAGGAAAAGCTCTTGGGACAAGGGGATGAGCAATAAAACAGCAAATGTAACCAAAATATGCAAAACTCACAATAAAAATATATATTTAATAAACTCACCAGCTATTACAAAGAAGCCTAAATACATACTTACCCACAAGACTAATCTGAACTAGCTGCTGTTAGAACCTTTCAGGTAGATAAGGTTTGTTTTCTAACCTTCCATAAAACAAATCTGCTGATCAAATTCTGCATTAGTGACACTGATATAAAGTTACAATCATGCTACTAGTTCAAGATACTTTCTTTTGGCTGTTCAGCAGAGGCTAGCCATGGTGCTAAAACAAGGATGACAGAGTAGTCTGAGAACGCACTGGATCTACAACTCCACCGAGGTGCTCATAAACTAGACAATTAAAATGGAGGGGCTTCTGCTTCATTTTTCAGTTGTCCTATTTCTGGAATTTGTTTTTTGTATGTAAATTATTAAATCTGTCATTTGAGACGGGGGAGAAGGGACGGTGCTTACATTATACCTGCACAGAATCAAGTTTTAACTAGCCTAACATCTCTTGTGCTAGTACATTCTGAATTAATCAAATGCATGCGAGTGTACCGTGTTTATCCCCTGGTCCTGTGAAAGTTGCCCAGAAAGTAGGGAAACTCATGTGATGGTGATCTAAAAGCTGCTGCTGAAAATGAACGACAAGCTGTACATTTCACTACCATGCTGCTCTTTATGGGTCTGACACCCAGGGTTCACTCTGATTAGTGCCTTATTCCCCAAGGAGACATGTTCGTTTCACTGGGACTATTGGCAGGGTGAGGTGCTACTCAGTGTCAGTAAGGGTGTCAGAATCTAGCCCTGAAACAAAACTCAATTCATTCCGAGTAATAATGATATTTAAGACATTGTGTTAGTCAATATTCCTTTCCAACCTGACCTTTGGCTATTTACTCGGGAACCCATTTAAAGGTTTTCCCTGTACAAATTAGATTACACTGTCCCACATCCTTAAAAATGAATGGCCTTGGCTTTTTTTTTTTAAAGTCTACACTTTCTCTGATCTCCAACCTTTAACTTATCATAGAATCATAGATTAATAGAACTGGAAGGAACCTCAACAGGTCATCAAGTCCAGTCCCCTGCACTTCTACCAATATTCCCCAGATCTGGGGTATGATACTATGCTTATTTAATTACATTCCTGCTCCTTAGCCTATATTGAACTAAATTCTTGGGGCAAACTCTGGTAATTTTCTCTACACTATTTGGGATTTAGTGTCTGATCCAAAGCCCATTTAAGTTAATGGAAAGACCCTCCCTGACTTCAAGAGACTGTGGATCAAGCCCTTTAACCTGCACAAGGAGGAAAATCTACAGTGCACATGCATGCTTAGTGAACAATACAAAGAAAAACTACCTAGCATTCACCCGTATATGAATATTTCACAGTACATGGGAAAGGATTAGTAAAACTACACTTTGGGGTTTAAGCAAATAGCAGTTTTATAATTCTAATACACTTTTCTGTTCTAATCCATTTAATCCTTGACTACTGTTCTGTTCTTCTCTATTAGCTTTTTTACTGTTTTTTTTAATAAGGTGGCTTAAGACTTTATTGGCAAATATTTAGACTAGATCTACAGAGTATCTGGAAATATTCCTAATGTAAAGAGATCTTCAAATTCTCAAATATTTCAAAATGCTTTCAGAGTTTCTCATGTGCTTCTCAATAGGTTCTGATCCAGTCTTTCTGCTGATTAGATCTGAACCTTGGAGAATAATGAAATACGTTTCCATGAATAGAATTTCTAAATGGTTACATTGTCATGAAAATACACTCTAAGATCTCCAAACACTACCCATGCTAATTACTAAGCTAAACCAAATGTTCAAAAAGAACTGTTTTCATTTAAAAATCCGTTAACAATTTTTATTTAAACAATGAACATATTAGAAAAATTGTATCCCCCCAAAGTAAATTCTGATAGTAATTTGCCTATTGCTACTTTTTATCAACTCATGACCAGTTCAGGAAAGAGGGGGAAAAAAGGGAGAAAGAGATACAATAATATACAACACATTGTGTTTTCTGAACCTTTTAAAACAGGTGCATTTCATTGGGTGAAACCAACAGAATAATCTCAAAGTATATTTAAAAGCAATTAAGTTTGAAGAAATATTAGCTATTTCAGTGTCAATATATATATTGGACAATAGGAGATAAGTTATAGGGAGGAAATGAATGAACAGTAGAGTTTTAACAACTCTAAATACATTACATTAAAAGAATACTCTGTCAAAAGCTGGGAATGAGTGACAGGGAAATGAATGACTTGATAGTTTCCTGCTCTGTTCATTCTCTCTAGGGCACCTGGCGCTGTCCGAGGATAAGATACTGAGCTAGATGGACTTTTGGTCTGCCATTATAGGCATTCTTATGTTCTTATCAACACACATTAAACCCTTTCTTACACAACCACTCAAGGGGCGAATAAAAATGGGCTATTTAATAGAAATAATCTTCTCCAGCTAATTCTCTTAAGTACGATGCAGGATGGGCTTGGGAGATCGTTTAGAGGCAATCCAATGTTAAACGACCAAGTGTCACTGCATGTTAAAAGTTTAAAGTGACAAGCACTAGGGGTGAGTCTTTCCAAGGGCAAGCCGCCTAACCCATCTCAGACCCAGCTTCAAGGGGGAACCGCGACCGCTTTCAATCCACCGTCTGGAAAGAAGCTTCCTCAGCTGCACCGAGCTGGGTTTCCTTGGGAGAAAAGTGAAGTCTTCTGGCAAGTTAGGCAAAGAGAAAAGCAAAAGCAGATGGTCCTGCCCGCCCCAGCTGGATCTGCCCGGGGGAGCGCGGGGGTGAAGATCAAACCGAGGGGAGGGGTTAACAGTCCGAAAGTCAGGTCCCCGCTCTCTGTCCCTCCACCCCCCGCCGGCGCAGGGGGCGCCGTGCAACCGGCCGGGGGGCAGGAAAGGGGGGGGCGAGGAAGGGCTCTGCTGCCCCCCGCCCCGCTGGCAGGGGACCCGGCGGGCACCCAGCGCCCTCGCGGCTCCGCAACCCCCGGGATCGCCGCCGCCCCGGCCCTGGAGGAGCCGAGCGGGGCCGGGCTCTCACCCCGGTGATGACCGCGGCGTGGCCCGCGGCGAGCAGCAGCAGCAGCAGCAGCAGCGGGGCGCAGCGCAGGCTCCGCATGGCTCCGGGAGCCGGGTCCCCTCCGGTCCGCCCCGAGGGCAGCGGCGGCGGCAGCTGGAGGAGCAGAGCCGGGAGCTGGGGCCGCGCCCGCCGTTATAAAGCTCGGGGCTGCCATTCACAGGCAGCGTGAGTCACCCCCGCCCCGCAGCGCCGGCAGAGCCAGCGAGACAGGGATGGGGGGGCCCTGGGCGCACGGGAGACACCCACGCACCCAGGGGCGCACTGCACCCCCCCACTCGTACACTGCACATCCAGGGGCGCACTGCACCCCCACCACTGCACACCCACACACCCAGGGGCGCACTGCACCCCCCCACCCGGACACTGCACATCCAGGGGCGCACTGCACCCCCTCCACTGCTCGCCCACACACTCAGGGGCGCACTGCACCCCCCCTCTACTCGTACACTGCACATCCAGGGGCGCACTGCACCCCCTCCACTGCACACCCACACACCCAGGGGCGCACAGCACCCCCTCCACCCATACACTGCACATCCAGGGGCGCACTGCACCCCTCCACTGCACACCCACACACCCAGGGGCGCACTGCACCCCCACCACTGCACACCCACACACTCAGGGGCGCACTGCACCCGTACACTGCACACCCACACACCCAGGGGCGCACTGCACCCCCTCCACTGCACACCCACACACTCAGGGGCGCACTGCACCCCCTCCACTGCACACCCACACACTCAGGGGCGCACTGCACCCCCTCCACTGCACACCCACACACTCAGGGGCGCACTGCACCCCCACCACCCGGACACTGCACATCAGGGGCACACTGCACCCCTCCACTGCACACCCACACACCCAGGGGTGCACAGCACCCCCACCACCCGTACGCTGCACATCCAGGGGTGCACTGCACCCCCTCCACCCGTACACCGCACACCCACGCACCCAGGGGCGCACTGCACCCTCCCACCAGTACACCGCACACCCACACACCCAGGGGAGCACTGCATCCCCCCCACACCGCCCATCGGTACTCTACACACCCACAGGTGCATTACATACACCCCACAGGAACACTACAGCCTCCCCTCCACCAGTACACTTCACACCCACCAATGAGCACACTATCCAGCCACCCACTAGGGAGCAGAGGAGAGAGAAACACTTACCCACTGGCACCCAACACATCTACCCAGGGGAGCAGAGGAGAGAGACACCCACGAGGGACAGCGGGAACAGGACACACCCTCCCACAGGAGACAGGGGAGACACACCTACTTACCCACCCATGGGGGACACGGAGAGAGAGATCCACTCCTGGGTACATGACATACCCACGTGGGAAGCAAGACAACCACACAACCACGGGCTGGAGAAGCATGAGTAACAAACCCATCCAGCTGTGGGGGAGCCGTGCACTTGTATGGAGAGGGTCATGGGGTGGCACACACAAACACACCTGGGGACTTGAGACACACATACCCAGGGTGGGTGACCCCATAGCTTGGGGAGGCAAGCCCCTCAGCCCCACCCCTTCCACACCCAGCAGATCCCAGCTCCCCTTTCATATGTCACTACGTGCCCCTCCCTGCCCCAGGGTAGCATCCCCAGCCTGCTCCAACCCTGGAGTTCCGGAGAGCTGGCATGTGGTACAGCCTGCCCCCGCCCCAAAATTCCAGAGAGCCAGCGGATGGTGCAGCCCCAAAATTGCCAGCCTTAGAGCTCCAGAGAGCTGGTGGGCGGCACAGCAGCAGCATGTCCCAACCCCAAAGCTCTGGAGAGCCAGCTGGCAACCATGGCATGAGGAGGCTGGAGCCACACCGCTCGAACCCCTGACCAGCAAGGCCCTCCAGTGCTGGGAGGACACACATCACAGCCCCCAGCCTGCCCACCCTAGCCTCTGGCATCACAACAGCAGACGCGGTCTAGGGTCTCTGTTGGAACATGGGAGGGGGCAGTTTGGAAAGGCATTGCCTTCCCCTGCCTATGATATCTGCCACCTCTGCACACAGGCTGATGCAGAATGACACAAAACAACTGCAGGAGGGACACAGGCAATGCACCCAGAGTGACAAAACAGAGAATGGGACACAGGGAGGCCAACACACTGGGGTACATGTACAGTGAGCAGAGGTATCCGCAAGGAGACACACAAACACAGGGAGACACAAACATATAAGGGTCCTCGATACACACCCAGTGTCAGAGAGGCACACTCTTGTTATATGGAATGGCTAATGGCTGGTCAGAGGATAAAGCAGCTGGAGCTGGCTTTAGTTAATGGGACAGGCCTGGTTTTTTTGGAGCTGAGGGTCCTGCACTTTTCCCCACCTGCTCTATACACTGGGGACTCTTTAGACACCAGGCACTTGTTCAAGGAGGCACTGGGCAATACATAGCCAGCTGGGCCATATGTGTGCATTGCCATGTGCAGTAACTGGAGCTGCACTTACATGTCTAAGTTCTAGTTCAAGAAATAACTATATAAATTCATAGCAGTTAAGTCCATCAATGGCTATTAGCAGAATGGGTAGGAACGGCGTCCCTAGTCTCTGTCAGAGGCTGGGAACAGGTGACGGTAGAGGGACTGCTTGATGATTCCCTGTTCTGTTCACTCCCTCTGGGGCATTTGCATTGGCGGCTGCAGGAAGACAGGATACTGGGCTAGATGGACCTTTGGTCTGACCCAGCACAGCTGTTCTTATGTTCCATGTTTTGCCAGTACTAATACAGCTGTAGGGATGTCTCTGTCAGACACTCCCTCTGATTCTAGGATTTTTCAGAAACAACAGTATTTAGGGTTTGTTTCTTGAATGCTTTCATCTTATCTCCACTATGTCTCCACTACCACTTGTGTTACTGAGAGGTGTGAATAAGCCACCCCTTTGCCACATAAATTACACTGACCTAAGTGCCAGTGCGAACAGTGATAAGTTGCTCCCGCTGACCCCCACCTCCACTCCTGCAAGTGGATTAACTGACTGGAGAGTTCTTTTACGTAGGTTTAGAGACGACACACTAGAGAGTTTATAGCAGCACAGCTAGCTATTTTAAACAAAACAGCAATTCAGGTGTATTAGGGAAGCAGTCTCTCATACACACTTTCTCAGTTCTTTTTCTCTTCTCTTCCCATTTTCCTTCCCTCTTTCCTTGCCCCTTTCATGACAGGTATGGAAAAATGAATAAGAAAAAGTTATTTACTTGTTCCCATAACATAAGAACTGAAGGGGGGTGGTGGTGATCACCAAATGAAATTAATAGGTAGCAGGTTTAAAACAAACAAAAGGTATTTTTTCTTCACACAGCACACAGTCAACCTGTGGAACTCCTTGCCAGAGGATGTTGTGAAGACCAGGACTCTTACAAGAAAAGAACTACATAAATTCATGGAGGTTAGGTCCATCAATACTTATTAGCCAGAATGGATAGGAATGGTGTCCCTAGCCTCTATTTATCAGGGGCTGGAAATGGATGACAGGAGAGGGATCACTTGATGATTACCTGTTCGTTTCACTCCTTCTAGGGCATCTGACAGCCACTGTTGGAAGACAGGATACTGGGATAGACACACCTTTGGTCTGACCCAGGCCGGGTGTTCTTATGTTCTTTCCTCATTTCCTGTCCCTTTCCTTCCTCCCTCACTACTCTATTCTTTCCCCTCTACACCGTTTCTGCCTCTGTGTACTCACTTACCTCATGTTCTCTATTTTTCTCTTTCCCCATTCGCTCCCTCTGACCACTTGCCCTCTCTCCCTTTGAATTCCCATTTCCCTCTTGCACATCGAGTTCTAAAATCAATGAGCGGTCCTGTGGCACTTTAGAGACTGATATATATATATATAGTATCGAGCTTTCATGGGCAAAACCCACTTCTTCAGAGGATGAGCTGGACATGGAGTTCTGTTCTTTCAGATTTCTCAGACTCTCCGTTTGCAAACAGAAAGGCTGTGCCACTGCTCCTCCCACATTTGCATGATTCTTAAAACAGTCACTTTCTTTGACTGTGATTTAAAATGTGGTTGAAGGGGAACATATAACACATGTACTGTCTCAATGAAATCCTGTTTAGTCCAACTGTGGTCAGGATCTGTCAATTCAATTTGTTGGACTGTGTCTCCTACAGGGGGTCGGTCTGTCTGGCAGCATTTTCATTATAAACTTGGGTGGCTTTTTTGGTGTTTATAACTTGGTCATAAAAATGCACTGAGGGCAAATATGATCTCAATAAATAAAGTCTTATTCCAAGAATGATTTGAAAGCAAACAGGGGTCAGCCATTTTTGAACTGCAACAAAATGTTGAGAATCACTGGGCCAGTTCATTAGCTGATGTAAATGTGCATAGCTCCATTGAATTAAGGCCAATTTGCACCAACCCATTATTTTTGAGGTTCTGGAGACTTAAAACTGTCTGATTTAATGAATTAATTACTTTCTCTTTTCATAGTTCCCAGGTGTCCAGCATTTGGAGAGGCAGGATAGCAATTGAACATCAAATCTGTTGAAACCTTTCAAAATCCAACAAATTTACTTCAAGAGGGGAGAATTGAAGAATTTTATCACATTTCATGTGGGGTTGGTAATTTCTTTTAAAATATATTTATTTACTATTTGGAATGAATTCTATTGGTCTATGAAAGGTTCCCAGTTCCCAGCTGTAAAAGTGGATGTTATAGCCATGAAACATGCTACCCTATACTGTCCCTCCAGCTGTGATCTGCTGGGAACACATCTATCATTTATGGCCATTCATTCCTTGTCCCTTTAGCTGAGACTACTGACAAAGGTGTTAATGCCAGGTTTGATGGAGACCCATGTCCAGTGCGAAATTGAATGAAATCATGCCATTTATTTCAGATAGGATGATAAGCAGCTATTATATATTACTGACTTTTGGTTGCTATTGACTTGTGCTGGATCTGGACTGGTGATCTGGAGGTAAAAGGTTCTTTGTGCACCATTACAAATTCCAGTAATTTCTTGAGAGTGCAAATTAAGAACTATTTTATCTGAAAACATGAATTTAGTGCAAAACTATATTGAATTTTAGCGCATTGCAAAACACATAATTCTGAATCAAATTAAATTAAAAGTGTGAAGCCTTTCAAAGTAAAAGGATTTTCTATTTTATGACTAGTATTTGGTTAATTTTCCAAGGAAGTATTCCTGGACACCCATTGACTTCAGTGGACCTTGGATCAGGCCTAGAATGGCTAGCATTGCATCTTCCCAAACCTCTGCACAGATATGCTAGTTCCTTTCCTTATCCATGTCTAATCTCATAGTCAGTACTGATCTCTCCTCTTCTACAATAGAGAAAAAAAGTACATGCAGCATACTTACTTCTCTCCCTTTTTAAAAAAACAATGTATCTGCTTATCCTGTAATTTCCATGCATTGTCTTTTAACAACTAACATCTGGAAACAGTATCATTTTACATCACCAAACAGTACATTAAGTGCAATTTACAGAAAATGTTAATGAAAGGATATGTTTCTATACCACTCACCTCACAAAGTATGTCAGAACTTCAAAGTCCTTTTATTTCTTAAAAATCTGCCACAAAAAAGAGGAGTCTTGTACTAGCTCCTGTTGTTTTAATCATTTTGGATGGCCCTCAGTCAGAACTTTTTGGAACATGTGGTATTTTTTTATAGTCTTGATGTAACAGGGTATGACTCCTCTCCCGCCTTCTCCCTGCAGAAATTGGATAGACTCCAGTTCCTGCCACCATTTCTACTATAATCCCTATGCAACAATCTCAACCACACTTTTGGCCCTCTCCCTGGGACCCGAGGGAAATGGAAGTCTCTCTCCTTTGAGCCCTGGTTGGTTGGTCAGGTAGGTTGGTCTGTCTGTCTGTCTGTCTGTCTGCCCATAGTCTTGGCATTTCCCTCCTGCCTCTATCAGTCTTGATTTGATGGGGGTAATGGCTCTTTACACAAGCAAGCTGGCTAGCCTGATTTTTCTCAGGGGGGAACTAATTAACATCTGAGTGATCACAGCGCAGGCTCACCTGTACCCACCCTGTGATGCACTCTGTCACAAGTGGATTCTCAGCTTGAAGAAGAACACAAATACCTCCATAGTCTCCTTAGCAAAAGATCTTTCTGTGCTATTTCCTGCTGCTCTGAGTGGCCGGACTGAGATCGGGGAACAAAATAACTATTTTGTTCATCAACCTTTGCAATATGTCCATGTTTCCCAAGTCAAACAGGACTATGATTAAACTGGATTTATTTCTTGTTCCTTCTCAGAGATAGCTTTTCAACTGACTATTTGAAGAATAAGAAGGTAATAGATTCTAGCCCTTAAGCAGTATGGTGTCTCCCATATTAACAATCCAATCTTCCGCTATGGCCTTCATGATCAAGTGCATTGTATCCATTCCTTCTATGCCAGGACACACTATAGTACTGAGCCATTGACTCCAGTCTCTGATAAGCCCATAATGCCATCATCCACTTGTTACACTTTCAAATAAACCCTTTCTTGATTTTTCCCATGCTGCCCCTCATGCTTGGGAGGTGCTCCCCAGAAACATCCACAAAGCTATCCATTATCCTCCTTCAAAAGACTCAACTTTCACCTCTGCCAACTTGACAGTCGTTTTAAGGCTGCTGATCCCCTCAGACCAATGCTTATCATGTTGATCAATATTGTCTCGTTGTTTCCTTGCACTACCTGTCTGTCAGTCTTCACTTGAGCTACATATACACTACATGCTTCTTGCGCAAGAAGCCTTTTGCGCAAAAAATTCTTACGCAAGAGCATGTCCACACCTCAAAGCACATCGTGAAAGCGATGTGCTTTTGCACAAGAGAGCGTTCACACTGCATGGATGCTCTTGCACAAGAAAGCTCTGATTGACATTTACAGAATGGCCATCACAGCACCTGTGCTTTTTCCCATAGGGGTTTCTAGTGCAAGAAACCCCTCTGGAGCATCCACACTTGCCTTTTTGCACAAGAACTCTTGCGCAAAAGGGAGTTATGCCTTGTAAAAGGAGGTTTACCTATGTCAGAAAAAGCCCTCTGTTCTGCCGTTTTACTCTTGATTTACTTGCGCAAAAGCGCATTTGAGATGTGGACGTGCCACAGGTTTTTGTGCAAAAACCTTGCAGTGTAGACGTAGCCTTGTTGTCTCTGACTTATAGACTGTAAACTCTTTAGGCTAACAACAGCACTGTGAGGATTCTGGTCTATGATTAGAGCTCTAAGTACAACGGTAATACAAATAAGTAAATGCCTGTAGAGGGTACCCTGGCCTTGTTTCTGGCAGGTTCACTCTCTCCTTATGGTAAAAGTTTGTGCTTATAGATCTGTATGTGTGTCAGATTAGAATCCTGACTGCTTTTTTTTAAAGCAAATCACTTGAGATGAAAAGGATTCCTTTACAAGCTTTGCTTTCAATCTGCTGACTTCAAGCACTTGAGGCAAGTGGGATTAAAATGCTACCGTATAATGCTATAGTTGATCCAGTTGCAGACACATGCTATCCACGTTCAAGTTGGGAGTTCTAAAGAGGCCTAAAAGTGTCCAATCTCCTAATGCCTTTAGAATCCTTTGAAATTCCAGCCAGAAGGTCATGATACTGCCACGGCTCATCTTTTTATTTAACCCTGCTTGTTTTTTACATCACCCTCAGCAATTCATTAAACTGCAGCTCTTTTTAATCACAAAAACTCTAATACCAGAACTGGGAATATCAGCCTAAATTAATAACAATACCTTTTAATGTGACACAATAAGTTATTGTTAGTCCAAAAGACCTCAACTGCTTTTAGAAACCTAAGTGAAACCCTTATTTTTAGATTTTCAATGTAGTTAGTAACAGTCTTTTTTTAAATTCCTTTCTAAACTTCAGTTTTACTGAAAGCTAATTGTCTATGAGTAGGCACTCAATTATTTGGTCTATTCAAGTGATAATGCGCAACAAAGTTTACAGATTTTTAAAGAATAAGAATACGAATATATCAGTTATCTAAAAGACTATTTTCTCATGAAAGAAATAAGTAAATGCATATAACACAATACAAGTCATGAACATTCACTCCCCCCTCCTCAAAGCTCTGTTAATCTCTCTCTCACACTGAGTACAAAACAAAGGTCTGAATTCATTAAGGATTAGTCCAAGTTCTGTGGGTTCTAGACAACAGGAAGAAAAGTCATGTAAATCAGATACATATGGGGATTTGTCTAGGATTATAATTAAAGCCACTAAGGGTCCGTCTACGCAGCCGGGCTAAATTCAAAATAAGCTACGCAACTTCAGCTATGTCAACTGCATATCTTAAGTCGAAATAGCTTCTTTCAGCTTTTGGTGCTGTCTACAGGAAGTCAAAGGAAGAACACTCTTCCTTTGACTTCCCTTACACCTCATAAAATGAGGGTTACAGGAGCTGGAGTAAGAAGTTCTCCAGTTCACCATTATTTTGAAATAATGGCTTTCTGAATAGACGCACTCTTTGTTATTTTGGAATAATGCGAGTTATTCCAAAATAACGCTGCTGTGTAGACATAGTCTAAATTATTACATACCTTTCCCTAGCACTGCATAGAAGACATGTTTCCCCTAAAAGAAAAATGGTCAATTGATCTTAGCAGCTGAAACAGATGCCAGCCAAGGGGCTCAGAGATGGCGCAATGAGGCTAAGACACACTCATTACCCTAGGCAATTTGGGGTGCAGAGAGTTATCCTAGTGGAACATTTCTTGAAGGACAGTGGAGATATACTGTATTGCTACTGCCTTTGGACTCTTTCTTCAGAGTGCTGGATTCTTGCATTTTCCTTGCCTCTATATGGATAATCAAAGTAGAGCTGATTGAAAAATAAGGTGGAATTTTTTGCTGAAAATTTAGAATTTTGTTTGCTTTGGCTGAAATATTTTATTTCAAACTGGCTCCAAGGCATGCCACAGGAATTGTAGGTCAGGCAGGGCCAGGCAGCTGACACGGGGGCAAAGGAGGCAGCTATGCTGGGGGCCAGAGATTTAAAAGGCCCCAGTGCTCCTGGCCCTGCGACTATCATTTAAATCCTGTCCTCTAAATTGTTGCTGGAGCCTGGGATGGCACATGCTGGGTAGTGCTAAAGGGCTAGCTGGAGAAGGCTAGTTCCCACCCCCACCCCTTCTGCCTGAGGCCTCCCCCCTTTCTGGGGGCCTGGAGTTCCTCTCCCCACATCTTGCCTGGGACCTGGGTAAGGGGCTTATATTATCATTGCTCTCTTTGGGCTGGACATTCTAAATCTCTTATACTCCTACCTGAATGGTGCAGGAGCCAAATTAGTGATCGGCATTACTCACAAAAGCCTCAGTAGTATGAATTCACTGTTTCATTTCCAACAGACCTATTTGTATTTAAATGGCATGAAGGGAAATATTTAGTGTTTGTATATATGTGTTATTCTCATAGCAAATAAGTTAATAACTAGGGCAAGAGGATAACTGAATTGGTTAGTAAGATAGTAAAAAGCATCCTGATTGGCTAATAATTAAATTACACAATGTCGTAATGTCATGTGCTGTGAAGAGCTGCAGGAGACACATTAAAGTGCCACTTTCAGCTTGTGAGCTGCATTCTGAGTATCGCTGCTTTAAGTGGACTACATTATATACCACAGCCACGCCTATAATGCAGTGTTGCATCATGGAAGATGTAGTCCAATCTGAGGCCTTAGTCTATGGTGAAGAATGGGAGCAAAAGCACTCAGACTGCACCACTCATGAAGCACCATTAATATTGCTGATTAAATATTGAAATTTGCTGCAAAAGCAAACACTTTATGAAAAATTTAGTTGAAACCCCAATTTTTCATTAAAATAAGTTTCAGCAGAAAATTTTTGAACCAGCCCCAGAGCAGAGAAACTTTTGAGAGTTATAAATATAGAAAATGCAAACTACTGCATTTATAAAGAACCTGGCAAAATGTCTTTTTTCATCCACAAACTCTACAGTAGAGAATATAGATTGTTAGTTAAGCATGATGAAGTTGGATTTTCCATGGTTAGTTGGAAGAAAGGCTGCATCCTGGTGGGATGGGACGCATGATTGGAATATTGGTATGGAAGGGTACGGCTTGCTCAGGAAGGACAGACAGGGAAAAAAGGGAGGAGGGGTTGCCTTGTATATTAAAAATGTACACACTTGGACTGAAGTGGAGATGAACGTAGGAGATAGCTGTGTAGAGAGTCTCTGGGTTAAGCTAAAAGGGGTAAAAAACGAGGGTGATATCATGCTAGGAGTCTACTACAGGCCACCTAGCCAGGTGGAAGAGGTGGATGAGGCCTTTTTTAAACAATTAACAAAACTATCCAAAGCCCAAGATTTGGTGGTGATGGGGGACTTCAACTATCCAGACATATGTTGGGAAACTAACACAGCGAGGCACAGGCTATCCAATAAGTTTCTGGACTGCATTGGAGACAACTTTCTGTTTCAGAAGGTTGAAAAAGCTACCAGAGGAGAAGCTGTTCTGGATTTGGTTTTAACAAATAGGGAGGAACTAGTTGAGAACTTGAAAGTGGAAGACAGTATAGGGGACAGTGATCACGAAATAATAGAGTTCATGATCTTAAGGAAAGGTAGAAGGGAGACCACCACAATTGAGGTTATGGATTTCAGGAAGGCAGATTTTGATAAGCTCAGAGAACTTGTAGGTAAGGTCCCATGGGAAGCAAGACTGAAGGGAAAAACAACTGAGGAGAGTTGGAAGTATTTCAAAGGGACGTTGTTAAGGGCCCAAAAGCAAACAATTCCGCTGTGTAGGAAAGATAGAAAATATGGCAAAAGACCAGCTTGGCTTAACAAGGAGATCTTGCATGATCTCAAAATAAAAAAGGAGTCATATAAAAAATGGAAACTAGGACAACTAACAAAGGAGGAATATAGGCAAGCAACACGGGAATGCAGGGGCAAGATTAGAAAGGCAAAGGCACAAAATGAGATCAAACTAGCTACAGGCATAAAGGGAAACAAGAAGACCTTTTATAAATACATTAAAAGCAAGAGGAAGACCAAGGACAGGGTAGGCCCACTGCTTAGCGAGGAGGGAGAAGCAGTAACAGGGAACTTGGAAATGGCGGAGATGCTCAATGACTTCTTTGTTTCGGTCTTCACCGAGAAGTCTGGAGGTGTGCCTAACGTAGTGAATACAAGCAGAGAGAGGGTAAGTTTAGAAGATAGGATACACAAAGAACAAGTTAAAAATCACTTAGGAAAGTTAGATGTCAGCAAGTCACCAGGTCCTGATGAAATGCATCCCAGGATACTCAAGGAGCTGATAGAGGAGGTATCTGAGCCTTTAGCTATGATCTTTGAAAAATCATGGCAGACAGGGGAGATTCCAGAAGACTGGAAAAGGGCAAATATTGTGCCCATCTATAAAAAGGGGAATAAGAACAACCCAGGAAATTATAGACCGGTCAGTTTAACGTCTGTCCCAGGGAAGATAATGGAGCAGGTAATTAAGGAAATAGTATGCAAACACTTGGAAAGTAATAAAGTGATAGGGAATAGCCAGCATGGGTTTGTGAAGAACAAGTCATGCCAAACTAATCTGATATCTTTCTTTGAAAAGATAACGAGCCTTGTGGATAAGGGAGAAGCGGTGGATGTCATATACCTAGACTTTAGTAAGGCATTTGATACGGTCTCGCATGATATTCTTATTGATAAACTAGGCAAATATAACTTAGATAGGGCCACGATAAGGTGGGTGCATAATTGGCTGGATAACCGTAGTCAGAGAGTTGTTGTTAACGGTTCTAAATCCTGCTGGAAAGGGATAACAAGTGGAGTTCCTCAAGGGTCTGTTTTGGGACCCGTACTATTCAATATCTTCATCAATGATGTAGATATTGGGATAGAGAGTACTCTTATTAAGTTTGCAGATGATACCAAACTGGGTGGGGTTGCGACTTCTTTGGAGGATAGAGACATAATTCAAAATGACCTTAGCAAGTTAGAGAAATGGTCAGAGGTAAACAGGATGAGGTTTAATAAAGAGAAATGCAAAGTGCTCCACTTAGGAAGGAACAATCAGTTCCATACATACAAGATGGGAAGCGACTGTCTAGGAAGGAGCATGGCGGAAAGGGATCTAGGGGTCATAGTGGACCACAAGTTGAATATGAGTCAACAGTGTGATGCTGTTGCAAAAAAAGCAAATATGATTCTAGGTTGCATCAACAGGTGTGTTGTAAGCAAAACTCGTGAAGTCATTCTGCCGCTCTATTCTGCACTAGTTAGGCCTCAGCTGGAGTACTGTGTCCAGTTCTGGGCGCCACATTTCAAGAAAGATGTGGAGAAATTGGAAAGGGTACAGAGAAGAGCGACAAGAATGATTAAAGGTTTAGAGAACATGACCTATGAAGCCAGGCTTCATGAACTGGGCTTGTTTAGTTTGGAAAAAAGAAGATTAAGGGGGGACATGATAGCGGTTTTCAAATATCTAAAAGGGTGTCACAAGGAGGAAGGCGAAAATTTGTTCCTCTTGGTTTCTGAGGACAGGACAAGGAGTAATGGGCTTAAAGTGCAGCAGGGGAAGTTTAGATTGGACATTAGGAAAAAATTCCTAACTGTCAGGGTGGTCAAATATTGGAATAAATTGCCAAGGGAGGTGGTGGAATCTCCCTGTCTGGAGATATTTAAGAACAGGTTAGATAGACATCTGTCAGGGATGGTGTAGACGGAGCTTGATCCTGCCTTGAGGGCGGGGGGCTGGACTCGATGACCTCTCGAGGTCCCTTCCAGTCCTATTATTCTATGATTCTATGATTCTATAACATGTGGCAGCTAAGTTCTGATGCTATGATGGGTGAAAAAGTTCAGCTCTTTGGTGTAGCTAAGCCTCCAGACCTTGATTCAGCCATTCCTTTATATTCAGCAAAGGACTTAAACATAGGTTTACCTCTAGGCAAACTCTTACATCCCACTGAAGAATCCATATGGCTTAAGTGTTTATGATGTATAGGAATGGACATAAGACCATTGTCAAATACTTTGCTGAACTATGACCTCAGAAGCTGAGGAACTCATTCAAATCTCTTGAATCTGAATAATTAAGTTGACTTTCCTGGGGTACTTCCCAGTTCTAGTTTTTTTCAGCATAGCCAGAATTTGAAGAGAGATATTATGGAAATAGGGCCCCAGATATACATTTACTTTGAAGATTAAAGTCAAACTAAAAAATAGACAATGAAGCTCTATCGGTTCAAGACAGTCTGTCTGTACATGTATATAAAAGGTACAAAATGTTTCTAGCCCTCAGGATTGTAGGGAAAAGATTGAAAACAGGAACTGTAAAGGCTCAACAGGAAAAGAGCAAATAAAACAAGTGAAAAAACTTCTTAAAATATTAAGGTTTTAAAGCCAGTTGCATGATTTTGGGGGAGGGGCTAACTCATGATTTATGCTTGCTTGGAGTTAGCAATACTCAACAAGCTAAAGGCTACAGAAAAAACCCCCAGATCATCCTTCTGGGATAAACTCTACCAATAGATGTGTGACAAAAACGTTTAAATGGCAACTGCACTCACATAGCCAGGGATGGGATCTGTCATATGATAATAGCAAAGATTCCAAGAGACCGTCACTTGCTTCCAACACTGAGCAAAGAACTTTGTTAGACAGTATTAACCTCATACCTTTAATTTGCCCTCCCACTCTGCTTCACTGTAGAGCTTCTGCCTCAGGCCCTTCCTACACAAATCAGTGCAGTTCCTCCCCCACCACGTCATTTGTATATATAATCTTTAACGAGACTTCATATCTATTAATGCTGCTTAGATCAAAGTGCCTCATCACGATCACCCTTTGCCACGCCTAGTCATGAGGAACGTTCTATCCATGCAATTTACTTGGATTATTAAATTCTGAAGATGTAGACTCCTGATTTATCTGAAAAAAGGGAGATTTATTTAATCTGGCAATGATCCAAAGCCCAGCAAGCTCTTCACACTAAGCCACATCCTGAAGTCTTTACTCAATTTTCATTCATTGCTTATGTAACCCTGTGTGCATTATGTTTCCCCTTCTATGCCTAAGCCATAGAGCTCATGGATTTATTACAGCTCTGGGATGGGAGCCTGGTGCATTAGCTGTGGAGATGCATGTTTTTATCTTCATAAGTTGCCTGTTCAATTCCCAGTGTTGGCTATTACATTAGTAATGCTCCCACTGAAGTCAACATGTGCATTTGTGCTTTACCCCTTTTGCCTTTAATGAAACCAAAGGGCCATAGTTTGATAAAGATCTAGTCACTATAAAGAGAGTTTTCACCTGAATAAGGACCCCAAAATATGTTTGAGTAGGAACTTGGCTAGGGCTTGTCTACAAATACAATCTACAAAATCCAGAATAAAGTAGGGTGTAAATTTAACAGACTAAGCATGCTTTATTTCAAATGAGTTTAATCTACTTTCAACGAATAAGAAAGGTCCAGAATAGCTTCCCATGCAGACAAATCCTAAGTAAGAACTTGAGGGCTTTGCTCATGACTTGTAATTACAAATACTTTAGGACTAGTAGGAAGACTATTTTCTTCTGTAGTTTATTTTATTTTGCATTTACAAATGACCTTGAACTTTTCTCAACAGTTCAATGTTTTCATTCTCTAGAAACTTGTAATGAATAGAAACCACTCTTTTTTCCTCCCCCATTAAGACTGATTTCAGTATATCCTGATCTTTTCTTAGTGTGTTCCATTCTATCAAGGCCCGGTCAACAGTATAGGGACAAATAAACATATCCCATCATGAATGCAATTGGAAGGTGATCACGCATAAATGTGACCCATAACCTTGACTCATACAAGCAACACAAAATATTGTATAGCATTTCTAAAGAACCTCTGAATTTCCTCACAATGTAGGAAAGCTTTAAATATAATTTCTAGGTTTTCCTCCAATGTCCTTGGAAATGAAAGACATTTATTTATGACAGGACACTTTCAATTTTCTATAAAGCAAGGGGGAGTTAAGGTGGAAATAATTTAACAAGAGTGCAACACCCAATGATGTTATTTTAGTTTACTACAAATATTTGGTTTGTGTGAATTCATGTATTGTTAAAAAAGTTAAAGTTCATTTAGCGATGCTACACAGTACTGATGATGCTGTTATGATTCAAGGGCATGTCTCACATCTTTTACTTCTGACTGCCTTCCAACTGCATTCTGAGTTGTCCATGCAAACAGCATTTCTATGCAAAATCAATAGCTAAGTATCTATCTACCCAGTTTGTACTTTGCACAGAAAAATGGGTGTCAAGATGCAACAAACAACACTTTAAACAGACAAGCAGGTACAGGTTGAACCTCTCTAGTTCAGCACCCTCACTAACCAGTGCTGAAACAGAGAATTTGCCAAACCATGGGAAGTCAATATTGTCTATCAGCATTACCAACTCTTCCACTGCTTACTGCACTCTAAGAAGACATTTGGGGTAAATTAGAGCTAAATAACAGCACTGAACACTGAGAGCCAGGACCAGTGGCTGTAAACCAAATTTATGGGACTGTTGGGAACTCGATCACACCCATTATAGGTGGACATCTGGCTGACCAAAATCATGCTGGACAATGGATGTTGCTGGACCAGAGAATGCCAGATTAAAGAGGTTCAACCTGTGCATATGAAGTGTTGTTGTAGCTGAATTTGTCCCAGGGTATGAGAATGACAAGGTGGGTGAGGTAACATTTTATTGGACCAACTTCTGTTGGTGAGAGACAAGCTTTCAAGCTTACACAGAGCTTTTCTGAAGACCTGACAAAGCTCTGTGTAAGCTTGAAAGCTTGTCTCTCTCACCAACAGAAGTGAATCCAACAAAATATTAACTCACCCATCTTTTCTCTCTAAGTAGGCAGAGTCTGTCTCCAATGTATGTGGTGAAAACCAACCAAACTAAAAGAACTGTATGAAAAATACAGGGAAATGATTATTAGTAAGATACCACACTCTATTTATGATTCAAATGATTCACAGGTTTGACTATTAATAGAATATGCGAGAAAATGTGTCCTTTTTTGACTTGACAGAAGGGATGGGATATTAGACACCAAATAAAAGATTACTCAAAAAAGAGTGTGTCAAAGATTTAACAATTTTAGACCCCAAGGTACCACTAGAATCATTTAGTCTGACCTCCTATAAAATACAAGCCATACATTTCACCCAGTATATCCTGCAGGTGACACAACTTGGTCTTGCACATCTTTCAGAGCACATCTTTTAGAGTCATTCAGTTTTGATTTGAAGACTCCAAGGAATGAAGCATTTGCTACTTCCCATGGTAAGCTGTTCCGATTGTTAGTTATCTTCACGGTTAGAAATTCTTATCTCTAGTTTGGCATTTGCTGATGTCAGCTTGTGACTGCAGTAGGGATGTAAAATTTAGTTTAATTAACTAGTAGATGGAATTTCCATCAACTAGTCGATTAGTTGATAAGTGGGGGAGCAACAATGGGGTTAGCTCCCAGCTAAAGCGTAGCGTGGGGGACCTGGTGTGAGCCAGGACAGCTGATTCCCAACTGGCGCTGGGCCTTCCTCTTCCCCCACCCCCGCTGCACACCAGCCTTTTAAAAGTATTAAGAGCCTGCCAGCTCTTAATGTATGTAAAAAGCAGATGTGCAGCATCTGAGACTGGATCATGCCTGGTCCCCACTCCCGCACTGCCTCTCCTGCCCCCCCACAGAGACAGTGCTGGGGGGAACTGGCTTTTAAGCTAGCTCCCCCTAGCACTGGCTACTGCTCCCTCCCTTGCTGCAAGGGGAGGGGGAGAAGCGACTAGTCAAGGGACTAGTCGCTTACATCCCTAGACTGCAGCCTCCAGCTAAAACCTCTCCAATACCTCAAGGATCTACAACCTATCTGGGATGGTGATTATTCACTCTCACAGATCTTAGGAGGCAGGTCAGTGCTCACCTATAGACAGGCCCCCAACCGGAATCACATACTCACTACCATCCACGCACTCCACAAGGAACCAATTCCTGCAACAAACCCCCAGGCCAACTCTGTCCGCACATCCACCCTACTGACACCGTCATAGGACCTAACTGCATCAGCTACACCATCAAAGGCTGGTTCATGTGGACATCTACTAAGGTGATCTCTGCCATTTTGTGTCAGCAATGCCCCGCTGCTATGTACCTTGGACATACCAGACTGTCTTTACAGTTTCACATGAAAATGTTCTCCCACTGGTTTGGTATGTTACCATTCTTGATGTCTGATTTGTGTCCATTTATTCTGTTGTGTCATGTGAAACTGCTGCACTGGAATTCATATGCAAATTTGACACACTCAGAATGGGTCTGAATAGGAACTGGGAGTGGCTCTCTCATAACAAGTAATTTTTCACTGTAGGTATTCGTACCTTCTTAGCCACATGCACCTTAACTAAAGAAGCTTTGATGTAACACTCCCATCTCCTTTTCTTTCATTTCATGCATCTGATGAAGTAAGTTGCAACTCACGAAAGCTTATGCCCATCTAAAATTGTTAGTCTTCATGGGGCCACTGGACTCCTTGTTGGATATTACTATGCCTTTGTCTGCTAGATCAAAGAGCTTCTAGCAATAAAGGGTAATTCTAGGCTGAGAACAAGTCACCTCAATCTTCTCTTTGATCATTTAAAATAGATTTGAAGCTCCTTTAGTCTCTCAGAAAATAATTTTTATTTTCTATATTTTTGTATTTAATTGATTCTAAAATTTCTTATTTTGGTGTATCCATTACCTCTCTCATTTCAGGTATCAAATTGTGCCCATGAGGTGTGTGTGGGAGACCCTGTGTGTGTGTGTGTGTGTGTGTGTGTGTGTGTGTGTGTGAGACCCTGTGTGTGTGTGTGTCACACTTTGCATCCCCCGGGGTGGCGTACAATAGTGTTCAGCCCCGGGGTCAGAGGCCCTAATGCAGGGTAAGATCCTTTCCGTAGAGCAGGGCTACTCAACATGGGGCCTGTGGGTGGGGTCCTTTGAACATGGCCTCTACTGGGAACATGCTCCACAACGGCGAGGCATCTCCCAGGCGCGGTGAGCACTGAAAGATGCAAGTGGACAGGCTGGCTGGGACAGACGGGTACAGGGTGTTGGCATTTCTAGCCCCTGCGTGAGGTGGTGTCAGGAGCGCCGGGGCATTGTGAGAAGTGCTGGCTGTTTAGTCTTGTGGGCAGAGCCTGAGAGGTGCTGACTGGCTCACACTGGCCACGTGTGGGTCCAGCACCCCGGCTTAATCTTTGTATTCATGCCCGTCAGTGTGAAAGAAGCTATTTGCACATATATTTGCATGTCTATGCAACCACACTTAAGTTGCAGCCCTCGGCATGTGCTGTGAGTATCATCGTGGCCCCCGGGGTGTCCAAAGTTGAATTGCCCTGCCCTAGAGTGTAGGAGGTTCTGGGGGTGGGTTGCAGAGCGAGTCTTCCCCACTGTCACCCCGCAGCAGTGGCTTTTGTCCCGTTGTGCCGGGCCTGGTTCCCCTCGCCAGGTGCTGTGACTTGGCTCACTGGGTCACAGCACCATGCAGGACAGGGCTCTGTCATGGTGACACGGGGGGAGGCCAGGCGCCAGTGGCACTGTGACCTGGCACACCCCAGCCTCGTCCAGGTCCCCCTCGTTGGCCCACACTGGTTCCCTGCACAGCCCTTTCCATCCTGGGCTGCTGCTCTGTAATGCTGGGTGCCCAAGTAGAAACACAGACTAGGTCGGTGTGGAAGGGTCTCACCCTTTTCTGGTCTCGCTGTGCCACATGGTGAGGGGGGAAACACTGGCCACGAAAGGCCTGGGACTGCCCCTTTTCACCCAGGCTCTGTCTCCGCCTGCCCCCTCCCCACCCTCACTCCGGCCCCTTCCCCTCTCTTCCTCCAACCCAGGTGGCCAGGGAGACTAGTGGGGCTGGGATTCCGGCCCCTCTCCCGCACTCACTGGCGGCAGCAGGGGAACTGGAGCAACACAGACCCAGTTCACTCTGCTCCCCCGACTGCATCGCTCCACTTGCCGCTGGAGAGGGGGCAGTTCTGTCCCCTCCCCCCGAGTGACACAGCCAGGACTGCGGAGTGAGGTAGGGCCACATTGTTCTGCTTCCTCCATCACTGCCAGTGAATGTGGGGGGGATGGACCCCCGTTGGAAACCCCCGCCCCCCGCCAGTCCCCCCACCAACTGCTTGTCAGTTCCTTGCCCCTCCCGCCCATGACATTTGGTGCACGTGACCCCCCCCTTGTGCCCTCCCCACATCGTCCCTGTCTGAACTCTTGTTTCTCACTTTTTGTCTCTGTTTCTTCTCCCTCTCCCGTTTCTCTTCTCTTCCTCTTTCCCCTTAATTCTGTGCCCCTTCTCTTCTCCCTTGGCCCGAGCAGCATTAGCTGCCCTTGCCAGGCTGCCACCTCACTGAGATGCCTCCCGGGCTGGGAGCAATACTGTGTGTGTGCCTTTTCCACTGACACATGAAGATCTGCTCAGAAAGGTGAAACATTGCAAGGAAATGGTACATTAGCAAAAGCGCACACCCCAAAAATGCCTTGCAGGGACACCTGCAAAATGTGTCACCTTACCAGAGTCATCTCCAGCATGCAAACTTTGCTAACTTTCTTCTAAATATAGACTTAAATAGTAACATCACTCTGGTGAGTTATGTATCAAAGAATCCCAAAGCCCGTCACAAGCCTCAGATACACAAATGACTTTAACTGCCGCTGACATGCACCCAACTCTGGGGTGAGACATCACAACTGTTTTAACTTTTCACAGTAACACTGCACAATAGTTTAGGACAGGAAGTGAAACAACAATACTATCTGCAATTCAGACTGTAGTGGGTTTTTTAAAATAAAGGATGCAGACCATAAATAGCCAGCATGAAATGTGGCTGGTACCCTGGAGCTAATACTCCTATTCTCAGGATGAGAGCTATGAGACCTTCAGTGGCCACAAAAGGTCCGCATTTCAGCTTTTGAATAGAACAGGGGTGGGCAATACAAAACCAGCAGCTCGCCATGGCAGGCCGCTGCCTCTATATTTATCTGCGCTTCTGCAGGTATCAGACAATTGCAGCTCTCATTGGCCATGGATCGCCGTTTTCAGCCAACAAGAGATGCAATCGTCTGATACCGGCAGAAACACAGGAAAAGGTAGCAGTGGCGACCCGCCAGGGACTAACTCTGTGGACCAGATCTGGCCCATAGGCCAGAACTTGTCCATCCCTGCAACAGAAATTCTGAGTTACCAACACCAGAGTTATGAACCACATTCAGAACTGGAAGTGTGCAATCAGGCAGAAGCCGAGACAAAAATAATAGCAACTACAGCACAGTCCTGTGTTAAATGTAAACTCAAAAAAAGAGGGAGTGTTAAAAAGAAAAGATTTGAGAAAGTAAAGAAATTGTTCTCGTTCCATTTAAATTCAGATGATGAAAAGCAGCATTTTTCTTCTGCAGAGTAAAGTTTCAAAGCCGCATTAAGCTCATGTTCAGCTGTAAATTTTTGAAAGAACCGTAACGTTTTGCTCAGAGTTACAAACATTTCAGAGTAGCGAACAACCTCCATTCCTGAGGCGTTCGTAACTCTGAGGTTCTATTGTATTGCTCAGGGCTGTCTAGGCAGATGCAAAAATACAGGCCTGCATAGGGCACCCAAATGTTTGGGGGACCAAATTTTCAGGTGCCTTTATGAAGCCACATGTGCTTATCTGCCTGAGGATGGACCTGACCACCCCTGCTGGTTCCTCTCTGCCCCTCCTCCCAGCTGCCATCTCCTGTCTGCAGCTGGACTTCTCTCTGCCCCCTCCCTGACATGCTCTTCTGCCAGCAGCACCTGGCAGCTAGTGAGGGCTCCCTGCTGCCAGACTCAGAGAGGAGCTGCCCCTCCCCCAGCATTTGCAGCTCTGCTCTGGCTCCAGGGAAGCCCCGGGGCCCAGTAGAAGCGGTACAGGGGTGGAGGCAGGGAAGTCCTGAGCTCTAGGCCCAGACAGAAGCTGCACACGGAGGTGTCGGGAGGGAGGGGGGGCAGCGTACCTCAGTTGCATAGGGGCCCATAATTGATACGGATGGCCCTGTTTTTTCTCATCTCAGTGATGGACTCTCTAGTGGCACGGTACTTAAGATGGGCACTAGGCTTAGTCAATTCTGCCGAAGAGGAAAGAATGCCCCCTGCTACATCATCTGTAAAGAGGAAACATTCTGAAGAACAATTTGTACCCTGCTTCTGTCATTTCCCCCCTACTTTCCTGCTATCTTCGTCAGCTGCTCTGCGCCTCACGAGCTCCTCCTGCAAAAGCCATTGAGTTACTCAACCCTAAAGATCTAAAATAAGCATTTAATTTCAGGAAATCAAATACACGTTTCTCCTTCCCTTACCAGAAAGGCTGAATGAAAGAGGGAAAAAAAAAGATGTTCACTGCTGTTGGTTCTGTTGGTCTCCTGCACAACTAGCATAGCTGTTGGAGGCTGCGTTTCGGTCTCAGGCAGGGAGGGCCAAGAACAAAGAGGCAGAGAGAGGAAATGTCATGGCTGCTGGAAGAGGAAACTGAAGGAAAAAGTTACCAGTGTGGAAAACTAATAGCATGACACTGGTCCCTCTTCGATACATCCCCTAGCACAGTGGCTCCTAAACTTTTTGGCATCACGGCCCCCTTTTTGATTTTTGAAAAACCCTCATGTGTCCCCGTCCCCCCCGCAAAAAAAATAGCTAGCAGCAAAACTCGTTGAGCAAAAAAAAAAAAAAAAAAAGGGAACTGAGCAGGGCAGCAAAACTCGATGGAGGGGGGAGGCTGGGACACCTCGCACCCCCCCTGGAATTTCTTCACACCCCCCAGTTTGGGAACCCATGCCCTAGCACCTCAGAGGCCAGCCCATCCTGAAGCACCCCTATCACAAGACACTCCTTTCATTAAAAGGCACTGCGTGAATTCCTTTTGATTCTGGCCCCTCAGTGCTACTTGGTGCATAATGAAGAGCTGCAAGACCTGCCTTCTACCCACCTACCCATCCCTCTTTGGAGGAATAGTTAGGGATGTTAAATAATGAATCATGTACGCGATACAATTTGTGTTGAGTACACGATGAGTCGATAAGGGGCCGCTGCGGCTCTGCAGTTTAAATGTAGGAGCCAGATGTGCAGGCAGCTCGGCTCCTACTACATTTAAACTGCCGCGCCACAGCAGGAGTAGGTCTGGGACCTGGCACGAGCCAGGACTGCTTCAGTCCTGGCTCACGTTGGGTCTGGACCGTTGCATCGCTGCCCATTTAAATGTAGTAAGAGCCACCTGGCCATTTAAAAGGCAGAGGCGCAGTGTGGGACCCAATGCGAGCCGGGTTTGTTTCAGACCGCTGCAGCTCTACCTTTTAAATGTAGTAATAGCCACCTGGCAAGAGCCACGTGCTCCCTCTGCATCCAATCAGAGCGCTGCTACGGTTCAGTCAGCACCCCCTGCAAATTCTAGTATACAAGTAGGATTGCCAGGTATCCGGTTTTCGCCCAGACAGTCCGGTATTTGTGGCCCTTGTCCGGTAAAAGAACCCCAGAAAATACCAGGGATTTAAAGGCATGGGGACTTAAAGGAGCACTGCCCCTCACCTTTTTTTTTTTTTGCTCAGTAAGTTTGGTCCCCCATTTGGGGGGTGGGTTGCTCTTTTTTGCTTAACCAGTTTTTTTCCCCGCCATGTTTGGGATTTTTTGTGAAAGTATCTGGCAACCCTATACACAAGCGCACTTAGCACAACAACCCTGTCTCAGGAGACTGTTGTGGTTCTGACAATCTAGTGGCCCACTGAAATGAAGGAGAGCCACTCATGCGGCTCAGTCACTAGCCTAGATTGCCATGGGACATTGTGCCTATCTCTGCCTTGCAGTAGCTTAATGCCTTTGGCTAGCACCATCTTGGCTGTACGCACACACACAGACCTGCCCCACCTGTGTGATTCCTCAGCATTTAGGGGCTCAGATACATGCAGATAGTGCAGCCATAAAATGCATGTTTCCTTGTTCCCAGCTATTGCCAAAACGTGAAAGCACGACCAGGAGCACGTGATGTGTCATTTCACACTCTGCCCCATTCCTATAGAGCGGACTTCTTCGGTTACCATAGGAGCCTGGCTACCAGTGATCACAATCTCACATAAAAACCTTTGCCCCAGGGTAAGAGGCTGGGGTGAATGGCAGAATCAAATCGCAGTGTTTTGTCTTGTTGCCTTGACAATATGCTTGTGCTCAGAGATCCTCCGTAACCCTCATACTACAGGAATCCTTGTTGATAAAGCCTGCTGGAAACATGACAAGTATCTACACTTGCCCAAACCAGTTTTTACACATGCACAGTAAGCTCATCCTTAAGATAAAGTGGCCTGTTGCATTACAAAATGGATCAGCTATAGGCCAGAGGAAGATTTTGTAGCATTAGCGTCTATGGGCAAGATTTTCCAAAATGTTCAGCATCCAATGTGTACCCCATGCGCTGTGCTCTTTTGAAAATCCAGCCCTAAAATACCACAGTAAGTAAGGGTTTATGCGTGTCTAAAATAATCTCTGAATGGAATCTGATCCAAAGCCCAGTGGTGCTCCAGGAAACGCTCCTGTTGATTTCTAAAGGCTTGGGATCGTCTTGGAAGTATAGCTTTCCTCTTGTACCATACGTGTTGACAACAGATTGTTGCTCACAGAAAATAGTACTTGCTGTTTCCCAGAGTGTCTCTTACCCTGTTTATTAAGTCAGTTGCTGGCGCGTTTGATTTAAGATTTCCCCAATGACCAATACATTTCAAGAGGACAGCAGCTGTCGGCATAATCAGACAGTGAGAAATCAGTTCAACGCAATTCCTTAAAACCAATCCCTTCGGTATTCTCTGGCACATTGCTCCATTCCTGAAGGGGAGGCCTCTCTTTGATAACTCTGACGTAACTGCGCAGTCTATAAATTGCAGGTGGGCTTGCTCGTGATCATGTCAAAATGACCATCTTTCAGAGAAATCTGTCAGAGACTTTCCAAAACGTACTGGCACAGATAACTGTAGCGTTTACAAATCTGTATGATACCTGCAGAATCCACTGCTGAATATGAAATTCTAGGAGACAAGTCAAGTGTTTATGGGCTTCCTCATCTCTAGAGTGCTCCACTCCACTAGTGTGGAGTCTGCTGGAAAGAGACAGATGTCACAAGACACGTATGCTTAATAGTGTTTGTTTGTCTTGTCTTTTAAGATTGCAAGCCCTTTGGGGGCAGACACAGTCTTCTAGTCTACCTTTGTAGAATTTTTAGCAAAATGGAGCCCCAAACTTGTATGGGGCCTGTAAGTACTACCTCAATATGCCCAATTCTCTTCTTCCAAGAGTGGCCAATACTTGTATGCTCAATGGGACAGGGGTTGTGCGTTCTTCGGTGTCTGAAAAATGCCTAGCTCATTCACAGCACCATTACAATCTACATAAAGAATTTAGAAACAATCGTGGAAAGCTATATCAAGGAATCAGGAGGAAAGTATTCCTTTGGTCTTAAGACAGATCAGTATGCATGTGGCAAAGCATCTGCGCGTGGCAAAGCATCTGTGCATGAAGCGTGAAGACTAATGTCTTAGTCTTAGCATGCAGTTCTCATGGAGGCACAGAGATCAACCTAAATACCTAGATCTGTAGATGGCCAGGATAACAGAAAGGAAGATACTGTTAATAACATCCCCTGCTCAATAACTTCCAGTGGCAGTCTGCTAAATGGGAAGTAATATTTCCTTTACTTTACCCTAAATTCCCTGGTACTGACCAAGTAACCCCCTTGCTCTTGTATTATGAGATAGTGTAAAAAGGAAGGGTTGATAAATTTTCATTGAGAACCTTCAGTACCTCACTCATGTCTATTCTGGTTCATTCAGCACCCATCAACACAGCGTCCAAGTGCTTACCATATTTCTCCTCTCCACGTTCAGCATTCATAGACATCACTGTCTCTCCTCATTTCATCAACCTACCCAAGACAACATTTTTAACAGAAGGTGCTTTGTGTTTTATCAGCTTACTGTCAAGTGGCTATTACCTTTGAAAGCTAACCCATGCACAGTACACCCATTCAATCAACTGTCTGATAAATGGCTTGTCCATATAATTAGGATAATAGCCCAGGCACAGATTCAGGAGTATGCATTTGATATGCAATTCAGGGGAGAAACTGCACTCCTGCTGCCATATGCTTCCCAGATGTCCTTTTGGCTAGCTTTTTGAATATGGCTCAATATGAAGAGTTGTTTGAAAGCTCGAAAAGGAGTCTGAGGCCTTGTCTATACTAACCCTCACTGTTGATCTAATCTACATCACTTCAGTTACGCAAATAGTCGATGTATTTACCATGGTGGAAAGGTCGGCAGGACTGCTCTCCTAGCGATACTGGCTACTCTTTTCATCCTGGTGGAATACCAGTGACAATGGGACAGTGCTCAGAGATCGATGTATCATGTCTAAGCAGACCTGATAAATCAACAGCTGGTGGACCCATTGTTGTAGCATCGATCCCCAGCACAGTGGAGACAAGCCTTCAGGAAAGATTTCATTCAGGATGGGGTCCCCACTGAGCATGGGTAGTAATTGTTTAATGATAATCCACATGGAATCCAGTTTAGGATGGTAGGTGAAGCTTCAGCTCAAGCAATGAATTCTGTGATGCAAAATGTATGAAATCAACGTAACTTGGGACGGCGCTTTTCTGAACTGCGGTGAAGAATCAATAAAAAAAGAAAGCTTTTATTGTGACAGTCAAGCTTAAGTCTGCTCTTGCTGCAAATAAAAGGCAAACTTTAAACAGTCAGGGCACATCTACACAGCAGGGCTACAGCTGAAATAAGCTATGCAATTTGAGCTGTGTCAATTGCGTAGCTTAAGTCGAATAGCTTATTTTGGCTTTTGGCGCTGTCTACGCAGCAGGAAGTCTGAGGTAGAGCACTCTTCCTCCAACTTCCCATACGCCTCGTAAAATGAGTTGGAGTAAGAAGTCCTTCAGCTCAACATTATGCTGAAATAACTGCTTGTCGTGTAGACGTTATTCCAAAATAACGCTGCTGTGTAGACGTACCCTAAAAGAGTCAAAGGGAAGGATTCAACCTATTGCATAAGCTAGGCTGTCAGTAGATTAAAGCATTAAAAATAATCACATTCCTAGTTCCTTTTTACAGGCCAGAGTCATTTCAGCACCAGCTCTTTTAACACAACTCAACTTACAGATGCAACTTAAGGCAACCCTAAGGTACCAGAGTAGATTGGGTCCAATTCAGTTGTAGTAATCAGAATAGGGTGAAAAACAGCTTCTCTCTCCCAGGAAAACCAAGAGTGAAAGACAGACACAGACACCAACTCTGCCTCGCAATGTGAGAGACACGGGTTCAAATTCCTGCTCTGAATCAGGCTTTTCTGGCGTGGGACTATCTGGTTTTCACCTGAAATTTCTTCCTGGGCTTGAGAACCTTTCCCAATGAAAGCTGAATCAAAACTGACCCCTTTTAACCAAAATGTTTGGTTTTGATGAACCAGCATTTTCTGATGGAAAAAAACCCCTGCTCTGTCAAAAAATCCCTGACCAGCCCTACTACTAATTATGCAGGGGAAGTTCTTTGCAACTGTGGCCCCTTATCTTCATGAGTAATAACCAGCCAATCCAACTGACTGTTGACAGTCCATTTTATTATTGCCAATATCCATATCTACACCTATAAACCTATATTGGTAATAGATAGAGGTATACGTTTTTATTCCCAGCTGCAATTCTTGCGTGATGATGGATTGCATTCCCAAAAGTTAGCATGTACCTATTCCATGAACACAGCCAGCCATCTGTACATGCTGACTAGGTAAAGAAATGTACTGAGGCTGGCTGGAAACTGAGCAAAAATAAAATACTCTAACTAGATTAGATGATAATTCATTTGATTAAGCTTTCCTTTCTAAAGGGCAAAAGATACTGAGAGATAAAACTTAAAATAACACCAAGGAACTGTTGACAAGGCATGAGCTAGAGCTGAAATGAATTTTTAAAGCAGATATTATACTTAAACTGTAATGCATAATATTTCACGTGAGACAGTGCAGGCTCATGGGTTGCACAGGCAACCTGAAGCCAGGAAATCTCATTCCTAATACTGACGGGCTGTGTTGGGACTGGAGTAAATCACTAAGTTCATGCTGCCTCGGTCCTTTCAGTATTTCAGTGATGCCTGTGGCAGGTTTGGAGATAATTTAACCAACAGCAAGAGACCACTTGCAGAGTACGTCTACGCTGCAAGTGAAAGAGATTGTCACATGGGCAGGCATCCCTGTGCTAGTATGGGTAATAACAGTTTAGACGTAGTGGCATAGGATTAAACATGGGCTAGCAACTAGAGCTTCCCCTGTCCACAGCAGGCCCCGAAGGCTGGAGCAGCACCTTGCCTGTGGGAGCTGTTCCAGTCCCACCAGTAAACTGAAACCGGTAAGCATCACCCATGAAGGGCACTGCTTTCAGGTAAACTAGTTAACCTTGCTCATCTCCAGTCCTGCAACTAGTTCCTGCGTACCTGTGTGTGAGAATCTGTACGAATCAACAGTAAATGTAATGCTGCCTAGAGTTCTGGAGAATGTGTTCAACTTTACACTTCCTGCTAGGGTTGCCAGGTGTCCAGTATTGGCCCAGTATTTGCGGCTTCTGTCCGTTAAAAAAAATCAGAAAAATACCGGACATGTAAAATGTGGAGTGAGTTAAAGGCACTCTTTTTTTGGTGCGGTTGTTTTTTTCTTTTCTCAACAAGTTTGGTCCCCCATTTTTTTTTTATTACTCAACAACTTTGATCCCTTCCCCCCTTTTTTTTTGTTCAATCATTTTTTCCCCTGACATGTCGGTATTTTTTGTGAAAGTATCTAGCAACCCTACTTCCTGCCAAATATTAACCCTTTATAACACGGTCTCTATCTGTAGCAGTGATAGAAATGCCTCCCTGTCTATACAGGATGTTCCAAGCAGCGGCTAAGTTAATACTTCAAAACCCTTTGAACATTAAATGCAACAGATAAAGCCTCATTGTCACAATTTTGCTTGAAATACAAAGAAATGCTGAAAATATAAACAATACTAGCAGATGTACCCTGCATTGCTCGGATCTTTAACCACAGGGCTTTTTTTAATAAATGAAAAACGTATGCTGTTCCCCAGAGGGTGGCTTCTACCAGGAGGGGAGAATCCAGGTCTGTGCACTTGCCGGGTAGGGGTTGGGGCTCGGGGCCCTGCAGGCCGGCTCCAGCCTTCAATTGACTCCTTCTCCCTTGGCCGGCAACCGGTTGGGGGGCAGCCTCCGACCTGTGGCTGCCTCCCCTCTCCCAGCCTGGAGCCTGTCGGGGAGAGGGGACACCCCTGTACTGTGGCTGTCTCCCCAGACTGCTGCTGCTCCATGTGGGGTCTTGCTTGAAGCAGTGGCTCTCCCCTCATCCTGTAGCTGGTTGGGGGGCAGTGCTCTGTGGGCTGGCTCAGCTGCCCTGACCTTGCCGCTACGGTTGCCAGGTGTCCAGTATTGACCAGGACAGTCCGGTATTTTCGCCTCCTGTCCGGTAAAAAAAATTCAGAAAATACCGGACACCTAAAATGTCTGGTATTTTCTGATTTTTTTTCCCAGCCAGGAGGTGAAAATCCTGGGTACTTACCTGGTTCCGCAGGGGAGCTGTCTGGCCCAGTAGGAAGACAAGATGGCGGACGGCCGCCAACAACCTGTTAGGGCCAAAAAGCCTCAAACCCATTTCTTAAAGGGGCCACGCTGGATTTTTTTTATTTATTTATTTTTTTGCTTAACTCTTGGGGACCTTTTTTTCCCTCAACATCTTTGGTCTCCTCCCCCCCCTTTTTTTTCTCAACAGAATTTTTTCCCTGGTAGGGTTACCCCAAAATACCGGACACACTTGATCGTGGGGGGGGAGAGGGGGAACGGCCGGGAGGGGGGCGGGGCTGATGGAGAGGAGGGGGCTGCGGGGCTGTCCGGGAGGAAGGAGGGGCAGGAAGCAGAGCTGGGGGGGGATCAGGGGTCAGGAGGGGCTGTACGGGAAGAGGGGGGCCGGAGGAAGGGGGGCGGGTAGCAGAGCTGGCGGGGGGGGAGTGCAGCCACTGGCTGTGTCCAACAGGTCACGCCCCCGGCAGGCACTCCCTCTAGCTGCTAGTAGAAACTGGGCGGGGGTAGGGGGAGTGGCTGGGAGCCACTCTCCCTGCCTGGCTTCTGCACACAACCAGAGGCTCCCAGCTGGGAGGCAGGGCCACGACTGGCGCTGAGAGCCTCTGGTTGCGTGCAGAAGCCAGGCGAGGGGAGTGGCTGGGAGGCCCCACCCTACCCGGCTTTTGCACGCAACCCCAGGCCTCCCAGCGCCAATCGTGCCCTGCCTCCCAGTCGCTCCTATGCCCCCGCCAGGCTTCTGTTTGGTGCCCAGCTGGAAATTCAGAAAATACTGGACATTGCACATGTCCGGTATTTTCTGAATGTTTCTACAGGACAGAGGGTGCAAATTCCAGACTGTCCAGTAGAAAACCGGACACCTGGCAACCCTATTCCCCAGTGGGGTTTTTTTGGGAGGGGAGGGGAGAGATTGGTAATTTTGGTTAAACCTTCTGGCAACCCTACTTTGCAGCTGGTCTGGGGGGTGGCAGTTGGGGACCTACCCCTGGCCTCCAACAGCCCCCTCCATCCTGCAGCGTTTGGGGCAGTGATCCGGGGCAGCTGGCCTTGCTCTGTGGGTTGCCCCTGGCCTTCAGGGCCTGCCTGCAAGCTGCAGACTGTTGAGGTGGAAGTGAGACTCTGGGGGCTGCACCTGCCTCCAGTATTCCCCATCAGCCTGCCGGCTGTGTGTGTGTGTCGGGGGGCAAGACTCTGGGAGATGCCCCCCCCACAGCAGTTACCCCTCCAAGCCTGCAGGCTGTCAGGTGGGACCAGGCTCCAGGAGTTGCCCCATGCTCCCAGCATCCCCCTCCCTCCATGGCCTGCCAGCTATCAGAGGGGCCAGGCTCGGGGGAGGGGGTAGCCCCGCCCTCCAATAGCCCTTCTGGGGCCTGCAGGCTGTCTGGAGGGGCAAGGCTCCGGGTGCTCTCCCCTCCTCCAGTGCCCCTCCTCCAGTGCCCCTCCCCGCCCCATGCAGCCTGCAGGCTCTTTGGGGAGGAGCCAGGCTCTCAGGGCTACCTTCCTTCAGCTGTTCCCCCTCCAGCTGCAGGGTGTCTGGAGGGACAGACACCAGGGGTACTCCCCTTCCAGCTGTCTCCCTCAAGTGCCCTCCCCCTCACCATGGCTTGCAGGCTGTCTGGGGGTTGAGGCTCCAAGGGCTGCCCCCCCAGCCTCCAGTGGCCCCCATGGCCTGCAGGCTATCAGAGGTGGGAGTTAGGCTCTGGGGGCTGCCTCCTCTTCCAGTGGGTACCCCCCATGTCCTGCAGGCTGTCTGGGGAGGGGCAAACCTCTGGGACCTTCTCCCTGCAGCTGCCTTTCCTCCAGCGGCCCCCCTGCAGCCGGCAGTCTCTCCATGGGGGCGGGAGGGTCAGGCTCCAGGTTCAGGGCAGGAGGGTTCCCGTTATCCAGACCCAACCAAACCCTGCCCTTGGTTTAAGTTAGGGTAAGGGGAGGCTGCCTACCAAATTTGGTGGTCCTAGGTCTTATGGTTTCAGAGGAGTTTTTAAACAAATGGACTCACAGATGCACAGACAGACTCGCAGACAGACATGCTCTAATTAATTATATATATATATATATATTTGACTTAATTTTGTTTTGAATCGCATAGCAAAATGTTAATGTAATTTCAGTTCAAATATATTTTAACTGTAAACCTAATTTTTAGCCATGATTTTTAAATAGCTACACAATACATGCATGCTCACAACCTTGTATTAAATATACCTCTGTATATTATATTAATAATGAGACTTTTCATTGCATACTTACAAGAGACAGGATGACCCTGGTATGGGAGTGTTCTAGAGAGAGTTTGATGGATGTGTGAGGGTTGTCAAAGTTCTGGGGAAATCTGTGGAGCAGCTTAGCTCATCTGTCCCAAAGATAAAAATCATCATCAATGTACCTCAGCTATAGCATTGATTTCATGGTGCATTTGCAGCCAGAAACTGCAAACAACAATGGAAGATTCCCTTTTATAAACATTTTAATTGTAATATTAGATTCCATCAAGTTCCCTATTTTCCTACTGTATCTGGCAGATCATATAATATCAATGTTTGGCATTAATTTGCTTTTCAATTTATTTATTGAAAGATTGGGGAAAAGGAGGAGGTCTCTTTGGCTTTACCAGTCACATCCTCTTGCAAAAGGCTGCAGCGCCTCTGAGTTGCCTAAGACTACTGAAGAAATTGAGCCATTAGTCCCTGGTTTTTATTCTCTTAGCCCTCTGTGTCTAAAAGGCTTTGATGCTTCGGTAATTCTTAAATAGAATAGGTCATAATTTAGGGCCTTCGTTGCTACACTTCACGGACCTTCCACAACAAAAATAGATTCAGTATGAAGAGGCAGACTTGAGCTCTTCGGCCTGAACCCGCATTATAAAACAGCTCCATGCATTGGATGGTACTTAAATTGTGACCCTTTATTTTCTTAGTGTGAGGTAGCAGAGGAAAGGGAAGATTTAGTTCTGGGGAGAGAACAGCTGTGATTGTTTGCCCCAGCCGGAGGTTTGGGAGGCACAGACTGAGTGTTCACCAGGCTCCCACAGGAACCCCGAATTCTCCCCACTTAAATTGCTTGATCCAGCAGGGAGTCCCAATGACAGTGTGACAGGGCGTACCCAACCCACTCTGTGGCAATAGGGGTGGCCCAGTTTGTCACGCAGGCACCTTTCATTTGAAGATCCCAACGCACTTTACAAGGGTGGGAATAAGGTCAACAGAGAAGAAAAAATCCTGATCCAAACTCAACAGCAACAGCTTTAAGGGCCAGGCCCTCCGAGACTCGTTCATGGTGCCTCATCAAGCTGTTGGCCATGCTAGCAATCAACAGAACTCAGCTTTCAGACTCAGTCCTATGCTACAATCATTAGCCCATTTTCCTCCCCCATCAAAGGGAAATGGAAGAAAGGTGAAATGAGAAGTGGTGATTCCATAATTGTTATTCTAGAATAAACCCCATTATCTGTTCTATATTTGAGAAAGATGAGAGAGGAAAAAGAGCATTATCGCAATAAGTGAACTATAAAGCAGATAATATGCCACACATCTTCGGAAGCGCTGATTACTAACTATTTACAAGGGCGTACATGGTGCTGCATAAAACCTAAGACAAGACACAAACCCTGCCCCAGGAAATTGGCAATTGAACCTAGGGCAAGACCGTGATTTTGCAGAGGAACTGAGAGGCAGATGCAGTGCGCTGGGGAAGGACTGACTTTTACGTTTGTTCACTATTTTAAAATGCTACCCAACCCCACTCCTACCTGCCCATCCTTGCTGATGAGAGGGAGGGAGGTGTAGTGGTCCTATAACACCCGCTTTCCTCTGCATGCTACATACCCGCATGTGTACACAATTCCACAGCAAATGGATTCAGAAGCATCTGACAGATCTCACAGTACATCTGTGTAAATGGGGAATAATCACGGAATGGTGATGTTTCTAATTGGGTCCCCCGAGGGATTTGCTCTCAGCCCCGTGCTATCCCCTATCATTACTAGCAATCTGGAAGAAAATATAAAATGATGACTGGTAAAGCTTGTAGATGAAACACAAATTGGATGGAAGGGTAAACAGTAAGGACAGGTCAGTCACATTGAGTGATATGGAAGAGTGTTTCTCAACCTTTTTTTTATAAAGTACCCCTTTAAAAAAAAAGTATCCCCAGTACCTACTGTTTTCAGACACACCATTTTTTTTTCTATCATTGCAACACATTTGTTTACACATTTGCTAATTGTAGCTGGGTGGGCGATGAAATTTTTGGGTGTAAAAAGCACAAAAATAATAAAGCGCTGTAAAACTTAAATCAAAAATTCAGTTTTCTCCAAATTTCAGTTGTGTTGACGTACCCCTAAGGGTACTTATACCACTGATTGAGAAACACTGATGTGGAGCACAGCGGCCCAATTAAGTGTACATTTTAATACAGCCAAATGCAAAATAGAGCTGATCAAAATATTTTTCCATCATATCTGTCAGCTCTAGTTGTAGATAACTCACTGACCATTATTTGCCAGTATGGTGACCTGATTCCTGGATCAACTGACAGAGAAGTATAGAGTAGGAACAGGGAGGTGGTATTACTGATGCTTTTGGCACCTGCAAGACCACTGCTCACTGGAGTGTCCTTGCGTCCACTCCAGGTTGTTAAAGAGCTGGAAAGGGTTCAGAAAAGAATGACACAAAGCCTGGAAAATTTGCCTTACAGGGAACAATGAAAGGAGCCAAACCTCCATCTTACCAAAAAGACGGTGCGAAGATGAGTACTGGGATCGCAACTGACCCTAACTTTCCCATGTGACACATTGAATGAGGGTGATGAACAGCAGAGAAGGGATGAGTGAGAATGGACTGGGGTTATCACCGCGCGGTGCCTCAGCTTAGGCAGGTGCACAGCTTGCCGGTGTCTGAGTTTCAGTTTAAACCAACGTTCCCTCGTTCCATTGTGGAAGAGGACCTTGACAGCTACAGACGAACAATGCTAAAGGCCTGCCCCAAAGCCCACTGAAGTCAGTGGAAGGACTCCCGCTAACATCCATAAACTTGGGGTTAGGGCCTGGCAGAGCTAGGTATAAAAAGAAAGGCTTTGAACACACAGAGCGCTGCTGCTTGCAGAACAGGATCTGGATGATACAAAGAGAGGCATGGAAACAGTCAGGGGAAGTGGACAAAGGGCCCAATCCTGAAAGGTGTAGCGGCCTTCTGAGGAGTGCAGAGCATCCTCACTGTCCTTTGGCTTTACCAGGAGAGAGGATGCCCAGGATGCTCAACGCAGGATGCTCAACGCCGCTGAATGTCAGCGCCATCTTAACTAGTGTAGTGGAGGGGCAGGAGTGCTGCGATCAGCAACTGAATCAGAGACGTAGGCAGAGACGGTGATAACGACACTGCGGAATGATTAAAATGAAAGTGCCCTTCAGTGCCAGCTTCCTTCTATTTCACTCCATTCCTTCACGATCCTGAAGCAAGCCGTTGCATGGGACGGGAGGGCTGCTGACACTGTGGGTTTACCAGATACAGACTAGAACAGCTGCAGCAGCATCCTGGGTAGCAGTGAGCAATATTGTAGTTCCCCAGGAACTGCTCGTTTCCCATCCCGGAGCAAGATTTGCAGTTGTGTCTGCCAGAGATCTCTCACCCATACAATCGCCAACTGTTCTCATCTCCATCACCTGAATCTCTGTGTCTGCAAAACAAACAGTCCCCCAGAACTTGAAATCTATTTGACAGCTGTGCCCTTTGGCTTCATTGATCCAAACAGCTCGGTAGCAGCCATGCCGTGAAACAAGAATATGGTGTGCCACTTTCCCCTTGCAAATCAGTCATCTGCATGGGGGAAAAGAGGTGGGGAACTCACTGTAGGAGGCCAACTTGTTCCCAGCCCACCAAGCACCACACCTACAACGTCTTTCCAGATGCAGTTTTATTTGTCAAACCTAGGAAAGAGGGCTACAAAAACAGCCCACCCTGGGCTACAGCTTCCAGGAGGCCTTCCCCTTTGCCTCTCTCAGACCCTCTTGCTTTAGAGGCCCTTGCAAGATTCTTCCTTGCTCTTTTAGCTAAGCATGGCTTCCCAGGGCTTTCTCTCTGGAGGCTCCCCCAACCCCCCCCCCCCCCCCAGCAAGTTCCCGCTGCCTCTTCTCCTAGGGGTGTCAGTCTCCATTTCCCATTCCTGCTTCTGCCACTTTCCTTAGACCACATACCCACTTGCAGGAAGATTGACACTGTGGCAATCTTCTGGTGTTTGATTTAGTGGTCCTAGTAAAGACCTACTAAATCAAACGCTGAGCGCACCCCCGCCAGTACTGGTACTTCTCCTCACGAGGAGTAAGGGAAGTTGAGGGGAGCGTTTCTCCTGTCGACCTCTTGCTGCGAGGATGATGCCGAAGCCCCGCTTAAGGTACGTTGACTCCAGCTATGTTTTTTACTCAGCTGGAATTGCATATCTTGAGCTGGCCTGACCTGGCTGACAACTTGGTTCTTTATAGCCCAGGTGCTGTTCTGCCTCTTAACTGGCAAAACTGGGAGCACCAGTTCTGGCCCTGGACCTGCTTCACGTTAAGGGACCAGCCACTCTGTGACCCACAAGCAGCATCCTAGTAATTGTTCCTTTACTACCTCACCTCCGATAGCAGAAACCAGGGGCTCCACATAATTGGCAAGGAGCATCTACATGGATTCCCCTCCTATCTCCTCTGCCCTGCAGCTCTCGTTCCTCTATGGGCTGCCTGGCTCTGCAGGTGACATGTTTTCCAGGGCTCCTGCTGCTGCAGCTGAAACAAGAACCTACCAGAAGGGGCAGTGCCATTTCCACATTACTGAGGAGCAAGCAATTTATATCTGACACTGTATTAACACTGTGCCTTGGGAACCCCCGGGGTTGGGAAAAGCGTCCCTTCGTTCCCTGCAGATTGGGAGGCCGTGGAACGCCACCAAGTGTCTTCTGTGGGGTTGGCATGTTACAGTGATGGACTTTTCCTATTCTGTGGGGACAAGATCCACTTCAGAGGCCCAATTGTGCACCTGTTGACTCCAAGAGGAGCAGGATAGTGCCCCAATTGCAGTCTTGGAAGCAATCACAAGTCCCTTTATTTTTATTATTGGTGTTTAAATGCTGCAGCCCGACATATCTGCATTCAACAAACTGGAGAGTATCACTGCTGTTCCGAAATGGAAATTATTAAAAAAAAATCAGACCCCTGCATTTACTCAGAATTATGATGTGTCAAGTATTATAGGAAGATTAGATTGGGAAGGGAATTTTAAAATCATTCTTTTGACATGTAGTCATACAAATAAGCTATTGAAAGTGCAGTCTCAGGCATTATATTTAGTAAGGAGCACGTAGTGCGTATATGCTTTTTTCCCTCTATAATAAAGCCAAACCATAAACAATAGCGCCAAGAGAAGAAAGACTAATTTCATTAGTGTAAAAGTGACATAAATTTAATAATAAATAATGGCCATTATCTATAAAAATATGAAAAGCCATTTTCAAAATCATTAGCTCTAATCACAAATGAATTTTTGCAGTGTTTCTCGATATTTTGCACCTTTGTAATGAACTCTGATAAATTCATAGGACTACATGTTAAATAAAGAGATAGAAAGGTCTAATTTGCTGCTTCATTAAGCCAGCTTATTTCTAGGCATCTTGCATATTGCTTTGAATTTCATATCTCTGAAAGGCGGAGACAATGGAACTATTCGTCTCTAATGTAGTGTGGCACACAATTAGGGACTCAAAAGGATGTGAATCTCTTTCCATCAGAGATACACACCGAGATTATTACTTTATTACCAAAGACTGTCAGCATTACATATCTCCAACAGCTAGAGAGACACCTGACTTGCATGTTTAAATTTGCGCTAAGCAATTTGGAACTTCTTGTTTCATTGTGTTATTCCTTACAGAGTGCTGCATGTAGCCCTTTAAAGGGCACAGTTGGGAAACATCTGGGTGGGGTTCAACACCTCTGATAATTTGCAAGCAGTTTAGAAACTGAAGACAATGTGACGTAAGTATATGGTCTGTCCTGGGTTGGGGCCTTAGTCTTACAGGATCAGAACTTAACATTATTAAAGCAAGTAGTCCTATGGCACCTTAGATACTAAGGGTATGTCTACACAGCAGGGGAAAAAGTTGAACTAAGATATGTAACTTCAGCTACATCAATTGCATAGCTGAAGTGAAATAGCTTAATTCAGCTTTTGCCACTGTCTGCACAGCAGGAAGTCAAAAGAACACTCTTCCCTCGACTTCCCTTACACCTCATGAAATTAGGGTTATAGGAGTTGGAGTAAGAAGTCCTCCAGCTCGCCATTATTTCAAAATAATGGCTTTCTGTGTAAACACGTATTTTGTTATTTCAAAATAATGTCAATTATTCAGAAATAACGCTGCAGTGTAGACATACCCTAACAAAAATATCTATAGTATCATGAGCTTTTGTGGGCAAAACCCACTTCAAAAGCTCATGATATACCCATGAAAGCTCATGATACTATATAGATTTAGTCAGTCTCTAAGGTGCCACAGGACTATGCATTGTTTTTGAAGTTACAGCCTAACACTGTTACCCCTCTGAGATTATTAAAGCGAGGGGTTTGTTTTTTTTATTGCAACTTTATTTGTTCAACCCACTATAACGTTGGGGAAGCTAACCCTAAAGGGCCCCATCTTGCAATCTGTACTCACACAAGAATTTCTTCGGCATGCATCGTCTATTTGTGGAAGGTTGGCAGAATCATCGCCTGAATTTTTGCCAGACATGTGGCACCAAATCCTGCCCTGTCATGTGACCATGCAGCAGTTCTGCTGTTCTTAATGCAATCTGTGGCTACACATTCTAGGACAGAATGGGATCTGTTGTCCTTGAGAGTAGCTCAGTTGATATTTTGAACAACAGCGAAATGAAATGACAGAGATTTTAGGACCAGAGTCTGTCTTCAAATAGACACATGTTGGGGAGATAGGAATTACATACATGCCTCACAGAGTAGAAGTTGACCAGAGCCTTTAATGTTCTACTCCCCCAGGGAGCATTGTAGTTTTAGGCAGGTGAGGAGAATACATTTTCTCATAATTATCTCAATTTAAAGTGGGCCGTGCCCACGAAAGCTCATGATACCATCTACGTGTTTCATTAGTCTATGAAGTGCTACCAGACCATTTGTTGTTTTTTTCCCATTTCTGTAGTTAATCCACCTCTTCAAGAGGCGGTAGCTAAGCCGATGGAAGAATTTTTCCATTGACCTAGTGCAGTCTACGTTGGGGCTTAGGTGAGCTTAATGAAGTTTCCTCAAGCATGTCAATTGTTCACATCTCTGAGCAGTGTAGCTGGGTCCACCTAACTTTGCAATATAGACCACCCCTGAGTACAACTGAAATGAACAGCTCTCTATTGACTTTTCCTTTCCATGAATATTTGGGCTTGTCTATACTAGAAAGTTAGGTTGACCCCAGCCAAGTCTCTCAGCAGTAAGAAAAATTCACAGCCCCGAGACACGTAGCTTACTGACCTAAACCCCAGTGTTGACAGTGCTGGACTGACAAAAGAATTCTCCCGTAGATCCAGTTACAGCCTCTCAGAGACATGGATATATTGTGGCCTTTCGTCACTGTACAGCAATGTAGATATCATGCTGCTGCTGTAGTGTTTCTAGTATAACCAGTAGCTTCAATGAACGCCTTCTAAGTTCCTAAAAACTTCCCACCAAGGAAGGTGTTCACTAAAGCCACTGGTTATACTAAAGCAGGGATTTAAAGGAGATTTGCAAAGTTACTATCATGCAGATGACCCATTAGTGAGAGACAGAGCCCAACTCTGCCCTTTTTGAGATACGTGCATTAAAATACAGTGCTTGTGATGGATCTGAACACCATCAAGTCTAGCACTGTACCCCTGGATTTTCACTGATACTTATGTATCTTGCGGAGGTATTCGTAGGTTATCAAATCTGCACATCTGCCATACATGAATAGTGCTTAACTAGCACACATTTACATACAGAGGTATGTATCTAAGGGCATGTCTACACAGCAGGGCAAAACTCGAATTAAGCTATGCAACTTCTTTATATCAATTGCGTAGCTAAAGTCGAAATAGCTTAATTTGGCTTTCGATGCTGTTTATACAGTAGGAAGTCGAAGGAAGAACACTCTTCCTTTGACTTCCCTTACTCCTCGTGAAATGAGGGTTACCATGAGTAAGAAGTCCTCCAGTTTGACATTATTTCAAAATCATGCCTTGCTGTGTAGATGCGAGTTATTCTGAAATAATAACTCATACCCTAAACTTTTGCAAGTTTACAATGTAAGGTTACTATGTAAGAAGCCAACAGAATGAGCTTCTAAATTCAATCTTTTTCAGATATACAGACCAGTATAGTGGCCTCTATAGGAGATAAGATGAGATGATCTAATGGTCTCTTCTGGACTTAAAATCTATGAAGCTGAGAACAGTAATGGTGATCAGCTTTATGTGAAGCGCAAACAGTCTTTGGCTACTTAAACTGCAGAATCCAAAATGCTGTGCTAGCATATGGGAGACCAGGAGCTACAATATATTTTATAGCCACAAAATGCAAAAAACCCTAGTACATTAGGCCTGAGAATTTAAACTCACAAGTCAGGACATTCAAAATGATGGTTCCCACAGCATCCATAACTCAGCTCCATGCACATATGTAGCATGCTTTAGTGGAGATGTAGTTAAATTTATGCCTTACTATATAGATGCATGGGGCAGAGTTATGGGTGTTGGGGGAGCCATAACTTTCCATTTCCTGACTTTTGTGCACTGATTCTTTAAGAAATGGAAGAAGATAAATAAAGGTCCATTTTGTACTAGGGTGAATGTTCAACTTTCTTCCTGTTTTCCTTTCCCTTATGACATGCCCTCTATTTACACACACACACACACACACACACACACACACACACACACACACACACACACACACACACACACTTGTTAACATTGATTAAAATACACAACTAGTATGCTCTTCGGGGGGCAGACACTCTCTTTTCTTTACTCATATACATTGCCTGGCACCAGGGGGCCCCATAGCACGACTGCAGTATAAATAATAGGTCACTCTTTATGTTCGAGTTCCACTTATAAATAATTTATACAGGCTTAATGACTGATAGATGTTTTAATTAATTTTTAATATAATATTCCAGTTTCCAACTGGTCAATAGGTTGTCTGTAATGAGCTATAATACCTTCATCTGATGTACTTATGATCATCTCTAGAACATATAATTATTCCTGCCTGGAACATGCTTATGACAATTTATTTATTACCTCTTTATAGATGGAATCTTAATACAAAGTCTGAGTAGTGTGAAATAAGCAATAATTTGCTAGTGGTTAACACAGTGCAGCCATGGAAATCTCACATTTATTATTTTAGGCACAACGGTAACTGTAGGGGAATGTTGATGTTTTGCGCATGACTGCTGTAGGGGAGACACGTACATACTTTCAAAGAATGTTTTCTTGTGTGTCTCTCCCCGAGACAAGTAAGCACTTCCGGGGATAGCCTAAAAACTGTGATAGTAGTGAAAGGATCAGAACCTTCCCCACAGCCTGTATACTGAGCTTCCCGTTAACTTCAACGGGCTTCAAATCAGGCCCCAAATCACTCTGTCTCTTTGGCTCCCTCTGCTGCCTGTCCATGTTTTCAATTACCCAGATAACAAAGATTGCATTCAATGGAGCAGAAATAGTAAGATATATGATTAAATGCTGTAATATATGAAACTATTCAGAGAACAATAAGGAGCAGGAATAAAATAAACTTGATAATACGTGACATTTGAACATTCAATAGAATACTATTGAGATTTTTTTTACCGTAGTGTAACCAATAGGTCTCGTTTTAAATTTCAGTTTCTTCATTTATTTGTAAAAGAGAAGAAAAAAATAAAATAAACCTGGATTCTACTACTCTGCTTTTCATAAAATAATACTTTTTTTGTAAGTGCTAGTGATTAAAAATATGTGTTTGATTTGGTCTTCTGGAACATTGTGTTATTTTCAACCTCAATCAGGATGCACTTTTGATATATTTCAGAGGCTTTGAATGAGCGAAGATGCAAGGAAATGTATTGCATTAGAGAAAATCATACAACTGTTAAATGTCTTTTCAAATAAGTTATAATGATATTTCAAGGGCAGTTTAGACCTATTCATATTCCATATTCTCATTACCATTCTTAGCAACAGGCCTGAGTCCCTCAATTCCTGTGTAGTTCTGTTAATCTCTCTCCACAATGTTCAATTTCCTTACAACTATTCAGCTGATTTATTATTTCCCTTCTGTATTTTAACTGCATTGTAACCCCATAAATTTGCTTCACTCTCTCAGCTTCAATACTCAAGGTCATTAATACCCCCCAAATATCCTTTGCTTATATCACAACTTTAAATGCGCTCTTTCTTGCCCAATGGCTTGCTAAGTAATTACCGGTGGCAAGATCATCTTGTTTTTATAGTTTTATGATTAAAGAGATAAAAATTAACTGAATTGAGTAAAATGTAAAAAGTCACGTGAAAGATATGTGAAAATGCTGCTGCAATTTAACTCACACCAATGATGTCCAGAGAACCAAAATTAATTTTCTTGAGATGCTGCTTAGGAGAGAGGTGAGGTAAAATTAATACTTGGGATTGGATGCTGTATAAAACATGATCAGAATTTTTCCAAGCACAGAGACAAGTAATATCTAATGCAAATGCAGAAGCCCACCTTACATGCATGCTCTATTCGAACCTTTCCACTGCCTTGATCCTGGCTCCAGCTAAGGGCTGGTTCAGCTTCCATGTCTTAGAGCAGTCTGTAGACTGTTCTAAATTAAAACAGCCTTGGGGACTATCACAGAGTGGGGACTATCACAGAGTGGGGACGCCCCCCCCTTCCCTCCCCCCCCGAGGCAGGGTGTTAAGCCTGTTGTCTGGAGAAGTGTTAATAAGGCAGTCTCAGGATCTCATGAGGACATAGAGAGGGAGCATGTGGAGCAGTGGTTCCCAACCTTTTCCAGATGGGGACCCATTTTGACAATTCAGGAAGAACTGGTGACCCAAGGCAATTCAAAAACAGGGGGAGAAGGGGGGCAGAGCCACCTGGGGAGACACTTGGCGACCCTTTTGAAATGTAATGGTGACCCATATTTGGGTCCCGACCCATAGGTTGGGAAACCCTGATGTAGAAGAATACATGTGCAACAGGCAATGTCACCCGTGCACTCCCCCCGATCTCCAGGCGGTATCACCTCACACCCAAAGCTGCGCCTGTGAGTCCTATATCCCTGTTTTTAAAAGTAAAACCAGTATTCACCCTAACGAACCAACATGACCATGAAGCCATGCCCAATTGAGATGTAAAGCTGATGGACCCAGGTCTTAGGCTGGTGATACTGAACCTGGGACATTATGGGTTAAAGCCATGGGCCTCTGCCAAATGAGACAAAAGTCAGCTGCTTTTTAGCTACGGCTGTACCGCAGACTTCACGGTCCCTTCTCCATAGTCGCAGTGCTTCTGGGTCACAGATATATCACTCATTCCTGACAATGTTACTACTGCCCATCATGATTCTAAAATTAAGATTGAGTTGAGTTTGCAACCAGAACCACTGTTGAAAACAAGTGGGGCTATTGCCTAGAGCCCTGTATGGTGTGGTTCAGACATGGGCTTTGCTTGTCAGGGCTTGGGCTCAGATCCCATGCCTCGGGGCTTGGGTTTGGACTTCAGAACCATTGCAGAAATCCAATATGTGAGCAGGTAACAAAGGTGGGATGGGTCCCCACGCCTTAGTGTGTGCTTTGAGCCCCAGCAAGCCAAATGCCGGTCCTAACACAGAACTACAGGCGCTTTGTTACCTGTGATACAAATAGCACAAAGTCCCCTCCCGCCATTATAGTAGTTATTCTGTGAGCAGAGAATGGATTTTCTGAGCATTTAGAGGTGAATGGGTTAAGACTTCCCCATTGATACACAATGTGGACCTCACACCGTAAGAGCGGAACATCCATGCTGGGGGTTCCATTTTCTTGGCCCAAGAAGTATTGCTCCCAAAGAACTGACATCAGCAGCTAACCCAAGGGCTTAAGCTGATCTAGCACAGGATAATTGTTGCTGTCGATTGCCATATGTTAGTGTTAAAAGTTTATTATTTTCAAGGAAACATGACTGCCTTGGAATTTTTCGCCACCACCCTTTCTTTGCCCATCTCCTTTTTTACCATCCATAGATACTCTGAACAGTGCCTGACCAGCAAGCAAAGTGAATCCCCATCTTGAATTCCCACAAGTGGTTTTCTATTGTTCTTTAAGGTGAGGAAGTGCATGGTGTGCTTGAAATGGCAATGGCTCCAGGCTGCAGTTAAGCCTTGGGGCTCAATGGATACCACAACGAACGAGCGATGGAAAGAGTCTGACCCTCGTGCAGCAGCTATGTATGCATGGGCAGCGAGTTGTATGGGCTCGTGGTGCCCATGCTCCACCAATATTTGGAGCTGGGTCTCTCTGGCCCTGCTTGGAGCAGGCCCCGGCCCCCTCCCCCCGCGCATCCTCCCACCCCGGCCCCAGAGTCTCTCTCGTCCAGCCCCGTCCTGTCCCTACTGTGCACAACCTTCACTGAGCTCCCCCTTGCCGGCTGCTGCTGCCATGCACGGCGTGCTCAAACTGGTGGGCATGGAGACACCCGGGCGTGATGTAACATCACGTCACAGCCCGGGATTTTGAAACTGCTCGACGCTGCGCCACGCGGCTGAGTTGCAGGTTTGGAGTCCGGGGATGGAGCGCAGACTCCGGCCCCGCAAAATGGAAGGCAGAAGGTAGGGGAAGGTTGGGAGAGGAAGGGGCTTCTGCAAAGGGGAAGGGAAGATGGGGAAGAAAGGGGAAAGGCACCAAAGGCACAGGGTAGAGCAGAGAAATGCCAGGGGGCCAAGTGCAGACAATGAGGAAAAAGGCAGGAGGGGAGGTGTCAGTGGGAGGGGGACAGGGTGATGCTGGGAGCGGAGAGGGTAAAGGCATTGGGGACTGGAGGAGGGGGAGGTGCTGGGAAAAGGCTTGAAAGAAGGGGTGGGCATGAGGAAGGCCAGGATGGAGCAAGTCATATGTGAGAGCACAGAAGCATGAGGGTAACGGGGGCAGAAGGTGGTGAGGGGGTGGGCATCAGGGAAAACGAGGGCAAAGAGGGCAGAGGCAGTGAGGGAAGGGGGAGGCACCAGGAGGGTGCAGGGCTAAGGGAAGGTGCAGGTGCCAGTGGATGCTGGGGGTGAAGCAGAAGGGCAGACACCTGCAGGGGAGGGACCAGCACCAGAGGAGAGAGGCAGGACAGGTGTGTAGACGGAGGTGTTAGAGGGGATGAGGAGGGGGTAGCTCATATGAACAGAGTGGGGCTACTGGAGGAGTGGGCACAAGGGGGAGAAAAAGGCTGGTGGAGGGAGGCTGAGGGCAGAGAGAAGAGCAGGAGTTAGGACAGCAGAGGAGGGTGAGGAGTTGAGGGGGCAGCAGGCACCAGGGGAGCTGATGGAGCAAGGGGAGGAGACATGGCAGCAGAGAGAAAAGGTAAAGGTTTAAAAATATTTATTAAACTTGGGTGCCACAGTGGCACATTCAAACAAGCCACATGAACTCAGTACTGTTGTACACCACAAAATTCATTCTGCTCATGGGAGGAAACTCTTAGGCTATGTCTACACTTGCGGTTTCTTGCGCAAGAACACCTGAAGTCTTGCGCAAGAACACGTCCACACTGACACGTGCGAGCTGTGCTTTTGCACAAGAGCATCTATGGCAGTGTGGACGCTCTCTTGCCCAAGAAAGCTCTGATGGCCATTTTAGCCGTAGAGGTTTCTTGCACAAGAAATCCCTGCTGAGCATCCACACTGCCCTCTTGCGCATGAGAGCCTACACCTGTTAGAAAAGAGCGTAGCTCTTGTGCAAGATGCCCTTTCTTACCATGCTGTACTGTAAATTTCCTTGCTCAAGAGCAGGCGGACAATGTGAATGCTCTTTCGGTTCTTGCACAAGAACAGCTGTACTTGCACAAGAAGCCGCGAGTGTAGACATAGCCTTAGAGGGAACACTTCCCCCAGCCTCTCTGCCCCTGAGGTAATGTCACACACATTGGGTTAATGCAACTGTAGGATAGTTGCATGAGGGGGGTTTGGTGGGGGCCAAATTAATTCCTGTTGGTAGGAGGATGGTGGGAAAAGCCCTTCGAGAGGGGTCACATGACACCTTTTACTTCTGGTCATGTGTCCATCTTGCCCCGAGCATGTTACCTCCAGAGGCGTGGCTAATGGGGCACCACCAAAAATTATACAAACCTGCCGCCCATGTAAAATGTATGCTCCTCCCAGTAGCAGTGCAGTGCCAGGGATCTATGAGAAAAGCATGACTACCAAGATATGAAAACGCTGCTTGCCTCCCTCACAACCTCCAGATCAGCATGAATCACCATAAGCATAGCTGAAATACAATGTTTTCTGCACGTTTCAATGTGTGGGACAGTTATTACTGAGTCCACGCAGGTCGGCTCTACAAACGTTGTATACCAGCTTGCTCCACGATCTCACTGCACTTGCTCCACGATCTCACTGTGAGCCTTAAGAAGACAATGTGCACTGGCCAGTGGATCATGGCAAACATCATTGATAGCCCCCAAACGCCATGTTGCCAGCAGCATCAAACTTCATCTGCCATTCACTGTACCCATTAGTAGTGACTGTGGCTTGGAAGGTGCCCTTGAGGGCTGGATCCATTAGCCTATGTAGTCCTCGTACTTGGGCTTTGCAGGATCAGCATTTGGACTGTGACTGGATTGTGTGATGAAAGGGTTGCTCACAAAAGAGAAAGAGTGTGTGTGGGGGGGAGAGGGGGGTAGACTTTTTCCTCTAAAGACACTGAGTATTTTATAATGATGAGACTTGTGCAGAAAAACAACTTTTTATTCTACAGTAGGTGGGAACAGTGGCAAAAATTAATGAAACCAAACCATGACAGGACTCTGTGTATGCCCAGGAAATACAGTATGGAGATGTTTCAAAATGCTGTGGGACCCTTCTATTTTATGGTATAACGAGTGAAGGATAACCCTTAATTTTTGCTCATTACAATCATTTTTCGTTGAAAGGCAAAATAACACTTCTTATTCTTTGCTGTAATGTGCCTAATTTATAAAAGGTAAAAATATTGTAGAAGGCACTGACTATTCCCTATAGGCAAAGAATCTATGAAGCAATCTCTGAAAATGTATTAAGAATGAGAATAAAATATTCCATTTCCTAAACTCTAACCACCAGGCAATGAAGGAAATAATTCACTAGAGAAACACTGATATGGTGCCTTCACCACCCATGTAATTGAAGAGATCCCATTAAAGATTTATAAAGCTGGTGGTGGCCAATTGATGCACCCTCCCATCTGTTTATCACCATATGGGCGAAAGAGCAAGTCCCCCAAGACTTCAAATGTGCCCTGATTTAATACATATATAAGAGAAAAGGTGACCGTGCATGCTGTGATGATCACTGGGGCATCTCACTGCTGCCTATAGCTGGTAAGATCCTGGCCTGGATCTGCTACAATCAGCTGTCATTACACGTGTTCACAAATGGCATAATTCCTGAAAGTCAGGGTGGATTTCGTAGTGGTCGAGGCACCACCGACATGATATTCACAGCCAGGCAGAGACAAGAAAAACAGAGAGCAGCATCAGGATCTCTGTGTGATTTTCATTGACTTGACCAAGGTGTTCGACACGGTCAACAGAAACAGGCATTGAAAGGTATTTGGGTGAATTGTATCAATATAGTTTGGTCCTTTCATGATGGTATGCTGGGTCGTATTCTCAACAATGGAGAGACATCAGCACCTTTTGAAGTATCAAATTGTACAACGCAAGCACTTGTCCTTGCTCCTCTCCTGTTCAGCATTTACTTTTCGATAATGCTGTCAGTTGCTGTCAAGGACTGCATGCTGAGCATACCTCTTCAGTTCCGAATGGATGGTAGCATTTTCAACCTCCATGAACTCCAGGCTCGCACCAAAGTGTTCACTACAACTATCAGACACCTGCTGTTTGCTGATGACTGTGCATTGTTGGTTCATTCAGTCAAGGATGCAAGGGAGCTTTTTGATCCTTTTACTACCTCTGCTCACCATTTTGGACACACTGTGAACCTTAAGAAGACAGAGGTTATGTCTCAGTCTGTTTGGAAAGTGCCCAGTACTCCAGTGATCACTGCTGCCGATAATATCCTCATGGCTGTTGATAAAATTTTGCTACCTGGGAAGCATACTGTCCTCCAGCACAAACACTGATGATGATGTATCTGCTTGACTAGCCAAAGCCAGCGCTGCCTTCAGAAGATTGACCAAACACTTATGGAATGACCATGGTATTAAACTCCATATGATGGTAACAGTTTATCAGGCAGTTGTCCTGACTATCCTGCTGTATGGCTTGGAGTCATGGATATGTCACTGTCGCATTTTGAAACTATCAACTCTATATGCACTGCCTCAGGAAGACTGCTCAGGTGAATTGGTGGGACAACATTCCTAACAGAAAGGTTCTTTGGTTATGTGGTGTCATGGGCATAGAAGCGATGCTCATGAACAAATAGTTTTGGTGGATTTGGTCGTGTTATGAGGATGGATGGTACACGGACAAAAAAGATGGTATTCTATGGCCAGCTTCTTCATGGAAAGCACTCTAATGGTGGTCAGTATAAGCATTATAAAGATATCTTAAAGGGCAATGTGAAGTCATATGGTATATCTCCTGTGACCTGAAAATCATAGCTCAGGACAGACTCTTCTGGTGGTAAACTATTGTACAGGCTCTCAAATGCTTTGAGAGTAAATGTATCCAGAGATTAAAAGAAGAGCGTCAGAGGAAAAAAAAAGTACGACAATCACAGATGGCGGATTTTTATGTGACATCTGTAATTGGAAATGCTGCTTGAGGACTGGCTGAGTCACTCAGCCACAGCATCATAAATTAGATCTGTTGATCAACAGTTAAGTCCATACATAACTAAAGACAGTTGAAAACAGCAAAAACAGTTCAGTTGTAGGCATAATTAAAGTAGGAAAAAGATCAGGAAAAGAAAATTGTTCAACAGAGTAGCCAAATTCTATCGATAGTTATTCCCACAGCCATGCATGCAAACTAGCTGCTCCTTCCTAAGAGCTGCTCAGACCACATTCTAGATCCTCCTCTCCCTCCACATCATCTTTATAACCACTGTGATAACTACACCGCTCTGGAAGAAAGATCTAGTATAATAATAAACCAAGCTTAGGGCATGTCTACACAGCAGCATTATTTAAAATAACTCAAGTTATTTCGAAACAGAGTGTGTGTCTACACAGCAAGCCCGTTATTTATTTCAAAATAATGGGCTGCTTATTCTGACTTCTGTAACCCTCATTTCACGTGGAGTATGGGAAGTCAAAGGAAGAGTGTTTTTTCTTCAACTTCCTGCAGCGTAGACAGCGCCAAAAGCTGAGAGACGGTACTTAGACTTCACCCACGCAATTAACATAGCTGAAGTTGCATTTTGGAAACCCCCGAGATGCGACCGCCCGAGTTGCGACACCCTTTCCTTCCCCCCGCACTTACAACCATTTTTGTAAGGTCATAAGGGGCCCAAAACCCCCCAACTTACGTCCTTGGCCTGCATTTACGACGGCGCACGACGCCTATCTTAAATGAGGGTTCAAGTTACGACACCCCCGACTTGCGACGCTTCCCCAGGAACCGATTGCATCGCAAGTCGGGGGCCACCTGTACCTCAATTTGACTTTAGCCTGCAGCATAGATGTACCCCTATAGAAGAAACCTGACAGTTACAAGATAAGAACGACCATACTAGATCAGTGCAAAGGTCTCTGTAGGCCAGGGGTGGGCAAGATACAACCTGTGGCCTGGATCCAGCCCATCAAGCCTTTTGTTCCAGCCTTTCAGTAAAGCCTGTATTAAGTTAAACAGCATGGCTGCGTCTAGACTGGCACGATTTTGCGGAAATACTTTTAATGGAAAAAATTTTCCGTTAAAAGTTTTTCCCCCAAAGTGCATCTAGATTGGCACGGATGCTTTTGCGCAAAAGCATCCGTGGCCAATCTAGACACGATTTTGCGCAAGAAAGCCCCAATCGCCATTTTAGCCATCGGGGCTTTTTTGCGCAAAACAATTCTTCCTTGTCTACGCTGGCCCTCTTGAGCATGTATTCTTGCGCAAGAGGGCTTTTTCCCCGAGCGGGAGCGTGAAAGTATTTGCGCAAGAAGCACTGATTTTGTACATTACAAAGTCAGTGCTCTTGTGCAAATTCAAGCGGCCAGTGAAGACAGCTGGCAAGTTTCTGTGCAAAAGCAATTGCTTTTGCGCAAAATCTTGCGAGTCTAGACGCACCCCATGAGTCTTAGGCCTGCTCTGCACTAGAGTTAAGCTCACATAAAGCAGGAAATACCCTATTCAGCTCCATGGCCATTGGATAAGACACATAACACATAAAATTACAGATCAAGTGAGGCTACGTGTGTGTCAAGAAGATTCAGGGAGTCTAAACTGATTTAATTTCTATGCTGTACGGCTGGAACAAAGAGCATGTAGTCGGTTAAGAAAGTACCTGTTACCAGGATGTGGGCAGTCAGACGTAGTGGTCAGAGTAGGAGTCAGAACCAGGTTCCTGGAGCAAGGCAGGGCTGGAACAAGCAGGCAGAGGAGATATTACAACCACAGGCAAATTCTTTAAGTAGCCACTGAACCTCTGCAGCTGCTGGACTTAAGAGTTGGTCTGCTGACTCTCAACTGGCCAGCTGAGCATATTGGGTGGCCAATTAGTTGGCCCAGAGACTGAATCATAGATTACTAGGACTGGAAGGGACCTTGAGAGGTCATCGAGTCCCATCCCCTGCCCCCATGGCAGGACCAAATACTGTCTAAACCATCCCTGACAGACATATAGACTGGCTCTGTTGTACCAAGAATCCCTGCCATATTCACATACCCACACCTTTTGCATCCTGTTGATGTGTATATTATAATTTATACTCCTTTAGACACGCGTACTGACGGGTAATTCCCAGCTTGAGAGCTGGGACTGAAAACCCTGAGAGCTGGGCTGGGAAGCAGGTTGTTGCTTGCAAGTAGTTTAGTGGTAGCTGGGGCAAGCGGAGACTCAGGAGCGACCTGCAAACAAGGTGCCATGTAGACAGACTACAGGACTGGCCTCTGGTTGGGGGATCTGCCGGCCAGCACTAGACTGCCTTTGGAAGGAGACCCATTTTCATACCCCTATATTGGACTGCCCCTAGTGACCAAGATCGGAACTGTTGCCCACCTTTTGTAATTGGCAAAGCAAACATGTCTGGGCTGTTTGTGCTGTTTATTCAGAGGAAGAGAATCCATTGTTATTTGAGATCATTCTTTGGAGTGAGGGCTGGGTTTTCTTTGTGTGTGTCTCTAGCACATAGCACCGCAGCGGCCCAACCCCTGATGGGGGAGGGGCTCTAGGCCACAATGCAAATTCCTAATGATGTTACTTCAAACAATCCAGATATATTCTCAGAAATTCTCTAATATCTAGAAATGATTGCCAATGTCAAGGTCACAATTTCTGATGCTCCAGTTCAGTATGGTGCATTGTTGCTTTGTGACAGTCCTTTAGAGAATGATGAAAGGAACATTGTAGGCGAGTGTGGTTACTGGGGTCCCATCTGTAGGAGGAAGACTCAGAAGTTAATTTACGTGACTCCTACGACATGTCACCTAATGCCAGTAACAGTGGGGCTAATTAAAATGGAGTTGGTCCAAGACTACAGCAGAGTAGTGGCAGTAAGGCATAAACACTGTCTCACAGGCCCCAATAAAATTCCAGGCACTATAATGAACAAGACATGCTGGAAGCATGCAATGCGTGTTACAAAGCCAGGGAGGATTGCTAAGCAACATAATTAACTGATATCCTGGTGCCACTGATAACTCCGTGAATATTTCATAAACTCTTCCTGCAAATCTGTGCTGACAAACATGACATAGAACCAGTGGCAGCAGAATGTCTTTAATACGCATGTATGGTGCAACTGCTATATTCTTTACTATGAATTTATCATTAAACATGTTATTTTTCAGACACCTCCATAGGAGACTTAGCAACAAAGACATAGCCAACCTCCAAAGTGCACACACAGAAAGTGGGAAAAACTTCCTCTAATGAACATTTTTAAAGCTCCTAACAATATAGGTCATTTTTGTCACTTGGTACTAAACTTATTCAAAGCAAATCAGAATATAAAACAGGTTTTTAAAAATAAAGACCAAGCCATACATATGAACCCTTAGTTACACCTATTAACACATTATTGGTGTCAATGAAGATATAGTTTATTGGTGTCAATGAAGATATAGTTTTTCTTGAGAAAATAATTACACCCTGTCACTTTACACATAATTGGTCATTTATCAGCCTTTCCAAGTTGTCATTAAACTTTTCCAGGCCAAGGACAAAATCTACATGCCTTTCCATTACCATAAATGGTCTTTGGTATTTAAAAGATAGACTGTGCCTATCCAGAGAGTTAGTTATCTTTGGGTCTTTTTCCAATGCCAACCAATTACACAAAAAGATATTGCAAGCAATGTAGGCTACTTAAATTCTCCTATATATCTGCTCAAGGAGAGGCCAGACAGAGCAACAGAGACAAATTCCACAAGAAAAGCTGTTCACGTTTTTTGCTATCTAGAGGAAGCCATAAGTGTTCAGAACTTTGCTGGGGATTTTTATCCTAATTTCTATATCAGCCTCGTCCTTCTAAGATTTAATAAATATTAGCGGCAGCCTGGAGCCACAAAGATAAGATCCAGATCCAATCTTCTCTTTAGCCAAGGGTTTGGATCCAAGATGGAGCCCATCTTACTATCAAATATTTAGATGACTTGATGCTTAGTCAACTGAATGTTCTGAATTTCGTTCATCTGGCATAAGAGTTCTCAAACTTCACTGCATCATGACCCCCTTCTGACAAGAAAAATGACTACCTGACCCCAGAAAGGGGGAAGAGACTGAAGTCGGAGCTGGCCCAAACCCCTCTGCCCTAGGAAAAGAACCAGAGTCAAAGGCTTAGCCCTACTGCCCAAGGTGGGGGGGGGGGGGGAGGGGAGGAAAAGAGAGAAGCCATGTTACCCCAGCCCCATCACACACCTTGGCTTTAAACCCAGGTCCCAGTAAGTCTAGTCCCAGCTCTGATAACCCCACAATTTGAGAACTGAGCTAGTATGTTTTACCTGTGTGGAACCCTTACTGCTTTGCTTTTTTTAAAAAAAAATATTTTAATAATTTGATTCCTATGGTTTCACCCCCAAAATTTGTTTCCAAGCTTCAGCACCAAACAATCCCCAGATTTCAAAATAAGAAGCCATCCAATTCTACTGAGTTTTGCTTTGTTTTAACGACAAGCCTTGCAAAACGAAGGAATTTTCTGTGTGGTTCCCAGTTTACTCAAATTTCCTAACCTATTGTCTTTTTTTTTTTTTTTAAAGTTGCAGTACATTAAAAAGGCTATTTCTCCGTAAGGAGCTATTGTGCATCTGTACTGGCTTGAATACAGAATTCGCAGTAATTTGCTTGCTTTCTCTGAGGTATTTTCCCCAGGATACTGGAATTGCTGTCTCTCGTTTCTGGAACAGTATCCTCTTCTTACACATATGACCATATCATGGTATTTATAAAATACAGTTCTGAGCACTCTGAAAAGCACTGCCTTCATTAATCATTTGAAATGTTTCAACTAGTTGATCTCATTAAATATACATTTTTGAGTTGACAACAGAATATGTGCCATTTCATTCCTTTCTCTGCATTGTAGGCGTACTGAGTACTAGCCCAAGTTACTGTAGGCACATGAATCTTCTTCGGGTTAGTTCCCTCTCACTCCAAGTAAATTAAGCTCTGATTCACCGAGGGATTGTAGCAAGGCTTTAGCATTGATTTGAATGGGAGTTGAGCACGTGTTTAAGTGGTTTGCTGAATTGGGACCATAATGGATCAGTTTCTTACTGGTATGAACAAGGGGTCTGACCTTACAGATACGCAAGAGGGCTTAGCAGGATCAGTTTCTTGGTTAGCCAGAGTGGGCCCAGTCTTGCTCCTACCATTGCTTGGCCATTGGCTTCAATGGGAGCTAGGTTGAGCCGATTAACTGTACTTGTGTTGAATACACCTTGGAATGGCTTTGGCTATCAACCTGAAGTTGACTCAATGGTCAAATCCCAACCTCCTGCTCTTTGCTGGCAGATGTTAACAGTATGGGCATATTCACACCCATGGCTGTGTATTGGCCTCTTAAAATATGCTCAGTTCTCACGTCTTTGCATGCTCCCAAGTCCATGGAATTCACAGTACCTAAGTGCCTCTGCACAAAGATTTTATGCGTGTGTGAAATACACATGCAATATACAGAGAGCATGCATGCATACACAAATCTCTTCACTTTCACATTGTTCATATCTCACTGTTGCTTTTGCTATACCAACTGCTTCCCCTAAAATGAGAGAATCAACTTTCCCCTCCATGATGGTACAGTGATAAGGACATGATTAAACCATACTGGGTACTGAGAGGCAAAACTATTGCAGTCCAATGTTCAAAAAGCCAGAATAATGTGATGGTTATAGAGACAGACAGCTCGGGCAAAGATTGCCTAGAGCATGGAATGATTGTCAGGATGGGCAAAAATGTAGAAAATCACGTGTGTGTGTAATCTGCCAAAGCCAATTAATCCAAAGAACATTTTGCAACCATTAGTGTTGTATTACTGTGCATGCATCATAATTGCTACAGGTTTATGCGGACAAGACTGCAGATCCTTTAAATGATAGCCAGTTTTTATTTGACCTCTAATTATTTTCATTGTGTTTATTTGCACTGAATAGCTGCAGGATTTCATTAAAAAATTGACGTAGTTTTTAATTCATCATTCACGTAGTACTGCAAGAATCCACCCAGATCTTTCTAAAGAGCATCAGGATCTTTTCACTAACAAAGTATAAGAACTTGCTCTGATGGTGACATTTGTAAGAAAATCTATAAAGAAGCAGACACCTCGTTCGTATCAGGCAACATTAGAGGAAAAGAGGAGTGTAAAGGTGCATTTGTCTCTTCCATTTCTCACATGCACTTCATTGACATCCCACATGGCTAATACCACACCTGAAAAAACACTGGGAACTGGGAAAAACAGAGTGTCTAAGTCAAACTATATAAATCAAAGCTACAACTGCACTTCAGCTAGGCAGCTTTGATGTAATCACACATCCCTAGACTTGGAATGCAGGTGCCATGAGATAAAAGTGGAGGTGAGTCCAAGCTAAATTCCCATCTCTGAACATTTCTGGAATTTAAGAGGAAGGGGTGGGCTTCAGCATTTCAACGTTGATTCACATTTTGCAGTCAGTCCCATTTCTGTAATTGGCAGAATTAAAACCCTGGACTACTTCTGGGCTATGGGCCCAGAAGTACTCTACTACTCTACTACTTCTGGGCTCTGGGAAATCTGGATCCTACTGTTGTCGTCTGGACTCAGTTCTAGCCAAAAGCCAACCACATGGGATCATGCCCAACTTAGTTCTAGGGTCTACTGCAGCTGAAGGCCATTCCCCATAAATAACATGAAAAATACTTTTTTTTTTTTTAAATCACGTGTCTGCTGGCTACTTCTACTACTGTTAGAAAAGGCCAAATATTTACCACGTTCGAGGAGGGGGGAGGAATACGCCCAATTTTTTCTTTCTTTCTGATCTCCTACTTATGGAGCGTTTAGCTGATGCAAAGCACGTCATATCATCAGCCTTTGCTATCATCTGCGGCATAATTCCTATAGCACTCTAGACATCAGGTAAAATTTTTAGAAACACTTAAAGGATGTGGGCACCAAAGTGCCTCAATGTCCAGGATTGTTAAGGCTCTAAATCACTTAGGTCTTTTGAAAATGTTGTGCCTTGACTTCAATAGGGCTGTATCCACTTCATACAAGTCTTAAATTCAGCCTAAGTGGAGTTGCTGAAGCTGAGCCCCTCTCAGGCTAAGGCCCTTTATTCTAAATACGCTGTATCAAATCTTGTTCTGGGTCCCCATTTGAAATGCCAGAACTTGTACTACTTTTTCAGCTGCAGCCATATATTGGGCTGACCATTTCCTGGTTGTGTCTAGCTTCAGTCCCATTCAGGCCCCTGTAGAAGAAATGTGACTGTTGAACATATAGTCCCCTTTTATTTTGAACCTTAAATCTCATGACCTTATACTTGTCTGTGGCTACCTCTATACTACCGCAGAAAGTTATCTGAAGGTCCGCAACTCCAGCTAGGTGAATCATATAGCTGGAGCTGACATTACTTAGGTCAAGTTACCACAGAGTCTACACCATGGAGAGCCGATGGGAGAAACTCTTCCATCAAACTTCCCTTATTTGTCTCATTGGGGGTACAGTAACAAGGTTGATCAGAGAGATCTGCAGTCCATTTGGCAGGTCTTCACTAGACCCACTAAATCAACCACCGGTGTATCGATCTCAGAGTGTCAATTCTCACTGCAATATGGATGCAGCCTAAACAAAGCCCCCCATATTCCCCCATTGTCTCTCTCTTTCTCTCGATGTCAATCCTTTTGTTTTACATCACTTGCTTCTCTGCTGGATTAGATACCATCTGCAAACCTGTTTCCCTTCTGCATGCAGAAACATATAAAACCATGCAGCTCAACAGCAGCATGGGCTGCCTAGTAGAGGGGCTACCTTGCCCAGTGCTGTTCTCTGTGACCCACTCAAGACAGCATAATTTAACACAATCAGGCAACTTGTTCTGTATCAAATTCACTTCATTTGCTACATGGATTTCCTAGAGGATCATTTTGCCTAGAATGGCTGGCTCCCTGGTCCCTCCTCTGGCTTCATCCCCTACACCCTTGTAATCCATCAGCAACCCACATGTTTGGTGAAGAAAGGACTAAATAGATAAGTGTTGGTGCACAGAGGTGGATTCAAATTTTTTGGGGTCCTAGGCATAAAGAACATTTGGATCCCCGACACCACCCCTTGCCTCAGAGCCATGCCCCCTGCTCCTCCTCTTCCCCTCAGAGCCCCACCCACTGGTCAGGCTGGAAGCTGGATTTGGGTTGTGGTAAGAGCTGCCCTGGGAGCCTGGGCCACTGGAGAGAGCCCTGGATCCTCCACCTACTATGGGTGATGCATTTTGGGGGTGGGGACACAGCCCAGTGGCTTCTCTCGGGTACCAGGACAGCTGAAAGGTCTACTCCTACCCACAGTATCCCAGGCTTCCCAAGAGGCTTTTACCACAGCCCAGCTCCAGCTTCTGGCCTGCCCAGAGTGCATGCCCTTGGGGAAAGAGGCAAAGCAGCAGGTAGGACCACAATTTCATCAACGGTGCCCCTATCACTTCTACACAAGTTCCAGCACCTCATGGGGGGCCCTCCAAGTTAGCAAGGGATGCTAGGGACCGTCACTGTGGGCCTGGTCAGTAATCCACCACTGCTGGCATTAGCAGCATCCTAAGCAGTTGCCTTTGCCTTCTGCATTACTCCACCACCGATTATCCCGTGGTTTTGTTACTCTATCATGTTAGGAGGTTGTAGGGAGGCTTATTGGGGCCAGATTGTCCACTGGTGTGAGACAGCATTGCTATGCAGATTTACACCAGCTGAGGATCTGGCCCCACATTAGCGTTTTTGCTCTTGAAGTTGTTGGTTTTTCCCAACAAACCAAATTGTGCTAGGTTCCTAGCCTAGCAGCGGCGTGCACTGGCCCAGTTCTTGTTGGCAATGTGCATTTGGCCAACAGGCTAAGACAGTCCTCTTAAATAAATTGTTTTAGAAAAATCAGTTAAAAGAATAAATTCCCCTTGCATCAAAAGGAGAGCAGCTCTGCTAGGAGGGCTCATCCCCAGTACATTTCCTTGGCCTCACCTCTTTTGAGGTTTAAAAGCCATTAGGAGATGGATTTATTTAGACAAGCCTTTAATTGTTAATCTGTTTTCTTTGTTGGGAATTGATTGTGAACTACAAGTTATATTTTGTTTTTCCTAGATGTTATTTTAAGTGCCTGTGTTCTATAATTGGACAGTGCTTTGGGCAACTCAGTTGGAAATGCACCATATAAATACATCTGCCTTGCCTTTCTGCTAGCATTTAACCAATCCCATTGGCTCTGAAAGAGGAGGAAAAGAAAGGAAGTAAAACAGCCTTGTCTAGAGAAGGACAAAAACAGCCTGCCTTTTAGCTTGAGGGAGACATACTGTATCCAGGCACTGAGTATCCTAGAGACGGGCAAACACCACTCTCATTTAGAAAGGAGATAAATAACAAACAAAGACCCTTAATATAGCGGAGGCCTCAAGCGTTTTTCACTTCCAAAGAACCCAAGTAGAGTGGGCTGTGTATCAGATGAATTTGCAGTTTGTTTAATTAAGATTAAAATGAATAGCTGCTCTGCTGGTGCAAATCAAAGTAGCTCCACTGACTTCAGTTTGGGATTTGGCGCAAATGTTTCTAGCTGCTTAACAAGCGTCATCAATTTGAAGCCATCATCATTTTGAATAAAGAATCCCAACTAGAGAGTTAATGAGATGGGTATATTTCCAGATACTGGCTTCTGACATGAAGAATTCCCAATAGTGAAAGCAAGGATAAAAGGGGTCAGTAAGGCCATGTCAAAACTAAACAGAGGATTGCCACTGTCACGATCGATCTTCCGGAGTTTGATTTAGTGAGTCTAGTTAAGACTCACTAAATCAATCTCAGAGGGCATCCCCACTGGCTGCCAGTACTCCTGCTTGTGTGAGGAGTAAGGGAAGCTGACAGGAGCATTTGCTTCTGTCATCTTCCCTCTGTGGGGCCAGTGAAGAAATGTGAAACAAGGTACGTTGACTCCAGCCAAGTAATTAACATAGCTGGAGGTGCATTTCTTGCTTCAATTCCCTGTTGAGTTTAGACCTTGCCTGAGCTTAGTCAGTGAAAGAGTCAGGACATTACTGAGGTATTGTTCTAAAGCAGGGCTACTCAACTTAGGAAGCCCCAGGGGCCACAATGATACTCACAGCACATGTTGAGGGCTGCAACTTAAGTGTGGTTGCATATACATGCAAATATATATGCAAATATATGCAAATAGCTTATTTCATACAATGCTCCAGTGCGTGCAGCACCTCCTCCTTGGGGGCTAAAAACACTGACACCCTCTACCCCCCTCTAGTCCAGCCAGCCTGTTTGCATCTTTCAGTGCTCACCCCGCCTGGGAGATGCCTTGCCCTTGTGAAACGTGTTTCCAGTGGAGGCCATGTTCAAAGGATCCCACCAGTGGGCTGCATCTTGAGCTCTGTGTAAACCCAAGCCACACTGTGGGCCACAAACGAACAGGCCGTGGGCAGCATGTGGCCCGCCAGCCACATGTTGAGTAACCCTGTTCTAAGGCTTGTTGTCCAGTCTTTACCCTACTGCTCCAGAACAGCAATTTGCTGGAGGTGGGAAGAGACTGAGGGCTGCTGCTCTCATGGAACAGGATAACTGGAGAAGTGCAGTCAGACCCATTTTCTCTGTTGGCTACAAGCAATGCAGTGTGTCTGGTGGGCAGGACACCAGGCTGGTTCTAATACCAGCTCTCCTGCTGGGGGAGTTGGTACAAGTCACCTCATGTCTGTTTCTCCCCCCCACATTCTGACTGGCTTGCCCAATTAGAATGTAAACTTGGTAGGGCAGAAGCCCAGGCTGCCATGTGTGTACCACACCTAGCACAGCAAGGCCCCGATGTCATTTGGGGCTGCTAACGCTATGGCAACAAGAACTTGGAAAGGCCATTCTGATCAAGAAGCAGCGATTCATAATGGTATAAAGGGGCGCAATGTGGAATACAGCTTGTGTCAGGAGGTAGGCCAGTCCTTGCATAACTCATGAGTGGCAAAGTGTTTGGGGGTAATATTGTCCTCCAAAACATATGCTTGTAAATCCTTTATGCCACACTATCTTCTAGCCCCGTGTTTCGCAACCTTTTTTTTTTAGGCTAAAGTACCCCTTTAAAAAAAGTACCCCCAGTATCTACAGTTTTCAGACAATTTTTTTTTCCTATCATTGCAACACATTTGTTTAAACAACTTAATCATAGCTGGGTGGGCGATGACATTTTTGAGTGTAAAAAGTACAAAGATAACAAAGCATTGTAAAAAACTTAAAACAAAAGTTCAGTTTTCTCCAAATTTCAGTTGTGTTGAGATACCTCCCCAGACTTCTCTTGAGTGCCCCTAAGGGTACTCATACCACTGGTTGAGAAACACTGATCTAGTTTCTCTCCCTGCTCCTGGAGTGATAACATGTAGGCACAGCTCACCTCCTGCTCCGAAATGCCCAGTTATGCCCACTGTTTCATCGACCTCCCACGTGAGCACCCAATATCACCTTGCACTATAGAGTTGAGCTATTTACATAGCAAGGGAATTCCACATCTGCGACTCCTTGCACACAGAGGCTATGGAGAGGCTATTATTCCGGCTGTACTCCTTCCCTCTGATTTCAGTAGTGAAGCTGAAGGAAGGGCAAAGAACGGGTGGCTGCCCTCAGAGAGCTAGTCTGCAACTAGCTCTCAGCAGCTCAGCCAAGCCAGCTCCCCTTCACCTTGTGCACATGGGTTTTTTCTTTGGCCATTTCTTCTTTTCCAAGCTGGGCTGGCAAGCCTACGGCACAGCCAGTATTCTCGGCCCTCCGGTTCTCTCGCAAACCAGAAAGCTACGGATATTTGCAGCTCAACTCTTTTCCTCAGTAGCATATCTTGAGCTAGAGATCAATCAGTAGTTACCCCACAACCCACGGACTGAGTGCAATAATTATTTTAGTCCAAGAATGACAATTTGAAGGTGTTTGGAAGACTGATTAAAATAACTGGATGCAATTCCAGTTAGGATATCTCAGGATGCAGTCCTGGCAGCGGGGGGTGAGGGAAGGGGGAGAGTATAAAGCACTACTGATCATAACATGAGTAATTAATAGCACTACATTGTCGAGCTGGAACTCACAAGGCCTATTCGGAAGTGTAATGCAAAGTGCAGAAGTGAACATGAAGCCAAAGCGCACTCCCAGGGCCATATTGTGCCATCGATTTTGAAATGTTTTATGAAATCAAGGGGGAGTTCTGCTGAAAAATTGATGGCACAAGATGGCCCATAGTTCCTACTCACCGTGAGAGTGCTAACGGATTGTCTGAATCAAAGCCATATAATATGAACCTCCTACCCATTCAATTTTAATTCACTTTCAGAAACTTCTGCCTCATGCAGTGCCAGACATCAGTTAGACAGCATGAAAAATGAAGAAACAGTCCTTTGATGCAACAAGGAAAGATTGATTTGGGTATAATCTCTGCTAGGATGATATTTGACTATCCATTTGCCTGGAATCAATCTCTGGTTGGCTTTGTGAATAGGTGTGCACATGCACACACCCTGCTGTAAACCAAATGTAAAAGCTGGCCACGACAGAGGACAGAAGCTGAAAGCAAAAGCCTTTCATTTAGTTGTGTCACAATCCAGCTGGATAATTTTCACATCCTGGAAACATCCCTACTCTTCAGCATGGAAGATTAACCTAATGCCATTGCCCGCTGGCCTTTTGATTCCAAATGGCAAAGTGGTTGCCAGCTTCTTATGTACAGCAGAGCAGGAAAAGAGCCAACATTTTCAGAACCAGCAGCCTGGGGCTCCTAAATCCATCTGAAAGCACTTGTCTGATTTTCCCACTGTGGAAGGAAAATGGAGTCTGTTGGCAACTCCGAACATTGGAAAATTGACATGTTTCATTCTGGATTTAGGAGCCGCAAGCTCTCATTTTTAAATCTCTGTCCAAACTATTCTCTCTGGAGCAAACACCTGATAGTGAGTATTTCCTTCAGGAATCAGCTGCTTGTTGTGTGCTATTTAAACCTACACTCCCTGGTTTATATCTTCGGGGTATCAAAGTCCCTTCCTCCAATTCCAAAAACAATACCAAAAGTCTTCAGCCCCATGGGGCTCAGGCTGCAGCCCCCTTCTATACTGGTAAGCTCCCAGAAGCTATGGCCTGACTCACTGACTTTTGGGCCCCAATCTAACCAACTTCTGGAAGGCTGTAGCCTTCAGCCCATTCCCAGATTGAGCCCCACCTCGTAAAGCCCCACCTGTAAAGGCCTGTCTGCTCTCCTCCCCAGCTGGACTAGCCTACTCTCTAGTCCAACACTGCACAGAGGCCTGGACCAAAGCATCTCACCCTGAAAAGAGAAGGCTGCCTTTCTTCAATCACCTAACAGCGGGGGCTGCCTATAATACAACACTTGGCATGGGTCCTATCTTGAGGTCCTCTCTCAGGACCGGACTCAGCAAGCCGTGTACATTCCGGCCTCAATTTTAACCCCCTAGGGATGGGGTTAGGCATGTGCTAAGGACTGGCTCCAATGATCCTGGAGCCTTTTATAGGCAAAAAGGAGGCCCTGTGTAACACACACCTATTGGGTGTGGTTCGCTGTCCCATGTAGCAGCACTTGGAATACTTACAGGCAGAAAAAGTTTGTTCTACAACGGGGGTGGGGAACTCAAGCTCAGGGGCTGGATGTGGCCCTCAGCTTGCCTGGATCTGGCTCCTGAGGCTCAGGGGCCCACAGGGCTGGAACACATAAAACCTAGGATGAGCACCCAAGGCTCTGGTGTGCAAGGGGAATGTGGGAGGTGTTTTTCCTTCTCAGCCAGGGGCCATACTTTGTTTTGGGGTTTTTTTTTGCCACTCACTTGTGTGCAGCCGCCAACCCAAAAAAGTTTCCCCACCGCTGTTCTGCCGCCATAGCTGAGAGCCATATGGCTTCTAGCTCAAGCTGTAAGGGGCTCTTGCACAAAGCTCCAGCCGTCCCAGATTCAGTTCTGCCTGTCAGTATTATGCTTACCCCCAAAGAGTTTACAACCCAAGGCCCCAGCACAGAGCTTAAATGTGACCTTGACTTTAAGCATACAGTCCTGTTTATGTCACTGGGAGTACTCATATGCTGAAAGTCAAGCATGTACTTATGTGATGTTAAATTACAGCATTATTTAAAACATGCTATCAGATTCTATCATGGAAATTATTTTTCTTAAAGAAAAATTCTTCTAGATAGATCAGCAAAAAAATTCCTTTGGAATCTGAAAAGCAGATAATTGAAAAGGATATTTGCCAACATCTGGAACTGTACAGAAAAAACAAAAAATACAATGCATGTTACCTCTAACTCTCATTGCCTTTCGTGGGAGTCCGTGGTTAAAACCTGGCTTACCATGTGGAGAATTGAGGGGAAAACTGCAGATATTAGAATTCAATAACAGAATGAACCATTGTTACAAAGATATGAAATATTTAGTTTCCAAATATTTCTTTTCACTTAAGTGAGATGAAATTAACACTGAAAACTGTTATAGGTGAAACCACTGCAGGCTTGGATTAATTGTGTCCACATATATCTGAAAAAGAAATGTGTCCATTTTCTATGCAACAAATGTTCAATTGCAGATTTTCTGGGTAATAAAACCTCCAGCCAAGCTATTTAATTATTCAGCTGACTGCCAAAAGAACAAGAAGCTACAGGAATTTAAAGGTACTTGCTTGAAACTCTGGAGGCAGGGATAACAAATGTTTGTTTTAAAAGACACTTATACGGTTCCAATTAAGCTATTTTGAATGTTACACTTTGGAGATAGTGATTTAATAATTATTTAAGCAAATACCACCTTCCTGCACCAAATCTCTCCTGCCTTTCCCAAGTAGCTTTCTTTTGTTGGTGCCACTGATAAATCTCATGTTATCATCATGCCAATATTTTTAAGGAAAGACCCTAATCTTGCAACTGGATAGTCATGGACAGACTCTTTGTTGATTTCAGTGAAGGTTCTAAGCAGACAAAAGCTCTTCCCCAGGCAAGCCCTCCCGGCTAGAATTGGAGCATGAAAAATTACATAAATAGCAAGATTAAGGGCAGTATATAATTATGAGGGATTTTGCATTCCCACACAATAATCCCCTGGGAAGAATTCATGCTTTCCAAGTGCACCACTAGTAATAATATTTTTTACAGGGATAGTGCTCGAGGCCAAACAGGTCAAGGGGTCATTTGTGCTAGGTACTGTACAAAAAGAGACACATTCAAAGATTTTCAAGGCCAAACAGTGGCATTAAAACATCTAATCCAGCTTCCTGCATAACACAGACCAGAGACTAAAGGGCAGTCCCTCCACTCAAAAGATTACAGTCTTCAGGGCTGAGAGAAGTGAACTCAGCGAAGGCAATGGGGAAACACCAACAATCGGGTGTGGCAATTCATAGCCAATCGCAGCAGCTAGGCTCGTGGGAAGTTCTCAGGTTGCTGCTGCCAGTATGTTTTGAGGAGTTCAAGGAGGACTGGGCTTACCGATTTTAGCTGGGATCTTTTCCCAGGCATAAAGGGTGCATAGGCAAGAGCACAGAGGTGGCTGAGGGCAACGGAGGCTAGCCTTGCTGGTGGACAGCAGGTAGGAGTCAAACTTGCAGAGCAGATTGCATGGATGGTGGGTAGCACAGGCAAGGGAAGGCATTGCCCCGGATGCCAGGGAAGGCTGGGGTCACTGCACAGCAGCCCAGCTCCCTAGTCACTAGAGAAGGATGGGGCAATGGCACGGCAGCCCTGCTCTCTGGCCGCCAGGGAGGGCTGGGGCCAGGGCTGCAGAATGGCAGCCCCAACCCCCCAGGTGGCCGGGAAAGATCGGGCTGGGAGTGGGTGGGGCTTGGCTCCAGGGGTGGGGCCGGGCCTTGCCTTCCCTAGCTGGGCCTTCACCTATCACTCATGCCAGGATAGGTAGGAAAAGGCTAAACTGCCAAAGGCTTTGAAGGGTGTTTGAAGCTGTGAAAGAGGGGGAGTCAGTACAGAGACATAAGAGGAGCATAGTCAGAGCAAAGACAGGAACAGGACCTCGGCAGAGTGTTTGGAATGGACTTGAGCAGGTTGAGGTGGCAAGGAATCTAGGCCAGCGGGGCAACAGCTGTCAAAGCATGAGCTGACTGGGGTCTGGACAAGAGTTTTGGCAGCATGGGCAAGGTTGGGTCTTGGAAATCCTGAGCAAGATAAAGCTGAAAGCTTTGTTCAGCCTGGGTGCTGAGGTCGGCGAGGGGGCCAAGTGCAAGGTGAAAGCTCAGGTTGAGTGAAGGGGAAGATGGTTGGGGCTTTCTGCCCAGCTAGAGCAAAAGAAGAGTGGGGAGGGGAGAGAAAAGAGCTCACCCTTGATTCACAGGTGGAAAACTGCCCAAGGGACATGGCAGGACAGGTGCAGACCCCATTTGCCATTGCTTTCTGAGGAAATCCAAGACAACAGCAGGGGTGGGAGCTATTAGTGGTCAGGATAATAGTGATTAGACATATAGACAAAAGAGATTGGCCAGTTCAGTCTTTAGTGTCACTTTTTCCTGTATGTAAATGTTCCTTTGTGTCTTAAAAAATGTTGGGGCTGTGTCATCATAGCGGCTTCTCAGCTCTGTGCAGCTGCTCCATGCGTCATTGGCTTGGCATGCCAGGATAGTTATAACTGTGCTGTGGTCTGGTTTGCGGAGCAGAGATCACTCATTAGACGGCAAGGCAGACCACAATGCACCACCACCGACTGCTTTCTGGTTGATCTGGTGGTGACCAGGTGGTGTCCGCTCAATGGCCAGCAGCCAACAGAGCAGCTGAAGGGACCCTGGGCAAAGCCACGTATGGTTTTAAGAGCTGAAAAGCAACAGGCTTCTCACCTACTAAGCCTCTGATGGGCAGCAGGTCCCCTCCCTATTGCTGGGGCTCTAGCTTTGCTTTAACTGAATGCACTGCAAAACTGAATGCACATTCATAAAGGAAATGCAAAGCCAGCTACTAGGTAATCTGCATAGTTAACTCCTCCCAGAGCTGGGCTGGGCGCATAACTGGCAGCCAGGAGGGGGTTCGTGTGGGAGCAGCCCACCATCCCCCCTTTGCCCTGAGGTCCTCCAGGTTTCAGGCTGCTTTCTGCAGGCAGAATGGTGCAAAGCAGACAGGATCGGGGCCAGGTTCTGAACGTGCTTCTCTGGCTTGGTGAGCTACCCCCAGCTTCTTACAGGAACCATGCTAATTGAATTACCACTGGTCACTCACCAGGCAGTAACTGGAATTGACTTACTAACCAAACCCTGTGTCCCCAGGTTGCTAGAAATACTCTGACCAGTGCGATGGCTCCGCTAGTAGGAGCTCAGCTGGCTAAGCTGGATCAAACCGCGCAGTCACGCAAATTGCAGCAGCAGTTGCAGCTAAAACTCACTAGGTGGCGGCACATGGGAAAAACATGCTAGCTGTGTTCAGAGGCTCATGGGAAGGGGAAAGTCAGCCCTCCTATTAGCCAGACACAGCAAAACACCACTGCCAGTTTTATGCCCATTTCATGACGGTATCATCTGTTTCAGGCTACTCTCTGCAGAGACTTGCAGCTCTGTTACTGTGCAGTAGCTGGCATCTTCTGACTAGTGTGTAGAGCAGGGATTCTCGGGATAATTTTTTTGGTGGCCTCTGAGTGCAACCACTAACTCTTGCAGGGGGTCGCTATTGCACTTCTCTGAAATACGTAATGAACGTTAGGAGAAAAAAATTAGATATGTGCTCATACACGCCCCAATCATTGTAACATGTATTGCTAGCTACCAACCCTCCTGTGACACGTGGTAGTCAGCCCTAAATGTATCACTTTTCACAGCAGGCTGGGCAAGCCTGAGGGGCAAATTAAGCCATGATGGGGGAAGGGGTAGAGCAAGGGTGGGAAGAGACAGGGTGTGACGGTGCGTTGGGGGTCCCCTGTCTCCTGCACCCCGAAATGGCACAAACAGACTGCACCAGCCGGTGTAATAGAGGAAGTTTATTGCCTCTCCAGGTTACAGCACAGCATAGATGTAATCTGGTCACAGAGCTGGGTTAGGATGCCTCAGGCCCCCTTGAGATGGGGGAGACTGGGCCCCTAAACTCCAGTCCCTTTCCCTAGGCTGTCTCCTCCATGCTTCCAGCCAGCAACTCACTAACTCTCTTCCAGCCCTGCCCCCCAGCCAGGGCAGCATTCCACCTTCCTTTGTTCCTCTCCATGGGGGGGTGTCTGGCCACTGGTTTGCATAGTGACTCATCCTGTTTTGCTGGGTCGTGGTACCCACGGCAGCCAGTGGGAGTTACCCAAGAGCCAGCAGCATAGGAACCAGCCAGGTACCCCCACTACGTCACACAGGGCAAGTGCGGAACATGGGGTGAAAACTGGGGGAAATGGGTGCAAAGGGAATGGGAGGGGGGCAGAAAGAGGTGGGGCAGGGGCAGAGTGTAGGATGGGAGGTTATCCTGGGCCCTGCACCACTGCTAGGGACAGCCCTGCCTGCTCCCTACCTCCCCAAGGTTGAAATCCAAAACCTGAGCCCCACAGCTCCTGGGAAGGTGGGCAACTCCCCAGCTGCCTGCTACTCCAACCCCTGCTGGCAGCCCCAGCTACCAAGGTCAAGGCAGCGCAATGTGCATCCAGGAGCACGAGGTAGCGGAAGGGGCTGCTGCTTTGTTCCTCTCTTCCCACCAAGCCAGGAGGCTGTGGCCGCAGGAAAGGCCGCTGGTGGCCACACTTGAGAAACCCTGGTCTAGAAGCATATGCTGCCGTAATTAACGTGGTGCTCATTCCGTACGATGGACCTGTAAGCAGACAGCTCTCCCTCTGCATATTGGCCCAGGTTAAGAGCAGGCACTAATTTCAGGAGCCACGGTAGACGCCTTTGAGCTGATTTTCAAACATGGCATGCCACAGTCAGTCAGATCCTCTGACCTGGCCACAGTGTGCCCAGCACAGTGAGGCTGGTGGACAGGGTGTACCACGGGGGTTTAAAGCTGACTTCAACCTCTCCCGGTTCTGGGGGTGCCAGGCATTGCACTGAAATATATAAAGGAGCCTGAAGGTTTTTCCGATTAGAATGCTGCCACAAGGGCCACGCCCTGATTTTACCACCTTCCCTACAACCATCCCCCTCAAGTTGTGAGGAGGAAAGAGGCAGCCCTGGGCTGGCTTTCCTGGCTGTGCTCCGGAGGATTCAGCCATGCCAGAGAAATCTTCTATAGGCTTTTCAATCAGGTATAAGTTCTTTCATCAAGCCGTGGAGACTTTGCTCCCCCCACAACCCCCTCTTGTGACTTCATCTGAGAAACCAGCCCCCTGTTGCAAACTGCTTTGAATGCTGTGAGCACTGCTTATTATTCGACATCTCGCCTCCACCCATCCTTTCAGAGTATCCACCTGTTGTCTCGTCACACACCTCGCCTGCCATCTCTCCAGGCTACAGCCTCTCTTCTTGGTGCTAAGCACTGCACAAAGGGGCACGGAGCGGGGTCCTCCACACCGTCAGAATACAAACAACAAACGGCAGCAACATGATTTGGTGGTTTCATTGGGATATTTCTGAAGGGGTTCTCTCATTGAAAGAGGAAACGCAGGAACAGTGAAATAAGCAAAAAAGCAGATGTCAAGAAAACCACCACCTCCCCCACAGAAAGCCCCACCCTCGCCAAATCCTTTGGCTGCCCAAGCCAAAACCACAAGAAAACCACCCACAGCTAAATACAGCCTCTTGCTTCATGTTATAACATAGTATTTCAGCAGTGGCCATGGTGTATGTGGCAGGAACCCAGAGAAAGAACGCTGGGAGTGAGGAAAGAAAGAAGCCGTACAGGAAATGAGGAGGAGGGGCACAGCCTTGCTCCTCAGATGGAAGACTTGCCAAGCAGTGCCAGAAAACGGGCACCACACAAAAATGGCCACATCAGTGTCTAGGGCAGATTGTTAGCTGGGACATATCGGTGTAGCTCCATTGGCCCCTATGGTGCTAAGCTTTCCATCAGCTGGGGCTCTGTCCCAGTCCTACAACGGGCTTTGTCCCATAAGGTTTATCTGTAGAACACGCATGCGGATCGTGGCCTCTTTTATAAGAACACTTTGAAATTACTGACAAACTGACGTCAGAGTTGGGTATGATCAATATTTCTAGATCTCCTTAAGCACCACTCCATTCCAAATTGTGTCTGTTGAATTACTGAAGAGAAAGACAAATGTCATTGTTTGTGTGGGGTGGTTCTCCTCTCGCTAGAGTTACACAACGCACACAATGGCTTTTCCCAGCCTACCCATTTTCTCTTGGGAGTTGTTGACCGAGATATTTTGCTACTGTGAGGCTGGTGGCAGCCCAATGTGTGTGAATCAGGGAAAGCTTCAGGATGGCGAGCCTCAATACAAACAATTCTGCCTGGAATAAGAGAGAAGTCCCTAATATTAGAAAGTCTAAGGGGTAGCGGGTTTGTAACTTTACAAACAAGTAGTCCGGTGGCACCTTAGAGACTAACAAAATAGAGAGAGTATCATGGGCTTTCATGGGCAAAACCCACTTCCTCAGGTGAGCTGCAGTGGAAACAGAACGGAGATATTTATAACAACCGGGGAAGTACCTGTCAATTGTGGGACTGATGCTAATGAAGCTAACTAAGTGGGCTGGAAGTGTCCTGTTCTTAGCTTTTGATGTAAAAAATGCAGGCTAAAGGCAGGGGAGAATGGCTTTATAATACAACATCCCGTTAATGTCTTTGTTCAAGCCCAAGGTAATAGTGTCAAATTTTCAGATAAGTACCAATTCTGCACTCTTTCCGTAACTGGCTGGTAAAATTTCTTTGTAGAAGAATGTCTACTCTTAAATCCATGACTGAGTGACCAGACAGGTTAAAATGTTCCCCTACAGGTTTGTGTGTGTTACCATTTCTGATGCCTGATTTGTATCCATTTATCCTGTCCAGTTTGGACAATACACATGGTAGGAGGGCATTGCTGGCACTTGATAAGATTAAAGTTACACCAACGGGGAGGGGGGGGAAACCTAGATTACAATCTTGTTTTGAAAGGATATGCAAATTAGCATCAAATTTGCATATCGTCTTCTGATTGCTTTTTTGAAAACGAAAGCAGTATAGACAGGGTTTTTTCAAAAGAACCCCCTTTTAAGGAAGAAGTGTTCTTTCAAAAAGGGGGTTCTTTTGAAAAAACCCTGCCTATACTGCTTTCACTTTCAAAAAGCTTTTGAAAAAGCGAGAAGACGATATGCAAATTAGCACCAAATTTGCATATCTCCTTTCAAAAGGAGAACAGTCTAGATGTACCCCAAGAGTTTCCAAAATGGGTGACTCAGGTAGGAGGCTAAATCTATAGTTAGACTTCTAAGTAAGTGACCTGATCTTCAAAGGTGCTGAGCACACTGAATCCAAAGAGTTCGAGCCAGCGTACCAGTATCATTCAGGAAACCGATACTAGAGTGCAATGCTGTTTTTCCTACGCAGGTGTAAAAGGCACGTCTCATCTTTGATAGCTCCAAAAGCACGGATTTAGTCTTTCCTGACAGTTTGTCCAACTATAGTGCACATTTCTTTAGAGGGATAACGCAGTCATTAATTTCTACCAGGAAAAAAAAACCCCGACATTAAGCTCTCTGCTCTTCAAACAATGCTGCAATTGTTATGTTGTCAGGATAAATTAGGCTGCCAAGTGGTGAAAACCCCAAAGGAAACTACATTTCCTTCTGAAATAGTCCAGCGAAGACCTTAACTGGCCTCTTCCTGCAATGAGGCTTTCGAAAATGCTTTCTACTGCTCAAGATCAGGCAGTAAGGGCTAGGATTTTCGAGAGACTAAGGGAATTAGGTGCTCTGCTCCGATTGGATTTCTACACAATGTTGGGCACCAAAGTCTCTTGGGATCCTTTGAAATTCCCACCTTAAAGGATAGGCATGTTGCAAACAGAAGTGAAATGGTTCCCCTAAAGGATAAGCCTTTTCTTACCTGTTTTCACTGGATTTCTGGGCAAGTAACATTGAAAAAAATGTTGCTGTCGTCAGAACCTCCTCTCCATCTGTGCTCTCCCTCCCTCCTTCTCAGGTTTGTCGTCATCAGCGTTAGCTCCTCGTCTTCGAGAGATTCATGACATGTGTATTTTTGTGCCTGATGCTCGAGAGGTCTGAAAAGTGTTCCTGTGAACCAGTCACTGATGCATCACTCTCAAGTGAAGATAAATTTCTGGCCATTTCACCCTCCCCCCTCCTCCTTTTTAAGACATGCCAGGAATACCAATATGCTTAGCAAAGTTAGGGATAAGACAATAAAATAAGGCATAGATTTCACTTTTAAAATGTAAGATGACATTGAAGGGATTATCTGACCTGTTTGACTCCAGATTGTTCCAATTTAAGTCAAGTCTCATTTTTTCTTTAGTGATACCCACTTTTGTTCTTCTGTAACTTAAATGAGACAAAAGATTGACTAAGAATTAACAGTGCAACAATCATGGAACACTTGATCAACAGCAATGCTTGTTTTTCCCCCCACGGAATTCTTTGTATGCTGAATTTCTTTCACTGTTAACTCTCCTGGGCTGAGATTTGCTATTTGTAATTTCAGCACTGCATTGCAACTGTAGACATGGGCTAATTTCAAAGCCCATTAAAGCTAATGGAAAGATGTCCATCAACACCAGTTGGCTTTGGATCAGGCTCTTCTAGAACAGATGTTGAATAATTTAACAATGTTAAAGTGGAAGGGCCTGATTCTGTTTTCACTTATTCGGGAACAAAGGAAGTCAGTAGGCCCAATTCATAGAACACTGGAACTGGAAGGGACCCCGAGAGGTCATGGAGTTCAGTCCCCTGCCCTCATAGCAGGACCCAGTACCATCTAGACCACCTAACCAGCTCTTAAATGTCTCCAGAGATGGAGATTCCACACCCTCCGTAGGCAACTTATTCCAGTGTTTAACTAGGCCTGAACTCCCCTTGCTCACCCTCCCTTCCCCCAGTAGTGTTCTATCCAAAGACCCTAATGCTAACAGGTAGCCAGGTCCTTCTGGTGAGGCCATATCTGGAATAGTGTGTCCAGTTCTGGCCCTCCCCCCCCCCCCCAATTACAGGAAGAATGCGGATGCATTGGAGAGGGTCCAGCAGAGGGCAACCAAAATGATTAGGGGGCTGGAGCATATGAGGAGAGGCTGAGGGAGTTGGGTCTATTTAGCCTGCAGAAGAGAAGAGTGAGGGGGGATTTGATAGCAGCCTTCAACTTCCTTAACGGAGGTTCCAGAGAGGCTGGAGAAAGGCTGTTCTCAGTAGTGACAGATAGCAGAACAAGGAGCACTGGTCTCAAGTTGTGGTGGGAGAGGTCCAGGTTGGATATTAGGAAAAACTATTTCACTAGGAGGGTGGTGAAGCACTGGAATGGGTTACCTAGGGACGTAGTGGAGTCTCCATTCCTAGAGGTGCTTAAGTCTCAGCTTGACAAAGCCCTGGCTGGGATGATTTAATTGGGATTGGTCCTGCCTTGGTCAAGGGGCTGGACTTGACCTTCTGAGGTCTCCTCCAGCTCTGTGGTTCTATCAATCTCCCTCCACAGCTGGAGCAAGAGGGAGTGCCACTTGGCCAACCATCTTTTCATACAGTCCAACTGGGCTCTGATTGGCCTCCTCAAGCCCTCTGACTGGGTGCTAGCCAAAGTCTTCTCCTAGGGCTGTTTTAACACTTTTCATTCCAGTGCAGGGCAACATCACACTCCCCAAGTCTGAATTAAAAACAAAAACAAAACTTGTTCCAGCTCCTTTATTTCTTTGTTCCCCTGCGGAGGGCTTTCCACTGCTCCAGCCCTAATCCTGGTGTGGGGCAATTTTGTTTAGGCTGCACCCAGCTCATCAGGGTGTTTAATCCAGACTGTCCTAGGGAAGTTAAAATTGCTCAGACTAGGCTGCTTAACAGGATGGATTGCACCTGGGTGAGGTGTCAGCTGGATACATAGCCCTAAGTGACCCTGAAGCCTAGCTAGACAGGAAAAAGCTGGGCTCCTATAAAGCCAGGGGAAAGCCAGCCAAAGGGGCTTTGGGGGTGGGGGGATTAACAATCACACTCAATCTTGAGGGGAAAATGCAGGAAGAAGCCTAGAAAAATGGCAGCAACAGGGAGACTGCATGGGCCTGAACTGTGGGTTGTCGAGTCCCTGGAATCCAGGGGAGAGAAGGGCCTGGTTTCCCCTACCACACACTGGGGGAGAGGCATAGACAGGGCAGTGGACTGAGAATTTGATACCTGGAAACTATGGTGCCTGGAAGCACTGCAGTACATGGGGTGTGAAGGAAAGTGGATGCATCCCAGTGCAGCATACTGGTAAGAAAGTGGCCAGCTGGGGGAGGGGCTCTGATCCAGCTCCCTTACTTCTGTCTTCGCCCCCACAGTGGAGGCCGGGGGAAGTCCCAGGTGCACAGGGCCAGCAGGAGAACTCCAGGTGTGCAAGGCAGCACCCGAGACCTTGGAGAACGGGGCTGACAGGAGAGCCCCAGGTATGTGGGGCCAGCAGCTGAGACTCCAAATGCTGAGTCAGGACCCTAGGGGTGGAGCATCCCCTGCACTATAGTTCCCTTCCTGTGTCTATAGGTACTGCTCCCATTTGGCCAGGAACGGGAGCAATGTGGGGAAAGGGACAACTGGGACAGCTACAGCCCCACACCCTCTATCCTACACATACCCACCTCAATTCCCTACCCTGACTCCTGCACCCCCCCACTCTTCTAGTCCTCTTCCCTGAGGCCCTCACTTCTCCAGCCTCCTGCCTTGACTTCTGCACCCCGCCTCCTACATCCCCACGCCCTGCCCTGACCACCCGCACTCTACTCCACACTTAAATTTCTTATGGGTACTCACATGGCAATCCCCCCTGCTGTGAGCCTCCCTCCACGGGGGGGGGGGGGGGGGGGGGAGGGGGAGAGGGGGAGAAGAGAGACCTGGAAGAAATTTAAGTTATTCACCCCTAGCCTGGTCTTCTCTGTGGGAGCCTCTCAGGCTCCGTCTACAATACACAGATTTTAGCCACATGACAAAGCTGTGTGGGTACACATCAGGCAGTGTAAACACTGTTGGTCGGCACTTTTGCTGCCACAAAAATTTCCATCCTTTACGAGTGGAATTTGTGTTGACAGGAGTGTGCTCCTGCTGACCATGCACTGTTTATACGGACACCTGCTGTGGCAAAACGTTCGCCTTTTGGGGAAGGTAGCCCCTCTGAATGACAGTTGTCGCTCAATTGCCAGTGTAGATACGGCTTCAATCTCTGCAGCCTCTCAGCAGTTTCCTGCTGTTCTCCATGGGAGAAGTAGCTTTTTTAGACCCAGTAAATTAACCCCAGGTCCCATCCTAGATGTGGCAGACAAGGCTAATTGGATGGGGCTGGCAAGTTCCAAGCCTCCAGCCCTTAAGAGGAGCAGGCCAGCCCATCACAGGCTACATGGCACTAAATGCGTGTTAGAAATCTATGACCACTCCTTGGAATTTAAAAACATTCTAATTTGACTCTTTTCACCACCCTTGTGTGCTCACTTGCTGCACTCAAGCACCATTAAAAACAAATGCTGAGCTCAAATAGTTGCAGAAAACAAACTGAAACGGTAAAATTCACAATTTGTGCTGATGTCTGGAACAGACAAAACCAAACCCAAATCACTTGTGATTTATGGAGCTAACTAACATAGCACAAATATTGAATTCTCAGAATAGCTTGCAAATAAGTTACAGATCAAGAATTATTTTTGGAGTAAATTCGCAAGCAATTTCAAATTATAAATCAGTGGGAGAATTTTGCAGTCTGCTTGGCATTTCACAAACTCAAACAAAGGACAAACTAAATAAGTTAGGAGAATTCACTGCTGCTAACTCTGATTAAAATTTTACAGATCTCACTTCCTCATTAAAGTCAGACTTTATCAGTTTTAGGGCCACGATAAGGTGGGTGCATAATTGGCTGGATAACCGTAGTCAGAGAGTTGTTGTTAACGGTTCTAAATCCTGCTGGAAAGGGATAACAAGTGGAGTTCCTCAAGGGTCTGTTTTGGGACCCGTACTATTCAATATCTTCATCAATGATGTAGATATTGGGATAGAGAGTACTCTTATTAAGTTTGCAGATGATACCAAACTGGGTGGGGTTGCAACTTCTTTGGAGGATAGGGACATAATTCAAAATGACCTTAGCAAGTTAGAGAAATGGTCAGAGGTAAACAGGATGAGGTTTAATAAGGAGAAATGCAGAGTGCTCCACTTAGGAAGGAACAATCAGTTCCATACATACAAGATGGGAAGCGACTGTCTAGGAAGGAGCATGGCGGAAAGGGATCTAGGGGTCATAGTGGACCACAAGTTGAATATGAGTCAACAGTGTGATGCTGTTGCAAAAAAAGCAAATATGATTCTAGGTTGTATCAACAGGTGTGTTGTAAGCAAAACTCGTGAAGTCATTCTGCCGCTCTATTCTGCACTAGTTAGGCCTCAGCTGGAGTACTGTGTCCAGTTCTGGGCGCCACATTTCAAGAAAGATGTGGAGAAATTGGAAAGGGTACAGAGAAGAGCGACAAGAATGATTAAAGGTTTAGAGAACATGACCTATGAAGCCAGGCTTCATGAACTGGGCATGTTTAGTTTGGAAAAAAGAAGATTAAGGGGGGACATGATAGCGGTTTTCAAATATCTAAAAGGGTGTCACAAGGAGGAAGGCGAAAATTTGTTCCTCTTGGTTTCTGAGGACAGGACAAGGAGTAATGGGCTTAAAGTGCAGCAGGGGAGGTTTAGATTGGACATTAGGAAAAAATTCCTAACTGTCAGGGTGGTCAAATATTGGAATAAATTGCCAAGGGAGGTGGTGGAATCTCCCTCTCTGGAGATATTTAAGAACAGGTTAGATAGACATCTGTCAGGGATGGTGTAGACGGAGCTTGACCCTGCCTTGAGGGCGGGGGGCTGGACTCGATGACCTCTCGAGGTCCCTTCCAGTCCTATTATTCTATGATTCTATGATCAACCTGCCTGATTCACTATTGTAAGAAAAAAATAACTTAAAATCTCTTCCCCTAAGGCAAGCACACTTTGCTTTCATCCAGGTCATAAAATGAGCCTAATGAAAAACTATTTTTTCCTCGGACACACTGAAGGACACTTAGGGTATGTCTATACTAGGAAATTTCAAAATAAGTTATTTCGAAATAGTGTTCGATGCAGGCTCCCTTAGGGTATGTCTGCAATGCTATTTCAGGATTCCGGAATATTCTGAAATAGCTATCCAGCATCTTCACAGCAAGCCCGTAATTTCAGACTCGCTATTCTGACATCCCTGTAAACCTCATTTTATGAGAAGTAAGGGACGTTTTGGAATAGCGGGTTTTCAAAATTTAGCACTATGCAGTCAATGCCAAATGACGAAATAAGCTATTTAGAAATTGCATCAAAATAAGATATGCAATTTGCATAGCTCAAATTGCTTATCTATTTCAAGTTACGATACAGTGTAGACGCACCCTTAATGTGGATGTATTACCTCGACTTTGTAATTACTTTGAATGACTCTGGGGAATTGTTATTTTGAAATAGCAGCTGTGGAGAATCCACACTACTACGATTTCTAACTAACTATTTTGAAATAAGCATTATTCCTCATGGAAAGCAGGACTTATTTCAAAATAAACAGCCCCTTATTTTGAAATAACGGGCTTGGTAGTGGGGACACTCCAGTTATTTTGAAGTAACTCCTTAGTATAGACCAGGGCTTAGTTCTCAATGAAATCAGTCATCCCTCCTTGTAATAGTGCATTGAAAGGGTGTCTACAAGTATTAGGCATCTTCCAAAACAAACCTTTATTTCACTTTCACACAGTGCCAACTTCAATTTTAATTCCATCAGAAATGGGACTGATTGTTGTGTAGATTCCTAGTTCTTCCCTCCACAGTTGTCATGGATTTTTCTGATGAGTCCAACAAAGAATGCATGTTTGCAGAGTTATTGTAGCCTTGTTGGTCCCAGGGTACAACAGACAAGTAGGTGAAGTAATGTGTTATTGGACCAACTTCTGTTGATGAAAGCTACATGCTTCTGGGCTACACAGAGCCTGGAAGACCAAAAAGAGCTCTGTGTAGCTTGAAAGACTGTACCTTCCTCCAGCAAAAGTTGATTTGATACAAGGTATTACTTCATCTGCCATATAAGTGTTGCTTCACTCCATAATACGTGACACAGAAACTACAGTTTTCATTACCGCATCAGTGGGCGGTGGATACTCAGCTGTCATTAAGATTGGAATCTCAAGATTCACCTTTGGGGTCAGCATTATTTTGGGAAAGAAAAGGCCTAGAAGTTAGCAGCAGTAGTAACTGTGTTACTTCTGCAACAAGTATCTCTCCATGTCATGTTTCTATCAACCTCAGGACTCACCATCAAAATGAACTTGACAACCCCGGTACAGCTAAAGGCAAAAAAGGTTTCTTCTACATTAAAACTGAATGATCCCAGGAGTCAAAGGCGAGGACAGCAGCTGGTGACACTAGTTCTGGCATACAATGAGTAGCAGCTCTGGCATACAACGAGAAAGGAAAACGTATCTGAAGCCCTTCCTCCAAGTCGGGGGAGCTCTGGATGCCTAACTGGAAGCCCACAGCACTTTACAGTATTCAACAGCTGATCAATTCACTCAAGTCATTTTCAATGGCAAACAAACACATATACATTGAAGATCACACACATGCAGCATAGAGTGTTATTCAGCTAACAAAGAAAAAGAAAAGTAAACACTTTACATTTAAGATGCTCAGCTAGAAAATACCACTTCAGGGTGTGTCAATGTAGGGCAACAACTATTTCTGCAAAATCCAAAGTGTAGCGTTTTCTGTAAGATTGATTTATGAAATATTTCAGGTCAAATCTTGCATTATTTACCACACTAAGGCAAAACTCACTGTAGTCAATAGGAATTTTGCTTGACAAAGATTGAGTAAGGCAGTGGCCCTATCTAATGTTTACCTTAGCATGTGCATGGTACAGAATGTTATTCCGAAGGGATACAGCCCAGCAGAGCAGGAGAAATTTGCACGGTTCTTTCTTCAGCTAGGCTGAGACACTATATTTAAATGGCAATTTAAAAAAATTAAAATTAAAAAAAAAAAAAAGAGTGGACAGTAGCAAAGTGAACAGCAAAATATTTGCATTGTTAGCTGCCAGGTTGCTTGGGCGATGAGCTCAGCAGAACTATTTTTCAGCTGTCACACAACATTTCATGGAGTATGATGCCTAGCATTGTTCATCTGACATTAACTTCACCTCTTCATCCTGGAACCATCAAATGCACCGTTGGATTAAATTGGGCAGATCACATTATGTGGGAAAGTGAGAAATATGACTGTATCACAATTGATTTCCCTCAAAGCACATGTCAACCTCTGAGATTTTGATACTGAAATGATAAATAATTTTCCACCAGTACTTGCCACATTCAGCAAGCTGAAAAGTTCTTCTGCATATGCAAGTTTTATTTAAAGCATATTTTATGTCGCTTAGAATGTAAGAACAAAAGAATATAAGAACAGCCGTACTGAGTCAGACCAAAGGTCCAGCTAGCACAGCATCCTGTCTTCCTGTAGTGGCCACTGCCAGGTGCCCCAGAGGGAATGAACAGAAAAGGTAACCATCAAGTGACCCCTCCCCTGCCAGCCATTTCCTGCTTTGGAAAAACAGAGGCTAGGAGCACCATTCCTACCCTTCCTGGCTAATCGCCATTGATGGACCTAACCTCCATGAACCTATCTAGTTCTTTTCGACCCCTGTGTGCAATCTGACAAGTGGCAGACAAGTTTTTGTCTTCACTGATTTTTTTGAATGGGTCAGATCACAAAATGGAGAGTCCTTTGTACTATAGCTAAAGTCACGCTTGACCTGCCATGAAATTTCCGGATGTAAATGTGACTGGAGAAAAGTCACACAAAATTGATGAAATGGGACTATGGCAGCACTGATCAACTCTTGCATGCTTCATGAGATCTCACATACCAGAAATTATGGCTGAGACACAGTTTCACAAGCTACAGGCTTGCTTTAGCCAGATGATTTCTGGAACTAATTGGTTCATCCCTCAGCCCTGATTATTCACATTTGAACCATTAAAAAAAACCAGGTCATGAATGACAATCCCTTTACATTGTTCTAAATATTTCTGCAGGTTGGGGCTGAACCGAAGCTTGTTGAAGTCAACAGGAGTCTTTCCATAGATCCTGTATGCCTGGGAAACTCACTACATTCTAACATGCACTAGGTGATTAGAATTTAGGTGTTCCATGGAGTGGGACTGCTTTATGAATACAAGCATCAGAGGAGTAGCCGTGTTCGTCTGAATCTGCATAAACGAGAAATCCTGTGGCACCTGTAGACTAACAGATTTATTGGAGCATAAGCTTTTGTGGGCAAAACGAATCAAAAATCATGACCCACTGTGTCAGATGCAATGTCATTATTTATAACAGAAGCATTCAAAGGGCACGCTACGCAGCAGGGCAAAAGCCAAAATAAGCTACAGAATTTAAGCTACATCAATTGTGTAGCTGAAGTCGAAATAGCTTTTCAGTTTTTGGCACTGTCTACCCAGCAGGAAGTCTGAGAGAGCACTCTTCCTCCCACTTCCCTTACTCCTAATAAAAGAAGGGTTACAGGAGTCGAAGTAAGTAGTCCTCAGGCTCAACATTACATCAAATAACTGCTTGCTATGTAGACACGGACTGTGCTATTTTGGAATAACATTAGTTATTCTGAAATAAGGCTGCAATTTTTGCAGTACTAGCTAATTCTGCCTTTTAAAGCTTTAAAGGCAAACGACTATTCCAGACTCCATCTTTACTTTCACTTGCCTTGTGTGTCATATGGAAGACATTTGGGTGGTATTCACCCTCATGCAGTGGGTTAGCACAAGGCCACGCATTAGTTAAGCTCTGTTTTGAATAATTAAATGGTACATAATGATTGTGGTGGCTGTGCACATGGGTGAATTTCACCATTTGTGCATATTTATATTAGTCACTACTGCAGCTCTCTTCCTTCAGAATATTCCCTTCACTGGGGAGAAGCCCATATTTTGGTTTCATCCATGCATTTTCAACTATCTGGGCATTTCACAGAGGAGGAAGAGAGGCTGTTCTCAGTGGTGACAAATGACAGAACAAGGAGCAGTGGCCCTGAGTTGCAGTGTGGGAGGTCTAGTTTCCTAATGGCCAAACTATTTCACTGGGAAGGTGGTGAAGCACTGGAATGGGGCACTTAGGGAGGTGATGGAATCTCCATCCCTAGAGGTTTTAAGTTGACAAAGCCTTGGCTGGGATGATTTAGTTGGGGTTGGTCCTGCTTTCAGAAGGGGGTTGGACTGGATGACCTCCTGAGGCTTCTTGCAATCCTAGGATTCTATGATTTTTCTATTCTGTCAGTCAAAGTAGTTGCAATTATGACAGTTTCTAACCATTACCCAATTACTGGCCCTTTCCTTACACCTGCCAGCTGGCACATGGCCGGCATACTTCCTCTTTTGGCATGGTTTTCCCTTTGCTTTTTCACTGTCAGCCGACTGCTTATTTGTTTAACTGATGTCTACAGTCACATGCTCTGTGTAGTCCTCTCTACAGCCTTCAATTTACATGGCTGTTTGTTCAATAGCTGAGCTGATCCCTGAAAGGCAGAAATCTATAGATGGGGTGAAGGGTGCTTGCATGAGCGTTTTTCTTGCAGGATGCTCCCTTTCATCCAACCCTTGCTCCTAGACAGGAATAGTGTGAGGGGGAGAGGACAGAAACATCATTAAGATCATAATGCTAACACTCAGCTACTGTCAATCTTCTGTGAAATGTTTCCTGGCTCTGATTATCTGCAAGACATTTTTGTTCAGCCAAGGCACAGAGGGCTATAGAGCAGGGCTACTCAGCACATGGCCTGTTTGCGGCCCTCAGTGCGGGTTGGGTTTATACGGGGCTCAGCATGCGGCCCGCCAATGGGATCCTTTGAACATGGCCTCCATTCGGAGCACGCTTCACAACAGTGAGGAGTCTCTCAGGCGGGGTGAGCATCGACAGACGTAAGTGGGCAGGCTGGTTGGAACAGATGGGTGCAGGGTGTCGGCGTTTCTAGCCCCCAGGGCGGTGGTACCAGGGCACTGTGGGAAGTGCTGGCTGCTTAGCCTCGTGGGCAGAGCCTGAGAGGCGCTGACTGGCTCACACCGGCCCCGTTTGGGTCTGGCATCGTGGCTGGCCAGTCCTGCCTCCATCCCGCACGGAGCGATGTATTCCCGCATGGGGACATCAGCCCTGCTGCACCTGTTCTTTTTTGCCTCTTGTGTCCGGCCTGACTCACCCAGCTCCCTGCCCATCACAGGCTGGAGTACTCTTGCTTGGAAACTTTGAGTAAAATCACTCCAAGAACTGCACAACCTGAAGCTTCAAACTAAACACCCAAAACACTAGTATACAATTTTCTTTTTAAAAACGCTCGTTAAAAGTGCTGTTAGCTGGGGGGAAAATCAGGTGAATATTGAACTTTATTAATATCAGCAGAACTGACTTAATGGGGCCTGCGTGTGGTATAGTTCTGCCTTAATTGTATTCATTCCTGTCAGTGTGAAATAAGCTATTTGCGTGTATATGCAACCACGCTCTAGTTGCAGCCCTTGGCATGTGCTGTGAGTATCATTGTGGCCCCCGGGCTTCCAAAGTTGAGAAGTCCTGCTATAAAGGGATGTTACCTGGTTAAAAATCATGGGCTCAACTCAGCTTGGGTACAGCCCCATTGTCTTACTAGGATTTTTCACTTATACTAGTAGAGAACTTATTCCTATGTATTGAAAAGCGTTCTTGACTTACGTTAATAATATACTCTATATGGCTATGGTCGAGTGGCACTCTGCCTCCCTCTAGTGGTTGGTTTACAACTTGCAACATTCCTGGGTTGGTTATTGACTGCAGGGATCAAATCTAGAACTTCTGGATCTTGAAACATCAGCCTTTGCAACCTGCACTAAAAGGCCCAACTTTGTTAGCCAGGGCTGTAATTGGCTCATCAACCTCTTGTTTCCCCCATCCACCATAGCAGGAGGACACAGCTGTACAACAAGCGGGTGTGGCATATTATAGCAGCAATCAAGGTCCAGCTTATTGAAGCCATTCCTCTGCCTACGCCCCTTCAAGCAAAACACAACAGATTAATGATGCTGGGTGTCAACCTTTGGTGCTCAGCTTCAGAGGTCCTTAAAGAACCTGATTTTCCAAGAGTGCAAAGTGCTCATGTTGCAAATCTGATTCCTTTCACAGGTTAGGCACCCAAAATTACTAGCCAGGTCTGAAATCCTAGCCAGAGTCCATTAGACCTCAGACCAGCACCCAGGCCCAGCAATGTAATCTTCAAAATCACAACACCTGCCTTTCCAATCTTTAAAAAAAAAAAAAAAAAAAAAACCATCATGAACATACCCACAGAGCCTGCTGTAGTATTAGTTCCCATCAAAAACTGCTGATCATCAATATTAAAGGAGAGAGAAATAGGCTTGTCTGATTCAGTTTAGAAGTTCTTCCTCCTGGCAGCAATTAGGGAGAGCTATGTTTTTTGTATATAAGTGCTACCTAGAGTTTAATAAATGCTTATATACATTATTAATCTGGTATATTAACCAGAGATCATATAATAAAATAACTCAGGCTTTGCACGTTATCTCAAGGGCTTGCAAAATCCTTATAAGTCACTAATTAAGGGTGCATTAGAACAATAGTGCAGTAAATTTTATAGCCAGGTTTCATCTTCTCTGTAGAAAGGGTGGACTGCAAATTTATGCCACATAAAATGGAACCTAATGAATTCCAAGCACATTCAGGAGAGTGCGCATTTAACAAGTGGGAATAATAACGTTAACAGTGCTTTGAGGTAATAGACTATTTAAAGTCATATTTATAAAAGCCAGAATAATATATAATAACCTATTAATGACACATTTGTTTCCTTTATTATTCAGATTGTTAATATACATCACAAACTATGAGGCAGACATTCTCAGGCACACCAGATTGCTGTCAAACAATGGGCCCAAAGGCTCAGAAAGGAGATAAATGCACAACCTGTCTACCATGGTGTATAGCAATGAGGCTCTCTACTGCAAAAAAAAAAAAAAGAGCCCCAATGCAGGGCCACTTTGAAATCCTTGCTATCCTCAGCTTACAGAGAACTGTCCCGTCTAACCTGAGTGCTTGGGTGGCCACCCAGGAGAGATTCAAATGCCACTCAGATGATTAGCAGCACCCACAGCTGGCAGCATGTGTTTCTACTGATGGTGCACATCCACACATGCCTCAGTGCATGTAACAAAATTTATTCTGCACACACGTGGGGAAAAAATGTAGAGGGAACATTGGTGGCAGGTATTATTACTGCAGGTATCCTGTACTGAAGAGAACATCTTGCACTGCTCTTAATCAAGTAGTGAATCAAATAGCAGCTATCCTGTACTGAAGAGAACATCTTGCACTGCTCTTAATCAAGTAGTGAATCAAATAGCAGCGTTAGGTCCCCTTACTCAAAGCTACGTTGTGTGCCAAAAGGCTCGCTTCTTACTCTGAGGCCTAGCTCCAAAGGCCAGGAAAATTAACATCTGTGCCTCTGTTTGGTTCTCTTTGTTACATGCTATGGGGTAAGACTTTTTAGGCTGGACATCAGGAAAAACCTCCCGCCTGTCAGGATGGTTAAACACAGGAATAAATTGCCCAGAGAGGTTGTCGAATCTTCATCACTGGAGATATTTAAGAGCAGGTTCGACAGACATTTGTCAGGGATGATCTAGGCAGTACTGGATCCTGCCATGAGGGCAGGGGACTGGCCTTGATGACCTCTCGGGGTCCCTTCCAGTCCTAGTGTTCTATGATAAGATATAAATAGTAAAGATGTACCAAGTTCTGGATAGTTAGAGCAAACTATAATAATAATAATAATGAGGATACTTAACTCTACGGTGCTTTCCATCCATAGCTCTTAAAGCGCTTTACAAAGAAGGCAGAGCTGGAAATAGAAGCCACGTCTGATGATTTCTCCCAAGGCCACACCACCTATTAGATTAGTGGCAATATCCTGTGTATAGTTATTTTATGCAATGGCTTCTAGGTATCTCCTAATATTTAAACACAATTATATTCTAAAGTTTTCAATACAAAGTTGCATCCTTCATTTTTCTTTAGAATCATGCATCTTCCAACAGAGGGTCAGGGCTACTTGAAGTGAACACATCTAAGCTAATTTCCGCTCTGAGTATCATTAATTAATTATTGGAGGCTGGTAAGTAAATGGTAGCTTCCATCCCTGCTTCTTCCACCTGAGGCTCTGCCCCTTCCAGCAACCTAGAGCTGGCCCACCCTCACCTTGTCCAGGCACCTGGCAATTCTGTCTGGTTTATAGCATATCCTATAAGGTGCTGCCTTTGGTGTTCGTAATGCTTTCAGTTACGGGGGGCAAGGGGCGATGTATCGCGTGCCCAACACAATACCAGGCCATTAATCTAACACCCGCACAGGTTTCTCAGATCTCTTTGAGAGCACATCATGCTGCTTTAAGAAATCTCGTGAGCACATCGTGCTGCTTTAAGAAATCTCGTGAGCACATCGTGCTGCTTTAAGAAATCTCATGAAGCACCGTTTGCTTTCTCAGCCCGTTCCTGAGCCAATGAGGAGCCGTGGCCCCTTGCCCCCCCAAGAGCTAACTATCCTATTCAAACAGGCAAAATGATTCAGCTCCATGTGTTGAGGAAGGAAGGAACTCCAAGGAAGTTCAGTGTTTAAGAGGCGAGGGCATATCCTGAGAGATCAGCCCTGCAAGGCTTGAGAGAAGTGGGATTTGAAGGATTTGAATAGAGAACATTTAATGTCTGTGAAGGAGCATCCCAAGCATGAAAATCTGTTCAAAGTGATTCAGGTCAAGACTTGCTTTGTGCGGTAGCATCCACATCTCCTCACTGGAAGGGGTAGGCCCAGGGAAGCGTCTCTACCAATGCTGCCCCTTTGGTCTGAGCAGTTAGCCAATATTTGGACTAGTGGTCTCTACTGGTGATAGGGGTTAGGCGTAATGTTGGTGTCATTGTCTTTATTTTCAGTGACAAACACTAGGTTGGAGGTCACTTTCCCTAAACACAGTAGAAAAAGCCAACAGTTGCTTTCCTTCCTCAGAAGTTCTCAATGTCTTCCACTCAGGCAGCTTCTGTGCTTCTTTTATGGATGACAACATGGGACTTGATCCGAAGCCCAGTGAAATCAGTGGAGTCTTAACACAAGCAAGACTTCACCATTAACGAGGGTAAAAAAACTCCCTGACCATGCTAATTGTAATGATGGAAGCAGCTTCCAGAGACATCCCCTGAGACATTCTCGTGGCAGTAATCCCTTGGGGTATGTCTACACTAGCCCCCTAGTTTGAACTAGGGAGGCTAATTAGGGCAACCGAAATTGCAAATGAAGCACAGGATTTAAATATCCCGTGCTTCATTAGCATGTCCCCAACTGGTCACCATTTTGGAAATTGACTAGCCCGGAATAACTGCCCGCATCTACACGTGGCAGTGAAACAGGAGTTCGAAGTAAAGCCCTTAATTTGAATTAGCTATTAAACCTCATTCCAGGAGGAACAACAGCTAATTAGAGCTAGGGATTTACTTTGAACTCCCATTTTACTGCCACATGTAGACGCGGGCAGTTATTCTGGGCTAGTCAATTTCCAAAATGACCGCCCGGGAACATGCTAATGAAGCGCAGGATATTTAAATCCCACACTTCATTTGCAATTTGTCGCCCTCATTAGCCTCCCTAGTGCGAACTAGGGGGCTAGTGTAGACATACCCTTGGTCTCACTATTGTTACGGTGTAACATCCATTTTAAGTGCAGTTCTCTTTTTGGCGTTCAAATGAGAAAAAAATGAATCAAACAAGAGGCATGATTATTTACCTACACAAGAAACATACACAAGGCAGGCAAAAACGCAGGTGTCTGTGTCTGTAGGTTCATTAGAAGATATGCTCGGTATGATCATTGTAATTAACACTCATTTTTTCATTACCAAAAAAGGAAATTAAAGCCACCCGCACAATTAAACAGCAAAAATGTAAATAAAAGGTAAAAGTGGCTCAAACTAGAACATCCATTCCATCCCCCTTTCCTTCCTATGCAAGGACCTGCTGAAATGATGGGGGAGTGTTCCTACAGTGGCAACAAATGCCTGCTATAGCTCAGGGTGTCATCCCCGTAAAGAGAACGAGTTCCCTTAACTGCTGTTCTCCACACTGTATCCTTACAATCATCCACCTCACTGCGCTCTGTGCCACTGATTAAAGCTTTTGAAAACATCTTTGAGGGACTTTGAGATGGAGTAGAAAAAGTTCCCCTACAAATTGAAGAGTCTGAACTCAAAAGCTGCCCTCGGCCCCGCTGTTCAACCCTGCTGATGCCAGGAGCAGCCACAGAGGGCAAATCATGGTGAAAGTGATTTTCTAAAAGAACAGAACACACCAGACGCACATTTCCCTTTGTTCTGTCCTTCTCAGGGCTTGTTTTGCTGAACCTGTTTCACTGCAGCAACAGAGGTTTGCTGTGTAGGAGGATGTAATTCTCACACAGTGTATTTCGCACCAAGCTGCCCCCCACCTCCTTCATAAATCCAATAAGCATCTCGGAGGAGCAGATCTTGGTCACAGCAAACCAACAGGTTTGAACTTTGATTGGAGCTGAGTCACTGGCTCTTTGGCAGAAATGGCAGAATAAGAGTTCCAAAGGCAACTCGGCAAAAACCCAACCTACGGACTGGAAGAAAAAAAAAAACCTTGGTACCGACCACTGGCTGGTGAATGAAGATCTCAAAGCTCCCCGCAGCCTGGAGAGAAAAAGCAAATCAATAGTGCAGGAAAAGCCCAGGCTTTAAAAGTCAATAAAAAGACTTAAAATCCGTGTGAAACTTGACAGGAAGCCAATGCAAAAGCCAGCACACTGGACTGATGTGCAAGAATTGTCCTGAATGGGTAAATAGCCAACCTGCATCTTTTTGAATGAGGTGAATTCTATAAGTCTATTTTACTGAATAATCCAACTAATGTGGGATGATGGTGTAGTAATCCTGCAGTGATTAGAGTGTGTGGATCAACCCCTCAGCTTCACTGGGAGAATTTATAGGGTGGTATATGGTCACTAGACTCAAGACCTGCACCCACAAAGCTACAGTCCTCCTTTAATCAGAAAAAGAGGATGTGCATACAGGCAGAGCTACAAGCTCATTTACATTACCCTCAGGAGGAATTAAAAAAACAAAACAACCCCCCCCCCCCCACAAGATCTGATCCATGCCAGCAGCCAGGTACTGTGACAAAACAGAGGCTAAAGCGTGAGAAGAGTGGGTGACAGAACAAAGCCTCACTGGGCAAAACTATGCTACATAAAAGGTTACTGTAACAAGGAAAATGGCCCAATTAACAGGGCTAAGCAAATAAATAAGCATAATTAGACCAATACAGAGTCTTAACAATGAAGTACTGACACAGGTAGCCATATTTTACTGTTTTAAACTTCCAATTCAAGATTTTGCAAGGGGTCTAACTGGGTTCTAGACTCCAGCAAAGTTGTTTGCCACTTAACAGACAGACAATCCCCCCCCCCCCCCCCGCCGCCCCCCAATAATCACTTAATCCCAATCATGGAACAGACTCACCACCATAGCGACTCCAGCCAGCTGTCCTGGGAATTAGCTTGATGACTCGCTGGATGCCTCCCTCTAGCTGGTAGCTCCCCATGTTTCTCTTTGACCACGGTGTCCTCTTCAGGACACTACCCTCTGCCAGTGTCCACGCCAGTGTCTGAGCCTCCCTTCCAAGGGTAGGGTGCGCACTTCAGGGACCTCCTTCCCCAGGGGCCCCGTTCTCCTCCCAGGGAACACCCAGCTTCCCTGTACCCACCTTGCCTCAGTGACCCACTGCCAGTCTTCATCCAGCCCCTCCCTCAGGTGCAAACTGCCATCTGGAATGGCCACTCATCACTGGCAAACACCTGCTGCCCCTGCCTACCATGGCTGCCTCTCTACAGCCCTAGTAGCCTGGGCCTTGCTTCAGGCCCTCCAGCCTGGGAGCTTGCTTAACCAGAACTTCCCCAGAACTGCTCTACCTCCAGAAAACCGCCTACTTCCCTAGCAGTCAGGTCCCTACTGCCCTCTCTCCAGAGCAGCAGCCAACTCCCCCTCTCCTGCCAGGAGCCCTTCTTTATATAGCCCCCAGCTGGGCCCTCATTAGCAGAGCTGCCTCAGCTGGGACTTTGCTCTGAGCCCTCATTCAGGGCTGGGGTTTTGTCCTTAAAGGGCCAGTGCCGGGCAAATGCCCTGTCACAATTCCCCACATACACTCCTCCAATAATGGAACCCTGACTAGGGTTGCCAGGTGTCCAGTTTTGAACCGGACAGTTCGGTATTTGAGCTTTTTGTACGGGAAACAAATTGAGAAAATACTAGACATATAAATGTCCAGTATTTTCTAATTAAGTAAGTTTTATTATTATCATGAGTATCAGTACCTAGTTGCGCACTGCCTGGCTGGTAGACACGCTCACACCGCATGAGCGTGTCTACCAGTCAGGCGGTGTGCAACTACACAGTAGAGAGGACGCGGGTGGGACCAGGGCAGGATGGAATCCCCAAAGCCGGACTCGCCTGTGTACCCCGCCTGTGTACCCCAGGATCTGTGTGCGCCCGAACCAGCCCCGCTCCTCACCGGCCAGTTCCCCCCGCCCAGCCCCGCTTCCCCCAACCTCCTCCTGGTCAGCCCAGCTTCCCCCCATCTGAGATCAAGTGTGTCCAGTATTTTTTTGAAACCATCTGGTAACCCTAACCCTGACCCAAGTCCTCACAGGGGATTACTTTCCATGTAAGACAATACTTGCCCTGAGTAAGGGTGTGAGATTCTGACCCTGTGTGATTGTGGGCAAGTAACACAAACTATGTTTGGCACTTTACAGATTAAGTTGTTGCTAATTTAATGGAAGTCACGCTAGGGTTGCCAGATGATTTCAACAAAAATACCAGACACACTTGGCATTACATCACAATCTACCTTACATCTTATTTAGAAAATACCGGCCCCTATATTTTCTCAATTTGTTTCCCGAACAGAAAGCTCAAATACTGGACTGGCCAGTTCAAAACCGGATACCTACCAACCCTAAGTCACGCTCGTAAACTCTTTGCAATGAACATAGCCAGAAAGTGGACCAAAGTTAGTGCATTAGACAAGTGAACATTTTCTTTTTTTCAAACTAAGGAATAATCAGTTGTATGTTGAGAACAATTGGAATGGTACTAGGAGCCAAGGACAGTTGCACAAATTCAGAAACAATTGTTGCAACATAATCACCAACTCTCTTATAAAAGCCAAGCAAGTCAGGAGGCTTAACAAAGAGCCGGCTAGAGTGGACTTACTGAATTATGATAACAAAAAAAAAAAAAACCAATAAAGAAAATGATCTCAGCAATGCATAGGGAAGAGAGTGACTGTCCACACTTTAACAGCTGGAGGAATGGCAGTGGTACTCTAATAAAGCCCATTTTCTCCTGAAATGAATTACTTAGTTGGTCAAATTTAGCCACTGAGGAGGTTTCATTATGAACAGATGGAAGTTTAGGATTTATCTAACTCAGCTCTGTGCATGGATGACATTACTGTTAATTATCTTGTATGTGTGCAGAGGAGATTTGAAAATTAAGTCCTGTTATTAAACAGGCTATGGCTATAGCTCAGGGCTGGGACCGTACTCAATGACATATGAACCTTAGTTTTTCTACCTGGTACAATCTTTGTCCAGCAAACTAGAATCTCTAAATTCTGACGAGTGTCCCAGTGACCTGAGTGGCAGGAGGCACAAAATACCACAACTCCCATCAGGCCTGAAACACTCAGGCTACATCTACACGGTGGAGCTATTTAATAGCTATTCCTTGTATTAAGAGCTAGCCCGTTATATCGAAATATAATGGGCGTGCTAGTCTGATATCCCTGTGAGCCTCATTGCACGAGGGTTAAGGGATGTTTCGGAACAGCGCTTTATTTAGAAATTTGACGGTGTGTAGAAAGCGCTAAATTTCAAAATAAGCTGTTTCGAGGTAGGAGTGTTGTGTAGACGCTCCCTCATTGTCCCAAGTTGCTATTGTCATCATCTGTATCTAAAACAGTGGTTCCCAAACTTTTCGGCATCATGCCCCCTTTTTTATTTTTGAGAAACCCTCATGCCCCAACCCCCCCCCCCCCCCCCGCGCCCAGCAAAAAAAAAAAAAAAAAAAAAAAAAAAGGACCAGGGTTTTTCTTGGGGGAGGAGGCTGGGTCGCCTCATGCCCCCCTCCCGTGACATTTCTTCACACCCCTCCCGGGGGGCATGCCCCCCAGTTTGGGAACCCATGATCTAAAAGGTATTGTGTAAGGTGTCATGTGCAAACTGGCAATGCACTGGTCATTAATATTATTGCATGATGTATATACGGGCGGTATATAAAAATTATAGATCAGTATTAGAAATGTAGTCCTAAAATATGTTAGGCATATAGAGCCCAAACCCTGTATGGAAGACAAGGAAATGCTGTTTCACATGCTTGACGGAGGCTCCAGTGTAAATTAAGCAAGGTGTGACAAAAGAGAGTGAAAAGCACTTTGGAGCCGAGATAAACAAAGCCATCAGGTGAGCAGGTGGAAGATGACCACCACTTCACAAGGGGACGGAGACTATAGGCCCAGGAAACCTTTCTGCCTCAGGATCAAGGAACTTGGCCAAGATAGAAGCCATTCGGTATTCTTCGCTGAGGAGCCAATAGGGTACAGCAAACCTTTGATCTTAGGAACGTGGCCCCTCCCAGTCGGGACAATTCAAGATCTTGATAACTTGAGTACACGAGGAAACTGCTTATGCCAAGATTGTCACGGGCTAGAATTAAGTTTCAGTCACTAGAAAATGTCTTTGGTTTGGTTTTAGTTGGAACGTTTCCCATCTCTGTCACTCTTCCCTGAGATCACTTAAACCTCTGTTCTTTCTAATAAACTCATTCTTGTTTTATTGCAAAACCGCCTCAGCATGCGAATCTTCAGCCATAGGAGTCTGAGGCTGGCATGTGCTCTGTCTCTTGGGAGGGTCCAGCAAGAGGGACTGGACACAGCAGGGGAGACAGTTTCGGGGATCTCGGGACTGGAAGGACTGTTGCCAGGATGTGAATCCTGGGACTGACCCACTTTCCTGGACCTTTGAGGATTTGGAAGGTGTTTGGCGATGATCTGTAGAGAGTAACCAGGCTGCTGGAACCCAGGGTGAGGTCACTGTTGCTGGTGTCAGGGCTCTGAGCCAAAGCAACACAGCACAGAGTCTCCCAGACTTATGGGGCAGACAGTGACACAAGCCCTTACTGGTCTGGGTGAAACCCCAAAGCATTGCACTCCTTGTGGTGGGCATGGAGATGGAGTAGAGATTACTGAAGGGTAGCCCGTTATGTTTAGAATACTTGCCATGATAGTTGCCAATACTTAAATTGGACATGGCAAAATTACATCCTAAATTAATAAATTTTTTTAATAATGAAGATTGTTTATCTCCTAGAACTGGAAGGGACCTTGAAATGTCATTGAGTCCAGTCCCCTGCCTTCACAGCAGGACCAAGTACCATCCCTGACAAATTTTTGCCCCAAATGGCCTCTGCAAGGATTGAACTCACAACTCTGGATTTAGCAGGCCAATGCTCAAACCACTGAGCTATCCCACCCCCCTTAGGCAATGATGAAGGTGAGAGGTATCAAGCTAACACTGATCAAAATAAAAATGCGAGTGATTATTTAGCACCAGGTGCACAAAGAGCAATGAAGAGTAAAATATGGAGAGTTGGACAGGAAGGTTTCCTTTGTGGTTAACGTAACACATTTCAGCAGTGCTTGAGCAGTCTGATAGCAGGAACAGTCTAACACAGAGCTGGCCCAAGCTATGGGCTGACTGGGCTACCGCCAGTGGTGCCCCATTGTAGAGGGCACCACGCAGGGCAATAAAACAGTGGAGGTTTGCCAGAGTTAGCTCCTGGCAGGTATCTCACTGCTATATTTTCCTTTGTCTCTTCAGGGACCGGCGAATGCAGCTCCCATTGGCCACATATTGCTGTTCCCAGCCAATAGGCGCCGAGGGAAGCAGCGCGGACTAGGACACCATTTCCCTCAGCTCCCATTGGCTGGGAACAGTGTAAACCCTTCAATAGGAGGTTATGAGATAATGTGACTACAGTGAAAATTTCTTCTTCACTCCCCATAGGTTAGTGGTTGGCTTATATTCTGATTCATGAGGGTATACATCCAAAAATGTGTTTTTCCCCCATATTTACTGGCCATATAAACAGTCCACAACTTTTTCAAAAATGTTCAAACTCTGTCTAATACAAAGATCTTGTGGCAGTGAGTTCCAGAGGCACATTGTACACAAATTTCCTGTTATTTTTTTGAAAACGTGCTCTCTTGTTCTGTATTATAAAAAAATGTGGATTGCAATACCTTCTTTATACCAGTTGTTATTTGCTTACATTCATCATGTTCCCTCTTTGAGTAAGAGATTTTCACCCAAGATTTACATTGCTAATGCAATGATACTATCATGGTGAGGGTTCCAACATTTTGGCATTAGAAGATGGGTTTTGCATGCTCACGTCTCTGTTAGCAAAATCTTAAGGCCAGCCTGTTAGAATGAAGCTGACTAATGCTGCAAAGTTCAGGAAGGTATTTGTAGGTGGTGCTACCTAGTGGTGGGAGAAGACTGGCCTATTGATGTGATCAAAATCAGAAGGCAGAACTAGAGGTATAGTCAGGAGAGAAGCCAATGGTCAGAGCCAGGAGTTAGGAATCAGGGGTTCTGGCAGGCAGGGACTCAGGCTGGAGCAAAACAGGCAAAGCCTGCATAGGAAGCAGGAAGAAAGTGTGGTGTAGCTGCAGGCATGGAACACGTCAAACAGCCTCTGTGCTGCTGATGCTCTCAGGCTTAAATAGGGCTCTGTCCAATCAGGCAGTGTGAGGCTGTATGAATTAGGTGAGGCACTTTTTGATATTGTTAATGCCAATATGATAAAACTGCAAGAAATCCAACTAGATATTGCTGTTTGAGATATCGTGAAAATATAATCAGCTACCCCAGATAATCTTGGTTGTATATTTGAATCACCTTTGTATTATTACTTACAGATATGGATGTTATAGCTGCATTTCAAACTTGTGTTGTGCATCTGAGTGACACCCTCAGACGAATTGGAATCAGCACTTCCTGGCCTGCGTGCTTGCCCACCCAGGGACATACAGTAAACCCACTGAAAGTCCAGGGAATACACCAAGCCCTGTATAGCAGTGATGGGTGACCTGTGGCCCATGGGCCATGTGGGGTCTATTGGGGTTTTGTGTGTGGCCCACAAGACATTTTGTTTACCGTTACCTATGCTCGGATTGCCAGATTATGGTTTCCATCTACATACTTTTTTTTCCTACCAATATTAATAAAGTTACATGCACGTAAAGCTAGGGCACATGAAGTGAGGTGCTTGCTGATTGCACACAACATTGACTGTGCGAGTTGTGTGCTCCCTCTACAGCCAATCAAAATGCTTCTATAGTTCAATCGGCCCACAAATTCTAGGTATTCAGGCGCAGTTAGCAAAACTACCCTGGCCCAGAAGATCGTCTTGGTTACGACAGTCTTGCAGCTCACTGAAATTGACAGGGTGAGGGAGTCTAGTGTCGATGAGGCTTAAGAAATTGCACAGCAAAAGATATACTGTCCCCTCTCAGTCTGGAGTAAAGAGACAGCCAGGGGATTTCAGGAGTTAGGAGGCTAAAGAAGGGTTGGGTTTTGGTCAGGCACCTCTTACACTTGGAAACTGCCCACACAGTATTTGACATTCAGTTTTGTAGGCACCACAGCAGGTTGTAATGCTGCTCACTGGGGTTTGCGATCCATTTAATAGCTGAACACTTAACTTGAGATTAAGTTCTTCTGTTGACCACAAAGTTCATTTAGTTCAAAACTGAACTGCATCTGTCTAACCTAAGGCTTAACTTGGTCTTTTGTGTGCCAAAAGGATGAGCAAGGGGCCAGAGCGCGTGCAGGGGACACTTTTGTGCTGGCCATCCATTGGATGATCTTGCACTTCAGTGGGGGCATCCAAAGATGGACACTTGGGGTGTGTCTAAACTACATGGCTCCATCGATGGAGCCATGTAGATTAGGCTGATCGGTAAAGGGAAATGAAGCTGCGATTTAAATAATCGCGGCTTCATTTAAATTTAAATGGCTGCCGCGCTGAGCCAACAAACAGCTGATCAGCTGTTTGTCGGCTCAGCGCACTAGTCTGGACGCTCCCGCGCCGACCTGAAAGCCCTTTATTGACCTCCCCGTTATGCCTTGTAGGATGAGGTTTACCAGAAAGGTTGATAAAGGGCTTTCATGTCGGCAGGGGAGTGTCCAGACTGCCCCGATCTGCCGACAAACAGCTGATCGGCAGAGTGGGACAGCCATTTAAATTTAAATGAAGCCGCGATTATTTAAATCGCGGCTTCATTTACCTTTGCCGAACAAACAAATCTACATAGCTCCGTCGACGGAGCCATGTAGTTTAGACGTACCCTTGGTGTTTGAGAAGTGAATACCCTAATGTCTGGCTTCAACAGCGGAGAACATGACTGTGCCAGGCCAGCTTGGATCTCTGCTCTGTTTGTGCATAACGATGAAAAGAAACTCATAAGTATGCATGACAATATTTAAACAATGCCTCTTGTGTGGCCTGGCTCCCTGCGTCCTTCAGGTTGTAATTCATCCCCACCTTCAGGTTTTATTGAATTGCATTGCCTCTTTCCTATTGATATTAAGCTAGGGCATGAATCATGAAAAGTCATACTAGGGGTAGTGGACATTTTACAGAACTCTTATGTCATCTAACTGGAAAGGGGATTCTTTTCAGAAGTCTTTAATCCAGAGCTTTCATTGTTAGATTGAGTTTTTACAGGTCACTTTCTCCAATGCAGAACAAAGACCCTTTCAAAACACAAGTGTTCACACATGAAGCATTAAGAGATGCCTTTTTGTTGTATTTCACAAATGTAGGCAGTTTCCATGAACCTCGATTGCACTTATCCTTGTAAACTATTGACAAAGAGAGAGACTGATAGTGAGTGAACCAGTAAGAGCTTTAGTTTTTCCTGTGAGGGCATTAAACTATTAACTGTGAATATAATTTTTTTCTAAAAAATCCTTTGAAAAAGACGACAAAGAAACTGAAAACATAGCAGCCTGTAAATGCCATTCCTGCTTTGCTGATTTCCTGAGTCAGACCATATAGACACAATTGGATTTTCAAGTGCTTAGTACCCACCAATCGAGTCAGATTTTCAACACTGCGGAACACACAATATGCAAAGCTCTTCATCAGACCCCTAGAAGATGGTCCAGTAAAAGATATTACCTTATTCACTTGTATCCGGGACCAATGCAACACTGCATACAAACAAGGTAAAGGATGCTGCCATTTTGGGATAAAGGCGCCACGCACCACCACGAAGTGCAGACTCACACTGTGGTTTCTTCCCAGACTTTAAGGATAAGGCTTAATTTCTATATACAGATTGTAAGGCCTAAAGCCTATGGCCTTCATCTGCTACCAGACTGAAAGAGCAGCAACTATTAGCTAAGAAGCAGGAAGTAACATCCTCTTCTCACATGCCATCTTAATGACATTAAAATAGTGTAAAAACAGGTTATTAAGGAGATCCTGTCCAAATGGCACCCAATATTACCAGATTAAGAAACAGATCTTAAGATGGGTAAAGAAAACTTAGTTTGGTAACATTCTGTTTTGGAGGGAAATGACTCTTCAATAGTTGAGGAGAAGTTCAACTGCCAGATCAGAATTGGTGCTTAGCATGTGTATTCTGCTTGCTTGGTTATTGTTAATAAATTGAAAGTCTTGATATTACCACATGTTAGGCTCCTTCACTGTTAAAAGGTTCTGCAAACCCACAGGAAGTTACGCCCTGAGCCCTAGGAATTGGGTAAAGGTAGCTGCCCCTATAGTGTGTGAATGACAGAATGTGTGTGGATAACCTTCTTCTCCCCCTCCCACCTATTACCCATGTATCTAAGTACCTCATAATCAGTAATGTTTTTATCTTCACCACACGGCATGGACATAGCACAGTGACATATTTCCCTTTTAGAAAGGGGAACTGAAGCACAGAGAGGCTAAGTGACTTGGCCAAGGTCTTGCAGGAAATCTCTGGCAGAACTGCAAACAGAACCTGAATTTACAGAGCCCCTGGTGGTCTGTGTAACCAACAGGGCATCTTTCCCTTTTTGTCTTGCCCCCACTAGTGAGCAGTTACTCACAGGAATAGCTCCATTCGGTCCCTTTTTAATTGGGTCTTCCCATTACATTTCAAGTCATTCAGATTGCTGCACCGTAATGGCTTCCACGTGGAAAAACATCAGGGCTCTTCCTTCCTTGTTACCATGAGGAGTCAGATTAATACACATCTGTGTACCCAGTTTGTCTAAAACTGAACTGTGCCTCTCTGACCAGCTTTCTGATGGCTTTTTGCAAATTGCCGTAAAAAAAAAAAAAGTGGTTTAGAAATAGAAACGTCATCACCTAGCTTGCCAGGGTTAAAAGTATTGTTAAGGCCACTTTCTGACCATCCTGGAGGGGAGAGGAATATTTTCCATTCAGCTGCAGACTGGGGAGCTCATAGCCTCACCGGTACCCAGGTCAAGGTGTGTGTTGCGGGGGCGCTTCTGAAATGGGTGGGGTGTCGGCAGAAGGGACTGGACCAGGGCAGCCAGCCCTCAGCACTGCCCAGACCATAGTGCAACACCCCCCCAGCCCTCAAAACTGGCTGGCAGCAATTTAAAGGACCTGGGGCTCTGAGCACTGCCACTACGGCAATAGCAGTGCTGGTGAGAGCCCCAGGCCCCTTTGAATCTCCCCATTGCCCCATTTGCCCCACCCCCCCCCCTTTCTCCCATTGGCAGTCCCCCGCTGGCAGACCCGGCTGCTGAGAACACAAGATCACTGGTGGGAGCCATTTCCCTCTGTGTCCAGCAGAGAGGGCATGTGCCTCTGTGCAGCATACGAGAGATGTTAAAATGCATTTATTCAGGTAAACACGCAACCGCTGAAAATTTCTGCTGCCGATACCAAGGCTAAAAACCAGCTTCCCACACACACCGGCTCAGTGCCCCCGTTTACTCCCCCACACTACGGTCTCTGATACAGAGGCTTCCTGCTTGCCCCCTCCCGCTGCTGCCTCAGCAGCATGAGTGGGGAGGGCGGCAGGGAGGCTGCATGTAATCACAAAGGTTAACACGTTTCCACTTACACATCCCTATAGGGTACAAGCTGGCAAAGAAAGTGTGCTGTCACTGGAAACCTGCACATTACACTGGGCATGTGCCTCCAGCCGGGACAGACAGACAGACACGTTAGCGATGCTTGAGCTCATGTGGTAAAATCTGCAACACGGGCAGGAGCATGAACTACATACCTGAGCTCAGAGGCAAGGGATCCGCTGGGTTTGTACTCAGGGGGCCGCCCTTGCTGCTGCCCAGGCTGCAATGTGCCAACTGCTGTTTTTAACATGCTAGCTCAAGGGGGACTAGCGTGTCTGTCTACCCAGGCTGGCAGGCCCTCTTGAAGGCCTGCTTGGTGTGTCAGTCCCATTCTGATTCTCCCTGCTGCCCAGGGGTACCCACCTGTTGTCTCAGCTTATTCTTAGGCTTTGTCTACACTGGCAATTGGGCGACAAGGCTTTTGTTGTTCACACGTGCTCAAACGCCTCCCTCCCTGACCCGGACAAAAGCTTTGCCTGGCAAGTACGGGGCTTTGTCTATACTACAAAGTTTTGTCGCCAAAACCCACCTGCACCCCTTCCAAACTATGCCGAGGCCAGGGCCACTCTATGTCTGCTCAAGGGTCCTACACTTCTTGGCTCCCTGGGCCCTCCCAGTCCTGGCCCTCCTAGGTCTCAGAATGTAGGGAGCCCACATGTTGTATGTGCTCAGAGCCCCAGCAAACTGTCATCACCTCTGATTATGACAATCCAGTCCTTGCCCTGCTTCCCCTTTACAAGGTCGCAAGCCAACCTTCACAGAACTACCTGTATCCCTCATTGTGTGACAGGCGATGACAGAAAAGGACTCTAAGCAGTAACAATACATCTCCTAACCGATAGGAGTCACCACGAAATCCCTGTGTATATTTCAGTGACCTTTTAGCCTTATGAATTTCAGACTTATTCAGTGTGAAAAATGCAGAGATGATAGCTTTTTAAAACAAATATCCCCTTGACATATGCTAAGGATACTTTGGGCGTATGCTTAGTGTACTTGACATCATTTTTCTTCTGTAGTTATTCCCCCAAAACGTGGCTAAACAATGAATTGCTTTGCCTTTCCCTGTATGAAGAGGATGCGTCTCTTATACCTCGAAACACTGAAGCAGGATTTTTCAGTGCCTTTGTTCATATTGCTTAGCAGATCAAGTCGAAAGAAAAAAAAGAGATGAGTGATGAACAATGTTGTTTTGTCTGCTAACATGATTGATAGACACGTTTCAATTACTGTCTCTTCAACTGGCTAGAAGCACTTAAAAAAATTCCTGAAAAATATTGTTTCCTTCCCCCTTAATGCGACTTCCATGGAAAAAATATGCAAGGTTGCTCTCTGGTGGTAACTGCATGGCTGTGTCAGGCAGAATGACTATTTCAGGGTCTTTTTAAATTAATTATTATTATAATTGTGTGAATCCGTGCTTGCTATCAGAATAGCCAGAAAAGTAGTTTACATTCATCAGGTTTAACCCATTTTACATTTATTCTAAAGAAACAACTAAAATGTGAAGGCTGGTTTTAATGATTTCTTAATTGAGTTTAGCCGAACCTTTCCATGGGCAGACTGAAGGAAAGGGTCAGTTTAAAATATAACAAAAATAATAGTACAAGTTCTTTGGGGAGTTTTTGCCACCCTGCTGGGCGCAGCAGACAGGGGAATTAAAAGCGATTCCCTTATCAGAGCTGGAAAACCTCAGCAGGCATTTTGTGCTGCCCCATCTCAGGAGTCTTATCAACTTTTATGAGCCTGATATCTGGAAATTTTCAGGGGATAATAGCATTCGTAAGAGGCTGCTGACCATTCTTAGAGCATCCCTTACGTGTCATGTTGGGGCCATAGATTTTGTTTCGCTGCATGGTACCTTCTGGTAGTATTTCAGTCTCATAGCACCCCTGTGAGGTAGGGAAGTGCTATTATCTCCATTGTACAGTTACAGAACTGAGGTACTGAGAGACTCAGAGTGTAGCCACACTGAAAAGAAAAGTCCCGCGGCAATGACTCTTCAAACTGGGGCTTGGGCTACAGAGTTAAAAATAGCAGCATAGATATTTGGGTGAGCGGTCTCAGGCCCTCAACTCCAGCCTGAGGTCCAACTGTCTATCTACACTGGTATTTTTGGCCTCACATCATGGGCTTTACAAGCCTGCGTCAGTTGATCTTGGTTCTGAGACTCACTGCCAAGAGTGACATATGCTGAGTGACTTGCCTGAGGTTGCACACAAAGTCTATGAGGCCATGTCTACACTAGGAGATTATTTTGCAAGTTTGACTTCTGGGCACCTGATTTTACAAATTCAAAGTTGCGTGTCCTCACTATGAGGAAGAATCGAATGTCGTCTGAGGCAGCCTCCGTTAATGTGGATGCGCTCCCTCGGACTCAGAGCCCCAGGAAGCACCCTGGGGGCTTACAAGTTTGGGAATAGTGGTATTCCTCATGAAAAGCAGGACTAAAGGGTCTGAATTCCATGGCCCCTTATTCCGGAATAACTAGCTTGGTTGTGTGGGTGCATTGCTTACAAAGTCAACCTTGGGGGGCTTATTTTGGATGAAGGTCCTATTGTAGACAAGCCCTCCCGGAGAAGGAATTGAACCCAGCTCTCCAAGGTGTGGGGATAGCATCTCTACCCTCAGATGTTCCATCTAACTCTAGGTAGAGAGCACTAAGGCTACGTCTACAATGCAGGGTTCTTGCGCGAGAACTGTTTTGCACACAAGCTCTTGCGCAAAAGCTCTTGCACAAGAGCGCGTCCACATTGCTATGTGCTTTTGTGCAAGAGCGTCCATGGTGGTGTGGACGTTCACTTGTGCAAGAAAGCTCTGATGGCCATTTTAGCCATAGGGGTTTCTTGCACAAGAAAGCCCTGTTACCTGTCCACACTGCCTTCTTGCACAAGAGTTCTTGCACAAGAGGGCTTATTCCTCGTGGGGAGAGAAATAACTCCTGCACAAGAAGCCCTCTGTTCCGATGCTTTACTGTAAATGTACTTGCGCAAGAACTCACGCGCAGTGTAGACACTCCACATGTTTTTGCTCAAGAATGACCGCTCTTGCGCAAGAAGCCTGCAGTGTAGATGTAGCCCCTGGCTTTAAATTAAATCCCCTTTTACTGTACTGTGTAGATGGGCAGTTTTCCTTAACTGCTCTCAAAAACAGCCCTTTAAGGCTATTATAAAAGAGCTTTACAATTGCAGTTGTCAGAAATCTTGGCATGGCTCTACATAGCATGTAGCCATAAGCCAGGATACAGCAGCTGATTCATTTATTTTTAGATTTATGACTGGTGAATTCTGTCCATTTGGAGGCTGGGCTTATATTTCATAGACACTCAGCAGTGATATTCTGCTTGATTTGAATCCCTGGACTGTGAAATTCAGTGCATGACCCCAGCCCTGGGGGGCTAGAAAATGTCTGTGGTGGAGGAAAAACAGATGATGGAGAAGATGTGCTTATCTCAGTGAATTCCCCACCTCCATATGGGCCTCACTTCTTTACCTTTAGTTTTAAATACAGCACCAAGTAAAGACATGAAGAGTTACAGCCAACTTACTATCAGCATCCATTTTCAATCATTTCCAGCCTATTATCATAGAATCATAGAGCTGGAAGAGACCTCAGGAGGTCATCAAGTCCAGCTCCCTGCCAAAGGCAGGACCAATTCTTGAGGTTTCCTGAAATGTTCCCTGTAGTGTGTGTTGTAACTGATCCTTAAGATGGCATTTTACCACATGCATAACACTGCATAGGAAAAGATCCATTTGTTTCTGTATTTCCCCCCCTCTCCCTTTTTTTCCCCACTCAGAATTCAAATGAAGCTGCATGACATTGATTCATGAGAACCTAGCCTGAGCTGGACATACTGCAAAAGCTGCCTCTCTTGCAGTCAGTATTTCTGGGGTTTGCTAATGCAAGTCTGGCCAGGAAGGAGAATGGGAGCATGCCATTTCAAAGGTAAATAATTTTCCTTTAATCTAGGCACACACAAAACACACATATGGCAATTACAGCTACACATAGGCAGAATGTAATTACATTTACATGAGTCTGAATTTGGCCAAGGAACTGTGGTGAATACCTTCCTTCTCTGATGCCAAGTCTACCCAAGAGTTTTTGCTATTTTTTTCTGGTATTGGTATGAAAAGCTGCTGTCTGTTTGTTGCTTTCTGATCTTGGGTCTGTTTCGGCAGGATTAAAATGGCATGCTCCCTTCCCCTCCCGCCAGTATAGATGCGACCCCCCCCAGTGTAAATGGGTCTAGCTTTATACTCATCGGCTGCATCTAGACTGGCAAGTTTTTCCGCAAAAGCAGTTGCTTTTGCGCAAAAAACTTGCCAGCTGTCTACACTGGCCGCTTGATTTTGCGCAAAAGCACGGACGTTCTACTGTCTAAAATCAATAGTTCTTGCACAAATGCTTTGACGTTCCCGTTCGGGCAAAAGCCCTTTTCCGGAAATGTTTTTGCACAAGAGGGCCAGTGTAGACAGCTAAAAACTGTTTTGAGCAAAAAAGCCCCAATGGCGAAAATGGCGATTGGGGCATTCTTGCGCAAAACCGTGTCTAGATTGGCACGGACGCTTTTCCCCAAAAAGTGCTTTTGCGCAAAAGCATCCGTGCCAATCTAGATGCTCTTTTCTGCAAATGCTTTTAACGGAAAAACTTTTCCGTTAAAAGCATTTGCGGAAAATCATGCCAGTCTAGACGTAGCCATCTAGTTTCATACTGATATAATTATATTGTTTAAAAAAACCCACACACACTATAACCAACATGTTTATATTGGCAGAAAGTCTCTCTGTAGAGTGGGCCTTAGAAATATCAGGGAAGTCAACTTCGGCCTGCCCAGGTTTCCTGGAGGCCTTTGAGAATCTTGGAACAGGTATATGTTTAGCTTTCAGACTTCACCTGACAGTTGAGAGCTGAGTTTCAATAAACATTTCCCTTCTTCCAAAACAATTAGTATTTGAAATTAAATAAGTGTGAAAAATTAAAAAAAATTAGATAGTCTGACTACAGCTTGCTTCCCTTTTACCTTGTGATATGAAAGTTTCACTAACACTTAACTTTTTCATAAATAGAAAAGACCCAAATTTCTCATCTAAAAAAACAAGCAGGAGGGAAAATAAGGCAACTAACTACAAACCATTAGTGTTCAAAAGGAAGCCCTGAACGCATATTAGCCCAATTTATTTTTCCCTTCACAAGTCGCCTTGAAGACTCTCATCATGATCCAATTCCCTTTCCACAGAATTGCTAATGAGGAAATGTAAATGCACTTGGAGGGCAGTAAAAGTGCTTAAAGAATTAGCGGAGAAGCCAAACAGCCTTTTAGAACATTGATTAGCAATTAAATCAGCAACCCTGTAATGATGATACGATTTAATGCATTTTCTATTTTTAGGTCTTATAAATAGCAACAGTGGCCCAAGCTCACAAAAGATAAGAAACATTCCATGCTGGGGACAGGTTCTGCTCTTTGGGGAATACCTTTGAAAACAAAGTCATATCTTTCCTATCCCCAACAGGCTTCCGAGCTTGGCTCAAACTAGGGATGTTAAGTATTGGTTAACTGAATAGTCAATTAAGCTCATGAATTCTGATTGGTTAGTTGACTATTCTATAGTCCCCGGGGGTGGGGCTGGCAGCCAGTGAGCTACGGCCCCACTGCCAAGGAGCCCCGACACCCTGCATTGCTGCTTCTGTATCAGAGGCAGCAGCATGGGGTGCCAGGCAGGAGCTGGTCCGGTGGGGAGACAGTGTAAAACCCAGCTCACCCTGTCTGGGGGGGGGGGGGAGGGGCTGAGCTGACAGGAGCTGGAACTGAGCCAGTCTGCCTGCCCTCCTGGCTCCTAATACATTTAAATGCAGAGTCACAGTGGAGGTATGTCCTGGACCCCGTGTGAGCCGGGACTGAGCTGGGCTGCTGGCCAGCCCATTAAAAAAATTATTGGCAAAGGAGGTGGGGAATGCGTGTAGTCTACAGCATTAATCTATAAGCTTTTGCTTATCTGTTAATCGACTACACTGTTACATCCCTAGCTCAAACCCATTAACCATTTCCTGATGCTTTGATTATTTTCCTTGGATGCAAGATTTTCCCCAACATGCCCAAAACCTGGCTCACATTTTTTCATAGAGAACTCTCCATGTACAATAGAAACCTCTGCCTGAAGCCTGCTCAATTCTAGACTGAGGTTCCAAGCAATCAGAATCTGAAATGCTCCAAGACAGACTGCAGAAAGAAACAGCTGAGCTGGAATTTATATGTATATTTGACACGCTTTGAACCAAGATCTAAATAAACATATGGAGTGGTTCTCCCATTACAATGGGTAATTTCCCATTCAGGTACTGTCACCTTCTCATCACTGAAACAAAATACAGGACTATGTAGCACTTTAAAAACTAACAAGATGGTAGTCCTGTGTAGAGAATCAACAAGTATAGTGCTTTGGCCGCGTGACAGGGCATAAGAACATAACATAAGAATATAAGAACGGCCGTACTGGGTCAGACCAAAGGTCCTTCTAGCCCAGTATCCTGTCTACCGACAGTGGCCAGCACCAGGTGCCCCAGAGAGGGTGGACCGAAGACAATGATCGAGCGATTTGTCTCCTGCCATCTCTCTCCAGCCTCTGAAAAACAGAGGCCAAGGACACCATTTTATCCCCTGGCTAATAGCCTTTTATGGACCTAACCTCCATGAAATTATCTAGCTTCTCTTTAAACTCTATTATAGTTCTAGCCTTCACAGCCTCCTCTGGCAAGGAGTTCCACAGGTTGACTACATGCTGTGTGAAGAAGAACTTTCTTTTTAAAAGTTCCCAAGGACAAAACCAAGAAAAGCTGCAGACCTTGGAGGACGATCCGAGAGTCAGCGGGAACACGCGTAATCAAGAGTCCTGAGCCAACAATAACAACATCTGCCCAAGTCAACGACCTTCGAGAATGCTGTGTTGGGACTGTGAAAAAGCACAGTTTGTGAAAAGCAGGATGTGGACTTTTGGGAAGTTGAGAGGGTATAAAGATAGTTGTAATCTTGCAATAAAATGATTTCGTGCTTGCACCGGCCGGAGTCCGTGCCTTCATACACCACAGTCCTGTATTTTGTTTCAGCTACACCAGACTAACACGGCTACATTTCTATCACTTCTCATCACTGTTGGAGATAAGCCACATCCATTCTGATTTAGCTAGCTATTTACCTAGCTTCCTTCCTGCTCATGAAAGCTTATGCACTTACCCTAATAAATTTGTTAGTCTTTAAAGTGCCGCCAGACTCCTTGTTGTTCTAGCTGGGTAGAATTTGTATTATAACCTAGACTGAGTAAGGACCTTTTCCCACTCAGAAACAGAACTTGAAAAAAAACCACCCCTGGATTCTCTTCAGAGTGTATAAATTTCTCTTCTATTTAATTGTTCAACCACTTAGAAAAAAAGAAAGACAGTTGTTGATTAGGTTCAGGCCCACCCTGCTGATGGAGGGGGGCCAAAGGAGGCAGTTGCCCTGGGGACCAGCAATTTAAAAGGGCCCACAGAGCGTGGCTGCCACCCCTACTACTGCAGGAGCATCAGCAGCCAGATCACCACCGGAGCCCTGTGCTGTGTGCTCCAGGTGGCTCTGAAGGCTGGTTGGCAAGGCAACGGGCGTGGTACACACCCGGTGGTGCTGAGGGCTTGCTGCTCCCAGCCCTGCCCCTTCTGCTTGAGGCTCCACCCCTTCTGGGAGCACAGAGCCCTTCCCCCTCCCCACTTTGCCTAGGGACCCAGTGAGTCTTTTGGCCTCCCTGGTCAGATTGAAGCCATAACATGCAAGCCATGGGCAAGTAAAAGAAATGATTTGATCAGCTACCAGTCGGGAAAGTGATGCACAATGGCAGAGCAGAGCACTGGAGACACGACAAGTGAGCAATCACCAGCTTTATCAAGGGAACCTATGCCACCATAACCTGATATGCCACCCAAACCATTTCTCTTCCTTCTAGCAAAGAGGCCCAAGCTCCTGCTTTTTATTTGAAATAAAAACCAAGATTCTCTAAAGTCACATGTCTGCAGGAAAGGGGCTTTCAGAAAAAAAAACAAAAAAAAAAAAAAAAAAAAACACCCTCTGACATGCCTCACAGAGCTAATCATGATGCTGCTCCCAGCAAGTGGGGACACTGCGGGAGAACTCGGAGAGAATCCCAAGAAGCACAGGGATCAGCTCTGCCTTCCCTCAACACTGCACTGGGGGATGCTTACCCACAATGCTTTGCTCTACCTGTCAAGAGGGGAGCCAGCCACATGGCCATGAAATGGCAACAACGGGAGGCAGAAAAACCGATTCGACCGGTTTTCACTTTTGCATGTTGACAGCACGTTTGTCGCCAAACCTTCCCAGCGTAGCTATAGCCGGAGAAACATGCTTGTTTGTTCATGCCCCTAGTTAACTGTGAACTAGAATCAATGACTCCATGAGTCCAGCTGCTGAGGAAAATCACAGGCTTCCTTCATACCCAGAGAATTCTCACCAATGTGAAGAGCATCGATTTAGTGATAGCAGTGCAAACCTCTAGTGTATGACTGAACCAAAACCACACTGAGATAAGCTCTTCTTTGGGCCAGTACAGCCCATCTACATGAGGGGTTTGCACTGTACCAGTGTCACTTGGTGCGGAGGTTCTCGATGCATGCTATAGCCATGTTCCATCAGTAAACTTGTTTTCACTACACTGCCAGAGTCTAAGCAGTGTTAAGTTTTGGACATCAGAATGCCTCATGCTGCTATATTCTCATATGCAAATGACATAAGCTAGAAGCAGCCAGGTATTTAGCCCCCAGATTATTAGTGGAATTTAGGTATGGCTGTGTTCACCAGTGCAACACCTAACTGACTTAGGAGCCTGAGTCCCTCTGATTTTGAATGAGACTTAGGGCCCAATTTCTAAAGGTATTTAGGCTCCTAAATACTTATTCAGATCTATGATTTTGGCTAAGAGCCTAAGTCACACTTGAAAATGAGATTTAGGATCAGAACTCAGGCCTTTCAGATGTTCAGCAAGTAACACCTAAATTCCTTTCAGAATCTCAGTCTGCCAGGCTGATAGTCGTTATCCAGCTTTAATGGGAAATAAGGAACTTTACTGAGTGAGAGGCGATCTGGAGCCTCAAAGTGTGGCCCCGCAGTCGGGCTATCCCAAAGCACAGGGCTCTGACCAACGTAGCCTCTCATGTTTTCCGTCCATGTGCGGAATACATTTTTGATGTGCACCGAGGTATGTATATTAGCAGGGAGTATGTACTGTCTTGTCTCCACAGGTATGCAGGCTGGTGAACATGGGGGAAAAGAGACAATTGTACCAGGGAGGCCCAACTTCAAGGGGATCCCCACATCTGTAACTGGGATGAAATAGGGGTGAAGAGGGAGAGAGTCAGAGCCCAGCAAAATGATGAACAAGGGCCCCATATTTTCTCTCCATAAGCCCACACTTCCATCACACGGCTTTAAGCGTAGCACTGCACTGTGAAAGTAGCATAACCCCCATAGCATACAACTGGTGTAAATGTTCTGACTCACATACAGAGAGGGGAATAAACAAGTCACAATAAAAGTATAACCCACTGGTGAGTAAGCGCTCCAGATCTCATTCTGAGCCTCTTTAGCAGAGGCTATAGCTCTGATAGCTAGAGCGGGAGAAGCTTGGCTCTTGAGCACAAGCTGTAGCCGTTTTCCCTTTAGCTCGGAAGGGCCCTGGGTTCATTCCCTGTTGATAGCGGTTGATATGTTGCATCGACTTCGACACGATAAATCAATCTCCGAGTGCTCTCCCTTCTATGACACCAAGATGAAAAGAATAACAGGCATTGACGGGAGAGCAGCTTCCGCCGACCTTACTGCACTCAAGATGCTGCAGTGAGTATGTCGGCTACTTGCGTAGCTGAAGTAGATCGATGGTGGGATTAGTGTAGACAAAACTTAGTAGAGTTATACTGGTACAAAACTGTGTGTAGATCAGGGTGAGCTCATTGGAGATGGTTGGGTTGAGGCTTTTAGGGCTGAAGAAGGGGTGCCCCATACTGCAAAATCTGGTCCGCACTAGACCAGACAGATCAGTTTAAGGTATGCCATCCAGTTCTGAAAACTGCATAGCTGGATTTGGATTACCTTAAGCCGAGCTGCTGCAGCGTCTACACTGTAGGAGGCCAACAGGAGCACATACTCCTGTCGGCTTCCCTTACTCCTTGCAGAATGAGGTGTATAGGATGCTGGCAGGGGCTGCCCTCGGTGTTCGATTTGGGTGTCTACACTAGAAGATCGACCTCCAGAGGATCGATCTTCTCCATAATGTAGATGTACCCCAAGAGAATCCATGATGACTTGTTTAAATAAAAAATACTAATTTGTTTGGAGGGCATTTGCCACCTTTTTTATGCTGTCACAGCCATCTTGAAATCTCTCCACTGTAAAAAAAGAAGGAGAGGGGAAAGTTTCAGTCATCAAGTCTGGGAGTAGAACAACTACCATGAGACTTGTATGAGCGGTACCGATCTGGCAGAACAAAGGGTCCAAGAGATAGCCAAGATGAAGAACTTACCAACAATCCCATGACCTGAAATATGTTCACATCACAGGTTTGCGGAGCAATTGCCCATCACACAAACATTCATCGCAATCAGAGTCCGACTACAGCAAACGCGGAACAAATTAAATGGGCAAGATTGTAGAATACTGCCCTTGGTTTTAGGGCAAGCAGACTGTTCTGCCTAATACACAGCAACTTCATAGTCCTGCCACTCTAAGACGTTAATAAAGATGTCTTTCCCAGAGCTGTCACTGCCGCCCACCTGCCGTTTGATGACTTAGCACATGTGTGACAGGTAGTAATGTCACTGACAATCTTTCCCTAGCACCTATTTTTTATCCGTACCGACACACTGTCTGCCTGCGCAGTTTCCAGGGAAGAGCTCTAATCACCACCAAGCCTTCGATCGTTTCCCACGTTCTGATTGCTGTTTATCTTTCTACCGACCTGGAGTGATTAATTTCTGTGTTACTCCAGCTTGCAAGTGTAAACCTCAGAGCACTGCAGGATAGGATCATAACAGGTCAGCAATAGACAAGACATGCATAGTGTCAAATCCCCTACAAAAGCAGAATACAGTCTCCTGACAGAGGATATATCAGATGCTAAACTAAATACCACACTTGGCCTGAGCCACAAGGCCAAAGAGAAGTGATCCCACAGGAAAAAGCATCCAAAAGCTTTGCTTACTCACTTCTTCACTAAGCTGGTTTCAAGTCAGATTCTCTTTAAGTATTAATGTTGGGAGAATTGTATTTGTCCCTTTTGTGCTGTCATTTTATTTTTCTGCAAGCCCTTTATCTCTTTTTATGCTTTCCTAAGCCTTCCTCAATCATTTTGTGCAGATACTGTTCTCCGTCACTAGAGGGCACTGTGGAATACCTAGATTTAAACATTACTTCTTAAAACTTTTCCATGGAGGTTACTTTACTTAGCCTCCTTTTCTTAGCTTGCAGATTTCTTCCTTGACTTTGGGGCGCCAGAACAATTTGTAGAGAGGGGGTACTGAGAAGCACTGAACCAAACTGAACGCCCTGTATCTGATGGAAACCACTTAAAACCAAGGGATGCTGCAGCACCTCCCACATCCCTACACTGACTTATTGCAATTGAGAGGGACTGTTAGCACCGTTTAAAAAAAATGTAGTGCAAAGGCCAGAATCGGGACAGTGCACAAAATTCCTTCACATCAAATAACTCAGCTGAAATCTCTGTTAAAGTTCCAGGGGGAACTTGTTCACCTTAAAGTTTCTTCAGACTGGAAATTTGCTTGCTCCCAGCAGTCCAGAGAACTGGGGTCTGTTCCCAGATCTGACCTGCTATGTAACTTTCGGCAACTCATTTCTCTGTCTCTGTTTTTCTTTGCTGTCTTTATCATTTTTTAAAATTTCAGATTGCAAGCTCTTAGGGGCAGAGACCGTCTCTTATATGTCTGTTCAGCACATAGCACAAAGGGGCCCTGATTTGAGCTGTGACCTTTGGGAGCTAGAGCCATACACATAATAATTGAAGTAGAGGTGGCTTGGATAAATGTGGACTCAGAGAGCGAGATTGTTAGCAGATAACTGATTCATGCTGAGGATCCAGGAGTCCTGATGCACTGGGTCATGACTGGGGACAGAGGTCCTTTTGGCTTTCCAGGAATCAGGTCCCATGTGCTAGGCACTGTACACATATAGTTGTGAATCCAGCTTTCCATGCCTTGAAGTAGTGATAGGAGATAAACAAGCAGAGACAGCAAACACACGTGGGAAGGACAAGATAACAGGGAAACAAGCACAGATGAAAAGGTAAACAGAAGTTGCAGCACGCCCTCTGCCCAGCCTTTGCCAGGTGTTTGGTAGGCTGTGAAAAATCACTACTCCTTCCCCCTTACTCCTATGATAACACCAAAGCACAACACACACATTTTCCAGATGAAGTTAGGCTGGTTTTGCACCACAGGTTTCTGCCAGGTAACATGAGCGTGGAGAGGTTTGACACCCGACTGACATAGCAGCGCTGGCAGAAGCCCCTAGTATAGAGGTACTTACACCAGCAAAGCTGCACTTTCACCAGTGTAACTTGTTTCTCTTGGAGTAGGGGAGGGAGGTGGCTGAAATAAATAATACTGGGCACGTGCAGTTTTGCTTGTATAGCTGCAGCTATACTGTGGTTTGAACCTCTCTAGTCCGGCACTTTCTGGTCTGCCAACATCTGTGGTCAGGCATGATTTTAGTTAGCCGGATGTCTACTTAGCATGGATGTGGCCAGGTTTCCCACAGTCTCATAAAATTTCTTTGCAGTCACCAGTCCTGGCTCTTAGCATTCCTGGCTGTTATTTAGCTCTAACTCACTCCTAAAGGTCTTCTAAGAGCCCAGTAAACAGTGGAAACGTTGGCGATGCCGCCAGACCTTATTGACCTCCTGTGGTTTAGTAAAGTCTCTGTTCAGCACGGCTACGTCTAGACTGGCATGATTTTCCGCAAATGCTTTTAACGGAAAAGTTTTTCCATTAAAAGCATTTGTGGAAAAGAGCGTCTAGATTGGCACGGATGCTTTTCCACAAAAGCACTTTTTGTGGAAAATCGTCCGTGCCAATCTAGACACGGTTTTGCACAAGAAAGCCCCAATCGCCATTTTCACGCTCGGGGCTTTTTTGCACAAAACAATACCGTGTTGTCTACACTGGCCCTCTTGCACTAAAGCATTTGCACAAGAGGGCTTTTGCCCGAACGGGAGCAGCATAGTATTTCCACAAGAACACTGAAAATCTTACATGAGATCATCAGTGTTCTTGCAGAAATTCAAGCGGCCAGTGTAGACAGCTGGCAAGTTTTTCCGCAAAAGCACCTGCTTTTGCGGAAAAACTTGCCAGTCTAGACGCAGCCCACCAGTCAGGACCTGAGGGTGCCAGACTAGAAAGGTTCAACCTGTAGGAGTGTTCCGCAGCTGGTACAGTACACCGGCACAGCTAGCCTGGGAAGGGCTCTGTGATCGACTGAACTGAGCTGGCCACTCCCAGCCTGTCAGGGGGCAGAGCAGTCTATCAGGTCCCATGGGGATGGGGCCAGGTATTTTCTATAAGAGCTGAGACAGCTCATTTGGAGGGAGCTGAGGGCAGGAGAGGGCTCCTGCAATAGGCCTTGAGGCAAAAGGGACCAAGCAGCAGAGAGGGAAATCCTCTGGGCACTGTAGGCTAGAGTGGGCTGAGGAACATTGGTGTTTGATGTTTGCCTAAATTTTATGATTGGCGAATAAAATTTTGCCTGGAAAAAGACTTTGAGTACAGCAGTGAGTCCTTCAGGGCCTGGAGAGACAGAAGCTTATACGCTGTGCAGCGTGATTTACCCGACGTGGCGTACTGTCCCATGTAGTGAGACCACTTACAGAGAGAGAGAGTGAGTTTGCTGCTTTAGCTGAGAGCCAGCTGGCTTTTAGCTCATGCACTGAGCTCCAGAGGCCCCAGGTTTGTTCTGCCTGTTGGTGTGACAAGCGGGGGCTCTTCCAGGATTTCAATTGGGGTGTCTCTAAGCTCAGGATACGCTCCCTTGGCTAGGGGAAGCATGTAACCCACACGCCTACTAGGCATGGTTTGCTGTCCCATATAGAGGCACTTAGACCACTTATAGAGAGAAAAAAATGAGTGTGCTCTACAGCCTCAAGTGACAGCTAGCTGGCTTTTAGCTCAGGAAGTAGAGGCTCATGCACAAAGCTAGAGGTCCCAGGTTTGATTCTACCTGTCAGCATTATATATGCAGGCAAATAGCTCTGGGAACAGAGGGAAAATTGAGGTAGTAGCCAACAGAGATGTGAACAACTAGTCGACTATCCAATAACCAAATGCTTATCGGCAAGTCGACAGACTAGGCAACTAGTCGCTTCCCCTGCCCTTGCTGCCTCTATTAGAAAGCAGCAGCAAGGGGATGAGAGAGGAGGGAGTGCTTCAAAGTGGCAGTGCCGTGTGGAGCCTGGGGCCAGACCCTGGGCATCACATGATACTGCTACTTTGAAATGCTGCCTGCAGCTCGGGGCCAGCTGGGGTGTGCCCAGGATGCAAGTGGCATTTCTAAGTGGCAGTGCTGTGTGGAGCCTGGAGTTTACTGGACCCCGGGCTCCACACGGTGCTGCCGCTTTGAAACACCACGGGGAGCATGGGGACAGTGGGGGAATGCTTGAGTCCCCTGCTGGCTCTGTGCTCCCTGCAGCTCTTTCACCTTTGAAGTGTCACCCTATCAACTAATCGAATAGTCGATGAAAATTCCATCGACTATTTGATTAGTCAATTAATCAAAATTTAACATCCCTAGTAGCTAACCTGAAGCCAGACTGGATAAGGTGGCCTATGACGTGCTACTAGCATAGGCATGGCCTGACAAGAGACATACACATATTGGAGTTTGCTCCCTGATCCTGGTTAGTTCTGCTGTCTCCCAGACCTACACAGCCCACTCCGTGTGTGTGGTAGGTTATCCTGAGGGGATGCACGTGAATTTGAAGAAGAGGGAGACCTGGAATCCACGAAGAGAAGAAGAATAAAGGTGAACCAGGGCTGGGCCCTAGTTCAGTAAGGTGCTTAGGCATGTGCCCAACATTAAGCATTGGCTATAGGCTGAATGTTTTTGGAAATCAGACAATAGCTCTTCTGCTCCAACCTCCCTGGATGATGATGGAATCTGGGACAATGCAAAGGGAATTCCTCTCATATGAATGGGCCCATAACTGAAAGGACACTTTTATAAGAAATGAAGTTTGGATCTATTGCTTGCAATAAGCCAAGACTAGTTTAAATGAAATAGTACTCAGTGCTATTTGTGTTTGAAATGGGACAGTGCTATTAATTAATGTTCAAATTAGGCAATAAGATAAAAGTGGGCATATAATAGGCTGCTAATACTTGCCTAGGAGGTGCTGGGAGGGGCACGTCTGATGGAAAAGTGATTTTAATCACCAGAGAAGTGTATTAATAATGGCCCATAGATTGTTGCATTGCTGTGCTGACACTTTGGAATATTGCTTTTTCCTATTAAAATGTCCATTATCTTTGAGCCATCTAAAAATGTATCAGTGCAGCCATATTCTGCCAACTTCTGCTCTACACATTATATATTTAGCACAGTCCAAAGGGCTTATAATTAGAGCTGGCCCTGAAGCAAACTCCCAGATCCAGATGCCACACAGTTTCCACAAATGCAAGACGTGGAGCCCATCTTTGCTCATGAAATCACACCTCTTCCCTTTGCTGCCCGATGGCTCTCTTGCCCTGGCTGTGTCCCATGGAGCAGGCTGTAAGGAGAAGAGGCAGACACTAGGAAGGGGGTAGCAGAGTGGCCTCAGCTGCTTCATGGCCCTGAGAAGAACCCCTACCTCTGAGGAGGACAACATCCAGGTGTGGGCAGGGAAGACAGACCTGGCAACAGGGACAGTATTTGGGAGAGACACTGGATCGAGACAGGACACAGGAGAGGAACAGAAGAGTGACAAGGAACTGGAGGCCAGGGAACGAATGGAGGGGAGAAGTCAGGTGAGGAGACCGGACCATTGTGTGGGAGAGTTGGGTTGTTGGGAAGGGTTGTGGGGCAATCGTGGTGTAAGAAGATGGGGAGATATTGGGAATAAGAATGGGGAAAGGTTGATTGGCGTTGGAAGCAATGAATACCACTTGGAATCAAGCTGCCTCGCTTCTAGCTTCAGGTCTGCCAGTGACTCCGGTCGAGTCTACCTGCAAATGGTGTACTTAACTGGTCTGTCGACTAAAACCGTTCAACCGGTGTGCATGTTCCTGTGCGGACGCTCTTATTTCACTTTCAGAGGGGTTTACTTCAGTGTCACTTAAACGTGTTTCTAAGAGACTTAAACTAAACTGAAAAAGACACACAACCAACATGGAAATGGCCACACAGAAGTCTGCACTAGTTTTAGCTCACACAAACAGTTAAGTATCAGCGCAAAAAGCCACTGTCAGAACAAAATAAGAGGTTCCACGCAGCCTTTTGCATCAACTTCATGCCATACTTTCTATACAATGTTTCCATGTAAAAAAGCCTCATTGTGTCTCCTTGGACAACTCACTTCCCATCTATGCACCTCAGAATTTCCCCCATCTTAGCATGGGAACGATTCCCCACCCCCCAGGCTGAGAGACAAGTCTCATGAGAATCTTGGATGGCTGGAGTTCTAGAAGTGCCAGGTATTGTTATTAGGCATATGAGACAAGAGACAGAAGGGTTAAATGAGAAGTAAGTTATGGGATGGCCACTCTTGTGGCTGAAACACCCAGGACTGAACTGGAGACAAAAAACACGAACTGTTACAGCTTGAGGTAGAATGCCAGGGCTCCCCAGTTTGAGCTGTACAGACTCATATCCTCTGTGGATTGGCACTTACGGAGAGCTGTACACACACACCGATGGGTTATAGTCACTCACATCTGTGGGACATATGGGAGGAGAAAGAGTTTTGACAGACGTCAGCCATGGGTATTGCAAATTTGTATCCATCGTCTACAAAACCAAAGCCTACAAAAGACAACCAGTGTTGTTTGGTTGAACCCAGGACATCCTGGGGTGCTTTACATACAATTAAAGCCACTGTATTGAGGAGATTACTGTTTTAAATACCGCACTGTGCTAGGTACGGTATGTGAGTAATTATACAATGGCATCAGTTAAAAGGGTGATACATTACTCCTCCAAAAAGTCATTTATACTGAATGCTATTTGTCTGCAGTACACTGCTAATCAACTGCAAAGACATTTTTGGACAGAGGTTATTGATTGACTCCATGTAAATAGGTGGAACCTTTAATGAAATACAAATGCAGATGCAATAACTCTCGGTGCATTGACAGCATACAGCCCAAGCCCCTGGAAGGGGTGGATTCTGTTCTCATTTACCTTAATACAAATCAGAAGCAAGGCTACAGTTCAACAAAGCACTTGAGTGCGTGTTTAAGTCCATCATATAGAGCAAAAGAACTCATGCATGTGCTTTAGTTCCTTTTGAATCGATAGGACTACTCTTGTGCTTAAAATTAAGGATTTGCTGCTGAACCCAGTTCCATGGGAGTATCTCTACACATCAAAGCTGCCACTGTCAGTCTTCCAGGGTTTGAATTAGTGGTCTAGTTAAGAGAGCTAATTTGAAGTGAGGAGGCACTCTGGTCGGTGGTGGTAACCCTGCTTTCATGAGGAGTAAGGGAAGTCGAAGGAAGAGTGTCCTTCCTTCAACTTCCTGCAGTGTAGATAGCGCCAAAAGCCGAGTGAAGCAATTTCGACTTCAGCTATGCAATTAACGTAGCTGAAACTGCATATCTTAATTCGACCTTGTCCTGTAGTGTAGACGTACTTTGGGAGTTGGAATGGGATGGTGGGAGTTGCAAGGATGGGGTGAGACCAGACGCAGACCCCAAGAATTCCAGCTGCTAAAAGGCTAACCCCAGATAAAGGCTGCACAAGATAAGCAGCAAAAATGTGAAGGGTCAGATCCTGAAAGATTAGGAGAGGCCTAGGCTCCCTTTGATTTCATTGAGTGAGGAGGGTGCTCAGCACACGATAGGACTAGGCTCTAGAGGAGTATGTTACCTAAAGAAATAAACGTTTCTAAGTTCCCCTTCAGAGGGTATCACATAAAACATCCAGGTACCAGTTAGAAGAATATGGGGTATGTGTGACAAGATGATACATTTAGCAGGTTTCTCTCCCATCAGCTAATACAATCGGTTTATGACTTTAGAGACAAACTGACAAGGCTCATAAAACATAACAACTAGGTGACATTTAACCCAATGACTAACATTCCAGTGAAAGCTAGAAGGATGTTAAAAAAAATAAGGAATTAACGTTAGCTCGTTTGTCAGGCTAAACGGCAGAGCAACTTGGGGCTTTCTATAATCTTTAAAGGGTTTATTTTTTGTTTTCAAGCAATTGCACATTTCGCTGGCTGTTGGTAATTAATTTCCCTCTCCCAGCCGCACTTCATTTAGGTTTCACAGCTGTTAAGTGATCGCTTTTAAAAATCTTTAATCTTCCAGATCTGCTGGATGGATATTTCAAATGACAGACGATATGATTAACTTGAGGACAGACAGAAAGGGTAAGTGGCTGTGCGGATTCACACAGCGCACAGACGTAGAAAGGCCTTTCAGCTTGACCCCTGTTATCTGATGACTCCACACACCATATTCCCACTAAGCTTTTTCTAAGCTCCTCTCTGTATCCCTCAGCAGAGCACCTCCCTGGTTAGTTGATTCCTTTTCCATACAGAGCCCCCATTCCCCAAAACCCCACTCCCGTCCAGGTAGGACAGCCACCCTTTTCAATTTAGCAATACAAGAAGGGCAGGGGAAGTTAATCCCAGATCTATTCAGTTTCTTATTGTTCTAACTGTTAAGAATTTAACAAGCTGTGAGGTAACAGTTTCAAAAAGTGCCTAAGTGGTTTAGGACCCTAAGACTATGTCTCCTCTACGGAGCGTATGCTGGCATAGCAAACTAGTGTAGATCTAGCAAACAATGATGGAAGGTCAATATAGGAACCATGGCCCTCCTCTCCCTCCCCAAACAATGTTAGCTATGCCTATAGAAGCCCACACCTGCATATACATTTTGGATTTTGTCAGCATAGGTCAGATGTAACTTTTAAGTGGAAGCCAAACTTGAGTCCTACAGACTTTCAATGAGACCGAGGCCATGTTTTCATTCAGTGGAAGAACAATGCTGCCACAATCAGTCTTCCAGAGTTCGATTTAGTGGGTCTAGTTAAGACTCACTAAATCAAATTCAGAGGGTTCCCCCAATACTCCTGCTCCTGTGTTTGCTCCGATCAGTCTCCCACTCTGGGAATGGTGAGGAAACTTGAATCAAGGTACATCAACTTCAACTACATATTTAACATAGCTGGAATTGAGTATCTTGGTTTGACCTTCCCCTTTAGTGTAGGCTTGGCCTTAGCGTGTGTCTGCACTGGAAAAAAAAAAGGTGAGTTAACTCAGGCCTGGATGATTCTTAAAATTGCATACCGCTTGTAGTTAAGATGATCTAACTCCCAGCATTTATGGAACTAGATTGCTCAGAGCAGTAGATTACCAACAGCAACAACAACAAAAAAGCCTTTCCATAAATGTAGGCTGTGCCTGCACTTGGGGACTAGCTCTCATGCTTCAGCAGTATTACTTGGGCTATGTCTACACTGCAGGCCTCTTGCACAAGAACAACTGTTCTTGCACAAAACCTTGCGGAGCATCCTCACTACAAGCCCATTCTTGCACAAGAAAGTTTACAGTAGATCATCAGAAGAGAGGGCTTTTTGCGCAAAAGTTATTCCTCTCCTCATGAGGAATAAGCATTTTTGCGCAAGAGCTCTGGCTAAAATGGCCATCAGAGCTTTCTTGTGCAAGAGAGCAACCACACTTACATGGACACTCTTGCACAAAAGCACATCTCTTGCGCAAAAGCACATGGCAGTGTGGACGCGCTCTTGTGCAAGAACTTTTACTCAAGAACTCTTGTGCAAAAAGTTCTTGCACAAGAAGCCTGCAGTGTAGACATAGCCTTGGAGTGTAGCCCTAGCTGATTTGGGTTAAAACAGCAATCGCAACATGGCATCTCAGCTCTTAACTAATGCTGCTACCCCAAGTTAAAACCTCTGGGTACATCTACACTATAGAGGAAGATCGAAGTTGCTGCTGTCTATCTTCCAGGGTTCCAATTAGCGTTCTACTTTAGACAACTAATTTGAAGTGAGAGGGACACTCTGGTTGATGCTGGTAACCCTGCTTTCATGAAGAGTCAGGGAAGTCGAAGGAAGAGTGTTCTTCCTTCGACTTCCTGCAGTGTAGACAGCATCAAAACCTGAGTGAAGCTACTTTGACTCCAGCTACACAATTAACATAGCTGAAGCTGTGTATCTTAATTCAACTTTGTCCCATAGTGCAGACATACCCTCTAAGACCTGGGGTTGAACTTGCATGGTTACCCTGAGTTAAAAGCTAGGTAGCTATGTCTTCACTACCATTTTAAGCCAAATTAGGCAACCCGAGTTAAGAACATAACTTATTTTTTGTAGTATATAAATCCTTAGATTCCTAACAGTTGCTTTTGAAAACGGAACTTGGGTGCCTTTGAAAATTTTACCCCTAGGCTAGATCTTGCTCAGGTTTAGTTGTTGTTCTGCACCTTTAGCTTTCTCTAACCATGGAACATACACTGTGTCCTCACTAGGAGTTTTGAAGCCCATGATTTCCACCAGGTACAGGTTCACTATCATACAAGCAGGACTCTGGTGTTTTTTCCTCTGGCTCATGTAACCCCTTGATCTATGCAGAGCCAGACAGCATTGTGGCAAAAATGCCTGAGCATACCTGGGTCTTACCTACATTGCAGCTTCCTTGGGTGTACCTGGAGCAAACTAAGAAATCCTAGTGAAGATGTAATGCACATGTAACCCCCTCTTTCCTCCTTGTGTTACTCGGGAGCAGGCAATGCTCACCTCTGTGCCTGGGCACCTGATGTTTTAACATTAAAGGAGATCCTGAGTACCCCAGTAGTGATGTTGGATAGTTGGGGAACCCCATCCACCCCTTAGAAGCAAGGGACTGCAGCAAAAGGAATATAAATTGGTGGTGCCTCCACCTGGCTGGCCCCTGTACACACTTAATGGTGTGCCTTGGGAGCCTCCAGGAGTAAACTTACTCCACTAATAATCTGGATCTAACTCCAAAACAACAACAACAACAACAACAATTATAAATGATACACAGCTAATTGGTTAAATTAGAATTAACACATTGTAGCCACTTAAAGAAGTAGGGTTTATCAGACACAAATTGAATAAAAGCAGTCCATGAGACTGACAGACCCCAGAGACAATGGAAAGCAGCCAACACTCCAGCTCAGCCTGATTGACAAGTTGGACAGGCCAGTGAGAAAAGCAAGAGGCCAGGCCCCGTCCTCTCTGTGAGCTGGGATTGTTCTGGGTCTCTCTGAGCAAGGAGAGAGCTGAGAGACAGCTAGGAGCAGTGCAAGCTGTGTGGAGAGACAGTTTTGCAGCAGCAGAGCCAGGTATACACTGCTCAAGGAGTGCAGACCGTGTGTTGAGCAGCAGACTGGCAGTGCTCAGAGAGCCAAAAGGAACAGAGAAGCAACACAAGGAGCTGCAGACTGGCCAAACAGCACCCTGCAGCTGGATGTGGTGAGCAGCTGGGAACTGCAAAGTGTGGGGAGAGGCTCTGGACTGGGAGAGGGGTCTGGCCACTTAGAGCCTGAGGCTGTGTGGTCACTGCCAGAGCAAGTGTGTCCAGCCTGCAGCCCCCTGCAGCACATCCAGGGCCTCTAAGGAAGAGACTGTGAACTGTCCTTACACTCTGCAGGCTGCTGTTTTGATGTCCCTGTGCTACAGAACAGGGCTGTGTGTTCTCATTTACCGTATTTTCCGGCGTATAAGATGACTTTTTATGCTAAAAAACATCCCCCAAAAATCGGGGGTCGTCTTATACGCCAGGTATACAGGCAGTCCCCGACTTGCAGGTTTGAACGGGGCTTTTCTCGCCCCGGAGGACACAGACTGCAGGACCTCGCGGTCCCGCCGCCCGTGTACTCCGGGGCGAGAAAAGCTGCTCCGCGTCTCCCTGGTCTGCAGACCAGGAAGACGTGGAGCAAAGCCGCGGAGGGGCTCCGGCAGCGGGGCAGCCCAGACGCGCCGCGGCTGTCCCACTGCCGGCGTCCTCAGAGGCTTTGCTCCCAGTGCCTCTGGTCTGCTGGGGACTGTCTCCAGCAGACCAGGGACACCGGGAGCAAAGCCGGGGAGGCGGAGGGGCGCTGGGGCACTGCCGGTTGGCCTCTTAAGGGGGGGTAGTCTTATACGGCGAGTATAAGACGAAAATCTATCTTTTAACTAGAAAATTAGGGGGTCATCTTATACGCCCAGTCGCCTTATACGCCGGAAAATACGGTAACCATTCTCATTTTTTTCTTATTCTATTCTCTTTAATCAGTTGATGTTTAATAAATTGTATTTGCTTTGAACCTGATGAAGTGATCACTGGGCCAAGAAAGCATGCAGTGTAAAGAGAGCACCTCGGAGTGGGGACACCCTAACTCCTGCCCCTAGAGACTACAAGGTCAGGGATTAAGCCCCAGGAAACCTGGGCCCAGCCTTGTTGGGGTTTCGAGGACTCTGCTACTCAGGAGAGTGGAGGGGGAGCCCTCAGGATCAGGGGAGCCATGGGGTAAAGCAAGTGGGAGCGGGGACTCAGATCCTTTCGCTGGTTCATTTCACCGGGGTGGTATAGAAGCCAGGAAAGTTCCCCACAATAGCGGAACCATTCCCCCGCTTACAAAAGGAAACTTACCAAATTGGCATATACACTGCCACCACGTATCCCACCCCAGAGTGTGTATTCCTCTGGAGTCAGAGTCCTAGACGTTTGCTTGAGTGGGTGCGCTTGAAGGTCTGCAGCTGGAGTGGAGACAGCACTGTGCAGGTTCTGCATGTTTCAGTCCAGGTAGCAACAACTGCAAAATCCCTCTGCCACTGGAGCTGGCCTCACCAAATCCCAGCAGCTCTGGTTCACTAGGCTGATTACTCTGCCTCTCTTTGGACTCAGAGTCAGTCTGTCCTCTATGCAAACAGCACTTTCAAAAACAGGCACAGTTACTCACGGTACCGTCCAGGCCCTTTTCAGCCACAGGTGCAGCCAAAGTCTCTCCCCTCCCGGGACAATCACCAACAGTTGCTGAAGCAACCAGCTAGATCCAAGCCCCAGCAGGCTGTAGCATCAAGCAGCAGCACCTGGCTTGGAAAATGCTCCACACCAGCAATCTGGCTCCTCTCTCCAAATTGGAGCCCTCCCCCCCCAACTCTCTCCCTGCACTGCCTGGAAGAGAGCAACAGTTTCCTTCCTTTTTCCCAAGGGCTTATGGGAATTGTAGTCTCCAGGGCTAGATTGCAGCACAAAGGATCCTCCCAGTAAAAATTAGAGGCTCCTATAGCAAAGGGAGCCTACCTGCAATGGTTAGATATGAAAAATGCACAATATATGAGAGATTTAAACCCAAATATCTGTTGGCACCTTGTAGATGAGCAAGATATGGTCACATTTACTCCAGCAGTAAAGTAAATGCTGCAGTTATCATCTGTGTACAGCACTGGAGTAATGTATCAGGGCAATTTCTCCCTGTAGATCATTGTTTCACATACAATGAGTTTAGTGCTGACTCAAAGTTACCATCTGAAGTGGGTTGTGCCCACGAAAGCTCATGATACCACCTACATGTTTTGTTAGTCTTTAAAGTGCTACCGGATTATTTGTTGTTTTTTAAGTTTTTCCTGCTTCAGACTAACTTAGCTACTCCTCTGAAGCATCTGATGGCTGTTAGGTGAGCTTTTGGGGGTGGTCTTACTTACTTCCTACCAGTCCTTGGGATTTATGGATACATTTATGGGCAGAGTCAGCAGAAAACACAACAATTAAAGGCTATGGGCTACCCAGCCCTGAATTCATTCCAGGTCAGGGCTGAGGCACATTGGCAAGACAGCTGACTGCAGTTGAAGAGATCTCAGGCTCCAAAGATGTAACTGCAGCAGCTTTTCGCAAACACTTTACTAAGCGCAGAAAGAACACACGATTGAAACCTTAACCCCAGGCTGCTCTTTGGCTTGCAGCATAAAGGAGCTCAGACACTGAAGCCATCACATTTCATAAGGCCGAGAAAGCATATGGAAACCTAGATCCCCCCAAGCTGTGATGTGCTTTGCCAGCTCTCTAATGTGACAGCAGTAATGCCCTGACTTGGAGGAGGTGGTGGTAAGAAGAATGCTGCTATGAACCTTGTAACCTGTTTGCATTCCAAGCCCTTGGGGAACCAGAGAGGAAGCCAAAGATTAGAGCAATACAAAAATGTTAATTTTTGCTGATTAGCAAAATAAGTAATTAAAAATAGGATACTAATTCCAGGGCTCCGAGGAAAGAATGACAGGACTTGCTGGCATACAAACTGCAAGGGGATTTTATCATTTAGCCTGCTTCTACACACTGGAATAAAATCAAGTCTGGCATTTGCTGAATTAATTAATGGCAGAAAGCAGGTTTGAAAAATTGATTTCCTTAACTTTCTGAAGCATTATATTAGGTTATGAGAGTTTAGAAATACCTGGTGCTTGGGTCACCGATTTCCTTAGGTTTGCAAGATAAGAACATCCCCTTGCTAATACAGCACTGTACATTCATTAGATTCAAAGCTTATCAATTAAAACTGTACAGGCACAATCCCAGGTGCGTGGTGTGATGAGGTGAGGATCTGATGAAATAGGAGGTTGGAAACGGGGACAGGAGGGAGGACTGTGATTTGGGATTCTCTTGCTCTAAAATCGGAGAGTAGCAAGCAGGTTACAGCTCAGTGGAAAGTCGAGTTCTCTGGAGTTCGCAGACGTGGACAAGTTTGCGCTACCTGTTGAGGAGTGATGGGCATGGGAGGGAGCGTGGAGATCTTCCCCAGAATTTTGGGGTGGAAAGGATCGGATCCAGTGCTGAGGTCTGGCCATATCTCTGCCATTCACAGACGCCAGCTTTTACTTTTTCCTGCAGGTCCTCTACCCTATTCCACGCTGAGGCCCTTCCCCCGAGGCCTTCACTCTGCCTCTTCCTGATTCCGCTCTGCCCCCTTCCACAAAGCCCCACACTCACGCCACCTCTTCCCACCACACTCCCTGATGCCACTGCCCACCCCCACCACTCACCAGTGGCACTGGAACTATTTTTAGGGTGTCAGAGCTGAGCTGTGCCCCCCCATACCTGTTCACCTCCCTCACCACCCCCAACTGGGGTCATATGTAGGGTTGCCACCTCTCCTGGACCAGACAGACCGGACACCATTGTTGCCAAATAGTGTCTGATATGTTTGGTCTGGGAGAGTTGGCAACCTAGCTATAGCTGGAGGCAGCTGCAGAGCCCCAGGCTGGTGGCAGGTCCTCTATCCCATGGCATGAGGGTGGGCCTTTGTGGAAGGGGGCAGAGCAGAGTCAGGAAGAGGCAGCAGAGCCTGTAGGTCTGGTTGCTGGACCCAGGGGAGTGTCAAAGCTGGCTGGGCCGATTGAACCCAGAGGTGGTGCCTGGACGCCAAGATCCAGGGCTGGCCACTGGCTGTTCTCTGCCCTTCCCCATGCCTCTCCCCAAGCTGCCAAACAACTGTTTGTCCCTGCTCCAGGAGTCACTTGGGAACAGTTCTCCGGCCTGTCTTCTATAAGGGGGTCAGACTAGATCAGTGTTTCTTAAACTTTTTAAGACCAAGGAACACCAAACAATATTTTTTTCCTGAGGAACAGCAAGGATTTTTTGTTGAGGAAAAAAAAAAGGTTGGGGGAGGGGGAAGGGGAGGGGGGAAGTTACTGAGCAAAAAAAAAAAAGGTCTCCTGCCCCTTTAAGGGCAGCCATTTTGAATTATGTTGTTCTCCGCGGCACACTGCCGACTGCCTCGCAGCAGGAACACAGTTTAAGAAACACTGGACTTGATGATCACAGTGGTGCCTTCTGGCATTGGCACTTATGAAGTGAGTTCACATTGGCTGAGGATCTCTTTATGACTTCTAGGTCATTTTGGGATCCTTAGCAACGTAGTGATCATGGCGTTGGCAAGAGACAGGATTGGCTGACATGGGGCTGTGACTTTTTAGAAAAACATTCTGTCTTGATTTAAAGCTGCCAGTGACAAGAATCCACAATGACCCTTGATCAGTTGTTTCAGGGGAGCTATTGTAACGCCGACAGGCGGAACTGAATCTGAGAGCTTAGTGTATGAGCCTCTACTGCTTGAGCTAAAAACCAGCTGCCTCTCTGCTAAGGCTGCAGAGCAAATTCATTCTCTCTCTCTGTAAGTGGTCTAAGTGCCACTATATATGGGACAGTGCACCACACCCAGTAGTTGGGTGGGTTATGTTAGAGAAAAGAAACTGCCCCCCCCCCCCAGTAAAAAAGTTTGGCCAAGCCGCTCTTGCTATAGTGGGCTGCAGTACTCCTTGGGAGAAACCGGCCGCACCCTTCCTGCATACCATTGCCTTTAGAAAAAGGGAAAGTGTGAAAAGGGGAAAATAACCTCAGACTCTCCCACCCGTCACCTTGGCATGAGAACTGCGGGGCTTATCTGGTCGCATGAAACCTGCACAGTTTTGGCCCAACCCCTGGGACACAGACCCCCCACTTGGTGACCATTGGGCCATATATGGTAATATGCAAGCATGGGAAAGCGATGTGCAGATTTGGGGATAAATACCCATCACACAGTTCGCTGTAGGAGGTCTTCACAACACACATACCACTGTGCGTGTGTCTTCTCGTATACTTCAAAGCACTGCCGGCTTGATCAACCGACCAGCCACCTCCCCCGACTCTCGGGCCTTCGCAACCGAATCGATATCTGTGAAATGTTCCATGTGCTGTGTAAGTTGGTATGTATGATTTGATTTTCTTTGTTGTTTAAGCTTAGTGTTGTAGTTGTTTTGGGTAGCACATAGAGTTTGTAGTTATCACTCTTATTTAATTAGTGTAGCTGGATATTGTTAGAATAGCGACTATTCCCCTTGCCATTCCTATCCTTATGTCTCTGACATGTTTAACTAGAAATCGTAGAATAAATACTGTAAATTCATTATTAACACGGTCTATTAAAAATCTTAGAATAAATACTATAAATTCATCACTGTCATAAATAAGTATCCTTTATTTGCTAAAACTGTCCACCTGGTTCTGTCCTTCCCCCCTTGGGTACGCATCATCGGACCTGTGATTCTCGCGACAGGTTATACTATGACAATTTATATACCAGTGGAGGGTCTGCTCAGAAGTATTTGCCATCCAAAGCCCAAGCAAAACCCTCCCCATTCTCAGGGTGATCTTTAAACAGAAACAAACAAGCAATGGCTGATGAAAATGCGGCTTTTTCCATCTTCCCTTTAATTCAGACACTGCTTTGAGTTTTTTCTTCCCAGAGTTGAAAATTCTAAACTGTACACTAAGCTGTTTCTACAGCTCTCCTGTCACTCAAATGTTTAGTGCAGAACTGCTGCATGATTTGCAGCACACACAGATCGTGTGACGTCCTATCACAGATTTATCCAAACGGGCTGAGGTTTTATTTCCAGAAACAAAGGCACATCTCATTATTCATGTTCATTTTTAAAATTAACTTTTGATCTTTCCATCAGAAATACTCCCCCATCCCCGAATGCTTTGGACAGGTTTTTTAGGTCAGTAACCAAGGTGCTGGATGTGAGTGGATCCGATAATATTATTCCTAAACGGTGATATTTCAGAGCAGCACTGAAACAATCTGGGAGAAGATCCCATTGAGCATATTAGCATTATAATTAATTATAGTCTCCACGGGGCTCAACTGAGATTAGAACCCCCGTGAGCTCTGTTTGCACTGTGCACACACACAGAAAGCCATTGCCTGCCCGGAGTAGCTTTTACAATCTGCTTTCTTGGTACCAGGGAAAAACTGCACAGTCAGGAAATCAGGGCTGGTGGGGAGTAATCCAAACTGTAATTAATTATGATGCTTTCATAAATCAGTCCTGTTATTTAATAATCTATTGGGTATATAAAAATACTCAATGAACATAGCTGTTCTTCAGAGTACTCCTGCAGTGTCCAGCGTTAGGCTATGTCTACACTACAATGTTTTTGCACAAAAATGGCCATTTTTGTACAAAATCCGGAGGACTGTCCACACCTTGAACGCGTTTTTTCAAGCAAATATATATATATAGTAAATTGACAAGACAGGGCTTTTGTCGGTAGAGTTATTCCTCTTCCCACGAGGAATAACTCTTTTTTATGCTACAGCTCTTGTGCAAAAAGGCATGTGTGGATGCTCCACAGGGGTTTCTTGTGCAAAACAGCACAGGTGCTCTGATGGCCATTCTGTTAATGGCCATCAGAGCTTTCTTGCACAAGCGTGTCCAGGCTGTGTGGACGCTTTCTTGCACAAGCGTGTCCAGGCTGTGTGGACGCTTTCTTGCACAAAAGCATATCACTTTTGCAATGCGCTTTTGAGGTGTGGAAGCGCTTTTGCGCAAGAAGTTTTTGCAGAAGATCTCTTCCGCAAAAAGCTTCTTCCGCAAAAACCCTGCAGTGCAGACAAAGCCTTAGTGTTTGAGATGTAAGCTTAAAAACTGGTCAGCTAAAGACTTTAGTCCAATGATTCTTAATCTTTGGTTCTCAAAATACGTTCTCGAACCCCTTATTAAAAATCATTGAAGTAGGTCAGTTCTTTAAACCTAAGATAGATCATACAAATCTGGCATGTCTCGCACCCCCAGAAAGGGCGTCTCGCACCCCCAGGGGTTGCGTGCACTCCAGGTTAAGAACCACTGCTTTAGTGGGTTAGAATCACATATTAAGATCTGAATACAAGCTCTAGAGGGAATTGGGCAGACTAGTTTAGATGTTTCTCCCATTCGCAAATGCTAAAAGACTCAAATAAGGTCAAATTCAACCGAATGCCTGGTATTCATAAAATAGTCAAACACTTGTTTTCCAGGATTGAATGAGTTCCACTGAAAACCCACAGCCTGGTTTTCCAGGTGAAGTAAAACTTGATTCAGAACATTCTTTGGTATTTTTTTAATGGAAAGTTAATACCTTTTCCCTGTGTAAAACTTACACCATTCAATAGAACTCTTTTCTGGAGCACTCAAGAATAAGAAGAGCAGATGGAGGTGTGGGCACCAGCATGGATATTTGGAAACCAATCAAACTAATTAAAAATTGAGGAAAAGTATTTGTCTATACTTAGCTGTGATTTCTGTTTCCAGAACTATTTTTCTTGCCCTATACCTTGCACTTTCTTTAATTAGGGATGTTTTAACTAGATTGACCCAAGGCAATGTTTTTTTGTGTACAGAAATCAACCCAGAAATACATCTGCAAGATGGCAGCATCAACAACAGTCTCAATAGACAAGTGCACAACAGTAGATGATAGAGAAAGTTTAGCATCAAATTTCCTAAACTTTGGTATAGATTGAACCTCTCTACTCTGGCACTCTCTGGTCCAGCAACATCCATAATCTGGCATGATTTCAGTTAGCTGGCTGCCCACGTATCATGGGTGCGGCCAAGTTTCTCGCAGTTCCAGAAAGTTTTTTACAGCCACCAGCCCTGGCTCTCAGTGTTCTGTGCTGTTATTTAGCTCTAATTTACCTCCATATGTCTTCTAAGAACCCAGTAAGCAGTGGAAGGGTTGGTAATGCTGCTAGACAATATCGAAGTATTTGAAGGCTTCAGTATCTGAGACATAGGTGAGAGGATTATTCTAAGAGGGGTGGGTGAGATTCTGTGGCCTGCACTGTGCAGGGGGTCAGACTAGATGATCATAATGATCCCTTCTGACCTTAAAGTCTATGAGTCTATGAGACCTCCCGTGGTTTGGCAAATTCTCTGGTTCAGCTCTGGTCAGGTCCCAAGGGTGCCGGACTGGAGAGGTTCAACCTATACAGCTTCTTTGCTAATGGTGTATAGAATTTAAACTTAAAAATAAAAATAAATGTCTCTTAAATTAATTTATGTCCGTGTGTAACATTTTAACTCCAACTTCTCATACGGTCAATGGCTACTGACCTTTGAGGCCAATTTCTTGTAGCATTGCTCATGCTGATTAGTGTCTTACTCCATGTGCGGCCGCATCTGTAGTGCTACTGAACTTGAGTAAGGGTATCAAAACCTGGGTTTGGGTGTCCTTTCGTGGATACTGTTGAACACTTTGGGTACGTCTAGATTACATGCCTCTGCCGATAGAGGCATGTAAAATAGGCTACCTGACATAGTCAATGAAGCAGGGATTTAAATATCCCTGGTATCATTAAAATAAAAATGGCTATCACGCTGTGCCAGCTCAGCTGAGTGTCGGCACAGAGCGCGAGTCAAGACGTGGATCGGTCGACAGGGAACGCCTTTGTCGACTGCTCTCTTATCCCTCGTGAAATGAGGTTTACAGGAGCGGTCAACAAAGGCTTCCCTTGTCGACCGATCCACGTCTTGACTTGTGTGCTGTGCCGACAATCACTGGCCACTTGAATTTCTGGAAAAGCACTGACAATCTCATGTAAGATTGTCAGTGCTTTTGCGGAAATACTATGCTGCTCCCGTTCGGGCAAAAGTCTTTTTCCAAAAAACTTTTGTGCACAAGGGCCAGTGTAGACAGCAGAGATTTGTTTTCCGCAAAAAAGCCCCGATCGCGGAAATGGCGATCGGGGCTTTTTTGCATAAAAGCGCATCTAGATTGGCCACGGACGCTTTTCCACAAAAAATGCTTTTGCGGAAAAGCGTCCTGCCAATCTAGATGCGCTTTTCCGAAAATGCTGTTAACGGAAAACTTTTCCGTTAAAAGCATTTCCAGAAAATCATGCCAGTGTAGATGTATCCCTGGCGTATCTCAGCACAGACATGCCCCCAGGCATAAGGGGCGAGTGCAGAAACGGTGAGGACGCAGCCAAAGTTGTATTTCACCTATTCATAGAGCCCGGACTTTCGGATTGAAGCGCCATTCTGAGGGCTCTGGAATAGAAAAGTGGGCGGGAGTGGAGAAGTGAGCATAAACTGGAGGCAGCACAAGTACAAATGATGCAGGACATTAAAAGAAAGGGCCATACACCTCCTTTGCAGTGACTGAATTCACAATCCTGCTCCCCCAGGGATATTCTTTCCCTTCATAATGTTTGACAATTCGTTAACCTCAGTCGCCTGAAACATTACAGACAGATTCCCCTACTAAAAAACCAAGAGGCTATCAAAGTCTGACCTGTGTCTTTCGTGATACATGTGAGAGACTTCCTGTACCCAAAGGGGCTGGAATGAAGGGCAAGCAAGTCATTTCCTCTAAGACCGTATGGTTGGGGATTTCGATGCTTCATAAAATGGCCAATGGCTGGGCCCAAGGCAACTATCCTGTTTGCTTTCCCCATCATCAGGCCTGTATACATCCATAATCATCTCAAAGGACTTGAAAGATTTTAACAAAATCCCAAATCTGAACACTCCTGAACTTAGGGGTGTTTGAAAACCAGACATGGCTCTAAACTTTGCAAATGGCCAATATCTTTATGATAGGTTAAACCACAACTGGCTGAAGAGTGAGAGAAACGCAGTGGGCCATGTTCTACAGAAGGTTACACAAAGCTGATCCTTGTGGTCCATCAGCTTCTGACCCCGAACACTCTCGCACCAGGCAGGTTTCAAAACCCAGATTGAAAGAGTGTGGCGGCATTGGGTTCTCTTTCAAGAAAAGAGGGTGAAAAGAATCGAGTCACTGAAGGAACATTGGGTCCCTGAAGCAGAAGCGATTTCATTACAGCTGAAAAGTTCAGAATGACGGTGTCTTCCTCTGCCCATAATCGACACACCTTTGCATACAGCACAAGCAAAATGTCCGAGTTCTGCTGCACATGAAATTTCTGTGACTCATGCAAGAGCTTTCAGCTCTGGAGATCATTTTCATTCAAATATGTGCTGACCATGAAGCTAGTGATTCTAACACGAGGAAGAATAATGCTTTCCAGTTTGGGGTGGACAATAATGTTAATGTGTTTCTGCCAGATGTGTTGCCTTAAACATGGTTATGAAGGGGAAAAATTGTTTTTTTCCACATACTCTGGCACAGCTTGGAAGCCAATACTCTGACTTCAAGCCTGAATTTGTCCTCTTGGGGATTTGGATGCATTTATCACTGTCACAATCTGCCAGTTCAGAGGTGTCTTCCCTGCATTTATTATAACTGTGCAACATGTGGGCTCGCAGGCTGGACTACCTCACTTTTATCACGTCTGTAACTCAGCACCCAAATCTAATTTAATTGTAGCAGAAGGGCTGCACACCCTTAGATATGCAGTGGGAAGATGGAGAAATGGATCTTCTTCTACATCTTTAACTCCTAACTTGCTGTTATAACAAAATCTTGAGCTAATGTGTGATAAGCCAGACAATCTGGGAAAGATTGAAATACTCAGATGCTTGAAGGCCTTTAGGGAAATTTTCTTCTCTGAACTTGTTAGATCTCAGATCCTACTAGTAAACAGGTTCTACGGAGGTTACAGTTGTGGTAAATACTTACATGGAGGACAAAGGTCCTTGGTTACCATGGGAATTTGCATGGAACAACAATAAAAGATACAACAATTGTCTAAGGGAAGCTCAGGACGCTGTAGAAAGTAATAGTGGCAATTCATTAATTGGCACTTTCTGCTCCAAGATCAATACTAATCCAATGCCTCAGCATAATGTGAGGACAGAAATTAAGGGGAAGGACTCTCTTTTGGGTGACATGTAAAATAAATATATCCTAACGAGGAGGGATGTTAAAATTCTCATAGTGCTTTACAGAAAAAGGAGTGTTCTCGTATCAGTGTCTTGGTGAAATTCCTCTTGCTGTTTTGACCAACTGCTCTAAACTGCTCGGTTCTACCCAGAAGTGGCTGCATATCATTTGTCAGCACATGAAAACAGTAAACAAAAAGGCCCAGGGTTCCTATAGAAAGCATCAGATATTCTTGTACTCATCACTCTTGGGAATATAGAGTCAAATGTGGACCTCCAGAATGATGCGTCAGCAACAGAAAAGAAGGGGATGGCCCAGGTAGAACATATTGACTGAACGCAGGTTCAGAGGAGGACTCTGAAATGGATGCTCAGCATTTTTTCATTTTGATTTGGAGGTTCCCAAACGAATCAGTTAACATTCTTCCCAGGTGAACGCTTCAGTCAAACTGAAAATCAAACTGGACAAGGGCACTAGAAAATACTCCAACAAATCAGTGGCTGCCTAGGAGTTCACTTGTTACTGTGCTGCGCCATGTGGCCATTTGGAACAATATGGCTAGCCCTGGGGATGATACCCATATCTTCCTGCTCCAAAAGCACAAGCTGAAGATGAATCTCTCTTAGCCGTATAAGGCCTATGACACACACCAGAGTAGTTCTGATTCCACCCAGCAGGGGGCAGTGGAACATTTTCACACTAGCCAGTTCATTATAATAACGTACTGTCGAGAACATTACTGCACTATGGGAGGATGGACTTGATGTGCAGGTGGTAGACCAACAGACCTGTTCCACCTCTAATTCACATGAGATAGGCAACTCATCTCTAGTGGGAAGTCAGGCTAATGAAGGCAACAATCAGCAGCTATAGGATCCTGCCTCAATGTTGACTGTTTCCTCTTTCACTGAGTCTCATCAATGTCACAGATTAGAGGTGGAGAAAACACACACAGCGCTTTTGTACGGTGCCTGCTGTACCTTGTGAAGATTCAGTATCACAAGTGAGCATTCAATAGACAAGGCAAGAGAGGTGCTATTACCTAGCAAGATAATGAGAGCACCCAGAGGGCAGCAAAGCTGTTAATATTTTAGCATTATCTCAAGCCACGCTGTCATTCCTTCTGCAACTGCGAGCCTACACATCTCTTGTCCGGAAACACATCCTTCTGCAACAATGTGAGCAGTTTCCATGGAGATCAGAAAAGCATCTGAAACCAAATCTACCAAAATGTTGATGGGGCTCCCAGAGTTTCACAGGCCTCTCAGTGACGAGAAGAACAAGTGAAAGTCAATGGGATATGGCGGCCAGATAAGCAAATTAGGCTCGGAAAGAATTAACAGGAATAATCACTGCCCCTAAATGATGATTAATTTATCGGTGCTTGTGTGTAAACACGTGACTCCTCAGTTCGACAGCCTTGCTCCTCCTAGTCAAACATCACAAGGGCATCTCCCGCTGATTCCTTTGCGGCAGGTATGCCAGTATCAATAACTAGTGCCAGCAGCAGAGTGGAAGTGATTTAAGGCCCGGATCCTGAGCGGGGTGCACATTAGCACAGATGCAGTGGCGTCAGCGGGCATCAATCTACACCACTCCATTGATGTGCTGGACTAAATCTTTCCCCAAATTCACTCTGAATGGCGCCTTTTCCACTGGTGCTTACCACGTACACGTCACTTTCCAACAATATCAAAAAAGCACAGAGGCTTCCCTGGAAAGCTGCATTCGAAAGGACCAAAACCAGGCAGTAGGTCCATCAATGGCAATTAGCCAAGATGGGCAGGGATGGTATCCCCAGTCTATGTTATGGTCTTCTCTCCAGCTACCCAGCTTGGACGGCCAGGAAGAATCAGACTTTTCTAATATTTCCAAAATCTGCCCAGAGGAAGGTTTGAGGACCAAAGAAGTCATGTCTGGGAAAACCAGGATGTATAATGACCCTACTTATGGCCCTCCTACACTAGCCTTGTGACTCCCTTTTGGGCTGAGAGCTCCAGTTTGAGGGAGGCTGCACTAGGGGATTCCCCAAAGAACCTAACGTCCAACGTGGCCAAAAGTTTCTGGCAGACCATTTCCCACAGCTTCCACTGAACAGGTCATAGGTAGGACTCTGCCAAATTCACTGAGCATTCCCGTCAATGTCATGGTCAGCGGTTTTCCAAACCGGTCAGTTTCACAATTTTAGAAATCTCATAGTGGTCTAACTGTGCGGTTCCTTCCCCAAAATAGACTCTCAGGGGTGGGGGGAGTTTGCAAAGTTGTCGAGTGAGAGGATTACAAGAATGCCACCTTCACTTCTGTGCTGCTTTGCTTTCAGGGCGGGGCCAGAATCCCACCCTTATTTCTGCACTGTCTCTCAAAGAGGCTCTGATCTCCCCACAGAGTGGCTGAGTACGGGAAGGACAACTCCGTGAAATGGGGGTACGTCTACACTACAGCGCTAGTTCGAACTAACTTAGTTCGAATTAGTTAATTTGAACTAAGCTAATTCGAACTAACGCATCTAGAACTAAAAACTAGTTTGAATTAGCGTTTTGCTAATTCGAACTAGCGCGTCCACACTGATTGGACGCAGGGGGGCATTTAAGGGCAGCTGAAACCGGTTCTGGCAGGGCATCAGGTCAGTAGTTGCTTTGTGCGGCTGCTGTCTGAGGCTATCTGAGGCTTGTGCTTAAAGGGACCCCCCTGGACAGCCGGTTCTCAGCTTTTCCTGCTTGCTTGCCAGCCTCGCCGAGGGACAGCAAAGCGTCGGTCTCTGTGCCCGTCTGTGTCGGTGCTTCCCTTCGGGGGGGACCGCCGCAGGTGGCAACATGGAGCCACGGCTCGCCCTGCACCTTCTGGTGCACTTTCTGGACTTGCTGCTGCAAGCCTGCCAGCAATGGCTGTAGGCTGCCTGGCACCACCTGGGGAACGTCAGCCCCCTGCCTCTCCGCCTGGCCGCCCTGGGGGCCGTGGAGGAGCCGCGGCGGCGCCCCGGCACCGGCGTGCCCCGCCGCGTCTGGCGTCTGGACACCAGCAGCGACTGGTGGGACCGCATCGTCCTGGAGCGCTGGGACGACCGACAGTGGACCCAGAACTTTAGGATGAGGAGGGACACCTTCCTGGAGGTCTGCGAGTGGCTTGCCCCTGCCCTGCAAAGAAGGGACACTCGCATGAGACCCGCCATCCCCCTCCAGAAGCGGGTGGCCATCGCCCTATGGAAGCTCTCCACGCCGGACAGCTACCGATCCGTCGGGAACCAGTTCGGTGTGGGGAGATCCACCGTCGGAGCGGTGCTCATGCAGGTACGGCACTCGTCGGCCACCGAGCCAGGGGGTAGGGGGGCTGCGAGGAGGGGATGGGCCGCCCCAGGGACAAAGGGGGGGGCGGGAGGAGGCGAAAGCGCCCCGCACCGGAGGGGTCGGGCTGTCCCGGCTGTACTACACGCCGCCAGGGGGGTTGCTTCCGGGAGTGGGGCGCGGGGCACTGCCAGGACACGCACGCTCCCAGCCACCCGGGCGCCCCACTGATTGGCGCTTTGCTGTGTCTCTCTCCGCAGGTGGTCAAGGCCATCAACCGGGTGCTGCTCCGCAGGGTGGTCCGCCTCGCCGACCTGGACGCCGTCATCCGGGGATTCGGCGCCCTCGGCTTCCCCAACTGCGGGGGGGCCATCCCCATCCGTGCCCCGGAACACCAGGCGTCCCGGTACGTCAACAGAAAGGGGTACTTCTCCGTGATCCTGCAGGCCGTGTGTGACCACCGGGGACAGTTCACGGACATTAATGTGGGCTGGTCCGGCAAAGCACACGATGCACGGGTGTACCGCAACTCCTCCGTGTGCCAGCGGCTGCAGGCTGGGACCTTCTTCCCCGACCGCCACATCAGGGTCGGGGACGTGGACATGCCCATGTGCCTAGTGCGGGATGCTGCCTACCCACTGCAGCCATGGCTCATGAAGCCCTACACGGGGCACCTCAATCCCTCCCGCCAGGCCTTCAATGCCAGGCTGACCAGGGCCCGCATCGTGGTGGAGGGGGCCTTCGGGCGACTGAAAGCCCACTTTCGATGCCTCCTCACCCGTCTGGACCTGGCCGAGCACAACATCCCTCCCGTGGTGGCGGCATGTTGTGTGCTCCACAATTTGTGTGAGCGGAAGGGGGAGGCTTTCCTGCCAGCCTGGATAGCTGAGGCTGACCGCATGGCTGGACACTACGGTCAGCCCCGCACCGCCGCCGTCCGGGAAGCCCAGCGGGGGGCCATCCGGATCCGGGAAGCCCTGCGGGAGAGCTTCCAGGTGGAGGAGGAGGAGGACTGACCTCTCCCTGCATGCCCCACTGGGGCCTTCTTCCACCCTACCCCCCCCTTCCTCTTTCCCCTCCCTACCTACTGTCAAATAAAGACACCTGTTTTTCAAACAAAAACGTCTGTTTATTTCACAGAACTGGGGTGGGGGGAGGGAGGAATGAAGGTGGGAGAAGGGAGGGGGAAACCTGGGACGAGGGAGCTGGAAGGGGAGGGGAGGGAAGGGAGGAAGGGAAAGGAAAGCTCAGGGGTGGGAGTCCTGCTGCCTCTCCCGTCTCGCCACACTGCGGGTCCGGGGGCGTCGGTGGGGAATGGTTGTGGAGGGGGGGGGCCAGAGGGGACAGGGGGTGTGGAGGAAGCAGGAGCGGAAGCAGGAGTGGGAGCAGGGGAAGCAGGGGGAGCAAGAGGGGGAGCAAGAGGGGGAGGAAATGGAAAGCGGTCCAGCAGGCTCTGGAGGTGGCCTCGCAGGGCACGGCCCTGCTCCTCCAGGGCCTCCAGACTCCTCCGGCGCAGCTTGAGGTCCTCCTGGACCCAGTGGTCCTGGAGACGGAGCTGTCGGTCCAGGAACCGGAGGTGCCGCCTCTGGTAGTCCTCCTGGTACCTGGCTGTCCTGCTTGCCCGGGCGCGGGCGGCTGCTGCAGGCGGTGTGGTGCGCCCTGCAGGCCCAGGTGCTGCAGCTGTGGTGCAAGAAGACCAGCGGTCAATTTCCCCAGGGGCCCAGGTGTGTGAAACCCAGCTCCCCTGTGCAAGGTCAGGGCCCCTGCAGGATCCCCAGCTACTGCTCCGTGGTGGGCAAGGCCCAGGCGCACGGTCCCGGGGCTCCCTCTCACCCCAGCCCCCCATACACATAAGGGGAACACGAGGGTACTCACAGGTGGACGCCTCCCCGGCCTCAGACGGACACAGGCGAGCGGGTCTGTGGCGTGCCTCGGGGGTCCCGGGTCCTGGGCAGGCTGGCGGCAGGCTCCTGGCTCTCAGAGCCCTCTTCCTCCTCCTCTGTGTCCAGGAGCGGTCCCTCTGCCCCGGGGTCAATCACGTCCCGGGGGGCAGGGACGGCATGAGGCCCCAGGATGCGGTCCAGGGCATGGAAGTGGGGGCAGGCCTCCGGGTCGGCCCCTGGCAGGCAAGCCCGGGAGTAGGACTGCCGCAAGTCCTTAATTTTGCAGCGCACCTGCTCCCGGCTGCGCTGGTGGCCCCTGGCGGCCAGGCTGGCAGCCATGCGTCCGTAGACGGCCGCGTTCCGGTGGCTAGTGCGGAGATCGTGGACATTGGAGGCTTCCCCCCAAACCTCGATGAGGTCCACGATCTCCGCACTTGACCAGGCGGGCGCCTGCCTCTTGCGGCCCCGGGCAGGCTCCTGGGAGCCGCCAGGCTGGTCCTGGGGAGCAGTGGAGGGCTGGGAGCCCTCGGATGGCTGGCTCATGGTGTGGCAGGTGCAGGCTGTGCAGGCACGGGTGCTTGCAGCCTTGCAACTGGCACAAAGTGAGTAGCCAGCCCGTGGCCCTTTAAGGGCTCCGGGGCCGGGAGGGGGGCAATAGAGTTTCCCTGGCGTTGGCCAGAGTGGCCACCAGGGAAACCTGGGAAGCCTTAGCCTCCCACTAGTTCGAATTAAGGGTCTACACAGCCCTTAATTCGAACTAGCTAGTTCGAACTAGGCGTTAGTCCTCGTAAAATGAGGTTTACCTAGTTCGAACTAAGTGCTCCGTTAGTTCGAATTAAGTTCGAACTAACGGAGCACTAGTGTAGCGCCTAGGAAGGTTAGTTCGAACTAACGTCCTGGGTCCTTCCTCTCCACTGGGCATATGGCCACAAGCCTCGCCCAGGATCCTCCACAGGTTAGAGGGGTCTGTAGTCTAAGGCAGGGGTTCCCAAACTTTTTGACATGGGGACCAGTAAATCCATTCACGAGCTTTCAGAGGACCGGTAACATTCATTTGCATATTTGCATATTCATTAAGCAAATTACAAATATACAAATACGTTGGTTTTGGTCCTCCCAGAGCCCCCAGGGCCAGCTTTAGCAAAGCCTTTGATATGGTCACCCACAACATTCTTACCAGCAAGTTAAGGGAATATGGATTGGAAAAATGGACTGTAATCCAATAAAACCCTGCACCCCCACATTGTGTACCGAAAAGGGGCTCATTTATTTTCAGAAAGCCGACACCAGCTTTGGAATTTTTTTGTCCATATTCTCATTCCGGATGGTGACTGCACCAGGTTCTCTCCATTTTTGTGGTGACCTTGAGGCTTTTTTTCGCCGCCTCCGTCTCCGAGAATATTTCCAAACCACCACTGAACATCAATCTGATCTACCAGATCCCCCCTATCAACACAAAGGAAAAATAATTCTATATGGACTCCACCTGACGGTCGGAATTACAATCTGGATTTCTATATACACAGCTTCCGCAACAACGCACAGACTGACATTATTCGCAAACGACAACAAGCGACACACAATCTTAGCCGCGCTGAACACCATGCCATCCAGAGTCTCAAAAACAACCTGGACATTGTAATCAAACCAGCTGACAAAGGGGGTGCTGTGGTCATTATAAATAAGGCCGACTATAACCAGGAGGCAACCAGACAACTCTCAAACACCACATTTTACAAACCTCTCTCCTCTGATCCCACCTTGGAATACCAAAAGAAACTACACTGTCTCCTTAAAAGCCTCCCCACAGCTACTCGGGAACAAATCCACACAGAATCACCTTCTGACCCCCGACCAGGCTTGTTCTATCTACTTCCCAAGATCCATAAACCTGGGCACCCCGGACGTCCCATCATCTCTGGTATTGGCACGCTCACTACTGGTCTATCCAGCTATGTAGACACTTTTCTCAAACCCTTCGTAACCAATACACCCAGCTATCTCCGAGACACTACTGACTTCCTAAGGAAACTACAAAACATCGATAACCTCCCCAATAATAACATCCTTGCCACCATGGATGTAGAAGCTCTATATACCAACATCCCACATGAAGACAGATTACAAGCAATTAGAAACACTATCCCAGAGGACACTACTGCCAACCTGATAGCAGACCTATGTAACTTTGTTCTCACCCACAATTATTTCCAGTTTGAGAACAACTTATACCTCCAGATCAGCGGCACAGCCATGGGTACACGCATGGCCCCACAGTATGCTAACATCTTTATGGCTGACCTAGAACAACGTTTCCTCAACTCCCGTCCCCTTTCACCCCTCCTCTACCTACGGTACATCGATGGCATCTTTATGATCTGGACGCATGGCCAAGAAACACTGGAGATATTCCACAGAGATTTCAACAACCTACACCCCACCATCAACCTCAGCCTGGACCATTCTACACGAGAGATCAACTTCCTGGACACCACCGTACAAATCAACAATGGAAAATTAGACACCACTCTCTACAGAAAACCCACCGACTCATACAGTTACCTACATGCTTCCAGCTCCCATCCAGAACACACCACACGATCCATCGTCTATAGCCAAGCCCTTCGATACAACCGCATCTGCTCTAATCCCACTGACAGAGACCAGAAGCTTCAGGATCTCTACCAAGCATTTATAAACCTCAACTACCCACCCAGAGAAATAAAAAAGCAAATTGAAAGAGCCAGACGAACACCTAGAAACCATCTACTTCAAGACAGACCCAAGAAAACCAACAATAGAACACCACTTGTCATCACCTACAACCCCCAACTTAAACCTGTCCAACACATTATCAATAAACTACAGCCTATATTGGAACAGGATACCATACTCAAAGAGGCTCTGGGAGACAGACCCATAGTTTCCTATAGACAACCACCTAACCTCAAGATGATTCTTACCAACCACCACAGGACATACCACACTAATACCAACCCTGGTACCTTCCCTTGCAGCAAACCCCGTTGCCAGCTCTGTCCACATAGTCATTCTGCTGATACCATTATTGGACCTAACCAAGTGAGTTATAAGATCAAGAACACATATTCCTGCTCATCCAGAAATATAATCTATGCTATCGTGTGCCGAAAGTGTCCGTCTGCTATGTACATTGGACGAACATCTCAGACACTTCGCCAAAGGATTAATGCCCACAAAACAGATATCAGACAAGATCACAAAGAGAAAACAGTTTCTTGTCATTTCAACCAGAAAGGACACTCTCTCAATGACCTGCTAACCTGCATCCTATTTCAGAAGACATTCAAATCTGCACTTGAAAGGGAATCCTCTGAACTGTCCTTCATGCTAAAATTCGACACTCTCCGCGCTGGACTTAACAAAGACCCCAACTATCTTACACATTACAAAGATAGCCTCCCCAATTATCACCTCTGATACTATTAACTCACAGACATTTCCCCTTCCCCACCTCTAATATCATTAACTCACTGGCATTCACCTTCCTTCTCCCCCCCCCCCCCCACATCCCCCTTCTGTTCTGTAATGTGATTTGTCCTTTTCATGTGTGTTCATTTTTTTAAAATTGTATCCTTTGGTATATATGGTTGTGACTGTTTTCTTCCACTATTTGATCTGAGGAAGTGGGTCTGGCCCACGAAAGCTCATCATCTAATAAACCATCTTGTTAGTCTTTAAAGTGCTACATTGTCCTGCATTTTGTCTCCATTCTGACACAGTGTAGTGCCTTTAAACCTCCCTGTCAGCAGTGGGGATATTTTAAAGGCCCTGCTTTTACATTTGTATTCAGGATCTGCGTGCGCCCTGAGCAGTGCCGCTCCCCGCTGGCTGATTCTCTCCCCATCTCTCCTGGCAAGCCCTGCTGCCTCCACCAGCTCTGCTTCCGCCGGCCGGTTCCCCAGCTAGCCCCGCAATCTCCCCCAGCCAGCCTCACTGCCCCTGCCAACTGGTTCATTCCCCTCACGATCTCCCCTGGCCAGTCCCACTGCTCCCGCCCCCCCCGGCCAGCCCTGCTTCTGCCAGCCCATAGTTTGGGAAATGCTGGTCTAAGGCAAAGGTTGGCCCCTATTCTCAGGCCTAGGGCAGCTGCTGCTAGCAGACTCTCTCCTGCAGCCAGGACTCCTGCTGCCCCTTCTCCAGCATCTCCCCAGGTCCGTCTCTCATGCTCTGTTGCCTCTCCCCTTTTGGAGCTGTCTGGCACTGTGCGGGGGTGCATCTGGGCAAAGGTGCATCCCCTGGCCAAACGGGGGGCTGGTATGCTAGGCGGGGGGAAACATTGCCTTCCCAAACCAGCCTGGCCCTGCAAATATGCTGCCCGCAGAATGCCTACTGCTCCAGGGGCAGGGAGGCTGTGGTCGGATACCCTCCCCCTCCCCAGTGCTCTGAGGCTGCAGAGGCTTGGGCCGCGCACCTCTGCCCTCCTGGATTCTCCGGGGTCAGGGAGGCTGGGGCGTGCCTGCCCAGCTGGCCACCCTCCCTCTTCCTCTTCCTGTGGCATGCTGCCCCACCTCCCTGTGCTGGATGGGGTGGGAAGGCAGCTTGGCTCCAATGGGGGCAGGGCCTCGGCAGAAGGGGTGGGCCTGGGGTGGAGCTGGCCTCCACCAGCCCTACCTTCATTGACCACCCATGGGAGGATGTGGCTCTGGCTCGCTTGGCTCAGTCCACTCCTCCTGACCAATAATAGAGACATTGACTCTGTTCTTAGGTCCTTCATGGAGTTTGGTCTGTCGCCCCTTTCTGGGGGATTGTCGCTGGATGTCTCGCTAGCAGTCTGCTGACCAGAGTTCCTTTCTCCTGCCGGCTCGCTCCTCCTTAGCAGCCCTGCCCGTTGACCCTCCCAGCTGCTGCCAGCCTGCCCATCAGCAGTGGCTGGATTAACCCTTTGGTTTCTGAGCTGGCATGTGGGAACACCTCCCCCATGACGGGCTGCCTTTGAAATGCTTCCTCCAGCTGCAGCAGGTTCTGCAGGGGCAGGATCCCAGCAGCCCAGGCTGGCTTTCTAACCCCTCCTGGCCCAGTGTGAGGTTCTTCACCCCATCAGAGACTCCCTAAACGGTGCAGCCCCACAGAGCCTCCGGCACCTGAGGACAGGATCAGATGGAGTGGAGCTGGCACATCACCACAGCCACGATAGCCTCCTGTTGCAAGAGAACAAAGGCATGTCAGAGACTTGGATGCCCCCAGGAGCCAGGGAGGATTAAAGGCAACTGGCACCCTGGGATGGACTTATCCACCTCTCTAGTGATGTCCAGTGCCAGACATTTCCCACCCCATTGGCGGAGAGCTCCTGCCTCCATTCCCTCTGTCTCCCTATGACAGCTGTTCCTTAGCAACTTCCCACTATCAGCTTGCTCTGTCTGGTGTTGGTGGCCGTGTTCTTCCATCCCCATTAAGCTGCATCTCTGACGTCACAGAATAGCAAAGCTCTCTGAAGTGGGTGGAGTATCCTTGGTGCCTGGGGTGGGGGGAGGGGAGAGACAGACTCTGCTGCCAGCTGGGGCCAGTCTCAGAGGATTTGGTGAGTTTCAACAGGGCTCCCATTACTCCATATGTGACAGTCTCAGATGGGAGGTGGATCATTTCTTCAGGGCTCCTGTTGCCTGGCTTCTGTCAGTATCACGTTTCTATTGGGTCCCATTTCCCAGCTGGATCTCCTGACCTCTGATGTGGGAGCACTTTGTAAAGCCAGTAAATCCCCTCCCTGGCCGGCCAGCAAGGTCCTTGGCTGGGTCACTGATGGGCAGTCACAGCTAAGCCACCAAGATCCCTAGTCTGGGGAGCGGTGCTGAGTTCCAATGGAAGGGAAGGAGAGGGGGCTCCAACAGCATTCGACTGTCAGCTCCCAATCTCCCCTGGGCCGGGAGTCTTTTCCCCAAGTCCCTCTGCTGGAGACACTGCAGGAGAGGACCTAGAACTAGACCCTCAGCTCCTTCTGCGCTCACGGGATCCTGGAGCAAAGGGATGTGGGCAGGCCCCTCCACGGAACATTGCACCCCCAGCTGCTCCAAGAGGACAAGAAAGGACCTAGGACCAGGCATGAGCCTGGCTGGAGCAAGGGTTGAAACATGGTCCTACTGAACTAGGAGAAGAAGAACTTGGTTCAAGTCTATCTCATTCCCTGCTCTGACTCTGCCTTCCCAACAAGGGATGTAAACAAAATACAAAAATATTAACTGTGTAACCGATCGAAATTCGATCGGTTACATGGTTAAACATTTCACAGAGGATGTAGGGAAAGGGACCTAGAGGTGTCCCTCCGGTCCCCGGCTTTTGGGTGCCATCCTACCCATGGGCTCTTCTCTTTTCCCAGGGTCTGGCAGCCGGCCCTGTCTCTGGTGGGGTCCCAGCTGGCCCTGTGCCATGAGCTCTTGACCCCCAGCCTCACTGCTGTGAATGCCTGGCAAAGGCGTCTGATGGCTTCGGTGGGGGAAGGCTCTGCCTTCCCAAACCGCCAGCCTGGCCCTGCCCACACTCCACCCCCAGATCACCTGCTGTAGGCATACTGGGGGAGGAGTGTTGCTGTCCCCGGCACCCTCCCTATCCATGTTTCAGGGCGGCTCAGGCCACGTTGCTGCCTCCTTCCCAGGTGCTCCAGAGGCCAGGAAGGCTGGAGCCACGTGGCCTCCTCCCTTCTTGCTACTTCGGGGGTTGCAGAGGCTTGGGCCAGCTCAGGTCATGCAGCCTCTTCCCTCCCTGTGGTGGGGTGGCCTCAGCGGAGGGGGCGGGGCTGCTGCTCGGCCAATCAGCATTGAGACGCTGAGTAGCGGGAGGCTGAGAGGTCTCACCACGCATCTGAAAGGCTGGCCCAAGTCAGCACCAGAGATCAGGCTCTGAGCAATTCCCTCTCCACCTGAGGCTGCCCCTGCCTTGCACCTCTGTCCTGCCTGGCTGATGTCAGGGTCTCTGTGAGGTCACCACCTCCCCGCTGCCATTCGCCAATAGGCTGAGGTCCTAAAAAAAGGCCTTTGTGATGTCACTGCCACACCCACTCCTCCTCTGCCATGCTGACGTCCTACCTCTAGCCAGCTTCTTTGGGCACATTGATCAGAATAAAGTGCTCTCAGATGAGCTACAGGACAATGGAAGGCCTGGGGGCAGGAGTGGGGGGAGCGGCAAGGCCTGTGGGGGCCAGATCAACTCACTTGGTGGATCAGATCTGGCCTGCAGAGGCTCTTTTGCCTACCTCTATTCTAAGGGCTGGGAGACAAAGGGATCTCCAGAAAAGTCCAAAAAGCTGGCCCAGGTTACTTCCAGAAGGGATCCGTCTCCAAGCAGTATTCCAGACCCACCTCTTTGTGAGGGCCTTCCACAGTGACAGAAAACCCTCCTGACACACACACACCCCCCTCCTCGGTGGAGGCAGGGAAAATGGAAAAGGGGAAAGGAGAAAGAGGGCAGGATTGAGGAACAGGGAAACCTAAAAGGACAAACCTCCAATGTCCCCAGTGAGTCTACGGGACAAAAACCTTGGTAGGAAATCAACTCACCTTAACCTAGTGATGTCTATGCCTAGAATTCAGCTGGTAGCAGGTGGCTCAAAATGAACAGATTCCAAACCTCTCTGAGACTCTTACCTTCTAAGCAGGGACCACTAAATTAATAGTAGGGAAGGAGAAAACATGAATGAGGTTCCTCCTCAAGCTCACGTACAGTAATCCTAATTCTCTCTCAGTCCCCAAGGGGACTTGAGAAGGAGCCTGGCTGCTTCAAAGCTACAGGCATCTGTGACGTTGCCCCTGCCTTGCACCTCTGTCCTGCCTGGCTGTTGCCAGGGTCTCTCTATGAGGTCACCACCTCCCCACCACGGTCCCCCAATAGGCAGAGGTCCTGCAACAGTCCTTTGTGAAGTCACTGCAATACCCACCTCTCCCTTGGAAGGCTGGTGTCCTGACCCTGGCCAGCCTCTTTGGAGTGGCTTCCCCTGGATCATCCCACTTAATGACAGATGACACGGGGGATCAAGCCAGTGGCACAATAAAGCCCTAGAGGCTGCGCCCTGTGCCACACTCAGCTTTTCATTGCTTAGTAGACTTGAAAGCCAGAAGGGACCATTAGAGCACTGAATCTGAGCCCTGCGTTTCCCACCCCTCCTGTGTATCATCGTAGCTAAATCTTGATTCAAGCACACACCAGAAAGGCCTCTGCTCTTTATTAGAAGACATCAAGATTGGAGAATCTGTCACTTGCTTTGGTAGCTTGTTCCAATGGTGAATCAACCTGTTTGTGAAACATTTGTGCCTCATTTCTAATGGCGAGTGCGATGCTCTACGGTTCTCTCCTCTCACCATGGAAACCATCCAAAGTGCTGAAACCATCCGGAGCTCTCCTGAAGTCGGGCCATGTTAGTGGGTGAGTCCCACTGTCACCCATGGGGGAGAGACAATGGGTCTTATAGCATGTCCTGGGTAATCCTGCTCTGCAGAGTGTTTCCACATGCAAAGGGGGTGGCTCAGGATCGGTGGACACTGCTCATTAGGGTTGCCAGGTAGATGGGCCTAGTCAGTGCTGTGCTTATCTCTCTGTGCACACCAGTGCCTGGCACCAAGAAAGCGCCGCTGCAGCACAAGGTCTCTCTTGAAGTCCAGGACACCACCTATAGCCCTTGTGCCGGAAGGCCACAGAGCTCACGTCGGTGGAGCCCCAGTCTCAGGAATGAATTTAATCAGAACAATGGCAGAGATAACTGGGAATGATTTAAGAACATTTCACTAGATGCCCAAAACAGCACTAGATGGAAAAGGAGGCCATATTGGTTAAAAAAATCAACCTGGCTGAACGGAGCAGTGAAAGCCGTTGTAAAACACTGTATATAAAACAAACGGAAGAAAGGTGAAGCGGATAGAAATAAATGCAAATCAGAAGCTAAGAATTCCTGGGTAAAGTAATAAAACAATAAATGGTCTGGTAGTACTTTATAGACCAGTGGTCCCCAACCTTTTGGGGCTGCTGGGTGCTCGGGGGCGGGGCCAGCTTCATCTCCCAGGACCATCCCAACACAGTACAGCCCATCCCACCGCAACCCCTTGCCCAAAGGGCCGGGAAGGACATGTGTACTGGCAGCAGTGAAAAGCCAGATCTGGCACCAGTGGAGATGCAGTGCCAGATCCCTACAGTGATGAAACCACCAAAACAGTGGCTCAGAAACCTAAGTCCCATTTCATAGCCCTTGAGGCTTGCTGGTTGTGTGCGTGTATGTGCATCTGAGTGCAAGAGCAGAGGCATGGGGAGAGATGTGCAGAAGGTCTGTCAAGGCTGTTCCCCACTCTGCCATTCTGGATGCAGAAGGTGGGGTCCTGCAATAGAGCTTCAAACCCTTGCCTCTACAAGCATTGGTTACAAAACTTTCCCCCCAGAATCCTGATACACAGATTTGGGGAATTTTCTGCCATCCTTAAGTGCTTTTTGATCCCTCAAAAAACCAGGGGCGAACACTTGAACCCACCCCCAGGGGTATCTCAAGCTCTTTTGCCCTAAAACAGCTTGAAAAAGAAAAGAGAAAAACAAGCTGCGGTCTCTGGTAGCTGGCCCCTCTGTCAGAAGCCTGCAGATACCCACAGACAGATCTTCCAGGACACAAGAATTAAATCATCACCTTAAAAGAAGTGATTTTCATTAGAAAACAAAAGATAAACTTGATAAAGCGTACTTGGTTGCTAGATGTTACAGAGCAACTGAGGAAAACAAATTAAAATAGAAAAAACACCTCTGACACAATGCTTAGATGGTAGTAAATGGGGAGGGGAGGCATAGATTCACACAGAGCAGTTCAAACCAAACCACAAAATAAAGAAAAATACCCTGAATGTGGTTGGACTCACATTTCCCTGGTACTCCCTTCTAATTTGCTCTTTGTTCAGTCCGCTCCCATGCCCTGAATTCCCTGTGTGGGGCGGGGCGGGGCGGAGATGGTAGTCCTGCCTGAGTTTAAATCATTCTGTCTCTCTCAACTCCTGGTTTAACTCTCCTCACACAAAGAAGGCAGGCAGGGAATCTATATCCAATTCAAATTCCAACCCTCTCTCTTGATTGGCTCTCCCTGCCCCCTGGCTGACACCTTTGCTAGGTACCTGAGTTAACCCCTTAGTCATGGGGTGCTGGTCAGCACTCCCCCATTCATGACAAGGTCAGACTAGTTGATTGTGATGGACCCTTCAAACCTTAAAGCCTATGAGATTTTAGCTAGAAGATGATTTAGTCTCACTGTAAATGTAACAAACGGCCAATTTTTCATTGTGATGGAGTAGATCAGGACGGGGTCAAAGTTCACAGAACTATGGCTATTCCTCTCTTCCCAAGGTGCATAAGAGGCTCTGACAAGCAAAGCAGAAGTTACAGAAGCCTCCAGGCTGCTCTGACTCAGCCCAGGGCCCCGCAAAGCCTAAGAATTCCAGGAAGACAATGAGTGTCTTAAAACCACTTATGTTTCCTTCTCCACTTCTGGCCCAGGTAGGTCACTGGACTCCTTCCCAAGACCCACCTGCTCTCAGCCCCTCTTTGAATCCTGTGGCTCTTGTCCCATGGAGCTCTGGTGCAGGAGGAAATGTGGTGTCTTTCTTTGGCATAACCTACAGGGTCATGAGTTGTTCCCGTTGCTTTTTGCCAGCTGGAACTGCAGCATGCAGAAGGGGCTGTGTATTTATTGGCTCTCACAGAGTGTCTGCTCGATTAGTCTTATTTGAAGCCCGATTGTCCCTAAAATCACTGTGCATAAATCAGCTGCAGGGAAAGGTGCCTGCCTCTCTTGCACGGCATCCAGATGAGACGATTATTCCGCTACAACAAATGAGGCACAAAAACCCAAAACAAAATCGCCAAAATACAACTTGCAAGCAGGCAGGAGAGGAAAACCCAGCCCATAAGCCCGTTGCATTCATAGTAATTGATCAGCTCCGGTGGAGCTGAATCTCTCAGAGAAACATTCCTAGGACTGAGCTCAGAGGGGCTGGAAAGCTGCCTGACAGGGTGGCAAATGTTGTGCTCGGTCCACGCAACGCACGCTGGTCCATTGCTATAGGAAGTTTAATTTGGTGCCACTTTTTCAACAAACCCTGAGCCCTGTTACACAGTTACCTCCAAAAATTGCTCAACGTAATTTAGAAAAAGAGGAGGTGGCAGAAAACGCTGTTTGCACAGATGCACAATTTGGCATAATTTAGGCATCTATTATCACTTGGGCAGCTGGACCATAGAAAAGCCACTCTTTAAAAATAATTTTGAATAATCCCAGCGCATTTCTAAAATGGACTGAGCCAAATGAATACTCTGTTATTTGTCAATGTAATGTGTAACGGGTGAGGGGAAAGACACGCTACACCTGATGTGCCGGCATTTGTTTAAAAGGGAAAGTGGAAGGGTTGTCTCAAGAGTGGGCAGAGGGAATTTTACACTATGGCTGCGTCTCGACTGGCATGATTTTCCGCAAATGCTTTAAATGGAAAAGTTTTGACGTTTAAAGCATTTGCGGAAAAGAGCATCTAGATTGGCACGGATGCTTTTGTGCAAAAGCACTTTTTGCGGAAAGCGTCCGTGCCAATCTAGACGTGGTTTTGTGCAAGTAAGCCCCGATCGCCATTTTCACCATCGGGGCTTTTTTGTGCAAAACGGTTCTCAGTTGTCTACACTAACCCTCTTGTGCAAAAGCATTTGCGCAAGAGGGCATTTTCCCCGAGCGGGAGAGTCATTGTATTTGCGCAAGAACACTGACGCTCATACATTAGATGGTCAGTGTTCTTACGCAAATTCAAGTGGCCAGTGTAGACAGCTGGCAAGTTTTTCCGCAAAAGCAACTGCTTTTGCGGAAAAACTTGCCAGTCTAGACGCAGCCAATGTGTTTTGCATTTGTAAGATGAGCTAGTCCTGCTGCCGGCTGGAGTGGACAGCCAGCCAACCTAAAACAGGCCAGCAAAAAGGACTAGATTTACATGGCAATAAATGTTTACGACAAAGCCTGAGGGGAGTATCGATTGCAGCCAATATCTTGTACTTATCTCTTCATTGTCTCAAAGAAGCGATGCCTTCCATGTGCAAGCAGGTCCACCGATGGGGGAGGAGGCAGTTACCCCTGGGCCCGGCAACTCAAAGGGGCCTGGATCTCCTAGCCACTGCCGCTGCTACTGAGGTACTGGCAGTGGCCGGCGCCGTGAGCCCTTTAAATTGCTGCTGAAGTGCCATGCCACGTGCTCTCTGTGGCTCTGAGGGGGGTGGGCATGACACACTCAGGGCAGCACAGAGGGCTGGCTGTCCCTGATCCTGCCACCTGAGGCTCCACCCTTTCTGGAAGCACAAAGTGTGTCCCCTCATCGATGCCCTGCAGAGGCTGTCGGCTCCCCCGTGTGCAAGACCCCAGTCCTATACAGAGACCTATCTACTTTGATCTCTCTCTATTTACTTTAGCAAGTCTCCCCATGGCATCAGTGCGGCACTGCAGGGCACTGGGCTGGGCCCTTTGGGTTTTCCTTGTAGGCTTGAAGCAGGAGGCAGGAAAACAAAGGCCAACGGAAAACCTAGAAGATGAAGAAGAGAATCCCTGGTACTTGTATGGAACCTTCCATTGGCGGGTAGTAAAGTGATTTACAAACACGAATTAAAGGTGACCTGCAGTTTAGGATTGTGCCCTAGTTTTAGGTCTCTATAATGTGTAGAAAAGAACCTTTCAGGGTTTCTTTGCTCGTTCAGAAATAATGGCAACGTCAAGTCTGGTCTTCCCTCCTTTGTTGGGCAGAAGTCTTGGGCTCAGGGTCTCCGTTTTAGAGCCTGCATAGATTGCAAGTTCTCACACCTCTATTAAAAACCACCAGGGCTGCTGATTGTTTAATCAGTCACTTCAGGGAATAGGTATTAGCAACAAAAAACAACAACAAAAATCAAATGATCTTGACTTTACTCTAGATTAGCCAGGCCCTATATGAGGGTTTAAACCAATGCATCCGCCAAGATGCCAAGCCACTGATGCCCTCCTGCCTCCAACCCCTCTGTGTGCTGCTTGAGGAAATGCCAGAACAGGGGACATGGAATTTCATAGCCTCTTCATGGCACATGCCCATGTTCCCAGAGATCAACTCCTTGGCTGTGGCTAGACTGGCAAGTTTTTCCGCAAAAGCACCTGCTTTTGCGGAAAAACTTGCCAGCTGTCTACACTAGCTGCTTGAATTTCCGCAAGAATACTGACGATCTCATGTAAGATCATCAGTGTTCTTGCGGAAATACTGTGCTGCTCCCATTTGGGCAAAAGCCCTCTTGTGCAAATCATTTGCGCAAGAGGTCCAGTGTAGACAGCACAGTACTGTTTTCCGCAAAAAAAAGCCCCTATGGCTAAAATGGCGATCGGGGCTTTTTTGCGGAAAACCGCGTCTAGATTGGCACGGACGCTTTTCCACAAAAAGTGATTTGCAGAAAAGCGTCCATGCCAATCTAGGCGCGCTTTTCCGAAAATGCTTTTAACGGAAAACTTTTCCGTTAACAGCATTTCCGCAAAATCATGCCAGTGTAGACGTAGCCCTTTAGCTTAGCCAGTGGAGCAAATATACTGGATATTCTGGTGAAGAGGCGTAACTGCATATACGAGAGGCCAGTGGTGCCCTGGCACCTGCCATATGGACTGCACAAAATCCACATACACCGGGCCCTTCACCACTATCACTCCATTACGGTGTGTGTGGGGAGGGGAAATAATTGAACCCAAAAAGGTGAAACACGCCTTTACACCTCTTGTTCACAGTACACCACACACTCCGGCTGGGGAAGAGAAGGAGAAAAATTGGAGGAGAAGGGAGAAAAATTGTTCTCCTTGGCCTCTGAGGATAGGACAAGAAGCAATGGGCTTAAACTGCAGCAAGGGAGGTTTAGGCTGGATATTAGGAAAAACTTCCTAACCGTCAGGGTGATTAAAGACTGGAATAAGTTGCCTAGGGAGGTTGTGGAATCTCCATCACTGGAGACATTTAAGAGCAGGTTAGATAGGCATCTATCAGGGATGGTCTAGAGAGTATTTGGTTCTACCATGAGGGCAGGGGACTGGACTCGATGACCCTTCGAGGTCCCTTCCAGTTCTAGTGTTCTATGATTCTATGATTCCCTTCCAGAGATACTGGGCACTTCAGGTCCCAGGGTGCTTTGCAATAATGTCTCCATCTGCTCTTTCTCCTTTTGCCAGCATGGCTTCTCTGTTGTTGTTTGTACAAATAAAAACGTGCATAAGGCCTAGTGTTATCCTGTTATCCCACGGAGTCTCTCTCTTACCATGTAACTGAATCCCCACCGTGTCCTGCTTCTGCTCTTGTAAAAGATCATATCCCTGAGCTACTATAATCTTAACGCCATAATCTCAGAGATCGGGCTACGTTCAGAAGCAGTGTTGCACGTTTTCTGGCCAGGCTGCCAAAATGGACAACACTGCCCACTCCCTGCCCCCAGCTTTCAAATTCCCCATCAACGTGCAAAATTCCTTTACCATTCTGGACATTGCTCACAGGACCATCCCAGAGATTTGTGGATTCACAAGAAGGAGCTAGATCTGGGAACTTCACTCTAATGATGCCCGGTCACTGGGGCTGGCACTATGGTTGTCAGTTGATTATGCACATGTGAGGATGATCTGGGCTGCATTTGTTGTTGCTGAACAGATGCCCTGGTTTAAGGCTTTCCTTTCCCAGATAAGAGGCCTTTTCACCCTGCCAAAGCATTCCAGCCAAACCAGGTTTCTTTCCTTAACGTCTTCCATCTGGTTTCGATCTGACCTGTGAAGCTGTCCAATTTATAGCTCTTTGGTGAGGTTTCCATTTCATCCAGAATAAAGCCTTTCCTCTCCGTAGTGTTAATTTCAACCAGGTTACTTTCCTGCCCCGTCTGGAAGAGATTTACAATTGTTTGCTACAGTTTTATCATACACATTCCACCACATTCAGAATATTTCAAATTTCTTGCGCATGTATAGATTTGTGGCTATGTTGAAGTGAGCCATTCTGGAGAATTTATTGTTCAGTTCAAGGCTGGATAGGGGAGCTGTTATATTGCAAAAGGGTGAAGACAGAGGAAAAACAGGTGCTCGCTTCCTTGTAATCCTTTAACTCCACATTGATCACACATAGTCCTCCTCTCCGCAGCACCGTTCCTTTAGATCGGCTCTTTCTCTTTCATCTTCTCTTCTCAGGTGCTACTTCGCTTTCCCTTTAGTCTCAGCTGGATGCCTTCCTCAGAGTACTCAGACTGGAAACAATGCCAGGCCCGGCCACTCATTTCTATGGCGTACAGACAAAATGCCACACAGGGCTGTCAGATTTCACCTCTACCAACCACATCAGGTGGGCTTGGGTGGGGTGGGAAGGGTAGAGAAAGGAGCTGCTAATCCTGATTCCAGAACAGAATCATTTGCCGTTTAAAAATAAAATACAGATACAATCTGATAGTTGTTATCTGACAGAAAATAGCTGCTCAAGAGAGTACAGGAAATGTATTCATTATGAAGCAGATGATTTATACCCAGGGAGGGTCCCATTTACGCTAAGGGCTGGTCTACACTTCGTAGGTCGACATAGGGTAGTTGATGTCAACCTAATTATGTCAGTATCTACACTACAGCTTTCCTCCTGCTGACGTAGATGCCTGTCACCCCAACATAACTCCACCTCCATGAGAGGCATCCGTGTAGTTAGGGTGATGCAGTGTCTGTGCAGATGCCCTGTTACTGTGCTTACATCGGCTGGAACCATGAAACTGACCAGAAAGCAGGGCATTAGTTTTCTGGCAGTGAGCTGTGAAACTGACAAGGCTGCTTGGCTCCCAGCAGGAGGGGAGAGGAAGTTGAGAAGCTGGGACAGAAGGACCACACGCCACAGGGACAAGAAGACACAGGCAGCCTCCCCTGTTGCTGGCAGAAAGTGGGGCGGGGGGAAGCTCTGGTGGCTCTGATGGGGAATGGGAAGCAAGGGCAGTGAGGCCAGCCCTCTGCAAGCCTAGGAGCCTGCGAGGCAGCTGGACTCTGAACAGGGAGTTGTCAGTGAAGCTGGGAGACTGGCTCCCCACACTGCCTCTCTTAAGGCAGCGGAAGCACGCCCAGTGATGGAGCGCCCCACCGACCCAAGGAGGGCAGTGTGGGTATGCACCACCGTGGCTGTAAGTCGGCCCAAGACAGGCTGGCTCGCATTTCTTGTCTAGACATTCGCTACGCTGCCTGCACTGCGAGGGAGGGGCGTTCTTCCCCTGCGCTCAGGCACATTCCCACGCTCGCGCTCAGTGAGCGAGCGCCCCCATGAGCAGCAGTGTAGCTGAGGTAGCCTGGGTCATGGTGGCCCAGCTGAGCCAGTGCAAGCCCACTCATTCCAGATGGGTTTGTATTCTGCACGGCACAGCCCAGCCTCTGCTGATGCCATGCGGGTGGCTGCACTGCGCTGTATCCTGGCATTCGCACAATGAGAGCTAGCATGAGTACGCCTACACGAGCGGGCGAATCGCCCCCGGCTCTGAGTGTAGACGTAGCCTCACACTCTTTTCCAATGCTCTGACAGCACACACAAGCTTCAGGCTGGCTGAATCTTACAATCCAGTCACCTTACCAGCAGAGTAAACCAGAGTTGTTGACTCGAGTCCCACAACGTGAACTCGAGTCTGATTTAAGTCGCCTAGGTGACTCAACTTGGGTTCATCGTTTGTGACTTGAGACGTGCTAATTTTGTTAAATTGACTTGTCCAAAAATGCCGATATTGATGGCGTGTGCAAAAGTGACTTGACATTTTTTAAATTAAGAGTTGAGACTCGACTTGGGACTTGACTCGAAGGTGACTTTAGGGACTCGAGACTCGACTTGAACTGTAGTGACTTGAGACTAGACTTGGACTTGACAATGATGACTTGAAGTCAACATTGGAGTAAACCAGCCCCGGTGTAAATAAGAATATGGCCCTGAATGATAATACTGTCTGCAGCGTTCCCTGTAAGCTGAGCGGCCCCCCGGTTGAGATTCAAATGCCGCCCAGCTGATTAGAAGAGCGCTCTCGGCTGGGTTTGTGTTTCTATTGGAGCTGCACATGTCTCAGTGCACATAACAAAACTGATTCCGCACATGGATGGAAGACGTTCGAGGGAGACCAGCTTCGGATCCCATCTACGCTGGTTTGTAATGGCAGTGATTTTAAGTGGAGGGAGTTCCTACTGGGTCATTGCCATGCACATGAGACCGGAAAGAAGAGCCTGGCCTTGTGCAGGCGACCACTGCAAATTAATGTTCTCCTGTGTCATTAGTGGGTGGCGAAGGATCCCTGTCATTCTGCACCATTAACGGCTAAGGATATTGGACCGTTGCTAATTAGAACTGAAATTTGATGCATAACATAAGGCTCGTTGGTCTGGTTATTTAGGCTTTGGGCCAACAAAGCCCTTCCACAGGGGCTTAACTTTAAACAGGTTAGTAGCTTCATTGCTTCAATGGGATGATTCACATGCTTAAAGTTCTGCTTGAGCGTAAGTGCTATGTTGAAGCCATACTGTGGTTGTGGCTACTCCCAAGGCATTATAAGCCAGTAGGGTAATACAGAATCCGCTAGGCAGTGATTTAAAACCATAAGCGCCCGCCAAGGGGACGTGTTCAGAAATAAACATCCATTCTGTTTGGTTCTCCGCTCTGCTTCTCCTCCTTCAGCTGCCAAAGCCACAATCTAGAGCCAAGGGATAAGCAGCATCACCTTACATTTCCAGGCTTGGTCATTATTAGCATGTGCGGCTGCTCCAGCCAGATAGGCACATTATGCATCATGCTGTTGGCACGTGTTAACCCCCCTGTGCCACGTTTCAAGGTGGAAAATGAGCCACCCCACCACCACACCCAACCCACAATGCTGCTGACATGAGGCATTCCTCCATGCGCCCCGAAGGCGAGGAATCCATCAGCTTTGGCTGCTGAGGCGCTGTCTGTATCCCTGTCAAATTCAGATGCATTATGTCTGGCTGCAGCTGACTCCTGCCGTGCCAGGGTTCCGTCTGGCACAACCAGCTTGCCTTCTAAGACCTGAAATTGATGTGGTGCTCACTTCTGATACATCATCATTATCACGGTCATTAAGAAGATTCATAGATGGGCTCAGCTGTGCCAGGTACATATTGTAACACTTGGCAAAAAGAGAATGAGGTTGGGAGGGAAACTTAATTTGATTGCAGTTTCTTTTGGGTCGTCGTATCCCAGGATGAGACGATTGCAAACATCCAGGTCAGAGCCCGTATGAAATTTCGCAGCTCTCTCCTGCTGTATAACTTTCCTGGTCTGTCAAATCTTCCCTGAATGCTATTTCATCCAACATACTTTGCCCTCTTTTGTACTCCTTAATTTCTCTCCATCTTCATTATAATGATCAATTGCAAGAAGAGTTATTTAAAAAACCTTTGGACTACAATGGGCACGGTGTTACTAAAAAAAAAAATAGCAGCAACCCAGGAAATTCTTGCTGATTTTAGCCTTCCCATTTATGCCATGATGCATCATGCTGTGCTCTAATGTCTCACTTGTCTGCAGCTCAATCTGCTGTTACGCCAACTTGTGAGGTGGTAGCACACACTGAGGTCATCGTCTGTTCGTCTGTTGAGTGAATCATTTGCTACGTGTGATTTGCCAGCGGGCTAGGGCAAGCAGGGGCACTTTTCTGCAGCAGAAGCTAATTGGCTTATGACCCTGCCAATGACCCTGTGCAGATAGTATTCTGCTGCTGCATCGGTCCCCGCTAATTTCAGTGGAGCTTTACACCAAAGAAAGCTTTGCCTGGGCAAATCAAATTGCAGGCTCGAGATCAAGATGGAAACAGTTTCCAAACAGACCTGATCAGAACTCATGGACTTTTTCTAAACTTTCCAGCTGGGTTTGGAACATGGAAGTTAAGTTCTTCAACACAACTGTCCTCATCCTACACTGCTGTCCTCCAGGCCCCCAACTAGAGACTACTGCTCTACAATTATTTTTCTCCCTTCTATGTGCTCAGCAGTATTGGCCTATAATAACATCTGTGATGTCTTTCCCAGAAACAAAACAAACCACCGGCCTTTTTTCTTCCTTTCTGCCTTCTTTAGCCAGAAATGATCCTATACGTCTAATCTTTCTGAACCCTTTGTCGAACCCGTGTTCCTTTCTCAGCACTGTTAACAATGTGGGTGAACCAAAATCCTAGATGCTTCCCAGAAACAAGAGATAGCCATGAGCCAAAGCTACACATCTGATCAAAGGGTGGTCAGTTCAGATGTGGATCTGGAGCCAAAACATAGGAGCCAACAAAATACTGCACCATTTGACTACTTGCTGGGTCCAATAATCCCTGCTTCCATCTTCATTTGAAGCTTTGCGCTCATCCAGGAAGCTCTGTGAAATGGACGAATCTGTTATTTGTACTTTTTTTAAAAACTAGGTTGCTTTTTTTTGCTTGCTTATCTGGTTCCCCAGAATGAAAGAAATGAAACCTACAGTGGTGCTTGTTTATTTTAGGGGTTGTAGCATCTGCCAGTTTCAGTTGTAAAGTCCCTCTTTGTTTTGTAGGGAAAAGTCCTCTGCCCCGCCAAGGTGGGCATGAACTGATGCTGCAAGACAGTGAAGGCTCCGTTCTCCAGTTCCTTTCATTTTACGTGGTTGCACTTAGAGAAACAGAACTAACAGAATCTTGTTCGAAGGGACAAGGCAATATGCTGCATTTATTTTAAAGGCAGAATTGTGGTCCAGGTTTTTCAGCTGTTTTGCCAAATCCGTAGAGGAGAGTTGGGATTCCCACCGCTTTATAAACAAAAAGTCTCATCTGTGTTCCGATGTTTGTTTATTGAATGCCTGGTGAGATCATCTGCCAAAGACAATGCTGGAGCATCAGATTCTGTGCTGAATCTTGACATTGATGCCCTTTGTGAGAGATGGCAGCGAAGTCAGGCAAAGTATTCTGCACGTGCCAGTCCTTTGTCAATATAGATTTTCCTTGCTGGATCTGAGGATTGACCAGGGACTGGCTAGTGCAGAACTTTTGTTTTGCTGTTGTTCAGCGTTATCCCTAGGCTGGTATAAGCTTTGGAGAAGCAAATAAGGGCTGTTTGTAGAACCTCTCTTGGGTGTGCAACCATAGAACAATCATCTGTATACTGGAGTTTGGCTACTGTTGCTGATATAGTTCTGACGTGGAAATGAGAAAGGCTGAAGAGGTTGCTATCAGTCCAATGCCCCGTGGCATGAAGGTTGTTTTCACAGCTGCTAAGAAAATGGAGAAGAAGGAAGGGTGCCAGTACACAGCCTTGTTTTACCCCAGTTTGGCTGACAAAGGTAGAAGATAGAGGGCACAGGATAGAGGCAGTCACCTGGTTGTGGAGGAGCAGCAGTACATTTGCTTGGGCAGCTAAATGTTACCTCCATTTTCCACAGGGCTTCACAGTTGACGGAGTTGAAGGCTTTGGTCTGAGCAATAAGGACCACACAGAGCTCCTGTTGCTGTTTATGACATTTTTTCTGGATCTGCTGGGCTGCAAAAATCATGTCAGAGGTGCCTCGTGATGGTCTGAAGCCGCACAGGGGCTCCGGAAGTGGTTCCTCTGCAAAAAGGAGCAGATGATGCCATAAGATTCTAGCAAGAATCTTGCCATCAGTGTAGAGGAGGGCAGTGTCTCTACAGATGCCACAGTTGGCCTGGCTCCCTACATGCAAATGGGGAGGACGTTAGTGGTCTGTAAGTCAGCAGGGATTTCTTCCATGCGCCAGATTTTAAGGAGCAGCAAACAAAGCGTGTTAGTCAGTATCCTCCCCCTGCATTTTCAGTACTTGAGATGGCACACTAGCAGGGCCTGCTGCTTCATTGCTCTTCATTTAACTGCTTTGCAGTCCTCCTCAGGTGTTGGTGGGATGGCAAGGGTTTCCCTGCCTGGGTGCTGAGGGAGGGAGTCCAGCGTGTCATCAATCACAGTCGTTTGTCGATTTAGAAGCTTTTGGTGGTGTTCCTGGCAGTGCTCTTAAATGGATAGGGTTATCTTTAAGCAAGGTAGGACCCACTTCCGATCTCAGAGGGGTGAGGCCACATGAGCTCAGTCCATACAGGATCTGTGTTTCACAAACAAACCCCTCTGCATATCATATCGTGTCTGTCAGTGAATATTTCCATTCCTTGTGTGTTGTCCTCCCTCCATTTGTTTTGGATTTCTCAGACTCTCCTTTAAATTTCAGCCTTGAGCTGACAGAAAGAGATCTGGGTAGTGGCTGGTTTTCCCAGTCACAGAAAGCTTTTCTTTTGTGATCCAAAAGGGCTGGGCTCTCAATGTTGTTGTCATACCAGTCCTGGTGGCAGCGAGTAGCAAGGCTGAAGGACTCCTCACGACCCCCATGGATGGTCTGTTTTAGGCTTACAGGGTCGCAATAAAGTTAATTAACCATAGGAACCATTTACCAAGGAATAAGAGTGATTCTCCATTACCAGCCATTTTTAAATCAAGGTCGACTGAACCAGAGCAAAACCAAACCCAAACCAATCACCCCTCCACAGGAATTGCTCCAGGAAGTTAGAAGGCCTGTGTTATATCGGAAGTCAGACTAGATGACCACAGCCTTAGAGCAGAGGCGGGCAACTTGAGGCTTGAGGCTGGCATAAGGCCTATCAGGGTTCTATGAGTGGCCCTCAAGAGATGTTGTTTTCTGGTGCTCATGCGCAGGGTTGCTGGATACCGCTGGTTGCTGTCTGTGTAGGTTCTTTCCTGCCAGTATTACTAAAATGACACACGTGTAAAGCAAGGGCATGTGAAGTGAGGGGTAGGAGTGGCTTGAGGCCAGCTGCGGTAGCTGGCGCCCCAGGCAGAATGCGTGATCAGCGCCCCCACCTACACGGCCGTCAATGGCGTGACATAATCATCAGGAGCCCTGGGCGCCTTGTCACATCATCATCAGGCGTCTCGGGCACCCCGTTGAAGGCGGCGCCCTAGGCAACCGCCGAGTCTGCCTATACTCATGGGCCATCTCTGGTGAGGGGCGTGCTGATTGCACATAGCAGTGACTGTGAGAGCCGTGCGCTCCCTCTGCAGCCAATCAGAGCGCTGCTATGATTCAGTCGGCACCCCCCGCAAATGCTAGGTGCACAAGCCCTATCCCAGGAGACCATCTTGGTTATGACAATCTCACGGTCCACTGAGATGGAGGAGGGCCACTCATGCGGCCTACTCACTAGCCTGGGTTGCCCATCGCTGCCTTAGCCTCTATGCCAACAATATACTGCATCACTTGACTGCTGGGTTCAGCAGCACCTGTTGTGAAATCCAGCCCTATGTATTCTAGCCTTAAAGTGTTCCAGAGCTGTAGCAGCCAGTTGAGCTCCATCCGAGCAGCCATGGCGAGAGAGTGGAACAGCATCAGTGCCCAGTGCTCTCGAGGACACAGCAGGGAAAATACCACTTCCCTCCAGCAATGGGTCAATCTTTACTCTTGATCTTACACAGAATGTGTCTGTGTTTAAAACGCTGCGTTTCGGAAGGGCTGCACTCCAAGGGGAGAGTCAGTGGGATCTGCACACCAGCGCCCGTATGAACTGCAGCATCTCGTTCACATTTGCAGTCAGAGGAAGTCCCGTTCCAACAGAAGTAGAAGCACTGGAACTGAGAGTGCTAGGAGCTGCGGCATCCCCTGGCTTCAGGTGGTCTCCTTTGTAGACGTAGGGCTGCCAACTTTGCCGACCAGATGGACCAGATGTACTGCACAGCAATGGCGTCTGGTCTGTCTAGTTAGGAAAGTTGGAAACTCTATTATACAGGTCACCGTATGAGTCTGCAACTTTAAAAAAAACAAGTAATCCTATCGCACCTTAGAGACTAACAAAAACATATACAATATCATGACTTTTCGTGAGCACAACCCACTTCTTCAGACAAGCTAGAGTGGAAATAACAGAACCAAGAGATTTATAACAGAGGGGGAGGAGGGGAAGTACTTGCCAGTTGACAGTTCTCGAGTCCCAGGAATGTCACTTGTGTCAGCAAGCCTGATGGTTAAGAAGACAAGCTGGTTCAGAAGACAAGCTGGTAGCGGAGAGCAGAGCAGGTTTGTTTCCGACTGTTTCAGTTGTGTGGCTCGAATGGCTTGCTGATTACAGTTGGCCCTTTGAGCAGGTGAGTGGATGGGACAACCCACCTCTCACATCATAGAATCTTCAGCACCAATTTGAACCACTTGGAAGCAGAGGTCACCAGAGGCTGCTGGACGTTTCGTAAACAAAGAGAGTGAAGCGGGATGCAAGACTGTGTGACATGCATGACAGGATGGAGAAGAACATTTGTGGGCAAACTGACCCAGCCAATATCTCCTTCGTGTAGACCTTCAACTGCGGTGGCTTGTGATACATTGCCTTCTTCCACAATATACGATGTAGAAGGAGGTCTACAATTCCCCCAGACACATCTTTTCTATTTGTAACAGCTAATTATTACCAAAGAGTTCCTTTCCTTTTATCTCTTCTCATCTCAACTCACTTTCAGTACCTTGGGGGCATTTATTTTATGGGTGCCAAAAATCACCGTGTAAATTGAAAATAGTCTTCGGGTCCATCTGACTTTACTACTATGGTATTAGATGAATGATCTGTGAATCTTCCCTGATAATTAAGCAATTAGTGCCATTGTGAGGGAAGCTGTTAACTACATTTGTATTGAGTTTTAAGCTCACTGTGATTCCGGCCCCAAACAGGGAAATATTAGAGGTTAGGACTACAAAGGGTACATCACTGGGATTAGCTGGCTGTAAATAAAGCCTCCGACAGCATGGTTTATTGTGGCGATAACACACATTTTGTAGGTTCCATAAATTGGAGCAGTCCTGCTGACAAAGGAAATATGTGTGATGCTTTCCTCTGGTTGCTAGGAAATAGACGTCGCGCTCAGATCCTTACATGCTTTGGTGCACAAATGATAGACTCTCCACATATGCTGGAGACCAGCCTGTTTGCAATCACTGAAGGCAGGCAAGGAAGAAACAGAGCGAAAGTTGAGTTAATTTAACAAATACCACAAAAAGTACTTTTTCATTAGTGAAATTAAATCTGTTTGCCCGAGGCATTTAGGAAAATGTAATGGGAAGGATAAAGTTAACACTAAAGAGACAAGTGGTCAAAGACCTGGAGTCGGAGACAGATCTAATATACAAGTATGAGAGCTTGTATACATAAGGGATTTTCTCACTTGCCAAAGCCTTGGCATAGAAGTGCTGTGGTTTCAAACCAGAGTAATTCACCCTCGTGTGAGCCCTCCCCTCCCCTTGCCACAGGTGCAAATGAGCCCCACTCTGGAGGAACTCCCAACTGACTTCTGAGGTCAGATCGTTTGCCAGCATGAATTAAAAGAGCTACATGGCAGTTACTGGAACTCCAGACTGACAACAGCTGGCAGTCTGGCTTCCATTTAACTAACTACAGGACACTGCCTACTGAAACCTGTGGAAAGTGATCAGCTAGGAAGATGCAACAGTGGAACTGGTGATAAAAAAAAAAAAGATACAAATATGAATACTTTTCACACACATACACAAAACCCACTTACTCCAGCACTGGTAAGAGAGCATTTCTGAGAGAATTATCTGCACTATACAATTATAATTAAAATACAGTAAAATAATCATAGGTGGTCAGGTGATAGCCATTTCACCCAATCAGGGCCTCCACAGTGCTAGATGCTGTACAAACATTCTGTAGCAAACAACCTTGTGCCCCAAGAGCTCACTAAGTTAGGTTAATGACAATCTGGATTGGGAGGTCTCAACAGACAGACAGGTGTGTGAAGTAGGGGGAAAGGAAGCCAAAGGAGCAACAATATGAGCAGGCTTTCAGATAGACCTGCAATGCAAACAGTGTAGTTGATCTGTTCAGCTGTCTAACGGTTGTTATTTGGCAGCTCTTCTCAGTCTTACCCCTGCCACAACAGTTTCGGAAACAGTTTCCTCTGCTTGTTTAACTTTCTAGTGCCTGCAATACTGATCCAATCCTTAAACTGCAGGGCAAATCCCACAAGCGGTTATGCACCCACAAGTCCCATAGAAGTCGATGGCCCTTCCTTTCCTGCTGTCACTGGGACCAGTGGAAGTCCTGCTAGTGACTTCCACAGAAGCCAGCCCAGTGGGCACTGAGGGTTGTCAGCACAGTCAGACTGTCATGTGTTTCCTACCCAACAGAAGCACTAACATTATCTTAACCGGCAATAAATCAAAGCTCTTGTAATAAAGAAGTGGTGTGGTAGGGGTGTTTCTGGTGAGCAAATATGCAGACAGATTGTTTCTTACCTGCCAGTTGTTCTTTGTGGGAGGGGTATCGTTTATCAGAGGATAACCACTACGCATTGTGAACTATGTGCCACTGTTTGCATGTGGATTTAGGCAACGAACCATTGGTGCAGACAGAGAGGGTCTCAAAATGCAACGTTGGGATAATCATAAAGATGGGATAGGTCAGGGTTCTGGCTCTCCTTTAACACTATAAGGGTATGTCTACACTAGCCCCCTAGTTCGAACTAGGGAGGCTAATGTAGGCATTCGAAGTTGCAAATGAAACCCGGGATTTAAATATCCCGGGCTTCATTTGCATCTTCCCGGGCGCCGCCATTTTTAAAAGTCCCTTAGTCCGAACTCCGTGCCCGCGGCTACACGCGGCACGGAGTAGGTAGTTCAAATTAGGATCTCTAATTCGAACTACTGGTACACCTCGTTCCACGAGGAGTAACGGTAGTTCGAATTAGAGATCCTAATTCGAACTACCTACTCCGTGCCGCATGTAGCCGCGGGCACGGAGTTCAGACTAAGGGGGATTTAAAAATGGCGGCGCCCAGGAAGATGCAAATGGAGCCCGGGATATTTAAATCCCGGGCTTCATTTGCAACTTCGAATGCCTACATTAGCCTCCCTAGTTCGAACTAAGGGCTAGTGTAGACATACCCTAAGATATTTGTTGGGGATAATGTTGAGCCTGGCCCAGTTGTATGTCAGAGTATGACAAGTGCCTTTCTCTCTCGTCCTCGAATAGGTTTTCCTAGCACATCTCGAATTTCCAAAGGGAAGGGAGCTGCTGAACTGTCTGTCACGGTGTCTGGCTAACACTTAATATTCTCTCCAGGACTCAGTACTGTGTCACTTAACCTTTCACACTCTAGAGATAGACGCGAGGCCCACATTTATTAGTCCGATAAAAATATAATCTTATCCCACTAACACCTTACATTTCCCTAAGCCTTTTAAAGGACTATTAAGCCTCGTTTTCCTCTCTGGGGGGAATGTAGGTTTTCATTTCCTTAAATCTCTAAGGGTATGTCTACACTACCACCCTAGTTCAAACTAGGGTGGTAATGTAGTCAACCGGAGTTACTTCACGAGGAGTAACGGTCGTTTGGAATAGGAAGCCTAGTCCGAACTACCTAGTCCGTGCCTTCTGGCTTAAATACATTATTCACGACCGCCTGTTAGGAAGCACAGAAAACGTTCTCCTTGTCCCTATACAAATGAGTTCAGAGGTCTCGTTGTTATGCTGAACCTTCCCATACTACTTTAACTGCATATGTCCAGTCTTTGTTAGGACCTGTCTTCACTAAATGATGAATCAGCACTGTAGCAATCAATCCACGAGTAGTCGATTTATTGCGTCTGCTTAGACATGATAAATTGACCTCCGAGTGCTCTCCTGATGATTATAGCACTACAACAGGATGAGAAGAGTAGTCAGAGCTGAAAGGAGAGCAGCCCCCACTGACTTTACCACATGGATGACACCACAGTAAGTACGACCACCTCAGCTACTCTATGTGCACAGCTGCACTTGTGTATCTTAGATCGACTTAGGAGTTGGGGGGATCATAGTGTAGACTTGGCCTTAGTTTGCTTCTCTCAAGATCCAGTGTTGCCTGCTGTGCTTTGTGCCTGTCACTCCCGTGAACTTCAAGGGGTGTCTCTGACGATCAGTACTTAGCAGGATCTGACCTTAGAGCATAGCCTCCCAAGTACGTTCTGTATATATTTATGGCTCTATACAATTGATTAGTAAGAATAATACATTTGCATCCCAGTGCACCGGACAACTGTTAAATGTGTGGTCTGGCAGTTGGATGCCTCACTTCCTAAGCCCGTACAGTGACACCCCATGTTGTTCCGTAGCAACGTCAGCTGCTCCACTACGATTAGTTAATGCTCCAAGCCAGTTTACTCCAGGGCCTTTCTTCAGAGACTCACTTAAGACGTTAGGCAGTAGCAATTGGTGGTGATTAATTGGGAAGTGGAGTGAGACCAAATCTATTTCACATGGGACACTCAATAGCCAGCACGCAGCAGCAACTGTGGATCAGCAGTGGCCTGGGAAGGGAGTACCCATAACCTAGAATGCACATCTGGCATTATCTGAGTAAATATGATCACATAAATTATTGTTGCAACCACTGTCCTATATTTGCAACAAATCTTGTACTGGCATGTAAGATATCAATGAAAAGTTTATGAGCTGCTGAATATGATTGTGCTAGCCGTATGCATGAATCATTTTGTATTTGAAAGTTATGAGTGTTGGCTCTATCCCTGTATTTCAAATGTTTGCATGTGGGAAACACCATGGTGCTTATCCAGCACTTTGGAAAGGAACTATTCCAGTTAAATGGCTCATCCAAAGGCCATTTAATGCCGCATGGAAGACACGTCTCTATGCTGAATGGACTTTCCTATGAACTTTCTGTCTGAAGTATAGTTAATGGCCGTTGCTGTAAGTAGGCAAAGAATGCATGGACATGTGACTTGTCCATGTGACTCCAAATACCCTCTTGTTACGGTAATTTTCCACAATAAGAACAATGGGATTCTCTCCTTTCGTGTTTCAGCCTCTGGATTATGGATTTATACCAATGAGAGCATTCTAACAAAGGGACTGAAGTCCTTCCAATGATTCAGAAGCAACCAGAGACTTGACTTCTGGCAGCAGTTTATTCCATCACAGTCTGAACCAAGAACTTTGCAATTATTATATGTATTTTATTTCTTTGACCAAATTTAATTCCTTCCTTCCTCCCTTAGCAATGTGACCTGAATTTAGAATTCTTAGTTGTGCATGGTTACAGCAGACAGCAAAACATGCCACCAGTGGGCTAAGTACACCCATATATGAATTGAAATGAATACAGAAAACCTGAGCCACTCCAATTCCCAATCTAGCTCAGAGCTAGTTTCCCTCCTAATTTGTATGTCTAGAAAGTGCCTGTTATTGCAAATCGGGACCCAAGAGAGGATATTCTCTCCGCCATTCACTTGATGCAAGGACTGTCAGGTTGCATGGTGGCCTTGTGTAAAATTGTCATCATTTCTTCTTAAGGCAAACAGAACAGGTATTAACAGATGCAGCATTAATTAAAATGCAATCTATGACATTCTTTCCAGATCAAGCGAGTGGAAGGTATTTTTAAAAATGAACAATTTAGCATTACACACAGCTTTCCAGCTCCTGGTGCTGTCAGAAGGCAATCACAGCAAATCCATTCGTGCGAATCCTGCATCTAGCCTGGCAAGTGAAGGCTCAGTTATCTAACAGTGTGCGCTCACCCTCTCTGTTGGAGTGACATCCTTATTAGGTCTTTCATTTGCTTCTTTACGACCTGCCTTACCCGAGAGCAGCCTCTGCCGCAGCCCCTGCTACCCTACAGCAAAAGTGGCTAGAGGTTTGTCCATCACTTATGCTGACTTATAAGCTTGTCTGCCTGCATCCGCTTGAGTCCAGTGCACAAAACTGGCCCAAGCCCACCACACTATGTGCTCCCTTATTTGTGCTGCCTTGAGAGGGATGCAAAGGGGAAGCAATCACTTAGGGTGGTGGATACAACCTTTAACGCTAGAGAAAGAGGTTACATGCCAGTTCCAAATAACCCAATACAACTTTTTCTGATGGAAAGAGTCCATGGAGAAGGCTAAAAGACCAGTCACAGCAATTTTTGGACATAAAAGGAGTCCTTAAGTTTAAGTGACATCTCAGGCAAGTGTCTGGACTTGAGCCAATCTGCCTTCTCCCATGTGATACTACATCCTAATGACATTAAAATGCAGGGTCCTGAGATACTTGGCTCCGAATTTTCAACCTTCTCTTCCTTTAACTATACATAAAAACATAGATTGAAACAACCTCCAGAGAGCTTTATATTCATGACTTGCATATTCAAGCACAGAAACTAGGCTGATGAGTTTTATACAAACCCCTAAGGGAGCTAGATTAAATTCTGCAGCCTGTGTGAGCCACGGGATATAATTTCACTAAGTCAGAGACAGGATGCACTATGTTCTAGGGTATCTGTAATACTGGAAAAGTCTCTGGAAATTTGCAAGACTGAATGTTTGAAAATTAAAACGCAACATTTTCTAACATGGGTGCTTAAAGTTATTTACAGCCTGGATGGTAGGTCAGGCTTCCATTTCTCTTTCCCTGAGTAAGCTGCATATGAAAAGGAGACACGGAAAGGAATACGGCTGAAAAAAAAGCATTGAAACTGTCTTGACTTCCAATTTTGTTGTCAAAAATGGTTGGAACTTGACAACCATCATCTCGCTGTGACCTAATTTTCAGACTCATTACCAGACTTTTTTCCCAGTGCTTTTGGCATGATGTTCTCATTAATATAAAAAGTGAGAGTTTGCTGATTAAACGGGAGAAGAAAAAATTAAGATACTGAACATTCTTCAGTACGTCTGTGTCTAGCAGGAGTAATTTAATACTAAGTTGGTGGGAGGGAATATCAGCTGCACGTTTTTCTTTGTGGCTTAGTTAGTTAAAGCACTCTGTAAATCCAGATGTCTACCACTTGGATCTACTTTTAGACAGAGGGAAAATTGTTGCTATTTACAGCAACTCATTCATATCATTCACAGTCGCCAAAGTGCTTTCAACAGCTCTTCTGCCCAAACTGCATGCGAGGAACAGGCCAATTTTCTTCCTCTTTGAAAGCGTAAGAAATAAACCAACTTTTAATTAGAGACGGACCTGAATCAAAATCCCAGATCAGCACTTGAATCTGAACTTGCAAGTCAAGGCCATCTCCAGTCATAACAGCATGTAAAGCGGTATTAGTTAATTAGCAGGTGGGCTTGAAACAAACATTTGTTGTCAACTGAAGGCAGACATGTCCTCTCCCCAGAGTGCACCACAATTTAAAATTACAAAAACACATCACTTGGCACTGGGATGCTTTACCCTGCCACGGTGCTTTTAGCAGACTGATGTGGTCCATCAGAATAGTTCCACTTGCCGTTGAGATATCGTAAGAGGTGAAGTAGAAAGCAGACAAGGCCTGCGAGACTGACTGTTTCGATGCTCAGGAGTTTCAGTACAACGCTTTTTCAGTTTGCATGTTTCAGTTCACACGGGTTTGCACCTGCTGGGTTTAGCTTAGTTTCATTTTCAGAAGCTCAGTCAAAGCCTTCAAATTTCCGTTACTGGTCAACATCAGTGGACCTGATTGCCATGGCCCCAGCAGTCGGAAGGGGTGCTGTGATCATGCTGGAGCTGTGTATATTAGAACAAGTATCCTCCCATCATGCTCCCATTATGGGCTACATTGATTTAGACTTAAATAAGATGCCTGTCCCCAGCTCTAAGGAACCTTAGCTGCTATTTAAAACAACGATCCATGCAAAGAACAAACGACTACATGCCACAGGAGATTTAACTTAACCAGCCAGTAATTTGAACAGCGAGAAAATATATTTAAACAGCCTCCCCCCATCCATCCAAAATCTGTAGCAAACCGACAGTGCTTGTCGCAAACCTTAAAAGGTATAGAGATTACGTCCATTTCAGCTCAAGAACTGGGAGCAAATACCAGAGCTGGGAGTGGAGGCTGCACTACAACCTGGTGTGGAGTGATATGTGAAGTGTTTTACAAACTTTAATTAACTGAGCTTCCTTTGCAGGGAGAGAAGTGCAATTTCCATGTTAGAACCGAGCAAAGTGAGACAAAGAGAAATGATGTGACTAGGTCCAAGTTATCCCAAAATCGGACAGAGCCAGGAATAAAAAAAAGTCCAGATCTCCTGCCCTCCAATCCTGGACTTGTAGAGAATTTAAATAGTTTACATGCTGTCGCTTTGCATGCTGTAGAAATGGGGAGGCAATATTTTTCTTAGGGAACCAGGTGCTTTAATTCACGTAGCCTAGTAAGCACATAACACAGTATTATCTTGGGGCAATGAGAGAGCTAATGCAGGTCCTCTCGCCAGTGTTCTTGGAATGAAGACTGAAGAAGAATTAAAACAAAAACAAATCCATAAAGAATAAGAAAGAAACCAACTTTTAATTAGAGATGGACCTGAACTAGAAATATGATAAATATACTGGATCACTTTTTTGTGAATGTGGTGCCCTTTGGTCAATTTTATGTCTTGTACTTAAAGGCAAGAGGAATCTAAACTTTGTCATGAACAGGTGAGAAAAAGTCAGTCTCTGCCACACAACGAACTAATAAACACAGTTAGAGAGCCCTATGCCAATGCCACAGTCCAACTCTGGGGGGCAAAGGAGAAAAGGAAGAAAGCACCCTCCTGACGTGGTCAAGTATGGAATAGCGGGGTAAATAAAAGAATTGTTTATTGTGCTAACCTTGACACCAGCAAAATCTTAATGGTAGAAAAGAACAGAAAACAACTGAAAATCGTACAGAAACAATAATAAGTCCAAAGGCAATAATACACACTAATCAATGATTAGGAGAAGATTTTAAATTGCAGAAAGAAAATTTGTCAGGCAATACACTTCCATGGATATAGCACGTCAGGAGTGAGATGTGACACTAAGTCAAATGCTGTGATTTCACCCACAGAGGAGCGCAGTAACCACTAGAAAGACATTGCCAGACGTGGGTTAGGTCTGAAATGGAATATACCGTGAAAAATCCATTTTAGAGAAATCAGAAAACTCCAGCTGCATCTGGAATTCTAAAGCAAATTCAAAAGGAAGAACATGTAGCAGAGCTCCAGCCAAAGACAAACAAGGATGGGAAACATCCACATCTTCTGGATTCACTGGATGCCATATATCAGGCTTTCTATTCCAATAGTGGATATAAATTTGGATATTAAGATTCTCTGACGGGACCTAGCTACCCTGCTGGCTTTCCCAGCACACACAAGTCACAGAACTGGACTAGATCCCAAACTGGAGATTTTCCCCCTTTGCTTTCTGGTTATGATAAATCATTCTCTTTTCTTGTTGTAAACAGTTCCCTTTAATCCCCCCAAAGCCCTGAGAAAGGGGTCTTCAAGATCAAGACTTTTCTGGGGAGGTAGAGTGAGCAATGGAGCTGTTGAAATCTTGGACTGGCCAAACACAGACACAACATTTTATATACACTCCAACCCCCCCCCCCCCCCATATAAAATGCTCAACACCAGGTATATTTAATTTTTTAAAAACAAACAATAATTACTGGGCCTCGGCATATTTGTGTGCAGGTTAAGTGTGAATTCCTTCTGAGAAAGAAAACTAAATCAGAACCAAATGAAACTTTTTACCCCATTTTGCCTGCAAAAGGTATATTTTTATATATGTAAATATGTAGTCTTAGTACAGAAGATGTAATGCATGCCATATGCAATACAAAGTTTACAGCATCGCCACTCATCTGATAAGACTTCATCCCAACACGGGGGATTTTTTGTTTGACCAGCCAATTTAAACAAATGTCCAAAATCAAAAAGCCAGGGAGATTTAGCAGTTTCTGGGCTGGAATGGGAAAATAATGTCCTCTGTGTTTTGTATCTGTTCTGGAACCAAAGTCACAGGGACAGATGGTTTGGACCAAACCCATAGCTACTTCCACTCTGACCAGTGTACCCTGTAAACTGAGTGCTTGGGCGGCTGCCCAGGAGAGATTCAGGTGCTGCCCCACTGATTAGCAGAGGGCCCATAGACACCCACAGCTGGCATCATGGGTTTCTATTGTGGGGCACATATGCACATGCCTTGGTGTGCATAAAATTATTCTGCACATGGATGGAAAAAATAGAGGGAACATGGGGTTAGAACCCCTCACATTGCAATGCTGCCAGCACCCAGAGCTCAAAAATCCTGAGTTAGCCCCTCCCCAAAAGTCAGGAGAACTACAAGGACTCTTGATCCCCTTGAAAGCAATGATTTTTCATGTAGACATGTGATTCCAGAAGCTGGGACTTTAAATAAAAATGGCAAGACTCATAGTAAAAGTAACTCAAGTTGACAACAGATTCAAAGTCTAAATGTTGCATCTTTCTTATTAGCGGTGAGTGAAGTTCCTGTTTACAGTGACATTGATAGTAATTAACAGTTCGGAAAATGCTCAGTGCTCTTCTGAGGTTTTTTAGGTGCTTGCTCTGCTAGAGGTGATTTAAGAGAAGTGTCTGAAAGTCTTTGGTACAGGACTGTGATACTATGAAAACAAAGATTTTGCAGGCAATTAAAACCAAAACCAAAAAACGTTTGTTAGTTCTGATTTTATTTTTCATGCTCAGGAAGACTTAATCCTTCATACTCAGAGGCTCTGTCTACACAAACACTTTTGTTGGTTAAACTTTTGCTGGTTAGGAGCATGGAAAAAACCCCACCCACTACCTTTGTGCTCACTGTATTCTAGGTAGAGCCATCCTGTCCATAGTCCTAGTCCGCTCCCAGAAATGGCCGGCTGCTGGCATGTCTCTGTGTGCCCCTGGTGGGCACAGCTCTGCACGTGCTGCCTCCACCATGGGCAGTGCACAGAGAGCTACTTCCCCTTCCCCTTATGGGGTGTGCAGAGATATTCCAGCTGTAGTGCAGTAGAGCTAAAGTGGCTCCCTCCCATTCTGCCTTCCTCCCTCCATGCTGCGCCACTCCTAGAAGTAGCCAGCATGGCCCTGCGGCCGCTGAAGGGGGCTGTCTCCACAAAGTGTCCCCACCATGAGTGCCAACTCCATAGTTCCCATTGGCTGGAAATTGTGGCCAATGGGAGCTGCTGGGGCCGTGCCTGTGGGCAGCAGTGGGCAAAAACCTCCTGCCCTCTCCGTATGGGAGCCACTGCCAGAGGTGTGTGCTGGTCACTTTGGGAGTCACCCATGATAAACACTGACTCCCTGACCCCTTCCTGCATCCCAACTCCCTGCCCCAGCCCAAAGTCTGTACCCCATACCCAAACTTCCTCTCAGATGCCACACCCCTGACCCCCCTCTTACACCTCAAACCCCTGCCCTAATCAAGGTACTTCTCCCTTTTTTCATTTATTTCCTATTACTTATAAGATGAGAATGAAAAAAAATGAAAACTTGGGGGGAGATAAGAGAATGTTCTTTTTCTTGGCTGGATCCCTGGGAATAGGGGGCGGGAGGAGAAAGGAGGCTGCACATGGTGCCCTGCTAACGCGAAATCTGCCACTGAGTATAATCCTTTTATGTTGTACATATTCATTTTTAAAAAAAAACATGAAGAAAGAAATTCTTCACAACTGGCAATGGATTAGTCATCCCTAGAGAACTGAAATAAGACAAAAGCCAAGACATTGGTTTAGACAAAGGCTTTCGCCTGAGCTAGTTAGGGGGGGAAAGTATCCCAACAATTTTTCTAACTCTTCAGTTTAAAAAAAGAAATAACTAGAGGAAACGCTCCCACCTGGCTCACGTTTTCAATGAGGTTGGGACCCAGAGTTCTGAAATGATTTAGAATATAACCAGGTTTTGGGTATATAGAGAAGTTTAAAGCTTTCTCCACACTGAGGCCTTGTCTATACTTACCCAGAGATTGATCTTCTGGGATTCGATTTAGCAGGTCTAGTAAGGACCCACTAAATCAAACGCTGATAGTGCCCCCCATCCCATTCACTCACCCTGGCATTCAATGGCAGTGAGTAAGGGAAGTCAACAGGAGAGTTTCTTCCATCAACTTCCCACAGTGGGGATGCCACAGAAATTCAACTTAAGGAATGTCGACTCCAGCTATACTATTCTCATAGCTGGAGTTTTGTATCTTAAGTCTACTTTCTCTTTAAGTGTAGACCTGGCCTCAGAGTGGGGGAAGTCTGCAAGTTTACATTGTTCTGGGTCATTATTTTTTGGCAGCCTCGACTCATGATCTGTGTACATTCGAGGTTGGTCACGCTACACATTTGCACAATGCTGTACTTCAGGGTTTCATTCAGGGCTTCAGTGAGGCTAACAGAATAGATAGATCCTTTTGCCAACCTTCTCCCCAAAGGGGAATTTAACACTTCAAATCTTTGAAATATAAGGTCCCAGACCAAATTTTATTGAAGTTTGCCAGAGCTCTTTCCATTTAAAGTAATACCTGCATGGTTAACAGGGATGCCACCAGAAAAAACAAAGCAAAGCATATATGGAGTTATCTACCCCTTTCAGTGTATAGCAGTGATGGACAACCTAGGCTAGTGAGTGGGCTGCATGTGTGGCCCATCATCTCATCGGGCTGCAAGACTGTGGAACCAAGAGATTCTCTCAGGATAGGGTAGCTTTGCTAACTGCACATGGGTACCCAAAATTGGCAGGGGGTACCAGTTGAACCGTAGCAGGGCTCTGATTGGCTGCGTGGCCTCACAGTGAACATGGTGAGCAATCAGCACGTGCCCTTTTTTATCGGCGTGTCACTTTAGTAGCACAAGTAGGGGAAAAAAAAAACGGCGTGGAGGGAAACCCGTATAACTCGGCAGCCCTGAGCCTGGGCGATTTTAAATGTCTCATGAGCCACATTTAGAATCCTGAGGGGCCGCCTGCAACGCTTGGGATTCAGGCTGCCCACCACTGATGTGCAGTGACAAGATGGACAAGTATTCCAGCTGCAGAGCTGCTGAAGTGAAGCAAACCTGGCGCCCTCCAAACGTGCGGCAGAAACATGGACTTCTTTTTAATTGCTTCTTTTTGTTAGCGTTTAACCATTCCCACCCCCACTCTGACTTGGAAACAAATTTTTTTTTTTAAATGACACCTATAAAGAATCACTCCCCCCTGGAATTAAGAACGGTGCAATTGATTCTGGCTGGTGACATCATCATGTTTATAGAAGGAATGCTCGCAAAGGGTTCCAAAAATTATTTTAAAAAAAATCCACCACAAAATTATTCCCAGACCTTGCTCTTCTGAATGTATTTATTTGCAATAATGACTGTGGCTTTATGGGAGCAGATGGGCTGTCCCAGAGAGGATGATTTGTTTCCCCTCTTTTCTTACTTCATAATGTATTTTATGATTTCAGCAGGTCAGTGGCTGCCATGTGTTCTTTCTAATCTGTAAGTGCTTTTCGTTTGCTTCATTCTTGGCAGCCTTAGTATTTACCAAAGAGATCAGATATGGACAGATGATGGCTAAGTCCCAGCCTCCTGAGAATTCAGTGCTTGAATGCTGGCAGCAGATAAAGAAATGTGGATTGCTGTTCCCAGTTCAAACTTTCAGGGGATATATATATATATATATGTGTGTGTGTGCGCGCGTGCGCGCACGCGCACGCACTTTTAAATTCTTCTTTTAACCTCCTCAATAGATGTAGTAAAGATAAGCTTCTTTATGGAGAACAATAGATGTCAACTAGATTACTTTTTTCTTTTTTTAATAGGCGTAGTTTGTTATAAGTCCTCCTTGCCCATTAACCTCTGAACTACATCAATGATATCTCATCTGAGCTAAATTGCCTGTATTTACAGATTTGTTTGCTCACTTGGAGCTCTATTCAGGAGAAAAAAAAATATCCCATAACTGCACTGAGCTCATGGATTATAAATGAAAATCCTCTCTCGATGTGTAAAATGATGCATTTCTGAGGCCTGTTATAAGTGGACAGCTCTCCCTGATGGGTGTAGTCCAAGAGTAGAAAGTTAATCACACTTATATCAAAAATCCAGCAAAAAACGAGAACAAGATCGTTTTCTGTAGCTGAATTCTAACGAGCAAAAACCTCCATGCCAATACCATGAGGTCACTCGCTATCACTACTAACTGTAGTGCTATAAACAATGGGATAAAACTATGGAGACCAAAGACCAGGTTGCACACGCCACAGGATAGCATGGTAATCTTGTAAGCAGCAAAGCAGTGACAAAATGGAGACATCAGATGGGCACGGTCGGAGACAGGCTTGGCGAAATGGAGTCAAAGCATCAGAAAAACATGTCAGACAGATATGTGATGGCAATGTAAGGAAGATGGGGAGGGCAATAACAAGCAAGCTCATTTATGGGGACCCTGAGCATACCCCCGCTGCCAGTGAGTTGACTGAATGGACCACTGAGTGCTCTGAAGGGAGGTCATTCCTGTAATTTTCCCCCCACCTCTTTCCCTACTTACCGTGTTGCTCCAAACAGTCTGTATGTACCTGCAGTCTCGACATTGGCTGCTGTGGGAGTTGATGCCCTGTCATGCCTTCTCCAAGTGAGCCCTGCAGGACAAGATCAGAGTAGCCTTTCTTATTGCTCCTCAGTATATCCCTGCTCCTGGGAGTTGCCTGTTGTCTAAACATTCTGGTACATGCCTTAACTCATTTTATCAAGCACTAGATTTTCTTCCATGTCTTATCGCCTTGATGCTTTAAAAGGGCACACCGTTTAGAAGAGTGCATAACTGCATGCACAATAAATAAAAGCATGGCTGCCTGTCTGCTTTTCCAGTGCAATTCCTGTAGTCGCACACAAATATTTGCTTGTCAAGGGCCCACCTGACTTTCTGGAGGAACAAACATCCCAATGATGATATGATTTACGTTTTTTCTGCCCACCAGAGATTAGAAAGCTCTTCGTTTTGCCCTGGCTCTACATGACAGTCAGTGCATTTTAAAATCACTCATGCTTTTCACCCTCATTTACTCTTCTGTTCAGTAATTTACAAACTATAACTTCTGTTGCAACCAAGGTTATGTCTACACTACGGCTTTTGCTGGAAGAGGCAATGCAAATGAAGCACTGATTAGCATTTTTCGGGCTTCATTTGCATAATCTATTTGGAGCCATTTTTGCCAAGGTGTTTTTGTGCAAAAACATGCAGTGTGGATGTTTCCTTTTTGCGCAAAAACCCCTTGCGCAAAAATGGCTCGCAATAGATTATGCAAATGAAGCGCGACAAAATGCTAATCAGTGCTTCATTTGCATTGCCTTTTCCGGCAGAAGCCGGAGTGTAGACAAAGCCTTTGATCTCATAGTGCACGTTACTTTTCACATACACCTAGATCTCGTGGTGGCTGCTGTCCCATTCAAACATTTGTGTATCTCATGACTCCTTAAAGAAAATTGTGTCATAACAAATGGATATACAGTCCAGCCTATTCCAGATATTAAAGCTCATTTTAAACTTCATTCTTAGGTTTGCTACTTTAATCCTAAACACACATTTTTGGAAACTTTTTCTAAACCATTAACACATTGTCATGAAAGGAAAGGTTGAGATTAGCATCTTTCCCCCCTCTACCAACTATTTTAGTGTCACCTTTTTCTGGCTAACAGGGCTGCAACATATGTGGCTAAAATTGTGTATGAAGTTCTGGCTGGTGCCCATTCTTCTATAGCAAAACTAATTTCCCACTGCATAGCTTTGCTTTTTTTCCCTCACCTGTGCACTCAATTTCAATGAAATTCCTGAATATGTCATTAAGATCTACATCATAGGCCTGGATCAAAGCCCACTGAATTTCCATTGGCTTTGGTGGGGTTTAGGTCAAGCTCTATGTATATAATTCACCAAGAACAATACTTCATTTGCCTGAATTACCCCTTCCAAATATCCTTCACATATCCACCCAGAAGGCCTCTTTCGATGAAAACTCATTTCTAAAGTAAGGCACTGGCAATTAGCACATTTATTTATTTTACTGGGATTCAAATTGTAGCCATATCGTCTTGTCTCCTGGCCAAAATGCAGAATAAAAGAGTCGGTATGAGATCTCTTGCATTTCTCCCATATGGCAGGTCAGAGGGTAAAACAAGGCTGAGGCAAGAGCCTGCTAAAGGAGGAGACACTGGACCATGTGAAGTCAAGAGGGGGAAAAAAAATTCAGTCCACATGGATTCACATTAGTAAACGGATCAAGACAACTGGCATAACAAGCAGACCATAGAGAAGCAACTGAGAGCTGGATATATAATCCAGCTGCAAAGTGGGTTGCCAGACACCACTTTAGGAATAGAGCATGTTCCTAGTTCAATTTGCATTGTGTTCATACTTGGTTGGCTTTACTTTGGATAGTTTATAGTTCCCCGTAATGATAGTTACACAGCAACTTTGCAGATGGTGTTCATAATTAAGATAATACAAATGTATTGTATTCTGCAACCAAAGAGTGAGCAAGCTGGCTATGGAGGGCTGATCGCAGATGTCAGGTCATAACAGCAAGGACAATACTCTGGGCATTGAATGTGTAGAAATAGCTTTATTTACCCAGGGTTGCAGGGCCATCCTTTTTCATATGCAGAATATGCAGTTGTGTAGGGCACCTGAAAATTTGGGGCAGCACTGGGTCTTAATGTCCATCCACCTGCCTCTTCCTATCCCCAGTCCATGGCTCTGCTTCCTCCAGAGAGGATCAAGTTAACTTAAAAATGAAAAAGCTTGCCAGAGCTGTGTAAGAGCCATTCAAGAGGTAATGAAGCCATTTAACAGGCATTGGCCAACCCCAGATAAATACTGCAGGTTTCTGAATTTACTGATGAACTTTTAAACCCCCTCGGTCTAAATAACGATGCTTGATTTCACAAAGGGGTACTGGCAAATCCCCTGGGACCTGAGTCCTGGGAAAAGACGGCCTTTATGACTCCGTTGGGACTGTTCCATTTTGTGAGGAAGCTGTTCGGCCTCCATAGGGCACCAGCAACCTTCCAGCAGATGATGAACCACCTGCTCTCCCCTCATACAGAATATGCTGCAGCTTATCTTGACGATGTGCTCGTCTATAGTCGAGGGTGGGAAGAACACTTCCTACAGGACCTTAGTTTAAAATATGCTTTAAATTATTTCATTTATGTGTTGCTGAAGACTATAAAATCACAGCTCTAAAAAAATCACATTACCTACTCCCCGGGCTGCCACTGGGCATAGAGCATCAGTTTAATAGTACTGCATAGTACTATTTAGGTACTAATAGCACCTATAACCAAAGGGTGGTCCTGAACGGTTGGGCTGTTTGTGAGGACTGGACCTAGGAACCCTGGATTTAAAAATCACCTACTGCTTCAAGTAGAGGACCAAGCCCACCAGTTTGAAAGCCATAGCAGACTCAAATTTCTGTACCCCAACTAACTAGGAGAGAGGAGTAGAGCATTACATGCTTCAGGTAACCCAATAATCAGTGCATGCTATGCCTCCCCCTCTCTGCCCGATCCACAGAGGATATTGATCTGTTCCGGCCCCAGCTGCAGAGCCTGTCTCTTCAGCTTCATCTGTAGAGGCTTATGGTTCTATTTCTGGAGATCCGCAGGTCAGCTCATCAGTGTATTGGCCAAGATGGCAGTTGTCTCACAAGGATGAATTATGCATATAACTAGGGACTATTAATGAGGAAACGTAGATGCCACGGTCATCACTGCATAGTGGGATGATCTATGTTCTGGTCCGAAATGGATGGAATTCTATTATATAAATACTAATGTAAGGTTGGAATAGGTTGAATTTTGGACAGCCATTGCCCAGATAACTGCCAATAGATACAGGTTGAACTTCTCTGGTCCAGCACCCTCATGAACTGACCAGTCCTGAAACAAGGGCGTTAGCCAGACCAGGGGAAGTCACTGGATGCTGGCATGGCTGGGCTCCTGGCCCCAGCAGGGCTCCTAGCTGCTGGCCCCCTTGCCGCCGGCACACCAGGGCTCCGGATCCTGGCCTGGGAGGGCTCCCAGCCACCGGTCCTCCTACGGCCAGGCTACCAGTCACCAGCACTATCTGGTCCAGGAACATCCGTGGTCCTGCTGGATCATGGATGTTGCCAGACTAGAGAGTCCTGCTTTTGAGAAGTTCAACCTGTATTGCTTATATCATGATCAGTCTTAAGAAGTCAACCTTTACCCACCGTTCCACATCATAGTATCTCTGATACTATAGCACATCCACTCTACCCTCTCCCTTCCACTTGGAACGGGAACTAAACTGCCTCAGGCACCAACTACATCTGTGGAACCCCATTGACTTGGCAAAAGGGCAATTAAAAGCAGAATTTGTTACAACAAATGTCAAAGAAACCCTTCATGTTGGGATACATCCTGTGCTTAGCTCACAACCAAGTCACTAGGCGTTGCATGGTTAGAGTCATACTGTGCCTTCAGTCCCCTTGGTGGTACAAGCCATATAACATTCCCAAATATGCCCTTTGATGCAAAGAGCACCTTTCAAATGTCTCACTTATTTCCAGCCACAGAATGATTCTGGCTGCATCCTCCTCTATTACCTTGACCAAGCTTTTCCCATGCTTTTCCAGACTCTCCAGTATCTATTTCATTGTTTCCATTTATACCAGTACATTCAAGAAGAGGGAAAATAGTTCAGAGAGGCGCCTCTCTATATACTCAAGGGTACAAGAAATCCTGAGGAATAAAAGGAAATCTTACATGGAAGAGAAACAAAAATAAAGGCTTGTCTTCGTAAGTGGATTAAGCTGCATGCATACATCTGGTCTACACAAGGAATATTTTAAATACAAATGGCATCTGAAGATATTTCAGCAGGTGTGCAGCTACACTGAAACACAAGAGGGGCAAGTAAGGCAAGCAACTTGGACAAGGGTGATAAAAGGCCTGTTCTCTATTAGGAACAAGAATGAGTATTGTGCACGTTCTATTAAGGGATTAAAAGACTAATGAGGCTGCCTATCAATTATACAGGAATATGGTCACTGCTACACAACACTAAATATTGGGGGACTAGTGAAAAATTTAGATAATTAGAGGGTGGGGTCTGAGAATTGAGGCTCTGGCTCAGCTGGAAGCCCTCCAACACTGACTTAGATGCCTGATGGCATGTGCTTTTATTTAGTGCTAGCACATTTACCCCGCGTTGCTTGGGTCCTTAACTCAATTATCTTTGTGCACTTTCTCCTCACAAACACCTAATAAATATGACCAACCTCCCTATTAGACCAAGAGAAAATTACTTGATTTCAGGATTAAGCAGTTTACACCTGCTTCCTCAAAAAAGGAAGCAAAAGATGTGGGAAGCTGCAGACAAGGAATTTTTTGTAGGGAAGCTGAGGAATGATAGAGGTAGGAAGATCTTCCTAGGTATCCTGATTTTAAGCATGAAGTCACAGCTTTTCCTCAAAGGCAAAGGTGAAGCAGAAGCTAGTGCTGCATGGAGACAGGTCATTCTGTTCTGTGAAGTGTTTCAATACTTCAAAATGTGGTTCCAGTCTGATTAGGAATGAAAACCAAATATTTCAAAATTCTCCACAAAAGGGAACAGTCTCCGTTGTATATGTCACCATTACCATTTACACTAGTACATTCCAACAGAAGGAAATAATTTCGGGTACGTCTAGACTACATCCCTTTTTCAGAAAAAGGGATGTAAATTAGACGTATTGAAATTGTTAATGAAGTGGGGATTTAAATATCCTGTGCTTCATTAGCATAAAAATGGCCACTGCTTTTTTCGGCACGGAGCTTTGTTGGAGAAAAGTGGCACTCTAGAGGCTGATCTTTCACTAATGAAAGCCTTTTCCAATGTATATCTCATTTTACGAGGCATAAAGGATCTATCGGAAAAGACTTTTTTTAGCAAAAGATCAGCCTCTAGACTGCCGCTTTTCTCCAACAAAGCTCTGTGTCAAAAAAAGCGGCGGCCATTTTTATGCTAATGAATCGAGGGATATTTAAATGCTCACTTCATTAGCAATTTCAACCTGCCTAATCTGCATCCCTCTGCCAGCAAAGGGGTGCAGTCTAGACATACCCTTAGAGAGGTGCATTTATATACCCATAAGAGCACAAGAGGCCACAAGGAGTCTGAGGAAAACTCACATGGAGGGGAACAAAATGAAGCTTGACTTCACAAGTGGATGACTACTGCACTGCAGTTGCATTTACAACAAGCCATAGGTGGATACCACATGAGAAAGTGGAGTGACACCAGTTCCATATTCGTGAGTAGTTTCTCTAAAAAGCACACCAATATCTTCAAGTTATCTTTGGAAAGAAAAGTTAGCCTGGCCCAAACACAGAACATACTGGAAAGACTACCTAAGTCAGCCAATAAGACCCACTGTGAATATAACGCCAACAAACAAACAGAAAAAAAATGAGAAGGTTATGTAAGATTTTGGCTCCCACACTTCAGATATATCTTTGAAATATTGCTGTTCTGTGGCATAAGCCTCAACAAACTCTAGTCACCACAGACACATCAGGCAGCGATGAGAGAGCTTGTAAACAAGAGCCATTGAGTAGACCTAATTGAGCACAAATCTGCCCCAGTGCCAATGTTCCCTCTAATCTTTTCCATTCACGTGCAGATTTTTCCCATCCCTGTGCAGAATAATTTTATGTGCACCGAGGCATGTGAGAATGTGCACCATCAGTAGAAATACAAACCCTAGCTGTGGGCACGCTGCTAATCAGCTGTGTGGCATTTAAATCTCTCCTGAGTGGCTGCACAAGTGCACAGCCCACTGATACCCTTGGAAATGTAAAGCCATCCAAGCGATGTTTACGCTAGAGCTAGGGGATGTAAATTCCACCTTGAGGAGACATCCCTATGCTAGCTCTAATTGATCTAGCACACTGAACGTGCAAGTGTCACCATGGCGGTTGGAGTGGTGAGTTGCCATGGTTTGTACCTGTTGTCTCAGACAGGATTGCACTTGGGTGGCTAGCCTCTCCAACCTGACTGCAGCTGCCTCAGAGCTGCCTCTCATAACTCTTCCTTGAGGTGATATTTACACCTTCCATATCTAGCACAGATGTATCCTAAGTCTCCTTCTGGCTGCTCCATCCCCAGATAGAACAGCAAGTGAAGTCAAGTTTGACTATTCCAGCCACTTCGGATGGATGCTACCTCTTCCCTATCAGGCTGGCTACTCATTCGGGTGCTCATATCATGGTGCTTTCAAATCCCAATAAGGCATTTCCATGGCACATAACCAACGTTCCTTGCGTGGTGATGACTACAGCGAGGACTGATAACTATGCCACCAAGTTTATTTAGATCTTTTACGTCCTTGTGGACTGTTGCAATCATACTTCCCATCCTGTTTCCTCTCCCCTACATACTTCATTTTAATCGCTCACGTACAAACAGCTGGTTTCCGTTTGATCTCAGCTCTGTTTGACACATTTCGAGTAAGCTTTGGCAAAAACATTCATTCATGAACATGAGTTTCAGCTTTTAGATATTCCCATTGCTTCCTGCACTGGTTCTTTAACATGTTGTTTTTATTTGATCTAAGTACAGCTCTAAGCATGATTAATTGCTAAATTTTTGTGGGTAGGTGGAGGAATAGATATCTCTGCCCTTGCATGACGTCAGATAGTAGGATTCAGCCTCGAGAAATAGCATCCTGAACAGTGACTACTTTCATCCCCTGCCTTCTTAACCCTCTTATAAAGGAGGTTTCTCTTGTACCTGGCTTCTCTCTTCTTCCTCTTTTCACTTATGGACACAGGCCTTGTAATAGATGAAAAGCTTATAATAATTGTGAGAGGTCAAAGACCTGCAAGTTGCTGTTCTATATGGTACTCAGCAGAAATCCCGGGACCAAATCTCCTTGTAGGAATTCAGTATCAGAAACCTTGAACGGAGTGATAAATCCCATATTAATTAATATATATTACTAACTAAGTATGAGCCATGAGCCTATCATCATGCAATCTGAAGAGGTTCTTAAATGCCAACACATCCGGTTTTCTGTCCCAGGAAATCTTCTCAGCATGAAGAATAGTGGTAGAAATGTAGCCGTGTTAGTCTGGTGCAGCTGAAACAAAAAACAGGACTGTGTAGCATTTTAAAGACTAACAAGATGGTTTAATAGGTGGCCCACGAAAGCGCATCACCTATTAAACCATCTTGTTAGTCTTTAAAGTGCTACACAGTCCTGGTTTTTTTTTTCTCAGCATGAGATACATTGTTTTTTTACCACTGAAAAGTTCTCACATATGCAACCTTAAGGGTGAGGCTGTTGCCATGGAAGTTAATGACAGAACTCCCATGAACTTGAATGGGACCTGAATCAAGACCTCAGCAAAGAGACATCTTCACCCTTTCAGTGTAAGAAACTTTCTAAAATGACTTGGAAGGTCACACTCCACACAAATGAGATTGATGGGGCCATGTGCACCCACCTTCACTGAAGTTAGTTTTATAGTTTTACTTTATGAACTAAAAGCAGAATCTTCCCCCTCATGTTTAGTTGATACAATAATTTCTTAGCTATTTTTTTTCTTCTAACCCTCATCTTTGCCTCTCTCCAGCAACTGGACAGAATTAACTTTCCCTTTTATTCACCTGAGGCTTTGGTAATGAAGTACCCATAAGTCAGCTCTACTACCGACTTACTCAAGAAAAGTTCCCGTTTAACTCACTTAGTAACGAGCTGCTGTCACAAGCATCTTTGCTAGAGTACAACCTGTGATCTGACATGTCACATGCCCTGGGAGATACTTTGGCCTGTAAGACCAGCTATAGACAGTATTTAGGTGCCCCAGCAGAGGGGCCTCTTGGTTATACCTGCCATAGACCCTGCACTTCAGTGCTCTCGAAGCATCTAACATGAGGTAGGCAATAATTTTTGAGGCGGGAGGGGGGATCTACTTAATTTTCGCAGGGGGGGCACCCCGGAAGGAATGGGGCCTGGGACAGAAGGGGCAGGGCTGGGAACTAGCTTCCCCATAGAATTGTCTGGGGCTGGAGGCTTTTAATTAAAAACACAGCAAAAGGCTCATAGCTTCCAGCTCTGCCACTACTGAGCTGCCTGGCAGCCAGCTGGGGTTGCTGTGGCTATTTTAAAGGGCTCCCAGCTCTACCCAGGGTAGTGGGCCCTGTCCCCTGCCCAGGGTAATGCCACAACTGGCATCCACGAGCCATTTAAATAGGATCCTGCTGCCTGAGCCACGACCTGGAAATTCAGTGGCATGGGCAGCAGGATAGAAATAGAAAGTGACCAGGTGCAGTCCCAGGGCTGGATCAAAGTGTTAGGTGGGGCGGATCCTGCCCCCAGGCCGCATCTTGCCCAGTCCTGATCGAACAGGCTGGCAGGTACAGCAATTAACTGCTTTTCATCAGAGATCTCTAATCCTCACACTATTTACAGTGTAATCCGAGATATTAACAGTTTGGAAATGTGTCCTCTACTTGATCACCTGGATTTTCAGTGAATGCGTATTCCACGCCCCTAAAACTTCCACTAATGAAAGATTTGTTTGAACCTACCTGTTTACTGGAACCTGCCATTTTTACCGTCTTTCTGTGGATGACAGGCAAAACCTTCAACATATGAGTTTCCCTACATGAGCCTTTGGCTTATTGGCCAGGACTTCATGATTATTACTGACCCAGAAACCACTATTCAAAACAAGGGAATACAGGTTTTCATTCATTATAGAGCCAGAGTTTGGAAGAAAGTGAAGAAGGAGACAAAAACGTGCCATGCCTTTTTAGCTGCTTGACTTGCTTTCCCACTAAATGCTGCCACTTTTACGTGTGGAACCTTTTAACATAAAGAATCACATTCAGTCTAGGTTTAGGGTCTAAGCAGGGAAAGGTTAGGTTGCAGAAACAGCCATCTCCTATCCACCAGGGGGACCAGAGGAAACTTTTTATAAATAATTAAGAGTCCTGGTGTGGGCCAAAGAGAGACTCAGCAAGGGTGACTTTTCTGACCAGTGCAATCCTACCTGCCAAGCTCCTATTGAGCCTTTAATGGTTAAGAAAGCTGCTCTCCTTGGTGGAAATCTCACCAGATGGTGGGGAGAGGTGATCCTCACCTTCCCTCCCTCCCTCAGTGTGAGGGAACAGTGAGGCGTGAGCAGAGCAGCAGAGAGTACAGCTTACACATCCCCCTGCCCGCATGTATGAATTCAGTCTATTGCCTATTTAGCTGCGTACAGTTACTCATTTAGAGTAAAATCGTTCCAGCGACAAGCCAAAAATAACGGGATGTGTAATTCATGCACGAGTGCATGGGCAGAAAATGATGCGTGAGTATTAATAGGATGTGACACACTTAAAATTCTCGGCCTGAAATCTCCTGTTGTTTACGCAGAATTTCATACCCCCATTTGTAATTCTCGGTAACCATGACAACAGGCTCCTGTTAAAATAACATCTCCAGGTTTATGACATTCATTGAATGACAGAACCAAACACACAGGCCCTGCAAAATCCTGAAGGGAAAGCGTAGGATGCCCCTGTCAGAACTCAGAGGGGGAGCCATGTTAGTCTGTGAGCTTCCAAACAACAAGGACCCTGTGGCATTTTGAAGACTAACAGATTTGTTTGGACATAAGCTTTCATGGGAAAAAACCATGAAACCACGTAGTGCTTTTTACCCACAAAAGCTTATGCCCAAATAAATCTGTTAGTCTTTAAAGCGCCACAGGACTCCTCGTTGTTCCTGTCAGAACTACCTAACTATTTTTGACCTATCTCTACTGATCACCCACCAGTCCCAGACATAGCGTGCCAGCTTCCAAAACTCCTCTATATGTTTTGACAATGACTATCTTAAAGCACTTAAAAAACAATGACTGGTCCCGTAACACCTTAGAGACTAACCAAATAATATATATAGCATCATGAGCTTTCGTGGGCACAACCCACTTCTTCAGATGACAAATCTTATAGCATACCAGGGTCCTTGTTGTTTTGGAAGGATATTTTAAGAGGGATAAGGGATCTTTCGGAAAAGGCTTTATTTTCCTAAAGATCCGCATCTAGACTGGCGCTTTTTTCCAGCAAAGCTCCATGCCAAAAAAAGCGGGAGCCATTTTTATGCTAATGAAGCGGGGGAGATTTAAATCCCCGCTTCATTAGCAATTGCGATACGCCTAATTTGCATCCCTTTTCCGAAAAAGGGATGCAATCTCGACGTAGCCTTGGTGTTTGCTATCTAACCATGTCCTTACTCTGTATTTTCCCATTTAGATTGATCAGGTATGATGGATGTCAGAAGTTTTGTTTTTATCCTACAATACATTCACAAAGGAGCATTTCTATTCATTGAAAAACCAGAGTTGGCTGGAGAACAAGAATTCTGTTTTGCAGAACAAATGTCAAGATTAGTTTTCATTCTGATGTGGGACAAAAATGAGTTCTTTTGAAATTTGTCACGAAAAGAACGTGACACATACCCCTTCAGATCAACAATCGCTGTAGTTTGGGCTATAAATTGGGTCTCACTTTATTTTGGGCCCGGTAATTTCTGCATTATTTATACAAAGCAGATCAGCTCCAAAAGGATCCCTCACTCTACACTAGAAATGTTGTACTGGACCCGAAAAACCTTCCCAATGAAAGCATGTCAAAACCAATACATTTAGGCACAAAGGTCCAGTGTAGTCAAATCTGCATTTTCTGAAAACAAAAAGTCTTGCTGAACAACTGGCTTTTCTTAAAGCCAGTGCCAAGAGCTGAGAAGATGAGCCCTGATGAAGCCTGAAAGATGTCATCCAAGGTCAAGCCAAAATCATGTAATCTCTTCTTCCACCAGCCTAGCATTTGCACTAACTCATTTTAACCAAGTATCAGAGGGGTAGCCGTGTTAGTCTGAATCTGCAAAAGCGGAGAGGAGAAACTGCTGAGCTACAGTTCATCTTCAAGTTTGACACAATCAACTCAGGATTAAAGAAAGACTGCGAATGGCTTGCTAACTACAAAAAGCAGCTTCTCCTCTCTTGGAATTCACACCTCCAGATCAGCTACTAGAAGTGGGCCTCATCCTCCCTGATTGGATCCACCTCATCATCTCCAGCCTGATCCTGGCCTGCATATTTATACCTGCCTCTGGAAATTTCCACTACATGCATCTGACGAAGTGGGTCTTTGCCCACGAAAGCTTATGCTCCAACACTTCAGTTAGTCTATAAGGTGCCACAGGACTCCTCGCCGCTCTTTCATTTTAACCAGACTCATCCAATGGTGCTAGAACAATTTTCACAGCGGCAGCACAGAAAGCAGAAACTATGTATTTGGCTTGTTAATACTATTGCAAGCCAGAGGGTGTGGCAGAATCTCCCACACTCCTACTTCCAGCACTTATGGATTAATCCAGGGCTACTCAACTTTGGAATCCTCAGGGGCCACAATGATGCCCACAGCACATGCCGAGGGCAGCAACTTATGCGTGGTTGGAAATATATGCAAATAGCTTCTTTCACAAGGATGGGCATGAATACAAAGATTAAGGCAAGACTACATAACACGCAGGCCCCATTTAAGTCCGTTCTGCCAATATTAATAAAATCCAATATTTACCCGGTTTCCACCCATATGACAGCACTTTTAATGAGCAATGACAGTCCAGGAATTTAACTACTAAAACATATATTAGCAGAAGACCATTATAATGATTACCACCCAAACTCCAGCCCCAGCACAGACTTGTCTCACTCTGGCCTCGCTCAGCCACTACCTCACTGTCTCGCTACCCAGCTCTGCCACTGTCTTGCTATGTGCCTCTTGCCCCCCCAGCAGCTCCTGAGCATGCACCAACATGGCCTGGCTCAGGGAGGCACTGCCACTATGGCAGACATGGCAGGTGTGCTTTGCCACCACCTTTTGCCACCTCCTCCCCCTGGCTGGCTGGCAGCTCCCACGCACACAGCTCTGCTCACGGGGAGGCACTGCCGCTGTGGCAGACATGGCAGATGTGCTCTGTCGTCACCTCTTGCCACCCCAACCCACTCCCCACCCCCCGCTGGGTGACAGCTCCTGCACACGCAGCCTGGCTCAAAAACGCTCAGCTCAGTGCTGCCGCTGGAGTCCCAGCAACGAGGCAGGCAGGTGGCCCGAGAAGTGGCTCAAAGCGCCTGGATTAATCTCTAGAATCCCACACTCCTAGTTCCCGCACCTATGCATTAATCTCTAGAATCTACTGTACAAGCGTGCACGCACGCACCTCTCCCTCCCTCATCAAGCTAGGAATTTTCCTACAGATTGCTAAATGTGAGCTGAATTTATCCTTTTTTTTTTTTTAGTGTGTATAAGGTTTTTATACCATACACAGTCTTGAAAATTTGAAAATACTCCCATTAGAACTTTTGATATTCTGTCGCATAGTCTTATCAGGATTATCTTTAAACAAATACTGGTAGCCTGAGACCACGGTACACTTTGAAAACTGAACAATTTCTGAATCCAAAGCTACGTGTAGTGAAGGCAAGCAAAACATAAGACAGCCTTTATCTCGAACCAGAAAGAACTCTGCCAAACAGGTCCCTCCACGCTTGTTAGCCAATTACCCTCCATCCCAAAAGAGCTCATTCTTCATCCAAGAGGGAGATATGTGCCAGATAACCTGTAGGCATACAGTGTGTCCTCATTCGCACACCATATCACATGTTGATTTCTCTACTCCATTTTTGGAGCACTGGCATTTTTCCAGATCTCCTGCCAAATGCATACCGAGGTGGGTTGCCTCCAGAAGCTTAAGGCTGCTCAGTACAAAGAAGCCAAAGAGGAAGAGTTATGCATGTTTATTGGCAGTGGTAAATTCCATGGAGACTGAAGTCACTATGCATTTCTCAGAGGGGTTGCTGTGTTCGTCTGAGTCTGCAAAAACAATAAGGAGTCCTGTGGCACCTTCAAGACTAACATTTATTTGGGCATAAACATTGTGGATAAAACCCACTTCATCAGATTCATTATACATTATATACAATACATTATAGGCCATTCTGTAAACAAATTTGTATGAAATGGATTATACCAAAATCAGACCAGGAACCATCTTTGGCCTAAGAGTCATACTCCCATCCACCATAGATGTAGATCACTAGAAAGATATTTTCATAAACCATGTGTAACAGGTCAGGCAATTTTTAGCCTAATTTCCTTCACTTTTCTTTGCGGGGTTTCAGCTCTACTTTCAGGTTTTGGTGGGCAGAGCAGGTGGAGGGAATAGAAGAAATTGTCTTCTCAGGATTATATACGCACAAAAAAAGATATTACCCCATCTACCATGTCCCTCTAAGAATTAAATGTTGGTTTCCATGTGTAAGGATTGCAATAGTTCCTAAGAATTACAAGAGGACACAAGGGCTACGTCTACACTGGCATGATTTTCCGCAAATGCTTTTAACGGAAAAGTTTTCTGTTATAAGCATTTGCGGAAAAGAGCATCTAGATTGGCACGGACGCTTTTCCGCAAAAGCACTTTTTGCAGAAAAGCGTCCATGCCAATCTAGACGCTCTTTTCTGCAAAAAAGCCCCGATTGCCATTTTTACAATTGGGGCTTTTTTGCACAAAACAAATCTGAGCTGTCTACACTGGCCCTTTTGCGCGAAAGGACTTTTGCCCGAATGGGAGCAGCAAAGTATTTCCGCAAGAAGCACTGATTTCAGACAGTAGGAAGTCAGTGTTCTTGCTGAAATTCAAGCAGTCAGTGTAGACAGCTGGCAAGTTTTTCCGCAAAAGCAGCTGCTGGAAAAACTTGCCAGTCTAGACACAGCCAAGTAGTGTGGTTAGGAAATAAAAGATGAAACACTAATTTCTGACATTAAACCAAGTAAATGGGCTTTCATTCCACTGTGGTCCTACCTCCAAAAGCTAAGGGGTCAGTCACATTAGTATCTGCAATCAAGCCCATTGATTTGCACAGAGGAGAAAGTAATTGGGTGCGCCTGGTGCGCAGCTCCAGCAAGAACTGGCTGAGCTGCAGCAAAAGCCAGCTGGAAGCTATTTAAAGAACTGGCAGAGACCAGGTTGTGATAGGACAGTACCTGTAAGAAATTTAAGTTCCTTTCACCCCTGGATTTACACCGGCCGAGTGTTTAGCCCAGTAATTTAATTTTAGTAGGCTGAGCTAACCAAATTTTGTCTCCACTCTGAAGGCCAATTCCAAACAAAATTTCTCTCCAGGATGATGATGAACTATTGCAGTTTATTACTCTTCCTGCCTCAGCCAATTGAATTTGCATCCTCTCTGATGAGTAGCCCATCCAGAGGTTATTTGTATGCAGCTTGGGGAGGCTATCAATAGCCAATCCTTTACCACAGGGCTGAGGAACCTTTTTTGGGTCCGGGGCCACTGACCCACAGAAAAATCAGTCACATACAAGTGAGAAGCAAAAAAATAAAACAAAACAAAACACCATAAAAACCCACAAACCCTCACTGATGTGGCTCCCCACTGAGAAAAAGAAAGCGACTCCCCACCTACCCCTCACATACGAAAACCTAGGGGGGCCCAGGCCAGTAGATTTTGTGTGCGCCAGCCCCATGGGTGGACTGTGGAGTGGGGGGAAGGGGCTAGAGCACCAGTGTAGGCTCCCCAATACTGGAGAGGAAAGCCCTGAGCCCCGGGGACCAGATCCAGGAAAGCCAAGGGCTGCATTCGACCCCCAGGCCTTAGGTTCCCCACTCTTGACTTAACAGAAAAACAAGATTCACAACAAATCCAGTAAGTAAACTATAAGCTGTTAGTTCATTGCCTGCCCCCCAAGTTAACAAGACATTGACATACTGCAGGACTTGCTACGTGAAATCGGTTGTACTTGGGACTACCTGGTATATTGAGAATCAACTATAGAACACAGGCTTGAGCTGTTAGTGCTGGACCAGGATGAAATATGTTTGCTTACGAGTGAATGACCAGCTCCGTATTTCTCCCAGTTACCTTTGGAACATGTATTAGATAAGGGTAACGTTTTATTTATAGACCCTAACATTTTGCTTTTCCACTTGGAAGTTACTCAGAGGGAAGAGGCTGATTAACGTTCCTTTTAGTCTTGTCATTAAATGTCTTTATTTAGATGTATTGTTGTATTATCGGTCCCATTTTAAATACGCATGCCAAAAGCACATTTCAGAAACATTTCAGCTACCCTCTCAAGTGCCAGAATCATCTCATCCACATCCCAGCTCCTAAACAAACACCCTCCAACTCCTACTCTCCATGCTCCACAGAACTAGAACTGTCCCTAACTCTTGAAAAGAAAAAGCCAGTCCCTTACCAATCCCCAGAGACTCAAAGTCTCACATTGAGAAGGGATTAATGAAATTAATGGGTAGCAGGTTTAAAACTAATAAAAGAAAGTTCTTCTTCACACAGCGCACAGTCAACCTGTGGAACTCCTTGCCAGAGGAGGCTGTGAAAGCTAGGACTATAACAGAGTTTAAAAAAGAGCTAGATAAATTCATGGAGGTTAGGCCCATAAAAGGCTATTAGCCAGGGGGTAAGGAATGGTGCCCCTGGCCTCTATTTGTCAAAGGCTGGAGAAGGATGGCAGGAGAAATTGCTTGATCATTGTCTTCGGTCCACCCTCTCTGGGGCACCTGGCACTGGCCACTGTCGGCAGACAGGATACTGGGCTAGATGGACCTTTGGTCTGACCCAGTACAGCCGTTCTTATGTTCTTATGATTAAACAATATTTTTAAAATAAAGCTTCTGATGTATAGATACAGACTCTATGGTCCACCTCTTCTGCTACCAGAAGCCACTGTCACTCCCTTTGAGCCAATGCAGCTAGATGGATTTCACCCACTTAAGAAGAGAAAATGCCTCAAGAAACATTTCCATTTTGAACAGAAAAGATGAACTTGAACTATGTTCTCCTAAATATCATTCATCTTGTGCACGCTCACCCTTCACCCAACCAGCATGTTTTGAGGTGGGGATTAAGTCTGAGATGGAATGTGGTGTCTGGTTCGGAGTATGGCTTCACTGTGCCGGGCATTATACCAAACACATAATGGGAGATGATCCCTGCCCCATGGACTTCACAACGGAGCTACTCAACTTTGTAAGTCCCGGGGGCCACAATGATATTCACAGCACATGCCAAGGGCCATAAAAAGTAGTCTGGTTTAAGACAGTTGTCTGGGCATCCTATTCATCCCTGGACCTGCACCCAGACTCATGAAAGGAAGAATTGCAGGGCCCTGAACTCGGACCAGCTGGACAAGCACTGTTGATACACAGGATACTGTAGCCCAGGGCAGGAGGGAGAATCACAGAAAAGCGAGAGAATTAGAAAGTACCGTCCCAAAGACACAAAGTTGTGCAGAGACCAGAAAGGGGACAGAGGTGCAGCTAGCCCTGTGACCATGACAAAAAAGATATTTTGGCCTTGGAAAGGGTTCAGAAAAGGGCAACTAAAATGATTAGAGGTTTGGAACGGGTCCCATATGAAGAGACGCTAAAGCGACTGGGACTTTTTAGTTTAGAAAAGAGGAGACTGAGGGGGGATATGATAGAGGTCTATAAAATCATGAGTGGTGTGGAGAGGGTGAATAAAGAAACGTTATTTATTAGTTCCCATAATAGAAGAACTAGAGGACACCAAATGAAATTAATGGGTAGCAGGTTTAAAACTAATAAAAAAAAGTTCTTCTTCACACAGCGCATAGTCAACCTGTGGAACTCCATGCCAGAGGAGGCTGTGAAGGCTAGGACTATAACAGTTTAAAGAGAAGCTAGATAATTTCATGGAGGTTAGGTCCATAAAAGGCTATTAGCCAGGGGATACAAATGGTGTCCCTGGCCTCTCTTTGTCAGAGGCTGGAGAAGGATGGCACGAGACAAATCGCTTGATCACGGTCTTCGGTCCACTCCCTCTGGGGCACCTGGTGCTGGCCACCGTTGGCAGACAGGCTACTGGGCTAGATGGACCTTTGGTCTGACCCAGTACGGCCATTCTTATGTTAATAACGTCTTCCTAAAGCAGCCTTACAGGATAGGATAGAATGCATCTGCCAAGAAGCAACTTTTGAAGACAATATCGTCTGATAAAGTCAAAGAAAAAGGAACGATCCTATTGGCTCAAGAGCTTTCAAGGTGATCCACCATCTACTTCTGCTGAGTTCCCCCTGCTAACTACTCACTGAATATAATCATTCCTGTGCATGTCAGATTGCTAAGGGAGACAGGAACCTCTTGCTGGAGGATTAAATTCAATGCCACGCATGCGTCTCAGATGAAACGGCAACTGCTCTAATTTCTGTGTCACTTACATTAAAGTACCAACCTGTTAGGGCAAGTCGCCTTTTGTGTGATTGAGCTGTCAGCAACAGAAAATGGTATTTATAAGGGATAAGCAACACCCTCTGGTGCTGTTACAGGAGTTAGTTGTGTAAGTAAAGACATGCCAAACCTAGCAGTTACTTTCTGTCATTCAGGTTGTCAGCCATAACCCTGATCTTATTCATCTTCTTGCCTTTTAGGGTGTCTTTTTGAATTCTTTCCCATCATAAAGCAGCAGGTTTTATGCTATAAACTATATCTTTTCCAGTCATCACAGTGAAGCCAATACTTCTGTGGGCTCCAAATTCTTGTTTTGAAGCCAGAGAGATGCTGAAACACGTAGACACAAAAATCTGGTCTCACGACCATCTGTGATTTTTTACCCCCACTTTGTTCTGTATATCTAAGAACACGGGTCACAATGTCTTCACAAGAACTAGATTCCTTTCTTCTTGTGGGTAAGGAAAAGCAGGCAAAATAGGCAGTGCCGTCATTCCACTCACACCTGAACTCTGGTGTATTGAGGACCATGTTGGCGTTACAAGCTATCCTTTTAAGAGTCTGCAGGGTTGGCAGTGAGTTCCTGGTCCTGCCTGCAGACTAAGAGGCTCTGAAGTGAAGCATGTGTCTGAATCACCAACCACCCTAGAGCAAAGTAGGGTGAGTTGTGTCTCTCTGGGCTAGGGAACAGCCTTCTTTGTCTCTATATCTGCATTCTTTAGTGTTATCATTCTGAAGTTTTTACACTGCAACCTTCCAGAAAGGTTATTTGTTTATAACAGGCTTAGGGTTGCCAGACGGTTTAGTAAAAAATACCAAACACCCCTCCCCCCCAAAAAAGGGGGAAAAAAAGACAAAGAAAAGGCACTGTACTTTTAAATGTCCCCGCACTCCTCACTCCCCTGCCTGACTTAGCAGGGGAAAATTGTCCGCACTGGGCTTCTGTCTGAGGGAAACCGAAAATACCGGACATTTCATATGTCCGGTATTTTCTGTATTTTTTTTTTTTTACCAGACAGGAAACCCAAATAACAGGCAGTCGGAGCAAAAACCGGACACCTGGCAACCCTAAACAGGCTGTGACTCATCGCTTCAGCACCTCCTGCTGGACACTCACGGAATTAGCTCAGTTCAGCCCCAGATCATCCCTTCCGGCCAGTGTCTCGTCTGCTTTACTTATTTGCCTATGCTCCACCTTGTATGGGGACTCGCATCCCTCCCACAGCACGGAGCCATTCCCTCTAGGTGCTGCCTTGCCTCAGTGCCCTCATACTCTGGGGTCCTTAGGGAACCCCCAACTCCCTATACCTACCTAGCATCAGTGGCGCACTGGCCAGTCATCATCTAGCCCCTGCCTCAGGGACAAACTGCAGCGTGACATGGCCGCTCATCATTGGCAAGGAGGGGTTGGCCTGCTAACCTGGCTGCCTCTCTGTAGCCTCAGGCCTAGGAATTTGCCTGGCCAGACCTCCAGCCCTGCCTGCCCCCAGCATTACTCTGTCTCAGAAAGCCTCTAGCTTCCCTGGCAGCAAGTCCCTCCTGCTCCACAGCTGGAGCGAGAGTATCTCTCTCCTCCCCGCCCAACCCTCTCATTTATACAGCCTTCAGCTGGGCCTTAATTGGCTGATATGAGACACAGCTGCGAGCTCACAAGCTCAGCCCTCTCTCAGGACTGAGTTTAACCCTTGCTAGGCCAGTTCAGGGCACATGCCCCATCACAATGTTTGTATCTAGCTTCTCTGTCTGAATGCTGCAAGCATAACACAAACCAGATGTGATTTGGATCCATTTCTATTTTAGAGAGACCAACAAGGCTTGGGTCATTTCTGAGGAAAAGGCCCAGGTTTAACCCACTCAAGTCAGTAAGATTGTGCATTATGGTCCTGCATCATGAGAACATTCCTATTCAGGAAGCACATGTGCGTAAGTGGCCCTGCAAAGCAATGCCAGTCACCACAAGATAACACACAAAAGACAAACACTTAACATGAAAAGAACAAAGTAACAAATGGCTTCAAAAGCAGATTTTTCAGACACTGGTGGGCTTTAGAATAGAGAATAACGACCACTTTGGCACAAAGTAGCTGTGTACAGAAATATTCTTTCTGGATTGTCTGTGATGCAGGTGGCAAAATACTAGAGTGCCTTCAAATCAGCCATAAGCCCCATTCAACGCTCCTCCAATCATTTTCCTATTAACATATCTCTAAGTGCGTGTAATTTTCACATCAAAAAGTAATTTTTTTAAAAAAGAGAGTGGAGTAGAGAGTATTTTCTCCACAGAAGTCTCTCAAGCAACCCCTCTCTAAGGCATGACAGAGAAATTACAGAGCAGACAGACGTTTAGAAATTTTTTCAGCAGACTGCAGATTATTTTTCAAGTGAATGGGGGGAGCACAAGGAAGGGGGGAAAAAAATCAGCCGAACTGATATGAAAGTGTAAAATGAGAATATTATTCTCCAGACACATTAAAATGAAAACTGGCCGACAAGCAGCAGTACAGACCTGAAGGGGTGAAGGGTTCTCCATGCAAATAGCCACTGTTACCTCTGCTCATTGACAGATTAGTTCGGGACTCTTCCCTGTTCTTACAATGCATGACCCCATTATATTTCTCTTCTGCTTGGCTCAAACAACTTGCTGGTGATCTAAGAACTCCTGGATGCTGATCGGCAGAGGGCACAATGATTGATATATAGGGGTTCAGGGACCCCCTGGGTTCACCAAAACAATGTCACCCAAGATTTCTAATGAAATCACACCTGTCATTTTAATCATGGCAAACTAGGTATGGATGTTGGGTAAGGAATTATGTATCTATATTAACAATTATGTTCTCTAGATTTGTTAAGAGAAGGTCACTTAAAGGTACTGTGTCTTGAGAAAACCTCTCCAGAAAAAGTATGAATGCTGCTTGTCTGGACATTATATATGGTGTGTCATACAACAGGAGTCAATTAGCAGTGTAAGTCAAAGGCCGGCAGAGACTTCAAAAGGAAAATTACAAGAAGTAGTAAACAGGGGATGGGGGGACCCTATTTTGAGGTGAACATCAAACATCTGGTTTGGTATATCCAGAAGTGCAGAGAGATGGCTTGGCATTTTTCACTGAGGAAGTAAATTGACAGTAGGTTTGCTTCATGAAGAAGTGATTTCACCCACAGCCTGAAAACTCTGGTGAGAACTTTTGTTGAGAAACTTTTTCAGGAAGGGGGATAACTTGTTGGTTAAGTTTAGCCTCTAGAAAGTGTGCTATGATTTTGTTTCTTATGCATCCATTTATTTCCAATATTCTTACATCTTATTGCTTGAATCTTTGTTCTTTGATAATGAACCGAATCTCTCTACCCCTGTCTCGAAGGGCAGTGTGTTAGAGTGGGGATGCTGAGTTGCACCTTATAAGCTTGTGTGATGCTATTCGTTGAGAATAGCAGGCCTGTGCATTCTGTGAGCATGGGAAGTGCCACAGCTTCTAAGGGCCAGCCCAACAGTTTTGGGGGCTCTAAATAAACTATGTCTTTGGTGCCCTCTCCACATTTAATAATTTGGGGGAAGCAGCAGGGGAGCTCATGCTAAAGCCCCTGTGCGGCTGGCTTTGCCTGGCATGGGAGGAAGAGACTCTGTGTGCTGCTGTTCCCCCTCCCCTCCTGGCTGGAAGCCTGGCAGTGCAGGGAAGCGTTTGCCTGCAAGCTTTTTCCCTGATACTCCCACTGGCCAAGTTTTTAGTGCCCCTTAACGCCTAATGCCCAGGGTGACCACCTAGTTCACTAGATGGTGGGCCAGCCCTGCAGCTACCCTTCACGCAGCCTGCACATGAACACACATTTTTTTCCTCAAGCCATAGCTGGGCCCTTCCAAGGGTATCTCTGTTTAACCCCTTGTCATGAAAACAGCTGACAAGCCAAGTCCCCCATTGGTCTTTTCCAGCGCTCCTGAAGGTGAAGGTCACGCAGGCCCTCTTTTAAGGTGGTTTTATTTTTAAAGCATTCAATACAACTAGTCACCTGAGCAAGCAAAAGGTTAGGGACTTTAGTCCCTAATCTCAAACCTGTGTGTGGATGGTTCTCAGGAACATTCAGTCTGGTGTTGGTCTATATTACAGCTCTAGGACACCTGATGTCAGCATGGCTCTTTGTGGTCTAACAGAGCGTAACTAACATTATGCTGAGGTGAGGTCAAGTACATAGGGCACTGGACATTGTCTTAGGAGACCTTAGTTCTAGAGCTGGCTTGGTTATTACCCTGCTCCATGACTTTGGACAAGTCACTTCCTCGGCCTGTTTTCCCTCCGGCTGTACTGTCTTGTCCATGTAGACTGAGAAGTTGGGGGGGGAGGGGGAAAAGGGACACGGTTATCTCTGACTTTGTGTGCATACAGCATCAAGCACATGGGGGGGGGGGGGGTATTTTCTGATCTCAGGCCCTATGAAAGTGTGGCTTGTTCCTGAATGCCCCCTTGTGACTTCACAGGAGTCCTACACGCTGCCCCACCCCTCAGTTTTCCCCTTGGACTGTTCATTAAAATCACCTATAGCTGGTGGGGGGGAGGGGGTAGAAGGTTGTTTGTTTGGCCAGAAGTCCTCCTTGGGGTCTGGGTTTATTAATATAAACATACAATAAACTCTCAAATGATAGCCCTGCAGAAGTCCTCCAAACATGTATGTTCCTTTTCCCAGGCCATCCTACCGGAGACCTTTCCTACTATGGCAAGCCACTCACTGTCCCAACCTGCTGCGGTCTTTTCCTTCTTACACCCTTGGAGTGTACTGTCCCTAGCCCTCAGGCATCAGGCCCTTCCCTTTCCTAACGGAGCCTCTCACACCCTGCTCTGCATCTCTCTCTTCCTCCCCCACAGATTCTTGCTGCTCTTCTAAAGGAATTACCTGATCCCTGCCTAGCTGGTTCTAATTAAAGCCATAGTTGATTCCACAATATGACAGGCTAGTTATATGGGAAGGGCCTGCTTCAGGCCTCCAACTATTAAAGGGGCAGGACCCTCTCCATCAGAGGCCTTCCTAGAATGCAGGTAGTTCAGAATGTTACAATTGTCCTCTTTGCATCATGACTTAAGCCATGGTGACCATTTTTATAGCTCATGTATATTTTACACAAATCATAGTGAACCTAGTTGTCACATTCATGCCAATGTGCATGACTTTGACATGCATATCTCCTGGCCAGTTTGCATGCGAACTTCCCAATGTATGCACAAACCCAAAGCTGTCCATGTTGAGCAGGCTGTGCGCGCCAAAGCAGGCATGCCCATGTTTGCAAAAATCAGGCCCAGTATAAATTAGGAAATCAAACAAAGACATTATTTCAAGTTAAATGTTGGCAAAGGTTTAGAATGAACAATCTGCATATTGTTCCGCTATCAATTACGTATTCCCTATTAACTGAAGAATAATGTGCAGATTACAAAGTAATTAACTTCTGATCTACAACTTTCCACCAATAGGTGGCGCTAGCAATTTTTAGTTTTGCTACAATATGGTGCTTTCATTTCCTTTCTGTAGAGGTAGAAAACTAACATATTTGCAAAGTGGTTACTCCATCCACTGAAATTTTTTTAAAAAGCACAAGAGTTTCCCCCAAAAAATCACTAGTTTGTAGTTTATTCATTCATGCTCGAGGAAAGGCGAAGGGGAGAAATAAATCCTTCACCTCTGCTGACTTTCTCCAAAGACACTTACTTAAATATTGGTCCATTGACTCTTATGAAGTATTAGTCTGTAGAAAAATTAAGTAGATCATAAAAGTCTTGAACACTGTATTTAAAAGTCAAAGTGCAGGCTGCCCTTTATTGCAGATGGATCAGCGTTAGCGCCATTTAAAATATAACCCAAAGCCCTAAGCTTCTGAATTAAACAATTCTGTCACAACATTAAATTTCAGCAAGGGAGGTTTAGGTTGGTCATTAGGAAAAACTTCCTAACCGGGTGGATAGGCACCGGACTAAATTGCCTAGACAGGTAGTAGAATCTCCATCACTAGAGCAGGTTAGATAAACTCCTGTTAGATGGTGTTTGGTCCTGCTATGAGTTCAGGGGGCTGGATCTGATAACCTCTTGAAGTTCCTTCCAGTTCTTCTGCTGTACAAACATTAAACATGTACAGATACAACACTTAGGGACCTAGAATATCCATGGGAACATCTACTTTATTAGATAGAATCCTACAGAACTTAGTGTCATAATTAAACATTCGGGTGGAACAAATATAGTTGGCCCAATTCCGCTTTTATGCCAGTGTAAAGAAGAATTAAAACCAATGCGGTTGTCAAAAGCAGTGTGAGTTTGGATTCAAACCTGATTTCTCTATGGGCCGGTTCCTGTGCCACAGACTTCGATGGGACAGAATAAACCTTGTAATCAAGAAATATATAACAGGTTGCTAGGAAACAACTTGACAGGCAGGCCCATGTCAGGTGTGTATTATCTAACAACTCCAGCTTACAACTCTATGCAGCTGAATTCATTCCATATACATTATTAAAGAGTCTGCAGAATATTACACAGTTCATGTAGTTAATGATTATAGTTCAGAGTCTAGGTCAGATATAATTAGGTATTACATTAAAATAGCTTCACAGAGCCATTTATTCTGATTTAATTACTTAAAATGATAGTATAATGAGCAGTGCTTTCAAGGAAAAAAGTACATTTTTAATGGGATCATTTTAAGTTAATACAAGGAAAATTAATCATTTAACAAAATGTGATAAAAGACAAGTTCATTTTTTAAATGTTGTTGTTCCAGTGTCAGAAAGGTGACTTAGTTTAATGGCACTTTGTCATGGATACATATATAAATAAAGGTTGGATTGCAAATACCTGCACATCTGGAACATCTTTTTAAAAATAAATTTATTACTTCCCCATATGTCCTTGCCATCTCATACACCTTTTATATACAACTTCAGTTGGAGATTTATGACCATCAAAATTTGTTTTTATTCCAGTGTGATAATAAAGAATAGCAATGTAGAAGAGCTATCAGATATAGGTGAACTAGCCAATTGAAGGGTTAGGGATTGGTCTATTAACCATTCAATAGCAGGCTTGGGAAATTAGTTTTAATTTCCTTAAGGTTATAAAGGTGTATTCAAGAAGCAGTGAGCCTGTTTCCTTGCTGACTGTTCTCCTTCCTTTACTCTTTTGAGATTTTAAAATGTCACAGTTTAAAAAAAACCCTAAAACATTAATGTATCCCTTAGCCCTGACCACAAAACAGAATGTAGGGCTTATTGGAGCTATTCCCTCCAGAATGAGCAGCAAAGACAGGACCAAACTGAGAAGTAAGTTGGAATAAAGCACCGCTTGTAGATAATTGTGTTCCTGAGTTTAAATTTCCGAATCGCTACTTCTGCCTCTGGCCATTCTAGCTTTCCGTGCATCACAGAGCAACTCAGCCTTTTTTGTTTGCATGAGACACCCCACTGGTCTGGCTACTCTGGTGAGTCAGCAAATTAGCTCTGTCTGTTCCTGTAGCTGGATACCAGGTCAAGAGCTAGACAGTCCTTCACTGATGGCAAGATCAGTCCTAAGCACTCTCATGGGGGTGCTTAACGTTCACTGTTCCCTGGTGGTTTTTATGAGAGGAAGGGGTACTCAGTGTCTCTCTGACTAAGCCCAAACTGCAAAAACACAAACAACCTTTTCCTCTTCCTCTCTACCCCCCAAGTAATTTACGTTTTATGGATCATTTAGTATTAATCAGGCTGGACTGTATTACACCAGGACACTAAACCCAGATTAGCTAAACTATTCAGTTCAAAATTTCCATTTACAAGTTTATACCTAACAATGCCCACATTTCTATTCTACAGGCAGATATCAGAGCAAGTCCTGTAGTTGGAAATACAGTACACAGTTTGGGTATGTGCTTTCCACCCCGGGCCACATTTCCCCCCTGAAAAATCAAAGAAACCAAAACCTCACAATAAAACATTTGCAAATGTTTATAAATAATTGCTTGCAAAATGAGCCTTCTTTGCTCCAACAAAGACGTGGATACATTGTCAAAAATCAGCTTAGTATCTGACTGCAACTCACTATCAGTATAAATCATTTTGGGTTGCACATTACATTCTTAATGCAGATTCTCTGTTCCTGATTATCTAAAACCAGTAGCTTATAAATGCTTTGCTTCCTCGACAACAGAGACAATAGCAGGAGTTTGGTGCTATGACAACATTGTGTTTGTCATCTTGCTGGCGTCCTATAGGTTGGTACAGAAGGCCAATATATATTCATATATATTGAACTAGAAATGGGCCAATATTAGGACTAATTAGACCCCTTCCTCTGCCCAGTACCTTCCAGCAATTGAGGGTGTGGATAAACCAGAGCTTGGATCTGCACCATCCTTTGTTTTGAACCCCAACCAATGAAATGTCCAAAACCAAAACCACCTCTGGGTTGTGCCTGACTATTTACGACAAAGATGGACCAAAACATGAAATGTTTATCTGAGCCCGAGCCCCACCCGGCTCTCTGACACTTACTGAGGTTTGGATAGAAAGCAATCCCGATCTCAAAACACTCTTCACCTCAGATCCCCTTTTCTGATGGGCAAGTTTGCATTTCTAAGAAAGACAACATTTCCCTGAGCTCGAAAATTAAAAGCCCCAACATAAGAATCATGTCACTAATAAGACTTTCCAGACAAATCTGACTGGAAAGATAATAGGGTTAGAACAATTAGGAAAAACATTTTCTCCAATGGAATATTTTTCTTGTCATATTCACTGTAATTATTTTCTAAATGTAGATTGTTTATACAATTGCAGCAGCAATGTTCCAGAGTTAATTAGACCATATGTTTTCACATTAAGAAAAGAAAGCTAATTTGAAAAAAAGAAACTAAAAGATTTCTAAGTAGGAATATTAAGTTTGCGGCAGAGGAGAACAGTGAAGGAATCCTTTAGAAACGTATACATTCATTCTACTCGGTTCTGCTTTCTGTTTTTGGAATGGTTTCTGGCAGAAACTTAGAGAAAAATATGAACCAGATGTACAGAGAAATATTTTCTTCATCAGCAAGGGAAGCTTAGCTCACCATATACCAAGAGATTTTAATCTTCACATTTAAACAAAGGTGATGTTAAAAATATACTCCCAACGGCCTTTCTTATTCTTTCTTTGGGGCCATTCTATTATCATCATCATTACGTGGAGTAACGTGAAGACGGATTTCAAATTTTGAAAGCTTGATTTCATTCTGATTGGGAACAAACCCCAGTGTTTTCATAATTCTCTGCAAAAGGGACTGGATGGGCAAGTCTGTTTGGTGTACTCACCAGAGCCAAGTAGACACACACCTGGAAGCTGCGACTCCCAGCTCCCTGTCAGCCTGTTAAGAGGCCTAGTGAACAGCCAGGAGTCTGGAAGACTTCCAGTCAGGCTGCCAAGGAGCCAGGCAGGTGACTTGGCAGAAAACCCACTTGGCAGGCAGGATTCGATCAGAAATGCATCGGACTGTCTCTGCAAACACTTCAATTTTAAAAAGTGGCAAATTCTTGCAAGAGAATGTTACAATGGAATTTCTCCTGCCATCACTAATTATGAATGTATATAGGGGCCCCAATCAGGGACTGGGACCCCCCTTGTGCTGTACAAACACATAACAAAAGAGCTCACCTTCAGCTATAAGGCAAAACACAACAGTGGCTACAACAAACAGTGCACAAGATAACAGAGAGACAAGTATGAATGGCAGGTTAAGCAGCAGTCACAGCATAGTACACACTGGCTGCTTCGCCATTGTCAAGTGCTTTGCAGGCACGGAGGCAGATGAGTTTTAAGGAGGGATGTTTGGGAGGAGAGCAAGGCAATTTTGCAGAGCTTTGAGGGGAATTTCTTCCATGAACAGCATGGGAGAAAGTAGGAAGGTGCATGTTGTGGAGTCTGATAAATACATTCTAATTCAAAGACAGCTGTTTGCATAGGGAGGGAAGTGAGCAGCAGGAAGAGTCAAGGAGCAATCTTTCCATTTTTCCTCATTAAATAAAAACATAATTTAACCAAGCTGGGGGGGGCTGCAAGTGCTTGGTGATCTGGACAAACTGGAGAAATGGTTTGAGGGAAATAGTTCAATATGGACAAAAGTAGAGTACCCCACTCAGGGAGGAACAGTCAGATGTACCCATACAAAATCTGAAGTGACTGTCTAGGAAGAAGTACTTCAGAAAGGAGTCTAGGGGTCATAGTGGACCACAAGCTAAATAGGAGTCAATAGTGTGACACTGTTGCAAAGAAAGCAAACATGATTCTGGAATGCATTAACAGGAGTGTTGTAAGCAAAATACAAGAAGTCATTCTTCCACTCTGTTCTGCGCTGATTACGCCTCAACTAGAGTATTGTGTCCACTTCTGGGCACCACATTACTGGAAAGATGTGAAGAAATTGGAGAAGGTCCAGAGAAGAGCAACAAAAATGATGAAAGGTCTAGAGCAGTCTAGAGCAAACTTTTCAGCATCACACTCCCTTTTTGATTTTTGAGAAACCCTCATCCCTCCCCCCCCCCCCCCCCCCCAGCAACAAAACTTGTTGTGTGGGGAAAAAAAGGAACTAACCGGGTCCAAAAAACAAAAATCGCAAGGGGATTGATGGGGGGGGGGGGGGGGGGCTGGGTGGCCTTGCACCCCCCCCCCCAGGAATTCCTTCACACCCCCTCCCTTCCCCAGAGGGGCACATCTCCCAGTTTGGGAACCCATGGTCTAGAGAACATGAGCTATGAGGAAAGACGGAAAGAACTGGATTTGTTTAGTTTGGTAAAGAGAAGACTGAGGGGGGACATGATAGCAGCCTTCAAGTACCTAAAAGGGTGTTACAAGGAGGAGAGAGAAAAATTATTCTCCTTATCATCTGATGATAGGACAAGAAGCAATGAGCTTAAATTTCAGCAAGGGAAGTTTAGGTTGGACAATAGGAAGTTTAGGTGAGAAGAGGCGTGGGCTGGGCCACTGCTTCCCACTGCATCGCTTGGCTGCAAAGAGCGAAATGGAGCCATTGGGAGCCGCAAGGCTCCGTGGCCACAGCGCCAGTAAATAAACAAACTGGGGTGGCCAGTTAATGTGTTTCTCAAAGTGGAACACTTTCAGAAACACTGATCTAGATGGAGCTTGGTCCTGCCATGAGAGCAGAGGACTGGACATGATGATCTCTTACAGTTCTTGTACTCGGTGATGCAATGATTTTTCCTTCAGTGAGGCTGGGGCTGTATTTTGTGAAGCCCCACATCAGCACTCTCCACCTGGAACCTTCTTCCCCCAAATCTCAAGATGATACTTTCTTTTCTAGTCCCTAGGGCAGAGGTGAGGAACTTAAGAGCCAGGGGATGGATGTGTTCCCCAGCTTGCCTGGATATGGCCCCTGAGACTCGGGGTTCCCCCCCCCCAGCATTGGAGAGACAATGCTGATAGTTCAAGCCCCCTCCCCACCAACCCCCTGAGCCCCCCAAGGCTCTGATGTGTGAGGGGAATGTGAGGCGTGTCTTTCTCCTCCTCAGTCGGGCCATTGATACACACGCATGGGCTGGGGGGAGCGGAGAGGGAGTGTCTGGTTACAGAAAACATTTCCTCTGCCATGCTGCCTGGCCAGCTGCCCGCACAGACTCCTCCTCCCTCCTCCTGCACGCTCCAGCAGAGCAAGCTACAGGGCACAAGTTACTCATTTCTCACCCCTGACGCATTCTGCTCCCCCGTCAGATACAAACGGCAGCGAACCAAGCGCCTTATTTGTGCCTACAGAGCTGACCAGTGCCACCCATCCTCCCTGTACAACCTCCACTGCCTCCCTATGCTCCAGCCCCCTCCAACCTGCTCAAGGAGGGGGGCCGGGTCAGTCCTCCCTTCCCAGCCTCCTGACTCCCTCTGCTGTGGGAAAGCCAGGAGTGGAGACAGGAGTCCATTCTGACCTCCTCTTCACAGCTGAGCTCACTGCTTGGGGGCCAGCAAGGGTGGAGGGGGACTCTTGCCTCTCCCCCTTTCAGTTCGGTGCACCCCATGCTAGTGGAGGTGGGAGAGGACCTGCTTGGAGAGTGGATGGGAAGAAGACAGCGAGAGGGACTCAGAGTTGCCAAAACCTTGCCAGCTTTGGCCCCTGTTCTTAGCTCCTCCTCCCAGGAGATGCCGTCCAGGCCACGAACGGCTCCCAAGGCTCTAAGCTACGCTGGTTTCCTGCAGTGCAACCCCGATGGGGCTGCTCCCCCAGCCTAGATGAGGCCGAGTGTGACACGCTCCAGTCAGGGGGAGCTGGGTAACACATGAATAGGCACCAGTAAGACCCCTCAGCACAGGACTTACCCCCAGAAGCCCCTTCTGCTCCTTTCCATGACTGGGGCAGCATCAGACGCTGGAGGCAGGGAAAGACTCGGCATTCACTTAAGTCAGTTCCACGTGGTGTTTGCTGGATCCGTAACCCCTTCTGGGATGTTGACTGTGACAGGCTCTTTCAAGAGCTCTGACAGTCTGCGTTGCCTGAGGGGACGTGGCAAGCTGCTAATGCGCTAACAGAATGGCTTAGTGTGAAGAGGCAGCAATGTGTTGAAAGCCTGGTGTTCATGCGCTCAATCCCTAGGCCCTTGGGTCTGCTTTGTGGCCTTCAGACAGAGCAGACCCCTAAATGCGCAGCACACCGACAGCCAGCTGACTGGTAACAGCGACTGTTCCAGGAAAGTACTTCTTGCTCCCAGGTTGAGGCAGCCTCCTCCTCTCACTCCAGCTCATCCCAGACACTCACTCAGGAGGAACAGGTATCAGCGATTTCTCTCTCAACACCTTACAAGGCTCCTGAGCGGGACATCCATAGGGAGTTTCTGCCTCACATGGGCTTATCCTGCTTCAGCTTGCTGCTAACACTCGGAAATGCGCGCCTGGAATGCTGCACAGTTCCAGAGATCCGGGACTGGTCACGCATGGCGGCACTTCTCAAGCTTGGAGGGAAGGGGGATGACCCGAAAAATTATTGCCCTGATCAATGTCACTTTTCAGAGGCTCCAGAAACCAGTACTTAAATGGCTTTTGCTTTACAATCGACGCACACTAGCCTTGCTGCCAGACAGAGATCTGACTGGGTCCTAGCATATGCCTTTGAGGCAGGACAGAACATCAGGCTCATTTTTGTTGCTCTTTAGTTGACTTGATGAGACAGTTCGGCACCATGGACTAGTCCAAAAATTATATTCAATGGGTCCCAGAGAGCCAGTGTGTGGAGTTTATTATCATCACTGCCCTGTTAAAAATGGTCAGGTGGTTCAAGTCCCCCACACTGCACAAACAACAGACCTCCCTGGGGATCTGCAGTTGCTCCAGTGCTCTCGTAGACATACAGCCAAGCTGCCCTCAATCTCTGGCAGTAGCCGGAGTCTTGCCTGTCATTCACGCCTCGGGTTGGTCGCCACTTCGAAAGGGGCTTGAACTGAACTCATTACAAACCATGCTCACCTTGTTTCCAGCCTGCCCACCGGCTAGCTCCTGGACAGCTGCAAGCACTTCTTGGTGTTGAACTGCACCTTACTTTTAGGGGGGTTGAGCTGGGGGATCGGAGGGGTCACTTGACCTTTTTGAACTCATTGAGAAAGTGCACTGCAAGCCAGCTGAGAGTCCCCCTTCTTGGCAGCCACTAGGGGGTGCTAGTGCTGCAACTTTATGGACATTGACCAATAGAGAGATTGCACCTGCTGAATTCTGTTGTCCTGGTGACAAGTTGGACTTAACAATCAGCTCTCTCTGTATAGGGTCAATCAGCCTTCCCTTTGTATCATTGCTGATGTGACCCAGACTGTTCCAGCCTCTGATGTTCTAGACCAGGCAGGTATTCTTCCCCCAGCAACCAGATGCAAAAGCAGGGCATTGGATGCATTACTGCATGCAGCCAAAATGGCTTATTTCACAATTTCATCTTGAAGCCAAATCAAAAATGCCAGCTAATAACAAAAGGCTCCTTCTCTGAAACAGTGGAGTCTCTCAGACAGAACATCAGGCATGAGCTGTCTAAGGAAGAGTGGAAATAGATGGGGTGGGAATGTATTTTGGATTGATAACTCATTTCTTGGCAGATAATTATCTTCCATAGTCTCTCTGGGTACATCTACACTTGCACCCTAGTTCGAACTAGGGATGCAAATGTAGGTGACCGAAACTGCTAATAAAGCGGGTATTTAAATATCCCGTGCTTCGCTAGCATGATCTCGCCAGTGCGTTACTCCACTGAACAGCTGTTTCGAAAGTGAAAGTGCGCGCCGGGACGCGTTAGTTCGAACCAAACCCCTTGGTTCAAACTAACGTTACTCCTCATTTTTTGAGCTAGGGTGCAAGTGTAGACGTACCCTCCAGGATCAGTGTACTCTGAGATCACCTGCAAGAATTCAGCATAACCAAGGAATCCAGGAGGGAACGAGGCACAGAGAATCCATCATGATTTTACAGCAAATGGAGTGCAGTCTGGGACACATGGATGGGAGTCTGAACAGTACTGTGTGGAGGCCCATGCTCAGTAAAATTCTTCATTCTGTACCTATTCTTGAAGCGAAATACACCCAAACACCAGAAGGCTTGACTTCAGTTTGACAATACAGAGGCACAGCGGTGCCACAGTAGCACTTTAGTGAAGACACTCCTATGCAGTTGGTGTCGTTAATCCACCTCCCCAAGAGGCCATAGCTATGTTCAGGGCTTGACAAGTGGCGGCGAGCCCCACTTGCTAGCCATGCGGTTTGGCACGCTGCGCACGCGCAGACCACGCTGCACATGCGCTGATCGCACTGCGGCGCCGTGCCGGCTTAAAATCTACTCGCCCCGGGCGAGTAGATTGACTAGTTTGTCGAGCCCTGGCTATGATGATGGGAGAAACTCTTCAGTTGACATAATGGAACCGACAGGCAGAATCGAACTTTGAACCTCTGAGCTTAGTGCATGAGCCTCTATCCTCCACATGAGCTAAAAGCCAGGCGGCTGCCAGCTAAGGCTGTAAAGCAGATTCATTCTCTCTGTAACTGATCTGGATGCCACGACATTGGATATTAACCACTCCCAGTGGGTGTGTAGGTTACAACAGCATTGGGGGAGGGGTGGGACTAGGTTAATATAGCTCCACCAGTTAGGGGTGTGGATTTTTCACACTCCAGTGTACTGCAGTTATACTGCTATAGGTCTGTAGTGTAGACCTAGTCAGAGAAACTGCTGAGGTTGCCAGAGCAGGGATAATGTACTCAGCTGGTAGAAGGGAGGAGTGGGAGACTTTACTTCTGATGTCAGTGAGGGTGCAGCTAGAGCTAGGCAAATTGCATTGCTTATTTCGAGGTAATGTCAAAGTAGCTTATGTCTACACAGCACCAAATTTCGAAATAAACTGCTCTTCCAAAACGTCCTTTAATCCTTGTGGAACGAGGTTTACAGGGATGTCAGAATAGCGAGCCCGTTATATTTCAGAATAACGGGCTTGTTCAAAAGAGGTGGAATAGCTATTTCGGAACACTGGAAGTATCCCAAAATAGCGCTGCAGTGTAGACATGGCTAAGGGTAAACCCAGAGGACTCTCAGGGTTTACCCTTAGCCCTCCCACCCCAGAGAATACTACATGCCTTTAAATCCTGAAAGCAGCATAAAAATCTCTCACTTTCCTGTCCCTCAAGGCATTTTTCAGACCTCCTATGTGTCCTTCTTGTCAGTCTCCGTCTGCAGAAATTTCCCAAATCCCACTGGTAATGTGCAGGTATTTTGTGCAGACAGTAGTCTTCAGAACACAAAGAGATGACTCTCTTTCTCCCTGCCTGGCGTGCTGACAGTCCTGACCGCCTGCTTTTGGCAGAGAAAAAACTCCCATTGGAGTCAGTGGGAGTTTTGCTCAAGTAAAGGAGCACGTGATTAGGTCAAAAGCTTTAAAGGGGAGTCTAGTAGAAATTAATTAGGACTGGAGCAGGACAAGCAGGCGTGAACTGGGAACTTTAAACTAATTAAACATACCTTGAGGCTTGAAGTGTCAGAACTTGCTTATTAGTCATTTTGCCAGAAGGACCCCCTCTCTCGCTTAACCTCAATCTAGCCTCCTCTGTGCAAAGAGCCGACAGGACAAGCTTTTCCTTGTCCACTTCAGGGAAGCAAGAGGCTTGTTTTTGATCAGGAAAAAGTATACCTGAAGTCTCTAGATCGCCCCCTAAAATGCCTACATTCATCTCTGGCTTGTCTGAATTTAAGTCTTTGTCACAGGCTTCTACTCAGTGACAAAATTCTTTGAGTCAAAAGGAAGCGCTTCTACTCTGTTAAATCACAATCTGTCTGTCTTTGTTTTATATTCTTCATGCTTTCCACTCCTGTTTTCACCACTGCCTCTCTCCTGGCCATCAGGCTCCCTATCCCACCTCCTAGGTTCAGTTTTCTCCAGCAGTCTTTCCTTAGTAAAGTACTTAAACATTCGATTTTTTTAGTTAAAAATTCAACCCCCCCCCAGTGTCTGAATTGATTTAATGTTAGTCAGAACTAGGTTGCTTAGCTTTACTAACTAATGCCACGTAATAAATGACAAGAAGTGAACAGCTTTCCCTCAAAGACAACATTTCATCCCTTTAGAAGCAAATAGCTAACTGTATTGATTGTCTACCAAAAAGAGTAAGTTTAAAAATCCAATTATAATTCCTGGAGCATCAAAGCAGCAGAGAGAGCCCATGTGGGACATTGGGGGAAAATTTAGATCACGCATGTTGCATGGTGATTGGCAAATTATCAGATCACTGTTCCAACTTCCACAAACCCAGCCAGCCAAGTGTGATAAAAATGCAGGTTTTCGCTCCCAGGAGCCTGAGATAGTTTGCCAGAGTTCAAAACTCACTGTAAGCAGCTCACTGTGACTCTGCATAAGCACTGAGCTGGTTAATTAGAATTGCACAGATGCCATTTACTGTAGTTTGGTTTTCAAGTCAATCACTGGTAAATAGAGGGTCACTCTTAGCAAGAAATACTATCACTTTTGCTTTTTGTTATTGTTCTAGCAAGTAACCTTGAAGAATCAAATTCCTTGGGAGATGAAGGGAGGGAGAATGCAAGTTTCCATTCATTTGTTCTGTCACTGTGTGATTTGGGTTTATTTTAGGGCAACTGTCAAAAGCCAATTTCATCGACAGCGTAAATCCTCTACATTTGCGAGTCATTCACTTTTTTAAAAAAGTCTGGTGTGTGTGTGTGTGTGCGCGCACATAAAGAAGTAGTGAAAGGAGGTTTTATTTCCCAAAAAACTATGCTGCAAGTAGGAAGATGAATAGCCTCTCTCAGGGGCCACTTTAAACATAACAACAACAATAGATCCTTAAATCTGTTTTTATTTAAACGTGCCTCAGTATGACGTAATCATACAGGGCTGGCTGGTGCATGGAAGAGAGGCGTAAGAAAGAGAAATCGTATACAGTTCATTGTTCTGACCCGAGATGGAAGAAATACCAGCACTGGGGGATGGCTGATCAGAACACTCCTGAAAGTTATTGGTGGTTTTTTTGCTTACTTTAAAAAAATGTCAAGCTACTCAATTATCAAGGGGAAGCCGTTCTCCTCCAGGAGTCTCCTGTGGGCTGGGGACGCTGCCACAAACATAAGCAGCAGCTTCCTGTCAGAAATGCTGCCCAAAGGACATGAGTGAAGTACAGGAGCCAGGATTCCTGTGCCACTGATTTCTTATGAGACGAGCATTGGAGCCAGCTCTGTGGGTGCTTCAGACCTGGGGCACCCACAAAAAAAAATCACCCGCCAGCGGCCCGTTCTCCACCTCCCCCACCAGTACCTCCCATCCGTCAGCATCCTCACCCATCAATTCCTCCCCCACCTTCCCAGCTCAGCTGTTCCATGGCGAGGAGGTGGTGCTGGGCGGGGGGAGAGCAGAGATGGGGTGTGCTCTGGGCAGGGGGCAGAACTGGGTGGGAAGAGGTGGGGGAGTGGACGTTTGGGGGAGAGGGTCAGGTGGACTGGAGCAGAAGGTTGAGCACCCCCGGGGCCTGGAGGAAACCGGTGCCTCTGGTAACAAGTGACTGAAGGATGCACAGTGTTAGTGTTCAGAGTGCAGAATCGGCTCTCTGCCTTGCCTGCACTCAGCAGTACCAGGGGCTCATCACTTGCACTCCTCAGTCACGTGCCCAGAACTCCACCCCCCAGGCGGCCAGGGGACAGCGCTTCCTAACCCGGCCACATGCCCCCTGCCCTTTCGCTGCACTGAATCAGCCTCAGGAGGAGACGTGCCTCCCTCTTCAGGCACTGACAAGGAGCACTTCCCTCCGGAAGCCGTGGCTCAGTGCAATCCCTCTGAGAGGGTCCTGTGTCCAAACTGTTGACTTTCACTGCTCAGCATTTTGGCCTGGTCTCTAAATCCTCCCTGCTGTTGACAAGGACTTGCTGGGCCCGCGCCACGATTGCGGCTCAGTGCAGTCTGGAGGGACTGGAAGAGTGGAAGCACTCAGCTGTGGGAGGTGGATTTAAGAGGCAAGGGAAGGCGTTGCCCCTCCGAGGTCTTAGTGCCCAGAGGCAGCCCTCCCCTAACCCCCAGCCCTTACAGCTGCCCGAAGCACACAGCATGGTGCTCCAGAAGCGATTTATAGGGCCCTGGTCACCACTGCTTGGTACTTTGGCAGCGGCAGTGGTAGTGGCCGGCACCCTGGGCTCCTTTGAATTGCCAGGCACTGGGGCAACTGCCCCTCCATCCCTGTCCGGCAGACCTGATAATATGTCTGCGGGACCTTAGTTTAAAATGTGTGTAAATATTTCAGTTTTCATTGCTGTAAAATCTGAACAATCACCTCTCTAAGAAAAAAAAACCCATGCATAGATTTTTAGATGCACAATCTGAGTAGTCAGCATTAGCCTTAAATACTTGGACCTTCAGACATACCATTTTCTAAATAAATTCTTTAAAAAAACCCTTACTTAAAACTAGACAATTAGCCCGTCATAAGACAGTGTTTTCAGGTCTCTCCTCCACATTGGTCTCCATCTCCGTCTCCTCCTCCCCCGCCTCTCACTTGGGGGACCACGGAGCCCAAACTGCTGCTTGCGCCCCCACGGCGGCCCGGCTGAGCGGCGCAGAAGTCAGCCAAGCGCCATGGCGGGAGGCAAAGGACGTGACTCAGGCAACAGCGCCACCCAGAGGGAACAGCCAGGGAGGCAACAGCGCCATCCAGAGGGAAGAGCCAGCATTTCAGCATTACAGACTCTCAGACACTGGGCTACTATATATATATATACACACACACACACACACACACACACACACACACACACACTAGCCAATTAGCCCATCATAAGATGGGATTTTCAGGTCTCTCCTCCACGTCGGTCTTCTCTCCTGAGCCTCCGGTCTCTCTCTCCGTCTCTCTCTCTCTCTGTCTCCTCCTACTACTGTCTCCCCCCTCTCTCTCAGCTCTCTTCTGCCTCCTGCCTCCCTCTCGGTCTCTCTCTTTCTCTTCTCCTCCCCCTCCTGCCTCTCACTCGGGGGACTGCGAAGCCCAAACGGCCGTTTGGGCTCCACACTCCCCGTGCTGCATGGGGAGCGTGGAGCCCCTGGCCATGTACGTCACTGCTCCCCCTTACCCTCCCGCTGTGGCGCTCAACTGAGTGCTGCACCCCTCCGCCGGGCCCCGGCGGGGGAGCAAGTGGTGGCAAGCGGCCGTTTGGGGTCTGCGCTCCCTGTCCATGGGGAGCATGGACCTCAAACGGCCGCTTGCTGCTGCTTGCTCCCTCGCCGGGGCCCAGCGGAGCAGCGCAGAGCGCCACGGTGGAAGGAGAAGGGGGGCGGGGCGCTGACTTACCCAGCCAGGGGGCGTGGCCGTGTACGTCAGCGTTACAGAGGCACAGACACTGGGCTACCATATATATGATATGCAGTGTGATTTTAATGACTATGGTGCAACAACTTACTTCCAAAGTCTTCCTGTCCTTACTGCCCAGCCCTGCAGTCACCTTTTTCTCTTCACACCCCTGATGTGTCAACACCTCTTTTTGTTCCGATAGCTGAACAAATGAGTTTCCCTTTCTTTACTTCTATTTGATAAACTAGATTTAAGAGACCCTTCCTCCCCACCACCACCACCACCACCAAAGTCAGTTGCTTTACTAAGATATAAAATCTTTTGTTATGCTAAAATCTTTGGAAACATATTTTTAACAAACATATGGTGAAATTTCATAAACATGTCTACTGTTATGCAGATCACACAAAATAAATTCGTGTTCCCTGTTTAAAAAAGGAATGAACTTTGTTATGAGCACACTAAACAGCTCTGACAGACACATTTAAAATAATGCCTTTGTTTCAGTGTGTTAAATATGTAGTACTCTGCAATGATTGCTTTCTGAGGACTTAAGAGCACGTTCAAAATATAAAATCAGCTTAGAAATACCAATTAGGAAAATGTAAAACAGAAAAGGGCTGCATCCCGTATTGTATAATGTTTAATGCTGTTGTTTCAGCAGGGCAGTTGGTTTGCCCTTACTACAAAATTTTTGCACATAAATCTCTGACAAACTTCAGGGTACAGCAAAAAATACTGTGACCGACTTTTTTTTGTTTTATTCACAAATGTAGTGCTTTTATTTAGGTACCTTCTGCATGTCCAGGCTTCCCAATCTGGTATGCAGTGGAAAACATGCTCCATTTGGGGTTTTCCCCACCCCCTCAAATGTTATGTTAGATTTGGGGTCAGGGATTTGGCTGGAAAGGGGTGAGCAAGGAGAGGGAGAAAGAGGAGAGTCAGAGGGGAAGGGGAGGACCTGGGCAGGGGTGCTTGCTTCCCCAAGTAGCAGCTCCATGCACCACCCCCATGCATTCAGTCTTGCCTGCTGTTAGCAAGGAGAGAAACTACATTGTGCTGGGAGGAGTCTTTAAGAAGGAAGTGAGCTCATTTCCGCCTTGCTAGCCGAGGGTTGCATGCAGTGCTTAATTTGCAATTGCTGGGGTCAAGCAATTAGGTGGTGGGGCATTAGCCATTTCTTTCCAGTCATAACTGATGCAGCAAGCCCAAAAGTGCGGAGACTATGAACTGCCCAGCCTACAGATGCTGGGCTTGAGCCGTGGCACACAGTAAGCACTGGCTGCACAGGATTCAGGGATTCGGGTGGTACTGTTACTACATATTCCCAGCGGCATGAAAGCCCCCAAGTCCTCTTATTGCACTGGAGGGAAAACTTCTCATCCCTAAATCTCAAATCACTGTCACCATACGTGTCCAAATTCAGGAAAACGTATTTCCATCGATAATCAGAATAGAGCCGCTAGGCAAAGGAAGAAAGAGGTGGCTTCAGAACTTAAGAGATGGATGTGAAGTTATTTGCTTTGTACTTGGACACGTTGTATTTGCACGGTTATAAAGTTTTGTCTCTTGGCATCTCAGTGATGGCTGTCATTAGTGGGACCCCCGGCTCCCCCGTCATTTCCTGCCACTGTGAACATTTTAATCAGTCCATAATGCTTATCAACAGCCATCCATGTTATTTATCCTTCAATAAGTCTATTTAAAATAATCAAACTCAGCACAAGCCCATTCAGAGCCGACCAGCTGTTGCGGGATTGCTCAGATGTGCCTTGAACTGCTCAGTCCTCAGTACTGTTACGTGGGCCCTCTTAGGAGAGCGGGTTTGCTTTAACAAAAGCCAGGTGGAATGAGAATTCTCTCTGGAAAGTCACTGGTAGGGTTTACCACTCAGTGGAGGGAGGGGCACGATGCACTAACAAAAATGTCCGATCACTTTAATACGGAAATAACTCCCCCCTCAACACACGCACACCTCCCACAAGACAGAACCCAGGACCTATGGCACCAAAGGGCAGAATTTCAGGGGAGCTCAGCACTTACATGTTCAGCAGTTTGGGAAAAAAATCTAGCTCCAATCATGAGTGCCAAGCCCTTTAGAAAATCAGTCCCCAATGTACAGTGGACCAGCCACGAGATGGTGGTACAATCTATTTAAAGTTAGTTTGGACATGGACTCCAGGTCCACCCAAGGAGAACCTGCCCATCCCTTCACCTCTGACCACAGCATCTGGTCTTTGGGTCCCAGTGCACGGGGTAAACAGTGTGTGCAGCACCTGCTAACTTCTACCTCCTCACCGCCCAATGTAAGTGCCCTATGAGTGGATGAGGTCTCTCCCTTGGGCTGTGCCGGCGCTAACCAAGAAGAACCATCTGCCAAAGTAACAGAACCTCATCCAAGTTGCAATGCCTTTTGGGCTAGCCCTCGAGCGGTGCTGCTCACTCACCAGCTCTTGCTCAGGGGTGTACCGCAAGGCAATTCCCAGCCATCACCAGCACCGTACACGCTCCTGCTATTAGCTCCACAATGCAAAAGTTTGTCGTCTGCCAACCCCTACAGAGCATCCGCAGCAGGGACCAAGTCCTGGCTCCGTTAGCTCTGAAGCTCAGCTCTCTGCCGCGTGAAATAAATGAGTAACTATTAGCGAGTGACAGTGCTAGCCTCTTATTCCCCGTGTGGATTAAGCACGCTGAGCCGGCATGTTACAGACGCTCAGTGTGGGAATGAGACAGCAAGTGACAGTAGCAGCAGCTGCCCTGACAAATACCATGAATGGACAGTTTCTCCGTGAAGGAGAGTGGGCCAGGACACGTCTGGGATGAAACGGAGGAGAGAAGCCTCCACACACGTCTCTCCTCTGGCATTGCCCAACGAGTCAGTCTTTAAAAGAGGGACCCTGCCCCCACCTCCCCATTTCACTCCGTGGCTGAAAACATCTGGTCGGCTTGGCACGTAGGCGACAGCAAAAATAGCACACCATCTTGTGCATGGGCACAGTGCCATCTGAACAGACGGGCATGAGCGCAGGCAGCCAAGAGGCCTTGTATCAGCATCAAATACATTCACGGAGGGCAGGATTCGCAGCCAGGAATGTCCAAATGGCTGCATTTCCACGCCTATGGATTTGGGGAAAACAAGGTTGTGTTACATGGGCTCTTAGCGGGATTAACTTTGAAAAGGAAAAAAAAAATCTCTTTGCTGCAGCTGTGTAAGGTTTTGATCGTGTGGAATTGGATTAGGTGTCCTTCGCAGAGGCTGGTATTGCTACAGAGAACCCCTTCCAATACATTTTTGTTGGGAAGCAAAAACAGCACCAGAAACCCTCTGCAGAGAGTTCTTGTAACATATTGGGGAGGGAGCAAAATCAGAAGGGACTAAGATCTGGGGTGAGCGGGAAAACCAGAGACAGTCAGCCTACTGCTGTAATTTCCACGGTAAGAATGAACCAGACTGCACGTTTTACCGTTGCAGTAGGACACGAGTCAGAGGAATACGTTTGATCTTATATTTGATTGCCAGAAGAGAGCTGTTAAGTTGCAGAGCCAGCATAAGGGGCCAGGTCTACACTGGACCGGAAAGGTTGGCTTAAGGTGCTCAACTCCAGTTACACAAAATGCATAGCTGGAGTTGGCTTACCTTATGCCGAGCCGCGGCAGCGTCCACACTGCGGGGGGAATTGATGGGGGCAAATGCTTCCCTTACTTCTCGCAAAAGGAGGAGTCCCGAATGCCAGCAGGAGCTGCCCTCAGTGTTTGATTTACGGGTCTATACTAGATTTGGGAAACCAAACACTGACTTCCAGAGTGTTACAAATCTGTCCCCCTGGGTGTGGGTGATCAGACCACTCCAGGGATCTTAGAGAGAGCCGAAGGACTAAGGACACAGAGAGAGTAGCATCCTTATATTCGTTTTGTTCCGTACATATATCAACAGACAAAGATGTTAAGATCACTTATATGTAATGGTGATATAGTCTATTCCCCTTTTCAAGCATACTGACACAAGCGTACTTACCAGGCGGCTGCATTGGCTGATAGTAGCTGGAAGAGACTGGAGATCTGGCAGTGCACATGCTACCCCAGCATCTGTTGGTTCGTCTCCACTGATGCCCCAGTGCGAAGGATCGTTATACACTTCTAATCAGTAACTCTGTCGAAGATTTGCTGAGAAACTGCCATGTAAAACTTTCTTCTGAAATTGCTGCGTAAGACTTTCCTCTGGGTATCACAGAAACAATCACTTTGTGCAATCAGGTCTCCTGATGTTTTGTCTCTTTGCCTTCAGCCTCTTCTGCCCACCCCACAGTCGTACCACATCCACACTTACTCATTCTTACCCTGTTAATTCATTATAATCAATATATAAATCAATAAAATCTGTGTGAATCATATCAGGAGCATCGATCTTGTGGTAAGTATAGACATACCCAAGCAGACTAAGCAATTGCTTAGGGCCCCGAGTGTCTGAAGAGGGCCCCTTGTTAATGATTAGTATGTATTGCATGGGAGGAAGGCAAAATATTCCTGCCCCCAATGGGCAAAGATGACTTCGAAAAGAGTGCACGTTGCAGAACTGTGTACACGACAGCCATGTTTAAACACAGCTGTGGAAGAGTCCAGCCCATAATTCCTGCCCAGAATGCATTGGAATTTGTTTCCCAGCTGACTATAACATTGACAGACATTCTAGAAGTGCGCCATGGCCCCACTCCCTACAGGTCCCCACAGATCGGGGGGTGCACGACAGAACCCAGCCACGCAATCGAGGCAGACCAGATGCAAGATCCGTTATGTAACACAGCAGTCTTCCTGGCCGTGACAGCACGGGGTTCCAGTCTCACCTGGGTAGAGAAGGCTCGGCCATTGTGTAACTGTTGTGAGTTCAAGAGCATTATAGCAGTGTGAAGACAAACTCTCTTGTACTCTCTTGTAGGCACCAACGAGAAAGTGGGGGAAAGATTAGCAAGCATCTGGTGGCAGGTAAATGGAGATTTCCTGATGCAAACCCTTCAAAAACCAGGAACCTGATTGCCCATTGCCTGGCACCTTGTGTGGCCAGTTACACCAGTACAGAATGAATATCTTAAGTTGCCATTCTGATCTGGTAGCATTTTCACAGGTGTCTGGGACTTGGCATGATGCATGATCATGGAGACTCAGGCCCCAGGATCATAACAGCTCCAAAACAAGATTCCAGTCAGAAAAGAGGTACTACCATCTACAAAGATGGAGTATAGGTGGGCAGCAGGTTGAATACAAGAGTAACTTCATCCTTCTCTTACAGCAGAAGGGAAACAGGGCTCTGCCAGAGTTCATACAAGACTGGATTCTTTAACAAGGCTCCGGGACAGACACATACAGAGATTCTCTCTCTCTCTCTCTCTCTCTCATTTTCTGGAGCCCAGAATGACTGTCCCAACCACGCTACCTACCATCAACACACAGAGATTTCAGACAAGCCCCGGAGAGGCCGGAATGGACTGATGACTACTTCACAGTAATCAGCCTGGTTCTACTCTGATAGCAGCCCATAGCCTTTATATGTCGGTGACGTGCCCTCCATCAATCCGAACAGCGAGCACAAAGCACTGTATGGGCCATAAAAGAGCGTGTTTCCCCGTCCCACACCCCCTGCCGAGCACAGTGTGCTATCGACTACCCCTTTTCTTGTCTATACTAGCTCTAATGAGCCCTCTCTGACAAGTGATTGACTCAGCCATTCTGCTCCCTGGCGATGTGAGAAACAAACACACTCCCTATACAATTTCAGCATTCTCGTCCCGGGGACTCTTCCTGTGAGAAAGCGGGGTCGGTTTGGAGCGGGACAGAGCACCATGGGGTGCGTTATTGAAAGAGGTTTGGTAGAAGGAAGCAACAGGATGGCAATTTCTCTCTCCATCCCCCTTCCTGGATTGTTCCATCCTGCTTTGCTGTTTCTTCTGCTGCTTTTAAAAGAGCCACCCTGAACTAGAGAGGAAGGAGCAGTGGCAGGAGCCAGCATGTCTGCACTTGTTTGAAAACTTACATATTTATTAACATGCTCCGGAGCGCTTGTGCATGCCAGCAGCAGTTGCCTTCGGAACCCTACTGACATAAACGTTATGGAAATGCTTTATGCTGGACAACTGCATTTCTTGGAAGGCCCGCACAGCAGGAAGCATGCAAAATAGGGTTCACATTAGTGGTGGAATGTTGATTCTGAACACCCTAAAATCGCGGTGGGGGTGGGGGGAGGAGCATTTGGCTCTTTTAGAGAGACAGGAGCCTGGTGTAAGGTGGTTTGGGTTCAAATTGCTCAAAGAGTGAACCTGACTTGTGCTAGAAGCACAGAATCCCCCAATCATGTCGAGGCCAAACAGCTTTTTAAGATGAAAACCTGGAACTCCTCCCCCAGGAGCGGCATGGGGGAACATAGAGGGGGCCGCTTTGATGAGTTATCAGGGAGGTATATCAACGGGAGGATGAGAGAGGATGAGACGGTACTTGCTCCTGCCTCCACTTCTCCATGGCTTTGACTCCACATGTATGTCAGGGAAGATTCCCTACTGTGCACACCATGAGTTTTTCATGACTGGGAAGGGCAAGGCATGACAGCAGCCAAATAAGCTTATGGAAGGGGGCCTGGAGGGGAGACTGCCAGTATTTTCTGCTTCTTGTGGGATTCTGGTACTTCTGCTCCTGAAAAGGGAGCACAAAAAATTAGAGGGAGGCTGAAAGAAAAAAACAAAACCAAAAGCGGGTCTCACTGAGCCAAATGCAAAGCCCACTGAAGTCAGTGAAAGTCTTTCTGGTGGTTTTTAAAGGCTCTGAATCAGACCCATTACAGCCAAGCTGTTTTCTGACGCCAAACTGCCTATTTCAGGGTTTTGTACTGGTGCCCAGCCCTGTAATCCCTGAGCCTTCCTAAAAAACACTGACATGCCACTGCCCTTCCTAAGATGCGGCTATTTCCACCCAGCTACCTCTGATATACACAAACCATGGTACAGAAGCAATTAAAAAACTGACTCGAATGCTGGGTATTAACTATTAATGTTCAGGGATTTTAGTGAGATGGAAGCTGGGTCTATTCCAGGTGTCGGCAAGATGGCCAGGGCTAAGCAGTTCCCTGAACGGTGCCCGCCATGGGAAGGTCTCAGCGCTCTGCACTAGGGTGGGGATGAGGGGCTGTTCTCATTTGGCTGCTCAGGGGTGAGGAAGAACAGCAGGCGAGTGCATGTTTCTTCCACAAAGGAGGGAACTTGGGAGCCCCTGGCCAGGCCTAGCTCAGATGCTGCTGTCAGATCCAGATCTGCAGGCAGCCTGGTCCCCGCAGGCTGACCTGCTAGCACAATAGTCAGTGCGTATGCCGCACAGCGTGGCGTGTGTCAAAGGTGCAGTGTTACATGCTGATGGAAAGCTCCCTTGGAAGAACAACCCGGACTGGATGTGTCATAGCCCCACGCCACAGCGCCCCACCTTTTTATCAGGATAAGGCCACCCCTCAAAATCTTGCTGCACAAACACACCCTACTCCCCCCTCCTCTCCCTTCCGGGGCTGAACACTGCCCCAGTAAGTGTAGGAGTACAGAGCAGGGCAGCCAGGGTGTGTTGGGGGAGGGGGATGACAATTAGAGCTTGTAAGGCAATATTGTACCATGTGCCTGAGTATGATTTGGGAGGGGAGTAAGGGGGGGGGGGGGGTGTTGAAGTTTTCAATTAGAAAAAAACCCTAACATTTTACAGTTTAGATTTTTTTTTTAAATCTGGATTTCGGCTTTCACATAAACCCACCTTCTCCTGCAAAGAGTTGGAAAAAAAATCAGCCAATTCTACTGACAACCCAAGCGTTGCTTGTACAAGCCCTTCCTTATTTTCTGGAACCAGGGAAGCTACGCTCCTAGTCTAGCTTGTAACTAAGATTTGCACCCCCCCGAAACACAGCAGCATTCTTCTCTCTAGCAACTTGAACGTCACCCACCATTGCATCTAACAGAATGCAAATAGCGCTAGCGTTTTAACTGGCTCGGACGAGACTGGCACCGACGCCAGACAAGCTCATACTGGCCTTTGCATGCAGCAGCGTGAGCAGGACTGGCTGGAACATAAAAACACTTCTTTTCAGTTGTATTGAATAGGGCCGGTGGGTGGCCAAGTGCACATAAGGAAATCAGCAAGAGATCAAAGCAGTACAATGATGTGAAATCCACTGCAGGGGTGAGGAGGGGAACCCAAAGAAAGTTACTTAGGAAGAAATCCAAAGTGGACCCGAGGGAAGGCGCACATGAGAAAAGGAAATAAACTAGCAAGGAGCAGTGCAGGCAGCTAAGAAAGAGGAAAAAGAAAATAGTCTGTATAAATATTGAATGAGAAAGGAATATTATGTACACTGGTAACATTCTGAAAAGCACTTGAATGATTCAGAAGCTTAAGTCCTATTTACTTGCAATAGAACTTAGGCACTTTTGAAACTTTTATCCACAATCAGAAATAAAATGTGAACCTTATTAAAATTCACACAGCAATTGTAGGGTGGTGACTAATTCACTGGAGGGGACCTGACACATAAATGTTGCATCTAGAAATACAGTAAGCACAGAACAATAATAGCATTATAAAAGAGGCAAAGGGGGTTCAAATAACTGTGTTAACTAAATATACACAACACGCAAACCTAGTTCTATGTTCACACAGTTACCCTGGCTTCTTTCTGTTACACGCGGAGCACCACAAAAGGTGTCAAACTATTCGAGGGATACGATCCAATTTCTATACACAATAGTAACAACATAGGAACTCTTTGCATTCAAGCTTATTTGTTACTTTTCAACATAATCTTCTCTTAACGAGTGTTCTTCCATTCACCTTACACTTCTAAGACCCTGCTATCCTTAAAACAAAACAAAAGCCCTCTCATCTGAGCAGATGGAGAAGATGGGGATCGTTTACCTGAGACCCCCAATGAAGAGGGCATATGATAAAAGCACACAAAATAAATGACAAAGAAGGCAGATGGAAGTTCTATTCACCACTTTCTCGTAATATAGGTTGAACCTTTCTAGTCCAAGACTCTTTGGACGGGAGTGGTGACGAACCAAAGAACTTTCCTAACCATGGGAGGTCAGTATTGTTTAGCAACATTTCCAATATTGTCACTGCTTACTGGGCTCTTAGGCTATCTCTACGCTACCACGTTATTTTGAAATAAGTTATGTCAAAATAACAACTCCCAATTAACTATTTTGAAATAGGCGTATTCCTCTTCACAAGTAGGAGTTATCGTTTTGAAATAACAAGCCCGTTATTTCGAAACAACAGGCTTGGTAGTGTGGACCCTTGCCTTGTTATTTCGAAATAAGAGGAGTTATTTCAAAATAACTCCTCAGTGTGGATATGCCCTCGGAAGACATTTAGGGTATGTCTACACTAGAAAGTTAGTTCGAACTAACGGACGTTAGTTCGAACTAACTTTCCTATGCGCTACACTAGCGCTCCGCTAGTTCGAATTTGAATCGAACTAGCGGAGCGCTTAGTTCGAACTAGGTAAACCTCATTTTACGAGGACTAACGCCTAGTTCGAACTAGCTAGTTCGAACTAAGGGCTGTGTAGCCCTTTAGTTCGAACTAGTGGGAGGCTAGCCCTCCCCAGGTTTCCCTGGTGGCCACTCTGGCCAACACCAGGGAAACTCTATGCCCCCCTCCCGGCCCCGGACCCCTTAAAGGGGCACGGGCTGGCTACGGTGCCCGTGCCAGGTGCAAGCCTGCCAGCACCCAGCTAGCAGACCCTGCACCTGGCACGGCACAGAGCCACCCACCCGATGCCCCCCAGCCCACCCCCTCTTGCCGGGACCAGGCTGGCGGCTCCCGGGAGCTTGCCCTGGACCGCAAGAGGCGGGCACCTTCCTGGGCTAGTGCGGACATCGTGGACCTCGTCCACGATCTCCGCACTAGGCACAGGAAAGTGGCCGTCTAGGGCAGGAGAGCTGCCAGCCTGGCCACCCAGGACCAGGTGTGCATGAAAATCAAGGGGGTCCACTGAGACCCCCGACACTGAGCCCTGAGCTTACAATGGCCGTACTGGGTCAGACCAAAGGTCCATCTAGCCCAGTAGCCTGTCTGCCAACAGCGGCCAACCCTAGGGACCCTGGAGGGGATGGACCGAAGACAATGACCAAGCCATTTGTCTCGTGCCATCCCTCTCCAGCCTTCCACAAACTTTGGGCAGGGATACCACTCCTACCCTCTGGCTAATAGGACTCCATGGACCCAACCTCCATCACTTTATCTCACTTCCCTTTCAACTCTGTTCTAGTTCTAGCCTTCACAGCCTCCTGCAGCAAGGAGTTCCACAGGTTAACTATTTGCTTTGTCAAGAACAACAACTTTCTCTTACTAGTTTCAAGCCTGCTACCCATTCCTTTCCTTTGGTGTCCTCTAGTCCTTCTTTATGGGAACTCAGGAAGAACTTTTCTGAATGCACCCTCTCCACCCAACCCCTGCTTTTAGAGACCTCTATCCTGTCCCCCCTCCGTCTCCTCTTTTCTAAGCTGAACAGTCCCAGTCTCTGTAGCCTCTCTTCATCTGGGACCTGTTCCCAACCCCTGATCATGTTAGTTGCCCTCCCCTCTCCCAGCCTTTCTCTTCCCCTCTCCCACCTCCTTTTCCCAGTCTCCCCCAGTTTTGTTCAATAAAGACAGAGTCAATGTTGGAAGAAACGTTATCTTTATTTTGTACATCAATAAGAAGGGGGGCTAGGGAAGGGCAAGTGGAAGGAGGTGAGGGAGGAATGGGGTACGAGCCCCCGATGGGGAGGACTGGGCTGGCTCTGCGGGCTTCTGGGGGTGGAAGCTCTCCTGCAGCCCCCCAATTACTCCCTCTCCCCAGATGGCAGCCTGCGGCAAGTGCAGCCGGGCTGATGGCCGAGTGGTGTGATGTGCCCAGTGTGGGCACTCAGGGCACTCCAAGCCAGAACTTCTTTGCAAGCGGGGCACCCCTTAGAACTGTGTGTCCGGGGTGGGGGTCGGGACCCTTTAAGCGCAGCCCTCGGCTAGCCTGAGACAGCATCTCCATGCTCTAAGTCCTCCTTTTATGCCCTGCCGGCACTGCTTCCGGCCATCATTAAGCCCTGTTCAGAGTCCACTCAATGTGGACTTACTAGTTCGAACTAGCAAAACGCTAGTTCGAACTAGTTTTTAGTTCTAGATGCGTTAGTTCGAACTAGCTTAGTTCGAATTAACTAATTCGAACTAAGTTAGTTCGAACTAGCGCTGTAGTGTAGACGTACCCTTAGGGATCAATTAGAGCTAACTAACAGCACAGAACACTGAGAGCTGAGACTGGTGGCTGTAAACAAACTTTATGGGACCACAGGAAACTTGACCACACCCATGATAAGTGGACATCCAGCTAACTAAAAACATGCCTGACCACGGATGTTGCCGGTCCAGAGAATGCTGGACTAGAGAGGTTCAACCTGTACTAAAATAAAGACAGATTCCATGAGAATGCAATGGAATACGTTGAAAAAGAAATGATCAGAGGAAAGCCCTCCCCCTCCGGTTCCCCACAATGTGAAAGCAGCCTGTGGAACTCACCACTACAAGGCATCACTGAGGAGGACTCGTGCGATTCAGAAAGGGGTTAGAACTGCGTACCGATAACAAGAATATCTGGTGATATACTACTAAGTGTAAAAAATAAAGAGCCCTGAAAACGAAATCAAGGAAACGACTAATTCAGCCTGGTTCAAGGCCTGATGGGAAAGTTAAGCCAGCTGAGGTTATGTCTTTGTTAAATAAACTAAGGGTGATCCCACATCACTGCCTTTTGACCAGCAGGTCATTGTCCTCACAATCCCTGTTACAAGAGCTGTAGGAGCTGCTCTTCTCTCCCAGACGTACCATCCGTTTTCTGAGCAAGCCATTCCGTGTGTGTCTCCCACAAGCGCCTGTTCTGCATTGGGCTCGTCAGGCAACCCTCGGCCACCTTGTACATTTTCATTTGTTTCCTTGGAAAGACCACAGCCACACAGAGGCACGTACCTAGAGGCTCTAGCAATCAGCAGTCTCCCTGTGACAGCGGGGGAGGGAGCATGGCCTAAGCCCTACACCAGCGGTCACCAACCGGTAGATCGGGATCTATTGGTAGATCTTGGCGCCTCTGACAGGTGATTCTGACTGGTTTGGCCAAGAGGCTATCAAGTGCAGCCAGGGCCGGACTGAGGGGTGGGCTAGCCGGGCAGCTGCCCTGGGGGCCTACCTACGCGGGGTACCCAGGTCCCGGCGGGCTGCAGCGGCCACCCAGGGCGGGGGCCGTGTTAACCCCCGCTGCACCAGCCAGCAGCGCCCTTACCCCCATGGCCGCAGCCCGCCCCGGGCAACCCCAGGCTGTGCGCCATCAGCGGTGGCTGGGCCAGTGTCGTGCACCCAGAGGCGGGGCCGTGCATCCCGGGGGCCCATGCATGTGCCGCACGCCTAGGGCGCCAAAATGGCTCGGGCCAGCCCTGAGTGCAGCACTTCAGCTGCCCCTCCCCCCACTGCAGTGCACCTCCTGCCTGTTGTCTTGGAGCTGTCCCCTCAGGAGCCTCCTGCTTTCAGGGCAAGGAGGGAATGGAGATGGCGCTGATGTCAAGGTGTCTCCTCCCACTCTGTAAACTATCTCCACAGAGCAGAGAGGGACACAGAGAAGGATTTGGGATGGAGTTTGTTGGCTTCTTTTGGGAGAGGTGCAGGGCGAGGGCAGGGGGGAGCCTGTCTTAGCCCCGCTGCACCACCCCCCAGGAGTCACCTGAGTAAGCAGGGCACATCTTCAGCCCACATCCCGAAACCCCACCCCAGTCATGATCCCCCTCCTGGACCCCAAGTCCCTGCCCTAAGCCCCGAGTACTACTGCATCCCAATTGCCTGCCCCCAAGAGCAGCGCAGAGCCCCTCTCACACTCCAGATCTCTTGATCCAAGACCAGAGCCTGCACCCCAACCCTCTGCCCCAGCCTGAAGGAAGTGAGTGAGGATGGGAAAGAGAGGGAGGATGGAGGTAGCAGGGGCGGGGCCTCGAAGAAGGGGCAAAGGTATTTATATTTGAGGTAGATCTTGGATTGCACTTCAATTCAAAAAGCGATCTCATGCTTAAAAAGGTTAGCAACCACTTCCCTACACTTTGTAAGCATCCTCACATGGGCCAAATTGATAACCGATGAAGCATCCCCTGATTAAGCAATTCACAAGGGCTGTGTCTACACTGGGCCACTTATTCCGGAAAAGCAGTCGCTTTTCCGGAATAAACTGCGAGCTGTCTACACTGGCCCCTTGAATTTCCGGAAAAGCACTGACGGTCTACTGTAAGAAATCAGCTGCTTTTCCGGAAAAACTATGCTGCTCCTGCTCGGGCAAAAGTCCTTTTTCCAGAAAACTGTAGACAGCACAGTAGTCTTTTCCGCAAAAAAGCCCCGATCGTGAAAATGGCGATCGGTTTTTTTTTTTTTTTTTTTACGGAAAAGCGCGTCTACATTGGCCACGGACGCTTTTCCAGAAAAAGGGCTTTTTCTGCTCTTTTTCCGGAAATACTTATGACGGAAAACTGTTCCGTTTTAAGCATTTCCAGAAAAGGGTGCCAATGTAGACGTAGCCAAGGTGATTAGGAAAAAAGAGCCAGTTGGGGAAGGAGGGACCAGAGACACCCATGGTCTCAGAGAGGTAAGATCTCTCTCCCCACCTTGTCCCATTTGTGGGGACACGAGCACTTGTACAGCACGCTGTATATAAAGCACATTATGGTGAACCTGTGTGAGGACCAAGGAGGGGAGGGCAGGGCAGGGGAACCCTCTCCCCCCTCCCCCTGTGACAGCACCTGTATCCCCGAACTGAGAAAGAGAAGATGAAGCCAAATATCCCACCCTACCCAAGCTCACAATTTACACCTAGAATATGACGCTCCTTCGGTGGGAGAGTGGATTTGGGACCACTAACCCCAAAAGCAGAAGCCTCCACTAAAGCTAATGGACCCAGCTCTATTTGCCAAAGACTGCAACTGGCTTACAAGCCCCCATGTGGTCCTGCAATTGGAAATGGACAGAATGCCCCACTATGTAAGCATGAGTCACCCCCCCTCTTCTTCCCTCCCAAAATGCATGAAAACAAACTGGCTTTACCTACTACTCAGTGGTAGGTCGACCCATTCAAGCTTCTTTGGACCAATGGGGATAGTAAACTCCAAAGTAGAGGGTGTCACGTTATTGGATTCTAAAGATCACTGTTGCACCCATGGGGGGCTGGGGTTGCCCCAAAAGTAGGTACCAAAGGGGGCCATGTGAGATGTTGAATGAAACCTTATGTTCTACTGATTCTGTATATGCTATTCATGCACTTGTATAATATCTGTATGTGGAGTTATACACATGTATTCTGTGTTGATGCTGGAAAATTCTCTGTTTGAGACAGAGCAATGGGCAAAGAACATTCAGCCAGTGGCTATGCTAATTAGCAAGGAGACAATGAATCTCTAGGTGCCAGTACACACCTGAGGAATGTGACTGATACCTGCAAACCAGCCAGGGCATAATGGCTGCCAGCATGTGAAACAGAGATAGGTCGCTCAACCATGTGACCTGCTCTGGCCAGGAGGATGCCAGAAGAGGTATAGAAGTGCCATGTGGCAACCTCCATCTGGTCTTCAGTTCAGCTCCTGATCCCAGATGCAGCCTTGCAGGGAACAATGAGCTGGAAAGAACTGGGAACCCATCCTGACATAGGATGTACACCAGAGACTTAGAAGATAGCAGAAGTATTATAAACTGCTAAGAGCCAGCATTGAGAACTTGGTGATTCAATGCATGAACTGTATTCTCCTTAACAACCTTACTCTCATGCTTTTCTTTCTTTTAGTAATCAACCTTTAGATTTTAGATTCTAAAGGACTGGCTCAGCATGATCTTGTGGGGAAGATCCAGAGCGTAAATTGACTGGGACCTGTGGCTGGTTTCTTGGGACCAGAAGAACCTGTTCGGGGAAGGTGAGATTGGGTTCTAAAACCCCTCACCTGTGTATTAGGCCCAGGGCTGATTGGGGCACAGGAAGAGCTGGCGTGTCAGAGGGGTTTTGCTCGTGAGGCTTCTGGCTGGCCAGATTGGCAGCTGAAGCGTTCAGTCTGACTGGTTTGTGACCTGTTTGGAAGATCTCCAGTCTGGGGCTGTAAGGAACCCTGAGTTTTGAGCAATTTGCCCTGAACGGACACCCTCAGCTGTGCCCAGACCCGGCCCAGTCCATCACAGTGGCATAGTTGGCAGGATCCACAGATCTTAATCAATTGATCTTTGGATCAGGATCCCAAGCTGTCTAAATGTGATTTTTGGGTGTTGAGAGAGTTTGGTTGATTAAAGAGCCACTGCAATGAGTCAGCAACAGTATGAAAGTCTGGACAGAGAGGCTCTGGAAGCCTTGTGCTTGGAAAGAGGCATTGCCTTTAGTGTGGAAGCTTCTAAGCCAGAGCTTAGTGGCCAGAAATGCTGCAGAAGAAATGAGAGTGCAGGATCCAGTGAGGAGAATGAAAGTTAAATATAAGCGGAAACTGGAGGAATTTTGTCTGCCAGCACAACAGAGAAGACAGAAGCTAGACCAAGAAGCTGCTGAGAGTAGGCAGCAGCTGGAATGAGAACTTGCAAAGAGAGGCAGAACGTGCAGAGAGAATGGCAGAGTCAGACAGAAGAATCAGACTAGCCAAAGAGGAAGCTGCCAGATTTGAACTTCAGCTTAAGAGAACAGAAGAACAAAAGAGACTGTATCCTCCTGGGAGTTCGGTGTATAACTGCGTGGGTATGTGGAGTGACTATGACATGGCAGATGTGTTTAACCCAGCTGATGATGTAACACAGCCCCAAAGCATGTATGCATGCATGCAACTCCTCTGTGTTACCTGTAGCTAACAGGGAGTTTTAGGAAGGGGGTGCATGTGATTCTGGGAAGTTGTCTGTGGCTAGTGGGTCCTACTGTAACCAGGGGGAAAGTGTCTCTAAATGTTTGCCTGAGGGAGATGGCTGTGTGTTTGTGCAGGGGTGCAGTGAGCCTGTGAGTGAGGGTTCTGGGTGCCTGTGTGATGCCTCAGAGTTGAGGATGGAATCAGAAGCAGGGCAGGGAGACCTTAGGGGTCAGGACGGTGCTTCTCTGGAGCAGGTTGCAGTGGAGGGCCAGGGGAGATTCCTCATTGTGGAGCAAGATAAAGAGGATCATTAGCTGGTGATGCTCGTGAAATTGCATTTGTGCAAGCTGGAAGTGAGTTGTGTGAAGAAGCACAGTGTGTGCAAGCTGGCAGTTTGGCTGCTGAGAAGAGCAGTGTGTCAGTGAAGGAAGCTGTCTCGGTCACTAGCTGTGTGCCTGAGAATAGCGAGGGGTGCTGGGACAAAGGAGAAACTCTCTCTGATTGTCTGTCTGTGTGTGGGGAAGAGTTTCTTCCTTTTTCTGAGGAAAGTGCTCCTCAGCCTGTGATGGCTGAGAGCCGGGCTGTTGTCCCAGAGTTGGATCTGGATACAGCTAAAGCCCAGAAAGGGGATGGCCCTAGGTTTGTGTCTTCTGGGAAGAAGGATGCTGTGACTTGGGTAGATCCAGTCATTGTCTTGCCAGAATCCCAGAGGTCAGACGGTTATGGTGCTTGCATTTTACCTGGGGAAGAGAGTCCGTGCAGTGGTTTTAGCAAGCAGTTTGCAGGGGCTAAAGGGAGTAAAAGCTCCTTGCTTAGGGAAGATCAGGTGAAAGCACAGCCTGTAAAAAAGACAACCGCTTGTTGTGTAAGTCACTTGTTTCAGTGCCTGACAGACAGAATTGTTCTGTTAACAGTGACTCCACTGACTTGGATTTAGAAAAATCCAGTGTGGATAGTTTTGGGGAGGTCTCAGAGGGACTGAGGGTTGTTTTAAATGAGGCAGGAACAGCCAGAGAATTGGAGCAGTCTGATAACCAAGTGACTGTATGTGACCAGCTTGCTGGGAAGTTAGTGTGTTTGGGACAGGGGTGTTCCCAGGTTGATGATGAGGGTGGACGGAGTATGTCTCAGATTCATAGGAAGAAAGACTATGTAGCTAAGTATGCAGAGCAGAACGGCTGTGTGGTTACTCTCTCTAGAATGCAGGAGATGGCAATTAAACTCCCATCTCTAGACACTGTGGACATGTGTAATCCGTGAGGGAATTTGATAGCAGATTCCATGTGGAAGCAGAGATTGAAGCTGAAAGCAGAGATTCAGATGCTGCTTATTGTTGTTACCCTACTGATTGGGGGGAGAGAGAGAATTCCATGGCCATTGTAAACAGGGAGATCACACCCAGCCAGCCCTTTGTCTCTGCTAAGCCAGGTTTTGAGTCCACAGGACAAGGGGGAGGGGCCAAACTTGCTTTGGCAAAGGAAAATTGTACTTTAACTCTGAAGGGTCAAAACTACAATGGTGTAGAGCCAAAGATGTGGCATGAGAGAAAGTACTGTCAATATACACTGGATATGGATTTGTTCCTATTACTCATGTTAACTTTTGTAACCAATACACTATTGTTACTGTGAATTGTAAAGATGTACAATGTGCATGATCTTATGGAAATACCATGTAACCTGTCAAGAAATGTACCAAATGGCAGACTGTATGTTAAAGGACCTTGTGATATTGATATTTCATGGTTAATGCCTGTAACGGATCTTGGAACCTCTTATAGGACAAAGGAGATTCCAGCCATAATGTGCTATGTGAGAGGGGAAACTGAGGCACGCCACCATTATGTGTTCGTGGCTAAGGGTCAAGATGCCTACATTATGGGAGATGAGAATCCCTATATTAACTCAGTGGTTATTGGATTTCAGAGAGTTGCCAGAGCTGGCCTGGATACATTTCTTATTTTATTTAGCTCTGGGCAAAATCACGAGACACACATAGGAATCATGCTGCAAAAGCAGATCCAACTGGCTGTGGTCCTTACCAAGTTTTACTTTGGGTTGGTAAAACAGGCTTCCACATTGTAAGGTCTGTCATAGTGACCACCATGTCTTTGCACTATTTTAGGCAAATTTAGTTTTCATACACTAGTCCAGTTCTGTATTATGGTTTATAATATTGGATTAGAACTTGTAACAACACAGAGCCAAAACATGGGGAGGCCTATGAGGCCCTCACTGATGTTACTGGCATCACTTCCTGCATCAATTTTGCGCTGGGGGTGTCACATTATTGGATTCTAAAGATCACTGTTGCACCCATGGGGGAGAAGGGGTTGCCCCAAAAGTCAGTACAAAGGGGGCAATGTGAGATGTTGAATGAAAGCTTATGTTCTATTGATTCTGTATATGCTATTCATGCTCTTGTATAATATCTGTTTGTGGAGTTATACACATGTACTCTGTGCTGATGCTGGAAAATTCTCTCAGACAGAGCAATGGGCAAAAAACATTCAGCCAGTGGCTATGCTAATTAGCAAGGAGACAATGAATCTCTAGGTGCCAATACACACCTGAGGAATGTGACTGATACCTGCAAACCAGCCAGGGCATAATGGCTGCCAGCATGTGAAACAGAGATAGGTCGCTCAACCATGTGACCTGCTCTGGCCAGGAGGATGACAGGAGAGGTATAGAAGTGCCATGTGGCAACCTCCATCTGGTCTTCAGTTCAGCTCCTGATCCCAGATGCAGCCTTGCAGGGAACGACGAGCCAGAAAGAACCGGGAACCCATCCTGACATAGGATGTACACCAGAGACTTAGAAGATAGCAGAAGTATTATAAACTGCTAAGAGCCAGCATTGAGAACTTGGTGATTCGATGCATGTATTGTATTCTCCTTAACAACCTTTCTCTCAGGCTTTTCTTTCTTTTAGTAATCAACCTTTAGATTTTAGATTCTAAAGGACTGGCTCAGCATGATCTTGTGGGGAAGATCCAGAGTGTAAATTGACTGGGACCTGTGGCTGGTTTCATGGGACCGGAAGAACTTGTTCGGGGAAGGGGAGATTGGGTTCTAAAACCCCTCATCTGTGTGCAGGCCCGGGGCTGATTGGGGCACAGGAAGAGCTGGGATGTCAGAGGGGTTTTGCTCGTGAGGCTTCTGGCTGGCCAGATTGGCAGCTGAAGCGCTCGGTGTGACTGATTTGTGACCTGTTTGGAAGATCTCCAGTCTGGGGCTGTAAGGAACCCTGAGTTTTGAGCCCTGAACGGACACCCTCAGCTGTGCCCGGACCCAGCCAGTCCATCACAGAGGGGAAGCAGACTGAGAAGGCCTAAATAAATGTGATCCAATTTCAGCTGATGGATTTGCCACATTCCACCTTAAACTCTCTTCAGAGTTGTGACACTGTTTGAGACAGGTTTGGTTGAGAGCTAAGGGGATTTCTAGTGATGGTAGGTGGAGCAGAAGACACGCTTTTGAGCTTGCAAAGTTGAAAGCTTTTGGGTGTGTAAGATCAGCATACAACTGGTTCCGCTCCTGTTTATTAAAGTTGCATTTTAAGTATATCCACTGGATTGGTTTCTCATCTCTTTTGCATTCGACAGCTCCAAGAATCTTATCTCTCCCACAACACATGGTATCATCAAGTGCCATGAAGAGAACATGAATTATTAGGGAACTGACTTTTGAATGTTGCCAGCACTTATGATTGTAGCAGACGTGCCATAATATGTGAAGTTTTCATAAAGCCCCAGCTCCTAGAGTCCTGTGAAGGGGAGAGACTCTGAGCTTACATTTTAAAAAGTTTCTAGACCACAAAGCTGCAGAGAAAAGTTTGAAAACATGAAGCACTAAAGATTCAGAACTGAGATGGCAAATAAACTCCTTAAAAAAAAACCCCAAAATGAATAACTCCTGATGTTTAGGACAATCTTGTGGTTTCCAGAGGCCCAGTCTGTGGTTTTTGAAGGCTTGGAGTTGGCATTCATCAAACAAATCTGTTGTTGACTTGAGATGTTTTAGCTGCAGGGTAAGAGGAGGCAGGGTGACAAGTGGTTTACGGCTTTACAATAAAGCATTTAAGGGGGAAAATCATTCTTTACGAGCAGCAGGGAATCCTGGAACAAAGGGACTCTGCCCAGCTTGGCAGGAGGGAGTCAGAACAGGGAGAAGGAACCCCCAATTTACATACCAAAATCCAGGAACACTAGTGGCGAGGGTCAGGAAAAGCCACTTGTGCACATCCTTGCCTACTTTGGGGAGTCACTTTCAGTGCATGCAGTCTCCATCCCTCCAAGGGATGGATGCAAGGATCAACCTTGCCTAGTGTGCAGGTGCTTCCTCTTGGCATGTTTAGACTCTGCTTCTATCTATCTAATATACACGCTGCACCCCTTCCTCCCACTTAAATAGTGCTAGGGAGAGCAGCAGAGCTGACAGCTTTTCAGATCTTTCTTTTAGGCTACATGGTAAATGACAACTCTTTGGCACTGGGAAAGAGTCTTACATCAAAGCCTACATGATCACCCTGTAAACAAGACATGCAGATAGATAAGGGATCCTGGCAGTCTCTCTGCCATAAAAGAGGCTTATCGGCGAGGTCCCTAACAGTCTTTTCTCTACTGACCTGCCCCTCCATCCTGCAAAGATCAGACACTTTTTAACACAAAACACACTTCAGAGGGGAAGGCATTTTAAAAGGAGGGTGACAGACACTGGACGTGCTCTGCTTATAAGATGTGGGATCAGCCACTTGTGAGAGCCTGCCAGTTTCCCCATGAACATCCCAAATTAGTAGGCGAACTCACTGTGGCTCACTATAGAAAAGTTTCTCTCTCTTGTGTATTTGCACACAGCTAGGACACTCGGGGCTGTGAGGCCCCTCACTGTCATTAGCACTGAGGCTGAGGGAGTCTTATCTACATGGGTGGGTAATAGAGGTTAAATCTCCTCAAACTTCTTGCACATCACAACCCATAGAACTTTGCAAAGCTACTGCTGTAGCAAACTCCTAACCTCCGGCTGAGCTGCTGAAGTCCTCAAATCATGACAAAGATTTCAGGGTACAGAGAATCCACCAGTCACATTAGTAACATGTGCCCCATGTTGCAAAAACCCCTAGGGTCTTTGCCAGTCTGACCTGAGGGAAAATTCCTTCCCAACCCCAAATATGGTGATCGGTTGGACCCTGGGGCTATGTCTAGACTGCAGGCTTCTTTTGAAAGAGGCTCTTTCGAAAGCATCTTTCGAAAGAACCTCTTTCGAAAGATCGCGTCTAGACTGCAGGCGGATCTTTCGAAAGAGAAATCCGCTTTTTCGAAAGAGAGTCTGGATGCTCTCTTTCGAAGACGGCCTCTTTACATTGAAGAACGCCTTCTTTCGAAAGAGGACTTTCGAAAGAAGGCGTTCTTCCTCGTAAATTGAGGTTTACCGCCATCGAAAGAAAAGCCGCGTTCTTTCGAAATAATTTCGAAAGAACGCGGCTTGAGTCTGGACGCAGGGGAAGTTTTTTCGGGAAAAGGCTACTTTTCCCGAAAAAAACCCTGAGTCTGGACACGGCCTGAGTCTTGCCAAAGTGCTCAACAGCCAGACACTTTGGAAAGAATTCTGTAATAACTCAGAGCCCTCCCTAGCTAATGTCCCATCACCAGCCCTCAGCGGTATTTGCTGTGACGAGCAGTCGCAGATCAGCAACATGGCATTGTAGGCATCATACGATCCCCTCCATAAACTTGTCCAACATAGTCTGGACGCTAGGAAGCCAGTCTACTTCACACACCGCACAGATGTCGTGAAAAGGGTTACTTTTGTCATCAAAAGACCAGAGATTCAAAAATAGTGGAATGTTCCACTGAGCTAAACATCAAACACACTTTCTAGAGCAGGGGTGAGCAGCCCACGGGCTGCATGTAATTCTCCAGCGTTAGCCCCTGGCGGGCCGCCAGTGCCTTGCAGCTCCCATTGGTCATGGATCACCATTCCCGACCAATGGGAGCTGCGGGTAAGGACAACAGAAACTGGCATGAGTTAAATAGAACCTGACTGGTAATTTTATTTAAGGCCTTTAGTGGGCAAAGGGGAGAAGCGGCTTCCATAGCACTGAAGAGCATTCCCTGCTCTTGCAAGTTACCAGCTTCCGCTAATGAGAAACTGCCGTGGAATCTTCTGGAGGCTTTGTAAAGAGTTGATAATCATGCTGCTTTCCCAGAGACTACGAGTACAAGTGCTAGGATCTCATGTCCATTGCCTTTGGTGGATCCAGGATTTCAACCCTGCTTTCTGCCTAGCAGAATGGACGTTCACATAAGAATAATGCGTACGATCGCGAGACAGATGGCAGTTTCTTCTCTGCAGATGAATATCTACCCGTGATCCCCCGAATGGGGCTCTTCATAGGGTGTGAGCTAGGAATCCACACACTTTTCCAGAGGAAGCTAAGTCTGGAGGAGGTGCAGTGCATTAAAGGAAGGGAGTGTAAATGACTGCCGCCTTGGGGCAGCAATAACTCTCCTTCCTGCCAACACACTGCATAGGTTGTGTGAGTTCATTTACTCTAGTGATTAATAAAACACTTTATACTTAACAGAACACAGTGGTGTCTGGCTCCTAGGGAGAATGCAAGAGGTCTGAAAAATGGCAGTGACGTGGGTAATTATTTATATTGCCCTGGTGTCCAGAATGATCACTGAGACTTGTGGCCCTTTTGTGCTGGGTGCTATCTGACGAGTTTAATGTCAGCCACGGCTAGAAATTAAAAACAATGTCTCTTTGTAGGTCTTTAAATAAGATTCTGACTTTTGAATCATAATTGAGCAGGGTGACTAATGGATAGCTTGGCAATTTTGAAAATATTCAGAAATAAACGTGAGGGGTCAGACCAAAATCAAGTTTTTTAAGTTCTCTGTGAATTGGGAAGTTTCAAAAAAAAAAAGTTTTGACACTTGACGAACTAAACACTTGAGAATGTTTAATAAGTTAAAGCAATATTTTGAAACTAGAAATTGTTTCAAACAACATTTTAAAAACGTAAATAAATGTTTCAAATGTTTTCCAGATTTTTCTGAATGAACAACTTGACATAAATTAACATAAATTTGATACATCTGTCATTGAAAACATTTTAACTTTTTTTTTGTTCTTCTCTGGTCATGGCCTTTTTGGCACTTTTCTGCTATGAGTGTAACAAACAACAGTACAGGCTATTAATCTGCAAGGTACTTGACACTTGCAGGATCAGATCTAGAGACCATACATCAGTGATGGGCAACCAAGAAGAGTGAGTGGGCCTCATAAGTGGCTTTCCTTCATCTCAGTGGGCCACAGCAGCCTGCGGCCCACTGAGGTTCCACCTGCAACCCGCAGACGTCTTCTCTGTCTCCCCACCCTCCCCCCCCCGCATGTCCCAGGCACCTCTTGCACACTGGATCCCCACATTTCCTACTCTTCCCCCTCCCTTCCAGTGCTTTTGGAGCACCATGCGTTGCCTGATTTGTGTTCTGTACCCACTCCTCTGCCTCCCACCCAGAGCTTGAACAGCTGATTTGCAGAGTTCCAATTCTGGGAGGGAGAAGTGGAGATGGGGCATGAATCAGCTGATTCACAGTGCTCTGGAAGTGCTAGAAGGGAGGGGGAGGAATAGGTAAGTGCAGGGCTCCAGTGTCCCAGTGTGCAAGAGGAGCATGGGGAAGGGGACAGAGAGAGGGTCCGCGGTCCACAGGTTGCCCACTACTGCCACACAGGAGGGCAGTGTTTCCCAAATGCTGGATCCTGACCCACTAGTGGCTCACAAATAGGTTCTACATGGGTAGCAGGCCTAGTGTGGTATTCAGATATACATATTACTGTGGGTCACAAAAACAATGCAGTTGGTGGTTCACCAAGCAATTGCTGTGGCGTTTGCTGCAACTTATCAAACTGCAATTAAAGTCAGAACCTCAACTAGAGACTCAGTGCAGGTCTCAAACTTTGTGGAGACTAGAACAACATTTCTTACACCATTTCATCTGAATGGATCAGGAACAGTGTCTACCTTAATGATCCATTTCTATTAATTATATGGGCTTCTTTCAAGTAAAAGAATGCTATGAAAATTAATTCTTGGGATTCTTGCAAGTTTCTTTGCATCTTTCATAGGGTTAAATGAAAATAAAATGACTAATATTCATCAACTCCAGTGTTACTGCCAGAGCTTCTATCAAGTGCTTGGAAAAAGCATTTAAAGCAGAAAGCTTGGATTGTATATTTTCGCTGGATATGAAATAAAAAGCACTCTATTCCATTTTTCATTCAAAGTAGCCTGTTCAGGCATACCGCAAACATTCTTTGCTCCATAATTGCTAAGCAAAGGGATTTGTAATGGAATGGAGATTTGCACCATATAATGATTATTGTATTAAAATTTTAATAAAATCAACCGAGTCTCTTTCCAGGGATAGGTAAATCATTCTGGAAAGTAGTACAAATTTCTTTTAAAAGACATTTTACAATAAGTCTCCAAAAACACCCATTATTTTTGTTTCACAATGCAGCTCTTGACAGAATCTTACTCCTATGCTGCAGTGTGTCTTATTTCAGTACAAGGTAAAATATTCATGACAGCCATCTTAGTTGGACATCTTGGATATCTCTCTTCCTCGTCTTCCGTCACAACTAGGTGTTCTTTCCCTGTGGCCTCTTTATCTATTGTATAGTGTCATTAAAAATGATCACTTTCCACTATATCCTGTCTGATCCACAGGGAGGTCATCTCATGTGGAATATTTAACTCGATACATCTCCATCATGCATTCCCAGCATCTCATTATTCTTCATTCCACACTACTCAAGAAGCCACTACTAAAATCTCATCTTCCACTGTCCTGCCCCACCTCTTCCAGAACTCTTCTGGTGGCTTCTCTCTCTCTACATCCAGAGATGTAGCCTCCTCCTCAGAGTCCATTTTTATAGAGGTTGGGGGGAGGAGGAACCTCCTGTGTTGATCTCTTCATCCAGTATTTCTCCATAGCTTATCTATGAACGATTCTCCTATAAAATGTATTTGTCCATAAGAGACTAAAGTCTTTGTCACAGGGACATTGCAACAATATCCTAGAGCAATGGTCACCAACCAGTAGATCGGGATCTACTGGTAGATATTGTTGCCTCTGACAGGTGATCCTGACTAGTTTGGCCAGAAAGCTATCAAGTGCCTGTACTTCAGCTGCCCCTCTACCCTCTGTCATACTGCTCCTGCCCTTTGCCTTGGTGCTGACCCTCTAGGAACCTTCAGCTTACAGTGCAGTGTGTGGGAAACAGAAGATGGGGGGCACTTATGTCAGGGTGTTCCTCCCCACACATGTGTACCCTATCTCCACACAGAAAGAGGGGGATGGAGGGAGCGCGGCAATGCAAATCTGTCACACACACACACACACACACACACACACACACACACACACACACAGTGGGTGTGTGTCAGACACTCACAAACACACACTGTCCTTCACTCTCATCTCCCAACCCAACACATACATTGTTACTACTTTTACTGCTTGCAAAGTGGGTTATTTTTAGTTTTTGACTGGTCTGTGCATTTCATAATTTTCATTTCTCTTAAATGTAATTCTTTGCACAGTGAGTTCTAAAATGGCAAACCTGTTGTGCCTGGAGTAATTGTCCCTGTGGTAATTGCTGCTCCTGAATTGGCTGTCATGTCCCTGTAGCCCCTGAGAAAGGCAGAGCAGGGCATCTCCACAAGCTGCCCTTGCCTGCAGACACCGCTCCTGCAGCTCCCATTGATCAGTAATGGGGAACCGTGGTCAGTAGAAGCTGTGGGCTCAGTGCCTGTAGATGAGGGCAGCACATGGTGCTATGGAGCCATTGCTGTACATGCCAGTTGCTTTCAGGAGTGGTGCAGGCCCAGGGCAGGAGTAAACCTGCCTTAACCCCACTGCTCCCCCACCCGGAAGCCGTCTCAGTTAAACACTGCCCAGCCAGATCCAGAGAGGCCTGTTTTAGTCATATAACAGTATCACAGGATTTAATTCATTTTCTCCTCCTTGGGCAGTAAATTTTCTGTGTCACAGTGGGCAGAGCTTTCTCCCTTTAGAAAGGACAGCCGCTCTAGGCAAGCACTGTAGGGAGCCTTGTGTGACTCACCATTGCAGCACCCCCTGCTGGCCAGACTGAGAATTAGACCAGTCCACCTTCAGCTAGTGATATCATGCCTGTCATCACGGCTGTCTCGACTGCTTGGACCCAGATTACTCCCACGACTACAGCATCCTCTTCTGGGCACAGTTCTTCCCCCACTTGCCTCTGTAACAACCTGCAGCCACAGGTCTTGCCACTTTCTGCAATGTTAAGCTCAATGGCAAGTGGGGACAAAGGTGTGGACGGGGGAGACCTCGGCTCTCTCACAACTCTGGGTCCTGACCCAGGGACCTTCTAGGTGACAGCCACATGCTGTATCTTCTTCAATCCCCACCATCTATTTCCCTGGTCCACTTCCCCATACCCTAGCACAGTGGTCCCCAAAACAGTACCTGCGGACACCATGGTGCCCACTGAGGCATTTATGTGAGCCGCCGAATGATCTGGGCCGGCCCTGCCCCAGGCGCGTGGCACATGTGCAGTGCCGGCCCTGGGCGCATGAGCAGCCCCTGCCCTGGGCGTGCGGCATATGCGCGGTGCTGGCCCCAGGCGCATGGGTGGTCCCGCCCCAGGGCACATAGCGCAAGTACAGCCTCGTCCCCGGACACCCAGCAGCCCCAAAAGGTTGGTGTCCACTGCTCTAGCACCTCCTCTGCCCCAGTATCATGGCTTCAGTCTGGCAGCCAATTGGGCTAGAGCTCCCTGTTGCTCCTCTGACCCTGCCCAACACAGCTCTGTCAAAGATGTTCCTCTCCAGGGACCCAACCTCCCCGCCTTGCACTCCAGGGAGAGACTGTCCTCTGCTCTGTTTGAGCCACCTTTTTATATGGCCCTCAATGGCCCTGACTGGCTGCTTCAACAAGCCTCCTCCCTATTGGCGCTCTCAATAAACCCTTTTCCCATTGGTTAGGGTTCTGCACAGCCTCTCTGAGGGCTGCTTAACCCCTGTTACCTGGTGAGACCCTGTTCACTCTGAGTTCTCCAGAGGATGCAAATAAAGGCGGATTCTCTCCTCAGCTAGCAAGTCCCGAGGAAGGAGGTTTCCACACCAGCTGAGGGGTTTGGTCCACAAAAGGGCTAACAGGAGCCACCCACTTGTAGATCCAAAAACCTGCCCGCCTGTTCTGAGCGTGTAGAGTCTTTGCAGGATTAGGGCCTATGTGACTTGAGCAAGATCGCTCTGAGCTCTCGTGAGTTCCAGTCCAGAGCCTTAACCACAAGGCAGGTCTGCCTGTCTTGGCCATGCTGCTTGTTGTCCATGTTGTATGGAATGTGTTTTATAAGCAATACTGTGTTAAGCTACACATTTCTTTTTTAAACATGCACATTAAGTGTTCCTGTCATAAACCATACAGGATATGCAACACAGTGGAGCTAACACTGTTGTTGGAAGCTTATCTTTCAGGGTGCCTTTTATTTTGTTATTTTAACTGCTAGATCTTAATGCAACATTAACAGAGTCAGTTTTTTTCCAGTTGATACAATTAAGCTTCTCCACAGTTGTTCAGGATAAAGGTGCATTAGAGATCAAAGTCTGGCAGCTAAGTTTTCCTTTGTCAGCTGGTGGAACACAAACAGAAAGCTGTGTGAGTATAGATTCATTTACAGAAACCTCATGTAAGGTAAGCAATCCGTTTAGCTTCCATAACTAGATTCTTAACAGATGTTGCCATCAAATACTTGTGTACCCTTTTCCAATTAAAAGCTCCGTGCTACACAGCACACTGTAGAATAGCTGTATTTAATCACCAGACTTTTCCCTCATAACACACATGTCTCTAAAATGGTTGAGTCCTAGGAAGAAAAAAAAAAATACAGAAACGATTTCATTTATAATACATTTAAAGGCAGCTTTGAACCAAAAGCTGCTCAGAGTGGGCTTGTCATAAAAGCGCTTAACTCGAGGTCTTTCAAATACTCCTTTGCCTCCCCATGGGCCCAGCTCTGGAAATTGGAGTCAAAGATTCTGGCTTGCAGCATAACATCATCCTCCATTAAATATGTAGCCAGAGGGCTGACTGGAGGAGTTGTCCAGAAAGAAGGGAGAGAAGCAGCAATAAGGACAAGTTTCTGTAGGAGCTGTGACATGTGTGTTTCAATACCACTCCTGTAAATAAGCACAAGTCTCTAGACCTGCAAGGAGAAAAGTTGACATGGATAGTAGTGGACAAGGAATATATTTTTGCCCATGGTTAAAGATGACTAACTGGTCTGAAGAAATCATTACAGATTCATATTATAGGAAGCTGGTTTACACTCAGCATCCATGTATTACAAGTGATGGGCTTCCAGTCAACTTGTCAGCTACTGAATAACAAAATAGCCCAGATTCTGATCCCCTGCTAAGTTGCTGCTTTCACGTTCATTCAGTGCAAGGCAGAGGCCTTAAAACAGAGGAAGTCCGCTATGGAGCATATGGAGAGCACTGCTGCACAGCAAACTTAAAGCAACGAGCAAGAGACACAAAAATAACCAAGATCTTTGCTCCAGAGCTCACAGGCCTTGATTTGGAGGGAGCCGGAACCAAAACCTTACAAGCCATCAAGTTCTCAAACTGCAAGAGAGACATAGTGTAATGAAAGCGAGAACCTTTGCTATTCTTGCCTATATCTGGTACCAGTAGCAGAACCCCTAGAGGACACTGGTTGCACAGCCTGCCAGCCAGCCACAGACTGCAAAGCATCAACAAAGGTGGCAATGTATTTTTAAGCCCATCAGCGAGTACTGTATTGTGAAGAAAGCTGGATTTGTGTTAAGTCTCTGCTGGCATGAAACAGCACCTGAGGCTGCTTTGTTCAATATCAGAGGCAGGTGGGAGGAACACATCCAGATGACAGGCAAGTTGATAGATACAGACCCCCTTCCCTAATCTTTCCAGTTCATTCTGTCTCTTGTTGCCACCTACAATGGCAAATAATAGATTTCAGCAGCTTACACACCCAATTCTTGGAAGCGACGAGGCTGTGTTCTGTGACATGTCTAGCCCAGCTTGGAGGAGACCCCCTAACAGGCTGTGGCTGGACTGTGTTACCATTGGCACAGTCTGTAAGGCATCTCAGTGGGTTTGCTTGTGATTGATTTCTTGTCATGATTGTCTGTCTGTATAAATCCTGGTGCCAGCTGATTTTAGGGTCTAGCTGATCACTAAGGCCTAGTCGACATGCTAGTTTTACACTGATATCACCTACATTGCCCAGGAGTGAGAGAAATCCACACCCACAAGATGTAACTATACCAACCTAACCTCTCCCACCTCGCCCTCCCCCCCCAATGCAGACAAGGCTAGGTTGAATTCTTCCATCACCTATGTACCACCACAGTATGATCACCTGTGCTGATAAGAGAATCCCTTCTGTCACTGTAGGTTGTGTGTACTGTAGCATTTTATGTGTACACAAGCCCTACATCTGCCCATCCTAGGCCACAGTTGTAGAAAGTCAGAGAGCCCTTTGTAACGCCAACCTGAGGAGAGTTTGTAGCCTTGCCAGATATTTCACACTGCCAAGTAAGGCCATGTCTTCACTTGCCGCGCCAAAGATTGATCTTCAGGCATTCGATTTAGTGGGTCTAGTTAAGACCTGCTAAATCAAATGCTGAGGGCAGCACCAGTTATGAAGACAGCACCAAGTTTGGCTTAAGGTAAGCCAACTCCAGCCATGTATTTTACGTAACTGGAGTTGCATACCTTAACCTGACCTTCTAGGTCTAGTGTAGATCTGGCCTAAGATAGAGGATTTGTTTTCTCGTCCCAGAGACAGTAAAATAGATCCTGTGGGAGAGTAGTCATCATGTAAATGAGAATATGCCTCTAAAGACACACTACAGGGCTCCAGGAAGATAAACATCCCATTTCTCCAGTGCCATATTTCTTCATCTGGAATGGCTCTGCTGTGTGAGAATGAAGACTCCAGCCCTGGTAACACATTCAGAAAGGATTAGGGCAAGCTGGGACCCCAATCTCTAGCAGAAAAGGAACCTAGAAAGGATACTGAAAGAACGTTTTCCCTCTTCAGTTCTTAAAAAGTAAGGGACCGGGCTTGGGTGCTAGACTGCTGACAGCAATACCCACTCTTCCAGCCACGAGCTGTGATCCAGGCAGATAAACTCTGCCTTCCATAACTCCAGCTGCTCACTTATCAGACAGTAGCAGTCTAGATACTCCCATGACTAGAGTGCCATCATTAATACATTTATCCTCACCTGCCCCCATGCAAGGTTGGGAAGCACTATTAACCCCATTTCACAGATGGGAACAGAGACAGAGAGAGATTAAGTTACCCCCCCAACACCACAAAAGCGTGAGTCAGGAATTGAACCTGAGTTTTCTGAGATTTCAGTTGAGTTTTCCCCCTTCCCCTTTGCCACACAGGTTTTTCTTTGGGAGAGTCACAAATTTTAAAGCCAGAAGGACTACTATGATCATAGTCTGACCTCCTTCATAAAACTCCTAGGTGAGTTACAGTATAAACTTTTAGAAAGACGTCCAGAGTCGATTCAAAGACCTCAAGTGGTGGGAAATCCACCACATTTCTAGGCAGAGTAACCATTGGGACCATTGCCTCTGCATTACAAATCTGCCCTTATTACTAGCCTGAACTAGTCTGGCTTCAACTTCCAGTCAATGGATCCCATTATGCCTTTGCTAAGTTAGATAGAACTCAGCGATCAGGAATCTTATCCCCACGTGGATACCTATACACTATGATCAAGCCACATGTTGACCTTCTCTTGGATAAATTCAACAGACTGATAGTCTCCACTCTCACTGGAGGGTAGGTTTTCCAGACCTCAATCCATTCGAGCTGCTCTTTTTCTGAGCTCTTTCCTTTGTATCAGCTTCCTTTTTTATAAGTCTGGACATCACAATCCAACACAGTATTCCAGGAACAGTTTCATTAATCCCAAGGGAACAACACAGCAGCAGCCACTAAAGAGCCAGTTGCTGGTGGTACTCACTTTGGTTAGGCACCATGAGCAAAACGGGGCACAGAGAATACGATGCAGTGTGGCCCTGACTTCCAACACATTATACTGCTCAGTCCATTTTACTATGTATATTACAGCAGAACCTAAAGACCCCAGAGAGAAGGAGCCCATGGTGCTAGGCACTGTACAACCACAGGACTGGGAACAGTCTCCATCCTCCAGAGCTTGCAATCTAAATAGATATGGCAGCATCCTCGGCAGTGAGAGGAAGGCACATGGCCTAAGCAGATTGAAGAATGTGGTTCGCAAACCAGCTTCAATGCCCTATGCTCTGGGCCCAGATTCTGCTGCTCTTCAGCTCAACAAGCCTAACCACACAGAATGACCACCAGCTCATGAGAACTACTGCTCTCCAGCCGCAGCTACAATGTTATTACCACAGGATCTGAAGGTCAGTGACTAGATGTGCTGAAACTGGAACAGGGTGCTTTAAGATGCAGGGTAGCAGTAAATAGCTGAAACAAATATCTCACCATCTTCCCATGCCCTCCTCACGCCACTAACCGCTTCTTCCATTTTTAAAGGAGGCCTTCACAACACCATCATATTGAGTTATGTCACAGCAGAGGGAGGTTAAATGGCATTTTTAAGCAGCAATAAATGAGAAGAAAAGAGACAATGAGTCATTTGGAGTTGTTCATTACTCCTTGTCCAGCAGCGAATACTTTTTGACACCACGCCAGTAGTTTCATGAGTAGATGTCAAATTAGAAACACAGTTTTATAGACTTGTTGGAACCGCAGGCGTGTTAGAATGAGTACCTACAATAAAAGATTATTTCTTGTATTTCAGCTGAGGATGCTGTGAAGCAGAACCTCTTCCTAAAGTTTCACTACTCTTTCCTTTGAAAATGCTATCCATCCTCAGTACTTCGTTTACGACAAGACGATTCCTGCAACAAACAAGTGTAAGTCTGCAGACATAAAACCAGCATATGGTACTATCCTCAATGAATTGTAGGGTTGTCACTCATCTTATGCTCAGAACATTCCCTGACTAACTCTGCCCCAGAACACCACACAAATATTCAGGCTCCATAATTAAATCACTCTCTCACCTCATAATGCAATAGCTTACCAGCTGTAGGAGGTATGCTAGACCGCTGAAGGCTGAGCTACTGTGTGCCAGCATGCTAGGATATTTATAGAAAAGTTGGGCCAAAGTTTACTTTCATGTGCACTGTACAAAAAAGTTGATGTTGCTTAGTGTGAGTGAGTGAAAAATCTGACCTAATAGCTACAAATCCATGAGATATCATCGGGGAAGAAGAAAGGAGTCATTTCATCATAAAGATGGCAGCAGCTGGAAGTTTATGCCCAAAGAAACCACACCAAAGCCATTTTTGAGCTAAGTATTCGATGCATATAGTCTTAAAGATTTGGCAATCCATTTCTTCCCACCTTCTGTATATAAAATACTGACATGAAGTACATTTGTTTATACTGTACTTTTAAATAAATTTTCAAAGAGCATTTTTCTCCTCCCTCCCCCAATTCCTCCTACACGAAAAGTTCTTTTCCGTGCTAAATATGCATCCAACCACCATTAATGAGCTTTGGCTGGCTCGCAAGGAGTTTTGACAAGCCTGTTGAACTAGTGCCAAGAAGAGATGAATGTTTGGCTTAGAACAGCACAATGCCCTTTTGTCTCATTGTTACATTGGAAGCGTTAGCAGACTAATGTGACGGGATGTAGAATCATGCAACTGAAAAATGACTGAAAACAGAATTCTGTGTCAGTAGTGGCTATTGAAAGATTATTGGTCCCTATTGCCTTTCAGGGGACTATTCTGATAAACTGAAAAGCAGGTGTGCGTGGTTTGGGGCAGTGATCAATTACTTGTAAACCTAGATAGAAGGAATTGCATTCTGCATTTGCTAGACCAGGGCTACTTAACTTTGGAAGTTCTGGGGGCCATGATACTCACAGCACATGCCAAGGGCTGCAACTTAAGTGGGGTTGCATATATATGCATATTGGTATGCAAATAGCTTCTTTCACACTGACAGGCATGAATACAAAGATTAAGGCAAGACTACACAGCACACAGGCCCCATTTAAGTCAGTTCTGCTGATATTCATAAAATGCAATAACTACCCAATTTCCACCCATAGGATAGCACTTTTAGGGTACGTCTAGACTACAGGCTTTTGTCGACAGAAGTTTTGTCGACAGATACTGTCGACAAAGCTTCTGTTGACAAAGAGTGTCTAGACTACATTCAGTTCTGTCGACAAAGCAAGCTGTTTTGTCGACAAAACCCTGTAGTCTAGACACAACCCTAGATGCAATAACACCTTCTGTTGACAGAACTCTGTCGACAAAAGGCGTTATGCCTCGTAAAATGAGGTTTACCAGCGTTGACAAAACTGCTGAGTTCTGTTGACAGAACTCTGTCGACAAAAGGCGTTATGCCTCGTAAAATGAGGTTTACCAGCGTTGACAAAACTGCTGAGTTCTGTCGACGTTATGTCGACAGAACTCAGCGGTAGTGTAGACGCAGGTATAGTTTTGTCGACAAAAGTTCACTTTTGTCGACAAAACTCAGTAGTCTAGACACACCCTTACTGAGCAATGACAGTGCAGGAATTTAACTACTAAGACACACAGCATCAGAAGACCATTCTATTGACTCCTTTTTTGTTTTGGCTCCCATCTGCGGGCCGTGTGTACCCAAACAGCACCTCAGGCTGCAAACAAATGGGCCACATGTTGAATAGCCTTGTGCTAGACCTTATTTGCATCTCAAGATTTGCCTGTCATTCTACCAGCAACTATACTGCACCCCTGTTTTCTACTTTGCAAGAAATGTTATGCAAAGCATAGAGGAGTCTAAGCTCATTTCTGCTTTTGGGTTTGTCCCCATGTTCTCGTGATGTCCGTGAGAGTGCTCCCCTATATCTGAAGGCAGAATACAGGAACTGCCATACCAGATCAGAAGGCCATCTTCTCTGGGATCCTGATGCTTCTAAGGAAACTATAGGAGTCCCAAAGTGAGCCATGGAGAAAGGTTTTTCTTAATTTTCCTTATGCTCTGAGGACCCTTTATGTTACATATAGGCTATTCCCTCTTAACAGACTGGATTATATTCATCCATGCACTGAGTCACACTGTCCCCTTCCAGTAGGAAAGCTGCTCATGGGAGAAATTCAACTGGGAATTCTGCTTGGTTTACCTGAGGATGTTTTCCCCCCCGAGTTGTTCTACCTCAGAGTGTGCAAACCGCCAACCCATGCAGTGGATAGGGACCTCTCTCTACACAGATGGCTATCCTAAGAACTAGAGGGGAATTAGGGTAAATCTTGCCACCCCTGTGCCATTCCTTTATTACCTGAACAGCTTCCCCTCCTCAATAATACAGCTCTGTCAGGAAATACGAGAAATGTCTGGCACCTGTGGAGACCCTGTCACTCCACATTATCCTCTACAGACCTTCTCCCCCCAACAGTACTGCTCTCTCAGGAGCCATGCTGTCATGCAGGCTGCCTCCCACACACCAGCGTTAGACATAGAGGTGCCAGTAATACATGCCAGGCTTTCGGAGATCTGTGGTTAAGCATCTGAAAGCGTGGCAACTACTGAAAGAGAGGCTCCATGCCCTGTTTGGCGGCAGGCAAGTCTCTTAAGCCCCCCATCTTACCAAAAGATGCTTAGCTTTAAGCACAGGACTTCAGTGAGCCTGCTCACGCACTTCAAGTTAAAGAACCTCCTTAAATCTTTGCATGATCAGAGCCTTGTTCGCTTTGCTCCAGCTCCTCATGTAAAATGGGGACAATTCTTCCTTTCTTCTCTGTACTTCAATAATTAGCTCTTTGGGGCTAGACTTGTCAGTCTGTTATCTATGGACAGCACCAAACACAGTGAGTGTTTCCTGTAAGCTGAGCACTCAGGCAGCCTCCCAGGAGAGATTCAAACACCACCCAGCTGACTAGCAAAGCACTCACAGCCTCCCACAGCTGGCAGCATGTGTTTCTATAGGAGGTATGCATCTGCACATGCCCTGGTGCACATCACAAAATTTATTCGGCACATGGATAGAAAAAAAAATAGGTCAAATTGAACACAGAGTTGTTTCTGTCCCATCCCCCCCTCCAAATCAACTGAAGACTGTTGGTCCCACTGTAACATAACTAATTATCTAAATTAAACCTATACTCCAACATTGGGTCTTCCTTATCGCCAGTATAAAAATCCTTTCATTTGGAATTGCTTAGTAAAGAAAATCAGGAGCATGTAGTGAGATATTGGGCCAGAATTACATAGGTATTTAGGAGCCTAAAGATGCACATAGTTGTGTAGTGTAGTTTAGAAAAGAGCCTAAATGAGTTAAATGCTAAGGTCCATGACATTCAATGGGAGCTATCTTCCATAGTTGTTTAGGAACTTTTGTAAACTCTACTAGGTGACAATCTACAACTTTAGGCAACCACAGAACTGATTTACAAAGTGCATTTTTAAGTGCATGATAGCTGGGTTTACCTACCCTCCAAACCCAACTGGACTGCATCCAAACCAGTGGAATACAAAGAAATATTCAACTTTTCTATGTTTAGAGTATTTCATTTTTATATATTATCAATGCATTAAAAACATATCTGTTTAGCTACGGTTGGCTGATGAGACAAACCATCAACATTTATTTAGATTCCTAGCAAATTTAAAGTATTTTATATTATCATATAAAATAGCTAATCCTACTCTACAGAGACTATGTATAACCAGTTAGTTATAGCTATATATTCTGCTGCTTGTATGTCAGAAAGAGACTATAGCTGGTTCTAGACGTGCTCAGTTTGGCACAATATCGTTCAGCTGTTCAAATCAATCAAGGTTTAAAAATGCAAGAAAAACATGAGTCCTTTGATCTTGTTACAGGCTATTTTTCATTCATGGAGATTGTTCACTAGGACTGCAGCACAGAGTACAAATGTGTTTCCCACCTAGGGAAATTACTAAAATTCCAGACTAAAGGAACTAGAAAGGTCTGAAGTATCTGCAGCTTGTGCTTTCAGAGACTAGGACACAGAGGCAATATTCACAGTAAACGCTTTTATTACATGTCTGTAACGTTGCTAGCACAAGAGGGTTCTGGTTGAAAGATCTCAGCTAGAAGTGATTGAAAGAAAGGGGTGTGGGAAACCAATGTTATGAAAAAGTTTGTTGTTTCATTTGTAGAGCTCAAGAAACACATCCACTGTCAATTTTTAGGTGACGTTCCTCCCTAATAATTTTAATGAAAACTTTATCAAAAGAGTTGGTTTACCAAAAGCCATCATTTCCTAGTGAAAGGCAGAGGATTTTGCACATGAGCGCATGCACATAAAAACAAAATGATAGTGACTTTCATAAAAAGAGATATTGGTGGAAAACGTCAATAAAGTTGAGAATTTAAAAAAAAACAAAACACAATATTCCCCTTTTGTGCTAATGAGTTTTTTTCACCTATCTCTAATATATTTGTTCGAGATCCAGAAGGAAGGGAAAGTAGACCCGTTGAAAGTCTGTAGGTAAAGATAAAAGGTGGTTGCAGAAAGAACAAACAAATCAGGACTGATTTCTTGATAGGGGTCTAGTACAAAAATCACCAAATCAGGGAGATGTGGAGAATGTGGCATTTATAAAACAAACAAATATCCAAAACACAAGTCCTGATAGTGTTGGAAGGACTTTATTCAGTCATCCATTGGAAAAATAAAGAATTTACTGGGAAGTATTATTGTCTGGAACATATCAGGGACAAGTTTGTTTTCAAGAAGTGGAAGAAATAACGAGGGGGATTGTCATTTCAGACTTGATGCTAAGCATGGAAGAACTGGTTGTAAATCAGAAGGTGGAAGGCAATCTGGGTGCATGTAGTTATAATCATCAGATCTATCGTTTAATAAGGGATTGTCTTCTCAATGCGGAAGATTGATGCTGCTGCAATCGATCATCTGGAGTTCGATTTAGTGGGTCAAGTAAAGATCCACTAAATTGAACTCAGAGGATGCCTCTGTCTGCATCAGTATTCCTGTTTCTTTGCGAGGAGTAAGGGAAGCCGAGGGGAGTGTTTGCTCCCATCTATCTCTAGCTTTGGGGATGGCATGGAAACTCAAATTGAGGTACATTGACTCCAGCTTTGCAATTAATGTATCTGGAGTGGCATATTTTAATTCAACCTTTCCCTGTAGAGTGGACCTGGCCTAAGAAAAGGGCAGCATAAAAGCAGAAGAATCAGGACAAGCGGACAAACTCAAAGATTTGGCAAGTAGTGTCCCCTGGGAAGAAAACTTAAGGGGTAAAGGATTTTGGGGAGCTTGATGTTTTTCAGAGGACAGCATTAAAGGCTCATTGGCAAACTATCCCAATGTGAAAGAAAGATAGAAAGAATAGTAAGGGTATGTCTACACTACCCCCCTAGTTCAAACTAGAGCGGGTAATGTAGTCACACGGAGTTGCAAATGAAGCCCGGGATTTGAATTTCCCGGGCTTCATTTGCATGAAGCCGGCCGGCGCCATTTTTAAATGCCGGCTAGTTCGGACTCCGTGCTGCGCGGCTACATGCGGCACGGACTAGCTAGTTTGGATTAGGCTTCCTCGTTCCACGAGGAAGTACAGCTAGTTCGGATAGGAAGTCTAATCCGAACTAGCTAGTCTGTGCCACGTGTAGCCGTGCGGCACGGAGTTCGAACTAGCCGGCATTTAAAAATGGCGCCGGCCGGCTTCATGCAAATGAAGCCCAGGAAATTCAAATCCCGGGGTTCATTTGCAACTCCGTATGACTACATTACCCCCCTAGTTCGAACTAGGGGGGTGGTGTAGACATACCTTAAGAGACTAATACGGCTCCATCAGGAGCTTTCTAGTTACCTGAAAGAAATCAAAAGAGGAATCCTACAAAAACATAGAAACATGGGCTAAGTGCTGAGGAATACAAAAAAAACCCAGCACAGACATAACAAAACATGTAGCAACAAAAATCAGGAAAAGCTAAGGCACAAAATGCATTACACGTAGCAAGGGATAGAGAAGGCAATAAAAAGACGTTCTTAAAATACATGGAGAAAGAAAGACAAAGGAAAGTGTATGTCCTCTAGTTAGTAGGAAAGGAGAGCTCAGATCTGATGACATCGAGAGCTGAGGTGTTTGAGGTGTTTGAACAAGCAAAATAGGCATTAAACTTTCCTAGAAAGAGAAATGTTAATATACATAGTGTTGAGTATCTAGTCACCAAGGGGGAAGGAATGCAATAAGAATAGGGAAAAAACAAGTTAAAGAATAATTTCACACGTTAGATGTATTTAAGTCAACAGGAATTGATGAAATTCATGATAGCTTGTTACACAATAGCTGATACAGAGGCAGCAGCGTGAGGAGAGGGGCCTGCATGTAACCATGAAGTTTAACCGATGAGTCCAGGGTCATTGGTTAACCAGGTACACAGTTACACTATCACATCCCTAGTTGAAAGACTGTACTGAAACTGTAGTTATCAATGGCTTGCTGTCAGATTGGAAGACCATCTTCAGTGAGGTCCCATGGGGTTAGTCTTGGGCCCATACTATTCAATAGCACTTGGATAATGGAATGGAGCAGGCTTATAAAATTTGCAGATGAAACCAAGCCAGAAGGGCATGCAAGAAGGGCTGTCAATTAATTGCAGTTAATGCCTGCAATTAACTGAAAACAACATGAATGCATTAATTTTTAATGCATTAATCGCATGCCTCCCTCCCCACCCGCAGGTATCGGCAGTGAGGGAGCTGACGCCCCAGTCTGGAGCTCTGCGGGCAGCAAGGGAGAGGAGTCTGAAGCCCCATACCACAAGGGGGAAATGAAGCCCCGAGCTTTATGTTTGAAAACACAGAACCCTCCCAAAATATGTAAATAAATGGAATTATAATATACCTTAACAGTGTGATTAAAACTGCAATGAATCACGATTAATCACTTGCCAGCCCTAACTGTAAGCATGTTGGAGGGAAGGATTAGAATTCAAGATTACCTTGACAAATTGGAGAATTAGTCTGAGTTCAACAAGATGTAATTCAATAAAGACACGTTGTGATGAGATGTCTGCCCCGCCCCGGCCTAGCAAGGGTTAAACTCAGTCCTGGGAGAGGGGTAAGATTATGGAGCCTACAGCTGTGGCAATAGCAGCCAATTAGGGCCTAGCTGGGGCTGTATGAATAGGGGCTCCTGGAGGAGAGGAGAGAGAGAGACTTTTACTCCAGCTGCAGATCAGGGGGGAAGGGCTGGCTGCCAGGGAAGCTAGAGACTTCCTGCGACAGGGCAGTGCTGGGGAAAAGCAGGCCGAACAGGGGAGCTATGGCCTGGTCTCACTCCCAAGCTGCGGGGCCTGAGTCAAAGCCTGAGGGTACCAGGACTGCAGGGAGGCTGCCAGGGAAGCAGGAGGTCCACGCCCCTTGCCAGTGATGAATGGCCATGTCACACTGCAGTTTGCCCCTGAGGTAAGGGGCTGGATGACGACTGGCAGTGGGTCACTGAGGCTAGGTGAGCAAGCGGGTTGGGGTTTCCCTGAGGGGGAGGATCCTGGGGGGGGGGGGCACTGTGGCAGGGCAGCACCCAGAGGGGAGGGTGCCATGGTCTGGGAGAGATGTGGGTCTCACTGTAAGGTGGCAGAACCACTAGCACATTAACAGGTGCTAACCAGAGCTAATTCCTACCTGACTGGCAGGAGGCACCACGCAGGCGAGTCACACCATGTTACACACATACAAAGTGCTACGCTTAAGGGACAGGGGAAATCAAATGTGCAGCTGGAAAAATGGAGACTAATCAGTTGGATGGTAGTACAGGTTGAACCTCTCTAGTCCAGAACTCTCTGGTCTGGCAACATCTGCCTTGCAGAATGATGTGAGGTAGCCGAATGTCTACTTTTTATGGGTACGCTCAAGTTTCCTGAAGTCCCAGAAAGTTGGTTCACAACCACCAGTCCTGGCTCTCAGCATTCTGTGCTGTTATTTGGCTTCAATTTACCCCAAGTGTCTTCTCAGAGTCCAGCAAGCAGTGGAAGTGTTGGCGATGCTGCTAGACAATATTGACCTCCTGTGGTTCAGCAAATTCTCTCCTTCAGTCTTGTTCAGGCCCCTAAGGTGCTGGACGAGAGAGGTTAGACCTGTACTATTGACAAGCTCTGTGGCTTATAGTAATGACCAATTGAATAGAAGTCTAAATGTGATGCAATTGCAAAGCAGTCTGATACCATTAATAGGAGTGTCTTTTGTAAGACATGGGAGGCCGGGCCTTGCTCCTGGTGGGGGGCAGGAATCAGCCCCAGCCTTCTCCTCTCCAGCCAGTGCTTGCGGGAGGGAGGCTTGGGCAGCATGCAGCTCTTGCCTTTCCCTGGCCAGCCGGAGCACACTTACTCAGGGGGATTCTGGAGGGGGGAGCATTTGTACCCTTGCAGTCCACACTTACAAAAAAAAAAAGCCCCTTCCCTGGAAATTCCTGCATACGGGCCTGTAACACTATTTTCACAACAAGCATTTCAGTAGGTCCCTCGCGTTTTCATGACACAAGCAGACTAGCAGCAGAGGTTCGGTCCTGTTGTTTAGGAAGGTTGGAGCTCAAGGGCTTTTAAGCCAGCTATGCTGAGGCTCAGCGATCAATAGAAGCAGGTGGCTCTGGTGTCCAGATGGCCTCCTACAACCCTGAATTCTCAGCATGCACAATGAGGTGTGGGCCCTGGGAGCAGATAGCCACTTGGCACAGCATTATCGGTAAAAAGTGGGCGTGCAGCTCACACAGCAGGACATGGGATGCTCAGCCCCGTGTAGAATGATCCTCCATTGCTGCAGGGACTATTGAATCTCTTCTCCTATCACCCTTCCCTGCTTCTCTCTTCCGAATTGTGGTCAGGGGCTTTCTGTGCCTCATTGAGGCTGCTGGACACTATAGTAACTTCAGACTCCACTAAGCAACACTGGGGGACTGGACGGACATCACCAGCTCCGGACCAGGGAGCATAAAAGATCTCCCTTGTCACTCCCATCCAAGCAGAGGTGGGTGTTTGGGGGGTTCTAGCTGAGGAGCTGAAGCAGAGGGAAATTCCTGAGGGGCCCAGTGGTGGATTTGGAGAGAGTGGGGCCCTGTGCTCAGCTTCCTTTTTGCCCTACTCCCCCCGGACCCAGCCAAGAAAACAAACATTCCTTCTTCCTGACCCTCCCGTTTTTTATTCTTTATCCTCCTTCTATACAATAAGCCATAAGGAGTAAATGAAAATCAAGCAAGGGGCCTGGATTGTTTTGTAAACTAACTCTCCCCCCCCCCCCCCCCCAGACTGCTTGAAAATTGCTGACGGTCTCAGTGAATGACTTAATGATCTTTCCAAATATTCTTTGGGCCATTAGCTGACTGTTGTACAGTGCTTTGGATAAGGGCGCTTTATTAAAAAAATCCATAATCTCCATGGCCACGGAGGACAGATTCAGGCGCCGTAGTGGTCCTGCGCTGGCTGGCCTGGAGAAGTGGGCAGTGACCCACATGTGCTCTGCCTAAAAGTGACAGGGGCACAGTTCCATTGGCCACCTGAGTTCCTGCCCCGGCCTCTCCATCCGCCAGCTGCTCTCCCCCTCACCAAGAGGCAGCTGCCACTAACCAGGTGGCAGCCAGCAACCCAAACACAGGCTGGAAGGGCAGGGCTGGCCTTACCATGAGGCAAACTGAGGCAGCCCCCTCGGGTGCCAGACTGTGGGTGGGTGCCACTAGGACCCAGAGAATTGAGACCTTTCAAAGTTTTGGCCCACGCGAGGCGGCATGGGGGCATCATTTGAGCTCCCCACCTCAGGTGCCAAAATGTTGTGGGCCAGCCCTGTGGAAAGCATCAGAGGAGCACAGGGTAGCCACACAGGCGGTGGCCAGAGAGAGGCAGCGCTTTCCTGCTTCCAAGCGCCGCTTTTCTCTGACCGGCTGTGCAGCTGCCCCATGCTCCTCTGAAGCCTTCTAGCCCGTGTTCACGCTGCTCACCGCCTGCTGCTGGCTCTCCTGAGGCTGCAGCCTGCAGCCTGCAGGTGAACCTCCCTGCTCTCCTGTCCCCCCCCCCCCCCACAACAACCCTCTCTGCAGAGGGACTGCCCCCCCAGAGCAGCCACCCCCACTTTAGACCGCCCAGCCCTGGGGGCCCCTTGTCCCTGGGGAGGCCCCCTTGCCAGGGCATGGTATGTTTAATTGTAAAACCACCCAGAGGGGGCTTCATGGTCAAGTGGAATGAGCACGAGATTTGGGTTCCAAAATTCTGGTTCCAGTTCACTGTGGGTTTCCGAAAATCACTGTGTCATCTCCAGTTTTCAGATGGGTACCTATCACAATGGGTTGTCAAGAATTATCCAGTACTTGTCTTTCCAGCACTCTGAACGCCAGCCGTCAGCAGCTAGTAAGGGACCGCTGAAATTCAAAGCAGTTACTTCCAGACACAGATACTGGGAGAATAGCAAGCCTTCAAATCTGGCCCCTTGACACATTTGGGAGGAGGAGATTTGCACATTAGACCGGTGGGAGGTTGTGCACCCGCATTTCAGATGCAGTGACCCCCATCATTGCATAGACAGTAAAGGGAAAAAAGAAAAAAAAAAAAGCAATAGCACTCCATGTCTGCAGCCAGGCTCATACAATATAAATGAGAGCCTGCTGCTGCATGGGGAAGACACCTGTGATTCAGACGCTCCAAAACACACTTAACAGGCAGCGTGAAATCAGGACTGGCTCTCCCAGGAGCCAATCTGAAGCAGGCTGCTCTGAGAGGAGCAACTCTTTCAGAAAGCAGCACATGTCCCTGCCACTCCTGGGAGAGCTAGTATGCGGGAATTCGCTCCTGGGTCACCACACACGAGTCCTAGCACATCTTCCCCCATATAAACCAAATGATTCCCAAAACAGACAATGGGAAAGTTGATCATTGCAACATGGAAGAACACTGTGGGGTACCAACGCAGCCTTCTGCCCAGCACTGCTTGTCGCTGGGAGGAATTAAACAGATGTGATTAGCAGAAAATTTTGTATCTGCATCCGTATCTGCAGATGCGTCTACTCGTGGACATAGAGCAGATAAGCACACATTGGCAGGGTTCTAGATACAAAAGTTTCCACATCAACATCCACAAAAACAAGCTGTGGCTATCCACATTCACATCCTCAGAGATCCGCGGAGTTGCTGGGCTCTATTGATTAGCTCATCTAGTGCAGGAGCCAGATGTGAGAAAAGAAGTGCAAGTCTAAACCTTTCAGGAAGTTTCATGAAAAAGAGATGTCTCATGACCCAGAAGGCTTATGCTATGCAGGGGCCTTGCTCCTTTTGTGTGTGCGCGTGTGTGGGGGGAAGAAGGAGGAGATGGAGAAGGGATACTGTATAATACGTGGCCCTGAAATAAAAAACAAACCACACACAACAAACAAAACAAGCAAGGTTGGATCTGAGAGGATAGGTATGCATGGATATAAAAGAAATTTAGGGTACGTCTAGACTACATGCCTCTGTCGCCAGAGGCATGTAGATTAGGCTACCAGACATAGGAAAATGAAGCGGCGATTTAAATAATCGCCTCTTCATTTAAATTTACATGGCTGCAGCGCTGAGCCGACAAACAGCTGATCAGCTCATCCCAGGAGGTATACCTGGGTGGTCGACAAATGCCTTTGATGTCGACACCCTGATTAGCTGTTTGTCGGCTCAGCGCGGCAGCCCTGTAAATTTAAATGAAGCGGCGATTATTTAAATCGACGCTTCATTTTCCTATGTCTGGTAGCCTAATCTACATGCCTCTGTCGTCAGAGGCATGTAGTCTAGACGTACCCATAGTCTGTGTGTGCACACCACTCCTAGACAGGGCACCCTGCACTGACCAGGTACATCCACGTCAGATGAATATTTCTCCTCATCAACTTTGAATCACCTCAGATCTGATGGGATTTATCTACGGGATTCAGAACTAGTGTTCCATGTAAGCTGTGTGCTTGTGCAGCCACTCAGGAGAGAGCCAAATGTTGCCCAGCTGGTTAGCAGAGCTCCCACAGCTAGGTTTGTGTTTCTATTTGTGGTGCACATTTGCTCATGCTTCGGTGCACATAAAAATTATTCCACACATGCGATGGAAAAAACACCCACACAGGGAGGCTATGTCTAGACTGCAAGCCTCTTTTGAAAGTATATTTTGAAAAAGAGCAGCTAGACTACAGTCAGTACTTTCGAAAAAACAAACCGCTTTTTCGAAAGAGCACTCAGTCTGGATGCTCTTTTTCGAAAAAAGCACAGTTTGCATTACATAACGCCTTTTTTCGAAAGAGCACTTTCGAAAAAAGACCTTATTCCTCGTAAAACGAGATTTTCCACAGTCAAAAAACCCTGCCATGTTCTTTCAATTTACTTTCGAAAGAACACAGCAGTAGTTCAGACTCAGGGGAAGTTTTTTCAAAAAGGCCACTTTCTTCGAAAAAAACCTCTGTAGTCTAGACACACCTGGATGGAAAAAGTTAGTAGGAACATTGTTCAGAACCACATTCCTATTATCCATCCATTTGTCTCCCACACTTATACGGTCCTCTCTACCTGCTTCAGTGATGCCACTACCTCTGTGCTATGCCTAAGAGAGACGTTTCCCATCTGCGCTGGCTACTGGAGTTACATGCTACTAGCAGCATGTTTCGTTTTCTGGTCCCCAGGCCAGGAGTCATAAATAAAGGTGCTTTTGCAACATTTGGTAAAAGTTGCCTCCTTACAGGCAATAGTTTCCATCCCAGATAAGTAGGAAACGATGCGCTGAGTAAGGGCACATACTTTAAGCAGCCCGTTCAACCCGGCTGTAGATCAGCGTGCCTCAAAGACTCTCCAAAGGAACATTACAGGGACAAGAGCTATTGCATCTGTTAATCGGCTCCACTTCCTTGACAGAAAGTGAAGAGTTTACTTTCACATGCTGTCACCTCTCAATTCACTCTGTTGTTTCTGCAGGGGAACCGGTCATGGGGTCATCGCAGCTCTGTTTCTCCGCCAGGAAGAGCGAACCGAGCAGCAGAGCAACATAGGCCATCAACTCTCCTCTTTCGCTGGGAGTGGCAGGAGGTCAATGTTCAGGGTGACTGCAGGCAGCGACTGCCATCAGATGCGGGGAGGTGGCTACGTTGCACTTGGAGAAATAGAACCAGCAGAATCTTGTTTGGGGAATAAGGCATTTATTGTGAAGGCAGAATTCATTTACTGTCCCTAGCTACTAATATTGTCCACCACACGTACACACAACGCACAACATACACAGCTCTATCGATGGGATAGAATTACCAGCCTCAGTTGCTTACGCTAGTCAATGGGTCCAGACCCAAGGAGGGGAACCAGGTCGTGTCCATGCACACCCATGCTGCTAGAGAACAATCGTCGAACCAAAAGACCCAATCCTATAGTTTTGCACCATCTTATATGTGTTAGTCCATAGAGTCTGTCCGGTTCCACTGCCCCAGGGCACTGTAGGACCATGCATCATCAGTTAATGGCACATGGGATTTGGATTTGGGGGGGGGGGGGACGAGGGGGGAGAGATGGGCCTTTTCTTGCTCTCTTGGGTGGTTCATTTTGCAGGGCTTGCTCACATTGTTCTTCGGCCATCAAGGTGGTGCTGGCAGCTGGTCACCCAGAAGGGCTGGCTTTGGGACTGATCCCTTTACACACCCACCTCTATGCGAGATTCTCTCCTGCACAAACACACCCATAGCCACACCTAGGCTGTCTACATTGGCCCCTATTCCGTAATAGGGATGCTAATGTAGCACTTGGGAATAGGCAATCCGCAGGGGATTTAAATATCCCCCGCAGGATTTGCATTTTCATTTCCTACTTTCAAGTAGGAATAAGAGATCCTCTGGAAAAGAGCTTATTTTCCGGAGGATCGCGTCCAGACTGGCGCTTTTCTCTGGCTTATCTACAAGCCGGAAAAAAGCGGCAGCCATGAAAATGTAAATCCCGCGGGGGATATTTAAATCCCCCGCAGATTTGCCTATTCCCAAGTGCTACATTAGCATCCCTATTATGGGATAGGGGCCAATGTAGACGTAGCCCTAATGTTAAACAGAGTTGAGGCATGACCAAGTTTAAAATGGGGTTTCAGTTACAATACGGGGTTATATAACATCACATTGATAGATATAATGCTTTACAAGGGTGACATCATTCTTCAGCCCTACAGCTAGGAAGAGGAAGAAAGAAGAGAGGAAGAAGTGGAGAATGTAGGTAGCAGGGGCGGGGGGAGGGAATTCCTTACAGAGCAAATAAAGAGGAGACACAGTGTTTCCTGCATTAGGAGGATGATTGCTCTCTCAGAAGAGCATCTACGCAGAATCCTTCCTCACCATCAAGCCTGTCTGTCCCTTTCAGATGGGTTTAGGCCAAAACTAAAGTACTGAATCCAAATACCTTTGCACTTGAGGAGTAAGAGAGACCCTATTTCAACTGGTATATATGCCTGCATCTGCACTCACCTTTATGATCTCGGGACAGACACCAGAGCGGAAGGAGTGCAGACTCCTGCTTTCTGTTCCCGAGCCACAGATTTCACAAAGCAAGATTTCAACTCCAGATGGCAGAAGGAGTCTCCTGAGAGCAGTTAAGCTGGTGAGAATTTCACTATTTCGGGCTGCAATGTCATGAAAGCGAGCAACCAGCGAAGTGACAGCCAACCTATTATCCTTAACTTGCACTTAACATTAAGCATGAGTAGGCTCTCTGAAAGGAGAAAGGCTACACACATGCTTCATTAAGTACTTTCCTGGGGTAGGGGCCAATTTGCCAATAGTGCTTACTCCAGCTGGCCAGAAGGTCTCTAGCTCTGGGTTCTCTCAGGACTTGGGGCCAGAGTCACAGAAGGCATTTAGACACCTAATTCTCATAGATTTAAGAACTATGGGGAAGGCTGCTAGAGGAAGCCCCAAAGTAAAATTATCTAAACCAGCAGACACCTCTCCTGGGTGGAATTACCCAGCCCACTCAATTAGCCTCATTAACATTAGGACAACAAATGATAGGTACTTCTCCCCACCCCCTTGTTATTTTCCCACTCTTTTCTTCCCCCTCTCCACTCAAGCTCATCTCATCTGAAGAAGTGAGTTTTGCCCATGAAAGCTCATACAATATATATTTGTTAGTTTCTAAGGGGCCACGGGACTACTCATGGTTTTGAAAGTTACAGACTAACACTGTTACCCCACCAAGACATTTGCACCAAGGAGTGATTGTTGACAATCCCCTGAAAATAAGACAGCCTTAGCTACAGCCCTATTGATGAGAAATGCACACAAAAACTGACTTTGCTTGAGATTTAGTGTGTGCTGTCAAGTTTCATCGTGAAAAATCCTCTACAGCAGAGCCTGAAGTTTAAAATAAAAACCAAAGAAAAGCAGAGACTAAAAGGCCTTACATACCCACCAGTTCTTTAGCTCCTGCTGGTATCCCTAGTTCTCTCTTTCAGGCAAAGCTGAGCCCAGGGCTTTTCAACTCATCCTTTTTTCAGGCTGAGTTTCCCCTCCTGTGTCTCTCTCCCAGCTAGTTATTTGCTGGGCTTGTACACACCTGCCAACTCACCCTCCTCCACCAATTAGCACTTAATCATCCAATTACCTTAAAAGTACAAACTTTCCCACAGCTGAAGATATACAGCTACTTAAGAAAGAGTTAACCCTTGCTTCCCATTTGCACGGCTGGAGCTGCCCAGGAGATTCTGATGGCATGTTACCCTGTGATTCAGTGGCTAGGGCTCCAATGTAGGAATAAGGAAACAGGGGTTCTAGTTCTTTCCCAGAGGTGCTGCAAGGTTTGGGGCAAGTAACTTCCATCTGCCTCAGTTTCCCCACTTCTAATCTGGGAATAATGATACTCTTTCTTTGTGGAGCATCTGGAGGTCCAAAGTCTCCGAGGGGTTGCCGTGTTAGTCTGTATCCGCAAAAACAAGGAGAAGTCCTGTGGCATCTTAAAGGCTAACAGATTTATTTGGGCATCAGCTTTTGTGGGCAAAAACCACTTTGTCAGATGCAACAGTCTAAATGCGTTAGATTGTCCTGGAGATAAGCCATGACCTTGAAGACTTGGGTCCAGTTTTCAGCTCACCCACAGATCCAATTTTGGGGCCAGTCACTTAATTCACCCTGTCTGTTGTTTTCCCCAAAGAGATTTAATTAGTTGTACTACCAGGCTGTCTACACGACGAGTTTTGCCACAAGAGCCTATGCAAATGCAGTGTGCATTAGCATTTTCTCACGCTTCATTTGCATACTCTCTTCCGATCTGTTTTTGCGCAAGGGGTTTTTGCACAAAAACAAGCAGTGTGGACGTTTTCTTTTTGCGCAAAACCCCCCTTTTGCACAAGATCCTTATACCTAAAAAAAGGAAGCATACCGATCTTGAGGAAAAAGGGGATTTTGCGTCAAAAGGAAACGTCCACACTGCTTGTTTTTGTGCAAAAAACCCTAGCACAAAAACAGATCGGAAGAGAGTATGCAAATGAAGCGTGAGAAAATGCTAATCCGTGCTTCATTTGCATAGGCTTTTGTGGCAAAACCCACAGGCTGTGTCTAGACTGGCCAGTTTTTCCAGAAAATCAGCCGCTTTTCCAGAAAAACTTGCCAGCTGTCTACACTGGCCGCTTGATTTTCCACAAAAGCAGTGACGATCTACTGTGCGAAATCAGCTGCTTTTCTGGAAAAGCTTTGCCACTCCCGTTCGGGCAAAAGTCCTTTTTGCGAAAAACTGTTGCGCAAAAGGGCCAGTGTAGACAACTAGCTAACGCTTTTGCGCAAACGCAGGCTAAATGGAAAAAAGCGGTTTGGACGCCGGGAGACCCTGTAGGAGCCCCAGACTTCCTGGTAACTCGAGCTCTTAAAGAACACGCAGGCTGCTAAACGCACGTGGCAGGAGCGTGCCACAGACCTCTTTGCCCTGAGGTCTGCCACAGCGCCCCTGTCCTGCCCAGCAGCCATCTGAGCCAGCCATGGCAGCTCTGGGCGCTGAGCCACCTGCACTCCCAGCGCAGGAGGCCCCAAGGGGCCGGAAACAACGGGCCCCCTCGTGGTCCCCCAGGGAGCTGGAGACCCTCCTGGACCTGTGGCAGGAGGAGGAGGACCTCCATGATACGAGGTCCCGGAGCTGCAATGCTGACATCTACGGCCGCATGGCCCAGACGCTAGCCCAGCAGGGACATCCGACCTGGAACCTCGAACAGGTCCTGGCTAAGGTCAAGGAGCTGCGCCTGGCTACGTGCGGGCCAGCGAGGACAAGGGGGCAGGACCAGACCCCACTACAACCGGCTTCATGCCATCCTTGGCCAGCCAGCCCCACAAGCCCCGGACGTGCCCGTGGACACCTGCCAGCGCCCCCCCATCACCCGGACCACTGAGGCGGGGGAAGGAGACAGCAGTGCGTCGGAGGAGGAGCCCAGCATCGCCACCCAGCAGGCCCCCTCCAGCAGCTCCTCCGAGGCCGGGGAAGGATCCACGGGTAAGTCTTTGCAGTTTGCACTCACAAGGGCGGGGGGTGAGGGGGAGAGCCAGGCGCCCGGAGGGGGAAGGGGGAGAGCATGTCACTCAAGCCACGTGAGCTGCACGCTGTGTAGCATTAGGCAGCAAGCAGCACGTGCAACCACATGCAGCCTGGTGACTGAGCGGCACATGGCCGCGGCACGCAGCTGCAGGGCACACATGGGACCATGCTGCTCACACACATTTCAGCGGGACCAGGGGGAAGGGTGGATGCCAGCTGGAACCAGCCAGGGCCCCAGGGACTCAGCCCAGAGCCCGCACCTCTGCCAAGGGTGCAGCATGGAGAACGGCACACTGTCCCATGCCTGGCTGTGAGGCACAGCCAGCTGCTCTTGGATAAACCACAGCATCACAGCCCTGTGAACGTGGCCCCCACCGAGCCCCTCGCCTGCTCCCAGTGCCTTGGCTGGCTCCCCGAGGGAAGTCCCCACTGCGGCCACACGTGTCCCTGGGCTACGTGTGTGAGGGATAGTGGGAGGGGGAAGGGGGGGAAGCGCTCGGGCTGCCCCTAGGGCCGCCTGAGTTTTGCTGCAAGGATGGGACACCCCTCCCCCCAGTCACTCTTCTGGTTCCGTCCAGGAGATATCCCACACGATGGGGATCTGAGAGCCCAGACCACCTCTGCCAGATGTGCTCCCAGGCACTGTGTGGGGATGCATCTCGCTCCCTGTCAAACACCAGTGATTAGCCCAAAGCCTCACAGTCTCCACCGGCAGGGAGTTACACAGGTTAACGTAACACAAGTGCCCTCCCGCCCTCCACGGGGCCAGGATACAGACCGCTGGTTACAATACATGGAGGAGGACCCTACTCCAGGGGCGGTCCTCCTTGCAAACATACAACACGGGGGGCAGGAGGGAGAACTGAGTGGGCCCAAGCCACACAACTGTGGGGTCACCTGGGATCAGGGGTGGAGGGCATGAGGTGTGGGGACAGTGGCTGGCCTGCCTGACTGACCCATCCTTTCTTCTCTTCCCTGCAGCGGGACCAAGCACAAGCCGGGGACCCTCCAGTCCTGTAGCAGTGGTACCCCCAGCTGCCCAACCACACAGGCACAGGCTCCGCCACCGGGACCAGCTCCTTCGCCAGCACGTGCAGGCCATCGAGCGAATCGAGGCCTTGATACGTGAGCACGTCCGGGGGACCTGCAGTGGCGCCAAGAGGCCTGGGCCGCCTTCCAGGCAAAGTGCACGTGCATGGCTGACTCCATCGCCACCCTCACTGCGCACATAGCGCATGCCATCCATTCTGGCATGGCCTTACCCCATGCCCCCGCCATCCCTCCCCTAGCACTGCCCATGCCCCCTGCTCCTGTCGCCTCTGCAATACGCCCTGCTCCTGCCCACCTCCCCGTGCAGCCTGCCCCGATGCGGCCTGCCCCACATGTCCAGGGCCGCCCCCTCAGGAGTGCTCACAGGGGCCACCCCTCCCAGGAGTAGCTCCTCCCCCTCCCCGTCCCAGTTGAAGGTCTCCTCCTCCTCCTCCCCCTCCCCCTTGTAAATAAAAACAGACATTTTTCAGTTGGGAACAAAACTGTGCTGGTTATTGTGTTACTCGAGGTAACTGTAATAAATGATTTGAGATGCCAATTAGCCAACTAAATTTAAGAGGATTACAAAATGCGGACACCAAATTCTGTATCTATCACCGGTGGTCCCTTTAAGTGGTCATTGGTTTGTGGCGCATAAATAAATACTGACACTTTTAAGTAAAATTTAAACCACAACTATATTAACATAGATAACAAACAAGCAAGAAAGATTAAAAGATGCACACAAAAGAATATGTAACATAGTCTAGATGCAGGGGACGATTGTAGTGTTGCTGGCAACCTCAATCCTTTGGTCCTTCCGGGCCTCGGGAGAGGAACAGCCAGGAAATCCCTCGATGGAAGACGACGGCGAAGCTGGCAACCTCAATCCTTTGGTCCTTCCAGGCCCCGGGAGAGGAAGAGCCTAGAGATCCCTCGAAGACGACTGGAATCGGGTACGCTGACTCGAGCCTTCCGCACAAACCACGAATCCTCTTCCCTGTTCTTCGGGACAGCTTGGACAGGCGATGGTGGCCTAAACCCTAGCCTAAACTAAAAAGAAAAACCCTAACTACGTCCGACGCACCCGACGAACATTCACGATGATGGCCGCTGTGCTTGGAACCGACGCTTTACAATTGGGGGGAGATAAGAGGAGGGGGGGAGAGGAGAGGATGGGAGAGAGTCGTATGGGGAGACCCAGGCGACCCTACTATGGGGCTTGTGCGAACATGTCCATCAGGACCTCTCTGATGCACACCGCATCCTGGTGCTCCTGGCAGACGGCAGCTGTGTGGGGCTGTTCCAACGTCTGTGCCTCGGCTGCCATCCATGCAGGGAGGAAGGCCTCCCCACTCCGCTCCACAATGTTGTGGAGCACGCAGCATGCAGCCAGTACCTCCGTTGCATTCCACTCACCCATCTCGAGACGGGTGAGCAAACAACGGAAGCGGGCTTTTAAGCGGCCGAAGGCGAGCTCCATCTGATTTCGGGCCCAGTTGAGGTGGTCGTTGAACTGGGCCCGGTTATGGTCTGGCCGCCCCGTGTAGGGCCACGTTAGCCAGGACAGCAGGGGGTAGGCTGCATCCCCAATGACTCAGATGGGCATAGGCACATCCCTGACAGTCAATTCCTGCCGGGGGAAGTAGGTGCCCGCCTCCAGCCTGCGAAAGAGTCCGAAGTTGCGGAGGATGCGGGCGTTGTGTGCCCTACCGGACCAGCCTGTGTAGACGTCCAGGAAGCGGCCCCGGTGGTCCACAAGGGCCTGGAGAACAATCGAGCAGTACCCCTTCCTGTTCGTGAAATGGGCTGCTCGATGCTCCGGGGCCCGGACGGGGATGTGGGTTGCGTCCAGGGCTCCCCCGCAGTTGGGGTACCCGAGGGCAGCGAAGCTGGCCAGCGTAGCATCCACGTCATGCAGGCGGATCACTCTCGGGAGCAGGACATCATTGATGGTGTGGACAACCTGCAGAAGGGTGCAGAGAAACACAGGGGAACACATCACATAAGGCAGGGGTGAGTGTGCGCTCCCTTGGGCCCCCCCCCCGTGATTCCCTCTGTCCTCACGCATGCGCGCGCGCACACACACACACACACACAAACACCAGGGCCCCCTCGCCCCACGGCCCCCCCACCACTACCAGCAGGCCTGTACAAGGGAGGGACGGCCCAAACTCCTGGGTGACCCAGCCTGGAGTCTTGGCTGCCCCTGGGCATGGAGTGCAGCACCCTCCCCGCACCCCACACCTCCTGGGACTTACCTCCATCACGACGACACTGATGGTGAATCTTCCCACCCCGAATTGCTGTGCCACCGAGTGGTAGCTGTCCGGGGTGGCCAGCTTCCACAGCGCGATGGCGACCCTCTTGTTGACGGGGATGGGTACATGCAGCCGGGTGGTGACTCTCTCTAGCGCGGGGGTGAGCCAGGCGCACAGCTCCAGGAAGGTCCGCTTTCGCATGCGGAAATTCCGGAGCCATTGCTGGTCGTCCCATTGCCCGAGGACCAGCCGGTCCCACCAGTCCGTACTGGTGTCCAGTCTCCAGAGTGGCCTCTCCATGGTGGGGTGCTGATGCCACAGGGACACCATGGCCTCCATGGTGAGGGAGTTGAAGGCGATCTGCACCTTCTGGTCCTGAAAGACGAGGGCACCGGCCTGGAGCACCAGCTGCAGGCACTCGAAAATGGCCGATGGGGGCCAGAGCAGGCACATGGCCACCCCTGGCTCCATGGCAGACAGAGCAGGGCACAAGAAAGCAAAATAGGAAAAAGCAGTAGGGGGCCAAAGGGTGGTGTCCCAAAAAGTCAGAGGGCAACCACCAAACCTGCCATGGCTGTCAGTCCCTGCCAGAGGTCCTAACGCATGGAGCAGAAGAAAAACGGCTGTCCGGCGAGACCCCTTTAAGCACGTGTCTGTACGGAGCTCCAGCCCCGCCCCCGGAAAGGTCTGGTGGCCTTTTGCCCTCTTCAAAATGGTTCCGGGCTTCTGCTTTTGCGCAAAAGCGCGCCGCCAATCTCGACGCGCTTTTCTGCAAAAGCGCATCGTTATAAAGATAACTCCGGGACCAATCTAGATGCTCTTTTCTGGAAATATTTTTAACGGAAAACCTTTTCCGTTAAAAGTATTTCCGGAAAATCATGCCAGTCTAGACGCAGCCACAGTGTAGATGTAGCCCCACAGAGCCTAGGATTCCTAGATATGGGCGAAACCCCTTTAGTGCTAGGCGCTGTACAAATAAGGACAATCCTTTCCCCAGAGAGGTTACACTCTAATATTTCCCAACCTGATTGGGGTGTTGGGAGGACAAAATCCATTGATTTTGTAGCATTCCTAGTAACGGGGGCTAAATAAGTACTTAGATATAAGAGGTAAGAATTATCTTATCACCTGCTTTAAACATACTTCAGTCTTTAACCACTGTCCCTATACTGTGGTGAGTAATGAATACTGAGCGCTACACTGTCCCTATACTGTGGTGAGTAATGAATACTGAGCGCTACCATTTATCATTAATTATGTTCATTTTTACAGTTCCGGGACTGGAGAGCTACTATAACTGGCTGACATTTCTTTTCCATTTACTAAAATGTAATCATTTGACATAACGATCATTGGTGAGGTTGGTTGGAAAACAGCAAGAACAATTTAATTTTCACAAACACTGGAAATCCAAAGTTTGTGAAAATGTGAGCAATATTTCCCATAACTCTACTGGCTGGGTGCATTTGTGTGTTGTTTACTGATTGTCTTCAATTACCTATGTGTAGATAAAGTTATCATCTACTCACTGACATATGCTCAATATAGAGAGGCATGCAAAGGAACAGCCATAGTCTAACCTTCCTTCCACCTACTTTAGTTCTTTTCTGCACTTTTCAGAATGCTGGGTTTGCACCCCGCACCAGCAGATCCTCCTGTACCACCCCCAGCCCTGCCACTAGTGGGGCTGTGTGACCCCTAATAGGAGATGGCGGGGGTAGGGTTGAGGGTGGTACTGCTGCTCTGCCAGCATGTGATGCTAACTCCCGGGTGCGATAGGACCATGCTCCTCTTTGTTAGCTACAGCTTCTCTTGGGAGCAGTGCCCTGCAGATCCCAGGCAGATATCCACAAATATCTACATCTGCGGATAAACATTTGTATCTGCACAGGCTCTGAAAATCTCTTGATTAGCCTGAAGGCTACATCTGAGAGTTGGCCTTTCTGGTGTGATGCTCAACGGTCACCATCCTACACTTCTCTAAAACTACCTGTGAAAAAAATATCTAAAGGCAGGAAAGAAAAGGGGGTGGGGAAAGAAACTCGAGTTGAACACAGGACCAGGAACTGATTATTCCTAGCCCTAATGTTGTGACCTTGCCTCGGTTTCCCCATTTGTAGAATGAGGGTAATATTTATTCATCTCCCTCCCAGGGAGGTTATGAGGACACTAGTTTGCCATCTTCTCGAAGGCTAATGGTGCTGCATCATTTCTCTTGGGAGAATTTAATTTCTTGGTTCATAGCCCATCAATTTTAGAGTCATGTGAGACTGGTAGGCGCTGCCGATTGTCAATCAATAAAGAGCTATTTGGAGTCTTTCCTCGATTGTCTCTCCCTTCTGGCAGTTTTGGAACTATTACCTATATCTCTATTTTCCCATCATTTGGAGTTGGCAGCACACACGGCCTTCACTAAGGGAACAGAATGTTCAATACATGAACTTCATATGAGCACATCCGAGTTGTCATCTGACCTCGTTGCGTATAAGTGTTCTGGGTTAATGGTGACTATTGTAGGCATCATTGTTGATTTATTATTTATTTTATTTAAATAATTTATTTAATGTGGGTTGCCAAAAGGCACTTGAGAATGGCGCATTAAAAAAAAAATCATTAATTGACCCAAGCTGCAAGCTCCAGCTGGGCACAGATGGAAACAGAGGAAGTTCAGTGCGGTCAGCAATAAACTGACCCATCAAGGAGGATTTACATAAGGTCTACAGTAAAAGGGGACGTCAAAGTGAGATATGTGATTCCAGCTACGTTAATTATGCTGGAGTCCATGTACCTTGTTTCCTGTTTCCCAACTGTCCCTACCATGGGAGGCCAATGGGAGCAAATACTCCCATCGTCTTCCCTTACTCCTCGTATAAGCAGGAGTACTGGCAGCTGGCGGGGATGCCCTCTGAGTTTGATTTAGTGAGTCTTAACTAGACTCACTGAATCAAACTCCAGAAGATCAATTGTGGCAGCGTCGATCTTCCACGGACTGAAGATGTGGCCTGAGATGTTCTGGGAGCTGACATTAATTTAAAGAGGGAGGGCAACATTTGAGGCGGCTCTTCCACAGAGTATACCCTGGGATGTTGAACAAGAACAGTCCATCTGATTTGAGGCACAAGATCATCCTGCTTGTTTGATTTATTCTTCCTAGAGTCCTTTTCAATTGGGAAAACTGAATCAGCCGCGGTGTCACAGTGGGAACGTGCACTGTAAATTTCCCATCACTTCCTGATTTACAGAGGTGACACAGAGTATCCCAGGAGATGTGAATGGTATGTGCCAAAAGGGTAGTTTGAGGTAGGAGGCTCACTTGGAATGAGCACTCAAAGATGTGGGTATTTTCAGAAATTTTCCAGGCTCTCCCATAATGGTTTCTTCAATAGCTGACAGATCTTCATTTCTTTTTGACAAGCGGCCCTAGGTGCTGAGTTTAATTATCATAAGGGGAAACCACAAGTCTATTCTTCCACCTCTGAAGAGATCACATTTCATAGCCCGGAGGTTCAAGGTTCTCTTCTTCCCCTTCTCCTGCACCAAGTGTCTACTGTTCATAGAAAAAGTCTCAGAGGAGTAGCTGTGTTAGTCTGTAACTTTAAAACAACATTTAGTCCTGTCACACTTTAGGGCATCTCTACACTGGGAAACCATTTTGAAATAACTAATTTCAAAAAAATAACTCCCGAAAGAACAAAATCGAACCAGTGTGTCCTCACCATGGGGGAGCCTCGAAATTAGTCCGAGGCAGGCTCCGTTATTGTGAACGTGTGACCTCGACATAGAACCCCAGGAAACACTGTGGAGTAATTACTTCGGATTCCTCTGGGGAGTAGTTCCTTTGAAATAGCAGCAGCAGAGCATCCACACTACTGCTATTTTGAAACAAGAGTTATTGCCCAAGGAAAGCAGGAGTACAGATTTTGAAATAAGCAGCCCATTATTTTGAAACAATGGGCTTGGGAGTGTGGACACTCCGCTTATTACAGTAAAACTCCGATAGTCCAGCATCCAATTGTTCGGCACTCCCGATACTCCGGCATCAAAATGCCAAGCGCTCCTGACCAGCTGATTAAAAAGCCTGCAGCTCAGCATACATGCTGGCTGTGACCAGACGGAGCATAAGGTTGGGGGGCTGGGGGGAGGGGACAGTGGGATCGTGTTACAATATGGAGAAGAGCATTTTGCTTCAGCGATGGGGAAAGGGAGGGGGGGGGAGGAGGATCAGGTTACAGCACGGAGGAGACCAAAGAGGGAAGGGCAGGGGAGAGGGAGGCAGATTGTGTCCGGGCCAGCTGTTAAGCCGTGCAGCTGTACCAGAGCCTCCCGATTCTCCGGCAAATCTGATAATCTGGCACCACCTAGGTCCAAAAGGTGCTGGATTATCGGAAGTCTACTGTATTTTGAAATAAGGGGGGTTGTTTCAAAATAACTCCCTAGTGAGATCAGGGCTTAGAGACTAACAAATACATATATATAGTATCATGAGCGTTTGTGGGTAAAACCCACTTCCTCAGAGGTATATAAAATCATGAGTGGTGTGGAGAGGGCAAATAAAGCAAAGTTATTTATTAGTTCCTTAAATAGAAGAACTAGAGGACACCAAATGAAATTAATGGGGAGCAGGTTTAAAACTAATAAAAGAAAGTTCTTCTTCACACAGTGTGGAAAAATCCCTGTAATATTATATTTTGTATTAAGATCTTGTCCTTTTAGATATATCTTTGTTAAGTGTTCTTATAGAATCTCCGTAACATTTATCCTATAACTTTGTATTAAGATATATAGATCTTGTAAGAAAAAAAATGTCTTTTGAGCTCTCCCCTTTCCTTGATTGCCCTGTTGAAATGAATGAGGTGTGAATGGAGAATGAAAGGTGAGCACCTCCAGCAGCAGTTGCAAAGGTGGAGAAGGTCTGGGAGCCAGATCCAAGACAATACCAGCAAAGTGAGCTCATTAAGAAGACTGGACATACAGACGCCTTGGGAGTCAAGCAGCAAGTGCCTGCCCTTGGAAGAACTCTCTTTGAAGCAGCACTAAGAAAGGCCAGTTGATGACTAATTGGCTGCATGAGAGGGATAAATAGGAGGCATCTTGCAGAGGGACCCCAGGTTTTCGTCTTGTCAACATGGGAGCATCGATCCGGATCGGCAGAAGCCCAGCTCCACCCCCTCCCCCATCTAACTCACCTGGCCAGTGCAGTTAGGGGGAGCAACTTTTGGTAACAACAAGACAGAGTGTGCTTGTGTGTGTGTGAGAGTGCATGAGTGCAATGTGTCATAAGCAATTGATAAGTATTGATTATTCTATGCAGAAGTCATTCTGCCGCTCTACTCTGCACTAGTTAGGCCTCAGCTGGAGTACTGTGTCCAGTTCTGGGCGCCACATTTCAAGAAAGATGTGGAGAAATTGGAAAGGGTACAGAGAAGAGCGACAAGAATGATTAAAGGTCTAGAGAACATGACCTATGAAGCCAGGCTTCATGAACTGGGCTTGTTTAGTTTGGAAAAAAAAAGATTAAGGGGGGACATGATAGCGGTTTCCAAATATCTAAAAGGGTGTCACAAGGAGGAAGGAGAAAATTTGTTCCTCTTGGTTTCTGAGGACAGGACAAGGAGTAATGGGCTTAAAGTGCAGCAGGGGAGGTTTAGATTGGACATTAGGAAAAAATTCCTAACTGTCAGGGTGGTCAAATATTGGAATAAATTGCCAAGGGAGGTGGTGGAATCTCCCTCTCTGGAGATATTTAAGAACAGGTTAGATAGACATCTGTCAGGGATGGTGTAGACGGAGCTTGGTCCTGCCTTGAGGGCGGGGGGCTGGACTCGATGACCTCTCGAGGTCCCTTCCAGTCCTATGATTCTATGATTCTATGTGTGATCAATAAATGTGGCATGTTGCCTTATCCCTCTGGAAAAGATCCCAAGTACTTCTTTTAAGTACAACACAGCGTGTAGTCAACCTGTGGAACTCCTTGCCAGAGGAGGGTGTGAAGGCTAGGACTATAATAGAGTTTAAAGAGAAGCTAGATAATTTCATGGAGGTTAGGTCCATAAAAGGCTATTAGCCAGGGGATAAAATGGTGTCCTTGGCCTCTGTTTGTCAGAGGCTGGAGAGAGATGGCAGGAGACAAATTGCTTGATCATTGTCTTCGGTCCACCCTCTCTGGGGCACCTGGTGTTGGCCACTGTCGGTAGACAGGATACTGGGCTAGAAGGACCTTTGGTCTGACCCAGTACGGCCGTTCTTATGTTCTAACAGCGTGGCACTCCCTGCTTCTCCCTGTCCCCTCCTCCCTCCCTCCCCCATATACTCCTCTCAGCCAGCAGCAGTTAGCAGGTGAGGGCTCCATGCTGTGAGGGGGGATTAGTGGGGAAGCCCCATGCCCCCAGCAGAAGCTGCACACGGGGAGGGAAGGGAAGCTGCAGGCCCCCAGCAAAAGCCATGCATGGGGGGGTGGGGAGAATGCCCCACCCCCCTTGCAGAAGCTGAGGGGAGTGGTGGTGAAGCCCCAGACCCCAAAAGAAGCTGTGCATGGTGGGGGTGGGGTGGGAGGAAGCTGCATATCCCTGGCAGAAGCTGCGCATGGCAGGGAGGGAAGCCCCGAGCCCCTGACAGAAGCCATGCCGGGAGATGGGAAGCCCATCCCCCTGGCAGAAGCCACAGGGAGGGTAGCCCCAATCCCTGACAGACGCTGCACGGTGAGGGGGGGATTAGTTGTGCAGGCCCCAGTAAGATCAGCACCCCACTAGGCTCAGCACAGCCTTTCCCCAAGGAGCACACAGTCTGAATACTTAAGACAGACAAAGCTTGGGAGGGGAAACAGAAGCGCAGATGGGGAAGTGAGTTACCAAAGCGCATGCATCAGCTCAGTAGCAGAGCTGGGGGTTAGCACCCAGGTGTCCTAGGCTGCTGATGCAGGCAGCCACAGGCCACGCTACCTCCTATCCATCTCAGCCTTCCCCTTGTGTGCCGCTAGCATTGCCGGTCGGCGCAGTCAGGCGGGTTCTCTGGCTCAAAACTAGCCTTGGACCTTTGTTGCGGCCTGCGAGTTTCCCACCGGCCTTCTGTGCCCTCTTCCGCAGCATTTCACTTGCGATGCTGCAGCACACAGTGCCTGAGTGTGTCCATTCGAATTTCCTGGTGGTGGCTCCTTTCAATGAGTCGTAACCAGAGCTGTGAAAAGCTGCCTGCTCCAGTTCAGACTGGCTTCTACACGCTGTTTTCAGTCGCTTGCTGTTCCTGTGGCTTCAGGGCCTCTGGAATTTACCTTTCTAGGCCAAATTCAAAGGACTAAATCAGGGGGGAAAGGAGAACCTCTTTCCTGCTTCTTTGGATCCAGCAGACCAGTTATCTCCTCCACTAGCCCCTAGCACTTCTGTGGTCAGCTTCCCATCACACCAGTGAGCCTGGTCAGGGGCTCCAAGGGAGCATTTGGGTCTAAGACTGGCAGAAAGTGGTGCCCGGGGAATGGAAAAGCAGCTTCCGGACCTGAAGGGGCCTCAAAGGAAGGGAGCTGAGGATCTGTACTATGTGGGAGAGATGAGGACCCATTTAATTGGAAAAGGCCAGGGTGGGATTTAGCTGGGATTCAAAATGCTTCACACGTTCTTAATATTCAGGTTGGGTAAGAAGCCCCTTCTGCTGGACAGCTCTAGGGGACTGTTGGCCTGCTAGCACCCATTGACAATTGGGAGCTAAAATCTCCCGCTCTGCCGGGGGCTTCAGCCGGTTAATTAAGCCTGTGCCTAGGGTTACCAGATGGTTTCAAAAAAAATACTGGACGCACTTGATCTTAGATGGGGGCTGGGAGGGGAGCAGGGCTGTCTGGGAGGAAGTCGGGAGGAGCGGGGCTGGCCGGGGGAGATCGGGGAGCGGGAAGTGGCCGGCGGGGAAGTAGGGCTGGACGGGAGGGAGTTGGGAGGAGAGGGACTGGCCGGGACGAGGAGCGGGGGAGGGGATGGGAGGGAGGGACCGGCTGGTGGGGAGCGGGGCTAGCCTGGGCACATGCAGATCCTGGGGTGCTGCCTGTCCTGCGCACGGTCCCAGCGGGGTGCACAGGCAAGTCTGGCCCCAGGGATTTCATCCACCCAGGCCCTGCCCCCCTCCTCTCTACTGCATAGTTGCGTATTGCCTGGCTAGTAGACATGCTGACGCAGAGTGAGCGTGTCTACCAGCCAGGCAGTACACAACTACATACTGATACTCATGATAATAATAAAACTTACTTAATTAGAAAATACCAGACATTTCTATGTCCGGTATTTTCTTAATGTGTTTCCCCGACAGAAAGCTCAAATACCGGGCTCTCCAGTTCAAAATCGGACACCTGGCAACCCTACCTGTGCCTAACTAAATGTGTGAAGTGTCATCCTTACCCTATGCAGAATATGCAGTTGTATATGGTACCTGAGGATTTCGGGCACCACTGGGTCTTAATAGCCACCTATGCCTGTTCTGTGGCTCTTCTTCCTCCGGAGAGGATCTAGTTAAATTAAAAGTGAAAAAGCCTGCCAGAGCTATTAGTAAAACACTGAACATGTGTAAGAGCCATTCAAGTGGTAATGAAGCTATTTAACAGGCACTTGGAATGCTCAGGTATAGACTGTCAGTCTCTGGACCTTAGCTTAAAATTTGCTTTAAAATACTTCATTAGTGTGCTGCTGAAGACTATAAAAATCACATCTCTAAAAATGTCCTCTTCCCTCCCCCCACACCTGGCTGACATCGGTCACATGGCACCAGTTTAATAATACTGCATAAGGTCCCAGAAATGCTAAGGGTGTCCCTGTGTGCAGATATGTGGGATCATAAGATTAAAATTAGGCTTGCCCATAGCTACTTTGCTGAACTAGGTCTGGAAGAGAGGAAGGCCAGAGGATTCTGGGTACTGCTCACTCGATTATTTTCTGCAGGTGCCCAAGAAGTGGATGGAAGATGACGTTCAATGTACACCAGGCACTCTGTGTGAGCAAAGCACAATTGCTGATTGCTTTTTCACGCGGGGACCAGGCTGAAGACAGGGTAGTCAAAGCCCAGGAAGACTGATTTATCTGGTCCATGAATGCTGGACCTGGAAGGAGGAATGAGGTTAAATGGCATCCAAAGCCAAGCAGCACTGTTCACAGGAAAGCTGCTGCTCTTTCACTGTGCGACGTATTCAGCTGGACACAAGAAAGCTTAAGAAGAAGAGGAACTGATGAGTCCCAAGGCTACCCCTTGGCAATGAGAGTATAGACGGTGCGTTGGAAGCGGTTTCTGACACTTTGCCATTGGGTCTAATGCTTAGTCCCCACGGGTATGTCTACACTTGCACCCTCTTTTGAGGGTTGCAAATGAAGACATTCGAAATTGCAAATGAAGCCGGGATTTAAATATCCCACACTTCATTTGCATATTCGCATTATGGCGCTATTTCGAAATAACAGACGCTGTTAAGATGCAGTTATTTCGAGAGAAAACCCTTCTCTTGAAATAACCCTTATTCCTCATACAATGAGGTTTACCAGTTATTTCGAGAGAAGGGTTTTCTCTCGAAATAACTGCATCTTAACAGCATCTGCTATTTCAAAATAGCGCTATTTCGAAATAGTGCCATACGTGAACATGCAAATGAAGCATGGGATATTTAAATCCTGGCTTCATTTGCAATTTCAAATGTCTTCATTTGCATCCCTCAAAAGAGGGTGCAAGTGTAGACATACCCGTGGGGACTAAGCATTAGACCCAATGGCAAAGTGTCTTCATTTGCATCCCTCTCTCGAAAGAGGGTGAAAGTGTAGACATACCCTAATGGCTAAGTCGCATGGGAAAATCTGCATGGCACTGAATGCATGGGGCAGTCTGAAGCAGATATTATACATGGCACAAGTGCCCAGCCGTTTCCAGGCTTGTCAGGACCATGCCACACTTACATTTTTCAGTCTACACTGTTCATTACAATCGTTTGGAAATTTCAAGCGGCGGGGCCGAGTTCGAACTCAGCGAGCTGGAGTGACAGAGTTCCTAGCAGTGGGAACTCCAAAGACACGGAGTCTACTAGCAATGTGTACCACACAGCAGCACAGTTGATGGAATGGAGTCATCACCTCCAATATGCTCCAGCGCCTGTCTGCAGAGTTGCTTGGCTCTTAGCAAGGGGACAGTAATGGTCCTGCACAAGCATTTTGCAGGGTTCCTTAAATGTTCTGCAAAATACTCCTCGTCTTTTACTTCTGAACATGGATTCTGGCAGCGCCTGGAACAAACGGGCGCATGGAACATGTTTACAAAGAGCAAAACTGTTTGACTCCATTCCCCTCGCCTTGACACTGGAGCTGCCTTCTTTACAGCATCTCTCTCAAACTCTTCAGGCTCTCAGGTAAGCAGCCGGGTGCTTCCTGCCTTCCTAAGCACACAAGGAAGCATGATCAAATCGGCCAGAGCCCTATTGTGTTTCCAGCCACAAGCAAATGACTCTTAGGGGGAAGGGAAACAACTACTGGACAGATGCAAAGTCAAACCTGCTTGAGAGAGCAGAGCGGGTGTGAGCCCCCAGCTAGCACAGCTCGGAAAGCAACACGGCTGTGGTCGCTGCACGCAGGCAGGGGTCTCCCAAACGTGAAAATGCAGCGCACAGAAAGCAAAGGCAAAATGGTTGCACGGTGACAGAGGCCACAACCCCCAAGCAGCTCCATCAGATCCCCGTTGGTTTCAGGATATTGGCCTGTTTTTCACTGGAGCTCCCAGTTGAAGAGGGACCCTGGTGGCTCCAGTCAGCACTGCTGGCTGGACCATTAGAAGTCCGGCTGGCAGTGCAGTGAGAGCCAGGGGTTGAGACAGGATCCTGGAAGTGGCTACCAAGTCCCTGCAGCCACCCGGGACAGCCAGGGAGGCTCTGCTACCCTCACACCCAGAGGCACCGCTCCCCAGTTCCCATTGGCCAGGAACTTCAAGCAAAGGGAGGTGCCTGTGGGTACAAGGACAGTGTGTGGTGCCTCCCTGCCCACCTACCACGTGCCTAGGGGCTGCAGGGACCTGGTAGTGCTTCCTGGGAGAAGCACACAGAGACCCCCACAGCTCCAGCCCCTTGCTCCAGGCTGGATTGCCCAGAACCTGCACCCCACACTTCCCCACAAATCCCCTGCCTCAGCCCAAAGCCTCCTCCTGCAACCCAAACCACTCATCTCTGGCCCCATCCCAGAGCCCACACCCCAGCTGGATCCCGCACCCCCTCCCCCACTCCTAACACCTCACCTTCAGCATGAAGCCCCCAAATCTGGCCCCACCCCAGAACCTGCACCCTCAGCCTGGAGCTCATACCCCTCCTGCACTCCAGCCGCGCCCCCCCCCCCGGTCCAATGAAAGTGAGTGAGGGTCGGCGAGATGAGCGACAGAGGAAGAGTGGCAGGAGTGGGGTCTTGGAGAAGGGGGGACAGGGGTGTTCGGTTTTGCATGATTAGGAAGCTGGCAGCCCTATTCAGGGCAGAGTTAAAAATGGCACTGGGTCCCATTCGGAACGGCAGGGGTGGATGGACTTACCCAAAAATCAAACAAGGCCTCTGACATCACCAATGTCTGGAAAAGTTGCCTTTGAATCCAGACCTCAGTGACTCCCCCCTGCATTTAACCCTCTGCTCTCCTGCACCAGTTTGGCACTGGGGAGTACTTCCACTGACGTCTACAGAGTCCTTCCCAATGGACACTGGAGGAAATGGGAGCAACAGGTGATTCAATGGGTGATTCTCTTCTGTCTTGCACCCTATGCTGTCCCTTCCTCTGGCGCAGAAGTGTGACACTGCTATTGCCCTGACAGAGCCTTGCACTCACTTTACCTTGGTGTGAACAGCAAGACCGGGGCAGGGCACAGGAGCACTGGACCTCTTTTCACTAACCTGTGGCCAGCCCAGACGAGGCTTGCGGAACCCCTGCTGTTTGACTCCATTGCATTTTGTACAGCTCTGCTCAGACATAAAGGCTGAAATTCCATGCTGGGGGCAAAAGTAGGTTTTAGAATTCCTCACCCACTACCACCTGGCATCCACCATGCTCCACCTGTCCTGCCCTCCAGCACCAGAGCATGGGAGAGGCACCACAGAGGTTGGCCTACAGCTGCTCATTCTCATATCTGCACTATGAGAATTCTTGCTGACTGTTTACAGCTCTTACACACACACACACACACACACAGAGTCCCTCCCTAGAGTGGGGAGGGGGGGCGGGAGGACAGAAAACCTCCCTAACGAACCTACTAAATTTACATGTCCATGATAAAATACAAGTATGTGACTTTCACACCCTTGATGGGTGGATCCAATTGTAAAATGCAAACATTTTTAGAACACCACTTCTCTGTTTGTAGAGTGGAAGGTGAAAGTACACAAGGAAACATCCAACCCGCCTAATGCTTTTGCTTCTTGCATTATTTCTACCGATCGCTGAGATTTGGCCATTTGCTTTCTGAGCTGTCTGACCTGTGCAATGAAAATCCCTAAAATAAACATGCCCATTTCATTAGTTTTCTGCGTGCTTTAAAGCACTTGTCCCTGCAGTTATGTTTGAGGAGCTAAAAATAGGCAGCAGAGTCACATGGAAACCTCCGGATGTGAGAATTCACATAAAAGATACGAGCGTGAGTCCTTGTTTCCTTGGAAATAATACTAGTAGTAATTCTTGAATGTGAGGGCGTATGGTGAGATCTAAAAATGGCCTATTGTTCTCTGCAATGCTCCAGGAATATCCAGGGACTGCATAAAAACTGGCTACAAAGAGAATCAACTGCTCTAGTTCTTCGTGTGCTGAGTGGTGCTTCGCAATTGTAGCAATGCCACATACATTATTCAAAACTCTGAGGTACAGATCAGTATGTTCCTGTTACACTGTGAGACAATCCTCTCCTACAGTGCTCTGGAAAACTGGCAGGGCTGGATTCTGGGAAGCAATTCGTATCTGGGACAGACGGGCCCAGCTGGGTCTGGAGACATCCACTAATTACAGAGCGTGGGAGAGGCATTCCAGATCTCTATCACTGGCTTGTTCAAATGTTGGTTGAAGGTTTAGATTGGGGGATTAGACCTGGGCCCTGGATTGGATTAGCGATGGTCTTAAACCCAGGGGTGGACTGCCGCATGGCTCTTTTGGGTCCATGCTCAGGGGCTCCTGCCAATTTGGGCCCTCCAGAAAAATCTCCCCCTCTCACAACCCCAGGGCTGGAGGAAGCACAGAGCTTTTTCAGTCTTGGGGCCACAGCTGGGGTCAGGGACAGAAAAGAGCAAGCAGGGGCAGGACCACAAGGAAGGGGTGGAAAAGAAGCGGTGCTGTGGGTGGAATGCAGGTGGGACCCGAGGGGAAGAGGCATAAAGAGGTCCAGGGCTGTGGTCAGAACAAAGGTAGGGCCACAAAGGAAGGGGTGAGAAGGGGGGAGTAAGGTGGGGTCATGGGCCTGGCTGCAGGTGGAAGGGATAGAAATGGGCTGAGCTGCAGGCAGAAAGGGGCAAGGTGGAGCCACGGTTCCCACACCTGGAGGCTCTCACTTGTTCCAGCCCAGGGCCCAGGAAACCTTGATCTCCCTCTGCCTAAACTGAGACCTGGATCCCCACAGCCCCGAGCTTTGGGTTCGGATATAGATTTGAAGCTGAGCTTTGTAACTGGTGATGAATGGGGGAGAGTTGGAAACACCTCAGACCTGGTTAGTTTGGGGAAACTTCAGCTCTGAATCTAAACTCTGCGGCTCAATCCCACCCCAGCAGGACTCTGCTAGCCATGTGACAGCGGCTTTCACCCTTTTATTTAGCAATTCCTTTCTTGTTTAATTGTAAGAACCCAAGTGTGTGAGATTCCAAGCACCTCCTGCGAGACATTTCATGACCTCAACTCACATGCAGTGTGCATGCAGCATCATACACGGAAGTACATGGCAATTCACAGTCTAAAAAACACGTAGGAGCTGAGATTTCCAAAGCTGTCTAGAGGATACAGAGGTACAACTCCTTCACACTTCAATGGGAATCACAAGTCTAAATCACAGGTTGGACAATCACAGCCTACATTTGTAAGTTCATTCATTCCTTTTGAAGTGGAATCTATTTTCTTTCCACTCAAAGATTTTCAATTTCTGCATTGTCAAGATGAATTATGTGCCGTCTCTTACAAATCCTTTCTTAAGGACGGTTGGTATTTACTTTCTTTCCAAAAAGTTTATTGCTTTCTCTATAGATTTATTACACTAAAAGGTCCTACATTAAGGTTGCAAAGTCAAGCACTCAGAAGTTGGGAAATGACAGAATTAAGAAACTGTGGAAACGATGGAGCAGGCTCAATGCAAACAGAATCTTAAGAGAATTTAGTTGCCAAACTCTAACAAGTCTCTCTTGAGCATATGCAAAGTGGGATTTTTTCAGAGACTCATAACTAAGCCAAATTTGGGCAGAATTTCACTGGTAGGGTGTCATGGGGCACATCTCGCTGCTGCAGCACCTCCTGCTGGTCACTCTAGGAATTAGTTCATTCCTTAGCAGAGCACCCCCTGGCACGTTTGTCGCCGACCCGCTATCTGGGCTTCCCCCACGATCTTGTTCTGGACCTGCGTCGCTCCCAGATCATGGAGTCCTTTTCAGGACATTGACCTCTGGTGGCGCTCACCACAATGGACTCTCGGCCCCTTCCAGGGGTGTCAGCAGTCCTCAGTCTCATCTGAAACTGTAGCCTAGCCTCTCTGCCTCAGGGCAAACCACAGTCAGTAGTAGCCACTGTTCTTGGTGGCAAGATGTAGTGTAAGAGGAAAGGGGGGACCCAAGCCTGCCCACTATGCTGGGTCCTGGCCTAGGCACCCTCTGGTGGCAGCCTTGTTCTGCCCTCCTTTTCTCTCTCTCTCTCTCTCTTCCCCCACACCCTCCCTGGTCAGGACTCAGCTGCTTCTCTCTGCTGAGCAGCTCCTTATATACAGGGCTGTCCCAGCAAGCTGCCCTCTGACTGGCTTCTTCAAAGCCTCTCCCTGATTGGCTAGGGCTCTGTGCAGGCTCCCTGCCGCCTGCTGTAACCCCTTCCAAGCCAGAGTGGAGCAGCTGTCTCACTCCGGTAGGCAAATGTCATAACCCCAACCACAGAGCAATTCCCTTGCCAAAGGCATGGTGGTGCTAAAGCCAATGAGATGGTTGGAAGAATTTTTTAACATGAGCAAAACAATGTAATTTGTCCTATTCTTGCTTTTCAGACATGGCTGAACCATTTTAGCTGAGACTCTCCCCAGCCTACAGCCTGAGGCAGAATACTTCACAGGGGACATTTTAGACCAAAGAGTTAACTTTGCAAAAATGATAGGAAACTGAAAACAAGGGGGTTACAATAGAAAGTTATAGGACAATGGAAAGTCCGGCAATCTTAACTATATTTGCAGTGCTCCTAGCACCACCTAAATAAGTAGCAGTTCCTCTTATCTTGAACATAGATAGTGCTTTCCAGCAGTAGATTCTAAAACACTTTACAAAGGAGGACAGTTACCATTACTCCCTTTTACAAATGAGGAAACTGAACACTGGGCAGTGAAGTGTGTTGCCCTAAGACAGACAGAGGTATCAGCAGACAGATATCTTGCTAGTATCCAGTCCTATTCTCGGGCTAACAGACTGCTGCTGTTCTCTTGCTCCTGTCCAATTGGAGCTGAAGAAGGAATTCCCATGCCACCCTCAATAGCAAATTGATTTTAAAATAAAAATACTATTATCCCTTCCCTCATCACCTATTAGCTACCTAATCCCACCTCAATGCTGTTTCAAGTTGATCTACCAACAGTAACAGGTGGCAAGCATTCATGAGTCATCAGTCAAACACTCCTGCATGATAAATAGTCTCAGAGGGGTAGCCATGTTAGTCTGTAACTTTAAAAACAACTCTCAAGCTCATCTGAAGAAGTGAGTTTTGTCCATGAAAGCTCATGACACTACATATATATATATTTTGTTAGTCTTTAAGGTGCCACAGGACTACTTGTTTTTTTAAAGTTACAGACTAATTCGGTTATCCCTCTGAGACTTTTAGAAACAATGAGCAGTCCTGTAGTAGCTTAAAGACTAACAAATATATTAGATCATGAGCTTTTGTGGGTGAAACCACCATCAGATGAAGTGGGTTTTACCCATGAAAGCTCTTGATATATTTGTTAGTCTCTAAGGGTGCATCTAGACAGCAGCGTTATTTTGGAATAACGGCCGTTATTTTGAAATAACAATGTGAGCGTCTACAGAGCCATTCCGTTATTTCAAAATACTTTCGAAATAACGGACAGCTTATTTTGAAATCTGTAAACATCAATCCATGAGGAATAACACCTGTTCCAAAATAGCTATTTCAGAATATCAGTAGTGTGGGTACTCCACTACTGCTATTTCAAAATAGCTCCTGTCCTGGGCCATTCAAAGTAATTACACCCCAGTACCTCCTGGGGCTCTAATTCGAGGTAGCGTGTCCATATTAGGGAAGCCTGCCTCAGACTAATTTTGAGGCTTCCCTGTAGTGAAGACGTACTATTTCAAAATAAGCTCTTTGGGAAAAAAAATGCCAAAATAGCTTATTTTGAAATAAGCGTGCTATGCAGACATACTCTAAGGGTATGTCTAGACTACAGAGTTTTGTTGACAAAAGTGGACTTTTGTCGACAAAACTATACCTACGTCTACACTACCGCTGAGTTCTGTCGACATAACGTCGACAGAACTCAGCAGTTTTGTCGACGCTGGTAAACCTCATTTTACGAGGCATAACGCCTTCTGTCGACAGAGTTTCTGTCGACAGAAGGTGTTATTGCATGTAAACTGTCCTTTGCGTCTACACTACCACGTCGACAAAGCAGCTTGCTTTGTCGACAGAACTGAATGTAGTGTAGACGCTCTTTGTCGACAGAAGTTTTGTCGACAGTATCTGTCAACAAAACTTCTGTCGACAAAAGCCTGTAGTCTAGACGTACCCTAAGGTGCCACAGGACTACTGCATGTTTATGTTTATTGTATTTGTTTTGTGTATTTGATTTCTTCTCTCTTGGACACTGTATTTCCCCCTACGTTGATGGTTTTTGTGGTAAATTCACCATGACAATAAAACCATAATATTATCACAGCGGAGAGTGTAAAGAAGTGTGCTAAAGCCAGACAAAAATTTACACATTTGGGGAGATTCTGATGAAGTTCTAGCTACGTTTTTAAATTAAAGAAAACAGAAAAGAAAAATTATCTTTTTCAGGAACGTGCTCTCCCCATTTTTTTAACCAACTACAGAGTGGGTCACATTTCACAGCTTCCAATACAGGCAGTCCCCGGGTTACGAACAAGATAGGGACTGTAGATTTGTTCTTAAGTTGAATTTGTATGAAAGTCGGAACTGGTACATATCGTAGGGGAAACTCTAGCCAAACATTTCTCCAGGGCTCAGTTTTATTCTCCCACACCTCACTTCCCTCAGTCCTTTATTCTCAAGCTGAGGTGTCTGCTGAGAAAAGCCGCTCCACGTCTCCCTGGTCTGCTGGGGGGAAGCAGCTAGTGTGGGGTTGCCTCCCCCCGTTTGTAAGTAGGGATCCGATGTAAGTCGGATCCATGTAACCCGGGGACTGCCTGTATTGCAAATTTCAAAATGGCAGATGTATGCACTGATTCCCTTCTTTTTAATACTAGCTCTGGAGCACCTGGGAGTAACATGCCTGCAGTATAAATTAAACCAGACCCTTTGTGCTGCATGCAAGTTATCAATGTAGAGTGCCTGAATGAATAGTTACACTGCATGGGGATGTGAGTTTCCGCTCTAGGCAACATCCCTGGGCTAGCTCTGATCATGCAAGCCTGCTAATAATAGTGCGCAGTGCTGGTGGTGTAAATAGCAGGAGGGGTGAGCTTAGCCTCTCAAATGGGTATGTACTAGCTTTAGTCATCTGGACTCTGCCATTCTAAGGAAAAGGCCTTTTCCTTCAGACATATTGGGAGATCTGAAGCCTTTCTCTGCAGTCCTATTAGGAGAGTAGGGGCCATGAGCTTAGAAGCAGTCGGTCACATCCTCACATTTCATCTAAGTTACTTTAAAACATCAGGCTGTTAAGAAGGTGATCCTGTCCTAATAGCACCTACCATCACCAGATAAAGAAACAGGTCTTAGGATGGTTAAAAAAACCTTTGTTTGACAGCATTCTGTCGGGCAAGAAATCCCAACTTCTTTATAGTTTTGTCTTTATGGTCCCCATTTCTCCACTGTTTATCTGTATGGGCTCTGGAGGTGCTTTAGTTGTTTCTGTCTGTTTCACAATATATGTTGTTAGGTGTAACTCAGTTAAGGTGGTGGGGGTGATTGGTTAAAGAATTGTTTTACAAATCTATGTAGATCTATATAGAGCAGCGTTTCCCAAACTATGGGCCGTGGCTCGGTACCAGGCCACAGGAAAAAACTACCAGGCCTCAAAGTGGTTGCCGGGGTGTTCTGAGCTCCTGGAGTGCCCGTGTGGTGCTGAGTCCCCCAGGCCGTCTGCCGGCCTGGGCGGAGTCTGCAGCTGGATGTTCCGGCTCCTGGCAGAGTCCTAGCTGGGGGTGGGGGGTGGAGGAGGGGAGAGCTGGCCACCGGAAGCAGCACTGGATGGGGGAATCGGGGCGGGCTGGGGAGATTGCGGAGCTGGTGGAAGCAGGGCTGCCGGGGGCATGAGGTTGGGGGCAGGGAGCTGGCTGGGGAAGATGTGGGGGGGAGAAGCGGCTGCCTGAAGGAGGGCTGGCCGCGGGTGGCGGGGCTGGCCAAGGGAGATTGGGAGGAGAAGCGGGGGAGAACTGGCTGCCTGGGAGGGGGTTGCGGGAAGTGGGGCTGGCCAGAGGCGCAGCGGGGAGAGTGTGGGGGGAATGAATCGGCCTGCGGGGAGCGGGACTGACCCGGCCATATGTAGATCTCAGGGCGCTGCCCCTCTTTCCCCCCAACCCCCGCAAAGCACAAAGCATGAGTTAGTCTGGCCCGGGGATACTCCCCCCCCGCCACACACATACCCTCGAGTAGTTGCGAACTGTCTGGCTGGTAGACACACTCTACAGTTCGAAACTACAAACTGATACATCTAGTAATAATAAAACTTACCTAATGAGAAAATACTAGACATGTTATACGTCTGGTATTTTCTCAGTTTGTTTTTTATGTTTATATTTTTGGGCTGCAAAAAACAGTACTGAAAAAAAAGGGTTCCTACTAAAGTAAAAAGTTTGGGAAACCCTGGTCTAACCAGCTTTCTGTCTGTCTTACAGTCCATTTATCCAATCCATATTCCTTAACTTGCTGGCATAGTGACCATATCAAAAGCTTTGCTAAAGCTGGCACTGGGGGTTTTGGGAAGACCAGAAACAACTTATTTGAATATTCATCATTTGATTATTGAATATGCAAATATGCAAATGAACATTACCAGTCCTCCAAAAGTTTGTGAATGGATTTACTGGTCCCTGTGTCAAAAAGTTTGGGAACCCCTGATATAGAGCATTCTTAAAACTGAAATATCCACCCGGAGAAGTGAAAAAACAGATTGACAGAATGAGAAGAGTACCTAGGCATGAACTACTTCAAGACAGGCCAAGAAGAGAAAAAAACAGAACACGACCTGTCATCACCTTGGGTATATCTACACTGCAATGCTATTTCGGGATACCAGAGGTATCCCAAAATAGCTATTCTGTGTCTTCTGAACATGTCCGCTACTGCAAAATATAGCGGACACTCTATTTTGGCATCCCTGTAAACCTCGTTGCACGAGGGATAAGGGATATCTCGAAATAGTGTTTTATTTTGAAATTTGGCGCTGTGTAGATGTGCCAAATTTCAAAATAGCCTATTTTGAAAAAGAGTTGAAATAAGATATGCAATTTGCATAGTGCACCCCTACAGCCCACAACTTAAACCCTTTCATCACGTTATCAACAATCTACAACCTATCCTGGAAAATGATCCCTCATTCTCACAGGCCTTGGGGGACAGGCCAATCCTCACCTAGAGACAACCCCCTAACCTCAAACAAATTCTTTCTAGTCACCACACAACACATCTCCATCATCCTCATCCAGGAACCCACCCCTGCAATCAGCTGCGATGCCAACTCTGCCCACACCTCTACACCAGTGATTTCATCACTGGACCCAACCACATCAGCCACCACATCAAAAGCTCATTTAACCGCACTTGCGCTAATGTGATCTATGCCATCAAATGCCAGCAATGCCCCACTGCCATGTATATTGGCAAAACTGGACAGTCTCTACAGGAAAGAATTATTGGACACAAAGCAGGTATCTGAAAAAACAACACACAGAAACCTGTTGGGGAACATTTCAACATGCCCGGGCGCTCATTAATGGATCTCAGAGTCACTGTGTTACTTCAGGCCAATTCTACAAGCTGAATATGCAGGGAAGCCTTGGAACTTAACTTCACATACAGGTTTGGGACCCATCATAAAGGTATAAGTAAAGACATTACCTGGCTAGAGCACTGCCTTCCACATCCTAATGACTTTAAAAAACAAACAATGGGGATTTAAGAACAATTTGCACCTTCTCTATCAGCTTCATGTAGCATGAATACTCTGACTATTTCCCCCCATTTTCCCCTTTTTTTCTCCTTCTCCCCGACCATCCCCTATTTATTTTGGAACTGGACCTTTAATAACTCCATTCACCTGAAGAAGTGGGCTGTGCCCACGAAAGCTCATGATGCCATCTACATGTTTTGTTAGTCTTTAAGGTGCTGCAGGACTATTCGTTGCTTTTTATGTTTTACAATATGTTAGGGTTGGTTAGAAAATTTAGTAAAATTTCAGTAAAATGATTGGTTAAGGTACAGCTAAGCAGGACTCACATGTCACTCTATAAACTGAGGTCCAACAGGATGTTCCTTGCAATCAACTGCAGGCCCAGCCCCGAGATCAGAGCTGCCAGACCTCAACACCCTGCCAATCACACCGTGTGGAAACTGAAGCTCCCCCACAGATAACCTGATCCTGACTGTCCATCAAGAAAAGTTCATCTGCCCAATTGTGAGTGGTGAGCACTGCATGTGCTGGGGATTGTTAATCAACAGAGGTTAAATAGAATGTTACTGTGTAAGGCTCTTTCTCCTGTAAAAGATTCTGTAAACCCACAAAAGATCACCTCTTTTACTGGTGATGCCATGTTTGAAAGCACTTCGATTCACCGAGGGCTGTTTGGCTTTGACCAGTGTAGAACTTTCCTAGTTTGACACCTCTCCCGGGCATGCAGTGTTGCATCAGAATTTCATTCGTTTTAGTCTTCAGTGATAACAGACAAGGCTTAGCATGGGGGCAAAGGTTGAGAAGGCTGTTAGAGAAAAGAAACTGCCCCCCAGTAAAAAAGTTTGGCCAGGCCGCTCTTGACTCCTTGAGAGAAACCGGCCGCACCCTTCCTGCATACCATTGCCTTTAGAAAAGGAGAAGGTGTGAAAAGGGGAAAATAGCCTGACTCTCCCACCCGTCACCTTGGCGTGAGAACTGCGGGGCTTACCTGGTCGCATGAAACCTGCACAGTTTTGGCCCAACCCCTGGGACACAGACCCCCCCACTTGGTGACCATTGGGCCATATATGGTAATATGGAAGCGCAGGAAAGCGATGTGCAGATTTGGGGATAAATACCCATGGCACAGTTCGGTCTAGGAGGTCTTCGCAACACACGTACCACCGTGCGTGTGCCTTCTCGCATACTTCAAAGCACTGCCGGCCTGATCAACCGACCAGCCACCTCCCCCGACTCTCGGCCGTAACCAAGGCCTTCGCAACCGAACCGATATCTGTGAAATGTTCCATGTGCTGTGTAAGTTGGTATGTATGATTTGATTTTTTCTTGTTATATAAGCTTAGTGTTGTAGTTGTTTGTGGGTAGTACATAAGAATTTGTAGTTATCACTGTTATTTTATTACTGTAGCTGGATATTTTAAGATTAGAGACTATTCCCCTTGCCATTCCCATCCCTATATCTCTGACACGTTTTACTAGAAGCCATAGAATAAATATAATAAATACTATAAATTCATTATTAACACGGTCTATTAAAAATCTTAGAATAAATACTATAAATTCACCACTGTCATAAATAAATAATTTTTATTTGATAAAACTGTCCACCTGGTTCTGTCCTTCCCCCCTTGGGTATTCATCATCGGACCTGTGATTCTCACAACAAAGGCCTTGTCAGGTCCTTACCAGCCCTACATTTCTATGATTCTGTGATTGAGGCTTGGACTGCGTCTGAGCAGGGTAATAAGAATCCCATACGCAGCTTCTATGTAGACATAACGAGGAGTCCTGTAGCACCTTAAAGACTAACAGATTTATTTGGGCATCAGCTTTCATGGGTAAAAAAAACCACTTTGTTAGATGCACCACAAAAGCTGATGCCCAAATAAATCTGTTAGGGTATGTCTACGCTAGCTTGGTAGTTCGAGCTAGGTAGGCAAATGAGGGCAACCGGAGTTGCAAATGAAGCCCGGGATTCAAATATCCCGGGCTTCATTTGCATCTTCCTGGGCGCCGCCATTTTTAAATCCCCCTTAGTCCGAACTCCGTGCCCGCAGCTACACGCAGCACGGAGTAGGTAGTTCGAATTAGGATCTCTAATTCAAACTACTGGTACTCCTCATGGAACCTTGTGCTCAGGGCGTAGTCTAAGCCACCATGCATTTGAATTTCATATCCATCCATTGACAAAATTCAACTGCTGTGGCAGCACCACACATGGAACCTGGAGGGAGGAGCACAGGCTGCAGGAGGGAAGGGTTTTGAGGAGGTACTTCCACGGGACTGACACCCACCGTGGGTCCCAGGGCAAAGTTTGTGTGTGTGGGGGGAGCTCTCAGCGCCACCCAAACTGCAGCGGCCTCCACCCCAGCCCTCAGAGTCACACGGAGCAGCACTCCGTCGCTCCGACAGCCAGTCAGAGGAGGCCAGGCTACAGCTATCACTGCTACTTCTGCGCAGTGGTGGTGGGCAGAACCCCGGGCCCCTTTGAATCGCCAGGCCCTGGGGCAGCTGCTGCCGTGCCTCCTCCCCCACCCCATCAGTGGGCCCAGAACGCAAGCGGGAACTGCAACATCTCTGTACATAGGTCACTTAATAAAGAGCACATTTCATTTCGGAAGTATGGGATCCTCTCCCGCTCTGACCCCGTGCAGGCTGGAACCTAGAGAAAAGCTTTAGGATGCTGCTCCCAGTAGCGGCTGGCATGTCCCTGCATCCCTTAGGAACCTCGGCCAATAGGAGCAGCAGAGGAACCATCTGCAGGTGAGGGCAGTGCACAGATCCCCAGCCACCCCTGTGCCTAGGGGCTGCAGGGATGTGTCAGCTGCTTCCAGGAGCTGCATAAAGTAAATGCCACCCAAAGCCTGCACACCTCACCCCCTCCTGCATCCCAATCCCTCATCCCATGTCAGAACCCCTTTCGATACCGTAACTCGCACCCAGATCCTGCCCCCCTCATCGCCTCCCACATCTCAACTCCTCACCCCATGCTGGAACCCCTTCCTGCAACCAAGAGCCCACACCCCAACCCCGTGTCCCAGCCCTAATCCCCCTTCTGCACCCCCCACTCCTCCTGTACCCCAAACCCCTGTCCTAGCCCCGAGCCTTCTTCCACAACCAAACTCTTTCCCAGAGCCCACATCCCGTCCTGCTCCCATGCCCCAGAGCCTGCATCCCAATCCCTGCCCCGTCCCTGTGCCGCCTCCTGCACCCCAACCCCCTGCCCCAGTCTGGAGCCGCCTCTGACACCGAGTCCCTCAGTTGTGACCCCCACCCCAGAGCCTGCACCCTCATTCCTCTCACCCTCCCAGCCTCTGCCCGAGCCCGGGGAGAGTGAGTGACGGAGGAAGGGGGAAAAGAGGGAGGAGTGAACTGGAGCAGGGCCATGGAAAAGGGACAGGGCAGGGCCTCAGAGATGTGCACTTTTGAAAAAAGGCGTTATTCCTCGTAAAATTAGGTTTACCACGGTTGACAAAACTGCTGCGTTCTTTCAATTTAATTTTGAAAGACTGCGGTGGCAGTCTAAACCCAGGGGAAGTTTTTTTGAAAAAAGACTGCTTTTAAAAAAAAAACAACTGTAGTCAAGACACACCTAGTCTGTGTACCGGGGCAGAAGGACAGACTGCTACAAGACTAACCAGTAAGAATTGTATAGACAGGCTCAGTCTTCATCAGTATCTGGAATGCTGTCTGTCTGAGAGCAGAGATTTTGCTACCATTATCAGCTTTGGCTAGCGCTCCAGACCTTTTCCATGGGGCTTGTCTGTCTCTTGCTTCACCAGATGCCTTGATGAGGTTTTGTTCTGGATGACCAGAAACTGAATTAGGTCACACCCAGAGAGACAGAGCTATATTGCTGGGCAATTGTACCTGGCTGAAAGAAACTGACAGTCATACAAAGATACTGATTTGTACAGGGTACAGTCATATGGTTACCTGATTCTGTATGTAACCTCCTGCATATATTTGTGTATGTTTTAATGGACAGTGAACTGAACCTTGAAGGTCAAGGCTTGTTAGGTGCTTTGGACCTAAATCAACAGTAGGCTGCATATGTAGGAGGTGCATGGAAACAGAGCAAAAAGCAGGCCACTCAGCACAGTGTGTTTGGGTCACCCAGGCTATGTCTACACTGCTGGGGTTTTTTGGAGAAAGGTACACAAATTGCGGTTCTCAATTTACATATCTTTTTCTGATTCTTGTTTTGGAAGAGGCTTTTCCGACATTTGGTCCCGTGTAGACGGGGCCAAATGTCGGAAATACCTCCTCTTTCAGAAGAGCCCTTCTTCCTCATAAAATGAAGAATACAGGGCTTCCGAAAGAGTGCATCTCCTCTTCCGAAAAAATTTCAGAAGAGCAGACGCATTCTCTGGATGCGGCAGAGTTTTTCCAGGATAGGTATCCCAGAAAAAAACTCCATAGTGTAGACATAGCCTCACTGGGGTATAGAGCAGGGTCTTCCCTAACAAAACTGCAGTCAGTCTGGAGAAATAAGGGATGAAGCAAAAGGGCTGTGAGTTCGGCAAGGCTCTGAAGCTGATCCTACTCCACTGATAAACGGCAACTTTCCACCTTCAGTGCGGCATGAACTGCTTTGGCCTCAGAGAAAGCGCTCCCTCTTTTCCCCATCAAGGTGTTACTATTAGACAGGATCTTTTGTGCTAAGCTAATGCAGTCTGTGAGGCCGTGTGAGTTTCTGACGTATCTGTCTTCAAAACAGCAGGATAGTCTCAATTTTGGAACATCCGTTCTCCAGCCAGGGAGCAGGATTTTATCCATGTCTCCCCGCCACCCCCACCCCCACCCCCAGCTACTGTTGGAATCTTATTGGGTGCTCTGCTGCAGGTTAATTCCTGCTGACTCTTTGGGATATATGTGGCTCTTGAACTCCACCCTAAATGCAAGAGCTGTTGCTGCGGCAGTGAGTCAGGGGCCACCTTAGAGGAAGGAGCTGGAGTAGTCAAAGCTAAGAGGCTTTATACCGGTTCAGGGAGTGTGATTTTGGAATTACCTTTGTGTATATAAAAACTAGACTTCAGGAAGAAGGACTTTTAGATTGCACTAGAGCTCATCAGCCGAAACTTTGCACATGAATGGGTCTGTTTCAGTTGATCTCCTGATAGGTAAGCGTTGGGGAAGAGCAGTTTCAAACTTACAAAAATATCACGTTTTCACAATGTTTTTAAAGCAAAAGAGAGTTAGCCTTCTGGTCTGAAATGCCACTTCCTATCAAAACTGTAGCTTCTTTACATGAAAAACGGTTCCAGAATAAAAATAGCACCATGAAAAGAACATTTTGCAAAATTACATACATGAAAAACATCAGTCTCTCCAATTCAAAAAACATTTTTTTTGAATGATCAGTTCATGAACATTTTCAAGACTTTGACTCTTTGTCCTGATCCTGGCTTTCCACATCTACTGCTGATTCGCTCTCCTAGGGTATGTCTAGGAAAACACTGCCAAGCTGGAGGACTTCTGACTCTGACTTCTGTAGCCCCCATTGTATGAGGAGTAAGGGAGGCTGGAGGAACTAGTTCCATTGGTTTCAGTGAAAATCCTGATCATTGCATTGTGCAATACAGGTATTTAACAACTCGCTGTTCTGCAATTGTTCTGCGGAAGAGAAGGGGGTTCACTGGGCCCTGATTCAGCAAGTTCCTTCTGCACTTTCCTGACATCGTGCTGGCGATGGGATGTGAATGACTCGTCGATTATCCGACAAGCAAATGCTTATCGGTAAGTCGACAGGCTAGTCGACTAGTCGCTTCCCCGTTCCTTGCTGCCTCTATCAGAAAGAGGCAGAAATGGGGAGGTGGGGGGAAGGGAGTACTTCAAAGTGGCAGCACCTCGTAGAGCCTGAGACCAGACCCTGGCTTCATGCGGCACTGCCGCTTTCAAACATCGCATGCAGCGCAGGACCAGCTGGGGTGTCCCCAGGCTGCATGTGGCGTTTCACAGCGGCAGTGCTGCGTGGAGCCCGGGATCAGTTGGAGGCTCCCCACAGCATTTCAAAGAGCTGCATGAGAGTCAACAGGAGAGTCCCAAGCTGACCCGGGGCTCCACATGGTGCTGCCGCTTTGAAATGATGTGAGCAGCTTGACGCCGGGTTCCCCACGGCATTTCAAAGCGGCAGCGCCGCATGGAGCCCAGGGTCAGCGGGGGAGTGGGGAGCACGAGGCCAGAGGGGGAGCACAGAGCCAGAGGGAATCTGCCGCTCTGGCCCTGTGTTCCAAAAGCAAAAGCACTGCAGGAAGTCTAGCAACAACCCTAGGTTGTTGCTAAACTTCAAAGGCCAAGGCATCCTGCTGACTAATCGAAATTTGACATCCCTACCAGGGAGCTTTGCAGGGTGGAAATCACTTTTCCATGCTCCCAATTTGCACACACATCAGGGCAATCCATGTGCTCTAGCCAGGGGCCCAGGAAGTAGGAGTGCCAGTTAGATCACAAGGAACTATGGTTAAAGTGAAATCAATTGCAAGTGTCTAGTCACTTCATTAAAGCAGACAGTGCAAATTGCAGTGTTGTGAGTGGCCTCCTGAAAGGTATTCTGGGGGGAAAAGCAGGGCTCCTGGGTTTGCCAACGTAAGCCACGGCACCTGAGGTTTGTTTGGTTTGGTTTGGTGGGGCAGCCTTGATTTACTACAGCAATAGGCTAAGACAATGAGGGGCAACCAAGCGTAATGAGTGGGCCACATGAGTGACCCTCCATCTCAATGGGCTGCAAGATTGTCCAAGCAAGGTACTCGCCCAGGATAGGTCGTTTTGCTGACTGTGCTTGAGTATCTAGAACGTGTGGGGGGTGCCGAATGAACCATAGCAGCGCTTTGATTGGCTGTAGAGGGAACGCACGGCCCTCACACTCAAGGCTGTGTGCAAACAGCCTGCACCTCATTTCAGTGCACCTCACTGGTGTAATGCCAGCAGGAAAAAATGCAGACGAAAACGAGCAGCATTTGGCAACCCTGTGCATGGGCAAGGGTAAACAAAAAGACTTGTGGGCCACACATAGAACCCCAATGGGATGCAGGCTGCCCTCCACTGAGCCAAGAGCTGCTTTCATTCCTTCCCTAAGAACCTAAGCCCCTCCCTTTAACAAGGCAGAGCACAGGCTGGCTGGCATGCACTGTGCTAGCACGGCAAGGGCCCTGGCTCCGTCAGCGATACCAGTGTTTCAGCGCGATGCAGCCCGTAGCTTTTCTCTGCAAAGCTCAGCCCCTGAGCAGCACGGGCCCACAGCTTCTGAATAAGGCTGCATTGTTTGCTGCCGAGCAGGCTCTTGGCTCCACGCGGCGTTGTCCTTATCAGCTAGCACATTAATCTTAATTACCAGATCGACAGCTGCAATGCCTCCCTCCAGCTCCCCAGCGCGTTCGCAAGCTCTGCCTGCGCACAGCGCTGGGCTGCGGCTCACACGTCACTCTTTTCCCTCCCGGGAGGGCCAAATTCTCGTCTCAGCGCCAACGCGGAGGCACTTGGCTGACTTCAGCCCTTGGGGACTATCCCGTGACAGGAGCGTTATAAATATCTGGCCGGCGCCGGGGGGACTGCGTGCCGAATCCAGGCCCAGCTCATGTGCCTGCAGGGTAAAACCCATGGGAGAGGGAACAGCAGAAAGAACATCCCCTGATGTGTCCGCTGTGACGGTTCCACCCAATTCTCCCGTTCAGGAGGGGGGTTTGACCCATTTTCCCACCAGGACATGAAGCAGTAGATCTGCTCCCACCCCTTATTTTGTGGATCACCCAAGCTCTGCTGGCAGCCAATGCATTCTGCATAGAGCCTCCTATGAGGCCTGCAAAGTTCTTCACATCTCTCCCAGCCTCCCTGCTGATCATGCCGAGGGCGACCAGCCGTCCCGCTTTTAAAGAGGCAGTCCCGTTTTTAAGCCCTCCTGCAGATGTCCCGATCTCTTTTGTAAAATGGGCCAATTGTCCCGTATTTTCTGTCTCTTTCTCCCATCAGTACTGATGGGTCCTGAGGCTGGCTGGATCCCTGCTCGCCAGCCACCCGCCCGCCTGCTGGCAGTGAGAGGGAGGGTCCAGTGGCAAGGGTGGGTGCGCATGACAGGTGGTCAAGCAAAGCTGCAGCGTGTGGGGCTGGTGGCTCCCCCTGTGGGTCTGTCAGCTCAGCCCACACCACATGCCCACTCGCAGCCAGCAGAGCCCTGCCCCTTGTCCTGTTTCTGGCAGGCACCGGCTGCACTCTGTGGTGGCTGAGTGTGGGCAGACATGAGGCAGCAGCCAGTTATGTGTCGCCTCTGCTGCCCACTCATGGGCCCCTGAGGTGCTCCCCTCTCGCTGTCCTTTCCTTGGTTTGCCTCCCCCCCCCCCCGCCCCTCCATATCTCACTGGTGGGTGTGTGTCCCGCTCTCAGCACTGCGGAGAACCAGCCCCTGGTGGGAGCGCTTAGCTCACCCACAGCCTGGCCAGCAGGTTCCTTCCTTCCCCACTGCCTCGGGCTGGGCCAATGCCCCAGGAAAGCCCAAGACCCTCCAGCTTGGGATGCTGGCCAAGAGGAGCTCAGCCCTGCATGTGCCCAAGCCTCTCACGGCACTGGCCTGGGGAAGCTTCTCAGCTAAGCTCTGGGATAGGGGGGAGCGTGGGGTGAGATTTCCAGCCTGTTCACACTCTGAGCCTGCAGGTGCTACAGCAGCCCCTAGGACAGGGGCTTAGCACCCTCTTCACCTGCCCCCATCCCTGGCATGGGTCCTGCCCCCACACCCCAGCGTGCAGGACTGCTCCACCCCCTAGGAACCATCTCCTGCTGAACTAACGCTCTGATCGGGTTGTCTGAAGCCCTGAGGTCAGTTTCTCTGGGCCCTGGGGCACAAGGCATCCTTCGGGCTTAACCCCATCCTGCCCATGCTGCAGTCAGGGGACAGGAAGCAGCTGGGTTATCTCACTGGCTGGCACCCGCTGGAATGTGCAAGCTCCCTTTCTGCTCTATGTGGGCATGAAGGGACGAGCTGCTTCCAGCCACGTGTGCTGGGAGAAGCAGGGAGGGACAAGCTCTGCAAAGACATGGGCCAGGTCATCCCTTCTCCTTCCCTACCTCCCCTGCAGCTGGAAGCAGCTCCCGTCCCTATCCTCCTGCACAAGCACCATGCTGAACAGTGGCTGCTGGCCACATTCTGGTGTGAGCCCTGGCAGAAAGCTGGGGAGAGGGGCCATAGAACTCTGCGTGCCCCCACTCCATGCATTGCCTCGGGGAACCACAGCACCAGGTACATCTCATGGGCCCAGCCCAGCATGGAGGATGGAGAGCGCCAGGTAGGGAAGGCTGGTGAGTCATCCCCCCACGTGAGAGAGGTGTACAGGAGTGTGCATGTGAACGCTAAAGCCTTAACGATAAGAAGGTAAAATCATAAGGCTCTGGCTGCGCAGTGTTAACTCCGTGTTAATTTGAACATTTGCACTGCATAGCTCTGATTGATGGATTGCCACTGCACTTGCCTGACTACAGCTAATTTTACCAGGTGTCCCCTATTCAACATACAGAAATATGGGCCCCCGAATCATGGCTTCAAGACAGGGCTTCCTTGGCCAGTTCCCCGCCCCTCCCTAAAGGGAGGTGGAGGTCCCCGCGTGGCCTGGAGGTGTGGAATGAACAATGCAGCCTGGAGCATCACTGGTTGCCGTGGGGACGGACGCAGCTGGGCCTACTTGCAGACCCCCCCTCGTGCACCGGGTGCTGGTTCCCGACAGGGAGCTCCACACGCACAAGGAAGTTGGGGGATTTGTGCCATGGAGGCTTCTGAGCCTGTTCCCTGGGAGCAGTGAGATGGAAATGTGGAGGGGACCCTCTTCAACAAACAATCCCCCTCCCGCACCCTTCTATACAGTGGTAGCTCAGTAGAGAGTTACCTCTGCTTGGTCAGTTGCTCTGTGAGCAGGGTGTCCCTTTCCCCCCACCCCTCCCATTACTAATGGTTAGTCTGCTGTGGGTATTTTTAGGAACAGGCCAAGACAGGCCACGGACCATAAACAAAACTTCATGGAAACCGGCAACCTGCCCCTGACTTACTAAAAATACCCTGGGTGGGCTTGTGGCTGGCAGGGGCTGAGTGTTGCTGCATCAGCTTCAGGGGGAAATCACCCAGCCCCAGCCGCTGTTCTGGCAGCCCTGGGACTAACTGTGGCGGCTGTTCCAGCAGCCAACCCCAAAGCAGTGGAACAGTGTCTGCTGGTCAGCTGTTCCCAGGGCCCGGGGCTCTGGCCAAAGGAGAAGTCACGCAGGTCCCTGTAAGTCCCGGGATCCGTGACAAAATCGTATCCTTATTAAAAGTTCCTGGCTCAGACAAATGCGGCTGGCCAGGTTTACATCGCCAAGGTCTTTCCTTGCATCCCTGGCTTTGAAATCACTTGGGCTTGGCCAGCATAATGTGAATTCTCCCAGCGGTTCCTGGATTTATCTCCCGCACAACAACAGCCCTAACCATGATGATCTATCCCCAGCCCACTGCTTTCAACTCCTTGTTGTTACAGCCTTTCCCTTTTGACAGCCGAACGCTGGGCCGAGACAGGAGGAGACAAAAGAATGTTTGAAAAGTCCGACCTATTTCATTCTAGCCCGAGGAGGGGGGGGGGGCAATAATTTTCACAGGAGGACCCCACTTAATGAATTTAGTATATGGGCTCAGGCTGGCTCCATCCCTCCTCTATCCCCAGAGGGGGCAGGGCTAGAGACTAGCCTCCTCCCACTGCTGTTTGGGTCCAGAGGCTTTGAATTGAAAATACAGCTCCCACCCCTGCCACTACTGCATTGCCTGGCTGCCACCTGGGGTTGATGCTGCTCCAGCCCCTGCCAGGGTAGTACCACAACTGGCAGCCATGAGCCATTTAAATAGGATCCTGCTGCCTGAGCCACAACCTGGAAATTCGGTGGCCCAGCCAGCAGGTTATAAATAGAAAGCAGCTAGATGCAAACCATAGGCCAGATCTGCATCTTGCCCAGACCTGTTCCACTGGTCTCATTTCTGTACATTACTCTAGTTTCAATATTGTTCCAAAACAATTAATCAGAGTGTGCTATACTTCATGCTACACCAAAGAGGTTATAGATGCTATGAATCTATGCATGTGTGACCAACTACCACGCAGATTTGAACCTGGCACCTCTGGAGCTTAGAGTTGGAGCCAATACAGCTTGAACTATAAAGCCAGCTTTCTCTCAGCTTAGGCCCGTGGTCCCCAACACGGTGCCCGCGGGCGCCATGGCGCCCGCGGGGGCATTTCAATGCGCCCGCCAGGTGCTCGGGGCTGGCCTGGCCCCGGGCACATGGCGCATGGGCGCTTGCGGGGAGAGCGCGCTTGGCGGGGGGAGCGCCGGGCGCGCGGCGCTCGGCTGGGGGAGCGCCGGCCCCGGGCGCGCGGCACTCGGCAGGGGGGAGGGGGAGCGCCGGCTCCGGGCGCTCGGCACTCGGCGGGGAGGGAGGGGGAAGCGCCGGCTCCGGGCGCTCGGCACTCGGCGGGGGGGAGGGGGAAGTGCCGGCTCCGGGCGCGCGGCCCTTGGAGGGGGCCCTGCCCCCGGGTGCGCAGCTATAGGGGGGCCCCGCCCCCGGGCGCGCGGCTAGGTGGGGCCCCGCCCCCGGGCGTGTGGATGGGGGGGGCGCCCCCGGGCCCCGCCCCCTGGCGCCCGGCGGGCAAACGGCCACGCCCCCTGGCGCCCGACAACCTAAAAAGGTTGGGGACCACTGGCTTAGGCTATAGAGCCCCCTTGTTCTTGTCTCTTGCTGTAAGTGGTCTAAGTGCCACTACATGGGACAGAGAACTCCCTACGTGTGTGGGTTACACATGGAACCCTAAAATGGGTGCTAGTACAGACTTTCACCTGGCTAGCACTTGGTACATAAAGATTTAGCTAGGGAAACGATCTGCCCCTCCCCCATTTATAGCCAAAAAACACACTTTTTTTATTGGAGGGAATTTGACATGATTTTTGTAACTTAAAATGACAAGAATTTGTGTCCAAGGTAATTTGATGATAATATGAAGAAGCTGGAGTCCAATACTTTCAAAAACAGGAACGTCAAATCCTGCCTTCACAGCAATTAGGTTCCTAGATAAATGGCCTGATTTAGCAAAAACGCATTTCACTGGGTGCTACTGGGAGCTAAGTATTTTTTAAGAGAGACTATGGAGCCACTCTTTAAAGATCTACTTCTTGGTATAAATATTTTTCCAACTTAGGAATAAAAAAGTCGCTGAAATACTGAGGCTTTAAACATTAGTGGCTGTCTATGTGCAGTAATTCCGGTCATTAAAAAGATCATAAAGGTTTTTACTGTGCTGACTTAAGGGGTATGGTAAGCATCTAACTTGCCTTGACAGACCATAAAGGAACTTTTGTGACTTCTTGGGCCAATGATGTGTGAGGAAGTGTTTACACAATAGTGCATAGCTGGGATTCATTGTAGGTGTTAGTATGTTTGTACCAAAACAATGCTTCAACTGGACAGATGGAGCTGCAAGGCTTTGAAGAGTAAATAATGCATATATTCAACAGTAAAATTCAACATACTTGCTTAATTGCTCTGTGGATTGCACGTCTTCAGAAGGCCCCAGGATGGTATAGTAACATTAGTGCACATAACTGGATATATTTAGCTGATTGACTTCTATGATCATTTGAGTCACAAACACGGCTTGATAAAAGATCCTGAAAAGGTCACAGAAGAAAGCCCATTACAGAAGCCTATCATGTCAGTTCTCACACAGGGATAGGAGTCCCAGTTCTGCTACTGATGTATGTGATTTCTGGGAAATTCACTTAACTTCTCTGGGCCAGGTTTTGATTTCATTTACATCAGCATAAATCTGGAGTCACTCTGCTAAATAATCAGATGCTGCTTTCATTGACCTCTGAGGCTAGGTCTACATTACAGCTTTGTTTCGGAAAAAGCTACACAAAACGGGCTCCACATTTTGTATAGCTTTTTCTGATTTTTTTTCGGAAGAGGTTTTTCCAAAATTTGGCCTGTCTACACTGGGCCAAATTTCAGAAAATCCCTTCTTCCTCATGGAATAGGGAAGACAGGGCTTCCAAAAGAGCGCGTTTGCACTTACGCAAAAAAAGCGGAAGAGCAAACACATTCCCTGGACGTATCCCGGAAACCCTCCGCAGTGTAGACATACCCTAAGCATTAATCTGGAATAACTTCACTGAAGTCATGGATTTACTCTGGATGTACAGTAGGGGAACGAAGCACCAAAGTGGAGCTTCCCATGGGTAGCCAGAGAAAACAGAGACAATGCTCACCCACCTTTATAATGGATGTGATAGGGCCTTTTGTGGCTGTGCAGACTAGTAGCTAAATTATTGGTGGTAGAAAGATCCCTAAGCAGAGGGAATGCATCAAGACCAGTTTCTGTGGGCTACTTCATACAGTTCTCAAGTTTGGGGCATGGCTTAGCTAGACCAGAGGCTCCACCAATGAGGTTTATCTACAGGTTCCCTTTTAGCAGTGGTCACCAACCAGTAGATCAGGATCTACTGGTAGATCTTGGAGCCTTTCATAGGTGATCCTGACAGGTTTGGCAAGGAGACTGTCAAATGCCGGCACTTCATCTGCCCCTCTAAGCACAGCTGTACTGCTCCTTCCCTCTGCCTTGGAGCTGCCTCTCCCCCCGCAGCCCTGGGAGCCTCTTGCTGAGCAGGGCACAGGAAGAAGAGGAGGGGGAGCTGATGTCAGGGTGCCCCTCCCTGTACCCCATCTCCACAGAGCTGAGGGGGGACAGGGATGGAGAGAGTTTACTGACTGCTTTTGGGAGAGGTGCAGGGACAGAGTAGGGGTGAGCCTGCCTTAGTCCCCTGCACCACCACCCAGAAGTCACCTGAGGTAAGCGGTGCCTAGCTGAAACCTGCATTCCAAACCCGGCCGCAGTCCTGAACCCCTCTTGGACCCCAAACCACTGCCCTAGCCCTGAGTCCCCCTGCACCCAAACTCACTCCCAGAGCCAGCACCCTGAACCCCTCCTGCACCTCAACTCCCTGCCCCAGGCTCAGAACCCCTCTCACACTCCAAAGCCTTTAGGCGAAGATCAGAGTCCGCATCCCCTACACCCCAGCCCTCTGCGCCCAACCTGATAAAAGTGAGGGAGGGAGGGAGAGAAGGAGAGAAGGAGGAAGGATGGAGTGAGCAGGGGCGGGGCCTCGGAGAAGGGGTGGGAAGGAGGTGGGGCAAGGGTGTTCTGGTTTGAGGTGGATCCTGGATTGCATTTAAATTCAAAAAGTGATTTCATGCTTAAAAAGGTTGGAGACCACTGCCCTATAGTCAGGGGAAGGCTTACTTGCTTCTAGTTACCGTGCTGTCTGGCAGGTCACTACCCCATCCCTATAGGCAGGCAGACAGAGCCGGGGTCCCTTTTTTTCTCCCCCTTCTAGGCCTGGCACTGACTGTAGGTATAGCAGGACAGAATGAGCCCGACCCAAAGGTTTTTGTTCACTCCTGCTGTGATAGGCCACATTTTCTCTGTTCCCTCACAATGTACTTTGGCTATGTCTACACTGGCAGGTTCTTGTGCAAGAACACGTCCACACTGCCATGTGCTTTTGCACAAGAGCATCCATGGCAGCGTGGACGCTCTCTGGAGCAAGAAAGCTCTGATGGCCATTTTAGCCATAGGGCTTTCTTGCGTAAGAAACCCCTGCTGTGCGTCCACACTGCCCTCTTGCACAAGAGCTCTTGCACAAGAGGGCTTACACTTGTTAGAAAAGAGCATAGTTCTTGCACAAGAAGCCCTCTCTTACCACGCTTTACTGTAACTTCTTGCACAAGAGCGGGAGGACAGTGTGGACGCTCTGCGGAAGAATGGCCGTTCTTGCACAAGAACCCACCAGTGTAGACATAGCCTTTGAGTGCCACAGATGTGTACATCAGCGCATTGTGCTGCCACACACACACACACACACACACACACTAATCCCGCAGGCCACTGAATTCCAAATAATTGACTGAGATGGAAAATTTGGCCGTTGCCTTTATAAATTGAGTAAGTTGCCCCAATTCCACCTCTGTCTGATTAAAAGTGCCCAGGAATTCCTATCCCCAGTGAAGAGACACTCCCTCAGCAACACCCTTTTGAATGCCTTGATGAGATCGCCTAGATAGGCACCAACAGAGAGGCATGGTGGAGATTTTTTAACCAGAACCCCAAAATGGTCTACTAAGAACTGGACTCAATTGACAGCTTATTGCATCTCCCCTTCGTCCTGGTTTTCAGTCCCATCCACCCAAACCAAACCTAATACAAACAAGGGAACGTCTTCGTAATCCATCCCCCGGCCTTAGCACCAGCCAGTCTGCCTTTCAGTGGTGAAGAGCAAATGTCCACCAAACCCTTGTCCCAGGTATTTCTTTTGGGGCCATTGACGTGCCAGACTGCCCCTTTCACGAGGCCAGACTCTGTCCACAGTGAGAGCTGCTTGCACAAAAGGATTATTTTTTCTATTCTCCTTAACTGCAGGTGGTTGGGCTAGGATGGTGACGGGCATAACCGGGGCCAGGACCTCCCACATTAGCGGTGTGCCTATTGTCTCCTTTTAGGAGTGAATGGCATGAGGGAGGGTAGCACGCCAGCGCTGACAGCCTGGGGGAAGGCATAATATGCAGTCTGGTGATCACACACTGCAGACGTCTCTCTAAGTGGGCTGAAAGGAGCAGGCGGAAGTGTTTGAGTGCTAGGGGTTGAAGGGCTCTTCCAGACGCGTTCTCACTGCCAGCTCGTCCTGTCCGGAGAAACCTTCTGCAATGTTTGCCAGCCAAGGAGCAGCCCTATACAGATCGCAAGGCTCTAGAAGAGGGGAGGGGAATCTAAGGCCCAGAGGCAGGAGCTGGCTCCTGAAGCTCCCCCCAGCATTCCAGCTCTCCCCCTGGGGCTGAAGCACCAGCACCAGCTCCCCACTAGTGCGGGGAGGAGCCCAGAACCAGGCAAGCCAAAGCTGGATCTGACCCATGGGCTCTGCCTGACGAGGGGAGGAACCGGCTACGTGCGCTGCCACTCCCCCTTCCCCCCCCCCGCCCCCCCCGGCTGGCACAGCAAAGTGCTGCCTGGAGGCTTTCCCCCCACAAAAGCTACTAGCCTGGGCCCACACTAGGCTCTGGTGCATAAGTGGGGGGTCTCCTCCCACTTCTCAGTTGGGAGCCATGTCAGTGAGGCAGTTTTGCAGCCCCCCAACTGATTTTTCAATGGATCAGTGTCTCCCATCCCACAAAAAGTTCCTCCGCCCTGCCCCAGCATGGCACAAGTTCCACCTCTGGTTTCTGAGCTCATTCTTGGAACACTCCTGTCCCTTTGGCAAAACTGCCAGGCTGCCAGCCAGAGGCTCCCCAGACTCAGCTCAGTGTGCTCTCCACCCTGCCGCCCAGAGACCCCGCCCAGCCGTGCCCCCCTCCAATAGCTCCAGCAGCACTGTGTGATTTAACGATGCTGGTTTCCTTTGCCTGCCTTCTTCCCCAGCACTAGCCCCATGCTTTGCCCCTTGGGAGGCAGCCACCGCCTGAGTGGGAGCTGCCGAACACGTGAAACGGTTTCTTTGGCAACACTAGTAAAAGCGCGCTGCAATTTTCTTGCTCTCGCTCCCAGGCCGTTCACAGCCCAGGTAATGCAGACTGTGGCAGCAAAGAAATCTGGTTTAAATTACTGCCACTGATAGGAATCAGACACACGTGCCAGCCTGCCTGCTGCAGATTGATGGATTGGTTTGGAATCGGATGGATGGATGGAGTCCCTATCGCCCGGGCAGCAGCCTGGCACAATAATTCACTCACTTGCACACTGGGACACAGCAGGGTGTGTTTGCCTTGCACAGCGCCAGGCTGTGAGAGTCAGTGGCGAGCCTTGCAGGACATCAGCACATGCTAGGCCAAGCAAGCCCTGCAGAAGGGCCCGGAGCCTGCAGTTTAATCCACGTGCATGGAGCCCTGTACCTGTGCTGAGCACCGTCGGGTTTCCTTGTGCCAAGAGCTTTGGTTTCCTTCTGGTCCCTTTAGCTTTATAGGTTGAACATAGCAGCCCCCCCGCTCACCCCCCAGAAAGGGATGATCCCATCTTTACAGCCCTGCAAATCTGTGGGTAGCCTCTTCATACCCATGGATTCCTGCATCTGAGGATGTGACAATGTGCACACTTTTTGCAGCTAGTGATTGGCTGCGGATACAGCAGCACAGGGCTCTACTCACTGGTGGTGCCCCTCGCACGGTGTCTGGCTGGGGCAGCCCAGGGGGCACAGTGCACGTGGGGATGGCAGCCGTCAACCAGTGGCAGGATAGCAGGCTGCTATCAGGACTAATGTTCCCTCTAATCTTTTCCATCCATGTGCAGATTTTTTCCCTATGTGCAGAATAAATTTTATGTGCCCCCAGGCATGTGCGAATGAGCACCACCCATAGAAACAGAAACCCAGCTGCTAATCAGCGGGGCAGCATTGGACTCTCTCCTGAGTGGCCGCACAAGTGCACAGCTTGCAGGGAACACTGGCCAGGGCTGGCCAGCACCCGCTCGCCACATCGCTTCCTGTCCAGCGGCTCGCATTCCTTGGGCCATGCCAGTGTCTCCACCACAGCCCAGCCTGGCAGCACGGACCGTGCTTCTGGCCCACCAGCTCCTGGACAGGACGGCCCATCCCCAGCCCCGGGGATTGGTGCCCCCACTCCTTCGCCCCAATGGGATGCAACACTGCCCGGGAATAGCACAATACAACCTCCCTTGCCCCCTCTTCCCCCTCAGGCCTTGTCCCCGGGTCACCCCATCTCCTCGGTGTGCTGCCCTCCGCTCGTGTCCACCCTCCCCCCTCCTGTGGCTAGCCCTTGTGAGACACCTTGTTGCTGCAGACGGCTGGGCGGAGGGGGGCAGGAATCATGGACTGACTCTGGCCCATGCGGATCCATATTATTGTATCTGCGTAAGTGAGACAGGTTGGGACTCACCGCTGCGGTGCCTCCTGCTGGTCTCCTGGGGAATTAGCTCTTCCGCCTCAGAGCGCCTTCTGCTGGCCCGCGGCCTGCCCTCGGTTACTGTCTTCTGAGTCACTGCAGGCCCCACGTCCCTTCCAGCCCACAGTACCCTTCCCCCGTGGTACTGCCCCTGCACACAGGGGTCCTCCCCTCTCAGGGAACCCCAGCCTCCTAGACCCATTGCTAGTCATCGTCTAGCCCCTAGGCCAGGGCACACTGCAGTCTGAAATGGCCATGTATCCTGGGCAAGGGGGTGTAGACCTGCCGCCTTCACCTCCCCTAGCTGCCTCCCTGCAGCCTTAGGCCTTGTCACAGGCCCTGCAGCCTGGGAGTGGGGTGGCCAGAGCTCCCCAGCCCTGCCTGCCTTTCCCCCGCATGGCTCTGTGTCAGGAAGCCCCTATTTATACAGCCCAAGCTAGGCCCTAATTGGCTGCTATATGCCACAGCTGCGGGCTCCGTAGCCCCAGCCCTCCCCCAGGGCTGAATTTAACCCTTGGTGGGCCAGTGTGGGGCAGACACCCCATCGCAGAGGGCTCTACCCATCTTCCTTGTTATCAAAGAACAGTGCATGCCCATCATGGCCCTGCCCCTTTCCCAGTGGCTCAGGTGCAGCGTGAGGCCTACTGCTGCCTCAGCCCATTCAGCTCCAGGCACTCTCCCTTTCAGGCTAGAGGCTATACTCAGGTGGGCTCACCACTGGGCCTGGCAGGGCTGCTCAGGGCTTGGTTAATTCCTCCCAGTGGCAGAGGCGGCAGGGAGGGGCAACATGCGACTCAGGGGTACTGGCTGCCTGCTGAATGGAAGGGCGCAAGCCCTGCAAGGTGTAGCATCCCTGAGCATGCAGTATGCCCAGCCAAAGAGAGAGAGAGAGAGAGAGAGAGAGAGGCTACTTCTAGACTGGCATGATTTTCTGCAAATGCTTTTAACGGAAAAGTTTTCCGTTAAAAGCATTTTCGGAAAAGATCGTCTAGATTGGAACGGACGCTTTTCCGCAAAAGCACTTTTTGTGGAAAAGCGTCTGTGGCCAATCTAGACGCGCTTTTGCACAAAAAAGCCCTGATTGCCATTTTCGCAATCGGGGCTTTTTTGCGGAAAACAAATCTCAGCTGTCTACACTGGCCCCTTTTGCGCAAAAGTTATGCACAAAAGGGACTTTTGCCCCAACGGGAGCAGCATAGTATTTCCGCAAAAAGCACTGATTTCTTACAGTAGGAAGTCAGTGCTTTTGCGGAAATTCAAGCGGCCAGTGTAGACAGCTGGCAAGTTTATCCGGAAAAGCGGCTGATTTTCCGGAAAAACTGGCCAGTCTAGACACAGCCTGTGTGTTTGTGTGTGAACGCCTGTTTCCCTGGAGGTTTCTTTGCTCTTGTGCTTATCCAGTGCTTGCCAGTGCCAGCTGTGTATCACACTCGTGCTCTTACCTTCTGCACCCACCTCCGGCTGTTGTACCCACCTGCAGTCCAATACTTTGACTGTAGCCTCTCTGGGGGTGTGGAGCAGTGTACTGCACCTGGCACAATGGGGCCTCCCTCTCTGCCCCATAACATCAGGGCTACACCCTCATTTAGAACAATAGCAACAAACTTACTCAGTGTACAGACTCCCAGGGGCATACAGCCATTAGGACCAGACAACGTAAAACGTACGTTTGCCCTTATGGTACCTGAAGGATCAGCCCTACGATCAGTACTTGCTGTTGGTGTCACACACAACACTGGACCTTGCCACCTGGGCTGGCTGTTTCGCTGTGGATATGCCTGCCTGGCGATGCTGGCTCATTAATAGCTGGGTTGGGGATCAGTAGCATCCGTCAGGATGACATTCGAACAAGCTGCCGCAGGGAGCCAGGGTCAACATAGCAGTAATTAGGCTGTCCCCTGCTGTTTGCCTCCATGCTTGTGGGTTTAAGACAGACTATTAATGTCCCTTAATCATTGTATTATTTTTAGGGGCTTCCTAAATCAGAGCAACGTAAAAAGGATTCAGGAATGTTGGGAATTCTTTTTTAAGCTCCTAAGAAGCCCGATTAGCAGGATTCAAGGACATTTTTAGGGGAATCATACTCAGAGAGTTCCTTTTGCCAGCGTTATTGAATGTTGGTTTTGTTTAGGGACCCTAGATTTTAGATTGGTTATTAGCAACACGACTGGGAAGTTGAAAGAGGGTAAAAGACGTAGAGCTGTTCACGTAACTGGTGTTCTTCAAGATGAGTTCTTCACGTCCATTCCAATCAGGTGTGCGCGGGTTGCTTGCATGAGCACCAGGAACATTTTGCTCTAGCAGCGCTCTGGTAGGGTTGGCTGTGGAGACCCCTGGAGTAGCGCCATTATATTATACCATTGCCGACCCTTCCCATCATATATACCATTGCCGACGCTTCCTGTCACTCGGTTCCTTCTTGCTGTCTACTCCCACAGTGGGGAAGGAGGGTGGGTATTGGAATAGACATGAACAACACATCTTGAAGAACACCAGTTACGAGAACAGGTAAATTTCTTTGAGTGCTTGTTCACGTCGAATCCAATCAGGTGACTCCCAAGCTGCTACCCCATGGAGGCGGGGTTGGAATTAGGAATCACAGATTGGAGCATTGCCCTACTGACAGCTGCAGCCTCTCTAGAACACCTATTGATGGTGTAGTGGGCCATGAATGTGTGTATGGAGGACTATATGGCTGCCCTACAGATCTCCTGAAGGGGAACCCTATGCTGCAAACGCAGTCAACGAGGCACGTGCTCTAGTTGAGTGGCTTGTGACTGGCGGGGGAGTGACTCCCCCGCCAGATCACAACAGGTACATATGTACCATATGATCGAGGGTGCTACACGCTGTGCGGAAACTGGATCCCCTTTCATCTGCTCTGCTTTGGCCATGAACAGTTGCGTGGATTTCCTGAATGGTTTCGGATGATCAATAGAGAAAGCTAAGGCCTTCTCACGTCTAGCGTGTGCAGCACCCTTTGTCTGGAGCTAGAGTGCAGTTCTGGATAGAAAACTGGGAGGAAGAGATCTTGACCCAGGTGGGAATGGGAGCCCACCTTTGGTAAGAAGGGCGAGTGTGGCCTGAGCTGCACCTTGACCTTATGGAAAACCGTATGTGGGGTTTCCGAGGAAAGAGCTCTCAGCTCAGACACTCTCCTTGCCGAGGTGATGGCTACCAGGAAGGCCACCTTCATGGAAAGATGAAGCAATGAACACTCAGCCATTGGTTCAAAAGGGGGGAGGGGTCCCATAAGTTTATTGAGCATTGAGTTAGTGTCCCATGTGGGTACAGGTAAGTGAGAATATGGATACAACCTGTCCAACCCTTTCCTAAAGCGGGTTACCATAGGAGGAGCAAACAGGGAATGTTGGGAGCACCCTGGGTGAAAAGCAAACACAGCCACTAGGTGGCCCTTGATAGAGGAGGGTGCTAGGCCCTGTGTTCATAAATGCAATACCACTGGAACGGGTGCCCTCCTCAGGGAGAGATCCCATTTTGCACACCAGGTAGAAAACCTCCTCCACTTGGTTAGGTACATCACCCTAGTGGAGGGCTTCCTGCTTCCCAGTAGAACCTCCTGCACCAGGACTGAGCATTGAAGTTGTGCCAGATTGAACCATCCATCTTCCATGACATGAGATGGAGTGAGCGCAGGTCTGGGTGTCTGAGACGCCTCTCTTATTGAGTTAGGAGGTGTAGGTACAGGGGAAGGGCTATCTGCACCTCCACTGACAGGCTGAGGAGAGTGGAGAACCACTCGTCAGCAGAATTAGGCACACCTTGTCCCTGCAGTTTTTAATAGGATCTGATACGGCTGGTGGACCGGGGGATTGCAAACAGGAGACTCCCACACCCCATGAAGCGCAAATGCGACTACTATGGAACTCTGACAGTGATTCTGGAAGGAACTGAAGTCCCTCCATTTTTTGTTCTCTTGCATGGCAAACAGGTCTAGACAGGGATCCTCTACTTGTGGAAGATTGAGCGTATCACGTCTATTCTGACTGGCCACTCGTGGACCAAGATCCTGCTGATGGTATTCACCAGCATGTTCTGCAACCCTGAGGTACTGAGACTCTAGATAGATCTTGTGTTTTACACAATAGTGGCAAAGATTTTGGGTTTCAAGGTAAAGGTGGGACGACTTCACCCCCCCCCCCCCACCCTTGCTTGTTTATATAAAACATTGTAGTCGTATTGTCCATACACACTGATATGCATTGGCCCTGCATCTGAGGGTGGAACACTTGGCAGGCCAGCCTGACCACCTTCAACTCTTTCTCACTGATGTGAAGTACCAGGTCCATAGGGGGCCACATCCTTTGGGTCCTCAGGTCCCCCAAGTGCATTCCTCACCCCAGGTCCGAGGCATCTGTCACCAAAGCCAGGGAACTCTACCCCTTCTCCTAAGTTGAGTGGGTCCGCCCTCTACCTGAGGGTGGCTATCACACCCTGTGGGATGGATGCTACCGAGTCCAGACTGTCGCACATTAGACCAGGCAAGCCACCCCTGGAGGGATCTGAGGTATAGTCATGCATATCTGAGCACGTGGCAGCACAACACTATGTGACCCAGAAGGCTGAGGCACATCCTTACAGTTGTGTAGGGGTACTGGGTGGGAGAGTGTACCAAGTTCCATATCACCTGAGACCGGGCTTCTGGAAGTGTTGCTCTTCCCTGAATATAGTTTAGAGTCGCTCCAGTGAACTCTGAGTTCTTTGCACTAGACTCGGTACTGACTTCTCATTGGGGACTTGCCCAGGGACTTGAATAGCTCTAACACGAGTCTCACACGGGTATGGAGTTGCTCCCAGGAGGTTACTTTCAGTAGCCAATCGTCCAGGCAGGGAACACAGGGGCAGTAGACAGGCTAAAGGGTAGCCCCGCAAATTGATAGTGCTCATTTGCCACTGTAAATCTCAGGTAGCGTCTGTGACATGGGAGGATCAATATGTGGAAATATGCATCCTTCATGTCAAAGGCAGCGAACCAGTCACCTGGATCCAGGCAGGGAATAATTGTGACCAGGGAGATCATTCAGAACTTCATTCTCTGCATGTAGCGGTTGAGATTCTTCCGGTCTAAGGTTGGTCTTAAACCCCTCTTCACCTTCAGTATTAGAAAATAATGGGACTAAAACTCCTTGCCCCTTGTCCTTGGGGGGACCTCTTGGATTACACCTAGCTCAAGGAATAGTCAGACCTCCTGTTGTAGGAGATGCTCATGAGAGGGATCCCTGAAGAGGGACAGGGAAGAGGAGGAAGGGGGTATGGATGTGAAGGTCTGACAAGTTGTAGTTAGACTGAATGGTCTTTATAATTGGCAAAGCCACCCTCGATGGTGCCTCTTGGGACAGAATGTCCACCATGGGGTCTTCCGGTTCCTCTGTTTTCTCCATGGGGAGGTTCATGTTCTGGGCTACCCAGCGCAACAGGTCTTAGTATGCCCTGTTGTCAACCGGAGGGGGCCCTGCCATGGAGCTCCCTGCCACAGCTTCATTGGGGGAAGAGGAAGAAGCAGCGTGTGATAGTAATGGATCCTCTGAAGGCTTCAGGGGATGGTGGGCACAAGCCTCCCCCTCTGGCCTAGCCTGCTGCCCTTGGCATGAGGGCTGGTCTGGGGCCTCAGTCAGTGGGCTAACTCCTCCCAGGGGACGAGTTGCGGGGGCCGAAGGTGCCCTTGAGTGTTGTCTATCCCTGTGGGATCAGGATGGGTAGCTCATGGAGACCACCGACCTGGGTTCACCCTGGTAGTATATCCACGGTGTCCAGAAGGGCCACTGCATGGGGGCGTGGCTGTGGTTGCCATGGTGCCGGGGGAATCATGTCCCCTACAGTTGGTATGGCTCTGGCACAAATTCGTTGAGGTTCCTTTGGACTCCGACCATGGCAGTGCTGATGATATTGGTGTTGCCATCAGTGCCATAGGAGTGGAAACCCTTGGAGATCTGGACTGGTACCGGGAGAGTCGAGGTCTGGAGCAGTGCTGGTTCCCTCTTGACCTTGACCTGGTCCGGGACTGAGAATGCGACCTCAGCACCGAGTGTCGTGGCTCACTCGGTGCCAGGTGCAGTGGCTCTCCACCGCAGCCCGTGTGCTGACTTGATTGTCTTGGACACTCTCCCAGGACTGAGGAAGTATCGGTGAGCCCGACCTCTACACTGGACACCTTTGAGCTGGTTTGTGGCCTCATTGAGATGACCCAGTCTCCTCCTGCTCGAGACAGATCTCTGGCCCATGCCAGACCTCTCTAGGAAAGCCTGCCATGCTGGGTGCTCTGGTCCACACTTCAGTGTCCCAGCACTGCTCAGAGTCCTGATGCCACTCAAAGTCCCAGCACTGCGGGTCTGACTCATGGCCTCAGTTTGACTAGCAGCATCCTTTTCGCCGGTCCTCCCAGAGCCTCTCCCACTTCCATGCTGAGCCGTTCTCAGTCAGGTTGAGAGTGGTTTCGACTCTCCAATGGGTCCCACAGTGACCAGCGCCATGGAACCCCATGCTGTCTTTGACACTGGTGAAGCTCCAGCTTTTCTTTAACTTGGCGGCATCCCCCGGACTGGAGTTCTTCACAGCATCGGACGTCGTCCCAGCATCGCTTCTCGGACTGTGCCTCATCTCCCTGGCACCATGCTTTGGAGCGCTCCGAGCACCGCTCTTCAGAGCATGCACATTCGTCTTGGCAGCTGTCATCACCCTACCGCTCTCAGAACTGGTCCCGATCCCAATCACATCATCAATCCCCGTCTGTCCTCAATTCCTGGTCTCGATCCTAGTCCCAGTCTTGGTCCTACTCCTGGCATTGGTCTTAGTCCCAGTCTCAGCTTCAATCCCCATCTCACCACCTTCCTTGTGGGCTCTGGTCAAGTCTCCACGTTGATCACAGTCGCAGGGCTGATCTCCCTCTCAATGCACAGCACAGAGCGGTCTTCGGGACTTGGCACCGAGCACCCTTCCTTTGCTACAGGATTGGTGCCATCTTGGCCACCTCATTCTGGCACACCAGCTTCCTTTCAGAGGGAGCCCTTGGTAGTCTCCACCTGGTCTGCTCATGGGTCTCCCTCTCCAGGGAGTCCCACAGTGGCCACCCCAGTGGCAGTTCTGGATTCTGTGTGCATACCACCAGGCCCAGGGATCCTTCCAGCTCGGCCTCCATCAGTCCCTTCTAAACCCAGGGTTTTGGAGGCAATCATCAGCTGCCCACTGGCACCAGATCCTGCTCCTCTGAGGATGCCTCCTGAGGCCCCTCTCAGCCCCTTGGGACTCGTGCAGGACCAGCTGGCAGAGGAGGAAGACGGGATGCTCCTGGTGACTTCCTCTCTGGACCAGTGAGTGGCAGGCACCTCTGTTGCAGGGTCCCCTCCCATGGACAACAGGGCTCTCTAGGACCTGCTATGTAAGGTTGCCCACAGTCTTCATCTCCAGGTGGAGAAGATGGCAAAGCAGGAGGAGTCATTGTTCATGTCCTGCATATGGAGGAGCCATTCGAAGTGGCCCTACTGATCATTAAAACCATTATGTCTTCCACCAAAACATCAGGCTCCAGCTTTTAAGGCTAAGGATGCTAAGAGCCTCACCTTCTTTGGCCGGAAGGTCTATTCTGTGGAGGGGCTGCTCCTTCGTATTGCCTGCCAGCAGGTCATCCCAAGCCAGTACAATTTGAATGCCTGGTCTTTCCTCCTGAAGTTCCAGGGCCAGCTTCTACAGGACTCCCATAGTGAGTCTGTGGCTCTTCTCCAAGATTGGAAGGCAATCTCCCAGACCTGCATCCAGGTATCTCTGGATTCTAGGGAGTCAGCGGCCCAGGTTCTAGCCTCTGGTATCCCTATGAGGCGAGTGGCGTGGCGTCAGCCTTTGGGCCTTCCCCCAGAGGTGCAACAAACAATTCAGGGCCTTCCCTGCGATGGGGGAGGCCTTTTCGCGGAGTGAACTCACTCCTGGCTCCATAGTCTCAAAGACTCTCATAACACAATGAAATCTTTGGGCATGCATACTCCAGTCACCCAGAGAAAGACTTTCAAGCCACAACATCAGCAGCAGCCCTTCCAATCTCGGGTCCACACCAACTTTTCTCATTGGCAACCTTCTTACCCCCATAGCAAACCATCTGGGCCACGGTCAGGTAATGACCAGAGCCAGTCTAAACTCTCTTTGGGGTCCAAGCAGGCCTTTTGAAGGTGCACCTGGGAATGGGGTGCTGATGCAGCCAGATCCTTTCCCCTTCCAAGACTGGCCATCCTGTTTCCACTGTGCCTCGTATGGAATCAATTCAGACTGCTGGGTGCTCCAGACAGCCGAAAGGGGCTACTCAATACCCTTCCTCTCCCTCCCACCCTTCCCTCACCTGTCCCTCTTCAAGGACCCTTCTCACAAGCAGCTCCTCATGCAGGAGGTTTGGATGCTTCTTGAACTGGGGGCAGTGTAGGAGGTTCCTGAGGAATTCAGGGGCAAGAGTTTTTATTCCCATTATTTCCTTGTCCCTGAAGTGAAAGTGGGACTTGGGCCCATCTTGGACCTATGGGAGCTCAACGGATTCATGGTCAGACCCAAGTTCTGCATGGTTTCCCTGAGCTCCATCATTCCCTCCCTGGATTCAGGAGATAGATACAGCACCATTTTGAGTTTACTGCTCCTCCCTTTGGGCTTTCGATGGCACCAAGGGGTTTTACCAAGTGTGTGGCAGCTGTGACAGCTTTCTTGCAGAGGCAGGGCGTCCAGCTCTTCCCCTGCCTCGATGACTGGCACCTGAGGAGCCGCTCACGCCCCCAGGTGGAGAACCATGTCATGTTCATGGTAATCGCCCTGCGCCATCTTGGTCTGGTGCTCAGTCCTGCAAAAATCAACCCTACTCAGAGGATCAAATGCATTGGGATGGTCCTCAATGCCACCAGGTGCAGGCCTTCCCTCCTTCAGTATCGCTTCAAGACAATGACCCAGATGCTGTGGTCCCTCGCAGACTTTCTGGGCACTACGGCCAGAACTTGCCTCAAGCTGCTGGGTTGCATGGCTGCATGTGCCTATGTGGTCCCTTTTGCAAGGCTCCACCTGCACCCTCTCCAGTCTTGGCTCGCATCAGCATATCATCCCAGCTGCAAGAGTCTCAACATAGTGGACACGGTTCTGACATGCATCACTCACGCTCCCCGGTGGTGGCTGGACCCTCAGTCGGTCCTTGTTGGTGTCCCATGCCACGCAACCTGCAATGTGCCTGATTACAGACACATCCAATTTGGGCTGGGGAGCACACCTGGGGAACGTCACTGTGTAAGTTAAGTGGACACAAGAGATTTCCCTCCACATCAATGTGCGGGAACTCAGAGCAGTTCTCCTGGCGTGTCAGGCTTTCCTTCCCCACATTCGGGGCCAGTGCGTGATGGGTCTGATAGACAACGTGACTGGTATCTGTGTCCATGCATCTCCGCTCTGTCAGGAAGCCCTCTGCCTGTGGGACTTCTGCATAGCCCACTCGGTTCATCTGGAGGCGTCTTCCCTCCTGGGGGTCCAGAACCAGCTGTTGGATCACCTTAGCCAGGGGGTTTTCCCCACGAGTGGTTGCTTCATCCACATGCCCTCCAAGACATCTGCAAGCAATGGAGATCTCCTTGGCTGGACCTTTTCGCGTCTTGACAGAAAGTGCCAGCGTTTCTGCTCATTCTAGAATCTCAGCCCTGGGTCAGTGGCGGATGCCTTCCTGAGCCCGTGGCATACCAGACGTCTGGACACTTTTGCTGCGTTTCCGCTAGTACACAAGATTTGCAGGGACAGGGCCAACATCATCCTGCTGGATCTGGCTTGGGCTCATCAACACTGGCACCTCACACTCCTGGAGCTCTCGGTGCAACCGCCGACCCTGCTTCTGCTACTTCCAAACCTCATCACGCAGGAACGCAGTCCCTTGTGTCACCTGGACCTGCACTTGCTCCACCTCGGGCCATGGCAGCTCCACTGTTGGACCTTGCGGAGCACACCTGCTCGAAGCAGGTTCAGCGAGTTCTCCTCAGTAGCTGTAAAGTGTTTTCCAAGCTTCCGTACCTGGCAAAATGGAAACAGTTTTTGTGCTGGTGTCTGCAACGTGGCCTCGACCCTTTACCTCCCTCCCTCAGGTGTTGGACTGTCTGGTATCTCTGGAGCAGCCGGGCTGATCAACCTCACTGCTCCGTGTACATCTCGCAGCCTTCCATCCCAGAGAAGCCAGTCATATGATGTTTTTCAAGCCCCCTCACAGGGCATTTTCTCCAGAGTCTAGACAGGCTCCACGCTCCAGCCCATTGCTCTGCTCCTTTCTGGAGCCTCAACCTCATCCTGCCCGCCCTCCTGGGCCCACCATGTGAACGGCTGACCATGTGCCCCCTTCTTTATCTGACCTGGAAAGTGGCCTTCATCTCTGCTCGCAACGTCTCCAAGTTCTGGGCCTTAATGTCCAAACCTCTAAATGCAGTTTTTCATAAGGACAAGGTTCAGCTTCGCCCTCGCCTGGCTTTCCTCCTGCGGGTAGTTTCCGGTTTCCACACTGGGCAGACCATTTTTCTCCTGGTTTTCTACCCTAAGCCTCACTGGAGTGCCAAGGAGAAGCGCTTGCACTCCTTTGACGTGTAGTGTGTGCTGGCATTCTACACTGAACGGATCAAGCCTTTGTGGCACGGGCCGGTCGCACGAAGGGCCCGCCAGTGTCCTCACAGCACATCCCCACTTGCTATGACTTGGCAAAGGTCCCTCCGCCTCCGCTTATTGCGCACGTTCCCCGCGCACAGGCCTCCTCAGCAGCTCTCCTGGCTCATATGCCTGTCCAGGAAATCTGCAGAGCCGTGACATGGTCATTGGTGCATACCCTTGCCTCACACTGTGCAACAGTCACGACAAGACGCGGCCTTCGGTGCCGCAGTTCTGGAGTTAGCTAGACTGTAGCTCCAACCCCCTCCTTCTGAGTTTTGGCTTGTGAATCACCAAATTGGGATACATAAGAGCAAGCGCGTGAAGAAGACAGTTACGCACCATTGTAACTGTTGTTTTTCCACACGTGTGGCCCATATTTATTCCACGCCCTCCTCATCCTGCCCCTCTGTTGGAGTAGCCGGCAAGAAGGAACTAAGGGTATGTCTACACTACAAAGTTAGTTCGAACTAACGGACGTTAGTTCGAACTAACTTTAATAGGTGCTACACTAGCGCTCCGCTAGTTCGAATTTGAATCGAACTAGCGGAGCGCTTAGTTCGAACTAGGTAAACCTCATTTTACGAGGACTAACGCCTAGTTCGAACTAGCTAGTTCGAACTAAGGGCTGTGTAGCCCTTTAGTTCGAACTAGTGGGAGGCTAGCCCTCCCCAGGTTTCCCTGGTGGCCACTCTGGCCAACACCAGGGAAACTCTATGCCCCCCTCCCAGCCCCGGACCCCTTAAAGGGGCACGGGCTGGCTACGGTGCCCGTGCCAGGTGCAAGCCTGCCAGCACCCAGCTAGCAGACCCTGCACCTGGCACGGCACAGAGCCACCCACCCGATGCCCCCCAGCCCACCCCCTCTTGCCGGGACCAGGCTGGCGGCTCCCGGGAGCTTGCCCTGGACCGCAAGAGGCGGGCACCTTCCTGGGCTAGTGCGGACATCGTGGACCTCGTCCACGATCTCCGCACTAGGCACAGGAAAGTGGCCGTCTAGGGCAGGAGAGCTGCCAGCCTGGCCACCCAGGACCAGGTGTGCATGAAAATCAAGGGGGTCCACTGAGACCCCCGACACTGAGCCCTGAGCTTACAATGGCCGTCCTGGGTCAGACCAAAGGTCCATCTAGCCCAGTAGCCTGTCTGCCGACAGCGGCCAACCCTAGGGACCCTGGAGGGGATGGACCGAAGACAGTGACCAAGCCATTTGTCTCGTGCCATCCCTCTCCAGCCTTCCACAAACTTTGGGCAGGGACACCACTCCTACGCTCTGGCTAATAGGACTCCATGGACCCAACCTCCATGACTTGATCTCACTTCCCTTTAAACTCTGTTCTAGTTGTAGCCTTCACAGCCTCCTGCAGCAAGGAGTTCCACAGGTTAACTATTTGCTTTGTCAAGAAGAACAACTTTCTCTTACTAGTTTCAAGCCTGCTACCCATTCCTTTCCTTTGGTGTCCTCTAGTCCTTCTTTATGGGAACTCAGGAAGAACTTTTCTGAATGCACCCTCTCCACCCAACCCCTGCTTTTAGAGACCTCTATCCTGTCCCCTCTCCATCTCCTCTTTTCTAAGCTGAACAGTCCCAGTCTCTGTAGCCTTTCTTCATCTGGGACCTGTTCCCAACCCCTGATCATGTTAGTTGCCCTCCCCTCTCCCAGCCTCTCTCTTCCCCTCTCCCACCTCCTTTTCCCAGTCTCCCCCAGTTTTTTTCAATAAAGACAGAGTCAATGTTGGAAGAAACGTTATCTTTATTTTGTACATCAATAAGAAGGGGGGCTAGGGAAGGGTAAGTGGAAGGAGGTGAGGGAGGAATGGGGTACGAGCCCCCGATGGGGAGGACTGGGCTGGCTCTGCGGGCTTCTGGGGGTGGAAGCTCTCCTGCAGCCCCCCAATTACTCCCTCTCCCCAGATGGCAGCCTGCGGCAAGTGCAGCCGGGCTGATGGCCGAGTGGTGTGATGTGCCCAGTGTGGGCACTCAGGGCACTCCAAGCCAGAACTTCTTTGCAAGCGGGGCACCCCTTAGAACTGTGTGTCCGGGGTGGGGGTCGGGACCCTTTAAGCGCAGCCCTCGGCTAGCCTGAGACAGCATCTCCATGCTCTAAGTCCTCCTTTTATGCCCTGCCGGCACTGCTTCCGGCCATCCTTAAGCCCTGTTCAGAGTCCACTCAATGTGGACTTACTAGTTCGAACTAGCAAAACGCTAGTTCGAACTAGTTTTTAGTTCTAGATGCGTTAGTTCGAACTAGCTTAGTTCGAATTAACTAATTCAAACTAAGTTAGTTCGAACTAGCGCTGTAGTGTAGACGTACCCTAAGGAGGGTCGGGGTCTGCAGGGTCACAAATGGGGCAGTGCACCAGCACCACACCAGCGGGCTCCACAGCTGAGCAGCAGCTAGGATAAAACTTTCCATGCAGGCGGCGCACGCAAACCTCATTGGAATACATATGAGCCACACAACTTGAAGAACAACAGTTACGAGGGCGAGTGATCAGCTCTGCACAGAAATGTTATGACATTTCCTATGCAATTCACACCGGAGAACTGCACATCAACTGCATTTAGGACGTATTCGTGGGCTATAGCTACTACCACTGGCTGGAGTGGAGCGGGGAAACTGAAAGGCTGTGGGAGGCTGTCGAGGAGTGTGTGAGGAAGCTCGCGGGGAAAGAACGGCCTGTGGGGATGGAGCATGTATGCAAGCAAACAGAACCTCGGCACGCTGCAGAGGCAGCTTCTTGCACACAGCGGAGGCGGAGGGACCGATAATGCATCAAAACAGTAGTTTGCCTGGTGCCACACTGTGCCTTTCATCTGCTGTTTATGAGGCTCTCTGCTGTACTGCTCGCTGTCGATGGCCTGCCTGAAGAATGCAGCAGGCAGACATGTGGTTCGTATTACCCCACACGACGTGTGCAACTCCCTTTTTTCAAATGGAAAGCCCTGAGCCATACAGACTATGCGTAATTTTAATTGCACCTTTCGCTTGCAATTGAAAAATCTAGGCTTCCAAATGGAAACAGGATCAGGGCTGAAGAGGCATTCCTCAGCAACCCGGTAACAGCGGCAGAAAAAGGTGACTTCCAAATTTCCCTCTGCTCACCCACCTCCGCTAGCTCGCCAGAGCACAAAGAATTGGCAACGTATCCGTATGGCCAAGGAGTCCCGGCCAGGAGCAGCCCTAGACTACCTGCCAGCAACTGGCGCCCTAAGCGAACCATGCAATCAGGGCCCCAGCTCCAAACCCCTCAAGGATATTACGCCACCATTTGGCGCCCCATTGAACTTGGCGCCCTAGGCGACCGCCTAGTTCTCCTATATGGACGGGCCGCCCCTGGTCCCAACTATTCTGCTTAGCGCCTCGCCTGTTATCACCAGATTGCAGCAGGAAGATTCAGCCAGCTTGTTCCTGAAGTCAATGCTCAGAGAGGCTCCCAATGTAGTTCATATAACATAATAAACCAGCTGTAATCGTATAAAACGAGGAGTCCTGTGGCACCTTAGAGATGAACAGATTTATTCGGGCGTAAGCTTTCATGGGTAAAACCCACTTCATCAGATGCATCTGACAAAGTGGTTTTACCCAACTAAAGCTGATGCCCAAGTAAATCTGTTCATCTCTAGGGTGCCACGGGGACGCCTCATTGTTTTTGCAGAGACAGACTCATTTAATAGTCTAAAATCTCTAGCATACTGGGTATCTTGAAACGTCAAGGCTATGTTTACACTCGCGGCTTCTTGTGCAAGAACATCTTGCGCAAGAAAACGTCCACACTGCCATGTGCGCGCTGTGCTTTTGTGCAAGAGCACCCATGGCAGTGTGGACACTTTCTTGTGCAAGAAAGCTCTGATGGCCATTTTAGCCATAGGGCTTTCTTGCGCAAGAAATCCCTGCCCAGCGTCCACACTGCCCTCTTGCGCAAGAGGGCTTACACCTGTTAAAAAAGAGCATAGCTCTTGCACAAGAAGCCCTCTCTTACCACGCCGTACTGTCAATTTCCTTGAGCAAGAGTGGGCGGGCAGTTGGAAACTTTGCGGATTCTTGGACAAAAACGACTGTATGTGCGCAAGAAGCCGGGAGTATAGACATAGCCCAAGAGAGTAGACTTTTCTCCCAGGAACGATATTGAGGTGTACGTGCCAGTCGCTGTGGACTCGGGAAGCTAAATACAACCTTTCCAGGTTTGGGAGGCCAAAGAGCTGCAAAGGTCAGATTTCACAGCTCCTGACGGATCTTCTGTGTAGAGCTTGCAGAACAAATTTTCCAGTTTTGAAGAAATGGTATTTTTCCAGTGACCATCTCCGTGGCTAATTTACAGCCTGCCCAAATATAAATCCCATCAGCTGCCACTGGGGTTTAACTGGCGAAATGTGCAGCAGGGCTGCCCAGAAGGAGAAACAATCCCTCCCTCTCTCCCTCCCTTTATTGGTTTACTCTGCTTTACTCTCCACCAGGCACGGAATTACAGTGAAACATACTGTGCCTTGGCATGGGGCCCCTCGGGCTGGGCAGTCCAGCACTGGGTCTGGCAATCCCCGGTTGCTCTGGTGGGGGGCTGTCCCTCTGCAGAAAGGGTTGTTGGGGGGCAGAAGAGCAGGGAGGTTCACCTGCAGGCTGCAGTCTCAGGAGAGCCAGCAGCAGGCGGTGAGCAGCGTGAACACGGGCTGGAAGGCTTCAGAGGAGCATGGGGCAGCCGCACAGCCGGTCGGAGAAAAGTGGCACCTTGAAGCGGGAAAGCGCCGCTTCTCTCCGGCTGTGTGGATACCCCGTGCTCCTCTGATGCCTGCCAGCCTGTGTTCCTGCTGTTAGCTGTCACCTGGTTAATGGCGGCTGCCTGCAGGCGACGGGGAGAGCGGCCGGGGGATGGAGAGGCCGGGGCGGGAGCTCAGGTGGCTGATGGAACTGTGCCCCCCCTCACTTTTAGGTAGAGCACATGTGGGTCACTGCCCCCTTCTCTGGGCCAGCCAGTGCAGGGCCACTGGGGCGCCTGAATCCGTCCTCCGCGGCCATGGAGATTATGGTTTTTTATAAAGCGCCCTTATCCAAAGCGCTGTACAATAGTCACAATAGTCAGCTAATGCCACACAGAATGTTTGGAAAGATCATTAGGTCGTCCACCGAGACCCTCAGCAATTTTCAAGCAGTCTGTGGAAAAAAAGTTCGACCACAAAACAATCCAGGCCCCTCGCTTGATTTCCATTTACTTCTTATGGCTTATCGTATAGACGGAGGATGAAGAAAAAGAATGAAAAACGGGAGGGTCAGGAAGCAGGAATGTTTGTTTCCTTGGCTGGGTCCGGGGAGAGGGGGGAGTAGGGCAAAAAGGAAGCTGAGCACAGGACCCCACTCACTCCAAATCCATCACTGCTCTAGCCCAATTGGATAACACACTGTGAATGGTGTTCGGCTGCTTTTCTGTACCTCAGCTGTTCAGCTGCCATTGTAACACTCCCCCCTTGTTTTCTGTCAATAAATGAGGCTGCTGCTGTTTTATTCCTCAAGGCAAGCAGCTTTACAGAACCTAGCACACCGGCCTTGCCCTGCAGCTGTGAGTCCCAGTGACAGGACACAGCGTATGATGTTCGGCGTGCACTGTGGGGGCATACTGTGATCAGAGGCTAGGAGGAAAACCAGCATATGCTCTGGACAACCACAGCAAAAACGGCCCCCAGCATGGCCAGGAGGGCTCTAGCCGTGTGGGGTGTCAAGCCCAGATCTCATTCTCATTGCTTGCGCGCTCACTTTGTCCTTCAGCGGCACATTGTGTTGGAGGCGCGGGGTCAGAGGCAGACAGCAGGGATGTCCAGGGGCCTGCTTTAGTATCTTGTAAGCCAGTTGCATGGAGGGAGAGGATTTTCAGGCCTGTGTGAAGGCGGCTGAGTGTCTTTCTCCCTTAGGCAGTCTCTGCTAAGCACCAACAATGTGATTCTGGGCCAAGCACCAGTGGGAGGAGATCATAGATCATCTGGGGAAAGATGCCCTGCAGCCAGTGGGATACAGATCAGCGCATGGGCCAACCCATCCTCACTCTACCTCCTCTCCGCCCCCCACCACAGCCCCTTGTGGGATACCCAGCAGTGTGTATCAAGGAGCTGGGAGCGGTTGTGTGCATCTCAGTTAGGGTTGGAATGATGGATCTTCATGAACAATGCCCAAAGCTCTTTCATCCAGCTGGCCTCAGGGGGCTGGCCACCACCATGCGTCTGGTCCCTGAAGAACAGCTCTGCCTAGCTTGACAACTTGTACCATCCACCAACAGGAGTTGGCCCAATACAATATTACGCCACCCCACCTCCTGGGACCATCGCAACTGCCACAGCCCCGCAAAAACCAGTTTGGGCCCTGCCGCTCCTGCCCTCAGTTCCCACCCAGGACAACGTGCAACGCCTTGGAAATAGTCTGAGATGGGGGGGAGGAAGTCCCTCACTGACTCGAGCCAACCGCTGCCCTAGCAGGGCGGTGCACTGGTGTGTTTGCCACATGGTTTGTCCTCCCTAGCAGAGGGTGGGGGGGTTGACCATGCAATCAGCTGTTCCAACGCAGTAGAAAGAATGTTGGTGTGAGCTTAAGGCAGGAAAACAGGGCTGGCGTTAAGGAAACGCTCTGCATAAAACAAGGCCTGGGTGTAGGGATAAGCGCTGTGCTGCGCTGGCAAACCCAGAGGGGTTTAATTGTTACTGCAGTGTGGGGCTTGATGGGAGTGTGACAGGCTGTGACAAGGCGCTAATTGGGAGTCACTGTAATACAATAGCAAGGAGAAAAATGACTGATGGGAAACCTGCCTGACTGCAAATGATCATGAAATGTGATGACACCGGGGAGGGGGAGGAGGGAGCGGAGACAACGCCAAGGGGGAGGGTGCTCGGGGAGGGTGCCAGGTTTGGGTGTCGTGGGATGATTGGCAGCTCTGACTCAGAACGGAGGAGTCTGTTGCCTGCAGCCAACTTCCCTCGGCTTCTGGGAAGCACTGACGTTTCCCGCTCACAGGCCCCGGGTGTGAAAGCAGCCAGAGGTCCACCAAGCCGCCGGGCCACTCTGCTGGGTTAATGAGAGCCAGGTGAGCAGACCCCATCCCGGCGCTGTGGTGACCCTGCCCAGGAAAACCAGAGACCAGCCGCATGGAAACCATCAGAACAGGAGAGAACTGAGAATGGCCTGCAACGTTCTCCCCCCCCGGGCCAGCCCATCCCCCAGCCCCTGGGCCTGCCAGACAAAAATGTTTTTAGTCCTAGCTACTGGCGAGAGTTCTCGTCAGCAGGGTGCGTGCCCATGCCCTCCCGGCACCCCGGGGTCGGCCGCCCTGCAGGGGAGCCATGTCTTCCCAGACAGAGGCAGTTCTTAGTCAGACTGTGTGACTAGCCTTCCTTTGCCCTCCTGGGCCGGGGACTGAGCAGCGCCCGGCAAGCCCTGGGTATTCCCCAAGCCCATTTCACAAATGAGGCACTGAGGACATGAAAGGAAATGAGCAGCACTGCATTTGGCCACCCTGCGGAGCGATGCCCCAGCTGCACAGAGTCAGTCGCTGGTGGGTGGGGCTAGCTGGAGCCACTTCACTAGCGCTCCAGCTTCAACGCCGCCCCCGCCCCCCGAAGGCAAGTAGCTGGGGTTTCAAGCAGCACTTCCTACAAATAAGAGCTTGTGGGGGGTGGAAGGCAGGCTAGGGGCAAGGGTAAGGACCCAGTGGCTCTGGTACTATTTTTGGGGTGGGGGTGCTGAGCTGCACCTCCTCCCCCCTTTAGGTCTCTTGAGATCAGGTTGCCAACTCTCCTAGACTGGATGCCATTGCTGCAAATGGTGTCCAGTCCAGGGGAGTTGGCAGCCCCTCCCCACCCCAGGGGAGCAGCTGCAGAGCCCTGGGCCAGTGGCAGGATCCCAGGGCTTGGCAGGGACAGTGGGACCTCAAGGGCCAGCAAGCAACAGGACCCTGGGGGCCCAGCAAAGAGCAGAGGGGGTCCAGGCTGAAGGACCCAGCAGCATGGCTGGCCCCCAAGCATGGGGATGCTGCAACACCCCAAACCCCTACTTCCCCCATCTATGGACGGATCTGCAGGGCAGGTCTAGAACCCCCAGTTGTGGGGGTCCTGGATGACCGATGCCTCCACAGGTGCCGCTGGGGTGAAGGAGTGTCCGGGCTCAGGACAGCCCCTGGAAAAGGTTGGGAGGGGCTGGCTCTGGGCTCTCCCAAAAAGGGACAGGGCTTTAGGCAGAAGGGGCAGGGGTGGGGCTTCACCTGAGCCAGCCCTTCTGCACCGCCCAGGGCTCCAGCAGCAATTTAAAGGGCCCGGAGCTCTGGCTGCTGCCTTTTAAATCACTGGGCAAGCGCCACCCCCTCCCGTCCTGAGGCGCATCCAAGAGTTAGAGGAGAGTTCAGCACCGCAGGAAGTCCCGCCCGCAGAGGCCAGAGTGGCAGAACCCTGCGGCCAGCTGGTCGCTCCACTCCAGCTATTTAAACCTCGCCTGAACAGCGCCGCAGACCGCAGCTGGCTGTTGTTCCCGATCTCGCCTCTCGCCCCGCCTCCTGCCTTCCAACCTGGCCCAGCGTGGTGCCGGTCTGCCGACGTGGCTCGGTCTCTGGACTCAACTCCTCCCTTTGACCCTGCTCCACCGACACCCCTGGTCCGGCTGCCTGTGCCTCACCCACTCTAGCAACCCACGAGTTACCTCTCTAGCTCACGCTGCAGTGGAGACCAAACCTTAGTGAGGTGCCCAGGGTCCCACAGGGCAGCGAGCCACTGGGGCATCCTGCCTCTGTTCTACTTAGCTACGAACCCTTAAGGGACCAGGTAAATGGCACGTCGTTAATGATTTGCCTGGGTCCGCAGTGCAGCCAGCTGCTGTACTTTGGCCCCTTTGGGCCTGAGCTATTAGCCAGTGCGCGGGGCCTCAATTGGTTGTTTGGTGGGAGGAGGAGGAGATGATACGAGCCAGGTGTTTCTATCTGTTTGCAAAGCACGGACACAGCGGCCTGTGTTCCCTGGACACACCAGGAACAGTCTGTACCCGGCACTTTCATGGCTCACTCCCACCCTTTCCCCAAAGCCTCCAGCCTGCTCCGCCCTGCCTCTTCCTGCCCCTGCTCCACCCCGCCCAGTCCCATTGTCCCCCTTCCTACAACCCCCGCTCAAGCAACATGACCTGGGGGATTATTGTGGGGCCCCGGGGCCAGCAGCAGAGTCAGACCTCCCCCTCCCGGCTCTCACCATGGCAACAGGAAGAGGAGGTACCCGGCCTCAGCTCACTGTGCTCCCCTGAGCCTGGCTCCTCGCCGTGTCACTCAGGGGAGCAGGCTGGTCCGGGACACTCTGCTTCCCACCATCACAGTGAAGCGGAGCGACCCAGCAGGCAGAATGGCGGGGCAGAGTGGAGTGGGGGATGGGACAGCTCTGTCCACGGGAACGCAGTTTGTCTGCACTTTTGCTGACAAAACACTCCTAGCCCCCCACGAGCAGCTTTTGCTTTGTCAGCAGGAGAGCGCGTCCCCCAACAAAACCCCTCGCCCACTCGCACTTGTCTTGGCAAAGCTTTTTGGGGTGGGGAAGGGGTGTTAAGCGCCTGTGAACAAGAAAAGTGTTGTCCATCAATTGCAAGTGTAGCCATCGCCCTGGCTTTCTACCTCCTGCACACAGAGGTTGCGAATCTGTCCCTTGGATTTCAGTCAGTCCCAGAGAAACCCCTCTCTCTGCCAGAGTCCGGTCTCTCTCTGGTCTTGCCATACAGCCCACTGCCTTGGGCGGTGGCTTCTCTGGTCTTCAGCTACCACTGTGAAAAGGGGGCTAATTGCTCCTTTCATTTAGCCTGAAGGAAAGGTAATCAGCACTGCCATTAGCTGTAAGCAGGTATGTGATTGAGGGCAGCGTTAACACAGTCCAGCATAATAGGGCTTATCTCCACTCTGCAGATTGCACCCTCCTCCCCAAATCCCAACTGTCCTGACCTTCCAAACTCAGCTCAGCTCCCAAAAGTTCCAGCTCTGCCCCAAGTACAGCTACTCTGTAGTTCTGTTTGGTGGGGACAGAGACCAGTGACCCGCTGCAAATGCTGGAACAGGGCAAAAGAAACTGAATACAATCCCACGAGGTTGCTGTCTTAGCAAAAGACGCAAACCCCATGGCTATGTCTACCCTCGCGGCTTCTTGCATCAGAAGTGTGCAAATGAGGCTAAGCATGGAATATCACCGAGCCTCATTTGCATACCTAATGAGCTGCCATTTTTGCAGAAGAGGCTCCTGCACCAGAAGGAGCTGTCTACACTGCTCCTTCTTGCACAAGAAAAACCCTCTTGTGCAATGCCGTTATTCCTGAAAATAATCGGCGTAACAGCATTGCGCAAGAGGAGTTTTCTTGCGCAAGAAGGGGCAGTGTAGACAGCTCCTTCTGGCGCAAGACCCTCTTCTGCAAAAATGGCGGCTCATTAGGTATGCAAATGAGGCTCAGAGATATTCCACGCTTAGCCTCATTTGCATACTTCTGACACAAGAAGCCACAAGTGTAAACATCGCCCATGTGTTCTATTGAAAGTCAAAGTCAACCTGGAGTTAATAACACTTGTCTTTAATGACCACCAGTTGAGACACTGACTAACAAGCACGAAGGGAGAGTGCGTCCTTTGGAAGACAGATCACTCCATGCTCTGGTTCTCGGTTACGGTCCGATTACTGATTTATTGTAATGGCCTTGCTTGGCTCTGCCCATGTGAACTGTCGATCTCCAGCAGCACCGGATCGGACACACTCACCTTGAATGCAGCTATGAAATCCATTCGAACCCAGCATGCATTGCCTGGGATATTTCATGGTCTCCAGCGGCCAGTGCCAAAGCGTGGAGGCTGAGCCGTTGAAACACCGCACCTCTCCCCAGCCCACTCTCAGACGTTCCAAATGCTCCCAGCAGGGCAGCAAGTAATGGATCCAGACTGCCAGGGACAGCAGTGTCTCACCTGTGGGTCCTGAAACAAAAGCTGAACCTCAGGCCTCAGCCAAGTCCTGAGACAGAAACAGCCCCGTTAATACCCCTTGAGTCCAGCATGACTAGCAGCTGCAGCAAGGCTTGTGACTGTCTTACAGAAATAGCCCCCAAACCTAGCTCCCCATTGCTCCCAAAAAATAAACGCCACCCCAACCTCCAACCCATCTGAAGGCCTAAACCCCCACCGACATTGCTCCAAAACCCATGTAGCTCAAAGCAGGCAGTCAGTGGAAGAGGAGTTAGAACTGATGGGCAGAGGATCATGGACTACACATCGCTGGATTAAAGGGGGAGAAAAGACTCTAGAGCGGGGATGGGGAACTTTTGTTGGGTTGGGGGCTGCTGACCCACAGAAAAATCAGTTGGAAGCCGCACACAAGAAAGAAGCAAACCCCAAACCCTCACCGACGTGGCCCCTGACTGAGGAGAAAGACAGGCCCCACATTCCCCTTGCACACCTAGAGCCTAGGAGGGCCCAGCCGAGGAGGTTTTGTGTGCTCCAGCCCCGCAGTGGGGCAGCAGGGGGAGGCTTGAACACCAGCGTGGTCTCTCCAATGCTGGGGGGGGGGGGGGGAGACCTGAGCCTTGGAGGCGGGATCCAGGTAAGCTGGGGGTTGCATCTGGCTCCCAGGACTTAGGTTCTCCATCTCTGCTCTAGGGGAATGGATGGTTGTTTCCTTCAGCCCAGTGGTCACATGCAATGGTCATAGTGCTCCAAAGAGCAGTGCCTTAGGCTTTGTCTATGTAACGATGACAGGCAGAATTGAACCTGAGACCGCTGGAGCTTAGAACATGAGCTTCTAGCACCATGGTGGCCAACCCATTCCCCTATAGTGGCTACTGCTATAGCGAACTAGCCACATGATTCTGAAAATGTAAATAACTTTGTGAGCCAACCAGCCACACTCAACCAGCCCATAGAGCCCCATGTGGCTAGCGGCTAGCATGTCGGACACCACGGTATCTAGCGCATGAGCTAAAAGCCAGCTAGCTCTCAGCTAAGGCTGTAGAGCAAACTCATGCTCTCTGTAAGTGGTCTCGGTACTACTAGTTGGGACAGTGCACCACACCCAGCGGGTGTGCAGGTTACATCTACACTAGCATTTTTGTTGGCAAAACTTTTGAGAATCAACGGGGGTGACAAAAACTCCCCCCAACCGACAGAAGCTTCACCCACAAAAGCACCCATGTTGGCAGCTCTGCGTTGCTCTCCCACAGACACAACTACTGCTGCTCATTGGGGATGGTTTAATTATGCCAGCTGGAGAGTTCACTCCTGCTTCCATAAAGCGGCTACACAGGAGACTTTTGGGCAGCTGCAGAGGTGCAGCTGGGCCTTGTAAGGACCGCAGGGTGTCCATAGGTCCTACTAGCACAGTAAGCAGGCAGGTCACAGGTATGAATCCTGTGGCAGCTCTCATGTGGCTTTGGCACAACTTGCTTTTAATGAGCCATGGCAAGTTAGCAAGGATCACTGAGTTTATCACATATTATTTGACAGATTGTCTGCCTTCTAGTGGCTCCCAGACTGTGGGGCATCTCTGCTTGGAGGGGCACAGAGAAATGTTCAGTGCAATGCAGCAGGACCCAAAGGGTGGGGGCCCATAGGGAGGGAGAGCCATCCAACACCATCCTGCCTTCCCCATCCTCAGTTCTACTCCAGTTCCACCTCTGGCTGCAGCTTGCCTCCTACCCTGGGAGGGCAGACATGTTTCATTACAGGGAGTGGGGTTTGAGAGGAAAAGTTTGGCCACCCTGGAGCTAGCCAGCTGGCAACAATGGGAAGAAGTGACTCCTCTTTCGTAGCTTAGCTGAAGAAGGCCAGGTTAATGCTAGAAAGTATGCGTGTGTGTGAGTGATCCTCCAATTATGGCTGTGAGCTTGTAGACAAAGGAGCGGGATCCTGGATAGGGCAGAAGCTTGTTTGGCCAAATGGATGTTGGCCGTTCTCAGGCACTTTCTCCCCTGGTACGTGAGACTCAGCAGGAATGACTCTGACCTCGTGGGTCACTTAGATGAAAGCTGCTGCATCCTGGTGGAACAAATCCTTGTGCTCGTCCCATTAGAGCTCTCTCAGGGAACCTCGCACTACTGGGCAGTCACACCACGCACCAGAGCCCTGAGGCTACCTGCACAAAAGCAGCAATAAGCAAAGTGTGAGACTAGTGTCCTGAGCAGAGGAGCCAAATGCTTTCCAAGGAGAGACGAGGGAGGGTCTAACTGCCATCTGCACGCTCCCAAACCACTTCTTACCCAGAGACGCACAGGGAGGGAGTCAGATCAATGCAAGCAGCACCACTTGCTTCTTTTCAGCCACCCCCCGACAGACTGCGGTCTCCAGGAGCAAGATGACGCTGAACCAAGTTTGGCAGCAAATACAGATACAGGAACAAGGCATATGGGGCTATTAAACAGATTTTTTTTAAAAACTCAGCAGTGTTCTTTTACCTTCAGGCCTTCTCATTAGCAGCGTGGCAGAGTCCAGCAAAAGCTGTGAAGTCTCGTTACAAACCTCGTGTTCAAATCCAAATCAGAGTTCACATGGAAAGAGTCCTCTAGAAGGGAACACAAAATGTCCATTCTGCTCGACCCTCCTCTACGAGTTAGCCTAAGAATAGGAATGAGAAATGAAATGTTATTTGATGGCTAAATCTGCCCCCCAACCAATAGAAAGAACTTGATCCTCTGACGTTCGCTAAGGGTCGTATCCTGATAGGTTTGTTAATATTAAATCACATTCTACGCCTCAAGCAATTCCACTAAAATCAATGCTAAAGAGCTCAGGGTGAGCAAAGATCTCAGACTGTAGCCCTACATGATTGGGTACTTGAAAAGAACCTTCGTACATGTCCAAAGCAGACGATTGTTTTTATTCCTATTAACCCCGATACGCTAGTTCCATGCGGGAAGCAGATTCTACAGAAAGCTATTGTTTTTATCCCTGTGAAACACGATAGGCCATTTCCAGGTGGGAAGCAGCCCAGGGAACAGCAGAGCGTAATGCTGTTTGATACAGCAAGTACTATAAAGACGAAGGGGAAAGGAAAGTACGAAACGCCAGCTCTCACAAAACCCCCCAAGCTGCATCTGCTTTGAGATTCTTACATGGCCCCTGCTAGCCTAGCATCCAAGCACCACAGTCTTTAATATACCTCTCACAACCCTTCCACAAGACCAGGAAGCACTTTTGCCCCATTTTACAGATGGGGAACTGAGGCACAGAAGCAGATTGGGTGCAATCCTGGCATGACATTCAGCAGGGCCAGGACTTCACTCTTATTTGCTAGCAGTCTCGGGCACAGCGTTCAACAGAACACAGCCAAGTCCCAGCTTAGACCCTAAGCACTGTGTTCTTCTTCGAGTACTTGTTCCGAATCGGAACATTGATCCACCAGGGCACAGCTGGCACCGACAGGCGCACACCAGTCTGTCTTCAGTCCCTGCCAGGAAGCCAAGATGGCTGGGCCTGCGCCAGGAGAAGGCCAAACAGCCAGCCAGCACGAACCCTGCCAGGACAGCACAGTAGCCCGATCCACTCTCCGACACCTGGCAGTGGCTCCCATCTTCGTGTTTGGTTGATGCCAGTGACCCTATAGGCAGCCTGGGACAGTTTCTTGATGCTGGTGCTGCCCAGGCTTGTGGTATCAGGCCCTGACACAAGAACAAGCCTATGTTCGGACTGCTTTGAAGCCCCCGTAGGCAGTGCTCCCTCTCCCGAGGGACATCCCACGACAGATCTCCTCGCACAGCTAGACAGAAGATCTGCAGCCCGGTGCCATCCCCAGGTGGGTTCGCTGGCAATCAGGCATAGACCCTCGGAAGCACACCCCTCTGGCACAGTCTGCATACCCAGGAATGGCTCTCCAGGGGACATACCTGCCAATCAGGGGACACCCTCCTATCTATCGGCACTGTTCTTTGTCTCGTTGTCGGTCACTGACTCAGGCCTCCCTGTCACCTAACCCAGTAGGGGCTCCTCAGGGTCCCATTCTGCTTCAGGGCACCATGTCACCCCGGCAAAGCACCAGCACAGAAACGTGAGTTTTTCAGCGCAGTGCTCCATTCCACCCTGGCAAAAGCGTCACTCTTTTGGGACAGATTTTGCTTCCTCTGTGGACCTCACTGAACTGATCTCTGTCTCGCCATGATAAGGGTCTGTCTTCACCTCTGTCTCGTGGCCACGGGTACCTCCGTGGTTTGCCATGGAAGGCTCAGGCTGCCCCCTCTCCAACAGTGGCTGGAGTCGGTCTACTCTCTCTCCAGGCAGCACCATAGCAAGAGTGGGGCAAGTGGGGCGCTCGCCCTGAGCGCATCATAATCAGGGGCACAAAGACGCAGTAAGTAAAAATAAGAAGCTGCAAAAGTAAGGAGTGTGACATGCTAACCGAAGTCCAAACAAGCCTGTCTTGTGGCCTGACACACCCCATGCCCCGTCGCAACCCAGCTGAGCCATGTGCTGGTTCCTGTCCCTCTCCCTGCAGCCCAGCTAAGCCACCTGCCCATATTCCCGGCTCCTGCCCAACCCCCTCCAGCCCAACTGAGCTGCACACTGCCTCCCCCTCCATCGCACTGGGCTCCTAGCCCCACCCCATCTCCTGCAGCATGCCTAGACTCTCTGATCCTGGAACATCTGTGGTCCTATGGTCCACAGATATTGGTGGAGGGGAGAGTTCTGGTTTATAGAGGTGCAACCTGTATGATAGTTATGTAACTGTTAATCCAACTTTTACTTCCATAAATAGTAAACCAAATAATAGATCTATTACTTTCTCTATCCTTGTGATGTTTGTTTTATATTTAAGAAATCACTCTCTGGTAACTAAATGAATATAACATTGATGGACCCTACGAAATCTGCCATCCTTACTATTATATCTAACAGAGAGATTGGAGAGAGAAACATTTGTTTTAAAGGGCTCATCTAGACTGCCTGTGGCTTTTGAAAGATATGCAAATTCGGCATGAGTTTTTTTTTGGAAAAAAAAAAAGGCAGTCTAGACATGGTTCTTTCGGAAAAAACCCTCTTTTTCGAAAGAACACTGTACACCTCATTTTTTTAGGAAGAAGGGTTCTTTCAAAAAAGGGTTGTTGTTTTTAAAAGAACTGTGTCTAGACTGCTTTTTTTTCCAAAAAAAGTCTTCCGAAAACAGGATCAGAAGAAGATATGCAAATTTGTGCCAAATATGCATATCTTCTTTCAAAAGCCACAAGCAGTCTAGACATACCCTTAAGTAGTACACTCACAAAAGAAAAGGTGTATGGGGGCGGGGAGGGGAGTAAGTAAAACCAACAAAAACAAATCTGGTATATTCCATAATGAATTTAAATTAACACTTAGTTTCTTAGTCCCAGCAATGCAGTCACAGCCAAGCACATGATGGTAAGAAAATGAAGGGCAATAAAGAGCAGAATCTATGGAATTTTATCTCTTTGCTTTGCTCTTTGGCTTTAATTAGAAAATATGGTAGCTACAGGCTTGCCAACTCATGATGTTCTCACAAGTCTCATAATATTTACTCTTTTCTTTAATGACTCAGCTCTTCCTGGTGCTGAAACTCTCAAGTTTCCTTAAAAAAAAAGTTCATGGCCCTCTTGCTCGTAGAAGAGAATCTTTAAATGTGACCAAAGTCCCCCCTAAAGGATCAAACACCAAGAAGTCAAATAAAATCTCCAAATGTATTACAGGCAGTCCCCGAGTTACGCGGATCCGACTCCGCACTTACGAACGGGGCTTTCTCGCCCCGAAGCTCGCAGGCAGCGGGACCGCCCAGAGCGCAGCGGTCCCGCCACCTCGACCTCCGGGGCGAGAAAAGCTGCTCCGGGTGCCCCAGGTCTGCTGGGGACCGTCTCCAGCAGACCAGGGACACCTGCAGCAAAGCCAGGGAGGCGGAGGGGTCCCGCGCCTCTGAGGCTTTGCTCTGGCAAAGCCGGGGAGGCGCAGGACTCCGCCGCCGCTGCCGCTTTGCTCCCGGTGCCCCTGGTCTGCTGGGGACCATCTCCAGCAGACCAGGGACACCTGGAGCAAAGCCGGGGAGGCGGAGGGGTTCCGCGCCTCTGAGGCTTTGCCAGAGCAAAGCCTCAGAGGCGCGGCACCCTGCCGCCGCTGCGGCTTTGCTCCCCGGGTCCCTGGTTTGCTGGGGTGGGGGGGGGGAGGCGCAGCTAGTGGCCCCCCCCCCACCGAGACGTGGAGCAAAGCCCTGGGCCTGTGGTAGAGCACGTGGGGCGCTGCCGGTTGGTCCCGCAGCACCGCTCCTTGGCACTACTGGACCAACCCGGCAGCACCCCAGCTGCTCTGCCCCAGGCGTCCCCAAGTCAGCCGCTGCTGAAACTGACCAGTGGCTGACTACAGGAAGCCCAAGGCAGAGTTGCTCTGCCCCGGGCTTCCTGGAATCAGCCGCTGGTCAGTTTCAGCAGCAGCTGACTTGGGGATGCCTGGGGTTCTTAAGTTGAATCTGTATGTAAGTCAGAACTGGCGTCCAGATTCAGCCGCTGTTGAAACTGATCAGTTTCAGCAGCGGCTGAATCTGGACGCCAGTTCTGACTTACATACAGATTCAACTTAAGAACAAATCTACAGTCCCTATCTTGTACGTAACCTGGGGACTGCCTGTATAGTTTAAGAAATCGATTCTGCACCTGATGTGTCTGAAAGGGTGTGCCAGCATGCTTGGTTCCTCTTTGCTCAGAAAATCTAAAATTATACTCCAAGTGCTGGAAAGTGTTATCCACATGGTCCTGGATTCCCTGGAGCGGTTGCTCTCCATTTCCTCCTACTAGCAGGTCAGTCAGAAATGTTCAAAGCCTGTAACCTGAGAGGAGTTCTTTGAGTGCCTGATCAAATGTATTCCAATTAGGGTTTGCGCACTGTGGACATGACTGCCAGAGAGTTTTACCCTAGCTGCTACCCATTGGGTCAGCTGGACGCCCTAGATAGGACCCTGCCATCCCAGCCCCTTAGTTCCTTCTTAACGCCAGTGGCGACTGCTGGAACGTTGGCGCTCTTGCTTTACAAGCGCCATTCATCCCTAGCTAGTTGCAGTCTGTCCGTTTGTTTAACCATAGTCAATAGATAGCTAAGCACTTAGCAGTGGGAGTGAAGGGGCTTCCTTTCTCTCCTGTGTCCCTTTGGGGACTTGGGGCATGCCATAGCCCCAGGGTTTCAAGCAATATTGCGATGGCTTGAAACGCATGCTGACAAGTGACCTCCACAACTCCAGTCTCGGGTGGCTGGGTTAATAAGTGCAAGATCTAAGCCTAGCACCAGAAGGGAGGGGACTTTCATCTCAAACAGCTCCTTATGGAGACAGCACTGGACACTGGTTCAGTGTTCCCTCTAAGATGTTCCATCCATGAGTGGAGTGAGTTTTGTCTTGTGCACCAATATTGAGGTCACGTGTGCTTGTTCAGATGTGTGCCACCGTGGCACCCAAATGCTTAACAAAAATCTTGTCTATAGTTTTGGAAATGTTATGAAAGAAAGAATATTCAAACAAGGGATAAATAAATAAAATCAAAGAGCCCTCCCCAAAAATATGTTAGCACTCGTCATTTACCAAAACGCGCTAATGTTGATATTTAATTCTCTGCCTCCCTTTTATTAAAGAGCACTGTAAACTTTCCTGTGCTTTTGTGTTTTGCTCATGTTGAGAATTAAGCAGAACTCAGGGGTTATTGTTTATTTATTTTTAATTGGACTAAAAATGGTCATGGAGCAAAATCAGTTCCCCGAATCTAAGATGGAAAGATGGTTTGACTCTGTTACTGGATAACGTTCCCCAGAGAGTTGGACTGAGAGGGACACCGCATTCTCTCTATCCGGCATCATTAAAAGTTACCTGAGTGCCAATCAATTAATCGACCTACCTTATTTCTCTTTCAATGAAAAGTTTGGTAATGGGTTAACTAGACTCATGGGAACAGACTTGCCAGGAGAGGTGGGGCTGCAGGCAGGAGGGGTGGGACAGCCAGCCTTCCCTTTTGAATTGCTGGCCCCTGGGGCATTTGTTTCCTTTGCCCCTCACCCGTTGTCTGCAGGTGATTTTGTACATCAATAGGAATATTTTGAAAAGCTCTCAAAAGATTTAGAAAAATTAATTCCATGGAAAGTCAATGTGGTTTATGCCCTCCATTTTTATGTGCTTTTAAAAATGTCCCCTTGAAATGTTCCACCCATGTGTGAACTCTGAAGTGAACCAGACACGTTTCACAGAGAGGGGTCAAATCAATGAACAATAACAGTGATACCACGTCGGGGTCTGACTAAACAATTCATTTTACCATAATAAAACTCTCCCATTGTTAATTGTCTTTCCTCTTATTTCTAATTCACTTTTATGGGGTTTTGAAGTAAAAGATCAATCAAGCCAGAGCCTGGTATAAAGAGAACGTTCAAAATAAATAACACAAGTAATGGCCAAGGGAAATGACAAGCCTGTGATACAAAATAACGACACTCTGACTCAATATCAAACAGAAAGGAAGGAACTGAAAACAAAAAACCTAAAGGAAAAGAATTTGGAAGTTGCACACTGACAGCTAATGCCACTGATACTTATCCGCTATCTGACTATGGAAATAGCCATTAAAAATGTTTTCATGGTTCTGCGGATGATACTTTCAAACATCGCCAGGTCAACTAGCTGTCTGTAATTCTTTAGGAGAGAAGAAATCATGGAAGATCACCACTTCAGCAGAATTATTAGTACCTGCGAGTCACATTCTGCCCTTGCTTGCAGCCAGAAAACTTTGTCTTCATTCACAGGACAGACTTCAGAGTAGTTACACCTATACAGCTCCAAAGGGCTTGAATTAGACCTGGGATGAACATGTCAGTTGACCCTTCTGGGCACAAAGAATTCTTTTCTAGAAGACCACCTCCCACCATCACCACTCATATACTCCCCCCCTTCCTTCTATACACAAATATTCCATTTATAGATACATACTGAAGTCTCCAAATTACATATCAAGTTCCACTGACAATTCCCCCACTTCTGAGTTAAGGCTAAAGTACATGAATGAGTCCTAGTCCTAGATGATTATGCACCTTCCTACAAATCTAAAGCATGGAAACATACTTACTACAGCTGGAGCAGCTGCCTGCTACTTGCTACGTGGCTCTTCGGGCCACGGCCACTGGAACAGCCCCAGCCCCTCCCCCACACCACGTGGCCCCGGCCGGCTTCAGCCACTGGAACAGCCCCAGCCACTCCCCCACACCACGTGGCCCCGGCCGGCTTCAGCCACTGGAACAGCCCCAGCCCCTCCCCCACACCACGTGGCCCCGGCCGGCTTCAGCCACTGGAACAGCCACTGGCCACCTGCAACACAGCTCCGTCCCTGGCCCCAGTCAGGGTGGCTGGAGCAGCTGCCGCTGGCCACCCATGACACGTCTCAGGCTCTGGCCCCAGCCTCGCCACACAGCCCACAGTTCCAGCCCCAGGGAAGGGCTGAAGCTCAGGCCAGGGCCACGTAGTGGCTGCCCTGCTGCGGGGCAGCTGCCCCCGCCCCGGAGCAGCTAAGAAGTCACTGTGCGGCTCTGCTGAGGTTGCGGGAGGGAAATACTTGGTGCGTGCCCCCGTAGCTGCATACCTTGGAGGGAACACTGCCCTTGTGGGCTGGACTCAGCACCTACCGCCTCAGTCTGTAGTGCTCAGTCTTCCGCTCCGGCGTGGCCTCCACATCAGAATTCCTGGCATGGGAAATTCTCAAAGTCCTTGGCCTGGCACTGTTCTTGCTCACCAGCGTGGTGCTTTAAGGTGGCCAAGTCCTCTCTGGCACTGCCTCTGGCCCCGGGGCCAATCCTATCAACGTCCACGGGTGCTGAGGACTCTCATTCCTGAGGTGCCAAAGCATCTCCCGAGGTTCTGAGCTGGAACAGTGATCCTGTGCTGGAGTTAGGGCTGACTCCACCAGGAGGGCTTTGAGGCAAATGTTCCCCTCGTTTGGTTCATGGCCTACAAAATGTGAAGATCTGGCGCTTATCATTCATGTGTGCTTCTCCTAAACTCTCATAAACAGTTGTGAGAGCTGCTAATGGGCATAGGCCTACAGCAGTGACTGCAGAACATCAAGCCGGGGTCCTAGGGCATGTCCCAGTCCGAGGCAATGTCCGAAAGAGGCTTACAATAGATCTAAACTACAAAGCTAAGCCAATTAGAGGGCAACATTTTACAAGCAATTAACTACTAGAGATAAGATGTGACAGCAAATGCTGCCACACTGAAGTTCCAAGCACCATCACTGGCAGCAAGAAGGAATTGAGGGTGGAAGGGGGTCCAGAAATATATATAGCATTGCAAGTGCACACACTCCAGGGGGCGCTGTAGTCAGCCTCACCGGTACTGCTGAAGGAAAAACTTCCGGCACCGGTGCACATGGTGTGCACATACAACGTAGGTTTAATGGATATGAGCAAGCACCCGAAGAACTTTAGCTGGTCACCATTAAGATAACGAGCATTTCAGCAAATTGCCTAAGTGGTGACTATTTCCAAAGCATAGAACTTGAGACTCCCAGGAAGGGGCCTGATTTTCAAGGAAATATGAGCACCCATCCTTTAAACGATCAATCCCCCTTAACCTCACTAGTCACTTTAGAAAACCTTGGGGTACAGTCTTTGCGCTGAAGGAGGCTAATAATAATGGAGCTAAATCCATGGAGTTACACAAGAGATCACTTCTACAGACTAACATTGATCACGTAGCAAGCACTGCCAGTGACATCCACGGTTATAAAAACAGGCTGAGAGCGGACAGTGCTGAGCTTACTGGCCCGGAAACATGCCCCAAGCCATCGAGAATATTATTGCAAAATTCAAAGCAAAATTTAAAAGGAACAGCACATCTTCCTGCTGCCAGCTGGCCTTGCATTAAGTGGCACAGAAGTGTTTTCTAATTCAATTGCATGGCACTGCTGAGTTCACGTATCTCAACCAAGGTATCTCCAGTGTTTCCAACGAGGCTGCTCTCTGCTTGCTTTGCACTAGGGATGTAAGCGACTCGTCAAGTAGCTGACTACCCAATAAACCGTGGCTTATCAGTCAAATCACTACTCGACTAGTCACTTCTCCCCCACTTTGCTGCCTCTATCAGAGGCAGTGGGAGGATGGGGGGAAAAGGGGAGCAGGAGATGATGCTTGGGAGAGCTAGGGGAGATTGCTGCGCCTCTGCCTTTTAAAGAGCAGAGCCAGATTACTTTTACCACATTTAAAAGGCAGAGCCACAGTGGGGTTAGCACCTGGGGCTGGGAGCTAGCCCCACTGCAACTCTGCAGTTTCTCCTCCTTATTGATTAGCCAATGGAAAGTCCATTGACTCCTCTATTAGCTGATAAAACACAATTTAACATCCTTACTTTGCACCTGGCTATAAAAGAAAGTGGAGTTATTTTGTCAACATGGCAAGGAAGGATGAGAAGCAGCTACAATCCCAATCACAAAAGCAGCAGACATTTCTTCTCTGATGTAACACTGTCTCCATTGGATTCTGAAGGGTTTGCCTACACTCTGGATCTAACAGAAATCCTGCTTTCTGGCGTTTTTCTGATTTGACGTGCTACTCAGTGGCCTGTAATCCAACACCTTGCTACAGCTGGGGCAGAAACTGCCATTCGTCACATCTGTCATCTCTTTGGTAGACAATTCTCAGCTTGAGCTCTAGAAACCCCAATTGTGACTGCACTGCGATAAAAGTGATGCTAGGCAGGCACATGCAATTAATCACTTTGAGGGTATCCGGCTAGTAGTTAAATAGAATAATTCTACTGTGGGTTTCTAACACTCTTACCCAGTCTTCTGGGGTATCTTTCTGTGTTAATTATCCTGTTAGCGTCTTTATGACTTTTTTGTTCATATTTAATTAGCAATGCAAGTTCTTCTATAGCAAATGCCACACTCATACTCTTACCATATTATTTTAAAGCTAGAGGATTCCTGCTCATTTCCTCAGATAAACTGTGAGTTGCTGTGGCTGATAATTGGGCTCCACACAGCCCTGGACTGAAATTCACATGGTCTCGTGTCTTTCAAAGTATTGATTGCATGGGTCTTTCAAATTGGTTATCCTTCATAACAAAGATTTTCTTTTCTTAATATATTAGGGGACAGGTACGTTTCAAAACATGGATCTTGGCTAATCGGCCTGTGTGTTCAAACTAACCCATTGAGTTCATGGTTCTGTAATGGATGTTGAAAGCCAACACCAGAAGCTAGAAGACTTCTAATTCTTATCACAGCGGACGACTCTTTGGTGCATCTGCCTCTATTCCTTCTCTATGAAGCCAGTAAAGGAAAACTTTAAACTTAACTGACATACAGATTTATGAGTTTTATTGCCTTTATTTTGTATCATGAAATAGCAGAATACTGTTTTCTAACCATGACTGATATACCCACTTCAAAATAAGACATTTTAGGGCAGACGTTGAACAGCTGCTATGATCTAGATTCCCACAAACAAATACATCTGGCTTTCCTTTACAAGTAGCAGGTTAAAAACACTAATTGAATGGATCTTTCAAGCTGAGTACGTTTCTTAATAAAAGCAATCCCATTATGCAATACTCACCTTCTCCTCTCGCTTATCAGAGCTTACGTGAGGCCCAATTCTGCAAATGATTGTGCTGACTCTGAGGTCTCCTGTCCAATCACTTGAAGGATCAGGGCCTAATTTCTTTGTGGCAAAGACTGTTTAACTTTTTTTGCTTCAGAGCTCTCTAAATCTACCTTCCTGTTGCTATTTATTTTTGGCACAAATTCTTTTGAAACATTTCAAAGTGAGATGAATAGTTAAAGTTTGCATCTATAGTGAGGTTTATTTTAGAGCAATTTCTAGTTACGTTAGTAATACGACAAAAGAATTCCAATTCCTTTTAGTTTAAAAGCTCTCTCATGCATTTCAGTGCAAGAATGTTAAGGCTGGCCGATTGGAAAGAAAAGTAGTACTCTTTTTACCTATATTTTGTGTCCCGTTTGGGCCCTAAGCCTTCCTGTTTAGCATTTAACTAGTACAGTTCCATTGAACTACTACTCAATCACCTAATAAAAGCCCAGAACTGGTAGAACTTCAACATTTCATACCATCTCATTTCCTAAACAGTGCAAGCAAATATTGCTTGTAAAATAGCAGTATTTTATAATCCAAAAAACATATCTAGATTACCAATTAAAGTCTTACAAACATTTTTTCTTAAAGTTCGGTATCTCAAGGCTCTCATTAAAATTCTTTGCACTAAGTTTCATCATAGCTGAAGAAGAGAGGGGGAGATATTGTTTATTTGTTATTTGCAATGCAATCTAACCCAAATTCTGCAAACACATCTGAAACTTTACTCTTGCATTTATAGCCCCAGTGAACAATATAGTTTTGCTCACATGTATGAAGTTAACCATGTGCATAAGTGTTTGCAGGATTGGAGTACAGCAACTGTATTTCTCATAGTGTAATTATTCTGTATATTCTGCAGAAATGCAGCTAAAATAATACAAGCTCTTCCCCTTGTCTGATACTGGCATCTCCCAAAAAAGAGAGCTTTCAGATTTAATTAAATTTTACTATTTTATTTGTGAAAAAAACTACAAGCAGAATTCATAAATAGACATTTCTATTTAAAGCAGGGAAATGATAAAGTGGCTTCTAATAACAGTCGTGCACATGCCAGTAACAGGAATATATTAACATCTTTTATTTGCTAGACAAAGAGCAGTGTCCAATATAAATTTCCCGAAAACATTTAAGACCTGTGAATTTCTGACCAGTTCACAAAACCACCATTGACACTTTAGCATGAAGATCAAAACAAAACTAACAGGACTGTCAGCTCTAAAGACTTTACAGAGCAGAGAAACTTTCAAAAGCGTTATACAAGCTGTCTTTCTGGGCAAATGAAAAATAGAGCTCGTATAATACATTAACATAAAAATCCACAAGATAAGATTATGTTTTGACATACTTAAACAAGCATTCTATATTTGTCTCCAACAAACAAAGCTAAGGAAATAATGTAACCATCTTTACACAGTAAATTAAGGTTACAAGTCATACACAAGAACAGAACTGCTTGCGCATTAAAAACTGTTCAGCTCCATTGTCATACTCTAAATGTTGGCTCTTAAAACCACTTTTCGGTTACATACAAGCAAAGGTTATTATATAGTCAGCAATTAATAAATTTTCAATAATTTAAGTTTCTTGTAGCTTAAAAAAGTAGACTGAGAATGATCTTAATAAGGCAGGTGAAAATATCTCAGTGGAAATAAACTCACAGAAGCTACTGCCAAATTTTAAATCTATCCAATTTGAAATGACCAAAGTGTTTTGATTAAAATAAATAGTTTGTGTTAAAAATTATTTTACTTTTTGTTTTGCATGACTATGTCAGACTGAGCAAGTCAGGCAAGCTGTGTTTGTGTGTAAAAGTTGAAACTTGCAAACATTAACACTGTGCTTTTCTTACCTGCTTTCTGTGCCACTGAATACCAAGCATTTCTGGTCTTTCCTCTACACTAGTGTCTTATTTTTTAAAAGAACATGCTTCCTAATGACAGCAGGGTAAACCGAAAATGCAGAAAGTGAAGGGAATTCCATTTCCAGATACATGCCTTAGGGGTGTCATCAATTTCAGAACTTAAGTATAAAAGTAAACACTATCCTCCAAATCCACAACACAACAGCTAAAAATGTGGCCCGGTTAGGTTTAAATGCTTAGCTAGCAATTTCTACGAAAGTCAGAGTTTCAGTTCACTTGTACCAAAGCAATTATCCACTCCATCCTTAAAATAAGCTAACATATTGTACACCCAAAATGTATTTTACTGGGAGGCACACCTAAAAAAATCAAAGATGTCGCTGACTTAATCAGTAGCCTCTGAGTAGCTGGTTACTGTGTGTTAAAGCTTTTTCAAATCATGTGTGGGTCCATTCATTTAACATGAAGTAAATTACTGGTACATACAATGCTTTTTTTGCACAAAGTGCGACAGCCAACAAAGCGCACAAGGAAGTGCATCACTTTAAGCATCAGCATGGCCCAAGTGAAGTCAGTGGGACTAGACTGCTGCTTATATGCTTTGCTGGCTCAGGCCAAATGCATTCAAGCTGATTATGATTCATTTACAAAGCAGTGCAAAATACACAAGTTCAGGGGCATCTTCAGAAAAATCTCTCTTTAAAAAATTATTCCAATACATCTCAGTAAAATAAATAAATATGGCTAACCAGTTTACCCTCCCTGAGACCCTTAAAGGAACAGTAAAACTTGAAAAGGAATGTCTTTGCAACGTTCCACTAATGTTAAAATGTGGATTGAGAAATTCATAGTATTAAAACTATGTATAACATATTGTCTTGATGCTCATAGGTAGCATCTGATTTCCTTTGGTTTTTTCAATAAATATATTTTAAAAATGCAGATTAAAAAAGGTAAATATAGCTTATATCCCAGTTATAAAACAGAATTAAAAGGGGGTACCCATGATAACATGTTGAGAATAAAACTGCAACTGTAAAGGCACTGCTTTGCAACCTACACATGCAAGCAGAGCTGGTAATGGATTAATTAAGCACAGAATATTTTTATTTTCAATTTGAAAGAAACCTGCATGTCTGCTACTCAAAACCAAGCTGATTTTAAAATTGAGTTTTACTCAGGTGCCTCCACAGACAGAAATTATTATTTTTACCAAGCAACTAATTCACAATGAAAGAACTGGCACCAAGTTACTAAGAAGTGGCCCTCTTTCCAAGTGTAACACTCAAAAGCTATTCTGTCACTGTTGAATAAAGCTACAGACTCTGTGCCTGAAATTACTGCAAAGCACTCTGGACCACATAATTTAAGGATAAACAAATAGAGCTTAAATTTTTTTAAAAAAGTTTGTTTCACCTCTTCAGATTATTATTTTAGCAGGATAATGCACAGAAGGTAAACTATAAAGCAACGCTAACAGACCAGGAAAAAAGTTTATCGTCTGAAAAGAGAGAGAGGAAGAATGAGAGAGACATGGACCATCAATATGAGCTGCACTTGTCGCTGACAAGTGAGCATGAAATTTTCTCTCAACTGTAGCTCCCGCAGCAGAATATCTAGACGTGTCCAAACATTAACAACTCTATATATGTCATCACTGGATGATATCCGGTTCAGAAATTGATCCTGAAATACAAACCTTACTCAATTAAACACAAAAATAGTCCCTACAACAGAATGAAAAGAGACAGACATTAAAAATTTGACTAAGACAGAGCCAAGCCACCTCAGATGGGAACACGTAATGGCTTGGTTCACCAGCTCAAAAGAGCTTCCAGCCTTAGGACTCTGTTGCCTTGAGTTCTAAAGCAATCAGCCATTCCACAGAGTTTTAATGTCACCTCAGTCATTGATGCAGGTCTGGAAAATAGATGAAATCCATCAAAATTACAGAATACCACATTTGTGAGTGATTGGCTATGAAAGAAATAGCCATATCAGCAAATAATCAGAATATACATTAACGCATGGCATTCTGAAACCAGCTGCATAACTTTTGAATAAGCACTCTCCAATTGGATATGGACTTACGATTTGTCATTCTGAGTTATTCTATTGGGAATGCAGGCTAGGCTATCTGGAGGAGTCTTCCCATTATAGATCACGATGTATAATAAAAACTAATTTCCAATACTGTTTAGCCAAAAGTTATGGGGAAAAAAAATAAATCAGGTCTCATCTAGGTTTAAACCTTCTGGAACACACTTATTATGGTCTAAGCCTGGTTCCATTTCAGTATCAGCACTTTCACAAAAGGGGACTGTCCCAGATCTTTAACTGTTCAATATTTATGTTTCACTTCACAGTGTTTCCAAGCACCAGCGTTTCCATGTATTGGTTTCAAATAACCCTTTATATATATTTATTTATATATATATTTATATATAATTTATATCAAAACTGATAGTACACAGTATAACTGGAAGAAGAAAGAACTGAACTTAAAGGATATGCTGAAGGAGGATGGAGTTTGTGAATGCAATAAATAAAAGTCCCCTTCCCCTCCCCCGACACACTCCAAAAAACAGAAAGTTGTAATGTTCATGGAAAATTGTGCACAGCAGATATTATAAAAAAGTAGATTCAGGAGCACATCCAATTATAAATGATTGTTAGGAAAATTATATAAAACAATGGAATACATAAAAGTGTCAAGAGTAATTGTCAGGGTGCGAAATTCCTTGGTGGCCAGATGCCCATGACAAGCAGATATTATCCTGGTTGCATCAGTAAAGGGTTGATGTCCAAGAAAGTGTGTGTTCAAGCACAGAAGAGGCTCTCCAGGATTGAAGCTCCATGGGCAGGTGGAGTGTTTGAATTTCATACCCTGATTCATAGTTTTCCACAACTCCATGTGCAATTTTCAGAAAGATTCATCGTTGACTGCTGACATGTCGCCCTTTGGCGTGGAGGAACGGGATGAGCCTTTGTCTGTGCTCTCAGAGCCAGAGCTGCTCTGATTCTGCTGTTCTGATCCTGCACTGGAGGTCACTGTAGATGAAGATGTGGAAGAGGAGCGAGTCTTTTCCTTAAAGTCTGTGATAATTACTGTGACGTTCCCTACTGTGACTGACAGCTGCTGTGCGGTACTTCTGTCCACATTTTTCAGTCTGGGCCTAAAGAACAGGAGAAGAAATAAGGGAGAAAAGATTATTAGCAACCATTATTTGAGAAACAAATTTTATATTAAGGGACATATTCTGAACTCTCTTGGCTAGTCAGATTGGTTTGGAGATGAGTGCTGGTACCAGCCCAGTGTGTGTTGTACCATGCAAAAGGACCCAGTTGTGACCTTTTGCTCCTTGCAACAGCACAGTCTGTGAGGGTTGCAGCAGGAGTCCCTTGAGGGAAAGGGTGCCTTGCAAAGCACAGCGGAAATGATTTGCATGTAGGGAGTTATCTTCAACACCATCAGTCAGAAGGACCAAAGCTGTGACAGGTCTGTGAGATTGGGAGACAGATTTTCAAAATCTCCTCCCCATGGGACAGATGAAAGAATTCTGTTATCTGAATTCTCCATCTTGTCATATCATGCGCCCTGATGTTCTGAGACAAGGCTGTGACTTTGCAATACAAAACCACATCAAAGAGTTTCATTCCTGTGTGTGGGGAATATTGCAGCTGTAAACAACTCAGACACTGGGACAACATGTCTTCCCCTTCTCAACTATTTCGAGTTTATGAAAATCAGTGACCTCATCAATCCAAGTATAAAATTGCTCAAAATGCTCTCTCTAGAAAAAGGGTGTTTTAAGTACAATCCATGACATTTCTCAGTGCTAGCTTTTCTCTGTCAGGAGACAAACAAAGCAAACACATTGGTATTTATAGCTCAGGATTATTTCAGTAATTTGTTTCTGTGCTATCATGCAATTAATAACCCAGCTAATAAAGGACTGTGCTTTGTACAGAGGCTGACAATCACATGTTTACAGGGTTTGGTCCAAAATTCTGATACAAATACAATGAAATGAGTTTATTTAAGGGCAAATTTCTGCCAGTGTGTTGTTGTTGCAAGGGAGGCAGTCTTTCAGCCGTTGACAGATGCCACATCTGCTTCAGTGACTACCTGTAATTTACAGTCAACTCTTCCCTTCCAATTGCAAGTCAAACTGATGCAGCAGAACTTTTCCCAATAGGAAATTAAAGGGGTAACTCTCCAGACATCAAGCAGGACTAGCTCATTAGAAATGCCTTTTTCAGGGAGATAGGAGACAGATGGGTTTTTCTTCAAAATCAGATCTCAATTTTTCAATTGAGCAGAAAATAACCCTCACCTCTACATTGGATAATATTGGACTAACTCAGAATATTGAGAAAACAAGAAGTGGACCTGATTTTATATTTTTGGTGCAAATCCATTGGTGCAGAGAATTTGTACCTAATTGCCTTAGAGCTCCCCCTTTCAAGATAATCCTTTAAAAATCATGGAAATAGATGTAAATTCTACAATAGGGTTACCTAAAGGAGGCAATAGTGATAGCAAATAATTTCAAAAGGAAAATAACTATATTCTTGTCCATTTAAACCTTTAATAAAGTGTGCTGTAAATTTCTCACTCTAAAACAGTGGTTTGTAGTAACCTAGAAAGCAAATTGCATCACATTTAACATGAAAAATATGAATATTTTACACATTTTAATATTAAATAACTGCATTTAGATGATAACTTGACACCGAATAACTTTATTTTCTTTTTAATACTGCCCCTTCACTTAGTCACTAGATTCCACAAAACCGTAGGTGTAACCAGTAATTCTAATGTGAAACCACATGTACACGTAAATATGTATATACACATTTACACACTCAAGAGGTTGCGATTTGAATATGCAACCACAGACTTAGATGAAATTATTAATGTCACCTAGCTCGTGGGGATTCTAAAGGCCAACCGGCTCAGCATATCTGGGCAACTTCATCAGCTTTCAGACTTGGTAGGCTAAAGCTACCCTAATACAGATAGATCCTTTGTATTTGCAGTAAATATTCCAGGAAGTGTAGTAGGTTTGTTTATTTTTCTCCCTCAAGCCCCTATTTCCTTTAGGAAACCCAGTTCTTCCTGTAATTTTACAGACTCATTTGTTTTTTCTCTTACTCAGAAACCGATATAAATCCTGGCCCGGATCTTGTCTCTGGGATCCTGTTGCAGATCTCTCTGCCTTTGCCCTTCTCTGCTATTTAGTACACCTCTCTGCTCTCAGCTGGCTGGAGCTGGAACAGGGACAAGGACAGGCGCATTGAGCAGACTGCTCCCTCTCAATGGTCTGTTCAACACAGCCCAAAGCCACATTAACTTCTGTCCAGAATAACTGGGATTCCTGAACAGCCGCCCATGGGAAATACGCTGTCAGGAGCGCTCCAGTGGAACACACTGACAAGGAAAGAAGGGAGAACTGCAGGAGTCTGGTAGCTAGCAACAGTCCTGCTTTCCAGTCACCCTCATGTTTTGGGACTATTCCCCTTTTCATTCTTCAGGGCCTGGGAGAGCTCAACAAATATGTCTGCAGTTCAGAAGGGTATTTAAAGGCACTCTCCTCCCCTTGGTACTCACACATAGACTTTCTGCAAAAGAGAAGGGGATCTGATCTAGTGTTACATACTTTTGCAAAATTATACACATTGATTGCCCCTCTCCTCTATCTGACAACGTATACCCATATTTACCACGTCAGACGTTTAAATGAACTTAAAAGCTTAGAGCTGAATTCTCTTATACAATCAATTCTAGTAAATATTCAAAAATTAAAAATTGTCAGTACACATTCATAGGTTACTTCAATGGTATAGCCCCGGTATAGTAGGGATCCAGTTTTGGGACCAGAAGGGCCTCTGACCTCATCTATACCCAGCGACATTCCTATTCATATCAGTACTTTGGCAGCTATACTTGTGCAACTTACAGCGTAAGCTCTAGGGTAGGCAGGGCACATGCATTCTTACTGGAATGCTTTACTGTCACAATATGATAAAAATGCCAGTGTGGCCAGTTTACATTAGTGCTCCTATGGTAACTATCATCTGTGAAGTAGAAATGGTGGTAACAGCCATGGAAGGACTGGCGTAGATTGATTGGCCAACACAGAAACCCTTGAATATTCATGATATTTTGCTATGCATCTTAAGTATATGTGTGCTACACTCCTTCAGCACCATTTTGTGGAGTTTCTATCAAATCTAGTATAGCAGGACCAGTTCACATGAATAGCTTTAATATTTTTGAATGGCACTGTTTCTGCCTTACATTGATACTAGGGGGCAGTGCGTCCTGCTTGCTACAGTCACCAAACCCCGTCTCTTGGGATAGACAGCCCCGTCTCTCCCCCCAGCTGCTGAGGAGGGCTGAGCCGAGGCATGGCAGCCCAGACCTGCCCTCTCCGCTCCCCAGATGCCGGGGCTCTTGCTACTGTTCAAAGACCCTTATAGACTAATTGAATAGTTGATGGAAATTCCATTGACTATTCAATCCATCTAACTAACATCCCTCCCTACACACACGGCATGCCCCCTCCCATAAATGCATCCAACTGCATGTCCCCCTCCCCACCCACCCCGGGCGCACCAACGGGCCAGACAGCACAGCCCCAGCCCAGTACATACAAGACTGATGGAATAACTTTGCTCTGTGGCAAGACCATGGAGCCTGGCGGGCAGAGTGGTCACTCCGGAGAGCTGGAGAAGCGGCCGAAGTGTAAGACCTGCCCACCTCATGGCAGGCCCGGGACAGCGTGCCTGAGCCCAGGCCGCATAAAGTCTGAGCCCAGGGGACACACGGGGATGGAGCCACTGCCTCCCCTCCCCATTTCACGGAACGGTCATGTGGTCAGGGATCCCGGGGACGCAGAGTGATGTGATGACGTCACTTTGTCATCCCGCAGGAAATTTTTTTTTTGAGAGAGAAAGAGAGAGAGAAAGAAAGAAGTGGTGATCATATCAACAGAGCCAAGGGGTGATGCAGTGTAAAGCAAGATACCCTACCACTGCCTTTGATGGGAAACTATAGAGGTCAAATTCTGCTTGTTCCCTTCATGTCTTTAAGGTATAAAGACGACCAGAATTTGGTCCTGTTAAGATGGAGGAAAAATAAGGGGTGATAACTTATTTATTTAAAAAGAAACCTGGAATGTCAGCACAGCTGAGGACAGATCTTACCTCTAACACACAGAGAAAAGCCTACCTGAAATATCAACATCAACCATCTATTTTATCCTTAGACAAAAATAAAGATCGTTAATGCCATGAGATCTCTAATGTGGAGCCATAAGAACAAAATCAAATTAGAATGTTTCTGATAACTATGGTTGAATCAGAAGACATGAGTCCAGGCATATATAACATATCCACTCCTTACACCGTTATTAGGCATTCATTAAGAGAAGGTAAGAAGAAATTGACAAGATGTCCCCTTTGAGCAGATTAATATCTATTTTCTACACAGCAGTTTAACTGCCTAAAAGTAACAACTACCGCATGACAGCTAGGGGATGTAAAATCCCATTTAATCAGTTAACTGGTTAAATGTCATGTTTAACCTGTTAACTGGGATCCTGATTGAGTGTCTAGTGAGTCAACTGCTTCCACTATTTAAAGCTGCTCTTTTCCAGGTAATCACTCAGATGCAGACACAGAGAAAGCTTATACTACTGATGCTCATGCTACACCAATTCTGTGACTAAATCCAAGTCTTCGGTCTCCAGGGCTGTCAACCCAATTAAAAAACCCACTAGTTTGGACCCCAGTTCACTTCTCAGGTATCATGATCTAACTAAATGAACATCAACTGATTCTATATTCAAGTTACCTTGAAGTGTGATTTGAATCGCTGGTCTTTGTTGTAGTATTCCCAGATTGTATACTGTTTGCTTCACTTGGAGGATCTTTTACAATATCTGACTTTGGTCTGTAAAAGGAAGAAAAAGTATTATAACAGGTTTTCTTGCTGATTAATGTGCACTATTGCTTGATAAAGCTTAAATAGCAAATAACTAATTATACACCTTCCTACTATTCTTGATACTTACTTAGTCTTTTTGTTGGTGTTCTTCTTCGTAACACTTGGACTGATTTCTTTTTCTTTGTCAGGCTTCTCTTTGTCTTGTTTTTCCACTTTCTCTTTCTTCTCTTTTTTAGGTGGTGGCGGTGTGGCATATTGCTGGGCAACTTGTTGAGCAACCAGCTGAGAGTTTATTCTAGGTTTTCTAGAAAGAGGGGAAAAAAACAAGACCAACCATCAATGATTTAACAGAGGACATGTCATTTCAAATGTAGAAGCAGCACCATTAATATCTGTTTTGTCATTCATGAAAAGGGACTTGACTTGCAGGTTCAGAGTATATTTCCTTAGTATCAAGTATTCTAACTACCAGTAAGTATGAAACTTGCAAACTAAAAATTTGGCGGCCCTATGAACTGGAATATTATAGGTCTACAGTTCATGAACAGTCCATCCACAGTCTATGGAACCTTCTCAATATTTCTAGCAAATATAATGTGGAAAAAGAACATGCTGCACACATTTACAAACATTTACAAATTGACAGACAGCTTTCAAATATCCCAGCCTTAAAGCGCTAACTCGTTTTAATAAAAAGACATTGATAATACGCTGAAATACAGAAAAATAAATTTAGTTGTGTGTCATTCACATTTAGCTTTTCAGAACAAGTTCTAATTCGGACGTGGACTGGTCAACAGATAAAGACCAACAGAAGGCTTACTGATAAAAAGCAACTAAGATAAAGAGCAACTAAGATTTACTGTGTCCCGTCAAAGGCTGAGATTGTAATTCACTGCAAACAACAAATGGAACATTCACTGTACCATTAAGTGTCATGTCTGTGCCAATCTCCAGCTAGCACTCACTCTCTCAACACAATTGTTTACAAACTCCAAATAATGTTCAGTAATCTTTACAATGTATATTCATTTAGAAAAGAACAAAAATGGAAGGCTGCTCTTTTTGGGTTATAATGAGATTCTTAAAGTCCTTAGCGAGCTGACTTGCTGTAACTGAGACCAAGAAGTCTAAAATGGTCCACTGTTGTCCAGATGAGGAGCAAAACCAGGCAACATGAAGTGAAATAGCTGGTTTCTACTGGACTAGTAGTAGGTTTGGGTTTTTGAGGGAGATAATGTGATTAAGGGGGACAGAGGGTTTGCAAGCAGGAAAAAAAGAAAAGGCTACATATTAAGGAACAGAAATGAGAAGAGAAAAGATAAACAAATTACTTGTGTCTTTTTAAACAGATTTTTATTTCAAATCTTTCAAGCAGAAAGCTAACCTACCAAGTAGTTAATAATTCATCACTGAGTGCTCTCAGTAGAAATTCATACATTCATCTCTTTAATCCTCATTCATGCCTTGATCTCCTCATACCTTGGCAACTGTATTTTCCTTCTTTGGCCTCTCCCAGCACAAGCAAATTCTGATTTCCTTCTCATGTGTTCAAAGGAGGGATTTGAAAAGTAAGCCACACCCTTAACAGGTGATGCTTACTGGTTCTGGTTAACTGGTGGGGACTGGAGCAGCTCCTGTTCGAGGTGGGCCTAGATGCATCACAGGCCAGAGCTACCGCCATCAGTTAACTGGTTAAACATCATGTTTAACTGGTTAACCAATTAAGCTGGATTTTACATCTCCAGTTCAAAGCCGCACTAACACATCTTCCCTATTGTAAAACAACTCCATTGGTCTCCTATTTTTATTTCAGGTTACAGGTCAAAATTGTTCTTGTTTGTAAAACTTCTCTATGACTGCTCCTTAGTACAAAATTTTTCAAAATCATCTAAATGGCTTAGTATCTTCAGTCTCCTCTGAGGTCTGTAACAGGCTCCTACAGACTGTACTTCTTTATAGCTGTTTGCTACCTCTTCATTTCTCTCTCCTTATCCTAATGTTTAATTCTGGATATGCGGAGACAGTACTTTTATATAAACACTATATAAAATTCAAGTTAGTGTGTACACAGATATTAGCACATTTTCAATTACTTATTTTTTTTAAAAAAAGCAGATTTATATAACTTAGTACATTCTTTGCTACACATACGAATTTCTACACAGGTTACTCCATCTGTGTAACCACTTTTTATGCCTTTATAAAAAGGACTCCATAAATTACTTCATTCCAACACAAAATGAAAAATTTAAAATGAGTCTTAACTGACCCTAAGTTAAAATAAAAATTAATACAAATTTAAATGCTCCATAGCTTTACAAGAAAAAATAAATAAAAATATTTGCTGAATATAGCATTTCCCCTGTACTATGCTAGTGCAGAATTAGATATTGAAACTTACTTAGAAACTAAAAGTGGAACTGACTAGTCTATTTTTGCTGTCCAGTGTGAATGAAACAGTATGAAACACACAAGTAGTAAAAGATACATTTTAAAGATTCTTCCAACTGTATTAATCTAGGATGCCATTATTAAAAAGCAGAAAACTATTTCTTGTATTTAAAAAAACCATGTAAATTACATACAAGACCACTAATATGAGGTCATATGTCTGAAATAGTTTGAAAACAACTCTACAGAGCACTATTATACCTCACTAGTTTGGTATCTGCTTACTTAGTCATATACACATGCAATATATGAGCATTTTTTCCTTTTTAGGGGGTCATTTTTGTCTTTCTAAAGCTATTGCTGGAGTTTGTAAGCCCAGCAATTTAAATTGTAAAAGTTAGGGCTCTAACTACATCAGAATTAATCTCTCTCTCTGCAAATTAGCATTATCCAGGGGTGGGCTTGCCTGGATCCCCCCAGCATTGGAGAACCTGTGCCTAGTATAGTACTGGAACACACAAAATCTACTAGCCTGTACCCCACTAGGTTCTGGTGTGCGATGAGAATGTGGGGAGTGACTTTCTCCTCAGTGAGGGGCTACACCAAAGAGAGTTGGTTGGTCGGTTGGTTTTTTTGAATGAGGGTTGGGTGTTTTTTTTTTTTTTTTTTTTTTGCTTCTCACTCGTGTGTGGTCCCCAACTGGTTCTTCTGTGGGTCAGCAACCCTTGACCCAAAAAAGGTTCCCCACTGATGAAACTTCACAGTGTCTACTCAACAGAAACATTAAATCACCACCAATGATTTAAAAAAGAAACGGGAACCACTGATTAACCAGCTCTTCAGATTGACAGTTCTGTGGCCCTGTTGGATATTACCAAGTAGTAAAAATAAGGCAGCTAAGGAGACACCTATGGTAAATGGATGATAGTTACTTTTCCACACTAAGAAGTCTGCTGTATAAACTTGCTTTAACAAAAAGCAGCATCAAAATAAAACATTCCAACTTTGAAATGTACAAGAGCCCTAGAGGGGACTCTTGCACATTTCAAAGTTGGCCGCTGCTGTTTCCCTCCCACAGAGCTGGAGGGAACTGGCTTTTAAGCTGGCTCCCTCCAGCACCCCTGCCTCTCCTCCCCTTGATGCCTTTTTGTGATAGAGGCAGCAAGAGGACGGGGGGGGGGAGGGGGGGGAAGTGACTAGTCAACTAGTGTGTCAACAATTCGATGAGCTTTTGCTTATTGGATAGTTGACTAGTCGATTAAGTTGCTTACATCCCTAGAAACAGCCACGTTTCATTTAAATTCTTCAACAGTTACAGCTCAACTCAGTTTATAATATGGTATGCTTACACTTCTCAAGTGTGTGGCTACAAAGGGCCACGCTACACAGTAAAACTGAAAAACATATTCTAGAAAGCTTTCTTTGTATAATTATTGCTCATATGCACAAAGCCCAAGTTATGAACAATTCTAGCCATCACTACATCAGCAGCCTACTTTATCAATTATATTCCTCCGAGAGGCAATGAAGCATAAGAGACTACTGGTTTTTTATAATGGAATATTGGGCAGAGGTTTGCATTCTTGCCCAAGTGAGAAGATAGGCGTTTTAAGGAACGTCCACAAATCTGTAATTCTTGAGAAACCAAGTGAAATCTGTGTGACGAGATTCAGTCACATAAGTCCCCTTGAGATTGTTCCCCAGTGTGCTGATCATGCCACCGGATGCTTGCCTTCTTCCTCTCTGGGGCTCCCTATCCCCTTATCCTGCTGGAACAGATCTTCTGGTTTCCCTGAGGCAAGGCACGGAGTTGGGGTAATCACTCCCATCTAGAGCAATGCAGACACGGAACCACTTCAGCTCTGAGAGGATGCAGTTCTAGGACACAGTACCCAGGAAAGCAACCCCCAAATGGGACCCAAAACACCCAAATAAATCTATATTTCTCTATGTAAAAGCTTTACACAGTAAAAGCTAAACAGGTAAGCGCCTTTTATCAGTGAGAGAGGAATATGCACAATGGTTTCTTTCTCCCCACATAATAATTATTTACAGTGAGCCTGATAGTAAATTAAAGTGTTTTTATTAAGTACCAACAATAGGATTTAAGTGTTTGCATGTGAAAACAGACAGATCAAAGTAAGTTACTAAATGAAAATGAAAAGAAAATGCAGAGTTAGTTATAATAAACTAAGAAATGTATTGCATACAACTTCTTACCCTCAAGAGCTGTTCTTATTTCAGGCATAATCAAGTCAGAGACAAATTCTTTTGAATTTCTTGCTCTCTTTGTATCCTTTTAGGGTGTGCCAGGCCATGTCTCAGGCCAGACAAAGACAAAAGCCTGATAGGCTCTCTCAAAGAGCGAGATTTTTTTACATCCTCCATTTCATGGAAAAATACCAGGTTTAAAAAAATGGATTCCAGAATCAGGTGGTGTGATCACATATTTTCTTAGGACCTTCTGAATGTAAAGGACAAACAAGGCTGTGTACAAGTTGTCAAGTTGATCAACAAGTTGTTAGGCTTCCAGAGCTCATTAGCACATTTAAAACTATAAACAGACTCACATTTTATATATCTAACTTCACACACAAGAATGTTATATACACCAAAATTGGATATACAGATCCAGCAGATTGTAACATTACAATTGATAGGTTACATGAGACATTTTGTCTAACACATACTCAAATTATACATATTTATATTCATAAGTCAATTTTCATAAAGCATGGGGGCGGGACTGCCACAATCTGCTCACAATAAGAACAGCTCTTTAGGGTAAACATTTGCACAGTTGGAGGCCCCCTCAAGTTTCAAAGGAGATATTGATCTCAAGCCTGGGATCAGGAACTGTAACAATCAAATCCTTATCTCTTTAAAGCATCCAAATTTAAGCTATAGGATGCATGCAGGATTTTCTTCAGAAGTAACTTTCTCCTATGAAGGAGTTGCTGAAGAAACCTTAATTTTCTTTCCTTATACTGTGGACTGAACACATCCACAATATATGATGCATATTCAGACATCTCATCTGGAAAGTACTATACTGAGAAGTTTTATATGCATCTAGAGCAGTGGTCCCTAACGTGGTGCCCACGGGCGACATTGCGCCCACCAGGCCACTTCTGTGCACCCGCCAAGTGATCGGTGCTGGCCACACCCCAAGGTGCGTGGTGCATGGGCGGAGCCAGCCCCAGGCGCGCAGCACATGATCAGTGCTGGCCCCGGGTGCGTGGCATATGGGTTGCCCCACCCCTGGGCGTGTAGCAGAGTTGCGGTGCCAGCCCCGGGAGTGCGGCATGGGTGGCACGAGCTCCAGGTACGCAGCATATTGGTGGCCTTGTCCCCAGGCGCGTGTGCAGACCCACTCCTGGCCCCGCCCCCGGGTGCCCAGAGTCTGAGCAGCCCCCGGCAGCCCCAAAAGGTTGGGGACCACTGATCTAGAGTCTCTTAACCATTTGGAGCATAATAAATCAAAGAGCTTAATGGCACAAGGTGGGTATTTTAAAGCCCACCCAGCCCTTCTCTCCACCCCATATTTAGCACAGGCTAACTTTGACAGTGAAACCATCAATCTGCCCTTCCCCTTTCCCTATGGAAGCCCAACATAGTGAGGAAGACCCACCTGGAGGTCTATGTAAGGCCTCCTTCCTAGTGCTCCCTTCTCCTCTCAGCAACTCCAGAAAAACCAGTCAGAAAGACTAGGGTCTCCCAAGTTCTTCCCAATTTCATCCTCACAGACTGGTAGAATCATAGCCTTGGAAGAGACCTCAGGAGTCATCGAGTCCAAGCCTCTGCTAAAAGCAGAACTAATCCCAACTAAACTATTCCAGTCAGCACTTTGTCAAGCAGGGATTTAAAGCTCTAGGGATGGAGATTCTACCACCTTCCTAGGTAACCCATTCCAGTGATTCACCACCCTCCTAGTGAAATAGTTTTTCCTAATATTCAATGTATACTTCACCCCGACCACTGCACCTCATTCTGTCATCTGTCACCACTGAGAACAGTCTCTCTCCATCCTCTTTGGAATGCCTTTCAGGTAGTTGAAGGCTGTAATCAAATGCCCCCTCGCTCTTCTCTTCTGTAGACTAAATATGCCCAGTTCCCTCAGCCTCGCCTCATAAGTCATGTGCTCCAGCCCCCTAATCATTTTGTTGGTCTTTGCTGGATATCCTCTAGTGCATTCACATCCTTTCTGTAATGGCGGGGAGGGGGGACTATGGCACAGAATTGGACTCAATACTCCAGATGTGGCCTCACTAGTGCCAAATAAAAGGAAATAATCACTTCCCTAGGTCTGCTGGCAATGCTCCTACTAATGCACCCCAATATGCCATTAGCATTCTTGGCTACAAGGGTACATTGTTGACTCATATCCAGCTTCTCATATCCACTGTAATCCCTAGGTCCTTTTTTGTAGAACTGCTGCTTAGCCAGTCAGTCCCTAGCCTGTAAGAGTGCTTGGGATTCTTCCATCCCAAGTGCAAGACTCTGTACTTGTCCTTGTTGAACCTCATCAGATTTCTTTTGGTCCAATCCTCCAATTTGTCTAGGTCACTCTGAACCCTGTCCCTACACACCATCGTATCTACCTCTCCCCCTAGCTTAGTGTCATCTTCAAATTTGATGAAGGTGCAATCTTTCCCTTCATTCAGGTCATTAATAAAGATATTGAATAAAACTGGTCCTAGAACCAACCAGACATCAAGCTGTTGATCACTACCCGATAAGCCCAACAATCTACCCAGCTTTCTATCTACCTTACAGTCCATGTATTCAATCCACGCTTGTTGACTGTTCCTGATCACTGTCCTCTCTTCCAAGTGTTTCCAAATGGATTTCTTGAGGATCCCCTCCATGTTTTTTCTGGGGACTAAGGTCAGGCTGACCAATCTCTAGTTCCTCAGATTCTCCTTCTTCCCTTTTTAAAAGATGGGTTCTACCATTTGCCCTTTTCCAATTGTCTAAGACTTCCCCCAATTGCCACAAGTTTTTGAAGATATTGGCTCTAAAATCACTTCAGCCAATTCCCTCAGCATCCTCAGATGCATTAGATCCAGCCCAATGGATTTGTGTATGTCCAGCTTTTCTAAGCAGTCCGTAAACTGTTCTTTCTCCACCAAGGGCTGTCCTCCTCTTCCCCATACTGTGCTGCCCAGTGTAGCAGTCTGGACGCTGACCTTATCTGTGAAGACAGAGGCAAAAAAAGCATCCAAATCATCTGTCAATAGGGTACCTCTCCCCGGGTATGTCTACACTACAGCGCTAATTCGAACTAACTTAGTTCGAATTAATTAATTCGAACTAAGCTAATTCGAACTAATGCATCCAGACTAAAAAACTAGTTGGAATTAGCGTTTTGCTAATTCGAACTAGCATGTCCACATTAAGTGGACCCTGAACCGGGGTTAAGGATGGCCGGAAGCAGTGCCGGCAGGGCATCAGATGAGGACTTAGAGCGTGGAGATGCTGTCTCAGGCTAGCCGAGGGCTGTGCTTAAAGGGACCCAACCCCCACCCCGGACAGACAGTTCTCAGGGGTGCCCCACTTGCAAAGCAGTCCTGTCTTGGAGTGCCCTGATTGCCCACACTGGGCACATCACAGCACTCGGCCATCAAACCGGCTGCACTTGCCGCAGGCTGCCATCTGGGGAGAGGAGGCAACTGGGGGGCTGCAGGAGAGCTTCCACCCCCAGAAGCCCGCAGAGCCAGCCCAGTCCTCCCCATCGGGGGCTCGTACCCCATTCCTCCCTCACCTCCTTCCACTTACCCTTCCCTAGCCCCCCTTCCTGATGTACAAAATTAAAGAAAACGTGTGGTCAAAAATAGAATCTCTCTTTATTGAACAAAACTCGGGGAGACTGGGAAAAGGAGGTGGGAGAGGGGAAGAGAGAGGGTGAGAGAGGGGAGGGCAACTAAAATGATCAGAGGTTTGGAAGAGGTCCCATATGAAGAGAGGCTAAAGAGACTGGGACTTTTCAGTTTAGAAAAGAGGAGACTGAGGGGGGACAGGATAGAGGTCTCTAAAAGCATGAGTGGGGTGGAGAGGGTGCATCAAGAAAAGTTCTTCATTAGTTCCCATAAAGAAGGGCTAGAGGACACCAAAGGAAAGGAATGGGTAGCAGGCTTCAAACTAGTAACAGAAAGTTGTTCTTCACAAAGAAAAGAGTCAACATGTGGAACTCCTTGCTGCAGGAGGCTGTGAAGGCTAGAACTAGAACAGAGTTTAAAGAGAAGTGAGATAAAGTGATGGAGGTTGGGTCCATGGAGTGCTATTAGCCAGGGGGTAGGAGTGGTGTCTCTGCCCAAAGTTTGTGGAAGCCTGGAGAGGGATGACACGAGACAAATGGCTTGGTCACTGTCTTCGGTCCATCCCCTCCAGGGTCCCTAGGGTCGGCCGCAGTCGGCAGACAGGCTACTGGGCTAGATGGACCTTTGGTCTGACCCAGGATGGCCATTGTAAGCTCAGGGCTCATGGTCGGGGGTCTCAGTGGACCACCTTGATTTTCATGCACACCTGCTCCTGGGTGGCCAGACTGGCCGCTCTCCTGCCCTAGACGGCCACTTTCCTGTACCTAGTGCGGAGGTCGTGGACGAGGTCCACGATGTCCGCACTAGACCAGGCGGGTGCCCGCCTCTTGCGGTCCTGGGCAAGCTCCCAGGAGCCGCCAGCCTGGTCCTGGGAAGAGGGGGAGGGCTGGGGGGCATCGGGTGGCTGGCTCAAGCTGTGCCAGGTGCAGGGTCTGCTGGCTGGGTGCTGGCAGGCTTGCACCTGGCATGGGCATCGTAGCCAGCCCGTGCCCCTTTAAGGGGTCCAGGGCCGGGAGGGGGACAATAGAGTTTCCCTGGTGTTGGCCAGAGTGGCCACCAGGGAAAGCTGGGGAGGGCTAGCTTCCCACTAGTTCGAACTAGGCTTAGTCCTCGTAGAATGAGGTTTACCTAGTTCAAACTAAGCGCTCCGCTAGTTCGAATTAACTTTGTAGTGTAGACATACCCCCATTTAGTAAGGGTCCCACACTGAATTTTTTTGACCCTTGGTGCCACAGGAATCACTCAGTTTTGATATCTCAACTCCGGATTCTACATTTCATTCCCTGATCTGTCTCCCTTACTAACAAAACTACTTGAATACCCAAACCTCCTTCTCCATGTTCACTCATCTCTCTCAGTCCTTGCCTTCACTTTTACAAAATACACCAATTTGGAATTTCCAGGCTATTTTCAAGGGACCATTTTCAAGAGCACATGGAGGAAAGGGTCTTCAGGTTTCCAACATGTATCTCCAATTGGGATGACAAAGCTGATTTAGAAAGGAGGACAATATTTTGAACTTCACTCCTATCTAGCGAAGACTATTATAAGCTGCCCTTCACCCTAGTATAAGCATTTTCCTTATAAAATCAATAGCAATAGCAAAATCTCTAGCAGACTTCAGAGTCTCTTCCTCATTTCAGGGGTTAAAAACTCTGCTTTTTTCCTCATAAGAGGATTTTTAAGATGAGGACTGCATGGGAGAGATTACGAAAAGCAAGGTTTCATTTCTCTATTTAAATCAATGTAACATAGTCATTAGGGAAGGAAGCATCTGCTGGTAATGGGTTAGCCAAGTTCTGCCTACTTATTTATAATTAGTGTACTGAGTGCCCTTAGGAATCCAGGATACCATCATGCCACCAGGGATCCACATTTGTTTTATTTAAGGAGTGCTTATAACCACAATATCTAAGGACCAGGATTAAGGGTCTACATTTGTAATGGAATGGCTTTCATGATCAATAAGTATGGTCTTTCACATTTTATGAGAATAACCTAAATGTCATAGTCTCGGTCATCCTACTCGGTAGATTTACTACTTAGCAAGATCCCATAATTAATTTACAAATCCAGCTCTCTGTGGTTGCCTTCCAATATAGTCGAATGTTGTGTTTTTAAACATTTTAAAAGTATTGTACAGCATTTTTGTTGGCAGTGTTACTTGTAGCCGCGTCGATCCAGGGTATTAGAAAGACAAGGAGGGCGAGGAGTAGGGATGTTAGATATTGTGTAATTGAATAATCCTGTAACCACATCAAATTTTAGCAGTTAATCCCCAAGGGCAGGGCCGGCAGCCAGCGTACTCCCAGCCCCACTCCCAGGGAGCTCCCTGCTACTCCACACTGCTGCCTCAGTATCAGAGACAGCAGCACGGGGCAGCAGCATCCCATCCCCTGTCTATGAGGAGTCGAGCTCCCCACGGACAGAGGCTGTGCCAGCATCCACGGAGCAACCTTTTCCTGCAGCGAGCCTCGGCCCACCATGGACAGAGGCTGCTCTATGGCAGCTTCCCTTGCCCCTCCCAATTGCTGCCTCTGATAGAGGCAGTTTCACCAGAATGCATGGAAAGCCGGCTTAAAAATCTATCAGCTTCCTCAACCTCTGTGCTGCTGCCTCAACTTCTGTGCTGCTGCCTCTCTAGCAGTGGCAGCTCCACAGGATCTGGTGCTCTTGGGGAGCTGGCTCCTTCCAGGCACCGACTCCTACCTCCCTACCCCAAGGGGTATGGGTGTGTGTATGCATGTGTGTGCGTGTAGTCGACAGGATTACCCAATAAACCCAGGCTTATTGTTAATCATGTAGTGATTACTCACCCACCTTGTTTCTATTCTACAATATTGCAGTTTTTATAACATTAAATAATGAGAACTTGACTCTTACAATTTCTGTTACAAACAGCTTATTAGAATATTGTGTGATGTGATTTTTCTTTGATATTAAAATTAAAACTAAACTAGGGATGTGAAAGAATAGTCAAGTCAACTAGTTGCATTCCCCTCCCCCACCATTGCTTAAATGCTGGTTCCCCCAAGCACCATGTCCACTGGGGAGGGGGAAAAGGACCCGGTGCTGGAGGGGGGGGATGAGGTGCAGCAACTCTACCTTTTAAATGCAGCAAGAGCCGGTTCCTACTACATTTAAGCTGCAGAGCTATAAATTCCATTGACTACTCGATTAGCTGATAATCCACAATTTAACATCCTTATACCAGCCCATACTATGAATACTGAGGTATTTTGCCATGACAAACCACTCACCTATACTGTGATACCAAATCAAAACCTTGTATCGATAGCACAGGCACCTCCACAAAGTATATAAGCAAAGCAGGACAAATTACTAACAAAAAAAAAATCTTATATCATTCTCTGTAAACTGCCAAACTGAGGCTCTCTGCTAGACAGCCAATAGGAATGAGTTCCAATGTTTAAGCCCTGTACTAAGAAAGCCTAGGTGCTAGTCCTGAAGTTTGACAGCAGATACCAAAAGCGGGGGTAGGCAATAATATTTGTAGAGGGGCCACTTTACCAATTTTGGTAGTTGTCGTGGGCCGGCCCTGGAAAGGGAAGGGCCTTAGGCAGAAGGGGTAGGGCTTCAGACAGAAGGGGCAAGCCCTTGGTGAAGGGGGAGACTTTACGTGCTCCCCTGTGGGGCAAGGGAGTATACAAGGTCTTTTGCCTCCAACCTATCAGGAGTGTACGGTGCCCAGAGAAAACTGCCAGCCGTTTTAAAAAGCTGACTGTTCCATCTGGGATTGCGTGTCCCTGGCGGGGGAGGAGACTTTGGGCACTCCCCTGCCCTGCTCTTGATTGGCCTGGTGGTGGGGACACGCAAGGGTGTTCCGGATCAAATGGGTTGGTGGGCTGGATCCAGCCCGCTGGCCATGTCTTGCCCACCCCAACCAAGTAAAAGCCTCCAAGTTGATTTTATCTTTATGGCATAGGGTATATGCCTACACTTAAATGCTCCTGCAGCTGCACCAATGCAGCATGTAAGACTTTGCCTACACTTAAAAGTTTAAAGTGCTTTAATACGACAGCATAGCCATTGCAGGAGCAATGGGGGAGAACTCTCTCTTCCAAAGGTCTAGATCAGTGTTTCTCAAACTGTGCTCTGCGGAGCCCCAGGACTCCACGAGACATCTCCAGGGGCTCCGCGAGGTTGACAAACTGGAAACATCGATAGGTACAACACATACAATCAGTGGACCGCTGGGGCTCTGCATAAATTTTTACGCACATAAAGGGCTCCAGAGCCCAAAAAGTTTGAGAACCGCTAGTCTATGTAAACTATGAGGAAAGTAGCTAACTGCACTGCAACTGCAGCTCCCAGTGCTGTAGCTCACTGTACACTCAGTTTACAGCACTATAACTTGCTGCAGTTGACGGGTGGGGAGGGTAGAAAGTTGCAGCACAGTAAAGTGGCAGCGTAGACTAAGTCTCACAGTAAACACTCATTACAGTGATAGAAGGAGTTCTCTCACCACTGCTGTTAATCCACTTCACCGATGTGGTAGCTAGACTTCTTCCACTGACCTAGCAACATCTACACCAGGGGAAGAGGGGTAAATCAGCATAGTTACATTTCTGAGAGGTGTGAATTTTTCACCCCTCTAGGACACATAGCTATGTCAGTATAAGTGGTCAGTGTTGACTGGCCTTTAAGGCTGGATATAGTATACTCAACAGGATTACATACATAAATACATAAGTTAAGCACATAAATCTGTCTTTTCAACTTCAGGACCTTAAATAGTTGGGTCCCACAGCAATCACTGCCAACCTTTAAATGGAAACAAGGAGTCTTTACGGATAGCCCTAACCAAAGCATTACAGTAATCCTGGCTGGAGGTAACAAAGATATGGATGCCATTGTGAGGCTCACATTAAAGAATTATGGTCACAACCTCTTGGTAGTTACAGATGGAAAAAGGCAGCATCTCTGCTGCTACATGAGAATTTACGAGTAGTGATGGATTCCAACAAGATCCAAAGGCAACGAATCATGTTGGTGAACAGCAGGTACTTCCAATACGGAGTATATTCCAGATGCAAATTCTAAATTAAGAGAAGGATTAAATCAAGCAAGACATATCAGACATGTCCCTGGAGAGACTGCTCTTGACCAGAATCAATCAGTCAGTCTGTTCATTTGAGATGGTCTCCAAATCAAAAGAAAACACTAAAAAACGTGAGTCAGTTATCCTCAAAGGAACCAACCTGTTATGGTACATCTCAAAAAATGAAAGGAGTCCGTTTTCCCATTTTAAGCAAGAAACTGAAACACATTAACAAAGGTTAAAACCAGATGAGGTGAGTTATAAACTGTTCCTTAAATGAGTTTATGCTTTTTAATTCCTCCTTCCTATCCCCAACAGTCATGAGTAGGGCTGCTGGTTTGTCATGACATTAAAAATATCACAGATACAGTAAGTTTGTCAGTGCCTTTTTCTTGTGTCTGTGATTTTCATAAACTCACCCTGAAGTGCTGGCTTCTGGCACGTGGGGCTGTGTTTGGATTTCCTTCCAGGTATTACAACCTGGCATACAGAGTGCAGCACTGCAGGCTGAATGTCTCCAGTCCAGCACTGTAGGACCTGATCGGTGCCAAACCAGAGAATTTGCCAGACTACAGGAGGTCAATATTGTCTAGCAGCATTACCAAGACTTCCACTGCTTGCTGAGCCCCTAGAAGACACTTATGGGTAAATTAGAGCTAAGTAGCAGCACAAAACACTGAGAGTCAAGGTTGGTGGCTGTAAACTAACTTTATGGAACTATGGGAAACTTGGTCACACCCATTATAAGCGGACATCCAGCTAACTAAAAATCATCTGGGACCACAGATGGTGCCGGACTAGAAAGGTTCAACCTGTACTCAGTTTTGGCCCAGTCACTCCTCCATGATAGGAGTTGTGGCTTCAGGGAAGGCTCGTTTTCTGGTCTCCTCCCATCTCTAGGTCAGGACTTGACACCTGCCCTCCCTCCATAGCTCTTCCACTTTAAATGACGCGCCCATGATACTACCCATTACTTTTCCCCAGTGACTATTAATAAACTTATCATGATTTTGATAAATGCCATGACAAATCTGCCATTCTGAGCCATGACTGAAAAGTCACATGAAGTTCGTATGCTTTTCTTGAGTACTTTCTTAAATGAACAATACTGCACACTGCCTTACCTGTATTGAAATGACAGCTTCAATTACACTCATAAGGCAAGGGCAAAAGGCACTACAAAGTCTGTTTTCAGAATACCATAAGGCTGGGAGCAGCTACATTTTCTTCCCTTCTTGAGATATTTCACACAATAGCGCAACGCGGCTTAAACGATAGTTATTCTTCATCACTGTTCTATGCCATTATGTATATGGGGGTGGTGGGGAGATTCCGCTTTTCAAAAAATAAAACTAGGACAGGTTAAAAAAAGGGGAGACAGAGGATAGCCTCAGCTCTCTATCACACTGAAATTACAACTTCCCTACATTAGGATTTTTAAAATATTAGCCATGTTTTAAAAACACAACATCCCTCAAGCCGTCAGAGAAACTGACAACTCTGGAGCATTAGGGAGATAGGCATTGCAGATCACAGAAAATACAGAAGAACCTCGGAGATATGAACACACGAGCTATAAACAAACGGATATAATTTGATGGGAAGGCCTGGTCAACACCCTCAATTTCTGCAACCACTAGGCAGCCCAGGGCTTGTCCTACTCAATCTGACTGGAGAGTGGGGCCTCTATTGCTCCTACACTGTACTTCCCCTACTATTTGACATTTCCAGCTCATCAAAGTGAGGAGCAGGAAGGGTGAGACAGAGCCTCTTCTGCTGGCTGAGGGAGGGTGGCCACTCTAGCTCACTGCCTCTGCAGCTGGCCACCGCCTCCGGGATCCTAGTGATGGTCATCTTCTTCATCTAAGTGTTTTGGGTGCCTTGCATGATCACCAGCCCATTTCCTGTACAATGCTAAACTCCTGCAATGGGGAAGGGGAAGTGAGTTGGGGTGTGGCAGTGGAAATAGGAGAAAGAGAGTGGGAGGTGGGTTAGGGTTAGTATTTTAAAGCTAACCTAGTAAAGTTTCAAAGCTATATTAAGTCAATGTTCAGTTGTAATCTCCTGAAAGAACCATAATGTTTTGCTCAGAGTCCCGAGGAGCTTATAATTCTGAAGTTCTATTCTATTTCCAAATTTAATCTCTATTTGCTACCACAAGAGCTGGGGAAAGACCCAGTTACTGTTCATCAATTTGAACTGAGCTATTCTTTTGCCTACCACTATCCCATCTTCCCCTTCCCACAGTTGCGAATCTTTCCAACAGTATTTGCTTTCTGTCCAAACAGTTGTGAAGTGAGTTGCTTGTGCATTCAGATAAAATTCTCCGTGAACAGTTCAGTAACTTCCGTAAATAGTTTGTAAACTATGGAAATCTTTATAAACAAGGAGCTATACATACAGTGTAAGATTATTTCATAAAAACATCAGAATGGCCATACTGGGTTAGACCAATGGTCCATCTAGCTCAGTATTCTGTCCTTCAACAGTGGCCAATGCCAGGTTCTTCAGAGGTAATAATATAATATATGGAGATATACCTACCTCATAGAACTGGAAGGGACCTTGAGAGGTCATTGAGTCTAGTCCCCTGCCCTCACAGCAGGACCAAGTACCATCCCTGTCAGATTTGCCCCAGATCCCTAAATGTCCCTCTCAGGGATTGAACTCACAACCCTGGGTTTAGCAGGCCAATGCTCAAACCAGTGAGCTATCCCTCCCCCCTAGAACAGAACAGGTGACGCATCAACTGATCCATCCCGTCACCCACTTTCAGTTTACGGCAAACAGAGACTAAGGACACTTCAGAGCATAGTTTTGCATCCCTGCCCCTCCTGGGTAACATCCATTGATTTTACCTAGTTCTTTTTGAGCCCTGTTATAGTCTTGGCCTTCACAACATCCTCTAGCAAAGAGTTCCATAGGCTGACTATGCGTTCTGCCAAGAAATATTTCATTTTGTTTGTTTTAAACCTGCTGCCTATTAATTTCATTGAGACCCCGTAGTTCTTGTGTTATGAGTAAATAATTCCTTATTTGCTTTCTCCATATTAGGTATAATTTTATATACCTTTTATCATATCTCCCTTTAGTTCTCTCTTTTACAATCTGAAAAGTCCTGGTCTTATTCTTATTATTTCATAGTTAATTAACTGGAAAAACAAGAGTTAAGTGCATCTACTACAAGACAGAGAGAATAGTAGAAGTTAGCACTGGCTATTTTATCTTTAGTTACAGGATAAAGCACTTTGTAACAGCTTAGAATATTTCACTAGGACACATGTGAACCTAAAGTGTTAAAAAAAAAAATCACTAAGAAATTGGCATGCTATATAAAAATGACACAAGTCTTAAGAGTGGAGAGAGAAAGAGACTTTAAAAATCACTAAGAGCTGGATACTAAGTCCTTTTTCTGGTGCAGCAAGGTTTCTCCCCAAGGTCTTGTAGATCTTGGGGGAGCACTCCTTCTCCACCTTCTTGTGGCTCTTCAGAGGCACCAGGGATGTGGAGCAGTGCCAGGGTGCTACTCCAAGTTCCAGTGCTGGTGACCTTCAGTGCCAAGGGTCTCTAGTTCCAGAGTCCTTCCCTGGCACTGTTTATCAGATGGATGCCAGGGCTCACTGCCCTAGGGATGTAAAGTCCAGTTTAATTGGTTAACCAGTTAGGCATACTGGTTAACTGGTTAACCAACTGAAGGCAGGACAGCTGGGGAAGGGGTGGGGCTTCAGCCCGGGGGAGGGGGAGAAGCGGGACAGAGGGGAGGGGAGGTAGGTGGGCAGGAGGACATCTGTGGCAGGCTGCGGTTGGATAGAGGAGGGGGTTCCCAGGTACCAGTTAATTACCAGGTAAGTATCACCCATCAAGGGTGACCTTTACTGCATTTGCATCCCTACTCTGCACCAAGCTCTCTTTTAGGACCTGATGGTCAGGTACAGCTGGATGAAGCGTGGCTTCCACCAGCAGTTGTTTTAAGTCTGAAGTTGTGCTCCCTTATGGCTTGAAAGACTTACAGATCCTGCAACGCCTCGACTGATGCTCCTCTTCAAGATACCTAAGGCACAAGACCTGGGGGGCGCTATTAGATACAGGCTTCCAGCATACACTACAGGACTTGAAATGCTGGACTTTTGGCATGCCCTGAAGCCCAAGGCAGGTAAGAAGATGTGGACACTCTCACCCACCAATGCCTTTTCTAGTAAGAAAAGAAAGCAAAGAAAGAAAAGGGGAACTTAAATAACCATCTGATAAGCTAAGGGAGACTTGCAATTAGTAAGTTAGACACTGTTCCAGTGTCACCATGGCCATTGTAAGAAGGAACTGAAGGGGGGGGGGGGGAATTGGTCATGAGGGTCATAGAGGCACCACCATGAAGGTCCCACTCAAAGGGGTTTTCTAAGCTGACTGAACTAGAGCTGCTAAGGGAAAAAATTTCTGATGATGGTGCAGCACATACCTGATTGGAATCAATGAGAATAACCACTTGAAGAACAGGGACTCTTATACTGATTTTTTTAAATGATTAGTTCCATGCCAAAGCATTAGTCTTGAGGACTTAAAGATATTGACAATACAAGTTCTATATTGTATCTAAAATAAAAGTTTTCTTACAACACAGACAGGCCTTACAAGTGCAAACATACACGTTCCACACCCAAGCCTATGGGGAAAGTTGAGGAATAAGACGACAAATGTCTGAAATGTAAACTAGGGATGTTAAAATGCAGGGGGGGAAGGGAGGAAGGAAGTAGAATTGGTAGAACTGGTAAATGTGTAACTGCTGAAATTTTCACTGGTTACACGTTTACACGCTGATACAGAGGCAGTAGCATGGCGGGGAAGGAGGGAGGAGCGAGGACCTTGCTTGTAAGTATGAAGATTAACCGACGAGCCTAGGCTTTAAACATGTACACTATCACATCCCTAATTCTGAACTGAAACAGCACATGAAAAGTACAAAGAAAATGAACATGCATCTGACGAAGTGGGTCTTTGCCCTCGAAAGCTTATGTTCCAATACATCCTTGTCGCTTTTGCAGATCCAGACTAACATGGCTACCCCTCTGATAAATGAAAATGAAGCCACGCTTAAAGCATGCTCGGAATCAAAATACTGAACCATTATCATTTTATTAAGCACACAACCTAAGTAAAGAGAGTTATTTAAAAAGTACCTGCACTTTGCCCATAATGAAAAGAAATAACTGCATAACTTACAATCTTTGCACAGGCTCAAACTCATCAGACAGCACCGGAATATTCCACAGAAATGTTCAAGTTTAAACGACTAAGAATTAGTTGGCTCTTGTGTGAGTATGTTTTACATGAGTGGATTTATAAATGTTAACATATGTCAGGAATCATTTACCATTCTGCAGGAGCTAACTGATATGCAACTGATAACATTTTGAGGGATATTCAAATTGGGGAGGAAAAATGGCAAAAATACAAGATATCAAAAATGTTTCTGAAAGTCTCTGCCACTCTCTTCAACTCAATAATGTAATCACTAAGCTACTGTTTGGGCTGTAAATCTAGTAGTGAAATTCCTAATTAGTACTTTGTATTAGAACAGGAGAAACATTAGGGTGAGGTTTCTTGGGTTATTTCCACTTTTGTTTATAACTTCCTCCAACAGGGATTAAGTAAATGTTGAGAATTATTTCACACCCTCCCCCCACAAAAAACACAGCACTTTATTGCAGACTCATAATTTTTTTTTTTCCAAAAAACTTACTACGAAAAACTTCTAGCCTGGGCATAAAGTTCACTTGCCTGATACCGCCATCATTATGCAAAACAAATGAAATTTTGGTTGTCTGTTTAAAAAAAAAAGTTGCTCCTGCCAGCAAAATTCAGCAAGGCTGTGATAGAATGAGGAGCTACCAGCAATTAGGATGAGTATAATTAAATGCTCAGATTTACAATACAAATAGATAAAAGATTTACTTTAAATTAAGGCTCTCAAGCGATTAAAAAATGAATCACGATTAATCATGTAATTCATCACAATGTTAAACTATAATAGAATACTATTTATTTAAATATTTTTGGGTGTTTCTACATTTCCAAATACAGGTTGGACCTCTCTAGTTCGGCACCCTCGGGACCTGAGCTGTCCTGAACCAGGGAGTTTGCTGGACCAGAGAAGGTCAGTGATCCCCTGCTGGATGCCTTGCTCCTGGGCTCTTCTCCCTGGGGCTCCCTGCTCTGATGCTGGTCTTGCTAAAGCTGACCCACCACAGCTGCCCCCCTTGCTGCCTACCCACTGCCCCAGGGTCTCCTGGGGTTCCCAGTGGGGACCACTTGGCCACAGCCAGTCCTGCTGCTGCAGGGTGTTCTCCAGGGTTCCTGCTGCTGCCAGGGGGCTGCCCTGCTGCTGCTGGGGATTCCAGCTGCCCACCTCTGCCAGCCCTGCTTCAGCCAGGTTCCCCGGCACAGGCTGCCTGGTCATCCCAGCCCTGATGCCACCAGAGGGTTTTCTGGGGTTCCTGGCCCCACTGATGCCAAGGATTCCCTGGTTGGGACTCCCCAGCCACTGCCTGGCCCTGTTGGTGCTGGGGGTTCTGACCCAGGGCGGGGTCTCCCCAGATGCTGCCTGGCCCAGCCAGGGCTCTCCAGCCCCTAAACTGTTCCGGGGCTCTTTGGTCGAGCAACATCCCTGGCTCTGCCGGACCATGCATGTTGCCAGACCAAAGAGTCCTGGATTTGGGAGGTTCAGTTTGTACATGGATTTCATTTACAACACAGAATACAAAGTGTACGATGCTCACTTTGTTTTTATTTTTGATTATAAATATTTGCACTGTAAAAAAATAATATTTTCCAGTTCACCTAATACAAGTACTGCAGTCCAAACTCTTTACCATGAAAGTTGAACTTACAAATGTATAATTATGTACCAAAATAGGCATGCAAAAATAAAACAATATAAAAATGTAGAGTCGTGATGGGGAATCTTTTTTGTGTCAAGGGCCACTGTTCCACAGAAAAATCAGTCCTAGGCCAAGTGAGAAGCAAACAAACAAACCCCACAAGCCCCCTACCCTCCAATAAAGAACCCCTCAAGCTCCAGCCCATCGGAGAACTGGGACTGCAGGAGCTGAGTGGAGGTAAGGGTCTGGGGCAAAAGTGGGGTGGCAGGGTTTGGAAGGGAGAAAGGGTGCAGGAGTAGAATGGGAGATGAGAGCCTGGGTAGGAGTGGGCAGAGGATTGGGCAGAGGATTGGGATGTATCCCCACCCCAGACCCCTCATAGCCCCCCCCTTCCGATAGTCCAGCATATCTGATAATCCGGTACCCCCTGGGTCCCAAAGGTGCCGAATTATTGGAAGTTTACTGTAGTAAGGGCTCTTACTATATTTAAGGGGGCGCTGCTTAGTCCCGGCTCACACGACCCCCGAGAGTAACCCTGTTGCAGCTCTTCAGTTTAAACGTAGTAGGAGCTGGGTACTACAATTAAACTGCAGAGCCACAGCAGGGGTAGCGAATGTCCCTCCCCTCTTCTTGACTAATCAAGTAGTTGATGGAAATTCCATCCACCATTTGATTAGCTGATTAACTCCGATTTAACATCCCTAGACCCAACCCCTAAGACTTGGGTCCCTACTGCGGGGGATGGGGAGAGTCCCGAGCAGTGTTCCCTCTTATTTTTCTATCCATGGCTGAATACATTTTGTTAAGTGCACCAAAGCACATGTGGATGTGTGCCACCAGTACAAATACATGCTACTGGCTCTGGGAACCCTCAGCTGGACATCACCTGAATCTCTCCTGGGTGGCCACCCAAGTGCTCAGCTTACAGCGAACACTGGCCCCAAGCCTTGTGGGCCTGATCAAGGAAGTTGCAGAACAGATTCAGCTCGTCGGCCATAGGTTCCCACCCCTGATTTAGAGTCTAGAAGTCCACTTAGTCCTATTTCTTGTTCAGCCAATAACTAAGACAATACAAGTTTGTTTACATTTGCAAGAGATGATGCCTGCTTCTTGTTCAGTGTCATCTGAAAGTGAAGACAGTCATCTACATAGCATTGTTATAACCAACACTGCAAAATATTTAGCCCACAGATACACTAAAGATTCGTATGTCCCTTCATGCTTCCACCACGTTCCAAAGGACAAGTGTCCAGGCTGATGACAGGTTCTGCTCAACAACGATCCAAAGCAGAGTAGACTGACAAGTTCATTTTAATCATCTGGGTCAGAAACCACCGGCAGAAGGCAGATTGGGTTCTATAGTTTATGCAGTGGAACAATGATCTTTTACGTTTTTTGAAAGCTTCCTCACACCTCATCCCTCTAAAAGTTTGAAAGGCACTTCAAATTCTCAAATTTCATGTTGAAAGCTGTTGCTATCTTTAGGAATATCACATTGGTACCTTCTTCATATTTTGTCAAATCTTCAGTAAAAGTGCTCTTTAAATAAACATGCTGAGTCATCATCCAAGACTACTGTAACATGAAATATATGACAGAATACGGGTAAAGCAGAGCCAGAGACATACAGTTCTCCCCCAAAAGGAGTTCAGTCACAAATTTAATTAATGCATTTTTTTAACAAGTGTCATCAGCATGGAAAAGTCTGTCCTCCTGAATGGTGGAGTGCACAAATATTTACCATATCGCTATGTAATACCTTGCAATGTCTGCTACAAAAACCCGTTGTGAACGCTTGTTCTCACTTTTTGGTGAAATTGTAAGTAAGAAATGGGCAGCATTTTTCTCGTAAATGTAAACAGACTCATTTGCCTTAGTAATTGAACGAACAAGAAAGAGGACAGAGAGGACTTCTAGATTTTGCAGTTTTACATAAGATGCGAGGAGCCCTGTGGCACCTTACAGACTAACCGAAGTGTTGGAGCATAAGCTTTTGTGAGCAAAGACCCACTTTGTCGACATGCATCTGATGAAGTGGGTCTTTGGAGCACCAGCTTTCGTGGGCAAAGACCCACTTCATCAGATGCATGTTGACAAAGTGGGTCTTTGCCCACGAAAGCTTATGCTCCAACACTTCTGTTAGTCTATAAGGTGTCACAGGACTCCTTGCCGCTTTTGCAGATTCCGACTAACACGGCTACTCCTCTGATACTTGACAGTTTTACATACCGTATATTCCGGCGTACAAGACGACCTCTGATGTTAAAAAACATCCCCCAAAAATCGGGGGTCGTCTTGTACGCCGGATGCCCGGCCGCCGGAGCCCCTCCGCGGCTTTGAAAGCCTAGGGGGAAGCCGGCGGCGGGGCATCCCAGGCGCGCATGGGCTGCCCCCCCGCCGGAGCCCCTCCGCGGCTTTGAAAGCCTCGGGGGAAGCCGGCGGGGGGGCATCCCAGGCGCGCCTGGGATGCCCCGCCGCCGGCTTCCCCCGAGGCTTTCAAAGCCGCGGAGGGGCTCCAGCAGGGGGGCAGCCCATGTGCGCCTGGGATGCCCCCCTGCCGGCTTCCCCCGAGGCTTTCAAAGCCGCGGAGGGGCTCCGGCGGGGGGGCAGCCCATGCGCGCCTGGGATGCCCCCCCGCCGGCTCCCCCCGAGGCTTTCAAAGCCGCGGAGGGGCTCCGGCGGGGGGGCAGCCCATGCGCGCCTGGGATGCCCCGCCGCCGGCTTCCCCCGAGGCTTTCAAAGCCGCGGAGGGGCTCCGGCGGGGGGGCAGCCCATGCGCGCCTGGGATGCCCCGCCGCCGGCTTCCCCCGAGGCTTTCAAAGCCGCGGAGGGGCTCCGGCGGGGGGGCAGCCCATGTGCGCCTGGGATGCCCCCCTGCCAGCTTCCCCCGAGGCTTTCAAAGCCGCGGAGGGGCTCCGGCGGGGGGGCAGCCCATGCGCGCCTGGGATGCCCCCCCGCCGGCTCCCCCCGAGGCTTTCAAAGCCGCGGAGGGGCTCCGGCGGGGGGGCAGCCCATGCGCGCCTGGGATGCCCCCCCGCCGGCTTCCCCCGAGGCTTTCAAAGCCGCGGGGGGGGGGGGGGGGGGGGGCTTTGCTCCCGGTGCCTCTGGTCTGCTGGGGACCATCTCCAGCAGACCAGGGACACCGGGAGCAAAGGAGGCGGAGGGGCGCTGGGGTATAAGATGAAACCCTATCTTTTAATTAAAAAGATAGGGGGTCGTCTTATACACCCAGTCGCCCTATACGCCGGAAAATACGGTAGATTTTTTTTAAGGGCAGTTATGTAACCAAAACAAAATAAATCCATATTAGAGAGTTGTACTTTCATGATAAAAAGAGATTGCACTACAGTACTTGTATGTGGTGAACCAAAAAAATACTATTTTGTTTATAATTTTTACAGTGTAAATATCTGTAATCATTTGGGATTCTATTGTTTAACACTGCTATTAAAATTGTTGTGAATCATGATTAATTTTTAACTGATTAATTTTTTAGTTAATTGCTTGAGTTAACTGTGATTGATCGAATTTTTTTTTATACTTCCTCAAATATATGATTGTTAAGTGAACCTTCCGAATCAAGAATCGGAACATATTAATTATAACAGTGTGCATGCCTCAACAGGGAGTACAAATGTATCCAAACCCAAGCTAGCCTTATCACACAAATTTCAGGGAAATTTGCAGAACTACTGTTAATGGCTAATGCCATATGTGTCTGTTTGAATTCAAACTCAGAACTGAGAAGTACAGATGGGATCTATTACAACATTAACCATATTTGAAGTACAGTAATATTTGAATTAACACTATTTATACAAATACTTTACAACTTCTAGGATGTTTCAGACTGAATTCTCAAGTTTAAAGAAGGATCTTGTTAAGGTTGTATCAAACCTTAATTTATCGTGACAGTTGGCCCATTGGGAAACATGTCTCAAGGATTTCAGCCACTTCAAATAAGAAGGTTCAAGCTAATTTAAAGTGCAGCAGCTCAGTGTTTCTCCAGAATAGCCTTGGAAGATAACAGACTATGTCCCTTTTGAAGGTACAGGAGCCCCATATTTGTTCAGGGAGAGAAGCATATACAAAGGGGGATGGAAAAAGCCACATGGTCTTATGTTTATCTCCTACTGAAAATGCGCTCCCACGGCTTTGGTTATAGCATGGATGGCTGCTTAAAAGCTGTCTGGCTTCCCTCCACGATCCCACAGCTGTCCCTAATACAGTGGCTGCTGAAGAATTTCACATGTAAGCCGCAGGCTCTGACACAGCAGCCTGCCAAACTCTGCTTTGCTCCCATGGCGCTCATCTCAGTCATCAGAGCACATGCAGCCCAGCCATGAATGAATCGTACCAAATCCCCACTACAAACTGCATGTTGCTGTCTGATGGAAGGATATGAAGGAGAAGGAGAAAGAGAAAAAGAAACAGAGGGAACTATCTATCTAGCAAAAAAAGGGAAAATAGGCCAGGAATAGAAAGAAGATAGGGGAGAGAGAGAGAGAGAGAGACTACTGAGACAAAAAAGATAAATGCTGATAATTGTGCCAGAGCACGGGGAGAAGGGATTTTGGGAATGGCAAGCATCATGCCCAAAAGTTGCTTTAACTTATAACAAAACTCTTGTGTTCTTCCCTAGACTCCCTATCATAAATATTTTCCATTTTAAGTCCTTATTTCCTGTATTAATCTATTCACAAAACAAAAATCAGTGTTTTTAAAAGTACCTTTTTAAGTATAGCCCTGGGTTACTTATGTCAAAACATATACGGCATTCAATTGTCAATGTTCTAATATATTAAGTAGTATTGTTGTGATTCCTCAGAATTACTCCTACCCCAAAAAAAGATGTAAAATAATTTAATTTAACAGGATATGATCTATAGCTATAAAACTAAGAGATACGTTATAAAGCATTGCAAACATGCCCAAATAAGTATAGCAAATGTTGGATGGGTTACAGTGATCCCTTCAAAATTACATTATCAATGTTACTAGGTCCACAATTTGACATTTTTATAACATATATGCATTCCAGATATGCATCACTTTTTATTACTAAATTTAAGGATGGATTCATATTATGAAATATGGTGAATTTATTGCCCTGGGGAATTAATTTTTTGATCACGGAAGTCAAGTACAGCATTAACAAACTTCCCCACATACTTCTTTCGCCATGTGCCTTAACTCTGACCAGAGGGATCACTTTTTAAATTCTCCCCATACCCACATTCTTAAATACTGGCCTGAATTCAATGCTGGGTCTGAAACAGCTTTTGAATCAATCAGTAGTGGTCCCTGGCAGGAACATCAACTGACTGTTCCATCCAGGCCAATCACTCATGGAGATTAATGGTTAAAGTTACAACATTATAGTAGAACCTCAAAGTTACAAATACCAGTGTCATGAACTGACAATTCAACCACAAACCTCATTTGGAACTGTAATTATATACTCAGGCAGAGACAAAAATAAGCAAACACTGTATAGTACAATACCGTGTTAAACATGAACTACTAAAACATTAAAAGAGAAATTTAAAAAAAGATGATAGAAATTTGTTTGTATTTGTTTCAGTTAAATTCAAATGGTTTAAAAAGTAGCATTTTTCTTGTGCATGGTAAAGACATTTGAAAGAACCATCATAACATTTTGTTCAGAGTTATTAACACAGTTATGAACAACCTCCATTCCCAAGGTGTTTATAAATCTGAGGTTTTACTGTACATACCCTTTGAAGAAGCAAGGATATTTAAACTATTTACATTTCTCCTTCCAATGTACATATTTAAGCCATTATGTCACGATAGATATACCTGCTTCAAGTAACGGGTAGATTTTGCTTAAAATGACTGAGAAATGAGCATGGAGATTGATTTATGCTAGAGCAAGCTAGGATGCACTGGCAGATCACAGTAAAGTTTTATTACACTCACAAAATATGGGGACACTTTACACATATATATATATAAGCAAAAGAGCATTGCCTTTACGCTATGATTCATAGTTATGATTCATCATAAACAGGTAGAACTGGAAAGTCTACTTGCTCAAAAACAGATTCACTGAACATGTTTTCCTATCTTCCTATGTCTCTTAGGATTCCATTTGAAAACCAAGTAAGAATCCAACTACAGTAGAGTCCCTATCATCCAGACTAAACGGGACCAACAAATGGTCTGATTACCGAATATGTCGGATGATACGGACTCTACTGTAGAGAGCAAAGCAACAGCTGATGCCACTCCTGCCTGGACGAAGCGTCCAGGCAGAGCAGCATCAGCTGTTCCCTTGCTCTCTAGGAGAAGCTGCTGCTGCTCCTGCCTGGAAGTGTCCCAGCAGCAGCGGCAGCAGCAGCAGCTTCTCCTAGAGAGCAAGGGAACGGCTGATGCTGCTCCTGTGGGGGACGTCCCTTGCTCTCTAGGAGAGCTGTTCCCTTGCTCTCTAGGAGAAGCTGCTGCTGCCGCCGCTGCTGCCAGGACGCTTCCAGGCAGGCGCAGCAAGCGGGGCCGTTCTCCCGGCCTGTGCTGTATCCGACCCTGCAGCTCCCGGGGAGCTGCAAGGTCAGAAAAAACGGAGTGTCGGATTACCGGGTGTCGGTTAATCCGGACTTCACTGTATAAAGTAAGACATTATGATTTTTCCAGCCATTTCAGGTGCTAAAAGTCTTACTCGAATGAAAGGCATTTTGATTTCAGAGCAAGCAAAAACCTATTTAAAAGAGGATAAGACGGATTTCATTTAATATGAAAACAAAGCCTCAGTCTTTCACATAACAGTTTTATAAACAAAGTTCCTGACTATAGAACAAAGGCAATGCATGTCACATACTTCTGGCATAATTTGTAAAGAAATTTGACTTGTCAAAGGTTATTTTTAAGACAAAAATGTATCATTCAAGAAGTCAGTGTGCTTCTTTCAAAAATGAAATGTGAAATTACTTTTATCAGTAGAAGACAATGCTTAGCAGCATACCTGTATACCCTGTATTTTCAAATATGCACATTTAAGCACCATCAATATAAGTATTACTACAACAGCTATTAGAAATACAGGACACAGTGCATTACTGCTTGCTGATTTTATTCTTAAGGTGCCTGGAGATGTTGCTCAGTGCTTGCTGAAAGTTTGCAGGGAGATAACAGAGCGCATTGGTATGCTAGGCTGAAAACCTTCCCCTTCCTGTCCTTTAACTAGGGAGCAACATAATAGATTTACTTCATAAACAATCAGTTCCTCACTTACAGATCCTTACACTTCCCTGATCCTAACTGTCCACATATACCAAACAAACTGTTCGATAAGGAAAACCAACTATCTTCATAATTATAACTTTATAAACAAAATTAACATGCAAAGAACAATCCTACACAACAGAAAGCCAGGAATGGTTTAAAAAGTAGCATTTTTGCACACTCAGAAATCAACTCCTGATCTAATTAGAACATAAAAATGGCCCACACTGGGTCAGACCAAAGGTCCATCTAGCCCAGTATCCTGTCTTCCAATAGTGGTCAGTGCCAGGTGTCCCAGAGGGAATGAATCAAACAGGTTTTCATCAAGTGATCCATTTCTTGTCACTCATTCCCAGCTTCTGGCAAACAGAGGCAAAAGCAGTGGTTGTCAACCTGCAGCCCGGTCAGCACACAGATGCGGCCAAGCTGCATGCTAAAAATAATTAAAAATGTGGAGTGCTGGTACAGCAGGGAGCTAGCGGAGCGGGGGGAAAAAATACAGCCACACTGCAGGGAGCTGGGAAGTTGGTCTGTGGGAAGGTTTGGGGATGCGGGGGTCTGGGCAGTAAGAGGGGGGGAAACAGGACTGAGTTTTGCAGGGGTGCTATAGCACCCCCAGGTTTTAGGTGGGCTCCACTCTACAGGTTGAGTCAGGTCCAGATATGGCTGTCAGTTGTATGGGATCTAGGTCCATCTGCTGGTCAACCAGAGCGCATGGGATGTGTCCCACGGGGTCTGGCAAGCCAGCCCTGTACAGGTGGTTCTGGCTGCCCAGCCACTTGCAGGAGTCCAGCATCTGGCTCTGCTTCAAAATACAGCGTCCACTTGTCCAGTCCGAAAAGAGGGTCTGGGTCCCGGCTCTCTAGCCTAGCACTCTGCTCTTAGTCCTACACTAGGTGGGGGCGCTAGACATAGGGGATTGTGGAAGGGGAGGACTGGTTCGCAAGTCAACAGCCCAGGCAACATACTGATGCACAGGTTGAGAACCACTGGGCCAATGATGGGCCTGAACTTATCGAATTCTTTTTGAACCCTGTTATAGTCTTGACCTTCACAACATCCTCTGGCAAAGAATTCCATAGGGTTGACTGTATTGTTTGAATACTTCCTTTTGTTTGTTTTAAACCTGTTACTTATTAATTTCATTTGGTGACCCCTAGTTCTTGTGTTAAGAGTAAATAGCTCTTCCTTATTTGCTTTCTCTTTATAAGTTTTATTTAATTTCTCTTTATAGATCTTCAATCATATCCCTTCATAGTCTCTTTTGAAGCTAAAAAGTCTCGGTCTTATTAATCTCTCCACATATGGAAGCCATTCCATATCCCTAATAATTTTTGTTGCCCTTTTCTGAACCTTTTCCAATTCTAATATATCTTTTTTGAGATGGGGCAATCACATCTGCATGCAGTATTCAAGATGTGGGTGTACCATGGATTTATAGTGGCAATATGATATTTTACGTCTTATTAACAATTCCCAACATTCTGTTAGTTATTTTTGACTGCCATTGCATAGTGAATAGATTTTTTCAGAGAACTATCCACAATGACTCCAAGAGCTCTTTTCCAAGGTATTTGCCCAAGATGCAAAATTATCATTTTTAGAGAAAACTGCTTGCTTAAAGTGAGCCTAAGAAGTAAAACATTAGTTCTGTTGTATTGTCTAGCAGATTGAATATTTACATATTTTACTTATCATTGCTTTGCCACTATTAATTTAATATATAAAAAACTTTAAATACATGTGTGTGCCATATATTGCATTTTTATCTGAGAGGAGACTCTCCACTCTTGTACTAATCAAGAGGTAAACCCAGCAAATTTCAGATAGAAGGCTTGTTTTCTTTTTAATTCTAAAAAGCACAATTCTAATGTTATATTCTGAAGTGGATAGACTTGCTGAGAACTACCAGTTAAACTATGAACTTGTGCCAGCTATAAATCACACCAACCATTCTGGCCCCATCATTTAAAGTCATTTTCCATTTAAAGAGTCTCACATCAATGCCAGTATAGCCTTTCATTACCCATCCCACTTAATACCCGCAATCTTTCCACAGATCACTGGTTCAATCTCCACTGACCAAGTAGTATACAGAGACTGATGTGTGGATTACTGGATTCCTAATGCTTTTTTTCCCTGATGGCTAAGTGCTGAGCACTTGGCAGTGTGCCTGACCCACAACACATGTGGAATTGTCAGCTCAATACACTGTGTCATCTGGAGAATCTCAGACTGAAGCAGAACTAAACAACGTCTGCTTAGCAACAGCCTCAGGCTTCCTTCCAACTACAGGTTGGACGTCCCTAGTCCCGCACCGTCGGAACATGACCAGTCTCGTACGAGGGAATTTGCTAGAACAGGAGAGGTCAATTCCGACTTCTCTGCTGCCAGCCTTTGGACTCTCCTAGGCGGCTGGCAGCCTCCGAGCTAGGCTCTCCTCGTAGCTGCTGGCCCCAGCTCCCAAGCTCCCCTCAGTCGCTGACCCTGGCCACTGGGCTCTGCTCCCAGCACGAACTGGGCTCTCTGCCCCCATCCAGTCCAGCTCTGCACTTCACCACCAGGCCAGCTCTGCTTCCAGCCCCAGCCAAACTCCCAGCCACTAGCTCACCCGGCTGTTTGACTGGTTTCACTCCAGCCCCAGCTGAGCCCCCAGATTGATTAGCAAGAACAACATTGAGTCTTATTATATTGCTGTAACTTAAAACATGTAAACACAAATACACTGCGTTCAACTTAATTTTTTAATTTCCTTTCCAACACAAAAAGAATTCAAAATTTAGATTAGGGATGTGAACGACTAGTCAACTAACCGATAAGCAAAAGCTTATTGGCAAAAAGACAGGCTAGTTGACTGGTCACTTTGCCCCCCCCTCTCCCTTGCTGCTGCTATCAGAAAGAGGCAGCAAGGGAGAGGGAGAAGGGGGTGCTTCAAAGCGGCATCACCACGTGGAGTCTAGGCCCAGATCCCAGGCTCAACGCAGTGCTGCCGCTTTGAAATGCCATGTGCTGCCCGGGACCAGCTTGGGACTTCCCCCGCTGACCCTGAGCTCCATACGGTGCTGTCACTTTGAAACACCACATGGAACCTGATGCCGGGCTTCCTGTGGCACTTCAAAGTGCCAACACCACATGGAGCCTGGGTTCAACGGAGGAGTCCTCAGCTGACCCGAGGCTCCATGCAGCGCTATACTTCAAAGCTGGGAGAAGCACCCTTACTGACTAAGGGAATAATTAGCTAAATATCAATTAGCTAAATAATCGAAATTTTACATCCCTAATTTAGATGTAAGAACTCTGCTTTGAAATTATTGTATATGTAACTCATTAATTGTATAATTAAAGAAAAGGTTGAATGGGATAGTCTCAAGAATTAATTCTGACTGAAATAGTTATCACTAACAGGATTAAGATGTAGCTATTCAAGAGAGTTTGTATTTCATGACTTGATTGGGAGATGGAAGAATTAAGGCACAAAAATTCTGTATAGACATGGTCCCTGCCTTTGAGAGTTTACAAATGAAAATGCTTCCAATACTGGGGAGGTATGTTAACTAACAGGTATTTGTGTAAACATCTAACTGCTGGAATTTTTAGCAGTTACACATTTATATGGGGTGGGGGAGAGAGGATGGAAGCTGGTGCTTATAGGCAGGGCTCGCTGAGCGGCGGCAAGCCCTGCTCGCCAGCTGCACGGTTCTGCGCATGCACAGATCACTCCACACCAGCTCTTCCGGGGTGTAATCTACTCGCCAAAGGCGAGTAGATTACACTATTTGTCGAGCCCTGCTTATAGGGATTCCCCCCCACCCAGCGAATAGGCTGCTGTCTATCCCACCTTCGCTGCTCTGTATCAGAAGCAGCTCTGCAGGAGCCAAGCTAATGTTCTCAGGAAGCAGGCTTGAAACCCAGCTTCCCGCATGTAACGGTTCCCTCCTGTCTCTCTTACTCCAACCCCCCGTGCTACTGCCTATCAGAGGCAGCAGCACTGGAGGAAGGCGGTTGAGCGGGAGCCAATATACACAGAGAGATGGCTTGAAAACTTTATCAGAGGCAGCAGCGCAGGAGACTGGGGGCAGGCGGTGCTGCAGCAGGTAGCACATGTACCAGCTCCTACAGATACAGAGGCAGCAGTGGGGGGGGTACTCAATTAGGATTAACAGATAAACCTTGGTCTATCAGCTAATCATGTAAATGACTACATGCTAACATCCCTAATACTGAGTCAGACCAATGGTCCAGCCCTTTATCCTGTCTTATGACAGTGGATAGTGCCAGACACTTCAGAAGGAATGAAGAGAACAGGGCAATTCCAAATTATCCATTGAACCACAGGCAGCACTGTCCCTAGTGGGGTGATGGGTGTGGGCCAACCCTTCTCAAGCCACCGCAGCCCCCATCCTGACTCTTCCCATCCCTGCTAAGTCAAGTCACTGGCCTTGCTTTCCTTTCCCATCCCTGCTTACACTCCTGCTTTGCTCCTTTCCCCAATCTTATATGGCCCGAGGGATTAGCAGGGGTTGCACTCCTACTCCACACTCACTGGCAGCAGTGGGAAGGGAAGTGACTTGGCCCCAGCCCACTCAGCCAGCTCCCAGCCATATATGTCCACTTTCCACTACTGGTGAGTGTGGAGGAAGTTACATCACTTCCCTCAAACCCTCTCCCATGCAACATAGCCCAGGGGATTAACAGGGTGCCTGATGCTAGCTGCATGGATTAGGCCTGCCCCAATACTCACCAGCGCCAGGAAGCAAGTGACCCAGCCCCAGCCTATTCTGCTCCCCCAGCTCCCCGCCATGTCACTCCGCTTTTTGCTGCTGCTAGTGAGTGCAAGGAGCGGAGTGGGCATTCACAAACCCCCCTGAAAACGAGTTCCAAGAGTTAAATGTGTGTTTTGTGATGAAATGCACCTTTTTGTTTGTTTTAAACTTGTCCCGTATTAATGTCATTAGGTGACCCCAGGTTCTTGTGTTATGTGAAGGGTGAATAATACTTCTCTATCCACCTTCTTCCCACCGATCATGATTTTACAAACCTCTATCACATTCCCTTCTTAGTTATCACTTTTCTAAACTGAACAGCCCCAGTCTAATCTCTCTTCATACGGATGCTGTTCCATATCCCAACTCACTTTTATTTCCCTTCTCTGTGTGTTTTCCAATTCCAATACATCTTTTTTGAGATGGGTGACCAGAACCGCACACAGTGTTCAAGGAATAGGCATACAATGGATCTATACATTGGTATTATATTTTATATTATTTATCTCGTCTTGTCTTAATGGCTTTTAACATTGTGTTAGCTATTTTGACTGCTTTGTACACTCAAGAGATATTTTCAGAGAACTATCCATGAGGACTCAAAAATCTCATTCTTCAGTGGTAACAGCTAATTCAGAACCTTTAATTGTATATGTGCATTTGGGATTAAGTTTTCCAGTGTGCATTACTTTGCGCTGCCTAATACTGAGAGGTATTTAGAATAAAAAAAAAGACACATACATGAACAGGAGAGGAAAGTGATACATCATATAGACCAGTGTTTCTCAAACTGTGCTCCGCGGAGCCGAGACATCTCCAGGGGCTCCGCGAGGTTGACAAACTGGAAACATCGATAGCTACAACACATACAATCAGTGGACCGCTGGGGCTCTGCGTAAATTTTTACGCATGGAAAGGGCTCCAGAGCCCAAAAAGTTAAGAGAACCGCTGATATAGACAATATGATCAAACTGGTGATAGGCAGATGTGATGTAAATAAGTACTTAATTACAAAGGAGGGGGATAAATAATTACATTTGCTTACATTTGAGCACTTAGCAGATGTATAAAGTAGGACTTTTCAGTTTGCATTGAGTGGCAATCATCGCAGATATAGTTCTCAATTTTTCTTATTTGCAAATGAACTACCATATTTCAGGTGCTTATATGACCCAATTACCATGGCATCAGGGTCTCTCACAACCTATTACCATATTCATCTGTGATGTAGAAAAGTACTATGATCTTCATAGACTCAAGGGGAGGGAGGGAGTGAAAGTCAGGAAATCCGAGCTGGCTCAGCAGTTCTGCGGGGCTTGGGGGGAGGTTCAGGGAAACGGGGCTCAGCAGTGCTGTGGGGGAGGCATACAGGGAACCAGTGCGGGACTCAACTGGGCTGAGGGGATGGGGGAAGGCATAGGGAACAGAAGGGCAGCTCAAGTAGGCTGTGAGGGGCTGCAGGGAACTAGTGCTGCACTCCCTTGGATTGTGGGGATGGTTTTGCGGGAGGTACAGGGAACCAGCGGGGGTACGCAGCTCAGTTGGTTTGCAAGAGAGGGAGATGGAAAGAAGCCTAGTGGGGAGAGAGAGGGAACCAGGAGCCCTGAAATGACCTCCCCTAGTCCAAAAAATCCCTCTTCTGGTACCAGTCAGGTCCATACCAGGGAGGTCCAACTCCTACCCAAGACCCCTCCTTGCACCCTGCCTCCTAGCCCGATACCCTACCCCCAATCTGCTCCTGCTCCCACCTCCTGGAGTGCCCATGTGGCCCAGGCTGGGCGGAGGATGCAGCCAAGTGAAACACTGAAAATGTATTAATTTTTCATTATGTTTTTTATGTGTTTACATTTTTGGGCTGCAAAAAACAATACTGAAAAAAAAAACAGATTCCAACTAAAGTAAAAAGTTTGGGAAACCCTGGTCTAGCCAGCTTTCTATCCATCTTACAGTCCATTTATCCAATCCATATTCCCTTAACTTGCTGGTAAGAATATTGTGGGTGACCATATCAAAAGCTTTGATAAAGCTGGCACTGGGGGCTTTGGGAGGACCAGAAACAACTTATTTGCATATTCATCATTTGCTTAATATGTAAATGGATGTTACCGGTCCTCCAAAAGCTCGTGAATGGATTTACTGGTCCCTGTGTCAAAAAGTTTGGGAACCCCTGGTCTAGAAATAAGTAACAAGTTCTTGCTGTATTATCTCTCTATATGAAAAGGTTTTTCCTGCTTGGTAACAGAATGATGTCATCACACTCTCATGCTCTCTGGCTGTGAAAGCTGCCAGAGAGAGGGGGATTGGTGAATACAGTGAGCAGGAGGTGCAGCCACCAAAAAAGCCCCCCGGGGCGGGGTTTGGGAGAGAAGAGGAAGAGGAGCTGGTGAGCATAGCTCTCTCTCTCCCTGGCTGCAAAAGTTTCCAAAGAGAGGGGGGTTGGCAAACATGGCTCTCACTCTCTCTGGCCTTGAAAGCCTCCTGAGAGAGTGGGGCTGGCAAGTGTAGCGAGTAGGGGGCACAGTCCCGGAGAAAGACACCAGGAGGGGGGTTGGCGAGTGTAGTGAGCAGGGGGCGCAGCCCCCCTAGTTTAATTAATTAATTACACTGGGTCTGGTCCAGTGACCTACTGAGTGCCTCCTCCTAAGAGTACCGCATGCCATAACTTGTACTAACATCAGGTAGATTGGGGAGTGCTTAGCAATTTCCATGACTCGTGGGAGTAATAGGATAAATATATAAATCATCTAACTTCTCTGTTTTAATTATTTGAATGCCCTTTTTAACAATAGCACGTATAAAGATATCAGACAAATGGAATTTGAATATTAATGGCACCCTTTAAAAATAGTAATTACTGCCCAATTTTCAAGTAAAATTGGAACAATTTACTTACCATATAAGTTTCCTCAAGTGACAAAAAGTCTGTAAGTGATTGAATTACTCAAGCAAAATGGCTGGAAATTCATCCCATTTTCAAACAACTAAAACTATTTAAACAAAGACACTCTAAGAGAAACAAAGTAAAACTTAGCTCCTATTTATTCCATAGTTTCCTTGATTATTCTGCCTCTTCCCTCCTGTGTATCTGCCATGCTTACCCAGCAGGTCACCTGCCATTCTTCACTTTGAGAAACTGTAAGCTGTGACTGATACAGTAACGAAACAGCATTTAAAACCAAACTATTGCTTATTTTAACAGTAGGAACAAAGCATGGAGAGAATTTTTTGAAGTTTACTCCCATATCTATCCTACCTGAAGCCCCTGACATCCTGAGCTAAAGATGTAAGGCGGCCTCTGTTCTCAGCTGGGGCTTGTGTGTCAGTTTGGTTCTCCTGAATATCTTCTCTACTCTCGAGGGAGTTCCTTTTAACTAGGGATGTTAAATATCGGTTAATTGAACAGACGAGTAACCATGACATTTTACCGGTTAGTCGACTATTCTATAGTCCTCTGGGGGCGGTATCGGAGGTAGCAGTACCAGGTAGGAGCTGGTCCACAAGGGGATCCAGTTTAAAAACCAGTTCCCCTCACAGACCGGCTGCCTGTCACCTTGTGCTGCTCCTTCTGAAATAGAGGCAGCAGAGCGGGGTGGCAGCAGTCCCTGTTTGCTGGGGGTCTGAGCTCCCGGACCTGGCACAAGCCAGAACTGAGCTGGGCTGCCTGCCCACCTGGCTCTTAATACACTTTAAATGCAGAGCCGCAGCAGGGATAGGTCCCAGACCCATCGCAAGCCAGGACTGAGTCAGGCTGCTGGCCAGCCTGTTAAAAAATTTACTGGAAGGGAGAGGTAAAGAGGGAAATGCATGTAGTCTATAGCATCAGCCTATAAGCTTTTGCTTATTGGTTAATCGACTATACTATTACATCCCTACTTTTAACCCAACAAAAGTTCTTTTGAACTTGCAAGCTCCTGCACTTTGACCCTGCTAGTCAAATACAGTTCTGTATATGGGCTGGAATGAGATGGCAGAATCGTCAAAAATAACACTTTGAGCATGATGATCTCTTAACAACCTACAAGTGTTTACTGATGAATGGTGTATTTTAAGCCATTGTTTCACTTTTTTCTTGTTTTTCCTGACAATCCCCTATTACTAAACTAATATTAATACAGTAACATCACAATAATCATGTAATTGTACTAAGCTCAAATTATTTCAGAGCAGCTGCAATTCCATTACAAGCTGAAATAGCTGCAGCTCAAACTCGTGTTCCCCTCTGGCCTAAGCCACAATTAACACAAGGGTTTCTTTATTAAAAAAAAAAAAAAAAGGATTTGTGAGGTAACATTGCACTGGAGGGACAATGGTAACTGGAAATCTAGTCAATTTTAAAGAATGAACTAAAGTGGTTTTCCATATTAAACCTTTGTGGTTTTACAATTACATAATCCATATTCTAGGATGAGTTTCTCCCCTAAATTTGTAAGTTTTTCATCCAACGGTAGCAGCAGAATGCATCAAACTATATACAAGTGCTATCAAAATCCACAACAAAGTAACCTAAATCTTAAGTACTATTCAGAACAGTAAGTGGTTAAAAAAAGTTGCCTAGCGTGTAATTTAAAGATGATTTCAAATGACATATCTATTTACATGAAATATCTGAAAGCTAAAACTGTACACTTTTATCAAGAACAGACAGAGATCACCTTTACAAAATGTCTCAACACTGTAATTAACTTCACAAGGCAACTGAAGTCAGCCCAAATGGAGCTCATTGCAGGATCAGCACCTAAGTCTTTCACAAAACCACTGTTATTCACCACTTCATAAATAACAAGTATTACACTGGGCTCCCAGTTCTAAGAACTTGTTCATATTTATCCTATGCTTGCCTCCCAGATAAAAGATGACTTATACCCTAATTTATGCCTCCCTAAGGAAAACAGTTAGATTACTGTTTTAAATAACTAGTGTACTTCACGAGGCAAACAGGAACATCTCATATTCATAGATTCTTCCATCCTTCCATTCATTCCTTAGAAATATTTCATTCAAAATGATACTGTGTAACCAAAGGTCTATTATTTGATTACTACTATTTCAATGATGGTTGAAAACTTTACTAAAAACTTGAAAACTGAATCATTTATTCTCTTTTTTTGTTCATTCCAGTGAGACAGTTACTCCCATTAATATGGAGCTGATTTTTTTATGATCTAAGGGAACAATGTGCCAAATTCCTCAGAATGATTAAACTAATTTAACCCTGTATCCACACACGCCAACAGACTACACAGATACACAAACAATTCTGCTAATTAGGAAGTAATTGTTTATCAATGATTTCAAAACCACATAGAACCTAACCTATAAGTATGTTTTAGATAAAGACTATGCTGAAGATGGAGTGACATTCAGAAATTTATGAATGTGTATATTCACAAGATACTTCTAAGCCAATTAAGATAATTTCCACACGTATTTTTCCCAAAAACTACTTAAAACAATGTATGTTCTCAATTATAGAATTTTAAGTTGTGGGGCATTTTTTGCTCTCATTATGTTCTAATTATGATGCACTCCAATTGCTTAGGTCCCAATTTTAAACAGGGATCTAATACCTGTATTTTCTGTCAGTGGTTCATAAGGGACCCTAGGCTCAAGCTTCCAGCTGTTGCATCGATTGGTGGAGGTCTTGCTGCCTTTTGACCAGGGTATGTTTATGCGGTCCTTGCCTTCATTGTGCTACTCCCAGCAAAGACAATTTGCCTGAACAGATCAACTTGCTTTCTTTTCAGATACTGAAAACAGAATGATTGCTATAGATATAAATCATCATACACTTCTTTCTAAGCAAGCCTATTTCATTCTTAAGATAAAAAGCACAACAGAGAAAACATTAAAAACAATGAAAGAACCTACACACACGTTAAGCTAATACAGAGGGAGACAGCCGAACTGGAATTCATTTACAAGTTCAATACTATCAATTTAGGCTTGAATAAAGATCTTAACTGGTTAACACGACAAAGAAAATTTCTCTGCCTTTGATATTTGTATTTTCACATCTAATTCTATGAATGGGACATTTAGCCTGATTTAATTAGCTTCATTGACACTGGTCCTACGATTGATAGGAAACTTCTTTTGCTGTTATAAATACTTTAGATTCTGTAATTTCCACTGCAACTCATCTGATTGGGTAGGTTTTACCCACAAAAGCTAATAAGCAGGTTTTACCCATGAAAGTCCTAATAAGTTTCTGAGGGGTAGCCATGTTAGTTAGTAACTTTAACAATGGGTAGTCGTATAGCACCTTAGGCTATGTCTACACCATAAAGTTAAAGTTATTTCAAAATAACTCCTGAAATAATTATTTTAAAATAAATAACACATCCACACTACAAATCCCCATTTAAATAGCATGGAGCTACAGTAAAACCTGTGTTATCCGGCATGCTCAGGGATTAGGGCATTCCGGTTATCTAAAAATTCCGGTTATCTGTGGGTCCCCATCAATCTACGAAAAATCAATGGACAATAATAGTAAAACTCAAGTTTTTAATATGGGTAGTTTTGTAGTGTGAGGCAGTTGGTCTCAATTCTATTTTGAGTAAAGATGATTAGTACTTCTTAAATAAAAAAAATTGTTAAGCCAATCATGGTAAACCAAGCCAGGCCTGTGCGCTGAAGATGTGACAGTATTGTGGCTGGGGGCAATGCCAGTTAAAGTTTTCTGGTTAACAGAGTGCCAGATAACAAAGGTTTAACTGTACAGTATTTCGAAATAGACGTCCACATTCACTGAAGCCTGAATCACATATAAGGCCCCCCCCCGGAAGCACTCTGTGCAGGGCATCAGGACAGCAGTCACTTCCTGAGGCTAGCTAAGGCTTGCGCTTAAAGTGGCTCCCCGCTACAGCTGTGTCTTAGACTCTTCACCTTTGTCTACCTCCTTGAGGAACAGCAAACACCACGCCACATGCTTTGGTTACCCCCGTGGGCACCACAGCATTTCCAGCATGGAGACAGATCTGCTGCAAAGCAATCACCAATTCTTAAGACCAACTGCTACAATTCCTGGTGCAGTTTATGCAGGCTGCCTTCGTGGCACTGCTTGAGAATGATGACTAGCCTGGAACGGGGGACCTTCTCACCTAAGCCTGGGTGCTCCTCATGCACCACGTTTCTTCCCACCTCCCCCTCCACATCATGCACCACTAGTTCCAACTGGTGGGACCGGATCATCATGGAGCAGTGGGATGACTAGCACTGGGTCCAGAAGGACGCCTTCCTGGATCCATGTGAATGACTCGCCCCTGCCCTCCAGCAATGGGGCACCCACATGCGACTCGTGATCTCCCTCCAGAAGCATGGCACTATTGCTATTTGGAAGCTTGCAACAACGGACAGCTACCGTTCCATCGGGGCCATGCTCATGCAGATTAGACTCTCTTATGATTGTCTGAGGAGGGTGGAGAAGCACTGCAATGGGTTCCCTAGGGAAGCGGGGTGGTGGAATCTCCCTCCCTGCAAAGCCCTGCCGGGGATGAGGTATTTGGGATTCCTCCTGCTATGGGAAGAGGCTTGGGCTCTGGTAACTCCTGAGGGCTCTGGTAACTGTGATTCCATGATTCTATCATTCTACAGGTAGTGAGGGCCATCAATGCCATCCTGCTGTGAAGGGTCATCATCCTGGGCTATGTGAACCCCATAATCACCAGCTTTGCGCCAAAGGCTTCCCCAACTGCCAGGGAACCACTGACAGCACCTGCAACCCCATTTGGACCCCCGACCACAAGGCCTCCGATTATATTAACCGGAAGGGGTACTTTTCTATAGTCCTGCAGGTTGTCATGGAACACCAGGGTCTGCTTTGCCAACATTAACGTCGGGTGGTCAGGGAAGGTGCATGACGCCCATGTCTTTAGGAACTCCAGCCTGTTCCTGAAGATACACCCTGGCACTTTTTTCCCTGACTGCACCATGAGGGTCAGGGAGTGGACATGCCTATGTGCATCATGAGCAACACAGCCTATTCTTACTTTCCTAGCTAATGATGCCCTCCACGAGACACCAGGACCCCACCACGGAATGATTCAACACCAGGCTCAGGGGGAAGTGAGTAGCCAAGCAGTGACTCAACTACTTACTTACATCCCTATTGTGGACCAGAGTACCTATCAAGTATGCGTGTGTAGTGGTGAAGTAAGGTGGGCAGAAGTCAGGAAAGAGACTGACTCTCAGGCTATTTATCTGTTGGTCTTTAGAAAATCCTGTTTGAACTACTATATGCAAACCACACCTGGGGGAGGGGCCTTCAAAGAGCTGAGAACTGGAAAAACTGCATTAGCATATGCCCCCTCCTCCTTCAGAAATTCCCTTAATCTTAAAAATTCACATTGTTTGAAAAGGTCCTTTGAAGGTACTTACAATCTCTCTTCCAGCGATTGCATTTATCTTGCCTTCTTGCTGAAAGTTCCATACTATCTCAAAATAGTCTATAAATATTTGCATTTTAATACAATGAACTCCACACATTTTAAAACGAATTCAAAAAGGTTTAACTTAATTCAATAAAGTTCATTTGTTAGTCTGTCACATGTGGCTTCAAGTACTTGATTTAACTCCTACTTCAGTCTTTCCCTTGACTTTAATGAGAGCTGGATGGACTCCTATATCCCCATGTTTTATTTGGTTACCCAGGACCTGATGCTCACATATAAATAATACTGGGAGCATTAAAATACTTGGGTTACAACGATCTGCTGACAAGGCTGGAGCACATGATTTCAAGTTGGAATATAAACTGATGGAAGAATGTTCAGTCTTTTAGTTCAGCTGAAGTGTGAATCCGCTTTGAGTGGATGTACTCGTGGTAGTAAGAAATACTAACAAGAGCCTAAAATCACTTGCTTTATATCACATTTCATTTTTTATCTCTGTTGTGGACACAGAAAAGGACAGTAATACATTTACTTACACAGGGAATGGAAAGGGGAAAACCCTGGTTCTTCTAAACTGTTATGATAGATGTTGGTAATGTTAAGTAAATAATCTGTGCCCAAACTAATAGTCCTTTGGGTACATGTCATTTTATGTTGGTAATGTTAAGTAAATAATCTGTGCCCAAACTAATAGTCCTTTGGGTACATGTCATTTTGAGTGAAGTACTTCCAGGAAACGAATGGAAGGACAGAGTGTATGAGTATCAGACATGCCCGTCTGCTTCATGAAGTGAGTCAAGTATTTAAAACAGTAATCCAATTATTTTCCTTACTCACGGAGGCACAGATTAGGTGCATGTCTTATATGTGGGAGGCAAATCATAAAATGCTCTCAAGTGGCAGCAAAATGTAGGAGGAAAAATAAGTCACCCTTGGGAAATACTAGTTGTGACAAAAAAAATCTTTACTTTAATCCTTTTCTTCTCTGGAAACAACAATTTTTTACTTGTAACCACACAACATGCAAACAATTTTACTTACACATCTGTTTCCTAACAACCAGAATTTTACAGGTGCATCCAATTTTCAGTTTTACTTTATAGAAGTATCTTCAGTTTAATTTTATTCTAAGTAGTGGCTCCAACTATTGCTGTAGATTATACATCAATGTCTCCTGAAAAACTCTCCAGACTTTACACAGAAGAGCAAAGCTGATGATCAACAGCTGCCTCCTCAACTGCTGAGTTTAGCCAACAAGCTCCTTGTGAATTCAACAGCCAGAACAAATTTTATTGATCACTTTTAGTGCTCTTTTACCACAGAATATACAAGCATGGTCAGGTTCTTGCTAAGATACACTATCAGAAAGCACAAAGGGGCTCAAAGAGTCCTTTTCTGATGCCTGAGATGATTTTTCATAAGTACTCTGCTTTTTGCCATCAATCTCAAACAAAGTGGTAGATTAAGACTATACATCATTTAGAAAAAAATAATTATGGGATCCATGATAGTTTAAGAAAATAATTTAATTCCTAAAATGCTATAAAAAAATCTACCCACACATTTTTAATTTCATAGAAAGGATAAGAAAGTACAAACTGAGCATTTAAGGAAGATTATGTTAAGTTTTCCACTATAAGGGGGGTTGTTAAAATGCGTAAGAAACCATGTAACTGCTGAAAATTTCAGCAGTTACACGCGAGATGGCAGTTGGCTCCCTAGGAGCCAGCTTACTTTTAAGCCAGCTCCCCACACACTCCGGCTCCAGGAGAGCCACCTGCCTCCCCCCTCCTCCTCCCCGTGCTGCTGTCTCGGCTTCCCACACATACCAGGATCATGCGTCTAATGGTGAACATTAACCAATGAGCCCAACCATGTATACAGTTACCTTTTCACATCCCTACTCTCAACACTATCTTTCCCCTCACATGTTTCTCTTCCCAGAGTGAAGGAAACAGGGTGGGAAATTGACCTGTTCATGAGAAGGGATGCAAGTTCTTCTAAATGTTGATATTCATTCCACAGGCCTTTTTTATGTCACTTAGAATACAAATCAAGAATCACTTTCATGAAAGCCCTTCTGTTCAACTTCTTCTCCCTGAAGGAGTTAACTTTAATTTCTGTGATGGGGTTTTATTCAGCAAGATTTTGTTAATGTATTTAACATCTTTATATCAAATCAATTATACAAGTTTTAAAACTACAGTGGATAGAAAGTGGTAATTTCCATATCAAAGATTATGCATAATTTCAAATAACCTGAGACCCTATCAAAAAGGCTATAAACTAAACAACATGCCCCCCAAAGATTTTCCAAGTCTGTAGTCAATAAGTAAGTATTGGTTTCAGAAGTTTGTAAAAGCTGATGGTACCCCAATAACATTCCATATATATTTATATTTAGAGTCTATATTTCAGGGTCAGTAATAAAACCATATCTATTAATTACTTGCACTGTAGCAGTACCCAAAGATGCCAGTCAGAATCAGTGCCACACTACGTTAAGAGCTTTACAAACAAAGAGAAAATAAAGAAGAGCTTCCACTCTTAGGGATTGTCTACACAGGACACTCAGGTAAGTTAAGATACATCAAATAAAAATGTCAAGTCAGTGCACATAGATTCAAGTACATTAACCCCCTTACAGATGTTATTCATCAGGAGCACAGTGATCTTGGTTTGCTCTAAAACAGTCTGTGCTGCTCAAGGGTTTTGCAGTCATTCAAGCGAGGTAAACTAAAGTATAGATGTGCCCTTCGAGAATAGGGACCCAGCCTTCCATGGGGCCAGTCTTGGAAGGTGGAAAAGTATATACCCCTCTGGATGATACCCTGAGAGCCCAGGCCTAAGAGGTGCAAATCCATGCCTTGATGGTCAGAGAGCTGGGCACTTGGAACTTCAATAATGAGCCAGTGTTGACAGCCTGTGGAGTCCGTCAATGCTATGCTCGTCTGATGAAGCAACTCATGGGCTGTGTCTACACTGGGCCACTTATTCCGGAAAATCAGCCGCTTTTCCGGAATAAACTGCGAGCTGTCTACACTGGCCCTTGAATTTCCGGAAAAGCAACGATGCTCTACTGTACAAAATCAGCCGCTATTCCGGAAAAACTATTCTGCTCCCGCTCGGGCATAAGTCCTTATTCCGGAACACTGTTCCGGAAAAGGGCCAGTGTAGACAACCCAGTAGTCTTTTCCGGAAAAAAGCCCCGATCGCAAAAATGGCCACAGACGCTTTTCCGGAAAAGCAGCCTGCCAATGTAGATGCTCCTTTTCCGGAAAAACTGAAAAGGGAATAGTATTCCGTTTTAAGCATTTCTGGAAATTCATGCCAGTGTAGACACAGCCATGGTGTCAGACACCATCAGATGCTCAAGGGACACTGACACAGGACATCAACAGTACCAAGATGGATGACAGATGGATGAGCAGGACCACTGACAAGGAACACAGTCAGGGAAGCAGCCCCGATTCTTCTTTGACCAACTGTATTTTCCTATTGAGAGATTACTCCCCAAAACTGATGGACCGAGGGACAATCTCCACTCAATAACATATCTATTTTCCACAACTAACTCTGTAAAACTTCTGATAGGTGATGTGCCTATACACTTATTCACTATTACTTAAACTACACAACTGAAGTTGCACATCTAGATCTTGGGTTAAATCTAACCATACCGTATGTGTCTCGTGACTTTCTAAGTAACACTTTTAATTGTAGATAGTCCAAGCATCAACTCAGATATATAAAGCCTTTCCTCTAAACCTGTGTAACATATGAATTTTCATGTCAAACATTAGATTTAAAAAACTTTAATCTAAAACTGTGGTGAAGACAGACCCTGTGATCAGAGGAAGGCTGATACACTATGCAGGTTCAATGTTTATTTTCTTTAAACAAAATGAGTATTTGTGAGATAAAAAGAAATGGGATGACAAGGGGAAGAAGGGTAGGGAGATTCAGACAGAAGAGAGAAAGAGCTGAAAGAATAATGGGCACAGGGAATGAGCTAGTACTTCCATGCCTATGATTTTTTTGGAAATTCACTTCTTATGACTAACTAAACCTTCTGGTTCTGGTTAAGTTTTCTATTACTCTTCTCCCCTTATCCCTTTGTCAGTGTCCTCTCCATTTTCCTCTTATGACTCTGGCATTTAATGCTGGCAGCTAGCAGTGGATGTTCTCGGTCCCTGTCTGATTAGAGAGCACTGCCAATTTGTCCTGGAGAAAGGACAATTTAAATGCACCAACATCTGCTCAGTGCAGCGATGGCACAGCCTCAGAGACTGAAATGAATCTGGTTCAGTGAACAACTCTTGTTATAGCACCAATGTACTAACCTGCAACAAGGACAATTAATTCAGTAAGTAAAGAAGGTTCATCTCTACTTGCCTTATAGACTAGGCTTTAGTTGGAGATGAAACAAAAGCATCACCTTGTAAGACTAAGATTCTACTTTTGAAGTCCTTGAAGATATTGACAAATTTCAATTGAGATCACAGAGCACAAGATAATGTAAGTGGGATGCTGTTGTGATGTCTGACACCCTGGCTAGTAACAGGGATCTCTACACAGTTGAAACCATGAGTAAGGCTAAGATGTAGCCATGGGTATTTTTTAATAAAAGTCATGAATAGTTCATGGACAACCAGCAAAAATTCATGGCCTGTGCCCTGTCCATGACCTTTACCCATACATATCCCTGACTAAATCTTAGGTGCTCCTGGGGCCTTGGGGCACCACTGCTCTTGGGCCACCCTTGGGACTGCTTGGGAACCCCTAGGGCCAGCTACCAACTGTGGCTAGCCTGGGGGCTATTCCTGCAGCTGCCCAGTGCAGCTATGAAAGTCACGGAGGTTCCAGGCAGTCACAGAATCTGGGACTTCTGTGACAGACTTACAGACTTAACCGTGAACTAAAAACAGCCAGGGCTGTTACATAACTCTGATGGGGACCGTATATCGTGCACTAACTAGTGGGTACATATTTCCTCTGCAGAGCTTTGTCTTCCCATCCAAGGCTTAAAGCAGTTTGAATTGTGGACAAGCCCCCACTTATGGATGCACAGCGGAGGACATGCAACTAGGGATGTTAGGAATTGAGTAATTAACTCATTGTGTAGTTGATAGAATTTCTATTGACTACATAATTAGTTGATAAGGAAGGAAGCCTCAGTCCGGGCTCACAGTGGATCCGGGACCTATCTCCCGCTGTGGCTCTGCAGTTCAAATGTAGTAAGAGCCAGGCAAACAGGCAGCCCTGCTCCTATGACATTTAAACTGCAAAGCCGCAGCGGGGGTAGGTTCTAGACCTGGCACAAGCCAGACTTGCTCAGTCCTGGATCACACTGGGTACAGCTGCCCCTGCCCATGGGGAGCCTGGGCCCCCAGAGGGCAGAGGCTGCTTTGTGGCAGCCTTCCCTGCCCCTGCCCCCATGCCTGCTGCCTCTGATACATTTGCAGAGTGGTGGGCAGGAGGCACCGCAGAGATGGTGAAGCACTGGCTCCTGCTTCACCGCCCACCTTTGCTGCCTCAGAGGCACAAAATGGCATGTATTACCACTCAAAATACTATAAGCTTAGTGACTCTATGAAGTCTACGGCCTTTCCAGACATTACAGCTAGTCAAATAGTGGCAATTTCTTTGATAATTTGGCTAACGTTTTCAAACATGACTAAATAAAATGCTGACCAAGTTTTATTGATGGATTAAAGAAAGGTGCTACAGAATTTCTTCAAAACTTCTAAACAATATAGGTAACACAAGTAGCAACAGGAAAAAAGTATACGTTATAATGAACAGAAGGTTTTACTTCCTGCAAAGAGAATGCAGAATCCTGCTTGTGAGGGCAACAGTTAGAAACTGTATCAAAAAGCAGATTTAACAAGCCAGGTGAGACTATTCATCCTTATCTTGACACCTGTTCCAACTGCAAACATTTAAAAAGGTAATTGTAAATGATGCTTCCAAATGTATCTTGGGGGAATAACAGATGATTGTACAAACTTATCCAAGCAGCTGAGTGTCCTGAAGAGCTACTACAGTGCCTCTATTAGTACCACCAAAGGCCTCTGTCAACTCAGCAAAAAGCCCTGGATAGCGGTTGGTCTTGTTTACATGCCCATCCCTGGAATTTGCAGACAGCAAAAATCATGTTGGTAGGACCACATCTTTATACATCATGATTCTTGGGAATAAATGCTCCTGCCCAGCTCTTATATACATATATAGGAGTGACAGAGTGTACTTCCCCTACATAGTACAAGGAGGCTTAATCCTGTGTTCTGGGCAGAGGAAACCATGCCCCGTGGACCCTTGCTGGGCATGGACCAATTGGAGGTAGGGATGTAAGCAAATAGTCGACTATCCAATAAGCATTAGCTAGTTGACTAGTAATGTGACTAATCACTTCCCCCCACTGCTCTATCGGAGAGAGGCAGCAAGGGGGAGGGAGCAGGAAGGAGGGGATAAGGGTGTACTTGCCCTATGACAATGGGCTTTAACACTTATGGATCACATAAAGCTTTGAGATATTTTTCTTTAAGAAGGAAGCTGCTTTTCAAACTGTACTATATTTTCCTATGCTTATAGATGATACTGATGATTTTGGAACATCTATACTAGTAATTAGTTCTTACTACTTTTCAAAGTCATTTACAGTGTGACATTCATAAATCATTGCCAAGTCTCCATTAATCCAGAACGCATGGGTTACTCCCTCACTTTCAGTTTACAGACGTACACAGACCAAATGTATTTGGTTTTTCTTTCTTTAAAAGTATTAAACAGCAGACCTAACTAGGTTTTTCTTCCTTTAAAAGTATTAAAGAGCAGTCCTATATGGGGATGTTCAATTTAGATTAACTGGCTCATCGAATAGTCGATGTAATTTGCATCAACTATTTGATTAGCTGATAAAGATGCCTCCACCTTTGAAGTGTAACAACAACCTTGCTACACTTCAAAGGTGAAAGCGCTGCAGTCCCCAACTAGCCCCGTGCTCCCCGCAGCATTTCAAAGTGGCAGAGTGACATGAAGCCCGTGTGAAGTGGGAGAGTTCCTTGCTGACCCCGAGCTCCACGCAGCACTGCCACTTTGAAACACTGCAGTCTCTGGCTGACCCCAGGCAGTACACTGCATTTCAAAGCGGCAGCGCCACGTGGAGCCCAGGGTTTAACCCTGGGCTCCATACAACGCTGATGCTTTGAAGCACTCCGTCCCTCTCCCCACCCCCTTGCTGTCTCTTTCTGATAAAGGCAACAAGAGGGGGCGGGGGAAGTGACTAGTGTGTTGACTATCCAATAAGCAATTGCTTAGCAGAAAGTCAACTAGTCATTCACATCCCTAGTCCTAACTAGGATGTGAACATGTATCCGCGTACAAAGTAAACCGATGAGCTTGGGCTCATCAGTTAACTCTCTCTGTTACATGAAGCCCTACCACCCCGACATGAATATGAAAGATGGCATTTTTAAGAAAACCAAAATAAATGCATTATATAGATTTTCATGTTTATCAATAGCCACTGAACATGAGCTGGTTTTGCAAAATGTCTAATGAAATGTTAGGAAAGTTATTATATTCTTCTGTGTGATTTACAGGGCCTCATGTAACAGAATATTGAAATATGTCAAAGACAAGAATCATTTCTATTGATTAGCAAAGAATTAATGAAATAATGAAACCAAGGAATAGATTCTTTCAATATACATTTTACTAGGACAAAGTTGACTACAGAAAGTGTTCTTATAATCAATAAGTAAATTCAGTTTCATCCAAAAACTTAACATGATGGAAGCTGCATTCCAGAACAGTCCAATTAGACACTTACAAAATTATTTTAAAATGCAATTTGAAAAGTTATCCATGTCTCTTTTCCCCAAGGATACTCTTTCCTGCTATACAGTGATGAAATGGACATGACATAAAAGTAAATTAGTGTTTTATATTAGAAGTTTTATGACTACAACTACATGAATTAGCAAACAAAAACACAACCCAGAAGATGAAGTTTAGTAAGGAACACAGATATCCCCACTTTGCTCCAAGCCAGAAACAATTCTTCATTGTTTTGCTGCTACTGCACACAGTGCTTCTTAGGTGAGGCGGCATAGGCCACAGCATAGACCTCACAGACTTCTACTCTATTCTAGGGATGTTAAAGACTAATTGACTATCCGATAAGCAAATGCTAGTTGATATTTCCCCCTCTCTCCCCTCCGCCACCACTTTGAAACCCCAAGGCAGCCGCTCCCCAGCTGATTCCAAGCACCTAGCAGCATGCAGCGTAGCATGGAGCCCAGGGTCAGCGGGGGACTGAGAGTCCCCCATTGACCCCAGGCTCCATGGCTTAGAATTAACAGTCAGAGAAAACTCCTTAAAATGAGGAGATTACATTGGAATTCAACTCAAAAAATATTTTTTGTGGCAGAAACCCATCAACTGCCTGATCCATTATCCACGGATGACAGTAGACTTCAGTGGACTTTGGAGAAGGTCCACAAAAAGTTACCCAAATGTCTATACAGGAAAAATAAGTACTTTTTCTAGGTCTGTGAACTGCCTGTGACCATTATATTTCAAATATTCTTTAGGTAAGAATCAAAACTTACAACAAAACCAAAGAGAAAACTAATCACATTAACAACACAAGAAAATACAGGACTATGTAGCACTTTAAAGACTAACAAGATGGTTTATTAGATTATGAGCTTTCGTGGGCCAGACCCACTTCCTCAGATCACATAGTGGAAGAAAATAGTCACAACCATATATACCAAAGGATACAATTAAAAAAAAATTAACACATATGAAAAGGACAAATCATATTTCAGAACAGAAGGAGGATGCGGGGGGGGGGGGAGGAAGGTAAATGTCTGTGAGTTAATGATATTAGAGGTGGGGAAAGGTAGATGTCTGAGAGCTAATGGTATTAGAGGTGATAATTGGGGAAGCTATCTTTGTAATGGGTAAGGTACTTGGGGTCTTTGACCTCCCTCCCCCCCCCCCCGGAGAGTGTCGAATTTTAGCATGAATGCCAGTTCAGAGGATTCCCTTTCAAGTGCAGATTTGAAAGTCTTCTGGAGTAGGATGCATGTGATTAGGTCATTGAGACAGTGTCTTTTCTGGTTGAAATGGCAAGAAACTGTTTTTTCTTTGTGATCCTGTCTAATGTCTGTTTTGTGGGCATTGATTCTTTGGCGAAGTGTCTGAGACGTTTGTCCCATGTACATAACAGATGGACACTTTCTGCACATGATAGCATAAATTATATTTCTGGATGCGCAGGAATATGTATTCTTGATCTTATAACTCACTTGGTTAGGCCCAATAATGGTGTCAGCAGAGTGAATATGTGGACAAAGCTGGCAACGGGGTTTGTTGCAAGGGAAAGTACCAGGGTTGGTATTAGTGTGGTATGTCCTGTGGTTGTTGGTAAGAATCATCTTGAGGTTAGGTGGTTGTCTATAGGAGACTATGGGTCTGTCTCCCAGAGCTTCTTGGAGTTTAGTGTCCTGTTCCAGTATAGGCTGTAATTTATTGATAATGTGTTGGACAGGTTTAAATTGGGAGCTGTTGGTGATGACAAGTGGTATTCTATTGTTGAATAGTGGTAGAGATGTAGCCGTGTTAGTCTGGGGTAGCTGAAGCAAAATGCAGGACAATGTAGCACTTTAAAGACTAACAAGGTGGTTTATTAGATGATGAGCTTTCGTGGGCCAGACCCACTTCCTCAGATCAAATAATGGAAGAAAACAGTCACAACCATATATACCAAAGGATACAATTTAAAAAAAAATTCTATTGTTGGTTATCTTGGGTCTGTCTTGTAGTAGATGGTTTCTAGGTATTCGTTTGACTCTTTCAATTTGCTATTTTATTTCTCCGGGTGGGTAGTTGAGGTTTCTAAATGCTTGGTAGAGATCCTGAAGTTTCTGGTCTCTGTCAGTGGGATTAGAACAGATGCAGTTGTATTGAAGGGCTTGGCTATAGATGATGGATCGTATGGTGTGTGCTGGATGGGAGCTGGAAGCATGTAGGTAACTGTATGAGTCAGTGGGTTTTCTGTAGAGAGTGGTATCTAATTTTCCATTGTTGATTTGTACTGTGGTGTCCAGGAAATGGATCTCTCGTGTGGAATGGTCCAGGCTGAGGTTAATGGTGGGGTGTAGGTTGTTGAAATCTCTGTGGAATGTCTCCAGTGTTTCTTGGCCATGCGTCCAGATCATAAAGATGTCATCGATGTAGTGTAAGTAGAGAAGGGGTAAAAGGGGACGGGAGTTGAGGAAACGTTGTTCTAGGTCAGCCATAAAGATATTAGCATACTGTGGGGCCATGCGTGTACCCATGACTCTGCCGCTGATCTGGAGGTATAAGTTGTTCTCAAACAACACAAGAGAAAGAGATAGACAATGGCTTAACAATGAATAGAAGCAAAGAAGAAAGGGAACTGTATCTTGGGGTTTTGATTTTGTTTTTTTCCCCAGTGCATATGAAAGATAAGTCACATAACTTTAATTACTGGTATAGAATTACCAAAGATACCTGGTTATAATTTGTTTTCAAAGATTTACTTGACAATTGGTGAGAAAGTGGTGTTAAAGCACAGATGGTGGAGGTATAACAAAACTCAAGACCTCTGGGAATCAGTATGTGCTCCCATATATTCAAATTATAGGGTGTGATCACCCATTCATTTAATAATTAGTCTTGAGACCATCATAACATATGGACTCTAACTGTGTGCTGACCATCACTATAACTCTACAACTATTCAGTGGAGTATAATGAAGCTTTGAACCAATATTGAATCTCTTATTTTTTTAAAACACAAAGAATATGTTTATTTGATTTCTTGAGTGCGGAGAAATTAATTCACACAACAAAACAATGCTAAAAGGACTTCATAATTGCCTGGCTCCCATATTCATATTCCTTGCAACACTATGGATACTTTAACTGTGAATTCAAAATACAAACTCAGACCATAACTCTTTAACTTACTTGGCCTGATTGTCAAAGGGTCATGAATCTGCAACTTCAACTGAAGACAATGAATATGCCTATATCAGTCCTTCAGTTAACACATCCAAATCTAAAAGTTTTGGTCACAGTATACAGTAATCAGAAATCTGTTTGGGGGGAATTTGTAAGTACTCTAGTTCTTTAATTTGCACAGACCATCTAGAACGTCTTTCAAATATATGAATGCCATGCATTATTTGAAATTTTACTTTGGACTAATCTGGTTGAGTCTCTGTCTGGATAACACATTGTTGCTTATTAGTGTGCATGTCAAGTAATTGTGCAGAAAATTATCTAATCAGAACCTCAGGATTAAGGCCATTGTTCAGGTTCTGATCTTGTAAACTGGTGCATGAAGATGGACTCTTACACTCACTGAGAATCCCACTGATGCTGAGGGCACCTTAAAGTTCCTGGGGTCTATCTGCCTGAAATAGGTTACAGATTCAGGGATGACGTGTCAAGGCAGAGATCTCAAACGCATTTTATATTGGGGCCAGTGCCAGTCCTCAAATCCTCCTAGTGAGCCAACAGGCAACATCTCTGGCAGAGCTCCATGAGGGGTGGAGGTGGGGGAAGAGAGGAGCAGTGTTTCCACACTTCCCCTCTCCCCGAATCTCTCAGCCCCTCCTGCCAGCCCACGAGCTCCCCCCATCCCAGCCTGTCACACAATGGCAATTTAAATCCTCCCCTGGGGACCCACAGCGCTATCATCAGTAGCGCAGTGGGACTAAAGCGGTTTTCGGCTGCTAGCTCCTCACCACTATATATCCCTATGGGCCTAGAGGAGTTGTGTGCAGAGCCATCCCATTTACAGGCTGGTTCGGCACAGTCACCCCACAGTGGCTGCTCCAATTGTCCTATATAGACAGGATGGTCCCCCATATTGAGTTTAGCTTGAGGGCTCTGGGTGGGCTGGGACCAGCAGCAGGGGTCAGACCACCCCCGCATTTACCGCAGTGGTGAAAGCTATGGGGAACCAGATTAGTGCAGCAGCCTCTGCTCTGCAGCCACCTCCTAGGTGAGTGCACGGTGGCCCGACCACTGCTGCCACCTCGCAATAGGTTGCATCCCTCAGGGGGAGAGGAATCTGAGGGAAGGGGTGCGATGAGAGGGCAAAGTGGAGGTAGGGAGAGATGGAGTGTACAAGCTGGATTGTGGAACTGCTCTGGCTGCAGATGGCCTGTGGGCCATGAGTTTGAGACCCTGTGGTGTAAGGTTTTTTGGTGCTCTAAAACCATGGGGTCCATGGCTATAGCAAACTAGCCACACTCAACCCGGCCAAATAGCAACATTGTTCAAGCCAAATAGACACACACAACCAACCAAATAGCCACATGTGGCTAGCATACTGGACACCACAGCTCTGAAAGGAAAGGAAGTCTGGCTTCCCCCATCTATTTCCAGATGTGACTTTATTATTTGTATTCATAACTAATTACCCTTAACTGTTCCCAGTGTAACAAACTGTACGACCATTTTTAAGCAAGCGAATTCCTTACTCCACTTGCCTAAACATAAAACCCTCCACCTAACAATCATATGTCTATTAAAAAGTAAGTATGAAACAGCACAATAAATATAGAATACAAATGAGTCTGGATTTCAACTCCTGTAACATGTTGGGAGAAACTTCAGGCTAGACCACACAATAACAAAACCCTAGTGGATAAATCAACGTATATTTTAAACTACTATCCATGCCACACCAAAAATAATTTAGTGAATGATCATCCCTAGCCCCCTGGCAGTCCAGGAGGTGCCCCAGTCTCTTTAGAAGATCCAGAAATATCCATTCTTGACTCCTACTTTCATGCTCTTAGCTCTAACCATTCCCTCTCAAGCCTTCCAAACTGTAATTCCCAACATTAAGACCAAACAATTCATCTGACTAATGCGCTTGTTAAATTCCCCAATTTTCTTTAACAAGTGTTTATACTCTCCTGCTGCAGGGGTGGGGTGATGAGGCAAGGAAGCACACAGAAAAAAAGTCACTGGACACTTGGCCTTCTCGCACAGGCAAAATTTTCAGACCTTGTCTCTTTAGGCAGGAAGCTTTTCCTCAGCAAAGTGAAGCTAACAAGAATCAAATCAGTTTCACAACTACCCAAAATAAGGAATAGTACATGTCAATTTCTGTCTGCTACATGAAGTTGTTCACAGAACAGCAGAAAAGTATGGGTGTTCTGTTTTGTTTGGTAGGATGGAAAAAAGTGGTGCTGACAAGGAAAGAAATGCAAACGAGTAGCAATCTTCCCCAAGAATAACGTTTTTTTGCAACCAAAGATGCAGAAGTTGAGGCTGAGGAGACAGAGATTCCCTCTCAGAAAATAACAGGACATTTCAAAATAAAAAAAAAAAGCATCCCTTCCCAACATCCCTTCGTTGTATTATCTTGCAACTGCAAGTCAGAGTTACTGTGAAAGATGATCCCTACTCAGGATCTTGAGAATTGCACTCTTGGGGAAACAACACATCTCAGTCAACCACAACTCCACCCTCTCCCTTTCCACACAGGCTTGAAGGCAGCCCTAGGGATACCCTAGTCCTCTCACCTGGATGTTCTCCCAAACCTTGCTGGAATTAGGGATGTAATGGAGTAGTTGACTAGTCAACTACCCAATAAGCATATACTTATCAGGTAGTCAACTACTCCCTTCCCCCCCACACCTTGCTGCCTCTGTGTCGCTGCAGTGGGAGGGGAGGTTTGAAGGGGGGCAGAGCCGCAATGTCCCAGAGACAGCGTGAACAGGGACTATTCAAAATAAGTTAAGTAAGTTATTTTTCTGATGTGCTAGTATTTAAACTACATAAAAAAAAAAATCTGATAACCTGTGTCCCACCACATTCCTGAAACTGATATTATTTGTCCTAACAGGAAAATGTGTGTTTAATTTGTGTTGTCCTTTATTATATCCAACACCCTACGTTAAGCTATTTGCAAAACTTGTCCATTATAAACCCCATTCTGGGCTTATAAATAAAAAAAACCCTAAATATTGAAAAGCTTTAAATAAACAATTTACATTATATGGGGGGGAGGCGGTTGGAGGGAGAGAAGTTTTTAAGGATACAATCCTACCCCATTTTCTTTCTCTGTTTCAGTTTCTACTGAAATATTGAATATTAAATTGAACATGCTCAATTTTAAAAATAAATTTCCTACTGGAATAGATTGCTAGCGTTACATAGTCAACAGTTCCTGAGTGACATAATAAAGCTTTAAGGGGACTCAGCTTCCCACCACGCTCCCCCATATGGAGGTCTACAATTGTAATGTTTACAGCAATATTAGGCCAAATATTCTGTAACTGCTAATATCTAAAATAAAACATTGAAAACATTTTTTTTTTTTTAAGAACAGCCTTCCTAATTCCACAATCTACCTCTGAAATAAAACTGTGACTGGAATCCTTCAAATTGTATTACTATATTTTAAAAATGAAAATAGAAAATAAAATATTTTTCTAAAGTATCTAGAATAATACATAATACCAGCAAAGGACTAGCAGAGAATCTACCCTACATTAACATCACAGAGGAACATCCATCCCTCCCTCCCACAGCTAATGAGGTGCTTCATCCTAGTATCCCTAGGAGACAAGTGACTGTACTGGCTGATTGACTCCATCACAGGCTATGGTCTGTCAATGTATTGCCTCTTCTGTTGAAAACTCAGGAAGAGAAAGTGTTCAGTACTGTTTCAGAACAAAACACTGCAAGCATCTTCAGAATAATACCAAATATAGCTGCTCAAATAATTAGATCCAAATATTTCAGCAGACTCTCAGAACTCAACCTTAACAATTCGAGAACACATGAATACACTGTTCAACTAAGAATAAAGTTATGCGCTTGGATTTTACACAGCTAAAAAAAGGAAGGAGTAAAACACACTTTATACATTAATTTATGTAGAATTATGTTCACCTTTCACACCTGATCTCAACTAATTAGTAAATGGTACACTGGGGATAATTAAGAAAAGACTAGTTGATCCCCTGATATTTTAAAACTCCTGCTCTTTTCATGTAGGCTCAGAATGCACCGGATATTACATTATCTTGATGGCTACTGAAGATGGGATTGAGAGGGGAATATAAAAGCAGGAGAATTTGTATTACTTTACTATTAGCCACATATAGTACATTTTTATATTCATTTAGGCCTCTGGCCTACACTCACTAAGGGCCATTGCAATTTTGTTATGGATTTGAACAGGAGCAGGATTAGGCCTCTGCTGCGTCTTCAACATAGATCAGCTGATAGTCCCAATTTCCAAACTTGCAGAACTTTCGAAAAATAATGCAAACTAATTAATCCTGGTCCATCTAGATCTCCCAATCAAATCTGTTCAAATGAATAATGGTTAAATTACTCTCCCTGTCAACTGAGTATTTTATTTAACATCTCACAACATAGGTCAACTTTTGAACTAGGGATAGCAGCAGCTAGTTAACTAGTCGCTCCCCCCACTTGCTGCCTCTATCAGAAAGAGGCAGCAAGGGGAAGGAAGAAGAGGGGGAGTACCTCAAAATGGCAATGCCATGTGGAGCCTGGGGCTAGACTCCGGGCTCCATGTTGCGCTGCTGCTTTGAAACGCCGCGTGAAGCCCAGGGCCAGCTGGGGTGTCCCCAGGCTGCCCACGGCATTTAAAAGAGGCAGCACCGCATGAAGCCAGGGGTCGGCGGGGCAGCCCCCAGCTGATCCCAGTCTTCATGCAGCGCTTTCGCCTGTGAAGTGTAGCAACAGCTTTCAGGCTGTTGCTACACTTCAAAGGTGGAGGTGCCCTATCGACTACTCGATGCAAAATGCATTAACTATTCAATTAGTCAATTACTCGATATTTACCATCCCTACTTTGGGAAAATAAAGCCATCAACTTAATTCAGAAAATAAACACTATTTCAAATTCCACTCGGTCGCAGGTTTACCCACTGTAAATCAGAGGAAGATCATAGGCAAGATAATTCACATGTCATTCAGCACTTCTTCATGCTACAAACAAATCTATCATAACTCTTAAATACTGTATAATATAGTCATGCTTGGTCAAAGTCCCACAAGTCTAAGTTGTTTATTCACTGTTTTTCTTTAAGCAGAATGCAAACTACCTCATGGGCATAAAAAGGAGTAAGCTTAAAAAAAGAAGAGTCTAAAGAAAGGGATGTGAAAGGTTAACTGGCTAACTGGTAAGCATCACTCTAAATGGGTAATGTTTACCTATTCCAATTAACCGAAGGAGCTGGAGCAGCTCCCTGCCTACCCTGTGGGGTTCACTACAGGCCCAGTCGGTGATGGGTCCAGTCCCCTGCCGCAGGTTACACACTGGCTCCCTGGCAGCCTGCAGCAAAGCCTCCTCCCCAGGAGCAGGGTTGGCAGCTCCACAGGAAGCAGCTTTGCTACAGCAGGGAAAAATTGAGGGACATGCAAGCAGCCCAGCTCCTACTACATTTAAACAGCAGAGCCGCAGCAGGGGTAAGCTCCCAGGGCGGTGCAAGCCAGGACTGAGCAGTTCCGGCTCACGTTGGCTCCAGGACCACTGCGCCTCTGCTTTTTAAATGCAGTAAGAGCTTCATTCTTACTAAATTTAAAAAGCAGAGGGACAGTGATCAGGATCCACGCATGAAGCAGTCCCCAGGCATCTCTTACTACATTTAAAAAGCAGAGGCACAGTGGCTGGGGACCCGGCGCAAGCCTCTGCCTCCTCTGCCCCGCTTCAGAGGCGCCTCTGCCTCCCCTGCCCCACCCCCACGGATACAGTGCTGGAGGGAACCAAAGCTGGCTACCCCCAGCACCAGTTCCCTTCCCTTGCTGCCTCTGACACAGAAATGGCGGGGACTAAGGCTTATCAAATAGTCGACTATTCGACTAGTCGCTTACATCCTTATTCTCAGTGGTGAACATTTACTCTAGGGATGTAAACAAGGTTTCCTGTCAGCTGTACACTTGCGTAGGTACACAGCCCTTTTCTGAGCCCCGCACAGGGGTTCAGAGATCCCCATGCAGGCAGGGAGCTCAACTGATCGGCCGCGGAAGTGGGGGTAGGACTATTGCCCTCTTGGAGGAGAAGCAGCAGCTGCTGCTTGCTATAAATGGAGAAGCTGGCTCCAGCATCTACTCATGGGCCGGATCTACTGCAGGTCGGATCAGGCTGCAAGAGTCTCAGCCAGCTCCCTGTCTGCCCCACTCCCACTTGGCATTCCTGAAAGCTAGGTCCTGGGCCACGTGTCTGTCTGTGAATGCTGAGAGTCTGGAGGGAGGAGAGATAGGCTTCTCATGCTGCCCCTGCCCTTCAAGTAGCTCCCTTTGGCTGGTTTTGGTCAACAGCAACTGCCTGTTTTCAGGACTGGCAGCATGTGAAGTGCCCCTCCTCCCTGACAGCATTCAGTTTAGAGCAATAAACATGGCTCCCGCAATTTCCCTGAGCATGTACAGGGACTAAAAGGCAGGGACCCTAGCTAAGGAACCTACTGGGTTGCTGGCTTGGAGCTAGGTACAGTCTCCCAGCCAAAGCCTCTCTCTGGCACCCCTGCCTCTCCTCTCCCTCCCCCAACCCTCTGCCCCCCCTTCTGCCCTCCTACCCCATGTAAACCGAACCTTCTGCACCACAGCTCCAGCCCCCATACACCTTTCCGGATACTGCAACCCCTCCTACACTCCTCCACAGGTCGCAACACCCTTTCAGACCTTGCACGCCAATCTCCTATCCCTGATCACGGCCCAAATCCCTGCGCCCCATACTACACCCTTGCCCCAGGTCACAACCCCCTCCCAGGCCCTGTACCCCTCTCTCACCCCACTCTGTTGCTTCAGGCCATGATCCCCTACTTCACCCAACCTCCTACCCAGATCCCCATACCCCAATCCCTTACTCCAAGCTCCCTTCTCCACCCAACCTCCATCCCAGACCCCCACGCCTCTTCCTTTAATATAATGGAAGTGCGTGGCCCTCAACCACTCACCAAATTCTTGGGAGTGCTCCCCTCATCAAAAATTATTGCCCACCCTTGTGTTAATGACTTATGGTAAGAACGAAAAAGATTCTTTTAAACACAATTTTTTGAGTCTTACAGATATCTAAAAATCTGATATGAATGCTTTTTTAAAAAAATACTGTGTTACTAATTAATACTTGGCAAACTGTACTGCATTAAGGCTCTTATGAGGCAGAAGTAGCAAGTACTAGGTGTGATACTAGCTGTTTTGTAGGATGAAACCTTATTTGCAAGATCTTTGAAACATGCATTCTGTCTATTCAAAAGGATGATGATACATGTAATCCAAAGTCTCAGAGGGGTAGCCATGTTAGTCTATAACTAAAAAAAACTTAACAACAACAACAACGGTCCTGTAGCACCTTAGAGACCAACAAAAATATATAAATAGTATCATAAGCTTTCGTAGGCACAACCCACTTCAGTCTAGTGTAGTGTTATTTTTCTTTATTTGATTTCATATTAAATAATCATAAGCATTCATCATCATCAACAACCATGGGCTCAATACCCACTGGTGTCCAATGCATTGCTCCTTGTTAATTATCCCTTGTTTTTATATATTTTCTTCTATACCTATGAACTATTTAAAACATATATTTATATCTACAGTTTTTGTTTTTACTAATGGGTGCACATCCACGCATTACCTCAATATTGGTGTTGGTGTTGCACGTAAGAAATTTCAACCCGCCTCAAAAAACATTCAACCCGCCTCAAAAAACATTCAACCCGCACAAGGATCTTAGAGGGAACACTGGATGTAAATATCATTCAAAACAGCTAACTAAACAAACAATTAAAATTCTATCTTTAAGCTAGTTAACCATGAGTGGGCTGGGGGTGCAGGGCAGCCAGTCCAGAGGTAGGGATTTAAGAGTTTAACCAGTTAACAGATAAGTATTAGCTTATCAGTTAACCCTAAGGTTAAAGTGCCAGATTACTGGGTTTTTTACATTTTTACATCCCTAGCAGATCTCATGGAGCCGTGGGGAGGCTGCAGTGTGGCTGGGGTGTGGGGCCATTGTCCTCCCTGCCCCTGCAATGGCCACTGCAGCATGACTGGAGTCCCATGGCCAGTGGGGCACAGCTGGGGCCAGGGTCCTGCCTGCTCCCAGCTGGCAGGGTCGTGGGCTCAGTCAGGGATGCCAATGCCCCACTTATCCAGATGGGATCCAGGGCCACTGCAGCATGGCAGGTCCTGCCTGCCTCTGCCCAGCTTGTGGCACGGCTGCCAGCACAGCTGGTGCCAGGACTGCTGCTGCAGATGCAGCCGGGGTCCCACCTGCCCCCTTCCAGGGTTAGTGCTGCTGGGCCACCTGCCCCCACCCGGGGCTGCCATTGTGGGTGTGCCCACAGTCCAGCCTGCTCCCGCAGCCCTGTCTGCTGCCATGACCTGTCTGGGTTCCTGCCACCCAGCACAATGGTTACTCGGTTACCTAGTAAGCATTCCTGTAAACCTCATGTTTACCAGGTAACCAACCATTCAACCCTTAATATCCGTAGATTACTCTGATGCACTACCATTGACAATAAGAGAAGTGCACTGTTGGTAGCTATCCTATTGTTCTACTTGCCAGCTTCTGCAGCTAGGAGTTGTGGGAAGGCCGAGTGGATTGTGGTACATCATGGGTGTGGGCTCCACATATCATAATGCGACGAGGAGTCCTGTGGCACTTTATAGACTAACTGAAGTGTAGGAGCATGACTGGAGTCCCATATTAAATAATCATAAGCATTCATCATCATCAACAACCATGGGCTCAACACCCACTGGTGTCCAATGCATTGCTCCTTGTTAATTATCCCTTGTTTTTATATATTTTCTTCTATACCTATGAACTATTTAAAACATATATTTATATCTACAGTTTCCCTCACTTCTAGAGCAAAGGGCAGTTCTACTTAGGGATGTCAACAAGTAGTCAAGTAATCAATTAACTAATTAGTCTAGGCTTAATGGTTAAGATACAATTTTGCCACACAAAGTTCTCTCTCTCTCACCAAGGTGGTTTTATTCTGTTGGGTAAAGGACACTGCAGTGTATACATCCTCCTCAGAAACACAGGAAACCCTCCCATGACAAAAGTGAAATGCCCCATGTAAAATGGGAATTGCACCCAGATATTTAACCAATTCTGTTCTGTGTGCGTTGGTTTTCATTTCTCAGGTTGGAATAAAGTTTATCTGGATTTTCTGAAGACACCACTACTGAGTCCAAACGAGGAAAAATAGACCCACATTCTCAATCCTTAATTCAACCTTGGGAATATAAGAATTCTAATGCAAACTGACATGGCTGACAAGCATGTCAATATCCAGAATGTGCTCCTAATCCACACCTGTTTTATGGAAGGTTGGGTGATCTGCTTAGGGCACAAACTGAAAGGACTGACTGTGCTTACAGATACACTAAGATGTGTGGGGAGAGCACTGGTTGTGTATTTACAGAAATATTTTGTTTGCACAGTAAGCACATACTGACACAGAGTGGACTAAGATAGTTGACACCCTCCCCCCCTCAAAAATTACAATTTTCTCCTTCCTCTGGAATACTGAAAATTTGCTTAACGTATTATATAAAGAATATTCAATAGATGTTTCTGTGATTTTGTTGAGTTTTAAATACAAACCAGGCAGCAATAAGTACAAGTTGTTCTTATCTAAAATATGCACACTTAAAATAAAATTTAAAACTCCCCACAAATCCATCCTCTTGTAAAAGTGCTTCAATCCAAGAAAACCCAAGTTCTTTACTGTACCTTAGTGAGAGGAAAAATGGAGAAATATGCTGTTCTATACCCAGTACTACTACAAAAATAGTTGTGTGCGTAGCCTGGGTAATTTTATTCCAGGTCAAAAGCTACTCATTACAGAAGCACTGCACACCTTCCAAGTGACCTACATTGTCAAATGAAAACCTACTGACCTACAGAACTAGCTGAATGCTCACAAAGTAGGTCATTGGGTTCTTCTCTTTAAAAAGAATGTTTAATCATTATGAAAGTGACATGAATTACTACATATATGTAAAGACGAATGTATGTGTTTAATGCAGTAGAGCAAATAATCAAACGAGAACAACTGGGGTACGTCTTCACTATGAAATTAACTCAAGTGTGCGGCATTAATTTCTAAGCACCCACATTAGTCTAACCTGGGTGTAAGAAGACATAATGAAAAGCTAGATCCATTACTAGGTTCTCACTGATGCTGTGTGTATGCGTGCATGCACGTGTGTGAGCACTCATGCACATGTGCAAGAGAGAGACTAGTGCACATCCCATGATTCTTTGTGCAGCAGTTTGCGGAGATGCTCTGTGAGGCTTTCCTATTGAATTTTCGAAGAACTTATCTGTCTTCCTGGGCGCACAAAGTGGAATTGTGGGTAGGCATTGGAGAATTAGCAGCACTAGAGTATGAGCCCAAGTTAATTCTGCAAAGAAATACTCTAAAGAGGTGATAAGAACTGGCATTTTCATAACTACTTGGTATAGTGTACACTTGCTGCCTATTTCAGGTCCACGCGAGGTTGGATTCCACTAATTTAAATGACTCATAGGACACCTTTCAGGGCACACTATGTAGAAGCCACTCTCAAATCTGCTCAGCTTTCCAGTTCTTTGACCAACCCATAGGAAAGTGAAACAATCAACTCAATTTAAAGAAAGCATGCAGGGAAAGGGACTTTGCATTCCTCTGCCTACATATAGTTCCAGCACAAGACTTTATTGACACACAGAGGGAGCTGGTGTCCAGCTGATAAAGAGCCTGTTTACAAGAAGGAAGGGAGGAAAGGAGGGAGGGATTTTTTTTACATGGTTTGGTTTCAGTACTTGGGCTTGAGAGACAAACCAAGATGAAGAGATGGGAGACACAAATCAAGATGGAGGGGTAGGGAGGGCATCCATAATGTGTATATATGGATTTGGAGTAGAAGGCTCTATACCAGAGGCAGAGGCTCATCCATCAGATCCACTAAGTTCTTGTTTTCACAATAGGTTGAACCTCTCTTGTCCAGCACCTCAGGACCTGACCAGTGCTGAACGAGATAATATTGACCTCCTATGGTCTGGCAAATTATCTAGCTGCATTACCAACACTTGCACTGCTTACTGGGCTCTTAGAAGGGATTTAGGGGTAAATTGGAGCTAAATTATAAATACAGATCACTGAGAGCCAGAGCAGGTGGCTGTAAACAAATTTTATGGGACCGTGGGGAACTTGGCCATACCCATGGTAAGTGGACATCCAGCTAACTAAAATCATGGCAGACCTCAGATATTGTGGGACCAGAGAGTGCCGGACTAGGAGTAAGGTTAGGCATTTTATACCTTAAGCTTTTCCTCTCATCATGCTAAAACATGAAAACTACAGACTGTGTTCTAAAATAGGATTTACCATATCAGGTAATATTTTTCCCATTGTGGAGGTACTCCCAAAAATCTCTATTTATTTTGTATGAATAAGGTGTTCAGAAAGGGGAAGACTGGAGAATAGAGATAGAAAACATTTCTCTGGCAATCAGACAGCACCTATTGTATTAATCACCTATAGCTTTTCATATGCCCAAGGCTGGAAGCTAAAAAGAAGCAGGAAGGAGATGTGGGGTGTGTTCTGATATGCTGATTTGTAAGTCAGTGCCCAAGACACTCTTCCTGTTCAGAGCAATTTCTCACACATGCTGGATTTTTAGCTCTTGCGGGGAAAAAAAGAAGTTCAAACCATGTTTGTGAACACCCAGTATTTTCTGATTTACAATGCCAGAATCGTGGAAGATTCTTCCTATTTTTAGCTCCCCAAACCAGGTTTACCAATTCCAGTAAAATAAAGTCTTTATTTGCAATTCAGTTAGACAACATCCAATTACTTTTATTATGTGCTAAGAAATAATGCATTAGAGGGGGAATGAAGTAATCTAGAGAACATCCCATTTCTTGTAGAACTTTACACAAAAACCCTGTATAGACAGAAACCACAGAGATGGGTGTAAAACTAGTATCTAAATACAATTCTATTGTCTTGTTACTTCTCAACTAAATAACTATACACAGAGGCCTTCCAAAAATTAGCATGTGAGATATGGAGCATTTCACCTTTAAGTTCAAATCCAGACCATACTGGTGGTAGTGACTAAACTTCATTACTATCCAACTGCTGATTAGCGATCAATGTGGAAAGAGCCGTTTGCGCTCCACTTCCAAAGTACAGGAGACCACATTACAAATTTAAAAAAAAAACCCAAAGTCATTACAATTATCATCTCATTCTATAGCAAAGCATTAAAAACTATACAGGAAATGAGAGTGATTTCACTTCCTTTTTAAAAATTCTAGTTTATCCATACATCTTGCCTTCCAAAGAAGATATGCGTCATCCTCATTTTACAGGGTACAGCTGTAGCATGCCAAGAGTACAGAAATATGCAAATGTTGAAAAATCAAATGAATTTTAAAGCATGTAAAAAGATGCTTAACTTACAGCTAAATGAATACAGCTTCCTTCTAAGTACATTATGACTATAAAGTGAAACAAAAATCTTCAGGAATGGATGGTTCAGCAGTTAAAACAGAAGAATGGGATAACAATTAGAGTTCAACCCCTCATTCTCCAAACTTGGCTACCTAGCAACTAAAGAGGCAAAAAGAGATACATGTGTTTGTCCTGGACAGAGAATGAGAAAAACATTTTTAAATGAAATAGGCTGGAGAGCTGTGTCCTACAAAAATGGCTTGGAAGCCACATACATTTTAAAGGGGGGGAAAAAATCAGCCTAAGGGTGAGGATGGGGACAGAAGGAAAGTAATTTAGATTTTTGTCCCAAACTACAGATAAATAATTTTGTATCAAATGCATATATATGATATGATCCATAACCAGCTATTTCCAAATAAGGAGATAGGGGAAGCATTGTAAATCTCTGTCTCACGAATATACTACACTGAAATGAGAGACAAGATTAAGTCTGGATTATAACATCAGACAGATATTACCCCAAGTACAACAATGATATTCAATCCGATCTCCAAATGCATACCTTGTGTCTACAAGTTCTAGAGAAGAGAATTACAGAAATGCCTATTAGTAAACACACACACCCTCTGTCAAGGTATTTACAGAACAACTTTGTTGCTCTTTCATTCAAAAGTCAATTACTCTCAAAAATACAATGGAAAATTGCTGTTGTCAGATTTTTCACATGTACAAGAAAACTCAACTCCAAGCTCTTTTTAGCCTATGTAATTTGATAGGAAAGATCCTGATTTAGGAATTCCCCATTTTAAGTTGTTTCACTTTTAAATTCAAGTTTTTCAGAACATATCTAGGACTGATAGCAAGGACGGCCTGTGCCTTTAAGAAAACTAATTGGAAACAATGGACTAAACTCTGTCCTCAAATAAACAATACACATTAATATCAATGAGGGCAAAACATGGCCCTAAGATGTCCACAGTAAATATTCCTTCTATATTTTGAAGTAGTACTAGATACTGGAAGGATAGAGTGCGTGAAGCAAATCTGGCCTGTAGCAGACGTCTTAATTAAAACCCTAATCTGTTTTTAGCTACTATGTAGTTATATCAGCACAAACCCGTTAGTAGATGCAAGACATGAGCTTGGCCTAGTGCAGCGTTCCTTAGTTTGAAATAAAGATAAACCATGTTACCGTAAGTCACTATTTACACATGCTTACCACATCTACACTAGCAGTTCATATTAATGTGGCTCTACCAGTACAAAAACCCCAGTGTACACATAGCCTCAGTCTACTTGGTGTGATGTACTATTGTTCAATCTCCAGTCAATTTTGACGTTTTCACTTCACTGAAATGAATGATGGGTTTTATATAATTTGCACCTTTGTTTCTTATTGTTTATTGGAAAATTCCTTAGAAAACCCAGAACACTCAATACTAAATACATTTACTGAAGTAGAGGGAAATCAAATAAGCTAAAAAGTGCAAAGATAACGCATGAAGCTAAAAGGCTGCATGGTATGACAACCCTAGAATTTACAGTAATGTTATGTGTTTAAACCAACTCAAAACATTTATGAATTCTCCAGGGCTGAATCTGGCCCCACACATTTAAAAATATTACTTTGTAACCAATAGTTATAGGAGGCTCACTGAAAAACTCTGTTCACTAGCAAATTTAGAAGTCACTGTATTTGTATGTAATATTCCCTTTTTAGGCTCCTAGGGAAGGGACATTAAATCAGAGAGTAAGTGAAACTTCTCACTGAAGCCAGTAATCCCTCCCACACAGCAGACAAGGATTATAGCAAGTCTGTAAAAACATACACCCTGAAGTCCAAACTAGTGCACAAATCACAAAACATTAATCTGCCAAAATAAATTCTGCAGGAAATCACTGATTTTACTGTGGGGTTAAAAAAAACAGCTCATTGTGGGTCCAAGTAACTACTGAAACTGGGCACATTTTAGCTGCAGAGTTGAAGATGAAGCTTCTCTTCATGTCTTTGAAAAATATTACAATTGTGTCCAAATTTATTTTAAATATAAGAAGTAGACTTCAAACTTTAATGAAACTCACTAGCTTTAAGTATAGCTAAATGTCATCAATTTGTCAAATTATAACTTAAGTTGCTGATCCGATATCTCTCAGGTTAACCACAGTTTTATCTGGATAGAATTTATATAAAATCACTCAAACAGATTTCATCATCAGACAGAAATATCCTGAGTAATAAATCATCAGTCATAAACCACTACATTTCCTTAGTCACTTATGAAAAAAACTCTGAAGAGTTTCCCAGCTATCGACTTATACGTCACATACAGTAAAACTCAAAGCCAAACCACAATAAAGAACTCTGACCTCTGAGGTCTTCTATATACGCACACAAACAAAAAAGTGCACTCACAACAGACAGTAACTACTACTTTCAGTTGTTTATTCATAAGTGACACTAAAGCAAAAGTTTATGAATTTTTGGAGTACCCTGTACCAGACATACTTCAAATAATACAACATAAATCAAGCAGCATCACACAAACTTAATATATTCTAAATTAAAGTAAGCTGTCCACAAAAAGTGCGAATGGGAAAATGTATGATGTTCTGGACCCAATGATCACATTTCCAAAACATGCAGCATTTCTTAACCTAAAGCAGCCTTTTACAAAACATTTTTTTCATTCTTAACCAAAACAGTAACTTAATTGTTCTTATTGAACAAATATTTTCAAATGTATCATTTTCAAAAATGTTTTAATGAATTTTCATTTCTCATAAAGAACATCAATACCATGCTTAAATTGAAAAGATTGCATAAAATACTCCAATTAAGTCCATGCATCACCCAGACTTAAAGTCTATTTAATAGTCTCACTAGGCCCCCATTCTGCAAGAACTTATTTCTGCACTGAAGTTTATAACCATGATTACACTCACTGATTTTAAAGACTACTCATGATATCCAAGTCAGGTCTTAATCCTGAAGATGGATCCATGAAGATGCCACACAAAAGCCAATAGCATTTCACACAGACTCAGAGGTCAACTTGTGCAGGTTAAATTGCAGGACCTACCAGTCTAACAGAACAAGACTTAAAGATTTAGGTACACATGCACGCGGCTCTATAGTCTTCATGCTATCATCTCTAAAACAATGATATGCCAATTTCAGATAAGACAGTTATGGTCATTATTTTTCAGAATACCCTATTGTAAAGCATACACACAGGCATAAGTGGCACTGAGGGGCAGGGGTCACGAGCGTCCCCAGATGGTAAGTGCACCCTAGATTTTAGTTGCTGAACTGGGATGCTCTCACTCTGACCCCCACTCTCTTGTCACCCATGGGTTACCATTGCTGGTCACACTTTAATCAACATACAATATAGTTAAAATTTGCTAGATATCTAGTGGAGTACTACAGTACTACATATAGCTGTATTGGTCATATCACATCCACAGACTCAAGGGCCCAAAAGCAAGGTCTAAATTAAAAAAATCTTAGAACTTAAGGCACTCTATGCTGTTCAAAGGACTGTACAAACGTAAACTATTGAATATATATATATTTAGCCACCTCTGTCAATGAATTCAAGGCACCAGAAGTTTTCGAGAAACAGTCTGCTCACAAAAATGTCTCAGCATGGAAAGAGCTTTACTTATAACATTGCCTTAATCTTTGAAAAAATAAGAGTATTTCCTTTAATGAGACAAAAAATATAAACTCAAATTTAGGAATGTTCTTGTACACTTTTCCAAAATATGAAAAAATTAAAGTGTTAAAGGCATTTGAAAAGTGATTTGCAAACAAACAAAAAAACCACAGTTCCATGTTCACAGTCTAGTCCTAATTCATACTGTCAAGTGTAACTTTCTAAACCCAAAGTGGGGGAGGGAGCGTATTCTGTTTATTTAACTAGTGTATGGTAGTCTCACCTTCTTGTAAAAACTTCTATCACACAGAAGGAACCAACAGTTAAAGATTTCAGAAATCCACATTATTTCTACATTCAATTCTGAGAAAATTAACTAACTTCACATGACAATAGGCTTTTACAGATCAACAAGACAAGAGGAAACAAAAAAAAAAGTTTTCTTTGGCATCTTTAATTTCAGCTATTTCTCTTCACTTCCCTTATCCCCTAAAATGCATAACAATATTTCAAACAGAACAAAAATTGTTTCCCAGAATGGCAGAGAAATGTCCGCCCAGGATTAAAAGGTTAAAAAAAAGCCTTTTTACATCATCAAATGGAACAGAGAAAAAAAATCAGGTCATTACAATGTCTACAAATAGTTGTATCCAAGGTATACGTAAACCTTGAAACAGAATTTAAAAAAACATACATTATTAAAAGGACAACAGGGAAGATTATTTCCTTTAGAAGGGAAAAACAACCTGAACTCACTTCAAGGTAGCATGGTAAAATCAACAAGACAGAAAAAAAAAAAAACCAGAAAGCAATAGCTACACATTTTAATGTACATGCATACCTTGTGGAGGTGCCTTTCCTGACATCGCAGATGCTGCATTTGAAGGCTTCAGCACTGTTCCTAAAGGTGCAGACACTACAATCCCAAAAGCCTTCGTCTGCTGCAGGTTTTGCTTGCCTTTTTGGCCTTGAGGAGAGAGAGCGAGCGTGTGCGTATGTGTGTATGGGGAGGAGGAAAAAAAGGAGGAGGAAGAGAGGAGGAGAAAAAGAAAACACACACATTAGAAACCATATTATCAAGCGGTGAAATCCAGTGCTTTCTGTAATTCTCAACTTGCCTCGCCAGACTCCGTGTCTCCCCCTTGCCTAAAGATAGCTGCCATTGGGGGGCAGGGGGCCACTAGTATAAAGCAGTAATCCCACACTTTGCCTTATCCTAGCCTCCCCCTTCCACACACCCTGCTTCACCCAACTCCCCCTCCCACACACCCTGCATTACCTAACCACCACCCCACACACACCCGGGAAGGAAAGAAACAGGGGAGGGAAGGGGACGCGTTTCCCCTCAATCTTTAAACCCAGACAATCGATTTCCACACAAACAACAGCGGTTACCCAGTGAACCTGGGAGGGAGAGACTCGGGCAGGGGAGGGGAAGAGACAAGAGGCGCCCGTCTCCCCCCCTCACCCTCCTTTTTTGGAGGGGTGGGGAGACTTGAAAGGCGGGGAGGCGCGTTCCCCCCCCCCCACACAGCCCACCCCCGTGTCTGTCTGTCTCCTCCACCTTGTTAAACCTCCCTTTGTCTGGGAGAAGTGAGGAGCGGAGGGGAGTGTGTGAGGGAGAGGAGCCGCCATAGCTGCTCACACCAGCTTAGCCCTGGCACCAGCAGCAAGGAGACAAGCCCTGCTCCCTCCGCCTCTTGCCCTCGCACGCTCCCTCCATCTTAGGCGGCGGGCGAGCCGCCCCCCGCACCCGCCGCCAGCCCGGAGTTTCTCTACCTGGCTGGAGTGGCACAAACAGCCCCCCCCCCCCTGCGCACACGTCTCCCCCGCTCCCTCCATCTTGGGAGCCCCTCGCCGCCAACCCCCCCCCCCCGCGCCAGGGCCTCGGCGCCCCCCGCCCCCGGGCCCGAGGGGAGCTGCCCGCTGGGGGAGGCCCCGCACTCCTCCCCCGCCCCGGCCACCCTCCCTCCATCTTAGGAGCCGCGCTCCGCTGCGCCGGGGCCTCCCCCGGCCGGACCCCCGGCCGCCTGCGCGGGCTTCACCTGGTCGGGCTCTTCTTGTCGCCCATGGTCATGGATCGGGGCCCCCCTGGCCGGCGCGCGAAGGGAGGAGGAGACGGCTCGGGGCTGACTCGGTCCAGCGGGCTCCGGCTGCTCCAGCCGCTGCCAGGCTCCGCTCCAGACTAGCAGCGCAGCCCGGCTGCCTCCCTCCCACCCAGCGCACGGCGACAGCGGGCGGAGCTCGCGGCCCGGCCCGGCCAATCCGGGCGGCCCGGCCTTGGGCTCCGCCGGGGAGGGGAGCGGCGACGGGAATGCGCCCCCCGCCAGCCACCCGCAGGGCGGCGGGGCCCCAGCCAGCCAGCCGCCCGCAGCGGGAGGGGAACGTAGCCGGGCGCCTCCTGGGGGGGATCCCCCCCTCAGCCCCAGAGCAGTGCACCCCCGCGGGGGATGTAGTCGCCCCCCCCGAGAACAAGCCCCCCACCCGCTGGGGAGACAGCAACGCACCCCCAACCCCAGAGCAGTGCACCCCCGCGGGGGATGTAGCCACCACCCCCCCGGGAACATGCCCCCCACCCGCTGGGGAGAAAGCAACGCACCCCCAGCCCCAGAGCAGTGCGCCCCCGCGGGGGATGTAGTCGCCCCCCCCCGGGAACAAGCCCCCCACCCGCTGGGGAGAAAGCAACGCACCCCCAGCCCCAGAGCAGTGCGCCCCCGCGGGGGATGTAGCCACCACCCCCCCGGGAACATGCCCCCCACCCGCTGGGGAGAAAGCAACGCACCCCCAGCCCCAGGGCAGTGCGCCCCCGCGGGGGATGTAGTCGCCCCCCCCCGGAACAAGCCCCCCACCCGCTGGGGAGAAAGCAACGCACCCCCAGCCCCAGAGCAGTGCGCCCCCGCGGGGGATGTAGCCACCCCCCCCGGGAACATGCCCCCCACCCGCTGGGGAGAAAGCAACGCACCCCCAGCCCCAGGGCAGTGCGCCCCCGCGGGGGATGTAGTCGCCCCCCCCCCCCAGCCCCCCCCCCCCGGGAACATGCCCCCCACCCGCTGGGGAGAAAGCAACGCACCCCCAGCCCCAGAGCAGTGCGCCCCCGCGGGGGATGTAGCCAGCCCCCCCCCCCCACCCCTAGCCCCAGGGCAGTGCGCCCCCGCGGGGGATGTAGTCGCCCCCCCCCGGAACAAGCCCCCCACCCGCTGGGGAGAAAGCAACGCACCCCCAGCCCCAGAGCAGTGCGCCCCCGCGGGGGATGTAGCCACCCCCCCCGGGAACATGCCCCCCACCCGCTGGGGAGAAAGCAACGCACCCCCAGCCCCAGGGCAGTGCGCCCCCGCGGGGGATGTAGTCGCCCCCCCCCCCCCCCGGGAACAAGCCCCCCACCCGCTGGGGAGAAAGCAACGCACCCCCAGCCCCAGAGCAGTGCGCCCCCGCGGGGGATGTAGTCGCCCCCCCCCGGGAACAAGCCCCCCACCCGCTGGGGAGAAAGCAACGCACCCCCAGCCCCAGAGCAGTGCGCCCCCGCGGGGGATGTAGTCGCCCCCCCCCCCGGGAACATGCCCCCCACCCGCTGGGGAGAAAGTAACGCACCCCTAGCCCCAGGGCAGTGCGCCCCCGCGGGGGATGTAGTCGCCCCCCCCCGGAACAAGCCCCCCACCCGCTGGGGAGAAAGCAACGCACCCCCAGCCCCAGAGCAGTGCGCCCCCGCGGGGGATGTAGCCACCCCCCCCGGGAACATGCCCCCCACCCGCTGGGGAGAAAGCAACGCACCCCCAGCCCCAGGGCAGTGCGCCCCCGCGGGGATGTAGTCGCCCCCCCCCCCCCCGGGAACATGCCCCCCACCCGCTGGGGAGAAAGCAACGCACCCTCAGCCCCCCCCCCCCCGGGAACATGCCCCCCACCCGCTGGGGAGAAAGCAACGCACCCCCAGCCCCAGAGCAGTGCGCCCCCGCGGGGGATGTAGTCGCCCCCCCCCGGGAACATGCCCCCCACCCGCTGGGGAGAAAGCAACGCACCCTCAGCCCCAGAGCAGTGCGCCCCCGCTTGCCCCCCCCCCCCACGGGCCCCCCCCCCACACACACACAACCCCTCACAGCCGCCCATCCACTGAAGAGAAAGGAACGTGCCCCCTAGCTCCAGGGCAGTGTGCCCCATGGGGGATGTAGCCAGCCCCGCACCCAGGGGAACACGCCCTGCAACCAGCCACCCACGAGAAGGAACCTGCCCCCCCACACACACACACAACCCCCAGACACCTCCTCACAACAGCCATCTGCTATGGAGAGAGTAACAAGCCCCCCATCCCCAGGGCAGTGTGTTCTCAGTAAGGGATGTAGCCACCCACCCACCGGTTGAGGAGAGAGGAGCATGTCCTCCACAACCAGCCAGCTACCAAGGAACATCCCCACCAGCTACAGGGCAACTTGCCCCCCAGAGAAGAATGCAGCCAGCCCCACTCAGGAGAGAGAGGAACCTGTCTCCACATCCCTCCCCCCTACAACCACCCACATACATGGGAAAGAGGAACCTGCCCCAGCCATTCTCACACACACACAGAGGGAGCATGCCCCCTCACCACCAGTCATCTCCGGGGGATAGAGGAGCATGTTCCCCTTGCCATCCACTCACAGGTGAAAGGGGAATGTGCCCTCTCACCCAGCCACAGGAGAACATGCCCCTGTACAACCAGCCACCCACCCGAAGGGAAAAGAACATAGCCAGCTACCCACCCAGGAATGGGAAGTACATCAGTTCAACCCCCACTCGCAAGGGAGAGGGGAATGCACCCCCCTCCCATCGAGCTGAGCCAGCCACCACCCACAGAAGAATGTGTCCTACAGCCAGCTCTGACTTCCTCCCCAGTGGGCCCAGCTAACCCAGGAGAAGGAAGGAGTTGGAGGAGGAAGGAGCTCTGAGACAAAAACAAGCTAAACCAACCAACGGGCAAGACACAGCCTAAGCCCAGGGAAAGGGAACTCTTGAAAGTGGGGTCTGTACCCATTGAAGCAGGGTAAAGCAGGGAGCAATGGGGGTTAGTACTGCAGCTTATCTTCAGCTGTAATAGGGTATGTCTACCCTACAAAGTTAATTCGAATTAACAGACGTTAGTTCAAATTAACTTTGATAGGTGGTACACATACAAATCGCTAGTTCAAACTTAATTTGAACTAGCGGTGCGCTTAATTCGAACTAGGTAAACCTCATTCTACGAGGACTAGCGCCTAGTTGGAATTAAGTAGTTCGAATTAAGGGCTGTGTAGCCACTTAATTCGAACTAGTGGGAGGCTAGCCCTCCCCAGCTTGCCCTGGTGGCCACTCTGGGCACCACCAGGGAAACTTGTCTGCCCCCCTCCTGGCCCCGGGGCCCATGCCAGGTGCAAGCCTGCCAGCATTCAGCCAGCAGACCCTGCACCTGGCACGGCACGAGCCAGCCACCCGCTGCCACCAGGCTGGCGGCTCCCAGGAGCCTGCCAGGGGCCGCAAGAGGCAGGCGCCCACCTGGTCTAGTGCGGAGATCGTGGAACTCATCGAGGTTTGGGGGGAAGCCTCCAATGTCCACGACCTCCGCACTAGGCACAGGAAAGTGGCCGTTTAGGGCAGGATAGCTGCCAGCCTGGCCACCCAGGAGCAGGTTTGAAAATCAAGGTGGTCCAGTGAGACTTCCGACTCTGAGCCTGAGGTTAGAACATAAAAACATAAGAACGCCCGTACTGGGTCAGACCAAAGGTCCATCTAGCCCAGTAGCCTGTCTGCTGACAGCGGCCCACACTAGTACCCTGGAGAGGATGGACCGAAGACAATGACCAAGCCATTTGTCTCGTGCCATCCATCTCCAGCCTCTGACAAACAGAGGCCAGGGACACCATTTCTACCCCCTGGCTAATAGCACTTCATGGACCCAATCTCCATGACTTTATCTAACTTCTCTTTAAACTCTGTTATAGTTCTAGCCTTCACAGACTCCTGCGGCAAGGAGTTCCACAGGTTGACTATTTGCTTTGTGAAGAAGAACTTTCTGTTATTAGTTTGAAGCCTGCTACCCATTCATTTCATTTGGTGTCCTCTAGTCCTTCTATTATGGGAACTAATGAAGAACTTTTCTTTATGCACCCTCTCCACACCACTCATGCTTTTATAGACCTCTATCATATCCCCCCCTCAGTCTCCTCTTTTCTAAGCTGAAAAGTCCCAGTCTCTTTAGCCTCTCTTCATATGGGACCTGTTTCAAACCCCTGATCATTTTAGTGGCCCTCCCCTCTCCCACCCTCTCCCACCTCCTTTTCCCAGTCTCCCCGAGTTTTGTTCAATAAAGAGAGTTTCTATTTTTGAACACACGTGTCCTTTATTTTGTACATCAGGAAGGGGGTTAGGGAGGGGTAAGTGGAAAGAGGTGAGGAAGGAATGGGGTACGAGCCCCCGATGGGGAGGACTGGGGTGGCTCTGCGGGCTCCTCGGGGTGGAAGCTGTCCTGCAGCCCCCTGATTAACCCCCCCCCCCCCGGATGGCAGCCTGCGGCAAGTGCAGCCAGGCTGATGGCCGAGTGCTGTGATGTGCCGAGTGTGGGCATTCAGGGCACTCCAAGCCAGGACTGCTTTGTTGTCCCTCATCGAGTTAGACAAGCGAGCGGGGAACCCCTGAGAACTGTCTGTCCAGGGTGGGGGTCGGGTCCCTTTAAGCACAGCCCTCTGCTAGCCTGAGACAGCAGCTCCACGCTCTAAGTCCTAATCTGATGCCCTGCCGGCACTGCTTCCGGCCAGCCTTAACCTCGGTTCAGGGTCCACTCAATGTGGACATGCCAGTTCAAATTAGCAAAATGCTAATTCAAACTAGTTTTTAGGTCTAGATGCACTAGTTCAAATTAGCTTAGTTCGAATTAACTAATTCGAATTAAGTTAGTTCCAGTTAGTGCTGTAGTGTAGACATACCCAGAGAGAGGAGTGCCCCTTTAAAGAGTCAGAATGACTGGAGTCAGCCAGGCCTATCTGATTATCAGACTTGTGTCGGGACTTTTCTATAGAGGATTGAGAGAGATTAATTAGGGGCAGCTCCAGAAGAAGTTGGAGGCTTTGCAGTAGGCCCTGTAGCAGAGGGGTGGAAGGGAAGGATGCTGCTTCTTTTTGCAGCTACTTGTTGTGATGGTTTTGCCTATGTATTATGCTGAAAGAATAAAACGGAGCCGTGGGGCTAGCCCCTGAAAATCTCCGGCACAGCAGTGAGTCCTTCCTGGGCTGGGAGACAAGCCAGCAGCCTATGCTACTCAACTGCCATTTCAACCCCGGTCATAAGAGACAGATGAATGTGCCCCAGCCAGTTTAGATATCTGAGGTACCAAATCGCTCAGGGGAAGGAGGTGGGAGGCCTCCCCGTTAAACCCAAAGAGATTTTACAGCCCAGGACTAGAAGGATAGGGGCCTCTTGAGAGTATATAAGGCCACAAACACTCTTCTATTCAATGCAAAGCAGTGGACATAGTGGAGAGTTAGTCTCCTGACTAACAACCCCTCTCCCCCAAGCCAATAGTCCAGCCAAGTAGGTATAGAGCAGGGATTCCCAAACTTTTTGACATGGGGACCAGTAAATCCATTCACGAGCTTTCGGTGGATGGGTAACATTAATTTGCACATTTGCATATTCATTACGAAAATGATGAATATGCAAATAAGTAGTTTCTGGTCCTCCCAAAGCCCCCAGTGCCAGCTTTAGCAAAGCTTTTGATACGGCCACCCACAATATTCTTACCAGCAAGTTAAGGGAATATGGATTGGATAAATGGACTGTAAGATGGATAGGAAGCTGGCTAGACCAGGGTTTCCCAAACTTTTACTTTAGTTGGAACCTGTTTTTTTTTTAGTAGTGTTTTTTGCAGCCCAAAAATATAAAAGCACATAAAAAAAAAGAATGAAAAGTGAATACATTTTCACTGTTTCACTTGCTGCATCCTCCACCCAACCCGGGCCAGGGTTGGGGGACCCGGTGCCGCATGGGCACTCCGGGAGGCGGGAGCAGGAGCAGATTGGGGGAGGGTATCTGGCTAGGAGCGAGGGTGCAAGGAGGGATAGGGTTGCCAGGTGTTCATTTTTGTACCGGACAGTCTGGTATTTGAGGGTTCTGTCTGGAAACAAATTGAGAAAATACCAGACATAGAAAATGTCCGGTATTTTCTAATTAGGTATGTTTTATTATTATTAGGTGTATCAGTTCGTAATTGCCAACTTCCTGGCTGGTCACCACACGCTGCGTGAGTGTGTCCACCAGCCAGGCAGTTCGCAGCTACTTGAGGGGGGTGGCAAAATGGAATCTTCAAGGCCAGACTCCTTTGTGCTTTGCCCAGACCATGCACGGGACAGACGGCGCCCCAGGATCTGCGTGCGCCCGGATCAGTCCCACTCCCTGCTGGCCGATTCTCTCCTCCTTGCTTCCCCTCCGGCCAGCCCTGATCATCCCGACCCTCTGCCGGCCGGGCAGTTCTCTCCGCTTCTCCTCCGGATCTCCCCGGGCCAGCCCTCCTACCCACGCCAGCCTTGCTTCCTCCGGTCGGTTCTCCTCCTCCACCCCCACCTTTCTCAGCCAGCCCCACTGCCCCCACCCCTCCGGCCAGCCCTGCTTCCGCCAGCAGCACCAGCGTAATCCAATAAAACCCTGCGCCACCACATTGTGTACCGAAAAGGGGCTCATTTATTTTCAGAAAGCCGACACCAGCTTTGGAATTTTTTATCCATATTCTCATTCCGGATGGTGACTGCACCAGGTTCTCTCCATTCTGACACAGTGTAGTGCCTTTAAACCTCCCTGTCAGCCATGGGGATATTTAAAAGACCCTGCTTTTACATTTGTATTCAGGATCTGCGTGCGCCCTGATCAGTGCCGCTCCCCGCTGGCCAATTCTCTCCTCTCCCCCCATTTCCCTCCCCGCTTCCCCGGCCAGCCCCACTGTCCCCGCCGGCCGATTCTCTCCCGATCTCCCCCAGCAAGCCCTACTGCCCGCGCCAGCCCTGCTTCCACCGGTCGGTTGGTTCTCCCCACCCCCCTCCCATCCTTCCCAGCCAGACCCACTGCTCCACCCCCCCCCCAGCCAGCCCTGCTTCCACCAGTCGGTTCCTCAGCCAGCCCCACTGCCCCTGCCCCTTCCACTCCCCCCCCGGCCAGCCCTGCTTCTGCCAGCCGGTTCCCCTCACCATCTCCCCCGGCCAGCCCCACTGCTCCGATCCTGCTTCCCTGCGGCCCATATCCCCTCCCCCCGCTGTCCCCCTCCTCCAGCGGCCAGCAATAAGAACTCACTTGGTAACCCTCACTATAACTCTGACAGGAGCCTGAAACATTCGGCTGCATCCGCCCAACCTGGCCAAGGGCTTAGGAGATCCAGTGCTGCACGGGCAGTCCAGGAGCCCGGAACACCCGGGCAGCCATGCTGAGGCCTGGTATTTTTTTCCCGCACCCCGGTACCGGGCTGTGGCCCATAGTTTGGGAAACGCTGGTATAGAGAGAGTATAGAGAAAAGCAAGGGGGATTGTGCCCATATCTAACCCAAACAGAAATCCAATAGGTAGCCCATGGGAAAGAGGCAAATGGGAGTCCTGAAGAAAAAATAGAGAAGATCTACTCCCGTTCCTTCCCTACAGGGACCAGGGATGGGAGATCTTGGGAGAAGATGACTAGCATCACCCCTGGTCAGCCCAGGAAAAAGGGGACTGATGCAAAAGGACAGTGGGAGATGTGATCACCCTCCACCAAAAGGAGGGCTTAGTGAGCTCAGAGAGGAAAGGGGAGATATTTTCCCAAAGGACAATGCAATGAACCCCAGGCCAGGGAAGGAGAGTCTACTTGCAGGGGAGCAAAGCTAAGTGTCTCAGAGGCAAGGGAGATTAAGAGGAAAGATGAATAGGTGTATCCCCAATTCCCCAGGTATGCATTCCCTCACACCCTGCAAAGGACAGCACAGCCAGCTCAGAGAGGGAGAAGGAAGGCATCTCTGTTCTCATACACTTGATCTTAGCCAAAAGGCTGAGACTGATTTCCAGAGGAATGTGCCATGGTGTAATGGAGTGTGTAATTTATCCTGGAAAGAGAAGCAACATGTATACAGAGTTCCTTAGAAGAGGGGTCCATACTGAAGACCCAACTTTGCACTTCTCCCCTCCTCAGAGCACATGAGCCACCTCTGAAGATATCTAGACTTGCCTACTTTCTTTCTTCTCTTTGTGGTCAATTATAGATTTGCAGATACTTGACTATTGCCTTTATGGTATATTTGTAATTTGACATTGACATTTTGACATTTAAAAAACAAAAACAAAATGGGAACAGGGAGAAGTATATTCAGCATAATCTGTTCATTCTCTCCCCTTCCTCTAACAGACATGCAAAGGGCAGCACAAAACGGTGTATCTATAGTGTTATTAGCTACAACCCTGTTTCTGCACAGATGTAGCTGCATAGGGGAAGCTGTAGTGTGCACAGATGTTTTTACCACATTACCAGGGCATTGCACTGGCAAAAATGTGTTTGTCTACAATCTACATTAACAGCCTCCGCTGCTGCAGAATTACAGCTGCCAAATTTGCGAGTGCAGACATGGCCAGAGAATGCAACACAGTCTACAGTCTGATCTACTCTTAAAACGTAGATTGACCTATCTATGTAATTCATAGGTGTGAAACATTCACACAGCTGAACAACTTAGTTAAGCTGACATAATCAGAATGGTTTACAGAAGTACTTTTCCATCACCCTAGCCATTGCCACTTGAAGAGGCAGATTAAATCTAGCAATGGCCATACCCAATAATACATAGAGGAAAACAATCAGTCAGCAAAAAGGCAGGGTGGGGTTGGCAAAGGAAGGCAGGGCTAGAGAATATTAGCTGGTGACAATGAACCCAAAAAGAGAGTTGTTTCGTTATTTGAAAAACCAACCCTTGTACATGACTTAAGGTAGCATATGCTTGTATAAGAAAAAGGTGAGACTGTGGCTGTGCTTTGCACTTGAAAGCCTCAGTGATGTAGGCTCATCCGTAAGCAGTGACAGTCCTGCCCACGTGCCCAGGGCCGGCTCTAGGCATCAGCAAAGCAAGCACGTGCTTGGGGCAGCACATTTCCAGGGGCGGCATTCCAGCCATACTTGTGTGTACTGTGCTGCCCCGAACTGCCCCCCATCCGCAGTCACCTGCCAGCAGCAGCCCCTTCCACACGCTCCCCCATGTGTGGGGAGAGGGGGGTCCCAGCACCCAGGCAGGTGCCGCATAGCCCCGCCCCTCCACGGGGGTCTCTTTCATAGAAGAATCATAGAATAATAGGACTGGAAGGGACCTCGAGAGGTCATCGAGTCCAGCCCCCCGCCCTCAACCCGCTGCACGCGCTGATTGGCCAGCAGATGCCACGTCACAGACCCGGCGAGGCCCTGCAGAGGGAATAGGAGGGGGTGGGGGCGCGGGGCCCTGCAGGGGGGCATGGTGCGCGGGCATTCATCTGGAGGAGGTGGCCAGGGAGCCCCTATTCCTCCGCCCCTCCCCACATGGTCACCGTGCTTGGCCGCGCAGGGCAGCCATGTCTCCCCGGCTCCCGAAGGGGAAACTGAGGCAGCAGGGAAGCGACTTGCCCCAGGCCAACCGGCAGCAGGGTTGGGGACAGAACCCAGGCATCCGGGCTCCAGTCTGGCGCTCTGTGTCATTCGGGGCCGGTCCTGGTCTCAGGCTGAGCTCTTATCCCTGTGTTGGGCTGTGCCGGGCCAGATCCTGCAACCCGGACCAAGCGCACCAAGCAGAACACTCCCTCCACGTCAGGGGGCCTAAGCCACAGCTGGAGGTGCCCCTGCTCTGCGTTGCTGCCAACAAAAAAAGAGAGAGAGCGGCCAAAAAAATTTTAGCTCGGGGCGGCCCTGCACGTGCCCATTCAAAACCGAGCCCTGAGTATAATTTAACAGATTCCGACTGTACAGGCAACCTCCAACTTCTGACCACCCAAGTTACGACCCCCCGCACTTACAACCATTTTTGTAAGTGCAGAAAGGGCCGAAACCCCCCCGACTTACATCCTTAGCCCGTATTTACAATGACACACGGCAGCTATCATAAATGAGGGTTCAAGTTATGATACCCCTGACTTGCGACGCTTCCCCTGGAACCAGTCGGGTTGCCAGGTGTCCAGTTTTGAACCCGACAGTCCAGTATTTGAGCTTTCTGTTCAGGAAACAAATTGAGAAACTATAAATGAGAAAATATAAATGTCCAGTATTTTTCTAAATATAGTGTAGATTGTGATGTAATGTCAAGTGTGTCCAGTATTGTTGTTGAAACAATCTGACAACCCTAGGAACCAATTGCGTCGCAAGTTGGGGGCCGCCTGTATTTATGGAGCAGCAGCCTCAGTAGTTAAAGGTTACAACCTAGTACTAGTATTATGCCTCTTCCCACACATGAATACTTCACAACCTAAATTCTTTGCTCACGGGGATAGTAAGAGAAACTCAGAATACGATAATATCCTACCAATCCTTAATACAAAGTAAAATTACCAACCCCAGTGGTTCAAAAAAAACCATGAGTCAGGCCCCTACATTCATGATAATTTTAAAAAGTAATAAATGTTGGGCAGGGGAGCCAATAGCCTGCGTGGGGCCCTGGGCAAGGTGTGGGGAAGGGCGGCTCCATGCTCCCAGAAGAGGCAGGGTCTCAGGCAGAAGGAAAGGGCTGGGGCAGCCAGACTTCTGCAATGCCCAGAACGTGGTGCGCCCCCTCCCCCCCGCCCTAATATGAGCCACATTGAGCCCATGGCATGGCACAGCACTCTGGTGATGATTTAAAGGGCTCAGGCTCTAGACACTGTCTCAGAAGCAGCAGCGGCCTCTTTGTCCCCCGTTTCCCCATCTGTAGGCCTGAGGTTGGGTTCTTCTTATTTGCATTCTGGGTTTTGAGCTTTTAGTCATTGGCTATGTCTAGACTGGCAAGTTTTTCCGCAAAATCATCTGATTTTGTGGAAAAACTTGCCAGCTCTCTACACTGGCTGCTTCAATTTCCGGAAAAGCACTGACAATCTCATGTAAAATCATCAGTGCTTTTCCGGAAATACTATGCTGCTCCCGTTTGGGCAAAAGTCTTTTTCCGAAAGACTTTTGCCCAAAAGGGCCAGTGTAGACAGCACAGTAGTGTTTTCCGCAAAAAAGCCCCGATCGCGAAAACGGCAATCGGGGCTTTTTTGCAGAAAACCGCGTCTAGATTGGCCATAGACGCTTTTCCGCAAAAAGTGCTTTTGTGGAAAAGCATCCTGCCAATCTAGACATGCTTTTCCGAAAATGCTTTTAACGGAAAACTTTTCCGTTAAAAGCTTTTTCGGAAATTCATGCCAGTGTATACGTAGCCATTATGTTTTTAAGTTTTTCCCACAACACACATGGGTAGATAATTATCTTTTTTTTTAAAAAATGAAAGCTAGGATTCTTATGTAACCGCATGATTCCAGAAGCTGTGGCTTTGAAGAAAAACACCAGATGTGAGATTTGTGATAAAATCAGTGGTATTAGCAACACTGAAAAGTTCCATGTTATCTGAATCCACCATAACTTCAAATTAAGATTCCTATTTGTACAGCCTGTGTAGCAGCAGTGATCTGCACAGTAATTGCTACTGATTGACAGTCTGCTACCACTCCTCCTTGTTTCCAGCTGCACAATTACAATTAAAGAGGCTAACAATACACTAGGGGATTTCCGAAAATTGCTTTCTTGTACTTTATACAGATCACAGATTCTCTCTTCATCCAGCCCCAAGGACTGAGAAAACAGAATGCTCACATCCCTACCAGGGCAAAGTTAAGGTTATATGGACATATGTGAGAAATGTCACTTTATTTCCTGTTTTCCTGGTATTTGCTGTTTGCTCTGTATAATAGTTCTAATGTTCTTGTGAGCGATTTATGTTGGAGCAGTAACTTGGCAACATTCGTGAAGGTCATGGTAAGGTTGTCTTCACATACAGTGCTGCAGTACTGAAGCACCTTAGTGAAGACACTATTGCTTCAGTAGGAGAGCTTTTCCCATTGCTGTAGTGTATCACTTCCCTCAGAGACAGTAACAGCAAGTGCTCATCGGGGAGGAGATTGGAATAACGATGTTGCTCATAGGGTGTGGACTTCTCACTGCAGAGCACCATAGTTACACTAATATAGGTTTGTAGTGCAAACTTGCCCAGTAATTACAAGGACCCCAGATCCTTAGTAGTATAGAGGCCTGGTCTCAGGGCTAGATTACTCAATAGGCAGACTAAGCAAGTGCTTAGGGTACCAGCAAAGCAGGGGCACAAAAAAAAATTACTGTACAGTATTATTTTTGTTTTGAATTACATATGGGGGGCACCATAATCTTTTCAGTGCTTAGGGCCTCTAAAGGTCTTAACCCTGCCCTGCCTGGTCTACACTAAAAAGGACAACCTAGCAACTTTGTTGATGGCTGTGCAAAATCCACACTAAATATCACAGTAAGTCAACCTATCCCTCAGTGTTGTCAGCACTATGTTGATGGAAGACTTCGGTCAATCTTGTAGCTACCACCTTTCAAGGAGGTGGATTACCCATACTGATGGGAGGGGTTCTGTACTGTCTACATTAAAGTACTAGGCAGAGCAGTTGAATCTCTTCATCTGTGCTGCTGTAGCATTTCGAGTGTAGACAAACCCTTAGACATCTAACTTCCATTGAGTTCAGTGAATCTGGACAAAGGGTGACTGCAACCAGAACACTACCATCCCCAAGGTTTGGCTGGTGTCACTGTATACCTTGAGGAACACTGATGGATAACCAGAAAAAATACACTGAATTGAAAAGCTTCAGAACTTGGATTCAATAGTCAATCTGAGCAGAATTTGACTCACATTCTGAGATAGCAAAAAAAAAAATTGCCATGTTTTCTTGATTTTTTTTAACTGAAGATTTAATTCAGAGGGCCAGTACTATACTAAAGGAAGGTCTCTGCAAACAGAGTAAGTTATTGTTGAGCAGTACCAAGGAGCTGTGGCACATCATAGGAAGCAATTTATCTCCTCAAAAAGTTAATTTTTTTCTCAGTGAAAATTGTTTTCTTTTTAAAACCTACAACATCCGTTATGTAAATTGCCCTGGAAACCTTCCTTCTTAGCAAATAATGTTTTCATAGTCACATGTTGAAAGCTTGGCAACCTAACCATAGTGTGACTTCATTTAATCAAGTATATACAACAGGAGGTAATTATTCCCAGTTTATTAAATGCTCTTCAAGTGGCAATTAGTAGATTCTAGCTTCCTAGACTAGATGGAAAGGCTGCAATGGTTCACTGAGAAGCAGCATAGTCTAGGGGCTGTGCTATAGTTACTCTTCAGCAGGAAGCTTAGTGTTGCCACAACCTACAGGACACTATTTCCTGCTGATCTGCACAGACCCTCTAACACACGTACACACACACACACAAAACAATTGCAGAGAATAGGACAGTGTCAGCATTGGTGCAGTATTTGCTTGATAAATTGTTTAAGTTAGTTTACTAAAATGTTATCCTAAAGCCTGCCTCTGAATTCATTCAAATACAATAGTGGCCGAGTGGCAATGTCTACACTGCAAAGCTATTTTGGGATACGGGAATTATCCCAAAATAGCTATTCCGTGTCTTTTGAGCAAGCCCATTATTTTGAAATATAACCGTCTCTCTATTCCGATGTCCCTGTGAACTTCATTCCATGAAGATTAAGGGACATTTTGGAATAGCGGTCTTTTTCAAAATTTGGTGCTATGTAGACAGTGCCAAATTTTGAAACAGACTGTTTCAAAATAAGCTTGAAATAAGAGATGCAATTTGCATAGCTCAAATTGTGTAGCTTATTTTGAGATAAGGGTGCTGTGTAGACGTACCCAGTATGAGGAGAGCTGTATTATAGTCCAGTTTCTGCTATGGACTCACTACGTGGCCTTGGCCAAGTCACTTAGCATCTTCTTTTTATAAAGTCCAGTACCACTGATTTTAAGAGCTAAAGTGGTAAATTGCTTCACTCACATGTGAAAGCTGTGGTACCATTTTAAAATCAAACAATGCCAGTTAGATCTAGGATGGCTTTACCCAGCAACCACCCATAGACCTAACATTTAGGACACACCCATTCTGTTCTGTTGTGTAATTAAAGCAGCACTTTGGGATCATCTCTGAGGTCAAATAGTTGCAGCCCTTTACCAGGTGACTATAATTTCTTCAAAAGATTTCTCTGTGGCTGGCTCTCCTTCCCCCTGGATTTGTCTTGTTACCCCTCTTCCTCAACTGACCAGCTTGTCTCTTCTGCATGGTACACGTCCCGAGACTCCCTGGGCACAAGTGCCATTGTAATTGTTAAACAGGTGCCATTCCGATTCATCCAGCCACTCCACTGCATGCTCCTTCCCTAAAGACCATAACTTTGCTTTCCTGCCTCTCCAATACCTGCCTGGCTGCACATCCAAATCAGTGTCCACTCAATAGTTAGAATCACAGAATCATAGAATAATAGGACTGGAAGGGACCTCAAGAGGTCATCGAGTCCAGCCCCCCGCCCACAAGGCAGGACCAAGCTCCACCTACACCATCCGTGACAGATGTCTATCTAACCTGTTCTTAAATATCTCCAGAGAGGGAGATTCCACCACCTCCCTTGGCAATTTATTCCAATATTTGACCACCATGACAGTTAGGAATTTTTTCCTAATGTCCAATCTAAACCTCCCCTGCTGCACTTTAAGCCCATTACTCCTTGTCCTGTCCTCAGAAACCAAGAGGAACAAATTTTCTCCTTCCTCCTTGTGACACCCTTTTAGATATTTGAAAATCGCTATCATGTCCCCCCTTAATCTTCTTTTTTCCAAACTAAACAAGCCCAGTTCATGAATCCTGGCTTCATAGGTCATGTTCTCTAAACCTTTAATCATTCTTGTCGCTCTTCTCTGTACCTTTTCCAATTTCTCCACATCTTTCTTGAAATGTGGCGCCCAGAACTGGACACAGTACTCCAGCTGAGGCCTAACTAGTGCAGAGTAGAGCGGCAGAATGACTTCACGAGTTTTGCTTACAACACACCTGTTGATACAACCTAGAATCATATTTGCTTTTTTTGCAACAGCATCACACTGTTGACTCATATTCAACTTGTGGTCCACTATGACCCCTAGATCCCTTTCTGCCATGCTCCTTCCTAGACAGTCGCTTCCCATCTTGTATGTATGGAACTGATTGTTCCTTCCTTAGTTGTACACTAAGCCAGATCTTTGCAGTCATGGTTCTTATTTACAACACTGATTAGGTCATTTCTGGGATGGGGGTGGGGAGAAAGTGCAACTAAAGTATATATTATGTACATGCAAATCTTTATCTTTGTTCTATGGTAATCATTTGGTTGAAGAACCTAGATACCCTGGGGAGAGGCACATTAGAAATGCCAGATGAATAGATAGGTTTAACAAATGATAACCACTTTCTTTGCACTTTTGTTCACTAAGGTAATATCGACCATGTGAGCGAGGAATGCTAGCCAGAGTATCTCCCTCCTAGCCCCCAATATATAGGAATCCTCCACCCTAGAGAAATCTAAACAATACATCTAAAGTTGCCTTCCCAATCCCCCTTCCTCCAGACACTTAACACCTGATTGAAGGATCTCTCATCCTCAGTAGCGAGCAACTGCAGCTGCTCTGGCTTCTTTGCTTCAGCTGAGAAAATGGGATTCAATCCAAGTCTACTGTCCAGGCCTCTCCATGGAGCAGCTGGCAAGGGATGCTGTGTTCATTCACACCAAGAACTTGCACCCTGCAATTCAGCAGCCAGTTAATTGTTTCTGCAATGTGGGTGGATTTCCCCAACCCAGGGAGCAGATCTGGAGATTATTTTCCAGCACCTAGTCTGTCAGTATAAACCGTTTTAATACATTTGGTGTGAAACACAAGGAGCCAAAGTCAGTATTTGTGTATAGCTTGTCGTGCCAAATATAAATATTAACTCAAGCTTCTTAGCTTTCAATGTGGTAAATATGCATTTTTAAAATTTTACATCAGATATGTGTAACTTCTGAGAAGAGATTTGCTGTGCACAATGGCCTGATTAGTAACCATTTGTAAATGGCTAGTTTTGTTTGCTTGTTTAGTGGTAGTGGGTTTAATTTTTGTTATACTGGATTTGGGAACAAACTCAGGACCAGCGGCAGATATAGGGCAGGGCGAGCAGGGCGGCTGCCCCAGACCCCGTGCTTCAATAGGCCCCGCGCCAGCGCCGGTGTTTTTAGATTACATCACATCTCTCACCCACTTCCCTGGGGAGCCAGCCTCCTGCCACGTTTGTGCTAGGTTAAGAGCGAAGCTGAAGCGCAGACACAGCCCCTGGGGTCAGCTGCCTCTTTCTCTCTCACAACCTCGGGCTCCCCTCCCAGGTTGCCAGTTCAACTCGCAAGAGAGCATGAGGGGAGCAAGGAATCTCCTGTGGCGCGCGAGAGAACACATCGCCTGCCCATGTGTGGCTCATCACAGCTCGCCCCGGGGCGGATGCTGCTGGGATCTAGAACGACATCCCCCCGTACACACACACACGATCAGGCCACCTGAAGACACCCGAATGCAGGGTCATCACCCCTCCCCAGTTCGCTCTGTCGCACCCGCCACTGCCCTGCGCACCGCGCCTTTCGGAGAGCGCTGGAGGGGGTGTTGCGCTGTAGCTCATCACCGTGGCCGGGAGGGCGGGGGGCCAAGGAGCAGCAACGCGCCTATTTTTAAGCAGCCGAAAGCTCCCCAAAGCGCCCATCCCGGCGGTTTTGGGTTACCCAGGTTGTAAACACGAGACACTGCCGAGCGGGGAGGGAGCCCCCGGTGCCCAGAGCGGAGCCCCAGGACATGGGGGGGGGGGCGGCCAGTGGCATTTACTGCAGCGTCTGTGCTCAGCCCTCAGAGCCCCGGCAGCCAAGCGGCTGCAGCTACGCGGCACTACCATAGCCCGGCCAGGGCTGAGCCTGCGGAGCGAGCCCCGCTTGTGGCAGCCCTTTCCCCTCTGCTCCGCCGGGCAAACTTCTCCCAACTTCACTTCTCCCGGCCCTATTTTGCCCCCAAAAAAGGCAGGTGGTCGGTATCCCTCCGCCGCACTCTAACCGCGCCGGGATAATGGGCAACCTGGAGAGAGGCCTGTCCTGGGGCAGGCCTGCTGAGAGCCCCTGTCAGGTTAGCAAGGGTTTCCTTCCCTGCTCCAGGGGCGGATGCTTGTCCAAGCCCGCCTAGGATCACAAGATATGAGGGTCAAAACGGCAGCCTGGCTACTCTGTTTCAGCCAAAATTACAATATAATTCAATGAAAATTTGTAATTATGAATGCAGAATTTTGTTTAACAATGAATTACAATATAATTAAAATAAAAATTATCCAACTAAATTAAGTTTCTATCAAATTATCCAATTCACGTTTAGTATGAAAATTGCCTTCAATCTGCGCATTTGACGCTTTTTTCTATTTTTTCTCCGAAGGGGGCCCCGCAAAATTGTGCTGCCCTGGGCCCCGCAAAACTCTCATCCGCCCCTGCTCAGGACTGGGGCTCTGCATTAAGATATATCTATACTACAGCCAAGACACGGTGGGTGAGGTAATATCCTTTTTTGGACCTACTTCTGCTGCTGAAAGTGACAAGCTTTTGAGATACACAGATCTCTTCCTCACATCTGGGAAAGTCACAGCTCGGAGGCTACATCTAGACTGCAGGCTTCTTTTGGAAGAAGCTTTTCCAGAAGAGATCTTCTGGAAAAACTTCTTTCAAAAGAAGTGTCCGCACAGCAAAAGCACAATGAAAAAACGATGGGCTTTTTCGAAAGATAACTTCCACATTGATTGGATGCTATCTCACATTTAAGTTGTGATTACTGTGGATGGAGTGGCCATCAGGGCACCTGTGCTTTTTCCTGGAGGCCTCTTCTTTTGAAAAAACACTCTCCTCTGTGTCCACACATGCCTTTTCCCAAAAAAGCTTTTTTGGAAAAAGGCTTCTTCCTTGTAGAATAACATTTACCACTGTCGAAAACCCCCCTCCTTTTTTTCAACTTTCTGTCAAAAGAACGCAATAGCAGCGTGGATGTTAGTATAGTTTTTCCAGAAAAATAGCCATTTTTCTGGAAAAACTCTGCAGTGTAGACATACTCCGAGTGCCACAGCTAAATACAAGGTTGTGCAGATAGTTTAACAAGCTGACAGGGATTGAACGTACTATGGAGGATGATCTGGACAAACTGGAGAAATGGTCTTAGGTAAATAGGATAAAGTTTAATAAGAAGAAATGCAAAGTACTCCACTTAGGAAGGACCAATCCATTTCACACATACAGAATGGGAAGTGACTGTCTAGGAAGGAGCACTGCAGAAAGGGATCTAGGAGTCATAGTGGACCACAAGCTGAATATGAATCAATAGTGTGACTCTGTTGCAAAAAAAGCAAACATAATTCTGGGATGCATTAACAGGAGTGTTGTGAGCAAGACATGAGAAGTCATTCTTCTGCTCTACTCTATGCTGATTAGGCCTCAGTTGGAGTAATGTGTCCAGTTCTGGGCACCACATTTCAAGAAGGACGTGGAGAAATTGGAGAAGGTCCAAAGAAGAGCAACAAAAATGATTAAAGGGCTAGAAAACATGAGCTAAGAGGGAAGGCTGAAAAAATTGGGCTTGTTTAGTTTGGAAAAGAGAAGACCGAGAAGGGACATGATAGCGGTTTTCAAGTATCTAAAAGAGTGTCACAGGGAGAATGGGGGGGCGGTGGAATTGTTCTCCTTGGCCTCTGAGGATAGGACAAGAAGCAATGGGCTTAAAATGCAGCAAAGGAGGTTTAGGGTGGACATTAAGAAAAACTTCCTAACTGTCAGGGTGGTTCAACACTGGAATAAATTGCCCAGGGAGGTTGTGGAGATATTTAAGAGCAGGTTAGACAGACATCTATTGGGGTGATCTAGATCAGTGTTTCTGAAAGTGTTCCGTGGAAGCACGTAGAAAAACACATTAACTGGCCACCCTGGTTTGTTTATTTACCAGCGCCGCGGTCACGGAGCCTCGCAGCTGCCATCAGCTCCATTTTATCCTTTGCAGCCAAGGGGAGCCATGGAAAGTGGTGTGGTCCAGGCCACCACTTCTCACTGCTCTGCTTGGCTGCAAAGAGCGAAACGAAGCCGATGGCAGCCGCAAGACTCCGTGGCTGTGGTGCCGGTAAATAATCAAACCGGGGCAGCCAGTTAACGTGTTTCTCTAGGTGATTCCATGGAACACTTTCAGAAACACTGGTCTAGTCCTGCCATGAGGGCAGGGGACTGGACTTGATGATCTCTGAAGGTCCCTTCTAGTTCTAGTGTTCTATGCTTCTATGATAAGTAGATAAGTCTATATTCTAAGAAACCATTCAAGGTGATATTTACCAGTAACCAGCTAACTGGTGGCCCAACTGGGCTTTCACTCCAGTGGCCAGGCTTGCTGCACCATGCCGCAGGATCCTGGTTAAGCAGTTAACTGGTTAAAAGGGATTTTACGTCCCTAGATGAGAACTGTTGGATTAGATATAGAATGATTGCTCTATGAAAAGCGTTCATCCACAGGCGATACAGTGTTTTTGTCTTTCATTATTTTCCTGAGAGAGTTCACTTGAGATTGTGGCGATTGTCTGGTTTCATCCACTTAGTTGTTATTGAGGCATTTATTGCACCACATGTTGTGAAAAGCACGTGTGGGACCCATGGTTCTTGAAAGGTGTATTGTGGAGGGTGTGCTGAGTATTGTAGCAGTGAAGATATTTCTGAAATAGGGATGTGAAGGCTTAACTGGTTAACTGGTTAACTGGTAGGGGCAGCCCCTGCCTTTGGTGGGGAAACAGGCTGGGGCCGGGCCGGAGCGGCCCCCTCTTTCACTTTCCCTTTAATCAGTTAACCGGTTAAACACTACGTTTAACAGGTTAGCCAATTAAATGTTATTTTACATCCCGCATTTGCAGGTTTTGCATCTGTTGTTCTGGCAGGGTCTAGTTCTACTCTGGGTTGGTGTTTCCAGGTCTGGGGGTATCATGCTTCTGCTGGTGAGTGTGGAGAGACTGGGGGCTGCTTGAAGGCCAGAATAGGGGACTTTGGAAAGATTTCTTTCTGGATGCTGAGCAGGTTCCCCCAGGGTAGTTGGGTGGCCTGTTACATGATGACATCTCCTTCTCTGGCGGAGTACCCTTGTTCGGTTAAAGCAGTTTTGAGGTGTTAAGGTGCATATTCTGGACTTTCTCCTTGTGGCATAGCCTCTAGTGTTTGAGTGCCTGGCTGTACATAGCAGATTTCTTGGAGAGTTTGGGGTGGTTACTTTCCAGATCTATGGGTCCTGCAAATGCCTATCACAAGTGGGGTCTCTCATCCAGTGAACTAAGTGACCCCAGCCACACCGCTAGACAAAAAAAGGGTGGTTTGGTAACAGCCCATGGACTTCACACAGACCAGCATCATACACTGTATCCTGTGATCACTCCCTTGGCACAGACAGTGAGGAAAACATGTTCAGAAGCCTGAAAGACACCACAAGAGAAAATACCAGAACAGAAAGTATGTGGTATGTTTGTCCACCTGACCACACCTTCTTTTACCGACACATACTCTTAAAAATAGCACTAAGCCATATTGGCTGTCAGGTGTCGATTTCAATGAGAGTTAGTCATGTAAGCCCAGATCCTCCTCAAAGGTATTCATGAGTCAAACTCCCACTGAGGCCAATGCCTAAATACCTTTGAAGATCTGGTCGAGTTGCCAACTTTTTAATTGCAGAAAACCCAACACCCTTGCTCCACTTCTTCACCACTCCTTCTCCAAGGCTCCCGCCCCCACTCACTTCATCCCCTCCCTCTGTCGCTTGCTCTCCCCCAGCCTTGCTCACTCACTCATTTTCACTGGGCTGGGACAGGAGTTTAGGATGTGGGAGTGGGTGCGGACTCCAGATGGCGCATACTTCAGGCAGCGAATGGAAGTGGCTGGTGTGTCTCTAGGTTCAGAGGTGGCCCTGGAGGATCCCTGCAGCTCCCATTGGCCATGGTTCCTGGACAATAGGAGCTGTGGGAGTGGTTTCTGTGGGCAGAGGCAGCCCCTGCAGGGACATACTGGCCCTTTCCCAGGATCTGTGGAGAGAAAAGCAGGCAGGGAGCATGTCTTAGCTCTGGTCATCAGTGATGACTGGAGCCACCAGGTCCCTTTTGGACTAGTCCTAGATTCTGGGCCATGGGCATTGGATTCCTCCAGGCTCTGGGGGTGCTCACCCTGAGCTCTGCCCCCTAGCGCTGCCCTTCCCCCAAGCTCCCAACTGCACCCCACCTCTTCCTGCCCTCACCCCACTCCTTTCCCCAAGCACCCATGCCCACTCCACCTCTTCCCACCCGTATTCCTTCCTGCCTTTTCCTGTCCACTTCCGCCCCCTCCTCCAAGCATGCCTTGTCCCCGCTCCTCCTCCCTACACACCCCCTCCCTGCCCCTCCTGCATGCCATGAAATAGCTGATCATGGCAGGTGAGAGGCATTGGAAGGAGGAGGAGAAGTTGTTTTGCAGAGCCACCAGCAGGCAGGAGGCACTGGTCAGGAGGGGGGAGCTGGCTGCCAGTGGGTGCTAGGAACCCTGTGAGCTGGGCCTATGCCACTTGGTATCTATCTCCATCTTTTAGGCACCTAAATATCTCTAGCAATCTGGCCCCTACATACTTAGAAGGTAAATGCTTTGGGGGCAGGGACTATCTTTTTGTTCTGTATTTGCACAGTCCGTGCACGATGGGACCCAGCCCATGCCTGGGGCTCCTAGGTGCTACTTCAGTACAAATGACAAATAAATATGAATAAATAATAATTGAGGCCTGAAGAAGCTGCAGTGACAATCACAAGAACCCTTGAGGAAAGAAGCAGGAAATAGGCGAGGAAGCACTGATAGAGACTATGGCAATTTATGAGGGGGACATTGTAGAGGAGGGAAGAGGAATTAAAGAAAGTAAAGAAAGGAGACAGTTAAAATATAAAACCAGTAAGCAGTAAGGAAACAAGAACAGGCTGAGAAATTCACCATGAATGACGAAAGTGCTCTCAAGTCTCTAGTAGGAAGGGGTGCTATTGTGAATTGCTCTCTGACTCCTCTTTTGTCCAAGGGATTTTCCACACATACATTGCATCAGCAGCCCTGCATCATTTTAATGCCAGTTCACCAATGGGAGAGCGGCTCCCCTGGGCACAGTTAACCCAGCTCCATGAGGGGGTAGCATGGATATACTGATGTAAGTTTGTAGCACACACCTGGCTTCAGTACTGTTATGCTGAGAGGTGCCTGCACTGAGGAAAAACCTCACAGAGACTGGGTGTAAACACAATTCAGTCCACAACAGTGTCAGGATGAGTTCTCGGAAGCCCCTCACCTAAGTCAAAAGCAGGTTGTGGACTCTCACAGAATGTGGAGTGAGGGAGAGGTTGCTGAGCTCTGTGTGTGTTTGTAAGCAGGGGCAACACATAAGAGGGCACAAGGGGTCACATGCCCCCAAAGGCTGTGGATGGGAAGGGCATGGGTGGCAAAGAGATGGCAGAACAGAGGTGGAAAGAGATGGGGCCTGGGCCTGAGGGGAGTTGTCTCGGCCCTTCCCTGGGCTGGGGGAGGGGTCATGTGGCCAATGGCTCCTGTGTGCTGCCCCACATCTCCCCCCGGTATGTAGGGAGAACACACAGAAACCAAAAATAGAATAGAGGGAGGCAGAGGTAAAAAGCCAAGCAGTAGTCACTGAACAGTGTGACCCTAGAAAAAGGTAGAGAGGGCTTTTTGAGTCTGTTGGCTAAAGAGACTTAAAATAAAGAAACTCACCCTTTTGTTCTTGGTTCTTCCTGTGTTCAGGGAAGCAGGGCTTTGTACATTCCTTGTAAATAAACAAGATTGCCCCAAACAAAATACCAGACTTCATCAATTTCTACTCCCAAATCCTGAACCTCTCTCCCAGGTCCTGAACTTTGATTAGCCACTCGAATCAAAAAGGGAGCAACAATAAATGTTATTTTATACCCGAGGCTTCTTTTCCCTCAATGAACACGGTTCTCTGTCTTAGGCAACATCTAGACTGCAGGCTTTTTGCGCAAGAATCTTTTTTTGGAAGAGATCTTCTGGGAAAACGTATTGCGCAAGAGCGCGTCCAGACACAGAAGCACACGGAAAAAGCGATGCACTTTTGCAAAAGACGGCATCCAGGCTCATTGGACGCTCTCTCGCATAAAAGGCCACCTGGAACCACTTCAGCCAGGGCTTTAGGTCACCAGTTGCTTCCGAGTGCTGGTGCCGGAGCCTTCCAGAGACACACACTTAAAGGGACCCCCCCTAGGACAGCCGTCTCTCTGCTTCCGCTGCGTGCTTGCCTGCCTCTCCAAGGGACAGCAAAGCTCTTGCAGTGTCTGCTGTGGTTGCCCTGCTTTTTTGAATGCCACAGCTTTTCTCTTGGTGCCATGGAACCGGAGCTGCCACCCCTGGGCATGCGACGGCCCCACGCGGCCATGCTGCAGTTTTTTCAGCACTTTGTGCCAGCTGCCTTCCTGGTCCTGCATGACCAGGACCCCGAGCTCATTCTGGGGACCTTCTCCATGGCTGCGGCTGCTCCACTCTGGCAACCGCACCCCACTGTGGAGAGGTGTTTTTGGAGGCTGGACACCAGTTTGGACTGATGGGACCGGCTGGTGATGGAGCGGTGGGATGACCAGCAGTGGCTCCAAAACTTCCACATGCGGAAGGCCACCTTTTTAGAGCTATGTGCTGGCTTGCCTCTGCCCTTCAGAGACGCGACACCCATGTGTGGCCTGCCATCCCCCTGGAGAAGTGGGTCGCAATCGCCGTCTGGAAGCTCGTCACCCCCAACAACTACCATTCGGTGGGCAACCAGTTCAGCGTGGGGAAGTCCACCGTCGGGGCCCTGCTCATGGAGGTAAGAAGTTCTCGTGCTACAGTCCCTGAAGGTAGGTGGGGAGAGTGTTGCATAAGGAGGACCCTTAGGAAAGCGGGGCTGCGGGCTGTGGGGGGTGGAGTGTGGGGGGGAAGACCTGTCCCGACATAATCGTGCTGCTGGGGGGGGGGCAGCCTCATGGGAGGTGGCTCCTGGGGTGTTGGGGGGGCAAGGGAGGGAAGCAGAGCAGGCACCTCCCAAGGGTTCAGGCACCTCCCTCACTCATTCTCTGTTTTGTGTGTTTCTTTGTCTCCTTCTGCAGGTTGTGAGGGCCATTAACTCCATCCTGCTGTGGAGGGTCATCCGCCTGGGAGACCTGGACATCACCGTGGCCGGATTTGCTGCCCTGGGGTTCCCAAACTGTGGGGGAGCGATTGATGGGACCCACATCCCCATCTGCACACCGGACCATCGAGCGACCCAGAACATCAATTAAAAGGGCTACTTCTCCATGGTGCTGCAGGCCCTGGTCGACCACCGGGGATACTTTACAGACATTTTTGTCACAGTGCCCAAGTGTTCAGGAACTCTAGTCTGTACAGGAAGCTGGAGGCAGGCACATTCTTCCCCCACTGTGACTTTGCACTTGAGGATGTGCAGATGCCATTGTGCATTGTGGTGGATGCGGCCTACCCCCTCATGCCGTGGCTCATGAAGCCTTATACTGGCAACCTGGATCCTATCAGGGACCAATTCAATGCCCACCTGAACCGGGCCCGGATTCAGATGGAGTGCGCCTTTGGCCACCTCAAAACAAGTTTCCGGTGCCTCCTGACTCGCTTCAACATGGGGGAGCACAACAGCCCTGAGGTGTTGGCAGCATGTTGTGTCCTCCACAATATTGTAGAGAAGAAGGGGGAGGCCATCCTCCCGGGGTGGGGGGCAGACGCCGGCCATGAGGGGTGAGCCTTCCAGCAGCCTCAGACAGCTGCCATCTGCCAGGCCTATCAGGCCAGGGTGCGCATCCAGGAGGCCCTGAGGGAGAGGTTCTCTCAAAGACCCTAGTAACGTGGTTGCACGTGGATGGACCACAGCACGATGTCCAGCCCGAGCGACACTCCCCCCCCCATGTGCGCCTGCCTTCCCTGTCCAGTGCATGTGACAGTGTAAGCACTCACCTGAAGAGCCCTCCCAAGCGTTCTACGAGGTCTGGGAGACATCTCGGCTCCCTTGCACCAGCTCCAGGGAGAGGGGCACGATCCCTGTCTCCTCCTCCTCCTCCTCCTCCTCCTCCTCTTCGTCCTCCTTCTCCTCTGGCACAGCTGGCTGGCCCTGGCTTTCCCAGTCCTCCTCCACAGAGACCTCCGGCTGGGTGATGATGGGGGTCTCCAGGTTGGAGTCCACGAGAATGGGTGGGAAAGATGTTTACGCACACCCCAGAATCTCGTGGAGCTCCTTGTAGTAGGAGCAGATATGGGGTCCCATCCCTGAGTGCGAGCTGCGCTCTCTGGTCCAGACATATCCCTGGCGGAGCTCCTTCGCCTTGCTCCAGACCTGTTCCAAGGTCTGGGATGGGTGTCCGCGCTCTGCCAGGAATCGGTAAATGTCTGTGTTGCGGTGCTTGGCCCAAGGATCCTGTAAGGTTCACCCCCACAGTTCAAGGAGGATCTCCAGGCCATGCCAGGATGGGGCATGCCTCTTCATCCCCTGGGGTGTGTCCTGGGACCCCTGGGGCTGCTCCCTGAGAGGGCTAGGAGGGTCGCAGGGGGCTTAAGGCTCGGACATGGCTTGCAAGGCCTGTGGCAGGGAGAGCCATTCGGTGAAGTGCTGCTCTCTGGCCAGCTTCCTGCCATAAGGCTTGTCCAGGGTGCCTGCACCTTTAAGAGGGGCAAGGAGACAGGAACTATAGAGTTGTGATTACTTTGTATGGAGTGGCCACCAGGGCACCTCTGCTTTTTCCTGGAGGCCTCTTCTTCTGAAAAAAAAAAAACCCATCCTCCCATCCATACATGCCTTTTTCCGAAAGAGCTCTTTTGCAAAAAGGCTCCTTCCTCATAGAATGAGGATTACCACTGCCGGAAAAAGCCCTCTGTTCTTCCGATTTACTTGCGAAAGAACGCAATTGCAGTGTGGACGTTCCTCGAGTTTTGTCGGAAAAACAAAACCCTGTAGTTTAGACATACCCTCAGTTCTAGTGAACAGGATTCAGGAGATGCTCCTTCTACTAGGCATTTGCAATCTATGGCTACATCTAGACTAGCATGATTTTCCGGAAATACTTTTAACGGAAAAGTTTTCCGTTAAAAGCATTTTTGGAACAGAGCGTCTAGATTGGCCAATCTAGACGCGCTTTTCCGCAAAAAAGCCCCGATCGCCATTTTCGCAATCGGGGCTTTTTTGCACAAAACAAATCTGAGCTGTCTACACTGGCCCTTTTGCGCAAAAGTTTTGCGCAAAAGGGACTTTTGCCCGAACGAGAGCAGCATAGTATTTCCGCAAAAAGCACTGATTTCTTACAGTAGGAAGTCAGTGCTTTTGCGGAAATTCAAGCGGCCAGTGTAGACAGCTGGCAAGTTTTTCCAGAAAAGTGGCTGATTTTCCGAAAAAACTGGCCAGTCTAGACACAGTCTATGTGTCAAGACACAGGGATTTAGAGGGCAAGAGAGAGGGACCAGATAGTGATATGTACCTAGTTACAAACGAAGTTTGCACATTGAAATGCTCAATTTTTTACTTGTTTTTGCATTCTGTTTCTTAATTTTTCAAAACAAAATAGATTTTAATAATCTATTTCTAGAGTATCATCCATGATTCTTTAGAAACAGTAAATAAAATGGTTAATTAGTACCAAATTAGCAAATAATCAAGTCCCCTGCATCAATAACTTATATAAATGAGCCAAAATTGGAACCATTCTATAGCAAGTAAATCACAGCATAAAACGGGTCTGAAAGATGAGGTGTAACGTGCAAACCACAGTTAGTGCCGGGAACCTACAAAACAGTGTTTATGTCCCCTAAAACGGCCAGCCACTGACAGGTGGATCAGAATAGAAAACAAATATGAGTAGGTAAAAAGATGCATGAAATACTTTGTGCGGCAAAGTGAAATATGAATCTCACCTGAGTAGAACTGAAGAGAAAGCTAGCTAAGGGCACTTAGTAAAGCACCCTGCTTGCTGTATTCTGTGGAATCAGTGCGATTTAAATCTGTAATCCCTTCTCCACCAGAGGTTTTTTTGCAACAGGACAATCTGGATGTCACTAGCATCTTGGGACCACTCTGGGGAGCAGAGGTCAAAGTTTACTGATGTATATAGTTGTCTTTCTAATGGGCCTTATTGATTATTATCCATAGAAACAACCAACCACTCGGAATCTTACCCCTTCTCCAGACACTGGCATCCCATGAAAAAGCACCTTTGCCTACCAGCCCTAAACAATTTGTTGCACATTGAAGCTTGCAATGTGGAAAGACACTAAGGCACTGAATAGATTACCACAACAGGATAAGTGGAAAATGATAAATATAGCTGTGTAACATCTGCATAGCAATGACACCTAGCAGCAAAATGCTGGAAAACAATAAATATCATAAAATACTGAAAAGCAGGCGAGCAATAGCGAGCCCTTAGGGATCCAACATTGCAATCCAACCAGCTGAGCAAAATATGCTTGGCAGAAACCAATTGACAGCAGCAGTGCGGATAGAGCTGAATCCAGTCCAGCTCAGTCTCGTGTACCTCAGAAAGAGTGTGGAAGTACTCTGACAAAACCTCCAGGTTCACAGTATAAAGCGAACAGGTTAACATGCTAGTAACTCCGGGCCAATCCTGGAGTCAGTATTTCAGTGGGATCAGTAAAGATGTTTTCTGGATGGAGTAATTGTTTGCAGGACTGTCTGGGCTAATACACGCTAATCTAGAAGCTATAGCCTCGGCTGCAGACTTGTCGGGGCATGAACAGCAAATACTGACCTTTTTATAGCAGAATCAGATAGTACCAACATTGTAGCCTCCTTATCTGAGGTCTAATCCTGCTTGTTCTACTCTTAACAGCAGCGGCACTGAAACTGGCAGGATATGGCCTCAGCTTTCTAATAGCGATCCGGGAACGCTATTGAAAATGGAGATCAAACTTTGCAAAGGTCTATGCATTCAGCGCTGCTGGGGTTCAGGCAGAGTTGAGAAAAGCAAGCCAAATGATAGACCCTTAGCTGAACTATCAACACTTGGGGGCTTGCTTGAGCTTGGGAGGACTGATGTTCTCACAAGGTTTCTAGCACTTCCAGTTTCGAGCTACGACCAGAAGTGGAAGTGAAAGAGCCCTGTCCCGGGTTTCAGAATCTTACCAACGATTCCATTTGGGTTCAAGGTGGAGATAGAGGCCTTGATTTCTCTGAACCAATTTGTGCATTGCCAGACCCAGGTGATGCCAGTGTCCTGGGACTAACCGGCATATGAAACAGTGCCCTGAAAACAGTAGCATCAGGTCACTGGCATATGCCCGAGTATAAAACTAAACTGCAAAGAGTTGCTTTGACGCTTGCATGTATTTTTGCAAATTGTGGAGGGCTTTAAGTTTAAAGGGTAAGATGGTAGGGCAGTGTAATTCAAATTGGGTGGGGATAAATAAGAACTGGCTAGCTCCTACCATTGTTCATTTAAATGTAAATACCTTGCACTTGAATTAGAATCATAGAGTTGGAAGAGACCTTAGGCCAGGGGTCTCCAACCTTTTTAAGCACAGGATCACTTTTTGAATTGAAGTGCAATCCAAGATCTACCTCAAATATAAATACCTTTGCCCCTTCTCCGAGGCCCCGCCCCTGCTACCTCCATCCTCCCTCTCTTGCCCATCCTCACTCACTTTCACCAGGCTGGGGCAGAGGGTTGGGGGTGCAGGCTCTGGTCTTGGATTAAGGGATCTGGAGTGTGAGAGGGGCTCTGAGATGCTCTTGGGGGTAGGCAGTTGGGATGCAGGGGTGCTTGGGGCTTAGGGCAGGGGCTTGGGGTCCAGGAGGGGGATCATGACTGGGGTGGGGTTTCGGGATGTGGGCTCCAGCTGGGCCCTGCTTACTTAGGTGGCTCCTGAGTGGTGGTGCAGTGGGGCTAAGGCAGGTTCCCCCCTGCCCTGGCCCTGCACCACTCCCAAAAGCAGCCAGCAAACTCCATCCCAAGCCCTGTTGTGCCCCCTTTCTGCTCTGTGGAGATCGGACACAGGGTGGGAAAGGGGACACCTTGACATCAGCGCCCCTCCTTTCCCTCCTTGGCCTGCCCAGAAAGCAGGAGGCCCCCCACGGGGAGGGGCAGCTCCAAGGCAAAGGGGAGGAGATGAGCAGCAGTGGGGGGAGGGGCAGCTGAAATGCTGGCCCTTGATAGCCTCTTGGTCAAACCAGCCAGGATCACCTGTCAGAGCCTCCAAGATCTACCAGCAGTGGTGGATATACGGCAGGGTGAGCGGGGCGGCTGCCCCAGGCCCCGCGCTTCAATAGGCCCCGCGCCAGCGCCGGGGCGGACTGGCCTGGCAGGATACCGGGAATTTCCCAGTGGGCCATCTGCCGAAGAACCGGCCGGTGGCTGCAGGAGAAGGAAGGGGGGGATTGTGGTGGGGCGCCACAGCCCCACACTTTTGAAATTCCCCGGTGCCGGCCAGTACGGGCCACGTGGGGCCGAGGGAGCGCATGCGCGGCGTGCTGAAACGCCATGCAACAGCTGAGAGGGGAGACACCCATGCGTGGCGTGGCATGGCATGGCGTGGCGCCACGGCCCGGGACTTTAAAACCACTCGGCCCAGCATTGCACCACATGGTTCGGCACGTGGCCTGGAGCCTGGGCCGGGGCCGCGGTCGCGGCCGCCTTGCACACTGGAAGGCAGAAGGTGGATGGCAGAGGAAGGGGCTTGTGCTGAGGGGAGTGCGGGAGGTCAGGAGAAGAAAGAGGAGGAGAGACAAATGCCAGGGGGCCAAGTGTAGACAATGAGGAAAAGGGCAGGAGGGGAGGTGTTAGTGGGAGGGAAGACAGGGTGATGCTGGGAGAGGAGTGGGTAAGGGCATTGGGGGCTAAAAGGGGGAGGGGGAGGTGCTGGGAGAAGGCTTGAAAGGAGGGGTGGGTGTGAGGCAGGTGGGGATGGAGCAAGGCATGTGTGAGGGCACTGTGGGTATGTCTACACTACCACCCTAGTTCGAACTAGGGTGGTTAATGTAGGCAACCGGAGTTGCAAATGAAGCCCAGGATTTGAATTTCCCGGGCTTCATTTGCATATTGCCGGGCACCGCCATTTTTAAATATCCGCTAGTTCGGACTCCATGCCCGCGGCTACACGCGGCGCGAACTAGGTAGTTCGGATTAGGCTTCCTATTCCGAACTACCGGTACACCTCGTTCCTGCTCCTGGAATATTGGTACAAGGTGAGAATCCAATCCTGGGTTGCCCACCCTCCAGGATTGCTCTGGAGTCTTCAAGAATTAAAGATTAACCATTAATTAAAGATTATGTCATGCAAAGAAACTTCCAGGAAAATGTCCAACCAAAATTGGCAACCCTAAATTCTGAGCTTTTATTTTTTGTAAATGTTAATTTAATGACTGCAGAGCTGGAAAATCTGAACCCTAAAGGCTCAGAAACCAAAAGGCACATAAAAAACCCCTCCAACTTTTAAAAAAATCTAGTAATTTAAGACAAACTCACAATTTTTGAATGCATGGAGTTGGCGCTACTAGTGTTCTTAATTATTTCTGTTGGAGGAGCTGCTGCAATGTAATGCAAGACATCTTTCACTAATCAAAGACCAAGGCCATGTCTACATTGCAAGGGCTTCTACACCTATATCATTGCAGCACCTTAGCATGAATGCTTCCTGTATCAACAGAAGGGATTTTTCCATCAATGCAGGTAATCCATCTCTCTGAATGGTGGTAACTAGATTGAGGGAAGAAATCTTCCATTGACATAGCCCCATCTACGCTGTAGTTAGGTTGGCTTAATTACACTGCTCAGGGGTGTGAACTGTAAGTGTGGACCAGGCTTACTCCTCATCCCCTGCAGTACACTCAGGCCATGTCTACACTAATGGAAGATTGCCGCTGCTGCAATCAATCTTCTGGAATTTGATTTAGCGAGTCTAGTTAAGACTCGCTAAATTGAACTCAGAAGGCACCCCCACCAGCTGCTGGTACTCCTGCTTGTCTGAGGAATAAGGGAACTCTTCATACAAGAAGTGTGGCGGGGGCGGGGAGACTCGAAACAAGGTACATTGACTCCAGCTATGTATTTAACATAGCTAGAATTAACGTAGCTAGAATTGCATATCTTGCTTCGACATTGCCTTTTAATGTAGACCTGGCTTAACTGGCATACAAACAAAAGCAATGGAACATGTTCCTGCAGCTGCCCCAAGTCTGAAACATCTGTCGACTCTAATGGGAGTGTCCCACTCAGGGCTCTGAAGTACCAGATCCAAAGTGAAGTTTTTCCTGCTACTAGGATTTGTGCACATGATCTTTGCAGATACGGTTTCTTCTGCCCCAGAGGAATGGAGATACCTCACTGCTGCATCAGAAACAAAAGGGCTTGTCTACATGGGGACACGGAGAAAAACTAATCAAAATTAACTTTAGTGCATTCATTAAGCCACATGACACCTTTGTGTGGGTGTTTTTGTTCAGAGTTAAATGGCCTTCATTCCATGTCATTTATTTTGGGCTTGTCTAGTCTTTAAATCAGTGATGGGCAATCAAACATAGGGAGCGGGTTGCATGAGTGATCCTCCTTCGCTTCAGTGGCCCACAGCAACCCATGGCCCACGGGGGTTCCACCCGTCTACCCTCCTCTCGCGCACGGAGGCACCAGAGCCCTGCACTTTCTACGCCTCCCTCCCAGTGCTTTTGGAGCATGCAAATTACCTGATTTGCTCTTTCTCCTTCCTTCCCTCCCAGAGCTGGAATGCTGCGAATCAGCTGTTCCAAAGTGTTCTGTTCACACTACAGAGCCAAGCTTGCATTGCTATTAGGCATAACCCACCGGTATAGATTCAACATATACTGAAAGGAGGAGGAATACCAGCTGTGCCAACAGGAGCCAACAGGGTTTTGGTGGCACAGCTATGACACCAGGGGGATTTTTCACACTCTTCACTTCCATAGCTATGCAGGTGTAAGTTTTAAGTGTAAACCAAGCCTGAGCATCAATGTGAATGTATTCCACCTCCCCTGCTCCTCCCCCTGCATATGCCCACACACAAAGAGTCCCAGGTAGACTAGCCCGAAAGCACTTTCCAGCCCTAGGGGGCTGAGTGCATTGACTTCATAGCACTTTCTTTTCAGCCCATACTGATGCAGGCTCTATTTGATCTGAGGAAGTGGGTCTGGCCCACGAAAGCTCATCACCTAATAAACCATCTTGTTAGTCTTTAAAGTGCTACATAGTCCTGTTTTTTGTTTCTAAGAGACCAAGACCAAGTGAAAGCCAGGTGTTTTGCCTGGCAGTGCAGGGCATTATAACTATTAATTATGCCAGGCCATATGCTTTAAAACACCTACGTATAAAAAGCCATTCATCCCGTGTAAACCACTTAGACTAATATTTTCAAACTGGTGGCTTCACATGAGGATTATAAATCCAAATGGAAGGAGCTACCTCACTGATTTGCAGGGTGCCGGACAAGCACAGCTGTGAAAATTGGACCCCTTTTATTTGGATTCAGTTACCTACCTTGGGGCTCTACGTTTGCCTTAGTGCCAGCCAAAGGGCAGTGACATGGGCTCTGCACACCTGCCATCACTAATATCAGTGGTAGCATTTGAAGTGAGTGCAGCTGGATAGGACTTAACGTTTTTAACGAGTCATTGTTTTCCTCTGACCCCCTTCCCTAGCATGCTGGATCCACAACTTGCATGAATGGGCTGAGCTCCAGAGTGTTTGATTTACACCCAGGGGCGACAGGTTTGCAGCAATGTTGGTGGTAGCCAGAACACCCAGAGCTTGCACCCTTTCCCCTACCTGCCTAAGGCTCTGGGAAGGAATTTGGGTGGGGCATGGGTGCAGGAGGGAGTTGGGTGCTGGGTGTAGGCTCTGGGCTGGGCTGCACGAGTGGGTGAGCAGAGCAGGCTCTGGGAGGGCGGTTGGAAGGAGATGGGGTGCAGGTTCTGGGAGGGGGTGGGGTGCAGGGTTCAGGGGGTGCAGTACTTACCTGGGGCACTCCCCTCTGGCAGCGGCTCCTAGGCAAGGGGGCAGAGGGTCTCCATCCGCTGCTGCCTGCAGGCACCACCCCCACAGCTCCCATTGGCCTCAGGGGTGCTAAGGGTGGGGGCAGTGTGTACAGCCATCCCCCTACCCAGGCAGCAAGAACATGCCAGCAGCTGTGCAGAGCGAGTGGCTGGAGGTTGCTCTAGCCTGTGCTGCTGCTGCTGCTGGTGGCAGGGGATCCTGGGTCATTTTAAATCCCCCAGGGGTGGCTGGGAGACACATCAGAGGAAGAACATGGGAGTGGTAGATGGGGCCAAGGAGGGACCTGGCCACCAGGTCAGAAATATTCCTGGTGCCTGGGCATCACAGGCCCATAGAATTTGCCACCCATGTTTACACCATTTGCCATTTATGCTAGCCGAGTCTCTGGCCCACTGTTTCTGAGTCCCATTCCATGTGTGTGTTTAAATTAACTTAGTTGAAACATTTTCAATAGTGAAGTCTTTTAAAAAAGAAAGCTCCAAGCCAAAGAACATTTGCCAAGTTTCAGCTCAATATGAATTTTCATGACGGAACAATAAAAAGCTCAAGATGGAAGTTTAAAATGAAAACACAGGGAGAACTTTGCTCCCAACAGCCCCTCCCCAAAAACCTCTGCAACAAAAGTTTTCTTAAAAAAGAAAATGATCATGCGGGCTTAGGGGTAACTTCATAGCCCTTTAGTTTTAACAAGAAGAGAGAGAAGAGGAAAGGTAACGTACAGAACACCATCACGAAATTAATCTGTTGACTAGAGTCTTGATCCTTCCTGTCGATCCCTGTAGGAGCAGGGATTTTGCCTTCTGTGAACTACAATCAGGCTCCGCAGGCTTTTAAAGCCTGTTCCACAGTCTATCGATTGTGGCAGGTAATGCTGATTTCTGTGGTGTAATACCTAACTTCCTCTAGCACAGTAACAACAGCGGAGGCACTGAAACCAGATCGCCCGTGGGGTAAAAATGATGGCTGGTGGTAAGCATTCCTCATGAGGCTTTTGAACTTTGGAATCAATTCTCCCATTTGACTGCAAGTAGCCCCGGTATGTGGGTCTTCGAGGCATGTTGGGGAAGTGAGGGCTTCTCTATTGACGTGGGCCTTTGAAGGGGGTGGGGCTTGATGGGGATTGAGATTTGTTTGGGAGGTAGAGACTGTTGTGGGAATTCTGGGGCTGACAGATTCTGGTGTCTGCTGTGGGGACAGCTGCAAGTTTGTGTGGGATTGAAACTCAAGTCAAAGACTTGAATCCCAAATAAGCACCTTTTAAAGTCTGTCTATACAAGGCTCCTGAAGGGATAATAATCTCTGCTTAGCCATGCTCGGGGGGGTCACAGCAGGACCATAGCAATGGAGTGAGCGGTGGCCAACAGGCCTAGGCAGAAGATAGCCTAAGAATCATGGAGCTCTGCAGCAATCATGAGGCAGAAGAAAGATGGTTAATGGACAGAGTGCAGCAGCTTTTCCAAAACCCCGATATGCAGGTTGGACCTCCCTCATCCATCACCCTCGGGACCAGATGTGAGATTTGCCGGATCAGGGGAGGTCCCTTCCAGCATGGCCCATGCTGAACTCCTGCCCCCTGCTAGGGCTCCAGTCTAGCAACATTGCTGTCTGCCCAGCCGTGCCTCCCCAGGCTGGAGCTGCTGCTGGACCCTGAGCACCCAGGCCAGAGCTCCGCAGCTGCTGCCAGACCCGAGTGCCACAGCTGGGGCCAGAGCTCCGCAGCCGCTGCCAACCCCTGCCACCTCCCGGCCACAGATAGCAGAACTGCCTGCTGCGCCTCCCATCTCTCCACGTCCTCCCCCACACGGGGTTCCCGCCGAGTCGCTGGCTCCCCCGCCGCACTATGCCCTGCGGCAGATCTGAAGTTAGTGGGGCCCTGTGCTCAGCCCCCTGGGCCCAGCCAAGAACACGAACATTCCCTCTTCCTGACCCACCCATTTTTCATTCTTTTTTCTTCATCCGCCATCTATACGATAAGTAAAAATAAATCAAGCAAGGAGCCTGGATTGTTTTGTGGTCGAACTTTTTTTCCACAGACGACTTGAAAATTGCTGAGGGTCTCGGTGGACGACCTAATGATCTTTCCAAGAATTCTGTGTGCCATTAGCTAACTGTTGTACAGTGCTTTGGATAAGGGCACTTTATAAAAAACCGTAATCTCCATGGCCGTGGAGGACGGATTCAGGTGCTCCACTGGCCCTGTGCTGGCTGGCCCGGAGAAGTGGGCAGAGAAGTATGCTCTACCTAAAGTGAGGGGGGCACTGTTCCATCAGCCACTTGAACACCCCCCTCCCCCGCCCTGGACTCTCCATCCCCTGGCTGCTCTTCCAGTCGTCCACAGGAAGCTGCTACTAACCAGGCAGCAACCAGCAGCAGGAACACAGGCTGGCAGGTGTCAGAGGGGCACTGGGTCGCCACACAGACAGCGGCCGGAGAGAAGCGGTGCTTTCCTGCTTCAAGGTGCCTCTTTTCTCCAGCCCGCTGTGCAGCTGCCCCATGCTCCTCTGAAACTCCCTGTGCTTCAGCCTGTGTTCGCACTGCTCACCCCCTCCTGCAGCAAGCCTCCCTGCTTTCCTTCCCCTTCCGCCACAGCCCTCTATGCAGAGGGAATGCCCCCGTCACAGAGCAGCCACCCCCTGTGCAGCGGGGCAGGTGCCGGACCTGGTCCAGGACTGCCCAGGGCCCCATGTCGCTGTGGGGGTCTGTGCCAGGGAACAGTATGTTTCATTGTAATCCACCCCTGCCCCTGGAAAGCCACCCAGAAGAGATTCAAATGCTGCTCTGCTGAGTAGCAGAGTGCCCACAGCTGACAGCGTGTGCTTCCATTGAGGGTGCACATCCGCACATGCCTCACCACACACAATTAAATGTATTCTGCACATGCATGGAAAAAGTGACAGGGAACATCCGTGGCGACTGGGATTAAGCAGGCGGACTGAAGCGCCCTGCTGCTATAGTTCTTAGTCCGCGGCCGGGGCACAGGAAGGCATAAAACCCTCCACCGAAAGGGGTGAGCTTGCTGGGAGGAGCAGGGGAGGAAGTTTGACTTTGGGTCGTAGTCCCGCCTCTGGTCTGCTTCTGTGATAGTGCAGCTACACACAGCTGCTTTGATCGTCACAACCAGACAATAATACCTTCCCCTTTTGGAGAGGAGTCTACTTTGGGGGCTGAAGCCATGATTTAGATAAACTAGTCCAGACAAAAAAGTTAGTGGAATTTTTGCTGTAGGCCATGAGTAAAAAGTTTCCTTAGGATCAATTCAAACCTAGCAGATTGCAGCATTCAGTGCTCAAATTAATCTTATGCCAAGAGGATGAATTAAAAACTAGCAGGTTGCAGCATTCAGAGCTAACCATTAATCTAGTGCTTTGAGCCTCTCTTTCTACTTTCCAACTGGCTGCCTTGCTCTCATTCAAAAGCCAGGGTGGAACTATGTTTCCAGGTGGTTTGGATTAAAGCCGTAAAGAGCAACGAATTCTGTCACTGTCTGGTTTCAATCACAGGATAAGGTGGAGGGTTAGCCAAAAAGAGAGAGAACCACCAGTGCCAAGATACAGTGACTGGCCTAATTAGCAATGGCAATTCCACCTAATTAGTAATTAGATTAATTACCTAATTAACTGAGATTGTTGTTAGACAAAGGCAGGTAGAGCATCAGAGGTGATAAGCGTGATACCCGGGCAAGGTTACTCCGTGATTTATATTGATTTCTTTAACAGCTGAACAAGTCCCAGGGTCTCCATATATATTTACCTTGATCGTTGTCCTCCAGGATGCTTGTTAAATTATTAAAAATTTAATTAAAAAGGAATTCCCACCTCAAATTTATCTCCATTAAATCACCTTGTGCCAATGAACAGCCAGAATCCAGGCTCAATAAAAACACAACAGAGTTGGCCTGGGCAGATTGCACGACAGTGTCTCCGGTGCTGACACATGCAAACACATGTGGCCAGTAACACTACACGTCCCCTGTGGGCATTCTGAAATCTACCCCTCCCCCTCCCCCGCATCCCAGGGCGAGTCCCTGATGCCACCCCTGTTCCCTTTGTCTGCACTGGGAGGTGGGAGTGCACAAGCAGGTTCTGACTGCGAATACGGCGAGTCAGGCTAAACCTAGTTGTGCGGGGCTGGGACAGGTGGAGTGGTTTGTATTTCTGTGTGAGACACACAAAGTGCAAGGAGCAGGACACACAAGGGAGGCAGAACAGAACCCTCCGCCACCTACTGTCTCATCACTGGCCCTTGGAGATATTTGCTGCTAGCAGTCACAGAGCAAACCCTGAGTTTGCAGATTCACTTACTTAGTTAATATGTGTGTAGTCGTCTAGCCAAGCCATGGAAGATGCCACCATGTGATGCAGTTCTTCTAAACCGCCACTCATTAGCAGGGGCGTTCCTAACCAATTGGCAGCCCTGGGAAACCGCCTGGCTTGCCCATAGAGTTGCCAGATGGTTTCAAAAAAAATACCGGACAAAAATTTGTCAAGCAAAAAAAAAAAGGGTCGGGGAGTAACCAGGAAAACTTGGGGGGAGGATTTGAGAGGTCAGGCCAAAATGCAGTCACAGCCCTAAGACTGGCTCTGTCGGCAGCCCCGGACAACCACCCGGCTCACCCGCCCCTAAGACTGGCTCTGCTCACTAGCACCAGCACAACAATTGACAGGTAATTCCCCCCTTTCTTTTTCTGTTATAAATTCTGAGCGTCACCCTTTTTTTGCTCCCCTCAAGCTCCTCTGAAGAAGTGGGGTTGCCCATGAAAGCTCCTGATACTATGGATGCGCTTTTGGTTGTTCTTTTAGGCTACGTCTACACAGCAACATTAGTTCGAAATAACATAGCCCGCCTCTACACAGCCGGAAGTTATTTCATCATCATGTCAAAATGCTGTCAAGCTGGAGGACTTCTTACCCCGACACCTGTAACCCTCATTGTATGAGGCATAAGGGAAGTCGGGGGAAGAGTGCTCTGTTTCGAAATGAGTGCTGTGTGGACAGCACCAAACCCCGAAATAAGCTATTTCAAAATAAGCTACGCAGGAAGAGATGGGGCAGGGCCTGGGGTGGGGCAGGCGATTGTCCCTCTGTGAGGCCTTGTGCCCTCAAACCCCATACTGAGGCATTAGTGAACAAGAAGAAAGCACCTCACCTTTGGAATCGTTGTGGGCAGCATCCCTTACCTTGGCCATCTGCAGTCCAAGCACTAACCAAGCCTAACCCTGATTAGTCTAGGTCTGTGAGACAGAATGGAATCACAGCAGGAAGTGGGCTAGTGACAGATCACAGCTAACAGGGAGCCTTTACACACTGTTGCAGGAGCCACACGTCCCGGTTCGGTTTTCATTTGGTTCCGTGAGTTTGCCTGAATAAAGGAGGAGTAAGAATCTCAGGATTCAGGCCACTTATTTCAAGTTGTTGATCCGCTAATAGAGAGCAGCTTATCTGCCTGTTCTGTTGGTGCTTGAGGGCCTGGACAGGGGACCACAGTTTCATTTGGAGGGCTCAGAACCAAGCAGCATTCCCTAGCACAGCAACTCAGTGGGAACCCCATGGACGGCAAATCACAGAATGGCGCACAGGCCACATGTGGATACTCCAGAGTAGAAATATCAAATTTTCGCACTGAAGTGAGGTTTGATAAGTGTAGAGAATTAGTGTGGCAACATGATTTTATAAAGGCCCGGTTGAGACGAATGATTTTCCATCCAGTTACTCTACATAGCTGGATTCCTAGCGATCAGCAGTTAATTAAGATACGATTAACAAACTGCAAAGGAAGGTGATGGACAATAGCAAAAACCAAAAATGGGTAACAGATAGTCCCTGAAATTATTTTCTCTAGCTCACTTCTAAGAGTGAACCCACGTTTATGGGCAGTTTGAGTGTTCAGGATGCATCTCAATATTCTGCCTATCTCTGAGGTGTCAGAGTAGCGACATAGGCCAGTATCAAAGAGGAACCGATAGACTAAGGCCATGTCTGCATTACCACATAGTTTGGCAAAAACTTACGTTGCTTTGGGGTGTGAACAAAGCACATTCATATGTTTTGGCTGCACAGTGGTAGTATGCAAAGAGCTATGTCAGTGAGAGTTTTCTGGCCAACAGAGTTACCACCCCTGGTGGAGGTGGTTTTATTATCCCTCCCGCCAGCCTAGAGCCACTATACAAGTGATCTGACAGCAGCACAGTTGCATTGGTACTCAGAAATGTAGACATGGCCTTGTATTATCACAGGGTATGTCTAGACTACATGGCTCTGGCGACGGAGCCATTTAAATTAGTTTACCCAGCATAGGCAAAGAAGCGGGGATTTAAATAATCCCCGCTTCATTAAAATAAACATGGCCGCCGCACTATGCCGACGATCAGCTGATTCGGCACAGCGTGGCAGTCTAGACGCGGATCTATCGGCTAGGGAAGCCTTTGCCGACCGATCCTGTAAACCTTGTTTGCATACTCTTGCCTTTGTTTGCTAAAAGAGCTCCTATTTACTAAATTCTACCGGGTACTATTACCTCCTGCATAAAGATGGTCTATAAGGAAAGGTCTCAAAGTGGCATCTGCAGAAATTCATGAAGATATTATTGGGATGGTCTGTAAAGTGCCTGAAAGTTTGCTCTTAAATTTGTGAAATATACATCCCCATTTGAGAGGAGGACCTTTAATATCTCTGCCCTGCAGTGTAAAGAGAGGTGAATATCAACTATCTTTGTTCACAAACCCATCCTCTGCAACACCCTCAAAGAAGCTAGCCTTTTCTAAGTCAGCAGCAGCAGGAAGAGAGAGTTCACGATACTCTTATGCGAGTGAAGATTTTTTGTGGTTAATAAGGAGATGTTTAGACTTATCACTGTAGCATTTATCTCAGTCAAGTCTACCTGGTGAAAGAGAACATGGCTAGTGTAGTTCTTTCTTTGTACATAGAATCACAGAGCTGAAAGAGACTTCAGGAGGTCATCAAGTCCAGCCCCCTGCCCAAGGCAGGACCAATCCTAACTAAATCAACCCAGCCAGGGCTTTGTCAAGCCAAGACTTAAAAACATCTAGGGATGGAGATTCCAACACCTCCCTAGGTAACCCATCCCAGTACTTCACTACCCTCCTAGTGAAATAGTTTTTCCTAATATCCAACCTAGACCTCCCCCACTGTAACTTGAGACCATTGCTCCTTGTTCTGCCATCTGTCGTTACTGTGAACAGCCTTTCTCCATCCTCTTTGGAACCTCCCTTCAGGAAGTTGAAGGCTGCTATCAAATCCCCCCTCACTCTTCGCTTCTGCAGACTAAACAAACCCAAATCCCTCAGTCTCTCTCTTCATAGGTCATGTGCTCCAGGCCCCTAATCATTTTGGTTGCCCTCCACTGAACCCGCTCCAATGCGTTCATATCCTTTCTATAAGGTCTTATGGAAGAGGCACAAAAGCCTATGCAAATGAAGCACAGATTAGCATATTGCCATGCTTCGTTTGCATAATTAATTAGGGGCTGTTTTTGCGCAACAGGCTTTTGTGCTAAAAAGAGCTATGTAGGCGGCTCCTTTTGGCGCAACACCCCCCGCTTGTGCAAGAGCCATTCTTCCTCATTTTTTCAGGAAGAACGACTCTTGCGCAAGAGGGGGGTGTTGCGCCAAAAGGAGCCGTCTACATAGCTCTTTTTTGTGCAAAAGCCTCTTGCGCAAAAAGAGCCCCTAATTAATTATGCAAATGAAGTGTGGCAATATGCTAATCCGTGCTTCATTTGCATAGGCTTTTGCGCAAGAGAGGTGCAGTGTAGACGTAGCCGGAGTGTGAGAACACAGCCATTGAATCTTGATGTTCCACAGAGTCCTTCAACTCATGTTCTGAGGCAGAAGTTCTTTTTCAGAAACATGCTATTGCCTGTACTTGCGTTAACCAAAAGTGGGCCCTTTAAAAAGGTTTCTCTATCAAGCGTATATAAGAGTGTTCTTCAGATGCACACAGATACCCTCTCTGAATACCCTATTCATCTGCCAGACACAGGAAATCCTTCTGTATCAACCAGCCACCTTTAGACTAGTGGAAAGGAAGTAGGAGGCAGCTGCTGTTACCATGTCAAGATATAGCAGAAGTTCACAAAGAAACAGAAACCAACCCTCTCCAGTTCCTGCTGGAGGTTCTTTACCCTGTTCCTTCTCCTTTGCCAGCTTGCTCTTTACACTGTGATTCTGAAGATTTTGTGCCCGGTAGCCATGACTGTCGTCACCTGAGCACACAGGGGAAGAAGGGAGAGAAGCACAAAGCATGAAGTATATACACCTTCCATACGAGACCCGCATCGATTTTTATCAATCTACAGCTGCTCTGAATTGGGGCTACATCAGAAAAAAAGAAGTGCCTCCAATTCTGCCCAACAAGTAGGCCACTTTTTGCTACTCAAAGCAGAGAACGGTAGCAGTGGAGCGACTGATAAGGGTATGGATGAGGCCAATGACCTTGTACGAGGGACAAAATGGGCTTGAGAGCTTCCATAAAGATACAAGCCACAGGACAAGATATCAACACTGCAGGCGCACAGGACATTTTCTCCCACCCCACAGTCCCTCCCTGTGTTCCCAGAGGTTGGTAAAGCAGCTAGAGCGAGTATGTTTTGCTGCTTTCTCTGCTCCCTCTTTCCTCCAGTCCTATGAGCGCTCAGATACAAAGGTGACCCATGCAGTATAAGAACTGATATCAAATAGAAATCCCATTCAGCTTTCTAGTCCTTCAGTCCTGCACTCCTTTCCCCAACTGCACCAGCGAGGGTAGGGGTACGGCATACTCATCTCCCTCCCAGCCCGACTGCCAGATAGCCTTGCCATTATGAGCACTTTCAATACTATGAAATAAATACCTACCCCATAATGAGCCACGCTCATCCCAGATGTCCTTCCATCAATGTAAATGAAGGGGCACCTGGGATGAATCTGGCCCATTATGCAGCATGTAAATCATATTACCGCAGAAGCCTGACACATTTCCCAAAGCGCAAGCTGGAGAATTCTCCCAGCACCTTGCAGGCCTCTAAACCTCATTTCCAGCATGCCAGAGGTCCTTTTATTCATTAATCATATTTGCTTAATAACCTTGTTGTATCTCTCCAGTGCAGGAAACTGACAGGGTCACATAAGGTAATTGTAAGATGTCACTTCTGGTGAAAAGAAGTGTTAGATGCACTGTCATTCCCTGCCTATGCAGATGGTATAGATCCTTATTAATTTAGCTTCCCAGCCTCACCCAAGAAGTTACTGCGAGATGCATAAAGATGTTCAAATGCCAGGCACCTATTCTGACAATCCTTTGGTTTAAATCTTGCAGGAAGGTTTATGATAGTGAATGTATAATGTTCTTGCTTTCTCTTGCTGGATGACTGACAATGCTATGCTGAGCTGTATTGTGTTTATTGCAGATCATCATGGGCGGTGTCAAAGAAAAGCTTGCAGAGGGAGACTATCCTGGATTCAGTCTGGTCGTTAGATTACTGTACTAGCTTCTCTCATTAAAAGTTCTGTCCCCAGAAGGATGCCTCACACTCCTGCTGCTGTGGAAATCAAGAGGAATTTGCGATTGGGGGCAGGATCAGGCCCTCATGGCAGCAGTTTTCAAACTATGGGTGGGGACCCAGCACTGAGTGGCACAATGCCAGGCGCCGGGTCACCTTGCTGTAGGGTGATGTCTATGCTCACGGCAGCATGCAGTGAACAGACGCTGCATACACCCCTAACATGAGTAGCATTTGCACTAGAGATGGGGAGGCACAGCTGCTTACAAAAGTCAAAGCCTCCCGCCTGAACCCCTGTGGTGTGTACCCCGTGTGACGGCGCGTTGGGGGTCCCCCGTCTCCTGCACCCCGAAATGGCACAAACAGACTGCACCAGCCGGTGGAATAGAGGAAGTTTATTGCCTCTCCAGGTTACAGCACAGCACAGATGTAATCTGGTCACAGAGCTGGGCTAGGATGCCTCAGGCCCCCTTGAGATGGGGGAGACTGGGCCCCTAAACTCCAGCCCCTTTCCCTAGGCTGTCTCCTCCATGCTTCCAGCCAGCAACTAACTCACCCTCTTCCAGCCCTGCCCCCCAGCCAGGGCAGCATTCCACCTTCCTTTGTTCCTCTCCATGGGGGGTGTCTGGCCATACGGGTTTGCATAGTGACTCATCCTGTTTTGCTGGGTTGTGGTACCCACGACAGCCAGTGGGGGTTACCCCAGAGCCAGCAGCATAGAAACCAGCCAGGTACCCCCACTACGTCACACCCCGCATGGCTCTCTGCCTGCCCAAGCAGCACCTTCTGGTCTACACTGCGACAGGGAAAAGTTCCCGCAGCAAGGAAAGACTCTGGCAGAGCCTTTCACTGCCATGTACAGCTACACACTGCAGAACATGGAGGAAGCCTGCTTTTCACTGCAGTGTGTAGCTACACAAAACCTATCTACTGCGTCCAGAGCTGACATCACCTCATTGCCTCTCTATGCAGCTTCTACTCTCTCTGACCCATAAACATTCTTCCTCTCGTGCTCCTTACAGCTTTCTTACCACAAGCACGTCATTATTACAGCATGGGGTCTCGCTGCAAGGCTGGAGTTCTGGGTGTTCCCTTTGATAGTTCTTGTTGAAAATCAGGCAGTTTAACTAGCCTGCAATTATTTTACTGGAATCTTTTAACTGGCACCGAACTCTGTGCAACTTGCAGTTGTTTGTCAGCCCACGTTTTTCTTGCCCTCCGCTTCCCAACAGCCTCGTCTAACATCAGTCCTCGAGCGATAGAAAATTATGTTCCCTGCTGGAATTCCAAGTGTCACGGCTTGTATTTTTCTGCAGAGCAGTGGAGAATGACAACCTAGGTCAGGGAATCATTTTCAACAGCATTTGCCAGACAAAGTATGCAGGAAGTCCATCCCTAATTGTTCATTCGGTCTCAGCCACCTGACACATAGTTTAGTTATACCACACAGCTGGGGCTGGTTTAGGCAATCAATGGGAAACAGTGAGTGCTGGAACTAGGTTCTAACCTAGGTAGGTTCAGAAATCATGTTCATCACTAGAACAAGAGTGCCTTCCAGCAGGGCATTAAGTAACATGACTGGCATCTGTCTGGCTGTGTTTGTGCTCTCATCCCAATCTCTCATGTGGAAGGGGGCCTAAAGACAAATCTGAGTCTGCCTATCTCTTCAAACACAACCTGGGTGAGATTCTGCTCTCAGGTATAACACTGCACATCAAAAGACTCCCCTCTGTCCATTCAGTCTAGGAAGTATTAAAGCACAGACAAGCCCTCAGACAGGGGGGCAAAAGAGTCAGCTACCCCTGGCCCTTTAAATCACCACTGGAGCACTGCGTGGTGCTCTCTGGTAGAGTCAGAGGGCTGGCTGCTCCTGGCCCCGCCCCATCCACGTGAGGCCCCGCCTCTTACAGGAGTGTGGAGCCGACACTCCCCAACCTTGTCCTGGGTCCCAGCGTGGCTGTTGGTTCCCCATTCCCCTGGGCATCACGCAGCTTAGAATTTAAAGGGCCAATCTACACTCAGTGACTTCAGCGGGCACTAGATCAGTGAGAACACTGCGTTGACCTGGTCTACGCTAGATTAGATTGGCATAGCTACAGCATGCAGAGGTGTGAAAAATTCACATCTGTAAGTAGCATAGTCAAGATGATCTAAATCCCTACTTAGATCTACATTGACCTAGCTACCACTTCTATGGGAGGAAGATTACTTACACCTTTGCTTTGGGGCATACAGTGTCTACACAGAGATGCTATAGTGTTGCAGCAGTACTTCTGTAGCATTTTAACCTCTTCATATTTCTACAGTCATTTACCTGCTTAAAGAACTGTGAAAACTACTCGCTAATCTTCACAACAATCCCGTGAAGCATAGGTTAAGTGGCATTATCACCATTTTAACAAATGAAGAAATTGAGACAAGTGTCAAGTGACTTGCTCAGGAGAACTGAGATCATAACAGCTCAACCAACCTAAGCTAATTCCAACAGAGCATGACAGTCCCTTCCCAAAGCGGTGCAAAAATGATGCTGGAGAAACACTACTGAACAGTCTATTCATTCCCCATTGAAAACCATAAGCATGGCGCATGCATATCAGAGGCTGGAGTTTGGTCACTTTTCTGTCTGAATTTAACTATCGGGATTTCCTGCCCTATAGCAAAAAGGTGAAACCAGCTAAAACAGAATGAAAAAATAAGGATTTAGGAAAATTAACTGAACATGCTGTAAACAAAACAAAACAAAAACCCCTAAATCAACCACAAGAGCAGAGCAGACCCCATGCATATAGTGAACACTGAGAAGAGCTTTTACTATTGATAATAGCTATACACATAACAAGGCTGGTTTGGGAAGAGAGGCCATATCCTTTTACAAGACTATTTCAAAGTCATCTGTATTTTTAAAAGTGAATTTAACGTAGAGTAACTTGGAATACAGTTGGGTCTTTGTGTTATTTACAGAAAGCTGTACTGTACATTCCTTGTCCGTGTGTTTAACTAAACATTAGGGTAATATTTTATACAGCGTCTATCTACATCAGCCTGCTCAAGAGTTTACTAGCTAGACATTTTGCCTTGATTCCTAAAGAGAAAAATACACTCATTTATTTCTCTGAAATAGCACATTATGATGGATGCAACTGCCAGGCTACCGTTAATAGATGTTATTTGATGGAAAACATCATTATTTAGGTGAGCAAAGTTATTATTAAATAAACCATTGTCCATGGTGGAGCTGCACGTCTAGAGCCTGAATCATATTTCGGTGAAGACTTTCAGTGGGCGCAGTCCCAAAGAGTGGATTAGCAAACCCTGTCGAACCATCTTTTGGTGAAGGGCGACTGCATGTGTGCAGTGTTTTCAGAGGGCTCCAAAGAAAAGTCATTCAAACATTCCTGTCCTGTCTGGAGGGCTGCAGAGCCATACATTATACAGCAGTGTGGAAACCTTGCCTGTGTAACTGAAATTCAGCCAAGCAGCAAAGAGGGGAAAGCGTGTGGCTTTGAGGACTGAACACAGGACTGGGCCCCAGGGGTTCAATCCCAGCTCTGATGCTGCTCGGACCTTAGCTTAGCCTGTGGCTCAGTGGGTCCTTCGGCACAAGTTCATTAATCCGTGGCCCCTTGCCTTGCACTGGGGCTGGGACCAAGGGCTGTGCTTCTCCAAAAGCATCACCCAGGAGCTGGGAGGGAAGAGGATTTATCTCTCCTCGTTGCAGGCTCACTCTAACCTCCACTTCAACAGACTGTAGCTTCCCGTGCCGCCTACGGACTCCAGTACCTTAGGCAACTGCCAGAGCACAGAGTGCTTCAGCCGCTCCTGCCCTCAGCAGGAGGTTGCACTGGGAACCACGAAGGGCAGACAGCCCCCAGCCGTGAGAGCTGAAGTGCATCCCTGTGCCCCTCTGGAGCACTGCCAAGGCACCAGTCTCTGCAAAGCACCATGGCTAGAAGGGCTCAGAGTCCAGGTTACACTTTACGGAGGTGAATGGAAAACAGGGAGCAGGGGGCAGGCCCTTTGCTGGTGCTTCTGGCCACATACACTGGAGAGGAAGCTGCATGTTGGGGGTGGAGGGGCAGGGAGGAGCAAATGCACCCTGCCTGGAAGAGTCAGCTCCCCTTAACTCCTCTTGGTCAGTGGGCGTTCTGCCTGAGTAAGTGTGCAGAACAGGGCCCTTCTGACCAACAGAGGGAAACGTCCATGAACAATGGGGGTACGTCTACGTAGTGGGACTTGGGGACCCTGGGCTCAGGGATGACTGGTATGGGGGTGCCTGGGGAACCACTGACTATATGATCCCCACCCAATAGGGGAAGCCTCTCCTTGCTCCTGATCTGCCTCCGATCCGGCCTCTCTCCTCCTCTTCCCTGCCTCTGCTCTGGCCCTGCCTTGCCCCTCCTGCCCATGGCGTTTGGGGGGACACATGCCCCCCTCATGCCCCCTGCCTGGGCTTGAGCATCTACCTGGGCTTTTACTTCTTCCCTAACCTTGCTCAAATTTAGGGTTCTGGCAACCACGAGCCACAGTAACCATACCTCAGTGTCCTCCCGCAAATGTGGCTGCTCTGTCCCAAGGGTCGTGGTGCCCTGCAGCAAAACGTCTCTGCCCACCCTGCCGGGACAGGAAGTCTGAAGCAGCTGGTTTGGCAAAAGGGTCGATCAGTCCACACTCCATGGCAAAGCCAGGAGGCTCTCTCTAGTGTGTTGCCGTTCGGTGATCAGAGGAGAATGAGTTACCGCTGAGCTGAGGTGCTGCCCTCCCTGAAGCAATAGCGTGGATTGCAGAGCCTTAGGACAGAGAGGACTAAGGAAGTCGTGCCATGGAATTGTGGGATACATCCCGCTGACTCGTGGGGCCCAAGTCGAGCGGGGCTGAGTCTACACTGCAAAGCAATAGGGCTCGGCTTGACTATAGGTGTGACTTTGCAGGGCAGCGGTGTGGCCAGGAGAGGACACATGGGTGGGCCCAAGCTTCTGGTGGGTGAGCAGTGATGGGGGAGGAGGCATGAGGGATCAGGCCACCTCCCTCCATTCCTCCTTCGCAGGGGGCAATGGATAGCTGGGGCAGGGGCCCTCCCAGGCATGCACCCAGGGAGCAGGTCAGGGTGTGGGGTGGGGAAGAGTCAGGGTGGACCTGGATGCTAAATGGATGGGCTGCAGCCACCCATGGCTACACCTCTGCTGCAGAGCCCTGAGACCCGGGCTTAGTGCAACTGAAGGTGCCAATTCTGGGGCTGCTCCAGGGCTGGAGCACTCACAGGAAAAAATGGTGGGAGCTCAACACCCCCCAGCAGCTCCTGCCCCTCTCCCCAGGTTCTCCCCAGTGATCCCACCAATCAGCACCTCATCCTGGGTGGGGAGGGGGAAGAGTGAATGCAAAGCACATGCAGGAGGAGAGGCAGAATAGCATGGAGCAGGGTCCAGAAGAGATGGAGCAGGTGCTGGAGAAGGGGCTGGAAGAGGTGGACCGGGGACTCGAGCGGGGCCTGGAAGAGGTGGAGCGGGGGCTGGAAGAGATGGAGCAGGGGTTGGACGAGGTGGAGTGGGGGCTGGAAGAGGTGGAGCAGGGGCTGGAAGAGATGGAGCGGGGGCTGGACGAGGTGGAGCGGGGGCTGGAAGAGATGGAGCGGGGGCTGGACGAGGTGGAGCGGGGGCTGGAAGAGATGGAGCGGGGGCTGGAAGAGATGGAGCAGGGGCTGGGCGAGGTGGAGCGGGGGCTGGAAGAGATGGAGCGGGGGCTGGACGAGGTGGAGCGGGGGCTGGAAGAGGTGGAGCGGGGGCTGGAAGAGGTGGAGCGGGGGCTGGAAGAGGTGGAGCAGGGGCTGGACGAGGTGGAGCGGGGGCTGGACGAGGTGGAGCGGGGGCTGGAAGAGATGGAGCGGGGGCTGGACGAGGTGGAGCGGGGGCTGGAAGAGGTGGAGCGGGGGCTGGAAGAGATGGAGCGGGGGCTGGACGAGGTGGAGCGGGGGCTGGACGAGGTGGAGCGGGGGCTGGAGAGGTGGAGCGGGGGCTGGAAGAGGTGGAGCGGGGGCTGGAAGAGATGGAGCGGGGGCTGGACGAGGTGGAGCGGGGGCTGGAAGAGGTGGAGCGGGGGCTGGAAGAGGTGGAGCGGGGACTGGACGAGGTGGAGCGGGGGCTGGACGAGGTGGAGCGGGGGCTGGACAAGGTGGAGCGGGGGCTGGAAGAGATGGAGCGGGGGCTGGACGAGGTGGAGCGGGGGCTGGACGAGGTGGAGCGGGGGCTGGACGAGGTGGAGCGGGGGCTGGAAGAGGTGGAGCGGGGACTGGACGAGGTGGAGCGGGGGCTGGAAGAGGTGGAGCGGGGGCTGGACGAGGTGGAGCGGGGGCTGGACGAGGTGGAGCGGGGGCTGGAAGAGATGGAGCGGGGGCTGGACGAGGTGGAGCGGGGGCTGGACGAGGTGGAGCGGGGGCTGGACGAGGTGGAGCGGGGGCTGGACGAGGTGGGCTGGGGCAAGGCAGGGTAGGGATGGAACGAGGTGGAAAGAGGGAGGGTGCGGTTTGGGGGGGAAGAGCTGCAGTTGGGGTCCGACCTGGGAGGTGAAGCCCCCGTGACAAATTAGAACTTCAGCGCCTGTGAGCACAACTACAGCGTAGATGCAAGGGGAGGGTGTAGGCTCAAGCCCGGGCTAGGGGCTTCCATTGCAGTGTGGACGTACCCAGGTGTGTCTAGGCGACGGCCGCAGGTGTCTTAGCTCCAAACAGCAGCAGCCAAATGGCAGCAGCCTGGGCTAGCAGGCCCAGTTCCTACTGGGGCCCCGATGAGCCCCTAAGCCCAGCTTGCCATTGCTTCGCTGCTATTGTGATTCCCAGCTAGCTCAGGTGTGTCCACACACACTGCAATCTCACCTGCCCAGGCCTGCCAATGGGGGGGGGAGGGGCAAGGAAGCATTTGCACAAGGGCCTGGTGGAATTAAGGGGGCCTGGGGCTGCTGCGTTGCAGTGGCAGCCGTGACCCAGTCTTTTGAAATAGCACTACTGGAGCAGAGAGGCAGCAGCTGCAGGAGTCTGTCAGTGGGGGGGGGCGGGGGGGAGGGAGCAGGAGCTCCCTGCATCTTTGAACGCCCGCTCAGGTCTGCAGAGTGAGGGGGGGGGACACAACAGTGAATGAAGAGGGGGGAGCCAAGCTGGGAAGCGAAGGAGGGAGCCAAGCTTCGGGGGTAGAGCCAGGCACAGGACTGCAGGGAGCAAGGGCTGAGATGGGCAGAAGAACCAGGCTGGGAAGGCAGAAGAGCGGAGGGGCTAAGGCAGGGGTAGGCAGGGAGAACAGAGCCACCGGGGGGGGGGGGGGGGCAGAGAGGGGAAGCACAGTGGGAGCGGCACCTCCAGGCAGGTGGGATGTGGCAGACGACGAGAGGGTCCTCTGACTGAGGGCTGGTGCTTGAGGTTTCTCTGGGCAGGGAGGGGGGTGGCCTGCGGCTCCCTCTGAGGGAGGGAGATAGGGGCCCATTCATGTCTTGTCCTGGGGCCCAGAATGCCTGTCCGCAGGCCTGCACCTCCCAGCGCCATGTAGACATTCACAGCCAACCTGATCCAACGACCTGGAAGTCAGAACACTCCCCTTGACTGCAGGGGGCTTTGAAACATCTCCCGGCGTGCGAGCGCACCCCTCCCTGAGCACAGTGCACGAGGGAAGTGATGCGTCCCCGTGCGCACAAAAACGGGCCCAACTCTGAGCGTAAAATGCTTCCCGTCAGTGGGGCACCCTGCTATTAGGCCCCCCAGCAGAGACACAAATAAACATTGATGGGTTGGGTCACGTCAGCCTGGCGAAGGCCTCTGTGCTGCGATACCGGGATTGCTTAACAACTGTTCCTCACATCCAGGGAGTCTGCTCTGCAGCCCTAGCGGCCAGCCAGCTGGCTTCGAGTTCAAGCCACAAAGGCTCACGCACTAAGCTCCACAGGTCTCAGCTTTGATGTGGCCTGTTGGTGTTACCCTGGAACAAAGCATGTTGCTAGTTTTGCCCTCACTTCCTCCCTTACATACATACGTGCATGAAACTCCCACTCGCCGCAGGGGAAGTCACGTAGCTGTGTTTGAAGGCAGGAGGGGGGTGAATCATTGGGGGCCAGATTTTCACACCAGTATTAATACAAGCCAGTGACGAGCCACTGTGCCTAGAATCACTGCCGAGGGCTCCAGTTCAGCTATGGAACTGCAGGCGGCTACAGGCGGGCGAGAGCGTTGCCTTTCCATGACATCTCAGTCTTTAACACGAGGCAGAACAGCTGGGCAGTTCCTCTGGGCAGTTCCTCTTGTAGCCAGCATGGCTCATTGCCACACGCAGAGGGCACCAGGGAAGTGGCTGGGTGGATAAAGCATAGGAGTGAGTTAAGGAACATCCCCACTGCGGCCCCTGCTGCATTCTGCTGCTTTCTCCAGCCGGTCCCTGCTCCAGTAGCTCTGTCTTCAGCACATTACCCAGCCCCACGGCTCCCCACTGCTTCATCTCAGAGCTTCCTGCACATTCTTCCAGAGCACGGCTCTTGCTTTCCGGCCGCTCACTGCCTGCCTGACAAAGACCCCCGCTTAGCCCAGACGGCAGCGCTGGGAGGTGGCCAGGAGGGTGGGAGATGTTCCAGATTCCTGCGACGCCTGGGTCCAGATTGCTGGGCTGCAAAATCATGGCACGCAGAACGCGGCCGGAGGCGAGTAAGGACACAACGGTTTGGTTCAGAGACCCCAAGTTCTGGGCCCAGGCTTCTAATGCCAGTGGACCAGATTCACCCCTAGGGCCAGTGCCTTGAAGTCCAAGGGCTTACCGGTGGGATAAATCTGGCCCATTGGGGCTCAGCTGGCCTCCATCTGTGCACAGGACCCAGGGAGGCCAAGAGACTTGCCGGGCCCATGGGCAAAGTGAGGGGCGAGCCTGGCACTATGCTCCTGGAAGGGGCAGGCCTCGGGCAAAAGGGCCAGGGCTGCGGGGCTAGTTTCCCCCTGCGCCAGCCCTTCAGCACCACCTGCGGCTCAGGGTGCTGGCCACGGCCACAGCAGCACTGGTGGCAGCCAGGAGCCACAAGCCCTTTTGAATAACCAGCCCCTGAGGCAATTCCCCCTCCCCCTCCCCCTGTCCTGGCGGTGAGCCTGATGGTACGAGAGAGGCTTCTCTACCAGTTTTCTCAGCTGATTGGCCCATTTTAAGTGCAATTATGGAGTGTGGTGGGGGAGGGGGTATAACAGTTGATCATTAGGCCAGGCCTGGAAACCGCCTCCGGGGGTAACTTTCAGTCACAAGTACTAGGGCGCAGTGACCTTGATCTCCTACCCATTGCCAGTCCCTTCAGACAAGCAGTGCCCCACACAAGCTGAGCGTTACCCTAAAACGTCGGTTCTAGATTTCTTCCCATGATGTTCTGCACCCAATACACAGCCGCTGCTGGCTCTGGCCCATGGAAAACTGTCCCCTAGTTCACGAAGAAACTCTAATTGCAGCAGTTAAATGGTTAATCACACATCAGGGAGGGGCTTTTTCCTGACACAAGCTAAAATGGTTTAAGCCAAGGGTGGGGAACCTTTTTTGGGTCAGGGGCTGCTGACCCACAGAAAAATCAGTTGGGGGCCAGTCGGGGGCCGCACGCAAGTGAGAAGCAAGGGAAAAAAACCACAACAAAAACCAAACCCTCACTGACATGGTCCCCAACTGAAGAGAAAGACAACAGAGGTGGGATCTGCAAGGGAACGGGGGGCTGGAGCCCCCGCAATAAGTCCCCAATGCTTAGGGGACACCCCAAGCTTCAGGGGCCAGATGCAGACAAGCCGAGGGCCAGATCCAGCCCCCGAGCCTTTTAGGTTTCCCACCTCTGATTTAAGCAAAGGCTAAACTAATCTTTGTCTCCATTAGGGGCTTAACTAGCCCACTTCAAAATCACATTAGTGTAACCCGGACAATGTTTCTAACACAGACAAGCACTGAGTTTGAAGAGGGCCTGAAACAACTGCTCCGTAAGGTGTTAACAGCTTCTGTCCATGGGAAGGCAGGGTAAAGTGTTAACTCAGATGTCTGGAGCTGATTTAAGCCTCACTATTGTAAGCTATTTCACGGCTGATCAAAGCATAGACAAAAGGAGAGAGACAAGGAAAAGCAATATAATTCACCGCGAGTGACACTGCAGCATCTCGGGAGCATGGAAGAATGCTGTGAACTAGCGCGGAGATGCACCGGGTGGGGGAAGGAAAAAGTAAAAGCCCCAGAAACAAGTCACTTGACGTCCCTTTCCTGGGGGCTTGCTTCATTTCCAAGAACCAAGCTTGGAAGCAAAGCAAAGTGACTCAAAGCACCAGAGGCCTTTCCAGCATGAGCCAGCCGGGAGGAGACCTACCACGAGCCTTTCCCTCTTGTCTCTCCCTGCGCACTAGCATCACCTTTCCTTTCATAGCCCACCCCCAGTCATGCGACAGGCACCCTTTCCATGCTCAGTCCGCTTTGCAGCGCCTCACAAGTTCCTCTGATCTTTTAACTGCTGCTTTGCCTCCTGCCTAGGCATGAATGCTGCTCATGGCCCGCCGGTGTAGTTTGATCGTGTGGGCAATTTTTAATAAAGCAGATTTCTCATGTGGAACCAAGAGGCTTTAATTGAAGGATGTGAGGGAGCGGGAAGGTAATTGCTGCTAATGGCTCTGCACCCAGGAACCTGCTGCAAGAGGCTCTTTTTCTGACTAGCACCTTTCTCTCTGTTTCTGGGGGGGGGGGATTTTCCCAGGTAACGGACTGATTTGTAATGTGTGAGACGTTGGGGGTGGGGGGCGAATGGGGGAAGGAAAGCTGAAGCTGCATCACCTTCGATCCCACACAGTGATTCTGCTGCTGTGGGGAAAAGCCCAGGCAGGCTGCTCCTGGAAGACTTCCCACCTTGCCTCCTGGCTCGGGTGATGGCTCTTAAAGGAGCCAGCCCCGGCCGTGGCTGCAGGCAGCAATGTGCCAGCACCGAGCTTTTCTCCTGCACTCCTGAGGTGCTCAGCTTATTTTGTGGGGTGTGGTGCAGCGCTCTGGCTGGTTGGGGGAAGCTAGAGGCTCATCACAAGTGCTCCAGCCTTCCCTGCTCCTCCCCTCCCCTTTGTCCTTGGCAGAACAGTGAGCATGGGAGTGGAGTCAGAGAGGTGCAGGTCAGGCCTTCCAGCCTGCTGCATCCTGCCTGCAGTCTGGATGGCAGAGCCGGGGGCAGGCAAAGCAAGAGAGCAGCAGTGGCAGCACGACACAGAGCAGAAGAAATCCACAGCAGGCAGCGCCACCCTAGCCCCTCCATCCGAGAGAAGAGGGTGGAGCGGAGCAAACTGCCTGCCAGCAGCAGGGAAGTAAAGCAGGAGCAAGCGACCAGTGAGCCTGGTTCTCTGCTCAGCCAAGTTTCTGATTGGTGCAGCTGAGGGAGGAGGGGGAGGATGACTACATGAATCCCTGTGTCTCAGGGTGGCTACACACCAGCCCTGGCCCCTATTTACAGCAGCTTAGGCGAGGCTAACCCGTGCCAGCTGGCAACAGTCCCCGCGGGCTGGATGTCAGCTGGGGAGAACCAGCATGCAGCATGCCCTCGCCGCTCTCCGTGCCAGCGCAGCCGGGGGAGGAGGCAGATGAACGGGGAACATGAGTCCTGTGCCAGAGGAGAGCTGCTCAGAGCAGGGGGAATACTCCATGGGGCAGATCCAGCAGCTTTCCAGCCCCTTCTACTGCCAGAGTGATGGGCAGACAGCAGAGAACTAGGGGTGTTATATATGGGTTAATTGAATAGTTGATTAACCTCATAAATTCTTATCAGTTACTCAACTATTCTAGGGTCCCCGGGGGTCGGGCCGGCAGCCAGTGAGCTCTGGTCCCACTCCTGAGGAGCCCCCTGCCTCTCTGCACTGCTGCCTCTGTATCAGAGGCAGCAACGCAGGGTGCCAGGTGGGAGCTGGTCCGCAAGGGGAGCCAGTTTTAAAAAACAGCTCCCCTCATAGACTGGCTGCCTGTTGCCCCGTGTTACTGCCTCTAACGCCAAGTTAATTTCTTGCGCAAGAAAGCTCGATGGTTAAAATGGCCATCTGAGCTTTCTTGCGCAAGAGAGCCTCTACACTGGCACGGATGCTTTTGTGCAAAAGATGTCTTTTGCGCAAAAATATCTGTGCCAGTTTAGACACTCTCTTGTGCAAATACTTTTAACAGAAAAACTTTTCCGTTAAAAGTATTTGCGCAAAATCATGCCAGTCTAGATGCAGCCATTGTGAGAAGCCTGGCAGCTGGGGAGATAGGAGCTGGACTCTCATTAGGAATTGAGAATATTACACGGAATTCCTTGGACCCTCTGGGTGGATGGGGCACGGGGCTGAACAGCCATGTTCCTGTGCACACAGACAGGGCCAACCGCCCCACTCACACCCCAAATGCCCATTTTAAAGACTGCTGGGAAACTCCCTCCCTGCGCACAATGGGGTGTGTGGGATGCACGGCCTTTCCTCCTGTGTCATGAACGGGGAGCCGCTGTCGGGATGCACTGGGGACCTACCATCCACTTAATTCCCTGCGATCGCAGCGGGGGAAGTATCTGTGGACCCCGGCAACTTATTCACTCTCAGTCCTGAAGTAGCACAACTCCACTGTGCCAATCCCTGTGCGCACACAGGAATAAAAGACAATCCCTGCCCCTTTTTGTTCTAGTCAGGCAGCCCTTGCAACAGTAAGATGGGCTGACTGCAACCTGAGCAACTGGGCCCGGACTCCCAGCTCTCCCTTCGTAAGGGTAGCGGCTCCCCAGTCCTATACTAGGTTGGCCCCAGCATGAGGCAGAGCTATTAAGGTCCTGCCTGTGGAGGATCAGCTTAGCAGACCCACCACAGCCATTTGTTCCCAGCACACCCCCATGTCAAAGTCCACTGTCTATTCTAATCCATCTCCGTTCAGTACATTAGAGCAGAGCTACTCAACTCTGGCCACAATGATACTCTCAGCACATGCTGAGGGCTGCAACTTAAGTGTGGTTGCATAGACATGCACAGGGCTCGACAAATCAAGTAACCTACTCGCCCGTGGTGAGTAGGTTACAAGCCGGCACAGCCAGGCGCCGCACGAGCTGGGCATGCACAGCTCGCAGAACCGCAAGGCTGGCGAGCAGGGCTCACTGCCGCTTGGCGAACCCTGTATATGCAAATAGCTTCTTTCACACTAACAGGCATGAATACAAAGATTAAGGCTACACCACACGCAGGCCCCATTTAAGTCAGCTCTGTGATATTAATAAAATGCAATAACTACCCGATTTCCACTCATATGTCAGCACTCTTAATGAGCAATGACAGTGCAGGAATTTAACTACTAAAACGCATATCAACAGAAGACCATTCTATTGACTCCTTTTTTGTTTTGGCTCCCACCTGAGAGCCGTGTGTATCCAAACTGCACCAGGGATGGCAAACAAATGGCCATGGGTCGCATGTGGCCCGTCGGCCACGTGTTGCGTAGCCCTGCATTAGAGCCTTTCAGGAAACACTGTCATGAGGCAGCTAATGAGAGGGGAGGTTTGTGTACCAGCTCAGTGGACAACTGGGGACAATTTTTTTCCAGCATTTCACTGATTTTAACAAACACACACACACACTTGCTTGTGAGCATTTTTCAGATTCCATTATTCCGTGCTCTCCTGCCATGCTTTTTTTCCCTGCCACTCAGGCCCGCTTGTTTGCTCAGAGGGAACATGCATGCGAGAGTTGCTAAGCAGCTGCGTGGTTGCTGTTTTTTTTTTTTCTTTTTGGTTTGGGCTGATTTTTGTTAAGCTGGGAGTACATTGTTCCTGCCCATTTCCAGCAGTGGCAGCATGACCCAGGTGACAATACAGCTGCCACTCAACCCAGCACCAAACCAACTTGGCCACATTTCAGACACCTGGCATAACACAAGAAGATATAGTGACAAAAGGGGTGATCGCTTAACCTTGGACACAGCACAGAACTCATTTAAATAATGAACTAGATTTTGGCACGCCTCACAGAGAGCAGCCAAACAAAGGTAGTAAAGTGCAAATGGTCTCAGCAGAGCTGATGGTTTTTGACGGCCTGTTGTTTTGTTTCCCACCACCCTTCCTCTAAGCACCTGTGCGCTGTGCAGTGTTTCCTGACAGAGCTTCCAGGAGTGAGGGGGCCGTGTCCGAGGGTCGGTGGGGAACAGAAGCATTTCCGCCTCAAAGTGTTCCATGCCAGAAGGACATCCCTAGCCAGGCCTGCCTGCCAGCATTGTAGGGCTGGGTATCTCTAAGCCAGCTCACCTCACAGGAAGCCAGAGCAGGAACTGCACACACACACTCTCTTTGTCTTTTCCGTTCCCTGAACCCCCCTTCTTCTCCCTCCTCCCTCCCCCCCCCCCCCCCCGCCCTGGACATTTCTAGATGCAAACTAGAACCAAAACTCTGGATCTGAACAACCCTGGACCTTGGAGAAGTCTGGAGCTGGATTTACGTCTGCACTGGATTTCTGGCTCATCTTTTTTTCCTTCCCAGATCTCCTCACGTCCACTCTTCACGTCTTCTTTTCTCTAGCCCAGCAAAACGGACCTCAGTGGTTCCAGAGCCAAACTGGCGATCAGCATCACCCAAAAGGAAGACAGTGGAGTGAATTCTTTGGTCCATTTACTACACACTCTACTGTATATATCTTATATACTCTTCTGACAGCAAAGAAGCTAATAACTTAGTGCAAGTTTAATTGGTTAATATACGCAGCGGAAACATCCTGATTGGTTAATAATTAAATCAGAGCATTTTAATATGATGCGCTGCAAAGATCTACAGGATCGTGCCCCTCAGTCTGAGTACCATGGCTCTAGTCCTTACGTCACAATATGCCTCTCTGCGTCCCTGGCCCGCTTTTTTGCTCTGTAGCCTGTTGTTTCTGCTTTCTCTCATCTCCCTCCTGCCTGGGGAACCCGTCCCTCAGAGACCTACACATTGCTGTGCTTATACCTCCGGCCACTGGCGCAAGAGCCCACCACAGCCTGTTGTGATTGCTCCTTCTGCTGACCATGAGGAGCCATGAAAGAGCAACCTTAGACACCCCGCCGCCTGCAAATGGAGCACCTTGTCTTTCCAGTGGCGGGAGCCAAACTGAAACCTTCCATCTCACATTGCCACTCATTTGCCAGCCAGACTCTCTCCTTCTCCGTCTTCTGGTTTCCATGTACAATGAGCCTCTTGACTTTCAGCATTGGAGAACATGTGCCAAGTTAAGGGAGACTCAGGATAACCAAAACTGGCTGGCAATTCTACCCCCAGAACTCAGTTCAACCTTGGAGAGGCTGAGGGATTCACTGCAGTGCCTACCTATGACGTAGCCCTCTCGTCCCTTCTCTGTCCTATTCCCACAGTTCTCTTTTGGCTACGCATCATGAGACTCTGGAAGCAAGGACATAAGCTACTTCCAAAAGAAGGGGAGATTTTATTCATTGATTTAGTCCTCCCCAGGGCTTCAGTGCCACAAAGTGTTAGCACACTTCCCACGTGCATTATTTATTTCAGAGTTCAACACAGGTAACGCTAAAGCCAGCGTTGCATAAACATACGCCTCAGGCTTATCAAAAAGTGACTCAGGGAAGCTTCTGCTGCACCAAGACAAATTTTCCCCACAGTGTGAAATCCTGGCCTGAGTGATGTCAATGAGAATTTCACAGCTGACTTCATTCAGGCCAGGATTCCACCCACAATGTTTCTGCAAGTTCATTAAGGCCACGTGGATCTGGGTATCCCTTGCAGGAGACATCCCTCCTTGTGGTTAGCGATTGCTCGTTCTGATGCTCTTGACCAATGAACATTTGTTTGGTCCATCACCCTGTATGTCCCAAAACCCATTGCTAGGATTTTCTGCCATGGTCACATACTGAGGTCCAGCCAAGTTGGTCAATACCAGAGGGTTCACAGACTTTCTTTGGACTCCCTTATGAACAAATCTGCCTCCAGGCCCCAGACCTATCTTTTAGGATCTGTAATAGTCCTCGAAAGCTGAGGGTTCTGTTCCACATTGCAGAGATGTTCATTCTGCTGAAATGCTTTAAGAAGGAGGAGAAACAATACTTAGTTTCCACATTCTCCGTCAGACAGCCAACTCCAGACACCACTGATATCCAATGGTAAAGCCTCACCTCTTCTCACTGTTCAACAATGTCCCTCCATTTCCTCTTGCAATTAGAAGGCTACCCAGTAGCTGATCACCCAGATGAATACTGCTGAAATTGAAAGGTACAGAACCCTAATAAGGTTGGCACAATACCATTGAAATCATTATAATGAGAAGAATACAGAATGGCTCTCAAGACACAGCGAATGGGCTTCCTCCACTCTTCCTCCTTGAAGTGTTGCCAAAACATGAAGGAAGTTCTATCATTTTGTCTCACTAGTGTTTGCACCAAGCATTTTTGTACCCGGAAAATATAAGCAACGTTGACTATGAAAGATGTTGCAACAGCCCAGTAACAAAACACCAGGAAGTTCTGATTGCATCAGGAAGAATTCAGAACTGGCTTGTTTAATTATCTTTTTCTTAGTAATTAGAATTATTAGAGGTGTGTTTCTCCAGAGTCCTTTGCAATGGGTTCAGCCCAGTGAGGAACAGTTGGTTTCTACACATCGTAAGATGCAAACCGCTATGAGGTCACAGAAAAGCAGACAGGACTGTATATTAAATCCAGAGTTACAAAACACCATAGATCCAAATATTACATTTTTTATAATATCTGAACAAAAGTATCCTTGGCAGCTGGAGATATTTGCAAGCCCACTGGGTCATGACTTTACTGCCACACGCATCTGCTAAGGAGGCAACCAGATTCCATCTTAACCTGCATCATCAATTCTGTCCACCTTCCAGGAGAATATTCGCTAAGCTACTGAAAGCAGGAAGCCAAGTTACATTAATGTGACTGTGAAAATCCCATGTCTCTAGTTTAATAAGGGAGAGAAATTCATTCAATTTTTCCAACCCTGTATTGTTTCCAGTCTAGTACTGAAGTTTTATGGCTGAGATGAAAGCATGTATGTTCTCAAGCAGGCTGCGTGTCGGGGAGTGAGAAGGCAGATGACACTTCATCACAGAGATCTCAGGAGAGGAGTGAGAAATATCGGTGAGGACTGGTCACACTGTTGACATTTTCATCTCAAATTAAGAGCTCACTGTGAACATCTTTCAAAAGAACTATTCAATTCTCTTCTATGTGTGCTATGATGGATTGCCCCAGATAGACAGACAGTGCAGCACTATGTTTGGTAGCATTTCCTAATGCATCTTTACAAAAAAAAACCCAAAATATAGCCCCTGCCTCTGTTGATTTGGTATTGCAATGTCATCCATGCCCTTGTAGAACTACTCCCATATTCTACCGCAAAGCCCACTCAACAGGTACTGGAGTCTTACTGTTGATGGTACTTGCGAGCATGTAGCATTTCTAGACCACTTTACAAGCAGCACTTAATCTTCACTTCACCCATGGGAGGCAAATGAGTATTATGAGCCCTTTTTTACACCCGGGGAAATGTTGCATCAGCGAGGCAAAGTGACTTTGCTAAGATCTCACAGCAAGTCAGTGTCAGAGGGCAGAATTAGCACTCATCCTCTGCCAAGCTGACCCAAGCACTTACCTTGCATTGGAGCAGACCACAGAACTCCTCTAACATATGCCAGCTGGAGTGGTCCCTTAGGGATTGTTCCCGGACCCCCAATCTTCCCTTATACCTTGAGATGCCTCATCCCTGTTCCTGAGATGCCCATTGTCGGGGGAGGGGGGGCTGGCGACATCAGCCTGCTGTGGATTCTGCCTGCTTAGGGCAGCTTTGAGTATGTCTGAACAGCAAAGAAAAAAATCCCAGTACCATGCCTCAGAACCAGCTCAATTTGACTCAGGACCACAGGGAAGCAGTGTAGATCAATGGTTCTCAAACTTTTGGCTTGCGGCCCACTCCACTCAACATAGACCTTTCCATGGACCACCAGCCAACCATCCGTGATGACAAAATGGGTGCAGGAGCAGGCTGGGGATGGGGGGTCTAGGAGGGAAGAAGGGTGCAGGAGCAGGGTGGGAGGGTGTCTTGGTGAGAGGGAGATGGAAAGGCACTTTCCTGGCTCTGCACCTCCCACCGCTCCCAAGCACTGTCCCCCCTGCTCCCATTGGCCACGATTCCAGCCAATGGGAACAGTGGGGAATGCCTACAGGTGAGCACTGCTATTCCCCCCACTGGGAGGAAGGGGAGCGACAGCGACAGCGCATAGAGCTGCTTCCTTGTCCTACAAGCCAGATCCAACCCACAGGGCTCACCACCCCCCACCTCACAGTAGGAAGCCAATGCTGAAGCTCCAAAATCTTGCGGGGGGAGGGGGCGGCAGAGCACAGGGCTGGAGCACCAGCACAGGCTCCCTCCCCGCTGCAAGGGAGGGGTCAGACCTGAGCCTGCGGTAAGACAACTAGTGCTCTGTGGACAACACTTTGGTTACGTCTAAACTGGCATGATTTTCCAGAAATGCTTTTAAAGGAAAAGTTTTCCATTAAAAGCATTTTCAGAAAAGCACGTCTAGATTGGCAGGACACTTTTCCGGAAAAGCGTCAATGGCCAATCTTCCACAAAAAAGCCCTGATCGCCATTTTCGCGATCAGGGCTTTTTTATGGAAAACAGAACTATGCTGTCTACACTGGCCCTTTCGGGCAAAAGTCTTTCGGAAAAAGACTTTTGCCCGAATGGGAGCAGCATAGTTTTTCTGGAAAAGCACTGATGATTTTACATTAGATTGTCAGTGCTTTTCCGGAAATTCAAGTGGCCAGTGTAGACACAGCCTTTGAGAACCACTGATGTAGATGTTCCTGCTCCGGCTGGAAACCAGGCTCTGAGACTCTCCCCCTACTCTGGCAGATTTCAGAACTGGAACTCCAGCCTAACAGGATCAGTTAGGCCATTATTAGTAGCCCCACAGCCCACGCCCTGAGAACCCACATCCACTGACCTGGGCTCTGTGACTAGAAACCAGGCCATATAAACATATTATCTAAAGTCCCAGATCCCACCATCTTGCTTGTTAATCCAGCCTTCCCCTATGATAAGCAACTAAGAACTCTCCGTTTCACAGTCCCCTTGCTTTTCCAAGGGGTGCCTGAATTCCGCCAGGTCTCATCTCACCTCGCGGCTCTCCCGGAAGCGCGTTTGCTTTCTTTACCATCCCCAGGCTGCAAAACCCCAACCAGGAGAAAGAGACTCAGCAGGGAGAAGAAGGGATAATCACTCAGACAAGTTGCTGCAAGTTCATAAGAACATAAGAACGGCCGTACTGGGTCAGACCAAAGGTCCTTCTAGCCCAGTATTCTATCTACCGACAGTGGCCAGCACCAGGTGCCCCAGAGAGGGTGGACCGAAGACAATGATCAAGCGATTTGTCTCCTGCCATCTCTCTCCAGCCTCTGACAAACAGAGGCCAAGGACACCATTTTATCCCCTGGCTAATAGCCTTTTATGGACCTAACCTCCATGAAATTATCTAGCTTCTCTTTAAACTCTATTATAGTCCTAGCCTTCACAGCCTCCTCTGGCAAGGAGTTCCACAGGTTGACTACACGCTGTGTGAAGAAGAACTTTCTTTTAGTCATTTTAAACCTGCTACCCATTAATTTCATTTGGTGACCTCTATTTAGGGAACTAATAAATAACTTTTCTTTATCGGCCCTCTCCACACCACTTATGATTTTATAGACCTCTATCATATCCCCCCTCAGTCTCCTTTTGTCTAAACTGAAAAGTCCCAGTCGCTTTAACCTCTCCTCATATGGGACCCGTTCCAAACCCCTAATCATTTTAGTTGCCCTTTTCTGAACCCTTTCCAAGGCCAAAATATCTTTTTTGAGGTGAGGAGACCACATCTGTACACAGTATTCCAGATGTGGGCATACCATAGTTTTATACAGGGGCAGTAAGATATTCTGTGTCTTATTTTCTATCCCTTTCCTAATAATTCCTAGCATCCTATTTGCCTTTTTGACCGCCGCTGCACACTGTGTGGAAGTTTTCAGAGGACTGTCCACGATAACTCCAAGATCCCTTTCCTGATTTGTTGCAGCCAAATTAGCCCCCATCATACTGTACATATAGTTGGGGTTATTTTTCCCAATGTGCATTACTTTACACTTATCCACATTAAATTTCATTTGCCATTTTGCTGCCCAATCACTGAGTTTGGTGAGATCATCTTGGAGTCCCTCACAGTCTGCTTCTGTCTTGACTATCCTAAACAGTTTTGTATCATCTGCAAACTTTACTACCTCACTGCTTACCCCTTTCTCCAGATCATTTATGAATAAGTTGAAAAGGATTGGTCCCAGGACTGGCCCTTGGGGGACACCACTAGTTACCCCTCTCCAATCTGAAAATTTACCATTTATTCCTACCCTTTGTTTCCTCTCTTTTAACCAGTTCTCAATCCAAGAAAGGACCTTTCCTCTTATCCCATGGCCATGTAATTTACACAAGAGCCTTTGGTGAGGGACCTTGTCAAAGGCTTTCTGAAAATCCAAGTATACTATATCTACTGGATCCCCCTTATCCGCATGCTTGTTAACCCCTTCAAAGAACTCTAAGGGTATGTCTACACTACAAAGTTAATTCGAACTAACAGACGTTAGTTCGAATTAACTTTGATAGGCGCTACACATACAAACCGCTAGTTCGAACTTAATTTGAACTAGCGGAGCGCTTAATTCGAACTAGGTAAACCTCATTCTACGAGGACTAACGCCTAGTTCGAATTAAGTAGTTCAATTAAGGGCTGTGTAGCCACTTAATTCGAACTAGTGGGAGGCTAGCCCTTCCCAGCTTGCCCTGGTGGCCACTCTGGGCACCACCAGGGAAACTCGTCTGCCCCCCTCCCGGCCCCGGAGCCCTTAAAGGGGCATGGGCTGGCTACGGTGCCTGTGCCAGGTGCAAGCCTGCCAGCACCCAGCCAGCAGACCCTGCACCTGGCACGGCATGAACCAGCCGCCCGCTGCCACCCAGCCCTCTGCCTCTTCCCGGGACCAGGCTGGTGGCTACCGGGAGCCTGCCCAGGTCCACAAGAGGCAGGCGCCCACCAGGTCTAGTGCAGAGATCGTGGACCTCATCCACGACCTCCGCACTAGGCACAGGAAAGCGGCCATCTAGGGCAGGAGAGCTGCCAGCCTGGCCACCCAGGAGCAGGTTTGCATGAAAATCAGGGTGGTCCAGTCAGACCACCGACCCTGAGCCCTGAGCTTAGAATGGCCGTACTGGGTCAGACCAAAGGTCCATCTAGCCCAGTAGCCTGTCTGCCGACAGCGGCCAACACTAGGGACCCTGCAGGGGTTGGACTGAAACAATGACCAAGCCATTTGTCTCGTGCCATCCATCTCCAGCCTTCCACAAACAGAGGCCAGGGACACCATTTCTACCCCCTGGCTAATAGCACTCCATGGACCCAGCCTCCATGACTTTATCTAACTTCTCTTTAAACTCTGTTATAGTTCTAGCCTTCACCGTCTCCTGCAGCAAGGAGTTCCACAGGTTGACTATTTGCTTTGTGAAGAAGAACTTTCTGTTATTAGTTTGAAGCCTGCTACCCATTCATTTCATTTGGTGTCCTCTAGTCCTTCTATTATGGGAGCTAATAAAGAACTTTTCTTCATGCACCCTCTCCACACCATTCATGCTTTTATAGACCTCTGTCATATCCTCCCTCAGTCTCCTCTTTTCTAAGCTGAGAAGTCCCAGTCTCTTTAGCCTCTCTTCCTATGGGACCTGTTCCAAACCCCTGATCATTTTAGTTGCCCTCCCCTCTCCCACCCTCTCTCTTTCCCTCTCCCACCTCCTTTTCCCAGTCTCCCCGAGTTTTGTTCAATAAAGAGAGTTTCTATTTTTGAACACACGTGTCCTTTATTTTGTACATCAGGAAGGGGGGCTAGGGAGGGATAAGTGGAAGGAGGTGAGGGAGGAATGGGGTACGAGCCCCCGATGGGGAGGACTGGGGTGGCTCTGCGGGCTCCTCGGGGTGGAAGCTGTCCTGCAGCCCCCCGATTCACCCCCCTCCCTCGGATGGCAGCCTGCAGCAAGTGCAGCCAGGCTGATGGCTGAGTGCTGTGATGTGCCGAGTTTGGGCATTCAGGGCACTCCAAGCCAGGACTGCTTTGCTGTCCCTCATCAAGTTAGACAAGCGAGTGGGGAACCCCTGAGAACTGTCTGTCCGCTGTGGGGGTCTGGTCCCTTTAAGCACAGCCGTCGGCTAGCCTGAGACAGCAGCTCCACGCTCTAAGTCCTAATCTGATACCCTTCCGGCACTGCTTCCGGCCATCCTTAACCTCGGTTCAGGGTCCACTCAATGTGGACATGCTAGTTCGAATTAGCAAAACGCTAATTCGAACTAGGTTTTAGGTCTAGACGCACTAGTTCGAATTAGCTTAGTTCAAATTAACTAATTCGAATTAAGTTAGTTCGAATTAGTGCTGTAGTGTAGACATACCCTAATAGATTAGTAAGATAGGATTTCCCTTTACAGAAACCATGTTGACTTTTGTCCAACAAATTATGTTCTTCTACATGCTTCACAATTTTATTTTTTACTATTGTTTCGACTAATTTGCCCGGTACTGAAGTTAGACTTACCGGTCTGTAATTGCCAGGATCGCCTCTAGAGCCCTTTTTAAATATTGGTGTCACGTTGGCTACCTTCCAGTCATTAGGTACGGAAGCCAATTTAAAGGATAGGTTACAAACCACAGATGATAGCTCAGGAATTTCCCATTTGAGTTCTTTTAGAACCCTTAGATGAATGCCATCCGGTCCCGGAGATTTGTTAACATTAAGTTTTTCTATTTGTTCCAAAACCTCCTCTAATGACACTTTATTCCGGGACAGTTCCTCAGATTCACCACCCACAAAGGATGGTGCAGATTCGGGAATCTCCCCAACGTCCTCAGCCGTGAAGACTGAAGCAAAGAAATCATTTAGTTTCTCTACAATGGCTTTATCGTCCTTGATTGCTCCTTTTATAGCTTGATCATCTAGGGGACCCACAGGTTTTTTAGCAGGCTTCCTGCTTCTAATGTACTTAAAAAACATTTTGTTATTCTTTTTGAGGTTTTGGCTAGCTGTTCCTCAAAATCTTTTTTTGCTTTTCTTATTACATGTTTACACTTGATTTGACAGTGTTTATGTTCCTTTCTATTTATCTCACTAGGATTGGATGTCCACTTCTTAAAAGTATCAGAGGGGTAGCCGTGTTAGTCTGAATCTGCAAAAGCAACGATGAGTCCTGTGGCACCTTAGTCTATTAGGTGCCACAGGACTCCTCGCCACGTCTTAAAAGATACCTTTTTGTCCCTCACTGCTTCTTTTACATGGTGGTTAAGCCACGGTGACACTGTTTTAGGTCTCTTGCTATGTTTTTTAATTTGGGGTATACATTTAAGTTGGGCCTCTATTATGGTGTCTTTAAAAAGTTCGAGGCATATAAGACAACGCTTCGGAGCCTCCTCCTCGGCCTTACCGCAGCCCTGCACAGGGCTGCTCTGTGACTGCTCCGTGCAGACTTACTCCAGATTATTTTATCATTTGCTGTGCAGTCAACAAGCAACATTTGCCATGGTAACAAACTGCAGCTTGAGAGTGGCTCCCAGCAGCGCTCTGCTCTGCGCATACAAACCCTTCGTGTTTGCCTTCTGAAGTCAGAGTGGAGCTCCCTGGAACTTGATCCCCCTCCCTCCCGCTGAATCCAAGGGGCCTTTGGATTGAGCCATGGGGGCGGGGTTTGGATTTTAAGAATTACGACAGCTTTCCTCTGCTGCTTTCAGCTGTGGATGTAGCCCTCTGCAGGGAACTAGCCACTGTTTGATTTGAGCACAGCGGTGCATACCAGTGTTCCTGTTAAGATGTTCCATCCATGAGCAGAATGAGTTGTGTCTGCAACAATATTGAGGTCACGTGTGCTTGCTTGGATGTGTGCCACCGTGGCACCCAAGTTATTAATGCATAGATATATATTTTAAAATGATATGGAAGAAAGAAAACTAAAACAAGGGATAATTAACAAGGCGTGTGACTTTAAATGTTTATTTAAAATGAAGCCCAATAAAAAGAAAATTAATGCTGCAAAGTTTTCAGTAGGTTAGATTAGCCTCAAGGCTGCTCTAAATCTGCATTGTCCACAGTTCCACAGGCAGAAGTCATAGGAGGCCAAGAATAAACAGATTGCAGCACTGCTCAAACTAAGGCAGCAGCGCCCAGCGCCTCAGGCCCGTTAGAATCACTGAGTCCTAAGGAAACTGCCCCCCCTCTCCAACCCGTTGACAGGCCTGGCAGGGCGCTAGCCAAAAGTCAGGTGGTGTAGCTGCTGTTTATCAGCTCTTTTGCTGACAAAATACTTCCACCCCAAGGAGAGGCATTCACATTGTCAGCAGAAGAGTGCTCCTGCCTGTCACACACTGGTCACACAGGTACTTGCCCCCACAGAACTTTTGCCTTGGGAGGCGAGGTGTAACACCTCTGAAGGTCATAAGCTTTGTCATTAAGTGGCCAGTGTGGACATAGCCAAGCCTGCTGACAGGTAACTCAGCTGCAGCAGCTTGAAAACTGCAGCTTCTCAGAACCCCGTGCACATCCGCTGACAATAACAGAATCGCATGTACCTGAGCCATCACTGGGCCAATTCATGCTCAATATTTAGACTAATGTCTTCAGTGTGTAGTTAAAGACACTACTACGGTATCCTGGCCAGCTAAATCACCAGCTGGGGAGAACTATTTATTATCCGTGTGCATCTACCGTTAATTCATTGGGTCTTCCAAAGGAATACGCAGACTCAAAATGACATTAATGTAATACAGGATTTCTTTGACTTACTATAGCTATAGAGGAAAGTGGAATGGGTCTTCTGGACTGCATTGGGAAATACCAGAAATGGGTGCTATAAATGACACATGTAATTTATGGCAAAAGCACAAGAAGCTTATGGTAAGCTGGTAAATAATGTTTGTACCAATACTGGGAGATGAAGAATGCATTTGACAACAGCTTTAGTTGCATTTAATAGTAAAAACGTCACTGTCAGTAGTTTCACAGAGAGCACCCAGCAAGTGATAATTTCAGATTTAATTAACGTTTCGAGGAAGAATACAAAGAAGAGTTGCACGACAGTCCTGCCTGCCTGCACTGTTAGTGTTACTATTAGGAGGACTGTCATGCGGCTTCTTGTTTCTGGTTCAAAATCTAACAATCCTTCCCCTCACCCCAACACTCTTTATAAGGCTAAGAGTAATACAGAGATGTTTCTTTTAAATGGACCGTGGCTTTGCTTTGTGCAATGCTGAAGAATGTTGAGATTTTCCATATTCCACTGCTTATGATTTCTACAGCAAATCTCTTTTTCCTTCCGTTTTTAAAGATTCTTTTATTTCAGTACAAGTATGGGAGAATGAAGTCCAATATCAAGTGCATTAAGCATTCCACCAACAGCTGTAAAAGCCCTACATTTTAGTCTTCAAGGACAGTTCAAAACAGAGAGATTCCATTTCTAATGCATCACAATATAAAGTTACAGAGTAAGCTCCAAAAGTAGAGCTGTAGTAAAACAGCTCCCAAAATGTTATTTAGTGTTCATCTGTTCTTTTTTTTTAAGTGTAAACATTTATTCGCATAACCTGTTTTATCACTGTTGCTGATTCACAGCTGTGAGAGAGCAGAATCAGTCCCACTCAAGACTGAAGAAATCCTTGTTTTGCTCTCTCTATCTGATTCTATCTTTTCTCTCTCCCTGCACCAGTGTTTGAGCCCCACAGCCCTGCCCCCAGAGCAGCTGCCCGCCCACCATCCGACCGTTGCCTCAACCCCTGGGCAGCACCCCACCCACCCACAGCCCCAAGTCCCGGCGGCAGCACCCCACCCACCCGCGGCCAAAACCAAGGGGGGCAGCCACCTGCCCCCCACAACCCAAACCCCAGCGGCAGCCCCTGGAACAGCCGGCCCCCAACACAGGCCCAGCTGTCAGAGCAGTGGCCCCGGGCCTGTCCCTATCCCCACCCTCCTCGCAGCCCCAGCGGTGGGAGCAGCCCCCCACTCACCTTCCAAATCCAGCAGGAAGGTGAGGGCTGCTGCACGGCTCCGTGAAGGAGGCAGGCGGGCTTAGAATGTTTTGTGCACGGCCGCACAGGGGCGCACCTGAGAGGGGACACTGGTGCGTACCCCGATTCGGGACAGCCCTCCCACACGCGCTTGCCTTGACACCCCCAAGGCTGCAGCTGCTGAGGGAAGTTCATCGTGCGTTTCAAGGCCGTCCTGAATCGGAGCCACTGCGTCCGGGTGGCACGAGGCAATGAATGAGTCTGATCAGGCAGGACTGGGAATCAGGACCGGGGCTTTGCGTGTAACTCCGTCACCAGGCCCCACCGCCGGGGGTGGGGGACGAAGGGGGCAACTTCACAGGTGTTTCTGATATTTCGGTGACAGCCAGGAGCTGTGGCCCCTGTGAAATGCTGTAGGGCTCTGAGAGCTGGGGGACGGGCCCAGCACCATGCTCTGGGTGGTGCTAAGGGCGGACTGCCCTCGACCCCACCCCTCCTGCCCAAAGCTCTTCCATGTGCACGGAGCTGGACTCTCCCACCCCTTGCCCCCGGGCCCGCAGTGGCTGTCAGCCTGCTGCCCACCACCAATGGGATCAGTGGCCTTGGGCAAGCGTCTGAGCCTCTGCTTCCCTTCTCACACTTGGTTTATTTTGTACTGTAGGCTCTCTGGGGCAGAGACTGTGGCTCACTCTGTTTTTTTGCCTAGCAAGGCCGGGCCCTTGGCGAGGTCTTTTAGGCCCCTCTATACTAATAGTTTCCATAGGTCATCTTGGGTTTGCAAGGCTCAGTCCCTTTCTGACTCAAGCCCTTTAAACTGCCCCCGACATCCCCCACTCGTAGAATCTGATTTGACACTGAGCCCCTGTTCACTTGGCACATTTGCAGCCCTGGCCGCCAGCCTGAGCCAAGCTGCAAGTGAAGCCCAGTCCTCCTGAGTTATGCTGAGCACTGAGACTCAGAAGATGATGCTGTTCCCAGCACTGCCACAAGTTTTCTGTGTGTCCTCTGGCAAGTCATTTAACCTGCCAAATCTCATCACTCATTAAGAAAAAAGCTGCAATGTTGAACTGAAGAGATCATATTTGGGGTCAGGAAGGAATTTTCCTCCAGGGTAGATTGGCAGAGGCCCTGGAGGTTTTTTGCCTTCCTCTGTAGCATGGGGCACGGCTCACTAGCAGGAGGATTCTCTGCATCTTGGGGTCTTTAAACCATTGTTTCAAGGACTTCAATATCTGAAATATAGGTGAGAGGATTATTCTAGCAGTGGGTGAGTGAGATTCTGTGGCCTGCATCGTGCAGGGGATCAGACTAGATGAGCAAAACGGTCCCTTCTGACCTACAGTCTATGAGATCTATGAGATCAAATGACTCAGAGGCCCTGTGGCCGGTGGGGTTGAGTGGGGGGGGCGTTGCACCTTGACCAAATTCAGGGGGAACAAGCTGCCCACAGGCAGGTGAGATCTGTGATCTGTGAACCACACCATACCATACCATTATTTGCGATGCTAAACGGCACTGTTTAAACAAGCAGTGCCCTTAAGTATGGTCCACTGGAGGCCATGTCAATATTAACTTGCCTGCAGCAGAGACTAGATAAGCATTCAGCTCTAAGGAAAGGTTTCTATCATGTATAATGCATACCCATGTCATGTCTCGGCCTCACCGCTCACATGCTGTTTTAAAGTTAGCACCACTGTGCTGCTGTGCGAAAGGAACATACCTTTGCTATAAATAACTCATTTTCTTCCAGCCAATATTTTTAATTTAATTTAGGGTCAATCTCTGTAGGCCTCAATTCAGCAAAGCTCTTAAGCACATACTTGTCTTGGATAAAACGACTCCCTCCTCAGCAAAGCACTTCAGAAGATGCATATGTTCCATTACGTTGAGTGGAAGCGAAGCACAGAGAAACGCTTGAACAGGGATGGGATCACTTGTGTGCTTAAAGGTAAGCATGTGCTTAAGTGACTTGCTGACCTGGGGGATTACATGGAAATCAGTTGTTTAACTGAATGTTAACACCACTTCTTCTTCTACCTGGGGCTGTTTTTTTAATGGCTGCCATTTAACTCAGTTTCAGTTTAAAATACTAAAAGAATTGCTTCTGCATCTGGTTAACACAGGAGCCGTGTTTCTTGTCCATATGGAGAACATATTGGCTGAGCACAGCTATGAATCGACCTTTATCTTCGCTCGTGGAGAGAGACCAAATAAGTCACTTGTGGTTCTGTTGCCAGTGAGTTATCATTCTCCTGACTCAGGAAGATAAAGGTCAGACACGAGCCCAGTGAGCACGTATTCTCTGTGTACACAGAATTGTTCTCACACCTGTTGCCTCAAGATTAGTGCACACCCACGTGCTGGTTCTTTGATGACTCACATGTTAATTTCCAGCTAGCAGAATAACTACCAGACCCCAATGTGATCTGAGAGATGGGTTAGCAAATTATTTGGTCTTCTGCTTGCAGCTCCTCCTCAACTGGCTACACTTGGGTTTGTTTCAGCTTCCATGGGGGTTAAGGCAAAGCCCAAATGCCATTAAAAGGAAGACACAAGAAGGAGTCTCGTGGCACCTTAAAGACTAACAGATGCATCTGATGAAGTAGTTTTTACCCATGAAAGCTGATGTCCAAATGAATCTGGTAGTCTTTAAGGTGCCACAGGACTCCTCGTTGGTTTTGCAGATACAGACTAACATGTCGACCCTATGAGGCCCGGTATACACAAGAGTGGAAGATCGATGTAAGATAGGCCACTCTAGCTACATTCATTACGTAGCTGGAGTCAACGTATCTTAAATCTTACCCTAACTCAAAGCAAGGCCAGGGTTTGGTTGTACCAGGGCAATGGGATGTGCCTAGAATGTGATTGTTTTGCATGAAACAGAAAGGGAGGGGTGTAAGAGCAGGCACAGTTATACTCACAGGGAGCTGCTGCTGACCAGGCCACATAGTCCCTGCCACACTGGGAAGAAGCCAGCAGGTGGCCTCCTCCACCCTGGGCTGGTCTCAGGTAAAAGCTGCCAATTGGGCCATGTGTCCCCTGTCGCCCCGGGCCGGCCCCAGGGAGAAGCTGGAAGGCAGCCTGTGTTCCCCTCCAGCCCTAAGAAGAAGTCATATATTACTAGATATACATTACAAATTAAACAATAATGCTGCACCACTAACATCAGGGTTCTTCGTCTAGATAAGACCATAAGAACGGCCATACTGGGGCAGACCGAAGGCCCGTAGCCTATATCCTGGGGCCGCGCGCTACCCCACCTCCCCCTGTTGCTGGAGGGATCGTGCCTGGGCAGAAGGGATTGGGTTGGAGGTGTGACTCGAAGGCCTCCCCAGCCCTGCCTTCATGCACCACCCATGAGCTGACCCAATCCGGCCAGTCTTGTGTTCAAGAATTCCTCTAATCGGGGCAAGTCTTCCAACGGATGGATTCACTGGCTTTGACTCATTTCCTGGTTCCAGATCAGGGCCAAGCAGACACGGGCACTAGAAGATCTGAGCCCGCAATGCCAAGTCTCCCTGGCTCTCCCATCTGATCCAGGCCTTTCCACTGAGCCTGATAAACCCACAGAACTTCACAGTTCCAACTTTTGGCTTCATTCGAACGGCCAGATACAAAACGAAGCTGTTCCTTCCCTGGTGATATGGTTTGAATAGGGTGACCATCCGTCCCATTTTTACTGGGACTGTCCCTCCTCTTGGCGTCCCGACTTAAAAAAAAACAACGGGCACATTGTCCCGTATTTCCCTTACAAGGGGTGGGGGAGGAGCTGCTAGCGCTCAAGGCTTCTACCGCTAAAGCCCCAAGCACCAGTGGCTCCTCTCCTCTCCCCACCCTGCATGCTGAACTTCATCCCTGCAGTGGGGCAGGGTGGGTGGGGAGCCGCCAGCACTCGGATGAAGTTCTTAGTGATTTCAACTCTTAGCCACCACCTAGGCTGGCCAAAAGATTCCAGCTTCCACTGGAATAACAGAGAGACTCCTTATAGAGTCTGCTTTAGGACTATCCTTAGAACGGGCAGGGGGAAGAGACAGGTTGAACCAGTCTTACAGCTCACACCTGGCAAGCATAAAGCAGGCTGGCTCAAGCCCCTTCCCCCAATTCAGTTCACTCAACTCTGGAAGGGGGAGGCTTGTTTATCTGAGACCCCTTACAATGATCATGTCTCTCCTGCAAGCCCTGGTGTCATATTTTACAGTTCCTACATTTAGGGGTAGCATGGTTTGTGTCTCCAAAACAGCCAAATTAGTTACAATACACCACGTTCCATTCTAACAACCGATCCTCCATCAGCTCGGCCTGAACTGGACTTAAATAACCACACCCTGGCTTCCTTCCCCATCCCAGCATGAGCTGTATTTACATATCAACAGTTAATTATCTTGCAGGGCTAAACAACTTCAGTTAGCTGCATTGCAAGCAGTCCTTCAGTCCCTGCTTACACATGCCTGTCACTTTAGTCATACCAGTAGGAAAAAATGACACAGATGGAAACCAGCAGGATCGGACAGAATGGCCCTGATGGCCTTCAGGTTAGTCTGAATTTAGCCTGAAGGACCAGCTGGGGACCCAGCAACTCCAGAACTAGGAGGCAGGAGACGGCTTTCCTCACACCGTTTTTGAGCTTGCCTCCCAGGCTGCGCAAATCCCCGCCCCGCATAACCTGGCTGCCTCATGGTGAGAGTCACCCCTTTAAATGCAGCAGGCTGATCTCACCACAGGCTGAAAGGTGCACTGTCTCAGGCCAGGGCCGGCTCAAGCCATTCCTGCACCCCAGGCAGCGGGCGTGCGATGCATGCCTGGCTCCGCCCCCAGGCGCACGGTGCATGTGTGGCCCCGCCCCCCCAGCATGCTGTGCCCCTTAGAACTGCCATCAGGCACCGCACGGCCCCCGGGCCCTGGCACGCAGCACCTGATGGCAGCTCTAAGGGGCGCCGCACGGCCCCCGGCCCTAGGTGCATGCCCTGGGGGCAGCTCTAAGGGGTGCTGCGTGGCTGGGCACGTAGTGCCCCTTACAGCTGCCATCAGAAGTCCCCTATAGGTTGGCGCCCCGGGCAGCTGCCCAGCTAGCTCCCCCCTTAATGCGGCCCTACTCAGGCTTGCGAGAGCTTGGCGCTTGGGGACATTTCTCTGCTCCAGCTGCACCGCGTCAGCAAGCAGGCTTGGCTGTTTGTGGGCCTAGTGCACAAGGTGCCTTGCAATCTCTCACTTGATCTTTGCACTCCGACCTTTCCTTTGCCTTCTGCTCATAAATTCAGCTCACAAACAAAAGAGCCCAATGTGCCGCCATTGAAGTCAGGGAGGGCATGGCCATTGAGTTCAAAGGGGACCGATTTGGGCCAAAAGCAGCACAGCTGCCAACGGCTCCCCCTGAACAAAGCAGGGACCGGCGGGGGAGTGTCAGCCGCCCAGAAAGCATCACAAAGCCTGTGCACCCATGCCACAGTGCTGGCAAACAGCCTCACAGCCAGGAGGAGCATCCTTCCGCCTCTAACACCCCCAGGGCAGCAGTGTCCTGTGGCCTTTTCAGCTAACATGCTGCCTCTGGTGGCATAATCCTAAGTGAGTTGTCGGTTTTCAAACAGAACGCATCAGTCACTTGCCGCTCCAACAAATGGATTAAACACAATCCGGGCGGATTAAGACACACGCTGATGTTTACTGCATATTCACAGTTCAGAGCAATGAAGTCCCATGCCAAAAACCTACTCACAGAGATGGAGCCCCACTTCCCAGGCCCTTCTGAAACAGGCCTGGTGTAATACCCATGAGAATCACGACAGGCGATTCAAAGGAACAGCCTGTGTTCTACCAGGCATCCTTGTATGCAGCTTCTGTTACTTCCCTGCCTCAATCAACCCCGCTTTAATTACCCTCAAGATAATAATACCTTCCTGTGTGCAGTGTTACATAAGAGCGCCTGTGGGTGCCTTGAATTGAAGCTCAGTCAATATAATCCCAACCTATCCCTGAGAAATATATGGAGCTAGTTATTTTCCTCTCTTGCTGCCATCACCAATTTCCTTCTTCTGTTCTGATGAGGGTAGCTTGGGCCCAGAGTCCAGAGCCTCAGAGGTACTTAAGCCTCTCCCTCAGGGTACATCCAGACTGAGGGATACGTCTGGCATCCCGAAATAGCATTTTCCACACCTTGACAGCACGCCCATTATTTCGAAATGCAATCGAAATAACGGGCACGCTATTCTGACATCCCGGTAAACCTCATTCCACAAAGATTGAGGGACTTGTCGGAGTAGTGGTCTATGTCAAAATTTGGTGCCGTGTAGACAGTCTATTTCGAAATTTGGCACTCTCTCTAAATAAGCTCGAAATAAGCTATGCAATTTGCATAGTTTATTTCGAGCTAGCGCCACAGTGTGGACGTGCCCTCGGTGGGAGTTAGGTGCCTAAATAACTTTGGGGTTCTGGCCTTTGGTGGCTAAGAAATTTGGAAAGTGAACATCTTCTGCCCTTTACCGTCCGACTGCGTAACAGCAAGGTCATTCCATGCTCAGTGGCGAGCTCTGCTCCTTGTGACTCGGGGCATAAATGTCTGTTTCCTCGTAAATTGTTTATAACTAGAAGATTTACCCGGCATTGCTCAGGTCCTTAACCCCATTAATTTTTGTGTTTTGGAAATAAAATAAAAATGTCCAGGCTTCATTTAAGTCATTGCTCTGGGTTAGGGCCAGGGATGAGGGGTTCAGGGTGCAGGCTGCCTTGGGAAGAGAGGCCTACCCCAGCCCTGTCTCACCGCCACAACTTGGTGCCAGGTGAGAAGCGCCTCTCCATGGCTGCTACAGCTCCAGTGGGTACAGCCAGGGGAAGGGTGCATGTTTCCCGGCTGGGGCAGGTCCAGGTTCGTCTGCTCCCTGCACTCTCCAGCCAGAGGAAGGGCCTATTGATGAGGGGAGAGGGCAAATGGCTATTTAAAAAGACCTGGAGGCCCATGGCCGCTGTTGGAAGCGCAGCAGGGCTAAAGCAGGGATCCTCTGATATCGGCCCCAGAAGCGGCCAGCCAGCATCGTCCTTGTGGCCCCTGAGGAGGGGGGAAGTCTCTGTGCACTGTTCTCACCCTGAATGTCAACTCTGCAGCTCCCATTGGCCTAGGGGCCCTTGCCAGAGGGGTGTGTCAGTTACTTTAGGGAGCTGCCCAAGATAAGCACCAGACCCTCACCCCCTCCTGCACCCAAATTCCCTCCCAGGGCCCGAATCCTCTCCCGCACCCAAACTCCCTCCCAGGGCCCGAATCCTCTCCCGCACCCATACTCCCTCCCTCGGCCCGAATTCTCTCCCGCACCCAAACTCCCTTCCAGGGCCCGAATCCTCTCCCGCACCCAAACTCCCTTCCAGGGCCCGAATCCTCTCCCGCACCCAAACTCCCTTCCAGGGCCGGAATCCTCTCCCACACCCAAACTCCCTCCCACAGCCCAAATCCTCTCCCACACCCAAACTCCCTCCCACGGTCCGAATCCTCTCCCGCACCCAAACTCCCTCCCAGAGCCAGAATCCTCACCCGCACCCAAACTCCCTTCCAGAGCCCGAATCCTCTCCCGCACCCGAACTCCCTCCCACGGCCCAAATCCTCTCCCGCACCCAAACTCCCTTCCAGGGCTGGAATCCTCTCCCGCACTCAAACTCCCTCCCATGGTCCAAATCCTCTCCCGCACCCAAACTCCTTCCCACGGCCCGAATCCTCACCCGCACCCAAACTCCCTTCCAGTGCCGGAATCCTCTCCCGCACCCAAACTCCCTCCCAGAGCCCGAATCCTCACCCGCACCCAAACTCCCTTCCAGTGCCGGAATCCTCTCCCGCACCCAAACTCCCTCCCACGGCCCGAATCCTCTCCCGCACCCAAACTCCCTCCCACGGCCCGAATCCTCTCCCGCACCCAAACTCCCTTCCAGGGCCCGAATCCTCTCCCGCACCCAAACTCCCTTCCAGGGCCCGAATCCTCTCCCGCTCCCAAACTCCCTCCCATGGCCCGAATCCTCTCCCGCACCCAAACTCCCTCCCGAGGCCCGAATCCTCTCCCGCACCCAAACTCCCTCCCAGAGCCTGAATCCTCTCCCGCACCCAAACTCCCTCCCAGAGCCCGAATCCTCTCCCGCACCCAAACTCCCTCCCGAGGCCCGAATCCTCTCGCGCACCCAAACTCCCTCCCAGAGCCTGAATCCTCTCCCGCACCCAAACTCCCTCCCAGAGCCCGAATCCTCTCCCGCACCCAAACTCCCTTCCAGTGCCAGAATCCTCACCCGCACCGAAACTCCCTCCCAAGGCCCGAATCCTCTCCTGCACCCAAACTTCCTCCCAGGGCCCGAATCCTCTCCCGCACCCAAACTCCCTCCCATGGCCCGAATCCTCTCCCGCACCCAAACTCCCTCCCAAGGCCCGAATCCTCTCCTGCACCCAAACTTCCTCCCAGGGCCCGAATCCTCTCCCGCACCCAAACTCCCTCCCATGGCCCGAATCCTCTCCCGCACCCAAACTCCCTCCCAGGGCCCGAATCCTCTCCCGCTCCCAAACTCCCTCCGAGGGCCCGAATCCTCTCCCGCACCCAAACTCCCTCCCACAGCTTGAATCCTCTCCCGCATCCAAACTCCCTCCCACAGCCCGAATCCTCTCCCGCACCCAAACTCCCTCCTACAGCCCGAATCCTCTCCCGCACCCAAACACCCTCCCATGGCCCAAATCCTGTCCCACACCCAAACAGCCCGAATCGTCTCCCGCACCCAAACTCCCTTCTAGGGCATCTACCACCCACCCCCTGCTGCACCTAAACTCTCTCCCAGAGCCACAACTCTACTCACCCTCCCACACCTCAGTCCCCTGTCCCAGCCTGTGAACGTCAGTGAGGGGTGGAAGAGTGAGTGATGGAGGGAGGGAGGCTACAGTAACCAAAGGGCGGGGCCTCAGAGACAGGGTGAGACAGGGTGAGACATGGGCCTCAGAGACAGGGAAGGGGTAGTGAGCAGGACAAGGGCTTCTAGGTTTACACAGACAGACAGTTGGTAACACTCCTGGATGGGTAGGTAAAAGTCCTGGCTGTGCCAGAACAGCACGCCCAGCTGTGCAGCCAGCTGCTCACGGGGCACCATCAAGCGCAGGCGCAGTACCACCCAAAAAGCAGGCAGATCGTATCCGTGGCTTGTGCATGCCTGGGGGCCATTGACTGTCAAATGGCCTGTCTGCAAAGTTCTCTGATCAGGGTCCATCATGTTTCCAAATTCTACTGGTCGTTTGGATCGGATCCTATTCCCATTGAACAAAAAATGGCAAAACCCCCATTGATTTCATTGGGAGCCTGCTGGTGCTTTCTTCAGAAAATGCTCTGCAGAACAAAAATGTCAGAGTGGCTATGAGAAAACGGAGTACTTCTATTTTTTCATGGTCTTTACTTTGATTTCAGAGGGCCATCACAGTGTATGATTTGTTTTTGTGATCGTACATTGGTCCCCTGGTACCGCCATATTTTGAATCTTCTGCTCTTGTCAGCTTTGAAAGTTTCCCACATTGCTGGATAGGCACAGTTCTATGCTAAAAATAGGAACAGCCTTTCACCAGCCATGTCTGTCTGGAATTATGTATTCAACGGGCGTGATAGAGAAACGTGGAATAAAGGTTTAATGAATCACAAAATTGAATTCTTTATGGGCTAGCAGTCTATTCTATGTTTTTCTGCATAAAACAACAACTTTATGTCCTGTGTGTTGTATTCTACAAATTGGGAGCTAAACTTATCTTATAGAAAGGAAATTACAAAGGCAATCATGCGAGGTCTCTTATTAGTAATTCTTTTATCCCCCGCACGCAGTAGAATATGAATTGATTGTCAAAGATTTTTTAAGTGCCTTTGATTGAGGAGATGATCTCTGATAAGCTGCTAGAGTGAAATAAAAGCTAACAGCTGCTCCATTTAACATCAGTTTGCCTCCAGTTCTGGGGGCTTGCTAAATAACTATTTTGTATTCATCAAAACATCTGTGCTCAGCTTCCCTTGTACACACCTCCCTATTTATGCAGCAGACTTGATGCTGACAGAAGCGATGTCAGGTATTAAATCTGGGATTAGAATAAGTTTTGCAAGTAAGTCTTAAAACACAGACTTCCTTCTTCTGTGCTAGCACTGTGAACTCTTTTGTTTTCAAACTCCCCATCCAGTGCCTGACAGCAATATGGCTCTATTGTGTCTATCTTAGGAAAGTGGAGAGAGAAGTCAATGCCTGTGCTTTAAAAGAAATACAGGAAATGTCTTTATTTGCTCTTCATGGTGTTGGGTACATGAAGCAATAAAATCATTTTATGATCAGTCAACCTTGTGGACGCATGTACAAAATCTCCCACACGTTTATCTGGCTTGCAGCGTGTTAAGGGTTAAACACCAGCCAAGCCCCATAGTAGAGGTGTTTGACCACCACAGAAACTGTTTATTCTATTCTTGACAGTGCTTTTCTCCAACATCATGAGCATTATCCCTATTTTATTATTATTATTAATGATGATATTTAGCACATCCACTAATGTGCTAAGCACCTGACTACCCATGCTCCTTGTCCCTGAGAATTTGCAGTGTTTGGGGTCCATCATGGCTTTGCCCCTAGGTGTGTTTCAATCACAGTGTGACTTCTGGTTCCCCTCGTCTTTCGGTGGGTGGGGCAGTACACCGTGCCAGCCCTATGTCTGGTGTTTGCACAGTGCATTATTTTGCTGTAGCCAGCATGCCACACACCCATCACTGCACTGTCCCTTTAGCTCTGGCACTGGTAGCTGAAACAGAAGAGTAACTCAACTCCCCCTTCTAGAGAGAGAGAAGAACCATTAAGACAGTCATGGGCAGAACAAAACCTCTCTCAGAATCAATCCATGCTGGCCCCCATCACCAAGCCTACATTCCTCAGCACCTAGTAATCACGTGCATTCAGAGTACATCTGCCCAACTTTGCACCCACAATTAGTCCCACTGACACCTTGTATAAGGAGGGATTGCAGGATAACACCACCACCTAGTTCTTAGCTAGCACTTTTCTGCAATAGATTTCAATGACATAAGTGTCATTGCTCCCATTTTACAGCTGGAGAAAATGAGGCCCAGAGAAAGGATGTGACTTGCCCGAGGTCTCGCTGCAACAAAGCTAGGAATAGAACCAAGTCTTTTGTGTCCCAGAACAGTACTCTAAGGACCAGGCAACACTGCCTCCTTGGCTCTTAGATTTAATTCCTTGAGGCAGGGCCCTGCTTCTATCTTTTTGTTGCACCATACAGTCCTAGAGCACTGCAAAAATGCTCACTATAGTAAACAGCTGCACAGTAACAGTGTCCCAGTGTACCACAAGCTAATCCTTCAATAGTTTAGTATTGAGTTCAAAGTGTTGCCGAAAAGCGTGGTTGTATTTTCCCCCCTCACCAAACAAAGAAATCTTTGCAAGTGAGCATGAAGAAAAAAATGATGCAGGATCCCCTACATAACAAACATCAATATCCAGTGCATTTGCCCTCAAGCTATGCAGAGACAGACTCTTAAGCCTTCTGCATATGCTCCTGCCGTATTTATTGGCAGCCTGTATTTGACACCATCTTTGAAAGATTCTTAGAAGTTCACAGATTCTGCAGTTAGACTGAGCTAAGCCTTTTCCAAAGGAATCACTTCAAGGCTTATGCAGGAACAGAGCTAAAATGCTTTTGTATTTATTTATAGTTAGGCTGCAGCTAAGTGAGGAAAGCACAATCTTTAGCCATTTAAAAACAGATTGCGGGCTGGTGTAAATCTGTATAGGCCATTGAATTCAATGGAATTATGCCAACTTACTCCAGCTAGAAAACTGGCCCATCAGGAGCTTTTACCTGTCTTGGAGGACCTTTTAATCCATGCTTATGTAACACAGAGGCACCGAGAAAGGGAACACAAAGTCTGCTTTACAGCCTTAACTAAGAGGCAGTTGGCTTTTAGCTCAGGTAGTAGAGGATCATGGCTTTAGTCCCTAAGGTCCCAGGTTCAATCCCACTTGTGGACGAGTGGTCGGCTCTACACTTAGGTTTCTCAGGGTACATCTACACTACAGAGGAAGATCGGAGCTGTCGATCTTCCAGGATTCGAATGAGTGGTCTAGTTAAGACAGCTAATTCAAAATGAAAGAGGCACGCCGGTCGATGCTAGTAACCTTGCTTTCACAAGGAGTAAGGGAAGTCAAAGGAAGAGTGTTCTTTGACTTCCTGCAGTGTAAACAGCGCCAAAAGCCGAGTTAAGTGACTTTGACTTCAGCTACACAATTAACATAGCTGAAGTTGCGTATCTTCATTCGACTTTGTCCCGTAGTGTAGACATATGCTCAGTAATTAGTCTTAGAATTCTAAACCGCACCAAATAAGGCATTCAGGGTGAAGTATGGAATTGTTTTTTGGTCAGGAATTGCTCCACACTTGCATGACCATGCACAATGGACTAGCTCAGTGGCCAACCTTCCATGGATAACTCCTATTTTTTGAGAGGGCTTTATGCTCCGAAAGAGCAGGTTAGATAAATGTCTATCAGGGATGGTCTAGACAGTACTGGGTCCTGCCATGAGGGCAGGGGACTGGACTCGATGACCTCTCGAAGTCCCTTCCAGTTCTAGTGTTTTAGGATTCCTACGATTCTATGATTCCAGCCGGCAGAGCTCTCTGCCCATAGTCTCCTGGGATGTCCTAACAAACTTTTGTCCTTCGCGGTCCATATAGCCACTCCTATGAGCCCACTTGTCTGCCCTTCCCAGTCCTGGTGGCTCAGAGACTGTGCCTGTGACAAATGAAGTGGGAGAAAAGTTAGTTGGGATTGGTCCTGCCTTGGGCAGGGGGCTGGACTTGATGACCTCCTGAGGTCTCTTCCAGCTCTAGGATTCTATGAAAGCCAGGGGCAGAAGATGCTTTATGTCAATCCTGACCAATTCTTGCTGAGCTCCACCACAAAGAAGCCACCGAAGCCAGGCCAGTAGATGGGGGATGGCCTGCCTGCCTTCACGTGGGAGCAAAGTCAAGGTCTTGCCCTGAGGTTGAGGAATTCCCTTACTGCTCTGTGGATAATACAAGACCAGCTATCCTCATCAGACTAATGACCGGACAAGCCCAGTATACTGCCTCTGACAACCATGGCCATCCTGAAGATTTAGGGGCTCCTATATACTATTAAATGTGTGCTCCTACCCCCAACAGCAGCTGGAGGAATGGGTGATGATTTTTTAGAGAGATGATTTAACACTCTTCAGCAACACACTCATGAAATATTTTTAAAGCAAACGTTAAACGAAGGTTCTGTCGACTAACACAGTAAATTCAGAAACTGACAGTCTGTATTTGAGTTTGGGAAATGCCTGTTTAATGGCTTCCTTACCACTTGCACGGCTCTGTCCCAGGTTCAGTGTTTTGTTAATAGCTCTGGCAGGCTATATCACTTTTAAGTTAACTAGATCCTCTCCCGAGGAAGCGGAGCCACAGAACAGGGATGCGGGGGGAGGTGGACATTAAAACCCAGAGGTTCCCCACATTTTTGGGTGCCCTATAAAGCTGCAGATAGGGAAGAACTGCTCTGCTGGTGCCCAGGCTGGGTGTGTCAGAGGGAATAAACACAACTGGGCAATTTGCAGTAATCCAGGGATACTGAGAGCATAGGATTGCATCTCTGACCATCTTGGCTAACAATGATGGACCTATCCTCTGTGAATGTACCTAAAACTTTTTTGATTCCAGTTATACTTTTGGCCTTTGCAATGTCCATTGGCAATGAGTTCCTCAGGTTAACTGTGCATTTATGTGAAGAAATACTTCCTTAGGTTTTTTTAAACATGCTGCCTCTTCATTGGACAGGCTGACCCCTAGTTCTTGTATTATGTGGAGGGGTAAATAACACTTCCCTAATTCTCTTTCTTCACTCCTTTCTTGGCTTTATGGACCTCAATCATATCCCCCTTTAATGATGTCTTTTTCAAGCTAACCAGTCCCAACTTGTTTAATCTTTCCTCATATGGAAACTGTTTCATACCCCTAATCACTTTTGTTGCCCTTCTCTGTACCTTTTCCAATTATAATAGATCATTTGAAATAGGCAGCCAGATTTTCATACAGTGTTCCAGGTGGGGTAGTATCATGGACTTAGGTAGCAGCATTATGATATTTTCTGTTTTATTATCTATCCCTCTCTTAATAGTTTCTAATATTTTGTTAGCTTTTTTGACACCCACTGCACATTGAGCAGATGTTTTCAGAGAACTCTCAAGGATGATTCAAGATCTTTCTTGAGTGGCATCGGTTAATTTAAAACAGTTAATTTCATGTATAGTTGGGGTTATTTTTTCCAGGGTGTATTGGTTCACACAACATAAAATGCCAGGTGAAATTCAGTCACCGGGTTTAGTGAGATACCTTTATAAGTCTTCACTCTCAGCCTTGAACTTACCCAAAGTAATGTTGTCATCTGCAAATTTTGCCACCTGTTTATCCCCTTTTCCCAGCTCATTTATGAATATGTTGAGCAGCACAGGTCTCAGTACAGTTCCTTGGGGCTATTTACCTCTCTCCATTGTGAGAATTGACCACTTACTCCTACTCTTTGCTTCTTATCTTTTAACCAATTACTAGATCCATGAGAAGATCTTCCTTCCTAGCCCATGTCTACCATGCTTGTTTGGTGAGGGTCCTTGTCTTAAAGGCTTTCTGAAAGTGCAAGTAAACCATAATCTACCGGATCATCTTTGCTCATATGCTTGTTAACCTCCTCAAGGCATTCTAATAGATTGGTAAAGCAAAAGCAGGGTTGATTCTCTCTCACCACAGTGGGTTCAGCTATGCAGCTCACCATTCTGTTCTTCACTAGAGTTGCAACAAATTTGCCTGGTTCTGACATTGGGCTTACTGGCCTGACCTTGTCAACAGGGCCGGATTAAGAAAGGGGCCTTAGGGGTTGCAGCCAATCATTGCTGGGGGGGGGGGGGGTTCCTACAGGCAAATGTGCAGCAGTGCAGGCTGTGCAGACGTACCTGCCCTCCCTACCAAATGGAAGTGGCCCCAAGTAAGTACCCCATGCCCCAACCTCATCCATGGGTCAGATCAAAATGCTTGGTGGGCTGAATCCACCCTGATGTAGGTCAAACACAAACACAAACTGGTCTCATTCTGGGGTAAAGTCTGTTAAAGTACTCTGAGTGCTAGAGAAGTTTGGAAGATCACTACAGCTGTAGAGGTGCAAGGTTTATGAATTGCCAGGGGTTTTAAAATGAATCTAATGGCAGAAAATTAGGACTTGGTGACTCACTGAATTCTCTTGGGATCCAGAAAGAAACCTACCAGAATTTGGTACCAAGACCCAGTCTCACCATAGTTAATACCAGTTCTAGGAACATGAAACCTTCTGCATCCTCTCTCCCCAGTGGGAGCTCTCTAAAAGACACACATGTGGAAGCTCAGGCTGAATGTATGAGCAATGTAGTTATAGCAACAGGTGCTTTCATTTATGTGAGACAGTTACATAACAATCCGCTTCAAGAAGCGGAATACACGGAACAAAGGGTCTGAGCAGAAAAGACGACAAAAACAAGTGGGAATGGGCAAGGGGAAAATTGCTTTCAGGAATGGAGAAAATCTTCTAACATACCCATCTGGGAGAACTGATGAAGTAACATATCTTCCTCTGTTAGATCTTAGTGCTACCTTTCTGCTTGGCAGAAATCCCTCAAGCCTATTTCTATGCACAAGCACCTCCACATGTCTCCTGATCTCATTGACACCCCAAAGCCCCAAATCGCTGTTCTGCAGGAGCAATCCAGAGATGTACCAATGCACACGGGAGAAAGACAGCCCCAGAAAATGCATAGCACACACTGACTCCACAAGGCACACTGGCGTCTTTAATTACACTTTGCTGACTGTCTCTTACTCACAACATGCAGCCGGGCTAAAGAGCAATTCTCTTGCCTACATCTCAGAGACCCTGCTAGAAAAATCAATAGCAATTTGGCAATATTCTGGCATTTGAACAGCTGCATAGCAATGTCTCTGGAGAAGCAGAGTCTATCTGCCAGCCCCTAGATTAAGCAAAAACACTAGAAACCTTCCTATTGGCTGTAAGCAGAAATTTTTTTGCCTGCATGACACAGTATCCCAGTGAATTAGTTTAAAACAGGAAGAGTCTGATATTTGTGCACACTCATAAAGTAGATCCCACCAGCGGGAGTTGCACAGTGCATCAAGCATAGGAAATGAGAAACAAAAGAAGGCCCGTAAAATGATGGAGACCAGTCGCTCAGTAGAGCAGACGCAGACCACGGTAAGGCTGTGTCTAGACTACATCCCTCTTTCGATGGAGGGATGTAAATTAGACACTTCAAAAGTGCAAATGAAGCGGGGATTTAAATATCCCATGCTTCCTTTGCATAATCACGTCATGATGCTTTTTCAAAAAAGCGCCATTTCGAAAATGGCAAGCTTTTTTGAAAGATCCAGTACTCCTAGCACAGGATCCTAGTACAGGATCTTTCAAAAAAGCCTGCCGTTTTCAAAAGAATCACGTCTAGACCTCGGCTTTACTTTCAAAATGGCGCTTTTTCGAAAAATAAAATGAAGCGCAAGATATTTAAATCCCCGCTTCATTTGCACTTTCCAAGTGTCTAATTTACATCCCTCTGTCGAAAGAGGGTTGTAGTCTAGACACAGCCGAACAGAAGAGATGTGTCCATTCCCCAAACAACAGTCGCTACATGAATTGGAAGTGTCCGTCCATCGACCAATTTGCGTCTACATGAGGGTTAGGTCAGTATAGTTCCAGTGCTCCAGGTTGTGGAATTGTCACACTGCAGCTGTGAGGATCTAAATTGTAAGTATAGACCAGGCCTCAGCTTATTGCCCTGCCAGAACAACCCTTCGGTATACAGTGTACAGCCAGGCTCTGGGTTCACTCTCAGGGGGCCTACATACCCATCATTAGTGAGTGCAGAGATTTGTAACGCCCAACTCTGTAAGGACCAAATTCTCAACTGGTGTAAACAGGTCTGACTCCATTGAATGCAATATCAGTCAATGATAAAATAATGTATGTTATTGTGGCTTCAGGATCAGGGATGTGAAAGGTTTATCAGTTCTGGTTAGCCCGTGGGGGCTGCAGCAACTCCCCCATCCACTGCAGGTAGGGGGTTGCTCCAGCCCCAGGAGGGGGGCGGCTGCAGATGGGCTGCTCCAGTGTCCAGAGCCTGGGTGCCCCTCATGCACGTGCTGCTCCGGTGTCCAGAGCAGCCTCTGCCCATGGGGAGCCCAGGTCCCCTGTAGGCTCAGCTGGGCTGGAGCACCCCCCTCCCACCTGCACTCCCTTTAATTGGTTAACCAGTTAAACAATGTTTAACCAATTAACCAAGATTCTACATCCCTAGTCCGGTTAAGATCCTCTACTATAAAGGCATGCCTGCTTCTTTGATTTCTCTCAATCTCTACCTATTGATATAGATAGATTTACTGGACTACATTCTGGACACGTCCCCATCTGGCATTACAGCCCAAAGTTGCTCTCCGTTATGATCTCATCTGGAAACAAATCCCTAAGCGGGGGTGGGAAGAGAAAGACTGAACTCGCTTCCCATGGGTGTTGTCTGTGATAAGAGGAGAATTAAGACCACTAATCTGTTTCTATTGGGGAGGTTACATAAGGGCATTTTGGGAGCAATTGAAAGGTTAGTAAGGAACCTCTGCCAGGAAATGTATGGAGTCTCATTATCTTTTATCTTACAAATGCATAATGTGTGCAGAAATCACTAGTTAGCCTAGAAGGAAGCCTCCAGAAGAATTATACACGCCGCATGCATGCTTATCAAGAGAACAAGAGCCGGGTTCTATCAGCCAGCTGTGGGGCCCTGCAGAGATAAAGATATCCTCTGCCCAGCGCTGACTTGGGATAAATCATTCTGTCCTCTCTTTGCCCTTACGCCTAACCTCCCTTTGGCCCTTCCCATTGTCACACAATTTAGCCCCAGGAGCCAGTACAAGCGAGCACAACATCTGTGCCCTTTCTCAAGTTTCTTGATGCATTCTCACCCACAGAGGGGGGAAAGCACTTGCTTAATGTACAAAAGGAGTTAACTGAGTTCAGCTATAAATGTCTGAGTTCAGAGACAGCCTATTGAAAGGGTGGCTGCTCTCACAGACGGACCCTGACACTACACTGGCACGGGAAAGAGTGTTTGGATCAGACTGGGCTCTGGGTTAGCATTTAGGTCAGAGTTTGTGGTTCAAAACTGACCCATGGTTAGGGTCCAGATATGGGTCTGAGCACATGCTTTTCTTGCAAGATATTCTCCCCAGGTTTGAGCGAAAATTTCTGTTCTATTCTCTGCTATTCAGAGTTTTATTTCACCCTGTTCACCCTGACATCTGAGCCCCCTTTGTCCCTGACACACAGGCTGTGTGCTAAGTAAGAAAGAAAGATGCCAGCTGCCCCCTTCAGCATACACACTTTGGCAGAAACCCCAGGAGGCCAGCGCTGTGGATTTGGCAATTTCTCCATCACATTTGGCTGGAATCAAGCACAAACGCTACATCCTAACCAGAACGGGGAAACTGGAAAACATCTAACCACTCAGCACATGAGGCAGGGCCCTTTTCTTGACCTGCCCCGTTAAAATAGCAAAGGGCAGAATCCTGCACACAGGTACTGCATAAGTTCTGCTACATTACTGGGGCAGGTGTGGTCATTTAAACTCAGTGAGAGAGAGAGAGGAGCATGGCCTTCTAGTCAGGTAGAAGTAGGGGAGAGACAGATCGTTCCTACAGGAAACCCTAGGAGTGAGTGAGTCAGTCAGTCAGAGAGAGCGAGTGTGTGTGTATACTAACTGCTGAAGACACCCGAGTTAAACTTGTTGGAGTGTCCACCTAGTAGAAAGCACCGAGGAATGACATCACAGCAGTAGACAGTGACCACAAATATGTGGCTCTAATAGAAGGTTTCCTGCTCCCCAACAAGACCCTTTGGACCCGCTCCGAGCACTCATGTTCCATCGCCATCAACCATGGAGCTTCCAGGCCATGAGGCACAGGGACTGCAGGTTGGGATGGCAAAGCCTGCCATGGTCCTGCAATAGCAGGTCTGGGTACATCAGGAAGGTGACTGGCCGCTCTATCGAGAGGCTCAGGAGGGATGTGAACCAATGCTGTCTCAGCCACGCCGGTGCTATCAGGATGAGGGAGGACCTGAATTCCCTGACCCTTAGGATCACCTTGAGCACCAGGGGAAAGGGAAGAAACACAGACAGCAGACCCGGAGGCCAACGGGTGAGGCAAGCGTCTCCCAGAGACCACAAGGCTGTGGGTCACAAAGAAGCAGAAACGGGGGCACTTCCTGTTTCTGCGGGTTGCAAACAGGTCCGGGAGGGAAACCCCCACCTCTGGAAAATGTGAAGGATGACGTCCACTCTGAGGGACCATTCATGACCCGAAAAAGACCTGCTGAGCAAGTCCGGCAGGGTGTTCTGGATCTCCAGGAGGTACAAGGCCACTGGGTGAATACCCTGCTCAATGCAGAACTCCTAGAGTAGAAGGGCTTCCTGACACAGGTGAGGGGGAATGAGCACCACTCTGTTTGTTTATGGAGAACACCAACAGGACCAGGACAACCCCTGTTCCTCAGCTGGGGAAGGAATGCCCGACACGCAAGGCAAACTGCCCTCAGCTTTCTGACATTTATATGAAGGGATAGCTCTGCCCGGGACCACTTATCTCGCATCCTCAGGTCCCCGATGTGAGCTCCCCATCCAGTGTCGGACATGTCCATCACTAGCTGGAGCAACGGCAGAGGTCGAGAGAATGGGACCCCAGTACAGACCACAACCTCCTGGAGCCAACAATCAAGAGAGGCTAGGACAGCCTCTGGAACTGTCACCACCATGTCCAATGGGTGGAAGGCTGGATTGTACACCCAAGCTAGCCACAGCTGTAGAGGGTGGAGTCGGAGCCTGGCATGTGGCACCACGTGCGTGCATGCTGCCATGAATCCAAGGAGCCTCATACAGTTTCTGGCTGTTGTCATGGGAGAGACCTGGAGGCGCAGGATGGCTAAGAACCGAGCCTTGGGCAGAGAGGCCATGGCTACTGTAGACTCCAGCAGGTTACCCACAAACTCTATTGTCTGGGCAGGGACCAGGGTGGACTTTGCCTCATTCAGGAGGAGACCCAGGTCTAAAAAGATTGCCTGAACTAGGGATATATGCTCCATTACCTGGGCGGGAGAGGGTCCCCGAACCAGCCAATCGCCCAGGTAGGGGAAGACTGAACTCCATGCTTTCAGAGGAAAGTGGCTACCACCACCATGCATTTGGTAAAAACCTGGGGAGCCACAGAGAGGCCAAAAGGGAGTGCAGTGAATTAGTAATGGTCCTGGCCACCATGGAATGGAGGAAGCATCTGTGACACAGGGTGATGGATATATGAAGTAAGCGTCTTTCAAATTGAGGGCAGCATACCAGTCTCCCAGACTGAGTTTCCTGAAGTCCAGAATGGGGAAAAAGCCTCCTTTAGCCTTGGGAACCAGGAAGTAATGGGAGTAGAACTGGCTCAACCGGTGCTGAGCAGAAGCCGGTGCCCTGGGTGCAGTGGCCAGAGTGCCCTGCCTGTTGTGCACTTTCGGCGCGTGCCTTGACAGAGATCTGCCCCGCTAGGTCTCCACTTCTTCTGCGGCACAGGGGACTAAGAGCAGTGCTGGGCTGCGGTGTGCCACAGCGCCAGAGAGGCATGCGAATGTTCCAGTGCCTCCCGCACCGAGGCCAGTGCGCTCTGGGTGGCCGGTGCCGGATGGAGAGCCTCTTCCATAAGAAGGATTTTCAGCTGGCAGTCTCTCTCCGGCTTAGTATGGGGCTTAAAACTCCAGCAGATCTTACAATTGTCCATTAGATGAGCTTCTCCGAAGCACTTGAGACAGGCTTTGTGGGGTCCCCGCAGGGCATCGGCTTCAGACACCTGGTGCAAGGTTTGAAGTCTTGGGACCTGGGCATGCCCCACACGGAGCATTCGGGGACGCAGACACGAACCCCTAACTAATTACACTAACAACTATCACTAACAACTGCTAAGTATTTAATGCTAACAACTGAACTAAACTGTAACTGAGAACAAGAACTGGAACAAATGAGAACCGGGAAGGCACACTTGCAGAGCAAGCAGAGCACGTTCCAACGACTGTCACGGGCAGAAAGAAGGAACTGAGGGGGTGGAGGGCCAGCAGAGGTATATATGCACCAATATAGCGCTGCCACTCCAGGGGGTTCCCCAGCTGGCACAGCAGATACCGCTGAGGGAAAAATCTTTCCATGATCTGTGGACACGGCGCACGCACACCTACGTGGAATGGACATGAGCAATCAATTGAAGTAGTAGCCACTGCTATTGTGCGAGTTTGGGACAGATTCTCCCTCCACACGCCATCTCACTGGTAATTTTTTTGGAAAGGCGAGGGGCCTTTCATTCGTGATTTTGGCCCTGGCTCTCAAAAGCCTCAGAGTGACACTAGATCTCATTCTCTACCGTTGTTATCTCTAGCTGTAGGACCCTGTTTTGCCAGTGTCCTTAGGAAGTTGTTTCACCACTGTTATAAGACAGAGTAAAATTGGAGAGACTTCAAATGAAACAAAATGGTGGGAGCCTCCCTAATATGACGAAGTTGTGAAATGCTGTGACCCATGCCACCCAAACCCAGAAAGCTTTTTTTTTTTTTTAACATAAGCTTCATATACACACCTAGGACAGAAAACTGTATGGGCATGTCTACACTAGGAAATTATTTTGAAATAATTCCCCTTCTTTCGAAATAACAAACAGAGTGCCCACACTACCAAGCCAGTTATTCCAAAATAAGGGGCTGGTTATTTTGAAATAATATCCCCTACTTTCCTTGGGAAAGAAGCTTATTTCAAAATAGTTATTTCAGGAGTTATTATTTCAAATTTAGTTATTTCAAAGTAATTTCCTAGTGTAGAAATGCCCTATGGGTGAGAGCAAATTAAAAATCAGTGTCATCTCTACCAAATAGATGATGTCATAATCTGTAGAAAGATGTGAGGGATATGTATGGATCAGTTGATAAAAAATATTCTCACGAGGGCAATGTTCATGATGTCTAAGGCTACTGTTTTTAACTCGCAAGGCAGAGTAGGTATGCGTAATTTACATGGCATGGGTCAGACAAGCCTGGCTCCACTGGGAATTTTACATTGAAATCAGTGGACTTATCATTGCTTTGCCTGTTGCAAGCTGATGGTCTGAGGTGGGATTTCAATGGATCTTTAGTTTTAAAAAATCAGCATATATATTTTTTCCTGCATTCATTCCAAAGCAGGACACGAAAAGAAAAGAAAAGAAAAGAAAAGAAAAGAAAAGAAAAGAAAAGAAAAGAAAAGAAAAGAAAAGAAAAGGAAAGGAAAGGAAAGGAAAGGAAAGGAAAGGAAAGGAAAGGAAAGGAAAGGAAAGGAAAGGGAAAGGGAAAGGGAAAGGGAAAGGGAAAGGGAAAGGGAAAGGGAAAGGGAAAGGGAAAGGGAAAGGGAAGGAAAGGAAAGGAAAGGAAAGGAAAGAAAAGAAAAGAAAAGGAAAGAAAAGAAAAGAAAAGAAAAGAATTTCTTTCAGTGTTCCATAAATTCCTAATGGAGGAACCATCTCCATTTACCTCATCTCTCCCGATGTTGGTTTGAATTTCTCAACAAAAATGAGCTACCTAATGAAGAATTTCTCACTACTGGTGAAATTCACCCTGGTGCAGAGGGGCAACACAATAATTTTTTTAAATAATTTGTATAGATTTTTAAAATTAATATATTATGGCTGCAATTAAGAAAAGGAAGTACGATGAAGAATACATTAAGTATGGCTTTACTGTTATAGAAAAAAACCGGACAGATCATTCTCAATGCGTAGTATGCCACACAGTTCTTAGAAATGACGCCTTGAGACCTAGTCGTCTTGAGCGACACTTGACAAAGAACTTCAGCGCTTTGACAGAGGAACCAAAAGTTTTTTGCTTCTAAACTTCAAAATTTGAAATGCATGAAGCTGGACACTTCTGGGGCTTTTAATCAAGCGTTGCTCAAAGCGGTAGAAGCATCTTATGAACGGTCATTGTTCATCGCTAAAGCCAAGAAAGCTAACATAAACAGAGAAACTTTTATGAAGCCTTGCTTGTTGAAAGCAGCTGATATTGTGGTTGGTGTTGAAAGCAAGAAAAAACTATTGGAAATTTCACTTTCTGACAATTCTGTGAAACGTCGCATCGATGAGCTGGCAAAACATAACTTCAAGTAGTGCAGTCAGTGTTTGCTTCTCCTTTTTTCATATTTCAGTGTGATGATACCACTGATGTAGCACAATGCTGTCAGTTGCTTGTTTACATTAGATTCATTAACAATGGAACTGTGAAAACTGCTTTTTTTCGAAGGAATTGACGACCACATCAAAGGCTTCTGATATTATGAAAACAATTTCCAACTTTTTTGAAGAAAATAGACTTTCATGGGGAAAACTGGTTGGTGTATGCACAGACGGTGCTCTAGCAATGCTTGGTTCTCGCTCTAGATTTGTGACATTGGTGAAAGGAAAAAATCCAGCTGTAACCACAATTCACTGCCTCATACACAGATAAGCATTGGCCGCTAAAACCCTTCCAGATGACCTACGTAACTCATTGAATTTGGCCATAAAAAGTTGTCAATATTGTGAAGAACAGTGCTTTAAATACATGACTTTTTGATGGTCTTTGCATGGACTTGGGAGCAGATCATAAAACTCTTTTGTTTCACATGGAGGTACGATGGTTTTTCAAAGGTAACATGCTTTTGAGATTATTCAAACTGAAAGACGAAGTGGAAATTTTCCTCAAGCAACAGAAGAAAGAAGAGTTATATCATGCATTTACGAACCAAACGTTCCAACTTTCACTGGCATACCTCGTGAACATTTTTGAATCTTTGAACAACCTCAGTTTGAAGCAGCAAGGAAACAATGTTGCAAACATAGTGCACCACGATGCCATCAAAGCATTTACGGAAAAAATCCAGCTTTGGGAACATCGAGCACAACCGCAGACGCCTAACTTTTCGTCTTTTCTGACATTTTCATCACTTGCTGAAAATGAAGGTTTCCAAGAAGTTTGTAAAGAGGATGTGAAGAACAAAATTGTGTTTCATCTGGACTGCCTTGCTGATGAATTCATCCGCTATTTTCCTGATAACTTTTCTGGCAATCCCATTCATAAATTAGTATGAAATCCATTCAGTGTTGATGTCAATTCATTGCCAGAAGTACTGCAAGAACAAGCACTCGAAATAAAATATGATTCAAGTGTGAAAGATGGTTTTGAAACACAAGCTTGGAGGAATTTTGGATAAAATATTTCCCAATGTACTCGAAAGTTGGAGAAGAAGCGCTACGTATTAGTCTTTCATTTTCATCAGCGTACCTCTGTGAAAAAAGCCTTTCAAGTTTAGTCACATTAAAAACAAAACAAAGAAATCGACTGGATGTCTAAAATGATTTGTGTTGCAAACTTTCATCTTTCAAACCTAGGATTTCCCAACGCGTGAAGAAAATGCAGCATCATCCTTCACATTACATTCATTTTGTTTCTGCTATTTCTTATGTTAAATAACATGTTTATTAAACTTTTGTGCCAAGAAAAACTATTTGTTCATATTTTTAATTTTAAATAACAAATTGAATTTTTTGTTAAAAAAAGGGTTGGATGAGGGTAAAGAAGAGGTGGGAGAACATGAGGGTTTCTCAAAAATCAAAAGGGGGGCGTGATGCCGAAAAGTTTGGGAACCACTGACCTAGATCATCTGGTTTCTGGTGCCCTGCAAGTCCTATACTTTATCCCTCATGGGCTTGCATGAAGTAGTAAGTGTATACCCTGGGGATATGTGATTCAAATAAAATCAGATGCTCAACAAACTGGGGAGTTGTTCAACCAAGCACTTCTTTGTATGTCTGAATTCACTAGAGTATGAGAGGAACAGGGTCAATTAATAATACATTACCATAGCTTAGAACAAGAAGTGCCTTCAAAAATCCACTGAGTGAAGTGCATGAAATTTACTTCTCTTGGAACTTGGGCAAACAACTCTCTGGTAATGAGATGCTCAGGTGATAACATCATTTCATTGGACTATGCTCATGGTTTCTGTCTGTATTCTGCTGATGCAAGCAAGTTCCCCAGGCCCAAGACTCCAAAGATGCATTTCTACATAAAGCATGATTCACCTTGTCATTTACTGCAGCAGTAAACAGAAGAGAGCTAGGTTTTTACCTAGGGCACAGACAGTTTGCAAGTTAAAACCTCTCACCCCTTACTATTATGAGGCAGTGACTTGCTTAACCTGCTGCATGGCAGGGGCTGGGTGGGGAAGGTTTTGTGAGCAAATATTTAATGAGTCTTAAACAGTCCTATCTGACTTTCCCATTCACATATGTCTGCACTAACCTAAGTTACAACAAACTCAAACTTACATATAAATATCTCAAGAGGGTAGAGAGCAAACTGAAATCTGATTTTTTTTTCCCCCAGAGCTATTATTTCCCCACAGAGGACGATTTGGAGGCTTGTGGATAGAGCAGGGGTGGGCAATAATTTTTATAGGGGGGCCACTTTACCAATGCAGAGAGGCATGGCCTTGGGAGGAAGGGGTGTGCCCCAGGTGTGGTGGAGACTTTGCGTGCTCCCCTGTTGGGCAGGGGAGCACACGAGGTCTCTCGTCCCTTATCCCACCCTGCTAGGCACGAGGCGCCCACAAGGAACCACCAGCTGTTTGGAACAGGTTGGTGGTTTCCTCTGGAGCTGCGCGATCTTGGCAGGCAGAGGAAACTTCATGCGTTGTCCCACTCCCAGGCCCAATTGGGGGCAGGGAAATTCATGACGTCTCCCACCCCTACCCAGCCGGGCAGCGTGATGCTTAGAGGGAACTGCTAGCCATTTTGAACAGCTGGGGGTTCCCTCTAGTGCTGCATGCTCCAGGCAGGGGGAGGAAACTTCATGTGCTCCCCCATCCTCGGGGGCTGGATCAAACGACTTGGCAGACCAGATCCAGCCCATGGGCCATATCTTGCCCACCCCTGGGATAGAGTGAATGTTAATTTTTCCCCTGTGTCAAGGCTGTGGTTTTAAAGATCTGTGCATTGTAAATCCAGCGGCCCGATACAGTTTGGACTTATCTGGTCTAGCACCTCAGGACCTGACTGGTCCTGGATGAGGGATTTTTCCAGACCAGGGGAGGTCATTTCTGGCCCCCTTGCTACTGCCTCTCCTCCCCCACCGCTCCCCCAGGCTTCCTGGCTCCCTCTGCAGCCCAGCTGAGCTGTGCATTGGCTCTCACCCCCTGTCAAGGCTTTTTCCTCACTCTGGCACAATGAATGCAGAAGTGGGGGCCCACAAAGGTACCCCAAAACCTCATCTACCAGGCTTTGGTATAAACCTTCCCCCTAAAATCTAGATTCTGGGGATAAAAATCCGCTGCCACCATCCAAGTAATGAGAAGAAACCAGGGAAGAGATCACTTGGGAAATCTCAGCCCTAAAGCAAAAACCAGAACACAAAAATTAACCAATGCCAGGTTAATAAAAAGAAAAGAGAAAGAACTTTTATCATCACCACAATATTCTTGTTGCAAGCATAATGACTAGATGAAAGTCACAAATTAACATACTCATAGGCTACATCTAGACTGGCATGATTTTCCGCAAATGCTTTTAACGGAAAAGTTTTCCGTTAAAAGCATTTGCAGAAAAGAGCGTCTAGATTGGCACGGACGCTTTTCCACAAAAGCACTTTTTGCAGAAAAGCATCCATGCTAATCTAGACGCGCTTTTGCGCAAAAAAGCCCCGATTGCCATTTTTGCCATCAGGGCTTTTTTGCGCAAAAAATCTGATCTGTCAGATCCGCAGTTATGAACGGGGCTTTTCTCGCCCCGGAGGACGGGAGCGGCGGGATGCCCAGATACGCCAGGGAGTGCTTGAGCTGTCCCTCTGCGGGCGTGCTCCACGGCTTTGCTCCCTGTCTCCCGACCAGCAGACCAGGGAGATGGGGAGCAAAGCCTGGGAGCACGCCAGCAGTGGGACAGCCACGCCGCGCCTGGACTGTCCCGCTGCCCGCGTGCTCTGCGGCTTTGCTCCGCGTCTCCCAAGTCAGCAGACCAGGGAGACGGAGCAAAGCCGTGGAGGACTTGGGCGGTCCCGCCATCCCCGTCTCCCTGGTCTGCTGACTTGGGAGACGCGGCTCGTGCCCCCCCCCAGCAGACCAGGCTTTTCTTGCCTACCCCCAGGGTAGAGCAGCTGGGGGCTGCCGGGTTGGTCCCATAGCGCCGCTCCTGACCAACCCGGCAGCACCCCAGCTGCTCTGCCCCAGGCGTCCCGATTCAGCCGCTGCTGGTCAGTTTCAGCAGCGGCTGAATCAGGACGCCTGGGGCAGAGCAGCTGGGGTGCTGCTGGGTTCCTCCAGTAGCGCCGAGGAGCTGCGCTACTGGAGCAACCCAGCAGCACCCCAGCTGCTCTGCCCCAGGCGTCCCCAAGTCAGCCGCTGCTGAAACTGACCAGCGGCTGACTACAGGAAGCCCAAGGCAGAGTTGCTCTGCCCCAGGCTTCCTGGAATCAGCCGCTGATCAGTTTCAGCAGCAGCTGACTTGGGGACGCCTGCTGTTCTTACCTTGAATCTGTATGTAAGTCAGAACTGGCGTCCAGATTCAGCCGCTGTTGAAACTGATCAGTTTCAGCAGCGGCTGACGCCAGTTCCAACTTACATACAGATTCAACTTAAGAACAAACCTACAGTCCCCATCTTGTACGTAACCCGGGGACTGCCTGTAATTATCATACGAGCCGCTGTGATAGCTTTCCTTGAGATTTAGCTTATTCAGCAGTTTTGTTTCTATTCATCTTCCTCGGCAGGCATATGTTATTAAAAATCACATTTACCTACAAAAAATTAAAGTTCTACACAGATACCAAGTCTAATTACAGACCAAAGAAAAAGTTTGTGTCCCTTTCTATTAAGGAACGACTGGTATTTCACTACAATAGTCACAAAGGAATAGACCCATATGCTTCTAAGTCAGCAAGTTCAGGCTTTTTTAGAAAAAAAAATCTAAAAAAGAGTATGATCAACAAATTACAGGGTCGGGCAGGTGTCACGGAGAGAGACTGACATGATGATGCAGTCAGATTATTGCTAATTTGCAGCGGTGTTATGACTGGGCTGGTCCTTACATAGGAGAGATACACATTGCTACCCGTCCAAATTGCTACCCCTCCACTGCCTAAGTAACAGTCTAATTAGAATAAGGTAATATCTTTTATTGGACCCACTTCTGTAGCTTGCAGGCTCAACTCTTTCACCAGTAGGAGTTTGCCCAATACAACAGGTTACCTCACCCACTTTGTCTCTCTAGTTTGTTGCTTCGGCATAGAGGCAGCTAGATTGGGGCTATGTCTAGACTATGGGGTTTTTCCGGGATTCCAGAAAACCTCTGCCACGTCCAGGGAATGTGTCTGCTCTACCGCTTTTTTGCAGAAGAGCAGACGCACTCTTTTGGAAGCCCTGTCTTCTGCCTCCCACAAGGAAGAAGGGCTCTTCCGAAAGACGGGGGTTTTCCAAAATTTGGCCCAATGTAGATGGGCCAAATTTTGGAAAAGCCTCTTTCCAATAAAGCCCCCTAGTGTAGACATAGCCTGGGCATGCAGGATCTTCAGTCAGAGACTTTAAAGCCAGACGGGATGATGACTTCGTCTAGTCTGCCCGTCTGAGGCCATTACATTGCAGCCTAATACCTTTAGGTCACAGGGTTCACTCACCATTGGCAAGGCTCCTTATTGGCATTGCAATGCCAATTACACAATTACTTTTTTAAGGGCAGACATCCTCCTTGGCTGTTCACCCTGTGCCCCCCCTCCCTCTCCAGGACTCGTGGTGCTCTCACTTCGTGACTCTGTCCTCCGGCGAGAGGCACTGGTCAGTCCTCCCCTGGCAGGGTATCAATGTTCCACTGGATCAGCCATCCGCAAGGCGTTCCAGAGTTCTCAGATGCAAAGCCAGGTTCCGTGCCATGTTTCCAGCAACTGGCAGTGGAAACCAGGCCCACTCTCTAGTCCAGGCTCCAGCTGTGAGATCTTATGTCTAGCAACTACAGTCTGTTTGCTCCCAGACTCCACTGCTATTTCCTAGACTCTGTCCTTTCACTAACTTCTGGCCCTCTTCTCTGGGTTGAGCAGTCTGACTTCCTCTTTCCAGAGGGGGAACTGCAGACTGCGCCTGCTTTTAGCTGCCTGCCACACTGCACCCCCAGACACACCTCCCTCCACCTAAACACTGATAGCAAATGACTTCCCCTACAACCTCCTAGGCTATGTCTAGATTGCATCCCTTTTTCGTAAAAGGGATGCAAATTAGACATATCGCAATTGCTAATAAAGCGGGGATTTAAATCTCCCCCGCTTCATTAGCATAAAAATGGCTGCCGCTTTTTTTTCGGCATGGAGCTTTGCTGGAAAAAAGCACCAATCTAGATGCGGATCTTTCAGAAAATAAAGCCTTTTCCGAAAGACCCCTTATCCCAGAGGGATAAGACTTTATTTTCCGAAAGATCCACATCTAGACTGACGCTTTTTTCCGGCAAAGCTCCGTGCTGAAAAAAAGCGGCAGCCATTTTTATGCTAATGAAGCGGGGGAGGTTTAAATCCCCGCTTCACTAGCAATTGCGATACGTCTAATTTGCATCCCTTTTACGAAAAAAGGATGCAATCTAGACGTAGCCCTACTGTTTTCAGTTTCATCCCTTTATACAAGCTCCTCCCCACTGAACTTCATCTTCCATTAGCAGAGCGCTGCATGCAAACAAAACCGGTATCTGTATCAACGATCCGCAGCTATCTGCATGCACATCTGCAGATGCAGAAATGCCTGGCTATAAAACAGATATCCACGAATTTACAGCATTCTGGACAAAACAATTTTTTCTTCACTCAACACACAGTCAATCTGTGGAACTCCTTGCCTGAGGATTTGGTGAAGGCTAGAACTTTAACAGGGTTCAAAAAAGAGCTAGATAGATTCATGGAGGTTAGGTCCACCAATTGCTATTAGCCAGGATGGGTAGAAATGCTGTCCCTAGCTTCTGTTTCTCCAGAGGTGGGTGACAGGGGAGGGATCACGTGAGGATTACATGTTGTGTCCCCTCCCTTTAGGGCATCTGGTATTGGCAACTGTCAGCAGACAGGATACTGGGCTGGATGGACCATTGGTCTGATCCAGTATGGCCGTTCTTATGTCCACACTGTGGCAAGGGCCCCTTTTCCCCCTGCCACCACTGGGTAGGTCTCCTCCTCTTAGCCCCCAAGTTTGGGGTTTTGCAGCAGGTCTCAATGGTAGGGAGCCTGGCCGGGGGCCCACAGGCTCCCTCCATAGCTGCCTTTACCTAATACTGGTCAAAATTATTCTCTCCGCTTTCTCCCTCTCTGTCTCTCCACCACCTTCCTTTCATCCTCTCACTCTCCCCTCCAACAGCTGAGGCTTTTAAAGACCCTCAGACAGACAGCAGAGAAGTCAGCTGGCCCCAATTTGCCTGAGCCAGCTCCCTCCCAGCTGCATCTAATTGGGCTGCAGTTCTCTGCTTCTTCTCACTGGTTTTTTTTCCTTTTGGGCTGCCTTTTCCCTTCTCTGCAGCAGCTCCCTGGCCTGACCTTGTCACAACACCCGCATCTGTAAGCCGCAGATATCCACATCCATATCTGTAGATACAGATACCTGCAGACACAAAGTGGATTTGCAGGGCTCTATCCATTGGACTTTACTGACCCCTGGTTCTCTTCCATGGGCAGTGTATGAGGTTAATTGTCTTAACGACCTACTCTGCCTTGTGTGGGGTGGATGCCTCATCATGCCCTATTCAGGGGTGGGGAATCTCCAGTCCCCACACACGATTCATCTGAGTTAGTCATGGGTGGGCTGCCGGAGGGCTTATTTACCTGAGCGTCTGCAGGCACAGAGCCTTGCAGCTCCCAGGGGCCAGGAATTGTGGGGCTCCATGCCTGTGGATGCTCTGGTAAACAAACCCTCTGGCCGCCTGCCAGTGGTTAACCCTCGTTAACCACATGCAGCCAGCGTGCCGGAGGTTCCCTACCCATGCCCTATATTAAGCCCAAACACGTGAGTAAGAGTCAGTCCTTTGGAAACTAAACTGAGTATCACAGAAGGAGACTTAGAAGACACCAAGGTGCTAGCACTTCTCAAGGTTCCTACAGTGGCAGAAGATCCTTAATTTTAGTGATCAGTTATTTGAGTGCATGGATGACATGTCACCTTCCAAATGCCATGTCCCAGGGTTGCTGATATTCTTGTCCTTCTGCTTTTTACTATTCACTGAGGCTTTCAGTTGTGAAGATCAGTTTGCAAATGATTTCTGTGAGGTCTTTGATGTTTTCAACAGCAGGAATGGCTGTAGCATTTCAGAATTTAACAGCTTGGGGAAGCCAGTTAGAACAATTTGAACCTCAGTGACTTCCTTTGGTACAAAGATCCCTAAGAGAACCCACTTCCCCTTCTAAAATGCAGATCCTGCCTCTATGTATACTTTAAATTGACAAGCTCATGGTTTCATGTTGTTTCTTCATACAATGCACAGTCAACCTGTGGAACTCCTTGCCAGAGGATGTTGTGAAGGTCAGGAGTTTAACAGGGTTCAGAAAAGAGCTGCATGATGAATTCATGGAGGATAAGTCCATCGATGGCTATTAGTCAGATGGGCAGGAATGGTGGCCAGAAGCTGGGAATGGGCAACAGGGGATGGATCACTTGATGATTACCCGTTCTGTTCATTCCTGCTGGGGCATTTGGCATTGGCCACTGTTGGAAAACAGAATACTGGACTAGATGGACCTTTGGTCTGACACAGTGTGGCTGTTCTTAGATCCACAATGCAATGATTGCATGATGCATAATCAAAATGGAAGCTATCCAAAGGGATGATCGTGTCTGAAATTCAGCGCACATATTGTGAACACTTGCTTTCCACAGCTCACACCTCAGCCCCCAAACATCAGATTATCTTATGTCCCAAAACCATTTGTTTTGAAAAGCTCTTTCAGTTCCAGAATCACACATTTTGAACCACAGCAACAGATTTTAAATGTGACCACACAGTTACCAAGAGCATAATGGACTCAGGCCTCAGCTGGTGTGAATCCCGGGGGCGCCATTGACGGCAATCAAGCTCAGAGGGTTTATACCAGCTGCGAACCTGGCATAACATCCCTACGCCATTCGGTGGCGGAGGGAGGGGGGTTCCTTGGCTTTTCAAACTACCACAAGCCTGCACATACGGTGTGCTAGCCGGGAACTGATTATACCAGGATGGCAACATAATTAAGTTACCAGAGTGCTTTAGGCAAATACCTGGTAGCATAAGGTGCTATGTGCATTCTGGCATGAGCTTTATTTAAACACATTGGATCAATTTGAATCAATTTGACATGTACACACTTCAGGGCCAGGCCAGTTTCAAATCAATTAAACTCCTTATGACTTTATGATTAGCAACCCGAGGTTATAAAACATTAATATAAAAATCACAGTTTATAAAATGAAAAATAAAATCCCAGTGTAATGTTTCATGAAGATCACAGAAATCATTATATAAGCTTCATTAAACAAACAAGGTAAGGGTAATTAAGCTGTAAATTGAGTGCAGTAGTTAAAGAGAGAGACTATAATTAGGATGTGCTGGCCAGTTAAATAAAAATAAGGAAGTCTGACTACTAGTTCGCTTTTGTAAAATTCCAAACACCAAGGTGATCAATCTCCTTATGAACCCTTCCAAACTCAGCTCTACGTAAGAAATGTTTGTAGCAAATGACTATGAATAAACCAGCCCAATAGATTTGGAGGCACTTTGAAAATAGAAAAAAATACACATTGAAAGAAATAAAATATGTACAAAACTTGCACAAAGTACTGTGCAAAATTAACGGATAGTACATTGGCTAGAACTCATTCTCTAGATTCAGCAAAGCACTCAAATGTATTCCTATTTAACAAGTGCCTCAGCACACGCTTTCCTTGTGGCACTTGCTCATATCCCATGAACATCCCTGAGAATTCGGCACAGGCTCAATCCCTTTGCTGAACAAAGATCAACTTAAGCAAGGGGCTCAGAGCTGGGCTGAATTGTGGCCTATGTGTGAGAGTCACACATGTGCATTCAGCTGGGAGAGGACTGGTTCAAAACCTCTGCTCTGCTCTGCCCCTTTTCATTAACAAAAAGTTCCAATGGAACAAAGCTCTCCAAGAAAGCCAGATCACTGTGCTTGGTTGGCTAAGGGAATGGGAATGTATTTTCTCCCTTCTGGCTCTGTGAGAACAAAATGCAATCCACACATGATTAGGCAGCAATCACCACAATTACAACTTGGACATTTTTGTTTCAGGGAATTGTCTGTCATACAAAGCCCATTGAAGTCAAAGGACAGATTCTCCACTGACTTCAGAGGACTTTGGGTCAGACTCAGCGTTCCCTTTCAATTTTTCCATTTGAGTGCAGAATAAATTTTATGTTGTGCACTGAGGCATGTGCAGATGTGCACCACACATGCTGCCAGCTTTAGGCGCTCTGCTAATCAGGTGGGCCCAGCTTTCAGGCAACATTGATCAGACCTCAGAATGCGTATGGAGCCAATGTGTATCTCGTCTGTTTCTAACCAGTCATTCCAAGAACAGCTCAAATCCCACTCCTCTCCTGGACGATAATCTACAGCTTGTTGTCTTAGCCCTTTGTCATTTTGCTCTCACAAATTTACCATCGACACAAAACCTGTACGGTGACACTGACTAATGACAGGAAAGGGAAACACTGCCACTGGGGCCTCCGTGCATGACTGATGGCTCACTAATGTGTATACGGGGCTCGTATTTCGGCAGTGCAAAATTGTGCTCTATTCTCCCCACGCTGCCTCCACACACCGGGCCAGTAAATCTGAGCATGTAGAGCTGCAGACAAGAGGCTGACAGTCAAAAGATGTAGTTTATACTGATGCACGGCTGAATCACTGCACCTTCATGTCTTCCCAGAGGCAAAGAGTGGCAAATAGAGGGCGATTTTAAGCAGCCTGGGTACCCCGGGGTGATTAGCATGTGTGTTCATGTGGATAAATAGGCCAATTTGCTTAACACACAGTCTGGAGGGATGGAATGGCTGGGCTCACATTACTACGGCCCATTTCTTTTAGCTCGTTTTCCAGAATGGGGCAGGCTGTGTTTCCTGCACCAGACAGGACATGAGCGCCATGTGTCCATCCTCATTTCTGCTTGGCTCTCCCTTCGTGGGGCATGTCAACCTAGTTGTGGGCCAAACACCAGGGCTGTTTGTCATGTGGGAGTGGCATTGTTGAGTATAACCCTTAGAGATAGACTTGTTTTGCAAATTGATTTGCAAGCACCCTGGAATACTGGGTAAAGCTCCAGGTTCAGGCATAAACTCCACCTCTCGAGTGAGTCGAACCAAATGCCAGAGCATGCCCAAAAGATGAGAAAGTTTGCAGCAAGGCCAACCCCTGAATTCTATGGCTCAGGGGCATCTTTGGTGATTACAGGCAGTCCCCGAGTTACGCGGATCCGACTTATGTCGGATCTGCAGTTACGAACAGGGTTTTTCTCGCCCCGGAGGATGGGAGCGACGGGACACCCAGATGCGCCGCGGTCCCACCACCCGCATCCTCCGGGGCGAGAAAAGCTGCTCCGCGTCTCCCTGGTCTCCCTGGTCTGCTCCACGTCTCCGCATCTCCCTCCCCCCCAGCAGACCAGGGAGACACGGAGCAAAGCCGCGGAGCACGCGGGCAGCGGGACAGCCCAGACGCGCCGCGGCTGTCCCGCTGCCAGCGTCCTCCGAGGCTTTGCTTCCCGTCTCCCTGGTCTGCTGGTTAGCACCCCAGCTGCTCTGCCCCAGGCATCCCCAAGTCAGCCGCTGCTGAAACTGACCAGTGCTGACTACAGGAAGCCCGAGGCAGAGTTGCTCTGCCCCGGGCTTCCTGGAATCAGCCGCTGATCACTTTCAGCAGCAGCTGACTTGGGGACGCCTGGGGTTCTTAAGTTGAATCTGTATGTAAGTCAGAACTGGCGTCCAGATTCAGCCTGTTGAAACTGATCGGCGTCTGATTCCAGGAACCCCGGGGCAGAGCAACTCTGCCTCGGGCTTCCTGTAGTCAGCCGCTGGTCAGTTTCAGCAGCGGCTGAATCTGGACGCCAGTTCCGACTTACATACAGATTCAACTTAAGAACAAACCTACAGTCCCTATCTTGTACGTAACCCGGGGACTGCCCGTATTCCCCCCTCAAGAAAGCAAGACTGGAGGAGAAAAAACCCTCACAACCACAGCATAACACACAAAGGTCCCTGTTCAGGCCATGGCTACCAGAGGCACCAGCCTGGCCAAGCTGGTTTAAAGCTCAAAGCGACTCTCTTGAGAGAAGATGACCATGCTGTACCCAGCTTCCTTCGAGAGCAGACCGGACTGCCAGGTTTTCAGGGAGTCCATGCTCCGTGGCCTGGGCACGTGCAACCAGAGGTCCGCTGTTTCGCTGTCAACATATGGTTTTACTTCACACATAATGGCATCCGGTCCCCCGCCCCCTGTTTCCTTTGTGTCTGGAGAAGAATTTACAACAGACTCCAGGGAGGAGGGGGTCAGGTTAATCCATCTGTCCCATGAGAGACACAGGAGTGCAAGCCAGCAGCAGCACAAATGTGCACCACATCGATACAAGATACAACTGAACTATTTTATGGGGATTTAAACAAAAACAGGGCCCCTCATAAACCTGATCCCTACTTCATCAAGGGAGAAAACCAAGCAGCGAGACCCATCCGGCCCCAAGAGAAAGCCCTAATGGCTAAGAAAATAATCAATCACGATTTTCTTCAGCCCTAAAATAAAACCCAAATGTGGATCGTTTCAGCCTTGTGTTGTTACTTTGAACTTTTTGGCAACTGGTCCAAATCCTTTGAAGCTGGTGCACAATTCTACCTCCCTCCCAGTTCAAACGCTACACGATGCCAAGCTCCGGGCTCTGACTCAATCAGCTGGTCGACACATTTGCTCCAGCAGCACGGCTGAGTGGTAGGTGAGTCAACATATGGTGCCTCGCCGCAGCGATCCCGGGAAGGCGCCTGCCACAGGTGGGCTGCAGAGCCGGAGAGGAGGCTGAAACGAGAAAAGCCAGTTCATTCCGCCTGGTTTGTTTTGGTTTGGGAGCTATTAAATGACCATGGAGAGATGCTAACCAGAGATTCATTCACGGGGAATCTACTGGTAGGGAGAGACACATTATTAGAGGACAGTGGATTAATGAAGAGAAAGACAGAAATGATTAGCATGCCAAAGACTCAACATTACACTGAACGGCAATTTTACAGCTTGCCTACAGTTCTCTGTGTTAGGTATGTTGATGGCCCTCGGCGCTCTACTATCTTGAATGTATTAATTCTCACAATAGCCTTCTGGGCAGTGTTGTTACCCCAGCAAGGCAGCGATGGACCCCTTGCTGCACTCCTGCCTTCTTCTCATGGGAAGGATGGTTTCACCCAAAGCCTCCTCCCTTGAGTCTGCAGCCTGAGGTCTCACAGGAAGTCTGTGGTGAAGCAGGGAACTGAGCTCAGGTCTCTGAAGTCCCAGACCAGCTAGCAGGGCGTTTGCCCCGTGTAAGTCACAGGAAACCCCTCAAAAGAGGGCTTATGTGGTGTTCAGCTCTTTGCTGGCCCCTGAATCGCAGGCAGAGGGGGGATTTCACCACCTAATGACGGACAGAGCCAGTTCCCTCACACACGGCCGTATCCTCGGCAGTGCTGAATTTGTGCCACTCTCTCTGAAGTCCAAGGCTTGAAAACACCTGGCACATGCCTCCACACGCTCACTGCTCTCCAGTCGGAAGGGGGGGGGGGGCTGGTGCTTGTCAGTTCTGGCAGAGAGGTGATATCAGGACGGGGGGGTGAGGGTGTTTCAGCTTTGGGACATATCCATCGAGGGAAGGGGCGGTATGAGGGTTTGTATGCACTGTGTGTCAGTTTTTTGAGAGTCGGTGTGGAGAAGCACCTCAGTTGGGTGTGGGGGGGGGCGGTTCTGTTAGTGTATGTAGATTCTCTGTCCATTGTGGGAGCTGTGTGGGCATGACACTGTAATAAGTACAGAGTTCATCAGCTGCGTGTGTGGAGCGTTGTCAACAGTGGGAAGGATCTGCACGGTCGGTATAGCCATCTGTACCAGTTCTTTGTGGGGCTTGTGTCAGGGTCTGTACCCAGTGTGGGAGCTTGAATTAAATGGGTGGTGGGCATTTTGGGGGGCAGTGTGTTTTGAAGGGAGGAAGAATTAAATGGTCTGTGTTGGGTGGGGCACCAGATATAGTGGGTATTGGCTAACAAAACCCATTGTGTAGTTTATCAGTAAACTAGGGAAATACAACATAAATGGGCTAATATACAGTGTAAAGTGGGTGCATGATCTCAGAGAGCAGTTATCAATGGTCCACAGTCATGCTAGAAGGGCATAACAAGGGATCAGTTTTGAGACCCATTCTGTTCGATATCATCGTCAATGATTTAGATGATGGCATACAGAGTACACTTATAAAATCTGTGGATGACAGCAAGCTGAAAGGGATTGCGACTGCTTTGGAGGATAGGGTCAAAATTCAAATGAGCTGGACAAACTGGAGAAATGGTCCGAGGTAAATAGGATGAAGTTCAATAAGGACAAATGCAACATACTCCACTTAGGGAGCATCTACACAGCAGGACTTAACTCCAAATATGCTATGCAAATTGAGCTACGTCAATTGCGCAGCTTATTTCGAAATAAGCACTCTTCCTCTGACTTCCCTTACTCCTTGTACAATGAGGGTTACAGGGATCAGAATAAGAAGTCCTCCAGTTTGACAGCATTTCAACATTATTTCGAAATAACACCAGTTATTTCAAAATAAAGTTGCTGTTTAATGTACCCGTAAGGAGGAAGAGTCAGTTTCATACATACAAAATGGGAAGTGTCTGTGTAAGGAGGAGTACTGCAGAAAGGGATCTGGGGGTCATGGTAGACCACAAGCTAAATATGTGACACAGTTGTAAAAAAATCAAACATCCTTCTGGGATGTATTAATAGGACACAAGCAAGACACAAGTGAAGCAATTCTTCCACTCTGTGCCGATTAGGCCTCTACTGGAGTATTATGTCCAGTTCTGGGTGCCATATTTCAAGAAAGATGTGGAGAAATTCTAGAAGAACCAGAGAAGAGCAACAAACATGATTAAAGGTCTAGAAAATGTGAGCTATGAGGGAAGACTGAAAGAATTGTTTCATTTGGTAAAAAAAGACTGAGAGGGAACATGATAATAACTTTCAAGTACCTAAAAAAGTGTTACAAGAAGGAGGGAGAAAAATTATTCTTCTTAACATCTGAGGATAGGACAAGAAACAAATGGGCTTAAATTGCAGCAAGGGAGGTTTAGGTTAAACATTAGGAAAAACTTCCTAACTGTCAGGGTGGTTAAAGACTGGAATAAATTGCCTAGGGAGGTTGTGGAATCTCCATCATTGGAGATATCTAAGAGCAGGTTGCACAGACATCTATCAGGGATGACCTAGATTGGGCTGGGGAAACTAAGCCCGGGGGGCAGATACGGTCCCTGGGTTGCCTGGATCTGCCCCCTGAGGCTTAGGGCCTTCCCCAGCATTGGGGAGCCTGCGCTTGCACTCCATCGCCGCTGCCTCCCCGCAGCCCCCGGCCTCCTACTGATTTTTCTGTGGGTCAGTGGCCCCTGTCCCAAAAAGGATTCCTCACCCTGATCTAGATGGTGCTTGGTCCTGCTGTGAGGGCAGGGGACTGGACATAATGACTTCTCAAGAGCCCTTCTAGTTCTAGTGTTCTGTGATTGGTCTGTATTCTCTGCAATGGACAGTTTCACTTGCGCACGTGGCTTTTGCAAGCATTACAAACAGAGATGGTTGGAAAATATCCCTCCACCCTGCCCCGGCCCACCTTCACATCTATGGCACTCCCAGCCGATGGGGGTCTGGAGCACTCAAATTACTATTCCCAAGAGTCATCACACTGTTTTTTCTGAATCAACATCTTTTCGTATTTAGACAAAACTTTTTTCGTTTTCAGGTGGTTCATTTTTTGATGAAAAGTTGAAAATTTCCAGACGGCAGGTATTTTTGGCAAAATACTTTGTTCAGTTGAAAACCCATTTTTCCATGGAAAAAGGTTACTACAAAAGACTATCCGCTGACCATAACCACCACTTATTTTTTTCCAATCTGATTTCTATTGATGGGAGTGGAAGATGTTCAGCCTGCTCAGTATAAGGGCCAAAGTTTCAGTGAATAACCCCCTGCAAAATGAAAACAATAAAATAAAAATAAAAGCAAGTAACCAGGAATTACCTACAGCCCAGAATATAAAAGTAGGAAAAGTGTGACGTATTGAGTAAAAGTATTCAGAAGGATGCAATTTTACTTTCGGCTCAATAAAAGCAAACTTTTCAAATTCCTGAAAAAATAACCTAAAGGCATTTAAAAGGCAGAAAGCATCAGAATGGGAGAAAGCAGACTATTTAAATGAGCTAAAAAGCATCAGAGGTGACAAATGGCCATGTAATCTCCAGTAATGCCAACTCTAAGGATTCAAAAGTCACAAACCAGCCCTGCAAAAATCATGAGATTGGTTTAAAAGATCATAAGATTTTAAAAAATAAGAAAGTTATTACTCAGTTTATTTGCCATCTGGGTTCAGGGTCACATTTCCAAACTTTTCTCCACAACCATGAGGGCTAGAAATGCACAAATACAACACAAAACAAACAAAAAACAACAACAAATCCACGTCTCCTTCCTTCCCCCTTCTCTACCCATCCCCGCCCCTCCGCAAGCTGCTGAGATTTCCTCCTAATCAGCTAGATATAGTGGCGGAGCTTTAAGAAACACACCAAAAATTGAGAGAGTGGCAACACTGGTTCATTGCTCTATTAATAGGAAAGTTTCATGTAAGTATAAATATAGAGAGGGAAAGACTAGCCCCATTAAGAATGGTTGTAGAGAAACCGAGAGGGATGCTAAAGTCATCAAGCACTGACTTTACAAAGAACAAAGCAGCTTTCGTTTCAAATCAGATTTGGATGGACTACAGATGATTAACAAACGTGCCCATCTAAATGACAAGACTGTTAAGAAGGGTGGAAGTGCGGATAAGGGAGCAGGATCAGCCGTCATAGGTCATGAATGGCAAAGGGAGTAAGAATAGACACAGGAAACGTTTTAGGAAATGCTTTTCCAAGCTCACTTTCTGGACTTCATGAGAGCGCCTCGAAACCTGGCTTGTTGCCAACACAACACTAGTATATTTGTTAGGGAACCTGCTGGCTTGGCAGGAAATTGCAGACCAGTTAAATATTTTATATAGCTAACTGGTTTATTAAGGAGCTATTTGAGATTATCAGAGAGGGAGCACTCTGGAAAGTATAATATTGTGACTGGGAGGCAGGACACCTTAGAACTTGTTGATTTCTATGCCTCTTCAGAGCCATCTCTGCTAGTGGGGGACCGTTGCCAAGCAGATAAAAGAGGTGGAATGGATATTGTCAGCTCTAAGAACTATTGCACTGTGGACTTCATATGTGTGAAGAAGAGAAGGGCAGTGAGTCTCATAACAACAGGAGATTTGTCCCACTAGATTGAAAATAAATTTAAAAGAGCAAAAAGCAAAGAGGGTGTCTATGACATGCAAGGCCAGGAATTCACCACTGAAGCACAGCGTTGCTTCAGAACCAGGCGCTGATTTTCCATCTATGTAAAAGCAACCACACTGGTCAGGAGGGCTGTACAGAAAGCAAGATTTGCAAGTGCAGCCAATGGCAAATGGGGCAGCACAGTTAATGAGGACAAATAATGGATGCAGGTAAAGAATGCCTCAGATTAGTCACATAGCCTAACAGATGCCAATAAGCTAATGCAGACAGATGACAATGAACCTTGACACTAGGGATGCTACAGTGTGGGTAACTGGGTAACCGTGTAACTGCTGAAATTTTCAGCACCTGCAGCATGGGGTGGCAGCCAGCTTCCAGGGTGCTAGTGCATGCTGGAAGCTGGCTTTTTAAGTCCACTCCCGGCACATACTGGCTCCTGCTTGCCAGCTCCTCCCAGGGAGCCGACTGCTGCCCCGCGCTGCTGCCTCTGATACAAAAGCAAAAGCTGGCTTCTGGCGCATACCGGCTCCTGCCCCACTCCTGGGCACCCTGGGAGTGGGGTGGGAGCCTGCCTGTAACTGTTCAAGGTAACTGATAAGCCCAGGGTTATTGGTTAACTGTGTAAACACTTAGCCCGTTACATCCCTACTTGAACTAGAAATAAAATGATCAAACTCCTGTTGGGTGGAAAGGCAGTGCTAGCAACTGACCAGGAAAGCCATCGGGGTTTTGGGAGGTAAGATAAAGGAGGGAAAGTGAGAATTTTATTTCTGATTGCAGTTAGGGTGCCAGCCAGGGAAAATGGGATTTCTTCATTGGGCTCTTGTCTTGTGGCCCCCCAGGAAAAGTGACTTCAATTCTGTTTCCTCCGCTCGGAACTATGGAAAGTGGCCATATCATCTAAGTGCTGAGAAACCCACTCGTGGGACCCAGCCCACACAACTCTCTTGTAACTATCTCAAGTTTGAACAAATGAGCCACAACTTGTGGGGATTTAACATATTTTGGTCATTTTCAAAGACTCGCTGTGCTGATTTCAAGGGCTTTCTGACAGGCTTTAGATTCCTTAGCAGGGGGAGCATGCCACCAAAGAGCAGCTACTTCCTGACTCCCCCTCCTCCCTCCACTGTCCCTGCAGGTTTGATTGAGAAGACACTGACAATAATGCAAAGTGGAGGGAATATCCACATCCCCTACTCAATGCTTCTTAAATGTGCTCACTGGGGGCTTTTCTTGTGCCTACAGTCCTCTGGACGGTGATTGGAGGGGGCGGGGCAGAGCAGTGGCCCCTCCCACAGTGCTGCCAGCACTGATAGGGCCCTGTGCCCCCTCTGGAGACACAAAAGCTGGAGGATAACCAGGCAGTAGTGAGTGTCCAGTCCAGCCACAGGGCTCCGGGCTCCATCCCCAGGCAATGTCAGTTGGCTCCATTCTCCGGCCATGAGGTGGCAGGCTCTGGCCCAAGTGCACTCTCTCGCTCACACGTGCGTGTGGCAAACAGAAGGGACAGGGACAACTCTGGGGGAAATAGGAGTGTGAAACGCACTGCTGTGCATCTGGCATTGGCCATTGTCGGCGTGCACACACACACACACACACTCTCTCTCTCTCTCTCTGTCTGGTCCCTGTCTCCAGGCTTGCCGAGGAAGTCTGCTTTGAAAAGGGATTTTGCATGTTTGTTTATACCGCTTTTCACAGCAGATTTCCTTGCTAGCACGTCTTTAAATGAAAAAAAAAAATCAACCAGAAAAAGAAGAAACAACAAGAAAAAAACCAAGACAATGTCAAACACCTTATTTGGGTTTCTAGTCTGTTTAGGTCCAGACAACTGTACCTTATTTTTATTACTGAGTATTAAAAAATTCCTACATAAATAAATTCCAATGATTTGGACATGCGCATGTGCATATTTGTTTGCTTTTCCTAAGTATTCCAGGAAAAATTGTCCAAGCGGCCAGCAGCAAATGATAGCGGCAGCATTCTGAGGCTACCAAAATATCTGCTGTGAGAAATGGCTGTGACTGCACTAGAGACCTTACAGTGGCACAGCTGAACCACTGCAGCTGCACCTCTGGAAGGTCTCCTTGTAGCTGCTCTATGCTGGCAGGAGAGAGCTCTCCCGCTGGCATCATTAAACTGTCCCCAACAAGAGCTGTAGCTATGTCAGCAGGAGAGAGTCTCTCGGCAACCCAAGGCTATCCACATGGTCACTTTTGTCAGTGAAACTTACGGTGGTCAAGGTGATTTTTTTTCACACCAACAAAATTTTTACTAATGCAGACCATAGCCCCCAAGACAATTTACCCTGCAAGGCCTAGAGGGCACAGGCTGTGCGTGCCTTCCTTAGCTCCGGCATGCAGAGAGTGAGCTACTGTTCCCGTGAATGAATCCAAAAGCTGCAGGGTAAACCCTGCCAACAGTTCAAGCCAAATCAGCGGTGCATAAGCCATAGTGTGGGCTCCTGTCACAAGAGTGAATTTCATTCAGAGGTCACTTAATAACAAAACTGCAACTAGGTTTAGAGCCCTGCAACTCCACAGATGTGGATGCAGGTATCCGCAGCTCATTTTTGCGGACACAGATGCAGATACAAGTTTTGTATCCATGCAGGGCTCTAACCATATTTTGTAAGTTAAAATTGTCCCCACACTATTAAGTTGATGCTCTTGTAGCACTTTGAAGAGGCGAGGTGCTAAATCCTGTTGCTATTAGCAGAGCCCTGCAAACCTGCGGATATCCGCTTTATATCCATGAGTATCTGCATCTGTGGATGTGCATGCGAATATCTGCAGCTCATTTCTGTGGCTACGGGTGCGGATACACATTTTGTATCGATAACCCTGCACATTTTCAGATATCCACTATATATCAGCAGGTATCTGCATTCGCAGATGTGGATGCAGATATCCGCTGCTCAATTTTGCAAATACAGATGCAGGTACAAAATTTGGTATCCATGCAGGACTCTAGCTATTAGACAGGCCAGGGATACCATGGTAACTAGTCAAGCAGGAGTTCTTCTTCCTACAAGATTTTTCCCAGGGCCTGCAGTGTTGCCTAGTGGATAAAGTGCTGGACTGGGACTCACAAGATGCCCAACTCCGGCACTGGTCTGCTGGGTGACACAGAGCAAGTCACTGTGCTCGCTTCAGCTTCCCCCTCTGTAAAATGGGAATAATGATCATGCCCTACTTTGTGAAGCCCTTTGAAGTCTACTGATGAACAGCACTATAAGAGCTAGATATTAGCATTAAACTAATTGGCACATCCTAACAAGTTCAACTCCAGTTCAAACACGGCTTCGAGAACATACGAGATTGGAGCCTCTCTCATGGCTCTCTCTCTTGGATCCGTTCTCTCAATATCAGATGTGGCGAAGCCCTGACCACTCGCCATGAGCCCTGCGGTCCTGGCGGACACTGGTTGCCTCCGAGGCTCACTGTGACCCTCCAAACGGCCTCCTTCCCTTTACTGGAGGCAGGGGTCACAGCCTACTGAGCCGTACGCATCACAGGCTAGTTCACAGTTTGAGGTAAAAACCCCTCTGGAGTCCTGGTCTTCCCTCTCAGGAGGAGTGGCAAGGGGAGGGTTGGGAGGAACCCACCCACTACTCCGGGGTCCAGCTCAGAGACCCTAAGGCGGCGGCACCCTTAGGGTTTCTTATCCTCCTAGTCTGGCAACTACTTCCCTGACCCACTTTTCCCAATGATCTCTCCCAGCACCTTTCCTCTGGTACCTGGACAATCAGTCCTGTTCCTCCATAACACTCTGCCTTGCTCGCAGTCCTCAGCTCACTCACACACACAGTTTACCCTTTCACTCTCAGATCCTGGGCTCCCTATAGAGAGGCCTTATAAACAAGCCCCAAGAGGCCTTAATGGCCTGCAGGTGTTCTGATTAGCTTGCTGCTTCCACTCTTAAATAGCCCCAGGTGCCTGCCTGATTATACTGCACAAGTCTTGGCCCTGTTTACTCAGGGAAGGGGAAACTGTTTACCCAGAGCCCTGCATACCTGACCTCCAGTGGAGCGTGACAGCCAGCTGGTCTGGGTCTGTCTCACCGATAAAAAGGCAAACAGAAGGGACAGGGACAACTGTGGGGGAAATAGGAGTGTGAAACACACTGCCGTGCATCTGGCATTGGCCACTGTCGGCAGACAGATTACTGGGGTAGATGGACCCTCAGTCTGACCCAGTGTGGCAGTTCTTATGTGGTCCAGTGGCTAAGACACTAAAATAGGAGCCAGAATTAGACCTGAATTCTAATTCCATCTCTTCCACTGACCTGATCAGTGACGTTGGCCAAAAACCTTCACTGCTGTTTCTTCCCCTCCCCTCATATCTGTTATCTCTGTTTAGACCAAGGCAATAGAAACAGCGGCAGTTCACCAGGGTTAGTGGTGGGCCGCTGCTGCTACATTTACCTGCACCTCCATAGGTCTGGGCGATTGCAGCTCCCATTGGCTGTGGATTGCTATTCCTGGCCAATGGGAGCTGAGATTCCCCGTATCTGCTGAGATGCAGGTAAATACGGTGGAACATGAGCCTGCCAGGGGCTAACCCCGGCAGACTGGATCCAGCCTGCAGGTCAGTATTTGCCCACGCCTGGTTTAGACCGTAAGCCCTTAAGGGCCGTGGCTCACTCTTACCATATGTTGTTTTAACATCACTTAGTATCATGGGGCCTCAAATCTTGTTTGGGGCTATTCAGCTCTTCATTCATACAAACAATAATGATGTAATTAAGGGAGCTGGAAATACTCAAGATCACAACTGCAGGAGCCCTCTCCCCTGTGAGCTCCCAAAGGAATGTATTAAAGTCACTTGTACCAACACCAAAAGTTTGGTTACAGCAAGCTGCGGCCATATATGGCAACACTCAGGAGAAAGACAGTGATAGAAATGTAGCCGTGTTAGTCTGGGGTAGCTGAAGCAAAATGCAGGACAATGTAGCACTTTAAAGACTAACAAGAAGGTTTATTAGATGATGAGCTTTCGTGGGCCAGACCCACTTCCTCAGATCAAATAGTGGAAGAAAGTAGTCACAACCATATATACCAAAGGATACAATTAAAAAAACGAACAAATATGAAAAGGACAAATCACATTGCAGAACAGGAGGGAGATGCGGGGGGCGGGGGGAAGGAAGGAAGGTAAGTGTCTGTGAATTGATGATATTAGAGGTAGGGAGAGTGGGATGTTTGTGAGTTAATGGTATTAGAGGTGATAATTGGGGAAACTATCTTGGTAATGGGTGAGATAGTTCAAGTGTTTGTTGAGTCCTTTTTGGAAAGTGTCGAATTTTAACATGAATGACAGTTCAGAGGATTCCCTTTCAAGTGCAGATGTAAAAGGTCTTTGTAGCAGAATGCAGGTGGTTAAGTCATTGAGAGAGTGTCCTTTCTGGTTAAAATGGCAAGAAACTGTTTTTTCTTTGTGATCTTGTCTGATATCTGTTTTGTGGGCATTAATCCTTGGTATTAGTGTGGTATGTCCTGTGGTGGTTGTTAAGAATCATCTTGAGGTTAGGTGGTTGTCTATAGGAGACTATGGGTCTGTCTCCCAGAGCCTCTTTGAGTATGGTATCCTGTTCCAGTATAGGCTGTAGTTTATTGATAATGTGTTGGACAGGTTTAAGTTGGGGGTTGTAGGTGATGACAAGTGGTGTTCTATTGTTGGTTTAGAAACCATCTACTTCAGACAGACCCAAGAAAACCAACAATAGACCAACCACCACAGGACATACCACACTAATACCAACCCTGGTACCTTCCCTTGCAACAAACCCCGTTGCCAGCTTTGTCCACATATTCATTCTGCTGATACCATTATTGGACCTAACCAAGTGAGTTATAAGATCAAGAACACATATTCCTGCGCATCCAGAAATATAATCTATGCTATCATGTGCCGAAAGTGTCCGTCTGCTATGTACATTAGACAAACATCTCAGACACTTCGCCAAAGGATTAATGCCCACAAAACAGATATCAGACAAGATCACAAAGAAAAAACAGTTTCTTGCCATTTTAACCAGAAAGGACACTCTCTCAATGACTTAACCACCTGCATTCTGCTACAAAGACCTTTTACATCTGCACTTGAAAGGGAATCCTCTGAACTGTCATTCATGTTAAAATTCGACACTTTCCAAAAAGGACTCAACAAACACTTGAACTATCTCACCCATTACCAAGATAGTTTCCCCAATTATCACCTCTAATACCATTAACTCACAAACATCCCACTCTCCCTACCTCTAATATCATCAATTCACAGACACTTACCTTCCTTCCTTCCCCCCGCCCCCCGCATCTCCCTCCTGTTCTGCAATGTGATTTGTCCTTTTCATATTTGTTCGTTTTTTTAATTGTATCCTTTGGTATATATGGTTGTGACTACTTTCTTCCACTATTTGATCTGAGGAAGTGGGTCTGGCCCACGAAAGCTCATCATCTAATAAACCTTCTTGTTAGTCTTTAAAGTGCTACATTGTCCTGCATTTTGCTTCAGGAGAAAGAGAGGCATTCTGCAAGTCCCAATGAGGATCAGCAGAGAGTGAGTTTTACATGGCAGGCATGACTGTCAGCACAGCGTTTGCATCACATCCATTATCTCAGGAGAAAACAGGGAAGGAAAGCTTTACGGAGAAAGCATGAAGTATCAGCAGGCTGTATGCTGCAGGGCTCACTCACTGGACCAGCATCTTGCTGCCTGTGTTTTAGGACACAAGGAAGCTGCGGCATGATCCTTCCTTCTCTGGGCCTCTCTCTTCAGCATATGTGTTATGGACAGGGATCATGGCACGTTGGGGCTTTTAGCACGTCTGTGCGGCAGCAATTTAGAAATGCTTCCCCCACAAGGCCAGATCTTTTGGCACTTACATGGTGTTGCCCTCAACCTCCCCCCCCCCCCACAAGCTCTGGAGGCAAGGGTGTGAAGGATATTCAAGGAGCTGCTAAACAGTACTTCAGCATCAGTCTCTCATCCTGCAAAACCCAGATGTGCTCGGTCCAACGGAGCAGTAGATCATGTGGCACTGTTTCCCTGTCCACATCAGTGAGGATGTGGCCAGCTGATGCTGCAGCTAGCCACCCATGACATGTAAATGGAGTGTAACTGTTTTCAATGAAAAGTATTTTGAGCGCTGAAAAAAAAATGCCATTATTTCTGTCTGATATTGAAAGAAAAAAGAAAAGACATCACGGCTTTTGGAAATCGTCCCTTGTGCACCTTAACTTCTCTCTGCATCCAGAGATATGGAATTTAGACTGAAAATTGCCATCTGCAGAATCCATGGACCAACACTGTCATGACCACTCAATCATCTCTTATTTAGCTAATGCCCTTCATCTCTCTCCCTGCTGCACAAGTGCCATACAGAATAGAAACGGACTCTGCCAGACTCGCAAGAGGCTGATCAAAATATTTCTTCCCTCCAGTGCCAGTCAGTTGCTGCAACGTGCATCATCTCCAGTTATATTAACAGTATATTTACAAACAGCAATAACTTTGGGTTTGTACCTGTCCATTAGCTACATATTTTCCTGTGGACTCCCCAGTTACATAATACTGGTAAGTGGCCGCTGCTAAATGGTGAATGTGAAGGAATATACATCCCCAAATTATATACTCGATCATAAGCCTAATTTTTTTGTTAAAAAATGACACAGTAAAGAGCAGGAGTCATCTTATGAATGGGTCATTGCATTTTACCAATTCTTTTAAACTTGGAGGTGGGGGTCGGCAAACTTCAGGTCCTAGCCCAGTAGGGTAAACCATTAGCATTTTATGTATCTGGAGTGCCTGCAGGCGCAGAGCCTCTCAGATCCCATTGGCTGCTGTTCACTCTTCCAGGTCAACAGGAGTGGCAGGAGGTGGAAGCGAGCACATCCCTTTGCTAACGTTGCCTCCTGCAGCTCCCATTGGCTGGGAACGGCACACAGCAGCCAATGGGAGCTAAGAGGTTCCATGTCTGCAGATGCTCCAGATAAACAAAATGTCCCAGCATGCCAACAGCTTATGCTGACAAGCTAGGGCCATAAGTTTGCAAACCACGGATAGAGAGTCAGCTTATGAATGAGTCATTGAGATTTTTAACTTGGGGGCGGGTCGGCTTATGACCGAGGTTATATGGTAGGTACCTGACTGACTGCAGTTCTGTAATTCTGTAAACTGTTATAATTTTTAAATGAGTTGAAATGTAACAAAACTTTTTTTTATTATGAGAATGTTTTGTAGGATGCATCTATTATTAAGCAATCATTTGTCTAGCTTTTTTACCAGGTATGAGTGGATCTCCCCAAGCCACTATGTTGTTTTCAGCTACGTGAGAAAATAGATGTGCCCGGAGAAGTGAACTTAAGTTATTTTATGGTAATCTAACCTGGTTTTGCATTCATTTTTTGTTCTAAATTAATTTTTCTCCCTGGGAAACTCAACAGAGTAAGTTATTGATTTTTGTAAATTATTGTTATTATTGTAGGGAAGGGATTAGAACTAGTGAAAAAAAATACAAATTAAAAACCAAAGCAAGCCCCATCTACCCCCGCAAAATATTTTTTCTTGTTTCTTTCCATTGTACAAATAGTAATAGAAAAGACACAAAGAAATATTTTTTCTGGACAAATGCCACTTTACAAATCAATGAACTTAGGTCCAAGAGGAAATACCACAAGCACATGTTGCCCCCACACCTCACTCATCCTTTATACTCACTAGAAAATTAATTCCATGCATAGGTTTTTAAACATTTGCCAGGCCATTCCCCAACCTTTATATATTTTTCAGCTCAGATCATCCCTAACAAATATCCTGTTTCCTCATATTAAAGGATAGTTTTACTTTGAACAGAGACAGCAAAAACGACACTCTGAGGTATACGTCCCTCTCAGTGGGTCTACATTACATTTGCGCAGTTTAGAAGGGTTTTTTTCTGCCAACTTTGCTAACTCACCATGGGGCTTGAAAATCGAGCCGGGTTCTTTCTGACTTTTCCACTGTGATCAGTAATATTTGGAAACTGGAACTTGGGTAACAATGCTGTTGACAATGCATGAGCCAGGATGGAATTTAGTTCATTCACTCGCAGCATGGCAGAGCCAGTCCAGCTAACTGGAAAATCACAGAAAATATGAAATAAGAGCTCTCACACTCTGAGTGCATTTCCCAGACTTGAAGAACAGCTCTGTGTAAGCTCAAAAGCTTGTCTCTCTCAAACAAAAGGTAGTCCAATAAATTTCACCCACCTTATCTATCCTATAGAAATAGATTTCTGCCAGTAAATAGCAATCTATGTTATGTCTCAAGGAGTAGATCTATTAAATGAGAAGAATTTTTTGTTACATACCTAAGATCTGATTCTCATTTACATTAAGACCATTTCACATGGTGTAAAGGAGGCTTAAGCATTACAGTAGTGTAAAGGGGCCTTAAGGAGGGCATAAAATACAAGTTACATCACTTTAAGGCCTTCTTACACTGACAGAATGGGGTAAAATGACCTTAGTTCGAATGAAAATCAGGCTCTTAAAGGCCTTCTCTTCACTATGAAAAAAAAGTGTGTGCTTGACTCCCGTAAGCTAACGCCAAGTAAACTCCTAGTGTAAACAAGGCAGTTTATAGTTTTAACACAAGTTATCAAGTTAGGTCACGTCTTCGCTGACCACAAACAAACAGAGGCACAGACACCATGGCAGGTTGGCGCTGGAGCACTACTGGCAGCTCCATGGATCAGCACCTCCTGCTCCCGCAGCACCTTCCACCCAGCAGAAACTCATCGATCCCCCCTCCTCCCCTCCCGTTACCCGCACAGAATTCTCTGTCATTCACACACTCTAGGGGCACCCACCCTTTCCTGTTCATAGGGCTCAGGCTTAACCTTTTCAATATAGGCACCCACCCTCACCTTTGTGCAGGCTCAGGCGTAGCCTTATACTCTGCCGGTTTGTGGGGACTTTTGCCCGTGAAAGAGCCTTATGCAGTAATAGCCTATTTCATCTCTATTTATTATCCATCAAAAACAGAATGCACACCCCAGGCATACAGTGCTCACCACTCCCAATGAGACAGAGGAACTTGTCTTGATGGCCAGTCGGGATCAGGTTCACCTGAGGGACTCCGGTTTCAGCGCGGTGTCATTGACACAGGGTTGAGGTCTGGCAGCACTCATCTTGGAGCTAGCTCCCAAAGAATTCCTTTTGGCCCCCAGTTTATACAGTGACACGTGAATCCTGTTTAGCTAGTCTGTAGCCAATTACTTTACTAAAATGTTACTAACCAATCATAACATACTGTAACAGAATTTCCTACCCAATCAGACCCTACCACCTTAGTTGATTTGCACTTAGCAAAACGAATTAGGCAACAGAGAGAAACAATTAAAAACCAGTGATGGAAATGTAGCTGTGTTAGTCTGGTGTAGCTGAAACAAAAAACAGGACTATGTAGCACTTTTAAAGACTAACAAGATGGTTTACCTAATAAACCATCTTGTTAGTCTTTAAAGTGCTACATAGTCCTGTTTTTTGTTTCAATTAAAAATCAGACAGAGATCATACAGACAAAGGATAGGAATGTGAGGACTATTATCGTAGAATGAGGATTACACTCTCCCAACAATTGATACGCAGTTTCTTGTCGGACAAAATGCTACTAAACTAAGATTTCTTTACCCATCTTATGTTCTGTTTCTATATCTGGTGACAGTGGGTGCCATTAGGATGGAATTTCCATCTTAACAGCCTGGTGTGACACTGTTTTAATGCAATTTAGATGGAATGTGAGTATGACACTCCACACTTTACAGCTCATGGCTGCTGCGCTTTGATCTGGCTGCAGAGGAAGGCTTTAAGCCAGATATCGGCAATCTATGGTCGTGAGCCAAATATGACTCTTCTGGAGCCCCAACTCAGTCCCTCCTAGCTCCCCCCAGAGCAGGGAGCTAGTGCTGGCTCTCCAGCCTCACAGCCTCCCGCAAGACTGGAATGCCAGTGCCAGCTTCCTGCAGGCAGGGAGGGCGGGGAAGAAAGCCCTGAGCCCTGACAAGTGTGAGTCCATGCACTGCCCTTTTCCTTCCCTTGGTGCGTGGGGAACAAGTAGAACCAAAAAATGGCTCTGAGTGCGCTGCTCTTTTCCTTCCTGGGATACACTTCCAAGAGGCATCTCCTGCAAACTCTCCCTGGAGGCTTCCTTCCAGCGAATGGGAGCAGCTGGAGGCCGTGTTACATGGTGCCTGTGATGTGGCATAAAAACAAGTGCCCCCTCACCATGCCCAAACCCTGCACCCCCACTCCCTCTCCCACCAGGCTCCCTGCCCCCAGCCTGCTCCTGCCCACTGGCCAGACACCCTACCCCGTGGCCAGACACCCTGTCCCTGGCCACTCCTACCCCTGGCTAGATACCCTGCCACCTGGCCAGACACCCTGCCCCCAGCCAGACACTCTGCCCCCAGCCAGACTAAGGATGTTAAATTTAGATTAATTAACTAATCGAATAGTTGATAGGTTTTCCATCGACTATTTGATTAGTCTATAAGAGTCTATCGGGCTCTTGCTACAGTTCAAAAGCGGAAGCCCCACAGGGCGCAGGGGACCAGCAGGGGACTCCCCAACTGGCCCCGTGCTTCCTGTGGTGCCTGAGCCTTTGGAATGTAGAAGAGCCCAGGGCTCATGCACTTTTCAAAAGCAGAAGGCCCACAGGGAGCATGGGACCCTGTCAAAACATGGTGGGGCTGAGATAGCTAATTTTACCACAGAGTAAGCCAGGCAATGTCAATCACACACAGGGTATACAGCGTTGACCTTGCACAATTCCCTTGTGGTAAATGCCTGGCCTCTCAAGATAACAGTTGTACATTAGTTACCTCACCGTGAACCCCCTTTTCCCCCCGCATGTTGTTTCAGTAAGGGAGTCTACACTTGAAGTAAGGGTGTCTACACTTGAAACCCTGCAGTTGCACTGCTGTTGTGCTTCAGTGCTGATAAGCTGGGGGAAGAGAGGGATGGAATCTCCACTCAGCATAAGTAATCCACCTCCCCAAGAGGCAATAGCAAGGACACTAGGTTTTAGATCAAAGGTGGGCAATCATTTTTAATGGGGGGGCCACGCCAAGATTTTGGCAAGTGCTCAAAGGCCACATGTCTACTGAGGGAGTTTGAGGTCTCGGACAGAGGTTGAAGGCAGAAGGGAGCTTGGGGTAGGAGACTGGGGTGCAGGAGGGAGTCTGAGCGGGAGTTTGGGTGAAGGCGGGGGTTGCGATCTGGGGCAGAGGCTTGGGGTGCAGAGTCCAGGAGGGAGTATGGGTGCAGGAGAGGATTCTGGCCTGAGGGAGGGGCTCTAGTAAGGGGGTGCAGGGTCTGGGAGGGAGTTGTGACCTGAGTGAAAGAGGGTTTAGTTTAGGTGGTGACTTGGGGCAGAGGAATGGGGGGGCAGGGAGGGAGTATGGGCGCCAGAGAGGATTCTGGCCAGGGTAAGGGTGTAGGAGAGGGTGCAGGGTGTGGGAGGGAGCTGTGGCCTGGGATAAAAGGATACAGAGAATTTGGGTGGTGGCCTGGGGCAGATAGTTGGGGGGGACATGGGGTGGGGTGCCAGAGGCAGGCTCTGCCTAGGAGGCGCTTACCTAGGCAGCTCCCAGTCGGCAGCCCTGCAGGAACCTGAAAGCTGCAGTCACAGGCTGCTCCGTGTGGCTCTGCTCCAGGCAGGGTGGAGTGGGGGAGAGGAAGGAGGAGGCTTCATTGGCTGCCTCTGCCGCCAGCAAAATATTGGTCAGAAACTAGCCAATGGGAGCTGAGAGATTTTGTTGAGGGGTGGGGCAGAGCACAAAGCCTCCCTCCTTACTCCCAGAATACAGCAGCCACATTTAAAGCAGCTGCCGCTGCACAGTACTTAAGGGTCCTAGTGAGGCAGGCATGGGCTGGACTGGGTTGCTTGGCGGGCCCTCTGGCAGCCTCTTTCCCACCCCTGGTTTAGGTCTACTTAGGCCCGCTGGTAGCCTCTTTCCCACCCCTGCTCAAGGATACGGATTTTTCACACCCCAAGCAACGTACTTGGGTCAACTTCACTTTTTAGTGGCCAAAGACTCAAATGCTAGGGGGAAGCCTCATTTTTTTACTTGACCCACCATTGTGTGTGAAAACTACTAACTTACTTGTCTCCACTAGAATTTTATCTCATGCTACTAAACTCGAGAACTCACCTTTTATTTTTTTCATAGTGAAAAGAAGGCCAAAGACACTTTTTTTGTCCAAGAAGATGTGAATGACCCACTTTGTCTGGCTGGACTTTCAGCTGGACATAAGATTAAGCCATGGGGATAAGAATCTTAATATTTTTGGAAACCTGACAGGGAATGCCCCTTTGTCAAACATCAATTGTTCATCAGAGATTAGTCATGTTAAATAGCTTCCCAGCAACTCCTGCACCTGTTATGAAAGCAATCACAATTTACCTCAGATTGACGGCTCACCTCATCAGGCGCCATAGCAGGTAACCACAGGAAGCATTCATCAAACAGCAGGGCAGAAAGCAAACCTGCTCCATCCTCCATCATTCACCAAGATAAACTCAAGGGCTACATATTGGACTCGAAGTGTTGACATAGTCAATTGAAGATAGATGATGAGGGACAAGATTTTAATCGTTCAGCAAGATAATCTAAGTCAGAGAAAAATACTTCTCTAGGCTGCAAGGTTGGTAGGAGCAGTTTTACCTGTGGGTTTCATTAACTTTCCAGAGAGCTTATTCTGCCCAGTTAACCGATAATCCAATGCAATTGGTTAAGTTTTCTCAATGACATCTAATTTTAAGGGACACAGTATAACTTCTCTTTAATCACTATCCTCTAGTTTACGCTATGGGATAAGTTAGAATTAAGATACACAACTTCAGCTACGTTAATTGCATAGCTTAAGTTGAAGTTTCTTAAGGCCCTCTGAAGGAAGGAAGGAAGGAAGGAAGGAAGGAGAAGGAATCAGGCTTGATTGAAATCAGGCCCCACATTAATTAGACATGGTGATTTATCTTGTAGCACTTTCTACAGGTGTTGAATCTGCACAATATTCGACAGTCCACTAAACTGAAAGTGTACAGGGCTGTAGTCTTGACCAGCCTCCTGTACGGATGTGAATCCTGGACTCTGTACAGAAAACATATGAGATTACTGAAGCGCTTCCACACACGCAGCCTGAGGTCATTACTGCACATTCAACGGCAGGACAGGGTCACGAACTTGGAAGTCCTTGACAGAGCAGGAACCACATGCATTGAAGCCGTGATTCTGAAAGCCCAGCTTCGTTGGACAGGGCACGTTATTCAAATGGAGGAGTCAAGAATGCCTAAGCAACTCCTCTATGGCGAACTCTCCCAGGGCAAAAGGAATCAAGGTAGGCCTCACAAGAGGTATAAAGACTTGTTGCGTAAAGGACAACATTGCTCGTGCTGGATTAAAGCCAAATCCACTACAGCAGGATGCAGAAGACCGAACAGGCTGGTGTGCTCTTGTACGACACACGTATGACAACTTCAAAGAGCAGTGACACATACGCCTGATTGTGAGAGGAGAAAAGCAACAGTCGCAGCCACACCGACAGAGCCAGGACAATTCCTTTGCCCCCAGTGTGAACACCCATGCTGTTCAAGGCTTGGACTCCTCAGCCACATGCGAGTCCACAACCGATAAGCCTGTGCAAGCTCAAGACGTCATCGTCGGACACGACAGACTACCAGCAACTTTCTACAGGATATTATGCAGAGTGCTTCACAAAGGATAAATTAAATCCTGCAGTCTTTACTCAGGCAAACCTCTCATGGCTCCATTGGAGAGCTGCGTTTTCAAATGAATTCAACATCATATATGTAGGATGTTCAAATTCAGAGGAAAAGTCCCAGCTTTTCACAGGGCAGCCTGTCAGATAGATCTCAAATAACAGGCACAATTCTTCCCCACGTTACCCGCACTACCCAAATCTTTGTCTGTGGCAGCTCCCAAGGTTTGGATTGTGCTTTCCTTCACATTTCATTTTAAAAAGCGCAACAAATTAAACCTTTGCCCTGTGCAAAACAACTGTTCTAAAGATTTCTTTTTAAAAAAAGTTCTGTGTAGAAAATGTAGAAAACAATTCTTTGAATTGTTTGAAAATCTTTACTTTTGCGCTTTGCTAAAACACTTCAAAAGCTGAGCAGGTTATTTATAGGTCATGTTTAAATGTAATTTGAGGGAAGAGAGTAAAGGGAGTTCAAATATGAAATGTAAAAGCCACCGGGTTGTTGACACTGCTTCCTGTTTTCTCACACTCAACATTTTTAAAACAAACTGGGGGAAAACCATAAAAAGGTGTTGAAAACCACTCAACACCTAGTACTTTTTTTGGGGAGGGTGGCTATTATAAAAAGGTTTCATCCAGCATGTCTTCCAATAGCACATTCTTCTTGTTATTAACTACTGGTATTTGTAGTACAATGCCAAGATCCAAAATAAAATCAGGGCCCCATTCTGGTAGATATAGTACTAAGGTTTGCCAACTTGGTTATATTTAAAAATCAAATGCTCCAGCAGCACTGCCGGAATCTCCCCTGCATCACCTCTCTGCCCCCCTCCCCCCGTCCCCGAGGTCCCACCCCAACCCCACATATTCTACCCAGAACTCCACCCCTTCCCTCCACTCCTGCCCCACCTCTTCCCCTGAGGCCCACTCCTCTTCCCTCCTCCCGCTTGTCACTCATTGCCTTCCCCCTACCACCCAGGTCAGGAGGGACTTGCCTGTGGAGCTGAGGCTGGGAGATGCATCTACCTGATGAAGGTAGGATGCAGCCTCAGCTGAATAGGATCTGGACAGGTGATGACCTGGTGTCTCCCTGCCTCCCCCAGTCATAGTGACCAGACTTTGGGTATCTGTTCAGTAGTTCTGACCAGATACAGTCTTTCTGGGCGAAAACCATGTACCTGGTTACTCTCCTGTACAACACGGCAGTTAGAGATAGACCATCCCCGGAAGAGCACACACGCTACACAGACAAGACAAAGAATGAGAAGAAAACCTAAAGTCTGAAGTTGCTTGCTGACCATCACCAATAGAGGCAGGAATAGAACCCAGAACTCCTGACTCCTGTCTAATAAGGACTCAAAGGACTATTTAAAAGCGTTCCATGGTGCAGCCAATTTCCCTGGCAGAACAGGGCCTCTGCTTTGGCATTCCTAGTGGCATTGTTTGGGTGGGAGGAGAGGGTCATGCTACAATTTTTCACTCTTGGACGGCAATTTTGCTAAGTCCCTGGTAACACTTGCCAGTTGTGCACCACTAGGTTACTGATTCACAGCATGAGCCCGGGAGGCGTCAAGCCGCCTCTGTTGACATTGATCTTAGCAGGAATTGGATGTGCCCAGCACCTTGCAGACTCTATACATTTGGAAGAGCAAGGACTTCCACAGGTACGGCTGGTCATGTAACAGCATGCATTTGAAAGGGAGGGAGCAATCCGCCATGCCAAATTAGGGGCTCGGCTGTTAAGGCAGGTTTCTGGCAGCAGATTCTTTAACACTGCAGTGACAGGCGGCTAGAAACTCTGTGAAGCATTTCAAAATAATCCCTTTGAAATTCACAACCAGGTTCAGAGGTGTAAGGTTTCAAGCCTGATTCCCTGTCATAGCTACGTTCCTCTCCTCGGGCCCAGTCAATAGTCTGACCAGCCAGGGATATAGAAAAGATTTTGCTTCTCCTCAGCTTTTGAAGGGACAAGAGCCACCGTGCTCCTTCCTCAGAAGTTTGAGTGTACTCTTGTTGGCTGAAAGAACTTGCTTCACGTGCTGGCAAAGCGAACTTGCTGTGGAGCATTGAATATGCAAGGTCTGTTTTTATTTCTAAGGGGGGGGGGGGGGGAAACTAACTACAGGTTGAATCTCTCTAATCCGGCACTATCTGATCCAGCAACATCCGTGGTTTGGCATGATTTTAGTTACCTGGATGTCCACTTACAATGAGTGTAGTCAAGTTTCCTGCAGTCCAATAAAGTTTGTTTACAGCTGCCAGTTGTGGTTCTCGGTGTTCAGTGCTGTTATTTAGCTTTAAGTTAGCTCTAAATGTCTTCTAAGAACCCAGCAAGCAGTGGAAATGTTGATAATGCCATTAAGCGAAACATGGTTTTGAATTTTATGCGTTATCTACTTATTTCCTTGTGCCAATACAATAAAATTGTGTAACACTTACACTTTGTTATGAAGAGAGCTGTTAAGCCTTCTCTAGGCATAAGTTTATATAGGATGTATCAGTACAGTCATACATTCTTAAGCAGCATTGCAGGTAGTGTTCCATTTATTTGCCTCAGTGAAATGAAAATAAAAAGAGACACACTTGCTATAATATTCACCTCCTGTGGTTCGGCAAATTCTCTGGTTTGGCATTCATCAGGTCCCAAGGGTGCTGGACTGGATAGGTTCAACCTTTACTAGAATATGAAATCCAAAAAACAAAAACAAAACAAAACAAAAACCCCACACTCCAAACAAAAAGTCACCTAGCATTACTACAGTGTAAAGTTTGTGAGATCACATGCCCCAATCAGTGAATTTTAATAGCTTATGCCTTTGAACCGTCATTTGATCACAGAAGATTTTTTCCTTTCCCAAAGAATCTTAATTTGTTACTCTGCTAACATATGAGCATACGCCAGGATATGCACCGAATTTTGGGTGCAACATCTCCCACCTTCATGTCGCACTGATGTTAGGCTGGGGCAGAGATGGGATGTGAGGTGAAGGGGAGTGAAGGGTTTGTATTTAGCTTTAAAGTATTAAATTGTATAACTTGGAGCCAAGTGAAACTGAACAAAAACAATCGAGGTGAAAATTTCCAGCACATTGTGGAAAACCCCATTGGTTCAGCTGGGCGCTTCTGTTATGTTTCATAAAAGTCACACAGTGTATCAAATAGTCATTCATTCTGGGCTAAATATCTTTTTCATTTCTGAACAGCTTCAATTTTCTCCATGTCTCTAGGAATAGTATATGAGGAAATAAGGCCTCGAGGGTGGACAGATGGAGAAAAATCTCCTTTTCTCACAAAGGTGATCACTATAATCTTTCATCTCCTCAGTGCAGATGTCAGCTGCTGGTATTCCAAGATGCTGCAACTCCACCTGTGAATAGTCTTCTTGCATCCGCATTATGTGTAAACAATGCTGCTATTGGCTCATTTCCTTGACCTGATGGTCACAACTTTCAGATATAAAATGAGTAATTAAGACTCTCCGAAGGGTGGGGGGCTCTTTCAGTAGCATTGCTCCCAATCCAAAGCATGTCTCGTGGTGGCATGGATAGGATACAAACAGGGAGCTAGGGTGTTTGAGCTCTAGTTGCAACTCTGCAAAGACCTGTTGTGCAGCACGGGGGGTTGCCTACACACAGATGTTGTCCCTTTTTAACTGGTCTAGAGCACAAGCTCGTTCCCTAACCTGGATGCATTTGTACTGGTATAAAGGAACTGAGGCAAACACTACCAACTTCACACACCACAACAGAAACACTAATCCATGAACCTATCCCTGCAACAAACCCCCTGGCCAACTCTGTCCACACATCCACCCTACTGACAGCATCACGGGACCTAACCACAGCAGCCACATCATCAAAGCTCATTCACGTGCACATCTACTACTGGTTGGGGAAATACAAAGCTAGATCTCACAGCTGATTTAGGCTTTGTACTCTGCTTCCTCACAGTCTGCCTGAGGTTGGAGCTCTCACTTTTCACTCACTGCAGGAAATTTTACATTGGCGTTTGCGGTGAGTGTTGACATGGTGATAGCGAATGAAAGATGAGAGGCGGGGCAGAACTAGGCTGAGAGTCCTGGCAAGTGTTTTGAAAGTGATGAGAAGCAGCATGTGTTGGATGTGATGGAGATGGGTGAGCCCGCAGAAAGAGGACGTGGTCGGCGATAAACTACAAAAAGGATCTCCGCTGTGGCCTTCTGAATGGCTGTGAGTGGGGCAAAATTTCTCAAGGCCGGAGAGAAGGATGTTGCAGTAATCAACACGTGACATGATGACAGCCACCCGACTGAGCATTTTAGCTGTGTGGCTGGCTAGGAAAGGCTGTAGCTTCCCAAAGCAATGCTGAGAAATCTGCAAGATTTAGCCCTTGTCTACACTGGCACTTTTTGTTGCCAAAAACTGCCTTTTGGCAACAAAACAGTGAGAGCATTTGCAGTGCAATGCGACTTTTTTGTCAGGGAAAAACACTCCGTTTTGGCCACAAGAAACTTCCTCTCCTGCTTGTCCTTTCCCCTCCCTTTATTGTTGACAAAGAGCTAGCGTGGACTCCGCTGTTTGTTTTGTCCACAGAACTGGCTTCCCTCAGTATCCCCTGATGGCTCTGTTCAGTGTTTTGTAGCCCTACAGACATGTGTCCCTCCCCTTCATCTGACAGCTGAGTGAGCTGCTCCCTTTGGGGAACAAATAACGGGAATGTGTCTGTTCTGCGGCTGCCTGCCGGGGAGGGCGGGAGAGGCGGCTGTGTTGCTTTGACATTCCTCTGCTCCAGAGCTCACAGAGCTACGAGGGGATCCCAAGAAGCCAGGGGATCAGCTCTGCTTTCCCACAACACTGCACCGGGGGATGCTGACCCACCATGCTTTGCTCTGTCTGTAGACAGGGGAGCTAGCCACATGGCCACGAAATGTCGACAGTGGGAGGCAGAAAAACTGCTTTCACCCGTTTTCACTTTTGCCAACTTTTGCATGTCAACAGCACTGCCAAGTCTTCCCAGTGTAGCCACAGCCCTAAACACAGCCTGCATGTGAGCATCCAGAGAGACATCTGAATCGAAGATAATACCTAGCTTAGCAGTAGCACCGGTATAAGTATTGTGGTATAAAAAAAATCACACCTTCCACCCAACATAGTTATACTGGTATTCAAACCATGTGACCAGGCTTTCAGGAAGTCTGACCACTGACAAATCAGGGATCACAACAGTCTCCTTAAAAGGAGACTTGAGACCTTTGGATAAAAAGCACTAAGAGTACTCATGCCAAGAACAGTCCTCGACAAGTACAGATGTGACACCCTTGGTACAAAAGGATCAGCCATATAAATGGTGCCATTCATCAGGGGCACACACTGGAGCAACGTTGATGCCTGTACACAAAGCCTGCTTTGTTAGACAAGCTGTGTAGGGGCTCTTGCTTCAAAGGGGAGACAGACTCCTGCCACCTCCGAGGTCCTATAGGAAGCCCTCAGGGATGCACCAGGCTTCTTTCACTCATGCTCCCTTTTGGCCAAGAGCACTGAAAGACTGAGGCATGTTTCCAATTCCCCCTCCTCTTGGTTCTATGCATAGTCTATCACACAAATCGGCTCCCGGGTTAACTCTTCTGGGGTCTGGGGCTGTTGGAGTAGGTCCAGACTACAAGCCTCTTTCGAAAGAGAGCATCTAGACGACAGCCAGTATTTTTGAAAAAGTGAGCCGCCTTTTTCGAAAGAGAGCCCCCAGGCAGTCTGGATGCTCTCTTTCGAGAAAGCACAGCTCGCGTTCATTAACGTCTTTTTTCGAAAGAGCACGTTCGAAAAAAGGCGTTCTTCCTTGTAAAATGAGGTTTTCCACAATCAAAAAAACTGCCACGTTCTTTTGATATACTTTCGAAAGAACTCAGCGGCAGTCTAGACGCAGGGGAAAGTTTTTTTGAAAAAAAGGCCACTTTTTCCAAAAAAACCCTGTAGTCTAGACACACCCTTAGAGTGGAATCAAAATGAGGAGTGCAGAGTGTGGGAGGGCTATGGGTTAAGGCAAGGGTTATGGTACAAGGGTTGCAGGCTCTGCGGTGGGGTTGAGGATGAGGCTTTTGGAGTGCAGGAAGGAGCTCCAGACTGGGCCCCAGGGGTTTGGAGTATGGGAAGGGGGTTCAAGGCAGGAGGTTGGGGTGGGCGTGTGTGGTATGGACAGGAGTTGGGGGGGCATTCAGGGCTGGGAAAAGGTATTGCAGTGCAGGGTGATTACCTGGAGCTCCTCTTTGATGGCACTGGCCCCAGAGAGGGGAGGAGGCAGGTGCTTCTGCGTGCTGCCCTGCACTCACCTGCCGGCATCGCCTCACTCAGCTCCCATTGGCCACAAATCCCAGCCAATGGGAGCTGTGGAGGTTGAGCATGCTGGAAAGAGAGGCATGTGGACAGTTTCCTGGTGCTTGCATTTGGTCTGCCTCATGGGCCAGCAGTGTATTTGCTACTGAAAGGCAGAAACCCTCTTCCAACAAGAGACAAGTATTTGTATTATAGAATCTGAAGAAGCATGTTCAGTTTGTTCCATCTTGGGCTACCAAAAAAGGGCTACTATATTCCGGGAGCATTCACTGCCACCGTCACAGGAGGGGCTGTGTCTGAGCAAGGTGTTTCAGTGGATGTGACAAACCAATGCAGGTCCTTGGCATTCTGGCCATGCTGTTTCTCAGCCCAGTGCTACCTACTAGAAGTCCCGAGGCAGCGAAAAGGTTGCAGCTGCTTTTACCATTGTAACATCCTGCTGTAAGATTTTCACTGCCAGGGTTTATGTCAGCCAAAGGCAATGGGCAAATTTATTCCCAGGACAGTTTACAGGATGGGTTTTGTAAGGGACATCAGAGCCGTTAGATGTAGGCCCAAGGCCACACACTAATGTCTGAGCCCAGATCCCCCACCTCACCACGCTAGGTACAGAGCTACGGTCGTGCCCTCTCTTCCCCTGGATTGAATCACTCCCACGACTCTCAATTAACATTCAAGATTTCTCGCCGTAACTGGCTGATTTATTTCACTCCCCATCCAGTAATTTATGGAAATAGATTCTTGGATCAAACAAAACGCACTTCACAAAAGAGGGTCCATTCGCTGACATTTTACGGAGTAAATGAGCCGTTGTGCTCCTGGGCAGGTGGTCCCATGACTGCACCCACAGAAAGGACTTTTTTAAAAAGCTGCCTTCATTAGTATAAATCTAATTACAATATGTTATACACCTTTAAATCAGCTTCAGCCCCGGCCCCAAATGAATCCTATTCTCATCACATAATACGATGGGCCATACAGTCATCTACTCTGAAACCCTTCAATACCACCCTGGTAATATTGAGGGGTCTTAAAAAAATCAGTGCTAATGTAATTTACACATGGCTGTGGGAAGCAGAGGTGCGCGGGATGCAGGTTTCTCACCTGGCTTCCCCACGCTCAGGGGCTGGCCCCACCGCCGGCTCCACCAGCCACGTGTCCTGACCTCCAGGAAGCTCCTCCCTCTGGCCCCACCTGCTTCAGTGCCCCTTGAGGTCCTGCTGCCTGCCGTCCCTGTGGGCTCTGCAGCCTGCTGTTCATGGGGTCCAGGTCACCAGCCCTGGAGGCTGCTCCTCCAGGTTCTGCCACTGGCTCAGGGCTCTGCAGCCACCTCCAGCTGTGGTTACAGCTAGAGTTGCCAACTCCCCCGGACGGGATGCCATTTGCAGCCATGGCATCTGGGCCATCCAGCCCAGGAGAGTTGGCAACTCTAGATGTCACCCCAGCCTGCGCGTGATGACGGGGTGAGAAAAGGTTTGAGCTGGGAGGGGTTGCAACTGCTTTGGAGGATAGGGTCATAATTCAAAACCATCTGGACACAATGGAGAAATGGTCCGAGGTAAATAGGATGAAGTTCAATTAGGACAAATTCAAAGTACTCCTCCTAGGAAGGAATAATCCATTTCACACATACATACAGAATGGGAAGTGACCTTCTAGGAAGGAGTACTGCAGAAAGGGATCTAGAAGTCATAGTGGACCACAAGGCAACTATCACCTGTCCTGCACTTGATTGCTAGAATTTGTAGTGAATTCTAACCTCTTTGGGGACATGTTGAACACCTGATGTTGACACTCTGGTCATCTGAAGAAGTGGGCTGTGCCCACGAAAGCTCATGATACCATCTACATGTTTTGTTAGTCTTTAAGGTGCTGCTAGACTACTTGCAACATGAGTGCATCTGGTCTGGATGTCACTGAGACACAACCACCAAAACCCTCCAAAGCTATGGTACTCAGCCCCCACAGTTACTTTTCAGAGCAGAGCTACACATAATAGTTTGGAAGAGTTGAGAGATTCACACCTACATTGTCTTAACATCTTTATTATAATAATAATAATTTATTTGTATGAAAATGCTCAGACAAACCAGTCAAGCAGGTCACTTGCACATACAACTAGTGTGGCTGAGCATGCAGTTACCGTACTTCCAAGCACAAATTAGACAGCAATTCTGAAGCCGGGACTTTAGTCATGATCTCTGCAGAAAAAGGGAATTGCTGTTACAGAGCAATTGGTTTTTCTAGTCTGAGTATTGTGCGACTCACTCTACTCCTCTTGTTAGCAGAACCTAGAGAGTATTTTAGCTAATCTAACAGAAACTCAAAGTTAAGCTTCCCCTGTTAGCACTATGACAGATTGCAGGGAGTAACAATGAAGTGATTGAGGACCTGTACTAATCACATCAATTGATATAAATTATGATGTCAGCTGTACCATGCCGTCTGTAGGTTTACACCTCATTAGGTTTCCCAGTGCTAAATGAATCAACAGGGTTTTTAACAAATTGTCCTAGCGATAGGGCAAAAGTAACAGAAAAAGAGAAGCAGAACTTTCAGTGAACCCACTCAGTTTTCACAGAAACTGAAACTATTTCTCCAGTGTAACGTTACACATGACGAGCACCTATCTGCTCATCTCAGCCAGACAATCATTACCTGCAGTGGCTTTGAAAAAGGGTTGGATGAAAATCACGGCAGATGTTGGGAACAAATTTTGTACAAAATTATTCCCCAGTTTGTGTCACGTGATTCTCAAGGCTTCAGAATATTTCTGTGCATGAAACTTCATGGCGTCAATTCTTTTCTATTTTGCAGAACAGACTAGGGAACCAACACGGCTCTTGCAATTTCACAAATCCAGTATTTTACTCAGAAATAGGATAGTGGCCCCATCTGGCAACATTGCCTTGTGGAGAGAAGACAGGGCAGCAAATAGACAAACTTACAATAAATGTATCCTCTCACGTAGATGCAGGTCAAGCAGAACCGATTCTGACCCTAGAAGTACCATAAAGGTCTATATACCAGGACCTGAGAGCCCATAATTCCCTAAACCACAAGTAAGCCAGGGTGCAGAGTCAAGATAAAATGGCAATGCATCAGAGGCCACGACATGGACAGCAAGGTTCCCTCTAAGCTGCACAGCAGCACGGGCCCCACATCTGCTTAGTGATGCACTTTTGTGAAAGAGAGAGTCCAGACTCATTGGACACAAAAGGCCATCTGGAACCACTTCACCCAGGGCTTTAGGTCACCAGTTGCTTCCGAGTGCTGGTGCCGGAGCCTTGCAGAGATACGCACTTAAAGGGATCCCCTGGACAGCCGTCTCTCTGCTTCTGCTGCGTGCTTGCCTATTTCTCCAAGGGACAGCAAAGCTTTCGCAGTGAGTGCTGTGGTTGCCCTGTTTTTTTGGACTCCACAGATTTTCTCTTGGTGCCACGGAGCCGGAGTTGCCCCTGGGCATGCGACGGCCCCACACGGCCATGCTGCAGTTTTTGCAGCACTTTGTGCCAGCTGCCTTCCTAGTCCTGACCGAGCTGGATCCCGAGCTCATTGTGGGGACTCTCTCCCTGGGTGCGGGAGCTACACTCTGGCAACCACAACCCACCATGGAGAGGCGTTTCTGGAGGCTCAATACCAGTTCTGATTGGCGGGACCAGCTGGTCCTGGAGCAGTGGCTCCAAAACTTCCGCATGCAGAAGGCCACCTTTTTGGAGCTATGTGTCTAGCTCACCCCCGCCCTCCAGAGATGTGACACCCACCTGCGGCCTGCCATCCCCCCAGAGAAGTGGGTCGCAATCGCCCTCTGGAAGCTTGCCACCCCCGACAGTTATCGGTTGGTGGGCAACCAGTTTGGTGTAGGGAAGGCCACTATTGGGGCACTCTTCATGGAGTAAGGCACTCTGGGGCTGCAGTCTGTGGGGGTGGGGAGGGAAGAAGTCCTGGAAAAGGGGGACCCTCAAGAAAGGGAGGTTGGGGACCTTGGGTGATGGAGCGGAGGTGGAGGGAAGCCCCGTCCCCGGGGGGTCATGCCTTCCTGCCTTCACACAGCCCTGTTGCTGGGGGGGGAGGGAGTCTCATGGGGGTGGTTCCTGGGTGTTTGGGGGAGCAGGGCACCTCCCAAGGGTTCAGGCACTCCCTCTCTCATTCTGTTTTTTGTGTTTGTCTCCTTCTGCAGGTGGTGAGGGCCATCAACTCGATCCTGCTGCGGAGGGTCATCCGCCTGGGATACCTGAACCCAATCGTGGCCGGATTTGCCACCCTGGGGTTCCCCAACTGCAAGGGAGCAATTGATGGAACCCACATCCCGATCCAAGCACCAGAACATTGAGCGGCCTAATATATTAATAGGAAGGGCTACTTTTCTATGGCACTGCAGGCCCTGGATGACCACAGAGGACAGTTCACGGACATTTTGGTCAGGTGATCGGGCAGGGCACACGATGCTGGTGTGTTTCGTAACTCTAGCCTGTATGGAAAGCTGGAGGTGGGCACATTCTTCCCCCACCATGACTTTGCAGTTGGGGACGTGCAGATGCCATTGTACAGCGTGGGGGATGTGCCCTATACAGGATACCTGGACCTCAGCAGGGACCAATTTAATGCCTGCATGAACTGGGCCCAGATCCAGGTGCAGTGCGCCTTTGGCTGTCTTACAGTGCAGTTCAGGTGTCTGCTGACCCGCCTCAACATGAGGGAACACAACATCCCCGAGGTGGTCGCTGCATATTGTGTCCTCCACAACATTGTGGAGAGGAAGCAGGAGGCTCTCCTCCTGGGGTGGGGCGAGATGCCGGCCATGAGGTGAGCCTTCCAGCAGCTGAGGACAGCTGCTATCCAAAAGGCCCATCAGGCCGGGGTGCGCATCCAGGAAGTCCTGAGGGAGAGGTGTTGGAGTAAGAGGGTTATATCTTTTAATATTTACATTTTAGGTTTAATAATGTAGTAATGTAAGGTAATATATTTAACATTTTATTAATCAAGCCCTTTAGTTAAATATATATTTCTTTGTTTTAAAGTTTAGTAAGTAAAGAAATAAAGTTTTGGTATTGTGTCTATGTTAATAAAATTAGAGGAATGCCGAAGGCTGGAGTATTAATTGTTTGCTTTATAATGTCTTTTGCTTTGCCCAATATGAGACACTGTTGTTTATGCTTTTCTTTGAAGGTCCTTGTAAAAATTGTGTGTAAAAGTGTTATGAATGTGTCGAGACAGAGATGCGAAGGTTATCCTCAGAACCAGATGGCCAAGTAAGGAAGGGCGAGACATGGGTGAAGACAGACTTGTTGGCATCAGAGGAACCATCAATGCGTACCTATGCTCAAGGATTGACCAATTTGCAGACTGACGACTCTAAAGTGAAGCGAGCACCCCCAAAGGACAATTGATTACAGGATGACCTCTTGGAGATGTTTGAAATGTCAACATCAAAAAATAACAGTAACTGGTCACAGACTGACACAGTGAAATCCATAGACTTCAACAGGAAAAGAGGATTATAAAAGCAGGGTGCTTTGCTATGGGACTTTGGGTTCGTCTTTCCACCAACAAAGCCCGGCTCCCCTTCTGTGATCGATCTGGCTGCCCACTAGATTGATCCAGACTCTGGACTGGTAACTATAACATTGTCTGGCGGGACAGTGTGTATGGCGTTTGTGTGTGCAAGTGACTGAAAAGCATACTCAGCTGTTGTATTCTCAATAAATGTGGCGTACTGCCTTTTCCTCTATAAAACATCTCGCGTGCTTTGTTTAAGCATAACAGAGGTTTTCTCAAGCACCCCAATAACTCTCCCCTAGGGGCCTCTGGCTTGCAGCCCTATCCCTTCCCCATCACAACCCCTCCCTTCGCCCCTTCCCTGACCTCAGAATAATGACACCTGTTTGGTTTTGAACAAAACGAAGTCTGTATTTATCTTACCTTCAAAAAAGGTGGGCAGAGGGAGAGGGGCTCATAACCTGGAGAGGGAGGAGGGTGGCTGGATGTGCCACTTCAGATGCAGGGACCTCGTTGTAGTGGGGGTTAGGAAGATCCAGGGATCACAGGGAGGTAGGCAGGAGCGGGGGGGCTGGAGCAGGGGCAGGGATGGCAGGGAGAGGGAGCATGGGCATCACTTACAGAGGGTCCAGAGGCATTGCATGGGGGGCAGGCGAAGGGGGAATGGGCATACAAGGGGGAAGCAGGAGGGTGGAAGCCAGGAGCAGCGACAGTAGGCGCGTGGGCCATCATGCGCGACATGATGGCACACATGCTATCATACCGCTGCACGAGCTGGTCCCATGCGTGGTTCCACCACTCTGAGTCTTTATGGACCTTCTGTGACAGGGTCTGCTGCACGTCGCGCAGGACGCTGACATGCTGGTTCATGAGGTTTTCCTGGACCCTGGCACGCTTTTGGGTCCCCTGGGCTCTGGCGGCTGGCTCTGGTGTGGTGGCTCACCTCTCAGTCCCAGCTGTGGAGACCACAAAGAGGGACAGCTGCTCAGTTATCCCTGCAGACACTGTCCCTGAGGCCGTGCCCTCCACTGTGAGCAGCGGCCAACGGTGCTCGGGGCAGAGGAGGGGGATGTCCCGGAAGCAAGGCCATGTGTGGCCTGCACAGCTGGCCATGTCTCACAGGGGCCCCGAGGTGCCCAGGGGACCGTGCTGCCCGCTTCCCACTTCTCCCCCGGCCCACAGACAAGCAGGCAAGGGAAGTGTCTAGCCGCAGTGGGATCCCCTCATGGGTGTAAGAGGATCCAGGAGCAGCCTGGCCCACCCTAGTGTCCGCACACATACCCGCAGCTCGCAGCGCTGCCCATAGGAGCAGGTGCTGCCTCGCACATGCAGGCATGCCCGCATGCTGTGTGCAGCACTCCTCGGTGTGTCTGGGGTCGTGCCTGCACCCTTGTGGCTAGTCTGTTTCCAGCCATGGTAGGTGCTGGGAGGGCCTCTCCCCCGTGCAAGGACACCTGTGGCCTCTCCTGAGCCTGGCAGCAGGATCTCACCAGTGCTCAGGGGCTGCCTGCTGCGTCCGTGTGTCACACACTAACGCTGCATGTGGTTCCACGTGCACAGACTGCAGCACGGTGTCCAGCCCGAGCAGCCTGAGTGACCCTCACCCCTTGCCCCCTGTGCACCAGCCTCCCCCACCCTGTGTGTGACAAACTAACATCACTCACCTGAAGATCCCTCCCGGTGTCCGACGAGGCCTGGGAGACATCCTGGCTCACAGGCACCGGCTCCAGGGACAGGGTGACAGCGTCCATCTCCTCTTCCTCCTCCAGCTGGCCCTAGTCCTCCTGCTCCTCCTCCGCCGTGACCTCTGGCTGGGTGATGAATCTGGTGCAGCTCGTTGAAGTAGGGGTAGGGATGGGGTCCTGCACCTGAGCGCGAGCTGCGCTCTTTTGCCTGGACGTATCCCTGGCAGAGCTCCTTAACCTTACTCTAGACCTGTTCCAAGGTCCGTGGCGGGTGTTGGCCATGCGCTCACAGATGTCCACATTGCGGCGCTTGGAGCGGAGATCCTGCAAGGTGTCTTCCTCGCCACACCAGAGGAAGGACAGGATCTTTGCTCCAGACCAGGAGATGCCCACCTCTTGGTCCTCCTGGGTGGGTCCTGGGCCAGGGGAAACGCGGGGGGCTTGAGGCTGGGCCATGGGTGGCAAGGCCTGTGGCAGGGAGAACTGCGTGGTGGGGTGCTGCTCTCAGGCCGGCTTCCTGCCACAAGGCTTGTCCAGGGTGCCTGCAGCTTTAGGAGGGGCCAAGAGATAGGAGCTATAGAGTCCTGATTAATTTGGACGGAGTGTCCACCAGGGCACCTGTGTTATTTCCTGGAGGCCTCTTCTTCCAAAAAACAACCCTCCTCCCCATCCACACATGCCTTTTTCCAAAAGAGCACTTTCATAAAAAGGCTTCTTCCGCGCAGAAAGAAGGTTACTAATGCTGGGAAAACCCCTCTGTTCTTTCGATTTACTTACGAAGAACACGAGTGCAGTGTGGACGTAACGCAGGCTTTGTCGGAAAAAACTCTGTAGTGTAGACACACCCGGGCTGGGGGAGAGGCACTTCTCCCTCAGGCGGAGCAGCAGCTCCCTGCTGAGGACAGAGCAGCGAGTCTCTCCCAGCAGGTAGGGAGCAAGGAGCTGCTGCTGTAGCTGAGGCACAGAGCCCTGAGTCCCTGGGCAGAGCTGCTTAAGCAGCTGTAGGGCCATGCTGCTATGCAGCTTAGAGGGACCCTTGATGGACAGGTGAGCAAAGTGCTATTCAATCTCTCACCTGAGTAGGATACAGCCATGGCTCAAAGATGGCAGAGACTGGCTTGGCTCTGTGGGGCGGCTTTCAGTCAGCACGACAAGGAACTCCCACTGCTGTACAGGAATTGCAGGCCCCACGACGGTTTAGTCACTGCACAGTGAAACTGCAGTGTCCTACAGCTGAAGATGCAGGTGGCTGTGGGTGCCTGTATTGTAGGGATAGCAGCTGCTGTTTTGGCACCATCTCTGTTAGTGCATCACCAGGAGAGTGCTCCACTTCTGGCCCTACCCTCCCTCCTACCATCCTCCTCCACAGGGCCTGGGGACATGGCAGGTTTCCAATTCTGGGCAGTCAGAATGTGGGAAACTTGTATGGGGCTGTAGGTGCAGCAGTGAGTGTGCCTGTCAGACGGCAGTAGAAAAACCAGCCTGTTTGCCAGCCGGCTTACACAGGGTATTCAAAAGCGACATTGGCTCTTAAAACCAGTGCACAATGGGCCAAGCTGAGAGGAGAGGCTAGCGCAAGCTAGAAGCACAATGGAGTTCAATACATCTTCTTCCTCCTCAGCCCATGCTGCTGGTGTGCCGAGAACACTGCCTATCCTAGGGCATGTCTAGACTGCCCGTGGCTTTCAAAAGATGATATGCAAATTTGGCACAAATTTGCATATCTTCTTCCGATCCTGTTTCCAGAAGAGCTTTTTCGAGGAAAAAAAAAAAAGCAATCTAGACGCAGTGCTTTCGAAAAACACACACCCCTTTTTCAAAAGAACTCTTCTTCCTAAAAACAATGAAGCGTACAGGGTTCTTACAAAAAAGAGTTTTTCTCCCGAAAGAACCGCGTCTAGACTGCCTTTTTTTTTTCCCAAAAAAACTCTTCCGAAAACAGGATTGGAAAAAGATACGCAAATTCACGCTAAATTTGCATATCTTCTTTTGAAAGCTGCGGGCAGTCTAGACATGCCCCTACTGACCTGTGTTGTCTCTGTGTACATCCTATCAGGCATAACCAGATGTTCTCATTTGCCTTGTACTGGGATGGTAAACTTGTCAGGGCCAGGCCATCTTTGTGTTCTCTGCACTCAGCACAATGCAGTCCTGCTCCATGCTAGGGTATTATTAATTATAATAATTCATGTGTTACCAGAAGATTTACCTGATGTTCCTCAAGTCCTTAACTCAATTTTTGGAAAATAAAATGAAAATGTCCAGGCTTCATTTAAATCATTGCTCTGGGGTGGGGCGGGGGAGTTGAGTGTACAGGATGCCCCAGGGAGAGAGGGCTATCCCACCCCTCTCTCAGCACAGCAACTTGGGGCCAGGTGAGAAGCGCTTCTGCATGGCTGCTGCAGCTCCAGTGGGCACAGCAGGAGAGGGGTGCACATCTCCCGGCTGGGGTAGGTCCAGATTCATCTGCCCCCTGCACTCCTCAGTCAGAATGAGGAATGCAACAAACTGTGCACTTTGCCCTCGCTCCCTGACATAGGGGAACAGCCAGCAACATGCCTGTATGAATGGGGGAGAAGCTTTAGCCCCCCCATGGGCACTTGGGGGTGGGAGGCTCAGAGATGGGGCAGTCCCAGACGGGGACAGGGGTGTGTCCCCAGCCACTCCCTTTCACCTGTCTGGTGATTCTGCCTCTTTTCTGCATGGTTTTATGAGATTCAACCCCATTTTAGGCACACCCCATTTTCCTGGCACAACCCCAAACCCCTGACCTTTCTTTAAGTTACAAGAGGAAGTTGTGCACCAAATTCAATGGTCCTAGCTCTTGCCATTTATGAGGCGTTCTTGAAGAAATAGACAAACTCTCTCAAATATATATCAGATATCCATCTATAGTAGACTTCCGATAATCCGGAATCTATGGGACCTAGGTGGTGCCGGATTATCAGATATGCCGGACTATCAAGAGGTACTATAAATTGATTATATATATACTGTACATTATATACTGTATATAAAGTGTTCTTAACCCTTTTTATTGTACATACTGTATACAGTATACTGTGATGTTTTAGTTCTTTAAGCCTTTTTTACCCTTTTTGCTCAGTTCAGCTGCTGCCGCTGTTACCTTGTGACTCATTTTTTGCCAAAGCTCACTCACTAGGCTCTTGCCATTTTGATGCCGGACTATCAGGAGTGCCGGACTATTGGATGCCGGACTATTGGAGTTTTAATGTACTTAGATCTGCTTACCACACACCTTATACAGCTACCCGCATAATGCAATGGGCAGTTTTTGTTTGAATAACATCACTTATTTTGAGCGCCCCATAAGTTTTCACCATGAACACTACCAATGGTCAGACCCATTTTCCTTGGGTTGTCACAGTCAATATTTATATTTCCATACCACTCTGGGTGGTAGCAGTCCTAGTTTTATTTCTTATCTTGTCTATTTATGCAAATTGTGTGATGGTTCTGTGGTGTGGGCTAGATCTACTCTGGAGCCACAACATTCAATTCACACAGAGGGCAAGGTAAAGATTAACTCAGGTTTTTGGACGCTGCCCTGCTGTAGATGTACTTTTTGGTTCTCCCATACTCCAAACTCAGCTGAAGTGATCTCTCCCCTCCCCCCCCCTTGCCAGTAAATTTTTTAGCAGGCTGGACAGCAGCACAGCTCAGTCCCGGCTTGCACTGGGTCCTGGACCTACCCCCACTGCGGCTCTGCATTTAAAGTGTATTAGTAGGCAGACAGGCAGCCTGGCTCAATTCCAGCTCGTTTCAGGTCTGGGAGCTCAGACCCCTCCCCCCAGACAGGGGCTGCCCAGGCACTACAGAATAGTGACTATCCAATAAGAATTCATGAGGTTAATCAACTATCCAGAGCATGCTACAGGTGCAGGAGAGAATAAAGACCATGGTATAGCGTTTAAAGATTTGTATTTTTAAGACAGCCAGTTAAAAACAAAGCAGGGACTAAGCAGCTTTGTACTTATCCACTGGGAAATCAGCAGTCTGCTCGAGAGCTCTCAGAATGTCTCGTTTTCTACCTGATCTAGTGGTTGCCTCTCGGGCATCAGTATACAGCACATAGGGGGCACTTGTTCAATTGGCCAATTTTAAAGGAGGGATTTTTGGTCGTTCTATTGTCACACCACTACTAAAGCGCCCGGTGTGGCTCTGTGGCTGCATTTCTAGTCGGGATGAAGGTGCGCTTCAGAGGGGTCACTGACATAACTGTAGGGGCACAAAGCAGCCATGGAAAATTTGGAAGAAAAACTCACGAGAGAGTCAAGAGTGGGCTGACTGTGGAGCTCTTCTGGACTGTGTCCCAGTGCACTTCCAACAAGGCGAAGGAGTAGATCACATAAACAAGTGAAACGTGGACTCGCTCTCATGACAGTACCTGCTCTGCTAATGAAAGCGTCAGTCTCACATTTACACAATTAGCGGCTTTCAGAATTTTGGAATGCAGAGTAGGCACTGGTACGACAATGGTGGAGACGCAGCCTCACTGTACATTTCAACTCTGAGGCTTTTCGGGTACTTAATAGTACAGCTGGAACTTAGTCCATACAGGACCATGGTAAATAATAAGTATCAGAGTCGGTGAAGCTTATTAAAACAAGGCTGGGAAGGGGGTTGATTCTTATTTACACAGAGGCCCTGATTCGCTAGTATACCCATGTTGCACTTATTTACAGAACTGAGGATCCAGTGTGCACACGCCAGTCTTGCAAAGACTTGGTTATACAAGGGGAGGGGGAGAATCATCTCCTGAGAAAGCTGCTCATGAAGGACAAGCCGACCTCCCCTCATAGCCCGGTGCCTTCGCTGCATGGGAAATGACCTTGCAGTGATCGGAAGGACAAGAGGCAAGTGAGCACGTGAGCCCTCAGGCCACAGTTTCTGCCACATCCCTGGGTCTAATGTAGAGATGGCCTATTTCAAAAACGTTTCAATTGGATGAACTCCTCAGTTCCCAGCGGGTATGTGAGATGGGGGCTCTGCTGTACAGGAGAAGGGTGGCGCAGGGGGATAGTTACCACTGCCTGATTCAAGACCATTAAGCCCCAGCCTAAGTTTGGGAAAAAGCATGTTGCTGAAAAAAGGCTCCTCACACCAGCCGAAGACTGAGTACAGTGGAGTTCAGCTCTGTCACGCCTTTGTTACCCCCTCCTCCGTCTCTCTCACACCAAAGGCTGGAGAGCCCTGGAATGGCTAAAGCTAGGGAACTGATGGGCAATGGGCCAAATTGAGACCACAAGACACAAGAACAAACCCTGAAATCTCTTCTGTCGTGATTGTCATTATGTTTTTATTCTCTCTGGAGGCTGGGCCTTGACTCTACTTTGACCATGGACCTTGACAAAAAATAAAGGACCACCCCTGGCAAGGCCACTTGTACTGTTTAAAGTAGCTTTAGTAGACTGGAGAGTCTGGCCCGCATACCTGTGGGTCTCTTTTCCCAGCCAGAGCGGTGTGAAAGAGCCACAGATCTGCTCTACAACTAAAAATTAGGTGAACCTAGCTGTGTGAAAAATTAACCCCCCCGCCCCGCAAAGATATGTAGTTAAACCAGCTTAAGCCGAGGTGTAGACACTCCTCTTTCGACAGAAGAATTCTTCAGTCAACCCAATTACTGCCACTTGATAAGGGCGGATTTATTACAGCAATGCAAAATCCTTTCCCCTCTCTTTAGCAAGTGTCTACGCTACAGCACTAGAGAGGCATAGCCTCAGGGTCCAGGACTCAGCCTGTTTTTCTTGCTTCATTTCAAAGCCCTACCTCCAGCTGACTCAGTCCATATTGTGTTAAAATGGTTGCCTGTTCCCATATAAATCAATTTCAAATTAGGAAAGCTGACAAGCCATTAAACAAAAGAGCTCTGAGTCAGATTTCCAAACAGCAGAACTGCTGATCAAGCAATGAGCTACATAATCATTCCTCACGCTGTAGCACTTAAATAAAATACACAAATTGTTTATTCTAACAAATTCCAGTGAGATTACCTCCAAATTAAACTAGGTAGCCAAAAACATTGCTATGTGTGCTTGAAATAATTTGTTACATGCCCTTACTTCCACTTTGAAAAAGCAGGGTAGTGGTTGTTGTGTAGTTGTTTTGCTTTATTTTAAGGGATATCAGCTGCAAGCACAGGTTTAGCAATCCAATCAGAGCGCTCCAAGTGCTATCAGACCCATTTATAAACACTAATTGCTGAAGAGTCTCCGTTAATAGCATTCTGTGGCAACACAAGTGAGGAACCCAACACGGAAAAGCATGTTCTTATGTGGAAAGTCACTTCACACCTCAATTACAGCTTCTGCCAACCACTTCAGATCTGAAGTATCATGTTTTCTCTGAGGAGAGGATACCATTAGCACAATAAGCAGTTAGCACAGAGACTGTGAACTGAACAGCACCAAGGGAAATCACCTCGCAGTGGGAACTCCTGCTTAGACTTTTGTTTTTATGCTGCTTTGAAAAGCAAACAGATTAAAACACACACACAACACATTGCCAGGTTGGTACCTTTTGTACCCATAATCATTTCAATTAACCAGAAAAGCCCAATTTATTTTCAAATGTGTACTCAAGTGATAATCTGTGTGCTTATTCATTGTTATGATCAATACTGACACGTCTGAAAGTGACAATGTCATTGGTATAATGGTATGATGATTAATAATGCAAATCCCAGAGGGAGACTAGCTTTATCACAGTTGCATGCATTCCTAGCCATTACTACACCTCCAGTGCTATGATGGCTAACAGAGTTTCAGACTCAAGGGTTTAGTTTACCTGACTGCAGATTTTTGCAGCTAGGCAAGGTGATGGAAATGACCATGAGACCCGTAGGACACTGTAGAAATTTAATCCTTCATTCTGCACTGGCAATTGCTATTATGAACTACTGTGTCTGTGTGTGCTGAGTCCCACTGGGGTGTTATATGAGAATTCTGACCTCTGAGACATGGTCAAAATCTTCTGAATAGAGCAGGACTGTACAGCGTTAATATGATCAAATAAAATAAGCAAGTGATCTAGTATTGGCAGAGCATTTTTGATAGTCAAAGCCCTCTTCATAGATATCCATCCTCACACCACTGATGCAGGATGGAGAGACAAGGAAAGCAGCTGTAAGACTATTTAACCCAAAAGGGAGCACAAAGGGGCCTTGTCTACACTAATGTTTACCCTCCAAGAACTTCCCACTACATTACTGCTACTTACGTTAGTGCACATCATGTGTCAGGCCCATTCAGGATACCCAAGAAGGGATGGCACCTGCCCCAAAAGAGCACACAAGCAAATGGACAGTTGGACAAAGGGACAGAGTTTGGAGGAATGTTTTTAAATTCAAGTCAGTTGGATTCGGCTGTCGACAGCCTGGAAGAAATGGGTCTAAGAGGGACTGACATTGCACCACATTCCAACAGTATCACTGACAGAGCTATACCAGTGGGAAATTTACACAGGAAAATGTCTCTGGCCTGCTCTATACCTAAAACTGAGGTTGACCTAGTGACCTTTTTCATAGCCCTACGTCCTGCGTGGCACAGTTAGTTCAACCTAACCTCCAGTGTAAACATGAACAAGGTCAATTGAAGAATTCTCCTGTCAATCTAGCTACTGCCTCTCGAGGGAGTGGATTTAACTACAGCAATGGAAAAACCTCTTCTGCAATAAATGTGTGCCCGATAGCAAACAGCTGCAGCTAAGACATTTGGCTCCTGGACATGTGCCTCAGGGTAAGTGACTTACTTCTTATTACGACGTTAGAATAGTCGAGTAACCGCATGAATTCACAGTAGTTAGTTCACTACTCTATAGTCCCCAAGGGTGGGGCTGGCAGCCAGTGCTCTCCAGCATCACTCCCAGGGAGCTCCCTGCCATCCCACACTGCTGCCTCTGAACCAGCTCCCCTCACGGACCAGCTGCCTGCTGTATATAGAGGCAGCAGCACAGGGTGGCAGCAGCCCTGTCTGTGGAGGGTCTGAGCTTCCCACAGACAGAGGCTGCTGCGGTGGAAGGGGGTGTGGAAGGCTGCCATGAAGCAGCCTCTGTCCACAGCTGCCTGGGCTGTCCACAGACAGGGGCTGCTGCCATGAAGCAGAGTCCTTTGCCCCCCCCCCCCCCCCATTGCCTCTGATAGAGGTAGCAGCGGGCAGGCAGACTGCATCATGGAGCGGGTGCTGGGTGGGGAACCTGCTTTTAAGCCAACTCTCCTCAGCACCAGCTCCTGCTTCCCCTCCCCCTTGCTGCCTCTGAGATAGAGGCAGCAAGGGGTGGGGGGAATGCAAGTAATTGACTATTAACCAATAAACCTAGGCCTATCGGTTCATCTTCTAGTTGACTACACGCTGACATCCCTACTTCTTACCCAAGGCTAGATGGTGTGTCAGTCCGTGGCAGAGTCATAACGAGAATTCAATTGCATGCTAGCCCATTAGCCGACACTACCATTTTATGGTCCCATTTAAGCAACAAATTAATTGGTGGCCTGAATAGGAATGTGCATCTGGATTGAGGCCTGTATTAAAAAGCATCACTACATTTGCCTTAATTTCAATACAGATTCCCCGCCTAGAATATTTTGACATTATTTCTGCACTGACGCGGTTACATTCCGATTTCAAAATTAATCATTTAATTCCATGGAATTGTTTTCAGACTCAGCTGAATGGGACATGAATCTCCCAGAACTGTAAATGCGGGTCTCTGTGGTGAAACAGATTCAGCAAGATCATATTCCCCACTTTGTTTCCAAACTTCAGTTGCAATTACCTGCTCTAATTTTAAATGGGAAGTCTCAATACACTGTAATTAAGCATACAGGGGAGACAGGAGTGCTGTCTTTCAGCACCTGGCAAAGGGATTCCCCTTCCAGAGGCACCTGTTCTACATGGCAATTCCTCTCTCCATTCCCCCTCCTCTCCCCTCCATCCTCTCCCTTCTGCTCTGACGGAACAGATGGAACAATCATCCTGCTCATTCCACAGTAAGGACCCCTGCTGCTGCAGGGAGCGTTATGCGGTTGTAATACACATAATTAGCCAAGTCAATGGACAATGCAGCATATTAGCGTGGGCGGAGTTACATCAAGCAAAACATGCATTCCACTTTATCTACTACTGTAAAGAGGATGTTTCTGCCAATCACCAAAAATCCTGGACAGGAGGCAGAAACTAATTACGCATCTTACAGGTAGGGTGTCTCCTCAACCCATTTTCCCCGCAAGGACTATTTAGTGTTACAACTTACAGGGGGTTATTGTCAACTTGGCATGTGGGTGATTTATGCTTCGACGCCTCATTAACATGTATGAGTTATTCACCCAATTCTCCCACACATCAGTGAGTAATTAGAAGGCATGATGTTTACCACTGCATACCTTACCCGGGATGTCAGACTGAATTGCACAGCTACAGCTTGCAAAGATACTGCTCCAAGAGGCACTGCTGGCGTTTTCTTGGAGCGTAGGAGATTTGCTCTGTAGCTGCCAGCAAACAGAACTGCAGCTCCGTGACGTAAGCCAATCACTGAATGTCCCTCCTCTCACATATACACACTGTTTAGGGGTAACATTTATATTGGAATTGGAAAAGGTTCAGAAAAGGGCAACAAAAAAGATTAGGGGTATGGAACAGCTTCCATATAAGGAGAGATTAATAAGACTGTGACTTTTCAGCATGAAAAAGAGATGACTAACGGGAGATGATAAAGATCTATACAATCATGACTAGCGTAGAGAACATATAAAAAAAGGAAGTGGTATTTACTCTTCCTCCCAACACAAAAAAACAGGGGTCACCAAATAGAATGAATAGGCAGCAGGCTTAAAACAAACAAAATAAAAGAATTTATTCACACCTCATACAATCAACCTGTGGAACTTCTTGCTCAAGGATGGTGTGAATGCCAAGACCACAGGCTTCTTGAGCAAGAAGCTTTTTTCGGAAGAGATCTTCTGAAAAAACTTCTTGCATAAGAGAGTGTCCACACTGCAAAAGTGCATCAAAAAAGCGATGCGCTTTTTCGAAAGATAGCATCCAGGCAGTCTGGAAGCTATCTTGCATGTAAGCAGTGCTTGCTATGGACAGAATGGCCACCAGGGCACCTGTGCTTTTTCCTCTTCCCTCTTCTTCCAAAAAAACTCTCTCTTCCCTATCCACACATGCCTTTTTGTGAAAGAGCTCTTTCTCAAAAAGGCTTCTTCCTCATAGAATGAGGATTACCAATTGCACAAAAAGCCCTCAGTTCTTTCAATTTACTGTCGAAAGAACATGCTTGTAGTGTGGATGTAACTCAAGTTTTGCTGGAAAAACTGCTGTTTTCCTGACAAAACTCTGTAGTCTAGACATAGCCTAATAGGATTAAAAGAAGAGCTAGATAAATTCATGGAGTACAGGTCCATTAATGGCTATTAACCAGGTGGGCAGGAATGGTGTTCTTAGCCTCTGTTTGACAGAAGCAGGGAGCATGACAAGGGGTGGATCATTTGATGATTCCTTGTTCTTTTCTTTACCTTTGGGGCACCTGGCATTGGCCATAGTTGGAAAACAGGGTACTGGGCTAGATGGACCGTTGGTCTGACCCAGTGTGGCCGTTCTTACATTCCTGTGCTCTTAACATTCCCTCTTGGCCTGGCCAAGGTGAATGAGTCATGGTCTGCATGTGCAAGGACAAGAGAGCAGCTAGGGTCAAGGATTTCCGTACACCCCCCCTTATGGGGCTATATACCCCCCTGAATTTCCCCAACACCTCCCCAATTTTGTGAACTATGGTGCCATACAGCCCACCTTCACCCTCATGGTGTCACCCCTCATTGGTCCTGACACCCCCCTTGTAAATGTGCACACCCCCCCTAATTTCGATTCTTGGGGAGGCTACAGGCTAGGGTGACATTCAGCCCTGGTGCAGAGGGCCAACAAGCCCTATGTTTAGCCAAAGTCCTCACTATAGGAAGTAGTACATAGGGGCAAATGTCACTCCTGGGCTATGTCTACACTCGTGGCTTCTTGCGCGAGAGCCTCTTCTGCAAAAAAATGGTGGCTCATTAGGTATGCAAATGAGGCTCGGCAATATTCCACCCTTAGCCTCATTTGCATATTACTCACGCAAGAAGTCACGAGTGTAGACATAACTCTGGAGAGGAATTTTAGCTTGCAGAGGTTAGCTCTCTGTCCCCTCAATAGTTACCCTGTTAAAGAGAGTGACTCAGGCAGAGGAGCTGACAAACTCGTTAGGCCCCTGGGCAAGGGGAGAACCGACTCCATGCTCCCAAAAGGGGTGGGGCCTCAGACAAAAGGGGTGGAGCCTGGGTAGCCATCCTTCCGTGCCGCCTGGACTATGGGGTGCCCCTCCTGCGCTTGTCCCCAAAAGGCAATTTTAAGGCCCTGAGGCTTGATGCTGTTGCCATGGCAGCAGCCAGGAGTCCCAGGGTCCTTTTGAAATACCAGGCCCCAAGGCAATTGCTGCCTTTGACTCTCCCTCCCCTCCCCCTGACTCATGTGTTCTCTTGGGGTCCTAATCAGGGAGACTGGGGTTGAGGAGAATGACTGGTGGCCTTGTAACATACTGCTTGCCAAAAAGTGTCCTTTGGATGTTTACGCATTGCATTGGGAATCTGGCTTGCTTACTCTTTCTACTGGGCTTTCCCATCTTCAGATGAAAGGCCTGGTAGATGTGCCTGACATTCTGCTATTTCATGAGCCAGGGTGTTTTTTTTCCTTCAAGCAGCTAATTTGCCTAGATTGTGTTCGGTATCCAGCTGGAGTTCGTTAATTATATAAAAAAGGAAGTTAGGAAATAATACAAACCCAGAATATTTGTTATGGGAAACTGCCATGAAATTTTCACTGGTGAAATGCAGTCTCTCTGCAAACGAACCCCCATGAGATACTAAATTGCCACGGATTCTCCATACCTGTGTTACCTTTGCCTTTACCCTAGTATAAAACTAGAATTGGGAGTTGAGGGGATTGTAATTTGCCAGGTTTCACCAAGAGAACTAACTGATGAGCCCTGTGCTAGTGCCTATAACCACCCTCTAAACGAGACCTGAGGAGTTATTTCCTCTGGCAGCAGCTAGGCAAACACCACTTGGAGTTCACTTCCGCTGTTATTACTCTAGAGAAGGCCTGTCTTCAATCCTTCGCTTTTGCTTAGGCATGGTGGGAAGGCACGCTGTCAGCACCTCCTTGCTCTCTGAATGATCCAGGATTTGACTGGGACTGTTGCCTTGTCCCTTCTGAAACTCTTAAAGAGAGAACTCCATCCATATTGCGTAATCTGAGCCAACCTCTGTCTCTGAATCTGTCAACGTTGTTCGGAGAAGGTTGGCAGAGTCCAGATCAATGTTCCCTCTAATCTATTCCATCCACATGTGGAATAAATTTTGTATGCACCGAGGCATGTGCGAATATGTACCACCAGTATAAACAAAAACCTAGCTGTGGGCATCCTTCTAAATAGCTGGGCAGCATTTGAATCTCTCCTGAGTGGCCACACAAGTACACAGCTTACAGAGAATACTGCCCACAGTTCTTCCTACATGCTAGGCATTCTGTTGTCCATTTCACAGAGGAAGGATAAAGACACACAGAGAAATTGATAGTCAAAGTTTCAGAAACATCTTCTCCCTCTTCCCCCTGCTATTTTTTTTAAAGTTCTTGACTTTTTTGGCTAACTAATGAAGCTCCTTTGGTCTGACTTTGAAGAGTACTGAGCATCTGCTGGTCCAGTTGAGGTCACCTGGAGCAGCAGGGGGACAGCGCTTTCTGACAATAATCAGGCCCTACATCCCTTGGAAGCTGGAGGCCCAAAAATTGGGTCACAAAAACATCAGGGGAAAGTTCTGAAAATCTGAGTCTAGGACGGTCGTCCATGTTCAGTGAGTCCATGGCAGCACCAGGAAAAGACTGAAGGAGCCTTGGCGGGCAGGTGAGTATTAGCTATTGTTATATTACAGGTAGCATCTCTAAAATCTGGATCCATAAGGACCACGGATATTGCTGGACCAGAGAGCCCCGGCCAGCCAGAGTCAGGGGCTAGGCTGTGGTGGGGAGCGCCATCCCGGCAGGGGCCAGCGTAGTGGTGGAGCACAGCTCCAGCGGCAGCAGGGCCAGCACAGCAGGGAGCACATCCCTGCCCAGGCCAGAGGCAGCGGTACCAGCTCCTGGAAACACAACCCAGACTGGAGCCTGGGAGTGCAGCCTGGGCCGCCCGCGAGAGCACAGCCCCAGCCAGGGTCCACATGCTGGAAGTGTAGCCCTAGCCCCCAGCATAGCTCACTGGGGGCAAGCAGGCCTAGGACAGGGAACAGGGTCAACAGCCAGGAGAGGAGCCTTGACCTCCCCTGATGTGGAAAACTCTTTCAGGGCCACTTATAACCCAAGGGTGCTGGACCAGGGAGGTCCCACCTGTACAGAGGTGTACAGAGTCCCCTTCCCCACCCCACCTCCAACTGGGGCCTCATTGTGCGGAGTACAATCCCCCATATAGCAGCAGATGGACTCTGCTACCAAGAGCTTTGAGTAAACAGACAAGACTAGCAGAGGTGGGAATCTCCTCAGCCTCATTTCACACGTTTTGTGCCACAACTCCCCAGAGTCTGAGGGTCCAAGCAGAGCTCTGACAGACAAACTGGGGAGCAGCAACTACAGGAGCTAGTTGCAGCAACCTGATTCGGAGCCGCCTGGCCCAAGTGCGTGTTAGGACAGCACAGGAAGAGTCCTTATTCATCCCACTGGCAGAAGGTCGAGCAGATAAAGGACTGGAAAAGAGGAGACTGAGGGGGGATATGATAGAGGTCTATAAAATCATGAGTGGTATGGAGAGGGCAGATAAAGAAAAGTTATTAATTAGTTCCCATAATAGAAGAACTAGAGGACACCAAATGAAATTAATGAGTAACAGGTTGAGAACTAATAAAAGAAAGTTCTTCTTCACACAGCGCATAGTCAACCTGTGGAACTCCTTGCCACAGGAGGCTGTGAAGGCTAGAACTATAACAGATTTTAAAGAGAAGCTAGATAATTTCATGGAGGTTAGGTCCGTAAAAGGCTATTAGCCAGGGGATAGAAATGGTGTCCCTGGCCTCTGTTTGTCAGAGGCTGGAGATAGATGGCACAAGACAAATCACTTGATCATTGTCTTTGGTCCACCCCCTCTGGAGCACCTGGAGCTGGCCACTGTCGGCAAACAGGCTACTGGGCTAGATAGACCTTTGGTCTGACTCAGTACGGCCGTTCTTACGTTCATAGCAGAGCTCCACACTCCCATGCCCCATCCATCCCCTCCCCAAGTCCCACCTGCAGAATGTGCCTTTGCTGCCCCTGCACCAGGAGTGGAGGGGGCAGATGGCAAAGGAGGAAGCAGAGAGGTCGCTGCCAGATTTCTATAAGCAGAGGGGCCATCCTCACTGTCTCCCCCACGCTGTTTTAAGGCTGTATATGCTGTAAAAGAGGTGACCAGAGAAATGACCCTCAGTGACTTGCCTAAGGTCACACGGAAGATCAGTAGCAGAGCCAAGACTGAATTCCAGAGTCCCAGGACAGTGCCTGATTCAGGGAAGCACGCTCCCCTCTTCCGTCACAGCCACTCAATAATTCTCTCATTTCCCTTCTGAAAAGGGATTTCAATAGGGAAGTTTACTTGCAGGGAAGCGACAGACTGAGGGATGAAAGCTGTGCTATCTCCTTCATGGAGCTCTGCCAGTGTATCTTAATCCCGACCTATAATATACTGCTCCTGTCCGTGTCCTAGGCTTCTGCGGAACAGATAGTCAATAGCGCTGAACTGTGCTGTGGCTTTGGAGTATGGCAAATGTTTAATAAGACATTTCCCAGACCCAAGGAAGAGCTTTGCATTAAGCTCCAACGCTTGTCTCTCTCACCACTAGCACTTGGTCCAATAGTAGATATTAGCTCACCCACTAGGTCCATCTAGTAAGAAATAAACCAACACTACTAAGCTTTTTCTTGTGCTGCAAGCCAGGCTTCCAAACAGTCTGTGTTAATGCTCAAAGGTCTTCGCCTGTTGCCCGAGCCTCCCAAAATTAAAATCGCCTTATTTTTAGGTACCAAAGTATTTCAGCCTCAGTTTTACCATCACCCATCACCTACGTACAAACAGCTATGAGAAGGGAGAGAAACTCTGCAGTGAGAGGCACAAGAAAAAACAAGAGTTATTCACATTGTAAGACCACAGATATGGGCCCCATTTGCCAGCGTGTTGTCTGTGTACGCATGCTACAATAGGTCCGTCTTAGTAGTATAGCATAATATTTTAAGAAACACAGACGCAGAACTCTAATAGCAGCCTTTTCTGGGAGTGGGGGCAGAGCATTCATGTCAAGTGTTCGAGTGTCCAAGCAAGCCCCAAGCAATTCCCCATTCATTTTGCTCCTCTGGCTTATCTTTCCCCTGCTTTGGAGTGCATTCTTCCTTATCTTGGAAACAAATGGCCTCCACGGAGCGCTCCAAACAGCAAAGCCATTTATCTGTTTGACATGTGTTTCCCTGTTTGGTTCCCCAGCCTTGAGACAACCAGATCAAGCTTTGACAATCGCTAGCTGTGTCGATGGTGGAGAGCTGTGGCCCCCACTCACTCCAGGGGTGTGAGCTGTGAATCCATTTCTTTGCCACATTTATCATTTACAGCAGTAAAGCAAGTCTAAGCAATGCTTCCCTCATTTGGCAGGAGGTGAAGTCTATGTAACCAGACAGGAAAACAGGCTGGAAAGTTAAAGGAAGACAAACCAAACCAACAATTACAACACGAGCTACTTAATTTGAATAGTCTCAGAGGGGTAGCTGTGTTAATCTGTACCTTTAAAAACAAGTCGTCTTGTGGCACCTTAGAGACTAACAAATATATACAGTATCAGGAGCTTTCGTGGGCAAAACCCTCTTCATATTTTTGTTCGTTTCTAAGGCTACGTCTAGACTACACTGTAAAATTGAAAAAAGATAGGCAATCTGCATATCTTTTTTTTATAATTTAATTTTGAAAGAGGTTATTTCGAAATCTGGTGTGTCTACATGGCACCAAATTTTGAAATAAAGTGCTCTTTCGAGCCATCCCTTATTCCTCGTAGAACGAGGTTTACAGGGATAGCGAAAGAGCGCGTCCGCTATTTTGAAAAAATTTCCAAAATAGCGGACGCGTTTCTTGGACGTGGTGTTGCTATATTAGGATACTTCTGGTATCCGGACATAACAATGCAGTCTAGACATAGCCTAAGATGCCACAGAGCTACACATTTTTAATCTGAATAGTTTCAGACACCTTTTTGTTGGGAGCTCGCCGAGACGCAGGGCAACTGTAAAATCTTGGTTCTACAAAAAGTCAATGTGAAACTTTAATGGGCCCAGGATTTCTCCCATTGTCATTCATACAGGAGTGCAATTCTGTTCTTAAAAATGATTTGGTAAAAAGACACCAGGCTCTATAGGGCAGAGGGTCTCTCTTTTCATTCCATGTCCCGTCCACTGACTTTAGAAACAAAACCAATTTTTTCCACTCTCCGCTGGAGAGCCGGCACAGCCAAGACTCAGAAAGCTGGACTGTATTCCCTCTCCAAAAATCAACAGCAATGATTCCCAGTTACAGGGCAGTGGGGTTGGCACAAGTGTCACCCAAGAGCATAATCTGTCCTGCAGTTCCCCTTTGTCTAGCTTTAGCAGGGGGCAGCATACCAAGCAGTGGCAAAGCAGGAGTGCAACCTCCCTAGGCCTTGAGCAAGGATGCTGAAAGCCAGGGACTGCCTCCGACACAGCTAATCTGGAAACAGGGACCCTGGGTGATGACTGCTGATGGAAATGACGCAGGTTGTAACAACTGTACCAGGAACTAGGGGCAGAGAGTGGGTCCGAGTGGGGTTTTCCCCTGGAGTGACATAACAATGAGGCCTTCAAAGGTACCAAATGCAAATGACAACCATGTTTCCCTGTTGGAGGAAGCAACAGTAGGGAAGGGTAAGGGGGAGGGGCTTATTCCCAGAATAACAGGGGAATAACAGGGGAATAACAAGTCCCTGTCCAGCTGGATGGCTGCTCTAAATGATGATGGCTGCAAATAACCCTAAGCACTCACTCCAGCGGGAGGCTCGGGGCAGCTTCAGCCTTACCCCTTGTTGTGATTGCAGTCAGGAAACAGAGGTAGTATAGAAATCATCCTGGGGGTCCTATACCTTCTGAAGATTTTCCTGCACTGTTGTGATCTTCCCACGAGAGGCAGAAGTGGGTGGCTGGTACATGAACCACAGTGTTTAAATCCTCCATGATGTAAGCTAGTGTAGAATGGCTTGCTCCATAGACACAGGAGCATTGCACCTCTGGCATCTCTTAGGGTATGTCTAGACTACATGCCTCTGCTGACAGAGGCATGTAAATTAGACATGCCGACACAGTCAATGAAGCGGGGATTTAAATATCCCCCACTTCATTAGAATAAAAATGGCCACCATCTTGTGCCGGCTCAGCTGTTTGTCGGCACAAACTGGCAGTGAAGACGGGGATCGGTCAACAAGGAAAGCCTTTGCCGACCGATCCCTTATGCCTCGTGAAATGAGGTTTACAGGATCGGTCGGCATAGGCTTTTCTTGCCGACCGATCCCCGTCTTGACTGCCGCTTTGTGCCAACAAACAGCTGAGCCGGCACAAGACGGTGGCCATTTTTATTCTAATGAAGCGGGGGATATTTAAATCCCCACTTCATTGACTATGTTGGTATGTCTAATTTACATGCCTCTGTCAGCAGAGGCATGTAGTCTAGTCATACCCTGAGTGTCCCCTCCCCTGTGTAGTCATCAACTTTTAGGGTGAAATCAGACGACTGCAACCCAGGACCCGGTTTGAGAATGGAAGAATCTCCCAATCAGCCATGATTTACCTCAGCAGGCCTGAGTTATGCCAGTCGCTGCACTTCTGTTCTCTTCGGGACAATGATAGTAGTAATCAGTGAGCCGACAGCCTGAATAAAGCAAAGTGTTATTTATGGCTAACTCACACTTTTCAGAGAAAGCAGATCTTAAAGACAATAAATCAGACTCTCCACATATCTAGCTTGCCAACTAGTTAACCATCGTCCATATGGACTATCTGGAAGGATTCATTTCCTTCCGCAGACCCTCGCTCTGTGTCAGCCTGACAGTGCCCTGGACAGCCCTGACAACTCACTCCCCTTTGCAGGAAACTACTCCTTTTTCAATTATTTATCGCTCTTCGATTTGGGGATTCCCAGCTCTCCAAATCATACATCATACACTTTATTGAGCAATTTTACAACTCATGGGAAAACAGAGCCTTGCAGCTACTCGCTTGCTCCACTGTCTTTGAAGTAGATCCTTGGTCCTATCTGGGAAGCCGTTGTAAAATGCAGACCCCATGGAATTTGAGCATTTTAGACATAAAACAGACATTCTGTTACCTCCAATATAAATTAGATCAAGGGAGTCACGCAGGGAATTGTAACAACTCAATGTCCAGTAACTTCTCCCCAACCTGGTAACCCACAGCATTCATAACACTGTTACATCTCAGTACCGCTAACATTACTACACAGCAGCACCACGTCTGTCCCACCTCTTGACAAGGAGATGAGGAGGAATTTGCAGGTGGAGTGGGACTGCAAGGTCCAAAAGAGGAGAGGAGGTTTCTGTATGGAGAATGGAGCTGGGAACCTGGGGAGAGGTAATTTGGCAGAACATCAGATGAGGGTGGGGAGTGCTGGGTTTTGTGAGATGTAGACACCACAGAGCTATGCAGGGCCTTACAGGTGTGATGGCATCCCAGTGCCACAGGGCAAGGGGCTCTATGGTATGGAGTAGTGAGCACCAGCTAGCTCTCTGACCAGCTCAGTGTAACCAACTCACTGCTGTCATAATTATAATATGAGAGGGGCTATGTAAGGTATCCTATATGAACTGGTAACATCCTGGTAATTAATGTTCTTGCATGGTGTATATACCATGTAACAGGATATATGAAAAACTATGAATACGGGCTGGCAATATATGTTCTTAATATGTATGTGGCAGACAGGGCTAACAGCTCCCCTCCACCCAGGACAAAGAAATGTGGTTCTGCCAGCCTGAAAGGGTCTCCAATGTAAATTAACAACATAAGAACAGCCATACTGCATCAGACCAAAGGTCCATCCAGCCCAGTACTCTGTCTGCCGACAGTGGCCAATGTCCCAGAGTGAGTGAACTGAACAGATCAAGCGATCTCTCTCCTGCCATCCATCTCCACCCTCTGACAAACAGAAGCTAGGGACACCATTCCTTATCCATACTGGCCAATAGCCATTAATGGATTTATCCTCCATGAATTTAACTAGTTCTCTTTTAAACCCTGTTACAGTCCTAGCCTTCATACCTCCTCAGGCAAGGAGTTCCACAGATTGACTACGCGCTGTGAGAAGAACTACTTCCTTTTATTTGTTATAAACCTGCTGCCCATTAGTTTCATTTGGTGGCTCCTAGTTTGAGCAAGGAGAGACCATGGAAATATGTTTGCATAAAAGGTATACAAAGTCATCAAACTAGCCAGATGGGGAGATGGCCACTTAACTATCATGGGGGGTGGGATTAATGTCAGGGCTTCCTAACTTTGAAAACAAAGGGTGTGTTTACATTTGGACTTAACGGACAAAGCTTTTGACATTCACAGGTGCTTAACCCCTCACTCCATGAACAGCAAAGTTTTGCAACAGCAAGTGAAAGTATAAACGCTGCTTTGTCAGCAGGAACACATTCTTGCTGACAAGAAAAAAAACCCACATGGGGTGGAAGTATTTTGTTAGCAAAAGTGCTGGCAAAGAGCACCCACACAAACCGACTTTTAGGGTGCATCTAGACTGCAGGGTTTTTCCGAAAAAACGTCACTTATGTCCACACCACAATCACGGTCTTTCACAAAAATTCAAAGAATGCAGGGGGTTTTCCGACATTGGTAAACCTCATTCTATGAAGAAGACAACGAAACACGCAAAACAGAATGAGAGGGAGTGCTGGAGCCTTTGGGAGATGCCCGTCTCCCTCCTCCCCCCTGCAAACACCCCAGAAGCCACCCCCTATGAGGCCGCTCACCCAGTAGCAGGGTTGTGTGAGGGCAGGATGGCACAACTCCCCAGAGATGGGCCTTCCCCCAACCCCCACTCCACTCCCCACACTCTCCCACAGGCCTTTCCCGAGGGTCCCCCTTTTCCAGGACCCACTCTGTGCAGGGATTGCAGCCCGAGAGTGCCTTACCTCCATGAGGAGGACCCCAGCAGTGGACTTCCCTATGCCAAAGTGATGTGCCACCGACCTGTAGTTGTCGGGGGTAGCGAGATTCCACACAGCAATAGCGACCCGCTTCTCCAGGGGGGTGGCGGGCTGCAGGTGGGTGTCGTGTCTCCCGAGGGCAGGGGCAAGCCAGGCACATAGCTCCAAGAAGGTGGCCTTCCGCATGCAGAAGTTGTTGAGCCACTGCTGGTCATCCCACTGCTCCATCACCAGGCAGTCCCACCAGTCTCCAGCCTCCAAAATCTCGATCATGGATTGCGGGGGCAAGGACATTGCTCCCACATCCAGGCAGAGGGACTCACAGATGAGCTAAGAGTTGAGCTGGGGCAGGACCATCAAGATGGTTTGCTAAGCTGCTGCATAAACTGCAGCATGACAGTGTGGAGCCATCGCATGCCCAGGGACAACTCCGGCTCCATAGCAAAAAACAAAATAATGCAGTGGTGTCCAACAAAGCTGGGCACCCAGAGCGCACACTGCTAAAGCTTTGCAGTCCCTCAGACAGGTAGGCAAGCCTGCAGCAGAACCTGAGAAACAGCTGTCCAGGGGGTCCCTTTAAGCACGCGTCTCAGATCGATCATCTTCAGACTATTTGTTGTGTTTTAAGTTGCTTTTTTTTACAGTGAGAAAGCTACTTAACACAAAAGACCCTAGCTTGTTAAATTAGGTTTCAGTCTTCAAAGCATATTTTACCTTTTTTTTTTTTTTTTTTTTGGCACCTGCTTCTATCCCAATTCCTCCTGCTCATCATCACCTACATTATCTGTTCCTTGGTAATAAATTTAACAATCTTGTTTTACTACACAATCCAGGTCCATATGGAGGGTGTGTGCGCAAAGGGTGCGAATGCACCCCCCTACGGTCCTCCAAGTAAGCATAAGGCTGGGGCGGAGCGTTGCCTCAGCTTCTCTCCCCCCATGCTCCCACTGGCCAGAGGAAGGCAGAAGCAGCACACTGCCCCAACCTCCTTTGCACAGTGTCTGGCTGGGACACTCCCCATCCTCCCCCCCTCCCACCCATGAGTGAGACCCCCGGGGGTGGGGCTGGGCCACAGGGCCAGGGCAGCTGCCAGTCCCTCCCATGGTTCACCCCCCCACCCCAAAAATTCCTGCATTTGAGCTTGCAATCAGCTCAGTCCTGCATTTCAAACTAACTTGTTAACTCATCAGCCAAACTCAGAGGGTTGGTGCAGTGCTCTGTCTCTTTAAAGGAGCAATGAACTAGATAAGCTTTTGAGCGCGTTATAGTGAGAGTGAGTTGAGCATTCAAACAAGGTTTAGGGGAGATGTGCTTAGCAGACTGTTTCGTCTCCCTGCAAGGAGTAACTAGGCTAATGGAAGCCAGGGTGAGGTTACTGAGCTGCAAACAGGCTGATGGTCTCAGTGCTCTGAGCCAAAGCTGCACTGCAAACAAGGTTAGTGTGACATAACGCCTTACTGGTCTGGGTGAAACCCCAAAGTGTCCCAGAGAATTACCAGGTTCTGTATATTCCTACCTATTCCTATAAGGAATGTGCTACAATGTCACTTCGAGGAGACACTGCAGGTACTTCATTCCAGAAAGATCCCCTGAAGATTAGTGGGAAAAGGTCAAGTTCTAATGTGTCTGGACAAAGGCAGACTGGTGTAATGTCCTTAGCCAACAGGCAGGTTAATCCTTTGGAACAAAGAAAGAGATTTATTTCACCATAAAGGAGGGAGCCAGTTCCCAGAGGGAAAAAATCCTGTTTGGAGAACAGGGAAACCAGCTCTCCTTGGCAGCCTGCCACAACATGGGGGAAAAAACAAAACTGAAAGCGGCAGACACAGACTCTGACGTGTACCCTTTAACTTTTCCAGCCTGTGTTTCCTAACCCATATTTAGCTCAGGCTAATATTTAGCTCCTATTTCTGCAGGCTGTTTATAGCAAGTTTAAACATTCACCCTTTTTTTCCTACAGGCAGTCCCCGACTTACGCGGATCCGACTGGACCCCCCCCCCCAGCCGCTGGACCCCCCCCAGCAGACCAGAGAATCCCGAGCAAAGCCGCCCAGGCGGCGGGCGTCCCACTGCCTGGGCGGCTTTGCTTGTTTGCCCCAGACCAAAGCCGCCCAGGCAGCGGGACCAGGGGGACAGGAGCAAAGCCATGGAGCACGCCCGCAGCGGGACAGCCCGGGCGCGCCTGTGCTGTCCTGCTGCAGGCGTGCTCCAAGGCTTTGCTCCCCGTCTCCCTGCAGACCAGGCAGACAGACAGCAAAGCCGCTGAGCACGCCCGCAGGGGGACAGCCCAAGCACGTCCGGGCTGTCCGGCTGCGGGCGTGCTCCGCGGCTTTGCTCCTGTCCCTCGCAGCTAGTGCCCCCCCCCCCCCTCAGCAGACCAGGCTTTTCTTGCCTACCCCTGGGGTAGAGCAGCTGGGGGCTGCCGGGTTGGTCCCGCAGCGCCGCTCCGGACCAACCCGGCAGCACCCCAGCTGCTCTACCCCAGGCGTCCCCAAGTCAGCCGCTGCTGAAACTGACCAGCGGCTGACTATAAGAAGCCCGAGGCAGAGTTGCTCTGCCCCAGGCTTCCTGGAATCAGCCGCTGATCAGTTTCAGCAGCAGCTGACTTGGGGACGCCTGGGTTTCTTAAGTTGAATCTGTATGTAAGCCAGAACTGGCATTCAGATTCAGCCACGGTTGAAACTGATTAGTTTCAGCAGCGGCTGACACCAGTTCCGACTTACATACAGATTCAACTTAAGAACAAACCTACAGTCCCTATCTTGTACGTAACCCGGGGACTGCCTGTACTTGTTTTCTCTGTCATTCTTGAATGCATCTTGCTTGTATGCAGCTATAGTTTGAATTTGATTGTGAGGAGGGAGAGAAAGAAATGCTCACTTAATTGTAAATGAAGAATTTAAAGTTTTTCAATTGTGACTTTCTATGTGCTTTTGTAGTTGTAAGTGAAGGCTGAAAAGAAAGCGTGGGAAGAATAAGACTGAGATGTGCTGGAGTTTCACAATTCCCAGGAGAGCACGAAAATCCTTGTGTTCCTCATCACCAATCTGTTATCTTGTTCCAATGACAGCACATCAGCATCCGCTAATCATTCCTTTTCAAGCACTGTCACTTACCAATGATGAACTACCAGAAACTCTACCAAATTCAAATTTGTTTTTTTTCATTTCCCCCAAAATTGGATTTCAATATTACACACATGAAAGCAAATGGCCATTCAATCTACCTTTCATCCTGAAGCAACCTTTTATGGGTAAGTCATACCTGCCTGGAAGTACAGCATTTCATTTGTAAAACATTGGACTTCTCACTATTATAATATGTTCCCTCATTAATATTCTCACAACACCTCTGAGAGGCAGGCAAGTATTCTTCATATTTTACTGATGGAAAAAATGAGGTATAGGGAGGTTAAGTAACTTTTTCAGACACACACAAAATCAGTCACAGAGCTGGGACAAGAAATTATGAGTTCCTGCCTTTCATTCCTGTGCTCAGAGCACTAGACTACACTGTGTTTCCACCTCAGTGGGGCCAGCACAACATCCCTTGAATAGTAATAAGAAACAAGATTTTTCATTTTTGAAAGGGAAACAATATCTACACTTAGATACATTTCAAAAAATGGATAGACAACACAGTTAAAAAGAAATGCTGAAAGTGGTAAAGAACATAATTTATAATGGGACTGTAGAAACAGAAGCTCATACATAGCACTGATTGGAGCTCATTATGAAGAAACTCCCTTTAATCTGTACTAAGAAAAAAAGGGGGAACATTTTTATGGATGTCCAAACAAGAACTGCCAGTGCTGCTTCGATTTTTATAATGACATTTGTTATTCTTCTTAAAGTAGAGAAATTGGTAATAAAATATTTGAAATCCAAGAATGTAGTAAGAGGTAATTAAAAAAAGTCATGAACATATTTATTTATCAAATAGTTAAGATTTTTAACTGATACAACTATTTTCAGTTATATTTCATTATTTCTCTTCATTCCTCTACTAACCTCAATGAAAACTGTTCCTGAAAGTATTTACTGAAGTTACAGATTCCTGCATTTGGAGATCAAAAATGTATTTTCTGACGAATCACTGATGCACAAAATATATCTAATTATTAGGGTTTGAGAAAGTCTTGATTCCCTTCAAATCAGCCTTGTTTAAAAATTATCAACAGGGTGAAAAAAAACCCAGGAATTCTGTCACCTCCTTTTTCCACACTTGATGTAGGAATAGTATCTCATTATAGCAATGAGCTGTATTAGCTAACGGGTCAGAGTTTTTCCCAATACGCTTGTTCAGTCTTCATCTGTGCTGCCAACAAACAGCAGTAGGCTTTTCGTTGGGGAAACCTCCAAGAAATTTTCTTTTTCATCTGGATCCTCTGAAAGTCTTTGGGGTTCAACTGCATAATTTGCTCCTTTCTCTTGCAAAGCTGTGTAGCTTGCAGTAGCCAACTCTTCAGGCTGCTCTGAAAGCCTAATTGCAGTCTGCATTTTCTTTCCTAATTCCTCTATCAGTTTTCCAGGAACAGATGTAGATCGTAAAGAAGCCTTTGATTTTTCATTACTAACATCTAACGTCAAACTGTCTGTGTCTCGCCCTAATCCATTCCAGTCAATAAGTGGGGCTCTCCTCTGCTCTTGAAGTGCGTCTTGTAGAGAATTTATTTCCCCATCTTCACTGGTGGAGGGCTCTTGTTCATCTGAATCAGAGCTTTCTGTCTCAGATGATGAAGTACTGCTTGATTCTTCAGAATCACTCGTCTCCAATTCAGAGGAAGGCGGCTGTTGCTTAGAAACTGCGCTGGCAGCTTTTAACTCACTTTCTTCCTCTTGTACCAGAAGTGCAGCTGATTCCAGTTCTTCTAGTTCAAACCCTAAATGGGCCTTAGTTAGTTTGGCTTTCTGTAAAGATTCAGCAAGTGCTGCCAACTTTTTTGACCTTTAAAAAAAGAACACACATTGTTAAACTCTAGAAACAAACATTTCCAGTCTGATGATAAGCAGTGGGGAGGTAAAGATTTGTTACACTCATTTTGTTTGTAAACAACCTCCTTCTTCAGTTACAAAATAGTAACAGAAAAAGTACAGAGAACCAAGATAAAAATGATCTTTTATGCACTTGAACTTATTCTACCCTTCTAGGCTAGGAAAGCAAAGATGTACATTGGTCACCTCACCAAACTTATACAGTGGGTATGTCTAGACTGCATCCCTTTTCCGTAAAAGGGATGCAAATTAGACATATTGCAATTGCAAATGAAGCGGGGATTTAAATCCCCCCCGCTTCATTAGCATAAAAATGGCTGCCGCTTTTTTCCGGCTTGGAGCTTTGCCGGAAAAAAGCGCCAGTCTAGCCACGGATCTTTTGGAAAATAAAGCCTTTTCTGAAAGATCCCTTATCCCTCTTAAAATGAGGGATAAGGGATCTTTCGGAAAAGGCTTTATTTTTCAAAAGATCCGCGTCTAGACTGGCGCTTTTTTCCGGCAAAGCTCCGAGCCGGAAAAAAGCGACAGACATTTTTATGCTAATGAAGCGGGGGAGATTTAAATCCCCGCTTAATTTGCAATTGCGATATGTCTAATTTGCATCCCTTTTACGAAAAAGGGATACAGTTTAGACACAGCCAGTGAGTTTTTCAGAAGCACACTTTTCTTTACAAGCTTTGGAACTACGTTGTAATGAGAAACACCGATTGCAACCGTGACAATGAAGCAACAAAAAATATCTGCAGAGATATTATCTATATTTCATGTTGTAAAACTGCAGTGTTTGGCTAGTCAAGGGCTGTTATTAGCTGTTTTGAAGCAGCTTGGTAAGGTATTAACCCAGAGGGGACTAAGTCAGTTGGCTTTTTCCTACCTACAAATTTAAATATGCATAACAATTTCCTGTATTCTGTATATTTACAGAACATATTTTAGCAGGTTCTTCTTGTTGGGCTACTTGGACTATTGTTTAACTTCTACTTTTCCTTTTTATTCCCCTTAGCTCTGATGCTTTCAGAATTATTTTATATATTAAGCAACAACCTTTTGTTACCATTTCATTTTTATTCTAATAGACACAGATTACTGTTGATTAACATATCTACCTAGTAAATGAGCACCTCAAAAACAGCAATGTCAACAAACCTGCGGAAGGTGGAACTTTGGACTAGTTTTGTTCGACTGAGTGATGCAATTTTTGAAGACACAGTAATTGGATTAACTTTAATAATCTGTTTACATAGAGAGAAAACAGGAAACTTGCAAGATACCGCCCCCGCCCCCCGCAAAATTAAATCAAGTTTCATGGCTAAGAGAAATCTCTCATATCTCTGTTACAAATGTGCATCTCCTCTGTGCAAGTCCCACCATTTAGCTCTAAACATTATTCACCAGAGGCTCATTCAATCCTCTACACAAATAATTCCAAATACTGTACTCTTTCTTCTAATTGTGCCTCCTTTCCCTTTTCCTATCCAATTTCTTAAAAACCCCATGATGGATGGGAGGAGTACTGCCTGTAAAGGGTTAAACATAGAGAATCCCTGAAAAATCCAGGAATGGCAGGTAGCTGGGAGAGCCAATGGGAAGAAAGTGTTACGATTTGAACTGAAAAACAGGCTTTGCCTGTTTCAATCTTCATGTGTGAGAAGCAACAGGGGCTGTGAAAGAAATGGAATGAACATGGGAGGCAGAAATTAAATGTACAGCAATAACCATGTCTAGGAGAATAAAATATTGTTGCAACAAATGTAAGTAGACAGGGAATGTTTTAGTTAGTCATGAACAGGTTAATTTCTTTTATTTCCTGGCTTAGAATTCCTCTGTGCCTGGATCACGTGTCCCTCCACCCGTCATATACTGTAACTGAAGCTGAATCCCAGAGAAGCAATTCTCTGTGCTTTAATCTTTTTTTCTCAGTTGCTCTATAACACCTAGAAACTAAGTATGTTTTACCAAGTATATTATTTGTTTTATTAATAAAATCACCTTTTTGAAGACAGAATCATAGAACACTAGATCTGGAAGGGAGCTCGAGAGGTCATCAAGTCCACAGCACTCACAGCAGGACCAACCACCATCTAGATCATCCCTGATAGATGTCTGTCTAACCTGCCCATAAATACCTCCAGAGATGGAGATTCCACAACCACCCTATGCAATTTATTCCAGTGTTTAACCACCCTGAGGGTTAGGAAGTTTTTCCTAATGTCCAATCTAAGGGTATGTCTAAACTACATGGCTCCATTGACGGAGCCATGTAGATTTGTTTTTTTGGCAAAGGCAAATGAAGCCGCGATTTAAATGATTGCGGCTTCATTTAAATTTACATGGCTGCCGCGCTGAGCCGACAAACAGCTGATCAGCTGTTTGTCCGCTCAGCGCGCTAGTCTGGACGCTCCCCTGCCGACATCAAAGTCCTCTGTCGGCAGCCCCGGTAAACCTCATCCCACGAGGAATAACAGGGCTGCCAACAAAGGGCTTTGATGTCGGCAGGGGAGCGTCCAGACTAGTGCGCTGAGCGGACAAACAGCTGATCAGCTGTTTGTTGGCTCAGCGCGGCAGCCATGTAAATTTAAATGAAGCCGCGATCATTTAAATCGCGGCTTCATTTGCCTTTGCCTACAACCCTAATCTACATGGCTCCATCGATGGAGCCATGTAGTCTAGACACAGCCTAAATCTCCCTTGCTGCAGTTTAAGCCCATTGCTTCTTGTCCTATCCTCAGAGGCTAAGGAGAACAATTTTTCTCCCTACTTTTTGTGACAACCTTTTAGATGCTTGAAAACCGCTATCATGTCCCCTTCTCAGTCTTCTCCTTTCCAAACTCAACAAGTTCAGTTCTTTCAGCCTTTCCTCATAGCTCATGTTCTCTAGACCTTTAATCATTCTTGTTGCTCTTTTCTGGACCTTCTCCAATTTCTCCACATTTCTTGAAATGGGGGCCCAGAACTGGACACAATACTCCAACTGAGGCCTAATCAGTGCAGACTAGAGTGGAAGAATGACTTTTCGTGTTTTGCTTACAACACTCCTGTTAATGCACCCCAGAATCGTATTTGCTTTTTTTGCAACAGCATCACACTGTTGACTCATATTTAGCTTGTGGTCCGCTATGACCCCTACATCCCTTTCTGCACTACTCCTTCCTAGACAGTCATTTTCCATTCTGTATGTATGAAATGGATTGGTCCTTCCTAAGTGGAGTACTTTGCATTTCTCCTTATTAAACTTCATCCTATTGACCTCAGACCATTTCTCATTTTGTCCAGATCATTTTGAATTATGACCCTAACCTCCAAATCACTTGCAATCCCTCCCAGCTTGGTATCATCTGCAAACTTAATAAGCGTACTCACAATGCCAATATCAAAATCGTTGAAGAAGATATTGAACAGAACCGGTCCCAAAACAGACCAGAGGAACCCCACTTGTTATGCCCTTCCAGCAAGATTTTGAACCATTAACAACTACTCACTGAGAACAGTTATTCAGCCAGTTATGCACCCACCTTACAGTAGCACCATCTAAGTTGTATTTGCTTAGTTTATTGATAAGAATATAATTCAAGACCGTATCAAATGCCTTATTAATGTCTAGGTGTACTATGTCCACCACTTCTCCCTTATCTACAAGATGTGTTATCCTATCAAAGAAAGCTATCAGATTGGTTTGACATCATTTGTTCTTTACAAATCCATGCTGGCTGTTACCTATCACCTTATTTTCTTCCAGATGTTTGCAGATGAATTCCTCAATTACTTGCTCCTTTATCTTTCCTGGCACATAAGTTAAACTGACTGGTCTATAGTTTCCTGGGTTGTTCTTATTTCCCTTTTTATAGATGCCCTTTTCCAGTCTCCTGGAATCTCTCCTGTCTGCCATGATTTTTCAAAGATGATAGCTAAAGGCTCAGATACCTCCTTTATCAGCTCCTTGAGTATTCTGGGATGCATTTCATCAGGCCCTGGCGACTTGCAGAAATCTAACTTTTCTCAATAATTTTTAACTTGTTCTTTTTTTAATTTTATCTTCTTAAACCTACCCAATTCTCACTAGCATATGTTAGGCATTCTTTCATTATCAGACTTCTTGGTGAAGACTGAAACAAATAAGTCATTGAGCATCTCCGCCATTTCCAAGTTTCCTGTTATTACTTCTCCCGCCTCACTGAGCAATGGGCCTACCCTGTCCTTGGTCTTCCTCTTGCTTCTAATATATTCATAGAATGTCTTCTCGTTACCCTTTATGTCTGTAGCTAGTTTGAACTCGTTTTGTGCCTTTGCCCTTCTAATCTTGCCCCTGCATACCTGTATTATTTGCTTATATTCATCCTTTGTAATTTATCCTAGTTTCCACTTTCTATATGACTCCTTTTTGATTTTTACATCATGCAAGATCTCCTGGTTAAGCCAAGGAGGTCTTTTGCCATACTTCCTATCTTTCTTACACAGCGGAATAGTTTGCTTTGGGGCCCTTAATAATGTCCTTTTGAAAAACTGCCAACTCTCTTCAGTTAGTCTTGCTACCCATGGGACTTTGCCTACCAGCTCTCTGAGTTTACTAAAATTTGCCTTCTTGAAATCCATTGTCTCTTTTTTGCTGTTCTCCCGTCTATCATTCCTTGGAATCATGAATTCTTTCACTCAAGCTGCCTTCTACTTTGAAATTCTCAACCAGTTCCTCCCTATTTGTTAAAATCAAATCTACAACAGCTGAAATAAAAAACTGTCTTCAATGCAGTCCAAGAACTTATGGGATAGTCTGTGCCCCGCTGTGTTAATTTCACAACATATGTCTGGATAGCTGAAGTCCGCCATCACCACCAAATCCTGCACTTTGGATAATTTTGCTTGTTACCTACCAGCTCTGTGCTCTTGGGGAGCCAGGGAGTGATGCTCATCAAAAACCATCCCCCCTCTCAGGCCTCTGCTAGAATCAAAGACAAAGCAATGAAAAGGCTGTGGAAGACCCACCTAAACTGCTTCAGACAAGGGTGATACAATTAAGGAAACACCCCAGCCTCATCTGCATGGAAGATAGCACGGAGAGACATCTCTATTAGCATACAGAATGGAGACCAGCTCTTCCAAAGCAGGAACAGCACTGAACTATGGGATACTGAAAGCAGAGAAGCACTGCCTGATGGGAAATCTCTGCTCCAGATGCTAATGAACCCAAGCCTGCTCACATCCAAATTAGTCATTATCAGACCAATTCTAGTAATGGATCCTATTGACATCCAAAATACTGAAACTGCCTAGTTACTTTGTGAGCTCCTTCAAGGAATATCACCCATAATCCGGTGTGATCAGTCTCTATTGTCTTGCCTCTGTTTACCCAGAAACAAATCCAGTGTTCTCTTCAAACTATTGTCCTATAAACTATTGCCCTATAAAAACTCCTACCCATGCCCAACAAAAACTGTTCTGATTCCTGGATTTAAACTGCATCAGCTCCATTGAGACTTCTTCATCTCCTGTCTGCTCGTGCTGGGGGCTCTGCTCTGCTTGTCTCCTGCCCTCTGGACCCCCGGATACCATCACCATCTGGGAACCCCGATCAGTGCAAGCTCCACGGAGTGGTGAGGTCTCTCTCTCTCTCTTTCTCCCTGCCCCCCAGCCTCCTGACTCTGCCCTATGTAAACTGTTATGTGGTTAGCTAGCCCTAACATTTGTAATCAGTTTCAATTTAGATTTAATATTGTAACTGTTATGTGTGTTTGGCTTCCTATCACTACCCAGAAAAAATAACTTTCATTGTTAAGCTGGTTGCTTCTCTCTTTCTTTCTCTTTCACTCACTCTTCCTCAAGGGGTATTGTTTTGTCTTCCCCATTCGCTCTGCAACAACGCTTCTTGTACCCAAGCTAAAGATCCCTGTAGTGCCCAAAATCCTGTGGAGTTTCCACACGTGTGGTTCACCAGTGAATGACTGTGGTGTGAAAGTGGGGATAGAAGGCGCTGAACCTGGGGGCTTATGAGGATGGCAGCTTAAAGTGCTGTTTAATCCAGCCTACTGAGTCCAAAGGCTCATGAGGGTGCAGTGTGCCATTGCTGTTAAACCCAGTCTGCTGAGTCCAGAGACATATGAGGGGTCAGCTTGTGAGTGCTGATTACCCAGTCCTTTCAGGCGTGCTCTGTTAGTGGGCGTGAGTGTCTGTGTGTGTTGCTAAGGTGGGAAGAACCCCATCCTGATGAACCTAGTTCCTGCAGGAGAGCTCCAGTGGGAGGGGGAATTGGCAACAGGGAGAGAATTCAGCTCCATATTAGAGCACAAGTAAGCACAAGGAGCACACTGATAGAACTGTTAACCTCCCCCAGACCCATAAGAGTAACCCAAATAAATGAGCATACCCCAGAGTATTGGGCAAATCTGGTAACAGTTAGTTGTTTAAAAAAAGCCTCATCCATCTCTTCTGAGTAGGTGGTCTGCAGCAGATCCCTAGCATGACATCACCCTTGGTTTTTACTTTTAACCTAACCCAGAGACTCTCAACACGTCTCCTACATCCATCTCCACCTCAGTCCAAGTGTGTACATTTTTAATATATAAGGCAACATCTCCTCCCTGTTTACGCCACCTATCCTCCCTGAGTAAGCCGTACCCTTCTATACCAATATATTCCAGGATTCAGGTGTCCTGGAAGGTAATAGGACATCTTTGAATGTGTGTGTAAGATTGAGAGGTCAGCTATAAGAGATTATAGTTTGGTTTTTTTTCCACGATCTCTTAGAAGAAATTCCTAAGTGACATATCCTGGGTTCAAAAAGCAGTTTTGCACTGGGTGGTGGCAGCATACTACCCGAAGTCAGGGAATCTGTGACCTTGAGGAATTTTAAAAATAGAAGCCTGTAGAGGCAAAGTATTTTAAGTATCCTATCTCTTGCAGGCCCCCACCTTCTGCACTTGAAGTGCCAGAGTGGGGAACAGCCTTAACACCACCTCTTTAAGACGACAAACCTTCCTTTCTCATCTTGAATGAGTTTTAGACTGTCCCTCAGCTAACCTGCTGATACTCCTAACTTAAATACTGATTTGGCATGTAAGAAAATCTGTTGAATTAAAAAGAAAACGGCTAACCGACGTGAAATCCTAAAGTGATAATATTTTGACCAGTTTTTTTAAATGGTAGGATAAAAAAATAATCTTTAGGAAAAGTATTTGCCTATTCAGTCTATTTTGAGCCACATGTTTAGCAAATACATTACCATTAAGCCACAACTAATTCGTTTTACTTTAAGCTACAATGCCAAAAAATAGATTTAAGAATTGATCAGCTGATAATTTACCTTACACTGTAATTTTCTAAAAATGATCTTTCCTGCTTTTTAAAGTTTAAAGAAAAACATGCTGCACCCATGTAACTAATTATGACCCCCATTTCATATATGCGTTCTCTCTCCTATCACAGCAGCATGCATGAACCTGTTTTAAAACATGCTGCAGAATAAATCAGTTGTAGACATATTTTAAATGTAGTTAGTATTGTACCTAAGAATAAACTAAACAAATACACTGTTAGACTCTTTGGGTAAGGCCTACAAAAGAAGACAACAGACACGGTAGGTCAACTTTCAGCCTCAGCAAGCTCATTTAATACAGCTGTAGCCATAAAAAATATTTCAAGTATTTGAAATTCAGCACATGCTTTACCAGAAAACTGTGCCATAAATTTATAAACAGAGAGAACAAAAAGCAAGTGAATGTCTTGAAATGTGGGAAAAAAGAAAACCAGGTATAAATAGCAAATATACATCCTGTTTCTTATGGTGGAGTTCTGCCTCAGACTATCAATCAACTTTTCACCACTTCCTGCAACAGCACGTCTACTATAAATCCTGCAGTAACTGACTGGGTTTCATTTCCTCAGCCAAAACCTGCTAACCTGCAAGGCATGACACACTGACACTGGAGCAAGCAGCTGATAATGTAATACATAACTCCTTCGAGGCAAAAGTTAAAGTGCTTGTTCTCTCAGTTGAATGACTTTAAAGATCTTTATATTCTGCTTCCCAGGGGGGATAATTACTCAGTATAACATAGACTGTGCAATTTTTTTCTCCTAAAGGAATTTTATTTAAAAGGTGGGGGAGGGGAAACTTAATGCAGCTTCTTACACATTCTTTACAGAGACAGAGTAGCATTGAAAAACAAATCTTGGACTGGAATGGGTTATTTGTTAACTTTCTCTATCCAACTCAAAGAACTCCAAAATGTGTATTTATGGAGAATAATCAAAACCACATACAAGTTTAATTTTTTTTTTTAAAAAAAGCATTTACTGAAACCCACAATTAAACCTCACACTTCTCTACATAACACCTGATATCCAAAATTTTCATTAACTAATTTCCATTAACTGTTCAGTCATAACATTTTCCCCAAACTATCTCTAGCAACTTGAATTTTCCTTAAAAATACAAAGTTGCACAGGAACATAGGAACCCTGTTTCTGCCAGCCACTAGTACCAATTGCTCCACTGGAAGGTGCAAAAAAGCCCCGTACGTAGGTTTTAAAGCCTGGTTTACAACCACATTGGAAGGCCAAAGTAAGATACTTAACTCCTGCTACATGAAGTAAGTAGCTGGAGTTGACATACCTTACATCGGGTTTCTGCGCTGTTCACACAGTGAAAGGTTGACAGGAGTAAACACTCCTGTCGGCTTCCCTTATGCCTCGTGAGGAGCAGGAGTATCAGCGCTGAGAGGGGCGCCTGTTGAGTTTGATATGGCGGGTCTATACTTCAACCACTATATTGAGCCCTGGAAGATCAACAGCAGCATTGTCAATCTTTCCAGTAGCGTAGACGTGCCCTAATGGAATAACCTGCCCACCTGGCTCCATTTTTTTACTACTTGTTTTTTACACTCTACTAGGGGACTGCGCCCCGTTTGCTATGCTTAACAAACCCCCTCTCTCTGGAGGTAGGTGTCTGGCCAGAGTGGAAGGGGCAGGAGCGGGCTGGGGGTGCAGAGGCTTGGTGGAAGGAGTGAGGGGGCTCAGATAGTGGAGGGGACTCAGCACAGCCTGGGGACGGTAGAGGGTGGGCTCGGATGGCAGATAGGACTTAGCACGGCGCAGCCAGGGGTGGGGTCAGGCTCAGATGGCCGAAGGGAACCAGCGTGGCCTGGGGGATGAGATGGGAGTTGGGCTCAGATGGCAGAAGGTACTCAGTATGGTCTGGGTGGAAGAGGTCAGGCTTGGATGGTGGAGACCACCCGGTGAGGCCTGGAGGCAGGGTGGGAGGTAGTAGAGGGGACACAGCCCCAGCAGTGCAGCCCCCTGAGATGTGAAGCAGGAGCTGGACCTGGAGCAACCCGCGCCCAGAGGGGACAGTGCTGAAGTTGGAGGCAGGCAGCAGCAGCATGAAGACACAGATGATGTCACGCTGTCATCCAACAGGAATGAATATATATATATATATATATCTCCAGAGAGAGAGAGATTGATTCTTGGAAATTGTATACAAATGCAATTTTTTCATGTTACTAAATTCTTGGGCTCAAGGTTATTCTGTGGCAATGCGTTGCACAGACTAAATGTATATTGTGTAAAAAGTTCCCATTATAAGTTTCAAATTTTGCCTTTTGGTTTCATAGTAAGCCATGGCTGATGTTAAAGGAAAGGGGGAATGTTCTTTCTGATGAATGTTCTTCAGTCCCAACCACAAAAGCCCCCCACCTCTCTCTTATTGCTTAAAATTCAAGAAAGTTGTTGTCACATGCCATGCCTTGGCTTATACCATCTTATCTCTGTGTTTTTCTTCTTTCATCTCTTTAAGATCTTCTTCCCAATACTCTTTGTACTTCTTTTCATTCTTCACTTTCTGGCTTCTATCATTTGAATTCTTCCATGTCAAGTGCATCCCCTCCACAGCCCCTTCAAATCACTCCTTTAAATCAGCTAGCCAAATAATCCCTCCTTTTCCATATTCTCCACACCATCCCTCTTCTCAACTCCCAAGAGTGCTAGCACTTTAGGAATGAAATATATCTTATGTAAATTTGCAAAGTTTCAGGTAAATTAACAGTACTCTATAATTATTAAAACCTAATAATTATCTGTGCCAAGAGTTCTAGAAGAAAATATATGGTGATACGCTTCTTTTGGCTCTTTCATTTGCATTACACTGTTTAACAAAAATGTAACACTATGGCTGCAAAGAAAGGGATTATTTCTTTGAAGCAGCAAATACGTGTCCTCACCATTCTTTTCACAAATACATAATAAGCACAGAGTCCACAGGAAATGTGTGAAAGAGTTGGTGTCTGATGGGGACAGGTCAGGAAGGAATAAATGCTTTCCTACACAACAGGTATGAGATAGCACCAGAAAATAAACACTCTCTGAAAGCCTTGGTTTAATTGTTATGAACTGGTCTACTTCGACAGTAATTTAATTATCTTAACTGATTTCTATTGTGTAGTTGTCACTAAAAGAGCCATATTAATCCTTCATATTGAAAACTCTGAAAAATTTGCTGAGGGATGATGATTCCTATATTAAGTGCTAAAGGTTGAACCTTTCTAGTCTGGCACTCTCTGGTCAGGCAACATCCGTGGTCCAGCATGACTGTAGATAGTCCAATGGCCACTTATGATGGGTGTGCCCAAGTTTCCCACAATCCCATAAAGTTTGTTTACAGCCACCAATCTTGGCTACCGGTGTTTTGTGCTGCTTTTCAGTTCTAATTTACCCAAAATGTCTTCTAAGAGCCCAGTAAGCAGCTGAAGTGTTGGCAAAGCTGCTAGACAATATTGACCTCCCATGATTTGGCAAATTCTCTAGTTTGGCACTGGTCAGGACCCAAAGGTGCCAGACTAGAGAGGTTCAACCTGTACAAGGGAAAAGAGATAAAAATGACACAATAGAGCCCACTACTTTCTATTAAAAAAAATGAAGCTATTATGAGTACTCTAGCTGGATTAGTTTTTCAAAGGCCAACAATTCCCACTGTCCCTTCCTAAACTCTGCAGTTGTCTTACTGAAATGCTTTATATACATGCTTCTGTGTAGCTATTGGCTTGCTTACAGCAGATAAACCCAAGGCCACAGTTCCTGAGCTCTGGTCAAGAAGTCCTTGGCACAGCTCAGGACAAGGTGGATGCAGGTGCAGACTTGAAGATACCGTTGCACTCCCCTAATCCTGGGCCCATTTGCAGCAGCAGAGAGGCGGTTCTAAGCAATGCTCCCTCTAAATTTTCCCACCCCTGAATGGAATTAATTTTGAGATGTGCAGGAATATGAAGGTGATGTGTGCCCCCTCTCCCAGCCCTAGCACCCAGCTGCCTTGGAAACTGCGTGTCGGGGCTGGTGAGCAGAGGTGGTGCACTCTGTGTGCCTGCCCTGAACCCCTGCACAGGGCTTGTTAGGCAGTTGTGCAGCCAGGTGGCCATGTAGCTAAGAGGGAACTTAAGTTCTAAGTTGTGCTGACTGCCAGCAATCCCAAAGGTTTCTTGTGGCAGCCAGGGATCATGAAGGTCCCCCAGCTGCACCCTTGGCACTATGTTCAATGAGGGGATAGCAGCATCTGCACTATGGAGGCTCTATGACAATCAGTGATCCCCATATATAGGAGAATCCTAGAGTGGCAGTAATGTGAGCGTTCTTAGCTTTGGGCTGCGGAGTGCTGCAAAACTGCCCTAATATACCTGGGGACTAGCCCAAGGCATAACATTTCTGATGCAGTTGGACTGCATCCATTTCAGAACCCCACATCTATTAATGTTCATGATGTAATCAAACAAAAGCAAGGAAATTAAGAGTTCATACTGGCAACCTAGTCTTATTCTGCTAAGTGCAGCAGTTCACAAAATTAAAAGCCACTGGAGATGTATCTAAGAGCCACAGGATGGCCTGCAAATGAAAAAAAAGAGGGTTGTGCCTTTTCTCCCCCTTTATATAATGTACAAAGAAGGGCTTTCTCCTCTTCTCTTGTCTTACCCCTCTTTCAGGAAGAAGGCCAGAAACTGGAATAGGAGTTTGTTTAGCTCTCACTAAAGGACTAAAAGATTCTCTCTCAAATATGTTCAACAGTCTGAAAAATCCCTCTTCCTTCCACTTACTCAGATTTTGTTTTCTTGGTACATGTAATGTCTTACTTCTAGGAGTGCTCCAATCATCCATAGACTATTCCAGGAAAACTGGAGCATACAAAGTTGGAATTTCTAATGTAAAAATCAAGCAGAAACCACTTTGCACTTTCAAACCTTCTTACATACCATAAAGCTCCATTAACCCACCACCCCCAATGTCTGTTTTTCCTGTGCAAGTTCAGTTTAAAAACTCTATTATTAACTGATTGTGCTGCAACATTAGCATGATTTAAACTTGATTTTTTGCTTGCCATCCCCTTTGTTTTATGAATGGTAGATTACAACAGGACAATGAAGACAAGCAGTACAGAAACACTTGATGAGTCTGCATATGACTCAGCAATAGTCTGAATTTAATCAGCTGCATGCTTGATATTAGAGATAACTTGGAAAGGAGAGATCAAGAAAACCAAGAACTTCCTTATGTTTTCAAAAATAAGATTCTATAAATGTTAAATGGGGTTTCTGGGCTCTGTACTTTTTATAATGTTCTATATATAGCCTGCAAAAACTCCACTGTCTGTTCTGTATTTAGCAAACACATGTTCTTATCTATTATCACATAGAAACACGCACACTTTCAGATAAAAGTATGTTTATAAAAATAATTGTCACCCTTTTAAAGTCCTCTTTCTGAAGCCCTTATGTAATCACTTTCTTCAATCTGAAGTATTTCCAGCTCAGAACACCAACTACAATGTGAATTAGATTTTCTACAGCTGACAACTAGTTAGTCAGGCTTTCTCTAATGTTAAAAAGTTTTGTCATCAAAACCTGCCTTTTGGCAACAACAAAAAATGAGAGCATACACACTGCAAGGGGACTTTTGTCGGGAAAAACACCCAGTTTCAACAACAAAATATTTCCACCCCTACAAGAGGCTTCCGCCAGTATCCCACAATGCATGCCTTGATGGTTCAGCTCAGCTTTGCTTTCTGCTGTCCCACAGGCATGCACCTTTCCACTTTCAAAGTTCCAGAAAGTGTCTGACAGCTGAGTGAGGTGCTCCATTTGCGGAACAAACAAAGTGCAAATCATTGGACTGCTCCAGTTCTTCCCTGCACTAGGAACACAGCGGCAGATAGACTGCTGTGCTGCTTTTACATTCCTCTGTATGGAGAGCTCATGGAGCTATTTATGATGCCACTCCCAGCAGCTGAAGACGCTGTGGGAGAACTGAGGGGGAATCCTAAGATGTACAAGGATCAGCTCTGCCTCCCCACAACATGGCACTGTGAGCTACATACCCAAAGTGCATTGCTCTCACTGTCAATTATGGTGCCCCCAGTGTGGACATGATCCTTCAGAGGGAGCAAGTGTCAACACCCTCTAGTGAGTTTTGTTTTGTCGACTTTTGGGTGTTGACATGAAGTTTTGACGACAAAACTTGGTAAGTGTAGACATACCCTGAGATCCTGGATTTAATACAAAAGGTGTATAGTGAGGGAAGAAGATAAGAGACAGAGAAAGAGAAGGACTCCTGATAATATAGAAAGGAAATAAAGTAACTACACAGCCAAGAAACACACACCCAACCTGCATTTAAAGTTTTAACAGTAAATGTAGGTCTCATTTATGTAAGAATACTTCCTTTATTCTGGATATTCTTTGGAAGGGAAAATATCTCAAACAGACCTCAAATTCTAAGTATAGGTGAAAAACAAGAATCAAATTATTAAGATATTACTGTATATACATTCTTTGAATTGCAGAGGAATTAAGTCACGTAAAAATCTGATGGTTGATTATACAGCAGCAGGGGAAAAGTTTCTCTCTCCTATTTAGGATCTAAACAGAATTAAGTAGTTATTGGCACATACCTGTTAATTCATTTTACACTGTCAATTCATTTTACTTTTACGGAAATAATCCACTAGCAAGGAGAACTCAATCTCAGGAATTCATTCCATATGAACTAAAGAGACAGCATGGCAGTAACAGAAGCCTGACTCAGTGGAAGATAGGCCACATTGCAGAAATCACAGCACACGACACTTTCTCAAGCGAGACTGTGGGTTTACTTTGATAAATTGTACAGGTTAAACCAATAGCCCAGGGAACAGAAGTGACCATAAGTCATGAAGAGAATGGGGGAATATAGTACAGAGCTTAGAGACATGGTAAACATGCCCTGCTGTTTCCAAAACCTTTAGATCAGTATTTAAGATTAACAAATATTTTAATTCTTCAATAATGGTTAATGAAATCTCATGATTACCTTAAAATATGCTCATCCAGTATGCACACCTGTGATAATAATACCTTATTATTATGGTAATAGTGATCCTACATAAACATGAATACTAGGTTTTTAAAATATTACACATGATAATAATTAGTTGTCAAGATGCCAGATGCATTGAGAGAATGATTAACTGCAGGTTAAATTGATACTAGGCAGGTTTTTTTTAATGTCAAAGCTTTGATAAATAGACAGCAGAAACATCACAGGTCTTGTCCATACACCTGATGTAACGACTGGAAGACAAAGCTGCGATATTATTGTCATTAGATTACAATAGAGCCTTGATGTGCTACGTGCTTTCCAAATATGTATGAAGAGAGCGTCTCTGCCCCCACACAGCTTATCTTCTAAAATGACAAAAACATAGCCATGTGGAGGAAATGGATACAGCAGACATGTAAAGTAGTAGGAAAAGGAAGGGGGGGAAGAACCCTTAAGGGAAAGGGAGAGAAGGTGAAATTGGAAAAGAAAAGAATGGCTAGAGGAGAGAAGGAGGACAGAGGCCAGTATGGGGAGCAGGGTAAGAGACCAACAGCAGGAGTACAATAACGACAGGAGAAATGAGTATGAAGCTAAGCACCCATCAGCAGACAGAAAAGAATAGACTCATAGACAATCAAGGTAGGAAGAGACCTTAGGAAGCCATTTAGTCCAACCCCCTGCTCAATGCAGGACCAACTCCAGTTAAATCATCCCAGTCGGACCTTCTCAGGCTGGGTCTTAAAAATGTCTAAGGATGGAGATTCCACCACCTCCCTAGGTAACCCATTCCAGTGCTTCACCACCCTGCTCGTGAAATAGTTTTTCCTGATATCTAACCTAGATCTCCTCCACTGCAAATTGAGACCACTGCTCCTCATTCTGTCATCTGCCACCACTGAAAACAGACTGGCTCCATCTCCTTTGGAACACCCCTCTCCCCCTGCCAAGGCTGCCCATCAAGTCACTCCCACTCTTCTCTTTTGCAGACTAAATAAACCCAGCTCCCTCTCCTCATAAGACATGTGCTCCAGCCCCAAATCATTTTCATTGCCCCCCTCTGTGCTCTCTCCAATTTGCCCACATCCTTTCTGTAGTGGGAGCCCAAAACTGGGCCCAACATTCCTTACTAGCTGCAACTCCAATTGTGCTGTGGCCTTCTTGAATACACTCCTGCATGCTCAAGCAGTATTTTTATACTCCTCCCTACTTCTCTCTCCAAGTATCCACTTTGTATAAGCTCCCTTTTTGTGTTTAAGCTTACCATTTCTCTATTAAACTAAGCTGGTCACCTACCAGCTTGATTGTCACCTACCATATTCTGCACATCGGTTAACTGATTACATCCCTAGCAGTTAGGCGGCTTACTTACTGTGTGGCATATTTATGCCCTTGTGTATAAACACAGAGGGCAAGCTGGTACATCAGGCTTTGAATTCATAGCTCAGTGACATTTTGTTACTAAATGAAACAGAATAAAACTTTTTCATGTGTAGATAAAAGTGCCACCTTAGTAGTTTAAAAAACCCAGAATAAAAGAATTGTTTTACTACATCATAAGTCTGGCATGGCACAATACATGCATCTACCAACAGTGCTTTTTTATAGCTGTTAATTTATTTAGGTAGTTTTAACAGCTTTACCCAAACCCATGCCATCCAAGTATCAGGGACAAAACAATAATTGTTACAACAGTGTTTGTTTGAGAGAAAAATTACAAATCGCCAGATCTCTCTTTAACAGGGTGCAACGGGTGAGTGCAATAGTGCATTCTTACTAATTATGCTTGCTTACCTATATTACTGTGTTGTGCATGGATATTGTGAGGTGCATTGATGCTGTCATACCGGATCTCACAAATCATAGCTAATCTGAGATTACGTTTACGTTTCCTGATATTCTGGAAAATTCTGTAGCCTTGATCTGATTCTGCTACTGTTTCCCACTTTCTTCTGCTTTAACTGGAGAAAGAGCCTACCTACATTACAAAAACAACCAAGCTGGGGAGGGGGGGAGACTAGTTGCAACAATGTTGATCCCCACCCACACACAGGTGTAGCATGGTTCAAATCTGTTGTATGGACAACTCTTGAGTAGACTGTAACCAAGGTCTAATAATCAGACTAAAGCCTTGTCTTTATTTCATTATGTGGCTAGGCTGAATGTATACAACAGATGTTAACTGTGTTGTGCTGGAGTAGAGAAACAGCCCTACAGGTAATCCTCCTCCCCCAGCTCAGTTGGCTTTGTAAGGCAGATGAGTCTTTTTTAAATTAAGCCCTAAATTTAAACCTGCATTTTACATTTTTAAAGAAAAGGCAAGTAAGCCTCACAGACATGGAGGACTGTCCCATTTCATACAGCTTCCCAGGATTCCATCGCACAGGAAAATGAGTGTGTCACACTGCTAAGCAGCCAGCCTTCATGACAAGACTGCAATACCTCGATGTGCATTCAAATACAAAATGATCATCAGTGTAGTTTACTGATTTATCAAGGACGGTTATTTAAATTATCTCCACTCTACAGGAGATTTGGACACGTAAGATCCACTTTAGAGAGCACTACTGTAGCTGCATTAACAAGCTAAAGTTTTTGTGCATGCTGGATTGCAGGGCATTTCTAATCACCCAAGTGTTACACTATTATTGTATAAGTTATGAACGTTAGGGTATGTCTACACTTACCCCCTAGTTCGAACTAGGGAGGCAAATGAAGCATACCGAAGTTGCTAATGAAGCACGGGATTTAAATATCCTGCGCTTGATAAGCATATTCGCGGCCGGTCGCCATTTTAAAAAGCCAGTAGCCTGAATTAACTTGCCGCGTGTACACGCAGTAGTCCGATCCAAAACCCTTCCCTCGAATTAACTGTTACTGTTCGAATTAACCCTTCCCTCAAATTAACTCCTCATGCAATGAGAAGTAATAGTTAATTCGAGGGAAGGATTTTGGATCGGACTACCATGTCTACATGCAGCAAGTTAATTCGGGCTACCGGCTTTTTTAAATGGCGACCGGCATCGAATATGCTAATCAAGCGCGGGATATTTAAATCTCGTGCTTCATTAGCAACTTCGGTATGCTTCATTTGCCTCCCTAGTTCGAACTAGGGGGCAAGTGTAAATATACCCCTAGTGAACAAAGCGATGGAGAAATTGTTGCTCTTGGTAACGCCTTACACATTTCAGATTTTCATGCACTGTGGCAGTGAGCACATTATATATGCTTTGATTTATAGAGAAAACAGAGAAGAGAGCAGATCAGTGAGTTTGTCAGGTGAGTAGACTTAGTTCAGAACCATGCCAAGCTGCACTGCTCACCACTACCCATTATTCCTGGACAAGATGCATTGTAAATCTTAAACCTCCCCCATTCTTAATACTGTTCCCCAGCATGCTGTCATCCTCACAACTCAGATTATCTGAAAGCAGGGTGGTTCCTGTCCTGGTTTTAGTGATAGGTTGTCCCTGTGACTGAAGGAAGATGAGATGAGAGTGTGTGAATTTAGTGTTTGGCAAAGAGGATGCAATGACAAATTAACCTATAAAAGACAAGGACGTTATTTTGCTTAGCTGCCAAACGAGGAGAGACAGCAGTAGGGGCATTCATACTTCTGCATGAATCGTCAATGATGAATAGAAATCATACAGATCACTGGGCATCTGCAAAAGGTTAGCCCCTTTGCCATACTACTTCCAGTCCATGACAACCTGGGTCCCTCAGGTGCCAGCTTGCCATTGTCTTCCTCAAGTCACACTAGGGTTACACTCAGGAAGAATGAGATGTCAGCATTACCTTTCCACGAGAACTCTGATGAAAATTAATTTTCATATGACAATCTGTCTCATAGCTGGGCTCTTATGAAACAGAAGGCTCAAACAAAGTTATAATTCACCATATTATGAGAGGAAAAGAACCAGAGAGAATTTGATCCTCAAATGAAACAGATGGCAAAATAGCCAAAGGTATTTGAAAGGAAAATAAATTGTCAATCTAAAATATAGAAGACACCTTTCACCAAAAACAACATAGATGCTTCAGTAGCCAGACCTGAGATTGGAAGATATACCATTCTTTTGGGAACATCCCTTTAAGGTAATAATGAAAAAGTTGACCCCCTAGGGCAATACTATAAGTCACTACAATGACATATTTTGACATCTAACAGCAAGTACTCAGATCTCTCCAGAACTACTTAAAAACAAAGTGGATGATAGATTAAGGGTGATCTACTCTCCTTAGAAATTCAACAAACAAGTAAAAGCTCCCTTCAAATCTGGAAAAACAGTTCCAAGCTGCTAGAAAAGAAAACAGACAATGATTTAATTATTGAGACACAGAATTGGAAGAGAGAAAGAGCTCAATTAGATTTCAATAAAATATAGAAGAAAAAAGATAGCAAAAAGAGCAAGCTTGATCAGGTATTACTGTATTGAAATGAAATGAAGAGTTAAATGCTGATGATGGAGAACGCAAAAGTAGAAGCTTTACTAATATACACAAAAAACATAAAGGGCCCAACAATGGAGATTGCATGGTATTTTTTCAGAAAAAAATCCTTATAAATGGACATTTAACTTGAACAACAAGAAACACGTCAACTTACAGATACCATCCATGTTGAGCTTATTCTTTAAAAAGCACTGGACTATAAAAAAATAAAGGTAAATGTGGCTGGAGGTAAAAAATCTTTGACTCAGTTACATCTTTTTGGCCATATGCATTTTATATAAGATGCCATATTTCTATGCTGCTCTTTACAATTTCAAGTTATTCCAAATTGGTCCTTCCAGTTATAAGCTATTCAACCACTAGCACTCTAATCGAATGGTTTAAAAAGAGTAAGCACAGCATTTAGTGAACAAATATGCCCTTTACTGCTTATTGGAGCCTAAAATACTGTATATTTAGCTTGCTTGCTCTGAAATACAAAAATCACATTAGACAGTCTGTATGTCTCTATTGGAAATATATACAGACAATTTGAATCAAGCACCTTTCTTGGCTATCTGCTATAGATACTGTGATCACGATATCTTATATTTTCTTCATCCCAAAGTATTCTACAAAACAAAATGATATACCAGCACAAACTGTATGTAGATTTCATTTTATCCATAGCTAAGAATATAGCCACTTTTAGTGTGAAACATGTCCACTATTTAACAGAGCATAATATTACACAAATGGAACCCCCAAATCCCCAGAACAGCCAAGTGAAACTGGAATTGAAACTTTCAAGTAGGCAGAATGTAATTATTGAGCTGGACTGTGCCAAGTACACAAAGATTATCACCACTGCTTACAAAGAATAACAGTTGTTCTTTAATAAACACAGGAGGTCAGGATCTGTTTTACGTCCTGCCTAAAATAGGGCATGCCCCACAACTCAATGCGCTCTAAAACACCAAACAGACACCAACAAAAAGCAAATGGTGCCATTTACTGAATCACCAACACCGCTTCCAGCAGTTTTTTCCAAATCTATACCCTAAACATCCAAATAGAAGCCGAAGCCGCGTCTCTGTAAAATTCGACAGGAACACAGAATGAAGACACATGGTTAAAGGATGATATTATAAATACAAATAATATGTGAATTAACATTTTACATTTTTATTTCATTACACAAATTTCAAAATAAACCATAAACATAAAATAATATTTTACTGACCATTAAATATCACCCCAAACCAATACATCCTAATAAATCTCACCAGGGAGCTCAAGAGAGAAGGTAGCTTTCTTAAATATTACTAGCAAGCTGTGCCCCGTGCTCACTACACTCGCCTACACTCCCCCTCCCTCCCGGCCTCGTTTGCAGTTAGGGAGCATGAGAGCATGATGATGTCATTCTGTCGCCCGTCAGGAAAAACTCTGTTACATATATAGAGAGAGATGATACTATAATCAAAATGAAAATGTAATTAAAGTTTATACTACTTATTACATTATTTGCAGTAGAAGAAAAAATCAGACAAGTGTAAACATGTCAAATACAGTTATATTTATTTATCTGAACTAAGGTTAAACCAATCACTGCCTTTATGGACAAGCAGTAATTGGAGTTTTCAGCTTCCTCTGAAAGTATCAGCTCTTACAATAACCTGGGCCTAGCCAATATACATTTCCTGTGACTGCAGGGAGCAGAGATTGGTAAACTTTCATAGGAGATGAGAGGAAGGATAAATGGGGTTTGTGTTTTTTAATTGTTTCCTTAAGAGTAGCCCTTATAGATAGGAGAGTATGTTTCAACCCAACACTTCTGCTATAAAAGTAGGTGATCCATTTGAAAAATCCAATAAAAACTGAAGCATCATGTTCAAGAAGATACCGAGAAAACAAGTTCTTTCCCTGTCAACGGAGGGCTGTGTTGCATAATTTTAAACAGTTTATATTAAAAGAGATTCCTTTTCAAAGCAAGGTTTTAGAAAATGGAAACGGAACTTGCCCCTTTTCATATGAAACTCTGACTACAGTGGAACTCTCTAATGAGCTGGAGGGGCACAAGACCTGGCTTCCATTTTGAAAGTTTAGCTTCCAAAGGAGCATGAACAGGTTCGGAAATTACGAGGGAGATGAAGAGGAAGGCAGAGAAAAGGAAGTGTACTTACAACAATCTAAGCGGCACTATCATAAACCAATGGGTGGTTCAGAGTACCACACTTTGCGAAATATAAAATCTGAAATATGGTACCATTGCTTCTATTCAATAGCCTTATTTCATGTTAAAGAGTTTGTTTGTTTGTTTGTCTGAAAATGACATCTCCCTCCATTCTGAAATCCTACAGTGCTCCTTTCACATCAACTTGAGCGCCTTAGTCACTAAGCCTTAGCCAATGCATGTTAATAAAGATCAAAAAAGGATAAAGCTGTAAGATGTAACATCTTAGTTTCATTACTTGGATTTTCCTGTAAGTGGAAATAAAATGTACACATATATTAAAAAATATTAAGTACTACAGATATCAAATAACAGACCCTTCTATCTCTCTGTGGCCATCTTTATATTGGCTTTGGTCTCCGTCTTGTATCTCTGGTGTGCTTTCTAAGACAATTCTCAAACTGTGGGTCAAGATTCCAAAGTGGGCCGTGATCCCATTTTAATGGGGTGGCCACAGCTGGCTTAAGCTTGCTGGGACCCAGGGCCAAAGCCTGAGCCCCACCACCCAGAGCCAAAGCCAAAGCCTGTCTGCAGGTATAGGCCCCCTGCCTGAAGCTGAAACCCTGGGGCTTTGGGACTTCATCCCAAAGGCTAGTGGGGCTCAGGCTTTGACCCCTCCTACACCTGTGGTGGCAGAGCTTGGGTGGGTTCAGGCTTTGGCCCCTGCTGCTGGGGTTGTGTAGTCATTTTTGTTGTCAGATGGCGGTCAGCCCTGTCTGTTTGACATTTCAGACCTCCTGTTCCTGGACATATCACTTCTGGTGCTGTAACTAAAGGCCAAAGGCAGCCAAAGATGTTAGTCCCAGAAAAACACTAGTGAAGTTATAATAGTTCTGCCTGATTACTACTACCTCCTTTAATCCTGACAAATGGAAAAAAGCCTTCACCCCTCACAACCTGTTACTTCAGTAACATGCACATTTAAAATGGAGGTTTGCCAAACCTGACCACTTTATCAATCCCTGGCAGAGAGGAGGAGTCCATCCATTCCCATCCCATAACAGACTAAACTGCACAGCTACATAAGGCCTTTTTGCTACGGGTCCTTGTCCATGCCTAGGCGCCTCGGTGCTACAGTAATACAAATAATAAATAATCATACTCTTTTGCATCTCAAACGGTTGATGGTCTTTTCCCTTATTGTCTGATCTTAACAGGCGAATGTGCTGGCCATCTCATGTTTACACCTAGAACTGCTGGCCTATACTCCATGCAACTGGCCTAGAGCAGTAACTGTTGAGAGGGAGTCCCCAAGGAACAGTGGCTAATAGGCGTTAGGCCACAAACTGTAAATTATCATCTCAGCACATTATTAACAGAGAATTTTCACCCCTTTCCTTTTCTCTCTCCATCTTCGTTCACACTTGTGGTTTATGGCGGAATCGCTGCCAAAGGGGGAGAATGAGCCAGCTACTGACAAAGTTGAAAACAGAAAAGAAAGATGTTATCTGCCTGGAGAACAGCTTCCCCCTTTGATCACAGCTGCATACTCCACCTGCTTAAAAAGGCAGCAACTACACAGGCTCATCATTCCTGTTCTGTAGTCAAAACAGGAGAGTCAGCAGACATGTGCTGACTGAAAAAACACAACCCAAATCACTGAGCCCTCCAAAGGCAAACAGGAACTGCTTCCACACAACCTTGGAAAATCAAAGCCCAAGCCCTAGGGGAGAGAAGTCGGCTTTCTTCTTTCCCCCTTTTACCCATGGTAAGGTGCATTCAGACATTGCCTGGAGGAATACGAGCTAAAGAAAAGTGACGGAATAAAGAAAAAACAACAGAGATGAGAAGAGAAAAACATCAAAGGAAACTGCAGCCAGCAGCTGGGAAGAGAGATTAAATCCCTTATTAAAAAGGAATGTTTTACAGGGTTTGCTAAAACATGTATAAAGGGGAGTTTCTGGCATTATATCCAACTATTTGTCACTTTTACAAGCCTGTGGGGCAAATAGGCTGCTACTTGAAGCTTCAATTCTAGTCAGTATTTTATATTACATGGCCTGTATTTTTTATGAAGAGCCCTAGACTTACCTACTGGGACAGGTATGAATCTTAAAGAGGATACAATCTACGAAGAAGTTACTCATCTTGGTGCAGTAATGATGGTTCTTCGAGATGTGTCTCCCCGTTGGGTGCTCCACTGTTGGTGTTGGGGTCGTCCGGCGCTGCAGATCGGCATTTTCACAAGCGCGGTTCGTGCCCTTTTGATCTCTCGCACAGTTCAGCTCCCGCCAGTTCCTTGAGTCCACCCTGGTATCTGGGAGATATAATAGGAGACTCCAAAGTGGGGAGGAGAGCGGGTAGTGGAGCATGCACGGGGACACGCATTTGAAGAGCCATCGTTACTGCACCAAAGTGAGTAACTACTACTACTTCTTTGAATGGTGTTCCCATGGGAGTTCCACTGTTGGTGAGCATGTAGCAGTACTCAAGGATAAGCGGAAGGCGGGCCTTGGATTCATGGTTTGACGGCGGTTCATAGGACCTTGGAAGCTACATTAGTGTCATTCGCTTGAGCCTGCAAGATAGTGTAGTGCTTCATAAAGGTGGCATTGGTGGACCATGTGAACACTCTGAAAATGTCCTTAAAGGGAACTTCATGGAGAAAGGCTGTAGATGTAGCAACAACTCTTGTAGAGTGTGCTCTAGGTATCTGAGGAAGCGGTTTATTCCTTAAGGTATAGCATGTCATAATGCAGGAGACCGTACATTTGAAGATACGTTGTGATGACAGAGAGTGCTCCTTAGTACACTCCATTGTGGAAATGAGTAAATGGTCACACTTGTGGAAAGATCAAGTTCTGTCTATATAAAAAGCAAGGGCTCTACGCACATCCAGCAAATGAAACATCATGTCTCTAGTAATTCAATGTAGCTTAGGGTAGAAGGAAGAGAGTATGATTGGTTCATTTATATGGAAGTCCGAACACACTTTAGGAATGAAAGCAGGATGCAGATGCAATATTACACTGTCTCCATTAAAAATGGTATACAGTGGAACTACCATTAAGACTGCTAGCTCACTCACTCTGTGGGCAGAAATGATTGCCAATAGGAAGACTACCTTCAGTGTCATCAACGATAGTGAACAGGTAGCGAGGAACTCAAAGGGGGCATGGATAAGAATGTCCAGCACCATTTCAAAGTTCCACAATGGTGGCGATAACCTGCGTGGTGGGTATAAGTTAGAAAGACCTTTTATAAATCTTCCTGTTATGGGGTGTGCGAAGTCTGAGAACCTTTCTATTGGTTCATGGAAAGCAGTAATGGCTGACAAATGTACTTTTAAGGATGCAAGGGCCAATCCAGTGTCCTTGAGGGACAAGATGTACTCTAAAATGTTGTGTAGGGGTGCTGTGGTTGGGTCCAAACTTTTGTTAGAACACCAGGAAAGGAATCTATGCCATTTTTTGAGGTTAAGTTGAATGGGTGGATCACTTTCTGCTGTGCAAAAGAACCTCTTTTACTTGGTCTGAACATTGTAGTTCTTCCCAACAGAACCAACAATAAGCCATGCTGTCAGGCGTAGGACATGTGGTTGTGAGTGGAGTAAGGTCCTGAGTTAAGAGGTAGTGGTGAATTGGAAGATGATAGGGAGGCTCAGGAGACATCAGATACAGATAAGGGAACCATATCTGTTGTGTCCAAAAAGGTGCTATAAGAATAACTGTCGCCTCGTCTCTGGTAATCTTCTCTAGCACTTTGGGAATGAGCGGAGTAGGAGGGAATGCGTATAAGAGGGGGCCTTTCCAATTGAGGAGAAAGATGTCCCCTAGAGATCCAGGTCCGATGCTGGCTCTGGAACAGTAATGTCGACATTTCTTGTTTTTGTAGGATGTGAACAGGTCTATTTTCGGGACACCCCATCATCAAAAGATGGATTGAAGAACCCGAGGCTGTAGCTCCCATTCGTAGTCAGGGGCAAAGTGCCTGCTGAGGAAACCTGCTGTCATGTCCTTGATGCCTGATAAGTATGAAGCTACCAGGATGATTTTGTTTCTTATGCACCAGTTCCATAACCGAACTGCTTCGGTGCACAGAGGTATCTATCCCCTTGCTGATACAGAATCTAGTCAAGCACCTATGAACTCTAGAGTTTGTGTCGGTTGTAGAGTTGATTTTTGTGTATTTAATATAAGGCCCAGCAGCTTGAATGCTTGCCTGGTTGTTGCAATCATTCAGTGTGTCTCTATTTCTGATGGGCCTTTTACCAAGCAATCTTCTAGATAAAGAAAGATAATCATGGCCCATCTGCAAAGGTAGGCCATGACAACAGTCAGCACCTCTGAAAACACTCTGGGTGCAGAAGGCTGAATGGTAGCACCCAGTATTGGTAACGATCTGTTTCCTCTACGAAATGTAGGAATCATTGAAAATAGGTATCTTGTGGGTCGAGGGCTGCAAACCAGTATCCCTTCTCTAACGCTGGGATTATTGAGGCTATGGTAACCATTTTGAATCATTGTTTCCGAAGACATTGATTCAATCTGCAAAGGTGTAAAATAGGCCTCCAGCCTTCCATCTTCTTTGGGGTGAGAAAGTAATGGGAGTAGAACCCCTTGCCTTTGAAGTTTTTGGGAACCAATTCCACTGCTCCAAAGTTGAGCAGTTGCTGTACCTCGTTTTAGCAGATTTTTGTGAGGGGGGCCCCTGAAAAGGGTGGGGAAATGGGATGATATATTCTGATGTTAGGATTTCAAGAACTCAACTGTCTGACATGATAGCAGCCCAGCGATGACAAAAAGGCCACAAATGGTGGCGAAAGGCAGGAGTGGGATGTGATTGTTGGTTCGTGATAGGGAGATTTTGCAGACCCTCGACCAGCACAACAAACCTGCTGCTGTGCTTGTTTGCCTAGTTACTGGTATTACAGACACTCTGTGAGCTTTTCCTCTGAGGACGCTGTTTATTCCTTGCGTGTTCGAAGCCCTGTTGCTGATATCTGGAGTAAGAGAACTCCTGATGCTTTTGATATGGGGTGTATCGTTTGCAGTGGTACGGGGGAGTACGCATCCCCAGCGTGAGCAAAATTGTTCTCAAGTCATTGCTCGAATGTAAGACCTCATCGGTCTTTTCTGCAAATAACTTCTGTTTATCAAAAGGGAGGTCCCTCCACTTTCGAATGTAGCTCACGAGGGACCCTGGCAGATTGTAGCCACGAGGCTCTCCTCATAACCACCAATGTTGCAGTAGCCTAGGCTGCTGTATCAGCTATATCCAGCGCTATTTAGAGGGACATCCTGGAGGAAGCGTAACCCTTTTCAATTATAGATTTTAATATGGGCCTCTGAGTTCAGCAGGTGCTCCATAAGAGTGGTAAGCTTTGAATAACTGTCAAAGTTGTGATTGGACAATAATGCTGTATAGTTGGCTACGTGGAGGAGTAAGGTGGAGAAAGAAAAGAGCTTTCTGCGAAACAAGTCCATATGTTTGTTATCTTTCTCCGCTGTATTCTTGTATTGTGGTATTTTGGATCTGTGTTGAGCAGCGTCAACAACTAAGGAGTTAGGTTATGGATGGGAAAGTTAAAAGTCAGCTCCTTTTGGAGGAACAAAGTATTTCTTGTCAGCCTGTTTATTGGTTGGTGGTACTGAGGCTGGAGTCTGCCAGATGTCATCAGTGACTTCCATAAAAGCCTGGTCAATGGGGATTGCGATCTTTGCCTATTGCGAGGACTGAAGGTTTTTAAGAAGCCGGTGATGTTTGTCTGGTACTTCAGTTAACGGAATATCTTGGGTTGCAGCTACCCTCTTAAAGAGTTCCTGAAACTGCTTCAAGTCATCTGGAGGAGATTGGTCACCAGGTATAACCGCCTCATCGGGGGATGATGAGGACTGATCAGTTGGTGAGACATCCAGTGGGTGCTCTTCAATGTCAGATAGTTGACCCTACTCCGGTTTTGAGCAGTGAGCTGTACACGGAGGTGTGACTGCTATTTGCTGTCCATGTGATGGTTGGGGAGAAACTGTAGGAGCACGAGAAGGTGGGTGGTTGTGACAACGGGGTAACCGTAATTGGAATGATGATAATGATGACGAACCAAGATATCTTAAGGATAATAGTGGTAGATAGTATTTTGGGCTGTGTCGCCTGTACTCTGATTGCAGGGGGAAGCATATCTAGACGAAAAACCATTGCTGTAGTGAGTATGATGATGTTCTAGGAGATGTGGAGAATGTGGTGAACCTCTTGAAAAAGGAGGAGGGGAATGAAAGGTATATTTTCTATAGGGTGATAGTGACAAATGATATCTTGACCTATGGTGTCTGGTTTGGTTCTGTAGGGTCCGACCTCTATCATCCCATTAAGCGAGGTAAATAGGGAGGTGGTGGTGCAGAGGGCGGTGCCGGGGAGAAGGTCAATGGCTCTGGGCTCAGCTGTCTCATAGGGTTAGATTTCTGGTTTGATTTCTTCTGTGCCGGTGGGCTGGACAGCACATATGGTGCCAACATCGGCCATGCAGATGTCTGCAATAATGTTAATGGTGCCGAGGTTGACTGCACCGAAGTTGCCAGTGCTGATTTTGTTGGTGCCGCTGTAATAGGCATGTGTATAGGCGGTGCCGACACAGACGGTGCCGTCATAGTCGGTGCTGTGATGGCTGATATAGTCACTGGCAGTGCCGAGCAACAGTCCATTACAACCATTGATGACACCAAAGTATATTTTTGCCAGGCTTTCAGCTCTGAGGCCAATTTATGCCTGGGTGTCACAGTACCAGACGCGCCTGGTTTGTCACCCACACTTACACAGGCCAAAAGGGCTGGTGGTAGGGAACGGGCTGGTGAAGATCTTTTCTGAGCCAGAGCCGGCTGCGGAGAAATGGCTTTTCTTTTCTCCATCCGAGGTGATTGCAGAGTGGAGACCGGCTGTGATAGCTCCGCGGGTTGTAATGCCTTGTCAAAAAGGAACATGTTTAGCCTATTTTCTCTATCCTTACCTGCCCTAACAGTCAGTTTGGCACAGTGGACGCATTTTGAGGCATGTGTGCCTTGCCGAGGCACTTTACAGTCGGCATGGCATCACATCACAGCATGTGGTACACTTCCTAAAGCCAGGAGAGCCCAGTATATCTAGTGCAATAAAAGCTTCTTTTTTAAAAAAAAACTATGAACGAACTGTAACCATTTGAACTATAACTAACTATAAACACTAATTTAAGATTTTCTTTGATTCCTGACAGGGTTGTCTGAGGAGAGAGGGTTCTCTCTGTCTGCGACCGCGGATGACAAAAAAGGAACTGGCGGGAACTGTATCGTGTGAGAGATCAAAAGGGTGTGAAAGGCATGAAGCGCATGCCACACGTGTGGTTCAGCTGACTACTGCTCATGAAAACGCTGATCTGCAGTGCCAGGACGACCCAACACTAACAGTGGAGCACCCACGGAGACATACACTGCAACAATGACAGATGAGACTAAAGCTTATGAGTGTTCACACAACCTGTTAGTTACTCTTTTTAATCAAATGTTGACGACAGAACAGACCCAAGAACATGGTAAACTCTCCATCATTTTGCAGTCTATAAGTGAATATCTTTCTAAAAAATATGCAGTAGCTTAAAAAGAAGTTATGGGCATGATATAGAAATTATTGAATTGTTATCTAGAAGGTCAGACTAGATAATCATTTGTCCTTGGGTCCCCTCTGGCCTCAACAACCTGGGAGAAGCTCACTCACCAACATAATGGTGTCTACACTGTCACTTAGGCTGGCATAACTATACTGCTCACACAGATTAGTTACACCTCTAAGTAACACAGTTCTACCACAGTAATTCTATAGTACAGACCAGGGCTAAGTACTGTATTTGAAAGATTATATTTTAGCCCCTCTGAGAACTATTACAATGTCACAAAGGTTACGACTACACTGCGGCGGTATCCTGGAAAAATTCTACCACATCCAAGGAACGTGTTTGCTCTTTTGTTTTTTTTCCTTTTCAGAAGAGCAAACGTGCTCTTTCAGGGAGCCCTGTATGCCTTGTTCTATGAGGGATAAGGGCTCTGCCAAAAGAGGAGGCTTTTCCGCCATTTGGCCCCGTCTAGACAGGGCCAAATGGCAGAAAAGCCTCTTCTGGAAAAGTGATCGCAAAAAGCTATGCAAATTGCGGAGCACAAGTTGCGGAGCTTTTTTCGAATAATGCCCCCCGCCAACCTATAGTGTAGACCTAACTGAACAAAAAAATGTATGTGGGAGATTAATAAAAGCTGGTAAATTTAAAAAACAGAAAAAACAAATACAGTGAAACCTTTGTTATCCAGCACTCTGTTAACCAGAAAACTTTGTTAACCGGCATTGCCCCCAGCCACAATACTGTCACATCTTCAGGCACACTGGCCTGGCTTAGTTTACCATGATTGGCTTAACAATTTTTTATTTAAGAAGTATTGATAATCTTTAATTCCAAATAGAAAGGTGAGACCAACTGCTTCACACTACAAAACTACCAATAATAAAAACTTGAGTTTTACTGTTATTGTCTATTGGTTTTTCCTAGGTTGATGGGACCCTCAGATAACCAGAATTTTTAGATAACCAGAACGCCCTAATCACCAAGCATGCCAGATAACACAGGTTTTACTGTACCTAGTTTTTATTCAAATATCCGGAAAGTTAATTAAAAAACACATCAAGGAAAGAGAATTACAGAAATGTGTCATAATCAGGGTAATTTTTAAATAAAACATTTTTCAAAGTTTTCTAAGAAGTGTCAGCAACTAGTAAAAGATTCATTAAATTTGCAAGGTTGATGGACTGATGAATAGTTCCAAAAAAAAAAAAACTTCTAAAATATTGTTAAAACACTAGTTTAGAAATCTTTGAATATTCACATGAGAGTCATTGTACTATACTTCACAAACTTAGAAAGCATTAGATTTTATGACACCTTGGTATAGATTTTGCAAATGCTTATACATATGTTTAACTATTTCAGCAAAGCTGTGCTTGCATAAGCTGAATTCAGGGGCTCTGTACCATAAAAATGGTAAAAAGATAAATGGCTTTGTGAGTGGAAAAGCAAAGCAGGATAGAAAGGAATGGACATATGCCAGTGCTAGGTTAACCAAATAGCAAGTGTGAAAATCAGGACATTCTCTTCCTCCCCCCAAAAAAGATAGCAATTGCTTATGTAAGACACAGCCCTTAATAAAGGGACTGACCTGATGATAAAAGGAGAGAATAACAAAGTTAGAGAGAAAAGATGGACAAGGTAATATCTTTTATAGGACCAATTCCTGTTGGTGAGAAAGACAAGACTTCATGCCTCCTGGCTTGTCTTCCATACACGGTGGATCAACCCTGGAGTGATCAATGCACTGATGGTCAATTTATCAAGTCTGCTCAGATGTGATAAACTGATCTCTGAGCACTCTCCTGTTGACTCCAGTACTCCACCATGACAAGAAGAGCTGCCAGTGATAGCCTGAGTTGACAGGAGAGCAGGCCCCACAGACCTTACCACATGGAAGACACCACAATAAGTACTTCAATTTCAGCCACGCTATTCATGTAGATAGAAGAGGAGGGAGGTGTAGTGTAGACTAGGCCTCACAGAGCTCTTCTTCAGATATGGGAAAGGTTCTCCCAGTGTCACAGCAAAACACGAGAACAGATTGTTCAGCATACATAGCAGACACTCTAAGGGACCATTCAAGGTAAAGTGGTGTGTTAACCTCTGCAATCATAGGACAAAAAGAGGGGGCTAATGCATTACAGACTGTTGAAAGAAACCATAAATCCAAGGTGTCTCTTCAGTCCATGATTTTTAGTGTCTCCCAAGAATAATTAATTTAAGCTTGTGGGCTCATCTTTTAAAAGTTTTGTGCAGGTTTCCTTTGAGGGTGAGAACTGAAAGTCATCACTCTTTCTCTCACCTGTGAAAAGTATTCACCTACAGGTAATATCATGTCTTTGTCTTTTATCATTTTCCTGTGAAAGTTCATTTGAAAGTGGACAGAACATGTAAAACCATTAATATTTCTTTAAAATAAACAAAAAAAAATCAAATCAGTATCTTAGATGCCTATATACAAATGCGAGAAGTATGGGTAATAAGCAGGAAGAACTGGAATTGCTAACAAATAAATACAACTATGATATCATTGGTATTACAGAAACCTGGTGGGATGGGACGCACGATTGGAATATTGGTATGGAAGGGTACGGCTTGCTCAGGAAGGACAGACAGGGAAAAAAGGGAGGAGGGGTTGCCTTGTATATTAAAAATGTACACACTTGGACTGAAGTGGAGATGAACGTAGGAGATAGCTGTGTAGAGAGTCTCTGGGTTAAGCTAAAAGGGGTAAAAAATGAGGGTGATGTCATGCTAGGAGTCTACTACAGGCCACCTAGCCAGGTGGAAGAGGTGGATGAGGCCTTTTTAAAACAATTAACAAAACTATCCAAAGCCCAAGATTTGGTGGTGATGGAGGACTTCAACTATCCAGACATATGTTGGGAAACTAACACAGCGGGGCACAGGCTATCCAATCAGTTTCTGGACTGCATTGGAGAAAACTTTCTGTTTCAGAAGGTTGAAAAAGCTACCAGAGGAGAAGCTGTTCTGGATTTGATTTTAACAAATAGGGAGGAACTAGTTGAGAACTTGAAAGTGGAAGACAGTATGGGGGACAGTGATCATGAAATAATAGAGTTCATGATCTTAAGGAAAGGTAGAAGGGAGACCAGCACAATTGAGGTAATGGATTTCAGGAAGGCAGATTTTGATAAGCTCAGAGAACTTGTAGGTAAGGTCCCATGGGAAGCAAGACTGAAGGGAAAAACAACTGAGGAGAGTTGGAAGTATTTCAAAGGGACGTTGTTAAGGGCCCAAAAGCAAACAATTCCGCTGTGTAGGAAAGATAGAAAATATGGCAAAAGACCAGCTTGGCTTAACAAGGAGATCTTGCATGATCTCAAAATAAAAAAGGAGTCATATAAAAAATGGAAACTAGGACAAATAACAAAGGATGAATATAGGCAAGCAACACGGGAATGCAGAGGCAAGATTAGAAAGGCAAAGGCACAAAATGAGATCAAACTAGCTACAGGCATAAAGGGAAACAAGAAGACCTTTTATAAATACATTAGAAGCAAGAGGAAGACCAAGGAGAGGGTAGGCCCACTGCTCAGTGAGGAGGGAGAAGTAGTAACAGGAAACTTGGAAATGGCGGAGATGCTCAATGACTTCTTTGTTTCAGTCTTCACCGAGAAGTCTGGAGGTGTGCCTAACGTAGTGAATACAAGCAGAGAGAGGGTAAGTTTAAAAGATAGGATACACAAAGAACAAGTTATAAATCACTTAGGAAAGTTAGATGTCAGCAAGTCACCAGGTCCTGATGAAATGCATCCCAGGATACTCAAGGAGCTGATAGAGGAGGTATCTGAGCCTTTAGCTATGATCTTTGAAAAATCATGGAAGACAGGGGAGATTCCAGAGGACTGGAAAAGGGCAAATATTGTGCCCATCTATAAAAAGGGGAATAAGAACAACCCAGGAAACTACAGACCGGTCAGTTTAACGTCTGTCCCAGGGAAGATAATAGAGCAGGTAATTAAGGAAATCATATGCAAACATTTGGAAGGTAATAAAGTGATAGGGAATAGTCAGCATGGGTTTGTGAAGAACAAGTCATGCCAAACTAATCTGATAGGTTTCTTTGATAGGGTAACGAGCCTTGTGGATAAGGGAGAAGCGGTGGATGTCATATACCTAGACTTTAGTAAGGCATTTGATACGGTTTCCCATGATATTCTTATTGATAAACTAGGCAAATATAACTTAGATAGGGCCACGATAAGGTGGGTGCATAACTGGCTGGATAACCGTAGTCAGAGAGTTGTTGTTAACGGTGCTAAATCCTGCTGGAAAGGGATAACAAGTGGAGTTCTGCAAGGGTCTGTTTTGGGACCCGTACTGTTCAATATCTTCATCAATGATGTAGATATTGGGATAGAGAGTACGCTTATTAATTTTTCAGATGATACCAAACTGGGTGGGGTTGCAACTTCTTTGGAGGATAGGGACATAATTCAAAATGACCTTAGCAAGTTAGAGAAATGGTCAGAGGTAAACAGGATGAGGTTTAATAAAGAGAAATGCAAAGTGCTCCACTTAGGAAGGAACAATCAGTTCCATACATACAAGATGGGAAGCGACTGTCTAGGAAGGAGCATGGCGGAAAGGGATCTAGGGGTCATAGTGGACCACAAGTTGAATATGAGTCAACAGTGTGATGCTGTTGCAAAAAAAGCAAATATGATTCTAGGTTGTATCAACAGGTGTGTTGTAAGCAAAACTCGTGAAGTCATTCTGCTGCTCTACTCTGCACTAGTTAGGCCTCAGCTGGAGTACTGTGTCCAGTTCTGGGCGCCACATTTCAAGAAAGATGTGGAGAAATTGGAAAGGGTACAGAGAAGAGCGACAAGAATGATTAAAGGTTTAGAGAACATGACCTATGAAGCCAGGCTTCATGAACTGGTCTTGTTTAGTTTGGAAAAAAGAAGATTAAGGGGGGACATGATAGCGGTTTTCAAATATCTAAAAGGGTGTCACAAGGAGGAAGGAGAAAATTTGTTCCTCTTGGTTTCTGAGGACAGGACAAGGAGTAATGGGCTTAAAGTGCAGCAGGGGAGGTTTAGATTGGACATTAGGAAAAAATTCCTAACTGTCAGGGTGGTCAAATATTGGAATAAATTGCCAAGGGAGGTGGTGGAATCTCCCTCTCTGGAGATATTTAAGAACAGGTTAGATAGACATCTGTCAGGGATGGTGTAGGTGGAGCTCGGTCCTGCCTTGAGGGCAGGGGACTGGACTCGATGACCTCTCGAGGTCCCTTCCAATCCTAGTATTCTATGACTCTATGAAAAGGAGGCTTAAAAAGAAGTACAGTACAGGCAGTCCCCGGGTTACATGGATCCGACTTACATCGGATCCCTACTTACAAACGGGGTGAGGCAACCCTGCATTAGCTGCTTCCCCCCAGCAGACCAGGGAGACGCGAAGCTAGCGCCCCTCCCCAGCAAACCAGGGAGATGCGGAGCGGCTTTTCTCAGCAGACACCTCAGCTTGAGAATAAAGGACTGAGGGAAGTGAGGTGTGGGAGAATAAAACTGAGCTCTGGAGAAATGTTTGGCTAGAGTTTCCCCTACAATATGTACCAGTTCCGACTTACATACAAATTCAACTTAAGAACAAACCTACAGTCCCTATCTTGTACGTAACCCGGGGACTGCCTGTACTTCATAGTCTGTTTTGTTAGTCCAAGTGCTAGATTCTATTCAGGCAAACGTGATACAGAAACAAGCTGTCTGGCCAAACTGCCAACATTCCTCTGATTTTCAAGGGTATATTTCAGGGAGCATTTTTTAGCACAGAGTTTACATGTTGATTACTGGTTTTATGTGGAAATAATTAGGAGTAAGATACATATTCAAGCAAAACGCAGGACTATGTAGCACTTTAAAGACTAACAAGATGGTTTATTAGATGATGAGCTTTCGTGGGCCAGACCCACTTCCTCAGATCAAATAGTGGAAGAAAATAGTCACAACCATATATACCAAAGGATACAATTAAAAAAAATGAACACACATGAAAAGGACAAATCACATTTCAGAACAGAAGGGGGATGCGGGGGGGGGGGGGGAGGAAGGAAGGTAAGTGTCTGTGAATTGATGATATTAGAGGTGGGGAGAGTGGGATGTTTGTGAGTTAATGGTATTAGAGGTGATAATTGGGAAAGCTATCTTGGTAATGGGTAAGATAGTTCAAGTGTTTGTTCATTCCTTTTACATATTCAAAACCAACTAAACCAAGCAGCTTAGGAAATATATAAATCTTCCCTCTACTAAACAAGCAATGGACTAAAAGTTGCTTATTTCCAAGTATGCTCTCAATTCCTAGCAAACATTAGTATTTGTAGTTGAAAACAGGCAATCCACAAAGCCCAGTGTCAGGAAAGTAGAAGAGTTGAGCGATACAATCAATCAATCTCATCACCTCAATGACACGCTGTGAATGTAATTAATCCTCTGTTTATTTAGGGAACTTCACACCCTTCACATAAAGCAGCAACTCCCTGCTGGCTTCAGACAAGGTAATTATGTTGTAACAAGGACTGGGTTTCCATCATAATGAGAGGATGAAAAGGAAAAAGCTGCTAAAAACCTGTCTTTTACAGAAAGCCCACTTTTGACATAACTCAGATTGTGTTCCTGACAAAGACATCACATTGAATACTTTACTACTGTTAAAACACAGGATTCACTCAGGTGCACACCTTTTCAGGTGCTTCAGAGGGGTGGCCCAGTTACTCTGTACAGGATAAACTTAAAACACAACAAATAGCCTAGTAGCACCTTAAAGACTAACAAAACATGTAGATGGTGTCATGAGCTTTTGTGGGCGCAGCCCACTTCTTCAGATGACCAGAGTGTCAACAATCAGGTGTTCAACATGCCCTCAAACAGGTTAGAATTCACCACAAAGTGTAGCAATCAAGTGCAGGACAGGTGATAGTTGCCTAAAATCCACTATTAAATCTGTAATTTTTTCCAGTTAATTTTATCTATAATACTCCCTAGGCCAGCGGTGGCCAAGCCGCATGCGGCTCCTGAAGCCACTCCTGTGCCCCTGAAAACAGCCCCCGCCTCCTGGTGCTCTCTGGGGCAGGGGAGCCGTTCGGCACAGCCATTCAAAATGGCGTCTTCAAGATGGCAGCAGCCGGCAGGAGCCTGATGTGGCCAAAAAGCCTTTAACCACGTTTTCAGTCTTTTTTTTTTCTCGACAACTCCTCCAGTTCTTTGCGCTATATGCACAACTATTTTGGTTCTTTGCCAGTAACAGGTTGGCCACCCCTGCTATAGGCTAATAAGGGCTTTACACTGAGGAGAGACTTTATGGAAGGTACAAGTCAAGAAAAATCCCTGCATTTCAGATTAGGCAGGCTTCTTTTTCAACCAAAACAACACAAAACCAAACTGGTCCTCTGCTATATTAAAAGCTGTTGATTTGAAGAACTGAACAGCCAAAGTCCTCCTCTTCCTTTCAAGCTTCTCTTTATGGGTCTGACCATACTTTGGCTTAGCACAGGGATGGGCAAAAGCCAATCTGGCCCACACGACTATTACAGGCTCTACCCCCTAGTGCGTTGCCTACGAGCTGGAGCCATACGAGCCCTTTCAACTGCTACTATTTGATGGGCTTGTGCTTTCCCCGTGCCTGTCAGGCAACGTGTTGACTGGCAGCCATGGGGAGTGCAAAAGCCCTTTAAATAAAAGCAGTTGAAAGGGCGCAGGCACCCAGGCAATGCGCTAGTGTTGCCATAGCTGCGAGCCCTTTTAACTCCTGCTATTTAAAAGCCCTGTCCCTTCTGTCCAAGGCCTCGCCCCTTCTAGGGTGGCCTGCGACCACTTCAAAAAATTTTGGAGTGGCCCATGCTCAAAAATTATTGCCCACTCCTGGTTTAGCAGAACAGGATTGGTGCAGCTCAGGGAGGTCCTCTCACCCGATTTAATCCCAGAAGCACCATGCTGCTAACTGGGCGGAGTCTTCTTCTAGTAGCATAATGGAGATGAAATGAGACAGGCTGGGACTCAAGCTTCAGGGAGCACCGAAAGCCATGTACATTCCTCAGTCTCTGTAGCTTTTTACCATACGTAGGAGGATATTGTTTCCCTTTTAGAGCTCAGCAGCTAGTCAAAGTTTGGGGCCCCCTGGATGTGCCAGTTGGAAGCAGAAATTGACAGTTTGGTATTTTGTTTGACACAATCTTGTTTATTTAGAGGAATGCGCAAAGTCCTGCTTCTCTGAATACAGGAGAAACAAAGAAGAAAAGGAGGTTATTTAATGTATAGCCCCAAGCACAGACCCAAAGTTTTTTCCTTAGCTTTTTACAGGGTCACATAGTGTTCACGAGCTACTGCTTGGCCTCTCTGGCTACGGCAGGAAACGGGGCTCCAAGGTCAGGCTGCTCTAGCCACAGCGGGGAGGTAGGGCTCTGGGGCGAAGGCTGGGCTGCTCCAGCGGTGGTTGCATTCAGGCTGGGGTAAAGGTACCAGATCAGGCTGATTCTTCCCTGGCCAGAGCAGGCTGGAGGTCAGGCTAAGTTGGGGACGGGGTGGACCTCCTCTGGCTGGTAGGTCTCCACCTTGGACATGTTCTTTGAATGCTCACATGGAACTAGTTATAAGCTGCACAAGTGCACAGTTTACAGAGAATGTAGCCTCTGCTCTTGTCTGTTCTCAGTTTCTGTGCATTCTCCCTGCCCCACTTCGCACACCTACTAATGTTCAGCAAAATGTCTCCGCCCATTCATTACACACTCCTGGGTACACCACCTTTTTGTCTTACACGGGGGGGTTTCAGATTAACTCATCCTGACTAAACATATAAATGCCACGTTTACATAAGACACAGCTCTCACATCATCACAATTAAACCGCTCCAATGAATAGTGGTACCTATATCTGTGGGAGGGCGTCTCCCGTACAGCGCTGTCTATACTGGCACATTGCTATGAGCAACATAAGTAATACTGATAGAAGGGCTAATGTGGATATAGCCAAAATCTCAAGGACAAAATGTTCCTCTCTGATCCATACAGGGCTCCTCTCAATTGCTTTCCTTATAAACATGGTGTAACGGGGATGCTTCGGCTCCCCGCTACGGGGCCGCGCTGTCCCTGGCCCTCTGGGGGGAGGCAGCCCTCCACCTGCAACTCCAACGCTGCCGTGCCTGCAGTCAAGCGGCATTTGGCTGGACGCCAGAGGCTCCACCCCCTATGCAACCTATGCAGAGGTGGCAGGCTGCGCCGGACGGGGGAAGGAGCAGGGCCGAGGAGGAAGAGTGTAACGAGGATGCTCCAGCTCCCCGCTACAAGGCCGCGCCGTCCCCAGCCCTCTGGGGGGAGGCGGCCCTCCACCTGCGACTCCAACGCTGCCGCGCCTGCATTCGGGCGGCGTCTGGCCGGACGCCAGAGGCTCCACCCCCTACGCAACCAACGCAGCGGTGGCAGCCTGCACCGGGTGGGGGGAGGAGTGGTGCCAAGGAGGAAGAGCCGGGAAGAGGTTCGGCCATGTCCTCCCGGCTGGGGCAGACCCACCCAGACGATGCCGGGGATTGGACGCGGGGTGGCCCTGCCTCCCCGACGTCAGCTATGGAGCCTGCAGGACGGCTCAAAAGGAGGCCGCCGACAGAAGGAAGAGGAGCGAGGGATGGCTCTCAGGGGAAGAGAGGTGACTGGAGCACAGAAGCCACGGACCCTTGACCGCAAGAGGTAGGAAGCAACCCAGGGCACGGCCGTGGTGGCCCGTGGGTTGATGCGTTGCGGGGATGGAACCCCCCACCAACCGAACTGTGCGAGAAGCTCTTTCCCCCGGTTCTTAGGGCCCTGGGTCGGGACTCGGAGTGGGAGTGGGCCCGAGCCCCCCTACGCCCTGATCAGTCTCAGTACCGGCCAAGGACCTAGAAAGTACGTGTCTCGAGGCAAAGGGTACTCAGATTCTGATTACACGCTGGGAAGGGCGTTGCACCTGAAAGGTGTTAGGCATGGCCCCTTCCCGGATAGACGATGAGGGGCGCCATGACAACACGTGCGCTCCATCACACATGGAATAATACAAAGTACTTAGGCTAGTCATGATTAGAGAAGAGTGTGTCAAACTTCAGAGAAAACTTACAGCTGGGTAAATGCATAACACAACGACACACTGATAATTGCAAAGTAAAGCCCACAGGAGGGAAAAATGTAAACTATTCTTGCACTTGACAGGGTTCTAAATCAACATTCAACCCAAAAAAGGGACCTGAACATCTCTCTACACAGCTCACTGACAATATCTCTCTACACAGCTCCAGTACAGCTGTCCCCTGTGCTCACTGCCTCCAGCAGCCACTCTGCAGTATAGCATCCCTCCTCTCTGGCTCTTCCCTTTCCATGTTCTGGAAAAACAGTCCCATTCCAGGCACTTCCTGTTTTCCTGGAACAACCACACCCTGACATTGCTTTAAGTTAGGGTAAGAGGAAGCTACAAACCCCATTTGGTGACCCTAGCTCTTGCCATTTAGGAGGTGTTCTTGAACAAATTGACTCACAGATGGACGCACAAACTGACTGATGGACAGACAGACAGACAGACAGACAAAGAGACTTTTAAGATGAAAGGAGATTAAAAAAACTTCTATTCCTCAGCGAGGCTTCACCTTCAGTTTTATACTCTCCTCAGATTCCTTAAAAAAAGGTTACTTTAGTTTTTAAATTTTTCAGACATATTTATTATGCTGTAAATTATGGATAAACTATGTACAAAAGAAGTGTAACAAAAATTACTTCTAAGCAACAGGTGATAAGGTAGAAGACATTAAGTAAATATTTTTGTCTACATCTGTCCTCACTGAAGAGATGTTAGCTGGATACCAACAAGTACTAGTCTTTGTGAAAATTAAACAATCCCATGCAACTAGGAAGTGTTTGTGAGGTTAAGTTAAAATAAATACCTGTTAGGAGTTCACATCAATCTAAGTAATATACCAGGAAAAATTTCAAATTAATTGGGATTTAAGTTTATTATGTATCCACGCAAAGATGACAGGAATGCAAACAATAGTGAGGTCTAATCTGGATATTGGTCTCAAGTCAAATAAATTTCCTGGTCTCAACCTGCTTCTTTAATGGAAGTATATTTACATTACAAAACATAGCACCAAAATTAGCAGCAATAATATGTTAAAGTTTGTGACTAAGTAAAGTTTATTGAGTTGGTCCAATAGAAGATATTATCTCACTCACTTTGTCTAATATCCTGGTATCTCACAGCTACAACACTGCATACATAAAATTCAGTAAGACACTTATAAAGTAGAAGATTGCAAAACACCTGCCTGGAATATATCTACATCTCTTGGCTGGGCTCTGCTCAGGGTGGGGGGAGGGTCTGAAGGCAGATATTTTGGCTGGAGGACAGGCTCTGGGGCAGAGGGAGCAGAGAAACAGGAACTGGGTTGTCATAAGTTTTTTTAACTCTCTACTCCCTTTTGTTACACAGTTGCTGACAAGTATTTTGAAATAAATTACCACAATAATTGACGCTACTAGAATGTAAATAAAGGATACAGAATTTTAAATTTTTTGACTCTACCATGGCACCGTTTTCTTTCTATTCCCTTCTTGTGGTCCCCTGCATCATTCAATACCCACCCTCCAATTTCTAAAACAAATGAAACATGGACTCTACAGAAACCTCCATTATACAACCCTGCCTCATTTCTGAGCAGCTCCAGTTTCCTTGCCAGGTCAAAGTTTCCATCTTTCTCACATACACTCTCAGACTCAGAGTTCCAATCTCCTTGTCCCATCAGTCCCAGTCTCTCCCCACCCCAATTCCTTATCTCCAGTCTCCTTGTCCAGTCAGCTCATTTCTCTCTCCTGGCTCCTCATTCAATTTCTCTCTCTCCTCTCCCTGGCCTCCAGACATCCCTTTATCTAAAAATATCCCAGCTCCCTTCCTCAGGCTCTTAATCCAATTCAGAATTTCCCCCCACCAGGCCACAAAATTAGTCTTCGAATTATGCTTGTGAGCCCTGTCCCGCCAATGTCTATGGGATGTGAAAGAGCAGGATATGGGAGACTTTGTGGACAGGGTGCAATCTTTGGGAAGGGGCTCACCGGAGCCTAGAAGAGCAGAAAGAGATAGGTGGGGGAACCAGAGAATAGATCAAGGCTGCAGGAGCAGGTAAGAAAACCTGTTAGTGTTTCCCTGGCTTCAACAGCTGACAAAACTCCTGTGGGTCACAGCAGCAGGAGTCTCATCTCATGATGAACAGGAGGTTCTCCGAGCATCAGTGCTTTCTGCTCCCTTCTCCTACATCGGTGTGGGGAACCTAAGGCCTGGGGGTCGGATATGGCTGCTGGCTTGCCTGGATCTGTCCCCCGAGGCTCAGAGGTCCTCCCCCACATTGGGAAGCCCAGCCCCCCGCCATCTCCCTGTGAGGATGGAGCACACAAAATTTACTATCCTGGGTCCCCCCTAGGCTCTGGTGTGTGAGGCATGGGGTTGGTTTTTTTTTTTTTTTTTTTTTTTTTTGCTTCTCACTTGTGTGTGGTCCCCAACTGATTTTTCTGTGGGTCACCAGCCATTGACCAAAAAAAGTTCCCCACCCCTGTCCTACATCATTCACACAGATTCCCTTTGCTCTTAGCAGCTTCCTCCCCTCACTCACCTGATAACCTATTGTTACCTCACAGCTCTTCTGCTGTCTCCATTCCCCTATGTCCCTCACATCAGAGACCCAATGATTTTATTTTGGGGAAAAAGCACGACAAAACTGGTCTTTTAGTAAGCTTTAGTTAGGAAGTCATCCTTCCCAAATATACATCATTGCAGTCTGTAAAAGCACAAAAGGAGGGGAGGGGAGTCGCACACCAGACAAATTAAATGTAATTTTATTATGGAAATGAAAGTAATAACAAGAATGACAGCAGGGTGGTTGATAAGCTCACTTAGCAGGGGGATCAAATGAAGCGATGACATGCCATTATGACCTCAGGGGTTAAAGATGCAATTTTCCATCTGGCTGCCTCTGGCTTTTCAACATAAATGTTGACACCACCTGCTGAGGTTTACGATGAGCTGCCTTCACTATACTCTCTGTAGTTTTTGATGTACAGGTTAACATTTATATCTCTCTCTGTTTTTTTGAGCAATATGCTCCCTTCCCACTAAACAAATGGAAAGTTAAAAATCAAAAATTACTTACAATAAATATAATGTATGCAATGCAGTAACTGCGTAATAATTTAACAAGAAACCAGAAGACCTTTTTTCAGAAAATACTAGGCAAGTATTGCCTTAAAATTATGAAAGGCAAATTGAAATGCCTGTTGCATTTGCTTATGCCTTACACTGTTTTCTTATAAAGTTTAAGAAGTGTTAGTGAAAGAAAAGTAAAATGTTTAAATGTAATGTGCTTCTGAAATTGGAGCGTCTGAAAACAGAAGTTGCCAGCGTCATGATAACTGGAGTTCTCTGAAATGTGTGATTCCTATCTGTATTTCATTGAGAGTATGCATGTGCTCCGTGTATCTGAAACTGAGTTACTGAAAGAAGTGGGCTTGTTTAGTTTGGAAAAGAGAAGACTGAGGGGGGACATGACAGCCATTTTCAAGTACAGGCAGTCCCCGGGTTACGTACAAGATAGGGACTGTAGGTTTGTTCTTAAGTTGAATCTGTATGTAAGTCGGAACTGGCGTCAGCCGCTGCTGAAACTGATCAGTTTCAACCGTGGCTGAATCTGGACGCCAGTTCTGACTTACATACAGATTCAACTTAAGAACCCCAGGCATCCCCAAGTCAGCTGCTGCTAAAACTGATCAGCGGCTGATTCCAGGAAGCCCGGGGCAGGGGCTTCCTATAGTCAGCCGCTGGTCAGTTTCAGCAGCGGCTGACTTGGGGATGCCTGGGGCAGAGCAGCTGGGGTGCTGCTGGGTTGGTCCAGTAGCGCCGCCACTCCTCGGCGCTACTGGACCAACCCAGCAGCACCCAAGCTGCTCTGCCCCAGGCGTCCTGATTCAGCCGCTGCTGAATCTGACCAGCAGTGGCTGAATCAGGACGCCTGGGGCAGAACAGCTGGGGTGCTGCCTGGTTGGTCCAGTAGCGCCCAGAGCGGCGCTACGGGACCAACTGGCAGCGCCCCAGCTGCTGTACCACAGGTGTCCGGAGCAAAGCCATGGAGCACGGGGGCAGCGGGACAGCCCAGACGCGCCGTGGCTGTCCTGCTGCCCTCGGGCTCCGTGGCTTTGCTCTGCTTTGCTCCCCGTCCCCCTGGTCTGCAGACCAGGGGGACGGGGAGCAAAGCGGCGGAACACGCTGGCAGCGGACAGCCCAGACGCGTCTGGGCTGTCCACTGCCTGCGTGCTCCGCGGCTTTGCTCTGCTTTGCCCCCCCGTCCCCTTGGTCTGCAGACCAGGGGGATGGGGGGAGGGGCAAAGCAGAGCCAAGCCGCGGAGGACGCGGCCAGCTGACAGGGGGCCTGCAGACCAGGGGGACGCGGCCAGCTGACAGGGGGACTGCAGACCACGGGGACGCGGGGGGGGGGCAAAGCAGAGCCAAGCCTCGGAGCGCGTGGGCAGCGGACAACCCTGTCCGCTGCCCACGTGTTCTGCCGCTTTGCTTCCTCTCCCTGGTCTGCTGGAGACTAGGGAGAGGAACGGCCCCGTTCGTAACTGCGGATCCGACATAAGTCGGATCCGCGTAACTCGGGGACTCCCTGTATCTAAAAGGGTGTTACAAGGAGAAGAGAGAAAAATTCTTCTCCTTGACCTCTGAGGATAGGACAAGAAGCAATGGCCTTAAACAGCAGCAAGGGAGGTTTAGGTTGGACATGAGGAAAAACTTCCTGTCAGGGTGGTTAAACACTGGAATAAATTGCCTAGAGAGCTTGTGGAATCTCCATTACTGGAGACATTTAAGAGCAGGTTAGACAAACACCTGTCAGGGATGATCTAAACAGTGCTTGGTCCTGCTGTGAGGGCAGGGGACTGGAATGGATGACCTCTTGAGATCTCTTCCAGTTCTGCTTCTATGATTATCATAACCAGAGTTCTTCAAGATATGTGGTCCCCAAGTATATTCCACTGTCTGTGACTGATTAGCAGTGCTCATTGCAGGAGATGGTTCAAGGATCTCAGTTATACTGAGGGTGGACAAGCCAAAAGATGCATCAGCTGTGGATGCTTGTACCAGTGCGTAATATAAAGGTACTGGCCAAGTCCTTGGCTGCGCCTTTGCAGAATTCAATAAGTGGAACATCTCAGAGAGACCACCAACAATGCCTGGACTCTGGCAAACTGAGCCCTCATATCCTGTGAAGGAGGGATATCTGCCAATTTTCAACATTGTAGAATAGAGCCTGAGATCCATTTGAAAAATCGCTGCAAAGAAAATCCCTTCTTCTTTCATCCATTCTACCAGGGACATAAACAGTCTAGGCAATTTCCTGATCAGTCTTGTTTTCTGTATGTAGAGTGCCAAAACCCAACAAATATCCTGAGAAGAAAGTCTCTTGTCATTGCTGATGTGGGATTTCAGCAACAGGGCTGATACATTTATCACTTGGTTTACATGAGTCTGGGATGCAGTCTCAAAGAAACATTAGCCTTATAGTGGTAGAGATGTAGCCGTGTTAGTCTGGGGTAGCTGAGCTACATTAGCCTTATAGAAACTGTATTCAGTGATCACCCAAAAGGGCTCTCTCATTCCTTCCCTTCTAGCTGAGATGATGGAAAGGAGACTTATACTAATAGTTATGTCAGTGAGAAGACAACTAAGGGGTCAGACAGAGAAAGTTCTGATTAGGGCTCTCAGAAACCATGCTGTCACTGAATGATTGAAAATTAAGCAGTCGTTAATTGACAGAGTGACTGTTGATGGCTGCTGAAAGAGAATTGACAGACCAATGTTGTTAAGGAAAGTAAATAGCCTTGGACAGTAGGGATGTCAGAGTCCTTTGGAGCTGATAGAGGGTGTTGGCATCAGATGGAGAATCTTTTCCACTTGGCAGGTAGCACTGTCTAGTGGACTCCTTCCTGCTATTACTGAGAATGTTCTGGAGAACTTCTGAACAGATCCTTCTCCAGTTCTGATGCCCATACAGAGATCATGTGGTAACACAGAGGGAATCTCAATTGGGATGCCTGACTTGGCCTTTCTCCTAGACGATAAAGGCCTGAATAATCATCAGCAGACACGCTGAAAATTGTATGAGGCTGGGAGAAGCCAGAACCATCTGGGCACAACCGGGATCACCACCGTTCCATCCTGCTAGACTCTTAGGGTGTGTCTAGACTACAGAGTTTTGTCGACAAAAGTGGACTTTTGTCGACAAAACTATACCTGCATCTACACTACCGCTGAGTTCTGTCGACATAACGTCGACAGAACTCAGCAGTTTTGTCGACGCTGGTAAACCTCATTTTACGAGGCATAACGCCTTTTGTCGACAGAGTTCTGTCGACAGAAGGTGTTATTGCATCTAGGGTTGTGTCTAGACTACAGGGTTTTGTCAACAAAGCAGCTTGCTTTGTCGACAGAACTGAATGTAGTCTAGATGCTCTTTGTCGACAAAAGCTTTGTCGACAGTATCTGTCGACAAAACTTCTGTCGACAAAAGCCTGTAGTCTAGACGTACCCTTATTCAGAATCCAAGTTGAGGGGGGGAATAGTGTGAATGAATACACTAAGGATACTGAACCACACAGTTCTCAAGACCTGGAGCCGTACACTATGCACTTTTTGCTCCCTGGAGATGCAATCAGGTTGCAAAATAGAACCCCCCCCCTCCCATAGTTGAAAATGTTCTGGTAGAAAACTGTATTCACCAAGTCATGGAGTTCCCAAATGTGACCTGTAACGAAATGCCTGATGTGGCTATCTGCTAATGTACTATGATCTGTGAAGTGCACCACCAAAAAAGCAATCTGATGGTGAATTCACCAGTTCCAAAGGTTAGCAGTTTCTATGCAAATGGCGGGATTCTAAACCCCATTGTTTGGTGATGCAGAACACTTGTCACATAGCTCACCACCATCTGAATATGATTTTATATTAGTGACAAAAAATGTTTGCAGGCTTCTCACACTATTCTCAGGTCTAAGAGGTTTCTGTGTGTCCTGAAACTCCATGTTTTTGTACTGTCTGCTCATCCGGATCAGCCCCCCCATCTCAACAAAGAGGCATTCATGATCAGGGTCCCCATGGGTGGAGAGGAAGAAAATGGGACTCCAAGACACATATGTTCTCTGTGTGTCCACTGAGGCAATCTCTATCCTATACACCACTAGCAGTGGCATATAGTGTATGTCATAATGCAAAGCAAGTTGCTTTCACACTCTAGTGTGTAGCTACATGCATCAGTAAAAGGCTCTGGTAGTGGGAAGGCTGCAGGGCCAGGCACTGATAGTGGAGAGCTGCTACGAGTTTTTCTCCACTGCTTTCCTGATGCCAGAATCTTTCCTTGCATCAGGGAAAGGCTACAACAGCAGCAGAGAGCTGCCAGAGCCTTGCCCCACAGGGGAAGATTCTGGCAGCAGGGAGGTAGAGGAACAAATAGCAATATAGACAGGGAAGGCAGTTCTTGGGTGCTCAGAGAACCATGAAGGGTACCTATTCTAAAGTATGCAGGCATATCTTTATTACTAAGTAGCGTCTCACGATACGTACTACTATTTAAACTGGTTCTAGAGGAATGGGTACTTACATACTACCGTAAGGAGCGGGCAGTGTAGATATACCCCCAAATCCTGCCTTACACCTGAGAAGGAGTGCATTTAATTTGTCTATGTCCTGTCTGCTTGGCACAGACAGTGCATAGCCAAGCCTGCAGGCAATGAAGTAATAGTCTCATGAGAAAAGACACAAGTGCAAGATGCCATGTGACCTACAAGGTCTAAGCATAAACAGACAGATATCTCTGGGTATGATGCTTTTGAAATTGGTCATGAGGGAGGTATGCTTTGGTGGTAACAAAGTCCAAGGCTGTGTCAATTAACTTCAGTCTGTGTGGGAACTAAAAAGGACTTTTCTGTGTTCACTCAGATTCCTAAAGATGTCAGGAAGTTGATTAGGGAAGAAGCTGTTGTTGCTACTTCCTTCTATGTCTTCCTTATAAATTGCCAATCATCCATATAAGGGAAAAACGGAATATCTCTTGCAGGTGTGCTACTACTATCTCTGTAAATATCTCTGGTACTGAATATGGAGAACTCTATTGGTAATTGTTCCTGTCCACTATGCACATGAGGAAAATCCTGTGAGAGGGATGTGTGTGTCTACGGAAGCAGACATCCTTTAGGTCAAGAACTGTAAACCTATCATTTCTGTTCACAGATGGAATTACTGACAGCCGTGTGACCATTCTGAATCTCATTTTACAGATAAATACATTAAGCTGTCTGAGATTCAAGATGGGTCTTCATCCTCCCTTCTTTTTGGGGATGAGAAAATACCTTGAATAGAATCTCTTCTCTTAGTGTTGAGGGGATTTCAGCTCTATGACACCCAAGAGAAGTAGCAGTCTACTTTTTGACTAGATGTCGTCTCTTGAAGAGGGAAGGGAATTTTGGAAGGAGAAGGGAAGTGAATGCTATGAAACAGCTGGAATGAATGCTATCAAGGACCCATTTGAGCATTGTCATTGTCCACTATGTGTGGGGAAAAATGGGTTATGCAACCTCCAAACTGAGTGCTTGGGTTTCAGCTGAAGGATGCTACATATAGATGGATTCACAGCTCTCAAAGATACCATCAAAAGAACATTTTAGCAGGATGCTGTGGTTGAAAGGAAGAAGGAAGCAGAGTATTATGCTTGATTCTCTATGGTCTTCGTCTTTTTTTTGTGTGGTGATTTGTATCCTCTCTGATCATTAAAGGATTGAAAGGCAGCTTGGGTTTTTATATTTGCAGCCTATGGAACTTCCTTTTGAGAACTGGGGTATATTTCTCCAAGGAGTGCAGAGTACAGAATATTTCAGAGTTAGCTGCTATGGTCTTACTATCCCGGGGGAATCCTGACAAGTGGAGCCAGGACACTTTATATATGATTATTAGCATTACCACTGAACAGAATGTGGTGTCAGCTGAACTGGCTATAGCATGGAGGGAGGATCTGACAATCAGCTTCACCTTCCCCAGTAAGAGTTTAGAACTGTTCTCTATTCTCTTGAAAGAGTCTTTATGCAAATTCAGTGAACTGTGTAATTAATAGCCATATTTAGAAAGCAATGCTTGGTCATTTTGATATTCTGAATTGAAGAATGGTAGAGGTGAAGATTTTTTTATCCCCAGGTGGTCTAGTCATTTAGTCGCCTTCTTAGAGAAAGAACGTGATTGATAGTGTCTACTTCCTTCTTTGGCAGCATGCAAACATGGTGCGTTTAGGGCAGGTCATGTAAATAAACAGTCTGCTTCCGTGGCTGGTATGGAATATTTCTCTTTTGCCCCTTAGGCAAGGTAGCACATGTCGCTCATGTGTGAGACACAGCTCTGGCAGGCTCCAGAATATCATCACCTGATGAGGTGTGGTATTTTATTAGGCACAGCTCTGTAGGATGTCCGGGAGCATTGAGGTGTTTCTTGGAACTCCCTTGGAGGAAATGAATGCATCTGCCACCCTCCTTAACAGATCTTAAAATTGCCTGTTGTCATCAGGTGGAGAAGAACAATCTGAAGCAACCTCCTAGTCAGTAGAAAATGAAATCCTTCTCAGTGAGATCGCCAGTACGATTGGTTCTGTTTTTTTTTTCCTTCTTTCCTCTTGTATAGACTCTTGAGGAGGATTTAGTTCTGCTGTGGAAAGGGTATGACAGCAATTCTTGAAGGGACTGCATAGATTCTTCATGCTTTCTATTGGGCCCCAAAGTGATAAGTAATGGCACCTAGTGTAAGGGATCAAATGCTGGGTTGGGAAGGCCTAACGACAGTCCCACATTAACTCAGCCTTGTAGAACTACAAAGGCACCCAAGAAATTCTGGACCCTCTGTTGGGGTTGAGATCATGTCTCTGAGGAGGTGAGGAAAGTTCTTCAACAACATTCAACTCTCCTGAAAAAAGAAATGTAGGCTCCCCTTCTAAGGAAGGTGCCGTCAGAGCCATGTATGATGAATTCCCCCAGGACAGCAGCTTCTGGCTTGGTGCTATTCTGGAACAGATGTATATCCACAGTGGAATATCCAAAGTGGTTTTCTTTCTTTTAACCAAGTTGAAGCATTGTTTTGTGGTTTTCTTTGCTTTTTGCAGTGCTGAAAGGAACCCTTTACTTAATAATGCTAGTCCTTCTTCCCAAAGAGTCATGCCGGTGGTGTCATTTTTGCACTTCCTATGATCCAAAAACTTATCCATGCCAATTGCCAGGGAGGTTACAAGAACATCCTGATCCTTATAGGCAGGGCTTGACAAACAATGTAATCTACTCGCCTGTGGCAAGTAGATTACACCCCAGAAGAGCCAGTGCAGAGTGATCTGCGCATGTGTAGAACGATCTGCGCATGCACAGAGCGCAGCAATGTGCGGCTGGCGAGCCCTGCTTATAGGTACATTCTGGTTCACCAAAGAATGTCGTGCAAGACCCTAAACAAAAGAGGGGTCACAATGGTAATTACTAGTGTTGTAAAATATATTTACAGCTACTATGTAAGAGTTATGGACATACGCTGAAAATGCATTTTAAAGTCTGTATCAAGGGAGAGTGAACAAACAGGTTTTCTGTCAGACAAAAGATGTTTAGTCACCTGTCTCTGTCAGCATGCAAATTAAATAATGTAGCACAATGGCTACACATCTACATACAAAGTCAATAGGGGGATGCAAAATCAACAAGACAGCAGAATACAGGAAAATTAGCCACAGGGGGATCTCTGTCTACCTTGACAAAAGACGCTGAAAAAGATTTTAGCTAAAATGCAACTCAATTATATAGCTTCAGAAGGGTAGCTGAGTTAGTCTGTAACAGGAAAAACTTAAAAAACAACAAATAGTCTAGCAGCACCTTAAAGACTAACAAAACATGTAGATGGTAACATGAGCTTTCATGGGCACAACCCACTTCGGTTGACAGGAGTATTAGAAGTCCAGATCAAAGAATAAATAAGGGAAGAGGGGAGGGGGAAGGAGAAAAAAAAGAGAAAAAAAGGAGGGGTTGGTTAAATCATTAGGATGTGGAAGGTAGTGTGCGAGCCAGCCAATGTCCCTGTTCATACCATTTGCATAAGAATTAAACTTGTGAATGAAATTAAGTTCCAGCCCTTCTCTGTTCCAACCCCTTGGCTTGTGGAACTCGCCTGAAACAAATCAGTGACTTGGAGATCCATTAATGAATGGACAGACTCTATGGGAAAGAATTAATGGACACAAATCAGATATCTGAAAAGGCAATACACAAAAACCTGCTGGAGAACACTTTAATCTGACGACACCAACCAGCCAACAGAGGTGTTAATTGTTCTTATCAGCCTCTTGTAATTATTTGACCCATCTTTTCACTATCTCTTTTTTCCTCCCCTCCTTTTCTTTTTTTCCCCCTCCTCCCCCCCTTCCCTTATTTATTCTTGGATCTGGACTTCTAATACTTCTCTCATCTGAAGAAGTGCGTTGTGCCCATGAAAGCTCATGATACCATCTACATATTTTGTTAGTCTTTAAGGTGCTATTAGACCATTTGTTGTTTTTTAAGTTTTCAATTATATAGGTTAGCCTAACTAACATCTCTAGGAAGAATGTTATGATTTTACGTTATAGGTAACTGCTTTGTTTCCGTTATCCTTACACACTATCTCTTGAATCTTGTGACAAACTTCGTTTTCACAGAGCTATACAGGCAGTCCCCGGGTTACGTACAAGATAGGGACTGTTGGTTTGTTCTTAAGTTGAATCTGTATGTAAGTCGGAACTGGCGTCAGCCGCTGCTGAAACTGATCAGTTTCAACCGCGGCTGAATCTGGACGCCAGTTCTGACTTACATACAGATTCAACTTAAGAAACCCAGGCGTCCCCAAGTCAGCTGCTGCTGAAACTGATCAGCGGCTGATTCCAGGAAGCCAGGGGCAGAGCAACTCTGCCTCCGGCTTCCTGTAGTCAGCCGCTGGTCAGTTTCAGCAGCGGCTGACTTGGGGACGCCTGGGGCAGAGCAGCTGGGGTGCTGCTGGGTTGCTCCAGTAGCGCGGCTCCTCGGCGCTACTGGAGCAACCCAGCAGCACCCCAGCTGCTCTGCCCCAGGCATCCTGATTCAGCTGCTGCTGAAACTGACCAGCAGCGGCTGAATCAGGGCAGAGCAGCTGGGGTGCTGCCGGGTTAGTCCGGAGCGGCGCTGCGGGACCAACCCAGCAGCCCCCAGCTGCTCTACCCCAGGGGTAGGCAAGAAAAGCCTGGTCTGCTGGGGGGGGGGGGGGGCACTAGCTGCTCCCCCCCCCCCCAGCAGACCAGGGAGACGGGGGTGGCGGGACCGCCCAAGTCCTCCACAGCTTTGCTCCGTCTCCCTGGTCTGCTGACCTGGGAGACGCGGAGCAAAGCCATGGAGCACGCCCACAGCAGGACAGCCCAAGCGCGCCTGGGCTGTCCCACTGCGGGCGTGCTGCGAGGCTTTGCTCCCTATCTCCCTGGTCTGCTGGTCGGGAGACGGGGAGCAAAGCCGCGGAGCACGCCCGCAGGGGACAGCTCAAGCGCGCCTGGGCTGTCCCGTTGCGGGCGTGCTCCAAGGCTTTGCTCCCCGTCTCCCTGCAGACCAGGGAGACGGGGAGCAGCTTTTCTTGCCCCGGAGGACGGGGGCGGCGGACCGCGGCGCATCTGGTCGTCCCGCCGCTCCCGTCCTCCGGGGCGAGAAAAGCCCCATTCGTAATTGCGGATCCGACATAAGTCGGATCCACGTAATTCGGGGACTGCCTGTATAGCTCAGTTCTGCAGTATTAGTGATTTGTGCTGATACTATGTTGAATCATACAAACCAGTGCATACACTGTTCCCCTGGAGACAGCAGATCTAGTGTTTCTGTGACTGTTTGCTGGAGAAGAGGCTGTACAGTACAGCGGAATGCTTCAAAGTGGCTCAGGGACTGTGCGGCACTTATTGTTAACCGGAAAGGCACAATAAGGGATGACATAGCCCAGAGAGCACTGTTTGGGTGGCCAACAGGCTGATGGTGTCAGGGAACTAATGCTCAGTTAAGCACAAACAGGGAAGGTTAACAACAAAACTCACAGTCCTATGTACCCTAAGAATCCTCACAGCTTCTTCTGGGTACTCTGTTGCTGAAGCAACATCGGGTAACTGCCCGATGTTCCTAGAAATCACTAATATAAACAGACAGCCTGATAGGCAGAGATATGAAGCACATTTATCTCCAGCTCTCAATCAAGAAGTCTGCATTGCGGACATAATTCAAACTGTTTGCTCTAACTGGGTCAGATATGTTTGTCAATAGCTGGTTACAAATATGCGGTTGTACTGTGGACAAGGCCTTAAACAGGAAAGCTTTGTATAATCAGAACTCCAGAACAGATTGAACCTCTCTAGTTTGGCACAATCTGGTCCAGCAACTTCCGTGGTCTGGCATAATTTTAGTTAGTTAGATGTCCACTTATCACGAGTGTGGCCAAGTTTCCCACGGTCCCATAAAGTCTGTTTACAGCCACCAGTCCTGGCTCTCAGTGTTTTGTGCTGTTATTTAGCTCTAATTTACCCCAAGTGTCTTCTAAGAGCCCAGTAAGCAGTGGAAGTGATGGTAATGCTGCTAGACTTGGGGTGGGCAAAAGGATCCAGCCTGCAAAGCAAGTTGATCTGGCCCGCAAAGACCCTGCCACTCGCCCCACCCCTAGGCCAATCAGCGCACTTCTAAACACCACATACTCCTTGCAGGATGGGGGCAGGGTGGGAGGAGACTTTGCATGTTCCCCCTGCCCCAGGGCTAATCAGGGCTTGGGGGAGGGAGAAGCGCATGAAGTCTCCTCCCGCCCTGCAAGGGGCTCACGACTTAAAGTCAATCACCAGCTGCTGGCTCAGTTGGTGGCTGATGCTAAACATGGTGCTCCCTTGCAGGGCAGGGTCAGGGAGTGAGAGATTTCATGTGCTCCCTTTCCCCAGGCCCTGATTGACCTGGGGTAGCAGGGGGGAGCATGCAAAGTCTCCTCCCATTGCCAGGGGCACGGGCACCTAGAGAGAACAGCTGCCAGTTCTCTCTGCAGGCAGCAAAGACTTCGCATGCTCCCCCGCCCCCACACCAATCAGGGTCTGTGGGTGGGGAAGCATGGAAATGTCCTGTCCTCACCCCTTCCAGGGTGGCCCGGGGCCAGTTAAAAAATGTCTGAAGTGTCCCCTGGTCAAAAATTATTGCGCACCCTTGTGCTAGACAATACTGACCTCCCATGGTCTGGCAAATTCTCCGGTATGGCACTGGTCAGGTCCCAAGGTGCGGAATTAGAGAGGTTCAACCTGCACTCCCTTTTAGCCTTGGGATTTGACAGTGCTATAATATTTAAAACTGTCTGAAACCAGTGGCTCCCAAACTGTTGCCTGCTGGAGCAGATCCAAGGAGAACGAATGTGACTGTCTCGATTTTCACAAGTATCCAAGGAAAAAGGAGCTAAGAAACCTGTAAAGCCTGTACAAGCAGATGGAAACAAATAGAGCTCAGGCTCAACAGCTAGTTGCTTACAAATATGAGGCAAGAAAACAGGACCTGCCTTCAAAGTCTGAACCGTCAGTGGGACTGAAGCTGCCAGCCACAAGAAGCAGAGGAACACTCCGGAAGTAGGGGACAATGCATCTTAGTAATGTGTTAAGGGAAGTGTCATGGTGTATATGCACCCCATCCTATCAGAGCGAGGTGGCAGGGGTGTGTAAACACTGTTTGCTCTCGTTGGTCCATTGGTGGCCTGAGTGACTCCATCACCCCAAAGTAGGGCGGCCTCATGGCCCGAGGGTCCATATAATATCCCTTTGATCACAGGGCAGTACAGCCAAGTGGCTGCAGTCTTTACTGTAGTACTTGGATTGAAGGGCAGCACTATCAAATGGACAGAATCTTCAAGTTGCAGAGCAGCACAGCCTAATGGCCAGCGTCCATATAGTAGCTCTCTGGCCACAGGGCACTATAGCCTAGTAGCTAAAGCCTATGAAGTCGCCCATGTCACAGGGCAGCATGGCCCAATGGCCAGACTCTCTGAATTTTTGCAGTTCCTGCGATTGCTGGAGACGAAGGACTTTACAGCCCAGAGTGAGCTGAGCTGCTCCCTTTTATACTGCCCCTGCACTTGGCGCATGTCCAGTACAGCTGGAGGGCGGGACTTCCTCTGACCACAGGGCATTAACCACCCCCTTCCTGGCCCTGTGCAGTGGATGCATATCCCGTCACAAGAAGCAAAGAGCCAGTAACACAGAACAAAACAAAGAACAAAAGCAGACAGTACAATCAAGTCATTTAAAAAAGAACAATTAACAACAGCTATAAATACATCTTCTTCCTCCCATCCCTTTTCAATGTAAGCAATTGCGAGAGCTGCCACAGGAATGCTGGGTGATCACCCATGAGAGCAGAGAGGGCTCATGTGATCATTCTATTAAGATGTGGTCTCCACATTATGAAAAAGTTTGAGAATCTCTGTTAGCAGATCCGTCAATTCCTATTTCTGAGTCTCCTATGTATTATCTGGACTCATATGTGAACCTAACAAATTCCTGCAACATTTGTTAGTGAAAAGCATTAAGGCTCTGATTCAAGAAAAGATCTCTGTTCAGCATCATGTGCTTAATTTCAAGCGTACGGTTCAGTATTATCCTGGATAGAAATGGACATACGCACATGGTTAAATGCTTTCCTGATTCGGGACCTAAAAATAGGAGATTGATTCTGCAGTTCCTCTGTCTCTTGCTCTCCTAATGACAGGCAACTATTGTGCCATATCATAATGATAGTAAGATAGCTTAATTGCTTCTTTCCAGAGGATGTCAGTTCTGCTTAACTGATACCTAATGCATGTGTCTTGCAGTAAATGTATTAATCTATAAGTACCCTACATTTTCCTCCGCTGCATTTGAAGAAAGGCTAAGTTCCAATGACTGGCTTTCTAAATGCTATATTCACTGACATGGACAGCAGCAATACTTTTCTCCTAGGACTCATTTATTCGTGAAAGATGCATAAAAAAAACCTTCTGTCTTCATTTATTGTACTTTCTCGACTAAAGCTTCAGTCTGCTTATGAATTCTCTAGTAGCTCTCTAAATTGGCCTAATTGAATAAATGAAAACATACTGAATTGCCAATATTTTGATATACTGGGATTAAACAGTTTTATACCATAGATTTCTGCCACCCCCATTCTTCATAGTGGGAGCAAAATTAATTATTTAAAATGTACTAAAGAGCAAAAGAATAAACAATCAAGTAATACATAGAATTTAATAATAAGCAGTTGTGAATTGCAGAGTTATTATTCATTGAGAGATTCCGGTGATGTCAAACCACATGTATTTTAATAAAATAAAAATTAAATTCCTTTTCATATTTCCCTTCCTGCTCCAATACCTGCTGTGAAATATTTTTGAGCATGTCATCTAAGATAATCTGCTTTTTGGAACTGGTGGATTTAGAGGATTCATAATTTCTTGTGGATCTCTCAGTGTTAAATTAGAGTCTGCTAACAAGTCATCAAACTACACCAAGATGATACTATATTATACTGTATATTGTACATCAATTACCATTCCTTCAGGAGCAAGATCTTCACAGAATGGTTTTAACCTATCCACGTATGGTACTTTTACAACCAGGTCTGTACCAGGGCATTCTGGGCTTCGGAGACCATGGTACCTACACCGTTGCTTGGGGTAAGGGCTTTTGGGTAGTAAACATTGCATTGACGGGTGGAAGACAAGCTGGACCTGTGCTAAAAACCTCATTCTAAACGCTGAAACAAACTGGTACAACCTATAAATGTAAAACATCTGAGTCAGCTGTTTTGTGCAGATGAAATATTCCATGTGTGTTGTTAGCTCAAGACATCCAGTTCAGGATTTCTGAGTTGCCACATACTTTTTTCAAAAAGTACTTGGAGACTTTTCAGGCCCAGAGTGGGGAGTAAAGGGGAACAGCTCCCAGCTCCTGGAAGAGGCAAAGACTAAAGTGGAAGGGATGAGGTTGGGGACTAGCCTTCCCCAGCAAGCCTTTCAGCACTTGTGGATGTGCACGTCCCATAGTTCCAGCAGTGATTAAAGCTCCCGGGGCTTCAGCTGCTGGCATGGTCAAAGTAGCAGTGGCAGTGGCCTAGTGCCCCGGGCTCTTTTAACTCGTTCGGCTTTGGAGCTGCTGCTCCCCTTCCCTCCCCTTCCTATCAGTGGCCCTGTGTGCAGTTATATGAACAGTCCTATAAAATTGCCACTTTGCACCTCCCTTACGTATTAGTCATCTGCAAACAAATGGAATTTATGTTCTTATTCAAAAGCAAACCTTCCTTTCTTCTTCTGATACCAACATTATTAAAAAAAAATAAATTATGCCTTTTTCTGTCGTGCGTGAACAGCATGTTAGATAAGTTCAATACATAAAAGCAATTTATGATTCTAAAAAAGGATTTTTTTTTTTCATTTTGAGTCTACAAATTATCAACACTTGTTCCTGGATAAAATATGCTAAAAGATCTCTCAGAATAGAAACAGATTTAAAACTTACTTGATTTTTTGAATCCAAATACAATAGTCTGTAATGTAGAGATCATTAAGGATGTAGGCAGGGTCATTTTCTCGAAAAATCTTGTGAATGTCCAGCAGACACTTCAAAACAGCACTTTTACCTGGAAAAGCATTTATATTTTTTGAAAAAATAAATACAAATCTAAATCATTACAATCTTACACCTGCAATAAACATTTCATTGCAACACTTTATATCTGTGGCAGCAATCTTACTACTTTTTTCTGTTGAGTTAGTGCCTCAATCATTTGATTGGAATTCTTCACTCATTTGTCTATTAATTTATAAAAAAAATATAGGGAGTAGAGATTTAGGTCCCACTTACACAAGTTCTCTTCCACTGGTCTTCCTCTGCTTGCACACAGCCTCACTGAAATCCATGTAAATGTGCCAATTTGGAGTAGGGATGTTAGAAAGCGTTTTGGGGATTTTTTTGGTAGTAAATGTGAACATGTTTACATAGGGGGCTGGCACCACAGGAATTAGTGTGTGGGGGGAGCTAGCTTTTAAGCATGCTTCCTACAAGCACCGGCTCCTGTGGGGCCGCCAGCCTCCCCACCCCCACATTACTGTCTCAGAGGCAGCAGCATGGGGAGAGGGGAGTTGGCTCCCGAGGAGTCTGCTTAAAAGCCAACTCCCCACTAGCACCAGCTCCCAATTGCTCCCCGCCACTTGCGCTGCCTCTGATACAGAAGCAGCAGCGCAGGAGGATCCCTGCACGTAACCGTGAAGGTTAATCGATGAACCCAGGCTCATCGGTTATCCATTTAAATATGTATATTAACACATCCCTAATTTGAAGTCCATTGCAGGATCTGATCCTTAGTCCTCAGTGTTTCCTGCTGCTGTCAGTGATAGACTGGTTGGCAGCTCAAACCTCTGGGATAAAAAGAGCTTATCATACAGTCCTAATAACTAAAAAAATATAAATCCATTTTTAAAATGACTGGATAAATCTCTGGAAAATGAACATTTAGCAGCAAAAATACATTTTCTTATTTCATAACCAAAGGAGACTTGTTCTGCTCCATTCTTCTTTCATGGGTCCCTCTTTCTACAAAGCGAATGTTTAGCTACAAGCATTTCCTAATGATTTAGAACTTCTTCACATCCTTTTTTTTTTCAAAAGCCTCAAAACCACTAAGACTTAAGAATTAGTGAGAACACTTTTTAAATGTATATTTTTACTAGGCAGTGAAAATAAGCAGGACTAATAAACAAAAATAAAGTGTGCAGAGGGGAATCTAGCAGTCTCCTCTGTTTGGGTCAGCTTCGCCTAGATTATTTTTTTAATCTTAAATAAAAATTAAGATATTCAAGAAATCAACTCAGAACTCCCCCTGCTGTCCAGCCAGGAGATTTAATCAGAGAAGTGCCCCAGACTGAGTGCGTTTATGCCAGTTTCCAGGACAAATAAGGGGGAAATGGGAAAGTTGTTGTTCAAGAGGGTATAAATCAGTGGCAGATGTGAAGAAACTGAAGAAATGTTGCACTGGTGGAGAACTACTCAAATAGAAAACTGAAGAGAGAATCAGATGCAAATTAAGATGCATAAGCAAGGGGCTGAGCTATAACTTCTAAACTTTATCATCCTTAATATCTGACAAGACAGACTATTCCGAGTTGAAAAGCAGCAGCCTCATTTTCTTAAAAATTGACAATGGAGTAAAAACCTTGTTAGCTGTCAAACTGCCACCCAGAACAGCTTACAGAGTATGTGTATATATAATGTTATATATATATTGTGTGTATATATATTATGTATAAAACCAGTTTTAAAAGTTTTCAGGACAAATAAGGGGCAAGGAAAGGACCGGGTTAGAGGGTCTCTCTTTCTAATGCCCCGTAATTCCTTGATTCTATTCACTGACATTCATGGGGGTTTGGTGGCTTATCTGACAGGTCCTCTGCTGCAGCAAACAGCAGACTGTTGCATAAAAAAGCCTCTGCCTGAGCTTACTTGATTTATATACAAGGATTTTCTAAAGCTACACCAAACTGTAAGGTCTAAGGTTTGAAACTGCAACTTATTGTGATCTTTGTCAAACTTTGTAATCTGTGTAATGCTCAGAAATTTACAGTAAACTGCAACTGCGTAATCTTTGTAACTCTCAGCCACCTTGCTTGTAACTTTCCCTAAGGGTACGTCTAGACTACATGCCTCTGGCGACAGAGGCATGTAGATTAGGCTACCCGACATAGTAAAATGAAGCGGCGATTTAAATAATCGCCGCTTCATTTAAATTTACATGGCTGCCGCGCTGAGCCGACAAACAGCTGATCAGCTGTTTGTCGTCTCAGCGCGATAGTCTGGACGCGCGGGTGTCGACATCAAAGGTATTTGTCGACCACCCAGGTAAACCTCATCTCAGGAGGCATACCTGGGTGGTCGACAAATACCTTTGATGTCGACACCCGCACGTCCAGACTATCGCGCTGAGCCGACAAACAGCTGATCAGCTGTTTGTCGGCTCAGCGCGGCAGCCATGTAAATTTAAATGAAGTGGCGATTATTTAAATCGCCGTTTCATTTTACTATGTCGGGTAGCCTAATCTACATGCCTCTGTCGCCGGAGGCATGTAGTCTAGACGTACCCTAAGATGCATTCTCCCCTGGATGAATGGAGAGAGAGCCTGAGTGTGAGTATGTTTGAAGAAGGCTTGGAACAATGTAGCACATTTCAATGAGTCATCACAGTCTGGGCATGCTCCTTGCTGGATAAAGGGAAGTCTGGGCATGCTCCCTGATGACAAGGTGAATGCGTCACAGGGGCCATTCAGACACAATATAAGGAGAGGGAGCACATATGAAACTCTCTTCCTTTCCTTCCCCTGCTCCTGAGAAGCTCCTCTCCAGTGTCTCTCCTGACCAGCTTCCTCAACCATGATGAGCAGATAGACCCTCCAGGATCCACATGCCTTGGCTCCTTCTGCAACCCATATGTCTGTGTAAGTGTGTGAGTGCCTGACGGCAGGAATGAATGGGTGTGAATGAATGGAGGGTGTGTGTGTGTGTGAGCGAGAGAGTGAGTTCTATCCTCTTTAGTTTAAATCTTTGGTGCCTGCTTACTCCTCTTTAGTTTTACCTAGTGGAAATAAACCCATACTAGTGTAACCCTGGGTGGTCTCCAGTGAGAATATTTTTGGGGTAACACAGACCAACTTAACAATTCCAAAGCACTGTCTAGTGTCCCTCTACACTAAATAGAAAAGGAGTTTCTCATTTCATTGCTACAACAATTTCACAAAGTCAGGATCCATCCAGTATACTAAGGGACATGGAGGGGAAATACGTTTTGTTAAAGTTCTACTCTGTTTAGTTAAGACACAATGGATGTTGTCACAGATTTCATTTTCATCACATTGTCCCTCATGTTGCACATTGTTTACACTGGTACAAAGAAAAAGAGGGAACACACTGTGTGAGTGCGACAAGTGATAATTCAGTAGGGCAGTGGTTTTCAACCTATTCATTTTGTAGAACCCATAGGGGCTCACAGACTATATCAAGTATCTCCAAAACACCCTGCATCTCAATTTGAAGTTTTTAGGGTTCCACAAATGAAAAAAAAAGGCTGAAAACCACTGCTGTAGGGTTGTAGAGATAGGCACCCCAACTCAACAGGGAATTGGGAGGAGGACAAAAGAACGGAACCGCCCCATGGACACCAATTAAGAGATTCAAAGATCCTTCAGGGTACACTTGGAGAGACTGCTCATTGTGGGCATACACAGTTCTTATCCAGGCCTGAAGACACCAAAAGCATACAGTCTACCTAAGGGTGGCATAAATGTATAAATGTATAAGCTATCACATAGGAACTGCAGGCAAGCCTTTGCTGTGGTTTGAGAGCTCCCTTGCAGCAGTTCTCAAAGTGGGGTCTTCAAGGGTACTCCGGGGAGTACGAGTCATGTCTGTGGCATCCAGGCCTGCTGCTCAACTCCCCTTCCCTCCCAATGACTCCTGCACAAGGTGGAATAGCTGTTCAGCAGCCTGCAGGAAGTGCTGCAAGGGAGGGGAGGAACAGGGATGGGGCACAGTCAGGTGAAGGGGAGAAAAGAGACAGAAAAGAGTAGGAGGCAGGGTGGGTCTTGCAATTTTTGGTACTGTGCAAAGAGGTGAGGATACCCCAAATGAAAGCTGAAGAAGGAAAATCTATTTACAAAGTAATGACAAGTGTTAAAGAACATGCACAGGATCAACGTGAGTGTTTGTGAACTAAAGTTTTTTGTTTGTTTGTTTCATCTTAGGTATTTGCTGCACCAAAAATTTTCCTGTCATACAATGATCACAGAAACAAACCTAAGCATGCTAAATGGAATTCACTTTAAGGCATCTTAAATAATGGAAATATTAATCAGTAACAATTTACTTTATTTGTAAAGTTACGGTATTACATTGTATTGAGCAGTTCATAAACTGCTTTAAACAAACAGATGTTTCCTGACTGTTTAAAAGTTAGTGGAACAGAATAAAACATAAATACCTAAAAAGATCCTAACCCTGTAAGAGAATTGAAAATAATGATTTATAAATATTTATGAAATGTTATTATATTAAACATAAAAAGTGTTGTAAGAGCCAGTACATTTGCTCATGGATTGCTGGACTCCATAGGAGTTCACTGCTAGGACTGCCTACAACAGAAATCCCACAATTTTCAACTCATGGAGTTTCAGGGGGACTTTTTCCCCACCCATGACTTAAATGATTTTACGTATAATTTGGCCTCTACGTCAATCATTTGATACAACAGAAATAAAGTCACTGTAATCTAGCTTTTTCATAGGCTCAATGGCTCATGCATTAAAAATAAAACATTTATGAAATAACAGAAAACTATAAAATCCATTCAGCTATTTTTTATCTCCTCAATCTGATTTTTTTTCTCCCTACAGCATCATATCAAGTAAATTAACTTCTCTTCCCAATGGCATTTCTATATATTTCTTCACACACTTGCAAGCTGCAAAATGAGTTTGCATCTAAAGAAAAAAACTGAACTTTGTTATCTGATTCTTAAAGGTATTAAAGGATAGCATGAAATTGAATATATGAGGACTATAAAACATGGTACCAAGACCTTATGTTTATACCAACTTAGTCATCAGATTCTGAGATATATAATCTCAAGAATATTTAAGCCAAGACAGCTATATTAAAAATTCAATGAAACTTTATGCCAAACACCACATAATATACGTACACACATATATATGCATGTGTTTGGTGAGGTTTATTTATATTATATATATATATATATATATATATATATATATGCACACACACAAACATGAATGAATGAATGCAAATGAACATTAGAATATTTTGGATCAATTTAAAAGTTCATTTCAAAGTGTCAAATGCAATATATAGCGTGACTGGAACAAGAACTACTGTGCAATTCTGAATCTTCAAAGATCCTTGTTGGCAAATATAATCCTTGACTTGTTGGCAAACATAGTAATTTTACAGTTATGTGTTTTATAATTTGATGGCAGGTTCAATCAATCACCTGTCTGTTGGTCCTATAACAGAGTCCACTGAAAGTAAACCAGACAAAGTTTATACTTGTTTCATAACAGAGGGTGGCTACAGATGGCCACCACTCTGTTACGGAACAAGCAGAAATCTCTAGGTACTAACATCTATCAAGAAAACATAAGAAGTTGAGAACTACAAATCAATCTTTTTTATATGTAATTAGACATTAAATTATTTATTATTCATATGTATGCTGAAAAAAACAGAACATTCTTTAACCTCACAGAAAGGAGTACAATGGTTTATATCTTTACAAGCAGCTAATAAATGTAAAATACACAAATTAGCATTACCTAGTCTAGGGATGTTAGCGTGTAGTCGCTTAAAAGATTAGCCGATAAGCCTGAGCTTATTGGTTAATCATAATGACGACATGCAGCCCCTCTCTTGTTGCCACTGTATCAGAAGTGCTGCCTGCCCCATCCCCTGCTGCCTCCTACAGATGCAGCAGTGGGGGTGGGGGGGAAGGGGAGAGGTGGCTGTCCATTCTGCTGCCTCTGTGGGAGAACGGGGTGGGAAGGGGAGGGAGACAGGCAGTTCCACAGAAGCCAGCAAGCACAGAGAACTGGCTTAAAAGCCAGATCCCCGTGCATGTTGACTCCCACATGCCCCCCACCCTGCATTGCTACCTCTGATAGAGAGGCAGCATCAGCGCAGGGGGAGAGAGGGCTGGTAGACACAGGAAGCAGCTTTCAAGCCAGCTCCCCACACGTATCAGCTCCCACAGAGTTGCCTCCCTCCCCGCGCGGGCAAGTGGGAACCTGTGCTCGTGGGGAGCTGATTTTTAACACCCCTCCCCCTAAGCACTGTCTCCTGCTGCCCCACGAGTGTAAATACGTAACAGAAAAAAAAAACACCAACAGTTACACCTTACAAAAATACATAGTAATTAACATCCCTAATCTAGTCATATAAATACTGACAGAAATAATATACATCTCCTATATTTTGAAAAAAATTATATGATGCCTACAGGTTTACTGGAGAGGAAAAATAATGTTTATATAAATATACCAAAGCTACAAATGATTAATTTGAGCTTAATCCTCAGTTTTTATATACTTATTTATTTTTGATGCAATTTTATAGCTTGTATGTACCAATAACTCAGAAATCAGAAGTTTATCAAATCCAATATAAATCGAGTTTGTACATGTATTCAGATAACTTAGATATGACAGAATATTGCAATCCAAGTATTCAAACTTAAATAGTTTTGTTGCAAAAGCATTTAAAAACATTCAAAGCATTGATCATCCTGAGAAATCTTTCTAGCAGTCTTAATACAAATTAACCTACTGGGCTTCTCTTATGACTAATGAAGAACTGATCTAAATGAATGTCTCACCTACTTTATCAACCAGCTCAAAACAATCAATATTTTGATTAAGGGCAAACTCTCAATGTAGCCCTGCATCTTCAAAGCAAATTCACTCTCAGTTTTCCTTTATGAGTTACCTGTCCAACATTCATAGTGTTATATTCTGTTAAAGTGCTACTATTCTTCAGCCTTTGCAAAGTGTACATCTAGTACACAGAGTCTCAGACTTTAGGTTATGCATTTTGTGTACGTTATCAAACAAACACATCAAACACTATCACAGCTGCAATTAAATTCTTTGCCCACATATCCTATACAAATGTAAATTCCAAATATATTAGTATACTATGCTCTAGCTGCTTTTATCTTCATCTAGGAAAAGGGCTCAACTGATTACTCACTTGCTGAAAGTTAAGCACATGCTTAAGTGTTTTGCTGGATTCAGGTCAAGAGGAATGGTTTTATGGGTAAGATTAGCTTCCTACTGATGAAAACAAGTCACATTTACCTGTACATTTGCATACATTATAAAGCCTGAAGTTGGCAGTTCAGTGCAACCAATACTCCAAAAATAAATATGGTAAAATATAAACATCCAACCCATCATAAAATATATATAAAATAATATTGTACTTACTTTTATTATGCTTTCAGTAGTATATACAACATACTAGGCATTATATAAAAACAAAGACAGGCCCCAAAGACCTTCTAAGATTTTCCATGGAATTTTAAGAAATAAACATTTTGTTGTGTGTTACTTGTAGTATGCCTTTTAGATAGCACAAGCACAAAACTTTACGTTAATGTGGTTTGACCGTCCATCTCCTTTTTCAAATTCATACACAGGTTCATACTTATTTTATTCTGTTTTCTGATAAAATATGTAGCTACTAAATACACTTAACATTAGTTATATTCTTACACATTTTTTAGTTTAAGGCCTTATATACACTACTTTCTAAATGACAGTAGCAAGAAATAACTTAAGCACACAGATATTGGCATTTTCATCTGTGTTGATATTAGGGTTGTAAGCGACTACTCGCTCCCCTCCCATCCCACTGCCTCTGTATTAGAGGCAGCAAGGGGCGGGGGAAGCAGGAGTTGGTCCTGGGGAGAACCGTCTTTTAAACCCGTTCCCCCCCCCCCCAGCATCGTCTCTGCGATGCAGTGGGGGAGGGACAGAGGAGGCAAAGATGTAGCAATCTGGGAACCAGCACAAACTGGGACTGCTCAGTCCCGGCTCGCGCTGAGTTCCGGATCTACCCACACGGTGGCTCTGCCTTTTAAATGTAGTAGGAGCCACCTGGCTCTTACTACATTTAAAATGCAGACATAGCAGTTCCAGAGCCAGTTTGCACTGGCTGCAGGAGTTACCCCTACTGTGGCTCTGAGAAGCACCTCCCCTTATCACCTAACCATGTACTCGATACAAACTGTATTGACTACACGATTAGCCAAATACCCACTCCTTAACATTCTTAGTTGATACTAATCATCTTTGTCTATACCACCATCACCATATTAACTATTTTGCCCTTCCACCCAACAAATTAAGACTATTTTCCTCTTCCAAATTAATCCATTAGAATATATGTAGTTTCTCAAGTAATGGCTTATATAAAGTGCAGTTTGTCTTTTTACCAATGAAAATATATACTGAAATGGGCAAGCATTTACTTTCTTGTGCCTTGCATGCACAAACTGAGCTCTTGAAATTCCACCCACAACTCTGATAATCAACCAACCAATACAGCCAATCACATCTCTTCCTGCAATGGTCTCCTAGGTAACTTATACAGCACAAGAAATTCATGGCATACAGCTAAATGAAACTAAACCTGTTGTACTTCCATTTTTTTCAATGCTTTTCAACAGTTAAGTGTTAAAATGACAAAAGTTTCGATAGCTCACAGGATATATGACAGCTGAGGCCCTACCAAATTCACTGTCCATTTTGGTACTTTCTTGGTTCACAGGATTTAAAAAATAGTAAATTTCATAGTTTAAGCAATTTACATTTGAAATTTCACAGTGTTGTAATTGCAAGGGTCTAGACACAAAAAGGACTTGTGGGGGTTGCAAGGTTATTTTAAGGATGGCTATGGTACTACTACCTTTACTCCTACACTACTTTTAGTGGTGGCACTGCCTTCAGAGCTGGGCAAATGGAAAGCGGCAGCTGCTGGCCTGCACTGCTGCTGGCAGTATGCTGCCCTTCAGAGCTGGCCACCAGCCACTATTCTCTGGCTGCCCACTACTCTGAATGCTGTGCAGAAATAAGGGAGGTGATATCATGACTCCCCTGCAACTCCCTTTTGGATCAGGACCCCCAGCTTCAGGAATACTGATGTTCCCTCCCCGCCCACCCATGGGCGGCTGGTGAAGGCAGAGCTGGGGGAGGAAAGCCCCCAACCCTGCCCCTACTGCCCAGGCCACACCCTCCATCATGCGTAGGGCGGGCAGCACATGGCCCGAGCCTCTCCAGGCCCAGAGCATGGGAAGAGTGGGCGGCCCGCAGCCCCCAGACTTCCTAGTACCAGAGAACGGGGAGAGCAGGTGGTGTGTGACCCCCAGGCTCTCCAGCCCCAGAGCATGGGGAGGGCGGGTGGCATGTAGCCCCCAGCATCCACAGCAGTAGAGCACAGGGAGGGTGGGCAATGCGCAGCCCCCCGCCTCCCCAGCCCCGGAGCACGGGGAGAGAGGGCGCTCAGGGGTAGTAACACTCTGCCTCCAGAACACCTACAGTAGATATTCTGGGGGGGGCAGAGTGTGGGCGGGGCCAGTCTGGTAGTTTGGAAAGGCAATGCCTTCCCCGCCTAGAATACCAGCCACTTATGCCTCCACCCCCTATGAAATCTGTGTAGTAGATGGTAAAAGCATACAAAAGAACAGATTTCATATGAGGAGACCACATTTCATTGGCCAGGATGCATTTTTCAGGGCTGTGAATTTGGTAGGGCCCTAATGAGAGGGCACACAAGTATTCTTGCTCCAAATTATTCACTTAAGGCTTTATAGTTTTCTACAGGGACTGAACATGCTTCGCACCTTTGAAGTCAGAATGTTTAGAATCCACTCAGGTTTGATCATGACAAGACTGCTTCTGTTGCGCAATGACTTATATGGGAGTGACTCTGGTTTGTTCTTAATGAACATATCTATTGCTTTTATTATGAACACGGCACCATAGGTGTAGTTAACAATCCAACGGTCACATTTTCTACTGGTGTTCTAATTGAATTTAAGCTAGTTGCAGCAATTCACACAGACAAAGAATTTGGCCTTGCGTCAGTCATATAATGAAAGGGATGATATCATCCGATTATGCCCTATAATTTTTTATTGGCATTTTTCTCTTCTGCTCAGATTGTCTGTTTGCTCCAACTATCTTCTGATGCTTCCTCCCTCACACTCTCTTCATCTACCTGACTCTGTACATCCCTTTTTGCCCCCCTCATCATTTCTCTTCAAATGCTCCTCTCTCTTTTTCCTTCTGCTTCCATTTAGCTAAAACCCTCCTAACCAAACCATAGAAAAAAAATCATGGCATGACATGATGTTCACATGTCATCACATAATGCACTCTTTGCTATGTTATTACTTCTTTCTCCTACCCTTTGTCTGTCTTGTCTAGTTCAATTGTCTGGAGCAGGGAATGCCTCCTGCTGCGTGTGTACAGTGCGTAGCATACTGGAGTCCCATTCCTGGTTGATCCCTAGACACTGGCATAATAAACAATAAATAGCATCAATCCTCTAATTTCTATTTCAAGAATAACATTACAACACAGCTGTACTTCACAGATCATAGGGTTTTTTTCTCCTTTCTGGTGATGATGGGTCCAGCAACAAAAGTTGAAAAATGTACTGGCTTCCTCCAGTACTCATATTAATCCACCAAAGCAATCATGCCGTCTCTGTTACCAAAATGTTTTTAATTTTTTTTGTTGAGTCACTAAATTTTCATTCTGTAAAACTTCCCTTGCACCACAAAATTAAATTTGAAAATTACATAATCTCTATTTTGAGTCCTTCCCCAAGTGAGGCCAAGTGCACACGGCAAAAGCTGTAGATGGCACTAGAGTACCCAACCTAGCTTGAATGAAACTGACATGGGAACAGTAGAGAAGATAGCACAGCATGGGTTCAGATCAAGTAGTAGAAACCCAGCATAATCCTTGCCTAGTTAGTTACTTAGGCTCACTAGCCTGTGGTGAAGCCCATACTGCGCTGTCTTCACCATTCTCAATACTCACATCAACTGGATTCAAGCTGGCTCCCATAAGTTAGCTCACATGCAGCTTTGCTGTGTAGACAACCTCCGACAGACTGCCTGAATGCTACACTATGTCTAGTATCATAAGCACTTAATTTTTCCCGCACTCAAGCAATGCTATACCTATCCTATGGAGTTAATTGGAAAGGATGCTTAATACCTTCCCTGCTTAACTTCGCTGTCTGATTTTCATGTTGTCAGTGGTAAACTGAACAAGCAGCACTTTTCTTTTGGACGCTATCCCAGAATTAATATAGCAGATATTGATCTAGGAGAGTGTAATAGCAGTATAATTTTCCAGATATTAGAAAGTTACTCACCTTGTGTTGCAATGACAGTTCTTTGAGATGTCTGTCCCTGTGGGTGCGCCACTGTTGGTGTTGGGCTTGTCCCGGCACCGCAGATCAGAGACTTTTCCAGCAGTATCTGGCTGGGCTACACATGTGCAACAGGGGGTGCGCACCGTTGCCACCTTTGGAGCTCTCACACACGGCCCGACTCCCCTCAGTGTCTTCTGAGGCAAAGTTCTGGCTATGCCCCGTGGGGGTCTCACTAATGGCGGATAATATTAACCTCAGAGACTCACTGTGGGCCTATACACAACCCCTTTCTCTTTACAGGAGGCAGGGTCCACAGCTTAGTTAGTTATACTCAACACAGGCTAGTCCATGGTTTTGGGGTGAAAACCCCTTGATAGTCCTGGTTTCCCTTCTTGGGACAGGTTCTATGTTGATGTGGGGGAACTGTCTCACTCTGGTGCCTCTTAACCAGCTCTCATCACACATACAGCTTCTTGCTCCTCTCTTTCTCCTTCTGGTCTGTCCCTGTTTGTCTTCCACCTCTCCTTACCTAGGGGAGGCCTTTTAAACCAACTCCATTGGCTGTAATGGGCTGCAGGGAGCCCTTTTTTCCTTTATTGAGTGACTTGCCTGAGGGAGCAATCTAGTTAAGTAGCCCCAGGTGTTTTTATGCCTTCATTTTATTGCAGCAGGCTCTAGTAGTTTACTCTGGAAAGAGTAAACCACTGATCCAGTGCTCTGTATACCTGCCTTCCACCAGATTGTGGAAGGCTGCTGGCTTAGGTCTGTCACACTTTATATACTCCCACTTTCATGAAATTGTTCTGAAGACGAGAGGAGGAAGGATGGGTCATGGAGCACCCCTGGGGACACACATCTCTAAGAACTGTCGCTACTGCACAAGGTGAGTAACTTCCTTTTCTTCTTTGAGTGATGTCCCCACGGGTGCTCCACTGTTAGTGACTATATAGTGGTACCACAATATGATACGTGGGCTCCGGATTATGTATTATGAATAGATGTGAGTACTGCATTAGACACTGCTGAGTTCACCTCCTATCATGAAGAGATCATGTAATGCTTCATGAAAGTGTGGTTGGATGACCAAGTGGCTGCTGAACAGATGTCTATAAGAGAAACTCCCTTCAGGAAGGCAACTGATGTAGTTACTGCCTAGATGGAGTGCACCCTGGGAGGCATAGGAAGTGGCCTGTTAAGCAGAGAGTACCATTGGGTGATGCAGGATGATACAAATTTGAAGATATATTGTAATAAATAGCGTTCCCTGAAAACAGTCTGCTAACAAGAGGAATAGGATGTGTGATTTTCAGAAAGGCCGTGTATAGTCAATATAGAACGATAGTGCCCTCCAAACATCACGGGTGTGCAAAGCAGCCTCTTCATGGGAGGCCTGAGGCTTTGGATAGAAGGTAGGACGATAGGCTCACTGATGTGGAATTCTGAGCAGACTTTCAGCAGGAAAAAGGGATGCGGTTGGAGGACCACCCTTCCTTATGGACTACATTGTTGGGTGGGGTTGCCTGTAAGAGCGTCGATTTCATTGACTCGTCTCGCAGTTGTGATTGCTATTAACTAAGAATGGGCACTTGGCCAAGGGCTCAAACAGTGATCTAGTTAGCGTGTTGAGTATGAAAATCTAAGTCCCAAATGAGAGGTAAAGGTCTACATAGTGGTTTCAGGTTTTGCAATCCTCTAAAAAACCTAGAAATCGGGTGGGCAAATAAGGAGAAACTGTCAATTGGAGGGTGAAAAGCTGCCAGCGCAGCTAAGTCTCTGAGGGTGTGTGTAAGCTACATGGCTCTGTCGATGAAGCCATGTAGATTAGGCTGATCGGCAGAGGGAAATGAAGCCGCAATTTAAATAATCGCGGCTTCATTTAAATTTAAATGGCTGCCGCGCTCTGCCGACCAGCTGATGATCATCTGTTTGTCGGCAGATCGGGGAAGTCTGGACACGCCACTGTCGACAAGGAAGCCTTTGTCGACCGGCACAGGTATGCCTTTTGAAACCAGGTTTACCTGCGCCAGTCAACAAAGGCTTCCTCGTCAACAGTGGCACATCCAGACTGCCCCGATCTGCTGACAAACAGCTGATCATCAGCTGGTCGGCAGAGCGCGGCAGCCATTTAAATTTAAATGAAGCCGCGATTATTTAAATCTCGGCTTCATTTCCCTCTGCTGATCAGCCTAATCTGAATGGCTCCATCGACAGAGCCATGTAGTTTAGACACACCATGAGCGAAGACACTGATAGATCTTGTCATTTCAGACGCAGAACGTAGTGCAAGACTGTATGAAGAGGAACGGCAGTTGCCTGAGTGCCAATGGTGTTACATCATGCTGTAAAACACCTACACTTGTAGAGGAAAGTATTATGGGTGCTCTGCCATCTACTCTAAAGCAGGACACTTTTTACCTGTTGTGAGCTTGTTTTCTCCACTTCCAAGAACCAGACAGAAGCCAAGACATCAGGTGTAACGTTTCTGGTTGGGGGTGGAGAAGGGAGCCTGTGTTCTGAGAGAGAAGGTCTGCGTGAGTAGGAAGCAAGTAAGGAGGTCAAAGAGACATCCAATATAGATAGGAAAAACAAGTTTGCCTGGCCCACATGGGGACCAAAAGGATTACCGGGGCACTGTCCAACTTGATCTTCCAGATAACCCTTGGTCTGAGTGGGATTGGGGGGAATGTGTAGTAGGGTCGAGCTTCCCACGTGATGAGGAAGGCATCACCTAGTGAGGCTGGTCCTATTGCAGCTCTGGAACAATATTGGGGGCACTTAGTGTTCTGATATGTTGCAATTAAATCCACTGTCTTAATCCCCCAGCGTCAAAATAGGTCCTGTAGAACCAATGTATGAAGTGCCCTCATGGTCCTCCACAAAGCGATGGCTGAGAACATCCGCTATTGTATTTCTGATCCCCAGAAGATATGATACAACCAGGTTGTTGTTGTGGATGTACCAGTTCCATAGGTGAACAGCCCCTGCACAGAGGAATGTAGAATGGGCGCCCCCTTGTCGACGGATATAAAACATGGTGGTGACATTGTGTACAGCAGAACCCCAAATGTGCTGAAGGAATTATCTGCAAGAATTGCTCACAGCGCAGAGCTCTAGAAGATTGATATGCAAGCAAGATTCATGAGCTGACCATCTGCCCCGGGCAAAGTGGTGCTGCATCTGTGTGCCTATACTGCTTCTCTGGAACCTCCAACAGAGCAACCACTTAACTGGTGGCAACTCTCTTGAAAAGCTCCTGAAATTGTTTCAGGTCATCGGTTGAAGGTGTATCATCTGGGATAAAAGCCGCATCGGGTAAAGACAATAATTTATCAGTTGGGGAAAGGCCTCGCTGGTCAGGGTCAACATCAATAATCTGCTCTTCCTGCATCTCCAAGTCCTCCGATGGATAAAGGGGACTATGAGGAGGAAAGGCTGGTGCTTATCTATGGGCCAGAGTTAATGGTGCCGCCAAGCAGTGCCTCGATAGTGTCCTGTAGTGGCATGAGGACCAGTGTGTAGAGCACTGAGGGTGACAAGACCAGTCAGGGTACCACGGACGATGGTGCGAAGGTCACAATCGATGTCTGTCATAGGGAGTGTTTGGTCTTGTTGGGGAAGAGTGTTGAGAAGAAAAAACACTCCTGCGGTCGTCTTTGTAATTGCTGTAGTGTAACAGTGTCGGTGAATGGGGAGAACATGGGACCCGTAATGGAGAGCAAGAGATTTGTCTCTGGGAGTCATCGTATGGTGACCTCGAGCATTGTCTCGAGGTCGGTTCCAGCACTTGGTAGTCATGTTTACATGCAGGGCGGTGCCAACTGAGTGAGGATGCCTGCGGTGCAGATGAACATGATGCCAGTGGAGGCTGCATCTGTGCCAATGGTGAGGGCACCTGTTCCGGGCTAGGTGAGCGAGGCAGGGGCCTAGCCAATTTTGCCCTTGCTTTTCCCAGTGCCAGCAGTGCCGAGGATTTATGTGTCTCCTGGATGTCATCCACTCCGAGTGCTACAAGAACCGGTGCTGAGGGCAGTGTGGTCCATGGTTTCAGTTCTGCAACTGAAGTGGTACAGGGGTGCCCGATGCTGGAAGTGCCTGGCTTGTCTCCCAGGCTGACTCTGGGAGGTAGGGAATGAGATGGGAAGACTCTCTTTTTTTGCTGGCAATTTAGCAGGAGAGGGAGAGCACACTGATTTCTTTCATTTACTGGGAGTTTCCTGCTGAGTACTCACATCCTTGGTTGTTTGAGGCTTAAGGGCCCTATCAAATAATAAATTATAATAAATAAATAATAAATAGGCTGCAACAATGCACACATTTTTGCGGGATGTGCGCCTCTCCCAAGCACTGAATACAAGACCTGTGGCCATCCAAAGCCGGCCTTGTCACATTTCTTAAACCCTGGTGAGCCAGGCAGTGCTGGCTTCCATAAAACTCCATTTTATTTTTTTTAAAGGACTTGGCTCTGTCTCACCAGTCTCAAGTCTATGAATGCAGTTTTTCCTTTTTCTTTTTTTAAATGAAGGGTCATCATCAGACTCACTTTCAGTGCGTTGCGTCTCAGTGGCATTAATGGCCTTACTATTTCTTTCTTTCTTTCTTTCTCTTTCTTTTGCTAGCAACTAAAACATTGTTTCCTGTTCTTTGTACCTTTAAGTAATTTACTCAAACACAAATCTTATCTACAGGTATGTGAAGAGGAGACAGATCGAGCTCCATCCGTGACCGATCACCGTACAAAGGAACTGGGAGGAATTGGGCCACACACACACAAACTCCAAAGGTGTGAATGACGCACAGCCTGGCCAGATACTGCTAGAAAAGTCTCCGATCTGCTGCACCGGGACGAGCCCAACACCAACAGTGGAGCACTCACAGGGATATCAATCGAAGAAGAACATTATAATTTATGGGTCCTGCAGCTTTCACACATCATGAAAAATAATGTTAATAAAATTATGTTAATCAACATGGGTGTGTATAACTGTACAGTTGAAACTGACTTAACTGTTTTGAACTAGGATCTATAATATTGTGTTGCTAGGAGATTTACTTCCAGATATCAAAATGATGACAGCCCTACTCCTAAAGTGTGAAAAAAAATCAAAGGTTCAAATATGTAGCGCAGTCAGCTTTTAATTCATCAAGTTAAATCAATTAAAACCTAACCACATGACATTCCACTACTATATGTTTTGTTTACACAGTATTATTTGGTTGCTATTTAATGGTGCCTGGTTTTGTGTAGGTAAAGGCAGAGGCAGTGCACTAAAAGACAAGTTTATAGATTTCTTCCTCTCCCCCTAGGATATAATTATGACTTTGAACGTGATAAAGAACATTTTATGATGCATACTGCATTATTTTGATGCTTTCCACATCACAATGCTGTTTTCTCAGCCCTTTCTGCGTCACTGATAAAAAAAAACCAGAATCCTAGAACTGGAAGGGATCTCAAGAGGTATCGAGTCCAGTCCCCTGCCCTCACAATTCAGAATTTATTCCAGCTAGGGATGTAAGCGACCCAACAGTCATGGCTCATGCAGATGCTATGCCTCTGCATTTTAAACATAGTAAGAGCCTTGTGGCTCTTACTACATTTAAAATGCAGAACCGTAGTGTGGGTGGCTCTGCAGAGCGGTCCTATCAACTAATCGTATAGTTGATACAAGTCAATTAGCTCAGTAACCTCAATTTAACATCCTTAATTCCACTTTAGTTCTGTATAAATACATTTATACCATAGGAGTGCTCCATTAATCTGTCCATGTTTAAAATCTCTAGCCATGACTTCATAAAAAAAATCTGTGTTTCTTATCTTATCATTCTATCATTGCACCTAATAAACAGTTCCCCTCTACCATATTTCCTAAACCCATAAAGGAAGTGGCCACCGGGAGGCTTAAAAAAAAAAAACTACCCCAGATAAAAAAAACCAAAACTGTTCCTCAAAAACTAGTCCACCTATATGTCAGTATTAATCCGATACAAGTGACAGACTATTTTTGGAATTAAAGTGCTTCAAATCTCTAGTATAGGTTCAACCTCTCTAGTTTGGCACCCTCAGGACCTGACCGGTGCTGAACCTGAGAATTTGCTGAACCATGGGAGATCAATGTTGTCTAGCAGCATTACCAACACTTCCACTGCTTACTGGGCTCTTACAAGGCATTTGGGGTAAATTAGAGCTAAATAACTGCATAGAACACAGAATGCCAGGACTGGTGGCTGTAAACAAACTTTACTGGATTGCAGGAAACTTGGCCACACCCATGATAAGTGAACATCCAGCTAACTAAAACCATGCCAAACCACAGATGTTGCTGAACCAGAGTACCAGTCTGAAGAGATTCAACCTATATTATTATTTGAAGGAGGAAAAAATGTAATAACTAAGGGGACCAAAAATTAGTCTAAAATGAGCAGAAACCCTACCTCTGGGAAACTAGCCAGGTAAGAAAATGAACTTCACAGTGAATGTATTTTCAGAACAATTCTTAGCACCATTCACAAATGTTAATTTAATAAAATAACTTCCAAATCACGGATCAAAGTGAAGAAGCTGCTCTGGTTATCCAGATTGTTTAGTGCATGTATATGTATTCCAGTTGGGGACTCCATGTCAGGATCAGCTGAACAGAATTTAACAGAATGGCAATCACAACCAAACATAGGAGATAATTCAAAACTGCCTGTGGAGCCTGATTCACAGCTCATTTAAGCTAATAGGAGTCCTTTCATTTATTTCAGCAGGTTTTGCATGTAACACAGGAAGAGCTAACAAACTACAGGTATTCATCTAATTTTTTATCATGATTCACCATGAGAAATACAATGTAATTATAATAAAAGTAAACTATAATACTTAAAAATAGGGCACAATACAAAAAGTGTAACACCTAATTATATGACACTAGCTTCATAACTAGGTTTTTGCCAATAAAAGGAAACCTTTTCCACCTCTAACATATGCATATGCACGCACACACATAAAATTACCTACACAGTATGTGAATGCACACCAGCAATGGTGTAAATTCCAGTGCACAGCTGCATATCAAGCACTGTTCATGCTTACCCTGTTGACATACACAAACTGTTCCTTAGTGCATGCTTCCACAGTCACACAATATTAGATCAACATGCATTAAGGAACTTTTAGTGCATCAGCAAGGTCCAAACTTCATTGCATATAACTAATTAACATTTAGAAAAAAATTCAGTATCTCACCTAGTTGCAATATCATGGCTGTATCACTGAAGGCTCGTGTCACTAATCTGAAATGTCTGTAGAGTGGATAACATAAAACTCTTCTTCCAAAGGATACCAGGATTTCAGGAATACTAGTGAAACTCTGTGTAGCAATGAAATTGAATAATTAATTTATATAATTATAATTATTTATAATTAAATAAAAATGCACATAGTAATTTATTTTTTAAAAGACATAATAGCTATACCCGTAAAATCGCGAGTATAATGCGCACTTTTCCCCCTTTTTTAGGGTCATATCCAGGGTGCACATTATAAATAGGGGGTTATCTTGTCAAGTTTTAAACTCATCCTGAGCAGGCGTGAGCTGGGGGGGGGGAGCAGGCGGGCCAACAGGCGCGAGCTCGGCGCATGGACAGCTAGGCAGGGGAAGTCCCCACGGCAATCACGAGCTCGGCGTGTGAACAGCTGGGCAGGGGGCAGGTTTCCTTCCCGTTCCTTCCCTCCCGTTCTCCTGTAGAATGGGTGCGGATATAGATAGGAGTTCGTTTTTTTCATGATTTTACGAGTCTAAAGTCAGGGTACGCACTATACATTGGTGCGCATTATACTCGCGTTTTTACGGTACTCAAAAATATGTCAGATATGAAAACAATAGGTTAATTTTAAATAGAAACAAGACCCAGCACTTCCAACTTGCATGGTACAATTATAGAAGTCTGATACATTTTAGTGGTTTTTAATTGAAAAATATTGAATTCAGGGGCATATTACAATAAAACATTTTACTGAAATCTTTGCCATTCTTCACATTACAGAAATATTGCTGTCCTGTAACATTATGTTAAAGAGAACTATACAAAGTTTTTAATTTTTATTTATTTTTAAAAGGCATGATAACAAAATACATATATACATGCACAAGAACTCTAAAAATGATATATGCCTTTGCCTTTTAGCAAAATTATGGATATTGAAGATAGAGATAAATATATCTCCTCAGGGAAGGCATCTTATTGTCCTTCTTTATGAGTGAAGAAGACCTCTAATTTACTCGGGCCACAGGCATTACTGAATTATTGAAGATTTTCTCTAGAGTGATTTCCTTTCTGTCTTTCATTTTTCAAAAGATAAAACTTTCTATTTATTAATTTAAAAAAAAGAGCTTTTTCATTCTGAATTTGCAATGGATTAAAATTAATAAAAACCACGACTGCTGACCACTCAGCACTTTTCATATGAATATTACAAACTTTTTTTCCCTTTTAATAGTTTGATAAGCATTTTAATTATTTATCTATTGTTAGTCATTACCTTTAGATAATGAAGTGTGCATATTTCATGCACAGCAAAATATCAGTTCAAATCTCACAGGCAACACTGTTTACAGATTGATGTAAACCAGCGGGTCTCACATTTTTTGGCCCATGGACCACCTGGCTCATTGTAAACCTTTCTGCAGACCACCAGTTTCTAATGGAAACTCATTGTTAATTATATAGTTACGCTTTAGCCATTTTGCTAGTGCTGCAGCAGCTGGGGAGAATGATTTAATTTAAATGATTAAACAAGATTAAGGGTGCATCTAGACTGGCATGATACTGCGCAAAAGCAGTTGCTTTTGTACAAAATCTTGCCACCTATCTACACTGGCTGCAAGTATTTGCGCAAGAACACTGACTTTGTAATGTACAAAATCAGTGGTTCTTGCGCAAATACTCCGACGCTCCCGCTCAGGGATAAGCCCTCTTGCGCAAGTATTTTTGCGCAAGAGGGCCAGTGTCGACAGCCACGTTAATTTCTTGCATAAGAAAGCCCGGTGGCTAAAATGGCCATCGGAGCTTTCTTGCGCAAGAAAGCGTCTACACTGGCACGGATGCTTTTACGCAAAAGCAAATCTTTTGTGCAAAGTCACATGCCAGTGTAGACACTCTCTTGCGCAAATACTTTTAACGGAAAAACTTTTCCGTTAAAAGTATTTGCGCAAAATCATGCCAGTCTAGACGCAACCTCAGTGTTTTAACTTTCTCATATTAGTTTTTCAAACTTCATTTTAAATAAAGTAAAATATTAATTTATGACTAACACAAAAGGTTTCAATGTTCTGTGTTAATGGCAGGGGTGGGGAACCTTTTTTGGATTGGGGCCATTGACTCACAGAAGTATCCATTAAGGACCACACAAGTGAGAAACAAACAACAAAAAACCCTCCAAAAAACCCCAAACCTCACTGATGTGGCCCCCAACTGAAACATATCATTCCTCTGGTGCTCCAGCCCCATGGGGTGAGGGGAAAGGACAGGGAGGACTGAGGTTCAGGGCTTCCCATACACCAGATTTACATTTCTGAGCTTCTGGAGTTGGTGAATTTTGTGGACCCGTTTAGGTTCTGGGTTGGGGAAAGGAGGGTTTTAGTGTGCGGGACAAGGCTGCCAGCTAGTGGGATATGGATGCAGGATCTGCATAGGAGGTGAGGTGGAGGAGGATGCAAGGTCTGGGTCACAGGTAGGGTACAGAAGCAGGCTGGGAGTAGGGTGTCTGACTAGAAGGGAGGGTGTAGGAGTAAGCTGGGTGTGCGGGATCTCGGTGGGAGAGTGAGTAAGGGGGATTGCAGCGCGGGGGTTTGGGTATGGGGGGTTCATACATGGCTTCGGACCCCCGTTGCTCCCAAGCACCACCTCCCGCTGCTCCCACTGCTTCCTGACAGCACATCACTGTGCTGCGGTTCATGGGATTATGGGGGGGAGAGGCAGCTCAGTCCCACTCCTTCTCCACACAGCAGGAAGCCCTCGCAGCCGCTCCAGCCTCGCAGACATAGAACCACAGAAGAGGAGGGCTGGAAGAGACCCTAGGAGGTGAGCTTAGGGCGCAGGGGTAGGAGCATGCTGCTGTCCCCAGAGTAATCTGGCTGGGAAAAGCCCAGGGCCCTGCAGCTCCACAGGTGAGGGCTAATCTGCAGCACAGTTCCTTTCCACCTGCCACATGTGTGAAGCTCAATTCCCTGCATCTCCGCAAACTCCCAAACAAGCCTGCCGCATGGGGACCCACGCCTGCCAAATGCACCAGATCTTGCAAATAACCCGGTGCACCCCTCTCCCCACCCACCATTCCTCACTGCCTTTTTGCAAGGAAGATGCTCCCCCCCAGGGTTAGACCCACCAGCCAGCACATGCAAAGGAATCCAAATTGAAAGCAAAAGGAATGGAAACTTTCCAACCCCCCTGCTGAGCGCTGTTTGCAAGCCAGGGACTACAGCCTACTCACTGTGCCCGCTGGAGAAAAGCCAACGGGCAGTGAGAGCCTGCCCCAAGTTCGCCCGCTGCACTAAGCCAGCACACAGCGCTCCTGCCCTCAGCTTTTGCCTCCTGCATGGCCCAGCCAGTGCTCCAGCCCCCTGGCATTTCCTTCTTTTCCCCCCACATCAAGTCCCTTAATGAGCTGATGGGAGAAATCTGAGCAGAGCCCTGCACTGCCAGAGCTAAACCCATAGAGCAGTTCAAGGAAATCCTTCTTGCTCTCAACCCCCATGCTGCAGGAAACACCCCCTACCAGGCTCCACTTGCAGCCTCTTCCTGTTTGAGCCCCTTCCTCCCCAACCCCCTCTAAGAGATGGGAAATCCCCACTCCCTTTGCACCTCCAGAGTTCTGTGCACAAAGCCGGAGCAAGTTCCCAGATGCATGGGGAAAGAAGAGGGGTTGAGTTTAAGTTGCAGACCACCTGTAAGACAGCTGCAGATCACTAGTAGTCCACAGACCACACTTTTGAGAATCACTGATGTAAACATGACTTGTCCAGCAGATTGAGAGTTTGTCTTCACATACAGCACTACAGCACCTCCACCACCATAGTTAATCCATCTCCCTGAGCCTTGTCTACACTAACAGGAAGATCGCCACTGCCACGATCAATCTACTGGAGTTCAATGTAGCAAGTCTAGTTATGACTCACTAAACCAAACTCAGAAGGCACTCCTGCCTGCATCCAGTACTCCTGCATCTGCTGCTGTCAGCCTCCCGCTATGGGGACGCCACCAGGCTTGGTTTAAGATAAAATGACTCAAGCTGTGTATTCTAAGTAGCATATCTTCATCTGAGCTTCTAGATCTAGTGTAGACATGGCCTGAGAGGTAGTAGCTCCATTGGGAGGAGAAGCTCTCCCATTGACACCATGAAGTCTACACAGGAAGTGAGATTAGGCTTTATAATTACTTCACTGAGGAGTGTGGATTTTTCACCCTCACCAACATAGTTAAATCAATATAGGTCCATAGTGTAGACCAGTGGTCTCCAACCTTTTTACACCCAAGATCACTTTTTAAATCTCAGAACAGGCGAAGATCTACCGCCCCGCCCCTTCCTTGAAGCCCCTCCCCTTCCTTAAAGCCCCACCCCTTCATTGAAGCCCCGCCCTCTCTATTCTCCTGCTGTCCATCACTTGCTATCCCCAGCCCTTACTTACACACTGATAAACAGGTTATTTTTAAATTATGCAATACATACAATTAAAATCACGTGTTTACAGTTATGAAATAAATGGTCTGTTTTTTATTCATGCTATTTAAATCTAAAATGAAGCATTTATAGTTATACATTTTGTGGGGACAGAGTACTGTGGCTGGGGGCAGGGGAGAGGGAACAAAAGGGTGCTGGGAGGGCAGAGGACAGGGTTCTGCAGCAGGGGACAGAGTGCCAGTGGGGACAGAGTTCGGGGAGTGGGGACAGGAGTGGGGACAACATTCTGTAGTTGAGGACAGGGGAGTGAGGACAGGGGAGTGGGATGCCAGTGGAGGCAGAGAGTCCCCTGCATCTCCCTCCTCCCAGCATTCCCCCCCCCCGAAACCAGCGCGTGCCTGCCTCGGGGCCGAACCCCCCCCGGGAAGCCCTGCGCGCGCGCCTGCCCAGGGAACCGACCCCCTCACCCGCGCAGGGAAGCCCCTCACGCGCGTGCCTGCCCCGGGGCCGAAGCCCCGCGCGCGCGCCTGCCCTGGGGCCAACCCCCCCGTGCAGGAAAGCCATGCGCCTGCCCCGGGGCCAACTCCCCCTCCACGCAGGGAAGCCCTGCATGCGCCTGCCCCGGGGCCAATCCCCCCATGCAGGAAAGTCTTGCGCACGCCTGCCCAGGGGGCCGACCCCCCCCCACCCATGCAGGGAAGCCCCGCGGGCGCTTGTCCCGGCGCCAATCCCCTCCCCATGCCAGGAAGCCCCGGGGCCAAACACCCGCGCACTGGAAGCCGACATTACCTCCGTCTTCTCTCGAGGTAAGTAGTGGGGCTTCTGGGGGGTGGGAGGGAAATGGGGGCGGGGCTGACAGGACGCCTCGCGAGTGACTGGTCGAGGCCTCGAGATCGACCAGTAGCTCGCAAGCGACCGGTTGGTGACCACGGGTGTAGACCTAGAGGTTGTTATTAAACAATTAGCCAATAGCCCGTCATAAGACGGGATTTGCAGGTATCTCCTCAACGTCCTATTCCCATTCTATCTCAAACTTCTCTCCTCAACCCCCAGTCTCTCGTTCCATCTCTCTCTCTCTCTCTCTCCTCCTCCTGCCTCCCCCTCTCTCTCTCAGCTCTCCTCCGCCTTCTGCCTCTCTCTCCATCTCTGTTTCTCTTCTCCCCCTCCTGCCTCTCACTCTCTCTCTCCTCTTCTCCACCATAGGCAGAGAACAGGCAGAAAAGCATACATGAGAGGATCCCTCCAACTGAGGAGAAAGGCATCCCCCAAAGAGTGGCGGCCTAGGTCCGCTCTGCAACAGAAGCGGTGGCATTTCCTGTTGCTGGCGGTGGCAAATAGGTCTATTCGAGGAGTGCCCCAATAGAGAAAATGGTCTCTGTTCATTTCCCATTCGTGGTCTATTGTGAAATTCCTGCTGAGGGAATCCACCATCGTGTTGCTGATGCCAGGTAAACAGGACACCACAAGGGTAGTGCTGTTGGCAATGCACCAATTCCACAGTTGGGTTGCTTCCGTGCACAGTGATAGGGATCGTGCATCGCCCTGACGATTTATACATAGTTGCTATACTGTCTGTGAAGACACCCACCTTTGGAGTTGCGGAGCTGTCTGCAAAAAGGTCTGCAGGCGTTGGCAACAGCCCTCAATTCCAGGAGATTTATATGTAGTAGAGACTCCTGTGATGACCAACAGCCTTGGACAGATAGGTTGGCAATGTGAACGCCCCAGCCGATGAGGGAGGCATCTGAGGTCATGTGGCAAAGAGGGGGCGGCTGATGAAATGGAGTGCCCGAAAGTAAGTTGTTGTCTACTATCCACCAGAGGAGGGAAGACCTGACCGTGGACAGGACGGTTAGCCACATGCTTATGTGGTGCTTGATAGGATAATATATTGTGATCAGCCAGTGCTGTAACGACCAGAATTATAACCTGGCGTGGGGAACAAAGTATGTCGTGGAGGCCATATGACCCACCAGTTTGAGTACTGTAATAACTTGTATTGAGCGTTTGTACAGAAGTTCATCTAATAGGTCTTGTATTGCCCGAAATCTGGTCATGGGTAGATATGCCCTTGCTGTAACTGAGTCGAGGCGAGCACCTATAAACTCTAGGTTCTGAGTAGGGATCAGGGTGGATTTGTCCTCATTGAGAAGGAGACCTAGGAGAAGGAAAGTTTTGATCGTGATTGGCACCATTTCTGAGGTTTCTGGGACTGAGCATCCCTTTATGAGACAATCGTCCAGGTAGGGATATATGACAACGCCACTGAATCGAAGGTGAGCAGCCACCACTGCAAATGTCTTCATGAAGACTTTCAGTGCTGTTGCGAGGTCGAAGGGCAGCACTCGGTACTGAAAGTGGTCTGTGCCGATCATGAAGCGCAGAAATGTTCTGTGAGCAGGATGAACTGTCACGTGGAAATAAGCATCTTTTAGGTTGAGAGGAGCAAACCAGTCGCCCTGCTCCAGCGATGGTAGAATGGAGATTACGGTCACCATCTTGAAGCATTGGTTTTGGATATATTTGTTCAGCTGTCTAAGATCTAGTATAGATCTCCATCTGCCGGTTTTTTCTGTACCAGGAAGTAGTGGGAGTAGAATCCTCTCCCTTGGAATTGAGATGAAACGTTCTCTACTGCTCCTATGTGGAGGAAATGGGAAATTTTGGCCCATAATAGGTCTTTGTGAGAGGGGTCCTTGAAGAGGGACTGGGATGGGGGGTTGTGGGTGGAAGGGAGCGGAATGGAACGACATACCCAGAGCGGATTATTTCTAGAACCCATTTGTCGGAGGTGATGTTGGCCCATTGGTTGTAGAAGGGCCTCAAACAATGGTGAAAGATGTGAATGAGGCTGGAGGGGCTGCGTGCTTGCTCTCGATCGTGTCAAACGTGCTGCTTGTTGCCGGGCTGAGTTTGCATGCGGTTATTTTTATTCCAGCATCTCATTGGTCATTGACGTTGATTATGACGCAGCTGATCGAACTGTTGATGTTGCGGTTGCCAGTGTTGTCTGGAATGGAAATAATCGTAGTGTCTTTGGAATGGTGTATAAATCTTTGTCCTATATGGTGGGGTGTACATTCCGAGTGATCGCAATGTTGTTCTAGTGTCCTTGCTAGAATGCAAAACTGTAAGTCTGTCTTTTCACCGAACAATGCGTCTTTCTCAAATGGCAAATCTTCAAGTTTTGCTTGAAGCTCCTTGGGACTCCCGCGGATTGAAGGAACGAGGCCCTGCGCATGACTACAGCAGTGGCAGTGGTGAGGGCTGCAATGTCTGCCGCATCCATGGCAATCTGGAGACTGGCTCAAGTGGCAGCATAACTCTCCTGAACCACGGATTTAAGAAGAGGCCTCTTAGATTCTGGAAGGCCTCCCATCAGGGCTGTCAGCTTTGCATAGTTATCAAAGTTATGATTTGATAAATGCGCGAGGTAGTTGGCGATCCTGAGGTAGTTGTTAGCAAAGTTGAAGAGGTGTACACTTTTCTCCCAAATAAATCGAGCCTTTTTGACTCTCTGTCTGCTGCATTGGGTTTATACTGCGGAAAGCCATGATGATCTCCTTCTTAATGGTGGAGGCAGAGATAGTGAGGGAGCCGATGAAAATGCAGGAGGCGGCAAAGCTGGGGAAGGACTATGAATGTGGTGGGTCTTTGCCAGAGCTTTGGCTAGTGCTGTCCATTCCGGTCCCAAAGATGGTGCCGCGTGCTCCGGTACCAATGCCGGTGACTATCGGTGATGTGTTGCACCCGAATCATGATGAGTCCGTGCCGATGTCGGTGCCGATTGCACCCTTGGTGAGACCGGTACTGGCATCGGTGCCAAGGGTTCACGAGTCGGTGCCGGTTGTCCTCGGTCCCGCGATCCGGTTCATGCTGTAAAGTCATGCGCTGAGGTCGGTGCCGTTTGCTCCCGTGCCGAGGCTGTCAGTTCCTCTGGTGAGGAGCTTGAGTTGGAGAAAGTAGAGGCGGCCCATAACGGTGCCGACTGTGCCTGGGGTTCTGTCGGCAGAGACGGTGCCAATGACTTCGGTGCTGAAGCTTCCAGTTCCATCACTGGAGAGGTCGCAGCCGCCTAGCGAGAAATGCCAGGCAAATTTTTAGGTGCCTTGGAAGCTGAACAGGCACTTGAAGCAGAAGTGTCCGACTTAGACCCCGAGGTAGTTCTGCTGTGAGGAGTCAAAGGTAGCGATCTACTTGGGGAGGGCCTGGGCCTCTTCGGAGGAGCCCTGGATGGAGAGGAGGTGCTCCGTTTCTGCGGCTGCTGAGCAGGCAGAGGTGGAGAGGCTGAACCAGCAGGTTGGAATGCCTTATCAAAAAGAATCACGCGAAGCCTCATTTTGCGGTCATGGCGAGCCCTGATTGTGAGTTTTGAGCAATGTACACATTTTTGCGGTACATAGCTCTCGCCAAGGAAGTGGATACACACCGCGCAGCCATCGGAGGCAGGCATGGCATTGCAGCATAGAGAGCATTTTTTAAAACCAGGAGATCCCGACATTTTTTATATTTACGTTGCTCCTTTCCCTTTTCTCTCACTTCTTTCTTTCTTTAGAATGAAAACTTAACGGTCTATATGGTAACAGGAAAAACTTTTTTGAACAAGAAGGAGAGACAATTCGCTCCATCTGCAGCTTGAGGCGGTTGAGAGGAACTGGATAAGACCAGATCGCGCAGTGCGAGAGAGCGCAAACGCCGCAAGATGCGCCCCTTCCCCACGCATGCGCGGTCCGACTGACTATGGCTTTGAACATCTCCGTCCTGCAGTGCCAGGGAGCCAGCACCTATAGTGGAGCATCCACGGGGACATCACTCGAAGAAGAAACATAAGTTATAAATGTCAAATGTTGTGGTGATACTTGTAGGGGTCAATTGCAGAAGAACTCTGTACGTGTGAAGTATAGGGATGAGTAACCCCCCGATATTTCCAAACTGCCACAAACAAGGTAGAGACACAGTATTTAAAGCTGCACCAGATCACAGCAATATGGATGGGCTTTGGGTACCAGTGCCTTGGAAGCTGAGACAGTCTCCCACTTCATCCACAACCGAAACGGGTTCCCCAGCTAGCAGAAGGGATGTAAGAAATGCCGCTTTTCCTATCATGTTGTTCTTTTAGTTAAGAGGCACAGCTGATAGCGGTCAGGAAATAAACTGCTTGTGTTTGACAGATACCTGCACAGCATGTCTTTGTACTTTGAGAGCCCAGTGTCAGACCTCAGACTTACTCCTGCCTGCAACAATACTCTCATTCAATATCATTATGGATCACTAGTTTTGCAAATTTATCTGGGAGAAACATGAAGGCAGAATTACAGAACTGCTTTAAAATAATATATGATCAGTATGCCCTCAAACAAAAAATATACTTGTTTGTGAGAATTAAGTGTAAAAACTATAACAATTAGAATAATCCTTTCTAAAACTAATTGCCCAGTAAAATAAAGTCACTTGCCAATTTTTGCAGTTATTTTTTAAGATACTTTTCAAAGCTTCTGATTGACAGTTGCTGTCTTACTATCCAAAGCTGCTTTCAGTCAGAAGATTATCTCTGGCTTTTGTTCCAACAGCTGGAGTTTTATACCATTATTTTCTAGTTGTATGAATGTGGTTGTACTTAATATGCATACTTGACAAATATTTTAGTACAGGGGTTCTCAAACTTTGTGATACCACGACCCCCCTCTAAGTTGCTCGTGACCCCCTGGGGGGTCAGGACCCAGTTTGAGAAACGTGGTTTTAGTATATTACAGTATCAAACTGGTAAAGGAACTACTGTTTTTTTATAACAAGAAGAAAAATCCTAGTTTAATCAGACCATAGCTTTGCTAGAATATCCTTACTATTGATATATCACAAAACCCATCCAACCAGATAAGTTTTATTAATTCAAGGGGAAATGTTTATGTGGTAAGAATGATATATTTGATACTTCTGCAGAGTGACAATCCAGTCCATGAGAGAAAGAAAAAGCACCTGATTTTGTTCTGACTTATTTATCAGATGCAGGCATCTTGCCAAAGAATTTGCTTCTCTTTCTCAATGCTGCTGTTAGTCATATACACCAGTGTTCCATCTAATAGACAATACAGTTTGCTCCTGGGGTGGTGAGAGTGATACCAAAACTTTACCAAATCTCTGTGCAGTACAAAAATATATCATTTACAATAAGCTAAGCCTGAAAGTATACGATGCACTTCCTGAAAGATACATTTAAAATAATTCTGAAGTCTATTTTGGAAGTTAAAACACGTAATTAAATACAGCAAAAGGACATTGAGACATTCAATACATCTCTAATTATGAATGAGCAGAATGTAGCACACAGTAATAACGGTATTTTAACCACCCACACACTACAGTTCTTAAAACTCGCCTTACCTCGAACCAGCACAAAGTTGCACTCAGTTTTCTGATATTCCATGCTGACTCAACCTGATTTTTGGAGAGAGTAAGAAGGTGATAGCATAAACCAAATATTATTTAATTCAACATTAAAAATTACTGGTGAACTATTTTCTAATATTCTTTCATTAGTAATTTAAATGTTTAAAACTGAAAAGGTTAATATTTATTAATATAATAGTGGAACGTGCGTACTGAAATGATTGGGAATATCTTGCTCACGCACAAAGCCTTTAAAACACAACAGCAATTACAGAAAAACTGTACTGTAGTAGGATTTTGTCTCTTAGTAAATACACTTTCCTCCAAGCAAACAGCACCTTGAATGTCTGCCCAATGAATCAACACAGCTCAGATTGAAATGCCTTTTTTTTCCTCTGAAAACTGTTCAAGGTTTTTGGCTTCCAAAGGGAGAGCTTAAGCCAGCAATGCATGTACAGTGTGGTTCTTCTTAAAGCATGGCAGATTCATCGGATTTGTAAGGTATTATGCTCCAGAGAAATGAGAAGGAGACAGGAATTCCAGGATTATAATCCTGGCTCTGATGCAGATTTGATTTGTGACCTCGGACAAATCATTAACTTCTGCATCTCTTGGTTTCCTTATTTGAAAAAAAAAATCAGTACAACATTTACCCCTCTATCTCACAGGGCTATTGTAAGGATAAGTTGACGTGTTTGCAGAGAACACTGAAATTATGAAGTGCTATATGAAAACAAATTTTATTATTATACTGTTGAAGTGTACAGACCTGCAAAGTTCTGCACACAACTCTAATGTCTATCCTTAAGGATTCACTCCAATCAGGAGACAGCAGAGCTATTCCTCTCAGGGATGGGCAATATGTGACCCAGAAGCCGGCTCCGGCCCTCGGACTGCATCTGGGCGCTTCCTATTTAAATATATATCTTGCTGCCCGTGCCACTGAATTTCCAGGCTGTGGCTCAGGCAGCAGGATCCTATTTAAATGGCTCATGGCTGCAGGTTGCGGCACTACCCTGGGCAGGGGCCAGAGTCACAAGACTTTAAATAGTCACAGCAACCCCAGGTGGCTGCCAGGCAATGCAGTAGTGGTGGGGCTGGGAGCCGTGAGCTGTTTGCTGTGTTTCAAAGCCTCCAGATCCAGACAACTCTTTGGGGAGGCTAGTGCCCAGAACCGACCTTTCTGTCCCAGGCCCCGTCCCTTCCGGCATGGAGCTGGCCCTTGACCATGTACCAAAATGTATTAAGTGGCCCCCTTGCAAAAATTATTGCCCAACCCTGTTTTATCTGTTCCATTCTGGTAGCTAAATATGGGGAAGTAACAGCCCTCATAGAGTATTAAGCCTGGTCTGCAGGGCGTCTTCCTGGCCAAAGTACAGCTGAACGCTGCCTACTCTCTCAATCTGTGGCATAGGGGGATGAAGGAAAAGTTCTCTGGAGAAGGGGAGAGAACACAGCTGGAGACTATGGGGCTTATGGCCCACAGGAGGCTATAAAAAATACAGTAAAACTCCAGTGGTCCGGCATCCAATGGTCTGGCACCATCTGGAACCCGGAAGTGCTCCGGGCAGCCGGACAACTGGAGCTGCTCTGCCCCCAGCTTTCCCGAGTCAGTCGCTGGTCAGTTTCAGCAACAGCTGACTTGGGGACGCCTGGGGCAGAGCAGTTGGGGCGCTGCCGGGTTGGTCCCGCAGCGCCGAGGGGCGCATCCCCCCCACTCCACACCAGACACCTCATAGTTCCCCCTTCCGATAGTCTGGCATATCTGATGATCCGGCACCCCCTGGGTCCTAAAGGTGCCAGATTATTGGAAGTTTACTGAAGAATGTAAGTAAAGGGAGACTTATGGTTACTCTTATATGGGGAAGGTCTAGAATACCAGAGGTGCAAAGGTGGCTTAAAGAGACCTTTCTCCACAACTTATGGTGAGGGAGGGGGAACAGAATATTCAGAATTGGGGCCAAAGTTTTCTGTAGATGTTTTGAAGCTTTCAAAAGTTTTTCTTGAGTTTCTTTACCGAACTTTTCATTATATGTTTTCCCATGCATAGCACTGCACTCTAAGAGGCATTTTAAAACAAAAACAGAGTTGCTTTAAAGCAGTGTTTCTTAAACTTTTTAAGACTGAGGAACACCAAACAATATTTTTTTTATGGGGAACATCTGCGGGCTGGGAGGGCAGTCGCAGCGGGAGCTGTCTACGGGCTCCGAAAGGGACGAGGGAGCAGAATTCTTTCTGTTCTCTCTGCGGAACACTTCTGACTGCCTCATGGCACACGGGTGTGCCGTGGAACACAATTTAAGAAACACTGTTTTAAAGCGTCAAAGCTATGTAATTTCCTCAACTGAAGCAATTCAAAACAGCAACTTCTCTGGAACTCTAGAACCCTATCCTTCCTCCGACATACCCACCATGACAGTGAACATTACCAAACACTGCTATTACAAATAATTCTCTTGTAAAAATATCCAGAAAAAAACATTAAGAAAACCAGTATCAAACAGCTGTTCTTTCACGTAGTCCCTATCAGGATAATCAAGTCATAGCATAGCAGTGACCTATGAAAAAACCTGAAAGTGATTCATTTGTTTTTATATCTCCTGCACCACACCCTTTCTTTCCCTTTCACTCCCACAGCTAAATGGAGCACTAGTATGACAATTATTTGGAATGATACCAATTCTAAGTAGCTGCTTGATAGGCTAATCTAGAAATACAACATTTAATTCTGGAACAAAGTCCAGTTTAAAAGCCACACCTTCTCGATGGCAAGTCAAGGTCTTGTACACAGGCTTCCGAGCCACTTCTAAAGTTTCATTAAGGAAAAAATACTTACGTTCTTGTCTCCTTCATTAATACAAATTTCATAGCAGTATGCCAGAAGGATATCAATTAAACTGAAATACACTTGATGATGGGCTCTTTTATCCAGCAGGTAAGATGTATTTGTGAATTTTCTCAGCTGGTCTTTCTCTTCTTCTGACAAGGAGACTAGGGGGGAGGAGGGGAGACGTAAAAGGACAACAGATGACAAATTAAAACCAAAAGGTTCCTTTTACCAAGAAGTACACTTCTTCCACAATCTCATGAAACCAAACTGGTTACCAATCACATATTAAAAACATTACATATCTCTGAGAGAAAAAAGCCTAAATCATTCTTATCAGTCCTTTATTAAACACTTATTTACTTGATTTCCAGCTTATCTACATGGGAAAGTTAGTGTGCAGTAAGCCAGGTATAAATTGAAAGTGTACCAGTAGCTACTCCGCTCTAACTCCGTGTGGACACTCTTAGGATGCACTAAGAGTGCCCTCAGGTGGCTTAGCTTAGTACACTTCCAAAGCATATTAAGCAAATGAGCACAAAAACTCTATCAGTGCCAACACTGGGGATGTTAAAATTAGATTAATCAACTAATCAAAGAGTTGATGGAATTTCCATTAAATATTCAATTAACTGATAAGGGCGCTTCCGCTTTGAAATGTAGCAAGAGCCTGCCTGGCGGCTGCTACATTTCATCAGTGCAAGTGCCACGCTGTGCGTTCCATCTTCGAACTATACCAGAGCCCCAGGAGGGATTCTTGTGCATTTCAAAGATTGAAACAGCACCTGGAGCCCAGGCTCCATGCAGTGCTTCCGCTCTGAAATGTACAAAAGCCCCAGTGGGGACTCTTGTACATTTTAAAGGTGGAACGCCGCTGCTGCGCTCCTGCTCCCTCCCACGAAGCTGGACTGGGGGAACCGGCTCTTAAGCCGGCTCCCCCTATCCCCTTCTCCACAAGCTTCCTCTTTCTGATAGAGGCAGCAAGGGTGAGGACGCAACTAGTGGGTCGACTATCGGCTAAGCTTTTGCTTACTGGATAGTCGACTAGTTGATTAGCCAACCCTAGCCAACACAGGGAGTTAGTGTGGAGTAGTGAGTACATACCAGCTTTTGCTGGTCCCGCCCCCACGTACACACCTTCATAAGCTCTTACAATTCCAAAGGCATCAACCATACAAATAACTCTGTGTGGGCAGATCCTTGTACCCATATCTAAAACCACCCTGAAAATGTCAGGGCTCAGTGGGGTTGCAGAGATATCCTGTACAAAACTCTGCAAAATTGGCCAGGGCCGATTTTCAGTGACTGAAAAGTTCTGAACTTCTTACCAAGGAAACAAATTATTAGCATTCCCAGAGCAGTGGCAGGATACAGAAAACACATTCTCTGTTCTCACTGAAAAGAAAAGATCCCTCCTCCCCCTCAAAAAACAAAAAAACACAAGAGTAATTCTGTGTGTCTGACTCTAGTCAAGTGTGATTTTAGACCCGAATTTCTACTTGAACACAGTTTAGAAGCTGTCCTGGTTTATTGGCTGACAATCTCTTTCTAATGTTGAATGAAGATCAAGAGTGAAATCCTGTCCCTATGTCCATTACACCATTCATTTCAATGGGAGTCAGCATGTCACCCCATTGTTCATGCTTATATTTTTTCTGTCTGTTGCTTTTGATACTGGTGCCCACAACAGGTCTGCAGACCTTCATGGGAACAGATGGGATTGGCTCTAGGACAGCTATTCTCCTTTCTTTTTTACATTACCCAGGGGACCAGACTGGGTAATTGCCCTTCTGAGCCAAGGATATTCTGTCATAAATGTTCTATTTTCCTTCTTCCTGTTTACCATGGGGCGGAGGGGGGGAGGCGGCTATAAAGGTAGTTTAAAGGGAAGGTATGGTATACCTGCTTTCAGCATATTGTCAATGCCCTGCTCTCTGTTCAACTATTGGAGAAATCTGACATCTGAAAACTAGAGCTTCTGGAGGTTGACATTAGCTAAGGGCAGCCAGTAGACTAAACTGAGGAAAGACTGAGTTAATGGAGTTAATTAACAGTAAGTACCTGAAGTTATTGCATACCGGAAGAAGTACTCCAAACAGTGACCAAAATTATATTAGTGCATATGAACAAGGGAGCAAGCCTGCCATTTGCAAGTCAGGTTCACAATCTCAGTGCCTTTTTTGTTCCCCTGCTGCTTTCAGATGTCAGGTAGCAGCAACTGCCGAGCTCTCTTTCCATCACATGTAATTGTCAAGAAGGTCATGGCCCTTTCTTTCAGATACAGACATCAGCGGAGCCAACTGTCTCTTTACAGTTTAAGGCTGGATTACAGCAATGTGCTTCACATGAGGCTGTATCTTAAACCCGTTCAGAATTTCTAGCTAGTGAAGAATGATCTGCCTGCTTATTAAGCATACTAAGAAGCTGCCTAGTTACTATATTATCAGTAGAAAGCACATTACACTCATGCTGCATCATTTGAATTGTCTTCCATTTTAGCTCTTGCTTTTGAATTCTAAAGAACTAAAATTATTTCAGTTTCAGCTATTTGAGGGGTCTTGTTATTCCTTATGTATTAATCTTGCAGTTGCAACTTTCTGAGATGCTCAAGCTTACAACCATTAGGTTTAAACAAAGGATGTTTTGGTGGCCAAGCGCTGTCTGGAATTCTGGAACTGACTTCCACCTTTACTCTGACATCACTCAGATTTAATTATATTACTTTCCCATACTCTTCCACAGTGCAGGAAAAGAAGCTAATCTGTGTTGAAGGGAGCAGGAGCTCAATGGGTTGGAAATTCCTGTTATGATCATTTTAATTAAGTTTTGATTGTACGTATTATTTTGCAACTAGAACACTGTTACAGGTACTTTTAAAAGCATGAATAAATATAACATATCCACTGTTCAGTTTTATTCCAAGAATAGATATGAATAACCCCATTTTACTGCGCTACTAACAATCTTAAAATGTCATGTAAAAAAAAAATCACATGTTCTGATTAGCTGCTGAAAGCAGAATACTAAGAACACGTCTGGGTCCTTCTTGGAGATAGATGCAAACCAATATAATTTAGTGATCTGATATATTATATTAGCCATTTATTATATCACTTAAAGATTTTTACTGCTAGATTTGCCATTCAGGAAAAATTTCTACCTGAATCCAAAATTGGCACAATCTCTAGTGTACACATAGAAAATTAGTCCCACATATAAAATAACCTAAACTTATCTGCTAATTTCTGCTCTCTCACGAGACTTGTTTTCTAACGGAATCCGAAGAGAGTGGTGTATAACATCTTTTCTGATTACTGCATAAATGAAATGCAAAAGGACTCGGGAATAGTCCTTAAACTACAGAAGAGACAGATGACTGATTAGAAGTGATCCTTGTACAAATTTCTGACTATGTCAACAAGAAATCTCTTTAAAGCCAAATTAAGAAGGCAAAGAACCTGATCTAAAAATGCTTCATTAAGACTATCTAGAAATTTTATGTCAGCATTTGAGGAGTGGTGCTGGTGGTGGTGTGGCAGTGTGTTGTTTAGAGTTTTTCTTCAGTTACCTAATCTAGAAAATATTAAGCACATTTCTTTAGGATTATTAGAGTATTTCTCATAATTACACTGCATAAACAAATTTATCTTTTATGTATAAACCCCTTTTCTTTAACAAATCATGTCACATTTCTCCAACAATTCCATTAAATCCAGGAAATGTGTGTTTATACTAGAATATTGCTCACAGTTTTATACAATTCACAACTTCATGGCTACAAACAATCTTCCCCATAAGACAGAAAGTGTTCTTGCTTGGCTCAAGAGTTTATCTAAACATACCAAAAATACTACAAATGTAAATGGACACCAAAGACTCCAGCACATATGCACATTCTCAAGGCATCAGACTGAAAATGGGAAAAAAATGTACTTGTTTCTTTTTGAAGATCTTTATTGTCTTTATCCGCCTCAAAAGCATTACATGGTTTCATTTTAGTTCATAGTAAACATCTTTGAGAACTAAACATTTCTTTGGAATGAAGCCAACTTACTTCCAAGTTCCCAGAAATTCAAGCTCATCATATCTTGTGAAAGTTGATCTCTTTCTGTTGCTATGGTTTAGTGACAAATAACAATTTAGCAAGAATGATGGCAGTTCAACCTTATTCTCCATCAGTACAGAATGATTTAGCATCCCTCCCTTATATCACATATACACTGAAGGAGCCAGATTCCAAAACTTTCAAAGGGATTTGCCTATAAACTCTTGTTGACTTTTTCAAAGAATTATCTGGCTCATTTACACTAACTTATTAAAACATTGCCCATGTGGGTTTATAGATAAGTTTGGAAAACAACTGATTTCTGAAAGAACATAACATGAAAACATTTGCATTTTGCTACATTAGGGTGGGTTCTAATGTGATATCAGAAACTATCCCATCAGGGTGTCCACACTTAAAAGTAACGTCAAATTGGAAAAAACCTCAAGTCATATTCAAATTTCAACTAGCTTCCAACAGAGAAACCTCAAAAAAGGTTATTCTAAGATCTATTCCATTCATGTATAAAAGGAAATTTCACCCTACTGAGGCCAACATAAAAAAGCATAAACTATGCCAAAACGGAAAACAGAAAAGACGAGCACCTATGAGAGACTCTAGCGGTATGTCTAGATGGCCTGCAGCAGCAAGTTTCAGAGCCTTGGTCAACAGGCTTAAGCTACCACATTAACAGCTGTGAAGATACCAGAGTACAAGTTCTAGGGCGAACTGCAAACTCTGCTCTCCTCTTCCCTGCTCGCCATCCCTGCTCCTTAGGATTCAGAGCCTGAGCTGAAATGTCTACACAGTTATTGTTAGTGTGGAAACCCAAGTTCCACAAGCCTGAGTCTATGGAACTCAGACATTAGTTGCTGCAGTCTGCCATAAACTGTGTCGATCGGGGTCTTAAACTCCTGGCTCACGGGCCATATAAGGGCTGGAGCATATTTGCAAACCTGTTCACCAAGCTCCGCCCCTCCCCATTACCACCTCACCCTCTCTCCCCTACAGCATCCTGTCTTCAAGGGACTCAGCCTTGGAGATTACCAGGGGAGCCTGAAGCACGGTGACATCAATGGTCAGGCGCCCCTCCCATGCCCCACACAGCGGCAACAGCACTCCAGCTTATAATGGAGCCCAGGACGGATATAGCTAGAGAGAAAAACTGCAACTGAAAACCATTCTGATCAAAACTACAGAAAGAAAAGTAACATCAATGCCAACACAAACCCAATACATGGAAACACCAGAAAATCCTCAAGTAATAATCAATCTTCCCCAAAAGATAACCAGATCGGACACCCAGAGCCTTGGATACAAAAAGACACACTGCTTGACTTCACTACTTTCAAGACACTGTATGAATTATATAAAATCCCAAAAGATATGGGAGGCCCCCTGCTGGTGGCAAAGCGCTTATGTAAAGTGTTTAAGTATGTGTAATTACATGGAAATCAAACAAGCTTCAATATATAGTGAATAGTAAAAGGCTGTATTGTAAAGGTTTCAATTTACCTCTAAAACATGTCAAGGTTTAAAAACCTCCAAGGGAATTATTAGTCACAAACAATACATATACAAGATATGTCAGGAATTACCAACCTGAGACAACAGAATTTACCGATGTACATTGTCAAAGAGCCACAGTAAAAAGTAATGATTTTTACACACACACACACACACAGACACACACACTTGTGTTTGTATAAATGCGGACACACAATCATCATATAATTTGCTAATGTATATTGTAAATTATAATGAAAACTTACCCTTTTACTTAGTGGGACTGCTGGCAATCCTTGTTTTCCACAATTCGCTTGAAGTTTGATTTGTGTTCAGTTGTGCTTACGCATAGCAGTTCTCTTTAGGGGCTGTCTGCCAAAACAGATTGGTGCTGGGATTTCATACGTCTGAGTGCTGAGAAAACACACTCACAAAGATAAATCGAGGCAAACACTGAGATTAATGTTAAGCATCTCTGACGTTGGGGTATTTATCCTTTGGAATAGATTTCCAGAAAGTAGGGTTCCGCTTGGTCTTCTGAACAGATTTCCATCTGTCAACTTCCAAAAGTTCTATTATTTCCATCTGCAATATGGCTAACAGGGGATTCAGACAAATCAGCTTCAGCACTAAAAGGATCAATCGGAAATCTGATTAGAGGTCTTTACCGCAAGAAATCTTAGAAACTTTCCTCAAAGCTGTCCTTAGGCTCTTTAATCATGCTTGCATATCTAGTTGTGCTCCATTTTAGGGGTTCTGCTTCATATTCTTTTGATCTAGTTTGAAGTTGTGTCATTGAGGGAAAATGTGTCAGCTCTTCCTTAAGCATTTGTCTGTGAAACAAATGCAGTTTGTTCATGAATGCAAAGATGCTTTGCACTAGATCAGACAGCAACCAAATCTTTCCTTATAAGTCCACATTTAGTTTATCCAAATGCAGCAGCATGTCTGCAAGAAATATATCCTTTCTTATCCTAGTCAAATCTAGAACGCACCCAGGATCTGTGAGCTCAGGGTATATTCTATGCTTATCTTCTTCATAAGCAATCCTACTGGTTCCAGGAGCTCAAAAAAACCAGGAAATAATATCACCTATTGACACCCAACTAAATGCACAAGGAAATGGCAAATTAGCAGGGGAGCTGTCTTCATCTAGTTCTTCAATTAGATTTGTAAAGTGTCTGTAACTGAGGGCATATGAACAAATGAAATTCATAATGTGAAAGAAGGTTTCATTGTATGATCAAATTTGAGATTTTTGGATATCAGTTGCTCTCAATAAATAATTCAGTGAAATGCCCAAAATTTGGGAATGCTCGTGTCAGATTTACAAAGTCCCTACTAAACCATTTGCAGATCCCCACATGGATGGAGCCCCACCCACTGAATTGGCAACGAGCTTCTGTAAGTGCAAGTGTTCTATCGCAACTACCAACATCAATGCCTCTTTTAGATCTCCTCCACAAGTTCCATCCTTTATCAAGGATATCGTCCCTTACAACAAAGTCATCAGACACAGTGCAGATAAATATTGATAAATGAGGTTTATCTTGTACATCGCACAACTCATCCACAGCATGTTCAAATACATAAGAATTGCAGCTGTTCTTGCAACTTTAGCAATGTCACGGTTCTGGCTATAGATTCTGCATTCTATAGTGTCACGGTGTGAAAGCTGACGGCCAGAAATTTTCTTCTGTAGATTCTCGTTCTCTGGTGACAGGATTAAAATCAGTGAGGCGCTTTTTTATGAACTCGCTTTCAGAATAGAGCTTTTTCACATGGGTTATGTGCCAGGCCTCATAATAGGAAGCTAATGTTATAGTCTGCCATCAATTGGCATGTCGGGCTTCCAAATCCATTTTATTTTCCAAAGTTTCCAGTTTTAAAGTGGAGAGTTCAGAGTCTTGTGGAAATCCTTGATCCATATGTGCATGGCTCCAAGTCTGCAGATTTGAACTGGGATACACGTCTGGAAAAGACAACAGATGGCCTTTTCATGTTCAACGAAAAAGTACTTGATCTCCAACTCCTGTTGAAAGCCTCAATTTTCTTCATTTTTTTCCCATTCTTGCTTTTAGATGGTGCACAAAAAATGAACAAAAATGTCCACAGCAGCACAGTGTTCACACTCCCACTTTTGAGTCCAAACTGAGCAATGCATTCACCACACGCAGTCCCATAACATCAGATGTGATATGACATAATGGATATGGATGCTAGTCACCATTTGCTTGTGAAAAGATTCAAGGAGACACAGGCATTGACTTAGCAGCTCTGCCCAGACCGTCCCCCCATTGCCACTCCTTCCCAAGTCCTCACCCCACCTTTACCCACCCCTCCTCCAAGAATGCCAGATCCTCAGTCCTGCAGCCTCCTCCTAGTGTCTCCTACACACCATGAAACAGCTGATCATGGCAGGTGAGAGGTGCAAAGAGGAATGAGGAGGTGCTCACAGGTGGGGTCACTGATGGATGGGAGCCACTAGAGGAAGCTGGGCTGATAGGGCTGCACTACAGGGAATAGTTAGTTGTTTGAACCTTCTTCTCCTAAAATCATAAAGCAGCATTGACAGTTATTCATTAATGCTACTACAGCTTTTCTAGGTTTTTGAATAAAAGGTGTTACATAACTGCAGGGTGTTGTGCACCTAACTAGTGGTTTGATTCCACAGTTGCTGAACACTTCCCTTGGAACTGTCCCTCGCCGTGTAGGATTGCAGTAAAACCTTAACATTACATTTGCACTTTTCCCTCACTGAGATGCTACAGCATTCATTATATTGGTAAAGTCAGTAACACCTCTGATTCACGCTGGTACTATAAAACAGTATTGGGGTAAAGTCAGCAAAGATTTATGCACCAGTTTTCAAAAATGTATGATATTATATAGTAACATGCATTACTATGATGATTTCAATTATGCTCAGACACTCTACTCTGTATCCCAGATCCATAAGTACTTAGATATTGTACAGACAGACACTAAGAGAGTCTCCTCCCTAAGGTTTTTCAATAACATACTGTATTGGAAATCTAACACACAAAATGCATTGAGTTAAATAAACATCTTTGTTCACCTCCAGCCTCTCTGAATGCTACTGACAAACTCATCTTTCTTTCCCCATCACTCTAAACACATCATGCTCTTTACAGTCCCTTTCAAGGCCATCCTGAGGCATACGCAGCTGCATAGGGCACTGTTGTAGTGCTCCAGATTTAATGATGCCCTATTCCGCATATGCTTAGGAACAGCAACTCCGCTTCCCGCCCCATGAACTCAGCACGGGCTGCAGCGATCTCCATCCCCTGACCACCCTGACCCATCCCAGCCTGCACCCAGCCCCCGATCAACAGGTAAAGGCTTGGGATGGAGGACTCAGAAGGAACAGAGGACAGGCATACAGCCAGTAGCTGGAAAGAAGTGGCAGTTTCTCCTTCAAAAAGCTATTTTTCTCTGGCCAACAATGCAGCTGCCCTCTGCTCGTCCCACCCGCTGCTGCAACTGCAGGTGAGCCTCCCTCCCTGCCCTGCTCCAGGGTTGCAAACTCCCCCAGACTGGACGCCACTGCAGCAAATGGTGTCCTGTCCAGGAGAATTGGCAACCCCATGGCCTGCACAGCTTCTGCCCCTGAGGCCCTTCCCCCCCACAGGTGGGGGTCCGTGTGCTATTGCTGGACTGTGTAGTAGAGACATCTCATCATTTCACACTCTTTATCTCAATTTCACGTTTCTGCTCCTGCCTACACGTACATCCCTGAATATTCATCACTCTCCTGTTTTCTACTAAATCCATCTCCCTACATCCTTTGTCCTCTCTCCCACAAGCACTTCCATGCCCTCCCCTGTGAATCTCAACTTCTCTCTTCCTCCAAGACCGTCCCAAAACTATTTTCTCCATGGTCCATGAAAAACAAATCTGTAACTCCCTATAAGCTATATATAAAAAAGATATAACCCTTTCTTCTGCTCTTTTATGTTTGTGCCATCTTCTTAGACTGTAATATTTTGGGACAGGAGACTGTATTTCATATGTTAGTAAAGAATATCTCAAATTTTGGGGTAATTCCTAAATAATAACTTTTCGCATATGAAAAGTATTAGCTGAAAGACAGACCAGTGCCATTAATATCACCTGTGCAGTGAATGCAAGGAAGACTTCAGAACACAGGAAGACAGCCACACCACTGTCGACCTATGAAACACCAGCTAACTAATTATTTGGAAATTTATGGGCTTATGGAAAGGCTTTTTAAAAGAAAACTGTTGCTGTTCTTAAAAAAGGAATCACACAGTCCTGGTCACTGGTAAGCATGATGGATTACTGAAAATAAAATAAATGATCCCTGGAGCACATAAATGCTATATTAAATACATATGTCAGCCTGAGTCTTTGAAGACTTTTATATTGCCTAAAAAGGAATTTTACTGTTTAGTATTTTGAAACAGAGTAAAAATGAACTTTAACCAAACTGAATGTGACTGTTCTAAAATGTAAAAGTCTCTCATCTGGCATCTGTACAAACAAGACTCTAAAAAATGTGACCCTCGCAGTGGTTTCCCCCTTATAAGGATGAAAAGTTTCCCCCTTATAAGAACAGATACATAATTAATAAGGATTTTTGAAGGATTATTTGACTTGAACTAGACACTGTGAGTATGAACAAAAATCTGAACCTTTCAGAGTAAGAAAATGATACTTATGCCACAAAAAACAATGAAGATGAAGCCTAGTCTCTAACGTTTCATTGGTATCCCAAGCATTTTGCAGCAAAAGCAGTTTTTCAGTCATCTTAAGGTATGAGGACTGTCATTCCAACCGAGAAGAAAAATCAGGAAGAAAAAAATGAACTGGAGATGCAAAGATTATAATAAACATTAAATACACAAGGGACAAAAGAAAGAAAAAACTTAGGACAATGAAACAGCAAATTAGAGGAAGATAAAAAATACGGTGGGCATAAAAGCTGGAGGAAGAGACAGAAAAGGTTAATTAAAAGTAGATTCAAGGTAAGAACAGAAAACAGCTAAAGGCATTAAACATTAATGATACTAGCCTATCCAAAAAATCCAATAATGAAACATTAAGAGAACTGATGAAGTAAAAAATGAAACAATGGAAAATAAGCAAGGAGGAAAGTATGGGCAGTAATCAAACAAATAAAATCTTCAGTTAATTGCAATACCAATCAAAAAGTAAAAAAGATATCTGTATTTCTATTTACTCCTTCCAGTCAAAAACAGAAGTAATCAAGTGTTTTGTTGTACGTAACTGTTTATGACTAAAATCCCCTCAAGATAAATTAGTAAAAGCAGTACACAACAAAAGTTCAGCTGCTCTGTAGTTTGACATTTTCGATTGAAAAGTAAATTAAATATCACACTGACTTATGCCATCTTTCCATGAACTTCTATTAGCTTACACAGTATTTTACCACCCTTTGTTCATTTACAGGTATTCCTTTTACAGATGCAATACACTTTCCAATTTTGTCAGTTTTCGTCCATTCTCCCAGCAACATCCTACTATTGGACAGCCAGCTACCAATTTCCTGCAAATGCTATTAAATCCTAGACAGCATAGATTATCCAGAAACACAAGTGAGAGGTAGTATAGAATCATAGAATACTAGAACTGGAAGGGACCTTGAGAGGTCATTGAGTCCAGCCTTCTGCCCTCCCAGCAGGACCAAGCACCATCTAGACCATCCCTAATAGATGTCTATGTAACCTGCTCTTAAATATCTTAAGTATCTCGAGAGACAGAGATTCCACAACCTCCATAGGCAATTTATTTCAGCGTTAAACTATCCTGACAGTTAGGAAGTGTTTCCTAATGTCCAGGGCTCGACAATCGGGGCAAAAACCACTCGCCAGCCTCGCACCATGCATATGCGGACCACTGGTGAACGGGCCGACTGGCTGAAATCTACTCACCACGAGCGAGTAGATAAGCGTATTTGTCGAGCCCTGCTAATGTCCAACCTAAACCTCCATCGCTGCAGTTGTCCTATCGTCAGCGGCCAAGGAGAACAATTTTTCCTCACTCCTCCTTGTAACACCTTTTCAGATATTTGAAAATCGCTATCATGTCTCCTCTCAGTCTTCTCCTTTCCAAACTAAACAAGCCCAATTCTTTCAATCTTCCCTCATTGCTCATGTTCTCTGGACCTTTAATCATTCTTGCTGCTCTTCTCCAGACCTTCTCCAATTTCTGCATATCTTCCTTAAAATGTGGTGCCCAGAACTGGACATAACATTCCAACTGAGGGCTAATCAGCGCAGAGTAGAGCAGAAGAATGACTTCTCATGTCTTGCTCACAACACTCCTTTTAATGAATCCCAGAATCATGTTTGCTTTTTTTTGCAACAGTGTCACGCTGTAGACTCATGTTTAGCTTGTGGTTCACTACGACTCCTAAATCCCTTTCTGCATTACTCCTTCCTAGACAGTCGCTTCCCGTTCGGTATGTGTGAAACGGATTGTTCCTTCCTAAGTGAAGTACTTTACATTTGTCCTTCTTTAACTTAATCCTATTTGCCTCAGACCATTTCTCTAGTTTCTCAAGATCATTTAGAATTATGACTCTAACCTCCAAAGCAGTTCCGACCCCTCTGCAAACTTAATAAGCGTACTCTCTATGCCGTCATCTAAATTGTTGATTAAGATATTTAACAGAACTGATCCCAAAACAGACTCCTGTGAGACCCCGTTTGTTATGCCCTTCCAGCATGATTGTGAACCATTAACTACTCTCTCAGAATGGTTATCCAGCGAGTTATGCATCTACCTTACAGTAACTCCATCTAAGTTGTACTTGCCTAGTTTATTGATAAGATAAGCAATGGGAGGAGTGATATGACATGGGGCAAGTCTACACGACAAAATTACCGTATATACTCGAGTATAAGCCGACCCGAATATAAGCCGAGGCACCTAATTTTACCACAAAGAACTGGGAAAAAATATTGACTCGAGTATAAGCCTAGGGTAGGAAATGAGGCAGCTACTGGTAAATGTAAAAAATGAAGATAGATACCAATAAAATTACATGAATATTTATTTCAAAGAAAAACAATAACCTAGCTCTGTAAGTGGAAAAGGGGGTCAACAAAAACAATATGGTTCTGCAGGCACGGCCACAGCTCAGCCCCCGCCGCCCCCACGTTCCGGCCCCCTCGCCTGCCAACGAGCCCCCTCTAAACGAGCCAGCGGGGGGGGGGGGGCTGTGAGAGACCAGAGCCGGGCATCGATGGGCCAATGAGCCAGCGGGGGGGCGGGGCTGTGCGAGACCCGGGCCAGGCGTCGATGGGCCAATGAGCCAGCGGGGGGGGGGGGAGGCTGTGCGAGACCCGGGCCGGGCGTCGATGGGCCAGTGAGCCAGCGGGGGGAGCGGGTGCCAGTGCTGGCTGGATTTTACCACGGGAGGGGACGGGAGGGGAGGGGAGGGGGAGCAGGGAGCAGCGGCTGGTCCTTGTGCACCTGCCCCAGAATCGGGCCCAAGCTCGTGATCAGGGCTCCCGGGCGCTTCCAGAACAGACGCCCACGGTGCCGAGTCGGCTCCTGGCCCAGCTGTTCCCGAGCTCAGCGCTGCACCCGAGCGTCATGGCGAACAGCCCCAAACGCCCTTCCTCCCACGCGGCAAAGGCCCATGGTGCCGGGCAGGCAGGGGCTGGGGGGCCAGGAGGGCAGGGGCTGGGGGGCCGAGGGGGCAGGGACTGGGTGGGCCAGGAGGGCAGGGGCTCGGGGGGACAAGGGGACAGGGGGGCCGGGAGGGCCAGGAGGGCAGGGGCTGGGGGGACGAGGAGACAGGGGCTGGGGGGGACAAGGGGACAGGGGGGCTGAGAGGGTCAGGAGGGCAGGGGCCGGAAGGGCCAGGAGGGCAAGGGCTGGGGGGCCGGAGCTCCGGGCTCACGCGTCTAGACCCAGCCGGCGGCAGAGACGCGCTGAGCCCGCCCGCGAGCAGGAGGCTGACTCAAGTATAAGCCGAGGGGGGCATTTTTCAGCACAAAAACTGTGCTGAAAAACTCGGCTTATACTCGAGTATATACGGTAAGTCAACCTAAGTAAGCTGATGTAGTCGCAGTAGCTATTAAATCCTTGTGCATGTCTACATTATGTTTCTTGCATCAGCGGTGTGCATCTCCAACTAACTGTGCTTGCATCAATGCAGACAGCAGTGCACTGTGGGCAGCTATCTCACTGGGCAACTCATCACTATCTAGCAGAGAGTGTGTTGAAAAGAGTATGCAATGCTTAACAGGAGCAAACAATTCGCACCAAGGTCCTGGGACAGAACTTTTAGACACGAGGCCACACTCCTGGGACTGTGTGCAAAGGTCGCCCAAGCCTTCTGGCGCAACAACTCTACAACAAGAGCTACACTGATGGTGGAGAAGTAAGCAGAGATTGTTGGGTAAAAGCAGGCAACACCAGACTGATTCCCAACTGATCGGTAGCAATCTGGACAAGGGAAATCCATTGTGAGAGTTACTGTGATGCAAATGTGCAGCACCATCAATTCCATCCTGCTACATAGGACTGTAATTCTGGGCAATATTCAGGACAGAGTGGATGGCTTTATAGCAACAGGGTTTGTGAATGGTGATGGGGCAACAGATGGCACACAAACCCCTATTTTGGTACCAGTCTTCCTTGTTAAAGAGTGTATCAACAGAAAGGGCTACTTTTCTATGGCACTGCAAGTCCGGTAGATCTCTGAGGACATTTTACGGACATCAGCAAAGCACGGTCAGAGAAGATGCATGATACATGCATCTTTAAAAACACAGGCCTGTTCAGAAAACTGTCAACAAGGACTTTCTTTCCAGACCAGAGGATTACAACTGGGAATGTTGAAATGCCTAAATGATCATGGGAAACCCAGCCTACGTCTTATTTCCATGGCTCATGAATTCATGTCTCAAGAACCTTAAAAGCAGGAAGGAGCACTTCCATCACAAGCTCAGCAAATACAGAATGAAAGTTGAATGTGCTTTTGGCTTCTTGAAAGGCATCTGGTGCGGTCTGCACATGAGATGAGACCTCAGTGAAAAAAATATCCCCTGGTTATAGATGCCTGATGTGTGCTTTATAACATCTGTGAAGCGAAGTGGGAGACATTTCTGTGAAGGTGGAGGACGGAGGTGGAACAGCTGTGTTGATTTTTAACAACTAGATACCATGATTATACAAAGAACTCGACCCAACTATGTCTACCTCAATGCTCTGCCTCTCACAGAAGTAGAGTTATTTAATCAGCATTGCAGTGAGATACATTGGCAGGAGCAATATTTTAGTATAGATGCTTACACAGTTAGGTCAAAGTGAGCTGCCTTGCAATGACCTAACTCTATAAAGTAGACTAGGTCAGTTAACTAACCTTACTAGCTTTTACTGTTCTCTTCCAGATATGCCTTTATCTACCAAGTTATCTAGGTTATCATAAACATGTTGAGTCCCCAACTTATAGTTCCATTTCTCATCCATAATTTTGTGCATTTGATATTAATCTAGATTCTCTTTCACTTAATATCTTAGAAAAATAAAAATAAGTGAGCAACCACACAAGCCTCTCACCACTAAGAAATATAATATTGTTATTATTTGCTATATATGACCTACAGCAAAAGTTTCTCAAAGTAATTGAAAAAAGCACCAAGCCATCTCTTATTTTCAGGCAACACTACAATTGCTGTCACCCTGTATTCCACAAATCAAAACAGATTGCCATTATCTCACAAAAAAATCAAGGTCTGTCTTCACTCCCTATCCAGCCACTGGCACAAACTCAACATCTATTTTTACACTGTTGATAGTTACAACAAAAAAGTCATAAAACATTGACTAACATCTTTGAAGCAACAATTCACTCAGTTGGCATACAAACTCCCAAAAAAAACCACATTTAAAAAAAAACACCAGACAAAGGAGACTTTGATATTTTACTGGACTGACAAGGTAAGGGGCAAGAACTTTTAACACACATGCAAGCCCTTCTTTCAAAGGACTTACAAAGAAAATGCTAAATTAAAAAAAAAACATTGCCAAGAATGGAGATGCAGGCCCATTTTTAAAACCTCTTCAAGATGAAAAAAAATGATTAATTTACTCTTATGCCACAATAGATATTTAGAATTAAAGTATGATGTGGCTAACTCAAATTTCCACTCAGTCACTTATTCAAAGAGAAAGAAAGAAAGAAAGAAAGAAAGAAAGAAAGAAAGAAAGAAAGAAAGAAAGAAAGAAAGAAAGAAAGAAAGAAGGAAAGAAAGAAAGAAAGGAAGAAAGAAAGGAAGGAAGGAAGGAAGGAAGGAAGGAAGGAAGGAAGGAAGGAAGGAAGGAAGGAAGGAAGGAAGGAAGGAAGGAAAGAAAGAAAGAAAGAAGGAAAGAAAGAAAGAAAGAAGGAAAGAAAGAAAGAAAGAAAGAAAGAAAGAAAGAAAGAAAGAAAGAAAGAAAGAAAGAAAGAAAGAAAGAAAGAAAGAAAGAAAGAAAGAAAGAAAGAAAGAAAGAAAGAAAGAAAGAAAGAAAGAAAGAAAGAAAGAAGAAAGAAAGAAAGAAAGAAAGAAAGAAAGAAAGAAAGAAACTGCTACTTTTTTTTGTTTCCAAGTGTCTCTTACTTTCAATGTCTTTAGTCCACTGTGGCTCCAATTTACATGATGTGTGTGAACAATACCTCATTGCAATGGCTGTATAAAGATAAATCAAAGAATGCACAAGGGCTGTTGCAACACACACAGATTCTCTTCTATTTCCTATGTAAAAGCTCAGAACACAAGGAACTAGAACCTAGAAACACTAAGTAATATTTATACAGATGGAGCCCATGCTTGGACGAATTATAATTTAATATGGCAAATGCTGCATTGCTGAGTCATCTAGGAGACAATAGAACAATCAAAGAACATGTATAAAGGTAACAGAATCAACTATAAATCCACCATACACAAAAAAAATCTCATACAGATACCCATTGATAGTACAGTCACAAGTTCATCCTTCTTCTGAAGCTGAAACACATCTGACAGGCTATAAAAAAAGGAAAGGAAAGAAGCCCCTAGGGCCCACAAAAATATATGTGGAATAACCACCTGTGAAACAAGTTTCTAAAGATGATTTATATATTGTATAGAAATACTGGTTGGTTTTAAGACAATTTTATGCAAATGATTCTGAACAATGAGACTTACAGCAGTGTCTGAATCAGTTACAAGAAGATACAAAAAATCAATGACTACTGTATTTTCGAAAAAGGAAATCTCTGTTATCAGAAAAGCAATGATTTATAAAAACCTGAAAAATGAGAGATACTAATAATACATGGGGCACTCCCACCTTCTAGCTAATGCAATGTCCAAACAAAGCCGGTTTTAATTTGAATTTAGATTTCATGATTGTCAATTGTTGAGAGGTTTCCATGAGGTCCTTAATATTTGTAGCGAAGTCTTAAAAGGAAGCTGCGTCTTCACAGACCACTGATGCATCTATTATAATCTTTGAGAACAGATGCATCTGTGTAGTTTGTTCAGAAGATATATTTGCATAGTAACAAATTGCACAAAACTCTCTTAGTTCATATATAAAAGGAGAAATGCCCAATATCTCCTATCCAAAAAAGACACTCAGCTCTTCCAAACCACCCATTATAATCATCCTTCAAATAAATAATGACAAAGGATGGTATTAATATGACATAATTGGCAATGGCTAGCTAGAACCATGACTTTTCATCTTCAAGACAGTTTTCTGGAACGTAATGTGGAACAGAAGCAATGAAAATTAAACAAAACGTATACACTCTTACCAAATGATGTCTGACTAACATGTTCCTGATTACTTTTTCCCTGGGAAGCCATCTTTTTTGCATAAGCGTCAACCCACCAGGGCTTGTACTTCAAAACATGCTGAATGACTTCATCTTCAAAGAGGTCAGCACTGCAGAAAGAGTTGCTCTGTTATTTATTTCAATGTATAGTAACATATATAAACCCACCAATCCCAGACTCTATAGAGGCATTTGCCCTACACTAAAAACACAATCATATTAAAAACAAACCCAACCAAAATCAGTTTCTGGCCCCAACATCAGAAAATAATTAACCAAAGATTAGATGAAAACCTAAACAATACACCTCCTTTTGCCTTCTTTTTAACAACCCCAAAGCATGTGGAAATAGATGCACAATGTAGCAAGTCCTGAAGGTTAGCAAATTTGGACTGTTTTGGACCAGTTAGGAGGAAATAGTTTCCAAAATTGATAGCTCTTATTGACGTGCCAAGTCTCTGCCCAATTTCTGTGCTCATTCTCAGGACAAAGAGCTCATTAACAAGGGAATGGGATATGAGCAACAAACAGAAGGTGGCTTACACAAAAATGATATTACAGATCTCAGAGAAACACTCTAGAATCCATCTAAAAAGAGATGCTCATGGATCAGGATGGGCTGACTGCCACTGTCACTCAGGAGAAAACAAAGCTACGATGTCTACAGCCTAAAATGCTGGCAAGGATAGGTTACCCTGATGTTTGAGAGGCCAACTATGAAATAATATTCTGTAACTTGCAGCAGCACCAACCCTGCTTTCATGCAGACTGGCCTTTGAGTTTAAAGAGCAGCAAAGCAAGCCTGAAGTGTATGAGCCATGTCTTGTGTTATCACACCTGGGAATACTGTTTGAAGTTTAGTGTTATAAAACTAGGGATGTTAAATATGGATTAACTGAATAGTCACTTAACCTCATTAATTCTTATTTGTTACTCAACTATTCTGTAGACCCCATGGGTGGGACTGACAGCCAGTGTGCTCTAGCCCCACTCCCGAGGAGCCCCCTGCCACTCCACATTGCTGCCTCTGTATTAGAGGCAGCAGCACGGAGTGCCAGGGGGGAGCTGGTCTGTGAGTGGAGCCAGTTTAAAAACCAGCTCCCCTCGCAGACCTGTGTCCCTGCATTAGGCAGCAGCACAGGGTGGCAGCAGCCTGTCTGGAGAGAGAGGTCTGAGCTCCCGGACCCAGTGTGAGCCGGAACTGAGCCAGGCTGCTTGCCTGCCTGGTTCCTAATACTCTTTAAATGCAGAGCCACAGCAGGAGAAGGTCCCAAACCTGACATAAGCCGGGCTGCTGGCCAGTCTATTAAAAAATTTACCGTGGAGGGTTTGGGGGGGAGGCAGGTGAAGAATGCGGGTAGTCGATAGCATTAACCAATAAGCTTTTGCTCATCGGTTAATCAGTTAATCGACAACACTATTACATCACTATATGAGACCAAGGCAAACAAAAAGTAAGCCCGTTTTTTTTTTTCCAAAAGAGATTATAAAATCCATCGTCTATTAGAGAGCAAAATATATTTATTTTAGCTGATGTAAATTCACTTGATCAGGAGAAATAAAGAAGTACCTACAGATAATGATCAGAATCAAATTTGGCAACCTCAGTCTCTAGTCGTTTCTGTCTACGTTCAGCTGCAGGCGTTAAGTCAGGATCCTTAACGTCAATAACGTCACTGAGTTCATCCTGGAAATGTGACAAGAAAAACAGTAAATGAGAGTTTAGAAGCAGTGCTGAACAGTTTACACTAGGGTGAGCTATAAGGATGATAGGAGCCACTACCAACTCTCCCTTACTGAAAAACAGGCCATAATTGCATAATTTGTTTTTATGCACAAATAGTGGAATTACATTTATTTTGTTTTTTAAGACATCAGCCTGAAGTGGAAACAGTAAACAAGGAAATAAAAAAGTTCTTCTCGGGATCCCCTATATGTTACAATTCTACTGTTTTTTTAATCAGAACATATCGGATGTTGAGTTCATTTTGCTTGTATTTTTAAAAAATGGCCAAATGCTGTCAGTGTTTAAAACACTATAAAATCTGCTTCTGCTCCTCTCTTGGTTACAAAAAAAGAGATGCATTCTTTTTCATTAATGCCTCAAACCTTCAATGCTTAATGAAAGCTACTGCTAACAAGGAGCACTTCTCAAACGCTGGGACAAAACCCTAAAGTGGGTCATGAGCCATTTTAGGCTACATCTAAACTACACCCCTCTGTCGGCAGAGAGATGTAAATTAGACGTATCGAAAGTGCAAATAAAGCTAGGATTTAAATATCCCATGCTTCATTTGCATAATGGTGGCCGCCGCTTTTTCCCGAAATGGGGCTTTTCGGAAAAAAACGGCAGTTTAGACAGGGCATTTTTGACAGAAATGCCCCGTTTTGAAAGATCCTGTACTCCTCAAAAAATGAAAAAAAGCGGTGGCCACCGCTATACAAATGAAGCGCAGGATATTTAAATCCTGGCTTCATTTGCACTTTCGATACGTGCACACCCAACAGAGGGGTGTAGTTTAGACATACCCTTAGTGGGGTCGCCAATGCTGGCTTAGGCTTGCTGAGGCCCGTGACCAAAGCTGAAGCCCGAGCCCCACCACCCAGCGCCCAAACGTGACAGCTTCAGCCAGACTTAGTTCACAGGCCTCCTGCCCGGGGCTGAAGCCTTTGGGTTTTAATTCTGGCCCCCTCTCCTGGGGGCATGTAGTAATATATTTTGTCATAAGGGGGTCACAGTGCAATGAAGTTTGAGAATCCCTGCAATAAAGATACAGACAACAATGAAGCATTATTGTTCTTGAAATTTTAGGGCCTCTCCTACAATATGCTGCATATCCCCAACTCCAATGACTTCAACAGTCCTGCCATCTCAAGTGCAGTGTGTTCATACACAAATTGACATTAATATTGAAGTGGGAAATCATCAGTTAATGTGGAATTTCACTGTAAATCACACATTGATAAGACAGTAATATGGGTATAATAAGCATTTCTGTAGGAATTCCATGGCAAAAGACCAATTAATATACATGCTATTAGAACATGAAAGCTTTCCTCCTGATATTACTTCACTTTTCTATTGTAAGACATAATTCACGCAGTAACCACATTATATGGTCTTGGTCTTACAGTTAGAGTTAATAGACCCAGCTAGTACTTCTACCTCTTGGTATCATGCACATAAACAAAACATTAGTAAATCATCTATAAATTACAACAATAATAAATGCTGCATATTTGTGATATCTGCATGTAATCCTTATTCTCTGAGGGCTTGGAATAAGTTAGAGATGAACACAAACAGTCAAGAAACAACAAAACCATTTCATGTATAGTAGCGATGCAGATTTAAGCCTACAATTTAAGACCTGATTCCAGCAAATTGTTCCACACATGTAGATCCCTGTACCTGAGCAGATTCCACTGACTTTACAAAGTTTACCCAAGCAGAACAACTTGGAGGACCGGGGTCAAAGCAGGCATGTAAAACCCTGTTTAATTAGTTAACCGGTTAAATGATATGTTTAACCGGTTCACCATTTAAACAGGCTAGCGGGAGGTTGCTCCAGGCGGGATAGAGCACCCCTGCCTGTGGTATGCCTGGATCAGGCTGCTCCGGCCGGGCTGGTATGCCCACCCCTCACCTGCAGCAGGCGCTGTGGGACTGAAGCAGACACCTGCACTCAGTGGTGGGTGATGATTGATTCCAACCTATTCCAGAATTTAAACTGCCCTTATACTTACAAAGTTGTTTTCTAATATCTAATCCAAATCACCCTTGTTTAACATGAAGACAACTTCCGGCTTCATTTCAGTGGACATAAAGAATAGATGATCACCATATTCTCTATAGTAATCTTTAAGATATTTGAAGACTTACCAGATCCCCTCCCTCAATTTTCTTTTCTCAGGACTACACTGGGCAAGGTTTTGTAACCTTTCCATAAAAGTCAAAGGGGTAGCCAAGTTAGTCTGTAACAGGAAAAACTTAAAAAACAGCAAACAGTCTGGTAGCACTTTAAAGACTAACAAAACATGTTGATGGTATCATGAGCTTTCGTGGGCACAGCCCTTCTTCTTGGTGTCATGAAGAACTGGGCTGTGCTCACAAAAGCTCACGATAGCATCAACATGTTTTGTTAGTCTTTAAAGTGCTACCAGACCATTTGTTGTTTTTTAAGTTTTTTCCATAAAAGTCAGGTTTTCTAAACCTTTTATCACTTTTGTAGCTCTTCTCTATACTCCCTCTAATTTGCTCACACCTTTTTTAAATTGTGAAACCCCAAATTGGACACAATGCTGAATGGAGTGGAGCAATGATATCCTGTGTCTTACCTATAGCGCTCTATGGGGGTATTAACAGGAATATCAGCCATTTTTGCAACTGTATCATATTGTCAGCTCAATTTGGGGATCAATTTGTGATCCACTACACCTTCCACATCCCTTTCAGCAGTACTACTGCCTATCCAATTATTCCCCATTTTGTAGTTGTGCAATTGATTTGTTCTTCTCAAAGTGCAGTACTCTTCTCATATTTACTAAATGTCACTGTATTGTTTTCAGATCAACTCTCCAACTTATCCAAGTTATTTTGAATTCTAATCTTGTCCTCCAAAGGGCTTGTAACACCTCCCAGCTTGGTGTCACCTATAAATTTAAAAAGCATACCCTCTACTCTAGTAACCAAGCCATTAGTGAAAACACAATAGTAGCAGAAACAGGAAGCAATGCCTGTGGAAACTCACTAGATATGTCCTGCCACTTTAACCACAAAACATGGAGAAGTACCTTTTGAGTATAGTCTTTCAACCTGTTATGTACCCACCTTACAATATTCTCATCTAGACCACATTTCATGAGTTTGCTTATGAGAATATTAGATAGGACTGTGTCAAAAACCTTACTAAATATCAAGATATACAATATCTTCTGCTTCCCACTTTCCCCTACGTCAGTAACCCTGTCAAAGGAAGAAATTAGGTTGCTAAATTTACCACGTGAAACATTATTGCACTGACTTCACGTCCAGTTAAAATCAGAATGCCAGGCCATACCTAACACTAAAAGTGGCTGCTATAAAGTTTATAAAGAATAATAACACACCTGTAATCGTCGGAAAACTCCTGATTTTAAATTTCCAAACCCATAACAGCATTGTAAAGGTGAAGTGCTTTCTGTAGACTGATCATAAGGGGTCTGTTCAATTTCCCAGTCAAATTCTTCCTCTTCCTCTTCCTCTTCCTCCTCAGCTAGCTCAGCTGAGGTGCCTAGAAATGTTTTGTATCATACAAAGAAAAGGATCTCAAAGTTACACTTTGACTAAATTACCAGCTAATAAAAAGATTACTCTGAATCTATGAACCAGACTTTTTTTGCTTGACTAATGTTTTAAACAATTAGAAAAGCTGTTCTAGGATCTGAGCATCCTATAATTTCTACAGAAAGGAAGGAAAATGGAAGCTCAACAAAGGGTTTTGTAACATTAACAGATTTCTGCAATAGAAAAGTCTGTATTAATATATCTCCTGCTGACTAGATTTCTTTTGTCTTCAAAATGGCAATATCGATCTTGGCAACAAATACAAATGATGGTTACAGAGTTCAATGCCATTTGTAAAAGCCATATAAACTACTGGAGGTGAATTTAGTAGTTGTACAAATAAGTATCATTTAGGTACCCAACGGATAAGTAGATATTCACTGTGTGAATATGTGTGGCCCAAATGCCTATATACAATGTAGATCCATATTCTTCTTAGCTAGTGAAAGCCTGTTGGTAAATTCTCAATGTCAATACACACATCAGGAGTGCAAAACACCAAGTGGTGATGTTAGTTCTGAGGAAATTCTAACATCACATGCATGTGCAGAATTCATGTCCCTCACAGAATTTTTGTTTTGGTCTGCAGAAAATACATTCTGGCAGAGAGGTGCTACAGTTGGGCTTTCACTGACCACGGGCTGCTGTGGCACCAGCTTCCCAGCTCCCACCCCTGAAGCATCAGGCCAGGCTCCCAGCTAGGGATGTAAAAGAGTAGTTGATTATTTGACTAGTCACATTTCCCCCCAGCACACTGCCTTTATATCAGAGGCAGAAAAGGAGGGGGAGAAAGAAGCAGGAGCCGGTGCTGGGAAGAGCCAGCTTAAAAGCCGGTTCCCCCTAGCACCATCTCTGCGGTGCATGGGGTGCAAGGGAGACAGACACACAGCAGTTCAGACACGGTGCGAGCCAGCTCTGCTCAGTCCCAAGTCGCAGAACTATCCCACTGCATCTCTGCCTTTAAAATGTATTAAGAGCCAGGTGGCTATTACTACATTTAAAAGGCAGAATCACAGTGGTCTTGGGAGCCAGAACGAGGTGGGACTGCTCAGTCCCAGCTTGTGCCAGCTCCAAGAGCTACCCCCGCTGCAGCTCTGCAGAGCACTAATAGTGTAGTCAATACAAATTGTATCAACTATACAATTAGTCAAATGCCCACTCCTTAACATCCTTATTTCCCCCACCCCATCCCACCCCGGAATTGAGCCAGTCTCCCTCTTCCCCCCCACCTCTGCAGTGTGTGGGGACTCTCTGATCCTAAAACATCCATGGTCCATTGCTGAACCAGATAATCCTGGTTAATAGACATGCAACCTATACTATAATTTATAACGGACCAGATATTTTGGCATAAAAGCAGCAGGAGAATCTTAAAACGCTACACATCATACAAACTCTATGGGGGAACAAAATATTAATAAGTATTAGATATTTTGAAAGAATTCAAATATAACTCTTATAAAATACTTTCTCAAAGCATGTAAACATGTAACGCACATCATATAAGGGAAGTTTTCTTGCTTATAAATTCACCTCACAAACTCAAACAAAGAATCATACAAGTTAAAACTTTTAAAATATATTGTATTTACCAATGTCAAATAATCATACCTATCTCTTCCACTAATGGTTTAACTGATCTTGCTTTCTTCTGTGCTAACAGAGCTGTTAGCATGTCCAACCCATCAAAATACTGACCGGGAGTCTCTTTAGGCAGTTGAACTGTAAAAACACCTTGAAAGAAAAATTAGAATTTGGGTTAGATGTATAACCATTTAAAAGGAACAGTGTGTAAAACCAACATCCAACCATTTTTCCAAATTAAAGCTAAATATCTAGGAAGTTATTTGGGTGTATTTCATCCAGGATACATGCAACTAAAATTTTCAGTGTGTTCATCTCTATGCATTTTTAGAGTCAACCTGGCTATATATATATTCACAAAAATGAGATAATTTTTTCAAAAAAACGACAAAAGCTGCATCACTATCGTTTATGGTGTTATCTTGACATAGCTCATAATGAAAATAGATTAAGTACATTTTTATTTTTAAACCTTTTTCCCCTAATATAATCAACCATGAGATTAAAGAAAGACACATTGAATATTCTGATGAATATTTTGTGTCACGTATATAAACATCCCTTTGGAAGTAGCAGATTGTATCTTAATAAGCCAAGGTCTTAGTTACAAAACATATTCTTGTGGGGTTGTTTTGTTAATTGAATAAATTGTTGAACCAGATAGTTTACAATTTTAAACCCCAATGGTGCAGTCATTTTCACACTGGCAGATATTGTACTTACATCTGCACAAAGTCCCACAGCAATCAATGGGCAATGCACAGAGCTCAACACAGATCTAATTACTAAAGCCAGGCATTAAATGAGGGATAGGGAACTTTTTTGGGGTCTGGGGCCACTGACCCACAGGAAAAAAAAATCAGTAAAGGATCACACACAAGAAGCAAAAAAACCCCAAAAAACCCTCACAAACGTGGCCCCCAACTAAGGAGAAAGACACTCCCCACATTCCCCTTGCTGACCGGAGCCTAGGGGGGCCAGCTTAGTAGGTTTGTGTGTGCTCCAGCCCTGCGGGGGGTGCGGTACAGGGGGGCTAGAGCACCAACACAGATTCCCCAAAGCTGGAGGGGCTCTGAGCCTCAGAGGCCAGACTCAGGGGCCCTGGGCCTGAGGTTCCCCAGCCCTGCATTAAATTGTGTAAGGGCTGGATGGGCTACTGATCTTGGTTCAGTGACTTATATCGTTATGTCACATTTGAAGAAACCATATACCCAGACCTTCCTTTAATAGGAACATTATGATCTATAGCCATGAAGAATTTATTCTTCAATAAAGAAAGCTCTATTATGAGAGCCCTGTCTCTCCTGGTTGGTCACACAATGTCCTTTCAGTATATGAACACCAGGATCTGGCTCTACATGTCAGATAGGAACACAGTATGGAAATGTTATTACCTTCCTTATTTTTAGTTAATATTTGTTTTGGTAAAATATGTAAAATAAAATACTCTGATCTACAGATTTTAAAATGTATCCAAAACCAGGAGGAATTCCAATTAAACATGCTTTGTTGAAACTAAACTAAAAATTCTGTATAATTACAATACAGAAAAAGGCACATTGGTAGAGCTCATGTCATGTTTTAATAATAAAAAAAGAACATTATTAACTAATACCTTTGTCCACATTGTAAGATGCTTTTTCTCTTCCATCTTCTACAATTCTTCCAGGAAGAGTTAGCCTATGGACAAAGATGACATGTCTTATCAAATGCCTGATTTTATCATTCAGACTAATAGCACAATCAAAAAAACTGTATGGCACATCCCGCAAGTAGTACAGGGGATTTAACTACATGACTCGCATTGATTTTAATGGAGATTATGCAGTTAAAGCCCTATGTTCTACTTTGAAAGTTTACCCCCATATATTAATGAAATAGATCAGCATATGAGAGAATTTGATGCTCCTGTTTTCCCATTACAGAGAAGACAGCCTCAACACTATATGAAACAGGTAAAGGATTTTGCTATATCAAGAAATGAAGAGAGATGACCCAAAAGGGAAAGAAAATCTAAAACAACAGAAGAATTTTTTAACTGATATACTACTGTCCACGCACCTAATCAACCCCATTTATGGTATATGAACATGTACAAGAGATAAGAACTGGTGCTTGATGTTTCCATACCAAGAGAAAGAAGGCCACATTAAGTGAGACCAACGGTCCGTGTAGCCCAGTATTGTGTCTTCCAAAGGTGGACAATGCCAGGTGCCGCAGAAGGAACGAACAGAATTGGTAACCAACAAGTGATCCACCCCGTCACCCATTCCCAGCTTCTGACAAACAGAGGCTAGGGACACCATTTCTTCCCATTAAGAACGTAAAATCCCATTTAATTAGTTAACTAGTTAAATGATGTTTCCAGGGACAAGCGGGGAGCGGGGGAGGCTGGAGGGGTCCCCCCAACCACAGAGAGGGGCTTCTCCAGCTGGGCTAGAGTGTCCCTATCTGCAGCAAGGCTGGGCCGGGCCCGCCATAGAGAGGGGATGTTCCAGCCAAGCTGGAGTGCCTCTGCCCCAGTGTGCCAGGCTGGGCCCAATGTGGATGAGGGCTGCTCTAGCCAGAGTAGAGCAGCCTCCTGACCACGGCTGGCCCCGCAGGGCTGGAGCAGCCGCCATTGGTTACCCTCCCAAAACCGAAACCCATTGGAGTCGTGCTGGCGTACCCTCTAAGCCACTCCTGACTCTGCCACTCAGATGGGCAGCCCCTAAGAGCTCCAGAGGCAGCCCTTAAATAAGCTGCTGTTTCTGGGCAGACCTAGGTCACTTGTCTGCCTGATTTTCCCACCAAAACACCAAAAGAGCCCTGAGGGGAGGAGAGAGAAGGGTGGCCAAGATGGAGCCCATGTTGTTGTGTGGACTTTTACAAAATGGCATACACATGTTATTGATTACTGGAACTTTCCCCCTACACCCTGCCCTAGGTAGGCTCTGCAGGGCTGGTGCAGCCCCCTGCCCTAGGCAGGCCCCACAGGGCTGGAGCAGCCCCCATTGGTTAACCATAACTAGTAAATCATTAACATCTCTACTGCCCATCCTGGTTAATAGCCATTGATGGACCTAAATTCATGGAGGATATCTAGTTTTTTTTTAATCCTGTTCCTGTTCAAGTTCTGGTCTTCACAACATCCTCTGGCAAGGAGTTCCACACACTGACTGTGCACTGTGTGAAGAAATACTTTCTTTTATTTTAAACCTGCTGCCTATACATTTCATTTGGTGACCCCTAGTTCTTGTGTTATGGGAACAAGTAAATAACTTTTCCTTATTTACTTTCTCCATACCAGTAATGATTTTATAGACCTCTATTGTATCCCCCCTTATTTGTCCCTTTTTCAAGCTGAGAAGTCCTAGTCTTATTAATCTCTCCTCATATGGCAGACTTTGCATACCCCTAATCATTTTTGTTGCCCTTTTCTGATTTTCTTTCCAGTGCCAAGATATCTTTTTTGAGAAAGTGACCACCTCTGCATGTAATATTCAAGATGTGGCCATACCATGAATTTATATAGAGGCAATAAAATGTTCTCTATTCCTTTTTCATGATTCTGAAAAAGGAAAGAGTCATTAAAATTAGAAGATACTAATACAGACCAAGGGTTGTCAAACTTTTCCAGTGTGGATGACCTCTTATTACTGAAATTGTTTCATGGACCTTCTATGCCATTCACGACTGCATTAGTTGTCCTACATGAAAAAGTAATACCTGTAAAGTATTTAAAATATTGTATCTTCTTTACATGTGATTTAGGAGCTGGAAACAAGAAGATAACCAGCACCATATAACCAGACAGCTCTCTGCAGACCACAGGATAGAAAATACAATGTTCTGTGAGACAAAGAAAAAATTCATTCTCTTTTCAGTATTTTTCGTTTATGAAGTTCAAGGTTTTAAAATCGCTACATTACTTGCCTGAGAAAGTAAGGCTTAGCATAAAATTTAAAATCCTTTCCCTCGAAATATATATCAAACTCAGAAACTCTGGCATAAGGTACACTGATTGTTATAGTCAGAAAATCTGGATCCTGGCTCAGTTCAAATGCTGGAGTTATCATGATGAATTCATCTGGACAAGCAACCACAATCCCTGATAAGTCCTATTGAAAAAAGGATAAAAAGAAAAAAAGATAGTCTTAATAAAAGAAAAGAGCTACAAAAACACCATGAAGCAAGAACATTTAAGCTTGGAGGTGAATGTGGTATCTCCTATACACCCATGAACAGAACACCTAAGAACAAAAGAACTGTTTACATTTTCATTTTCATTGTCAAGAATTGTAAAATGTAATACATTTGGTTCCTATTTATAGCGCTTTAATCAAGTCAAGAAGATTAAAATACTTATGGTGTTTAAGTATCAATCATATTCAGTATATAAACCTCACAGTGCTAAGTTCTGATTAATTAACTACTTCTAATAATCACGTTAATGGAGAAACAACAAAGAGTTTTTCATTTTAAAAAGAAAAGACATTCCAGCTATTTGTTGTTGGTCGGTTGGTTGGCTGTTTGCTTTTTTATACACTTATACAATGTGAAAAACCCTGAGCCCTAACCACTTCATGATTAAAACATGGTGGAAGTAGTACAGTCCATTACATATGAAGATGGTGGTAACTGACCAATTTATTGATGCTTCCACTATATAACTAATTATTATAATCAGACTTGGATATAATTCAATATACAATATAGGGATGTTAAAATTAGATTAATCGACTATTTGATTAGTTGTTAAGGGCGCATCCACTTGGAAATGTAGCAAGAGCCCACCCAGCTATTGCTACGTTTCAAAGAGCAGCATTCCACATCTGAAATGTAGAAGACCCCCAGCAGGGTCTCTTGTGCATCTCAAAGACTGAAATGCCCATGTGGAGCCTGGGGCCAGTGGGGAGTCTACCGCTGACCCCAGGCTTCATGTGGGGGCTTCCACTTTGAAATGTACAAGAGCCCTAGTAGGGACGCGTGTACATTTAAAAGGTGGAAGGCCGCCGCTGCGCCCCGCCTCCTCCCACGAAACTGAAGGAAATCGGCTTTTAAGCCGGCTTTTGCCAGTACCCTTCTCTTCCTCCCCTCACTCTTTGCTGCCACTTTCTGATAGCCCTGGAGGGGGCTCTTGTATATTTCAAAGGCAGAAGTGCACTTCTATTCCAAAGTTCAAAATTAGCATGCCCCTTCCGAAGAAGGGGCCAGTGTAGACGTAGCCCTGCAGACAAGAAAATACCATGGATCTGAATACATGCTAGATATTTCATTTCTCCTCTTTGCAACTTCCCTCACTTTAAATACCATATATTGCAGTATTTCTCAACCTTTTCTTTTAATAAAGTACTCCTTTTAAAAAAATATATATATAAGTACCCCTAGTACCTACAGTTTTTAGATACACAATTTTTTTTCTACCATTGCAGCACATTTATTTAAACAACTTAATCATAGCTGGGTGGGTGATGAAATTTTGAGGTGTAAAAAGTACAAAAATAATAAAGCGCTGTAAAACTGAAAACAAAAATTCAGTTTTCTCCAAATTTCAGTTGTGTTAATGTACTGCCCAGACTTCTCTCGAGTACCCCATGGCTACGTCTACACTGGCATGATTTTCCGAAAATGCTTTTAAAGGAAAGTTTTCCGTTAAAAGCATTTTCGGAAAAATCGTGTCTAGATTGGCAGGATGCTTTTCCGCAAAAACACTTTTTGCGGAAAAGCGTCCGTGGCCAATCTAGATGTGGTTTTTCGCAAAAAAGCCCCGATCACCATTTTCGCGATCGGGGCTTTTTTGCGGAAAACAGTACTATGCTGTCTACACTGGTCCTTTTGCGCAAAAGTCTTTCGGAAAAAGACTTATTCCCGAACAGGAGCAACATAGTATTTCCGGAAAAGCACTGATGATTTTACATGAGATCGTCAGTGCTTTTCCGGAAATTCAAGCGGCCAGTGTAGACAGCTGGAAAGTTTTTCCACAAAATCAGATGATTTTGCGGAAAAACTTGCCAGTCTAGACACAGCCCATGAGTACTCGTACCACTGGTTGAGAAACACTGCTATATAATACCTGTCTGAGGAGTGCGTTAGCTCAAAGATAAGGATCCATCAGGTCTAGTTCATTTCCCACCAATGTAGGATTGGCTTCTACAATGAGTTTATTCTGTGCTTTGTCCAAGCAAGTTCAAAATCTGTAACACCACTGCGTTTCCAGTGCATTATGGTGAAATACCTCTGTACCTTATATGGGATGGGGTTCACACAGAGAAAAAGGCTTTTTTAAATTCTCACCCTTATCATTATGACATGATTTTTCAGTTTCCGCACTTAATTGACAGTCAGTTGCTGGGATGCATTGTAAATGTGCTTTTAAATTAAAACCTTGGGTTTGCACACACAGAGAAGCCAGGCTACTTCAACTAGACCCTACAGTTGGAACTGTACAACCCCCATTGTGTGGATGCCACTACGCCACTATAGCTATTCCCCTATGTGAGACTAGGTATACCAGGACATGCAATTTTCTAAGTGTCATCTGCATCCATGCTAGTGGATGGGGTGAAGCTTCACTGGACTAAAGCCACTTCACAATTCTGTGATCACACCTCAGGGTTGTGCCTGTACAACATTATTATTCAAAGCAATGAGGGGAGTAAGGCAGCGAAATCCCCACCTTGCTGCTTCACACTAAAAATGGAATTTCTATTGGCTACTGGACAGGCACTTCCACATTCCTCCTCTGAAATGTACAAAAGCCCCAGTAGGGTCTCTTGTGTATTTCAAAGCCATAGAGCCCTGGGTCAGGAGGGGTCTCCCCAGCTGACCCAGGTTCCACACAGCATTTCCAAGGGGCAGAGCCATGAAGCACTGCATCAGCGGAGGACTCCAGGTTCTGGGGAAATGCCACGTGGAACCGGGAGTCAGCTGGGGAGTCCCCATCTGACCCAGGGCTGCACAGCACTTGGGCATTTTAAAGAGGCAGCACCACACAGATGAGACGCATATCAGCTGTGCAGAGGCTGCCCCTTTGAAAGGCTGCCTTGAGGTTGCAAAGTGCAGCATGGCACAGCTGATCCACAGCTCAGCTGTGCAGCCCTGCTGCTTTGCCACCTCCATATCAGAGAGGCATGGGGGGGGGAGGGCAATCAACTATTCTAGGGACTATCGGATAAGCAAATGCTTATCAGCAGGGCTCGCCCCCCTCGCCAGCCGCACCGTTCTGCACATGCACCAATTGCTCTGCGCCGGCTCTGCTGGGTCATAATCTACTCAAGACGGTGACTAGATGACACGATTTGTGGAGCCCTGCTTGTCCGATAGTCGAGCAGCCCTTAACAGCCTTACTTCACCCCGACGCCTCAAGGCTCCCCAGCGGGCGAGGAGCGGGAGCTGCGTGGGGGGGGGGGGCGCCAAGCACGGGGCGGGTGCTGAGGGGGGAGACGGGACACGCGGCGGGGGGGGGGGGTCTCAGCTCCCGCTGGTGTGTAGGGCCCCGGTGCACTGCAGGGAGGGGGGAGAAAGGGCAGGACGCTGATCACGGGGGGGGGCGGGGGGGAGTCGAGTGGGCCTGTCCAGCGGGAGGGGCAGTCCGGGGGGGGCGGGGCGGTGAGAGTCGATCTGTCTCTGCGGGGGGGGGTGAGGATGGGGGGGGTCTGTGTGTCCGCCTGTGTGTGGCGGGAAGTGGGGGGGGGGGGGGGCAGCGCGCACCCGCCCCCAGCCCTGCCCGAGCCGCCACTTACTGCGGCGGCGCCTCCTCGCCCGCACGTGGGCCCCGGCTGCGAGCTGCCCGCCCGTGACCCGGAAACACTTGGCGAGGGGCGGGGGAACATGGCCAAGGAGCGCGGGTAGGGGGCGGGACTAGTGGAAACTCCTCCCCCTCTGAGGGACTGGGGCCGCCCCGCCCCCTGCGCCTTTCTCCCAGGGGGCTCCGCCCCGACTTACTGCGCTGCTGCTCGGCGCCGCCCGCGCCGGAAACAGGACAACGTGGAGCTGCCTGGCTAACCTGGGCAGCCGGGTTCGCTGCTGCCCCAGCGCACAGGGGCTGCAGTGGCCCCGCCAGTGGGATTCAGAGCCGGCTCCTCAGTTCGCTGCCCAGGCTCCCCTGCCACTAGGACAAGGCTAAACTTGGCCGCTTTCAGCAACTAGGTGGCTGGCACCCACCTTCCCCCTGACACCAGCCACCCTTTCCCCCTCCCCTGGGTGCCACGGGGCTGTCTGTAATATGCTTTGAGCCGGCATGGAAAGTACCATCATTAGTCCATTAACAAAAAACAGCATTACAGCACTTGGCTGCAAAGTGAAGCACCCAAAAATGGAGTAAGGAGAATGCTCAAGCTGCATACATAGCCTTAATTCTGACCTCTTTTATGTCTTCATTATTCTCCTCCATTTTTTCTAACTTTAGTGATACCTTCCTGACATCTTGAAGTACTAGATACTGCCATGCACACTGTAGCTTTTGGCTACAAACTATTTTATAATTTTACTGCAAGGTCAAGGAAATACAAACAGGAAAGGATCAAGGAAATAAAAGCAAACATACAGCAAGAAAAAAGCAACCGTGGGGAAGACAGCATGAAATACTACACAGTGAGGATCAAGAAAACAGAATTGGAGATTAAGGTTTACAAATTTAAATTAATTTAAAAGATTATGGGGATTTTTGAGAACTGAAAACTTTATAGGGATAGGAGGAGAATGGATAAACAGACTGACAGGTCCCATGAGTATCATTCACATAAAGAAATTCCACCTTTTTCAAAAAAACTCAGTAGTCTAGACACACCCAAGGGCTGATTTCCATTAGAGCTCAGCACCCATAGCTCTTGCTTATTTCATTTGGAGTTGCAGTGCTTCGCACCTTTGTAAATCAGACCTTTCTAAGGTCACATCTATATGTATCGGCGGATCAACACTCCAGAGGTTGATCTTCTGGCATTCGATTTAGCAGGTCTAATATAGACCCATAAAGTGAACACTGAGGGCAGCTCTGGCCAGCCTCTGTACTCCTTGCAGTCGCAAGGAGTAAGTGAAGCCAATGGGAGTGTTTGCTCCCACTGTCCTCAAGCTGCATGGATGGCACAGAAATGAGATTTAAGATATATCGACTCCAGCTACATAATTAACATAGCTGGAGTTCCATATCTTAATTCGACCTCCCACTGTAGTGTAAAACTGTGCGCCCCAGTTTTCCCAGGTGTAAAATAAGGATAAATAATATTTGCTACCTATCTTATTGCAAGACTAATTAACGTTTGCAGAGAACTTTAAAGGGGAAACATATTGGCTACGTCTAGACTGGCATGATTTTCCGAAAATGCTTTTAAGGGAAAAGTTTTCCGTTAAAAACATTTGCAGAAAAGAGCGTCTAGATTGGCCCGGACGCTTTTCCGCAAAAGCACTTTTTGCAGAAAAGCGTCCGTGCCAATCTAGACGCGCTTTTGCGCAAAAAAGCCCCAATCGCCATTTTTGCGATCGGGGCTTTTTTGCGCAAAACAAATCTGAGCTGTCTACAGTGGCCCTTTTGCGCAAAAGCTTTGCAAAAAAGGACTTTTGCCCGAACGGGAGCAGCATAGTATTTCCGCAAGAAGCACTGATTTCAGACAGTAGGAAGTCAGTGTTCTTGTGGAAATTCAAGCGGCCAGTGTAGACAGCTGGCAAGATTTTCCGCAAAAGCAGCTGCTTCTGCAGAAAAACTTGCCAGTCTAGATGCAGCCATTAAGTATAGTTATTTAAAAGCTATACTTGGCTCTTTAGGGGAAAAAAAGCTTAAAAAACGAATGGCCCTGTAGCACCTTAGGCTGTGTCCAGACTCAAGGGTTTTTTCGAAAAAAGTAGCCTTTTTCGAAAAAGCTTCACCTGCGTCTAGACTACAGCCGCGTTCTTTCGAAATTAAATCGAAAGAACGCGGCTTTTCTTTCGACGGCGGAAAACCTCATTTCACGAGGAAGAACGCCTTTTTTCTAAAGTGCTCTTTCGAAAAAGGCGTTCTTGAATGCAAACAGAGCTTTTTTGAAAGAGAGCATCCAGACTGCCTGAGTGCTTTCTTTCGAAAAAGCGGCTTGCTTTTTTGAAAGTACTGCTTGCAGTCTAGACTCTCTTTTTCGAAAGAGGATTGCAGTCTAGACGTAGCCTTAGAGACTAACAAAAAATATAAATAGTAACTGTATGAGTCGGTGGGTTTTCTGTAGAGAGTGGTGTCTAATTTTCCATTGTTGATTTGTACGGTGGTGTCCAGGAAGTGGATCTCTCGTGTAGAATGGTCCAGGCTGAGGTTGATGGTGGGGTGAAGACGGATTACAAGCAATTAGAAACACTATCCCAGAGGACACTACTGCCAACCTGATAGCAGACCTATGTAACTTTGTTCTCACCCACAATTATTTCCGGTTTGAGAACAACTTATACCTCCAGATCAGCGGCACAGCCATGGGTACACGCATGGCCCCACAGTATGCTAACATCTTTATGGCTGACCTAGAACAACGTTTCCTCAACTCCCGTCCCCTTTCACCCCTCCTCTACCTACGGTACATCGATGACATCTTTATGATCTGGACACATGGCCAAGAAACACTGGAGATATTCCACAGAGATTTCAACAACCTACACCCCACCATCAACCTCAGCCTGGACCATTCTACACGAGAGATCCACTTCCTGGACACCACCGTACAAATCAACAATGGAAAATTAGACACCACTCTCTACAGAAAACCCACCGACTCATACAGTTACCTACATGCATCCAGCTCCCATCCAGAACACACCACACGATCCATCGTCTATAGCCAAGCCCTTCGATACAACCGCATCTGCTCTAACCCCACTGACAGAGACCAGAAGCTTCAGGATCTCTACCAAGCATTTATAAATCTCAACTACCCACCCAGAGAAACAAAAAAGCAAATTGAAAGAGCCAGACGAATACCTAGAAACCATCTACTTCAAGACAAACCCAAGAAAACCAACAATAGAACACCACTTGTCATCACCTACAACCCCCAACTTAAACCTGTCCAACACATTATCAATAAACTACAGCCTATATTGGAACAGGATACCATACTCAAAGAGGCTCTGGGAGACAGACCCATAGTCTCCTATAGACAACCACCTAACCTCAAGATGATTCTTACCAACCACCACAGGACATACCACACTAATACCAACCCTGGTACCTTCCCTTGCAACAAACCCCGTTGCCAGCTTTGTCCACATATTCATTCTGCTGATACCATTATTGGACCTAACCAAGTGAGTTATAAGATCAAGAACACATATTCCTGCGCATCCAGAAATATAATCTACGCTATCATGTGCCGAAAGTGTCCGTCTGCTATGTACATTGGACAAACATCTCAGACACTTTGCCAAAGGATTAATGCCCACAAAACAGATATCAGACAAGATCACAAAGAGAAAACAGTTTCTTGCCACTTTAACCAGAAAGGACACTCTCTAAATGACTTAGCCACCTGCATTCTGCTACAAAGACCTTTTACATCTGCACTTGAAAGGGAATCCTCTGAACTGTCATTCATGTTAAAATTCGACACTTGCCAACAAGGACTTAACAAGTCTTTGAACTTTCTCACCCATTACCAAGACAGTTTCCCCAATTATCACCTGTAATACCATTAACTCACAAACATCCCACTCTCCCTACCTTTAATATCAGCAATTCACAGACACTTACCTTCCTTCCTCCCCCTTCCCACCCCCCCGCATCCCCCTTCTGTTCTGCAATGTGATTTGTCCTTTTCATATTTGTTCATTTTTTTAATTGTATCCTTTGGTATATATGGTTGTGACTACTTTCTTCCACTATTTGATCTGAGGAAGTGGGTCTGGCCCACGAAAGCTCATCATCTAATAAACCATCTTGTTAGTCTTTAAAGTGCTACATTGTCCTTCTGTCTAGTTGGTTCCTGACAACTCTTATTTTGTAAGAGAATGGCCACTTTCAGTTTCATTAGTGAGTGAGTGTCTGAGCAAGTTAAAATGTTCCCCAACTGGTTTCTGTGTGTTGCCATTTTGAATATCTGATTTGTGTCCATTAATCCTTTGTCATAGAGTGTGTAGTCTGGCCAATATACATGGCAGAGGGGATTGCTGGCACTTGATGGCACAGATCACATTAGTTGTATGAGCCTCTGATGTTGTGGCTTATGTGGTTAGGTCTTGGGATGATGTTGCTTGTATAGCTATGTGGAGAGAGCTGGCAACAGAGTTTATTTCAGGGGTAAGTTCCTGAGTGAGTATGTTTGAGGTGTGATGTGTGGTTGGTGGAAAGAATTTGTTTGAAGTTCGGGGGTTGTCTGTAGGCGAATACGGGCATGTCTCCCAAGGCCTGTGAAAATGAGGGATCTTTTTCCAGGATAGGTTGCAGATTGTTAATGATGTGCTGCAAGGGTTTAAGTTGGGGGCTGTAGGTGATGCCAGTGATGTTCTGTTATTTTGGTTTTGGGCCTATCTTGAAGAAGCTGATGCCTGGGTACTTGTCTGCAGTGGCAGATTTGGAGTTAGTGGGGCCCTGTGCACAGCTTCCTTTTTGCCCCTTTTTCCTGGACCAACCCAAGAAAAGGAACATTCCCTCTTCTTGAACCTCCCATTTTTCATTATTTTTTCATCCTCCTCTTTCTGTATGATAAGTCCTAAGAAGTAAATGAAAACAAGCGAGGTGTCTTGATTGTTTTGTAGTCGAACTTTTTTTCACAGACCACTTGAAAATTGCTGAGGGTCTCAGTGGACGACTTAATGAGCTTTCCAAATATTCTGTGTGCGATTAGCTATTGTACAGTGCTTTGGATAAAGGCACTTTATAAAAAAGACATCTCCATGGCCGCGGAGGGCGGCTTCAAGCAACCCAGTGGCTCTGCACTGGCTGGCCCAGAGAAGGGGGCAGTGACCCACACGTTCTCTATCTAAAAGTCAGGGGGGCACAGTTCCAACGGCCACCTGAGTGCCCCCCCCCAACCCCGGCCTCTCTATCCCTCTGCCACTCTCCTCTCGCCAGGAGACAGCTGCCACTAATTAGGTGGCAGCCAATAGCAGGAACACAGGCTGGAAGGTCTCAGAGGGGCTCTAGTAGCCACCCAAGCAGTGACTGGAGAGAAGCAGCACTTTCCTGCTTCAAAGTGCTGCTTTTCTCTGACCCGCTGTGTGGCTGCCCGATGCTCCTCTGAAGCCTTCCAGCCCGTGTTTGTGAGGCTTGACACCTCCTGCTGGTTCTCCTGAGGCTGCAGCCTGCAGGTGAGCCTCCCTGCTCTCTTTCCCCTCCCCCCGCCAAACCTCGCTGCGGTGTGACTGGTCCCCTCACAGAGCAGCTACCCTCTGCATGAGGGGTAGGGAGTGCCGGACCCCGTGCTGCACTGCCCCGCCCTGGGAGCCCCATGTCTCTAGGGGGAAGACCGTGCCAGGGCACAGTATATTTCGTTGTTCTACTCGTCTGGTTCTGTCGATCTGTATTTTAACTTCCCTGGGTGGGTATTTAAGTTTTAAGAATGCCTGAAAGAGATCCTGTAGGTGTTTGTCTCTGTGAGATTGGAGCTATTCCAGTTGTATCTTAGGGCCTGGCTGTAAACAATTGATCAGGTGATGTGTCCAGGCATGTAGGTAAAGTATAAACATCGGTAGCTTTTTGGTATAAGGTGGTGGAAAAGTGGCCATCACTTAATTGTACTATAGTGTCAAGGAAGTGGATGTCTTGTGTGGACTGGTCCAGGCTAACTAGGATCTACATTATATGTCCCCTGCTATGCCCAGTGCAAAGAGAATATGTCTGTTACAGAGCATTCCTCTTTAATCTAAACTTCAAAAACTCACACAGTTAGCTGTTCCAGTCCCCACAGCATCCACAAAGATGGGAGCTGTAATACAACCTTGACATCTGTGTGCCAATTGACAAGGAAGGTGTCATCCTTACTGTTATTTTCAACGTAGAATCAAGATTTAGATTAATTAATTAGTTAGTTCTAGTTCAGCAATGAAACGCTCCTGTGTTTGGCCCTATGTTTGTGTTTACAAACATTTGGATACACTGTTTTTCAGTGCAGGTTCACCACATGTTCTTCCACATTCTCTCTCAATGCTGTGATACCTTGAGAAGGTACACCTATTATCCAAGAGTAAAATAGTTATAGGAGTAAGTTTCGCTAAATGCACAACCAGTTTCCACATTGAATAATTTGGCAACATTTACAGGATTGCACAATGGGAAGCCAGCTGGATCTTATGCTAATGTAAGATTACTTTCTCCCTAATGCAAAACATTTTACTTTATTATGCTTAGACGGGAGGGGAGGGGGGGGAATGTAAACTAAAACATTAGAGAGAGAGAGAGCACATTTTGGCTTTTAAATGTTTTTTTTTTAATGTAGAGAACAAATTTGTCATTGCTCAAAAGTCACATTGGAAAAGTAATGGAAATATTAAGAAATCATCTTGTATGTCATCAGATCCCTCTCAGCTGGTAGAGTCATGTGAATGTGATGTTTAATGACTGTTTTACATCTCCATGACTCTTCTATCTTTGATGGCCTTCCATGCCTTTTGCGGTCCTAAGCCAAAGCCTTCAAGAAATGTTTTAAATTTCAGTTATCATAAGTGGGCAATTACATTCTAGAACTGGGTCAGACTAAAGCCTGATGAACTTGTCTACATGGGAAGAGAACATGGCAAACCAGGATATGAATCTACTAGTTTGCTACATGTTGATATCCTGGGTGGACGCTGCTACAGTGCATTATAAAGTTCTATAGTGTGATTTGAGTAACTGCCATTTCAAACATCAATATGTCAAAATGCATGTGCACTAAAAAACTTTTTATGGGATGTTACTTCCCAACAAGCTAGTCCATTGCAAATTCGTACTCTGGCTTGCCGTGCAAGGCTGCCACTTATGGGGGGGGGCTACGGCAGCAGTGCTCCCCCTCCTGAGTTTGAACCCCCCACCCCTGGATTTCATACTTGAGGTCTGCTTACAGCTGCATGCCCTGACTCCAGAAGCAGTTCTTAAATGCAACAGAGTTTGAGCTGCTTGCAACTTTGCCTTTGGGGCAGGATGATTAAAAATAACAAAAGGCTGAGCATTCCAGTAATTGAAGGGTAGTTAGATCATCATGAAAACATTCTGGGGTACTCCACTTAAAAGATAGGCGGGAAGAGTTGGAATGAGTGTTATGCTGCTGGGATTTGTGTAAGCTGGGGAATGGTCCCGCTATTGTGGGGAACTTTCCTGGCTTCTATACACCCCGGTGAAATGGACCAGCGAAAGGATCTGAGTCCTCGCTCCCACTTCCTTTACCCCACGGCTCCCCTGATCATGAAGGCTACCCCTCCACTCTCCTGAGTAGCAGAGTCCTCGAAACCCCAACAAGACTGGGCCCAGGTTTCCTGGGGCTTAATCCCTGACCTTGTAGTCACTAGGGGCAAGAGTTAGGGTGTCCCCACTCTGAGGTGCTCTCTTTACACTGCCTGCTTTCTTGGCCCAGTGATCATTTCATCAGGTTCAAAGCAAATACAATTTATTAAACATCAACTGATTAAAGAGAAAAGAATAAGAAAAAAATGAGAATGGTTAAATGAGAACACACAGCCCTGCTCTGTAGCACAGGGACATCAAAACAGCAGTCTGCAGAGTGTAAGGACAGTTCACAGTCTCTTCCTTAGAGGCCCTGGATGTGCTGCAGGGGCTGCAGGCTGGACACGCTTGCTCTGGCAGTGACCACACAGCCTCAAGCTCTAAATTGCCAGACCCCTCTCCCAGTCCAGAGCCTCTCCCAACACTTTGCAGTTCCCAGCTGCTCACCACATCCAGCTGTGCTGTGTGGCCAGTCTCTAGCTCCTTGCGTTGCTTCTCTGTTCCTTTTGGCTCTCTGAGCACTGCCAGTCTGCTGCTCAACACAGGGTCTGCACTCCTTGAGCTGTGTATACCTGGCTCTTGTGCTGTAAAACTGTCTCTCCACACACCTTGCACTCCTTGGGCTCTCTGTGTCTGGCTCTGCTGCTGCAAAGCTTCTTCTGCACACAGCTTGCACTGCTCCTAGCTGTCTCTCAGCTCTCTCCTTGCTCAGAGAGACCCAGAACAATCCCAGCTCACACGGAGGCCAGGTCCTGGCCTCTTGCTTTTCTCACTGGCCTGTCCAGCTTGTCAATCAGGCTGAGCTGGAGTGTTGGCTGCTTTCCATTGTCTCTGGAGTCTGTCAGTCTCATGGACCCTTCCCCTTTTGATATTGGGAGCTGGCAAACCAAAAAACTCCCACAGAGTTTCAGTAAGGGGCTAACAGTCCCCTTACATTTGCATTTAGATGACAACGTTAAAACTTACAAATGTTCTTTAAAAAAGGCATGAACAGGAACTAATCCAAAGCTAACTGTGAAGAGCTATAAAGGGATTTCACCAAACTGGGTGATTGGGCAACACAAAGGCAGATGGAATTCCGTGTTGATAAGTGTAAAGTAATACACATGGAAAAATAAAATCCTAACTATAGATATAAAATAGGTGTTACCACTCAAGAGAAAGATCTTGGAATCATTGTGGATAGTTCTTTGAAAACATCTGTTCAATAAGCAGTGGCAGTCTAAAAACTAAAATAGCTAACAGAATATTTGGAATCATGAAGAAAGGAATAAAAAATAAGGCAAAATACCATATTGCCTCTACATAAAGTCATTGTATGCCCACATCTTGAATACGGTATGCAGGTCTGGAACCCCATCTAAAAAAAGATGTATTGTATTTGGAAAAGGCACAACAAGGGCAATAGAAATGATTAGGGGTAAGGCACACTTCCATATGAAGAGAGATTAACAAGACAGGGATTTGTCAGCTTGGAAAAGAAATGACTAAAGGGAAGGGGGGTTTTAGATGTCCAGAAAATCATGAAAGGTGAGGAAAAATAGAATAAGGAAATGTTATTTATTCCTTCACTAATATAACACAAGGGCTACGTCTACACTGGCATGATTTTCCGGAAATGCTTTTAATGGAAAAGTTTTCCGTTAAAAGCATTTTCAGAAAAGTGCGTCTAGATTGGCAGGATGCTTTTCCGCAAAAGCACTTTTTGCGGAAAAGCGTCCTTGTCCAATCTAGACGCCTTTTCCGCAAAAAAGCCCCAATCGCCATTTTCGCGATCGGGGCTTTTTTGCAGAAAATAAATCTCTGCTGTCTACACTGGCCCTTTTGCGCAAAAGTTTTTCGGAAAAAGACTTTTGCCCAATTGGGAGCAGCATAGTATTTCCGCAAAAGCACTGACAATCTTACATGAGCTCGTCAGTGCTTTTGCGGAAATTCAAGCAGCCAGTGTAGACAGCTGGCAAGTTTTTCCGGAAAAGCGGCTGATTTTCCAGAAAAACTGGCCAGTCTAGACACAGCCAAGAAGCTGACCCATACATTTATAGGCAGCTGATTTTAAAAGAAGCAAAATAAATTATTTTTTCACGATCAGCCTGTGGAACTCTTTGTCAGGAGGTGTTGGTAAGGCCCAAACTATAGCAGGGTTCCAACAAGAACAAAATAAGTCCAAGGAGGATAGGTCCACCAGTGGCTACTAGCCAGAATGAGCAGTCCCGGTGTTTTCCAGAAGCTGGGATTGAGCGACAGGGGATGGATCATGATGATTGCCTCTTCTGTTTATTCCTTCTGAAGCACCTGGCATTGGCCACTGTCAGAAAACAGGATAATGGGCTAGAAGGACCTTTGGTCTGACCCAGTATGGCCGTTCTAATGTTTCTATATAGAGCTGAAATGTATCTACCCCCTTGCTGTAACTCACTAGACCCTTCCAGAGCTGAGATAGAGCCCAGGAATCTTGACAGGGTCTCTCTCTCCCCACAGAGTTAGTAACAAAGTAAGAATATACATTAAATATATATACATTTTAAGACTAACCAGTGTCCCTTAAGTGACTTGCCACAAGATGTCAGATTATGTTGGTTTTAGAGCTGTGTGGGTCTAATATTTATGCATCTGACGAAGTGGGTCTTTGCCCACGAAAGCTTATGCTCCTACACTTCAGTTAGTCTATAAGGTGCCACAGGACTCCTCGTCGCTTTTTAATATTTATTTAATTTTCTTTCTTTATATTGGGATGTAAGCAACTAATCGAGTAGACTACTTGACTACTTGCATTCTCCTCCACACACCCCCACTTGCTGCCTCTGTATTAGAGGCAGCAAGGGGGGGGGGGGGAAGCAGAAGTTGGTGCTGCAGTGGGGAAGCAGGAGTTGGTGCTGCAGGGAGACGACATAAAAGCCGGTTCCCCTCTGCACTATCTCTGTGGTGCCGCTGCCTGCCCCCTGCCAGCGCAGCTGCCTCTATCAGAGGAGAGGGTGGATGGGACTGGTTCCCCCCATCTTCATTTGATGCTTGGCTTGTACTGAGCATGCTCAGAATCATTACTGAAACTTCAGTCCTTGGTTCGCCCCCCCACCCATGATTTCACTCTCTCCCTCCCCCTTCAGCCCATCATGGCATGCACTGGTTGGTCCGTCCTCTCCCCTCCCCACCAAAATCTGAAATGACACCCTTGTTGCCGTGTACCAATTCACTATTTAAATCCCTTAGAAGACAATGGAGATGCACTTTGGATGAATTTAACTTATTAAATCCTCATTGTCCCTCCTCGTATTCCTTATTTTCATTAATTGTCCAAGCCAAGTAGTTAAAACATCAGTGCTGTTCCCTATTAATGTCTCCATGTTTAAAGAATGTAAACAGCTATTTGGATGGTATGTACATGATTCATAGACAGCTAATTATATTCAACTGGAAGATTTACCTGACAATGCTTGGGTCCTAAACTCAGTTCATTTTTGTTTTTGTCTGGCTGGTCCTCACTCTGGCACTCTGACTGCAGAAGATGGGGCCCCACAAGAGACTTTAAGTACCTTGCGTCTATAGGCTCTGCTTACAAAAACTACCCAGAGTCACAGATTCCCTGACTTTTGGGGGGAAGTAGCTGCCACCACCAAGTGAAATAAAAGAAAGCCCCCTTTCTTCTTGAACCCAGGCAGAAGGCACTTGGACTTCTTCCAGAGGGGTACCCACGAGCTCCTTTACCACAAAAGAGCTTGAACACAAAAAAACAACAACTGCAGTCTCTGATTGCTGACTTTTTAGTCTGAGGCATGCATACACACAGAGAGATACATAGACCTCTTACTTGTTTCCAGGACGCAAGACTCAAATCATTTCCTTTTAAAAGGTGATTTTATTAACAAAACAAAAAGATATACTTGATAAAGCATACTTAGTTGTTAGGTGTTACAGAGCAACTTAGTAAAACAAATTAAAACACAGAGAACATCTCTGCGTATGCTCTTAGATAGTGAGTGGGGGAGGGAAGACACAGATTCATACGGAGAAGTTTAACCAAACAACCAATACAAAGAAAAATACCCTGATCACGACTGAATACCCCTTTCCCCTCTACTCATGATCCATGCTGATCCGTACTTCAAGGCCCAGTTAACTCCCATGTCCAGTGTTTCTTATAGGCATGGTAATTCTGATTACTGCATCTGCTCCCTCCGGTCCTTAACTTAGAATTCTCTTTCAAAGAAAGCAGGAAAGCTATCTAAATACAATTCCAATTGCAGCACTTTATCCCTATTGGTTCTTCTGGCCCCCTGCCAACCTGAGTTGGCTACCTGAGTTTAACCCCTTAGTCACCAGGTGCTGGCCAGTTCTCCTATCCATCCCAGGTTTTATTTAAATCACTGCAGTGGCGTAGGGCTAGAGATGAGGGGTTCAGTGTGCAGGCTGCCCCAGGGAGAGAGGACTACCCCAGCCCTCTCTCACCACAGCAGCTTAGGGCCAGGCGTGAAGCTGCTTAATGAGTCCCACCCATGGGCTCAAGGCTGTGTCACATGGAGCTGCCTGGCTGGGGGAGGGACACTTCTTCAGCGACAAGAGCAGCTCCCTGCTGAGGACAGAGCAGCAAGTCTAATGGTCCCTTTGTGTAAGAAATCTGGCTGCTACTCTGTCCTCAGCAGGGAGGTGCTGCTGTAGCTGAGGGAGAAATGCCCCTCCGCCAGCGAGGCAGATCCATTTGCTAGGGTTGTCAGGTGTCCGGTTTTCGCCTGGACTGTCCGTTTTTCGGGTCCCCCATCCGGTAAAAAGACCAGAAAATACTGGACATGTGAAATGTCCTGTATCCCTCGGATGAAAGCCCAGCGGGGACAATTTTCCCCTGCCGTGTCTGGCGGGAGGGGGGAGTGAGGAGCGCGGGGCCAGCATCCTTTTTTTTTTTTTTTTTGCTCAACAGATTTTTTTCCCCAATGTTTGTTTGTTTTTTTGGTGGGGGGGAGGGGTCGATATTTTTGTTAAACCATCTGGCAACCCTACCATCTGCAGCAGTCCTGAGCACCTGGGCACATCCTATTCCAAGCAGATGCCATTTTCCTGGCACAACCAAACCCTTACCTTGCTCTAAGTCCTACCTCTTACTGCAGAGGAGGGGAACCTAAGGGCCAGGGGCTGTATCAAGCCCCTGGCTTGTCGGGATCTGGGCCCAGAGGCTTGGAGCTCTCCCTCCACCCCTGTGTCAGGGAGCTGGAGCTGGCCAAGCTCCTCGCTGGGAGGTCAGGCCAGAGTCAGGCAAGCTGGGGCCAGATCTGACCTATGGGCTCTGCCTAGCGGAGGAAGGAAGCAGCAGTGCATGCTGCTGCTCCCCCTCCTCCACTCCCCAGCTGCGGAAAAGGCAGAGCAGCAAACGCTGCAGTGAGGCTTTTCCCCCACCACTCCGATTGGCTGGAATCGTGGTCAATCGGAGCAACAGGGGTGGTGCCTGGGAGCAGTGGGGAACACAGAGCCATGTGTGTCCTTGCAGAGCTGTGCCAGGTAAGCATCCCCCATTGCTCAGACTCTGCACTTCCAGCCTGTTCCTGCAACCCCCTTCATGTGCACATCCTCCACCCCAGCCCACTTCTGCAACTCCCTCCCCATCCAGACCCCACTCTGCATCCTCCCTCCTGTCCAGCCCTCCCACCCCAGCCCACTCCTGCACCTTATCACCCTCCCAGACCTACCAACTCCCAGCCAACTTCTGTACCCTCCTTCTTGCCCAGACCCCACACTCCAACCCCACTTCCCTGCAGCCCTCTCCCCCACACTGAACCCCTCACTTTTTACTCCACCCCAGAGCCTAGGGGTACATCAGTCCACCCAGGCTCTGGTGTACAAGGGGAATATGGGGAGTGTCTTTCTGCTTCTGTCAGGGGCCATGTCAGTGAGGTGATTTTGTTTTTTTTTGGGGGGGGGGGGAACAGTTGCTTTTTTGTGTGGCCCCCAACTGATTTTTCTGTAGGTGAGCAGCCCCCAACCCAAAAAAGATTCCTCATCCCATCTTACCATTTAGGAGTTATTGAACAAACAGAAAGACAGACTCTTTCAAATATAGAGTGCATTGTAGATTAGTACCATGTGAAACTGGAGCTTCAGGGGGTAGCCAAGTTAGTCTGTTACAGAAAAAAACAACAAATGGTCTAGTAGCACTTATAGACTAACAAAACATGTAGATGGTATCATGAGGTTTCGTGGGCACAGCCCGCTTCTTCAGATGACTGGAGTTATGAGTAGGAGATTTGAAAACCCGAAATAAATAGGAGAAGGGAAGAGGGGGAGAGAATGATGCTCTGTCTCCCATCCTCCTTACTGTTGTTTTTTTTAAGCATCTGGAGAATGGGTGCTAAACCTAAGCAGATAAAGATCAAAGTCAATAGATAGATTGCTAAAACAGGAAGGATACCACTCAGAAAGGATACCACTCAGAAACTGGGATTGTCATCACGGCAAAAAGTACATGTGGGGGGAAGATACTGGGATTGTGGATGTGGCAGTTGGGGAGAGGAATGCTGAGATGGTGAGGATGAAAAGTACAGTAAAACTCCATTAGTCCGGCAGCCAATGCTCCGGGACTCCTGATGGTCCGGCACCATCAGGAACCCGGAAGTGCTGGGGCAGCTGGACAGGCTTCCCCCATTCAGCTGCTGCTGAAACTGACCAGTAGTTGAATCGGGGAAGCCGGGAGCAGAGCAACTGGGGTGCTGCCGGGTTGGTCTCGTAGCGCTGCCCCTCGGGCAGCTCTGCCCCGGGCTTCCTGGAATCAGCGGCTGACTTGGGGACCCCTGGGGCAGAGCAGCTGAGGTGCTGCCGGGTTGGTCCCGCAGCACCGAGGGGCGGCGCTATGGGACCAACCTGGCAGCACCCCAGCTGCTCTATTGCAGGCATCCCCGATTCAGCTGCTGCTGAAACTGACCAGCAGCGGCTGAATCAGGGATGCCTGGGGCAGAGCCGGACTATCATAAGGGGGGGCTATGAGGGGTCTGGGGTGACATCCTCTCCCACCCCACTCCAGACCCCTCATAGCCCCCCCTTCTGATAGTCCGGCATATCTGATAATCCGGCACCCTCTGGGTCCTAAAGGTGCCGGATTATCGGAAGTTTACTGTACTTCATGGGTAAACGGGTCTGACAACCAGGGGTTCTGTTTGTAGGTAGGGCTGTCAACAACTTTCCTGACTGGATGGACAGACCAAACACTATATACAGCCATGGTGACATCTGGACAGTCCTGTTGGGAAAGTTGGCACCCTATTTGTAGGGCACTCAGACACAAAGGCAAGGGGAGCCATGAATGTTTCTACATAGATAGGAGAGTGGGAAAAGAGAAATGCTGGGATTGTGTGTGGCCACTATGAACCATGCATGTGACAAATGAGGCTGGAGAGTATAGGACATGGTTTCCTCCTAATTAGGACCAGCAGGGAGATGAAACAGAGTAACAAGGATTGCATTTTACCCCTGGTTATTCACAGGCATTTAAAGAGCTGTTTAATCATCAGATGGAGGGATTAAACAGCCTCCAAAACATAGGATATAGTTACAGTACCGAAAGTATGTAACAAGATAATTTTCAAAGTAATAATGTATTTGTCAAAACAGTCCAATTAAAGCTACAATGTAAAAAGTTTCACTTACTTCAGTTGGCTACCACCGCAGATATAGATCTAAACCATCTGCTTGAGTGTCCCTGTCTCTGTAACTGCTGCAATATATTATCGGTACTTGACATGAATGCCAATTCATCACACAGCCAAAAACAGAGAGAGAGAGAGAGAGAGAGAGCTGCATGCAGTGGAAAACTATGGGGAAAGTATTAAGGATTTAAAAGTAGTCTAATATAACAGCAAAAACCCGCATAGCTAGTGTTTTCCTGAACTGATTTTGCTTGAGTGTATGATCTTATAGAACTTTAAAGAGTTAATATCCCTACAATGGCTTGATTTAAAGCAGGGGTGGGAGGCTGGATGTGGCCTTCAGCTTCCCTGTATCTGATCCGCAAAGGTCAGTGCTCCTTTCCCACCCGGCACTGGGGAGAGTTTGCTGGCACTCTAGCCTACCCCACCCCACCATGGGGCTGGACCACACAAAATCTACAAGTTTATGCCCCCCTAGGGTCTGCTATGCAAAGGGAATGTGTGGAGTGGCTTTCTGCTTCTCAGTCAGGGGCCATGCAAATGAGGGTTTTTTGTTCTGTTTTGTTTTGCTTTGCTTCTCACTTGTGTGCAGCCCCGACTGATTTTTTCTGTGGATGAGTGTCTTCTGACCTAAAAAAAGTTCCCCATCCCTGATTTAAAGTAAAGGAGACTGAGCAAATAGGTGAGTGGCAGCTCACAAGATATTGCAAAATAAAGTGAGAGGAAGGATTATATCTGTAAAAATCCCCTGTGGTGTTTTGCAAACTGCATAATTTGCAATAGTCCCCAGCTCTCCTATATACAAGTTAGATGTGAACAGCAGATGGTGTGAAATTGAGCAAGGCAAGTGTCTGACTTTTGTTACTGATACCTCTTCCTGTTATAGAAAATGAATGTATAACAATTCATTATTTTACAGGAAAGTATGTAACTGCTGAAAAAAGTGCATGTGTTTATACTTGTGGTTTTACTGTACTTTTTCATTTGCTATTGCTATTTTCTCCTACAATGAAGTCATCTATATTTCAGCATCTGCTCTGAACCTAAGTTAAATTATGTTTTCAGTTGTAAATGTAGGTAGACTTTATCATACAGTTCTAGTAAAAGATGTGCCATCTATTCAGTAAACTCTCTCCAGTAATCTTAGTCTTAAGTACATTGTGGGATATTGACAATCTCAAATAAGATAATTTAAATCATATAAAGCCTGATCTTTCAGAACTGCCTTGCCTCCCATAAAAGTATTTGGATACCGAGGTGAGAAGCACATTAACCTAGCTAGCTAATTTAATGTGAATGAAACAGGATCAGGTTCCTTAATGATTATTTTCTCTATTTAAGAAGTGTTTGAATTCTTTTTCATTTTGTATCTTAAACTCCTATTTACTTGGCAACTTTCAGTCTCTTAATTGGAATCTTTACAACAATCTTAAGGGACTGATTACTTACTAACAGGAAACAAGGAATAGTGTCTCAAGCCAGTATTTGCACAGATTATCGGAAGTACAGGTACAAGCCTGATCTGAATCTCTTTCAATTCACTGGGGTCTTCCTGTGTGTATAGCTCTCATGGGCAATCTCAGGGTCCTTGAAGGACTCCTTTTAAAGTGTTGTGTTTCTGTTATTATTGTTATTTGTATGATGGTGGTGATCTTTAGATAATGGCTCCATTGTGTTAGGGCATAGTGCAAGCATGTGATGATCAGTTTTTTTACTTATAAAATCTAAAGTGGGTCCTAAACTTCCTGACACTGACCTTTTAATGATCTTGTCTGACTACCTCTAAATAATTATCTTTTCCCTATTTATGCCTGTGTACGCTGTGTAGGGGAGAAATCTTATTTGGAACACTGGTGCACAGATATCAATGGATTCCCTGTGTGGCATAACACTGGTGTTGCTGCTTTGGTGTGGAGGATCAGGGATTGACAGGAAGCAGGAGGGAATGTATTTCGAATGCTCTGGGCTTCAATAATTGCTTATAAATGGAGCAGTCCTCTGAGGGCATTCTTGCCAACATGTGCACAGCAGCCCTTGGTGTAGTTTCCAGCCAGTATTAGGATATGGGAACAGAACGGTAGCTTATATTTCTCAACCCAAGTCTACACTATGCATATTTGATGGGCCCCAGAAATCTGGCTGATTTTGTTTAATCAAGAACAGAGGTAAGCAAAATAAACACTTATGCAGCGAAGTAGATAGCCAATGGAGATTCTCCAAAAGGAATGATTCTGCTAGAGCTTATATCAGTTCTTACATTTTCAGCAGAGTGACTGGCAAGGTTTTCTTCTCACCCTTTATTCTTTAGGTGTGAAGGTCCAACTCCTACTGTTCTTATTACTCATTTTGGCAGGATTTGGTCCTAAAAGCAAACCTAAAAGCACAAGGCAAGTTAACACAGGGAACTGAATACATCTCACTCTTTTGCATGGTATGCATTGTTTACAATGCACTGACTCCTCCACTCCCGTGGGTCTGGTATATAAAAACAAACGCATTGTGAAAGGCTGGTGTTATTTCAGAAAACAGAGACCACTTATTTATTTACCTGGAGCCTCATTTTAGCATCTTTTACTCTCACTAGTAGTGCTGTTGTAACCCACACACCTAGTGGGTGTGGTTCATGGTCCCATGTAGTGGCATCTAAATCATTTACAGAGAGATTGAGTTTTCTAAGAATCAGTTGGCTTTATAGTTCAAGCTATAGAGGCTCGTGTACTAAACTCCAAAGGTCCCGGGTTCCATTGCACCTTTTGGTGTGACACCGTGACTTCGGTGGGTTTACTAAGATGAATAAGTGTTGCAGTGATTTGGCCATTTATTTAAAAATCTGCTTGCTGGGATAGTCTCATGAGAAATACTTTTAGTTTTCCTGAGGGCATCAGTAGACACTAGTCATACAACCTGATCCCATCACCCTTCAGCACTGCATAAAAAACTTAAGGATACTCAATGAAACCAGAAGACAAAATGCAGCAGTCACAATTTCACTTTGCTTCAGGAATTAAACATGTTTTCTGTAGTACAGTGAGCCCTCGCTACTTCGCGGTTCGACCATCGCGGATTCACGACTTCGCGGACTTTTTTCATTACATTATGTATATACGTGAATCCGCGATGGTCGAACCGCGAAGTAGCGAGGGCTCGCTGTATACATGTTAAATATACATGTCCCTACTTCGCGGATTTTCAACTATCGCGGTCGGGTTTGGAACCTATCTACCGCGATAAACGAGGGTTCACTGTATGTCTACACAAGGATGGTCTCAGTACTGGGTCCTGCCATGGGGGCAGAGGACTGGACTCAATGACCTCTCGTGGTCCCTTCCAGTCCTAGTGTTCTATGATGCTATGACTGCAGTTAAAGACCTAGGGTTGACCTGGATCAGCTGATTTGGGCTCAGTGACTCTATAAAACACCAGTGCAGACATTGGGAGGGAGGAGGAGAAGGAAGGTCCCAGAGCTGAGACTCCAGCCCAACTCCAAATATCTACACTGCCATTTCTAAACCTCACAGACAGCCCAAGTCTGCTGACCAGGACCAGCTGCGGCTTTACTGCAGGTCTTGTGTCAAAGGTAGCCACACTCTTAAAAGAACTTGGAGGCCCTATTTCCCAAGAACAGATACGTTACTCCAGAGTTTTTTGATGATAATGCCTCCATCCCTTAGGTAGTTAAATTCTAGCCTGAAGGGAAAATATTAATACTTGGATTTCTATGGCACCTTTCATCCAAGGGTCATATATCACCTTACAAACCTCACTGAGCCACCTGATTCCATAATATGTGAGAGAGGTCGATATTATCATCTCACTGATCTTGTCTCAGTAGGTCAGTGTTTCTCCAAGTGGTCTGTGGACCCACTCGGAGAAGGCTGCTACAGGGCTGCTCCAGTTCATTTACTTACCAGCTCCACAGGCACTGAGCCTTGCAGCTCCCATTGGCTACAGTTCGCTGGCTGCAGCCAAGGGGAGCCGTAGGGAGCAGCGGCCCAGGCAGCAATGTGACAAAGTTTACACAGGCTGTCCTCACTATAAGTCCAAGGTACGTTCCAAAAAACTTGGACTTAACAGCGAAACAACTTAAAGAAGGGATTTTTCCCCTGCAGCTGATTTCCATTTGCACAAATTGGGAGGGGGGGGGGGCGGTGTTGTGCGACTTAAGAACTGGGAATGGGAGGACTTATAACGCATCAGTTCCTACAACTTTAGTGCAGAATGGAAGTATATCGAGGCAACTTATAGTGGGGACACCCAGTATTTGGCCAGGAGGCTCCGTGGGTGTTGAGCTGGTAAGTAAACAAACTGGAGCAGCCCAGTAGAAGTTATCTCAGAGTGGGCCCACGCACCACTTTGAGAAACACCACAGTAGGTGACATAACTTGCTCCCTGTCACAGCATGGCAAGGCAAGAGCACAAGAAAAATAAGTGGATTCTTGCACTCCCATGAAAGTTTGGTAACACACTACCCACCATAATCTACCTTTGACTAGGGGGATGCAAAGTGTGTGTGTGTATGTATATGTTGAGGTGCATGGTGGACAGCATCTCAGTGCCCAGTCTGACAGCAGAGAGGGAAAAAATGTATTTTCAGGACTGATTTCTGCCCATCCACCTTTTCTTTGTCTTACCAAACATACAGTTAGGCTATATCTACACTACACTGAACTATTGGAAAAAGGTACGCAAATTGCGCTCCGCAATTGTAGACATGCCCTAAACGGCTGGGACTGGGCCAGCCCTAGCCATTTTGGTGCCCTGGGCACGCAGCGCTGCCCCCGGGTGCACAGTGCATGTGCGGACCTGCCTCTGGGGCGCGGGCCCACCCCCCCAGCATGCACAGGCCTGCCCCCGGGGCACACGGTGCATATGCAGCCATGGCCGCTGGCGTGAAGCCTGGGGCCCGCCCCTGGGGTGCACGGCGCATGCACTACCCAGCCCAGCTCAGCCACCACTGCTGGCTCATAGCCCGGGGCGGGCCATGCTTGGCAGTACAGGGGTAAGGGCGCTGCTGGCCGGTGCCGTGGGGATGGGGGGACCGGCACTGCAGGAGCCGGTGTGCGGCTCCTGATGGCAGCTATAAGGGGAGCTGTGTGCCCCTTACAGCTGCCATCAGGCACTCCCCATAGGTTGGCGCCCTAGGCAGCTGCCCAGCTCGCCCACCCTTTAGTCTGGCCCTGGGCTGGGAGATGGTGCTAGGGAAGGGGTGGAGCCTAAAACGGAAGGGGCAGGGGCAGGATGCTTCCAGGCTTCTCCACCCACAGACTATGATTAATTGGTTGATACAGCCAGGTCAGGCCCCAGGCCAACTAGGGCCTGGGGATGGGGGAAGCACATGAAACTTCCTCTGCCCTGCCCCCACCCTGCGAGGCACACATGCCACTTAGAAAAGTCCGGCGCAGGCCAGATCAAACCGCTTGGCGGCCCAGATCCAGCCCTTGGAGGCCCTTTTGCCCACCCCTGTGCTAGGGAACCAAGTTTTAAGCCAGCTCCCCCCAGCACTGGCTTCTGCTTCCCCCTTGCAGCCTCTCTCTGATGGAGACAGGGGGAGGAGGGGGGGGGGAAGGCTGTTCAAGTCACTAGTCGACTATACTATAAGCGTATGCTTAATTGGATATTCGACTAGTCGCTCACATCCCTCATTCCCGTATGCAAGTGATTCCAGGTGTGAGGACCTCAGGTGGAAATGACACCTTGCACCGCAATGCGGATGTACCCTTAGGGACAGCGGTGACCTGCTAGGGGGCAACGGGTTTATTGCCCTGTTTTATAGGTGGGGGAGAACTGGAGGCACAGAGAGAGGATGTCCCCCACCCCCAAGCACCCCACAACTCCTAAGAGGGGGGCTGGCACAGACCCTGGTGACTTCCCCTCGAGAGACAGGCTCCCTGCTCTGACCATTAGACCCTTCTGCCCTGCTCCAGCCCTGAGTTCTACCCCCCAGCTCTACCCACTGGCCCAGCCGGAGGGGCGCCGCTACTCCACACAGTACGGTAGGGGTGAGCTCCGCCCCTCTCCCCTCCCCTCCCCCGGCCCGGGCGCCGCCAGCGCAGCAATGCGAGCCGGGCGGGCGCCCCGCGCACGGTGCCTGGGGGCGCGCCCCGCCAGCCCGGGGGCGGCCAGCGCGCGGGGTGAGGCGCGAGCCCCGCGCCCGGCTGCAGCATGAGGCTCTACTGCAAGGTGGCGGCCGCGCTGCTGTGCCTGGGCAGCCTGCTGCTGCTCTGCCGCCGCGCCGCCCCCCCGCCCGCGGGCCGCGCCCCCTTCCCGGCCGGGCAGGCGGCGGCTCCGCTCCCCAACCGGGAGCCGCGGCTCCGCAAAAGCCCCGGCCGGCGCGGCGCGGCGAGGGGGCGGCTGGCGGACGCCGGGTAAGCGGGGCCGCTGTTGTGGGAGTGGCGGGGGCGGGGGGGAAATCAGGGGAGGGGCGGCCCAGCCGCGGCAGCCCCCCCCTGCCCCCGGGGAGCGGGCGCTCGGAGGCGGAGCGGCGGCCCCGGTCGCGCATCCTGCGGAAGGTTCGGCCCGGGGCCGCCGGAGGCTCCTCCCGGGTCGAGTCGTGGCAAAGCCAGACCGGAGGGCGCCCCCCCGGGGCTTAGCGCACTGGGCTTCTCCGCGGCTTTCCCGGTGCTCTGCCCTGCGGCCCCTTTCCACACTCAATCGCCTGCTCTCTGAAGTGACTCCTAGCTGCAAAAAACCCGGCTACCTCCGGGAGATTCTTCCAGTTGAGTATGAGGCGCTTTCCTAGGCAAACCCGGTTCACCATATGCAGTGGTTTGCCCTCCAAAGCTCACCCTACTCTTTCTAAATATATAGGATTTGTTAGTCTCTATGGTACCACGGGAGTGCTCGCTTTTTTCTTAAAGTTGTTTTTAAAGTTACAGACTGACTAACAGGGCGATCCCTCTGAGACCGATGTTGTAAGGAAAAGTTGATGATCAGACAGGGGGAAGAGGTTTACATACTTACAACTGCTGTATGCAGTGCAACTAATCCCTGGCCTTGTATCCTAAAGGAGAGAGGGTGATGCCAAACTCATCTGCAAGTTGAAACAAAAGACAGGACTGTGTAGCACTTTAAAGACGAACAAGATGGTTTATTAGGTGATGAGCTTTTGTAGGCCAGACCCACTTCCTTAGATCAATATGTAGAAGAAAATTGGCACAACCATATATACCAACGTGATATAATAATAATAAAAAAAAGTGAACGCATGTGAAATTGACAAATCAAATTTTAGAACAGAGTGGAGGGTGAGGGGGGAAGGTAAGTTTCTGTGAGATAGTGACATATGGGGTGATAAAAGGGGAAGTTTCTGTGAGGTGATGACATTAGGGTGATAATTACAAAGCAATCTTTGTAATGGGTGAGATAATTAGGGTTTGTCCACAAAAGCTCATGATATTATACATACATTTTGTTAGTTTTTAAGGTGCCACATGACTACTTGTTTTTTTTTAAGTGGTTTTTAAAACACTAGTATCTAAAACCTTTGGTATATATGGTTGTGACCCTTTTCTTCCACTATTTGATCTGAGGAAGTGGGTCTGGCCCACGAAAGCTTATCATCTAATAAACCATCTTGTTAGTCTTTAAAGTGCTACATAGTCCTGTATTTTGTTTCAGCTACACCAGACTAACACGGCTACATTTCTATCACCAGTATCTAAGACATCCAAATGTTTCCAGGGTATCACACAGCGCTCTGTTTCTGACCTTTAGAGAAGAATTCCCATTTTTGTACAGGTAACAGACTTGTGCGGCTCACCTTTGTGAGAGAGGTTTTGCTTATAAAGACTTCCTTCTGGCTGGTCTTGTGGTTCTTTTGAAGTATAAGACCAATTTTTTAAAAAAGATGTGTAATATGGTAGTGATAGATCACAAGTAAATGAGGCACTACTGTCAACCTCAAAGGCTAATCTTGTGCTCATTTTGTACTGAAATGGTGTGAAAACAAAATGGAATGAGATGAAAGGTGAATATCTATTTGTGTGTGACATTAGTAACATTCTAATGTGTTTTATAGAATTATTTGATATAAAACACATAAGAGAATAAGGAATACATCTTGTTTTAAAATAGCTATTTTTTGTATATGAGTGCTGTTAACAAAACGTTGCTAAGTGACATGTAAATGAATGGTTTATATATGATTTAGCTTTTAAAATATTTTGCAACTGCCGTTTTTAAAAAAGTTACTGTGATTATTGAATCAGAAAAGTACAAATATTTGCACTGTTTTTACTGTGAGTAGACTACTGCTTTTCTCTGCATTTTAGCTGTATTATGGTGAATGTGACTAAACTATCTAATAAACATTGTATCTTTGATTCATGATTTCACAGAGAAGTTGTGAATGAGACTGTCTCATTGTATAAAACCTTATTCTTTAAGCAGTTAAAGCAGTTGGTTTCTTACACGCATTGTTTCATACTGAGTGCAAGTGATGTTTACTGTGACGGGCATGAATCATGAACGGAATTCAAATTGATGTAGTGAAGCAGAATTACTTACATTAGCAACTGTACAGCCTGAAGTCATTTTTCTTTGGAGCATATCTCTAGATTATCATGGAAATCATAGACAGTACTAAAAGAATGAAGAGCAAAAGTAGCAAAATCTTCTGAAGAGGGTAAACAACTCTCCCATTTCAATGAATAAGAATCATCTTATGTTCTGAAATTTGACATTATCAGGCTTTTATTTATTTATTCAGTTCAAGTACTTTTTACAAGGTCTGCACAAGGAAACATTCTTAATCAGGAGCACTGCAAAAAATGCTGCATTTAAAAACTGCTTTTTTGTTTGTTTTGTTTTTCATTACATTTCTGTGCTCAAACAGTATGATCCTGCACCACTGAGGTTAATGAGAGTTGTGTCCCTGACTTCACCTGGAGCAAGAGAAAACAGTTAGGGGACAATTCTGATATCCTTACTGATACGTTCCTTATTGCACTAGCCATTCCTTTGTTTTCTCTGGGACTGCAGCCAAAGAGTATTACTCAGTTCAAGTGAGGATATAATTTGGAAAATATGAAAAAGTTGTGTCATGGCTAGAAAAAAATATTTCTTTAAGTAGTCAGAAGAATAGTGAGAGACCTGGATTTAGGCTCAACTTCTCCTCACTGGCCTGGTGATGTCCAGGACTTGACATCAGGCCCTGGAGAAATAGCCCCTGATTTAGTAAGCTCCTTTTGCCCTTGCCTAACTTAAGGTATGTGAGTAGTCCCATGCATGTAACTAGGGTTACCCATGTGTTCACAGTTAGACATAAGTTTAAGGGGCCTTACGCCACTTTATCACTGCCATACTCTCTACATGGGCAAAAAACTTGGGTTTTATTTTTTTCAAATGAGTTAACTACCTTGATTGAAACCCCAGTGCCATAATTCGTTTAATTTGCCTATAGCGAGAACATCATTTCACACCCTTACAATCATTTGACCTGTAACTAGGTAGGCTGCCACAAGACCAGACTTTGTAAACACAAAGTCTGTCAACACGGGCATTGTGTGTGTGTGCGGGGGGGGGGGGGGGCAATAATTGATTTAACCCAGTTGAATAATATGGCTTGATTGGGTAAAACGCACCATTTTTATTAATGTAGACAGAACCATGTCAATGGTAGGAAAAAGGCATGTTTTTAAAACGTAAGAGCTCATTTGTTTTAAAATATTGTTGGAGACTAAATAAATGTAATTTTAACACATTAGATACTACCACCTGCTCATCTGAAATGGAAGATTAAATCCTCTTAGCTGAATTGTTTTCAAAACGTTCCATTTTTCCTAGTATGGACAGAGCTTTTAGAAGGTGATAGTTTTACTCAGCCAAGGACAGCAGCAAATATCCCCACTTGTGCTGTTTTGCTTAAGTATGGTTTTGGGATTATCTTTGCATTAGTCTCTTAAAGATCAGCGTTGTTTGCAAATTCTCTATTGCAGTAGTTGGCGAAGGGCTTGGTCTTGCAAATACTGAACACTTTGAGTAATTTTCGGTGGGATTGATGATGTGAATGAGGGTTAGCCGACTCTGGTCCAGGAATGTAAAAGGCTGTCTCACATCTAAGGGAGGGGAAAAACAAACTAGGATTTATAATAAACCCATGTGGGGTTTTCCCCTTGGGAAATAGGACTGGAATATCTTAAAATGATTCTTGTCAATATATTTAGGCTTCCCCAAAGTGCTTGCTTTAAAGAAAGATGCTCTTTCTTTATATACTATATTATTATTAGTTTTTACAAATATCCTTTGTTTGACTCTTCATCAACCCAAACAGGAAATGTTCAAAAAAAAACCCACCCCACCCCACGTTGTGGGGATTTTTAAAAAAAAATTGCTGTTTTTCCCCCATCCTCAAATTTAGAAATGTGACATTTCAGCAACATGTTTAATATTAGGAAATTTCAGTCACATCTAATGGTAAAAAAAATCATACAGGCAGTCCCCGGGTTACATGGATCCGACTTACATCGGATCCCTACTTACAAACGGGGTGAGGCAACCCCGCACTAGCTGCTTCCCCCCAGCAGACCAGGGAGACGCGAAGCTAGCGTCCCCCCCCAGCAGACCAGGGAGACGCGGAGCGGCTTTTCTCAGCAGACACCTCAGCTTGAGAATAAAGGACTGAGGGCAGTGAGGTGTGGTAGAATAAAACTGAGCTCTGGAGAAATGTTTGCTATAGTTTCCCCTACAATATGTACCAGTTCCGACTTACATACAAATTCAACTTAAGAACAAACCTACAGTCCCTATCTTGTACGTAACCTGGGGACTGCCTGTATTTTTAATTCACAAAATTTTTAGCCTCTCTAATATAATTTAAAATGTCAGTGAATGTATTTTAGTTCATCCACAGCTATTTTTTCAGTGCCAACACCCAGGAAAGAAGCTTATTAATGAATCACCAGTCCCTGTAAGATTTTCTTTTATAGGTCAACTCTCCAAGCATTGCCTAAATCTAACCCTATTTATATTGTGAAAGAGGATGAGATTAAAAAATGCCTCATGTTTTGAAGTATGACATCGTGTCCTATAGGAATGCTGCATGGACTCTACCTTCTTCCAAAAAATGTTGCAGCCTTGAATAGATTAGCAGTCTGTGTAAGGAGGCACAGATGCTTTGTTTTGTATGGATCTGGATTGATTCCAGGCAGCTTATGGACTGATTATGTTCAAGACTTTGGGTGTGACAAATGAAAAAATTAGATTTAATGTAAACCCCATGGAGTGGAAAGTGTACTCATGTGCATGGGACCTCAGTCTCTTGCCACTGTGTCTGTGCCCAGGAGACCATGAATATAAACAGTGTTAAAGTCAACAGGTAGACAACTGAGGTGGGGGTGAGGGGGTCGGTGATGCTGTATCCTTGAAGGGCCAGAACTGGACAGCATTTTTATACACTATTGGGTGTTAACAGAGCTGGCTTAAATTTCTCTATCATAGATGTTGAATGTTTATGATATGCTTTGCGAGTGCTTGCCAGTATTTATATAATACTTATTGTAAGTACTCCTACTTAATATTAAAGCTGTCTATACTTGGACTAGTATGTAGTTAAGGCTGTTGATGACATATTAAAATCCGTCTTAGATGGATACTGTGGGGAAGTTTCTGTTCTGAATTAATCCTTATCCGTTTCTTTTCTCCTGTCTTTCTTCCTGCTCCCCACTCTGCCTAAATCCACCTTCTTAAACTAGGTTTATTTATTGGGCTTAGTGAAAGATGATCAAGATTGCAGAAAGCTCCCATTTTATGTAATCACTTTCTGTCTTAATGTCCATCAAATATCATCAGCTTTAGACCTGTGTCATTCTAATATTTTAAAATTCAGTATTCTATTCATTTAAAAATGGAAAGAACATGATGAAATCCAGATGTGTAACAGCCATTAAAAAAACAACTTCTTCAGTGACCACTCAATCAGTTTACAGATAAATGAACACAAGTATGCAAACATAGGGAGGGTTTGTTACTAATTGATGATATAAAGCACTAGAAGTGTTTGAGATTCCCGTGAAGCAGGTGGCTGTTGTTGTTGTTATAAGCTCCATTTTACAGATGAGGAAACAGAGTCTTAAAGACTTGATGTGTTGCCCAAAGCCTCATAGAGAAAGTGTCAAAGATGGAATGCTTTGTTTGCAGTCCATTTCAGGTCATAACTAGTTATGCCTCTCTCTAACGAAACTATTTTAATATCTTAAACTGCTGATAGGATAAAACCAGAATTTTTCTTAGCTTCAGTAACTTCTTATGTCTCACTTAAACACATCCTGGAGCCTTTATGGAGGTTACCACAGGATTTCATAAATGTGTGTTCTTTGTTAAAATTATTTTAGGCATCTAATTTGCATCAGTCATCTTATTGACTGATGTAGCAGTTTCCAACCAGACAAAATGTCTGAAAACTCTCTGCTTCCAAATGCAATTGTGACAATTAGTGGTTAAACACTAGCCAAATATAAAACAAATTGGAGAAGACTTTATATAATAGCTGGATTCACTGAGTGTGGGCCCTGTACGAGACTGGGGCCCAGATGCAAAGTGGACCTCTCTTGTCCCAAAATAAAAGCTCTGTTTAGTGAGCTAACAGTGTATTTTTCCTCTTACTTAGTGTTACTCACCAAGCTTCTCTAAAAAGTAATTGTGTTGTGTCCATCACTAGTGGTTTTTCTACACAGAGACTAAGATTGCTACTACTGCTGTTAATGCATTTTCTTCTTTAGGTTAGCTAGAGACTTGTGCTTTTGTGTGGAATGTTCCAGGTTATATGCCAGATCTGTAGCCAAGGTAAATGGCTGAACCTGCAGTGAAGTTAATGGGATTATATCAGTGTTTCTCAACCTTTTTCTAGAAGTACCACTTTAAAAAAGTATTCCCAGTACCTAGTTTTCAGACACAAAATCTTTTTCTACTATGGAACACATTTGTTTAAACAAAAGCAGGTGATGAAATTTTTGGGTGTAAAAAGGACAAAAATAATAAAGCGCTGTAAAGCTTAAAACAAAAATTCAGATTTCTCCAAATTTCAGTTGTGTTGGCGTACCCCCCAGACTTCTCTCAAGTACCCCTAAGGGTACTTGTACCCCTGGTTGAGAAACATTGGGCTACATCAATTTACTCCAATTGAGGATCTGGCTTTGTATCTCTCTTTGCAATCCATAATGATATTTAAGAGCTGATTCTGTCCATTACTTGGTAACCTGATACTCCAGCAAAAGTAACCATATAGGGTGTGTCTAGAGTACATGGCTCTGTCGACGGAGCCATGTAAAGTAGTTTACTTGACATACTCAATGAAGCGGGGATTTAAATAATCCCCGCTTCATTAAAATAAAAATGGCTGCCGTGCTGTGCTGACAATCAGCTGATCCGGCACAGCGCAGCAGTCTAGATGCGGATCGGTTGACAAGGGAAGCCTTTGTCGACCGTTTCCTTATGCCTCGTGAAATGAGGTTTACAGGAAGTGCGCTGGCTGCTCACCTCCTAGAGCTCTGTGGCGTGCTGGGCGCGCTGTGGGAGGGGATGTCGGCTCTGGAGGAGGAGTGCAGCATGGGGTGAGTCGAGCGAAGGGTTTGGCCCCGGGGCAGGCGCCCGCGGGGGTTTGGCTGCGCCGCGGGAGGGGGTTGGCCCCGGGGCAGGCGCCCGCGGGGGTTTGGCTGTGCCGCAGGAGAGGGCTGGTGCGTGCAGAGGTTTGGCTGTGCCACGGGAGGGGGGTTTGGCCCCGGGGCAGGGTTTGGATGCGCTGCAGGAGGGGGGGTTGGTCCCGGGACAGGCACCCGTGGGGGTTTGACTGTGATGCAGGAGGAGGGTTTGGCCCCGGGACAGGCACGCACAGGGGGGTTTGGCTGCGCTGTGGGAGGCACGCTCCAGCCCTGGAGGGGGCACGCACCGTTTTCCCTCTGGGGAGGGGAGGTGGGAGAATCTTGGGAGGAGGTGGGTGCAGGGGCGTTTCTGTCCCCACTGCCCCCTTGTTCCCTCTCCCCACCCTCAGAAACCTGTCCCCACTGGCACCCTGTCCTCTGCCCTCCCGGCACCCTGTTCCCTCTCCCCGCTCCCCAGCCCCCTTTCTCTACTCCCCAGCCCCCTGTTCCCTCTCCCCACTCCCCAGCCTCAGAAACCTGTTCCCTGTCCCCTGCCCTCCCAGCACCCTGTTCCCTCTCCTCACTCCCCAGCCTCAGAAACCTGTTCCCACTGGCACCCTGTCCCCTGCCCTCCCAGCACCCTGTCCCCAGCTGCAGAACTCTGTCCCCACTGGCACCCTGTCCCCTGCCGAAGCACCCACTAGCACCCTTCCCCAGTACTATGTCCCCTGCTCCCACCAACACAGTTGGGGCCACAACAGTGAAACCTGCCCTGAGCCCCTCACATACCCCAACCTAAATGCCTGAACCCTCACATCCAGAAGTCTGTGGCTTACTTAGTACCCTAACCCTACATCTGACCCCAACACTGCCCGGCCTGGAGCCCCCTCCCCGAGCCAGTGTTCCCTTATCCACCTTCTCCTGCATCCAGATTTCCTCCCAGAGCTTGCACCTCTCACCCCTTCCCGCACCCAAATCCTTCATTCCCACCCCAGAGCCTACCCATCCTTTTTCAACCCAGGGAGGGTACAGCTAGACTGCAGGAGTTTTTCAGGATTTCGGAGATATCCCAGAAAACTCTTCTGCTTCTAGGGATGCATTTGTTCTTCCAATTCTTTTAGTGGAAGAGCAAACATGATCTTTCGGTCAACCCTATATTCCTCTTTCCACAAGGAATAAGGGGGCTTCCAAAAGAAGGGGTTTTTCTGACATTTGGTCCAGTCTAGACAGGCCAAATGTTGGAAAAACTTCTTCCTACAGAAGAATTGGGGAAAAAAGCAGCAGTATAAGGGTTGGGGATAGCAAGTGACGGAGAGGAGGAGAGGGGCTTCAAGGAAGGAGCGGGGCTTCAAGGAAGCGGTGGGGCGGGGTGGTAGATCTTGTCTTGTTCTGTCATTTAAAAAGTGATCTTGGGTGTAAAAAGGTCGGAGATCCACTGACTTAAGGTCTGCAACTCCAGCTACATAGAATACATAGCTGGAGTCGGTTTACTTTAAGCCGAGCTTGGCAGCATCCCCATAGGGGAGGCCAAAAGGAGCCAACAATCCTGTTGGCTTTCCTTACTCCTGGTAAGAGCAGGAGTACCAGATGCTGGCTGGGGTGCCCTCTGAGTTCGATTTAGTGAGACTTAACTAGACTCGCTAAATCAAACACCAGAAGATAGATTGCGGCAGTGGCAATCCTCCACGGAGTGAAGATGTGTGAAGATGTGACCTGCATCACACAGGGCACAGAATTTTTCACAGCACTTTGTTATAAGTTTTAAGTGTAGACCAAGCCTAAAGACATCAGTCATACTAGGAGGACCAATAGGGAACCGCCTTTAGAGTGAACCCATTAAGGCTTTGCTGAACATAGGGAAGAAGACCTTTTTCACATGGCTTGGGAGGTTTCATTTTGAGATCGCTCTCTGCATTTGTGGCCAAGAATTGACATTGGTTAATGTCCAAAAAAACAAAACCAACCAACCAACAAAAAAACCAGGGCTTTGGGCATTGACACAGGGATTTGAAGAGTCCTAATGCAAGGTTAGAGCTTCTCCCTGCTCCCATTGAAGTCTAGTGGCCATAAGCTGTATCAAAGTAATGCATGTTTATATTCTACATATGGCTTGATTTAGAGACTCAATTAAGAGGGAGCATTAAAGAGATGGTTAGAAGGAGGGAGGGGGAAACAGGATCTGTATGAGGAGCCAATTACTCATTTTAATAATTCAGTGGTTTTTACACTAATAGTCTAGAAAGTAAATACCACTTCACATAAATGTGGTATTTCATTATTTATACACTGTTGAAATTGAGGCTTAATTATGACTAAAGACTTCTAAACCATTAATGCAACATGTTGCTTTGTGCAGTCTGTAAAATACTGGTGGCCTAAACTATAAGCAGATTATTCTGCAGTACCGGACAACAGCTCTCATGCTAGGTCATTATGAATATTATGTTAGTTTCTAGAAAGAGAGATTAATTAATTGCCATTTCTCTTTGTTATTTATTTAAGCCTACATTTTGTTTTGTTGGGAATATTAGCAATACTGATTAGTTGTGTGCAGGTCAGTTTGTTTCTATTGAGCTGGGACCAGACTAGGAAAGGAATTATTCCCTCCCTTCAACCATATATCACCTTTTCCTTTTGAACAACCACCCGGTGATACCTGTGATACTTATGGTATTTTTTTCTGTCAGCATGCAAATAGGACAAACCAACAGGAATACATTCTAGAAAGGGCTTTATTTCTATACTAATAAAGACAAAAATTAAGGTCAGAGTTTTCAAACATGACGAGCCATTTTTGTGTGGCCAATTTGAGGTGCCTTACAAGCACTATATCAGAGTTGGGTACTTTGTTATAAAAGGGTCTGGTTTTTCAGAAAGTGTTGGAAACTCATTCTGTAAATACCAGACCCGTTGAAACTAAAGTGTCTCAAGTAGCGCAGCCAGAAATTTGAAGCATCTGAAATTACTATAGCTTGAACCTCTCTAATCCGGCAATATCTGTGGTCCGGCATGATTTTACTTAGTTGGATGTCCACTTATCATGGGTGTGGCCAAGTTTCTCATGGTCCCATAAAGTTTACTTACAGCCACCAGTCTTGGCTCTCAGTGTTCTGTGCTGTTATTTAGCTCTAATTTACTCCAAATGTCTTCTAAGAGCCGAGTAAGTAGTGAAAGCATTGGTAACGGAGCTAGATAATATCGTTTGGCTCCTATGGTTTGGCAAATTCTCTGGTTTGGCACTGGGCAGGTCTAGGGATATAATAGTGTAGTCGATTAACCAATAAGTAAAGCTTATAAGTTAATGCTATAGACTACACATGTTTCCTTTTCTTCCCCCACCAGCAAATTTTTTAGCAGGCTGGCCAGAAGCCCAGCTCAGTCCTGGCTTGCAACAATTCCAGGACCTCCCCCTGCTGTGGCTCTACATTTTAAGTGTATTAGGAGCCAGGCGGGCAAGCAACCCAACTCAGTTCTGGCTTGTGCCGGGTCCGGGAACTCAGAGGCGACAGGCAGCCAGTCTGTGAGGGGAGCTATTTTTTAAACTGGCTCCTCCTTATGTACCAGCTCGTGTCTGGCACCCCATGCTGCTGCCTTTGATACAGAGGCAGCAGCGCAGAGTTGCAGGGGACTCCTTAGGAGTGGGGCCTGAGCACACTGGCTGCCGGCCCCACCCCCCAGGACTATAGAATAGTCAACTAATCGATAAGAATTCATGAAGTTACTCGACGAGTCAGTTAATTGATATTTAACATCTCTAGTTGGGTCCCAAGGCTGCTAGACTAGAGAGGTTCAACCTGTAGTCACTTTTTAAATGGAGGTAATGGGCCCATCCCTTTTCTGACTGAAGTTAGTGACCCAGGATACAATGGGAATAAGATGAGGCATAATATGATGATTATAAAGGGTGCCTGAAAATGCCTTTTACCTGTCAATTTTGGATCTGTATGTTCCCCTTTTATGTACTAGTCAAACGTTCTACTGCAACTAAAAAAAAAAAAAAAAAATCTGGATGTGAAAGACACTCTACTCATAGACATAATGGACTTGATGGAGGTGGCCAGACTAGATCCATGGCAACCTGCAGCCGAGGAGAGTCCTTTGTGTGGCCCACAGGACATTTTGTTTACTGTTGCCCATACACAGGGTTGCCAGATTCTGCTCGTTTCTGTTCAGGTAGTTTTTTTTCCTGCCGATATTATTAAAGTGACAAACGCACAAAGCAAAGGCACGTGAAGTGAGGTGCATGCTGATTGCACACAACGTTGACTGTGAATCGTGCTCCCTGTGCAGCTAATCCAAGTGTTGCTGTAGTTTGTGCCGTGAACAGATACGGATTTTGTACCTGCTTTTGCAAAAATGATCCGCAGGTATCTGCAGACGTGGATACCCGCAGATATAAAGCGGATGTCTGGGGATTTGCAGGGCCGTCGCTATGGTTCAGTTGGCACATACTGCAAACCCAGGTACCTGTACCAAGTGCAGTTAGCAAAACTACCCTATCCTCAAAGACCATCTTGGTTATGACAATCGTGTGGCCCACTGAGATGGAGGAGGGCCACTCATGCGGCCTACTCGCTAACCTAGGTTGCCCATCACTGGACTAGATGATGAATTGTTCCTGTTCGGCTGTAAAGTCACTGAATCTAGAATAAAAACCTCACTCTTCAAAAGCCAAAAGAGTGTGCTGTTAATTCAGTTTAACTTGAATGTATAGAGCTAGACATGAATGCAGACAGGAAGAGCCATCCAATCTTTTATAGCTAAAGAGACAGAAAATAACATATTTCTTCACGTTCTAATCTGATAGCATTTTTGACTGGAACCAGTGGTTCATGTTCAACATCCTGTTAACATTACTCTTGTAAATCCACCTCCAGGTAGATGTACAAAAATCTTCCTCCATTCTCACTTCAGTGGAGTCTTTTTAATTTATATTTTATTTTGATACACACACACTTACTTTTTCAGAAGGCCTGGTGAACAGAAACACTTGAAAGATGTCCCATCTCTGCAATGGATGCACCTGGCAGTGGTGGCATGTGGTGACCGCCTGGAAGAGACCCTTATCATGCTGAAATCAGCAGTTCTGTTTAGCTACAGGAAGCTCAAGTTTCACATCTTTGCTGAAGATTCCTTGAAGCCTGAATTTGAGAAAAAGGTGAGTCTGCTTCTGTTTCATTTTTAAAAGTTAAAATGCAACGATTGTAGCCTGCATATCTCTGATAACAAATACGTGGCTACCAACAAGTTAATTAGTCAATAGCATTTTTTAAAAGAGCTTTTTCGCTAAACTTGGTCTTTATAAGCTTATCTTTTTAAAAATTGTTTGATTATTTAATAGTGTTGCAGAAAACAATGTGTCTGAATTTTAATCCTTCCCCCCCATGTTTTTCAGTTAAGGGAATGGCCTCCCGCTTACACAAAGAAGTTTGACTACCAAGTCTACCCAATTGCCTTTTCAGTAGGAAATGCTCAGGAATGGAAAAAATTATTCAAGCCTTGTGCTGCCCAGCGCCTCTTTCTTCCGGTAAGGCACCTGGATTTCTGAATATGCAGCTTCAGGACAAGGCCTGCTGTGCCAGTAGGAGATTGGAAACATGTTCCCAGATGTAATTTCCTTTCTAGGACATCTTTATCTGTTCCTTTATCCACTTAAAAAAACAATCTGAGCATTCCTCCCCCTGGCAAAGAGTGCATGCTGCTTGTCGGATGCCAGCTCCTTTTGTGTGTCAGTGCTGTTTGGCTATAGTACTGCACACTTTCCAAATGTCGCACTCCTTTAAAGATCCAGTCAGCAGTCCCCTTTTTCTTATTCCTAGGGGCCCCCTTTGAATGGAGGGCGGATGATTTTAGGACTCCTCCTCCCTTGCAAACCCATTCTGTACCCAGGAGGCATTTCTCTCAGGGCTGTTCCTAGCAAATGCAATTCCGCAGCTCAGAAAAATGTGATGCCATGTGAGACTCAAAATTGTGGCATGTAAAAAGCCCATCTGTTAGCTCCTCCAGTGTCTGTGCATGGCGCATTGGCACCCTCGTGCTTCACTGGTACTGCCAACCGTTCTGTTTGGTAAATAACAGTTAGGAGGGAGGCTTACAAAGGTGCCTGATTCCCATGGAAAGTCAGTGACAGACCGGAGGGAATGGTGGGGCTAGAGGCAGACAGAGCTGGGGGCCTCAGTGAAGGGTGTACACACGAGGTGTGCAGGCCAGCCATGCTAGTAGCGGTAGTGCGGCTTTCCTATGCTGCCCACTGCACAGATGCAGAGCTTGCCTTCTCATAGATAGAGCTTTGACTTTGTACGAGTCCCGCAGCTAAACCCCACCACACACCAGGAAAATGGACCCTGAGCTCAGGGGTGGCGCGCCTAAGACCTGGGGGCTGGTTGTGGTCCCAGGCTTGCTTGGATCCAGCCCCTGAGGCTCAGGGCAGTCCCCCAGCACTGGGGAGCCCATGCTGGAGTTCCAGCCCTTCCACTGCTCCCCTTCTCCCCCCGGTGGGGCTGGAGAACACAAAATCTACTAGCCTGGGCTCCACTAGGCTCTGGTGTATGAGCGGAATGTGGGGAGCATCTTTCTGCTTCTGTCGGGGGCCACATCAGTGCGTCTGTGTGTTGTTTTGTTTTTGCTACTCACTTGTATGTGACCCCCGACAGATTTTTTTCCTGTGGTTCAGCGGCCCTCGACCCCACCCCTGCTTTAACTTAGTTCATGGAACAGCACTTTCGTTCTGAGCATAACTCAATTTAAGAAGAGCCTTGCTGTAAATGTGCCTGATCCTCCGATTCCTTGCACTTCTGTAATGCCACTTGGATTGAGGCTTGTTGGGCACAGAGACTGCTCATTGACTGCTGGTCCCTGTACGTCCTTCTGGTGATGGACAAAGGTCAGGTGTCCATGTTGATGCTATTAGGGCTGTCAGCAGCGTTCACCTGCTTCTGCTACAAGGTGATTGTGGAACCTGCATGCCCTTCCAGGGACAGGGGGAGTTGTTCTCGAGTAGCTGTGTTCTTTGAGAAGATGCAGAGGGGAGTATTGGACAACTATTGTTAGCTCCAAGGGCTGGCTTGTGTAGGGTGCCCTGAGGTGCTGTCATGATTGCTGTACAGAGGAGGCGAGATGATTGAGTGACCTGCCTCCGGTGTCTCTTTCCTCAGAGCAAATCAGTTTGGTTTTTCAGCTTTGCTTGTGTCTGGCTGAAACTGGGGCTTGGATGAGAGCGAGGTGGCTGAGCACCATTGGGACTGAAGCTAAGGTGATGATGGTGAACTTGGGGGAAAAGAAGTGGTGGAAATAGCTGGGATGGTGAGCGACCCTTCGGTTGAGGGAGCACACTTACCTATTGTTACTCTCGCTATCTGGAGTCTTACTGGACCCTGAGCTCTTTCTGGGTAACCAGGGTGGTAGTTAAAGCTTTCTTCCTATATGCTCAGCTACAGGGTTCCAGCCCTTCCTTGTGAGTACCCATTCCTAACTTTGTCCCTTGGTGCTGAATCACTGCAGCACATGCTCTGTTTGCCCATACGAAAACTGGCTGAGACAATTCAGCTAGTGCAGAAAGCAAATATTTCACTGAAGAATATTGCACCTGTGATACAGAGGTTACACCAGCTCCTAGTTTGTGTCATTGCGGAGTTCAAGGTGTTTGCTTTACACCCAGGAAGCTCCTCCTGGTTTGTCCCTTGACTGTCTAAGGCCATGTCTTCTCTTGCTGCGCTGGAGATCAGTCTTCTGGTGTTCAGTTTAGCAGGTCTAGTTAAGATGGCTTGGAAAGGCGCATGTGTCAAAGGGACGGGGACCATGTGTTTGTACCGCATCTAACACAGCCAGGGCCTTGTCCAGGACAAGGACTGCTATGGGCTACTGCAAAAGAAATAATAACAACAACTACAAGCACCTGCTTTTCTAATGAGCAAGACGCTGCTGAGATGGAGCCCTGTTTGTGTGAGCAATTTACAGACATCTGAGTGAAAACAAGATGTGTCTTGGATACACAGAGGCTATATCCCATCCCAAGAGCTGGGGTGGTCCTTTCTAGTTGCTGCATGGAGCTGCCAGAAACACTAAAAATATACAGAGCATTTAAGGAAGATTTTCATCTTAACAATAGCTACATTTCTACAGAATCTTCCATCCCAAATTCTCCCAGTACTTCACACAAATAAACCTGTGAGGTAGATTAGTATCATCTGAGTCTGTTGAAGTGACCTGCCAATGGCCATGTAGTGGGATCAGGAGCAGAACTGACAATAGACTCTAGGGCAGGGGTCTGCAGCCTGTGGCTCTTGAGCCAGATATGGCTCTGTATGGAACCAAATATGGTTCTTTTGTCATTCCCAAAATGCCTGCAACTTTTTAAATTAAAATGAAAAATTAATTCAAAATTTTAAAAATGCGTAATTACTCATGTCCTTTGAATGTGTGCATGAGCCTGAATTTGACCAGTGATGATGTAAGCGTCAAAGAAATGTATGAAAGATGCAGCAGCAGAAGTCCCATTAAACTGAGTCTGTGACAACAGTGTTTCATTGATGCTGTTTTTAATCATCCTGTCAATTATCAATAATATTAAGTTGCATATTTTCAGTCATGCAAATGGGCATTCTGATACTGGCTCTTTGTTGACCACTTGTTCTGAATTTTGATGTAGTTTGGCTCTTTGGTTTGAAAAGGTTGCCGACCCCTGCTCTAAGGCATGGTTCTGAGGAGTGTTTTTGGATCTATTGTAAGTGGAGATAGCTCAGTGTAATTGACGTCCATTAAGATAGCTGTGGGTGCTAATGTCGATATTTCCCAAACCTGTAATCCTGGTACTGGGCCAGCTGGACAACATGCAGGAGTCTGGACTCACTGGCCAGTTTGAATCAGTCTGCCACACTGTCTCTCTTGGCACTGGCATATGCATACCTGCCAGCATGTTATGACTTGCCAACCTTGCTAACGTAGGGAGAATCCACAGAGACAGAAGTTGTGGAATCAAATTACAGATAATTGAGTGTTTAACGGAAGTGTCAAGTTAAATATAGCAAGCTCTGGAGAGAACTCTCAAAAGATTTATTAGCAGAATGCTTCGCAGCTGCAAAAAACATTGAGATGATACTCTTCGCAACTGTAAATGGCTTGTAGGAGGAAGGAAGGGGACAAGGAAAAGCAGGAATCCCATATTTCCAGTTGGTCCTGTTCAAAAGTCACATAAATGGGAGGCTGTGATAGACTTCCTTTGTCTTAAAACTTGTCTGGAGACTTGTTTGTTAGCATCGAGTACATCTGCTATTGACAAAGAGACGTTAAAAGCTGGGATTTTCAAAAGCAACTCAGTGAGATAAGCAAAGCATCCAGTGAGAAGGGAGCGACTGTCTCCCTTAGCAGCATATGGAAATCTCACCCTAGCAGAGCTCCAAGGTAATTGTAAATATTGCATGTGACTTGATCACGGGCAGCACCAGAGCTGCTCAAACCAAATTCCCTCCTTGGTTTGACCCCATTGACTGCAGTGAGGTTATGTGAGGGACTCATTTGGCCAAGTTATGCTAGAAGTTAAATTGCTGTGCTGAAAGCCAAATCAAACGCACGTCCAGGAAGAGATGTGATCTAATCACACTGAGCTCTGCAGCTTAAAGATGAATAAGAAAAGTGCTAATAACTTAGAATAGGGGGTGGGGAGGGCCCTTAAATTTTGGTGCATGGTCACAGGCTGGCTCTACCCCTTGGACTAGCCTCTCCCCAGAATTGTCTGGGGCTGGAGACTTTGAATTAAAAATACAGCAAAGGGATCGCGGCTCGTGGCCCCGTCACTACCATAGAATCATAGATTCCTAGGACTGGAAGGGACCTCAAGAGGTCATCGAGTCCAGTCCCCTGCCCACGTGGCAGGACCAAATACTGTCTAGACCATCCCTGATAGACAGTTATCTAACCTACTCTTAAATATCTCCAGAGATGGGGATTCCACAACCTCCCTGGACAATTTATTCCAGTATTTAACCACCCTGACAACTAGGAACTTTTTCCTAATGTCCAACCTAAACCTCCCTTGCTGCAGTTTAAGCCCATTGCTTCTTGTTCTATCCCCAGAGGCCAAGATAAACAAGTTTTCTCCCTCCTCCTTATGACACCCTTTTAGATACCTGAAAACTGCTATCATGTCCCCCCTCAGTCTTCTCTTTTCTAAACTAAACAAATGCAATTCCTTCAGCCTTCTCTCATAGGTCATGTTCTCTAGACCTTTAATCATTCTCATTGCTCTTCTCTGGACCCTCTCCAATTTTTCCACATCTTTCTTGAAATGCGGTTCCCAGAACTGGACACAATACTCCAATTGAGGCCTAACCAGCGCAGAATAGAGGGGAAGAATGACTTCTCGTGTCTTGCTTACAACACACCTGTTAATACATCCCAGAATTATGTTTGCTTTCTTTGCAACAGCATCACACTGCTGACTCATATTTAACTTGTGGTCCACTATAACCCCTAGATCCCCTTCTGCCGTACTCCTTCCCAGACCGTTGCTTCCCGTTCTGTATGTGTGAAACTGATTGTTCCTTCCTAAGTGGAGCACTTTGCATTTGTCTTTATTAAACTTCATCCTATTTACCTCAGACCATTTCTCCAATTTGTCCAGGTCATTTTGAATTATGACCCTATCCTCTAGATTAGTCGCAATCCCTCCCAGCTTGGTGGTATCTGCAAATTTAATATGCGTACTTTCTATACCAATATCTAAATCGTTGATGAATATACTGAACAGAGCCGGTCCCAAAACAGACTCCTGCGGAACCCCACTTGTTATGCCTTTCCAGCAGGATTGTGAACCATTAATAACTACTCTCTGAGTACGGTTATCCAGCCAGTTATGCACCCACCTTATAGTAGCCCCATCTAAGTTGTATTTACCTAGTTTATTGATAAGAAGATCATGCAAGACCGTATCAAACGCCTTACTACAGTCTAGGTATACCACATCCACCGCTTCTCCCTTATCCACAGGACTCGTTATCCTATTAAAGAAAGCTATCAGATTGGTTTGACATGATGCTGGCTGTTCCCTATCATGTTGCCACTTTCCAAGTGTTTACAGATGATTTTCCTTAATTACTTGCTCCATTATCTTCCCTGGCATAGAAGTTAAACTAACTGGTCTGCAGTTTCCTGGGTTGTTCTTATTTCCCTTTTTATAGATGGGCACTATATTTGCCCTTTTCCAGTCCTCTGGAATCTCTCCTGTCTCCCATGATTTTCCAAAGATGATAGTTAGAGGCTCAGATACCTCCTCTATCAGCTCCTTGAGTATTCTAGGATGCATTTCATCAAGCCCTGGTGACGTGCAGGCATCTAACTTTTCTAGGTCATTTTTAACTTGTTCTTTTTTTATTTTGCCTTCTAAAACTACCCCCTTTCCACTAGCATTCACTATGTTAGGCATTCCTACAGACTTCTCGGTGAAGACCGAAACAAAGAAGTCATTGAGCATCTCTGCCATTTCCAAGTTTCCTGTTACTGTTTCTCCCTCTTCACTGACCAGTGGGCCTACCCTCTCCTTGGTCTTCCTCTTGCTTCTAATATATTTATAAAAAGTCTTCTTGTTTCCCTTTATTCCAATAGCTAGTTTGAGCTCATTCTGTGCCTTTGCCTTTCTAATCTTGCCCCTGCATTCCCGTGCTGTTTGCCTATATTTATTTTTTGTAATTTGTCCTACTTTCCATTTTTTATATGACTCCTTTTTTATTTTTAGATCATTCAAGATCTCGTCATTGCCTGGTAGCCTCCTGGGGTTGCTGTGGCTATTTAAAAGGCTCACGGCTCTGGCCCCTCCTGCAGTAACGCTGCAACTGGGAGCTGGGAGCCATTTAAATATGAGCTTGCTGCCTGAGCCACCTCCTGGAAACTTGGTTTCATGGGCAGCAGGATATAAATAGAGAGTGGCCAGATGTAGTCTCAGGGCCGGATCAAAGTGTTAGGTGGACCAGATTTGGCCCTCCAGGCTGCATCTTGCTCAGTCCTGGCTTAGAACAAATAGCCGTGCCTCCTTTCAGCCTGCTAGGAAGATTTTTGAAGGACACCAATGAGTGAGTTACGCAGGTCCTTAAAACTCTTTTTTCCCATGCTGCCTACAAAAACTTGACTGTGGTTGCCCAGTGGTGTGCTGAGACCACTCACTGCCTGTTATGCTAATATTCATTGTTTCCTTGCACTCCCCTGCTTGTCTGGGTCCATCTGTTAGCTCTTGTCTTATACTTAAGCCTTGCCTGCACTTAAAATTTAGGTCAACATAGCTTCTTCAATTGGAAGGAGGTTGAAAAATCCAACTGCCTGCTGACATAATCTCCAGAGTAGAAACAGGTAGGTGCTTCCGTCAATGTAGCTGCTATTGCTTGGAGGTGGTGTTCATACATCCACGGAAAAACACCTTCCTTGGGTGTAGGTTGCATCTTCACTACTGGATTATGCCAGCATGGCTGTGGTGCCATATCTGTGCCAGTGTGGCTGCCGTACTGTAGACAAGGCTTCATTTTGTAAGCTCTTTAGGACAAGGACTGTGTTTGTACAGCTCCTAGCACAACAGGGTTCCGAGCCCCGAGCAGAGTTTGTAATAGGGATGTAAAATCCTGTTTAAAAAGTTAACTGGGATCCTGTGGGTGGGAACTACTCCAGCCAGGCCAGGCCATCGGTCAATCAGTTACCCCAGTAAGCATGCCACTAAGGCAAATCAGTTAACTGTATAACCCTTTACATCCCTAGTTTCTAAGTGCTATGATAACTCTAATAATAATAATAGACTCGACTACAGTGTGCTGCCAGGGAAGGGATTTTTAGCCAGCTGCCAGGGAAAGGATTTTCAGCTTATCTTCATTTAGCTTCCTCCAGATCTAGCAAGAGAAACTCAAGGCCCAGTTCTCTATCTGTCCTCAGGAGCCCTGACTCCCAGTCTAAACCAGTGTTTCCCAATTTTATTTGGCTACGGAACCCTTCTTCAGATTGAAAAAATTTCAAGGAACCCCTGGGGTTGTCAGGGTAAAATTTGTCGAGCAAAAAAAAAAAAAGACCGGAGTCCTGCTGCAAATTGTTGAGCAAAAAAAAGTCTGTCTCTTTAAGAGGAGGCGAGGGAGTGCCCAGTTCTTGTGGAACTCCAGGGTTCTAAACCAAGCTCCTGCCTCTCTAATCTATAGCTTTGGACTAATAATAGTATATGGTTTCATTGCCATCTCCCTGTCACTGGTTGTGTTGTCTAGTAACAACCAGTGCCCCAATATTCTGCACCACTCAGATATTGTGTATGCCATTATCTACAGCAGGGCTACTCAACTTTGGAAGCCCCGGGGGCCACAATGATACTCACAGCACATGCCGAGGGCCGCAACTTAAGTGTGGTTGCATATGTAAGAAAATATGTATGCAAATAGCTTCTTTCACACTGACAGGCGTGAATGAAAAGAGTAAGGCAAGACTATACAACACACCGGTCCCATTTAAGTCAGTCCTGCTGATACTAATAAAATGCAATATTTACCCGATTTCCACCCATATGACAGCACTTTTAATGAGCAATGACAGTCCAGAAATTTAACTGCTAAAATGCATCTCAACTGAAGACCATTATATTGACTCCTTTTTTGTTTTGGTGCCCACCTATGGGCCATGTGTTGATCCCCGTGTAAACCCAAACTGCACCACGGGCCACAAACAAACGGGCCACATGTTGAGTAGCCCTGATCTACAGTTAGAGCCGAATGTATTATTCAATAGCCAAGTGAGTAATTCTCTGCGTGAAGCCCTCATTAGAGATATTCTTTTTCACTCTAAATAGTACAGGCATCTCTTTTACTTATCAGGCTGGGCAGGAAGAATGTGCGTTGGTGTTGTCAGAATGGGGTGAGGCTTTCATTAGGCTAAATATTGATCCAAATCCCAAAGCCCTGAGTAAGGAGAAAATGGCATTTAAGGAGTTAGTCCACTTTTAACAGAACCCTATTGAGCATGCTCAGAAGTCGTTGGGTTTTTTTGGGTCACTTGTCACGTTAATATTAATAACTCAGTTTATCCCATGGTTGCAAGGCAAGGGAGGTGGGGGGGAAACCTCAATGAGCATTGTGTAAAAATTCAGCTGGGCTTTGAGTAATTGAGTAAGGAGGGAAATGTGGCTGCTGTGTCTGATTGTTTGTCTTCTTCCCCAACCTGACTGCGATCAATGGCTGAACGGAAGTGACAAACAAACAAAATTTGGGTGAGACCAAGGCTAACAAGTGTCAGCCCTTCAGCTTTTTGGATAGTTTTGGCAAATCAAAAAGTAGCATGGGAAGGTTATAATGACAACTGATTTTCAACTTTGACTTATAGCATTTACTATTTAGCAAACAGCATAATGAATAGCTGACTGTCTCTCTGGCTACATCTAAACTACACCCCTCTGTTGGCACAAGGATGTAAATGAAGCTCTTCAAAAGTGCAAATGAAGCGGGGATTTAAATATCCTGCGCTTCATTTGCAAAATTGCGTCATGGCACTGTTTCTAACAAACGCCATTTCAAAACTGAAAGAGCAGTTTAGACACGTTTTTTTTCGACAATGGGGTGATTTTTTGAAAGAGTACAGGATCAGGAGTACAGGATCTTTCAAAAAATTGCCCCATTGTCCAAAAAAAGCATCTAAACTGTGGTTTCAGTTTCAAAATGGCGCCTGTTTGAAACGGGATATTTAAATCCCCGCTTCATTTGCACTTTCAAAGTGCTTCATTTACATCCCTCTGCCAACAGATGGGTGTAGTTTAGACACACCCTCTGATGGAACCATCAAAGGAATGTTCACACTGTTAAAGTTCTGTATTCTCTTCCTGGTAAAATTATCAGTGAATGTGTAAGTAAATGGAGTTCCACAAGAGGGCATATTGCAAGCAAGAATAGACTAGATATGCTGGGCCTGATTCTATTCTCCCTTATGCCAGCTTTCCCCCTGTGTAACTGAATTGACGGCCATAACTCCTGACTTACACTGTGGCAACCGAGATGAGTTTCTGGCCCACCACTTGCTTTTTAAGACTTCTTTCATTTGGCTGGTTGCATGTTTTCCTAAAAGGCAAAGAATTAAAAACTCTTTAGTGCAGGTGATCTACAGTTAATGTTTTTACATTTAAATTGCATGAAAGCGCATGGCTTTCGTTCATGTCAGTAAGTGGGTATGATTTGCCCAATGAGGGAGCTGAGAGCTGTAACAGGAAAAGTAGGCAATGGACAGGAGTAAGGAAACATGAATCACTAGTGTCCATTATAGCCAATCTGGGATCTAGGTTTGGCTGTCTGGCTAGACTCCTATCCCCGTTGTGGTGCATACTGTGGTTTTATATAGATAGATGGTTGTAAAACGGTTTCTTTTTTTTAATAATTGTTTTCCAAAACGTTTGCCTTATGACATGCCTAAATTACATACCTACATTTTGCAAATGGGCAATTGGTAGTAAATGCACAAGCAATTGGTCTTCGGAAAAACTAGCGAAGTTAAACTAGTGCAGAGGTAAGTGTTTTATTCGTAAAATCAATATGAAATAAGCTTTGTGGATTAGATCTCAAGTTTTTATGACAGCGAAGTGGATTATTGTTGTGTGAAGACTGGCCTTTGATTATTGCACTTTGCCCTAGCTATTTGTCATGCTGGTTGCTTTTTTTTTTTTTTTTTTTTTTTTAAATCTACCTACTCTCTGTGACTCCCACAGCAGTTGGCAATGTCAGTCTTTTGCACGAGTGCATAATTTAAAATACAAGTAATTCTTGAGAAGGAATCAATTTCCTTTTTTCTCTCTGTCTGGTTTCTTTTCCCATCTTCCCTTACTCCCCCACCTTGTAACCCCCTAAAGGTGATTTTGAAGGATGTGGATTCTCTTCTTTATGTGGACACTGACGTTCTCTTCCTGAGGCCCATTGATGACATCTGGAGCTTTCTGAAAGAGTTCAACTCCACACAGCTGGCTGCAATGGCCCCAGAGCATGAAATACCAAAGATTGGCTGGTATAGTCGATTTGCTCGCCACCCTTACTATGGAACAACTGGAGTCAATTCCGGAGTCATGCTGATGAATTTAACCCGGATAAGAAACACAAAGTTCAAGGTGAAAACTCTTTAGGGGCACCTATGCTTGCATAAATCAACTTGTATAGTATGGAATTAAAGGATGCTGGACACACTTTGTCAGAACCAAGCTTTTAGAAAAACTGATACACGTTAAACCTCCCTAGTCTGGCACACTCTGGTCTGGCAACTTCCATGGTCCAGCATGATTTTAGTTAGCCAGATGTCCACTTAACATGGGTGTGGCCAAGTTTCCAGTGGTCTCATACATTTGTGTATAGACACCAGTCCTGGCTTTCAGTGTTCTGTGCTGTTACTTAGCTCTAATTTACCCCCATATGCCTTCTAAGAGCCCCGTAAGCAGTGGAAGTGTTGGTAATGCTGCTAGACAATATTGACCTCTCATGGTTCTGCAAATTCTCTGGTTTGGCACCAGTCAGGTCCTGAGAGTGCCAGACTAGAGAGGTTCAACGTGTAGAAAGGTGTCCTGATATTAAACAACACCAATGAAAATTATTATTTTTAACAAATAAACATTTTCCCCAAAACCAGAGTTTTAAGACCCTGAAAGTTCAGCCGCCTAAAGGCAAAAGGAAATCTGGTATCATTGATTGTGTCTTCTCCCATTGGAGACACATGGAAAAAATAAACTCAGTGCTGAGCATGCTGGAACTTTTAAAAAAAAAATCTCACTGGTAATGAAATGAGGGCAGCGTGACTGAAATAAGGTGCTTTCTTTGCATTGAATGAGGCCTGCTATTGTGCTCCCTGACACTCTTGCAAATCGCAAGTGGATGTCAGTGGAGCTACTGGAGGAAGCAGGGAGAGCATTGTGCCCGTTGGCTTTGTCCTTTGCATGTCAAAGGGCTGGGCCTGTGGAACCGTTATTTACCATGGTGAGCACATGTTCGCCTCACTCCTCTTGTGAGTAAGTGCCTGGCAGTGTGAAGAAATGCAAGGCTCCGGGCATAGCTGTGCCAGCTCATAGGCAGCCCCAGGAACGAATCGTTTCTCCAAAGTTCTGACTGTCCCCTGCTCAGAAAGGGAAGTAAGTTACCTCAGCATTTGAGAAGGTGCCGCAAGCTTCCCCCAACTGGCACATGCTCCCTCTCTGGCCAGTGAGTAGGAAGGCTGGAGCCAGAGCTGTACCCACTCCCACTCTTCTTTTCCCTCTCCCCGGCCTATTGCTCTCAAGGGCAAACAGGCCGCGCGCCACGCCAGTCCAATACTCAAGTGGTTTTGCTTCTCTGTTCAGCTGAGTAAGATGAGCGTGGCCCAACCTTCAGTGAGTCCTGCCACTCCACTGGTGGCCCGGCCCAACACTTCCTCAAAGTGCCCCTCCACTCCTCTGGGTGCGGGAGCAGGGCTGGGGAGAGTTCTGCAGATGTGGGCATTAAGCCGGGGCTTTATTACCCTGTTGTTTGGTAAAACATTAACCCTCTGGCTCTGATTTCTTTCTGCCTTGTAGAACAGCATGATACCAACAGGCTTGACGTGGGAGGAAATGTTGTACCCTTTATACCAAAAGTATAAAAACTACATTACATGGGGAGACCAGGACTTGCTAAATATTATTTTTTACTTTAACCCAGGTAGGTAATGATTCCTGTTAGTCTCACGCTTCTCTCGTAGCAAATGACGGGCTAGACCTGGTGTAATCCAGTCATGGGGTGGTTCGTATTGAAACACGTACATGAGATTGAATTCTGGCCTGAAATGAATAACCTAAGGAAGTGGTGGGACTCTGCACCCTGCAGGCCACATCTGGCCCATTGGGGTTCCATGCATTCCCATTCTGACCCCCTCCCCTATACCTCTTGCACATGGGGGGCCCCGCACTTACCTACTTCTTCCCCTTCCTCCCAGCATTTCCGGAGCATCGTGAATCAGCTGATTCAAAGTGTTTAAGCTTGAGAGGAAGGAGCAGGGATGGGGTGCGTCAACCAATTAATGGGGCTCAGGAAGTGCTGGGAGGGAGGGGGAGGAGCAGGGATGGGACACACTTGGGTGAGGAGGCAAGGAAGAGGCAGACTGAGATTTTATGATGTATTGTAAAGGAAGTGTTATTTCAAGTAGATAACAGTTCTATTAATATATGAATGGTTCAAGCATTTCCATTTGTTCTGAAGGATGCAGCATGCCATGTGTTCGTGTATTTCATCTTATTCCTGGGGTCATGGCTAGTGCACATGCCCGATTCCAGTCTCATGGCCCACTGAGATGAAGAGCCACTCATGTGGCCCACTCATTAGCTTTGGTTGCCCATCCTAAACTGCAGTCAGGTATACACATGGGATTTACACCCACTGGGACTACTCTGGGACATAAGGGATGGAGCCAACTTCCTGTGCAGAAGTCTATTTATATTCTCTAAAGAGTCTGGAAAATGGAGAAGAGTTTTCTGGGCATGGTACTATCTGCAGGCTGAATCCTGAGTTGAAGTTAGTCACGCACATACTTACATGCTTTGCTGCTTTGGAGCCTAGCTAAGCGACATTTTTGTCTTCCAATTCATGGATGTTTATCTGAATCTGACATTGCCCGCCTTTGTCCAAATCCACAGCTACTTCCTGACGTTCAGCTCAATCCCAAAATTGATTAAAGGGCTGACCGTGTCAAAGCTGACAGAGGCAACTGCTCTGAAAACAGCATTTAAAACCCTTTTTTCTCCCTTGAAAAATGTCTTCCCTTTCCAACCCTGTGCGAAAAGCCAGACCTTCCAGACAGACATTGTGCTGGTTCTTTGGCTGAGTTACCCAGCCCAGTAACCTCAGGATGTTCAGATCATTTGTATTCCCAAATGCGTTGCATTCTGTGCTCTCCTTTTTCCTGCCTGCTCTGGGCCTGTGAACAGGAAGGAAAGGAAAACCCTACAAGACCATTTGTTATTAGAGAGCAAATTTGATACCCCACTTGCCTAAGAGAGTAGATAAAACAAGCAGAGGGACAGTGTAAGCTACAAACGCAGGCCACGAACCCAAACAAAACAGCATATTTGTTTCTGACTTATGCCCACCAGCCTGGCACAGGGTCTTTTTAAGCAGCTTACTTTATTTTTGGCTTTTCCCCTAGTTCGTCTTGAATGTACGTCTTAATCACAAAGCTGCTGTATGTTTAGAAGTGGCTAGTGATTTTTGGCTTCCTCAATTTTAAAGGGGTCTGAATTTCAAAAAGGTGCTAGGCACCCTCCTGTGAAATCAGGCCCCTTGAAAGGGCCTCATGTTGGTCTCGGACTTTTCCACAATCATGTCTCAGTTTTGAAAACTTAGTCTGAAGTTCTGTGGCAGGGTCCCTGCTATGGATGTTAAATTGCAGCTATATGACTAATCGTGGAGTCGATACAATTTGTATCGACTACACGATTCGTTGATAAGGACCTCTCTGCAGAGTCATAGCAGGGTTAACTCCAGGAGCCGGGATTGAGCAGTCCCGGCTCATGCTGGCTCCAGGAGCCACCTTTGCTGCGGCTCTGCATTCTAAAGGTAGGAAGAACCACTGGGGCTCTTGATACATTTAAAATGCAGAGGTGCAGCATCCTGGACCAGCATGAGCTGGGACTGCTCAGTCCTGGCTCATGCTGAGTCCAGCAGCCCCTGTTCGCGGCGGCCCACCCTGCTGGAGCAGCCTTAGCCCACTGTGTGCCTCGGCAGCTGCAGGCAGCGGCTTCTTCGCAGCAGCTTCCTCCACCCCCCACTGCCTGTGATAGAAGCAGTGGAGTGAGGAGGAGGCAGTACTGTGGAGCTTGTGCTTGGCCAGCACTGGTTCCTGTCCCCCTCCTCCCTTGCAGCGAGTAGTCGATATTCCAGTCGACTACCTGGTAAGTACAAGCTTATTGGAGTTGTCGCCTAGTCAACCACTCGCTAACCTAGTCCCTGCTCACTTGAAGAATTTGGGGCCTTTTTTCTGGACCTACACCATCATGCTGGTATGCCAGTCTGACCTGCTTTGACTCTTCCCCCTTGTTCCCTAGCATGATCTGGAGCACAGCTTGAATATGGAAGAACTTTTATTCTGTTCCTTTTTGTCAGTCTATCAAATTGTCAGGCAAGCGACAAGGGCTATAATAAAATCCAAACAAAAATCAGAAAGTCGAAACGGGAAATGCAATACAGTAAAACAACTGTTATGGCAACAGATATTTAATGCAGATAAATGTCAAGGCAGAGATATGTAGTAAATGTCTGGTCATTCTCACTGGGGCACCTGGCATTGGCCACTGTCAGAAGAAAGGATACTAAGGTAGATGGACCTTTAGTCTGACCCAGTCTGGGTGTTTTTATGCTCTTATGTCCCCAATTAATGTTTTGGTTGCACAAGTAATAGCCTCATAATCCTAGAAAAAGGCTAATGTCGCAGAGTTCAAAATCTGCATACTCCTCATTATTAAATGTTATAATAATTTCCAAAAAGAAACCGACATTTTGGGCAATACAGCCTTGTGCTGCAGTTTGTGGGGAAGGAAAGAAGACAAAGCTAGTTCAGACTCGCAATGATCCTTTATCGTGGGGGAGAAAATGGAGAAACCACTTGAATTCTGGGACTAGCAAAGTCCTGATTAGTTCCACATGTGAATATTGCTTTTCATTTCATAGGCCCTGTGTTTTCTTCACATCTGGTAAATATGCTCACAGGAACTATTTGGTATTTTCAGCCTTTCAGAACAAACAACAAAACTTTCCTTTCCATTGCCAATTTAGAAAGCCCTATTACAAAGGGCTATCAATTTAAAAACAGAGAAATTAGAGGACAATTAAATTATCTAGTCCCATCCCCTGCAGCTTTTCCAGTGAATTAGCCAGGCATATACCTAGCCATTTTATCTGGGCAAGTATAACCTCGGTCTCCTGAAATAACCCAGCCATGCAAAAGAAACCAAATCCAATCCGATAACCCTTGCACCCCCCAGGCAGCTCTGATATTAATAGACTTGAAGGAGTGACTCTAATCAGCACCTCATTGAGTGCTGAGACAGTGGAGGGGTGGGAGAGAGGAGAATGGGTAAACGCTACATGTGAAAGCTTAATGCAGTATGGTGCTTTGTTCAAGGGATGCCAATATCCATGCCAGAAGTTAATCGGTTAAATGACATAATTGTAATTGTTTAACCAGTGAACTGTGCAGCTGAGGAGTGGGGGTGGGGACTGCTTAGGTCAGGATTCTGCCAGACGGGGTGCAGTAGGCAGGGGGGCTGTTCCCCCTGCTCGGCCCCCTGTTAACTGGTTACTAAGCAAGCATGCCGGTAAGGCTAATGCTTACTGGTTAACCTTTAACCTTTTATATCCCTATCTTGTTCAGTATTAACGGCCAGGCGGGGAGGGAGGGTTTATGCTTGTGCAGAATGCTGAGTACTGGCATCATTCTGATAGAGCCCTTGTTCTAGAGCTCATTGTATCCAGTGGAAAGACCCCCATTGGCATTAAGGACCTGAATCCAAACCCATTGCAGCTTCCACTGATTCTAGCATGGATGGAGCTAAGCATGAGAAATGTCGTGCTGAACTGAAGGAGCTTGGAGAGAGGCCATCACGGCCACCTCCTGCATTGCGGGAGGTCAAAGTACTTCTGCTTCCCCCTGCATGAACGCACACAAGGGCCAGTTGCAGCTGTACTGGGCAGGATGAGTGGAGGCCCAGGGAAGGCCAAATGAAAGAGTCATTCTTCAGTGCTTATGGTTCAGCCATGATTCTGCTGTCACGGAGCCGCAGCCAGTGAGTGCTTCATTCTCTGGCTGGGAGGTGACCTCCCGGACTTGTCATGAGTGTGCCTAGCATGCTGTGGGTGCTGGGACTGTACAGAGTCAATTGAGAGAACAGGAATAACATAAGCCTGTTCCTACGACACTTTGCAAGGCAGTAGCTGGCTTTGGGACTCCATCTGGAACTGCATCGCTCGCAGACAGAAGGGCTTAGAAACAAGAAGAGTGGTTCTGTGCATACAGCGTGCGCTGTGTGCTAGTGACCACACAGATCCCCGTGGAAATAAACCATCTCATTGTATGCTCTGGGAATCCATGGTGCAACAAATGGCCTTCATCAGGCTTGGCAAGTCAGCAGCCTAGGTGAGAGTTTCAGTGGGAAGCATGGAAATAGTTGGAAAGCTTTGTCGTGCTGCACCAGTTGGAGTCCAATTCAGCCAACCACTGCAAGTCTGCCTTCAAGTGGGATGTAGGTGACGGTGGCTTGCACGGCCTCTCTCTCATTGCGTAGCTTGCCTGTACACAGACATGGCTAGAGAGGATGCTGGACCTCAGGCACGGGGCCAAATCTCCAGTGGTAACAATCCCTAGGCCCTTAATGGTGGGACTCTGTCATTTCCTGAAGAAACCTGGGTTAGAATGCTAGGCTCTCTTCCCTGAGCCACTACCAACAAAATGACTGACAACCTTCCTGACTAAAACCATGAGCAGTCCTGTCGCACCTCAGAAATAAATAAATATGGTATCGTGAGCTTTCGTGGGCAGAGCCCACTTCTTCAGATGAGCAGAGTGGAGAGAAGAGGGGGAATCTCAAAATTTATAACAAAGGGTTCCCCCTTTTCTCTCCACTCTGCTCATCTGAGGAAGTGGGTTTTGCCTAAGGTGCTGCAGAACTACTCATTGTTTTTAAAGCTACAGATGAACGCAGCTATCGCTCGGAAACCTTCCTGACTGACAATCCGCTTGTGGTAATCGTTGAGTTCAATCTCTCTCTCTCTCTCTCTCTCTCTCTCTCTCATTGATCTTGCCAGAGTGTCTCTATGTGTTTCCCTGTCAGTGGAACTACCGGCCTGACCACTGTATGTATGGGAGTAACTGTAAAGGCGCAGAAGAGGAAGGTATATCGGTTCTGCATGGTAACAGAGGGGTCTACCATGACGACAAGCAGCCTACTTTTAAGGCACTCTATGAAGTGATACGTGATGTAAGTGTTTTGCTTTCTGGTGTTTTTTATTTGGGAGAAAGTAGTGCAAGATCTTATGGCAGAGTGCTCCATGGACTGAGTAGATCAAGTTTGAGGTAGGGATGTTATGTTGCGGTTAATCAGCTAATTGAGTAGTCTGTGGAATTTCCATCGAGTACTCGCTTAGTTGATAAGGGGGGAGGGCACTGGCTACCACCACTGCGGCTCTGCAATTTAAAAGTAGTTGAAGCCAGGCATGCAGCAGGGTTAACGGGCATGTCTAAGGACTAAGCAGTCCCAGCTTGCACCGGCCTCAGGAGCTAATCCTGCTGCGGCTCTGCGTTTTAAATATATTTTAATGCATTTTAAATGTGTTTTAAATTTAAAATGCAGAGTTGCAGTGGGGCTTGTTCCTGAGGTTGGTGCGAACCGGAACTGAACAGTCCTGGCTCATGCCAGCTCCGGGACACTGCAGCTCTGCCTCCCATCCCCCCGCACTGTGGAGATGGTGCTGGGGGGAACTGGCTCCTGCTTCCCACCCTCCCCAGACACAGAGGCAGCGGGGTGGGGGTGGGATGGGGGAAGCAAGTAATTGACTTGACTACCCGATGTACTTATTGGGTAGTCAAGTCAATTACTCATTTCCCCCGCCCCCCACCCGGTGCTGCCTCTGACATTTATGCTTATCGGGTAGTTGACTACTCCCTTACATCCCTAGTCTGAGGCTACGGGTCCTGTATACATACACATTGTTCACAAAACTGTGCTGGTCTCCTCCATCTTACAAAGTGTGTGCACAAAGGTTGATTGAAACTTTCATCCTCGGTGTTAAACTTCAAACACTAAGGCCTGGTAAACTGCTTCTCTAGGGTACCAATGGAAACAGGGCTTTGAATGAGCTGGCTCTTACATCCTTAGCTATGGCATTAGAACAGACTCCAGAACTGTCCTAAAGAGCCTGATCCTGGCAAGGGCTGAGCACTCTCAAATGCTCTGTACCTTCAAGTGAATGCACGGTGCTCAGCACCTTGTACAAGTTGTCCCTTGTTTCCCCTCGATGGGATGGAATTCTAAGGTCAGCTGCTGAGCTGGGGGTTTTGCTAAGTGTTTCAGGGATTCTCTTTGTTTCTTCTTGAGAAGCTGGATTTAGTTCTCTTCCCGTATTCGTTAACTAGAAGATTTACCTGGCGTTGCTCAGGTCCTTAACTCAGATGAGTTTTATTTTTCTTCATTTAAATCATTGCTCTGGGGTGGGGTTGGAGCGGGGAAGGGGAGGTTCGGTATACAAGCTGCCCCAGGGGGAGAGAACAACCCCAGCCCTCTCTCACCGCAGTAGCTTGTGGCCAGGTGAGAAGTGCCTCTCCATGGTCACTGCAGCTCCAGTGGGCACAGCCAGAGGGGAAGTGCAAGTCCCCTGGCTGAGGGACAAACACACAGACAGACAAATTCTCTGAAATATATAGTAGATAGCTGTCCGTTTCTCCACCCCTGCTGGCCCAGTGAGGTTATAGATGTCTCAGTCCCCATCTCTGGCCCCTTGCTGTCCCCCTGTGGTCATTCTGCAATACCACTCCCTTCTACCTGACTCCTCCATTTTCATTTTATGAGAAACAATCAAATTCCAGGCATGTCCCGTTGTCCTGGCACAACGTAATCCTGACCTTGCTTTAAGTTAGATTGAGAGGAAGCTGCAAACCAAATTTGGTGGTGCTAGCACTTACTGTTTAGGAGGAGTTCCTGAACAAACTGACTCATAGACAGACAGATGCACGTGTCTAAATATATATAATATGGGACCTATGTGTAAGCTGCATAAGCACAGCAAAAAACCTCCAGTTACTCTGGCTTCCTGCTACTTAGCAGGCTGACTATAAGTGTCATGGTCTCATGTAGCAACAGGTCCACATACGGGATAACAGCCTGCTAATGCAGCCAATTAATGAAGTTATTCCTAGCACAAGTGGCATAGGCTTGTGCTTAATGAGCTGAAGTCCCTGGTTTAGGTTTCCGCTGCTGACCCCAATTGGGGATTTTTACAGCAGCCTATCATTCTACAACATAGTATTCTGTAGTATCTCAAAGATTGGAATAGAGCTGCCTCAGACTTCTCAGTGGAAGAAAGATTTCCATCAATGAGCATAAGAAAATGCATGGCCCCAGTTGTATTTCCCCCTAGTCTAGGCTTTAAATATGTGATTTCTGAGAAGCTGGCTGTGCCACACAACATGGCTGGGCAGAGCTTTCTGAAAGCTCACAGTCTCAAATGGATTTGACAAGTGGTTTCAGTGCATCAGAAGTCAGTGGAGACTCGGGAGCAATCCAGTGCCAATTTGTATAGGACCAGTTTATGGGCTGAATAGTGGCCCTGTGGGAATTGAGGATGTTTAGCTCCCTGGGAATATCTCCTAACTAAAAGTCGTTTTAAATTTTCAAATGTTATTTACAGCTACTAAAAATAATCAGTTCTCTTCTCTGGTTTCCTTCCCTTTCAGTTTCCCTTTGAAGACAATCTCTTCCAGTCCTTGTTCTACCCTCTTCAGTCTAAGTTTCTGGATACTGTGCACACTTTATGTGGGCGAATTCCACAAGTTTTTCTGAAGCAGATTGAGAAAACAATGAAGAAGGCTTACGAAAATCGTGTCATTGTTCGTTTGGGAGTCAATTATCGATACTGAACATTGCTAAATTTTATGTGGTCTTTTTCATCCTTGTATCCAAATATTGGGAGGCAGATGAAATGAAGGTTAGTTTAAGATTCATGTTAGAAACAAACCATTGTCTAAATTGGAACAATTAACCAAGGATCACAGTCAGTGTTTCCTCTAATCTTTTCCTTCCATGTGCGGAATACATTTTAATATGTACAATGGCATGTGCAAATGTGCACCACCAGTAGGAACAGAACACCGAGCTGTGGGCATTTTGCTAATCAGCGGGGTGGCAATTGAATCTCTCCTGAGCCATACAAGCTAAAGGCCACACAAGCTTGCAGTGAATTCGGATCATGGTGGATTCTGCATCGCTGATCACTTTTAAATCAAGCGTGGGTCTTTTTCTGAAAGATCTGCTCTAGGAATTATTGTAGAAAAGTTCTGTGACCTGTATTATACAGGGAGGTGTGAGTAGATGATCACAATGTTCTGTTCCAGCCTTGGAATTCATGAATTTATCTGTTATGTTAAAAACTCCTTAAATTATTAAAACAGAATTTTAAAAATCCATGAAAATTGCCACTGCTCATGCTCTTTGTTCACGTTCTGCATTTCTCTCAGCTTGAGCAAGGAGAACCAATGGTTTGATTGTCACTAGTATGAGTTACATGTTTTTAGTTGTGCCCTGTTTAAGTTTAAACACTTCAGGATTTGTTTAAAAACAAATGTTTTCATTGGCAGTGTTTTTAAGTTGTTGAATTATCGCTATAATATTTTATAAAGGGTTTTTTTTCATTCTGCCAGATTTAAATTTGGGTCTAGATATAAATTGACATCATCACTGACTTAAAAATAGATGTTCAAATCATCATGACAAGGTAGGTTAAAAATGACTGTGTGAAAGGGAAACCATCTGCTTAAAAATCATTGAAAGGTGGGGGGGGGGGGAGACTGTTTACTTCGTGCATTTGACAGCACTTTGTATCTAGTGAGTATTATTGTTCCTGAGGTTGAGTTTCCCTGTTTTGTGTGGGCCTTTCACACAGCAACAGGAAGGAGACCCATTAAAGCCACTAAGAACAACATATGCACAGATATTGGGAGAGGGCTGTGGAGATAAGTACATACCTGAAACTTTGTGTGAAATTGCCTAGATTTTAAGTGTCTGTTTTTAAATTCCCCTCTGTGTTTTAAATGCATTACCTTTTCTTGCTATTATGTGGATTTAATTATGTTAAAAATAGGCCAAGAACATTGTGAATGAACTGTAGGAAAATAGGTACTATTGATCTGTTTTCCTCATTAACCTTCTTTTAATTGCTATTTACTGCTTGGGAATAATTCTGTACCACCGAGAACCTTTCTTCCAGCCAAGCATGACTGGGAGACTGAGATTGGATTGTTGCATGTGACTGTTTTTCCAGTATGCCAGAAATCCACTTGGTTCTTGGACATAAAAAAATAAAATCCACATCTTTGCTTGGCACTTTCATCCCTTGAAGTTCACTATCTGTGTAGGATTTTAACTAATAGCCTCAAAGTGGAATGGGCTACAAGATGGGTTTGATTATTGTTTTACTTAAAATATCTAATTTAGGTTAGATTTCAAAAGAATGTTCATGTTGTAAGTAATTAGAAGGTTACAGACAGTGTTAACACAGCTCATTAAAATTTGCAATAGTTAAGATGCTGAGAAGAAGCTGTTGGAAATCTGAAACTAAGGAAACTGTAAGGCCTTGTCTATACTTACCAGGAGGTCGGTGCTGCAGAGATTGATCTCCTGGGCTCAATTTAGTGAATCTAGTAAAGACTAAATCGACCACTGATTGTGCTCCTGTCGACTCCAGTACTCCACCGGTTTGAGAAGAGTAAGGGGAGTCAACAGGAGAGGTTCTCCCGTTGACTCCCTGCAGTGGTAACATGAATTAAGGTATGTTGACCTAGCTACACTATTCACATAGCTGGTGTTGCGTACCTTAGTTTGATATTGCCTCCTAGCATAGACCTGGCCTAAGTTAAAATCTTGAGGGATGTATACAGCTGAAGGGTGGTTTTGTTCAGCATGTGGAAGGCAACTGAATAGAAGTCCTTACCTTATCTGTTCATCTGAAAAAATCAGCCATCACTTGGAACTCTCTCTTAAGTGTAGTACACAAGGAGTTGAGGGTGAACTATTCTGTAATGAGCCAGTTGCTATGGACTGCACTGTACTATGCATGTAATAGCAGTGCTTTTCCAGACATACCTACTTACCTTGCGTGGCTGGTGAGTGTAAAGGGCAGATCATTTTAATAAGACTCTAGAAGTTCAAGACAGCCAGCAGTGTTGGTATTGCTGCCTTCACCACTCATGATTGATAGTTTTGCAAGGGAACTGGTGCCAACCGAAAATCCTTATGTTTGTCCCTATTCTCCAGTAACAGCAGACTGTCTGTCTCTCTCTTTCCCTTTGCCTAATCAGAATGGTTTACACAAATGTGCCTAAATATAATATCTGGCTAGGGAAGAGGAAGACCTGAAGTTTGCTGGCAGCTAACACTGCCAAATGGGCAGGTTGTACACAGTGGTAAGTGTCTGTGGAAACCTTTCACAAATACCTGGGGTGTGAAAACATGTGACACATCTGTAGGCATATCCGCTTAATGTCCTGACCTCACCAAAGTCAGTGATTTCACCCCAGGGCTGGACTAGTCTTTAGAAGAGACACAACAGACAAAAGAGCAGTTCTTGGACACGGACACGCACGCACACACACGCACCGTGTACCTTTGACTCATGTGCACATTATCTCATACTCTTATGATATAAGAGATCAAAGTACCTTAACTAGCAATGGACAGAAGCGGGCATTCTAAACAGTCATGCACTCATCACTCTTACGAGGACCAGAAAGGCATTTAAACCTATGTAGTGCAGTCGTGGAATATTTAATTTTAATTCCTGGAGGCAGGCGAAGTCTTCAGAACTTGAGTTTTCATTTAAAAAAAAAAAAAAAAAGGAAGTTTTTGGCCCTGGTGATTGCAGAAACGAGCTTGAAAACGTGACCTGAGTGCACCGCAACTACTTAAAAGCTAGACAACAAATAAAATGACCCTGAAGTGCTTTCTCTCAAAAGCTTCATGGAACGTATTTTAAATATATCCTCATGCTGTCTCTGAGCTTAAGTCATGATTTGGGGTTGGCAATAGTGCACACTTAAGAAATAGTTTTATTCTTCCTATGTCAGGATAAAGCAGCCTGTCTGTAGGTTATATTGTGTTAGCTTTGATGTCTTCTGAGCATTTATAAATTGCTCATCTCTGGTATCTACAAGCTACAGAAGTTAGTAGAGCAAAAGTCTTCTTGCTCAGAACTTGAAACTCTGGATTTTAGAACAGTTGGGCTCCTCATATTGCAGTAAAGTTGCTAACTCTTAGACGCTTCTTAGGCTATGATTATGTTCATTATGATGCAATAGAACTGGAAACCATGAAGACGTTTGTAATGAAGGAATCAAATAAGATACTCTAGTTAATTATGAAATAAAGGCATTATTACTTAAACTTTATTCGGTATTGAAACTGTTTACAGGAGGTGCTATATTTTTATAAAGAATAATGTTATAGTAACAGTAGAGTAAGGCATAAGAAATACGCATTTTAATGTGAAAATAACTTTCAGTATAATCTCCAGGCAATTTATGCAGGAAAAAGTAATTTTTTTGTAAAGTGCTTTTCTGAAAAAATTAATTGAACTGTAATTTGAAAACATCAAAGCCTTTTTTAAAAGTGGCGTCATTTTGTTTGTTCTCATTCCAACTAGAATTATTAATTTATATTTTATTACTGCTTTCAAAAACATATTATGTCTTAATTTCAACAGCAGTTGGTTTTAATATTAAGCTTACTTTAATCATATTCCATACTCATGGCTAATTACTTGTAAATTACCCTCATTTACTTTAATAATGGTAAATAATTATCTAAGATTTATATTTGTTTCTCCCCCTCATATGTACTATTACTTATTAAGTTTAAAAAAAAAAAAAAAGCCAGCAAACCTCCCACATTGTTCATGTACCACACTAAACAATTACACCATAATGTATGGTGTACTAAAAGAGGAAACACAAATGTAGTTATCTATAAATGAATACAGATTCCTTCTTTAGCACATTCAGAGTGTTGGTAATCCATATTTCATGAAGAAAAATTAATCTGCTGCATTCAGAACAGTGTGGTCTGATACAGCCTAAGGAACCGACTCCTAGTTAATTGAACGCAGGCTGTGATCCTGCAAAGTCTTACTCATGTGCTTAAACTTTTCACACTGTGAGTAGCCCCACTGCAGACCAGGGAACTACTCACCTGTGCCTAAGGGCATGTCTTCACAACAGGCTGGATTGATAGGCAGCAATCAATCCAGCAGAGGTCAATTTATCATGTCTAGTATAGATGCAATAAACCGATTGCTGAGCGCTCTTCTGATGACTCCAGTGTTCCACCAAAACAAGAAGAATAAGCCAAGTCAACAGGAGAGCATCAGCTGTCGACGTGCCCTGGTGAAAATACTGTGGTAAGCACACCAAAGTACATCAACTTCAGCTACATGAGTCATGTAACTAAAGTTGTATAACTTAGGTCGACGGCCCACAGTAGTGTAGATAAGGCCTATGTCTTGGAATGATCAAGGCTGTAAAAGCACATTTCCAGGTTTTAAATTTTCAGTGTTGTACTTGAACTTGTTAAAATTAGACACATAAGGGCCTGACACTGAGAGGTGCTGAGCACTTCCTTTCAGCCCTAAGCCCATTAAGGAAGTGTCAGAATAACAATATTCATTATACAGTGAGTAACTGCCAAGCGGGGAGGCATTTGTTTGTAACATTTTTATAATGTGTGGCTATTTGGCTGACCATTTTGCTGTAATTTCTTTTTCTTTACAGGTGGAAACTGGATAACATTTTGGGATATGGGTGTGCATGTATGAGTGTGTGTGTATGTGTGTTTGCAAAGAATTATGATCAATTTCTGTATCATTTAAATGCTTGTATATTTCTATCTGACAAGTGCACCAATTGTTTATAGCTCCCAAGGAGGCATTCCAGTGCATTTCTATGTTTAAGATTCTTTGGCTTACAGTATAAATAAATACACTTTTAAGCAGACTTCGTGTTTTCATGGTTGTTGGTTTTTTTTGTTTTTTTAATCAGAACAGAGTGAAAGGATCCTAGTAATAGGTCTCGTTACTTTAAGAACCATATTTTGCCCTGACCTCCTAAATGCACAACACAATGGAGGTTTGGCAATTGCTGAGTGTGGTTAAGCAGTTCTGAATTAGACTGTTCTGAAGATGTTGCACATTAAACATAAATGATCATTTTCTGTTATACTGTTTTGAAGTACAAAACTTTATTTTTCCATAATGATTTAAGATTAGATTGTAAAACTTTGGTTTTTTTAAATTCCATTCTGTGGAATTTTTAACATTTAGCAATGAAAATATAATCCAGAATGTTCCAGATCAAACTGTTCTCCTAGTACATCTATGTACCAGATACACCCACAGAACTGCACCCTCTTTCACCAACAATGAATTTGGCTCTTTGATGTCAGAAGTCTGTATTTGCGTAACTGATGGCATAGTGGGCACTAATCTTTATACCTCCCCCAGGTTTATTTCAGTCATCCTTTCTTGGTGAGCTAGTTTGTATAAAATTGACATCAGAGCTCTGAGCTTTCTCTTGAATACATTTGTGCCTTTGTAAATTCATTACTATGATTTGTGTGCCTTTAAAGATCTTACCTGTTCAAGATAAATGGCATGTGCAACGATCGAGCCTAAAGAGAAATTGGTCCTCTTTCTGTCATGGGTGGTTGGTGAAGATAGGGCTGAGCGAGGCTAGCCCCCATCCTCATCCCCACCTCTTCTGCTGAGGCTCTGCCAGCCATGGGAGCCAAGCTGCCTCCCCGCCCCCTTCACCATGGAGAGAGAAGAGGTGGGCACATGTGAACCCAGTCTCCCTGGCCCTGGAGCAGGAGGAGGGCGGGTGGCCCCAGCCTCCCCACCCCCAGAGCAAAGGGAGGGAGAGTGGCTTGTGGCTCCAGCCACCCCAGAGCACGGGGAGGGCGGGTGGTGCATGGCTATAGACTCCCTGGCCACAAGCACTGGGGGCAGCAACACTCTATCCCCAGAACACCTACAGCAGCATTCCGGGGGCAGAGTGGGGCCAGGCTGGCAGTTTGGGAAGGCTGTGCCTTCCCCCTCCTATTATTCCGGATGCTCTTCATACTCATTAAATTCAACAAAGAAATTTGGGCCTATCCCAGCAGAATAATAAATATGGCTACTGAAAAGGACAAAATACGTGAATTTCCTTCATAACGACAAGTGCTTCTGTTCCTTACTCACTTGACTTACAGTGGTGTAACAGAAGACTCTGACCCAATATGTGTGTTATATAATACAGGCAGTCCCCGGGTTACGTACAAGATAGGGACTATAGGTTTGTTCTTAAGTTGAATTTGTATGTAAGTCAGAACTGGCTCCAGATTGAGCAGCTGCTGCTGAAACTGACCAGGGGCTGAGTACAGGAAGCTGGAGGCGAATTGCTCTGCCCCCAGCTTCCTGGAATCAGCCACTGATCAGTTTCAACAGCAGCTGAATCTCGAGCCTGGGACAGAACAGCTGGGCTGCCAGGTAGGTCCCTGCAGGACCAACCCGGCAGCACCCCAGCTGCTCTACCCCAGGGTCCACAACAAAAGCCTGGTCTGCTGGGGAGGGGGGTGCGCACTAGCTGGGGGGGGCGCGGGACCCCGCCGCCGCTGCGGCTTTGCTCCCCGTGTCCCTGGTCTGCTGGGGACGGTCCCCAGCAGACCAGAGGCACCCGGAGCAAAGCCGGGGAGGCGGAGGGGTCCCGCGCCTCTGAGGCTTTGCTCCCGGTGTCCCTGATCTGCTGGAGACGGTCCCCAGCAGACCAGAGGCACCGGGAGCAAAGCCGCCGCGGCAGCGGGGTCCCGTGCCTCCCCGGCTTTGCCACAGCAAAGCCTCAGAGGCGCGGGACCCCTCCGCCTCCCCGGCTATGCTCCGGGTATCCCTGGTCTGCTGGGGACCGTCTCCAGCAGACCAGGGACACGGGGAGCAAAGCCGCAGCGGCGGCGGGACCCCTCAGCCTCCCCAGCTTTGCTCCGGGTGTCCCTGGTCTGCTGGAGACGGTCCCCAGCAGACCAGGGGCACCCGGAGCAGCTTTTCTCACCCCGGAGGTCGAGGTGGCGGGACCGCTGCACTCTGGGCGGTCCCGCTGCCTGCGAGCTCCGGGGCGAGAGAGCCCCATTCGTAAGTGCGGATCCGACATAAGTCGGATCCGCGTAAGTCGGGGACTGCCTGTACAGCAACATCTTAGTCTAATATTAACTAAAATAGAGATGGTCAGTTGTACATGGACTTTCAGGATTCAACCATTAAGCATAATTTTTCTTCCTTTCTCTACTGATTCTTCATTATCCTTTATTGTCTTTCCTCTTAGTATCTGTCTCCTTATGAACTCAGTCTCATACAATTGCTGCTATGAGTGAACTGGCTTCTCTGAAGGACAGAAAATTTCCAGTCTGTTTCTACAGCCAGACCAAGTTGCCCATATGACGATGGTGTCTCCTTTTTTTTTTTTTTTTTTTTTTTTTTTTTTTGAAGGAGAGAAAGGGGATCTGATGCAGTTCTGTGGCATTGCTCATTTGTGTTGCATGTTGGGCCTCATCCTCTTTTTAAAGTCAAGGACAAAACTCCTTAATGACTCTAGTGACAGCAGGATTAGGCCAATATGGAATAAAGTGGTTCTCTATCTATGAACCATTAATGGTCCTGGAGTGCTTTCTGGCTGTCCCCATGATAAATTAAGTGGTAGGGAACTGAGGTGTCGGGAGTGTGAGTGGATCCATTAGAAAATTCTGAAGGAACAGTGTGTTCCACAGAAAGGGAAGACTGGAGAAAAGTTAGTGAGAGTTGGATTAGCCATCTCCAGCACTTTGCTTTCCAGAGTGAAGATGGATATTCTCCTTTTTGTCATGGGAATTGCGAGTAAGAACAAAACATTTTTAAAATTGAAGTATGTTGTCTTATCAAAGCTGAAAGTCTTGTGGTGAGAGAGATGCATCTGTTTTGATTATATTTTGAAGGGCGAAGGTTTCTAGGATCCAGGGTAAGATCTCCAGAGAGAGCGAGATAACATAACCTGACCTGTCTGTTCCAAAAACAGATGTGTTGACCCTATTCCATTTTGATGCCGTTCTGTTTCACAAAAACACTTAGTTTGTTTTTATTCCAACACGGAACAAAAAACAAACCTTGAAAGTAATATTGGGATGTAGCAAATCAAACATAAGCAAGGAGCAGCTTTGCAGAATCTCTACCTATTGGCTTCCCCTAAGGCACTGTTTAGCAACAGCCAGACCAGGCAATCTCTATAAGCTTTGTCCCACAAGGACTCCTATCCTCTTTAGGGATGAATGGGTGATGCTCTATCACTCCTTGGCCTTTCTGCAGATGTTATTAATTCATTTATTTACCACACTCATTTCTAAAGAACTGATCACTGTAATAAGTGGGCACCATTCACACAATTTAGTTAATGCAACACTTCCCAGTGTCTTTTCGTTCTGTGCTCCATTTCAGCCACTGCTCTCCAGATTGTCAGTACAGGCAGTCCCCAGGTTACGTACAAGATAGGGACTGTAGGTTTGTTCTTAAGTTGAATCTGTATGTAAGTCGGAACTGGCATCAGCCGCTGCTGACACTGATCAGTTTCAACAGCCGCTGAATCTGGACACCAGTTCCACTTACATACAGATTCAAGGTAAGAACACCAGGCGTCCCCAAGTCAGCTGCTGCTGAAACTGATCAGCAGCTGATTCCAGGAAGCCCAGGGCAGAGCAACTCTGCCTCGGGCTTCCTGTAGTCAGCCGCTGGTCAGTTTCAGCAGCGGCTGACTTTGGGACGCCTGGGGCAGAGCAGCTGGGGTGCTGCTGGCTTGGTCCAGTAGCGCGGCCGCTCCTCGGAGCTACTGGACCAACCCAGCAGCACCCCAGCTGCTCTGCCCCAAGCATTTTGATTCAGCCACTGCTGAAACTGATCAGCAGCTGAATCAGGACGCCTGGGGCAGAGCAGCTGGGGTGCTGCCGGGTTGGTCCAGTAGCGCCAAGGAGTGGTGCTGCGGGACCAACCGGCAGTGCCCCACCTGCTCTACCACAGGCCCCCGGCTTTGCTCCACGTCTCCCTCGTCTGCTGGGGGGGGGGGGGGGGGAACGCAGCCAGTGCCCCCCCAGCAGATCAGGGAGACGCTGAACAAAGCGGTGGAGCACCCGGCAGGACCCGCGCCGCTTCCAGCTGATCTGGAAGCGGCCACGGGTCCGGCCCCTGGTGCTCTGCCACTTTGCTTCCGTGTCCCTGGTCTGCTGGCGGAGCCAGCAGACCAGGAAGACGGGGAGCAGCTTTTCTCACCCCGGAGAACGTGGGCGGTGGGACCAGGCGTCCCGCTGCTCTAGTTCTCCGGGGCGAGAAATCCCCGTTCGTAACTGCGGATCCGACATAAGTCGGATCCGCGTAACTCGGGGGCTGCCTGTACTGTTGGTGCATTTTATCATGTGCGTCTCTCCACTAGGAATTGGCCTGAGACCTGCTCGTTTCTTCACATTGCCTGTTGGAATGCTGTTACACAGTGATAGCTTTTGGCTACCTACAACCCAGGGCTGACTTGAATTAGTATCCTTGGAGTGAAAAAGCTCACTGTACTCACTACCAATTCCCTGTCTTGAAAGTGCTGCAAAGTGGAATTGTTCTCTAGACAGCTCTAGTCATGGGCACTCAAACAAACAAACGAACAAAAGAACCCAACACAATCCCAAAACAACAACAAAAAATGGATTTGTGGTACCAACAGTAGCATTATAGAAGAATACTGTCTTTCATAATTCAATTGGAACAATTGATGTTGAGGTATCTGTTGTCAAACAACTTTTCTGCATAGGGATGTCTGAATTTGTCAGCAATTCTCCATCTTCTCCTTAATGTGGATGCTCAGGCCTGCTCTTTGGCTTTGTCTACACTGCAGGGTTTTTTGCGCAAGAAGCTTTTTGCGGAAGAGATCTTCTGCAAAAACTTCACGCAAAAGTGTGTCCACACCTCAAAAGCAAACCGCAAAAGCAAGGTTTTTTTGCGCAAGAGAGCATCCACACTGCATGGACGCTCTTGTGCAAGAAAGCTCTGATTGCCATTAAGGGAATGGCCATTAGAGCACCTGTGCTTTTTCTGATAGGCTCTCTTTGTGCAAGAAACCCCTGCGGAGCATCCACACATGCCTTTTTGTGCAAGAGCTGTAGTGCAAAAAGAAGTTATTCCTCGTGGGAAGAGGAATAACTACTGGCAAAAGCCATCTTCCCTGTTGATTTACTGTGTTGTTGTTGTTTTTTTTTTTTGTACAAAAATGTGCTTGAGGTGTAGATGCTCCGCCATTTTTTGTGCAAAAACCTTGTAGTGTAGACATAGCCTTTGGGTAAATGCACACCTGTGGTCTTCTCTCTCACTCCAGGACTGCCACTCCAACTAACTGCACACGTCCACTTGCATGGTTCCAGTTCAAAAACAGTCAAAAGCTTAATTCAGCTGAGCAATAATCTATCTGAACTTCATATTATCTGTCTGGTTGTGCTCACTCAACCTTGAAGAGTCCTCTTGCAGTTGTGTGGAATGGTAGCCGCTAACTTGGACTTCAGTGCCTCTTGTTGGCTGACTCCAGATCTTCTGGGACTCAGCTTTCTAGCCAAGTCACAAAGTTGTAACCTCTTCCAGGAGAAGTCCAAATGAATCTGGATAATTCTTCCATCCCCTCGGGCTACCAAAGTGGTTGTCTTGTAAAAACACATTTTGGAGCTTCCCTTGCAAGAGCCTGCATTGCCCTCATTAGTGTTGTCTGTTACCCTTCCTTGGGCTTCTTTCAGCCAGAGAGACTTCACTCTACCTACTATGGCTTAGTTTTGCTCCCTCTGGCTGGGAGCCGGTTAACTACTCACTTCTAGAGGAGCAGAACATCCCTAAGTGGATGCATTTTTTAGCCTTGCAAGTCAAGGGGGTTAAACCCCATCTCAGTTCAATAACATACAGGAGCACGCTTGCCAAAATGTGATTTAGGACTTTGCTAAATGCTATGGGAGACCATAAACTCTTCCTCCTCCTCACTTGAAATAATTTGCTAGAATATTTTTCCAGTAATTTCTTCTGAGTATTTGGATAATTATCTACTGTCAAGGTCAATTTTGGGTTTAAAATATCATCTGCTGTAATAAAAAAATTGGGGTAAGTGTAGCGTAGCTCTTTGCCCCCAACATCAGGTCCTAACAAAACACCTGTTCTAATCAGTGTTCCACAAATGATACCAGGGAAATCAAAGTGCTCCTGAAAATCCAACTACAAGCTCAGTGCTCAACTGTATTTCATGTATATGCATTATGACCTGTTGTGTGCAGTCTGGAAAGCAGTTGCCATCAACCAGTTCTTCCTGGAAAGGGTTTTGAGATCCTTATTATAAAGCAATCAAAAATAGTCCATGTTAGCCAGTTAATGCAGTGATGAATTGGCAGTGCTCATCTGAAAACTGAAATATCAGAAAGGTTTTCCTTCTGCACCAGAAGAACTTGTGAAAAATGACTTGTATTGCACAATAATAATTCATAAAAGTCTTTCAGCAAATGATCGAGTGTCTTCTCTGAGTGCGCATTCTCTCCATTTTACATGAGGCATCTTTGACTTTGACCGTAAGTGACCTCTGACCCCTACTTCCTGACCCAGGCATAGGCAGGCTGGCTCCAAGAGGCTATAGGACCTGCGGGGTTGGGGGTGTTCCCTTCAGAAAGCAGAGTCATAGCAGGGAATGAGAGAGACTTGAGTCAAGTTCATCTTCTGCTTCAGTGGAGATCCTGGGGACTTTAAAGGGACCATGTTCCAACCCCTGCCCCAGCTAGGTTCATGCCTGGCTTTGGGTCCCTTCTTGTCTTCCTCGAGGAGCTGGGGGTGCAAGCCCTCATGCAGGGGCCTGCCCACATCCCTTTGCTTCAGGATCCCATGGGGGCAGAAGGAGCTGAGGGTCTCCTCTCCCTCAGGGTGTGTCTAGACTACATGCCTCCGTCGACGGAGGCATGTAGATTAGACAGATCGGCAGAGGGAAATGAAGCCGCGATTAAAATAATCGCGGCTTCATTTAAATTTAAATGGCTGCCCCGCTCTGCCGATCAGCTGTTTGTCGGCAGATCGGGGCAGTCTGGACGTTCCCCTGTCGACAGAAAACCCTTTTGTCGACCGCCCCGTTATGCCTCGTGGGATGAGGTTTACCGGGGCGGTCGACAAAAGGGTTTTCTGTCGACAGGGGAACGTCCAGACTGCCCCGATCTGCCGACAAACAGCTGATCGGCAGAGCGGGGCAGCCATTTAAATTTAAATGAAGCCGCGATTATTTTAATCGTGGCTTCATTTCCCTCTGCCGATCTGTCTAATCTACATGCCTCCGTCGACGGAGGCATGTAGTCTAGACACACCCTCAGTGTCTCCAGCAGAGGGACTTGGGGAAAAGACTCCTGGCCCAGGGGAGATTGGGAGCTGACTGTAGAATGCTGATGGAGCCCCCTCTCCTTCCCTTCCATTAGAACTCAGCACCGTTCCCCAAAGCCGGGAAAATGTGGCCTACACGCAACTGTCCATCAGTGACCCAGCCAAAGACGTTGGCCAGCTGGCCAGGGAGGGGATTTACCAGGTTCACAAAGTGCTGCTATGCCAGAGGGCCGGCAGGTTGTGTGGAAGGCAGAGGATCAGGGCGGGGAAACCAGGGCCTGGAGGATTGGATCCGATGGGGCTCGGAGGCAGAGCAGTCAGCAGGGGCCAAGGGATGGGGGCCACTAGAGCTGGTGCTACCCACAGCACACAAGGAAGGGAAGCGGTATGGCACCTGGTCAGGCACCCAGCCTGGCTGGCAATGTTGCCACTAGCAACAGCACAGATGGAAGGGGGTGACATGGTCTGCTGTTGCCCCCCTTCCTTCGGTGCCACTGCTGGGGGCAGCGCTGCTTTTCATGCTGAGGGGCTGGAGAGTGGTGGTTACTGGCGGGACACCTAGCTCGGAAGTCAGTGCTGGCCCCTGGGGCAGCACAGAAGGGCGGCATGGTAGGGTATTGCCACCTTTCCTCTTGCACTGTTGCTAGTGGCCGTGGTGCCTTCTGAGATGGGTGGCCACAGAGCAATGGCTTCTAGTCACGTGCTTAGCTCAGTGGGCAGCATCACTGCCAGCAAGAGCACAGAAGAAGGGTGGTGAGGCTCGGGATGGCCACCTTTCCGTCTGTGCTGCTGCTGGTGGCATTTCTACCTTCCACGCTGGGTGGCCAGAGAGAGCGGGAGCCCAGCTTTGAAGTCAGTGCTGCTACCAGCAGCAGCGCAGAAGGCAGTGTAGCAAGCTAGGGCATTGCTTGTGAGCTGCTGCTGGCAGTGGCAATGTTTTCCAGGCTGGGTGGCTGAGAGCAGCTGCTGCTCCTGCCCCCCAGCTCTGAAGGCAAGGAAAAACCCTGGACATGTTCTCCTATTTCCAACGTCTGCCTGGATGGAGATCAGGTCACTAAAGAAAAGGCCACAGTCAGGCAAACCCAAAAGCATATAGTGACCTGTGTCAGGGTGCTTGCCCTGCACTGGCCCTTGAAGGGAAAAATCCTAGCCTGGAGCAGGAGCTAGGAGCAAATCCCCAGTTGAGGCAGTGGTAGCTGATGAGGGCCCAGCTGGTAGCTAAATAAGGGGGAACTGAGAGCTGCTCTGAGAGGAGAGCAGTGAGGGCCTGGCTGCTGGGGAAGCTGGAGGCTCCCTGGAGCTAGAGCAGTGCTGGGGAGGCAAGGGAAGGTTAGGGGAGTGCTAGCCAAGGAAGTTCCCAGGCTGCAGTGCCTGAGGAGAACAGGGTGCTCTGGGAAAGAGAGGGCCCTGGGGTGTGAGCAGAGTGGACAACAACTACCCCAGAAGGGGGGCTTGGACACGTGTGGGCACTGCCGGAGGGCAGTGTCTGGAAGAGGATGCTGTGACATGAGGAGAAACATGGGGTGACACCACCTAGAGAAAGGCACCCAGCGAGGCACACAGAGCTAATTCGCAGGACAGTGGCTGGTGGCACTGTGGCGGTGAGTTGGCTCCTCACATGACCCTACTAGCAACCCTCCTGTATTTGCGTTGTCATCCTTTTTGGGGTGGGACCCCCAGTGTGAGAAACCCTGTACTAGGGGATTCCTCTACAGCCCTGAGGTCCAACACGACCAGTAGTTCTTTGCAGGCCCTTTCCCACAACTTCCAGGGAAGTTCTTGTAGATTCTCAGCGAAGTTTTTCATATTTCAAATAGCTGGAGACTGGAGGATCACAACGGAGGTAAAGTCCAGGAAAACAGATTCATAATATGCCTGTCAAACATCAGCATCCCTTGCATTAAGTGACCATATGCTTCTTTGTATAAAGAAGCCTGTTACTTACCCTGGAACAAAAATATTGTCTACGTGCCATTTGAATCAGCCAGAATTCATACAACCTTCTGCTAGCTCTGTAGTCTCCTGCCGCCTACTGCCGCCGCCTCAATTTCCTGGAAGAGCAAAAATGAAACAGCCTCCGAGAGATGCTACATCAATGCAAAATTCTTCATCCTGGGAGCATAGAATCATAGGACACTAGAACTGGAAGGGACCTTGAGAGGTCATTGAGTCCAGTCCCCTGCCCTCATGGCAGGACCCAGTACTTTCTAGATCATCTCTGATAGATGTCTATATAACCTGCTCTTATATATCTCCAGAGATGGAGATTCCACAACCTCCCTGGGCAACTTATTCCAGTGTTTAACCCCCCTGACAGGAAGTTTTTCCTAATGTCCAGCCTAAATCTACCTTGCTGCAATTTAAGTCCATTGCTTCTTGTCCTATCCTAAGAGGCTAAAGAGAACAATTTTTCTCCCTCCTCCTTGTGACACCGTTTTAGATACCTGAAAACTGCTCTCATGTCCCCTCTGTCTTTTCCCTTCCAAATTAAACAAGCCCAAATGACCTCTGCCTCATGTTGCAGAGGAAGGCAGCCTTGCCCACGCAACCCCCCACAGTCTGCAAATATGACCCATTTAAAATTCCTTCCCAGCCCCAAACATGGGATGAGTCAGACCATGAGTATTTTGGCAAAACCCATGAGCCAAACACACACATGGGAAAGAATTCTCTGTAGTAACTTAGCGTGCGTCTACACAGCAGGGCTTAACTCCAAATAAGCTACACAAATTGAGTTACATCAATTGTGTAACTTTATTTTGAAATTGGGAGCGTCTACGCAGCACTATTTCAAAATAGAGCACTCTTCCTCTGACTTTTCTTACTCCTCATATACTGAGGCTATGTCTAGACTGGCATGATTTTCCGCAAATGCTTTTAACATAAAAGTTTTTCTGTTAAAAGCATTTGCAGAAAAGAGCAACTAGATTGACACGGATGCTTTTCCGCAATAGCACTTTTTGTGGAAAAGCGTCCATGCCAATCTAGACGCGGTTTTGCGCAAGAAAGCCCCAATCGCCATTTTCGCCATTGGGGCTTTTTTGCGCAAAACAGTTTTCAGCTGTCTACGCTGGCCCTTTTGCGCAAAAGCATTTCCGGAAAAGGGCTTTTGCCCGAACGGGAACGTCAAAGCATTTGCGTAAGAAGCACTGATTTCAGACAGTAGAATGTCAGTGTAGACAGCTGGCAAGTTTTTCAGCTGCTTTTGCGGAAAAACTTGCTGGTCTAGACGCAGCCTGAGGGTTACAGGAGTCAGAGTACTGTCAAGCTGGAGGACTTCTTAATTTGACATTATTTCAAAATAACTGCCTGCTGTGTAGACACAGACTAAGTTATTTTCTCTTCTGCTCATTCTGTCATGGCACCTGGCATTGGTGGATCAGATACTGGCTAGATGGACCTTTGAGCTGACCCAGCATGGCTGTTCCTATGTTCATAGAAAAATAAGAACAGGCTTGCCTGTCCCTGTGGTATACACTCCTATTTTAGCTGATACGACATCAATTAGTTACGGATTTTTTTCTAATCAATTTTAGTTCCAACTGACTTGAAATGCTACACATACTGCTGTCACACTCTAATGAATTAAATTACTCCAGGTCAGGTCAGGTCAAAGATCACTAGATACCTAATCTGAGTTTGATTACTAAAAGCAAAGGTAACTGCTGGACACATGCCTTACACTTTTTAATCAGTTAGGCCTATTTATGATCAAATGGTGCTGCAGGAATTCTCCAGTCTAGTGTATGATTCCATAGAACCTTTAAAAAGTCTTTACAATGCTGGGGCTCAAGAACCAGACTTTCTACCACATCCTGGGAGAACGACACACCTTCCACCCCTGGCAGGATCAACCTGTCCCCAGTGTGATGATTCCAGAGAAGCTCATTGTACTAAGTTCTGAGCCTTCTGCCTCCCCCTCCCGTGTACGGCATGATCGGGACATAATACTGTCCCTCTTATGTTCGCTCTGTCTAAAGTGCCTTAGGCCTGTGGAGCCTGGGAGTGAGTGATCATGTACAAATCAAAAAACTGCAAGATCTCAACATAAGGCTCAACTATGCAGTCTTCACTGTGCATTGCCTCACTCTGGGAAGTGTGACTGAGAGCTCACGTCTGCCCTGTAGCACAGGTGTAAAGGTCTATACAAGTTGTAAGAATGTGAAGAATCAGGTTTTGTGCGCTTCTTGGTTAAAATTCTGCTGTGTTCTGAAGCAGCAGTCTTTCTTTTATTGCTTCAAGAGGTATATCTGCACTATGCAACTTTTAGCGACAAGGCTGCGTGAATGCTGTTTGTCATCACTTTTGCCAATCAAATACTCCTACCTCCTGATAAAATAATGTTCACATTCTTACTTACAATGACAAAACTTTGTCATGGGCAAGGGGGGAATTGAGCACCTGTGTATAGCAAGTTTTGACAATCAAGTGCAAGTGTAGACGTACACAAGGACACATTACAATAATGTTGTATTGACTATGCCGAGATACACAAATGGTAGAGGCTACTAACTAAAAGAGCTAATTGCGGAACAGGTGCTGGTGAGCTGTTAGTTCAGAGGCCACTGGCTACCCCCAGCTTAGAAGATAGTAAAAGTGATGCACAGAGAAGCTGTAAGGAACTTTTCCCTCACACTCAGATCCTACAAAGAGGTGATCGTGACTTATGCCCTCCATCAGCAGATGAACTGTGGGGGTGGGGGGGCCATTGATGATATTTTCTACCCCCTAAAATAGGAGTATCCTTGTTACACAGCAATATCAATGGACTGTATTACTCGTCAGTAATGTAAAACAAGTCCAAAACATAACGTAAAACACACATCAAATGCAAGTATAGGAAACCAGCATTTGAATCTAATCTTTAAATCATAGAATCATAAGATTGGGGTGGAAGAGATCTCAGGTGCTCATCTTTGTCAAGCCTGCCTGGCCTTGAAAACCTCTAGGGATGGAGATTCCACCACCTCCCAAGGCAACCCGTTCCAGTGCTTCACTACCGTCCCAGTGAAATGGATATTAGGAAAAACTAATCTAGATCTCCCACACTTGAGATCATTACTTCTTGTTCTGTTATCTGCCACCACTGAGACTAGGCTAGCTCTGTCCTCTTTGGAACCCCCCTTCAGGTAGTTGAAGATTGCTATACAATTCCCCCTCATTCTTTTCTTCTGCAGATTAAGTAGACCCAGTTCCCTTAGTCTCTCCTCATTACTCATGTGCCCCTGTCTCCTAATCAGTTTAGTTGCCCTCCGCTGGCCTCTGACTGATTTGTTCACATCCTTTCTGTAGTGGGGGGGACCAAAACTGGATGCAGTACTCCAGATGTGGCCTCACCAGTGACAAATAACAGAGAATCACTTCCTTCAGTCTGCTAGCAATGACCCTAGTAATGCAGCCCAATATGCCATTAGCTTTCTTGGGAAGACAGGATGCTGAGTTAGATGGACCATTGGTCTAACCCAGTATGGGCATTCTCATGACAACAAGGGCACACTGTTTACTCGTATCCAGCTTCACGGTTATTCTCAGGTCCTTTTCTGCAGAACTCCCACTTAGACAATCAGTCCCCACCCTGCAGCAGTCCATGGGATTCTTCTATCCTAAGTGCAGGACACTGCACTTGTTCTTGTTGATCCCTTTTGATCCAATCCTCCAATTTGTCTAGGTCACTCTGGAGCCTATCCCTACCCTCCAGTGTATCTACCTCTGCCACCAATTTAGCGTCATCCAGGAACTTGCTGAGGGTGCAATCCATCACATCATGCAGATCATTAATGAAGATGTTACTTTAAGGTGGTGTATAACTGGTTGGATAACCATTCTCAGAGAGTACTTATCAGTGGTTCACAGTCATGCTGGAAGGGCATAACAAGTGGGGTTCCTCAGGAATTAGTTTTGAGACTAATTCTGTTTAATATCTTCATCGACAATTTAGATAATGGCATAAAGAGTACACATATAAAGTTTGTTGATCATGCCAAGCTGGGAGGGGTTGCAACTGATTTGGAGGATAGGGTCATAATTCAAAATGATCTAGACAAACTGGAGAAATGGTCTGAGGTAAATAGGATGAGATACAATAAGGACAAATGCAAAGTACTCCACTTAGGGAGGAAAAATTAGTTTCACACATACAGAATGGGAAGTGACTGTCTACGAAGAAGCAGTGCAGAAACGGATCTAGGGGACCACGGCTAAAACAGCGTGACACTGTTGCAAAAAAGCAAACACCATTCTGGGTTTCACATCGTAAGCAAGACATGAGAAGGAATTCTGCTCTACTTTGCACTGATTAGGCCTCAACTCTAGTATTGTGTCCTGTTCTGGGCACTACATTTCAAGAAAGATGTGGAAAAGTTCAAGAAGGTCCAAAGAAAAGCAACAAACATGATTAAAGGTCCTGAAAACATGACTTACGTGGGAAGACTGGAAGAACTGGCTTTGTTTAGTTGTGAAAAGAAAAGACTGAGAGGGGACATAACTTTCAAGTAGCTAAAAGGGTGTTACAAGGTGGAGGGAGAAAAAACATTCTCATTAACATCTGATGATAGGACAAGAAGCAGTGGGCTTAAATTGCAGAAAGGGAGGTTTAGGTAGGACATTAGGAAAAACTTTGTCAGGGTGGTAAAGAACTGGAATAAATTATCTAAGGAGATTGTGGAATATCCATCATTGGAGATATGTAAGAGCAAGTTAGATAAATATCTCTCAGGGATGATCTAAACAGTGCTTGGTCCAGCCGTGAGTGCAGGGGACTGAGCTTAATGACCTCTCAAGGTCCCTTCCAGTCCTAGTATTCTATGATTCTATGTTGAACAAAACCAGCTGCAGGTCTGACTCCTGGGACACTCCACCTGAGACCAGCTACAAACTAGACATCAAGCTTTTGATCACTACCCGCAATTAAGTTGGTCAGGCATGACTTGCCCTTGGAGAATCCATTTTAACTGTTCTGATCACCATCCTCTCCTCCAAGTGTTTCAAAATGGATTTCTTGAGGATGTGCTGCTCCATGATTTTTCCAGGGACTGAGGTGAGGCTGGCTGGTCTGTAGTTCTCCAGATTCTCTTTCTTACCTTGTTTAAAGATGGACACTACATTTGCCTTTTTCCAATTGTCCAGGACCTCCTCTGTTCACCACATGTGTTCAAGGGTAATGATCAATGGCTCTGTAATCACATCAGCCAATGAGAAGGGTCACCTGGCTGAGCCTGCTAAGACTGAGATAATTCTGCATTTATTCCCAGAACTTGTCAGTCTTCAAAAGACGAACCCAAATCTTCTAAAATCCGAATTTGTAGCACTGATGTGTTTCTTTAGGCTCAGAAGTGAAATATTTAATAAAAACTGTATGGGTGTTGTATAGTTCTATTACAAATTATGCTGATGAGAATTCATATTTGATAACAATATAGTTCTGCAGTTTAGAAAAAACACTATCAGAGTTCTAAATTATCTCAATTTAGAGAAAACACATTCTTCATTGTCTGTAACATGCTTTTCAGGGTACTCTACTGAACTATTTCAATACACGTTTCCTGGGAATTTTTTGTTTGTTTGATTGATTGATTGATTTGACCGAGGCTGATACATAATTTTTTGAATGGACACTTAGAATATAGGCCATATGCTGATCTCTATAACACCAGCAAATGGAAAGCAGTTTCACAAGAGGGGTGGTTTGGCCTAGTGATGTTTTTGTAGTGGGCAACATAACAGGACCCATACATATGTCCTGGTATGTCTGTTATGGCTCTTAGTCTCTCCCAGGGAATTCCATTTCCTAGAACTCTTGTTTTTAAAGAGCCTAAGTCATGGTCATGTGATCAGAGAATCAGGTGACCAACTTTGAGAACTACGGGAGAAGGCTAGGAGAATTCTGGGGAATTAGTCCCTGGGGGCATGTCTACACTAGGAAGCTATTTCGAAATAACTAAAATTGATTTAATAACTCCCAAAATAACAAAATCGAAATAGCGTGTCCTCATTACAGGGAAGCCTCAAAATTAGTCTGAGGCAGGCTCTTTTAATGGGAATGTGCTACCTTAACTTAGAGTCCCTGGAAGCACTGGGGAATAATTAGTTTGAATTACTCTGGGGAGTAGTTATTTCGAAATAGTGGCACCGGAGCATCTATACTACTGCTATTTCGAAATAACTCTTTCAAAATTTGCATTATTCTTCGAGGAAAGTAGGAGTACAGATTTTGAAATAAGCATCCTGTTATTTTGAAATAACGGGCTTGGTAGTGTGGACACTTTGCTTATTAATTCGGCCTAAGGGGGGTTATTTCAAAATAAAGCCCTAGTGTATACCTGGGCTTGGGGAACTGTAATGGGGCATAAGGAGACAGGAGCAACTACTCAATGGAAAGAGTGTATCTTCCTTCCTCCCTCCTTCACTGCTTCGGAAAGCCGAAGATGCCTGACTTGTCTGTTGCCAGTATTTTCTGCTACTTTGTGTTTTGGCATCTGCCCTACGTAAAGCAGGGTGGGCCCTCCGGAAAAGAACTTAAGCTGAACTATAGTTTTTAAGCTTATATTTTCCCTTCTCCCTTGCAGTGGTGGATTTGGAGTTAGTGGGGCTTTGTGCTCAACTTCATTTTTGGGGTCCCCCTGGAATCCAGCCAAGAAAAAGAACATTCACTCTTCCTGTCTCTCCCACTTTTCATTCTTTTTTCTTCATCTTCCCTCCTATATTATAAGCAATAAGAAGTAAATGAATATAAAGTGAGGTGCTTTGATTGTTTTTGTAGTCTAACCTTTCTTTCACAGATCACTAGAAAACTGCTGAGGGTCTCCATGACTGGATCTCCATTGCTGGATCCAGTGTTGGACTTGGGGGCCCTGTGTCTTTTGGGGAGCCCCTGTGCTAGGGCACGGTATGTTTCATTGAAAATCCACCTCTGCTCCCTTGCAGGCATACCAGCTCTCAAGCCACAACACCTACATTTGCTATTACATATCCATTCCTTGCACTGAAATTTTCTCCTGCCTTCAACATGCTCTATGGGCAAAATTCTTTCCTTCCTCCACTGCAGTAGAGCTATGATGTAAGTCTTTTCCTACAAGGGCAAAATCACCAGTAATAAAAAAATTAATATGGGGTGGGCAACACATCAGGAACAAAAGCAGTAGTGATTTTCTCAATGGGAGCATTCCTTCCTTCTTTCACTGCCACTCAACTTTCCACTGTAGATCTGTTGAGGGAATAGCGTGGTCACTGCATAGGACCAGGAGCTAGGAACTCTAGCATTCTAATTCCACTTCAGACACTGAATCCCTCAATGGCTGAGCAAATCATAGCCCCTTTTCCTCAGTTTGCTTATGTATACAATGTTGCTAATGTTACCACTTCAAAAGGATGCTATAATACTTAGTGTGTGGAAAATACATTGAAAATGAAAAATTTTGTAAATCTTAAGTACTGCTAGTCTCAATACTATTGCTGTTTTCCCCTGGAAATTGAGTTCAGGGAGCAATGCTATTTTTCTTTTTTAAATTTGAGGGTTGACCTATGGCACAAAAAATAACATTCTTTTGTAAAATATTTATAATTCCACTGTCTCTACTTCCTTTGGGTTATTAGCAGATATCCAGCTTCAGCCAGGGAGGACCTCAAAGTGTTAAATCTGAGATATTTCTACAGGATTAAAAATATTTTAGAAAGTTTACAAAACATTTAGAATACATTTTATACAGTGTGTTTTAACAAAGTGTATTTTTATATTGCATCACAAAACAGTTGATTTATATAGCATGTTATAAATATGAAGTGGTACGTAGCATTAATCTTACTAACATTAAATGGTACTCCAAGCTCCAAAAGGTCTACAAGGATCTCAGTTCTAAAGCCCATGGAGTTCTAAATACGGGTTGTGGTTCTCCACTTTATAGAAAAAAAAACATGTGTGTGGACATGGTTAGACTCTAGGAACTGGATTATCCCTGATGCATGCCAAAACTCACACAGAGAGCTCCTGGGGAAGTGGTCCCCAGGCAGAGCACCCCATATTGTTTGGTCAAAATTACTGGTTTTGTCCTCATCCAGAAAATAGACTGTACCCAAACCAGGTTAATCTCTTAGAGCACATCAGCAGTCTGGCAATGCAACTTTATTGGAATTGTTCTGCCAAGGACCCTGAACTGGAATATTCAGGAAATCTCACTGGGATTGGAGGGTGGACAATGTACATCATTATCAGCCATGCTCTGGCCCTCCTACTGTTCCTTGCGGTCTGTCAAATCTCTAACTCATGCTATTCATACTCTGTATTCTCAGGAAAAGTTGGTAGAGGACGACGAAGAATGGTTCACAGAGATTACTGATTCCCCCTTCCTCCTTTTTTTGTATGAGAAGAGGGAAATCTATGGGCACACGTCCCTGCATATTCAGATCCGGGGTAGAGTGTGGGAGATGATCCAGGCCTATTCAGGATTTTACCTAATAGTAAATGACAGCAGATGTGCCAGCTCACATATGCCTAAAATAACAGTTAACTGCAATATTTGGCTACTTTATTTATGACTTCATTTTTATGGGCATTTCCATTTCCTTCTAGGAATCATGATCCCGAGTGCCTCAAAGTGTCCACAGTAGATACGTTTGTGTGTGTGCAGCTGGCTGGCTGGTTAAAATCTGCAGAGCTGGGCGCTCAGATTCCCATGAATCCCACGTCTCTCTGTTTCAGTTAACATCCCTGTTGATTCTGGGACTCAGTCCAGGGAAGTATGGGGAAGATTGTACAGATTTTACCACTGCTCTGGGTGTTTGTCCTTTGTGGGCTTTTGTGTAGGGAAATTGATGGACCATTACAAGAATATATATCGAAAAGACATTTCTAAAAGTGCTTTTAGAAGTCCTTCACACTTTTTCAGTATTTCTGTTTAGTGCATAGATCTGTTTTCTCCCTCGCCAGAGGCTGTCATTTTAATTAAACTTCTCAATAGAAGTCCCTTTTGATGATTTTCAAACTAATGCCATGGCACTGTAAATTACTACATATGTGCTTAATTTTAAGCATGTGAGTGGTCCCATTGCCTTCAATACAACATCAATGGGAACCACTCATGCTCAAAATTAAGCACACCACTGTTTGCCAAATTAGGGTCTCAGACTGAAAGGATCAGCTTTTCCATTACAAATAATAGAAAGCATTGAAAATCAAGGTTCTGTAATTTTTAGAAATATATTTGCATAGTTTTGTTGTGCAAAAGCGGTTTAACTATCATTTCCTATTTATCAATTCCCAAACATGATTTTTCTAAAATTGTCAGATCAAATATGAGTGACCATCTAAATATGTGAGTCAATGTGTGTGTGCTTATATATAGCATAATTCATTTCATTTGTGGAAAATCATGCATTTGTATAATTGTGTATGTTCCTTTTCGTGATTACTGCTCAAAGTGTACCCCTTAATTAATGGATATGGGACTCAAAGATATTATATCTCAAATAAGGAATATCCTTCCAAGTTTGGCTGGATGATCATCCTAGTCAATTCTATTAGATGTATACATAAGAAATGATTACTGACTTTTAATGCAGCTGGTCAGTTGCACCTATACCTGAAAGCAATAGAAAACAGTAATTCATACCATGGTGTACAATGGTATTATAGTACAAAGCATGCTTATTTTAGATGGCATCTTTCATATAAAAATTACTGCAAAAATACTTAAGGTAAATAATATAATAGTCAAATAGCAGAGACAGTGCAGCTGGTGTGCAGGTAGTGCATAAGGGAGTATGGAGTCTCCTCAAATCTGAGTGTGGCAGAAGTGTGTGTGTGGAAGGTGATGGGAGACGAGAAACCCCTCCCCAGAGTACGGATGTTGTGTGGGGGGCTAAGTATCCCCTCAGTCAGAGTGTGGAATGTGGGAGATTGGGAAGCCTCTGTGGAAGGGCCAGAAGGGGTGGGGAAGCCCCTATTGGAAACATGTGGGTGTGGGAGAGGGGTTGGGTAGCCCCCCAGTCAGTATGGAAGATGGGGGGAGCTAGGGGAGACCCCTGTGGAAGGGGCAGGAGGGATTGGGAAACCCATATGACAGGGGTGAGAGGATGGGGAAGCCCCCCCAGTCAGTGTGGAAAGGGGGGTGAGGAGGCCCCATGGGCAGATGCAGGGGGATGGGGTAGCCCTCCCCAGTCAGTGTGTGTGGGGGGGTTAGGAGGCCCCTGGGCCAGATGCAGGGGGATGGGGTAGCCCCCCCAGTCAGTGTGTGGGGGGGGGGTTAGGAAGCCCCTGGAGCAGATGCAGGGGGGATGGGGTAGCCCCCCCAGTCCGTGTGTGTGGGGGGGTTAGGTGGCCCCTGGGGCAGATGCAGAGGGAGGGGGTAGCCCCCCACAGAGTGTGTTTGGGGGGGTTAGGAGGCTCCTGGGACAGATGCAGGGGGATGGGGTAGCCCCCCCCCCGAGTCAGTGTGGAATGGGGGTGAGGTGGCCCCTGGGGCAGATGCAGGGGGAGGGGGTAGCCCCCCAGTCAGTGTGTGGGGGGGGTTAGGAGGCCCCTGGGGCAGATGCAGGGGGATTGGATAGGCACCCCAGTCAGTGTGGAGGGGGGGTGAGGTGGCCCCTGGAGCAGAGGCAGGGGGGTGGGGTAGCCCCCCCCAGTCAGTGTGGAGGGGGGGTGAGGTGGCCCCTGGAGCAGAGGCAGGGGGGTGGGGTAGCCCCCCCCAGTCAGTGTGGGGGGGGGGTGAGGTGGCCCCTGGAGCAGAGGCAGGGGGGTGGGGTAGCCCCCCCCAGTCAGTGTGGGGGGAGCGAGGTGGCCCCTGGGGCAGAGGGAGGGGTGACCCCCCCCAGTCAGTGTGGGGGGGCGAGGTGGCCCCTGGGGCAGAGGGAGGGGTGACCCCCCCCAGTCAGTGTGGGGGGGGCGAGGTGGCCCCCACTCAGAACGCAGAAGGCGAGGGCGGGGCCCCCTCCCCGCGGTACGTGCGCAAGCGGTGCGCGTACCGGCCGCCCGCCCGCGCCGAGCCCATCCCCTCGCGCTCCCGCCTCACCCAGCCCCGCCCCCCGGCGCGCCACCGCTCCCCCCGGGAGGGGGCGGGCCGTCGGGGGCGCGCACGGTGGCGGCCCGGCGCCATGTTGGAGGCTTGCTAAGCCCGCGGTGTGTGTTCGTGCCGCTGCCGGTGCCTGTTTCCTGTGCGGGGCGGGGGGGCAGGAGGCGGGAGCGGCGCCGCGGCGGACCATGGATGTCGAGAGGCTGCAGGAGGCGCTGAAAGGTGGGGGCCGGGCCGCGCGGGGGGCGCTCGCGCCGCCGCGGGTGGGTCCTGGCGCTGAGGGAGGCCACGGCCCCTGGGGCAGGCGAGGAGGCGGCGCCCCAGGCCGGGCGGAGGAGGCGGTGAGGAGCAAAGTCCCCTCCCCCCCGTCGCTGAGGCGGCAGCGCTCCCTGGGACACGAGGGAGAGCGCGCGGGGGGGGGTGTAGGTGGGCGGCTGGGGGGGGCAGTGTCTCTTCTCTGCCCTTGACCCCCCCCCTTGCCCCGCGGAGCCCAGCGCCCCCGTTGTCCCCCCTCCCCCTATCCCCCGCCTGCCTCCCTGGGCGCAGCCGGCTCTCTCGTGGCTCCAGCCGCTCCTGGGAAGTTGCGAGTCAACTTCGAGTGACTTTCCGCCGTTCAGGTGCAGGCGGTTCCCCCCTCAGACAGCGGCGGGAGTGGGGTACCGGGGGGGGGGGGTCTCGCTTTCCCGCACACTGGGACTTGGCAAAGCGTCTTGTGGGACCAAGGCCACTGATGGTAACTGGGATTTTCTCATCCCCCTCCCCCGCTTCCCTTACCTGCAGATTTTGAGAAGCGAGGGAAGAAGGAATCGTGTCCAGTGCTGGATCAATTTCTTGGTCATGTTGCCAAGACTGGGGAGACAATGTAAGTCTGATTCCTTCCCCACTCTTATCAGTTGAGGCTCATAAGAGCTTTTACCAATTTTAGGCCCAGAGCTAGATTTAATGCCCGAGTTTTGTTGACATGTAGCTTGATTTTGTGACCTAAATATTTTGCCCTTCATTCTAGTGGCAGTTCTTAGTGATTGAAGACCTCTCCAGTTTTGTTGGTTTCTTTCCTTTCATGCTTGTAGTTGACCCACAGGAGTCTGATATGATTGAGAAGTTTCTCCTTGTGTGTTGTATAGACTTGGTTCAGGGTCATCTGTCGGGTTTTGTGGATCCTGTTAATGCCTGTTGCTTTCGCCGCATTTTATATAATACTCATATCTGGTTGCATAGCCTGAAAGAGGAGAAGTTTTTTTTAGTGTGTATTGTGAAGTCTTTCAAACGTGATATCCCATAGCATGATTCACAAAAGCAAGTGACTTGGTGATTTAGATGAATGTTTGCAGGCTTTGTGTACTATACTCACAGGCTGCCTTGCATTCAGTTTCTGTTTTTTAAGTCAAAGGTGAAAAACATAATTTAGAAACTGTCTGCCCAAAAGGGTATGGGAACTAACTTGTTACCTTGCATTTCATTAGGTCCTCCTTTCTTAGTCTACACAACTGTTCCCACTTCACTCTCCCTAGGCTTTTCTTTCATAGATCAGCATTAACTGGGGTTAGGGCCGCTTTTTTTTTTTGGAAGGGACATTGTATTTATCAAAGAGCTGGAATATCTCTCCTTGTCAGAGATAATCTCTGGTGCTGCATTGTGTTACTTCCTCGGTGCCTCACCATTTGGCAGGAAGGAGAAAGGCTTCCCTGGGTGCCTTGCTGGTGAATTGCTCACTTTCTGGCTCCCAGGCTGCCTCCTTGTTTTTTGAGGCCTAGTACAGGCTTCAGAAAGGAATGTGTGTCTATACCAGTGTTTTATTAGGAACTACTGATTCACAGAGGCTTTGTTCTAGCTTATAGTGTGTCTAACTTGCAAGAGATCTGATTTTTAATATAGTGTGCTATTACTCGTTGAATTTGTGGCCTTTAAAGGGAAAACTCAAGTCCCGAAATGCACTTTGCTCTTTGAATCAAAGGTTTCAGCTCAGCAGAAAAAGGCACAGCTGTAATACAGATATTTTTGCTTAATGGATTGTTAGATGGTCTGACTTGAAAAAAATGCTATTTTTGTAAAGTGTAAAATTACTCTTTAAATATGATAGCTTATATTTTGTCTGAAATTTTGTCAGGCTTTTGTTGACTAGTCTGTGTATATGGTATTTTGGAAGCTATAAGATATTTGTAAAAGTCACCTCACAGGAAATATGTAAGAAAACATATATGATAGGGAATTTAGACCCAGGTGCTTTTGCTTGCTTTCTTTTTAGGAAATATGTGGATTAATTTTGTATTCATTTACACAAAGGCCTTGATCCTGCAATGAGCTCTGTTTGAGATACAAATCATGGACCTGTACATTCTCAATATTTCTCTTAATTTCTTAATTACTTGGTATTGTAGTTGCTGTAGCTGCTTACTAGTTTCTCATTTGTTAGTAATAGTTCAACAAGTCTCTAGTGTTCTCTTTTGTACACAAACAAGGCAATATATGGAGTGACTTTGCCATTACATTTAATTTTGCTCCCATTAGACTGCAAGGTCTACATTATTTCTTCATCTGATATTTTGCAAAATTTATTTACCAAATTCATTTTGAAATATTCAAATAATTAGGACCCTCTATTTAGGGAGAGTCCACCATGTTAGTGATTCTGCGTGTTGGCAATGTTTCTCTTTTACAAGTACTGTGTAGAGTTGTACATATTTCTGCTGACATGTAACATAACGAACAAAAAAGGATTTTGTGTTAGGGAAGGAAACAAATGATATAATATAACAGGCTATTTTGCTGTGTTTCATTTCAGTTAATGTTATTTCTCTGGTTTTCAAGTAAAGGTATTGTGGCTTTCATAATGTTTTTTCCAAACTCTGTGTATCCTTGATTTAAAAAAAAAAAAGATAACTTCTGTGGCATTTGTACTTTCTGGTAGATTAAGTTATTAAATGTAATTAATGTGGTATTGAAAAATAAGATAAAATGTTTAAAAAAAGGTCTTTGAGGCTCTCATGGACATGCTATAAATTGCACATCTAGCATTGTAGGTGTTAATCATACAAATACTAACTTAAGTGAGTTGTTCCACCTGACTCAGTGGGACTTATTCACTCAAAATTACTTTTTATGTCGATTGGGTTAGAAATTAAGAATCTTATACGTACATTGTGAAGCCTGAGTATAAATGTGCAGCTGCTAAACTTAGTTTCTAAGGTTTGTGGCATCTTGCAATAAAAGCTGCAAATACTCAAGTACATGCATAACTTCACTTATTGAAAGTCTCAGTGGGGTAGCCCTGTTAATCTGTAACTTTAAAAGAGTAGTCCTGTGGCACTTTAGAGACTAACAAAAATGTATAGAATCATGAGCTTTCTTGGGCAAAACCCAGTATTTCAGATTAGGGATGTAAGCGAGTAGTCGCTCAGACCTCCCCCCTCCTGCCTCTATCAGAGAGCGGCAGCAAATGGGGGGAGCAGGAGCTGGTGCTGTGGGGAACCATCTTAAAAGCTAGTTCTCCCCAGTACTGTCTCCGTGGGTGGAGGGCAGGGGCCTAGCGAGGAACTAGTGGCACTTCGGTCTTTGGAATGTAGTAGGAGCAGGCCTCTTGCTACATTTCAAAAGCAAAGCACAGGTGGGGAATACAGGCCCAGCAGGGGACTCAAGCAGTCCCCCCACTAGCTTCGCGCTCCCTGCTTTTGAAATTTAACGAGCTGGCAGGGCTATATTTCAAAGGTGCAGGTGCCCTTATCGACTGTTCGAATTATTTGATCTAAATTTAACCTCCTTAGTTTAGATGAGATGATCTTGAGACTTACTGAAGTCAATGGGACTATTATTGTGAGTAAAGTTAAACACATTCTTAGGTGTTTGAAAGACTATGGCCTGAATCTTTAACCATTAAACACCAGGGAGCTGTGCAAAATAATATTGATGTCTTCTAATTTGAGAAGTACATTATTGAACAAGACTTATGCTTATCTTTTCCCTTTTAAGTGCTCTTGTTTTCTAAGTTATCCCAACTCTAACTGAATACATAGGATGCCACCAAGAGCCATTATTCAGTTCCTCGTGTTGGCCATTCTCCCTAGTCAGGTTGCTTTGATCTGGCCTGAGAGGCTTGGGGCTCCTTCCCTGGGCAGTGGGGAGCCAGCGCTGGTGCTCCAGCCATGCTGGGGTGTGCCTAGGGTTGCCAGGTGTCTGGTATTCAACTGGACAGTCTGGTTTTTGGGCCCTCTGTCTGTTTTTAAAAAAAAATCAGAGAATACCGGACATGTGCAGTGTCCGGTATTTTCTGGTTGGGCGCCCAACGGAAGCCTGGCGGGGGGGAGTGTCTGGGATGCTACCTGGTAACCCTAGGTGTGCCAAACAGCCGCAGGGAGATAGTGGGAGTGGCCCTTCTAGTTGGATCCAGGCAAGCCTTGGGCCAAATCCAGCTCATGGGCTGTAGGATCCCTATTCGAGCATTACAGTGTAGTGCTTTTAGTAGTAAGTATAGATAAGATCACAGTACTACTTATCTGACTTTCATTTTTAACTTCTTTGTAAAGCTCCTTTTTATACTGAAAGAAACACAGAATGGAGTTGGATTAATGTTGATGGGGGGGGGGAAAGAGGTGAATTGATTCAACTGTTTAAGTTACAAGAGATTTTTTTGTTTGTTTGTTTTTTTACTTTGATGTCTTGTGGCAAGCAGACTTTCAAACATAAGTCAGAGAACATAGGTGATTCTTAGTGAGGAATGCATTTTTTTGCTTAGTCAAGTGAATTAACTATGACTTAAAAATGCTTTGCCAAGTACAATATAACACTTTCAAATAAATACTGTGCATCCATTCTTTATCCCATACCAAAATGGGCTTATTTTTGGATGATCTAACATCGTTAAACCCTTAGTTAAATTTCTGAGGTTTTTGGGTTTAAGGATATAATAGTATAACCATTTAAATCAGGGCCACTCAACTTTGGAACCCCCAGGGGCCACAATGATACTCACGGCACATGCTGAGGGCCTCAATTAAGTGTGGTTGCATATGCATGCAAATATATACACACACATATGGAAATAACTTTTCACACTGACAGGCATGAATACGAAGGTTAAAGCAAGACTACACAACACACAGGCCCCATTTAAGTCAATTCTGCTGATATTAATAAAATGCAGTATTTATCCGATTTCCATATGACAGCACTTGCAATGAGCAATGACAGTCCAAAATTTAACTACTAAAACTCATATCAACTGAAGACCATTATATTGACTACTTTTTTGTTTTGACTCCCCCCACCCACAGTCCGCAAACAAGCAGGCAATGTGTTGAGTACCCCTGATTTAAACGGTTAACCAGTAAGCCTGGACTTATTGGTTACTGTTAACGATTACACATGGCTTCCAGCCCTGCACATGTGGAGCAAGCTGTCACCCTGTGATGCAGGCTCTGTAACAGAGGCAACAGTGCAGAGTGGCAGCCAGATGTATCCCTGGGAGCGGGGCTGGGAGGTGGGAGCTTATACTTCAGAGCCTGCAACGCAGCTGGCTCCCCGGGAATGAAGACCGCTGGCTCTGCTCCCTGGGAGTGTGCAGTTTATAACCACTACGATCTTCAGTGGTTACATGGTTATCTAATTAATCTCTTTTTAATATTCCTAGTTGAGTTACTACACCAGGGCACGGGTTCTCAATTGTTTTTTTTTTCCCCCCAAGCCCCACCTAATATGTTATAACAACTGTACAGCCCATGTGTGCCCAACTATCTTTGGCATATGAAAGCTAGAGCCAGCATTATAGGGTAACAAGCAGAGCTGTTGTCCTGGGTCCCACGCCATAGGGGGCACCATGAAGCAAATTTCTCAAACTTTGGCTTCAGCCGTGGGTGACGGGGATTGGGGTCTCAGGCTGCAATCCTGCATGATGAGGCTTTGGCTTTCTGACCTGGGTCTAGTGAGTCTTAATCCTTGATGGACCCCCTGAAACCTGCCTGCTCCCCTCTTCTGGGTCCTGTTCTCTCTCATATGTCCATGTACAGAATTAATTTTATGTGCACCAGTATGGAGGTGATGTGACACATCACATCCATATTGGTGCATATTGCAAAACTCATTCTGCACATGGTGTGTGTGTGTGTGGTGGGGCTGGGTCAAGGGGGTTACCTGTGTTTGGGAGGGGACTCAGAGTTGGGGTGTGTAGGGTGAGATCTCTGGGGGTGTGAGAGCAGGAAGGGGCTCTGATCTAGGGTGTGATGGTGGTGAGGAGGAGTGAGTGCTCCAGATGGGGGATGTTGGCTCTAGGGTGCAGCTAGAGGGGGTGTAGGCTGCCCTGGGGGGGAGATTAATTGAAGCCCCCTCTCACCTGAAGAAGTTTGGGGCCAAGTGAGAAGTGCTTCAATACATCTGCTCCAGTGGAGCCTAGGCAGGGAAAGGTGCCACTTCGTGACTGTGGCATGTTCAGGCTAGGCTGGATGGGAACTGGGGAAGGGGCAGGTCTGTACTGGGGCTAGAGTAAGGATGCCTTTCCCTCGGCCATGGCAAGTCTAGCGCAGCTCTACCTTGGGACTGGCAAGCGCTGGTGTCTTTCCCCACCACAGCCCTGAGCCCCTGTGCAGAGTTTGATAGGCAGCTGCTGAGGCACACATCTTAGAGGAAACTTAGCCCGGGACTCCTAGTTGATAACCACTGCCCCAGAGTACAGTCAGGCCTAGAAAGCACAGGAAGTTTAACTGAAGGAACCTTCCCATTTGTCTTTTCCCTGGTGGTATATTTGTTCTCTGGTTGCTATGGAAGTATAGAAGTAGTGCTTATGCTTCAAGGATTATCTGTGTAGTTACGGTGACCATACACCTCTTTTTCCAGAAGCAGCTGGGGCAGGAGCTGTGGCGACTTCTGGGGCCCGACCACAGACTCCAGCCCCGCAAACTGGAGGGGAGAAGGTGGGGGAGGGGCAGGGGGAAAACTAGAGGGGTGGAAGAGGAAGGGAGTCGTGCCGAGGGGAGGGGGCAGGGCAGGAGAAGAAAGGGGAAGGCACCAAGGGGCTGGGTGGAGGAGAGACAAATGCCAGGGGGCCAAATGGAGACAATGAGGAAAAGGGCAGGAAAAGAGAGTGGAGGTGTCAGTGGGAGGGAACAGGGTGATGCTGGGAGAGGAGAGGGGAGGGGGATTGGGGGCAAGAGGCTGGAGGAGGAGATGCTGGGAGAAGGGTTTAAAGGAGGAGTGGGTATGAGGAAGGCAGGGATGGAGCAAGGGCACAGAGGGGCAAGGGGAGAACTTGGGCAGAGGGTGTGGGGGGTGGGCATCAGGGAAAAAGAAGGCAAGGGGAGCAGGGACAGTGAGGGAAGGGGGAGGCACCAGGAGGTTGCAGGCGTAAGGGAAGGTGCAGGTGACGGGATTCTGGGGGTGAAGCAGAAGGCCAGACACCTGCAGGGGAGGGACCGCAACCAGAGGAGAGAGATGAGGGATGTGTTAGGAGAGGGGATGAGGAAGGGTAGTTCAAATGATCCAAGTGGGACTACTGGAGGAGTGGGCACGGGGGGTGAGAGAGGCTGGTGCAGGTGGGCAGGTCCTACGAGGGCTGAGGACAGTGAAAAGGGCAGTAGTCAGGAGGACAGCAGAGGAGGGTGAGGGGGGCAGCAGGGAAGCTGATGGAGTAAGGGGAGGAGACAAGGTGGTAGAGGTTTATAAGATATTTATTAATAACTTCGGTGCCACAGTGGTACATCCAGACAAGCTGCATGAACTCAGTAGTGATGCACAACACAAAAATGATTCTGCTCATGGGAGGAAACTCTTATAGGGAACACTCTTTTCCTACCCCCCGAGTTAATGTGACACTAATTGGGTTAATGCAATTGCAGGATATTTGCATGAGAGGGGGGGGTTGGGTGGAGGCCAAACTCATCCCTATTGGTAGGCAGATGGTGGGAAAAGTTCTTGGGGGGGGGGGGGGCGGGTCACATGATACTTTTACTTTTTGGTCATGTATCCATCTTGATCCTGAGAGTTACCTCTAGGGATGTGGTTAATGGCCATCAGGAGGTGTGGCTAATGTGTCCCTAATTTTGGTTCAGAAAATATGGTCACCGTATGTATAGTAATTATTCAATTTCAGTATGGTACCTTTCAGAGGCATCATTGTGGTGTACACAAAGTGTAGGGCTCATATTCCTGTACGTCCAGCAATGTGATTTATGCCACCATGTGCCAGCAATGTCCTTCTGCAATGTATATTGGACAAACTGCTCAGTCACTTTGCCAAAGAATTAATGCCCACAAATCAGACGTCTTCAAACAGAAAAACCTGTTTGTCAACATTTTAATCTAACTGGCCATTCTCTTAAAGACCTGACAACATGCCTCTTACTTCAAAGAGACTTTAACACCAGATTACAGAGAGAGACTTCAAAACTTTTATTCATGCTTAAATTCGACACTTTGCGAATGGGCCTTAATAAAGATACTAATTACCTTACACATTACAAAGACAGACCAGAAACTTCAGAATCTCTACCACGCATTATAAACCTCAACTACGCACCCGGAGAAATAAAAAAGTAAATTGAAAGAGCCAGACGAATACCTAGAAACCATCTACTTCAAGACAGACCCAAGAAAACCAACAATAGAACACCACTTGTCATCACCTACAACCCCCAACTTAAACCTGTCCAACACATTATCAATAAACTACAGCCTATACTGGAACAGGATACCATACTCAAAGAGGCTCTGGGAGACAGACCCATAGTCTCCTATAGACAACCACCTAACCTCAAGATGATTCTTACCAACCACCACAGGACATACCACACTAATACCAACCCTGGTACCTTCCCTTGCAACAAACTCCATTGCCAGCTTTGTCCACATATTCACTCTGCTGATACCATTATTGGACCTAACCAAGTGAGTTATAAGATCAAGAACACACATTCCTGCGCATCCAGAAAAATAATTTATGCTATCATGTGCCGAAAGTGTCCGTCTGCTTTGGACAAACATCTCAGACACTTCGCCAAAGGATCAATGCCCACAAAACTGATATTAGACAGGATCACAAAGAAAAAACAGTTTCTCAACCAGAAAGGACATTGTCTCAATGACTTAATTACCTGCATCCTGCTTCAAAAGCCTTTTAAAACTGCACTTGAAAGGGAATCCTCTGAATTGTCGTTCATGCCAAAATTCGACCCTTTACACCGGGGTCTTAACAAAGACTCTAGTTATCTTACCCATTACAAAGATAGCTTCCCCTATTATCACCTCTAATACCATTAGCTCACAGACATTTACCTCTCCCCGCATCCCCTTTCTGTTCTGAAGTTTGATTTGTCCTTTTTATATGTTCATTTTTTTTAATTGTATCCTTTGGTATATATTGTTGTGACTATTTTCTTCCACTCTTTGATCTGAGGAAGTGGGTCTGGCCCACGAAAGCTCATCATCTAATAAACCATCTTGTTAGTCTTTAAAGTGCTACATAGTCCTGTATTTTGTTCCCTACCTATTGATAATGTAGTAACTCCAGATTAGCCACTTATTGACTTACAAGAAGCTATTTCATCCTTGCTTATCTCTTCCTTGCCCCTCACCCCACCTTCTATTCTAATATCTGATTTGTTAGTTCATCATTTGTTTACTTTTCATTGTATTCCTTTGTTAAATATAGCCATGCCAATTCACTTTCATAATATGATCTGAAGAAGTGGGTCTGCCTCTCAAAAGCTAATAAACTATCATGTTAGTCTTTAAAGTCCTACATATTTTTTCCTTTTCTTTTACAAAGTGCAGTGGTGCCTCCCAGAAATGTGAACTAGTCTGTGTGGTGTTAGGGATGTTAGAGCAGGGCTGGGCAAAATACGGCCAGGGGGCCAGATCCGGCTTGCCAAGCCAGTGGATCTGGCCTGCGGACCACCCTGCTGGGACCCTCAGGCACGCTGCTGTGGTTTAAAGTGCAGTCTCTGCCCTACTGGGAGGGGGAGGCTTTATGTGATCTCCCAGCCCAATCCTCAGTTCCTACTGGCTGGTTGTTTCCAGCCTATAGGAATTGACCCCAGCCAGTCTATCAGCCCCTATTGTCTGGAAACAACCAGCCAGTGGGAGCTGAGATATTGGCCTGGGATATGGGGGCAACTCAAGCTCCTTCCTGGAGCTGAGAATCATGTGGCAGGAACAAGCCTGCTGTTTATAGTGACCTAGGGCTGCAGCAGGCAGGGAGCCCAGACTGCCTTGGGGGTGCTGCAGGGCTGCTGGCTTAGGTAAGTGCCACTTAGTCAGAGCTTGGCACCCTCTGCCCCTCTCATACCCCAGTTCCCTCCCCCAGGTTACCATCCAAATCCTCTGCATCCCCCTGCCCCAGGTCACAATTCCCTCCCAGACTTTGTACCTCCTCCTAGAGCCCCTCCCCCAGCACATTATCCTCTCCTTCACCCTTACTTCTTCCCTGACCCTACACCTCAATCCCCTGGCCCAGGTCACAACTCCCTCCTTCACCCAGACTCCCTCTCAGATCTCACACCATCTCCTTCATCCTAGGCCCTTTACCCTGTGTGTCCTTCTGCACCCAACCTCCACCCTAGACCCCACATCTCATCCACAGAGAAGTGTGGCCCTTGACCAGTTTCCAAAATCTTGGAGTGACTTCCCCCCAAAAATTATTGCCCACCCTGTGTTAGAGTATAGCTGATTAACCCCTAATGGATAAGCTGATGCTTATCTGTTAATGATCTTGGTTATTCAGCTGGCTCACGGGGAGGCATTTCCACTACAGCAAGGCAGCGAAGCCACCTCCCCAGGAGCTGGGTGGGCAATGGCTGACTGATGGGGTTACATGGTCATGCTATTACACAATTTTTAACATCTCTGGTACTTCGTTGTGATTTTTGGGACTGAAGAGAAAGGGACAAATAATCAAAAGGTCAGATTGTCTGCATCTAGTGGCTCAAGTTGTGGAATTTGGGTGCTAAGTGCTTCTGATTCTGTTTCAGAAATTAAATGTTTAAGAAACATTAGGGCAGAATTTACATTTTTGATTAAGAAATGCATAATCCAAGATTCTCATAGTAATGCTAACATGCCACATTGAATGAATGTACAGGCAGTCCCCGACTTACGCGGATCCAACTTACGTCAGATCCACACTTACGAACGGGGCTTTTCTCGCCCCGGAGCTCACGGGCGGCGGGTCGCTGCCCGTGTCCTCCAGGGCGAGAAAAGCTTCTCCCGGTCTCCCTGGTCTGCTGGGGGGGCATCCAGCGAAGCCGCTGGACCCCCCCAGCAGACCAGAGACACCCGAGCAAAGCCGCTGCCTGGGCGGCTTTGCTCGTTTGCCCGGGAGCAAAGCCGCCCAGGCAGTGGTACCCACGCTGCCTGGGTGGCTTTGCTCCTGTCCCCCTGGTCTGCTGCGGGGGGGGTTCAGCACCTTTGCTGGACCCCCCCCCAGCAGACCAGGGAGACAGGAGCAAAGCCACACGGGCGGTGGGGTCCCTCCGCCTGTGCGGCTTTGCTCGGGTCTCCCTGGTGTGCTGGGGGGACTCCCCCCCAGCACCCCAGGGAGACGGGAGCAAAGCCACACGGGCGGTGGGGTCCCTCCGCCTGTGCGGCTTTGCTCGGGTCTCCCTGGTGTGCTGGGGGGACTCCCCCCCAGCACCCCAGGGAGACGGGAGCAAAGCCACACGGGCAGCGGGGTCCCTCCGCCTGTGCGGCTTCGCTTGGGTCTCCCTGGTCTGTTGGGGGGGAGGGGGCGTAGCTAGTGCGCCTCCTCCCTCCCCCCCCCCCCCAGCAGACTAGGCTTTTCTTGCGGGATGCCTCGGGTAGAGCAGCTGGGGTGCTGCCGGGTTGGTCCTGTGGGAACCTACCGGGCAGCGCCCCAGCTGTTCTGTCCCAGGCTCCAGATTCAGCAGCTGTTGAAACTGATCAGGCTGATTCCAGGAAGCTGGGGGCAGAGCAACTCTGCCTCCGGCTTCCTGTAGTCAGCCCCTGGTCAGTTTCAGCAGGAGTGGCTCAATCTGGAGCCAGTTCTGACTTACATACAAATTCAACTTAAGAACAAACCTATAGTCCCTATCTTGTACGTAACCCGGGGACTGCCTGTATTGTGTATCAACCTTGCAGAAAGTACATTATTGCTTAGGCTGGAAAATTTTCTATCTTACAATGACAAAGTCCATGTGTGTGAGCATATACTGTTACATACAGCTGTCTGATGTTTCTGTACATACTCGTGTGTATACCAGGCTTCCCAAGCTCACTTCACATAATTGCTGCTGTTCTTGTAAATTTCAAGCTGTTGCTCTCTCAGGCTTTTCCTACAGTAGCACTTTCATTGGTAAAATTGTCATTTGAGGGTTGAAAAAAACACCCTCTCCTCCCCCGACGGACATAAATTTCACCCAAGTTGGTGGGAGATTGTCCTACTGATTTAGTTACCACCATTGGAGATGGCTTAATTATGCCAACAGGAGAGTTCTCTTGCTGACATGAAGCAGTTACACAAGAGACTATACAGTAGTGCAGCTGTACAATTGCTAGGTTTATGTGTGAGGCCATATCTACACGGCAGAACGCCTCTTCCCCAACCAAATATGCACACTAGGGATGTAAACAAGTATTCAGGTGTACAATTAACCAATAAGCCTAAGGTTAATCTTCTCTACTATTCACATTTCCCCTTTCCGCTGCCTTTCTGAGACGAGCTGGTGCTGGGGGAGCTGGCTTAAAAGCCAGTTCCCCCCAGCACCAGCTCTGCGGTGCTCCCCCTCACCACCTTCTTCCCCCTCCTCCCCCCACTTGCTGCCTCTTCTGCTGTGCCTGCTGTGGGCCTAAGCTGCTTTGCAGCAGTAGACCCTGACGGCAGCATAGAGGGGATGTCCACCGGGAGCTGGGACCAATGTTTCCTCTAATAGTTGGTTTTTTTCCATCCACTAGTGTGATAAATTTTATGTGTACCCTAATGTGTCTGTGCACCACCAGTAAAAATAAAAACCTAGCTGTGGGCACTCTGCTAATCAGCTATGTGGAATTGGAATATCTCCTGAGCGGCTGCACAAGTGCACAACTTACAGGGAACACTGGCTGGGACCCCGCGCAGACGGGCTGTTGTTGGATCAATCTCTGTTGGTGGCCATTCCAGGCCTCCATGGATAGAGGTTGCGTCGCAGCAGCCTCCTGCATTGGAGGCAGTAGTACGGAGAAGCAGGCAGCCAGTCTGCATGGGGAGCTGGTTTTTAAACTGGCTCCCGCATGCCACCTGGCGCTGCAGCCTCTAATATAGAGGCAGCAGCATGGGGTGGTAGGGGCTCCCCAGGAGTGGGGCTGGATTGCATTGGCTGCCTGCCCTGCCCCCAGGACTATAGAATAATTGAGAAACTGCTAAGGTTTCATGCAGTTACACGACTGTTCTATTACCCGCCACCTAACATCCCTGATGCACACTTTACCGTTGATTCACTCTGCCAACCAATTTAATCATACCCAGGCCTATTCACTTTCCCCTTCTAGTCATTCATTAATGTTCTCATAAGTTGTTACTTCCACTAATTAGGTTTTTTCTCCTCCGTATCTTCATAGGTTCTTGTCCTCTGTAGCACAGATGCTGTAAGCACTTCAGTGTAAAGGAGTTCTGGAACAAACGGACTCACTGATGGACAGACACACATTTCTAAAACACATAGACTAATCATGTTAACCTGGTATAGCACCACACTAGTTTTAAACGGTTATAATTTCTCCTGTTGAATTAGCTCATTTACTTGCATATCATCTCTATGATACATTAAAGTAAGTATCAGGGAGTGAAATTCTGGCTACATTGACATTAATGGGACTTTTGCCATTGACTGTAATGCCACCAGGATCTCATCCCAGGTGTTTCAGAGTTGAACAAATGTCCTCCACTTCCTAGCTGTCACCAGGACTTGTGGTAAAAATTGTGGGTACACAATGATCCTTTTTTTTAAAAAAGTGAAAGAAAAATGTGAGCATTGAGGTATATCCAAAAATAGTCAAGGGTAATTTAGTTACTGTTTGCATCAAGGGCAGGGAAGAATATTGCAGAATATTACTCCTGAAGTTGATGTTTAAATGGATGCAAATTTCCAGGAGTGCATTGTTTCCTGGCTTCAGTCTGAATTTTTAGATAATCCTAGTAATAAATGTATTTCAGTTCGGTTTTCCCAGCATTTGCTAACACTAGGAGACTAAATTAGACCATTTCATGCTAGTACTGCCAGTACCTCTGGGGAAGTAGTATGTTCAGGAGCATATCTTTCTCAACAGTGGTGTTGTACAAATGGATAGGAAGAGGACAAACTGGGGCTGTTAAATGGCATTTAATCAGCTAATCGACTAGTTGATAAGGGGTGGGGGATTGCAGAGCCACAGTGGGGTTAGCTACCAGCCCTGGGAACTAACCCCGCTGCAGCTCTGCCTTTTTATATGTATTAAGAGCCATCATTCCTGGCTCACGTCCGGTCCCCTGCTACACCTCTGCCTCCTATGGAGATCGTGCTGGGGGGCGGGGTGGGACTGTCTTTTAAGCCAGCTTCCCCCCAGCACAGGTTCCTGCTTCTTTCACCTGCTTGCTGTGCCTCTCTTTGGTAGAGGCAGCAAGCGGGTGGAAAGTAACTAGTTGAGTCACTAGTCAACTATCCAATCAGCGTATGCTAATCGGATAGTCGACTAGTTATTAACATCCCTAAGACAAACAGTGACTGAGAGCTAAAAACATAACTCTATTTTTGTTTTGTTGTATTTAAAAAGTCATAGTCTGTACTAAGCAAACCCATACAGAAATAAAAGAAACTGGAAGAAAAAATGCACAGCACTCAGTTGGCTTCAAAGTCAACAATAATACTTTTGGGGATAACTATTAACATATGGAATTCTTTTGCTCTCTCCCCCTATCACAGAGTATACTGAATAAAGCCTTCATTCTGCTAAGTTAGTTTTCAGCTTGTCCTTTGGTTTTGAATATTCATGTTTCATGAACTTCTCCCAGAAAATGTACTTTGTTTTTTCTTTAGGCTAACTGGAAATGGAATGCTTGATTGTACTTTCGCAGTAAAGCTGTTTCAAATCTTTGTTCTTTTTTCACTTTTCACTGGGCTGCTGTTCAGGGTGGGGGGAATAACAATCCTCTTCTATATCTGAAACTTGTTTCTTTTGTGGCCTCACAAGATCACAAAATGTAGTAGTAGGTGCCTATTGTTTCCCTTTATTTTTTTGCTTGCTTTCTAGTGTTATGACTGGTTTATTTTCAGAACACATAGGGGTCCTCTTAACATTTAAACCAATAACTCCTTAAATTCAGCATAATCAAAATATTGCCATCCACTGAGATTCCTTGGATTCTAATATTACAAGATAACCAAGTTCTCCAAAAGTTCAACATTTCCCCAGGATGATGTGATTTTTTTTTTTAATTAGACCCTTATTCTGTGACACAATTCCAGTAAGATTAAGAGAATTTCAGTATCTTCATTTAAGATTGTGCTCTGATCTAAATCACATTTTCTCCCCCTCTGTTCATATTTCTTTAGACCTCATTCTGACTTTCCTGCCCATAGATACTACTGAAGTTTACAATTTTGTTCTGCTATGTTAAATGTCCCATCTACTGAACAGAAACAGTAGGGGATGTGTTTACTATACAGTAGTGTTTTATAGGGATGTGAAAATGTAACCATTGTACATGGTTAACCAATGAGCCTGGGCATACGGTAGCAGTTACATGGTTACTTAAACAAAATACAGGACTATGTAGCACTTTAAAGACTAACAAGATGGTTTATTAGATGATGAGCTTTCGTGGGCCAGACCCACTTCCTCAGATCAAATAGTGGAAGAATTTGAACTTCCACTATTTGATCTGAGGAAGTGGGTCTGGCCCACGAAAGCTCATAATCTAATAAACCATCTTGTTAGTCTTTAAAGTGCTACATAGTCCTGTATTTTGTTACAGCTACACCAGACTAACACGGCTACATTTCTATCACCATGGTTACTTAAACACGTTTTAACATCCCTTGTCTCTTACATAATTAAAACAAGATGTTAATGTCATCGTGTGGGCAGATCTGAAACTTGCTTTAACTGTATTCTATGCTGTAATTCTGTTAAGACCTGTGCTGTAACAACACAGATAAAATATGGTAATGCACCTCAAGATCAAACCTTATAGTAGTGTCAGATACTTAATGCAATACTGTTACCAAGGCCTCAGGCCAGATTAACTCTTCCAGGATTCATGGATTTTGTGGGCCCCCTAGGCTCTGGGTTCGGGTGTGGGCCACATCAATGAGGATTGAGCGTTTTTGGAGGAGCTTTTTTGATTTTCACTTAAGTGGACCCCAACTGATTTTTCTGTGGCTCATTGGCCCCCCTACCCAAAAAAGTTCACCACCCCTCCCATGCATAAAGACAATGTTGAAACATTTTAGTGTTGGGCATAATATTTTAATTTATTTAAAATTAAGCATGACCAGCCAGGCCCCTAGTAGGGCCCAGCCCCCATCTGGCTGCAGCGTCCTGTTCCCAGCCCCGATCCTGGGGCAGGCCCTGTGGTCCAGCCCCTATCTGACCACAGACAGGGATGCTGGTAGCCCCCCTTCTGCTGCAGTGGGGGTAGGAGGAGCAGCCATGATCATGCTGCCCTGGACAGAGGAGGGTTGGCAAGCATAGCAAGCAGGGGGTGCAGCCTGCAGTAAAGCTTCGCTTTATACTGCAGAGCCTGCAGTGAAGCTTCCCTGGGAGCCCGGTTGCCAGTCCCTTCCGGCCTGGCTCCCAGGAACGTGGCTTCTCTGCCAGAGGGAAACCTCCTCCCTGGGACCTGGACTGCTAGCCCCTGGTGGCTTCCCTGCTGCAGCCACCTTTTCACTGAGTATATCCAATACTGTTAACCGATAAGCATCAGTGTATTGCTTATATGGTTATTCTGCTATGTTCTTAACATCCCTAGTTCAAACATATCTTGAATAGTTCTCTTCAGGAACATATCAATGGGCAGATGTGTTTGTATGTTGAGGACAGCTGCAGTTTCACTTTTATTTATGTATTTAGGCACTTCTCTTTGTGGTCTGTTACCTGTCAGAGATCCAGCACTGAGGTACTATTCTAAAATCCTTTGGATTCTAGGATTTTCATCATTTCTAGTTTTTATGCTGCTTTTTCAGTCATTTGGATGCTTCATTTTGTGCCAGTTCCTTTGTTTAAATGCATTAAGAGAGTTTATGGGTTTTTTAAAAGTTTTTTTGTTTTTCTTGATTACGAAATGTGAAGTCTGATCATTCCAGGTAGGATAGTTGAAAGGCTAGTGAGGAGATAATAAAACTTACCTGGTGCATGCAAAATGCTTTCACTGGTGGTGAGTAGGAAATGGCCTGATACTGAATGGGAACAGATGGAAAAAGCTTCCCCTTTTCCTAGTAGTCAGGGAGAAGGGCTTCCATGGTAGACTGGGTGAAGAGGGGGAGAGATACTTTTCCTACTTAAGCGAATGTAAGGCCTCCAAGTAAGTGATTGGTGGAGCAAAAAAGGGGGCCTAGCACTTCATTGCTGTCCTTTCAAAGCTCCCAAAGAGGTGAGAGTAACAGCGTGATTGGGCTCCTTCAGTTTGCAGTGAAACTATGGATTTTCTGTTAGTTGGTTAGAACAAGCTTTTGTATCATGTACCGTATTTTACAACTTGGTAGTGAACTACAAAGTGAGCGCATTTCGTAAAGCGTTTCATGTGCTTCAGTTCTTGCATGAAATCAAAGTGTAGCACTAGATTCTGAATGAACTACTGTTCTTTACATTCTTTAAAAGGCTTGTTAATGCATTTCAGTAATGAAGCCATGGTAACGAGGAATGAAAACTGTAGCAGACAATGTCAAGCTATGGGGGAAAGGCAGCCTTTCCTTAGGTTGGAAAAGTATTCCTCAAAGAATTGGTATAACTTTAAACTGTGACAAGGAATCTATATTGGGTAATATGTGCACTTTTGAAGAAGCAGTTCTTATTCCCGCTCGTCTTTATGCAATATAATTGCAACTTGAATTACCTTTGACTCTTCAGTTTTATTTCCTTTTTCATTCAGGTCCTCAGCAAATTTTGCTTCTTTCATTTCTAAAATTCACTGTTGCCTGTCTATTTCCAGTTCTAGGCTTATTATGATCTTTCCCATGAAATAGGGATGTAAAAGAGTAGCTGATTAGTTGACTACTTGTTCCCCCTCCCTCACTGCCTCTATCAGAGGCAGCAAGTGGAGGGAAGTGGGAGCTGGCTTAAAATCCAGTTCCCGCTAGCACCATTTCCCCAGGTAGAAGGGGGGAGAAGTCAGCTTGTGCTGGATCCCCGAACTTAGCCTGCGATTACTCGGCCTTTTAAATGTGGTAAGCTGCAGCGGGGTACGTTCAGGTCCTGGTGCAAGCCAGGACTCATCAGTTGCAGCTCGTGCTGGGTTTGGGACCTTTCCCTGTTGTGGCTCTGCAGTTTAAATGTAATAGGAGCTGGGCTGTCCTGCTGCAGCGGGCCCTCTTATTTACTAATTGTGTACTTGATACAAATTGACTAATTATGTACTCAATACAGTTACTTGGTTTTTAACATTCTCGCCATGAAGTATTATATTTTTTTGCTATCTCCTCACTAACTTTCTTCTCTCTCTCATTCAACTTTTAGCCAATAAAACCCATCTTTGTGTTCTGCTTTGACCATGCTATTGTTCCCAGCAACTTATTGCTTTGACCCATAAGGGTCAAACTCCTTGGCAAAACAGTGTACAATGGAGACCTCATCTTTTCCTTTTGTTTCCCATCTTGCATCTTCATCTCTGTCCACTCTTCTTATTGCTTCAGTTTGTCTATTCCTCACTCTGTCCTTTGTTCCTGTCCGTATAATGGATTCTATGTCTCTGTGCAAGCCTCCTCTTTTCATCAAATCTCACTTTCTACTTGGAAAATCTCTGAGTATCAACTCCAGTGTTGGTTGCTTCCTTATTTATTTTCTTCAGTCCCGGGTTTAAATTTCAACCTATTTCTATAACTTTTTTGTTTTTAAATCTTTCTTTCTGTTCCCTACATGTTTTCTTTATTCTTTAGTTGTTAGAGTTTAATATCAGAGACTGCTTTTTTATGCTAGTGCAGAGTGTTTGGTTACTGTTGCTATGTAGCAGTAGTGATTAACAGGTTTTTAAAACTAGAACATTGTGTCTTGTTTGATTTGTGGAGTACAGCATGAAATAGGAAATCTCAACTGGAGAAACCAAACTGCAGATAACATTAAAGTGTAGCAGTTTCCAGGTTTAAGTTACTGTACCATTTTAATACTTTGGTGTTTCAAGCCTTGGGTTGCATTAGCCATTATTATTGATAAAAATGCTGCTTGTTACATACTTGCATCATAGCTGGGAATTAATTTTTTTTCTTGTTGCACTGTTATTGACATTAAATACATTGATAGTAGGTGACCAAGCTATTTGAGCACTTAAGAAATGCATAGAATTTGGGTATACTTAAAAATATTTGTTAGCCAGAGTGTTCTAGTTTTTACTTTTTAAGACAAGCTGATTTTCTTTCACTCAGAGTACTGTTTCTAAAAGTATTTGTACAATGTGGAGGAATACTCATTGGAACATGTTTTAAAACATAAGTTACACATGTAAATAATCTGCCATCCAGGGTTCTTTTAAATTGCTAGTATAAACTCTTAGTGTCAAGAAAAAACTTGTGGCACCATTATTTACCTCAGCTTGCATTTGGGAAGAACTACTTACCTTAGTGTGCAGATATGGAGATGACATATGTCAGGGGAAAGTTTTTGCATGCCTATTCAGTGGGTGCATTATCTTGAGAGTACTGTCTTTTCCATGCAGAATCCTCAGTTGGATATTTTTTTAAGAGCTTGACGTTTTTCTAAATTATTCTTTATTGTAAGAACTTCACATATACAATTACTTTCTTCTGTTTTTATTTTCATTAAGCTGCTCATTGGTGGAAGCTTTCTGTAGTTCAGCTTCTGCTATTCCTCAAGGGGAGAAATTCTGTTGATTCACACAAACATCTGCCTTTGTAGCAAAAGGCTATGTTTACGTATCTTAGTTTGAAGAGGGCATTCTCAAGGTGTTTTTGACAAACTGTACATATTGCTTTACTTAAAACAGAAATCAGCCTATTTTCATTTTTTCCTTTCTGATTACTGACTTCTTGTGGGAATGCTTCAGGTGCTGAATTATTGGCATGCATTTTGTTTGTCATGTTTAGAATAGATCTAAGTATTTGTGCTTTTGACAAATAATAAACTTCATATACCTGTTAAACAGTCCACCTTTGATAGTCTTTTGTAAATTGATTTAAGGGTTCAATTTTCAAACTATAGGTGTGCAATTGTATGTCTAAATTGTGCCCATAACTTCCAAAGTTGAATTAGGAGTCTTGATTTTTAAATCAAATTGATGCAAATTACTAAGATGGTTGTGTGTGAAAATTCTTGTGTTCAGTGATGGTGTATTGGAAAACCAAATTCATACCCTCAGTCTCTTAAATTTCACTTTCATGGTCTAACTTTTCTAGCAGGTGCAAGCAAAAAGCACTAACTTAAGCTTGTGCGAGGTGATACAATATTCTTAAAGATTCAGTGAAGTTGTGTGTTCAGCAATTCTTCTAAACAAGGAACTTGTTTCTAGCAGTCCTACCTAGATAAATGTCTTCACTTGAAATCTGCACATGGGAAACAGTCACAACAGTCTAGGAATGATAGGATTATAGGCAGAAAACGTATCTGTTGGTGATGACTCTCGTCTTTTTTTGTTAGTTGCTATCCCACCCTGCTGTTAAGCATGCATTACTGCACTCAATAGCCCTAGTCTGCCTCTGTGCCAGTTTTTTGGTTGCTTTTCTGCTTCTCCCATCAACCTAACATTTTTTGGTAGGAAGATATTCCTGGACAGATTGGGAATCTGGGGATGGCTTGCTTATGGCTTCTATAGTGATTGACCTTTCTTTACACAGAGTTCCATTTCAAAGGGGCTTCTACTTCTGACTAAATTCTATGAGTTTGCAGCAATGCAAGGAAAAAATATTAACTGCTAAAGGTTGTTTGCCTGGGCCAGCACTTGGCATTGATCGGTACATACAATAAGCTAGAGAAGATAGATACATCTGCTCAATATGGCAGCTGTGGAAAAAGAGACAAGTGAACAGGTTAATAAGAGGGAATGGAAGTATTTCATATGAGATACTGTTGATGCTGAAGCAGCATCAAGTGATGGTGACTTCTTTTGATCTAAATGGCCAACGGATGGCCATGGCTCCAGTGTTCATTCCTTGTTTTGCTCTTTCTCCTCAACTGCCTCTTCATTAGGGAAGTGAAAGGTTAGCCAGTTAACAGGTGATGCTTACTGGTTCCTGTTAACTGTTAACCTGTTGTCTGGAGGACCAGAGTAGCCCTTACCCAGACCCACCACAGACAGGGCTAGAGCAGCCCATGCCTTTGCTGGGGGGCCTGTGGCTAGAGCAGCCCTTGCCTGCACCCATGCTCCCTTTAACTGGTTAAACATTTTACATGCCTACTCCCCATTATCAAGCAGCTGTGGTCTATATCATTTCATCTTTAACACACTTTCCACTATCTGCTCCTACTTCATTCAAAAATTCTGCAAGATCTTAGATATTTAAAATGAGAACAAGAATTCTAAAAGCAGCGTGTGATGTTATCATGTGTCTTATCTGCTTTGTGGACTCTAAGTGTGCTGTTGGTTCTTTTTAGGGATGTTAGTGTGTGGTCAGTTACATGATTAACAAGTAAGTCTGGGCTTATTGGGTAATCCTAATGACTAGGCAGCAAGTGTAGGGTGGGGAGAAAGTTGGGAGCTGGCTTTTAAACCAGCTCTCTGCATGTCAGCTCCTGCGAGCCAGCTCTCCCACCCTTGCTGCCTCTGGGGGAGGGGAGTGGGTGGGAGCTGGTACACATGGAAAGCCAGCTTTCACTTTCAGGGTCCTTCATAGAGAACCTTCTGCCCTACCTGTTCTCTCATTCACTGTCTGGCAGTTGACACTCACCTCTGGTAAAAATGGTGTTGATGTCCTTCTTGTTAAAGATAGTATTTACTTTCGTCCTGTGTACAATTCTTGGAAGAGTCTTAGCCAACTGAGACATTTTATATGCTTAAAATCATTAAATCTTTGAACTCCCTGGCTGTAAAAATTCATCTCTTTTAAGATTTTTGCTTTTGATCTAAACAAAGTTATAATATGGATATTTTGTGTGTGTCTTAAACCACTTTTTATTTAACCTTTTTTATTTAGGATTCAGTGGTCTCAGTTTAAAGGCTATTTTATTTTCAAACTGGAGAAAGTGATGGATGACTTCAGAACCTCTGCACCTGAACCGAGAGGCCCCCCTAATCCAAATGTGGAATATATTCCCTTTGAGGAGATGAAGGAGCGAATCCTGAAAATTGTCACTGGATTTAATGGGTATGTAATTTTTAATCAAATCTCATTTGGTTTTAAACAATTTTTATCTCAAGACTAAGCAATAATCGTTAACCTTCACAGTTGACCTCTTGAGGTCCTTTCCAGCCTTACTGTGATTTAGTTCCACCTGTTCATTTTGCTCAACGCTTGCCATAGACCACTTAATTTCCAATAAATTGATACCTATCAACTTAAACTTATCAACTATTTTATTGTATATGGTATCATGAGCTTTCATGAGCAAAGCCCACTTCTTCAGAATCTGAAGAACTGGGTTTTGCCCTCGAAAGCTCATGGTACCATCTACATGTTTTGTTAGTCTTTAAAGTGCTACCAGACTATTTGTTGTTTACATTTTTCCTGTTACAGACTAACTCGGCTACCCCTCTGAATATTTTGTGATAACTTTTAAAAACCAAAGTCCAAAATCTGTTTAATTATTACTCTAATATCTTGTCACTCTTGTAAGTATCTTCAGTTGTTTTAAAAGCTGTGATTAACTTTTATTATTCATACAATACAAAAAGGATGCATAAAAAGGGGTATGTTGGTAGAAATAGGCACTAAAATTTACATTTATTTTAACCCATTTTTAAGTGCTTAGATTTTATGAACTGTAACCCTTTGATATTTGTCCACTTAATTTGCATGTGGCAGTTCAACAGCTCATTCAAGACAGTGATTTATGTGACAAACAGTGCGACTAAGATGGTGTATCTATCATGAATTGTTAAAACTACAAATTCAGATTTGTAGGCCAACCCCTTCCCCCCCCATGGGTTTACTGGCTGTTAAACTATCTTTTTAACATTGAAAGTTTATTAATTTCTCTAGACTACCAAGTGTATTCTTTTGTAAAAGGACTTTTCTGAAGTTCACTTTTGTTTCATTTAAATAAAACTTTTGTTTTCCATGGGCGTCTATTCTCATTTGCTATTTCTTTGTAATGGCTTCAGAGTGCTTTCTTGAGCCTAAACTGAGCCGCGGATTTGTTGTCCAGTTAATCAGTGTTCTGTTTATTTGCACCAACCACATACCTGATGTATTTTCATCTTATCAGTAAATGGACATGTTGGAGCCTTCCTCCATGTTACCCCTGAGAATACCAATTTTAAAGGATTGTGATGATTCCTCTTGAGATTCACACAGTGGACTTAGATCAATGGTTTTTACAGTTACGTTACACTAAGACTGACATTAAAACACGGATTGTGCTTCAGAATTGACTCCATTGAAATAAATACGTCTGCATATTCAACGTTTCAGGTATTTTCACATTCAAATTTCTGGCTTAGCAAATCTTGGCATAAAATTTATTAAGAAACCTAAAAATGGTAACATGAAGTCTGGCATTCTGCTGGCTAGTATTAATAGTAGCCTACTTCAAGGAAACCTGTTCTTGCGTGTGGGCTTTTTGTTCTAGTACAGGCAGTCCCCGACTTACATGGATCCGACTTACGTCGGATCCCTAGATACGAACGGGGTGAGGCAACTCCTGCACATGCGCAGCAGCATTCCCGGGCTCGCTCACCTGGGTCCTAGGATCCTCCTCCTCCTCGGGCCGGCTCCGACTGGGGTCCCGCAGAGCTGCTGGGCAGAGGAAAAGTGCCTCCCCCTGCCAGCAACAGGCTGCCCCCTCCCCTGAGCAACAGGCTGCCGAAGAGACAAAAGCAGCCTCTCTGCCCCTCCTCCCCTCTATACATGCCGGGCTCCCGGAGCGCAGCAGCGTCCCCGGGGCTCACTCACCTGGGTCCTAGAATCCACCTTCTCCTCCTCTTCGGCCGGCTCCAACTGGCCTCTGCCTGCAGCAGCTGGCCACAGGGACAGGGATCCCGCAAAGCTGCCGGGCAGAGGAAAAGTGCCTCCCCACGCCCGCTGCCCCCTCCCCCCCACGGCCTCGCATCCTGCACGCCTCCCCCCTCCCCCTCTGCCAGCAACAGGCTGCCCCCTCCCCTGAGCAACAGGCTGCTGAACAGCAGACAAAAGCAGCCTCTCCGCCCCTCCTCCCCCTATACATGCTGGGCTCCCTGGGCAAACAAAGACTCCACCAAAACAAACAAAGTGCTGGCCTCATTGTGTTAGCAAAAAAAGGACCCTCCTCCTAGAACCCTGGGTGGTGTGTGGAAATAAAGCTATTAGCTCAAAGCATGGTGCAGAGCTGTTTGGTATTTGATGAGTTACTCCTTTAGTCCTGAGTTTGTCACAGGGACAGAAATAGATGTGAAATCTTCTGAACAGGGGAACAGACAGCAAAACAAACATTAGAGGGGAGTTAACCTTTCCCTATGCTATCCAAAACTAAAAAAAATGTTTGGCTAGAGTTTCCCCTACAATATGTACCAGTTCCAACTTACATACAAATTCAACTTAAGAACAAACCTACAGTCCCTATCTTGTACGTAACCCGGGGACTGCCTGTATGTCAAAATTGTTTTTTGCTTACATTGCATAGCTTACATAAACTCATAAACCACGCAGAGGAAATGAATATCTAGGCAACCACCACATCATATAGTTCCAAGGCACATGTGATACTTCTGGGTGTCTGACCATCTTTCACTACAAAAAAAAATTTGCTTTGTTGCTCCAGTATTTTAAAACGTTAGTGTTCTGCTAATTGAGAACTCCCAGCACTTTCCTCATGTGTTCTTTAAAAGTGGAAACCAGCTGGTGTCACCAGTTGGAAAAAGCAGAGGCCATGTAGTAATTGCTTCTAAACAAATGCTAAAATTCAAAATGTTTCACAACCAAGAATGAAATAATTTCATATACAGCTTTGTTTTGGACTATGATTCCAAAACTACTTACGTGATCACAGTCCAATGATGTATTTTCTAAAGCAGGGGTGTGCAACCTAAGGCCCGGGGGCTGCATGCTGCCCCCAGCATTGGGGAGCCCATGCTGGCTCTCCAGGCCCTCCAGCCCCCTGCTATCCCCCTGCAGGGCTGGAGCACCCAATCTATCTTGGGCCCCCCTAGGCTCTGGTGAGTGTCCTTCTCAGTCAGAGGCCACATGAGCAAGGATTTGGTTTTGGGTTTTTATGCTTCTCGCTTTTGTGTAGCCCCTGACTGATTTTTCTGTGGCTGTGGCCCCTGACCCCAAAAAAGATCCCCACCCCTGATCTAAAGCAACATAACACAGACTATAGTTTTTACAGTCTGATACTCATTTGCTCTTTTGCCATCCATTAACTAAACTGGCTCAGTTTAACAAATTTGAGACCGTTCTACACTTGGGCCTTTAATACAATAGCAATGCATACAGTTCAAAGGCTTTAAAATATGGTATATGTAGCCTGCTCCAGAAAGCCCATGCCAGTGAAGACCTCAGTAACTTTGTTAGCAGAGTAAAAATACTTAATTTACTAGAGTTGCATAAAATGAGCATTTTTTTGTAATGTGATGTTGGACGTTTATTTACTAGAAAGTAAATAACTCATTTGTATCCTTAGGCTCATCAGTCTTTTTCTTTGAGCTCTTCTTATCTGCTCCTGACAACCAAGTCAGCAGCAGCCAATCAGCTGAAGATTTCATGTTACCATTATAGGCGGCCTCCTGCAGACGCCACTTCTCTTTATAAGAATGTAGGATTTTTCCCTTCCTCGTTGGGATAATGGGCCCTCTTATTTTTTTTCTATACCATTGCTATCATTTAACTCCTTTGGAAATCTTGACCTGAGAGAGTACCAGTGGCCTTAGAGCAGTTGTTTTCAGGCCTTTTACCATTTTAGTTTATGGATCTTCTTCAGATCATTGCAGGGTAGTCTGAAAATGCAGATACTTATTATGACCTGACCTAACAGGGTTTTTCCTAGCCTTGATTCCCGTGTGCATAAAATAGGAAGAAAGGGGGCACATTTAATCTTTCCACTTCATCTGTAAAGGAAAGGATCATATAACAGTAGTTACTAAAGAGTGATTTTCTTCTCCAGCAGTCAGTAACTTTGGATGAAATGACTGACAGACAGAAGAAATATGCTTTTTCTTTCAGGTGGCTGCAAAGTGACATAGTAGTACTTGTTTAAACCCAGAATATCAGTTTGTATTCATCTGACATTGTATGGGACATGGCCAGAGTCTCCTGCCACATGTAAGACACTTTTATGCCAAAAAGACTCTTGAGACATTTCCCATGTCCCTTTTTCCCCTTTCCTAGTAAAGTGAAACTATTTCCAAAACTAACGACTGGAGGTTTATGGCTCATGGAAAATTCTTTGCAACAAGAAGTAACTCTTCCCTGGTACAAATAGGGCTAATTTTCATATGTATGCATTGCACACATCTGAGTTAAGGTTTCTGGCTTTTTAGCACCACTTCCATCCAACACAGTGGTAGAAGTATGCTCGGTTTTTTTTGGTTTTATTTTTAAAAATAGAGGTAAGCTTTTTTTAATCTTGAATATTTTTGGATAGGTACTGGTCCTCAGTTGTGATGACTAGGTTAGGACTCTTGTTTGGTGACCACTGTTCTAAGGTACCTAACCAGTAGATTGAGATCTATTGGTACATGTTGGAGCCTCTGACTGATGGTCTGGACTGGTTTGGCCAAGAGGCTATTAAGTGCAGCACTTCAGCTGTCCCTCCCCCTACTGCTGTGCACCTCCTGCCCTTTGCCTTGGAGTTGTTTCCCTCTCCCATCCTGTATTCTGTCTCCATGGAACGGGGGTGGGGCGGGGGCACAACAGGTTTTGGGATGGAGGGAATTTGCTGGCTGCTTTTGAGAGTGGTTCAGGGCCAGGGCAGTGGTAAGCCTGCCTTAGGCCCCCTGCACCACCACACAGGAGCCACCTGTGGTAAGCAGAGTCCAGCTAGAACCTGCATCCTGAATCCCTGTCTGTCATGTACCCTTTCCTGCATCCCAAGCCCCTGTCCTAGCTCTGAGCCCCCTTAGATCCAGACTCCATTACAGAGCTTTACCCTGAACCATCTCCTGCACCCCAACCCCTGCCCCAGGCTCAGCTCAGAGCCCTTCTCTCACTCCAGATACCTTAGTCCAAGACCAAAGCCTGTGCCCCAACCCTCTGTTCCTGCCTGATGAAAGGAAGGAAAGATGGAGTGAGCAGGTGTGGGGCCTTTGAGAAGGGGCACTGAGGAGGTGGGGCAAAGGTATTTGGGTTTGAGTTAGATCCTGGATTGCACTTATATTCAAAAAGTGATCTCATACTTTAAGAGGTTGGAGACCACTGCCTTAGAGAAATGGTCATGTTTGATGATGATAACTTTGTCTTGGCTCACCTTTATAATTTAATCATGTGACCAACTAAGATGGTGAAGCTGACATGTTCTCACTCTTAGAGCACTGTGAACAATGGTACTGGGAAGGGCAGTTCATAATTAAATGAAAATGAGCAGGAATTCCTAATCTCTTTGCTCACTTGAAGAAATCTTAGGCTTTAGTGCATTCTGTGCATGGATTTAGGTAAGAGTTTAGAAACCTGTTTTGTACAATAGGTGTAACTTCCTCAGTATGCTCATTCTGAAATTGGTTTGTCCATGAACAAAGCTATCCTGATTTTAATTAAATCCATTTAAAGCCACAGCATTAAAATTTCTGTATTATGTACTTGTATATGATTTTTACATAGTTTGTACCTGAGATGACATTCCCACTGGAAGTCTAATTAAAACATTTTTTACAAAAAATCAGTAACTCAATGTTGTCATTTTCTTGGAAAGCACATACTATAGTACTGGTGCCATCTACTTTGTGTTAAACAACATTCACTATTTTATAGCTGCTTAAAGTGACAGTACTGCTGCTCTTCAGATCAAAGATTATAGTGTAGGTTAAAATAAATAATTAGAACTTAAAATTTACTTTGAAGCAAACCCTATAAAATAAGATTTGCAGTTATCACCTAACTAAGCTGAAATCATGAGTTTCATGAACTACTTTCTGTATGTTTGTCTTTGTAGTTGTATCACATGTCCTATGGTAAAAATTAACAAGCTTCTACATACCATTTTTAATTTTTGTTACTGCTTAAGTTCTGTGTAACTGGATGTTTAAGGCTACAGATAATTTGGAGTTAAATGGTTATTTGTTACAACCTTTGGAAGTCTAGTACTGTCCCGTGCCTCCCTACAGCGCTCGCCCCCCCCCCCCCAAAGTATCTGACAAATGGGCAGCAGTTACATCTTTATACCTCTGAGAAATTACCAAAATTGGGGTGGTAAGTGACTGAAACTACTAACAAGGGAGACAAATTGAAGAATTTGAAGAGGGATTGGAAAACTCGACCTCATTTTACTCAAACTGTGTAAGGAACAAAGTTAGAAAAGTCAAAATATCACTTTGGACCATGGTAAGCAGATGAGGTCCAGCACCTGGTGGACGGGTAAAATGTGTTTGATATAACATTCACTCACTTACTACCTTTCAAGTAATTTTCTTTTATGATGCAAAATAAATTTACAATGAAGGTCTGTTTTGGGAATATTCTTGTCCTCTTGCTCTTTTGCTCTTCTAGCAAGCCTCACATGCATTTAATTTTCTACCATTTGAAGTAGCTCTGTACTGACCCACAAAGATTCGCCTATCAGAGTGACGGTCTTTTTTTGTTCTTCAGGAGTGAAATAAAGATGAGATTATCATAATTTAGATGTATAATAAATATTGATCCACTGCATAGTTGTGTTGGCAACATGCCATAAATGAAGATTCTGCTAGCTCCTGTCTTATAGCATACCTCTTAATTGTTTTGGGTCCACTGTACCACAACACATGGTAGACGCTGCAAAACGCAATAAAATCAGTGATATTTAGCCTGGTTCAGTTTCTGCTTATTTATAGGAAAAGCATTGGCCTTGAGGGCTTTCCAATAGAATTAATGCCAGTAACCAATATGACTGGTTGACAATTCCTGACTAAACCGGCATATTCTTGGTGGAAAAATCAGATCTGTATACATTTGAACAAGATCAATTTTTTATCAAATGAAGTAGGCATAAATATGCTTTTCTAGCTTGAGTAATTTACCCATTGCAAACTTGATTTCATCTTGTTTTCTTATAGCAATTAGCACTATAATTTCTGAACAAGACAGTTGTAACCATTCATAGTAGGAATGAAATTATGTTCAGTGTGTGTACAAACTGTTTTGGTATAATGTTTTAAATGTCTTGCATATATAAAATATAGTACTCATTCTTCAGATTGTACTAAGCAATTTGTGTTTCAAGTATAATGACTTCAAACTCAGCTAGAATAATGCTTAAAAATATAGTAATTCTGTACCATAACTCAGTTTTGCTAGAAATGCCTAATTATGTAACTATACTGTAAATGTATATTAAATATTGTTATAGGAAGTGCATATAGGATCAGCTGATCTTAATGTTTGATCCCATTATACATTGCTAAAATGAAAAATGTTAGTTGATCTTGCTAATGTTTGTGTTAAATCAATTACAAAATTTCTAGACAGATGCATCTGTATGAACAAAATATTTAATATGGGTATATAGTCTGGTCATATTTCAGTACATTAGAAAAACTAATACTTGGTGTTTTATGTGTATATGGATATACCAGCAGCACTAAATGTATAAATACCATATTTTTCTGAATGAACTGGTTGTACTGTTTACAAAATTTAACAATTACATATGGACTGTAATGCCGAAGTAAGTCTTGAGAATCACCTTTTTTTTGCCAGGTCTAGAAATGTGAATCTTGATTTTAAAACAATTTTTACTGTTTTTACATTTTACCCCCATAATTTTCCTAATAAATGTAACCTTAAATTGTAACTGACTTTTGATTTCCTGAATTGAAATCTACATGTAACTTAATTATTGAATATAGTGTACTTACTAACTTGTGATTTTTGGGATGGGTTTTTGGGGGGCTTTTAATTAAAGGCATGGTGAATGATGTATTTCCCAAAAGTTTGTGCTGTGTTTTCTAAGTGTTTATGCAAAATGAGAAATGTAAATCAGAGATTAAAACTATGTCTGCACTTGGGAGTTAGGAGTGTGAGATTCCCAGCTTGCATAGATGTAATGGTACTAAAGAATCGAGCTACTTATTAAAAGTGGTAGCATAGATGCAATATCATGGGAAGAGGCAAGTTGTAGCATGGGCTACCCAAGGTACCTATCCACAGCATGTATGTACTCAAGGCAGCTAGCCCAGACCATGACTGCGCATGTTACTATGCCTGCACTGCTGTTTTCGCATTCTAGCTCAGTGACAACTAGTGAGATGTGTTTACATGATCTGGGAATTATACCTTACTCCCAAGTGCAGAAGTAGCCAACTATGTTTTTACTGCAAGCTTTCAGTTAAATTCCACTTTCTCTGTTTGAACCTTTTCACCCTGCTGGGAGAGCAATAGTGCTGTTGCTTCCTAGCAGCCTTTTACACATTGTTTTACATTGCTACGTATTTCATTGCAGTATCCCCTTTACTATTCAGCGACTTTGTGAGTTGCTGACAGATCCAAGGAGGAATTACACAGGAACAGACAAGTTTCTTAGAGGAGTGGAAAAGGTAAGTAGTCTTCATTTCAGAGGCATTGGAGCTAAATTGTAACTACTGATTGTATAACATTTAAATGACTCCCAAAGTTTTATTGGTTTCATTATGACTGTAATAGCAACTGCAATTTGGTTAATTTTAAAAAAAGAACTGCAAAAAGCTATTCTAAAATGTTTGACCCAAATGCAAATGCAGAATTGAGTCTTTTTCTGTTACTGTTGGAGTGCGCCAGTATTGCTATGTATACAGGAAATAATATTGCTTACTGTTCTGAGCCCCACCAGTAAATAACTGAGTGATAAGAAATGCAATGGGTACAACCATGTAAGTTATTAAGTCTAGCAAGTTCTTCCTTCCTTGCTTTGTAGGTTTGAATTAGACTAAAAAGCTGAAGCAAAGATTTGTTTTTCTCAGATCTCCAGCAATTTTAAGCACATTAAAATCCTCATTAATTGCATACCAAACTTTTTTTATAGTCTCTTATTTAGAATGTTTTCCAAAAGCATCCAGTAATACTTCCAGAATTGATGTCAAACTTGTTCACCTGGGAGTGCCCAGTTCGATTCAGGGCATGTGGAAATGTGCATGGTTTGCAAATTAGGGCCCTATACTGCTGTTGGTCAGTAGTGGATCTGCCAGTGATGCCTATGGTTGGTTTGAGGGTAGATGATAGCCCTCATTTAGTAACTAAGCTTCTGTTAAGTAATGCTGATGTAGTGTGCAGCAGTCAGTGAAAAATTAAGTATTGTGGTTCATTCCTCTAGTTGCAGCACTGTACCTGCCCTTTCCATATGGCTATATGTAAATGTGGCTATTGATCATGGGCATCTAAAACCCCACTGAAAAGAATACAGCACCACTTAAGAGTTGTTGCACACTAAGCTGGTGCTACATTTGAGTTACAGATTTAGGCACTCAAATTTAAAAATCTTGGCCTTGATTTTTTTTTAAGTGTAGATTTTACAGTCTGACTTTATCATGGGGGAACAAGAGCAGTTTGACACATACGATAAATCTACTACTAGTTTGACATCTTCGTTATAAAACTAATCACTGCTGCCTTTTACTTCTGTTGATGTTCTGTTGAAAGATGTTTGTGGTGGTGGACTATGTTTTGGGCTGTAATTAGTAGTAACCAACACATCTTTTAGTATTAACATTTCATGTTGTAGGCTTCTCATAATTCACCCTAAACTATTTTGGAATAGTACTCTTGTATATGCATTACCTATTTTTCTACCCATCAGCCATTTCTTTCTGAAATTCTCACAGTTGCTGTAGCACTAGTGAAGCTCTTCTGGGGCTAGTACTGTTGGGTGCACTAGTATAAACCAGCAGTTGGTGATTATGTGACATAAGGTTATAACTAGTATAACTTTGCCACCTACCACTGGGGAAGAGCACTGACTAGCAGCAACTTGAGATTTTCAGCTTCATGTGGAGCATCAGCTGCTTGTAATTAGAATCATCTAAGTTACAGACCTCACCAAAATGTGGTTTACATTGCTTTGACCTCCATTGTAATTGCAATATGGTGTAAGTCTTATTTGGTTTGTATTCTTCTCATCAGCAAAGCACCTTTACCATTGTTTGAGGATTTTAGTAGGTGAAAACTACTCTGAAGGTCGTATTTGCCTTCAGAATAATCTAATTTAACATTCTGTAGTGTTACTTTTATCAGGTAATTTTTTTGTTTAAATCTTGCTTTCATGTATAAAACTTCAAGTTCTGTCTGGATCAGAAACGTTTCCTTCTGCTTCTAAACTCACAATGCTTTTTTTTCCTCTTGGTATTACAGAATGTCATGGTTGTGAGCTGTGTATACCCGTCTTCAGAGTAAGCATAAGATTAATTTCAACTATTTAAAGATTTGGGAGTAACATAAGAGGTTTTTTGTTCTCCATGTTGCTGGCAGTAATGATATCTCCTTGCCAAGATTCATACATGTACTACAAAATTCAACTTCCATGTCAATGAGTTAAACAGATGCTCTTCAAATCTCTCAGGCTTTGTGTGGCAAAAGAGGTGAAGGTGTCCTGCAGGGATGTATTGCTTGCTTTTCTACCTGTATAGTAATTTTGGGATGAAAACCAAGCTCCTGAGCCAAAATGTACAGCACAGGTTATTCATACAAAGCAATGCATAAGTGCATTACACAACGACTCAGTTATAAGAGTGAGGATGATGCCATTCTATTAGTGGTTTGTCAGCTTTTTTAATAAACTCTTTTCTTCAGAGATTAATTCTTTCTGCAAAAATTTGCTCTGAACAGCAGTTTGGCACACACAGTGCTAAGTGAGGGCACAAAAGTGGGGGTAAATTTGGGTCTTTTAAAAAAAGATTAGGATTTTATTTGAACAGAATCAAAGGGAATATAGATTCTTGCCTTCCACGGATCCTTTCAAGAGAGGATACCTACCCCTACCAAGGTTGCCCTACAGTAGATAGTTTGGTGCTCCTATGACTATTTACATAAAACAAGATCAAGTCTGAGTGCCTAGAAGATTGCAAAGTAATATACAGGACCTGGAGACAGTGAAGGGGAAATGAAGGGGAGTAATTTGATAGAGAAATGCTAGTTGTATGAAAGAAAATTGACTTCAGAAAAGTGGCTTTAGTGCCATTGAGTTGTCTAGGAGAGGAAAGCCGCCTCTTACCATACTCATTCGAAGAAGCTAGGTAAAGCACAGAGAAAAATTCTTCCAAACCTTTTGTTTTAAAATGAAGTTATAATATAGCAGTGTAGAAGTGGTAGGTCATGTAGTCTAGATGCCTTCATTGAGGCAGGACTAAGTATTACAAGGACAGTACTGCGCTTGTCATATTGGTTAAGGACGGCACGTGTTACACACAGGTAAATGAAAACCCCACATGTCAGAACCTGAAGATGTTGAATAGGATCATATAGTGTAGGACAGGGATGGGCAATAATTTTTGCCTGGGGGCCACTTCAAAAAATTTTAAAATATCCCCTGACCACCCCGGAAGGGGCGGGGCCTGAACAGGAAGGGGTGGGGCTACCCACCCCCAGACCATGACTTTGCCCTCCCTTTGCCCTCCCCCTTCCCACTAGGCACCCATGCCCTGGAAGAAGATTGGCATGCTCCCCCACCCCCAGGCTAATCGTCCTGGGGGGTGGGGGAGTGCAGGAAGCCTCCTCCCTCTGTGAGAGGAGCATGTGGCACTTTGAAGTGCTGCGGGCTTCTCGCAGGGCCGGGGCAGGGCAAAGGAAGCTTCATGCAGCTCCTTCTCACCCAGGTCTTGATTGGTCCTGAGGCAGGGGAGCGCACAAAGCCTCCTCTGCTCCCTCCTCACTCCCTTCCTCCCTGCCTGCCCTGCAAGCAGCATGAGGTGCTTCAAAGCACCATGTGCGCCTGGCAGGGCGGGAGGAGGCTTCATGCACTCCCCTGTCCCCAGATCAATTAATGCCTGGGGGTGGGAGAGTAGCAAGGCCTCCATGGGCAAGATCCACCCGCTTGGCGGGCCGGATCCGGCCCCCGGAGGCCCTTCTGCCTACCCATGGTATAGGATATCAAGGTATTCTTACTGGATCAGCACCTGTTCTGTGAGAAGAGTATTGTCCTCCAAAGTATGTGATATGAGGGAAACTGACGTTTAATGAAGGTTTGTTGTCATGGCAGTTTTATTTTTTGTATCTATCCATGGTGGCTTACATATCCAGTAGACACTGTTCCTGCCTGCAGAGTTTAAAATGTAGAACCCCAGTCCAGCAAACACTTACGCATATGCTTCACTTTAAATGTGTGTATAGTCCTGTTGAACATAAATATGCCTTTTATTTTATTTATAGGAAATTAGAGGATGTCAAGATACGCAGGGCAAAGGCAGATGACAGTGTGCTTAATTAGTCACTTAATGGGTATTGAAGTCATTTTAGTTAAAGTATTCCTATACTCTGTTTTAATTGAAATCTGTAATTACGTTTAATCAAGAAATTATTTTTTTGATCTCCTTCTGGGAACTAAGGAGCCTTAAGTTGCTAAGTGTAATTTTTGATTTCTCATAGGAAAAATAATTCCAATAGTTTAAACAGGATGAATGGTGTTATGTTTCCAGGAAACTCACCAGGTTATTCAGAGAGGTAAGTTGAGTAGTTTCAAGAGGCAACATGTTTGTGTGGGGGTGTGATAGGATGAAGAAAAGTTCTACGGTTTTGGAAGCAACTGGCCAGGACATCTTGCCATAGTAGTGTTATTGACATGTGAAAATTTTTTTAGTCCTGTTCATATAGAGGTGGACTTGATTGATTTTTGCATGATGAGATGTGTTGGAATTTGAGCTAAATAATTCAGCTTTGAAAATGAAAATAAGTGACCAGGTTCCTTTTCCAGGTTTTTTTAATTTAGAGCAGGGGTGGGCAATAATTTTTGTTGAGGGGAGCCACTCTAAGATTTTTATAAGTGGTCAATGGTTGCACTTTTCTGTGGAGATGTGGGGCCTAGGGTGGAGGTTGGGTGCAGAAGGGCACAAGGGACTGGGGTGCAGGAGATGGTATGAGGTCTGAGAGGGAATTTGGGAGAAGGAGGGGGTTGTTAACTGGGTCAGGGGATTGGGGTGTAGGATCAGGGAGGAAGTAAGGGTGCAGGAGAGGATTCTGGGCTGGGGAAGGTGCTCTAAGAGGAGGTGCAAAGTCTGGGAGGGAATTGTGACTTGGGGCAGAGGGGTGCAGAGGTTTTGGATGGTAACCTGGGGGAGGGAGTTGGGGTGCAGGAGGGGCAGGGGTGCCAGGCTCTGACTGGGAGGCGCATACCTAAGCCAGCTGCCCTATAGCAACCCAAAGGCAGGCTGGCCTCCCCGCTTGCTGCAGCCCTAGGTTACTTCAAACTGCGGGCTTGTTCCCTCCACATGATTCTGAGCTCTAGGAAGGAAAAGAGGCTTGTGCTGCCCCAGGCCAATCTCTCAGCTCCTATTGACTGGTTGTTTCCAGCCAATAGGAGCTGAGGATTGGGCTGGAGGCTGGGAGATAACATACAGCCTCCCCCTCCCAGTAGAGCAGAGAGCCTCATGGACTGCACTTTAAACTGTGGCAGCAGCGTGCCTGAGGGTTCCAGCAGGGTGGTCTGTGGGCCAGATCCGGTGACTTGGCAGGCCCGATTTAGAGTGTATTTTAATTGTTTAACTAAAAGGTGTAAAATGAATTGTTGTTTTTTAGATCTAATATAAATGGTCCTGGAACTCCCAGACCAGTAAATCGGCCAAAGGTTTCTTTGTCGACGCCTATGACAACAAATGGTTTGCCAGACAGCACAGACAACAAAGAATCAAGCTTGCAACAAAAGGAAGAAAAAACCCACAGGTTTGTAGAAAATAATACCTAATTCAATATTTCATTACTTTCATGGTCTGCACTTACAATTTTGTAAAGATTTTTAAAGCAAAATGTACCTTTGGTAAGAATCAGTTCTGCAATATGAATTTTCAAAAAGATTGTGGTACATACTCACCTCCATTAGATATATACTTTCTATTTTTTGTTGTTCTGGATATGCAAAGTGAAGATTTGTATTAGTGTGACTCTCTGTAATGGAATAATGTGTAATTGAAACTGTTCCTCGGCTTTACTTGCTGAGTTTTTATATATTTATAATAGTCCAGTTCTTTTCTGATTGTGTAAATATCTGGTAAGAGTGCGAATGAAAAATAATGTTGCATTAAGATGGGATTCCATGTTTCCACATTTAACTACTGCTGGGATGGTGCATTAAAACCAGTATATTTAAAATCATAAATGCTTGTTACTTATAGATCTTCTTTTCCTCAAATTATAATAAAACATAGTCTAGGCCTATTATATATCAGCCCAATTCACTCTTCTGGCAAAAAGAGTGGTCTGTACTTCACACGTGAAAATTTAATAATGCCAGACTTTGGCCAGTAATGAGCAGATTGAGTTCTACAGTGTAGAACCTCTCATGGAGAACAATACCTTGCAAGGAACAACCTCCCATATATATCTCTGTTGATCTCAGAGGGGCAGTTTGAGAAATGGGGCAAGATGTGAATGTTTTTTGATACCCAGACATGACTTCTTTGGGTCTTACAGTGAATCACCAGCATCTGAATCAGAAGGTACTCAAGGCAGCCCTATAAAAAATAAGCATCCTGAAGATGATCCTGTGGAAGCAGAGGGACATGAGGTAAAAAGACTTAAATTTGACAAAGAAGGGGAAGCAAGAGAGACATCTAACCAAACTGCCTCGAGTGAAGTCTCCTCAGTCATGGCAGAAGAGACTGAAACATCTACATCTCAGGATAAAGAAAAAGATACTAGCTGTGCCAGACAGCACTGTACAGAGGAAGAGGAAGAAGGTATTTCAGATTTACCCATATTATGTAATCTTTAGCTAGGGACAGGGAATCCTCTAGATTGTATCCAGTTCTACTCTGGGACCTTCCTTCTCTTGAAGTCTGGTTACGGTGGGACTACACTTGACAGTTTGCTGTAATTTAGGAATAAAACTAAGTGAACATAAGATGATTCTTTTCTTTGGGGCTGAGCATCATTCAGCAGTTTGTAAATCTCTCCAACAGTGGCAGGGTAGCAAATCAAAAACGTAACCACCATGTGAGTTACAATGCTGAGCACTACCCAAAGGTCCATGAATCAGGCACTAGTGCAGAGTAAAGAAATATATATTACTATCTAGAAGAAGCTGGCATGAATTGATATCAAGGTTGTACTTCATATTCTTTCTCTTTTCTGTTCTGATTGCCTATATTCAAGGTTCACTGCTTAGTTTGTAAAATATCCTGCTGGATGGAATTTTTGATGTACACTTTGTTCAATCTTGTGCTTAACTATTATCAAGAACAGTAGCTATCCTTGGGGAATGTGGAAAAGTAAGAAAAGTCCATTCATCATTTAAAAGCTTCTGTGTATAAAATCACACAGCTGAATGTAGTCTGACACCATTAAAATTTATAATATAATATTGTATATAACATGATGTTGTGGAAGTTGGTAACTTTAAGTATGTTTAAGACAGGGCTACTCAACTTTGGAAGCCCTGGGGGCCACAATGATACTCTCAGCACATGCAGACGATGCAACTTAAGTGTGGTTGCATATACATGCAAATAGCTTCTTTCACACTGACAGGCATGAATATAAAGATTAAGCCTTAAGCTGCAACGCTGGACACAAATGTGGCCAGTCTGAGTCAGTTAGCACCTCTCAGGCTCTGCACACAAGGCTAAGCAGCCAGCACTTCCCAAAGTGCCCCGGCACACCCAGCACCTCCTCCCTCGGGGCTAGAAACACGAACACCCTGTACCTGTCTGTCCTAGCCAGCCTCTTGCATCTTTCAGTGCTCACCCTCCCTGGGAGATGCCTCACAGTTGTGGAGCATGTTCCTAGTCCAGGTCATGTTCAAAGGATTCCACTCGTGGGCAATGTGTTGAGCCCCGCATAAACCTGAACCGCACGGTGGGCCACAAACAAACAGACCGTGGGCCGCATTCGGGCTGCATGTGGAGTAGCCCTGATTTAAGCTGACTCAGTTTAAAATTTACATCAGCTCACTTTTCTATAGAGGAAAAATAGACGAATGCATTTTTATATTATAAATCAGTTTCCTAGTGTAAATGTTTGGGGATTCAAACTAATTTAATACTATTGATGATGTCTTTTAAAAAGAATGCATTGTTAACACTGTCATTAATGTAAATGCTTTCAGAGTCCTTCATGTCCTCAAGAGATGTTGCTCCAGAAAGAAAAAATCAAGAAAAAGACACTGAATCCTTAAGTGTGAATGAAGAGATCTCAGAGGAAAATAATCAAATGGAAGAATCTGACCAGTCTCAAGTAGAGAAGGTTTTACGTTCTGAAGACAGTGAAAGTAGTGGATCTGTCATTAGGGGAGCTGACTGCAATGAAACTGAAGAATTAGAATCATATGCCAGTGAAACTCCTGAAACTTCATCAGAGACCCCTATGGAAAACAGTGATGAAGCCACAGAAGCTGCAGAAGAACCAATGGAGCAAGACTAATAATTTAAATACACTTAGATGCAGTATTTTCCATAAGGCTCTGATTTTACACTGTATAAATAATTTTATGTAATAAAGTGGACCTTTAGTTTTACAAGAGAAGCAGGCTGTAAAATAAACTTCTCCATGGATTGAACCCTGAAGGAGTCATACATGTTAAGAACTGTGAATACCAGCTCCTTCAGGTCCTGCTTACCGCTGACTTTTCGGTTTGGTCAAATCAGTGGTTTGTGTATAGTTTTTTTTATTTAGAATAAAAGTTTTTAAACTGGAAGGTGATTATAATTTTGACAACTTTTTTGGAGATTATCACATTTAGTTATACGTATGCAAGAAAGCTTAGTGTCTGGTCTTTCTCTGACAGCTATAGCAGTTACTTCATAATTTGGTTACAGTTTCAACATGTGAACCATAAGGTTTCATGCTGGTTTCCAGACTTTTGACTACATACTGTGGAATCTTAAATTGTGTTTAAAATGTTACTATACACACACACACACTATTCTAAGGGGGGAAAATGTTATATTTTTCTGTTTCTACAAAAGATGAATACAGTGTACACTTTTTCTATTGGAAAAGACTGAGTTCACCTCTCAAGGCAGTTTTTTGCCTCTTAAGAAACCAAATAAAATCTGGCCCATATGGAACACTGGACATCCTAGCATTATTGTAAACACCAGGTTACACACATTCCAAGAAAACTGTTCAGACTACAATGCTTTTATATACTTCTGAGGTGCCTGAGTGAAAAGATTTCATTTGAGAAAATGTGCTTTATGTTGAGAACAAAGTAATCAAAACTCGAGCTTAAACTTTTGTAGATGGAACATTTGCAAACTTGATAACAAATTGTCTGAAAAATTGGACAGCTACCTGCCTTCAAGTGCTTCTCAGAGCATTGTGAATATTAGAGGGTTTCTTTCAGAATTATTCAAATGTATGCAAATGGCATTGGTAGGGTACAACACTGTATTAGAAGAATTAATATATTACCTTAGTTATGTACCTGAGCTAAATAACTAAACATTTTAGGAGTGCATATAAATCACCATAATTTATAAAACATTTTGGAAGTGAACTAAATATTTTTGAACATGCTACTTTGACAGCCAGTGTTATTTTTTTTTCAAACCAGCTCAAAGCACAACTACTGCTTTAAACTCACAATCTTTTCAAATTCCCATATTTAAAGACATGCAAGCTGCAACCTCCCAGTCACAATTACTGGTTGCCAAATTTATACCTGTTTCTTCAATTGTACCTTTTTGATATTTAGAGTTTTTAAATTTCTGTAGATTTTTGTAGATTGTAATGAGTGCTCACTGCCATTGTGAAACGGTATATAATTGTATAATTTCTGTGTGTAAACTGAATGCTTGGGCTTTCAATACAGTATTCATATAAAGCAATAAATATTAATGTTATAAAACATTCGAGTACATTTTTATCACAATATAAAAGGATCCCATTTTTTAGTTGAAGTTCAGATTCCTGAAGTACAAAAATGACCCCCAAAAACGCATGCTTAACAGTATCTTGTTACTATGTGGTATGCTTTATATATATGTTTGGGAAAATACAGCTTTTGAATAATACCTGAATAATTTGGCTCAGTTTGTATATTTGTAAGGTAATGTACTACTTACTGACTTTGTTGCCCATCTAGTTCAAAGCTGACAGGATGAGTTCAGGGGAGAGGCTTGCTTGGTTTTTTGTTTTGTTTTGTTTTTTTTAATATATTCTAGGGGTTAGTGTTCCCTGAACAGAAATCAAACATCCATTTTTCTTTTTTGCTGAAGGATAAGATATGTATAATAAAAAATGAAAGGACTGCACCAACATGTTGGAATTAGGGAAGCTTTTTCAAAAAATGACAGCTAGTGACATCTTACTTTTTTGAAAATATTTTGCCAATGAGAACAAAACTCAATTTTTAAAATTTAGAGATTTCTGAAATTTTCTTTAGAATGTTTGTTTGTGAAAATATTGTCAATAAACCTATTCTTTAAACATCTATGACCTTTTGATATGTTTATTTTAGCAACGTTACTGTTGCAGAACGGTTTTAAAACTTGCTTGAATGAATGAGAAGGATCCCCTTGTTAATCAGCAAATTTTACTTTTTTGCAGAATTTTTTTTAAAGTAAATTCAGCTTGAATACATCCCATACAGAGTTAGTTAATGGTTAAATGCAGAAATATTTAATAACTTACAAAATAGCACAGGTAAGTGCACACATTGCAAACATTCTGCATATGCTAGTAGTTGGTATCCTGTGATTCCAAAGTAAAGGCATAGTCAGATCTCCAATATGTGTGACTGCATAGACAGCCTTTGTTTCCTACCATTATAAATGAATGTAACTACATGTACTCCTATCTCCACATTTATGGCTTTATTTTTAAAGAAGACTAATATCTACAACTACCACAACTGCATACATTTTGTACATGCTATTTTAGCATTTACATACATGAATTAAGCATGTAGCAGCATGTGCCATCTTTTTTTTAATTGTACACCCTCACTTGTAAGGAATAGCCAGTTATTCTAAGAATAGTCCTGTGCTCGTTTTGATGAGTGTTAGTCTCTCAGACTTAAGGCTGCAAACAGTCAACATTCAGAATTCAGTGGTATTGCGGAAGATGCAATACTACTCTAAAAATCTACATTACTAATTAACATTTTTCAACTAAAATATTTGGGTGCTATATAACACTATTACAATTTAGACCTGACTGCTGTGGCACGTGGTTAAGTCTAGTTGGTTTTACTTTACACTGTGTTCATGCTACAACTATTAATACTGTAATAGGGAAAAACTGAAGATGGAATAGTCCTTTTAGTTTTCCTGCACTGGAATTAGAATTTGGAGTTGACGTTTTTAAATGTACCCATTTGAGGCATTTTAATGGAAATTGCAGGTGCCCATCACCTTTCAGAATCTGGCCCTCAGGCAGCAGACTAAATAAGTGATGGGTCTGATGGAGTGCTTTTACATGCTCACACCTTCAAGATTGTCTATTTACGATCCCAGAACTACTGGGCCTACATGAACAAGTTCAGTTTTACAGAACGAGAGAGGATGTATAGTTCCTTATTTCACAAACTGAGCATGATAAAACCTGACCCCTTTGTTATTTCCTTTGGATTATCCAATGTGTGCAGCACCCACCCCCCCCAAAAAAGTTAGACCCTCCCATACCATCTTAGAATCTATCTTTTGCATACCACACACAGCCAAGTACAGGTTGGATCTAAACTAGTACCCTAGGATCATCTGTTGATGTAGATGGGCAAGGTAAAAATCCATATCCAAACTTTTATATCAAATCTATGCCTAAGGCTTTTCTGTACACAGCACAAATGTTTATTTAGCCCTCTGGCTAAATAAACATTTCAGGAGGGAGTACTTAATTTGGAAATTGAGTTTGAACTGCATTCAGCTCTCTTGGTGTAGTTTGTTCATGAAATAGTTGAAACCTGCTCTGTTAAAATGGGCTTTTAATAGGTTTTCCTCCCTAAAGAGGCAGGGTTTACCTCTGGTAGTTAGTGCAAAGGAACTGATTGCCTGGTTTCTCCTGACTGCCACAGAATCTCATTGTGTGAGCAGGGCAAAGTATTTAAAATTCTCCAAATGCAAAATGGACTGTATTGGGGGGGCTTGCTTTTCTTTTTCCAAGTGGATGCCAAACTTGCATGTGCAATTGCTGTAGGTAAAATATAATAGAGCAGGTAGGTACTTGCAGTAATGGGAGGTTTGTATGTCTCTTGATGCAAGCACATGCATTTGCTTCTGAGATAATAGATGTTGTTCTTTGAGTGATGTCCCTGTGAGTACTCCAGTGTAGGTATCGGGTTTGTCCCAGTACTGCAGATTGGAGATTGGTCAGCAGTGGTCTGCTGGACCGCGCATGTACTCTAGGCGCCTTGTGCCCTTCACAACATTTCTTAGTGCACATGGTCTGGCTCCTGCCAGTTCATCCTAACTTTTCCTCGGTCGCAGATGGAGTGAGCTCCCTCTCCTGAAATCCTGTCAGAACAACAAAAAATTAGTTAGTTCTTAGTAGTAGTAGTAGTTTTTAGTAGTAGTTAATTAGTCTTCAACAATAGCTTTACTAGTTATACAATCATTTTAAAAAAAGAGAGAAAAGGAAAAGACAAATGTCTCAGTACTGCCCATTTAAAAAAAAAAAAAAGAAAGGGGTGGGGAGGAGGGAGAAGACATGATGATGCCTGGATCACCCAGGTTTAAAAATGTGATACTGGCTGGGACCTGATGCCCACGTCAGATGGCACTCCCGCTGTATTCGGTGTTTGGGAGAAAGGCATATTCCCCAAAAATGCCTTCATTGCTCTAAATTAACAACTCAAGCAAGAAGAGAGAGGGAAATGAGGCTTAGGATGCTTTTGTTTGACACAGCACTCCAGTAGTCCCTAGGGACGGAGCCCTCCCCACCTTGGTCGACTCCACCAGAGCCGACAAAACACCAGGCCACTTTGCTGCCATTTTGCTATTTGGTGAAAAAGAGACCCTCTCCACCAGATCTCTGCCACCAACCTCTGTCAGCGTCCATGACAAACCAGGCACTTCGGGCACAGCTCTTGCCCGCTGCCCTGACAAAATGAAGATGGGTCACAATATGTCTACACCGGATTCCAGCCTGGTGCAGAAATTGCTACTGGCCCATGAGTCGGCACCGATGTCACCTGTGGCACAGCTACCAGTGTCGGAATCAGCACCAATACTCAAGCCAGCATTGACAGAGTGCTCTGCACCGGTGGCACATTCCGCACCAGCACCACTTGCCTCACCATAGCCGTTGCTGGCACTGATGTCAGCACCAGACAGAGCCTCTACTTTACCGAGTCCATTGGAGGTGGCATCAGCACAACTCTCAGCACCAACTAAGGCCCGGCGTCAATCACATTGGGTTGCTACCCCCTCCCCCAGCCCTGAATGCATCACTTTTTCTCTGGAGCCTCTTTTGCCATCACCGGCACCATCACCTCCACCTGTTCAAGTTCCAAGACATTGTACTACTGCGGAATACCATAATGCAATGGCACACTGTTCCTTTTCACCTCATTATTATGATCAGCACTGGCACACATCTGTCTCCTGTATCGTCAAGATCCAGATTGCCCACACTGCCAGCTTATGCTTGCTGTCATGGCGATTGCAGGAACACCATCTCCTCTAGACATTCCTCGCCTACCAGGCATTACTGTGGTTGCCACCGCAGTTACAATTGTTATGAATATCATCGTTCAGCACATCATTTCACTATTCTCGCCACTGGTCACTTTGCTGTCACCGATGAGATTCACGATGAAGCTGTGTGGCCTCTCCTATTCCAGTTGACATGCCCCCTCACCTCCCCGCACACAAATTCCATCCCAGACACCCCAACTCACTGACCCTGAAGAAGGTCAACTTTCTGACCACAACCAGCCACAGAGAGTCTCCCTGACGAATCCATCTTCTTTGCCCGACGAGGCAGTAATTCCATGGGTCTCATTGCTGACTGATGACCCTCTGACAGTTTCAGGACCTCTTTAAGCGAGTTGCTGCTAGTCAGGAGGTCCAGATTACAGAGGTGCAAGAGAAACAACACCATCTCCTGAAAAAGTATAGCTCTCCCAAAAATCAAAGGTTACCTTGCCCCTTGACAAGGCTATTTTAGAGATAGTGGATGACATTTGGCAAACACCTGCTTCAGTCCCCGCAACCAACAAGAGAGCGGATAAAAAATATTCCATACCCGCCAAAGGGATGGATTTTCTCTTCACACATTCTCAACCCAACTCCTTTGTGGTTGATGTGGCACAGCAGAAGGCCAAGTCCCCACAATATAAAAACAACAATGACAAAGATGCCAAAAGAATGGATCTTTTTGACAGAAAAGTTTATTTGTTGACCACATTGACGTTTAGAATGGCCAACTATGTGGCCCTCCTCGCTAACCATAACTTTGATAATTATACAAACTTGACCACACTTATAGAACGTCTTCCAGACAATGACAGATTTTAAAATCGGTGGTACAGGAAGGTTATGCTTCTTCTTGTACAGCCCTCCAAATTGCGTCGGACATTGCAGATATAGCCGCGTCAGCTACTGCAACATCAGTAGTGATTCACAGAGCTTCATGGCTTCAGTCTGCGGGGATGCCCAAAGGACTACAGTCTAAGGTGGAGGATCTCTCCTTTGACAGACAGAAACTATTTTCAGAGAAAACAGATGAAGTCCTCCATACCAGTAAGGACTCAAGAACTGCCCTAACAACATTAGGCATGTATACGCCTCCCTACAGGTGCAGATGCTACGCACCCCTACCAAAGTCACCAATCCTTCCCTTACTCTGCACCTCAGCATAGAGGATTCAAACAGCATCGTCCAAAGCAGCACCCCCAAAACACCCGCATGGTGAATCAGCAGAATAACAGGCTGAAAGTTGAGGTTGAGGGTTTGCAAACCATCCTGCTTACCAGTCACCAATGCAAAGATGCTTGGTTGTTTCATCATGGCCTAAGACCATACCAGCAGTGGTGGGCTGCTATCACCACCCATCAATGGATTCTTGAGCTAGTAACATCCAGCTACTCGATTCCCTTCACTTCTCTCCCTCCCTACCCTCCCTGTCCCTCTTCAGGGACTCCTCTCATGAGACTTTCCTAAAACATCAGAGCGGTAGAGAGAGAACCTGAAGAGTTCAAGGGAAGAGGCTTTTACTCCCATTATTTCCTCACCCAGAAAAAGTCAGGAAGATGGAGGTCCATCTTAGACCTCCGCCGACTCAACCGACATCTTCGCAAAAAGAGATTCCGGATAGTGATGTTAGCATCTATTATCCCAGCTTTTGACTCTGGGGATTGGTTTGCATCCCTCAACCTACGGGATGCTTATTTTCATGTCATGATTCATCCGGCACACAGGTGCTTCCTGAGATTTTTGTCAGATCTGAACACTTCCAGTTGCTAATTTTACCCTTTGTCCTGTACTCAGCACCAAGGGTGTTTTTTTTTGTTTTTTTTTTGTTTTTAAGACTCTTGCAGTTGTCATGGCACATCTGCGTCAAGCTGGGATTATCATATTCCCCTATCTCAACAACTGGTTGATCAAAGGTCCCTCCTTTGCCGACACACTCCAATCCACCATTACAATGAGAGCAGTTTTCGAAGCTCTCAGTCTTATAATCAACTTCAAAAAATTGGCTATAACACTGCTACAATTGCTGGAATTCATTGGTCTGTACTCCTCCAGTGCTCGAGCCTACCTACTGCTACACAGATTTCAAGCCATTCAAGATCTTATTCAGATCCTATCCATGAGCCCCACAGTTCCCGTACTTACCTGTCTCCAGCTCATGGGACGCATGGCAGCTACCACATATGTCATATATCATGCAAGGCTCCACCTACGGTGTCTCCAACACTGGATAGTTTCCATCTAAATTCCTGGCAAGCACAATGTTCACAGATGCATTTCAGTGCCACCAAAAGTAATAGAATCCTTGAAATGGTGGACCGTTCCCACAATCATGTTAGCTGGTGTTCCCTTCCACCGGCCTCAACCCATGATGCAAATTATGACGGACGCATCTTTGGTAGGCTGGGGAGCATATCTCAATGATCATCGAATTCAGAATCACTGGTCTAGAACAGAAACCTCTCATCATATCAACCTTCTAGAATTGAGAGCAGTTTTCAATGCATGCAAACACTTTGCCACTCTTATCCGGGGCCTCATCATCAGGGTCCTTACTGACAACATGACTACTGTTTTCTACATCATCAGCAAGGAGCTTGATTGCATTCCCTCTGGGTAGAGGCAATATGTCTATGGAACTGGTGCATCCGGCACAATGTAACAATTCTGGTGGCATATTTACCAAGCAAGGATATTCTCAGCAAATACTTCATCGTGGACCATGAGTGGGAAATACACCATTGGGTACTATGAGGTATTTTTTGTCTCTGGGGTTTCCCCATCATAGCTCTATTTGCAACACATCGCAATGCAAAATGCTAATACTTCTGCTCAAGAGCGGGAATTGGACCAAGATCCTTGGGATGCCTTTCTTCTCGACTGGAGCAGTCAATTGTTCTACACCTTTCCTCCGACTCCTCTGATCCCAAGGGTCTTAGAGAAGATCACCAGGGACAACACAACAGCCTCATAGCCTTGTTTTGGCCCCGCCAGACGTGGCTTCCCTATCTTTTTTGTATGTCTCCGCACCCACCTAATCCCTTGCTCACACGCCACAACCTCCTGACTCAGGATCAGGGAACCCTAGTACATCCTCAATCCAATCACCTCCACCTCACAGCATGATTTCTAATTGGTTCCAGGATGAGGTCAACTGGATGAGATGAACTGTTCCCAAGAGGTCAAACAGATCCTGCTATAAAGCAGAAAACCCACCACCCGGACCACTTACTTGCATAAGTGGCGTAGGTTTAGTTCTTGGTGCATGGACAACAGTCTACATTCCACCTCGCTTCCGATCCATTGCATTCTGGATTACATACTATTTTTAAAGCAGTCCGTCCTAGCTCTGTCATCTCTCAAGGTCCACATTGCTGCTATCACCGCTTTTCACCATACAGTGGATGACTATTCAGTGTTTGCTCACCCAACCACCAGAAGATTCATGAAAGGGTTGGCAAATCTCTACCTGCCACATAGAGAGCTCCCTCAGCCATGGAATTTCTTAGAGCTGGTCCTGGATGCCTTAACACGACCTCCCTTTGAACCCTTGGCGACCTGCTCACTACTGCTGTTACCTACCAAGTTTGCTTTCTTACTAGCAGTAATGTCTACACGCAGGGTAGGAGAGCTTGCCGCTCTCTCTGTTACACCTCCCTGTACAGTGTTTACAAGTCAGGGGGTGATACTCTGCCCTCAACCAACCTTTCTACCAAAAATAAACTCTGAATGTCACATCAATGAGCCAATCGTCCTTCCAACTTTCTGCCCCAAGCCACACTCCTCCCAATGGGACGCTAGGCTTCACACGAGATGTATGCAGGTCACTGGCCTGACCTTCTACATCAATAGGGCATGACCTTTCTGGAAATCTCAACGTCTGCTCATTTTGATGGCTCACCGTTCTAAAGGCGAGTTTCTCTCTGCACAACGCATCTCCAGACTCATCATTTCCTGTATAGTTCGTTGTTACTCATTACAGAATTACATCTCTGCCAGAAACACCAAGACCCCATTGTACCAGGGCAGCATCAGCTTCTACAGCATTTCTAAAGGGGGTTCCCCTGCGTGATATTGTCGAGTTGCCACATGGTCCTCTAATTACACCTCATTACACTATTTTCAACAATTTCATTAGTGACTCAGCAGTTGCCTCCGCAGTGCTATCCACAGTGGTAAAACTTTAACTACGAATCCCGCCTTTCTTATTCTCGGGTTTCTGCTACAAAGTCACCTACAGTGTAGCACCCACAGGGACATCACTTGAAGAGGAAGTTACTCACTTCGATGCAGTAATATCATTTCTTTGAGATGTGTGTCCCTGTGGGTACTCCACTACCTGCCTTCCTCCCTGCTTCTGAGTTTCTCCTTTATGTCTTTTAGCTACTCTATTAGGAGTCACTGGCGGGAGCTGGACCTTAGAAAGCCACTCTAAGAAACAGCACGAATGGCATGAGGCGCCTAGCACGTATGCACGCTCCAGCAGACCACTGGTAACGAATCTCCCATCTGTGGCACCAGGACAAGCCTGACACCTACAGTGGAGCACTCACGGGGACACACATCTTGAAGAACCGTCGTTACTGCACCGAGGGTGAGTAACTTCCTCTTTCATAAAACAAATCGAGATGACATTGTGAGTCTGAGTGGGCCCCTTTCTGGCTGAGACGGTGTGCTGTGGTGGTCTTGGGAGATGCTTCCAAGCTGTGGGTGGACTTGGTCTAGTTAGAACTGCTATTGTTTTGTTTTTTTCTGGCGGAGCCAAGGGTTGTGAGGAGGCGCAGGGCTGGCTGTGAGCAGATGGCATTCAGGAAGCCCCCAGCCTTCCTGATTTGGGTCTGACCCAGGATACTAAAGCTACTGCTTTCCTGAGAGCAGTTTGGTAGCTCCGATGAAATGAGGATGTCATCTCTGGCCCCCAATTTTACAGCATGTCCACATTGCGAAAAAGGTGAGTTCTTAATTCAGTTTACAATAGCAGTGAGTGAGGACACAGCAACTGGGGTCAGCATCTTGAGTTGAACCTCAGGTTCCTTTCGGATTTTACTTACGTGGCCTTTTGGAGTGAGTGGGAGGGGACAGGCTCTGTCTAGTGGAGCTTGCTCTAGTGGTCAAAAACAACTACATAGACTGTGCTTGCAGGTTGCAGTTTGGGTGGAGTTTGGGATCCATAGGCTTGAACTGGAGCTGTTACAACCCAAATTGCCGTGTCTTTGCTGTTATAGCCAAGTTGTCTAATGGGGTTTGTCTAATCTGAATTATGAACACTTTTTTTTTCTTTTGCATTATAGAGAGATCCAAAGTCCAGACCACACATTCAAATTGGCACCCTTCTGGCATCCCCCTCCAGAGTAAGAGAGAGGTACAAGTGGAGCAGAACATGGAATTTAACGCTACAGCTTCCTGAGCTTACTGTCATCCTGGACACACACACGTGACTAGATTGTTCTGTAATTTTCAGCTGAGACTTGTGAGTATCAAACTCCCTAAAAATAAAGGGAATTAACAAGCTATATCAGAAAGTTTCAGAGGAGCAGCCATGTTTGTCTGGAACTTTAAAAGTGAGTAGTCCCGTGGCACCATAGAGTCTATGAATATATAGGATCATGAGCTTTTGTGGCTAAAACCCACTTCGTTAGATGACCTATGGAGGAGGGAAATGAAATGGGGAGCATTCAAAAATGCAGCTAGTGTCAGTCCTTGGAATAAATGTTGTCTTGCTCTAGTGAGTCCCACTGTGAAATTCTGTTAAATTTTCACAATTGGACCATTTCCATGTGCAGAAAGGGAATACAATAGTTGTATCAAAGTACTATCTTTTGCTTCTGCCAACATCTCTTCCACAGCAGCCCTTCTACAGCCTGTTCAAGTGGGTTCGTTCTGCCACCTACTGGCAACAAAGGGAAAGTTCAGGTCTGTGGTGTATTTTATGGTCTTTATTTTTTTATGCTCCATATGTTTTGAGTCAAGTACAAACTCTGAAATCTGACAGTTCAGTCAAAACAATGTATTCCATGGAACTTAAAAGTAACCGCAACAGAGGAACTGTGGAAAACATTCAACTTTCATTGCAAAGCACTCACAATTAAAGGAGCCAAGATATTTTGAAGGAATAACAATGAGCATTAGTACAGAAGCGAAGGTTAAGTCAGATGGGGAAACAAAAGGGAATGAGATTAAACACTTCAGATGTGTAATAAATCTAACAGGATGAAAAGAAAAATAATCAAGCAGTAAAGAAAGAGGAAGGCTGGAATTTGCCTTTCTTAATGCTTCTGGAAAGCAAGATTGAATGGCTAGAAATGGATGAAATAATCTTGTGACTGCACCATATCACTTTCATGGTTAATCTTTTTAGTTCCCTGTTGTCTCTAAGTTTTGCATCAGGAAACCGTGGAGTTTAGCAGTCTAATTTAGAGATGTAAGCAGCTAATTGAGGAGTTGACTACCTGATAATGGGATAGTTGAGTCGACTACTTGACTACTTGCATTTCGTGCCCCCCTTGCTGCTTCTGTATCAGAGGCAGCAATGGGTGGGGAAACAGGAGCTGGTGCTGGGGGCAGCCGGCTTAAAAGCTGGTTCCCCCCAGCACTGTCGGCCAGGTGCCACCTCCCTCCACTTGCTGCTGCCTCTATCAGCAGGACAGTGGCTGCTGTCGGAGCTGCTTGTGTTCGTGGCTAGCCGGGGCCGCCATGGATGGGGGCTGCTGCCGTGAAGCAACCCCTGTCCTTGACGGCTTGGGCTGGCCGCAAACAGAGGCTGCTTCCGCAACAGCCCCTGTCCGGAGGGAGGTCCCAGCTTCCTTGGGTCCCCCCTGCAGACAGTGGCTGCTGGATCTGGCGCATGCTGGGACTGAGCCAGTCTGCATCCAGGACCTACCCCATTGCACCTCTACATTTTAAATTCAGTTCTTTAAAGCACTATATTTAAAATGCAGAGCTGCAGTGGGGGTAGTTCCCGGTCCTGGCCTGAGTCAGGACTGAGTAGTCCCAGCTTGTGTCAGGATCGGGACCTCTGCAGCTCTGGATTTTAAATGCAATAAAGGTGGCTCAGCAGCGGCGGTAGCTCCTGGACCCGGTTCCAGCTGGGACAAAGCGCCTTCCCTTATTGATGAATCACGTAGATCAGGGGTCTCCAAACTTTTCAGCCCGAGGGCCGCATTAACTATCAAATAGCAGTTCGGGGGCCGACTACACACTTGAGGTCCAAATAAAAAACAATCAAAACATGGATGTTGTTTTTAATTATTTATTTAATATTATTTTATTCAGTTATTATTTAATAACACATTGATACACTACACATGAACACCTGTATTAGTGTGAATGGTGAAATTGTTTCCTGGATGCCAAAATAGCAGACATTTCTGGCTTTAGATTTGTTGTCCCTAACATCAACAGTGACCTGAGATTATCATCGGACAAGTTTGTTCTCAAATTGTTCTTCACGTATTTCATTCTTGAAAATGTTTGTTCACACAGGTATGTTGTTCCAAAGATTGAAAGGTACCTTGATGCAAAAGTTTTTTCCGTAGACAAAAAGGTCTCCACGGGCCGGATGAGAGGGCCTCGCGGGCCGCATCCGGCCCGCGGGCCGTAGTTTGGAGACCCCTGACGTAGATGATACAAATTATCGACTACACGATTACCCAATTATGTGCCTCTTAAATTCCTACGTCTAATTGCACAGCCTACCATGAGGACAAAATTACCAGCTAGACCCTTCAAAAATTTGCCCCCACCATGTCCATTACTTATTATGGTACATGTGGGTAGTCCAACAGAGAGAACATCCATCTTAAAATCCATTTGGATTTTTGCCCCAGTGCCATGGAGGCTAGCAGTTGTGGGTGACCTGGATCTGTGATTGGCTAAGCTACAAAATGATAGTGTTCAGTCAGGCTTGAGGAAAAAAATCACATTGTTTGATGGCATAAGGATCATGAGATTTTGGAAAGCATAGAGTAGGGCAGGGGAGCGGAACCTTTTTTGGTTCGGGGGCCGTTGACCCACAGAAGTGTCAGCTAGGGGCCGCACACAAGTGAGAACTGATGTGGCACCTGAATGAGGAGGAGAAACGCACTCCCCACATTCCCCTCACGCACCAGAACCTAAAGGGACCCAGGCTAGTTGATTTTGTGTGTGCCAGTCCAGCTGTGGGGTAGCAAGGAGGCTGGGCTGGAGCACAGTGTAGGCATCCCCAATGCTGAGGGAGATGCCCCTGAGCCTTGGGGCTTGGATCCATTCAGCCCCCAGGCCTGATGTTCCCCACCCCTGCAGTTCAGGCAAAGCGAAGGGAGGTTTCAGGTCTGTGGCGTGGTCTCATGTCTGCCAAGGGTTTTTCTCATTATCAGCTGATATGATGCTCAACAAGCTGTTGCAATAGTGGGTCTCATGGGTTCTAAGGCAGAGAGAAACGAACCTTAAAACCACTGAAAAAGCTGGGCACAGATGAGTGCAGTGCATTTCTGGTTATATTAGTGTGACACACAGGAGTCATTGAATGGTTGTGGATTTGAGGTCAGCCAGAACTCTCTACCAGCTCCCCCGCCTTGCTCTCCCCACAGCAGGGAGTCAGCGTGGGTGCTACAGTGTTACGGTCCCCTGCAAGACTGGAGCGTCAGCGCTGGCTTCCTTGGGGATATGGCGGATGGGGGAGGCGGGGGAGAAAGCCCCGAGGGTCTCCACCGGATACAGAGTGCAGGGATCAAGTGGAGCAAAAAATGTCTCAGTGCGCTGCTCTTTTCCTTCCCTCTGCATACGGAATACAAGCAGTCAAAATGGCTCCACCATGCGCAGGGCCCTTTTTTGTTCTCTGGGAAACTTCTCTGGAGACTTCCCCTGCGAATCCTTTCTGGAATCTTCCGGGGAATGGGAGCAGCGGGGAGCCATGTTACACGGTGCCTGCCACGTGGCATGCAAACAAGTGCCTTCCACCCCCTCATGCCCAGACCCCCCCACTTATCCCTGCAGCCAGACATCCCCCTGGCCAGACACCCCCATCCCTCTTGCCAAAATCCTCCCAGCCCCCTGGCCAGACACCCCCTGCTTCCCTAGCTGGAATCTCCCCCACACACACTGCCCTCTGCCCCCTGGCCAGGCAGCCTGCCCCTTGGCCAGACCTCGCACCCTCACCTCCTTGTAGACTCCACTTCCCCTGCTTAGATCCTGCACTCCCATCTCTAGCCCATTCATTGGCAGTCCTGTCCTGCACACTTAACCCCTCATTTCTCCCCCCCAAGCCGGGGGGGGGGGGGAGGGCACAAAATCCACTATCCCTGAAACCCCAGACGAGGCCTGAAGCCTTGAACCACAGTCCTTCCTGCCCTTTCCCCTATTATGGGAGTGGAGCACCAGGAGAGTGAGGTGTTTCAGTTGGGGGTCCCATCAGGTAGGGTTTTTGGAGGGTTTTCTTTTGCTTTTCACTTGTGTGGTCCCCGACTGATTTTTCTGTGCGTCAGTGGACCCCCACAGCCCAAAAAAGGTACGTCACTACTGCCATAAATCAAGACAATGTTGAAACTTTTTTTGTGTTGGACATAATATTTTACTTTATTTAAAAATGAAGCCTGGCCAACAAGCCCCCAACTGGGGCCAAGCCCCCATCTAGCCACAGCGTCATGATATTCCTGACCCCCGCACACACCAACCTGAAGTCCATCATAAACTTGAACCTCCTGCCCTGAGCCCCTCATACCCCCCAGACTCCTGCACCCCCATGTCCTAGTCCCCTGACATAACAATCCTGAATCTCCACTCACTTCAGTCTTGTGCCCTGAGTCCATCATACACCCAGGCTCCTGCCCTGAGCCCCTCGTATACCCCAGCCCTCTGCCACAAGATTGACAGAAGACAGCCTGAATGCATGCATGGAGTTGAATTTAATCAGTTACAATGTAAACTTCAAAGAAATGTGTGAAAAGATGCAGCAGCAGAAATCCCATTAAATAAAATCTGTGAGTATGTTTCATTTATGCTATTATTAATCATCATGTCAATTATCAGTAATATTCCATTATATTTTTTCAGTCCAGCAAATGGGCATTCTTATACAACACTTTGTTGATCACTTGTTCTGAATTTTGATGTAGTTTGGCTCTTTTGTTTGAATAGGTTGCTGACTCCTGTTCTAGTGGTATCATGAAGAGGTCTAGACAGTGTGTCCTTTTCGTCTACGACTGGAAAATCAAATTACAATAGGGTTAAACAACTCTGAGTTAAACTAGACAATTGAGCTGAATTCTTGCCAGTTTAACTGAAACACTTTTCAAAGCCAGTTTATTTTAACCCAGCTGAAGACTGGGAAAAAATGCCTCAATTTTCTCTTGTATCCTGTCAAAGGTGTTTGGACTGGTTAACAGTAAACAGCCCTTACCCATATTCAGGGAATGGGTGAAAACTTGGGCTCCTTATTCTCCTCTCCCACCTCCAATTCAGTTTCTTTTGTATCTGTTATTGTGTAAACCAGAGCAATTCTGCTTGGTACTTGCAGGAGCGGCTTGAGGCGGGCTGCGGTAGCTGGCACCCCAGGGGAACACGCAATTAGCGCCCCGGCCGTCAATGAGGTGACGTCGTCATTGGGTGCCCTGGGCACCCCGTGATGTCATTATCGGGCGCCCTGTGCACCCCGTTGAAGGTGGCGCCATAGGTCACTGCCAAGTCGGCCTAGAGTCATGGGCCGCCCCTAGGTACTTGTAATATTAGAAACAAACTGTTCTCTAAGAAGCAAAATGCTGTAATTTAATTTATTGGTATGTAAAAAGGAGATGTTAAATGCAGGGAAGGTTGGCTTTATAATGCAACATCCAGTTAATGTCTTTGGTCAAGCCCAGGGAAACTGTCAAATTTGTAGATGAATATCAATTCTGCACTCTCTGTAATTGGCTGGTGAAATTCCTTTGTAGAAGAATAGCTACTTTTAAATCCATGATTGAGTGATGAGGCAGGTTAAAATGTTCCTCTACAGGTTTATGAGTGTTAGTTACCATTTCTGATGTCTCACTTGTGTCCATTTATGCTTTGTTATAGACTCTGTCCAGTTTGGCCAATATACATGGTAGGGGGGCATTGCTGGCACTTGTTACTGTTTGTGTTAGTCTATAGGACCTTAGTTAAAAATCCCCTTTAAAATATTTTATTAGTCTGTTGCTGAAGATTATAAAACCATATCTTTAAAAAAAAATCCTCCTCCTCTCCTACCCCTGCGTTGCTGTCAGGCATAGAGGCATCATTTAATAGTATTGTGTAGGGGCCCCCTAAATCTTAAGGATGGCCCTGGCTTTAGTTGTTTGTCAGGTTGTAACAGTGATGCTCTTACCACAGGAAGTCCAAGGGTCAATCAGAGTGTGTCGGCGAAGATGGAGACTGTCACGCTTAGAGATAGTTACAGCACCATTTGCTTCTTTCTGTCACTAGACTATCGACAACTGGAGGATACATGACACTGAGCCTGCCTCCCATTGCTGATCTGCAAGTGCTTGCGAAAATTACCTTTGCTCAGAATACAATCGATCCAATGAGCAAAGGAAGCCATCTTAATGTCAGGAACTCTGCTTGCCTTTTCACAGACATGACAATCCCTACCGTTCAAGACTTATACCAGAGCAGAATTGGAATATAAATAGGCTAACACAGATACTCGAAAATCATTTAACATTTTAGCCCCTCTGAGCAGTGATTACAACTTCCTTGTAACTAACAAATATAGATTAAACCCTGTAAATAAATTCCTTAGTGTAGCACAAACATTGGTGTAGCACACCAAGAGGATTTAGACTTTGCTGCTGGTATTGTGTTGTTTACCAGCATCCCAAAAAAGAGCCAGCCTGGCAAAAACAGAAGGCCAAGTAGGACTCTCAATGAATTATGCCAGCACCAACACCCTCAAAACCCAGACATCAAGCAGTGACATCACACAAGAAGGCAAAAGCATAAAAAAGGATAATATAGTTCATCTACCTGGGCATACTGGCCAATGGAGACCACAAGAGGGAAGTGACTCCCAAGGATAGAAAAGGCATCCACAGTATTTACTAAGCTCACCATGGTATGGAAATGAAAGAGATGCAGCACCAGAACAAACCTGAGACTTGTCAATTCAGTGCTAACATGGCTGTAAGAGCTAGAGATCTACCAAAATGCTCAACAACACTTTCCAAATAAGTGCCTACGAAAGATCCTGGGCATTGAATGGGAAATCTTTATCACCAATGAAGAGACCTGACCAATTCCCAACAAGCAGCTCGTCTCTACTAGATTTTGTAGGAAGCTTGGGATGTATAGATGCCAACACAGATTCCCACATGAAGTCATCAAGCAGAACCCAACTGATGTGTGCCAAAAAGGGCACCCAAAAGATACCCCATGAAGAACATTTAGCAGAGAGGGCAGAAGAGTTGACCGTGACACCATAGAACAGATGGAAAATGTCAGAGATGAAAGGAAGAGACTAGCATCTGTGTAGCAGGCATGTGAATGGTTAACCCCTAAGCCTCATCCTCAATGGATGAGATTTACCAGTTCTGGTTAACCAGTGGGGGCTGGAGCAGTTCCCCATCCGCTGCAGGCAGAAGGCTGCTCTAGCCCAAAGGAACCTGCAGCGGGAGCTCCTGCTGAGCTGGAGAAGCCTCTGTCTGCAGTGGGCCGTCCTGGGTGCACTGCCAGCAGGGGTGCTCCAGCCTGACCGGAACAGCCTCTGTTGGCAATAGGGGATTTTACATCTCTAGCCCTGGTCTACACTAGGGAGTTAATTTATTTAGAAATAATAAGTGGAACGTCCACACTAGGAAGCCTGTTATTTCAAACGGGCTGGTTATTTTGAAATCTGTAGTTCTGCTTTCCTCGGGGAATAACACTTGTAACCCCCTTTTTCCTCCCTGGGTTACTGGGGAGCAGGTCACACTCACAGGTGTGCCTGGGCGCCTGGTGTTTTAACCCAAAAGAGATCCTGAGCACCCCAGTGGTGATGGTGTTTAGCTGGGGAAAGCCCTATCCACCCCTTTGCTGCAGTCCCTTGCTGGCAATGAATGTAAAGTGGCGGCGTCTCCACCTGGCTGGCCTTGTACACGCACTGGTGCCTTGAGAGCCTCCAGGAATATACTCATTCCAACATAAAGCTGGATCTAATTCCAGAACAACTACAAATCATATACATCTAATAGAATACTTTAAAATAAACCATCTTTACTTAAACAGGGATTAACAGATTAGCAAGGAATAGCATTAACAAAACACATAACAATAACTGAAGCTTATATAGCTAGACAACAGTGACCCCACCCCAGAGTGTGCACACCCTTAGACTCAGTCCTAGACACTTGCTTGCGTTGGCGCACTGATGTTGCAGCTGGGTTTGGTTTGGTCCAGGCTAAACAGCAGCTCTGTCCCAGGCAGCACTCTTCCAGCAAGGCCCAAACTTACTGCCTCATGCTGTGCCTATAGGAAGCAGCCTGCTAACTCCCAGTTCCAACAGGCATGTAGTAGCTGCATCCAACAGCCCTGCACTGGGTCAATGTCCTTGGCAGCAGCCTGGCTCCCCCTCTGGTTCCAAACTCCAAGGCAGAGTCCCAGACTGCTAGGCCTCTTCTTCAAGCCCATGGAGAGAGCCTCCTCTCTCTCACAAGAGTCCCCCCTACCTCTTTTGTTCCAAGGGCTCATGGGAATTGTAGTCTGGATTGTAGCACACAGGGTCTTTTTAGAATAAAACAGAAGCCCCTTTAGTAAGGGGACTACACACTTATTTAAAAATAGCTGTTTCGAAACGACGGAAGTGTGGATGCTACACGGCTGCTATTTCAAAATAACTACTCCCCAGAGTAATTCATAGTAATTACTCCCCAGTGCTTCTTGGGGCTCTGAGTCGAGGTCGTGTCTGTAGTAAAGGAGCCTGCCTCAGACTAATTTTGAGACTCTCCTGTAATGAGGACACACTATTTCAATTTTATTTCGGGAGTTTTTTAGAATTTAGTTATTTCAAAATAATTTCCTAATGTAGACATGCCCCTACTGTGCACTGCATCAGCATTGTGCAGGAATGATGTAAAAATACACAGCTCTTTGTATGAGGGTTGTTTTTTTTTTAAAGAGTATAAGCAGGAGGCAAGCAGTGCCTTGGCCTTCTGCAGGCCCTTTGCAGAAGGGTGAATATCATTCATACATATTTATGGCTTCTCTGCAACTTCTAATATGCAAGCTTAAACGAGCCTGCAAATGGAAAAAACATACCTCATGGTGCTATTTTGTCTTGTACAGATCAAATAAAAGGAAAAAACCCGATCATCTCTATTCACAGCTGTTTTATCACATAATTCTACCCCCAATATACTATATGCCATTGTTTCACCCTGTTATCTCTCTACTAAACCCAGTACCTTGTATTTAATTAAATCCTATCGTCTTTGCTAGATTAAAGTTCTTTAGTATTCAGTATTTTCTCACCTTTGAAGGTACTTACATACCATTATAAAATCACCTCTCAGTCTTTTTATAAATGAAATAAGCAAATTTAGCGCTTTTATCTCTATCTAGTAGACATTTTCTTCAAACCCTGAATAAATGTGTGTCTTTTCTCATTCTTTCCAGTTTTTCATCATCCTTTTAAAAATGCAGAGCCCAGAACTTTAAGCAATATCCCAGTAATGGTCTCATCAATACTGCATAGGGAGATAAAAATCACTTCCCAAATTACTACAGTTTGAACCTCCCTGATCCGGCATCCTGGGGACCTCACTGGTCTCGGGCCAGGGAATTTGCTGGATCAGGGAAGGCTAGTGCACTATGGTCTCTACTTTCCTCCTGTCTGCTCCTCCTCCTATCTCCCCACGGCTCTGCTGCCACCCAGAGCTCCACGTTTGCCCAGTGGCTCTGCTGCTGCTTGGGAGGGGAGACTCTGTGCTCTTCCCGGCAGCTCCGCTGCCACCAGTGGTCCTGTGCCCGGAGCACCGTGCTCCATCTGGCAGCCCCTGACCCCATGGGCTCACCCTGATGATACAAGATCAGCGGTATTGCCAGACGAGGGAAGCCCGGATTATGGAGTGTTAACCTGTACTTGTTTATACATCTGTAATGAATAGGAGGAGTGCTGGCCAGCAGCCAGTTACAAAGGGATTAAACTCAGGTAGCTGGCAAGAGTGTTGGCAGGGAGCCGGAAGACCCAATGGGAATACGGTGCTGAAATTTGAATTGTATAATGTACCTTGCCTGCTTTCTTTGTGTGGGGAAGTTAAGACAGGAGTTGCGAGATGCAGAATGATTTAAATCCAGGTAGGACTACCATGTCTCCAAGGAATTCAGGGCATGGAAGTGGACTGAACCAGGAGGGACAGAGAGTAAATAAAAGGGAAAAGTGTATCTAGTCACAATCAGGGAATTTTTCTTTATTTTTGTGTTTTGGTTTGAACTGCTCTGTGAGAATCTATGCCTCTCCTGCCCTATTCACAATCTAAGAGTTGTTCCCGGAGATTTTCTCTGTGTTTTAATTTGTTTTACTTAGTTGCTCTGTAATATTTAGCATCAAGTATGCTTTATCAAGTTTATCTTTTGTTTTGTTAATAAAAATAACTTTTTTAAGGTGATTTGATTCTTGTGCCCTGGAAACTAACAGGGGTATGTGTGTGCCTGCCGGAGACTGGGTGGTTAGCTACCAGAGGTGGCAGCTAGTTTCTCTCTTCTCTTTTTTTCAAGCTTTTAGGGGCAAAAGAGCTTGGGGTACCACGTGGGGAGGAATTCAAATGTTCCCCCTGTTTTTTTTAGTGTAAATCACTTGATGGTGGCAGCTTTTGTTTTTTTCTCAGAGCCAGGACATCTGTGACTCGGGGAGTTTTTAGAAGCAGAGCCTAGAGGCAAAGATATTTAAGGTCTTTGCGGGCCCCCACCTTCTGCACTCGCATGCCAGAGTGGGGATCAGCCCTGACAACATCCAAGGGTTGCATTATCCCTTTTGTGCCACGGCATCTTGTGAGAGCTCATGTTGAATTGCTTGTACTCTCTGAACTCTAAATCATTTTCAGAGTCTTTGTATTCCAGGATAGTCTCCTATTCTGGAGGTTTGGCTTTATTAAAATGCATTTTGTTTCAATGGGCCCGGATTATCAAGTGATCCAGATGACTTTGTATGACTTCGTTGGCCTTATCATTTCTTCTGTCAGTCTTTATCATCTGCATATTTTATTAGCAATGGTTGTATGTTTTTTCCCACATAATTGATGAAAATATTCAATAATAGTGGGCCTAGTCCTGATCCTGTGGAATCCCTATGATGGGTTGAATCACAGAAGTTCAATTGGGGTTATCTCCTGGTATGCTAATCATGCTACTTATACCTGCTTTTTTTTCTCTCTGGGGCTCCCCATCACTCTTTCCTTATGGGCCAGATCCAGAAGTTACCAACCCCCTGCAGAGCAACACAGATGCTATAAAGCAGTTCAGCTCCTGGAGGGCTTAGCTATAAAGCAGTGGTCTCCAACCTTTTCAACCCCAGATCATTTTTTGAATATAAGTGCAATCCAGGATCCACCACAAACCCAAAAACTCTTTCCCCGCCTCTTTCCCACCCCTTCTCCAAGGCCCTGTCCCTGCTCACTCCATCCTCCCTCCCCCATCCTCACTCACTTTTATCAGGCTAGTGGGGGTAGTGGGCTGGAGTGGGAGGGGAGGGAGGAGGATGCGGTTTCTGATTTGGGGCTAAAGGATTTGGAGTATGAGAAGGGTTCTGAGATGAGCCTGGGGCAGAGAGTTGAGGTGCAAGAGTGGTGCAGGCTCTGGGAAAGAGTTTGGGTGCAGGGGGACTCAGGGCTAGGACTGGGGTTTGAGGTGCAGGAGGGATTCAGGCCTGGGGCCAGGGTTTGAAATGCAGGCTCCAGCTGAGCACCATTTATCACAGGTGGGTGGTGGTGCAGGGAACTAAGGCAGGCTCTCCCCCACACTGGCTCTGCACCACTCCCAAATGCAGCCAGCAAACTCTCTCCATCCCTGCCCCCCCTCTGCTCTGTGGAGATGGGGTATACGGTGGAGGGAGGGGCACCCTGACATCAGCACCCCCTCCTCTTCTTCCTATGCCCTGCACAGCAAGCAAGAGACTCCCAAGGCTAGGAGGCAGCTCCTGTCATAATTATGAGAGTTAGCCAGCAGCCTGGGGATTAAGGGGTTAACTACACCTAGCCAGATGGAGTGACCAGTAGGAGTGTAGGTGGGACTTTCAAACTGGGACAAAGGAATTTGTTTTTTTTTTTCCTTTCTCCCTTTTGTCTCTCTGGGTGAGTTCTCTGCAGCTACAGAGAGGGACGAGCAGGTCTCTCTCTTTCCAGGACACCATTCTTCATTTTCTGTAAGTAGGGTAAAGTTTAGGTAGTTTCGTTAGGCTTTATTGTTTTAAGGATTGGGTATGGGATCTGATGTCTGGCACTGTTTAAAAGATGTTTTGGCTTTTCTTTGTAACTAAGTTCTAGGCCCATGGAGTTTCTCCATGAGTATATTTTGTTACCTTCCCATCTAGTCATTATGCTTGCAACAGGAATATTGTTGTAATAATAAAGGTTCTTTCTTTTCTTTTTATTAACCTGGCAGTGGTTAATTGTGTGCCTTGATTTTTATTTTAGGGGTGAGATTTTCCAAATGATCTTTCCCCTGATTTCTTTATCAACATTTGGGTGGTGGCAGCGGAAGTTTTATTCCCAAGATCTAGGTTTTTAAGATTTTGGGGGAAGTTTTATACCAAAGCCTGGTAGATAAGGCTTTGGGGTACTTGCTGGCCCCCACTTCTGCATTTATCATGCCAGAGTGGGGAGGAACCATGACAGCTGCAAGGCAGAGGGCAGGAGCAGCATGGTATTGCTGAGAAGAGCAGATGAAGTGCCAGCGCTTGTTAGCCTCCCAGCCAAACCAGTCAGGATCACCTGTCAAAGGCTCCGAGATCTACCAGTAGACCCTGATCTACTGGTTGGTGACCACTGCTATAAGGTCTCAACACCCAGGAAACTAACTTCACAACCCCATAAATGTCCATCTTCTCTGCATAAAAGTTTACACAGAAAACGCTCACAAGGGTCCACCCCTTTATCAATGATAGAGAGAGATGCACAGTGGTTGTTCCCCTCCCCAAGTTATTTACAATGGGCTTGATAATAAACAAAAGTGTTTTATTATGTATAAAAGTAGGATTTAAGTGGTTGCAAGTGAAAACAGATCAAGATAAATTACAAAATAAAAATAAACAAAAAATGTGTAGATAGTTCTAATCCACTAAGAAACTGGTTACACACTAAACAGCTGTTTTTTTCTCAGGCAAAAAGCTTCAAGTCAAAGTTGATCTTTACTTTGGCCCAGGTCTTCGGCTTCTTTAAAGTACATGGTATCCTCTTAGGGCGGGTCAGACAGTTTCAAAGGTCAGCTGAAGACAAAGGACTGATGACTTCCCATTGCTTAAATAGTCTTTTCACCATTGCAGAACCTTTGTTCGGCACTCTTCATTCCTATGGAAAAATACCAGGTTTAAGATGGATCCTAGTACCAGATGGCATGGTCATATGTTTTTCTGGGACCAAAAACAAGTTGGACTTACAGGACAAACACAGCCATTCACAGATAGTTGGTTTGAGTACTGAGTCATTATGTTTCTGGAGCATCAATTATATTCCTTATTAGCATATTTAGAATTATAAACAGATTCACACCTTATATTTCTAACTTCAAAGACAACAATGCACACAAATAGGATATACAGATTCATCTGATTGTGACTGAAAAATTAATGTTACATGACCTGTTTTGCATAAAGCATCTTCGAGTTGTGCACATTCATATCCATAAGCCAATTTTTCATTAAGCACCCAATCAATGAGTTTTCATTGACAGTTACTTTTTTCTATTAAAGATGTGGTTTACTTGATATTGAATAGCGTTAAACTCTAGACGTACTGTTTTGTGATGCTTAATCAGATGCCTAACAAAAGTTCAAGTATGCCACACTCATGGAAAATAAGTCTTGTCAGACAAACCTGTCTTCATTTTTTTTATTGAATTACAAATGTGGTTGATACAGGAAACTACATCTATGCAGTTTTTCAAAATAGCTGTCAGCAAGTGTGTCTGTAAAAATACAGACAAGCAGCAAGATTCAAGAAAATATTTTTGACAAAAAAGATTCTCTATTAGCATATTAACGCAGAACTTTGAGGAATAATTCATTGAAACGACAGCACAGTATTTCCTGCACTTCTTAGAAGCAGTGCAACGGCTTGGGAGAGCCAGGGGTAATGGAGGAGCTGAGGGAGAGAAGTAATTGCTTGGGAAGGAGCGTTGGGGGGTTGTTGGGTGTAGGTGGGAGAAGAATGGAACAGAATTTTGAGGAGGATGGTTGCTGGGGTAGAATTTTTAGGGTGTAGCCCAGTAGGACTCTGGGTGGGGCTCCTCCCCCTCTTGGTCAGTGGGTGGCCACTTCGCCCCACTATATGCCCGCTCAGTTTCTCTGGAGGAATCAGTTGCATTGGGTTTTGGCTTTAAGGTAGTCCACAGTCACAGATAGCAAACCCAGGCCCTGGTTCAGGGCAGGACCATGATAAACCGTTCAAGCTCAGGCCTTGGTTCAGGGCCCGGCAGCCACACACAGTCCTTAGACTTTGGCCCTGGTTCAGGGTGGGGCAACAAACAGTTCACAGTTCAAATGGCAGCAACCACAGTTGGGTCCCCTTGCTCAAGCGGAGGTCTGACAAATGCAGGCTGTTGTTGAGGAACAGCCGAGGGGGGAGACTGTCACCCAGGAGTGGGGTGGCGGGCAAGGAGAGGGGGGATGCAGGCCCGCCCAGTTCACTGCGTCCCGGCCCAGGACCCTAACAGCAGCAGATTGGTCTGCTGCTGAGTCAGTGGGGATCCTCACTGCAACTCACAGACCCCGGTTCTGGCTCAGCCAAACTATTGGTAGCTATCCCTGCGCTGCTTCCATTTCTCCCCCTCGGCATGTACCTGGCTCCGGTGCAGGTCTGCTGTGCTCTCCAGGGCTGGAACCTCTGGCCAGGCAAGCATTTCTTCCAAACTGTGGCTCCACTGGGGGGCTGGTGGACCAGGCCAGTTCTCAGCTTCCTGCGGGTCTAGCTCCCCATTTGGAAGTGCAGGGGAGGCCTCAGGTTCCTCTGGGGGTTGAGGGCTGACTGGCCTTTCAGGCTGGTCTTCTATAGTCCTAGCTCTGCCTCCTGACTTCCAGTCAGGTGGGGTGCTGGGGCCAGGCACCTGCCCACCAGGGCTCTGGGAGGGGCTCCTCCCCCTCTGGGTCGGTGGGCGGCCACTCCACCCCACTACATAGACACCTGCCCCCATCCCAGACACCTGCCCCTTTTGCGGCGTGAGGGAGAACCTGGCGCATGCCTACCTTGAATGCGCCAGGTTGCAGCCCCTATTCCGGCTCCTCCAGAACCTTATTGAGGTTCTGGCTGCACTTCTCCCCTCACCTTTTCCTGTACGCCCGCCCTATCCGTGGCCCCACAAAGTCGCGAGACCTCCTCGTCAACCTGCTCCTGGCCCTAGCAAAGACTACCATCTACAATACCAGGAGCAAGATGGTGGGCGAGGGGGTTCTCTGCGACTGTGGGGGCCTATTTCTGTTCCTCCCTGGTTTCACGAATCCGGGCAGAGTTCCTCTGGGCGACGTCCACTGGCTCCTTCGATAGCTTTGAGGAGCAGTAGGCGCTGTCCGGGGTTCTCTGCTCGGTGTCCCCATCCGGTTCCCTAGTTATAAACCTTTAGCCTGCACCCCTTGTCCCTTTTGTCATTATTTGTCCCAAGTAATTGATTGAGCACGGGTCCAGTCATCCCTCCCGCAAGGCTGGGGGAGGGGCTTTTAGAAAGTGGGTGGGCTTTGCCCGCCCACTCTCCCGTGTCCTCAAATAGGACCCCACTACATAGGACTTTGGGGAGCCTCCCGCTGGCAAACCCTGGCTGATCCTTAGCCTCTCTCATTGTCAGGGACATCTGCCCCATCTCCGTGGGACCTCACCCCCCCCTCCCCCGTCGGTCTGCTTCACAAGCCCTTCTGAGTCACAGTCTCTGGGACACCCCGGCCCCCCCAGCATTTCAGGTGCTCTCCTCTGTCTGTCTCTTCCCTCCTCCCTGATAACTGAGGCCCCTTCATCTGGCTTTGTGGGCAGGGCACTGAGGAATGCAACCTCTCTTCCTCCCTGTCTGGTGCTGGCTGCTATGTGTTGTGAGCCAGCTGCCTTCGGTTCTGGTGTTACAACAGCCCCTGGTGGACAAAAGACACAACTGCAGCACTTCTCTGGCAGAATGTATTTTCTGCAGAGAAAGAAAAGCCTGCAGGGGATATGAATTCTGTGCATGCTCAGTGGCACAAAATTCTCCTAGGAGTAGTAGTTAATCTTCCTCTTGTCATCCTATACTTCTTCCAGCTATAGAGCAGAAATAATCAATGTTTTTATTGTCTCATCTTGTAATGGGCCCACGCCATTCGTTAGGATTTCTTTGGTTCCTAATCTAAGTAAAATGCTTCAGAGCAGTGGTTCCCAAACTTTTCGGCATCATGCCCCCTTTGGATTTTTGAGGAAACCCTCATCCCTCCCCATCTCTTCTTCACCATCATCCAACCCCCCCTTTTAACAAAAAATTCCATTTGTAATTTAAAATTAAAAATAAACACAAAAACTTGGAATAAAAATGTTTATTTAAAATTAAAAATAAGCACAAATAGTTTTTCTTGGCACAAAAATGTAATAAAAATGTAATTTAACATAAGAAATAGCAGAAACAAAACGATTTAATGTGAAGGATGATCCTGGATTTTCTTCACAAGTTGGGAAATCCTAGATTTGAAAGATGAAAGGGCACAATGCAAATCGTTTTCAACATCCAGTCGATTTCTTCGTTTTGTTTTTAATGTGACTAAACTTGAAAAGCTTAGGTGCAAGCTCAAGGAGGGAATTTGGGTGGAGAAGGGGCTACTGGCTCAGGGAAGGGGCTCCAGGCTTGAAAGTGTTGGGGTCAGGTGGAGGGTCGGGGTGCTGAGTAAACCACAGGCTTGTGGATGTGAGGGTGTAGGAGTTCAGATTCGGGTGTATGAGGGGCTCAGAGCAGGGGGGTTGGGACTATGATGGGCTCAGGACCCAGATTTGCAGTGTGTGGATTGTGCAGTAGTGTTGTGGCAGAAGACTGGGGATGTGAGAGGCCTAGGACAGGCGGTTCCAGTGTGTGATAGGCTCAGGGTTGGGGGGGATGCAGGGGTGTTATGATGCTGCGGCCAGATGGGGGCTTGGCCCCAATTGGAGGCTTGTTGGCCAGGCTTCATTTTTAAATAAAAATGAGTCAGGGACCACACAAGTGAGATGCCAAAAAAAATCCCCTCCAAGTCCTCCCAAGCCTCACTGGTGTGGCCCCAACTGAGATACCTCCCTCCCCAGGTACCCCAGCCCCATGGTGGGGGGGGAAGGTAGGTAGGACTGAGGTTCAAGGTCTCAGGCCAGATTAACTCTTCTGGGGTTCCAGGGTTAGTGGAATTTATAGGCCCTTCTACACTCTGAGGTGGAGCCAAAAATGAGGGATCCAGTGTGCAGGATAGGGATGGGGTGCAGAATCTGGGTGGAAAATAGGGCACAGGAGCAAGCTGGGGGTATGTGTCTGGCCAGGAGGGAGGGGGCAGGAGCAGGGTGCTGGTGGGTGTCTGGCTACGAGGCAGAGGCAGGGTGCTGGATGGGGTCTGGCCAGGGGGCAAGAGCAGAGTGCAGGTGGGGCCCTGGGCAGAGGTCAGGTGGGAGCCTGGCCAGCGGACAAGTTGCTGGTGAGGCCCTGGGCAGGGTACTCATGGGGGTCTGGGCAGGGGGCAGGGTACTCGTGGGGCTCTGGGCAGGGGGAGGGGACAGCTCAGCTGGTACCTAGGGCTCCCACAGCTGCACTCCTGGTCCAAGACTCAGGAAGTGTGTGCGCTGCTTCCCTCTTCCCAAACAGTGCGTTTCCTGAACCTCCGAGTCTGTTGTGCCACTGGGGACTTCCTTCCCCCTGCTGCCTTTGTGTGTGAGGGGAGAGAGGGGAAGGAGAGTAGGAGTCCTGGGACTGCACCAGCTCAAACTGCTCAAGCAGCGTGCACCCTGCTCCTCCGCTCCCCATGGAAGCTGCACGCTGCCTGAGCAGTTGGAGCTGGCGCAGTCCCGGGACTGCTTCACCTCCTCCACTCCCCACGCAAGCAGGAAGCAGGGGAAAGGAAGTCCCTGGAGTCATGACAGACCTGGCATTTCAGGAAAAGCGCTGGCGGTTTGGGGGAGGGGAAGCAGCGCACATGTTTCCTGAGATGCCGGGTCTGGCTTGCTGCTACGGGACTTCCTATTTCTTCCCTCCCCACTGCAGGAAGCCGCCCAGTGTGGGAACCGATGCTTTAGAGGTTGAGCCATCAGTGGATCTATTGATGGAATTAGAACGATTCAGTAATAACAACAAATATGGCTAGGTCTGGCTCAGAAAACTTTGGGCCAGATCTGTGCTGGATGAAGTCTATATGCAGAAAGCAATCTTGCGCTGACCTGGGGGATTGGCTAATCCACCTACAAATCTCTTGCAACTCAGATTCTGGACCTTGATCTGAATCTCCTAAGAGTTCTGGGAGAACTCATGTAAACCTTCCTTTCCCTGCTTGAGAGTCTACAGGCTTAGGGGTCATAGTACAAGTGTATCCCAATCTTCAGCGTGTGTGAGGCCTGATTCAAAGAGGATATGAAGTCTGCTGCAGTGCTAGCTGTGGGACTAATTTAACACAAGGCACAGATGCTCATGCAGGTAGTTCTATAGGGCCCAGTTCAATCCCTAGTGATAGTCACCATCTGAGCAGTTTGGGTACAAAATAAACAAGTTCTCTGAGTGAGATGGTGGATGAAATGAGCAGGAGACAATTGACTGGTTCTAGCACATTATGGCTGGGGCTACTAGAAGTTACAAGAAAAGGCAAATTGTGTCTTCGACTGTCGTGCAGCAAAGGCAGAGAAACTTTTTCCTCTATGTGCATTGAATGCGATATGTGCACTTACCTGCACCCTTAGAAAGTGCCCAGTCCACTCCGTAGGCTGGTGCAGGGAGGTGGGTGCAGGATCCCACCTTTCCCCTTTCTCTGGTGGTAATGGATGTTGGAAAGAAATGGTCCTAGCCTAGTGAGATCTGTTAATGTGTTTCTATCAATGATTTAGATATCGGCATAGAGAGCACACTTATTAAGTTTGCAGATGATACCGAGCTGGGATGGGTTGCAACTTTGGAGGATAGGGTCATCTTTCAAAATGATCTGGACAAATTGGAGAAATGGTCTGAGGTAAACAGGATGAAGTTTAATAAGGACAAATGCAAAGTGCTCCATGTAGGAAGGAACAATCAGTTTCACACATACAGAATGGGAAGCGACTGTCTAGGAAGGAGTACGGCAGAAAGTGATCTAGGGCTTATGGTGGACCACAAGCTAAACATGAGTCAACAGTGTGACGCTGTTGTAAAAAAAAAAAAGCCAACATGATTCTAGGATGCATTAACATGTGTATTGTGAGCAAGGCATGAGAAGTCATTCTTCCGCTCTACTCTGTGCTGCTTAGGCCTCAGTTGGAGTATTGTGTCCAGTTCTGGGCACCACATTTCAAGAAAGATGTGGTGAAATTGGAGAAGGTCCAGAGAAGAGCAACAAGAATGATTAAAGATCTAGAGAACATAAACCTATGAAGGAAGACTGAAAGAACTGGGCTTGTTTGGTTTGGAAAAGAAAAGATCGAGAGCGGACATGATAGTAATTTTCAGGTATCTAAAAGGGTGTCACAAGGAGGAGAGAGAAAAATTGTTCTTCCTGGCCTCTGAGGATAGAACTGCAGTAAGGGAAGTTTAGGTTGGACATTAGGAAAAATTTCCTAGTTGTCAGGGTGGTTAAACACTGGAATAAATTGCCTAGGGAGGTTGTGGAATCTCCATCTCTGGAGATATTTAAGAGTAGGTTAGATAAATGTCTATCAGGGATGGTCTAGACAGTACTGGGTCCTGCCATGAGGGCAGGGGACAGGACTCGATGACCTCTCGAGGTCCCTTCCAGTCCTAGTATTCTATGATTCTACCCTTAGGGTGAGTGTGCCAGGAAGGTGGAAGAAGACTCCGTTCACTCCTCTCCCACCTGCACATCTTGTACACCCTTAGAAGGACCAGGCAGGATTGGACCACAACTTGCCAAACCTAGGTAGCTTCTGTGCATGCCATTCTCCAAGTCCCTGGTAGACACAGCAGTTCCTGATCATTAAAGGTAAATCCAAAAGTCCCATTTCTGTTATTAGTTACTTACACAGCAAATCCAGGTTGCCAAAGAACCTGAATCCCATGCCTCTGAAGTGTTCAGAAGGGGACTGCTAACACCTAGGCTTATACTATGATCTGTGCAACCAAAATACCCCAAAGCAGGCTTGCATCTAATGGGGTAGCAAAAAGCTGGAAAGAAATTTGCATAAAGAACTAGTGCAGCCAATGGGAGGCCAGTGCAGCAGATTTTGTTCCCTGAGTTGGTTTTTAATAACGAATAGCATGCCATCTAATTTAAAAGGCTGGTATCGTTTATGGGGGTGGAGGGAGGCAGGGGAAAAGGAGTAATGTTTAAAATAGAGGGCAAAGAGATCTTTGAGTAAGAGCCAAAGAGGAATGACAGAATCTCAATCTTTTGGAAAACTACAACTAGAAGACAAATGCGAAGCAGAAATACAAAAGGAGGCATGTCAAGCCAGTGACTGACAGGTAACTGTAGCAGTGCTGCTTCAGCAGGGCCAATGACGATTTAGGGCCAATAACATGAGGCAGGCCAGATGGGAGGGAACACCGCCCAGGTTTATACAGAAGCTGTGTGGGAGTTGGGGAGGTGTGTGTGTGTGTGTGTGTGTGTGTGTGTTGTGCATTCCCTTGAGAGACTCTTGATGACTCAGTGGTTAATTATTAGCTGCGAACAAAAAAGATACTTGATCTCCATAATTGGCTGGTGGCTATCTGGCTTGCTTTTGTCCCTCCCAGATGGGGTCCGTATCTCTCCAGGGAGGCATATCTTGCTGTTGAAGGACACTGTTCTGTGTTGATTTAGTCTTGCAAACTGTACAAAGATAGGTTTTCAAGTATATTGAGTTTTCAGAAGGGCATTGCTATGATACTTAGAGTATGGCTAGCTGTACCCCCTTGCCCAACTTTCTGTATGACAAAATTGTCGGCAATGGGGGAAGTCTGTAGTATAGTTCAGTGGTCTCCAACCTTGTTAAGCATTAGATCACTTTTTGAATTTAAGTGCAATCCAGGATCCACCTCAAATCCGAACGCCCTTGCCCCGCCTCCTTCCCACCCCTTCTCTGAAGCCCCGCCCTGCTCACTCTATCCTCCCTCCCTCCCTTCCTCATCCTCCCTCATTTTATCAGTCTGGGCGCAGAGAGCTGGGATGCAGGGGATGGGAATATGGACTCTGATCTTGGGCTAACAGTGGTCTCCAACCTTTTTACACCCAAGATCACTTTTTAAGTCTCAGAACAGGTGAAGATCTACCGCCACGCCCCTTCCTTGAAGTCCCGCCCTCTCTATTCTCCTGTCCATCACTTGCTATCCTCAGCTCTTAGACACTCTGCTAAACAGTTTATTTTTAAATTATGCAATATATAAAATTAAAATCACATGTTTATAGTTATGAAATAAATGGTCTGTTTTTAATTCATGCTATTTAAATGTCAAATGAAGCATTTACAATTATACATTTTGTTCTCTGCTATTTTGTAAATCTAAAACCAAGTATTGATAATTACATATTTTTTCTTCCAATAACAAAGTCTCAGTGTGACACCTGTGACTGAACAGTATCTGCCAGTGTCTTGAAGTCTGGGTTGTAGTCTGAGATTGCTAGTTGTATACAGTCCATCAGATGGGCATCTGTGATCCTGCGCTCAGCTTGGGAAGCTTGCTCCAGCACAGCCGGAGGTAGAGGCAGCCTCCCTGGGCTGAGCGCAGGGCAGCCGGGCTGGAGGGAAGAGAAGTGGCTGCCCGGCCAGCTGGCCATGGCGCTCAGCCAGGGTGCACCAAGCTCCGCGTGGGCAGGCGCAGAGGAGAAGCTGCCGATCAGCTAGAGCACGGGGCAGCCTCTTTCAGCTGAAAGCCACAGTCAGCTGGCTGGGGTGTTTCAGCCCTCCCGACCTCCCAGCTCCCACCATTCCTCGCAGCTTCTCACCTGTGTTGTTGCTGGGTGAGTAGCTGCTCCTCAAATGAGGAAATCTAATGTAAACATACTGTGCATGTGCGCAGTTCAGAGAGGGCTCAAAAGCTACTCTTAGAGCCCCTGAGATCTACCAGTAGATCGCGATCTACTGGTTGGTGACCATGGGGCTAAAGGATCTGGAGTGTGGGAGGGGTTCTGAGCTGAGGTTGTTGAACAGCAGGGGGGGCTCTGGGAGGGAGTTTGTGTGCAGGTGGATTCAGGGCTAGGGCACGGATTTAGGGTTCAGGACTGGGGCCGGGGTTTGAGAGCAGGCTTCAGCTGGGCATCGCTTACCACAGATAGCTTCTGGGTGGTGGTGCAGGGGACTACGGTAGGCTCATCCCTCCTCCCAAAAGCAGCCAGCAAACTCTCTCCATCCCTGTTGTCCCGCCCCCCCCGCTCTGTGGAGATGGGGTACAAGGTGCAGTGTGGAGAGGGGCACTCTGAGATCAGCACCCCTTCCTCCTCCTCTTGTGCCCTGCACAGCAAGCAAGAGGCTCCCAGGTGTGGGAGGCAGCTCCAAGGCAGAGGGCAGGAGCAGCAGGGCAGTGCTGAGAGGCGCAGCTGAAGTGCCGGCACTTGATAGCCTCGTGGCCAAACCAGTCAGGATCACCTGTCAGAGGCTCCATGATCTACCAGTCGATCCCGATCTACTGGTTGGTGACCACTGGTATAGTGAATGAGACATCTCACAAACTTCTCATAGCTGTAGAGCAGAGAAAATAATGTGTCATAATATACATATAACACACGACAATGAAAGCCTATGGACAGTTATATCGAGAGAGATTAATTCCCTGGCAGGAAAGCTACTCAACAATTAGACAGAGAGAATTTTTCCCCACAAACAAACCATTAGTTATTGTGAATGTACCATCTACTTTGTAATGCTGGCATACTTCTATATACTTCTGCAGATAAAATAATTTCTCATAAATATATGGCTCGGCAATTAATTATTTATCAAAGAATAGCATTAACATTATCTGTGCATATCTGTCTATAAGCCTGGTCACTTGTATACTATATCTGGTTGTGCAATATTTCTAATGGCCAGTAGAGAGAGCACTGTGTTTTGTAAACCAACCAAAAAAAAACCATATTTAGTAAGAATATTTTAATATTTGATAAAAAACTGTGAATAATGTAAAAACGATAATCACCCACTCTATGTATGCTCTGTAGCAAATGAGATAAAGCTGGAAGGTCCCGCTCTGGAACGATGAAAAGTTTAAGCATAAACATGGCCAATATACATACATTAACTTTCTTAAATAATTAATGACAGGAGTGCAACATTAAAGGAGGTAATATTTGTAATTGGTTGGTGCTGAGATGTGTATTCATCTCTTAATGAATAAATAACTATCTTTCCTCACAGGACTTGTTAGTTAATACATGTCATGAAAAGCATTGTATACACGTATCAATTAATATCAGTCTATCACACAACATAGCTATCTAATCATTATGCTCATGTATTTAAAATGGTCATTAAGAGACGAGAACATACATCATTTTCTTCTCCCTCCCTCTGGAATGGATCTGAGGTACAGTGTAGATATCGGCTGTGAAAGATTAACTATCACGGGGAGAGTGGAGAGGAAGGAAGTGGACATGAAATATGTTTACTAGTTTTGTGTGGATTTAAATTTAAAATAATCTTAAACCTTTCAGAGTTGGATGTAAGTTTGAACACAGCTAACGGTGGATGTTTCCAGCCTTAATTTATGATATTGCCAATCCCCAAGTGTTGAAAACTTGAGTGACTTTCTGGGAAGATTTTCCTGGTGTTCATCCTAAATTTTCCTTTTCTTTATTTCATCGCATAATTAGACAGACCTCTGGGTATCCTAATAATGTTCTTAATCCTTGAAGTTCAAATATCTATAGGTGATATCAAGTCTGCTTTTTTCCTTCCAGTCACCACTTAGTCAAGCAATTTGTACTTAACTCTTTTTATCTTCCTTCATTAGCATTCCAGACTAACATTGCCAACTTTGTGATGTTTAAAAACCAGACTTCAGCAGGAGTGCTGGAATCTCCCCTGTCCCACCTCTTTTCCCAGTGGCCTTCCCCTCCTTTTCTCCTTTTCCCCCCTCCTCCCCATGGCTCTCTGCTTTTCCCTTTTCCCCCCAGGGAATCGTCTACAGAATCGGTATGGGGAGCTGCAGTTGCCTGTTGCAGATAGGAGGTAGCCCTGGCTGAGCAGAGGCTGGTGCTGGTCATGACCCAGTGTCCCTGTGGTCAGTAAATCTGACTGGATGTTGTGATGTCCCCAGGCCCACTGATAGGAGCGGGTGAGAGACAAACAGGACGATTGCATAGGGGCCTGGTGTTTCAGAGGGCCCTAGAGCTCCTGGACGCTTCTGTTGCCACAGTAGCAGCAGTGGTGGCCATTAGCTCCACGCCTCTTTGAAATGCCATGGGAGTGCTGCTCTGCAGATCTCTGAGGGAAGAGGGAGGACTCAGTGCTGTGCTCTGGGCAGTGCTAAGGACTGACTGCCCTTGGCCCTGCCCCTTCTGCCTGAAACTTTGCCTCTTCTGGGGTTAGGGAGCTGGTTCTCCCCCCCCCGCACCTTGCCCCCAGGCCCATGGTGGCTGTCGGCTCTGCTGGATGTCCCCTTTTCGACTGGACTTACCAGTAGAAAAGTGGGCACCTGGCCACCATCAAGTCCCCTGATACTTTTGTTGCTCCTCTCTGAACGTCCTCCAATTTGTGTACGTTTTTCTCAAAGGGAGATGCCCAGATCTGAACACAGTGTTCCTGGCAAAGTCTAACCAGAATTCTAGGTATGTTTTTGCTGAGTGATGTATGTAACTTGCGGAGGGTGTCTAGAACCTTGGGCAAGCGTTTTCTTACATCACCGTCTCTTGGGAGCACCTTTTCACATAGCCACTTTTATTTAAAAAAAGTTTGAATGCTGCTGAGTTGTGTATTTCCTCAGAAAACTGCTATATTGCATGTGCACAGCTGTGCCCAATATATAGGGGATATGAAGATGAGAGAGCAATTCAAACCCTAACAGAAAATGAAGAAATCAAAGCGGAAATAGTTGATCCAAAGTTCACTGAAAGTCACCATCTTCAGTGGGCCCACAGAGAGCAGCCCTTCGAAGGCAGAAAGCAAAACTACAACATTAATTCCATGGCCTGTGTTGAGCAATGCTTTTCCTGTACTCCAGGTTATATGGGAAAAGAATTACCACGGATGAGTGACTGGAAGTAATGGACTCAGAAATCCTCAGTGGGAACCACCATCCTTCCATGTGTGTAGGTTTCCAAATAGGCTTTACCCTCTTTAAGATGAATTACTTCTTGTCTTCATCTTCTGGATAGGACCCTAATGACTTAGGCACTGATATTGTCAGTTTACTCCTCCAGACCAGGTTGGCTTGAAGCCTGTGGGTTCTCTTATTATTTATTCATTCAGCACCCAAAAGTCCTATGCAGAAAATAACAAGAAGAAAAGGTACATTTTTCAAAATACCTCAGTGGTTTAGAAGCCTGGGTATCACTGAAAATCAAGATGTGGGATTTAGGAGACTAAATCAGGTCATTTTGAAAATGGAAATTAGGAAAGCTTGAAAAAAATTAGCCACAGTCCTTTCCCCCAAACAGCTTGTAATCTAAAAAAAGACATGACAAGGCCAAGGATGAAACAGAGGGAGTGGGTAGGTGTGCTGGAGGCAAGGTAGTTAATTAGAAGTTCATCAATTTAGAGGGCTTGTTTTAAATTATGGACAGTATTGGTGGCGTCACTTATAGTTAAGGTTGCTTAAGGCTTTCTATCACAAACCACTGTTTTAAATTCTTTATAATTTGGCCAAATTATAAACTTTTAGACTGAAAATTTCCACACTTGCTCTGTACCCTAAGGCTGAATTCAGCCCCTTTATGACTATGTAGTAGGTGTCAGTAATTGATTGTATATCTCAGACTATTTGTTTTGGTTGCCTCATTCAGTGCACAGTGAGGATAGCAGAGGGCTTGAGAAGAGAGGCTGTTCCTTTATGCTTAAGGCACTGGATTGAGAATCAGGAGATCTGCATTCTATTCCTGGCTTTCCAAGATTTCCAATGGAACATTTGCCAATGTAGCATCATGCCTACGCACAAGAGGTCCAATTAATATTGTGTAGTGTGATGGGGAATACTTGGCCTTTGCAGCTCTCTACCAGAGGCCCTACTATACTCCACCCCAGAAAGCAATGATGTGGGAGGAGAGAAGCAGAGGTGGATCTTGTAGGCCTGTGTGGAGAGGCCTCTCTGGAGCAGCCATCTTGGAAACTACAGAGACCTGATCCTTCAAGGGCTAGAAGGGTTAACAGCCAATCAGAGCCAGGAGGCTCAGATAAAAGGAGCCGCAAGCCCCTAGGTGGGCGGTCTCTGAGTAGGATTAGAGTGGTGTGGTATGGTGTGCCATACCTCACCTCTCTGACCAGATGAGGCTGAAACTAGGTAGGGTTTATTTATGGTTGCGAGGTGTTGAGAGACCTGAGAACTTTGGACGTGAGCTAGGTGTGAAGATAAAGGAGCCAGCTGAGAAGAGGCCCAGGAAAGTAGCAACAGCAAATTGAATTCAGCCATACATGGATACTGTTCGTAGGGACCGAGAGGACAGGATGGGTCTAGATTCCTCCACTGGCAAAGTGGTATGAACCCTGAGAAGAGGGTGGGAACAAACATAAGCTAAGCCCCAGAAGGGGACAGAGCTCATTTGGAAGTCCAAGTGAAGGGCTAAATTTACAGGCTCTAGGATGGGGCTAAAGACCATGGTGATGGCAGATAAATGTTTTGGACTCTGTTACCCAGGAAGGGGTTCATTTTGACTGTGTGGCCCCACTTAAGGGCTGACTCAGAAGGCCAGCTGGGGCAGACAGATGGGTCACAGCGGGTGGCAGGACCAGGAAAAGGGATGCAATATGACACCTACTCACAAGGAGATGCTGAAGTGGTGAGTAACTCCCTTGGGCACAGACAACCCTAACACTCAGTGTGTTGGGGGTAATTTTATGTAATACACAACCATAGGCATGTGTTGTATTATTACAAAATGGATTTCTTTAAATGCTTATTTTCTTGGTACACTCTTAACACAAAATACAGTTCTGCACCAATCCGAAACTTACAGGTTACATTGCACTTCCTCCTTTTGATTCTTTATTCCCTTTTTCATTCTGTTTGACTTTCAACTTGGTTGAAGAGCTTTGCTCCAGACTCCAAAGGCCTCTCTCTTCTGATCTCGCTCCCTGACTGTGGGTCTTAGATACATTTTAAAATATATTTCTAAAAAGGAAAGGGAGGGGTGTGTGTGTTAGGATCAGGTCCTTTCTCTGGCTTCAGGAGAGATTTTCCTGCATGCAAGGATTTATAAGTTAACAGGACTTGGCCAGCTCCTGTGAATTAATTTCCCTCTCCTCCTCACCTCCCTGAAGCATATAAAAGGGATGTGCTGGTCAGAGGTAAATTTTAACGATGAGAATCAGCGAGGGATTATCTCTTTGAAAAATGTTGGAGTGGAACAGAGCACTGGTGGCGTCCTTTTCTCCCTGGACTTGCCTGAAGAAAACCAGGCCACGAAGCTTTTTACTCCGGACTTCGATTAAAGGATGCCCTTTTGTAGTAGGTCCTTCAGCCAGTCCTGCCTGTTTACTTTGCTGGTGCAACACACAGAGGTGTTCAAATCCACATGGGGATGCAGAATCCATTTCTGCCTGTTACACAAATCCCTTTATAAACAGTGTTTTCTAAAATGTCAGAGATTGGCAATTTCCTAGTTCTAGGGTTCTCTTTAGAAAGTGGATCTCTGCCTTTGGAGTCCAAAAGGACAAAAGGGCACCTGAACACAGAAGGTTATGCACGTTCCACGATTGTTCTAAGCCAAAGCCATTAATGTAGGATTCAGAAGGCTCTCGGCAGGGGCAGATGACCGTTTTGCGGGGCCCAGGGCAGCATAATCTTGCGGGGCCCCCCTTTGCCACGGCACATGCGCGGTGATGCAACGCGCATGCGCGGTGGCGCCATGGCGCATGTGCGGGGCTTTTTGAAGCACGGGGCCCGGGCGGCCACCCCACTCGCCCTGCCGTATATCCGCCCCTGGCTCTCGGTGTCTTTTTTGGAGGACAAATATGTCCCCCAAGAGCATATGGATATCTTGTATATCTGACAACTATGTGTGGACATGAAATTCACAAGTGAAAGTCTTTGGAATTAGAATAGAAAATTGTTTCTGTGCATTTACAGTAGTTGGCCTTTCAAAGGAAATATTTTCTGCATTTTAGGTTCATCAAACTGGAGGCAATTAATGGTCATGTTTTGATTTTTAAAGTCTTCAACACTTGCTCTATTTTTTTTTAAATTAATAAAATGATTTGTTTTTCGCTTGAGGACTTAACACATTTTGGCTTCAGCCCATAGTGTGGGTGTTCCCTCTAAGTGCCAAGAGACAACTGTTTGTGGGAGAAGCTGCTTTTCTCTTTCTCTTCTGCGGTGCTGTGCACATGCTCACTTCAGAAGAACCAGTCACTTGAAATCTGGATATTAAACCTACAGAAATTGCTTAATAAGTGGGGGGAGGGCTAGAGCTCTAATAGGGTAGATAGACCATGCTCTTAGTGGAATGGGAATAAAATAATATAAAACCAGGATGAGGAATGAGATACATTCACCTTCCCTTGAATGGGCCATCAGAAGGGTTTGAAGCTGGAACCTGCACTGCCAACTTTCTGACTCAAATAAACCCAACATACTGGTCCCACTCTTTCTCCGAGCTCCTGCCTCACTCACTCCATCCCTTCCTCTTCCATCGCTCACTCTTCCCCACCTCACACGCTCATTTTCACTGGGGTGGGGAGAGCCCCCTTTTGACTTGGTGTTCAGTTGAAAACTAGACACCAGGCAACCCTATGCAGCATAGATTTCTACTACCTGGTAGTAGTAGTAGATTTGTATTCTCTAGTCAACCAGACACTAGAGGGGAATATAACATACACTTGGCCAGTGGGTTATGTTCTTCCCTGATAAGAGGAAGCTTGTCCTGAGTATCTGTGGCCTACCAGCAGAAGCCAGCCCTTGGTGGGATGTTGCCTTTACAATAATACCGCTGCATGGATCATTAGCAGTGTTAGAATCTGGATCCTTTATTGTCACAGGACAGACTTCTGTTACCTGAGCAAAAGGAGCAGCTTCACTGCCTAGTACCAGGAGCAAGTTGTCATCCTTTATTGTATCAACAGGTGTGTTGTAAGCAAAACTCGTGAAGTCATTCTGCCGCTCCACTCTGCACTAGTTAGGCCTCAGCTGGAGTACTGTGTCCAGTTCTGGGCGCCACATTTCAAGAAAGATGTGGAGAAATTGGAAAGGGTACAGAGAAGAGCGACAAGAATGATTAAAGGTCTAGAGAACATGACCTATGAAGCCAGGCTTCGTGAACTGGGCTTGTTTAGTTTGGAAAAAAAAAGATTAAGGGGGGACATGATAGCGGTTTTCAAATATCTAAAAGGGTGTCACAAGGAGGAAGGAGAAAATTTATTCCTCTTGGTTTCTAAGGACAGGACAAGGAGTAATGGGCTTAAAGTGCAGCAAGGGAGGTTTAGATTGGACATTAGGAAAAAATTCCTAACTGTCAGGGTGGTCAAATATTGGAATAAATAGCCAAGGGAGGTGGTGGAATCTCCCTCTCTGGAGATATTTAAGAACAGGTTAGATAGACATCTGTCAGGGATGGTGTAGACGGAGCTTGGTCCTGCCTTGAGGGCGGGGGGCTGGACTCGATGACCTCTTGAGGTCCCTTCCAGTCCTATGATTCTATGATTCTATGGACCTGGCAGTAGAAGGGGGTTTACATGAATGGGTTACACTAGATCTAAAATGAAAAGGCTAAGCTTAGGAAACCCCCAAACCTAGCTGGTTGCAACAGCCTGGAGGAGATTGAAATTCAACATATATTTCAACACATTGAGGGTGCAGTCTGGTTTTCATCACCTTTCTGTTTAATAGGACAAAAAAGCAACTAATCTGCTCCTTAAAAATTTCCCATATGACTATAGGAAGCAATAATGTATGGAACAACCTCCTTGCCCCAATTCGGGGTTGTTGACTTCAACATGCAGGGCTTATGAAAGAAAGAAAGTGTGAGGTGGATTCTGTAGGGAAATGAAGCACTAAAAAGGGTATGAACTTCTTTTACTGGTTACCAAAACGTGTTTTGATGTGGTTTAGGTAAAGCGGAAGATACAGGATTAGTAGTATCCCATTCTGAGTTGGATGGGGCAGTCCCAAAAGGTATATGTCAAGTTCCAGTCCTGGACTGAATGACTTCAACAGAGCATTTGTGCCGGATTCTTTGCAGTGCTGTTCCACACCTGGTGTGGGGGGAGTCTTAGCCTCCCCTTACCATGGAGCCCTGATTTTCCTCTTCCTGCCCTTAAGGCCATGCCCAGGAGCTGGAGCTGGAGCTGGGTAGCAATGAAAGCTACCTAGGTAGCCATGAAAGCTACCTAGGTAGCCTGGCTGCTTTGGGGAGGCCTCAGACCCTTTACCTACTCTAGGTGGTGAAACCCACAGTTGTGGTTTTGGAGCTGAGGGAACTAGAGCAGAATAATTCCTCATTATTTAAAAAAAAAAAAACTTTCTCACATTACCTGACTCAAAATCCCACGAATCGGGGTGAGAGTCAGCGTGAACAGGGAAAGGGCGGGAAGGGAGAAGTGGGGATGGAAAAGATGTCATTGAGTCATTCGAATCTCATTTTTACTTACACCCTAAACCAACTTTCATCTGAAATCACCAAGGGCACCAACATCCCGCACCACAAAAGCATTCTGTCGTGTTTTATTTTCTGACGTGAGGTTATGCACAGAATCTGGCTTTGTCTGACAGTGCTAATGGATGGAAGAGCTGGTTGTGTGAAAGGTTATTCGGTAGCTAAGATTGCTTTAGGTGGCTCAGCTGTATCGTGTCATAAGATGTGCCATCAAAGCAGGAATTGGCAGTAAAGTATCCTTTGTATGCTTGTAAATGGAAAACACATTTACGATGTGGCAATAGAATGTTTGGCAGACAGTCAGCTGGTGTACCTTTTACAAACCCCATTTATCTAGGATTTAGTGTTTGAATCTGATTAACTGCAATGGGTTAATTTGATATAAAGCAAGTTGTACCTTGGGTACAACTTTTATTCTCAATAGTTGGACTCAGATTATATTTGCTTGTTGTCCACATATGAATCTAGTGAGAGCTGTGCATGTACGCTAATGGGATGATAAGCATCTCTGCGTCGTACTGACTGTGACATGCTGTAGGATAAAAAATGGCAAATCTTTGCTGTTGCAGTGGGAAGAGGTGATCTTACCAAACTGCAAACTTTTCACAGGTATCAGCATGTTATTTTAGTCTCTCTTGTGTATGTTTTACAGTTAGAGATGGTCTCAATCTGTTCCCTTGTGTAGCTTCTTGCTCTGTGCAGAGATTAGAATAAACACTGGTGTGAATAACACAGGCTGATACCTTGAAGAAGAACGATGTTGTGGTTAAGGGACTGGACTGGAACTCAGTATATCTGGGTTGACTCCTGGTTGTGGCCAGACTCTGTGACTTGGTGCAAGTCACTTAATTTTGTTGTGCTTTGGTTCGCTACTTTTTGTCTTGTCTTTTCTGTTTTAGGCTGTAAGCTCTTTAGGGCAGGCACAATGTTTTTATACTTTTGTGACACACCAGGGTACAATCCAGTCTGATGAGCAGCTGTCACTCCTGCTCTGCAACCTCCCATGCCTTTGAAGATCTTGCTGATTCAGCCCCTGTCTGGCACCATCACAAACAGCTTTGCATCTTGCAAGCCACACTGAGTGACTGTGTCTAACAGCGGCCTGCCAGCCAGGCTTGGTTTACATTCTGGCTGTCACCAGCCTTGGTTACTGCTGGGTGACCCCAACACACCCCAGTCTCAGTTTTTTCATATAGTGTACTGTCCTGCTCAGACCTCTTCTGGACAGTGCAAATTATACTGAGTCTATTATTCCTTAAGAAAATAATGAAGAGAGATTTTAAGCGAGTACAAATAGTGCAGCATAACAGTCAGCAGTGGTTACAAGAAAATAAAGAAAACATTTACAAATGCCTGATTTCACAACCTATATCAGATTTAAGTAAAGTTTCTTACCACATGCTTTCAACAGTTTTAGGGTATGTCTACACAGCAGGGCTAAAGTTGGAATAAGCTACGCAACTTCAGCTATGTCAGTTGCGTAGCTGAAGTTGAAATAGATTAATTTGGCTTTTAGCGCTGTCTACACAGCAGGGGATCGAAGGAAAAACACTCTTCCTTCAACTTCTCCTTACTCCTTGTAAAATGAGGGTTACCATGAGTCGGAGTAAGAAGTCCTCCAGCTTGACGTTATTTTGAAATAAAGGCTTGTAGTGTAGACGCTATTCCAAAATAACACTGCTATGTAGACATATCCTTACACACCAAGACTTGTAGGTCAGGGTTTCATTAAATAGTTCAGCCAGAGCTTGGCCATCCCAGGACATTAACCCACAGAACGGTAATGATCATTTTGACTCTCTGCAAGTCATTAACATTTCAAGGAAAGTTTAAAAATCAATTAGGCTGCTCTCCTGCTGAACAATTATACAGGGCATGAAGATCAGATGATTCTATTGTCTGCAGTCTTGGGAAAACAACAGTCTCTCCTTTCAGTGCTGGCGAAAGTGACCATCTCCCCCGACATTAATACAGCGAGGGAGGAAGGATTGGAATCTCCATTAATCAAAGTGAATATCTATAATCATAATACTTTGTATGAGCTTGTTTTGGACTTAGCCTTTATTGAAAGGTCTTGACCATGGAAATATTCTAGGGCAGTGATTCTCAAACTTTTGTTGTTCTTTGTTGTGGATCACTTCACATTTTGGATAAAAGTGCTAAATTAAAAAAAAATTTGTCTGGACAAGTGATTTCCATTAAGTTTGTGTCTCTTCCCCTCTGCAGCAACTTCCAAGCTAGGGCTGGGAAGGAGGGTGGGGTTTCCCCAGCTGGAGCTGAGGAAATTCACCTCTTTTTCGGGCAGCCACTCCCCCTCTAAGCTGAGCACTTGGGTAGCTGCCCAGCTGATTAGCAGAGCACCCACAGCTGGCAGCAGCCATCAGCATGTGTTTCTAGTGGAGGTTCACATGTGCACATGCCTCGGTACACATAACATTTATTCCACACATGGATGGGAAAAATTAGAGAGAACACTGACTGCATCCCCCACCTACACCATATCCTCTCCCAAGGTCACCACCTCACCTTACATGTGCATCTTCCCCATGGTGCAGGCACCATGGAGCCAAGCCTGCATGAATAAAACGTGAATAAATAAAGAACAGCTAGTTCCTTCTAGTGCTACTTAAGTGTAAGTGAACAATGAGCATACACCTGCCTGTGCTATAATGACACTTTCCCTTTGCATTGTAGACATATCCTTACGCACTTCTCCCCCACTGGTGCGGTATACGAGCACACCACAATGTTTGTTCTATTTATCCTCACAGCATCCCTGTGCGGTTGGGATAGTCTACTGTCCTGATTTTACAGATGGGGAACCAGGGCACAGAAAAACAAAGTGACTTGCCACAAAGGAAGTCTGTTTCACAGCCAGGAACTGAATCCAGCTCTCCAAAGTCTCAGGGTAGCGTCTAATTCCCTGTCTAGCAACAATAGTATGATCCAGACCAGAGGTAGGCAAAAGCCAGTCAGTGGACCTTCTGAGATCTCTTCCAGTTCTATGATTCTATGATCCAGCCCGTCTAGCTCTTTGATTCAGCCGGTGCAGCAATTCCTGGCCCTGCCCCCACAGTGCGCCCTTTCAACTGCTTCTATTTAAAGGGCTTGCATCTTCCCCGTGGCTGCCAGGCAATGGCAGCTGCAGGGAAGGCACAAGCCCTTTAAATAGAAGCAGTTGAAAGAGCTCATATGTTCCGGCTCCGAGGCAACGCGCTAGCAGCAAGGCTGAGAGCAGTGAGCCCTTTAAAAAGCAAGAGTTGAAAGGGCTCACAGCTCCCGCCCCTGGCTAATGTGATGCCTGGGAGTCCAGGGGAGGTGTGAGCCCTTTCAACAACTATTTAAAGGACCTGCCCCTTCCGCCTGAGGCCCCACCACTTCCGGGGTGGCCCACGATTACTTCAAACATTTTCAAAGTGGCCCCCCCTTCAAAAATGATTGCCCCCCCACCCCCTTCAAAAATGATTGCTCTAGACTCAATAGGAACATGGTCTGGAAAAAACTCAAAACTATATGGTAGATCTCTATTCAGACTGGATAGAATGTTTTGTTGGCAGACACGGAATGTAACTGAACGTAAGGCATTGTTTCTTTTCTGATCAGGACTGTTCCTGTTTTAATTATAAAACCTGAGTAAACATACCTATTGATATAAATATTACTAATGTTGGCAGCAATTGAAGGTGTCAAATATGTGTATCAAGACATTTTACAAAGTAATCATTTATGAACATAGCCCTATTAATTTGTTTAGTCAGATACAGAGAAGCAATAAAAGTGATTGACTAAAAACAATTAAAACAGTAAAAGTAAATTGTTTGTGTCCATTAAAACCTGCTGAGCCTGTCAGATGAAAATTGTGGGTTTAAATGCGAAAATTAGAACTATTGATTTTATCTATCTAGTATGTATGTGAATACCCAAGTCCTAATTTGTTTTCGTTTTCCTAGCTAAAAGCCCTGGAGCTCAGAATAAAGGTATTCCCTAAATTAGCTCCTGCAGACACAATTTATAAATCTTCAGAAAGTCATATGTGATAACATCTCAGGGAATATTTTTTGGAGAGAGAGCTAATGTTCAATATCAGTAGCTCTATGTTGCTGAACTGAAAATAAATATGTACCAATAATGATAATTTATTGCATTTTGAAGGAAGGGAAAAATGAGAAATCGACATCAGAAAAATATGACATTTATACAGGTTAGATTTTAGGGCTTCTCTCTTAATTTGTATGGGTGACTTTATTATCATTTTATATTTTACATGGTATACTAAATCTTTGACTCTCTGAACTATTATTTTTTAGTGTTCAATTAAAATCATAGCATAAAAGGAGTGTTGTGTCTGAGCTGGTATAAAGAGAGCAGGGGATAAGACTCCAGCTGTCATGTAGGGCTTCAGAAAGGGCTAATGTCATGAAATTAAACAAACCAGGGCTTTAAAGGAGTATAGCATGTGTTGACGTACCAATGTTAAAAGTTAGATCTCTGCATTAGGCTGGATATTCCTTTGTATAGTCCATTTATGTCCTTAAGAAATCACACCTTTAGACTGTATAATGTAGCATTTGGTGGTTAACTATTTGATCAATGAAGAGCGTCTTTTCATCTTGCTTTGGGGGATGCAAGTCACTTTTCCAGATCATCACTGTTTTTAGAGAGGTGTCATTAGCAGCATACCTGCACACAACCTCTGTTTCTCCTCTTGCTTTTTAAACGCAGGCAGGAAAGATCAGATGTGTTGTGATGCATGAATCTAATAGTGGTCCAATATTTCTAAATCTGGTCATGGCAGGGGGATGGATGACCTCCAGGCATGAGTCCCTCCCTCTGATAAGTATACATGGAACAGATACTCAGCCACCAATGCAATATGGGTCTCGGCTGCAAAGGGTGGTGGGTCTCTGCCAGGTGTGGTGGTCAGGCTTTGCAGCCTTTACTAAAGCAAAGAGGTAAACACAGACACCCCATCTTCATCCCATGAACAACTGAAGAGAATTACTATAAATGGATCCCTTGGGTTTTGCTCTAGCAGGGAATGATTTGGCCATTTTATTTCACAGAGGTGTAATAAGGAAGGGTCTTTTCCTGAAGGAGAGAGGGGAGGATTTTATCAAGCACATGGGGAAACCTCTCAAGTTCTGGCTGTTTTGCACCTCCCCAGGGAGTGAGGACTGGGTGAATGGGAGACCTGGGCCCTTCAGTACTTTTGGGTTCTCCTGTTGTAAAATGTGATGAGAAAATACAGCAGTAAATGTGGAGCTATGCCAAGGGATTAATGTTGGATACAAAGGGACAGGAAGGGCATGGCAGTGTTAAGTGCTGCTCTATGTTCAGAGTCCTCCATTCTTTCACATTCTCTCTCTTTTTTTCCCTTGTGTGAATTTAGTGCTGCTGAAAGATGAGGTACTGACATCTCCCCTGTTTATCTTGGAGCTGCTACACTATGGGAAGCGGCAGTATGAGTCTCCCCATGCCACCTGGTGGATGTACCCCAAGCCTGGCCTGACAGGAAAGGAAGCATATTCTGTTGCACACAGAGGTGCTACTTCCCTGCTAATAGGGTGACCAGATAGCAAGTGTGAAAAAGAGACAGGCAGTGAGAGGTGCCTATGCAAGACAGAACCACAAATATCAGAACTGTCCCTATAAAATGGGGACATCTGGTCACCCTGCCTCAGGGCTGGGCAAAATATGGCCTGCGGGCTGTATCCGGCCTGTCAAGCCACTGGATCCAGGCCGGGGATATCACTGGATCCTGCCCCACACCTGCTGCTGAGGAAAGCAGTTGCTATGGGGCCCTGTTTGAACAGCTGAGAGCCCTGGGGAGGAAGGAGAGCCTTTGTGAGCTGCCCCCGCCCCCGCCCAATCCCTTTGGCTGGTTTCTGGCCAGTGAGAGCTGCCTGTTGTTAACCAGCAGCTTGCAAAGCACCTTCCCCCCTCTTCTGAGGTAGCTTTTCAAAGACCAGTGGCTCCTGCAGCCAGCGCGAGAGCAGGACAAGCAGGGAGTCTGCCTAAGAAGGCTGCTGGCCGGGAGTCCAGCAGGTAAGTTTCCTAGCCAGAACCTGCCCCCCTCCTGCATCCCAGTCCCCTGCCCTGGTCACAATTGCCTCCTTCACCCAAACTCCCTCCCAGACCCCATTCTCCCTCCTGCACCCTAATCCCTTCCCAAAGCTCCCTTCTGCACCCGGCCTCCATCCCGGACCCCACACCTCCTACATTAATATTGTGAAAGAGTGATACCCTCGACCACTTTCCAAATTCTTGGTGTGGCCCCCCCCATCAAAACCTATTGCCCACCTCTGCCCTACCTACTAGTATCAGGTTTGCCTGCAGGCACTTTGGACTCTGCTTTGCAATGGTGTCACCTATTCTACCTTCCTAATGACATGATACCATTGCAGCCGAACAGTGCGTAAGCACGAGTGCATGGGGAAAATAAAGCAGGAGAATCAGAAGCAACCACTGGGAAAGGGTGAAACCCAATTAACAGGCTCAAGAGGCAGCGGGAGCCCCCTTGCTTGTCTTACTAGCAAGAGCAGCACAGCCAGAATTCACAGGCAGTTTTTCTCTTCATACGTGAATGAGGTTTTTCTTGCCCTATGAAAAATTCAAACACTATAGGCCAGAGAACATAAGAACATAAGAACGGCCGTACTGGGTCAGACCAAAGGTCCATCTAGCCCAGTATCCTGTCTACCGACAGTGGCCAACACCAGGTACCCCAGAGAGGGTTGACTGAAGACAATGATCAAGCAATTTGTCTCCTGCCATCCCTCTCCAGCCTCTGACAAACAGAGGCCAAGGACACCATTTTATCCCCTGGCTAATAGCCTTTTATGGACCTAACCTCCATGAATTTATCCAGCTTCTCTTTAAACTCTGTTATAGTCCTAGCCTTCACCGCCTCCTCTGGCAAGGAGTTCCACAGGTTGACAACACGCTGTGTGAAGAAGAACTTCCTTTTATTAGTTTTAAACCTGCTACCCATTAATTTCATTTGGTGACCTCTAGTTCTTCTATTATGGGAACTAATAAATAACTTTTCTTTATCAGCCCTCTCCACACCACTCATGATTTTATAGACCTCTATCATATCCCCCCTCAGAGGCACCGGTTTTTTCGTTTCCCTGGGGATGCTCGACCGTCACTCCTCTCCTTCCCTCAAAGTTCCACCTCCACTTCTTCCTGTCCCATTTCACCCCTTCTGAGTGTGCCTCTCACTGTTCTTGCCCCCACTCTACCCTTCCCTGCCTCAGGCCCACCAATGGGGGCGGGGGAAGGGCAGTTGCCCCAGGGCCCAGCAATCCAAAGGTGCCTGGGGCTCCTGGAAGCTGCTGCTACTGCGGCAGTGGCTAGAGACCCTGGCCCTTTAAATCACTTCTGGAATGACACCCAGGGCACTCTGCATGGCTCAGAGGTGGGGGGAGGGAGAGGACGTGTTCTGTGTGGTGCAGATTCCCGGCCCTACCCCTTCTGCCCACATCCATGCCCTTTCCAGTGGCACGGAGCCAGCCCCTTCCCATCTTGCCCAGCGGTCTACAAGCCACTGAACAGCTGGTCACCAGAAGGCAAGAGGCACTCGGGGCGGGGGAAAGAGCTAACTGGTGGGGCTGCCAGTGACTTTTGAGCGCCCACTATTTTTTCCTGTGGGTGCTTCGGTGCCTTTATTGTGGTCAATCTGCTCCATTTCCAACAGTCTCTTAGGAAATGCTTTGTCAGTTCCGGTAGAGGAACTTGTTCAACATAATACACGTGGGAGAACTAATAACAGGCAGTTGCAATCTGGCATCTAAATTGGACTGTTCTGACTGTCATAAATGGACCTTCATTAGTGTGGGACAACGTGAGCATTTCAATATCCAATACTCCGTCAGAAAAGTCTTGAAGGAGCGTTGGTTAAGGTGACTGTGTATGATGCGGCTATTTAAACCCATTACTCCTCATTTAGCAGGCAAGGCAGAGGTGCTGTTTTTCTACTGCCTGTACCTTGCCAGACTGGATTTTTTAAGTGAAAAAGCTACGCAAACCTGCGTTTTCAGCTCCACTACTAATCCACGCTGTACTCCAGTGAGGTGTCTCCCCCTCGGCCCTGCCTCTTCCAGGAGCACAGAGCTGCCCCCTCCCATCTTGCCTGGGGACCTGTGGAGGCTATTGGCTTTGCAGAACCCAGCAGTCCTGACTCCAAATCCAGTGCCTTAGCTGCTAGGCCAGTGGTCACCAACCTTTTTCAGCACAAGCTCGCTTTTTGAATTTACATGCAACCCAAGAACTACCCCAAGGCAATGTTGCGGAATAAACAGTCTACTTTTAATGTATGTGGCTATGTCTACACTACTGGGTTTTTGTGCAAAAACACATATTTTTGCGCAAAAACCCGCAGAGCGTCCACACCTTAAGCATGTTTTTGCACAGGAAAATCTACAGTGAATCGACCGAACAGAGGGCTTTTTGCGGTGTAGATATACCTCCATCTACGAGGCATAACTCCTTTTGCAAGAGTTCTTGCACAAAAAGGCGTGCGTGGATGCTCTGCAGGGGTTTCTTGCGCAAAAAGAGCCTTTCACAAAAAGCACAGGTGCTCTGATGGCCGTTCTGTGAATGGCAATCAGAACATTCTTACGCAAGAGTGTCCATGCAGTGTGGACGCTCTCTTGTACAAAAACGCATTGCTTTTGTGGTGTGGATGTACTTGTGCACAAGAAGTTTTTGTGGAATATCTCTTTCGCAAAAAACTTCTTCCCTAAAACCCTGCAGTATAGACACAGCCTGGTACATAAATCTAAATCAAGTATATATAATTATACCTTCTGTCCTACTCACCAAGTCTCAGTGTGACACCTGTGACTGCACATTATCTGCCAAATGTATACTTCTCGCTGTCCGTCAGTATATGATCTGCTAGAGTTTGAACCCAGCAGGAACAACCTCACCCCACCCTGGCTTCAGTTGGAGCAAAGGGGGGGCGGTTGCCTGCCCACCACGCAACCCATCCAGAACCCACCAGGACGACGTTGCCTCCACCACTCACCTTCTGATCCAGCAAGACAGTGAGTTGCGGCTCTGCAAATGAGGTGGGTGGACCTAAAATTTCTTGTGTGCAGCCGCGCAGCTCAGAGGGAATCCTGAGATCAGCTGTTGGAGACACCACGGTTGACCAGTCGATCATGATCGATGGGTTGGAGACCATTGCTCTTAGACTGTGGAAGAGAGCCTTCCTGTCACTTTATTAACTCTTACCTCCACAAGAGGCAATGTGAGGAGTTCTCCCACCAACCTAGCACTGTCCACACAAACACTTACTGGTATAATTTACATCACCTAGGGATGTGGCTTATTCACACCACTTAGCCTTGTAGGTTATACGAAGTAATTTGTAGTGTAGATGTTACCTGGGTGAATGACTCACTCTCCTTACTGAAATACAGAGAAGGGATAAAACACTATTGCCTGCTTCGAAGCTGATCTTTTAATTCCATGTATTAGAAGGGGGGAGGGATAGCTCAGTGGTTTGAGAATTGGCCTGCTAAACCCAGGGTTATGAGTTCAATCCTTGTGGAGACCATTTAGAGATTTGGGGCAAAAGTTTGTCAGGGATGGTACTTGGTCCTGCTGTGAAGGCAGGGGACTGGACTCAATGACCTTCAAGGTCCCTTTCAGTTCTAGGAGATAAGCAATCTCCATTAATTAGAATGTGTATTTGTAGGTACACAGGTTTATAAAAGACAATAATGGAATTAACCCCCTTCCTTTTTCTTTAAGAATTAATCTTTTATTCTAGCTAATGAGGGATCAGGGCCAGTATGACTGATTGGGAATGAACCATAGCTCACAGTGGGCTGCTGTTCCTACAGAGCAGTGAAATGGTTAAATTTTATGGTCCTATATATGCAGCAGATGTTCTGACTGTGCATTTTTTATATAAATAAGCATTTATTCACACCAATTTTATTTTATATTCAGTGGTCTTAACACTCAATGTGTTTTACATTTTGGATTATCACAGGAGGAAACTATTCCCTTGGTAGCAGAAATATAGTGAATTTCCACATAAGCACCATCCTCGCGTTTCCTTGCTTGCAAAGACTGCAACATTCAGCAATTCCAATTCTGCTGGGACCCATAGAATGGCACCATGATAGCAAATAATTTGAGCAGTTATGTTCCTAAGTACTGTTCCTGGCAATACCATGCTGAGCATTTCAGGCGAAGCAGGTGTGATTTTTATCTCTGGCTTTAAGAAGAAGAGGGTTTGCTTTGCTTTTCATAAAGATACAGCTCAGTGCAAAGGCCAGTGCATCAATATATCAAAGTGAGTGATGTGAGGTTAAAAAAAAATACAAAGATCAGGCTTTCCCTCCTCTGCCATCTAGCCTCTAATCCTATTAGATTAAGTGCCAATTAGAGATTAAGGGTAAAACAACTTTTAAGGGAAAAATTCTGCTCTTTTTCACACCAGTGTAAATCTAGAGCATTTCCATTAATGCAGTGGATTTACACCAGCGTGGTTTAGAGCAGATTATGGTTACAAAATCTTATCCAAAAACTGCTGAAACAAATGGGACACTTTCCATCGACTTCAATGGGCTGTAGATTGTACCTTGAAAGACCTAGGTCTTTTCAACAACAGACATATGGCAAACTTGACATGTAGAGCCTGGTATGGGAATCTTTACTCGCATGAGTAGTCCTTCCTCGAGCAGTCCCATTAATGTCAGTGGATTTGTGCGTGTGAGTAATTGTGGGATTGGGCCCATAGTTACAGTTTACTTATTAAGGGACAAGACTTTTGTGTTAATAAAACAAGTAGATATCTATTAAAAGTAATATTAAAAACACAGGTTCTTGGTCAGTGTATAAATCTGAAGTGATTTATGGAAGATAGCAATAACTAGCAGGTTGCTGAGGGCTAGAATAGATGCTAATGCTGTTAAGCTGCCTGCAGCTAAAGCCTCCTAGTCCCTAATAAAACCGCTGTGTTGATTCTTTTCAGCACAAACCTCGGAGCCTTCCTGGTGAAGCTCACAGCAATGAAGGTGAAATATTCATTATATTCGCTTTGAAGTGGTTTAACATAGTTTTGATTAATAGAATATTGGTGGTTGCATGTATTCCATTTTGTATGGCGAGCTCTGCTCAGCTACAGAGACCAGGAGGAGCTTGGAGCAGAGAAATGGAATGATTCTAATTAATTGCTTTAGGATGAACTGAATATTACTTTTCTTTTTTTAAAAAACCACAAGCCTTTCTGGAATGATATTTTGTCTTGGTTGTAATGCTGAGTGATGTGCGATCAGAACAGAGGGGACTGTTTTCACCTGCTGTACTCGCTCCTCTAGGCCCCAATCCAGCAAATTGCTTAAGCAGACACTTAACTTTAAGCATGCACACGATACCCAGCCATGCAATGAGATGAATGCAGGCGGACCTTTGTGGTAGGCCTCAGTGGAGTTCTGTGCAGGCTCAGCAGTTCTGTGCATGTCTCGTTGCAGATGCGGACTAATGGGGCTATGCCTAAGTGCACTGCTGCATCGGGGCCCTATTGATACTTTTCCCCCTCATTCCAAACATAAGTATCATTAATATTTGTGTGTGCACGGGGAGATGTGCCTCTTTGATATAATTAACCCAGATGATTGATGCCCATGTGCATAGGGTTGAACTGGTTATTAGAATTGGGGTTGGGAAATAAATTTCCCTTAGCAGGGCATATTTGGCAGGGAATAGGGGGTTTCTACAGTTCATAGGGCACTGAGGAGGAATCATCTGTTAGGATCATGCTAACAAACTGCATATGATTGATTTCCTGCAGTCCTATGGAGCAGGCACTGGTGGGCCTCGATCCAGCTCACTTTTAGTTTCTGGGATGAATTAGAAATGATCTAGCGTAACTAACCAGTAGGGATGTTAAATATGGGTTAATTGAATAGTTGATTAACCTCATGAATTTTTATCCGTTACTTAACTATCCTATAGTCCCCAGAGGTGGAGTCGGCAGGCAGTGTGCTCCGGCCCCACTCCCGAGGAGCCCCTCACACTCCTTGCTGCTGCCTCTGTATCAAGTGGGAGATGGACTGTGAGGGAATCCAGTTTAAAAACCAGCTCCCCATACAGAGTGGCTGCCTATTGCCCTGCGCTGCAGCCTCTGTATCAGAGGCAGCAGCATGGTGTGGCAGCAGCCCCTGTCCAGGGAGGGGTCTGAGCTTCCGGACCCAGTGCAAGCCAGAACTGAGCCGGGCTGCCTGCCCACCTGGCTCCTAATACACTTTAAATGCAGAGCCACAGTGGGGGTAGGTCCTGGACCCAGCGTAAGCCAGGACTGAGCTGGACTGCTGGCCAGCCTGCTAAAAAAATTATTGGCTGGGGGAGGGGGGGGCGAAGAATGGGTGTACTCTATAGCATTAACCAATAAGCTTTTCCTTATCAATGAATCGACTATACTTTAACATCCCTACTAAATAGCAGGTGTTAGGCAGCTACACACAAAGGGACAAATCGTAGCCTGACCTTCAGGGTGACACAAGAAGATGTGGGATGACCCCTTGTTCCCTTGCTCCAGCTACATGCATTACAAGGAGCGGAAGCAGGCTCTACTGTATCGTTATGTTCCCTTTCCACTCTTCCAGGTGGGTGGGTGGAGCCAAGGTGCTGATACCTGAGTGTTCCCAGCCACGTAGCTGCACTGGCATGGTGACTGTGTAAGTGGGCTGGGTACCAATTCCAGGTGGATCCATTACTTACCTGGAGCAGATGGGAAATTTTGAGTCAGTCTTCCTCCTGGCCTACTCAGAGGGCAAGGCAACAATTGTTACCTCATGATATAGCCCCAAAGAGCATTCCCAATGGGAAACAGGAAACCCCGCCCCCCATTCTGTTCCACAGTGATAACTCGACCCACGCTGTATAACCATTTGACCTGCACTCCTTTCCCAAGCGAGAGTTAGCATCCCGCAAAGTCACAGGGTGTGTCTAGACTACAGGGTTTTGTCGACAAAAGTGGCCTTTTGCCGACAAAACTATACCTGCGTCTACATTACCGCTGAGTTCTGTTGAAATAACGTCGACAGAACTCGGCAGTTTTGTCGACGGTGGTAAACCTCATTCTACGAGGAATAATGCCTTTTGTCGACAGAGTTCTGTCGATAGAAGGCGTCATTTCATCTACTCTGTCCTTTGCGTCTACACTCTCATGTCGATAAAGTGGCTTGCTTTGTCGACAGAACTGGATGTAGTCTAGAAGCTTTGTTGACAGAAGCTTTGTCGACAGTATATGTCGACAAAGCCTCTGTCGACAAAAGCCTGTAGTCTAGACGTACCCACAGATATCCACTTTATTTCCATGGGTATTCGCATTCTAATGTCCACGGCTCATTTTTGTATCAGTACAGGGCTCTAATTATAGTTTTCCAAAATATGAGACTCTGACTGAAGTCTCAAGCCACTCCTGTTTTTGCCAATCTGCAGACCTGGATCAGAACATACATCAATTTACCAACCCCCAAATGTTGCAGGTTCCAGCCAGTAAGGAGGACTCAGTGCAAATGCATGGTTTGGGTTTTGCAGAACTGCTATCAGTTTTGCTAGTCTCTAGTTCCCCAGGGAGAGTGTAATCAGAATATTTTGAGGTAACAACATATTCTAAAACAAATTAATAACATTTAACCTGCTTTTGTTCCCATTGAAATTAGTGAGAGTCTTATTGTTCACTTCAATCAGAGCAGAATTACGCCCGTGTAGGCAATTTTTTCAAAAGCCACCCCCATGACTCACAAGTGGACTAGTTGAATATTTTCAGATGAAACCTTTTTTTGTGTGCCAAAAATGCAGATTCATCTTGACCAGAACATTTCACAAATGTGTCAAATTTACCACATTGCTTTGCATGGGGAACTCGCCTCCCTAAACCCTCTGGCCAAACTGAAATGATTAATTTTGCCATTTTCAAGACAAAATGTTTTGATTTTTTGTATTCAAAACATTTTTTTTGTTTAGAAGTTTATTTTAGTTTTGTTATAAAAAAAAAACCAAACCAACCTTCAGAAAAAATGAACTGGTTTGTTCATCCCCCAAACTATTTTTTCTCTCTCTTTTTTTTTTTAGGTTGGCCAGGAAATCAAACAATTAATCACTCACATACAACTCTGCTCAGGAGCTGAGGTCCTGGGGATTTTGAAAAATTTCCCCATTGTCTCTTGCACTGAAGCAGATTAACATTATTTTGTGAACTGCTTGTTTTAATTTTAATCTGCTTTTATCTTTAGATTATGAGACTTGAGGGATTTCCACCACTTGTGTGTCCTTATGAAAAAAACAAGAGTGCTCTAAAAGATACTGCCCTTTGAAGAGTGGTTAACATTCAACATTCAATAGTTGACTTCCATGGGAGCATAGTTAGGTCAAATACTGAATGCTTTTGAAAATGTCACCCTTATATATTTAGTCTCCCAGTGTGTTATTTTTTCTAATTTAAAGGAAAAGAATTAATTAAATTTAAACAAACCAAAAGAGACAGAAAATCCTGTTGGAAAAGGTAATTTTGGTGGTAGTAATGTTTTGTAATTAAGCAAATTTATCTCTAGTTGATTTTAAGAACTCATAGTGTGAAACAGTGTTATGTAAAAAAAAAAAACCCTAAATAAAATCATGAAAGTTTATTATTTATATCTATATTTTACATCTCTCTCTAGTTCCCAAGTAAGATCAGGGACCCATTACGTTAGGCACTGTAAAAGCCTTGTCAGAAACAGTCACAGCAGTTCTCCCTGTTGACATAAGATATAAAATCGAACTTTATTATAGCGCGTTAATGCATAACACTTCCTGCAGTGCTATTTCAAATGCATATCGTGGTTAATATATATGCAAATAATTTGTTTTATAGAAGTAAAACTTCATATAAATTAAGTAGATAATTAGTGATCCAATTTGTACAGTTAATGTGCATCATGAAATTAAACTGTTAAACAGACTCTGTACAAGATTTTAACTAAGATTTTAACTAGTATAAAACAGCCCAATAAACAAACATGATGTTTTTCTTAAAGGCACAACCCACCTCATACAGAATTGTTGGCTTCACTGGGACTTGGATCAGGTCCTTACATCTGGAATTTGTATACCACCATCATTAAGGTTTACCAACTGCTTGAAATAGGATCCATCCAAGATTATATTTATGGGAACGTTTTTATATGTGAGTTTTATCACATTAAAATCAAATGTGAAAAAGAACTAGTCTGGTTTTTATTCTGTTAGGGCAAAACACTTCCCTAAGGCTTTGTCTATACCAAAAAGTTAGATTAACCCACATCGCTCCGGGCTGTGAAAAATGTTATTCCCTGTGCAACATAGCCAGTCAAACAATTCCCGCTATAGACACACCGAGGTCGACAGAAGAATTTCTTTGTCCACTTCGTTACCACCTCTCAGAAAGGTGGGTTAACTACATTGCAGCCTATTCTGTTGATGTAGGTAGCATCTACTGTATGGTGCTGCTGTGCAGCTATAGTGTTGTAGACATACCCCGAGTGCAGGTCTTTAGTTTTCTAAGTTGATATTGGTCTGCTGCCAAGCTTGTGAGTTTTGGTGGGAAAGAGCACTGTCTAGCAATTAAAGAAGTGTGTTCCCTTCTGGCTGGATGATGGAACGATAGTGAACCCATGAGTGTCCAGGAACATCTCTTCTGATTGTCTAGAACCCAGATTCTCTTAGGTGGTGGTAAGGGAAATAGCGGGGAATGATAACTCAGGCTCCTGTGCTGTAGGTTGATTTCAGAGGAGGCTATGGATATAGTGGCCAGCACATCCACTTTTGTTTCTAGCCAGGGTTAAGTGTACCTTACCAAACATTTCTCATGGCTGGTGCGTCTAGAGAATGTTTTACTTTCGAAAGAAGATATGCAAATTCAGTGGGAATTTGCACATGTTCTTCCGATTGCTTTTTCGGAAGATTTTTTTTTAAAAAGCAAGCAGTCTAGATGCAGTTCTTTTGGAAAAAAAAACAACCCTTTTTTAGAAAGAACCTTATTTCTCAAAAATTGAGGTTTACAGGTTCTTTTGAAAAAAGGGTTTTTTTTTCCCAAAAGAACCGCGTCTAGACTGCTTGCTTTTTCGAAAAAAACTCTTTTGAAAAAGCGACTGGAAGAAAATATGCAACTTCCCACCAAATTTGCATATCTTTTTTTGAAAGTAAAACATAGTCTAGACGGACCAAGAGAGTAGAGCTGTGTGAAGTTTTTCATTCACATGATGTCAAGTATCAGAGGGGTAGCCGTGTTAGTCTGAATCTGCAAAAGTGGCGAGGAGTCCTGTGGCACCTTATAGACTAACTGAAGTGTAGGAGCATAAGCTTTCGTGGGCAAAGACCCACTTCGTCAGATGCACCTGACGAAGTGGGTCTTTGCCCACGAAAGCTTATGCTCCTACACTTCAGTTAGTCTATAAGGTGCCACAGGACTCCTCGCCGCTCTTTAATTCACATGGTTAATTTGCTGGAAAAGAGTATGTCAGGGTGATAGAAAAAAATTGCAAACTTTGCAAATAGTTCCATGATGGACATTTTTCTTCTTGTTGAAAATGTCATAATGTTCATTTCACCTTGAAAGTTTCAAAATGTGTTGACTCTCTTTCAAAATGATGTTCTGTTTAGAAATGTAGCAAAATTTGTCTTCAACTTGATGTAAAATGTTCTAAATTAGAACAAAATAGAAATGAAACTAGTAAAACTGAAAAAAGAGGTTTAATTCAAAATACAATTTTTCTTTGGATTTTTTGATTCAGTCACCAAACTGAAGAACCAAAGAACTCTGTGATAGAGAGAGACAGACATGTTTTGGTGTCACTTGAGCATGTTCTCATGGGTGGAGAAGCCCCATAATGAAACTTTTACCACTGAGCCACTCTAAGAGGGATGATCTGTCAGAGAAAGCAAAAATCTTTCCTTTCCTCTGATAGATTTTCTAATAAATTACTTGACTGGATGGAGAGATGCAATACCTAACTTGCCATGCATGGTATAAAATAATTGTTGAATAGTATAGAGCACCAGTTTTCAGTCATAGATCTAATAACACATTCAATGTATTGGCAACAAAACACGCAGAGCTGCTGAAAGATTTTTTTTTCTTTTCCAGTTTTGGCTGTAATATCTTGTCCGTTACTTTTATAAAGCATCTACTTAAACACTTTATACCAGCAAAGCTCAAATACTAATGGGCAGTGTCATCAAACAGATAGAATCTCATTGACATTTTCAGCTGGTTAATTACTTCGTTTCCTTGCAGCCAGCAGCATAATTCACAGTATATACAGTTGTATTTTTGGCCAGTTCTATGAACACTGCAGATTCTTCAATGCTATACTGCTCTTCCAACCATCTTTTTGTGACACATTTGAGTTCAGCTTTTATGTTTAAACAAATATTTTGCAGCTGTAATGTCGATGAAAATCTCTTTGTTGGCTTTAATGAAGTTGTTTTTATGGAGCCAAATAACATCAGTGCCTTAATTACTACAAATGGATAATAAACCCTTTCGCATATATGCGAATGGGAGACACACAGAGTGAATGTCATTAGGAACAATTGGATTTTTTCACTTGATAATTTAGTAAAAAATGTAAATACTACAAATAACTGCCCTGAAGGGAAGTTGGGTATCTATCTACATCAGGAACTATATAGCATAACTGATTTTACAGAGATTGTTCTCTGTACTGTCTGGCTGTGCTGAGAACAACAGCAACAAAACACCCATTCACCCACAAAGTACAATAATTTTTCATTCTGTGAGAACTGTTTCATTTCTTCCCATAGTTTTAAGGTTTCCGGTACTTAATTTTCTAATAGGACATGAGAGAGCTGAATATTTGCATATGTTTTGCAGAGTTATAGCCATGTCTGGGAGCCAGTTTTCTTGGTTACAACATAATTCCCCTGGCTTCGGATAATAAAACCAATCCCTTGTTTCATGGCACGATAGCTGGAGCAGTCTCTGTGCTTTCATATATTAAACAGCTTTATCTCTTGTGATTTGGGGGCAAACAAGAACTGCTGATCACTCTGTTGGTCTGGAAATCGGCCATCTCTTTTGCTGTCTGTCTACCTCCTAAACCAGGGTTGCAGTCCTGCAAATGCTTACACCCATGCTTAACGTTAGACACATGAACATTCCCACTGATTGCAAGAGGGGTCAATGAGTAGTCTTATTTGGGGAACTTCAAGAGTAGCTTCACTGGGCATGCATAAGACTTTGAAGAATTGAGTCCCAAATCATCACCCAATCAAGGTAAGGAGGCACCCTATGGAAGAACTCTCCTGGGTTCTGACACAGTGATCTTGGATACATCACTTGACTTTGCTAAATCAGTTTGTGTAAAATGTGTGAGGCTTAGCTAAGGTTTATAAAGTTGTCTGACAGGCTTCGATGGACAATGTTATAGAAAGGCAAAATATTCATAATAGCTAGATAAATAATAACCCACCTACCTCAACTACTCTGCATTAGAGTGGGAGGGCAGTGTGTGTCCTTCCTACCTTCTCCATGCTCTGCTGTGGTATTGGAAGGCCATGCAGTACTCTGGGTAGATAGACACTGATTTAAAAGAACGACCACAGCATTCTTTGTAAGCACCCCTCTCCTGTGATGAGTTGGTCTTAGCCTTTCAAAAACCCTCTTAACCCTGTATGTGGCCTTTACCAGCTGCCTATTGTGTTTCCTCACTAAGGAGCATCTTATTGTAGACCCTAAATGTTCACCCTCTCTTGTTCAGTTGACACTTGGTCTGGAAAAAGTGTAAACAGCCCCACAGGGATTTTGTGAATCAATATAAAAAAGGACCATTCTCAACGCGGATTTTCTTTTTGTTATGACTTCAGGCAATTAGAGCTTAGGGGGACTGATACTGTTGGAACATTTTTTTTTCATTGCTGACACTTGGTTGACATTTCTTGCTTTTGTGGCCAGTCATAACGGAGCATTCATTTTACCCTTTCTTCTCTGGACACTTTCAGGTGTCACAAGAGAACTATAGCAGAAGACTTGTCCCATTCCAACACTCTCTCTAGGAAAAACTGGAGTATTCTGAAAAATATTCGCAGTAGACGAGGAAAGCGAAAGCTAGGGCAGGTTGGGTATTCTAGTGATGAGGGCTTAAAAGTTTTCTGTGTTTCAGAACATACACCAGGATTTGGGATGCTGTGTCAAATGATGGAGAAATCAGATGCTGGAACTGTCAGAATGCCTAGCTCAAATTTTTTTTTTAAGGGCATCTGTCTTGACTGAAAATATAAAAAGCTCAGATATTGGAATATTGTCCAGGATAGACAGGAGATCAAGTTAGCAGCTAATCTTAGGCTCTTAATTCCATATTTGGGTGCTTAAATAAGTAGCCTGAATTTCAAAAGGGCTGAGCATCCCTGCCTTGGAGTCCAGAAGAGTGTCTGACTGTTCAGATAGTGATAGAGATGCAGCCGTGTTAGTCTGGTGTAGCTGAAACAAAAAACAGAACTATGTAGCGCTTTAAAGACTAACAAGATGGTTTATTAGGTGATGAGCTTTCGTGGGCCAGACCCACTTCCTCAGATCAATATGTGGAAGAAAATCGGCACAACCATATATACCAAAGTGATACAATCAAGAAAAAGTGAACGCATGTGAAATTGACAAATCAAAGTTTAGAACAGAGTAGGGGTGAGGGGGGAAGGTAAGTTTCTGTGAGGTAGTGACAGGGGCGGTAATAGGGGAAGTTTCTGTGAGGTAATGACATTAGGGGTGATAACTGGAGAAGCTATCCCATTACAAAGATAGCTTCCCCAGTTCTCACCCTAATGTCATTACCTCACAGAAACTTCCCCTATTATCACCCCTATGTCATTACCTCACAGAAACTTACCTCCTCCTCCCCCACACTCTGTTCTAAAATTTGATTTGTCAATTTCACATGCGTTCACTTTTTCTTGATTGTATCACTTTGGTATATATGGTTGTGCAGATTTTCTTCCACATATTGGTCTGAGGACATGGGTCTGGCCCACGAAAGCTCATCATCTAATAAACCATCTTGTTAGTCTTTAAAGTGCTACATAGTTCTGTCTTTTGTGACTGTTCAGAGGTTTTGTGATTCAGGCCATGTATTTGGGTACCTCATGGATTTGGAGCCTAATTTTAGATTCCTGGAAAATCTACTAGAAAGGAGTGATACCTCAGACAAAAAAGCTCCTGCCACCCCACCCCCAACCAACACTTCTCAGGTGAAGATTTGTGAAGGTATAAACATGCTGACTCTCACCATGAGCATTTGCAGTGAAGAGCAAAATATCAACAGGTCCTGAAGAGAGCTAAAAGTCAGATGGCTGAGAGCTTTCAATGTGATTAAATTTGAAACTTTGCCAGGAGCAAATGTCAGAGTAACTTAACCTTGCCGTGAAGATGAGCAGAACTTTGCATGTATTGAAAACATTGGTTTTGGCTAGAGGGGAGGCCAGCTAAGAGGAGCGTAGTATGGAATAAACTGAACTCCTGTCAATGCTGCTGAGCGATGGGGGAGTTAACCTGAGTTTTCCTAGTTGCCTTCAACAGAAAGGTGACAGATAGCTCAACCCTTCAGCCAAATTAAAAAGAAGGGAGTAGAGTCACCAAGTCTACTTCTTCCTGAGACCACTTTTTTTTGAATAACAAATACATTTAAAGAAAAATACTACCTGCTTGTGAACACGTCATGGGAAGGAAAAGAAGTGAAATGTATAGAATAATTGGCACAATACAAACTTTTTCTGTGCTGAACCGTCACTTGAATAATGTTTGAAGTTTTCTACACATCTATAATGGCTTACCTTTTAATATTACAGGGAATGGGAAAAGAAAAAGGTGGTTACAATGAACTATATAGTCTACTATATTATTTTTATGCCTGGGACCAGAAGTAATCAGGCTGAAGGGAGACTATTTGCCATTACAGAGTCAATAGAGAAGTTAAAAAAATTAGTAACTACATGTGGATGTTCCCAATGGTGATTTCTTAATCAAACCCAATAGTGAGCTTTTTATTTAAAAAAAAATGTTAGAAATGGATTCATTTTTAAAGGACACATAGGGGCTATGGATTTAATATCTTTTAGCATCTATTATTGGTTTGTTTTAGGGTTTAGTGACTATTTTTATCTACACAGAGCTGCAAGTCATATGTCTAGAAAACTGTGTCTGGTAGAATTTCCTCAGAACATGTACAGAATAGCTTCTGGTTTATTATCTCTGTGTCTTGATTGTTAAAGAAAAAACAAATCCAAGGCTTTTTGCAAGTATCGTGAGTAGTTTGCACGGGACAACAGATGAACGCCGATAGGGAGGGTCATTTTTCTTTCTTTTTTAGAAAGATGGTCACAAAAGTGGAGTGTTTCCTGGTGCTGCCTCTCTTTTGAGGATTTAAATGGAATTTAAGTTCCGCAGAGATTTTTATATTGCCTATCTGCATGGGGTCAATGCTACCCAAAGGAAATTGACCACCTGGAGGCTGAAGTCCTCTGCCTTAGCCATAAAGAAGTGCAGTGCTAGCAGTTCACTGCAAATTGCCGTGAGCAAAAGAGACCTCCTGTAGCTCTAAGGGTTTCATCCTCCTAGGCCCTTCTTTCACTAAATGCAGAAACTCACCCCCAAGGGTGACAGTAAGTGCCCATGGGTATGTTTTTCTGGAATGAGCACACCAATGTACTTCATGTGGACCATCCAACCAAGTACCTGAAGGCCTTGACTCTTCAAGTCCTTTAGTGGTATGTGAGAAGAAATGCAAGTGTGAGCATTCCCTGTGATGAGGCTTAAACAATAGCAAAACTGTCCTGCAATAAAAAACAGTAAGGCTATGTCTACACTTGCGTCGTCTTGCGCGAGAAATATGCAAATGAGGCTAAGCATGGAATATCGCTGGGCCTCAATTGCATACCTAATGAGCCACCATTTTTGCAGAAGAGGTTCTTGCACCAGAAGGAGCTGTCTACCCCTTTCTGCGCAAGAAAACCCCTCTTGCGTAATGCTGTTCTTCCTGAAAATAATCGGCGTAATGGCATTGCAAAAGAGGGGTTTTCTTGCGCAAGAAGGGGCAGTGTAGACAACTCCCCATTAGGCTCATTATGTATGCAAATGAGGCTCAGCGATATTCCACACTTAGACTCATTTGCATATTTCTCGCACAAGAAGCTGCGAGTGTAGACATAGCCTAAGTCTCCAGACACATGTGTGAACCCCTGTCTTATTCTAAAAGCAGAGGGTCAAAAAGCTACAGGTAGAGAACGGTGAAGTCTAATAGCTTCCGGGTGATCTAAGAACACAAATGAATCACTCAGCTACATAGTGTCTAACTCCTATTAGGTAGAAATAATGTGGAGACGATGGTGTGCCATGGCTAGCAATGCAGGCTCAGGTTCCTCTACGCGTCACTTTTAACCAGTTGCTGATGCACATTCTATATAGCACAGGATTAAGGCTGGAGTGCAGAGGTGCGTTGTCAATAAAAACCTGTTATCTCTTTTGCTTGCAGATATTAAAATCAATGAGCAGGCCTTCTGAGGGAGATAAAGAATACAGAGGACTCTCCTTGACACTCTGTGTGTAGGCTTGCACTTTGCTTGCTCTTTTCCCTGGTTTCTATTGCACTGTAAATCTTCATTTGTAGGAAGCGGCTATAAATCGAGAAGAAGGCAAACATAAGACAAATTAGCCAGACCGTGCTGTAGACGGAAGATTTCACGAGACATTTCTCACATACAATGTTGCTCCACCAGTACTGCCATTGTCTCTAGCTCTCAGAATGAAGACCAATGAATAATGGCTTAGCCAAGCAATAAATACATAATGCAACATCACCTTTGAACTTTGTAGCTGATGCTGAGGTCAAAGATTATATGGGTTGTAATCATGATTTATGCTTTCAGTCTCTTTGCATTTTTCAGACCCTCTTTGCCTGTCTCTTGGTTTGATCTAAATTATTTAATTGTTCTATTTTTTATAGTAAAGTACAACAATATGCCCATGTCGTTTGTATTGTACAAAGTTCAATTTTCTGTGCAGCTTAATTTTTGATTTTTTTTCTGTACATATAACTTATTCTTTCTGCTTAGGTAAATTTACTTTGCTAACTTACTTACGAAGTGGGTTTTGCCCATAAAAAATTCATGACACTATATGTTTTTGTTAGTCTCTATGGTGCCACAGGACTACTCATTGTTTTTATTGTAAAAATGTAATTCCATATCAACAGATTAAATAAAAAGTGTCCTGTCCATGGGACTTATTTTCAAGGAATGCCATATCGTAGTTGTAAAAAATTGTGCTTTATTATTGTCAGCAGGTTTAGCAATCACATGTCTGTTTCATTATTTGAAATGTGAACTTGTTTTCTAATTGCTATGCAACAGAAATCATAATTTCAAGGCAGCCTGATGGCCTCTTAATTCCTTTCTCTCACACTTAATTCTGTTGATCAGATGGTTTAACTGATGATGAAAATGTATCCCTGATTGCTTTCAAGCTTAATACTATTTGATGTTAAAGTAGATCAGTCAACTTTTTAGTATAATTTGAGACTACAATTTGACAGTGATAAATATTTAGTTCTTACATTGCTCCTGTTGATTCTCTGGCTTTGTGCCTCAGTCAGAGCAATGTACATTAAGGACACAGAAATAAAGCTGAAAAAAAATGGCATCCGTTTCCAAAGCCTCCTACTTCATCCCTTCACGGTAGCCAGGGAACATTTAACATGCTACTTTACACAAAGCCAAATCCACTCCTTCCCTCTTTTCACCTCCCAGCCCAAGCCTGAGTTGTCAGCCTTCCTGCATTGGATTTGTCTTTAGGTGTGAAGAAACAGCAAAGCGACTCTACAAACACAACTTCAGCCTAGCTCAGTCATGCTAGTGCTCCATCCTTTCTCCCTGGGGTCACTAGCTGATGGTTCTCTGCACCTGTGGATACTCCAACCCCCACCTCCAGTCTCTTCAGTAATCTAAGAATACTTTGCTAGTGCTGTGCTGTGCAGTAATAGCTGGGAGACCAGGCTTTGAATCTCACTCCTAGTTCCTTGGTTCCTGGATCAGCTGGGAATGCCTCAACTCTTCAAGAAGGGGGAATTTGTTTACTATAGTTCAGTAATTGTGACACAGGCCTCCAAGAATCAACATGAGTGGCAAAATGAGCTCCCAACATACTAGCTATCTGCTAGGGATATATTAGAGCAATGAATCTGTTCTGTATATGGGTGGGAAGATAATGAAACCTCTGTCTTGGTTTGTTCTCTTTCTGTTCCCCTCAGTGATATGTATTGCCAACACCTCTAATTTCCAACCTGATTTTTACCAGCTGTATGTCTTGTGACTGTTTCCTGAACATTTCACATTTACACTGTTAAACTTTTGTACTTGGGAGCGGATTGTAGGGAAGCACGGAACATAGGGGTTTCCCAGCTGGTTCAGGTCTGTGGTTTATCTAGTCTGGTGACTGGCTGCTGCTGAGGTTGGCTGGGATTAGATGCGTTGGGGATGCAGGCAGCCATAAGCTGGGTAATGATGGAATCCTCTGTCCATAGGGGAAGTTTCTTCCTTACCTCTTCAGTTTGAGGTCAACGTGTGTCCTGAAGCACGAGGATTTATACCCCCCGGGAGCAGGCAAGCCTTGACCTTGTAGAGAGGAAGCTAAGATGCTCTTCTGAGCGCAGTCAGTGCTAGCTAGACCAGCCTGCAAGGCTTGTTCTGCCTGGAGGGAGGGTGTTTAAAAGGGGCAAGTCCCGCCTCCTCTCCCCCAAGAAGCGGGAAGTACTTAGGCGAAGGCAGCTCTATCTTGGAGATAGCTGGCTATAGGGAAGAGGAAAAGAGTTGTGGCGCCTGCCACAAGCGACAGAGCAGGGTTATTAAAAAGAGAGAACGTAAGGACAGATACTAGCCCTGATCAGGGACACACAGGCCTGCAGATGAGTTGACACCCAAAGGGGTGACTGAGAGACTGCCCAAGAGACTGAACACCCTCTGGCTTTCTTTGGAGACAATCTCGTGTTTCACATGCAGAAGGATTCTGTAAGTGCCAATAAATAAATTAATGGAGATTGCATATCTCCTAGAACTGGAAGGGACCTTGAAAGGTCATCGAGTCTAGTCCCCTGCCTTCACAGCAGGACCAAGTATCATCCCTGCCAGCAAAGAGAAGCCACCCCAAACTGTGGCCTTATGAGGCCGTCCCCCTCTCAATTTTTTTTTTTAAATAAAGATCCAGTCTAATGTGACTGGATATGTTAATTGTCCATATATGAGTCCAGTCCCAATATTTTGTGCAGGGAGTTCCTCTGGTTGATTGAACGCTAAGAATAAACCTACTTCCTCTGGTCTGTTTTACAGTGGTTGCCTTTCAAGTTATATAGGTTATCAATGATATTTCAAAATACACTGAGTTGAATTTTCTTCCAGTTTCACCTGTGCCATTGGATCCAAATCCATTGGGTTAGACATAGGTCTAACTGGGGTCCTCAGTTTGGCCATTTTGAAGACAACCTGAGATACAGGCTTTGGTAAAACGTAACCCATTCTAAACGTATGCAGTTAACAGCAGAGTGTAATTGCAAGGAATAGTATTTGGCTTGAACAACTATATTCTGGCCCCAGGACATTGTGGCAGATGTAGCATAGGGTCTAATAAACTATAAGTCCCTGTTGCCAGTATTGCTATATAAGAAGAGTAATAAAAACACAATCCGAGAGTGAAAACATCCATCAAAAGCTGACAAACCTCTGATACAGATTTTATTTTATTTTTATATTACTAAAGAAGCTACTTAAGTCTGATGGAGCTGCTAATAAAATTTTGCTGGTGGTCTGAATGAAACATCGTTTTGTGCTTATTACTTCTTTTGTGTGAGGTTTGTGTTAAGAAACAAGCCTTTGAGTGTTGTTAAAATTACAAAAAATAAATAGTAATATGCACTCTGATGAATCATAGGCACAATAGCTGTGTTCAGAGAGGGGACATGCACTCCAAGACATTGCGAAGAGTGAATCTACATATGTTTATTTTTAGCATACCAGCTGTGCCTTTTTTAACACACCCAGAAAATTTGGTAAACAAATGACTTATTTCAGATTGTGGGTGGCCCAGATGCAGATGTGTGGTGTTTTTCTCTTAAAGCCCCATAAAAAATGGATTCTGGTGCATGAGATTTTTATGCCAATGGGACAACTTGTGAGTAAAATAAAGCTCATACATATTTCATTTGCTACTGTCACTGTAAGGGCTGGGTTAAGATTCCTTTGAAAATCCCCCACCCCCAAAAAAGCAACAAAATTTGGTTTAGACTTTCTAGCAGGGGAAGAAGTTGCAAGTAGAATTATGACATTCTTTCTCCTGTTGTAGTGTTTATTGCTTGATGGCCTTAATTTGTACTATTCAGAATGGTATTATTATTTATATTGTATCTTCTTGCTAGAAGAAAGGTTTAAAGTAGAGAGTGAGACTGCAAGAGAGAGAGAGCGAACCCTTGATGAAATCAAGATGTGGATTCAAGTTCAGATTTCAAAGATGCAGAAAAACATTGGGATTTGTTCAAAATCTTGAGTTTGTCATCAAGCTCGTCCCTAGTGCTTACATAAGTCAATAAGATCTGAATATTAATTATTATTATTTAAAGTATGTCAGCACCACAGTGTGCTAACGCACTTTCCAATCCCAGAAGAGGAAAGCAACCTCTGCTGCTGCAGAGAATGTCTGGACTAATCTGACCTGTGTTGTTAAAATGAATTTCTTTTGTCAAAAATATGTTTTTTATGTGTCTTACCAGATATTATATTTGTGACCAAATGGCTAAAAAATACACTGACTTCACAAATACAATTTATGCAGTCCTTACAGCTCTTTACCTAGAGATGGTTTCTGGCAGATTTAAATGAACCACAAAACTATGTAACTTAACTTAAACTGTTAATTTTTGTCTTGATTAGAGTCAAAGAACACAAAGCCCAATCAAGGATAAAAGCATAACAGGAACAGGCACAGTTCCCCCATTGACTGAATAAAGGAACTGTGTTCACCATATCCAAGCTGAGGGGTTGCTTAATGTTGCATTGTTCAGTTGGAATAGCTAATATATTAGACATATCCCCAAAGGATTGTTGTGGTCTTTAATTAAGTTCTTTCCCATAGGCTTGCAATATAGCATTGTACAATATTTGGTCACTTCCATAGCTTTGCCCTTCCACTCATATATCGGACTTATTGGTTCTCATTTCCTGGGGGAGTGTTATGAGCACAGACAAGAAGGATTCATCAAAGGAGAAGTTAATTGTGTTTAAAGTGTGTGTGTGTGAGTGAGAGAGAGAGACAGAAAGAGAAAAATTCCATCCCATTGTGCATCTGTTGTAAGATAGGTAGACACCTGTGTGTTGGCTTATTAACCTGGTAACACAGCAGAGATGTTACTACTTGTGCCACAGAAAGGACAAGTACATCACAACAAAAGTATGTGAGAAAAGACTAGGATCACACAACCTGGAAATGATCAGCAAATCTAATTGACATCAAAGCAAGACACAGTGAAGAGGCTTGTGCTAATTGGGGATGACTGTTTTATTTTAGGCCACATCTCCATTTATCAGAGGATCAGGGCTCTGGTGATCAATATTCCAGCATTTGATTTATCAGGTCTAGCAAAGACCCACTAAATCGAACACTGTGGGCTGGTACACCTTGCATGAGGAATAAGGGACATTAATGGGAGCATTTCTCCAGTCATCCTCCCGTTACGGAGACAACGCTAAGCTTGGCTTAAGGTACATTGACTCAGGCTACGTTATTTATGTAACGAGTTCATCAGCTTAAGCTGACCTCCTGGATGTAGTGTGGACCTAGTCTTATAGTTTATAGTCAGGACCTTCCTGCTAGATTGCATTATTTAAATTAACAAGCAGCACAAATATGCAATCATAACCAAAAGTGATTAGATTTAATCTTTTTCAAACCAAATATAGAACAAACACATCAGATCTATTATCTTTGTCTCCTTTAAACATTGATTATGTGGGATCACGAGGCCTGTCAAATCCCGTTGTCTTTGGCTGCCATTGAGGATGGTCAGCATTTTGTAGGATCAGGTCCTTACTTAGGGAGGATGAAATTCTGCTCCCTTGCCCCCAATGCATGGTCAGAATTGAGCAAGCCAGCCTAGTTCTGCTGTATGTTGGAGCCCGGATTAGGTAGTTCTTGTATGGGGACTCAGCCCCTTGTGCATTGTGGCTCTACTCAGTGGTAGCACAAGTAGAAGAGGGGGAAAGTAGGCAACCTGGGGAAGTTATGGCATGATCAGAGCATCCATGGGCATGACCCCTGCATGGCAATTAGAGGGTGTCTGTATTGGACTGAGCTTCCTAACTACCATCCATTGTGAGTGCTCTAGGCCCTGCCCGCCTGGCTCACTTATGCCACAGCTACTTGGGCCTTGTGCAGTGACATGAATTCCCAAGTGAATAATAACATGAAGAATAGCAGCTGTTTCCAAGCAGGATTTGCAATATCCTTCTCATTTGAGATGTCCCTGGTGTTTAGTGGGGGGAGGGCTTCATAGGAACAGCTCTAGCCATGCAATCTCTGCAGCTCTTTACCTAGAGATAGTTCCTGGCAAGTTTAAATGAACCAAAAATCGATATAACTCAACCTACACTGCCAATTTTGTCTTGAGTAGAGTCATAAGAACACCTAGCTCCAATCAAGGGTAAAGGCGTAACACTATTCCCCTATTCACTGAATCAAAAAAACCATCCTTGCTTAAAATCTAAGGCCCAGATCTTGTAAAACTGTCTGCCAAGTACTTAACTATACTATGTAATCAATAGGACTGCTCCTTATTATAAGCTAGCATGACTGCTAGTATTTTATGAGGCTTGGTGCTTAAGTAATATATCTGCATATACATGAATATCATCATTGCAGGGCCAGTCGTGAAGATTACATTTCTGATCTATCTTAAACATACCTCTGCCTGTGAAAAAGCATGCAAATGTACCCTGTTATGTTTTCACGCCTTGCCTCATGCTCCGGTTATGTCAATCAGCGAGCATGCAGTCTGAATAATACTACACTATTAAAAAGAATCCTGTCAGATAACTAATAGTTAAGAATAGTTAAGACATTGACTTAACAGCACTATTGCTATAAAATGCAGAGTCATGTTTACATCTCGGGTTGATGTGGACATATATTTTGAAAACCGAGTTTAATAAAGTTTGCAACTGTGCTTTGTTGCAGCCATGCCAGGCAGAACAATGAGCTAAAATCAACAAATCCAGATCTGGTACACACCAGTGTTCCCTCTAATGCAGGGATGGGAAACCTCTTTTGGGGCAGGGACCACTGACCTACAGAAAAATCAGTCAGGGGCCTCACACTAGTGAGAAGCAAAACAAAAAACAAACCCTCCATGACCAGGCCCCCGACTGAGAAGGAGAAAGACACTCCCCACATTCTCCTCGCACACCAGAACCTAAGTGGGCCCAAGCGAGTAGATTTTGTGCGCTCCAGCCACACGGGGTGGGCGGGAGAATGGAGTCCTGAGTCTCAGGGGCTGGATCAAGGCAAGCGGGGGGCCGCATCTGGCCCCCAGGTCTTTGGTTCCCCACCCCGAGTTTAATTTTCCCACACACGGGCAGAATTTTGTTACGTATGATTTGGTGCACATAAAATTTGTCATGTAGTGGGGGTGGGGCCAAAGGATTTGGTGTATAGGAGGGAGCTCAGGGTGGGTGGAGAGGTTGGGAAGGCTCTGGCATGGAGCCGGATGAAAGGTTTGGGATGCAGGATGCCTGGGGGAGAGGGGATGGTGAGGACTTCCTGCAGCTCTCTCCCCCCGCAGGAGCACCTGGGCTGGTGGGGGGAGGGAGAGGAGGAGGGGGAAGAAGTGCCTCTGCCCTGGTCATGGCAGCTCTGGACTGGGCCTGGGTTTGAGCTGGGGGATGGGTATTTCTCCCCTGGCTGTGGCAGGTCAGGGTTTGGCTGAGTGCCTGCCCCTGGCTGTGGCAGGTCCAAGCCATGCCTGTGATGCGGCTGGGGCAGAGGCATCTCTTTGATGGCTGGGGAAAGGACTCCTATTCCCAGCTGCATTAGGTTGGGGGAGGGGGAGTGGGGCACCTATTGCCCAGCCCGGGCCGGTCAGAGGCCAGGATGGGCTTGGGCCAGAGGCTCTGTCTCCTGCCTATGGCAGGTAAGGGGCTGAGCTAAGTTGGGGCTGGGAGAGGGTGGGGTCCCTGAGTACCTGTGCATTTCTTAATAGACTGATGAGCAGCTGCAACTTAGGTGCACGTGGAACCCACACACCTGCTGGGTGTGGCGCGCTGTCCCAGCTAGTGGCACTGAGACTACTCACAGAGAGAATAATGAGTCTGCTCCATAGCGTTAGCTGAGATCCAGCTGGCTTTTAGCTCATGCGGTAGAGGCTCACGCACTAAGCTCCAGAGATCCCAAGTGAAATTCTGTCTATCAGCATTATATACGCCTAATATCCACTCAAGGAACAGAGCTGGGACATGGCAGGGCAGGAAACCGGCAGGAAGAACAGTGCAGTGGTTCAGACACTACCTAGAGAACCCAGTTCCATTTATGTCTCTTCCAGACTTCCTGTGTGATCTGAGTTAAGTCATTCAGCCAGTCCGTGCCTCAGTTTCCCTTGTGTACAGTGGGATAATAGCCTTGGCCTGCCCTGCAGGGACATTGTGAGGATAGACAACAAGACTATGAGATACTTGGAAACTCTGGTAAGAGAGGCCATATAAGTACCTAAGCTGTATAGAGAGGCTGTGTCTAGACTGGCAAGTTTTTCCGCAAAAGCAGCTGCTTTTGCGGAAAAACTTGCCAGCTGTCTAACTGGCTGCTTGAATTTCCGCAAGAACACTGACTTCCTACTGTTTGAAATCAGTGCTTCTTGCGGAAATACTATGCTGCTCCCATAAGGGCAAAAGTCCTTTTGTGCAAAGCTTTTGCGCAAAAGGGCCAGTGTAGACAGCTCAGATTTGTTTTGCGCAAAAAAGCCCCGATTGCGAAAATGGCGATCGGGGCTTTTTTGCGCAAAAGTGCGTCTAGATTGCACGGACACTTTTCCGCAAAAAGTGCTTTTGCTGAAAAGCGTCCGTGCCAATCTAGACGCTCTTTTACACATACGCTTTTAATGGAAAACTTTTCCGTTAAAAGCATTTGCGGAAAATCATGCCAGTCTAGACGTAGCCAGAGGAAAATGCTACCTGTCTCATTTAAGAATAGTGTGAGACTACAAATAATCAATAGACTGACCATAAAGAGTCCATAACACAAACTGCTAATGGAAAATGGTTCTGACCAGCCCATATAAACTATCCTGGATCCCTCTCAGCTAATCCGTGCTGACTAACCTCTAACCTAGGGTTGTTCATTAAGTCCTATCAGCACCTGAAGCTAGGGGTGTGCTTCAAGCAGACACAATTACAGTCACTCACATGACCTCAGCACAGTGAAAGTAGTAGTGTAGCAAAGGCAATAGTACAGGCTCACTGCTTCTAGCCAGAGGTCCAGAAGATTTGCACTTAGGACTGTTAGCCTGTGCCACTGCCCTCATTGCCAGGACTAGTCTACTATTTTTAGTGTGGGGCTTCAGTGAGAGCTAGCAAGACTGTGTCTACTGGAGCTGCTCCACTATAAATATACAGAGCTCTAGGCCCGCCCCACTGGTCCAATCAGAATAAGTTTGTTTGAGGGAGGGGCTTCTTTTAGAAATGGCTTGGCCTCCACGTTGTTTTTGTTACCCAAGGCAAGCAGTGCGCCTGCTGCAGAGGAGCAGGTAAGGGTTAAACAAACACAACCTTATAAACAGAGCAGGGGAAGCAATGTCATTAACTGGGATGGAGGGGTCACTCCCCCTTCCCTTTTCTCCTCTTTTATTAAAACAAGAAATGAGGGAAGTGCACCCTCTCTCTCCTTTGTACTCCTTGGGATTGTCTGGGGCTGGAGAATTGCAGGTCAGAGATATAAATAATTAACATTAGAAATCTGAAATGATGGCTTCCAAAAGAAACTATTGAGTTATTAGAATGCTGTTTGCAAACTTGTGTTTTGTGTCTCTGATGGCCATTACTTCTGCTTGATAGGGATGTATGTGTATGTGTTTGCAGGTTTATTCAATTATAAATCTGAGTTGATTCATTGTCCTCTTTCTGTGCTCTGAACTTTTCTCCCCCAAACAGAAAAAGTAAACTAAATCCCTGTTTGGATGAAGCTTAAAACTTTGTAGCTGGATTCCCTGTGATTAATCTTGATGTTTTTCTAAATCATTTGTCTGTTTTGCTGCTGCTGGAGAGCCAAATAGGATTTCAGACTAGGGTTTGTGGTTGAGGATTTTGTAATTTTTTAGTATTCAATGGTCTTTTTATTAAAAAAGATAAAGAAACATACAAAATGAATTTTAGTTTACAGGGATCTATAAATATGTTGTAATTATTAATTACATAATTGAATTATAGGTGAATAGAAACTGATAAAAGCTCTGAATTAATGTATATTTAAGAAAAAATTTATTATGTCCCACCTTAATAAATGCCAGGTGCTGCACCTTAATATTCATTTAGCCATTTACTCTGGTTGAGATGCTGAGATTTTTAACTTGGTTTTTACTCTGCTATCCTCTGTCAAGAATTTTGTCTGAGGAAGAAACTTGCAATTTTCTCTGTTGTTTCTGACTGCAGAAAATGGTTTAAATCTAGAAGAGAATATTTTCCAGCACAGCATGGTTGCAGATCACTCTTGGCTCTGTTGCAATAGCTCTTGTAAAACTTAGCACCTGTACACTTTATAGCAAAGAGATTTTCTGCTAATTAAACAAGAGGTTATCAGGACTTTTAAAAAAATGCTTTGCACATGTATTTAATATGTACTATCTACAATCAGGAGTTGATAGCACATATTAAATAAACGTCTTGAGAAGGGAGATCTACTCACCTTTTTCAAGGCATAAGACAAATCCTGGTTCCAACAGACGAGGAAGAAACTTTCCTGGAGGTTTACTACTTACTACCCCTCTATTTCACCTTCCATTGAAGCATCCACCAGCAGAGACAAGATACTGGACTAGAGCAGTCATTTTCAAATTTTTTTTTCTAATGACCCAATTGAAGAAGTATTGATGCCTATGACCCAACATCATTCGACTAAAATGTGGACTCTGGGGTAGGGCAAAGGATGAGAGCTTTGGCTTGGTGGGGGAGGGGCAGGGCTGGGGCTTACTTCGGGTGGCTCTGGGAACTACAGTTACTTCAGCGGCTGGGAGCCCTCGGCCCCTTTGATTCGCTAGAGTCCAGAGCAGTTGCTCCCTCTGTGCCCCCCCCACCCTGTCAGCAGGACTGTTCCTAAGTACACTGTTGCACTTATGTCAGAAATATTAAAGTTAGTGAGCACAATGGTAGCATAAAGCCGTAAAACTCTTTTTGTTACATTTTTATTTAGGGTTACAAATAAAGCTGGGTGCGGTATTTATAAGACCGGTAACATCTGAGTATGGCACTGTCTCCTAATGCTGTTTGTGAAGTTTGCTGTTAGCCTTGGCTTATATAGTTTGTGAGGACCTGGTAACAGGCAACAAAGAAGCGTCATTTTATAAGACGTTGCTATTGAGGCTGCAGTCTCAGATGGAATTAGATGCCACTGATCTTGACTTGCTATGTTTGTTCATCAAGACAAGGACTCCGAAGGTGGCAGGTTTGTGCTTTATAATTTCATGCAGAGGTCTCCCATTTTTGGTTGCTGCAGGGATCCATATTGTCTTCATGTTGATGATACTCTGTGATGCAATTTTTTTCTCTTTCCCTCCCCTTTCCCCCCAGATGAGCCATTCAAGATTATCTCTTGGCCACTGGACCATTGAGGTGGCATTTCTGTTTTGCTGAACAGAGGAAGCACTTTCTCTTCCAGCTGCATAGATGACATATGCAAGCCCAGAAAGAATATTAAGGACGTGCCTTCATTTATTAATGGTGGCCCTTAGAACTCACTGTGAAGCAGAAATAACCCCCAAAGAGCATACTGACCCATACTGAGCCTGCTCCCTGAGGTGGCAAGCATATGTTTTTGATGATTGCCGCTGGTAGGCAGGCCAGCTGGCTGCCCTCAGCCTGCTGTAGTGTGTGTACATAGCGTACTTGTCAGGTGCTCTTGTCAGCTACTCCTGCTGTCCCTCCCTCTCTGGTGGGCTGGAGGCGTTTGCACCTGGCATGTAGCATCCTCCACGTCTGGGTGGGACTAGTGGTGGGGCTGGAACAGAGTCTACCCGGGGGATGTGCGAGCTGAGCTCCATTCTCAGATCCAGCAGAGGCTGGTGCTTGGGGTGTGTGTCACACAGGTCAGGTGTGTGTGTGCGCGCGCATATGAAAACCATGTGTCCCCCTTGCAAGAGTAAAACCTGTAAAAATGGTGTGCCCTCTTCGTGGTTGGGATGGGGTAAAAGCTGCACATTCCTCAGTGCTCCTCCTCTGCTGGTTCTTCCTGCCTTCAGCTGGTAGCTCAAGTGTCTTGCTGTAAGTGGCTGTCCTGTGAGTGAGGGTGGGGACAGGCAGCCCAGATGTGCCTACCTTTAAGATGCAATATGGGCACAGTATAACACTTGCTTTTCACATTTTTGTTTTGTCTCTAATGCTGCCTGATTGGTTACTGTCAGTTTTACATGGGGTCTAGTTGACTAGTCTAGTTAAATCACATGATGCCTAGTCTATAACTCTAGTGTTCCTATCTTCGAAGTTCTACTCCACTACACACATTCATGCTCTAAAGAATCTTCAAAGTAAATGTTCTTTGGCATATATTTATTATTCATTTATTATGGAAGATCAATACTGGTGTTTGGCACCATGCCACAGAGAAATATAAAGATCCAAATTGCTCACAACCTGTTATAAATCCAAAACAAATTGCAGATTTATACTGAAACTAATTCAAGGCACAAGACAGACAGAAATCCATTAAAAAACATGTTTGCACCTCTTCGGTACATTTCCTAGGAGGTTTTGTCTCATTGGGTTGAAACATTACATATTTTGCCCACAATAGTGGATTAAGCCTCTTGGAAACGAAGTACAGTGGCAGGAAAACCCCAAGACCCAACAGCTGGTATCGAGGCAATGTTTTAGATGCAGGGATATCTGACTGTGAGTCAAGTTTCTCCAGCCTACACAAATAAATCTGCCCCATGTGCTTGGTCCTGCCGTGAGGCCAGGGACTGGACTTGATAATCTCTCGAGGTCCCTTCCACTGCTGGTATTCTATTCTATGATTCTGTCTGAGCTGTTCGGCACCAAGTTATCTTTATGGCATTTGGCATAGGTACAGGGTATGTGTAAGCTACCCACTTGGAGCGTTCAGCCGGCTCTTGATAATAGGCATAAAAGAAGGGATGGCATTAGGGAGGTTATTTGATTAAATAGGTAACCATGTAACTGCTGAAAATCTTTCAGGGCTATATTACTTCAGGGCTTTATACATGTTGCAGGCTTTATACTTCAGAGCCAATAGCAAAACCTCCCTGGGGCGGGACTTCCAGCCCCTGCCGGCTTGGCTTTCAAGGAGGTGGCTTCCCTGCCACAGAGATGCTGCCTCCCCAGAATCCGGGTGGCCAGCAGCAAAGCCCGCAGCCCTGGCCTACCTAGTTTCCAGCAGGGAGGCTTTGCTGCCATGAAACTGCCTCCCCGGGAGCTGGCTGAGTATAACTGACACCGTTAACCGGTTAAATGTTATTCCGTTGCATTCTAACATCCCTACATCAGGGCTGGCCTTACCATGAGGCGAACTGAGGCAGCCGGGTGGGGAGGGGGGGTGCCACTAGGACCCAGAGTGTCTGCTGCTGGTGTAGCAAGAGGGCATGGGGCTGGTGTAGCGAGGGGGCTCTTGAGCTCCCCGCCTCAGGTGCCAAAATGTTGTGGGCCGGCCCTGCCCCAGATGGTATGTGAGAGAAGACTGTGAGGCTGGGAGCTGATACAACAGATCATACTTTTTGTATGTGTTTCCAGGGGATGTAAGCAGGGTTGCTAGCTCTGTGAGATTGGCCTGGAGGCTCCCAGGATCGGCATGCATCTCCCAGTGACCTCTGAAAGCGAGCCTGGCCATTTTAATAGGCTATTTTAAGAAAATGGCATTGCATTATGTTGGGGGGTGGGAGGAATGTCCCAGAATAGCTTCAGTCAGAGCTGGCTACTCTAGATCTAATGAAATAGTTAAATCCCTTCCATGGGCAGCAAACAGAAATCTGCAGGAAAGGTGGATTCTGTAGAAGTGGAAATACAGAAACTTGTGCCTATTTTATTGCTGTTCCCGCTTTAGAACTCATTATAACATACAGATGGTTTCTCCTTGGCCTACTAGAGAATCTGCTGCTGAGTACTGCAGAAAATATCATTGCTTGGGCTGTCACCAGGGCAAACCCACCTTTGACCACAGCAGTTTTACCAACTGATTTTTAACACCTACTTTGCAGAGTGTGTCACTGGTGAAGCTTTAAGTCCCAACAGAGATGAATTATTTAATATTTTCCTTCCCCTGCTGGAGATTTATGGCTCTTGGTAAAAGAATACTCTGGGCTTTGGAGTATGATGCCAAGTATCAGTTCTCCAAAGATCCGTTACAGGAGGAGGTTTCATGCTGAGGTGCAAATAATACTCCAAAGCTACCGTTGCACATATGCCCTTCTGCAGCTAAAATTCCCCAAGGAGACTGGCAGTTCAGCTTCTACTATCCTGTCACAGTTTGTTCCATCTGCCACGGCTGCTTCCCTGACTACACTGTGAGCCTTCTGAAATAAATAAGGGTTGGTCAAACCCATTTTGCTAGATTGACAGCTCACTACAAAACTGTGTTTCTAAATTTAGTACCCACCTGAAAATGATAAAGGTCTAGATTAAAGCCCCCCATCCTGTAAAGACGCGTATGCATGCTTAATGTCACGATCGGAGTTTTCCCCATTGATTTAAATAGTGCTATTCATAGTATGGTAATTTAAGCGTCTTTGTGGGATTAGGGCCTGAAGGAGAATTCAAATAATTTGAATTTGTAGTTTTTTGGCTCCTGGAGATTATGCATTCTAGGCTGATACATGTTTTTAAAATGTATTTTGCAGGAAACAGGGCAAGAATTATTTTCAGTCAATAACTTCATTATCTATAAAGTAATGATTTCCAATTAATGCATGTATACGTGACTCCAGTCTGGACTTTGGGATGTGAATTCTAGTGTGCTCAATCTGCCCTGGGTAAATCCTGTTGGCACAAGCTAACAGATACCTAAGTCACTTCATACAGCCCTGTTTGAAATGGGACTATGCCCATGAGAACTAAGTATCTTTTCATTTGTCTGTGTGGGGCAGTTAGACTGAGACAGTTTAAAGAGCTCTACAATTCACACATCCCTAGTCTGCACCATGGCATTGTGTAGACAAGCAGTTAGACACTGGAGTGAGTTTATTATGCTCCTTTGGGGAAACAAATGAAAGAAAAATGTTCCAAAATTGTATCAAATCCAAAGTTTTCTTTAAAACTGGTTTTGTGAAAAGTGAATCTGCACCCTGGTTCTCATGGGGAACTTGAATCACCCTGACATCTGTTGGGAGACCAATACAGAAGTACACAGACAATCCAGGAAGTTCTTGGAGAATGTTGGGGACAACTTCTTGGTACAAGTGCTAAAGGAACCAACCAGAGGGCTATGTGCACTTGACCTGCTGCTTGCAAACAGGGAGGAATTAGTAGGCGAAGTAGATGTGGGTGGCAACATGGGCAGCAGTGATCATGAAATGGTCGATTTTAGGATCCTTAAGTAAAGAGACAGCAGCAAAATACCCTCCCTGGACTTCAGAAAAGCAGACTTTGACTCCCTTAGAGAACTGATGGGCAGGATCCCTATGGATGTTAACATGAGGGGGAATGGAGTCCGGGAGAGCTGGCAGTATTTTAAAGAAGCCTCATTGAAGGCACAGGAACAAACCATCCCATTGTGCAGTAAGAAAAGCAAATATGGTAGGCAACCAGCATGGCTTAGCAGTGAAATCTTTGGTGAGCTTAAACACAAAAAGGAAGCTTACAGGAAGTGGAAACTTGGACAGATGACTATGGAAGAGTATAAACATATTGCTCAAGCATGAAGGGGTGTAATGAGGAAGGCAAAAGCACAGTTGGAATTGTGGCTAGCAAGGGATGTGAAGGGTAATAAGAGAGGCTTCTACAGGAATATTAGCAATAAGAGGGTGATCAGGGAAGGTGTGGGACCCTTACTAGATGAGGGAGGTAATCTAGTGACAGATGATGTGGGAAAAGCTGAAGTACTCAATGATTTTCTTTTCTTTGCCTGTGTCTTCAAAGACAAAGTCAGCTCCTAGACTACTGCATTCCCTAGTGCAGTAAAGGGAAGGAGATGGGCAGGAGTGGAGAAAGAATGGGTTAGAAAAGTTTAGACTGTTTAGAAAAGTTAGACATACACAAATCCATGGGGCCGGTTTTAATGCATGCGAGGGTGCTGAGGGAGTTTGCAGATGTCATTGCAGAGCCATTGGCTATTATCTTTGAAAACATGTGGCGATCAGAGGAGGTCCCAGATGACTGGGAAAAGGCAAATGTAGTGCCCATCATTAAAAAATAGAAGAAGGACAATCCAGGGAACTCCAGACTGGTCAGCCTCACTTCAGTCCCTGGAAAAATCATGGAGGGGATCCTCAAGGAATCCATTTTGAAGCCGTTGGAAGAGAGGAAAGTGATCAGGAACAGCCAATATGGATTTACCAAGGTAAGTCATGCCTGACCAACCTGATTGCCTTCTATAATGAGGTAACTGGCTGTGTGGACATGGGGAAGTCAGTGGATGTGATAGATCTTGACTTTAGCAAAGCTTTTGATACGGTCTCCTACATAATTCTTGCTATCAAATTAAGGTGGTATGGATTGAATAAATGGTCTGAAAGGTGTATTGAAAGCTGGCTAGATTGTCAGGCTCAACAGGTAGCGTTCAATGGCTTGAGGTCTAGTTGGCGGTGGGTGTCATATGGAGTGCCTCAAGGATCGGTTCTAGGGCTGTTTTTTTTTTTCAACAGAATTATAGAACTAAAAGGGACCTCCAGAGGCCACCTACTCCAGTCCCATGCCCTTACGACAGAACATCGTTATTAATGACCTGCACAAGGGGAAGGAGATTACACCCTTGGCATTTTGGCAGATGACATTAAGCTAGGGGGAGAGGCAGATACGATGGAGGGTAGGGATAGCGTCCAGAGTGACCTAGACAAATTGGAGGACTGGGCCAAAAGTAATCTGAAGAGGTTCAACAAGGAGAAGTGTAGAGTCCTGCACTTAGGATGGAAGAATCCCAAGCACTGTTACAGGCGGGGAACTGACTGGATAAGCAACAGTTCAGCAGAAAAGGACCGGGGGGATATAGTGGATGAGAAGGTGAATGAGTCAGCAACGTGCCCTTGTAGCTAAGAAGGCTAATGACATATTAGGGTGCATTAGGAGGAGCATTTTTAGCAGATCCAGAGAAGTGATTATCCCACTTTATTTGGCACTGGTAAGGCCACATCTGGAGTATTGCATCCAGTTCTGCTCCCTCCACCACTACAGAAAAGATGTGGATGTATTAGAGAGGGTTCAGAGGAGGGCAACCAAAATAATTAAGGGGTTGGAGCACATGACCTACGAAGAGAGGCTGAGGAATTTCAGCTTATTTAGTCTGCAGGAAAGAAGATTGAGAGGGGGATTTGATAGCAGCCTTCAACTTCCTGAAGGGAGGTTCCAAAGAGGATGGAGAGAGGCTGTTCTCAGTGGTGACAGATGACAGAACGAGGAGCAAGATCTCCAGTTGCAGTGGGGGAGGTCTAGGTTGGATAGCAGAAAAAACTATTTCACAATGAGGGCGGTGAAGCACTGGAATGGGTTTCCGAGAGAGGAGGTGAAATCTCCTTCCCTAGAGGTGTTTAACTCCCTGCTTGACAAATCCCTGGCTGGGTTGATTTAGTTAGGATTGGCCCTGCTTTGGGCAGGGGGCTGGACTTGATAACCTCCTGAGGTCTCTTCGAGCCCTAGCAGTCTATGATTCTACCAGTTTCTCCAAGGGTTGCAAACTTTCCAATGGCACAAAACTGAACACTCTTACTTTGCCCCTGGTCCCTGAGGCCCTGCTCCTTCTCCGAGGCTCTGCCACCTGGCTTACTCCATCTCATGTCACTCGTCTCCCCCAACCTCACTCAGATGCTTATTTTCACTCAGCTGAGGCAGGAAGTAAGGTGCAAAGGGTATTGACTGAGGTGTAGACTCTGGAGTGGGCCAGGGATGAGGGGCTTGGAGTGAAGGAGGGGGTACCAGGATGAGATGGGGTTTGGGGTGTGGGAAAGGTTATGGGCCCTTGGCTAGGTATGCAGGCTCTGAGCTGGGGATGCAGGCACCACGGCCACAGCTCCCATTGGATGTGATTCCTGGCCAATGGGAGCTGCAGACTCATTGCACAGAATCCTCATGGCCATCTCTCCACCTGGGAGACAAGGGACATATTGGTGTTTCTGGGGCGTCACGCAGAGCCAGGTATGGAGCTTGTCAGCATTGGGATCATATTTTCAAAAGTGGTCAGCACCCAGCATTTCCGAATATGACACTTAGGCACTGAACATTTGGAAAATATGGCCACTGATTTTGGTGCCTGAATGGAAAGCTGACACAGAATAGGGGTTACTAAGATTTTTGAAAAATCTGGTCTTTGAAGACTTCCCCCCTCTAAAATCTCCTCCTCCCACATCTGTCTCTTCCTGTGACAATTCTTTCATTAAATCTTTAAAAAAATCTGCCCAGTCTAGTGAAACGGAAAAGTCAGAGTTGCGATAGCTTGGACTTTCCCCAAAGAAATGAGAAACAGCTACAGACCAAGCATTCAAAGATGAAATGGTAACACACAGAATACAAGGGCCAGAAGCAAGGGTCTGCAATAATGTTTATAGATTTTTGTTTGAGAAGATCCAGTGGCACCAAGCGAGAGGCATCTAGAGCCTGTCAGAAGTAATGATCGTGTATAGAGTGTGTGTCAACTAGCTAAAACTGTAATGGCTTCTCAGGAGAGGGAGAGCAGCCAGTCTGTGAAATCTGTGGGGAAGAGAGGGAGGATTCTCTTGATACACATAATGGAAAGTGGCAAGGAAGACGCAGGGCAGTGTCTCATGGAAATGTAATGGGGGGATCAAGTCCAGGCTCCTGTGCTGAGGCAGGTCTAAGGAAGCTCTGATCTTTCCTAAGCAGCGTTAGTTTCACCTCTTCTTAAAAACCTCCAGGGATAAGGATTCCATCACCTCTCTGGGAAGCCTATCCCAGAGCTACCTACTCCTATAACTGGATTCCCCTCCCCCAACCTAAATCCCCTTTGCTATAGATGAAGTCCTTTACTTCCTGTCTGACCTTGAGTGGCAATGGTGAACAATTCATCACTTTCCCCTTTATGACAGCCCTTAACGTAGCTGGTGAGTGACACAGAGGACAGTTCATTGACAGAGAGCAATCTGGATTGTTTGGGAAACTGAGGGGCAAGCTAAAATGTCAGTCATGCTTAGAGAATACGGGACTCTAGCCTGGAAAGCAGCGACTCTCAAAAAGAGTAGGGGGTGAGGAGGATAATCCCTGGAACATGAGCTCCGGTGTGACGCTGGACAAAAGAGCGAGTGAAATCCTGGGACACATGAATATGGCCTGTCCGGGTAGGAGTTGAGAGGTTATTTATATTTGGGACTGGTTCAGGGGGGCCCGATGGACTCCTGGACCAAGTGGGGGCGGAGACAGCTCTGTGCTCCCAGGAGATGCAGGGCCAGGACAGCCTCCCCAGCGTGTGCCGCCCTCCTTGTACCATCTGAATGCGCTGCCTGGGGCATAGGGCTCCAGCAGCAATTTAAAGGGCCTGGGGTTCTGGCTACCACCACTCCACAGTAGCCATGGTGGCTGGGAGCTCCTGGCCCCTCTGAATTGTTGGGCCCCAGGGCAGTTGCCCCTTCTGTCTTCCACCTGCCCCCATTGGCAGACCTGGGTGCGTGTGACCATTGCTGGGACACTGTGCCTGGTTCTGGTGCCCGCAATTTGAGAAGGATGTTAATAAATTGGAGAAGGTTCAGAAAAGAGACAGTGGAATGATCAAAGGCCTAAAAACATGCCTTACAGCACTAGACTCAAAGAGCTCAATCTATTTAGCTTAACTGAGTGAAAGCTAAGAAGTGACTGTTTTTCGTATCTATAGGTATTTACTCGGGGAACAAATATTTTAGAAAAGTCTCGTCACTCTAGCAGAGAAAGGTCTAATTCAATCCAGTGGCTGAAAGTTGAAGGTAGACAAATCAGAGTGGAACTGTGCCGTCAATTTTTGCCAGTGAGGGTAATTTAGCACCGGAACGTTTCACCAGGGTTGTGGTGGATTCTCCATCCTCGACAATTTTAAAATCAAGATAGATGATCTTCTAAAAGGTCTGATGTATGAATTATTTTGGATAGCTACTATGGCCTGTCTTTTAAAGGGGTGAGACTAGATGACCACGGTGGTCCCTTCTGAACTTGGAATCTATCAATATTTGAAGACTTTATCATGTCTCCCCTTAGTCTCATTTTCTCAAGATTAAACGTGCCCAGTTTCTTAACCTTTCCTCGGACATCAGATTTTCTGAAACTTTTATCATTTTGTTCTCGTTTGGACTTTTCCCAATTTATCTCCATATTTCCTAAACTCTGATGCTTAGAACTGGACACAGTACTCCAGGTAAGGTCTCACCATGGCTGAGTGGTATGGCACAATTACCTCCCATGTCTCCACTCCTATCATGTAATAATATTACTTTTTTTTTTTTTTTTTTTTTGCAACTGTATCACACTATTGATTCATATTCAATTTGTGACCCATAAAATCCCCCAGATCTTTTTCAGTAGTATTATTGCCTGGCTTGTTTAGTCACCATTTTATATTTGCGTGTTTGATTTTCCCCCCCTTTCCTGGGTATAGTGCTTTGCACTTGTTTTTATTGTACCTTGTTGATTTCAGAACCTTTCTCCTGTTTGTCAATATTGTTCTGAATTCTAATCCTATCTGCCAAAATGCTAGCACCCATCTCAGCATGGTGTCATCTGCACGTTTTATAATCCTACTCTCCACTCCATTATCCAAATCAGTAATGAAAATACTGACTAGTACCAGATCCAGGACTTGACCCCTGTGTGACCTCATTACACGCCTGCTGGTTTGACAGCAAGCCATTGATAACTAGCCTTTGAGTTTGGTCTTTCAGCCAATTTTGCACCCACCTCCATAGTAATTTCATCGACACCACCTTTTCCTAGTTTGCTTTTGAGAATGTCAGGTGGGATGTGTCAAAAGTTTTACTAAAATCAAGATCTATCACATCTATTGCTCCCCCACCCTATCTATTAAGCTAGTAATCTGTCAAAGAAGCAAATGATAGATTGGCAAGATTCTTATATTCCTTTAATTCTGTTATCCTCTAGATGCTTACAAATTGTTTAATGTGTTGCAGTGTCTTTTCAGGTACTGAAGTTGGGTTGACTGGTCTGCAATTTCCTGGGTCCTCTTGGTTCCCCCTTTTAAAGCTATGTAGTATTTTTGCCTTTCTCTAGTCATCTGGGATCTCTCCAGTCCTCCATGAGTCCTCATAGAGAATTGCTAATGGTCTGAGATGACATCATCTAGTTCTTTAACTACCCTAGGATGAATTTCATCAGGATGAATTTCATTTCATCATTAGAGTACACAGGGATGATAGCAGAGAATGGAAGCAGGTTTAGGGAGCCGTGTCACAGTGGATGTGGTTGTAGACACTGTCATTGTTCAACCACTGGAGAGAGAGAGAGGCTGACAAGCCATGGAATATCATGCTCTGCTGTGAAGCACAGGGTGTATTTATGCTGCTCCTGAGTCTTTTCCTTTGGGACACATGACATTAGTCACAATTATGTTATGTGCCAGGAAACAGAAACTGAGTCAATGGGCATATCATCTGCTTTTTGGATATGACACGTCCCATATGGTAAATGTAGCATGTGTAAATGGAAAAGGAGTTGGCCGGCTTAGGATATTTCATAAAGTTTTACTAGAAGTTGAGAAAGTGAAAGAATAAAAAAGTTGGCATGAATCTGAATCTCAGAATCAGCTATGGATGTCATTTGGCAATTTCAGATGAAAATGAGCTTTGAAAAGTCAAGTATTTGTTGTTGTTGTTTTCTTACCTAGCTGCACAGTTATAATTCTGAAAGAGCTGATTTTTGGATAAGAAAGGAAACTGAGGGAAACAAATTTATCCAAGACAAATTCTTCCCATGTTCATTCTATGGTGCACATTCTGCAGCAATTTGATCCTTACTAAATGTCTCAAGCTTTGGCAGTACATTTTGAAGCAACCTGATGGGGATGGTGGAATTCTGAGAACAATTGTGGGTGATATTATCAGTTCTCATTCTGCAATCTTGTGATCCTTGGTGAAAGCTCCAACCCTTGAATGCTAATGAATGCAGAGGTTACAGTCCAAAGCCCTGTGGTCTGTTCCTAGTTTTGTCATTGACCTCCCTTGTGCAGGTCACTTCGCCTGTCTATTTCACTTTCCCCCTCATGATTTGTCTATTTGGTCTGTTTAGATTGTAAGCTCTTTGGGACGGAGACTCTCCCTCATCCTGTATGTGTATAGTGTATGGCATGGCGAGGTTAAAATGTAAGTTGGGGGTTACTAGGGTCATTTAAAATCTAAATAAATAACAGTAATTAAAGAAATTAGCAATAATATGCATAGAACCATAACTCCTTAGCTGCTACCGCAACATGGGCTCTCCCCTTTTGATTTGGGCAATCTGTAAAGGTGACTGCTTCTGATTCCTTGTTCTCTGATTACCAGTCTGTTCAAGCTGTACTGTTAATACTTGACTATCCAAAGAGGAATTTTTTTAAATCATGAGCTTGCATATGCTTAGTTATCAATGTAAACAGATGTGCTGTGATCAATCTTGTGTGAGCTGATGTCTGAGTACAGTTGAATTACTGCTAGCTACAGCAAGAAGGAAACCTTCACTGTGACTTTCTTTTGGTTTTCTGTTTCAGGGAAGAAATGTCTTCAGGATCAAGTAGAGATGCTTTCTAGATTCAGGGTACTGCACCAAGATCAGTTATCTCGTCGACCACCTCTCCAAGTTATTGGTAGCCACTGTAGAGCTTCTTTCTGCTCAATGACCTGAGTCTTTATATAAGCAGCAGCTAGTTTGGTTTGTTTGGAGAAATATGTAGAAACCCCGTAAAAACAAATGAAAGGCAAAATCTTGGTTCTTCTGAAGTCAATAGCAAAACTATTGACTTCACTAGGAATAGCCTATGTCCCTAAATGCATATTCTTGCTCAATTTTATTTATTTTTATTGCTTTCTTAAAATTATCAGCTGTTTGCAAGGTTTTTCCTGTAACTCCCATATATTTTTCCAAATAATCTGGGTGGGAACGGTTCTGTTAATTTGATTATGCTGTGTATATATGCAACATGGCAGAATTCGGGCTCATAATGAACCTGGAAAGCTAGAGTAAAAAAAAAAAAAAATTGGTATGTTTTTGTTTCATTTTTTTAACATTACCCAGAAGACACAAAATATTACTTCTGTGTTGTAAAGACTCAATAATGTTTGCCTTGATAGCAATTTTTCTGTCAATAGTTTATAAAAACCAGGCTGCAGAGGGTTTTTGCTGCTCACAAGTATTGACTTTTGTTTCAGCCATATATGCCAGAGTATTTTATATTTCCACTTCCAGTCCTCCCTATGAGAGTCTTCAGCAAAGTCGGTCTCACTCTGTGGATTTCTGACTTGGAGTTGTGTCAGATTGACTGACTTTTTTTCTACTAAGTGGAGGGTCTCCCGACATCTAAACCACCAAAAAACAGTAGCTTAAGGGACTGCTCTCTCAACTCTCGGTGTTGACAATAAATAGAACATAAATGCAGCACTTTTTGGACTATTTCCAATACTTCCTCCCTGATTTAAACCTCCATCTCCACCTCTGCTTCATAGCAACGGTGTTGGCTGTATCCAATCTTCAGCAAGGCAGATGGGTTGACAGCCTCCAAGCAGTTCCCTAATGACTTGCTGGCAGGAGCTAAAGGGTCTGACACAGCAGGATGGTCTGTGACATTCCCCCCCACCTCCCAAGAGGAAGAATGTCACTTCCATGTGGTATCTGTGCATAGAGGCGATTTTAAAAGTAGCATTTTGGCCCAATAGATCAGAACAGATTCCTGGTACAGTAAAATCTCTGTTACTCGGCAGCGGGGCGGATGAGAGTTTTGCAGGGCCTATTGAAGCGTGAGGCCTGGGGCAGCACAATTTCGCGCATGCGTCACGGCCACAGCCGACAGGTAGTAGCACGTGCGTGGGGCCTATTGAAGTGCGGGGCTCGGGGCAGCTGCCCCGCTCACCCTGCTCTATATCTGCCACTCCCCGGCAGAAAGCTCAATTAACCGGCATTTCTGATGTCTCCCAACACAAAACTTCAATCTAGTAGTTAGGACTAGCTTACTGCCAGCATGTTATGCAATTGCATATTCAGCACTCAAGAGCCACACTTGCAAATGTCCCCTTTTTCTATAATTGACCAAACTCAACCCTGAGAATTTTGGAATGATTAAGAATCCTGCCACTCAGGCTCTTCTTTAGGCATATTGCAATGCCTGTTGAAGTCACTGAGGGTCTGCCCATTGTCTTGGAAGGACTTTGAGCCTAGACATTATCCTTACAAATGCTAAGGAGATAGTGCTATACAGGCAGTCCCCCGGGTTACATGGATCCGACTTACATCAGATCCCTACTTACAAACGGGGTGAGGCAACCCCGCACTAGCTGCTTCCCCCCAGCAGACCAGGGAGACGCAAAGCTAGCCGCCCCCCCCCCCCCAGCAGACCAGGGAGATGCGGAGCGGCTTTTCTCAGCAGACACCTCAGCTTGAGAATAAAGGACTGAGGGAAGTGAGGTGTGAGAGAATAAAACAGCTCTGGAGAAATGTTTGGCTAGAGTTTCCCCTACAATATGTACCAGTTCCGACTTACATACAAATTCAACTTAAGAACAAACCTATAGTCCCTATCTTGTACGTAACCCGGGGACTGCCTGTACATTGGTGACAAGGTGGACAAGATCCAGATGATAGTCATTTTGAAAAGTTTAGGAGCAAGAATGGGGGTGGGAAATCCATCATTTGAAATTAAAAGTGGTACCATATTTTAACTATTCATTAGGTCCTTGACTCAGCAAAGTATGTTAGCAAAGATTGAACATGTCAGTGGGAATAAGGACATGCTCAAAATTTGCTTATTGACTAAAGTGCTTTGCTAAAGAGAGAAATTTAAGAACATGCTTAAGTGTGTAATGGCCAACTTTGAGGATCAGAGTCAAAAGTCAAACAGAAGCTCAATGATTTCCACAAAGAGCTAGTTAATTTTCAATTAGAATTTCCACGATGTACCCAAACTAAGACATATGCAGTGATCTTTGCCTTTAAGTATTTCTTGATACATATAACTAGCTCATGTATTCCAGAGGCATTCTGTTATTAAAATAGCTTATATAGTGTGGTAAATTTGTATGGACTTCACTATCATAAAGCATAATAAATCGCTGTCCTGAAAATCTCATCTCAACCCATTATGCCACATATACTGTGCATGTGGCGTTGAAAAATAAAGCAATAAAACAGATTATTTAAAAAAATTGGCTGAAGAGGATGCTGATTTGTAAGAACGTTATGTGAAAAAAATTAATATGGCTGGTGTCTGTACGCATGAGTGAACAGAACTGCATGCTTGATGCTCTGACTTATTTAATCACATAATCACCACCGCTTGGATTGTGAATTACCAGAGCAAATAATACGCTGCCTCCAATGGGAGCCATAATAAGGTAATGCGTGCCACAAAATACCCATTTAAATTATTTTAACCCCTTTGGAAACTGTGGACTAATGTACATGCTCTTTGGGATGTTTGTCAGACTGAAAGCTCTGATCATGTCAATGCTAGAGGCATTTGCAATGTTCCGCCTGCTGTCTGTCAATGAGATCTGTATTGTTTCTTGTATACGCCTATAGAGAGTCAGATAAATATAGAGTTCAGCTGGACTTGAAACATCAAATCCATATAACTACCTTCCAGGAAGCACAGGGAACCCGGTACCTTAACTCCTATGAAGAAAGAACATTCATGTACCAAGGAGGAATGTGACTAACCAGGAATAAGGCTTTGTCCATTGAGAGAGGCCCAAAACACTGCACCTCACTTTATGTTGGCAAAAGCTGCTTAGTCTTAGTTAGTCATCTCACTTGATAAAATTTGCTCTTCCCATTCTAAATCCCATTTGGGTCCCACTAGATCATCTCATCCAGGCCCTCCAGGTGGTGGTGGTGGTAGGGAAAATGGTCAGTTGCCAGATCCAGGTGATTCAAAAGGCTCTGGGGCTCCTGAGGACCAGCGCTACTTCTGTGACAGAGGCCTCAGCCCTTTAAATTGTCACTGGAGTGCTGTGTGCTCCATGCGGCTGAGGGATGGAGCGGGGGCACCGTGCTCTGGTTGGCACTGAGGGCTGGCTGGCCCTGGCCCTGGCCCTGCCCCTTCCACCTGAGGCCCTGCCTCTTCTGGGAGTGCAGAGCCAGGCCCCCCTCCTTACCCAAAGGGCCACACAGGCTATCGGTTCCCCATATCTCATCAGACCTGCGAGTCACAGGCCATCATCACCCCTCGGCACCCACACACTAAACCCAACAACAATTAGACCAAAGCAGTACAGCCCCTAGAAGACTAGGCTAAATTATGTGCTCCAGGCAAGGAATAGGATGGACAGAGTGAGACAAACCACCCACCTTTCTCATAAGCGTGGAAACTGAACCACCCCTCTGGGTCCTTTTAACTGACCCGGAGGAAGAACTCTTTCCAGACCCCCACGTACGGCAACCAATTAGTCCCTGAACACGGGAGCAAGAACCACCCAGCCATGCACCTGAGAAAAACGATGCTTGGTGCCACCAGATCATCAGCCAAACTGTCCTGTGTCTCATCACTTACTGCCCATTTCTGAATTTTCAGAGGAAACAGACACACACGAACTCCCTCCCCCTCTCCAGTACAAAGAAAAAACCCAGAATACATTTGGGGAAGGAGAGGGATAGTCCTTGCTGATCTCAGCAGGTGACTGCCAGCATGAGATTTAAGAGCATCAGACTCCCAGGGTTCCTGAGCCTGGTCTCCCACGATAAGAATCAACCTCATCATAGTATTTCTTCTCATAAATGTGTCTGGCTGTCATTCAGAATTGTTTGTCTCCAATTCTTACTCCTGTTTCAAGAAGAAGCTGGGTTGGAAAGTTTATATGCATGTAGCCCTCAAAAACATAGAAAGATTTGGGGGTCTAGGTGTTGTAAGAGGCAACTAAAGCCACCTAGACCTGAAAGATGGGCTTACGCTATACAGCTCCAGCTATGTAAAAGGAAGAGGGTTGATAGAAGCAAATGAGAGGAGTACCAGTGCTGAGCAGAGCCACCCTCAGCATTTGATTGAGCAGGTCTTAAGAAGACCTGCTAAATCGAATACCACAAGGGCAGTCTCCGGTGTGGTAAGTCCCACTTTCGGCTAGTTCAGCTTTGGGCAGGGAGCTGGACTTGATGACCTCCTGAGGTCTCTTTGAGCGGTAGGATTCTATGATTCTAAGTGAAGGTGAGGCCTTAAAGAAAGCTACTTTGGCTAAATCCAGCTGTGAATGCTCCATCATGCAGCTGTGCTCTGCCAAGCACTGTGCGTGCAGATGGGATGGCAGCTTGGTATTCAGTAGGTGGGCAGTCTTCTCTTTTTCTAGGCATTGTCCTTCATTGCAGTCATTGTTTTTTTTACATTCACTTCCCTTTTTTCAATCAGTATGATGAATCCGTTCATGTGGTTAAATAATAGACCAGGAGTGCGTTAGTTGGCAGTTATGTTAAAATACCTTGTAATAAGCAAAGGAGTAAAGAGATCTTTAATTAGTGAGAGCCAGTTGAAGCTTTGTGTTAAGAAGACGGTGCTGAAATGTGAGTCCTTAGAAGCGTAGATTTTTCTAAAGCATCCTTAGATATCAAATAATGGGGAACATCCAATAACAGGGATGTACCAAACAAGGGACGAGATGTGTACTGAAGCTAGTGTAGGAAATAATGTTCTCATTACACTCAGTGGGAATATGAGGATCAGCAGCATTTCCTTGTGTTGCACTCATATACAGACTCAGCAAGGTATGCATTCCGCCACCAGCAGCATGCTGATGAAAGCATAATTGCAATGATGAGTCGACTGGAAGTTGTTCTTCCTATGTGCATTTAAGCTAACAGCAGCTTTCTCTGCTATTATTATTTAGCCATGGAAATAGTAACTCTCTCTAAAAATATCTTATTAGCACATTTTATTTAATTTGTTTTTTGTTACCAATTTACTCTTGTGCAATTATTCCTGCAAATTGTAGCATTGAATTTGTTAAAAGCATTTAGTGCCATGATGAATTCTGCTGCGATTAGCAAAGAATAATAGCTTCAAAGTCAAGACATTCCTTAGTCTGAAAAAATAAGAAATGTAATTGCAATATAAAGTTTACTGGTTTGAACCTTTTATCTTCTCCTTTCTTATATTGCCTAAATCTATGAATATAGGACTCATTTAGAGATGGCCTGAACAAGAATTCCTAGAATACAGGTCTGTGTTGGTGATATGTTAGAACTGATACCCAAACCAGATTCAACTTTTGTACATGTCCTTTGGGTAAATTTTTTCAGAATCCCGTTCCATTGATTTTCACTGAACCTTAGATTCCTATATGGAACTAGGTGAAGTTTTCATTTAAGTGGCTGGAAAAAATAATTTTGGTTAGGAAGGTTTTGTTCAGTCTGAAATTAAATATTTAATTTTGGGGTATTTCCCCATTTTTTTTCTTTTTGAAATTTAACTTACATCTAGGTACATTTCTTAAAAAGCAATTTCAAAACATTCTATTTTTTTAAAATGTCAAAATAAAACCTTTGGACATTTTGGACTTTTTTCCTAATTTATTTTTTCTGGTTGAAACAATTCACAAAGTCTATGAAAACAATTTTTAAAATGCTGAGACTTCATTTTTACCAATGGATCAACTATATTTCGAGTTCATAAGAAAATGTGAAGATAAGGAGATACCCCCCCCAGAAAATCAGTGATTATTTTCCATTCCTTTTCTAGATTCTGTGAGGATTTATGTAAATTGGACTTCGAGTCACTAACCTTTCTAGCGATGCCAAGGCCCGAGGGTGACCAGATGCCCTGTTTTTAAAGAGATTGTGCCATACTTAAACTCTCCTGCAGGTGTCCTGACTTTTTCTTAAAAAGTGACAAATTGTCCCATATTTCCTGCCTCCCTTCAGTCAGTACTGGCTGGTCTTGCTGCTGACTGGATCCCTGTTTGCCAGATGTCTGGCCACTAGCTGAGTGTGTGTGCACGGGGTAGGGGAGAGGTTGTCTAGTGGCAGCTGATGGGGGTGGGTGTGTAAGGCTGGTGGCAGGGCAAAGAGGCACCACAGAGAGCCAGCCACCCCCCATGTTGATTCAGCCACGCAGACCGTGCTGTGTGTCAGCTCTTGGCCAGCAGGGCCCAGTCCCTACATCACATAGTCAGTGCTGGCCAGAAATGAGTTGTGAATTGTGGCCAGTGACATGCTGCCTCTGCTGCCCACCCATTGGTGCCTTACATGCCCCCACCCTGGCTGTCCTCTCCGTGCTTTGCTTTGCTGCTTCAGCCCTGCAGGTCTGCTGCTGCTCCATATCACCCCTCCCTAGCGGCACGTGCCCCACCCTCAGCACTCTGCAGAAAACCAGCCTCTGGTCAGAGCGCTGAGCTTGTCAATAGTCTCATTGGAAGGTCCTTCCTTCTCCCCTGCCTCTGGCTGGAATGGAAAAGCCGAAGACCCTCTGGTCTGGGGCGCTGACCAAAAGAGCTGAGCGTTCATGTGCCAGAGCCCTGCACAGTGCTGGCAGGGGGAAGCCTCTTTGCCCCTCAGCGGAGCTGTGGACAGGGGTGGGAGTGATTTCTATCCAGCTCCCATCACGAGCCTGCAGGATCTATAGCAGCCCAACCTTGAGTCATGCTCTTGGACTAATCCATCTCCTAGGCACTGGATCCTGCTGAGCCACCTCTCTGTCCAGATTTGCTGAAGCCCTTCCTGTCAGAATCCCTGAGCCCTGGTGCACAGTGTATCCTTAGGGCTTAATTCCTTCCTGCCCATGCTGTAGCCGGAGGGAATGGGAGACGATTGGGGTATGTTGGTGACCAGTAGCAGCTTGGAGATGTTAATTGCCTTTTGATATTGTATGGGCAGGAAGGGCCAAACTGCTTCTCACCACACAGGGGTGGAAAGGTGGGAGGAGAGATGAACTCTGCAAGCACACGGGCCAGCTCATCCCTTCCTCTTCAGGAACAACTCTTCCCTTCCCTCCCAAACAGTGTTGAAAGGCGGCTGCTGGCCACATTCTGGTGTGAACTCTGGCAGAAAGCTGGCGAGGGCGGGCACGTGACCTTTCATGTCCACCATGTGTGGTCTCAGGAAGTCATGGTGCCAGGAAAGAGGGATTCATCCCTGGGGACCGTCCAGGTCTGGAGGGTGGAGACTGCTGGGGCAGACAGAGTTGGGCTGGTTGCTGAACCCCTTTGTGTGTGAGAGAGATGGGTGGAAGTGTGTCTGTGTGTGTGTGGGGGGGAGGGACAGGGTGTGTGGAATCCCCACCCCTTTTGAATTCCAAGGTCTGAGCGATAAGAAGGTAAATTAAAAAGAATCCAACAATGCGATATTTCTTTTTAACAGCAGCTCAGTCAGCTTCTATTAATTTGAATGTATTGCTTAGTTCTGATTGATTGCTGCTGAGCTTGCTTGAATACATGTCATTTTACCAGGTGTCCCATATTCAGCATAGGGAAATATGGTCCCCCTAAACAGGGAGAACAGTCTGTTTTTGAGATGGGGATATTAGACAGCTGTTTATAGCTTCCAGTCAGGCACACGCTGGCTTTGTAGGAAGGATGTAGATTGTTTTACTTTAGGCTGTTCTTTGATTCATTGGTCAGAGGATTGATGTATCACAGTCATGTTTTGCCATGTCCTGGAAAACGCCTTTCAGCAGTTTACATTCTTGGACATATGCCTGCTAGTGTGCTTCTGCCCGTTTTGCTAGCATAGAATCACAGAACACTAGAACTGGAAGGAACCTCAAGAGATCATCAAATCCAGGCCCCTGCCCTCACGGCAAGACTAAGCACCATAGATCATCCCTGGTAGATGTCTATCTAACCTGCTCTTAAATATCTCCCTAGGCAATGTATTCCGGTGTTTAACCACCCTAACAGTTAGGAAGTTTTTCCTAATGTCCCACCTAAACCTCCCTTGATGCAATTTAAACCCATTCTTCTTGTCCTACCATCAGAGGCCCTCCTCCATGTAACACTTAGATACTTGAAAACTGCTACCATGTCCCCTCTCAGTCTTCTCTTTTCTAAACTGAACAAGCCCAATTCTTTCAGTCTACCCTCAGCTCATGTTCTCTAGACCTTTAATCATTCTTGTTGCTCTTCTCTGGACTCTCTCCAATTTCTATACATCTTTCTTGAAATGTGGTGCCCAGAACTGGACCCAATACTCCAAGGCTGTGTCTACACTGCACCCCTTTTCCGGAAAAGGGATGCAGATTAGACACTTTGGAATAGCAAAATCTGCGGGGGATTTAAATATCCCCGCGGTATTTGCATTAACATGGCTGCTGCTTTTTTCCGGCTTGGGGATAAGCTGGAGAAGAGCGGCAGTCTAGACGTGATTCTCCGGAAAATAAACCCTTTTCCGGAGGATCTTTTATTCCTACTTTCCAAGTAGGGAAAAAAGCGGCAGCCATGTTAATGCAAATACCGCGGGGGATATTTAAATCCCCCGTGGATTTTGCTATTCCAAAGTGTCTAATCTTCATCCCTTTTCCTGAAAAGGGGTGCAGTGTAGACACAGCCAAACTGAGACCTAATCAGCACAGAGTAGAGTGGAAGAATGACTTCTCGTGTCTTGCTCACAACACTCCAGTTAATACATTCCAGAATCAAGTTTGCTTATTTTACAACAGTGTCACACTGTTGGCTCATATTTAGCTTGTGGTCCACTATGATCCCTAGATCTCTTTCTGCACTACTCCTTCCCAAACAGTCATTTCCCATTCTGTATGTATGGGTTTCTTCAGAAAGCTAAGGTGTTACTGTCCAAAGCTGAAAGTTTTACTGGCATCATGTGATACAAAATCATGTACACCACTCCAGATGATCTCCACTTCATTTGAGCAGGTGTTGAGATTAGGTTGACAATCATTAATGGTTTCTGCGTATTTCACAAATTCAAGAGGATCCTTTGAAAGAGGCCAGGTATTATAATGTTGATGGGCATCTGGCTTATGAGGAGCTGAAAGATGTTGCTGCACAAGGGCTAATTTATGGTTTGAGTTCGCTGTGTGCTTCTTTGTCACCAAAGACCCAGTGAGATTTCATTATGGAACGATTTCTGAAGAGGATGGGGTCAATTTCTTCTGTGCCACCTTCACTGTTGGAAATCCAGTTTCAGTGATGCTTTTTAGAGTTCCTGAGCCAGGAACCTGTAACAGACAAGTCACTGTTGGCACAGAATGACAAAAGCTGTGTGTCATTTTCATTTGGCAAATTCAAACCCAAGGCACCTCTCAGAACTTCATACCCAGTTTATTGCATGCAGTCTCAGCATTGAAAGCTCCAAGTGCCAGCAGGGTGTCACTCCTAGCTGGTGGTACAATGTGTCCTTCTTTGCAGGTATTCTATCTTCTGCTATAGAATAGGCCACAACAACACATTTTAAGTGTCTATCAATCTTCCCTCTAATCTTTTCCATCCACAGGCATTTTTTTATGTGCAAATGTGTACCACCAATAGAAACACAAAACCTAGCTGAACGCGCTGCTAAATCAGTTGGGTGGCATCCGGATCTCTCCTGAGTGGCCGCAGAAGCGCACAGCTTACAACACAGGCGGGGAGCCTTTTTTGGGTCGGCAGCCGCTGATGCACAGAAGAATCAGCCGGGGTCCGCATAAAAATGAGAATTGACATGACCCCTGACTGAGGAGAAAGACACTCCCCTTGGGGACCCTGGCTAACAGATTTTGTGGGGCTCCCAAGGCTCTGGTACGGGGTCAAAAATGAGGGGTTCAGTGTGTGGAAGTAGGCTTCTGGGAAGCAGGTTTGAGGTGTGGCGTTTGGGCAGGAGGGAAGGAGGCTCAGGCCAGATCCAGGCAAGCTGAGATCCATATGTTCCCCTCCCCTGGCTTACAGGGAACACTGGTGTCCCCCACCAAGTTGGAGGCAAACATAGGGTAAGCATGGGGAGATGGGGTTAAGTCTGTGCTAAGCTCTGTCTAACAACAAGTGCTGTACCCTGAGTTTGGAGTAGACCCCTGCAATAGAGGGAAGTTGCTCCTTCTATGGTAACTTGATCGCTTTGTGGCAGATGGGTCTGTGTGATGTCATCAATTATGATCTTCTTTTAGCAGATGAGTTCTCATTTCCAGTGCCATTTTCAGTGTTAAGATGCTCCATGCTGGGACTGGGGAGACACAGAGGAGATTTATTTTGGGAGACACCGTCCCCCTTTCCAAAGGCTCTTCTGCCAGATGCCATTAGTTCTTCAGTTTGCAGATGAGCATTAGCTAGATTTAACTCTTTCTGTGCTATGCCATCCATGTATCTTCAGTTGTAACTCATACACCTTCACCACGGATGGGGAAATTGGCCTGTTGCTGGCCTTGGTTCATTATCCTGGGCAGGGGCCCTTCTCAATCCAGTTGGACCCAAGTCTCACATGAGCAGGCACACTCACATCATGAAGTAAAGCAACTTACACCACTTCTTGCCTCTGTGAGCAGAGGCAAGAAGACTGTCAAGGAAATTGTATGTGGGTTTCTATGCAGTTTTCATAGCTATAGTATTTGATTGTTGTGACAGGAGAGAGCCTGTTACTTTCTATTAAGGGACACTACTCCAAAATAAGTCAATGGTCTAAATCCTTAGCCATATTCTTTATTCCCTTGTGAGAAGATCAGTTGCTGGGCTGATGCTTTTAATGCAGTGGCTTTCTTTAAAACTTTCTCAAAGGCTCTGTGTACTTAAGGTCGCTAGTTTGCGTAACGCTGACAGGCGGAACTGACCCTGGGATCTGTGGAGCTTAGAACATGAGCCTCTACTCTTTGAGCTAAAAGCCAGCTGACTCTCAGCTAAGGCTGGAGGGCAATCTCATCCTTTCTCTCTCTAAGTGGTCTACGTGCCACTAGACAGGACAGTGAACCACACTTGGTGGGGAGGTTACATTTGCATCACGCTAATGCTATTTTGATGCCTTTTTAGGTCAAAGCTCCAGGTAGACAGAGGAGCTCCTTATATTCTGCATGGACCATGCTAGAAGCTTTAAGGCGTGCTCAATCTTCCTTGATTTCTATAGATCAGTGTTCCTCAAAGTGTTCTGCAGCTCCTCTTGGCTGTAAATAGCAAACCAGAGCCAATGGGAGCCGCAAGGCTCTGTGGCTATGGGCCCTTTAGGTAAATGAAGTGGCATGGGCCTGCTAGTGGCTTCTGCAAAGTGGACCTGTGGCTTACTTTGAGGAACACTGCTCTAGGTGAATCACAATGCCGAACAGTTGACCACACTGCTCCGTATGTTTTGCAGTACCTACTCTGTGCAGCATTTTGGCCTTGAACTCTAAATTCCCTGGCTTTCTGAGAGCTTCAATTTGCCTGTTTTGGCTGTATAACAAGCAAAGTCCTGTATGAAATATCTAAACCAAGCATATTACTTAACCAAAGTAAATTGATACTAATTATATACTTTTTAGGGCTCTCTTGATTTTTTTCCCCGCTTCTATAAGCAAGAAAAAAACCTCTCTTTAAACTGGAACGAAATACATAATCCACCCGTTTGCTTAAATCCTCCCAATTCACAGCAGGCTCACCACCTGCTTTGCTTTCACACATGCAGCCTGGGCTCTGCAGGAAATAGTTGATTGCAATCAAGATTTCAATACAATCACAAGAGGAAAAGCAACAACTCAATTTTCCAGCGAAGAGAAAAATGATAAACAAATACATTAGCGGTTAGGTTTGTGGTCATTAAGAGCAGCAGTTTTCAAACTTTTTTTTTCTTGTAACCGAGTTGAACCAAATTGATGCTCACGACCCAACATAATTTCACTACTGTGGTCTCCAGGATGGGGCTGAGGATGAGAGCTTTGGGATGTAGGTGAGGGCTCTGACTTTGGGAGTGGGGTCAGGACTTGGGCAGGAGGGGCTTACATTGAGCGGCTCCCAGTCAGTGGTGCAGCGGGGGTGCTAAGGCAGCTTTCTGCCTCTCCTAGCACCACAGATCATGCTGCCCCCAGAAGCAGCCAGCAGCAGGTTTCCAGCCAATGCAGAGAATGCAGAGCTAGTGTTCGGGGAAAGAGCACTGTGCAGGGCCCTGTGTGCTCTTCTCCCCTCCTAGGAGCCAGGCCTGTTGCTGGCCACTTCTGGGGCGCAGCGCAATCTGCGATGCCAGGACAGGCAGGCAGCTGCCTTGGCACCCCCAGTGATCACCCTGCAGCAACGAGAGCCAGTGCATGACATTCTGAGACCCAGTACTGGGTCGTGACCCGTAGTTTGAAAGCCACTGATTAAGAGCATATTTTGTGTGCATGCACCTAGGAACTTGAATATACGGAGTGGGGGACAGGAACCTGGCCTTTCTGTAGGGGGTATTGTACATTGAAATTAGGGGAAACAGATCACGTGTATGTATATGTGTGTGTGTGTGTGTATATATATATATATATACACTCTCCTCTTTGGAACATTTCTGCATGACATTAAAGAACCCCAGTCAACCATCCCGCCTAAGTGCAACACTGAACTTTAATTTGCCTATTCCACCTTCAGAGTAAAACCACACAGCTCAGATGCTTGGATGAATTTATCATCTGTGCAGGTTGGCAACACTCTGAGCCCCACTAGGAAATCTAGTCAGTGACTCCAAAAGCAGAATGCAGACTCTGTTCCCTGAAGCCCTTCTCTGCCCTTCTGTAGCACTCACAGGCTTGCTGTTAACTGTACACAATGCTGCCTCCATGTCTGACGCTTTGATAGCATCCCGATGAAAAACAATGTAATCACAAAAATGACAAAAGTAATCCACGAGGATCTGGAAAGCCATTACTTATACAGGAAAGGCTTGGCAAATATTGACCTTCCCTTGTACTCGTTACTAACCCAATAGCTGATAACCAGGCACTGTAGTTATTAACAAAGACAGTCCTATGAGTCTGATATGGTCAAATGATTTAGCACCTGCAGGTAAAACTTTTATACTGAGACTTAATTTACTACTCACTAGTGACCCCTTTTTTAATCAGTCAGAACAGGGTAGATTAGATCTTGCATGTAAATTTTATGTTTTGTCATCTAGTAGATTTATGATTTTAGTTGTACCTAGTGCATTCAATGAGGTAAAGCCATGTAATAGTCAGACAAGCCATCTTACATTGCCTGAAACAGTAAATCATTATATAGTATTATACCCAGAAAAGCAGCAGACACATGAGGGTTTTTCAACCAAAATCTAGTTCCGGCTTGTTAAACTTTAAAATGGAAGAAAGAGTAGACTATCACAGGATAATTAATCCATTTGGGCCTTAGGAGCAGTGAGTTCCTCTGTCGGAAAAAACGATAGTCTATTGTTAACAAAAACCAGTATGTCTGAAGTTAAACTCAGCCTTTCTGGGATGGGAGGGAGAGTGTTTTACTCTGTCCACATGTTACTGTCCCTCTTTAGAATCTGTTTCTACCACTTGACATGTTATATTTTCCCTGGAGTTGAGATGTTCAAAGAAGTCCAGGGAATTTAGACACACAGATCCAAGGAGCATACATGTGGATGAATGCATCCCAGGACCATTTCTTCTCACCATGAAGGCTCTTACACCCTTAGGGATCTAGACTACATAACCTAACTAAGGCCTGGTCTACACTGGAGCGGAAGGTTGACCTAAGATATGCAACTCTAGCTATGTTAACTGTGTAACTGGAGTTGACTTATCTTAAATCACCATCCACACAGCATGAGGTAGATGGGGCTTCCCTTACTTCTCAGACAGTGGTGTTCTCTGAGTTCGATTTAGTGTGTCTTCACTAGACCCACTAAATTGAACCCCAGAAAATCAACCACAGCATTGTCAATCTTCCCTGTAGTGTAAACGTACCATAAGGGCCTGACCTAAAGCCCAATAAAGTCAAAGGGAGCTAAGTCAGACTCTAAAGCCTGAGCCTGAACCAAAGAGGCACTGAAAAGCCACAGTCCCAAGAGTTTCAACGGACACTGATGATGCTCAGAGGAGCAGGCAACACCTAAATAGTATAAAATAGCTGTGCAAGACATTACTTTAAACACAATGCCCAGACTTCCTGTATCCACTATCAATCATTCTTAACCCTTTATATTATGCTAGTGTCTATGTACCTATCGGCGCCACGTTTGGTTTGCAACAAATGCTCAAAGGTAACTTTAATATAGAGCCCTTTGGGAGGGAGGAGAGAATGAGTCCATTTATAAAGTGGCGTTAAGAGGTGAGAGCAATGCTAGATTCAGGGGTTGGTATCTGATCAGAAAAACTCATTTGAAGGCATTTCTGGACTCCGAGACATGCCGTAACCTAATTTTCAAAGGGCTTTTCCATCAGGTTCTCAAGCCAAATGAGATTACTTGCTAAAGCGCACGTGGGGAGAGATCAATTAGATTAGAAAGAATGATTTAACTTGATGCCTCCTTTCAGGTTCAGCTACAATAAAACAGAATTTTGTTTTCATGTGTAGTTGCTGTAGTGCTTCCACCACCTTCCCACCTGTCCCTTCCCCAGATATAACCTTTCAATGAAGATTAAAAATATCGATGCTGGGGAAGCATAGATCACCAAAGATGATATTTCCTTTTCTTTTGGGCTTCTTTTTCCTCTATATCCCAATCAGAAAGGACTAAAATAGGCTTGGAAATAATTTTTCCTTAACTTTCAATTTTTTTAAGTTGCTGGGAAACGAGGCGTAATTAAAGAAAACGTATCTATCCTGCCAAGTTTTGGGTTCTATTTTAACAAGAAATGCACAGTTAAGAAGAGAAGAGAAAAGTGTGTTTTCCATGTTGAGCTTTTTAAAAAATTTTTCACAGACACACTTTAATAAAATATATATTATATATTATGTAGGGGCCTGATTCTGCAGTCATTCGCAGACTGTTGTACATGCTGCAGGTTTAATTTCAACACTGGTTGGAATATTCTGCTCAATTTTCATAGAATCATAGGACTGGTAGGGACCTCAACAGGTCTTCTACTCCGGTCACCTGCACGCAAGGGAGGAGTAAGTATTATCTAGACCATCCCTAACAGGTCTTTGTCTAACTTGCTCTTAAAAATCTCCAGTGATGGAGATTCCACAACTAGACAATTTATTCCAGTGTCTAACCACCCGGACAGTTAGGAAGCTTTTCCTAATGTCCAACCTAAACTGCCCTTGTTACAATTTAAGATCATTGCTTCTTGTCCTAGCCTCAGAAGTTAAGGAGAACAATTTTACTCTCTCTAGCTTGTAACAATCTTTAATGTACTTTAAAACGGTTGTCATGTCCCATCTCAGTTGTCTTTTCTCCAAATTAAACATACCCGGTTATTTCAATCTTCCCTCATAGGTCACGTTTTCCATACCTTTAGTCATTTTTGTTGCTCTTCTCTAGACCTCAGTTTGTCCACATCATTCCTGAAATGTGGCACCCAGTACCAGAGACAACACTTAGTTGAGACCTAATCCGTACCAAGTAGAGCGGAAGAATTAATTTTTGTGTCTTGCTTGTAATAAGGTTCTCCCTTTTATATATTGACTCTATATTTGCCCTTTTCCAGTCCTCCAGAAGCTCTGCCATTTCCATAACTTTTCAAAGATAATTGTTGATAGCTCAGATGCATCTTACCCACTCAATCAGTTCCTTGAATATTGTATTTCACCAGTTCCTAATGACTTGAAGACACTTAACTTATTAACTTCCCTATTATAGCCTCTGATTCTGCCTTATTTTCACTAGTATTTATTAAGTTAGATGTCCAACTGTTACTAAACTATTTGGTGAAAACTGAAACAAAAGGTATTTAGGACTTCTGCCACTTCCACATTATTGTTTTCCTACCTCATTGAGTAACAGACCTATCCTGCCTTGATTTTTCCTTTTACTTCTAATGTAGTTGTAGAATGTTCTCTTGTTGTCTCTACCTAATTGAATCTCTTTTTGTGCCTTGGCCATTTGATTTGCCCCGATATACTTGTGTTATTTTTTTAGGTCAAATTACATAGGATGAATATAACTTTTAATTTTGTGTACAACTTTTTTTTTTTTTTTAGGTTTTAGGTCATTGAAGATCCCCTGGTTAAACCAAGGTGATCTCTTACCATACGTCTTATTTTTCCCATTCAGTGGGATAGTTTGCTCTTTTGCCCTTAATGTCTGTTTGGAAAACTGCAAATTTTCTTAACTTTTTCCCTTTAGAGTTGTTTCCCATGGAATCTTACCTACCAAATCCCTGAGTTTCCTGAAGTCTTCCTTCTTGAAATCCATTTTCTTTATTGTTCTGTTTTCCCTCCTACCGTTATGATAATTCAAGCTGCCTTCCACTTTCAAATTCCCTAACAGTTCTTCCCTGTTTGTCAAAATCAAATTTAAAACAGTCTCTCCCCTATTGGCTTCCTCCTCCTTCTTAAAAAAAAATGTCTCCAATACATTCTGTACTGACCTAGTACAAGCCTATGGAAATCATCAGAGGACTATGGACTGATGGGGAAGCAAAGTAAAACAATGAAAACTGGTCAGCCCAATAGGCAGCAAGGTGAGCACGCCAGCAGCCCAATCATTGTCCAGTTTTGATTGGCATCATAGCAAAAAAGCATTTGTAGATGGATAATGAAGTGGTTTTGTGGATGTTTACAGGGCGCTCCTCCTAACATGAGGGGCAACAGTACAAAGGGGTTTGTTGAAAAAAAGTATCAAAAGGGCAATGGAGGCTGGTCTCTCAGGCCAATCAGAGTCAAAATTTCACTAGCGAATGAGAGCTGATTGGTAGCGTAGGTGTAGGTCATGAAGGGTATTGAAAGTGAGAACTCTCGTGTGGAGGACAAACTGTTGGATGCTGACTAAGAGCATGTAGGGGTAATTTGAACACCCCAGGGAGTGTGATGCTCTCCCTAATATTTTAGCTACAAGACATAAGGTCTCTCCAGATTCCCCATTCGCCGTTGATGGTGTGTATCCCTGAGGCAGGCACTTAAAAGGAAATGACCACTGCAAATGAGGATCCAGTCATAGATACAGCAGATATAACACTAAAGCACCAGGCTATATTAACCTTCATTTCCATTCCCACTATAATTGCTATTTCAGTTCATAATAAACTCTTTGGAAAGCTTCATATAGATGATACACATCTCCCTTCAGATCACATCCCCTTTGTAATGAGGAAATATAATTAAGTGTTGTGTTTTTATTGTTCGGGGCTTTGTTTTTTTGAGGGAAAGAGGGGTGCAGTTTTGTAAGACCCAGACTAATATCCTGACTGGGGGATCAAATCATACAGAGTACTAGTTTTAAAATAAAGATACGTTCTAGCTGGGTTTTAAAGATGATTTGTCACTAATGCTTCAAACCTGTAATTGAAAGTATGGACAGGCAGATCTTCATTGATTATCATTTGGTCAGCTGTAGGATTGGAAACTAAAGTTTCAGCATACCCATTTTCAAGCACAATTGTGAGTGTCTCATAAAAATGTAGCATTTATTGGCACGTGAAATTATCTTATATTCCAGAGGTATTTGTGCTGCCCTGTGTGTGTTGTGTCCTCTGAAGCTGAGAATTTCAACAAACTAGCTGGCAGCTTTTCCACAGAAGGGTCAATGAAAAGATGAAAGCATGACATTTCTTTTTGCATGACTGTGCCAACATTTTTCCTTATAAGGGATGGCACATGTGACAACTGACAGTTGGAATGGGATGGACAGGTGTCTGATTACATATAATATCATCATTATTTACCAAGCCACATCTGAGCTTCCTACGGATTAGGAGGTAAAAGAAAACAGATCAGATATAAAGCAGATTGTAATTCAGCAAGACAGAGCTTTGTTTAAAGATAAATCTTGATTCTACATTTCATCAAAATAACCTAGATTGTGATCAGTAAGGCAATCTAGCCTGCAATACATCGTATTAATCATGCATCAAATAAGCTTTGGAAATGTTCTGTTAAAATCATTGTTTGGGATGAAATTTTACCAAAAAAAGATTATCAAATTAAATTACATAAATATGTATCGTTAAATTAGCTATTTAACATATAAGAATATAGCCTCTGTGACCTAGATTTTTCCACGCATAGAAAATTCGAGAGAATTTTTATTTTTAAAAAATCAGATGTAGCACGGAGAGATTTTGCATTTCATGGCTGAATGTAAGAGAATGCTGAAGGTAACTAATACATTATGAAGGAAACAACCGCCTTTCCAGTGAAAACTTGGGAAATGTAAGTTTAAAAAAATTCTAAGAGAATTCCCCCTTATCTTTGAGATTTTCTAGAAATTATGGCGTTGGAAGCCTTGTTCTTAGTGACGACCAATCACACACTTTTAAAGTTGTTCCTGAAGGTGAAGCATCTGCACTTGAAAGGGAATCCTCTGAACTGTCATTCATGTTAAAATTCGACACTTACCAACAAGGACTTAACAAGTCTTTGAACTTTCTCACCCATTATCAAGACAGTTTCCCCAATTATCACCTGTAATACCATTAACTCACAAACATCCCACTCTCCCTACCTTTAATATCAGCAATTCACAGACACTTACCTTCCTTCCTCCCCCTTCCCACCCCCCCGCATCCTCCTTCTGTTCTGCAATGTGATTTGTCCTTTTCATATTTGTTCATTTTTTTAAATTGTATCCTTTGGTATATATGGTGTGACTACTTTCTTCCACTATTTGATCTGAGGAAGTGGGTCTGGCCCACGAAAGCTCATCATCTAATAAACCATCTTGTTAGTCTTTAAAGTGCTACATTGTCCTGCATTTTGCTTCAACTACCCCAGACTAACACGGCTACATTTCTATCACTATTCTACATGCAAGGCACTACATTTAGCCGTTTGGAATGGAAATCCATCAACCATATGAAGAAACTCGCACAGATACAGACAGACATCATCTTTCTATCCAAGTGCAAGAAAATGGACATCGTACCCAAAGGACTGAAAGTGAACAATCCACTAAGATCAACATACTTCACTGACTACAGTGAAAGACTCTGCCTCACACTATCCAAGAAATTAAGAAACCACCTGATAAGTATTTTATACAAGAAACAGAAAACCATCAAGAATGACATTTCTAACTTAGATCGTCTCATCTCAAGACAAACATCCACACCGACTGACACCTTGCAAGACTTTTGTTCCACCAGACAAGAAATCTACTATACACACTTCTATTCCCTACAACAAAGAAAAGACAATAAATTTTCTAACCTGCTCCATACCACTGGCTACAACAGCAACTGCCTCAACCCACCGGATAATATTGTTAACCTCTCCAGCTACAAACTCAATCCAGCAGAAGAGTCTGTCTTGTCCCGGGGTCTCTCTTTCTGCCCCACGTCCCCCACAAACTGGATACAATTTTGTGGTGACCTTGAGGCTTTTTTTCGCCGCCTCCGTCTCCGAGAATATTTCCAAACCACCACTGAACATCAATCTGACCTACCAGATCCCCCCTACCAACACCAAAGGAAAAATAATTCTATATGGACTCCCCCTGACGGTCGGAATTACAATCTGGATTTCTATATACACAGCTTCCGCAACAACGCACAGACTGACATTATTCACAAACGACAACAAGCGACACACAATCTTAGCCGCGCTGAACACCATGCCATCCAGAGTCTCAAAAACAACCTGGACATTGTAATCAAACCAGCTGACAAAGGGGGTGCTGTGGTCATTATGAATAAGGCCGACTATAACCAGGAGGCAACCAGACAACTCTCGAACACCACATTTTACAAACCTCTCCCCTCTGATCCCACCTTGGACTACCAAAAGAAACTACACTGTCTCCTTAAAAGCCTCCCCACAGCTACTCGGGAACAAATCCTCACAGAATCACCTTCTGACCCCCGACCAGGATTGTTCTATCTACTTCCCAAGATCCATAAACCTGGGCACCCCGGACGTCCCATCATCTCTGGTATTGGCACGCTCACTACTGGTCTATCCAGCTATGTAGACACTCTTCTCAAACCCTTCGTAACCAATACCCCCAGCTATCTCCGAGACACTACTGACTTCCTAAGGAAATTACAAAACATCGATAACCTCCCCAATAATACCATCCTTGCCACCATGGATGTAGAAGCTCTATATACCAACATCCCACATGAAGACGGATTACAAGCAATTAGAAACACTATCCCAGAGGACACTACTGCCAACCTGATAGCGACCTATGTAACTTTGTTCTCACCCACAATTATTTCCGGTTTGAGAACAACTTATACCTCCAGATCAGCGGCACAGCCATGGGTACACGCATGGCCCCACAGTATGCTAACATCTTTATGGCTGACCTAGAACAACGTTTCCTCAACTCCCGTCCCCTTTCACCCCTCCTCTACCTACGGTACATCGATGACATCTTTATGATCTGGACACATGGCCAAGAAACACTGGAGATATTCCACAGAGATTTCAACAACCTACACCCCACCATCAACCTCAGCCTGGACCATTCTACACGAGAGATCCACTTCCTGGACACCACCGTACAAATCAACAATGGAAAATTAGACACCACTCTCTACAGAAAACCCACTGACTCATACAGTTACCTACATGCATCCAGCTCCCATCCAGCACACACCACACGATCCATCGTCTATAGCCAAGCCCTTCGATACAACCGCATCTGCTCTAACCCCACTGACAGAGATCAGAAGCTTCAGGATCTCTACCAAGCATTTATAAATCTCAACTACCCACCCAGAGAAACAAAAAAGCAAATTGAAAGAGCCAGACGAATACCTAGAAACCATCTACTTCAAGACAGACCCAAGAAAACCAACAATAGAACACCACTTGTCATCACCTACAACCCCCAACTTAAACCTGTCCAACACATTATCAAGAAACTACAGCCTATATTGGAACAGGATACCATACTCAAAGAGGCTCTGGGAGACAGACCCATAGTCTCCTATAGACAACCACCTAACCTCAAGATGATTCTTACCAACCACCACAGGACATACCACACTAATACAACCCTGGTACCTTCCCTTGCAACAAACCCCGTTGCCAGCTTTGTCCACATATTCATTCTGCTGATACCATTATTGGACCTAACCAAGTGAGTTATAAGATCAAGAACACATATTCCTGCGCATCCAGAAATATAATCTACGCTATCATGTGCCGAAAGTGTCCGTCTGCTATGTACATTGGACAAACATCTCAGACACTTCGCCAAAGGATTAATGCCCACAAAACAGATATTAGACAAGATCACAAAGAGAAAACAGTTTCTTGCCACTTTAACCAGAAAGGACACTCTCTAAATGACTTAGCCACCTGCATTCTGCTACAAAGACCTTTTACATCTGCACTTGAAAGGGAATCCTCTGAACTGTCATTCATGTTAAAATTCGACACTTACCGACAAGGACTTAACAAGTCTTTGAACTTTCTCACCCATTATCAAGACAGTTTCCCCAATTATCACCTGTAATACCATTAACTCACAAACATCCCACTCTCCCTACCTTTAATATCAGCAATTCACAGACACTTACCTTCCTTCCTCCCCCTTCCCACCCCCCCGCATCCTCCTTCTGTTCTGCAATGTGATTTGTCCTTTTCATATTTGTTCATTTTTTTTAAATTGTATCCTTTGGTATATATGGTTGTGACTACTTTCTTCCACTATTTGATCTGAGGAAGTGGGTCTGGCCCACGAAAGCTCATCATCTAATAAACCATCTTGTTAGTCTTTAAAGTGCTACATTGTCCTGCATTTTGCATCTATTATCCAGGCCTGTCCATAGGGGTGGGGGTGCAGGAGGCAGTTGCTCTGGGGTCCTAAGGCAAGACTTGGTGGCATCCACATAGCAGGAGGCCAACAGAAGCAAATGCTGCCATCGGCTTCCCTTACTCCTTGCAAAAGGAGGAGTATTGGGTGCCAGCTGGGGCTGCTCTCTGTTCCATTTACAGGTCTGTACTAGACCCACTAAATGGAATGCCAGAAGATCGACCTCTGGAGTGTTGATTTTTCTGGTAAGGATAGATGTGCCCTTAGATGCTTTTGAAAATCCCACTCGTTGCTGCCACGCTTGTTTCTCCTCTAGCTCTATCAATTGTGCTCTTCACTCTTCACCTGTCACATCTCATCTTTATCTAGACTCCAATCCTGCAGAGAGAACTAGGTGGTTACTTTTGCAGAACTGGAGCCTTAGATTAGAAACTCTTCGAGGAAAGCAAGGTCTGTTGTCTTTCTTTTTTTTTTTTTTTTTTTTTTTCTTGTCTGTGCAGCACCCAGCAAATGTCAGTCCCAACCCTTACTGGGACGTCTGTAAGTCAATAATAATAATAGACATAATCTAAACTCTATTTCACCCTTAGAATTTGTAGCAAAATATGCAAGGTGGTATTAGCTTTAAGCTTGGAGACAATCCAGTGTTCTGGGCTAGATTTTATTCTGACTAGCTTTTAAACCCCTTTTTATTATTTTTAAGTGAATGTACTGATTGAAGTTAGCCCTGAAAAGTGGCGCCCCCTGTGTGCCCACATAAGGGTTACAATATAGGAAGTGTCTGTGGAAGCTTTATAATTCTGCTCCACCCACATCTGTTAGTGCTGACTTGGAGAGGCCACATGTAAAGCATGAGAAGGTAGCTTAGTTTATTTTCATCAAGTTGAGATTTCCAACCAGGGAGTCAATTGCTATCCTGCTGTCTATAATCCAGGTTTTGTCTATTAGGAACTGAACTGAAGTCACTAAGTTATTTCATAACACCATGGAACAGCCTTATGGGATTCTGGGCTTGATTCACCAAGGCCAGCTTTAAAGAGAAGTGAAAAGTTCCAAGTTCCTTTGGCAATTTCCAGAGACACCCTCACTCTCCCTTTCATAAATAGCTTTTGTATTATTTACTTTACAATGGTGGGACTATCCCTTTACATGTTCCAGATATTAGGAAACTAAAGAGGTAATCTATACGCGTGAAAGGTAGATATTGAACTAGATTCCCCGAAGCAGAAGTCACCAACAGGGAGGTAATATTTTAGAAGGATGGAATTGATTTCCAAGCCATACGCTTCAGCATCCTGCATTCATGAGAGTTGATATTTGATGAAAAAAGCCAACACAAAAAGGTAATATGAAATATCAAAGGCTATAAATTACACAGTAGGCTAACAATGGATAATTTATACACGATGGTTAATGAAAAACTATATGAAAGTTGGCCTTATTTCAGTCTCTTTCCACTATAAAACATACAATTTCTTCTTTATGGTTATCAGGTAAAATTTTATGGTTTGCTCCTGCCGGTCTTAGCCAGGTGAGTGGCTTTTATTCATTGAGTCCCAAGCTTGTTGACACCTCAGGCTACCTAGCAGGCTAGTACACTTCTTGCGGATGAGTTTTAACTGCTGATAGCAGCCGTCTTAAGGTGCATGGCACAGAACTGGGAAAAAACTGGCATGGTTTGTTTTTTGCCTTTTCAAGCAATTGCCCGTTTCTGACTGCTTTTCCTTCTATTCATGTTCTGTGCTTCTTCTAGCATTTATATCTTTCTCCCCTAAATGCACTTAGGTAAAAATATCGGATGAACAGCCAAAAAGCACAATTTGAAATCTTCAAGGAATGCTGAGTCTTTCCCTTAAAGTTTTCATATTTTAAGCAGGACAGATCTTTTTATGCTATATGGGTGTGCCAGAGATGAACATCTCCACAAGATTATTTTATATTCTCTTCTCACACATTAAAAGCCTAATTCTGTTCACAATTTTTTCCAGTGCCAATCTGGATAAATTTGAAATGACTGGAATTTATCTCCTGTATTCAGAATGTACCCCACTGTAACTGAGAGCGCCTTCTCACTGGTTTGTTTAGTCAAAACAGGCAAACTGCTTTTCTTTTCACAGTCTAAGTGTGGCTAAATTAATACTAGGATATTTTGTCATTTCAGTTGCTACCAAGAACTAATAAAGCACTTGTAAACAGGAACCAAGACATTGACTGTGTCTTGCACAGGAAGAGTTTTAGCTTTCCTCAAAAAGCGACATAATAACAATGCCAAGTTCTGTCAGATTAAAATATGAGACAAATTAACCCTCATTAAGAAAACGCACCTGCAACACAGTCTACCAACTGTGAAAAAGCAACTGTCCACAAGTCTGTCTCCATATTGTCTTCACCCCTCATTAAACAAAGCCAGCTAGATTTTGCTGAGCAGTAACTGGACATTACGTGTTCAGAAAGAGACAGCTCTTTGTAATCATAATGATTTTTAAAAGTTGGTTGGAGGGGAATACATAGGTTTTCCAATTAAAAACATATTCATCTCTCAAGAAAAATGTAACTTTCAATGCAAGGGAATTTGTCTTGCTATAATGAATACACTTTTGGGGAAATATTCTGTGTTTTTTAAGTAATAAAAAGTAGATTTGGGGATTTCTCATGCTTTTTTGAGGACCCATACCATTAAAGCAGCATAATAAAACATTGAGGATATGTCTACGTTGCCACCCTAGTTCGAACTAGGGTGGCTAATGTAGGCATTCGAACTTGCAAATGAAGCTTTATTTGCATGTTCCCGGGCGCCGCCATTTCAACTTTGAAATTTTACTATGAAGATCAGAGCTGTTTTACCATCTTGAGTTATGTCAATTTAAAAAAAAATTGCAGGAGGAGTAACAGTAGTTCGAATTAGGAGCTTTAATTCGAACCTAGTCCGTGCTGCGTGTAGCCGCGGGCAGGGAGTTCGAACTATGGGGCATTTAAAAATGGCGGCGCCCGGGAACATGCAAATAAAGCCCGGGATATTTAAATCCCGGGCTTCATTTGCAAGTTCTAATGCCTACATTAGCCACCCTAGTTCGAACTAGGATGGCAGTATAGACATACCCTGAGTCCTGGTAGTTACAGCCTGCCATTTACAAGTTTGTTCATTTTTAAAGGTTTTTACAAAATCTAATCCTAATAAAAGCATTTTTGTTTATTTTTAAAATTACATTGGAAACTTTTTTTGATTGGATGTAAGCATTTTTCCGCAGTTTCCAACCTATCAGTTGCAGACACTGGGAATAAAATGAGGAGTAACATTAGTTCGGACTAAGGGCTTTAGTCCGAACTAACACGTCCGGGCGCGCACTTCCTGGTTCGAATCAGCTGTGATTCGAACTAGCGCGCCGGCGAGATCATGTTAATGGAGCGTGGGATATTTAAATCCCCGCTTCATTAACTACTTCGGTTGTCTCCATTTGCATCCCTAGTTCGAACTAGGGATGCAGTGTAGACGTACCCAAAGATAGCTTCCCCAGTGATCACCCCTAATGTCATTACCTCACAGACACTTACATTCCCCCCCTCACCCCTACTCTGTTCTAAAATTTGTTTTGTCAATTTTATGTGTTCACTTTTTTGATTGTATCACTTTGGTATATATGGTCATGCAAATTTTCTTCCACAAATTGATCTGAGGAAGTGGGTCTGGCCCACAAAAGCTCCTCACCTAATAAACCATCTTGTTAGCCTTTAACGTGCTACATAGTTCTGTCTTTTGTTTTAGCTAGACCAGACTAACACGGCTGCATCTCTATCACTATAGAATAAAGGGCTTCTTCAGGGCTACTTGATAAAAGTACATGTAAACCCGAGATCTAGGCCTCCATTCCTACAGCCGTGCACTTGACTTTAAGCATGTAAGTAGCTCCATTGACTCCAGAGCGAGCAGCGTGTGGATGATGCTTTGCAGCCAACCTGCATGTTCTTTGCTTCTGCGATACATAAAACCAAGACAAAAATGTACATGGGCAATCAGCTGCTCCTCAGTGCCAGACAGCATGGATTTGCATGGCTCCTGAATTTTTCAGCCCAGTTATTTACGTGCACTTCTCACCAAACCCGTCAACGATCAAATTGCCAGTCAAAATGTTGAGCTCATCAACAACAGCATCTGTAGATCAGGTCATTGGGCTAACAGACCTGTGCATGTAAACCCCGTGTTTAGTAACTGGCAGATACCAGTGTTCTACATATGGAGAGTTTTGCATGTCTGGCTCACAGGTGGGCCATACTCTCTCTACCAGCTACCCAGGCAGTAGACAGATTTGGGGGTTTTTAGTTTGTTTTTTGGGGGGGGGGGTTTGGAAGGGAGGAAGAAAAGAAGGAAGTGATGAGTAGGTAGATGATGTTCTACAGTCAGTTTCATATGAAGAGAGTTGTCCAATGACACCAATTCTTTACTAGAAGCCCATTGCTAGAGCCAGAGTCATAACACTTATTGTGCCCCCCAAATTCAAGTCACCCACCTTATATTTCCACAGTCACCTCTACAGCTAGGCTTTAGGTTACTCTATTCTCAATATATAGGAATTAATAATGCATACCTTTGGCACCCTGAGACTTTGGTTCCACACAGATTATCTTTTTTCCCCTCCATGAAATGTCATTGCCAAATTTACTGACAATGCAACTCTGCAGTTGCAGAATTTATCCTCCCCAGTGTCACTTAACACGCAGAAGGGAAATGCACAGGAAAGGCTGGCCACTGCAGCTCCTTGGAAAGCCGCTTTGAACTGACTGAGTAAGCAGTTTGCTGCACTGAACAGGAGAAATAAATGTTTGCCGTGACTAGGTGAGGGTGCTGTGCTGTGCTGCAGGGCCCAATCCTGTGATATGCTGAACTGGGCTTTTGCAGGCATAGGGTTATCATCCTCTTGCAAGATGAGGCTTTAAAAGAGTAGCAGATTGTTCTCCATCAGCTTTAACAGAACCACCAGAATAACTGAATAGCACAGCAGTTGAGTGTGTCTGTCTCTTCTACCGGTAGTAGTTAAAAGCAGAGGTGGACTAAACTGTTTGGCATAAGAAACCTTAGAACCAGTTCTCATATTTGAACCCAAACATCTTTGCCTTTTTTGCAGTGTCCTGATGATGATGGATTTTGTAACCTTTGCACATGAAGGTTCTCAAAAAAATTCCACAGTAGTGCGCCAAAATACTATTGGAAAAATGGCTCTTCCCAGGCCTGACAAGTTCATAAGGAAACCTGTTCTCAGGAGATTGCTATCTAATTTTGCCAGCTTTAGAGCCCAGAAGGGTCCAAAACAACAAGGCTGAAATCGGACATTTTGTGTCTATGGCTGTAGTTTGACCTAGAAAAACACTGGACTCCACCAATTAAATCTCTGTTTGGATTCAAAGGCAAATATCAAATGGTTGGTACATATTAACACAAGGGCTTTGGTCTGACACATTATTTATTCAGAATGAGGTTGTATTATATTTGGAGATGTACAGATCAAGAATTTTGATCTAGGCCCATCTGTAGAGGTGTCTAATGATCTTAATATTTCACAACAGGTCATTGCTAGAGCAACAGCCATAACCTTTTGTATCTTTCCTCAGTCTGAGCACCTTTGAAGTCTGGGTCAAACAATGCAAACAGGTATCTAATAATCCAGATGTTTATCCAAAACTGACTTTGAACCATTTACAACTTACTAACACTTACGTTTAAAGATCAGCAAGGCTCTTGGAGGAAAATGTGTTTTTTTTTCTTTTTTTTAAAAGCTTTCTTGCAAAACGTATCCAGCTGCTACACGTTCGCCATCTATGTTAATTCATTTACTCATAGCAAGTGAATGGGGAGGGGAGGAAGGAGTGGGAAGAGGAGACAGGAAGTAGATGTTACAGGCATCTCTTTAGTTGAGTTCTGGATCCCTTTACCTATAAATCAAATTAACCACTGCTCAAAAGAGAGGTTTAGCGTATGTGCGATATGAAAGCGCAAGTCAGACTCCAGGCATGTATTTACCCTCTCCACTCTTGCCAAACGTAACGGAGATCCACAGACACCTAGCTATTAGCAGGGAGCTAATGCCTCTCAAACCTCATTTGGTTTCCTGGTATATGTGCTCTTTTAAAACTCAGTGTAATTAAACTGAAGGATTTAATATTCATGGATCATAGGTGACCATTGCTCATTGATTTTAACTTATTTCACAAACCTGACTCCTTCAAAGTTCATCAGTCATTTGAATGGCTATATTATATATTATTCAGGACAGGGGAAGGAAAATCATCCTGCAATGCTTCATCAAGAAATGATATATATTCTGTAGTCTTTAAATATATTGTTCACATGTATCTTATACAGTACAATCAGAAAATGTATCACAACTGTAATAGATATATTTTTTACAGTTCTGATATATTGTGTATGTGTGTATAAATGTGACTATATATCCTGTATTTCCACTGGAGCCAAATGTTGGCTTTCCATTTAGATGTATAAATCTTACAAAGAATATATATATTTAAAACTATACCAAAATCTCATGGATGAGGCCATTTTGATTATGTAGACTGCTTTCTAGCATAACACAGGGCAGAGAATTTAATCTAGCAATTCCTGCTCCAAGCCTGCCAGTTCAGAGTTAGTCTGTAACTGGAAAAACTTAAAAAACAACAAATAGTCTTATAGCACCTTCGAGACTAACAAAAAATGTAGATGGTATCATGAGCTTTCGTGGGCACAACCCACTTCTTCAGATGACTAAAGTTATTAATGGTCCATTTTCTAAATAAATAGGGGATTGAAGAGCAGGGGGTGAGAGAAGAAAAAAGAGGGGGGGGGGGAAAGACAAAAGGGGAAAACAATAGTCAATTAGAGTGTCCGTGCTATATGAAGCTGATAGAGAAGGTACTAATTGTTCTTAAGTTGTTTGTTGTTTTTATATCATTAGGATGTGGAATGTAGTAGGCCATATAGCCAATGTCTTTATTCATACCTCTGTTATAGGCATCAGACTTGTAAATGAAGTTAAGTTCTAAGGCTTCCCTGTGTATTTGGCTTGTGAAATCGGCCTGAAACAACACGGTGACTTTGAGATCCATTAATGAGCGTCCGGGCAAGTTAAAATGGTTCCCTACAGGTTTCCTTGTTACCTTTTTAGATATCTGATTTGTGTCCATTAATTCTTTCCCGTAGAGACTGTCCAGTTTGGCCAATAACATGGCAGAGGGGTGTTGCTGGCATTTGATGGCACAGAACATATTAGTGGATGTGCAGTTAAATGAGCCTCTGACGTGTTGGTTTACATGTTTAGGTCCTGTGATGATATCGCTTGTATAGATGTGTGGACAGGGTTGATTGCAGGGGTGGGTTCCTGTATGAGAGTGATGGAGGTGTGCTGCGTGATTACTGGAAAGAATTTGTTTGAGGTTAGGGGGCTGTCTATCCCCCAAGGCCTGTGAGAGTGAGGGATCATTTTCCAGGATAGGTTGTAGATTGTTGATAATGCACTGAAGGGTTCAAGATGTGGCCTGTAGGTGATGACAAGTGGTGTCCTATTGTTTTCTTTGTAGGACCTGTCTCGAAATAGCTGATGTCTGGGTACTCTTCTGGCTCTGTTGATCTATTTTTTTCATTTCCCTGAGTGGGTATTTCAGTTTTAAGAATGCTCTATATAGATCCTGTAGGTGTTTGTCTGTGGGATTGGAGCAAATCTGGTTGTATCTTAGGGCCTGGCTGTAAACAATAGATTGAGAAATGTGTCTTGGATGGAAGCTAGAGGCATGAAGGTAAATGTAACAGTCAGTTGGTTTCCTGTATAAAGTGATAGAAATTTGTGTAATTGGGTACTGTAATTTCAAGGAAGTAGATCTCTCGTGTGGACTGGTCCAGGCTGAGGTTGATGGTGGAGTGGAAGTTGTTGAGATTCCTGTGAAATTCTTCCAGGGTTTCTTTCCCATGGGTCCATATGATGAAGATGTCATCAATGTAGGGAAAGTTGAGTAAGGATACTAGGGGGTGAGATTTTCTTTGAGTATATTTTTTCAGGGAGATCTTCAGTCTTGATTTAAAGGGCGTGGCTATGCTGCAATGTAAACAAAGGGTAAGTAGAACTTGAGTTAGCAGCCCCTGGGGTTTGAGCATCTGCACTCATTCCAGGTTAGGAATTACTGCACCCTGAGTCTCAGCTTGGAATTCCAGCATCTACACTGTCTGATGCGAGCCTGAGTCTGGCCATCCCATATTTTCTTACACCTGAAATGTGACCATTGTTCATGGTGCAGTTACTAAGGAGGTAAAAATAGATTATTATAATGCTCCCTTTTTTGGTCTTATAATCTATGACTCTGTTGGCATTGTGTTCTGTCTGCTTCCCTGATATATCTCAGGGGTCAGAGAAGCTGAAAATCATCCAAGAGATTTGCAGAAAAATTACTAGAGTTAAAGCCTGACTTCTCTGGTTAACTTTCCCATCTCAATCAATGGAGTGACATTAATAGCAGAGACCACACACATTTGCCAGAACCGAGTTGCCATAGAGGCTGCCAAAGAGCAAAGGGATGGGGGAGAGAAAAGTCAAGACAGAACAAAACAGATGATGCTGAAAATGTAAGCAGAGCAATACTCATGGATCCCCAAACCATTATCCACAACCAGTGGGGTAAAAGTTTTAGAACAGTTCTGCCATAATCTGTTCAGGGGCCAACAATCAACATTGTAAGTCAGCATGAGAGAAAACAGGCTGAGTAGTGGCAAGTCATGTCTGAATGAGCATTGATTGTTCAACGAGGTTTGATTTCCATCCAAGATCCGGAGCAGAGCTGTAAGGGCAGTAAAACACCCACTGTAGCTAAGTACCTGCTGATGGGCATAATTAGACACATCTCACTGAGATCCACTCTTTGCACATAGCCAGCACTGCATTTGCAAAGGCAATCTCATCTTAACTCGACTCTCTCTGATTGGTGGCATCTTTGGCAGAATTCCCAGCAAAGAGTAGTAAACAGTTAGACTTTTTGCTTTTTGTAAAACAGAGTTATAAAAATGTTTGCCTCACTCTTACGATGGTCATGGTGACCTCACGGCTTGAGTGTTTCTATTCTGCTACTGGAAAATCCTGACAGATTTACTAATGTCTCTTTTTGTCTTTGTGCAGATCTGGGTGTCTTGCTTACCCTTTAGCCTTGTTTATTTTGGGAATAAGGCAGTTTCTTTTTAACAGTTTGCATCTTCCCAGAGTCTTGTGCAAGTGTTTAGACCACTCTGTGAAATGCTGCCTTTCTGAGAAGTATTTGGGCATCACTGGATTGACACTACAGATTGAACCTCTTCAGTCTAGCACTCTGTGGTCTGGCAACATCTATGGTCCAGCATGATTTTAGTTAGCCAGAGGTCCGCTTATCATGGTTGTGGCCAAGTTTCCCACAATCCCATAAAGTTTGTTTAAAACCACTGGTCATGATTCACTGTTCTGTGCTGTTATTTAGCTTGAAATTACCCCTAAATATCTTCTAAGAGCTAAGAACCCGGTAAGGATGTGCAAGTGAAAACATGTTCACAGTTACATGCAGCCCCCTCCCACATGGCTGTGCTTGTGGGGAGCTGGCCTAAAAACCAGCTTCTGTGTGTACTGGCTCCTGCCTGCCTGTGCAGCTGCCTGCACAGCTCAGGGAGGGGAGGAAGGCGCCTCTGTGGGAGCCAGTATGCATGGGAAGCCGGCTTAAAAGCTGGCTCCCCGAATGCATCAGCTCGCAGAGAGCTGCGCTCCCTTCCCACATGTGCATGTGTAACCGCTGAAAATTTTTACCTAAATAAAGGCATTGTAACATCCCTAGTAAGCCTTAGAAGTGTTGGTAATGCTGCTAGACAATATTTATGTCGTCTGGTTCGGCATCGGTCCAGCCCCGAGGGTACCAGACGAGAGAGATTCAACCTGTATATTGCAGTGTGACATTTGTGAAGAAATTCATGCTTCACCCTATGCCCTGCCAGAATCAATACAATGGAAAATACATTCATATGCAATTTGTTGCCTCTCCTGCTGGGGTTACAAAGCCATGGCTCACTGTGTGCGTTGCTCTGCATCCTGAGCAGTGTCAGGGATGGGAAGGGTTAGTCTCAGAAAGATGCTGCCAGGATTGATCGTTGACTCCATCTCCTGCCAGACACTTCAAGTAGTTGGGACAGTTGCTTAGCCATGGCCACTCGTGAGCCAAGATCAGTGATCCACGCACCTTCAAACCTTTAAAAAACTGGATCCACCACTGCAGTGTGAAGCCATCTCTAGTCGGGTTCTCAAGTGCTTGGAGGGTGCAGCCATGTTCAGGTTGTAAACAATGCAGGGATTATTGCATCCAGAGTAAGCCTGCTTGCAGTGACATCGTTACAAAAAAATCTTAAGAGTGGATTTGTATTTTTAAATATGTTCTTTGGAAGTTAAACTTCTTGACAAAGTTCCTCTGAAAAGGATGCAACGCTTGTCGTCTTTGTCCCACACAACTGTGCCAGGTGTTAACCATCTGCTAAACTATTTACATAAGCACTTGGAGAGCCTGATGTGACTGTTCAGCGTTCTGACCTTTTTAGGCCAAATTCAGAGATTGGGTAGAAAGTACATTCTTCATCCTTTAGCTTGTGTATTACAATGTTGATTCCCTCTTAAACTCACACACTTTCCTCCATCATCAACTTCACTTTTGAAGCTTATCTACTCACGGTCTCTTTTTTTTTTTTTTCTTCCTCCCCTCCATTTTTTTCCTTCTCCCTCCCCCCCCCCCCCCCCTGCTCCTTCCTTTATTTATTCTCGGATCTGGACTTCCAACACTTCTGTCATCTGAAGAAGTGGCTGTGCCCATGAAAGCTCATGATACCATCTACATGTTTTGTTAGTCTTTAAGGTGCTACTAGACTGTAAGTTCTTGGTGAATTTCTTGTTTGTATTGGCCAGCAGTGGCAAGCATTCTTGTGCATTATGAAGTGGGGAATGTGTCATTTAACCCAGGAGAAGAACTAAACCATATTGGGCATTGCTTTGACAGGTGATGGGGGGGGGAAAAGGATCAAATGCAATTTGATGCCTGAACTGCTTCTAGATGTCACCTTGCAACAGTGTTAACATGCGCACATGGACATACACGTGAAAGATTTGCACCTATGTGAATTATTTGCTACTTCATGCAAAATATTCCATGCTTCTGTGACAGCTCAGTAGGTTGATGCAATTTCGGATGCAGACACTATTCCATCAAGCCAACAACCAGCTGGTCCCAGGAAACAATCAGGGAGGTCCCAATTGGCGGACCTTTCTCTAACCCAGCCATCTCCTAGGTCATATATTGAAGACTCCTATCTTCATTTTAGGGCATGAACTATCTAATGGGAACAGTGTTCCTGAAACCTGTGTCTTAGAGCAAAAAACCTATTCCCCTCTCCCTGCTGCCACAGTGTTTCATAGCCTTTGGTGGTTTCAGGGTTCTAACTAAAGCTTCTGCATGGCCCTCCTTGCTGTGTCATAGTTCAAGAGGGCAGTCAGCCTATGCATCACACTTGTCTTCATCTACACAAAAGATGAAGCAGCCACATAAGCTTCACTGCAAAATGCCAGGATTAGGATGATCCTTTCTAGAGGCAAGCTTGTAATTCATTGAGATCCCTGGAACCTTGGCATTTGTAGTGGCTATTACAGCAAACATGTCTTACAACTGATGTGGTCTTTTTCAAGATGCAAGCACTTCATCCCCAGGGAACTGGAATGGGACCACCTCATGTCCAACACTGTCCTCTTTTGTTCCTGGTACTCAGTTTTCCCTTCCTTGCCTCTGTAAAATATCTTGAGCACTCCCACTGTTATCCGATTCTCAAGAAAAACATTCTAGGAAAGCCTAGCTTCATCTAATTTCCTAGCTTCAATCACCTGCCCTGACAGCACATTTTACGTTTACTACTATTTCCATATAGTTATTCTGACCTCCGTTTTGCTAATTCTCTTTCCATACTCTCCCATTTGTCCCAAACTCTCAGCGCAAATGTTTTGTAGATTTTACAAATGTCCCTTAAAAAAAAATCAATATTAGCCTACAAGCTCCCCATATGCTGTGCATAAAGATTGATCTCTGTCACTTCTTATCCTCCTGACCTCTTTGGAGAGTGGTGTTGCAAACACATTGCATCACTTAATTGCTGCAGTTCACTCTTTCCAAGTGAAACACACTGGTTAATCTTTCTTCGATCTCTGCTCCCAACACTTCAACTCACCTTACCCAGCTGAGCATGAGTTGATTTTTACACGCTGCAGCACTGCCTAAGCTGTGAATTAAGCAAAACAGGATGCACACTGTGGTGCGTATGAATATTCATAAACTGCACTGCAGTTGCTTGAATTTGAATCACTATCAAGTGTTCCAGGTGTCTGGAAATTGAACTTGCCACACCCCAATCACTACCTCTTTTAAAATTTTTTTGTCAAAATATGTGGTGGAGGAGGTATTTTAAAGCAAAAAATTCACTTATCTTTCCTTTTCCCTTTCGTCCTGACTTCTTTTCTTACTCTTAATCCTTTTGTCAAGCATCTCATCATTCACAATCTCCTCTGGGCATGTCCACTCTTATAGGCCAGGTCATCACTGGTGGAGAAAATCCATGCAAGATACACAACTCCAGTTACGGGCATTGTGTAGCTGGAGTTGACGTACCTTGATTTGATACTACTTTTGGGGCAGCTCCACAGTGGGACGTCAACAGGAAAGATGCTTCCGTCAACTTCCCTTACTCCTCATAAGGAGTACCAGTGCCGATGGGGGTGCTCTCCATGCTCAATTTAGACCCACTAGATCAAACTCTGGAGGATCCATCACCAGAGCATCCATCCTCTGGCAAGTGGAGACGTGGCCTTAATCACCAGATTACAGCACCCTCTTCCACTCGCCATCTGCTAGAGATGAGAGTAGACCAGACCTATGGGGATGTCTGAACCTGCACTCAGATTCTGAAAATCCACAAATAGGAGCTGTAGAATATTTCAGATTTATATCTCTCATTACTGACACCCGTTTTATTCCCTCTCCACTTGCCACAGCAAATACTGGAATAATGCATCCTACTCCACAACACTCCCTCGCCTTATTGCCCAAAGAATCTAGTTAAGTTGTATACACAACAAGAATTCAGCATCTAGCTAGAAAAGCGATAGGAAGCTTGCCATCTCTGAGTGCTACATTAGCATGAATTTATGTCATCACTAGGGTAACCATATTTCCCTATGCTTGAATATTAGTAATTTTACCAGGTTCAGCAAGTTCATGGCAATCCATCAGAACTATGCAACACAAGCCTTTAGCTAACATCAAGTCAACTGAGCCCCTGTTGAAAAGAAATACTCTATAGTTGGATTATTTGTATTTATCTTCTTATTGTTCAGGCTTTAGGATTCAAAAGAGGTAGGGATAACAACACCCCTTCCCCCACTGTCCCCGCACACAGACACTTCTATACACGTGTGATGGAGCAGGGATTGTGTTCGCTCTGTTTTCTTTGTTATATATGATACCTAATGTCCTGTACTGTTCTGTTGTAACCTTGTGCGCATGCCTCAGTTTCCCGGGGCACTGCTCCTGGTTCTTGTAACGACAAGTCTGTGCTACCCTGTGTCCCTGTGAACCAATAAACCCTCTTCTTCTGCTTGCTGGCTGAGAGTCACATCTGACTGCGGATGGGGGTGCAGGGCCTGGTGACTCCCCCACACTCCGTGACAGCTCTCACGTTGGAAGGGGTTGAGTGACCAACCCAACCCTCCCTAGCCCAATATTCTCCACCCTTCCTACCTGGCTGGCCCCTGGATGGATCCACCTCTCCTGGTGGTGCCATGTCTTCTGAAGATAACTCATGGGGGGCATACAGGGTCACCCCCCCTAGGTTTCTGCCAGGATTCACCTTTCGACACTGTGGCTTCCAGCCACTGTGGGGGATAGGGAAGGAAGGGATGAGCTGGCTCCTGTCTTTGCAGAGCTCATGTCTTCTTCCGCCCCACCCACTGCTACAGAATGAGTGACAAACATTCTGCTATCTGAGGAAGTATAAAAGACCATCCAGAAGTTATTGAATGGGCACATTGCTGGACCTGGTGGTCTTCCTCTCTTCGGGTATGCCTATACTTGCAGCCTATTTTGGAATAGGGCTGCAAATGTAGGCATTCGGAATTGCAAATCAAGCCCGGGATTTAAATATCCCATGCTTGATTTGCATCTTCCTGGCCAGGCGCCATTTTTTGAAATGTACAAGCCCGGAAAAACTGTCCGCGTCGATACGCGGCTGTGAAACGGGCATTCGAAATAAAGCCCTATTTCGAACAACCTGTTAAACCTCATTGCAGGAGGAATTAACAGGTAGTTCGAAATAGGGCTTTATTTCGATCACCCGTTTCACTGCCGCATGTAGACGCGGGCAGTTTGTCCGGGCTTGTAAATTTTAAAAATGGTGCCAGGCCGGGAAGATGCAAATCAAGCACGGGATATTTAAATCCCGGGCTTGATTTGCAATTCCGAATGCCTACATTTGCAGCCCTATTCCGAAATAGGCTGCAAGTGTAGACATACCATTCCTGTTCATTGATGCCTTGAAACTAGCAGACGTTGGCCTACATTAGTAGTTCTTAAAAGTGTGGGCGTCAGGCAAAGTAGCAGGAGAATGGAAGGATGGCCTCATAGGCTATGTCTACATTTGCGCTTCTTGCGCGAGAAATATGCTAAGGAGACTGTGTGGAATATCGCCAAGCCTCATTTGCATACCTAATGAGCCGCCATTTTTGCAGAAGAGGCTCTTGCACCAGAGGGAGCTGTTTACACTGCCCCTTCTTGCGCAAGAAAAACCCTCTCGCGCAGTACCGTTCTTCCTGAAAAGTAATCAGAGTAACAGCATTGCGCAAGAGGGTTTTTCTTGTGCAAGAAGGGGCAGTGTGGACAACTCCTTCGGGTGCAAGAGCCTCTTCTGCAAAATGGCGGCTCATTAGGCATGCAAATGAGGCTCAGTGATATTCCACACTTAGCCTTATTTGTATATTTCTTGCGTAAGAAGCCTCGAGTGTAGACATAGCCATAGCGTCCCCGTAGAAGGACAAAGAATCTCATGGTAAGTTTGGCATCAGGCTTGGGAGGTGAATGATGTTGCCATTGCTGACGTGGGAACAAAGAGTAAAATCCGGGCCCTGTTCATGCTGATGGGAGCCTTGCCACTGACATTAAGGGAAGGGAGTCACATGTCAGGATTTCACCAGGAGGAAGAATCGAGCAACCAGCTCCCCTCAAGAAATTCTTTGTGGATGCAGGAGAGGGAAGGTGGGCTCCTTCCCGTCTCCCTGATTGGCTTGGGAATACAGGCCATCAGAGCCCTGTCTCAGAGCTAGGTGACGGTACGTAGGCAGCAGGAATGGGATTGAAGGAGAATGAGCAATATCTGATTGGTTTGTCATTGACAATGCTTTTCATTTGGGTTCAATGTGAAAAATTCGGATTGTGCTGGGCGTGGTGAGGCAGCTCCCAAAAGCAGCTGGAACATATGTAACATGTGCCTGTGACACAGCTGCTCAGAAATCTGTGCAAATAAATTGTCTAACATTTTCTATTTTTTTTTACTATTTTTATAAGAAATGCCTGTGGAACTTTTGTCCATTTGTTTTTCTCATCAAGATTTGATTTTTCTAATTTAAAACATCATAAAAGGATTGAAATGGGGGGGAGGGGAGAAAAATCGACCAAGTAATCCGTGTGTGTGCAGGGGTGGGGTGGGTGTGGCAAGGAAAGAGTTCCAAAAGGAATGAAAACCCTCCAACTTCCAGCACACTGAGTTCAAGCCCTTGAGTGCTTCTGTTCATCTTGTGTGGTGCCCAAATTCTGCTGCCTTCCTGGTGCAAAAACGTAATAGGAAAAGGAAATAATCTCTCTTAAAAAGTCTTATAATCGGTGTCTCTGAAGAATCAAAACAGTCAAGGTAAGACGGTCCTTGAAAGGTTTTCTGCTCCTTGCGGGTCCAGCTGAAAGCAGCAGGGTCGACATTGAGGACCAGACATATACCATAGACAGAAGGTGGCAATGCCAAGCAGTGGCCGATATTTTCAAGCAGTGGCAGCTGGAGAGCTCTTTTCCCTTCTCTCTTGGCACCTGAGCTGATTTCTCCTTAGATGCGTGTGGGGTTCTAAAGTAGCCAGCCTGCTGTGAGGTTGTCTGGTTGATATTAGCTCCCTGAGCAATCTTTTTTTTTTTTTTTCTTGGCCTCCTTGTTTAAATAGACAAGTATTAGCACAATAGCTGTGTTTGTGCCTGCTAGCACTATTACAATGTACGATCTGTCAGCATTTTCAGGAAAAGGTGTTAATTTCAGGCATTTACAACTCAGCAATAAAAACTTGCTCCAAGCTGGAATATGAAATGCAAGTGTTTTGCACTGGAATTAATATTTATGTACAATTTCTCATAAAGGCCTGGCAAGTTAAAAATTATTCTGATTTAACTTCTCTAACTGTGTCTCAAGTTTACTGAGCCCAGCTTGCTTTTAATATGATGATCTAGGCTCTGGGTGGGTTTAGTGTTGGAAGCCTCTTTGAGTCTCTAGGGAATAGTCTCGTTTGAATGAGCTGAGACGGGAAGAATGCTTAAACCTGCCAGGGGAAATCCTAGCTGTTCTGCATGAGTGTTTATACTGCGCTCATCACTGAAGTATCTGACTATTTTGTGGGAGGGTAGCACGTGAATGAAAAGTAAGGGGATTCTATTTAAAATAGGTCACTGGGCTAAACTGCTAGCTAAGTGCTTTACTCTCCAGTGAAAGGTTCAGCTGCTTGCTCAATTCTTCTAATGCCGACTGCTTTCTTTGAAAGTTTCTCAAAGGAACTGTGCAGTTAAAGTCTGATGAAAGCTAAGGATTTTCAAATGTAATGTTGTTTGGATGCCATTTTATGTCAAAGCTCCAGATATTTGGCATTTTTACAAAAATTGGGCCATTTTTGAGCTAATGACTTGATAGTCCAGGTAACTGTCAGTTTACTGCTGCAGTGCCTCCTGCTGGTCAAGCTGGAAGTTAGCATAGAAGCATAGAATGACAGGGTTGGAAGAGACCTCACAGGGTCATTGAGGTCATTCCAGCCCCCTGCCCAAAGCAGGACCAACCCCAACTAAATCATCCCAGCCAGGGCTTTGTCAAGCTGGGACTTAAAAACCTTTAGGGATGGAGATTCCACCTCCCTCCCTAGATAACCCATTCCAGTGCTTCGCCATCCTTCTAGTGAAATAGTTTTTTCCTAATATTCAAACTAGAACTCCCCCACGAAGCCATTGCTCCTCGTCTGTCTTATGTCATCACTGAGAACAGCCTCTCTCCATCCTCTCCAGAACCCCTCTTCAGGTAGTTAAAGGTTGCTATCAAATCCCCCACTCAATCTTCTCTTCTGTAGACTAAATAAGTCCAAATCCCTCAGTCTCTACTCATAAGTCATGTGCTCCTGCCCCCTAATAATTGTTGTTGTTTTCCAGTGTGTCCACATCTTTTCTGTAATGAGAGGGATGGGGTGCCAGAATTGGACATAATAACCCAGATGTGCCCTCACCAGCGCCAAATTAAAGGGAATAATCACTTCTCTAGATCCTCTGGCAATGCTCCTCTTAATGCAACCTAATATGCTGTTAGCCTTCTGGGTTACAAGGGCACACTGTTGACTCATATCCAGCTTCTCATCCACTATAATCCCCAGGTCCTTTTCTGCAGAACTGCTACTTATCCAGTTGGTCCCCAGCCACTAACAGTGCTTGGGATTCTTACGTTCCCAAGTGCAGAACTTTGCACTTATCCTTGTTGAACCTCATCAGATTTCTTTTGCCCAGTCCTCCAGTTTGTCAAGGTCACTCTGGACACTATCCCTACCCTCCATTGTATCTGCCTCTCCCCCTAGCTTAGTGTCATCTGCGAACATGCTGAGGGTGCAATCTCCATCCCTTTGTGCAGGACATTAATAAAGATGTTCTGCTGAGATGGCAGGGCGCTGGAGTCGATGGCTTCTCCAGGTCCCTTTCAGTTCTATGATTCTATGTTGAAAAAAACCCATCCCTAGAACCGATCCCTGGGGCACTCCATATGACACCCACCGCCAACCAGACATTGAGCCGTTGATCGCTACCTGTTGAGCTTGACAATCTAGCCAGCTTTCAATACACCTTACATTTATGCAATCCATACCTCCTTAATTTGATAGCAAGAATTATGTAGGAGACTATATCAAAAGCTTTGCTAAAGTCAAGATCTATCACGTCCACTGACTTCCCCATGTCCACACAGCCAGTTACCTCATCACAGAAGGCAATCAGGTTGGCCAGGCATGACTTGTCTTGGTGAATCCATATTAACTATTCCTGATCACTTTCCTCTCTTCCAACTGCTCCAAAATGGATTTTGTGAGGATCCCCTCCATGGCTTTTCTGGGGACTGAAGTGAGGCTGACCAGTCTGTAGTTCCCTGGATTGTCCTTCTTCCATTTTTTAAAGATGGGCTCTGCATTTGCCTTTTCCCAGTCATCTGGGACCTCCCCTGATCACCACAAGTTTTCAAAGATAATAGCCAATGGCTCTGCAATGATATCTGCCAACTCCCTCAGCACCCTCGCATGCATTTAAACCGGCCCCATGGATTTGTGTATGTCTAACTTTTCTAAATAGTTGTTAACCTGCTCTTTCTCCACTGAGGGCTGCCCACTTCTTTCCCATACTGTGTTGTTTAGTGCAGTAGTCTGGGAACTGACCTTGACTGTGAAAACAGAGGCAACCCCCCCCAAAAGCATTGAGTGTTTCAGCTTTTCCCACATCATCTCTCGCTAGATTACCTCCCTCATCCAGTAAGGGCCCCACACCCTCCCTGATCACCCTCTTATTGCTAATATGCCTGTAGACACCTTTGTTGCTACTCTTCACATCCCTTGCTAACTGCAATTCCAATTGTGCTTTGGCCTTCCTCATTATACCCCTGCATGCTTGAGCAATATGTTTATACTCCTCCCTAGTCATTTGTCTAAGCTTCCACATCTTGTAAGCTTCCTTTTTGTGTTCAAGCTCACCAAGGATTTCCCCGGTAAGCCAATCTGGTTGCCTACAATATTTGCTTTTCTTATTGTGCATTGGGATGGTTTGTTCCCGTGCCTTCAATAAAGGTTCTTTAAAATACTGCCAGCTCTCCTGGACTCCATTCCCCCTCATGTTAGCATCCCAAGGGATCTTGCCCATTGGTTCCCTGAGGGAGTCAAAGTCCGTCTTTTTTACGTCCTGGTGGTGTGTTTTGCTGCTCTCCTTTCTTCTTTTCATCAGGATCCTGAAATCGACCATCTCATGATCACTGCTTCCCATGTTGCCACCCACATCTACTTCCCCTACTAATTCCTTCCTGTTTGTGAGCAGCAGGTCAAACTGTGTATGGCTCCTGGTTGGTTTCTTCAGCACTTGTATCAGGAAGTTATCCCCAACATTCTCCAAGAGCTTCCTGGATTGTCTGTGTAGTGTTGTAGCACAGTTTATGGCATGCACCACCTTCTGGTTGTGCCTTGGCTATTGTCTGTTCTGAAGAACACCTTATTTCACATATTGACTTCTGTGGAATCTCCTAAGCTGCCCAGCAGGAATAAGGATATTCGTAGCTGGCTGTAAAATACTGGGGACCTCTGCAACGGTTGAAGTTCGGGTTTGGTTCAACGAGAGTTCAGTGTGGTCCTCGGTCTCTCAGAGCTGCCTTGCATCTCCCTTTCTCTTTACCCTTTCCTGCGGTAGTAAATTTTGCTCTGGCTGACAGCAGCGGTAATTGCTTTATGTAGAATAAAAATCCTCCATTCTCTTGCTCTATTTTTATAGTATATGAAACCTTACACAGCTAAGTTTAAAAGGACAGAAAAATTCATGGTGTTTGCAATAAGAGCATGTTTTATGCTTGGTTGGTACTAAAGGAGAGAGAATGCTGTGCTGATATGGAAATGTCAGGGGCATGGGGCTGTTTCTGAGGCAATAAATGTTTCTTTTATTTCCTTTTCCCTTTTACACTGGTTGCTATTAATTTTAAACATTCCTGGCATTTAGAGCAGTAAAAAGGGCAAAAATCCTAGAGCTCTTTTCTTTTGCTCTTGAACCAAACTTTCCTGCTTCCATTTTTGCTGAATTTCCCTTCTAACATTCAGAAACAACTGGGAACTCAATTGAAAGGTGTCAGCCCCTAGTTACTTGCCTTAAGAACATCAAGTTTGGTATAGACACACAATTCCTTAAATATCCATATTTCACAATGAGTTTGGTGGCTAGTGGGCTACTGACTCTATGTATCTCTTTGCCCAGAGATCCCTGGACCTCAATAACCTAGAATAGACAGCACCAAAGAGAAGCTTTTGTCATCCAGGATAAAAAGGAGTCATGAGCATCACAAGGAACATGGCTTGCGGTAGTAACTAAACAGGAAGGTAATACTTTGGGCCTAACCAAAAAAAAAAAAAAAAAAAAAAACCCAAAATGCTTTTATAAACCAGGCTTCCTGTAGTGTAAAAAAACTGGATAACTGTTGATCATCTGGATCTTTTGGGGCCGGCAGGGACTGTCTCTTGGATCTGTGTATAGCACCTAACGTAATGGAACTTTTTGATCTCATTGGTTGCCTCTTGGCTCGAATGCAATACAAATAATAAACAATGCGTAGATTCGAATCTAAAATCTGGTTCCTATGCACCTACCAAGCCATGCACATGGGCTGGAATCCTGTCTTGCATGGCCAGCAGGGAATTCCCTTGACACAGAAGAATTCCCCACTAGCATAAAGGTAAGAGGTGCAACTCCTGTGCCCGTAGTTCCCAGTTTAGGGAGCATTTAACAGAAGAGAGAGGAGGCATAAGTGGGGTAGGGAGGGATGTGTCAGAGCTCCGGTCTATTCTGTTTCTCCCTCCACTGAAATTTGATCTGTTTTCTGTCCCTGGGGTGTAAATTAGAGCAGTCCCTAAGTTGCTATAGCTCTCAGCACAGATCACATCCCAGAATCAAGGAACCATGGCCACTCCCTGTTGATCCTGTGCCAGTCTTGTGCTGTGCAGAGTCCTGCAACTGGATTTTGAATCTGCAACTCTAGCAGCACTTGGAAACATGGCTTTATTATGGAAACAAGCTCCAGGAGGTTTTTACTAAGATGTCCCATGACATTTTGAGAAACAGAGTGAGTGTTTACCTTTCCAGAGTAGTATTTCCATTATGTTCTACCCAAATAAGCAAGGCAATAGCCAAAGAAATGCAGGATATTTGCGGATATTACAGCAAAGGGGATTTATTTGTGAAATATATATTCTCAAATCTTTATAAAGGCGTCTAAAATATTTACGGTGGTTTTTAGTTTGGTTTGCATGCCATATTGCTCTCCTCTGTTAAACAGTCTTTGCAAATGTGGGCTTTTCACATTAATCACTGACGTCTGTGCTCAGCCACCTGAACTGAAGAGACATCTATTGCATTCCAGCAGCTGGAGCCCAGTGATCTAATTTCTCTGTTGGCTGTTTCATCCAATGGTTCATAAACCTGTAGCTGTTATTACATTAGCAAAGATACATTTTGACAGCAAAGTGTCCTGCTGATGTTTCCCATTTTGCTCCCTCCTTAGAATTCATGATCAAAATGGCATTTGAGGACATTACATGGCAATTTCTCCCTGATTTAAATTAAAATCTATAACTTGTGTAGAGTAAAAAAACAGATTTGATTGAAGTAGATCGGATTGTTTTCTCTTGCGAAGGTACGGGATACTTTCAGAACTTCCGTCAAACATATATGTGAGTGAGTGAGTGAGTGAGATATATATATATATATATCCAACCTTCATAGAAGAAACATGGATTTAAGATCTGTTTTACATCTACTCAGTGCTGCATATATATAGCTATGGGACTTGATTCTTCTTGCAACTACATTAGTTTTACACCATGGAATTTTAAGTTTAGTAGCATTAGCTCTGATTTACATTGGCTCTACAGGATTCAACTATATCTTGTTTCATTTATGACAATAGGAGTTTGCATGTATCCTTAGTCTCAAGGCAGTGTAGCTCTCCAAACCTCTTGGCTCAGGTCTGCCATGTTTGCTGTGGTGGACTTTGTTAGTCTTCTGTCCCATTTCCACTTTGAAAACTGTTCAACAGAGTTTTCAGCTACTAGGAGATAGCTGGAAATGCAAACAAAAGTTTCCTGTAGAATTCACATGAGCAGCTGTTCATTCAGCTGTAGTCAGGTCTGCCGACAGGTAGGGTGTGTGTGTGTGTGTGTGTGTGTGTGTGTGTGTGTGTGTGTGTGTGTGTGTGTGTGTGTGTGTGTGTGTGTGTGTGTGTGTGTGTGTGTGTGTGTCTGTCAAATGGAACATCTCTCTTGGGGTCTGACCATTAAAAAAACGCCCAAGGCTTCTAGTTGCTGCTGCTACTATGGCAGGAGTGGTGGCCGGAGCTCTGGGCCCTTTAAATTGCCACCAGAGTCCTGCATGGCAGTGTTGAGGATTGCCTGAGGTAAGCCAGCCCCAGCTCTGTCCCTTCTGTCTGAGGCTCTGTTTGGGCTCAGTTGCAGGTCAGAGTGGTTGGCTGGCTGAGAGAGCAGCAGCACAAGAGACAGCTCAGTGTGAAGAGCTGTTGAGAGACTGTTGGACTTGAAGGTAGCCCTGAGCTAAGGGCAAAGGAGATGTCTCCAGGAAGGGAAGTGCTGGAGGCCCCACTCTGATTCAGGGTAAGGCAATAAACTAAGAGAATAGCATTGAACTGAGAGGTGTTCTATAGAGGGCACCAGGGTGGGCCTCTGTTAGCAGTCTGTGTTCGCACAGAGTGTGACTTGGCTAGAGGGCTGAGTAGCCACAAGACTTTTAAAACTGAGGCCGTGCAGGAAGCTTCACTCGTGTGAGGTGAGTGCTTACCCCATTACAGCTGTCTGTACATGTAATAGTTCTCCACATAACACACCTTTTCCAAGAACCTTTAGTACTATTTTCTATAGTGTTTTTTAATTGCTAATGAACAGCATTGCACAATATTTCTCTCTCTCTAGCACATAAATGATTACTTTGGGTAGAAACCTAAAAATCCATGAAAGCAATCAAGACATTAAATTCTATCTACTTAATCTGCAGTCGAAACTCTCTTGAATCACACAAGTCTGCTCCCTATAGGATTTAAGTGTATCCGCCTGTCTCTGAAACAAAACGGTCAGAAAAGATTTTTATCATGGCAACGGGCCTGATTCCCTTCTCATTGATATCCCTAACGTTCCCTCTGAATTCAGAGGGAGCTGTCCCTGAACATGTTGCATTAATGTTGTATTACCAGTTCCGCTCCCGCTGCATTGGCCACTCTATTACTACTTAATAGATTGACTATTCCAAAGGGGCTGTCAACTCTGGTGAGGACAGAACCTAAAAGCACCAAACCTACAACTTCTCAGTGTGTGAACAAAGAGCCAGAGTGATTCATTAAAAATACATGACTACAGATGGCTGTAAGTAAGAAAGTCACAGCTGCTCATTCCCTTACAATTCTTATCACATGTTCTCAGCTGAGGTGCCTAAATCTTTAGAAAAACCTTTAAGCAAAAAGGCACAGCGGGGGAGCGGTGTTATTCTGATATAATGATAGCCCCACCAGCATTATAAAGCATGAAGCACAACCAAGCGCTTGCATCCCACAGGGGTATGATTATTTCATGATAACAACACTCCCTGGAGTGGCCTTATTGGTGTTGTAAAAAGTGTTTATTGTGGAGCAAACCTATATTTTTGGTCCTGGTAGTTAAGAATATTGAACAGCGGTTGCAGCTGAGGTGGTGATTCACAATGATTAATCCAGCTCTTTAGAATTCTCATTAGAATGTGTTAAAATAAAAAGGAATTCTTAGATAAATATGGATAAAAGTGTCGAGATTATGGTGGTTCTTCCTGCACCCTGCTGCAAACAGCAGCAAATAGGCAAGCCCCATGAAAAAAATACATAAAATATTCCTGCCGGGAAACAAAATTCTGGAGTCATGTCCAGAGGTGGTAATTTTGATCATTGATCAATCAGTTTTTGCCATGTATGCTGAGAAACATGTGAGGGCAGCCAAAATATAACAAGAAGCTGTACATACAGGCAGTTTCTTCATCTTGCTTAACTCTAAGAGGTATTGTACTGAAAAATGCACATGTGGTAAATGGATGAAGAGGATACCATTTTCTAAATTGCCCTCAAATAATTGCTCCACTGGGCTCTGGATTTGCATCTCCTGCCCAGTATAAACATCTGAGGATACAGTGCATTGTATAACATTGGGGTTCAGGTGCTGTTATGCTGGGGAAGGATTTTAGATGAGCAATACTGCTTTGACATGTTTAACACATTTCAAAGCTTAGAAATCCTGTCCATGTTTTCCGGACAGGGAATTGCTGTGCAAAATGCCCAAGTTGTCTCATGAGAATTCTTTAGAGACCACTCATCCTATCTTACATATTAGCAAACGTTCTGTAGCTACCTACTGAGAAATTAGTTATTAAAATTTACTTTGCATATTCTGCAGTGCCAAGTACATGAGCAGATATTCAGAACAAGAAAGAAAATATAAAGCAATATATTGTCATGGTTCTGTATTGGCATTATGACCCACAAAAAGGGAAAATGGAAGGTTTCTTTAAAAACAGTATGTGCCAGAGATGGTAATAGTGTAGTATAGAACTGGTACTATCATTGCTACAAGTGCTATGAGTACCACTCCAGTTATTAGCAATATAGAGCCAAAGAGCATTACTGAATGATATGCAAACAAGGCTCTGCCCCAAGGAATTTGCAGTGTACAGGACATCCTTGCTATAAGTTGCCCCTGTATTTATCAGTTCTGCACTAAAGTAATTGGCACTGGTAGGAACTGATGCGCTATAAGTCCTCTCATTCACCACTCTTAAGTTGTGCAACACCCACTCCCCCATTTCCCTCCCTCCCCCTCAGTTTGTGCAAATGGAAGTCACCTGCAGGGGAAAAAAATTCCCCACTTTAAGTTGTTTTGCTATATGTTTTTTGAAATGTATCTTGGACTTATAGCAAAGACAACCTGTAAATGAATTACAAATGCAAATAGATTTACAACATGAAACAGTGTAACTGTGACAGAAACCTATCAGGAGTCAGGATACTGCTTCATCAGTTGAATAAAGAGTAAGTTTGGAAGAAACTGCTGGAGAAAGGCTCACTCCCTCTTCCTTTTATTCAGCTGAGTGTTTCCCCAAGTGCTTTGAGAGAGCAATGTAAATCCAAGATGGAGCTTTAGCCGTGAAAATGTTAGTCATCTTTGGAAATCTAGACTTCTGAATATCCTCTGGGTTGGTTCCTGTGGGTTTCTAGCCCAAGATGCATCATTAAACTTTCACATGCTGGAAGATTTGATTTGTATAAAGCTGACCCCTTGAAAACAAGCTCTGAATCACAACTGTGAAGCTGAATACAGAAGAGCACCAGGATTTAAGCAGGGGAAAATGAGGCTCAATTTGTGCTGTAGCTTACTGTCGATATTAATGAAGACGTTTAAAAATCAAACAGGATGCATTTGGTTATGAATGAGGAATTGAGAACAACAGCCCCAATCAATGTTTGTTTGTGGTCATTGTTACTTTAATAGAATGGATGCATTTTTATGATAATTCACCAATGTGACCATCTCGTCGATGGCCAATCCAGAGGGGAGCAGTAGCTAACTTTATAAATCATTACAGAGTGACCTTTGCTCATTTGTAGGTGTGATGAGAATGCATGTGTATCCAAAATCAGGTTTGTTCCAGTTATGTTGTCCAAGCATATTAGAAAGACAAGATGGGTATTTCACCAACTTCTGTTGATGACAGAGATCTGCTTTCAAGCTTATACAGAGCTCTTTGCCAGGTCTGGACAGTATTTTAGGCAGTGTAGTGTTTTGAATTTGTAATATAATCTGTGATGAAGCTGTGAGATGAATACAAATAACCATACTGTATAAAATGCTGCTCCACCCTTGCAAGGAGCTCTGGGTAAACAAAAGTTTGTCTTGCTCCCCAACAGCTATTGGCCCAATAAAAGATATTACTCACCCATCTTGTGTCTTTAATATCCAGAATCACTCAAGAGAACATACTGTAAAGCCACAAAAATGCTCAGCGCCTTAGTCAAAAACCCAATTTTCCATTGGAAAAACACACGTGATGGGAAAATTTCAATCAGCTCCAGACATAACAGTCTCTGTTCACTTTATATTGGTGATGGGCAACCTAGGCTAGTGAATGGGTTGCATGAGGGAGGTTCCAGAGAGTCTGGAGAAAGGCTGTTCTCAGTAGTGACAGATGGCAGAACAAGGAGCAATGGTCTCAAGTTGTGGTGGGAGAGGTCCAGGTTGGATATTAGGAAAAACTATTTCACTAGGAGGGTAGTGAAGCACTGGAATAGGTTACCTGGGGAAGTAGTGGAGTCTCCATCCCTAGAGGTGTTTAAGTCTCGGCTTGACAAAGCCCTGGCTGGGTTGATTTAGTTGGGATTGGTCCTGCCTAGAGCAGGGGGCTGGACTTGGTGACCTTCTGAGGTCTCTTTGAGCTCTATGGTTCTATGAGTGGCCCTCCATCTCAGTGGGCTGCAAGATTGTCTTAAGCAAGACTGCCTCTTGGGATAGGGTTATTTGCTTACTACACTTGTACACCTAGAATTTGTGGGGTGTGCTGACTGAACTGTAGCAGCACTCTGATTGGATGCAGAGGGAGCACACGGCTCTCCCAGTCAACGTCATATGCAATCAGCATGCACCTCACCTCATGTGCCCTTGCTTTACAAAATCACTCAGCCAAAACCCAGCAGAATCTAGTAACCCTGTATGTTGCAAAATGTCTCGTGGCCCATTGAGGTTCTATGAGTAGCCTGCAGGTGGCCTGCGGGTTGCCCATCACTGCTCTATATGGTCATGAGGTGTTTGTTGCTTTCTGGGCTCTTTATAACTTGTATATGTTGAATATCTCGGGCTGCGAATATACTGACTGTTGAAGCCTGGAGCCAATAAAGCGGTGATACAGTCTCATTCTTGTGAGGAAACCAACACTCAGTGCATTAGCAGAGCCTAAATATCTTACCCTCATGAAGTGCGTTGGAACACGTCCTTAAATACATTTGCAGAAATAAGGCCAGGCTTCTAGATCTGAACTTCCCCAGAGTCAGAGATGATCTTGGGTTTCTTTTGGCCCATCTCTGTGGCAAGCTGTGTATGGAAGTTATATTTTTTTCTGAAAGCTATCTCACACTACAATACATGTCATTGTGTGGACAAAACAGCCAAAGAGTTTTAAATGTACCTCTATGATACTTCCATTTTAGGCATTTTATTCTCTGGGGGCAAGGGTTTCCCCTCTGAATTTTACTGTTGGTATCAGAATAACATCTCCAAGAGGTTTTTTCCTTACATAAATGAATTGAAGTTAAATCCAGCAGCTGCTTTCATAAATGTCTAAAACTCCAAGGAAAGCTTGTATTGTTCATTAGATACCTGTCTTCTCTAGTCCCTGGATTCATAGGATTGTCCCTTAAATGGCTGATTAGCTCTGTGTCTTTGAAATAGTTATTAAAGGCAGCAATCTCATTCTTAGGTTTGCAGAGATTTGTATTCAGCTCCTGACTATCCTTAGCGCTCCTTGTTCACTTCCTTTACTGCCAGTCTAACTTTATCATGTGCTCAGGAATTTCAAAGTATCGTAAAATAGCTTTCCTCTTGATTGATTTTTCTGCAGGCAAGTGCATGTGTGAGAGAATATACTTCATTTTATACCTTTAACTCTTTTGGTTTTCTTGGTGTTTTCTCCTGTGATGCACCTTCCCTGCCATTTTGAAGAAAATGTCAAACAGTCAGGGTTATGGTGAGGTACCATGCAAGTTCCACCTGCAAAGTTAGTAATGCTACCTTCTTCAGCAGTGATACAGTCATTGTTAATGTGTTGTGTCTTCCTCGGTGATTGGTCCATGAGGGAATGTTGTGAGTGCCTTGGGATAGGTATTGTCCTTTTGTTCTGTGGTGGGAACAGGAATAGTCCTTTCGTTCAGTGTAGGGTTGCCAGGTGTCCAGTTTTGAACTGGACAGTCCAGTATTTGAGCTTTCTGTTCAGGAAACAAATTGAGACAATATAAATGAGAAAATATAAATGTCTAGTATTTTCTAAATAAGGTGTAATGTCAAGTGCGTCCAATATTTTTGTTGAAACCATCTGGCAACTCTAGTTCAGTGTTTGAGTAGGGCTTAACACAATGGAGTCCTTGTTCATTGCTACTCCTATAGCAATATAAATAATAACGGCTGCTGCTAATGCTGCTAGGTAACGATCTTAGTGCTTTAAGTAAAAAGGTTGATGTCTTTTCTCTGGTGCTGAAGGACCAGGGTCAATGGGGCCTGGTAAGAGTTGTTATATTGGCATTGAAAATGGAATACATTTGCAAACCTTCCCTTCTATCCATTCATTTTGAATTTTTGTTTCCCCCATTTCTTCCTCTTTACAAATCACGTTCTTAACCTTCTGAAATAAAAGGGGGGATTTTGCTTTTAAAAGTGGCAGAGAATAGAGTGAGGAAAGACCATAACTTTTAAACTTTTTTTTTTCCAGTGGGTGTGGGGGAGCATAGGGGAAGAACATGTGACTTTTTTTTCTTCTTCACTTTCTCTGTTTTTCTGTTTGGCCGAGATCCTGAGACAGAGGGACTGTCTGCACAATGTTTGATCTAAGGATGTTAAATATCGAGTAATTTACTAGTCGAATAGTCAATGGAATTTCCATCGACTACTCGACTAGTTGATGGGTACTTCCGCATTCCTCCTTTGAAATGTACCAGAGCCCCCAGCGGAGGCTTTTGTGCATTTCAAAGTGGAAGAGCCCTCATGGGGTCTGGGGTCAGTGGAGGACTCAGAGTCCCCTGCTGGCCCCAGGCTCCATGCTGCGCAGCCACTTTGAAATGCCACGTGGAGCCCTGATCCCGGACTCCATGCAGCATTTTCGTGGAACCCGGGATCAGCTGGGGACTCCCTAGCTGACCCTGGGCTCTGCATGCTGCCTGGAACCTTGGATCAGCTGGGGTGTCCCCAGCTGACCCCAGGCTCCACCCCCCCCCCCCACAACAGCGTTTCAAAGGGGTAGCACCGCACAGCTGAGTCCTGGATCAGCTGTGCAGCACTACTCTTTTGAAACACTGCCATGGCATTTCAAAGCAGCAGCGCCTCACGGAGCCTGGGTACGGGCTCCGTGTGGTGCTGCTGTTTTGAAGTACCCTCTCTTCTGTCCCCCTTGGCTGCCTCTGATAGGGGCAGCAAGGGGTGGGGGGGGGGGAATCGACTAGTTGACTGTCCAATAAGCATTTGCTTATCAGAGAGTCAACTAGTCCTTAACATCCTCAGTTTGATCCCCTCTGTTCCAGGGCATATAACTAAAATGTGTTACACTTAGAGCATGTCCAGTCTCTGTCAGTGATTTGCTCTCCTCTCAGAAGTCCTCTTAAAGTGCAGCAGGGGAGGTTTAGATTGGACATTAGGAAAAAATTCCTAACTGTCAGGGTGGTCAAATATTGGAATAAATTGCCAAGGGAGGTGGTGGAATCTCCCTCTCTGGAGATATTTAAGAACAGGTTGGATAGACATCTGTCAGGGATGGTGTAGACGGAGCTTGGTCCTGCCTTGAGGGCGGGGGGCTGGACTCGATGACCTCTTGAGGTCCCTTCCAGTCCTATTATTCTATGATTCTATGAAGTCAACTTGCAAAGCTCTGAAAATCAGTTACCGCTCAGCAGAGGGGTGAATCTGATGTTAGACAAGGTGCAAGAATACTTTGCATTCATTGTACAATCTATGGTGAAGCTGTGTGATGAATGCAGATACCCATACTGCATAAAACGCTGTCGAGGCCAGAAGAAGACCTCTGTGGATGTGCAAAAGCTTGTCCCTCCCACCAACAGAAATTGGTCCATTTAAAGGATATTACCTCACCCACCTTGTCTCTTTAATATCCAGAATCACTCAATAGTACATGCTGTGAATTCCTAAGAATGAACCTCCCAAAAGAGCTTAGCATCTAAACAGAATGATGATCTATTCTAAAGAGTTCTAAGTGGCTTTGCCCAAATCACTGGAAAGCTGGAGTAGAATCCTGGAGTTCTAATTCCCAGCCTACTCCTCTAGCCACAAGAGTAAATTCCCCTTTGTTCCTTCTCCAAAATGAATCTGGTGTGGTGCCGTGATTTGTTTGTTTGTTTGTTTTTTAATAACTAGCTTTAAGGCAGTAACAGGCAGTCAGTGTTGTGCTGATGTATTCTAGCTTTGATTTCAGGCATTACACAGGGGAGCTTACCATATCCGCATCTTCCCCTAGAGCTCTTTAACAACAGCAGCAATAATAACAATACGAGTTATTAAAAAGGGGGTGGGGGAGGGGGGGAGAGAGAGAGGAAGCATCCACTGCTCTATTCTTCCCTAGAGCAGCAACAGAAAGCAAGTCCCCAAGCTAATGTGGCTGGACACGTCCACTCCCATATTGTTACTGAGAGCAGCTGACACTAAACACAGGCTACACGTATTACCAGTCGACATCACGTAGAATGATAATTTGCAGTTTGGGAAAATTAATTTTTATTACTGTCTGAGGAAAATAATGGCTCTTGACAAAGGAACCCCCATGCTTTTGTTGAGGTAGTTTATTTTCGCTTGCCTTTGTCAGAGCAAGTGAGCGTGGAGGAAGGGTGGTAAAAATCCCGCAAGTTGGGGATGGGTTTGACAACTTGGCAGGAGGTGCTAGGTTTGCCGCAAGAGCTGGGAAGATCTGATGGCAAAGTGATAGCTGGAGGCTTGGTAGTGAGAAATGGGACCCATTAATAGAGGGGTCTTTGCAGTGGGATAAAGGTCTGGCGGGGTTGCTGTGTTGTGCTGTCTGTAATTTTAAAGCTGTACTTGAGGAATACAGTACCCCCAGACCCTGTGCAGGTTTTTCAGAGTAAACCCTGAGCTCTCTCATAGACTTTGTTCTTTTCTTCCTTTGTGTCCTTCAATGGACAAAGACAGTCAGGCTGGGTCGTTGTTGGAAACGGTATCAGGTGATTTATGGTTTTGTTGGGTGGTTTTCAGATGAGAATGTGACCATGCAATGGGAGAGGGATCAATGCTTTGGAGAGTAGCTGTACCAATCTTCCCAGTTCCTTCTGTGAGTGTGTTTGATAACCTTTCCGATCAGGAGAGGTTCATCTGCTTTTTCTGAGTTCTTAGAACTTTACGAAGTATTTTATCAGAACGGAAACATTGAAAACAAAACTTCTTTAAAGGACTGGGGAGGGGGAGAGGTGATGGGAAGGACAGCATTTTACAAAGCTTTATTAGGAGCTTGACCTGTCAGTCATCCCCAGAACAGAAATAGGCCAGAGCTTCTGTTGGAAAAATGTACTCTTGTCAGGTGGTTTTGTGGGAGAGAGTGAAAGTAATACACAAGTCCATAGTACGCACATGGCATTATGATGAGAGATGGATGGATATACTAATGTAAAAGATTCTGAGCCACTGCCTTCCAGATAGGGGATGATATAAAAATTGGAGGGGTTCCCTTTTCTGACTGATTTTTGGAGCTGTAGTCTGTTCCTAGAGTCCCATAGTAGGAACAAACATGAAACTATCTTTATTTGGGGGGAAAAAAATGTGCGCTAACCTGGAATAACTACCTGATGTAAAATAGTTGAGCACTGTAGTTTTTAATCTGAGTATAGTTAGGGAATATTGGATTGACTCAGTTTTTCCCTCCGCAAAGAAGTACAGGCAGTCCCCGAGTTACGCGGATCCGACTTATGTCGGATCCGCAGTTACGAACGGGGCTTTTCTCGCCCCGGAGGACGGGAACGGCGGGACACCCAGATGAGCTGCGGTCCCGCCACCCGCGTCCTCCGGGGTGAGAAAAGCTGATCCCTGTCTCCCTGGTCTGCTGGTCAGAGCAGGGAGACACAGAGCAAAGCCGCGGAGGACGCCCGCAGCGGGACAGCCCAGGCGCGCCGCGGCTCTCCCGCTGCGGGCGTCCTCCGCGGCTTTGCTCCGCGTCTCCCTGGTCTGCTGGGGGGGGGCAGGGGCGCAGCTAGTGCCCCCTCCCGCCCCCCCCCCACCCGGCAGACCAGGCTTTTCTGCCCACGACGCCTGGGGCAGAGCAGCTGGGGTGCTGCTGGGTTGCTCCAGTAGCGCCGAGGAGCCGCGCTACTGGAGCAACCCAGCAGCACCCCAGCTGCTCTGCCCCAGGTGTCCCCAAGTCAGCCGCTGCTGAAACTGACCAGCGGCTGACTACAGGAAGCCCGAGGCAGAGTTGCTCTGCCCCTGGCTTCCTGGAATCAGCCGCTGATCAGTTTCAGCAGCAGCTGACTTGGGGACGCCTGGGGTTCTTAAGCTGAATCTGTATGTAAGTCAGAACTGGCATCCAGATTCAGCCACTGTTGAAACTGATCAGTTTCAGCAGCGGCTGAATCTGGACGCCAGTTCCGACTTACATACAGATTCAACTTAAGAACAAACCCACAGTCCCTATCTTGTACGTAACCCGGGGACTGCCTGTATCTGTGCTTTTTCACCTCTAGGATTTTACATCAGGTTTAGTTAGCTATCTTGTCATAAAAACGCACCTGTTTTTTACAGCGAGGACATGACATGAACTTTTGTGAAGTATCCACTCTAGCAAGCATGGTGATCACATGTTACTTGGTGATCAGTTAACAAGTGCTAGGCAGCGTGATCAAAATACTCTTAAGACAAGGTCTCTCTGATTATGTCCCCTTATAGACATGTCAGAGAGAGTGAAATGGCACCAGATGCGCCAGTTCTACTCTAGAATAGACAATTTCATTTTGAGACCAAGGACAGGGGAGAAAAACATTTTTCTTCCCCCCCTTGCGTTATGCTTTTCTGTTCTTCAAAACAAGGCATTAATCAATGACAATAGCAACCGCAGCTCTTAGTGTCGCCAATGTTTATAGCTTTAGCTTTAATAGCACACACATAAATATATACTTTTCATTACATTTTCACTGTTATTTGCTCATCATCCACAATATCTGAGGTTATCATAACTCTTTGGAAGCTATTAAGGTTATAGTTTGGCGCTCACCTTGGCATCAAGCATACCGAGACAGTCATAAAAGCGGAAAACCTCTGAGATTGAGATAAAACTATAAGCTACCATTGGTCATTTTCTCATCATTCCCTCAAAGTCAAGCCTCCCCTTGGTGATGGTGACTTTAACCTTCCTTTTTTTTTTTATTTCCTCCATGATAAAATTCCTCCTCTGCAGCTGAAATTAAAACTCTGTTTGCCTTTGCAAGTGCAGGAAATGGGGTTTCTCTCTGATTGCTTTTAAGCATTGAAAGGTTACTGCCCATTTCAACAAAAGGAGCAGGAAATGTTAAGCTTAAGTAGGTGACTTCAAGCTGTGTGCGCGTCTGCTTTGATGATACTACAATGGGAGGACTACACTGCCCATTTCACTGTTAGATTGTGACTGTGACAATAAGGTTCTTTCCTGGATTTGGTTTGTTGTAGCTTGATATGGAAACAAATTCCAGCAAAGCTTTCCATCTCTTAGGGTATGTCTACACTACAGAGTTTTGTTGGGGGAAGAAAAGGGCTTTTTTTCTGACACAACTTGAGGAATGTCCACACTGCAATTGCGTTCTTCTGCAAGAAAATCCAAAGAACAGAGGGGTTTTTCTGGCATTGGTAATCCTCGTTCTATGAGGAAGAAGTCTTTTTTAAAAAGAGAGGGAGTTCTTTCAGAAGAAGAGGAAAGAGGAAAAATGGTCCTGGTGGCCATTCCGTCCACTGCAATCACAGCTTACATGCAAAAGAGCATCCATTCAGTGTGGATGCTCTCTTTCAAAAAGGCAGATCACTTTTTTGATGCCCTTCTGCAATGTGGACGCTCTCTTTCTGAAGAAGTTTTTTCGGAAGATCTCTTCCGAAAAAAGCTTCTTCCGAAAGAAGCCTGAAGTCTAGATGTAGTCTTAGACTCAGACATGTTTGGGAAAGTTCTCCCATGGAAGTCTTCCCCGGGGGCAAAACCAAAGACCTTTCTGTTTTTTGTTTTTTTTACCCCTCCATGAAAACTTAAGACTCATGATCCCAAAATAGTCCATAGCCTGATGGTTGGGGCACACAGATGGGATCAAGGGACCTCGGTTCCAGTCCCTGGTCCAAATCAGCTAGAGCAGGAACTCCAAACATGGTCTCTCCAATGCCAAGTGAGTATCCTAGACACCAGGTTATTAGGTTGGGGAGGGAGGGAGAGGGTCTTCCCTCTGGTTTTGACCAGGTATTCCATCCTGGGTCTGAGAATAATTTCTGATGAAAATTGTAATAAAAATTGATGTTTGGATGAATTGGCATTTTAGGGGGGGGAGGGGAGTGGGACCCAACAACAACCTCAAAACACCCAAAACATTCTGTTGAAAAATTCTTGGTCTATTGTAGCCTAAGAATTGATGTTCCACCTTTGGCAGGGTCAGTGCTATGCCAGGTGTATTAAAATATAGAAAAAGTGAAATCTTCCATTTTCTCTTCCCATCCCTCTTCTAGAGCAAATCTCTATTGCATAGTGTTCACTCATTTCCCCCAATGGGCATCCCCTTTGGCATTTGGTGGTAGAAGAATTTGGCCTAATTCATTCACTTCAATAGAGTTGTTTGGGACATATTCCTTGTCATACCCTATCAGTCCACCATAATTATAGGAACACTTAATTCACAGTGCTTGATCCTAGTGCCTGTTTGGTTCAGTGATCCAGTGCCTGAAGACTCAAGGCTATTTCATACTCTCCTGCTGTTAATATATTGAAGTCCAAGTTATAAACTGACTAAAGAAGAGTGGCTTTTTAATCTGTCCCCATTCAGAAATGTTTAGTCAGCAGTTAACAATGTTTCATTTTTAGCATCTTCCCTGCTTTCTACAAAAATCCAGTTTTTAAATACTATATTTCCAAGTCAAGGCAGTTTAGGCCCTATTTTACCCTGTTCTATCTCACGCTATTTTGAGATCAAAGGGGGAGAAATCCAATTTTATTTCTTTTCTAAGGAGTGATCCGATACTGCAGTTTCAAAATAAGGATGTTAAATTGTGGTTAATTGGCTAGTCGAGTAGTCATAGGCACTTCTGCATTTCTCCTTTGAAATGGGGTCTCTTGTACATTTCAAAGGAGGAATGCAGAACTCCACATGCAGCCCAGTGCCAGTGGGAAGTCCCGCTGACTCCAAGCTGCACACGGGCATGCCTGCTTCGAAATGTATAAGAGTCCCCAGCGGGGGCTCTTGTGCATTTCAAAGCCAGCCATGGAGACTGAGGTCAGCGGGGGCACTTCCTTGCTGATTCCGGGTTTCGCTGAAATGCCACACGGAGCCCCTTTGAAGCACCAAAATGGCGTTTAAAGGGGCAGGCCATGGAGCCCGAGGTCAGCTGGGGAGTCCCCAGCTCATCCTCATGCTCTGCAGCATTTCAGCAGAACCTGGGAACACAGCAGATCTACCACTATTGAAAAAGTCATGACAATGGTAAACTCATGAAGTTAAATCTCACAGATGAAATAATGTACCCCTCTCTCCTACCAGGAATTTTTCTACCTTCCCTTCAGCATAAACAGTATGTCCTTGAGACCTTGTATCTCAGTTTCTCAGCTGCCTATGCTTGTCTTTCAAACTCTTCTCTTCAGCCAGTTCATGAAGACAAAAATAATCCAATTTGTCTAATTTCAGATTGGATTTGTTTTACATTTCCCTTTCTCTCTTTGCAACTTCATTAATTTCTGGTAAACTGCACTGTTGATGTAAGAGTCTAATTGTTATATTTTGTCCTTTCTACATTTCTCCTCTTACTCCTTCCCACTTTTGTTCATCCTGCTTCCCACAATCTTGTTCTTAACCATTTGTCTATTTCCATTTCTAACTAATAGTCACCTTCTGGTCTAACCTTGATGACTGAAAATATTCTGCCTCTGATTTTTCTGAATGTAATTCCCGTCTCAAAATCTATCTCACCTTCTCAATGTTACTTCAAGAGATTATCTTCCTCTTTTTGTAAGCACGGCACTTTTTCCTCATCTGAGGACCACCAGTTGTTGATGTGTGCTGTTTGTCATGTCAATGCTGTTCTTTTTCTGTTACCTTTGCCCCCCGAGACTTTAAATCAAAGCTATCTTGTCAATATACAAACTGTAATATGTAATGATGTGTTGTGAGGTGGTGAAATGTTCCATGACATTAGGATGTTGCACCAATCAAAGACAATTCAAAGGCCTTTTCCTCATTCCATAGAGCTGTCCTCAGAAATGCCACAACCATCTGCCAAAGCAGAACATGGAATACATTTGCTCTACCAGCAAATATGGAAAATTATGTGTATTTTTTAACACTGGGTAAAACTCAGTTATAGGGAATACAACAGTTGATTGGGTTTAAAGATGCATTTTTCTAGAGCATTCTAGAGGAGCTCAATTTTACTAGCATCCATATGGGGCTACCAGGTTCTGGATTGTGGAATCTGGAAGTGTTGAATTTCAGCTATTAACTTTAGCTCTAGGTTTAGATTCAGTCTGTTTTCTACCCAGAGCGTATAAAGAGGCCTGGTTACAGTTGTGCTAGACCTAAGCTGGAGACAGGGCCGGACTAAGGGGTAGGAGAGCCGGGCAGCTGCCTGGGGCGCCAACCGATGTGGGGCACCTGATGATAGCTGTAAGGGGTGCGCGGTGTCCCTTATAGCTGCCATCAGGGGCTGTGTGCCCGGCTCCTGCACCCCCCCATCCCCGCGGCACCGGCCGGGCTGCGCTGGGAAATGCATGCGCCGTGCACCCCAGGGGCAGCGCTGCACGCCCGGGCCCGGGGCACCAAAATGGCTCGGGCTGGCCCTGGCTGGAGAGATGCTTGAGCTCAGTAGGGTCACCGGTGAACAAATGCACATGCGTCCACTAAAGAATTCCTATTTCAGAAACCAGTTTCGGGTGGGGGGGGGAGATTTATCGGGTGTACTCGTGCAGGGTTGTTAGCGTATAGTCATTTGAACAATTAATCGATCAGCCTGGATTTCTCAGTTAATCCAAATGACTACACACACTCCACCTCACCCTCCCCTGACGCCTCTGTATCAGAGGCAGCAAGGAGGAGAGAGTGCAGGTGGGAGCTGATTACTGTTGGGAGCCAGTTTTTAAGCTCGCTCCCACGAACACCAGAGCCAGCGGAATGGCCTGCCCTTCCCAACCCTGCCATGCTGCTGCCTCTGATAGAGAGGCAGCAGTGTGGACAGTGAGGGGGGCAGGTGAGAGACTTGGGAAGCCGGCTCCCACAGAGCTGCCTGTCCCCCTGTACTGCTGCATCTATCAGCTGATACATGAGCACTGGCTTTGTGGAGTTGCCACTCCCTTCTGCATGCTGCTGCCTCTTTAACAGAGGTAGCAGTGTGGGAAGCGATTGGGGGGGGGTATTTAGTTGGGATGCTGGAGCAGCCCCTGTCTGTGGGCTTTATCAGCTGCAGCAGTGCAGGATGGTCGGGAGTTCCCCGGGAGTAGGGCCGGGAGTGCACTGGCTGCTGGCCCCACCGTGGGGACTATCAAATCATCGTGTAACTGCTAAAATTTGGTGCAGTTCCAAGATTATTAAATTAAACGATATCTAACAACCTTACTCGGTCCTTCGGTCTTCTCTGTGTCGTAGTCTTGGTTCCCTGAATATGGGCTAAATCCTGGTGTTCTTCAGTCAGGGTTAACCCTCCCTCTCTTAAGCAAGCACCTATTAAAGTCAGTGGGAGCCTTGTACTGAGAAAGGACTCCAAGATTTGGGCCAGCCTCCTGTTCTAAAAAAGCTACTTCTTGTACACGTTTGCTCATGTGGTCTATCCTTGGAAATAAGGGGGCATGCAAACCTTGTCCATGCTTGTTTAAAGCCAGTGAACACACCACTGTTTTAAGATCACTGATAGTTTAGGGACCACTGAGTTAGGCTGTGGGTCAGGACCCCAAAGGGGTTGCCAGGACTGTCTTTAAGCTGGCTGAGACTCGCCTTGAGCTTCAGCTTTGGACTCCTGCTTTGGCTTTGCACACTCCCCCCTCACCGTGGCAGCAAGGCTCAGACAGGTTCAGGGATTGGTCTCCCTTGCCCTCCTGGATTGTGGAAATTTTTGTTGTCAGGAGGGCGTCACGGTGCACTAAGCCCCTGGCCTAAATCAGCTGACTGGAAAGAAGTGTTGAATTAAGAGAGATTTGAGGAATTGTCCGAGTAGCGAGAACAAAATGACAGAACATGACAAGGGTTTGTAGTGCATGTGTCTGGCCACATTGTGAGGCGATAAGGTGGAAGTCTATAGTAATGCTATTCCTAATCCAACACGGGCAAGAGAAACCAACTCACCTCTTACAAGTTAATCTTCCAGAGCCAGGGCTGCTATTCTAGTCTGAGAAATCAGAGTCCAATTTCTAAGCCTTGAAATGGTTCACGTTGTACACTTGTTATGTGAGATGTTGATGAGTTGAGGTCTAGAGCTCTGCTGGGAATGTGCATGTTCCTTTGGCAGGCACAATTATTTATTAATCTGTTAGTAGAATGGCTGCTCTGCCCCTCCTGATGGCACTAATGCCCATGCTGGGAGATAGAGTACCAGCTGTGCCTAGTCCTCCTTGTACTATTTTGACACATTGATGTTCATCCATTTAATTTGGAAATATTTCTGAATGCTCATCCACACCATATGCAGGCAACTGGAAGTGCCATGTTGGCTGTTGACTTAATTTTGAAATTGACAGATTCTATGTTAATATAAAGCACGGGGGAAGGAAGATTTCACTGTTCAGGATCTGGGTGCAATTTGTGAGAGTTTGAGGAGTAGACTCTGAAGGTTGCTGAGTAAAGCTTCTTCCAGTCACGAGGACTGATTCTGCTTTCATTGAGTAAAAGAAGAAACTGGATCAGACACAAAAAGGTGCCCTCAACACATCTGCAAAGGACCCAAAGACTACACAGAGAACCAAGAGAGGACAGACACTCTGTGTCTCCCCCTCTATAAGCCACAAATGCACACAGAGTGGTGATGTTCTAATAGCACAAGAGCCTTTTTTGTGACCTTTGTGTTGTCTTGTTGCATCAAATACATTCTTGTGGGAGTAGTTATTTTGGGGGTCGGTAAATGTTTCAAGCACATGTGCATGGAAAACTAGCATAAGACCAGAACACTTGGAGAAAAGAATTTTATTTCTATCCGTGTGTCAAGGGGGCAAGCCCCCACCGTGCCTCAGTGCCCCCTGACTGTCCTCATCTAGCCCCTCTCAGGGCAAGTTGCAGTCTGTATGGGTTGCTCATCATTGGCATTGGGTTGTCTCCACTATCCTGCTCACCTAGTCGGCTTCATGATCCGCCCCCTAGCCAGGGGGACTCTTGGCTGGCCCTCTCCCAGCCCTTGCTGGCTATCCCCAGCTTGCCTTCCTACTAGGAGCTCCTGCTTCCTCCACTGGCTCCCCATAAGCAAACTGGGATTCGCTATTTATAGCTTCCAGCTGGGCCCTTCCTCGCCCTAATGGCTTCAGCTGGCCGCTCTGTTACCAGCCCTAGCTCAGGGCCTGAGTCCTGGTCTTAAAGGACCAGTGCAGGGCAGGCGCCCTGTCACACCGTGCTACAGGAAGAGTCTAGAGAAAGTGGTTGGGCAGGTGGCAAGTAGGGATGTTAATGGTTAACCAGTTAACCTCACTCTTAATGGGCGAGGCTTGCTGGTTACAGATAATGGGTGAGGACTAGGGATGTTAGATATCAGGTAATTGAATAGTCATGTAACCACGTGAAATCTTAGCCATTATACAACTTTTCAATAGTCACTAGGTGTACAGCCAACAGCCAGTGACTCCCAGCCCAACTCCCAGTGAACACTCTGCCACCCCACTCTACTGCCTCTGTATCAGAGGCAGCAGAGCAGGGTGACAGGGGGAGCCGATCCACAAGGGGATCCAGTTTAAAAACCAGCTCCCCACGCAGACTGGCTGCTTGCTGTCCCGCGCTGCTGCCTCTGATACAGAGGCAGCGGCGCGGGGTGGCAGCAGCTCCTGTCCACGGGGGCTCTGAGCGCTGCATCCCATGGAGCAACTTCTATCCACGGGGAGCTCAGACTCCCCCATGGACGGAGCTGCTGCCGTGAAGCAGCCTCCCCTGCCCACACCCCAGCTGCCTTTGATTGATAGATGTGGGGGGGGGAAGGGGTGGGTGTGGCACGGTGGACCTCTTTACCTGTGTCCTCAAATGTCTGGTTTCACAATCAAGCTGAAAAAGATGGAAATCAAGTACTAGCCAGCACCAGACCATCACCACCACAAGCATCAGGATCCCGTCATCACAACTGATTATACACCCCTCACCTTGGTCAGCAAAATCTGCTTCTTAGCATTTCAGCAATGGCAGGTTGGATGATGAGATGATTCAGCCACTGGCAAAGGCCAGCTTGGAGGGCGTGTGGAGTCTGTCTCAGAACCAACACAAACAACCTGCTGTATTGTTGTACTCGTCTCACACCTCCACAGTTGTGAGGTGTGACTGCTCTACTGAATGCCACATCTAACAGCTTCCCATAAGAATATCTGTTCATCTCATGGGGCATGCTCCTAAACCCACTAAAATTAATGGGAGTCTTTCCATTGACATCAGTGGGCTTTGGAGGTAGGCCCATGGATCAGAAACCCCTAGCCCAACATCACAATCACCAACTGTCCTCTACACAACCCGCAGTTATACATGAATGCTTCAGGCATGGTCTACACTGGAGCAGAAGGTCTACCTAAGACACGTAACTTCAGCTATGTTAATTATCTAGTGGGAGTCAACGTATCTTAAATTGCCATCATAAAGCAGGAGGTTGACATGGTCAAACTCTCCTGTCGGTTACCCGGGCTCTTTGAGGAGCAGGTGTACTGGTGCTGATGGGGATGCCCTCTGAGTTTAATTTTAGCATGTCTTCACTAGAGCTGCTAAAGTGAACACCAGAAGATTGACCCCATCAGCATCGATCTTGCCCGTAGTGTAGATGTGCCCTCGGTGTATTAACTGTTCAGCTTCGTCAGAACACACAGCTGCCCATCGCCTAGAAAATGGCTGAAACAGGATCACAAAACAAGTTTCCTTATGGAAGCACCTGACACCCATGCTACTCTGCACCCCGGTAGACATGTTTCTTTGAAGTGTCATTAGTTCTGCATGTTTCCTTTTAAAAGAGCAATACACTTTGTAATTGTTAGCTAATGAATGTTAAACTCTGGATTCCTGGGAATTTGTGTTCAATGAAAAACATCACCCCTCGTTAGGATTAACTCTGATTGGAAGCCTAAGAAAAAAATGCCTGCTAGGGAATTGAAATCCAACCATGGTGGAACCCCAAGCAGAATCCTTTTTTGTTTGCTTGAAATGAGGAATTTAATCAAAGACTGGGACCTCTGCATTGAGTTACAGCATCTGCTTTGACAATTCTGGCATCTTACTTTTGTTTCCTTACTTCTTTCAAATTAGTTGATATTCCATATAAACCCTTAATAAAAGGACTGTGTTGAAAACAATTGAAAACAAAATAAAGAAGAGGAGTTTAAATTGCTTATGGCTTACTTTATATGGCTTCCAGGCATTTGAGCAATTTTGCTAACAAGTATCCTGTAACCTATTTCCAAAGGCTACTAGCAGATAATTATATTTTGGTTAATTTACATACTTTCAGTTTATAATCCTAATTAGTTCTCCAACCAGTAGTCCCTAGGCGATGTGTAGTCCTACCTCATCTTATTTGTGATCTTTAATGTGCAAGATCTCCTTGTTTTAATTTAAAAAAAACCCCATAAAATGCTGTTAGGTTTGGTTCAAGGCTTTTCCATTTCAGTGTGTAACTGATTTGAGTGATTCTATGGTGATTCAAACTCTGTTTTCAAGTCTATTTTAATTATTATAGATCATCCTTTAAATTGTGACCAGGAGCCTTTCCCCACTTAAATTGGGCTTCATAGAGCATGAATCCATGCCGGATTTGGTTCAACATTTAAAATAAAAATAATCATGGTGTCACACTTAAATCAGTTCCTTTTAAGCTCCACGGGATTGCACGGGGTATACATGGGAAGGAAATTTGGCCTAATATGTTAATTCTTTAATTGGTCTGTCCCAGTGGTTCTCAAATTGGAGTTGGGACCTCAAAGTGGGTCCCTACATCATTTTGATGGGGCTTGCTGGGGCCCATGGCCAAAGCCCGACTCTCACCACACAGGCTAAAGCCAGAGTCCACTGCTGGGGTTGAAGCTGAAGCCAAAGGGATTTAGCTCTGGGTGGGGGGGATCAAGTTGCAGGCCCCCTTCCTGTCGCTGAACATTTTGGGCTATGGCCCCTTTGCCAGTGCAGTAGGGGTCAGACGTTTTGCCCCGTCCCCCCACCTGGGGCAGCAGAGCTTGAGCAGGCTCAGACTTGAGCCCATCCTCCTCGGGTCGTGTAGTAAATGTTGTTGTCCAGAAGAGGCTCATGGTGCAATGAAGTCTGAGAATCCTTAGTCTGTCCAAGCAGTGGTATCGTGTCACCCTGGCAAAGTGTGGGCAAGGGAGTGTGGGGCAGGAATAATCAGCCCCTCCTAGGCAACTGGGGGGAGGAAATCTCCTTGAATTTCTTCTTGGCAGTCTCCCAATTTGTTTCGCTACAACAAGTGGTGTTGCTTCTCCACGTAAAGGGTTTGGGTCCCTTTCACACTGAGGACTTGCACCTCCATGCTTTCCCGGAGCCTCAGCTTGCCTTGAACTCTGGGTTATACTCAGGGGCTGTGTCTAGACTGGCAAGTTTTTCCGCAAAAGCACCTGCTTTTGCGGAAAAACTTGCCAGCTGTCTACACTGTCCGCTTGAATTTCTGCAAGAACACTGACGATCTCATGTAAGAAATCAGTGCTGCTTGCGGAAATACTATGCTGCTCCCGTTCGGGCAAAAGTCCCTTTTGCGCAAAAAAGCCAGTGTAGACAGCTCGGATTTGTTTTGCGCAAAAAAGCCCCAATTGCAAAAATGGCGATCAGGGCTTTTTTGCGCAAAAGTGCGTCTAGATTAGCACGGATGTTCTTTTCCGCAAATGCTTTTAACGGAAAATTTTTCCGTTAACAGCATTTGCGGAAAATCATGCCAGTCTAGACGTCGCCAGGGCGTATACTCTTCTACTATTGCCCAGTGTCAAGGGAGGTGGGATTAGGGCAAATGTAGAAAAATTAATGCCGCTAATGTGTAGATTTCTGGGGTAAGCAATAAGTGTATTCCCAGCTCCCCCCACTCCCGTTCAGTTCCACATTGAGTCTTTCTCTTTACCAATTAGATCATTCCTTCAACCTTTATTCATAAAAATAATATAAAATTGAAAAGATCATCTCTTCCAAGCCACCAGAGTGAGACCATGTGTAGAACTGTGACATACCTTGGGAAAATAAATTAATCAAACTGAAACTAAAAATCAGTAGTACATGTGCATCTGCAGAAAGAAAACAAGGAGCAAAATTTAAGTTTGGCCCACCAGTGTAAATCAGTGTGTGGAAAAAAGTATATCCATTTATGAACATCTTGAATATTTGAGGGTTCTTTTCAAGTTGTAGGATATTTCTCAAGTATGGGTGATTGTGGTTCTTTTAGGGGATAGGAAGAGTATTAGCTGGTAGCCATTGCTGTGCATTGAGGGCATATAATAAAAAAACACTTTCAATCTTAATACTTTTTAAAAAAGCTTTTGGGGGGATTTGGACAAAAATTGGTAATTTGGATAGACTCAGAAATTGTGCTGGTGAACTTGGCATAAGTGAAACAGGTCAAATGAAGAATGTTAGAATTTTACAAATTGTATCTAGGAAGAAGTTCTACCTCTGACTGCACAAGCTGAGTGAAATCTCAATAGTTGCAATTGCACATCTCTGCTGTAGAAATGACTTCATATTCAGGGCAGAACAGTCTGTTGACAAGAAGGGGCTGTGTGTCAGTGCTATTGTTCCTGTGTTCAGAAAAACACGTGGACTATTTCCCTAGACCACTTAGCTTGGAATGCCATTCCATAGCTCATGTAGGGCTGCTAAGATGCCTTCTCTTAGATTTTAGAGACAACTTGACTTTGAGTAGAAAAACATTATCTTCTGATTTATTTTTATCCTGCCTTGCTATTTAAAATATTTGAGGCAGCTTACAAAATTTTAAAAACACTATAAACACTTACCTATCTATCTACACAAACATACATAAAATAAAAAGAATAAACTACAAGACCCCCGAAGGGGGGACACAAAACCTGCTAAGACACCTCAGGAGGAGGGACACACACAAACTCAGAACAGATAATACACCACTTTGCTGGACAGAAGGCTTCCTGATCCACAGGTTTTTGGCCTTATCTGGATTCAACGTCAGCTTATTCAATCTGATCTAGCCCAGCACCACTTCCACATACTGGTTCAAATTGGTTGCCGCCACACCTGGATCCAATGTTCAGAGAAATAGAGTTGGGTATCATCAGTATATTGATGGCACTGTCTTCTAAATCTTCTTATGACCTCTTCCAGCAGTTTCAGGTATATGTTAAACAGCATAGGGGACAAGATGGAACCTTGCAGGATCATGTAGCACTGTCATCATAGCACTGTCATCATGGCACTCCAAAAGGCGGCAGCCTGCAAGAGACCTTAAAATGCCTTGCTTTTATAGGTTCTGCTTTAAAAACTCTCTGGAGTCACAGATTCCTAGCTCTGGGAAAGAGGCTGTCATCTGAATTAAATGAAAACCCTGAAAATGAGGAAGAAACACTTGAATTTCTTCCCCAGGGGTACCCCCAAGCTCTCTTGCCACAAGAGGGCTTGAAAAAACAAAAACCCCACAGAAAACAAACTGTCTCTGATAGCTGACCTCTCAACTAGGCAGGGGCACATGTAGACCTCCTGTTACCTTCCAGGACACAAGAATCAAATCATTGCCTTAAAAAAGGTGATTTTTATTAACAAAACAAAAAGGTATACTTGATAAAGCATACCTGGTTTCTAGGTGTTACAGAGCAACTAAGAAAAGAGCAGATTAAAACACAGAAGAAAAAATGATATCTCTGGGCACAGTTTGATGTATATTGAATGGGAAGAGGGAGGCACATGGATTTTACACAGAGAAGTTTTACCAAACAGCAAAATAACCTGGTCGTGACTAAATATATATTTCTCCTCTACTCACGATCCATACTGATCCATACCTCAAGACTCAGTCCATTCCCATGCCAATATTTCTTGTAGGCATGGTAAGTCCGATTGATTATTTCATCTTGTTCCTCTAGCTGCTAACTTAGAACTCTCATAAAGAGAAAGGGCAGAAGGATTTAAATTTTAGCACTGTATCCCATTGGTTCTTCTGGTCCCCTGCCAACACCCTTAGTTACCTCAGTTCAACCGTTTAGTCACTGAATGCTGGCAAGTACCCTTCTTATCCATCACAGTCTCTAATACCCAACCCTGCCAGATACTCCAGAAGGATACCATAGTCAATGGTATCGAAAGCTGCTGAGAAGTCCAAGAGAATCAACAGGGACACATTCCCCCATCTATCTCCCAGCATCGGTCATCTACCAGGGTGACCAAGATGCTTTTTGTTCCAAAACCAGGCCTGATGCCAGACTGAAATGACTCTAAATAATCCATTTCTGCACATGGATTTTCTTTTAGGAAACAATGTGTTTCAGGAACCACAGTGGTGAGTCAGGTTCTATTCAAATGGCTTATGCAATTTTATGTGATTCCTGGGTTGATTTTTGCTGAAAATATTGTTTTATCAATGCCAATGGATTGAATTCTGATATCATTTTTCTCCTGTGTAAATGAGGTAAAAATTGGTATAAGAATATGGTAATCCCCAGTATTCCTATTTTAAGCAATACAAAAAACTGAACTCGCTCCTTTTGCCATTACAGAGAGCACTTTGATAAGGCCAGAAAAAAGAATGGTGGTAATAAACATTTTTAGAACAAGAAATAAGCTCAGGAATCAGAATCCAAAGAGCTACAGAATGCATAGTTTGGATAATTTTGGTTAAGGTCTGCTGGGTGACTAAAGATTCTAATCTGAATCTTTCTAATCTGATTTTTGCTCTTTTTGTGGATTGCAATTAATATGTAAATAATATTACTAGTAGATAAATGGTGATTTTAAAATGTTAAAAATTGTATAAAAAGTGTAATTAAAAAAAATCCAAGAAAGGCACTGGAGATAGAGGAAATCTTTAGCCAACAATATGATTTAAGAATCTGAGTGAGGTAACTTGTATTTTTTATGCTTTGGCATAATTTATGATGTCTGCATTTAAATCTTTTCTTCTAAAACACACTAATATTTTTCCTGCTGTTCGTTCATTAGTATATAATATAATTGACACTTGTGCAACCAAGGACAAAAGGAATCATGTGATAGTGTTGTTCTAAAGGATGATTTTATTTACGGGAAGTGTCTCATCCCCCCAATAAAGGCATGTCAGGTCCCACCGAAGAACTGTACTTTGATACACACGCTGGTACTGAGAAAGTGTTTATAGCGGAAAAAAAATCTGGTTTAAGTATATTTTCATACATGGCTTATGTTTATGTATTGTGATTCTAATTGAATTATAGCTTTGCTCTTCCACCTAGAGCTCTTGACTTTATAAGAGAGAACATTATGACATAGTGAATGTTGTTATAGTTGGATTAATATAGAATCATAGAAAAGAAGGGGAGGAAGCAATCTCAAGAGGTTGTTAAATCCAAACCCTCTGTGCTATAGCAGGATCAAGTCAACCAAGACCATCTCTGACAGGTTTTTGTCTAACTCGTCCTTAAACCTCTAACAATGGGATTCCTTACTTAAATGGCTATTCAAGTGGTTAAGTATCCTTACAGTTACAAAGCTTTTCCTAACATCTAACCTGAATCTCCTTTGTTGCAGATTCTTCACTGAACATGGAGAACAATTGATGAGTCCTCTTTGTAACAGCCCTTAATGTATTTGAAGACTGTCTCCTTTTCCCTAGACTAAATATGCTTGTTGTTTTGCTTGTCCTTCTAGATCAGGGTTTCTAAACCTTGTATCATTTTTATTGCTCTCCTCTGGACTATATCCAGTGTACCCACCTTTTCTAATGTGTGGTGCCCAGAACTGGACACAGTCCTCCAGCTTGAAGCCTTGTCAGTGCTGTCTAGAGTTGGACAGTTAACTCCTGTATTCACTTGATGACACTCCTGTTAATACATCTCAGAACATTTGCTTTTTTGCGCAGCTGCATTATGCTGTTGGTACTCATTCAATTTGTAATTCACTAAAACCTCCAGATCTTTTTCAGCAATACCATTGCCTTGCCAGTTATTCCTCATCTTGTAGTTGTGCATTTGATTTTTCCTTCCTGAGTGCAATACTTTGTACTTGTCTTCACTGACTTTCATCTTGTTGATTTCGGACCAATTCTCTGATTTGTCTAGGTTGTTCTGAATTTTAATCCTGTCCTCCAAAGTGTTTGCAGTGCTTCCCAGCTTGGCATTATCTGCAGATTTTATAAGTGTACTCTCCTATGCAATCACCCAAGTCATAAATGAAAATACTGAACAGTACCAGACCCAGGACGGAGATGTGCCTTCCCAGTTCGAGAGCAAACAGTTGATAATTACTCTTTGAGTATGGTCTTTCAATCAGTTTTGCACCTACCAGATAGTGACTTCATCTAGACAACATTACCCCAGTTCGCTTATGGGTCTGTCATGTGGCATTGTGGCAAGGGCCTTACTAAACTCAGGAAATATCTACTTTCTCCTTATCCACTGGGCCAGTAACTGGTCAAAGAAGGAAGTGAGGTTGGTTGGGTATAATTTGTTCTTGACAAATCCATGTTGGCTATTCCTTATAGCCTTATTATCCTTCAGATTCTTGCAAACTGATTATTTAACAAATTGTTCCAAAATCCTTCTTGGCACCAAAGTTAGGCTGACAAATCTATAATTCCCTGGGTCCTCTTTTAGAAGCCCAATTAGAGCAGCTTGAAGTCAGTGATGGAGTGTAGGAATCTGCTGTGTGTACAGTGTTATCAATCAAGTTATTTCTTCTATTCTGTAGCATTGGGGTGGTAATGGTTTGAAGCGTGTAGGATGAAGCTTTGGGGCAGAACCTTAGCTGGTGTAAATGTCATTGTCTATTGTCTTTAAAGGAATTAGGATGGTGATAATTGAGGATCTGTTTCCTAATATCTAAGGTAGCTTGCTGAGGGTGTAGCAGAGATATGCTTACTATTGCGTTTCAATGTGACTGCCGAATGATTAAAAAATGGACTTGCACACAGTTTGATTATGGACAAAATAGGCTTTGAAAGGTTGCGTAACTCCTCTGTCAACACACTTTTTTAAACTTTTAATATATCAGGAATACAAAGTTTGTCTTTTCTAGTTGCTTTGGAGGAAAGGTGTGTACAGTGAAACTTAATGTACCATTTGAGGGTCTTCTAACCAAAATATTAATGTCGTTGTAGTTAAATAATTAACAAAACAGATTTGAATAGCCTACAGATCTTTCCTATTCATTATCCCTGCTTCTTTTTTTAGCAAAGTTGATACCGTCATTTCAGTAGGTCTCTACTTTTCTAGGGTATTCCCGCCTACACCAGAGCTCAATTTCTAACAACACCTAGAACAAAAAAAATTAGGAAAAACAAACAAACCTTTTTTGGTGTGTGGGAGGACTCCACACGAAAATTTCAGGCCATCTTTACACATGATAAAGAAGAAGAAGAAGAAAACAAAAAACAAAGCAAAAACCAAAAATTCCATTTCTTTTTTCCTTTAATATATGCTCAATTAGCTGAAATAAGATTTAAATATGTGTTTTATAATTGTAGTCTTCATTGTGTGAAATTATCCATAGAAATCAACAGTGGTTGACTTAAACAAAGAAGGAAAACATTTGCAGTGCATTTTTGTCATGATGATTTAGAACAGGTGTGGGAAATAATACGGTGGTGGTTTGCCAGGGTTAGTCCCTGGTGGGCCACTGCCTCTATATTTACCTGCACAGCCACAGGTACTGGTGATCACAGCTTCTGTTGGCCACGGATTGTCGTTCTTGGCTATGGAGCAGCTGGAAGCAGCGTGGACCGGGACACCGCTTCCCGTAGCTCCCATTGGCCAGGAACAGCAATCTGCAGCCAATGGAAGCTGCGCTCACCAGTACCTGCGGCTGTGCAGGTAAATATAGTGGTGGAAGCCTGTTAGGACATAACCCTGGCAGACTGGATCCAGCCCAGTGGGCTGATATTTGCCCACCCCGATTTAAACCCTACTAGTTTGTCCAGTTGGTCCTTTACCATAGATCTCTTCTACTGTACTATAGCAAATGTTTAATCTAAATAATGTAAATTGAATAAGACTTTAGGTTAAAGAAAAATTCAAAACATATGAAATATAAAACAATAATTTATTTACTTGTTAATGTTTATAACTAATGATTTCATGAAACTGCTCTTACAATTCAGTACATTCAAATCTACAAAGCAAAACAGTTACTACAATGGGCAATTCAACTTACACAAACTGTTTTGTGTAAACAACTTAGCTGTACATGCACATTCTTTCAACAGGTTGCAACACTTGCAAACATGCTTTAAAATCCTTCAAAGCTCCAATATAATGTAACTTTGCTTCAGGCCTTTCAGCTGAAACCTATATATTTCCTTTAGATATCTAAAAAAGAAAAATGTTTAAATGCTGATCATAACTCTAAAGCCTGCAGGTATGATAAATGTTAAATATTACAGGAGAATGGCTCTATCAGGAGTTCAATACTTTTGCGATTAACCTTGAGCTAAATATTGATAAACAGCAGTGTGTGCAGAAGTGCACCACGGCAAAGAAATATCACAAAATATGCTTTCATAAAAATACATATTTGCGGTTGCTTTTGTGGTTTTTAGGCAAAGAAAAGCACGTGTAACCTTTTATATGAACACAGTTTAAACAAATTATCGGCTTAAGTATTGTAAATACATTTTCTGATATTTAAACACTTCATGTAAAAGGTAATGAGTAAAAAAGTACAATCAGTATTCCAAAAAAAGACGTTACTATTGCCTTCAAAGGAGATGGGCAGTTTCTGTCTCCACTTTCCGATAAAGAATGTTGGCACCCAAAGTTGTAGAGTTCAGTACTTTTAATTATAAAGTTGATGACTGTATCTTATATACAAAAAAACTTGCCACATTGAACGAGGCAGGAATTTCTACTCCAAAGGTAGCAGTTTATGTACATAATTCAGCAACGGTGATTATACAGTAGTTACTGACAGGAAAGAATTGTACACTCTTGTGCCATCGGGGGACTTTGTGCCATGAGTTAAGAGTTCTTGGATTGTCATCCAGTTGTCAAAGATTTTTTTATTCCTCTTCTTCATCATTTTTTTGTGGCTCAGTTCAATGATGTTCATCTCTTTCTTTTCTTCCACCCCTTGCTGTTCCTTTAAACAATCTAACCTGCTCTGCATCATAAACTCGCGTCGCCGCCTCTGTTCCTTCGCTTTCACCAAATGCTGCTTCCGTTCCTCCTTGCTCCAATAGCGGCCCATTTTCATCTCACTTATAGCGTCGTCATCTGTCGTCATCCCGCTGCGCTCTTCCTTAATCTTTATGGCACGTTCTCTCAGTAGCCTGTCCCTGACTGGCCTCTTGGTGATGTAGCGGGTTCCATCGCTCCTGACCTTGACTTTCCATTCCATCCGGGGCTCGCTTTGGCTTGACGAATTGAAGTCTTTGCACATGCTCACTAGACTCATCTGGCTCTGTGCATATTCCACAGCTGACTTCTGTTGTATCAGCTGCATGTAGCTCTGGTAGTGCTGAGCGTGGGCTGGGATATGAGCGTGTTTATAGGGAGAGTGATGATATGGAGAGATGTAGGAGCCAGCCAGTTTTTGAGCTGGGCTTTTGCTTCCATCACTGGCTTTTCGCTCTTTGCTTTCCAGCTGCTTGCCAAGGTCCGTCTCTTTAGGGGACGAGAGATATTTAGCAGAGCTGGCTTCGTGACTTTCTGAGCTAGGGAGCAGATTCTTCTGGGAGACATATGCCCCTGCCCCCTCATTACCTTGACAGCTGAGGCCTTCTACTGTTCTGTGCAGAGAATTCTCAGGGGAAATTTGCAGGGTGAGCGGTGTGCTTCGACAGCTCTCACCTGTGTTGTATGCACTCGAGCTATCCTTGTCAGATTTCTCTGGGAGCTCTGTAATGTCTGAGAGCTCGTGTCTGCGCGCATCAATGGTTGTATTGTAGTTACGGAATCCGCTGTTATGGAGCATCCAGGGCTCCCGGTATTGATCTTTCAGCTGTTGCATTTTGTGAGCTCTCACGATATTCAGACACTCTAGCTCAATATTCCGCAGCTCCTCATTCAGCATCTCCAGCTCCCTGTCAACGCTCTCGTGGTCACTCTTACTTATATCCGAGGCACTGTTATGATAATATAGACTGTACGGGTTGGCAGACTTGACTTGGCACTTCAGCTCCAGCAGTTCACGGAATCTCTCGCATTCATCCACTGGGATGCTGAGGAAGTCTGTGTCTGTGCAGTCGGCCGAGATAAACGACTCGTTGCTGAACGGCATGTCACCGCTTCCTAGAGTGTCATGACTGTACGCCAGCTGCTTCTGGCTCCCCAGGGTGTTAGAGGAAGTGGTGTGATCGTCGGCATTATTCTCCTGCTCAGAGCTTTCGTCATTTCGCGTGCTCTCATCTGTGCGTCCCACACCGCTGTCCTTCTCATGCTGATTAGATAAAATAGTGGCCGTGTCTGTGGTGCCGCCATCTTCTTCATGCTTCTTCTAAAATCAAAAATAAACTATAAACATAAAACCCAAAGACAAACTATTTGCAAGTTCAAATCATGATAGAAGCCCTGAGTCCTTCTGAGTTTTCTTACTCCGTCATGCATGTTCCCTTATTACCTAATGAGTTTAGAAAACCTATTAGCGACTGGATTTTCAGTGGCGCTCAGGACCAGATTTTCCATTGTGCAGCTTCCATGCAAAGGTGCTAGATTTCCAAAAGATCTGTAATCCCATTCAGTTGCTGAAATTAGGACCCAATTTTAAAAGTTCAGCATTTAGCAGCTCCAGCTGCCACGCTTATGACCCAATGTGCAGAGCTCTTTCAAAAAACCTGACCTCTTGTTTTTGGGGCTTAAATGGGAACAGAACATTCTGGAAAATCTGGACCCAATAGTGGATAATGGAATGGAGTGGAAAATTCTTACCCAGAACTGCAGCATTATACAGGAATTAGCATAAGTGCAAATGCATTTTAAACATGTGGGATCAAGAAGTCAGATGGTCTTGTTTCCCAGCACAGAATTTTAACCACAGGAAATCTGGATTCACTTCTTGCCTCTGCCACATACCTTTTTGTGTGTCCTTGAGTAAGTCACTTGTTCTCTGCCTGAGTTCCCTATGTGTAAATAATACACCCTTTTCCCAATGTTTTGCCTTACTGTCCATTAAGACTGTAAGCACATCAAGGCAGAGATAATTTCTTACTAGGGATATGTACAATGAATGCACAGCAGGGCAGGAGACTCTAGGTACCACTGTGATAATCCTTGTCTTTGACACACTTTGTCCACTTCACTACCGAGTCTATTAAATCTGACTTACAATTCAAACTGATTCAAGTTGTCAAACACGGAATTTTTTTCCCCAGAATTGATTTATTAATTAGCCTCCGTTTCATCTTGCTGTCATGTAGCTAATGCTATTCAACTTAATGACCACAACCAGAATGGTGAATGCCTAAAAAAAAGGCTATTAAAAGCTTGAACTGCACTCATGTTTTAAATGCAACCCCTCCCCCCCAAAAAAACAAAACCCCACACCTAGTAGCAGATTTGAAAATGTATGGTAATTTAGATTAGGAATGTGAACATGCATCCAAGTACATGGTTAACTGATCCATTGGTTAACCCTCTTAGTTACATGCATCCTCTATCCCCCCCACCCCCCGCTGTTGCCTCTATATCAGTGCGTGGGGAGCTAGCTTTTAAGCTGGCTCCCTGCATGTGCCAACTGTCATGGAGCGGTCTCCCTCCCCCCTGTTGCCTACCACAGTGGCAGCAGCATGGGGTAGAGGGGACAGGAGGAAGCTGGTACATGCTGGCTTTCAAGCCAGCCCCCCATGTGCACTGGCTCCCATGGAGCTGCCTTCTCCCTTGTCCTTGTGCTGCTGCTTCCACAGAAGCAGCAAGGCTGGGGGTGGAGGGAGGGAACGGGAACAGGCAGGAGCTGGTTCACGTGTAACCGCTAAAAAATTCAGCAGTTAGACATTTACACAAATAACTGCACTTTAACATCCCTAATGTAGATGGCGTTTTCTATGCAGTTTGCAGATACAGTCCTGGAACAGCTACATTTTGCAGAGCGTCTTTCTGCTCGGAGCGTCATGAAAGTTACTGGTTGGTTCATTCAGATGAGTTCGGTATCCTAACATAAGGGTCGTGTGACATTTTGACAATGCTGCACCATGAAGCGGCGTTACCTGCTGTAGGATGCTGGCAGTAAACTGCATGGCCTGGTGGTGCTGTTCCTCCAGCATGTCCATGTGTAAGTCATCCAGAAAATCATTTCTGTCATCGTCCATCCATCCTTCATCCAGCTGCATGAAAGGGGATAAATAAAAAAACCAAACCCACACATGTCGTGTTGTCATAAGGATGAAAACTGACATAAATATATTCTCCCTCTTTGTGGAAAATAAGGAGAATGAGGGAAGCTGCTTTCTGCCACCTTGCTGTATATCACTCTGTGTCTGACCTGTTAGCCCTCCCCCTCAAAGGAAACGTGCACGTTTTCGAAATCAAGCCTGGGAGCACAAGCTGATTACACTGCAAGACACTAAAAAGTGTGGACTGAACAAAGACACTGTGTTTATGGCTTATTACAGCAATCTGGAACCCATTAACTCCCCTTTTAATCTTATGAGCACAGAGATGTTAATAGGCGACTCTGCCTTAAATGGTCCTTTACTACTTATGCCAAACAACCTGTCCCACCTTACATTTTGCTGTGAGTACCTTCCCCAGACCTGAAGAACAGCTCTCTATGGCTCAAAAGCTTGTTTCTCTCACCAACCGAAGTTGGTCCAAAAAAAGGTACTTCCTCACCCACCTTATCTGTAATACCATGGGACCGACCCAGCTACAACTACACTGTGGAAATGAATATGGATCTCTTCGTTATGGGCTATTCTAAGTGCAACCAAAGAGCTGCCACAAAGACCACTTTTCAGGTTCAATCTCTTTTTTGCACATGACTGTTTGGATTCCCAGTAGTGGGATTTGGCCCATAATCCTAGGGTGTGTCTAGACTGGCAAGATTTTGCGCAAAAACTTGCCAGCTGTCTACACTGGCTGCTTGAATTTGTGCAAGAGCACTGACTTTGTAATGTACAAAATCAGTGCTACTTGCGCAAATACTTTCATGCTCCCGCTCGGGGGGAAAAAGCCCTCTTGCGCAAGAATACTTGCGCAAGAGGGCCAGTGTAGACAGGGAAGAACTGTTTTGCGCAAAAAAAGCCCTGATGGCTAAAATGGCGATCGGGGATTTCTTGCGCAAAATCACGTCTAGACTGGCCATGGACGCTTTTGCGCAAAAGCACTTTTTGCGCAAAACATCTGTGCCAATCTAGACGCGCTTTTGCGGAAATACTTTTAACGGAAAAACTTTTCAGTTAAAAGTATTTCCGCAAAATCATGCCAGTCTGGACGCAGCCCTTGATTTTTCTACTCGCTCAGTTGAGAATACAAATCAATTAAAACAAAAAAGTCCCTCCTCCTTTCTCTCCTCAAAAGTTCCTCTCCCCTACTCCTCCCCGCCCTGATCCTCTGCTGGTCCTGGAAATATAGCTGTTTACGTCTGAGATGGGTGGTTGTTTTGGTGCATATAACTAGAATATTTGCATATTCTAGGCTCAAATCTTCAAGTTATTGGTTGGCCTGGGTGGTCAGGCTGGGTAGATGCCATTCCAGGAAATACTGAAATGTCCAGTATTCTAGGGATATGAAAGTGGCCACCCTATCCCTCCTCTACCCCATTTCCAAGGAAAGAACAGGTGTGTCCAAGTATCTGTGGATTCTCCAGCTTGACCCTCCCCATAATTCTCCCTTCCCCCGCATGCACTACTGCAACACAATTTGAGCAAGGGGGACATATCCCCTGGACAACCATAGTACTACTAGGGCTTGTCTATGCTAGGAAATGATTTCAAAATCACTTATTTTGAAATAGTGTGTCCACACTACAGGCCTTGAAATTAGTCTGAGGCAGGCTCCCTTAATATTGACACCCTACCTCGACTTACAGCCCCAGGAACCACTGCGGAGTAATTACTCTGAATGACTCTGCGGAGGAGCTATTTCGAAATAGCAGCAGTGGAGCATCCACACTAATGCTCTTCTGAAATGGCTATTTCAAAATAGCGTTATTCTTTGTGGAAAGCAGGCGTTATTTGGAAATAACCTGCCCGTTATTTCAAAATAAAGGACTTGGTAGTGTGGACGCTTTCCTTGTTGTTTCGAAATATGGGTGGTTGTTTCAAAATAACTCCCTAGTGTAGACCTGGGCCTAGCATCTCCTGCACTATGTGTGTGACACTCAAATCCAGCCCTGGAGCAAGCATGTTAGGATTCAGCTTCAAACCCGGGTCTTGCAGCTGCGAGAAGAGAGCCATCTGTTAGATATGACCAGAATGCCAGCTATGCACTACATAAAGGCTCCATTTAAAGATGGTAGAGAAAGAGCTAATTGATTAATAAGTACAGGTTCGACGTCCCTGGTCCGGCATCCTCTGGGCCTGAGCGGTCCTGAAGAAGAGAGTTTGCTGGACCAAGGTAGGTCAGACCTCCAGGCTCTCCAGGGCTCTGCTCCTGGCCCCCAACCGCAGCCAACACGTTGCCCCTGGCCTGTCTGTTGCCCCTGGCTGGCTGCTAGGCATGGGGTTCCCTGCCCCCTGGTCAGTGGTACTTGCCTGGGCTCCATTCCTGGCCACTGGCCTTGTGGGCTGCTGGACCACAGACGTTGCCGGACCAAAGGGTCCCGGACCAGACTGGTTCAACCTGTACTAGTTAATTAATTGCTATAGAGTATTATAGAGATCAGTGTATTATTTGGAACCCTGGCATGTAATTATCCACACCTTACACTGATATATCTATAACCACCTGTAACAGGTCCTCTTCATATCTGTAACATGGTTACATGTTTAATCATTTATTAACCCTTTAAAGCGAACCTTAATATAAAGTGTGACAATGTATGTGAATGTTCATGAACTTTTTTCATGTGTCGTGTGTCTCCAGTCTAACCGTATATGACTTTTTTAAAATAGAAAACGAAATCACCTCAAAATCCACTCCCAGTAAGTAAATAATAGTCTCTATGTACCTGAATTTCTGGTCTTGCTACAAGTAAGGAGACATTTTTGCTCTCTTCGCTGGTTAGAAGTGCCACAGCTTCTTCTCGGTTCTGCACCTCAATGCCATTAATCTAAAAATATATATATAGTAAAAAACCAAGTATGGGGGGGGGGAAGGGAAATAATGTTGTCATTTGAATGCTCATATTCTTGGTGATGGGCTCCATTGAGGTGCATGGCTACACCGATTGTCACATCAGATATGCTGCAAATTGTCTCTGTACAAATCTGCAACAGCAGAGCACATATGTGGCAGATATTTTGATGGAGAACACATGACATTGGCATCCGTCCATGTTTTTCATAGTTTGTGCATATGTGCAGGTACGTGGAAGCAGTCTTGTCATAGAGCTGGAACCAGAGAGGATGGGAAAGGTATGGGTAGAATCACAACAGGGAACCAAACTAGTTTCATAACTAGATATGGCCAAGAGGGATAGAATTTCCCAATGAAGACCACATCAGCAATTAAAAAGGAGGTGGACTTCTAGTCAGAATGATCTTGAGCTCTAAAATATTACTAGATAAATCACTCCTGAAGCTGATATTGTATTGTGGGGGTACTACTTTCATTGGTACAAGTATCGGGACACTCACATTGCCACAGCATCAGTAGAATTACGCTGGAATGGATCTTATGCTGTTCCACAGAGGAGAATAATTGTTGGAAAAAGCAGAGGGTTTCCTTGGTAGAACACAAAATTAAGCACAGATATGTGGCAGGTTGTGCAGGAAACAAAGTGGGGGGCGGAGGGAAGGGTTTGCTGGTAAAATTCTAGTGTAGAGCAGGCCAGGGGGTATGATATAAAGTGATTGAAAACGAGCCACTATTCTAGGAAATGAGGCAGTTAGCTAAGTGGAAAATGTTGGCTAGCTTTTCACTGCCATGCAACTCAGAAATGGCTTATTTGGTTTCCACTCAGTCTTTCCAGTGTGGGCTAGTACACTACATCTGCAGCTTGACCAATGCTACCAAAACTTGGTGTGAGGGTGTGTCTAGATGAAGAGACTATGCAGCAGGCTGGATTGTAAATCAATCGCGCACTAACCTGCTGCCTGTTAACTTGCCACGTGGACCCTACTACAGTGCACTAAGGGGAACTTACAGTACACACTACCAGAGGTCTGCATAGAAAATTACATCCCATCTTGATGCACTGTCTAGACAAGCCCTAAACCTAAAACCAGTAGCTCGAAGGAAAATTTTTGAGGAAAATTACAAGGGAGCTCAGAATTATTAGGGCTATAATGGAATGATTCACTGCAGCAATTCTAAAATAAAGTGTGGGAAGCAATGTGATATGTAAGTTCAAATAGCTACAGAATAGCGTGGAATGCAAGTAATCCATGAATTATTTGCTCACATACTTGAATAATGCGATCTCCCTCTCGTAGGCGACCATCTTTCGCAGCAATGCTGTTGGGATCAATCTGCAAAACAGAAGACTTGTAAACAGTGCTTAATTTGTAAAGAAAGAGGTGCTGGGGCTCATGTTATTTTTTTGTATTCATAAGCCTGGAGACATTGGGGTTATGAACTGACAAGCTTAGAGGTGCCAGGGGCTCAGCATAACAAATTAAGCACTGCTTGTAAATGCTACAGAGGTTTAAAAGAGAGGTTTCAATCTTTCACCTCCCATTTTAAACATGGCATTTACAATGCAAGTAAAGTGGGTTGAATTGAGATGTCAGTATCCAGCGCTGGGTCCATGGTTTCTATCTCATAAATAATTATTAGCGAATCTCCCTTGCTTTCATGAACCACAAATTAAAATGACTGGGTTAAATGTAAAATGTTTTCTTTCTGACATGAGCCTCCAGAGAAGACAGGCTTGTGTTACATATGAGAAGTTTTCTCATTTGTGCTTTCAGAAGTAACATTTAAACTTTGAAAAGCAGCTCTTTGATGATCTATGCCTTACAAATGGGAGGATTAAGTCCTACTTGATGTGTTGTAAAGGAGGGTGTATTAAATTTAAGGGAGTTTTTCTCTAACTATTTAATTTGAAATGGATAAAAGGTTTGCTAAGTATAAATTAATAAATGATATAAAGTTAGGTAAGTCCATGTGCAAATTATTGTTTGCATTAAAGGAAGCACAGAATGCCAAGCAGGCATGAAATATTTAGTTGCAACCTAATAGAATTGCTTGCAATTTTATTCTATTTATCTGGATGTTCACAACAATCCACAACAATCAAAAATAGACATCAGATGCAGAGAGCATGAAGAATTCTTGGCACATTTAATCTGAAGTAAAATGCATTGCATGGATCTATTTCAGTAAACATGAAGATTAGGTGTCAATGTCATGATTGTGATGTCCAGGGACAACACTGTTTTACGGAGCTAATGACACTATTAAAAATATGTATTTTTATTTCATGGTAGAGAGAATGTGGCATTTCATGTTTGTTGGCACAATCACTCAGAGAAATAGGTTTTTTCCTGGGACTTTCTATGCTTGGATATGATAGAGGTCTACAAAATAATGAATAACACAAATAACACAAGAGTAGGAGGTTACCAAATGAAATCGATAGACAGTAGGTTTAAATCAAACAAAAGGAACTACTACTTCATACAATGCACTGTCAACCTGTGGAACTCATTGCCAGGGGATATTGTGAAAACCACAATTAGACTGGGCTTCAAAAAAGAACTAGGTAAGATCATGGAAGAGGCGCCCATCAATAACTATTGGCCAAGATGGTTAGAGCTGCAACCCCACATTCTGGGTGTCTCAAATTTCTATTTGTTAGAAGCTGAGAATGAGCAACAGGGTGTGGATCATTTGATGATTACGTGTTCTGACCACTCCCTCTGAGTCACCTGGCACCAGCCATTGTCAGAAGATAGGATACTGGCCTACCAGGACCATTGGTCTAACCCAGTATGGCCTTTCTTACGTTATGCAATTGTTCTGGAGTAACTCTAAAGGTGGTAGAAAGGGTACAAAGCATCTGTTTTGCCCTTTGACATAGTCTCCAGATTATGTAACAAGATTACCCAGGGGTTCTCAAATTTGAGAGCACAACTAAAGTTGGCTGGGACATGTTTTTAAGAAAATGAAAGGTTTTATTTTGCAAGACACTTTTTCATCAAAAGATTTTGAGTTTTCATGAAAACATGAAAAATTTCATCTAAATCAGTTTTCATGGAAATTTCCATGTTGATAAAAAATGAACATAAATTTCCCTTGGGAAGCTGAGAAGATTTCTGTGGGATTAACATTAGTGACACCAGATTCAGGCTCTTTATGTATATACCAACGACGCCTTTCAATTTTTTGGGCATCCCATGGGACTGTGGGATTTTGCTATGGTTGATGCTTCTGTGAAGAGTGTTGTTTCACTGGAGAGAACAAGAGGCTAGTCATAGGAGCCTGAGGTGAAACCTTTTACAGTTGAATTATATCATATTTTCATACATGTCCAACATTCCAAATTAGTAACATGGAGTACAGCTTTTAAAAAACGGTTGGGTGGGCACATAGCACAAGCAGTGTAGCCTTCTGACCGCATGGTGGGGTAGAAATAGTTGCATTGTGGGGGCAGGAACAAAGGGAGGGATCAGATTATACAGGAGCCTCCAACACAATGGGAAGCTGTGCAAAGGGGAATTGTTGCCAAACTGACTGATGCTAGTAATAACTGGTTCTAAAGTTGGCCAAAATTAGGAAATTCTGCGGGTGGTTGACCTAGAACAAATGCATGGGTCTTTAAATTGAAGAATAGACATATATGTCATGTTAGAGACGAAATCGCAGAAGAAACATAGATGAGAAATGCCAGAGGGAAATAGTTGTCTATTGTAAGGTACAATCTTGTCTTTGGTTGTGCACTAAACTGAAGTATTGGGTGAAATCTTGGCCCCACTGAAGCTAATGGGAATTTTGCCATTGACTTGAATGGACACAAACTTTTACCTATTAATTGTGTAAAGGAAAATAAGGAATTATCTTTCAGTTATTCCCCTCGCAAACATGTTTAGAATATCACCAGACATGACTGAGTTAGGCACAGGGATGATCTTTTCTTATCCCCAACACTATAGTTTAAAAGACCAATTGTACTCTATATGAAAGCATCTCAACCGTACCTCACTAACATAAATACCAATGTCATCTTCATCATCAGTTCGATAACACACAGTAAGGCCGAGCTTGTCCTGGCTGTTCACTCTATGCAAGTCCACTTCCTAGGCAAAGAAAAGAATGTTCTGAATGAGACATCAGTGAGTGATGAAAGCCATTTTTTAAATGCAATGCAAATATTTTGCTTCAATGATATACTGGATCTCTTTTCGTTTTACTGTGAAGACCATGTTAACGTACTGAGTGAAAAGTGGATTATATGCAGACAATCGATAGCTAGGGCATTTCTGACCCTTCAATCAATATAAAGTCATTTTGAAAACGGACCATTTATTGATCTTAAAGAAGAAAAATTACCTATATTTCATGTGGTGGCAAGAATTCCAATGCTAAAATATTTTAGAAAGTATTATTTCAATATTTGCGATAGGTTGCATATATTTTCCTATGCACAATGCAACATTTGACAATATTTTCTGATTTATTTGGAAGAGTACGGCATGCTGTGGTACATTAATTTTAATAGTTTTGCAGCTTTCAGTGAGGAATGACAATAAGTTTCTAAAGATAAGAAACACGCTGGTGGCTACAAGATTTTTTTCAGCAGCGGGTGTGACATTGTTTGTAGAAATATATTTTAGCTTGACCAGAGTATGGATTGACCAGGCAGGCCACACTACTCCAGCATTTGCTGGTGGCATGGTCAGTCTTGGAGGAATGTAAGTTTTAATTTTTTTTTAAAAAAAAATGAAGATTTAGACGTTTGCTGTGAACAAACACCCTCTGCTGGCTTCTCCCCATGTTCATGGCTCCTTTGCATTCGTCTGTCAGAACAAAGGTTGGTAAAACAGTTAATTTGACCGGCTGAAGTTTTTCATTGTGTATAGGACTCCCCATCTCGTATAGTCTGCATAGCTGCCTCCTCCCCCTGTCTCCGTCTCGAGAGTGGTGTGCTAAGAATCACTGAGCATTTCAAGCACTCTCAGTTCTCTGATGTAAGCCCTTGCCTGGAGTTATGTCCTACTCCTAGCCAGTCTGTGATTCTGCTGAATCACAAGTGAGAAGGTTTCCACAAGTGAGAGATATGATGCCCTTTCTACATACCTTCTTCCTCCCCACAGATAGACAGGCAATAGTAAGGCTAGCAAACTGTTTTTAGAAGGCCCTGACAGCTGATCAATGAAAGGGACCATACATTCTTTGCAGCTTGCTCTAGGCTGGAAGCAAAATAAAGATGCTGTGATGGAGACCTGCTGTTGGAAACGGGATTCGAGAGACCTGAAAAACTGGGCAAAAGGACATGGGATCAGAATGTGGGCATGAGCTCAGGTATGAATCCCTGAACCTTCCCATGACAAGTCACGAAGCAACCCTATTCTAACCTAGCAACTTTGGACTGGACAAGAAGCAGCAAATGTAAAAGTTCTGATAACCTAATTAATTATTTCTCAACATCTCTCCATTTCATCCTGCGGTGCCATTCATACAGGGAAAGAGAATGAAACAAGTAGATATGAATAATTTATTGGCTCGCTTAGATGACAGCTGCCAAGATCAGCAGTCTCTCGTTATTTACTTGTCAACATGTGTAATTTTTTTTTAAACCGTAGCAGTAAATGTCAATGACATTTCAGATGATATTTAAATGGTTTCAATCAATAGTATCCATGTTGAACTATAGTTTTTCCCCCCATCTTACGTTACATAAAGGTTGGCTACCTTGCACTAATTGCTGAATTTTTCCATATTTTCCATATTTCCATTTTCTGAAGATTTGTCATTTTTAGAGAGGAAACTGAAATTGTTCACTGGGAATCATTAGATAAAAGTGGGGCTGATTCTGATCTCAATTGTGCTGGTGTAAATCCAGGGTATCTCTTTTGATGTCAATGGGTTTAGCCTTGATTTTATGGGGAAGAATGAGGCATTATGCCCCTAAATTAGGTTTAGCACAGTTCTTCTGCATTTTTTGTGTACCTTAACAAAGGGGCTTCATGTCTTTAAGACACTCTACACATCTGAGATTGTGGCTGTGAAGAAAAGAATAAGAAATAGCATTTGGCTGCTGTATAAGATCATACTGTCTGTTCTATCTGCAATGAAAGAATACACAAAGTTAGATAGATCCTATGTGATGGTTAATACTTTATTATTTTTGGGGGAGATAGGCAAGGTATTTGTCTCTTCTTGCTTATAGCCTGTATATAACAATATTCATTGGTTTCAATACATTTTACGTAATTATACATTTTATACTGAAGCATGAGAAATAGCATCTGATATATTCAGAAGGGGATAAATCACCGCAGGGAATTTTAAAATAACCAATCTTTGGACAGGTGGCCTTCTGGAAAAAAATCCTGCAAAAAGAGACTCAGAGCAGGTGTTTAGTACCTGATTTTTTTACACATAATTAATTGATAGACTTATCCTTGGGTAATCCCTCTAGCCCCGGAATAAATAGGATTTCATATTACTCTACATATGCTAATTTTGTGTACTTAAAAATAGTTAAGGCTCTAGTATGTGCATTAATGTTTTAATGTAATCATAAAGTTCTGAAAGATTTTGATAGATATAAGTATATAAATCCAAATTCTTCAAAGCAAAGGCTAATTGCAAGATTAAGGGTACATCTACACTGCACAGCTATTTTGGGGTACAGGGCCTGGTATTTTGGCATTCCGGTAACCGGTTAAGGGATGTCTCAAAATATAGCACGTTCTTTCGAAATTTGGTGCTGTGTTAACATGCCATATTTTGAAATTCAGTAGAAATAAGATATGCATCTTACTTTGAGTTTCGGGTGCTGTGTAAACACACCCTTGGAGTCAAGTTTGTTTAGTGCATGGGTTCTATTATATGAAAAGAATCCCAATTTGCAAAGCCTCATGATAGTTTGTCCATTTTTACTGAGAATGTTCAAGTCTAGGAATTAATATTGGCATTTCAATTTTCCTTTGAAAGGGTAAAGTAAAACTTGACTCCTCTGAGTCCTTCTATATCTCCTCCCTACCACTCTGGAGTTTCTCTATCCTGCAAGCCCTAGTCTGGTGGCAGATGACTAAAGTTTCATGCATAGTGACTGCTAGACTGCTCCCCAAGTCCCTCCCATGTGGACATTCTGGGCACGTCTACACATCAGAGCTAAAGCTGAAATAAGATACAAAACCTGAGCTATGTCAATTGTGTCGCTTAAGTCAAAATAGCTTATTTTGGCTTTTGGCGCTGTCTACATAGCAGGAAGTTTGAGAGAGAGCACTCTTCCTCTGACTCCCCTTATTCCTCATAAAATAAGGGTTACAGGAGTTGGAGTAAGAAGTCCTCTTGCTTGATATTATTTCGACATTGTGTCGAAATAACGGCTTGTAGTGGAGACACGGACTGTATTATTTTGGCAAAATGTCAGTTACTCTGTGTAGTGGGGTGGAATGGCCACCCTCTGAGCCGGAGGCGGAGGAACCCCTCTGGGAGCCATTTTGGGGCCAGCCTAGCCCCGCCCCCTCACCTAACCAGAAGTCAAAGGGCGGGGCTAGGACTATAAGAAGGCTGCCGTGGAGCTCAGTCAGGGCCCAGTCTCCAAAGGAGCCGGAGGCCTGTCTGGAGCTCCTGCCTGGGGAGGCTAAGACCCGGGCTGGGCCGCCCTCAGCCACCTTCCCGGAGGCCGGCCAAGGCTTCCCTGCCCGGGCTACTGAGGCCTGGCCAGGCCCGCCAGCAGAACCAACCGCGGACCCAGAGGACGGGACCGAGCCGCTGGACCAGCTGGACCCCCGATGGTTACTGGAACGCCGGGGCCGGACAAGCCCCGCGGGATGCTACAGAGCTCCGACCTCTTGACCCCTGGATTGGGCCGCCCGGCCCTGCTGAGACGACACGGGCCTCAACTCCCCGACAGGCCTGCTGGAGCTACAGGTACCTGGGAAGGGGGGGAGATGAGAAATGGCCCGGGGGTAGCCCGGGCGGAGAGCCGCCCGCAGCCAGCAAGTTACGGGCTGGAGCCCTGCTGAGCCAGTCGCAGCTGCACGGCTGCATTCAGGGCCCCTGGGCCGGGGCGCAGTGAGGTGGGTGGGCCTGCGCCCCCCCCCTGCCACCCCTCTAACCGGGTGGCAGTCTCCCCCCCTCACCGCTGCTGCAGGTGCCCTACTGGTCCTGCTCCTGAATGAGGAGCTCCTACGAACTTGTGTATGTTTGCAGCCATGTCTTGCCCCAGGGCCTGGGCGCCAGTTGCTGCCCCGCCCGGAGTTAGGGCCTGGGTTTGGCTGGATGTGTTGCTTGGCCTGCCTGGCTTGAGGGCCAGGCCTTATAGACTGTATGTGTTACCTGCCCTGCTCGAGGGCTCGGGCTTACCGACCGGGCCTCGGGCAGGAACTCTTAAAGGGACAGGACTAAACTGGGCACCCTGCCTTGAACTGTGCGATAATAGACTTGCTGAGAGGGGTTGAACTTATCCCTCTGCGGCCCGGACCTGGAGCAAGGCCGGGCACGCGAACGATTACCTCTCGTCCCGATGTGAAGAAAGGCGGGGAAGAGGCTTGTCTCCGTCCCCTGAAAGGGGGGAAAGGCTTTGGCTGTGGTGGACATTGCTGGAGGGCAGTGTCCTGAAAGGGATCCGGCCACCTGCCAGCCGTTCTAATTCCCCAATTCGACGGCAGGTGGCGCGGTGGCAAGCGGGAAGCCGCCACACTCTGAAATAACACTGCTGTGTAGATGTACCCTCTTTTAGCTTAGTTTGGTGTTCCATAATAGAACAGGGATGGAGGAATATTTTGGGCTAGATAGGTGCTCAGACGTCATAGTGATGATCCCTGTTTAAGATCATAGCTACATTATGAAACCCATCAGCTACCTACACTGGGGAAGAGGAGCCAATGTATGCCTAGAATACAGACATTAGATACTGTAATGTCGGGAGAGTTTTAATACAATACAATCAGAATTATATACTAGGTGTTTTGCTGTAATATAACCTTTATAGACATAAGCAAAATGACTGGGATCCTTTGCTTGCATAAATCAGGTAAAATGTTTGATGGAAATATTAGAATACTCTCATATTGAATATGAAATTTTCTTAAAAGAATCGTCAACTTAGAGACAATGGGAACTTAAAATGTGGGTTGCTGAAATCTGTATGACATTAATAGCCAGGCAAGAAAAATGAACATGCACTATGATACTATTATGCCTCCATACACTTGTAATAATAGATTCAGAATTAGTGGTAACAGTAAATTAACATCTTTCCCCAAAAGGACTTTCATTCTCAGCAGATTATTGAATTGCTTTACAGATGATCTGAAATTATGTCCACTTTGCACATTTATAAAACCCCAGACCTTTGCTTAAAAGGGTAAAAATGAGCATTAAACGCTTGAAAAAATGGCTAGTGGGGACTGAAAAATTCAGAGATTCAATTTGTATGTCTAGCCAAATAGTTTTCTTGAAGTAAACACATTTTTTAAAATGAAGCTTTTTCTATGCTGAACCTTGAGCTACCAAACCAACAGGCCTTCTACTTTTGTGCCAGTCTCCACAGTGGATAAAAAAGCAGAGATGGGGAAACATCAACATTAAAATGTTGTTAAAATATAAAAAACAACAAATGGCCTAATAACACCTTAAAGACTAATAAAACATGTAGATGGTATCATGAGCTTTCATGGGCACAACCCACTTCTTCAGATGACAGGAGTGTAGGAAGTCCAGATCCAAGAATAAATAAGGGAAGGAGGAAGGGGGGAGAAGGACCAAAAAAGAAAAAAGTGAGCAAGAGAAAAAGAGACAGTGAGTAGATAAGCTTCAGAGGGGTAGCTGAGTTAGCCTATAACAGGAAAAACTTAAACAACAAATAGTCTAGTAACATCTTAAATACTAAATAGTTATGAGAGGCTGATAAGAACCATTAGTTTGCACTTGGAAAGGAAGACGACCAACACCAGATTCTACACAGACATCAAGAACCATTAGCACCTTCATTGTTTGTTGGTTTGTTTGGTTAAGTCATTAAGGTGTGGAAGCCAGCCGATATCCCGGTTCATACCATTTGCATAAGAATTAAACTTGTGAATGAAGTTAAGTTCCAACCCTTCTCTGTGTATTTGGATTGTGGAGTTGGTCTGAAACAAAACGGTGACTTGAAGATCCATTAATGAGTGTCCAGTCAGATTAAAGTGATCTCCAAAAGGTTTTTGTGTGTTGCCTTTTTGGATATCTGATTTGTGTCCATTAATTCTTTCCTGTAGAGACTGTCCAGTTTGGCCAATAATATATTGCAGTGGGGCATTGCTGGCATTTGATGGCATAGATCACATTAGGGGATGTGCGGTTAAATGAGCTTCTGATGTGGTCGCTGATGTGGTTGGGTCTAGTGATGAAAATGCTGATACAGAGTTGTGGACAGAGTTGGCACTGGGGCTGATTGCGGGGGTGGGTTCCTAGATGATTGTGGAGGTATGTTGCGTGGTTACTGGAAAGAATTTGTTTGAGGTTAGGTGGTTGTAAGCGAGAATTGACCTTTCATCTTAGGGCTTGGCTGTATACAACAGATATCATCATGTAATTTTACTGTCGTGTCAAGGAAGTGTATTTCTTGTGTGGACTGATCCAGGCTGAAGTTGATGGTGGGGTGGAAGTTGTTGAAATCCCTGTGAAATTCTTCAAGGGTCTCTTTCCAGTGGGTCCATGTGATGAAGATGTCATCAATGTAGTGTAAATAGAGTAGATGGCAAGAACTGAGGAAACGTCATTCAAGGTCAGCCATAAAGATGTTGGCATATTGTGGTGCCATGTGGGTGCTCATGGCTGTGCCACTGACTTGAAGATACAAATTGTCTCCAAATTGGAAGTAGTTGTGGGCTCATTTAAACACAGTTGCAGAGCTCAGTAACCAGGTGTACAGTGCTGTCATCGGGGAATGGCGTGCCTGATAGCCTGTAATTCGTCTTCATGTGGAATGTTGGTGTAAAGAGCTTCTATATCCATGGTGGCTAGAATGATATTTTTAGGTAGATTACTGACGTTTTGTAGTTTCCTCAGGAAGTTGGTGGTGTCGCGAAGGTAGCTAGGAGAGCTGTTATCACTGAGGAAAGAGTCAATATAGTCAGATAATCCTGTTGTAAGTGTGCCAATGCTTGAGATGATGGGTCGTCTGGGATTTCCAGGTTTGTGTATCTTGGGTAGCAGATAGAAAACTCCTGGTTGGGGATTAGGGAGGATGTTAATGTACATTTGGTCCTGAGCAATATCAGGGAGTTTGAGCAGTTGTTTCAGGTTTTTTTGGTATTCTTTAGTGAGATCACAAGAGAGAGAGGCTTGTAGAATCTGGTATTGGTGAGTTGTCTAGTCGCCTCTTGTTCATAATCTGTTCTGTTATGATGACTACTGTACCCCCTTTGTCAGCCTCTTTGATTATGACATTAGAATTGTGTTTGAGGCTGTGTGTAGCAGTGCATTCTGCATGACTGAGGTTATATGTTGTTGTTTGCTGACAATGTCAGCTCAAGCATGTTTGCAGAAGCAGTCAAAGTAGAAATCAAGATTCTCATTGCGACCATTAGTAGGGGTCCACATAGAAGTCTTCCTCTTGTGGGACTGGCGGGGAGGAGCAGCAAGGTCACTGTGTTGTACATCGATGTGCTGGGAATATTCCTTTAGGCAGAGGCAGCAAAAATAGACTTCCAGATCGCCACAGAACTGAATCATATTCATAAGGCTGGTGGGAAAGAAGGAGAGTCCTCGAGATAGGACAGAAGAGGAATCTATCCTAAGAGAGTGGTTGGATAGGTTGACAATGTTGCTAGTGAGTTGAAAGTATCAGGAAAGAGTGATCCTGCGGCCTGTAGGAGTTTGGGTAGTTTATTGTCTGTTTTCTTCTGAAGGGAGATGAAGTGATTGTTGAATGTGGTTTGTTGAATTTTAGTAAAGTCTGGGAAAGATGAAGTGGGTGTGGGGAAGCTTGTTTTTTTTATGACAGTTTCTAATCTTGAGAGCTCCTCCTTGATTGTCTTCTGTATGTATAGAATGCTGATAAGTTTCTTTGTGAGAGTGTGGCATAATCTCTGGCTGTAGTCTGTGGGATACGTAGATTGCATTTTTCACCCTCAGTCTCTCTATCATAATCATCCAGGAACCCACCCCACAGTCAGCCTCGGTGTCAACTTTGCACTAGTGATTTAATCACTGGACGCAACCACATCATTCACCACATCAGAGGCTCATTTTAACTGCACATCCACTAATGTGATCTATGCCATCAAATGCCAGCAATGCCCCACTGCCATGTATATTAGCCAAACTGGACAGTCTCTGTGGGAAAGAATTAATGGACACACATCAGATATCAGGAGCCCCACCTCGCTCTTCCCCAGAGTTAGTTTGTCAATCAGCTGCTCTAAAATGTTTTGCTGCCTCTGGATGTGTTCTAATGGAAAAATGTCAAAATATTTATTTAGGGTCTTTCAGTTTCAACAGATGACCACTTAACCTATTTAGAGTTATTCACTGCCTGGATGTGCCTATGGGAGTGTCTTAGTGCATCTTTGAATCTAATGCCATGTGCAGAACTGGCACTTAAGCAGACCCTAGAAAAAGGTCTAAGCTCAGCTGATCAACCGCACAATAGATGACAGAAAAGCGTATCTGTCACTTTTCTGACAGGGATCACCCCCTCTCTTGCTATCTTCATCCCTGGCGTCCAGAAATAGCTGAATAAAGAGATCAGTCAACATCACAGATGGCCATGGCTTGGGGGAGGGAATCAGGCACTCTGGGCACAGCAGGAACAAAGGTCTGAGCTGCCCCAGGACAAAACAAGAGGCTAGACAAGTGGGTATGTGCATGCCAACAGCATGCCATCTTTGATCTGATTTCAGCGCAAAGCTTCTTCCTCTGGAAGAAAGACACCTGGATGAAGGAGCTTTGAATTTAGGATGGAGTAAACCCTGCTGTGCACATGGGGACTTCAAAATACAATGGTTTGAGTCTGAACATAATGTGAAATAATTCTGGGTTGTCTTTGTTTGCAGAGAAGAAACTGAAGGTAGAGGAATCTCACCAGGGTGTCAATGCATACCTGATGGAGTATCCTCTGGACCTCCTAACCAGTTTTCAAGTATGATTCCTAAATGGACACTAAAGCAACAAAATACCCATTTCAGGCTCTGAGTAGATTTTGGTGATCAAAGTGTCTATTGCCAATGATTAGATACTGGGGGGGAGGGGTGCACCAGGGCAGAAGAATGGCCCTTGGCTAGCATAAATTGTGTATAAAGGTCCCAAGTGGGACAAGTGGAAGAACTTGGAAGAGTTGAAGGGCTATCTCATCCTCATCCGTGGGACACGGCATCTGAAAAGCTGTATCTGCCGTTACCTTTTGGGCCAAATTATCTTTTTAATTTAAAAGATTGTAACATCTGAACCTGGTCCTCTTTGGCTGAGGGTTGGGGAGGGGCGAAGGAATTATCTCTTGAAAGGGAAAGTGACCAAAGTAGCTTGATTGTAAGGGCTGGACCTACACAGCTGACTCTCAGTTCAGCAGGGGATGGTGAATATGGTAATGTTGTTACAAAAAACAGATAAACGGACAGATGACTTTGCAGGGAACAATCACCATCAGTTCTAAAAGGGGAACCAATTGAGAGGGGGAAAAATTGATGCATAATGTCTTCCTTTGAACTAAGGTATGTTAACCTCTTTTACCAGAGTCCTGCTAGTGTAGCCTTCACTGATCAGCAATGGAGAGGTGCTAAAATCCTTCAGATCTTTTAAGGGACACCTCTGATTTCCAAGGGGCTACTCATCCAGTTGCTTCAGAGAGCAGTTATTTTGGATGAAACTAAGTGTTGGGATTTTATATTGTGGGCAATAAGAACTGCATCAGATTTAACCATCTGTGACATTGTAACCTAACCTAACAGGTCCTGTCCTGATGCAGATGTCTTGGAGAGAGCGAGTGAGCAGAGAGCTGCTAGCTTTAAGTAATCAACCAGACAAAACAGTGTTCTGTTGGATCCCCCACCCCAATGTTATGCTTTGTCTCAAACAAATTTAACTTGGAAGAATTCCTCTCAATCCCTGTACTTGTGATTAAGACATTTGCTTGGATAAATAGGAAGTTTGGATAGGGCAATAACATAGTAAATGTTGAGAGAACAAGTGCACGTATCCTCAGTTCAGAATTTTCTCCTTTGTAGACCAAGGGAATTAACATATTGAAGGAAGCTTCTATAGTACCTGTCTGGCAGCTGGTCTGACTTGCTCTGAATAAACATTTAATCCATAACGTTCAGGGAAATCCTTCAGTGATATATTACTTCTCTTTGAACCCGAAATTAATTCTGTCTGGGTCTTTTTGCAAAGTTGAATGTATTAGCTATCTTAAAATGAAATATTAATTCTATATTTTTTCAATGAGACTCTTGTGTAAGAAATGTCCAAGTTATTTTGTTTGTGTATTTTTACTGAACTGAACACATGATAGTTAAATCTGGACCATGAATCATTTTTTGAGAGAATCTTTAGGAGAACAAAATGGGCTCTCAATTTTCATGGCTTTTAAATAATTCCAGCATAGCCGATACCCTCTAGACATTTATAGAAAAATGTTGCCAAATGGTGTGTTTCACTGGTTTGACCTTGTTTACTTGTTACAAGTCAATAACAAGACAGTTATAGGTCGTAAAAGTTTAGACAAGGAGCTCTGATTGAAATTCAGAGCACATTTTATAGACACAAAAGCCCAGAAGGGTGACTTGATGGTTTGCTTGCTTTAAACAATCCCACCACAGTCAATGAAACAAGTGCCTTTGTGGTCTGTAAAAACGCATCTATCAATAGGCAAACAAAAAAGCAACTAGCTAGACGAGTCTTTGTTATAGCACGTTGACTCTTCCATTGATCTTGGTTTCCAAGATTGGAACAAGAATCATCAGTGGTTTTTAAGAAATACTATTAGGCTACAGAGATGTTTCTGATGTTCAGCTGCTTGTGTTACTAAGCTGATCACCTTTTGCCACCAAGTACTATATCAATGTCAAAATTATTAATGTTGGGGTTTAAGCTGGCTACTGAAGTGCACATGTTGAAAGAGTTTTCAATTCAACTGGCTGATCTTCCAAAGGAAGCAGTGCAATTTAGCCACAATATTAGATTTTTAAGACACAGTTTTGAAAAGACAATTGCAGAAGATGCTAATGTGCTCAACATTTCCCTTAAAACTGAAATCCATATTGTGTAAAAGACACTGTGGAGACATTGTAATGACAAAAAAGTCGACAGCTGCTGATTAAATTTATTTCACTGATACCTTCTCATCTGATTTCCATTTGAATTGGTATACAGAGGCCAATTACAGCCAGACCTGTAGATTTTAGTTATCTTGTAAATTTTGTATGTGGATTTAAGGCTTTGAGCCTTCAAACACTAATGTAGGTGAACAACTTCATGCTCATGGGGTGAGATTCTCAATACACTATCTGTGCTGGCTTAACTCTGCTTGCAACTAATTCACTGGTAAAACTTACACTATTTAACTGGTGAAGAGCTTGGCCAGCACTGATCTTTTTGGAAAATGAAGTATTAGCAGGACTGAGATGCAAGAAATATGTGGTGCACAGCAACTGAGAGTGACCTTTTGTGTTTCACTGGCACATGGACAACCAAGTATATATTAACCAGATCAGACTTCAGAGACCAAGTCAGATGTACTAGCCAGTGGCTACAGAAATATTAGGACATATATTACCAGAATAAATGTAGAAGTAAAAATAGTAACTTCAGTGGAGCTACTCATGAACGTAATGTTAGGCACATACTTCGGTACCCTCCTAAATCATGCCCCATGTGTATAAATTGCACTCTCAATGGCAGGAGAGTTGGTAGTAATGTAATGAAATTCATAAAGGGAAAACTGAATAATAAGCTTCTGGTTGAGATATATAAGATTTTCCCAGTTAAGTGTTGGAACTTTCATCGCTGAAAGACATTTTAAAATGGACCGTACAAAAGAAAAAAATTGCATTAGCAGGAAGAGGGATTTAGATCCACTCATGTGTCTGTTCTGCTTTTAATGTCTATGATTCTACACATATACTGCTGTAACTTTTCAGTTACGATAATGGAACATTTTAGTAATTTGAGATTTTCCTTGATTTCCTTCTACAACTTTAAAAATAACTTTACATGAGTAAGACTGGCTATCTTTGTTTCCAACCCTGCGGATATTTAGAAAGAATATACAACTGAAGTGTAAAAATATTGTACTTGGAATTTGTGATCCATGGTGTTCCACTTACAAAATCATTTTTTTCACATTGTGTAATAAATATGTAATTACATATGGCTGGATCCTTAGGTACTGTACATCAGTATAGTTCCACTAAAACAATGCCATTTTACACCAGCTGAGGATTTAGCTTATAATTATGACATAGTTGTATAAGCTTTAATTTTTGCAGCCTGCAGAGCAACTGAAGAGTAATATGTTATGTATTATTCCTAGAAATGCCTTTTGACATTCTATATCTATAATTGTAATTTAATGCTGACTACGATCTTGACACATGACGACATATTAAACGTTTTGAATGTTAAATATTTATTAATAGTTGTTAAATACCTCTAATTCTAACTCATCTCTGTCCATTTCTTGATGAATGCCTCCCATGTAGTCATTTGGATCATAGTATTCATGCACCGATGAATGACTGGAAGAATAAAGTATGTTTTAGGATATTATGCGCTGTTCTAATTAGCATATCCAATCCATCCTAAACCCACAGCAGATCATCACTAACATGACGGATTTATAATCAGACCTACAAGTACAGTGGAGTGTGTACTGTTTATAATAATACATTAGGTGAAAGCCATACAAATATAAAAATTGTGCTGCAACTTAAACATAATGAATATAAAGACACCCTAACATGTTTTAGAATGGCAAATTTAAAATTTATGACTCCCCTTTCTCTCCCGCCTCCCCTCCCCAAAGCCAATCCCATAAAACAAAAAGGAGTTGGTGAGGTGAGACGAGAGCTCAATGGTGAAATTAGGACAAAATTGTATAAGTAAAACCATCAATTTTCTGATAGATTGGCAGATGTTGCACGCATAGATAATTCTTTAGGATTTCTGAGTAAAAAATGGGGGTTGCAAAGTGCTAAGTTTTTTCAGAAAAGATCTTACAGTGCACATATACTTCACATCTGAATAGTCCCTTTCATCAAAGAATGTCCAATGGCTCGGGATACATGAAGATATGCAATAGCTCTGAGGGGTGCAGTTTGTAGGTTGGGCTACTGAGACACAAAGAAGTTAAAGTAACTTGCCAAAGGAAGCACAGTGAATCTAATTGAGAAGGGATTAGAGGCGTGCAGTTTGAGGAAAGATGTAATCTATATGAGATTATGGGGATCAGACCTTTGACAATGTTACACAAGAATAACTGGAGTGTGAGAGGTGAGCACAAAAGGAGAGATCAACAGGATACAGCCAAAGATACTGGAGGCTCTCACAGTTTTGCAAATGCAGCTTGGTTCTTGCTTGCAACACCACTACTGTTTCTTCTGGTTTCTGCTAAGTAGACACTTCCAATTGTTCTCAGCTGTCTGGTGATGGCTGTTTTGTGATATGGACAAATGTTCACTGGAGAGTATGAGGAGAATACTACGTTTGCTTTTACTTATTAAATAAATTGGATATAAGCCCGGGTATACAGAGATGAAATTACCTTTGCCACCTTAGTTAATATTTGTACTTTACTTTGAAGATGTAAAGTACTATCAAATTGCTAAGTATTACTATCATCATCATTTAGTCCCCAGCAATTTAGGATTAAAACAATAGGCTATTAGTGATTGGCAATTGAAACACAACGGGCTGTGTTTAATGATTAGCAATTTAAATACACGCCACTCTCTGTAAATTGCCAATCATTATTGGCATGTTTTTTTTAAATTCCCGTTCTCCTGAGACAGCTAAACTTACTTGCACTTTTGGGATTTTCAGCAGTATAATGCTTTGGCGATCACCAATGACTGTGCAGCAACTTTATTTACTTCTAAGATTGAAGTGAACTCCATTTGATTCCTTGTTAATCAGATGCACTTTTCTAGGTAAGTGAGAGGCTATTTAAAAAACAGTATCCGCTATTTTGCTGAAATGTCTGGGTTGTTCAAGGAGCAGGCTGATTTTAGTGGACTATGAAATAGGCAGTGAGAGAAGCTAAACATAAAGGACAGTTTTTACACTGGTACCAAAAAAGCATGAAAACCATCAGAAAAAGTCTTCATTTGCATGGACAGTTGGGTTAGTGGGGTGTATAAATACCGCTTTGTATGCACAAATGCCTCTTTCCCTGTGATTGAGTTTTGTATGCATAGTTGTTCAGATGCAGCTCAAAACCAGGCCATTGTTGGCGTTCCAACTTCCAATCAATGTCTAACGTGTGAGTGGAAGTGTTAGGATCCATCTTACAGCTGGGCCTCTTTCATGTACACTGTAACCGAAATGGCTTCTCCCATGAATTCCTTTTTCACCACATGTATAGGGGTAGTAGTTGCATCACAGTGCGCGGCCTAGCAGCTGGAAATTCAGGCAGATGTCTCCTCAGAGACTGTAATAGCATTAACATCAACCTCGTGGGTATATGTCTATGGAATGTAATGCCGCGAAGAAGAAGAAGAGCTCTAAGCTTCACTGCCAGTTGACTGTCGGAGGGCTTCAAAACTAGCCCTCTATGCAACAGTAAAAAGTGGGCTGGAAACAAAGGCCCCAGAGTAGTTGCCCTTTGGCCCCACTATCGGTGAGCATGCCTCTCCCACGAAAAGAATGAAACATTCGGAGCACCGTGCACTTATAGTCGTGCGACCAATGTCTGGCTCAGTTTATGCATGATGACATGGCACAAACTCCACAAGCAGCATTGATGTCTCTTCCTGCTCTTTCTTCTCTATGGGAACCCTCTGAAAGGAGTCTGGGAGGGCACAGTGGGACGATTCTTATGTTCATCCTCATAGCCAACCTGGCCTTGCTCAGACATGATCATACACTAGGAACTTGGGTAACTATGTTGCTCGGGGTCTGGTTTATCCATAGTTATACAGACCTAACCCCTGGTGCAGGCAGCACTATAGTGACAGGAGGGCTTCTCCTGTGGACATAGCTATCACCTTTTGGGGAGGTGGAGTATCTACATCGACACGAGAAGCTCTCTCCTGTTGGTGCAGGTCGCATTGTCACTAATTGCTACAGCGGTATAGCAACACCAGTTCAGCTGTTAAGACAAGCTGGAAACCTTCTGGACCTCTACACTGCACAGACCGAATAGGGGGTGCATATTATATATGTGCACGTATTTCAAGGAAGTTACAACAGTTGATGTCTGATGCTTTTGTGTCATCTTCTGTGGCTAACAGAGGTAAATGTGGAGGGAATGGAGACAATTAGCATGGGTTTTATGGGGAACTCTTTTCCCTTCAAACAGTGGGGGGGGGGGGGGGAGGCGTGTGGTGCATGTGTGTATGAAGATAATTACAGTTTTTTATTTGTAAGTACAAAAGCATCAAACTACCATTAACAATAATTACATTTTGATTCCAAAACATCCTTGACAGCATTGGTGAGTAATTTCAGTCCTAGAATATAATTTATGTGAGTAACACTGCTGCAGGGTTATAATAAAGTAATTAATACACCGGAACAGAAAGCAGCTGTTCTTAGCAGTATGCAATTTATGGCAGCCATAAAAAATAAAGTTAAAACATAAGCAACCCAAAGAGGTAGTGAGGGGAATTACAAGCAACATTAACCTTTTCCTTTAAAACAACTACACACACACAAGATTTATAGAGCCTGATTGTGAACTCGGTGGGATTACTCATGTAACTGTTCACCAGTGTGTGTGTGTGAAGGGTTCAAAATCTTGCCCTGAATGTGGTAAGTTTTAAGAAAGAGTGTTTAGTGCGGTACAAAAAACTGCTACTTACTCCTCAGGTAAGAGGTATGGATCTAGTACTGAGACTGCTGGAGGAGGGGATCCCATCTTGGTCAGAGCCATGATATGTTCAAAGGTTATATCGGTCTGGGTGCCCGTATCTACCAGATAAGACTCATGAGAAGGGCTGAAGATCTTAGTGCGTGGGGTTCTCCTCAGGACCTGCACCACGATGGGCTCTTTGGCTGTTTTGAATGCTTCAACTGCCTGGTCATGTGTTGCTTTAGATAAATCTTTCCCATTTACCTGTGGAAAGAGGGAGAGGGAAACGATTAGAAGAGAACAGGGGATGATAACTTCCAGCCTTCATTTGCTAAAATGCCTATGAAAAGTCAGGAGTGAAAAGTCTGCTCTTCATCTTGCCGCCTCCTTTTAAAAAATATATTTGTTGAACAGATACCATGGTGACAGTTGCTGTGTGAAACCCTGAAATACGTTAGTGATATGCTCTGAGAGTCAGGGACGCATCTAAACAATGTGGCTTACTTAAAGCCTGGGGACCTTCAGGGCACTATGTAAGTGATAATTAGTAAGGGTAAAACAGGAGGTAGAAGACTAAGGGGATGGATAATGCAGGTTATGGAGCTTCTTTCCTCAAGGGAGGAAGGATGGTCTTGTGGTGAAGACAATGACTGAAATTCAGAAGATGTGGATTCAATTCCTGGTTCTGCTACAGCCTACTTGTGTGTCCTTGGATGTGTCACTTGGGAGCCAAGTTTTCACAAGTGTGCAGTATGTTGGCTGATGAACTCTCCTTTTAAAACAATCTGGCCCTGTTACGTCAGCCTCACTGAGAGCCTGGCTTCAGTTCCTCTCTGTAACTGGGGGACACTTTTCTAACTTGCAGGAGTGTAGTGAGGATAGATTCATTAGTGTGCTCAAGGTGTTTAGTTACTATGGTAATAAGGAAGCATGTGACTACCTAGTGAGGTAGGCCACCAATTTCAATGTGGATCAAGTTGACAGTGACCAAAAGGGGCATTCACTAGATGCCTATTCAGTGATCTATGAGAAATGTTTCCAGTTATTAACCTGTAATAAAAAGGCACCAACAGCTTATCATAATTGACCTCCAAATGGTGAGCAGACCTTGAGAGTGAAGAAGCAAATGGTGTGGGAGGGAAGGTTGCAAAGTCACTGGGCAGGTTTTACTAGTTTTATTTGTTTAGTGGAGGGGACTTCACTTCCCTTTGCTGCCCAACAGGCACTTTCAGGAGCTCTACATTCACTTTAACCTTTAAATGCTAGAGTGGCAGCAGTGGTTGATGTCTCCATTCACTGCCCTATCTGTCTCAGACAGTGTGGCCACTACTTGTGAGTTTATTGTAGGTCTCATATAGTTAGTTCTTTTCTTAAAGTTCCCGCTGCTGGAAGCAAGCAATTACAGGACAATCTCGGCATCCACTTAAAAACACGATGTAAGTTTTTACCCCCCGTACAGAGAAACTTGGAGACGGGAAGTACATGTAGCCTAAAGAGCCAAAAAACCAGGAAACAAAGAAAAAGAACTAGAAAGAGTTTTATTATAAGCCAATCTCATGGTATGTGGGGGCCAGAGTCTAACTACTGAACGCTTGGAGCTGGGCCCTTGTTTTTATGTGTATTTAGGAAATGCTAGGGCTAGTTATTTATGCAGCGCTCCTCCTATGTGTGACCTTTTCTTTCCTCTCCCAATACATGAGCACGTCTTAAATCTTGATAACATTTACCTTTCGCACCTCTCTGTGCCTATAATGCGAATCTGTTCACTACAGTTTCCTGATGAAGCTGAGCACTCCAATCTCAGTTTGCCAGAGGGTGGGGAACTGAATGCTACTCTCACGGACCAGAAGCATAATCACTCCCTTCCCAAAATCAGACCACTCCACTGCTTCCCTTCCTAATTTAAAGATTCTGTTCACAACTCTCCTCTCTTAAGTTTTGCCTCAGAATTGCTCCCTTTTCTGTCTCTTTACGTTATTGGTACAAGAGTGTTCTTGCCTGCAGCCTGGAAATGTCCGTATGTTTTTCTCTACCCTTTTGGGACAGAGTTTGCAGGAAAGACTGTGTAAAATGTTGTATTTACACATTATTTTCATTCACCGGGTAGCAACAGGTCCCATATTCTGCTGTTTATTTCAGCTGTAAGATTTCTCTAGGTTTAATTGTTTGAACAAGGCACAAACTGGCACCCTGTTTACTTCTTACAGATTAGAAGTCCCTCAGCACTTGTCCAAGCAGAACAAGATATTGATTCTGCGGCTCTGTTTTCTAGTTTCTTGCAAAATCATTTCCCCATATTACCGTACTACAGAACTATTGGGACAAGACCTTTGAATAAGGAATATTCCATCAGTACCTTGTAAACAACTTTTCTGATGAAACATTGCAGTGGTGCCTTAGCATCATAATAAAGGCTAAGGGTATGTCTACCCGCCATGCAGTGCACTCAGACAGAACTATTTGAGCTAGCCAAGCTTACAAGGGGATTTAAACACACAGTTCCCCTTTAAGTTGAAGCCTGAGTATCTAAATCACCTAATCAGATTTGAATACCACAACTAAGTATTACAGAAAAAAAGGACAGATTAGTGAACCATACTTTGACTAATGAATGACTGACAAGTGGAGTATGTCTATAATATATAATTTTGATTTTGGCAGTTTTATTTTCTTGTAGTCATTCGTACCTTATCAAAGATGTAATTAAATGTATTCTTTTTATGATACTTGTAAAAATTCAATTGGTTCAATGTAAAACAAGTTTGAGATTTTAGTTCTTTGGAAATGAGTAGTTCCTGGAAAGATGAGATTTATGGCAACCCATAGATAATTTTATACTAGCTAAGTAATTTTCTGCCTGGTGACCACACAACCTACCAAACTCTGTGTTCTCCTAAGTAACCAATGGATGTGTAACTGGTTCATCAGTCAAAAGGAAAGCTTTGTTAGATGTCATCTTATCACTGTGGCAACCTCTCTAAAGGTATGAGACTTTAATTACTGTGGTAATTCACTTTATATACACACACACACACACACACACACACACACACACACACAAAATAATCAAAGTAATTAGTAATTATATACATTTACACATAGGAAGAGAAGCTTATTTTTTAAAAACACAGATGCTGATGATACGTGTGTGATTAAGACATATGTAGAGAGAGAGAGACCGACCGATCAACCACTGTTTCCTACAGTGGTCCGCGCATTCACTATGAGAAATCTGCTAACTAATTTGTTTAGTTACAGACTCTGTAGCCATGAAGCCTTGCCGCTCCCATTGGCTCTGGCTTGCCATTTGCAGCCAAGGGAGCTGCGGGAAGCAGCGTGGGCCAGGCCACTTTTTCCCGCGGCTCCCCTTGGCTGCAAACAGTGAACCGGAGTCAATGGCAGCTGTGAGGCTCCATGGCGCCAGATCTGGTAAATAAACAAATGGTAGCAGCCAGTTAGCAGGTTTCTCAGAGTGGATCCGTGGACCAATTTGAGAAACACTGATATAGACCATATCAGTATTGCTAGACACAGGTTTAGTCCTATTCAGTTTAAACATACGCTTCTCTTCCTAGGAATAAATAAATTTCAAAACTTGAAAATACCTTTTTTGATTAAGATGCTTTTTGGCATCAGACCAGACTCTATTCTTAGTTCCTCTGAATTAACATTTAACGCTTCTGAGTGTCAGGGAATTACTTCAAATGTACTCAGGGTTGCTGAGATCAAGATCTGTTTCCACATCTTTAACACTAGGACACATACAACAGTGTTGTTTGGGAATGAAGAGCTAAAATGAGCAGAATGGCTATTTCCCTCAGGAAGCCAATAAACTTCAGTTAGGAAGTACGGATAAGATCAGTGGAGTAAGATAAATCACTGGTCAGTGTGTGCTACATGTTTCCCATCTGTGCCTGATCCACAAGTGATGAGTTAAACTCCTGGTTACAGAATCTGGTTCTTTAGCTCAAAGTGTAGAGACTCATTCTCTTAGCTGTGAACATCATTAGTTCAGTTCTCAGAGTTGGCGAAGATGGTAGCCAGGGCAGTACGGAATCCTGCTTGATAGATCAATTGAAGAGCTGTGTTAATAGGAAAACCACCGATGACGTGGGTATGTGCAGCTGTGCTGATACGGATAACAGGGATACAGTGATTTATAGTAGCTAGTCTCTGTGGAGACACACATCCCAGTATCTATGCACAATAGATACATTTAAGACATCTTGTTTTCCTCTTGTCTATTAAGGTGTAAACTCTGTATGTATTTAACTTGAGAATTACAATCAAACGTGTAGCACAAGTCTTTCAAGACAGCTTCCTTGTGAAATGTAATTACACTGGTGACTCAGTAAATACTTTGCAAATAATTCTGGCATACTAGTTGACATTTTCTACTGTTTTTATTATGGAATAAAACTAAAATCAATGGAAACATAAATTTAAAGTGTTGTTTAACTGTATAATAGTAACAAGGGTCCATGTCAAGTTATTGATTTTTTTAAGCAGATCTCTTCATTAATTTCAAACAAGGAGCTCATAAAACTGAAGGGACCATATGCACTACTTTCTAGAAAATTCATGTGGAAAAAGTAGATGGTGTAGGTCCAATATGCAAATGTGGGTACTCAAAGAAGACATCTAAACCCTCAGGCTGGCCCTTAGTGACTAAACTTACCATTTTAGTGCCTACATGCTTGTATGAGAACCCAAGTGTAAGACTGGAATGTTCTGGGCCAGTTTTTTGGTCTATACTAAATCTTTGCATTGCTCCACCGATGCACCCCTAGGACCAGTGTCGCCAGTCATGGGCGCTAAGTTCCCTCTACGCTGTGTGGCCATGCAACAGGCTATCAAGGGCCAGGCACGCATGGAGCTACAGGGGCTTGGAGAGCAGAGTTAGGAAGTGGGCAGGGAGCAAGTTGGGTCATGCAAGTCCTGGAGCTGCTGTGAGGAGAGACGTCTGAAGGGATTCCTCTCCCTGTCACAAATCTGGGGCAGCCTCCATAATAAATCCCTTAACCCTGGCCCTACCCCACAGCCAGTGGGGCCAACAGCCACCTGAGCCCCGGGGCAAGATGTGTGCGCACGCTAAACTCTGCACCCCCAGAAGGGGTGTGGCTTAAGGTGGAAGGAGCGGGGCAGAGGCTAGTCAAGCCACCAGGTGGCAGCAGTCAGGAGCGCCAGACCCCATTGAATCTGTGTGCTGCCTTTGCCCCACCTGCCCACAGCCCTCCCCAACCAGAACTTTCACACGCTCTGCCCTCCCCCCCGAACTAAGCCTAACCCTCTGCCCTATTCTTGCGGCTCCTGAACACCCCAAACCCTTCATCCCTGGCTCCACCCCACAGCCTGCACTCCTAGCTAGAGTCCTCACCCCCTGTACCCCAACCCTCTGCTCCTACCCTGAGCCCCCTCCCACACTCCGAACCCACTGGCGCCCCCCCCCCCCACCACACATCACCACCATACTGGTGAACTTAGTGAAATTCATTCCACACAGATGTAAGAAATTAGAGTGAACTGTAGAGTTTGGCTTGGGCAGAGTCATGACAGGGCAAGAGACAGAACTTTGATTTCTCTGACCCAGTTGCAGCCGAACAGGGTGGCCTATAAATCTTTCCCGACAATATTTATTGAAGGAACAGGAATTAATCCAGGAAAATCTTATGGCCAGTATTGTACAGGAGATCAGACAGTGCGGTGTCAGGGGTCTGTTGCAGCCTATTAGCTGAGAAACTGTGCAAGCTGCAGTTGCCGGTTTTTAACCACAAAACAGTCCTAATATTGAGGATTATCAGAATCTGACAAGCAATTAAACCAGGCTATTGTAGCTACTCATCTCCTGCCCAGTCTGATCAATTCAGTTCTATGTGAGAGCACAGCTGTAACCTTTTACATTAATATTATTTCAGTTCCACATAAACCTGAAATGAAAGACTGTAATAAAAGTTCTGACCCAATCTTCACTCTAGACCAGTGGTCCCCACACTGGAGGGTGTGGAGCAATATTCAGGCCAGACCCCAGCTACCGCCAGCCTAGCTGTATCCATATTCTGCCCCCTGCTGCATCCCCAAGCCAGCTCAGCCCTCATTCCCTCTCTACTTCCACCATAGCTCCTGCCTTATCCCCACTTCTGCCACTGTGCACTAAGTGGAGGGGTTGGGGGTGGGGGGGGGGGTAGGGGAAGTTCCATTACTGGTAAGTGGGAGGGTGCAACAGGAAACGTTTGGGTACTGCTGTTCTAGACACTTATCTAGATAGGAAAATTGCATTGTTAGCCCATGACCTTCAGGACTCATGTTAACTGCCTGCATTACAGGCATCTTGAATTAATCTTGAATTTTCAAAACTTTCTTTGACAAATGCTTCAAACCAACTTTTTTCCTCATTATGGAGCTAGCACATGATGTGCATGGGTTCTATTATTTACTGTAATGCCACAGCAATGGAAGCTATGTCTAGACTGCACTGTTAAATTGGAAAAGGATACACCATTTGTGGTATGCAAACTGCATATCTTTTCCAATCTACTTTCGAAAGAGGCTTTTTCGAAATTTGGCACATCTACGCAGTGCCAAATTTCAGAAAAAAGTGCTCTTTCGGGCCATCCCTTATGCCACGTAGAATGAGGTTTACAGGGATGGCGAAAGAGCGTGTCCATACTTTTGAAAAAAAATTCGAAAAAGTAGACACAGTCCTTGGATGCGGCGTTGCTTTTTCGGGATACCTCCAGTAATCTAGATGTAGCCTTAAGAGCTCTAGTTGTGGACTAGGTCCCCTTTGCACTAAGTGCTATACAAACAATAATAATAATAATCTGCTATATGTTTGAGAGAGTTTATCTGTCCGTCCGTCTGTTCAATAATGTCTCCTAAACGGTAAGATCTAGGACCCCCCACATTTGATATAAAGCAGGGGTAGGGAACCTTTTTTGGGTCAGAGGCTGCTAGATTTTGTGTGCTCCAGCTCCATGGTGGGATAGCAGGGAGGAGATGGTGCCAGTGCAGTCCTCCCGAAGCCTAGGGAGTTCAGAACCAAGCAAGCCAGGGGCTGCAGATTTCCCACTCTTGGTATAAAGCTTCCTCTTACCATAACGTAAAGCAGCATAAGGGTTTGCTTGTGCCAGGAAAATGGGATGTGACTGGAATGGGACAGAATCACTAGGCAGCTGAAAGGTGCTTGCGGCTTTTCCCACCCGCCCCCGAATCTGGGACTGTCCTAGCCCTGCACCTCCCAGGCACCCTTTATGGACAGCAGGGCTGAAAGTTCCCTCCCCTGTTCATGCAGGAGCATTGCTGGCTATTTCCCTTTCATCAGGGAATGAGGGGAATGTGCTCAGTTGGCTGAATTCTCCACTCTGGCTGGGGAGTTCAGAGGGCAGATGAATTTGGACCTGCCCCAGCTAGGGGGGCCCAGCACCCCTTCACTCCAGCTCCTGCAGGCACAGCCACGGGCTATGGAGAGGAGCTTCTCACCTGGCACCTGCTAGTCCTCTCTCCCAGGGCAGCCCGCATACTGAACCCCTCATTCCCACTCCACCCAAGAGAAATGATTTTTAAAATGTACATTTTAATTTTATTTTCCAAAAAACAAAAATTGAGTTAAGGACCCAAGCAGTGCTGGGTAAATCTTCTAGTTAAGAAATAAAGGAGTCTCTGCCCCAAAGAACTGTCAGTCTAAGATGCAAGTTTTCATTATTCTAATGATCCTTAGTTGATCTGCTTAGAAAGAACTGCAGGCCGATATAATACTGTTAGATAGAGGCACTGGTACAGGCCGAGTTCCAAATGTGAACTGTATGTTACATTGATGCCCAGTCCAACGTCAACATATCAGGAGTATTTTCAGATATTCTTAAAAATTGTTTAAAAAAAGTGCTTGTTCATTTAATGAAAATTGCCAAGCTCAGGTCTGCAGATGGCTAGCTTAACCATTTGCTCAAGCTTTCTTCTGTGGGAGGGTAGCAGGTGTTGGTATTTGATTTCTATGATTTCTAGCACAGTAAACAAAGATCACTAAATGTTCAAGAGGAATGTATTTGTACTGATATCAAGAGCTTGCTTTTTTGGTTGCCATATCAAATAAATGCTCGCAGCTAAGCTTAAGTTCTTCCTAAACTACATCAGATAACAATGCAGCATTTGAGTTGATCTAATCTGAATGAAAAGCATGAGTCACAAGAGACAAATGTCACTATTTCCAATTATTGTAAAGATGGGAAATAGATGTTTGGTTACAGTTTAAGGATAAGTCTAGATTGCCACTTTACTGCCACTTTGCCCTGTAACTTTCTGGCTTGGGGTATAAAAAAAACACACACACCCCAGCATAGCAAGTTACTGTAAAGCGCCAGTGTAAACAGGCTCCCCGCACTGTTTAGCTGCTCCCCATGTGCAGATGGTTTGCATAGAGTTCTGGGAGAGCTTTCTCCCAGCCCTCCTTAAACCATTGCCATGGTTGTGCTCTAATTTTAGGAGGACAGACAAAGCCTAAGTAAGGCAAATGCAACTGCACTGACATTCTGCTGTTTAAACTTACATTTTATTTGTAGTGATTGTAAACTGTATGCAGCAAAATTATTTTTAATAAATAGTTACATCTGAGAGAACATTTACAAATAGCATAGTTTCTTAAGAAACTTGTTCAGCATGTAGCAGAGAGAAAAGATCTTTCCATGGCAAAAAGATGGATAGATTAACTTGACCAAAACATGCAGTTGCTTAAATTTTAGATTTTTTTTGATACTTTATATTCTGGAAATATAATAGGTATGAAGGAGGCTACTATTAAATTAGTAGGAATAATGGGTCTCAATAAAATCCATGATGGAGCCAAACAATGTGAACAGCAACATGTGATGTGGAGACATAGCATTACAAGAAGCCTGAAGCTAAAGAATAGAATACACTAGAAATGCAAAAGGGTGACTAAGTAACAAGGGAAAGTTTGCATTTTTTTTACAGAGTCTGCAAATATTGTACAATATAATTAAGTTACAGTGTACATTGTACTACTGGAGCTATAATGGTATGCTATTAAGGGAAAGATGCAAGGCTACATTGCAAAGTCAAAATTTGTGAGTATTCTAGATATAATCCTTTTTAAGTAGTTTGCTTTTTTTAAGGGGTTGGAAATAGAATGGTAGTTTGGGTCTGTTCCAAGACCTATTTAAATCAAAGGGACTCAATGTAGTGCCCATCTTTAAGAAATGGAAGAAGGACGATCCAGGGAACTATAGACCGGTCAGTCTTACCTCAGTCCCTGGAAAAATCATGGAGGAGGGGATCGTCAAGGAATCCATTTTGAAGCATTTGGAAGCAGTGAAGGTGATCAGGAATAGTCAGCATGGATTCATGAAGGGCAAGTTATGCCTGACTAATCTGATTAGCTTCTATGATGAGGTAACTGGCTCTGTGAATATGGGAAAGTCAGTGGATGTGATATACCTTGACTTTAGCAAGGCTTTTGATACCATCTCCCACAATATTCTTGCCAGCAAGTTAAGGGAATGGGGAATGGATAAATGGACGGTAAGATGGATATAAAGCTGGCTAGAAGGCCAGGCCCAGTGGGTAGTAATCAATGGCCCGATGTCAGGATGGTGGTCAGTTTTTAGCGGAGTGCCCCAAGGTTCAGTTCTGAGACCGGTTTTGTTCAACATCTTTATTAATGACCTGGATGAGGGGATGGATTGCACCCTCAGTAAGTCTGCAGATGACACTGAGTTGGGGGAAGAGGTAGATATGCTGGAGAGCAGGGATAGAGTCCAGAGTGACTTAGACAAATTGGAGGATTGGGCCACAAGAAATCTGATGAAGTTCAACAAGGACAAGTGCGGAGTCCTGCACTTGGGACAGAAGAATCCCAAGCATTGTTACAGGTTGGGGACCAACTGGCTAAGTAGCAGTTTTGCAGAAAAGGACCTGGGGATTAGAGTGGACGAGAAGCTGGATATGAGTCAACTGTGTGCCTTTGTAGCCAAGAAGGCTAATGGCATACTAGGTTGCATTAAGAGGAGCATTTCAAGTAGATCTAGAGATGTGATTATTCCTTTTTATTCGGCTCTGGTGAGGTCACATCTGGAGTACTGTGTCCAGTTCTGGGCCCCCAATTACAGGAAGGATGTGGATGCATTGGAGAGGGTCCAGTGGAGGGTGACCAAAATGATTAGGGGGCTGGAGTATATGACCTACAAGGAGAGGCTAGGGAGTTGGGTCTATTTAGTCTGCAGAAGAGAAGAGTGAGGGGGAATTTGATAGCAGCCTTCAACTTCCTGAAGGGAGGTTCCAAACAGGCTGGAGAAAGGCTATTCACAGTAGTGATGGATGGCAGAACAAAGTACAATGGTCTCAAGTTGCAGTGGGAAAGATGCAGGTTGGATATTAGGAAAAACTATTTCCCTAGGAGGGTGGTGAAGCACTGGAATGGGTTACGTAGGGAAGTAGTGGAGTCTCCATCCCTAGAGGTGTTTAAGTCTCAGCTTGACAAAGCCCTGGCTGGGTTGAATTAATTGGGATTGGTCCTGCCTTGGGCAGGGGGCTGGACTTGATGGCCTTCTGAGGTCTCTTCTAGTTCTATGGTTCTATGATTCAATGGACCTTGGTTCCAGCTCTGACTGAGACAAATAAATACCTACAAAAGGGGAAAAAAACAAGACAAGATGTTATGAAGCAAAGTGAGTCCTCAGCAAGCAATAGACACGAGCTGGGTCTGATGATAGGAAACCAAGGGGGGGATATTATATGACACAACTGTCCATTAAATGAGACATGATACATGTTTTTCTAATCAAGAAAAGGGAAGAAAGATGATTAAAAAAAAAAAAAAGGAAAGGCTAAGACAACAAGTCCAGATGGAAAGTCCCTCGAATCAAGTAAGTAGAAATGATGTGTTAAACTGGCATCTAAGTCATATGGCTCTGATTAATTTTTCTTCCCAAGAAATAAAGAAAAGAAATAGAAGTTAATAAAAGGAGTAAAGGAAAGGATGACGAGTATGTGATTATAAGCTGGGAACATACCTAAATGTTGTGGAGCAGAAGCTGAGCTGTAGTGTAGTGCACTGGGCATCAGGTGAAGCTCCTAGAGCAATGTTTCTCAAAGTTGTCCATGAAACCACTTTGAGAAAGCTGCTAATTGGCTGCACCAGTGAAGTGCTAGTCTGGCCCACACTGTTTCCAACAGCTCCCCTTGGCTGCAAACGGCAAACCAGAGCCAATGGGAGCCATGAGGCTCTGTGCTGCAGCGCCGGTAAGTAAACACAGTGGTGCGGCCAATTAGCTGCTTTCCCAAAGTGGTTTCGTGGACCACTTTGAGGAACACTGTCCTAGAGAACTGACTAAACAAGGTAGGAGATGTGAACTTGAGTTGGTACAATATGATAATCTGTGAAGATATTTATGATAATGCCTATTAAAGAGGTAACAGGACTTGGGTAGTACAAGAGAGAGAAAAGGAAATAACAATGTTCATTCTATCTCATGATCTTGGTAGATCCTAAATGGTTCCAAATCTACTGTCTATTGAAGCTCTGGTCTTCTTCAGTGGTGGATGGACAGAAGACAGGGGAAATGGCAGGGTGAGAGACAAAAGAAAAAGAAAAGGAAGGAGTCTAAGACAAAGGAGATTAAATTGGGGAAGATGTTGACAACTTTAATACTTTCTAAAGAATTTGCAACATATAGGATAAAACTTCTGGGACCATAAAATCTTCTTCTTTCCATGGATATATTAATTGTTTGCATCCTTCTGGAATTTCCTTTTTCCTCTATCAACGTAGGGTGTGTTTCACAGCAAAAGGGAAACACAGCTCAAGATAATGGACATTCCTCCCCTTACATGGTCATTTATTGTATCCACTCAATGTTTTGTGTTAGTGCTTATTCTGTTTTTAAGACTTCCCCCCCCCCCCCAGTAATTTCCAGAGCCAAATGGCATCACTATCTTCAAACCACTCGCCACTCAAAAGGCTAGTTTCTTCCAGAACACATTTGACTTCCTCCAAAAACTCCACAATATTAACCCACATCATCCTTGCTACCACAGACACCATATGCACCCACCATATGCACCAACATCCCTTGTCATGACATCCTCACACCCTGTCTCAAATATCTATAAGACAATGGAGCATGCTCAGATATGCTCCCCAATACATGGCCAAACTCATCCATTTCATCCTCATTCATGTTGTCTTTCCATTTAAAAACAAAAACTTAGTCCAAACCATGGGAACAGCATATTAGCTCCCAATATGCCAATCTTTTCTTGGGCCATCCCAAAGAAGCATTTCTGGAAAAAAAAATGTGCCATGAAACCAATGATGTACATGAGCTACAGCAATGCTAGTTCACTGGACAGACAATCTAAACTCCCGCATGGATTCCCAGCACAATGTAAACCATCCATCCACCATACTCTCTCTAGAACACCCCAATGCTCCCTGGATGCCACAATCGGCTTCAGCAACACACCCTTACAGACAACTATATACATGAAATCCCACAGATCACCACATTTTATCTTCACAAGTCAAGTAACCTCCCTAGATGCACCAAGAAACATGGTATAAGAATATGCTCTGAAGAGACAGTCCAGGATATACATCTTAACGCATTTGCCTTTGTCCAACAAGGACACTCCATCAGAAAAGTATATTGCATTAAGGAACAAACCCAAGAAAACTGCCTCAATACAGATTCCTCCCACAAACGGTACACTCCTTGTTGTCACCTACTCCTCAATATTTGAACCAAAATTGGCTATTATCAAACAGTTACAGCTGAGACCACTTAAAATGGATTGGGCAATTAACACCTCTGCAGTCTTGGGACAAGAATGGGGGGGGGGATTGTTACAATTACAGATTGTTATAAACTATAAACCCTGTGCATTAAATCCAGCAGTTATGAATTTGTTCCCAGGCTCAGGTTCCCTTTGAGGATGAGAGGCCTGAGAGGTCAGATATGCCATGATCATTCTGTGAAAAGCGTTAGCCACAGGTGCTAGGGTAGTCTTGTCTTTTTATCATTGTTCTGTGTGGGTTCATTCACGTAATGATTGTCTAGTTTCACTTGCAGAGTTGTTCTTGGGCCATCTGATGCATGAGATGAGGTACACAATGTATTGTATAGTGCCCATGGATCTTGAGAGGTGTGTTGTGGGGGACACTGATCATTGTAGCAGTGGAGTTAAGGACTCAAGCAATGCTGGGTAAACCTTCTAGTAGATTATAATTGATTAGTTTAAAAATAGCCTTTGTGTAAGAATTTAAATGAGATAAATGTAGCAGTGTAAACACTGTTTTGTGTTTAGCTTTTCTGGCCAGGGGGAGAGAGAGAATTGGCAACCGCTTATGTAATGTGGGGCAATTTTATTGGGCTTGAGGGCATATTGAAGTGTGCCACCCATTTGGAAGGTGGAATTTGCATTATCCACAGATGTAGCCATTAGTGTTAGTGAATGACAAAAATATTGAAAGGCAAAGCATGGTTATGAGCATAAATGTTTCTTGGTTAGTATTTTAATACTTCTTTTATATTTTGTAAATTTTAAGTTGCAAAGTTAGTTTTTGGCTATAGGAAAAAAACTTTAAAAAAACCAACTGAAATTAATTTATTGTTTTAGCTTCAGTAAAATCCATAAGGTATTGAAAGAAAATTATTTTCCCAGCTGTCTGTCAGATTAGGTTGGTTTTTACATTGGTTTAATATCATGAATAGTAAACATTTGCCTACATTATATGGCTTGTTGGTTGTTCTGTAAATTTGCAAATGTCACAGCGGAAAACTTTTTTGCTTAAGAATAAGTTAGGAGCTTTTCTTTGTAGAAAACCATGCAAATTCTTGGGAAACACTACAAAAATGCTAGTTCTCTTAGACTACAGATGTCTGTGCCTCATTTAAAACACTTTTTATGGTCTGATACACTTCTTTAGCAAGTTCTTAAGAAGTCTGCATTTTAAGAAAAAAGCAGCACAACTTTAAAGATTTTATAGAAAGTGCAAGAGCAATAAAGCCTATTTTCTAAACCTCTTTTTCCTCAGGCATTGGAGAAAGAAGGTTCAAAATATAGGTTAATTCGTCTTGCAGCTCAGTCTAATCCTCTTTTTATTTCACTAGTATGGACGGACGTTTTCTTTTTTAAAAGCAGAATCATATTGTTTAGTAATAGACTGTTTCCATGTGTGTGCATTTCCCTTCTTCCCTGTGAGCCATTCATAACAAAAAAGTTAAGACTAAAGGGAAATTCTTTACTTAAGACAGAGTCCATTTGTTTTCCAGAATATTTAGCTTGCAAAAAGAAAATCTTAGGAGGAGGAGCCTGGAAATAAAGCCTACCTCTGTTAACATTTAGACGTGTTAATCAGTAACAGTACAGCACAAGGACTGTCATAGCATATTGGAAATTATACGTTTTTAGTGGTATTCTCAGACTCCTGTCAAATTGCTCAAATGGGAGTTATACCATAGACTTCAATGGAAGCAGCAATAAGCCAATACTGAGAGAGTCAATAGTTTGAAATTCAGACCTTTGTTTTTGTGTGGCATGTTTATCATGTGAAATGGCAGAAGAAATAACTGCAGACTCCACCAACCTTATATTGGTGAGCTCAGGAGTATCTGCTTAATAGGTTAATAACTGACTGGTTCATATAAAACATAGATACAAGTTTACAGGCCCTTCTCTTTAATGAATCTTTCTACCATTTTAATGAGCATGACCTAGAGGAAGCCAATCAATGATATTTGCGTGTGAGAGACAAATGGCAGCCATAAATAAGCATGAATTGCCCACAAACAGAATTTAGCAGCAGCAATTAACTCAGTTTCTTCAGCTCACCAGAAGAGCTGCAGATGATAGGCTTTGTGAAGTTACCTTTCTTGGCAGGCTATGTTGTAATGCACTGCTCCATCCCAAGTACACAGTGGAAGAGGCAAGAACTGTGTACAAGATCCTACTCATGAAGGGGATTTTATAAATGACTTTTCCAGGTATAGTTAGAAGATTGGCCCCTTATAATGGAAGTAGTGTCAAAACCCAAAGTCTTGTACAAAAGGATCATTTTAAAGGGAGTGTCTTTTTTCAGCAATGTCTCTCTTCTGAGCCATCGCTTCTTTCTGTCCTGCTGGCATCCCTTCCTCGCAATAATAAATATTAGAAGGTTTGCTAGGTTAAGTAACAGTATGAAGGTGCATTGCTTTAGCTACATCATGTAGATTAATCTAGGGGCAAGCTAAGCCAAGGTAAGAGCATCCACACACAGTGTCATACTGGCCTGGCTAAATTTATTTAATTTTTACTTACATGAGTGATAAACATCCTGGGTTAGAGAGACTGTCCTTCATCTCAGTGGGCCACAAGACTGTCATAACCAAGATGGTCTCCTAGGTTAAGGTAGTTTTGCTAACTGCACATGTGTACCTAGAATTTGATTCCATAGCAGCACTTGGATGGGATTCAAAGGGAGTGCACGGCTCTCAAGGTCAATGCTGTGCACATTCAGCACGCACCTCGCTTCAAGTGCATGTCACTTTAGTAATGCTTGTAGGGGGGAAAAAACGTGACGCATACGGAAACCAGCGGAATCTGGCAACCCACCATGTGGTCAGTGACAAAATGTCACTGTGGGCTCCAGAATGGCCACCACTGACTTACACTCATGCATGTTTGTGTGTGGACTAGTTCTTATTCTTACTACAATCATAATTTCTATTTTAGTAGCACCTGGAGTCCTCCACTGAGACTGGCCTGCCATTGTGTTAGCTGCAGTGTTTAGACAGTCCCCGTTCGGAACAGCTCACAGTCTACCAGGCAAAGGGAGTGTTTCAGAGAGGAGGAATCAAGGCACAGAGATGAAGAAACTTGCCCAAGGTTCTCTGTTGAAGCTGAGAATTGAACTCTTGAAACAGGATACTGCTTTGAGCACATGACCATGCTTCTGCTGTACCCAATCTAATGCACCACATTCTCCTTCCTCAGCTGTCAACATGAGCGGTGGATAATGTAGGCAAGGGAAGGCCTTCCTCAAACTGCCTACAACCTCGGTTGCCGGGGAAGGCAGGAGCCGGAGCTGTGGCCAGGAAGGATCAGGATGGGATTGGGTGGGGCTTGGCTCCACAGGCAGAGGGAGGAAATGATGTGGAAGGGGCAGGGCCTCAGGTGAAAGGGGTGGGGTTGGGGGTTAGTTTCCCCAGCTGGAACTTCACCCACCACCCATGGCTGTCAGTCTCCCTTTCGCCATCTCCTAACTCCCCCTTTGCTCTCCTCTCCCCCTTCTCACTCCTCTGCCTTTCCCCTGTTTTGTGCTGCTGATGTGTAGCCATAGGCAGGGTTTTAGTGAGGCAGGGGAAGACTGGAGCAGCTATGGACAACTATTAAGGAATCGCCATCTGAGAGGGAAAGCTGCCACCAGATGGAAAAATCCTCTTGGCTAGGGCTGCAACCTGGGAATGCAGGAGCTGCTATAGCTCCAAAATGACGCACACATTCCCCGAATGAGTGGGTCTACTCCTTCGGCAGAAAATGTCTCCTGGGCTCTCAAACAACAACAAACAATTAACACATGACCCCAGGAGAGGGGCTGAAGCCTGAGCCCACTCAAGCTCTGCTGTCCTGTGGGTGCCAAAGGAAAAGGGCTTCAGCCTATGATCCGAGTCCTGCCCTGGGTGATGGGGCTCAGGTCTTGGTTCTGAGCCCTAGAAAATCTAAGTCAGCGCTCTTAACACCATTAAAATGGGGTTGTGATCCACTTTGGGGTCCTCTGACCCACAGTTTGAGAACTGCTGGAGTAGACACTGCAGACTCTTGTACAGTTTATTGCTTTCAGGTTAAAAACAGCAGCAAGCTAACGGTCTTCAACAGGGATGTAAGATAGCGGGTAACAGAATAGTCAACTAACCGCGTGAATTCTTAGTGGTTAGCTGACTATTCTGTAGTCCTGTGGGCGGAGCTGGCAGCCAGTGCGCTCTGGCCTCACTCCCAGGGAGCCCTCTGCCACGCCGCACTGCTGCCTCTGTATTAGAGGCAGCAGCGTAGGGTGCCTGGTGGGTTCTGGTTCGCAAGGGGAGCCAGTTTAAAAATTAGCTCCCCTCATGGACTGCCTGTCGCCCTGCACTGCAGCCTCTGATACAAAGGCAGCAACATGGGGTGGCAGCAGCCCCTGTCTGGGGGGGGTCCGAGCTCCACGAGCACAGAGCCTGCCTGAGAAGGGAAGTGGGGTATGGAGGCTGCAGGAAAGCAGGGGAGCTTGGATCCCCTATGGACTGGGGCTGCTGCCGCGAAGCCTCCCCTGTCCTCCCCACGCTGCATTGCTGCCTCTGCTGTATGGGGGGACGGAGGTCGGGGTGGGGAGGTGGCATCACTGAGCCGGTGCTGAGGGGAACTGCTTCCCCATCCTGTTGCCTCTGATACAGAGGCAGCAAGGGGGTGGAAATGTGAGTAGTTGACTAGATTAATCGATAAGCTTAGGCTTATCGGTTAATCATCTAGTTGACTGCTCATTCACATCCCTAGTCTTAGAACCTATTGAGGCTGTGACTCCAAACAGAGCAACTGCTATTCTCATTTTATCCTTTCACTCAATGCTGCACTTATTTCTTTTTCAAGATTTCATGACACAGGTGGTGACATGTACTATGTCAATAAGGAAAAGTAACTTCATTTTGATGAGCTGTAGCTTGCAGTGAGGGGAAGGGAAATACCCCCTTTCCCACCCAACCACCTTTTTCAGGGCTTGCAATTTACAACAATCTTGGAAGCACAGCCAAGCCCACAGGAAAGAGTTTGTCAAACTCTGAACAGCTTTCTGACTGGCAGCAAAATCAATGCAGTGAACATCTGATGTATGAGCATTCGGTACTTTAGAGATAACATGTATGATACGTAGGGTCTAATTCACCACTGGTGTGGGTGGATACCAGTCCATCAAAGTTGACAGGTCAAATTCTGTTTATGGTCCAGTTCTGGTATTGTCACTCATGCTATGCAGTACCTTACTTCTCAAGTATTCCCAGTGAGAACATTTGAGAAGTAAGGTGCTACTCAACACAGGTAAGGTTTCACCTCATTAAACACCATAAAAATGCCAGTGACTCCAGTTTGAGAACATTGTCAGAGTGTCTTAAGCAAACAGAGAATTTGCCCCCTTGTCCCTTGAACACTGCACTAAAGATTCCGCTTTTCTCTGAGACGGGTGAGAAAACATTGCTCTTTTGTTAACCAAATAACAGATGACTTCTTGTTGTATAGCTAAACAAATATTGCTCTGATTCCAATAACAGTGTTTACATTATGCTGTAATGCCACTTAATGGATGTGTATATTTCCCAGTCCCCCTTCCCTTCCACCATCCTAGAGTGGCTAACCAGTTCCGAGAGTCTGAATGGGGAACCCATTATTTGCGTTTACCCAACTAACCTTCCACCGAGTCAATCCCAGGATATACCAAGGCAGCATTCTCTTGTGCTACTGAAAATGAACCATGACCTTTCGTTTCATTATTAATGAACACAACGAAAGACAATGATTAAACCTGCACTTTTTCATTGTTCCATATGTTTCCTTTTTGCCTGCTCACGTCTGACGTGTGACAGGAAAGCACTGAATGATCGTCCCTAGTGCCTCGTCCTTTGCGACTCCTCGCCACCTGCTTCGTAGCATTAAACAGATGTATAAGTGTAAGGCATTGCAAAGCCTGTCATTTCAATCATTGATCATTTAAAAAAAAAAACAACAACCCCAAACCCAACTGAGCAAACAAAGCTGTGCCTGGGTCAGCATTTTTAGTTGTTTGAAGTAAAGGAGAAAACCACTAAGAGTAAGTGAGGAACAAGAAGATATTTCAGCCACACACAGAAGGGCACATGATCCATCTGTGCCCCAAGAGACCATAAGACATTTTGTTTATTTCATACTGACTCTTGTTTATGTTGCTTTAAGAACCAAGATATTCCTTCGGCATGGAATAAAGAGTATTTTCCACAGAGATTCTAACAGAGGCATTGCATTATTCATCGTCAAGTGAAGAGGAAAATTTCAATTGCCAGTTTCTGGTAAATGTCTAATTAAGAAAGGGGACTTCTGAGCCACAGACAGGCGCCACAATCATTAAAGGGCAGTTTTCTGAAGATTACGGTCTCCAGTCTGTCAAACAGAGGTTTTTTTTTCCCCTCTACAGCTGAACTAATTCAGCAGTAGAAAACTGCCTAGAACAAAGCCCCTGGAATTAACATCTTGTTTAAGCAAACACACTCCCACTTTGAAGCAAGTGTGATAGGTTCACCACTGTTATTGAGGTCAAGTTTATATTCTGTCACTTAACTATCATTAACTTCAAGACTACTCTTAGTTATGAATCTCAATTGAAATTTGTATGTATAGGGTCTGATAAGGATAATGTTTTAATCAGGAAAATATTTCAAATAGATCAATTTAACATGGTGAGCGTATCAATGTGAAGCTCAACTTTGAAATTTACTGAAATCTAGCCTAATTGCATATTGTGTCTGCTTCATTAAATGTCAGGGTTCACTCACCATACATTAAGTCAGTTTACTGTGTTCCCCAAATCAACCTTTTAAATTAATGTTTTAAATTATTGATGTTTATATACTTATTTTATCAATCTGCATTTTGCCCCCAATGTAGGGAAGTGTCACTATTCAGAAAGTGTAAGTACAAGTTTGACTTGGAGCTTAGTCCAACTTACTTAAGCACATGCTTAAGTGTTTAATTGAATGGGGTTCTTTCCTTGTGGCCCATTTCTTAAACTTGCTTAATTGTGGCAACAATAAGTACATGAAAATGTGAGATTCTAATGGAGAAAAAATACATTTATTTGAATATTTTATTTCTTTATAACGATTTCTGTATTTTAAGCATGGAGAGGGCAGTGACTCTTCATAGTTTCTGTACATTTGCTGTGGAAAGTTGCCAATAAAACACAGCAATAGTTAGTTACTTATCACTATGATTCTCCTAAATCCAGGACTCTATGGTCCGGCAACAGTCGTGGTCTGGCAGGGCCATGGGTGTTGCTTGACCAAAGAGCACCGGAGACAATGTGGGAGCTGGGAAGCTCAGTCTGGATCATCAGCTGCACCAGATAGTTGGGGAGCCCCTGACCTGCCCAGGGAACCCCTCATGTCAGCGGGGCCAGGCATGGCAGGGGAGTCCCGGTCCCAGCTGAGGAACCCCCAACTGCAGAGGGGCTGCGGGTGGTGAGAGGCCTGGCCAGGGAACCTCCGGCAGCAGGGGGGCTGGTGGTAGCCAGGTGGCCCCTGCCGGAACCCTGGGAAACTCCCGGTGGCAGTGGGGCTGTGGTGACTGGGAAGGGCAGGCTGAGAACACCCCCGGCTGAAGCAGGGCTGATGGAGGTGGGCGGCCCCACTGAGGAACCCCAGGAAATCACCAGCTTCAGCGGGGCTGGTCCCTTTCGGGGAACTTTGGGGAACACCCTGCAGCAGTGGGGCCACAGTAGCCAGGCAGTCCTTGCGGGATAGCAGTGTGAGGAGCCCCTGCATTAGAGGGGCCAAGGCAGGGAGCGCCAGGGAGTGGGCTTCCAGCAGGGGTTCACTGACCTCCCCTAGTTCAGCAAACTCCCTGGTTTGGGACAGCTCAGGTCCCGAGGGTGCAGTGCAGGGAGGTCCAAACCGTAGTTTAAAGCGCCAATCCGATTTCAGTCGTATGGTTTTGGTTCTGTTGGTGGGGTACGAGCCCAAGAACAGAGCTTTCTGTTTGGTTTATTCAGACACAAAAAAGTCATTATGTCAATTATTTATTTATTTTGATGGGAACTGCCGTGCTCGTGAAAGATGTTTTTGATCTGGGGTCACGGGATTTCCAATTCCATGGATGTGGAGCTCATCCAGGGAAACGGAAATCTTGTGACCCCCAGATTAAATCAGATAAAGCAGTAGCAATGCAAGCGTGTACCCTCCCAATGCATTTCAGCCCTGAGCCTGAGAGACATCCCAGACTGGTGAGATGAAAAGTACAGTCTCTAGGCCAGGGGGCTCCAGCCTTTTGAAGTATGAGATCACTTTTTGAATTTATGTGCAATCCAGGAGCTACTTCAAACCCCAATACCTTTACCCTACCTCCTTCATGCCCCTTCTCCAAGGCCCCTCCTTACTCCATCCTTCCTCCTTCCACCATCCTTCCTCCCTTTCATCAGGCAGGGACAGAGCGTTGGGGCGCAGGCTTTTGTCTTGGGCTAAGGGATTTGGAGTTTGAAAAGGCCTCTGAGATGAGCCTGGGGCAGGGGTTGGGGTGCAGGAGTAAGGCTCTGTAATAGAGTCTGGGTCTAGGAGGCCTCAGAGCTAGGACAGGGGCTTGGGATGCAGGAAGGGGTACATGACAGACAGGGATTCAGGATGCAGGCTCCAGGTAGACACTGCTTACCACAGGTGGCTCCTGTGTGGTGATGAGTGGGGCTAAGGCAGGCTCACTGCTGCCCTGGCCCTGTACCACTCTCAAAAGCAGCCAGCAAATTCCCTCCATCCCAAATCCTGTTGTGCCCCTCACCCCCGTTCCATGGAGACAGACTACAGGGTGGGAGAGGAGAACGGCTCCAAAGCAAAAGGACAGGAGTTGCACAGCAGTGGGAGTGGTGGGGTGGAGTGGGAAGGGGCCAGAGAGAGGGGGAAGGGAGGGGCAGCTGAAGTGCTTCATTTGATAGCCTCTTGGCCAAACCAGTCAAGATCACCTGTCAGAGGCACCAAGATCTACTGGTTGGTGACCACTTCCCTAGGCTCATTCACCTCTGCATCTCTCAGCTGGGAGCATCACCTGTGATGGGTGGCTTGTGTGATATGGACACCTGTCCCTCTCAGGCATTGGAGTGAACTCCACCAACGCATTCCACATGGAACAAACAACTGATCACATGGAATGATAGTGGGAGAAGCTAATCCCATAGGAAGAACTTTCAGTCACTGCTAGTGAGGTCACATTTAAACCTGTGACTTAGAGCTGAAAAACTCTGTATTCCTGTCCCTGAGAACGTAGGCCCCTTTTCAGGAAAGCACATCAGCAAGGCTATGTCTACACTGGCAGTTTCTTGTGCAAGAACATCTTGTGCAAGGCTTCTTGTGCAAGAAGTCTTGTCAAGAAAATGTCCACATTGCCATGTGCGTGCTGTGCTTTTGTGCAAGAGCTCCCATGGCAGTGTGGACACTCTCTCTTGTGCAAGAAAGCTCTGATGGCCATTTTAGCCATAAGGCTTCCTTGCACAAGAAATCCCTGCCCAGCGTCCACACTGCCCTCTTGCACAAGAGCACCTGCGCAAGAGGGCTTACACCTGAAAAAAAAGAGCGTAACTCTTGTGCAAGGAGCCCTCTCTTACCACGCCGTACAGTAAATTTCCTTGCGCAAGAGCGGGTGGACAGTGGATGCTCTGCAGATTCTTGCGCAAGAAGCCGCAAGTGTAGACATAGCCCAAGTGTTTTAGTCCCACTGGAGCTAATAAGGACTTAAGCATGTGCTTAAAGTTAAGCATGTACTTAAGTGCTTTCCTCAGTTGGGGCCTTAGTGTATGTCAGGTTAAAAATATAAAAAGATCCACCTCAGATAATGTACTTCTCTAATGTTTCTTCAGTAGTGTTTGCTTAGGATTTTAGCTGACAATTAGCTTCAATGGGAGCTGAAGATGTTGAGTGAGAAAAATGGTCTGAAAAAGAGCTTTCTGATTATACCCCACGGCACAAAGCTATTTCTCTCCTCTCCACCACATGGTAGTATTGAAAAACATCATTCAGCAAGGAAGACAAAATCAAACAGAAGATAATTCTTTATCTCAGATGTTGCACATGATAATTAAATCACGGCAGGTATAGAACTACCTTGGAAGTGCCAGGACTTATGGATACAGTGTAATGAGCAAAATTTGCTGTTGTGGGTATTAGAAGACTAGAAAGAATAATTTGCTGGTCGCATGCTATAAGCTTGGCTGTCTCAAGTGACAACTGTCATTCTAGATCATTGAGATTTTAAGTTGCTACAGTCCACTTTAAATTCATTAATACAAAGCACTGATATGAACAACATCCACAATACACTTTAATGACTAGGTGTCTTAATTTGCTTTTTATTATGTGATTAAAGGTACAATAAGGTATGTGTTCAACAAGAGGGAAGACCATCGTTCTGCATCATTAAGCTCACAGCGGCCCAAAAAGAAATTGTAGGCAATGTGCCAAAGCCCTTAATGAAGAGGATCTCTTTGAATTATCTGTGGATAAGGAAGGGATAAAGCCTGAGCCCTGGTATATTTGATCCTCTTTGTTTTCCCTGTTATGAGGATTTACAGAGTCAGACGTACTGGACCTTCTGGAATTGTAATTTATTGCAGCATTAATTTCCCAGCTATATTAAAGCTCTTGGTCTAATAGAGAAAGTGCAGTTATGTACAATTATTAATTCCTGCAAGTGTTTTCTGAATTCCTGCAGGCCAGAGTGCTGAACTTTTAAAGATAAGGTTCAGGGATTTATTTATACCAATACTTAGTATTTCATAAAACTGAATTATGCAAACTTTAGCAGAGCCAGGCTTTTTAAAAAGAATATTTCCTTTAGTTTCGTTGTAAGTACCAAAAGCATAGCTTCATAATTGTAGACTTATATGAATGTTACCAAGTAAAAAGCAAGAGCCATATTATTAAAAAGTGTTTACATTTTATTATTTTTAATTAAAATGATTCTGCATTGTTCACTCGCTGCTAAATCTGATTGACTGATTATTAAAGTTCAGTTAAAGGCTGGATTTGAGTAGCCAATCTCTTGCTAAATAAATGTCCTAAAAATAAACTTAACCTCACTATCCTAGAACATGTAGGAACTGTGCTTTTGACAGGGTATAATAGAAAACAATATTCATAAAAAACCCCGATTGCCATGTCTTAAAATAACATAATACAGTCTTTTTGGTCTCTAAACTAATTATGCACAATCATGTGTATAAACACATTGTCACTGCTTCCTTATAAGTAAAACAGAAGCCCAGGGCACTAAAGGACTTACATCTGCAGAAGGCAGAGCAACCTGTAGAAATTGAAGGCATTCGGGTCCTGGTTCAGCAAAGCATTTATGCCTAGGCTTAAAGCTAAGCATGGCTGCAGTGAAACATGTGTAAATGCCTGGTTGAAACAGGGCCTCTGTAACTTGCAGGCTCATGCCCCAGCACTGGGGCTTCAAATCCTGCAAACACCTAGGCTCATGCTTAACATTAGGCAAGCAAGCAGGCTGACTGAAATCCACTGAGACTGTACCCTGTGACAAAACTTAAGCATGTGCCTTGAGTGATTGCAGAAAGGGGACCTGAATCTGTAACTGATGTCTTGATAATACTTCATCCTGACATGAGTGCAAGAGACTGGACTAGATGACCTCTTGAGAGCCCTTTGAGTCCTATGATTCTATGTTGAAAAGACTGTCTTTCCGATATAATACAATGTTCTGCAAGCTGAGTAAACAGTTAAAATATTCATAATTTGCTGCTGTCTCAGTTTGTTCTGCTTGTTACACTTCTGACTGTGTAATGCATTGATAGTCATCACATCCAGGCTGCATGAAAACTTGGCAACACTGGAAGGCTAACTATTAGAGCAGACGCCGCCTGATCTTAACAGAAGGGTTCACACAAACAATATCAACATCAACATCAAATGGGAAACGATGTTCAAGAAATCTTGTTATCTTGCTTAAAATGTTTTCCCGTTGTGACATGCACGACAGGTTAATAAGGGAGAATGAATTGGGATAAATAAAAATGACAGTAAATATGTTCTTTTGTTTTTAACAAGTATTTTTTCCACAAAGCAAGACTGTCCTTTTGAGGGCAACACTAAATTAGATGAAAACTGTTTTAAAAAGGAGTCACTTCCCTGCTTGCAGAGCACATGGGACACATTTTATTCGCTATGTTTTCAAGGACATCAATATATCCTGTGATCAAATCCAGGTAGCACCATAACAAAGGCCACATGATTTTACTCTGTATCTCTTTTGGGATGATACTCAACACCCTCTGTTGGTGAGTGTAGGAAATTACATCTTGTACATTAACTGATTCAACTGTATGTGGTGGCTTGTGATTGTTGCACATTCTTAAAATGAGTTGTTAACTGAAAATTCCTATAATTAAAATTTCCAAGTTCTGAGGTATTTGATGCAAATGTGGCATTGTATCAATCACATTTTCAGATTCTAAAAATTAAAAGGTATTTTAATGTTTGAGGTCTAAAATAAATAAATACACACAAGTCCACCACAGTACCCTTCCAACATTTTACATAATGCAAACCTGCACTTCCACCCCAAAAGAACATTTTAGTTGGGCAGAGTAGCCTGTTTCAGATGCACATACAATACAGATGAAACTCTGAGTAGAGAAATGTAAAGTAGCACTTATTTTAAAATAGTAGCGAGTACATCCTCAATGTTCTTAACACCATCTGAAATTTGATAAATAATTCTGAAAGAAATTTACAACAAAATATTTAATTTTCTGCCAGGTCTAATCATTGGTTAGCTGATACATTTCCACACACAGTGAGTGGAGCAGAAACTGCAAGAGTTAAACATAAACTTGATTTAAAGAGCTGGTATGAACAGTTACTTTTAAAGCTGAAGTCAGAAGTAAATACATGTGTTTCACAGAAAAGTATCTTGTAACTATTTGTAAAAAGAGACAAAACCTTTCTAAGCATCAATCATCGCCCATGTCTTTCTTAACTTATTCAAAGAGTGCATGACCAAGCTATGACCCTTCTTGAGACATTTTACTTAACATATGCTGGAGAAAATGACTCTGGCACACTGGTTTGTAACATGAAGACTTGTAGCAAATTTAACTGTGTACCAATCTGAATGTAAATATTTGATCTTCCACAAGCACAGTTGGGAAGGCACATCATAAAAACAGAGTAAAAATTACACACATCAAAAAAGACAACAAACCTTCAATTTCCACTATTGCAAGCACTCTCTCCATTCCTTTCTTTCCTGCAATAACAATTGTTGCTAAGCTAGATGAGAATGTTTGGTCTTAGAAATGAAAGCCAATGATATTACCTGACAAACTTCATACAATAATTTGTACTGCTCTTCTTGCTTCTGTAGAGTACACAAACTGCATCCCATATTTAATTAAGTGTCAGAGAAAGTCTTCTTTATGCACCAGCACAGCCACAGAAATATTTGTTAACATATACACAGATATCCTAGGTGAGTCAGCTGGACTGAAACAATTCAGGTTGGCATTACACTGAATGTTGGAAAGCAACTAAGCCTGTTTTCTTTAGTGCTTTCCCTTCTTCACTCACAGTACACAACACTCCCTCTACTGCTTTAGCCAAGCTGCTGTACTGTGGTCCAGTGCACATGCTATATACTGCTACTCATGCATATTAATCAGTTCTCATTGACTATTCATAACAGACAGTGATACAGAAGCTATAATTGCCGGCTATGACAGCTGAAATTTCTCTAATTAACAAGCAAGTGCTTCAGTAGCAGGGCATAATAAAAGACACTAACAATTTTGTAAACCATTTTGTAGCAATTACAAATAAACATGACTACATTTTACCATGGTCCCACAGGATAATTCTTAGCATATTTAAGCAGAATACAAATACAGTTTAAATGTAAGTCACAACAAAGTTAATCTGACAGGACAGAAATCTCATGCACAGCATTAAATGTGTATACGTGACGTCCTCTGTTGTTTATATTGCAATTGCACCTACCAGCCGCAGTCATGAACCCAGACACCACTGTGCAAGGTACTGTACAAATACAACAAAAAAGCATTCCCTTAAAAAGGTCTGAAGAATATGTTGGTGTTTAGAAAAAAGGGCGTGTTTGCAATTTAAAAGTTCAATTTAAATGTTTTAGATTTTGTTGCGGCAGGAACATGGTTGACTTGCTCTTATTACACAATATTACCTGGTATTGAGATGATAAAATACAACATATGCATGGAGTGTATCTATAACTACATCATTTTGGTGTGCATCTAACTATGTTTATTAGACATAGTGTATGTGTAGACCTATAACATATCAAAGATCTGTCAAATCATGTAAGGAAAATCACTTAAAGTAGTCAGCTATATGTATATTTCACAGCATTGTGAAAGACACTCTAGAGTCCATGTCACTGAATTAACTAGCACAATGAATCTGGATCAGCTATTCCCTCCCTGAATAGATAAGTACCTTCTGAAAATGATTAGCACTTACCAGTTGCAAGTTGTTATAGTTATTGTCTTTTATTATGTTATAATGGAGTTAAGGGAATGGAACATCAATTCAAGTAGAAAAATACAAACACTTTGATACTGGTGTTTAAAGGTGGATGAATTGGATTTCTTCTTATGGGTCCCTAACTTGGATATGCACTCACTCAGCGTGTGCAGGGCTGCTGTGGATGAATGTGAATTTGTGCAGGAATCAAGTGCAGATTATGCAACTGAAATCTATCTACCCTGTGGATAAGAGTGGCACTGGTCAGGGAAAGCAGTCTGAATTTTAAATAGATAGCAGGTATAAAACAAACAAAAGGAAGTTTTTCTTCACACAACGCATAGTCAACCTGTGGAACTCCTTGCCAAAGGATGTTGTGAAGACCAGGACTTTAACAGGGTTCAAAAAAGAGCTAGATAAATTCATGGAGGTTAGGTCCATCAATACTTATTAGTCAGGATGGGTAGGAATGGTGTCCCTAGTCTCTGTCAGAGGCTGGAAATGGGTGACACGAGAGGGATCACTTGATTATCTGTTCTGTTCACTCCCTCTAGGCATCTGGCATTGGCCACTGTCAGTAGGCAAGATATTGGGCTGGATGGACCTCTGGTTCGACCAAGTATTGCTATTCTTAAGTTCAGATAGTGAGATTTTCCAAAAAATCTTAGACACATGCAATTTATATTTAAATTACTTGATTTCAAGATCTTCGCAAGAAAACGTGGGTGAAGTAATAACTTTTATTAGACTAACTTCTGTGGGTGATCGAGTCAAGCTTTATACAGAGCTCTTAAGTTAAGCCTAAGGCTGACTGTGAAGAGTTACAAAGGAATCTCACAAAAGTAGATGATAGGGTAGTAAAATAGCAGATGAAATTCAATGTTGATAAATACAAAATACTGCCTATTGGAGAACATAATTCCAACTACACATACAAACTGCTGGGTTCTAAATCAGCTGTTACCACTCAACAAAAAGATCTTGGAGTCATCATGAATAGCTGTCTGAAAACACTAGCTCAATGTGCAGAATCAATTAAAAAAGCTAACAGAATATTAGGAGCCATTAGGAATAACACAGAAAATAAGATCATATTTTCAAAAAAATATCTTAATGCCTCTGCATAAATCCATGCTACGCTCATCTCTTGAATGCTACGCACAGTTCTGGTCACTCTGTATAAAAATATATTGGAATAGGAAAAAAACATAAAGAAGGGCAACAAAAATTAATAGAGGCATGAAATAGCTTCCATTTGGAAGAAACTAAAAAGACCAGGACTGTTCATCTTCGAAAAGAGATCATTAAGGGAGGATAAGATAGTGATCTAGAAAATCATAAATGGCTTGAATAAAGTGAACAATTTATTTACCCCTTTCATATAACAGGGGTCTCACAATGAAACAAATGGGTGGCATGCTTTAAAAAAAAAAAACAGGAGGAAGTACTTCTGCACGCCATGCATAGTCAACTTGGGGAACTTGTTAGCAAGCGATGTTATGAAGGCCAAAAGTATAATTGTATTAAAAAAATAATTGGATACGTTCATGGATGATAGTTCCATCAATGGTTATTAGCCAAGACTGTCAGGGACACTACCCCATGCTCTGCATGTTCCTAAACCTCTGGCTGCCAAAACCTGGGATTCAATGACAGGATGGATCACTCAGTAAATTGCCCTGTTTTGTTCATTTGCTCTGAAGCATCTGCCACTAGCTGCTGTCAGAGGATGTTAGGCTAGACCGACCATTGGTCTGACCCAGTGTGACTACTCTTATGTTCTCTTGTATCTTAAAAAATAAATAAATAACCTCACCTACCTTGTATCTCTAATATCCTAGGACCAGCACTGCTACAACAGCTGCTAAGAGGATGTCTTAAATTATTTAGAGTGGCGATCTCAAACTCTGAGCTCACGGGCCATTTCGGGCCAGAGCAGTTGCACAATCCGGCCCAGGCGCCTGGTGGGCTGGGGGGTGGGAGAGCCCATCCATTACTGTCCTCCAAGCCCTGTCCCTTTCCCACCTATTGCCCCCCTCTCTCTCCCAAATAGCACCCCATCCTCGAAGAGGTGGCTTTTAGGGATCATTGGGGGGCCTAGCAGTTCGAACCGTCTGCTTTCCCTGAGGTGGCAAGAGCCACAGGGAAATGAAGCACACTCGGCAGGTGCACTCGCTCCACTTCTCTGTGCTCCTGCACCCGGGGGGTGGGGCCTGACCGCTTTTGCTGGGCGGAGAGGCCGGGGTGATGACAGGAAGGGGTGGGGTTTGGTAAGGGACCGCCTCTGCAAGCCCATCATGACTCGGGGCCAGACTGCACAACTGCTTCAGCCTGGGATGCAGTTTCAGACCCCTGATTTAAAGCCTCCATCGACGACAGATTCTCTGATCACTCTGGAACCATGAAACCTCTGCTTTGGTTCCAATAGGCCATGCTCCTTTAGGGTAGGTCTACTCAGCAAAGACAAACCTGTAGCTAGCCCACACCCACTGATTTGGGCTTGTAAGGCTCCGGCGACGAGGCTGTTTCATGGCTGTGTAGACTTCCGGGCTCTGGCTGGAGTTGGGACTCTTGGATCTTCCCATTTCACAGGGTCTCAGGGCCTTGACCAACTCAAGCCTAGACGTCTGCCTCATAGTCTGGTGAGCCCAAGTTAGCTGGCATGGGCCAGCTAGGGGTGTCTGGTTGCTGATTTGACACAGCCTGAGTCTTCCAAGCACTAGAGTCACAGAGACTGATTCCTGGTGAACCAGAAGTAGCTTCCCTGAGGTTGTTGAAGTTAAGCACGTGTTTAAGTGCTTTCCTGAACAGGGATGGTGACACATCCCTATTTGTTTCCCCTATAATAACTAAGTGGTGCTCTTCAGTAGTTATTACTAGTATGACTAGGATAGTGTTGCTGTACTATGCACAGAGATGGATATTTTATCCATGAGGTCTGTCTTGGTACCAGACCCTACCCAACTAGGGAAAAGTGGAACACCACTTCCAGTAGCTGCTGAACATCTGCCGGGGGGCGGGGGCGGGTATATTCAGAGAAACTGGAAAGAAATCTCAGAAAGATGAAGGGAACCCTGTGATTGTGACAGGGATGCTTTCTAGAAGAAGGTCCTTGGACATGAGATGGTAAGGTTGTAAGATAAATCTTCATAAGATTTGTCTTCTTTGATACTTTGGGTATCTCCCAGGTAGGGTGGTGATAGAACTTCTGGGGGGTCACAGCATTTCAAATTACTCTTTGTCTGTATTGTAGGCCTACCAAGTTGAGGAATCATCCCAGCTTAGATATGTTTCTCTGTATTGGAGTAATGTGGGGCCAACCCAAAGCTCATTGAAGTCAATGCCAGAAGGGACCATCAGATCATTTCTAGTCTGACCTCTTGTACATCACAGGCCATCCACGCCACCCAGCACCTTACACACTAAGCTCAATTAGATGAAAGCATTACAGGCCACAAGAGTCTAGATTATTATGGACCACAGGCAGGAAATAGGAGGAACCAAGATGCACTAGCGCTTAAAGCAGCTGCAACGGTGGGGAAACAACCAAGTGAAATATACCCAGATCTGGTCCTAATGTAAATGAATATGCAATCTTGTATAAAGGCATGGATTTGAATCATTCCGAAAATGCTAGAGATAATAAACCTGAATGACTTTTAAGAACAAGGACTGAATGTACTGTAGTAAATATAGTATTAGTCTTTAAATACACATATGTAAGTTATTTTAAGGTAAGAGACAATTTAATATTACCTCTTCCAGAGAGAATGTATACAATGTACCTACCTTTATGGAATATATTTAAACATTAGTTGCTCTTTAAAAGTTATATTTCAGTTATCACCTTGAGAAAATGTTCTGCGACTGTGTGTAACCAGAAATGGAAGAAGGGGCGGGGAAAGATCAAGGAACCAGAAGTTAGTTTTACTGCATGATGTGTTTCAGCTGCAATCCACATAGCAAAACATCATCCTACTATTTTTTCATACTGGTGCAGGTTGAACCTCTCTGATCCAGCAACATCCATGGTCCAGCATGATTTTAGTTAGCTGGTCCACTTACCATGGATGTGATCAAGTTTTCCGTTGTCTCAAAAAGCTTGTTTATAGCCACCAGTCCTGGCTCTCAGTATTCTGTGCTGTTAGTTAGCTCTAATTTACCCCTAAATGTCTTTTAAGAGCCCAGTAAGCAGTGGAAGTTTTGGTAATGCCATTAGAAAATACTGACCTCTCATGGTCCAGCAAATTCTCTGGTTCGGCATCAGTCAGAGGGTGCTCGACAACATGTACAATGGACTATATGAGCTGACAGTGAATCAGATACAACAAATGCCTACAGGGCCAGACTGCATTAGAAGATAAGAGTCCTTAAAAATGTCCAGAAAGTAGGCCAGGGAAATAACTTCAGCAGGGCATTGTGCTTTTCAGTTAATTAAACAAAGCTCTTGAGAGACTTGGCCTCTTGGATTAAACATCTACGCGAAAGCAAACAGTATGGTTTCATAGGTAAAGTTGGTTGGGTTGTGAGCTCTGGTAAGTAAACTGATACACAAGCAAAAATGCTGATCTAAATGCAGACATCGTCCATTCTCTGAAAATACTTCATGTTATTCTGTTGTTATAGACAGGGCTAGTAGTGTAGCCTATTGTAAAATATTTCCAACACTTCTGACTACAAGATCTTGTTTTCAGTTGCTTATAACTTTCCTAAACTTTCGCCATTAGAGCTAAAATAGCCCATCTGTGGAGTCTGCCTCAAGAAAAATCTTTCCGGAGAATTATAGTTTAGGTATTTCTGAGAATGAGGCTAGAGACAAATAAGTTGTTCTGTGCATTCTTTTGGTAACCTTCCCCCCACCACCACGCCCTCAGCATCTTGTTCTTTGAGAATCTCTAACACCCCCATTCTTTGAAACAGGGATTTGAAATGTGTTTTCCTGGGCTTTGCTTGAGATGCGTTTTTGCTTGTAATCGTGGTTCCCTGCTGCTCCAGGTAGTGCTGAGTTTGAGTCCAGGCACTGAAAACGAGAGCAGGGAGACGGTGTCTCCTGTCAGTGACCCCCTTTACTGGGCCAAGGCAGCATAGAGGAAGAATTGCCTGAACTGAATGCAAAGGGGGACTGGGAGGTTCTGGCTGGAGAAGGTGGCTGGGAGAGGAGAATCGTGCTTTCTGACACAGAGATTGCAGCAGGAAGCCCAGGAAGGAAATAGAGGTACAGAGACCAAAAGCTAATGGCTGTGTGAGTAGGAGATTTACATTGGATGAGAAGCTGTGGGTGCTGTAGAAAGAATTGGTAATGGCCGGGCAAGGAGATTGAAGTGGAGAAGCTTAAGCAGGGGAGACTCGGACTGGCTAGGTGAGGAGAATGGACCTGGGGCAAGGAACCGGATGTGGGGAAGAGATGGGACTGGATCAGGGTTGGGGTTGGAGGCAAAAGGTCTATGTCCACTAGAGCATGAGCCCCAAATGGAAGAAACTAGCGTCCTGAGTCTGACCATTCCTCTGATGTATTCAAACATCTAGCAAGGCGTCCCGTCCTCTTCTACTGTTGATCCGCGTGGCTAAAAGTTTCAACCCTGCTAATGAAGGGGGTGGATAGCAATATGATGCTAAAACAACACATTCCCAAACAAAGACTTAATTCCAGCATTCTTAACTTGGGAGTGTTTGACTTTGCAACTAGACTAGTGTGCTTTAATGCAGTTTTTTGAGTATAAGAACCATTTAAGAGCTGTTTTACTGTATGTATCTATTTATACAAGGGATTCCCACTTAAGCAGGCTGTGGTGGAACCATTTTTGCCTAATGTATCAACAATATAATGAGGTTCCTTAATGTTACAAATTTTCAAGACTCAAATGAAACAGAGAGGGGAAGAGAACAGCTGCCACTTTACAATAAATCATTCACATGCAATGTAAAAAGGAGTAAGGATGACCACAAGGAGGAGTGAAAGAGAACATTGTTCTTTCCAAAAAATAGCATTTTACACTTTAAAAAGGTCAGATATTTTTTAGACAGTGTTTTTAAGGCTCGATCAATGGGTCAGCTCCATCAATACTGCAGTACTTATGTGCTGAGAGCAAATTCAATTAGAATTCACGTTCAGTAGCTCTATTTACATGTGAATTTTCAACATTATGAATCTCTGATAGGTCTCTTAGGGTTTGACGCTTAAAACATTTCATTACTGTCGGTCCTGTTTAAAAAAAATCCCCTTTAAAATTCTTTTGTTTGCTTTTGAGAATTTGACGCAAGCCAGTATTTTCCCCCATGCCATTGTGCAAGTGCTCAATTAAAACAAATATACATATTCTGAGTAGAAACACAAAAAAGACGTCAATCCTGTAATTTCTTGCATGTGGGAGTGTCACCAAACCATGAGGATTGGCACTAAAATATATAAATTTTATACCAAAAGATAGCACTTGGAAAGCAAATATAGAATGTTGCTGGCCTTACTCCTCTAACGTTTTGTCTATACATCTAAAATTAAAGCACAGCTGCGGCAGATCTTTAAAGTGAAAGTGTGGCCATGGCAGGAGCACAGGAAGGGAGCTCTCCCACTATTCTCAGTAAACCTCCTCCAGAAGGGGAATAGTTAAAAGTGCTGGGAGCCTGTTTACACTGGGGTGGGTGTTTTTTCACACCCCCGAGCCAGAAAGTTGCAGTACAGAAAAATGGCAATGTAGACTCAGCCTACATTAACATTGGAGCTGTTAAGTCCTGATTTGCCCTTCCTCACGCCTCTGAAAAAATTCCAGTGCTTTTTAGTAAAATAAATGAAATGATTTGCCTGATTATTATTAAACACTCAATGGAACAATCCTGTCCTCTAAACTCTACTGAAAAATCTAAAGTCCCTTAGTCACATTTAACACCCATTGCTGAAACAACACAGTAAGAGGGTGTGTCTAGACTACAGGGTTTTGTCGACAAAAGTGGACTTTTGTCGACAAAACTATACCTGTGTCTACACTGCCACTGAGTTCTGTCGACATTCTGTCGACATAATGTCGGCAGAACTGAGCAGTTTTGTCGACAGCTGTAAACCTCATTCTACGAGGAATAACACCTTTTGTTGACAGAGTTCTGTAGACAGAAGGCGTTATTGCATCTACACTGTCCTTTGCGTCCTCACTGTCATGTCGACAAAGTGGCTTGCTTTGTCAACAGAACTGGATGTAGTCTAGACACTCTTTGTCAACAGAAGCTTTGTCGACAGTATCTGTCGACAAAACTTCTGTCGACAAAAGCCTGTAGTCTAGACGTACTCTCATAGTATATAAGCAGATTACTGTATTAAAAAGTAACCTTGCAAAGCAACTCAAGTGTTTCTAAGGCTGTAAAACAAGAACAATTGTGTTTCTATAGCTCTGTCATGAGCAGAAACAGTGATGACACGGTAATGTAAATTACTGGATCATATGTCATGACTGTCTTAAAATGAAGAAAACTGGACTGCTAATGGTTGTCTCATATAGCATAAAAGATCTAGTCATACTAAAGATCTACCTTTTAAAATGTAAAATATAGCGGCACATAGAGATTTCAATCAAGGATTGGGGACCTATTGTACTTGGTGAAATACCAAGATGTATAGACACCTAAAAAGAAAATCCCTGTACCACAGACTTTACTATCTACATTTACGACAAGCTGTAAGAAGTGGTGAAACAGACAAGTATATTTGGGGGGTGGCTATCAAGGAAGGGGAGGATGAACTAACAGTAGAAGCACTACACTTCGCATAATACAATACGTGCAGGTGTGAATTTGCAACCTATTTGCTCAGCTATTGTTCTGTGGACATCACAGATCTGAGGACAGATCAAAGTTTTAGCTCAAGTGCTTACAGCATCAGCCCTGTCTTCTTCCAGGCCAAGTCCACCATTGTGAACCCCACTTAGATCAGTTCTATGCTGGCTACCCACCAGCCCGTGATTCTCCCACACTATGAGAAACTTCAGCCAGCTGTGAAAGTCAGCTTTAATGCTCTTTTTTGCGGGTGAGCAGGGGTGAGCAATAAGCAGTCAGTGGACCAGACATGGTTCACCAGGGTTAGTCCTTTATTTACCTACTTTATTTACCTGCACCTTCACAGGTATGGCCGCTTGCAGCTCCCATTAACTGTGGCTCACCATTCCCAACAGAAGCTGTGGGAAACCACTTCCCGCTGCTCCCAGTGGCTGGAACAGTGAACTCCAGACAATAGGAACTGCGAGCAGCTGCACCTGTGGACGTGCCGGTAAATAAAGTGTCTGGCAGCCCAACAGGGCTAACGCTGGTGAACCCTGTCCAACCCACGGACAGCCTATTGCCTACTCATGGCATAGAGTCAAAACTGAACCCATAATTTCTACTGATGCGATAACTGCCTTAAAATGGAGGAGTATTTTAGCTATGTTGGTCTGGGACATTCCAGAGGTGAGGTAATATCTTTACTGGACCAACTTCTGTTGTTGCTTGTTGCTCTCACCAACAGTAGGGCTATGTCTAGATTACATCCCTTTTATCGAAAAAAATTAGGTTTACAGGATCTTTTAAAAAGGGGCATTTATGTCTAAAGATCCCCGTCTTAACCGCATTTTTTTTCCGAAAAGTGGCTTTTAGGAAAAAAAAGCCGTGGCTACCATTATGTAAATGAAATGTGGGAAATTCAAATCCCACCTTCATTTACAATTTCAATATGTCTAATTTACATCCCTTTTCCGATAAAGGGATGTAATGTAGACATACCCTAGGTGATCCAGTGACAGATATTACCTCACCTATCTTGTCTTCTTACAGTCAAAGAAAGGTCTGAACATACACAAAATACCAATCTGAGGGATTGGTAGGGGAAGTGTATGGTAGTACCTTTTTATTATCACAGAGTTATAATTTAAAAAAAAAATTAAGGGCATTTAAAAACTGTTCAGTAAAGGAAAACAAATTATGAAAGAGCAGCACTGCAAAGTCAAACTTTACTAATTCTTTTGTAACTATAAGGTTCATGTGCTATCAAGTCTGAAATTACTTACAGACCATCTAACCCCATTGTGCTTTCTCTATGAAATATCACCTTAGAGAGCTGCTGGTGGTAAGCAAGGACTGTTATGAATTATGGCTCATTTTAAAATAATAATGTTTTCAGGAAAGGCAATAATATTATTTTAACCATCTGAGGGTAAACAACATGAATCAGCGTACTTCAGTGCTGTATAAGAATTATTGACTTAATACTTAATCTTTAAAACTGATAGACGTGTGCCCAAAAGCTAATAAAGTTCACTGTGATACAAATGAGCAAGTAAAATAGTAGATCACAACCTATGATAGCTTTAGATCATGATCATATGACCGTAGCCCACGGATAAAGAAAATTGAAGTGATTTAGAATGGAACCCAATAGGCTATATCTGATATTAATCAGTTTGCTGAAGCAAAGCAGTAATGTCAGGAAGATACAAAGGTGTAAAATCCATTTAACTGTGTCCAAATGCTTCTACTCTTTGACCCTAATGTCTTTAAGGTGAACTCCCCTTAGGGTTAAAACAATAATGTTTAATACTAAAAAGCCATAGCTAGCTGATAGTATACTACAACTGTCTAAACCCTTTAAATGGCTGTGTGTTTTCGTTCTGATATCTATGTAAAAAAATTTGAGCCATTTCTACCTGAAAAGGTATTTAACTGTCAACTTCCTCCCAATCTGTTTAAATACAGGGCAAACTTTCTAGAGTTGATTAAACTTTCTATTAGTAACTCTTTTCAAAATTTGGTGAATCAGTGTGTATGGAGATTGGATGTAAGTGAAGTATAAATGGTAAAGTAGAGTTGTGCCCCCTCCTTGCTACACTCATTGACCCTCCCCCAGGAGTGTACTGCCAATCAAAATAGGCTCAGGAAATGGGTTGAGAACGGCCCTCCTCATGACGCCACCCCTGCGTGCCCCTCAAGCCCCGCCCCCTGCGTCATGTCTGGCACGTGGTGCAGGAAGCGGGCTGGGCTCTGCGTGCCACATAAAGCGCGGATGCAGAGCCGCTCGGAGTGAGGGGCAACGGCATGTGGACATGACAGCCCACCAGGAAATTCCTGGTATCCCGCCGGGCCGTCTGCCCCTGTTTGACCCTCCCTTCTCTGAGGGTAGGCAGTCCCAGGTCTCCTCCCTTCCCCCCGCAGTTGCCAGCGAGGGCCAGGGATGCGCCAGCTGCAGTTTCTTCCTTACCCTGGCCTCTGAGGAAGGGAGGGCTGGACTGGGGCCGCAGCATGGCAGTCCCAGCTCTCCACGTGGGTCCTAAGGAGGGTGAGTCTGGGAACGGGTGGAGCTTGGCTCTTGTGGATGCAGAGTGATGGGATGACATCACTTTGTCATCCCACAGGAAAATTTTTAAAATATGTATAGAGAGATAACAACCAAAAGGAAATAAACATTGTTACTATACGTGTATTTTTGTATTCATTTCTAGACCTTATTGAACAGTGATTAATCTGGTTTCTAATTCTGTTCCAGAAACCCCAAGAAGAAGATTCAGAAAATGGTGTGGGACTTAATGAGACATAAGGCCTCTTCGTGCAACAGAAAATGTAAGTGCAAGCTACTGGAGTATCTTTTACATTTGGGAATTTGTATTTCCTTTTAACAAGCTCTGTTTTATTAAAGTTATGCACAGACACCCCAACAAACATGACTAAGTTCTGTACAAACATACAATAAGAAACAGTCCCTGCTTCAGAAATCTAAGTAGACAAGAGAGACATACTGGGAGAGAGGAAAAATTACGCCTGTTTTTCAGATAGAGAAATTAAGTGCAGAGAGATTATGTGACTGTTCTGAAATCTGTGGCAGAGTTTGGGACTGAATCAAGAACTTTAATGCCTATGTTAGTACCTCCACCACAAGACCATCCATTCTCTCCAAGAAAGAGGACCGCTACTTTTTTTATTAATTTTACTTTTGCCTTCACCATATTCCATCATTTGAATATATAAAGGGTAGCAACTTCAATACGAATATTGCATGTGGTGTCCTGCTATTTTATTTACAGTGTAACTGTATCAGTATATGCAATTGTAATTATACCAGCCCCTTTCGTGTTTGATTATGAAATCATATTCATGTGGTGATAATGATGAAATTGAAGATAATCTAATGCAACAAAGCAGTTGGACCGCTGTGGTCCGGCAACATCCGTGGCCTGGAAGTCCCACAGATATTGTGGGACTAGAGAGCCCCAGCAGCAGAGGTTGCTGGCAGTTCAGACTGGAGCCCGCCAGTGGGCCCAGTGGGGTAGCGGAACCAGCAGCCAGCTAACTAGGGAAACTGGAGGGGGGGCCCAGAGCTCAAAGTACCGCTGGGAGCTCAGACTGGATGGCAAGGCCGCTTTGAGGCCAGCAGGGCTGCTGGGAGCTCTATCGGGGCTGCCACAGGTTGCGGGACCGAACGGCTGGAGAGAGGATCCCAGCTGGGGAAGCTGGCACTCCTCCCCCCCCCCCCGCCCCCCATGATCCAACAAACTCCCTTGTCCAGGACTGAGGGTGCCAGACCAGGGAGGTCCAACCTGTACTTGTTAAGACAGGAGGTGCGCTCTTTCTGCCTAACTTGATCACGTTGAAAACAGAATTACAAGTTTCTGAGCTGATACATTATTCTCTTTACTGCTGACATTATCCACTTAGTCTTGTACTTTTATATTAACTATTTTTCCACTCTCCTTTTGTTTTTAACAGCTTAGTACATGTATTAAACACGGAGAATCAATATGTCCACTAATATATTGGCCTTAACAAAAATAATAAATTACCTCACCAGTCTATTGTATTAGCTTACTGTGAAAGTTTATTATGTAGATACATTTTGTAGGCAATATCTCAACTCTCCCCCAAATATATTTTTATAGCCAGTATGGACTGGCCAGATTTGAACTGAATACAAACATACTGCCTAACTATTGATAGAAATATGAAAGTACATATCAGATGCTATGGTGATGAGCATTAAAAATTGCTTATAAAAGAATAGTTGTTATATGCACCAGTAGAAAATATATCTCCCCCCCTAATCCTTGGTGTTGTCATTTGCAGTACTATACTACAGCCAGAGGCTTTCTTAGACATCTTGCAACTGAACACTTTACTCAGTTTGTCACAAAATCTCCATTTTTGGAAACGGGCCTTTTTCAAGACCAATTAGAGGTAAGTACTGCATGTTGTCTTTTCCACGTGCATATTATTCTGTCATAGACACTATGAAAAATGCAAGATAGACAGTTACTATCCATTTACAAGACATATGGGAATGAATGGTTTGATACTTGCAAAATATTGTTTTGGATCCACGGTATTAGTCCAAATTCAAATTCAGTTCAAGTCAATAGAAAACAGGGATGGGAGACTGATTTGGCCTTTCAGAATAAGTTGAAGCTGTTACAATCTGGTTGTAACGTCTTTTTTTTTTGTGTGTGTTTACTAAAACACGTCTACGTTGCAGACTGTGCAACTTTTGGGACTTAGATATCGTAACACAAATTGTTAAGGAATATGTTAGTGTTTTGAGGAGGCCTTAATATCCATTGTCCATCAATGCATATAGTTTCCCTTGCACTACCCTTGAACTGTGATTGTCACTGTATGATAGAACATTGTGTATTCAAATGATTTTTGTCCAACTGTATCAAGATGTTCCTGGATATCCTGGATGTTTTCTGAGCACAGTACTAGACAATGAATGTACCATATTGTATCTGTACATGTCAAGAGGCAGACTCATTTAATGGGCAGAGAGCAAGAGCTCTTTTGATTACAGGAAAATAAACACAAGAAAGATCAACGGAAAAAACAGTAATGGTTGGGCAAAGGAGAGGGAGAGGTATCTTTATATTTAAACTTTGTTACTATGATCAACCCAGTTTTCTGTGTTGTTTGAAATTTTTTTTTACTGTTCCTAACGCAATCTGTGATATTTTAGCAACCATCAAGCTGATATTCACCAGCTTTTTTGTGTGTCAGATTCTTCTGTGCTTCATTTTGAATTTTGTGTTAAATCAGGTCATAACAGAAAGGGAAGAAATCAAGGATAATTAAAGTTTAAAATATTCTCATTTCATGGTGGGGCTAACAAGTGAAACTACACATAATGATGTAATCTAACATGTCAAAAAAGAAAATGAAAGGAGGAGACAGAAGGCAGGCCAGAGCCAAGGGATGCAATGTGCCATGTTATCTTCTAATTAACTAACTGATCCTTTAAACTGTCAAACTCAGCAAGGAACTCCGTGGCCTGGTTTCTTATTAATATTCATATTAGGGCACGGGAAGCTATGATTTCAATCCCAGTGGTTTTAGTTAAACATTTTTTTAAAAAATTCCTGGCTAACCAAGGTCTCAACAACTTCACATTCATAGGGAAATGAAGGCAGGCCACCCTGAATTCTATAATCCACTGCTGGGGAAAATTCTCTGAGGATGCATATTGATTTCTGAATTATTAAGGGAGCTTGTGTATTGAAAAAACAATTATTTTTCTTGTTGCTGCGAGCAGCCACGTAGTTAATCACATTGAGCTGTGCGTTGTCAAATAAAAGAAAGATGCATGTAACATTCTGTAAAACAATCCCGCTTTTAATTTTACACACACAAATGAATATGCAATTTAATAAAACCATAGTCAGTAGGACTAGATGAAATCATTTTACCTTGTAAGTTGCACTCTAGGACCATGTTTGCAAAACTCTGAGTCCCACCAGAAAAATAATCTTATTATACAGTTATTCTCTTACATTTCAATCTGCTGGTTTTCTCTGGAATCCGGTAGATTTTTCTCTATCCTACTTGAGGGGAGCAGCTGACATTTGGCTCATCACTGCAGATTTATAATGGAAAAGCTGGTGTGATTAATAATGTTTGTGCCCTATCTACAATGCCTGTACTCTGTTTGGGTCCAGTTCTACATACACATTTCCCACTCACTGGGACTTGCATGTGCACAACTAAGGGTGGAATTAGGGTGGTTCTGCATAACAAAGTCATTTTAACATTGACTTCAACGGCAGTTGGATCTGATCCTGAGAGGATGAGAACAGTTAATCTCATTTTACGGTTACAATTCATGTCTCTATAAAGCACAGTATATTATACACTGCACTACAGCAGTATGTTCAGCTAAGGGCTAGCTGAGCTATAAATCATGGCCACATGCATAATACTGCTCATTGCAACAATAATTAAATTGTTGGAATATCATTAATGACCTTAATGATACACTTTAAAAAGAAATATGGGCTTCCAACTCTCATTCCCCAAGTGTTCTCGCTATCCAGCTTCCTGGGCCATCGTTTTTCGGCAGTTGTCAACGTGCTGCATTAGGAAATCCAATTTTCAATCTATTACATATTTTCCACAGTGAGAAGTGTAAGTTTAACCCTTTTTCATCTCCAGGCCCAAATGCACTTGCATCCCTGGTGGTGGTGGTGGTGGTGGTGGTGGTGGTGGTGGGGGAGTAGAGAAAGAAAGAGTGCTACTTTCTCCTATCTGACATTTCTTCTTCCCTTGGATCCCCTCTCCAGGGGCTTTTGAGCAGGCGTCTCTTAATTTCCTCCCCCTCCCCCAACCCATGGGCCACCAGAGCAAATGTGTAAGCAGAGAATCCATAGTAACTTACTCTCTGCCCCTTAAATGGTTTGGAACCCCCCACTGGTGCTGTTCTTAAGGTCATCACTCATGCTGTCCAGAGGCTGCAGTGAGCCGGGATGGAACAGTTAAGGAATAGAGGCAAGGGACCGCTTCCATTGCTTTTGGCAGACCCCTAGAATCATTAGGTTTGCCTCTATTCTCTTCCATGAGAACAAGCTTTACTTGCCAATGGAGAGATACTGCAGAAAGCCTGTGCTTTCCATATTGGCTGTGTTTGTAAGAAAATGTATATACCCACAGGTGAATGTGCACACAGATGTATTTCAAACACCAGGTATTCTAACAACAATGGATGCCCTTTCCACGTCCTCCTAGCCAGATAAAGTGTGCAGATAATCTCAGGTGTTAATCCAAATATATAACTCTGCACACACATTGTACACTTTGAAAATGACCTATTCTGTGTGAATGAGAGGCTTAATAAAACACATCCAAATACATAAAGTGTCTATCAGCTAGGTTAACATCAGATGCTAGACTGCCAGACCACAAATGTTGAATATGTTGACTTTAAATTTCTACAGGGAGCATATGTTATGGATCAAAGAACACACTGATTAATCCAGTGGAGACAAAAGGCTGTCACTTTGGTCATGGTGGTATGATATCACCAGTGTTCACTAAGGAAATAAATAAAAGGAAAGCAAATTCTGGTGGAAAATTAGCAATAAGGAGAGGCTACGTTCCAAAATACTGTTTTAATTAAGTCAAATACGTTTTCATTGATACACATTTTTTAATTTATTTTCTAAATGCCATCTTTAGCAATACTGGATTTATTTTTTAGTAATGATAACCTTTTGCGATGCTTTATAATGAGTGTAATCAAATTGAGTGTTTCTAATTTTTATGGTAAAATCAACTAACTTTAATTGTATAAACCATCAAATGTACTCGGGGAACTGCAAGGAATTTGAGATTGCTGCAATGTATTATTATATATTTGTTTATGACGCTATAATTATACAAAAGCTTATTAAACTAATGGGGGGGGGGGAAGCCCTCAACCCCTACTGACATCAGTAGATGTGGAAGACCTTTCACATTTTCCAGAGCAAATCCATTTAAATATTCATCAGGATGTAATCCAAGACACACATGAAATCGATTTTCCTCTATAAACAAGAAAACACTGGCAGCAGAGTTAGCTGCACATGGGAGATGGGTATGAGGGTCAATGCCCCATATTCTACAGAGCTCACACCTCTAAAGGTAGGGGTCAGAGATGCTTCTGTACTTATCCACTACTGCAGGGCTGCACTAGGGCTGTGTTGTTACTATAACTTTGAGCTAAGGGGTTTTGGGGGATTATTCCTGCCTTTTCCATCAAACACTGAAGTCCCCATTCCCTCTTCAGTAGGGTCCTAGGTTTGGGACATTCTGCATGGTACCATTTTTTATAGAGATATTAAAAAGCGGGTAATGGGGTAACCATGTAATTGCTGAGAATCTCAGTGGTTACACAGATATACACACCTGCAGCGCGGGGCAGCAGCCAGCTCCCCCGGAGCTGGTGTACGCCAGAAGCCAGTTTCTGCCTGCTAGCCCTGATACGTAAGCAGCAGTGGAGGGTGGCAGCTAACTCACCGGGAGCGGCGCATACCAGAAGGTGACTTTTAAGAAGCGGGACGTGAACCTGCGTGTAACCATTAATGGTAACTGATGAGCCTGGGTTTATCAGTTAATTGTTTAAACAGTTATACTTTCCATCCCTAATTTCTGAGTTTACCAAAGGAACATTTTAAGCAGCCAGAGTATGTGGTGTCATTTTTCAGTTGCACCATTTCATTTATACTGTGAATAAAGACTGGGGTTTCAGATTTTCTGAGGAGTTGTGCACCTCCATTTTTTCCTCAAGAAACATTATCTGAGTGGGAGTGCGGGAGGCTGAGTATTTCTGAAAATCTTGTGTGTTGTCCACTGTGAGGTGCATCTATAATCAGAAACAGGTTTCCTTGTGCACTATGTCCCATTTGGGAAATGAAATGCTTAGCTCAACCTTACTTCTCGGATATTTCCACCTGCATATTCCAGGTATATGTTCTTATGGAAGCAGTTACATAATTTGCATCTTGAAAGGTTTCCAAAACATCACTAGAAAAACTCATGCGGAGTATTTTTTTTTTTTTTTTTTTTTTTTAAAGAAAAGTCAGACTCCTAATAAGGTATCTTACCTACTGTAGTAGGCATATTCATGAGCTTTTTTTTCTTATGTTTCCTGGTACATTTTTTCTTCTCTAATAAGTGAATCCTTCCAAACGCCTCAGCATACATTTAATTTCCAGGAATACTTGCAAGTTTCAGCTATTTCTGCTACTTTGCATTATCTCTGTACTTCATTGTCCATTTCTTTTTTATTATGCAATTGATTTCATTTGTTTTTGGATTAGTAAGAAACATGGAAAACATTGAATTATAAATCTCTGTTGCAAGCCAAGATTCAGTGTTAAAAATATGTCCTCTGCCTTGAAAAGGTATCTGACACAAAGCACAGTGATGGCTCACAGTTTGTAAACTTTGAGGTGCCTGCTCAAGAACAAAAAGACCACATATGGTGATTTCTGATTATTCTAAGAGACGTGACTGTGGGATAGGGGCGAGGAGGACTTAGTGATTCCATCATTTGCCTTTTCAACTTCCCTGAGAAGCAGTGTACTTAGTTCTGGAAAGGATTATTTCTATGAGCTACCTTTCTCTGTAAAATGTTTCACTTTGGCTGTGTCTACACTGGCATGAATTTCCGGAACTGCTTAAAACGGAATACTATTCCGTTTTCAGTTTTTCCGGAAAAGGAGCGTCTACATTGGCAGGCTGCTTTTCCGGCAAAGCCCTTTTTCCGGAAAAGCATCTGTGGCCAATGTAGATGCGCTTTTCCGGAAAAGAGCCCCGATCGCCATTTTCGCGATGGGGCTTTTTTCCGGAAAAGACTACTGGGCTGTCTACATTGGCCCTTTTCCGGAACAGTGTTCCGGAATAAGGACTTATGCCCGAGCGGGAGCAGAATAGTTTTTCCGGAATAGCGGCTGATTTTGTACAGTAGAGCATCGTTGCTTTTCTGGAAATTCAAGGGCCAGTGTAGACAGCTCGCAGCTTATTCCGGAAAAGCGGCTGATTTTCCGGAATAAGTGGCCCAGTGTAGACACAGCCTTTGTGTACCATGCATGCTTATATATATTCTTCTCTGGAAAAGGCATGTGTATTCAGCTGCTGACTCGAACTGATATATTTTGAGTGAGAATTTTTAAAAGTGTTCAGTGATAGTCAAACTCTACTCTCATTGAATTTATTTGTCCTTTTTACCACTGACTGCAGTGAGAAAGAATTAAGTCAACACTGAGTAATTTTGAAAATCACTCTCTCTTGTATATCTGTATTTTATTTACTGTATAAAATGTATGCTTTCAGACATAGCTAATACTAGAAGATTTACCCGACATTGGTTGGGTCCTTCAGGGCAGAGGGCTGGAGGAGTGGGGGGTGCAAAGGGTCAGGGAAGGGGTGTGGGGGAGGAGGCTGGGAGTGTGAGGGTGCAGGAGTCAGGACTGGGTGGGTGAGGAAGGGCACAGGGCAGAGGATGAGGGTGGCTGCTGGCTTTTCCCTGGGGCCAGCATGGGCCATGCAACCCACCCACCAGTTTCTCCCAGGGGGCTGGCTTCTCCTTGGGGCTGGCCTGGGGGCAGTGGGGGCCATACAGCCCAAAGCAGCTGCTCTCTAGAAAAGGCTGGGGCAATAGGGGCTATGCTGCCAGCCAGGTGATGCTCCCTGGGGCTGGGACACTTGATGCCCCCATGTGGTCATTCTGGGGAATAACTGTCACACCCCTTCTTTTCCATTTGATGAGAAACAGTCACATTCCATGCACATCCCATTGTCCTGGCACAGCCTGAGTTTGCTTTAAGTTACAATAAGAGGACATTGCATATCAAATTCAGTGGTCCTAGCTGTTTAGGAAGAGATCTTGAACAAATAAACTGTCAGACAGATGGACGATAGACAGATGCACAAACTCTCTCAAATATACAGTAGACATAATATGCCCACAAATGACACGTATCTACATACAAACAGATGTTGATGCTTTTTTCTCCTTTTCCCAGGGAATTACTGAATTGTTACTACTCTGCTATACTGAGTGGATTCCTTTAACAAGCTGTTAATCTGTTGGTTTTTTCATGGCCAACTGTATTTGTCCTCCATTTGTTCAGCTGTCCTAATTACATGCTATCCCATCTCAAATGTGATTCATGTACAGTAGTAAATAAAATCACATATGGGACCCAATAAAACAAGTACTGAGTGATCTCCTCTCCTTATGATGTCAGACAGCAAAGCCTGCTGTTAGTTTTGTTGAAGGTGCTCAGAACCTTACAGGACTAGGCTGGCATTGAACACAGCGACATTTTGAGAAAAGGTTAAAAAAGAAGAGCAAACTTATGACCTATTATAGTGCTTGCTTATAGCATTCACCTTCAGGGAGGTAAAGTGAGTGAGGTGCTGGTAGTAAATTCCCATTGTGCTGCTTGCTTGATCAGGTAGCATGTAGATTGCCAGAGTTGGCTCCTGGGAAGCAACATATTGCTAAAACACACCCCGACAATTGTTTAGAAGAAACAATGCTAACACAGTACTTTGAATGTATAATAGAATAAAAACGCACCAATATTTAAGTTATAATACTGGAAAAAGTTATGCTCTTTCTCAGGAAAAACTAATTAAAGTCCGTTGAAATTTTGCTTGAGTAAGCTCTGCAAGATCAGTGTTTATATTAATCACAAGCCAATTTGTGCAATGCTAATGGAATTAGTAAAAATACATATCCATTGGAGGAGAGAGGGGAAAACAATTCTTCCTATTAAAAAACACTCTGAGTCACTCAAAACAAAATACATTACATTATTCAGTCAAACTGTGATAGCTTGTTACTTATCACACAATGATGTATTGATTTTGTTTAATCTTTCCCTTCTTCCGACACTTTCATTTCCTGTTATCACCATATAACATCAACAACAGAACACAGAGCAGCAACGTGTGGTGATTGGCCAATATAAATAACCAATTTAAAAACCCTATTGTTCACTGGAAAAACAATTAGAAAAACATATCTATATTATATGTGCTCATATTATTATTTTTGCAAGTACATGTGAAATCAGTGGCCAAGTAATAAGTTTACAATAACATGCTCGAGTGAAAAAATTCTCATCTTTAATATGAAATTAACTCAGTTTCATAGGTTTTCATACATCAAAAGATTTGGTGTATCTGGCTATTGTCTGTCAAAATAACTTATAATACAATTGCTCTAAAACAGAGCAAGCATGTAAAAATCTAATAAAATGAAATATTAAAGTGGACATTCATCTTTAATTCAGCTGTTTATCCAGAAATTTACTAAATACTGAAGATGAATACTAGTATTAATCTAGCTTTCTTCTTTATGGGAAAAAGCACATGTGGATACAGATGCAGTCAGGGCCTTTACTTTCTCACGCCTACTTATAGACATTTTATAAAGCTGAGGCTATCTTAAAACCATGTGGTGAGACTCATAATAGGAATCTACAAAATGGAAATTCCCACTAACTTGGAATCCTGGTCTAAGTTTTTGTATACAAGATTAGCAAATTCCATAGCTATGTGATTAAAGGATACAAGGTTTAGCAATATAACACTGTGAAGTTTATCTGGAAGTCAGTGATTAAGTCCTATTTTGGTTCCTTGTTTTCAGCAGCTTGGCAAGGCAGTGCAAGTTTCTTCGTGCTATTTTCTGAGTGTGCACTTCCAAAAGATTCTGCTTTAAGCCCCCAATAGGGATGTAAAATCCCGTTTAATTAGTTAACTTGTTAAACTTTGAGTTTAATCAGTTAACAGATTAAATGGGGGAGAGTATCTGGGCTGACGCCTGCTGTGAATGGGGGCTGCTCCGGCTGGGTGGAAGGGCTGCTCCAGTCCCCATTGGTTAACCGTAACCCATAAACCATTAACATCCCTAGCCCCCAAACATCAAAGAAATGAAGATGGAATAGCAAATGATAGATTCAACTAGAATATTCAGGGATTAACTAATTTCAGGATCACGGGCAATTTCTGCAAAGGAATCTATGGGTACGTCTAGACTACCGCGTTTTGTCGATGGAAGTTTTGTCGACAGATATTGTCGACAAAACTTCCGTCGACAATTTGCGTCCAGACACATTGAGTTCTGTCGACAAAGCAAGCCGCTTTGTCGACAGAACTCCGTAGTCTGGACGCAGTGTTACAGGCAATAACACCTTCTGTCGACAGAGTTCTGTCGACAGAAAGTGTTATGCCTCGTAAAATGAGGTATACCAGCGTCGACAAAACCGCGGAGTTCTGTCGATGTTATGTCGACAGAACTCCGCGGTAGTGTAGACGCTGGTATTGTTTTGTCGACAAAAGTCCACTTTTGTCGACAAAACTAGGTAGTCTAGACACACCCTATGTCTCTAAAAGAAATGAACAAAACTGTTGATGTAATGCACACCTTAGAGGTCTTCTCCCGTTGGTATATTTTCACCTTTCACGCACTACATACAACAAGTTTTCACTCTTTAGTTTAATATGATTTTCACCAAGGATTACAAACTAATGCTAACTGCTGTGGTTATTTTCATGACTGTCCCTTTAAAGTTCCTCTTTGATCTGAAGTGCTATTTAACCTTAGTCTAGAGAATTTGGGAGAGACAAATTTGGGAGAATGCAAGTGACTGCTACGTATTCTAGACTCATGCAGTGGAGATTCAGAAATATTTTAAATGACCCTGCAGTTAGGTTTAACTTTTAATCTTGCCATCAGTGCAGAATTGAGGTAATGACTTCTCTCATCACTTTCTAAATCTAAACTTCTCCACGGTAAATTCAGACACCAAAGGGAGTGATGGAGAAGAGAAGGGAAAAATTATCAGCAGATCTGCTGCCCAGCAAACATGTTTCTTAGTGCTAGGAGGCAAGAATTGCTTTTGTTAAAAATAAGGCAGCTACCACCTACCTGGCTCAGTACGACACCCAGCAAAAGTTTACAAAACCTGAGATGGTCCCAACCAAAATGACTATCCAAACCTGTCCTGGGTTACATACAGAAAGCTCCCATTGGGTTCATCCAGGGATAGGTACCATTATGTCACAATGAAGCTGTTAAGCAGGTAATTCTGGCATAATGGTATTTGATAGTGTCCCTTTTTAAAACGTAGACTAGGAAACCACACATATATTGTCTTCTGAGCACTAGGGAGATAATCTCCTTGTTACTCTGGTAATTTCTCAGATTAGGCTATGGGATTTGCTCTGCTCAGCATACAAGAGTTGCTCAGATCTGAGAGATAGAAGATATGTATTTTTTAAGCCTCACAGAACATAGCAGGTGTATTATCCTTAACTATGACAAGAGTTTCTTAGGTCTCATGTACATAAGGGCTGTGTCTACATTGGCATCCTTTTCCAGAAAAGGGATGCTAATGAGACACTTTGGAATTGCAAATTCTGCGGGGATTTAAATATCCCCCGCGGCATTTGCATGAACATGGCTGCTGCTTTTTTCCGGCTCGGGGCTTTGCCGGAGAAAAGCGCCAGTCTAGATGGGATCTTTCAGAAAATAAAGCCTTTTCTGGAAGATCCCTTATTCCTCTTAAAATCAGGAATAAGGGATCTTCCGGAAAAGGCTTTATTTTCCGAAAGATCCCGTCTAGACTGGCGCTTTTCTCCGGCAAAGCCCCGAGCCAGAAAAAAGCGGCAGCCATGTTCATGCAAATGCCGCGGGGGATATTTAAATCCCCGCGGAATTTGCAATTCCAAAGTGTCTCATTAGCATCCCTTTTCCGGAAAAGGGTGCCAATGTAGACACAGCCAAGGTGGAAATCCTGCTCCTGAGTTTCACTATGTGATGAGGATTTAAGTACAGCCTCTCTCCGACTTACAAACTGGTTATGGACCAAGCAATTGGTCGTAATTCGGTTTGTTCATAAGACGAACCCCATAGAGTTACATGCGACCACGCTGTTCATAAGCGCGGATTGCATTCGTAACTCGGGGTCTGCCATTTACAACAGTTTCGGTCATAACTGTGAACGGTCGTAAGTTGACTGTTCGCAACGCGGGGACCGGCTGTATCTGTTGTGTGTGATTAAAGGTAATTTTGAGCAATTAAAGAAAACAGTTCACTTGTGACAGGTGGCAGAAAACTAAAAAAGACAATTACTCTTTTTAGCCATCTGTGTTAACTGCCATTAGCAGAATTAAATGGAGATTCACCACTTTAAAATTTGAGGCAGAGTTCCTTTTCCCTTCACTGCATAATATAACATTGTCTGAAGACTAATTAGAAAAAAGTAATTTCACCCTTCATGCCATGAGGTGTCTATTTATTGATTTTATTAGAGATGTGAGAGCTCCAAGATATGATAAATTAAACAACCACTTGCTTTAAAATTCTGTGAATACTATCAGGGCTCAGGAAAAGTAATCATTCCTTGAGGGAGAGAAATTTGTCCTATCAGTACGAGAGGACCCAGGGTAATGGGTTAACCTTCCCATTCTGGGGTGCCGCTGAGCCTGCCTGTTCCACCAGCCTGAGCTCCCTCACCCTGTCCCGCTAAGCCAGTCAAGTCAACCCCTCAAGTCAATCTAGGACAGTGGTTGTCAACCATTCCAGATGACTGGACCTCTTTCAGGAGTCTGATTTGTATTGACTAGCCCCAGGTTTCACCACACTTAGAACTCATTGGTTATAGAACCACTACATCAAACAAACTAATTGATATGGATTTTGACTCAGACCTCTAGAGTAACAAGTAAAAATGGGTATAGGTATGGATCTGGCATGAACAGTTACCCGAATCACATATCAGCATAACACTTTGAAAGCTAGAGTGTTAGCTCCCTATTTGCTCCAGATCAGACTGAACTAGTAGTAGAGGAGTTAAGCTAAAAGTTTCCCTTGCTGCCATACAGAAGACATATTGGTTCGGTAAGGGAGAGTAGGCAGTTGGAAATTACTTGCATTTACTTTGGATGTTTAAGTGGACAAGCGAAACATAGAGAAAGGGTTGCTATAGCAATGGACAAGAGAATAGTTACTTCAGTGAACAGCTGGTAACCCATATCTGAGCAGATTGTCATAGCAAGGTTTACTACTGCCTCCAATAAACGATGCATTACTGTGATCTGCTTTTACGCACCAACAAAAGCAGCAGGAGAAGGGTGGATTTTATCAGCAGCTGTCCACCAGATTCCTGATCTGAGCTGATGATGGGAGATGGGAATGCAAAGGTTGCTAATATGCGGTAAACAGAGATAGGCATGGAGTTATTTATGGGTGAGGATGATCCACAAAATGGAAGTAGGGGAGAGATAAAGGGGATATAAAAGCATTTCTACCCCAACCAGAAGTTGCTGAAGGAGGGGTAGAATATTGGAGATCCTCCCTTCTTCCAGCAGCTTAGAGTCTGTGGAGGGGGGAGAACAAATGTCCTCCTATATTCCAGCAGCTTAAAATTTACATGACACTAACTAGACAGAGACTGATAAGAAAGATGGAGCCTATGAGTAGAATCCAGAGACTGAACCTAGACAGAATTTTAATACCTTCATCCTTCTTTCCAGCAGCTGGCTATTGCAGGCTGGTTGGATTTCTCACCACAGAGTTGCCTCTGGTCCTTGTTGATGAAACCACTCATGCTTGTCTTTTGTATTCAAGTTTTGCCTAGAAAATTTAGTTCTCTGGATTAGAGGGTAACCTTTTGGGGCAGAGATTGTCTTTCTGTTCTGTGTGTATACAGTACTAGCACAATGAGGTCCTACTATGATCATTCTACGCTACAGAGTCACAGTCACAGCCACCATGCTGCTGAGATAAAAGGGTGCTACTGAAAAATTATGAAATTTCCTGAACATCTGTCGCACCTTTGAGTAATAATGTATTCTCAAGTAAACTGTCAATTCTAGTGTAAACACTATGCTAATGACCAGTAAGAGGTTTCATTTTATCACAGGTTCATCTTGTCTAATTACTGCATCTTCTGTAAAGATTAACACTAAACACAGTTTGTTAAAAAAAAAAAAAAAGATGAAGTGGCAGTAGGGGTGGATTAAAGGCATCATGTCTGGGTTTTAACAATTGTAGTCACCAATTATAAAACTGGGAATAATGTCACAGTTCCTTTCTTGTATGAAGTAATTTACAAGTGCATTTTTCAAACACTTGAGTATGTGGTTAATGACAGACCTTTTGTCACATTCTGCTGCAATCACTCTTTAAGATGGAAAGGGGGAAAAAGGGAGAAAGAAATATGCCATCAACAATGCCATCAACAATTAGATATGTAAACTGGATTCAGGTAGGGTGATAAAGGCATTAGTATGTAAAGGTAAGACAAGATGTTTGGACAAAGCGATCGGAGATATTCTTTAGAAAAGAAAAACATGAAGGGCCCAATCCTTTACTGGTACAAACTGGCATAGAACCATCAGAGTAGTGTTTGTGTGATAGGTTGTCTGGTTACACAGGCTACTACATTCCATAATTCAGTTAGAATCATAGAGCTGGAAGAGACCTCAGGAGGTCATCAAGTCTAGCCCCCTGCCCAAAGCAGGACCAATCCCAACTAAATCAACCCAGCCAGGGCTTTGTCAAGCCGAGACTTAAGTTCTCCCAGGCAAAAAGTTTTTTGGTTTTGGGGTTTTTTTTGTCATAAGATTTTCTATGAATAGGAAACAAGATGAATTCAGTATCTATGGGTACGTCTAGACTACATGCCTCTGTCGCCAGAGGCATGTAGATTAGGCTACCAGACATAGGAAAATGAAGCGGCGATTTAAATAATCGCCACTTCATTTAAATTTACATGGCTGCCGCGCTGAGCCGACAAACAGCTGATCAGGGATGAGGTATACCTGGGTGGTCGACAAATGCCTTTGATGTCAACATCCGCGCGTCCAGACTACCGCGCTGAGCCAACAAACAGCTGATCAGCTGTTTGTCGGCTCAGTGCAGCAGCCATGTAAATTTAAATGAAGCGGCGATTATTTAAATCGCCGCTTCATTTTCCTATGCCTGGTAGCCTAATCTACATGCCTCTGGCAACAGAAGCATGTAGTCTAGACGTACCCTTAATGTAGACTCAGTATTAAGCATTCCGATGTATGCAAAAAACCTATTTCATATATATATATAGAGAGAGAGTGAGAGGAGAGAGAGAGAGATTCTAGACTGATGCCTGTTATTTTGAGAGGTAGCATAACATAATGATGCCTTATGTTGCCGTCAACTTTCTCAGACTGTTGTACAGCACAGGTCCCACAAAGCAAGACCACGAACATTTGAACAGAAATTGGGTCGCCCTTTTCAGTTTGTTGTTACAGTTGATAGAGATGCAATGGCTTTCAAATGGTGGCTTGGCAACTCTTGTCACCCAAAACTGCTGGTCCACAAAAATAAGGAATGACTTCTAGTGCCAACTAAAGAGAGATCTGTAGCATGTGTGTCAAACTTGGGATTCTGAAGCTCAAGAACCCAAATTCTAGTCAGCTTTTCAGTGGTTGGGAGCAGTGATTTATGTAGAACGATAATTATGTGACTTCAGCATGTGGATTCTTTATAGTAAGAGCACAATTAACAGCCTTGCTTCTGTTCTGGAGGAGTTTTCACTTCCATGCATCCCACGTTTTGTCTTTCTAAATGTGTATAAATTAAACAATGAAGTACACTATTGTGTGTGTGTGTGTGTGTGTGTGTGTGTGTGTGTGTGTGTGTGTGTGTGTGAGAGAGAGAGAGAGATTGTATATGAAATTACTCATTAGGTTGTTTAATTTTGATCTGTACATCACCCCTATAACTTGCATGTCTTATTTAAACAGAAAACATCTCCTATAAAGGAAAAATGAAAATGTTTAATTCTAAGTAAATAGCTGCCTCATATTTAATATGAAATTGTTCCAGTCTGCTCTTCACATGGGTGATCCTGGAAATGTACACCTATGTGTTTGTGTGCAGCTGTAAAATTCTTTCTTTAGCAGAGGATAATTTTATTTCTGTTACTTTCAATCCCTTCTTGAGCTGGGCGCCCATGGAGGTTGGATACACAACTAAATAGGCAGTGGACAGCAGAGATGGCATTAGTAAACAGAAGCCCTTCAAGTAACTATTTTAGGCACATTTCACACTCCAGTTGAATAAATTGTCTATAGATCTCAACCCCCAGGTGCTTTCAGCTATCATGCCCTCAGTTGTTTATATTCAAACTAGGTAATTTGGTGTGCTTTCTAACGAAATAGATTTTACATTTGGTTTTAATAAAAAAGTGTGAAATTGCCAAGGATTCTGGTATGGAATATAGCAAACAATCAGGCAGCCCATTGTATCTCTTGGACATCAGTCATTAAACAGTTAATATTTCAAATAATGCATTATTACAGAGATATTAGCTTCTGTTTCCAGTGAGTACATCATATCACTATCATGACACACATGCACAGAGAAAGTACATATGTCAACTGACAAGTCAGCTACTGTCTGGTGTTCCCCAAGGGGAGAGATTCATGCATGGGGTTGCCGAAAGAAGGGTCATGATTCAGTCTGGCAGGGGGCATAGCCTGGACACATTTTTTCTTAATTGCCTAAATGTCATCTGTGACATGGGCTGGGTGACTTTGCAGCTGAAGCAATGGAAAAAAAATACAAAGAATCTCAGATATACCAGAATCCCAAAATGCTCTGTTTGTTTGTTCAATAATCATTAAGAATAAAAATAATTCTCCCTTCACTTCTACCCATAACTATTGCCCATCACTTTTGCCTGTGTGCAGACATAGACAAGACTACAGATTAAGAATAGCACTGCATATAAATAATCACTTTTCAATGTTTAATTTTTCACTTTTACATCCCTTCCAACAGTACCTTACATTGTAGATTCATTTAGTATGGGGACAAAGGCTAAAGACATTTGCATTTGCCTGTAAAGCCTGATGGCTGGAATGTACTAACAGTTTATTCACAGCAGGATGTGGTGTAATTGTCAGTTCTATTTTTCTCTTCTAAAGAGTAATTCTTTGGTGAAAAGGAAAAAACAAAAAACTAAAACAAAACACCACTAATGTTAACAAGGTTTTGCAACTTTGGCATGTGATATTCTAACTGAAATGGGTGCTAATGACCTAGTTGCTACAAGATAAAAACACAGGGTACAAATATTGCATAGAGTGAAAACTGTTGTTTGAAATCACACGTGAGTGCCAAAGTACAGTGGATGTAATGAAGGTAGTGTGTCCATTAAATGTGGAAAAGAATTGCACTGAATACACATGGGGATGCTTTGGGTATTCTCTCGGGAGATTGCCTAATAAGGAATGGTCTTTCTTTGTTGTAAAAGTGGAAGACTGAAATATGTCCCCACAGTGAGCCAATAATGGATACGGCTCATAGAAGGTTCCATAGTGAGATTAAAGTGTGCAGATGGAGGATGAGGGAGAGATCTTTGGGTGCATCTATTCAGCATCCTAATCTTGAAATAGGATACACAATTTGTGTATCTTATTTTGAATCTATTTCGAAATAGCTTATTTTGAAATTGGGCGCATCTACACAGTGCCGAATTTTGAAATAATGTGCTACTTTGAATAGTAACAGAGATGTAGCTGTGTTAGTCTGGTCTTGCTGAAACAAAAGACAGGACTAGGCAGAGCTTTAAAGACTAACAAGATGGTTTATTAGGTGAGCTCATCGCCTTATAAACCGTCTTGTTAGTCTTTAAAGTGCTGCATAGCCCTGTGCTATTTTGAGACATCCCTTCACCCTCGTGGAACAAGGGCTACTGGGATGATGAAATAGCATGTCCGTTATTTCAAAAAATATTTTGAAATAATGGGCGGCTTGTGCAGATGCAGGGTAGCTATTTTGGGATACTTCTGGTATCCTGAAATAGCCATGCAGTATAGACATACCCTTTGTGAAGAGGCAACGTGGTCAGATAGGCAGAGTGCTCTGTGGACTGAGCAAAGTGCTAGGAGGGGCTAAGAATTCAAATCCTGGCTCTAGCATGGTGGGTAGGAACCTAAGGCCCTGGGGCTGGATGCAGCCCCCGGCTTGCCTTGATCTGACCCCCAAGGCCCACCCAATAGGCTCGGATGTGTGAGGGGAATGTGGCATGTGTCTTTCTCCTTCTCAGTCAGGGACCATGTCAGTAAGGGTTTTTTGTTTTTGGTGAGGCTTTTTTTGCTTCTCACTTGTGTGCAGCCTGACTGATTTTATTTTCTGTGAGTCAACAGCCAGTGACCCCAAAAAAGGTCCCCCACCCCTGCTCTAGCAGGTCCACTGAACTAGATCCTCCAATGATCATGTTGCCCCATTTATACCACTCGGGCAGTCGGTCTGTAAATGCCCACCAGAGGATTCTTATGACCTAGTTGAAAAAAACTGTTGATGCCCATGACTCAGCGTAGTTACATTTTTTGACTAGAGTGCAGGATCCAGGGTGGGTCTGTGGGGATGAGAGGTTTGGAGCGAGGGAGGGTGTGGGGAGGTGAACACTTTACCTAGGAGTGTGGGCTCTGGGGTGGGGCCAGAGATGAGAGGTTTGGAGTCCAGACTTGGGGGGAGAGAGGGGATAGATGTTCAATATGTAAGTGGGGACTCTGGCCTGGGACATGGGGGTGAGATACAGGGGGTGCAGGCTCTGTCTCAGGATGCAAGCTTGGGATGGGGCCAGAGATGAAGTGTTCAGAGTGTGGGATGGGTTTTCTGGGTTTGTAGGGGCTCAGGCAGGGGATTGTTGCAGCACAGGCTTAACTCTGGCAGCTCCCGGTTAGCGATGCAGTGGAATGGTGAGGCAGGCTTCCTGCCTGTCTTGGCACAGTGGACTGCACTGCATCTTGGAAGTGGCCAGCAGCAGGACCAGCGCCATAGGTTGTCTCCACCCCAATCTCTGGTGCCATACTCCCATTGGCTGGTTCCTGGTTTGTCTCCAGGCATTGTTATGCAAAAATGGACGGAGCTCATTTTGGGGTTGTTTTGAAAAGGAACTGGCTTCATTTTTTGGTTGGTTTTGCTTTTTTATCTTGTGGAATTGGCTACTTGCCTCTACCTATGGCTTCCAGGGCTCAGTGCGGTCCACAGTGCCAGGACAGGCAAGAAGCTGGCTGTAGCACCCTTGCTGGTCATCTTGACCCAGTGCCTGTCTTTCCATGACCCAGTACTGGGTTGCAACCTGTACTTTAAAAATCACTGGTCTAGTGTGCCCATTTCAACTCTGTGACTCTGCCTCATTCCCTCAACCTCACAGTAGTGTTGGGGAACATTTAGAATATGAGGAAAAGGGAAGCTGTCCTCCATTTTGTCTTGGCAATCCTCTAGTGGACCAATAAGGCCCTCAGGTCAGCAGCAGAACATGGAACAGTCCAGAGACAGCTCTAAGTTTCATGGAGGCTAGGCCCATGTGTCAGGGAACCTTACCCAGGACTCTGAGAGCACCCAGGTGAGATCATACACAAAGCCTAGTAACACTAGCCTTTTAAGCAATCATTTACAGAACTGAGAGAAAGGTCTTTGTTTTACTTGCCCACAGCATGGTCTACTAAAGCCATGTACTTACTGTGCAATTATCATTAAACATAAACCAGTGCTTGAAAGAGTCAGCCATTTAATTGCATAAAAACAAAGGTTTAACCACAAAAGCTGCCAGGTACCTGCACAATTATCATTTATCAGTTGATACGATATCTTCAGGCTTTGTATTCGTCAAATGTTTATTGATTTAAGCCTTAGGGATTTTATAGGATTAGAAAATATCATTTCCGATTTAAATAGTGTATAGAGGACAGAAATCAAATACAAAGCAGTATTTATACAGTAACAGTTTTCTTAAGACTGGCCCAATGAAATTGTTGGGGAAAAAAGAGGCTTCCCTGAATTTTGTGGAGTAAAATTTGCTCCAAAAAGAAGCCAACCAGCTAATTATTTAAAAATAAAATGGGACTGATTTTCAGAGATCGAACATCTGTGGTTCCAACTGACTTCATTTGGAGTAGTGGATATATGGGATCTGCCTGCCTGATATATTTTCCTCGATCAGGTTGTGGTTCTGGGTTGCTCTGTAAAAGCCTGATTGTTGGTGTCTTTCCACTGACATCAGTAGGAGCTGGCTCAGATGCTACTACTCATGCTTCACTGCTATTTACTTAGAAGTGTAAGCAGCACTGAAGAATTGTTTTTGGGGAACAACTCATATAAATGTCCTTCCTCCTGCCCCAAACAGATACAGTAAAACTCCAATAGTCCGGCATCCAATAGTCCGGCACTCCTGATAGTCCGGCATCAAAATGGCAAGAGCCTAGTGAGTGAGCTTCGGCAAAAAAAGAGTCGCAAAGTAACAGTGGCAGCAGCTGAACTGAGCAAAAAGGGTAAAAAAGGCTTAAAAAACCTAAAACATTACAGTATACTGTATACAGTATGTACAATAAAAAGGGTTAAGAACACTTTATATACAGTATATAATGTACAGTATATATATAACCTGCTTATAGTACCTCCTGATAGTCCGGCATATTTGATAATCTGGCACCACCTAAATCCCATAGGTTCCGGATTATCGGAAGTCTACTGTAAAATAAAACAAGGAAGGGTTATAGTTTGAAATGTGGGTCTTTTGATCCCAGTAAGGTCTGTAAGAGAGCTTGAGCATGTCATACTAAGAGTTTCTCTAACAGATAAATGTGCACTGTTCAATAATTCTCAGCTGTTCAGCCATACCTGCTACATCTAAGCAATTTAAATCCTTCAAGAAGTTGCCTGATTTTCCATTCCTAAAGTATTGACTCATTTCATTCTCATTACATTGGGCATATTTTCAATGGGTCAAAGCTGCAGCCTTTGGCTTCAAGTCAGAAATATACATTTTAGACCATGCTGAAGAGCTTGACTGAATAAAGATAACTTCACCTCAGGCGTACGTGGTCTTGAGGTGGAATAGAAGGCTTCACAAGAAGAGAATGGTACGTGACGTTCCTCCCAGAGCGCTGTAAGCACATTTCCTAATATTCGACACCATTTGCCTTAGTCAATTCATTTCTAAAGAAAGACACTTGGACTTAATGAGACAGAAATATTTCTATCATTGAGATAACCTTAGTGTGAAGCTCCCATGCATTTTTTTGTTGTGAAATCTGGAAAGTACTATTATTTAATATTTAACCTTGGCCCTGTTACAGCCTTGCCCTATATACAGCCATAAAATTGTGGAATTTGTTTATAAGTGTCCTTCACGTGAAACAGGCTCCAGTGTGCAGCAGCAATGTGTCAATGACTACAGAGCCTGAGGCAAGGAGTAGACATTTACTTACAGAATCTTCTGACTATTTTAAATAGGCCTTTGGGACCTTACAATTGACCGGCCTACAACATGCCCCTCTGTAGCATCTCACTATGCTATTTCTTTTAATTGACTAACCTCAATACTGGCTGTTCAAAATCACTTTAACCCAAACATGCCCCTAGTCTGATGCTCCTAATGACCTTCCCTTGGCCCTAAACACATATGGCTCAGACAATGCAAACCTCATTTGGAAGATGAGTAAATTCAATAACTCAATTACCACTGCGCCAAAGTAACATTTATCAAATACTGGCCACAGCAGTTTGTATCTTTAGCTCCCTGCATTTCAATGGCAAGGCATTTGGGTGAAGGTAACTAATCAATTTAGGAATGATTAAATAGAAATTTGTAACACTTGGCATTATTAAACCTTCAATCTTCATTACAACTGCTTAATGATTACATCATGGCTGTGTAAAATAAACTGACAGGAGCTGGAAACAATCTCATATCTGAAAGCTAAAAATATCAGAATTGTGTTCAATACACAAGTCTGACAGAAATATGCAGGCTTGGTTGCAAACACTGAGATTCAAAAGTGTTTCAAATCTGAAAGACCAAAAAAATAACACATTGCCAACTGAAATATTTACATTAAAAAGTTGTATTTGGATCACCCATTTGCCTTAAATTCAGCTGAATCTTGATGAGAGAAGAGCTAACAGGACCAGAAAAAAAATAAGAATGGCCTTCGACGATCATTGCATTATTACATTGACTTATATTTATGAAGTGCTATATCGGTAATGAAAGTTAATTTATTGAAGGTAGCCTACTCTTGATTCCACCAGGTTGCATGACACCACTCTGCATTTTAACAGGAGCCTGATGACAGGTCTATCTTCTCCAACCTTTAGATTCCAGAACTGGAAGCTTCCCAGCACTGACCATTATTCTAGCTTAACACTCAGACAGCAAAAATAAAATACACCTTTTTCAACATCTGTCACTGCCTTCTTTTCAAGAGATTGCACAATCACATCCAGGAGATCTCCCTTCCTCCCCGGGGTTCCTGTTTTTGAATGATTAGTAAAGCAAAACTAAAAGTGGAATAAGAAGTTTTAAAAGTATTTATCAATGATTTTTTTGTTATTTAGAAAAGGTTATACAAACACGGACACATTTTCAAAACAAGCAATTGTTATTTGATGCCCTCAAACCCAAAATTCAAAACTTTGCAGGTTACTAAACCTGACAATATGAATGAATTACCAAATATTAGGAACACAAGGTGAAGAGGTAATATCTTGTACTGAACCAAATACTGTTTTTTTAATACATCAGCATAGATATAATAAAGCAACTGTTCTTGGCAATCATAAATGTATCCCCTTGCTTCATTATTAAAATTGAGTCTGGCGAAAGAAGACTGCATTAAAATGGCATTGGTCAATAATTTGCTTCCAATCCGAACTTTTTACTCATGATTGCTGTCATTTTCTCAATGATCTGCTTTTTTTTTTAAGCTGAGAGAACAACTCCCATAAGACAACAGCCAAGTCAGCAAAGGTCCTACCCATTCTAGGCCCGTTTGTTTGTTTGTTTGTTTGTTTAATTTTATTTATTTATTTAACTTCATTTTTGCCAAGTGAATGGAAAAAAAGATGATGATTCTTTTGGGAGAATGAAGGGAGCAAACTGTGAAACGAGCCCCAGGGCAGACCGTGTGGCTTTGGCCCTGTAGCGTGACAGCACACATGCCTACTGTCTCAAGATAACAAATGATGACACACATTTAAGGCTTGAATGCAAAAGTGTAGCATTATTAAAGCATAAGTCCTAAGGTTAAATGCACGATTATGATCTGCTTAATTAATTTTATTCCTTTAAACAATGAAGTTAAAATATTGTTGGGATAAAGCATAAATCTTTGTTTCTTTTCCCCCTAAAATAATATCCATCTTTATTTCTTTGCACCTCCTGGGTAGTACTATTATGCTCATATGCTTTCATATAGACTTCCTTAAGGTGCTGTCCTCCACTTGTTGGTATTGAGTCACTGTTAGATTTTATTTTTCTTGCTGTCCATATCCCATCGCACACGATAAATCCTCTCAAATTGGTCCATTAAAAATATTCTTTAGTGTTAAATGGAAAACTGAAAAAAAGGCCATAGATGCTCAGAGAAATATTAACCTGGAAAATTCCAGGAAAACACTCAGAGCCCTGACTGAATACCAATTTTCTGCCACTGGCCAGTCTGTAATGAAATACAAATATTGCTGATGGCTGATATGCTTATAGAACTGATTGCAAGATGTACCATGCCAAGCAATGATTGAATGTATAGTAAAAAAGAGGTCTGGAATAAAACTCCATGGTACCAGAGTAATTATGATGCAAATTAAGATACTAAAACACACACATTATGATGTAAGGGTTACCTCTTGTTCCCTAGGCTGTAGGAATTTTAGATTTCAGATTTTTAGAAGCAATTTCAAATGAGTAGCTGTTGCCTAATGGAATAGGTGTCTGTTTGTGTCTCAACTTCAGTTCTTCCACACACACAGACTAGAGATGAAATCCTGGCCCCACTGAAGTTAGTGCAAATTTTTCCGCTTACTTCAGTGGACACTGAATCAGTTCTAAGTCACCTGGTTCTAAAGCTGCTGGATATGAAAAATCATTAGAAAAATCATTCCCAGAATAGTGTTTTTTTCCTGTAAAGTACATGGCATGTGTAGAACACATGAAGGTGAAGCATGGGTTAAAGTTCTAGAGGTCCTGGTGTTCAGGGCATTGTAGGATACAGCACCTTTCTAAATCTGATACTAATGGAGACTGCGTACCACACATCCCCATGCACTCCCTGCGTACAATGTAAAGCTCTTATCTGTATGGTACAAACAGCATTACTACCACAAGTGAGTTCTGTTGATCATCCCCAAATTGCTACGTTAAGCACAGCAGTATGAAAAACTAGATTGGCTGGAGACTGGAAAAGATTGGACAAAAGCATTTTATCCCAAAATCATTGGCTTGAATTTATCCCAGTGACAAAGTCATAACTGCCTGACAGCTGTTCAGTGGCCAGTGTGAAGTTATTCAGTGGGCTCAGACCAATAGCTAGTGAATATCATTAAAATCCCATCACGCTGGCACTTCTGACAGGAGTCTGAGAGGATAACTACTGAAGTGGCCTGGTGAAAGAAGTTGCCACTTGCTCCAAAGCAACAGGTTTGAGATGTACTAGAAGGACATTGTCATATGCTACCACGGTTCTCTAAAAACATGACACCCTGGTTTGTAAGGACAGGAAAGCTGGTGCTGTTTATGCAATGGCATGTCTCCACACTCATCTTCAGGGGCCTGATCCAAAGTCAATTGAAAGCCTCCCATTGATTTCAAATGGCTTGGGATCAGGCCCTCTTGTCCAAGATAAATGTCAAAAAGTCATTAAGTCTAGAAATTTCAACACATTTCCTGTTCGATTCATAGACTTTAAGGCCAGAAGGGACCATCTTGATGTTCTAGTCTGATCACTTATCACAGGTTACAGAACCTCACCCACCCACTCCTATAACAGACCTATCAGCTCTGTCTGAGTTACTGAAGTCCTCAAACCCTGATTGTTTTATAACCAAGCACATCAGTCAGATGATATGTATGGCATTGTAGCAACCATGCATAAATGGTGCATTTATTTGCATTAGCTGCCACGCCCAGAGTAAGAAACCCAGAATAAGAACTCTAATACACTAACCCAGCATGCTACCCAGTCCTCCCTTTATGAAAATTCATAATAGAAAGTACCTTAACTCGACTCTCTTGATATACATTTGCAGTACTTACAAGACTTGCTTTAAAATAAATCACAGGTTATTGTGGCATCTACCTAATGACAAGGAAAAGATCAGACAGAAGCAAACAGTTTCTTGTTAGGTTGATGTTGCAGAGAATCAGTGCACATAACAAACACTAACGGACCAACATTTGATCCAATCTCCATGTATATTTGGTCCACCCCCCCCAATTATAAGTAATATTGACCTTATCTGTCTAATCTGTCCAACCTGAATGTGGTTTAACAATGAATCACTGCCTATTCTGAATTTTATCTTCGCAACACTGAAGTCTGAAATGTACAGTCTATGCCTACTTCTCAAGGAGAGTAAACAGTGCATCTTTTCTCATGCTTAACTCTGTTAAGGTTTGTTTAGTTTTAAGACTTGCTACTGTCATATATCCCTCTTGTTTTGCACTAAAGTTAACTGCGGAGTAATTGAAAGCAGATGTAGGGTAATAATGCAACAAACATGACTGTCTTCTTATCAGCTCATAAGATAGCAGACAATCCTTTCTATTTTCTCTATAGAAAGATCCTTTGTAATAATTAGTGTTGCAGGAACATATTATCCATGCTAGGGATATGATAATCTACTGTCAAAGGCTGAAGAATACAATTGTTGGGAGAGCAGTAACTGCTAGGACTCAGAGTAAAGATATTTGAGTTCAGCACTTCAAATGTCTGTGTTTAGTCATGTGGCTCATTTATTTTATGGAGAAACACAGAATGGGAAGCAAAATAGCAAGGCGGATCTGCAATGTTTTACCTGTATCTATTTCAGTGAGCTGGGGTAATGATAATTTGGCAATAATCTTGCAGTGATATTGGGTGCATCACTGAAAGAATGTGATTTGTGCTCATAAACATCCAACTGCTTATGGAGCAGGAGAAATTATTCCCTGGGTTCTCAAGCCGCTACTGAGCAAGTTATCATTATTCTGTTTAACGTTTTCTTTGGCCTTTATGGCTACCGCCAGGCAGGGCAGTTAATCATTTGGGGACATCAGAATGCATGGATTAGGATAATGGGAACTAGCTGCAACATCAACGGTTAGCAAGCTGACTGGCCCAACACTCTTTCCAGTCAGTTTAAAGCAGGGGTAGGGAACATTTTCTGACCTACAGAAAGGTCAGTCCCCACATTCCCCTGACACACCGGAGCCTAGAGGGACTCCAGCAGATTTTGTGGGTTCCTCTGAGCTCTGGAGTGGGGCAAAAATGAGGGGTTCAGTCAGTAGAGTGGGGGGAGCAGGGTCTGGGCAGAAGGCAGGGAGTCTGGGAAGAATTTTGCTTCCCCATCCCTGGTTTAACGACTCAATACCTATCGTGCATAGAGGTGAAAAGTGCAGATATTAGTACTCTATTCTGATTGCCGTGTTTGGAACGTCAGATGCATAACAGAGTTGATTGTCATTTGGGATGACTGGCCCTCCTTTAGACCTGCTGTCACACAGTAACTTATCAGATAAATGTTTGACGATACGTTTAGTGGATTCCACAGAACAGCAAGTGCATTTCACCTTTATGTACCCAGCACCTTTGCATTCTGTCCAGTAGTTAAATCAATCACATTTATAAAAAATGGATACAAAGGATAACGTGGTTCCTTGAACCGCACTTTTCTATGACTCTTCCTCACATTTCTTTCTGAAATATTAGACTGGATATCCCAGTTCAGAGGAGAGTGGGAAGCAGTCTGTTTGGCTGTGGTTTCCCCTGGATAGTTTTCCCTGGATAGATTATTCCTAAACAGGACATTATGGCTCAAATGTTCTTGCTACCTTAACATTCCTTATACAACGTGCATTTAAAGTTCTGTTTACTTCCTTATGAGCTGCAACAAATGCAAAAGCAAATAAACCAATAAGCAACAACCAGGTGAGTTTTTGTAATGACTTAATCAACATCAAATCCATTTAATTTATTTTTAAAGCCATTTCCTGGCCAACGTCTTTGTACAGCAATTCTTAGGCAAGGTCATACTTCAGTTCTGAGTTATAAACCTATGAAAAAAGAAGTTTACAATGTAGGTACCAACACAGCCTTAATTATATTGGTGCAAATGATGCTGTTCTGACAAAATAATCAAATTGAATTTCATATAAACTGGTCTATAATCCAATAAAGCAACAGCCTCTTTTTTTTTAACCTTTATCAATCTCAATCTGTAATATTTACATACATTTCATAGAAAGGGAATTGGAAAAACTGACAGGCACAGTAAGATAAGTGAGAAATAACCCATCATTATGGCAAAAGACGCGAAAGTCGGCATTATGTAGAAACTTTATCTAGTAATTAATGATCTATCTTGGAATAATTGCATGTGACTCACCGTTCCCATTTTCTTTAAATGAATTTAAAACCTATTAAATATTCCCTCACCAGTAAACAGCATATGAGATACTGCTTAGCAGCTTTTGTGCACAAGAATTTTATCTTAATCAGTGGATATGGACAGCAGTGAGGAAAAGTGGTTAGGTGGATAGTGTTGCCTTGTAGCTGAGAAAATGTCTAAAAGGACTGGTAATGGCGTATGGAACTTTGCATTCTAAGACAATAGTTTCACGCTTATGCATTAATTTTCCTGTCTGTGGATTACAGAGCACAAGTTTAGTTCACTGACAAGGAAGAGAAACGAGGGGCCAGTCATTAGAATGCTAGTCTGTCGCTTTGCAGACCCAAGTTCAGTTTCCTTCCCTGACTTTGCAGATGGCTCCGAGTTCAGACACGCCCCTGGAAAGCAATCCAAGATAGGCATTGAAATACCTTTGAGGATATAGATCTTCTTTATTCTCTGCCTCAGTTCCCTATAAACAGGAATAAGAACATAAGAATGGCCATACTGGGTCAGACCAAAGGGCCATCTCGCCCAGTATCCTGTCTGCCGACAGTGGCCAATACCAGATGCCCCAGAGGGAGGGAACAACAGGTAATCATCACGTGACCCCTCTCCTGTCATCCACTTCCAGACAAACAGAGGCTAGGGATACCATTCCTACTCATCCTGGCTAGTAGCCATTGATGGACCTAACCTCCATGAATCTATCTAGCTCTTTTTTGAACCCTGTTAAAGTCCTGGTATTCACAACATCCTCTGGCAAGGAATTCCACAGGTTGACTGTGCGCTGAGTGAAGAAAAACTTCCTTTTGTCTGTTTTAAATCTGCTGCCTATTAATTTCATTTGGTGACCCCACGTTCTTATATTGTGGAAATAAATGAATAAGAAAAGTTATTTACTTTTTCCACACTAGTCATGATTTTATAGACCTCTATCATATCCCCTCTTAGTCTCCTCTTTTCTAAACTGAAAAGTCCAAGTCTTTTAAATCTCTCTTCATATGTGACTCGTTCCAAACCCCTAATCATTTTTGTTGCCCTTTTCTGAACCTTTTCCAATGCCAATATATCTTTTTTGAGATGAGGCAACCACATCTGTATGCAGTATTTAAGCTGTGGACGTACCATGGTTTTATATAGAGGCATTAAGATATTCTCTGTCTTATTCTCTATCCCTTTTTAAAATTATTCCTAACATTCTATTTGCTTTTTTGACTGTACACTAAGTGGATGTTTTCAGAGAACTATCCACAATGACGCCAAGATCTCTCTCTAATAAAAATGAGGATAATAAATCCCTATTTCATAGGTGTGTTGGGAGGATAATTACATTAAGGATGGTCATGAGGGCCATAGGATAAGTGTCTAACATAGATACATAACAGGTATCAGCTGGCCTAATGATGGAGCATTTATGGCGCACTCATTGTATGCTCAGTACTATACAAATCTATAGTTATACATATAGTTATATCCCTGCCCAAAAGAACTTACAATATAATTCTGACATAACCAATTTTGGAGGGAGGCAGGTGCAAGAAACATTGGTAGCTTCTGTTTTTGGGGTGCCCAATGTGAAACACCTTAGGCTATGTCTACACTGCCCTCTCTTGAGCAAAAAATATGCAAATGAGGCAAAGCGTGGAATATCGCGATGCCTCATTTGCATAATTAATAAGGTTCCATTTTTGTGCAAGAGGCTTTTGCACAAGAGCCATTCTTCTGCTTTTTTCAGGAAGAATGGCTCTTGTGCAAGGTTTTTTTTGCCTCTTGTGCAAAAATGGAGCCTAATTAATTATGTAAATGAGGCATGGCGATATTCCACGCTTCGCCTCATTTGCATATTTTTTTGCACAAGAGAGAGCAGTGTAGACGTAGCCTTCATGTTTAAAAGGCTGAGTACCCAGGGTATGGAAATCCAGGCCACCTTATGGTGCATCAACTAATGGCTGGCAAAATATTTAACCTCTTCTGAAAAATCTTTGCGTGTGTGGGTGCACACGTACTCTCCCTTTCTCTCATTCTCTCTGGATCTCCTGGAGATGAAGCTTTCTGAATGGTGTCAGGGAATACCTGTGTTTTAAGGAGTGTGCTGCTAGAATCGAGTGGGGTTTTCTTGGCGTGCAAGAAGAGGGAGGGAGTTCACATCCATGGGGCAGTTAACATATAGGCTGGAATAAAGATGAGAACAATCCATGTTTGAGCAGGTAGGCTGGGGAAAGAGAATCAGGAAGAGTAAAAGGAGCAAGATGCAAAGCACGGGGAATTGCAAGCAGATGTGTAAGCGCAGAGGGTTAGTGCAGGTTACGGTGGACGCAAGGAACCTGCTGTTTTAGCAGGATGGAGCCACCAAAGTTACCTGCTTTTGTTCAACTGCAGCATAGACATCTTTTTTAGAAAGCAAAACAAAACCTTTCTAAACTGAATGTGGCTGCATATATTATGGAAATATTATGGAATTGGAAAAAATTGCTGTAAAGCACCTTCACCTGCTCCTCCCCACCAAAATCCCCTACTAATGTGTTCATTTACATGTTGCTTGAGAAGCACCATTGCAGACTTTTGGCCATTATCTATGGCCAGCATTTATTTGTGCAAACCTTTAAAAGGCCCCCATCTGGCTTTGCCTCTGCATTTGTTGTAATTGAGAGAGATGAGAATGGGCTTGTGCCTCATTAGTATAAGCTCACTTGCCTTTGAGTCTGTTTTACAATGGACAAGGTCAAAGAAGCATCACCTTAATGAGTAAATGTCTCTCAGCTTTGTGTGCAACATAGAATCCTATGTAAAAAGTGGCGACCCTAAATTCCTTTTTATTCATTCATTCTGCCTCTTTCTTTAATCACTCTAAAATGGTGTTTGACCCCACAGTACTAGGCTTTTACTGAATATTTTAAATACGGTACATTTTTAAATGTGAATTTTTGCATATATCTGTATTATCTTGCTACTATATGAGCTGATCATAGTAAGGTATTAAATCACAAAAGAATCCTAATATTGCTAGAGTAAGAAAGCAAACATCTCAGTATCTCAATCCTCAGAAATCAAGGGGAGAAAAACTTCTGCAAAGTAGCTGAAGATTAATGCTATTAAAAGAGAAAACAGTAAAGAGAGCAGCAAAGAAAAGACAAGGCAATTTAGTTTTCTTTCAGAAAGATCTTCACCCACCTTTCTCACTCACACAAACAAAAGTCTGTTAGTTCATGACACTATTTTCCCTATAGGCTGAGAAGGAAGAAAAAAGGAGACATTGTTACAGTTGTTTTTATATTCTTAGCTGGTGCTAAAATTACATAGAGCACACGCACATACACAATAATTATGACTCAACACACACAACTGCCATATCAGAACTACAGGGTCAGATTCTCAGCTTACATCAATGTTCAAGTTCAGTATGGCAGATTTAAGCAAGGCTTGTTAGGTCAGGTGGCATTCATTCCTCTCATTTAAGCAATGGGCCCCTAGCTGCAGCAAGGGAGGTTTAGGCTGGACGTTAGGAAAAACTTCCTAATTATCAGGGTGGTTAAACACTGAAATAAATTTCCTAGGGTGGTTGCACAATCTCCATCATTGGAGATATTTAAGAGCAGGTTGAATAGACATCTACCAGGGATGATGTAGGTGGTGTTTGGTCCTGTCGTGAGGGCAGGGGACTGTACTTGATGACCTCTCAAGGTCCCTTCCAATTCTAGTGTTCTATGATTCTACAATTCATGTCTGAGATGTGACATTTCTTGCAGGGCTTGTCTTTCCTGCAGTTAACTTAAGTTATAATTCAGGTTTGCCCTAACTCAAATCCCGTGTGCACCCATAAGCCCTTAACATATGTGGAGTGCTGTTTTTAAATCAAATTGGCTGGCCTGTCAAGGGCTATGGGCGACAGCTTGAAATAGCAGTGTCAGCTGCTAATGCAAAAATTCTGTTCTTCAAGAATGATATTTTGCATCGTGCCTCTCTCGCTCTGGCTGGGCTAGGTCAAAGTGACAGATATCTCATATTAACCACGCAGCACCGCACAGTTAGACTATGTGCCACAAACGGTTGCCCATGACTGACAATTTTAAGATTGCTATTTCCATTTTCGTATGGTCTGTACAAAGGTGACCCGTTGTCCCCACCCTGTAAATCTCTCAGTTTGGCTCCCACACGAGGATGGGTAGAGTCCGATCCCCGCAACATCCCTCAATCCGGCGTGCGAAGTTGGCAATGAAGCTGCTGCCCCTCCTTTCTCTCCATTTGGGGAGGCGGGGTAGGGGGACCCGGGCCCTCCCACTCTCATGGATCCCAGCCCAAGACTCTATTGGCGTCCTGTCTGGCTGATGGGGGTAACACTCACAACACACCAGCCCACCGGCAAATCCTGTGATGCCCCGCCCTGGGCTGCTTCCTACCCTGCTGGTGTCAGTGCCGCCGAGCCGCCATACCACCTTATGCCCGCTCTCACCTACTCCTCCCCCCTTGTGTCCCTATTGCCCCTTTTAGCCCCCTACCTGGGTCGCCTTCTGGTGACGTCACCCACCAACCCAGGGTTGTGGACATTCCCCTACGCATCCAGAGTAGTCCCAGCGTGGAGGGCTTCCCGGCTGCCAGTCCCCTTGCCAGTCAGCTGGGCCGCAGCCTCAGAGCAGCGCGCGCAAGTGGCCCATGCCTCTCGGCCTGCCCTGAGGAGCGCGTGAGCAACCACGGGCGGAGTGCGGGGCGGATCGGCCCCATTCTGGCAGGGCATCTCCGACCCGTCACATGGTCCCTTACACAATGGGATGTGAAACAGTTAAAGTGAAGAAAGTTTAGCTGGTTCTGAAATCTTTTTTGTATTCAGATTATTCTGTAAAGGAAGACCACCCATACTATAATTGTCACAGTTGAAAAAATGCACATAGAGGTAAGACTGTGATGGTTGATATACACAAAGTCTCCCAAACAGGGTCATAATCCCTTTGTGCTACACTCCCCTTTGACTGGAAGCTATGTAAAATACAGCAGATAACTCCCAGAAGGATGATCATATGTGATATATAGTCCGGCATTAAAAAAATTTAGATGGAAAATTATTGAGAGGTCTGAACCAAAACTGTGCTTATACACAAATGCTAGAAGTCTAAATAGTAAAATGAGTGAACTAGAGTGCCTACTTTTAAAGGAGAATATTGATATAATAGGCATCATGCAAACTTGGTGGAATGAGGACAATCAATGGGAGACAGTCATACCAAGGTACAAAATATCTCAGAAGGACAGAATAGGTGGTGCTGATGGGATAGTGGCGCTATATGTGAAAGAAAATGTATAATCAAATAAAATAAAAATCTTAAACGAGCTAAAATGTTCCATAGAATCTCTATGGATAGTAATTCCATGCTCCAATAATAAGAATATAGCAGTAGGGATATATTATTGATCACCTGATCAGGACAGTGATAGTGACTATGAAATGTTAAGGGAGATTAGAGAGGCTATCAAATTAAAATACTCGATAATAGATAATAATTGCCAGTGTGATCATTCTCATGACATCCTAGACTTTGGGACGCTTTTACATCTGGATTGCTTTACACAAGACATTTGTTGCTGATGCATCTCTCTTAATTTACAGAATGCAGTATCAGTAAGTAAGGGAATGGGGTAAAAACCTCCCATGTTTGTTCCAAATATACATTATTTGGGGAATAAATTGAAAACAAATATTGAATCCAGGCGACGACGTCCAGCATGTATTTTTTTGGTTGTCTAGATTATAAAAGCTACTTTTTAACACCTGGCTGCTGTTATATAAACTTGAAAATCATATGTTTTGGTGACATGAACATCTGCACCAGAATTTAGGTTTGGATTAGAGGTCATTGGAATATTTGCTGAGATTTCCCCCCTTCTCTTTGTTTTATTGGGGGAAAAAATAAACTTTTTGGGCAAGCTCTTGTTTGGACACTTAGGGCTTATCTAGACTACACTGAAGTTTCGAAAGAGTTCAATCTCACTTTCGAAAGTGGAGATTTCAAAAGTGAAAGTAGTCGGGACATGGTTTTTCCGGCAGCCCCGCCTCCTTTTTCAAAAAGCCACTCTTCCTCAAAAAATGAGGTTTATGCAGCTATTCAAAGCAGAGCTTTCGAAAGTGAGATGGAAGAAGAAATGCAAATTCCCATGTAATTTGGTAGTCTAGATGAGCCCTTAGAATTTAGGAGAAACATCTTCCAAATCGAAAGGTGGTTGAGTAGAGTGAAAGTGAAATGGTTTCATTGTTCACAGTTTAATACGATAGCTACTCAATTTAAATGTAGCTCTCTTGGATGCCTTTCCTACATAAATAGTTTTGGGAATAGGATCATCCCATAAAATCATGTGGTAAACCCTACAAAAGTCATTGTTGCTATGGTTCTTTCTCTTCTTTGATTGAAGAGCTTAGTACACAATTGTTAGTGCATTTAAATAAAGCTACTCCAGGGAAGTTATATGAACATAATTTATGTCTGCCTTATGCAAGGTCATTAGCTCTCATACAAAATAATACAGATGCTAGAACTCCTCTTATAACATTTATCTGGGGAAATATTTATAACCTATGAAATAATATTTTTGAAAAAATGCTTTATGATGACAGCTTCTGGATTGCATTTATTGTACTGGAATATTTAAAGGTTGCTGATGTTTTGGATGGAACTCTCCTCTGCCCGAAGTTTCATCTGTAAACTGATTTGATTAACCGTACTAGGCTGTCTCTCCTTGTGCCAGTGATGGGCAACATGTGGCCCATTGGGGTAATCTGATTGTGAGCTGCAGCCATTACTGTCCCATGTAGTGGCACTTAGACCACTTATAGCAAGAGATAAGAACAAGGGAGCTCTATAGCCTAAGCTGAGAGCCGACCTGTGGATGCTCCTACACAAAGCTCCAGAGGTCCCAGGTTCAAATCCGCTCAGTGGAGGCTATGCTAGCTATTAAGAGAGCTTGTGCCATGATGATGGCCCTCTTGAGAAAGCCAGAATGCATAAGAGAGGAAAAACATCTAGAGCAGAGACTCTTCTAATTGAAGGAGGGGAAACGATATTAGAAAAGATAGCCGTTTACAACTGCCAATTGAAACATACGATGTACCTAATATCTGAAGATGACGCAAGTAGTAAATTATACCTAGTACGAATCTTTAATTTCTCAATCACACAGTGGGCCAATGCCTTATTAAACTGAATTGACTCTTTGCAATAATCATGCAGGAAAGCCTATTTTAGCACTGCAAATGAAGTCCAATTATTTCATTTTACAATGGCATTCAAGAAAATTACCAGTAAATAAAACAATTGGCAAGACTTTAACATCCACACGTATATACAACAGAGTTACAAACTAAATAATATAGTTGCTGTCATGTTATGATGTGGGTAATAAGACACAGTGGGTCCAATTTTCCAAGCTTCATAATAATCTGAAAAGCCCAATAGAGTGCTTGCTTTTTGCTTGTTTATTTTGCTTCCTTAACAAGGGCTCATGATTAATTTAAACTGTATAATTCAAGAACAGTTATCTCATTGTTTGGTGAGCCTTATAGAGTTTTCAGATACAAATACGGTAAGGTTGGTTAGAAACAACTGTGGAAATGATGAAGCTGTCACTGTATTTACCTTTGTCCCCTTTATTGAGTTTATCATCACGTAGGGCAGGTCTACACTATGCAGCAATGTTGATCTAAGATATGCAACTCCAGTTACATGAATAGCATAGCTGGAGTTGATGAATCTTAGGTTGAGCTGCTGCACGGTCTTCACTGGGGGAGAGGGATTGATGGGAGAAACTCTCCCTTCGACTTCCTTTATGCTTCCAGGGAGTACTGGCGGAATACTGGAGTTGACAAGAGAACAATCAGTGGTCAATATAAACCCACTAAATTGACCCCCGGGAGAATGACTGCCACAGCGATGATCATCTAGACATGCCCCTAGCTTCTGATCTTGCAAATCCTTACGTGTGCTCTTAAATGGGTATGCCAGACGAGAGGAGAAAGAAGCATGGAATACCATGTAGTGTCCTAGCAGAATTGTAGTCTTTGAGGTCCTGGGAACGTAGAGATAATTTGGCCAGAAATCTATGGGACAGCCATGGCTGCACTCCTTCCTAGCAGCCCTGCTGCTGCGGATGGAGTACAGGGGATAAGAGCCATGGCTATGGTCTGTCTCAGTCTTCTCTAGGACAATGTTTAACTCCCACCTTCCACCACAGGAACAGGCTGGTCAGAAGGAGTATAGCAATGGGCATGCTTCCCCTCCCTGTGTGAGAACTCCTGGAAACAGATTGCACCTTATGCACTGCCCTTTTTCCCTTTGCCCCAAGGAACTCTGGGATATATTCTGCTTGCCTGGGACAGACCTCTCTGCCATCTTTGCGGTGCATTCTGCATTGCTCTAACAATGACCTATGCCTAGGTAAGGTCTATTTACATAATAGCTGGGAGGATCAGGTCCTCCTATCATTCTCTGCTACTCTAACGTTGACCAGTGTTGAGTGCCAAATGGAAGGTAGATCTAACAACCATCAGGCTTATTGTAGTGGAAACAAAGATCCAGCCCACAGCTACTTCCAAGCTGGGTGCATCTTAGCACACAAATAAATCCACTAACAACAACGAATGGCCCTGCATCACCTGTCAGCCTTTTAGATGGGCATCTCCAGGCCACGAACCGTTGCTATATTCATGAATGTTTGTGCCTGCCATTCCTCTAGGATTGAATTTGTGCCATGAATAGCAGAATACTTAACAATTTTTTTAAACAAAATGACTGATAAGCAGGACTGATAAACAGACAAAAGTGTTAAACAGATGGAATGCCTTGGTACCATGAACATTCATGAATGAAACCCACATATGTATTTCAACATCACACCTCCAATGGGTGGTGAACAAAATCAAATGTTTTCAAGCAGAGCGCAGATTGCAGGTAGGGGAAATAGATCTGATTGAAAAATAGGAAAATTCTTTGAGCATCTTAATAAAAATGTTTAAACATGGATTTTCTTTACTGGGTCTTTAAAAGGAGGTTGGGAGAAGGGTGACTGGGTGGGTAGAGAATGTGGTACTTTCTAAATCTCCATCCACAACCAGACTCTACTCATGTATAACATAAAAATGATAGGCTACTCTCACTAGATTGTGAAGATCTTCATAATGTGATAGGCGTTCTCTCTCAAGCTCTTTGGCAGCAACGAAATAGTTAACAATGTTGACATTTAAATTACCACTGTTCTTCAGCGTCAATACCCAATTCCAACGAATGGTGCCAATTCACATTCCTCTCAGAGCTATTTCACATTCTCTTCTGTTAGATAATACTTCATCAGCTGCCCTTCAAATTGGGTATTGAAGAGTTTCTTTGTAGCCTGAAGGGCAAGAGATTGAATATTGTCTTTTTTTGTTTAATGTTTTTATTTCATACAGGGGGAAAAAACCCTGAAGTAAAATAGGAAAAACAAAAGGATGTACACTATAAAGCCATATTTGTCATATGAAAGGAAGCCACTAGAAACAAGGGAAAGATGACATGCAAGAATATGGCACATGAGGCAGAAGAAATGCTATACCCATCCCAGAGACTTACACTGAATTCCTGATCTCATTTATGGACAACAGAAAAGTTATTATCTTAAAACAAAAGCTTAGATTCTGAAGCAAATAATGGCAGCTACCTGAGAAAAACACCAGCTTGCTGAGCCATGAGATGCTGACTCAATCCAAAACCACTTCTGAGCCCGGGGACTGAGTATTATTTTTGGCATAATTTTGCACCCTCTCTAACTGCATTAGCCATTATACAGGGATTTGTATATAATCCAGTGAGAGAAATGTGCAAATAAACACTATGGTGGGAGTGCGTCAGGGATCTACGACAGTGGGGAATTGCAAGTAAAGTGCCAATAGCAGTGAAAGCAAGTACGGTGGAAGGGAAAAGCCCAGAGAAAAGTAGCCTTTTTTGAGACAAACAGTGATGAGAGATGGAGGAAGCAAGTGAAGATCAGCTGAAAAAAGGCCAGCTGGCTGAGAGATGTGGAGAAAGGCAGCTCGATGCGGAGGAGCTGTCAAAGGTATAGCTGGTTGACTTGCTGTCCTCAGAGGACCAGAAAAGGAATGATGGCCTAGGATTGTAGGGAACATCCAGCCCAGTGGCAGAGAATCCAGCCGGTGAGGGAAATCTTGGCTACACCTTCCCAAAAGGAAGCAGGGATAAGGCTAATAGAGAGAGCAATGTGTTCCATACAGATTGATTGCGCGAGTGCAGCAAATATTGTGGATAAATCAATAGCAAGAGAAGCTGCAGCTGGAGAGGGACAGACTGTGTCTGAAAAACTCAGCAGCTTGCAGACCAGGTGCAGGAGAGAGCAGACTGGGCGAAGCAGCCCCAGCAAAGAGGAGAAGACAGTGGGAGGAGGATCACTAACATTAGCGTGATATGGAGAGACTCACAACAGCAAAATTCTGTCTGGTAGGTGGAGCCTGCCCCCAAGTACCCGTCCTAGTGTGTAGCATAGACACCAAATTATTTTTGTGCTTTAGGGAAAGGACTGTGTTTCTAAATGTTTTTAAAATGGGGCTTGATCTAGGTATGACAGCAGGACCTGGAAGGTTACCTGGCTCCACCACTACCAAGGACAAAGGCCCAAGACATTTTCACTCATTTGGATGGAGAAGAGTATAAAGATGATGGGCTATATCCTCAGGCTTTGATGCAACAAGTTAAATTGACCCCTGCAGAATACAGGAAAAAGTTTCACAGAGTTCAAAAAAGGGGGCTATGAGCTATGTTGAACTGCCAGCCCAAATTAGGGGTTACATAACAAAATGGGGAACTGGTTGGGGAGTTATCACTGTGGATGAGGTCTATGAATTAATAGGGTGACAAACTCTGTCACCCTAACCTAAGATATTTTTTTAATTGACAAAGAGCCTAGAGATGTAACCCTACCCAGGAACCTGGCAGACCATTGTGCGGATAGGAGGCCTGGGTTTGATAGGACCCCCAGTAGGAATGGAATGATCATCAAACAAAAGCTTAGATTCTGGAGAACATGCTGGCAACCACCCAAGAGGAACATCAGATTGCTGAGCCCTGAGAGTCTGACTCAATCCAAAACCAGTTCTGAGCCCAGGGGGATTGGGCTCAAGCCAATACCCAACATCTATGGGATGGAAACAACCTCCCAAAGAAGCCTCAGGATGAGGGAGTCAAAAGTAGTAATCCATCTGTGTCCAACAGGTCACTTTCCCCAGGATTGCACGTTGAAGCCCAGTGCTGGAAAGACGGTCCATAACCTAACCTCCTCAAGCTACCTGTGTAACTGGATCTCCGGAGGGAGGGAGTCAGACAGCCTTTCTGCAGATGGCATATCGTGTTCAAACTGAGCCACCACACCCAAACCCCTTCTGGGTGCAGATCCATTGGACCCTTCCATCCATGGAGCACAAGGTAGCAGTAAATGGGAGGACAGTCTTTGGATGGAGATATAATGGGATTATTAACATTATAGATAAGCCCTATCCCATGAAGCTCTCAAATGCTCAGGATGCAAAATCTGGGTTAAAGTCCCCAGTTTAAAAGGCATCACTCTACCTACTGCACAGACCCACTGTGGTGTAATACAACATGTGACCGTGAAAAGCTGTGCGCAAGGAGGCAGCAGGGAAAGGCTCTAGTAATGGGGAGGCAGTTGGATACTAATTGCAGTGTAGCTAGAGGAGATACTGGCTGGGTGTGTAGAGAGCCATGTAAGGTAGATATCCTGAGTTCTGACAACTTTCCTCAGGGCCTCGCTCTTTTAACTACTGTTTATGCCCATGCTAGGGGTATTCTATATGCCTCTGTAAATGTTGACAAAGTCTTATTTTAATCCATCCTGTGCCTTTACCTAGACCCAATTATAGGCCTTTGCGTGTTGTGCTAGATAGAAGCATCTTTTTAGGTGCAAATATAGTTTTATTGCACCAAATGACTGAGTTTTCCAAAACCTGATACGATGAAATTCATCTGTGTGTAAAAGGCTGGCACTGGGCCTGGTCATCACTTCCAATTTCTATTTTAAAGGCATCAACAGGATTTACACAGTGCATGGGTTACTCACAGAGAACAGTTATTCTCTTTCCCAGGTGTGGGATTAATTTGACGACACAGATTAATCAATCTTATTTTCCTCACTAAAATGCTTCCAAGATGATTTGACGAATAAAAGAATCAAGCAAGTATCCAGCATTCACTCAGATGCGAGGTCCTCTATGGTTGTTATTGTCCAATGTTACACAGAGTTAACCACGGAGCAGCTGCCAGCACTTCAATGGCCAAATCACCAGACGTGGTGAAGCAGCGGTGAGATGTGTCCATACCGATCTCCTTAGAAGTGTTTCAATGCTATATAAAATCATGGTCAATGAGGAAAAACAGAAACACTTGATTCAATCAAGGACCAATCTGGGGAGGGGCTGCTGACTGCAATGAATTGTGGCAAGCAAATGGGGGGCAGAAGGATTCATCGGATTAAGAGTACGCTGGGAATGTGACATGTTAAGAAAAGTTGCTAATTGCCTTTTACGGGGTCTTCTCTACAGAAGTCTCCAAAGAATAAAGCTCAGTCACCCTTGTCATTGCTTGATATGAAATGGGGCCAGGATGGTGAATCATTGGCATCTTTTTCATTTCCATGGTATTGTCAGCTGCTTGAAAAGTCTATTAAAAATATTACCGATGAGCTCATTAACCAACTCTACTTCCTAAAGATCTTCAAGTACTTGTAATATGGCACAGCAGATTGTTAGATTGGCACCCTTTCCCCCCTTAGTTCAAAATAAATGAACCTCTCTATACAGTCGCATCTCCATTTTCTTCCTTCATTTTTTGACTTACCAAATGGTAATAATTGTAACTAGGGGTCTCAATAAAAAATCTGGGATTTATGTATGTTTGGACGAGTTTATGATATGAGTTATCCTAGTTCTCAGGAACTAAGGATTTGCCCTAAACATAGCCATGCACAATGTATCCATTCAAAACATATTACCCTTGAGAGTAACTATTAGATCCTGGTTTCCAACTCGGTCTCCTTTACACTGCTTTTGGTTTATATCAAGCCTAGTACAACTGGCTCTGGGTTACTCTCTCCTCCTGCACGTCAACCCAGGTTGTTGTGAGGTGGTCAGTGGTATAGCGAGGAGAAAGAGGTTAGAGTGACAGTATTCCAGCCAGTTTAATCTGGACCACCCTTTAAGCTGAGAGAACGGGACTGGAAGGCTGACCTTCGGTTCTGTGGTATTTCAGGTGAGCTTCATATGGGGATTCTTTATGCAGTTTTACATACAGAACCAGATCTTGCTCAAATCAAAATTACTAGAAAACTCTCGTTGATTTCAGTGGAAGTAAGGTCAGGCCCAACATACCACAGAAAAAGAAGAGAAAACAATAGGAATAAAGGAGTTTTTGTCATCATGGATGCTGTATTGCAAAGTAAATAACCACAGCTTCATTCCAAACCTAAGTCTGAGGTTTAGAAATTGCTGATCTTACAGTCCCTCAGAGATTTACTCCTGTTCCAACTCCACCACCCCCATCATTACAACAACTGCATGTTTTAATCATAGAAAGAATGTCACCTTCATATTAAAATGATCTAAACCAGTTTTCTGGGCATGTGTGTCAGCAAAGTCCTTAGAGGGTAAAAATGCAGTCCCAGTAATATTCATTGTTTCATGCAGAATGAAGAGAGAAAGTAATTCACTGTCCTTTTGTATTGGGAACAGAATAATATATGTGATTTTCCAGTTTGTAAAGATATTTAGTAATCCTATTTAATGTTGAGTTAAACATTTCATTGTTTGCCATGACTAATCCATGGATTTGAAGGAGAAATTCCACTTTAAGGTGTAATGGAGCTTCTTTACTCCTTCTCGTTTGAATTAGTATTAAATAACACCATTTTGAAAATAAATTTGCTCAGATATTTTCCAGTAGGTGCTTTAACATACTTATCATAAGTACAGTGAAATAGCGGGCACTTTGGATAACAAATGCAAATTCTTTTACTCTAATAAAACCGGTGCAATCTTCACTTAGAGAAACCTTCTAATTAAATGAATAAAATTATTTTGAAAAGATGTTCAATGAAGGGTGCAGAATAGGATTATTCTACTCCATCAAGCACCCTTTTGATGTTTAATGAATCTGCAACACCAGGTAAATTATGGTTTTGTGTTCACTGCACACTTTTAAATGAGATTATAAAGAAAAATCTGCAATAAAATGAGTGGGCCAGATATATTTATATAGAGGAGAGACAACCACTACGCTGTTCATTTGGAAATGTGATTAGCTAATTAGTTGACGATATAAAGAACACTTCAATAAGTGCATCGCTATTAAAACAGAAAGTATTGAAATGTGCTGCCTGTTGTACTTTTTGGAATCACAGTGCTTATGCACTGATTAGTGGGGCCTTGTATTAAAAATGTTTAGGCATTCAGTAATAAGCAGTAAAAATGACCAAATATTAGCCACATAACACGGTCCCAAGAATTTGGCTAGTTCAGTGAAACTCTGTAATGTGCACAGGCACAACACCTAAATGTGTCAGTTTACAAGTTCAATTTTCTCTGTATAAATACGTCATGGTATGTAACATAACACAGATATGGAGATTATATCAGTGCAAAAGTACTCAGTGTCTGTCTGACTCTACTTCCAAGGAAGTCAAACTCCTGTTGACTTTAATCGACACCCAAGTAGGCTACCACTAAGTGCTTTTGAAATGCCAACCTGTAATAAATTGTGATGCCATCAACCTCACCTGCCTGTTCCTCACTAATCCATCTTCCATGAGATCACTGCCAACACTCCACACTTCTAAGCGGCTTCTTTCAACCTTGCAAAGATCAGTTTCTTCCTCTTTCCCCTAGGCCAGGGGAGAGCAATAATTTCTGATGAGGGGGCGCTCCAAGATTTTGGTAAATTGTGAAGGGCTGCACTTTTCTATGGAGAGGTTGCCGTGTCTGGGATGGAAGTTGGGTGCAGAAGGTGTTGGGGACTAGGGCGCAGGAGAGCCTCCGGAAAAGGGCGCTTTTTCCGGAGGATCGGGGCCAGTGTAGACGCTCTTTTCCGGCTTTTTTAAAAGCCGGAAAAAAGCGGCGGACATTTTTATTTAAATGACGCGGGGGATATTTAAATTCCCCGCGGATTTCCCTACTACGATAGGTGAAATTTACATGCCCCTTCCGGAAAAGGGGCCAGTGTAGACGTAGCCTGCGGGAAGTTGACTCTCTCATTGACTTCCCTTACTCCGCATAGAAGCAGGACTACTGGCATCGATGGGAGCCCCCTCTCAGTTTGAAATACCATGTCTTCACTAGACCCACTAATTCGAACCCCGGAAGATCGCCTGCGGTGCTTTGATCTTATCTGTAGTGTAGACATGGCAACAGTGAACTTCATTTCTGCATGTAATTATCTCATCACAGGATAACCCATTTATTCTTTTGAACTGCATACTATTGAATATCTAAATTGCATAGCTTTGAACGGTTGAAGAAAATGTCTTAGGAATATCTGAGTGCTTTCTTACAAATACTTTATATTGCATTGCTAATGCAATTTAGAGAAAATATAGAATGCCTTATTATATTCTCCATACCATTAATAGAATTCTTCAGAGAGAGACTGTGGTAGGACAAATCTACTTGCTTGGTAAACACAAGATTTAGGGGCCAGTGTCACATCTGGTATATCCCAGTGAAACTTCATTGGAGTCAGAGAAGCTATGAAAAATTGCACCAGAGGAAGATCTGGCTCTAGATCTTTATTTTTTAAGCTTCAGAGGAGTCAGAAGATTGTGGCCAGACTACTTACTTGCTCCAGGAAGATGACACATAATACCCTAGGGTACAGCACACCTTCACTGGCTTTCTATGTTAGCCCTCCCCCACCCCTCCCAATTAAAGCTCTGTGGAGTTTCTGCTTGATGTATTTAGAATCTCTCTGAGCTTATAGTTACTTTTTCATCCATTTTCTCTGATCCATGAGTCTTGGCCTCCTCTCTCTTTCTCCTTCCTAGCATTCATTTATAGCCGATAGTTGTTCTAATGCCTTTGTTGACCCATTATTTTTTTGGTTGAACTTTCTTCTCTCCTCGTTTCCCTGTGAGCTGAATTACTTCCTCTGCTTAAAACTTCCCTCAGGCCATATCTACACTTACCCGGAAATTCAAATCAAAATAATGAATTCCAGTTAAGTTAAGCACTTAGCTGGAGTTTACATACCTTGATTTAAACTTTGGCCCCATCCCCACAGCAAGAGGTCGATGGGAGAAATACTTCCGTTAACTTCCCTTATTCCTCATAAAATGTAGAAATATTGGCACCAATGGGTGTGCCCTCAGCATTTGATTTAGCAGGTCTTAATTAGACCGGCCAAATCGAATGCCAGAAGATTGATCCCTGGAGAACAGATTCACAAGTAAGTATAGACGTGGCTTAGACTTCTCCACTATGCTTTACCTTTTGGCCTTCTTTGTCAAAGATGAAAGAGGTTCTCTCTGTCTCTGTCTCTGAGTTTATCAGACTACAACATGATTTATTTTTTATGATCATACTAAGCACAATAGAAACCTCATCTTTATTATAGCAGTGGTTCTCAATCTTTCCAAAACTCCTGTACCCTTTCAGAAGGCTGATATGTCTTTTATACTCCCAAGTTTCACCTCTTAAAAGTAATTGCTTACAAAATCAGACATAAAAATTCAAAAGTTTCACAACACAGTATTACTGATAACTTGTGTACTTTATTACTTTTACCATATAATGATAAAATAAATTGATTGGAATATAAATATTGTACTGGCATTCAGTGTGATCTTTACTGTATAATAGTATACAGAGCAGTATAAACAAGTCATAGTATGAAATCGTAATTTATACTGATTTGCCAGTGCTTATTTATGTAGCCTGTTGTAAAACGAGGAAAAATCTAGATGAACTGATATACCACTTGGAGGACATCTGCATAATCCCAGGGAAATGTGTACCCCTGGTTGAGAATCATTGTATTACACAACTTATGTTGGAGTTGACCTACTCCATTGTATGGCTTACTCAGTGGTTTATGATACTCTAGTGCCATCTAGTGAAACACTGTATTCATGGTGGATACATGTTACAATAGTTCAAGGAAGACATTTATTCTCCTGTTATTAAATTGAACAATATTAATGTCCAATAGCTATAATACTGAACGTATAACTGTTGGTGCTCTCTGTGTGTCTATGTAAACTTCAGTTGATTAGAAAAAAACTGCACCATCCCATGTAAAAGCACAAATAAGAAACTTATTGCTTTGTTTTATGTTATGCTATTTTCTCTAGAATGTTTGGTTTTCTATGGTAGTCTAAACTGTACATGACTTAACATTCCACTGCAAATAAAAAGCCTAGTTCTTATAAGTCTTTAAGTCCATTCCAAGTAGAAACAAAGGTGCCTTAGTTAATTTTAACCATTTTGTAGTTTAATCTACAATTTGTATAATCAGCTGTTTACATTATTTACTGTGCTTATAAGGAAATGTGTAAGGGCCTGGTACTTACCTGAAATAGCTTCTTAAGGTCATAAATCCTGCACAAGTTCTCATTTGTAACAGATGGTTAAAACAGCTGGAAATGCAGAACAGGATTCCTTGGCTTTAGATTGATAATTTCACATTTTTTTTAATCTCAAGAAAGTATGATGTATTACTACTAGCTTCTAAAAGGCTGTTGAAACCTCTTTCAGTTTATAGTAATTACTAGCCCTGAATAGTTTTTCTTTACTCTGTGAGTGACATTGCTATCCATTAGTCTGTTTCAGTGAGAAATGAAAAATATGTCCACCTGTTCCTATTCGATTACAGAATTTGTTAGGGAAAAAAATGGGTACAGCTTTAAACAATACACCAGGCTTAAACACAAGCTCTAGGCAAAGATTTCAAAAAGAAACTGGAAGTTGTTTTAAGACCTTACTACAGTATATGTATTTCTTTTTACTGTTACTGCTGTGAATCTTCATACTTTTTACAGATATAGGTTTCATGATCAGAAAGGAAAATATTCATATTTAAGGGTTTAACATCTATTCCCATCTCATGGCTCTGATTCAGAGCCCCTTGAAATAAATGCAAATCCCTTCCAATAACCAGTGGGCTTTCAATCAGGCCTGAAAACACAGTGTATCCCAATGGGGTGAGAATTTCCCTTTGGATGATATTTTGGAATTGGTGGTATACTTAAATTTCTGTTGCCATGGATTGCAACATATGATATAATATTTTACACCAGTTTGATACATACACCAGAAATCTTATTTTAGTTATTTCTACGACTGCTTTATTTAGTGTAAGGAAATTGGTGTTAAACTATTGGATATATTTACATGTTCATATTAGCATGTCTGGAGTATCATGCTACCTATAGTATCCGATTTTCACCATTAATTTAAAATCTTATGAGGTTAAATACACTTAGGAAATCGGATTGGCGAGCAAGTGTTATGTGACTTATGAACCTCTATAAAACTTAATAGTGATTTAATTAGTTGATAATGGATCATTAATTATAAAGTTAGCAAAATGAAACACATTGTAATAAGAACACATAATGGAACTATTGAAGAATAGATTTGTTTTTACTAAGTACTCCTCTGGTAAGAAAACCACCTGTGCAAATAGCTGGCTCAAGTCAGATGACAAGCAGATTTTTTTATTGTACAAGAAAGGTTTCCGTTTCCATGACAATGCACCTAAGTCAAAATAGCAAAATGTATTTTTTCCCCCACAACAAACATTTAATTCACCACAACAGGTTTAACATTCAATTTTACAAGGTGTTTAAAATATATTTATTAGCCAGCAATTATTTAATATGGTGGCTTCTGCCCAGTACTTAACTGTGAGTGACTAGTGATTCAGCTAGGAGTGTATGAGATCTATCCTAAGACTTCTGACATTTCATACAAATGCTGTAATGCAGTTTTGCTCATAGTAACCTACTGTGAACTCTAGGGGAAACCAAGTAAATATTTTAAAAATTACATAAAAGTTTTATTTAATTGAATTCAAGCATTTATAAACTGATATTAAATTAGGTCATATGGTTAGGTTCTACAGTATTTAACATTCTTAGCAGTTGTTACATATACATATAATTTAATATTTAATGACATTATTTAGAAAAATGGCTTCTTGATCTAAGGGCCAATATACTTTATTTATAGGGCCTTTTCTCAGACTGAGGATGGAAAGTACAAATGTGTTATTCATTAAGTCCTGTGCTGTTACATGATCGGACGACAAAATCACCACTTCACCCATAGGGCGCATAATCCAAAAAGGACTAGAGTCAGCGAAAAGAGAAAAATATGTGTTCTCATTTCCAGGGATCCAAATCAAGGAAGCAATTGGTAAAACTTTGAAATAATGAGGGTTTTATTCATGAGACTTGCCTGAAAGCCGCTCTGAACCTGAGCTGAAACCATTTGCTTGAGATTTGATGGAATTACATTTTACAGGACTCGGGCAAAGAACAGTAACCACTCCTACCTTCCCTCCTCCACATGGTACCTGAAGGTTTATTATGAGCTGGATCCAAAGTTCACTGAATTTCCATTGACTTGACGGGCCTTTGAATTAGGCCTATTGTTCCTTGGTCTCTAGGGGCAACAAGTTTTGATGCTGATTGAAATAATTCGTTGCTGGATAACACCTTACAAATTTCCAGTTTCCCAGTATTTACATTCATTTTTGCTTTTGACAGAATCCTCTGGGATCCCTTTATTAGTTACCACTCACCACACTTCAAAGAGTCAGTGGCACAGCAACTTTTTTTGTTTTGTTTTTGGCTAAGAATTCCGAAACAAGAGACAAATGGGACAATTGCATTAGAACGTGCAGCTGAAGCACATGTTAAAGATAGGTAAACCATTTTTGAGGGCAGCTTATTGATCAGTGGCTACTACAGGGGTAGCCAGAGAGGTCAGAACTTTTCTCACCTTTTCTTTGACTCTGCTCCCGTACTGGAAATTCACTGGGGGGTATGTCTACACAGCAGCATTATTTTGGAATAACTAACGTTATTCTGAAATAACATAGTGTGCATCTGCACTATAAGCCTTTAATTTGAAATAATGTCAAGCTGGAGGACTTCTTACTCTGACTCATGGTAACCCTCATTTTGCAAGGAGTAAGAGAAGTCGAAGGAACAATGTTCTTTCTTCGACTTCCTGTTCTGTAGACAGCACTAAAAGCTATTTCGACTTCAGCAATGCAATTGATGTAGCTGAAGTGGCATCTCTTAATTTGACTTTAGCTGTGTAGATGTACCCTGGGTGAAAGAAAGAGGAAGGGCTGTTTGCCTCCCTAACAAACAACCTTCTACAAGAATCATGTTTTTCTTTGATATCAATGACCCACAACTGGTGCTTAAGAAAAAGTATTAACCCCAAAGAAATTTATACTAAGATTTCTAGCCCTAGAAGTTTGAAAGGTACTGGAACTTAAAAATCATATAATTCTCAATGAAATCTTGATTTTTTTCCCTCTCCCACTTCAAATCCAACATGGTTCAACAAGCAAATGAAAGAGTAATAAATGCCACAGTAGGTACATGTTGAACTTCTCTAATCCAGCACTTTGGAGACTTGATTGCTGCCAAACCAAAGAATTTGCCAAACCATGGGAAGTCAATATTGTCTAGCAGCATTACCAACACTTCCACTGCTTACTGGGCTCTTAGATGCCATTTAGGGGTAAATTAGAGCTAAATAACAGCACAGAACGCTGAGAGTCAGGACTGGTGACTGTAAACAAACTTTATGGGACTGTGGGAAAATTGGCCACACTCATAAGTGAACATCTGGCTATTAAAATCATGCTGGATCATGGATGTTGCCAGACCAGAGAGTGCCAGAATAGAGAGGTTCAACCTGTAGCACCAATGTTGAGCTCTTGAATTTCTCAACAGAGTAGCTGCTATGTATGGAGGTAGTCTGACTACAGAGGGACTTGCTTGAGTAAGGTAAAAATATTAGGTCGGTGGGCTACATCTCCTGAGCTAAGCCTAATAATCTTACTCCAGAGAGGACTCTTTGCAACAACAGTAAGATGGGGAAAGGGGGAAAATTAGACTCTGTAATGACTTATTACTCTAGGGCTGTGTCTACATTGGGACCCTTTTCCGGAAAAGGGATGCTAATGAGACCAGTCGGAATTGCAAATGCCGCGGGGGATTTAAATATCCCCCGCGGCATTTGCATGAACATGGCTGCCGCTTTTTTCCGGCTCGGGGTTTTGCCGGAGAAAAGTGCCAGTCTAGACGGGATCTTGCGGAAAATAAACCCTTATCCGGAAGATCCCTTATTCCTACTTGAAAGGGTTTATTTTACGCAAGATCCCGTCTAGACTGGCGCTTTTCTCCGGCAAAACCCCGAGCCGGAAAAAAGCGGCAGCCATGTTCATGCAAATGCCGCGGGGGATATTTAAATCCCCCACGGCATTTGCAATTCTGACTGGTCTCATTAGCATCCCTTTTCCGGAAAAGGGTGCCAATGTAGACACAGCCTAGGAGCCCTGAAGATATTTACTGTGACTCTTTTAGCAGTAAGGGGTTACTAGATAACATTTCAGCAGAGAATTCAGAGGGACTTTATTTGTGGAAACTATATCAGTGAAACAAAATGACCTTCCATTCAATTTTTCTAAGATAAATCCTTGTATTATGAATGAATATGTACAACTTATCAATATTTTAATAAAATAATTTTAAAACATCCCTGAAGATACATTGGCTCATGTCAACTGTTTTTTAAAATGTCTTTCCGCAGGAAGGTAGCCAAGCCTTTTCCTCCTTTGTGAGTTAAAGTGAAATTAAATGGAACAGTTTGCAGAGAATACAAACCTACTCAGGACAATTAAGTCCACAGAGATTGCGAAGAATATTTTTGGAACACAAGCTGTTTCAACCGTGTCCCTTCCTATCCTCAGTGTCCTTTTTGCCCAAGCACCAGAAGGACTGGGAGCAAGTAACACTGGCTCTATTATCCTCCCCTAACTAAAACCCTGCTAGCTACCTAGTTATTCATCCTTCCACCCATTGCAGAAAGTATTAACTGTTCTGTGTCATCACTTGCTTCCTCCCTCTGATGGGAGGGTGGGAAGAAGGAAGGAGTGAAGCTCCTTGACTACCGCAAATGCTTACATTATTTTTGATTAACACCGTTTATCCTATATCTCGGTTTCTATATCATCCACAATAAGGATCCAATCCTGCAAACACTGGTACAGGTAAGTAGGAAGTGGGGCCATTTGTATGAATAGAGATTTGAAGGACTGAGCCCCCAGCTTTTACTGGCCATATTATGGTTCCCTATATTTCATTTTGCATGTTGGTTTGTTCTGAATTTAAAATAAAACAGACCAGAAATGTAATGGACAAACCTAGCAATTTGTTTGACCAAGGAAACAAATTGTCATTATGACATTTTGAGCAAAGCTTCCTCATAATAAACTTAAAACTGCAACTGATCACATCAATGTTATATTCATTGGCTTTGAATCATTAAGATTGTCTCAAGCCCTTGATTATATACTACACACAGTAATTCTGAATGTGTGTGTTTGTGTGTGTGTGTGTGTATAATTTAAAAGTGAAAGTGGTGCTATGACTTCTAGGTGAATATAATATACACTGTGAATACTATCAGAGGAAGAACTTAATGCACATCTTGAAACTCTGACTAATAACTGAGGAAAGGATGTGGATATCTGGTCTAAAAGTAATGCTGGACATTAATTTTAACCCCCTCTTCTGGAAAAGCAAGGTGATGCTGGCAGAACTACCACCTGTCTGATTGGGTTGTGTGATAGAGAACTTCGTGACCCTTTGCAGTATCACAGAGTGCTTAAAGATGGTAATCTTATTAGGCACATGCTAGTTGAATTCCACTGAAGTCTTTTGTTCTGTTTTATTCATCCCATTCATCTTGTGATCTCATCTTCATATGATATCTGAAGAGAGAACTGAAGGAGACCTCTCTACTCTCTGTTAATCTTCATGAACAGTAAGCAAAGTGCTTCACCATTCCTGGGACAGAACATTTCCTATACCAAGCAGGGTTGTTTGGGGAGAAAGATGGGGTAGGTGTCTCTTGAGGTGAAGGAGGCGGATTTGCTGTGGGAGCAGATTATCCAAAGATCTTGGTTTGGTTATCAAATAGGTAAACAAAGCCATTCAAAAAACTGTGTACTGCAGGTAAACCAAGGCCAAGGTGTTCACTGTCCATTCCACTGGCTTTGGCAAGTCTGTCCATGAAAAGGGATTGGGGTTATGCACTTCCAGATCTGTGTACAAGCCCAATGGAAAATAGCCACCCACATTTATCACTTCATTAAAGATGTGACCCCATATTTGTTGTGTAATGAAAAACTGAATGGGTGGTGCTGCAAGGATGATGAAGCACGTATCGCCAGCAGTGATGTTGTGGTGCTGTGAGTTACGTGCTTGACCTGCCATGTCTGAAGGAGTTTGTACCTCCCTCATGTGAGTGCTAAAGCGAGATTAAGATGAGAACAGTGCTGATGTATTAATTGGGATCTTTCTCATATGGCGCTGGAGTTGCTGAAAACGATTGAACTTGTTGATTCTGGTGTCCATGAAGATGGTGATTTTTCATGCTCAGCCTTCAGTACTATTTTGGCTAAAATCACAGAGCAGGGATCATTGGGACATTGGGCAAGGATCAGAAGTTAAGCACATGAAGAAAATATTATACCTTTGTCTTGGATGACTATTTCATCACGTGATTTGTGACTGGGGCATGCGCAGGCTATTAAAGCAAGGGACTTGAGTTGACAATCTGCCTTCTGCAGGAAATGGAACCAATGCATTTCTAGGTTGCTGGAAATTAGAATACTTCTCAGTGACAGAACTCTCTTCTAATGGCCATGTATGACTTAAGTATAACCTTTTGTCTTCTGTTGTTCAAACAGAGGTCTCTAAAATTGCTCTCTCCCTAGGCCTTGCTGTCACAGGTCACAATGTTCTACAGCTAACCTGTAGCAAATGACAGAGAAAGAAGGATCATTTGTGCTGATGGCAGAGAGCTTTAGGTGAATTTGACTGATTGCAATATACAGAATTTTGGAAGTCCTTGGTTGCCTCTGTGTGGGAATTACAGAAATCATTCCTACTTAAAGCACCCATGAAAACTCACAGGGCAGAATAATCCTATATAGGGCAGTCTAATAAGCCCTGGCTAGCTTCACTTGGTTCAATTTTCTTGCTATGGTGGATTTTCCTGCTGCTTTGCAGAAAAAAACATTTGAATCTGGACTGATGTGTCTAGCTTTTTCAGAGTGTGTCAGTTCTGCTATATTGATTCATTATTTAGGGATATTGTTAGATCTGTTGCTGCTGACTGGTCAGGCAGCAGCTGTCATCCATAGTCAAATGTGTTTGGGATGGGGACTCTTTAAATCATGCTTTAAAATGGCTGTTGTGAACTGCTCTCAATCAGATTACTGTTCGAGACAGGGTTACTAAGTGGTACCGTATTTAAATAGCACGCACATGTACTTCACACTGGCTTCTTCTAAACTTTCAGTGGGCTGTAAGAATTTTAACCTACAAATGGGTTGAAACATGGAGATATAATTTGTCCCCATCTCTGCTGGAATCAGCTGGGACTCTGGAACTTGGGAGACCCCTCATTTAAAAGAGAGCAGGCTGATGTCAGGTGTGGAACTTGCTTCCTAGCTTTGGTCCACCACATCTCTGCAAAGCTCATCTCTCCTTTCAGGCATTTGGAAAGGGATGGGTAGTTTGAGAAAGAGCTGATTATATGTGCGGGGTGTGTGTGTATGAGATATTTATTATTCATATTTTCTGGATTTTCTTTTTGTCTGAAGGTGGGGTGGATTAAAGGGTGTGGTTATATCCCCTATACAATGCAATCTGCTGGCTAGAGGAAGGGACATTGAGTAAAGATTCACTATACTATCCATTATCTTCTGTGGAATTCCCAGAGACATCAATGTCACATGTAAACATTACCAAAATTCTTGCTTTCTATTGCTCTTCTAATCACTTAGATAGGAATTTTCAGGGAGGCCGCAATCAGCCATCAGATTTTCCAAAGAGCTGAACTCGTTGGATTGTGTCACAATGGGAAGTCACTGGTATTCAGCGGTCTTGAAAATCTGCCTCCATGAGCACTTGAAAATCTGGTCCTGAGAGACGCGCTGAAAACTGGGAGTTTCATTGAGTCCATCTGTGATACCCAGAAATAAACAAAAACCTAACTTCCTCTCTAAGCAAACTCTTGTAAGTTGATATTCTTTCACCATGTCACGTATTTGCAGTCCTAAAGTAAACCTTTCCAGCTGGGGACCATGTCGTGGTAGTGTAAGTCACAAGGACGACCACAGCATATTTTTGTAGTCTAAGAAAAATGCGTGTGATGTATCCTAGAATCCAAGCTCTGTAATATTAATTTTCCAATATAAATCAAATCTTATGGGGGTTTATAATGCTGAACACAAAAATTTCTCATCAAAATCTGAAGTTAACAATAATGATGCATCTCTGTCATGAATAAGAGCTAGATTGTGATTTTACAGGTCTCTCTCAGCATGGATTGTAACAGGAGCAGACCAAAGAATGAATTGTACCTGTATTGATCAGGAAAAGTGGTGTGTCTCAGTGTTCCCTCTAAGCTTTTCCATCCACTTACAGAATGATTTTTTGTGGATAGCAAGGCATGGGCGAATGTGCACCAATAGTAGAAACAAAAAACCCATCTGAATTTCTCCTGAGTGGCCGCACAAGCGCATAACTTACAGGGAACACTGGTGTGTTTCAATCAGGTTAGCTTAAGACTATTGAAAAGTCCTGTTAAGATGCAGACTAATATGCCTATAGCTGTGTGAGCTGGCTGTATTCTGTAGACTAAGTCCAAAAAGTGTAGTTTATATCTTAACATGATTTTTCAGCCATATTGAGCTTCCATAATAGAAAACCCCACCTTTTTTGCTTATCAAAACAGGCCTTAACAGTCCCATTTCTCCTCCTCCTCCTCCTCCTCCCTGAGGCTACGTCTAGACAGTAGGGATACCAGAAGTATCCTGAAATAGCAATTCTGAGTCTTTAAATGTGCCCATTATTTCGAAATATATTTCAAAAGAATGGGCTTGCTATTCTGGTGTCCTTGTAACCCTGGAAATCTAAATACACAATATTCACTGGATCCTTCTTGTCCACATGCTTGTTGACCCCTCTCATAGAATTCTAATAGATGGGTGAGGCATGATTTCCCTTTATAGAAACCATGTTGGCTCTTCCCCAACAAATTATGTTCCTCTGTATGTCTGAGAATATTTTTCTTTGATAGTCTCACCCAGTGTGCCAAGTACTGAAATCAGGCTAACTGGCCTGTAAGTGCTAAGATCACCTCTGGAACCCTTTTCAAAAATTGGCCTCACTTTAGCTTTCAGTCATTTGGTACAGAAGCTGATTTAAATGATAGGTTACAGACTACTGTTAGTTGTTCTGCAATTTCATATTTGAGTTCCTTCAGAACTCTTGGGTAAATACCATCAGGTATCAATTGGTTCCAAAGCCTTCTCTAATGACACCTCAATCTGGGACAGTCCCGCAGATATATCACTTAAAAAGAATGGCTCAAATCCATATAAATGGATGCACTTAAAACCAATCCTTCACTGTAATCACTTTAACTCAAACCTCTAAGAAGTTGAGCCTGTCCTTTAGATGGCTAAATCAATTCTGACTCTATTTATAATTCGGAATACGAACAGGTAACCAACATCCCTGCAGGCTGGGGGCTGTTCCAGCTGTGCTGAAGTGGTCCCCCACCTAGGATCACACTTAACGGGTTAATCGGTTAAATCTAACTGAATAAGTGGGATTTTACATTCCTATTTATAATCATCTGTGTATATGCTTAATGACTCTATTTCACAGAAGGCAAAGGTGTTAACAGTACAACTGCTTTCTGAACTGGGAAGTAAGCCTCTGACTAGCAACTGTATTTGAAAACATAGCTTATGTTTTCTTGGCATGGGTTAGCACACTTCTCTAGAAAACCTTAGCCAAGATCTAAAAGAAGGAATTATATAGCAGTTCATAGGCCATATGATACATGCTCTTCTCAAGTGCATCTTATGCATTACATAAAACTTGTCTGCATTCAGTGACTTTAACCATTTGTGTTGTGAAGCGTTAGACACAAAGTAAAATATTTCTCTGCTGCATATTAAAGCTATACAAGCATTACTTAGAAAACCTATCGTAAGCTAATAGCCATTCCAAACTTCAGACAGGAAACACCTGGACTTCTGTGGTAAAGCATCTCTGTGAGTATACTGTAAATTTTGGAACAGATCATTTTGAATTGTTAATAAATATTCTTCTTGTTGAAGTAAAACTCTCTCTGGCCAATTTTATAAACATTGGTGCAGCAGGAATAAAAATATACGCTATGCTTCTCAGGGTACGTCTACACTGTGGGGAGGTATCCTGGAAAAACTCCGCCACGTCCAGGGAACACGTCTGCTCTTCCACTTTTTTTTGAGGAAGTGCAAACACGCTCTTTTGGAAGCCCTGTCTTCCCCATTCCATGAGGAAGAAGGGATCTTTCAAAAGAGGGGGATTTTCCAAAATCTGGCCCAGTGTAGATAGGCCAAATTTTGGAAAAGCCTCTTAAAAAAAAATCAGAAACAAAGCTGTAGTGTAGACCTAGCCTTAGATTTTCCCCAAAATTCATACTGAATTTTTCACAAGTACGCTTGAAATTTAAAACTTGTGGAAGGCATATGGTGGTACCATAGGACATATCTATTAAATAGTTCTAATGCTGTTATGTTTGTCTTAGTAGTACACTCTCGTCTCTTTAAGTTTCATTGTTCACTGCAACACTGTCTAAAATAAAGACAAGTTTTCTTGGTTTTGGTTTGTTTTCTGAGAAGAGATTCTACTTTGGTAAACAAGCACTTAGGAATCTGCCTGGTCGCCTTGATTTGAAAAGCAAAACTCTATATGTGCCACTAATTAAATTAAACAGTGAAAATCCTAAAATCCTTGTTCATATGGGTAGATCTAATACACACATCTGTTCCTATTGAATTTGTGAGACTGCCTATGTGAATAAGGGTTGTCGGATTGGCCCATAAATTAGTATCAGACTTCAATTAATCAAAACAAATCGATTTTGAATTGAGGGTGAAACTCCATCTTTAACTTTTTGTGCCCAGGTGCAGTAGTATATACTCACATAGAACAGACATTGGAGAGTAAAAGTCTGTATGTAAAGCTGGGAAAGAAGTTATCTTTTAACAGAGGTCATTAAACAGTTTTGCCTTAAAAATAGCAAAAGGGCCAAGGCATTATTATGAACCTAAACCTTAAAACAATATTTTAAGAAGTATTTGAAGGTAAAGGTGTTTGTTTTCTCAGATTACCTGGATACTTTGTTCCTGATACAGGATAGCTGCCCAAGTAGAACTTGAGCACATGCTTAAGTTCCATTCACGCATGCTTAAAGTTAGGGGATGCTTGAATGCTTTCCTGAACTGAGGACGTGAACTGTAAAGTACTGAAGTTCACAAACAAACCAATAAAAGATTTTAAAATAGTACAGAGACTGTGTATTCCCCTTCCAGTGCCTCTGGTTGCGGGAGACATGATCCTCAGAGGGATGGGGTAGAGATTAGGTTCATTAAGGATAGCCTGGCCTGTGAGCACTTTGGGAGCAAGTGAGAGCAAGTTAACATAGGGGCCAGGGAACTAAGGTGAATGTAAATGAACAGAACTGTCTGCACTATTGACTGGCAGTGCCTTTTCAGAGATCTGCAAATGAGCAAAAACCCTGTAGAATTCTATGGGCTTTTTCTTTTAAAAATTAGACTGTTTCCGTGAAATGGAATTGTGTCTGCCCTCTGCAGGGGAGAAGGTCCATGAAGGCCCGTGGCTTTGTCTATGTCATGCCTAGGCAAAATACCCTCCGCGGGCCGAACGTAGACTCCCTGTCTCCCTTACCCCGCCGTATGCTGCTGAGAAATGCGGCCGTTGCAGGGCTGTTTGAACAGTTGCGAGCCTGGGAGAGGGAGGAAAGGGTTTGCATGCTGCGTCCGTCCCCAGCACAATCCCATTGGCCGGTTTCTGGCCAATTGCAGCTGCCTGTTGTTAACAGGCAGCTTGGAAAGCACCTGGGGAAGGCAGGGGGCTCTGCTTGAGAAGGCTGCCAGCTGGGAGTCAAGCAGGTAAGTCTCTTGGCCAGAGCCAGCCCTCTTACACCCCAAGCCTTTGCCCTCCCCACCCGACCCCACATAATCCAAACCCTCTGTCCCCCTCCTGTCCCAATATCGCCTGTCAGATCTTGCACCCTAATCCCCTGCCCCAGATCACAACCCAAATCCCTGAACCACAATCCCCTGTCCCAAGTCACAGCCCAAACCCTTCTATCCCCCCCTTCTGTACCCTACTCCCGTTCCCCAGGTCACAACCTCCTCTTGCCAAAGGTCACAACCCAAATCTCTGCACTCTAGTCCCCTAACCCAGGTGACAACTTCCTCCTTCACCCAAACCCTCTCCAGCATCCAAATTCCTTACTGCAAGCTCCGTTCTGCACCCAACCTCCATCCAAGACTCCACACCTCCTCCATTAATATGGAAGAGAATGTGGCCCTTGACCACTTTCCAAATTCTTGGAGTGGCACCCCCAACAAAAATTATTGCCCACCTCTGGTCTACATGCACAAATTGTCTCTCTTTAAATATACAGGAACTAAAAGACTTACTTGGCATTTCCCAGGTCTGGGGCCAGCCCAGAGTGGTGGGGTCTGCCCTGCCTGCCAACAGCTTCTCCCCAGGGGGACTCCACACAGTCTGCCTGCAGGCTTCTGCATGGGGCCAGGCTGGTGGCGGGGCGCATGGCCTGCCTGCCAGCTTCTCCCTGGAGCTGGCTCAGCGTGTTGGAGACCACATAGCCTGGCTGGCAGCTGCTCCCTGGACCATGCCGGGGTGGTGGGGGTCGTGCTGCCAACCAGTGGTTGCTCTCTAGGGCTGGGGTCTTTGCTGCCTCCCTATGGTGAGTATAACTGTCCCTCATATCTCACCCCTCCCTTTCTGTTTGATGGGAAACAATTGCATTCCAAGGACATTGCATTGTCCTAGCACAACCAAACCCTGGCCTTGCTTTAAGTTATAAGAAAAGAAAGCTGCATGCCAAATTTGGTGGTCCTACCTCTCACCGTTTAGGAGTTCTTGAGCAAACAGACAAATGGACACACGGACGGATGGACACACAGACACACGCACAAATGCTCTAAAATATATAGTAAATAATTAAAGCATTACTACCTCCCAACTGTGGATGCATTTATAAAAATGCTTACACAGGCACAGCTTTTTCCTGTAAGAAAGACAACTTTGTGTGGGTACAGCGTGCACACTATAGGTTGTACTGGTACAAGTGTATGACTAAAACTCCCCCCCAACTGAAAAAAATATTTTGTACAAAATCTGTGTGTAGACATTGCCCTAGCTATTGGCCAATATCCTGTAGCATCACTAATGTGATGGTTTTAATGCCAGTTAAGTTTGGCAACGGTGAGAGTGTGTTCTGATTTGTAAAATGTTGTGGTTATAGGTAATGATAAACAAATCCTGTATGCATTCTGTAACATATGCTTACAACTAAAGTTAATCTTTAACACAGTATTTTGATCAGGTTTAAGGAGCTGTTTCTAATGTCCAACTTGCTTAACTAGTGTCCTTCTAAAGCAAACTTGCTAATATTCACATGAGCATAACAGGATCCATGGTTTAATTTAAATAAAAGTATTCACAAAGTTTCTGTTAAAATTTATTGTGGAGGAAAATGATTTTTTAATAATAACTCATCAGTATATTTTTTTCCAAGCATTTTACTATTCAGGAAAATAAGGAATCTAAATCTAAGGAATAAAAAGTTGCTTTTGACTGAGCAGCAAAATGAAAAAGCAACGTCCGTCATGCATATGTCACCAATTTTCAAAGTCACTTCCATTTCTGATAACTTAAACTACTGAATCAGTTTCCTTCAGAACTGGCTTATTTCTTAGATCACAAGCCCAACAAATAAAAAGCCATATTTGAACGAAATTTCTTCTACATTGTTTTGTTTTTAATGCATCCAGGTCTCACAAATGGCAGAGCTAGTTTTGCTGAAACTTTCCCCCAAATGAAACAAGGGGAAAAAAGCTACCTGAATTTGAAAAGAAATCAGGCATGGAAAACTCCTGGCCAAGAGGAAATCATTTGAGAAAGCTATAAGCAACAGAAAAAACAGATTTTACTTCGGGCTTTTGCACCACACTCATCACCACGATATATAAGTACTCTGAACTTTTCAAACATTTTGTTATACACATTTAAAGTTTCTTTCTATCCCTTCCAATTACTTATTGATGTGAAAAGTAAAGAAAATGAAACTTTTTTGATGGTGATAAGACTCTTGGTGAGAACAGACATGGAATTTCAACCTTAAATTCTTACCAGCCTTTCAGTGATAGCAGGAATCAAGAGGCTAATCCAGATCATCCCTCCACAACAGCAATAGGGGGCATGTAGTAGGGATGTAAAAGGTTAACCTGTTAACCAGTGCTAGGGGGGATAGAGGACAAGAGCTCAGGAAACATTGTTCGAGGTCAGCCATAAAGATGTTAGCATATTGCGAGGCCATGCAGTGCCCATAGCTGTGCTGCTGAATTGAAGGTATAAATTGTCCCCAAACTGGAAATAGTTGTGGGTGAGGACAAAGTCACAAAGCTCAGTCATCAGGGACAGTGTTTCTGACATCTAATAATCCATCATCATTTGGAATGTTGGTGTAAAGAGCTTCTACATCCATGGTGGTCAGGATGGTGTGTCAAGGAAAATTGCTGATGTTCTGTAGTGTTCACAGGAAGTCGGTGTCTTGAAGGTAGGTAGGAAAGCTGGTAGCAAAGGGTCTAAAGAGAGAGTCAACATAACCAAATAATCCTGCCGTAAGTGTGCCAATGCTTGAGATGGGATGTCTGGGATTTCCAGGTTTATGGATCTTGGGTAGCAGACAGAATATTCCTGGTTGGGGATTTGGGGTGAGTGAGTTTGTGTAGATTTGGTCCTGAGTTGTAGCAGGAAGTTTCATGAGCAGATGGTGTAGTTTCCTCAGCTCTCGTCCCATAGCACCCTTACTCTACTTATGCTACATTGACGACATCCTCTTCATATGGACCCATGGGAAAGAGACCCTTGAAGAATTCCACAGGGGTTTCAATAACTTCCACCCCACCATCAATTTTAGCTGGACCAGTCCACACAAGAGATATATTTCCTTGACATTAGAGTACAATTAAATGATGGCCACATAACCACCACTTTATATTGCAACCCTACCATTATGCCACTAGCATACATCCAGGACACATCATCATATGAATTCTTTACAGACAGGCCCTAAGATGCAACTGAATTTGCTCCAATCCCACAGAGACAAAAACATATAGGATCTTTATCAGGCATTCTTAAAACTTAAATACCCACCTGGGGAAGTGAAAAAACAGATCGACAGAGCCAGATGAGTACCCAGGAATCTGCTTCTTCAAGACAGATCCAACAAGGAAGATAACAGAACACCCCTAGTCATCACCTACAGCCCCCAACTAAAACGCACCATTAGCAATCTACAACCTAACCTGGAAAACAATCCCTCACTGTCAAAGGCCTTGGGAGACAGGCCAATCCTCACCTACAGACAATCCCCTAACCTGAAGCAAATTCTTTCCAGTAACCATGCAGCACACCACAGACATACTCACCCAGGAACCTACCCCTGCAATGAACTCATTGCCAACTCTGTCCAGGCATCTATATAAGCAACACCATCACAGGACCTAACCACATAAGCCCGCACATCAGAGGCTCAGACAACAATAGGCCTCGTGATCTATGCCATCAAGTGCCAGCCATGTATACAGGACAGTCTCTACGACAAAGGATAAGTGGAAATAAGTCAGACATCAGAAATGGGAACGCACATAAACCTGTAAGGGAATATTTTAACCTACCAGGGCGCTCATTGATAGATTTAATAGCAGCCCTTCTTCTACAAAGGAATTTCAAAAACCAGCTACAGAGAGAAACTGCAGAATTGGCATTCATATGCAAATTTGATACTCTCACAGGGACTAAACAAAGACATGAACTGGATGGGCCATTATATTCAAAACTCAATTGACACCAAAAGCTAAGTAGGGGACACATCTAGCCAACTCAATTAACCTCATTAGCACCAGCACTACAACTGACAGGTATTTCCTCCCCCCTTCTTTTCTGTTATATATTGTAAGCTTCCCCCTCTAGTCTCTCCTCTGCTCATCTGAAGAAGTGGGTGTTGCCCATAAAAGGTCATGATACTTTATATATAATTTTGTTAGTATCTAAGGTGAGACAGGACTACTTTTTTTTTAAGTTAGAGAGTAACACAGCTACCCCTCTGAGACTTTTGAGCATTATTCAGTATCCTGCCTTTTTTTTCCTCTTCTTTTTTGACTGGATGATCATCCATAAGTGCAAAGTGAGTGGGAGAGGAGGAAGATTGTTTTGTCTGCTCTGAATAGATTTAGTGATCCTCGATGTCTTTTTTGGTCAGCTCCATCCTGGGGAGCTGCTGCTGGGGAGCTGATGTAAACAAGACTTCCTCCAGTCTCCATCAGACTACTATTACTGTAGCTAAGGATGGGAGCGTCCATTTTGTATCTACTGTGTAACTATGCTGTCAAAGAGCATGGAAGTAACTCCCACAGCACTACAGAAGTCCAAGTGGAGCTGGTCTTGGTGGGCTTTTCAGTGTTGAAGACAAATGAGCCTTACACAGCACCTTGATACCTTTGATTTTAGAATTTAATCTACCTGAGGCTTGAGAATGATTGATTTTTTTCCCTCTTGATAATCCTGCTCCACTCTGCAATGTTGAGAAAAGCTCAAGCTTTCGAAAAGTTGTCCTGCTTTCCTGAATGACGTGTGTGTGTGGTTGCTTTAGCCACTGGTCCTGTTAATATGAACACTCACTTCATTACTATTTAACTAACATCAATCGGTTAAAGACTAACTGTGATGTACTAGCAGTATATTTTATTTCATGAGATGTGACTGATGTAGAATAGACAGAGGAAATGGGGGACCACAATGATTTGGTATCTAATGTATTATGTAACAGCATTATCCAAGTGATTTAGGTGTGCATGGAGTAAGGAGCATGATACCAATATCATCCTTTAGACAAGAATCAAGAGGTGCTGCTAACATATGTATTTATTTGCAAATATTCTACAGATTGGACCTCCTTGGTTCGGCACCCTCAGGACCTGACCTGGGATTTTGCCAGACCAGGGAAGGTCATTCCTAATCTTGTCCCCGCCTCTCTCTCCCCCTCTTGGCCCCCTCCCCCCCTCTCGCTGCCAGCCTCCCACTGGCTTTCTCCTGCTGTTGGTCCCTCCACACAGAAGGCTCCTGGCCCCACCGTGGTATCCCTGCTGCCAGCATGCACAACCCCAGTGTCTCCCTGATGGAGTCTAGCTGCTCCACAGGGTGGCAGCCCTACCAGGACTTCAGCCTTGTTTGGCAGCCCCACAGGAGGGAAAATGGAGCCTGGAAGGGAGTTTGGGTGAAGGGGTTTGGGATGTGACCTAGGGTAGGAAGGGACTGTATTCTGGGGCAGGAGATTGGGGTGCCAGATTTGGGAGGGGATATGGATACAAGAGGGGGACAGACGGTTTGGGTATGTTGATGGGGGAGGGGCTGAGGTGCCTGAGGCAGGTTCTGGCTAGGATACTTACCAGGCAGCAGCCAAACCAGCCTGCCTGCCTGCCTGTAGAGCTAAGGCTTGCAGAGTTTAAAATGTTTCCCGGCCGGTTAGCAGGCCGGCCAGCCTTCCTGCCTGGCCATGTGCTTGTGTGAATAGTTTAGCTGAGGAGAGGGAGTGTGGTTCTTGGCTGACTGTTATTCAAACAGGCAGCTCCCACTGGCCAGTTTCTGGCCAGAAACCAGCTAATGGGATTGTGCTCGGGGTGGGGACAGCTCCTAAAGCTTTCTCCTGCAGTTTCAAAACAAACGGGGCCTGGCAGCCACATTTCTGAGTGGCGTGTGGGGCTGCAGGGCAAGCAGGGGAGCCTGCCTGAGGCTTCCCGCTGCTTCCGCGAGCTGGATCTGGTGGCTTGGCTGGCCGGATGTGGTCCATATTTTGCCCAGGCCTGTGCTTACAGATGATGTTTTGTCAATGTTTTCTCCCTAAAGCCAAATCAGGCCATGAGGCCTCTGTCTTATTCTCAGAAGCCGGTTACTTATTTTCCAACCTACTTCTACTTCCTTCCAACAGCAGTGAAAGGAAGCTCCTTACATGGGAAGGTTTACATGGGAAGGTTGGTCTACATGAGAAAGTTGTATCACTATAACTTAAGATATGAATTTAAATGGATGTAGGTAAACTTATGAAAAGGCTCCATGAAGAGAGAGATTTCAACACAAGAGTGCCTTATTTTCGTTTCATTTCACTCTTAGAAAACAGTTTAACTACACTGAAATAAGTCATTTTTATACTGTAATAAGTGCCCATCCAGGCTTTTGCACTGGTTTTAACTACATTGGTTGAAATTAAAAGCAGATTCAAGTTAAACCAGAACAACTTCTGCCTGTAGACAAGCCCTTGAATTCTCTAACACGTTGAACTTTTATGTTCCCTATAAATTGTCTAACTTTCCACTGTAGTCTATAAAGAGATGATAGGCCTAATTCTAATTTCATGCCCAATTATGGAAATGGGACTAGAATTAAGTCTAATATATTTATGGGATGAAGAAGCAAGTTGTTGATGCAAAATTTGAAAGAAAACTAATTTTGCTTCTTTAGTTTTAATACACTGCATTATTAAATAGAGTAAGAAACCTAACGTTGCAATGGTATGAGTCATTATATTGTGCTGGATGCAGCTACATTTTCCATTTTAGCAAAGAACATCAACATTTGATATTGATTTTTTTCCCCAAAAATGTTGCATATGTGTGCAACAGCATTCAGGGGCAGTTTCAGTAAGATCTAAGCCTTGTTCTGATTAACAAATTAGCCAGTTCTGAACAGATCAAGTAACAGTCAGGAAAGCCAATGACCCTTGAAAGCAGGCTTAAACCTTAGACCACTTATTACAGACCACTTGCTCTGGATGCAAACAATGTCAGGTGTGCCTTTAGAGCAGAAAATCTCTTTATTAAAAAAAAAATGAAAGAGCCCTTGGTCTTATTAGTTGCTTTGATGTAAGATCAGTTATTCTGAATAAGAGGGATTTTCAAGGACGAGACCCACCAAGTTGGATTCTGCATTGAGGATTGGTCACTTTCACCGGCATACTCTAATTTAATTAATTCAGATTTATGAAGAAAAGTGCTCTATTAGTGGCACTCTTAACTGGGAATGCAGAATGAAAAAGCATTCTATTCAACTGAGTTCAAACTTTTGGAAAAGGGCCAATATCTCCTCAGGTCAAACTGAGCAGAAAAATGAAGGTGGATATGATGAATAATTTGTAATTCAGTTGCTGTCATGGGTGAAATGAACATGTGTGCAGTATGGGCCTGAACTGCTGCCCATTGGAGCCCTTTCATCAACTTCCCTGAGCATGGGATGAGGCAATTTCTACATAACAGTTAACTCAAGTAATAGCTAGAAGGTTTTTTTTCCTTCTGTGGTTTGTTCAGTGCATGTTCCCTTTCAGTTCTACCTTCCAAATGCCAAAGAGTTCACGGCCCGGTCAGTATACACATTGCATGTTCAGTATCTATCTACAATGGCTGTAACAGCGAGGGATGTTAACTATTGTTTATTTGTGTAAATGTGTAATCGCTGGAAATTTTAGGGGTTACACATTTACACGTGAGAGGAGGTGGGGAGGCAGGCAGGAGCCAGTGCTCCTCATGAGTCCTCACTCCTGTCTGACCCCTCTCCCACCTCTGATAAAACGGCAGTAGTGTGAGGGCAGGTAGCTCCGTGGGAGTTGATACAGATGAGAAGCCGGTTTGAAAAGCTCTTCCTGTGTATATCGGCTCCCACCATGTACTACTGTTCCTGCCACTCCCTCCCCACACTGCTGCCTCAGTGGGAGGCAGGCAGGGGGTAGGTGGCTTTGCAGGAGCCAACACGCACGGTGAGTTGGCTTACAAGCTGGCTTCCCATGGGCACCAACTCCCACCATCCCCCCTCCCCGTTGTTGCATCTGATAGAGGCAACGAAGGTGCGGAAGTAGTGTGTAGTTAGTGGGATTAACCGATAAACCTTGGCTTCTCAATTAATCATGTAACAGTCTACATGCTAACATCCCTAGTAACAGAGTAATGGGTCCTCTGCTGATGTAAGCCAGCATAGTTCCACTAGCTCAGAATCTGGCCCTCTGTGTTGTCTTGCTCAAATTTAAAGGGCCGCCAAATATATTCAAGTGAACATAAAATTAATGGGTTATCACCATCTGACTTAAGACATTAAAAATAACAAACAAACTTTGACATCAGAAAAATAAGTATCTGAAAAATAGTATAAAGGCATTCATGAGAGGGTTACCTATTTCATTTGTAGTAAGACTATTCAGTAAAACAAATACAGCACACAGTTTTTTTCACTACATTTCACATTAATTATAGATTCAGAACTCAATTCTTCTTCTTCTATGCTATCACAGGTTACAGCACTCAGGCACGATGCTATACCATATGCACATCTGGCTCAAACACACAATTTAGATTTGTGTCCCTGAAAATGAAGGGTCTGACTTGGCAAACACTTTTGTAGGTGAGTAACTTGAATAGTTGCATTCCAGTTAATATGTATATCAATACAGACTGAAATCTTCAAACCTGGAGTGTCTTCCTGCAAGACAGTTTCCAATAATTACTTTCTCAGTAATTATCATTGCTAATCAAGCAGCAAAATTTGATTAATTCTCCAACATTTACATATCAAAACTTATCCAAAGTTAATTCCAATAACATACAGGCTACTTATTTCAGATACTTATTTTTCTGATGTCAAAGTTTGTTTGTTATTTTTAATGTGTTAAGTCAGATGGTGATAACCCATTAATTTTATGTTCACTTGAATATATTTGGCGGCCCTTTAAATTTGAGCAAGACAACACAGAGGGCCAGATTCTGAGCTAGTGGAACTATGCTGGCTTACATCAACAGATCTCACACTCTTTACTCAAACACTCCCAAGGCTGATAATGAATTTATTCCAGAGTGGCATCTGACACACAAAGTAGCAGGTCATATTTTCAGGGACTACAGACTCCTAGTTTCCACTGGAAATGGATTCCATAATTTGATTTAGTCCTACTTTCATAGAAGATTCTAGTTTCATTTGGTTTGATTTCTCTCCAGTCACCAGTTGATCTTTATTTGTTTGTTTGTTTTTAAGTATTTCCTGTGAAAATTTAGCTTAGGTTATCAAGGAAACATTAAACAAAATCAGCCTTAATCACAGTTCTTTGTCAGTAGAATAGGAATTGTTTTCTTTGAGTCTTTGTTGTCCTGGAGACACTGGGGAACAGAATTGTATCATGTCAAACTATTTATTGTTTAATAAATTAAACTATTTAAATAACCTTGTGTTAATCATAATTAAAAGTAAAGCTTAGCAACAGAAGAGGGGGAGAGTTTTTACCAAAATAAAGAAAATTACCTTCTGGGAATTCGGTATTCCTGATGACTGCAATAATTCTCAAATGGAAACTGCGGATCATTTATTAATATGGTTGTAATAGTTATTATATAGCTCTCCTCATAGCTCTGTTAAATGTACAGCTACAGAATGTCCATTGTTAGGCAGCATTTCTTCCATCCTTTTTACACACAATATCAAGTAGCTAGGGATTCTCACAATACCTGATGCCATGGCACCACCATTCCATGTTGATTGCATTGCTGTGGATCCTAAAACCTCCAGGATCCAGTGGTGAAATTGATATGCAAATAATCCAGGAAGAGGATGAAACCAGTGCAATAGGTACAAAATCTTAAAGGGCTTGTCTACACTACAGCGAAGATCAACCCCCCCAGAAGTTGATCTTCTAGCGTTCAGATTAGTGGGTCTAGTGAAGGCCTGCTAATTCGATCTGGGAGGACGCTCCTGTTGGTGCCAGTAATCCTGCTCCCATTGACCTCCTGCTATGCAGACAGACTGAAAACACCATTTAAGATATGTTGATGCCAGCTAGGTAATTAACATAGCTGGAGTTGCATATTTTAAGTTGTCTTTCCCCTTTAGTGTAGACTAGGGATGTCAATGTGTGGTCGACTATACGATTAACCAATAAGCCCAGAAAAGCAATAACAATTTGCTTTATAATCTGTTTAGGCATGCCAGCTTTCATTAAGGAACATAGATACTTGGCTAAAAAAAGCTCTGAAAAATCAGGAGATAAATTTCCCCTTTGCTTTGCAGTATTATTTCAAATATTTCCCCTCCCCCCCCACCCGTCTCCAAGGACAAAGACTGCTGCTATGAAGCAGCCTCTGCCTGAAGCAGGCCCAGGCTCACCATGGACAGAGGCTGCTCTGCAGGATGCAGAGCAGCCTCTGTCCACAGGTAGCTTGAACCCTCTGGCTCCTGTTCTCCCTCTACCGCCTAGCTATCCCGTGTCTTAACAAGCCACCCATTATTTCAAAATATTTTTCAAAATAACGGGTGTGCGCTATTTCAGCATCCCTGCAACCCTCATTCCATGAGCTGTGTAGATGTGCCAAATTTCAAAATAAGCTATTTTGAAATAGAATCGAAGTAGCTCAAATTGCATATCTTGTGAAGATAGCTCAACTGGAATCGAAGTAGCTCAAATTAGCTTTATTTTGAGTTTAGGGTGCTGTGTAAACGCATCCTTGGACAAAGACTCCAGGAAGACATGATGGAAATAAGGCTGGCTAGAAAGGGACGTGAAAGGAATGTTCTCATGGTTTAGGCAGCTGAATGCTCACCTGGAGAATTGGATTCAATATATTCCCCGCCACAGAGTTCCTGTGTGATGCTGGACAAATCATTTAAAGCAAACTTCCAACTGGTGGACACGCACTACAAGTTCCACCTTTTATGGGTGCCCAACTTGATAACTTTGGCCTGATTTGCAGAACTACTGACCACTCAGAGCTGCAACTGAAGTCATATAAACTCTGAACATAAAAAAGGATCATATTGCTCAGTACTCAAAAAAATCAGGTATCTGACAGATCCAAAATTGGAGGATAATTTTGACATTCATTTTTTCTGTGCTTCAGTCCCCCATGTGAATATACCCTTAAACAGGAATGATATGAAAATTAATTGTGAAAAACTCATAGTGATGAGTACCTAAAAACCCCAGAGGAAAATAAATAATTCTGCATTCAGAGTAGAGTTTGTGGTATGCAGTAAATAAGGCACTGAGACACACAGTGAACAATGAAAAACTGTATATAGAACTGCTACTCAATCAGTAAGCACAGTCCATCAGGTAGAAAAGAGAATATGTAATTAATAATGTATGATGATGCACATTTCCTAACTTTTTGCTGCTTGGGTCTGCAATGTTAATGTTCTTTGAACATTTTTGGGGCATGGTATATATGAATGTACACAGGTAAGATTCCTTTTACAACACACTATGGAGGGAGCTAATTGCTGTTTGTTTAGAATTTGCTAAATGCTCAACAGACTTGGGTCTGCACACACAATAACCATTAACAAATAACTCTTGCTGATATTCAAGGTTGTTAGGGTCAAGGTCAAAGTTCAACCCTTTCTGATGTCAAGGGCCTTCCACTAAAAATCAAAGAACCATGCAATGTAGGAGTGCTCTTTAATGCCAGCTGCCAATTTGGCTGCTTTAATTCATGCTTGGCTGGAGGTTGACTGGGGACACTAGCTTACATGAGTCACCAGTTTAAAGCGCCTGCTAGTTAATCCTTCAAACATTGCAACTACTCCTTTCATGGAATACACTGTGAAGATTAAAACTACCTGGTATTCTTTTTGAAGTTTACAATAAACCAGCTACATCGCTTGAAGCCTGTAACTGCATATAAGAATGGAATGAATAGAAACAAATAAGCGAACAATATAAAAAATACTCTTATTGTTTTCAGACAAGTATCAAGTGACTATTTTACAAGAATTATAGAAAAATAATTGTCAATATAGATTACCTATTTTATTATATTTGAAGTAATACTGCAGAGCAAAGGGGAAATTTACCTCCTGATTTTTCAGAACTTTTTTTTTTTCTCTTTAGCCAAGTGTTTATGTTCCTTAATGAAAGCTGGCATGCCTAAACAGATTATATAGCAAATCATTATTGCTTTTCTGGAAAGAAGTTAATAGTGAACATGAAACAAAGCCTGCTATTTCAAACTTTGTTAAATTGCATATTAAATGTGATATTTGTAATTCTGATCCCAGCAGCATTTGTCTTATTTACATGTTCTAGAGACTATACAAAAATCACAAAATGAACAAGGTTAAAAATTAAACTGATTTGTAAAAAACGCAAGAGTCTTTACGTTAGTCCAAGAATGTAATAGAAAGGTTCATACTTGCTCATTTAAATTAATGCCAAACATATACAGTAATTCCTCATTTAACATGTGCCCGCTTAACACATTTTCGCCATAGCACGATTTTTTTTAGGGAACGTTTTTGAATTACATGACCGTCCCCAGAATAACACCATTTCCCTAGCCGGCCCGTTGCCGGCAGCTGCACAAGGCTTTCCCCGCCTCCCTGCAAAGCAGCAGAGGGTTCGCTGCTCGCTGCGCCATTCCTCGCTGATTTCCCCTCACCAGACGCCTTGCCCCCTCTCCTCTGCCCCTGCTTGCAAGCCGGCGCCTGGGTTTCCCCAGCCAGCCCATCGCTGGAGGCTGCACAGGGCTTCCCCCACCTCCCTGCAAAGCAACGGAGGGTTCACCGCTTGCCGCACCGTTCCACGGCGACCCCCATCACCAGACGCAGTGTGGGTCCCAACAGACCCATTATGGGCATACTCCCAACTCTATCCCCCACCCCTCTCCTTCCCTTCCCTCCCCCAGAGCCAAATACCTCCTCTCCCTGCTGTAACCCAGTCCCCTTTCTCCCCCAACCTTATGTCCCAGTCCCAACAGACACCACCGCTTGAAATGCAACCCCCACCTTTTCCGTTATTTTCAATGGGAAAATTGACCTCGCATAACACATTTTCACGTAACACGATCATTTTCTGAAACATACCTATAATGTTAAATGAGGAATTACTGTACTAAACACTCGTACTAGCAGTGAGACGAATCCACTAAAAGATAAATAATGCATTAATTAAAATAGTAGAGATTGCACAAATGATACCAGTTTTATTATTGCCTATTTAATAGATCAACTAAATTTAGACACTGTGGCTAACATTAGATTTGAGTATAGGGAATATGGCAAAAAGATGCTAGTTTTATTAATTTTAAGGTAGCTCTACATGAAATAATCCCCAATTAATAGTACTGAACACAAAAGTTTAACCGTGGTTTTCATTTGTCATTTCTCATGCTGGGTTACTTGGGATTGGTAATGTGACTAGAATCACATGGGCATGTGTGTGTGTGTTACTTCCCAGCTTGCGTGTGGTCAGGAAGCTTTGCAAAAGCCAGTTTTTACTCTAGATTTCAGAATGAAGTAAAGGTTTGTTGTGTGAGTTCACAGGGCTGTCTGCAAAAAAATTTTTCTGTATTTACTAATCTTTTTAAAAAGAAACTTGCTTCTAGTTCCTTTGCTGCCTTGCTAGTCGCCAGGTAATGAGCTCCCGCAACCTGACGTTTCCGTTCAATTGGTGTCTTTAATAAAGACTCCTCTGTTCATTACATAGAGGAGCTTCCTTACCTTTTGCAAACGCTGAGAAACAGAGAGACATGGGCCACAAGTCCTGCCTTTCCTTTCCTGTCCCTGTGGATCACCTATTTTTTCTCTCTCTGTCTCTCCTCTTCACCCTTCTGACTTTTTACCTTCTGCAGCATTCTTTTTCTCCAGTTCTTTCTGGCCCATAATTTCTGTTGTGCTCATACTCTTTAAAGGATCCTCACTTAAAATGGTAACACACGTGATTTTTCCTGAAGGGACTGTGTTGAGAGAGATCCAAACAGTATTTATTTTTCAAGTCCTTCAAGTTTCAGGGCCCATTTTTGCAAGGTTCACATATAAAGAGTCTTCGTGATCATACATGAATATTTGCTAAAGCTAAACGAAGAAAGACTGGTAATGTCATATCAATTGTTTCATTGTTCTCTTTATTGACTTTCCCTCCTTCACCATTTTTATTTTTTTCACTTCTTTCTAAAAGTTTCTGAGGTGTCTGATTGTTTCAGCAGTCAATTAGAGTCTTGGAGTGTGGCAAAACACAGTGAAGCTACTCAGGATGCTGTCTCACCCCTTCATTAGTAATTTCCTTTCTTCTTTTCTTCATAACTGCATTAAGACACATTAAAGTGGACTTGCTAATGTTTGTATTGTCCTGGAAACTTTTTTTCTGCTTGTAATATACTTTCATTACCAGATAATTTAGAAGATGCCATGATAATGGCCTTACATTTATTATCTTAATGAACTTGTATTTATACAATATCTTTCCTGTAGTCAGATCCCAAAAGCAGTTTGCAAACTACATAGCCCCATCTGAAAAACAGCCACCTGTATGTTGAAGTAAAGTATCTGTTTAACAGTATTCAATACCACTATACAGAAATTAAGGACAGGAGGTAAATATTATACTATATCCTGTTGAAACTCCAAAGGGACTGTAGGTCAGTGGAATGACTAAAACACCTCTAATCTTACGAAATGTGCCATAAGATTTTCTGTAGGATATTGTTTTCTTGAGATTATATAGCTGCTTTTCCACATAAATTCGATATTTTTTCTATATTTATCTGAAGTATCTTGGGGAATTATATTTTCTCTAAAGCTAATTATGTCATCCATGTCCTTATTTCATAAGATGACTAGAACAAACATACATTATTCTGTTTCCATCCTCTGATCAGTCCAAATTCTTACTGTAATCAAGTACAAAGGTAAAAGTAACCACAGAATAAACATTATTGTTTGGCCCTATACTTCTCATTCCTTAAAGTTCATTTTCTACCCTCCCGATCTGCCCAATTCTTCCACTCTTAAAGACAAGACAAAATCATGTCTTACTTTCTGAGTATTTTTATTAGAATCAATGTGTCTGAATACAGAATACACAACACAACTCAGGGACTGTGATGGAGAAGAAAGGAGGGTTAGAAACTTCCTCCCTGTGATTATCAGTTTTAGCAAACTCTAAAGATCCACCCATAGTATCTCATCTGTGGTCCATTAGTTCCTGCAAACTATCTCTTTGAAAATCTTCCATAAGGGTCTGTCAAGGAGTGTGAGGAGAAAATATATCTTGACGTGATGCTTGGTGTGAATTTTTTCCTTATTGAACAGTTCGCTGTGCTTTTCTAATGGTAGTTTCTGCTTCTAATTTACTGATTAGTTTAAATAATTCAAAACTAAGTGCAAATCATCATTCTAAGCAGCAGAAATATTTGCCTAGGACTGTTGCAGTTTCCACCTCTTGGCATAGAACATGTTTTGATTTCAGTTCTGCAGATGAGCACTGAAGTTTTCCCCAATGATCTTTCTAAGACATTATAGTATAAATTTTGAATGTTGTTGCACTTATCCGCATAGGAATGAATGCTTGGCTCAGTGGGTTGGTGGCATCTGAAATTTATTTGGTATGTATCCCTAAAAACACTTTTTTTCTCTTGGTTTGAAGTAAATTTGTGATCTTTTGCCAATGTGCTTGCTATTGTTTTTTAAAATGCTAAAAGACGATATACTTTTCTTCTTACTTTAATGATTTTCCTCCTGCCTTATGGAAGAGGTCTGTCCTATTCATAATAGATATTGGAAGATGAAATAAATAACTCATTTTATATTATAGCAGCCTTTTCCTTTATTAATCTATAGATCAAAGGAAATATAACGTGTATACATTAAAAATAATATATTTTTGGATTCTAAACAAATTTTCTCAGCATTTTTTTCACGTTGTGATTTGGTAGGGCACTGTAATATGCTTATTATATACATAGCTAGTAATGAAAACTAGGGATATAAGCCAGTAGTCGAGTTGACTACTTGACTACTCACTCCCCCCTCCTTGCTGCCTCTGTATCAGAGGCAGCAAGGGGGGGGAGGAGCCAAACTAAAGTAATTGTTAATACTAAGACAATGGATCAGATGTTCTACTGGTGTAAATAAATCATCATGTGCTGAATCACATCAGCTGAGAGGCCTGACCCATTATCTTTAAGTCCAAAACACCAGTGACATGGTGTTAAACTTACAATTCAGTGTAGTGCAGAATCCATATTCGTCAGCATTTTATTTACACGGTTTTACGTAGTTAGAGTAATTTCTTCATCTCTCACCAGTATGTTTCAGTTCACTGAACAGTACTTGAATACATTGAATAAAGTTATAAGGTTTAAACTTACTATGTAATGCTGACCTTTTTGTGCCTTTTCAAGATTTGCTCTACTTGTATATATTTAACTGTACACCTGAGCAGTGTTAGGCATAAAACTAAGCTAATATTTGACTCTAGAATGAAGCTGTTATGCATGGTTGCCTGGCCTCTTTACTCAGGTTTATAGTATAGTTTTGTAGTTCATAATATGGGTAATTTTTACAGTATAACACCCATGATAATAAAAATAAAATTGATACATAAAACCACTACTAAATAACGAAGCCACTACTATGTATAATTTTCCTATTAAATTATGTGCAGCAATAAACGTTGTTATAGAGTTTGTTATGAATGTGACTAACCTCAAGACTAGTGCCAAAACTTCAAACATAAGGTTCTGTAAAATGTAGGCAAATGACATAATATTATGCAACTTAACACACTTTACAAAACTGCAGGTAAGATTCCATAAGATCAAACTCTTGATAACATATATACTGTAGTAACCATACAAAGTGCAAGCCCAACTGCTAAATGATCATACAGCTCACATCTCCACATAGTTATGTAAAAATGAAAACAGCCATTTTTTCCTGATTAACTCATACAAGCAATTTCTATGTAGCTTTCATGAAAGATTCAAATGATTGTGTGTATTTGTTTTAAAAGATATAGTCACTTGGTACACTTCTGTGGTTTCTGGCAAGTTGCCATTAAAGTCCTCAGTGTTGCAGAGTTTGAGTTGTGGGGGATGCAGGTGATTTACAGAGTGTAAAATCTCTGCTATCAAATTTAAGGGAATAAAAATGGCATATAGCACGACTGATAATGCCTCACTTCAACTCTGACAAAATATTATGCAGCCCTGTAGAATGACAATTGCTTTTCCAGTGCAGCTCTCTGGAAGGAGAAAGACGAAATGAATCCTTAGCAGAGGAAAAGCTCTCTAAATTGCTACTTTATTAGAAACGCAGAAAATATGATAAATGTCTGGTCTTAAATGAATCTTCCCTGTGACCTTAGATTTTGATTTTAATCCTATAAGCTTAACATCAAAGGAAAAAGATTCACTGGCAAAGTTAAATGAAGCAACAATGAAGGACTTATAAAAATATGGCCAATACCCACATCAATCTTTCTGTCTTAATTAAGAGTATGTTTTCCTAAATACTTTTGGCAGGAATTAATGCACAGTGGCCTAAGCCAAAGTAGCACATATTAACCCATGAACATTTTTTATGTTTACTTAGTCTGACTGGAGTTTAAGGCTGCCATTTTACAGTATGTAACTTTTTTACATACTTTATAAAGTCTGGTTCCTATAGGCTATTCTTTAGATAATTAGTTTTGTTCTTTTACATAATCAAGAAGCCCACAGTACTATGCTGCCAGTTACATTGTCAGAGTCTGGCTTTCTGAGCAGATGTTTTTAGTAGAAGACATAAATACTATCAATGAAAATTATGTATGAGCAACAAATCTATGGAATTGCTTCCTGTGTGTTCCCTAACCTTCCTTTAAAGTCCCTCAGGCAGCCGTACTTTAGAGGATAATTCTTTGAGTTCTCCCCATGCTGAGTTGTTTACATTTCCCTGGTTATTATGTATCTCTCTGAAAACTGGTATGAAATCCTGCATGGAAGTGGTTACTGGTATTTAGCTGCATGGCTCCCACTAACATTTATGAAAGTTGTGTGTGGGTAAGTTCTGGCATGCCACATTCAGCATTGACTGCTTGCTGCTCACTTTAAAAAAATAATAAAAAAACCTAGCTCAAGCGTGGTTTATTGCTAGACATAGGCACTCAGAGCCACTGCAGAATATAGTAAGTGGATTTTTCCTGTTCTAATAACAGAACAGCTGTTCATGTTTGTACTTGACTGAAACCATTTGAGGTATTAGGACTGATAAGCCTTTAAACTTTCCTGAATAGGCTTTTTTGGTCACCTGTTGAATTGTTCCCTATTCTTCCAGGTATGTCTTAATTTCTGGGGGTAGGGGCAGTCTATCAGGAAGCACAATTAATACAACACTCAGAAGCCTGCTAGGTGACGTTCAAGCCCCACAGCGGAGGGAAGGAGCTGTCGCAGGTGAAAAATCATTTTGGAATGATTACAAAATGAGTGATTTTCTCATACCCTTAGTTGCATCTCCTACTACGTCCACTGACCTTCTCCCTGAATAAATGTATGCTAGCTGGCTCTAACAAATCTGCATGGGAAAGATTTACAGAGGTATTTATGTAATTAAAGACAGAGACGGGAGGAAAGTCAAATGGGAATCAAGCATCTAACTCACTTAAGTGCTTTTGAAAATCTCATTAGGAACCTGTCTTCCCTTCTAAATCTGGTCCTGTAAGTCCAAGGCTCTCCAATTAGGGATGTTAAATTTAGATTAATTGGCTAATCAAATAGTCGATGCAATTTGCATCCACTATTCGATTAGTCAATAAGGGCACCTCTGCATTTGAAGTGTAGCAACAGCCCTGGGCAAAAGATGAAAGCGCTGCAGGGAGCACGGGGCCAGAAGAGGACTCAAGTAGTTCCCCGCTGGCCCTGTGCTTCCTGTGGCATTTCAAAGCAGCAGTGCCACATGGAGCCAAGGGTCTGGCCCAGGGCTCCACATGGTGCTGCCGCTTTGAAGCACCCCCCGCCGCTCCCCCCCTTCCTGCCTCTTTTTAATAGAGGCAGCAAGGGCGGGGCAGAGAGGGAAGCGACTAGTCAACTAGTGTGTCAACTATCTGATAAGCATTTGCTTATTGGATAGTTGATTAGTCGTTCATATCCCTATCTCCAATGACTCTCTATAGCTGATACATGAAGCTGGAAGTAGACAGCTCTCCTGAGCTGGATATTAGGCCATCAGGATAAAAGACTTTCCAGAGATAAGACTGAGTAAGTTACCAAAGATCCTATTATATATAATCTAAAGTCCTAACGTGAATCTTGAGAAACTTTTCTGGAGATCAGGTGTTTAAAACAGTTAACTTGAGCCTTCCATTTATATATAATTTAAAAACTTAAAAACAATTCTGCCTATTAAAGGTGCAACGAGGTGGATGAAGTAATGTATGATACTGGATCAATTTCTGTTAGAGAGAAACCGCCTCGAACTACAGAGAGCTCTTCTTCTGTTCTGGGAAAGGTATTCAGAGTGTCACAGGTAAATACAATTTAAAACTGATTTTCACACAAGGTGTTAACATATATTCCATTGAAGGAAGATTCCATTGAAGGAAGCCGGTGTATGCCAGGAGGTGGCTTCTGTTGGCCCAAACTGCTGCCTCTGTATAGGGGGTCCTCGCTATAAGTCCAAGATACATTCCATAAAACTTGGACTTATAGTGAAACAACTTACACCGGGGAAATTTTTCCCTGCAGCTGACTTCCATTTAAGCAAATTGGGGGGAGTGTTTTGCATGACTTATAGCAGGGAATGGGAGGACTTATAATGCATCAGTTCCTACAAACGTCAACGACTTTAGTGTGGAATGGTTGTACACTGGGGCAACTTATAGCGGGGACCCCCTGTATAAGGCTGGTACAGAGGCAGCAGTGTGGGGCAGCAGTTGCCTCCCCAGGAGCCAGTGAACTCTAGGCGCCAGCTTTTAAGTCGGCTTCTGGTGAGTACCAGCTCCTGCCCGCCACTCCACTTCTGGGAAGCTAGCTACTGTCCCAAACAGCTACCTCTGTACCAAAGTGGTACAGAGGCAGCAGTGTAGGGCAGCAGCTGGCTCCCTGGGAGACAGACCAGGAGTTGTGTGTAACCATTTTGGTAATTGATAAGCTCATGTTTAAATGACTACACTCTTACGTCCCTAAGTCAAATCACACACACACACAAATCATTGATTTAAATCAAGTTACCAAAAAAGCTAAGACTCAACGTGCTTACAGTACACTTAATTTTGACATAAGCCCATTGAACTTACTGGCACTTCAGTTTTTTGAGAAAACAAGTATAGAATAGGGTTCCCTGGAAAAGCTGAGTTATTCTGAAGTAAAATAGGGAACAGACTTATGGCATTACCATTATGGTCTGAGGCCATGATGATCCAAAATAAGGGGCAGGTATTATGTAATATAAAATAAGAAAATGACATTCAGTGGCAACTGGCAACTCTAGATTTCTCTCATTGCAACTTTCTGTATTGTATACTTGAGTGATAGATTCTAAACTTAGTTAACTAATTAAACAAGCCATAAGGATTAGCTAAACTAAACATTTTTCTAGCAACATCCAACACAGCAAACAGGTTGGGAATTGACTTGTCAAATTATGCTTATATTAAAAGGCATGGAGAGAGTCTTGAAGAACGATGCATTGCAAAGTGAATTATTTAAGTTACTAGCCCGGTGATCCACAGCTTCATCCACGTCATTTTTCTCCAAATAAGGAACCTTTCTTTTGATGTTTCATTCTTGCCACTAGGCCTTATATCATCTTCTTGCACTGCTTACACTTGACATGTTTTCATTTTTAACCCAGGGAATACATTTCTTCAAAATAGTCCCAGATAGGGTCTCTGTTATGCCCAGAAGCCATGACAGCTGTTGTGTGGCAAAAGTGTGGGGGGATATAGGAAGAGGTGTGCACTGAATAATATCTTCCCTTCCTCTTTCCAGTCCACTCCATTGTTCATTTTTATGCTGCCTCCGTCCTTTCCTATATATTGTGTCTCTGTCTTTAAGACAATGTTTTAACTCACTCCTCTGCCGTGCTTTGCCATGGTTCACCACCACACAAGCACAGAACAAAAACAACCCTACCCAGCCCATGTCTCACTTTGCAGATGTGACTTTTCAGTCTGCTGAGAAATTGAACCGGAAAGCTTAAAATTTTCAAGAAGCAAGAACTAGTAGTTAGGCTAGACAGAGGAGGGCCATTAATTCATTTTTATGAGGCTGTAAGTGTAGGTGTAGCATGTTTGTGCTGAGATTTAATTGTAATTGTTATTTTTAAATGAGAAATTTAGTATTTTATTAATGATGTAAACAATAAAAAACTTATTTAAATGAAAAAAATATCATTTTTTAGCCATCCTGGCCAGTTAACACCTCAGCAGTCAAAGGCAACAAAGGAGGGAGAGTGGATTACAGATTGTTGTATTAAGCTATATAGCCCTTGCCTTTATGAAGACCATGATTTTTAGTGCTTAGCAACATGATGAATTTAAGCTCCAAGGCTCACACTTCACAGGTTTCCTTTGTGAATGAGATTTGAGTGGTCAGATACAGAGGGACTGTTTTGTGAAAAGAGCTCACTCACTGGTGATAGGGTGTTTTTATCAATACAATTCAATATATAGAGTTTCATGTTTACTATTTTTCTGTGTGATAATAGTTGTCTGATTTCACCCACATAATTTTTATCATGGTGCATTGGATGAGGTACACCCCATGCCCTGTATAGGACACGTGAATCTTGAAAAGATGTGTTGTGGGGTTTTCTTAAATCATAATAGCAATGGAAATATGTCTGCAGGTTTTATATCTTCTGTTTTGACAGGGTATGGTGTATTTTGAGCTGATGTGTCTTGCTCTGTGAGGAACTTGCATCTAATGATGAGCGTGGTAAGGTTAGGCAGTTGTTTGAAGGCAAGAAATGTAAAAATGTAACATTACTGAAGACGATATATGTCATGGAATCAAAATATTAATGTGCTTTGTCTCTGTTCCCATATAAATAACAACATGTGGCCACAGCACAGTGGGGTGTGTACTCCAATGTGTGTTTTTTGTCTCAGGGATTCAGGTTAACTTTCCATCTAGTACATATTTGGAAACTTCCAGATAAGCATAACTCAAGATTCAAGATATAGAGTTGCATGTTTACTTAAACAGTCAAAAAGTGGTTTTCTGCAACCAAAGACTAACTTTATAGAAGAAACACACATGTAATGTTACTCTGGCTTTTGCCTTAACTTCCTTCTGTTCAATAAACACAAATAATTATGACACACCGTTCCCCAGTAAGCCATTCTGACAGAGTATGGCATATGCTGATTTTTAAATAATATTACCATCCATTGGCATGCACTGATTTTCTTAATAACTTCCATCCACTAAGCAAGCATACCATTGATATGAAACAGTTTTATTAAATTAAGCAGAGGCACAAAAGATTAGCATTATTTTCTTACTAATAAAAAAACAAATGTCTACATTTATCAACACCCCAAATGGTGCAGGCTTTTTGCAAAGCTCTCCCACTGCCCCAATTTATGGACATTTAGAATTTATTTTTAAAAGACAAGAGTTCCTTAACCAACTTGCAATATTTGTAAACTTTTTGACAGTTCCTGTCTGCCTCAGCCTTCCTTGTATCCAGCACCAGCTGTTCCCTTTTTCATTCCTCCCCTCTCTCCCCCCGAACATGCACTGTCATGTTTTGATGAAAGGTTTCAGATCCAAAGCCTCAATGATAGAGTGATAGAGAATTTCAATCTATAGAATCAATACAGATGCTACAGTGCAGCTGACCCTTACTTTGCCCGCCATGCCTCTGTCCATCCATAGAAGGAATTCCTAATTCATTTTCCATGCTCAGTCAGTCATTTGCCTCCGTTGACATTTCCAGCCAACAGGCCAATTGCTGACCACTGTTATGACTTGAGAGCATCTTGTAGACACATCTTTTAGGAACTAGTCTGACAAATCTCCAGTAAATCATTTAATAGAGGACACTCATCAATGATCAGATGGCAACTACATTTCGTCCCTGTCAGTATTGGCTAGATCCATGTGTCTCAACCTTTTCAGACTCCTATAATTCTTTTGTGAGTCTGATTTATCTTGTGCACCCCAAGTTTTACTTCACTTAAAAACTACCTGCTTGCAAAATCAGACGTACAAAAATACAAAAGTGTCACAACAGTGCTCTTACTGAAAAATTACTTTTCTCATTTTTCTCATATAATTATAAAATAGATCAACTGGAATATAAATGTTGTTCTTACATTCCAGTGTATAATATAGACCAATATAAACAAGTCACTGTATGAAATTTTAGTTTAACTGACTTTGCTAGTGATTTTTAGATAGCCTATTGTAAAACTAGGCAAATATATAGATAAGTTGATGCACACGCCCCCCACAAGATCGTTGTGTACCCTCAGTGCTACCTGTACACTTAGTTCAGAACCACTGGGCTAGACTGAATATATGATCTATAAGTGAAAGTGCCTAAAATCCCTGTCCCAACATAGCATTAGCCACAAAAAAACTCTTAGCATTGGAATTGTAATGAACAATTAATAGTCTTGAACACTGAAAGTTAACATATAAAATATATAATAGATATTCAGAATCTAATAGTTCTCATCTTTTAATTATTATTCATTGTACACCTGTGTTTAAAATATTAAAAAGTTCATTACTTGGTTATATATATGTATGTTACACATACCTGAATAGAAGTTAAAAACAAGTAGTCCTGTGGCACCTTAGAGAAGGGATGTTAAAATGCGTGTAATTAAGTAACCGTGTAATTGCTGAAAAAAATTTCACCGGTTACACACAGGGCGGAAGGCGGCTCCCACCTTCCGCCTCTGAATCAGAGGCAGCAACACAGGACTGCAGGTGGCTCTCTGGGAGACAGTGCATGCAGGGAGCCAGCTTTTAAGCCAGCTCCCTGTGAGTACCAGAGCCTGTATGTAACCGTAAACATTAGCCGATGAGCCCAGCCTCACTGGTTAACCGTGTACATGGTTATACTTTCACATCCCTATCTTATAGACTAACAAAAATATATAGGATCATGAGCTTTCATGGGTAAAATTCATTTAATTGGATGAGTAGATAGAGTGAGTGTACAGAAGTGTATACGAGTATATAGAAGTTGAACTTCAATTCAGCAGCATACATTGAGAATTTAAGAGCAATTTTAAAAAGTCAGTTGGTTAGTTATTTGTATAGCTGTATATTAGCCAATGAATTACGAACTTAGCCAATAGCCTTGAATTTGCATCACATATAGCAAGATGCACTCAATACCCGATCAGAGTAGCCCTCAAAGTCAGACATCTTTATGGGTCTGCAAGACACCTCTGCTGCTTAGATGTTCTGTGCCAAATTAAGACTTGTAGAGGCAAGCACATGATGTAGGAGGGGATGGCTGGAACCATATTGACTCAGGAGCCACACTTGAAACATTAAGAGACCTTGAGGATAGCATCCTCCCCAGCAGTCCTGATACATATTTTGAAAAGGTGGCACACCTATACCACCCAAAACTGATTAGAGTGACCAGGATCCTTGGCATCTTCAGAAACTCTGATCACCTAAATCACGCGAAGTGCCCACTTAAGCTAAAAAACAACAAACTAAAAGTCCCTGCACAATATGGACGTGAGGGATGGAAGAGAAACCTTTTAGTCCTTTAGAGAAATTTTTTAATGCTGAGATACCACTCTAATAAGAAGGGTGTAATGCTAAATGCAAACTAATGACATCAAGGCCACTTAAATTAACAAAATCAAGAACTTCCTTTAGTGTGGAGGAGTCCCTGCAGAACACAGCGCACGTCAGCATGTGTCATGTCTAGCCATGTTCCCCAGTTATTTGCTGCTATGCCTCCTCAACCAGATAGGTTTGATGCTCCATCATGAGACACTCTCATGGGTAAGAACTTTAACTGGGTCAGAACATCCAAAGCTTACACACAGACACATACAGATATCCAAAAGTGAAAAATCTATTATGATACCTTTGGAGAATATATACAGACATTTTACTTTAAGTTTCTCACTTTTCCAGCAGAGGCTTTCTGGAGTCTACAGCTGTTTCACAGTGACCACAAAGACAGCTCTTAATTGTATGTGTGTGGAAAACAGGCTTTAAATTTCCTTGTATTGTACAAGCTCAAACTGGGAACCCTTCATCTCCATTGTGGTTGTCTGATCTTATGTAGTTATGCTATTAGTGCTTTCTGGCGTAGCGATGTCATTTCAAATTGGGCATCAAGCTGAGAAACAGTGCGAAGGCTCTGAATCATGACAGATGAGACTTTATTTGGAACACAACAGATACATTGCGTCCATGTACTCAATCCTTTGCTGCTTTAGTATAGAAGGTGCCATACTAGTTGTATGGTAGCACCATGCTATATCGTACTCCTTTCATTTGTTTTTGTTTCTTGTGTGCAACAGTGTCATATTAGCATTTACTTGATTCTTCTTTAAAGCAGCCTCCAGTTTAAAAAGCGATAGTAGTGCACATTATCTATGTGCACCTTTGCAACCACAGACCTGCATCACCTTTTTTTTTTTCTATGAAAGTTAATAGCATCTTGTTGAAATCCTTTTGTTTTCTCAGACGATTTTTAATTTTCCCCATGGAGATATGCAAGATAAAATTCAAGAACCTGACAAAGAACTGACAGGCATGGCAATAACAGCCATAAGTATGAAACATTTGAGGATTACACAGATGTGGGAACTTTTTAAAAAGTTTTTTTCTCTCTGACTTGCTGTTAACCTCTTAAGAATTTCCTCTATGTTTTCTAAAAGACATTTATAGGCTCAAAGTGATGGTTCTCATAGCAACAGTAATTTGAGACCTTACATATATATAGTATTCTGCACGACTGTACACACTATTTAATATGTATATACACAATGTGACTAAGTTATGGTTCCCATAGGAAGCACAAATTCGATGTTCGCGAATTGCACATTTCAAACCTCAGTCAGAATGTTGCATTAATTTGCTGCAATGTCTTTTGCATTTAATTTCCTTTTCAATATAAACAGGCCAAAAAAGTGTCTGTGTGCTAACCTGATCATGCCAACTTTAGGTCACATGTTACAAATTATACTCTCAACTGGTGTAAATTCATGTATTCATTGAAATCAGTGGAGCGAAGCTGAAGAGCTGTAAACTTATGTGCATTTGGAAGGCATCATGCCTCCACTAGGTTGGCAGATTTTTTGCAAAGTCACTGGTGCTGGCAATTTTATATTTCATGGGCCAGATCCTTAGCTGGTATAAATCAGCACTGTCCTGTTGAAGTCAATTAAGCTACGGCAAGTGACAGTGTGAGGATTTGGAGCTGTGTGCTCAGGCACGTTCAGCGCATTGTCAGAGCACATGAAGTGTGAGGTACAGCTGTTGTCCAGCTATACTGGAAGAAGGACAGGAGATACTTGATACAGTTTAATCACTATGCAACTTTATTACTGGATATCTGAGACTACCCATCAGATAAATTATACAGTGCAAGATAACTCCATAAACATTTCAATAGTACCTGGAGGCTTCTGCCAATACCCTCCTTTTCCCATAGGGCCACATCTCCACTTTCCGTGCTGGAAATTGAGATTCTGGTATTAGATTTAGTGGGTCTAGTAAAGACCCACTAAATCAAATGCTGAGGGCGCTCCTGATCAGTGCCAGTACTCCCCATAGTCGCGAGGATTAAGAGAAGCTAACAGGAGCATTTGCTCCCATTGACCTACCACTGTGAAGCCGGTACCAAATTCAGCTTAGGGTATATCGACTTCAGCTACATTATTTACATAGCTGGAGTTGCGTACCTTAAGCCTGTCTTTTAGGTATCGTGCAGAACTGGCCTAGGTCTCCCAGGGACTTAATCATCCCCCACCTTCAACTGAGGGTCAAGGTGAGCTATAAGAAAGGAGTGTCACGCTACCATACCAATCATAGGAGCCCTGAACTCTCCTGCCTCCTGCTATTCTGCTCCTCTAACAAACACATTCTTTTAAAATCCCTTACCAAGCTATTTATCTGGTCACTGTAATGCTGCCCTAGGCAGTACCACAACTGGACATCCACCCCACACTTACAGAAGTTGCAACATCACAGCCTACTTCCTTTCCCTATTCACTACAACAAAGTCCTCCTTGAACTCATCATAGGGAAGGCAACTCTGTCCCAACTCCACCCTGGCCAATCTGGTGGCAAAGGAAAAATTCCTTCCTTGCATCTTTAGAAAGGAGGAGCTAGCATGATGCCTACAGCAGGTCCTGACTAAACCCAGTATTTTGTCACCTCCAGGAGGAGGGAGGGTGGGTGCTGTTTCATCTAGTCCAGAGATCAGGTGTTTCTCCCATCGGGCTTGCCGTTGATTAACAATCCAATCTGGTCTCTGAGGGATGAGGCTGGGTTGCTACACTAACCCACTCTACATTTACAGCACTGAGCCTCTCCCGCATGCCCTGTTCATAATGTGCAATACCCATTTCCCCAGCAAACCAGAAAATGCCATCTCTCCCCTCTTACGGCATGGTGATCCAGCAAAAGCTAATAGTCATTTTGGTCCTCTCCCATGGGCTTCTGGAAGACCCTGCAGTGAATTGGAAAGTGTGAGAGAAAGGTGGCTTGTTAGGGTTTGGGGGAAAGGATATCTAGGGTCTTCAAGGGATGCCAATGATGTACATGGATTTCCAGATGGATTTAAGCTTGCCATCTCCAGGGTAGACATAAGGTAAAATTCTCAAAAAGAACCTAACATGACTTAAGAGTCTGTCTCATTGAAAGTCAATGAAACATCCAAGTGCCTAAGTCACTTTTGAAAATGGGATGTACGTTCTTAAGCCACTTGGGTACTTTGAAAAGTTCATCTTTACTCAGTAAGGATGATAATGTGTGGTATGTGCTCTGTACAGTCTATACGTTTCCTCAAAATGTGTGTTCACGTTCATAAGTAAACTGAGAGTGAATCTTTCACTGGAAATCAAACACAAAATCAGCATTTTAAATCAACCTATTTTAAAATACTTCCGCACCTCTCCAATAGTAACTGTATCTGGCTATTTTAAAACGTCATCAAAATATGCACTAAGTGATCTACAGGGATTCAGACTGCTACCAAAAATGGAGTCGGCATGATGGGTTTCTAATGTTAGAATTGCGAATGGCCTTTCCCCACTATGCTTCGCACACACATTTGCCACTTTTGTACACCCAGAGGAGGCTTTCCGCGTTCCCGTCTCCATGCCGTAAATGTATCTGAGAGATAATATCAGCATTTTTTTCACAAGCTGTTTCGAGAAGGGGAAAGAGGGAGATGAGGCACAGAAATAAGCCAAAAGCGTGCTGACTCGCTCTCTGTGTTGAAGTGTCTCAGCGAGTGCTATGCCAAGAAAAACAAAGTCCAGAGCAGTGAGTGGTAGGGAGATCTTATTACAGCCATCCAGCACGTCAAGAGAGGCTGCTGCCTCCGGTGGGGGGAGGGAAAGAGAGAGAGTGAGTGGGGCTAAAACATTCACATTTTATACAGCCCAGTTATATTCTTTTATTCATTATGGACAAGGCCAAGTTCCGCAACCCTTACTCATACAAATGGTCCCAGCGTAGGTAGTGAGGTTATGTACCTGAATAAGGCAAGCAGGATCTGGCCTGCAGCATTGAATAGCTCTTGCAACTGGGGAAGTTAGTGAGATTTCTAAATTAGCCTCATGAACGAAGGTACATTCGGAACTCAGGAAATCTGAATCTTCTACTGAAGCAAGTTACTTTTGCCAGGAATCAACACTTGGCCACTATGTTTGGCACCATCTTTTCAGAAACTTAAAAACAATATGCCTAAAATATGAGGCAGGAAGGGGGAGGAGAATAAAATTAAAGGTTTTTTCCCCAATATTAATCTTTTATGGAAAAAGCAGATCTCTACATCCATGTGGTATAGCCACAACAGCAAAGTTACTTAGTAACAGCAGCATATGACTTGCCCTACATAACTGTGCAGGAAAATAAAAGAGGATCATGCACAACTTTATGCTCTCACGAGACCTCTTTGTACAGTCTGTGCATAAAAAGGTATGCAAGGCCATCCTCATGTAGTGAGGGGCATGTGTAGAGAGCAGCTGAGGCAGCAGGATGAGGGGAGCAATCTGTTACTGGTATGGGGCAGCAGTAGATGTCTTCCACCTTGGAGCAAGAGGAAATGAGCAAAGGAATTCTGATGCTTTCCTTAGCCTGTTCCAGGGAAGATGCAGGGCTGTGCTCTCACCCACCTAGGCTTCTAGGTGAAGTCCCATTGTCACTTGAAAAGAAAAGGTTTGACAGCCCCACAAGAAACTTAAAGCAAAGCCTCTCTATTCATTATTATAGAGCTGATTTTGCCATCTACACCGGGGTAGCCAACCCGTGACAGGCAAAGAGCCAAAATAGTGCTGGATAGAGTGCAAAGAGCCACGTTGTTGAGCAACGTTTCGAAAAGTGATCTGGGTCTCATAAGATGTTAACAACCTTTCCAGTTCTGATATCATCAGCAGACTGGCAGTTCTCACTTTACGGCAAGCCAAAGCCTGGAATAGCAAGGTAGCTGTAGGTCACTGGCAAAGCTGCGGCCACCTCAGGCTCCTGTCGGCCAGCGCCATCTTGCCAGCACCATTTTGCTTCCCCACGCCGGATGGCTCCCCTGCACCCAGTGGGCACAGGGAACCAGGGACCGGGAGCCATTTCTAGGGGCGCAGGGGCGGCTTCGAGAACCATGGGGGACGCTTTGCGAGATGCACTTTAAGGGGGGAAAGCCGCATGCAGCTCGCAAGCCATGGGTTGGCCACCCCTGACCTACCCTTGTTACAAATCACTCCTGGGAAATGGGCTACGTCTGCAAAAGCGTGAGTGGCAGCATTGGACAGGTATATATTTTTGATTTCACACAAAAATGAGCGACAAAATCGTTATCTTGAGACAAGGATGGATTGAGCAGGTGCTGTGTGAGCTTCCACAGCTTTGCCAGTGACCTACAGCTATGCTGCTATTCCACGCTTTGGCTTCCCCTAACGTGAGAACTGCCGGTCTACTGATGACATTATAACTGGAAAGATTGTTAATATCTTAGGAGACCCAGATCACTTTCTGAAAGACTGCCGCACACTGGGGAGCTCCAGAGAGACAGCCAGGAATAAAAAAACAGAGCTGTTCTGTATCTTGGAATCATAGAATCATAGGGCTGGAAGAGACCTCAGGAGGTCGTCAAGTCCAGCTCCCTGCTCAAGGTGGGAAGATGAAGCATGAGACCTTAAAGATAGAGTGGCTTCAATACATTAACTCCAGATTTACACTGGTGCATCTGAAAGCATACTGTAGCCCTATATGTTTCTCCCAAAAGCCTGAAGAACCATGACGGAACTCCATATATCAAAGGCAAGAAAATAATTGGGGAGAGGTGGCTAGAAAGACAAGGGAGGACAAAGCAGAAATAGAGGACACATCACATGAGTGATGTTTTGGGAAGTGTACTCCCTGTAACAATGATGAAACCATATTTACCTGCAAGCCCATGTCACTGCTGCAACACAAGAATTTTCCACTGTAGTGGAGTGTTTTACTTTCCCATCAAAGTCAACTTCTTATTGTACTAGTTCAAGAATCACTTTCCTTTCCTGATTGTATCTTGTAGCTATAGCTCTCTGCCCATTAGTTAATTGTGTTCTAGAGGATCTCATTAATAAACTAGGGAAATTCAATGCAGATGGGGTTACTATAAGATGGGCTAACTATTCCCAGAGAGTACTTATCAATAGTTCACAGTCATGCTGGAAGGGCAGAACAAGTGGGGCTCCACAGGGATCAGGTTTGGGACCAGTCCTGTTCAATATAAATGGCACAGGGAGTATGCTTATAACGCTTGAGGATGATACCACTTATTGAGTGATCCCTGCTTGTCCCGGGTTCCCGCTGGTTTAATCCCTGCTTGTGCCACTTGCCCACTGCGCCTCTGCCTCCCGTGCTACACCCCACCCCACAAGGCAGTGCTGAGGGGAACCAGCTTTTAAATCGGCTGCGCGCAGCACCATTACCTGCTCCCCAGACTTGCTGCCTCTGATACTGAGGCAGCAAAGGCGAGGGGAGCGACTAGCTGAGTAGTGACTCGACTACCAGATAAGCCTATGCTTCTCCCTTAGTCTGTGGACAGGCAGCCTGGCTCAGTCTTGGCTTACACCAGGTCCAGGACCTGCCCTCGCTGCAGCTCTGAATTTAAAGTGTATTTGGAGCTGAGCAAGCAGGCAGTCCAGCTCAGTTCTGACTTGTGCCGGGTCTGGAAGGCAGCAGCATGGGGTGACGGGCAGATGGTCTGCAAGGCAAGCTGGTTTTTAAACTAGCTCCCCTTATGGACCAGCTTCTGCCTGGCACCCCGCATTGCTGCCTCTGATACAGGGGCAATAGTGTGGAGTGGCAGGGAGTGTCTTGGGAGTGAGGCAGGAGTGCATTGGCTGCTGGCCCCAACCCAGGGGATTATAGAATAGTTAATGACTTAGGGTATGTCTACACTACCACCCTAGTTCGAACTAGGGTGGTAATGTAGGCTACAGGAGTTGCAAATGAAGCCTGGGATTTGAATTTCCTGGGCTTCATTTGCATATTGCCGGGCGCCGCCATTTTTAAATGTCCGCTAGTGCGGACTCCCTGCCACGTGGCTACACGCGGCACGGAGTAGGTAGTTCGGACTAGGCTTCCTATTCCGAACTACCGTTACTCCTCAAGGAAGCCTCGTCCGAACTACCTAGTCCGTGCCGCGTGTAGCCGCACGGCACAGAGTCCGCACTAGCGGACATTTAAAAATGGCGGTGCCCGGCAATATGCAAATGAAGCCCGGGAACTTCAAATCCCGGGCTTCATTTGCAACTTCGGTTGCCTACATTACCACCCTAGTTCGAACTAGGGTGGTAGTGTAGACATACCCTAACTTATAACAATTCATGAGGTTACTCGACTATTCCATTAACCGATATTTAACATCCTAATACTGACACATCTAAAGTCTTGTGTCCTCAATTCCAATGGAGGGTAAATGATTACACATATAGCAACTTGTCTGTATCTGCTATTAATTCAATTCATTCGCTTTTATCCTCTTCGTTTTTTATGTAGCTAACATTTTGCCTCAAACATACATTTTACCTCTACACGACTGTGTACAGGCAGTCCCCGACTTACGCGGATCCGACTTACGTTGGATCCGCAGTTACGAACGGGGGCTGCCCCAGAGTACACGGACTGCGGGACCTCGCGGTCCTGCCGCCCGTGTACTCTGGGGCTTTCTCTGCGTCTCCCTGGTCTGCAGACCAGGAAGACGCAGAGCAAAGCCGCGGGGGGGCTCAGGCAGCGAGGACTCAGCCGCGGGGGGGCTCAGGCAGCAAAGCTGCGGGGGGGGCTCAGGCAGCGAGACAGCCCAGGCGCACCTGGACTGCTCTGCTGCCGGCTTCCCCGCGGCTTTGCAAAGCTGCGGGGGGGAGGGGGGGGGCTCAGGCAGCGAGGCAGCCCAGCAGACCGGGGAGAAAAGCCGCGGAGGACCCAGGCGGCGGGACCGCGGTGCGTCTCAGTCCGCCGCCCGTGTCTTCCTGGTCTCCTGGCGTGGGGGGGCGCAGCTAGTACGCCCCCAGCAGACTAGGCTTTTCTCCAGACGCCTGTGGCAGAGCAGCTGGGGTGCTGCCGGTTGGTCCCGCAGCGCCACTCTGGGCGCTACTGGTCCAACCCAGCAGCACCCCAGCTGCTCTGGTCCTGATTCAGCTGCTGCTGGTCAGTTTCAGCAGCGGCTGAATCAGGACGCCTGGGGCAGAGCAGATGGGGTGCTGCTGGGTTGGTCCAGTAGTGCCGAGGAGCGGCGCTACTGGAGCAACCCAGCAGCACCCCAGCTGCTCTGCCCCAGGCGTCCTGATTTAGCCGCTGCTGAAACTGACCAGCGCTGACTACAGGAAGCCTGAGGCAGAGTTGCTCTGCCCCGGGCTTCCTGGAATCAGCTGCTGATCAGTTTCAGCAGCAGCTGACTTGGGGACGCTTGGGGTTCTTAAGTTGATTCTGTATGTAAGTCAGAACTGGCGGTCAGTTTCAGCAGCGGCTGAATCTGGACGCCAGTTCCGACTTACATACAGATTCAACTTAAGAACAAACCTACAGTCCCTATCTTGTACGTAACCCGGGGACTGTCTGTACTACTATTTACTACATTTGTAAAACATTTTTTAAATGCAGGAAATCCAAAGAAGATTTTTAAAAAATCCTTCCGACATCGTAATTGGACACTAATACCTGTCTGAACAACATTACCTATATTTTCAAAAACACATCCAGAAATGCACCATACTACCACCATGCAACTCTGTAAAACTGCATATACAGGAATCAGTGCCTGAAAAATACACACACAAGTATTTTCAAAGGCAGAACAGGAAACAGAAAATCAACTTTCCGTGTTAATAGCCTAAACATGTTTAACATCAGTATAAAAATATTAATGTTTGTACATCTACAGCCTTTCATTCAGCTCTCTCAGCGCACGTATAACATTTAGTGCCCAATTGTTAGGGGAGGTCAACCAAATTCATGGTTCATTTTGGTCAATTTCATAGTCATACGATTTTTTAAAATAATCCATTTCATTATTTCAGCTGTTTACATCTGAAATATCACATATTGTAGTTGTAGGGGTCTTGACACAAAAAGGAGATGGGGGGGAAGGAGGCGTTCCACAGGATTATTATTGGGTTGATTGTGCTACTGTTACCCTTCCTTTTGTGCTGCTCTTGCTGATGGTACTGCCTTCAGAGCTGGGCAGCTGGAGAGCAGCGACTGGTGGCTGGAAGTCCTGCTCTGAAGGATGGTATGGCATGATATTGCCACCCTTACTTCTGCACTGCTGCCTGTAGAGCTGGGCCCTCAGTCAGCAGCCGCCACTCTCCAACCATTCAGCTCTGAAGGTACCAGCACAGAAGTAAGGGCGACATGGTATGATATTACCGCTCTTACTTCTGCACTGCTTCTGGAGGAGTGCTGTCTTCAGAGATGGGCACATGGCCAAAAGTCACAGCTAGTCAGCTGCCTCTCTCTGAAGGCAGCACAGAAGTTAAGTTGACAATACTACAATCCCCCTAAAATGACTTTGAAACTCCCCCCTGCCCACATCCCCCGGCCACTCCCTTTTGAGTCAAGACTTCGATTTGAGAAATGCTGGTCTCCCCCATGAAATCTGTATAGTATAGGATAAAAGCACACAAAAGACCATATTTCACAGACATGAATTTAGCAGCGCCCTAACAGCTGTATAACTTAAATCACTTTTCTTCTGATGATACTTTCCCCACCACTGCAGTAGAGCATTCCGGAAAAGCTACACACCACTACATAACCATCGAGGTCAGGAAATTAACAATGTTACATTCTACTGAAACACAAGGAGATACTGACCATGTCGGAAAATCACAAAATGTAGTTTGGTTTTTACTCTTGTAACTTCTACCAAACACAGTAACAAACAAACATACACCATGGAAAGCAGCTTGTTTTCGTGATGGAATATCGTATGCAAAATTCTAATCCAGGAGATATTTTTACAGAGCTACAGAATATGGTTTTACAGCACAAACAATTACTAGCTTCTTGGTATACCAAGTCATCATGCATCTTTTCTCTGCAGACTGCATTTGTTTACTATGGCTCAGAGCCAATATTGTAAATGAAGCTATGGTAAGTCATATTCCTGCACTAGTGTTTAGTGTTTCTTTCCCAACCCCTTCTCTTGGGATAGTGCCCCCCTCTTCCCTATTGTACAAGCCCACCAAATCCCACACATTTTTTATCCGGTTTCTCTCTCTAGTTTACCCCAACAGCAGATCCTTTCTGGGTGGGCAACTCAGTCTGGAATTTAATATTCAGGATCTAAACAGCAGGAGGTCTTGGGGAACTTCATACAAGAGCCTTTAATGTTTTCTCTTCACAGAATGACTTTCTTTCTCACAAAAAATTCAATGTCAAAGCTCCTAGTGGTAGCAGGCAGGACAGCAATGGAAGTTTGGGGGGATTTCTTTTGCTACAATAAACTCCAAAAGTGCTCCTCACCATCCACTGATGTGGTGAAGTAGCAGGATGAGGGTCAACATGAAATCTTCCAATGACTTCACCTATAAAGTCCCCAGAGTGATGTGAATTCTTCCACTTCTCACAACCCTCTTATAATTGTTGCGCAATCCCAAGAAAGAAACGTGGGTTTTATTTGCATGATGATTGTACTGTCTAGAAATCATTGCTATGACACAAATTAAATGAGCAAGTTGCTTAGTATCTTCAAACAATGACACTGTGTCAAATTTACTCTGTACAAAAAAGCCTTGTTTCCTTTTTAAATGACATCCCTGCAGATTCAAGATGGGATGAGATAGTCTGCCTGGGTATTTTTTGGCTCACTACTTTCTGCATTTTGCCCTTGTCAATTAACGTATGCTGTTAAGAATATGTGAGTTACGAAAAACCCTAAAGTTAAGGCCATACAAAACTTTCCATGGTTAGAGTTTTGTTATGATATCTAAACTTAGCCCAGTGATGAGTGAATGTGGCCTGCCTTTAAGTAAACCTGGTCCAATACATTGTTTCACAATAAAACCATATGGAATTTATCATTTCACAGTATTTTGACATAAAATTATTCACATTACTTCACATTATTCAAACTTGAAGTGAAGATACAAATTTATCTATAACTCAAAACCAATTCTCATGAACCCAGTGAAAAGTGTCCAGTTTTCAGAAAACCCAGTCAAAAAAGTAACTGTAGAGGCTCCAGTTTGCTGATCGGGCCATTAAAAGGCTAAAATGCAGGGCTGGCAGGCTCCCTGTCTGGGTTTGCACAAGGAGGAAGGAGAAAATTTGTTCCTCTTGGTTTCTGAGGACAGGACAAGGAGTAATGGGTTTAAAGTGCAGCAGGGGAGGTTTAGATTGGACATTAGGAAAAAATTCCTAACTGTCAGGGTGGTCAAATATTGGAATAAATTGCCAAGGGAGGTGGTGGAATCTCCCTCTCTGGAGATATTTAAGAACAGGTTAGATAGACATCTGTCAGGGATGGTGTAGACAGAGCTTGGTCCTGCCTTGAGGGCGGGGGGCTGGACTCGATGACCTCTTGAGGTCCCTTCCAGTCCTATTATTCTATGATTCTATAACTCCTGGGAAGCAGCAACATCTCCCTCTGGCTTTTAAGAATGGTCTCTGCGGCCCCATGAGCTACCCCCACCTCCAAGCAGCAGCTTGCAATTCCCATTGGTCAGGAACAACAGCCAATGGGAGCTGCGGGTGGAGGCAGTATGCCGAGCCACCTGGCTGAGTCTGCACTTCCAGGGATCTGTCAGAAGTGAGAACCACACGAACCCCACAATCCTCACTCCATCCCACATCTTAATCCCCAGCCCTGAGTTTCCTCCTGTGCTCAAACTCCCTGCCATAGCCCTCTCCCTGAAACCCCCTCCTGTGCCCCAACACCCTGCCCCAGCTTGGAGCCCCCTCCTACACCTGAAACCACTCATCCCCAACCTTAAATCAGAGCTCTTATCCCCCCACCCCTTAATCCCCATCCCAGCTTGGATCCCCCTCCTGAAAGCTGAACCCCCCTTATTTCTGGTCCCATCCCAGAGACGATACCTCCTCCCACACCCTAACTCCCTGCCTCAGCCTGGAACCACCTCCCACCTCTTATACTCAGCTCAGAGCCTCCTCCTGCACCTCAAACCTTCATCCTCAGTCCCACCCTAGAGTCCTCACCCCAATTTATGATGTATCATACTGACCAACTGGCCAGTTTGCTATCACCATATTTTATTGGAAAGCACAAGATATGAGGCGAAGCAGACAGGGAGAAACTGGTCTTAAGCATAATACATTGGACAGGGATGCAGGGATCTGGGTTTACTGACTGACTCTGCTACAAACATGTTAATCTCTGGGCACGTGTCTGAACAGTGCTTAGCACAAAGGGGCCTCATCTTGTTTGAGCACTCTGGGCACTACCACAAAGCAAGCAAATAATACTGGATACTCATGGTGTTAGTTCAAGGGAAGTCGTCATCTTTCGCTGTGCCTCAAATCCAACCCAAATCAGTAACTGACCCAAAATTATTACCATTGTGGCTAGTGGGCCTTTGGGACATGAATTGTGAGTTTCACAGCACAAAACACAGCACCACAATTGGCACTGCACTGACTGACTGAGCAAAGAGGCTAAATGTTAACTGGATAATCGAGACTGAAATCCACTCTTGCCTATCAGGACGAGGAGGTGGTCCCTGCAAAAAAGGATGTAAGGACATAAAAAAGTGCCAGTGTCACAGTCTATTCTGTGGATCGTTAGGGGCAGTGTTCCCTGTAAGCTGAGTGTTTGGGCAGCTGCCAGGAGAGATTCGGATACCACCCAGCTGATTAGGAGAGCATCCACGGCTGGCACCATGTGTTTCTACTGGTGGTGCACATCTGCACATGCCTCATGCATAGAACGACATTTATTCTGCACTTGGATGGAAAAAATTAGAGGGAACATTGGTTAGGTGACTTTACTTTCCAGGGCTATCAAGCTGATACCTGAGAATCAAGTACAATAAATTCACATGAAAAATTCTGTAAGAGAGGGGAAAAACAGCAGTAGTGAATTCCACACAAAGTAGTAACTTTTTACAACAACTTGCTAATTCTGTGCACTAGAAATCATAAGAAGACATTGAAAAGCATGCCAGTTAATGTTTAATGACTGGAGCCTTTCACAGCTTTGTCCATTATGCTCTAGGTAATGAGAGTAGGCTGACTGAGATGTTGAAGAAGTGCTGGCTTTTGTTAGTGCATGCATGAATATAAATGTAATATTTAGTAACCGCACACAGCACTATTTAATGGAGCTTTTAAAATGTCATTTCAAAAGATTGTAATTTAAGGCCTTAGCCCAACTGAATTTTAAAATAACATAAGTTCACTGCAGATAAATGACAGCTGTTTCAAAAATAACAGCTCAGACAGTTATTCTTCACCATATTAAGCTTTCTGTCCCATTTCTGAAGAAAAACAGTATGCTGCTTTTAAGGAAAGCAGCTGGTTTGAGTTTATGAATTTGCATTATCTTTTCTTGGAACCTGATCATCGGCCTTAGGTTGTGAAATCTGGAAATATTTCTCATCTGATTTCCTTTAGTGTGTTTCTTCATTCTGACTTCAGTAATAAACCGAAGCAAGCGGTCACAATTTACCCTTGATTCCCTAGGCAGTATCTTTCTTTTATTGGGTAAAGTTCTGTTGTTAAAAGAGACAGCTTCAGAGTTTTTCTTCAGGATTTGAAGAACTTGGTCCAATAAAATATATTACCTCATTCATCTTGTCTCATTGAACTTAAAAGCACGACTGTCAAACCTTAGATATGTTAGAAGTGTTCAAATAATGTAAAATGTCTTTGAGCATTGTCTTTTTTTCCACTCCAGCTCATCTGAAGAAGTGGGTTTTGGCCACAAAAGCTCATGATGCTATATATATTTTTGTTAGTCTCTAAGATGTCACAGGACTACTCGTTTTTAAAGTTACAGACTAACACGGCTACCCCTCTGAGACACTGTCACTTATGAAAGACAATTAGTCATAACTCTGCAATGATATGAAGAGATTATATAATATACAACTTATGTTTGGGAAAGTTTTCGAAAACATCATATTTAAATGTTTGAATCATCTGTGTTTTGCTCAATAGATTTTTTCTTTGTCCTTTAAAAAGATATCAAAGTTGTTTTAATATTGATCTTTACAGGCTTTCTTCCCAATAGTTTCTTCTTTCCAATTTAGGAATTCCTGCTTCAAAGTCATCATACAAAACAGCTGTTTTCTGTCTACTCTCCCATTTATGTATATTACCTATTAGAAGTATCAGCCATTTCTAATGAAAATACATTCTGATACCATCAACACAGTATTATGGGCTAGATCCTCACCTGGTGTAACTTGACAATGCTCCATTGAAGTCATGGAGCTACATCGAGTTACACTGATGAGCATCTAACCCCATGAGATCACTGGAAAATCTAGTGGGAGCAGTAGCTAGCTTCTGAGAAGAATATTCAACAACAACTGCAGAAGGAAATCAGATAATTGTTAACAAAGTATAATAACATTCTGTTTATACCTTCTCTCTTCCTAATCTGCCAAAGGGCAAATAAACATCTATAAAATAAAATGTACAAACCCCAGAAGATTACTCTATTAAGGTTGAAAAAATAGTAGATAACGTCTAGATAGTCTTCCTGTGCCACAGTAAGTGTGTTTTAGTATGAGCAAGGGACTAAGAATTGGGGTTGTAAAATAAGAAAGGGACTAAGTTCTCTTGCAGTTCAATTAACTTCAGTTCAATTACACCTTTTGTTCAATCACACAGTTTTCTTCTGAGTATTTTTATGTTTTAATTTTTAAAAATTAAAAATCATTTCAGGATGAAAAGTCATTTCATATTAAAAAAAAAAAATCAAAATCCTTTGTTTTAAAAATGTCCAAGTGAAATACTAACTATTCCCTCCTCACACCCTGATGGAAACTACTCTGCAAAACTGACAGGAACTCACAAAATGTTCTAGTGTCACTGAATCTACTTTTTCGCCAAATAAAATGTTTTGGTTATCAATTTTACCCCGCTCTATTTTGGAATGTATGAGAGGGAAAACAGAGGATCACTGAACCTCAGCACATTTGAGCAGGAGATACTGCAGGTGCAGAAATGAAGGACTACATCCTGCTCAAATTGCTGCCCTATGTACACATCTGGCATGTAGATCAATGGGAAAATCTACAGTGACTTCACTGGGGCCCCATTCAATAAACTCAGTGGGACTACTCATATGCTTAATTTAGGCGTGGGTATGAGTATGTGAACCAAGTGTCAATGAAAAATGTCAGTGCTGCCAAGTGCATTTACTGAGAATGATATTTACTAAAGTACTAATCTTGTGAGACATATTCTATCTATTCCTCAAACTTCAGTTTTAAAACGTATTGTTCTGTTATAAATAAATATAACAAAAGAGCCAGTCAGATCAGTGCTCCTAATATTGTTCTCTATTGGCATAAGTTACTAACCAAGTACTAGTAATAAACATCATCTAAGTATGGCTGGGTTTGTTTGTTTTAAATGCTCAACGTTCCAGGAGAGCTGGTTAATAAAATATTGTTTTTGTTATTCTCAGATGCTCCAATAATGCCAAAAAAACCCACAGGATTAAATCATTTTAGATTGGTGCATAAAATTATAGCTGTCAAAATGTGTTAGCTAGTTAAATGTGTTTTATCAAGCTCTTAATTTACTTATAATAAAAATACACATAATTAGAACAAAAAAACATAAGAATGGGTACTGACCAAACATACTGGGTAAGACCAAAGATCCATCCAGCCCAGTATCCTGTCTGCCAACAGTAGCCAATGCCAGGTGCCCCAGAGGGAGTGAACCAAACAGGTAATGATCAATTAAATTTAAAAAAATAATAAAAATTAAAAAAGAACAAGTTAAAAATCACTTAGAAAAGTTAGATGTCTGCAAGTCACCAGGGCCTGATGAAATGCATCTTAGAATACTCAAGGAGCTGATAGAGGAGGTATCTGAGCCTTTAGCTGTCATCTTCGGAAAATCATGGCAGACAGGAGAGATTCCAGAAGATTGAAATATAGTACCCATCTATAAAAAGGGAAATAAAAACAACCCAGGAAACTACAGACGAGTCAGTTTAACTTCTGTGCCAAGAAAGATAATGGAGCAAGTAATTGAGGAAATCATCTGCAAACACTTGGAAGATAATAAGGTGATAGGGAACAGCCAGCATGGATTTGTAAAGAACAAATCATGTCAAACCAATCTGATACCGTTCTTTGATAGGATAACGAGTCTTGTGGAAAAGGGAGAAGCGGTGGACGTGGTATACCTAGACTTTAGTAGGGCATTTGATATGGTCTTGCATGATATTATCAATAAATTAGGCAAATACAACTTAGATGGGGCTACTATAAAGTGGGTGCATAACTGGCTGGATAACCGTTCTCAGAGAGTAGTTCACAATCCTGCTGGAAAGGAGTAACAAGTAGGGATCCGCAGCGGTCTGTTTTGGGACCGGTTCTGTTCAATATCTTCATCAACGATTTAGATATCGGCATAGAGAGTACGCTTATTAAGTCTGCAGAAGATACCAAGCTGGGAGGGGTTGCAACTGCTTTGGAGGATAGGTTCATCATTCAAAACGATCTGGACAAACTGGAGAAATGGTCTGAGGTAAACAGGATGAAGTTTAATAACGACAAATGCAAAGTGCAACAATCAGTTTCACACATACAGAATTGGAAGCGACTGTCTAGGAAGGAAAACGGCAAAAAGGGATCTAGGAGTTATAGTGGACCACAAGCTAAATATGAGTCAACAGTGTGATGCTGTTGCAAAAAAAGTCAACATGATTCTAGGATGCATTAACAGGTGTGTTGTGAGCAAGACACGAGAAGTCATTCTTCCGCTCTACTCTGCGCTGGTTAGGCCTCAGTTGGAGTATTGTGTCCAGTTCTGGGCACCACATTTCAAGAAAGATGTGGAGAAACTGGAGAAGGTCCAGAGAAGAGCAACAAGAATGATTAAAGGTCTAGAGAATATGACCTATGAAGGAAGACTGAAAGAATTGGGCTTGTTTAGTTTGGAAAAGAGAAGATTGAGAGGGGACATGATAGCGGTTTTCAGGTATCTAAAAGGGTGTCACAAGAAGAAGGGAGAAAACTTGTTCTTCCTGGCCTCTGAGGATAGAACAAGAAGCAATGGGCTTAAACTGCAGCAAGGGAGGTTTAGGTTGGACATTAGGAAAAAGTTCCTAACTGTGAGGATGGTTAAACACTGGAATAAATTGCCTAGGGTGGCTGTGGAATCTCCATCTCTGGAGATATTTAAGAGTAGGTTAGATAAATGTCTATCAGGGATGGTCTAGGTAGTGCTGGGTCCTGCCATGAGGGCAGGGGACTGGACTCGATCGCTCTTCTGCCATCCATCTCCACCCTCTGACAAACAGAGGTTAGGGACAGCATTCCTTACCCATCCTGGCTAATAGTCATTAATGGATTTAACCTCCATGAATGTATCTAGTTCTCTTTTAAATCCTTTTATAGTCCTAGCCTTCACAGCCTCCTCAGGCAAGGAGTTCCACAGGTTGACTGTGCACTAAGTGAAGAACTTCCAAAAAAAAACCTGCTGCCCATTAATTTCATTTGGTAGCCCTTAGTTCTTATATTATGGGAACAAGTAAATAACTTTTCCTTATTCACTTTCTCTACACCACTCATGATTTTATATACCTCTATCATATCCCCGCTTAGTCTCCTCTTTTCCAAGCTGCAAAGTCCCAGTCTCTTTAATCTCTCCTCATACGGGACCTGTTCCAAACCCCTAATCATTTTAGTTGCCCTTCTCTGAACCTTTTCTAATGCCAGTATATCTCTTTTTGAGATGAGGAGACCATGTACAACTCTGGTCTTCAAATATTCAGCAAGATTCAGTAAGTAAACTTCTCCAAGCCTCCAAATTCTTGTAGACATGAGAAGACATGCATGAAATCACAGAAGTTTTGTTTTTGCTGAGAACTTAGCTCCATCACAATAACTTCAGGGTATCATTAGAAGTGTAATGTGGTAATGATAATTAGAAGGGAAGCTTGAAGTTCATGTGACAAAGCTAAGGAAAGTTTTGGCTGAAGATGTATCCCTCTACATGTTGATACACTTGGTACTTAAGTTAATGTGATGAAGTTCAGGCGCTGTCTACACTAACCCCTGCTGTCAGTCTAATCTATGGGATTTTCAGATACACAAATAGCTACTCTCTTGTGCAGTAAGGTTGACAGGGGCTGCTCTCCTGTTGATGCCAACTACTCTTCTCGTCCTGGTGGAGTACCAGCATCAATAGGACAGCGCTTGGAGATCGATTTATCACATCAGTCCCCAGAGTAGTGGAGACAAGCCCTCAGTGTACCAACATAATCTCCTCACCCGAAACTTCCCTGTATGCAGGAGCAAACTGCAACCTCAAAATGAACTGTGGGTGCAAATCTTGGTAAGATCTGGACCTGCAATCTGGATGTTAGAGGTGCACTTACTCATGCTTAAGCTTCCAGGTGCAAATTGCTCACAAAGGAAAGGCCACCTTTCTGAAAATGTGCCTGAAAGATGAAATTGCCCTTTTACTGATGGGACCCCTATAAGGAGGACTGGAACAGCTGGTCATTAGCTATGTTCAAAGAGCAATCTTTCTGGTACAGCAAAGGATGGCTCAGGTGGGCATTGAGCAAAGAAGCTGCCTGGTCTAGCAGCTTACTTTCACAACAAGGAGAGGACTCCATCATTTGTTTCACAAGTGCTGATCTGCAGGGAGTTTTTGGAATCCTTCAGCTTTCCACTTTCATAAGCCCCACCTACAAAGAGCCACAATGAGGGACGCCATCCAGAACACCTGAAGTCTGCCCATATTACTCTGTGCACTGCTATTCAGCAATGTGAGGATTTCTTGCACTGCTCCTGAAGCACAGTTCACTCTGGCATTGGAACCCCAGGACAGACACTGAACTGAGCTTCTCAAAAGGCACATTCGAGCATTCCCTCAGTGGGACCTTGGGACACCCTAGGTTTTGGGATGCTGTTTCTGCTGAAGCAGGGGGGCAGCCCAGGACCCCACACCTGGTCATGAATGAATAAGTAAGAGGAAATTCAATCTCTGGAATAACTTAGGCCCATATTTTTAAAGGTATTCAGTCAATGCGGCCCTCGGTATCAGAAGACCAACTGAGTTAGGAGCCTAAATGTCATTTTCCAAAAGGCATGGGGGTATTTAGCAGTTTACACTCCACTGAAATTTGGTGGCATTTAAATACATGGGCCCTAACATTTATTTTAATGGCAGAGGAATAAGGCCCATGATCTTTTATTTGTTGAAACATCTATAGTCAACTGGAATTCTCTCACAGCAATAAATTCCCTTAAATATTTCAGCATAGTTGGATTACCACAACTTCAGTGCACTTAGCCATGGAGACACTGATGTCTTCACAACAAACTAGGGATTTAAAAAGTAGTTGATTAGCTGACTACCCGAGAAATCTAGGCTTATCAGGTGGTTGAGTTGACTGCTCGCACTCCGCCCCCCCCCCCACACTTGCTGCCTCTATATCAGAGGCAGCAAGGGAAGGGGGAGAATCAGGAGATGGTGCCATTTGCCTCCGCACCTGCCCCGCGCTGCTGCCTCTATTAGAGGCAGCAGCACAGGAGTGGGAGGCAGGGAAGGCTGTTCCAGCAGCAGCCCCAGTCTGCAGGCGGTCCCAGATCCCCACTAAAATCTCCCACAGACAGGGGATGCTGGATTCAACATGAGCTGAAACTGAGCAAGCTCAGCTCAGTCCTGGCTTGCACCAGGTCTAGGAGCTACTCCCACTGCAGCTCTGTAGTTCAAATGTAGCAGGAGCCGGGCTGTCTGTGCACCCGGCTCTTACTATATATAAACTGCAGAGCCGCAGTAGGGTAGCACCTTCCCTTACCGACTAATTGTATCAACTACACGATTACCTTGTGACTTGCCTCTTAACATCCTTACAACAAACATGTGTGCAGTATGATTCTCAGGAAGGAAAGACTTCCTTCGGAAATGTGATGAGTTTTTTTTCTTTTCAACTATCAGAAGGGTAAGATGTTTTGAGGTAGCAGCTCTACACGTGTATGTGTGGTGCCACAATCATCAACAGGTGGGATTGAACCTGGGACCTTATGGGTCAAAGCCATGAGCCTCTACAGCACGAGCTTAAAGCCAACTGCCTCTCAGCCAAGGCTGTAGAGAAGACTTCACTCTCCTTTTCTCTGTGGTCTCAGGTTGGGCAAACACTAAATCATAAAATCATTGTTCTGAAAAAAAAATGTATGCAACACATACATTCATGTACTGTAACTGGTGGTAAATAGCAGACTCATTTGGGAACTGGGAAGCAAATATTTGGATCAGGGATTTTGGCGCTTTGACAGGAACCACTATAGTCTATTTATACAGAGCCCAACCTGCATAACATCACATCATTCTGTGAGGTGCATGGGGAATAAACTTTGCAGTGTTTATCAGTGTATATGTGATATTTCCATGGAGTACTCTTTGTACAACAGTTCTTTTCATGAGATATGCATTCCTGTCCCTAACTGGTCGTTAGTAAATAGTGAAAAACCAAGTGGCTTTACATTGAAGAATGTAAATTAGCTGTATTCAAGGCTTGTTAGTGACACTGGGTCTGGAAAATGTTGGCACATACCTGTCTATATTAATTATGATTGCTGACATATTCTTTTCTTCATTGCATTAATGATTCAGTGTCTGTTTCCAGTTTTTTGACACTAATGCGAATGATCATAATTTATAGTATGTAACTTTATTAACAGGAAATTCCTTGTTTTTTTTTTTACAAGAGCTGCTACCATGCATATTTTGCCCCACCCCAGCATACTTACCAATTATTTTTAGAACTTGCCTTACAAATAAAGTCTTAGTTATAAAAATTTACGATTTTTTTTAACATCTGGGTCTTAAGTACTAAAGCATGACCATCACCAAGGGATTTCATCACACTAGATTATGTTGTACTATCAACTCCTAATCAGAATTTGCTATTAAAAAACAATGGGAGTTCATCTTAAAAATCAGATGCACAATGTGGGATACTGTTGTTCAATGACCAGCCTCATGGGTTTAGTTTTATGTGGCCATCTTTCTTGCTTGTTGCCTGGAATAAGATGCAAACACATGAGTCAAATTCTGCTCTCAGATCATAGGGTTGGAAGAGATCTCAGGAGGTTTTTGAGCCCAATCCCCTGCTAAAGGCAGATAAAAATATCTATTTTCTAAGTAACTGCATTGAAATCAACAGTTACTTTGGGTACACACATCAAGCGTGGCTAAGAGCAGTACGTGACTCATGCTCTTTAGATGCATTTGTAATACTGAACCACTTCTTTGTCTCTCTAATGAGAGGCACTTAAAATCTCTGAAGCTAGCCAAGTCCACTCAGGGAGCAGCTGCAGGATTGGGACCCTAATATGTCATACACGTAATATTCATAAAAAAGAAGAAAATATAAAGGTTATCATCAAACATATTCCTCACTTTGTATAAAATGTTTCATTGCAATAAGAAGAAAGTACAGCAGTGATAAATCAGAGGAAACTGTTGCAGTTGAACTCTGGCTTAAATGTAGTTTTTTGCTTCAAGTAATATATGAGATGTAAATAGGTGCAAAATGTCATTACAACGCACAGCCGATGTTTGGTGTCATTCACAAAAGAAATCACTAAATTTGCCCAATATAATTTGCTACAGTCATCAAATGGATAAACAGAGTCTATGGAGATTTATGACTGCACCTCAGCTAGTGTAAACTGGCATAGTTCCAAAAACTTCAGCTGAGCGGTGAGAAGTTACACCAGTTGAGGATCTGGCTATGCTGTTGCAAGTATGGGTTAAATACAGTAAATACTAAATATATCTATGCATACAGCACCTCAAAGGACAGTTTCCAACATTAAGGCAAATCATTCTACATGGATTTGCTAGTGGATCTTCCCCTTTCCACTGAGAGGAGGGAGAATGCCTCCCCTGTTGTCACTGTCAATTCTGCTCCACTTAGCCTCCAGGTAGAGGGAGTCACATGGATGTTTTTGGGTCAAGTGTGGACCTGGAAATGGCAATGCAGCTCTCTATGCAACATTAGCCCTTGCTCTATCCTGAATTTCTACATAGAAATAGTGGCAACAGGCAATACAACTTTATCCCAGTTCTGGATTCCGTCTGTAGCTGTTACCTAGCAGTCCAAAGGTATGGACCTAACCAATGGCAGCATGCCAATGCCTTCATGCCCAGCAGAGTAGCGGAGTAGTAGCCTACGCTGCAGAGATCCCTGTGATCTGCGGTACTGGAGGGAGTACTGGAAATCTGCTGGGGATCTTCAGAGAGTTGCCTCCTTCCACAGTCTTTTTCCACAAGAGGGGAGAGATCTAGTCCTAATTAATTAATTTTCTGCTTAGTGAGAGAGAAATATTGTTACCCCTTTTGTAATTAAGTAGATTGGTAGGAGCTGCCCATCAGGTTTCCAGTCAGTTTCACTTCCAGCATTTTGAGGGTAAGGTTGATCACACATCTATTAAGTGCCTTTACATAGTGATTAGACAGTTCTGTAAGCTAATAAATCACACTTTCCTCGATTCAGTCTGCCACATTTTATGCTACCTTTAGAGTCAAATTCTCTTCCACTAACTCCAATAGATATATTCCAGCGGAGAATTTTGGCCCAACATTTTTTTTTCAAGCCAACCTTCTACCAAATGCTTAATCTTAAACTACAGGTTTCTGCTTCAAGGTTGTCCAAATAAACAGACACTAAAAGACAGTTAATGCCCCATGAATTCATTGCTGTTTTATAGTTTTGAATGTCAGAGCGTTTATAGGTTACTTGCCACTTCAAGGATTGTCTTTCTTCACATATACAGAGTGCATGGACTTTATGCTTAGCAACAACTTAAACAACGGTGGTGCTCTGGCCCCAACTCCATAATATAATTCCCCTTTTAAAGGAAAGAATACTTTTATTTATTGGGGAAAAGAGTTTCAGAATTATTAGATTTAATGACTTATGGACTTTTTTATATCTTGTAAATCTCACTGAGCAACAGTGTTCCAACAAGTAAAAAATGCAAATGTTTCCTTTGACATCTATATTTCTGAAGATTCACTTCTGACTGTTTTCAACTTTTCTCTCTCTTAGGGGGACTGGATAAGGACATTAGATTCATATTACTTTGTCTTTTGGGTTACAGATCTGCAGCATAGTTAAATCTATGTTTTTTAATGAAAACACCCTAACTGGTAGGATTATTTGTGCAGACAGATGTGGATACAAATTTTGCATTCACACAGGACTCTATAAAGGGGACTGCTCAGATGATTTCAGTAAGTTATAAAAGTATGCTTCTAAAATACAGCAGTACTGCAGATAGTGAAAACAGGTTTGTTGGTAATACTATTAGGATTGTACTGTATAGCCTTTGCCACTAGTAATGCTGTAGTTCAGACTGTATCAAGACTTCCATCATCATACTTTTTAGGGTTCTATAACTCAACTACAAAAATCTGTTTTACCTGGAATTGCTGTTCACGTTCTTGGGGTTTGGTTTTTTGGGTTTTTTTGGGGGGAGGGGGGCAACAGAGAGGTTGAACCAGGTTTCAAATATTTTTAAAATATACATTGGCAAAACAGTTTAAGCTTAGCCAGTGCTATCCTGACAGTGTTTAAATTCAAAGATGAAATATGGAGAGATTATTAGATGTTTACTGTGCAACTTTCCACAAACACTTTCCTTTAGATAATTAGAGAGGAAAACTTTTTTATTACCCAAGGGTAAAGGTTCACTCTTTAGAGCATCCCATGTTAACCTATTTAGGAAGCAACACTTGCCTCAAGTTTAGATAAAGTTACTGTTTGCATTCTTCACATCATGGTTCCTCACAAAAGACCACACTAGAGACTCCTAAAATATTGGGGAAATGAAAAGCAGTGATGCTAGAATTACTGATCGTATGAGTTAGTACTGAAGGAAAATGCAGCCAGAACTAAACTGTGGCCGGTGTTAATGTTATAAGGGACGTTGCAACAAAGTTATACTACATTTTCCAGGATAGCCCTTCTATCTTATCTACTATTCACAACATTCCTTCTGTTTGCTATTCAATTGCCCAGTGTCTCTTTTTATATAGACCTATTTTTTTCCTGATGGCTGGCAACGCTCTATTCTCGGACTGTAAACACACACATTCAGAGTTCACGTTCCCTTCTCATTTGTGTTACTCTTTCCATTACCAGCATTTTCACAGTTGGCAGAGGTATTTGATTAATCTATAAGGGTATGTCCAGACTCCATCTCTCTTTTGGCAGAGGGATGCAGATTAGGCAAGTCGACATTGCAAATGAAGCGGGGATTTAAATATCCTGAGCTTAATATGCATACAAATGGCCGCCGTTTTTGCAGACTCAGCACTTTGTCAGCAAAAAGAGGCAGTCTAGAGGGGGATCTGTCTAGAAAGAAAGCCTTTTTCAACAGATTCCTTATGCCTCCTGCTTCATTTGCAATGTCGACATGCCTAATCTGCATCCCTCTGCCGACAAGAGGGATGCAGTCTAGACATACCCTAAAACAGGATGATCAAGTGACATCAGCCACAAATAAAAACAAAAAACCAAACAAAAACAAAAAAGGGGGTGGGGAGAAGAAACCTCCTCTGCCATCTTATTTCCCAGGAAGAATTATTATTCTTATCCAGAAAATGGAGAATAAAAAAAATCTCCTTCCAGTCCATTAGTCTATGTCTACATAGCAGCTTTATTTTGGAATAACTAAATTCATTCCAGAATAACTAAGAGTGTGTCTATACCGCAAGTCATTATTTCGAAATAATAGCAAGCTGAAGGACTTCTTTTACGAGGAGTAAGGGAAGGCGAAGGAAGAGTGTTATTCCTTTGACTTCCTGCTGTGTAGACAGCGCCAAAAGCCGAATTAAGCTAGTTTGACTTCAGCTACACAATTGACAGAGCTGAAGTTGTGTAGTTTAATTCGACATTTGCCTTTTTAATTCAGCATTTGTAGATGTGCCTTTAGAGATCTCACCAAGCAGATTTAACTTTCATGGAAGGAATCCTTAGATATTATGGCTATGAGTGCTGTAGCAAATCTTAAAATAGACAGTTGACTTGCAAACTCATTCTACAATGGCAATCCAACTGAACATACTGTTTCACTATTGTCAAAGAATACATGTATTCATGTTCCGAGGAGATTTTCAAAAGCAGAGCTGGCTGGTGGACACCCAAACTTACTGATCTGCAACAGAAGTGAGACACGTAATAGCCCTTTTGTATCTGAATTTAATTCCTTTGCCAAAATGTTGCTTTGCACACCCAAATCTGTCTGCATGATCCTACCAGAAAAAATTGCCTACCTTGTTCTGTACGCATAAGGTACTTGTCATATTAGAGTGGGAACACTTAAAAAGTTCCATTAATTGGAAAGGTTCTACTGGCTCCAGAAACTAGGGTGATCAGATAGCAAATGTGAAAAATCAGGATGATATTGGGTAAAAGGTGCCTATATAAGAAAAAGATCTGAATATTGGGACTGTCTCTCATAAAATCAGGATATCTGATCACCTTACCAGAAACAAACCCTCTCTACAAAGGAAGTATTCCCTTAGCACCGACAGAATCTTTCAAATTGCAAAACCTTGCTGTGGAGACCCACTGTGTTTTTAAAAATCTTACTCACTGCTTACAGGAATAGCCACTGGAAGCCTGAAATTGAAATCTGTTTCTCCTTCCGCAGGCATGCACATTTGTTAGTAATTTAGGGGTTCTCATGAACTCTGAAACATTTGCTAAAGACATACAGAATTATGTGGGTTTTATAAATATGTATAAGAAAAAATACCCAAACAGATAAAATGTGAGGCCTCCCTCATTTAATAGTGACCCCTACTCATCTTATTGTAAAACTGTTTTCCTCCCCTGCCTATGCAACATCATCCCCCCTTGTCACTTTAACTCCTATCCTTAAAACCCTTCACTAGCTTCCTTTCTCCACCAGGCTCCTTATTCCCACCTGTAAGGTTCTGCATGCACATAAATCTATTCATGCAAGTAGTATCAGTCACAGCAGTGTGACTACTCAACTCAGCAACTTGACTACTGTTTCACTTGAGTGACAGTTTGCACGACTGGGCCCTAGGAGAACAGTCTGAGCAAAAGGATTAATTTATTCTTGAATAATCTCTAATGTTCAATAAGCACAACAGCCTTTCTTTCTTTTTGCCACTATTTTTCTTCAAAGTATTATTGTAACAAATGCCTAGGAAATCCTACTTCTCTATTTGTTTCATGTCTTGCATATGTCTACTGCAAAATACAAAGATAGTGATGCATACTGTGTCGAATCTTGTTTGAGACCTATGGTTTCTTTCCCGTTTGTTTGGTAATATCCCTCTGCACAACTTCAGTACAAACTGGAGATCTAGCGAAGTTTTGCATCTGAAATATCGTGTTTTTAACTATGTTTTAACCACAGCATACAACTCTATTTACTAACACTGGTGCTTACACAGTTCTTGAACACAAGAACGACTATACTGGGTCAGACCAAAGGTCCATCTAGCCTAGTATCTTGTCTTCTGACAATGGCCAATGCCATGTACCCCAGAGTGAATTAAGAGAACAGGTAATCATCAGGTGATCCCATCCCTGTCAGAGGCTAGGGACACCATTCCTACCCATCCTGGCTAATAAGCATTGATAGACCTATTCTCCATGTATTTATCAAAATCGGGACTTCACAACATCCTCTGACAAGGAGTTCCACAGGTTGACTGTGTGTTGTGTGAAGAAATGTTCCTTTTGTTTGTTTTAAACCTATTAATTTCATTTGGTGACCCTTAGTTATTGTGTTATAGGAACAAGTAACATTTCCTCACTGGCTTTTTCCACGTCAGTCATGATTTTATAGACCTCTATCCTATTCCCCCCCCCCCCCCCTTAGTTTCCTCTTTTCTTCAGAATGACCCAAAAGATTCTACTCTCTATTTAGTACAGATAGAAGCCAGGTACGGCCCAACAAGGCATGTGATAAAAACAAATGCACCCAAGTCCTCTTGTCTTGCACAGATTTTATGTTGGTATAACTCTGGGTATGCCTATACTACCCCCCGAGTTCGAACTAGGGGGGGTAATGTAGTCATACGGAGTTGCAAATGAAGCCTGGGATTTGAATTTCCTGGGCTTCATTTGCATAAAGACGGCCGGCGCCATTTTTAAATGCCGGCTAGGTCGGACCCCGTGCCGCGCGGCTACACGCAGCACGGAGTAGCTAGTTCGGATTAGGCTTCCTATCCGAACTAGCTGTACGCCTCGTGGAATGTTCGAACTAGGGGGGTAGTGTAGACATACCCTCTCTTGAAGCCAATGGAGTAATAATGATATAAAATGGTTATAACACAGTGGAGAATCAGTCTTATACAATTCAAACATTAATCTCAAACTGGTGTTATGAACTGCTGCACTTAGAGAGACTCAGAATTTAAAACTGCATTTAAAGCTTTATGCTAACTTTGCATGTAAAGGGTTCCACAGATGCCTCTGAGCCAATCAAGGCCAACAAAACAGGCTGCGTGTGCATTTTATTTCACACCTGGAAAAGATTGCAATGATCTAAAAAAAGGAAGGGGTAGTGTTCTGAAGCTCTGCATTTCATGGTTATTACTCATTTTGTACGAAGAAAAAAGAAGCAAATTGCCCACATGCTTTTGAATAGTACTGTCAACATATTGTATTTCTAAATCAGCTTAATCCATTTTGCTATAAATGGAAACCATGTTTTCAATACTTCTGGTGGGAGTTAGTTAACTATGTGCTAAAGCTGTATTGTATATAAAAAAGGGGGGAAAGCTTTATGAATCAAAAGCAGTAGTTGGCTGCAAATAAGTAGACTTCCAGAAAGAACACACTCCTTGTAATCACATCTTGATAGGTTAATTCCTGGTATAAAACTATTTTCTGCATCTGACTGTGTTTACAATTTGGAATCTGAAGTCTACCCTTCTATAGCTACCATTTCATGCAGTTTAATTTATGGCCTAAAACAGAACTGGCTTCCTACTTGTAGCTGCTGGTATATTTATTTAGCAGGTGAGTGCTGAGGAATTTAACCATTTGTTCATCCCTTCTGGAATTATAAAATCAGAAGTGTACAAGAAGGGATGTCAACTGACGTGGATTTGACTGTACAGACACCAGGCTACCATCTGATACACAGTAGGTGTCACTAGGGCTGATCAAGATGCTTGTTTTGCCTGGGGGCTGGGAAGGCCCTTTGAGGGAGAGATACTTTCAGCTGTCTGTTGGACAGAACTGGATTTGATTTATGTGATTTACAACTGGTGGGAGGGGAGAGATGTAAGTGGCTAGTAATGATTGACCGATGCCACGCATTTAAGAGAATACATATAAATAAATAAATAACGGTGCTGCACAAGTCGTATTATCCCTGCAACCTCCATCCAGGACTGTGAGCTCTGGAATGGTGTTTTTTTCTTGTTACTGCAGATGCAATAGAGCATGTGGTTAAATTCAATCAACATAGTCATATACACAGGATCAAAACCTTAACAGAGTTTTGACCCTCTCAAAAAACAAGGATGTTGTGGTGCAGGGCGACAGGCAGCTGGTCCGTGAAGGAAGCTGGTTTTTAAACTGGCTACCTTTGCGGACCAGCTCCTGCCTGGCACCCCGCGCTGCTGCCTCTGATACCGGGGCAGCAGCGCGGAGTGGCAGGAGTCTCCTCGGGAGTGGGGAAGGAGCTCACTGGCTGCCAGCCCCACCCCTAGGGTCAATAGAATAGTTGAGTAACTGATAAGAATTTATGAGGTTACTTGACTATTCAGTTAACTGATATTTAACATCCTTAGTGGTAACATCATCCTAGGTTTACGCACACCTGAACTTCATACAGATTCAGCGATTCCAAGGACCACTGTGATCATCTAGTCTGGCCTCATGTGTAACAAAGACAATAGAACGTCCTCAAAATAATTCCTAAAGTAGATCTTTTAGAAAAGCAGCTACCCAATACATGCAGATTTTACTATGTATATTCCCAGATACATATTAACTGTTTAATATCAATCTGACATTCTTGTTTCTGATATTACATTTTTTCCAAGTATATCCCACAGATGAGGATTATTATTATTTGCTCTTTATAATACAGCAGTACCCAGAGGCGGGAATATATTTAGGAAGACCTGAGGGATCTGGCCACACCTCCTTTTTGCAATATAATGCCTATATTTGCTGTGTGGCTTGTGAAAAGCAAGCAAATCCCAATCCGTGTATTTTGCTCCCCTTTTCTTCCTTTCCTCTTCTGGTCTGGTTACATAGTCTCTCTCTTTTTTTTTTCTTTTTTTTTAAGGGAAGTAATTTGCCTTCCATGTAACTTGTAGCTTTTTCTGCCAAATATGCTGCATACCAGGTGGGCCTTGGTTTTCTGCAGCATTCATCTTATGATTTGTTTGCCAAGTATGAGCCAAGAGTGTTTTTGCTGGATAAGGCAAAAATATTGAACAAACAGGAAATCTCCTGAAGACTGGAGAGCTAACAGTAAGCAGGATTCATTTCAGGCTAAAAGACTGCACACAATCAGCGGCAGATATAGGGCAGGGCGAGCGGGGCGGCTGTCATGGGCCCTGTGCTTCAATAGGCCCTGCCCATGCGCTACTACCTGTCAGCTGTGGCTGTGGTGCATGCGAGAAATTGTGCTGCCTCAGGTCCCGTGCTTCAATAGGCCCCACGCCCTGGGACCTGCAAAACTCTCATCCGCCCCTGCACACAATGCATTTGTGTGATTTTTAGCCTCTAAATATGACATTGGGCTTTGTCCCATCCCACCACTATCATTTTTGCCATAGATCAATGGTCTTCTGGATATCCCTTTGCTTTGCCTGCATTGCAGCACTATTTTCTAAGGCTGCGTCTAGACTGGCAAGTTTTTCCGCAAAAGCACATGCTTTTGCAGAAAAACTTGCCAGCTGTATACACTGGCCGCTTAAATTTCCGCAAGAACACTGACGATCTCATGTAAGATTGTCAGTGTTCTTGCGGAAATGCTATGCTGCTCCCGTTCAGGAAAAAGCCCTCTTGCGCAAATGCTTTTGTGCAAGAGGGCCAGTGTAGACAACGCAGAATTGTTTTGTGCAAAAAAGCCCCGATCGTGAAAATGGCTATTGGGGCTTTCTTGAGCAAAACCGCGTCTAGATTGGCACGGACGCTCTTCCGCAAAAAGTGCTTTTGCGGAAAAGCGTCCGTGCCAATCCAGACGCTCTTTTCTGCAAATGCTTTTAACGGAAAAACTTTTTCGTTAAAAGCATTTGCGGAAAATCATGCCAGTCTAGATGTAGCCTTTGTGTATACAAATTCCAACCCTCATGGGAGGCCTGTCCATGGAATTCTGGGATATGAGGGAGACAGCATAAAACCCGCTCCCATGAATAAAGAGTCCTCTCCTCATGATAATCTAGAAAAGACTCTACCTCCACCCATGAAGTAGAAACTAAAACTAACATCTATTTTATAGAATAAACACATGTCATAGAAAATTTCATTACCACAATGAAAAAGAGCTAGTTTCTCCTTTGCATCTAACCTCCCACAGTACTGTGAAATTAGAGATGGCCATTCAAAAGTCAGTCTGCACCCACCCTTCTTCCAACACAATTTAGGATAGCTTAAGAGTAAAATTATTTGGAAGAGAATTCTGCATTGTCCAAATATTGTATATTATCCACCCATTATCTATTTTCTAGTTCTATAATCTATTTGTTGTGAAATATTAATGGGATTAGAAGTACAGACATCAAGTAGAGCCAGTATTATTATTGTGCCAATGATGCCGTGGCAGGGACATGGATGTTATCAAAGAAAATGTCTTTTCCATCTCTAATTTTGATGATTTCATAATATTTAATACCCATCATGCTCTACTATGTATTGATTATTACATGGTTAGGTGCTGTAAAATGGATAGGTTACCTGTGTTTGTCAATTTCTTCATATATCTAAACTACAAAACATGCTAATATTGCACAAAAATCCTGGATTAACAAAACAGTTTGATAGTATTTTGCCAAGTACATCTCCCAAGCCCAGAGGAAAGCAACTCAGTTGGCTCAGCATTGAAATGTGAATCTGGTCCATATTCACAAGTATATTTCCACAGGGATATTACAGTTACCTTTCATATGGTCCTAATTTGGAATCATCCCTCTGTTTCCCCAGAGATCTAGGATTTGTGTGTCAAAAGAGCAAAGATGACATCAAAGGACAACATTTAGCATCATTTTAACAAAAGGAAAAGCAGAAACAACCTATTGTATAAGAGCCCACAAAGCAAGAGTGCCAAAAAAAATGTATTTCCTAGCACTTAAATTTACTTAGCGGGAGTCTTTGGTTGAAACAATTAAAATAATATGGGTAAAAAACATGGAGTGCTGTTCTAGGTAAGACTTTTTAAAGGTTAAGTTGTTAGCTGTCACTGTTCAGTTATACATCACATTGCTGCTGGGGGAAGGGAGCTTCAAGCACTCTAACTTTTTCCAACTCTGCAGCCAGACACACTCTAAACAATTTCCTGCACTGAGTTCACGTAAGAGACTAAATTGTTTCTAATACAAGGAATGCAGTTAACCATGGCCGATAGACAAATACCTTTTTCTTGTCACTAATGGATTACAACACTTGACTGCAAAGCCATTTAAACGGTACAGACGGCACATTCTATTCTCTACCAACAGTATGTGCACAGAACTGTTGTTACAGCAGCTTTTCATTATATCTATTAGCAGCAAGAAAAAATGGATTGCATTAAAAAAATATAGGAATGCAACTTTGTGTTTTTATCTCCTAAATCTCCAAACATTTGATAGCTGCACAGGGAATATTCTGTGGGTTTTGTAAGCCAAATGCTGCCTATTTGAGAGTATGAGAAATGCACTAGTGGATCAAAACATGAGCGAGAGAGAGGCTTCAATCAAGACCCAGGCCCCACTTGGCTAGGCATTGTGAGAAAAACGTCAGCTGTGTTTGATCACATATTAAGAAAGTTTATCTGCCCCAAAAAAGTAGATGACACACACTCCAAGCAGGGAAGCAATTCAGTTTGATTACCTATATTTTCAGATAGAGATCTATAGGCCCAAGTGATTATGGGTATGTCTACAGTATATTTGAAAACCCATAGCAGCAAGTCAGGGAACTCTGGGTATGTCTACACTACCACCCTAGTTCGAACTAGGGTGGTAATGTAGGCAACCAGAGTTGCAAATGAAGTCCGGGATTTGAATTTCCCGGGCTTCATTCGCATCTCGCCGGGCGCCGCCATTTTTAAATGTCCGCTAGTGCGGACTCCGTGCCGCGCGGCTACACGCGGCACGGACTAGGTAGTTCGGAGTAGGCTTCCTATTCCAAACTACCGTTACTCCTCATTTCACGAGGAGTAATGGTAGTTCAGAATAGGAAGCCTAGTCCGAACTACCTAGTCCTATCTGTAGACCCAGGCTCTGAGGTTCACTGCTGCTAGTTTCCAAACCCATCATGACTTTTGCTGAAAGCCAGGCAGAGAGTCTGTGGCAGCGCTGGGAACTAAATGCAGATCTGCCAAGTGCCAGAGCCACAAGATGATCTGTCCTCTTATCGATAGGCTGAATGCAAGAAGCAAACAGTTGTCACTCAGGCCTGGTCTGCACTGGAGCGGAAGGTTAGACCTAACATAGGCAACTCCAGCTACGTTAATTGCGTAGCTGGCGTCAAAGTCTCTTAAATCACCATCCACACAGCAGGAGGTCGATGGGAGCAAATACTCCCGTCGGCATCCCTTACTTCTAGGGAGGAGCAAGTACCAGTGCCAACAGCGGTGCCCTCTGAGTTTGATTTAGTGTGTCTTCACTAGACCCACTAAGTCGAATCCCAGAAGATTGACCACGGCTCTGTCGATCTTCCCTGTGATGTAGATGTGGCTTCACTGTTGACTTTTGCTGCTCTATCATTGTATGTTATATCTATAGAACACTGTCTTTGTGCAATCTTACATTTTGCTGTTTCTTTCAGTTGACTATCTGAATGCTTTCTTTATTCCTGATGAAAGGCCCCAAATTATAGAACATCTGCCTCACTGTTCTGGGCACTTCCCAAACTTCACAGCAGTTTGTCTTTGCTTAGAACAGCAGATTGTTGATCAGCAAGGCTGCACGAGACAGATTTAATCTACGACTAGTGCATTTGGCGTCCTTTAAGAGCATTTTGTCCATGAGGAATCTATTCTCTGCCTACGCAGTCAGCAGGAGCCCTGCTGTCAATAGCAGTGTTTCCCACTCTTTTGATTTTATCATGATGCTCCTGACATTTGGTGTCTTTCTTAATGTCTCAGCTTGTTATAAAATAGGCATCTCAGCTTTCATTCAAAAATGTACATTTCTTGCCTTGCCTTCATCCTTGGGAGGAAAAAAACAACCTCTTTTAAATGTGAATCTTAAAGTCTCAAAACTAGACGACAAATGTATTGTTTTTAAAAATCTTATAATTTTAAGGCAATCTCATTATATTTTTGTGGCCTGATTTGTGCTTTTTGAACACTGGGGACTAGCAATTCTGCAGTGTTGGGACTATTTTTGAGTTGCAACTGTTTTACTAGGCTATACTGAAACTAGTAACAGCAATATTTAATGTAAAACTCAAGTTACAGAGCAATAATATTCCATCTGCATTCATAACCTTCTATTCATATCTGAAACAAAATGATTCACAATAGTAGTTTTAAAAACTAGTAGTCCCGTGGCACCTTGGAGACTAACAAATTTATATGGTAGTTTTGTACATGTGAAGTACTAGCAAAGAGAACTGCAGTAGATTTAGGGCTTAGTGCTTCAAATTTAACCATCTATGATCTGATCCTGAATTACATAAACTCTCTCACCGTGTGTCTACACTGCACCATTATTTCAAAATAACAATGCAAGTGTCTACACAGCCATTCCATTATTTCAAAATTATTTTGAAATAATTTTGAAATAACAGACAGCTTATTCTGAAATATGTAAACCTCATTCTATGAGGAATAATGCCTATTCTGAAATAGCTATTTCAAAATAAGGTGTCTGTAGATATTCCATTGCTGCTATTTCAAAATAGCCCTTCACCGGAGCCATTCTAAGTTATTTGTCTCCAGTGCCTCCTGGGGCTCTAAGTCGAGGTAGCATGTCTACATTAGGGAAGCCTAATTTTGAGGCTTCTCCTCAGTGTAGACGTGCTATTTCCAAATAAGCTTTTTCAGAATAACTATTCCGGAACAGCTTATTTCAAAATAAGCGTGCAGTGTAGATGTAGCCTAATTTCCCTGTTATTTCAATGGGAGTTTTGTTTGTAAAGAATATATCCTTAATTAGTGACAATATGGACTGTACCTTTATGTTGTCCATTACTCTCAACAGTGCCCACATACAGTACATTTCAGGCAGTAAAGTATTCAGTGTAAACCATTTGATATGACAACATGTGATGTAGGCTTGGAATTTGCTGGCAGCCAATCAAATCCAGTTTTGACATCCTTGTATACTGATCCTTATCACAGTCCTAATTACTGACAGGTGATATTAGCAACCTAATTACATAAGTATTATGACAATCAGCTAACACCCTAAATCAGGAATAAAACATGCACAAAACAAACACTTTCTGCTTGTTAACATAGCCTGGCATGCACCGACTACTACATAAGGCAAACATATTTCTCTCCTTTTTGCGTGTGATCACAGTATTGCTACACATGCCCTTTATTCATTCACTCTGTTACAGCTCTCTGGGATAACAGAGACCCTTTTACACAACAGTATGTATTTCGTAATTTGCAAGTAGTGGCCCCGTCTTCCTTTTCCCACTCACAAGCAGCCAGAGATTTCCAGACAGGCACAGCCTTCTGCTTCACTGCACTGAAGAGAAGCCAGGAGTATAGTGTAGAGTTTTCAAGGGGTGCAAGCAGTCCTTTTTGAGACAGTACAGGAACAACTGTACAGCAGCCACAAATCCCTCCCTTCCTCCCAACCCTCTTTTTGGCTCTAGCAGCCTGCCCTGTTGTTGGCTAGCTGCCCACCTCTTCCACAGGCAGAGGGCTGAGGGAATTATTGTTACTCTTCCATGCTGCCAGTTGCATTGCCTCAAAAGAGGAACACGCGCATTGTGCAGCCGCTGCTGTTCAGCCAGCCCCGTACCTTGTCTTCCCACAGGTGCTTATAGAGAATGAACAGAACAGGAAATCATCGAGTGAATCCAACCCCTGTCGCCCACTCCCAACTTTGGAGAGAGTGGGCTACACAAACTGGGACAACGGTACCAAGTAACTATTTCTCCCCCTTCGCACAGTGCCTGTCTCCCATCTGTGTATGTTTAGACACCTTTTGCTTCTCGGGTATCTGAGGTATCTGGGCCTCGTTTTCTGTTGCCCTGCAACATGTGCTGTGGGTATAAAACACAAACCAAATCAAGAAGGTACCATTTTACTCCACATTTGCATGGGTGTAAATGACCTTATGAGGTGCATGGCAATGAAGAATAGGGTCTATGGGGAAACCAATGAGCAATGATCTCTTGTTCAATGTATTCAAGTCACTCACATTGTGATATGTACTGTACTAAGATGGGCTGAAAGTAAAATCTTGAACCTAACCCACACACTCTTAGAAAAAGTGTAGTCTAAAATCTCTAAGCTGCCAATTTGCATTTACCACCAGAAATCCAGATCAGAGTGCCTAAAGATTTGAAGACTGATTCTGAACTTTGCGTCTCAGGCTCCCCTGTGCTTAGCTGTAATTCCTCAAGTTACTGCAAGCCACCCACTCCAAGGTAAATAATGACACAGTCACAATAACTGTGCTATCTTCAGATAAAACAATCAGTAATGTGTCACTCCCGCAGCATATGAGTAATGAAACCTCAGTGAATAATGACTCTTTTTACGATAAATCCCTAAACATATTTGTCTAAAACACATTTATGTTATTTCGTTTCACACTGGGAAAACTCTGGTTTCAACACAAATGTCAGACGTAACAAAATGTTGACATCCTTAAGTAAACAAGTTCTTGGGGTGGGTTTCATAGAAGTATATTTTTTTAGAAACTGATGTCATTTGTTATGAAGCTTGCACTGAACTGTCAGCATACCTTTCCAATCAAAGTACCAGCTGCTAGACTGACACAGTGCTTCCCCAGGATGGGAATGCCTAACTGCATCGCATTACATACCCTTGCCTTACCTCAGGAAAGTATACAGGCAGTCCCCGACTTACGCGGATCCGACTTATGTCGGATCCGCACTTACGAACGGAGCTTTCTCGCCCCGGAAGTCGGGGCGAGAAAGCCCCGTTCGTAAGCTGCTCCGGTGCCCCTGGTCTGCTGGAGACCGTCTCCAGCAGACCAGGGGCACCGGCCCGGTTCCCGCGCTTCTGAGGCTTTGCCAGAGCAAAGCCTCGGAAGCGCGGGAACCGCTGCTGCTGCCACTTGGGTGCCGGTGCCTGTGGTCTGCTGGGGACCGTCCCCAGCAGACCACAGGCACTGGGACCCAAGCGGCAGCAGCGGGCAGGTTCCCGCGCTTCTGAGGCTTTGCCAGAGCAAAGCCTCAGAAGCGCGGGAACCGCTGCTGCTGCCGCATGAGACCCGGTGCCTGTGGTCTGCTGGGGACGGTCCCCAGCAGACCACAGGCACCCTGACTGAAGCCGCAGCCGCGGGGGTCCCGCGCCTCTGAATCTTTGCCAGAGCAAAGCCTCAGAGGCGCGGGGAACCGCCGCTGCTGCCGCTCCAGTCTGGGTGCCTGTGGTCTGCTGGGGACGGTCCCCAGCAGACCACAGGCACCCTGACTGAAGCCGCAGCCGTGGCGGGGTCCCTCGCCTCTGAGGCTTTGCCAGAGCAAAGCCTCAGAGGCGCGGCACCCCGCTGCCGCTGCGGCTCTGCTCCCCGTGTCCCTGGTCTGCTGGGGGGGGGGGGCGCAGCTAGTGTGCCCCCCCCCCCCGCAGACCAGGCTTTTGTTTTGGACTCTGGGGCAGAGCAGTTGGGGCGCTGCCGATTGGTCCTGCAGCGCCCGTGGGCACTACTGGACCAACCCGGCAGCACCCCAGCTGCTCTGCCCCAGGTCCTGATTCAGCCGCTGCTGGTCAGTTTCAGCAGCGGCTGAATCAGGACGTCTGGGGCAGAGCAGATGGGGTGCTGCTGGGTTGGTCCAGTAGCACCCCAGCTGCTCTGCCCCAGGCGTCCCCAAGTCAGCTTCTGCTGAAACTGACCAGCGCTGACTACAGGAAGCCCGAGGCAGAGTTGCTCTGCCCCGGGCTTCCTGGAATCAGCTGCTGATCAGTTTCAGCAGCAGCTGACTTGGGGACGCCTGGGGTTCTTAAGTTGATTCTCTATGTAAGTCAGAACTGGCGGTCAGTTTCAGCAGTGTCTGAATCTGGACGCCAGTTCCGACTTACATACAGATTCAACTTAAGAACAAACCTACAGTCCCTATCTTGTACGTAACCCGGGGACTGCCTGTAATCACTAAAAATGGCAACAAACTTTGGTGGTAGGTTATTCAAATATTGCGTGCTAAAGGCAAGTGAATGAAACAAAGGGCAGAGTCCTGCTTGGATACAAAATTTGTATCTGCATCCGCAAAAATGAGCCATGAATACGTGCATCCACATCCACAGACGTGGATACCCATGGATATAAAGCAGATATTGATGGATTTGCTGGGCTCCAGAAATGGGCTGATGGGAGGAGGAAAAAGAAAGGCCAATTGTACCTAAGCCCTGATCTCAGTCCTCCCTCACCAAATGTCTAACTTTTATGAAATAGGAGGGGTGGGAATGTGACCTTCATGAACATGATGTACCTGTGCCTCAAACTTCTCTTGAGAGGTCACCCAGACGACATCCCTAGCACACCCAAATCTCCCATTACAAGTTTTAGATACAAAGGAATAAAGAATAGGGCTCGGTATTTCTAAATTGACTCAGTTTTGATTTAACTTTTTACAAGGTATTTATTAGTTGCTAATTTATTACTATTGTTCAAACAAACATTTGTGTAAACCACTGTTTCTCTGAGTGGTCCAGAGACCCACTCTGAGATAGTTGCTACCAGGCCACTCCGGTTTGTTTATATACCGACTCTGCAGCCCCGGAGCCTCGTGGCTCCCATTGACTGCGGTTCACAGTTTATAGCCAACGGGAGCTGTGGGAAGCAGCATGATTCTTCTCACCGTGGCTTTTATGCTGACATAAAGCCATTAGTTTTGTTTAGACTAATATTAAAAAAAAGTTTGAAAACACATTCTAACATAGATCTAAAAGTCTAGTGTAGACAAGGCTGTGTAAACTTGAATAGATGCTAAAACAGTCAAGTTAAAACCTTGACTTCCCGGAGGTTTTAACTTGAGTAGTTTAGCATAAAGTATACACTGCCATGTCTACATTCAAGTTTTAGAATTTGTTAGTTAACATAGTCTAGTGAGCCACCTTTAAATGCCAGTCTAGACACAGACGTCAGCAGAATTACTTTGGATTTTCATCAGTGTAAATGAGAGTGCAAGTTTGAACTGGGGTCTATAATTGTGTGAGGTTATTAAGCCTCCAGGGAAAGGAAGGCTGTTTTGGGGCACTGCACTGAACTTGAGAGATCTGATTCTATCAGCTCAGCCACCTCGCTCAGCCACAACATTCATTTGTGACCCTGGACGAGCCTCTTAATCTCTCAATGCCTCAGTTTTCCCCTTTCTCCACCCTTTGTCCGAACAATTTTACTTCTAAGATTTGGGGGACAGGCCTGCAGGTTGTTCAACACCTAGCACTTCACCACCATAATCTGAGGTGAGGCCTACAGGTACTACCAGAACATAAATAACAATAGACAATATCCAACCCATCCTATAAAAATTAAGTAAGGGCCAGGATAAAGTGGGGTCAAAACTGACTTTGCTCTCTGGAGGCAACAGAACAAAATACCTTTGTTTATTCACACTTGGTGATGAATATTGAAATAAACCCACAGAAGTCAATGTGAACCTATACCTCCAGGCACTGCCTCTGGATAATTTGAATTAGTACTCAACATATATTGTGCCACTTGAAAAGAAAAAATAAATAATAAATGCTTTAAATATAAATATTTAAAATAAATAAATAAATATTCTGATGCCATAATGTAACAGAAAAACAGTCTGTGTTGGCTCATTGAGGAGACAGACATATGTGTCTGCTATCTAACATAAATGGAACATAAAGTTACTGTGTGTTCATATATCCTCTAGGCATGAGTGGTTGTGAGGATGTGAGAAGACCAGAAAAGGAAAGAGCAAATGCTCTTTATCCTTGTACAACAGTTGTCAAAACAAGCTAGTTGTAGAACTGTCAGATATTCGACACTTATGGAAAATAAAGTCTAGGATCTGTTCTGCATGCACTCTGCCTCATTGGCTTCCATCCATGCCAATGTGCTGGTCTCCTATTGATTAATACTGATATTGACTGACATTTCTTGTACAAAACGTTGACAATTTTGTGGCAACAGTATGACAATGGTGTCTATACTGTGCTGTGATAAATTCAAAAGGAGAAATTTTTTGACACCAAGAAGATTACACCATGAATTCTGAAAAACAAATTTGATTTTGTTTTTAGGAGCCTGAAACTACACCATTACTTTAAGGATCCAATTTATATAAATATATGAAATTAAAATATTTATTTCACTTACTTCAAGCTTTATAATCAAATAAACTTCAGACTAGATTAGCTATGGAGACCTGCATGTGACCGGCTGTGTCTCATTGTATTTTGCACCAATCTCCTCCCTGCCTTTTCAATTTTAATGATACAACCAGCTACCACCCCTCTTGCCTTTGACTGTGTAAAGTTATCTCTTTTCAGCCACAAAAATTCCCTTTCACATGAGAGTATCAAAAAGGACAAAAGCTACAAGAAAAGGTTGCCCAATGGTAGACACAGGCTTCTGCCTCATCTGATAGCATGAGGTAACTGAAGAGAAGAGTTAAGTCCTGAACAAGTTATATACCCTTTAAATATGTACATTTCCAAAACCAAGTAGGCAGGTTTAACTGATGATGTCTTTCCCCTATTTCTGGGTTAGCCCTTTAGGTAAAACATGTTTTTTTAAAATTACCTCTCTCTCTCTCTCTCTCTCTCTCTAAAAAAAAAAAAATTCCTGGCGCATGACAGAATGATGTCATCATGCTCTCACACATTCTGTCCGCGAAAGGTGCCAGAGAGAGGTGGGTTGGCAAGCGTAGCAAGCAGTGGGCGCAGCCCCCTAGTGTATCACAAATAGCAAAATGAAACAAATTAAAAAATCATAGAATCGTAGAACACTAGAACCTTGAGAGGTCGTCAAGTCCAGTCTTCTGCACCCAGACCAGCACCAAGCTCCATTTAGACCAAGGGTGGGCAATAAGCAGCCCGTGGGCTAAACTCGGTTTGCCAAAGTTAGCCCCTAATGAGACACCAGAGCTGCAGTAAGTGATACAGACTGGGCCACCAGTTCTCAGAGCCTTGAGTGTTCTAGCATGCATTTCATCACTGCCTGGTTACTTGAAGACATCCAACTAAGTTAGGTGTCCAATTGCCACCAACCTTCTTAGTAAAAACTGACGCAAAGAAATCATTAAGCACCTCTGCCATTTCCACGTTTTCAGTTATTGTTTTTCCCTCTTCGCTGAGTAACAGGTCAGAATTTACAGAGAAAACTGAGTATAGATAGCAGCTATGAAACTTTCATAGTTCAGCAATCTTGATGTCTATCTATTACAGTCAATAAAAACTAGTGTTACATTAGAACAGAGGTGGGCAAGAGAGACTGCGCAGGCCGAATTCAGCCTGCCAAGGGGGTTGATATGGCCCACAACTGCTCTGCTACTCTCCCACACCAATCAAGACCTGGGGACAGAGGAGCACGTGAAGTCTTCTCCCCTCCCGCCAGGGGCGCATGGTGCTTAGAGTGACCTCTAAGCACCGTGCACCCCTTGCAGGGTAGGGGAGTGGGACAAAGACTTTGCGCTCTCCCACACCCAAACCAATCAGGATCTATGAGCGGGGGAGCACGGAAGAGTCCCGTCCCTGCCCCTTCCACCTGAGGCCCCACCGGGGCCACTTCAGAAATTTGTGAAGTGGCCCCTCTTCTGAAATGATTGCCCAACCCTGCATTAGACCAAGAGGCTACAGTGAATATGTTTGTATGTGTCTCTTGATGGTGGATAACTGGAAGGTATTTTGATTTCTGTCTCCAGGCTGGTGTTGCTCTTGTTACTGTCCAAGGGTCAGATTCTTGCCCCTTGAGGTCTGTAGGAAAAACATTTGGCCCTAGATAATTCTACCAGACTGCACAAAGGCCATGGAAGCATTCGGTAGAGATTTGCATGCAATACAAATGTCTGTAACAATCCACACACTGAGGACAGAGCTAATTTCGTAACCAGCTCTTCTCCTCTAGGGTTTAATCTACCCCATATTGATGTCATGGAAGTATTTCTATTGCCTCCGTAGGAGTTGAATCAGACCTATATGCTCAATAAAGGCTTAAAAGCAAAAACAAGACACCTAACTACTGTGTGCGTCTCTGCATAATCCATTTAGATGAAAGAAACACTATCAAATACATTATGACACACGAATGATAGAAATAAGAGATTTACTCACAAATGGGTATTGTAAAAAGCCACCATGAGTTTGACTCACAATAACTCACCTACCTAAATTAGACATATTTTGTGTGGCTGAAATAGAAATCTCGGAAAGATTACAACTTTTATGAACTGCAGTTTGACTCTAACCACCTGTTGCAAAAAATCAAAACAGACTGTTATATCTTCTCATGTCCTGAGGCTACAGTAAAGAAGCCCCTACAAGGGCCATTCCAAGCAGCAAGACGCTGCATCTGGAGATGTGAAAAAACTTTTCCCTGGTGCTATACTCTATATTCATAAACACAGCTAATGTGAAATTCTGTCTTAATTGAAAAGGAACAGAAACATGTTCATTCCTGGAAATGCTTTGGTTGGTTGAAGAGTTTAGAAGTGAAAAGGCTTCCTATGACACCTGTTAAAATCCATCAGCACATCACTTTTCCTTCACTGCACCGAATAGCATTTACGGAGACTAGCTAAGCATGCCAGCTGAGAACATAGCAACCAGACACCTGTTTGTCAAGTGCCAAGGCAATACCGTGCTCCCCGGCCAGCATGAGGAATGTTGCAAATTGTGCACTTTCGCCTCGTCCCAATGAAGGGAAACAGCCAGCAATGTTCCTGTTCAAATGGGGAGGGGAGAGCTGCAGCAATCCTGCCCTCCCTAAAGGGCACCTGGGGGGTGGCAGGCTCAGGGCTGGGGCAATCCTGGATTGGGGGGGGAGGACCCCCAGCCAGCTCCTTTCACCTACATGGTGATTGTGTCTTGTTTCAGGCCCCCTCCCCTGCACAACCAAAGCATTACCTTGCTTTTAAGTTATGATAAAAGAAAGCTGCATACCAAATTTGGTGGTCCTAGTTCTTAGTGTTTAGGAGGAGTTCTTGAACAAATGGACGGACAGACAGACTCACTCGCAGACAAACTCTCTCTATATAAGTAGATTAAGAACTATTGCACAAGAGTTAGTTTTCTTCATCACCATTTTGTGAAAAATTGATACTGTCTTTTAAATAAGCATAGGTATATTCAGATAGCCCAGTGCATTGATGTGTGGTTAGACTCCCAAAGTGACCAAGAGTGAGAAACAAGCTGTATATACAGTTTGTGGGGGAGGGGGGGGAGGATGAAGGATTCCAGCCTATTCAATTTAGAGTCTTATCTTGTGCCCTTTACAAAGGTAGCTGAATGCCTAGAACACACACAGCAGGGAGAAGGAAACTGAAGTAGAGGTACAAGAGGCAGAGTGAACTCAGAAGTAAAAATGCTGTCAATTTAATGACATATATACTCAATCTAACAATTTTTTAAAAAGCTGAAATTAATTTCTAACAACATAATTGTGCTTTTGTGTCCCAATTCCAATTTTTGTGGTTTTGCCATTACATGCCTCCATTTTCAATTTATTTTTTCTTCCCTGAGTCACTGTGTTAATGACCCTCACAAATGACACAGGAAGCTAAGTGAACAACTGACCATATAGATCAGTGGATCTCGAAGTGTGGTCCATGGACAACTAACAGCCCACAGCTGCCTTGCAAGTGGGCTGCAGTTCAAGGCTCAGCCCTCCCCGCCACCCACAGTGGGGAGCCCACACTGGTGCTCCAGCCCAGCATCCCCTCCCCATGAGGTTGGAACACCAGTGCCAGCTTCCTGTGACGGGGGGGAGGGCGGGGGAGCGGAGGGGAGTCCCAAGCCTCGTGGGCTGGATCCAATTCACAGAGGGAGCAAATGGCTCTGTGCACTACCATTCCCTCTCCCCACTGGCTGGGAGAACAGCAGTGCTGCCTTTCCTCACTGCTTCCATTGGCTGGAATTGTGGCCAATGGGAGCAGCGGGAGGTGGTGTCTGGGACGTGGTGCTCTTTCTCTCTCTCTCCTGGCCACATCCTGCATACTCAGCCTGCTCCCACACCCTCCCCCCAGACTCCTACCCTCAGCCTGCTCCAGCACCTCGCATGGCCGACAGCCACCACAGGCCCTAGGACCAAAAGCAGTCAGTCCTTAGTGCCGCCTGGGCCATGGTGTGGGACCCTCCCAGCCCTCAAAGCTGTGTAGAGTGCCACACCCGCACAGTTCAAAAGAGCTCCGGGTCCCTTTGAATGGCTGGGCCCCAGGGCAATTTTCCCCTTTGCCCCCTCACTTCCTACCCAGATCCCACACCACCATTCCCTCACACACCCATTTTTCATCATGGGTGGTTGGCTGATGGTCTGTGGAAAGGTTTGCATTGAGTGGGGTGGGTCTTATAAACTAAAAAGTTTGAGACCCACTAATAACAGGGGAGCAAGGGAAATCTTATATACACAAAGCAAGCTGACTAACAAGGAGTTAAGTGTTTTTTCCTCCAATCCCTTTCAATTATAGCAATTTTAAGTGTTAGCTAGAACAAAATAGGTACACACTTTTAAGATAACAGTAAACTTTTAAGTTCAGGGATCCCTTTAAACAGCACATCAAGTTCCTTTAGCTAATTTGTAGCCAACAGTGTTAACTGTGAAAATGTTGAGTTACATAGCACAAATCTGTTGTCTGAAACAGTTGTGTTTTGGTATCTCTCTCAGTTGGGTATTATTTTAAAACAAAAATTGTTTTCACTCTGAATTCCTTTATCCTGACTCTTTCTGCTTTATTCATTCTGAAAATTATAAGAACAAATAACCAGACTAAATTCAGAGGCAGGATTCGAAAGAGGAGGCATTTGCAAGTTTTCTAAGGACAATTAGGGCGATGTGCTTAAAATCGGTCCCCAAAAGTAGAGAGTGATATATCTGTCTAACCTCGCTAGCTAGCCTCCTATTAGATTTCTGTTCATTAGTTTTCTATTCATCTACATAGTGAGAGCCCTTAGAGGATGTCCAGTGCCTTCTGCTCTTCTATCTGTACCTTCCTTATTAGAAGAGGATTAGCTTGGGATATATTTTTTTCTTTCCTTTTCTCCCCACATATATAATATGATTGTTCTCCGTTTAACAGTAGAGAGGAACTTAAGGCTTGATCCTACACTAAAATATAAAGATTTTATTTAGTGGACTAATGTTGTGTATTATACAGTATTTACATAAAAGACTTATATAGATATTATTCACGTAACTCCGTGATTAGTGTTACAGTGACTGCGGACAGGGTATAGAAATAATAATATTGCCTCATTTAATGTTTTGGTTTAACATTTTGATTGGTACTCTTTGTGACTTTACATTTAACAGAATACTAACAAAACTCAACCAGATTATTTTCCAGTAAATTTGTAAATTTCTGCCAAGTTTTATTTATTTGTTTATTGTACTGCTACATGGGTTCTAAATCCTTTACAATTTAAACTTGACCCAAAGTCCCAGCCTTCCTAGGTGGTCTGTAACATTAAACCATCAACCATTAATTTTATGCTTTTCCTTATGATGCTAGCAACAGTTTTATTTTCACTTTCAGGGGTAGAACATCCTTTCTGACTAGCATAGTAAATCACAAAACAAAACAAAAATCAAGACTATTTGAGGTTTTATAGATACACTTTATGCTTTTAATGTCTGAAATTTGACATTTTCACATAAAATATTGCATTGTAAGATTTATGAAATGATAGATAAAATGCTTGCTAGGAGACAAACTAAAAATCAGAGCTATCAACCAAATGTTTTCTTTACAATTAACCTTGATCTAGGTGTGGCATTAGTGGCCTACTTTGTTCACCGAACCAAAAGGAAATGTTTAACTATGGATCTGAACCATCCACTCTCAAGGAATTGAGAGAAAAATGTATTTACATTAAACAGGTAACCAAAGCAACATTTTACAATTTGAGAAATATAATCAAGTGGGAAGAAATCAAGACAACACAACAGTAATGCTAAGTTTAACCTCTTATATCAGTCACAAAAAGGAGAGCAATTCAATGTGTGCCCATTATCAATTATTATTCCAAGTTGTGTGTGTGGTTATATGGTCATAAATCTAATAAATAATGAAGAACAGCAAATCTTTAGGGCAACATTTTTAATTGTAATGAAAGAATCCTAATTAGGGATTTTTATCATTATGATGATGAAACAAAGAAGACAAAAAATATGCTTTGTCATGTTCTAATGGGCAAACAGCTCTTAATGTCCTATAGATAAGTGTAATAAAAGCAGAAGCAACATTACATCAAAGAGACATGCTGTACTGTACTTTATTTTGTGGAGATGGCTCATGTACAAATCATAAGCCTATGTCAAGGGAAAAAAACTTTGAAACATGGTAATTTTTAGGTTCCAAATCTCAAGTTTAAAATGAGTAAAATTCAAGGTAGTTAAAAACATAAACATGGCTGTATGGGTTGGTTTTGGGAGGTCTTAGTTACATGTAGTAAAAGAATGGACTAAACAAAATTCTGACACGGTTTTCTCTATAATCCTCAGTCCTTACCTGTAACAAAATATTTTAACTTGTATTTGCTTGTAAGTAGCTAAGGTTTTACATTTTAAGAGGTACTTTAAAAGTACTTAATGAAATGTCTTACATTTGAAATTACACACAATTATGTGGACTGTTTTAATATACTCATTAAGTCCTACATTTTGCCTCGTACCCAGAGAACAGTATCTTAGACCCCAATTCTTCAAATGCTTGCGCACATACTTAGTTTTAAGTTTGAGCAGTCCCCTTGGCTTCAATGAGACTAATCATATGCTTAAATTAAGAACACGTGGAAAGTGCTTAGCAGATCAGGTTTGCTTCTAGAGTAGTCCCAATGGGCCACATGATATTTTCACTTACATTCAGTAGCACCTTACTCTAGGAGGACTTTAGTGGGACAACTTTTAGTGTAAGGTTATATTGTGAATATGGGTTTCACAATCTATTCCAGAGTGAGTAATGGAGGCAGAATCTTCTTCTTGCTGTTAAGAGATGCATGGTTGGATCCCTACCTGGAGTAAAATACCTGCCTGTTGAAAAAACTTAAAAAACAGTGAGTAGTCCTGCAGCACCTTAGAGACTAACAAAAAAATGAAGATGGTATCATGAGTTTTCGTGGGCACAGTTCACTTCTTCAGATGACTGGAGTAAGGGGTCCAGAGTTGCAAATAAATAGCAGAAAAAGAGGGGATGGGGAGGGAAAGGGAAGGAAAAAAATTGTCAGTGTCAATTAGTGGGTCCATGCAAAATGAGGCTAATACAGTGGGCTATATAAATACCTGATACTTAACTTGTAACGTCATTAGGGTGTTGAATGTAGTGGCCCATCCAAGTAAGGTCTTTGGTTCAGACCTTGGTTCAAGGTATCAAATTCATAAATGAAATCAAGTTCTGCAGCTTCTCATTCCAACTGGTTTTTGAAACTGCTTTGTAAATAATAATATTGTCACTTTTAGCTCCATTAGAGAGTGCCTGAGCAAGTTAAAATGTTCCCCAACAGGTTTCTATGTGTTACCATTTTGAATATCTGATTTGTGTCCATTAATTCTTTGTCTCAGAGTATGTCTACACTACAAAGTTAATTCGAACTAACAGACGTTAGTTCGAATTAACTTTGATAGGCACTACACATGCAAACCGCTAGTTCGAACTTAATTCGAACTAGCGGAGCGCTTAATCCGAACTAGGTAAACCTCATTCTACGAGGACTAACGCCTAGTTTGAATTAACTAGTTCGAATTAAGGGCTGTGTAGCCACTTAATTCGAACTAGTGGGAGGCTAGCCCTCCCCAGCTTTCCCTGATGGCCACTCTGGGCACCACCAGGGAAACTCTTCTGCCCCCCTCCCGGCCCTGGAGCCCTTAAAGGGGCAAGGACTGGCTACGGTGCCCATGCCAGGTGCAAGCCTGCCAGCACCCAGCCAGCAGACCCTGCACCTGGCACGGCTCGAGCCAGCCACCCGCTGCCACCCAGCCCTCCCCCTCTTCCCGGGACCAGGCTGGCGGCTCCCGGGAGCCTGCCCAGGCACCTCAACCACGACCTCCGCACTAGGCACAGGAAAGTGGCTGTCTAGGACAGGATAGCTGCCAGCCTGGCCACCCAGGAGCAGGTTTGCATGAAAATCAAGGTGGTCCAGTGAGACCCCCAACCCTGAGCCCTGAGCTTAGAATGGCTGTACTGGGTCAGAACAAAGGTCCATCTAGCCCAGTAGCCTGTCTGCCGACAGCGGCCAACATTAGCTACACTGGAGGGGATGGACCGAAGACAATGACCAAGCCATTTGTCTCGTGCCATCCCTCTCCAGCCTTCCACAAACAGAGGGCAGAGACACCATTCCTACCCCCTGGCTAATAGCACTCCATGGACCAAACCTCCATGACTTGATCTAACTTCTCTTTAAACTCTGTTATATTTCTAGCCTTCACAGCCTCCTGCAGCAAGGAGTTCCACAGGTTGACTATTTGCTTTGTGAAGAAGAACTTTCTGTTATTAGTTTGAAGCCTGCTACCCATTCATTTCATTTGGTGTCCTCTAGTCCTTCTATTATGGGAACTAATGAAGAACTTTTCTTTATGCACCCTCTCCACGCCACTCATGCTTTTATAGACCGCTGTCATATCCCCCCTCAGTCTCCTCTTTTCTAAGCTGAAAAGTCCCAGTCTCTTTATCCTCTCTTCATATGGGACCTGTTCCAAACCTCTGATCATTATACAGGTAGTCCCCGAGTTACGCGGATCCGACTTATGTCAGATCCGCAGTTACGAACGGGGATTTTCTCGCCCCGGAGGACTCGAGCGGCGGGACACCTGGTCCCGCCGCCCACCTCCTCCGGGGCGAGAAAAGCTGCTCCCCGTCTCCCTGGTCTGCTTCCAGATCAGCTGGAAGCGCCGCGGGTCGGGCCGGGTCCTGCGCGGCTTTGCTCATCGTCTCCCTGGTCTGCAAAGCGGCGGGAGCAAAGCGGAGCAAAGCGGCGCAGGACCCGGGGCCGGACCCGCGGCCGCTTCCAGCTGATCTGGAAGCGGCCGCGGGTCCAGCCCCGGGTCCTGTGCCGCTTTGCTCGGCATCTCCCTGGTCTGCAGACCAGGGAGATGCCGAGCAAAGCGGCGCAGGATCCGGGCTGGGCCCGCAGCGCTTCCAGCTGATCTGGAAGCACCGCGGGTCCGGCCCCGGGTCCTCCGCCGCTTTGCTCCGCGTCTCCCTGGTCTGCTGGGGGGGACGCAGCTAGTGCCCCCCCCCAGCAGACCAGAGAGATGTGGAGCAAAGCCCGGGGCCTGTGGTAGAGCAGGTGGGGCGCTGCCGGTTGGTCCCGCAGCACCGCTCCTTGGCGCTACTGGCCCAACCCGGCAGCACCCCAGCTGCTCTGCCCCAGGAGTCCTGATTCAGCCGCTGCTGATCAGTTTCAGCAGTGGCTGAAGCAGGATGCCTGGGGCAGAGCAGCTGGGGTGCTGCTGGGTTGGTCCAGTAGCGCCGAGGAGCGGCCGCGCTACTGGACCAACCCAGCAGCACCCAAGCTGGTCTACCCCAGGCGTCCCCAAGTTAGCCGCTGCTGAAACTGACCAGCAGCTGACTACAGGAAGCCCGAAGCAGAGTTGCTCTGCCCCAGGCTTCCTGGAATCAGCTGCTGATCAGTTTCAGCAGCAGCTGACTTGGGGATGCCTGTGGTTCTTAAGTTGAATCTGTATGTAAGTCAGAACTGGTGTCCAGATTCAGCGGCTAAATCTGGATGCCAGTTCCGACTTACATACAGATTCAACTTAAGAACAAACCTACAGTCCCTATCTTGTACGTAACCCAGGGACTGCCTGTAGTTGTCTTCCCCTCTTCCACCCTTTCTCTTCCCCTCTCCCACCTCCTTTTCCCAGTCTCCCCCAGTTTTGTTCAATAAAGAGAGTTTCTATTTTTGAACACACATGTCCTTTATTTTGTACATCAGGAAGGGGGGCTAGGGAGGGGTAAGTGGAAGGAGGTGAGGGAGGAACGGGGTACGAGCCCCCGATGAGGAGGACTGGGGTGGCTCTGCGGGCTCCTCGGGGTGTAAGCTCTCCTGCAGCCCCTGATTGACCCCCCCCCCGGAAGGCAGCCTGCGGCAAGTGCAGCCGGGCTGATGGCCGAGTGCTGTGATGTGCCCAGTGTGGGCACTCAGGGCACTCCAAGCCAGGACTGCTTTACAAGTGGGGAACCCCTGAGAACTGTCTGTCCGGGGTGGGGGTTGGGACCCTTTAAGCACAGCCCTCGGCTAGCCTGAGACAGCAGCTCCACGCTCTAATTCCTATTCTGATGCCCTGCCGGCACTGCTTCCGGCCATCCTTAACCTCGGTTCAGGGTCCACTCAGTGTGGGCATGCTAGTTCGAATTAGCAAAACGCTAATTCGAACTAGTTTTTAAGTCTAGATGCGCTAATTCGAATTAGCTTAGTTGGGAGATCTGGCATTGACATTAGGGGTGACAAGATTTCACCCATGATACAGAACAGCAAAGTTCCACTGAAATCAAAGGAGATATGCTAATTTACACAAGATCAGGATCTGGCCCCAGGTTACTAACAACTGTAAAAAAAGTATCATTTATTTTCTGACTGCATGATGCTTGGTTTAAAAAAAGAGGTGTGATTTCTGATTTACCTTTGAATGAAGACTCCATAGTTTTAAAATATTGTGGTTTGCAATTAACAGTCTGTTGGCTAATACTGAATTAGATGAGCAAGACTTTTTATTCTGTTAGCATCTGTTTAACAGTATAAACATGTGTTTAGGCCCACAGTCTTGTATCCCATCTAGTTTTTTGTGAATATGAATGACCTCAAGTGACTACTGACCTGGTGGCAAAAAGCACTCCAGACCTTTCCCAAGACCTCCATTTATGGCATTGATTTGCATTCTGCTACAGTGATAGCCAAAGTAAATTCAACCATGGTTTATCGCTTCATTGACAGCTCACTTTAATTAAACAACTGCGATAAAGGCATTGCTTCCTGAAAACTGTATGGAAACTTCTTCTAAGGGAGCGGGGAGGCTGGGAGGGGAGCCAACTTTTAGGCTTAGAGGTTTTTTTCAAGGATTCTAAAGGAAGGAAATGCAATATTCACAGAGAGAAATAAAGAGCAAGGGCCAGTTTCTGTGGCCCATCCTCATTCTATGGACAGAACCTTTCTCTGCAGAGTAAGAGGCTGGTCAGTGTAAGTAAGGGTGAGAATTTAGGACGCTAACCTGTCCATCTAGGATATGTTCATTTTATAAGTTTGGATAATGGCTATCAGGTTTTTGGTTTTTATATTTCTTTTCATATCATGACACCAGCGCTCAAAAGGTGATACGTAATACAAAGCATCAAAGACTAACTGTGACTGAGAACTCAGTTTATTTTTCAAAATATGGAAGGACATCAGCTACAGGGCCAGCACAGCTAATGCCTGTCCATGGGGTTTTACTCCAGCTCTACAGAAACAAGACACTTTCCCCTCCCTGTAGACCCAAGCTCCCACCCATCCCCAGCCACAGATAAGTTACCAAGACACTTTTGGTTAATCTAAAGAGTTCAGAGAACTATCAAAGAGGCAAGGCAAGCTGCGAATATTGTCACAGGAATTCACAATGTCAACTCAGTGAAAGTAACTTTAATTATCTACAGCGTTCGCTGATTTTCTAGACTGCATGAGGGTTTATACATTCCTATGTTTATTACTAATTTCTAGTCCTAAAGTATGCAAATAAAATGACCGTCATCAGTTGTACAGTCCACAAAGCAAGTAAACTCACTTTTTAGGGGATCTGAAAGCAGCTGAGGAAAAGGGAAACCTATTTTAACTGTTCACTGGGGTAAGAACTGGAAAAAAACTGAAAACAAACAGACAAACAGTCTAGTTGCTAGAAAAGTATCCGTAGTAGAAAAAGGCCACAATTCCCCTGATGCAGAGCAGGCTTTTTCTTCAAAGTTTTTAAAGGAAGGAGGGAGGCCAAAATGAAGGGGAAAGAATAAGGGATGTATGATTGCTTTTAAAAGGCAAGCACATGTGCTGACTCCTTAAAATTCAAGACAAAAGTGAGCTGTGTGAAATCACTTAAATATAACGCAAGAATTGTTAGAGGGACATTGTCAGTATGAAAACCACACCTCAGTCTGAACATTTTCCACCTACTTTTGTTCCAAGTTAGACCCACGTTTACAATTTCTGAAAGAGACCAGATTCAAAGAAAAGTTTCTAAAAAGTTATGCTCCAGAATTGTTCTTTAGGTTTCTAGGGTCCAGATCTTGCAAACAGTTAAGAGTATGTCTATACTGCAGGCTCTGACTCCGGTCAGAACCCAAGCCCCTCTTCTCTCTGTACACAAATCAGTTTGCCCCAGGGCAGCAAGCACTCAGGACTCAGGTCCTAGGGCATGGATAGGGAGGAGGGCTTGAGTCCTCCTGTGATTCTATTCCAAGCTCTATCATTTTGCAGGTGAATGTAAGTCGAGTCGCAGACCCAAGTCCAAAGGTCTGAGTAGGGCAGCACGGACACGTTAGTATGGCTATGAGCAGGGCCCTACCAAACTCTGTCTACTTTGGTCAGTTTCATGGTCATAGGATTTTAAAAGGGTAAATTTCATGATTTCAGCTATTTACATCTGAAAATTCATGTTGTTGTAATTGTACGGATCCTGTCCCAAATAAACGAGTTGGGGGGGAGGTCAAGGTTATTGCAGAACTGCTAGTTTTACATGTGTGCTGCTGCCAGTAGTGCCATTGTCTTAAGAGCTAGAGAGCAGTGGCTGCTGGGAGAGAGCCCAGCTCTGAAGGCTGAGCCACCAGCAGCAACAGCAGAGCAGAAGCGGGGACGACCTGATACTGTATTGCAACCTTTACCTCTGTGCTAGGCCCTCACTCAGAAGCTGACACTCTCTGGTCGCCCAGCAGTGCAGAAGTAAGGGTGTCATCCTATGCTGTTGCCACCATTACTTTTGTGCTGCTGCTGGTGGAACGCTGCCATCAGAGCTGGGTGTCTGGCCAACAGCTGCTGTTCTCCGGGTGCTCAGCTCTGAAGTCGACACGGAAGGAAGAGTGGCCCTGACCCCCCTAAAATAACCTTGTGATCCCTTTACAACCCCTTTTTGCAGGACACCCTCTTTGAGAAAGGCTGGTCTCCCCCGAGAAATCTGCATTGTATAAGGCTGTCTACACATTGGCACCCTTTTCCGTAAAAGGGATGCTAATGAGACACTTCAGAATTGCAAATGCCGCGGGGGATTTAAATATCCCCTGCGGCATTTGCATGAACATGGCTGCCGCTTTTTTCCAGCTCGGGGCTGGCGCTTTTCTCCGGCAAAGACTGGCACTTTTCTCCGGCAAAGCCCCAAGCCGGAAAAAAGCGGCAGCCATGTTCATGCAAATGCCGCGGGGGATATTTAAATCCCCCACGGCATTTGCAATTCCGACTGGCCTCATTAGCATCCCTTTTACGGAAAAGGGTGCCAATGTAGACACAGCCTAAGGGTAAAAGCCCACAAAAGACCAGATTTCACAGTGTGTGAGACGTGTGTTATGGCCATGAATTTGGTAGGGCGCTAGCTATGAGCTCTGGGTTCATCAATTGTAAACCAAGGTTTACAATGTGGGTGCTCAATCAAGAGTTCACAAGCCCAGCCCCAAAAGGACCCAACAAAACTGGTTTGCCAAGGAGGACAAACTAGTTTAGTCTAAACTATTGGTGACAGCTCCACTCACAATTGTTTCTATATCAAGGGTGGGCAAAAGGGCCTCTGCGGGCTGGATATGGCTCACCAAGCGGGTTGATCTGACCCACAGAGGTCCAGCCGCTCCCCCGACCCCAGGCCAATCAAGTCCTCAGGACAAGGAGCACGCAGTGTTTAGAGTCAACTGCCAGGGTTGACTCTAAGTGCCACGTGCTCCCCTGTCCCGAGGACTTGATTGGCCTGGGTTCAGGGAAGTGGCTGGACCTCCAAGCACTACATGCTGGAGGGCAGGGAGTGAGAGACTTCGCTCTCCCCCTTCCCCGCCCCCAAACTCTGATTGACCTGGGAACAGGATAGGAGCACACAAAGTCTCCTACCACCACCAGCGGCACAGGCGCCTAGAGGGTATCACCAGCTGTTCTTACCGGGAGGGAGGGACACAAAAACTTCATGTACTCCCTCACCCACAGACCAATCAGGGTCTGTGGGTGGGGAAACATGGAAGTGTCTTGGCCCGCCCCTTCCGCCTGAGGCCCCGCTCCTTACGGGGCAGCCCAGGGCCACTTAAAAAACGTCTGAAGTGGCCTCTGGTCAAAAATTATTGCCCACCTCTAATCTATATGCTGATCCTCTATGCAGGGGGACTATTTTGGGTAACAGCAGCAATCAAGATAACCACAAAGCCATGTAGGAGCTGAGTTGCCAGGCTGAGGATTATTAGTCAATGTGGAAATCAGTGCTTCCTCTTCAAAGATCTGTGAATTCAAGGGCTAAACTTCCATTCTAAGACACAGAGCCTAAGCATTATGAACTCTGGGCCAGATTCCAAATCACACTGAATAATGCGGTCTTCCATGTTTATTTCCATTTAAATCCATGTGGTACAAATGGAAAAGTCTGGCCTTCTGAGAGTTGTGTATGGGAACAGCCTACCTGGGGGAAGATTTGCCAATTAGTTTTAGGGCTGCGTTATCTGCTACTAAGCCATCATTGCTTTATTTGTTTGTTTTCATTTGTTTTTTGTACACTACTGGAATTAGCTGTCAGTTGATATTTCAAAAGACTTTATAGGGAAATTTATAAACATTCTAATCAATAAAAGAAAGAAAACAAGGTGTTTTTTTTAAATTACATATATAACTGTTGTATGTATCTGACAGTGTTTTAGGATGACTTTCATAAAATACAGTGAAGGTCAGAAGGTAAGTTTCATACATACACATCTGTCTTCCATTCCTTTATGAGATTTACTGAAGACACACAATAGATTAATGTTAGATTTAGATTTAAATGCACAGAAAGAAGGAAAATGAAAGAACACAAAATGCACAAGGGCAGACAATGGGCTCCCCTGACTATACAAAGCTTGTTTTTTTCTTCTTTGATAGAAATCTGCATCATAAAACAACTGCACAAAGGGATTCTTCCTTTATTTCTTCTCAGATTTTGGCAAACTGGCTTTAAACTCCCATCAATAGTCTCAAATTCTGCCACATAATTTTTGCATATACGTTGTATGTGCACCAAATAAGCTATTTGTTAAAAGCAAACACACACCATCAAAAAAACTGCGTTGGAATCATGCCCAAAGGAAAGAAAATCTAAGAATATTACATAGCTGCTAACAAATGCATCCTGATCCAATTCCCAGTGAAGTCAGTAGAAAGACTCCTAGGCTATGTCTATACTGGCGCGTTCTCTCGCAAAAACTCTTTTGCGGAAGAGTTCTTCCGCAAAAACTCTTCCATAAGAGAGCGTCTACACTGGCATGTGCTTTTGCGCAAGAGCATCCATGCCAGTGTAGACGCGCTCTTGCACAAGAAATCTCTGATGGCCATTTTAACCATTGGGCTTTCTTGCGCAATAAATTCATGTTGCTTGTCTACACTGGCCTCTTCTGGAAGAGCTCTTGTGCAAAAGGGCTTCTTCCTGAGCAGGAGCGTCAGAGTTCTGGCGCACGAAGCCCTGATTTTATACATTAGAATGTCAGTTTAATTGCGCAAGAACATGTGGCCAGTGTAGACAGGCAGCAAGTTTTTACGCAAGAGTGGCCGCTTTTGCGCGAGATCGCGCGAGTGTAGACACAGTCCTAGGGTGTATCTACACAGCAGCGTTATTTCAGAATACCGGCCGTCATTCCGAAATAACAACACGAGCGTCTACACAGCAATTCTGTTATTTTGAAATAAAATCAAAATAACAGATGGCTTATGCCGACTTCTGTAAACCTCATTCCACGAGGAATAACGCCTATTCCGAAATAGCTATTTTGGAATAGCAGGAGTGTGGATGCTCCACCGCTGCTGTGTCATAATAGCTCCTCCCTAGGGCCATTCAGAGTAATTACTCCCCAGTGCCTCCTGGAGCTCCATATTAGGGAAACCTGCCTCGGATTAATTTTGAGGCTTCCCGGTAGTGTAGACATGCTATTTCGAAATTAGCTATTTTGGAATATTTCTTCTGAAACAGCTTATTTCAAAATAAGCGTGCAGTGTAGACATACCCCTGCTGACTTATAGGGAAGTTGCATTAGGCTCATATAAAGAGCCAGTTGGGTTCTGGTTTAAAACATATACAACCAAATACAAGGCAGTGTGGATGCACAGTTTGTAAATCAGTTCATAATTTTTCTGTATGTCAGATAAATCTTGGTTTCTTCAAAGATTAATGCCATTTAAGAAGAACAATTTACACATTTTAATGCTCTCTTTGACAAAGAAATCTGTCAAGACAATCTGGCTCTAGAGTAGCGTGGGCAATAAGCTGGAGGCAATTTGCCAGGGTTAGCGTGACCATGGATACGGGCGGTTGCAGTTCCCATTCACCACGGATTGCCATTCCCTGCCAATAGGAGCTGTGGGAAAGCAGTGTCCCTGTCCTCACTACTTCCCACAGCTCCTATTGGCTCTGAACTATGGCCAGTGGGAGCTGGGAGTGGCCGTCCCTGCAGATGTGCAGATAAATAAAATGCTGGAGGCCTGCCAGGTGCCACTTTTTGCCCACACCCACTCTGGAAATAGCCTCTAAAGCTATGGTACTACAAAATAACTAGTCTCCCTCCCCGGGAAAGTCCATGGGTCTTTCTTCCAATTATGTAAGGGGGAGATTGATTGGGTCCATGGTTAGCATTCAGCCATTACTGTATTTATGCTGAGATGAGTCTCTGTTTATGTATTTTTATCTGTCACGTGCATTCTCAACCAGAAGGTGATATGCCCAGACATGGAGCATCAGTCGCAAGGAATCCTAATTCTGGTAATGAAGCTTCATTTCTGAAAGTACTTTTTGAATGACACCAGGCTGAAATTAGACTGTGTCCATAGATGGGAGCCACTAGGCTGCGGGTGTGAAGTAAACAGAGCTCAGGTAGCAGGAACAATCCACATTATTCACTGTCTGGCAGGCACCCACGACAAATCTAATGAAGTATCTTACTCTTGCACTCTCTCTCAGATTTCAGCATTAAAAGAAAGGAGCATTAAAGAACCTTTTAAAAAATCAGTTATTGAGATATATTTCATATAGTCTAGTCAGAGTGAACCATCAGATGATCTCTCTGTGCGTTTCCTTGAAAAAATGTGATGCAACACCAAGTGGTCGTGTGATGTGGCAGCTGCTAAAGTTACTGCTAATTTTTATTAGTATGGCAGACAGCCCAACAAAGATCTGCTCTGTAAGCAAGGCTTTTCAAGAACAAAAATAAACCTTCTTGAACTAATGAGCACAAGCAGGGCTTAGTAGATGGAAGGGATCAAAGAAGCCAAGCCCAAATGTCCACAGCAGTGGTGAGCAACCTGCGGCCCATGGAGGCCACATGTGGCCATCATGGTTCTATGCATGGCCCGCGACACATTTAGTTTACTGTTGCCCACGTGCAGGTTGCCAGATTCGACTGGTTTCCATCCGCCTCGGTTTTTTTCCTTCTGGTATTATTAAAGTGATACACACATAAGGCAAGGGCAAGCGAAGTGAGGTGCATGCTGAATGCACACAACATTGACTGACAGCTACATGCGCAGTCTTGCATCCAATCAAAGCGCTGCTACAGTTCAGTTAGCACAAGCCACAAACTCTAGGTACGGAAGCACAGTTAAAAACCAGGAGACCATCTTGGTTCCGACAATCTTACAGCCCACTGATATGAAGAACAGCCACTCATGTGGACCACTCACTAGCCTAGGTTGCCCTTCGCTGGTCAACACCACAGTTTTACAGCCCTATAGCCCCAGTCAGCTAACATAGGCTAGTTATGGGTGTTTACATGCCACTGACCACAATTCATAACTAGAGCTCTTACAAATACTACTAATACTACTAATAGTATCTAGATCTAGAAGTATTGTCACACGGCACAAATGGCAGGATTGAACACACTACTTCCATCTATAGTCTGGAAAAGTGATCATGGGGTGTGAATTTCACCCTATGGAATCCTGCATTTCTTTCCTTCACAGCACACACATCTCTCCGGTATCTTTTACAAGGCTGGCAAAATGAATTATACCAGTCTTGGAAAGACCAACTTCCATTTAACAGGTGACCCTTTGCTCTTCTCTCTTTACAGAGAGAATTGTTTTACATGTATAACCATTATTAAAAGCCATCAGCTTTCTAAAGATTGTATATAACACAATTATATTTATGCTGGATACTAAAACATGTACAGATGATGTGAAAGCAACCATTGAAGCAATACATTCTGTTTAAAAGCCCCAATGCTGAAGCAAAAAACTGAACTACTACTGTTGTTGGTCCAATACCTTTAATATTTACGAGGGTCTAACAACTTTACAAGCCCTGTGGCTGCTCTCAGTAGTGAAACCTGAAATAATAAAAATATATTCTATTATTAAAAATATGAAAACTGCATTCATCAAGTACAGAAGCAGACAACAATATTACATAAAATTAGTAAGCTGTCACCTCTTGATGAGTATTTAAGTCAAAGAATTGCCATTAATTCTGAACAGTTTTGTGGTACAAAGAGTTAATTAACTATGCAAGAAAACTTCATGAAGAAAAGAGAACATGAATTGAGTAACTTAACTGCTATTCAGTTTTACACAGCAAATTTGATCATTTACTAATCAAGCATCTTTATTTACATTTTTTCCCTTTTGTCTATAACACAAACCGTTTCTTGCCATATGCTAACAATTAGCAATTCTTAAAACACCAACTCAACGGCACATTGAGATACATTTGTCCTGGTTACACGTGGTGTGGGGGTATAAAAAATTTATTTGATTCTAACACTTTCAGATGTTAATCAGAAGCAAATTTTCATTATTTTTGTTACTAGAATAGACCCCCATATTTGATTTCATTTACTACTATGTACGTGATATAGATTAAATATGAAGTTGCAAAAAACAAGCACATGTAAGCCCAGAACTGTAATCTGATCTGCATGGTATGCCCTTGTTCCAGGGATGCCGACAGACTTTGCTGGGCCCTAGGCAAGGGCGGGGGGAGGCACTCAAGGTCCTTGGAAGATGGGTGGGGACTCAGATGGAAGGGGCGGAGCTGAGAGGTTAGCCTCGCCCAGCGAGCCCTTCAGCGCCATCTGGAGCAAGGCTCGAAGCACTCCTGTGGCCATTTAAAGGGCCTGGGGCTCCAACTGCTGCTGTTGCTTCTGTAGTGGCAGCCAGGAACTCTAGGTCCTTTTAGATCACTGGGGCCCAGGGCAGCTGACCTCTTTCTCTCTCCCCTCTCCCTTCCCCACTGGCAGGCCGGCCTTTTACTAATGCAAAAACCCACTGAAGTCAGAGGTTCCTTGGAGACCCAGCAAGATTCAACTACAGAATCGGGACCAAGTTGAAATGCTGATAGAAAAAGACTGGGTACCACTCACATATCCAGTATATTAACATTTTCTGGAAAATCACCACGTACCATTTAACCCACTGTAAAAGAAGCCATGCAAGCTCTATTCAAGCACATTTTGAATAGCAATGATCTGAACATACAATCACTTTTGTAGTTAATTTGCGCTTATTTTATTCCTATCTTTTGATACAATTGACATGGTAATTCCCTGCACATGTACTAAATTAAGGATGATTGCGCCTGATTGCCCAATTATTGTAAAATGCACAAACTGTGTGAAAATAGTTGATAGGACAGTGCATGTTTCTCTACAAAGCCTCTCAGAGTACTTCAAACCTAAAAAATAAAAAACCCACAGATAATCGTAACAGTTTGGCTTCAAATGTGGAAAACTGAACAGGGAATGATTTAAAGCTCAAGGAATGGCACCATATGTGAAAAGGAGATTAAATCATCTCATTGTTATAAATTCAATATGTCACATTAAAAGAAAGAGTATCAGTCTACTGGAGTTTGACACATTTCTATTTTGTTCTGAAGCATGAAATAGGAAATAGCTATTTATCAGTTTTCCCCTGAAATAATACTAATCCAAATGCATACAACATCCATTATCAAAGCCTAAGCACATCCGGTTTTCTTCCCCCATGTTATGAAGAGCTATTCCTTCTGCTATAGAGATTAATAGCTACACCAGAAGCACAACTACCGAAAAGGTCAGATGTTCCACTGCTCCTGTAGTCTTTTACCACCATACAAAGTCAGGGAGATATGGGTGAAGCATGCTATCACGTATCAGAGGGGTAGCCGTGTTAGTCTGAATCTGCAAAAGCGACAAGGAGTCCTGTGGCACCTTATAGACTAACTGAAGTGTAGGAGCATAAGCTTTCGTGGGCAAAGACCCACTTCATCAGATGCATCTGACGAAGTGGGTCTTTGCCCACGAAAGCTTATGCTCCTACACTTCAGTTAGTCTATAAGGTGCCACAGGACTCCTCGTCGCTCATGCTATCACATCATTCTGAGAGCATTTTGCACTCACTTTACAGCTGTAAATGACTAGGCAAGGTTTGATACAGCACAGAATCAACCTTAGAGAACATATTCTTCATAAGTACTTCCTTTTTCACTCGAGTTGTTCCCCGTTACATAGTACCGCAAAGACACAGATCCTGTTATGTACCTAACTCTTATGCATGGGTTTTGGAACCTATTCTTTATCTAGTAGCATGATGTAGAGGAGAAATAGGATCTTCAGTTACCGTTGATTCAAGGAGCTATGCCACTTTACACCTTTGGGGGATCTGGTCCTTTTTAACACCTCATATTATTAAGGAAACCAAATAAAAATAAAAACATGTTCCCAGTGACTTAAAAGGGTTGTCTGCTTCCAGTCACTGCATGTCTGTGATTTATTCCTGGCTTTGGAGCTCTGTTGGGATGATTTTATTACCTCTTTTTAATTTAAAGATACCCATGAGGGAGATCTTTATAAGCTTCTATGGATCCAAAATGCCCACCATGGGCACAGAGTCAACATGCTGTGGGTTTTTATTAAAATGGGCAAAGAAAGGAACATTGCTGGTGCATGAAAGGGGAACCATAGAGGGCACTGCTTCCGGAGTTACAGCATGAAATATACTTACAGCTGGAGACTGCCAACCGCATACTGGTAGAGAGGAGTTGCAGAAGGGCCATTATTTTCTCTCTTTGCGGTATTTTTTTTATTATTTTCCTCTTGTCAAGTTGATTTTCTCTGTTTGTTTGAGGTAAGAACCCATAGAACAGAATTTAATATAAGATATTCTTTTACATCTTTTTCTTTTTAATGTGGACCAACGCTCAGTTTTGGCTTTTCTCTTTGATTCCACACTTCTGTGCTCCAACTCAGACTACAGCACTAAATCCTTAAAGCTAAAGAATAAATCTATGAAGGGGGAGGGAGTTAATAGAGTGAGAACCAAGGCCTCATGTTTTCATTTGGGCCTACAAAGATTTCCTTTACACTTGTTACTTTTCTCTTTCATCGGTTGCCAAGTTGCCCCATTCCCCCTTTAGCAGAGACACGAACACGCTGCTCCTTTCAGAGACATCATTAATACATCAGGGTAAATGTCTCTAAAAGTTTCCTGCAAATATGCATACAAATGAAAAGCTGAATTTGCTTCCGCTGTGTTAACAGTCCTTTGGTGTTCACTCCCCACAGCTAGGCTTAGTGTGCTTGACTATCCTGGCAGGAACATTCACAGAAACAGCCAATTTTAAGTGAAAGTCTGAAAACATTCCTAAAACACAGACTTGTAAGCTTATAGAGCCACACAGGAAATTGAGTTTTAAGAGCTGTGCTCCTCCACTTATGGAACAGAAACAATGCAATGTGACTGCACTAAAACTAAACACCAGCTAGAATTTTAAATCTCAACTGTAGTGAATACTTGCATGGAACGTCTCCTGAATAATTTACAGAGCAAGGTGTATTTATAAAACTAATGGCTGAGTAATTTCAAATTAATTAACGACCTCCCAAGATAATAGTAAAATTCTCATGGGTAATTTGCAAACTGAAGGCTAACTTCACCTAATAAATTATTCTATTCACTGCTCATTATTTGCAAAGCAACAGGGTTGGATTCTGATACCCTTGCCTTAATTAGTGGTTGGCTGATTAGTTAGCAGTCAGCCCTATACAGGGGAGGAGAAGAAGAAAGAAGCTCTTTTCTCTTTCTCTCCAGGAGGGTTGAGTTCCATCACTGACTGGCCTGTGCTAGTCTACAGCACCTAATAGAGAAGATGACTTGTGAGAGGGTCCATGGCCTCTTCCTGCCTGTGCTTCTAGCAGAGCTGAGTTTGCTTAGGGAGGCACATGTGAAAAGGTGGCAGAGCAAAAACTTTGATGACAAATCTTTTGTTGGCATTAATCAGCACGAGGGGAAGAGTGAAATTCCAACTGATCAACTCCCAGGCAGAGCTGGCGTAAGACAGGTATGATAGGATTGTGTGTAGTGCCCTGGCTCCTGGAGTTATAGGAGTACATCATAATCTGTTTCATTTAAAGTATAAACCCTCCTGATTGCAAGGTAAAGCTCGAAACCATGAACCCAGTGTAACAGATGCAGACACGCAGCTCGACACAATAGCTCTGAGGGGTGTGGATTACCTCAGCTTCCACACCCACTGCTTTGGGGACTTGCAAACACTGTCCGAAGAAGGGAGATGAGTGCAGCCAGACCAGCCTGCTCTCTCCAATAGGTGCACGCTCGCCACTGGGGAAAGTAGAGTTGCCAGGTTTCTTTTATTCACCCGGATGGTCCGGTATTTTCGCCTCCTGTCCGGTAAAAAGAAATTCAGAGAATACCGGACACCTGAGATGTCCATATTTTCTGAATTTCTCCCCGGCCAGGAGGCGAAAATGCTGGGTACCTGGCAACCCTACGAACACTCAGCGCCCGCCCCGCCCCCCGATGAGCCACCCCTTGGCCCTCAATACCCCCAGCCCCCCGACCCCAGCCTTACCTGGTTCCCTAAGACTGCCAGCACAGGAAAGACCTAGGGGAAGCAATGCTTCCCCTGGGTCTTAGTGCTCAACCGCTCCCCAGTTCCTATCCCTGAACTCACTCTTAAAGGGGACATGCTGTTTTAATGCTGTTTTATTTTATTTTGGCTTAATAAGACCTTGGAGTCCTTTTGTTGTTGTTGTTGTTTGTTGTTCAACAACTTTGGTTTCCCCCCCTTTTTTCCCTTCAACAGAATTTTTTCCTGGTGTTTTTTTTTGGGGGGGGGGGGGAGAGGTGTTTGGTATTTTTGTTTCAACCATCTGGCAACCCTAGGGGTAAGTGCCAGGGACCCCTCTTCCATAGCTCTCCAGGGTGGAGATCTGTGCTGCTGGAGATGTGGGATCAGAGTCACAGGGGCCCCAGAGTCATAGTGTGCCTAAGGTCCCAAAATCCTTTAGGCCCCGGCTTCTACACAGCTGCCGTCTTCCACAAGAGACACACACACCTGAATCAGGAACCATTCAGAGAAACTCTAGAAATCAGCCAGGAATCTACCACTCCAGACAAAGTGAAGGACAGAGGAGACTGACAACCCCCTGCCTGCTAACCCACCTCACACATACGAGCAAGAAAACCTGCAACTAATCCAAATAGCTGGGCTTGGAAATCACACCCTACATGAGGCAAGCAGGTGAAACACCTCTCAGGTCTTTATAAAAATAAAACAGCCCCTGCCTCCCAACCCCAGCTGTTGCCGTTCCTCAGCATCCACATTTTATTTGTCAAGAACGGAACATCGTGCTCTTGTGACCTTTCCTGCTGGTGAGTGATCCATCCGTGGGTGTGTGATGCAGCTTCCGCTGTGTTAATTTGGCTTTGGAGCTCTTACTCAGGCTGCATAGTTCACACAGCTGCCAAATTCAGTTTACTTTATGACGTACTCTGTGTAAGCTGAGAAATGGCACTGCTTTTGGAGTAGATCCTGCAGGGCAAACTGAGAACACGCTGCGACCAGCCTCACCGAACAACAAATGATCAAACAGATCTACACGAATGCAGGGCACTTTGCTCAAATCTGTGAACGTGTTTATGTGACGACTGGTGATGAAAACCACTCAATACAAAATCAGCCCGTAATTCCTAGTAAATGAGTACACTCTGGGGTGTGACTCAATCAGATCATTTCTGCACTAAGACATGTCCCAGCTCCCAAAAGAATACACTCTGCAACAGACAGCATGATCCCTGAAACGCACCATCAGCTAGGATGCATTCTCAGAACGCTAGCAAAACCAGTGGGGTTCCGACAATTGACTCCAGCTGACGATTTGACCTAGGGATGTGAATGGTTAACCAGCTAACCGGCCGGGGATGGAGCAGTGCCCAGCCCACCAGGGAGCCTGTCGCAGGCACGGGGCACTCCAGCCCAGTTGGAGCAGCCCCACCCAGGATGGGCCTGGCCTGACATGCTGGGGGCAGCAGCATTCTAGCCCAGCCAGAGCCCCCATGATGGGGGAAAGGAGGCTGCTCCAGCCAGCACTCCCCCCATTAACTGGTTAAACATAATGTTTAACTAGTTAACTAATTAAACACGATTTTACATTCCAAATCTGCCCCAATGTGTTTAAAAGTATGTCGATGGGACGTATGTATCAGTAGGATACTTAATAAGTCTCCTTCCTGTGACAGCACAGACGCTGAATAAGCTGATTCACTAGCTACAGTCAGCAAAGAATGTCCTATTTAATCTATTCTCCTTCAAAAACTTAACGTAAATTTGGCCTCTACCTAGCTGAAGAAAGATCATATTCTCGTCTATGGTACTAAGTATCAGAGGGGTTGCCGTGTTAGTCTGAATCTGTATTAACAACAAGGAGTCCCGTGGTACCTTATAGACCAGTGGTCCCCAATCTTTTGGGGCTGCTGGGCACCTGGGGGCGGGGCTACTCACGTGCTGGGTACCCGGTGACGGGGCCATGCACATGCCTGGGGGTGGGGCCACCCATACGGCACGTGCCCGGTGCTGGCGCCACCCATGCACCGCACTCCCGGGGACAGCACCGCTCCTGTGCCGCGCGCCCAGGGGCTGGCACTGCCCATATGCCGTATGTTCAGGGCCAGCACAGCCCTTGAGTTGTGCACCCGGGGGCGGAATCACCCAAACGCTGTGCACCCGGGGGTGGGGCCACCCATGTGCTGCAAGGCTGGGGCCTACGCTGTCCATACACCGTGCACCCAGGGGGCCGGCACCACCCATGCACCGTGCGCCATGGGGTGGGGGCGGCCCCATTCACTTGGCGGGTGCGCAGAAATGGCCCGGCGGGCGCCATGGCGCCCTCGGGCACCGCATTGGGGACCACTGTTATAGACTAACAGATTTATTGAAGCATAAGCTTTCGTGGGCAAAGACCCACTTCGTCAGATGGAACTAAGCAGGCTCTTACTCAGAGATATAATGAGCTGCCACTTTGCTCCCAAAACAAAAACATACTCTCTGATTATAGATAGCCTTCTCATAAAAACATTGGTGTCTCTAGGGTACCTAAGTTCACCTCTTTTTTACCACAGGTTCCAAAACTGCTTCAGCTGAAATAAGGACAAAATTCCCACTGACTTATCTAGGGAAGGAGCCAAGCCTCTTACGGGCATGTGTTTGTGAATACCTACTTAACACAGCTTCTTCTGGATCTTACCACGGAACATGTTTAATGTAGCACTAGTGGTTTACTGTATTAAGTACATTAAACTATAATTTCTCTAATAGCAGTTTGCCTTGTATTTATAGACCATGGAAGTTTATGGTTCAAGAAAACAGAAGGCAGAGATCCTGCCATTATAGGGTTACTTACTTACCTTCCAAGTAATTCTGAAAAAATCTAGACGCAGATTGAGTCCAGTCATTCAAAATTATTTTAGAATTTATTCTAGATAAAGGCAGTTACGGGTACATTGAACATAGGACAGGGATACAGGCACTCAGCCTTCAAAAACATACATAAGAACGGCCATACTGGATCAGACCAATGGTCCATCTAACTCAGTATCCTGTCTTCTGACAGTGGCCAATGCTTGGTGTTTTCAGAAGGAATGAACAGTACAGGTCAACAGTGAGTGATCCATGCCCTGCCATCCACTTCATCCAGAACATATAGTTGTAACCCATATAGTCACTGTTGGATCTATCCTCCATGATACTGACTTCTTCCAGGAGTCATTCTGCCTCAGGTTTCCCTATCTGTAAAATGGAGCTAATACTTCCCCTACAGAGACAATGGAGAATTATTAACTAGTTATTATGTGCAATACAACCTGAAGATATAAAAAACACCAATTATTGTTTTTAACAGATTCCACAGGGAGAGGCAACCTAGTTTTTCTTTGTGTCTGTTGTGTGTAGTTTTAAACTCCTGAAACATGCAGCATTCATCTAGAGGATAGACACTTCATCAGCAATAGGGATGTGTCTTCATATAATGCTGTTTCTTTACTATAAGTAGGCTACCATGTTTGTGATACACAAGGAGTTAAGAAATAACTTTCTGAGATTACTGAAAAATAAGGAGAAAGGGCTGTTCACTTAAAAAAAAATATTTTCTTGCTTTGCATTTAACTCTTCAAAACTGGAAAGAGAGAAAATCCAAAGCCAACCTACATAAGGAAACCAAATTTAAAATGATCTCAGACATTTTTCAAAAGCTTATCTTGGTATCAGACTGTCATGGGCCAGCATTTGAAAGCAAATATCAATAGAACAATAATTTACTATTAGCTATAAAAAATACCACTGTATTCCCTGCACATCTTAAAAAACACATAATCCCTGTTGAGCAATTTGAAGATTTTTGATAGTTCTGAAGATGAAAAAGGCACGCCTTTATTAACAGGCTCTTCAGAATGCATTCAGCAGGAGACATGCAGAAAGGAGAGGTTCCGAAAAGAAATGGCTCAATTCACTTTCTATATAAACAGTAAATTAACTATGATCAGAATTGTAATTAATTCTGGAGTTTTTGTGCTTTCCAGTTTACGCTTTTGTATTGCTTATTGCACTGGAATAAGAGTTCTTTTCAAAGCGTTCAATTCAAGGTCATGCCAGCAACGTGTATACAGCCCTTAATTTAAAATGAACAAATATATAATAGCTTAGGCTCTAAATACTTGGGTTCTCTATCCTGTGTTCTCCCAAGGCAAACAGCACCAGCCAAGATGTATGTGCTCTCTGTCCTTAGGTTCCATCTACTTCCTAATGCCCTCTTCTGTTGGCAGGAGACTTTCACAAATCTACCAATCTAAAGATAGCCACCAATGCCATTCTATAGCGGCTTGGCAAGGGCTTTGTACAGGCTGAACCTGCATAAACCGGAGTTCTCTAGTTCGGCAACATCCGTGGTCTGGAAGGACCATGGATGTTCCAGGACCAGAGTCCCGGTGCCCTGCAGGGGGTAGAGAGACTGGGAGCCCAGTGTGTGTAGAGGAAGGAGGGAGAGAGGGGGAGGGGGACTGGGAAGCTGGGTTTGCAGCTCAGCTGGGCTGGGAAGGGGCAAGAGCCAGCATGTGGCTCAACTGGGCTGGGGACAGGGGCAGGAAACTTGGTGGGAGGGGCGGGGAAGGGCAGGGCATGTAGCTGGAACCAAGGGGGCCAGAAATGACCTCCCCTGGTCTGGAAAAATCCCTTATCCAAGACCAGTCAAGTCCCAAGGGTGCCGAACCAGAGAGGTCCAATCTCTATTTGGGTCAATTCAAATTTGTTAACCTATTTTCATTAGCTCTTGCTTATCTACTCTCTTCTCCCTTCCCCTTTTATTTTGGCAGATTGACTGATTTTTCCTCGGGAATGTTTGACCGAGTTTATTTGATAAATGTTCTATGTGGTTACACCATTCTAAACACAGCCAAGAATGATACAGTATAGACAGATTTTTGCCACTCAACTTAGAATAGGGCCTTACTTCATAAGTAGTCACTACAAAAACTATAAAAATTTCAAGCAAAGGTTCTACTTAATGTGAGTAAAACTGGTGAAACTGAGCCTCACATAAACAAAATACATGGTTAGGATTATGAATGGAAGATAACTTCAAACTATTACCTTATGGCTATGCCAATAACTATTTTTTGTTAGGTCCACTTTTTCATTGATTATGTAGAATTGCTATAAATTAAACAGCTTCAGCCTTGCAGCATGACTTAAATATCGGACTTTAGACCATCTCAGTGTATTTGGATTGTGTAAACTGCACCCTAACGTGAAAAATGGGGTTCAGACTAGTGATGTGAAAGGTTAACTGGTTAACTAGTAAGCATCCTTAATGGGTGATGCTTACTGGTTCTGCTTCACTGGTTGGGGTTGGAGCAGCTTAGGGATGTTAAATTTCAATTAATCATCTAATCGAGTAGTTGATGGAGCCCCCGGCACTTGTAGATTTGAAATGGGGAGACGTGGGTTCCCTCTGCCTCTCTCCCTCTGAAATGGACAGGAACTGCCCGCGGCTCTTGTAGGTTTCAAAGGGAGAGAGGCAGTGGGAACCCGCAAAGCAGTCCCCCTGGCACAGGTTCCCCTCTGTCCTCTTCCTTTGAAATGTACACGAGTCACAGGCGGCTCTTGTACATTCAAAAGGGAGAGGAGTGGCAGGGGGACCAGCGCAAGTGGGACTGATTCAATCGTTTCCCCGCTGCCCTTTGCCCCTCCCCACAGATACGGTGTTGGGCAGAAACGGTGTTGGACTCTGGTTTTCAGACGGCCTCCCCCTCAGCACTGGCTCATGCTCCCCCCCCTTGCTGCCTCTCTCTGACAGAGGCAGCAAAGCGGGGGGAGTGTGGGAAACGACTAGTCAAGTTCCTACTTGACTACTCTATACGCATTTCTTATCGGGTAGTTGGCTAGTCGCTTACATCCCTCGAGCAGCTCCCCGTGGGCAGGAGGCTACTCTAGCCCTAGGGGGCCTTCCACCGATAAGGGCACCTCTGGGCATACAGAGCAGCTCTTGTCCATGGCGGCTCAGGCGCGTCACAGGCTGGGGCTCCTCCAGGTGTGCAGAGCTGCTCCTGTCTGTGGTGGACCGGGGAATAGGCACAGGCAGGCGCTGCTCTAGCAGGGTTGGGGTAGCCCCTGCCTGCAGCAGAGGGCTGTTCCAGCCTGACCACGGGAGGGGAGATGCGTCCCCCCCTGAAAGGTTAACCAGTAAAACTTCACGTTAAACTCCCCATCGGTATTAGGGCTATCACAATATATGAAATGTAACTTCCCTATAAAGAGCGTGTCTTAGCTTTGAAGCTTCCAACACATGTTTCTGTCGAACACTCACAGGAAGCATAGAAGATAAAGCACTGGGACCATTTTGCACACAGAGAAATGTCAGGACTTTGGAAACTGCATGTTCAATTTTGATGAAAGGTGCACAGGTGCTTAAAGGCCCAGGAATGAGTAATTCATGTGTCCTGTCAGCACAGCTGATACACTGTACCCAGATGGGTGCCTGATGAAATCTTGGTAGGTGATAAAAGCCACAAATAGCCCTGCGGCCTGTATTCTAGGGATCTAATTCACACACGTGGACACCACTGCAGAGCAAATGGCTGGGTGTGTGGATGGGGTGACACACAGATGCAGTGCCTGAGGAGCAGACCAGAGCAGGAGCTGTGACTCAGAGTCTCCTACTCTTCCCTTGCTCTAAGTAGGAAGTTGCTTCATCCCTGCCTGTGGAGCAGCTTTCTCCCCCTATGTATCTAAACAGCTGTTCCCGCATGCAACTGTGGGTGTGGAGTGACCAGGGCTCCTTCCCTGACCAATTATTCATAGCAGTGAATATGAGGAAAACAGCTCTCCTCACCACAGCTGGAGTTGCAATCTAAGTAGGTCCAAGCAGGGGAGGACTGGGGGCCTTATTTCCTGTGCGGCCAAGGGTAGTGATAATCGGGCCTGTATGGATTCTACAGAACCACACAGACCCCAAGAGGCAGATTCAGATCTCTTACTCACCGTGAGTAATCCCTTATTCCTGGAGTAGTCAGCTGGAAGTCAGGGATGCTATTTGTGAAATGCAGAGCGCTACACAAGGCAAATAAGAGTACGAGAATTTGGGTTCACACCAGTAACTTATTCCAGCTTTTTGATGAAATAAGTCGGGTGAAACGAGAGCTACTCAGAGAGACAGCAAGCGAACAGAGAAAGGACGAGGAGAACTCCATGACCCACTTTCCGCGGGTTGCACATATTTACATTCAGCACAGCATTGCTCACTCTGTCTGGAACCCCGGGGGCTCTGGCAGCATGAGGTGCTCAGAGTGTTTCCTCCAGGTCTCAAAACCAGAGCCTCTCTGAGTGGGTCTGGTACATGATTAGTGCCGTATAACAACAACAACAGCGCAGAGCCTCAGAAGAGGTCATTGGCCATTCCCTAGGCACAGCATAAAAACTCTAAAAGCTAGAGAAAACTAGATAGTCTGGGGGCTTCCCAATCAACCCCTCGCAAGCCTTAGGGTAGAGAGGGGACAGGGCTGGAGGCAAGCGGAATTTGGAAAGGACGGTGGCGATGGGGACAGGAGATTCCAAACAGCACTGCTGCCCCAAGATAGGCTGCTGTACTTTAGGGTCTCAGACTTGTCTACGTTACATCAGGTATAAGAGAGCAGTCTAGGTTCAAGAGAGCCCAAAAGTAGCTTAGATCCCCCCCAGTGGGCCGTGAGAGACACAGCACAGAATCTCACCCCACAAGTCTATTTTACTTTTCTCTTCTATTCAGGCCCTTTGCTATGATATCTGAGCTCTTACTCTAGCCTATGCTACCCCTGCTAGACACTAAACACTCGAGCTATGTCTGCACTTAAATCCCTACAGCACAGACACTTGCTATGCTGACAGGAGGGGTTCTCCTTTCTCTGTAGCTAATCTACATCCCCGAGAGGTGGTAGCTAGGTCAATGGAAAAATTCTTTGGGTGACTTTGTGTGGTCAAAACCAGGGGCTATATCTAAAAATTGTCAGGTGTCCAGTTTTTTAACAGATCACCCAGTCAAAAAAGTACCCAAGCGGCTTCAGTTGGCACTACTGACCAAGCCATTAAAAGTCCAGGCCATGGTGCAGCAGAGCTAAGGCAGGTTTCCTGCCTGCCGTGGCTCCACACAGCTTCCGGAAGCAGCAGCATGTCCTTCCTCCAGATCTTATGTGTAAGGGCAGCCAAGGGGCTCTGGATGTTGCCACTGCCCCAAGTGATGGCTCTGCAGCTCCCATTGGCCGCGAACTGCAGCCAATGGGAGCTGTAAGGCGGCACTTGTAGATGGGGCAGCGCACAGAGCCACCTGGCAGCACCTCCATATAGGAATTGGAGGGGGGGGGGCATGCTGCTGCTTCCGGGTCACCTGGAGCCTGCACTCCTGAGCTCCCTCCTCCCCATGCCTCTGCCCTAGCCCTAATCCCCTACCACACTCCAAACCCTTTGGTCCTAGCCTGGAGCACCCTCATACTCATGCCCACCCAGAGTCCTCACCGCTTTTCACATTTTCTGCAAGCAACGGCGTGGGGGGAGGAGGGGACAAGGCCTCTGAGAAGGGTCAGGGCAAGAGTGTTTGATTTTGTGAGAGTAGAAAGTTGGCAGCCCTAGTTAGCTCAGTTTAACTATGTTGCTCCCGGGTGGGGGCTTTGGGGTTAATTTTTCCCCACTGAGCACTATAGCTGGATTGGTCTAATTTTTAGTGGGCATGGCCTCAGAGTATGTCTATACTGTTAACTGACTAAGGCTAGCCACTCAGGTTCAAGCCTTCAGGGAAGCCTGGGGTTGAACTGAATTGAAAATTGTGTTATCTGTGTCTCTGCTTTTAGCTAACCTGAGATAGGAATAAGGATGTTAGCAAATACCTGGTGTTATAGTTACCGGTAAGCCTCACTCTTAACAAGTTAAGGGTGATGCTTGCCAGGTAATAGTTAACTGGTACTCCGGAGCAGCCCAGCCAGGCATTCCGTGCGGGACTGCCGGCTGCCAGCCCACGTGGGGAGGCTAGGAGCTGCAGTGGCATGCCCCACGACGGGGCCAGGAGCTGTGGTGGTAGACCCCTTTAATCAGTTAAACGATCAACCGTGTTAGCAATGTGTTTAATCAATGAAACTGAGGGTCACATCTCTAGTTAGGAAAGCTTGGTTTTGGGGTTTTTTGTCGTGTAGACATACCATCAGAAGTGGGTGGGCAGAGTTAATGACAATGAGGAACAGAAATAGCCATTTGCAAGGAAAATCAGACGCTGCAACAACAACTCCGTCAAAAGGCACATGGTGGCCATATTCTTCTGCCCTGCATGAGATAATGCTGTGCAATGACTGAGGCAAGGGTTCTATTAAAACCTGTGAGATCATAAAATTCACTATGATATCATAATCAGTGTTCCCTGACTGGGCGGGGCTGATTAATCACTCCCAGCACAGCTTCACAGGTGATTAATCAGCCCGGCCCAATCAGAGGCCCAGGACCATGCTCCGAGCTGATTGACTGGGCGGAGCGGATTAATCACCTGTGAAGCTGTCCTGATGCACAGTTTAGAGGGAACACATAATACATATACACAAAGAAGCTCAATTAAGGTTGTATGAGCCACGTTAATGATGACATTTCTTGACTCCTGCATACTTGATCTTGCAACCTTAACACTCCTTTAACGTAGTATGTATAACTGTATACAGTAGAACAGGGCTACTCAACACGTGGCTCATAGCCTGTCTGTTTGCGGCCCACGGTGCGGTTTAGGTTTACACCGGGCTCAACACACGGCCCGCGGGTGGGAGGCAAAACAAAAAAGGAGTCAATGTAATGGTCTTCTGTTGCTATGCATTTTAGTAGTTAAATTCCTGGACTGTCATTGCTCATTAAAAGTGTTGTCATATAGGTGGAAATTGGGCAAATATTGTATTTTATTAATAGCAGAACTGACTTAAATGGGGCCTGCGTGTTGTCTTAATCTCTATATTCATGCCTGTCAGTGTGAAAGAAGCTATTTGGATATATTTGCATGTCTATGCAACCACACTTAAGCTGTGGCCCTCGGCATGTGCTGTGAGTATCATTGTGGCCCCCAGGGCTTCCAAAGTTGGGTAGCCCTGCAGTAGAACTTCAGTAATGAACACCTTGGAAGTCGAGGTTGTTCTGAACTCTGAAATGTTCAGAACTCTGAACAAAATATTTTTTTTTTCAAATGTTTACAACTTAACACTGATTTAATACAGGCTTGAAACTTTACTATGCAGAAGAAAATGCTGCTTTTAACTATCTTGATTTAAATGAAATAAGCACTGAAACAGTTTCCTCATTTTGCCAAACCTTTTTTTTAACTTTCCCTTTTTTTGCCGTTTATGTTTCACACAGTACTATACAGTACTGTACAGAACTTGCTTTTTTCTCCCCGCCCTGCTGCCTGTTTGCATACTTCCGGATGCAAATGAGATGTGTGGTTGACTGGTCATTTGTAATTCTGGTATTCATATCTCTGAGGTTCTACCTTATTTAAGACAGACTTACCTACAGATGAAGTTATTAAAAATGTCGTATTATTAAAAAAAACGTAACTTCACTGAAGCTTTAGAGGTATATTGTTTTACAGCAAGATTCTTTATAGAGAAGATTTATATCCGGGACGGGGGACATTTTTGAGTCGGGGGCCGCTGACCCACTTAAAATCAGTTGGGGGCTGCACACAAGTGAGAAGCAACCCCCCCTCCAAAAAACAAACAAAAAAACCCACACTTCACTCACAGAGGTGGCCTCCAACTGAGAAAGAAAAAGACATTCTCAACATTTCCTTCACACACCAAAGCCTTGTGGGGCCCAGGCTAGTAAGTTTTATGTGCTCCAGCCCCATGGGGAATGGGAGGGGAATGAGGGGGGGGGGGTGGCTGGTGCACCAGCGCAGGCTCCCCAATGCTGAGGCAGAGCTCTGAGCCACAGGGGCCAGATCCAAGCAGCTGGGGGCTGCATCCAGCCCCCGGGGTCTTAGGTTCCCCACCCCTGATTTATATGGAGTCTCTCAGAGTTTTGTAGATGCTTTGTGGTTACAGTGCATCATAAGCATAACTTAAATCAGGGATAGTACTTCTAAACCATTCCACAGCTCAGTTATTATCTTTTAATGACCATGATACTGTGATTCTATTCTTTTCCTCCTCCATACCTAGTATATTAATTAATATTTTATACTCCCTAAATTGTGAATGCAATTTACCATAACAGTGCAGAAAATAGCAAATACACATTGTACTTTGCCAATAGAAAATCCTTTACAGCTGTTTATTGCTCATTTGCAAAACATAAGAGCAATGGAATTCCATTACTTAGAGGAACTGGCTCTTCCATGATATCCTTGGCAACTAAAGCTGCACTTATCTTTTTTGAACAATAGACTTTCAAACTTTCCTCCTCTTACAAACAAAAAAGAGAGACAATAAGGGCACTTTTTAAACTTTTAAATGGCCTAATCTGACTCTCTATAAATTCCTTTTTGTTTCATGAAATCTAATACAGTTAACCCCCTCTCCTCCCCTCTCCAAAAAGTCACTCACTGCAACTTATGAAAAATATTTCAAGCAACCACCTCTTTAACAGGGAGGATATTTTAGTGAGGTCAGGACTTCAGGAAAACTAGAGGAAATTCAGACTGCAGTCAGAATAATAGTAGGAGTCCAGAATAACATTTAAAAAATTACTTAGGCAAGCTTATAACCATCTGCACCAAAATTCTGTAACAGAAACTTTTGTCCTCGATCTGTTCAAAGCATTCTGCTACCCCTATTGAAATGTCTTAGAAACCAAGCTAAATAAAGTTACGGTTTATACAATAGATATTTCACATATGGTTTTAACTAAATAACTTAGAAGTCTCCACCAGCTTTAAAAAGAAATAACTGCAGCATACCAAATAGATGCTAGTTCTTCAGAAAGCCAGGACATGAACATACCAGCCATAATCTGGTTTCTATATTTAGATAAGAGCTCTACGTGAAGCCAGGAAGGTCAGCATTGACTCTCGTCAAACATATTTTAGCAGATATCTCTTCTAGACAACATTTACCAAGCTACATCTCTCCCAGTTCCATACCACAGATTATGCCTTACAGAAGACATAAGATGGAACTTGGCCTATTAAAAGAGACTGGGCAGCGTGTTCACATACCTCAATAATCCTGTCGTGAATCTGCAGCCCTCCTTCTTTGGCAGCAGGCCCACTGTCAATTATTTTCGATATAAAAATTCCTTCACTAGATGAGCCATCTTGATTGTCCTTTAGGGATAAAAAGAAAACGAATATAACATTGTACCGTATACCAGCTCTAATTTGTCTAAAGCTGAAATTATAAATGACACTGCACACAAGCTATAAAATGCTCAGAGCCAACCTACAGGAATTAATTTCTATGGGCTAGATCAGGGGTCTCCAACCTTTTTAAGCACGAGATCACTTTTGGAATAGAAGTGCAATCCAAGATCTACCTCAAACCCCAATACCCTGGCCCTGCCTCCTTTGTGTCCCTTTTCCGACACCTCGCCCCTGCTCACTCCATCCTCCCTCCCTCCCCCATCCTCCCTCACTTTCACCAGTCTGAGGCAGAGGGTTGGGGTGCAGGCTGTGGTCTTGGAATAAGGGATCTGGAGTGTGAGAGGAGCTCTAAGCTGAGCTTGGGGCAGGCAGTTGGGACGTAGGAGGGGGTTCTAGGTCCAAGCTCTGGGAGGGTGTTTGGATGCAGGGGTGCTCAAGGCTAGGGCAGGGGCTTGGGGTACAAGAGGGGGTTCATGACTGGGGTAGGGTTTCAGGATGTGGGCTCCAACTGGGCCCTGCTTAACTCCGGCTGCTCTTGGGAGGTGGTGCAGTGGGGTTAAGGCAGGCTCACCCCTGCTCTGGCCCTGCACCACTCTCAAAAGCAGCCCTGTTGTTCCCCCTCTCTGCTCTGTGGAGATAGGATACAGGGTGGGAGGGGGGGACCTTGACATCAGTACTCCTCTTCTCCCTTCCCTCCCCTCCCCTGCCCTGCACAGCACAGCACAGCACAGCAAGCAGGAGGCTCCTGGGGATGGAGGGAGGCAGCTCCAAGGCAAACGCCAGGTGATGTGCAGCAGTTGGGGGAGAGCCGCTGCAGTGCATGCACTTGATAGCCTCTTGGCCAAACCAGTCAGGGTCACCTGTCAGAGGCGCCAAGATCTACCAGTAGGTCCCAATCTACTGGTTGCTGACCCTGGGGCTAGATGCTTAAGTGCTGAGTGTCTACAGCTGTCATTTAAAAATGAAACCACAGACAGGCTTCTATATGTTCTCTCACTTCACACTGATAGTTACCTAAAGCCAGTTCCTGAGAGGTGCTAACCTTCTATTCATTTCTGCAACTATATAATGCAAGAGAACAAATGGATCTTTTTCTCTATCCAATCAGAAACAGCAATGGCCAACGAAACAAAACTAACAAGCTATTATTTTTGTCCCAGTGGGCCTGCACAATGAGCTCCCATATGTTCTAAAAGCAGCAGAAGTGTCGTTAAAATGTGTTAATTTTGAGGGAGAGAGGAAAAACTTCAATAAGAATCTGCCAAGAAAGTCCGCATTTCAGTCACATTCTTGAGGCAAAGAAGCTGTTCTAGCAAAGTTCAGTCGTTTCCTTTCCGAGCTAGCAGGCCAAGTTAAAGTCCAACACCTGACCTAATTCAGGTCACATGATGTTGACTCCAGCTGGTCAACATCAAGAGGAAAAACTGCTAGTAAATGTTCCTGTAAGAAGTTTAGGCCTGCACACTTGCACAGGCAAAACTGCCACGGAAACCAAGGAGTTCAGAACGAAGCAGACTGGGTTGTGTGAATTATATCCTTTCAACAATACAGTGGGCTGTTTAGTGTCCGAAGGAAGGGACAGTAAATTTCTGAAGCCTCACCAGCAAATGCAATTTGAAACAAGTTGTTAAAGGGCCCAATCCTGTCAACTTTGAACTCATTGGACTACTTATTGACAGAGGTGTGGTCTGCAGGAATGGGTTTTATGTGTTTCAGTGTGGATTATGCGATCCAGATGTGATGACACATCTATATCTCTTAAGTGTAGCTGGCTGCAATCATGGATGAAGAACAGTGATAAGGGGGAAAAGGAATGTGTAATCAGCGAAGACACTCCGTATCAGTGTGAATATAAGGCATGCATACTCTGAAACCATCTCCTATGGAGCTAAATATGCAGTCAACAGATTTTCTTTTTCCAAACACTGATCTACATGCTCTCCCTAACAGGAAAAGGCAAACACATTTTAACATACCACACATGGGCGGCCACCAATAATATTAAATCCAAGAGAACCAGAGTCACGATGCAGGACAAGAGTCAGTGCCTTAGTCTCTTCACCCTAGGAAAAACAGGTAAAAGCATTCAAAACATGCACATGTAGGCAGATGTTAAGATGAGTCATGCTTCCATCTAAATATTTAGTTTGCTCATGAATTCCAAGGGAAGCTGTTTATGGCCTGATTTGCAAGAGTGGTCAAGACCCACCATTCCCCTTGCTCTCACATTCTATCTATTGCTTTGCGCTCAGCAGGAATTGCTGAGTGCTTAGCTCTTCTAAAAATCCAGAATTTAACATTTATGTGTTCTTTTCTTTTGTAAGCTAGAACAAAGAGAACCCTTTGCTGTACCCAGAGCCGGCCCAAGCTACTGGCTAACCAGGCTACCACCTGGGGCACCCCATTGTAGCAGGCGCCGCGCGGGGCTGCCAGGCTGGGCGGGGGCGGCGCCGTGCATGCGCTGCGCACCCAGGGGCGGGGCTACGCATGCACCACACGCCCGGGGATGGGGCCACGCATGCGCTGGGCGCCCGGGGTGGGGGTTGCTGCGCACCCAGGGGCGGGGCCGCGCATGCGTCACACGCCCGGGGACGGTGCCGCGCTCCCGGGGCCCAGTGCGCACGAATGGCTCGGGCCGGCCCTGGCTGTACCATGTGGCCCAGGTCCACAGCCACAGCCTAAGGAAATAAAAAAATGTTCCTACGCTGTGTACAGGCTGGACCTCCCTGGTCTGGTACCCTCAGGCCCTGTGTGATGCTGGAGGAGTGATTTTACCACACCAGTGGCGTCAATTCTGGTCCCCTTGCCACTGGCCTCTACCTGCTCTGGCCAGGCTGCCTGCTGCCAGCTCCACTGTGCCCCGAGCTCTTGGGCCCACCAGGTACCCTGCAGCCTCATTACCGGGTTTCCAGCTCCACCGCCAGCAGCCCCGCCAGGTGGCCCCACCGGACAGCTCTACTGCCGGGCTCCCAGCCCTGTTGGACTCCCACCCAGCAGCTCTCCCCCAGGACTCTCTGATCCTGGAACATCTGTGGTCCTAACAGACTATGGAAGTTGCCGGATAATAAAGTCCCAGTTTAGAGAGGAACAACCTGTAGTAATTACAGCTACCTGATGTGATCATATTTGGTGTATCAAGGTCATTTATAATATGAAACCTGCCCTCTCTGATTGTTATGATTGATTCCTGGGATGGCATATTTATATTGCCTCTCTTTGTCTTGCTGTTTACATTACACTATCTTAAACAGTGAAGGAACTGAAGCAACACCACACATCAGGGTGGACTGATTTAAATCATTAATTTAAATCAAGTTATCAAAAAAGCTGAGACTGAGGGTATGTCTACACTGCATGCTTATTTCAAAATAAGCTATTCCACAATATTTATTCTGAAATAGTTTATTTCGAAATAGCACGTCTACACTGCAGGGAAGCCTCAAAATTAGTCCGAGGCAGGCTTCCCTAATGTGGATGTGCTCCCTCGTCTTAGAGCCCCAGAAGGCTGATGTGTGGTGTTGCTTCAGTTCACTCACTGTTTAAGATAGTGTAATGTAACCAGCCATGGTGAGGGGCTTTCTGTACTGTATAGTCGGGTGATAGATTCTAAACCTAGTTAACTAATTAAACAAACCGTAAGTATTAGCTAAGCTAAACTTTTTTCCCTAGCAACATCCAACACAGCCAATAGCTTGGGAATTTGTCAAATCACACTTATACTAAAAGGCAAAGAGAATCCTGAAGAATGATGCATTGCAAAGTGAATTATTTAAGTTACTAACCAGTTGATCCACTCAGCCATATCCACGTTCTCATCCACATAATTTTCTCCCAATAAGCAGTTTTCCTTATGATGCTTCATTCTTGCAACTAGGCCCTGTATCGTCTTCTTGCACTGCTTACACTTGACATATTTTCCTTTTTTTACCCAGGGAACAAATTTCTTCAAAATATTCCCGGATAGAGTCTCTCTTACACCCAGAAGCCATGATAGTTTTTCGTGGCAAAAGTGTAGCGGGAGAGGGGTATAGGAAGCTGTGGGTGTGCAGAATAATGTTTTCCCCTTTTTCTTTCCAGTCCACTCCACTGTTCCTTTCTATGGTGCCTTTTCCTTTTCCTATATACTGTCTCTGTCTTTAAGACCATGTCTTAACTAACTCCACTGCTGTGCTTGGCCAAGGTCCACCATCACATAAGCACAGAACAAAAACAACCCTACCCAGCCTCTGTCTCTTCACATGTGACTTTTTAGTCTGCTGAGAAACAGCAACTGAAAGCACAGAACTTTCAAGAAGCAAGAGCTGGTAGTTAGGCTGGACAGACTAGAGCCATTAATTCATTTTTATGAGACTGTAAGTGTAGCGGCGTAGCATGTTTATAACTTATAAATAAAACACTAAATTTCTCATTTAAAATGATTTTTAAAAAATAAAAAAAATCCAATTTTAAATAAAATATCCAATTTAAATTAAAAAAATCTGATTTTTAATTAAAAATAGATTTTTATTCATCCTGGCAGATATGAAGTGTTATGAGACAGCAATTCTCTTATAAATTTTAGCAGGCAGAACTGAGAAAACACCAGACTCCTGTTCAAAGTGACTATTACAGAAAGCAATTCCACTGAGATTCTAATTAATTTGGATGCTCTCTAGCAAAGCTTAACAGTGATAATAATAGCAAACCTCCTTCGCTGAGAATTCCCCAACTCCCAAAATAGAGAACCCTACACTAGCAGGTCTCTGGTTAGACCAGCGGGAAGGGAGATCCATTTCATGCAAGATGCGCAATACAGAAGAGGTGAAGGAGATACTCCACATGAACATGATCTGCTGTCTTGTCCTGTGACCCAAGCTTGCTCCCAACATAAGAATGTCATTGGCTTATATAATAACATCCTTTCTGTAGAAACGCTGAAGTATCATCACCCCTCTTAGTTGGGTTAAATTACACAGAAGGCAAAATTAAATTCCTACACTGTTAATGAGGATCTATTTCAGTCTCAGTCAAGTAGCAGTTAATAATAGCACCTTAAGTCTGGGGGAGGAATCCCCATTTTTGTATCTTATGGGTTTCAGAAATGAGACTGTACAGATATTCGGAGTGATAAGGTGTGTATCTAAATATAGATAAGATACAGATAAATCTGATTATAAGTTGAACTTTGCTATCTGCAAATTTCTAAATTTCTAACTAAAAAGGTGGAAAAAGTTATGAACACTTAAGTTATCTGACACGTCTGGTTTTCATAAACAAATTAATGACATAAATTACAACAGTTCCTTGGTAACTCAATGCACATATTTTTAAGTTTGCTCATTCTTTTCGCATATCAACTTGAAGTACTAAATCAAATATTAGAAATGTCTAAATGTCAAAGCAATCCAATATCTCTGAATCACTCATGGAAAAAAGTGATGGGGCCAAATTTTCTGCTGTTGAAAATTGGCAACGTTCCAATAACTCAGTAGTGTTTGACAGAGGGACTCTCGGTGTGTTCCTCCAGCTGCTCAAAAGCATCTCCTTAGTGGAGCTGCATCAATATATACCAGCTGAGAATTCGGCCTAGAATGTTCCTCAGTTGTTTTCCTGCAGATCTCACATAAGTAGATTGAGATCTGACCCCAAGAGGTATGGAGCATTCAGAGCTTCCATTGATTTCAAGTGAACTTGCACATACTTAGCACCCATCAGAAATCAGACTTGCAGGGAGGAAGGAAGTACTAGGTGTTTTCCTAGACATTTTCAAACCCAGACATTAAATAATATTTCAAGGAGAAAACTTCCAGTCCTGTGAGACCACTTTTAAGGTCTGGTAGGTTCAACAATTGAAACTAATATGCCATTATCACAAAAGCAGTTTTTCTCTCCTTTCTATGACACTCCTTTATGAAGGCAAATTGACAAGGTCACTCAAGAAACCATGACTCCACTGCTCTCTGAATGGTTGCTGGGATTAAAACGGAGTTAAGTATTTCCATTACAACTCTTGATTTGGGGGTGGATTTTATACTTTTAATACCTAGGAATAGGTGTTCACTATTGTTGGTCCCTCTCCCATCCCCTCATTTCCACAGTTTGAGTTAAGCATATAGGAGGGTTTTGGAGCAGGCTAAACATATTGGAAAATAATCTTTTTATTTTTAACCTTTTTCATGAAAAATAGCCTTGGTTGTTTTTTTAAGATCCCCAAGCAACTCTATTCTGAATCCTTCCTGCTCCATCAGACATCACGTACAAGGTTTGCCATCCCAGTTGTCACTCGAAGCTGTAATTTGTATGTTGTCAGTGCTGTGCCCCACAAAATTTTCCCCTCAGTAGTTTTTGACAGAGGGACTCTTCCAGGATCCCCCTTTGGTGTTTTCCTCCAGCTGCCCAATAACACGCCTTCCTTCCATGCCACTTGATCTGGCTTCATTCTTAAAATATGTTTCAAATATTTCTGTCTTCTTTTGTGTATAACTTTGGAAATAAGGGTTGTTGAACTCTTTGCATATGGCAATGCAAAGTGATTATTCTACCATATGTGCTAAAATATCCAGGCACAAGCCACCTTGCAATGTATTCCTCTTATATTTTGTTACTTTTGTGGATTCATATCTCAATGCTCGGGGAAGGGGGCTTTAAACTTCTTTGTATGCACATTAATGAAGCTAAAAAAGGGAACAATTCTAGTAGGGCTTGGTGACTTTCTCTTCTTCCCTAAAATGTCTTACATTCCAGTGAACCAAACATTATACAGTGAAATAACTGGCGATGTAATGGCCAGCATCCTAGCCCTGCCCATATCATCTGGTTCTGCAGCACACCCTGATGGCTCCTGGCATGCTATATTCCCACAGCTAAGTAAAGCTCTTAAATATAATTTTGGAAATTACTGTATCCACCCAGTTATTTTGGAGCTAATAGACTATCTCCTGCATTTTATTCTCTACACTAGACATTTCCTCATTTCTTTAGTGATGCAGTAGCTAAGAAAATATTTCTTACCCACCAGAGAAACTCTCTATGAAGAATACAGGCTAATGGAACTATGCTAAATTGTATAGTCAGGGATGTATTTTAAGAAAAATAACCTGCTTTTACAATAGAATCTCAGAGTTAAAAACATCTCAGGAATGGAGATTGTTTGTATTTCTGGAATGTTTATACGTCTGAACAAAAAGTTATGGCTGTTCTTTCCAAAGTTTAAAACTGTCTAAACTAGGAATGTATGCAACTGGTTGACTATCCAATAAGCATAAGCTTATTGGATAGTCAACTAAGTCGACTCAGCTTAAAAGCTGGTTCCTCCCAGCACCGTCTCTGCGGGGGGCAGGCGAGGCAGAGGGATAGCGGGGACTGGGCACGAGTAAGAAATCAGCTGATTCCCAGCTCGCATCCAGTCTCAAATACTGTGCCTCTGCTTTTTAAATGTATTAAGAACCTATTGGTTCTTAATACATTTAAAAGGCAGAGCTGCAACGGGGTTAGCTTTTGGGGCCGGGTGATAACCCCACTTCAGCTCCCCCACTTATTGACTAATCGATGGAAATTCAATCAACTAGTTGATTAGTTGATTAAACTAAATTTAACATCCTTAGTCTAAACAGTGACTTAATACAGCTTTGAAACATTAGTGTGCAGAAGAAAAATGCGTCTTCTCCTTTATTTTTAGTAGTTTATATTCAGTGCGATGCTGTATTTGCTTGCTTGTTTGTTTGTTTCTGCTGCTGCCTGTTTGTGTACTTTTGGTTCCAAACGTGAGGTGTGGCTGACTGGTCAATTTGTAATGCTGGTGTCAATTTGTAATGCTACCTCTGAACTTCAATTGCAGTTTGGAGCACTTTGTCTTTTATTTGAAAAAAAAAAGTCCAGAAGATACTGTTTTCATAAAGACCCCATTACAGGTACTGTGGACCAGGACCTTGACTGGTGCAAACTGACCATTTCATTGATTTGGCTGGCCCTATGCTGGTTTAGCGCAATTGAAGATCTGCTCCATATCTATTTTACCTACCTCTGGAGTCCCTCTCACTGCAGCGTCAATGCAGGTTTAAATACAGTAAAATAAAAGGACATAGGACTTAAAATAAGGAAGCTCTGCTCTGGCCTTTCTGGATATTGGCTACTTGTACATTTTTCAAATGAAATCCTCAGTGTTTCTGTTAGGGAGTGGCTTTTACGCAGGGCTCTGAAGGTCAGACTGCAGCACAGCTTCCAGTTTGGGAGGAGGGGTCCACGGCCTAGGACCCAGCCTCCAAAATATCTTGTTAATTCATCCTTGCTCATTTCTTCCCAATGACTTCAACATAAACCATGTGCATACATGCCAGGGCAGAACAGAACCAACTTTATCAATAGGTTTGAATAATGGTATGTTTCAGTGAGGATCAAGCACAGTTTAAATAGCCTGAGGTTTTGCTTTTGGATTTATTCAGACTTTGATGTATTCAGACTGACTTTCTTAACCAAATGAAATATTCATTTTGGATGAAACACATCATCAGCTCCCCTTCAAACACACATGAAAGCCCTCCCTCACCTCAAACCTCACTGCCTTCCTTCCAAATACAAGGCACACGTCTTTGACCTTGTTTTCGGTAATAAACACACACAGCGCAGACAAAAAATATATAAATACCTGTTATAAAAAACAACCCTCACACTTTCTCCTCAAGGATAAGAAAGGAGAGGGGGGAGGGAGAATGCATGCAAGTCACATAACTTAATGCACTTCTAAAGGATGCTCAAAAAACTACGTAGATAAGATGGTACAGGAAGCTGAATAAAATAGAATAAAATACCTAATTAACTGGGCTTTGTGCAGAGATCACTGCTGGGATTACGTATGTAAGAAGGGGAATGGAATTTCACTTTCCTCAGTGGATGGACTGTCCACATCCATATTTCTTCCTATGCAGGTTTTCGATCTACTAGATCTATACAACTGCAGCTTCAATGGTTTGGTTTACAGTGCACAGTCTCCTTCTCCACCCATATGATATTCTCTTCAGACTCCTTCCACAGCATACAGATAATTCTCTACACAATTGTCTGGTTTTGATGCCGTTAGTGCAATTCCATCATAATAGACAATTGGGATAGGAGGCGTTGAGGACATGGTCAAACTATCATTTATTTTCCCTTTTGATACATGCTTCCAACAGAATCGTGAGGAGATATCTCTTCTACTGGAAGAAGACATCTGTTATTTGTTTTATTCCACAGTGGTTCCACAGTTCTATCAATGAACATTCAGTCTGGAAATCTAGGTGTTCTTATTTTTTCCTAACATACGCAGTGAACTCAAGCCAGGGAGCACAATGTACAAAACCACATTAGGGACCTTTCCATTTGAGCAAATATGTACTTCCACTTTGACCAAGCAACTACAATTTACAGAAAATAATTGAGGTATAAATAATAATCATAATATTGGTAATGAAAATGCACAGCTATTTTTGAACCTGGACAAAAATGGAGAAGTCAGTTATTCTATACTGTCATACTCCTAATGCAGGTGTTCTGGGATCAGAAAGTGCCAGAGTCAAATATGTGTTCCTCACTAGGTGTTTATAGCCTTCATCCTGTGCTGCACATATTTTGTTGGCAACACTATATGAATAAATAATCCAGGACTAAAAAATCTGGAAGCAAGCCACACATCCCAAATTGGAGCAACATCTCTAGCTGTAGGTGACCTTGTCCACATGGTCTTTTTCAAAAATCTCTAGCACACAAACATGCATGTTTCCTGATTGTACTTGTCTTGGAGCTGGCGGACCGAAATTGTTAACTTTGGAAAGTTGCCCAAAATGCTGTGAAAGACATGTAATTGACTGACCGCTAGACCACAAGTTTGTGGTGACACAACACCTTTTGGCTTTCTGCACATTACGCAATGCTTCAAAGAACTGCATAACAGCCTTTTTGTAGCAGGGCTGAAAATGAACCCAGTCATGTTGGTCAGACATTTACAGACATCTGATAAAAGTATTACTGGAAATTACATACTGTAGCGATTATCATCTATTTGTAATAGCACCTTTCATAAAACTGCATCCCACAGCACTTTACAGAGCATATTGAGAGAAATTAAGATGTCCAGATAAGGGAGCAAAGGTGTGATATTTGGATCAGATTTAAGATGAAGCTGATGAGGTAGAAAGATACAAAAAGGCAATTCCAGATGGTGAGAGCTGTAGAGAAGGATTTCACATCAACTACAGTGTGAGAGTAAGGACCAGATGAGTGGAGGGAGCAGGGTAGGGTGCAGAATGAGAGAAACTGGGTGGAAAGGTGAAAAAAATCTGAGTTAAGAGGTATGATTTTGTAATCCAAATAGTGCTTTAAAAAAAAGACAATTTTGATCTGAATTAGACCCTAAAACTAAATTATGGAGTCTGTGATTTCTTTTATTAGTTTCATTTAGTTATTAGCCAGCACTGTCTTCGGATAGCATCTCCATCTTTTAAAAAAAGCATTTCCTTCATTGAGATGGTGTTGCTTTTATTCATCTGAAAAATACAGGGTTTTTTTCTTCCCATTAATTTCTAATTTGCTAGAAGATTATAAACACTTTTGTTTTGTTTATGTTGCTGTTTGAACATCAGCATCATCAAAAAATCATCTGTGGATGTGGCAAATTGGGAAAACCCCAAGCTGCGTCCTCAGTGTTTCATCGGGAAGTTAATTGGTTTTCTGGTGCTCCCCTCACGTGGAAGACTTGTTCTGATTAATAGTTCAGGGTCACTAAAACTCTGTGCTGTGTAGCTCTGCTTCCTGAAGAATCTGCTTCTGGTCATCTTGATTTTATAAAAAGCCCATTCCAGATAGCTGAAAGTCAAGATACATTTACATTTGGGAAATCCTGCTTTTGAAAACCCTTATTAATATAGATGGTTCAAGAAAAGGGGACACTCCAAGTAGATGATCCATATTTGGACAGACAGTAGAAACTCCCCAAGTCCACACGATTTGATTTCACATCAGAGAAAGCTCACTGCTCGTGGCTACCAATTGTGCCCAGTTTAACTGAGGTGTATCTGTGTTGTGTAAGGGCTAATCCTAGTGACCTCATACTGTGGAAAGCCATATTATGGAAAACCCACTGTAGAAGACTCTGGAATGCTGAACCTGGAAAGCACTAGGCCACCAAAAATCTTTTGCAAATTATTCTGTTTAGTGTTACACCCAGTAAGCTGACTTCTGGTGATTCCATACCATTGTGTGTCCTGAAAATCCCATTTGTTGTGCTTGTAGGGCTCTTCGGGAAGGATAGTGAAAAAAGAGATTTTAACCTGGATACGTGAGCATCACTGTAGTATCTTTAGCTCAGGTCCCATTAGAAATCCATGCACAGTAACAGATTGTGGCAATTAAAGACCAGAGCTCAACCTCATATTTCAAATGACTTTTTTGTCACACTCACTTATCAAAGCAATTACTTCTTAATGACAAGCATAACATTCCTCACTCTCTCTAGCACCCTACATGTCAACTCCCCAAAACACATCAAAGCGCACCAAGAGTTATGAGCACATGTAATGCAGTTATTCTCCAGATTTCAGTGGAAAAGCATTACCTTACAAAACCCTACCATAAGAAACAAACTAATTTAAAAAGAAACAGCATACAAACTATGTGGTGTGAGGAATGGCCCAGAAATAAAACTCAGAGGAGTAGTAGCCCTGAGTCTATAACTTTAAAATGAGTGGTCCTTTGGCACCTTAGAGACTAACAAAAATAGAAAGAGAATCACAAGCTTTCCTGGGCAAAATGTCACTTTAACATAATCCATGACAAGGGCTTGACGCATTTTTTAAAAATCAGAGAGAGAACCACAGCAGCTCTCTCTATATATATTTCCTCCTGGATTTTGATAACTCCCCCTTTCTTCTTTAAGGCTGGTCCTGTTTCTTCAGTTGGTGGTGAGCAGCTAAGCTGTAAATATTTGTCCTTCACCCAGACCTGCCAGCTGGCTGAGGGCTGCAGCTGACAGACAAGGCTGAGGGTGAAGGGGGGGAGAAAATACGTCCCAAAGGAAAAAGACTTACCAGACCTTCCTAATGGGGAAAGAGAAGAAAACTGCTTCCAGTGGGGTGCCCCAGACACATTCCCCCTCCCAGAGCCCCAAAATCTGGCACTTAGATGCTTGTTTCAAAGGGACTTTTCCCCACTAGTGTATTCCCCCCTTCTTTTTTTTCTGTACTTTCTGTCCCTTCTTTTCTCTCCACTCTGCTCATGCGAGGAGGTGGGTTTGGCCCAGGAAAGCTCAGGAGACTATCCATTTATTTTTCTTAGTCTCTACAGTGCTACAGGACGACTCCTTGTTTTTTAAAAGTTACAGACACACAGGGCTCCCCCTCCCAGACTGTCCAAAGCTGGGACTCCACCAGGTTCAAAGACGCTGCCCGCTCTGGGACTGGGTGGGGAGCAGTCTCCAAACGAGCCCCCCTGCGGGGTGCCTGGAGGGAGAGTGCGAGAGACGGAGGGAGGGATGGAGCCAGGGGGAGACAGAGGAGCCCCTAAAGGCGCTGCCTCCTTGGGCCAGGCGCGCAGGCAGCCAGCGGGAGCGGCTGTCCCCCTCCTCCCCGTCCGCGGCCGCCCCCTTACTTTGCAGGACGGCGCGGCCAGGCTGCGGCTGAGCGAGTCGAGGCGGGCGCTGTACTCGGTGAACTTCTTCTGGTAGCGCAGGGCTGTCATCTGCAGCTCCAGCTGCACGGCCGAGAGCTGGGCCAGCAGCGACTTCTCCCGCTTGCCGGCCCGCAGCGCCTCCTTCTTCAGCTCCTTCTCCAGCCCGCCCAGCTTGGCCTGCAGGCAGCCGTTGTGGCCCTTGAGGGCTTGCAGGCAGCAGTGGCCGCCGGCCTGCTGCTCCCGGTGGGTCAGCACCAAGCCGCAGCCCTGCTCGCAGATGCCCACGGGCCGGGCCTCGCAGCTCTCCCGCATGTGCGCGTCCACGTCGCGCAGGTTGAGCACCTGGCCGCAGCCCTTGTGGCGGCACCTGGCCGGCGAGAAGTCGCACATCTCGGCGTGGGCGCCCAGCTGCTGCAGCTTGACCACCTGGCCGCAGCCCCGCGCGTGGTGCTCGCACTTGATGTCCAGCTTGAGGATGAGGCTCTTGAGCGGCAGGACGTGGTTGAGCTCCTTGGCGGAGATCCGCTGGCACTGCACCGGGCAGCTGCCCTGCTGCACCACCCAGGGCAGCACGCAGCCCGCGCAGAACACATGGCCGCAGGGGGTGGTCAGCGGGTCCTCCAGCACTTTGTGGCACAGGTTGCACTTGAAGTCCGGGTCCACCTCGCCGCTGAAGCGGTCCAGCTCGAACCCCATCCTCCCCGAAGAGCGGGGCGGGGGCGCCACCAGCCCCCCCCCCCCCTACACACACCCCCTTCCCGGGAAAGCGGGGAGCAGCCCGCCCGGCAGCGGTCCTCGGGAGTTACGGCGCCCACGCTCGGCTGTGCTCGCGGGCCATCGGGAGCGGCAGCCCAGACTGGCTGGCTGCAGGCTGGCTGCTGGCTCCGCTAATTGCCGGAGACTTCCCTTGCGAAGGCTTGGGAAGCAGCCCTCTACCGTATTGGCTCGAGTGCACGCGCACGGAGTCGCGCTGTTCCCCTTCTCACGCTCCCCACCGTAGCCTCCTCGCTCGGGGCAGGCAGCGGATGCGATGGGGAGGGGGGGGGGGAGAGCCCGTGGGCCCCGCTCTGAGTGAGCAAAAGCTTTGTGGCCCCCACAGTTCCCAGCGCCCTGGGGAGGAGGGGGGGGGGGGCAGAGGACTGTGCCCGCTGCTGCTGTGTTGGGCAGAGCTCTGCAGACATGGGCAGGGGGTAGATCCATGATCCAAGGGGATGCTACTGTGGAGAAGTCAGGCAGGGGGGCGGGGAAAAGGGGTGCTTGGGGTGACCTAGGTCATGAGGGAACTTTGGGGAGGGAAAGTGAGAGGAACAAAAATGAGGGGGTAGAGGGAGGCACATGGGGGAGAGAAAAGTGGTCCTGGAGTGGATTTTGAGGAGGGGCTACAAGGAGGATGGAGGGGAAGCTGAGGAGATACAAGGTACTTAGAGAAGATGGGGAGGGAACTAAAGGGGGACAGTCACAGGAGGGAAATTGAAGGGCTTGGAGAGGTATAAGGCAGCTTGTGTGGGGACAAGTTCCACGGAGTGGGATGTGTAGTTGCCAAGCACTGGAGTGATCTTGGTGGGAGAGGTGGGGGAAGATCTGGGTGTGAGGGACAGGCGCCAGCAGGGTCTTTAGGCAAGGGTTGTTTGTCTGAGACACATAACCCAAGGTGGGGAGAGACACAGCTTAAGGAGGGAAGGTACTTGAGTGGGGGAATTGGGAGTACATGGGTACCAAGCCAGGGCTGGGAGTGGCGGGGTGGAGTTAAAAAGATTGAGGTATATAAAATATATCAAGGCAAGACTAGTTGGAGTGGGGGCAAGGGAACTAGGAGGAAGCTGGGGAGGAGAGTGTGGGACTGATGGGAGGGAAGCTGGAACACTCATGTTAGAAAACCTAAGTTTGATAGGAGGGTGTTAACCCTGTCCAAGAGATGAGTATAAACAGCACTCCAAATGGTCCAACAGTACTGTTCCTATCTTTATAAACATTTCCCAAGTTTGTGTGGTCTATTAATGTCTTATTAATGTCAATGGGAGTTATGTATGTATAGGCCCAAGAAAGTTTAGTACTTTTGAAGTCTGTCTTCACCCCGAGATCATCTCAGAGCATTTCATACCAAGCTATAAAGTGCTAGTGAGGCCACACCTGGAGTACTGTACAAAACATTGAGCACCATATTTTATGTCGACAGTGAAGAATTGGAAAAGTTATAAATTAGCATTGCCTAGCTCAGATTGTAAAGCAAAATTCTCCCACAATTCCCACCCACATATTCCATTTTGATTGGTCTTTGATTGCAAATTGCGGATCTTATTTCAAAAGAGGTTATTTTGTAATTTGGCACTGTCCATACAGCACCAAATTTCGAAATAACCCCTCTATTCCAAAATGTCCCTTGCTCATGGAATGAGGTTTACAGGGACGTCAGAAGAGCAAGCCCGAAAAAATAGGCTTGCTATTAAGACGTGGGATAGCTATATCGGGATACTCTGGCATTGCAGTGTAGACGTAGCCTAAGTGTGCCCTATTTTACAGTAAAGTGGGTACACCAAGATCTGAGGGCTTCAAGATGACCGTGAGCAGCCAATTATTATATCATGGTAGAATGATTTTCTGAATGTCTGAGATGATTATTTGTTTGGAACTGACCTTTCAAAAGTTGCAGTCTAGTTGTCACATCCTGATGTTATCTTGTCAAGCACTGGTGTTCTTTATACTGTCAGTTACTATGGGACGTAGGACTCGGGGCAGAGATCCCATTGACTTCAGCAGCAGAGCTTGCACAGTGCAGGTACATGGTGGGCAGGTTTATTTCATATGTCAGTAATACTGACTTCTTCATTATTTGATCTCATTCCTGTATAGGATAGTCAAAATTCTGATATCTTAATTAGTCAAATTTTCCCTTGTTTACAATGGGAGTTTAACTGAGTGGAGCCTTCGGGATTGGTCCCTATGTTGTATTACCTGTTCTGATAATGTATGCAGTATAAGGACCTGATCCAAAGTCCACTGAAGTCAATGGGAGCCTTTTTATTTACTTCAGTAGATCCTGGATCTAAATAGTGTAGGCCTTGTCCACGCAGGGATATTAACCAGCATAGCTATTATGGAATAAGCTAGTCTGCAATAGTTATTCCTTCATGGATATGCTCTTCCAAAATAAGCGTCTTTATTCTGGAATAATTTACTTCTCTCACAAAATTTATTCCTCAACAACTATCTAGTTAATTTCCCTGTGCAAGTAATGCCTTACTCAAATATTTTACCGTTTAAGTTCTTAGGGGCAGATACTGTCTCTTTTTATGGTTTTTTTGTAGTACTTATCCCTTTTGGATAATATTACATTAGCTACATTATCTCCCTTAAATATAACTATTAGAGATTAGATGAATTAGTTAAATCCTAATATCACTGTACCTTCCACTGCTGCTATTGAAACCAGTGAAAAAACGTCCATCGACTTCAGTGAGAGTGAAATTAGGAACAGGGTTCTTAAAAATTATTAAGAACTGTACAAATATCTGGATGGAAAATGTAGTCCAGAGCCTGTGTAATGTTTTCATTTGGAGTCACACCAGGCAGATGCTGATGGGGAATTATGTGATCCACTTTAATACTGCTTTTATGTGTGCACAGGCTTTTATTTATGAATTAAATGAAGTTTCAAGAAAGCTTTTCCAGGCCACCCACCATGTGTCACGTCTTTCCTTTATAAATTAGTTTGAGATGACGACAGTTGAGTCTCCTTGCTGTTGTTGTGCACAGTAGAAAACTGAATGGAACTTTTGCCGCTTGAGACAGACACTTAAATTTAGTTTTCTGTGACGAAAAATAATCCTTACTGTGAGCCTTTAATGTTGTTTTTCAAAGGCTGAGATTTAAAACTGAAAGGAGGTTTGGTTTCTACTGTAATTGCCAGCAAGACTGGAATTATGCTGCCTAGTTGTCGAGGGAGGGTCATTTTCATTTAGCTGGGTCTTTCATCATTAGATGTACGGTACTGGGGTGGGACCGCTTCTTGATCCCTTAGGGCTCTTTCATTTAACATTGATGTCCTGTCATAAGCATGAGGGCACCTTTTTGTGTTACTGGGAAAAGCCCAGGCATCGTTCCAACACTAGAGGGTTTGTGTCAAGCTGGGTTGGTGCTTACCGGGGTTCTGCAACAGGCTGTGTTTATTCAATGTTCCTTGTGTTTCTGTGAGGCCAGAAAGTTTATCAGCTTCAGAAAGAACTGAATGGAACTGAACTGGAGTACTCATTCAACCTAAGTAGGTTTGTGCCGTTGCTATTGAGAGCATGATTTTATGATCACTTCTGAGATTTTTGAAAGGAAGTTTCCTTTTTATACCTTTCTACCTTTTAAAAAAAGAAGCTGTTCAGCGAAGCTGGTTATGCAGTTGTAGCATGAAAATTTGCTCTATAGAAGCTGGCCCTATGTTATCATGATCTTCTGATTTATTTGGCTCCAATAAAACACTGAAAGGTAATAGAATCAGTTCACTAGAGCATGATTTTCCCCCAAACTTATTCTTGAGCTTATCTTTGTATTTCATCAGGTTGATTCGTACTGAAATTTGCGACTCGCTGTGTCCCTGATTCAGCAAAGTATTGAAACACATGCTTAACTTTTAAAATGTGTGTCTAAATCTTTTAGGCTGCTTTGGGGATTTCAACCAGAATTTTGGTGTCTGCCAAGGTGGATATAAATGTGTGGTTTTGAAAGTTTCCATATCCTATTATCCTTTGATCCATCTAGGAATTCATATTTTCTTATATGATGTATGTGCTTATCCTCTAAAAAGTAAAAAAAATGGCTTTTATTTTATTAACAAAAGAATGTCGGCCACATCTCTACTTTCCAGAGGATTAACACTCTGGTGATCAATATTCTGGGATTCGATTTAGTGGGTCTAGTAAAGACTCGCTAAATAGAATGTGAGGAGTAAGGGAAGCTGTGGAGATGGCACCAAGCTTGGCTTAAGGTTCATCGACTCCAACTACATTAGTTACATAGCTGGAGTTGCACACCTTAAGCTGACTTTCCAGGTGTAGGGTAGACCTGGCCTAATACATCCATTAGTAAGGCACATGCACCATAGATACAGTGACAGAGGAACACATGTGGGTATGTCTACACTTGCACCCTCTTTCAAGAGAGGGGTGCAAATGGAGACATTTGAAATTGCAAATGAAGCCGGGATTTAAATATCCCATGCTTCATTTGCATATTCACGTATGGCACTATTTCAAAATAGCGCTATTTCGAAATAACAGACGCTGTTAAGATGCAGTTATTTCGAGAGAAAATCTTTCGAAATAACTGGTAAACCTCATTGTATGAGGACTAAGGGTTATTTTGAGAGAAGGGTTTTCTCTCGAAATAACCATGTCTTAACAGCATCTGTTATTTCAAAATAGCGCTATTTTGAAATAGCGCCATAACACAAATATGCAAATGAAGTGTGGGATATTTAAATCCCTGCTTCATTTGCAATTTTGAATGTCTTCATTTGCATCCCTCTCTCGATGAACTTTTTCAAGAGAGGAATGCAAATGCAGAGGAACGAAATTGCAAATGAAGCGCGGATTTGAATTTCCTGCACTTCATTTGCATAATTGCATCCGGGTGCTATTATGCAAATGAAGCACGGGAAATTCAAATCAGCGCTTCATTTGCGATTTTGTTTCTCTGCATTTGCATTCTTCTCTCGAAAGAGGAATGCAGTGTAGACATACCCACATAAAGTGTCAGAGGGTTATTGTAGAATAACGCAAATGGGCTCCCAACAGGGCACTATCACAACACAAATTAATAATCATAGTAATATTTTTGCAAAATAGTGTTAGTAAGGACATTATTTATTTTAGTTAGGTCAGGACTTCACCCTACACTTATGCATTTGTGATTGGTGGTGGTGTGGAGAGAGATGTTTAGAACACAATTATATATACTGCAACACAGAACAATAAAATAAGAAAAAAATGGCTAATGAACAAGATGAACCACATTATTGAGTTGTGATTAATTTTATAACAAAGGGAAGTAATATAACTAAGTTGATTAAGCATAGTGCTTTTTAAAGGACTACTCAACAGAAACGTGGACATTTTCCCCTTATATAGTAGCCCAGAATGCTTTTGGTTTTGAAAAATATGTTTTGGTATTATTTCCATATGGGAGAGTTAAATATGAGAAGCTTTGGAACAAACATTTTTTATGTGGAAGGCTGTTGTATTTGTTTGTTCATTTATTTATTGCAGTTTATTTACTCAGAATTCAGTTCTTTTTATCTAGATACTTATAGAACTCTGATTCTCATTGCCATAGAACTTGAACACCTACAATTGTTCATGGATTTTAGTCTCGAAACTCGCCTGTGAGGTAGGGAAGTATTAGTCCCATTTGTACATGGGAAACTGAGGCACGAGGCAGAATAAGTGACTTGCCCAAGGTCACTCAGGATGTGCATGGCTGAGAGCCAGGAATCAAACACATGTCTCCCCAACCCAGTCCAGTGCTCTAGCCACTTGATCAAAGGCAGGAATTGGTTTTCAGGGAACTGCTTGTTTTTGTGCATTTTGTCAGTTGCCCTGATAAGTTGACTAAGGTGCAAGGCTGTTGAGTTGTTTGCCCAAAATCACAGAATGAGAAGAAGTTTACTGGAAGCTGTCTCTCAGGAAATGTCTTGCACCTAGTCCTTTGCTCTCACTAATAAGTCACAAACTACAAGAATATTTTGTTTGTGAATGTTCAGACCTGGACAAAAATAAAAGGTAGATACCGAATTATCATGCAAACCCCACATACTGTGCCATGTCATTTCTTTGCCTTTTACTCTCTTAGGCTATGTCTACACAGCGGAGCTATTCCGGGATGCCTTCAGTATCCCAAAATAGCTATTCTGCGTCTTTAAACGCGCCAGTAATTTTGAAATATATTTCAAAATAATGGGCACGCTATTCCCGGCATCCCTGTAACCCTTGTTCCATGAGGGTTAAGGGATTTGTCAAAATAGTGCTTTATTTCAAAATAACCTCAAAATAAGCTACACAATTTGTTGTAGCGCAAATTGTGTAGCTTATTTTGAGGTAAAGATGCTGTGTAGATACACCCTTATTTAACCAGTTAAAAGAGAAACAAACTGACATATATACCTAATTTCCTTTCACACATCTTACGTGCTGTAACTAATGACAATGTTTAAACTCTGACTATAATTAACTCTGTGGTTATGAATGGAACATAAAACATAAACCCTCATTAACGGCTCTATTCTGTGAGAGGTTGCTGGCCCTCCCTGTACAGTGAATTCAGTGGTAGGAGAGGCCATTCTATACCTCAGATAATAGGGATCTGAATGAATTACTATTGTAATGCTGTTATGGCTGCATAGAAATCATGTTCAAGGATCACACAATGTTCTCTTTGGGAAAACACAAAGAGATCCAGAAAGCTGAGAAATATTGGTTTGTTGTTGTAGTTTAATTTCTGAAGTTCTTGGTCTCAGACCTTTTCCCACTGAAATCAACAAAAAAATTCCTATTGCTTTTAATAGGAGCAAGAGTAAGCCCTTTTTCAAACTGAGAAAAAGACACCAAATAAAGTGAAATGTTCACTTGTGGCTATTTGAAATCAACAACATTTGGTTTGTCAACAGACATTTTGGAACAGACTTTCCTGCTTGTGCAGAATATACATATGCCCCAATATACAAAATCGGGCACTGGCATCTACAGACTGGTTTGTTAGTTCTGGAGTTCACTCACTCAAATGCACATTCAAATTTTGTGCAAGCATAGTAAGGAGTCTCTGAAAATGTACCCCTTTTTTACAGAAAAACAACTCAAGGGAAGACACCACTGTTATAAATAGGATTTATTTTTGAATTCTTTGTCACATGAATCCAGAGGTAGAAAAAGAGAAGCATAATGTTTTGCCTATGATGGTCAAAGAATTTTGAAAAATGAAGGGAAGAAGTATAGTCGTTTAGCTCAGGGCCTCGCTGTGGTTTCTATACATTGTTTGTTGATTGCTTTAAAATGTGAGTTCCCAGTAGGGATGTGAAAGGTTTACTGGTTAACCAGTAAGCCTCACCCTTAATGGGTGAGGTGAACTGGTCATGGTTAATAGGTGGGGGCTTGAGCAGCCCTCCATCTGCTGTGGGCAGGGGATGATCTAGCCCTGCAGGGCCTGCCACAGGTGGGGGAGGCTCCAGCCCTACTGGACTGGAGTGGCTTTCCTGCCCGCCCCTGTTTAATCGGTTAACCAGTTAACTAAATTAAATGGGATTTTACATCCCTAGTTCCTGGAAGTGCCAACCATCAGAAAGGTTGTGAACCGAGGTCAGGGGATCATGTTGCCGCTGTCCTTCCAAATTGCTGTCTGGGTAGATGGAGGGAGCCGTATGAAATGAGGCATTGGTATAGAAAAGGGTGCAAATCACTTCCTTAGAAGATTTATTCTGAGAGTAATTCAGTTCTGTTTGGTAGATGAACTAGAGTTCAGAAAAGTGTTTTTCTTCAAATTCTGAAAGATTTCATGTGAAAAAGTGCATCTACATGCTGCGTGGCAATTTTATCTCTCACCTGAGTTGTACTATAACTTCACAATGGCCATTTAGAGAAAGAGTGCTGCTGGAAGATCGCTGATTTTATGTAGATCATAAACTCAAGGTGTTTATAGGAAACTTCCCACGCCATTAAATCTGAAAGTGTCTACTGCTCTGTTTCCCATCCTGAAAACTAAATGTTGTCTTTAAGGATCTTGGTTTCTGTAGTCATTAATGGTACCTCATCCAGTGGACTGAATGACTCAGAGGACTAATAAGGGGGCATGGAAACTTGCACTGTGATACAAGTCAGTTAGGTTAACCTGTTCAGTTCAGAATCTAGTGCATCCTCTATCAAGCTCCTAGAGGAGAGTGCCAACATTGCTAAAACAACCTTCTGCTGGCAGCTTCAATAAAGAGGCCAACAAGCAGACAAAGGGACTAAACTACTATCCCTAATTGACTCTTCCAGTCATATTCAACCAAAGTGACGGTGCAGTGAAACTTACTTTGTGTCAGTCTGCATTTTGTGAGTAAATACAGCACCTGGCTCTCCGGGTATGTCAATCTGTCACATTCCAAATCATAGTACTAAATGCAACTGACCTGAAAAACAATCTACTCTGTTATGTTGTTTTGTTTATCTTCTGGTCCAAATGTGACACAACTCTCCTTATTTCAATGAGGTTGTCCCTGCCTATACCAGAGGTAAATATGGCTATTTAAAAGTAGCCCATATTTAGAGAAGAGATTTAAAACTAAAGCTTCTCTTTTTAAAGCCATACATATTACAGGCATTATGTTTATACCTGAATGTGCAGCTGTCAATACAGCACGCAAAATTTGCTAAATTACCAAAATTTACAATAATACAGAATTTAGCTCCATTAATCTAGTCAATATATGGATTAATGATATTTTGAAAAAAAATCTTTCTAGATCCGTTGGGTTTCTCCCCAATGTAATAACAGTTACTCTCAAGTCACAGTAGCGTAAGTAAGGAAAGAATCAGACTATTATGTGTATTCTGATTACCAATAACTTGGTTAAAAAATGCAAATCCTACTAGAGATTAAACAAACCTAGTTTTGTTGTTGAGAGACATGAGGTATTTTTCAAGTGTGAGGGGTTAAAAGAAGGATAAGGTTCACTGAGTTTAGAGGTAGGGAGAGTCTTCCTTTTTGAACAAGCAAGGTCCTTTGGGGACTCTTAAAGTCTTTCAAGGCATGGGTGAATAGGTAAAGAGGCCCTCCAGGCTTCCACATGATGGCTATTTTACTTAGCTTTTTCACTGGGCTGGAATTAAAAACATTAGAAACATTTTTTAAAGTCATACCTTTGTTGTGAACTTCCTAGAACTTGACTGTTTTATTTTTTCACCAAATGCTCTACAAGGTCCATTTTAATTAGATTGTTAAATGTTGATATTCACAGCTATCCCTTTCTAATTGGAAACAGTCTTTGCTGCTCTTATGGCTGTTTCAGTTCCAGGCTTGTTTCTCTTTTCCAAATGTCCCTGTTTTAGCAGCTTCCAAGGGTTTTTTCCCCTGTGGTTTATATTAAGGATGTCCTGGAAACTAAGTAAAGCTTTTAGTCAGCGAGCAGATTGAAAGTGTAGCTAGTATTTCAATGTTCTTTTCTGAAAGGAAAACCAAACAGGGATCATTCAATTTCTGCCATCTCTGTAATGCTTGTTGAGTTTATTTGTAGACTTGACTTCACATGAAGGTCCTAGCAAGAAAATAACTAGAGTTGGTTGAAAATTTAAAAAAACTAATATTGCCAAAAATGAAATGCTGAAATTGTTTCCCTTTCAAATGGTCTGACACAGACCATTTTTTTTCAAAAGTATTTTGCAACTTTTGTGATGATTTTTTGTAAACTTCTCATTAAAATGTTATCAAAATGATTGTTTTATTTATTGAATGCCCACTTTTTGATAAACAAGGTTTGGTTAGTAAGTGATAATTGATGTAAAATTTTAATAAAAATGTACTGAATGTTTTCATGGAAAAATATAGCTTGAGAAATGACTATTTTTTCTATTGGGAAACATTTTTGTTCAGAAAATTTTGTTTATGAGAGGGCGGAGATGAGACAGATATTAAAAGCCTATATCTTAGCAAACATTGTGGTCAACATAATGAAAAGAGAAGCAAATGGACGTTCCTAAGGAGGAGGTTCACCAAGAGGTGAAGAGACTCCCTGGAAGAACAAAGGTAATCTATCCAAGAAGATGTTTGTTTTTTAGAACATCTGTATTTATATCAAGTATGAGTGGATTCAGCCATCCCCGAAGGTCAGAAATGTCAGCTTTGAGTATCAGTTCTGTTTCTGGCTTGTTTCACATGCTTCTTGTGATTAATATTTTTTATGGTTTGTTCACTAACCCACATGTATACACAGTGAAACAAGCCCACACAGGGTCTGAAATGGATTTGGTACAAGCATTGAGTGGTATGGTGTTGACAGCACAGGTGGCTATGTGAGGGAAGCACTCCTTGAGATCTATGAGCTAAGTGTTCCCAGCCCATTCCATTGGGTGGCTATTCTTGCCCCAAATGACATGGTTGGAGGAAATTGTATTCATACTCCCATTTAAGGAGATGGCATGGCATTTGCCAGAATTAGTCAACTACATTTGCTGTGATATTTGAATTTGTTTTCCGTTGTAAATGTAGGGATTACAAAAATTAGGTAAATCCAATGTGGTGAAGATCTATTGTATTCCAGTGCCATACTGAGTTCTTTCTGGACTTAAAATATACTTGACTTATCTTGACATGAACAGGTGTCAGGGAGTCATATTGCTAAATGGGAGAAGGTTCTCAGCTAAATTGTGGTTAGAAGAGAGGGAGTTACTGGTTTGGAAGAGGTTGGGATCCTCCGAATACTTTGCTCCTCTGCAGGTGGAGTATGGACAAAAAGGATGGCGAAAGCTACCCCCAAGCCAAGGCCGTGTGTGAGGATAGTCATGAGTTGGAAAATGGTCTCAGATTCTTTGCAATGTGCACTTGATTCTGCAAGGAATTGAGCATTCTGGCCTTCATCCAGCAAAACACATAAGCAAATACTCAACTTTAAGCACGTGAATAGTAAAACAAGCGCTTTGCTGGATCTGGGGCCTGGGTGCTCACTACTTTGCACGATTGCATTCCAGTTCCACTGGATGCTGGGGCCAATGGATCTTCATAGTCCCAGATGTTTGGCCCACTCCTAGGCTGGCCTTCTGCAGAGGCAATTTACATGTGACCTGGGAGATGCACAGGCACCTGTGTGGTGGCTGCACAATTAGAATCTTTGTTTAGCCCCCCTCCTTGGTTCATAAATGGTGTAAAGGACTTTCCACTGGTCCTGTGTGCCATGGGTGAATTTCTCGTCTACAGCGTAATATCCTTTTACAAGTAACAACTATTGTAAATACATTATGGAAAAACCTAGCAATGGTCTTTATAAATGCTCCCTAATGGAAAATGAGTGTAACAGAACATGAATAATAGATAGAGAGCAATTTTATAACATTTGTATTGTTATAGCACAGTATAAACACGGGAAGGCAAAATAGTGGCATGGCAAATAGAAATCTTCCTTAAATAGGTGGCATCAGGAAGCAGCTGCAGAAAGGGGATTTGGTAAGAAACACATCATGAGCCATACTAATTATTCATCAGATATGCCTCTGATGCTTAGCAGAAACCACTGTTTGTTTCATAGTCTTTGGGTGACAGGCTCGATCCTGAACGAACTTACAGCCTCCCACTTTAGCTGTGTGGAAGTGATTAGCAGAACTGGTTAAAAAGCAGAAAAATTATGTATAGAAATTTTATCTAAATTATTTTCCTGTTTCTGTCCATTAGAAGATCAATGGACATTTTTACTGCATAATCAAAATTTGTCCGTGGCAAATGTCCAGTTTAATGATGCCTACTGTGTTTAGACTCTCCTTTTGCTGAAATTTTATCAGTCTTTGGCCCGGTTCTGATGCCATGTACAGGCAAACATCCAACACAAGAAAAAAAGAAAACAGAGTTATATTGATATTTAGATAAATGAATTCCAGAGCATTATAAATAAATAACGAATTGTTACTGTTCATAAGGTTAATACATCACAGTAATTTTGTACTTAAAAAGTCACTGTAAAATGCACTATTTTCTTCTACAGTAAAAAAAATATTGCAGTGCTGGCAAGGAAAATTTGGACCAACAGGGGAAAAAAATCAGGAGCTGACATAAGTAAATTGTTGTTCTGCAGAAGATTATGGAAGCCTGATGAAGTAGACTCTAGTGACTGAGTCAAGTCATTGAAAAACATGATACAGAGTAATGGAATCAGCAAAAGGTATCAGTCTTGATGGCAGAGGTAAATGATCCATCTGGTTACAACTATTTTAAAGGCAAAGGTGAGAGTATTGAATTAGTACAGCAGGATCACCTGGTCAAAGGGAAAGCTGTTAAAGATGTTTATTAATTTACATTTTCAAATGTTGGCATTTTAGAATACCATAATCATTTTTATTTTAAAAAAATTGTGGCCATACTCACCGTATGGAAATCTGGTGTTTAGTTCTTATGTGGAATGTTGGAGGAAGTACTTATCAGATCATGTCAACTAATTTCTGATATCTGTTGTCCTACTAGTGATAAAAAACAGAAGGTACACTTCCAAAGTTAGGGTCTCCCCACTAGTTGTTTTTTAATATCTTAGGTCAAATATTTCATGCTCTTGTGACTTTCCATTGTATGAGGTGTCTTTTCTGAGGACCATGAGTCTTGTCTAGGTCTGACATGGAGCCAAGAGCCAAATTAGTCTCTTCTGTAAGTCAGTAGCGTTACACCAGGGAGGAATTTGGCTCAGTGTGTCTGAGATACATTTTCTCTCCCATCTTTTTGTCTTTTTCTGACTTTTCTTCCTTTCCTTTGGCCTCAGTCTCCCTTTTTCCTACTTCTCCCATCTCAATCCCCTTGCCAATTTGCCCTTCTCATCTCTAAACCCCTCTCTCCTTTCCCATTTCATTCACTCTTTTCCCCTCCCCTTGCTCTCCTCATCTCCCAGTTCATTCTTCTTCTTCTTTTTTCCAGTGCACAGCATCTGGTTTTACTTGGGTGTCCTTGGCAGGCCTTTTGTACTACTTACTACGCTGGCTTCCTACCAAGCTCAGACACACAACCTTCTGAGTCTAATATGGCCTTGAATGATGCGTTTTAAGATGGTGTAAGGGGATTTGTGACTCACTGCCCCGGCTCCTCCTTCTGGTCACTTCGGGAATTAGCTCTGAAGCTCAGCAGGGCACCTTCTTTTGGCTGGTGTATCACCCATCGTCACTCTACACTCTCTCCATGCTCGAGCTCTGGACTTGCTTCCAGGACCACAGTGTCCTCTTCAGGGTACTGCTCTCCATTACTGCCCACTACACTGGTGTCTCACCCTCTTCTAAGGATATCAGCAGTCCTCAGTCTTGCACCTGCCACCATGGCCAACTGCAGCCAACGTCTAGCCCCTCACCTTGCCTTTTATCAGGGGCAAGCTGCAGTCTGTATAGACTATGCTCCCATGGTGGCTACATGTGATGTAAAGGAGGCAAAAGGGAACCCAGGTTCACCCACTACTCTGGGTTCCAGCTCAGGGACTCTCTGGTTGTCTCTCAGGGACTCTCTTGTCCTGACCTCCTTTACTCCACTGTACTGCCTCTCATTAACTGTGCCACTTCCCTGTGACCTCTTGCACCTCCCTGGTCCTTGTGTCATGTCTTGCAACCTGGCAGATGTCAGGTTGGAGCCTCTCTTGTTCTGCTTCCTCGATCCTGCCCAGCACTGCTCCATCCAAAGTGCTTCTCAGGGAACCAGTCCTGCATTTTCCCTGGTCAGAACCTTCCTGCTCACTGCTCTGTTGAGTAGCTCCTTATAAACAGGACTGCTCCAGCAAGCCACCCTCTGTTTGGCTCCATACAAGCTTCTCGCTGATTGGCCAGGGCTCTGTGTAGGCTCCCTCCAGCCTTCTTTAACTTCTTTCTTGCTGGAGTGAGGCAGCTGCCCCACTATATATGGTAATTCTCAAACTGTGGTCTGCAGACCACTGGTTGTGTATTAGAAAAACTTCCAAGAGATTCATGGAACTGCTGCTATCATGATAGTGAAGAATATATCTGTTTTCAAGCTCAAAGCTTCTTATAGCCTAGTTTAAGACTTATTTAAATGTTCCAGGGGGCTATACAATACTAAACTTATAAACAAGGAACCCTTGACTATACTCTGCTTTATGTCTGTCTTTGTTGAACATTTCTTTGGTTTATACTCAACCATAATCAAATTGGAGAATGATGCAAATGCATTGGAGGACAGAACAAAGCTACAAAATGATTGGAAAGAGCAGAGGAAGCTGCGGTGTAACTTTGTGTGCTAGTAGATGTAAAGCCCTCTACCTAGGGAGAAGAAATAAAAAAATGAAATGAAGATGTAGAGACATAACCTGGTATCGACAGCCATCTCTTAAATAATGTTATCTTCATCTATGTCTCCTTAATACTATTCCAGTAGCGCTTTTTTTCAAGCAGCAAAAATCAGTTACTGCAGAGAAGGTGTCAAATTGTGAGGATGGGAGGGGATATGACAAAAGAGAGGGTTTTGGTCTCAGTCAGTTCTTAAGAAGAGAACTGCTGTGGCTGTACGTAAATTACTTCATGCGCAAATTGCAAGAGTGTTCAATTCTGCACAATAAACGGCAAGTTCTGGTGTAAAGTTATGGACGAATTAATGCAAAATAATGAAAACTGAGTCAAGAACTATAAAAGAAAGGTAGTTCACTTGAGAGATGCTGGCATACCTACACATCTCACATCTGCTATTGGAATCTGGCCATTTGGTAGAGTGGTAATGAAGGAATTTATTGTAGAAGAACATAAAACTTACTCTCGTGATTTCTTATCAAAGGATACTACTAAACTCAAAGTAATTCCACATTAGTGCTGATTTGGGAATAAATGAAACTCTTGCATTAGTATTTGTTGTTGATTTTTATCATATGGTTCTTCTACTCAACTGATTGTCTGGGGACAATAACATTTTCCCAATATGTCTTCAGAAATATCAGTAAGCGCTCCAATAAGATGCCAGCTAAATATTCCACAAAGTGTTTGCAGTTCATGCGCAATCTTTTCTCCATTCTCCTCCAGCTGTGTTTTAACATTAATCTAATGCATCCCCAATGAGCAGTTAGCATTTTTGTGACCTCAAGCATAGTTTTTCCTGTTTCCATATATATAAACTGAATAGTCAGATTTGCAGAAAAGTAACCTTACTGTGCACCTCTTTACTAAATTACTTTTGTTTCTTTTTTGTAATATCTTAATCTCTGATAATATTTGGAATTTCTTGAGGGAGGAATAATATTTTGCTTTCAGATTATTTTAAAACTTGTATTTTGAACAATGTAGATTGTATATGCTCATAGGTTCCCATTGAGTTTAGCAAGCTCTGAATCAGGCCCATAACACCCTATATAGCAGTCAAGTCAGTAATTTTATGAATGGAAATAAGTGCTAGTTGTAGACAGCAAGGGGCATACCAATTAAGTATTGTTTCAGAATCATAAAAACCTTGCTCAGCTCATAAAACTCAATTTTGGTTATTTTTTACTATCAATCCTTTAGTTGTGCTACCTAAAACTGTTGTCAAATAGCATTAGTTGCGGAATGACTGACAAGAGCTACTAAGATGCCCATCTTTTTTTATCATTCATTTTGGGTTAAATTTCCCTGTCTCCAAAGGGACCTTGACAGTGCTGCTACAAGGAAGGGTCTGGGACAAGAGGAGTTGTTATGCAGAGTACAGTGCAGCAGTCCAGTCTTGAAGTGGTAGGAGAGCAAGAACCATGTCTGGACAGACTGGGTCACAATCTGTAAGTCAGATATAAGTTACTATAGAGAACTTTCTGGGTGTCTGGCTGATGAGTCTTGCCCACATGCTCAGGGTTTAGCTGATCGCCATATTTGGGGTCGGGAAGGAATTTTCCTCCAGAGTAGATTGGCAGAGGCCCTGGAGGTTTTTCGCCTTCCTCTGTAGCATGGGGTACAGATCACAGCTAGAGGATCTCTGCATCTTGGGGTCTTCAAAGTATTTGAAGGCTTCAATATCTGAGATATAGGTGAGAGGATTATTCTAGGAGGGGTGGGTGAGATTTTGTGGCCTGCACTGTGCAGGGGGTCAGACTAGATGATCATAATGGTTCCTTCTGACCTTGGAGTCTATGAGTCTATAAGTGGATAAAAGTGTTCCTGGACACTACTGTGATTTGATTTTCTAGCAGCAAGGTTTAGATGGTAGACCATGGTAGAAATTGAAGGAAACACATCTGTGACATACACACACACTCCCCCGCCACCCCTCTGCCTCGTGAAAACTGGCTTATATATATGAATATGCATAACTCGAAGAGGTTTGAGACCAATGGTTCGCAACCTTTTTTATGCTGCAGACCACCAAACCCATTCACAACCTTTGGTGGGCTGGTAAAATTGTATTTGCATGTTCATTATAGCTTGGGGCCTTGCTCTCTTCTTAGCTCAGCTCCCCTCTGCCTGACCCAGGCGATTCCAGCTCACACGGAGCAGGCCTGGAGTATTGGCCTCTCCCTGTTGTTCATGGCAGGGTCATCCCAGCACCTGGAGTTGACGCCACCCTGCGCAGGCCCTGCCTCTGCTCCACCTTCCCCCTCCTCCTACTCCACGCCTTCCCCCAAGCCCTCCCCCTGCTCTACTTCCACCATACCCCTTCCCACCCCTGCTCCTCCTGACCCAAGCCAGGGGATAAACAAGGGCTGGGTGGCAGCAGGGGTCTCCCTGCCTCATCACCTGTCCCTGAAGTCACCATGGCAGCGGAAGCCAGAGTGTCCCAGTAGCCTGCTCTGCTCCACTCCACCTCACCCTGCCACCTGCTTCTCCATATTGTTGGGAAGGAGAGCACCCTGGGGCCTGGACGTTTTGCTTCCAGCTACTGTGGAGAAGCTGTGTGCAGCAGGCCGGGAGAGCACAGCAGCTGCTGGGCCCCTTCAGCTCCCATCACCACAGTGTGTGTGTGTGTATGGGGGGGGGTGACAACCGCTGTTGCAGCCCTGAACCTAACCCATCCATAGGACTATTGTAGCACCCACTGTGGGGGCCCCCAAAGTGTGAGGGTCCAGAGCAGCTGCCCTGAACTGTCCTACAGATGGAATAGTTCTGGTTCATCAGAACTGTCCGTCTCACGGTCTTGGTTTCCCATCAACCCTTCCTCTTTCTTTTCCTACTGTAAGCTAGCTAACCAAAAGTCCTCTCCCCACGGAGTTTTAGTAAGAGGCCCACAGTCTTCTTACACTTTGTTTCTTTCAGTGTCTTAGTGCAGTGTTTCACATTTCCAGATCCATTTGAGGAATGTGATCTGATGTCACAGGACTTCAGAATTCTCTCAGTGCGTCTGACTCACACAGACATATGAATCACTCTTTCTGTGGTAATGTGAACCCAGTTAAGTGTGTGTCTCTTTTTCACACACAAAGTAATTTAGCTGTTTGAGAGAAAAGTCCTACAAGGAACCCTGTCCTCCTCTATCACTTCATGGAAAATTTCTGTCAGAGGAAAAGTGATTCTGGCATGACATGGAAAATTCCATTCCTCCATATTACAGTTAAGAAGAGTCTGATTACATTTTAAGACCTATTCTTTGGAAAATTCATTGAGCAATTGGCATTTCCTCTATCTGGCAACACCATATCCCTCATCTTTCCCTGTGTATACTGAATACATGGCCCAAACAATTTGATATTTTCCAATAGATAAAATGAAGCTCTTTGGCAGACCCTTTATTGTCACCTCTGAATTTGCAGTGTAGTTTGGTTCAGTTGGAATGTGTGCTTTGCTTTGTTATTTAATTTTGCTTCAAGTCACCAGTGTGTCCACTCTATCTGTTCTGAGAATAAGGTTCTCTTTACCTTTTGTGATATCTTTTGTGCAATCCCTTTCTCTGAAAAAAAGTGTTCAGTTCTTGAAGAAATATAGGTGTCTGCCTAGTAGCCATCTCCAGTCTATATTGTACATGTACCCAGTACACAGTTTCTTTGATAAATGCTAAGAACTTTTGGCGCTCTAGCCATGTGATTTTAAGTGTACATTCTCATTTCAATACACAGTTATATGATACATGTAGACACTGTAGATGCTGGTGCATGAAAATTATTGAATTAGGAGAGAGGTGGGTAAATTAGAGTCCAGAATAAGGATGCAAAATCCCAATCAATCGGTAAACCGGCTAAACGTTAGGTGGGAACCCAGGCTGGGGCTGGTTGTAAGTTTCTGGTGCCCACACTGGGGCTGGGCCTGACTGTCAGCTCCTGGCACCCATGCTGGGGCTGGAGCTGAAGCTGGCTATTAGTTCAGCCCCCACACTGGGGATGGAACTACTGGGCCCCCCACATTCGGGCTGGGACTGGCTGCTGGCTCCCAGCCCTGGCTGCTCCTGGGTAACCAGTTAACCCATTACCTGTTTATATCCCTAATCTAGAAAGCAACAAACATGATAAAAGGTTGTAAAAGCCTGATCTTTGATGAAAGGTTTAAAAAGAAAACCTGGGCGTGTTTAGTGTTGAGAAAAGTAGGCTGAGCAGGGACCTGATAAAAATCTTCTAATATGTGGACAGGACTTTGAATCATAGATCTGGAAGAGACCTCAGGAGGTCATCAAGTCCAGCCCCTGCCCAAGGCAGGACCAACCCCAACTAAATCAACCCCTGCCAGGGCTTTGTCAAGACGAGACTTAAACACCGCTAGGGGTGGAGATTCCACCCCCTCTCTAGGTAACCCATTCCAGTGCTTCACCACCCTCCCAAAGAAATAGTTTTTCCTAGTATCCAACCTAGACCTCCCCCACTGTAACTTGAGACCGTTGCTCCTTGTTCTGCCATCTGTCACTACTGTGAACAGCCTCTCTCCATCCTCTTTGGAACCTCCCTTCAGGAAGTTGAAGGCTGCTATCAGATCCCCCCTCACTCTTCTCTTCAGTGGACTAAACAAACCCAAATCCCTCAATCTCTCCTCATAGGTCATGTGCTCCAGCCCTCTAATCATTTTGGTTGCCCTCTGCTGGACTCTCTCCAACACGTCCACATCCTTTCTATAGTGGGGGGCCTAGACCTGGACACAATATTCCAGATGTGGCCTCACCAGATCCAAATAAAAGGGAATAATCACTTCTCTGGATCTGCTGGCACCTAATGCACCCTAGTAGGTCAGTTTTATCCTACAACCTCAGGTCATAGACATATGGTGTTAAGAATTAGCTTTGAAAAATGTTGTTGCCACTGGCGGGCCCGAGCTGTAACAGAATGGAGGTCAAAAATGGAACAGGTATGAAGACTGAGTTTAATTTTTTATGCCTAGAGATGGTAGCTCTAGAAAAAGGGTTAAGTGGGGAAAGATTTGCATGTCTGCTGCTTGGGATGTACCAGTTCTGTGGATGCTGCTGACAAAGATAAATATGTTTCTAAAGTGTTTACCTGCTGCAGTGCTAAATATGTGCAAACATATTAAAATGGTACTGAGAATAATTCACTCTCTAAAAATGTGTGCATGCCAAACAGATTGAGAAAGATGAGGGGAAGGAAAGAGGAAAGGAAGGAAAGGTCATAATTACCAGGACAATAGTTGAAGTAAGACAGCTATCGAAAAGGTGCAAGCTGCCCGTGCTACAGCCATCATAGCAATGTCCAATCATTCTCCAAACTTAGAGGTCACCGTGGAAATCCCTAAATGTGGGTAGTGTCTAAACATACTGATCCATCAGGATGAGGCTGAAAACGGAAGTATCATTTGTAGCTTGGCTTTAAAAACCTGTAGTGCCATTTTAGGTTCTGATCTTGAAAGGGACCCACTGTTATTCCTTGGCAGATTAGGGTTCAGTCCAGTTGTTTGTCAAAGATGACAAAGAGCTCTACAGCTCAACTTCTCTGGCAGTGGTGGGCAACCTGCAGCTTAGAAGTCGCATGTGGCCCATTGAGATTCTCTGTCGGATCCATGAAATATTTTGTTTACTGTTGCCTATGCGCAGGGCTGCCAGAATTTATTGGTTTCCATTCACATCGGTTTTTTTTCCTACTGGTATTATTAAAGTGATACACATGTAAAGCAAGGGCACATGAGGTGAGGTGCATGCTGATTGCACACAACATTGACTGTGAGAGCCGTGCGCTCCCTCTGCATCCAATCAAAATGCTGCTATAGTTCAGTCGGCACCCCCCGCAAATTCTAGGTACGCGAGCACAGTTAGCAAAACTACCCTATCCTGTGAGGCCATTTTGGTTATGACAATCTTGCAGCCCACTAAGATGAAGATGTATCCCCCTCATTAGCCTAGGTTGCCCATTACTGTTCTATAGTCACTAAATCAATATAAATCTCTCTGGGTATGTCTACACTACCCTCCTAATTCGAACTAGGAGGGTAATGTAGGCATACCGCACTTGCAAATGAAGCCCGGGATTTGAATTTCATTTGCATGAAGCCGGCCGGCGCCATTTTTAAATGCCGGCAGTTCGAACCCCGTGCCGCGCGGCTACACGCGGCACGGAGTAGCTAGTTCGGATTAGGCTTCCTAACTAGCTGTACTCCTCGTGGAATGAGGAGTACAGCTAGTTCGGATTAGGAAGCCTAATCCGAACTAGCTACTCCGTGCCACGTGTAGCCGCGCGGCACGGGGTTCGAACTGCCGGCATTTAAAAATGGCGCCGGCCGGCTTCATGCAAATGAAGCCCGGGAAATTCAAATCCCGGGCTTCATTTGCAAGTGCGGTATCCTACATTACCCTCCTAGTTCGAATTAGGAGGGTAGTGTAGACATACCCCTCTCTCTCTCTCTCTGTCTGATTGTTGCTTCAAACAAAATCAATTGGACAATGTTTGAATGAGACAATAAGAATGGAGTCAACCAAACAAATATCATCTTACCCATTGTTATCAAAGATGTATCGCCTGGGAATTTGCATAATCTTCCATAGGAGTTCTTTTTATAGTCATCTAACTATGTCTTACATCAGCTATGCTCTACTTTGCTTTAATTGTCTGACTTTATGTTATTCTTACTATCTGTTTAATCGAACTAGGAATTAATCAATCTCTGGAAAGGACAGCTTTATGTCAGGGGAGGGAGGGAGTCTGTCTTTATATGAAGCAGACTTCAGGAAAGGCATTATTGTTCTACGTAGACTAACTAGTTGTTGCATGAATAATCTGCAGAGGCATATGGAGCACCTTCGTTGTCTGTTCTGTTTTAGGTTGAAATGAGATGTCAAAGTCCATTTGTCTCCTATTGTGTAAAAGTTAAAAAAAGAAATATCTTCTTTGTGCTACTGACAATATTGTAATGTCCCTGGGCTCTAAGACTGCACAGTGTTTTCTGCAAAAGTCAGTGTGCATTTCTTGTTCAAGGTTGATTTAGTCCTGTTTAGTTTACTCTTTGAACACACAGAAGTTTCAATTTATACATTCTGAATACACAGCTGGGAGAAACACACAGAAGAAGATTCAGCGTTGCCTAAATAAGATGACCGGCTGTGTTCTACTTGTGTAGGGTCTTGAGAAATTTGTGTATTTAAATTTGGTGTCCTTGCAATCCTCCCTAGTGTGCTGTCTCCTCATGGAACTATCAGGGGCTTTCTTCTTTACATAAGAAAAAAACAAAACCACAGTATTTCAGCTCACAGGCAGAGAATAGGAAGGGCAGAGGTGCATTAATGCTGCTGCAGTGGCATTAAATTGATCATGTTACGTATATTCAAATAATAAGAGCAAGTGACCCACACCTCATGCTGCAGAGGAAAGAAAAAAATACCCTAAAGATCACTGCCAATCTGACCTGGGTGAAAGTTGCTTCCCAATTCCATGCATGGCAAGCTAGACCCTGAGCATGTGAGCATGAACTACCCAGCCTTTTCCAAAACATGCAGTTGTCCCAAGCTTGTGCTACCCAAAGGAGCCAGAAATATCCTTAGAGAACCAGCACGTCCACAACATCTTCACTGACTTCCCCCTCCCCTCTGGCAAAACAGCCCCTAAAATAATTTTGCTGCCATTGGTGGCTGTACCAAAACTTCCCCAGTGAGGTCCCAGCTCTGGATGTTTTGTCAACATACCCTAGGTTGGAAGCAACTCTTTTAAAACCTGATTTTGCACCCATTGAAGCCAGAGTTAACTTTCTCTGAATTTCAGTGGGTGCAAAAATAGGCTGAAAGGGACTGATCGTCTTTATACATAGTACTAGAAATAGTACTTTCTAACATATGTAATCCCACTGACTCCAAAGGGAGTATTTTCAGTAATGAGCATCTGGGGGATTGGTCCCGAAGGCAAAGATCCTCCAAGGTATTTAAGTGCTTCTCTCCTAACCTTTTCCAATGAGCATTAGCCACCCGAATAGCTTGGAGGATCTGTACTGGAGGGCAATTAAGCACTGGAGTAAATTGCTTAGGGAGGTTGTGAAATCTCCATCATTGGAGATTTTTAAGAACAGGCTAGACAGACATCGTCAGGGATGATCTAGATGGTGCTTGGTCCTGCTGTGAGGGCAGGGGACTGGACTTGATGCCCTCTCATGATCCCTTCCAGTTCTAGTGTTCTATGATTCTATGAACTGAGCAGCTAGCACCTGAAATGGCTGAGATCCCAATCAACTCTGTGAAAATAACTGAGTGAATGATGATACTATATGTTTCTTGAGTAATTTATTGGGAAAATGTCATGAAATTTATCCTAGCAATTATTTGATGAATGTTATTCAACCTGGTCTCGTTGTGACACTGATCAAAAGCTCGGCTGTGTGCTGAGGACCTTTCTTAAACTAGGGTGACTCACTGTCCAAAGTCTGAGGTGATGCCTACACACCAGGCTTCTTGCGCAATAGCGCGTCCACACTGCAAAAATGCATCGAGAAAGCAATACGCTTTTGTGCAAGAGAGTGTCCAGACTGCATGGACGTTCTCTCGAAAGGAAACTCTGATGGCTATTTACAGAATGGCCACCAGGGCACCTGTGCTTTTTTCGATTGCTTCTTCTTGCACAAAACCCCCTGTTCCCTGTCCACAGACACCTTTTTGCGCAAGAGCTCTTGCGCAAAAAGGAGTTATTCCTTATAGAAGGAGGAATACCTACGCCAGAAAAACCCCACCGTGCTTTTGTTTTACTTGCGCAAAAACATGCTTGAGGTGTGGATGCGCCACAAGTTTTTACACAAAAACAGCTGTTTTGGCACAAAAACTCTATAGTGTAGACTTAGCCTGGTTTACTTGGATAGTGCCACTGAAGCCCCTAGCTCTTCACTTGAGCTTCAGAAAGCTCATATAAACTTTTCTTCTTTGCTGTCAGGTTTTAAAAAAAATCCCCAAACCCTGCAGCCTTAATTAGTGTGCAGCAGTCTTCTTTTTCATAACAAAATCGGCCTAACTGTGAGTGAGGGGGTTTAGTGTTGGGTAAAGAGGAGAGTTGCATTAATCATTTTTTTGCCCTGTCAGTAAGAGTCTGCATTTTAATGTTAGAAATGCAGACAGTTGTGTCTGAGTACAAGCTTGCTCATTCCCACTAAGCATTATCTTCAGTTCAGATGCCTCGCAAAGTCATAATCCCATGTTTATGACTAACGTGAATAAAGATAACATTACAGGAACTATTTGCTCTACCAGTGATTTTCTGAAGTCCTCATGTGACTAAAGGCTTTTGTTGGAATAACAGCTGTCTTCACCCTGACAACTTGCTTCCTTTTGTTTGAAACTGAAGTGAAAGCACAGCATAGGTGCCGGCTCTGTGGGTGTTCCGGGGCTGGAGCACCCATGGGGAAAAATTAGCCGGTGCAGAGCAATCCCCAGCACCAAGCTCCACCTCCCCTCCCCCGGCATGCCTCTTGTGTACCAGCAGCCCCACAGACCAATTCATCCTCCACCCTGCCATGAACAGCAGGTTCACAATGTTCAAGAAGCTCTGGGAGCCTAGGAGCAGGAGCGGAGGTGGGGTGGGGCAGGATGGGGGTTTGGGAGAAGGGATGGAATGGCGGTGGGGGTAAAGCAGGAGCAAGGGTTTGGAGGAAGGAGGAGAGTAAGGATGTAGCCTGAGGTGGAGCAGGGGCATTGAGCACCCCCGACTAGAGGGAAAGTCAGAGTGATCACACAGTGACTTACTCTAGAGATTATTAGTGAGACAAGGTGGGTGGGGGGAATCTTTTACTTGGCCAACTTCTGCTGGTGAGAGACATAAGCTCTTGAGTTTACACACAGCTCTTTTTCAGATCATTATTGTGATGTTCTTATGATTTCACTGCAAGGAGGAAAAATCTGCTGCTTGGTCCTGATCTTATTCTAGAAGAAGTCAGTTATGTCTAAACTACCAGGTTATTTCAAAATAATAACTCCTGACATAACTACAGGTTGGACCTCCCAAAACTGCGACTCCCTCATCCAGCAACATCTGTGGTCCATGGCAGTCCTGGCTGGGAGCCCCAGTAACAAGAGGGTTGGCGGCTTGGAGCCTGGCGGGTCTGGAGCTGGGACCAGAGCAGAGCCCTGCTAGCTCAGCAGGGGCTGCAGCAGCCTCAGTTGCAGGGCTAGAGACATGATAGCCACAGTAGTGGGGAGATGGCTGGAGATGCGGCAGCTGCCGCAATCCTGATAGTGGGGCCAGAGCTGGAGACACGGTAGCCCCAATAGCAGGGCTGGGGCTGGAGTCGCAGAAGCCTCATCAGCCCTGGAAGCAGGGCTGGGCTTGGGGCAGTCTGGGATGCTGGGGTTGCAGCAGCATGGCAGCACAATGAGGGGCGGTAGGGGCCAGTAGCAGGGAGGGAAGGTGGTCTGGGGAGCTGGTAGCAGGGGACCTCCTCTGGTCTGGAAAATTTCCTTGTTCGGGACTGGTCAGGTCCCGGGGGTGCAGGATCGGAGAGATCCAACCTGTATTTCAAAATAAGCTTATTTCTTGCCACAAGCAGGAATTATTATTTCGAAATAACAGGCTTGGTTGTGTGGATGCTCGCTTTGTTATTTTGAAATGGGGAGTTATTTTGAAGTGCAGACATGCCCTAAAGGTTTTGCCACTGACTTTAGTGGAACCAGGACTCCGCCCTAAGTGAAGTAGCACGGTGTTGCTGAGAATGTCCGGAGTATGTGGGCCAGATTTTGCTCTCACTTAAGTTGGTGGAAATCACAACTGTAGACAGTAGTGGTGTTGGAGGCGATGGCTTTACTCTGATTTTACCTCAGTGTAACTATGATAAGAATTTTGCCCCATTCTTGATTCAGAGGAGATATAACCTTCCAGATCAAATTCTGCTTTCAGGTACATGAAAGTTGTATCCATGTAAATGAGGACTGTACTGCATCCTAATGGTAAATCCTCCCATTGTTTATGTAAACAGCATCTCACCAAATTAAATAGGAGATATTTGTGCACTTCTCATAGCAGAACTTGGTCCTAATAAGTTATCCAAGCAAAACAACTAACTATATGAATAACATCTGATTATTTAAAAACAACAGATTGTAAAGTTACCTTTAGTATCACCTTAACTAAAGCTGTAGCAAGCTGGTATCTTTGCAAAGACTGTGCATTAATGTTTGTTTCAACTCATCCAGCTTGATAGAAGTCCTAAAGTTTGACACCAGCATAAGTACTAGCTATAATAGCAAACAGATCCATATAATTCACAATTTCTTTTAAAGGAACCCTGTCAAAAAGTTGAGGAAAATCAATCTTTTGTTCAACTGAATCTTGATTAAAATGGATAAAGAATGATTTTTTTTCCCTACTAAAACAGAAAACAAAAACAAAGCCCAGCCTGGGCTAGTTCATACAATGGCAAAAGTATCAGAAATAAATGGAAAATTATTATACTCTCAACCCGGCCTCATGCTACTTTACAGCACTGATTTTTTTAACTGAATGAGACAAATGGGTATTGATGGTGACTGTTGAATTGTTCTCTGCTCAGTTAGTTACACAGTTAGAGGCATCCTTTCCCCAAGCCATTTACTGCTAGAAGAGAGCTGTATCTACTGGCAAATTCAAGAAAATTATCCTGAGGAAAGCTAATGAGGGATTTAACCTTCACAGATGATCTGTAAGATAGTTGAGAAATTCCACCACATATTAAAAAATGAAGTATATCTGAGAGTAGATATAATGAGTATGTGATAAATGGCAGGCTCACATGGTAACTTGTGTTCATTATACTTAGTGCTCACTTGCGTTCTGCCCACTTTATCCAACTCTTCCTGGACTCCTTCTAATACTCCACTCTTCTTAGCTTCTCAAAAAAGCTGACATTTTCAACCTTTTCTTTGTCATTCATCTCAGGTTAGTAACCATAATCGGCACTCAGAACTTGCAAAACCAGAAGTGCAGCAAGAGTGTTCTGCGCTTGGGGGCAAAGGAAAAATTTACCCCCCCCCCAATCATTTGTTACTATGTATGTGTTATTTATTTCTAAGTCAGTAAAAAATAAGAACGTAAATAAAAAAAGAACAAATATTACTAATATCCACTGATATTGGGATCAGTTAGTAGATCGTAACTACAGACAAATATAAATTATAGATTTTGTGGTTTACATTCCGTTAAATAATTTTTCCTCTTTAATTTGTTCATATCCCGTTCTCATTAGGTTCATGTCTTTTACATAAAAAGTCAAATGCTTAAATTATGTACCTTTTATAAAACACAAGAGAAATAAATATTATACAACCTAAATATGAATTTCATCTCTGTATTTCAATCAAGCATTTAAAACCACTGTTATAGCAAATGAGTAACTCGTTGCTTTAATGAATAAAAGGTAAAAAGTGTATCAAATTTATTGTAAGCAATCTGTAATGCTTCCTAATTGCTTAGTTACTTACCCAGTTAACCTAGTTGTTTTTCGTACTATCGCACAGTGATGAACTACATCATAGTTATGAATGTAAGAGATTAACTTACCTGTTAAAATAACACTCAGAAAAACTTTTAAATAAAGCTAACACACGACACAAGAATCGCCTTCACTTTCTTGAAGGTACTTGAAGCAATAAGCAGCCTCACTGAGGTTACACGGCAAGCATGGCTTTCTGTCTGCCATGAGGACTTTTTCCTTCAGGCTGCCGTGAGAGTCTTCCTTAAGTAAAGGAAAGAGGTCTCTCTGAGCTGCTCTTCCAAATTTCACACAAGCCATTCAACTGAAGCCAGAGATGTGAAGATTCAAGGCCAGCCTTGCATTGGAAGACTGCCTTGCCAGGTGTTCACAATCACAACATCCGAACATGTGTAAGACTTTTAGCTGAGAAAGCCACGTTAATCCCAAGTCTCTGCTATGACTGGGAGATGTGGGTGACCTATAGAAAACACCAGCATTTTCTGTGGAAAATCTGCAACAAAACGTGGGGAGATCAATCACCTCAGTAATTCCAACTCCTTTAGAATGGAGGCCCTGATTATCCAGCACCAGCTGAGGTAGAGCAGGCATTGTGTGCACGTCTGATATATTTTTACCAAAACTGTCTACCTGCCTAACTCATCAAAGGAGAGAGTAAACAGGGAGGCCAAAGGAACGGTTTAGAGCAATGTTTCTCAACCTTTTTTTTATAAAGGACCCCTTTTAAAAAAAAATTGTAAGTACACCCAATGAACCAACCCCTCCCCCAGAGCCAGGCACCCCAGCCCACTGCTCTAACCCAATGCCCCACCCCTCTCCCAGAGCCAGCCCCCCCCGCTCTAACCCAATACACCTACCCTTCCCCCAGAGTCAGGCACCCTCAACCCCCCTGCTCTAACCCAATGCACCCACCCCTCCTCCAGAGCCAGGCACCGGAGGTACGGGTAACCCGACTTTTGAAGTGGCCGTTCTCACCGCCTGGTCCTGCCTCGGAGGCTTAATTGCACAGGGAGCATGTGGCAGCTCCAGACTTGCTGTAACATGTGAGGCTGTGCACTCCACTCCCACCCCAGCCTGGCACCCCCCTAGTAACTGCCCCCTGCCCTCTCCTCGCTACGCCTCTGTGCAAAACCGAATCAAATGACTGTATGTAACTGTATGGATTTACCTTACACCAGGGGTGGGGAACCTTTTTGGGCCAGGGGCCACTGACCCACAGAAAAATCAATGGGGGGGCCACACACAAGTGAGAAGTAGAAAAAACCCCTCACTGTGGCCCCCAACTGAGAAGGAGAAAGACTTCCCCTCTCACACCAGAGCTGGGGGGGGGGGGGACAGTCTAGTTGATTTTGTGGGCTCCAGCCCCCGAGGGACAGCAGGAGGACTGGTGTACCAGCACGGGCTCTCCAATGTTGGGGCGGGGGGGAGGCCCTGAACTTCGGGGGCTGGATCCGGCTCCCCAGGCCTGAGGTTCCCCACCCCTGCTTTAAACTGACAACTGCCAGCAGGCCAAAATTCTGACCTGCAAGGGGTATAATGGGTTTGCATGGGATATAAATCAGAACAGAATTCAGCTCTACAAATTCTGACAGGAACTGGTAACAAAAAAGCAAAAGCTAAATGGTGCCTGGTTGGAATAGAATGCCCTAGCCTTGAACTGTAAGAATCTGGGATGGTTTAATTAATATCAACACCAGAACCTTTTTAACAATCCTGGAAGATCAAGTTCCACTCCCAGTTACACCTGGGGTTAATTGTAAGATCATTAGAGCAGGGACTGTTTGGTACTACATGTTTGTACAGGACTAGCACTATGGGGCCCCAATTTTAGTTGGAGCCTCTCGGCTGTACAATAATGCAAATAACAACAACCATGGCCACCTACTGGGGTAAAGGAGTCTATACAGCTGTGCTCTGTGCAGGAGTGACCGTCGCTTTGCATGCACTCAAGAGCTCCGGCTGCCACGATACAACACATCGACACTGATTCTGCTACATCCAGGGCCTTCCAAGGTCGCAGTTGTGTGTGGGTGGTTTGAGAATGTGCTCTATTATGCTAATTCTCCTTGAGAAACCATGCTAGTTGGACCTATGGTAAGACGGTATTTAGGGTACCTATTGCATAATATAGATATAACTGAAATCAACGAGAATCTGTACAGTGGCTTCAGTGGACTTTGGAATCAACATACAGTAAAGGTCCTGAGAGTCATTATTTCAGCAGAGGGATTGTGTGTATAAATAAGTCAGTGTTGGATGTTAATGTCTTTATATCACAACATTGTAACATTCCCTCTAATTTTTTCATCCATGTGCAGAATACATTTTGCATGTGCACCGAGGCATGTGCGGTTGTGCACCACCAGTAGAAACACATGTTGCCGGCTGTAGACACTGTGGGCACACTGTCCATCAGCTGGGCAGCATTTGAATCTCTCCAGGATGGTTGCCCAATTGCACAGCTTGCGGGGAACATTGATTGTAACCCATTATTATGTTTTATGGATTAATTGGTTGCCAAATTTCAGATGGCAAAGACACGTAAAGCCCCTTAACCAAACGTTTTTGGGAGAATAAGCTTGCTCATGTTCTGAACTAATCTATGCTAAATTTAACCCACACTATATTTTTGTAAGAAAGTAAAACCTCCCTGAAATTAGCGTGATAATAGAAGAGGTGACGTACCATGCAGCTGTGAATGAGGGCTGTATGCTGAGATGAAGCAGTTTATGTTATGGGTCAAATAATTCATTCCAAAAGTTCTTTTCCCATCTCTTCCAAAGCCTCCTGTAGTTCATGCTGATTTGCTCTTTCTGTCAGCTAAGTAAAGTAATCTCTTTTCAGTTGCTTATAGTACTGCTGAAGATGAAAGGGTTTAGCAATTGAGATTTCAGTTTTCTCTTTTGTTAAATGAAATTAGCACTGAAGAAATGCACCAGATCACTAGCGCTACATGCAGATGCAAGAGGCACACACAGTCAGAGGTAGCTGATTCCCTATGCTGCTATTGTGACTTAGTTACAAAACACCTGTGAGAAGATGATTCAGGTTTATACAGTATCAGAGGGGTAGTCATGGTAGTCTCAATCTTCATAAACATGCATCTGACAAAGTGGGTCTTTGCCCACGAAAGCTTATACTCCAATAAATCTGTTAGTCTATAAGGTGCCATGGGACTTCTCATTGTTTATATAGTGTGAGCCAACAGCCCATTCATATGACATCAATTGACCTGCATAGATTGATTTTGGGTCAAACTGTGCCAACCTTACTGAAACTGAAATCAGAATCTAGTGACTAGAATGGAATCACTGAATTTGAAGTGATGGTAGTAAGGGCCACATTGTGATGCCCTTTCTCTAAGTACTCCAGGAGTAAGTCCACTGACTTCTGTTAGACTACTCATCACATAAGATAGTAACCAATGGAAATATGGTTGCCAATCTCTGTATTGATGTGCTCTGTTCCCCTATCCGTACTTTTAAAAAGTTTTAAAAAGTTTCACTCCTAGGGTAGATTCTGATATTCTAACTTACATGTAATAGCACCTTCTTCCATGAGCAGTCTCCTTGAAATCACTGGGTTTAGTTGTGGAGTAAGTTGCTAATCAATGAGCATAAGGGTAACAAAATCTTGCAGTAGTTATTGTGGTTAAATTGAATTTAGTATTAAAGACCTAGTATAGCCAGTTTCTCTTCTAGCTTTTTTAGAGGTGTATGACAGTTGAACATGCAGATACCATATTACCTAAACATCTTTAATGCCAGATGTGGCAAGTGATTGCAAATTGTCCTTCTTTGGCCTTTGATTTCGGAGCAAGATATGAAGTAGCATTCTCATGCCAGGGGTGCTGTGAAGAAAGAAGGCCATTACTCAGCTGTTCACGATGTAACAAATGGACAGCCTTTGGTGTAAATACCAGTTGACTTTGTGATGTGGGAGAGACAAGACTTATGAATTGCTAAGAGTGACAGGGTTGATAGCGGTGGCACAAATGGTTACCAGTGAAACACATGTTCCTCTAATGAAAATCATACTGGGGATTTTACTAAAAATGAGGGATGGGGGCCCAGTGGGATCAGTTAAGCTGCTTGCCTCCGGACTTTGAGAATCAATAGGAATTAAAGACACTCAGCACCTCAGAAGATCAAGCCCTAAGAAACAAAGGAGTAGCTTGTAGGGTCAGTTCCTTTTTACGGTGTGTTACAAAATGTGCACATCCTGGGAAGAGGAGCTACCGTGTAAGGAAATACAGTGCAGAATGAACTTTCCCAGGTTGTCATGCTCTTTCCTTTTCCTCTTGTATTCCCTCATGAATACTGCGATCACGTGAATTATGCTAAGTCCAGAAAAGCTGCTCTGTTAGATTGAAGCTGTGCAATCTAACCTGCTCTGTGGGTATCACCATTAGCTGTGCTGTTATTCAGATATTTTCCTATACATCATAAAACCGTTTCTTTTGGCTCAACATAGATAGTTAGTGGAACATGTCTGATTGGATTCTAATTAGTTTTATAAGGAAATATCAAGAAGGAAAGGCCTGTTTAGGCATTTTAATGTTGTGAATTAAGTGGCACTCAAGCCATGAAGTTAAAATTGAGGTTGGCCATGCCAAAGTTCATGCGCTTCCAAAAGTGGGTTCCTAGACAGGACCCGAACAGTGACATTTGTGAGGAGTCAAACATTGCCAGAGTTCGAGAGGGTTTGATTCATTGTCTCAGACTGGACATCAGTCTGATGTATAAATAGAATAATTTGTAGGCGTGAGCTGGGTTTAAATGACTTATTGTCAGGAAAGGAGAGACAAGAAAGCAGGAGCCTGCCTCTCGTTCCTTAGCTCGCTGAAATGATAAATAATGCCAGTGCCCATAAATAAACATTAAAAAACGTATCTGCCTAGTGGAGCTGCCTTTTGTGCATGTATTGCAAAAGGAAGCCTTGATACTTGTGAGTCTGCACATTTCTTTCTCAGACAATATTGATGTTTATCAGTTTTCAAGGGCAAAGTGGTACATATATCGGTAGCTGAACTGTTTAATACCTTCTTTTCTGCCAGGTGGACATTGCGTATGCTGCCCTCCAACCCATCCATGAAGATTAACTAAAATTTATTATCTCCAGTTTTTCTTCCAGGGTTAACCCTGGGACAGAGATATGCACTCACCCCTCCTTCACAGCGATCTCAAAGAAGGGCAAAGCTTAAAGATGGCTTTATTTGGGATGTGATGGTGGCCTTGGCTTCAAAAAGTTCTTCTGGTCTTGTTGTTTGCATTTGATTTGCAAACATGTTTTTTTAGAAATGGGTCATGCATTTGGGAACTGCGTGGTGAAATCAGAAATGCTGCTTAGTTGAAAATAGCCCGGAGAGGGATCCAACCTCTGCCTTCAGTCTTTTTCTGAGCCAAGCTCCACCTGGCACGGATATGTCTCTGTTTACACAGTTTCACTTTAAATAAATACAGTTGTCACTGAGATGTTCAGAAACCTCTTGGTGCTCCCAGCCGTTTGCTTCTCTCATGCAACACTGTTTGAACCATTCTTAGACTGTTTGAGATGAGGGTTTATCTACCTCAGCTCCTTTTCCCTGTGAAGTAGATAAACAGGATACCAGGCTACTGATTGGCTGTGGGCCTTTGAGGTGACACTTTAATATATGAGGTTCTTTGGACACATTCAAATACCATGGCATAATTTTTATATTAAAAAAAGAGGAGTTCCTTGGAGTCCTCATCAAAATGTCCCCTACCTCACAGTGGTATGACATGTTGTGCAGTGGACAGCTACCATTCTCCACTGTAGATGCATTGATGTTTCAGAGATGATGTAAACATTTCAGCCCAAATCTTGCGCATAAGACACTTTTGCACATAATTAAGTTTAAACCTAAGAATCATCCCATTCAGAACAGTAGTCACATGTGCCAAGGTTTCCAAAGTATGTTGGATTCTGACGTACTTATAATTTGTGGAATACTCTGGATTCCTTTGGGCTGAAAGGGGCTCAGGAAATGTAACATTAATACCTGCTTCCTTTGATTTCCAGCGCATCATAGAGAATCTACTTTTAACTATAAGATTCCCTGATCATTTAACTACTTTTTGGTTCTAATGGGAAACTCTGGAACTTAAAATTCAGGAAAAAGCATGGAGTGTTTGATGTTATCGGTATGGTTGACCTGGGCACTCTTGCATAGAATGTCAACTGATTAAATCAACACATGGGACTCGGAAAATTAAGTCAAGCCCTTAATGTTGTTTTGATATTCTCAAGTTTAGTAATGTTTATACCTTTGGAACGTGAAAAGACTGTCAATTTCAAGTCTTCTAGGAGGTCGACTGGAGCCCATATGAAAATTATTAAATGCTGCTTATAATGGAACCAAATATCCTTGGAATATGATAGCAGCAGTTGAATGGAAACTTCAGCAATTACCATATTCATGTTTCATGCTACAATATTTTTTGAGATCAAGCTTGCTTTATTAAAACAATGGCAATAAAAATAACAAAATTACTCTTTGTAAAACAAATAGAGCTTACTTGTATTGGAGAGAAGTTTTTTCACTGAAATCTTTATTTTGAAAGGGGTAATGCATTACAGATTTCTTTGCTGCACTACTTTGATTCATTCATTACAATGTTTTTAATTTTAGCATGTTGTAAAGTTCCAAATGAAAGCATTTTAGTTACATAAATATAGACTCCATGGACTCCAGTAAATTTGGAAAACTGTCAGTTACTTTGAAAATATACAAAGACCAAATCATAGTTACCATTTTCTGTGTATTGCAAACATTCTTACAGTGTGGGTATAAATATCTCTTCTTTGATTCAGTGTATGCCGGATTTCCTAGTAAAGAGATAAAAAAGGAACTCAAGAAAAGAAATTTTAACTTTATCAAGAAGCTCTTAAAAGCAGTGAAAGCCAAACAAGAAAAGAACCTACAAAAATTCTAGGGCACTATATACAGAGAAGACCCTAAATTTATAATAATAACAATATTAAATATAATCTTACTTTCATAAAACATTTGTATCCCAAAAGTCCTCTCATGACTTTGGAAAACGTAAGAAATATTTTTGCAGACTGTTTGGATAGCGATCTAGCTATTTCGGAGCAAAACACGACAACTGCTCTGAAGCACACAGCAATGTTTTACAACAGTTTAAGACAGGAATTAGCCAGCTGTGGAGTCTGCATGGAGTTTAGGTCAGTGGAAACCTAAATGTTTCAAGACTAGATTCCAAATGGAACCCTTTTCACATTCTCACTGGAACAGTTTGCCTCGAGGATGGGTTTGTTCCACTACTCTTTTAGGGTATGTCTACACTACCCCGCTAGTTCGAACTAGCGGGGTAATGTAGGCATACCGCACTTGCAAATGAAGCCCGGGATTTGAATTTCCCGGGCTTCATTTGCATAAGCGGGGAGCCGCCATTTTTAAAACCCCGCTGGTTCGAACCCCGTGCAGTGCGGCTCCACGGGGCACGAACTAGGTAGTTCGAACTAGGCTTCCTAGTTCGAACTACCGTTACTCCTCATTTCACGAGGAGTAACGGTAGTTCGAACTAGGAAGTCTAGTTCGAACTACCTAGTTCATGCCCCGTGTAGCCGCGCTGCACGGGGTTCGAACCAGCGGGGTTTTAAAAATGGCGGATCCCCGCTTATGCAAATGAAGCCCGGGAAATTCAAATCCCGGGCTTCATTTGCAAGTGCGGTATGCCTACATTACCCTCCTAGTTCGAACTAGGAGGGTAGTGTAGACATACTCTTAGATTTCTGGGGTGTAAGAACATAGGCATTATCATAAAGATTGGATCCATGGTTTGTCTGGTCAAGTATCCTGTGTCTGGCAGTCCTCCTACCATCTGTTTTAGAGAAAGGTAAAAGAAACCACCCTAGTGAACCATGATGAAATATTTTGCACTAACTGCTGGAGTTGTGGTTCTCAAAGTGTGGTCCGCGACCATCATTCAGGTGGGCCTTGGGCTTGAGGGTCACCCCTCCCTGTAGCAGGGAACCTATGATGGTGCTCCAGCCTTGTGCCAGCCCATGAGATTGGAGCTCCAGCACCAGCTTCCCTCTGCAGGAGGGGGAGGAGGAGCCTCACGGGTTGGATCCAGCTTGCAGGGGGAGGAAGCAGCTCCATACGCTGCTGCTCCTCCTCCTTCCATCTGGGGGAATCGCAGCTCAGGAAACTGCTCACCTGGCATTCCCCACTGCTCCCATTGTCTGAAGTCAATGGGAGCAGTGGGAGGCAGTGCCAGGGAGCAGTGGGAGGCGCAGAGCCAGGTAAGCGCCGTCCCATCCCCCTCACGCTTTCCCCTCCTGCCAATGCCCCTCCCACATTCTCAACCTGCTCCTGCTCCTCCTCCCATCCCAGACATCCCCACCACCAGCCCAGTCCTGCACCCATTTTGTCATCATGGGTGGTTGGCTAGTGGTCCGCGAAAAAGTCTATGTTGAGTGGGGTGGACACCAGGCCAAAAACTTTGAGAACCAATGTGAGACAGGCAAGTGGATAGTGTATGCTTTAAACACGAGGGGCTGTAATCCGTGAAGTGTGTATTATCCCATCTGTAAGGTGAGGAGTCACTCCTGTTCTAGGCTCCAGCCGACCCATAAACCAGAAACCGACCTTGTGACTCCCAGACTGCGTAACCGTGGCAACCAACTCCCCAAAGCATAGCCCCACTTTTGCTCCAGCCTTCCTCTTCATCCTGCTTCAGCCCCATTCTCAATCTCACTTTGCTCCTACTCCTGCTCCTGTTCCTAGTCATGCTCCCACTCTGGTCTTGCTCCAGCCTGTTCCTAGTCTTGCTTCAGTCCCTCCCTTGCTTCTGCCCTGCTCCAGCCTTGCTTCTGTTCTGCCCTGGACCAGTGGAGCCAAAGGCCTGGGCAAAGCATGTGAGGAGGCAACTGTGTGCTCCTGTAAGGGGTGGGGCCAAGAGTGGAAGGGAAGGGGCAGGGCTGAGGGCAGCTGGCTCTCAGCATCACCCAGAGCACAATGTGCCCCCCCCTTTGTGCTTAGCACTGCCCAGAATGCGTGGCATGGTGCTCTGGTGGCAATTTAAAGGGCCTGGGGCTCCAGCTGCCATTGCTGCTATTGTGGTGGCGACCAGAGCCCCAGGCCCCTTGGAATCACTGGTCTGCAACAGCAGCAGCAGCAGCTGGAGTCCCAGGCCCCTTTGAATCACCGGACCTCAGGGCAATTTCCCCCTTTGATGCCCCCCCCCCCCGCCCTTCCCCTCCCCCTCCCATTGGCTAGTCTGCTCTGGACTGATGATTCTGGCTCTGACCACTAGGCATGACTGTCCCAGCTCCAACCACTAGGCCTGATTTTCGTCATCACCATTTCTGACACTAGCTAATATTATTGCTAATGGTCTCATTCTCCAGGTACAAATTTAAGCCATGCTTCTCAATCCTGCCACGCTGCCAGCTATATCTTGCGGCAAAGAGCTCCCCAGGATAGTTGCATATGAAATATTTGATTTCATTCTGAGAGAAGGTAAACAGGAGCACCCAGTTTATCTTCTCTGCCCCATTCATTACTTTGTAAACTTCTGCCATAACCCCTCTGGACCACTGCCTTTCAAAATAGGTGAGATGGATAGATATGGACCTCTTGGGTGGGTGTTGGGAAAGAAACCTGGGCAGCTTGGAAGGTGAAGGGAACATGGAAATAGCTTCACAGAGTTTGATATGTAACAGACTGCCTTGGGAAAGGAGGGTTGTTAAGCAGCTCCTAACCCCATGTTCTCCCATTCCCAATGGTGGGGCACAAAGTCACTTCCTGCAGCTTCCTTGCCCCCTCTGCTTTCTCTCTCCTCTCCTTGCACCTGGCTGCTTCATTCCAACCAGGGAGAAGCAGGAGCGTGGGGGGAAGGGAGGTTTCCTGAACAGCTGGCAGCCCTGTAATCTTTGGGGCTGGAAGAAGGAACTGCTGGGAGACCTCTGTCCCCACAGGATTCAGTTTAGCAAGGGTGAGGAGAGGACATAGGTGCTGTAGACACAAGTGCCTAAGGCGACATGTGCCTGGGGGAGGCTGGGAAATAGACTATTTACATTAAAGCCTAAAATGAATTGCGATTGTTTTGAATCCTGGAAACATTTGTCTTTTTAAAAGTGTCATGGTCCCTTTAAACTAGGTCTAAATGTACTGGTTTGACATTCATTGAGGCAAATCAAATCACTCAAGCAGAACTCCTGTTGGAAACCCTTCCTCAGCTCTTCCTATTCAGCCCAAGCTCCTGGTGCCTCCCGTGCCAATTTTTTACTCAAATCCTGAGTAAAGGCTTCAGGATGTGGCTGATACTGAAGAATGAGCGTTCACTTTAACTGCCATAAAAACCTGCCAGAATGGAGTGTTCTAAAAAGGATGCCCTTTGAGCTGGCCTGCAGGGGATACACTGTAAATATGATTTAAACATGTTTCCTTGCTACTACTGTCTGATCTTATCGTTAGATGTTACCGTGGAATTTGTCCATGCACACCCTGGAAAGGCCAACAGCTTGGGAACATTAGCTTACACTGTGAGAAAATACCTCTAACTTGCTTTGTCTGGCCTAGAAAGCTGCCTTAACAAACATACTGTCAAAAGGAAACGTAAATATGATAAATCTGGCCTCAGTCTCTCATGTGGCTTGCAACTTAAAGTTTTAGTTTTGCTTACCGCTGCGTTGGTCTTTGAGCGCAACAAAGCTCCATTTCTTTCCACCTCTCTCTGGTCAGAGGTTCTTCAAGTTTCAAACTGTCCTGACACTAATTTTAACGACACATCTCTGAGCCCCGTCATTGTGCAGAACTCTGTTACTGGCAAAATAAACCAAATCCTTTTTATATGCTGAGTCGTGTACATATCTACAGTATCATTTGTCAATTTGCAGATTGCTGTAGAAACTAGCTGACCTTTTCAATGGAGCTATCTGCATCACCTGCAGTGTATCAAATTGTCTGTAGATGTTGTAGCTTCTGGGTGTTCATTTTTTGTGTGTTGGCTTCGGGGAGACAACAGGAGGAAAAAAATGCTATCTCACTCCTATCTGAATGGTGACATGGGCTGAGAACTGAACTCCAATCTCTGGCAAAAGTCAGAAAATGTTTCAGTAAGGGCTGCAGGATTGATCACTGGGTCTTACAGAAAAGCTCATTTAGGAGTCTTCTAAATGCAGGAGCATCATATTATCAAACATGGAGGGAGCTGGAAAATGATATAATATTGTCTTGCATTGTAAAGATGTTCAAAACAAATATGGAAAATTAAGTAAGGTAGCTAGTAATTGAAACTCTGTGGATCATTAAACCATGCTGACACGGTTACAAGCATGCTCTTATTTTAAAGGTCCAAGGGTCAGATTCGTAAAAGCATTTAGGTGTCTAACTTCCATCTGGCCCTTAGTACCTTAATGGAAGAGAACTCGTAAAAGCTACTGTGATTAGACAATGAATGGCTTATAGGACCTTGGTTAGAAGAATTACTTACCTGTGGATGGCAGTCACACAGACTGGCATTTCTGAAGATTTGGAGGAATAAGGCAACCTGATTTACATTTAGTTTTTACTATTTGTGTGAACACTATATTTGGCTTGCTCATACTTTCTTTATTCCCTAATACAGGCAAGGGGCTGTATGTAACTGCTGATTATGACTTCTCATGGAAAAGAAATACATTGGGGCTACATCTACACTGGCAGCTTCTTGCGCAAGAACTGTTTTGCAGAAGAGTTCTTGCGCAAAAAGTCTTCCACAAGAGCGCGTCTACACTGATGTGCTTTTGCGCAAGGGCGTCTATGGCAGTGTAGACGCTCTCTTGCGCAAGAAAGCTCTGATGGCCATTTTAGCCATAGGAGTTTCTTGTGCAAGAAATTCATGTTGCCTGTCTACACTGCTTATTCCTCATGGGGAGAGGAATAACTCTTCCGGAAGAAGCTCTGTTTTCTGACGCTGTACTGTAAATTTACTTGTGCAAGAACACGCGTACAGTGTAGACACACGGTAAGTTTTTGCACAAGAACAGCTGTTCTTGCACAAGAAGCCGCCAGTGCAGACATAGCCTGGGATTGTACAGCGGCTCGGGACTTTCAAGGGACTTTCAAGTAGGTATAAGGGATCCTCTGGAAAAGGGCTTATTTTCTGGAGAATCATGTCTACACTGGTGCTTTTCTCCGGCAAAAATCCCGAGCCGGAAAAAAAGCGGCGGCCATGTAAATGCAAATGCCGCGGGGGATATTTAAATCCCCCGCGGATTTGCAATTCCGAAGTGTCTCATTAGCATCCCTTTTCCGGAGAGGGATGCCAATGTAGACACAGCCCTTGGGAATGGAGATTGTATAACTCTGAAATGTTCATAACCTGGAACAAAACTTTCAAAAAATTAACAATTGAACATTGACTTAATACAGCTTTGAAACTTTACTATGAAGACTAAAAATGCTGCTTCCCCCCTTTTTTTTAGTAGTTAACATATAAAAAAGCGCTGTAGCGTATTGCTTAATTTATTTAATTAATTTATTTATTTATCTGTCTATTTATTTAATTATTTGTTTTTGTCTCTGCTGCTGCCTGATTGTGTGCTTCCGGTTCCAAATGAGGGGTGTGGTTGACTGGTCTGTTCATAACTCTGGGGTTTGTTACTCTAAGGTTCTAATGTCATTCCACCCCACATAGAGTTTCCTTATCCTGAAAAGGGTGAAGATTCAGCGACCTCAAAACATCCACTATGGACTTTGCTGTTGCTAATTGGTTTTACCTAGAAAAGGGGTGGGGAACCTCAGGCCTGGGGGCCAGATGCAGCCCCCGGCTTGCCTGGATCCAACCCCCAAGGCTCAGCATAGGGGAGCCTGCGCTGGCACTCCAACCCCCCTGCTACCCACCCGCAGGGCTGGAGCACACAAAATCTACTCGTTTGGGCCTTACTAGGCTCTGGTGTGCAAACGCAATGTGGTGAGTGTCTTTCTACCTCTCAATCAGGTGCTTCTCACTTCGCTTCTCACTTGTGCATGGCCCTCGACTATTTTTTCTGTGGGTCAGTGGCTTCCGACTGAAAAAAGGTTCCCCACCCCTGACCAAAAAGATTATTACATGCTCCAGGAATGGGTGGCAGTATAGACAGAGCCTGAAGGGATGTGGGAGCAGACAGAAACACTTCTGAGGTTTGCACCGTTCGTGTTATAGACTCAGACCGCAAAGGCAGGGAAGCCAAATGGATGCTCCATCTTCAGAATAATGGAAATTTAGGGAAATGTTTCTAAAAGTTGGTATGTTTAGAGGAATGATTTATGTATACAGGAAGAATCTGGATAAAGTAAAGTAGAAACAGCAGATATGATTAAAAATACATGTGGACATACATGACTGGAAGCTATGTGAAGCATAACAGTTGAAAGAAAAGACTTTAAAAATTCCATCAACAGAGCTCTTCATTTTTATAGAAGAAAGGTTTAGGTATGGGTGTAAACAGGTCTCCTTGTGATGAGAGTATATAAATAGATTGGGCTTTAGATATTTTGTATTATCTCAGCTGTTGTTTATATTCTGTTTTTGAAGTCACTGATGATACATACTCTGTTGTGGCTCACCTTTCCCATATGACTTTGTCTAAACACAAAAACTACAGGCAACCAGAACAGAATAAAGAAGCCACTTTTTTTTCAGATGCAGTAGTCTTATTCTTTTAAGCAGCACTCAATATAGCCAAATAATGTAAAAGTAATTGACAGTTCTAAAACATATTGCTCTCTGTGGTTTATATTTATACATATGGGTCACAATCGCTTCTCACTTTTTATAGCTCTGAATCATGCATAACTTGATTGAAGTCAATGAAGTTGCACTGGTCTAAAACTGGTGTAAGTAAGGAAAGAATAAGACACATAACTTTTCTTTGAAGCCCTCAGTTTTTCCCCTCTAAGGGTATGTCTACACTTGCACCCTAGTTTGGACTAGGGATGCAAATGCAGGCATTCGAAATTGCTAATGAAGCGGGGATTTAGATATCTCATGCTTCATTAGGAAGATCTCGCCGGCACGCTAGTTCGAATCACAGCTAATTTGAACCAGGAAGTGTGCGCCGGGACGCGTTAGTTCAAATCAAACCCCTTGGTTTGAACTAATGTCACTCCTTATATTTTGAGGAGTAACGTTAGTTCGAACCAAGGAGTTTGGTTTGAACTAAGGCATCCCGGTGTGCACTTCGTGGTTCGAATCAGCTGTGATTTGAACTAGTGTGCTGGTGAGTTCTTGCTAATGAAGCGCGGGATATTTAAATCCCCGCTTCATTAGCAATTTCGAATGCCTGCATTTGCATCCCTAGTCAGAACTAGGGTGCAAGTGTAGACGTACCCTAAGAGAACAATCACAAGAAATGGCAGTGATTAGAAAATTACAGATATGTGCAATATAGAATTTAAGTCAGTGATGGGCAACCTAGGTTAGTGATCAGTCTGCATGAGTGGCCCTCCTTCATCTCAGTGGGCTGCAAGACTGTGGTAACCAATACCGTCTCCTGAGATAGGATAGTTTTGCTAACTGCACTTTAGTACCTAGAATTTGAACCATAGCAGCACTTTGATTGGAGGCAGAGGGAGCGCACGACTGTTAAAGTAAATGTAGTGGTCAATTAGCATGTACCTCACTTCATGTGCATGCCACTTTTGTAACTCTGGTAGGAAAAAACTACGTGTACAGAATCTGGCAATCCTGCATGTGGGCCATGGTAAACCAAATGTCTTGGGGGCTACACAGAGAACCCCAATGGGCCACATGCAGCCTACAGGTTTAAGGTAGCCCACCAGTAATTTAAGGGCAAGGAGCACTTAACATTTTTTACTTCCTTAAAGAATCTACCCTGATTCTCACTTACACTAAAACACTTTGCATCACTCTGCCATTGTAAAGAGGTCTTAAAGAGAACTTCAAGTTCATTTTATGTTTACAGTCAGAGAGAGGCTACGTCTATACTGCATCTGGGCAATAGTTGCCCAATCTAACTGAATGGACTCACACTAGCAGGGCTTGAGCAAGGATGCTAAAAACAGCCATGTGGACATTACCATTCGGCTGCAGCTCAGGCTCTGAAGCCTGTCTGACCTCTTAGGTTTGAGATCCGAAGCTGCAAAGTTCATATTGCCTTTTTCAGTGCACTAACTTGAGGCTTGCTAGTTCAAATCTGTTTACCTGGACCAGGAAGCTTGATTCCAGTGTAGACGTATCCAGAGATGAGTAAAGAGGCCCCATTGTCCCTGAAAATCGGGACCCTGGCTGTATTTACCAACACTTTCCGATTCAGACAAATGTACATTTTTTTAAGATAGTAGAATTATTTTATTTTAAAACAGAGCCTATATGTAAAATATGCATAACAGTCTTACAAATGTTTTATGTTCATATTGATGAGCCTACATTCACTTGCATGTTGATAGCACTGAGAAAGGCACATACTTAATTTTGCCTTCTGTTTTTCTGATTATTTGAATTCCAACTAGGAAACTACACTTTGACCTTTCACTTCCACTTTAAATTGAATCTGAAGTCTATAGATCTTTCTCTTGGACTGTATCTGAAGAGAGGCTTGTCAGGGGCATCTTGTAACACGGTGGCTGCAAGGTATTCCTTATTAATTAAAGAAGTTTTCTGAAGAAGTTTGATTCAGTTCTATAGTCGGGGACAAATGTGGAAAAGAAAGGCACATTGTTCCCGCACACAAAGGCAGGCTATCAATTTTCATAAATCTGCATTCCCAAGACAACTGTTCAAGTCTGGTGAAAGGTCCATTTCTTTGAACCTACATACCAGAAAGCTTTTATTCCCCCCACTCCGCAGCAGACAGAAGAATACAGGTTAAGTATATTAGACCAATGTAAAGTTTTAAATGATTCAGTGAAAGTAATTTATCTTAATTCTTGGGCACTATCTAATCCAATAAAAAATAGAAGGATGAAGCTTCAAAATGTTACCTGTGGAGCCAGACAACACGTTGAAAGGTTTAATTTCTTGATGTTTTCTAAGCTCAACTTTTAAACTTAACTATCCTCCAGTCTTAGATGTTCTAATTAAAGACCAAGATGAATGCTTATTTTTCTCTGACTAACTCACACCAATATTCTACAGATGAATATCCTGCCCAGACTACATTCCATGTTTCTGATTATTCCGATTGCTGTTTGCTCACATTTAAAATTAGCAATATTCAGCTACAGTAGGAAAAAAGATAGACAAGTGCTGATGTCTGTTAGCTGTCACCACAATTTAAAGCTCTTTTCTTTGGGAATCACAAAAATCCTTGTCAACATTGGATCATTTGGCCATTTATACATGTAGGGTATGTCTAGACTACATGCCTGTGCCGACAGAGGTATGTAGATTAGGCTACCCGACATAGTCAATGAAGTGGGGATTTAAATAATCCCCACTTCATTAAAATAAACATGCCCGCTGTGCTGTGCCGACGATCAGCTGATCCGGCACAGTGTGGCAGTCTAGACGCGGATCTGTCGGCTGGGGAAGTCTTTGCCGACCAATCCCTCATGCCTTGTGAAACGAGGTTTACAGGATCAGTCGGCAAAGGCTTCCCCAGCCGACAGATCCGCGTCTAGACTGCCGCGCTGTGCCAGATCAGCTGATCTTCGGCACTGCACGGCGGCCATGTTTATTTTAATGAAGCGGGGATTATTTAAATCCCCACTTCTTTTACTATGCCAGGTAAACTAGTTTACATGGCTCTGTCAATGGAGCCCTGTAGTCTAGACATACCTGTAGATTTGACACGTTCCGCTTTCATTTCTACATGTTTCAATTCTTAAATCAGTGGCTTTCAAACTTTTTTGTATTGATGACCCCTTTCACACAGCAGAGCTCTGAGGTTTACCCCTCTTATAAATTAAAAAGAGTGGGGTTAATTTTATGGGGACTCAGGGCTGCCACCAGCTGGCATCTTGCTATCCTGATGTAACTACCTTGTCACAACCCCCAGTTTGAGAACTCCTGGCCTCAACACTTCTCTTACTTGGAATGTAAGATTTTTTTTTGTATGTCTCTTCAATCTTCTTCCCCTTATTTAGGTATTTATATGTATTATGGCAGCTCCTAGAAGCCCAGGGTGAAGCTGGGGCCCCTTTGCACTGAGACCTGTACACACATGTAAGGAAAGGCAATGCATAATCTGTGGCATTTACAATCTGAATAGAGGAGGCAAAGAGCAGAAGGAAGAATTGCTACTTATGTTGTCAACTCTTTGGGGCACGTCTTGTCTTTTTGTTCCGGGTTGCTGTCATGTCTAGCCATAGAGATTCTGATCTATGACTGGCACTCCTAGGTGCTACTACAATGCCATTAATTATGAGTAATAATTAGTGCAATTATTTTCATTTTGCCTGTGGGGAACTGAGGCCCAGACTTGCTCAAAGTCACACAGGATGTTTGTGACAACATTTGGAATAGAACACAGATCTCCCTTTTTGTGAGGGGTGGAGAGTAGTAGGGGTTTAGAGAGAGAAAGTAAATAGTGTTGTGAATGCCATTATTGTTTTGCAGTTATTGGAAATTTCCTAGCGATGTTCAAATTCTGTATTCACCTGATCTCCACTTGAAGTCCATTCCATTCCCAGATCCCCTCAACTGAGATCATAATAGTCTCACTCATCTGAGTACTAAACTCTCATATCTACGCTGGCGCGATCTTGCGCCAGAAGTATGCAAATGAGGCTAAGCGTGGAATATTGCTGAGCCTCATTTGCATGTCTAATGAGCCACCATTTTTGCGGAAGAGGCTCTTGTGCCAGAAGGAGCTGTCTACGCTGCCCCTTCTTGCACAAGAAAAACCCTCTTTCGCAATGCCATTACACTGATTATTTTCAGGAATAAAGGCATTGCACAAGAGGGGTTTTCTTACGCAAGAAGGGGCAGTGTAGACGCTCCTTCTGGCGTAAGAGCCTCTTCCGCAAAAATGGTGGCTCATTAGGTATGCAAATGAGGCTTGGCGATATTCCACGCTTAGCCTCATTTGCATATTTCTGGCGCAAGAACCCGCCAGTGTAGACATAGCCTAGAAGTGGTCCCATGTAAGTGAATGGGACTCTTTTTGTGAAGTATGGGGTTACCTTTATTCATGCGAGTTACCAGAGTCTAGGGATGTAAAATCCTGGTTAAAAAGTTAACCGGTTAAATGGAATGTTAAACAATCCATTTAACAGGTTACCCTCCAGGCTGAAATGGCCCCTGCCCATGGTGTAGTGCGAAGGCCCGGTTAGGCCTCGAGCTGCCCCCGCCTGCGGCACAGTGCGGTGAGCCCAGCCAGGGTGGAGCAGCCCCCCGTTCAGGGTGCATCCCCCCACGGACGGGGGATGCTTGGGCCAGGTTGGGTCTGCCATGCCACACCACAGCCTGGGAGCTGCTTTATTCCAGCGGGGCTGCTGTTTAACCGCTTACCCAGAAAGTATCACCTGTAAGGGTGATGCTTCCCGGATAACTGTTTAACTAGTTACCCATTAACATCCCTATCAGAGTCTGAAGCAATGTGAACAGCTGGGCCAAATAATCTACTTTTGGTAGAGAAATGAAAATATTAAAGGATTTTGGCTTGTGGTAAAAAGGCATCATAAACTAACGGCTGGTCTACACAAATGTTGTACGAGCATAACTATTTTGGTTACGGTGAGCTTTTTAAAATTGAAATAGTTATACCCATCCAAGCCCTAGCATGGATGCAATAATATCAATATCAAGGTGCTTATGCCTATATCACTTATTCTCCTTCTCATATTGGAACACCTCTGTCAGAATAAGCACTATTATATCAGTATAGCTCCATCTGTACAAGGGCATTACCCTGATTTAAATATACAAATATGCTTAAAGTGGCATAACTTTTGTGTGTAAGGAAGATACAAGTTCCAACATTTCTATTATGTTCAAACTCCTGCTTTAGCTGAGTCGGGTGTTGTTGGTTCTTTTCCCAAACTTGGTGAGAATAAGTTTCTGCGTTCCTCATTTCTAGCTGAATCATTGTAACAGGAAGAAAGCTAATAGCCCACACTGGCCAGAGAGCTTACAGAAATCTGGGGAGATTTAGCATTGGAAAAAATGACCAGACTGACATGATTTGTAAAATAGCTATTTGGTTATGTGGCTACCTTTTATTACTTGAACTGTAAGAAGTAACTGGCATAAGAAACCATCATCTTTTTCTCCTTATTGAAACTTTATTGACCTCTTCCTGGTTTGTTTGTTTTGGATTCTGAGTCAATTTTAAAGCTCATTGGATGCTTGAACCTTGCTGTTCTTATATATTTAAATGTTTACGACCCATGTGAGTGGGCCCCAATACTCTGCCCAGTGCCTGACCTGAATAACCAGAACAGATGCTGAACAGATGAGTGGAGGGAAGGGGATGAAGGAATCGACCGTGGAGTAGCAGCACTCCTACCTAAGAACTAAGGGAGGATCCATGAAGCTGTAGGCCAATTCCTTCTAGGCCAGTCCCTGCCATTGGCTGCTCCATGCCTGTTCCCCTCTCCAAAAATGAATGCCTAGGAATAACTTTCCACACATGAGTAAAAAATGAGCTACAAGAATGCTTTGGGACCCTGACAAACTGGCTACCCCAAGAGATTTAAACAGTTCCATCTATTGAAAGGTTAAAATGTGACTTGCTCCTGGGCTATTCATTCCTACATGGGGAGTTTTCATTGAACAGGAAAAGACACAATGGGCTCTAGTGGCTGAAAGCTGAAGCCAGATTAGGAGTAAAGCACTCTTTTAACAGTGAGAGTAGTTAGCCATTAGAACAATTTACCTCAGGATATGGCAAATTTTCTATCACTTAAGCTCTTTAAAGTAAGACCAACGGTACATCTGCAGAGCCTCTGTTAGCAAGCCTGAATTGACAGACCCCCTTCCTTAGGCATCAGAGTCTGAGGTCCAGCTCGAGCTGCAACATCACAAGCACACTACACAGCTTTTTCGAGAGTATTAGGGTGAGCCCTGCATATTCAAGTCTGTGGACCCGGGCTGGATGCTCTCTTTTCCAGGCTGCAGCAGGTTTTGTTTACGTTCCCCTAACATATTCCTAAAAGAAATGCTCTAACTTATCAAGGAGGCATGGGGTGGGTGCAGACGAGGTTCTGTGGCCTGCATCATTCATGAGGTAAGAGGAGATGATCATGGGGATACCTCTGGCCTTAAAGTCTATGAATCTGTGTATAGAGTTAAGCACATACAGAAGTGTTTTCATGGCTGGGTCCTCAGAAACCAGACTGTTTCCTTTTAAAAAACTGACTATAATAGTCAACAAAACCAATCAATAATTGCCCCCACCCCACTACTAATATTTATTTTCCCACGTGTACTTATAGGGAGTATGCAAAGGGAATTTGATTTCCTACCACTTGAAACAAAATACACCCCAGAATTATGGGCTGGATATGAGAGAGAGAGAGAACCCTCTGTAAGGGGTACTTAATTACTACAATGATGTACAGTGACCCTGAGTTTATTTTGCATTTGCTGTTAACAACATGTGCTCCATTTGGTCCCCTGTCCAGACAGTTTAGGGAAGTTTGGGTGAGTCTGAGGGTCAGAAGAACTAAAAAAGAAAATGTACAGTGCATGCAAGTGTTTTCTCTTGGTGCTTTATTTTTCTAACAGGGTTTGGTTGAAAAGGTAGCAGGCCATTTGGCCTCATATATTCTGTACTTAGTGCTAATTATCTTTTGCTGTACAGTCTAGATACAGCAGGGGATGAGACAATAGGGAGAAGATTGCTACTCATGTGGCAGGGTGTGCTCTCTATTTATTAGCTTCTGGAAAGAGAACCCAGTCTCGGGGTCTTCTCTTAATAGCAGGCTCCACGGAGCCAGATATTGGTGGTTTTAGGATTAGATCTTCTGTACTGCCAACCCCAACTATTCACAAATCATGAATGGAGCCTCAAAAATATGAGATTAAAAAAAGGTTGAGCCTTTAGGATTCACTTAAAAAAAAGCACCAGGATTTTCATGTAATCACAGGACTCCACACGCTGGGGATGTAAGAAAACAAAACACAAAATATTGCAAGATTCATAACAAAATTGTAGATTTTTCAGACTCCCAGAGGAGGAAGAAACTCCTGCTTCCCACGGCTGCTGTTGGCTGGAAATAGCAAACTAGAGCCAATGGGAACCACGAGGCTCTGTGGCTACGGAGCCTTTAGATAAAGCAGAGTGGTCTGCTAGCGGTGTTCCCAAAGCAGGCCCGTGGCCCACTTTGAGGAATGCTGTGTTAATCAGTTAGTTAATTCATTCTCCTAACTGCCTAACCTGGGTTCCTGTGAGCTTTTGTCTCCAGCTGCTCAGGGAGTGTTATGGCCATGTACTTATAGCATAGTATCACGGGTATCTAAATGAAGGTGACGCCAAGATCTTTTTCAATCCAGAATTCCTTTCGGTCCTTTCAAATCCTCACACAGAAATGGCATTCTCCTGTAAAACTATCTGTAAGCTGTTACACTGAGAAAGTTATTTCACCTTTTCGTACCATACTTTCCCTATCTGTAAAATGGGTATAATGACAATAATTACATAAAGCTTCTATTTTGGGACCTACACGTGAAAAACACTATACAAGTCCCAAGTGGTGTTACTTTTTATTGGCGAGAAATAATTGTAAAGCATTATAAATCCCTTTCTTCCTATATATATGAAGCAGAAATTTGAATGCATATATTTACTATATATTTGAGAGATTTTATCCGTATGTCTTACTGTTTGTTCAAGAACTCCTTCTAAATGGAAAGAGCTAGGACCACCAAATTTGGTACACAGCTTCCTCTTATAACTTAAAGCAAGGTCAGGGTTTGGTTGTGCCAGGAAAATGTGATGTGCCTGGAATGGGATTGCTTCTCATAAAACCAAACAGAAACACAGAATCACAGATAGGTGAAAGGGGCTGGCTGGGGGCACTCCACCCCCCATTCTGGACTGCCCCAACTTCAAGCCTCCCACCTCCCAGGCACCCTTTAGGGATTGGGGTGATGAAGTTCCCCCATCCCAAGATTCATATGGGGAAATTCCTGGCTCTTCCCCTTCATCAAGGAGTGAGGGGATAGTGCACAGTTTGCTCCTCACTTTGTCTGGGAGTGCAGGGGGTAGATGAGCTGTGGACTTTGCTCTTGCTCCCTGACAGGGAGAGGAAGGGGAAGAGCAAGCAACCCTGGTAAAGTCTTGGGGGGGGGGGGGGGCAAAGCCCCCCCAAACCCATCTCCTGCCCAGAGCCCCTCCTCAGCCAACAACCCTGACTCCTGCACCCCCCCAAACCCTCAGCCCCCTGTCCTAAGCCCCTCTTTAAGACTCAAACAATGCTAGCATTTATATAAACCAAGTTCAAATACATCTATTGTGTTCAGACTCCTGCTTTATATATATATATATATGTAAAACCCCCCACAAGTTCATGTGTTGATAGAATGGGCCAAGTTCTCTACTGCTGTAAAACGCTGATGTTTCATTGACTTCAGTGGAGTTTTGCAGAAAATGTAGCTCAGTATCCCAAATGATCTGCTGGCAATAATTGTTACACTTGGAGCGAGTATTGTATTCCCATATACCTGTCACGCAGTGCTGACACTTGCAGATGCCCTTTGTTGTAGAGATTCAAGGGCACATTAACTTAGTGTAGCTGAAATCACGCTGCCAAGCACCTTAGGTATTGCAAAGCAGTTTGTCCTTTGATCTGCATGTCATCACAGCCATTTCTGTAGTATTTTAGGGGTCTTCTTAATCCTCAATGCACATATTTGTGAGCTTATGTTCCTGCTTATTCCTAGATGTTTTAAAGTTTCTTTAATCATATCCTTTGACAGTCTTAGAGTCGCCTGTTCTCTGACAAAGCTAAAGAACTTCTAGCAGATACAGTCTATCTTTCTTGGCACTCTGTCTCGTGGCCTATGTCTGCATGGTGCTAAGTGCTATTCATTGCTAGACTTTGGTGGGAGCTGAGTTCTCTCAGTGCATTGCAGGAGGAGGCCAGCACAGCATAGGACTCTAAAGGAACTGTCAGCTCAAAAGCATAATCACAACCTTGAAAAGCATTATATATATATATATATATATATATATATATATATATAAAATAGAAAAGGAAAAAAAAAAAAACCCAGGCAGTGTCTGGATAATAAATAAAATTTGAAAAGCCATATGCCAGATAAGAACCTGAGAAAAACAGGATTTCATTCTGTCTGTCTGAAATGCTTCTATACTGAATGACTGAAAGATTGAGGTGATGTTGCTATAAATAGGCTCCGTCTACAGGAAAAGCTAGCAGCAGAGGATTAAATCCTAATGAGCTGGAGAAAGCCACCCATCTCCCCCCCTCTCCTGCAGATAATGTGACGTCATGGACTGTCTAGAGGCATCTGATTCCTCAGCATTCCTAACAGAGAATACTCTTGAGCCCTTCCAAACTTACAGTTCACCAGGACAGAGCAGGGAGTGAGTTTTGTGGAAAGGCCGAGTGGGTCATCTGAAAAGCAGTGATTATTAATAGAACAGAGGGAAAACATACTTCCTGAGATAAGAGAGATGCATAGGACTTGTAGATTTCAAACAAGCCCATGACTCATCCGCTGGCCATTTGTTCAGTAGCTTGTTCTTCTCCAACAAAGTGGTAAGACTCTGGGGAGAGAAACTTGTTTCAGAAAGTGCAAGAAGTGTGAACCTGAAAAGTTTCCACTGAAAAAGGGAGCAGGACAAGGAAGGCTGTGTACTGCTGCTGCCAATTATTTTATTGCGCTATAGGACTTCATTGTGTTAATGCTGTGGATAATAGGTACTGATGCTTTATTAAGGGAGCAAGAAGCTTGCTGACTGATCTAGGCCATGTTCTCAGTGTGATTTTGATATGGAAGATACCAGATAAGATGCGATAAATAACAATGAAATAGGATCTGGAGGCAAGGAAGGTCAGTTATCTCATTTGATGCTTAAGATCCAAATATAGACAAGTAGCCTGCATCGGCACTGATCAAATTATTGTACTGTAAGGCCAAAAAGAGGAAAGGGGAGACCTGTGTATGTAGGGGCAATCAGGTCTGGATTAGATGTCATACACGGAATGGGGGAAAGCAGATTTTGGCAGCTAAAGGTTTTGCTAATAGACATGTAATTGGAATTGGTTCGGTAGCTTTCTGATCATTGTAATGGTAATTGTTGAGGCTGATCCAGAAAGAGGAAGTGTAGCCAGCTGCTTTAGGGGGAAGTCACAAAGTAGTCACAAAGTAGTATGGATTCATTCTAGGTTAAGGTTTGAATCCTTAACCTCCTGGGATCCAGGCTTGGGGGATATGGGTGGGAGATCCCCAAACTGTTGGCAAAAGCCTGAAATTATGACTAGTTTTCCTTTGCTCTTTAATTAGGCCCAAGTGCCCAGCTGGGAGGGAATAGAGGGGCCCAGGAGGCGGTAGGGTTATCAAGTGTCCGGTTTTCGCCCAGAGAGTCCAGTATTTGTGGCTTCTGTCATGTAAAACCCCCCAGAATGTCTGGTATTTCTTGTACAGAAGGCCTCTTGGGACATTCTTCCCCCACCACGCCTCATGGGGGTGGGGGAGTGTGTGGGGATTTAAAGGGTCTGTGACTCTTTTTTGATTTTTTTTTTTGCTCAACAACTTTTGTTTTGTTTTTTTGCTCAACCAATTTTTCCCTGCGGTGTTCGGTATTTTTTGTGAAATTATCTAGCAACCCTAGGGGCCTAGTGCTGTGTGGTTTTAGTACAGGCACCAAAGTACGGACAAATGAAGAGACTCTAACAACTACCCTTCCCGTGCAGCAGTCTAGGCAGCAGAGATGTGTAAAGCAGTTTTGTTGGGAATCTGCAGTTGAGCATTCAGTCTTGCTTTTTTTGAACTGTGCATCTGTCACTGCTGGGACGGAAGTTCTGTGCCAGGCAGTGACCCAGGGCCAGTTTGAGATCTGCAGCCATGTGTAAAAGTGACAACTGCTTTCTCATCAACTGCACGCTCTAAACAGGGACATGAACATTCCACTACAGGCTCCTGCTACACTGGGGGCCTTGCTGTGTGGAAGGATCAATGCAGAGCAGGAGCTCTGATAGAAGGGTGCCTGAAAACTGAGAAACCCAGATATGAGTAAGAAAAGGATTTGACGAGCTCTGCTGGATCTTCTCTTTGACTAGCAAAATAGAAGCAATCAGCCACCAGGGTGACTTGATTGCTTACATTTTGCCAGCCAAATAGAAGCAGGAGGTGGTGGTTGTTGTTTGAGCCAGGACTTCAGTAAGGATAAGCTGAGGCACGGTAACCCTGGTACTGGAGTCTAAGTCCTGGCTAGCCAATGTACTCAACACCCACTATGCCTGTTCAAGTCAATTGGAGTTGTAGGGGCTCAGCATCTTGAAAACCACCTCTCAAGTTGGCCACCCAGTTGAGAAACCAATTGTAAAGCAACTCACTTCCTCAGATTCTGAAGAGAGAGAAAAAAGGAAGGGATACAGAGATGGGAGTGCCCTGACGACACACTCCCATCTCTGTATCCCTTCCTTTTTCCCATTTCTTTTCTCTTCAGCAGCTGAGGATGTGAGTTGTATTTCATGAAAGCTTATGCCCTAATAAATTTGTTAGTCTTTAAAGTGCCACTGGACTCCTTGTTTCTGCTGAAACAAACTAACATGGTTACCCTTCTGAAATTGTGAAGCAGAGTCCTAAATCCCTGAGGCCTTGTCTATGCTTACCTGGAAGGTCAAATTAAGATATGCAACTCCAGTTACATTAATTGTGTAGTGGGACTCGACTTACATTAATTCAACCTTTAATGCCATCTCCACAGAGGGAGGTGAGCAAATGCTACGTTCAATTTCCCTTAATCCTCTCAAATCAAGGAGTACCGGTGTTGACAGGGGCACCCTCAGCATTCGATTTAGTGGGTCTTTATTAGACCTGCTAAATCAAACTCTTTAAGATCGACCACCATAGTGTCAATCTTGCCAGTTGTGAAGACATGGCCTGAGTGTATACCAGAATGGTTGTGTTAAGGACACTGGGGGAATGAACACAGTTGGGAGGAGAAAAACTGGTCAAGTGGGGAGAGATGCTGTGGGCTGGTGTGGGTACCATGTGAATTCTTTGCTTGAGGGTCAAGCCACAAATTGGTCATAACCCTGAATGCAAAAATATTGATTTGAAATGTAAAACATTAACTCAGTCAGAATAAATATTGACCCTGGAGGCCTGTTTGTTCCAAAAGACTGAACAACAGCTGTAAATTCAGATAAGTAAGCTCAGAGGGTTGCTGAATGGGATATTGTTGGGCTTCCCAAGATTTTGAGCTGATGTTTCAATTGACAGTCATAGAATATTTGTCACATAAGATTCAGGGTGGCATTACAGGACAGCAAAGAAGAATTGCAGAAGGAAGGCATGATGTAATTTAAAGTGAAGTTATTTTGCAGGACTAAAGGGAGATACACTTTCCTTATTTGCAGAGCAAAAGGGGAAAAGCTAAAGTTTTAGAAAGTGATTTAATAATTGCCAAGAACACCAACATAATGCTGCTGTCCAATGGGAAATGGATCAAAGGGTTCTTGTTTAGAGAGAAATTAATTTTCTCTGCATAGTTTCCAACTGTTATATGGCTGCTGTTGCCACATCATCAGTCCTCAATGTGCATCAGGATTGGAATGTCAATAAAGTTTTTATTGTGGCTTGCAAAAATGTATTCTGTTTTCTCCTCTACACATAAGGAAGGAGGGATAATTGCGGCTGCAGGGGAACTTTTCTGAAACCCATTTCTTACAAATATGGTATGAATGTTCTAAAGAGAGCATTTCAAGGGTAAAAGGCCCTTTACAAATAAAATGAAAGTGTGTTTCAATCAATGCTTTTTGGAGATGTCACCAGCCTATTAACAGGGTAACAATGTCAAATCCTATTGCTGGGTGAAACTCTCTACCTGGATAAGCCAGAGTGTTTGAGCTTTCATTGCATGGGTGTGGGAAAGGCTGGATTGAGGGGCTGCCCTTCAGCCACACCTTTCTCCCCCTATTGCTGGTACGCCAGTCCATAGACTGGAAAGTAGTAGCAGATCTTGGTGGCATACAGTGGTTTCTTTGTAGGGGTTCACACTTAGTGGTTCCTGCTAGGGCTGGCCAGAAAACAAGAATTCCATTGCAAGACAGTTCTTGAGAATTTGACATTTGTTTTTTGTCTACGTGGGAATGGAAAAAATACCGTTCCAAATTATTTTGTGAAAAAACATTGAAATGAGAGCCAGCCCCACCTGGTAGGTCGGGCACTTACCCAAATGGTGGGTGAACCAGGGTCAAGTCCCTAAACTGGCTGATTCAGTGCAGCAACTTGAATCTCTCCCTGGCTTGATAAATATTTATTTTTTTTACCCGGGGTGGAACCGTGCCAGTTATGATTTGGGTTCTCACGTGTGATGTTGGAGAGTCAAGCTTGAGTCCCTCTTGCAACTCAGACTGAGTGAGTGCCCTCAACACTGGATATTGGCTATTTTGGAGTTGTGAGGCAAGAGGTGCCTCTTTTCTATGATGCCTAAGAAATAATGTTGCCACATCAGCATTAAAAAAAAAAAAGAAAGAAAGAAACAAACGCAATAACCCGCTATCAACCAAACCCCAGCCCACTCCACTTCCAACTTTGCAACAAAAGTTTTCCCCAGCAATAGTTCCTGCCACTCTGGGGACTGCAGCAGTATGGAAGGCCTGGTATAGGCCTTTTTCATCACAGCAGTTCCCCCTAATATGCATGGACAGTACACTCTACTAGACGGCAGTGTTGCCGGCTTTGGTTTATTGCTAATGGTGTCTTGGACTTGTCTTACTTCTTTCTCTTAAACTTTGCTTTACCAGGCTGTGTCCTAGTGCTCAGTTGTATGTTATGGAAGGAATCTGACTTGCAGATGATGTGGAAAGGTGCACTCTTTGCGCAGCGGCTGGAGGCTGCCAGTACGCCTCCAGATTCAATAGACCAGCATAAACAAGAATAGGATTAAGTGAATGGACGTCGCCAACTACATTCAGATGATGTGAAATAGGATAATGCTTGAGATCCTGTTGTAAACGCCTGATTTATTTTAAAAAAATGAAATAGCACCAAATCCCACTTCTGTCAATGGAAAATCACTTTTAAGATGAACAATGGTGCTTTCCCCCCCCTCCAAGTTTCACAAAACCTTAGATTATTTTGGGAGCCTAATAAATACTTGCTGATGTCAAAACATAATATTAAAGGCAGATGTTTCCAGTTAGTTTATTTATCCCTAACCACTTTTCCCGATGCTTCGTGATAAGACTGGGCCTAGACATAGATATCTAACCTTAAAATATTAACCGGTCAATTATGGATTCCACCTTTCTCATGATGAGATAGCTACCAAATATCTTTCCTCTAACACCATTATTCATTTACCTGTTGTGTGGTTAAATCCAACACTACTATGTACAGTCAATTCAGAAATAGCAGCAACTTTTAATACAAACAAATTCTCTGTCAGAAAGTTGGCTACAAATGCACTATGGCCTATGTGCAAGTGTGCTGGTGTGTGTGTAAAATTAAGCTGCCGGTGTCTTACAGTTTTCAGCAGAAGAATATGCAGGTTGATTAGGAAGAGTTAATTCTTCATCCCAGAGTTTGAAATTTTAGATCAAGAAACTCTTATAATAAATGGAGGAGTGTTCTCCACGTTAATTGTTGACCATTCAAATCCTGCTATAACCTTCAGTGTGTTGCAAGTACTAGAGCTAGATTCTCTGGAGAGGCAGAGCTGTACTGAGGAAGAAGAGAAGGTGTTTTTCATGTATAGTTCCTGGATCCTGAGCTTCATTACACCAACATAAGTTCAAGCATCCTTAGGGCTGCTCTAACTTATATCAGTAACCCACTAAACCCAGGATCTAGCCTACCTACATCTCTTTTTCACCAATGTTGAGTGGGGGTGGCACAGGAGCTGCTATCTTGGATCTTTACAACCCAACATGGGTTATGGTATGTGTTGCTGGAGTGGCACTAAGCAGCCAGGTAAGAGCTGAGAATCTGACCCAGTTATGTGGGCTTTGATCCTTTCTTTTTTCTTCCTCATTTAGAACAATTTTTCCAGTTCAGCAGTTCTCCCCCTCCCCCCCCCCCCCCCGCCCAGTGACTGGATGTGCCTCACCTCACTTTAATACATCCATTTGATACCGTAACGTCTTTTCACAGTGTAATAGTATTACTGATTTTCATGTTTAGCCCAAGGCTTCATTTGGAGGAGTTGAGGGAGTTATTGTAATAACTCACATTCTAGCAGATGCAAAGTGAACTCCCCAGTCGCTTCAGACAACTCTTTTTATGGTTTTCATTCTGTCACAAAACGATAAACTTGCTGTGTAGATGAAGACACGTAAATGTCACTTTGCCCATAGCATGTAGCTTTTAGGTTTCTTGAACCTTCTGGAAAATAATGCCCAAGTAGATTAGCATGTGTTCAACTGTACTGTTGGGGCATGTAAGAGTTAAATAAGGGGTCAGTAATAGCTACCAGGGTGATGAGGGTACTGCATGGTACAGCACTGTCCCTATTGATTTGTAGACATGCTTTCCTCCTTTCCTGCTTGCTTGGGATGGATAAGCACATAACTGTACCAGAGAGATAAATTTTAATGAATGTTCTTTGTGTTAAATAAATAGTATCTCCCTATCCTCTTTATCTGTTCCCATTCACTCTGAGATATACTTTTGTGGTCACATCTCCTTTCTCCCTTGTAAGTTGTTGATTTAAGGAGTTTTGTGATGTTAGAACTGCTTACATCAACTAAAAAGCTGTAAACAGCAGGAGTGGGTAAAATTATATTCATCATATGGTTATGATTATGCATTATATGGGTGTTCACATTATTAAATTAGAGCTTAAAGGGTGATGTAATTGATAAGTGTGTTTATAGACTGACTAGGATAAAAAGGTGTACCTGTGGTTAATTTGTTGCTGCCAAGGTTGTGTGTGTGTGTGTGTGTGTGTGTGTCCGAGGTGGAACGAGTGTCTGTAATAAAAAAGCCTGTTAACTCCATCCGCCTCTGGGTAACCTGTTCTTTTCTAACATGTATATTTAAGGAACTATATGTATTAAAATGCACTTTGGTAACAATAAAATGTTGTACTTTATACAAATAATTAAGAACAAACTTTATACAAGTAATTAAAAACATATTGGGGCCAGTTCTATCCACCTATGAAATCGATAGGTTACTTTTGGAGGAAGAGCCTATGGAATTGAGTAAAGGGGTCAGAACTGGGTCTGTTATTGAACAAACTGCTATTAATAGATTAATTGTGAGGAATATAAGAAGGCATGTCTAGGCACTGCCTATGTAATTAAAGTGATGTTCAGTTCTCATAGGGCTACATCATAGCTTTGCCACAAGTGTAGACATACCCTTAGTCCTTTAGCAAGGGTTGCCTTTGTTTGAGGGGCAGTGGTTTCAATGTCATGCAAACAATTGTCATGGCTCCTATCACTCTTGTCCCTTCATCTAGGCTCATGCAACCTCACTTTTGGGGGGACAGACTGGCTGCTGCTCACCAAGGCTCTCTAAGGCTTTGTCTACACTCTATGGAAGATTAACACTGCCGTTATCTCCCGGAGTTTGATTTAGCGAGTCTATTTGAGACTTGCTAAATCAAACCCAGAGGGCACCCCTGCCGGTGTACAATACTCCTGCTCGTAAGGGAGTAAGAGAAGATGACTGGTGTGTTTGCTTCCGTTGGCCTTCTGTTGTGGGGACACCGCCAAGTGTGGCTTAAGGTAAGCTGACTTCAGCTACGTATTTTACATAGCTGGAGTTGCATACCTTGAGCCAAGCTTCTTGGTCTAACATGGACCTGGCCTTACAAATGGTGCCATCTGTAGACCTCTAAGCACTTTACAAAGGAATTTTCAAGAATGAGGGCGTGCATTGAGGCTAGTCTCTGGACAACCTAATGTGAGTAGCTAGTCTCTAACAGCCTGCCTGATGGGCTATTCCACCTATTGGTGGGCAGAGTTAGCAGTAGCAGTTTGACGGCTACAGCAAGCATTTGCCTACGTCTGTACTAGCACTGGGGCTGTTTGTTCCCATACTTACTCCTGCCTTGCCTTCCTGCAAGTAACCTAGCTGTGACTTTTAGCTCCAGTTCCTGAATTCAGCTGTGAACCGTTTTTGCTGGAATCTGGCCTCTGCTTTGGTTGTGACCCTCTTCTTTAAATCCTGATGTTGGCTCTCACCCCTAGACATGACTGTCCACATTCTGCTCTCTGGCTGGAGTGTCATCATCACCATTTACAGATGGGGAAAATGAGGCTCAGAGCAGTGATGCGACTTGTCTAAGGTTGTCCAGCAGGCCAATGGTAGAATGAAGAACAGAACCTCAGTGTCTCAAATCCCATTCCAGTGCTCGATCCACTCAGTCACACTGCCTCCCCTAGATCTCAAGAATTTGTATCACTCATCATAATACACTTCAGACTTTCAATCCATGCTCGCATGCTATGTCAAATAGTACATTATAACATATCCAGTAACTTTAACGACAGCCCTAGGTACCCATGAGTTATCAAAAAGAGACGTGGGTGAAACTGGGGTTAGCATGGAAATCATCACACAACATGAACTACAGTGAGCATCAATGCTTCCTGTATAATAACTCCAGGGAAGCTGGTCTCTTTTCTCTGCTCCACTGATGGGACAGCTAAAATACAGAAATTAAGGATGAAAGTGTCAAAAGTGGCCTGTCATTCAGAACATCTCCATTTCTGAATATCCACATTTGGGCTTTTTGCATCTGACAAAGTGGTTTTTGTCCACGGAACCTTATGCACAAATGAATCACTGGAGATATTTAAGAGCAGGTTGGATAGACTTCTATTAGGGATGATCTAGAAGGTGGTTGGTCCTGCCGTGAGGGCAGGGAACTGGACTTGATGACCTCTTGAGGTTCCTTCCAGTTCTAGTGTTCTGTGATTCAGTGATTCTATGCCACAGACTTGTCATCATGCAAGGCACTGAATTTCGCCATATGTAGTGGAAATCCATCACCTTCATAAGACAATCTCACAGATACAGACAGACATAATTTTCCTCTCCAAGAGCAAACCCACAGATGATATACCCAGGGGCGGCCCGTGGCTATAGGCGGACCCGGCCGCTGCCTAGGGCGCAGCCGCCCGGGACGCCCAATGATGATGTCATAGGGGCGCCCGGGGTGCCCGCCGATGATGTCAGTCCATTGACGGCCTTGCAGGCAGGGGTGCTGATTGCACGCTCCACCTGGGGCGCCAGCTACCGCAGCCGGCCTCAGGCCGCTCCTGATCATACCCAATGAACTGAAGGTAAAAAAATCCACTGCAATCAACATACTTCACAAACTATAATGAGAGACTAGACCACACACTCTCAAAAGAAACTGAGAAACCACCTATTCAGTGTCCTGTACTGCAAACAGGAGAAGATCAAGAACGAGCTCTTAAAACTGGAGACTCTCATAAAACCCCCCCAAACCTTTCATACACACTTCCATGTGGCTGGACTTAAAAAAAAAAAAAACAACAGACATACAGTAAGGTGCCACAGGACTCCTTGTTTTTGCAGATGTAGACTAACGCGGCTTCCCCTCTGAGGGTATGTCTACACTGCCAGCCTATTTCGAACTAGGGCGGCTAATGTAGGCATTCGAACTTGAAAATGAAGTCTGGGATTTAAATATCCCGGGCTTCCTTTGCATGTTCCCGGGCGCCGCCATTTTTAAATGCCCCATAGTTCGAACTACACGGCACGGATTAGGTAGTTCGAATTAAAGCTCCTTATTCGAACTACCGTTAAACCTCCTTGCAGGAGGAATAACGGTAGTTCAAATTAGGAGCTTTAATTCGAACTACTTAGTCCGTGCCGCGTGTAGCTGTGGGCAGGTAGTTCGAACTATGGGGCATTTAAAAATGGCGTTGCCCGGGAACATGCAAATGAAGCCCGGGATATTTAAATCCCGGGCTTCATTTGTAAGTTCAAACGCCTACATTAGCCACCCTAGTTCGAACTAGGATGGCAGTGTAGACACCCTGAGATTGTGTGAGGACTTAATTTTCAAAAGTGCTGGGAAATCACAATTCCAGTCAAAGTGAGGGTGATTTTTGAGTTGCCAGCCCCTCTCAGGGCAGAGTGACAAAGCTAATGGTAAAATACTGACATCCTGGTCCCCACTTCCCTGCTTGCAACAGTCTCCATCCCCAATAGTGCAATCGGCATTAAAAACCTATCAAGCCAAGTCTGCAACCTCCTACTCCAGTAACAAAGGACAGAGATGCTGCTATGGACCTCTGTATCTTTCTGCAGTGTAAATCTCCCTGAACAGTTCTGTTCCTGTTAAAATGTTTGAGTGCACTGGCACAGAACCAGATTGGACATGTGCAGACTTGTCTTTCACTAGCAACTGGTAAGAACTCACTCTTCTTTTCTGCGTGATGATCATACAGCGAAAAGCACGTCCCACATGTAGGAGTCACTTTAATTTGCAGGTCATCGATTCTTTCTTATGGATGGAAAATTGTTCTTCACTCAGCTTCCATACTGAGCCTATGATGATTTTGTTTTTGATTCTTCTTTCTGTCCTTTCTCATGTCTCAGGGCAAAGGGACTAATTTTAAGTAGGCAGCGGGCAGGACTGTTCTCAGAGGGAAGAATCAGAAAAGAATTCCTTTGAGTAAATGGGAAGGGCATGCACACGCTGAAAGATTTCTAAGAAAAGAATCTTTGGGTTTATCCTTGATCCCCAAAGCCCCTCATCGGCACAAATCCTGCTCAGAGCAGTTTTTGGTGCTTAATTTGTGACAGAGTTTGCCAGGGATGAGCCCCAGCACCTCTGGGCTCACTGCTTTAGTTATGAATTAAAAAAAAATCGCTTGAGTCCTGGCACCTAATTGCTTAAGCCCCAGTGTCTCTTTCATTGCAAATTAGGCACTAGCAGTTCGGCAGGTGGAGGGCACAGAGAATAAGTAGAGCTACAAACTGCATTTTTGGTGCTTCCACTAGGAAACTCTTAGAATCATAGAATCATAGAATAATAGGACTGGAAGGGACCTCAAGAGGTCATCGAGTCCAGCCCCCCGCCCTCAAGGCAGGATCAAGCTCCGTCTACACCATCCCTGACAGATGTCTATCTAACCTGTTTTTAAATATCTCCAGAGAGGGAGATTCCACCACCTCCCTTGGCAATTTATTCCAATATTTGACCACCCTGACAGTTAGGAATTTTTTCCTAATGTCCAATCTAAACCTCCCCTGCTGCACTTTAAGCCCATTACTCCTTGTCCTGTCCTCAGAAACCAAGAGGAACAAATTTTCTCCTTCCTCCTTGTGACACCCTTTTAGATATTTGAAAACCGCTATCATGTCCCCCCTTAATCTTCTTTTTTCCAAACTAAACAAGCCCAGTTCATGAAGCCTGGCTTCATAGGTCATGTTCTCTAAACCTTTAATCATTCTTGTCGCTCTTCTCTGTACCCTTTCCAATTTCTCCACATCTTTCTTGAAATGTGGCGCCCAGAACTGGACACAGTACTCCAGCTGAGGCCTAACTAGTGCAGAGTAGAGCGGCAGAATGACTTCACGAGTTTTGCTTACAACACACCTGTTGATACAACCTAAAATCATATTTGCTTTTTTTGCAACAGCATCACACTGTTGACTCATATTCAACTTGTGGTCCACTATGACCCCTAGATCCCTTTCTGCCATGCTCCTTTCTAGACAGTCGCTTCCCATCTTGTATGTATGGAACTGAGTGTTCCTTCCTAAGTGGAGCACTTTGCATTTCTCTTTATTAAACCTCATCCTGTTTACCTCTGACCATTTCTCTAACTTGCTAAGATCATTTTGAATTATGTCCCTATCCTCCAAAGAAGTTGCAACCCCACCCAGTTTGGTATCATCTGCAAACTTAATAAGCGTACTCTCTATCCCAATATCTACATCATTGATGAAGATATTGAACAGTACGGGTCCCAAAACAGACCCTTGAGGAACTCCACTTGCTATCCCTTTCCAGCAGGATTTAGAACCGTTAACAACAACTCTCTGACTACGGTTATCCAGCTAATTATGCACCCACCTTATCGTGGCCCTATCTAAGTTATATTTGCCTAGTTTATCAATAAGAATATCATGCGAGACCGTATCAACTGCCTTACTAAAGAGTTATAGAAGAAGCAGAGGAAGCTAATGGGTAGGGCACTGAACTGTGAGTCAGGAGACTTCAGGTTATTGCTCATCCTGCTATTGAACGGAAGGATGTTGTGGGGAAATCGCTTTGGCTACGTCTAGACTGCACGCCTTTTTTGACAGAGACTTTTTTGAAAGTATCTTCTGAAAAAGCCTCTGTCGAAAAAGAGCATCTAGATTGCATTACGCAGATTGAAAAATTGATCTGCTTTTTCGAAAAAGATCATCCAGACTACTGGACACTCTTTCAAAAAAAAAAAATGCACCTGGAAGTGCTTCTGGTAGGGCAAGGGGGCAGCCTTTATTTCCAGGTGCTGCTGCCTGCCCTTTGCAGAGACGCGAGCTTAAAGGGAGCCCCCTGGACAGCCATTGCTCTGCTCTTGCTTCTGGTTTGCCTACCTCCTAGAGGGAAAGCAAAGCTGCTGCAGTGCTTGTTCTGGTTGCCTTGCTTCCTCGGATACCACCCCAGTTTATTTGCAGGGTTTTTTCTTTTTGCTTTTCACTGTTTCTGGCCATGAAGCCTGAGCTGCCCTTGGGCAGGTGATGGCCTCACGCTGCCATGCTGCAGCTTCTACTGCATCTTCATGACTCTGTCATGAATCTCCTGCCCCCTATGGACATGGACCGCACCAAGAAGACCCTCCTCTGAGATGCAGGAGCTCTGTCCTTGCCCCCAAACTTTTTGGGGACAGGCAGATTTGGAGGCACGAGACGAGTTCGGACTGGTGGGACCGGCTCATCATGCAGCTCTGGGACGACAACCACTGGCTCCACAACTTCCAGATGCAGCAGGCCACATTACTGGAGCTGTGTGCCTGGCTCGCCCCTGCTCTGGAACACCAGGACACCCACATGCGGCCTGCCACCCCCCTGCAGAAGCAGGTCACAATTGCCCTGTGGAAGCTGGCCACCCCCGACAGCTACCACTCCATGGGACACCAGTTTGGCATGGGAAGGTCTACTGTCAGGGCCACTTTGATGGAGGTAAGTCACTTTTGGGGGACAGGCCCTGCTGAGTGGGGGAGTTGAGAAAGGGGGACTGCCAGGCAAGGGCAAGAGGGAGTGGGGGATGGAGTGGCACTTGGAGGCTGCTCCTCAGCCACCTCAGATGCGGGGGAGGGGGACATCCTGACAAGGGGAAGGTGAGATTGGAAGGGGGGAGGGTTCTTCTCCCAAGCGCTTAGGTAACCTGTCTAACTCCGTGGTTTCTGTCTATTTGTCTCGTGCTGCACGTGTTGAGGGCCGTCAATGCGGAGCTGCTGAAGAGGCTCGTCCATCTCGGGGATCTGGGCAACATCCTTGCTGGGTTTGCTGCCCTTGGCTTCCCGAACTGTGGAGGAGCCCTCGATGGGACACACATCCCAATCCGCGAACCGCCCCATCGAGCAGCCCAATTTATAAACTGGAAGGGCTACTACTTCATGGTGCTGTAGGTCCTGGTCGACCACTGGGGACATTTTATGGATATTTGTGTTGGGTGGTCGGGGCAGGCACATGATGCCCACATATTCTGCAACTCCTACCTGTACCGCAGGTTGCAGGCAGGAACATTTTTCCCCCAGCGGGACCTCACGCTTGGGGACGTGCAGATGCCGTTATGCATAGTGGCCGACACGGCCTACCCCCTGATGCCGTGGCTCTTGAAACCCTACACTGGCCACCTGTATGTGAGCAAGGAGCTTTTCAACACGCAACAGGTTTGCATCTAGGTGGAATGCGCCTTCGGCTGGCTGAAAGGGAGGTTCTGTTGCCTCCTCACATGCCTGGAGATGGGAAAACGCCACATCCCGGAGGTGGTGGCCGTATGTTGCGCCCTCTATAACTTGGTGGCGAGGAAAGGAGAGGCCTTTCTTCCAGAGTGGCGGAGAGGTGCTGATGGCAAGGACAGGCCTTTTGAGCAGACCCGGACAGCTGCCATCCGCCAGGCTCACCAGTCTGGTATCTGAATCCATGAGGCTCTGAGGGAGAGATTCTCAGAAGGAGCCCACTGACTCTCTCCAGGGCCTCCCTCATGGGAGGTTTGGCCTGGCCCACCCCTACCTGTCCCTCCACTACCCTCACTCTCTTCCCATAAATACGTACTCACCCAGTTTTGTTTGGAAACAGAAATTGGTTTTTTATTAGAAACAGTAGCAATACAGAAAATGTGCTAACTGTGTATAAGCTACCTTTCTCTGGGTACCGTTCAACTGTTTATAAACAAAGTAAATCTGTCACTCAAAAATAAAGAATTTGTTCCATAACTGAAATGTCCTTTCACTGGGGTGCTAGGGGATTGAACACCAGGAGGGGGAGAGGGCTCAAGTAGGCTGCTGCTTCCCTGGTCGCAAGGTCCTGCCAGCTTACTGCATCCTGGCACCACCAAGGCTTTGGGCTTTGGTGGAGCGAGAGCCAGTCCTGGGCTAGGCAGGAGGTGGGGGCAGTTGTTGGGCCTGTGAGAGCTCGGGAGCAGGAGGGGCTGGGGGGAGGGGGCTGGGGGGGAAGGGAGGGCTGGAGGGAGGGGGCTGGGGAAGCAGGGGGGGGCTGGAGGGGCTGGGGAAGCAGGAGAGGCTGGGGGAGAAGGGGAGCTGAGGGAACAGGGAATGGGGGGTTGGAGGGGCTGGGGAAGAAGGGGGGATGGAGGGGCTGAGGGAGCAGGGGGAATGGGGGGGCTGGAGGGGCTGGGGAAGAAGGGGGGCTGGAGGGCCTGAGGAAGCAGGAGGGGCTGGGGGAGAAGGGGGCTGGAGGGGCTGGGGAAGAAGGGGGGCTAGAGGGGCTGAGGGAGCAGGGGGAATGGGGGGGCTGGAGGGGCTGGGGAAGAAGGGGGGCTGGAGGGGCTGAGGAAGCAGGAGGGGCTGGGGGAGAAGGGGGCTGGAGGGGCTGGGGGAGCAGGGGAAATGGGGGGTCTGGTGGGGGCTGAGGAAACAGGAGGGGCTGGGGGAGAAGGGCTGGAGGGGATGAGGGAGCAGGAGGGGATGAGGGAGCATGGGGGCTGGGGAAGAAGGGGGGCTGGAGAGTCTGAGGGATCAGGGGAAATGGGGGGCTGGAGGGGGCAGGGGAAGAAGGGGGGCTGGAGGGGCTGAGGAAGCAGGAGGGGCGTGCTGGAGGGGTGAGGGAACAGGAGGGGATGAGGGAACATGGGGGCTGGGGGAGAAGGGCGTGCTGGAGGGCTGAGGGAGCAGGGGGTGCTGGAGGTGCTGGGGGAGCAGGGGCCTGGCGTGCAGAAGGAGCGGTGCCTGTGGCAGGGGCAGGCAAGACTAGGGCCTCCCGCATAGTAGCACAGATGTCCATGCACTGCTGGACCAGCTCATTCAGCAGCCTGTTGTGCCACTCGGCATCTGCTTCCATCCTCTGCTGAAGGGTCCTGTTGAGGTCCTGCAGGGCCACTACGTGCTCCTTCAGCAGGTCTGTGTAGACACACCAGTGCCTGCGGGTGCCACGGGTCTGGAATGGTGGCGGGTGTGGTGCTCCCCTGTTGGGTAGAGGCTCTGGCTGTGGAGGAAAAGAAGAGGAGACAATCACTGTCTGTGTGCACCCCTGCTGTCCCCAAGGACATGCCGTGGCGGTCAGGGGCTCTCCTTTGGACAGGAGACTCAGGGGTGTTACACATGACACCGCGTGTGAATTGGGCAGCGGCCTGAAAGCATCACAGGCGCCGCACAGTGGCAATGGGACTAGATGGCTCCCCACACTGCCAGCCCACCCATGTGACCCCTCAAAGCACTCACCTCACGATCCCTCCCCGATGTCCATGGACGCCTGGGAGGCCTCGGGTCTGGAGGACCAGCTCCTGGGAGAGGGTCCCTGATGCCTCCTCTTCCTCCTCCTCCTCCTCCTTCAGGTGCAGCTCTCCCACCTCTCCTGCCTGGTCGTCCTCCCTCAGGGGTCGGTCCACGATGTGGAGGGGTAACCTGGATTCCACCACACGCAGTGGAATCTGGGCTTCCCCACCGCCCAGGATCTGCTCCAACTCCTGGTAGTAAGGGCATCTCTGTGGGGCTGCCCCAGAGCAGGAGCTCTGGTCCCAGGCCTTGGCATATCCCTGCCACAGCTCAGTCACCTTGGCCCTGACTTGGTCCATGGTGTGGGGGTGATGCCCTTTCTTGGCCAGGCCCTGGGCCATGCGATTGTATATGTCCACATTCCTGCCTGTAGGGCCTGTTCCTGGGACCAGGAGGTTTTTTATTTCTGGGCCAGACCAGGCTGGTGCCCGCCTTTTGGTGTCCCTGGGTAGGTTCTCCTCACTGTCCTGAGAAGGGCCGGGGGGGCCTTGAGGCTGGGACATGCCTGGCACAGGTGTGCTGGCTGGCTTCCTGACAGCAATGCCTGTCTGGGTTCCTGTGCCTTTAAGAGGCTGTGAACAGAAACCATAGAGGTGCTCAACATGAAAAGGCTCGACTGTCCACCAAGGCTTCTTCCTAGAGGCCTTTTTTTTTTGAAAGAACTGGCTCCCTGCATCCACACACACCTTTTTTCGTCAGATCTCTGTCGAAAAAGGCATTCTTCCTTGTAACACGAGGTTTACCATTGTCGACAAAACCCCCGCGTTCTTTCCATTTACTGTCGACATAATGCAGCGGTAGTCTAGACACAGGTACAGTTTTTTCGAAAAAAGGCCACTTTTTTCAAAAAAACCCTGTAGTCTAGACACAGCCTACATGTCTCTGCGACTCTGTTTCCCCTCCCATTCTTTGCTTCTTTTTGTACAAAGAAAGTATTTTCTGAAAAAAAAAAGTAAAATTAAGGAAGGTTTTATGCAAAATTTTGTATAAAATCATTTAGGATTTTAATTAAACAAAACAAGAAATGTGTTTTGTCTTGGTCTTTTTTTCACTATTTCCTCACTTGAAAAAGGGGAAAAGGAGACAACGGGATCAAAAAAGCCAAAATGATTTTTTTCGGGGGGGATGTCATCAAATCCCCCTTCCAAAACAACCCAACACTTCGGAATAAAACATTTTTAAAAAATCATTCTGGTTGAAAGGCCATTTTTCACTGAAAAAAATGTTTTGACATCTAAAAGCAGCTTTACTATTCAGATTTGGGAAACAATTGGGAGGTAGGGTCTGTCTCTTACTATGTGTGCAATACCTTATCTCAGTAGGCAACTCTGGGTGCTACCACAATACAGATTGATAATATGAATCCAGGGGAGTTAAATCTCTGTTTCTATAAGTCCTTGTTACGAAGAACTGGAAGGTGACTGCAGGGGAGGACAGAAGAAGTCTTTAATGATGTTCTCGTTCCTCACCTTTTTTTTTTTACATCTTGCTTGTTATTCCTGCTTGACGCTAATCAGTTTTTGGAAGAGTGCAGGTCACTTTGTTCTCTGAAAGCAAAGTTAGATGTGTCTTTCTTTTTATTTTAGGAGAGTTTGATCTACCGTTCCCTTCTTGGTATCCTTATAGGCTAGCCTGAAGCCTAGAACCATGCAGCCCTTTTATTTATTTAAGGGCCTTCCCAGTGCTTAAATACCCAAGCTGTGAAACACTCTCTTGTCTCATCCATGTGATAATCTGGTTATATTATGGGTGTCAGTTAGTGACTTATCTCAGGCAAGCCTGTTTGCAGCAAGAGAGCCAGCTATTGGGACTGACCTCTTCTTATGATCTTTTCAAGAAGAATCTTCGTCATGTTCCCATTGCTACGCAGCTAGGGAGCACCTGAATTGTATTAGGGCTATAAATATTCCACTCTGATGCCTTTATGACTCTTCTTCCCCTTTATTCTTTGGTCAAAGGGACTGCACCTCCATGGAAGAATCATTCCTTTCGCAGGCCTGTAATTTATGGCTCCTTATCTATGCATTGGGAAAGCCAGAGTCTGGAAAGAGTCCAACATTTACTAGCGTAACGTACTGGTTTGCAGTGAAGTTTGGGTAAAATACTTGGGGTGAAATCCTGGCTCCATTGTAATTAATGAGAGTTTTCTTATTGAGTTTAGAGAAGCCGGGATACCACCCCAATGAGCAAAGCCCAGGGAAGTGAAAAATATCATAAAAGCCACTAGAGGAAAAGCCAGACGCTCACATGTGCTAATTATCTTTCACCCTCACTTTCTCCCCAGTTAGTCTCACTCTTGGATGAGCATCTGGATCTGCAAATAAATAAATACCAGTGGCTATGTCATACTTGGGCTTCATGGCGAAAGCTTCTTCTAAAGACTGTAAAGGGGCTTCTACAGCAATATGTGGAATTTTCCAAGAGTTCCCATGTTAATTTTCATGATTTCAATTCAATTATTTCCTGCTCCTTTACTTCAATTTCCTCTGAAAAAGAGCAAATTTCACAAGCTTGAGCTACAGAAAATGTTTGTTTCCCCCATGCATCCACAGAGTCCCATAGTCAACCACAAGCAATTGGGAAGGATGACAGTATTACGGGGGCGAAACACTGTTATGGCTGAGGTCATCAGGTGACACTATTAGATATAATCTTCCAAGTTCTGTTTCTTGGCATGCCAGCAAGCTTTGACTCCTAGGAAGACATGCTGGGTTGTTGTTGGTATCTCTGTTAGGCTTTATGTGCATAGACAGCTTGGGGAGAGAGGGAGCTATGTAAACAGCTGGGTGTTCAGATGATCCCCTGTGGCCTTGATATCTAGGACTTATTGGATAACTGCAACAAGCCCAGCTATCTGTCAGCAAGCACAGTTAGTAGGCACCAGTTCTGCTGGATCTGAGCCATCAGCAGCCACTGAGAAGGGGCAGGAATTGGGGCAAAGAGAAAGGAAGCAACTTCTTCAGATTCTTCTGAACCTGCATGAATTGTTTGTTTCAGCAAAATGGCATTTTCTTATAGAAAAAAAGTTCTGCGGGAATAGTCTCAACCCATTCAGTGCTTGCTGGGTTTTACTTTGCTTTCCCTTAAGCCTTTGGTTAGCACGTGGGCCTTGTGTGGAATGACTATTGGTTTTAGAACCCCAAGGTGGAGAATGGTACCATGAATACAAAGCATTCTGAATCCCATCAGTGGGACTGGCCCACAGTGAGTCCCAGCTGAGTGATTAGCACCATCTTCTCATGGGGGCCAGCCTTCTGTGGCTTCGTTGGCTTCTCCCCTTTCCCCACCCCAGGCACCCTTTACCAGCATGCATAGGTTATGAAAGATTAAAGAGAGCTCCTGTTCCTTCCTGTGCCACATGAAAAATAATTGAAACCTCCCCCAATGGCTGTTTCTTTAATTCGTGGTAAAGAAATGCAGCTGAGGCGCACAAATCTCCAAGTTCTAAGGAAAAGGGCTCATGATTTCTTTTTGCTGTTATCTGGGCAGTATATCTAATGAGTCTGATTCCCTGTTTTCAAATCTAGTGTGCACTGCCAGGAGAAATCCACACACAGAATTCCTGACTCCAGAGTTCCCCAGGCTGCAGGGCCGGGCCAGGCATAACCTGCACTAAATTAGTGGCCCTGTACTAAATCAGTTTGGCTGCAGGTGGACGGCCTGGAGCATCATACCAGCTGCCTGGCTGTAATGTCACTGATGTGGCTGTCCCTCTGTATATACGGAGAGGCAGCCAGGCTAGATTTTAGGGTATGGTGTTCTGATCAGGTGCCTGGACTAACAATGCCACTCAAATTTGGTCTGGCTGCCCCTCCATCAAGACAGAAGAGCAGCTGAGCCAAATGGTGTTGCTACTCGATGCACAGGGAGTCTGTTCTTATATGACTCAGTTCAGGGGAGTTCTCTGAAAACTCGACCTCTGGTGGCACCAGCTCATGTCCTGCATAGGTAAGAGAGAGGAGATCCAGCAGCTGTAACGGATGGAGGGAATGAGTGAGATTGGAATAGGGTCCTTGCCAGGGAGCAGCACTGGAAACTGTCCCTCCCCCAACCATCTTGGTGCCAATGGTGTCGTGTAAGTGCCAAGTATTACAGAAACACAGGAGGTCAGAGAAGACACCTCAGACTAGAGCTGCTGGTTTCTAGCAGTGAATTTCTGCCGGGGCTGTGAATGTCATCACCTCCACAGACCTCGCATGTTCTGTTGTAAATGACACGTCAGTGAGTGTTTCATAAGTTCTGCTGCCTCCATTTGGGCCCTCACACATTTGCTCTATTTTCTCTCTTTTTAGTCTTTGAAGTCCCATGTTAGCTGCTACGTTTTAGAAGCTGCCTTGTGAGCTGGATCAGGCAAGAGGAAGAGCAGAAGTTTGAAGGGGCGATGATTCTATTAACCCTTTTTCTGCCTACACCCTATGTAAGTTCTGCTAACGTAGCATTCATGTCACCACCGGCTGAACAAAATTTACCCACCCCCTGGCAATTATTTAAAGAGATGGAAGAGCCTCAGGATAGGTACAAAACTGCTGCCATTTGCACTGGGATGAACAGTGGTGCACCTCCTCCACTCTAGCCAAGCGTACATAGGGCCCCAGACAGAGCTCTGTCTCCAAGGGCCTGTGGACTGTAAAGGGGGACAAAGGGAACAGCTGCCCTGAGGCCTGGTGATTCAAAAGGGCCTGTTTACTGCTAATACTGAAGAAGTGGCAGCACCTATAGCCCTTTAAATTGCCACTGGAGTGTCATAGGGCAGGCTCCAGGCAGCGCTGAGGTCGGGTTGTCCCAGCTCCACCCTTTCCACCCAAGGCCCTGCCCCCTCCGGGAGCCAGCCTTCCCACTTTGCTCAGGGGCCTGGTGATGCTGTCAGCTCCCCTGCCTGTGGATCACTGCATCAATTCCAGAGTCCCTAGCAGAGACCCCTGGAGCTGGGGAGTAAAGCACATGGTGCACAATGTCTGCATCTGTTCATGTTTTTAGTTTGACCCTTTGCCTGATCTGAATTGCCTGGTCCTGAACCAGGGGGTAAGGGCTACATCCTGACATGTCCTTTCACTTAGCAAAGAGTCAGCAGTCTATAGCCTCTGCCCCACTGCAGATTGCCATGGTGTGGATGTCACAGTGGTTCGTCCCAGAAGAAGTAAATGCAGCCTCAGTAATAGGGGCATTTTTGTTTGTGCATCAATAGACTGTGTATGCAAATTGCAATCTTTGGCATGAACCTGTGGTACAATACAGGTGCTGGATCGGAGGTAGCATGCACCCATTCTCCCCTCTAGACAAAGTCAGGGTATGCAGATGCTAATAGGAACTTCCCTGAAATGCTGAATCCAACTCTGGGCTGGATTATGAATGCCAAAATTTGAGCTTTTTATTTAAAAGAAACTTTCCAAGAAAATCATTAAGCACAGTGAATCCTCCCTGTGTCCTTGTATGGTTTGAAATGGGAGGCATTTGCTAACATGTGGCCAACTTGAAGTTTTCTGCTCATTTCCAAAAAGTGATTCTTTTTGCAAAAAAGGAAACGTGATTAAATGGAATTCTACTGTTTCCCCTTGTGCTCAGCATTTACTGTTTCTGTTAGGTCATCAGCCACCATGAAACCAATGTCTAACTTACAGAGTGATTGCAGCGGCTGCCTGAGGCATGGCTCATAACCTCAAGCCCTCCACCTCCCTCCCCAACAGCCCATCTATGTAGTTAAACTTAGTTTAATTTGATCAGTATATTTGTAATGGAAAATTGTACTGCAGATGAGCATCAAATGCCAAGATTTAATCTGGGATAAAAAAACTGCTGTTACACAACAGTAACTTTCCTGGGTTTGATTTGTTAAAATGTAATCCTGTCCAGCACATTGTTTTTCACAACAAACCTACCGGATGTCTTAGAGAGAAAAGCACGGACAGGTCCATGTCATTTAGCTTCAGATCTGCGAGTCTTCCGGAATTCATTCGGTTGGTTTCACTTAGTGTAGCACTCAGTCTTTTTAAGAGCATGAAAGGTGATTCACTGAGCATCACAGCAAATGGGTCTTCCTTCCTGTAGGAAAAAAACAATCCATACAAAGGGCACACAACCATCTAATCTAAGGATATAAAACCCTGTCATCTATTTGCTGGTCCTGCTGTGCAGGATCGCAGACAGTGGGGCCTGGAGGCAGAGAGGGCAGCTGCCCTGGGGCTTGTCAATTGTAAAAGGGACCCAGAACTCCCAGCCAAACCTTGCTGCCTCAGCAGCAGTAATGCCTGGTGTCCTGGCCCTTTAAATCACCACTGGAGTCCCAGATTGCATGCACTCTGCAGTACTGAAAGGCGGACTGTGGGAGGAGGCTAGACCTTAGCCCCACCTCTCCACTTCAGGTCCCGCCCCTTCCGGGGGCCATTCTGGGCCTGGGGAAGTCTGTCTTTGGCCCTGCTGCTGTGTACTAGTTAGGGAATGGATTAATTTTCTAATCACAGAATCTGGAACTGAATAAAGCGGAGGTGCCTATCTATCTATCTATCTATCTATCTATCTATCTATCTATCTATCTGTCTATCTATCTATCTGTCTGTCTGTCTGTCTGTCTGTCTGTCTGTCTTGGATAGCCCCCTTACTGTAGGATCTTGAGGATCCTTATCATTAACGTTTGCCCTAACATCACCAGGGAAAAAGACACAGACCACAGGTGCCCAGCAGGGCCGCATTATGACTTTCGTGGGCCCTAGGCACTTTTGCCTTCATGGGCCCCTCCCACCATAATAATATCAATATTAAAAATTATTTTTGATATAACTTTAAATACTTCAACATTTTTTTTCTGTTTTAGGTATAATTTAATAGATATTCGTGGGCCCTAAAAGTTTCGTTTTTTTCTGATGTGAGCAAAAAATTAAAACATTTTTTTCGACCTTAAAAGTTCTTTTTTTTTTCTTCTGATTTAAAAAGAAATTAAAACATTTTCATGGGCCCCTAAAAGTATCGTGGTCCCTGGGCACTGTTCCTAATGGATAAGTCGGCCCTGGCACCCAGGGAGCAGAGCAAGGAATTAAATCTGGTGCTCTAACTGCTTGACCATCCTGCTCCTCTTGTTCTGACTTTCCCTTTATGTAAGCTGGGAAAGAGGAGCTGGGGATTTACATTCAACTCATTTGGGGAGTTGCCCCATGCCACTGTCCCCACATCATGCAAGTCCTGACGTAGGATGTACAGGCAGTCCTCGGGTTACGTACAAGATAGGGACTGTAGGTTTGTTCTTAAGTTGAATCTGTATGTAAGTCGGAACTGGCATCCAGATTCAGCCGCTGCTGAAACTGATCAGTTTCAACAGTGGCTGAATCTGGATGCCAGTTCCACTTACATACAGATTCAACTTAAGAACCCCAGGCGTCCCCAAGTCAGCTGCTGCTGAAACTGATCAGCAGCTGATTCCAGGAAGCCCAGGGCAGAGCAACTCTGCCTCGGGCTTCCTGTAGTCAGCCGCTGGTCAGTTTCAGCAGCGGCTGACTTGGGGACGCCTGGGGCAGAGCAGCTCGGGTGCTGCTGGGTTGGTCCAGTAGCGCCAAGGAGCGGTGCTGCAGGACCAACCGGCAGCGCCCCACCTGCTCTACCACAGGCCCCCGGCTTTGCTCCACATCTCCCTGGTCTGCTGGGGGGGGGGCACTAGCTGTGTCCCCCCCCAGCAGACCAGGGAGACGCGGAGCAAAGCGGTGGAGGACCCGGGCCGGACCGCGGCACTTCCAGATCAGCTGGAAGCACCGCGGGTCTGGCACGGGTCCTCTGCCGCTTTGCTCCCCGTCTCCCTGGTCTGCTGGCTCCCCCAGCAGACCAGGGAGACGGGGAGCAGCTTTTCTCGCCCCGGAGGAGGCGGGTGGCGGGACCAGGCGTCCTGCCGCTCCAGTCCTCCGGGGCGAGCAATCCCCGTTCGTAACTGCGGATCCAACATAAGTCGGATCCGCGTAACTCGGGGACTGCCTGTACTAGAAGAGAACCTGTGGGAGGGAGAGATATATTGGAAAAGGGAGAGAATAAGGCTGGAGTGCTCTGTACACTGGCTATTTTACTTCAGTAGAGGGTGACACTGGGGCCCATCCAGAGCCACCATGAATTAAAGCACCTTTGAGACAGTCAAGGGCTGGGCTCAACATTCAGGAGAAAAAACAGTGGTTTAAAGCCTCCTTCATGCATCCTGCCTTTGCTGCTGCTATTGAGAGACCCAGCTCAGAACCACTGAGTTCATTATTACTGCCCAGTTACTGCTGTATTCACTTAGGCCAAGTCTATACTAAAAGGGAAAGTCGAATCAAGATACACAACATAGCTGGAGTTGACATACTTTTCTTCAAGTTTCCCCACCCTCCCCACAGCATGAAGCCAACAGGAGCAAACACTCCCATTGGTTTTCCTTACTCCTCTCAGAAGCAGGAGTACTGGCCACCAACTGGCATGCCCTCTGAGTTTGATTTAGCAAGTCTTAGCAAAACTCGCTAAATTGAACTCCTGAAGATTGATCGCAGTAGCATCGATCTTCCATTTAGTGAAGATGCAGCCTTAGATGGAATAAATGGGCCTGAGACGTTAACCTTAAAAAGCGCTAAACAAGGTTCAGATTTGGTATCCTGCTACTTCAGCCTACTCAGTACCATGGCAAATGCATCATTAAATTCCTTTTAACCTTCCACTGAAGAGCCAGAGAAGGAAGAAAACCAGTGACAGCATTTGACCTATAAAGTGTCAAGCAAGGCTGTCCTTTCAACAACATTCCTCGTCCCCTTTTCCTTCAGCCAGAGAGAATTTTAGAAGGAAATCCGCCCCTTATTTGACTGAGTTGTAGATGATATCAAAGTTTGTAATATATGTCCTTTTGTGAAAAAGAAAAGAGGTTAAGTGAGATGGGCTAAGGTTTTTGCTGTTAAAGTCCAATCCAATTTCATACCTCATTCTATTTGGGATTTAGCTGGAGCTGGTAGGGTAGCAGTGTCATCTGCAATGTTCCCTGTAATTTTTCCCATCCATGTGTGGAATAAATTTTGTTATGTTTACCAAGGCATGTGTGGATGTGCACCACCAATAGAAATATATACTGCCAGTGGTGGGCACTGGTCCTGCCTTGGGCAGGAGACTCGATTTGATAATCTCCTGAGGTCTCTTCTAGCTCTATGATTCTATGATTCACTATAGGCCTCTGCTAATCAGCTGGGTGGCACCTGAATCTCCCCTGTGTGGCTGCCCAAATGCACAGCTTACAGGGTCCCTCTCTCTGTCTTGGTCAGGCTGGGACATCTCTCAGGATTAGGATGACAAAGGGTTGGGGTCCCAGGAAGCTGGTGAGAGTGGCAACTACAATGGTGAAGTTTTCTCTACTCGCCTCCATCTGTTCTCTTTGCTTACCCTCTAAAGTCTTTTTAAAGGACCCCGAAAAGGAATAACAGATGGGACAGCCCATCCCCTCATTATTTTGTCCACTTGTTAGGCCTAATAACACACCGATTTTTATTTCATTATTGTCTGGTTCCACTTCATTTGTTTCACCAAGCATGATTTTAACAGTCGTGGAACCTTATTGGTAGGCCCTTTTAGCTCAGACTAGTTTAATTTCTTTGTCTCCTTTTCATACCTCTCCATAACAGTCTAGATGGAAAATAACTTGGCATGCTTTCCATGGTGAAGTCCCAGGCAGACAGAAAGTTTTAGGCTCTTGTGACACCTTAGACATGTTCACATACTTTTTACAGTTGAGCTCACAATGACAGTAAATTGGTAGGTCCAATTATCACACCAATACTCCAGATGAAATTGGAGCCTTTATTGCGTCAGGTGCTGTGCAAACCAATAATAAGGGACAGTCTTCCTGCCATGAAGAACTTGCAGTGCAAATGGGCTATCAGGGACAGACTGGCTACGTCTACACTGGCCCCTTTTCCGGAAGGGGCATGTTAATTTCAACTATCGTAGTAGGGAAATCCGCAGGGGATTTAAATATCCCCCGCGGCATTTAAATAAAAATGTCCGCCGCTTTTTTCCGGCTTTTCTAAAAGCCGGAAAAGAGTGTCTACACTGGCCCCGATCCTCCGGAAAAAGCGCCCTTTTTCGGAGGCTCTTATTCCTACTTTGAAGAGCCTCCGGAAAAGGGCGCTTTTTCCGGAGGATCGGGGCCAGTGTAGACACTCTTTTCCGGCTTTTCTAAAAGCCGGAAAAAAGCGGCGGACATTTTTATTTAAATGCCGCAGGGGATATTTAAATCCCCCGCGGATTTCCCTACTACGATAGTTGAAATTAACATGCCCCTTCCGGAAAAGGGGCCAGTGTAGACGAGCCCACTTAGAATAGGGCCATGCACCCCGTAGCTGCCATTGAAAAGCACAGGGCCTGCTGTAACCTGAGAAAATCTGGTCAGATGTAAGGCACCTAAATGGAAGCTGAGCTTTTGAGAAGATTTTGCCATAAGATACCAAGATTAGTTTCTTATTCATAGGGCATGTTTAGTTTACAGTGAGGTCCGCGATGCTAGACACATACCATTCCCTCACTAAAGAAAGTTTCTTGTATTTGATTGATGCTGAACATTTCTGGTGATCCCACGTGCATCTCATTATTTTTTGTTTATTCATCTCATTGAAACACATTGATATCATTAAGCAGTTCATGGTGGGAAACATACAAATGAAGAAGTTTGCTAGTTATACTGCAATCAGAAAATCTCCCAGCAGGGATATTGAGTTAACCCTCCCCGCCCCCTTTTCCAGTCTTTCTCTCAATTACTCAGTCAAAACTCTCAGTGAGGGTGTCATGAGACAGAGCAATCATTGCTGTTCTAGTGGGAAATTTCTAATGGACAATGACTTAGCAGTTGGAGATTTACATTATGAGCTATTGAAACATCCCCATCTATCTCCGTGTCCATGCCAAGAAGCTCTGATCAGCTGGGGGCTTATGTTCCCATTTGGGGCCCAATTGTTTGCTCTCTCACTGGGGAGCAGTTATTTCTACACGTAGTTCCATGGGAATAAATGGGGCCATGTATGTGAGAAACGGACCCCCACACCAGTGTGATTCAGACTCCCTGTCTGGATATGTGGGAGGTGATGCTTTCAGACATGACCTGGTCCCTGAGTGGGAATCCTCAGGTGCTACAATAATACAAATAAATGAATAATAACAGAGGTAGCAATCGAGGTTCCCTCTAATCTTTTCCATTTATGTGTGGAATAAGTTTTTGTGTGCACTGAGGCATGTGTGAATGTGCACCACTAATAGAAACAAAAAATGCCAGCTGTGGGCACTCTACTAAGCAGTGGGGTGGCATTGAATCTCTCCCAAGTGGCCCCACAAGCACACAGCTTATAGGGAGCACAGCACTGGTGATAATCCCTTCTCTGATGTGACACACTAAGGGTATGTCTAGACTACAGGCTTTTGTCGACAGAAATGTTGTCGACAGTTCTGTCGACAAAGAGTGTTTCAACTACATCCAGTTCTGTCGACAAAGCAAGGTGCTTTGTTGACATGACAGTGTAGATGCAAAAGACGGTGTAGATTCAATAACACCTTCTGTCAACAGAACTCTGTTGACAAAAGGCGTTATTCCTTGTAGAATGAGGTTTACAGCCATCGACAAAACTGCTGAGGTCTGTCAATGTAATGTCGACAGAACTCAGTGGCAGTATAGACACAGGTATAGTTTTGTCGACAAAAGTCCACTTTTGTCATCAAAACCCTGTAGTGTAGACACACCCTAAAGTAGGTGTTTGTGAGATACTGCAAAGTATCTTGGTGCCAAGCCTAATTCCATTGCAAACTTTGGGGTTGATAGTGCAAAGTGCTGGACCCTTTGCCCTGATCCACCAAAGCACATAGCCCCAGATTCAGCATTGCTGCACTGAGCATTGCAAGGACCAAGCGATTTAGGAGCCTAACGGTCCAGCCACACTTTGAGCCAAAGGTGTAATTCCCAGCTCGAGAAGGTAATCTTGTGTTAACTGTGATCATGCTAGGGTGCTAACAGTAGAGGGTAGCCTCAGTGGCAGCAGTGATTAGCCACTCGAGTACGTACCTATTGTTTGGACAGGTACATACTTGGGCTGGCTAGCTGTTTGCACTGCCGTGGCAATGAAGTTTTAGCACACCAGCTCGTTCAGAGCTAGCACAGGGCTGTCCTTAGGCATACACGGAATATGCAGCTGTGTAGTGCACCACCAAATTTGAGGCCCCACTCTGTCCTGGGTTAAATAGTGCCTAAGCTGCATGTGCCTAGTGCCAGCCGAGGGCAGTGCCAGCTCATGCAGCCCCAACCCCCTACCCCTCAACCCCTGCTCTGCCTCCCTCCTGGAGGCCCAGTCCCCCAGGCTATCAGCCCCTGCTCCACTTTCTGACCCCAGTAGCCCAATCCCTCATCCCCCTGAACCCTGCTCCACTCCCAGCTCTGGCATTCCAAACCCTCATCCACTTGCTCCACCTCCCGGCACCGGTGGCTGAATCCCCCAGCTCACCATTCTATCTCCCAGCCTGGTGTTTGAATCCCACAGAGCCTCACTCTGCCTGCCAGACCTAGCCACTGAATCTCCCAACCCCCTGCTCCAGCTCCCAGCTCCGTTCCCCCTCCAACCCTTCCGCCTGTTCCCCCATCAGCTTCCCTGCCCTGTTCCTGCCCACACAGCCCTGCGCACAGCCCACACTGCATAGTTTCTGCCCCACTCCCCAGCTGGAGGTGGGAGAGGTGCAGCCACTCGGGCTGTGCAGGGCACCAGAAGTCATTGGGACAACCCTGCAGGTAGGTTTCCTCAAGTTAGGAGTGACACCCCCAGCTCCAAGTGGAGATGCACATCAGGTCTCATTTTCAACAGTGACTGAGCTGGGGCTGCTCACCAACATGACTTTAAGCATGTGAATCAGTCTGTTTACTGGATCTGGCCAGAGAGTTTTGCAGGAGTAAACCCCGGAGCCCTGTTTTTGTTTGAATTAAACCCTATTCATCCTGATTGCAGTCAATGTGTTTGCAATGGCTTCGCTAAGGATAGAATTTGGTCTGAATTTGGTGGCAGAAACCTGCTAGGGTGGACGTTTGTTCCTGCCTCTCCAGTACTACACGAGCATGGTTATTTTGTGGAATAAATTGGTTAACATGGTATTAAAAGATTTTGTCTTTATTGAGATGCCAAAGGCCAAAATCACAATATACATGCTAGGTATGCTGGCTAATTAAGCATACACAGCTGATGTGTAATTTGTCAACATTAATACTACATTTTCTGCTGACAGCTGTTACCCATCTATACTCTGAAGAGTGTTAAGTGGATGGTGGATGTAATGCTACCACCTACTGGCTATCCAACAGTAACACAACTACACCAGTTAAAGTATTTTGTATCATAAAGAAATCTTAAACTTCATACAGTTAGTTCTACAAGGAAATTCCACAACATATTCTATGCTCACTCTCATGGTTTGACACTGTTCATGCATTATGTATGCAGTAGTGAATTGCTTCAAATAATGAAAGGGTCCTTTCAAAAATTTGTTTTTCCCCAAATCAAATGTTAACTTTATTAATGTTATACTTTCCTGATGTATCTCTCTCTCTCACTGAATGCATTTGAAACTGGTTTATGAAGGAAAATTCACTTAATCTTAGTCCTTTTTTATTCCAGTTTAATTAAATCAATTTAAAAATCAATCTGCAAACCACTAATATATGCACTCAATCCAATTTAACCCGTCCACAAGCAGTTTGGCTTGCATCACTAAGTTGCTGAATTAAGCTAAATTGATATCAGAAAGAGTTAAACTAGGTTAAGTGCATTGATACAAGAGCTTTGCCTCAATTTAAATGGATTGGCTTTTAAAAGGATTGAGTTAAATTGTGCACTTGGCTAGTACCAACAAAGCGGTTATTTCTTGAGGCTAAATTTCAGCATCAGATAAGCAGCCCAAGTGAAGAATGTTTGGGGTTGGATGTATAACTCGGCATGGAGTGGATTTTCCTACATTTTAGGTCTGGTGCTTTAATGCATTGAACACCTCATTAGCCTCTGTGTTAACAGGTCCTCAAAAGGAGACATGCTCTGAGTAAAAGTGAAGTTACAATGTGCAATGGAGTCAGACTCTCCTGATCTGACTCTGCCTTGAATGACATTGAAATGAAAAACACTGAATGACATCTGCCTCCATCTATACAGAGACACAAAAGACATGACTGTACATATGTATTTGCATACATGTATCTGCTAATCTAAAGGTCCCAGTGCAAGCATTAGAACTTGAGAATGTATGTGAATTTATGACATTCCCTGAAGGATTTTTGGTTCCATAAATTTAAAATGTTGGCAGGCTGGGACAGATTTAATCCTGCTTCCATATGTGCCATGATGTATGTAGACAGAATGTGCATATTTTACTCACACCAGCACAATGAAAATTCAAAGCCTTAAAACAGTGCTTTTCCATGGGAAGAACTACCAAACAGAGTAGACAAAAAATCATTTGGTATCCTCTATTTGTCAGGCTTCTGGGGTGAACAAAGCTGGTACAGTGTATATGAATCAGCCTTCAATGCCAGGAGCAAGAAACACAAGAGAATTAAAGAAGTGACAGGAGGTGGAGTGATTAATTTTGTGGTGCATGCATCACTCATTTACAATATATTTTGAAGAATTTGTACGTGGATTTGTTTGTGCAAAAGAGTCATACTTTGCGATTACCTACAGATACAGTGGGTCCCCGCTATAAGTCGCTCCGGTATACATCCGTTCCACATTAAAGTTGTTGACGTTTGTAGGAACTGATGTGTTATAAGTCCACCCCAACTGTATATGAACCTGGTACAAAGACAAGAAGCTTTCACTGGGAGATGCTCTGGAGACCTCAATTAGTAAAGCAGCTCCCTCCCCTACCCCCCCCCCCCCCAATTTACTTTTATTTCCTAAAGTGTCTTGCAAATCCTCCAAAAACAAAGCTGGGTATCTAAGTCCTGGTTGTGTGCACCAAATTGCTCCAAATGGAGCACTTTCATAGTTCTTACAAAACAGCTACCGAACATTTGTGACCATCCCAGAAGAACAGCTCTGATGGCATCTATATTTTCAGAGTTTACATAGTACTGGAGCCAGTGTGCTGCTGTTAGGCACCGTAATCATGTTTGGTTGAAGTTTCCATATTCTTTGGTGTTTGTATGGCCGATAAAAAACATATAAGGGCTCTCTGGAATCTGCATACTTAAGGGGAGTGAGCTTCATGGCCTGGCCTAGCCTATATGAAGGTGTGTCTAGACTACATGCCTCCGTCGACGGAGGCATGTAGATTAGCCAGATCGGCAGAGGGAAATGAAGCTGTGATTAAAATAATCGCGGCTTCATTTAATTTTAAATGGCTGCCCCGCTCTGCCAATCAGCTGTTTGTCGGCAGATCGAGGCAGTCTGGATGCGCCGCGCCGACAAAGAAGCCTTTCTTGATCGGCACAGGTAAACCTGGTTTCACGAGGCATACCCGTGCCGATCAAGAAAGGCTTCTTTGTCGGCGCGGCGCGTCCAGACTGCCCCGATCTGCCGACAAACAGCTGATCGGCAGAGCGGGGCAGCCATTTAAATTTAAATGAAGCTGCGATTATTTTAATCACGGCTTCATTTCCCTCTGCCGATCTGGCTAATCTACATGCCTCCGTCGACGGAGGCATGTAGTTTAGATGTACCCTAAGTGTTCATGCTGATCACCTCATGATATTAGCTAAGGCCCAGGTCCACAAAGTTTTTAGGTTCTAAATGCCCAGTGATTTCAGTGTAAGTTAAAAGCCTAAATACCTCTGTGTTTGTGGAAGGCCTGAGTGCCTTTCAGAAGAACATTAAGTAAAGCAACTAACATCTGTCACATGTAGTTTGTACTTTTTCTCATCCTGTCCCCAGGGCCAGGATTGTGTGTGCAGTGGAGTGTTAGTTTCAGTAGAGTTTTGCATTGTTTTGTGTTGATATTGGAGAAGGCAGGTGCAAGAAGTGCGCCTTGTGCTTGGAACAGATGATGGCAACCAAGCTGCCACACATATAATTTTCCCTCAAATACCTCTGAAGCACATGGCTGTTAAGGAAAGCCTCTAAGAATGACAGGCTCTGTCACCCTAAGGCAGGGAGAAATTTACAGACTCACCAGCTCACTTCCATTTAGACCAGACACCGGTTGGCTGGAATGTCTCAGCTCATCGGTATAGCCCGTGTCTAGATTACAAGCAGTTATTTCGACATAATGTCAAAATAATGGCGAGCTGGAGGACTTCTTACTCCAGCTCCTGTAACCCTCATTTTACAAGGAGTAAGAGAAGCTGGAGGAAGAGTGCTCTTTCTCGGATACTTCCTGCTGGGTAGACAGCGCCAAAAGCCGAAATAAGCTATTTCGATGTAAACTATGCAACTGATGCAGCTCAAGTTACATAGCTTATTTCGACTTAAGCCCTGCTGTGTAGACATGCCCTGAGGCAGCTGGGACTTGAGTCAAATAGGATTACTGAACCATAGTGTTGCTCTCAATAGACACTGGAATAGCTAGTCAACATTCCATGTAGATTTGACTCGGTAAACTATAGAGTTATCGAAAATTCCCTCTTTCTAAGAGCTTGAGCAAAGTACTTAAAATAATAATGCAAGTATGTACCTAAAGGATGGAGTAAAAGAGGAACAGGGACTGCTCTAGAAGGAGTAAAAGTTTCAGTAAGAGCTGACTGGACAGATCTGTTCTTTTCAGTAGATGATTTCTCTCGGGACAGTAAAGAAGAATGATTGATTGACAGAAGTAAATGTAAGTTTAAAATATCTTAAAAGAAAGTATGTGTAGATTATCTCCTGTACTGAGAACTTCTTGGGACAGCAGAGGTTGGGGAGGGGGACCTCCATGGGGCTGCTTGTTGTCCTGATTCTTTGGGCTGTTCAGTATCAGCCGTAGCTCCAGTATAGAGTAGGGTAGAGCAGCCATACTCAGTCTGAGTCTCAGGAGCCACACATGACTCTTATATGTGTCTCTTGTAGCTCTTTGCAGCATGAGATATTAAAACACCATGTGATTACCATCTAAGGGTATGTCTACACTACAGCGCTAATTCGAACTAACTTATTTCAAATTAGTTAATTCAAAATAAGCTAATTCGAAATAATGCATCTAGACCCAAATACTAATTCAAATTAGCATTTTCAAATCCAAATCCACACTGATTGGATGCTGGGTCGCATTTAAGGGACACTCGCATGAGGCCTGCCATACTCCTCCAGAAGCGTGTGGCCATCGCCCTGTAAAAGCTCTCCACGCCAAACAGCTATCGATCCGTTGGGAACCAGTTTGGCATGGGGACATCCACTGTCAGAGCAGTGCTCATGCAGGTACGGCACTCACTGGCCACTGGGCAAGGAGGGGATGGGCTGCCCCAGGGAAAACAGTGGGGAGGAGGCGAAAGTGCCCCGCATGGGAGGGTTCGGTCTGTCCCGGCTATACTACACGCTGCCCGCAGTGGCCAGGATCTCAGCAGGGGTTGCTTCCGGGAGTGGGGTGCAGGGCAGTGCCAGGGAACGAACACTCCCAGCCACCCAGGCACCAACCCGGACGCGGTCATCCAGGGGTTCGGTGCCCTCAGCTTCCCCAGCTGTGAGGAAGGGGGAGCAATCGATGGGACGCACATCCCCATCCGCAAGGGTTACTTCTCCGTTATCCTGCAGGCCACGGAGAAGTAATCCTTGCAGTTAATGTAGAGGGAGGCCTGGTGTTCCGGGGTATGGATGGGGATGTGCGGGTATCCCCAATCAGGATGCCTTTACTGTGTTATTAGCCATTTGTCGTTGATACAATAATGTCTGGTCAGTCATTTTGCTTGATAATTTATCTATATTATATACAGTAAAGGATCCAATGAAATCACACCATTGTGGCTCTTCTGGGTAATTCTGATCACTAATTTGGCCTGCTCCCTGAGATCTGAGTATCACTGAGATGGAGGTTAAGTGTTGCTCTAACCTGTGCCACCAGGCAATGGTCTCTAAGGCACTGACCACCAGGTTAGAAGTATCATAGAATCATAGAACTAGAAGAGAGGTCATCAAGTCCAGCCCCCTACCCAAGCCAGAAGCAATCCCAAGTAGAGGAGCATCATGCCACCATCCCATCCCCTTCCGTTCTTGCAAGCCCCCCAGTGCTGCAGTCAGGCATGAGAGCCAACAGTGGTGGCTCTATACCACTGTTAACTTCCACTACTGGGGGATATTTCAGCTAGTCAAAATCAGCGTTTGGTCCTTTGATACCAGCTGAGCAGCACAGGAGACTGGGTGGTAGGAGAGAACCTGGTCCTGTCCCCCTCTCTTTTGACCCTTCTGGGCATGAATAGTGTAAAACACTTTTAACCAGTTGGTGCGCGCATAGATCGACAGGCATCGCTCTTGCAGCTCGTTAGCTTTTGTGGTGGAGGGTTCTCCATCCTCTGAAGCGCTGAAGGAGTGGACAAGATTTTACTGCAGTGAAAACTCTCCATTTTGACCAGAGAAGGCTCATGTCTGCTACTGAGTAAAAAGCAGTTAAAAAGGGACCGCTTTACTATTTGCTGCACTGGCAGTTATGAACCACAAGTCTCTGAGGGCTTCCATCCAACTTCGCCACAAATTTGACATTCAAATCACTTGGATGGGCCCTACTGCTCTTATTTGTTGGAAGCCTCAAACCCCCCAATTTGTGTCTGTCCATCTTCAAAATTACTAAGGGTGCATTGGTATAAATGAAAAAAAAATCTGAAATAACATTGAAGGGGGTTGTTACATACAGCGAGCAGAGCCAGATGTTTATGGCTGACTCACTGTCCTCAGCTCACCTCCTGGGGTGGCCTCCAGGCATGCGAACTGTGGGCAGTGACAACATTAATTTTAAACGGACCCGTTTTTGGTGGCTTGTCTTCCAGCCTTCACGCCAAGTCATAGCTGTTCCTCTGTTGCTGCTCAGAGCCCGGTGAAGTTGCAGGGAGCACTTTCTTGTACCGGTATAGCAGGAAATAAATAACTGTCTGCCGTCCTTCAGGGCATGGTCTAAATAGATGGGTGGCCTCATAGTGCTGTTGACAGCAGTGAACACCCCTGAGACGTTGTAGCTGGGAAAGTGGGAATTGTGGCTGGTTCCCAGCCTAACCTGCACATGATTCTATTAACCATCATGTTCTACCTCTGCAAAACCTCTGAATCACTAACTCTCAGAGTTGTAATTTAGCCCTTACATGTGGCCAGTGCTTGTTTGCTGAGCCCTGAATAAAGTAATGTACAGGTCTCCTTCCAGCAACCTCCTGCTTCCTGACTATCTGGGACTGCTTCTTGTGGGGGATCCTCAAGCCACAATTCAGAACAGATTCAACTGCTGCAAGGTAGCATGATGTACAGTGACGAGACTAGAGCAGGAAACCAGGATTGCTTGAGTTCTAATCCCAGCCCCATTGCTGACTAGCTCTGCAATAATTGGCAAATCATTCCCATTATCGGTAAATCACATCCCCCACCTCTAATGTGAGATTAATAACATCTGTCTGACAGGGGTTGGACTGGGAGTTCATACAAGTTCAGGTTTGTGCCCCAGTTTCATGATGTAGGATGAGATTTTCAACTCTACTCTCAGTGATATTGTGATTTCAGTAGGAGCAGAAGGAGGCTAACAGGCTGCGTCTAGACTGGCATGATACTGGGCAAAAGCAGCCACTTTTGTGCAAAATCTTGCCGCCTGTCTAGACTGGCCGCGAGTATTTGCGCAAGAACACTGACTTCGTACTGTACAAAATCAGTGGTTCTTGCGCAAATACTCTGACGCTCCTGCTCAGGGATAAGCCCTCTTGCGCAAGTATTCTTGCGCAAGAGGGCCAGTGTAGACAGACAAGTTGATTTTTTGTGCAAGAAAGCCCGATGGCTAAAATGGCCATCGCCGCTTTCTTGCACAAGAGAGTGTCTACACTGGCACAGATGCTTTTGCGCAAAAGATGCCTTTTGCGCAAAAGCATCCATTCCAGTATAGATGCTCTCTTGCGCAAATACTTTTAATGGAAAAACTTTTCCGTTAAAAGTATTTGCACAAAATCATGCCAGTCTAGACGCAGCCACAGTGTGTACCGTTAAAAATCGCAGTATCAGTGGAGAGTCAGGACTGAATGGATGCAGTGGAAAAACTGGGTATAATTTTCAAAATCACCTAAGTCCCTTTTTGAAGAGGTCCTGGGAACTAAAGGCTTGTTTACACTCTCTGCACTGCGGTGTGGGATTGCAGAGCAAATCAGAGCTTTGCACTGTGACTACCCTGTGTTTGAAAGAAGGTTACATTGACATGCTCAAGGTGTCTTTTCATTATGGCCGGCAGCATCTACATGGAGCAATTCTTTGGTATACTCTGCAGTCAGACTCTTGTAGTGTGTACCATGGTGGTTCTTCTTGCAAGGGTCACTGAAAGTCACAGATAAAATAGGACTCAGTCTCCCAAGTCATTTAGATCCAAATCATCCAAGGGATTTAGATGTCTACTTCCCCTTGATTGCAAAATCAATGGGAATTAAGTGCTTGCATACCTTTGAAGATCTGGGGGATAGGCACTTAAGAAAGCTCTGCCCAAGATCCAGTGTCTCAGAGGGTCTAGGCTAGCTACATAGCTCATTTTCAGTATAAAGACTGAAAGTAGCTTTGGATGCATACTACATCAATCAGGAAAAAGTGAAACACCCTGGCTGTGTCTACATTGGCACCCTTTTCCATAAAAGGGATGCTAATGAGACACTTCGGAATTGCAAATGCCGTGGGGGATTTAAATATCCCCCACGGCATTTGCATTTACATGGCTGCTGCTTTTTTCCGACTCGGGGTTTTGCCGGAGAAAAGCGCCAGTCTAGACGGGATCTTGCGGAAAATAAACCCTTTTCCGGAAGATCCCTTATTCCTACTTTCAAAGCCTGGCGCTTTTCTCCGGCAAAATCCCGAGCCGGAAAAAAGTGGCAGCCATGTTCATGCAAATGCCGCGGGGGATATTTAAATCCCCTGAGGCATTTGCAATTCCGAAGTGTCTCATTAGCATCCCTTTTACAGAAAAGGGTGCCAATGTAGACACAGCCCCCAGGTATGGATGATGGTTTGGGGGCTTTAGTCTCTTTTCCATGCCAGGAACTGGTCAGCTGAATTGGCAGCTCATTGCCTCATTATTCTCCACTTAGATTTATTACCAACCCTGAACTTTTCCCTTTCTGGAGAGCTCTGTAATAATTTATTTTGTTCCTTAGACTTAGTCTTAGCCAAACTTAGCCTAAGTGGTGTCTAAACATATGCTCATAGACTGAATAGCTGCACTGAGTATTTGATTGACATGGAAAGAAAGAGTACACATTTAGAAGCTACTTTGAAATGTTAGACTTTTGCAAAGGCCCCGTTTTGGGAGAGCAGTGTGGGCAGCAGCCATGTGTACCCGGATGCGGCTGGCTTTTCATCCCATTCCCTGGACTGTCAGGGAGTGAGGGGAAAGTACTTGGATTCTGTGAATTACTCCTCTGCCCCCTCCCTTCATCAGCCAGAAGCAAGAGGCATGCACGGAATCCAAGTACTTTCCCCTCACTCCCTTATCATCAGGGGAATGGGAAGAAAAGCCAGCCGCGTCCTGGCATGCACGGCTGCTGTCCCCCCTGCTTTTCCGAAATGGCACTCTTGTTGGAGAGATGAAGGGAATGTTACAGATTGAGCTGGGCAAACTGTAAAGTTTCTACAAATATTTCCTGAGATTTAAGTTCCATTTTTGATTCATCCATGCTTGTTTTTTGGGCAGCTCAAAATGTTTCAACTTTTGGAAATTCATTAAAAAAAAGGGGGGGAAGGGGAAATATTGTAGAAATTCCCACACCATTTTCCCCCAAACTGTTCTGCATGTGTCTTTTCTCTGTTGCCATTCTGGAACTCTTTGGGGTGTTTTGTTAAATTATCAGTGGCCTCTCAGTGACTAAGAAGCATAAGTTCCACTGAGGCTTGTTTACACATATGCTTTAGTGTTTTTTACCCTTTGAACGTTGTTAGCTGGAATAGCTATGGGATGCACATTTTTTGGCTCTAGTCTACAAAGAGTCACTGAAAGCAAAAGTTAAATTGTATCTTTATTTGTCAAAGGCACTGATGTCGGGGTGTCCCCCTCCTCCTCACCCCTCTACCTCATCTCCATGGGGGGAAAGGCGGGGGGGGGCACAATAGGGCTAGGGATGGAGGGAACTTGTTGACAGCTGCTACTACATCTGAATGTGCTCTGTATACTTAAAGGGGCAAAGTGAATCTGTCACTCTAACATACCGTGTATGTCTTTGTCACTCACACAAACACACTTACCTCGTGACCCAACACTTGTTTCAAAGGGTGTTATTTTTTAGGGTTTTAACTGGTCTGTGCATTGCATAGTTTTAATTTCTCTTTTATGATTATATTTAATTCTTTGAGTACAGGTTGCACCTACAAAAAATAGCACTCACTGCTCCAGCGACATCCATGGTCCAGAAGGACAACAGATGCTCCTGGACCAGAGAGCCCAGGAGCCTAAGGGCAGGAGGGCCAACTGAGGCTGGGGGAAACAGGGTGGGACTGGGGCCAGAGGCCCCAGCAAATGGGATCAGGGCCAGAGCCCCATGGCAACCCCTGAGAACGTGGAGTCTCCCGGTAGTCTCTGGCATCACAGGGCTGGGGCTGGAGTCCCAAAGGCAGCCCTTGGCAACGTGGGGCTGAGGCAAGAGCCATGCAGCAACTCCTGGGCACTCAGGACTCGGGCTGGACCCTGCAGAAGGAGCCACAGCCTGGGCTACCCAGAAAGCTGGTGTTAGATGGTGGGCTTGGAGGTCAGGTCCCAATGGTGCCAGACCAGGGTGGTCCAACTTGTAGTGAGTTCTAAAATGCCTGACCTGTTGTGGCTGGAGTGATTATCCTTATAGTGATTTTTAAAAAATATATATTATATCTAGGTTTTTGTTTTTTACTGGTGGTGCACATATGTACATTTCCTTGATATTGGTGTACATAACAAAATTCATTCCTTCTAATTTTTTCCATCCATGGGCAGAACACTGGCTGAGAGTCTCCTAGAATTGGGCTCAATTTCTGGGATGCTCCTGCAGCCAAACTGGGAGACTGGCTGCTAATAGCCTGGCAGTGGAGCCAGAGTTGGGGTCGCAGCCCCTTGGCAGAGTAACATAGATGCTGATAACAGCTCATCAGGAAGGGCTCAGTCACAGGGGCTTGTCAGCATCCAGAAGCACAGCCCCAAATAAATCTGTTGTACTCTGTATACAAGTTTTACAGAGAGAGAGCTCATAAAGTTCACCCCTTTTATCCATGAAAGAGAGATATGCACAGCTGTTGTCCTTCTCCCCCAGTACTGGGTTTGATAATAAACAAAAGTGATTTTATTAAGTATAAAATGTAGCATTTAAGTGGTTACAAGTGATGACAGACAGATCAAAGTAAGTTACTAAGCTAAAATAAACAGAAAACATCAGCTAAACCGAATACATGAAGAGAAACTGCTACAAATCACAATTTTCTCCCCCTACTCCTTGTATCCGGTAAAGTTCTTCAGGCCAGAGCTGATTTTTTTTTCTGACCTAGGTTTAACAGCTTCTCCCCCTGCAGAAGCTTTTCTTTTCTGGATCATTCATGTGCCCTCTTAAAGTGGGTAACAGTCTGTAAAGCCTGCTGGAGACCATCATAGATTGTTTCCCATCCCTTAAATATCCCCACTCCTGTGAAAAAGTACAAAATTCAGGATGGATTCCAGCACCAAGTGGCATCATCACCTTTCTTGGTAGGACCAACCACAATCCAGGCTCACAGGAAAAAGCAGACTATTCACAGATCATTGTCTTGAGCACTGGTTCATTACGTTCCTTAAGTCCCACTAATGGCTCTCACTAGAAGACCGAGATTAATAAACAGGTTCACACTTCATGTTTATAACGTCCCATGCAAGAATGATACATGCACACAAATAGAATATACATACTCAGGGGATTACAAGATCTTAAATGATAGCCCACATGCCCTGATTTGCATAACGCAGAATCGAGTTATGCATATTCAGATTAAAACACATTTCTATTAAAAATATGGTGGCACAGTGTCAGAAAATGAGAAGGTCCATGGTAGATTCTCTGTGGCGTTACATAGCTCATTATAAAACAAGTCCTCTTTGTTTGGATAATTTTATTCTGGCTCATTGATCTATCTTTCTGTGTATTGTGTGTGTGAGTGTGTGAGCATGGCTTGGTGTTTGCGAATAGACCACAAGACTGGTTTATAATTATTACATTAATTTATGCCAAAATGCCATTTTGGTTGAGGGGACCTTAGGCCTTGGTTCAGGAAAGCTCCTTATTCTTGAGGTCAGGTGCTTTCTGAAGGGGATGCTTTTATGAAGAAAGGCTTTTGTAAACCATACACATAGCACACTGTGCAATGCAGCATCTGCCTTTGTCTTTATTTCTTCTGCAACTCCATTAGTTTTCCCTGAAGTTCCTTAAATGGGGGAAAGAGGACAACAGCTCCACGGCTCTGTGTATGGCCATTTTGATGCACATATTTCAGTTCTGTGGATGGTGAAATTCCCTTCCCCAAAAGCTCTTTTTTGCTTGTTAAAACTGTTTTTCATTTTTTGTAGAACTAACACAACTACCCAGGATAAGAAGTGCATAATGATGAGCTTATCTCCAAAAATGAATGGTTGTTGGCAGCCTTTGTGCAGGGCTTGACTCTCTCTGCTCCGAAACACAAGATGAACTGAGTTGGTGTATCATTCTTGGCTGATTAACATGGCCTGCCGGGCTTACAGTGCTTAACAAAACATTGAGGATGTACTTTTTGTCAAAATAACAACTGCAGTGTGGATGCTAGTATTGTTTTTCCGGAATAGCAGCTGTTATTCTACAAAAACGCTGCCGTGTAGATGACAAAAACGCTGCTGTGTAGATGACAAAAACGCTGCTGTGTAGATGTACCCATATATATGACACACATATTTCTTATAGGTTGAGGATTTGTGTGTGTGTTTTTGAAAAAACAACCAAATCCATATTTACCTACACAGAAATTATTCATTTAAGGCTCAACCATGCAAGATCCCAAAGCTTCTGGCTCAGCCAACCACTTGCTTAACTTTAAACAAGTAAGAAGTCCCCCTTAAAATCAAATGGAAAAGTGACACTGCTATATGCGCTTAACACGACTTGATAGGATTAATAAGCAAGGCCATGATTGGTTAAGTGCAGGGTGGGCCTGGCAGAATTGCTGGGCCCTTGAGCTAGGTGGCAGGTGGCCCCATGCTCCTGGAAGGGGCAGGGCCTCAAGAGGAAGGGGCGGGGCCTCAAGAGGAAGGGGCGGGGCTGAGGTTAGCCTCTCCCCACTAGCCCTTCAGTGCTGCCTGGAACATGTGGTGAGGATCCAGCAGTGATTTAAAGGGTCTGTGATACCAACCATTTCCACTTCCACAGTAGTAGTGGTGGTGGTTGGGATCTCTGGGCCCTTTTGAATCACCGGGCCCCAGGATAGTTGCCCCCTTAACCCTCCCAGTCAGTGGGCCTGGTTAAGGGAGATATTACATAGTTCACAGCATGCTTTAGCCAGATCCTGCTGAGGTCAAAAGGAGGTTGTGGAAGTGGGAACACATCCTTACATGGCATCTGAAGTGATTGAAAATGAAATGATGCAATAAGGTTTCTTTTGATAGTAAGCTGAGTGTAAATAGAAACATGAAAAAGAATCACTTGGTGTGAAGCTGTCACATTATATTGCCTTGATTGAATTTCATATTTCTGTCTTAAATTCCATTCTAATACAGAGAACTGTCAGTGTGATTGAAGAACTTTTGTATTACCATTTATCATTCCCTTTGTTTAACAACATAAAACATTAGGTCTTCATAGTCTAGTGTGAACTACATATAAATACAGTCAATGATTGCTAAAACATGCTGCTATAGCAATATAGCGAATCACATGCATCTATACAAAACAAATCTGTTTACTGATTGATGGCAGCTTTCAAAACAGTTCTCTTTTCCCAGGCATCGCATTTCACTGTATTCATTTATTACATAATTTGTGCCGCTTCCAATTCATTCTCTTTTTCATGTTTTCCTTATCAGTGTCAGTTGTAGTCAATTACTTGTGTAAAACGACTGAAGCCCTAATTTACGGTACGATGACATAAAGTAGATACACTGCTCCCATTAGAACCTGATGAAGTCTCTCTATTAGTTTTCTCTGTGTGCCAGGGAAAGGCACGGTGGATAGATCTTTGATGAATAAAGCATATTTTCTTACTTAGCTCTTTTTCTTAACTAGCTCAAGTTTTAGAAATAACATTAGTTGGCCAATGAAAACACTTCTTTGATAGCAGTGAGGAATTTAAGATAAAAACCAGCTGGGAAGGGTTTTTTTTCTTTAGACAAAAGGAAACAACTTTGAACTCTAGAGACAATGTAGTTTAAACCCAAACAGATGTGGTTTAATCTTGTTTTTGATCCTCTTGTAGATTTTCTTTTAAAATGAGTGCATGTGCACAGAAATGATGACTTTCAGATGTCTTGACATAATTTGTCTCTGTTAGAGTATCACCTTAGTGCATAGATCATGTATGCCAAATACTTTGAACATGAACTGAAGGGTACCAAGTAGAATTTATGTTGTTCTTTTGGCTCTGCTCTACAACTGTGTAAGAAAAGCAATACAATCATACTAAAGTAAAGTCACAACGAGAAACTCAGATGTGTTTCCCTAGTTCTCAATAAATCATTTTATCATGCTGGTCCCAGACATAAGTATCTAAATAGTTCTAAGCGGAAAAAGATGGCACAGGAATTCCCAAAATAGCAGGCAAATATGATCAAAGCACAATGCCATCTTCTTGCTGATAGCTGGTAGTCCCATCTCATGTTTTCATATATTATTTTTTTTGTACATTACCAAAAGTGGAAGCAAACATTGAAACAGACTTCCTGTCAATAGCTAATCCCCTTCTCAAACTCTATAAATGCTCTAATGATGCTATATTTCAGCACATGTTTCAATCAGCTTTGAACTTCAAAGGTATGTGCAATCATGACCCTCCTCCTTCCCCCTGGAAAAACCAAAAGATTGAACACAGAAGCATCAGCTATGTATAGCAACATCGTACCTCCCATCTCCATATAGCAAATCAAGAAGGTAGTTTGAGAAAGGGAAGACACAAAGGTGCAGGTGGAGAGACACCAGAGGGCCCTCATAGGAGGCAGACAAGATGGCCAGCGACTTGAGATGCTTATTGTTGCCACCTCTTGAAGTTTTACCCCGGGTCACATAAATTGGTGTTTATGTTGGTTTTTTTAAAGCTCCATCTGCTGGAATCAAGTGATTAGGGGAGAACCTCAGAAAAAAAGTATGTATGTTTCTAGGCCTCATGGTTGCATCTTGCAAATGCAAAACAAGTGCACTTTGTAAGGGTTCTGAAACCTGCCTGCAAAGAGAGAGAACCTCATATTCATGATTAAAAAAAAAATCTCATGAGTTTTAAGACAATCTCATTTTTTTTTGCGGGGACTGTTTTTTTGTTTTGTTTTTTACATTGAGGGCTGGCAACTCCCCTATCCCAAAGAGGACATTCTACAGGCCTAGGTCCTTTTCTCTTCATTGTATGGTAACCCCTGGATATAAGTGACTTTCCCTAGTCAGCCATGCTAATCTTGTCTTACAGTCCTTATTGCTTTTTGTCTTGCGGGGGGCGGGGGGCGGGCGGGGGGGGGGGTAATGTATGGGTGGAGTTTTGAAATAAACCAGACCTTTCCTGCTCCATGCTATATGTGTTGTTTGAACTCCAGACTCTTGTCTGATGCTGTCATGCCAAGCACAACAATCTGGAGCTGGGCTTTTTATAATGATAAAGTTATGATACGATTCATTGTGAGATTGCAGACACACCTCAGAATAAAGTAAATACAGCCATGTGTAATGGCCTTTTAATGTGATTAAACAGCTGTTGGCATAGCAAGAGAACAGGAAACTATTAGCAACTCATTCTCAGTGTCTGGGGGAAGAATGCTGCTGTGGATGTTTTAGGTCTTGAAGCTCTTCTGTAGTTTAAGCTTTTACTTATTTTTTCAGCGGCACCTGCCCACGGACCCATTTCCTTCCAAATCGTCACATTGGTGCCTTTTTAAAATTCTGCCTCACTGTCCCCACTGGAATTTTTTTTCTAGACCGCCAAAGGGATTTTTAAAATGGAAAGTTGTTGGGCCACTATTGTTGTTATTAGAGATCAGGGCCCTATTGTGCTAGGGACTGTATGTACAGATAGCAAGAGTCAATCCTTACTTTAATTGGCTGACAGTCTAAATAGACAAGCCATGCAAAAGGCATCCACTTTCTTCTGTGTAATGGGATGGAAGCTTTGGTGGCATCTTGTGTATAAGCTTCTTTGTAAGAGCCTTAAAAGAAAAGAACTCACAGTGGATATAACAAGCCAAGGTTATGGTTCCCCTATAAAGGTTTCATCCTACACCAATTAAGTGAGCTGCCAAATAGCCCTGTCTGTCGTCATGCATCAGGGCTACGTCTACACTGGCACCCTTTTCCGGAAATGCTTAAAACAGAACAGTTTTCCCAGAAAAGCGTCCGTGGCCAATGTAGACGCGCTTTTCCGGAAAAAAGCCCCGATCGTCATTTTTGCGATCGGGGCTTTTTTGCGGAAAAGACTACTGTGCTGTCTACACTGGCCCTTTTCTGGAACAGTTTTTCCGGAAAAGGACTTTTGCCCGAATGGGAGCAGCATAGTTTTTCTGGAAAAACACTGACAATTTTACAGTAGATCGTCATTGCTTTTCCGGAAAAGCAAGCGGCCAGTGTAGACAGCTCGCAGCTTATTCCGGAAAAGTGGCTGCTTTTCTGGAATAAGTGGCCCAGTGTAGACACAGCCCTCGTGTAAGAAGGGAGGACACACAGATCTGTGCCTATGAACCTGAGAAGGATTATTCTTAACAATCCCATGTTTCCTTAAACTTACCGATTCTCTGTTCCCATCCTCCTGCCCTTTCTACTGCTTGCATTTGGAAATATGAAAGCAGGTGAACAGGGAGCTTGAGTCTGATTGTTCAGAGGAGGACTTCCCCTCACTCTTAATTTGTGTTTGTCTTCCTCCTTCATTTGTGCTGGTGCACAGCAGTCTTGCACACCCTGCTGGGTACTTTTCATAACGTCTTTCAAATGTACCGTCATGCTGATAGGAATTCAATGAACACGAGAGAACAAAAAACTGTATCCTCTGTGGATGAGGCGACATATCTTTGGTGGCAGCTGAACTCCTGCATCCCTGTGACCACACAAATGTGAAAAGCTAGTTTTATCCCAGTCCCACAGCAGCACAAGATGATTGATGTGCAGAGAAAGGGGGACAGTGATGAAGGGGAAGAGAAGTAATTTACTCAGAGGAAGTTTGGAAAACCTACAATCACAGCTCCCCTTAATGATTTGCATATTCAGAACAAAGGGGCTAATCCTTATTTATGAGCTGAGCAGTAAATTATTAACTGCAATCTAATAGCTTTAGCTAGATGGTAGTGGATGAGTAGTTGTATGCTTATGTTAGCAAACAAAATATCTTTTCATATCCATTTGTATTTCAAACTCTTGCAGTTTTTGTGGCGGATTTATACAACCTGGTCAAAAACTTTCCAATTAAACTCTTTTTAGTCAACAACTGGGTTGCTGGCTACATGTCCCTTTTTGCAAAATATCTAGTTTCTGCAAAAAAAAAAATGGATTTTGTTGTCAAAAAACTCAAAAGCAGAAATACTTTGGTTTCCAGATAAAATTTTAGAATATTTGAAGTTCCACTGAAAAATAAAAAATGTTCCATGGACATTTTTTCTCATCCAGTCTATATACATATGTATGAGTATTACAGAATGATACTTCATTCTCAGGCTATTGCTATAGCGAGAAAAACATGTTCAAAGTGTCAGAGGGGTAGCCATGTTAGTCTGTAACTTTAAAAACAACGAGTAAATCCATGGCACCTTAGAGACTAACAAATATATATAGGATCATGACGTTTTGTGAGTAAAACCCACTTTATCAGATAAGTTGATAGCTTTTGATGTGAAAAGGCAGGGGAAATTGGCTTGGTAGTGCATTCTGTGTCTACACTACGGGACAAGGTCAAATTAAGATAAGCAACTTCAGCTACGTTAATTGCATAGCGGAAGTTGAAGTACCTTAACTCAACTTTTGACGCTGTCTGCGCTGCAGGAAGTCAAAGTGAGAACATTCTCTTTTTGAATTCCCTCACTCCTTGTGGAAGCAGGACTATTGGTATCGACCTGAGTACCCCTCTCAGTTTGAATTAGCTGTCTTAACTAGATCTGCTAATTTGAACCCTTGAAGATTGACAGCGGCAGCTTTGATCATTCTCTGTAGTGTAGATGTACCCAGAGTGCTTAGTCATCTTCCGCTAATGTGAACAGGAAAAAATGTCCAGCTGATATGAGCGGGAACATAATTAGACTCTTACTGCCCTATGACATGATTGAGGAAAGAACCAAACCCCAACTGTCTACAGCAAAAAATCTTTAAAAAATTTGCCTAATTACAACTTACTTCCTTCTCCTATGAATTTTCAAGGACATGTAACTATGTGGAAAATCTGAAGTGTCAGTAAGAAGCCAATGTGGGTTAGAAACAGGCAAAGAAAAAATGGGAGGAGGGCAGAAAATAAAAATTCCAAATCAGTAAGTTTGTAATGATCCAGAACTCAAAATCAGGTATCTATTATTTCCCTCAAAACCATTTGCAGTAGATTTCTTATTGTTCAGAGTAAATCTACTATTTTCCAGGCATTTAGTTCTCCACAATGAAGTTGTAGAGGTATAAAAATAAGTATTTGTAATGGAAACTGGCTACAACTTTTAGCTTAGAAGAGGCTACCTCCTGTACCTTGGTACAATAATGAAGATCGAAGGGATCCATGTGAATTTAAACTATTCATCTGTGTCATGTCAGAACTGAGACATCCCCCAGGCCTGGATCTGGACCCCATTGTCCCAGGTGCCATACACCCACACAGCACAAAGATGCTCCCTACCTCAAATGGCATATAATCCGTATGGATGGCAGGAGCTAACAAATAGACACAAGATGGAGCATAACTTACTGTGAAACAGCAAGAAAGCCATTTGGACTGTATCTGTCTATATATTTTAGAAATGAAATGTCTGTCTGTCCATCTGTTTGTGCAAGAACTCCTTCTATATGGTAACAAGCTAGGGCAACCGAATTTGGTAGGCAGCTTCCTCTTACCTTAACTTTAAACAAGGTCAGAGTTTAGTCGTTCCGGGAAAATGGGAAGTGGTGGGAATGAGGCTGTTTTCCACCACATGGAAAGGGAGGGGCAGAGAGAGGAGGGACGCAATCCTCACACTCAGCACTGGGGGCAGTGGGGGATGGGATGCTGCAGAGTGAGCACTGGGGACAAACACACCAGCACGAGATTCCGCTGCTCCCATTGGCCAAAATGTGAGCAAGGATGAGACTCTGCATGGTGCTGGCCAAGCCACCTTCTACAGGTAAAGTCCCCCTCCCCTCTCCGCAGTTACAGGGCCTGGGCATTACTCCCCCCTGCTACAGGGAGCCCTGCAGATTCCTCCTCCCCCACCATTCCATATGGGAGCGTGGAGATCCTTCTCCTGCGCTGTGAGGCTCCAACAGGGCTTAGCGATTTCCCCTCCCCCTGGTACCTTACCAGGAGTGTGGGGATTCCCTTTGTCCCCCCATTCCTCCTTATGGGGCCTGAGGATTCCCTCTGCCTCCCTTCCCCCAGCGCGTCTCCTCATAGGGCCGGGCCAGGCCAGGCCCTCCTTTTTGAAAATTACAATACTTTACCTAGCACATCTTCATTTTCCTTTTATTTCTCAATAAAACCCAACCAACCATTTCTTCATACCCGAGCAATGGTGGGTAAATCTGCTAGGTATGTATAAAAATATTGTGCTCATGATTCCCATTTCATCAACTGAGCTGTGTGGTGACTTTCACATATATCCGTGATTTTGAGGGTCTATTTTCAAAGTGATTTAGATTCACCTTTCTTATTTGTAGACAAAATTTGTACTGCAACACTGAATTCCTTAGGACTTTTGACTAAGTAAAACATAATTAAGGATTTCAGCATTTGGGCCATCAAAATTAGATTAATCAGTGTTCTATTTTTGTAATAACCACATTGGTATGGCGAATGTAAATGTTATGGGCAGTGGTTTACAATGGTACTTTTTCTAGTGAGAAGATCAGTGAGTCAAAGATGTCACTAATAGGAATCAGTTAGTCTAACAATTTCCTGATAATAAGTATTCGTCCGGCTTTTAGATCTTTGGTTTCAATTAAGTATTCATTTCTTCTAGCTAGATAATATGACCCATTGTGTGTGCTCTTTAGGATGAAAGAAGCATAGTGAATTGCACTTCAGTAGTCAAAAATGCACCCTATAGAACTTTTCATTCTGTCCCACTCCCAATTATGGAACTCAGCTGTTGTAATTGAAACATGCACATATCACATAGCTGGGGCTAGAGATCTATTGTATCGCTTGGAAAGAATCCTGTTAATGAATTATAGTACTAGCATACTTTCAAAATGGGAGCAAAACTGTAGAATTCCAGAAACAAAGGAAAGTCTTTTTCATTTGTGTCTATTGCCTATATTTAGTATACCAGTTACGATAGTAGGTAGGCCACCAGCTATGATGCTAATGAAAGAACATCAGGGCTATAGTTTCAGCTAAGATGGCCCCAACTATGTTCTGTGAGAATCATGCAACCATTTCCTTACATGATGTCAATCAGTCAGTATATAATTTCCCTCATCAGTTTGGACAGGAACATCTTTAAACTACCATACTCTCAGTTCAGCCTTGCAGTGGTCTATAGACTCATCTCCACTATTACTACCCCACACAAGTCCACCACATGGAGCAGGCCTGGAGCTTTAACTACTGCATTGTTCAACCCTGTTCTGAAGTGGTTAGTTAACAAATTAGCTCAAATGACAGCTGTTAACAGGCTCCCTACAAAGTGCCCTCCAACTATTGCCACAACCACTAGAGCTATGCTGGTAGGAGTAATCATGTGGAATTTTAAGAGGAAAAAAAATGTCTAATGTAGACAATTTTTGAATAGTTTCTCAACACGGTTCCCAACCTAGTCTGAATCCTATTAAGTCTGTATAAATCCTATTAAAACCACGTTAGGACAAGTCCCCTTGGCTTCCATAGAAGTTGGATCAACCTTATAGATTATTAACCATGGTCTACCCTAGGGAGTTATTTCAAAATAACTCCTTATTTTGAAATAACAAGTGGAACATCCACACTACCAAGACTGTTACTTTGAAATAATGGGCTGGTTATTTCAAAATAATAACTCCTGCTTTCCATGAGGAATAACGCTTATTTCAAAATGGTGATTTCAAAATAGCTGAAGTGTGGATGCTCCGCTGCTGCTATTTTGAAATTACTACTCCCCAGAATAATTCAAAGTAATCACTCCCCTTTGCTCCCTGGGGCTTTAAGTTGAAGTAGCGTGTCCACAATAATGGAGCCTACACATTTCTAAATAGTTAATTCAGGAGTTATTATTTTGAAATAAGTTATTTTGAAATAATCTCCTAGTGTAGACATGCCCCAATGGTTTAGAAATCATATGTATCTGCAGCCTTCTCTTCCTACAAAATTAAGATGATTTTAGCCAGAGTTCCAGCTTCATCATCTTCCTGTTTATTTTACTTTTGGAACACATAAGCCTAAAACCCAAACCTCCTCACCATCTGTTGTTGACACACTACTCCATCTCAGGGAAGCTTCCTGCAAAATAATTACATGTACAGTGTTGTTGCAACCTCGTGGAGGCAATCAATAGCAGGCGGACTACTTAGAAATGAAGTTAGTTGTACTTCTGATCTCACTGACAGTGGTGCTATGTCCATGGAGCTGCTCCTGATTTACACCAGAGTATGTCAGAGAGGACTAAAGTTTAGTTGGGTTCTTTAAATCCAGTGTGATCCTTCCGGACAGAGTGTAGAGAGAATATTATCTATGATACCGTTCTGTATTGCCGATAACATTTAAAAATAATTCAATAGCTTGTTTGCTGTCTTCAGAGTAAGTGGTAGAGGATTAGAGGTTGAGGAAGGTGTTCTGGGCATGGAGTGGGCAGGGCTATTCCTGCTGGGTTGGGAAGGCGGAGCCTTCCCCTGCCTAACGTACCCGACACCTATGGTCTGCAGCAAGGGACCTGTTGCAGTTGCTGATGGAAAAGTGCCTCTTCCCAGTTCTGAGCCCCTGGCTGGGTGGGACTCATTAAGCAGCTGCGGGGCTGTGCTACGGCGCAGCTTAGAGGGAACACTATTCAGGGCTGGTGAGCATCAAGAAGAGTGAAGGAGGGCAGGACATGGCTGCTGCCAGAGGGTTGCTGGGTTGAGACCTACAGTAGTGGGCACTCCTGGGTCCCCTCTTGTACTTCACCTTGCCACACTTGAGCATGGTCATTACAAACTGCAGCTTGCCCCTGAGGCAAGGGGCTAGACTGTGAGCCTGTTGGTGGTTGCTTAGGCATGTGCAGGGACTGAGAACTGCTGATAGCTCCAGAAAGGGGAAGAATGAAGTAGTGGGCACTGCTGGAGGGCAGTGTCCTGAAGCAGATGACACAGGCCAATGGAGTGACACAGATCTAGAGCCAGAGGGTGGAGACAGGAGAGGGGAGTGGCAACAGGTGAGACACCGACCAGAAGGAAGCGCACTGCATGGACTGAGTTAATTCCCAGCGTGTCCAGCAGGTGGTGCCATGATGGTGAGGCCACCCCACTACACGCTGCCATAAATTGACCTAAGATACATTTATTCCAGCAAGGTGAATATATAGCATATGGTAAATTGCCTTACCTGGGTAGCATAGACAAGTGGGAGAAAAGGAATGGAGACTGAACGATACATTGTTGTTCTGTTTGACAAGCTCCGGTGCTCTCACCATGTTTTGTGTGTTATCTTATTGGTATCGTGCTCATTGCCTTGTATCACATTTTTGGATTACTTCTGGCTGATAGGACAAAGCAGATGGAAAGCTGTCCTAGTAGGGCATTAGGAATTCTCTTGCCATACGGTGATTCTTGGGTGGCACATTGCTGATTTTACCCATCTGGTGGCAGGCAACAGCATGAAGTGAAGGCATGCCATAATTCGGCCATCATCCTATGGATATATTAGACAGTGAATGTAGATAGAGAAGTCAGATGACAGCTCTGAAAACTCATAGAAACCATTCATAATAACAATGTAGAGTGCCATAAAGAGAGAGAATCTAATCTACCTATGGGATGATGGCCAAATGTTACATCTCTTCTCTCTGATTTATTTTGTACTGAGCTTTTAAGCATTCTTTTCTTTTTTTTTCTTTTTTTTTGTATTGGCTGGGAGAGAAACATATAAATGGCAGTGGTAAAAAGTGGTGGATGGAGTGGTGGAGGTTGAAACAGAGTTGGCTCTGACTCAAAACTTTCTCACACTTCAAACAAGTTTGGGGCTCATGTGAAAATTTCACCTAGTGCAATTAGAAGCTTAAATCCCAGGCTCCTAAAATGGTCTCTAGTTGTCTAGAGACTGTTGTCTCTAGTATTTTTATTTGGGCCCCTGATATTCGGAGGTGTCTGGCTTGTTCTATGTATTCTGATACTCCAGACTTTACTGTGACAATATTGTATAATTAACTTCCTTCACAGATGCTTATTATGGCAGGGTGTTGCCTTGCACTGGTCCTTTATGGGGCTGGGAGCTGGAGTGAAGGAGGGAAGCCCAGCTGAGGCAGCTAAAGAGGGCCCAGCTGGAGGCCATATAAAGCCACTCCTGAAAGGGGGAGGGAGACCTGCTTGCCTGCAATGAGAGAGGCTTTGGCCTAGCAAACTCAGGCTACCCGGCCTGAGGCCCAGGGCTGTAAGGAGGCAGTCATGGAGGGTGGGCCTCACATGGAGGCAGCCCTAAAAGGCTAGGCTGCAAGGAGGCAGCTGTGGTTCTGCAAGGAGGCAGCTGTGGTAGGCTGGGGGAGTTTGAGCCAGGGAAACCCCATGCCATAAGTCCTCAAGGCAGGGCTGTAGGAGACAACTGGGTAGGCAGTGACGTGCCTTTGGCCAGGGAGGAATGGCCAGGAGAGACTGCAGTCCGCCCGGAGTCAGGGCTAGAGAGGGACTGGCAGTGGGCCACTGAGACCTGGAGGGAGCTGGGTGTTCCCAGGAAGAAGAACTGAGAGGCCCTAGGGAGGACCCTGGACTGAAGGAAGAACAATGACTCTTTCCCCACCCCCCTCTCCTCCGGAGGGGCCGTGGACCAAACCCAGAGTGGTTGCTGCTGGAGGGCAGTGCCCTGAAAAGAACATCTCACCCAAAGGGGGTGTGTCGGTGTCAGAGCAGCTGGTTACTTCCCCAAAAGCCACCCTGAGGGAAGAAGCTGTGAAAGTGAGTCGAACCCACTACATTACTAACTTCATACACGAAGCATAAATTTCTCTAATCTTCAATGTTTAGCATTTAACATTCCATTGATCTACCAAATTATCAAGAAGAAATATCATGCTCTGGATACGTTTACTACTGAAAGTAGAGCAACTAAATTGTATTTCTTCACTTTTACTGGTTCACATATGACACAGTTTTATGTGTAAGCTAACGGATGCCAAGTAATTGCTTGTTGTCATGGAGATAACATTTGTGAAACTCCTACCACTATTATGGGATAAATAATGCAATGGGTTTCATAACATGCCTTCTCTTCTATGGAAACATTAGGATTGAGTTCCATATTAGAATTTGTTTGTGTTCAAATCTTTGGTCTGAAATTTCCAATTTGGAAATAGGATTTTTTTTGGCACACATCCATTTTGTGTGCACACCCTCCCCTCCAACACCCCCCACCCCCTGTGTTCCTTTTAATTTTTCCCACCCCGGAGCGGAATGAATTTTCTGACGTGCACCAGTATGGTGATGCGCGACACGGAGGTGATGGGTGACACATCACCTTCATATTGGTGCATGTAAAAAAAGTTCATGTGGTGAGGGTAGGGCCAAAAGGCTCTGATTGTGGGAGGGGTTCAGGCCTGGAGCAGAGGGTTGAGGGGCTAGTGTGCACCTCTGACTGGGGTGTGTGTGCAGGCTTTGGGGTGGGGCTGAGGTTGAGGGACTCAGGGCTGGGGCACAGGGTTGCGGTGCAAGGCCCTGGCTGGGGGTGCAGGCTCTGGAGTGGGTTTGGGGATGAGAGGTTTGGGGAACAGGAAGAGGCTCCAGGTTTGGAGAGGGGCCCTGGGGTGGGGGTTAGGCTGTAGGAGGGGAGTACAGGCACTGGCTGGGGGCATGGGCTTTGGGGTGGGGCCAAAGATGAGGGCTGTAGGGTGCAGGAGGGTGCTCAGGACTGAGGGCGGGGTGGGCTTAAGGTGGAGTAGGGAGTTGTGGCTTGGACTTACCTGGGCCCTGCTGGGAATACTGAGGAGGGGCCCCTGTCCCCCAGCCATAGCAGTTCTGTGCTGGGGCCAGTTGGGAGGGGCTCCCCCTCCACATCCTCAGCAGCTTCAGAGATTGGGGAGAGAGATCTTGCCCTGCTGCAGCCCCGAGCCCTGGTGTGGGGCTTAATAGGAAGCTGTGCGGCCATGCGTCTCAGGGAGAGCTTAGCACCTACGCAGTCTAACTCCAGCAACTAGTAATAGGCCATGGTTTTGCAGTCCACTTCTACTGTGATATCTGGCTGAAATAACGTTTCCAGGTAAGATGCATCATAATCTTCGGCAGCCCGGAGCTTTCAAGGCAGAACGTGAAGAGCTACGTGGCTGAGAGCACTGAAGGTCTCTTGCCCCTTGCTCTGGTTTATCTTCAAGAATGTGTTTTCAAATGCCAGTAGCTCTGATATTAAGTCATTATTACGGCTATTCCAGCAGGACCCCATGTGCTGCAAACAGACAAGAAAAGACAGGTCTTGCTCTCCACAGCCTCCAGTCAAAATGGACAGCCCAGACAAAGGGTGTGAAGGAAAACATAGGCACAGGAATATGAAAGGATCTGCCTACGTCATGTGGCAGATCGGGGGCAGAGCTGGGAAAAATATCCAGAGGAATAGATCCTCAACCCCAGTGTGCTAGGCAAAGGGATCAGAGTGGTGTAAAAAGGCTCTGACGCTCTCTGGCCTGGGCAGAGGAGGATTAGCTGTGCGTAGGAGTTATGGATGGCAGATGGTAAGGGTACGTTCTGAGGACTCCTTCACGAGTGTAGGGGCCATGCTGGGAGTGGGAGTCACAGCCAACAGAGCTGCAGAGATTCAGAGCAGTGGTGCGGTCCATAGGCAGCTGAGGAGACGGCCATTACTTAGATGGGACCCCAAGGCCATCCACACTGCTCTGGGAGCTGTGGAACTGGAACAACCCGGCATTAGAAAGGTGTAAGTGTTCAGAACCAATTTACCCTCTTGTCCCCTTGGGTGGCGAGTTCCGTGCCACTCCTCTTCGAGGTGCAATGCACAATCTCATCGCAGGTGTCCTGGTTCCCAGTCCAGTGCCTGTATCCAGACCACACCGCCTCTTAACTTTGGGTGAGTTCATTCTTTTTGAGGCAACAGTCAGAATGAAAAAAAAATAAATCTAAAGTGAACTTCTGAAATAAGCAACGCGAGAGTGTTAGGAGAGCACCAGGGCTGGTGTGGGGGAGGCAGCGGATTTCAAGAGTTCCGAGGGCAGAGACAAAAGGTTCCAAGTGTGTGAGTGAAGCCAAAGAGTTTGGTTAGCAGCAGACCTCACAGGAGTACTCTGTTCATGCTTCTAGAGGGAGTCTTGGCTTGTGCATGTTGTCTGTGGAGCCTGTGCTATTTATTTGAAAGGCGCATCAAATCATATTAATTAAGTTCAACCAGGAACTCAGTCACACCCACATCCAAGAAGCTCTTATTACACCTGTAATTAGTAAGTGGCCTCCTCTAAAATGTCTGTGTCCAGTGGATACTGAATTGCTCTGGTCTACGTGCTAGTAAGAATTAAAGTGGACACCAAAACAGCATGCTGCTTTGACTAATTGCTATTGAAACTTTTCACCTCAATATCAAAACTTGGCCACATTAAGGAATTAAAATAGAGAAAGGAGCTGGATGGCATTTAAAAAAAATTCAGATCACTATAGCTAAGGAAAAAGACATCACGAAGTACAATTATGTGCACGATCAGCGTGTTAAACACCAAGCGGTTTGTGTTATAAATATTTTACACAAGGCCAGAGAGAAAGAAGGGAAAGATGCTTTTGTGCATAAAGCTGTGATGTAAGGGAAAGTGGGGTCACGGATCAGGCACCAGAAAGGTAGATAAGGATGAGTCTATGCTGCAGGTTTTAACTAGAAATAAGCTATGCAAATTGAACTGTCAATTGTGTATCTTATTTTGAAATAGGGAGCATCTACTCAGCATTTATTTTGAAATAGAGCACTTTTCCTCCCACTTCCTTTATTCCTCATACAATGAGGATTACAGGAGTCGGAGTAAGAAGTCCTCCAGTATGACAGTATTTTGACACTATTTCAAAATAACTGCCTGCTGTGTAGATGCGGACTACGTTATTTTGGAACAGCACTAGTTATTTCGAAAGTGTTGCAGTGTAGAAGTACCCTAAAAGGCCTGATCCCACTGTAGTCAATGGATAGTTTGTCATTGACTTGTATGGGTGCAGGATCAGGGAGAAAGACTTTGTTCCCACTTCAGTGGGCTTTGGGTCAGGATCAAAGTGAGCCGGGTTTGTGGAGGTGTTACTTTCACGTACGGTAATACACAGTGCAGCAGAAGGCATAAAGCTAAATGTCCATTCCAGTTTCTTCAGCATCACTTTGCTGTGTGATCAGGGTGCCACAATCGATCTCAACCCACTGCAAAGTGGCACTGACCTAGATACTGTAGTACTTTGTCTATGGAAATGATATTTCCAATGTTTATTTTTTAAAAAACCCACCCAACCAATGCAGCCTAGCATGAGGTAGAAGAGAGGAATGCAGCATGCCCTGGATGAATCTTCCCAGTGAAAGGATTTGAGTGTGCAGTTTCTGTAGGAGAACTGATTTAGTCTTCTATAAAGCTTTCTCTGGTCTGGAAACTGTAAAAGACAGCAGGCCTGATTCTCCAACCCTTTGCACCTTGTGTTACTATGCGCTTCTGTGCACAGTACATGTTAAGATGTATTCTCTAATTTGAGATGTCGCCATGACTGCATGCATGGTGCAAGGTTGTAGAGACTGAGATACATTATCTACATCGCAGAGAGCTGGATCTGGAGCGGTGGTATCAGAGGAGCATAAAGAGGTTCTGAAGCCCCCAGATCTGGGCAGAGGATTAGCTGCGTGTAGGAATTGTGGACAAACATAGACCCAGATCTGCAAACACATAAGCACATGCACAATTTTACTCGCACGCAATAATTACTTTGAGTTAACCGAGAGTACTGTGCAGAATTACCCATGTGAGCAAAGGTTTACTGGAGTGGAGCCAGAGTTCGCAATTCATGTCATTTTAATACATCCAAATTGACCACAACTTATGCACCCAATTTTGAGCATCAGTTATCAAACAGAAGTTAGGGTGGTGAGTGACTGTTCCCAGACTTTGTTCTCAATGCCAGCTCTGTGGTGGTGAGTTGAGTCTCATCTAATTGTATGGGATCTGAGGAAAGGAAGGAATTCAGAGTAAACTGCTCCAATAATGAAATATCGTTCAATTGTTCAGTTAAGACAAGGGGCATCCCGAAAGAGCTACCCTGCATCTACACAAGCCGCCCGTTATTTCGAAATATTTTTCACCATAGCAGGTGCGCTATTTCACCATCCTGGTAAACCTTGTTGCACAAGAGTTAAGGGATAGCTTGTAATAGTGCATTATTTCAAAATCTGGCACTGTGTAGATGCATCAAGTTTCAAAGTAAGCTATTTCGAAATAGATTCAAAGTAAGATATGCAAATTGTGTAGTGCAAATTGCAGGGCTTATTTCTAGTTTCAGGTGCTGTGTAGATGCACCCAAGGAATAAAGTAAATAAAGCACTTACAGGGTGCCTATTGCTAAAAACTCAAAACAAATCCCCAAACCTAGATAGATATTAAACGAATAAGAAAAGCTGGTTGTGTGGTTAAGGCACTTGAATGACACAGGAGATTTGGGCTCTGCCACAGACTTTCTGTCTGCCCTTCTGCAAGTCACTTAATCTTTCTGTTCATCCTTTCCAGGCTGTGTAGATAGCATAAACTCTTACTTAGTGTGTGTACAGAACATAGCACAATGGGGCTTCATTCTGGGGTTGGCCATTTAGCAGCCAAGATTTTTCAAAGGTGATTCGATGCCTAAAAATACAGTTTGGTACCTATTGGGAATTTCACATGCCTTTTATAAACCCAGCACTAGGTGTTACAGAAATTATTACTACTCCTAATTAATCGTCCAACCCAACAGCCCAATTAAAATCCCTACATCTGACTACCATCCCACACATTGAACTTCCATCTTCGTAGAAATGTATCTGGAGGCGGGGGAATTGACTTCTTTATAGTTTATGTGCAATGTATTGAAAAGGTACAAAAACCACAGCTCTCTGGCAGTCTCTCATTCCAACCAACACTTTAATCTGAAGGAATAAAATAAAGTTATTACATTGTTTCTGTTAGGTGCTGGGAAAGACTTTTTGGACCGTTTTATCTGCTGGCCTCTAGGGATCCTTTCTGTTGGCTCTTTGAGAACCAGCTTTTCCAGTGTGTAGCATGATGGCCCATGGCTTTTTATTCCTTTAATTTATACCTGTTTTGTGTTAGTCTCCGGCAGAAGTTGAAGCATGACAACGAGAATTTGTCATATTATTGTGATTGTGGAACACGGGGGTAAGGAAGCTGATCAATCATGTTGGGGTGGCTGGCTTGTCAGGTAATACAATTCATGCACACACATCTTGTTGCTGAAAGTGAGTTAAAATTGTCATCGATTTGCAGGTGGATTAAGGAATGTAATAGCATTCCTTTGCTGAAAGCAATAAAGTGGGCCCATTAGCAAAGGCACGTTTGGATGGTTTTGGCGAGCTGCTCTCTTGGTCTCAATGCTTTTTGTTTTTATAACTCATGGGAGCATGGAATAAAGTTACTTCAGACACTGTCTGGAAATTTCACTCAGGTCTGCTTCAGGAGAGAGGCACCTTTGTAAAAAAATAACAGGTGTATCTAGATTATTTTGGTCATGGTATCTTCAAAGGAACAGCAAAGAGAGAACAAAATGACAAACCTTGATTGCTGTAATTGTTTCCCCTTGAAAAAATTGGGTCTCATGTATAGATTTTGCCCAGTATTTCTTTCCAAATTAGGGACCGACCTTATGCGTGTGTTTATCAGATGTAGATAAGGAAACAGTATCTGCAACTTCAAAGAATGTAAAGTAACTAATTGCTTCTGTACATTTCATTTAAACACAGAAAAGGAGTTCTGTCTATGGAAGACTGGAGAATCTATCAGAAAATATAGCAGTCAGGAAAAGACCAGCTACAATTCTACTTTTATTAAAAAAAAATAAGCCAATGTAATTTCCATCTGATGTGAATTGCCTTGTACGTTTTAGTTCTAAATGAGCAGCATTAGCAAAGAAATGTTTGGTCCTAGCAGATTAGCACCTTATTTTGTTCACATCGATAGTAGTCTTCAATTGAGCTTAAAGACATTTTTAAGAAAGGTGTTTATTAAACAGGAATAAATATTATTTGTGAGAGCCTCCAGGAGAAAAGGCTATGTCTACACGGCAGCGCTATTTTGGGACACTGGAAGTATCCTGAAATAGTTATCCCACATCTTAACAGCAAGCCTGTTATTTCAAAATATAATGAGCTCTCTATTCTGACGTGCCTGTAATACTCATTCCATGGGGAGTAAGGGAAATTTCAGAATAGCAGGTTATTTCAAAATTTGGTGAAGTGTAGACAGCATCAAATTACAAAATAAGCTATTTCTAAATTAACTTGAGATAAGCTACGCAAATTGCATAGCTCAAATTTATTTTGAGCTACAGGTGCAGTGTAGACGCACCCGGAGAGAGAACAGTGGGTGAAAAATACCAAGCAATCTTCTAGAAATAAATGATCAGGATTGTATGATGAGTTTTACTGTGTGACTTGAATATCATCTGTTTTCTATCACTCCATCCTGCCCAACATTAAAAAAATGGCAAGTTTGGAAGAGGGATTATCAGAATGGGGAGTAGTTGCAGGTGGAAGGAGAGCATGACCTTTTGTGTTCTTAGGTTTTCTAGTAGTGGAATGCATTGAATTGCACTGTTGCAGTTTAATTATGTTTGAGTATTTTTTGTTGTATTGTTTCAGTTGTACAGGTTGCACTTCTCTAGTCCCGTGCTCTCTGCTCTGGCCACATCCATAGTCTGGCATGATTTTAGTTAGCTGGATGTCCACTAAGGATGCTAAATTGCAGTTATCTGGCTAATTGTATTGTTGATACAATTTGTATTGACTACACGATTAGTCGATAAGGGCCGCTTTGCAGAGCCATAGCGGGGGTGGCTGCCAGAGATGGCTCGAGCAGGACTGAGCAGTCCTAGCTCGTGCTGACTCCGGGAGCCACCCGTGCTACGACTCTGCGTTTTAAAGGTAGTAAGAGCTGCCGGGCTCTTACTGCATTTAAAATGCAGAGGCACAGTGTCCTGGACCAGCACAAGCCGGGACTGTGTGGTCCGGCTCATGCCGAATCCAGCAGCTCCTGTTCGTGGCGGCCAGCCCGGACCGCCGCAAACAGGACCTGCTTGGTGGCAGCAGTCCCTGTCTGCGCGGGGGGGGGGGGTCCCAGCTTCCTGCTGGGACACCTGTGAACATGAGCTGCTGCCGGAGCAGCCTCTCCTATCCCCGTGCTGCCTCTGATAGAGGCAGAGATGGGGAGCGTAGGTGGCACAGTGGAGACAGTGCCAGGGGGAACTGGCTTTTAAGATGGCTCCCCCTAGCACTGGCTCCTGTTTTCTCTCCTCCCTTCCTCCCCCCACACTGCCTCTCATACAGAGGCAGCAAGTGGAGGGAGTGAATAGTAGAGTACTCCACTTGACTACCCGATAAGTATATAGTTGAATTGTTGACTAATCACTAACATCCCTAATGTCCACTTATTATAGGTGTGGTTAAGCTTCCAGTGGTGCCATAAAGTGTTTTTACAGCCACCAATCCTGGTGCTCAATGTTGTGCGCTGATCTTTACTTCAAATTTACCCCTAAATATCTTCTCAGAACCCAGTAAGCAGTGGAAGTCTTGGTAATGCTGCTAGATAATACGGACCTCCTGTGATTCAGTAAATTCTCAGGTTTGGTACTGGTCAGGTGCCAAGGGTGCAGGACTAGAGAGATTCAATCTGTATCATGGGTGCCTATGGCTTTTTACTGTATGAAGAAATGTGTGAGCTGTTTTCCACAAATGAGTGTCAGTAAAACCTTTATAACAATGCAGGCCGTCATATATTGGGTATACAGCATGTCTTAGAAAAGTTAGAGCTGATCAAAAACTGGAATTTCCATCCCACAGAGAATGCAATATTTTGGCATTTATTTTAATCTCAAGTCAGGACTGTAAGGGGGTGTACTGGCCCTTTGTGGAAAAGAGAAATCAGAAGGGAGGGGACAGGGTCCCTGTTACAATTAGTCTCAACTGAATAAAAGTCTGAGGGGACAGCTGAAGCAGAGCAAAAGTCAGGAGAGAGGAAATGGTCCTGGAGAAGACTGAATCCTATGGAGAGGAGAGGACTTCAAGAGCTCTAGGGTTAGAAACTTCATTGTACAAAGTGCAGCCAGGATGCCCTGCTCTCTCCGTCAATCAATCAAGACCAAACCCTTAGGAAAAACAGCACAAAATGTTCCGTGTTCTGCTTGTGGGGGAGAAAAAGTCAGAGATTGTTCAACCCCAAAAGAGAAAGGGGTTACCTGGTGCCCCCTTTTCAGGTGATGGCAGAGAGATGTAAAATCAGTTGCAGAAGAACACTATGAAGAAGGGCTTTTTGATTTGAAGGTTTTGTGTTGGAGGTAATTTTAACTTGAAACATTTTTGGCCAGGACAGTCAGTCCCGAACATGGGACATTTAAAGGACTTGCTGCTGTAGAGACAAAACCTAAAAATATCCAATTCTGAAATAGGAAACCCTTGCCATTCACAGTGGAGAAATTCCTGGCACCCCCACAATTGGTAAAATTCGCTAATACTGGGAGCCATGGCTCCTGGCCTCTGCAATGCACTCTCCACAGCTCCCTAACTCACTGTGGAGGCTGGGAGCTGCAGAGAACTCGTGCCAGGGCCGGAAGCCATTGGGAACTCACTGCGGCTGCCAGGAGCTCTGGGGAACTCAGCACGCCTCCTGGGAGCTGCAGGAAACTCACTGCAGCCCGCGGCAGATGGAGGGAAATCACCAGCCGGGAGCCACTGGGAGTTCCCCCAGGCTCCCAGCCCCCTGCAGCCCTCCCCAGGCTGGAAAAGGAGACCCCCGTAAATATGTGGAATCACTAATAGTGAATCACAAGAGTCTCCTGTATTCTGAAAAAAAATGTTGATGCACAAACGGCACCATGTATTGTTTCAGCTTGGTTCAATATTGACTTGTTTTCCAAAGCTGCTGTGAAGCTTCATGGGAGTTGAATTGCAGTTGTCTTAGGCCCTGCCCCCATGCCTCCCATGCCCAGTTCCCTAGCTGGACTAAATCTCCCATGAGAGGCTGTGGTCATGGGACTCCCATGATGCATCACAGCAGTTTAGCCAGGGAGGCAGCATGAGACACATGCTGCAGCACAGGAACCTGGCCCATAGAGGAGAGTGATGCTACGTCTACACTACAAGACTCTTCCGCAGGAGGAAATGCAAATGGAGCAATCATTTGCATGTGTGTCACTCATTTGCATTTCCTCCTCAGATCCCTTTTGCGCAAGAGGTTTTTGTGCAAAAAAGTGCTGTGCAGACGGCTCCTTTTTGCGTAAAAACCCTTCTTTTGTGCAAGCGCTGTTCTTCCTCATTTCCAACAAACTGCACTTCCTCACTGCTAACTGCATCAGCCGAGAAGAATGTAAAGCAATGGACAGAGCAACTGGGAGAGGAAGGGAGGCTTCATTTCCTGTAATCCCTCCTCATCCCATTTCAAACCCTGGACAAATGAGAGCTAGAAATGGTAGGTGATGAGGACGGACCAGAGCTGGGGAACTCTGGCTTAGTTACAGGAGAGCTTGTTCAGAGTCTCCTAGGAGCAAGAGGAAACACCAATCCAGTGCTGGAGAGTGGGTCCCAAGGGCAAGGGTGGGGCTTATGGCCTGGGAGGCTGGGATGAGGAGAGCTCTATTGGAAGGTGCTTACAGAAGGCTTGAGTGGAGGAATGTGGGAAGCCAAGCCCAGAACAAGGGTCCTGGAGGAATGGTCCATGAGTGAAGGACTCACAGACAGAGAGGTCTACGGGGTGGAACACTGTGGAGGGTCCTCTCACAGGAGACCTGATTTGGGCCTACTGGAAAAGTGGGAGAAAAGTGAATGTGGTATGGGTGGCTTAGAGAGTGGAGCCAGGGCAAATGGAGACTGGGAATGAACTGGAGATGGACTCTTGGGCATGGAAAATTCTGTGGTTCTCTAGTAATTTGGGGATGAATTGTTTTATCGCAATGGTTCTGTGGATTATTCCATATGACCATAAAGAGATCTTGTCCAGAGGTGAGACTTTGAATGGATACAGAGAGAGACTGTGTTCTTTCTCATGGGTGAACGAAGAGGAAACTGAGGCAAATATTCAGATTGTGCCATAGTTTGCTGCAGAAGAGTGATTGAGGAGGATCCAGCTGCCTAGTTAACAAATTTCCTTCCAGAAGAAAGTGCCCTCTTATCTACCCTTCTTTCCCATCACTCTTTCACCACCATCTTCCACTCTCTCTTCCCATCCTGCTCCATGAGGTCACCTGGGACATGTCACACTGTAAACTCTTCTCGACTGTCTCTAACTATAGCTCTGCCCTCCTCCACACAGTACAAGACCCATACCCATCACTCGTGGTATCAGCTAGTCCCAAGCATGTGGAGACTATTCTGATCTCCTGCAGACCCCCTCGCCTCCTCTTCACACCCCTTCACCAGCCTATGAGCCAGGTCCCCAACAGGTAAGGGCTTGTCCTAGACAATAGCAAGTGTCTGTGCAGGGGAGGGGGCATTAAGTTTCTTGTTCAGTCCAGAACAGCCTTTAGGCTATCTGCTAATTGAGACTCAGTCATAGGTGTGGGAACTAGGTGTGCCAGGGCTGCTGTAGCACCTCTGGGGTCCCAGTTGTTGGTCCTGGACACCAGAATCCCTGTGTGCTGGTGGGGTTTGCTGCCAGCCCCAAGCCTGGGGTCCCAGGTGCTGGCCCTGTGTTCCAGGGCTTTTCTTCTGGCCTCAGCTTGTGTGTGTGTGTGTGTGTGTGTGTGTGTGTGGGTGTGGGTTGGGGGGGGGGAGAGGTGGACAGGGATGAAGAAGCTTGAAAATTTTCCCATGCCACTGGTCCTGATCCCACCAGTTGAATAGCGGCAGCCCAGGCCTTAATTATCAGAGGTCCTAAAGCCTGTTCTGAAATGAAAAGTGCGTTAAAGTCCATCACAATCACCTAGGAAAATGTGTGGGGTGTCCTCGACCCACAAACAGCTGACTTCTGTGATGACTTAGCCAGAGTCCTCTTAAAGTGCACAAATAAATCAATTCCCATGCTGGTAGCTGCCTTCTGACACCTCTTGGACAAATGGCAAAGTTGTTAAGAGCTGAGTGCTCTTATCTCATTGCGCCTTTGCCCTCCTTTTGCCTGTTTGTTTCACCTGCTCGATGCATCTCATTCGATAAATCTTCAGAGCCGGGACGGTCTTTTCATTACAGATGTGTACAGCATCTGGCAGAAGGGCATTCTGAGCCCTCCTCGTGGCTTGCAGGCAAAACTGCCTGCAATACAGATAATTAAAGGAATAGCAGAAGGAGACAAGATTAACTTTAAAAAAGTTTCAGGGGGTAGCCAAGTTAGTCTGTAACAGGAAAAACTTCAACAACAACAGAGTCTGGTAGCATTTCAAAGACTAACAAGACATGTAGATGGTATCGTGAGCTTTCGTGGGCACAGCCCACTCCAATACTCTGGTCATCTGAAGTGGGCTGCGCCCACTAAAGCTCATGATACCATCTACATGTTTTGTTGGTCTTTAAAGTGCTACCAGACCATTTGTTGTTTTTTAAGTTTTTAAAAAAGTGCAATCCTTTAGTCCAGGTAAGCTAACTTCTCTAAAGATACCAAAAGGGCTGGATTCCTCTATTTTGGTCTCAGCTCCCTTATTGAGAGACCTGCAATTTTCCTCACTCTTAGAGATTTTTGACACCTCCAGGCACTGGTGGTTTTAACAACATCCTGTGGGACCCTGCGCAATGTTGTTGTACCGGTGCCCCTTTGCTGGATGGCAGCTGGGGGTAGGGGTTGTGATTTTTTTAGACATGTGATTTTTTTTTTAATCTTCAGCAACACACTCATGAAATATTTTTAAACCAAATTTTAAACAAAGGTCTTGTAGACTAACACAGTAAATTCAGAAACAGATGTTATGTACCTGGGCTTGTCAAATGCCTTGTAAATGGCTTAATTACCACTTGCATGGCTCTTTCACAGGTTCGATGTTCTGCTAATCAGTTGGGCAGGCTTTGTCACTTTTAAGTAAACTAGATCCTCTCTGGGGGAAGCAGAGCCACAGAACAGGGATCAGGAGTGGCAGGTGAGTGGACATTAAGACCCAGCAGTGCCCCCAAAATTTTGGGTGCTCAGTACAACTGTGTATTCTGTGTGGGTATGTTCGAACTAGGGTGGTTAATGTAGTCATACGGAGTTGCAAATGAACCCCGGGATTTGAATTTCCCGGGCTTCATTTGCATAAAGCCGGGCGGTGCCATTTTTAAATGTCCGCTAGTGTGGACCTCGTGCCGCGCGGCTACACACGGCATGGACTAGGCTAGGTAGGACTAGGCTAGGTAGGACTAGGCTAGGTAGTTCAGACTAGGCACGGAGTCCGCACTAGCGGACATTTAAAAATGGCGCCGCCCGGCTTTATGCAAATGAAGCCCGGGAAATTCAAATCCCGGGCTTCATTTGCAACTCCGTATGACTACATTACCCACCCCTAGTTCGAACTAGGGTGGTAGTGTAGACATACCCTGTTTGAGTAAGGATGGCTTTGGGTGGTTTAACCTTCATTCTGAGACCCAACTGACTCCTTTTTGCCGCTCCTTCCCCCGCTACCAGTTACCTTCCCCAATTTCCCTGCTACCCTCCTCCTCCTCCTTTCCCCACCCTTTCTGTCCTGCAAATTTACAGGCACGAAGGGGTTGACTGAAGTAGCATATAACAGCAGCCAAGTTTCCAATCCATTATGGTCTCAGAAGGACACACAATGTAAAGGTTTTTAGGAGTGAGATTGTGCCACAGACCATAATGGCTACAGAAAAGCTCCTATTATCTACCATGCCAGTGAATGAGCTGAGACGGTAAGGGAGGCAACCTCAGAGAAATTTCTGTGGTATGTTAAAATGCAACTCACGGAAAGTAATATTATCTTGGAAATATGTCGGTTGGTTAAATTTAGTCCCAATGGAGAAAGTGATGTGCTGACACATTTACATTTGAGTCATCATCCCATTTCTTTTTTCCAAACACTGCACAGCTCTTTGCCAGGGGAGTGTGGCAATAGACTTTGAAAGGAGGAAATGAAGAGTTTAAACTAATATTTGTAGACATTCTGTAAAAGAAAGTTAGACTTGTTAATGAGTTGAAAGTGAGAGCAAGCAGAATTCCGATATATTGCTTAGCAATTACTCTTCTTTGAGAGGTGACAAGTATAGATGTAAAAAACCCTATTAAACTCTAAAATGAAATAATTCATCGGGGTAGAGTGTGTATTTCATTGTGTGAAAACATTTGCGTTATTATAACTGATCAGCCATAGAATTACATGATTCACAGTCTCAGGGTGGTGGTAGACCTTAAATGTTCTTTCCTGCTTGAAATACAATTTGGCAGCTGAACTCATCACAAACATTTCTTCACTCAGTGCACAGTCAACCTGTGGAACTCCTTGCCAGAGGATGTGATGAAGGCTAGGACTTTAACAGGGTTCAGAAAAGAGCTAGATAAATTCATGAGGGTTAGGTCCATCAATGGTTATTAGTCAGGATGTGTAGGAATGACCTCCCTAGCCTCTGTTTGTCTGGAAATGGATGACAGGGGAGGGATCACCTGAGAATTCCCTCTTGTGTTCCCTCTCTCTGGGGCATCTGCCACTGTTGACAGACAAGATACTGGGCTGGCGGGACTGTTGGTCTGACCCAATATGGCCGTTCTTATATCTACTAGACTCAATGTATTTTGTAGCTTCAACATAGATCTATGCTACATAAAGGACCCCACTGGCCTAACTGAATTTTGTCCTAAGGCACTGAATAACAACATGGAAAAGGATGACCACTTAATGACAGAATAGTAATAGAGATGTAGCCGTGTTAGTCTAGTCTAGCTGAAACAAAAAAACAGGACTATGTAGCATTTTAAAGACTAACAAGATGGTATATTAGGTGATGAGCTTTTGTGGGCCAGACCCACTTACTCAGATCAAATTCTGAAAGAAAATAGGCATGACCTGTCATTGTTTTGGTTAATGACAGGCATGGTAGCATACTGAGTCTATGAAATGTGATCAGAATAGAAGCAATGACATGGGTCTTAGTGGTATAAAAATATTAATCCACACACAAGAAGAATCAAAGCCCATAGAAAATGATTTGCTGCTGTGAAAGAAAGAATGCATGGTAGACGCAAAAGGTCCTAAGCACGTCTGATGCAGAGGCTCAGTGGTAGTTCACCATTCTCTTAAGCCTGATGGGTTTTGCTAAGAAACTCATTACAGCCAACACGTTGCTGTCCTAGTATTTGTCTCTAAAGAATGTTGTGTGAGGTATCAAATGAGAGCCACTGGCAAGCTGGTCATTAATACCACTGTGAAATGTGTGTACTAATGTTGTATGAGGAATTATAGACACTCATTGATGTTATGCTTTTAAAGTCTTTTAAAAAAGCATAGGGAGAAATAGGTTTTCTTACAAAGAGGAGGGTAAGTAGTGAGCTCCCTGCCTCTAATGTATATTTAGCAGGGTAAGTCAAATACAATAAGTAGAGTGCTGCCAAATTCACAGTCCATTTTGGTCAATTTCATGGCCATAGGATTTTAAAAGTTGTAAATGTCTTGTTTTCAGCTATTTAAATCTGAAATGTCATGGTGGTGTAATTGTAGAGGGTCCTGACCCAAAAAGGAGCTGGGGTGGGGGGTTTGCAAGGTTATTATAGAGGGGGTTGCAGTATTGCTGCCCCTACTTCTGCGCTGTGGCTGCCTTCAGACTGGGATTCACAGCCAACAGTTTCTGGCCTCCAGCCATGCAGCTCTGAAGGCAATGCAGAAGTAAGGATGGCAATACTGACCCCCCCCTAAAATTACCTTGTGACCCACCTGCAACTCTTTTGGGTCAGGCCCCCTAATTTGAGAATGCTGGTCTCCCCATGAAATCTGTATATTATAGGGTAAAAGCACACAAGGGCAGAGTTCACATTCTGCGATACATTTTGGATGACCAGGAACTTGGTAGGGCCCTAAGAATGGGAGTTAAATGTGTAAATAAAGTAAGCAGGAAAACTAACTTAACAGGGATGTAAAAACAGCAGCATAGCCACTCTGGAGAACCAGTCACAGGGGAGGAGAATCTCATCAGAGGGTACACTTCAAAAGGATTCATTTCAAAGGTTTGCAGGGCCATAAGGGGAAGGGAAAAAAATCCCCTCTGTTATCCATTCATGAAGGAACACTTTGTGACTGTTAGGCATTCTGAATGGGAGTGAAAACCAGCAAGCTCTGCAGAGTGACTTTGCGGGAGAGTGAACCGCGTTAGCCAAAAGACTGCAGGCTGCTAAAGTTATGTTTAGTTTCTTCGAATGGTTTTAACACGTTGGTTTGATTTGTCACCGAGTCTGTTTCTGCGCTCCTTGCTCGGCGTAACTGAAATCTGTTCTTTGTCAATCAGTGTATTCACGGTTGTACTATAAATCCACGTGAGTGCCGCAATGGTAAATAAAGTGTGACTCCGCAGCAGCTCCAAACAGGCTGGCGTGTGCACTGGCTCTTTGGAGACAGCAAATGTGGCATTTTCAGTTGAGTGCAGAGGTGGCAGTAAGACGGCAGCTGCTCCAGTAGAAGCTGGCTGGGGTGTGCTGCTGCAGGTAAAGTGCAGCTGGTGGTGTGTTCTCCACGCCGGGCTCCTGCCGGCTCACAGGGTTCCAGGCTGGCACTGGTAACCCACACACCGCAGGCAGCCAGATGAAGCAGGCAGATTAAAGGGGCCAGCTGGGTGCACGCTGTGGGCGGGCTGTGCATCCTCAGCCAGGCTCCTGGTGCAATCTGTCTGTCCTGCTGCTGCTCCTCTTGCTGAATGCTGGGCACGCACATGCAGTTGCTAGTGTACACTGCTGCCAGCAGCCCCTGGGAAGAAGCCATCCTGTGTTTCTCGGTTCAAAGCTGTGTCCATCTTTCATTGATAATCTTCCTTCCTTGACTCCTCTTGTCATCAGTGTATGGGATTAGTGGGCTTTTTTTTTTCTTCAGTGCTTTCTAGACCAAATCCAACACGTGGTCCGGCGATGCACCTATTGCTTAAATCTATGGTACTGAACAAAGCATTCGACAAGTCTTCACTGAATGTGTAAGGCTTCTGCACAGCCCATTGGAATCATAACACTAAGTGGAATGATTATGCGAGAACACCATGCCACCTGGAGGAAACGGAGAGCTTCTGCATTTCTCACCAAAATGTAGAATCACTGAATGACAGATGAAAAGTCTCCCAGGGGTTGCCACGTTAGTCTGTATCTGCAAAAACAACGAAGTCCTGTGGCACCTTAGCCCTGGTCTACACTAGGGAATTATTTTGAAATAACTCCCCTTATTTTGAAATAACAAGCGGAGCATCTGTACTACCAACCCTGTTTTGAAATAACCGGCTGGATATTTTGAAATAACTCCTGCTTTCCACCAGGAAAATACTAATTTCAAAATAGTTGATAGGGTGGACACTCCGCTGCTGCTATTTCGAAATAACTACTCCCCAGAGTCATTCACGGTAATTACTCCCCAGTGCTCCCTGGGGCTCTAAGTCAAGGTAGCATGTCCACATTAATGGAACCTGTCTTGGACTAATTTCCAGGTTTCCCAGTAGTGTGGACACGATATTTCAAAATTATTATTTTGGGATTTATTATTTCAAAATAAGTTATTTCAAAATAATGTCCTAGTGTCGACACACCCTTTCGTGGGTAAAGTAATAAATTCATTAGTCTCTAAGGTACCACAGGACTCCTTGTTGAATTACAGATGGGGGTTCATGTCCAGTTGAACTGGTTATCCATGCACCATTTTGTTTGGGGTAGTCCAACAGCTCTAATGTGATGGAATAATTGAGGTGTTCTGATAGCACTCTGGTGAGTAGGCACAGAGGATGGCTCAGCTTAGGCTGGTGAGCAGCTCGAGGGGGCACAGACTACTGTTCCTTTACAGAGTACAGCACATGCACCTCTGGCCTATGTTATGTCTAGACTACAGGGGTGTGTTGTCCCCCCCCCCCCCCCCCGAAAAGTGGCCTTTTTTCAAAAGAACTTAACCTGCGTCTAGATTGACGCCATGTTTTTCAAAATTCAATCAAAAGAATGAGCATAGGCGTGTGCCCAGGCACGCCATAATGTCTCCAAAAAAGTGGCTTTGTTTTAATTTAATCACATGAAACGCTCGTTGACTTAGACAAATTGGAGGATTGGGCCACAAGAAATCTGATGAGGTTCAACAAGGACAAGTGTAGAGTCCTGCACTTGGGACGGAAGAATCCCAAGCATAGTTACAAGCTGGGGACCAACCGGTTAAGTAGTAGTTCTGCAGAAAAGGACCTGGGGGTTACAGTGGATGAGAAGCTAGATATGAGTCAACAGTGTGCCCTTGTAGCCAAGAAGGCTAATGGCATATTAGGTTGCATTAAGAGGAGCATTGCCAGCAGATCCAGAGATGTCATCATTCCCCTTTATTCGGCTTTGGTGAGGCCACATCTGGAGTATTGTGTCCAGTTCTTGGCCCCCCACTACAAAAAGGATGTGGACGCATTGGAGAGGGTCCAGCGGAGGGCAACTAAAATGATTAGGGGGCTGGAGCATATGACTTATGAGGAGAGGCTGAGGGACTTGGGACTGTTTAGTCTGCAGAAGCGAAGAGTGAGGGGGGATTTGATAGCAGCCTTCAACTTCCTGAAGGGAGGTTCCAAAGAGGATGGAGAGAGGCTGTTCTCAGTAGTGACAGATGGCAGAAAAAGGAGGAATGGTCTCAAGTTGCGGTGGGAGAGGTCCAGGTTGGATATTAGGAAAAACTATTTCACTAGGAGGGTAGTGAAGCACTGGAATGGGTTACCTAGGGAAGTAGTGGAGTCTCCATCCCTAGAGGTGTTTAAGTCTCGGCTTGACAAAGCCCTGGCTGGGTTGATTTAGTTGGAATTGGTCCTGCCTAGAGCAGGGGACTAGACTTGATGACCTTCTGAGGTCTCTTCCAGTTCTATGATTCTATGATCAGAAGCCTACGTTCTAGCCTGTGGACATACGAAACTCTGGGAATTGACATTGTGTTCAGTGGCTCCCTTGGTGGCTCAAAATATCGTTGACATAATTAATCCCTGATAATTGTTCTGCGTCTTCCACCTGCTAGTTCCATGTTGAAATTGTTAATCATTGCCCTCGAGAGTGGGGAATGTGACTGGAGTTAGATGGTTGATCATAAATCATAAGTGTGTCAAGCTGATCTCCAGTAGTTGCCTAGACTCAATTTCAGCATGGAACTGGCAGGTGGAAGAAGACACAGAACAATTATAGGAGATTAATTATGTTAAAGATATTTTGGATTCTCCTCCTCACTAAAGACTCAGGGTATGTCTACACTTCAGCGCTAATTCGAACTAAGCTAATTCGAACTAAGCTAATTCTAACTAAGCTAATTCGAACTAACGGATCCAGACTAAAAAACTAGCTCGAATTAGCGTTTTGCTAATTCGAACTAGCATGTCCACATTAAGTGGACCCTGAACCGGGGTTAAGGATGGCCGGAAGCAGTGCCGGCAGGGCATCAGATGAGGACATAGAGTGTGGAGCTGCTGCCTCAGGCTAGCTGAGGGCTGTGCTTAACGGGACCCGACCCCCACCCTGGACAGACAGTTCTCGGGGTGCCCCGCTTGCAAAGCAGTCCTGTCTTGGAGTGCCCTGAGTGCCCACACTCGGCACATCACAGCACTCGGCCATCAGACTGGCTGCACTTGCCGCAGGCTGCCATCTGGGGAGAGGGGGCAATTGGGGGGCTGCAGGAGAGCTTCCACCCCCAGAAGCCCACAGAGCCAGCCCAGTACTCCCCATCGGGGGCTCGTACCCCATTCCTCCCTCACCTCCTTCCACTTACCCTTCCCTAGCCCCCCTTCTTATTGATGTACAAAATAAAGATAACGTTTCTTCCAACATTAACTCTGTCTTTATTGAACAAAACTGGGGGAGACTGGGAAAAGGAGGTGGGAGAGGGGAAGAGAGAGGCTGGGAGAGGGGAGGGCAACTAACATGATCAGGGGTTGGGAATAGGTCCCAGATGAGGAGAGGCTACAGAGACTGGGACTGTTCAGCTTAGAAAAGAGGAGATGGAGCGGGGACAGGATAGAGGTCTCTAAAAGCAGGGGTTGGGTGGAGAGGGTGCATACAGAAAAGTTCTTCATGAGTTCCCATAAAGAAGGACTAGAGGACACCAAAGGAAAGGAATGGGTAGCAGGCTTCAAACTAGTAACAGAAAGTTGTTCTTCACAAAGCAAATAGTTAACCTGTAGAACTCCTTGCTGTAGGAAGCTGTGAAGGCTACAACTAGAACAGAGTTTAAAGGGAAGTGAGATCAAGTCATGGAGGTTGGGTCCATGGAGTAGTCTTAGCCATGGGGTAGGAGTGGTGTCCCTGCCCAAAGTTTGTGGAAGGCTGGAGAGGGATGGCACGAGACAAATGGCTTGGTCACTGTCTTCGGTCCATCCCCTCCAGGGTCCCTAGGGTTGGCCGCTGTCGGCAGACAGGCTACTGGGCTAGATGGACCTTTGGTCTGACCCAGGACGGCCATTGTAAGCTCAGGGCTCAGGGTCGGGTCTCAGTGGACCCCCTTGATTTTCATGCACACCTGCTCCTGGGTGGCCAGGCTGGCAGCTCTCCTGCCCTAGACGGCCACTTTCCTGTGCCTAGTGCGGAGATCGTGGATGAGGTCCACGATGTCCACACTAGCCCAGGACGGTGCCCACCTCTTGCGGTCCAGTGCAAGCTCCCGGGAGCCGCCAGCCTGGTCCCGGGAAGAGGGGGAGGGCTGGGGGGCATCGGGTGGGTGGCTCTGTGCCGTGTCAGGTGCAGGGTCTGCTGGCTGGGTGCTGGCAGGCTTGCACCTGGCACGGGCACCGTAGCCAGCCTGTGCCCCTTTAAGGGGTCTGGGGCTGGGAGGGGGGCAATAGTTTCTCTGGTGTTGGCCAGAGTGGCCACCAGGGAAAGCTGGGGAGGGCTAGCCTCCCACTAGTTCGAATTAAGGGGATACACATCCCTTAATTCGAACTAGTAAGTTCGAACTAGGCTTAGTCCTAGTACAATGAGGTTTACCTAGTTTGAACTAAGCGCTCCGCTAGTTCGAATTAAGTTCAAACTAGCGGAGCGCTTGTGTAGCGCCTATCAAAGATAAGTCGAACTAATGTCCGTTAGTTCGAATTAACTTTGTAGTGTAGACATACCCTTAGTTAGAAGCTGCCCAAGAGCAGAACTTGGTACTGAGGAGAGAGGGGAGGCTAATGTCATTTGATGCTGCATTTCCACCTGCCCTTGTCAAGAGCTGGACTGGACCTGGCTACAGATACAACAGGCCTTATGCAGCTCCAACTTCTGCTGGAGTCTAATAATTCTCTAGGGGCCACTGTATAACATTAGGGTTGCCAACTTTCTAACAGCACAAAACCAAAAACCCTAGCCCCGCCCCTTCTCCAAGGCCACACCCTTAAGCCCCCATCCTCCATTCACTGCATTCCCCCTCCCTTGGTGGCTTATTTTCCCACCCTCTCTCACTTTCACTAAGCTAGGCCAGGGGATTGGAGTGTGGGAGGGGATGAGGGCTCTAACTGCAGGCTGTGGGGTTGGGCCAGAAATGAGGGGTTGAGGGTGCAGAAGGGGACTCTGGGCAGTGAGTTGGGGTGTGGGAGGGGTTGAGGGCTCTGGCTGGGGATGTTGGTTCTGGGGTGGGGGACGCAGATGAAGGTTTTGAGGTTTAAGAGGGGACTTCAGGCTGGGGAGTGGGGCCAAGGGATTTGGAGTGCAGGAGGGGACTGCAAATTGAGGCAGGGGCTTGGCTTGTTGGAGAGGGTGAGGGCTGTAGCTGGGGTGGGATCAGGGATGAGAGGTCAAGGTGTGGGAGGGGACTCTGGGTTGGGGCAGGTGGTTGAGGTTTAGGGGAGGTGAGGGCTCCATGGTGGGGCCAGGGATGAGGGTTCAGGGTGTGGGAGGGGACTCTGGGTTGGGGTGCAGGGGAGGTGAGGGCTCTGTGGTGGGGTCAGGGATGAGGAACTTGGGGTGCAGGAGGGGTTTCTGAGTTTGGGGGAAGCAGGGCTTAGGCAGTGGTTTGGGGCATAGGGTTAGGGTGCAGTCTTACCTCAGGTGGCTCCTGGGCAGTGGGGCTAAGGCAGGCTCCCTGTCTGTCCTGGCTCCATGCTACACCCTAGAACGAGGAGTAACGGTCGTTCGAATTAGGATCTCTAATTCAAACTACCTACTCTGTGCTGCGTGTAGCCACAGGCACGGAATTAGGACTAAGGGGGATTTAAAAATGGCGGCGCCCGGGAACATGCCAATGAAGCCCGGGATATTTAAATGCCAGGCTGCATTTGCAACTCCGGTTGCCCTCATTTGCCTGCCTAGCTCGAACTAACGAGCTAGTGTAGACATACCCGTAGGAACTAGTCTTAATCATGCAACACCACTGACCTGACTTTCAAAGGCCTGGTGGGCAGTGCTGAGAAGAGCTACCAGGGTCCCTTTTTGACCAGGTGTTCTGATAGGGTGACCAGGTGTCTGGTTTTCTATGTAACACGATGCCCTCGGGTGTGTCATCAGCAACTGAAATTCAACCAAGGACTTCTGGACATAAGACATCAGACTCCATTGCTTGTAGTAAAAGTCCCAGCTCTGTTAGCTCAAAGGCTATAGTAGACTCTCAAACCTTCATGTGGTCCAGCCTAGTGGAGCTGACAGCGGCAGTGCCCAGAGGCAAGATGTGGATGGGTGAGCTCCATGCCCCTGGAAGGTGGAAAGGGCAGGGTTGGGGTGAGGTGGGTGGGGGTGGGGGGTTGCCAGAGCCCTGTGAGTCATCAGGTCCTGGGGCAGCTGCCCCTTTTGTCCCCACCCTCCCCATCAGTGAACCAGGTCCAGCCACTAAAAGGGCACAGTGCTACTCTGTGTAAGTATGGATCAGATGGACAAGGATTGCTGGAGTGCCATGTGCTCCAGCCGCAGCCTCATCTGCACATGACATACCACCTGTTTCTGAATCCCCATCTGCCATGTTATGGGAACTTTATGGTCACTTTGTACCACTCCAGCAATACAAAGCTGCTTTAAAAGGATCTGGACCTGAGAGTTATGCCCATGAATTTTTATCATCTGTCCTCTGGGTCACAACCCAGATATAACTTTTATTAAACGTAAAATCCTCATTTGAAATGTGTATGCATAGTGGGTGGAGAGCAGTTAGCAGGTCCTGAAAGATCAGGATAATAGCCGAACAGCTCAGTCATGTGTTGTACTTGAGGGCTAGAGTGGCCATTTCATAACAGTCAGTAGCTGTTAGGAAAAGTTAAACCTCTGCTAAAACATGTTTCTCTGCTTCAGGGAAGGAATGATGAGGAAACTTGCTTTTTTTTTTTCTTTAAAAAGGGAGTTTCCTCTTCTTTGTCTCTATGATGCCCATGCTATCAATTAGGCTTGAATTGGGTGCTAGAAGACCTGCTCCAACCCTCCCCCCCAAGTCCACGAGAGGCACTCCAGAGCTAATTCTCCTACCCTGGCACAGTTATTTATTACAGCCGTGGATGGGAACCTCAGTAGTGGACCAGACCCCATTATGCAAACACAGAAGAAAGAAAAGGATGGTCCCTTGAGGAGTACCCGAGGGCAGGCCTGCCAGCAAGGGGAAGTGCGGGGGAGAGAGGAGGAAGGGAGCAGTTGCCCTGGGTCCAGTGTTCCAAAAGGGCCTGGGGAACTCGGCCACTGTTGCCTTTAAATCACCACCGGAGCACCACTCCGCACACTCTGGGTGGCTCTTAGGGCTGCCTGGGTTGGTGAAGTTGTGGCAGGGCACACTCCAGGCACTGCTGAGGGTTGCGGGGTGCACTGCAGTCCGGTGGCGCTGAGGGCTGGCTGCCGGCGGCCCTGCTTCTTCTGGGAGTTTGGAGCTGCCCCCCCTCCATTGCCTAAGAGCCAGGTGAGGCTGTTGGTTCCCCTGCATGGTGGCATGAGTAGTTCCCTTGCTTTGGTGGGTCTCCTCAGAGTAAAGGTGACAGGATCTGCCCCTTGTCTCTTGATTACAGCTTACAGCATTTGATGCTATCTTAGTATTTGCCAATAAACCTCATATTAAAAGTGTTTCCACAGCTACAGTGGAATGGGGCACCCTGGCTCTGAATGTTACACCAAGCCCTCTTTTGCATATTGCCAAAAATGTCTACTACCTTTTCTTGTGAGCTTTTGTGTTCGTATCTTATGCTGTCAGTATAAAAGTGATCATACGCAAGCACTGTCCATGAACCAGCGCCTGCTATCAGCTCCCAGAAAAGATGTCTGTGCCGTAAGTTGTTTTCAGAAGAATTAAAACCCAGTAATGCTGGAGCTGACAGTATTTGCATCTTTCATGCCGTGAGGACTCCCTAGGCTCTGTACAGAAGTTTTGGATTTTAATTAGGCATAAATTATATCTCCGTGGAGTTGTCACTGTGGCAGGAGATCCCAGAGAACGACAACATTCGTTTTTCTGGCAAATGGCTTTCCTAATGCATAGAAGATGCACCATGTGATTTGTTAATTATCTCAGGCAAAAATGTAATTATGTCCTCATAATGTCCCTTCTTTCACTCCCGCTGTCATTAAATACAATACACACAGGTAAGGGTAGAGCGTAGGTCTGTGTGTGCTGAGGGGGAAAGAGAATATGGATTTGTATTGACCTACTAGGGTATTGACCTTTTTTGGGTTGTGGGCCAGTAAACCCATAGAAAAGTCAGTAGGGGGCCGCACACAAGTGAAAAGCAAAAACCAACACCAATCAACCAAACAAAAATCTCTCACTGATATGGCCCCTGACTGAGGGTATGTCTAGACTACATTGGTTATTTGAAAAAACTACCCTTTTTTCGAAAAAATTTCACCTGCATTCACACTGCAATTGCATTCTTTTGAAATTAAACCGAAAACGCAGGGTTTTTTTTTTTGACATTGATGAACCTCAAATTACAAGGCAGAACACCTTTTTCAAAAGAGCTCTTTCGAAAAACGGGTTGTGTGGATGCAGAACAGGTTCATTTTTCGAAAGAAGAGGCAATCGGGGGAAAAAAAGCGAAGGTGCCCGGGTGGCCATTCTGTGAATAGCAATCAGGGCTTTCTTTCGAGAGTGTCCGTGAAGTCTGGATGCTCGCTTTTTGAAAGAGCAGATCGCTTTTTCGATCCGGTTTTGAGGTGTGGAATGCTCTTTTTTGAAAGAAGCTTGCAGTCTAGATGTACCCTGAGAGGCAGAAAGACTCTCCCCACATTCCTCTTGCACGCCAGTGCCTTCAGGGACCCAGGCTAGTAGATTTTGTGTGCTCCAGCCCCGCAGCGGGGAGGAAGGTGGAGGAGGACTGAAGTGCCAGCATGGCCTCCCTGATGCTGGGTGGCGAGCCCTGAGTCTTGGGGGCCAGATTCAGGCAAGCCAGGGGCCACATCTGCCCCCCGGGCCTTAGGTTCCCCACCCCTGCATTAGGGCCCTGGAAAGCTTGTTCTGCTCTGTGTGAGGGAGCTCTCCTTCAGCACTGTACCTGGTACTCAGGGGTCTGCTTTATGGCTGGAGCGATTGCTCCCCCTTTGTGCTGACCCCCACCATGACCCCTGGGGCAGTTCGGCTTCCAGAGCGGCTCTAGTGTGTGGGCGTGGTGTGGTAGGCCCTGCATTTCAGATGACCCAATAGCAAGGGTGAAAAATCAGGACAGGGTTGGGGGTAATAGGCACTTGCATAAGACAAAGCCCCAAATATCAGGGCTGTCCCTGTAAAACTGGGACATCTGGTCACCCGACTTGCACTCCGCGGAGCTCCTGTTTCAAAGCCCATGAATCCAATGGAAATCTCTATTCCTTTCCAGTGGGCTTCTGACAGTGCCCTGGGATTGCTATTGTGTGCTGTGCAAAGGGGCCATAGCAGGAGCTGGGTTTGTCCCTTCAAATTTAAATGGGGAAAAAAGGGGTGAGGGGCTAGACAGAAAAGATGGGGACAGATTTTTTTTTTAAAGATGAAGTAAACATCAGTAAATCCCTCCCTGCAGTGTTTAGTGTAGCACCCGTAAGTGTGCCTATTCTCAAAGGGCTACAATGAATGTGGGCAGTTGCCCTGCCATAAAGCATGCTCATGATGCACAATATTTATTGCATTTGCTTGAACATGTGAAAGTTGCTTGTGTCTGAGTGGAAACTATTCACAGCCTGACCCCTGGAGGGCACCAAGAGACAACATTATGTTACCTCTGCTTCCCTCTCAGCTGTTTCATACCAAGGGAGAGTGCTGTGAATTTGGCAAATGTCTCTCTCTGCGTGGATTGTGTTGAACCTTCCTTGCCGGGCACACTTTGGAAATTCAAAGGACCAATTCTCAGTGTAATTGAAAAGCACTACATTGCAGCCATATTCACTGCCTTAATCTTCCCAGAAAGAGTTCAAATTAATGTGTATACTTTTCAATAGGATAACGAGGCAGCAGTTCTATTTACTCTGTATTTCAACAACCCAGTTCACTGTGTATGATTTAACCACATGCATATAAAAAAGCGCATTAAGATTATGCTAAGGGCATGATTTTATACATAAAGGAAATTGATATCTCGAGGCTGAAATTCTGGACTGACAAGTCAGCCTAGCAATTACCATCCATTTCTGTGCAATGAGCTTTTGGAGGGGTGTGGATGGAGGAATCTGTGGCCCTGTGGCAGATCTGCACTGCAGGGGCTATTTCAGTGCCAATATCCTAGCACATCAAATCCCTAAGGAGATTCTCTTTCCTTGTTCTTCTCCAGCCTTGCACATCACACACATGCAAAGAAGGTGGGCTTCTTAACATATTGAGTTGCATAGGCAATACTGACGCTTATCACCATATCCCTCCTCCACTGCACCCAAAGATGGAGGTTAAGATTGTCTGTCTTTGTAGACATGACACTTGCCCTGTTGCTGAGAGGCACAAGGAAGTCAAATCTTTCCTCTGCTCCTGAATCTTTATCTATTCACTTTGCAGCTTCTGTCACTGAATAAAACTGCTTCCTCCACCTCTCTGAGAAGGTGGTCAAGAAACACAACCCCTCCTGTACAAATAAGTTAACAGAGGCGGTGCAAGGTCATGTCTGACAGCCTGAAAACAGAACCGAATCTCTAGTATGACAGACCAAAACTCCCTCAGGTAGCCAGGTAGCCTTTCAAAATGAATATGCCAAATGAGTGCACTTGTCTGTCTACAACCACTGCTCCAGCCCCTAGACAACACTCCCTTTCCAGAACTGGCACTCTTGGTCCCAGTACTTTATAGCTGTTTACTGAATAGCCGTGTAACCCACTGGTTGAATATGTCCCATCTCCTTAGGATTTGATGTGCTAGGATATTGGCACTGAAATAGCCCCTGCAGTGCAGATCTGCCACAGGGCCACAGATTCCTCCATCCACACCCCTCCAAAAGCTCATTGCACAGAAATGGATGGTAATTGCTAGGCTGACTTGTCAGTCCAGAATTTCAGCCTCGAGATATCAATTTCCTTTATGTATAAAATCATGCCCTTAGCATAATCTTAATGCGCTTTTTTATATGCATGTGGTTAAATCATACACAGTGAACTGGGTTGTTGAAATACAGAGTAAATAGCTACAAAAACTCCGGCAGTTTTTAGTGGAGTTCAAATAGAAGGCCCAAGGTTTAAACCCTGCCAGTGACCGGTGGGTGAGGACCTCAAAGCAGCATTCGGTTTTCCCTATTTCTTTTTGAAAAACTGTTTTATCACATTCACGGGGGGAGGGGATTTCTTTATGATGGGTGTTATTGTTAATAAGTGTTATCTGCTAATTATGCTATGACCTACCACAAAACACAGATGTTCTACATTTTGGTCATTTGTCACCTATATTGAGGGTACATCTACTCAGCAGCATTATTTCGGAATAACTGATGTTATTTTGAAATAACAAAATGCAGGTCTACACAGCAAGCCATTATTTTGAAATAATGTCATGATGGAGAACTTCTTACTGTGACTCCTGTAACCCTGATTTCCCAAGGAGTAAGGGAAGTTGGAGGAAGAGTGTACTTCCTTCAACTTCCTGTGTGTAGACAGTGCCAAAAGCCAAATTGAGCTATTTCAACTTCAGCTACGCAATTGACATAGCTGGAGTTGTGTAGCTTAATTTGACTTTTGCCTTGCTGTGTAGACGTACCCTCTGTGTGTGAGATGCATTGCCAGGTCTGAGAGCTATGCCAATGAGGTTGCACAGGCATGGCCGAGAGTTGAATGTGACCTTTGCTGTAAGGCTAGGCTTGTGCTTTAGGTTTCCTGTGCCAGGCAGTCTGAGGGACTGACTCTCCATTTCTCTAAAGCTTGTCATCTTTCTCGCTTTGGCAAAGTGGGAGTAAATGCTACTCTTCTGATTGGCTTGCCCTTTATGCACACCTTGCACAGGTGTAAATAGCCAGACAAGGACCCAGATGCTCTTGTCACTCATCGCAGTGCAGGGGAGTCCTGAAGTGGGGCACAGTAGTAGGAAGTAGGCCAACCCTCCCCAGTGACACATTCACAGGGTGAGGCCAGGACATCCCTGCACCCGGGTAAACGTCACCTCTCCTAACAGCTCTTGGCAACTGGCTCCAGTGACAGCTGCCTCCAGGCTGTTCTTATTTATGCTGGGGAACTATCTGGGTGAATTGGGAAAATGCCAGGGGGCCCATCTGAACCCTCCTCACCTTAGCCAAGCTGAATGCTCCTTGGCTGCAGCTGAGGACCATGTCAAAGGAACTGAGTGGCAGATAGTCCGGTTCGAGGCCCATCGTCTAACAAGGGATGCATGTGTAATAAAGCCATGAGCCTTGTGCAAAATTTTTCCTGTGCTTTACCTGAGGATCACAGACAAGGCCCGTCCAACTTCTTTTTTGATCACACGGGGATTTTTTTTATTCTACTTCATTAGTGTCTGCTCTTTAAACGATAGGGTCAAGTTGCTCCCTGCTGCTCCCGCAGCCAGTCTGGAATTTAAATCCATTTGCTTTTCCCCTTCACTGAGTCATGGACACTTCCCCTCCTCATTAACCTTCATATTTCTTCAGCATCTGTTTCACTTGCGCAGTCGCTGTTAAGCTATATAATTAATGGAGGACACTGCCTGTGAAAGAGATTTGCCCACACAAATTCCTAAAACAAGGACTCTGCTTTATTCAAAGTTATCCCAATGAATAAAGATGAATGGATCAGGGTACCTCTTATGCTGTGCTCCAGACAAGATCGGGGCTCTGGTTGACTTTTGTTGGAGAGAGACAACTCCCAGCAGAGAAGGGGCACGGGGTCATGTCTTCTGTTTGTAATTTTAAAAAGGACCCACCTTTGAATTCATTTAAAAAAAAAAAGCCATTCTGTGCCACAGAGGGAGTGGGGACCATCTGCAAGCTCTCTGCTAGGGATTCCTCCAGTGTGAGGCATTCCCCCAGGGAAGAGGCATAGAAAGTCTATTCTAGCAATGCCCACTTTAATGGTCATCCCTGGGGGACGCTTCCCTGTTGATAGAGATACAGTAAGTCCAGGGTTGGGGTCAGGCAGCGAATTAGGTATCCATTAGCAGCTCCCAACGGGCACGTCTAGATTTGCATATCTTCTTCCAGTGGTGTTCTGTTGGTTTCTTTCTTGGGCTTGTCCCGTAGCAGGAGGCTTCTGGGTACACGTCTGGTTCTGTCAATCTGTCTCCTCACTTCCTCGTGTGGGTATCGTAGTTTACAGAATGCTTGTTGAAGATCTTGTAGGTGTAGGTCTCTGTCTGAGGGGTTGGATCATATGTGGTTGTACCTCAGTGCTTGGCTGTAAACAATGGATCGTGTGGTGTGTCCAGGATAGAAGCTGGAGGCATGCAGGTAAGCATAGCGGTCAGTAGGCTTTAAGTATAGGTGGTGTTTATGTGACCGTCAGTTATTTGCACTGTGGTGTTCAGGAAATGGACCTCCTGTGTAGATTGGTCCATGCTGAGGTTGATGGTAGGGTGGAAGCTGTTGAAATGGCTGGCCATCACCTACAGTCCTCAGCTAAAACCTCTCCAACACATCGTTAGTGATCTACAACCTATCCTGGACAATGATCCCTCGCTTTCACAGGCCTTGGGAGGTAGGCCAGTCCTTGCCCACAGACAGCCCGCCAACCTGAAGCATATTCTCACCAGCAACTATACACCGCACCATAATAACTCTAACTCAGGAACCAATCCTTGCAACAAACTTCGGTGCCAACTCTGCCCACATATATACACCAGCAACACCATCACAGGACCTAACCAGATCAGCCATACTGTCACTGGTTCATTCTCCTGCACATCCACTAACGTAATATATGCCATCATGTGCCAACAATGCCCCACTGCTGTATACATCGGCCAAACTGGACAGTCCCTGAGTAAAAGAATCAACGGACACAAATCAGATATTAGGAATGGCAACATACAAAAACCTGTAGGGGAACACTTCAATCTCCCTGGACACACAATTGCAGATCTAAAGGTAGACATCCTGCAGCAAAAAGCTTCAGGAGCAGACTTCAAGGAGAAACTGCTGAGCTACAGTTCATCTTCAAGTTTGACACAATCAACTCAGGATTAAACAAAGACTGTGAATGGCTTGCTAATTACAAAAGCAGCTTCTCTTCTCTTGGTATTCACACCTCCAGATCAGCTACTAGAAGTGGGCCTCATCCTCCCTGATTGGAACCACCTGGTCATCTCCAGCCTGATTCTGGCCTGTATATTTATACCTGCCTCTGGAAATTTCCACTACATGCATCTGATGAAGTGGGTCTTTGCCCACGAAAGCTTATGCTCCAACACTTCGGTTAGACTATAAAGTGCCACAGGACTCCTCACCGCTTTTGCAGATTCAGACTAACACGGCTACCCCTCTGATACTAAGTTAACACAGTAAAGTCAGAAATTGGCAGTATATAACCGGGGTTGGCAAATGCCAATTAAATGGTTTCATTACCACTTCAATGGCTTTTTCACAAGGTCAGTGTTCTGCTAATAGGTCTGGCAGGCTTTTTTACTATTAAGTTAAGTAGAAAGCAGAGCCACAGAACAGAGATAGGAAGACGGTAGACGTTGAGCCCCAGTGATGCCCAAAATTTTTGAGTGCCCTACACAGCTGCGTATTCTGCATATAGGTAAAGATGGCTCTGGTTCTTACCCACTCTTCTGTGTCCAGCGTAAGCTGAATGGATTAGAGAGTCTGTCCCCGTGTATTTTTTCTCGAAAGCTTAGCTCTTGTGCTTGCTGAGTGAAATACTCCCAGTATGTTTGTTTGGGGATTTGTTCTGGATGGCATCCTGCGTGTGTATTTCAATGACAGGCTGGAACGTGTCGAAAAGAGACACTCTGCTATATGTCCTAACTAATAATATATTTGTTTTAAAAAATCAATACATGTTTAACAGATAAGCTGGAGGAGCTTTACAAGAGCTGTTTCAGTCCATGGGACACATAATACAGTGTTGTCCTATTTTGAAAATGCTAAACATTGGTAGAGTTAACACACAAACTGTTAGGCCTCCTGGTGTATCATGTGCTTTTAAAACTCTGGAATGGTTTACATACTAACTTTTCACATAGATTTTTATCTTCAAAGAAAGGATAGGGAAAAAAAGATAAGCAAAGTGACTCAAATTCAGAGAATCAATGAAATGGAGCTTGTTTTCAAGTCTTAGGTTAGTTCCATTCATCTGCATCATAAAACCAATATACAATCTGACAACCTTCAACTCCATAGGCAGTCTTTGGTCCACAGAGCCTAGGGAAAGCTTGTCCTTTACTCTGAAGAGCGCAGGGGAAAATAGTGTGGAAGGTTATGGTGTGGAATGGGGAGTGCATGTAGCTGACATTTTTGGTTTCAGTGAGAAGCTCATTAGTTTTAACGAGGCTCCAAGGAAGGTGACAGTTGCTGCATCATGTCTTTAGTCAATGCCTCTACACAAGATGTATCATTATCTCATAAGAGCATGAAGTAAGGAGTGAGTCTTAAGTCTGAATTCTTGTGTTTTGTCAGCTCCGTTGAAACTCTTAAAAGAGCTCATGACATTTCGTAGAAATCCGAGTAGGTAGTATTTAATTGCTACAAGTTTGTCCTATACTTTCTGTATTGCTTTCCTTATCCTTTATTACTATTGACATTTAGGTAGACTACAGATTCTTAAACAGCAGAGGTAATAAGATTATTGGCAATCCCCAATATTTATAAGAAGGAGCTGGATAGTTATTACTGGAATTTCCATGACATGTTTTCTTCACCAAGGTAAGCTAAAGACACATGAAACTAGGAAGGCACAAATTGACATAAGAACAGCCATACTGGGTCAGACCAAATGTCCAACTAGTCCAGTATCCTGTCTAATGGCAGTGGCCAATGTCAGGTGCCCCAGTGGGAATGAACAGAACAGGTAACCATCAAGTGATTCCTCCTCCCTCACCTCATTCATTCAGAGTTCTGACAAACGGAGGCTAGAGATACTATCCCTGCCCCTCCTGGCTAATAGCAATTGATGGACCTATCCTCCATGAACGTATCTTGTTCTTTTTTTAACCCTATTATAGCCTTGGTCTTCACAACATCTTCTAGCAAGGAGTTCCACGGGTTGGCTGTGTTGTGCTAAAAAAATCCTTTGGTTTGCTTTAAACGTGCTGCCTATTCATTTCATTCCCCCCCCCCCCCAATCATGTGCTACAAGGTGGAGTAAATAACACTCCCTTATTTACTTTCTCCACACCAGTCATGATTGTGTTGACATCTGTCATATCCTTCCTTAATCTCTTTTCCAAGATGAAAAGTTTTACTAATCTCTCCTCATATGGCAGCCATTCCATACACTCTAATCATTTTTTCCCCAATGTTAAGGTATCTTTTTTGAGATGGGATGGCCACATCTGCTTGCAATATTCAAGATGTATAGAAGAGTACAGCTTGCTCAGGAAGGAGAGGAAAGGAAAAAAAGGAGGAGGTGTTGCTTTATATATTAAAAATGTATACATTTGGCTTGAAGTTGAGATGGAAATGGGAGATGAACTTGCTGAAAGTCTCTGGGCAAGGATAAAAGGGATACAAATTAAGGGCGATGTCATAGTATGGATCTACGACAGGCACCTAACCAGAAAGAAAAGATGGATGAAGCTTTCTTTAACAACTAACAAAATTTTCCAGGGCACAGGACTTGGTGGTGATGGGGGGAGGGACTTTAACTATTCAGAAATCTGTTGGGAAAATAACACAGCAGGATACAAATTATCCAACAAGTTATTGGAATGTATGGAGACAATTTTTCATTCCAGAAGGTGGAGAATGCTACTAGAGCCCATCTAGATTTGATTTTTGACAAAAATGGAACTGGTTGAGAATTTGAAAGCGTAAGGCAACGTAAGTGAAAGTGATCATTATTCTAATATTCTAAGGAATGATAGGAGATAAATAGCAAAAAAAAAAAAGATAATGGATTTCAAGGAGACAGACTTTAGCAAACTCAGGGATTTGGTAGGTAAGATCCCATGGGAAGCAAGTCTAAAAGGAAAAACAATTGAGGACAGTTGGTAGTTTGTTAAAATGACATTATTAAGGGCACAAAAGCAATCTATTCCACTATGTAGTAAAGATAGGAAGTATGGCAAGAGACCACCCTGGCTTACCCAGGAGATCTTGAATGATCTGAAAATAAAAGTCATACAAAACCTAGAAAGTAGGCCAAATTACAAAGGATGGATATAAAAAATAACACAAGTATGTAGGGGCAAACTTAAAAACGCCAAGACACAAAATGAGCCCAGACTAGCTAGAGACATAAAGTGTAATAAGACAATATTCTTTAGCATATATCTACACTACAGAGTTTTGTCGGAAAAACAGCCATTTTTCCATCAAAACTTGAGGAATGTCCATACTGCAATTGCATTCTTCTGCAAGAAAATTGAAAGAACACAGGTTTTTTTCTGGCATTGGTAATCCTCTTTCTACAAGGAAGAAAACTTTTCCCGAAAGAGCTCTTTTGCAAAAAGGCATGTGGGGAGGAGGGAGTTCTTTTGGGGGAAGAGGAAAGAGGAAAAAGCACAGGTGCCCGGTGGCCATTCCGTCCATAGCAATCACAGCTTACATGCGAGAGAGCATCCCATTCAGTCTGGATGCTCTCTTTTTTGAAAAAGCAGATCGCTTTTTCGATGCACTTTTTGCAGTGTGGACGCTCTCTTTCGGAAGACGTTTTTTCGGAAGACCTCTTCCGAAAAAAGCTTCTTCCAAAATAAGCCTGTAGTCTAGACATAGCCTCAAATATATTAGAAACAAGAGAAAGACCAGAGATAGGGTAGGCCCATTGCTCAGTGAAGAGGGAGCTACAATAACAGATAACATGAAAAAGGTAGAGGTGCTTAATGCCTTTTTGGTTTCGGTTTTCACCAAGAAAGTTGGTGGTGATTGAATGCTGCAAGGCTAGGGTATTGCACAGATCAGTTCTGGGACTGGTTCTGTTCAATATCCTCATCTATGATTTAAATAATGGCATAGAGAGTATGCTTATAAAGTTTATGGATGATACCAAGCTGGGAGAGGTTGCAAGTGCTTTTGGAGCGTAGAATTGTAATTCAAAATGATCTGTATGAATTGGAGAAATCATCTGAGATAAATAGGATGAAATGCAATAAGGACAAATGCGAAGTACTTAGTAAGAAACAGTCCATTACACATTCACACAATAGGAAGTGACTATCCAGGAAGAAGTACTGCAGAAAGGAATCTAAGGGTCATAGTGGACCACATGCTAAATATGAGTCAATAGTTTGACACTGTTGCAAACATTCTGGGAGGTATTACCAGGTGTGTTGTAAGTAAGGCATGAAAGATAATTCTTGCACTCTACTTTATGCTGATTAGGCTTTAACTGGAATATTGTGTCCACTTGTAGGTGATACATTTCAGAAAAGATGTGAACACATGTGAGAAGGTCCAAGGAAGAGCAACAAAAATGATTAACGATCTAGAAAATATGTCCTATGAGGGAGGATTGAAAGAATTCGGTTTACTTAGTCTCAAAAAGAGAAGAGTTTTCAATTATCTAAGGTTGTTATCAGGAGGAGGGTGAAAAGTCATTCTCCTTAACCTCAGTGTAAGGAGACTGTTACCCCTTACTAAAACTCTGTGGGAGTTTTTGGTTTGCCAGCTCGCAGTATCTGAAGGGGAAGAGTTCATTAGATTGACTGACCCCAGAGACAATGGAAAGCAGCCAACACTCCAGCTCAGCCTGATTGACAGGTTGGACAGGCCAGTGAAGAAGGGGAGAGGCCAGGCCCCGTCCTCCCTGTGAGCTGGGATTGTTCTGGCTCTCTCTCTCTCTCTCTCTCTGAACAAACAAGCTGTGTGCAGAAGAGGTCCTGCAAAGACAGAGAGCTGAAAAGCGCAGTGCAAGCTGTATGAAGAAGTCCTGCAAAAGGAACAGAGAGCTGAGACACTGCTAAGAGGAGTGCAAGCTGTGCTGAGGGGCAGTTTTTGCAGCAGCAGAGCCAGGCATACACAACTCAAGGAGTGCAGAGCCTGTGTAGAGCAGCAGACTGGCAGTGCTCAGAGCCAAAAGGAACAGAGAAGCAACACAAGGAGCTGGAACTGGCCAAGCAGCACAGCCTGCAGCTGGATGTGGTGAGCACCTGGGACCAGCAAAGTGTGGGGAAAGGCTCTGGACTGGGAGAGGGGTCTGGCCACTTCGAGCTTGAGACTGTGTGGTCACTACCAGAGCTAGCGTGTCCTGCCTGTAGCCCCCCTGCAGCATATCCAGGGCCTCTAAGAAAGAGACTGTGAACTGTCCTTATACTCTGCAGGCTGCTGTTTTGATGTCCCTGTGCTACAGAGCAGGGCTGTGTGTTCTCATTTAACCATTCTCATTTTTTTCTTATTCTTTTCTCTTTAATCCGTTGTTGTTTAATAAATTGTATTTGCTTTGAACCTTATGAAGTGATCACTGGGCCAAGAAGGTCTGCAGTGTAAAGAGAGCACCTCAGAGTGGGGACACCCTAACTCCTGCCCCTAGTGACTACAAGGTCAGGAATTAAGCTCCAGGAAACCTGGGCCCAGCCTTGTTGGGGTTTCAAGGGCTCTGCTACTCCGGAGAGTGGAGGGGGAGCCCTCAGGATCAGGGAGCCGTGGGGTAAAGGAAGTGGGAGCGGGGACTCAGATCCTTTCGCTGGTTCATTTCACCGGGGTGTATAGAAGCCAGGAAAGTTCCCCACAATAGCGGGACCATTCCCCCACTTACATCAGGATAGGACAAGACGCAATGGGTTTAATTTTCATCAAGGGAGGTTTAGTTTGGACATTAGGAAAAACTTCCTAACTAATAGGGTAGTTAAGCACTAGAATAAATTGCCTAGGGAGAATGTGGAACCTTCATCAGTGGGAGATTTTTAAGAGCAGGTTGTACAAATACCTGTCAGGAATGGTCTAGATGGTGCTTGACCCTACTATGAGTGTGGGGGAGTGGAGGTCCCTTCCAGTTCTATGATTCTATGTGGATGTAGCATGGATTTATAGAGACAATATTGTATTGTATTTTATGTGGTGTTATCTATACATTTCTTTTTTATTCTTAGTATTTGTTTTGATTTTTTAATTGCTACAGTACTCTGAGTGGATTTTTCAGATAACTTTCCACAATGACTCCAAGATCTTTTTCCTGAGTGGAAACATCTACATTTAGACCTTATCTTTTAAAATGTATAGTTCATTCATTCATTTCAAATATTTTACTCTACTTCTCTATTTAAAATATTCGAGGTGGGCTTACAAAATTTTAAAACTCTCTCTCTCTCTCTCTGGGTACGTCTAGACTACAGGCTTTTGTCGACAGAACTCAGTGGCAGTGTAGACGCGAGTATAGTTTTGTTGACAAAAGTCCACTTTTGTTGACAAAAACCCTGTAGTCTAGACACACCCTCTGCGTGTGTGTGTGTGTCTCCCCACCTCCTCTTGAGGTGTCTTAGCAGGTTTTATATATATATATATATATATATATATATATATATATATATATATAAAACCTGCTAAGACACCTCAAGAGGAGGTGGGGAGACACACACGCGCGCGCGAACACATGAACACAAATCAATGCACAGGTAAAAAGGGTGGCTTTAGCCTGATGCCGAAACAATGCCAGCATTGATGCCAGGCAAATGTCCCGGGGAGAGAATTCCATAGCCTAGGGGCAAAGGCTAAGAAGGCCCTGCTCAGTGTAGATATTAAACGTATCTCCATAAGTGGAGGAACATGGAGAAGAGCCTCCCCAGCTGACCTTAATCCCCGGGCAGGTTCATACAGGAGGAGATGGCCCTTCAAATACCCTGGTCCCAACCCATTTAGGGCTTTATAAGTCATAACCAGGACCTTGAGTTGTGCCCGGAAACCTACCACAATCCAGTGCAGATGCTGGAGAATTCGCATAATGTGCTCTGTATACCGAGTGTTAGTTAAAACTTGAGCAGCCGCATTCTGGACCAATTGAAGTTTCTGAAGACTCTTCAAAGGCATCTCCATGTAGAGCTCATTGTAGTAGTCCAATCAGGATGAGATAAGAGCATGCACCACCGTAGTCAGGTCATTGTTATTCAGGAAGGGTCACAGCTGGTGGATCAGCTGAAGCTGCCCAAAAGCACTCCTGGCTACCAAGGAAATCTGGTTCTCAAATGTTAGAAAATGGTCCAGGAGGACTCCCAAGCCACGTACCTATTCTTTCAGGGGGAGTGTGACCCTGTCCAGAACAGGTAACACACCACATTCCTGGGCAGATGGTTTCCTGATCCACAGGACCTCGGCTTTATCTGAATTCAGCTTCAGCTTATTCGATCTCATCCAGTCCATCACCGCCTCCACACACTGGTTCAGATTGATCATCACCACACCTGGATCCGATGTTACAGAGCAATACAATTGGGCATCATCTGTATATTGATGGCACCATCCTCCAAATCTTACGACCTCTCCCAGCGGTTCCGTGTAGATATTAAACAGCATAGGGAACAAGATAGAACCTTGTGGGACCTTGTAGCACAGTAGCCATGGGGTCAAGAAGCAGTCCCCTACCTCCACCTTCTGAAAACATCCTGACAGGTAAGACCAGAACCATCGCAAAACAATGCCTCCGATACCCAACTCTGCCAGGCGTTCCAGAAGGATACCATGATCAATGGTATCAAAAGTCACTGACAAGTCCAAGAGAATCAACAGGGACACACTCCCTGGTCTATCTACTGGCATAGGTCATCTATCAGGGTGACCAAGGTGGTTTCTGTGGCAAAACCAGGCCTGAAGTCAGACTGAAATGGATGTAGCTAATCCATTTCTTCCAAGAAAGCCTGGAGTTGCAGTGCCACCACCCACTTGAGTACCTTGCCCAGGAAGGGAATATTAGTGACTGGGCAATAGTTATTGAAATTGTGTGGGTTCAGGGAAGGCTTTTTATGGAATGGTTTTATCACAGCCTCTTTCAAGGTGGTCAGAACCATCCTGGATCTAAAAGAAGCCTCTGGATCCAATCAGTCATCCCTTCCCAGCTTGATTTAATAATCCACAAAGGGCAGGGGTCGAGTGAGCACATGGTCGGTCACACTCCTGCAAGCACCTTGTCCGCATCCTTGGTCTGCAAAAGCTGAAACCAATCAACACATTCCGTACCCCGCTTACGTGACAGCCAAAGTCCAAACCAGACTAGATGCAAGTAATCTTATCTGCAAAGTACTTCGCAAACAAGTCACAGTAAATTGCCGAGGGCTCCTCCATCACATCACAAGGGCCAGACTGTAAGATGCCCTGCATCACTCGAAACAATTCCACTGGACGGCACTGTGCTGACGCGATGTGGGAAGAGAAGTAACTCTTCTTCCCCGTCAGCACCCACCACAGAATAGGCTCCCAATTCGACTCTAACCTGCAATCGATTGGACTTGGCTCGAGTTCTCCTGCAGTAGTGCTCTAGCTGTTGCACAGACCATTTCACTGCCTACAACTCCCCAGAAAAACCAGGGAGCAAACTTGGCTCGACTAGCCTAAAAAGGGCACTTAGAAGCAATCATGCCAACCGCCCGAGATATCTCGATGTTCCATATATCAACCAGGCCATCGACAGGATCATTAGCCATAAACGCTAAACTATCCCTCAGTGTCAAAAGGAAACCCTCTGGATCCATCAGCCTCTGAGGGCGGTCCATCTTAATTGGTCCCCCGCCTCTGTGGAGGGGAAGGTCAACAAATAGTCTAAACTTGACCAGGTAGTGATCAGTCCATGACAAAGGGAGCATAACCACATCCCTTATCTTGAGATCTCTATCACCTTTTGTCCAAAAGACTACTGAGTGTATGACCTGCCAAATGAGCGGGGGGAAGTTATTGCTTGGGATAGTCCTAAGGTCATCATGGACATAGTCTCGAGCCAGACCAGACAGGACACCCTCGGTGGGAACATTAAAGTCCCCCAAGACCAAAAGCCTCGGGGTCCTCAGTACCACATCCAAGACCACTTCAACCAGCTCGAGCAGAGCATCTGCTGTGCAGCGAGGTGAGCGGTACACCAGCAGAACAGACAATCTACCTTTGGCTACCCAACACCAGGTACAAACACTCATATCTAGCACTTTGTTGGACTGGGGCCCTGGCCAGTGAGATGGTATCTGGATAGATAATTGCCCCCCTCTGCCTGACTACAAAGCCGAGGCTGGTGCTGGACCCAGAACCCAGCCAGGCACAATTGGGAGAAGTCAGAGCTTCCCTCCACTCCCAGCCAGGTTTCAGTGATACAGGTCAGGTTGGCCCCTTTATGCAGGATTAAATCTTGGATGAGAACTGTCTTGTGGGATACCAACCTGGCATTCAGCAACAGCACCCTCCAGCCTGACAGCCGTTGTTAAGATTCCCAAGGTCACTGAGGCTGGAAGCAGGACTGGAATGAGGAATAGCCCATACTTGCCTAAACCTCTTTCTCCTCAGCTGGCCTGTCCTGATCCCACCGCCATATCTCCTCTCTGTGACTACAAACGTTTGTTTGCATCGCATGGGAGCCCATGGGATCCAATCAGCAAATGGGAATCAAAGGGATGAAATACAAAGAGATCAAGCATTGGATTTTTAAGACTCCTGTTTTGGAAGCACATGACAAGCAATTGAGGACTGTTTTGATCCGCCACCCCATTTGGATTAGACTTCTAACCATCTCTCAGTTGATAGTAAGGTAATGTCATTAACATGAGATCTAGATGAGTGCAGTGCATGAGCACAATGGACTGAATTCTAAATGAACCCCTAGGGAACCTGAAAAGCCTTGAGTTTGAGGCCACAGAGACAGAATCTACCCCCGAAGTATCAGCACACAGAGGCAGGACAATGATGCAACCTCTAGACCCCAACATAGGGCTTGTAGCACCTGGATCTGCAGAACTTCAGATGAAGCACTGAGAGCATTCAGTGCTCCGGCACTCCCTTGGCCCTCTTCTGCCATCGCTTTTACCCCAGGCTGGCCTATGTGGAGATGGGATGGAGCCCACCTAGGCAGTGTACAGGAGGCATGAGTTCCCATGTCTTAGCTTTGCAGCTGCCCAGTTCTGCACAGCAGAATGCTCTGGTCCAGCAACACTGTTGTCCTTCTGCACTATTTCTGTGCAAGTCAGTTTCAACCACAATGTATAGTCAAAACTCCTGGCCGCTGTGTGAATAAGCAAAATAGGATGCCTCTCAAAACATGGGCAGCACTGATGTATTGAAAAAAGCTTCCCTTTCCTGCTTTCAGGAGCCTTGTTACTGGAGTCTGAACTGCACAAGTTCATGAGGCACAGGTGTTCAAAGTGAAGACAGGACAAGAATCACAGGGAATGTAGCTCCTCTAATGTCATTGAAAGAATTTCCAGGATTCCCTCTGAGAAAGCTCTCCCACAAGTACAGATACTCTTTTCTTGCTAAGATGCTAAATCTTTTTATGGGCATGAGCTGGATTTTAGAAGGGATGAAAATTCCATTTATCACAAGCCTAGTTCATTGGAGCCTTCTTGTCACATTAAAGGTGAAAGCTGAGGTAGTCAACCAGGCATTAAAGAAGAACATCGTGAAGGGCTTGGCTTGTCAGTAAGAACTCTGGAAATGATCTCACATTTAGACTATTCAACATGGTGGTTGAATTCGTTATTTGCTGCCAAGAAATCTTCAGGTGATTATGACCTGTGTGTAAAGTTAAAACCTTAAATGCATTTTCAAAAACAAAATCTTTCAGGGAGGACAGGTTAAAATTTGTCTGGTAATCTGAAGAAGTGGACTGTGCCCACTAAAGCTCATGATACCATCTACATGTCTTATTAGTCTTTAAAGTGCTACCAGACTCTTTGTTTTTTAAGTTTTTCCTGTTACAGACTAACTCGGCTACCCCTCTGAAGCTTAAGATTTATATGTTAGCGTGTACACGAGTACATTTTTTTTTAGCAATCTTTGAAGTACCATGTTGCAAGTTTTCAATGTATTTAAACTAAAACACTTTTGGAATGGCTTCTAAAACTGAAATTACCCCAATGTATGTCACTTGAGGCAGATGTCTGCAGAAATCGTGACATAAGTAGATTGCATAGATCTTCTTTCCTCCTCTTTATTCCAATTTCATTCTTCCTTTTCACTTTAATAAATTGGCCAGAATGGGAATTCTCTCTCATCATAATTCTGTGTTTGTTTTGTTTCAATTCTTCATGTGTATATTAGTGATTTCTCAACTGGACTGAAAGGTATTCAACCAGTCTCATTAACAAATTCTCAATGACACAACAAACCTCTTTATTAACATTTACATACATAGTTGATTTTCTCTCACACAATTCTAGATGTGCTTTCTTTCCCCACCACTGAAAACCTATGTCTTAATCACTGCCTTTTGGTTTCTCTTGAGTTTATCAGCTGAGGGAATATTATCAGGTATTTGAAACTACAACCTTAGTTAAAAACCAAACATAAAAGTATGGGATATAGACATAATTCTAGATTGGTTTCCAAAAACTGACAACTAGACAAGCTAGATTAGCTTTGCTCATTTGTACATGGCATCTTGGACTGCCAGAGGGTCAGGCCTCATACTGAGCAGGATTGAGAAGATGAGACCCAATTATCTACAAAGGAGGAGTAAAACTCCAACAGAAGATCCTGGGATGTTTTGTTTGCCCTTTGTAATGGGGAAATACTAATGTATATTATTGTGCTATCAAATTAGGAGTGTGTAAAGTCCTGCTCAGGGGAACCCAGGCAAGGTTCAGGACTTCATCTTGAGTAAAACAACCAAAAGTTGGGATGTTGATAAGATCAAAATGGATGAGAGGACAAATGGAATAAATATTGAGAAGCCTCCATGGGAATTGTCTCAGCCCTCGTGCTCATGATGAATATTTGTAGACCACTTACTCAACGGCAAAAGGAACTGACCCTTTGCAATTCCAACGGAGTGAAATTCTCCTCTCTTAGGCTATGTCTACACTACAGGGGTTTTGCGCAAAACCAGCCATTTTTGCGCAAAAACCCGTGGAGTGTCCATACCTTAAGCGCATTTTTGCACAAGAAAATCTACAGTCAATTGACAGAACAGAGGGCTTTTTGCGGTGTAGGTAAATACCTCCTTCTACGAGGCATAACCCCTTTTTTGCGCAAGAGTTCTTGGTGTGTGTGGATGTTCAGCAGGGGTTTCTTGTGCAAAAAGAGCCTATCACAAAAAGCACAGGTGCTCTGATGGCCATTCTGTGAATGGCCATCAGAACTTTCTTGCGCAAGAATGCCATGTGGACACACTCTTGTGCAAAAGCAGATCACTTTTGCGATGTGCTTTTGAGGTGTGGATGCGCTTCTTGCACAAAAACCCTGCAATGTAGACAAAGCCTTAATGTTTGAAATCCAAGTTATTTTTGCTAAATGTTGATCTTTAAGATGTCTCAAGTGTCTGCCACAGGAGGTGCCATCCCCGACTTCCAAACATGTCCTGAACACACTTCCTCTCTGAAACCCACCTTTGAAAATGGGAAGTAGGTGCCTTAGAAGTTAAGATGTGCATTCTAATGTACATTGTGTGGTTCAGAAACTCCAGGTTCTAGGAGAGACACTTGTGGAGTGATTCATATGATTGGGTTTGGAACCTAGTGTTTACAGAATATTTTTCATCATTTTACCCTGACTTTATGCAGTCTCACAAGCATAATACTGTTATAAGGCAGTAAAGAATAAACCCCCCTCTTTAAGTATATCTGAGTTTCTATAATAGCCCCATCCTCATCCAAGACCAGCTTTTGAAATGTTGGCATCTTGCTATGCTTTCTGCAGTAGAACCTGATGCTGGATTTAATCATTAATTTTTATTTTTATCTAGAAACACAACTATAATAATCTCTGAGGTTTATGGGTTGCTTCATTTTTTTTTAAATAAAATGTTCTGTATAAATCACATTTCCTTTTTTCATATTACGCCTCTTGTCAACATTTTATTTAAACCACAGAGACAAAGATGGATATCTCCTCTCCAGAGCTGCAAAGTTAAATTTATTTCTTTGACATGCTTCATTTTGACTAAAAGCCAATCTGTCCCCGTTTTACAGGCTTTTAGTAAAGCATGTATTTCTTTGTTTCTTGTTTCATTCGGCACTGTCTTTCGGAAATATGTAACTTCATTTTGAACTGTTTATATATATATATATATATATATATATATAAATATGTATGTCCTGAGGGAGAGAAATAAATGACAACTCTTAATCCAATCTAAGGGAAGTTTTATATCTTTAATTAGCTTTTCAGATTGCACACATGCAGTGATTCAAATAAAATGAATTTTGCACAATAATAAAGACTCTATGGTCATCTGGGGCCTTGCTGGGAAGAAGGCTTATGGCTGAAAGCTTTTTTGGCCCAACATCTGTGACAGCCAGTAAAATCTGCCCTTTCTCAGTGCTAATTTTCTACCAAACTGCACCAAATCTCTAGCCTGCTCTAGTTTGTGCTGGGAGGACATGTCCAGAACGTGTAAGATTCAAAAGGGGCATAAAATGACCGTTGCAGCTCACCCTTTTTTCTTCACTGAGTGCTGGAATGGAGCAAAGGCTGGTTTTTTTTTTTTTTCAGATTGCATGGAATCACAGTCACAAAAATCATGTCATAAAGGCTGTAGCAACATTTGTTCTACCATCAGTGGCATTGAACCTTCAAGTTAGTAACTAGGGATTCTCAAAAGACTTGCACAGCTTACTTTTGATTCAGATATGTAGTGGAAAGCTCCTAGCTTCATAGTTTTTTCTGGTTTGAAAATATTTGCATGCGTACTTAAAAAAAATTGAATGTGCTACAGTTTGTAAGTTAGGTATATTCTTTAATATCCTTAAATGTGATACTTTCTTTCTAGTTAAAAGATTATTTTTTCTTATATTGGCTTTTTAAAAAAAAATTCAGTAATCCTTTATAAAATTAATATTGCTAGAGTAGATCCACTTATAGTGCTGATAACCGGTGAAAGCAAAGATCAGATGTCCACTGCCCAACCAACCTCCTTTAACTCCCCCTCTAAATCAGGCATGTTGGTGCAGAAGACATCAAACTAATACACTGTACAGTGAAATCAAATGGCTAGATTATAAACCTTGAAAAACTAAAAAAAAAAAAAAAGTTTCAGTGCACAGATGCACATCTTGGATGAAAACTGCATTCAGAAAGCATTTATGATCGAATTCAACATCTGTGCTTAATGCATCAATGTTGGGGCAATCACAGCCTTTACAAGCTGAAATTTCCACTTATTCTAAGGAAATAAAGAAAAGAGAACTGGTCAGAACTGGATGACAGAAGAACATGAATATTATTAAATTGAAAAGGAATGTAGACAGATTAGAGATATAAAAGGAGGTGAATACTGTAATGATTAAAAATAGAACTAACAGAAGGGTCACATTCTGTTCCCTCTAGAGTGAATGAGCTAGAGAGTGAGTGATACTGACTACACGCATACTCCTTTGAACCAAATTCCCAGGTCCTGAATTCATGTTCTGTTTATATCCAGGCAATCTTCCACTCCTTACTGTGTATATTACCCGAGCAAGTGTAACATTCTGAGTGTCCTACCCAGTGGCACTGAGACCACTTACCGAGACTGAGTGTGCTCTACAGCCTTCAATAGTCTAGCCAGCTGACTTAACTCATGCGTAGAGGGTCATATATTAAGTTCCTGAAGCCCTAGGTTCAATTCTGCTTGCGGACATCCAGGGTCTGTCCATGTTTCACAAATATCTCAGGACTTGCCCCATCTCTCCTCATAGTCGAAGAAATAGTTCAGTCAGAACTAGATGCTCAATATCAACAAATACAATTGTGCATGTGTGTGTGTTTTAGTCAACATACAATATATGGGCCTGATCCCAAGCTGACTGGGGTCACAAGAAACCTTTCCATTGGCTTTGGTGGGTTTCAGAGCAGGCTCTAAGTCGTCTGTCCAGCAAGGGCTGTCAGCATCTGGGATTTCAAGCACGTGAACTAGTTGAAGACATGAGATTGGTCAAGTGCTTATAGTGACACGTTCTGAATCGCCTATATCTGTAACTTTAGAAAGGACAGTTGGTCTAGTGTAACAATTTAATGGTGCTTCTGCACTGTCTGGGCAGAACTCTTCATGCTTGTTCTCTGTATAGTCCTTAGGCCAGGTCTACGCTGGCCTACATTGGTGGAGAAAATTGATGCAAGATATGCAACTCCACCTACGGGAATTGTGTAGCTGGAGTCGACGTACGTTGCACTGAATTTCCGGGGCAACCAGTGGGAGGTTGACAAGAGAAATGACACAGGTCGGGGGATGGAGAGAAGAAGGGGGGTCTCAGAGAAGGGTCGGGGGAGGGGTTGTGCAAAGGGTGTTCAGTTTTGTGCAAGTAGAAGGTTGGCAACCCCCCACACATGCTAAAAAGCTTACTGGAGGTCATCGCCACTCTATTCTAGGTCTATGGTATCTGCCCATCCTTCAAACTGTCCAACTATCTTTGCTTTGTTGGTTACAAGTATATTCCAGTGTTTAAATAGGAAGATGAATCCAACTGGATAGTTCAAATGTTCCTTTATACCGCTGGGCCTTTGATGGCCAGTCTCAGGGAACAGATGATCATCAGTCAATGTCCCTTTGCCCAAAAGGCTGGGGTTTTCCATAACAATTGTTGTGCAATTTGTAGTTACCACTCCACGGGATTGCACCTATCAGAAACACATAAATATAGTGCCTACATTCAGTGCTGGAAAAGTTGTTGAGCTAAAAAAGCAGCTGCGCTAGGGGCTGAAAAGCGGACATGGCCTCTTTTAGAACTGCGTATCACAAAAACACTGCATTTTGTGGAATTTTGGGAGACCGGGGAGAGGGGCACCAGCCGTATGTGCCGGGACGTGGCTTTTCTTCCTGTTCCCCTGATAAGGGAGAGAGGGGAAAGTACTTGGATTCTGTACATGCCTCTGACTCTTGATTAAGGGAGGGGGCAGAGGAGTAATTCACAGAGTCCAAGTATTTTCCCCTTGCTCCCTTATCGTCAGGGGAACGGGAAGAAAAGCAAGCTGCATCCCAGTACACATGGCCTACTATCCCACCCCAGTCTCCCAAAACTCTGTCCTTGCCTATATTCTGCATCTGTGTAGCCCCACAGCGCAAGTCTGCTGACTCAGGTCATAGGGGGGTCTTTTATACAGTGCAGACAGACCTCTTAGTGACTAATCTTTATAAGAAGGTGAAACTGCTATATCTGCCATCTAGAGAGAAGGGGCTTGAATATCATGGAGTTACTCCAGATTAACTATCCCCGGTTAACTTCATTTGTGGACACTCTCGCTCCAGAGTAACAGTGCCTTGTTCCTGCATAGCTAAACCTGTTTTCAAAAGCAAGGCTCTTTCCTAAACAGGACAAGGCACTGTGCTTCCCAAATCAGAGCATCTACACATGGAGCTACTCACAGACAGTGAACCAGGCGTTACTCTCTGTGTAAACAAACTCTTGGTCTTTTAGTTTATGCAGGAAAGTCTTCTATTATCAGTGTAAGGACGCCTGGGTCATTGCCTACTGGTGGCCCACAGTGTGTAGCAATTGTTGCTATTAATGAGGAATCCATTAACTGATCTCTGGTTATCATTAGAGTGATGCATTGAACTACGATGGAGTCAGCTAATGTCTTTCAAACTGAAATTATAAGGCCGATTTTGATGGCTCAGAAGACAGTATTATAGCAAACAATAATATAAATCAACAACGGTTGACAGAGGGAAAGTAAGTAAAGGAAATGAACGCAGCTAGACAGAGCTGGGCTTTGATCACAGATTACAAAGAGAGTTCAGAGTGTAAGAAAATGAAGAATAATGATGTCTTTGAGTTTAGGGCACAAAAGCCCATGTACATCACAAACTCTAAAGGCTAAAGAAGGGTAACGGATTAGGGAAGGCGAAAGATAAGTCTGTCGTGCATCATTAATGAAAAATGAGGAACAGGAAGACAAATGAAATTTCAGCGCACAAAATGATGATTTTGATCAGCCTTTATTTTATTGATCTGCCGGCATACTGCAAGGAGAGGATTTAAACAAGAGAACAAAGACCCAAAACTACTCCGTGCGTATTGCAAAATATGAGGAACCGGCGATAACTGTTCTGCACAACTGTTCTCCGGAGAGAGGCAGGACAGGTGTTAGAAGAGGGGTAGCTCACATGATCAGAGTGGGGCTACTGGAGGAGTGGGCATAGGGGGAGAGAAGGGTGATCTGCACAATGCACCCAGAGTCCCCAAGAGTCTCTGAGACGTAAAGCCAGCCCTATTCAGAGCATCAGTTACTTCCAGGAAGCACTGAGTAGGGGATTCTGTCCCCTCACTCCAGGCAGAGCAGAATATCCACAGGGCAGGAACAGCATAGTGTCTACACAAGTGGCTCTGCACTGCCCCTTCTCATGGTTCCCTACAAGGGGGTAAGAGTGTATGGGGCAAGAAGCGGGCTTGCAGTTTTTGGTGCTAGTGTCAGAGCTGTAGGGAACATAAGAGTGGCCATGCTGGGTCAGATCAAAGGTCCCTCAAGCCCAGTATCCTGTCTGCCGACAGGGGCCAATACCAGATGCCCCAGAAGGAGGGAACACAACAGGGAATCATCACGTGATCCCTCCCGTGTCATCCATTTCCAGACAGAGGCTAGGGACACCATATCTACCTATCCTGGATAACTGCCATTGATGGACCTAACTTCCGTGAATGTATCTAGCTCTTTTGAACCCTTTTAAAGTCCTTGTCTTCACAACATCCTGTGGCAAGGAGTTCCACAGGTTGACTGTGTGCTGAGTGAAGAAAAACTTCCTTTAGTTTGTTTTAAACCTGCTGCCCATTAATTTCATTTGGTGACCCCTAGTTCTTATATTGTGGGAATAAGTAAATAGCTTTTCCTTATTCATTTTTTCCATACCAGTCATGATTTTATCCCCACTTAGTCTCCTCTTTTCTACTCAAAGGGATCCTGGATAAGGATATCTGAAGTTAGCAGAGCCCCTGCGGTTGCCCTACCTTACAATAGGGATATAACATCCTGGTTAGAATATTAACCAGTTAGATGAAATAATTAACGGGTTAACAGAGGTGGGGGAGACCAGCCAGAGCAGCCTCCCCCCCCCAATCATGCCATCATGGGTTCAGTGGGGCTGAAGCACCCCAACATGTGACCAGCTCTGGACATGCTGGGTTGAACACTCTGCACCACACAGCAGGCAGAGGGCTGCTCGGCCTGGACTGGTTAACTGGTTACCCAGGTAAGCATGCCGGTAGGGGGCATGCTTATTGGGTAACTGGTTAGCTGGTTAACTCAATACATTTCTACTCTACAACTTAGAATCAAGTGGTATAAATCCAGCTCTGCTTCTGCCTTGTCCTGGGCTGTGCTTTCTGAGATGCCTTTTAGGATACATAACAGAGTCTAGTCAAACCAGTAGGTGATCATCACAGGACTTGAGGACCTAGACTATGGGCCTGCACGCTAGGTTCCTGCAGGATTCTTGGAAACATAAACACCATAGATAATGTAAAAATGCCAAGTACTCTCGTGGCACCTTAAAGACTAAGGGCATGTCTACACTATGGAGATTGACCCTCCGGAGGTCGATCTTCTAGCGTTCAATTTAGCGGTTCTAATGTAGAGCCCCAAACTGAACGCTGAGGGCAGCCCTGCCAGCGTCCTGTACTCCTCATTCTGCAAGGAGTAAGGGAAGCTGACAGAACCGTATCCTCCCGTTAACCTTCCGCAGCGTAGATGCTGCAGTGGCTCGGCTTAAGTTAAGCTGACTCCAGCTATACGTTTTGTGTAGCTGGATGACGTACCTTAAGCCAACCTGCCTGGTCTTGTGTAGACCAGGCCTAACAGATTTATTCAGGCATAAGCTTCCGTGGGCAAAGAGCCACTTCATCAGATGTATCTTCCTTAATGTACTAGCCCTAATGAAGTGGGTCTTTGGCCACAAAAGTTTATGCCCTAATAAATTGGTTAGTCTTTAAAGTGCCACAGGACTCCTTGTGTTTTTGCAGGCACAGGCTAACACAGCTACCCCTCTGAGGCTTATAGTACTGTAAAATATTCCATGTAGCCTGGAGAAGTTCTGCGATTACTGCGTAGTCTTCAAATCAAAGCAGCTGCCAAGATGCCATCTGTCTGCTGGTGGCTGGGGTTAGCAGAAGGGGATGGCAAGAAAGTCGGGTTCTGTATTCTAAAACTACAAGGACCATTAGACTGCTCTCCCCATGTTGATTTGGTAGCCTATGGCTTCTGACAGATTTTATGACATTTCCATGGCTTTTCTCTTATCAGGACTAAGCTAAGGCTGTTCTAAAATCATAGCCCAGAGAGGTCCCTCCAGTCCATTTCATATCTTTTAATGATTTGTTTCCAAATGACCCTCCACAGAAAACATAATGAACCTTCTATAATTTGAAACATTAGAATGGAAATCAAAATCCAATGTAAGAAATCTATTTTCCTCTTTTAAGTCAAATAAAAAACCATATTACTGCAGTGTACTGCAACAGCAGACATGGTTTGTGAATTAGGCTGTATACTTTTTATGATGTTTTCCCAACTGCTGCTGCCTGTGCTTACTTTAACACTATATACTGAATACTGAAATACTCGGAGGCTCTATTGTGTTTGAAATGCAGGTCTTATTTCTTACAGGATGACTCTATTGCACAAGAATCCCCATGAACTACATAAACAGGAGAGTCAGTAAGGTCAAACAGTCAAAAGAAAACAATTTATTTGCAAAAATATGAATTTAGTTCAGATTGGTTTTTCTAGCAGACTCCTAGTCTGAGGGGATATCTAGACTACATGCCTCTGCTGACCGAGGCATGTAAATTAGACATACCGACATAGTCAATGAAGCAGGGATTTAAATATCCCCTGCTTCATTAGAATAAAAATGGCCACCGCGTTGTGCCAGCTCAACTGTTTGTTGGCATGAAGCGGCAGTCAAGACGGGGATTGGTCGCCAAGGAAAGCCTTTGCCTATCGATCCTGTAAACCTCGTTGCACAAGGCATGAGGGATCAGCCGGCATAGGCTTTCCTTGGTGACTGATCCCCATCTTGACTGCCGCTTTGTGCCGACAAACAGCTGAGCCAGCACAACGTGGTGGCCATTTTTATTTTAATGAAACGGGGGATATTTAAATCACCGCTTCATTGAGTATGTTGGTATGTCTAATTTACATGCCTCGGTCAGCAGAGGCACCTAGTCTAGACATACCCTGATTGTTAAGGGATGGAAGCAAGAATCATAAGATCTAGAGTCTTCCCAATGTGCCACTGAGTTGCTCTATGACTGTGGGCAAGTATCACAAATAAGTCATGCCTCAGTTTACCCACCAACAAAATGGTGATTGACTAGAGCCGGATGGGATTTTTTCCCCCAGGTGACATTCCCGCCCCCCATTCTATATCATGGTGAAAAAACTGAGGGAGAGAGCTTTGTCCAAAATAGCTAAAAGTCTATTCGTTAGGGCACTCTCCTGGGATAAGAAACCCAGATTCAAGTCCCTTCTCTGACTCAGGCAGACCAGAGTCAGAAATCTGGGTTTCTCTCATCCCAGGTGAATATATGAACCACTGGACTATTGGCCGTTCTGGGATATAAGGAACTTGCACTCCCCACCCCCCCATCATGAAATGATTCCCAATGAAAGTGTAATCAAAACTAAAACGTTCACACAAGCTGTTAATTTTCCAACGAAAAAATGGCGTGTCTGATAAATTCCTGACCACTCCAATAATGGCACATTTCCAGTTTTGTAAAGCACTATACAATTTTTGTGCACAGAAGTCCTATCTATGTGCTTATATTATTACTACAATAAACCTGACCCAAGGGGTGTATTAGAAAACTATTAATACATGCTTTGGATACACTCTGGGCCACAAATTCAAAAGCCCTGAGCCTTCAGAAGTATGTCCATAAATTATTAGTGAAAAGTTTGAGTGCTACTTTTGTATAGGCTATTAGTTCATCTTAGAACAAACAAAAACACAGCAAACCAACAAACATAGTTTTTGTGAGATTTTATGTCTTTCATTATGAACGTGATAAAAGAATTATAGACACACACATATATACACACCTTCTACTTAATATGGTGAGTTTATTTATTTTTTACCATATCCTATAAAACCCTTTTTTTTTTTAAAGTTCGGGGTTGTTTTGGTCCCCTCATTTCCTGTATTTAGAAGTTCCATAGGCATTTTTTGCAGTAGTTATTGGGCCACCAAGTCACTTTATTTTATACAATCTAAGGGTGACATTTCAACCCCATTGATGTCCATGGCAAAACTCCTGTGGACTTTAATGGGGCCAGACTTTCACACTAAGTTTGACATATTAAACAGCTCCCAATTTAGGCTTTGATCCAGCAATCAGTCTTGGGACTGATTAACTTTGTAACTCAAAATTGTCTTTTAAAAGAAGAGAAAGCTCCAAAATTCTCTTTGTTTGGATCTAGAGTTTTTCAGAGTGCAGGCTGTTTCAATCTTGTAGTATATTTTAGCAGAGAATGACAAATGTGTTAAAATGTGCTAAATTATGCATTGCTATCTTCAGCAGTACACATCACGGACCATGAAAGATGGTGAGGAGACCAAAACATTCATTTTAGGAGCTAATCCTACAACCGTTCCTCATGTAAGTGTGAGTTGTCAGGATCCAGTGCATATCTTTTATATCAGCTAGTAGGTTGCTGAGCACCTTCAGTGCCCAATGAAATGAACAGAAGCAGAAGCACCTCAGCACCTTCCAGAATCAAGCCCCTAGAGAATAAAGACCAAGTAGGCAGCTCTGTTCCTGTACATTTCTAGTGCACTGTGCATTTAAGTAGCTTTTAGTTTCTCTTTTGATTAAATGATGAAATAAAACCACCTTGCAGCAAGAGCATGGGATCCGGTAAGTGGCACAGAGAAAAGTTTAGCTTTTTTGATTCGTAGAGATTAGAGTAAATGCTACAAATGTGTCTTGGCCTAGGAGCTAACTATATTCAGCCCCTTACTAGATTGGGCCCTTGATAAATAATAAATAGCAATATCATTTATTCATCTATATTTCCATGACTGCCCACTGTCTTGCATGGTGTACATTCACACCATGTGCACAGTGTGTTGTCATGCAAATCGAATGCAAAACACTGCCAGCAGGGTCGGTGAGTGATAACTCCTGCTTTGATAACTCCTGTTTTGTACTCACTTTGCACAATTATGAATGACAACACCAGGCAGTGTTTGATCACATCTCAAATGTGCGATTTACTGAAAGATTATACTTTGTGTCATTCACAGAAAACTTGTTACTTAATGCAGGTCAAATACTATTTTTTTAGTACGGGGTTTTAAATAGCATCTTGGAGATCAAACATTTCCACTAGAATTATTGTATACAAACCCCAGTGTTATTCTGAAAGTAGACATCCCACCTACAACAAAGTGATTTATTTATTAAGCTTCAACAAATGTAAGATGTCTGTCTCCTTGTCATCTGCTAGATGCTGCTGCATATTATGTATTCTCTTTTTACATACTAGATACATAATTTGGACCTTGTTGATACATTTAGGGACTAGCACATGTAAGGCTGAGCAACTATGGGTCAGATCTAAGGTCAGGGAAATAACATGAAGCACAGTGTCTTTCTCTATACACGCTATTTAATGTGCATAGAATAGTTGGCTGAATAGCTTGAAGGAAAGTATATTGCATCGTAATTGTCACATTGATCATTTTTTCCTGCTGCCTTGAGACAATGGTGTGAGAACTGTAAGCTAAAATAGCTTATGATGAGGCTAAACTAAAAGATACTCAGAATACCACTTTTGGAGGTAATTGTGGTCAATTGACAGGACTATAAATGAACATAAATACGCTCTTTTATCTCTATTTATTAATCAGGAATTAATCAGTCAAATAACGTGGATGCAATAATGTTACTTTGGATATAGCACTATCCCCTGAATCTACTGTTGTCTGCTGTGATCTGGCAATGTATGTAGCTGAATTAATGAAGTACTGTATATGGCTGGATGCAAACTATGACATAGGCTTGTACTGTGCGACGGTGCTGTAAGCAGAAAAATTGCCATTTAAAAGGTTTGGTTTTCAAGTATTAGAAGACTATGAAAGGAGAACACGTACTGTATTGTAAATATGAACAATTCCAAATGAACCAACACAAAGTCAGCGAGAAAATGTCCATACAGGTTGGACCTCCCTCGTCTGGCACCCTGGGTACCTGACTGGTCCCGAACAGGGGGATTTGCTGAACGAGGGGAGGTCCTTCCCAACATGGCCCATGCTGCCCCTGGCTAGGAGTCCAGCTGAGCCCCCATGTTGCTTGCCCAGCCGTGGCTCCCCAGGCTGGAGCTCCGTGGCTGCCGGGGCTCTGCAGCTGCTGCAGCTCTACGGCTGCTGCTGGCCCTCGCTACCGCCCGGCAGCAGGGGCTGAACTCCCTGCTGTGCTGCCCCCCCCCCCAACATGTGGCTCCTGGCTAAGTCACCCCCTTCCCCACCCCCACCACTCCTGCCCTATTGCCTGACCTCCTTATACCTGGACTCTGTCTGTGGTCCAGAAATATCTGTGGTCCAGCTGGACCAGAGAGTCCCAGTTAAAGGAGGTACAACCTGTACTGCTTATTAAATGTAGCCATAATAGTTAGGCTTATTGAAAGCATGTATAATGTTCCCTTCCAGCCTTAGTTTGGCTAGGCAGGGGTGTGTGAGCCACAGCAGTAGCAATGTGAGTTTCTACTGCTTGAAATAAAGGAACAATTCTTTCATTTTCTACCACATTCTTAGCCTCTTAGGTGAGGAGCAATCAGTTGTGACAGTGTAGGTTACACACATCATTTTCACTTGAAAGATTTATCATCACAGTTACTAATGGCATTTGTTGACTGGGCAGGGTACGGTCTGCAGTGTCTGCACAGCAGTAGACTTGACTATAATATCCACTGCCGTGTGAGGATGCAGCAAAGCCGGGATGAGTGGCACTCATCTGAACCGTTCCCCATACAGATACCCCACGTTTGGGCCCACAACTTGTTGTTATATCACTGAAAGTTAAGATCCTGCATATCTTCCACAAAAACTGCTTCCATCGAGGTCAAGGCTGTTTTTGGTGTGTCTGAAATGTAAGACTGAAGAATTTCAGATAGTTTCAGAGGGGTAGCCATATTCATCTGTAACTTTAAAAATGATTAGCCTTTTGGCACCTTAAAGATTAACATACATATATATATATAGTATCATGATTTTCCGTGGACAAAACCTACTTCCTCAGATGAGAGATCTCAAGATCATCTCATCTGAGGAAGTGGGTTTTGCCCATGAAAGCGCATGATACTATATATATATATATATATATATATATATATTTGTAAGTTTCTAAGGTGCTACAGGACTATTTGTTGAATTTCAGATAGGACTGCAGATAAAACAAATGTTGTGCAAGCAACTAGAATTCAACAGAATACTGCCTCTCCATCTATGCAGGACAGATTTCTGTGTATCTCCTGGAGAATGTGCAGAGGGATATACAGTGGTAGAACAAGTAAGAGGAATTATATTTAAGAAAGAATTCATTGATAGCATAGCCTTTTACCATTCCTACATGTTATGTTGATAACTCATATGTGGCCTTGAATTTCCCTTTTTTTCCCTGCTGCAGATATGAACATGGTAAAATATGTCTGGGGCTGGAGAGGAGGGAAAGTGAAAACTCCTTAATGCTAAAAAGTTCAGTTGCAAACTGGGCTTCTGAACTATGTAGCAACTACCTAAGGTCTTAAAAAATGTGATAATTTTACTGCAAAAAGGATAGTTCATCTCTATAGAGCATAAAAGTGTCATTGATCTCTATGATAAATTGAATCTCTGTATCTGAAAATATAGACCTTGTTTTTTTTCATTAGAAGGATGACCTTGCCTCTATTGTAAATCAAAAGTAACTGGGGATTTGTGGCTCATATAAGAGCTACAGGGAAAAAAAAACATTATTGCGTGGGAGCTGCAGACCGTTTTGGAGCTGAAGGAATCGAAGGGGTGAGCTCTTCAATTTCATTAGGTTTACACCAGGATAGATTTGATTTTCTGTCTGTTCGATACTATGTATTGCACACCTCCCAAGGTATGAGATGAAGGGAGCAGCAGTAGACAATTTGGTCTCCAACTGGGAGGGAGAGACAAAAGGGGAGGTTCTGCCTTAAGAATTATATCCTGGTGCTTAAAAATTGCTCCCAGAGTTGCTCTCTAGCCTTAGAACTAATATCCCATAGAGCCATCATTTCTTTTTTATTCACACATACTTCAATAATGCACCAAGCCAGTCAAAACGTGTCTGACTGTACTTCTTTTACATTTTGAACCAGAGTGAATAATTGTTATAATGAATTGACACAGAAAATACTTAAATTTCATAAATAAGAAACATGCATGCAGTTTTGAGAATTAAATGAACAATATGGTAGTTCATTTCACGGCTTGGGATCCATTCCACTGGTGACCAATGCAACTGAATTTCATAATGGCAGTGAGAATCTTAGCACCCGTATTTTGCATTCCTTACAGCCTCTTAATTAAACAAGATAGAATGAGAGTAAGTAAGCAGCCATTTTCATCCATTAAACTCAAATTACTTTTCAAAAGAAAGCATCATTAGCTTCATTTTACAGATAACCTCACTGTGCCTTAGTTTATCTAAGTGAATCCATCATAGAAGAGATCAGTGACAGATGCAGGTCTTTTAACCCATCCCCTCTGCAATGCCTTATCTGCTGTACCATGCTGCCTTTTTACAGTGAATGATTTTACAAGGTACATAGGCATGGCCAATATATACAAACAGGAAGAGAGAGCCTTTTCCACTGTCAGAAAGCTAACTTTCCCAATCTGGAGATACAGACACAAAAGCAAAGCCTAAAACAATCACAAGAACCTCAGTAAAGCTAGGGCATAATGCTATTCAGGCAAGAGTACCATGCCACTATGTGATCTGCTAATCTTTTGATATAAGGGAAGCTAAAGGTGCTATTAAAGTTTTGCAGTAGTGTGTGAGTTTCATTAGGCTGGGGTATGTATTGCTTCCTGACAGAGGCAAATGGAGTGTGTTAATGACACCCCTGAGATGATGTGAAGGTGGCAAGGGATTCAAGGGATTTTTCCTTTAACAACTTATTTTCAGTTTTTTTCAAGGATTTGGCTAGTGGCCTGTCCTGAGGCACTCTTAATTGCCCAACCAAACAAGATTTCTGCTTGTGCTGATTTAATGGGTCAACACATGGGCCTAGTCCTACATTAATGCCATGTCACACTCTGCTCCGTGGAGTCCCTCAAACAAATCCCCACCAAGCCAGGCAGTAGCTTGAGATTTTTAGAGTTATATCCAAGTGGATGTTCGAAGTCCCAGATGAAAAGGCTTCAGACGAAAAGATCAGATACAGATGATGATGTTGAGGGTTAGACCTGTTGCAATAATTGGGGCTTGACGGGCCTACTTCAGCTGTAAAACCCTTTAAGAGGCATGCTATTATTTTTGATCTCGCTATGGGGCAGGAGTTTGCTGATTAGCACAGGACAGGGAGACCCAAATGTAGTCTGAATTAGGATGTTTTGCTCTGCTTTGCTTTGTGTTATTTTGGGTTTATAGGCTGCCCATTAAACCACACAGAAGGAATGCGACTGGAGCTTTGATTAGAATCTGTCTCCCATTTATTTTCATATTCCTTTAAAAAAGAACCAAACGCTTGATTGTAAAAGAAACTGGGGTTGTAAAATCAGGCACTCAGGAGTTGAGAAATGCTCAAATCCAAGGTGGCTAACAGAATTTTGTTTTACAACAAGAAAACATGAAATTATAATTTTCTTTGAAATGGATGTATTTGTTTGGCCTTGGCACTTGAAAACCCAATATGAAATGAAAATTTCAACGGGGAATGAAACAATCTAAATTATTCAGAGTGACATTCTGCAGCTTTCACCATGAGACCAACCTTTTACTTACTGCATTCCCCTGCCTCATTCACTATGCTTTTTCCAGTATCTGCAAAAAAAGATGGTCCAACAGACAACAGCCTCTTTCACTATGAAACCCTAAGTCATTCCCTGATCCTGTACACTGAATGTGGCATTATCCTTTGGATGAACTATGTGAACATGTCATTAAAAACTGTAGCATAAAGCATATGCACAAAGGAACTGAATACAGATTCCACAGTCAGTCGTAATTCTGGCGTTTCCTAATTTTGAGGGCTTAATTCCACCTCCCAACATAAATAATATACTTTTAAAGTTAGCCTTTTTTTTCTGCCTGACCTAGGACTGCTGAGAAATATTTCTCTAGCTGTTCAGACTCTACCCTATAATCTCTCTCAAACACTTGCTTTCTAGAAGCTATTGCTAGGTGTTTCACTGTCAAAAGAATTTAAAATTACCCTCCTGTGCTTACTCCAGCCTAGGCCATTAATTGTGTCATGCTGCAATTATTTTTGCTTTGGTATTTTGCAAAATGAGCAAAAAAGCAAGTACTTTTGTGTAATTTTAGGAAGACAGGGATCCAGATGTGCCGAGCTTTGTTTTACTCTGCTCCCTGTTCAGCCTGAAAAATCTGAAAAAGTTCAGGAAAGAGAATGTGGCCAAGGGTACATCAAAAAAAGCCTGTAGATGACAGCAAACTGTCTAGGTTATTATACTCTTCCATTACCAGATTCTAGTGCTGAGTTTAAGTAACTGAGTCGGGCACTTTGGATGAAATCCTACCCCACTGAAGTCAATTGGAGTCTAGGCAGCAGGAGAAGAGTTTCTTGCATGTTGGAGAGTGGTGAGGGCCACATGCAAGCAGCTGCCAGCAATGGAGCAATGACGGACCCCAATGCCCATGCAGAACCTCACACAGCTGCCAGCTCTCCTGCTGCTCTCTTGTTTGCCACTAGCCAGGGATGTAGGAGAGCTCCAGCCTGGACTTGTGTGGAGATCCTGGACCTCATTGAGGTCTGGTGGGAGGAGACCAATCTCCAGGATCTCCGCACCAGAAAGAGAAATGCAGAGATCTTTGGCCAGATTGCCACCAACCTGGACGACAAAGACCACAACCGTAGCAGGGATATATATAAGGAAGAAGTTTCTTGTGTTAATGAAGCTAATCAAGTCAGAATGGAAGTGGGTCATTCACAGCATTTGGGCTTATGCCTAATAAATCACAGCATTTGGTGGGAAGATGTGAATATCCAAAGGCAATTTCCCCTCTCTGGATATTCAGATCTCTACGTTAAATGCTGTGACTGACCCATTTCCACCCTAACTTGATTAGCTTCAACACAAGCAACTTCTTCCTTACTTATACCACTGCTTCTGTAACTTCCATTCCATCTGATGAAGTGTGAAGTTTACCCACAAAAACTCGTGTCCTAATAGATCTGTTAGTCTCTAAGGGCATGTCTACACCAGGGAATAATTTTGAAATACAGGCAGTCCCCGGGTTATATGGATCCGACTTACATCGGATCCCTACTTACAAACGGGGTCAGGCAACCCCACACTAGCTGCTTCCCCCCAGCAGACTAGGGAGACACGAAGCTAGCGTCCCCCCCAGCAGACCAGGGAGACGCGGAGCGGCTTTTCTCAGTAGACACCTAAGCTTGAGAATAATGGACTGAGGGAAGTGAGGTGTGGGAGAATAAAACTGAGCTCTGGAGAAATGTTTGGCTAGAGTTTCCCCTACAATATGTACCAGTTCCGACTTACATACAAATTCAACTTAAGAACAAACCTACAGTCCCTATCTTGTACGTAACCCGGGGACTGCCTGTAACTAAATTTGACATAACTCCCAAAATAACAAAACTGAAATAGCGTGTCCTCTACACTACAGAGGAGCCTTGAAATTAGTCCGTGGCAGGCTCCATCATTGTAGACGCCCTAGGAAGTACTGGGAAGTAATTACTTTGGGGATTAGTTATTTCGAAATAGCAGCAGTGGAATGTCCACACTACTGCTGTTTCAAAATAACTATTTTGAAATAAGCGTTATTCCTCAAGGAAAGCAGGAGTACAGATTTTGAAATAACCAGACCATTATTTCGAAGTAACGGGCTTGGTAGTGTGGACACCCTCTGCTTACTATTCTGAAAGAAGGGGGCTGTGTCTAGACTGGCATGATTTTCCGGAAATGCTTTTAACGTAAAAGTTTTCCGTTAAAAGCATTTTCAGAAAAGAGCATCTAGATTGGCACGGACACTTTTCCGCAAAAGCACTTTTTGCGGAAAAGCATCCGTGGCCAATCTAGATGTGCTTTTGCGCAAAAAAGCCCCGATCGCCATTTTCACAATTGGGGCTTTTTTGCGGAAAACAAATCTCAGCTGTCTACACTGACCCTTTTCTGCAAAAAGGACTTTTGCCTGAATGGGAGCAGCATAGTATTTCCGCAAAAAGCACTGATTTCTTACAGTAGGAAGTCAGTGCTTTTGCGGAAATTCAAGCGGCCAGTGTAGACAGCTGGCAAGTTTTTCCGGAAAAGCGGCTGATTTTCCGGAAAAACTGGCCAGTCTAGACACAGCCAGGGGGTTATTTTGAAATAACTCCCTAGTGTAGACCAGGGCTAAGGTGCCTCATTGTACATACAGACTAACGTGGCTACCCCTCTGAGTCTTTGCATAAACAGAGTAGCTCATATCCAGGCAGCTTGCATTGTGTGTCTTCTGACCCTTCTAGTGCCAGGTTCAGAATCTGTACTTGGGTTCCCCAGCACACTTGGAAGCAAAGTTTGGATTTGCCCCCGGATAAAATCCTGTTCACTGCTTTGTAATCCTGGCAGCAGAGCTGATGCGGTTTTACCGTGCAATGGGTGGGAAGGTATAAATGAATTATGTAAGGGGTACATGACCCTTACTTGGTGCGTAGGTCTGAGGCAACTCTTAAAGTGAAGAGGACAGCTGGAATGAGGTTAGAGGATCCACTGGCATGTTAGGGCCTTAGGCTACTGTTGCTTTAGTACAGGGTCTCTGCAATCTGGCAGGAGGATTCTTTCCTCCAGTGCCAATGTGTCCAGAGCAAAGCTTTCAGGCTGTGTGCTGAATAGGAGAATTTGGACCCTAATGCAAAGAGTTTAAAGGGGGAATAGTGTGCTTTGTATGTTTGATGTTTTATTTCTTTTCAAGGCAACTAAAAGATCAGCCTTTGCCAGGAATCTTCCCAAAGGAATCTTCCCTCAGGGCAAAAATGCCTCACCATTTTTCATGGCATGGCTATAGCAAGTGCTATTAAAGGCAAACTGCAGTGCTGTGTAAAATGTATTCCAATCGGGAACTCTGATTACAAAGAAGAACACCTCACGGTTCATTGAGAGTGATATTATGTATCACAAAAACAAGAATAACAGCCAAACAGGATGCTCCATCCTTGACAGTCCGATGATGTAATCAGGATAATAGGAAGTGCCACTCATCCTTTGAATGCAGGAGAAAGACCAGGAGATTTTTAGTTTCAGTTTTTTAAGTGTCCCTCTTTGTGTTTTAGCTGGGTTTTCCTGTGGGTTAATGTTAATGTCAACAAGACTTCTGCTATGTTTTTCAAAGGTTATGAGCATCAAGTTTTTAAGCAGAAGGTAAATTAGTTTCCTTTCCCATTTCTTTCATGGTTGCAAAATGCTAGGAATTTTGACCTTGCTGCATATTGTCCTTTTCCTCTGAGTTATCTGGCTCTCCCAGATTCTCTCCGCACTAAACTGGGCTCGATTAAGGCCAACCCCGATGCACGAGGGAGCCCCTTTGACTATGCTGTAGGTCCTGATGCAAGATCAGGACAAAAGGTGGAGGAAAAAGATTTTAATTGGCCTGTTCTGAGGAAGCAGTGTTAATGAAAGGTAACATCAGTGGACAGGGAAAGGACCGCTTGAATTTTCCTCTACCATGGATCTGCTAATGACTCTCAGACTGGTTTTGGGAAAGACACTTAATATCAGTTCTAATCTATACAGTTGGAAATTGAGATACAATTGTCACTTACCATTTGTGAGGCTTAATTTTATTAACATCGACAAAGCACTTTAAGAAAATAATTATTAGCATTCCTTTGTATTGATAATGATTGGCTTTTTAAATATGCTTTGATTTGCTGCAGGAAGAATTATTTAACTAGGTTTGTGTTTGACCCTGATAATTTTATAGGAGATTTTTCTTAAAGACTATTTATTTCTTTTGGGATATTTAAGAACTAGAATTGAAACCATTACTTTGAAAAATGCATCAAACTCTGTTTATTTTCTGAGTAGGAAAAATACCTCACCAGGTCTCTGAATATTTATCTCTGTAACAATTCAGCGAGTCACTGTAATTTTGGTTGACAGTTATGGCAGCTTCATAACAACACACTTTTATTATGTCTTCTACAAGTGGGATCACAGATTTGAGTAGCTGTCTTTGAAATATTCCTTATGTGAAGTAACCATCACACCTGTGTCAGTTTATTATTTTAAGTCTTTTAAGAACATTGGCATAGATTTCGGAAGCCAATTGAAAAGCTTTTCTCCAGGGCTCAGTAAAATAACTTTATTAAGTATTATAAGTAGCATCAATTTGTTTCCTTTCTCATTTCTCATAGCCAGGTTAGTTATTTATCTTTAAATCCCTACAGTTATTGAAACATCCCTCCTCCAAAAAGAATCCACAATCCTACACTGTACTTGGAAGAATATAACACATGACATTTATAAAACATAGAAACTGATGCTGTTGGATACATTAAGGTGTTTGATAGTGTAACCTCAGGTACAGCATGAAAGGGCTCCCTTGTATCCATCCAGTTTTGCAGTACTGCTTTAACACCAGCATAGCCCACCATTGGATGAATCTACCTGCACAGGAGAAACTTTGCATGGCATTGATGTTTTTTTCAGCGGATTCAGACAGTGTGGCCAGGGAAAACTGTTCATGGTGGGGGTTCCCTTATTCCCTGGTGATGCCTGGCTGTTTGGATGGCCCATTGTGATATCCATCAGAGCAGCCTGCAAGAAATCAGTGAAGTTATACCAGATTTATAGTAGTATAGTGTCGGACCTGAGACTTACTCTTGCCAGCAACAAGCTGAGAGCAGAATTTGGTTCCTAGAGAAGAGTTCAGAGTTGCTGCTGGTCTGGGCATAGTGAAATTGGTCCCTGTACTTTAGCTCTTCATGCATCTCCTGCTCCTGAAATCATGAAAACAAAAGAGATTTGTCCAGCCCTGGAGGTACCATAACTCATGTGGGCTCAGTTACATCTTCCTCCTCAGGAAGTGGCCCTGTTTCTAACCAGTAGTCATAGACTTATAGAGTTGCCTGGGTAGGCCATAGATACTTTCAGTTAGCTAAAGCAGTGTACTTCAGCTCAAGATCTGCCTATATTTTTACATAAACTGGATACTCCCAAAAGGGGCCTACTTAAAAATGCTGCCATTGAATGCTATTAAAAAGGGAAAACTTAGGGGGCTTGCCAGCATAGAGGGCATGTAAAAAATAGCCTAGGATAGCTAGGGATGCTGAAGTCTCGTTTGTGTCCGTGTTTGATGGGGTGGGATGGATTCAGAGATAAGGACAAGTTGAACATCTCTAGTCTGTCACTCTTGGGATCTGACTGGTTCCAAACCAGAGAATTTTCTGGACCACAGGGGGTTAATATTGTCTAGCGGCGTTACCAAAACTTCCACTGCTTACTGGGCTGTTAGAAGACATTTAGGGGGAAATTAAAGCTAAATAACAGCACAGAACACTGAGAGCCAGGACTGGTGGCTATAAACAAAGTTTATGGGACTGCTAGAAACTTAGTCACACCCATGAAAAGTGGACATGGGGCTAACTCAAATCATTCCGGACAACAGGGCTACGTCTACACTGGCCCCTTCTTCGGAATAGCCATGCTAATTTAGAACTTTGGAATAGGGAAATCCGCGGGGGATTTAAATATCCCCCGCGGGATTTAAGTAAACATGGCCACCGCTTTTTTTCCGGCTTGGGGAAAAGCCGGAAAAGAGCGTCCAGACTGGCGCGATCCTCCGGAATAAAGCCCTATTCCGGAGGATCGCACCAGTCTGGACGCTCTTTTCCGGCTTTTCCCCAAGCCGGAAAAAAAGCGGTGGCCATGTTTATTTAAATCCCGCGGGGGATATTTAAATCCCCCGCGGATTTCCCTATTCCAAAGTTCTAAATTAGCATGGCTATTCCGAAGAAGGGGCCAGTGTAGACACAGCCCAGATGTTTCCAGACCAGAGTGTCCTGGACTAGAGAGGTTCAACCTGGATAGAAGACAAGCTGATCTGAGACTGCACAGATGTTTGTTTGCTTTTGGAAATGGAACTGATTCGGGGGACCATTAATTTAGCTCAGAAGCTGTTGGCAACCCCACTCTTGAATTCCAAGTTATTCCAAATACAGGAGCTATGCAGCATAGATGTGAAACTGTTAGGGGATAATGAATAGCAGGTGCTTAACTTCTCACAATGTAATCTCTACTAAAGTGGAGGTAGTTTTAAATGGAAAAAAAGACAAACATATACAGCTAGTCATTTCCTGGTAGGTTCCCATAACAGCTTCAGTATTTTTTCACTCTGTAGGTGCTATGTTTTTAGGAAATACTATAGAATATTTGAAATTCCTACAGTGAATGAAATTGTATTTTTTTTCTTTTGCTTGGGAAGTAAATGTAACAAGAATTTAATAATTCATAAATTGAGCTTCAGCATCTGTTTAATAATAGATCAACTGTCATGCCAAGTTCAGTTGGAAACTTACAGAGCATACATTTTTATGTTTTCCTTCAACATTTCAGAGAATTACAGTATCACAAACATTATTTTGTGTTTATGCTCATTTCAATATTTTATTCCTTCCAAGTTGTTTTAAGAAATAAAAGCTGCAGATTTGGAAAAAAAAATGTAACTTTTCCATTTCTGAAGGAAAAAAGAAAACAGATGAGAGGAGTTTTATTTATGTATATATTTATAAATGATTCACTGGACTTTTGGATGACAGGATGATTTTATAATAGCTTTGTTTATTATGTTCCTAGCAGCGAGCTCAAACGTTTGAATAGATCTTTAGGAAAAACTAGTAAAGCTGATTAACAATTATACCTGTGATGTCTCATCTGGGTTTTGTCCTCTTGTCAATGTTTCTAGGTGATGGGGAAATGACAGAAGGGACACACCAGTATGTGATATTTCACTGGTGCAGAGAGAACGGGCAGCCAGACTCTTGGTTAAAGCCAAAGAAAACAAATGAAGGTTCTAATCCCATGTCTTCTACAGACTTTCTGGGGCCACTATGTAGTTTCCTTCGAGCCAAGTCCTGCTCCATTATATGCCATGTGTGAGAGAGAGCAGAGACTCAGTGGGACTGGGGAGAGAAACAGTGGGGAAGATTTTAACATCCTGTGGAGATGACATATGTTCCCCTTGCGCCCTGCTCTCGGGTGGTGTCTCAGACAGAGCAAATCTGTATGTGCTTTTGGTGCGCAAAAGTATTATCACAGTGGTCAGGATGTTGGGCCAGTCATTTATTTTATTATTAATACTACAGAAGTGCCATTTCAGGCCCCTCACCTCCTGACGCAATTTCTGTTCAAACACAAAACAAAGCCATTCCCCTGACTCAAAGCAGGCTGCAGTCCACTAAGACCTTTTTCCTGCCTGGAAAGAGGCTATAATCCGCCCATCTTTTGGGACAAGTGATAAGCAAGCATCCTTAACCTTTTCCTGGCAGGCTTACCCTTACGGCCGAGCTGTGCTAGGCACTGGTCAAACCCCTTTGAAGAAACAATCCTTGACCCACAGATAAGACCGCCAGACATTGGGAGAGACAACAAGGACACAGAGGTGAAGTGACTTGCACAGGTGCATGTAGCAGGTTAGTGGCAAAATTGGGAACAAAGCTTTGGGCTTCTAAGGATAGAGTGACCGTGTTTCCCTATGCTGAATACAGGACACTTGGCAAAATTATTCCTATGCAAGCAAGTTCAGCAGCAATCAATAAGAACTATGCCATACAATTGTTCAAATTAATATCAAGTTGACTGAGATCCTGTTAAAAGGGAGTACTGCATAGTCAAATTCTTTTTATTTACCTTCTTCAAGGCTTTGGGGTTCACACCTAAAGAGACACCCCTCGGTCGGGGACACACACACACACACACACACACACACACACACACACACACACACACACACACACACACACACACAAATCCCACTATGCCTGGTTGGGTCCCTGGGATGGACTTGCTTCTCCTGGTACACGTTGCCACATCTTCCCGAGGCAACATTTGGTGAGAGAGCCATGCAGGGTGACTTCCCCCACCAATTTCTTCCAGGGTTCACACCAGAATGTGGCCGGCAGCAGCCTTTCGGCACTGTGAGGGAGGGAAGGGATGGAAGCTGCTTCAAGCCTCAAGGGAGGAGTTGAGGGCGGGATGACTTGGCTCATGCCTTTGCAGAGCTTATCTCTTCTCTCCTCCCTTCCTTCCCTCCCTCTGGAAGCAGCTTGTCCCTTCCTGCCCACACAGTATCAAATGGCAGCTAACACCTCCAGACCTCTACTGGCCACTGACCTAACCCAGCCACCTCTGACTACAGCATGGGCAGGAAGGGGTTAAGCTCTAAGGATGCATTGTGCTCTAGGGATCAGAGAATTTGACTGTAGGGGCTTCAGTGAACCTGACCAGAGAGGTGGCTCAGCAGGGGAGGGTGTGTAGGGCTCTACCAGTAGATCATGGCACCTCTGACAGGTGATCTTGACTTGTTTGACCAAGAGGCTATCAAGTGCCAGCACTTCAGCTGCCTCTTCCCCCACTGCTGCACATCTCCTGCCCTTTGCCGTGGATCTGCCTCCCCCTACTCCCAGGAGCCTCCTGCTTGCTGTGCAGGGCAGGAGAAAAGGGGTGCTGATGTCAAGGTGCCCCCTTTCCCACCCTGTATCCTGTCTCCACAGAGCAGGGCGGTGGGCACAACAAGACTTGGGAGGGAGTTTGCTGGCTGCTTTTGGGAGTGGTGCAGGGCCAGGGCAATGAGCCTACCTTAGCTCCACTGCACTGCCACTCAGGAGTCACCTGAGGTAAGCAGTGCCCAGTCAGAGCCCACATCCTAAAGCCCTGCCCCAGTCATGACCCCTCCCCTGTCCTCCAAGTCCCTGCTCTAGCCCTGAGCACTCCGGCATCCAAACACCCTCCCAGAGCGTGATTTCATGTGTCCTGCTGATCAAAGATGAACAATCAGAATGTTTAGGAAATAAGGTTCTTCGTGGCTAGATATTCTAAGTATGAAGAGATATGTTAGCATTTACAGTGTATTAGCTGACAAAAATCAATAGGAACTTCACCGTAATAAATGCTTCCACATACTAAGTATTAATCTACATTCCATTCTGGGTTATTCAGCACAATTCATTTTGGTAGAAAGATTAACTTGACTGGGTATTTGCAACAACTTGTTAAGGATATTAGTATTAATTCATATAACTATTAATGTTATACATTTAAGCCTTATGCAATAATTTATTTTCAAAATTTTCAGTGAGAGCAGACTAGTTTAAAATGAACAAGAGATGAGCTATATTTAGTGTTTTCCTTTCTGGAACCTGAAGACATTTCATTGTGAGGCTCTAAACAAAAATGCAAGCAAAACGTATGGATGCATAAGGAGTAGAATGTTAAATAATATAAAGGTATTATCATGTGATTAAATACATTATGACATTTACCCGGACTACTGAGATTATTATTCCTGTGCCCTCAGTACTGCTATTAGCTGAAAAGCTGTCCCACACTTCTCTTCAAAATAGCATGTTTTTCCTTTTTCACTCAAAATATTGCAACAAGCATCATTATGCAGGTTTTTTTTTTTTCATTGAAATTTTGCCCACAACTTTATGCCAACAAGAAATTTCTAATCTTCAGTGTGGATGGAAGAAAATAATTCAAAAGTAATAAAACGATGGTAAGAACATTGTGATTAAAAATGCAAGAATATTCAATCATGCCATCTAATTGACCATACGTACATAAAAAGCCTATCTTCATTCTTATCACCTTGACTCCTCATTCTCAACAGAATGATTGATCGGCAAGATTCCTAATTCTGCAGCTTTCATCTATCTCCAGGAGCTTCATAAATGTTGAATTAAGCAGTTTTTAATGCAACTTATCATAGTCTGTAATGTTTGTGGAAAGTATCTGACAGAATGCAGTCTCCTAATCTTGAACTTCAAGAGCAGTATTGTACAATACATTTGTCTGATTTGAAGCACATGCTTTGTCTATTGACTTTCTCACTATGAAAGTGTGCATACAGTTACTTTCTGTATTCTGTTATGTTGCTATGACTTATGTTTTGGAAAAGTCATATGTGTACTGTGGGAAGCCCCCAAATGTTTTAAGTGGTGATGCTGAAGAATGCAGTGGATGAAATTGCTCTAAATTGTGACTACCAGAACAGACAGATTGGGAAAAAAAAGGGTTAAAACTTGCTTGCCTAGGTCATATAAGTAATTTCATTGACTTCCATGGGAATACTCACATGAGTAATGTAAGCGTGATTTTACTTAGAATGATCACAATATTCCAACTGTAAATGGTGTTCTTTGATAGAATTTAGAGGCAGTATACTTTTTGTTTTGGCACATAGCCTCCAGCCAATTCATAGGTATGTTGTAATTTAAGGATACAACTTCAGATCATTTAATGAACTACGTTTATTTGTAGATGCCCAAGACTTTTAAACAAGCCCTTTCACACATCAACATTTTGGACAATTTGTTGCTGTGATTGGACTTCTCTGCTCTATATTTCAGAAAAATTTGGGATTAAGCCATTTTTGGTGCAAATCATCTTACCCATTGATGTGAATGAAGCGCCACCCTTCTGCTATCAACTGCACTGTTTCTAAACTCATGGGAGTCAGGGGCTACCCAGCATAAAGATGGCAAAATCTGGATTGAAAGCATTTTCAATTTTATCTGATCACTGCTACTGTGTCTGTTTCACATTTCCAACTAAACCAAGCTTTGGTTCTACTTCAGCTGAATCTCTCAAAAGGATTATACTTACAGCTTGTCAAAAACAGTAAGTAATTTTGTGAAAATATTCACACAAAGTTGATCCCATTTTTTCCCAACAAAATTTGGAAACTATCTGTGTAGCTGGTTGAAAACAGTGGGATGAATTTTTTATCGAAGTGTCAGCCACAGATTTCATTGAAATGAGAAAGTTTGAATATTTTCAACCAATTTGATTTACACCAAGCAGGGAAAAAGCTGAATCTTGGGTATTCTTTATATTTAAAACTAATTTAAGGAGTGTGAGTATGACTTTCCTATATTGCATTTCCTAATCATGCCTGTCTTTCTTTCAATATATTATTACTTACAGTGACGTAATGTGTTTATTTGCACTTGGCACGAGTCCCCGGTCCACTACAAAATCTCCTAGGTAATACAGTAATGCAAATAATATAACAATGGTGATGCACTGATATGGAAAATTGTTGCTGGACAAGTGTACAGAGTAATTTTCACTCCAGGTAAAAGATGGAAGCTTTAAGAATGACCAATGGCAATGGGAAACCTTTGTGACAAGATATGCCTACAGGGTCCACTCATAGAGTTGCTTCACTCCTTTATACTCACACTCACTCACAATTTGCTGGCAATTGTCATGATATAAGGAGCTAGTTAAAGCAATAGGTATTTGCCCCGAAGAGTTCTACAAGTTGATTGTTGGCTACTGAGGCTTGAAATGCTTTTGGCTGTTATCGGAATGGTAGCATTATGGGATGGGGTAATCCCACAGATCAATACATCTGTTCTGATGCTGAAAATGGTCATGCTAAAAATGGCTGCAGCTTTTGAATGGACGGTTCTCTCTTTTCGTCCATGCATTCTTCTAGTGGAATATTTTTCCTCAATTTTATTATCAGAGGGTCAGTAAATTTACTTGATGCTCTTTCTTCAGTCTATAGAAAAAAGACACCTCCTCCCCAGATACACATCATACTAAACATGGTACTGCTGTTTGTAATTAGTGAAGGTCTCTGACTGCCCAGGTCTGATTTTCAGCCTCTCTGTCAAGATGGAGGACACCCAGCCACTGCCTTAAACAGACCATCACCTCATAAGAGCAGTAGTCAGAGACCTTCCAGGAGCCAGGCAACAAGAAAGACCAGTGATCCTCATTTGACCACAGAGTCTCATGGACTCTAGTTTTCAAAACCTGCTGAAGAACTCCACCCCATGAGGGTTTGAGGATCTCATGAATCTTTACCATTCTACTTAGGCCACTGACATGCTTCCCCCAAATGACTCCTTCCTTCCCGTTGCCCACACAGACCACCTCAGTTTTCTGACACTTTGGGCACTGATGATGGAAAACAAAGGCTGATTCAGACAGGATGAAATAACAGATTCCTCAAAGCCTATGCTGGGGTGCTATTACATGCTAACAGAACTTCCTATCAGCCTCCACCAAGGCTGCCAAATGGCTCCCCATGGAGTTACCCTGGGTGGCAAACTGTTTCATTAACCCAGTTTGTCTACAGCCTGCATCAGAGCCATGCCAAGTGCTGAGAAGAGCTAGCCTTCTATTTCACTGAACAGATCATCAAGAAGTGAGTCTGACTCACGCCCCCCTTGGCTTGTGAAAGTTATGAACAACTGGGGCCACTCCTGACAAAACAGCCAACTCTAATTTCAGGGAGGAAAGGTTTCTTTCTCCCTTTGAATATGCAGTACTATGACCAACAGTGAAGAACCCCATCCTGGATACTTCTGGCCTAGCCAGCAACCACTCATTGTCAAACTTCCCATTCCTGAGCAAGCACATGAACAAGGTAGCAAGAGGCCAACTACAATTCACCTAGCTGCAGCCTGCACGCTAGACCTGGTACAATCTGGATTCAAGGCTGGACATAGAACAGAGACCACTTTGGTGGCACTGATAGATGATCTCTGGACAGTGGATACAAGACAGACATCCATCCTCATCCTCCTGGACCTCTCTGCAGTATTTGATTGTGCAAGTTGACTTTCTTACCTGAGAAGTGGCAAGCTCCCAGGGCAATGTACTAAAATGGGTTGAGCTCTTCCTGGAGGGACATACCCACAAATCATGTAGTCTATGGAAATAAAATAGATCCTATGTCAGCTGAGGATCTGTCCCCTTGGTTTCGGTAACTTTGTTTAGAAAAGCAAGTTCCAAGGGACTCCTGTTGGAACTCATCTGAGTTAGTTTCCATTTTCCCTTTAGTGACGTGACTCAAACAATCATGTGTACGAATTCTACACTTTGTTAGCATGCTCATCTGTTCGGGAGCCTTCATGAAAGCCTTAGATCATATCTGCTGGCAACTTTTGTGCAGTGCTGTTTCATCTAACATCTTCCAAATTGGATTTTGATTTTTCCCAGGAAAAAAAATATAAATGACTGATTTATAGGAGCACACAGATGTATCAATGTCACTGCTTCCCCAAATAACCAAATTAAATGGCTGGAAAAGGGCAATAAAGGTGGCTGTCACATATGAGCGCCTGGAAGTTAGCACAACATCTGCTTTGCCTGCTGTTTCAGAACTCACTGGAGCACATTATAATCGGGGGAATTGAATTTCAATTACTTTTTTTTTTCTTGCTGGAGATCATGCATGAGAGAGATTTTGCTCATGAGTGACCATTCATTATTTGTGATGGCAGGGAGATGATCCTGCCCCATATAGAACTTGTAAAAAGACCCTGTGCCTCTCTCTTTCCACATCCAGAGTCAGTCTGATTTTCATCCCGGCTTAATTTGCCTGCATTACACCTCCACTCTGTGTTTGTCACTGCTCGCCTTCATGAGTGCACAGCATTCACTACCTGATTAGTATTTTTTTATGCGTGTGGTGAGTTAATTATAGCTATAACCATTGCAAATGGTTTGTGTTCTGTCATAGTAGTATGGTATTTTCACAAAGATCCATTAAAGACTGAAGTAATAAACTCCTAGTTAAAAACAGCATGATGCATGGCTTTCTATAAGGAACTAAGGGAGACTAACTATGGGTAGTAGAACTTCCAGTTAGAAACATTTATATTTCTTCCCTCAGGGAGTGTGAAAAGAGGGTAAAACTTTTAAACTATCAGACACTTGTAAGAAAAGACCCATGTGGGACCTTAAATTGGAATATCTGTACAGCACACTGGTACTCCAGAGCTCCTTGGACAATCATTCCACTCCTCCTCAAGTCCAGTCTAGATGGACTTTAACCACCTGTCCTCATTGATGGAAGCACAAAAAGGTGCTGGCTACTTGAGAGGAAGGTTGGTACAGTTGTTAGGGCACTAGCCTTGGATTCAGAAAGTTTGGAGTCAATTGCCTGCTATTTTTCTGTGTAATTGTTGGGCAAGTCACTTAGTGTTTCTGTTTCCCATATGTGACATGGTGGTCATGACCCTGGCCTACCTCCCCAGTGTATATAAGGATAAGATTATGAGTGCTCAGATCCTTTGGGAATGGGGACCGTACAAGATATAAGCTCTCATTGGGTGTGTCTAGACTACAGGTTTTGTTTTTTTTTTAAAGTGGCCTTTTTTTGAAAAACTTCCCCTGCATCTAGACTGCTGCAGTGTTCTTTTGAAAGTAAATCAAAAGAACACGGCAGTTTTTTCAACTGCGGAAAACCTTGTTTTATGAAGAATAATGCCTTTTTTCGGAAGTGCTCTTTCGAAAAAGGTGCTATATAATGTAAACTGTGCTTTTTCAAAAGAGAGCATCCAGACTGCCTAAGTGGTCTTTTTCAAAAAAGCTGCTTGCTTTTTCAAAAATACTGGTTGTAGTCTAGACGCTCTTTTTTGAAAGAGGCTTTCAGTCTAGACGTAGCCATTGAGTATTGACTGAGCAAGCCTATGGAAGATTCATTTTTTTGTTAATATCTTACATTTCTACCAACAGAATACTCCCCTTAATGTTGTACTGGACCATTCAAGACAATAGCTCTAGAAAGATCTTGCTAACTATTGTCCTGCCACCACTTGGCTGTAGTCCATGTGGGGCTTCCATAATCATGATTCAACCATTTCACCACTTCAAGGGGTCAGTTCTGTGAGTGCTGAACTCTCTGCAGGGGTTGAGGGTGCTCGGTTCCTTACAGGCAATATTCCTGGAAATTGTTATGTAGGAATTTATATTGCAGCCTGGATGCCTAACTTTCCTATTGTAAGGCATATTTACTCCATTGAGCATTGGTTTACTTTTGACTGTGGTTTACATTTGACAGTCTGTACTGGATTTACGGGAGTGACACACATTTCTGTGCTAATCTCTGCAGGCCAAATCCTCCTCACATCACTCATGTGAGTAGTTACCTGGTTGTAAGAAGGGAAAGCAGGACAGAGCCTGAAGAGAAGCACTATCTCCTGTGCATGGTTTTAATAGTTTACATGCAGTATTTGGGCACCAAAGCAATAGATGGTAAAGATTGAATGAATACATGAAGTAAGTAGCTAGTATGATCCCTTTCCATTCAAGGATGGTGACCTGTGCTGTTATAACTGATTGTTATCTAAGGTTGATGCTAGAGGTAAGTGGAGAGCCTGTTGACTATTCAGACTTTGGCCTTTGACCTATTGTTGTTTTCACTATTTCCCTACTATCCTGAATCAGATGAGTGGGGCAACCCTTCCTCTTCTTGAAGAAACTGCAAAAGCTATCAGCGAGGCACACGATGCAGATAGCCGAATATTTATATCTATGGGACTTGTAACAAGTCTGGTAATGTCAGCTGAAATACACAGCTTTACTGAGAATGTGAATATATGACTTTATGCTCAGCCGACTATAAGATCAATGGGCCAGATTCAGTCCTGGTATCAGTATTGTTGATTCCCGTAACGCCATATCTTTTGCTGATACACAGCAATGGTATATTTTCGGAAAATTAAGCTGTAATCTGCTTATCAGTTTCCTGATTTCTTGTTTTCTCAGAATCACTGCTGATAACGGCATGCAGTTTCTCTCCCAGGAAGCATTTTTGCATTATTTATAACAGACTCAATTTGCAGTAGTAGAGCACTAGCATTTGCTAGTCTAAAATTAGGCTGAAGCAGCAGTCTTCCCTGAATGTTTGTACTAGAAGCCTTTTCCAGTTGTTGGTCTCTAAGCATTTTATCTGGCTACCTGCCAGATTCTTGGGGGCTTGCCAGAGCATGGGGTAACTTGCAGCAGCAGAGATGTTCTTTAGTTTTTCTCTCATGCTGTTTGAATCTATAGTATTTGGAAACCCTATTACCATAAAAGGTTTTTTTTTATTGCATATAGTCTATGAAAGTGGAACAAATAACCCCCCATTTATACCTGTTTAGAGCTGGAGAAGTATGGGGAAAATAGTCCGATGATTTTTTCCTACAAAAATTGCAGCATTCATTAAGTATAAGATTCATAGATATTATTTGAGCAGCTTTGTACCTATAAAAAATGACTTCTCAAAAAATGAGGAATAACGGTAGTTTGAACGAAGGGGTGTGATTCAAACTAATGCGTCCTGGAGCACACTTCCTTGTTCGAATCAGCTGTTGAGCGGAATAACGTGTGGGCGAGATTATGCTAATGAAGTGTGGGATATTTAAATCCCCGCTTCATTAGCAATTTCGGTCACCTACATTTGCATCTCTAGCTCGAACTAGGGAGCAAGTGTAGATGTACCCTAAGAGATTAGTAAGACTTGATTTCCCCTTACAGAAACCATGCTGACTCTTGCCCAAGAAATGATCTTCTTCTATGTGTCTGACAAATTTATTCTTTACTATTGTTTCAACTAACTTGCCTGGTACTGACTTTAGACTTACACGTCTGTAATTGCTGGGATTGCCTTTAGAGCCCTTTTTAAATATTGGTGTTACACTAGCTATCTTCCAGTCATTGGGTACAAAAACTGATTTAAAGGATAGGTTACAAACCATAGTTAATAGTTGCGCAATTTCACATTTGAGTTCTTTCAGAACTCTTGGGTGAATGCCATCTGGTCCCGGTGACTTGTTACTGTTAAGTTTATCAATTAATTCCAAAACCTCCTCAAATGGCACTTCAGTCTGTGACAAGTCCTCAGATTTGTCACCTACAAAGGACTAGTCAGGTTTGGGAATCTCCCTAACATCCTCAGCCATGAAGACTGAAGCAAAGAATTCATTTAGTTTCTCCGCAATGACTTTATCGTCTTTAAGTGTTCCTTTTTTTATCTCAGTTATCCAGGGGCGATACCACTGAAACAAGCAGCCAATGAGAACAGGATTAGGTGTTCAGTACAGGTCATGTCCTTTCCCAGCTTCTCTGTGTCTTGGGTGCTCCTGGAAGAAATAATTTGAAGTGTTGCTCTTGTCATGTTTTGCCAGGATGACATGTAGTTTTACGCCAAGACAGAAGAGGTGATCCTCTTAGGAAGACTAAGGCTTATTGCCAAAAAGGAGTGTTTTCCCCATGGGATAGCTAATGTATGTGAGTTGTTCCCCTGCAAAACAAAAGTAGAGACAAACACTGGAATTTTGCCATTTGAGAAAGTAGCTAAAGTCAAGCATGGGAGCAGTGCATAGTGCTGACCTTGCTTAGCTACTTCATGGAAAATGCTACAGTTACAAAGTCCCCCCATTTAAGTTTTAGCAGTGAGACAATGATGGCACATTAGTCATGTCACTGTAACCACCCCCCCCCCCCCACCCCGGAGTGAAAGAAACTCTCTGGCTTGCTTTCTTAGGGAGGAGCTCACCTCCTTTATCAGCTCTTCAACACACTGCCTATAACACTTTAGGTGCTTCAGTTCCTTGGTCTCTAAAATGGGTATAATATTTACCCAGTTCACAGGTGTGTAGCAAGGTGACTTTATCCATTAATATTTGTAATAAACTTTGAGATCCTTTGAGAGAATATTCCATGAGAGCTTTACCCACCATCTACTGGAGTCCTCTCCATTGACTTCAATGGATGGTGGATCAGGTCCTAAAAGTACATTATTATTTGTTGGACAATGGCACAGATTTGCCAGAGATCAGCCTGTGATGAGTGAGAGGAGAGTTAGCCACATGCATTTAAATAAGTCACTGAAAGCATGGTGCCTTTATTCCCTAAAAACATATCAAATACAGAAAAATTATCTACTTATAGTCACAAAAATATACCAAATACAGTGGTCAAGCTATAGAAATTACAATGGACATTTTTCAAAATAAACTTCACTTACGTCCATACTTCAATTGCATTCTTTTGAAAGAAAATCAAAAGAACAGAGGGTTTTTTCCAACATTGGTAAACCTCATTCTATGAGAGAGAATGCCTTTTCTGAAAGAGCTCTTTTAGAAAAAGGTGTGTGTAGATGGGGAAGAGGGAGTTTTTTCAAAAGAAGAGGAAAGAGGAAAAAGCACGGGTACCCTGGTGGCCATTCTGTCCATAGTAATCACAGCTTAAATACGAGATAGCGTCCATTCAGCGTGGATGCTATCTTTTGAAAAAGCAGATTGCCTTTTCGATGCGCTTTGGCCTTGTGGACGCTCTCTTTCGGAAGAAGTTTTTTCGGAAGATCTCTGCAGTCCTGGGCTGTGTATAGACTGCATCCCTTTTCGGTAAAAGGGATGCAAATTAGACATATCGCAATTGCAAATGAAGCGGGGATTTAAATCCCCCCGTTACATTAGCATAAAAATGGCTGCTGCTTTTTTCCGCCTTGGAGCTTTGCCAGTCTAGATGCGGATTTTTCTGAAAATAAAATAAATAAAGCCTTTTCTGAAAGATCCCTTATCCCTTATTTTAAGAGGAATAAGGGATCTTTTGGAAAAGGCTTTATTTTCGGAAAGATCTGCATCTAGACTGCCGTTTTTTTCCGGCAAAGCTCCGAGCTGGAAAAAAGCGGCAGCCATTTTTATGCTAATGAAGTGGGGGAGATTAAATCCCCGCTTCATTTGCAATTGCGATATGTCTAATTTGCATCCCTTTTACGAAAAAGGGATGCAGTCTAGCCACAGCCTAGATGTACTCTTTGAGGAGATCTTAAATAAAGGTTGGACATCTTAAATAATTATTCACATCTCATAACATTTAATGGTACTGTATTGGCTGTGCTCACCAAGGAACAGTGACAATTGGAAACAGTTCATGCACAGTGACATCTGTGCTTTAGCAGTATTGCTGGCAGAATGGCAGCAGGCAAGGTGGCAGTAGCCAAAAGTTGAATAATAATACCCTGGAATATACTCATGCAGTACCTTTTTATTGTAAAGCAGCCAGTGCTTTCTTCTTATATGTAGACCAAGAAACCATTGCCACCTAGTGTCCTAAGAAGTGAATTTTTAAACCAATTATCAAAAATTCAAGTCACATTTAATTTAAGAAAGGGAAAACTTGCACTGACTTTAGTAAGAACAGGATTTGGCCCATATTATACTGATACAAATCACCTCTAATAAACCAATGTGATAGTATCTGGCTTAAGTAAAATAATGGTGATACTATTTGTTTGCTGTCAATAAGTCCAAAATAAACAAAGATAGGTAGAAACACACTGAAATCAAAGAACATCAGGGAACACACCAGATTGAGAGTGAGGTGAAGTAGCTTTTCAATTTGGGTACCCAAAGTACATGAAGTCAAAGCAGGCCATTTCTCCCCAAAATAGATAGTGGTGCTAGCCAGTGTTCCCTTTCAGATTTTCCATCCATGAGCAGAATGAGTTTTGTCTTGTGCACCAATATTGATGTCATGTGTGCTTGTTTGGATGTGTGCCACTGTGGTGCCCACCAGTTACTAAAATGAGGGATAATGAACAAGGTGCATGACCCAACGCACACCCCCGCCCCCCAAAAACCACCCAGTTGGGGGCCACTTCCCATTCTTGCCCTCTCAGCTGCTCAGGACAGGTTGTGCAGGTGCAGGGGCAGGTCTACAAAGGGGCCACCCACCACTCTCCAGGAGATATACCCACATCTGCAACCGGGCACCTTGAGCAACACTGGGGAGGAGACCAGCCTTGGAGCCCTGCCCAGGTTGGAACAGGGAACCAGAGAGGAAAGGCTTGGTGCCCCCCTGCAACTCAAAGCCATGAGAGCTTTCCAGTGCACCCCGGGATAGCCAGGCCCTGGACTGCGGTGTGCCAGGCTGCCCCAAACACGCCCACAGTGCTGCTGTGTGTCTGACACGCGCATGCCGCACGTTAACAGACACATCTCTCTCCCTGGGGGAAGATGCCAAATGGGCTCAGCTCCTGGGCACAGTCTATGGGCTGGGTCCCCAGGCTCTAACCCAGCAATTCGATTTGCACAGTGCTTGGCACAGGCAGTGGCTGGAGAAGACATAATGTGGGGCCAGCGCTAATCCAAAGGGAAACCAGCGTGTCCTGACAACAGCTCAGCTGGCTCTGCTGTAAAACAGGCGCGGACGGTCACTGCAGATGTGGGAGAGGATCTTCAGAAACATGGGGTGATTTCAGACACCGCACGTTCCGTGTGCCTGAACTTGAGGCAGGGACGCAGTGCTATTTTTAGTACCGTGGTCCCAGTCCCAGCCCCAGCCCCAGTTGGCGGTGGGGCCGTGTGGTAGACAGCTGCTCCATGTGCTGGGACTGGAGCCAGAGCCATGGTGCTATTTTTAGTACCGCAGCCCAGGCTCCGGCAGTTGTCACACGGGCCGCATGGTGGCTGCCCCGCTGCTCCTGGGGTGGGGGCAGCCACCCGCCATGCGGCTCTGCCCCCAAGAGTAGCTGGGGCTGCATGTATGTGGCTCTGCTGAGGAAGGGGAGGAGGGACCAGGCCCTATCAGAGGGGGGACAGGGGGAAGGGGGGAAGGGAAGGGCAGGAGGACCATTTGGCCCGGGCCTTGGGAGACAAAGGAGCCTCAAATTTTGAGAGTAGTAATGAATTCTGTTACTGTAAAGTGATTTTGCTCACTCTGAGGGTGAGTTTAAGCTTTAAATTATATGTTTATAGGAGATTTTCTTATTCCTGTTTTTTCATATGTATCATCGTATATAATAACCATATCAGGCTCAGCTGCAAGCTACCACTTCATCCAGTTTTAGATTCACCTTTAAAGGCTTTTTTGTGAGAATAAAATTTTAATTGTAGTTGTTTAATAAACTTTCTATCTAATCTGGCAGCAGTGGCTTTGGCTGCATGGCTCTGCTGAGGGGTGAGCAGGACCGAAATTCTTGGTGCATGACCACTCTAGCTTAACTAGGAGGTCTTCAGGTATCTGAAACTCAGAAGACAATCCTACAAGTAGTTGAAACTAGGTCAAATGATAAATATAAACAGATAATACTAGTATGTAGAGAGAAAAATGTGAAAGGCCAAGGCACAAAACAAGATCAAAGTAGCCAGAGACATAAAGTCGTCTATAAATATGTTAGCAGTAAGAGGAAGATGAAGGACAGGGTAAGCCCATTACTCAATGGTGGGGAAAAACATTTACATAAAATGTGGAAATGGCATAGGTTGGACCTCCCTGATCCAGCATCCTTGGGACCTAACCAGTCCTGAATGAGGGAATTTCCCAAAACAGGAAAGGTTCCCTGCCACCATCATTTTCCACTGCCAGCTTTGCTTCCAGCCCCTGCCTCCAGCTGGTTGTGCTGCCAGCCTTGGCTGGTCTTTCCAGAAACTGCCCTCACCCCCAACCCTACCCCTACCCCACCCCACCCATGGGGATCTAGTGTCTACTTCAGGGCTCTTGGCTATGCTGCTGGCTCCCCCCACGCCCCTCCACTTCAGGGCTGCCAGACATTCTGTCCCATCCCCAGGACTCTGAGCCCTCTGGTCCAGGAACATGCATGATCCTGCTGGTTTAGGGAGGTAAAATCTATAAGTGCTAAATTACTTTTTTGTTTTAGTTTTCACCACAAAGGTTAGTAGCGACTGGATGAATAACATAGTGAATGCCAGTGAAAATGACATCGGATCAGAGGCCAAAATAGGGAAAGAAAAAGTTACTTAGATCAGTTAGCTATTTTCAAGTCACCAGTGTTGGATGAAATACATCCTAGAATACTCAAGGAGCTGACTATGGAGATATTTGAGCCATTAGCAATTATCTTTAAAAAGTAATGGAAGGTGAGAGAGTCCAGAGGACTGGAAAAGACCAAATATACTGCCAATCCATAAAATGGAAATAAGGATAACCCAGGTAATTACAGACCAGTCAGCTTAATTTCATTATCCAGAAAGATAATGGAGCACATCATTAAGTAATCGATCTTCTAACATCTTGAAGACAAGAAGGTGATAAGTAAAAGTCAGCATGGACTGGTCAAGAATAAATCATGTCAAAGAATCCTAATAGCTTTCTTTGACAGAGTAACAAGCTTTATGGGGGGAAGTGGTAGAGGCGGGTCTATATTGACTCTCCTAAGTCTTTTGATGCTGTCTCACATGACTTTCTTATAAACAAACAAGGGGAATAAAACCTATATGGAGCTAGTACAACGTGGGTGCATAACTAGTTGGAAAACCATTTCTGTAGAGTAGTTATTGGTATTTCATATTCCATCTGGAAGAACATATCCAGTGGTGTCTTGCAGGGATAAGTTCTTAGTCTGATTCTATCAATATCTTCATAATTTAAGATGGGCAGATGATGCTAAGATGGGAGGATTTGCAAGAGCTTTGGGGGACAGGATTACAATTCAAAATGAACTGGACAAACTGGAGAAATTATCTGAAGTAAATAGGAAGAAATTCAGTGTGGAGAAATGCAAAGTATTACACTTACAAAGGAACAATCACTTCTATACATACAAAATGGGAAACGACTGCCTAGAAAGGAGCACTGTGGAAAGAAGTTTGAGGCAGGATTCCCTGTAAGGTGTGCACCTAGCGGGCACGCACCAAGAATTTTAGTCCCACCCAGGCCCTCTCAGAGAATGACAGAGGCCCGGGCCACTTTGAGTTTAAAGGCTCCAGCCCCAGCCCCCACCAATGTATCTAACTTCTCATCCACAGGGTCGTACTAAAAGAATATATGAAAATGAACACTTTTGAGACATTTATTAACAATTAAGTCTTTATACCAATAGCATGTCTATTAAACATGTAACTGTAATTGTGAGTTTCCACTGCTAGCAAAACTCTTCATTTTAGGAATGCTTTTCTGGCTTTGTTGTGTGCAAACTTGCTTATAATTGAAGAAAAATCTAATTTACGTGCAATGTCACTGTTAACATTAAGCATTGAGAGTCCATTCAAATGCTCTTACCTCATTGCAGAATGATGATAGTTCTTTATTTGTTTTAACATGTGGAAGGTGCATTCATCTGAAGCCATTGATGCAGGGAGACTGACAAAAATTCGTAATGCAATTGTGATATTAGGAAATAAAGTCGACAGGCTGAGATCGACTATTTCTTGAAGCAGTTCTTTTGTCTTGCAATCCAATTTAAGGTTGGGGGAATGTATACATTTCATGAAGATGATCTCATGACAGAGATCTATTGAAATTTCATTGTTGTACCTTTGTTGAAACTGTTTAGCTGCTGAATATAGGTCTTTATCACTTAGGGTATGTCTACACTACCCTCCTAGTTTGAACTAGGAGGGTAATGTAGGCATACCGCACTTGCAAATGAAGCCCGGGATTTGAATTTCCCGGGCTTCATTTGCATAAGCGGGGAGCCGCCATTTTTAAAACCCCGCTGGTTCGAACCCCGTGCAGCGCGGCTACACGGGGCACGAACTAGGTAGTTCGAACTAGGCTTCCTAGTTCGAACTACCGTCACTCCTCATTTCACGAGGAGTAATGGTAGTTCGAACTAGGAAGCCTAGTTCGAACTACCTAGTTCGTGCCCCGTGTAGCCGCGCTGCACGGGGTTCGAACCAGCGGGGTTTTAAAAATGGCGGCTCCCCGCTTATGCAAATGAAGCCCGGGAAATTCAAATCCCGGGCTTCATTTGCAAGTGCGGTATGCCTACATTACCCCGCTAGTTCGAACTAGCGGGGTAATGTAGGCATACTCTCAGTTCTCAGAATTCCCAAAGGAATCCAAAAAGGGTACAGATTTGTTGCGGTGTCTCAAATTGTTGTGTAAGACCGGATTAGATGGAGTTAATAACAACAACAAAAAATCATTGACTTGATAGTGCCTTTCTGCATCAGATTGAGATGTTAGGCTATAACTGCTGGAAAACTCAGATGAAATGTCAATACCCTGTGTTAGGGTATGTCTACACTACCACCCTAGTTCGAACTAGGATGGTTAATGTAGGCATTCGAAGTTGCAAATGAAGCCCTGGATTTAAATATCCTGGGCTTCATTTGCATCTTGCTGGGCGCCGCCATTTTTAAATCCCCGTTAGCGTGGACTCCGTGCCCGCGGCTACACGCGGCACGGAGTAGGTAGTTCGAATTAGACTTTCTAATTCGAACTACCTACTCTGTGCCGTGTGTAGCTGCGGGCACGGAGTCCGCAGTAACAGGGATTTAAAAATGGCAGCGCCCGGCAAGATGCAAATGAAGCCCGGGATATTTAAATCCCGGGCTTCATTTGCAACTTTGAATGCCTACATTAACCACCCTACTTCGAACTAGGGTGGTAGTGTAGACATACCCTTATTGATTTGGACTCAGAAAGGATTGCGTTCCATTGATCATGAATCTTTTGAATATCTTTAAGAAGTCATTCCTTGTTATCCCTCTCAACATCTAATGTAGCATTTTGTGCTTTAATTACAAGATTAGTTTCATGGATCCTTTTTAGCAGCTTCACCCACATAGATGACATTAGTGTGCATTCAAATTTGAACGTATACTTCTGAATTGACTTAAGCTCAGGGCGAGCCTGTGCTGTGAGAGTAAGAGATTCAAGCTCACTTAAAGCCTTTCTCACAGAGTCCAAATGCTATGCAACTGGCTTAACGCTATCAGTTTGTGCTGACCATCTTGTTGTCAACATGCCCTGAAGGGAAATAGGCAGATGCTGCTTCAGAATTTCCCACTTTTGAGGACTACTACTGAAGAGGTTGTACAATTGCTGGACTGTTCTAAAGTATGTGATTGCTTCCTTGCATGATTTAATGCAATCAACAGCAACAAGATTTATTGTGTGGTTGCCACAACTATAGAAAATATAATTTGGATTTTGCTCAAGAAGGACTCTTGTATTCCATTGTATTCCCAGCCATATCGGATCCATTGTCATGGGCTTGGCCAATGCAGACTTGAAAATTTAATTTGAAGCCTTCCAGAAATTCTAATACATGAGCAGTGATTTCTTTTCCATTTTGTCATGAAATTATCAAACAAAATGAATCATTCTTCAATTGAATTTCCTGCAATTTTTATCTATTGAACAACCAACATTGTCTGTTCTTTATGAGAACAGTTTGGAGTTGCATTAATAATAATTGAAAAGTATTTCTCACATTGTATCTCTTCAAGAATTGTTGTTTGCACAAATGTCCCACATAGCTCAATAAACTCATTTTGTATTCTAGTATACAAATAATAGACTTGCATGCGTTTTCTGCTCTCTTGTGATTCACAAATACACTTAATGTGGCCTGATAAAAGTTGGTCATACTTGCTAAGAAGCTCAAGTATACCAAGAAAGTTTCCATTTGTAGCGTCACCAATACGTTGACTGGAATCAAACAAAGCCAATCCTGATTCAGAAAGAAAAAGAATGACATTCAATATGCACTCAAGGAGTTTCTTCCAGTTATCAGTTTCTGTGTTTATTTCACTCAGGAGTAAGTTTTCATTTGAACTGTCAGCTAGTGCTGCTCTACTAGCTGATTTCCATGTAACATAGTTGTTTTTATGCAATACTGAAGTTTCATATTCGGGTATTCGGTCTTTCAACTTCCTCCAACCTCTACTGATGCTCCAACCAAATGGATTAAACAGTATTGATGCATTTGAAGTACAGGCAGTCCCCGGGTTACGTAAAAGATAGGGACTGTAGGTTTGTTCTTAAGTTGAATCTGTATGTAAGTCGGAACTGGCATCAGCCGCTGCTGAAACTGATCAGTTTCAACCGCAGCTGAATCTGGATGGCAGTTCTGACTTACATACAGATTCAACTTAAGAAACCCAGGCATCCCCAAGTCAGCTGCTGCTGAAACTGATCAGCGGCTGATTCCAGGAAGCCTGGGGCAGAGCAACTCTGCCTCGGGCTTCCTGTAGTCAGCCGCTGGTCAGTTTCAGCAGCAGCTGACTTGGGGACGCCTGGGGCAGAGCAGCTGGGGTGCTGCTGGGTTGCTCCAGTAGCGCGGCTCCTCGGCGCTACTGGAGCAACCCAGCAGCACCCCAGCTGCTCTGCCCCAGGCGTCCTGATTCAGCCGCTGCTGAAACTGACCAGCAGCGGCTGAATCAGTACGCCTGGGACAGAGCAGCTGGGGTGCTACCGGGTTGGTCCGGAGCGGCGCTGCGGGACTACCCCAGCAGCCCCCAGCTGCTGTACCCCAGGGGTAGGCAAGAAAAGCCTGGTCTGCTGGGGGGGGGGCACTAGCTGCACCCCCCCAGCAGACCAGGGAGACGGGGAGCAAAGCTGAGGAGCACGCCCGCAGTGGGATAGCCCGGGCGCACTTGGGCTGTCCCCCTGCGGGCGTGCTCAGCGGCTTTGCTCTCCGTCTCCCTGGTCTGCAGAGAGATGGGGAGCAAAGCCTTGGAGCACGCCCGCAGCGGGACAGCCCGGGCGCGCCTGGGCTGTCCCGCTGCAGGCTTGCTCCAAGGCTTTGCTCCTGTCCTCCTGGTCTGCTGGGGGGGGTCCAGCAAAGCCGCTGGACCCCCCCAGCAGACCAGGGACACCAGAGCAAAGCCGCCGCCTGGGCAGCTTTGCTCGTTTGCCCAGGAGCAAAGCCGCCCAGGTGGCGGCTTTGCTCGGGTGTCCCTGGCTGCTGGGGGGGTCCAGTGGCTTTGCTGGCCCCCCCCAGCAGACCAGGGGGATAGGAGCAAAGCCGCCCAGGCGGCGGGAGTCCTGCTGCCTGGGCGGCTTTGCTCTGGGGCAAACGAGCAAAGCCGCCCAGGCAGCGGGACTCCCACTGCCTGGGCGGCTTTGCTCGGGTGTCCCTGGTCTGCTGGGGGGGTCCAGCGGCCTTTCTGGACCCCCCCCCAGCAGACCAGGGTGACAGGAGCAAAGCTGCCCAGGCGGCGGGAGTCCCGTTGCCTGGGCGGCTTTGCTCGGGTGTCCCTGGTCTGCTGGGGGGGTCCAGCGGCTTTGCTGGACCCCCGCAGCAGACCAGGGAGACCGGGAGAAGCTTTTCTTGCCCCAGAGGACACAGGTGGCGACTCGCTGCCCGTGAGCTCCCGGGGCGAGTAAAGCCCGGTTCGTAAGTGCGTATCCGACGTAAGTCGGATCCGCGTAAGTCGGGGACTGCCTGTAAACTGTTAAAAATGAAACAGGGTACAGTACAGAGCCTGTTTTTCCATGCTCCAGAAGAGCCAGTCTCTTGTGTAGATCTCTCCATTTGGAAGAGTTTTATGAGCAGATGAGCGGGAAAAGCATGATTTTCAGCATCTTTCGGTATATTACTGGGAATCTGAAAACAACTAATTTTGAGAAATGACTGCATTTGAGCAACATTGTTTTTATCAAGAAGTCCAATATCAGGTTCTGATGACACTGTTGTTATACTGTGTCCTGTGCTAGTCATAAGTTCTCGGTTTTGCTGTGCAGCATCTCTGAGGTCCTCATTTTCTGCCTGCAGTCTCTAAATTGAGTGTAGATTCTGCATCTATCTCTAGTGTTGGCATTTCTGTGTCTTGATTAATGACCTCATTTTGAGGCAGTGTCATTGAAATTTCATTTTTAGATACAAAGTTTTCCTCATCAAAACTGGAAGTGTCACTATCAGTAGTCACCATTTAATGGCTGGGGTGTCTTTACTATAAGAACTGATGTTTGGCTTTTAATTCTTAACTGTTGCTTCATTCTGTTGCTTTTGCCATCTCTTACTTGCACCACTTTCAAATTTTTGCTTCATTTTTATAAAAGGGTTCTTTTAAAACTCAGTAACACACAATAAATGTATTCACTAAAGTCTATTGTTTATACAAAATTTTAATTTTAATTATTATTTACTATGGCCCTTATAGCCTTATTTCAAAGTCTGGAAATTTCCTCTGCTAACATGTTTCCATTATTAAATTCCTCTAATAACTGATATGTTATTATGAATATGAACATGGGGTGATTGCCAGATTAGATATAAAGTTTATTAAACAACTACAATTAAAAGTCTATTTTCACAAAAAAGCTTTTAAAAATTAATCTAAAACTTGATGGAGGTAGCTTACAGCTGAGCCTGATATGGTTATTGTATATGAAGACACATAAGAAAAAACAAATATGAAAATCTCCTATGCAGAGATAAGCATCTAATTTAAAGGTTAAACTTACCCACAGACCAAGCAAAATCACTTTACAGTAACAGAATTAATTACAACATTCAACACTTCTGCCCCCCCTCCTGCCCGCAATAGGGCCTGGTTCTCCACCCCACCTAGCAGACCTGTGCAGCCATGACCCCAGCTGCCCTTGGGGATATGGCTGCATGGCAGGTGGCTGCCCCAGGAGCTGCTGGGCAGCCACCAAGAAGCCCATGTAGCAGCTGCTGGAGCTGGAGCCTGGGCTACAGTACTAAAAATAGCACTGTGGATCTGGCTCCAATCCTGGCGCAGGGGGCAGCTGTCTGTTACATGGCCCTGCCCCTGGGAACAGCTGGTGCCACGGCTGCATGGCGGCTGCTGGGGCTGGGACCGCAGTACTAAAAATAGCACCGCGGCCCCAGCTCTAGACCAGGAATACTGAGCGTGCTGTTTCTGAAATCACCTCATGTTTCTGAAGATCCTCTCCCACATCTGCAGGGACTGTCAGCACCTGCTTTACAGCAGGGCTAGCTGAGGGCTGAGCTGTTGTCAGGACAAGCTAGTTTCCCTTTGGATTAGCACCGGCTCCACATTATGGGTATGTCTACACTACAGCACTAATTCGAACTAACTTAATTCGAATTAGTTAATTCGAACTAAGCTAATTCGAACTAGTGCATCTAGACCTAAAAACTAGTTCGAATTAGCGTATTGCTAATTCGAACTAGCATGTCCACATTGAGTGGACCCTGAACCGAGGTTAAGGCTGGCCGGAAGCAGTGCCGGCAGGGCATCAGATTAGGACTTAGAGCGTAGAGCTGCTGTCTCAGGCTAGCTGAGGGCTGTGCTTAAAGGGACCCGATCCCCATCCCGGACAGACAGTTCTCAGGGGTTCCCCGCTCACTTGTCTAACTCGATGAGGGACAGCAAAGCAGTCCTGGCTTGGAGTGGCCTGAATGCCCACACTCGGCACATCACAACACTCGGCACATCAGACCGGCTGCACTTGCCACAGGCTGCCATCCGGAGGGGGAGGTCAATCGGGGGGCTGCAGGAGAGCTTCTACCCCAAGGAGCCCGCAGAGCCACCCCAGTCCTCCCCATTGGGGGCTCGTATCCCATTCCTCCCTCACCTCCTTCCACTTACCCCTCCCTAACCCCCCTTCCTGATGTACAAAATAAAGGACACGTGTTCAAAAATAGAAACTCTCTTTATTGAACAAAACTCGGGGAGACTGGGAAAAGGAGGTGGGAGAGGGGAAGAGAGAGGGTGGGAGAGGAGAGGGCAACTAAAATGATCAGGGATTTGGAACAGGTCCCATATGAAGAAAGGCTAAAGAGACTGGAATTTCTCAGCTTAGAAAAGAGGAGACTGAGGGGGGATATGACAGAGGTCTATAAAAGCATGGGTGTTGTGGAGACGGTGCATAAAGAAAAGTTCTTCATTTGTTCCCATAATAGAAGGACTAGAGGACACCAAATGAAATGAATGGGTAGCAGGCTTCAGAGTAATAACAGAAAGTTCTTCTTCACAAAGCAAATAGTCAACCTGTGGAACTCCTTGCTGCAGGAGGCTGTGAAGGCTAGAACTATAACAGAGTTTAAAGAGAAGTTAGATAAATCCATGGAGGCTGGGTCCATGGGGTGGTATTAGCCAAGGGATAGAAATGGTGTCCCTGCCTGAAGTTTGTGGAAGGCTGGAGATGGATGACACGAGACAAATGGCTTGGTCATTGTCTTCGGTCCATCCCCTCCAGGGTAGCTGGTGTTGGCCACTGTCAGAAGACAGGCTACTGGGCTAGATGGACCTTTGGTGTGACCCAGTACGGCCATTCTAAGTTCAGGGCTCAGGGTCGGGGGTCTCACTGGACCACCTTGATTTTCATGCAAACCTGCTCCTGGGTGGCCAGGCTGGCAGCTGTCCAGCCCTAGATGGCCACTTTCCTGTGCCTAGTGCAGAGGTCATGGATGAGGTCCACGATGTCCGCACTAGACCAGGCGGGCACCCGCCTCTTGCGGCCCCGGGCAGGCTCTTGGGAGCCGCCAGCCTGGTCCTGGGAAGAGTCGGAGGGCTGGGTGGCAGCGGGTGGCTGGCTCGTGCCATGCCAGGTGCAGGGTCTGCTGGCTGGGTGCTGGCAGGCTTGCATCTGGCACGGGCACTGTAGCCAGACCATGCCCCTATAAGGGCTCCGGGGCCGGGAGGGGGCAGAAGAGTTTCCTTGGTGGTGCCCAGAGTGGCCACCAGGGAAAGCTGGGGAGGGCTAGCTTCCCACTAGTTCGAATTAAGTAGCTACACAGCCCTTAATTCGAACTACTTAATTCGAACTAGGCGTTAGTCCTCGTAGAATGAGGTTTACCTAGTTTGAATTAAGCGCTCCGCTAGTTCAAATTAAGTTCGAACTAGCGGTTTGTATGTGTAGCGCCTATCAAAGTTATTTCGAACTAACGTCTGTTAGTTCGAATTAACTTTGTAGTGTAGACACCCCCTATGTCTCCTCCAGCCACTGCCTGTGCCAGGCACTGTGTGAACCACATTGCTGGGGAGGGGCCTGAGGAGCCAGCCCACAGACTGTGTCCAGCCAGGTAGACGCTGAGCCCATTTGGTTGGCAGTGTAGTGGGAGCGTAACACCTTTTCCAGTGTCAGTTAGCATGTGGCATGGGCACGTCAGACACGCAGCAGTGCTGTGGGCATGTTTGGGCCAGCCCGGCACTCAGCAGTCTGGAACCTGGCTCTCCCAGGTGCGCTCTGGAAGGCTTGCACGGCTCTGCATTGCAGGGGGGTACCAAGCCTTTCCTCTCTTGTTCCCTGTTCCAGCCTGGCTAGGGCTCCAGGGCTGGTCTCCTCCCCAGTGTTGCTCAGGGTGCCTGGTTGCAGATACAGGCACATCTCCTGGAGATCGGTGGGTGTCTCCTTCTCAGCCCTGCCCCTGCAGCTGTGCTATCTGTCCCGTGTGGCTGAGGCGGTGAGAACAGGGTGGTGCCCACAGCTGGGTGGTTTTCAGAGTGTTTGTGTGTGTGTGTAGGGTCATGCACCTTGTTAATTATCCCTTGTTTTAATATTTTTTCTTCCATAACCATATATATATAGATATAGATATAGATATAGATATATAAAGTTACTATAGTTAGTAACTGGTGGGCACCACAGTGTCGCACATGACATCAATATTGGTGCAGAAGACAAAACTCACTCCTCACAGATGGAAAATCTTCGAGGGAACACTGTCCCTGACCCATACTTCTTATCTTCTTACATGGTGGGATAGTTTGCTCTGTACCCTTAACAGTGTCTGTTTGAAAACGTGCCAGTTCCCTTGAACTCCTTTTCACCTTAGACTTTCTTCCCATGGGTGTTATCTAGCATCTAAGTCTGCCTTCTTGAAATCCATTATCATTACAGTGCTGTTCTACCTCCAACCATTCCTTACAGAGTCATGAACTCCTGTCATTACATGAGGGCCGTCCCTACCAATGCTCATGCCCTACACAGACTAGCACCTGCTCCCAACACTGGGGTGGGAGGGTACTCTGGAGCAGCAGAGGGGAGGGGCTTCAGAGGCAGAAGTTATTGGGTGCATGAAGAGGGCAGAGAGGGAGGCTCACTGCAGTTCCAGGAGAGCACGCGGCCGTGAGTGCAGGCTGAAGGACTTAGGAGGAGCAGAGGGAAGCCTCAGAGACAGCCAGGGAGACTCAGCAGTTAGAAGGGGAAACTGCCTCTTCTCGCCAGCTGCCGGTTATGCTTTCTGCCCGTTAGTCCTCTTGACTCTTTGGTCTGCGCTTGCACCACTTGCTGTTGCCTGGTGAATGGTGGCTGGGTGGGGGGGGGGGTGCCCGGGGAATGAGGCTGGAGGCTGACAGTGCCGGAACAGAGTGCACAGGTTGGGAGGTCAGTCGGGGATGGGGCTGGAGGCTGAATGCCATACGCAGCATGCAGTTGCTAGGTCACCATGAAATTTGGGACAATTTGGTCCCCAGATTTTGTGGTGCCCTAGGCAGCTGCATGTGTGTTGTGTATCAGTAGGGCGTTCCTCACTTTCACCCAAGCTGCCTTCCACTTTCCAATTCTCAGCCAGTTCCTCTCTATTTCTCAAAATCAAATCTAGAACAGCCCCTCTGCTAGCAGCTTTCTCCACCTTCTGAAATGAAAAATGGTCTCTACTACATTTGTGATGGTCCACCCCTCCTCCATGCTATATGACCTTGTCCTATGTATACAAATATATATCACTCAAAGATGTTTTGGACAAAATGCCTCATGTAACCTTTGTGTAACCTATCAAATTTAATATCACAACTGACTGGATCTGTATATCTTATTTTGGTGTGTGTAGCACTCTTGTGTGTAAAGTTAAAGATATGAGGAATGGAATGGTTTATGGTTTTAAATGTGCAAGTGAAATCCATCAAGGTTGTTTCCCTCAAGGTCTGGGTGATCACCTGTAATCAGCCTCTTTTGTCCTGTAAGTCTAAGCAATGGTTGGTCTTAGGAAGACATGTGACCATCCCAACTGGTAGAGTCTGACCAGGTAATTTTCCATAGAAGGTGGGAGAGAGAACTACAAGTTCCTGATCAAAGTGGAATCTATAAAACAATGGGAAGTTGCTGTCCCTTTGTCTTTGGCTGGCATGACACACCCAAGAGAATAGCCAGAGACCCCAGGGGAAAAAATGATGATCCCTGGCTTGAAGGTTTGGCTGAAATAAGAATGGTTTTAGAGTAAGTTTGCAATAAGCTTTAATGTGTTAGAACAAGCTATGCATTTTCTGTTATTTTAAAATTTGCAATTTACTTGCTCTGTCTGTTTTCACTTGCAACCACTTAAATCCTACTGTTTGTGCTTAATAAAATCACTTTTATTTACTATCAAGACCACTGTATATAATTCTTAGCTATGTCTTTCTGCTTATTCACTGCTATCTTCCTGATAATGCATATTGCAAACAGTTTTTTCCATATCCAAAAATCTTTATAGAGTCAGAGTGTGTTCATTATTTTTGTGGCTGTTTGTTTATAAAAGCATTTCTGTAGCCCTTTTCACTGTAGTACCTAAAACTAAGGGTTTGTCATATTCACTTTATGTCTAAATGCAAATTGGCCCCATCAGAGTACTGTTTAAAACTAATGTTTCTAATGTTTACTTTGCATCTATCTATTGATCCCATCACCGTATTATTTTAATAACGGTATTTTGAAAGCTGCTCTTTTTTAAGTTAATCTTATTGCTCACTACATTATCCATTATTACATGCAATTATATTATTATAAATCATATCTTTTATCTCCCCAGGTTTTCACGACGAGATGAGATGAGCCCTATTAAATTGTTACAGACATTTCCTCTTGTTTAGTTAAGAAAACATGAAACATTCTAAAGTGATGAATAATTACAACATTATCCTATTGATCTGTCCACATCTCCTCAGTGCCACTCAATTGGAGAAGGGTCAGCTGCTGTATCTGCCAAGTAGGAGAAGGGAGATAATCACTAGTTAGTTTTCCTCTTATTTATTTGCCCTCCCCACAGATTCTACACATACAGGCATTCCCCGGGTTACGTACAAGATAGGGACTGTAGGTTTGTTCTTAAGTTGAATCCGTATGTAAGTCAGAACTGGCGTCAGCCGCTGCTGAAACTGATCAGTTTCAACCGTGGCTGAATCTGGATGCCAGTTCTGACTTACATACAGATTCAACTTAAGAACCCCAGGCGTCCCCAAGTCAGCTGCTGCTGAAACTGATCAGCGGCTGATTCCAGGAAGCCTGGGGCAGAGCAACTCTGCCTCGGGCTTCCTGTAGTCAGCCGCTGGTCAGTTTCAGCAGCGGCTGACTTGGGGACGCCTGGGGCAGAGCAGCTGGGGTGCTGCCGGGTTGGTCCAGAGCGGTGCTGCGGGACCAACCCGGCAGCCCCCAGCTGCTCTACCCCAGGGGTAGGCAAGAAAACCCTGATCTGCTGGGGGGGGCACTAGCTGCACCCCCCCCCCCAGCAGACCAGGGAGACGGGGGTGGCGGGACCGCCCAAGTCCTCCACGGCTTTGCTCCGTCTCCCTGGTCTGCTGACCTGGGAGACGCGGAGCAAAGCCGCAGAGCACGTGGGCAGCGGGACAGTCCAGGCACGCCCCGGCTGTCCCACTGCTGGCGTGCTCTGAGGCTTTGCTCCCCATCTCCCTGGTCTGCTGGTCAGACCAGGGAGACGGGGAGCAAAGCCGAGGAGCACGCCCACAGGGGGACAGCTCAAGCGCGCCCGGGCTGTCCCGCTGCAGGCGTGCTCCGAGGCTTTGCTCCCTGGTCTGCAGGGAGACGGGGAGCAAAGCCTTGGAGCACGCCCGCAGCAGGACAGCCCAGGCGCGCCCGGGCTGTCCTGCTGCGGGTGCGCTCAGCGGCTTTGCTCCTGTCCCCCTGGTCTTCTGGGGGGGTCCAGCAAAGCCGCTGAACCCCCCCCCCCCAGCAGACCAGGGAGACCGGGAGAAGCTTTTCTCGCCCCGGAGGACACGGGTGGTGACCCGCCGCCTGTGAGCTCCGGGGCGAGGAAAGCCCCGTTCGTAAGTGCGGATCCGACGTAAGTCGGGGACTGCCTGTACCTCAGCTGCTGCCTACTATCACCAGTTCTCCTTTCTTTCTCCTGTGCCTTGAATTGTAACTTAATTATGAGGATATTGAACATGACTCCCATCAACCTCCCGCTGTGGGAGTAGCAGGGTAACTCAGAACAAGGTACATCTTTTCTAGCTACGTGATTAATATAGCTGGAGTTGCATTATCTTGATTTGACCTTCCCTTTTAACGTAGACCTGACCGAAGAGGTGCAGCACAGAACTCATCATCTAGGAGGGAGTAAAGTGGCTTCGTGGTGCCATTGTAGGTTTTTGATTTGTGGCTGCTTCAGATTCTGGAAAGGCCCCTGATATAACTTAGACAACCCTGAAGAACTCTCTGAGTTACACCTGCCTCCCCAGACTGTCCCATAGCTGCAGCCCTACCTGAATCTTTGCGGTGCTGCATGTTGCCACCCCACCTGCAATACATTCCCTAAACTGATGTCATGGGTGTTTTCCATAGCACCTCCCTCATCCACAGCTAGTGCTTTTAGAGGGCTTTTATACCACTCTGACCCTTGGACAAGATTAGGCTCTAATCTAGGGTGTGCACTGCCCAGTAGCCAGGAGGAATTCTGGCTGAGCCCATTAGAATTCAAAGTAAGGACAGTAGCTGCAGGAAGTCTCCTCATTGCAAACAAGGGTACAACCTCGCGCATATAAATACAGTGATTTGACTACTGCATGGGAAATCTCACCATGTAGTTTTTGAAATGCTGGCTGGTTCCCAGCAGGGAAAGGAGCAGAAAGCCAACAGCTCCTCCGGCGGCTGTACTGCCCCAACACTGTCCTTTGGCAGGGCTGCTGTACAGACTCCAGACAGACATAGCTGCGTGGAAGGGCTGAGGCCATAAGATCATGCCAAAAGAGCTGCCATCACTGTTGTGGTTCCAAGTTTCCAGCGTGGCAGGAGGGGGACAGATCCCACCCTTTGCTGGGTATGGGGACTGGACCGTGGAGACAGGATAAGGAGCGCCAGGAGAAGGAGTAGCCTGAGCACAGAATGGGGGAGGAGTCACATGAGGAGGTCACATGCCATACAGTTAGCTGTTCTTCCCTGCCCTATATTGGTAAGAAACGGATTCCACACACACCACTGTATATTACAGATTTATACTTAAAGCAGAGTTGAGATTTGCCCTTAGAGAATTGATAGCTCCTGTGTGTAATATGATGAATACAGAGTATCCTCCCCAAACATATCATACTTACTGTTTGAATAGAGAGTGAATTTCCTGAGATGTTACCTAGCTTGCGTTAAAATTAATTTAAAAGTGAGCCCATTAATGAGTTTAATTCTCTGCTGTCAGACAGTTTTGTGTCTTGAATTATTTTAATAGAATACACCATATTCTCCAAACTTTGTATGTGCTTAAAATGTTGCTATCTCCTGCGTGGGCCACATTTTGAAGAAATTAAGTTCTGATTAAGCTAACTACTTTTGAATCTATTTGCTTTAATTATTAAGGAGAGGCTGGTTGTGGCTCCATATTGAAAGATGCATTTTGAAGAGTGTTTAAAATATGGCATATATTTGTTTTTCTCTAAAAATCTATCCCTGTCATACTTTGTATAGCATTTGTTACTATTAGAACTGAATTTTCTGTGTAGACTTTGTTCTGCTTTCTTTTCATTGAGTTAGAATGGGTCAAAATTCTGCTGAGGCACTTTTTGGATGAAAAATGGCTTATTGACAAAACAGAAATCATCCCAAAAAGTTCCATTTTGATCAAAGATTTCGTTTTCACCAGCTGAAAAAAGAAATTGGTTTATGGAATTCTGACTTTTTTGTTTAACCCCAAAAATTTCAAATGAAAGTGTAACAAAAATGATGAGAGAGTTTTCAAGAAAATTTTACACCTGCAAAAAAATCCTCCCATAATTTCCTGACTAAAACGAAACGGAGCTATGGCTGAAATATATGCCCGACCATCTATTTTTGTTGACTGTTCTCTGCTTTAAAAATGTTCTTTGTCTACATACAAATGTGAAGAGATCAATTGTGAGTAGATCTGGAACAACAGGTAGTTTCCTAAAAGAAACATTTAGGATTTAGGGTAATTTTATCCATTATTCATCATATCTGAATGTTTATAGTCCAATGGTTAGATGAAGAATATCTTCTGTCAGCAGCTATACTTTCCTTTCAGATTTTATCCCACACCAGAGAACTTTTTATGTGCAGCTGCTGACAAAAGAGGTTCGATAAGAGTACAGGCACTGGACAGATGATTAGATCAGATAGTGAGTATGTATGTGGATATGGGGGGTTTGAGGAGCAGGAGATGGGCACAGGCAGTGTGTGTGAAAATCCAATCAGATAATAAAAAAAAAAACTTGTTGGGGGGGGCAGGAGAGAGGCGATTTAGAAAAACACCAGTGGCATCAGCTCCAGCCAGTAATTTCTAATATCAACGGGCAATTTTTAAATAATAAGGGGACTACACAGAGTCATTAAATTGAAATATACACCAAGTGTTAAGTTGACAGTTTAAGTGCTTTATGTTCCGTACTGCTGGACATCACCACCAACGAAGCGCTTCCCTTTAGATAAGGCCTGGGCAAAATATGACCTGCGGGCCTGATCTGGCCTGTGAAGCCACCGGATTTGGCCTGCGGATGCAGCGGGGAGACCGAGGCAGGCTCCCTGCTTGCCTTGCCCCATCCGCCCACTGCTCAGAACAGCGCCTGCCAGACCATTTCTCTTTCACAGCTGTGAGCCTGGGATGAGGGGGGAAAAGCTTCATGAGCTGCCCCCAGCCCCAGCACAAGCCCATCAGCCTGTTTCTGTTTCCCATTGCTCCTGTTTGAAAACAGGAAGCATCCCCCCCACCCCACTTATTGTTATTCATACGTGCACATGGCCCCTTCAGGCTGCCTGAGAACCCTGCTGGGCTGCTGGCAAGGGGTTACCCAGGTAAGCCTCCCAGCCAGAGCCTGCCTATGGCACTCCAGCCCCTCCCTCTCCCTACCATATGCCTCCCCACTCCTTCCACCACACACACATAACCCAAACCCTCTGCCCCCTCCTACGACCATACCCCCTCCTAGATTTGGCACCTCAATCCACTACCCCGATCACAATCCCCTCCTGCCCTAGGTCCCATCCCAAATCCCTGGAACCCAGTCCCCTGCCCTAGGTCACAACTGCCTCCTTCACCCAAACTCCCTCCCAGACCTCACTCTCCCTACTGCACCTCACTCCCTTACCCCAAGCTCCCTTCTGCATCCCACCTCCATCCCACACCCCTGACTTCCTCCATTAATATCATGACAGAGTGCAACCCTCAACCACTTTCCAAAATATTGGAGTGGCCCCCTCATCGAAAATTATTGCCCAGCCCTGCTTTAGATTCAGGTAGTAAGATGTTATTGCAAGCAACATATTCACTGCAGTGTTTGTTTGTTTTTCTAATCCTCTTCAAGACAAATCTCCAGGGAAAATGTTTAACACAGAACGTACCATTGCTTTGCTGTCAGCGATAAAAGGGGGGCACTGGCAAAGAGACAGAAGCAGACAGACGGGGGTGAGTGTTAGGTTGGGAGGTGTGTTCTGAAAGCATGGATCCAGACTTCATGAATGCAAAGAGAGTTCCATCTATAACTGCTCCTGCAGGGGGAAATTCACCGATAGCGAGAGGAGGGGAGAAAGGTTGGGAGGACCAACACAGCTGGGTAGTGAAGTAGCACCCAATACGGGATGTTTTCTTCTCTGTTCTCCCTGACCTGTTGACTCCCTGGACATAGGCATGGTGGCTAGGGATTTGGGGGTGCTGTATCACCTCTGGGCTCCTGGCCTAGCATCCAGGGTTCCAGATGCCAGCCCCATGCACCAGGGGTTTTGCTTTTGGCCCTGCACACCGGGTTCCCAGCTGCTGGCCTGTGTGCCAGGGGTTCTGCTGCCAACCCCATGTACTGGGTTCCCAGTTTGAGCCCCATAAGCCGAGAGCCTCGGCAGCCAGCCTCATGCTGAAGGTCCTGGCTGCTGGCCTCATGTGCCAGGGCTTTGCCCCCAGCCTCAGCCGGGGGTGGGGATGGACAGGGGTAAGAGGGCTCAGCACCCCTACTTTTAAAAATATTCCCATGACACTGTGCCTGGATCTGTCAGTAGGGTCGCCAGATGGTTTAACCAAAAATACTGAACACGCATACCCTGCCTTGCCCCCCCCCCCCCAAAAAAAAAAACCATCAGGAAAAAAATTCTGTTGAGAAAATAAAAGAAGACCAAAGTTGTTGAGATAAAAAAAAAAAGGACCCCAAGAGCGTGGCCCCTTTAAGAAATGCTTTTCAGGTTTTTTGGGTCTAACAGGTTGCTGGCGGCCGTCTACCATCTTGTCTCCCTGCTCTGGGCTGGACAGCTCCCCTGCAGACCCAGGTAAGCACCAGAATTTTTGCCTGCTGGCCATGAAAAAATCAGAAAATACCGGACATTTTAGGTTTCTGGTATTTTCTGAATTTTTTTTACCGGACAGGAGGCAAAAATATTGGACTGTCCAGGTCAATACTGGACACCTGGCAACCCTTCCTGTGAGTCTGAGGCCTCAAACTCCCCCAGCAAACTTCATGGCCCCCCAAAATACTTCCTTAGCTTCACTAAATTTTCTCACCTCTCCAGTGCCTCTTCCACAGTTTAGCTGATACATTATTATTAGTGATAGTGAAGTTCTACATCTTTCTACTGAGACAATTGCATTGCAACTGCTGCAATCCGTGTGGGTCTAATTAATCCGTGCTATAACTCCAGCAGACCATTGTGATATATATTTGGCCCTCTGAATCTTCTTTCTTGTGCTTTGTGGCTCACTGGGCTGATGTCTCAGCTCCTTCTGTGTGTGCAGGAACAGATTGCAAGCCTTCTGGCATGCTGAACACCTGGAAGGCAATGTATTGCATGAGGAAAGGTTTGTAACCTATCTGACAGCTTTAGCACAGTGAGAGTCTGATGTGATTATAAATTCACAGAACTGTTGATTGCAAATTAGGGTCACAGAGAAGTCAGCTAGATGAGTCAAAATTACAGGCATCTTCAAGTGCCTTGAAATGCTCATTTGTCTGCTGAATCAAAAGTCGTTTGTCCAAGTTAACTATATTCCATGTGAAGGCATTTTGTAAGAAGTCACAGGAGCTGAATGAGAAAATAAAGGGGCCAAATTTCTGAGGGCTGCCCACATAAATGGGTGAACTAGGCAAAATGTACATCCTGGAAAATTTTGCATTTGCACATGCAGGTCAGGTCGCTGCATATGCAATCATGCAACTATCTAACTATGCATGCAGTGTGGGTTAGATGGGTACAGCAAATGTGTTTGCAGTTTTGCATGGCTCACTGAGACGGGGTGTGCATATCTTGCACTGAAGCAGGTGTGGTTAAGACCCTGTGGGCAGAGGAAGTCCCACCCCTTACCCAGACTGCACATGCTCCAAATGCTGGGGCAGTATAAAAGGCAGCAGAGCAGCTCACTTTGGGCTGGCCAGCAAAGGGGAAGGACCTCCAGCCAGAGCTCTGGAGTTGCAACAGCCAACAATCCATGCAGTAGGAACTGAAGTTCCAGGAGACTGCCGCTACTCAGTCCCAGCGGAGCCCCAGGGAGGAGCCGCTGCTGGGGAGCTGGGAGATACTCCAGCAGCAACGGTAGGAAGGACCCAGGGAGGGTGCAGGAGCGGCTTCTCCTTCCCAAGTACACTCAACATGTTTCAGCCGGATTTCCTGCTGAGGGGGCGGTAGACTAATATGCCACTCACAGGACCCTGGGTTGGAATCTAGTGGAGCAGGGTGGGCCCGGGTACCTTCTACCGGGATGCTACCAACCCTACAGACTCTGGCTACTAGGCCACAGTACCCTGACACAAGGGCTTCTTATAGACTCTGGCTACTAGGGCATACTGCCCTGACACAAGGGCTGCTTACAGACTCTGGCCAGTTGACCATACTGCCTTGTGAACAGGACTACTAACCGACTTACTTTGATGCCCTTAGACAAGGGCTACTTGCTCTCTCTGGCCATTGTGACCAGGGCTGCTTACAGACTCAGTATTATCCTGAAATGAGAGGATAGCTTTGGATTCTAGAGATGGTTGACGATCCTGCGACTGAGCAGGCAATATCATCACCCTGGAATATTCTCACATATGGGGGTATGCATACGCCACCACACTCACTCATTGGCTTTTGAAATGCAACCCTTCAGATATGATCTTCATTACCGAGTGAAAACCAGCCATCTCCAAAATGATATGAGAGAGATGAAGGGTTGGGATTTATAAAGTTCACTAGGAAATATTTGGCATTAATCACCACCTCTACGTTCCGCCTTCTTCTCTTGATCTATCATTCGCATCACAGTCTGTTTTCTTCCTAGTTATGTCACCAGTAAATTACCTGGCACTCTTAGTTTTGGGATTCTCTTTTAGTACTTCAGTCCTGAACATTGTACCAACTATTGTCTAATATCACTCTTTTCTTTGACATTTAATCTTCTAATTCATGGATTCCTTGCTGCTGGCATTATGTCTGGCTACCTTTTGTGCCTTTTCTATCTTCACTGTGCTTGTTGTTACATCCTTCAAATCTTCCATAGCCACTTCACCCTTCGTTTCAATAGCGTTGTCTCCCCACTCTTGTTGAACCTCTTGTAGCTAAGCGCTCCTCAGCATCTCTCAAACCCTGCCCCATAGTTCCTATACCAAGAGTATATTTTTTGTTAAGTGGGTTCATTTGGTTTCCTATAAGAAAATAGATTGTTCAGAATTCTCATCCTCGTCTCGTGTACAAACATTTTGCTTTGTTTTGTCCATTCCTCTTGAAGACCAAATGCTGGTTTTGGTTCTCTCTCAGCCACCCCTATAGGGATAATGGAATGCACTGATGTGACTGACCTTACTCAGATACCACAGAGCTAGGCACTGAAAAAGCATCTAGATATAGGCAACTGGACAACTGGTCCTTTATTACGTTTTAACCTACTCCTTCTGGGGGGGTCTCTGGAAATGTTTTGGCTCTTCAATTTAATATGACGTCTTTGTCTTTTTTGGCATGATGTGATCCTAATTTGTTTAATTGTGTTCTTCCAAAATTAGTCTCTTCAAGTCCCCCTAACAGACATGAAATCTGTCATAATGACCAGTTTGCCTGTGGTAGCCATTAGTGATTATGTTCTGGTGTTTGCTAAATAATCATTCACATGCCACATTAATTCATGTGACAGGTGATTGATTTGTCTGCTGGTATTTAAAGTATTTTAAATTTCAGATAGCACTGCTGTTGCCATTGTGTTCAAATTGCAGGCAAGGACTGGTATATTTTAAAAAGCAGGCTACTTCTGGCCCATTGTTTTGAGATACCTCTGGTTGGCACTTGTTACCTTAGCCACCAAGCACCACCTATTGGTGCCTTCAACTTGGCTTTCCCGTGTGGAAGTTGAGAGTTAGAAAATCTTTTGAAATGTTCACCTGGCAATTCATAGGAAAAAAGACCATATGCAATTATCTCATCATTATTTTACAGGAAATTAATGACTGGTGCTGAAAAGTGCTTTTTAACAGCAAAGCCAAAGGTGACATTTTGTTTTGTTGCCTTTGTAAAATACGGTGCAAAAGGAGGTATGTTTTCCTGACCCTGATGGCCTGTTTTTAATTTTCATGGGAGTTGCGTGGGTAGCCCTATGAATATCTTGCACCTTTTTGGCAGATGAACATTCCAGATGTTGTATAACACTTACAGGATACCCAGCCCACGCTGTGGTGTCTTAGCTTTTGGAAGAGAACAAGAGCAGAAGGGTGCAAGTGGTGTGACTATGCAGACAACACTCGGTCTGCCTTCTCCGCCCGAGCTCCTCTGCAGGAGAAAGGGAAGCACGTTGCTTGTTGTTGGCAGGCAGTACCTATCACGACTGCTGGGAAGATGGGATGAGGCGTTGTCATTACATATGGAGGTGCAGAGACTGCAAAGGTCACCGACATCCTGAGACCGAGTTAAAAGCTTCAGTCATCCCCAGCCTGGAAAGCTTTACTCCCTGCTCTTTACAGAGCCCCCTGAAAGTGGCCCATGAATCGTGGCATGGCTTAGAGAATTTGTTCGTAACTGCAATCACATTATTAGCCAAAGTGTAGCCGGTTCTTTTGGTAAACTTGATTTTGTTTCCCCATTATTGCATTTAAAACCCCCCTTCTGCAGGGGTTCCCAATCTAAGAGTCATACAGGAGTGAGGGGAAAAGGGAATGAAAATGGGGTGGGAGTCCTGGCAAAAGGGACGGGGTTTCCCCATGTTATTGGTATAGAAAAAAGGATCATATTATGGAAAGAGATTGGAAACGACTAGTTTAGCAGAACTAGCAGAAGGCTAAGGGGTCCTGCATTGAGTTCCCATCTGTGTCACTGAATATGACCATGGGGAAGTAACTTCACCTCTCTCCATCAGTTTCCCGCACTATAAGATGGAGATAATGATATGTACTTGTGACACGTGCCTTGAGGGTTAATTCCTGGTGCTAGTGTTTGTACATTGTTTACAAACTGAGCTGAGAGTGCCAAATCCAAATGTGCAGAAATGTAAGCTACTTGCTTAGATCAGTGTTCTATATCAGTTTCATTGTATATAGTAGTTTACTATTAAATCTCTTCTTTATGGGAAAAAAGGTCTTTCATTCTTAGCCTGGTATTATAATTTAAATATATGAGATCTGAAATTAATCTGAATGCTCAGTTCTGTACCATGTGGAGAGTAATTATAGGCTTAACTGTTTACCAACACTGAACATGCAATACAAAACCACCATAATCAATAAGTATGGTAGTTATGCAACCTCCTTGAATTTCCCAGAGACTGTGTGCCTTTTTGGCTTTTACATTGAAATTGTGTAATGCCGTTTCAGTCTGGGACTATTTACTCATAATAAATCTAATTTTTTTCTCATCAGTGTCCTCTACATCTAAGGGGGATTTCTTCTTTCAGGGCTCATTCTCATATGGGTGTGAGCACGCAAAGGGATTTTTTACCAAGTTGTCCTAATCTTACGCAAAATATCCTTTGCTTTCTCACATCACATGCTGTTCTTCTACTGGTCAAGTGGAGTGAAATTTGCTCATCTTGGGTATGTCTAGACAGCAGTGCTATTTCAGGATATGTCTGGTATCCTGGAATAGCATTTTCCGCATCTTAACAGCATGCCAGTTATTTTGAAATGCAATTGAAATAATGGGTTTGCTATTCTGATGTCCTGGTAAACTTTGTTCTGTGAGGATTAAGGGACTTGTTGAAACAGCGGTCTATTTTGAAATTTCAGCACCAAATTTCAAAATGGACTATATCGAAATAAACTCGAAATAAGCTACTCAATTTGTGTAGCTCAAATTGCGTAGCTTTTTTCGAGTTAGTGCCACTGCGTAGATGCACCCCTACAAACAAATTGAGTGGATCAGGATGTGAGCTGAGAAGCTGCTTGAAGGTGGGAGGAGAAGGCTCTGTCCTATTCGTCTCCATCGCTTCAAGGGGAAAGAATGACTGATGTGCAATGCTCTGAATCCATTTGCCTTGTCTCTGCCTCTCCCCTCCCAAATACTCCTTTTCTCCTATGTGTGCTGGGCTGTGGGTAGTTTCCATGTATACCAAGTGCTGGGCATGTTTGCACTCTGGCCTCTCTGTGCCATGTTTCCAAACTCTATCTCTTCTTTCTGCTGCAACAACTGCACTGGTTCTATTGTGAGGACAAAGGAAGAGGCAGCATTTGACCTAGGTCTGTAACCCATTGCAAGGATTTGAACGGACATCAATGGACGTTAAAGAAAGCCCTTATAAAGGAAATGTCTTGGGTACTTATTTCATCTACTGATGATATTCAACATAGTTGCCCCTTCCTACTTCAAATAGATTCATGGCTATTCCCACTGAAAATTGGCTTTCATATCCATAACAACACAATTACACATGTATGAAGTGCTGGGTATTTATATAAAAAGATAAAAATTGTTTGCTTGCCACTAAATCAATTTTAAGTATATCCCCAAAGTAGGCAAAAAAGCAAATTTATTCATGAAAGGGTCAAGCATCTTCTAACAAAGGATAAAGGTAAAATGACCTACACAGATGCTCTAAACTGTGTGGAACTTATATGTGACTAGAAGGAGAGGACTGATAGTTGGCAGACATGTGAGCAGGTAGCAAACCTGAGAAGTTGATTTGGCATTATAATGTGAAGAGGTAATTGGGTATTTAAGACTATGAAGGGCCCAGTAGACATGGCTCAGCCTTGCCTTTCAAGCCATCTCACAGTGAGGGTATGTCTACACTACAAAGTTATTCGAACTAACGGACGTTAGTTCGAACTAACTTTAATAGGCGCTCCGCTAGTTCGAATTTGAATCGAACTAGCGGAGCGCTTAGTTCGAACTAGGTAAACCTCATTTTACGAGGACTAAGCCTAGTTCGAACTAGCTAGTTCGAACTAAGGGCTGTGTAGCCTTTAGTTCGAACTAGTGGGAGGCTAGCCCTCCCCAGGTTTCCCTGGTGGCCACTCTGGCCAACACCAGGGAAACTCTATGCCCCCCTCCCGGCCCCGGACCCCTTAAAGGGGCACGGGCTGGCTACGGTGCCCGTGCCAGGTGCAAGCCTGCCAGCACCCAGCTAGCAGACCCTGCACCTGGCACGGCACAGAGCCACCCACCCGATGCCCCCCAGCCCACCCCCTCTTGCCGGGACCAGGCTGGCGGCTCCCGGGAGCTTGCCCTGGACTGCAAGAGGCGGGCACCTTCCTGGGCTAGTGCGGACATCGTGGACCTCGTCCACAATCTCCGCACTAGGCACAGGAAAGTGGCCGTCTAGGGCAGGAGAGCTGCCAGCCTGGCCACCCAGGACCAGGTGTGCATGAAAATCAAGGGAGTCCACTGAGACCCCCGACACTGAGCCCTGAGCTTACAATGGCCGTACTGGGTCAGACCAAAGGTCCATCTAGCCCAGTAGCCTGTCTGCCAACAGCGGCCAACCCTAGGGACCCTGGAGGGGATGGACCGAAGACAATGACCAAGCCATTTGTCTCGTGCCATCCCTCTCCAGCCTTCCACAAACTTTGGGCAGGGACACCACTCCTACCCTCTGGCTAATAGGACTCCATGGACCCAACCTCCATCACTTTATCTCACTTCCCTTTAAACTCTGTTCTAGTTGTAGCCTTCACAGCCTCCTGCAGCAAGGAGTTCCACAGGTTAACTATTTGCTTTGTCAACAACAACAACTTTCTCTTACTAGTTTCAAGCCTGCTACCCAGTCCTTTCCTTTGGTGTCCTCTAGTCCTTCTTTATGGGAACTCAGGAAGAACTTTTCTGAATGCACCCTCTCCACCCAACCCCTGCTTTTAGAGACCTCTATCCTGTCCCCCCTCCGTCTCCTCTTTTCTAAGCTGAACAGTCCCAGTCTCTGTAGCCTTTCTTCATCTGGGACCTGTTCCCAACCCCTGATCATGTTAGTTGCCCTCCCCTCTCCCAGCCTTTCTCTTCCCCTCTCCCACCTCCTTTTCCCAGTGTCCCCCAGTTTTGTTCAATAAAGACAGAGTCAATGTTGGAAGAAACGTTATCTTTATTTTGTACATCAATAAGAAGAGGGGCTAGGGAAGGGTAAGTGGAAGGAGGTGAGGGAGGAATGGGGTACGAGCCCCCGATGGGGAGGACTGGGCTGGCTCTGCGGGCTTCTGGGGGTGGAAGCTCTCCTGCAGCCCCCCAATTACTCCCTCTCCCCAGATGGCAGCCTGCGGCAAGTGCAGCCGGGCTGATGGCCGAGTGGTGTGATGTGCCCAGTGTGGGCACTCAGGGCACTCCAAGCCAGAACTTCTTTGGAAGCGGGGCACCCCTTAGAACTGTGTGTCCGGGGTGGGGGTCGGGACCCTTTAAGCGCAGCCCTCGGCTAGCCTGAGACAGCATCTCCATGCTCTAAGTCCTCCTTTTATGCCCTGCCGGCACTGCTTCCGGCCATCCTTAAGCCCTGTTCAGAGTCCACTCAATGTGGACTTACTAGTTCGAACTAGCAAAACGCTAGTTCGAACTAGTTTTTAGTTCTAGACGCGTTAGTTCGAACTATCTTAGTTCGAATTAACTAATTCGAACTAAGTTAGTTCGAACTAGCACTGTAGTGTAGACGTACCCTAAGACAATAATTGATCAAAGCTATGTCAAGTACATTAGAAACAGATGAATGGAAACACTTGACAAATAGATGTTTTAATGTGGAAGGACTGAGCAAAAGCATAGTAAATATGGAGTGCAGGCCTCAGAATCTGGCCCATATATTTTAGGGAAAGTTTAGCCCAGCAGTGAACTAATATAGTTGACAAATAGTGGCAACCATGATTGTTGTAACTTAGGATGCATCTAGACAGCACCCTTCTGTCGGAATAAGCTATGCAATTTGTGCCATGCAAATTCCGTAGCTTGTTCCGAGTCTGTTGCAATGGGCTGCATGAAGACTGTGGGCTGCAGGCTGCCCACCACTGGTTTAGCCAGTGTAAGAATTAAGCACCTGACCATTTGTTGGAGTGTAATGGGGAGGCCTGCAGGGTCAAATGGGCAGTCACTGCTGTAGGTGCAGCACGGGTGCTCCTCCCCAGTGTAACCCACAGGGTAAAGGAGAAGGATGGAAAGGGAATGGACCAAGGGCAGGATATGTTCCTGCTCCCTATGTACTATGACCAGCCGATCCACATCTCCTGAAGGAGTGTATCAGTGAGAATGCTCCCTGTGGAGTCTCCTCCTCAGCACCATGCCAAAGACTCCTTCTGACTCACTCATGACAGTTGGATCAGGCCCTAAATGATGACTCAGCAGTGCTGTCGCTGCCGGTTCAGATCATGGTATTGACATGAGTATTCTTGGGTGGGTGTCATAGCTCTAGAAGGTGGAGGTTTACTGAAATGTCCATGTAACCTGTGTTTTCAGTCAGCAGCTAGAAGCTGTGAAGACTGTGAAGACTGATCTTCGGGAGGGGATTTTTTCCTACTGAACTCTTGCGAGTGGCAGGGGGAAGGAGGAGACGCCCAAAGCGAGTGCAGACTATATCCTGTCACCCATAGCCGCTGTGAGGGGACAGTCAGCTCAAGGGGGAGTAGGCTACCCTACTTCGGGCTCGACCCTTTATACGGGCACACCTGTCCCCTAGGACTTATGAGCCCAGATTAAACCAGGAATCGGGGCCTCTGTGCCGTTAATGTGGGTGCCCCAATCCCACATATCCCGGGGGTGGGAGTGGGAACATGACACTGGGCCTGAGGATGATATAGGAAAGATACTCAAAATGTGTCTGTCAGGCTGTGTCCAACACCTGAGAATTACTCTGGGGCAGATTAAAGAATACAGTGCTTGATCTGTATTCAGCACCACTGTTGCAGCCTGAAAGGGAAAATGAAATTATAGAACAGTAAGGTGGGAAAACATATTGTTTCTTTAATTATGCTGTGGACTCTCCCTAATGAATCTGCCTTCCATCTCACCCAAAGAAAAGAAGCTGGCTAATGATATGTTCTGCAGATGGATCAGTGCTGGCATTCAAACAACTCTATTACTGGTGCACAGGTGTTTGTTTTTGTTTTTGTTAGCAAGCCAGTGGCAGGCAGATTTGGGGAAGATCAACCCTCATTATTGTATGGAGACAGGGTGAGAGAGTTTCTCTGAGGGTTCCTAATTTAACTTTGCCATATGGTCAATGCATGTGCCTGAGCCTCTACACTTCGGTCTTCAAATCACTGGGCCAAATTCAGATCTGCTTTAAGCTAACGCAATGGAATGACACTCATAGTGTGGACCACTGGCTCTCCATCAACACCCAAGAGTCCAAGATTGCCCACTTGTGTTAAGCAAAAATAGTGATGAATACTTACCCTTTCACAAATCCATGCCTTTTCTGTTTGTTTTCCAGAAAACTTGCTCAGCAAACATACATCCACACAGCGGCGCTGTTTTGGGATAACATCTGCTATCTCAAAATAGCTTTCTGTGTGTCTTAACAGCACACGCATTATTTCAAAATACATTCAAAACAATGTGCTTCTTATTCCAGCTTCCTGTAAACCTATTAAGGAAGATCCCAGAATAGCGATTTATTTCAAAATTAGTGCTGTGTAGACAGTGCCAAATTTCAAAATAAGCTATTTTGAAATAAGCTAAGCAATTTTGTACTACTGTGTAGATGTACCCCAACAGAAAAATTTGGCGATGCAGAAAATGATAGAGCCATCTCCATGGGAAGTGAATTTCAAAATTGACTTCCCACATCATAAGTCTGATATTAAGCGCTAAGTTCAACAAATCAAGGAACAGAAGTATAGCCATGGGCTCTACGTAGCCAATCAAAATTAAACCAGATATTAAATATAAAATATTTATAAGAATGCGATTGCCAATGATTTTTAGGCCATAGTCCAGACAAGGGACCTAAGCGCGTGTTGAATTTTATACAGTCAGATATTTCAGATGACTCGAATGGGATGACCTCCAGGCTTGAAGTTAAACCTGCTTTGAAATACTTTGGTGGATTGGGGCCTTAAGAATTCTTTGCTAAAAGCATTTATCTAATACAATATCATAAGGGAGAAAATCACAAGTCGCAAAGGAAATTGCGTTGAAAAAATTATAAGTGGTCTACTTTTCACTTAACATTGTCTATTCTTCTCCACAGCTACTATAGCTAGGAGACTTGGTTGGAATGAATTTGTTATGCACAGGTCTGTAATACAATAATGCTGTGTCCTTCCAAATATAACACCTCCAACGAGTCCTTCAGTGCATGTTATCTCTACAAAAGCGCTCATTCTCCTGACATCTTGTTCAGCGTAGGAGGAGAGGACAGCATGTCCAATGTGGTGTTTGACAGTATCACTGGTCTTTTCCCTCTCAGGTTGTCATATTTTACTAATGTTTTTCTATTTGCAGGAGGAGTTCTTTTGCAGACCCATTTGCTGGTGATATTATATAGCCACAAAGGAAGTCTGGGAAACCTCATGCCTTCCCCAAATAGATTAGATTGATATTCAAACAGCTATGGGAACAGAACATGTTGCAGGATTAGTGATAATGGCCATTATTACCATTCCATTTTGTCATCTCTTATTCAGGACTGTGTTACAATCCAGTTTATTAATAGCAGACTGGACACAAATAACACTTTATTAATGTACACAGGAGAGCATATATGTGACATTTCAGTGGCAAAAGAGTGTGCTCAGAGGAAAATCTCATGTTTTCTTTCTTTTTTTACTCCTATGGTGTAATCATAGAGAAAAAAAATCTCTTGAATGTATTAAAGTGATAACACACACCATTCTGAGAAGAATTGCAAAAACATCCTTGAAAGACCGCACAAATCTTTTAAAGAATGAGCAAACAACCAGTTTTTAAGGATCTTCAAATTGCAACATTTCCTAGATTATCGCTCATATCCAAGACTTTTTTTTAACTTGACTTGTAAGTGTCACTTCATCTTGAATCATCACAGCCAACTTGGAAAGCATTGTGGTGTAGGAGTAAAGGGCTGTGTTGTATGTGTTAAAATTATATTTGTGATGCTGTTCTGAACTAATATCTTAACTTTTCATGAGTCAGGATGACATTTATGAATAATTCATTCATGACTCGGTAAGCTGCACTACAGCAATTTCTTCGTAAGGGTTCTATGGAAGAGCGATTGACAATACAAAAATTGATGTTAACAAAAGGACAGTAGTAGAGACAGAACTGAAGATAGAAGCCAGTGTACAGTCTTTGGGGAAAATCTGTCAGCACTGAGAGTTTCATATTCAGATTCAAGTCCAGATTCAGAAGAAAATAGTTCAAAAACAATTACAATGAAGATAATATGACAAATATTTTGCAGACCATTCAAAATCAGGTGGTTCAGATTTGGTCCCTGGTCTGCCTATTGATTATCCCTGGTACAGGCCCTATAATGTCTCTGAATTAATTCTTGTTTGAATTGGAACATATCTTTTAGACCGGTGTTTCTCAAAGTGATCTGTGGACCCACTAATGAGCTGTTTTGGTTTGTTTATTTACCAGTTCCACACAGCTATAGAGCCTTGTGGCTCCCATTGGCTCCGGTTTGCCAATGATTGATAATTCACTAGTAGCCTTGTAAATTGTTCCAGTGACTAATTACCCTCATTGCTAAAAATCTGCATCTTATTTCCAGTCTGAATTTGTCTACCTTTAACTTCCAGCCATTGGATCTTGCTACACCTTTGTCCAAAGGTCCGATGATCAATTTTTCCCCCATGTAGTTTTTATAAATGGTGATGAAATCACCTTTTAATCTATTCTTTGTTCAACTAAAACATCTGAAGTCTCTCACTATAAGGCAAATTTTCCAGTTCTTTAATCATTCTTGTGGTTCTTTTCTGAACCCTTTCCAATTTATCAATATACTACTTTAATTGTGAACCCCACAAATGGACATATTATTTCAGTAGTGATTGCACTAGTGCTAAATACAGAAATAATATCACTTCCCTACACATATTTGAGTTTCCTTTTGACACATCTGTGATGTTATCTGATTAAAATATGAACCTACAGATCACAATTGTTATATATTTGATTCAAATATTGTGCAACGTGGGCCAAGTGAGATATCTATGAAAAGCTTATGATTTGCTAGTTATGATTATGCCATTTGTGTGCATGTGTCATCTTTGTACTTGAATATACAACTATTAGCTATGTTTCCGATGTTAACTCCTGGAATAACACCACAAAATAGCTAGCCAGCATGTTTGGGAAAGTCTATTCAGGTTGATTAGCTCATCCATACTTCATTATCTGTTCAATGTTTCTGGAAGGCACCCGACTACACTGTTCATCTGTAAACATCAAACTGGATTGAAGGGAGTGGTATCCACCTGTAAAGAACTGAGTCATGCATGAATAGGTGACTTTCATGCTAACCTGCTCCTGGGTTCACATGTGGCCTTTGGTGGCCAGGCTGGCAGCTATCCTGCCGTAGACAGCCATGTTCCTCCATCTAGTGTGGAGATCATGGACATTGGGGGCATCTCCCCCAAACCTGAATAAGGTCCATGATCTCCACCCTGGACCAGGAAGGTGCCCGCCTTCTCCAGCCCCTGTCAGGCTCCTGGGAGCTGGCAGACTGCTCCTGGGGAGCGGTGGAGGGCTGGCTGCCAGTGGCTTGCTGGCTCATGTTTTGGGACCACTGGGTCAGGGGCCCCGATGGCCACTGCTGGATCTGGGCTGGCAGGCTTGGAGCTGGCACAGGCACTGTGGCCAGGATCCCTTTAATAGCTCCGGGGTTGGGGGAGAGGAGAGTAAGTTTTCCTAGTTGTGCCCAGAGTGGCCACCAGGGATCCCTGGGAAGGGCTGGAGGTCTCCTATTTCAAATTAAGTGTCTACACAGCACTTACTTTGAAATAGCTATTTCGAATTTGGCGTTACTCGTAGAATGAGGTTTACCAAATTTGAATAAAGGGCTCCGCTATTTCGAATTAAATTCGAAATAGCAGTTTGCATGTATAGACACTATTAAAGTTAATTCGAATTAACTTTGCAGTGTAGACATAGCTTCTGTGCCTCCCTTCACCATTGTCAAAGAGGAGCCTATTATTATTAGGTAGTGGGAAGATAAGGACATTAAAAAAGGTGCTCAAATAAAATGGCAACTGGGGCCACTGAATTATCAAAGGTTGAATGGTAAAGGCTGGATTTCACACACAAATTACTCCATCTATTTTATGCCTTCTCCTCTTTCTTCTCATGAGCACACACTTTACTCTGCTTTTACTGTCTGCATCCGCTGGAGTACTTTTATTATCTTAGTCTTCTGAAGAAGTGGATTTTACCCATGAAAGCTCATGATACTATATATATTTTTGTTAGTCTCTAAGGACTACTCATTCGTTGAGGCTGTTTATATTAGTTGGCATCTTTCTGCTTTCTATTTTTGTTATGACTGATACACTCATTTGTATTGATGGCTAGGCACTGACATATCCTGCAAGGAGAGAATTGTGTGGTTAGAACAGCGTTTCTAAGAGCTGGAGCTGCAAGTTTCAGTTCCTCGATCTGTCTGTGTGCTTTGGGGATACTTCTGTGACGTGCAATTTGTCCATGTGTAAATGAAGCTGGTGGGATTGCACAGGTGCAACAGAGGGCAAGAATTTGAACCAAAGAGTTTTACGCTCTTTTTTAGGTAATGCTAGAGAGAAATGCTTGTACTAAGTGAAGTTCACAGATTATACATTTGCTGAACTGACAAAGCTAGGTTTGTCACGAGACAGAGGCTTTTTACAGTTTGTTTTTGCTTGGTTCCATTTTCCCATCACATTGCTGCACGAGTGACTGGATGGTACACTTGCCGCTGAAGTGGTATTCTTCTCTTCTCCTTTTCCTTTACAAAATGTATCTGTGTCCAATACGGCAATCTCCTAAGAAAACCTTATTTTACTAAATGCAAAGTGTATGTGTTCATGTGGGTCAGGATTGTGTGTAACCTCTCTAGGGGGAAGATGCGATGTGAGGCCTGGAAGTTCAAAGCACTACAGTAAAATTGTGCCAGACAAGAATGGCCTTTGGGGACAGTAAGTGTGAAGTGGATTTCCTGCGAGAGGTTAATGCAAATTCTCCACTTCTGGTTAGGCACAAATGTGGCCATTTGAAGCTGTGCTTTGAGGAAAAGGTCATTGTCTGCTTGGGTATGTCTAGACTACATCCCTCTGTTGCCAGAGCTTTGGTGACAAAAAGCGGCAGTCTAGCCAAGTGGTGGCCATTTTTATGGTAATGAAGCACGGGAGATTTAAATCCCTGCTTCATTAGCAATTTTAATATGTCTAATTTACATCCCTCTGACGACAGAGGGATATAGTCTAGACATACCCCTTATTACCTGTTGGAGACTGAAGCTCCAACCTATTGGGGCATGAGGTGGGAGTTGGGGTGATGATCTCTGGTTAGCTTTCTATTCTCTGTGTATGTCCTTTGTATTGTTTTGAATAGGTTTTCTCTGTAATGCTTTCACCTTGAGAATGAATGTGCTTGCTTATAAAGAGCTGTTTGATAACTTATAACTGTGGTAAGACACAAGGCGTAGCCACTCGAGGGAATAAGTTGCCCCAAATGGTGACCATTCCTTATAAGATAAGTAGTAGAATAAGGGTAGTTTGGGAGCTAGCTTTATACTTAAGAGAGTTGGGTTCCATTCCCTGGTCTAGCATGGACTGCCTGTGTGATTTTGGGCAACGCATTGAGCATTTCAGTTCCTCAGTTTCCCATCGGTGGTAACAGCACTTCCCTACCCCATATGTTCCGCAAAGATGAACACATTACAGCTAAAGTGCTTCGTGAGCTGATGAAAAACACTATAGAAGAACTGGGCATGATTATATTTATTTTGCCTAAGACCTCGGTTCAGGATTGAGTTCAAAGAGACCTCTCCTCTAGCACAAGTTACACATGCTTCCAGAGCTGTTACACATGCTTCAAAATGCTTCATAAAGGCAATGAGAGTTTAAAATAAAATTCTCTCCCTGCTCTAGCCCTCTTATGTCATGCAAATAATGGGGCTGGAGCATGCCTAAAGGATCTGATAGTCATGCCAAGGGAGATTTTCCTGCACAGGCACTGTGGAAGACAGCTATAAGACTTATAAGAATCCCTTTGCAAGGAGTAAACAAGGGTATAGGCACCCCTCTAGCTGTGGGGCATGTGCCCCCTCTCTACAGCAGGCCTCACTCCACTGCCCTTCCCTGCAACCCTCCAATCCCCTATCCCATCCTTCCTCTTCCCACCCCCTACTCCATCCCTGCCCTGTCTCCACCACTTCCCCCAGCCCCACCCTTCCTCTTCCCACCCCCTACTCCATCCCTGCCCTGTCTCCACCACTTCCCCCAGCCCCACCCTGCCTCTTCCTGCCCCCACTCTGCCTCTTTCTGCCTCTTCCCTGAACGTGCTTCCCCACTTTTTTCCCTCCCTCCCAAACCATGCATTACATAAAACAGCTGTTTGTGATGGGTAGGAACACTGGGTGGGAGAGGGAAGAGTTGATCAGCTGGGCTGCTGGCAGGCAAGAGGTGCTGGGGGTAAGGGACAGTGTAGGGGAGGATGGCTGCTGAACACCCTCTAGTTTTTCTCTATGGTGCTCCAGCCCCAGAACACCCATGGAGTGGTTGGCTAGGGATGGGAGTAGTAGGAATAGGTCAGGGTGGGGCTGCGGGCTGCAGCAGTAGGGAGATTCTGCTCTGCACTACCTTCCATAGGGCAATCTGTGGAGCCACAGGACAGTGTCCAAGGCTGTCAAGTTATGCCTCCCCAAGCCGCAGAACTGCCCAGAACTGGGAGGAGGCAAAGGTGGTTTGCAGCTTATTAACCACACTCCCCACTGCCTGTGAATTCGGTGCTTCATCAGAATCTTGCCCTGGGTGCCCAGACTGCGTGCTGGAGAGATTTAGGATGGGATTTTCAAAAGCACCCAGCATTGACTGACTGCTCGCATTTGAGTTCCTGACAAAATTCCCATTGACATCTGTAGATTCAGCAACTGGCCAGACCTGAGCACTTTTGCTAATCCTTGTCTTAGTATTTTCCCCGTTCCTGGACAATTGTTCCTTTGATCATTAAATGTGGGCACTCGCGAGAGATCTATTTCAAAAGAGCTCCTTATCCATTAAAAGGCGCAACTACTTTTTCACTCCAAAGAAGCACCATTTTCCCCCCCTCATAGTGCAATCCTGCTTCACCTAAACCAAGCACTTTGTTTCAAAAAGGTGTCCTTGTAAATCTTTGTCCTTTTAAATTCAAAGGTCAATGATACTTTCTATATGCAAATTCAGGTGTTAAATGTATTGCACATTACTGGTCCTGGCAGATGGGGAAAACTGCAAATTTATCATAGTGATGGCTTCTGGAACAAAGTAAGTAATTATAGACACAGTATGACAACTAATGACAGTCTCTTTTATTCTCTAGTATTTTCAATGGCCTCTCATATATGAAAGAAAAGAAATGGAAGGTTACCTTAACGGTGTGTCAAAATGTAAGCCAATATTATCAGAAATTGTAATATATGGCAGCCATTAGCGCCAATAAGGAAGCAGTTTAACTCATGGCCTTCAATAAAAGCCCTTGCTGAAGATGCATTAATAAATACATGTTTGTTTGCATTACATTTTTTCACATGCTGCATAAGGAATTTTATGTAATTGGAAATTAGAACTCATTTCAGAGAAAAGATAATGGTTTTGTTGGTCCTATTTCATACGCTGAATACTCAAGCTAATACTTTATTAAAAGTCGTGTTCCAAATTCAGTATGATTTCTTCATTCTTGTATTACAGTCATGGTTAGAGTCTCTAGCCAGGAGCAAAGTCCCAGTGGGCCAGGTATTTTATAAATACACAGTCAGAAAATGTCCCTGCTCTGAAGAGATTATAGTCTAAATAGTCAAGAGAAACAAGGGGTGGGAGAAAGAAAGCATTATCCTCATTTTATAGAAGGGGACCAGAAGCTTAAAGGCATTAAGTGACTTGCTCAAGGTCAAACAGGAAGTCTGTGGCAGACCCAGAAGGTGCATACTGATCTCCTGAGTCCCAGTCAAACACGTCAGTTATAAGACCATCTTCCATCTCCCTATTTCAGATTCAGCCCATGTTGTTCTTAAGTGTTGGTGGTAGACATCTGGACAGCCAGTGTGAAGCGAACTGGTGGTTTCAGTCCTGGTTTTGGGGTACAAGAGTCTGTTACCAAAAATAACCATCACTACTGATAATCTCAGTAGAGACAAAAACATAGAGGCTGTGTCTAGACTGGCCAGTTTTTCCGCAAAATCAACTGCTTTTGCGGAAAAACTTGCCAGCTGTCTATACTGGCCCCTTGAATTTCCGCAAGAACACCTGACGATCTCATGTAAGATTGTCAGTGTTCTTGCGGAAATACTATGCTGCTCCCATTCGGGCAAAAGCCCTCTTGTGCAAATCATTTGTGCAAGAGGGCCAGTGTAGACAGCACAGTACTGTTTTGCACAAAAAAGCCCCGTTGGCTAAAATGGCGATCGGGGCTTTTTTGCGCAAAAGCGCGTCTAGATTGGCATGGATGCTTTTCCGCAAAAAGTGCTTTTGCGGAAAAGCATCCGTACCAATCTAGACACTCTTTTCCAAAAATGCTTTTAATGGAAAACTCTTCCGTTAAAAGCATTTCCGGAAAATCATGCCAGTGTAGACGTAGCCAGAGACTGTATTATCAGTAGAAGATTGAGCAAAATGGAGAGGTAGAGTGGGTTCCATTGCCAATGTAGCCTGCTACCTCAGTAATGCATTATAATTCTGCTGCAGGACATATATATTAAAGCATAAAAGTTCATATCAAATGCTGGGCGTATCGGACATTTTATGTACTGTGGGAACACAGTAACTTTTTACTTTCCTGACGGTGCTGTGATTAAATTCTCAGTTATAACATTTCTTTCATATAGTTTTAAAATTCATTCCTATTAATTACTGTTAGAATAAAACAAATGTATCTTGTTGAGTCACAATTCTGTTTATATGTACTGTTTGGAATATCTGGGTTTGAAACTGCAGCTGTTTCATCTACAAAAACCCTTCTGTTTGTCTTCAGTGGGGTTTTCAGATTTGACTGTAACAGTCCCAGATGTTGATCTCTCTGGGGCTGTGTCCAGACTCCATGCCTCCGTCGATGGAGGCATGTAGATTAGCCAGCTCGGAAGAGGGAAATGAAGCCGCGATTAAAATAATCGCGGCTTCATTTAAATTTAAATGGCTGCCCCGATCTGCCGATCAGCTGTTTGTCGGCAGATCGGGAGAGTCTGGACGCGATGCCCCGACAAAGAAGCCTTTCTTCATCGACACAGGTAAACCTGGTTTCACGAGGCTTACCTGTGTCGATGAAGAAAGGCTTCTTTGTCGGGGCATCGCGTCCAGACTCTCCCGATCTGCCGACAAACAGCTGATCGGCAGATCGGGGCAGCCATTTAAATTTAAATGAAGCCGCGATTATTTTAATCGCGGCTTCATTTCCCTCTTCCGAACTGGCTAATCTACATGCCTCCGTCGACGGAGGCATGGAGTCTGGACACAGCCTAGGAATAATTAATTGCTTGCTAAATCAGGAAAGTGAATCATTACTTCTATCAGATATAATGGAGAGGCTATGGTAGTGGTGGGTAACCTGAGTCCCGGAAGGCCATATGTGGCTGATTGCGGTTCTATGTGTGGCCCATGAGACATTTTGTTTGCTGTTGTCCACGCACAAGGTGGCCAGATTCTGCTGGGTTTTGTTTGCATTATTTTTTTCGTACCTGTGTTACTAAAGTGACACACATAAAGCAAGAGCATGTGAAGTGAGGTGTGTGTTAATTGCACACAACATTACAAGAACCCACATGCTTCCTCTGCATTTAATCAAAGCACTGCTATGATTCAGTTGGAACAACGGCAAATTCTAAATATGGAAGCACAGTTAGCAAAACTACCTTATTCCAGGAGACCATCATGGTTAGGACAATCTTGTGACCCACTGAGATGAAGGAGAACCACCCATGTGGCCCACTCACTAGCCTCAGTTGCTCCACACTGGGCTTTGGTATGGACTGAGAGGAGCAGCAGGCAAGCCTCCATGTTGCATTATATTTTATTTCTGTGATAATAAAGCCCAAGAAGGATTTACAGTCCATAAATTATATTTGATAGCTGGTTGGGAAAGGCACATGCTCACATTGGACTTCAAGAGTAATTAGTAATAGGTGACTAATACGCTGCCAAATTTAGCAGTGATGAATAGAAAATGAGGGACATGAACTCCCAAGTGTAAACTTATATAAGTCCAACAATGTCTTCACTCCATCTGTCAAATTAATATTGTATTTTCTGTCATATGTCGACAAACATCCACAATCCTCTTGACTAATTATGTATATTAGGGGAAATGCATGTTAACTAGAATATTTCACAGTGGAAGAAGTCTGCCTTTTTATTATGATTAATACAAATCTGTTTGAAAAATGCATATTCTTACCAGAGATGATAGAAGGATGTTCCCAAAGGGCTTTCAGCAGTGAAAGAAGTGTGTGTATATATAATTACGTATGGGTTTGTACCAAACTATATAAGACTGCATAAAAGATTCAAGATAGCCAAACATTCAGAGAGAGAATATTCTTAGATGGCTAAGGAAAGAAGATATAATCAGAATAATGTGTTAGAATATGCACACCTGAAATGTCAATCTAATTTGATTTTGCCATAGCAATATAAATTACATTAGCAGTAGTATTGCTAGAGAAGAGGCCAAGACATGATCTCCAAGCTGTAGCTGGAAGACTCATTAACTGGGCTGAAACAGAATCAACCAAGAAACTGTTAGTGCTTCCACCGGACATATGCAAGCTATTACTAGGGAAAGAGATGAAAAGCACGAGCTTCAGTCTTCTGGAAATGGATTTGTTTTAATGTTATAACAATGTTTACCAAGTCAGCACCCTTGATCTGGGGACCTCAGGTTGCTTTCTAAATGTAGTTAGAAATTTAGTTTCTAAATTTAGCCATGAACTGTGTGCAATCCACAGCTTTTTGTTGTCATGGATTTGTCAAGCATAGGCTCCATTTTTTGAGGTGCTGATCTCTTGTAACTCTCACTGAAGTTAAATTAGACTGTTGGTACTTAGCATCTCTCAGAATCAGGCTCATATATTAGCATATTTTGGGGTTTGCCAGGTCTCTTACCAGCAGAGTCTATAGGGAATTTTGCATTCACACAAATCTAAAGAATTCAAATATTCGTCACCCTTCGGCTAAATAGAAGGGCTGCAGCTGCCATAAATCGGCATAGCTACACAGACTTCTGTGGGATTGCACTAGTTTATACCAGTAGAGAATCTGGCTCAATGAAGAAAGTGAGTTTTACAGTTCCCTTCCACCACACTATCCTGTTCTCTCACAGATACCCCCGAGACTTCCTCTTAACTCATGCTGTCTTCACAGATCTTAAAGGGGTATTCCCACAATTGCATCTCTCCTTTCACATCTCCTGGAATGGCATTTCACTCTCCTCCCCTGGAAATGTCTTGGGAGTGGCAGCCTCACAGTCTGCCTTTCTAAGTTATTGCTAGCCAGCAAACTGTTGTGTCTCCCTCTCTAGTCCAATAGAAAAAACTTCAAAAAAGTAGGTAGTCTAATCTTTAATGAGCAGAAATGCCCAGGATCTTACCGTAATGTCTCAGACTAGGTCAGCACTATCATAGTAAGTCAACCCAAAATGCACAACTCTAGCTGTGTGAATAATGTAGCTGGAGTCAATTTACCTTAGGTCAAGATACAGTGGGGTCTACACTGTGGAGGGACGGTGGGAAAAACTCTCCCATTGTCTTACCTTACTCTTTTCGGTAGGGGTAGAATATCAGAGTCTACTGGAGAGTGTTCTGCAGTCAATTTGGTGGTTCTTCACAACCTCTGCTAAATCAACTGCCAGTGCAGCGATATCAGTGTCGATCCTGGCTATAGTGTAGATGTAGTCCACGAGCCCTCTCACACAGCCTCATCCGGAACTGATCTGTTACCAGGATGGGTCAGTTTGCTACTTACATCACATTCTGGATTTTGCTTAAATGTCTGTCTATGCAGTGCTGACCAGATCCATCTCGCCTAGCTTATTGGCACATTCTTATTTGCTGAAGTAACTTTTGCCTTAATGCCTGTTCACATCTTTGCTGCTATTAAAATCACCTTTAATAGACACTAACCATAAATGCTGCAAACAAGAAATACAGCTCGATAAACATAGTAGGAAAAATCCACTAAAGAAAAGTTGAAGTAATATCTTTAACCATTTTACAACAGCCATTGGCGAAACGGGAAGATGAGGGCTATCGGTCAGTTTGGGAAATTCCACATGGCTTATTCAGCACAGGTGGTTAATTGCAATGCATTGGAAAAGGTCTCAGTGCTCAATGGCCTCAAACTAATTCTACCATCTGTATAGCTCAGTGGTGGTGATGGTCCATAAAATAATCCACGTAGAAATATTAATGGCTGTAAAATCTATTTGAAGTGATTCAGTGACAGAGAAATGGGAGTGGAAATTGAAACTTCAGTATCCAGATACATACAAAAGTCAAAATCTCTGATTTTATCAGTTGTGCATCTTACATTAGCCTTTGCCTTCACCTATACTTCCATTGAGATGTGTAGTAAGAGACTGGAAGCTTTTTTACAGGGCTTATATTGAGATTTAAAAATCACAGCTAAATAAATCCATGATATGGAAATAATCCAAAAAAGCAAAATGAAAAATACTCCCCAACCCATTTGATTTATTTTTAATGAATTCATTTCAAACATGGTTGCACCTCTGATAGGATTTGTAAAACTAAGTGTCCACAAAGTAACAGGTCTACTCTAGGGACACTTCTCCCCCTCTATGAACATGGACAATGAGAATGATCAGGGGGGAGCTAGGAAGAGGAGAACATCTTGGATATAGACTTCCACAGACAGCTTCCAAGGACTGGGTTAAATGCCGGCTTGATGTTTGGCTTATGTTTGGTTTTGCTAGGGTAATCAGCTTGATCCAGAGCCCAGGGAAGTTAGTGGGTGTCTTCACTTTAATGGAGTTTCGATGAACCCTCTAGAGAATTTGTGACAAAGGTCTTGCTGGTCATCGGCGTGTGTGAGATTTCTTCTGAGTTGCTCCACCATCTTACAGCACCCCATCAGGGTTGCCTGTCTGCATGTATCCTAGTGATGCAGCCTGCTAGCAAGAACATTGGCAGCAGCAGCAGAGTCAGTAAATATTAAAGAACATTAGTAGGAAGTGAATTTTCAGTGGGGAACACGAATACTCAGTGTGATGGGTTAGCTGGTATGGATCACAAACAGGATGCCACATTCAGGGCAGATTGCAAGAAACAGGGCAGACCCCCCCAAAGTGATGGCTCATTCTATAATTAGATTCACCAAACAAGGAACATCTGTACTACCATACTGGTCAACCAGAAGTGACCATACTGAACACAGTGTACATTCTAGCATTCAGCTCCCAATCAGACAAACAGATCTAATATAGTGAGAAGCTACCAAAAAAACAATCCACTATCTATGTTTCTACCAATGCCAAGGGACCAGACACTTACCCGCAGGTCACTATATATTTCAGTTCTTACCCAAATATCACACTGCCAGCCAATCCTTGGTAAAATAACAGATTTCATTAATAAAAGACATTTACTGAATAGTTATAGAATTTTATACAGACAAATGATTTTCAGCATTCATAGATCAATGGTGGCATAGACTGCTGGCTTGCAAAAGTGTCTCTGGTAAATTCCAAAAGATTGGATAATCCTCCGTCCATAATTCAAAATACTGTGCTCCTTTCAGTTGTAAATTCACAGACCAGAGAATTGGAGCAGGAATGAGGCAAAATGGAGATGTCTTGAAAGTCTTTTATATGTTCCGCCATAGGCATGGAAAGCTACTCTCTCAAACAAAGCCCACAGTCCCTACGGCTGGAAAGGTATTGACAAAGATGGAGTCCAAGATCACATGCTTACATCACATGTCCTTACATGTTTCACTGAATCACAGGAGCGGCATTTGGCTCCTTGTTGTCCTAGGCATCCTCAGGAAGACCTATGTGGAGAGTTGGTTCTTCTTCATGATCTATCAATCTTGAACAGTCCAGTCACAATGGGATGGTGGGACTGGATGTAAACTACAGGTCCTGCCGCCGGGACTCCCAGCCCCACCACAGCAGACCACTGCTCAGTCACCAAAGTTTCTGACCCTGCCAGCTCTACCAGGGTAGCACCAGCCCCACCGGCAGGGCTCCTGGTCCTCCCGCAGCAGACCGCTGCACTGCCAGAGCCTGCTGGCATTCTAGCCGCCCTGCCACCTACACAGCTGGACTCCTACAGCAGGGCTTCCAACTGTTGGCCTCTCTGTAGAAGCTTGGGCCTGCTGCAGACAGAGATTGGTTCAGAACAGAAGCAGGGCTCCCAGCTTCTGGCCTCGCTGCAGAAGCTCGGACTGCCCATGGATGGAGGTTGCTGTCGAAACAGCCTCTGTCCGCAGCCACCTGGGTTGCAGCGGACAGAGGCTGCTTCACGGCAGCCTCCCCTGCCTCTTCTCCTCCTAATAGATTCTGTCTGTGGGGAGCTTAGATACCCCCCTGGACAGGGGCTGCTGCCAGCAGCACTGGGTAGCAGGTAGCTGGTTCATGGGGGAATCTGTTTTTTAAACTGGCTCCCCTTGTGAACCGGCTCCTGCCTGGCACCTCATGCTACTGCCTCTGATACAGAGGCAGCATCATCGGGTGGCAGGGGGCTCCCCAGAAGTGGGTCTGGAGCACACTGGCTGCTGGCCCTGCCCTTGTGGACTGTAGAGTAGTGGACTGACCACTAAGAATTCATGTGATTAGTCGACTATTCTATTACCTGCTATCTAACATCCCTACTTTGCCTTCTGTTTTTTCAGCTTTTAGGGTTTATTCCTATCATGTTTTTATGCTTTTTGATACGGTCATGGGGACTGGGAACTTTCTTTTAAAATAAGCTGCCTTGTTTCTTTTAAAATGAGATTCCGTGTTAATCATCTGTCTCCAGAAACTAGAATTTTAGGTAAATGGGACAGGCCTCATGATCAAATCCTGACAGTTGGCAGCCACTAGAAGTGTCTGATCAAACACTGAATTTTGGCTATTAGATATTTGCAATGAATTGCTTGTAACCAGTGGCAACAATGTCATTAGCAGTGTATGCCAGACTAATAATTTTTAAAATAGGAACGTATTTGCAGGCAAGTTTCAAACAATTGGGGGTTTAGGTGGATGATTTCCTGTTGGGCAGGACATTTATGGCAAGAGTACTTTCACCCTTTTTGAATCTCATATTGACCAGTTGCAGAGAAGAAGACTAGACCACAAGGTCTGCTGTCTGGTCCAATATGGCAACATATATCCAAATTTATCTATTGAATAAATTATTCACTCTGATGTTTTATCTTAGCTCTACAATGCAGCTAGTGGCATGACAAAGATGATAGGCAGAGACACATACATGGACACAAAATGGAATCAGTTGAGAAATGAAACAAAACAAACAAACAAACAGAAGTCCCAGAGAGTTGTTTAAATAGAATATGTTTCCATAATAACATGTAGGAAAGAGCCTGAAATTGTCAAATTTAGGACACTGCAGTAAAATTTTGTGAGGGATTCTAAGCTGGAGAACAGGTCCTCATCAATTTTCAAATTACACTATTTGCATCCATCACACAATACCTTTGCCATGTTTGCTGTCTTAAAGGTACAGTATTATAGCGATTTCGGGACCTGATATAGAATAATTTGTCAACAGAAGGACTGTTGTTGACTTCCATGGGCATTGCTTTCAGATCTGACAATCCAATCCAAACCAGGTCAAAACACACAACTAAACCATTTGTAGCTAAAACAGTATAGCAAAATCAACTTGATGCTCTGTTATGAATCACAAAAGTCAGTGGTTGACTTCATTACATTTACCAGGGTTTGATTTGATTTAAATGTGATTAGAATCAGGCCTCAAACCATTTGACCCTAGCATCAGCCCTTATGATCTACCATCTTTTGGTGCGAGAGGTTCTTCTACTTATGATGATATTTCAGGCCTTGTTTGGCTCACACAATCAGATAGAATGCCCAAGAATTGATTTTTAATACAAAATGTTATGGAGGCATTTTAGTGGAGCACAGAATGCAGAATCCGGCCACTCAAAGACTGACCGTATATCTGAAAAACATTTATTAAACAAGGAAGGACTTTGATGTGTAGCCAGATCTCTTGATTTTGAAGGATATCACTGGCTCTTGGCTAAATAAGAGCCTTGCTTTCACTCTGGTGGTATCTATTATGCTGTGTGTAATATGATGGATAACATTTTCTACGATCACAGCCATCTATAAACATAATAAATCTTCGTTAGCTTTCAAGGTTAAAAAGTGTCAGAGTTAATAACAGGTGTTAACTTTTTGGGCAAAATGAATTAATGATAGACATGTCAAGTTTATCGCACCCTAATTTCCAATTAAAATATTAACAGGAAATAATAGCATTGCCTGTAATTATGAAGATTCTAAAACTAAAATGGATCTTTGAAATTTAAGAAAATATTACTCTTTGCCCTACTTTTGTTTCCCTTGGATACAACCTTGTCTATAATTCTGGACATAAACGAGAAACAAAACGCTGTTATAATTGACACCATAAATATACTTTCAAATGGATGATCATAATTGTGACTATGCTCTTATGCAAAGTAGGTTGAAATCCAGCTTTAAAAATGACTGGAAATGAAAGAAGGTTTCTTCCCCCCTTAAAATCCATTTAGAACAAAATGAATGCTGTTCCATCTCATAAAGACAGATGATTGACAATATATAGTGCATGAAATTTTTTCTTTTCAAAATCATGACATTTTATAATAAAAATAGAGATAGTGCTGGGAGCCTAGTAATTACACTATATACTTCCCCCCCCCCCAAAAAAAAAAATTCTATTGCAAAAAACTGCAACAATATGTCTTACAAAGAAAGCAATTAAGTAAAGCTAGATTAGAGAACCCACAGAAGATAAACCACATGCTTTATTATCTCAAATGTGTAAATTTAATTTGCTTGTTCCCCCTATAAATAATTCTTATTTCCTCCTCTATTTGTCTGATTCCATGGAGATCAGCTTGCAACAGCTTCATTTTTTTCTATTGATCTGTTTAATATTTTCCACATTATGCATAATAAAATAATACTAAATAGAATCCGCTATCAATCTATGAGCAGTCTTTTCACTTCAGAAAGGAGAGAGATAATACTGCTGCAAAAATCTTCTCCTGGGGGGAAAGATGACATTAACATTTTTGTTAGGAGAGGGGTGACTCAAAATTAAATCTTGAAATTACAAGTATTTATCAGGGTCACGTGCAGGTGTGGGGAAAGATGTGGAATTAAGTATCATCAACACCGCTTTCCAAAATGCAAAGGTAAAAATGCATTAATATAAGAGGTCAGAGAAGTCTTCCTCTGGGAATATTTATGGGCAGTGGATAATCTTGGTAGTAAATTGAAAACAGGCCATGCAATATCAGGTGCACACAAAGAGCTTTTTTTAATATCAGAGTTAAGTTCTGGGTAATATAATCTTTCCCTTTTAAAGAAACCCCCATTCAAAAGTGAGTGGAGGGTGTCTTCTCTAACAGATGTCCTTTATTATATGTGAAGTGCTACATTATTGAGTAAGTTCTGCACAGCAGAACAAGGAAAGGAGCAATGCTGCTTGCTAAATAAACTAACTACATTGACTGTATGTTTTAATGGGCTTTGTCCTCAGAAATGCACAGTTATACTGCATGTATTTATAGCACAGCACCCGTAGCTTGAAATAAGCTATGCAATTTGAGCTCTGCAAATTTAATAGCTTATTTCGAGTCAATTTCGAAATAACCTGCTATTCCAAAATGTCCCTTACTCCTCATGGAATGAGGTTTACAGGGATATCAGAATAGCGAGCCTGTTATATTTCCAAGTAATGGGCGCACTGTTAAGATGTAATAGCTATTTTGGGATACCTCCGGCATCCTGAAATAGCACTGCAGTGTAGATGTAGCCAAAGAGACCTTCAAAGTAAATCAGCCAGGGAGATGCAGCTGTCAATGGTACCAGATTAGGCAGCAAGGAAATCCTCGAAACGGTGTCCACCTGAAATAGATGCAGAAGCCCAACTGTTGCATGTGATCCCAGGGCTACTGAAGTCAATAGCAAAACTTTCTGTGGATCTAATCGCTTGTGGTCAGGCTCTCTGCAAGCAAGATACAGAAGATCTTGGGGGAGTTGGAGGATGGAATTCTCCTTCCAGTTTTGTGGGTTGGAGTGATGTGACGTATAGGCCTTATATGTCACTCTCTCTGCTCCTACAGGCTAAGCAGAATTGCGTGGTTCTGGGTCTGTGAACAAAGAGGGAATTTTACATTGGATTGGGCATTTTTCATTATGTTGGTTAGTTACATAAGCCATCCAGTGAGGTCAAAAGGAAAGTAACACATGACCGATGTACCTTATGAGCACAGTAAAGACTTTGAATTGCAAATTTTGAATATTCTTAAACTGAGAATCATCTTTAGGCTAAGAATTATTCACTGATTAATTAATTAATTCTGAATAATGAATACACCTGAGAATATTGCAATCTGATCTTGGACAATTCGTGAACCTGGGGGAAGGGAAGAGAGAGAGATAAGTATAGTTAAATAAATTATTGATTGTGAATTCTTCACTGAGTAGTATTCCCTATTATTGTTCTGATGGATGATTCTATTTAAAATAAAAACAACTAGGATGAGAGATGCTGATTTTTTGCCATTTGGCATACTGCCATCATAAAGGTGTTTGGCATTCCAAATGAGTCTGGAACTCAACTTAGGTTTCTAGTAGTGTAGCAGATAATAGCAGCACTAATGGTTTCACTCAGGATGTTCATCAAGCAAATAATGTACAGGTACCAGATCTTCAATTTACCTGGGAATAGTTTTGGTACATTGACTTTCACTAACTATGAATACTGAACGTTTAGTCAAGTTAGTCATGAATCTTGGAAGAAAAAGAGTAACAGTAGATGGTCTAATTGAGATCCACTGGGGCAGCATATCATCAAATGGCCTGATAACTAGGGACTCATATATATATAATGATTAAATTTTTTGTACAATTACCAGAATTGATTTACTGTAAAAGAAGAAGCGCAATGACAAAAAAAATTAACTCTGTAGATGATTGGATCTAGCTAAGTAAAATGCCTGATGAGATACATTGCCCTGAGCCAGATTTCTAATATTACAGAAGGGCTAGATTTGACCCCCTTGTCATACTGAGTTGTGCCTCATGCCATAGAAATGTGGGCTACCCTAGGACTTTAGTTCAAAATAACCACCCCCAAGGTCAAATTTATAAGCAGAATGTCCACACTACCGAGCTCATTATTTTAAAATAACGGGCTGAGGAATTCAAAATCTGTAATCCTGCTTTTCATCCAGAGTAACGCTAATTCTGAAATAGTTATTTCGAAATAGTGGTAGTGTGGACACTCTAGTGCTGCTATTTTGAAATAATTACTCCCAAGAGTAATTTGAACTAATTACTCCCCAATGCTTCCTGGGGCTCTAAATATGAGGTAGTGTATCCATATTAACAGAGCCTGCTTCGAATTAATTTCAAGGCTTCCCTGTAGTGTGGACAAGCTAGTTTGAATTCAGAAATTGAGAGTTATTAAGTCAAATTTAGTAATTTCAAAATACTTTTCTAGTGTAGACATGGCAAGACAGTCCCATTTAGTTCAGTGGAATTATTTATGGAGTAAAGTGTTATACAAAATGAATAAGCATATCAGGGTGTGTCTACACTGCAAAGTTATTTTGAAATAACCAGTTATTTCGAAATAACTTTCCTAGAATCTACACAGCATTCTGTTATTTTGAAATAACCAGTTATTTCGAAATAACTTTCCTAGAATCTACACAGCATTCTGTTATTTTGAAATTAATTCAAAATAGCGGAGGGCTTCTTTTAAAATTGGTAAACCTCATTCCATGAGGAATAGTGGCAATTTTAAAATTGCTATTTCGAAATAAGCGCTGTGTAGATGCTTATTTTGAAATAGGGGGCCTCCAGCCCTTCCCAGGGTGCCTTGCTGGCTGCCCTGGCCACAAGGCAACTTCTGACCTGATGCTCTGCTGGAACTGGTTCCAATCAGTCTTAAATGTGATTCAACGTCCACTCAGTGTGGACGTGCTGTTTCGAAATAGAAAAACGCTATTTCGAAATGCATTTTGTGTGTAGACGTGTTATTTTGAAATAAGCTATTTCGAATTAACTATTTTGAAATAGCTTATTTTGAAATAATGCTGTAGTGTAGACATACCCTCAGAATCCATATGATGGTAGATCTCATTTCATCCATCTGTGTCAAAATAAATGGTCCTTTTCTGTATTCCTTGAAATGCAAGATTCCCCTTGTCTTGAATGGATTTGCAAGGACATCAGGAAAAGGTCTAAGGGCTTGATTCCATGCAAGTATCCAGGCGACAAAGGTGGTAGAGCTGGGTATCTACATGACCAGCATTGGGATTTCTTCATTGATTACCCCACCAGTGATCAAGCCATGGATTTCAGATTCTACAGGAAACACAGCCAGCAAGCCAAGAATATGCAAATACATGTAACATTCATACAAAGAACAATTAGTATTTTGGGGCCTGTATCATCTGGCACATCCCAATATAGTAGTTTTTGAAGTTTTCATATTTCCAAGGTCTGGCTGACAAGAATGCAGATCACATTTGTAAAGTAGATACAGCAGGCTCAACATTATGTCTGTGTTTGTCATAACTTGTCACACAGTAGAGAAGATTGATCTATCTATCTTCATAGAGACTTGTCCCAATCTAAAACTGCCAACTTCCATTTGAATCCATATTTGTTACTCGAAATTTGATTTATTATAATAGAATTTGAAGCTAATTTTGAGTTATGTTAGTACATCCCATAAATGTCATGATATAAATTTCTAAAAGTGGACTGTGGTTCTGCTTTCAAGGGGAAACATAGATAATCTGTACATTCAGTAGCTATATAAATTACAATAGGTTCATTCTTTTTCCATGTTAGTCAGTGAGACTACCAGCCTATTCTTTGAAAATCACAGATCTGAATGTGTCTGGCCAAAAAATAAACATGATCATGCAGGCTGTGAGACAAGAAAAATTCTTTAGTTGGTTACTCTATGCCTGGGTCTCTGTCAGACCAACAAAGCGTATCTTATTGAACAAGAGCATAATAAGCCATAGTTATTTTATACATTATTTCATTTTGGAATGTACATATGATGAGCTGACTGTCTGAAAGAATCAGATAGCATCTGATTTAAGTGCTGGTCACATAGGTGAAACTGATCTGTGCTGATCTCTTTAACATAAGCAACATATTTTAGTTGGGCTTTTTTTCTTTTACCAAAAGAGGCTATGTGAATTTGTCATTCCCATTCCAGATTTGTATTTTCTTTTGTTCAACTCTCACACGTATGTCTGAGATTTTGCATCACCTCTGTGTCCAGTAATTTGTTTTCATCTTGGTTATCTGAGCTAAGTGAGGAATTTCTAATAGAGATAGCCAAGGGTTCATTCCAGGTTGAACGTCTCGGGTGTGTCTAAACTACATGGCTCCATCGATGGAGCCATGTAGATGAGGGTGATCGGCAAAGGGAAATGAATTTAAATTTAAATGACTGCCGTGCTGAGCCGACAAACAGCTGATTAGCTGTTTGTTGGCTCAGTGCGCTAGTCTGGACGCTCCCGCGCAGACCTGAAAGCCCTTTATCGACCTCCCCGTTATGCCTCCCAGGACGAGGTTTACTGGGGACGTCGATAAAGGACTTTCATGTCAGCGTGGGAGTGTCCAGACTAGCGCGCTGAGCCAACAAACAGCTGATCAGCTGTTTGTCGGCTCAGCGCGGCAGCCATTTAAATTTAAATGAAGCCGCGATTATTTATCACGGCTTCATTTCCCTTTGCCAAACAAACAAATCTACATGGCTCCGTTGATGGAGCCATGTAGTTTAGACATACCCCTCTTGTCCTGCACCCTCGGGACCTGACCGGTGCCAAACAAGAGAATTTGCCGAACCATGGGAGGTCAATATTCTCTAGCAGCATTACCAACACTTCCACTGCTTATTAGGCACTAAAAAGACGTTTAGGGACAAATTAGAGCTAAATAACAACACAGAACACTGAGAGGTGAACTGGTGGCTGTGAACAAACTTTATGGGACTGTGGGAAACTTGGCCACTCCCATGTAAGTGGACATCCAGCTAAGCAAAATCACGTTGGACCACGGACGTTGCCACACCAGAGAGCGCCAGACTAGAGAGGTTCAACCTTTACATGCACTGGCAAGACCTCATCTGGAATACTGTGTACAATTCTGATTTCCTATATTTAAGAAAGATGAATTGAAACGAACTGGTGCAGAGAAGGGCTACGAGGATGATCAGAGAAATGGAAAACCTACCTCATGAGACGAGACTGAAAGAGCTTGGCTTGTTTAGCCTAACCAAATGAAGGCTAAGGGGAGATACTGCTTTCTATAAATATATCAGAAAGATAAATACCAGGGAGGAAGAGGAGGTATTTGAGATGTGCCAATGTGGATACGAGAACAAACGGATATAAACCAACCATCAATAGGTTGAAATTAAGCAAAGGTTTCTAACCATCAGAGGTGTGAAAATCTAGAACAGCAGGTCACTTGAAGGTTGAAACTTGTGTAAATGGTAAAATCTCTGTAACTTGAAGACTTTAAACCATGATTTGAGGACTTCAGTCACTCAGCCAGAGACTAGGGGGCCTATTTAAGGAGGTGGTACGTGAAGTTGTGTGCCATCCCATCTGCAGGAGGTCAAACTAGATGATCACAATGGTCCCTTCTGATCATTGAGTCTGTGAGTCTCTAAGGGTACATCTTCACTAGCCCCCTAGTTCGAACTAGGGAGGCTAATGAGGGCAACCGAAATTGCAAATGAAGCACGGGATTTAAATATCCCACGCTTCATTAACAGGTCCCCGGGTGGTCGCCATTTTGGAAATTGACTAGCCCGGAATAACCACCCGCGTCTACACACGGCAGAGAAGGGCGATTCCGAAATAACCCCCTACTTCAAATTACCAGTTAAACCTCAAGTAAGTGGTTTATTTTGGAATCGCCCTTCTCTGCCATGTGTAGATGCGGGCAGTTATTCAGGGCTAGTCAATTTTCAAAATGGCGACCGCCCGGGAACATGCTAATGAAGTGTGGGATATTTAAATCCCACGCTTCATTTGCAATTTCGGTCATCCTCATTAGCCTCCCTAGTTCGAACTAGGGGGCTAGTGTAGACATACCCCAAGTGACTTCACTTTGACTCATTTAAAGGTATGGATGGAGATATATCAAAGCATCAGAGTATTACTGTAACATCTTTTCTTTCTATAAAATTCAAAAAAATATATATAGTATGTGCTTCTGTTACTCTAATATGAATAATGCTCAGTAGTAAGATTTGTTTTTAGCTTAAAACACATAATCAAGATCACAGTAAAACTGATTAGAAACCTTGACTCTAGATTTCAGTTTCAAGGATGTTAGTATGACAGATGTTAATAATAAAAAAGGCCAATAAATGACCTTTTCTTCAGTTTTTTCCAAGTAAAATGCAGCAATGAATTTTTCACCTCAAGCATTTCTTGTAAATGTGAAAGTTCACATAGATGAAGGCAGGTGAATTAGCTTATATTTTCCACAGATATGGCCTTGGTGGCTGAGAGGTGTTTGGATACTTGAGAATTAATATTTGTATTTGTATTTGGTTTGTTTCAGTTTATTTTGTCTGATAATAGCACCACTTTTTGTATTTTGCTGAGAAATATTTGAGTGTAATCTCATTTTATATTTTAATAACATTTTCTATTATACTCAGTGACCATAAAGTCTGAATATAGTCCTAAAACACATAATTGGTATTTAACAAATGGCTGTTTGGAATCATACATCAGAATAAATTCTTCATCACAAGAGTAAATCAGAAGGAACTCCACTGTTGTTACCACAGCGTGACATGGCGTAAGCAAGAGGAGAATCAGGCCTATGGCTTATATGTTCATTCAGCCCAAAGTTGCTTTTGTTATTCTAATTACTTTATTAATCTTGTTTTGTAAATCTGTGTGGATGAAAGACAGAACAGTTTCCTGCTTGTCTATTCAATAGGCTAAATTCCACCAACAGCAAAGTGCTTCGTGGGCTGTAGAACAGCATGAAACCAAACATCAGAACACATCCGGAATCAATGGGACAAATCCTCCACTGGTGAATATTGACACTGCTTAGTTGGCATCAGAGGAGTAGCCCTGATTTACACCAGCCATGGATCTGATTTTGGATTTTTATTGTTTCATGGGAATGCTTGAACATTGGTAAGCAATGCTTTACAGTCTCCAAGCTCTGGACCAACATCGACTAATTAATCTCTACAAAACCCTGGTGAGGTGAATAAAGAAGTGGAAACAAACAAACAAACAAAAAAGAGCAGCAGCAGCCAAAAACTATAGCCTGACAGAGTAATTCAAAGCAATGAGTGCAGGCTGTGGATCTGGACTCTGGCTTTGTAACAGGGGAGAAACTTTTATAGTCCTGCCATAGGAGGAGCAATGAGACCTACTGATAGCAGAAGGGGTGTGTGTGCAAAGGGGACAACTGCCCCAAAGTCTGACAATTCAAAGGGCAGTGGTGGACAGAGCCCCCAGGGTCCTTTAAATCACCACCAGAGCCCCATACGGCACACTCCAGATGGCACTGAGGTGGGGGGGGGGGTGCAGTCTGGGAAGCTCTGGGTGTCTGCCCCTTCTGCCTGAGGCCCCACCTCTTCTGGAAGCACAGAGCCAGCCAGCCAGCCAGCCCCCCCCCACACACACACACAGCCAGCCAGCCCCCCACCCCACCCCCACACACACCCCTTATCCAGGGGCCCAATAAGTCTGTTGGCTGACCTGGGAGCAACTGAGGCCAGGAAATAAAGTTCAGACACTCGACAGCATTCCTGTGTGTCATCATTGCAACAGGGCATGAGCAGGCTACTTGACCTTTGGCCACTTCTGCACCCACAAACCAGCCAGAGACTTCTTCTGTTGTGCACTCACCTGTGCTATGTATTGATGGTGTCAGTTCCTACCACTTTCAGACTTATCACCTCAGGGACCACTAGCTTCTGCAGCTAGTAGAGGACCACAGCCTTCCATTCCCTGGCCCCTCTCTGCTTCCTGCCTGCTTGCTTTATACAGCATCCTGCCCTTAGAGGCCATCAGCTGTTCCCCATATTCCTCTTAGTCTTGGGTTTACTCCGCTAACTCCCTGCCTGGCAGAGCTGGCATGACAGAGCTCTCTGGCTAAAGCTTCCTAGTCAGCAGCCTGTTACCCATTACTTTACTGCAACCTTCACTCTGTATGGGCTGTATCCACAAAACACGTTAAGGAGGTAAATGATTTGAATAGCAGCGTACTGGCTAACTCAGCAGAGGTGTACTGGAGGTGGAGAATTGAATCAGTAATTGTTGAGCATCAACTGTGGGAGTCATCATGCTGGAAGAAGACAGGCTAAATAAGGAAGCCTATATTAATACAGTCCATAAGTCCTCCGATCTGCTGCTCTGTGCTCTATTCTGGCAGCCAGTGGCAGTGTTGGGGGGGGGAGAGCAGGCCATGACCCCAACCAACCAACTATGCTTCCTGAAGACTGTGCACAGGGAAGATGTTAATAGGCTATTAATGCTGTACAAATGGCTATGTAACACAGTGCAGGGTTTTGTCCTGGTCTATGGGATTATATTGCCAATTTGTTAGCTCGTTGCTTTGTCACTGTTAATTCTTAATTAAGAATTTAAGGCAACTATTAACTTTCATTACTTTTCTGATGGTCTTGAACTTCCGATGTGCTAGGAGTACCTCACCTGCCCCCCTTGTCAGAGATGAAAAGCTCCCGGGAAGAGCGACAAGACAAGCTTGGCAAGCTTGTCAGGCAATCTGCTTCTGCTGTGTGAGTTTTCTCAACGCTGCATATGCAACATGTCACATGCTGACGAGCACTGGCCAATAGGTGAGAAAGTGGGTTGCCCTTGATGAGCTGTGTTGGAAAGAAAAACACATTTGGGGAGCATCTGCACAGGAGGACTGGAACTCAGACAGAGACATCTCTTGGAAAAAATTCATGGGCTGACAATACGCTACTACTGCTGAAGCCAGAAATGTGTTCTAGAGGGGACGCTGCTAATCATGAGTTTAGAGCAACCGGGCAGGTTGAATTAGGAACACGAATGATTAAATGATGGGCCTCATTTCTGATGTCACTTACGCTAGTGTGAATTAGGAGCCAGTGTTGCCACGTCTTTGAAGGCTTTTTTCCCCAAATTGCATGCTATTTCTTAAAGCGATGGTTCGAGGATTTCAGGAGAGTCTCAGCGGTCATTTAAAAACTGTAGTTTTTAAAATGTCCATGGTTGCTAAGAAAAGCTTGAAAATGTGATCAGAGTGCACCCTGAAGTTCATAAGGTACATTTTTAAAATACATCGCAAAAGATTTTAAAAAATCCACTTATCAGTCAGACTCATGATTCTGGGGGCCAGACTTGTGATTTATGAGCAGGTAAGTGAGCACTATTGAGAAACTCCATATTTGTGGCATTACATCAGTATAAAACCAAGGTGAGGTGAATCTCATCAACATTGTCTCTTGAAATTTAAATGCTTGTTTCAGTAATTGTCTCCTTATTGAAGAAGGAGAGTGGTAAGTAGCACTCCTTGCAAAACTACTGCCATGTATCAAAGCAAGCACAATGGCTTGTTTGTACCTTCTTTTAGTGCAAACATCTGGAAAGTTGGGAATTGAATGCTTAACTTCCACGAGGCCTTTAAAATGCCAGGTTTAACATTTGCATTGATATAGTTGCATTTTCAGCTTAGTATTGATATGATCAAGAGAGAGAGAGCCTAATCAAACAAGCACTTTTGTTGTCTAAAGAAATGAACTGATTTCAAACATACAAATGTTTTGTTAAGTATTTTGACCTTTGAGAAGTCAGATGGAAACGGGGGAGGGCTCATATGCTGTGCTGAAGTGGGCCAGGAAAAGTGGAAAACTTCCATGAATCTTTTGCTATAATTTCTAGAGCCAAATCAAATTCTCCTGTGTTGGGATTCCCTTAAGCTAAGTAGTTGATTCTCAATCCAAGAAAGCTGGTTGTTTGAAGTGCGCAGCTCTTCTGTGTGAGGTTGATTCTGAATGAATCTGGGCTGCTTTATGGAGTCCTCATGAAACCAGGTCATATTCAACAGTTTTTACTCTTTTTTTTTTTCTAGCCTCTTTGCATTTTCAGATTTGTTTAAAGCTGAAACTCATGACAAGTGAATCCTCTCAAATGAATATTGGAAGAAAGTTTTGTACATAGCCTCATGGATGAGGAGGCGAAGGAAAAGGAGCAAGTGAAAAGGGTTATAAAGAGAAAGCAGGGAGGGTTTGTGGGAAGGTAAAGTATGAAGAAAGGCAAAACTTATTGCTGCGGGATTTACCTTCAGGAGAAGCCAAGACAGTGTTAGTGATTCTGAGAGAGAAAACTATAGAAAGACAAACTAAATGATCTAAATGAAAAGTAAAGCAGATTTTGTTAAAGCAAGACATTCATGTTGATAATATGTTTGCATACATGCCAAAGGCTTGATCCAAATGCCATAGAAATAAATGAAAAAGACTCCAGTTGATGTTATTGGGCTTTGGATCAGGCTTAGCAGTACAGAATACTGTCTCAAGTATAAATTAATGAATTTCAGTAACTTTTTTGTTTGCACCAAGTACCAGGTGTATGCAGAACAGCAGGTGCAAAATGCTAAATCTTCTGGTTTATTTACACTGCTTAGGTAAGTCTTTTATGACTCATCCCATCACTAGAGAGAGTGCTTTTCCAAACAAACTGAGCATTTTGCTTTTAGCTCTTCATTTAATATGCCCTTTGTTTACTTTTCAGTATGCCCTTAATCAAATATTTTTAAGACTGTGTATGTTTTTTATAACCCTTAACTTTCATCCCCACCAATATAAGCTGTGCATTTTGATTAGTGGGAATGAGATTTGTTTTTTCCTTGGAGTGATCTCCTTTCAAGTTTACACCTGTTTTTGGAATGTCATATCACATCCTCCATGTCAAGTTGGTTAGAGAATATAAAAAACCCCAACACCAAATCTCCAACATGGAAACACCCACTGATATGGGGGAGATAACTGAATTGTTTTTTTCCAAAACTTAACCACCAGCAAAATATTAATTTGGTAAAAAGCAACAGAATCAGGTTACTTTCAGTGGCCGGGAATATCTGTAAAATAGGAACACTCCTCTCCTTTATGTCTGCAAGATTGACAAACAGATAGCATCAAGTGTTACTTAAATATTTTGTCTTCCTGAACCTTAAAATAAACACCCTTTCCAGAGAGGTGATAGATCAAAAATGTTGACAATGAAGGTGAGATAAATGGGAAGCGACCATCTAGAAAGTACTTTAGAAAGGGATTTAGGAATGATAGTGGACCACATGCTAAATATGAGTCAGCAGTGTGACACTGTTGCAAAAAAAAGCAAACATCATTCTGGGATGCATTAACAAGAGTGTTGTGAACAAGACACAAGAAGCCATTCTTCCACTCTACACTGCAATGATTAGGCCTCAGCTGAAGTATTGTGTCCAGTTCTGGCAACCACATTTCAGGAAAGATAGGAAGAAATTGGAGAGGGTCCAGAGAAGAGCAACAAAAATGACAAAAGGTCTATAAAACATGACCTATGAGGGAACATTGAAAGGGTTAGGATTGGGATGGTTAAATTTGAAAAAGAGAAGACTGGAAGGGGACATGATAGCAGATTTCAAGTACCTACAAGGGTATTACATGGAGGAGGGAGAAAAATTGTTCTCCTTGGCCTCTGAGGATAGGACAAGAAGCAATGGGCTTAAATTGCAGCAAGGGAGGTTTAGTTTGGACATTAGGAAAAACTTCCTAATTGTCAGGATGGTTAAACACTGGAATTAATTGCCTAGGGATGATGTGGAATTTCATCATTGGAGATTTTTTAACAGCAGGTTAGACAGACATCTGTCAAGGATGATCTAGATAGTGCTTGGACTGGACTTGATGACCTCCCTTTCAGTTCTAGTATTTTATGAAATTATAGGTGACCAAATGTTGCATATTTTACCAAATAACTTTTTCCTACATCGATTCCAAGGCCACTGTGATCATAGCCCAAACTCCATATAACACAGGCCATAGAACTTTACCAGAATATTCATAATAATAATCACAAGTATTGTGCATTTTTTTTGAATGTTAGCAAATTATACTATGGTGGTCATCCTTACATAGGATATGCAGCCAAATTTTTCACTGAAGTGTAACAGATGGCACTAGGAGTTTGAGGCATGTGCATAACATGATAATTGAGGACATGATCCTGCAATGAGCTCCATGTGGGTAGGTGTGTGTGTGTGTGTGTGTGCATGTGCATGAATACGTGTGTGTGTCTGTCTTGTAGTCAGTGTTGTTAGGGCCACAGAGCTAGGTGTATATCAAATTGTCCCTTCAGAGAAGAAATTCCTTCCTTTCACCAGAGCATGATCCAAAATGATCATAATACACAATGACATCTGCAATCCCCTAGAAAAGAAATAAATGTTGTCAGTACTCTCTGAAACCTGGTCTACACGAGGCCTGGAAAATCAGCGTAAGGTACGCTACTCCTGCTATGCAAAATGCATATCTGCCCTCAGCATTCGATTTACGGGTCTATACTAGACCTGCTAAATCGAATGCCAGAAGATCAAACTCTGGAGCATCGATCTTCTGGTAAATATAGACATGCCCTGAGTGCTTTGTACAACTCCAGAGACCAGAGCAGCCACAAGTCATCCTTTGCTGGCCTGTTGAACCAGTTTTATGATGGCTTTGTATTGTCAGAGAAGCACAAAGCACCTGAAGTCCGTGGATCTGGCCCAGACAATCTCAAGCTGCACCTTCAACTTGTTGGAGCGTCACTTAGAAAAAACTCCTTTGGGATGCAGCTACCCAGTGTGTTTTGAGGTTGGGCAAGGCCATTCGGGACCTGGTGCTTGGTGGATGGTTATTGCAACTGTTGCAATAAAATGTGTATTTATGGGGGATAAATTGTACTTGTTTTAGGCGGGAAAGTGGATCTGTGGCCCAGTAATCCGAAATTTGAAAATTCAGCCTTTTGGAACTGTGATGTTTGCTGAAAATTGTAAAATGCACATTTCTACCGTGCCTGGAAAACACACTCTCATTTTAATGTTTTCACAATGAAATGTGAATATCACCAGTAGTAGGGAGTTTGGAATTCACTGCAAAAATTTTACACAGTTCTCTTTAAAGCCCATCTCATGGAAACTGATATATGCTCAGATCCTGCAAATGGTACTTTATTTTGCATTGTGTGTTGTCCCATTGCTTTTTTGAGGCTACTTACAGGTGTAAAGCTAAGCAGGAGCATTAGTGAGTGCGGAGGTTTGAGTTCCAGTTGGAATGAAAAGGATGCATTGTGAATGTTGGGGTTAGCAACAGCAATTCTGGGTCCCCAAGCAGAAATCAGTGGGCCCTGCCTTTCTCCCTCAAGCTCTCCACCCCCACCTGGAGAAACCCCCCAGTGTCCCCCTTCTCCCCTCTCAGAAGAGCCCTGCCTGCCCAAGAGCAGCTCACCATGGCTCTATTTCTTCCCATGCCCCAACCTGCAAGCCACAGCAGTATCTCTTGAGTGAAAGATGCTTTTGATAAGCCCCATGCAGTTACTGGGGCAAGGAACCTCACCCGAAAACCTGCCTGGGGCATATCAAAGGTGCAAGTTGCCCTTTTAAATTGCCAGGCTCCTGGCCAAGTTGTCCTCCCTCCCCCCCACACTGTTGGCTGGCCTGCCTGAGTCACACCAAAGTTCCTTTTACAGCGGTATAAAGGAGTCTTACACTAAGATAAATCTATGTTATGCTTTCTTTGGGCACATCTACCTGGCAAGCAGAAACTCACAGCACTGAGTCTCAAAGCCTGCAACTACGCACTTGGGTCACCCTATGAGAATAAAAATAGCAGTGTAGACCTGTGATGGGCAACCTCGGCTAGTGAGTGGGCCTCATGCGTGGCCCTCCTTCATCTCAGGGGGCTGCAAGATTCTTGTGGCAAATGTTCTCCTGGAACAGGGTAGTTTTGCTAACTGGGCTTGAGTAGATAGAATTTGTGGGGTGTGCCAATTGAACGGTAGCAGTGCTCTGACTGGCTGCAGAGGGAGCGCACGGCTCTTCCAGTCAATGTTCTGTGCAATCAGCATGCACCTTACTTCACCTGCCTTTGCTTTACATGTGTGTCACTAGTAATACTGGTAGGAAAAAAAAAAAAAACTTAACCTGGTGGGAACCTAGCAGAATCTGGCAACCCAATATGTGGGCAATGGTAAACAAAATGTCTCGCGGGTCAAATATAGAACCGCGATGGGCCACATGGAGCCCTCGGGCCACAGGCTGCCCACCACTGATGGAAATGTTTGGATTTATGATGAAGCTCTGGGCCTGAAACCTGCCCTCCCTCCATGGGTTTCAAAGCCTGAGCTTAGGCCAAAGCCTGAACATTTGCTCAGCTATTAGTATCCTATAGCTTTGTAGCACAAGCTCAAGTATGTAGACCCAGACTCTGAGACTCTGCTGTGGGTCTCTGCTTGCCATGTAGATGTACCATTTAAGACTTCGGAGTTGCCAGCATAATGTAAGGGACCTCAGGGTAAATAAGTCAGAACCTCTATATGGCATTATTACTGAATTCTCAACTGCCTCTCTCAAGAGATTTAAGCTTTCGCTGTTGCTGTACTGTGTAATTGAATTTTTGAGGGTTGTCCGTCGTGAACACTGTAGCATGTTACAAACTTTCAAAGTCATGACTGGGCTGACAATGCAAAAAAAAATAAAAAATTCCAAGCTGATAGCAGCCCGTACAGTCATTCTGTTCCATGTTCTTCAAAGCTTCAAGATAAAAGTGTACTCTAACATTAGCGTTAGTATACTCCTACACACTCCTCTTCTACATAATCAACCCACTCATGTCCCCATAACGTGAATGAAAAGGCCAAAGCTTTATTTACTTAACCAAATTATAACGACAAGCCAGCATCAGTTATGAGCTGCTCATTGCAGGGGCTCCTGCAAACAAGCAGTGCTTATCACCTTGCCTACAGCAAGCTTCTTTGACATGGTCTATGGCTCTACCTATTACAAGAGAAGAGAGGGAATATTCAAGTGCTCTGGCAATGAATGCTCTACAGTGCTAAAGGACTTGATCCTGAAACTATGCTGAGCACTACCCACCCCCAGTGAGTCCCTGGGCAATACTACACAGTGGATGATTAGATCTAGATCTCTTTGATATCTGGTGCAGACAGCACTTTCTCTCTAGTTATGCCAGTGTCTGGGAAATGGAGAGTTTGGATGAAGAAAAGCTGTCTGGAACTAAACCTGGGTTATATGGAAGTGATCTTGCTGGAAAGAAAGCCAACACTATGTTATTTCCTTGTATCGTGGGCATCTGCCATCTGAGAGTCAGCGTGGTACACGGTCTATACCATTTGTTGATCTTAGCAAGGTTTGAGGGTGCTCAGCATATTCTCAGAATCAAGGCCAAACGTCTTGAATCAGTTGAACGTCTGGATCAGTTAATGATACCAAAGCTAAAAGGATCACACCATTGTCTCAAAAACAACCCATTTGCTATTACTATAGAGGTGTGATAGCAGCCTCACTTTAGATGTATAGTGGAAAGGAACATTTTCTAGTCGTAATGTATGTTTTTTTTAAAAACGTCCTGGCTCTTGGATTATTTCTCAGAAGCAAATCTGAACTGTGGTACTGAAATACAGCACACCTGTCCACGCTTGTTCATATTATTATTGGTGTTTTATCATCTCTGAAAATTATGTGAAACTGTTTACTTGAGGCCTTTGTCTTGAAGCATTGGGGTACTTTCTGGTAAGTTGTCAGTAGGACCTGATACTGTCACGAAGAACCATTGAAAACCCTTTGAGAAGCCCAGTGAGTCTAGCCCCATACTATTGTGGTAATGCTGCACCTGGCTGCAATAACAAAGGGTTGCAAAGGTCTTCGCTGTACAGTCAGCAGGAAACGCTTCCAAACACCTTACATCAGAGAGCTGCCTTGCAAAACTTGTCAGCTGCCACATCACAGCACACTGATATACACTGCTTATCCCAAAATCAGCTGTTCCCAAGCCTAGCAAACAAGGTTCCCTCTAAACTGCACGGCAGCATGGTCCTGCAGCTGCTTAATGAGCCCTGCCTCAGCTCCCTGCTGAGGACAGAGCAGTGAGTCTCTCCCAGCTGGTAGAGAGGGAGAAGTGCCCCTCCCCCAGCCAAGAAGCTCTCTGTGCCACAGTTCTGAGGCCCTGGGAAGGGTTCTTTAAGCAGCTGCAGGGCCATGCTGCTGTGGAGATTAGAAGGAACCTTGCTAGCAAATTACCTTATTGAAAGGTGCTCAGAGAAGACTCTTGGGGTATGTCAAGACTGCATCCCTCTGTTGGCAGAGGGATGCAGATTAGGCAGGTCGACATTGCAAATGAGGCAGGGATTTAAATATCCTGCACCTAATTTGCATAAAAATGGCCACCATGTTTTGCTGACTCAGCACTTTGCAAAAAGTTGTGATCTAGAGGGGGATCTGTTGAGAAAGAAAGCCTTTTTCGGCAGATCCTGTAACCCTCCTTGCAGGAGGCATAAGGGATATGTTGAAAAAGGCTTTCTTTCTCAACAGATCCCCCTCTAGACTGCCACTTTTTGCAGACAAAGTGCTGAGTCGGCGAAACACAATGGCCATTTTAATGCAAATTAGTCTTGAGATATTTAAATCCCTGCCTAATTTGCAATGTCGACCTGCCTAATCTGCATCCCTCTCCCACTCTTGTGGAAATCCATTTCTGAAAAGTTATATGGATCCTTCAGGGGATCAGAACATATTGCAAGATGGAGGAGGGTGAATGCAGTCTAGAAGTGGAAGCTCTCTGCAGCTCAGTGAGCAGCTATGAGATTTGAAAAAGCATAAGGAACCTGTGCTCCCCATCCGTGGTGTTTATCATATGAAGTTACATTCTTAATAAGGCTACTAGAAGGTCGTGAAAGCCAAAGAACTGATTGAATCATTAGCCCATCTCACGTTGCCATCTGGTGCTTTCATACAGAATGTCAGGGAATTATAAACTTTTCTCTAAGGACAGTACCATACATGACATAAACACTGCGTTCAAAATGTCTAAGCAAAGAAACCAGGCTTGCCAGTTACCGGCAGCATTTAGAACAATGTAGAGGCATTTTATGTCACAGAAGGCAGTTTTCCCTACATTGTTATTAATGATGTTGTTAATATAGTACAAGAATTAGAGAGCTTTAAGGTTTTGTAGGAGAGTTAAAATCAAGTAAGAACGAGTACATCTATATTAGCATTTCCACTTCTTGATCGGCTATTAGTTTAGAGAGGAACCCATACAGGGCATTCCATTATAAATACAGTAAAATCTGGTCTGCACAGAAAAGTTTTGCTGGCATAGATATATCAGCTAGGAGCATAAGAGTATAGCTATATCAAACCTTTTGGCTGTGTCTAGACTGGCAAGTTTTTCCAGAAAATCAGCCGCTTTTCCGGAAAAACTTGCCAGCTGTCTACACTGGCCGCTTGAATTTCTGGAAAAGCACTGACGATCTCATGTAAGATTGTCAGTGCTTTTCCGGAAATACTATGCTGCTCCCGTTCGGGCAAAAGTCTTTTTCCTAAAGACTTTTGCGCAAAAGGGCCAGTGTAGAGAGCACAGTACTGTTTTCCGCAAAAAAGCCCCGATTGCAAAAATGGCGATCGGGGCTTTTTTGTGGTAAAGCGCATCTAGATTGGCCACAGATGCTTTTCCGCAAAATGTGCTTTTGCGGAAAAGCATCCTGCCAATCTAGATGCGCTTTTCTGAAAATGCTTTTAACCGAAAACTTTTCCGTTAAAAGCATTTTTGGAAAATCATACCAGTGTAGACGTAGCCTTTAAGTATAGATAGGGCCTAAGTCAATTTACTATTTCTGTTAAACTGATCTTTCAAAATTGGTCAGTGCTCACACAGAGCAAGGATTTTATTTTGCCTCTATTGCTGCACTGAATATGTTTATCTCAATGTAAGGGAGAGAAAACGTGTAGGCGGGTGCCAGTCTTCATCCATCGGAAATAGCTCCTATGTAGCTTGTGACAGACTCAAGCTTCTTAGAATGTCAGGACAAACTGTGTGCCTCACATGTAGACTGACTTTAGTGCTGTTGGTGCCTGGTGTCATGAAGAGTTAAGAGTGAGGCCTTGATTGTGGAACTCCTAGCATAGTGAGCAGTTGGGACTGTGTGACAAAAGTCACACCCAGGCACAAATAAACTGAAGGGCTGGGTACAGTCTTCTGCATTGAACTGAATTAAATCTCTAACCCTATTTGCATCCTATTCCTCTCTCTGAAGAATGTAGGTTTAAATGGAAGGCTTGAGAGTGTGCATAAGCTTAAATGCAATCCTTCCCATGTTAGTGGAAACAATAGCTGTCTGTGTCCCTCACAGGCCTGACTTCTGATACGGAATAGATAGGTGCAACTCGGCAGCCATTCTCTCCTTAGCCCAGGACCCTTCTATTCTGCTCATCATGTCTGGCTTAGCATTTACATGAGGAACACTGGTACCACTGCTAGGCAGCACTGAAATCTCAAAGCAGCAATGTTGCCAAAACGGCTCCATTGAACACGTTCAACTCTCCAAGTCAAATTGTATTTCAAGATGGACTGAAAAAAATTGAGCCTGACTGATTGACTGGGTGCAGAAGTTTTTTGTCTGCAAAAGTGCCATCAAACAGTGTTTACACTGCCTGACTTTAGTGACACAAGCATGTCGACACAGCTGTGTTGCTAAATGCTGGGTAGTGTAGAGAAAGCATAAATAAGGACTATAGCATAAAGCCTATTAAACATACCAGATTCCTCAGATCTCTGTTCCCAAGGGAACGATAGCCACAACTGTGTTTCAATTTGTTAATTAATATTAAACAAACGGCTGCGGAAGCCCCAGGGAGTCCAAATCTCCAGTGATGTCTCAAATGCTGATTTTCTCACAACAGCTGTTGAAGCTGACAGTGCTGGGGAGAAGATGGAAAGATGAAAAAAAGATTCTCTGCACACGGAGTTTGGCCGTTTACAGATTGGAAGTCTATTTTCAAACTTCTCTGGGCTGAAAGTGAATGCCAGAGATAGCTCAAAGATTTCAAAAGCAAGAGCTGCTGAGGGCATCTTTTAATTTTTGCAAAGAGAGGACAGCATTTGTTGCTGTTCCTTTTATTTTGATGAGGCGTGTGAAAGGTACATTCGGAGCCCACAGTCCTGTGGGAGTTGCATGCTTAACTCTCCTTTGAAAGGAGTCTACCTGCTTATGTGTCTGACATAAAATTACATTTAACAGAAGAACAGAGAACATAGCTGAAAAACTTGGCATTTTTCCATTGCCAATGCATGGTGAATATAACTATGTATATATGGGAAGTACTATCAGGCAAGCAAAGTATTGGGTTTCTGATGGGCTGAATACACAATACCAACTGAATACACAATTTCTGGAAGTTATTTGTATTGCAGTTGTGCTTAGGAGCCTCAGTCATGTGCAAGGACCCCATTGTGTTAGTAGTTGTACCAACACAGAACACAAACTTTGTCCCTGTCCCAAAGAGATTACAATCTATGGACTTTCTATTCTTGAATGAACTAAAAATGCAAATCAGGATTGAATTGTAATAGTCAAGCTTCATCTGGTTTAGAGTAGAACATACTTCATGGCTTAGATGCTAAATGGTAAATCAGTGTAAGTCTCTGAGGGTACGTGTACACTAGCCTCCTAGATCGGTGTAGGGAGGCTAATGAGGGTGACCAGAATTGCAAATCAAGCCCGGGATTTAAATATCCCATGCTTGATTTGTATGTTCCTGGCCGGTCGCCATTTTAGAAATTGACTAGCCCGAAGTAACTGCCCATGTCTACACGCGGCAGTAAAACAGGATTCCGATTTAAAGCCCCTAATTCGAATTAGCTGGTAAACCTTATTGCAGGAGGATCACCAGCTAATTCGAGTTAGGGCTTTAACTCGGAATCTCATTTCACTGCCGCGTGTAGACACGGGCAGTTACTTCGGGCTAGTCAATTTCTAAAATGGCGACCTGCCGGGAACGTGCAAATCAAGCGTGGGATATTTAAATCCCGGGCGTGATTTGCCATTCCAGTCGCTCTCATTAGCCTCCTTAGATCGATCTAGGGGGCTAGGATAGACATACCCTTAGAGTGTCCACACATTCCTAGTGAAATTTCTGATGAATCTGGACTGAACTTTGATCTTCCAACTAAACCCCGAGCCACACTAGTTTTACAACTGTTGTTCCAAGATACAAAACTATTTGTATCTCTGTTACCAGAGTGCAATCTCACTGCACAAAGAGTTTAGCAGGAGCTTCTCTCTTAAAATGTTTAGATCGCGGACTTTAAATTGTTGCTTAATGTGGCTTTTAGTTGTCCTAGTTCCCTCTGAAGCTTCTAGAAGTGAAAAAATGCCATAAATTAGGGCTTTCTTGAAGAATGTAGCATTCTGCTAGCTAACAGGAGAGGAGAGAGAAATTCACAATCTGCTCCAAACCAGTTGGAGATGTTCAGAGACATTATCGATTATGCTGCGCCTGCAGAAGGCTGGGTGTCAGGCTGTGACAGGGCACTTAGCAGCACTTGGGCCAGGCCTCTGTCTCTCCAGCCAGAATTAAGGGAAGTGAATTGGAGCTGGTTAGACCACCTGGTCCTAATTGGGGAATAGAGACAGCTGATGCCTAATTAGGTTGGGACTGTATAAAAGCATCAGGGGAAGGAAGGGAAAAGGAGCGAACCCCCTGCGGAAGGTAAAGGATACATTATATAGTGAAAAGACTGTGGGAGCACAACCTGTAAAGAAACTGCACTGGTGGTTACCGAACTAAGCATCTGAGTGATTTTATCAGCCCATAGGCAGGAGCCAAGAGGTGCCCCCAGCAGTCTGTTACACCCGGGGGCTTCTCTGGGATAACTTGTGCCAGAGCAAGTCTGGCAGCCTGGAGATGGACGAGACCCTGCAGTGGCTGGGGAAGCAGCAGGAAGAGGTGCAAAAGTCTGTGCGATCCTTTCAGCAGACCCTCCAGCTTGAGAGGGAGGTCTTGTCCAACTGGCAAGCAGAAGAGCCTGCAGGAGTTTATCTGAGAACAGGCCAGCATACAACAGCAGCTCCTGCAGAAGACGGTGAGTCCCCTGGTGGAGGGTGGCATAAAGGTGCCAGGCCCAGCACTTTGTAAGTTGGGCCTTGCAGATGACCCTGATGCCTTTCTGGGCACTTTTAAGCTGGTAGCCATTGGAGCAGGGTGATATTGGGGAACCTGGGCCCTGCGGCTGGCTCTCTACCTGGCCAATGAAGCCCAAGTGTCCTGTAAGACTCTGAATGAGGCCAGAGGTATGATTCAGCAAAGGTGGCTGCCCTAGATCAAGCTCATCTGTCAGCCTAATTTATCGCCAAAATTTCTGGGTGGCAAGGTGGACAGATGGTCCTGGGCATCTGTATTTGCAGCCATCAGAAGTTATGGACTGGCCCACCCAGTGGCTGAGACCTGATGCCCAGATACTAGGAGAGATCATGGACATACTCATCCTAAAACTTTTTTTACAAGGTCTCCCTGAGAACATAAGGGTCTGGGTGAGATGGCACCAACATGGGATGGTAGAGACCGTGGTAAAACTGATGAAGAAATATGCAGAGGCTGACTGCCTAAGGCTGGGGGGGGGACACCCATATAAGGAAGAGAAAATCTAGGGAACCCCCAACTGGGAAGGGTTCAGAGATAATATGGGAGACCAACTGGGGAGCTCCTGCTGGGACAGGCAACTCATCTATCAGCATGTGGGTAACTGGACATAAAAAGGGGGAATGCCTGGACATGGAGTGTGGCTTTGTGGAATTTTTGCAGTGAGCCAACTCTGGAGAGCCATGGAAGGGGCAGAGATTGTCCACCATTCCCGTGGTGGTGAGGAGACCCCAGCAGGGTCTGGTGGACTTAGCCTCAGTCTGCTTTCCTGTGAGAAGGGGGCTGGTGAAACTACAATGGATGGCTCCTGGGTGCCAAAGTGAAATTGGAATAAATCCACAGGGATAAGAGGCAGCGCCCAGTGCCCCAGGTGCCCTTCAAGGTCCAGGGCAGATTCCATTGGAAATGGTCAGGGAAGCGGAGGGTTTGCTGTACTCAGCAGTGATGGGCACTAGCTGGAATCCATGCCCAACAGGGAAGGGAGGTCAGGGGAGGGAGCCCATGGCAGGGAAAAGGGTCTCTGAACTGAAAACCCTAAACAACCAAGCCAGGAAGGATGGGAGAAAACAGATGGAGGAGGTATTCACCTCAGGGCCTGGCAGAACCAAAGAGCCTCACCAAACTACCTTTGCGGGGGGAGAGGGGCTTCCAGAACATGAGACCTGGATCCTGCTTGATGGGTTTGAGGATCCTGAAGTGCTGGGTGTCCAGGGAGAGGCTGGGGCTGACTCCAAGCCCCTGCCAGAGGTGAAGGGGGAAAAGGAAGGCAAAAACCTTTGCCTGTGGGTGGCAGAGGAACTATAAGGGCATCTCTCCCCGCCAGGTAATATGGTTACTGCAGGTTGGGGATGATTGAACCCTGCAAGGAAGACCCAGTCGGTCACCAAGAAGATGAGTGAGGACTCCCTCAGAGGATCCCCACCCAGTAGGAGGAAAAGGGACTCTGGGTGGTCAAGCCTGGTGGTTCAATAAGGGGGGAGAGGTGTGTGACAGGATGCTAAGCAGGAACCACTGAGGCAGCTAGCTAAGCTGAACTGAAGCTGGTTAGACCACTTGGCTTTAATTGGGGAAGCAGAGACAGCTGCTGCCTAATTATGCTGGGCTGGAAGGAAGCTTGGTGGTGGTGGTGATGGTTGGGGGCAAGGAAGCAGGAGGAATCGGAAAAAGCAGGGAGTGGAAGCAGGGAGGTATTTTTCTCCTCCTGCCTGTAGACAGTAAAGGGGAAACTGAATGGTGAAAAGGTGATGGGAGCACAGCCTGTAAATAAACCACATTTGTGGTTAGTGAACTGAGGGTCTAGGAATGATTTTTATCAGCCCACTGGATCAGAAGCCAAAAGGGCCCTGCAGCACCTTGTTAAATACCTTCTACAGGCAGTCCTCGAGTTATGCGGATCCGACTTATGTCGGATCCGCACTTACGAACGGGGCTTTTCTCACCCTGGAACTCGCAGGCGGCGGGACCACCGAGACGCGCAGTGGTCCTGCCACTGCATCCTCCGGGACGAGAAAAGCTGCTCCGGGTGTCCCTGGTCAGCTGGGAGGGATCCCCAGCAGACCAGGGACACCCCGAGCAGACCAGGGACACCCGGAGCAAAGCCGCAGAGGCGGCGGGGTCCCCGCCTCCAAGGTTTTGCTCTGGAGCAAAGCCGCAGAGGCGTGGGACCCCGCCACCTCTGCGGCTTTGCTCGGGGTGTCCCTGGTCTGCTGGGGACCCCTCCCAGCAGACCAGGGACACCCCGAGCAGACCAGGGACACCCGGAGCAAAGCCTTGGAGGCGGCAGGGCTCCGCGCCTCTGCGGCTTTGCGCTGGGTGTCCCTGGTCTGCTGGGGACCCCCCCCCCAGTGGACCAGGGACACCCAGAGCAAAGCCACAGAGGCGCGGGACCCCGCCGCCTCCGCGGCTTTGCTCGGGGTGTCCCTGGTCTGCTGGGGACCCCTCCCAGCAGACCAGGGACACCCCGAGCAGACCAGGGACACCCGGAGCAAAGCCTTGGAGGCGGCAGGGCTCCGCGCCTCTGCGGCTTTGCGCTGGGTGTCCCTGGTCTGCTGGGGACCCCCCCCCCAGTGGACCAGGGACACCCAGAGCAAAGCCACAGAGGCGCGGGACCCCGCCGCCTCCGCGGCTTTGCTCCGGGCTCCCTGGTCTGCTGGGGGGGGGTGGCGCAGTTAGTGCACCCCCCCCAGCAGACCAGGCTTTTGTTGTGGGCGCCTGGGGTAGAGCAGCTGGGGTGCTGCCAGGTTGGTCCTGGGGGGACCTACCCGGCAGCGCCCCAGCTGTTCTGTCCCAGGCTCCAGATTCAGCTGCTGTTGAAACTGATCAGTGGCTGATTCCAGGAAGCTGGGGGCAGAGCAACTCTGCCTCGGGCTTCCTGTAGTCAGCCCCTGGTCAGTTTCAGCAGCAGCGGCTGAATCTGGAGCCAGTTCCGAGTTACGTACAAATTCAACTTAAGAACAAACCTATAGTCCCCATCTTGTACGTAACCCGGGGACTGCCTGTAGTTTTTACTTAATCCTAAGAAGTGTAATTCACGTTCTTTTTAAAAGAAGCATTTGAAAAGTCTAGAGCTTCCCATCCAAATGAGACCAACACATCTCCCTGATAGTTAGAAATAAAATGAAGTAAAAGATGTTTACACAATAGCTCCAAACCACTATCATTAATCAGTGGCAATTGCAAGGTATTAGCTACAGCACTGGCGTTTTGCCTGGAACACTCTTCAAGGCATTGTTGCACCAATAAAGAAGGCTTCATTAAAAGACGATTAGCCTCAGACAACACCAGGAAAGGGCTTCATGTGATTCATCAAGCCTATAAACAAGGCACTTCCACCACCGCTCCATCCCCAGACAATGAAGTGCTTTTGCATAAACTTATTACAATTCGAGATCATATCAACTGTGATTTGGATGTGCCTTAATTTCTGCCAGTGGGTTAAAGGGGAAGGAGGAGATTTTTTTTCTAGTTCTTTGCAGAAATTCCTATGTGATAAGTAACTCAAGGATTCTCAAATGTTCTTATAATGTAGGATACATGATACTAGAGAATGAGATTCACGGACACTAACTCCTCCACATGCTGCCACCTTTCTTCCTAGTCACAATCCCACAACTCCTCTGTGGCAACTACAGAAATTGCTTATGTGGAGATGCAATGGTAGGGAAGTGGTTGTGTGTTTTAACTGTCCTTATTGCAGTGAAGAACCTGCACACCTGTGCAAGAAAAGGAGGACACAGCAACACCATGTGGTCTGGTAGATTTCCACATGCCACATGGAGAGCTTCTGATTAATGTTTTCCTCCCCAGTCAGGAAGAACTGTACCAGGAATGTTAGTTATTTTATTCAGTCATCAGCATACAGCCACTGTTTTCCTACACACTCAACTTTGAACATCAAGGACATGGAAATTGAATCCTTTGTGGGAAAATATGCACTCTGTATACTTGTTGGTCCTATAGGCGAATGTGTATCCCCTGCCCACACTGGAGCGATTAGAAGGAATCCGAAAGAAAATCTCACTTGCTTGACAGTTTTGTTTAGTCGGCCACTAGCATCGTGTCTCTTTTTACAGAGTTCTACATGTTAAGGCCAGAAGGGATGGTCACCAAGACCGATTTCCTGCACAAAACAGGACACTTCTGTTAGTCTGCAAGAGGAAGCATCTGAACGTTTCATAGAATCAAAAGACTGGGTTTGGAAGAGACCACAGGAGGTCATCTAGTCCAACCCCTGGCTCAAAGCAGGACCACCCCCAATTAAATTATCCCAGCAATCCTGGAAAAGCAATACAGTCTAGACGTAGCCTATGATTTTCTGACAACCTTACAGCAGGCTGCGAGCTTGGCCCAACATCACAGACTGCTAGCACCACCACACGTCAGCACTGTTGGTAATTTTGCTGTAACTTCTCATTTAAGTAAGTGAGAGGTGCACACTGCTTATGCTTCACAATAGCTTTTCCTGTAGCAGAGCCTCTTACGAGGGCACCAAATTAATCTTGATGTCTTTGGCTATGGGAAAGTGACTATGATGCTCAGAGTGATTTGTCATGCCCTGTCATCTGACTGATGCCAATCATCCCTTTTCACTGGCTCCAGACAATGAAGTAGAAAGGAAAAGCAAATGCAGTGATTACTTATATTTTTTTCTAAAAGCAGTAACGTCTGACTGAACCTCGTTCCCCTCTACAGCAACCTCGATGATAGAACACATGGGACTAGGATGGCTCTGCAGTACAAATGAAGCCAGTGAGTGCATTTGCATCTGTCATTCCCGAATGCACTTAAAATCTAGTTCCTCCTTTTGCTCTGTCTTTATCTTAACTCTCATCTCTCTTCTTTTCACAAGGCTGAGAGAAAAGGAGATGTTCAGTGCTGAACATATGATACTCGGCTAGCGACAGAAAGGCAGATTGCCATTGATGATAGAATTGGCTTGACCCTAACTTGTCTCTAGGCATCTGTATGGGTATGTCTACACTACCCTCCTAGTTCGAACTAGCGGGGTAATGTAGGCATACCGCACTTGCAAATTAAGCCCAGGATTTGAATTTCCCGGGCTTCATTTGCATAAGCCGGGCACCACCATTTTTAAATCCCGGCTCGTTCGAACCCCGTGCCGCGCGGCTACACGCGGCACGAACTAGGTAGTTCGAACTAGGCTTCCTAGTCCGAACTACCGTTACTCCTCGTGGAATGAGGAGTAACGGTGGTTTGGACTAGGAAGCCTAGTCCGAACTACCTAGTTCGTGCCGCGTGTAGCCGCACGGCACGGGGTTTGAACGAGCCGTGATTTTAAAATGGCGGCGCCCGGCTTATGCAAATGAAGCCCGGGAAATTCAAATCCCGGGCTTCATTTGCAAGTGCGGTATGCCTACATTACCCTCCTAGTTCGAACTAGTGGGGTAGTGTAGACATACCCTATAGTTCATCTATTGTCCTTCAGTGTCTTCCTGCTTGACGCGGTGTATGGTGTAAAGTATATGTGTTTGCGTGAACTCTTGCAAAACAAAACTGTAGCATCTCTGAGTTTCAGCTGATACACAGGGGCCGCAGACAGCAATTCCGGGACCCTGGGCAGAACAGCCCCCACTCACACTCAAACCGTGTCCACGCAGCTGTGGTCCATCTGATACTTGGGCAGTGCTGTGCCAGTGCTGGTGGGTGACCGGCAACCTGCTGGCTGCATTGCTGGGCTTGTTATTCTGGCATGGCCTGTGTCCACGTGCCTGCCCAATAGGATTGCCAGCTGTCTAATTGTGCAAACTCAAGACCCTTGCCTGGCCCTCTATCTTGCCCCTTGTTTGAGGCCCTGGCTTCATTCACTCCATCAGCCCTTCCTCCGTCACTCACTCTCCACCATCCTCACTCATTTAACTAGGATGGGGCAGGGGTACAAGTGTGGGAGGGGCTGCAGAGTGCAGGCTCTGAAAGAAATCAAATGTGAAATTGTGGAACTATTAACTACAGTTTGTAACCTATCCTTTAAATCAGCTTCTGAACCCAATGACTGGAAGATAGCTAATGTAATGCCAATATTTAAAAAGGGCTATAGAGGCGATCCCAGCAATTACAGACTGGTAAGTCTAACGTCCGTACTGGGAAAATTAGTTGAAACTATAGTAAAGAATAAAATTGTCAGACACCTAGAAGAACATAAATTGTTGGGAAAAAGTAAAAATGGTTTCTGTAAAGGGAAATCATGTCTTACTAATCCATTAGAGTTCTTTGGAGGGGTCAACAACCATGTGGACAAGTGGGATCCAGTAGATATAGTATACTTAGATTTCCAGAAAACCTTTGACAAGGAGCCTAAGTCTTTGATGAGGGAATGTCTAGACTACAGGGTTTTTTTTTTAAAGTGGCCTTTTTTCGAAAAAAACTTCACCTGCGTCTAGACTGATGCCGCATTCTTTCGAAATTAAATCGAAAGAACATGGCATTTTTTTCAACAGTGATAAACCTCATTTTACGAGGAAGAAAACTTTTTTTTTCTAAAGATCTCTTTGGAGAAAAGGCTTTCTCGACTGCAAACAGGGCTTTTCTGAAAGAGAGCATCCAGATTGCTTGGGTGCTCTCTTTTGAAAAAGCGGTTTGCTTTTTCGAAAAAGTTGTTGTCTACACGATCGCTTTCGAAAGAAGCTTTTTCAAAAGATTCTTTCAAAAAAGCTTCTTTTGAAAGAGGCATATAGTCTAGACATACCCTTAATTTAGAAAAACAACGCAAGGATGCTTCAAAAGCATAAAGCGTGAGTAAAAGTCTCCCTCCCCCAAAATAGGTTGGGCAGTGTCCTTTTCCTCTCAGGTTCTTAAGTTCAGCAATGTAAAGATCCCCCTCACATGCCCAACCGTTCTTTGCACCCCACTCACAGTTGCTGCCCTTGATCAGGGCAGACACAGCGTTCACCTCCCATCCTGCTTGGAGGGAAGGGAAGAGGCATCTTATTCGCTCCGCTGGTTGCCCACCATCTGCCTGCTCTCTGCGGCTGCTCTCTGTTGGCCAGTGCCTGCTCATCGCATCTCTCCATCGCCACCCTGCCGGCCACTCATTGGGAAAGATTTCTCCGGTCCAGGATATAATCTGCAATCAGCCAGAGATTGCCCCTCCCCACAGTCACCTAGGATGAGAGATACCAAGGTTCAAGTCCTCATTGTGTCTAAGGAAACCCTTGAGTCATACCAGGTACTTAACCCTGGACCTCCCACACTCCAGATGAGTGTCCTTACCACGTATTAACTGGTGGGTAGAACTGCACTTAGTTCCTTCTGTTGGAGTTCTTCCACTTTGTCTTAATCATGAAATATTTAGGACTGTAGGGATCTGAATCTGCCTCTCCCAAGGCCCACATGAGTGCCTTAGCCACAGGGTTACAGAATCAGACTATGGCCCATGGTTAACTGAATGAATATTTAATTTTTTACCAAAAAGGGAACAGTTCCAACATGAGCAATGAATTCATTAGGACACACATCTGGGCTGTAGCAAGCTTAGGTCTGAGTCCCTATTCCAGTAAATATTTAGTAAAGAAGAAAAAGTGGAAGAGCTCCAACAGGAGAGACTGAAAGCAACCCACTTACCAATAAGCATGTGATCAGAGCACTCCTCTGGAATTTGGGAGGTCCATGGTCAAGTTCCTGGTTTGAATTGGGTAGAATAAGGACTTGAAGCTGGCTCCCTTATAGTCCAACCTAGGCCATGGCTCTAGGGTGGAGGTTTGTGGGGTCATATTCCTCTCCCCAGTTTTATGCCAAGGTTTGTTGTCCAGGCTCCCTCTCTATGTGGTAACTCCTGAAGATGGCAGGCAGCAGAATCAGGTGGGAGCTGCAGGGAGTAGCCTCTGAGGATATGGGAAGGGCAGGCCTGGGGGAGGAATGACTCAAGTTGTTTGAAGGGAGGGGCAAATCTTTAAATTGTGTCTCCTACTCTCAGCTGGTACCAGTTGTCTTTGAAACGCTCTCATTCTTCATCAAAAAAGACTTCAGAATCTCTTGTGTTGCCTCAGTGCAGACCAGGACATTTTTTTCTGGACTATAAAAACATTTGTGTGGCATAGGAAAACCATTCGTATCTGGCTCTAATTGTGATAATTCTCATCTCCAGGAAAATAAGGGATTGATTTCAGAGTGCACAATGCGTCTCATGATCAGCCGCTTCCCTTCATTCAGAAAAATAGTTAAAATAGCAATACTTTTTAAAAATAATGTAAAAAATCCAGGTTACTCTCCAATACACCATTACCCTGGAGATATATATAGTCACACAACTTTGGTGCTTTGTCTCTATGGAAAAAATAGATGCTGTTTTTTTTTTTTAACAGAAGGGTTGTGACAAACACCCAGGTTGCTTAGCAATTATGCTTCTAGAGCAAATAGGATGACACCTATTTTGCAACGAATCATATGTGACCAGGAAGTACACAAGATGCTGTGCTATGCATTGCTTTTTGCTGTAATATATTTCTCTGGATAAAACTGTAGCAATGCATGATACTACAAGCTTCCTTGAGCCTCTGAAGAGACTCAGAACTGTTCTGTAATCTCTTCCTACAGGACTACTTGCTAGAGGGATCCATTTTGCAAACCAGCTTCATAAGACCACCGATGGTTTTCTTTCTGTATACATGTTAGATACTCACAGCCCATTGAAGGCGATAGGGGATCAAATAGAAATGAAATAACTGAGACTATGTCTACACTATGAGTTTTCTCAGCCAAAAATATGCTAACGAGGGACTCATTTGCATGAGTTGTGATATCATTTGCATATTTTCTGCCAATCCATTTTTGCGCTAGGGTTTTTGCAGGAAAAGCAAGTAGTGTGGATCTTTTCTTTTTGCACAAAACCCCCTTTTCCCACAAGATTGGTATATATCCTTTTTTGGGGGCATAAAGATCTTGTGCAAAAAGAAAACATCCACACTACTTGTTTTTGCGCAAAAAACCCTAGCACAAAAATGGATCATCAGAAAATATGCAAATCGGACCGTGACTCATGCAAATGAGTCTCTCATTAGCATATTCTTTGCCGAGAAAACTCGTAGTGTAGACATAGCCTGAGTGTGTTACCAGCATGCCCATTATAATTGCTGCTTTTTTATGCACTTTGAAAACTTGTACATTTCTGAGCTTTCGTGCCTGCATAATATAGTTTTACAGGGGAGATTTTTAAAGCTACCTAAAGGATTTGGAAAATTTCAATTTGTCTCTCTTTGGGGAGTTTATAGATTGCATTAAAGACAATTGCTTGTGTAACAGGCCTCATGGACATAGTTTATGGTGCATCTATGGAAACTGGGGGGCAGACTATTGTGAAGCATCTAGTGTGTCAGGCAGTAAAGGCAACTAATATACAAATGTTAACAGCAAAAGGGAGATGCAGTAGTGAACTAAGGGAAAGTGCTGACAGCTCAAAAAGAAGCTGCACCATGAAAGGGAACATGAAGTTTAGCACAAGAACAAATAGGCCAAGCGACAGTCAGAAATTGCTCAGCGGTGCAGAGAACATACTCAGAATAGCGCATAATAATGGTTCAGTGGGAAGAGGTGAGAGAATGGTATTTGCATGAATGAGAGCCAAACTTTTAAAGAGTGGGTGGCACAATTCTCATGTTAGTTTGAGCAGATAAATGGGATTATTTATGTTGTTTGCAGCCTATATTTATAGCTCTTAGCAATTCTTCTCCCACAAGATTTATCTTCGACAACCCAGAATGTGGTCTGTTTTACTACAACTATTGTACTACGCATCTGCAATGTAAACTAAAGGCCTAATAATGAGTAAATACATAAGAAGGCTTTTTTTTTTTAAATAAATGGAGAATATTTTAAGAGTTTCTAACTGGGAAAGTCAGGGAAAATGTTTAAAGTTTTTATATTAGTCCACAGTTGAAATGCTAACAGTTTTCACACTACATTTAATGACATGAAGGAAACTGAAATGAAATCCTTAAGTAATAATTAACTGTATGATGTCACAAAGGGTCATACTGAGTAAGGACCATCTTCTTATGACACTGAGCAAGCGCAAGTCTTCTTATGACATTCGTCTTCCCTGTTATGGGCATAGCAAGAAAAGGAGGTGTGGCTGGAATAAAGGGGTGTGGCCAGGATGCCTTGGTGCTCTGTCAATCCTCCACTGGAGTTTTGGCCACTGAGGGTTTTTGCAGAAGGCATACATTAGTGCAGTTCTCAGGTGGCTCCAATGTAGAACTGAAAGATCAGATTTGCATGGAGTCTTCACCAGGGTCAAGGAAATGTGAAGGTGAACTTCATGGCATACAGGCAGTCCCCGACTTACGCGGATCCGACTTATGTCGGATCCGCACTTACGAACGGGGCTTTCTTGCCCCGGAGCTCACAGGCAGCGATCCGCCACCTGGACCTCCGGGGCAAGAAAAGCTGCTCCCGGTGCCCTTGGTCTGCTGGAGACCGTCTCCAGCAGACCAGAGGCACCGTGAGCGAAGCGTTCCTGTGCTTCTGAGGCTTTGCTCCCCGTGTCCCTGGTCTGCTGGTGGGGGGGGGCGCAGCTAGTGTGCCCCCCCCCAGCAGACCAGGCTTTTGTTGCCGGACCCTGGGGCAGAGCAGCTGGGGCGCTGCCGGTTGGTCCCGCAGCGCCACTCTGGGCACTACTGGACCAACCCGGCAGCACCCCAGCTGCTCTGCCCCAGGCGTCCTGATTCAGCCGCTGCTGGTCAGTTTCAGCAGCGGCTGAATCAGGACGCCTGGGGCAGAGCAGCTGGGGTGCTGCTGGGTTGGTCCAGTAGCGCCGAGGAGCGGTGCTACTGGAGCAACCCAGCAGCACCCCAGCTGCTCTGCCCCAGGCATCCCCAAGTCAGCCGCTGCTGAAACTGACCAGCGCTGACTACAGGAAGTCCGAGGCAGAGTTGCTCTGCCCCAGGCTTCCTGGAATCAGCGCTGATCAGTTTCAGCAGCAGCTGACTTGGGGACGCTTGGGGTTCTTAAGTTGAATCTGTATGTAAGTTAGAACTGGTGGTCAGTTTCAGCAGCGGCTGAATCTGGACGCCAGTTCCGACTTACATACAGATTCAACTTAAGAACAAACCTACAGTCCCTATCTTGTACGTAACCCGGGGACTGCCTGTACTTGCATATTCACAGCCAGCACTCTGCCCACAAGTTTGTACCCTCTGCTGATAAGCCAAACTCTATTAAATACAAGTTATAATGGTAAATGGGTAATCTTCCCCAGTAGAAAACATTGTTCCTAATGGAAACAAACCCACCTGTTTTCTTCTTTGCTAAAATAATTTTATATCTCAGTTAGTAGATAACTGCTAAAGTAACATCATGTGCCGTAATGCTACCAACAACACTATTATTTGAACCCGAGAGACAAAAATTGACTCTGGTCACTCATGGTATGTCTATACGGCAAAGTTATTTTGAAATAACAGTCATTATTTCGAAATAACTTTACTAGCATCTACACAGCGAAACTGCAATTTCAAAATTATAGCAGAGCACTTATTTTGAATTTGGTAAACCTCATTCCATGAGGAATAACACCAAATTCAAAATAGCTATTCCGAAATAAGTGCTGTGTAGATATTTATATCGAAATAGGGGGCCTCCAGCCTTCCCAGGGTGCCTTGGTGGCCACTCCAGCCTCACACAAGAACACTCCTCTCCCTCCCCCCATCCCCGGAGCTCTGAAAGGGGTTGACTCTGACCACAGTGCCTGTGCCAGCTCCAAGCCTGCAGCCAGAACCAGCAGTCACTGCCCTGACCCAGTGGCCCCAAAACGCCAGCCAGCGAGCTTTAACTGCTCCCCAGGAGTAGTCTGCCAGCTCCCAGGAGCCTGCCACGGCCCAGAGAAGGTGGGTACCTTCCTAGTCCAGGGTGGAGATCATGGACCTTATTCACGTTTGGGGGGGATGCCCCCAATGTCCATGATTTCCGCACTAGATGGAGGAATGCGGCCATCTATGGCAGGATAGCTGCCAGCCTGACCACCAAAGGCCAAATGCAAACCCAGGAGCAGGTTCGCATGAAAATCAAGTTGGTCCGGTGAGATCCCCAACCCTGAGCCCTGAGCTTCCCCTCCCATTTCTTCCCCTTGCTTCCCCCTTCCAACTCCCTCCTCCAAGGTTTCCCTCTCCCCTCTCCCTCCCTCTCATCTTCCTTCTCCCACCTCCTTTCCCCAGTCTTACCAGAGTTTCATTCCCTCCACCCCCAGTTTTGTTAAATAAAGAGAGTGTGTGTTCATGAAAATCCGTGTATTTTATTTGACATCAGGAAGCGGGGTTAGGGAGAGGTAAATTGAAGGAAATAAGGGAGGAATGAGGCACAAGCCCCAAGTAGAGCAGACCAGGGAGGCTCTTAGTGCTCCTCAGGGTGGAAGCTCTCCCACAGGGCCTCCTGGATATTGACAGCCCCCCGATGGACCTCCCAGATGGCAGCATGCAGAAAGTGCAGCAAGGATTACAGCAATGCGTCCAAGAGAAGCACCAGAGTGCCCAGGGCAGCTCTGGCTCCATGTTGTAGAGTGCTGTGGTGTCCCAAGTGAGGGCAACCAACACACGCAGAGACAAAATCCTTTGTTGTCCCTCATTGAGGTAGGCAAGCAAGCAGGGAAACCTGAGAACCGGCTATCCGGGGGCGGGGTCCCTTTAAGCACAGGCCTCAGATACTTTATAAGGCTGCTGCCTGAGGCTAACTCCTGACCTGATGCCCTGCTGGAGCTGGTTCCGGATGGCCTTAAATGCGATTCAGCGTCCACTCAGTGTGGACGCGCTATTTCGAAATAGCAAAATGCCATTTCAAAATGCATTTTGTGTGTAGCCACATTATTTCGAAATAACTTATTTTGAATTAACTATATTGAAATTAGATATTTTGAAATAACGCTGTAGTGTAGACATACCCTCACTTTCTACAGTGAGGGCTATAGAAGTCTTGAAGAGAATGTTTCATTTCCAACTGCACTAAAGCACATGCTTAAAACTAAGCATATGCTTGAATGTACTCCTGAATCTATGCCAGAAACATACCGTATTTTAGGTTATACTTGTTTTTACAAACCCCACACCCCCACTGCGGGGTATACTTGGGTGCGGGGGTATACAAAAATATTTTTACTCACCTGGCCTCCAGCCTCCGGGTGGAGGAGCGCTCATCCCCTGGTTCCTGTGAAGGAGCGCTCCCCCCGCCTCTTTCTGTGGCTGTGCAGGAACTGGGAGATGAGCACTCCCCCACCCAGAGGCTAGAGGTTGCTCAGCCAGAGGAAGGAGCAGGGGGAGTGCACCTTCGCAGGAACCGGGGGGGGGGGGAGCGCACCCCCACCCGGAGGTTGGTGGCTGCGCAGCCACAGGAAGGGGTGGGGGAGCACTCATTCCCCCGCCTGGAGGTTGTGCAGCTGCGTGGGAACCAGGCAGGGTGAGTGCTCCCCACCCCGACCCATAGAAGCAGCCATTTTAATTTAAATGAAGTGGCGATTATTTAAACCGCTGCTTCATTTTCCTATGCCGGGTAGCCTAATCTATATGCCTCTGTCGCCAGAGGCATATAGTCTAGACATACCCTTAGTGCCCTAGCCCCCAGCAGTAGTGGAGGCCTTGGGCCGTGCTTCCTGCTCCCCTCCCATCAGCATTGGTTCTGGGCCATGAACTTCCATTCATCATGAACTACCAATGGCAGTCCTGAGTCACATGCATCAGTCCTAAGTCACCTCCCCACAAGCATCAGCAGTAGTCCCAGGCCATCCCCTTCTTCAAGGCACCCGGGACACCCCTTCTTCAGAGCACCCAGGGTTTAATCAGGGGTGCATCATACAAGTCAACATATCATGGCCTGTGAATTTTTGTCTAGTGCCCATGAACTGTCCACGATTATAACAAAAATATTTGTGATAAAATCTTAGCCTTAACTAAGGCCAATGAACATTTCTAAACCTTAGGGCAAGATGTCAGACTTTTCCGGCTGGGGGTGGGAGGGACTGAATTCCATAGTTAACGTCAGCGCACGGGGGTCTGCTCATTGATGTTACTAGGAGGTTTGCATTGAAGGAAAAACATGATCTTTAGGTAGTAACTGAATCTTTAGCTATTATATTGGTTCAGTGCCTTATTGGCTCATTTGTCACTCAGTGAGAAAATCTGTTCCCCTTTAGACCAGTGCTGTTTCCCTTCCTTCTTTATCCTCTTTTCTCTCTTTCTCTCCCACGTTCCTCTCTTTGTGACTCTTCACTGTTCCTTCCCTGCAGCTATTCCCAACCCAGTGGATTTCACTTCCACCCCAGTGTGATCTACTGAAACTGACAGTAATTAACTAGCTTCAGAGGGGTAGTCGAGTTAGTCTGTAACAGGAAAAACTTAAAAAACAACAAATAGGCTAGTAGCACCTTAAAGGCTAACAAAACATGTAGATTGTTTCGTGAACTTTCATGGGCAAAACCCACTTTTTCAGATGACCAACTAATTAACTAATCAGAGAATTAACTAATTAAAATGGACACTGAAGAGTCACCATTGAGCTTTAAAGTTGATATTTCAACTAGACTAACAGAGGTGTGAACCCTCCTTTTTCCAGCGTCATTGTTTCCCCATTGTTTCAGGCTGTAGGCAGACTCTGGTCGACATCCCTTCATCTATAACCTTTGCTTCATATTTGGAAGGTTTTCTTCAGCCATAAGAGCTGGAACCTTTTGCTTGTAAAATGACACCTTAGCTTGTGCAGAATCTGAATAGGCAGGCCAGACGGAGGCCAAGAGCTTTATGTTTAACACCCACTGCTGTGCAGTCTTGAAATCAATGGGATTTACATACACTTCTTAAATCTAAGTCCATGCTCATTAGCTTTTCTGAATATGGACGGGACAGCTCCTGTGCTTAAAGTTATGCAGGTGCTTAAGTGCTTTGCTGAATGGGATCCTAAATCTCTATTAAAATGTGGGATCTCTTATATTTGTGAACTCTTATATAGACTTTTCTTGTATAGAACAATAACATCGCTGCTGTCTGAAACAGACATGGTAGCATTAGGGGTCAGTAGGAACTGAAACTTTTATTGTTCTCATTTTGCACAGTGAGATTTATTTCTCATTGCTGTGTCTCTGAGGCTGCTGTGATGTGCAAAGGGGATGTAGCTTTGCTTTAACTTGCTATTTCTGTCCTCTCCGCATCTACCTGCCTGGGTAATGCTTTTTATGGAATGGCTGAGTTGTCTTTTTTGGTTTGTATCCATTTCTTTTATTGTTTGTTTTTTGATTAGCTCTATAGTTTTGGTTTTATTTATTTATTGTAGCTGTTTTGTGTTGATACACATGGGATAAAGTTAATACCTGTACTGTTAACACGGAGGTACACATTTTTAACAATAAGGACAATTAACCCTGGGACAATAAGAACAGCCATACTGGGTCAGACCAAAGGTCCATCTAGCCAAGTATCCTGTCTGCCAACAGTGGCCAATACCAGATGCCCCAGAGGGAGGGAAAACAATAGGTATTCCTCACATGATCCCTTCCCTGTCATCCATTTCCAGACAAACAGAGGCTAGGGACACCATTCCTACCCATCCTGGCTAATAGCCATTGCTGTATCTAACCTCCATGAATCTAGCTAGCTCTTTTTTGTACCCTGTTAAAGTCCTAGTCTTCATAACATCCTCTGGCAAGGAGTTCCACAGGTTGACTGTGCATTGTATGAAGAAAAACTTCCTTTTGTTTGTTTTAAACCTGTTGCCTATTAATTTCATTTGGTGACCCCTTGTTCTTATACTGTAGAAATAAGTAAATAACTTTTCCTTATTCACTTTTTCCACACCAGTCATTATTTTATAGACCTCTGTAATAACCCCCCTTAGTCTCCTCTTTTCTAAGCTGAAATGTCCAAATCTTTTAAATCTCTTTTCATATGTGACCCTTTCCAAACCACTAATCATTTTTTTGCCCTTTTCTGAACCTCTTCTAATGCCAATATATCTTTTCTGAGATGAGGTGACCACATCTCTATGCAGCATTCAAGATATGGGTTTACCATGGTTTTATATAGAGGCAATAAGATAATCTCTGCTTATTCTCTATCCGTTTTTTAATTATTCCTAACATTCTGTTTGCTTTTTTGACTGCTGCTGCACATTGAGTGGATGTTTTCAGAGAACTATCCACAATGACTTTTGAGTAGTTGTAGTTAAATTAGTCCCTATCACATTGTATATATAGTTGGGATTATTTTTTCCAGTGTGCATTACTTTATGTTTATCAACATTAAATTTAATTGGCCATTTTGTTGCCCAATCACTTAGTTTGGTGAGATCTTTTTGAAGCTTTTCACGCTCTGCTTTGGTATAACTATCTTGAGCAGTTAGTTTCGTGTCACCTGCAACTTTTGCCACCTCATTGTTTACTCCTTTCTCCTGATCATTTATAAATAAGTTGAATAGCATTGGTCCCAGGATAGACCCCTGGGGGACATCACTAGTTGCCTCCCTCCATTCTGAAAACTTACCATTTATTCCTACTCTTTGTTTCCTGTCCTTTAACCAGTTATCAGTCCATGAAAGGACCGTCCTTCTTATCCCATGACAGCTTATTTTACTTAAGAGTCTTTAGTGAGGGACCTTGTAAAAGGGCTTCTAGAAATTTAAGTACACTATGTTCACTGGTTTGCTGATCCCCTCAAAGAACTCTAGTAGATTAGTAAGGGTATGTCTACACTACCCCGCTAGTTCGAACTAGCGGGGTAATGTATGCATACCGCATTTGCTAATGAAGCCCGGGATTTGAATTTCCCGGGCTTCATTAGCATAAGCGGGGAGCCGCCATTTTTAAATCCCCGCTGCTTCGAACCCCGTGTAGCGCGGCTACACGGGGCTCGAACTAGGTAGTTCGGACTAGGGTCCTATTCCGAACTACCGTTACTCCTCGTGAAACGAGGAGTAACGGTAGTTCGGAATAGGACCCTAGTCCGAACTACCTAGTTCGAGCCCCGTGTAGCCGCGCTACACGGGGTTCGAAGCAGCGGGGATTTAAAAATGGCGGCTCCCCGCTTATGCTAATGAAGCCCGGGAAATTCAAATCCCGGGCTTCATTAGCAAATGCGGTATGCATACATTACCCCGCTAGTTCGAACTAGCGGGGTAGTGTAGACATACCCTAAGGCATGATTTCCCTTTACACAACTATGTTGACTTTCCCTCAACAAATTTTTTTCATCTTTGTGTCTGGCAATTTTATTCTATACTATAGTTTCAACTAATTTGCCCAGTACTGACGTTAGACTTACAGCTCTATAATTGCCAGGATCACCTCTAGAGCCCTTTTTAAATATCGGCATCACATTAGCTATCTTCCACTCATTAGGTACAGAAGCTGATTTAAAGGATAGGAAACAAACCACAGTTAATAGTTCCACAATTTCACATTTGAGTTCTTTCAGAACTCTTGAGTGAATGCCATCTGCTCCCAGTGACTTGTTACTGTTAAGTTAATCAAATTGTTCCAAAACCTGCTCTTAATGACACCTCAATCTGGGACAGTTCCTCAGATGTGTCACCTAAAAAGAATGTCTCAGGTTTGGGAATCTCCCTAACATCCTCAGCCCCTTTGAAGACTAAAGCAAATAATTCATTAAGCTTCTCAGTAATGACTTTATCATCTTTGAGTGCTCCTTTAGCATCTCAATTATCCAAGGGCACCACTGGTTGCTAAGCAGGCTTCCTGCTTCTGATGCACTTAAAAAACCTTTTTGCTATTACTTTTTGAGCTTTTGGCTAGCTGTTCTTTTGCTATTATATTTTTACACTTAATTTGACAGAGTTTATGCTCCTTTCAATTTTCCTCAAAAGGATTTCACTTCCATTTTTTAAAGGTAGCTTTTTATCTCTCATTGCTTCTTTTACTTGGTTGTTAAGCCACAGTGGCACTTTTTCTGGTTCTCTTACTGTGTTTTTTAATTTGAGCTATACATTTAAGTTGGGCTTCTATTATGGTGTCTCTGAAAAGCTTCCATGCAGCTTGCAGGGATTTTACTTTTGTCACTGTACCTTTTAATTTCTGTTTAACTAATCTCCTCACTTTTGTGTACTTCTCCATTCTGAAATTAAATTCCACAGTGTTGGGCTGCTGAGGTGTTTTTCCTACCACGGGGATGTTAAATTTTACTATATTATGGTCACTATTTCTAAGCAGTCCAGTTATATTTAACTCTTGGACCAGATTCTGTGCTCCACTTAAGACTAAATCGAGAATTGCCTTTCCCCTTGTGGGTTCCAGAACCAGCAGCTCCAAGGAGCAGTCTTTTAAGGTATCAAGAAATTTTATCTCATCCTGACCATGTGTTGTGGTGGATTATCCATCACTGGAAATTTAAAAATAAAGATTTTTTTTTAAAGATGTGCTCTAGGTCAATCAGGAGCTAACTTGGGGAAGTCTCCCAGCTTGTGTAATGCAGGAGATCAGCGTGGATGATAATTGGTCTATGTAGGCCTTATTATCTATGAACACATTTTCTGTGAGGTAAAGATTATATAGTATGGTAAAGCACTTATGCAAACTTAGTCCATGATTCTATTTCTCCAGGTATTTATCTGGCCCTCATCACCATGGCAACTAAGCATCTCCTAATCATTAATAGATTTTATCTTCATAACACACTTGTGAGGTAGAGCAGTGTTATCCCTATTTCACAGATGGGGAATTGAGTCACAGGGTATATGAAGTGGCTAACCTAGAGTCATAGAGAAAGTCTGTAGCTGAGCCAAGAATTAAATCAAAGGGTCCCAACACCCATCCCAGTGCCCTAGCCATTGGACCGCACTGCCTTTTCATTCACCTAAGTTGGCCCAGGAAGTTGCATTGGTGGAGAATTTTCCCTCAGGGACAATAGTGGTGCATGACTGCTGCTTTCCCTTTGGTTTTCTGCCTGGCTGGGGCAGCTTTGAAATCTGCTGGGGATTTAGAGGCAGTCTGTGAACTGCAATGTCTGAGAATGGAGCATTTCCCACCTGTCCTATCCATGCCCCTTCCCTACTCAGTACATACCACCCTTTTATTTATTTGTTCGTTTGCACTGTGTTGGCTTTTGTAGGACGTCTAGAGAAGAGGCTGCAGCCACTTTCTGCTATTGCAACCTCCTGGATAGACTTTCTGCCCTGGGAGCCTACATTAACACAGACTCCCCATTGAAGATAGAAGAAACATGCCATGGGAGCTGCATGTAGCTTTCATATTGGGGCTGTGGAGGAGGAGAAACATGACTGCCTATGGATTAAAAGGATGGACTTGTCCTTTTAATGGTATTCGGATCTACCTCCAAGCTCTGCTTGATTTTCCTGCTAAATCACTTGACTGTGAAGGCTCATGTAACTGCAGGAGTATATAAGGCTGCCTTCTGCTGCCTTCTGCCTTGAACCAGGCAGTGTTGGGAAGTTTCTGTGTTGATGAGTGAAAGTCTGTTCAACCCAGAAGGGCAAAAAGACCAAGACCAATGAGATGGCCAGCAAAGGAGTTGGTTTGTCTAAGGCTTGGATTTGTGGTTTCCTTTATCTATTGTATCCTCCCGGAAGTGGGGAAGGTTTCTTACTGTGTTAGAAGAACCAAAAGACCCTATTCACCTTAGCAATGTCTCTTGAAGGAATCAGCGCGAATGGCTGGCCACTTGATAGGTAAGCTGCACACTCCAGCTTACATGTTTTCAGGAAGGGCACACCTACACTGCAGCTAAAGTCGAAATAAGATATGCAACTGCAGGTACGTTCATTGCGTAGCTGGAGTCGAGGCACCTTAACTTGTGTTTTGGTGCTGTCTACACTGTAGGAAGTCAAAAGAAGAACACACTTCCTTCAACTCCCCTTACTCCTCATGAAATGAGGGTTACGGAAGTTGGAGTGAGAAGCCCGTTATTTTGAAATAATGATCTTGCTGTGTAGACGTGCACTCTATCATTTCAAAATAGCGAGGTTTTGGCAACAAAGAGACCTTTTGCTGTGGGTCTGTGCTATCTACCTTGAAAGGCTCACACCACACTTGATAGTTTTCTTAGAGCACATGCTCTCAGTCCTTTTTCTTACTAGACACTGTTTGGTTAGGGCTATTCAGCAAGCAATGGTCTTTTAATACATTTGAATCATATCTTTAGTAATCTTCCAGCTAGTAATGAAATTCCACATATAGTGAGCTACTTTGAAGCTGGAAGCTCATCTCCCTTGAATTGCCTGCCAATTTTCATCACATATGTTTCTAAGCCCAATCGCTTCTGCAGTCCTTTTGGTTCTTTGCTGATTAGCTCCGGATCGTAGAAAGCTTGTACATAAAATCTCTGAAGCAGCTGGCTTCTGTGCAAGTCTCCTGAACATCAGCTTCTCATATGTCAGTGTTTAAATAACTTAGCTGGAGACTTTTGATCATCCTTAAAGGAAAGAATTACCTGCTTTGCTTCACTGTAATGCTCATTACTTTTGCAGACCTGTCAGTTCTGTCAGGGATATTTACAAACCAAATCATAACTGCTTTGGCTAGTCTCAATCAATAGACCATGAAAGGATTATCACATTTATTTACAAACTTCTAAATCACAGGACAATTATGAAGATTCATTGGGTATTCACCTGTGCTTGTACCTCCCGTAGCTTTAAAAATATCCTTGGGCTTTTAATTTTTAATGAATGATGCAAACAAATACTGTACTTGCACAGTCCTAAAAGGAAGATTTGATTTGCCTCTGGGACACTTGGCACATTTTGTATTGTCCCTCTATGTAGCTGTGGCATATTTGTGTTACAGCAATACCTAGGTCACTGTGCACATTGTTGTACAAACACTTTGGTAAAAAGTCTCTGTGGGGTCGCTGTGTTAGTCTGTAACTTTAAAAACAACTAGGAGTCTTGTGGCACATTAGAAACTTACAAAAATATATATAGTATCACGATCTTTTGTGGAAATAACAGAACCAAGATATTTATAATGGGGTAGGGGTGGAGGGGGGCAGGGAATGTTCCTGTCAATTGTAGGACTGGTTCTAATGAGGCTAATTAAGTGGGTTGGAAGTGACTCATTCATAGCTTTTGACCAAAGGAAATACAAACTACATTGACAAGGCAGACAATGGGTGAGAGAATGGGAGTATTAGTATCCCCATTTTAGAGATGGGAAAAACAATGCTTAAGGAAAGTAAGGCCTGGAATCACAAACAGAGTTAGATATGTAAGTCCCTGGTTTTGTGACTAGGTCCTAGATGAGACTGAGTGCGCCCCACATCAGATTACCCCACAGCCCTGTGCTTAAAGCACTTACCTGAGAGATGGCCTCCAATCCCTTCTCCCCTTCTAGTAAAGGGGGAGCATAAACTAGGGGGTCTCCTGCATGCTGGGTGAGTACCCCAACCACTAGGATCAAAGCTATGTAGGAGGTTGTCCTTTCCTTCTCCGCAGGCTTCCTACGGAGACAGTTCCCAGCTGTGAATCACTGGCAATCACTGCCTCCCTACAGCTTGGATTTAGGTGCTTATCTCTCTGACAAGGACAGGGATTAGCATACCTCCAGCTCTTTGTTGGCCCCTCCCATTGGCTAGGTTAGGCAGCTCCAAGCCTAGTATGCTGGCTTTGGTGAATCACAGTCTAAGGACCATATCTCTCCCCATTCATTGTATACTGTTGTAAAGCATAGTACAGCTTGGACTTCCCTGGTCTGGCACTCTTGGGACCTGACCAGTCTGAAGGAGGGAGTTTTGGTGGACCAAGGGAGGTCAATTTTGCCCCTCTGCTGACAGACTCCTGGCTTTCCCAAGGTCCATCAGCAGAGTGCGTCCCTGACCCTGCCACCAGGCTTCCAGGGCTGCTTGGGCTCTGCTGCCCCATTGCTTCACCGTTCCAGGGTTGCTGGGGTTCACTGCTCAGGGCTGCCAGGGTGGTGGGGCTCTGCTGCCTGGGAGGCTGCCCAGGCTGCTGGACACTAGGAGTCTCTCTGGTCCAGCAACATCCATGGTCTTACAGGGCACGTCTACACAGCAGGGCTAAACTCGAAATAAGCTACGTAACTTGAGCTACGCTAATTGTGTAACTTAAGTCTAAGTAGCTAATTTTGACTTTTGGTGCTGTCTACACAGCAGCTATTTCGAGACTGAGCACTCTTCCCCCGACTTCCCTTACTCCTTGTAAAATGAGGGTTACAGGAGTCGGAGTAAGAAGTCCTTCCGCTCGACGTTATGTTGACATTCTGTCAAAATAACTGCTTGTATGTAGACATTATTTTGGACGTTATTCCAAAATAACGCTGCTGTGTAGACATAGCTCCAGAGTCCTGGACAAGAGAGTTTCAATCTGTACTAAGCATGAACTGCCCAAAAAAACATAGTGCTCTTAAGGTTTTTTTTATCACATCCCTGGTGCCTAAGTCTGATCCTGTCACAAAATAAGGCATGCAGATCTGGGCTCACTATTTGCAGTGGAGATAATAAGCCAAACTCTGCTGGTGTACATTGGCAGAACTGCACTGAAACAAATGGAATGCCATCAGCGTACACCAGTGGAGAATTTGGCCTAGTGACTTGGTATTGTGATGCCTCACCAGAGCTGGTGAGCAGGAGTGGAGAGAATTTTATGAAGCGATGAACTTCATAGCTGAATTCAACTCTTCTTGGTGGTCTGCAGAGAAATGGCCACTTATATTCGACTATATTTGAGTTTCACAGCACTGGGGGGGAATGTTTAAGCCTATGGGTTGATTACTGTGGCGCACTAAAGTCAGCACACTAGCCAGGCATTGAAATCTGTGTGTCTCTTGACTTTAGCAGGTTTTGCATCAGGTATTCACTGTAGGTATTTAGAAAGTGCTATTTGCTAATCAAGCTGTGCAATTTGCCAGCTAAATTACATGCTCTTTTTTTCTGTTCCCTGATTACATAACTGTAAAATTAATAAACAGGAGTGGGGTATCAATAACAGGCAAATTTGAGGTAGTATCAGCACTGCCAGGATAGTGGGGTAGGAAGAGATCAGCAGGCTATGAATGTTTAGGAAATGGTATGTCTCTTCCTTTCTTCTTTTCCCTCAAAACATAGTGTTGTATTCAGCTACACACATGCATCTCAGGTTTTCATTGACTTCCATTTTGATTGAAGAGGGAGAAAGAAACCAATAAATCACTAAGAATGAGATTTACTGGTTGTTTACGGCAAACTTTACACCCAATTTTTTCTCGTGTTGTATTATCACAGTTATGTTTGCATAAATGTCTACCCTATTCATGCAGATTTTCTCAAAAATGAGACTTGATTAACTTTCTCCATGCCTAAGATGGCTGCACAATTACTTTCACTGCAGATTAGCACCATTGTGTGCATACCACCATTTGCATGGAGATACATGGGCATACAAATGAGCATTTCCCAGAACATTCATAGCAGGAAAAGCTCATGCACATGAAAATGTCAGAAAAAAAAATTAGTGTGAAGTGTAATCAAATGGAATTTACAGTTTGACCAGACCTGTGATTATACATGCCTGTGATGCCCTATAGTATTTGTAGTAGCATCTAGGAATCCCAATCATGGACCAGGATTTCATTGTGCTAAGAACTGTACAAACACAACAGAAAGTCAGTCCTAGCTGCAAAGAGATCACAATCCAGGTAAAATCACGCCTACAACTACTTACAAAAATATCTGCAAATTACTCCCATTATTCGTGGATGAGTAGACACATTTATATTCCGGAACTCCTGAATTAAATGCAACCTTTTAAATTTTTTTTAAAGACAGAACTGCCTTCCTATAGTAAAAATACTCTGTTCCATAACAAACACAACAGCCGTATTTTGGGATGGTGTGAAGGATTTGCACATAACCAGTCCATTGATGACTCATGGCAATGTGGATGCATGCCCCTTACAGCTGCCATCAGGCACCCTCCATAGGTTGGCGCCCTGGGCAACTGCCCAGCTAGCTCATCCCTTAATCCAGCCCTGCTTGTAGGCATAGTCAGATTCTATTTAACTCCATTCAAAATGGCTGCAGAGAGGGAGAAGGAGGCTCCTTTATAATTTCTAACTCAATGGTTAGAATGGGGAGACCCAGGTCAATTCCTCCCTGATAAAATGGGATTAGAACTGGGGTTTCCCCACCTTTCAGGTGAATTGCCTCACCTCTGGGGTATGGATAATTCTGCAGTGGAGTTCTCTTGCTAAAGTTGTTCCAGTTTGTATTAAATATCCACTTTGGGAGCGTGATTGTGATTGACGCTATACATAGTCTGCTGCTTACAGCACTCATCAGAGAGGTGGGAGATCCCTGTTCAAATCCCTTCTCCTCAGGCAGAGGGGTGAATTGAACATCTGAGCTCAGTACCCCAACTACTGGGCTAAAGGTTATAAACGATATCCCTTCCCCTCCTTCCCATTGTGTGTAGAATTAGGCACTTAAGCCACGGGACCCCAGAAGAGGATTCCTGGCTCCGGACAGTGAGCACAGAGGTGTCTTCCTACAGGCCTGACTTAGGAGTCTAGCTCAGTGAGGGCTTACAACACACCCCTCCCATCAGCATCTCCCATTGGCTAGTCTAAGTGGTTTTCCTGCCTTGTATGCAAGCATTTGAAGATCCCATTTTCAGGTGTCTAGCTCTCCCCAGGCATTGTGGAGGGAGCCTAGGCATCTAGCTCAGGCTTTGTAGACACCATTGTTATTCCAAAGAATTGTTTCTAGATGCCTGAAAGCTAGGCACTGAAGCACCTAAGGCCTTTTGTGGATCTGGGCATCAGTCTTTATTTGGATGGTGGTCAAAGGCCTGTTCCCAGAACAGCTAAAAGATCACATAAAGCTCTGGGATGTGGCTGGCCACTCTTGAGGCACAATGGAACTTCCTTCCATAATGGTCTAGAGCTTGTCTCTGCCGGACAGACAGCTTTCTTACCGGCTGGTTCAAGAGTGTAACACCAGCCACACAGGAACTAAAATTATCATGGGTCTCAGTGCTTTCCACTTTCAAGTGCTTCCGTTTGCGGGCTCTCATGTAAACATATACTGGTAAGCCAAGCAGACCACTCCCAAATAACCCAAACCCTGCTGAAAGAAAACACCCCAGTCTGTGCATGTCATCCCCAGAGGAGAGGCTAAGAGAACTATGATATCCACCAGATGTTATTTATGGTGCTTAGTGAACTATTGGAAGGTGTTCAGTTACTAAACACCTGCATGAACTTGTGTTAGGGTGTGTGTGTGTGCGGGGGGAGGGGGGCTGAACAAAAGACTGTAGCTCTGGATCCAACATTAACTGTCGAACCTTCGTCAAAGTCTTCAGAAATAGGAGTTTGGATTAATCTCTAACACAATTAATGCAGTTTGCCCTCCACTCAAATGAGTGAGCTCCATGTGGACCGATGTTCCATTGTCAAAAGCAAAGTTAAAACACAGGGAAAGTTTTGCATTTGAAAGCCAGCTGAGTTTTCCCATGGGGGCTACCTTTGTTCTCTCTTCATATTTAATTTTTCCTTACTTTCCATTGCCTTGATGGCTATAGGACAGAATAGCAGCAGAGCAGCAAAAAGTACAGCATAATTAAATGGGCCAAGAATTGAAGGTGGCTGAAGAAGCATCAAAGGAGAGCAGAAGCATGGAAAGGGGCCAGAAGAACACAAGAGAACTGGAAGAGAATCAAAGACTGGGATGCATTGTAGCGAGTCAGAGGAGCAGCAAAGAAATACATGAAACATCAAAGGGTGAGAGACAAATGCAGAAGGAGCTATTGGCACAATAACTACTGCAGAATCAGTGCTGGGAAAACATGAAAGAGAGGTGCCTGCCTGCTGGATGCAAGGATGCACTGGGGATGTTAGAAAAGTGTATTTGGGGCTTGACAAGTTATGGGGTTATCTGGTAATACCAGCAGGGAATTTTGTTTTTGAATTCCTTCCTAAGTCTCCAGGGCGGTGCTTGCACATTGTTCTAGTTACTTGCAGAACATGTATTGTAGCCTAATGCATCATGTAACATACATGTGTCATGTCGACAATGCAGGTTTCACACTGCAGTATCAGTTGTCACTAACTAATTCTGTGATGACATGACATAGTAGTACATTGAGTTAGACCTTTTATGCAAAACTGGTTTCTAGGCAACACGTAGAAATTAAGGGCCTGATCTAGGGCCCATCAAAATCAATGGAAAGATTATTTATTTGAGAGCATTTGATTGGCCTTAAATTTGTTACAAGAGTATCTTTTTCAGTTCTTTCTGCTGTCTATTAAAATACCTCAGCACTGGAAGTAACTGTTTTCAGTTTTATGCAGCTACAATACCTAAATGGCTTTCAATAAGATGAGGGCAGGTAACTAGTTTTATTAGAATAGATCCTGCATTAAATGGGGAAATGTAATAGAATATCAATCCCACATTAAGATATAATGGCCTGTTGAAATGGAAGACTTGGAGGCAATAATTTAGCATGAAGAAAATTCTTCCCATAGCCTGTATTTTTTTATTCCGTGTTTCTTGTTCACTCTCAGTTTGCTCAACACAAATGATTCTGATTTGCAGATTGATGGTTCATCATAACAATTTGTTTGTGGCTTTTCAAATAATTTCATACTAAAAACCAAGCCATGATCAAGTTCCCGTTCATGTTTCTAGTTTGCCTATTGCAAATTTCCTTCCTTAATCATTATGTACGTCTGATAATCAACTTCTCATTAAGGTTAATGTCTTTAGACACTAAGGGTGCATCTATACTGCACCGTTTTTTGTTCTGGAAAAACAATAATATTTTTCCTCACAGCAATTGCATTAATTTGAAAGAAAATTGAAATAACGGAGGGCTTTTTTCCTACATTGGTAAACCTCATTCCATGAGGAATAACACCTCTTCTGAAAAAGCTCTTTCAGAAGAGGGGGTGTGTGGACGCTCCACTGCAGCTATGTTAAAATAGCTCTTCAGTAGGGCCATTCTAAGTTATTCCTCCCCAGTGCCTCCTGGGGCGCTAAATCAAGATAGCACATTATATTAGGGTATCCTGCCTTGAACTAATTTTGAGGCTTTCCTGTAGTATGGATTCTGTATTTCAAAATAAGCTTTTTCTGAAATAAGCTTGCAGTGTAGACATATGTTTACACAGCAGGGCTAAAGTCAAATTAAGCTATGCAACTTCAGCTACATCAATTGCTTCCTTCGACTTCCTTTACTCCTCGTGAAATGAGATTTACCATGAATTGGAGTAAGAAGTCCTCCAGCTCAACATTATTTCTAAATAAAGGCTTGCAGTGTAGACACCCACTATGTTATTTTGGAATAACGTCACTTATTCTGAAATAACGCTGCTGTGTAGATGTACCCTAGGGTTCTACCTGCTGTGCCTTGGGTTATAGAATACTCATTCTCTTAATAACCCTCCCTGTATTAAAAACATCAAATCAGTTAGTTAATTTAAATAAAGCCCTCATACTCGTTAGCCTTACTTTTGGATTCAACTTAATTTTAAAGCTTCTAAGGATAGTCTAACATTAACTCTGTACTGTGAGTTTCTTTTTAACTTTATGAGGCTGTCATTTAGTTGACGTTATAAGATTTTGTGATGCCCTATGAAAGTTGACTGCTAAAGCCATATGTTTTCTGTTTTAATGTTAGGGAATGTCTGGATCTAAGGTGAGTAAGGAACAATTGTTTGACTAATAACATGAAATTGAAGGATATGGAGGGTAAACTAATCTTAAATTAGAGATGCTTTGCAAGAGATAAAAAAGAACTGGGTTTGTCCTTTTTTGCTTCTTATGTATAATGAAGACTTAAAGGGGTTTGATTTTAAATGGATAATTTATACTTTTTTTTTAACGTGTGAAATATCTGGCCTTTTGTCTGCTGAAGGACAGGAGATGTAGTTGTATTATGACCTCCAAAGGGACTTAAATCTGAGTAACTGAGAGAAATGTTTAATCAGTCTCTAAAACTGTTGATTTTGTTAAACGGAGGTTAATGCAAACTCTATCTCCCTCTCTGCAAAATTCAGCAACCCTTTCTGATAGTTTGGAAAGCTGGAAAAGCTGCGAAATGAGATCTATGATCCTCAAAAATGTTCTCTAGCAAAACCAAGGGAGATTAAACTTGTTATTCCTGATATATTTTTAAGATAAAAACTATAACAAACATTATGCTTATTTCAGACATGGGGGAGCAGGAAGCACAAATATCATTTTCACCTGGCTTTTCAGTCACCTTTTAATGTAAATAATACCTGGAATATTTAAATAGTGTTCCTTTATTAGACGTCTAGATCCAGGAAGTTGGTTATTTGCATGTGACTTCTGGCAGGCATCTGCTAGATCTGAAATCTAAATGGAGATGGTAGCACTCAGTGGATTTCTTGGGAGATTTTGAGACTCTCAGTGAGATTTATTTTGCTGACAATTGCTCTTATTTCCAGGGTATTTGCCCTAGTTTCTGAAAATGCACAAATATTCTGAAGTTTCAAAGGAAAGCACTTATCCACATGTTAATAAGTTATTTGTATTACTACACATATACAAGAGAGCAGGATACAACACACAACAAAGATTTCTTTAAATGAGAGCACTGCATGCTTAGACAGGAAAAAGCAAAGCCTTTGGGGACATTTAATACTGCCTAGCCTCCTCTAATTAATATAGTCATGTCAATGATAAGTAATACAGATATATCCATTAGCATCACAGGATAATGCTGGGGAGATAGAGGACTAAACTCTGTGAAACACTAGAGAGCACTGTTGGGCATTTGTTACGGATCTACTGGCAAGTGAACTTTGTACTCAGATTAAGTGCAATGTCTGTTAATATTATTTCACTTTTCTGCTTATACTTTCTTATGAGGACTACAAAGGTCTCAACTTTTAAGACTTCATTTGGTCACACAGCATAACAGAGAGGATCTGCCACATGTACCAGGCGGATCTAAGAAGGTAGCATCTTGGTGGAAAACCCTTTCCACATCCCAATTTCGCATTTTTGCTGAACATTCTGGTCACACAGACCAGGATGCATCAGCGTATATCATGCCGATGATAATATCACTTGACATTAATGAGCGATGAGTGGCTAACATCCTGCACGTACTGAATTGAGAATGCAATGTGTGGCTGTATCTTTGAGTTCTATGCAAAAGATTTATCCTAATGGGTTAGGAATTTGGCTGGCTCTTAGAATTTATCCATCTTTATTAACGTGAACCACTGACAGAGGGGTTTTCTCTTGCATGATTCATTACATGAGCTATAAGAATTTTAAGAATCCTTGTCATATGTTCCTAACTTTTGCCACTTGTGGTTGGATTGATTTGAACCAACCACATTGCTCTTGGTTTCCCATTTCAAAAGTTATCTTGGATTTTCCTTTGGTGCTCATCATTGTAGTGTATGTGTATAATGCAACATAATATAGTATATGGTGTGTCTTCTTTTGTGTGTGCATATAATGGAACATTATATAGGCACCCAATAGAGTGTCTGTGAATAAATGTTTCATGCCTTCTTTTTTTGTCCTAGGTAAAGCAAATGCTTTACATAAAGCAGGCTATCAGTGACAGATAAACGTCATTGTTGGGATGGGTTTTCTCCACATGCACTGAGAAAAATTCTTCATATGGCTGCATTTGTGTAGTCAACTAAAGAACTTGACCCAAATGCTTTTGCTAACTCCTCCCCTGAAAATGTTAACACATTCTAAATACGCTTGAATGCTATCGTTTCCCTCCCCCTTTTTGTTTCTCATTGCCCATTTGACTTTTAATTCTTAATTGGTCTTGCAGCAAACCTCTAAAAAAATGTTAAACTTGCTAGATACGCCTCCTCCCTCTAGAGCTCCTTATGCCTTTTTTTTTTTGAGGTAGTGGTTGACCTATTGCAATTAGACTGGAGGGGACCTCTGTAGGAGAAGAGCTTTGTTGTATTATATGTGTTCTGTTGTAGTAGTAGTAGCAGCACTTGGAGCCCTTAGGTGAGATTGGACTCCCACTGTGCTAAACACAGAAGAGACCATTCTTGCCTGACAGACCATCATAGATGAGGCAAAGAGTGGTGAGAGAAATGGAGGCACAGAAAGGGTGAAGGGACTTGCGTAAGGTCTTATAGTAGCCAAGCCTGCAACAGAACTTTTGTCTCCAGATTCCCATATCAGAGCCCTGTTCATCAGCTCAGGATGCTTTTAATCACCCTGCTATTGGCACAGTCTCCTGCAGGGCCCCAATTGAACCTTATCCATCCACCTGCCCCACCCTAGGCAAGTTTGGAAGAACAGGAAGGCCCTGAAAATTGAGCAGATCCAAACTTTGATGACTCAGGGATGATCAATAACTGCCCAAGCCCTACGCTGTTTCCAAGACTACCTTATTTCTGCCTGTTTCCTTCTTAATAAATCTGGGGGCTCTTAGCTATTGCCCCTTTGGCCATAGCAGCCATGCTAGGGTGCAGGTGGAGGAAAGTTAGAATGTGGCCAAAAATCCTCCATCTATCAAATGCATTGTAATGGAGAACACTCCAAGGGCTTGTTTTGGTGTGAAACTCGCTGCAGGGTAATGGCTTCTGTCCTCTAATTGTTACGGGATTACTTCTGCTTCAGTGTTAATTTTGCTTTGACAGAAAAAGCCAGTCTCTTTTCTCATTTTTGTCATAATCCTGTTCTTGGGCTATTTCTTATAGTGGCTATGTACTAGAGATCCGATTTCTCCCTGGAGTGTCCGCCTCCTCCCAAAGCCGCTGGAGTTACACAATGAATGAATTTAGTTCAAGCCGTCTAATCTTTCTAATAACTTTTCTCTATCTGGGACAGGCGAAATCTGTAAAGATATCGATCTAGCACAATAGTACATTATTAACTTGCACTGATGGCCTTTGTGACTGACAACATGGTTGTAATAATCAAATACTTATCAGTGATCAGCAGGATGGAGGAAAGAGACATCAGGACCAACAAATGAAGGGAACTGTGTCACTACCACAAAACAGAATTTCAATTCTTATTCCCAGAAGGTCCATCATGTGAATGAACATATTATGTTCATAATTTTGTATTACACACTCACTAGCTTGGGCTCAGGTAGCTACTTTTTATTCTGGGTTCTGTGTTGTGATAAAGGTAAATTAATAAGACATTATTATCTAGAAATGCTTTGCCTTGTGTAATCATTCCCATGATTATTATAGGATCTCTCTGTATTCCCCTTCTCCCCCAGCCCCCAGTTGACTTGGGTCTTTCCTACTTCTTAGAGCTGCCCTTGATTCATATGCTTTTGTTTTATTCCAGAAGCAAAAATGAGTTAGCTACTCCTTGAACTCAAGGCTGGATTGCTTCCAGTTTCGTATTTCCTTGGGGCATTCTACAATTATGCTAGTTACAAAAATAGGGGGGCAGGAGATAAAAAAAAAAAGCTATTTGCAATATATGAGACATATGGTCTACCTGCCTGACAAAATAGTGACAAAGTCTAATTTTCAACCATACTGCAGACAGCATGTAAAAATTATTAACATCTTGAACCATAAAGTATGCCTATCGGACTGTGTGCTAGCCATGTATAAAATGACGAAGGTAGACTTTGTATACTCTATTAATAAAGATATGAGGTTCATCTGAATTATGGATTAATGTACTGTGCTGTATAATGTGCACATATTCCACGTAACTGCAATAAGAAACCATGGAATATAGTAGCTAGAATAATGGGGTCCAATACCTCCTTTAAGCGCTACCATAATGCAGTGACTATAACTACATTCACAAAACTTGAACTGTGTACACATCCCACAAACAAACTTTGGAAAAGAGAAATATCAGATGAACGTGGGTACATGTGAGAATCTATTACAGGACCAGCCAACACAGGGCTAGTGGTTAATCAACTACTTATCTCTCATGGATAATTTAGGGAGATGGTATAAATTGTCTTCATTGACAATAGAGCTATGGCCATGTAAATCAACTTGGATCTAGTCTTTGGGATTTAACAAAAACTTGTTGAGACCAAAACCTTCAGAGGGGTAGCCAAATTAATCTGTAACTGGGAAAACTTAAAAAACAATGAATGGTCTAATAGCACCTTAAAGACTAAAAAAAACATGGAAATCAGATGGTGTCATGAGCTTTCGTGGGTACAACCCACTTCTTCAGATAAATGGAGTATTAAAAGTCCAGTTCCAAAATAAATGTGGGGAGGGGGGTGGAGAAGGAAAGGAAAGGAAAAAATAGTGCATTAGAGTGTTCATGTTACTTGAAGCTGATAGAGAAGGTGCAAATTGTTCTTAAGTCCCCATTGTTTGGTTGGTTAAGTTATTAGGATGTGGAAGGTAGTGTGCTAGCCAGGTAATGTCTTTATTCATACCTTTGTGATGGGTCCCAAACTTGTAAATGAAGTTAAGTTCTCAGGTTTCCCTGTGTGTTTGGCTTGTGGAATTGACCAGAAACAACACAGCGACATTGAAATCAGCCAGGACAAGTCAAGAGCTCAGTTCTGTTCTTACTTATTCCCATGTGATCTCAGGGAAGTCAGCTCGACACATTTAAGTCTATCTAAGTTACATCGACATACAGACACTGCAACAATTGAATCAGTTTTACATATGCCCACTATGCTCCTTATGTCTGCAGTGTGTGTCCTCACCAGAAACACTTGCACCAATGTAACGGCCAGTGTGCAGCATCAAAAGGCAGCAACAGTCAACATAGGCAACACAGTGTCTACATTGACACTGCGTCAACTTAATTAAATCAGCTTAAGGGTTATGTCTTTTAGGTTCTGAAGTTATTTAGTCAGTGTAGCAGGTGAGTTACGTTTGTGGGGGCTACATTTTAGTGCAGACACTTAGGGCACATCTGCACTATGGAGAAGATTGACCCTCCAGAAGTCGATCTTCTAGAGTTTGATTAAACAGGTCTGGTGTAGACCCCCAAATTGAACGATGAGGGCAGCCCTCACCAGCATACTGTACTCCTCATTCTGCAAAGAGGAAGTGAAGCCAATGGGATCGTGTGCTCCTGTTGGCCTCCCACAGTGCAGACACTGTGACAACTCAGTGTAAAGTAAGCTGAATCCAGCTATGCATTTTGCGTAGCTGGATGGCGTAACTTAAGCTGACCTGCCTGGTCTAGTGTAGACCAGGCCTTACAAAGTTAGATTGATGTAAGCTGCCTCATGCCAACCTAACTCTAACATGCAGACCAGGCCCCCATGTTAAGAAGTCAGGTTTAGTATTTGTGCTTAGAGAGACCTTTTCTATTAGCCAAACCTAACTAAATAACAGAAGGTGTATTTTATAAAAACGACGTCATTACCATGCATAATAAACAGCCTCTTATGGCAAGAAATGTGGAGCCTGATTCTGCAAGCCATATGTTTAGTATGTAACTGGGTGAGTAGTTATGGGTTCAGAGATATTATATGTGCGTATGTACTGCTCAACAGCAGTAAGGGTTGAAAAGTCAGGTAAGATAGAGAGGGCTGGTGAGAAAAAATGATATGTTGGGAAAAACATAGCAAAATTTCACACCGCCTTTTGTTTTGTAATTTTCTTTCCCCTCCCCAGCTTATTTTCCAACTATCTCTAAATACAGAGGTAATAATACTTATCTACCTTACAGAGATCACTGTAAGGATGAATTAGCTGCTGTATATAAAGAATGTTGAAGGTACACGTGTTAAGTAATAAGATTAGCACTACAGGATTAATTTTACTGTTTTATTTCACTTACGTTGATACACCAAAAGAAATCATCTGCTTCAAAGCAATTGAGAAGTGCTGAATAAACTCCCAGTCAGAGAGCAGCTGTGGGTGCACCGTAAATCTGACATTTCCTCAGGTCTCTGGCATTTTGTCCATTTATATATATCATCACCATGACTACAGTGGTAACATTTAAAATAATTCCAATGTAAATCTGACAGCAACTCCTTAGATGTGCTTAAAATCATGTAATTAAGTAAGAAAAGGCTGCTGATTGAGAAGGTTAGAACTGCCTCACAGAAGATTATAGTACATTTCATGATTAACAATCAGAACACTCTTTTCCAAACCTCTACCTAATTTAGCAGACTGAGGCTTCAGCAGAGAATCAGTCTGCAGTCTTAATGCTGCAATGTGGAGGGGAAAAAAAATACCTTCCCATCATTTTCCTTACTCTCCTGATGTTTATCACAAGATTACTTCTCAGTTACCCTTACTCCAGAAGTTGGAGGCTGTTGAGTTAACTAAAGTTCAAAAAAGATGTAAAGGTCACTTTTTTGGATCACAGTGCTATAATTTGCTTTACTTCTGACTGATTATAATTAGGTAAGAAAAATGGTATAAAATCTAGTCACTCTAGTAACAAAGGCTACATGCCCACAGGTTAATGGTAAATTGATCTATTCTCTTTGCAATCTTAAAATTATAGGTTGCTCTTGGGTACAGAGGTAAATGTTTTGTTTATTTTTGTTTTCTAAACAAATTTCTCTAAACCACATAGATAACTACTTCCAGGGTGTAACAGGAGCCATCACTACTACTCGTTTGCATGACACAGTCAGCACTTAAGAAATGAAAGATTATAGAATTTTAACCAGAATATCTCAATATATGAAGACGACAGAGCAGCTGATTAATCTGCACACGTGGCTGAAACATAGCTTGTTCTAAAGCCAATAGGTGTCTGTGGTTTTTTTTCCTTGCAACAAATATGGGTCTTTAAATTGCTCTGCATGAGACAACAAGAAGGTAATGGCAATCGGCTATTTTGGAATGATGTTATATTCCTTCCCCCACATCTGTGAATAAATATGTACAAACCAGGAGTCTTCTGGGGAAATCACTGCTTCTAATGAGACAATTCAAGGGGAATCCTCACTATGTCATCCCAGTAGAGTCAAATAGAGGGTAATACCATTACTTTGTTTTAGGCCAGATAATTCAGTCCTGTGTGGTTGTCTGCTTTATTTACTACCCATTTATAATCCCATTCAGGTGTGTTCCCTCTCTGTTCTGTTCTTATCATATCAGAATTGGTCTATTGCCACATTATCATCTTTGTGGCCTATAAGAAAACATTGACTTATCTTTCATTCCAATTTGCTCATACCTTTCCCTCTCTAGGAAATCAATCTGACAGTTTTCCATGTTTCCCTACTACATGTTTACTTCTCCATTCACTCTGAAAGTGCCCATATGACATGAGAGTGGGGGAAATAGAGAAACAGGGAAAAGATTTAGTTACAATCCCTTTCGTTGAATTCATTCCAACCAAAATAAATTCAGTTTGTTGAATATGAGAGGAGGTAGGGCATTTTTGGTGGATAAGCAGAGTTTGATGAGTTTTAGTGCTGAAACAAATGCTATGTGGTTTTCTTTAAAAAAAAAAAAAGGCAAAGGAACTGACAAAAGCTAAATACTAACACAACGATCCCCAAGAGCAAAATCCTTAAGAACCGGAGATCTCACAGGTATTTCCAAGAAATTCTAGTAACTGATCAATAGAGAGAGAGAAGGAAGGTATCTCTTTTATAGCCAATGGCTTCTTGTGTTTGTAATAAGTACCACTTTTAATTTCTTTTTACTCTCCCTTTGACATTACTTTACCAATATTGCTAGGATTTTCTTGTAAGTACTAGTTTCACCAGCTAGCATCTGTGAAGTCAAAGGTCTTGGAGAAGACTTGTGAAAGACTTGAAGGGCAGCCCACCCTGTCAGTTACAAAGTACAATGATGCCTACAGAACCCTAGCACAGTTTGACAATGTGAGCTATCATGCTTTTGTGGCTTTTCCAGAAATAAAACTGCAGCAGAACTGGTGGACACGGAAAATAATTGAGAGAATTAAAGTGGCATTAAAAAGAAGAGATTGACACCAGATCCCTTTGGGTGCTATGAAGAACCTATTGGTGGTGGGGGTGGGGTGTATACAGTTACAATCTATTCCATCCAGCAGCAGACATCATTACCAAACATTTTCTACCTTGCTTAGCAACATGTGGCCTTAGCCAAGTTACTTAAATGTTCAGTTTTAATTTCCTCATGTTTAAAATCCTACTAATCTCCCAGACTTACTCACATAGGAGAATTAATGAATTAAGTTCAGAGTATTGCCACCTTCCTTCTCTTCCAGTAGAATTTAGCATACATTACAGTGAGCCTTAAAAACTGAAAACACATCCTTATTCCTAGAAGCTCAGAATGAGAGCAAATGCTATTGAAAAAGCACCTCATAATATGTCTGCATAATATCACTCTTGTGGGAAGATGAAGGTGACTCTGATTAAAAAAAATAAAAGCTCTTGGGTAAAATTCTGGCATAGATGTCGTTACCAGCATGCAGTAAATCAGTACAAAAATATTCTTTACATAAGCCGCTGCTGCCAGTGTGATCGAATATTTCTAATGCTGCAGGTCAGCTTGTGCAAATTAACGCAAATATTCAAGTATTAAATTATTCCTACTGTAAGGCAAAAAAGGTTGCTGAAAATGGGGGCTTTGTCATATATCTATCTGCCAGCCTAACTAAATGATAAGACAGTGTGCAGTCTAAAGGAATTATTGTCTCACCGAAGAACATGAAGTAGGCATTTTAAATTCAATCCTACAATTAACTCACCTCAAGATGATGTTGCAGGATTTATATCATCAGATGGTGGCTGGGATAGCAGTCTATTTTGTAATAAAATTTCAGTTACCATTACACTACACAGTTAATCTGAAGAGCATAAAGTATCAGTGTTTGGAGGGTTATAGAAGCTTGTAAAAAACATAGGGAAAGATACTGCTAGACAGGAAAGCCTTTGAAAAATTGTGGCTGAAGCACAAGAAGCACTGTATATATTGACAAGATAAATAAAGTACATAAGTGAGTATTATGTACGGGGTTGATCTTAGCGTCCTGTTATTGGGAAGAAAACCTACATTTTACCTAACCTAAAAGGGAATTTTTTAGATCATTGATACTCAGAATGTGACTGTCGAGTAGATATCTAGCTCCACTGTATCCCAAGGCTCTGTTGGAAGATCAGTACATTCTACCTGTTCTTAGGCGACATGAACAGAGCAACTGTCACAGCAGTGTAACCCTTGACACATGGGCTATGTCTACACTGCAGAGTTTTTGCGTAAAACAGACATTTTTGCACAAAAACTTGAAGCGCGTCCACACTGCAACCGCGTTCTTGCTCAAGAAAAATACAGTAAATTGTAAGACCACAGGGCTTTTTGTGCAAGAGTTATTCCTCTTTCTATGAGGAATAAGCCTTTTTGTGCAAGAGCTCTTGTGCAAGAAGGCAGTGTGGACAGACAACAGGGATTTCTTGCACAAGAAACCCCTATGGCTAAAATGGCCATCAGAACTTTCTTGCACATGAGAGCGTCCACACTGCCATGGACGCTCTTCCACAAAAGCACAACTCTTGCGCAAAAGCACATGGCAGTGTGGACGAGCTCTTGTGCAAGAATGTTTTGCACAAGAACTCTTGCTCAAGAAGCCTGCAATGTAGACGTAGCCTTGATGTCTGATGCATGTGAGGAGCTAACTGACCATAGTTGTCATGATCCTTCCTCGTGAAAGGTAAGGTGGGGAGACAGGAGAGAGAGAAAAAGCAGCGAACTAGTAATGGTGGGAGCTCCTGTTAGCGTAGAGTGACCCTTGTGGTGTCATTTCAAGACGGGATGTGCAGGAGCAGTCAAAAAAGGAAACAGAATATTGGGAACCATTTAAAAAGGGATAGATAATTAGACAGGGAACATCTTATTGCCTCTATATAAATCCACGGTACACCCACATCTTGAATACTGTGTGCAGATGTGGTCACCTCATCTCCAAAAAGGTTTCTTGGCATTGGAAAAAGTTCAAAAAAACCTAAAATGGTTAAGGGTTTGGAACAGATGCTAGATAAGGATAGAGTAAAAGATTGGGACTTTTCAGCTTAGAAAAGAGGAGACTAAAGGGGGATATGATAGAGGTCTATAAAATCATGACTGGTGTACAGAAAGTAAATACAGAAAAGTTATTTACTTGTTCTCATAACACAAGGACTAGGGGTCACCAAATGAAATGAATAGGTAGCAGGTTTAAAACAAACAAAAGGAAGTTTTTCTTCACACAACACACAGTCAACCTGTGGAACTCTTTGCCAAAGGATGTTGTAAAGACTAGGACAGTAACAGAATTTTAAAAAGACCTAGATTAATTCATGAAGGATAGGTCCATCAATGGCTATTAGTCAGAATGGGTTGCAAATTCAGAAAAATGGCAGAAATTAGCTTATCCCCATTGCATCTATGCATTATGCGATAGTCTTTAATTATATCTCATTTTTATTAAAGGACCCCTGCCTCATTTACGCAGAGGATGCCACTGTTCACTGCATGATTAGTTAGTCAACATTTATTTGTAGCGTTGTCATTCAAGTATGTGATTGTTGGATGTTATGTCAAAGAATAAGAAAATATTTTGTAAATATTCATCTGGGACTTTCTTTCTGTGGGTACTACCAATGAAAGCAACAGAGATGAGCCATTTCAAATACAAGGAAAAAGCAAGTGTTATATGTAATTCAGGGTTGCAAAGCTTGAATTTAATCCCACTTGCATAACAATCGGAGGGGGTCTACTTTCGGCATTAAATGGACTCTATGAAGCTGAAACAATATTTCTAAATTGCATATCCAAGTGGTTTAATGAAATAGGCCTGCCTGCCTGACCTCAGCCACATCCAGACTCCACAACCTAGTAAAACTCATGTAGCCATTTTACAGTGCTATTAAGAAAAATGTTCTGAGGTTCATGACCTTTCCATCCTGTTTTATTCATAGTACATAAAAAACATATGATCTATTCCATTAGTAATTTAATTGGTAAATTTCCAGCAGGATTTCGTTCAAGATAGAATTTGGCACTGCCAGTGAAAACTGTGGAATGTATGATGTTGGTTATTTGAGGTGAACCAAATTTAGGTCCCAGGCAAGTAAACTATTTGAGCATGTACATAGCTTTGGCATGCGTTAGTAGTCCTGTTGCCTTTGCTATGTCTGTTCAAATGCTTAATGTAATATACATGCTTGCTGGATCAGGGCCTTAAATTGGATGATAGATCAGAAAAACTAACAATATAAAACAATTACCAGCTTATGCTACAGATCTGTTTTCTGAGTTGTACTTGAGTAGAGCTGAGGGACAGCTCAAATTTCTATTTAGCGGGAAAGTCTATTTCTATTTTTTTCCATTCTCAAAGGCTATGTCTACACTGCCCAGTCTTGCGCAAGAACACATATAAATGAGCCACAGTGATGAATATCGTCACGCCTCATTTGCATACTTAATGAGCCGCCATTTTGTGCAAGAAGGAGCAGTGTACACTGCTCCTTCTTGCGCAAAAACCCCTCTTGCTCAAGAGCCATTCTGCCTGAAAATAAGAGGCAGAACAGCTCTTGAGCAAGCGGGGAGGGTTTGCCTAAGAAGGAGAAGTGTAGACTGCTCTTTCTTGTGCAAAATGGTGGCTCATTAAGTATGCAGATGAGGTGTGGCAATATTCATCATCACAACTCATTTGCATATGTTCTTGTGCAAGACCAGGCAGTGTAGATGTAGCCAAAGAGAATTAAACAAAAAAAAAGACAGTAATCAGAAAATGAAATTCTGATTTTTTTTTTTAATCAGGTAACCGTGAAATATTTTCTTTTGATAAAAACATGAAATAATTCATGCTTGTTTCAATGCCTCTGCTTCATAACATAAAAAATTTGCAATATCCGTTTTAAATGGAACATTGAAATATTGTGCTCTGAAAGGTCAAAATGGAGCATTTTGCCCTTATAATTCCTTCCCCCCTATTTTTATTTCAATATAACATTTCAACAAGCAACACATTTCTGGAAAATATTTTTACCTTGATGAATCGGTGTTTTCTGATGGAAAAACCTTCAACTGAAAATTTTTCAGACAGCTCCATGTCTAAGTTCTTTCACAAGGAGAATATTTTTACTTTTTTATATACTCCTGCTAGTTTTGCATCAGCATCCTAACTATGGAAAAGTGAGATCAATTTCACTCTGGCCGGTGTATCACGCACACTTGTTCAAATGACAGACTTCATTCTCATGGATGATAGAATGTGGATTGGCTTTCAGGACATAGTTTGACTTTGACAATTAGTTACAAGTGTTAGCCCTGATTCTGAGCTGCTCCTCAGCGGGGGGCTAGGGGAAGATGGGAAGATGACTTTAGGTACCTTTGCCTTCAGAATTCTAGACTCCTGGCATAAATTGAAGCAGCTCAGTCAACCCAGAAAAACCAGTTGTGTGGCGCATTCTCCACCACCATACCATTGCCTTTCCTGGCCACACCTATTGAAGTCCCATTCTGTGAGCTGTGTATGTCACCCAGGGAAATATCTAGTAGCTAAGGTGATCCCTGAGAATGAACGCTTTAGCTCTTCTTTTCAAATCCACATGTACTATGGCTATATGATCACCCAAGAAATAATTATGGAAGAAATAAAGCCTTTGTTTTCTCCTTGTAGCAATTTTAGGAGAGCTCTGATTTTACCAAAAGATCTGTTTCTATTAGATTTATTCATTTTGAAGAGTATCTTTCTGTTCAAATAATCCCACTGAAAGAAGTGGGATTTCTCATGGCATAGCATACTACTCAGTGTGAGCAAAAGTGGTAGAATCTGGTCCAAAGTATTCTCCAAATGGTATCATGGCTTGTAAGTGTCATAGAACACTAGAACTGGAAGGAACCTCAAGAGGTCATCAAGTCCAGTCTTCGGCACGCATGGCTGGACCAAGCAGCATTTAGATCGGGATGGGCAATAAGCGATCCGTGGGCTAGATATAGTTTGTCAAGGTTAACCCACAATGAGACACCAGAGCTGTAGTAAGAGGCGCAGGCTGGGACACCATTTCTTGGAGCCTTGAGTGTTCTAGGATGCTTTTCATCAGGCCTTGGTTTCTTGAAGACATCCAACTAAGTCAGGTGTCTAATTGCCACCAACCTTCTTAGTGAAAACTGAAACGAAGTCATTAAGCACCTCTGCCATTGCCATGTTATCTGCTATTGTTTTTCCTGCTTGATTGAGAAAAGGGTCATGTGCTCTAAAAAGAGTGAATGAGGATGTGTGAGAAAGTAATGACAGTTCATGAAAATTTACCAAAAACTCAGGAAATCTGTGTATTCACAGTTGCAAATGGCAGGGAGGTCAGCAGATAAAATGGAAAAATTAGACTTATTTGGCTACACCTGCATGACATTTTTGGCTTCATTCATGATAGGTAGGATTTATTGTTTGAATCTGGGATGTCTCATAGTACTAAAGATGTGCTTTGCCTGTTTCTCATCGTGCATAATCTAAAATGGACCTTAGGTTTTAAATAATGTACATCGCATTGGGTCATCTCTGCTGTTTCCATTCACTCAGATAATCATAGGTCAGCAGTTCTGTGGTATCCTTCAGTCAAACTGCAAGTTCTGTGATGGACTGGTGCAGCTTCCAAAGCAAAGAAAACCTTGGCTAATGGAGAAGGTCTCCTCCACACATGTCTGCATCTTAACTAGACACCAATGTTCTTTAACCCATGTTAACTCACCTGAGTTACAAGGCAACAGTAGATTTTAGAACAGTGAATAAGTCCTGTGGCGGCATCTTAGACACTATGATTTACCTGCTCCCTCAACCAGCTAATAGGACTTAAAATTACGTTGGCTCTGCAAGGCAGGTCTAAATACAGCTTTTGCTTAGTGAGAAGTCCTATATTATAGCCTTGAACCTTCTTTTCTTGAAGTTGGTGGGGATTTTGCCCAGGACTTCCATGGGAGCAGAACAGGAGTGCTGACCATTTTTGGCATGTTCATATGAACACTTTAGATCTAATACATCCTTGCACCCTGCTTGCTTTGCCATCTCTTTTTCCTGATGCCCTTGGGCTGGGCTTTGCCACTTCCTTGCCTTCCCCAAACCCTTGTACTTTCGCTCCTGCTAGCTGCTGTCATTCTGTGCTCACACACTTAATATCATGTAGTTTCTCTTCATCGCATCAGATGTTTTATCTTTCAGTCAGGGTTTGCTATATAATATTTGCAGTTTCACTGTAATTTTGCTTTCATCCCATACTACATGTGCAGCTATATTTGCTAGTATCGGCGCCTCTTTTATAAATGTTTACAGTCAAATTCCAACACAGTGTGTCGTACACCATTTCAAGATCATAACCTCACTCGCAGTTGCTCGTGTTTCCATCCCCCACCCCTTTTTCAGATTGGCATTTTTTTGTGTAGGTCATTAACATGGTTGCTGCTGTTGTCACTGATCAATTCAAGTGTAAATTTTGCATATGGCGCAGTGTTCAGTGAAGAGCAAATTCCAATGACAAGTTGAAGGGCACTGTTGCAATCTGTCCCAGTTGACATAACAAGAATCCCAGCTCCTATCCAAATCACACTGAAGTGTCTATGGGTATTTCAAACTTGTGTATAGGAAGGTTCAGATAGGAAGTTTGGTTCCAGAGTTTAAACCTGTCTAAGCCAAATTCTGATGATGCAAAGAAAACCACGTAGATGGACTCCTGCCTCTAGGCTGAACACCATTGACTTGAGTGGGATTTGGCACAAATTTCAGGTTCTTCTTTTGGAGGTGGTGGTAGGGCCTGGCTTCCAGTCTGTGCCTGTAAGTGGTACTTACATGGTAATCTTGTGGGTTCAGTCAGTTCTTTTGGTGTGTAGGTGATCATCTTTTTGATCTGTAGTTAATTGCAAGTGCTCACTTCTGGCTGGACACTCAGGCAATGTTTCCTCTAATTTTTTCCATCCTTGTGCAGAATGAATTTTGTTCTGTGCATTGAGGCATGGGTGGATGTGCACCACCAGTAGAAACATGTTGCTGGTTGTAGGCATTGTGGGTGCTCTGCTAATCAGTTGCATGGCACCAGAATCTCTCCTGGGTGGCCACTCAAGTGCTCAACTCACGGGGTACTCTGCTCTCGAGGCATGTCTGCATTGCGATTAGCCACCCACAGCTTGCCTGTGCGAACTGACTGACATTGATGGGGCTCCGACTGTGGGGCTGTTTAATTGCAGTGTAGGCATCCAGGTTTCACCCTGCAAGGTGGGAGGGTCCCATTGCTCAGGCTGCAACCTGAGCCTAAAGATCTCCACTGCCGTTAGACAGTCCCTTAGCCTTAGCACAGAGAGCCCAAGTTAGGTGCAGGTTTTAAATGACAGAGTAAAGTTTTTAAAAGTTTTTAAAAAATCAGGTCCTTAATTCTCATTGGGTAACACTTGTGACGTTTTCCGAGCACAACAGATTAATAGGAAAGTATATCTCTGTATGTTATTGCAATCCACTGATCTCAGTGAAACAAAAGACAGGACTATGCAGCACTTTAAAGACTAACAAGATGATTTATTAGGTGATGAGCTTTTGTGGGTCAGACCCACTTCCTCAGATCAAATTGTGGAAGAAAATTGGAATGACCCTATATACCAAAGGGATACGATAAAAAAAAAGTGAACACATATAAAATTGACAAATCAGATTTTAGAACAGAGGAGGGCGAGGGGTGGGGGAAGGTTAGTGTCTATGAGATAATGATATTAGGGGTGATAACTGGGGAAGCTATCTTTGTAATGGATAAGGTAGTTAGCATCTTTGTTAAGGCCCATTTGTAAAGCATCAAATTTAAGCATCTCTATTACCACTGATCTCAGTGTATTTGTCCACTCGCTGCCTGATCTATCGCAAGCCCTTCAAATAACCGCAGCAACGTTGGGTGGCTGCCAGGCAACGCAGTAGCTGTGGAGCAGCAGCTCTTGGCTGTTTTTTTTAAATCAAAGCCCAGACAACTCTGGGGGGGAGGTTAGTCCCAGCCCCCATCCTCTGTAGATGGAGCCAGCCCATGAGCACATTCCAAGATTCATTAAGTGCCCCCCCATGAAAATTATTGCCCACCCCTTCTCTAACGCTAAAAGCATGATTGTTACAGGTTGCGCTAAAGAGTTCTGCCATGGTTCAATTTCTGGTGTCATCCAAAAAGTCAGCTGCTGTGTATAACTCTGCATTGTGCTTTGACTGGTGTAAGAAAATATCAGATTAAGGGTTGTAAATAGGAACGCGGAATTAAAAACTCATTAGAAATAAAGCAATGTAGATGGAGGCAAATCATGATTAAAACACAGCTTTAATAGCTCCCCCATTTAGAACACACATACAGTAATCCCTTCTTCCTTTTACAACTGCTGTTCCTGCATACCGTATGTGGTAGCCATAATACCAATAGCTCGTGAAGCCTTCAGACATGTTCATAGAGGATGGGAATAATGTAATTTTGTATCTAAGTGCTGGAACTTGAAAATCTGTCCTCCAGATAATGATACCCATGCCAGGATGCAATGCCATTTTTCCTCAGTGGTGGATGGATTCTGTTGAACAGCATTAAAGTTCCTGAATTTGAGGTGGTTTTGTTTTAAAGGCACTCTCTTCCTGAGGACCAAAGGCTCAACTGCTGTGCCAGGCGGCCTGAGCTGAAGCCTGTTAGAAATCTCTGAGGCTGTGTCTAAACTACATGGCTCCATCGATGGAGCCATGTAGATGAGGGTTGTAGGCAAAGGGAAATGAAGCCGCGATTTAAATAATCGTGGCTTCATTTAAATTCACATGGCTACCGCGCTGAGCCGACAAACAGCTGATCAGCTGTTTGTCGGCTCAGCACGCTAGTCTGGATGCTCCGCGCCGACCTGAAAGCCCTTTATCGACCATGTCTCGTAGGATGAGGTTTACCGGGAATGTCGCTTAAAGGCTTTCATTTCGACAGGGGAGTGTCCAGACTAGCGCGCTGAGCTGACAAACAGCTGATCAGCTGTTTGTCGGCTCAGCACGGCAGCCATGTAAATTTAAATGAAGCCGCGATTATTTAAATCGCGGCTTCATTTCCCTTTGCCAAAAAAACAAATCTACATGCCTCCATTGACGGAGCCATGTAGTTTAGACGTACCCTGAGGGTGTGTCTAGACTACATGCCTCCTTCGACGGAGGCATGTAGATTAGCCAGATCGGAAGAGGGAAATGAAGCCGCGATTAAAATAATCGCGGCTTCATTTAAATTTAAATGGCTGCCCCGATCTGCCGATCAGCTGTTTGTCGGCAGATCGGGGGAGTCTGGACGCGATGCCCCGACAAAGAAGCCTTTCTTCATCGACACAGGTAAGCCTGGTTTCACGAGGCTTACCTGTGTCGATGAAGAAAGGCTTCTTTGTCGGGGCATCACGTCCAGACTCCCCCGATCTGCCGACAAACAGCTGATCGGCAGATCGGGGCAGCTATTTAAATTTAAATGAAGCCGCGATTATTTTAATCGCGGCTTCATTTCCCTCTTCCGATCTGGCTAATCTACATGCCTCCGTCGAAGGAGGCATGTAGTCTAGACACACCCTGAGTGTCTTCGCATTGACTTGAATGGGCACTAGAGCAGATTCTGTTTCTCTAATTCTGATGCACTGGGAAACTTTTGCTTACCATGTGAGGCTGAAAGACTCTGACAGGAGAGATGGATCTTCATTCCTCGGGGCACAGAATGATCACCTAGTGAGGATGTAGGAAGGACTCATTTCCTTCAATATGCTGTACCATTCGCTAGCTACATACTGCAGAGTTTAAGCCCTGTCGGTAGGTAGCATGTCACTCAACCCTGACTGTGTTGGAACTGTGCCTGGCACAAGCCATTTGAAATACATAAAGGGACAGCTTATTGTTTAACCATTTTAAATGGGTGTTGCTGCCTTCCTGTGAGGTTCTTCCATGCAGCAGAAAATCGATGGCTGCTTATCGTGCTGCAGGAGTGGTGTGTGATTTTTAGGATGCTTTCTTTTTACTCCTTAGTAAGGCAAAATTGCATAAATCATTAAAATACCGCTGCATATATTATGGCTATGTCTAGACTGGCATTTTCCGGAAATGCTTTTAACGGAAAAGTTTTCCGTTAAAAGCAATTTTTGGAAAAGAGAGTCTAGATTGGCACGAATACTTTTCCACAAAAGCACTTTTTGTAGAAAAGCGTCCGTGGCTAATCTAGACGCCCTTTTCCGCAAAAAAGCCTCGATTACCATTTTCGTGATCGGGGCTTTTTTGCGCAAAATAAATCTCAGCTGTCTACACTGGCCCTTTTGCGCAAAAGTTTTGTGCAAAAGGGACTTTTGCCCGAACGGGAGCAGCATAGTATTTCTGCAAAAAGCACTGATTTCTTACAGTAGGATGTCAGTGCTTTTGCGGAAATTCAAGCAGCCAGTGTAGACAACTGGCAAGTTTTTCTGGAAAAGCAGCTGATTTTCCGGAAAAACTGGCCAATCTAGACACAGCTTATCTGTTCAGAAGCAGGATATTACTCAAAGGACAACTGCAAAAATATGAGCCTCTTTTTATGGCTGTCTCATCTTCCTGCAGCCAGGGGATGACAGGAGAAAGCAGGCACACACCTCACGCACAAGGAGGAGAAACTGTTTATTGAGCTGCCTGTTGCTGTGCCTGGTTGAACCTCCTACAATGACAGCTGTGCCAGCATGTGCCAATGCCATTCCAAGAAGTTACTGGAGAAGAGGGAGCCAGCTGCCTCTTTCCCTGCATCAATCTAGGGAGAGGAAGACACTGGGAGGACTTGACAGTGTCTACTCAAAGGCTCCCCGGATGTTTTTGGATTCATACACGAGGAGCAGTGAAAGGGTCGCACCTGGGAAGGTGAAAGTGTTAACATTGATGCCGAAATGGTGGTTTGACATGAATGTATATTTGATTTTGTATTATATGGATTATAGCTAGGCTATGAAATAAGCCTTTACTTCCCCGTGCGTTTTAAGAGATGCATACAGCCAGACTTCCTTACCCAATAACTCAGAGGGTCTATGTAACATTCACTGCACTTAACTCTGGACTTGATTCTCACAACTCCTCCATGTGACTCCTTCTCTGTGGTCGGAAGGGTGGGGGCTAATCGCCTGATTCATCCTGTTCAAAACATGTAGAAGATGAGACAGGGACGATGAGTCATTTTGAATGGGTGTAGCCCTGATACTTCTCCATTTCCTCTCTGTCTAGTGTAGCAGAGCATGCAGCAGTGGACAGGAGTAAGCTCCTTCGCCCAAAGGTTATATGTAAATTATGCTTCCTCCCAGGCAAGCAGGGTGTGCGTGTGCAGGAGAGGAACTATGGACTCCCAAAGCTACAGTGTGTTCTTCATTTGGCTCCTGATATGCCATGCATTGCCCTCTACATGGGGCCCTTTGTAATCCAGCTGAAGATCAGGGAGACTTCCTGCACTTCTTTAAACTTTTCTCTCTCTGTTTCATCTCAGTGCTCTGAGTTGCAGGCACCTAAATAATTCTGCTTCATCCTTGTCATGTATCAACTTGAAGTATTTGTAGACTAAATTGCCCTCTTGTTAGTTGCTTAACCAGCTGTACATGACTAACTTTTACCTTGCCTCAGACATCTATCCTTCTAATTGTAGTAGCTGTACTTCTCTGATCTCCTTCCTGTTTGGGAACTTCTTTCTGGAGCGGTGGTGCTCAGACATGAACCAAAATTCCAACTGCTGTGTGTAAAGATACAACTATCTGTCCATACCAGGATGCGATGTTGTTTTGGGGCTGCTGACACCAAAGCGTGTGCTTCTTTTCCTGCCAAATCAAATTGCAAACTTCACATGGCCTCCAACATTTTTTTCAGGGCTACGTCTAGACTGGCAAGATTTAGCGCAAATTCTCTAAATGCAAGAGTTTTTGCATTAGAGTATTTGAGTAAGATGCGCAAAAGCATCCGTGCCAGTGTAGTTGCTCTCTTGCACAAGAAAGCTCTGATGGCCATTTTAGCCATCAGGCTTTCTTGCGCAAGAAATTGATGTTACCTGTCTACACTGGCCTCTTGCACAAGAACACTTGCGCAAGAGGACTTATCCCTGAGCGGGAGCATCAGAGTATTTGCGCAAGAAGCACTGATTTCATACAGTAGAACGTCAGTGTTCTTGTGCAAATACTCGCAGCCAGTGTAGACAGGTGGCAAGATTTTGCGCAAAAGCGACTGGAGTATGGAGTATGGAGATCCAGGTTCTACCTTCAAATTAAATTGAAATCTGGGTTTGGAGTTATTTGCTCCACTGATGTGTTAGCTTGCATCTCATTTACTTTAGCAGTAATGTTCTATAGCTCATGTAGTTATTTTAAGAGTAACGTTCTATAGCTCAAGTAGCCTTGATTGCGGTAGATTCAAGATGGCTCCCCTGAATCCCTTGCCTTTCACGCAACTTGGAGATAACTCCATGGCAGCCTGTGGTACAGGCCAATAGAAATGGATTTGGAGGAGGGACTTGGGGTAGAGGGGGGTGGAGTCACTTGAGTTCATAACCATGGCGCTTACCCATGACCATGGAGCTGAGTGTAATAGTGGCTGAGTGACTGACTAATGGGAATTGCAAGGCATACTCTGACAGCCCTATGGCCCTAGCTTTCTTGTATGCATGCTTGCAGATTACTTGGTTTGTACCAGGGGACTAGATTTGCCTTTGGAGAAATTAGAAGAGTATTTGAAGCATGAGGACAAATAGCTGTTAAGTATATCAGTAAGACTTGTGCCCAAAAAATAATGCCCATAGACAGCAAAGTGATCAGATGGCTAAGAACTACACTTGCAATAAGGCACATGATTTATTATCAGATGTCTTTAATAAATGCACATAATAAATCATGTGCTAGATGCATACTGTTATTTCACAGGGTGGGGGACATTAAATGAAGATGATGCTAATAGAAGCTCCCTTTTCCACTTTCAAATCAACCTTGAAGAGAGAGTAAGCTACAAGGATGCCTCTAGGTACTGAGTTTGTGGGAGGGAGAACTTGTTGTGCAATCATGTACTGGGGCAATCAGCTAAGGAAGGGCCAGATTTGCCTTTATTTTAAACTGCCTCAATTTCAGGTTATTCCTGAATTCTGCCGGTAGATGTGAAGAGCAGAATCAAGCTTGCAATGAACACATTCTAAATAGTTTTGCAACACTTCAGGAACCATGATTTGGAAAATTCCAAAGTTGGGTCTGGATATTCTGGTTCACCACTTCATTACCCACTTAAAACTGATCTGCGTTAAGACGGGATAGGCCTTCTGTTCTGTTTGCATAAGGCTCTGTTCTAAAAAGGATGATCTCCCATTACTGAGGCATAAAGCTGTTCTGATTGTTTCAGATGAAAAGTAAAAGTTCCTGGAACTTTTTGGTTGGGTGTTGCTGGTTCTATTAAAAGATGTTGTGTGTTGATTAGAGCACACGGTCCTTGAGTCAGTTGCCATCTTGCTTTGTGTTAGAACAACACTGAGTACAATTTTATGCACAACGCATATAATAAGAAATTGTATATGTAGGAGTGAGAGACAAGATTTGCCTGTTAAAGGCAGGAATGGAGAGACAAATGGTAAATGGAAACCCTTGCCTCCCACCAGTTTAGCATCCCAAACACTACTGGCCCTTCCCTCCAAGCTAAGGAAGATTGGGAGGAAATTTAGCTCAGAGAGGGAGAGACGCTTGTGTGGCACATGGGATATGTTGCAAAAATCTGGCTTTTTCCTGCCTTTTCTCTATTGAGAGTCAGAAACGTATAGCAAGGCGACAATAGGAAGAGTCCATTTCCTCGTTTAAAACAGGGCCAGAAGCAAGATGGAGAGGGCCTTGCAAAATAGCAGGTGCTGCTTTCCGATTTATGCTGCTGGAAATGAGGGTCTGACGCTGTCTGTCAAGATTACTTATCTTCAGTGAAAATGGCTCTAACTCCATGTCAACACTGGGTAAATCTCACTTTAGATTAGGATCAGATTAACATCACAGATGTTCGCTTCGTCTTATGTGAGCCTGATTCTTCCGAGTCTTCTCTCTGTGACCTTATTAACCACAATATTGCCAACCCCAAATGGTCCAAAATCATAGGATTTGCTTTAAAATCACGAGGTTATGTAAAAATTAAAGATTTGCTATCCTTCTCATTTGTCGTTAAGGTGCACTAAGGTCACATTTTAAAGTTTCCATAGCCAGGAGGGCTAGAAATTTACATGTTCTTTAAGAATATCAGCTGAAATCATCTCATATCCACTTGACTACAGAGGCTGGGGCTTTATGGAAAACCATTATTATCATGAAACTCCTGACAAAATCATTAGAGTTCCCAACACTGGAATAAACAGGGAACTTCCTTCAGAGTCCTGACACCTGCCATGCAAATGACTCCTCTAGCCACTTAGAGTGTGTCTACACAGCACCTTATACTTGAAATAGGGTATGCAATTTGCGCTATGCAAATTGAGTATCTTATTTCAAATCTATTTTGAAATTTGAAAAGTGGCACTCTACACAGCACCAAATTTCAAAATAACGTGCTATTTCGAGACATCCCTTGACCCTCATGGAATGAGGGTTACTGGGATGCTGAAATAGTACGCCCTTTATTTTGAAAAATATTAATACTTTTAACATTAGTTTTCACATTAATACTGTGCCACCCCTGGAAAAAAAAGTCTATTGTTGCTACAGTACATGAAAACTTCTTGAGCCATTGGGCTTAACACGGGCAAAACTCCCAAGAACTTCAGTAGGCATTTGGCTTGAGTAAGAATTTCAGGGTCTGGCTCTTGACAAAGCAGCTGTTCCGGCACGTATCATGTGGAGGAGGAGTATCCCAATCGAGGGCAATACAAGAGTCCAACGATGTTCACCAATGTCTCCTTTTACAAGTGCATTCTGGTGACCTTTGTAGGGGGCTGCCTGCAGCACATTGAGGTTCCATGCGGGGCCAATGAGACATTTTGTTTACTGTCGCCCATGCACAGGGTTTCCAGATTCTGTTGGTTTTCGTCCACATCGGTTTTTCCCTACCAGTTTTACTAAAATGACATGCACATAAAATAAGGGCAGGTGAAGTGAGGTGTGTGCTGATTGCACACAGCATTGACCGCGAGAGCCGGGTGCTCCCTCTGCATTCCAATCAGCAGACCCCGCAAGTGCAGTAGGAAAACTACCCCATCCCAGGAGAACATCTTAGTGATGACAATCTTGCGGCCCACTGCGATGAAGGAGGGCCACTCATGCAGCCCACTCACTAGCCTAGGTTGCCCATCCTGGCCCTAGCCCCTTCAATCTTAGGACTCTCATGTAAAGAAGGGCCTGTGCCTCCACACATTTCCTCAGGCTAGGATTTATGACAGCCTGGCTTCCTTGGGAGTTAGCCTTCCCCCTCACCTGAAAATGGGAATGAATCACACTGAACAGGGTACTTGATTACAGAGAAGAAAACAGCATCACCCTTTAAAACTCTCTTGTCTCCTTGTATGGCTGATGTTAGACCCTTCCCAGCCTCCCTCTTTCCTGGCTTCCTGGAATAGATTCACACTGACAATACATGTGTATCTGAATCTCCTTCTCCTATTCCTTCTCCTTTCTGTATAAACAGTCTTTCACAAGACCTGATATACAAAATACATCCAAATGAACCATCCTTGACTTCACCCCTTCCCCCAGACCTGATCGTCTCCTGCCTTTGAAGGGGCTTTCTCCACTGGATTCATTCCACTTTTGAAATCTCAAACATGTTGGCTTTAGTTCAGCAGAGTTGACATTGTTCTCAACCCGATGAGCTCCCTTCACTCAGCCTGTGGTATGGATCCAATGGCTACTCAATACTCCGCAGAATGTAGCCAAGAGGAGAATGCCCATCCTTCAGCACGGGATCCTACAAAACCATAGACCTGTTACTGGCAGTGAGGACTGAGAAAGGGGCAACTTGACATTGAACTGTTACTTCCCCCAGCTTCACCTGATCTGGCTCTCCTGTGCGCAGTAGCAGAGAGATTTTTCTGCTAGACAAGCTCTTAATTAATTGGGGTCTGAGTTGCTGACTCCTATTCACTTGATCACTTACTCATGGGAGTAGTTTCACTAAATTCAATGGGCTCTCCAACCACTAGAAGAGATGCACAACTGGGCCTGTAATTAATTAAACTGAATAGAGAATCAATTAACTGAATGTATTAATTTCTTTCCCTCACCTGACTTTTGCTTCAAAGCTTATTGTTGCCGGATGGATTTTTGTAAGGGCAATATATAGAGATTTTAAAGGTCTTGACAAGGGCAAAACACATATCAGTTTCCCCACAGGGTTCCGAACTTTCACTATCTTTAACTCTTCTACACAGGCTCACTTTCTCCATGTGGCTACCTTAGCCAGGCATTAGCGAAAGAAACTCTTTCTTATTGATGGGTAGTTTTTTTCCCCAAATAGCAACAAAAATAGGTCAGGTCTTTGTGTATTTTCTTCCCTTGAGAATTTCATTAAGACTAGAGAGGAGTGAGACAGTTCACAGAAGAAAAACAGCTTCCAAACTGACAATAGCAAAGGGCATTCGCTATGTGGACTAGCTGAACAGCACCGTTAAGAAATATTCATTTAACAAAGTACTATGCGTAGGCTTACATCAAATTTAGTATTGTAAAAATGGGTATGGAAAGGTAATAACCACAGGAGGATTGTTACAGTTACTTCCCCCTTCCTGAAAATTTGCAGACAGGAAATTTAGCTTTCTAGAGAGATTGTTTAGCTCTGTATTTAAGGGCGTTCCCTCCAGGGACTCTGATCTTTCAATAGTGTCACAGGAGTCTGCCTGCAAAGATCAGATTGCAGAATTGCAGCCTGGGTTTGCAACTTGGACAGGAGGACAGCATGGTGCTAGTGCATAAGACCAAGGCACTGAAATTGACTAGAAATGAAGTGGAGGTGACTAGTCTATTTTTTTTTTTTACCAAGTTGGATGATTTTTTTAAAATAGACACCCAAAAGATACAACTAAATTAGATATTTAAAATTCTTTCGGCTATAACCCTTTTTAGGGGGTTATTGATAACTCGTGAAGGATTATTTTACAGAAAATAATTGTCTTTTTACTTGATAGAGCCTCTTTAACTTTTTACGAATTATTTTTATTGTCATGCATGTTTGCACTTTCATATTCCAGCAGGTCCGAGGACAAAAAGTTTGTGGTATCTTGGTCTTCTTGCAAACAGGAAAGACCACCATTCTGACAAGAAAGAAATATCTAGCTAAGTTTTGCATAGTAAAAAAGTTAAGCCTAAAACTTTCAGGACTCAAATGGAGCACAACTGCAAACCTGCTGATAAAGAGCTACTTGCTTGTTCACTGAAACATCTTTCGGCATGTTTACCTCAGTGAAAACACCTCAAACGGTTCCAATTAAGAATATTTTTTCAATGTATGTTTTGTAAATAGGAGCATTTTTCCTACTAATAATCCTCCCTGTGTGGAGGCTAAGGGACATGTGATTCCCCAAGAGAGAACATCTGTTGTTGTTTCTTGTAAGTTTGTAAACACTCCAGATCTACTATATTGCTCATGTAGCCTTTGCTACATTTTATGACAGAAATGAAAAGATGAAGGATGAGTTAATCAGAGTAAACTGATAATTGAAGTTTAATCAATAATATCATTGAGTGCATATAATCAAAGAATAAACAATGAATCACCACTCCAAAGCCCATTACTCTTAATATAACAGACTAAAAGTTTATTATGAAGATCTTGAAATAAGCTTGTATTCACCTCTGACTTGAATTATTTCTGCTGCCTTCAATTGATATGATAATAGCAGCATGTTTCAAGGCTTTCAGAGCAGATTTTTATGCCATAGACTAGAAGGTGAATTTAATTGACACTTTCCTGATACTCAGACTTACCTCATCTGTGCAGCTTACACATGAATTTTCAGTCCAATTTTAACTTCAAATGGAAACAGCCACAAATCTGAATACCTTCGAAGAGCACAAAGTGAATTATGTGGATAACAATATTTCATCAAGCTAGGAACTCAGCTGTGCTATGTCCAAAGCAGTAAAACTGTGTAAACAAATTGCTAAGTCACAGAGATATTGAGGACTGATACCTCATCTTTTGAAAGCAAGATGACTCGTGGGAAAAAATTGCCTCTCTCACCTTGACAGGATTTTTCTTTTATTTATACTTGCAAATAATAATAAAAAAAATAGACCCATTCTTCTTTGACTTAAGTAACTCTAAATTTTTGCTGCCAAGTTTCCCAAATATCTATGAGCGTGGCAGAAGTGAAAAGTGTGGGGTACAGATTATAAATGTCAGAATGCTAAAGCCACGCTTCTCATTAAAAAATAACTGTGTGGTATTTTTGTATGCATATCAATGGAGCTGCATTTCAAAGACAGTAACCATCAAGTTTCTCCTAGTTAAGATCTGTACCATTTGCCCATTAGAATCAAATCTGCCAACAATCAAATCACCAAGCAGCCGGAAAATTCAGACTGTTCCCAGCACGGGAGTAAACACAGCTGCTGAGATCATACGATAACATTCAGAGTAGGATAACAGTACCTCACGCTCTCTTTCAAAATGATTTTTTTTTCTGAATGTGTGTGAGCCATGGCCTAAGTGTCAGACACTCAGGAAGGGAGGCGAGAGAAACATCCAAAAATGCTTCTATTTTGGGCTCCTCTGTTTTCCATTGACGTCAATAGGAAAACTCCCACTGACAACTGGAAGCAGAACTAAGGCCCAGAAAGCATTCAATACTTGTAACTTGTACATAAAAATAGCCAGACTGGGTCAGACCAAAGGTCCATCTAGCCCCATATCCTGTCTTCTGACAGGGGCCAATGCCAGGTGTCCCAGGGGGAGTGAACAGAACAGGCAATCATCAGGTGATCCCTCCCCTGTCACCCATTTCCAGCTTCTCACAACCAGAGGTTAGGGACACCCTTGCCACACATCCTCTCTAACAGCCACTGATGGACCTAACCTCCATGAATTTTTAGAATGATCGGGAGCATGGACTGAACTCTAGAAGATGATCCTGGAGCAGGAATGATCCACCAAACAAATCTGTATTGTACTGTAGAAAAATATAGCTGCTGTATCAGTGACCGAATCCACCTAATTTGCTAAAATGTGTGTATAAACACATTGCACGTCCACACTTAAAACCTCCTTTGCAGGGAGTGAGACGATGCTTCTTTTAAGAAAGGTGTGAGGGTGCAGTGCCAGGTACAGTAAAACCAGTTTACAGCTTATAGGTAGAAGGTATAATGTAAAAAAATACAGGTTGGGCCTCCCTAGTGGGGCACCCTCAGGACATGACTGGCCTGGATGAGGGATTTTTCTGGGCCAGAGGAGGTCATTTCTGGTCCCTATGTGGCCGGCTCCCCCTGGGCTTCCTGGCTCCCCCTGCAGCCCAGCTGAACTGCACGCCGGCTCCCAGCCTTCCCACCACAGCCCAGCTGAGCCGCACGCCAGCGCCTGGACCCCCACCCCTCGCAGTGTGCCAGGACTTTCTGATCCTGAAACATCCATAGTCCTTCTGGACCACAGATGTTGCTGGACCAGAAAGTTCTGGTTTATAGGGTTGCAATCTGTAAAACTATATCAGACCTAGTGATGAATCATTTGGCGGAGGGAATTCCTGGAGATTCCTGATTTTTAGTTGTGACTTTCTCCTTCCAGGACCGTGACAGCTTCCACTGAATTCAGTGAGTTTTGGATTTGACCCTATGATCTCTCAAAGCAGATACATTTCCCATACTGTCCCTGCATCCACACAATAGCCACTTGGCTGTTACTCTCAGCCTTATTTTTATCCTGTATGTTACGGCCGCTTTTTCCAGACAGGTCCAAGCCTATCTAACCGACATTCTGATTCTCACTCACACCTTGTCCTTCTCCTCCAGCAACTTTAAAGGAGCACTGCTTGGGTAAAGCTGGAATCTGCAAGGAATTGATCCTATTGACACGGCAACCCCAAAGTGTTTTCAGGAGCTGATTCAGAATGTGTACAGGTAGGCTGATGCTTCCAGAGGAACTTTGTACTGCCTTCACTGAAGTCAAGTACAGGCAGTCCCTGGGTTACGTACAAGATAGGGACTGTAGGTTTGTTCTTAAGTTGAATCTGTATGTAAGTCGGAACTGGCATCAGCTGCTGCTGAAACTGATCAGTTTCAACAGCCGCTGAATCTGGACACCAGTTCCACTTACATACAGATTCAAGATAAGAACACCAGGCGTCCCCAAGTCAGCTGCTGCTGAAACTGATCAGCAGCTGATTCCAGGAAGCCCAGGGCAGAGCAACTCTGCCTTGGGCGTCCTGTAGTTCGCTCTAGTTCTCCGGGGCGAGAATCCCCGTTCGTAACTACGGATCCGACTTAAGTCGGATCCGCGTAACTCGGGGACTGCCTGTACATGTTAAATTTCCTATTGATTTCAGTAGAGGAGAGTTGGGCCAACACCCGGTGCTATTAAACCTTAAAGTCCTCTTTGGGATTCATGCACTGCCAGTAGTGATTTAAAACAAACAATTTTACATTGGTAAACTTGCTGGGGTAGGGAACTTGCCAGATTCTCTACCTACTGCATAATTGGGACTTAGCTAATGAGGATACAAAAGTAGAACCACTTAAAAAAACTTGAATTAAAAGCAGCAACTTGTATTTGTTTTTCACTTGAATAGCTCTAAATTTAAAAAAAGTCACTGTTACAGAAGCCCATTCCTCACGTGTGTGTATTTGCCAGCCCTGACTTTCTAGCAGTGTAAACAAAAATGACATTATTTCCTAAAAATTTAAAAAACAACAAATACTCAGGGGCTTGACTGGGAATGTGTTTTTCTTTGTAATGCAATTTAATGTATAAGTTCATCTGGGCCTTTTACCAGTAAATATCTTCTTGCTGCCACACCAAAACAGTTTATCATTGCACTTACCACAGTCATCACAAATAGGGAGGGGTGATGGGAGCATCTTGCCTTCTTCTATATCCGGTGGACATGTGTATGCAATACAAATAATAGCTGCATGTGGTTTGAGAGAACTGAGCAAACTTTGGGTGCCTAGTGAGGCCATGATGCATTTTCTAAGAATGCAACTGCCAAAAGTGGCATCAAATTGCATTTTAAACCTCTCTTGGCTCATAACATAACTGCTGCTCAGTGGACTTGCCTTTCTGCAAAGAAGAAAAAATCAGTCCCATTTTGTTTCTGCCAATGCATGTACCGTGCAATCTTAAGGCATTAACTGGCTTAGTCATTTAGTAAGTATGGAACATGCCATCCCAACTTCTTACTGCATAGTGGGAATGCTGCTGCCAGCTGATGCACTAAAGGACCTATGTCCTGGTAGCTGTTTCTCTTTCTTTGTGGCATAGCATGGCTGTGATTTTAACCTTCTTTTAAAATGTTTACATTATTTCATTTTATTTCCAAATTCTTACAGTCACCAAGTCTCGAGTTCTCTCCCTTTTTTCCCCACCAGAAGACATTAGCTTTGTGCTTTTCTTTTCTTATGATAATAGTTCTGTTGTGCATCAGTTTAGAGTATGTTTCAATTTGTCCGTTAAAATAAAAGCTGAGAAATTGTATGCTCATTCATTGATGGTGCCTTGCATTTATTGTAGGGCTAATCTGGTGAGGCACTAAGAGCTCATCAACAGCTGAGATTAGCTTAGACTCTTGCATCAAAGCATTTTGGAATTGGATTTTAACATATACTTATATAGATGAAGAACTTTAACCACGATTTTAAAAAATCCCTTTGATCGTGTAATGACAAACCCGGCTAGATTAACTGTGACAGAACCTGGGTCTCCAGGCCTAAAAGCATGAGCTTCTTTAGCAAAAAAGGGGGTAAAAGTTACCAAGTGCCTAATGTAGTGGTCTCAGATCCATTTACAAAAGCAACTTGAGACCCAGGCCTTGCATACATTTAAAAGTATAACTGGTTTAATTTTATAGTAATCAAATGGGCACAGCACTTTTATTGTTAGATGCCTAAGTCTAAGCTGGGCTCAGCATACTTAGACTCATATAACAGCAGGCTTGGTTCCCCCAATGGAAGTTTTACTTTTTGTTCAAAAATGGAACAGCATCATCTGGAAATCAAAAAGTTTGTCTGGAAGGCAGAGACTATCCATGGAAAATTTCAGTTAATCAAAAATCTAATTCCATGAAAAAATGGTGGGAATGGAAAATGTTAAACCAGCCTTAGATGTAACTACAAAATTACGCATGGGCTGCATAAAGCCGATTGAAGTTCTATGTATGGCTACTACATTTTGTTTACCATTGCCCGGGGGCAGGGTTGCCAGATTCTGCTGGTTTCTGTCTGTGTAGTATTTCTTTCTGTCGGTATTACTAAAGCCACTCGCATGTAAAACAAGGGCATGTGGAATTAGGAGTGTGCTGATTGCACACAACATTGAACTGAGACCTGCGTACTCCCTCGGCAGCCAATTAAAGTTCTTCTACAGTTCGGCTGACACACCCCACAAATTCTAGGCAAGCAAGCCAGTTAGCAAAACTACTTTAACTCAGGAAACCGCCTTGGTTTCTACAATCTTGCAGCCCACTGAGATGAAGGAGGACTAGTCAGGCAGCCCACTCTCTAGCCTTGATTGTCCCTCACTGCCGTAGACATTCTTCTCACTGACTCCGGTGGAGCCAAGCTTTTGTCCTCAGCGTTACAACTTGCTCTTATGCTACCTTTAACTGCATAAAACCTCTAATACTAGAGTATTTGTTGGAAGCTAACTCCAGGAGAAGAATACTATCTCTGAATCACCAACTCTTCCCTTCATAGCCTTGGACCTGGGTATTTTGTTAATGATTCTTGAGTTTTTCAGGGTCAAGTCAGAGGGCCTCAGAAGTCAACTGATGTCAGATATAGTGACTTCAGTCCCTTCAGCTTCCGCTTGTCTGCGTTCAGCCTGGTATTCTGTGCCTGGCACTTGTTTAGGAGTTGTCAAAGCTGGGTGTCATGACCCTGATTTGCCTCTTCCTTGAGCTCCCTTCCTTTTACAAGAATATCATTGGTTACAGTCTTGATGCCTGGGAGAGCCTCCCATGCCTACTTTGGTTTGCACTGCCCACAGGTATTCATACCTACTGGTACCTGCCCAAGAGGTGTGGCAAAGGGCGTGAGGTGCTAGAATGGACGGCTAATTTAGCACAATATGCCAGAGTCCATTTGTGACGTGACAGACAGGGAACACATTTGCCTCAGTCACTGGTATTTTCAGTGTGCCATTGAATGGCTTAGGAACAAGGCATATTCTGCATTTTGCTGCTTAGCAATGTTGCTAGCAGATGGCTTTACAATCCAGCTGGAATAGAACTGGGCATTGCACTAGCACAGTTCCAAATATTGCAGTAGAGTAGCTGGCAGCCTTCTTCTATGGTGTATAGATACCGAGAGGCTTTGGATCTGCTGAAGTTACTGCAGATCTTGTTCTTCTCCTTGCATGTATTGCTCCTTTGTTCTTCCCGGGGTAGCTATGTCTCCATCACCTCTTGCACTGTTACCACTATTACTGTGTGGGCACTGTTGTTATTTTGATCCTTCCCATGAACAATTTGGCTGCTCTTATTATTTGGAGACATTTCTCTGTGGTTAGATCTGTTTCTCTCACGTATGCCAAGAACGGTCCTTCCTTTAATTAGGGAATTTTTAATGCTTCCAAAGTTACCTGTTGATATCACTTCTCAGCTTTTATAAGTATCGTGTAAAAGAAAAACCCAGACAAAATGTCTCTACAGTCTCATTTTGTCTGGGACCAAAACCCTTTATCAGCTGTTCCGTTGTTCCAAGCATTATTCCTAGCAAAATTATTCCTGTTCTTCCCCCTCCCCCACAGATATACTCAAAAAAACTTCAAGTTCATTTTTCTCATCTTTGTCCCCTGTGGTTGGCTCTTTAATGCATTCACTTTTTCCGTGACTTGGCAAGGTTTTTGTCCTGAAGTCCGACACTCCTGGTGGTCTGAGTCCTTTCATGTTTCCCATTTGCTGGTCGAGGCGCTGGTTTATTATCCCATTAATCACATTCTCTTCCTTGCTGTGGGTATCAACAATCTGACCACTATTCCCTTGTTTCATGAACTGCACACTGGGTAATAATAATACAAGAGGACCCCATTATTTTCAAACCTAAACTGTCTTTTTAAACATGCTAGAAATGTGTTAATAGGACTTAGTTGAAAGCAATGGCTTGCAGTGGACATGTGACTTGCACAGATAGTCACTGGAGAGACAGCACTATTTAAACTAGGTAAAGAGCAATTTTTAAAGTCAAAGGGTCACCACCTCATGTTATGCACTGGACCCCTGTAGTTAATCAACATTGACTTCACCGGAGATTTACGGAAGTGTGAGATCCAAGTCGGGCTCTTACTGTCTTTCATACAACAATTAGGGGTTATGTTAAACAGATACCGAAAAAACCCTCAGCCTGCCTAATGCCGGAGGAATATATTTTATTTTATTGATGCATTCATGGGTGTTTTAATACTTTAAAATGTCATTTAGGCCCAGATCCTCAAAGCTATTTAGGAACTACCATGAATATCGGGGCCATAATGGTTAAGACCTGTACTTTAAAGATGTACCATTGTGTGGAATAAATGGAAGATGTTTCAATATGACCTTGCTAGCACTTGTGAAACTCCGATTTGGAAAAACTTTTTTTCCCTTTCAACTGTTGGTGCCTCAAAGGCAGAAGGTAGTCAGGGTGCACACCATTACTGTTCTGTTTACTCTCTCTGGGGCATCTGGAATTGGCCGCTGTCAGAAGACAGGATACTGGGCTAGATGGGCCATTGGTCTGACCCTGTATTGCCGTTCTTATGTTCTTTTAAACTTGAGACGATGGTCAGCATTCGCTACGATGATGAGATTGATCTATGTATGTTTGTATTTCCTTCTTAGTTTCTTCCTTTGCATTGTGTGGTATTGACATGTATCCATGTCTGGGTCATTCGATCAGCCATTGAGCAGAAAGAGATTTGAACTCCGGATGAAGTTTAATAAGGTCAAATACAAAGTACTCCACTTAGGAAGGAACAATCAGTTTTGCACACACAGAATGGGAAGTGATTGTCTAGGAAGGAGTACTGCAGAAAGGGTCACAGTGGATGACAAGTTAAACATGAGTCAACAGTGTGACACTGATGCAAAAAAAGCTAACATGATTCTGGGATGCATTACCAGGAGTGTTGTGAGCAAGACACGAGAAGTCATTCTTCCACTCTGCTCTGCGCTGATTAGGCCTCAATTGGAGTATTGTGTCCAATTCTGGGCACCACGTTTCAAGAAAGATGTGGAAAAATTGGAGAAGATCCAGAGAAGAGCAACAAAAATGATTAAAGGTCTAGAAAACATGAGCTATGAGGGAAGACTGAAGGAATTGGGCTTATTTAATTAAGAAAAGAGAAGACTTAGAGGAGACATGATAGCAGTTTTCAAGTATCTAAAAGTGGGTTAATGAAGAGGAGAGAGAAAAATTGTTGACCTTGGCCTCTGATGGTAGGACAAGAAGTAATGGGCTTAAATTGCAGCAAGAGCTGTTTAGGTTGGACATTAGGAAAAATTTCCTAACTGTCAGGGTGGTTAGACGGAATAAATTGCCTCAGGAGGTTGTGAAATGTCCATCACTGGAGATATTTAAGAGCATGTTAGACAGACACTTGTCAGGGATGATCTAGACAGTGCTTGGTCCTGATGTAAAGAGACTGGACTTGATGACGTCATGAGGTCCCTTCCAGTTCTGTGATTCCTTCTATTGGACCTGCTCCAAAGCCTACTGAAATCAACAAAAAGACTCCCGCTGAGATTAGTTGGTTTGAATTGTACCTTAAAATCTGAATTTTGTTGGAAGAGCTAGAATCCTTTATGTAATTAGCTTGGTAATGCGAAATTGAAGGAGGAATAGTGCGGCAAGTGATGTCCTATAGACGGAGGCTGCTATTTAAGTGGAGAAAGGATCTTCTTTCTCTTTGCCTTTTTTGCTCTGATTTCTGATGGTCACTATAGCAACAGGAACTAGCAAAATGAAGAACTGGAGCACATACACTTCAGTATGACAAGTTCAATTTGCAGCCAGCTCAGCAATGTAACTCAAATCTATGTCATGCTTAATAAGAGTCTATACCGCAAGTAATGGATCATCCTGGGGTTTCTATGGGCTACCGTGTGGGGAAACCTCAGTTTGCGTGTATCCACTGGTCTTCCTCATTAAAGACACCAGTAAGGGCTGAAGCATTATAATTTAGTCTGGACTTCTGTCACAGTTGCCCGATGTGTCACAGATGACATAAATTATAATACAGGACTATGTAGCACTTTAAAGACATCTTGTTAGTCTTTAAAGTGCTACATAGTCCTGTATTTTGTTTTAGCTACACCAGACTAACACGGCTACATTTCTATCACTATAAATTATAATGGCTTTTTAAAAAAATGTCCCCAATTTTTGACACTTTGGGTATTTTTGTATGTGTATAAGCTAGGGGCCAGTGTCAGTGAGAGGTATGAAGGTAAACCAACCAGTCCATTATGGGAATATAACAGTGATTGGGACTAAAGTAGCAACATCATGGTGAGGCAAATGACCAGAGCAATGGGCTTGGACTTCCAAAGGTCATGAAAATGTCACAAAGCAATTAATGTGTAGAAGCAAATTGGGTTTTCAAACATCACCCAACACTGTTGTAAAACAATGAACGACGGCCTATAAAGTGTCCTTGAACTTTAACTAAAAAGAGAAAGACAAAGACAACTACACATGCCGCATGTGCCCATATGGAGCAGTATCAAGTCACTCGGGGTGCATCTACACTGCACCGTTACTTCGAGATAACTAGCATTATTTTGAAATCACAATGCGAGCGTCTACACAGCCATGCCATTATTTCAAAATAATAGACGGCTTATTCCAAAATCTGTAAACCTCATTCTATGAGGAATAAGGCCTATTCTGAAATTGCTATTTTGAATTAAGGCATGTGTAGATGCCCCACTACTGCTATTTCAAATAGCTCCCTCATTAGGGCCATTCTAAATTATTCCTCCCCAGTGCGGTCTAAATCGAGATAACACATCTACATTAGGGAAGCCTGCCTCTGACTAATTTTGAAACTTCCCTGCAGATGTGCTATTTCGGAATAAGCTATTTTGGAATAACAATTGCATAATAGCTTATTTCAAAATAAGCGTACAGCGTAGACGTACCTTAGCATGATAGTGACTGTGCTAATGATGGCATTGAATTAGTACGCAATTGTTTGTATTGAAGTGACTACGTTACTATCAATGTTAAAGGTACAGAGCATGCTTAAGCTTTTCAAAAGCCTTTTCAGAATCCTGAGTAGATTCAGTATGTGGATTGCTTAACAAAAATTGTGGTGTCTTCTCTCCTGTTACTGTAATTACCTTACAATGATGATGGCTTTTTGCTGGGGTTCCTTGCACTGCTGACATGGCCAAATTAGCATCGTTATGGCCTGGAACAAGCCACTCTTGGTATTAGAGGGGGTCAGCTGGTGCTTCTGTTGGCTCTACAGTTTCATACTCCTTAAAGCTTTGATCCTATAACTGGACCTGTGAATAGTTTGAAGATTCCCATTGATGGCAAAGGATCTACATGGACGAGATGGAATCTGCCGATATGGAACAGATGTCAGGATCTGCAGATAACACAGCGATGACCACGGTGTAACTGAATAGAATAGCATATTGCTGAATTATGGAGGGGATGACTTCTGAAAAGGTGGCAGTGCGTGTGTGTGTGTGTATGCATATGCATGCGTGGGGGAGAGGAGAGTGGGAACATGAAAATTAAGAGAAAAAATGGCAACCCAGACGTATGATCTTGCCTTTCCCAAACATGCTAACATTTCAGTGGCTTCGAGGGAACTTCTGTGTGCATGGCTATGAACCTAAGAGTTAATGAGAGCCCTCTGTGTCTTTAGACTGTCTTTGCTTGATGAATAGCCCCAATCATATATAAAATGACCAACAAAAGAAGATGAGGGAAATTCTCTTAGAATTGGCTTGCAAACAGTGAAACAAGTTGGAAGAAAGATGTCGAGCTTCCTATGTTTATGCTGATGCAATCACCTTTATTATCTGGCTGCACAGAAATATTCTGATTTGGTTCAAATTAACTTGAGTTGTAAGTAAATTTAAAAGTGTTTGATTTCTTAATGAAAATCCTGCTACTCAGAGGCGCTGAGTACCTTCAGCTCCTAATCACATCAGTGGGAGTTGAAGGGTGTTCAGCACCTTACAAAATCAGGCCCAGGGATTGGACACTGATGGTGGGGGCTGTTAGATGAAAGTGTATTTATTTAAGGATTAAAACATAAATCGGTTTGTTAAATACAATATTACATTCATTGATGGACTGGTAATGCATTATGACAAGATGCAACATGACGGGTCATTAAAATACAGTGTTTTGAGGGTCCCAGTGCTGATATAGTCAAATTTAATATGAGGGATGAGACAATAATCTTCTGCTCATAGATTTTGTGTGTGACTTCAGGTAAATCACTTAATCTCTCTATGCTCCAATTCCCAGGTGTCACTCTCCATGTATGTTGAATTCCTTTTGCCTTGACCTTTTGTGAGTCTTGCCCACTAAGATCTTTGGAGCAGGCACTGTCTCTTACTATGTTTGGTTTGTACAATGAAGCCCCGGTTCCAGCTGGCATCCCTTGGCACTACTGTAAAACACATAAAACAAATTATATGCATTAATGGTCTGAGGATGGGCTGCTGCGGCTTAGCTTTTGTACATAATCATGGGCTGATTTAAGAGGGATTTTATATGCAATGTTATGTTCAACCAGTGCTGCTTCCCTTCAGATTGTTTTGTGGCCGAACACAATGAAGCAAAATAGGGCAGGTATTCCAGGATTAAGACGCCGGGCCAGTCAACGGGAAATCAGTTGTTGCAAGGCAACCATTAAGTAATCAGAGCTCAAAAGGGTTTCTATCAAAGCTTTAAGACAATAAGAAATGCTTTTGAGAGACTGGTTTATAATATATGCTGCTAGAACTAGCAGAACAAGGCCTCTGCAATCATTCAAGACTATGTTTATTGTATAAATATGGTTGGCGGATGCTTAGTCACCAGATTGCTAATTGTAAAGCATACTTATTTCTCAGTGATAGTGTGTTTAGTTGTGCTGTATGTTATCATAATTAGGGTTGGCTGGGCCATTTAGACATAGGCCTCCGCTGCATTAGCATAAGGGGAGCTGGGGTAAGGACTGCATGCGATTTAAAAAATACACCCAACTTTATATTGACATAAGGTCAATGACTGTAGGAGAACTATAGATTTGTACCAAGGTAGATAAAAGGAAAATCAAGACCACTGTGCTGAAAGGAGGCATAGCCTCTGGGCAAGTTCCCTGCTACATAGAGGGATTGAATATTCTACTAATGGCATCGGTTGCACTGCAGTGGGTTCCCTTATACACAGCACTTGGCAATATTTGAGACCACGCTGCCTTGGTGGCTGCTTATTACAATGTAGACATGACATAATTAATGCTGCACAGTTTTTCCAGGTGGGTTTCAGTGTGTCTGCATGCTGGCAGGTGGAGCTTCGACACTTGAACAAACTGCTGTGTGAGTCTGAATACAATTTCCTGTGGGTTTGCATGAGCGTTATGGGTGCTAGACTGTACCTGTTGTGATTTGCCAAGCTGGACGTCTCTACAAATTGTCCAGCAGCTTGGTGTACAGCTACACAGTGATGTAAGCCCGGGTAAGTGGACTCGACTCAGCTGACCCATGTTAGGGGACCCTGGGCTTGAGCGTTTACACTGCATTTTAGCCTTAGCTTCAAGCATGGGTCAGATAATTGTTAACTGGTGTCCACACCGCAGTACAGAGACGCAAGTCGAAGTACCTATGCCCCGGAAGGCCAACCGCCGCCGCTCCCCTGCAATGCCCAATGGCACTGCTGTAGCCCTAGCACCATGGTGTACTGAGACACACTGCTGCTGCCCACCTGCACAGGTAGCTGGAACCGCCCAACAGAACAGCCTGCCAGGTAGTTTTCCTTTCCCTTCTGAAGAACAGGAGGCAGTACGGGTTGCACGTCTGGAAAGGGCAAGAAACAGAGGTAAAGTGACCATGCATCCCGTTTTGGCTGAGACAGTTCCTTTATTAAACCCTGGACCTTTATTAAACCCTGGGGAGAGGGGAGAGGGGAGGGGACACCCATCTTGTTGGTTGGCAAAAGCCAACAAGACAAATACCCACTTTTTTTTTCAAAAGTGGGATGTGTTGTAGGAACATAGAGGGGTAAGTGGAAATACCAGCCCTATAAAGGGGGGAAGTTGGAGTGGAGGGAAGGGGGCACGAAAGGCTCCAGTGCATGTAGGCCAGCAGGAATCCAGCAAACATCCACAGCCTTGAGTGGGGAGGCTTCAATTGACCAGGAAGTTGAAGCAGCCATGACCGAGACAGCGAGGAGGATTGGTGTGACCAGTGACAACTTTGAACAAGGGAGAGGGAGCCTAGCAGGGTTCAACTGACAGTCTGGGGGAGGCACCTAGGCCAAGAAGTTGGGGCCAGCCTGTAAGGGGGCTCAGGTGAGTGGCTGTGGCCAGCCTTGTGGGAGGGAGGAGTCATGGGCCAGCCCCATAGAGTGTCCCATTTTCCCTTTGGGCAATATGGCAGAGGGTTATTGTTTACAGCGGCTACACAGAGGATCACATAATATGTGTGAAACCTCAAGGACCTAAAATGTGTGTTCTTAAGTGAACCTGTACATACTGCAAAGGGGATGCTTCATTCCGGCTCCTGGCACAGCCCTGCTCACCGTAGCCAGAGACGTGCAGAGGCCATGGGAAAGTTTTAAAATTCAAACCTTTACTCTGCTTCATTAAAAAAAAAATTGTGCCGAATTGACATCAGGAGAGTGTATCGCACCCTGGCCTTCTCAGGCTTTTTCTGCCATTTGGGGCTGTTCATATTTTGGAGGGTGTAACAGCTCCAGAGGTGCCCTATCAACAGAGGGACGTGTTATTCCAAGCAGCTGGAGGGAAACTTGCTGTGTGTGCAGAAAAAGTATTTGAATGAATAGTGACGGAATGGCACATTTGTAAGTGGGGTGGACTGGTCGGATCTACGGGAGCCTGGAAACAGGGCCGGCCCGAGCCATTTTGGCGCCACGGGCACACGGCATATGAGCTGCCCGGCCCGGTCACTGGCATGCAGCCCGGGGCCCGCCCGCGGGGTGCACAGCGCATGTGTTGCCCGGCCTGGCCACCGCTGCTGGCGTGCAGCACCTGGCCATGCAGGGGCCCACGGCCATAGGAGAAAAGGTGCTGCTGGCCGGCGCCGCAGGGATGGGGGGACAGCCCTACAGGAGCTGGGCACGCGGCGCCTGATGGCAGTTATAAGGGATGCCGCGCACCCCTTACAGCTGCCATCAGGCGCCCCCCATTGGTTGGCACGCCAGGCAGCTAGCCCACCCCTTAGTCCGGCCCTGCCTGGAAATGACACTAGACAATGCACTTTCCCACAGTGTGATATGCTAGCTGGAGTTCCTGCTTCAGGAAAAGTTCATGGCTATCAGCAGCCAGGATTGGGGCAGAAGGCATGGGAAAACTGAGGTGAGGTTGTGTTCACTTTCTCCATTGTTGCTGTAGTTGTTGTCATAGCCACAGACCTCAAAATAATCCACGGGTCTCACAAGTACACCTCTACCCAGCAGAGCTCATGATTATCTCCAGCTATATCTGACAGCGTCCATGGGCATTGTTGCTGGAACACATGCAGAGAAATGCCCTTGTATGCCAACTTTCGGCCAACAACCCTCGCTGGATAATAAAACCCCAGTGCCTTGCTAATTATATAGCACACATAATTCTGCATTGAAGTGAAACATACTGAATTCTCTTTGCTCATTCATACTGGAGGGTGCAAAATATAGCTCTCCTCATATCATACTGAGCCCTCAAAGTAACCAGAGGTCCTCATATCACAAACAATAGGCCCAAACACTGTCTCCATCATTTAGTGTCCATATACATTGACTGCACTGGAGGGTGTGCAAATCATTCCCATTGGCTACTGCTGGATGCAGGGAATAGGGTGCTGTGTGACTGGGGTGCACAGACAGAATTGGGGGTTGGAGTTTACTAGCAGGGTTGGGGGGTACCCTGCTTCCCTCATCTGAGACCCTCTTGTCTCCCCAACTGGTCCCACCTCCCCAACAATCCATCACCCCCCCCCATAATTCTCCTTCCCTCACTGCAGCTGTTGACTGCTCTCTCTTTATTCTTCCAATTCCCCACCCTCCCCCCGTCTCTCCTTCACAGGAAAGGTTCACATGTCTATTTCCCCCTCCAAAGACTGATTGTATTGCACCCCAAATGAAATTGCCACCTGTGATGTACAACTTGTAACAACTCCAGCCACATCTGCCAAACCCCCCTTTGCTTTGGTGTGTGTGTTTGTGTGTGTGAGACTTATCCTTAGTTGTGTTAATTAAAGGGTGAATTCTTAGCCATCAAGCAGACTTTGATTCATCCAATCATTAGTAACATTTAGTTTAGCATTGCAAGGCTGCTGAGGAAACAAGGGGACATGGGGGTAGAGGGAAGGCTGTAGTTTGTGAATCTCTGGCACAAATGACTCCAAATGTAGGTCACGAGCGCCCTACACTGAACTGTCCCAAGGCTTGCCAAATTTCAAATCAATCCAACAGCATGTGCCAATTTTAGAGCACTTAGGATGAACTTCACCCAGATATCAAGATGCAGCTAGAACTGTCCTGGTGTTCACAAGGATATGTACGTACACCTACAATTTCTGCACACCGTCCCCTGTTGGGCCCTTTAACCCAAACACTGATCAATCAGCACAGCCTGAAACAATGACTTGAGCAAACATTAATTTTTCCAAATGAGACTGAAAATTGAGGCAGTGTTGCTCATTTTACCATTTTTCAGCCTTTTTCATTGCTCCTCCAAGCCAGGCTCCCTGCTCTCTCCGCACTCCCTGTTGTGAATGGGAACACTACAAATCAAGAGGGTAATCATCTTGAGAACAATATCTCAGCAGGCAGATATCACATGCACGCCTTTGCTGTGCCGTGACTGCGGATTAGTTATTAAACAAAAATCTGTTTCTTCTAAGAGGTCAAAAGAGAGTTGACTCTGCCATGAAAGTTGCAAAAAAAAAAAAAAGGCAAAAATAGATTTGTTTTCACAACTCACATTTTTGCCAGTGTTGTTTTTATGTTGAATTTTTTGGAGCACGGCAGTAAATGGTTCCGATATGTGGAGTTCAGTACAGGGATTTTTGTTCAAGCAGCTCCAGCTATGTTTAAAGTACAATTGTTGCACCTATTAAAGCAATTCATTGTTATAGTGTGTCACAAAATCTATTGTTATTAACAGTTAATAATGATTAACAATTAATAACTGCTTATTAGAAGATTAGCATTCATGGAGAGGGTGGGATGTGTCACATGTGACATATAATGTCATGAAAAGATTATTCTGTTAAAGTAGGGTTATTACAGTGAGGGTAAAAAATCAACCAACAGCATAAGTTCACTTTAAAAAATAACTGAATCTAAAAAAAATAGTTGAATCTCTCTAATACTACATTTTGGCCGGTCTCTCTCTGGTCTCCTGGGCAAGTTGACATTGTCATAAGTGCCAAAGTGGAACTCCTGCCTTTCTGACTAATGTCTGCGTCATTCTTTGTGGCTGTTGCTTTTACTATGCTTCTTCCCATTTCTGAGGTCCATTACCTGTAACGAGGGGGTATCATTCAGCTTCTTCCTTTCCATGAGCTCACATGTCTAACATCCAACCATTGTCCCCTGTGCACACCAATAAAACCATCATGTAGACACCTGCCATATACTGTTTAGGTTGCTGTGACCTCCTCCACCTAAAACCCACCACATCACACCACCACCCCAGTGTATACTAAATAGCTCAGCTAAGACAATGTCTGTCTGTTGGCCAGATCACTCCCTCTTTGCATCCTTCCATTGACTCATGTTTTACATGTCAACAAACTAAAGTTACTTGTGTTCATCTAAAAGGCCATTAAAACTCTTCCACTTCCTGCTTTTCCCATTGCTTTTATAGCATTAACAAAGCTGGTCTTAATGCCCAGGGACTAGCTTAATCCTCGAGCATCACTATGCTTTCCTTAGTGAGGCCCTCTTTACCTCCTTAAACTACAGGTTGAACCTCTCTAGTCCGGCACCCTTAGGACCTGACAGGTGCCCAACCAGAGAATTTGCCAAACCACAGGAGGTCAATATTATTTAGCAGCATTATCAACCCTTCCACTGCTTACTGGGCTCTTGGAAGATATTTAGGGGTAAATTTGAACTAAAGAACAGCAAAGATCACAGAGAGCTAGAACTGGTGGCCATCAACAAACTTCATGGTACCACAGGAAACTTCCCCACACCCATGATAAGTGGACATCCAGCTAACTAAAATCATGCTAGGCTATGGATGTTGCCAGACCAGAGAGTGCTGGACTAGAGAGGCTCAAATTGTAATGCATGATTCCTTCCTCCTTCAAACCATGACCCTCTTTAAGACCTGCACTTGTTTTGATGGCCATAAGAAGTCTGTGAGTAGTTCCATGGTTATAGTCACATGCTAGGTACCTGGCTGAATTGTATCTCTAGCTTCATTGTCCTTTTTTCGCTCCCTTTTCTTGGCTACTATACTCTGTTGTTGCATCTCATTTTGGATTAGACTGTAAGCACGTGGAGCTTTTATCCTGGTTGGAACCACTGAGTATTATCAATATTATTCAAGGTATCATAGGAGTATCTTGAGAATCTAGAATGGGGCCCCTCTGTTAACCAAGATCACACAAGAAATCTGTAGGAACTCAACAGAGATCTCTTGAATCCCAGTCCACAGTCTTAGGACCAATTTTTAAAGGGACTAAGGTATGTGTGCAGGCAGGTTGGCACTTACTAGAATTTTCCATTTCCCTAGCTGTCCCACTCCTATTGAAATCCATAGGAATCAGGCACTTCAGTGCTCTTGAAAATCTCTCTAAGTGCCTACCTGAATCTTTAGATGCCTTCCATTCCTTTAAAAAGACGGCCCCCTTAAACACAAGCTCATCTTCCTTTCTTCTCTCGTAATAATGGGTTCATTGCTTTAAATTTGCACTGCAGTGATTTGAAGCATGTGATTTCCCCCTCCCAAGTTAATGGGAGGCATGTGGCTGAAACCAACACATTGCTTTGAAAATCCACCTTCCAGTTTTCAAGCTCGATTCTGATCTCTGTCCTACTTTGTGTTCCCTCGCTCAGGGTCTATGCATGAAAAGCACTCTGAAGTATATTCTTTGGCTCAATCCAAGAGTCCCACTTTCATTCCTCTGTCTCAGAGTCTCTGAGGACTCAAGGGAAAACTTCACAATTCTTTTTCTCTCTTGCTCTTTTTTTTTTTTAAGTGATGTAAAGTTTTTCAGGCAATATCCTGAATTGCTCTCTGCACATTTACCAAAAAGAGCAATAAACTAACAGGCCAAGAACTCCTTGCTGTCCTCCAAACCCCCAACAACTTTCCTGTGTGCCACCCTCCCATCTCCCTGTATACCAAAGACTCCCTGCAGCCCCTCCCCCCACCAGGAGCTTTCATTTGCTCATCCTCCTCCACGTGCCAATTGTTCACTAGGCCTCCATTCCTATGCTATGCATCCTGTGTTCCTTATCCTTACCCCACCTTTTTCATTTCCCTTCTGGGAAAAAACAGCTTTCAAACATTTCAGACTGGTCTGCGAGGGGAGGAAGGGCAGAGCAGAGATGGGGGTATTATTACACAGGAGTGTATAAATGTTTGACCTCAGCCAGTTCCTTGATCTATGGACAGTGACGCAGAGTGAGTTAAACAACTCGCTTTGCTAACCAGCTGCCGCAGGTTGTGTGTGTGCTGATTTTCTTTACTGGGTTTTTTCATTTTTTTTTTCACCAAAATCAATACAATTCTATCCACTGATGCTTAGCACATTCCCTGACATTTTTAAATTGATCAGATGCAGCATTCAAAAGTTATCATGTTACAGACTAGTTGATAAATGCCAACAGGTTGCGTGTTAGGCCTTGCTTTAACTAGATAACAACTAACTAACTAACTGAGGGCATGACTGACGTTTAATATATTAAAACAGCCTCCCCACTCAACTGCATGAACATAAGAATATCAGAACAGCCATACTGGGTCAGACCAAAGGTCCATCTAGTCTAGTATCCTGTCCCCTGACAGTGGCCAATGCCAGGTGCCCTAGAGAGAATGAACACCCATTCCAAGCTTCTGACAGAGGCTAGGGAGACCATTCCTACCCATCCTGGCTAAAAGCCATCGATGGGCCTATTCTCCATGAATTTATCTAGTTCTTTTTTGAACCCTGTTAAAGTCCTGGTCTTCACAAATCTTCTGGCAAGGAATTTCACAGGTTGACTGTGTTTTGCATGAAGAAATACTTCCTTTTGTTTGTTTTAAACATGCTAGCTATTAATTTCATTTGGTGATTCCAAGTTCTTGTATTAATACTCACAGACCATGCTTTTCCTAGTATATTGGTGAGGTGATAGTTACAGAATGAGAGCAAGCACTATTTGAAGGCTACCTTCACAAACCATCCAACTCAAGATGACAGAACCACCAGTTCCATGTTCCTGAGCATCAGGAAATGAAAATTCTTGGCTTACCCATTGATTTTTCAATACTTTATCGAATCATAGACTCATAGAGCTGGAAAAGACCTCAGAAGGTCATCAAATCCAGCCCCCTGCTCTAGGCAGGACCAATCCCAACTAAATCAACCCAGCCAGGGCTGTGTCAAGCTGAGACTTAGGGTGTGTCTAGACTACAGGGTTTTGTCGACAAAAGTGGACTTTTGTCAACAAAACTATACCTGCATCCACACTACCGCTGAGTTCTGTCGACATAACGTCGACAGAACTCAGCAGTTTTGTCGACGCTAGTAAACTTCATTTCACGAGGCATAACGCCTTCTGTTGACAGAGTTCTGTCGACAGAAAGCGTTACTGCATGTAAACTGTCCTTGCGTCTACACTGCCATGTCGACAAAGCAGCTTGCTTTGGGCACTCCGCTAGAAACCGACCGCCATCCTGACATCGAGCCATTGATCACTATCCGCTGGGCCCAGCCTTCTAGCCAGCTTTCTATCCATCTTACCATCCATTTATCCAATCCATATTCCCTTAACTCGGTGGAGCTAGTTGCATGTTTTTTAATTGGCCCTACTATTGTATAAAGTAGTTATCTATTTTATTTCGCTAGACTGTAAATTATATCTGTAATATGTAAAAAAAAAATGTGTCCAAGTTTTTTATTTGTATTTCAGTTGTTGCCATGGTGTTGGGATGATATTGTAGATCCTAGAAATAACATTGATGTTCTGGGTGACAATGGTAGACCAGATCAGGTAGGTGTTACCAGTAAAATTATACCAAGACATTTCAGCTCAAGCTTCATTTCGTTTCAATTGCAGCTGACTCTTATTGCATGCACAGTTGAAACATTGACTAACAAGGTCATTGGACTGTGCCCACGAAAGCTCATGACACCATCTACATTTTTTGATGAACTAGGAAGCAAATTGAAATAAAAGTGTCAGCACCAAAGACTTGTTGGCCCAAGTGACAGAGATTATGAAATTATTGATGGTGCAGTGCTGCCAACACTCCTATTTTTTCTTAGTCTTGTGATTTTCTCACATCCCAGCTCTTGGAATCACATGATTATATGAAAATCCAGCTTTCATGTGATAGAAGATGTGAATTCCTAGCCCTTGTAGTTGCAGACAGTTTGAAAAAGTGAACCCTAAAGTCTCCAAAATCAAAAATCAAATGAAACCCAAAAATGTATTTCAACCCCCCTCCAAAAACCTCATGATTTTTAACCCACTTCCAAAATTTGGGGGAGGCTCAATTTGTGATATTTGAATGTTTTGTATTGATGGTTCCAGAGAAGCAGGGAAGAAGAGAGGCAACGATGGGCTTAGCGTTACTGTGTTCAGGTGAAGAAAGTGTTGGGATAGTCTTGAGTCAGGATTGGAGAAAGGACAAAACAGAAGAGTTTGGAGAAGATAACTAGCTTAAAAGAGGTGGCTAAAAGATGGGAGTGGACTCAGTCAACTGAGAAAAGAGCAGGGGTGTCAAACTCTGAGCCCATCGGCCATCCCCTGCCAGAATAATTGCACAATCCAGTCCAGTAGTCATGGTGGACCAGAAGGTGGACCTGTCTGTTATTGTCCCCAAGCCCTACCCCTACCTGCCACTGCCCTGGCCTCTCTCTCCTATGGCACTCTGTCCCCGATGATGCAGCCCTGAAGATCGTCGGCGGGGGAGGAGGGTCTGGCTCAGCAGTAGTCAGCTCCTCCACGCCTCCTAAGACAGCAGGAGCCATGGGGAAGCAGAGCAAGTGCACCCACCCAGTGCGCTCCACTTCTCCATGGCTCCTGCTCTCATGAGAAGTGTGAGGGGCCTGACTGCTACTGACACACCATGGTGAACTCCTAGTAATACCTGAAGCCGCACCCTCAAAGAACGGGGTGCCATGAGGTGGAGAGGGCAAGGCGGTGGTGGGAAGGGGTGGGGCTTGGAAACAGTAATAGACAGCCCCTCCCTCTTGGCCCACCATGACTCCTGGGCCAGATTGTGAAATTGATCTGGCTGGGGATGCCCCGTGGGCTGGGAGCTTGAGACCCCTGGTATAGAGTGAGAGAATAAGGGGACAAGGGAAAGCCATCCTGAGGGCACCAAGTTTGGCAGAAGAGGCAGAGAAGCTGTTGGAGTGTGCTTGGTGTGACAGAATGAGCCACAGAAACCTAGGGAGAGCTGAGGTTTGAGAAGAAGAGGATGGGAGTTGGTGATTTTGTGCCCACAGTCAAGTCTTTAATTTTCATACGACTGATAGCAGGAGTTGGATTTCACCCTTCACTTTTAAAGTTGTGCAGTGTTTTAACCTTGAGATTTCCATTGATTTTAACCATGGTTATGAAGCTTAACTTCCATGTAGACCTACCTGAACACTGTTTTGGTGAGATGAATTTCGCCTGCAATACTCAGGTTACTTAGCAGTCCATGAAATGATCAAAGCATTGAGGCAAGATGTTGAAAATGCTCAATATTAGTACGGGTGAGGGTGCCTGAATTTTGTGTCTTTTAATTCTGAGTGATGACCTTGCACTGACAAAGTCTGAAAGGAAACAGAGCCTGAAGCCTAACTTTTGAGCCTAACCAATTCAGTGGGTGCTCTGAGTGTGGCCACATATCTGTTGTCCAAAGGCACATAAGTGGATTTATGCCCAAGTTCTTAAAAACATCTGCAAACCTGCTGTGATCACCACTGTTCCGGGTGTCCCAGGAAGGTCTGCCTCTGAGTTTCAGGAAGCTTTGTGGTACCCGCCTACCTGCCCCTGCTGTGCTGACAAGATCACAGTTCTGAGACTGAATCCGTCCATCAAAAAGCAAGGCTGAAATGAAATGGTCATCATCAGCTGAACAATGGGCATTCCACACTGATGACTGGAAAATTTAAATGTGAATGGCAGAATATTTTACATTGTCCCAGTTGCCAGCCACAAACTTGTACTGCTCTTCCCAGTGACAGGAACCATTATTTTGCAACATCTTTTCCTTCTCCCAGAATGTCAATCAAGTCTCTAAAATGTCATATAGTCAAAGCTCGGTGCCTTTAGAGCTCCAGCATCCACCTTTGGGAGCTTGAGTTAAAGGACATCCCCTTGGGAAAGCCACCGAACTTTTAAGAAGTGTAGGATGGACCTGGGCAATGTTCCAGGACGAAACGGAGGACAAGAATGAGGGAGTCACTGCTGGGCCTGGGAGTGTGCCAGCAGTCAACCTAAAATGGGACCACATGCTCCCTTGGGCAACACTGAGGCCTGGTTTACACTTAACAGGAGATCAGCACTGCAGGGAGCGATCTCCTGGGGTCGATTTAGTGAGTCTTTACAAAACCCACTAAATCAATTGCTGATTGCACTCCCATCAACTCCAGTATTCCACCAGATGGAGAAGCATAAGTGGAGTTGATGGGGGAGTTTCTCCATTCAACTCCCTCCCCCCCCCCCCCCCGCAGGGGAGATGCTGCAGTAAATCGATTGAAGGTATGTCAACTCCAGCTACATTATTCACGTATTTGGAGTTGCGTACCTTAATTCGACATTGACCCCTAGAGTACACCTGGCTTGAGTCAATCATCTACTCTGAAGACATCCAAATTCCAGACAGCCAAAGATAAGGGCAAAGACATGTGGCAGTAGAGGCAAGTCTTTTGTCATGCTTTTAAAAAAAATAAATACTTTATTGATATATTTTCAGCTATTGATACAGTTTTGCGTATGAGGCTTACATAACTAGTTTTTAGCTGCTCTGGAATGTGGTTACTCTGGCTTAATTATTCTGGATTCTGCTGTTATGTAATTAGAGCTGTCTTGTTTACTAGCTGATTTTCTGTTCTTTGCTCTGGGGTGATTTGTTTTATATTAAATTAAGTACCCAGTGCAACTGGCATCCAAATAACTACAAATGTCAGCACAGAATGGTTATGGTTTATTCCGCCCCTAGGCTGTTTTGACTTATTTCCAGAATGGACACAGTGACTGTTATTTGGTATAGAATCACTTTCTTTCTCTACAACACACACACACTTTTTAAAAATTCCCTGCTGCATAAGGCTATATGGGGGTAGATACCACACTGAACTTTAACACACTTACTTCCAGCTCACCTCATGCTGTGGATCACTGCACAGCCTATGTGGTGATGCTGGTACTTTATTTAGGCCTCCCAAATGACACCATGGAGACAGGGAAGCTATAAACAGAGACCGAGCTGGGCTCAGAATGCTATCACAGCCGAGAAACTGCTGTAGGGGCTGAGACGCAATACTGCTCACATACTCAAGATGGAAAAATCCATGTTGCTACCCCTGCATCTTCTCTTAGACTTTTCCTTGGGTTTGCTGCCAAGCAGAGGATTTTCCCTGTAACAGAAAAATGCAGGAATAATAAAATTTGACTTTTTTGTCTGTTTTATGGAAGCTGTTCAGGGCCTGGCATTCACTCAGGGTATGGCTATACCATGGTGTTATTTCAAAATATCTAATTTCGAAATAGTTATTTCAAAATATCTCATTTCAACATAACGCATCTACACACAAAATACATTTCAAAATAGCTTTTTGCTATTTTGAAATCGTGCGTCCACACTGATTGGACACTGAATCGCATTTAAGGCCGGCTGGAACTGGTTCCGGCAGAGCAACAGGTCAAAAGTTACCTTGTGTCCAGGCGGCCAGCAGGGCACCCTGGGAAGGGCTGGAGGTCCCCTGTTTTTGAAATAAGCATCAACACAGCGCTTATTTTGAAATAGCAATTTCGAAATTGGCACTATTCCTTGTGGAATGAGGTTTACCAATTTCAAAATAAGCCCTCTGCTATTTTGAATTAATTTCGAAATAGCAGTTGGCTTGTGTAGATGCTAGGAAAGTTATTTTGAAATAACGGCTGTTATTTCGAATAACTTTGCTGTGTAGACATATCCTCACTCTGTGCATGTTTATGGTTTTGTCATCTTTATGAATTGCAAAAATTATGGGAAAAAGTGTGGGCCTTTGATTATTTTAAAATAAACTCTGCATCAAACTGCCACATGCAACCTCCAATCAGAGGTAGATAGCCCTTAATGGAGTTGTTGGGGCTAACCCAAAGACACACAGCACAGCAGTAGGGCTGGCATGCCTCCACTGTTTGTGGCAATGTTTCTGTGCTTTGCATTTTCAACTCTGCTCCTCTCCCTGCCAGGAACACAGTGCAGGGAGCTCCATTCTGTGCACTAGAGAAAGACAATGAGGCATGCTCCAAAGTGCTTTTAAATACCCAAACACATGGGAGACATTAGCCTGCAAAGGAAACATTTTACTGTAAAATAATGTACAGTTCAATGAACTTACAGAAATAAATTAGCATCCAAGTTAGTCAGGAAAGATATAAAAATAAATCACAAGGAGTGGTTCATCAGAGCAAAACCAAGTAGAATGACTATCCCAGAGAAGGATAATAATATAGACACCAGCTAGCTGGATGACAGGTATTGAGACAGGGGAAAACCTATGTATTAGATCTATGCATATTGGAGCATCAGATACTCCCATAGAACGATTTCCTTCCTCACTATGCCAGCTGAGCCCATCCCATCCAAGAATATTAAAGGAACTGGCACATGAGATTGCAAATTCAATAAGAAGGATTTTTAATTAATCTAAATTGTGGGGTCATACCCTGTAACTGGAGAGTCACAAATATAGGACCTCTGTATAAGAAAAGGGAGAAAATGTGATGTGTAAACTATAGGCCCATTAGTTTGACCTCAATTGTATGCAAGGTCTTAGAGGAAGTTTTGAAAGAGTGAGGAATTAAAGACATTAGTGGTGAATGAGTAAGTGGGATAAAACAGAACTCAGTTTTGCATACGGTAGATTGTACCAGACCAATCTGATCTCTTTCTTTGAGAAGATAACTGATTTTCCAGGCAAAGAAAATGAATTAGATCTGATCTACATGGAATTCAGTAAAGTATTTAATATAGTTCTACATGGGAAATCGGTAGTTAAATTGGAGAAGATGGGGATTATTGCAAGGTGGGTAAAGAAATGGATAAAGGAGAGACTACAACAGATCATACTGAAAGGTGAACTGTCAGGTTGGAGGGGGATTATTAGTGGCATTCCTCAGGGATCAGTCTTGGGACCAATTGTATTTAACATTTTCACAAATCACCTGGGCACAATTGACACAAGTTTGGTATTGCTACTACAGAAAAGAAACTAGCATATCATACAAGAAGGTATGGATGACTGTAAAAACTGAAGTAATAGAACATGGAATTTAGAGCAAAGTGGAAGGCTGTGTATGTAGGGACTAAGAAAAAGCATTTTTGTTGTAAGATGACTTAATAATTGGAAGCATTAGAAGAGGACAAAGACATGGCCAATTACAGCATGATCACGAACTCCCAATTTTATGTGGTTGTGAAAAAGGCTAATGTAATCCTACGATGCCTCGGGTGAGGTATTTTCAATAGATAGGAAGTGTTGTGACCATTTTATAGTTCACTCCTGAGACCTGTTCTAGCATACTGTGTGCCACTCTGGTCTTCCACGTTTATGAAAGAAGAATTCAAACTGGAACAGGTGCAGAGAAGGAACTACTAGGATGATCTGTGGAATGAAGATCCTGTCTAATGAGAGGAGATTTAAGGAGTTGGATTGTTCAGACTAACAAAATGAAAGCTAAGGGGAGATATGACTGTTCTTTATAAATACATCAGAGGAGGAAGAGGAGTAATTTATGGTAAGTGTCAATGTTGGCACAAGAACCAATGGATGTAGAGCGGTTATTTGGCCAAACTAAATACATTTAGGCTTGACATTACATGAAGATCTCTAGGCATCAGTAGAGTAAAATTCTGTGCCAGCCTTCAAGGGAAGTAGAGAGGCAAAGAACCTAATTTTTGTAAGACTGAGTTTGATAAATGTGCATGTGTGTGGGGGTGGGGGGAAGGGTGGTATAATGAAGTTGCCTGAAATGACATATGACCCATTCATACTGCCAGCAAGCAAATTTCTCTAATAGATGAATATGAGACATTAGATGGGAAGGCCTCTGAGTTACTACAGAATTTTTTTGCAGGTGTCTAGCTGGTGGGTCTTGCCCACATGCTCAGGCTATAACTGAGTACTCTGTTGAGGGTCAGGAAGAAATTCTTGTCCAGGTCAGATTGTCAGAGATATTAGGGCTACATCTACACTGGCAAGATTTTGCGCAAATATTTTTAACGGAAGCGTTTTTCCGTTAAAAGTATTCGCGCAAGAGAGCATTGACATGGGCATGTGCTTTTGCGCAAGAGATGTGCTTTTGCGCAAAAGCATCCATGGCAGTGTAGACGCTCTCTTGTGCAAGAAATTAACATTGCCTGTCTACACTGGCCTTTTGCACAAGAATACTTGCGCAAGAGGGCTTATCCCTGAGTGGGAGCATCAGAGTATTTGTGCAAGAAGCACTGATTTTGTACATTACAATGTCAGTGTTCTTGTACAAATACTCGCGGCCAGTGTAGACAGGCGGCAAGATTTTGCACAAAAGAAGCGGTTGGTTTTGCGCAAAATCCTGCCAATGTAGACACAGCCTAGATGTTTTGTTTTGTTTTTTGCCTTCCTCTGCAGACTCAGCCACAGTCACCTGCTCATTTCAACATAGCATAGATGGCTGATTCTTTGCAACCTGAAGTCTTTAAATCAAAAGTTGAAGACTTCAGTCACTCAGGGTATGTCTACACTAGCCCCCTAGTTCAAACTAGGGAGGCTAATGAGGGTGACCGAAATTGCAAATGAAGCACGTGATTTAAATATCCTGCACTTCATTAGCATATTCCCGGGTGGTCACCATTTTTGGAAATTGACTAGCCCGGAATAATTGCCCATGTCTACACGCAGCAGTGAAACGGGAGTTCAAAGTAAAGCCCTAACTCGAATTAGCTGTTATTCCTCCTGGAATGAGGTTTAACAGCTAATTCTAATTAAGGGCTTTACTTCGAACTCCCATTTCACTGCCGTGTGTAGACGCGGGCAGTTATTCCGGGATAGTCAATTTCCAAAATGGCGACCACCCGGGAACATGCTAATGAAGCGCAGGATATTTAAATCCCACGTTTCATTTTCAATTTCGGTCATCCTCATTAGCCTTCCTAGTTCGAACTAGGGGGCTAGTGTAGACATACCCTCAGCTAGTGGTTATGGGTTTATTGTAGGATTGGATGGGTGAGGTTCGGTGGTGTGCCAGGTGCAGGAGTCAAACTAGAGGACCATGATGGTCCCTTCTGGCCTTACAGTCAATGAATCTGTGTTCTGCACTTTCTGTAGGCTCAGCGTACCACAGAGTGGGAGGTTTGATGATGGGAAGGCTGAAGTATACATCAGCATTTTCACTGGGTACAGGGAGAAATGAAGTGAGATTTCCTTTCCTGCCGAGGAGCCCTTAACAAACTTAGCCCAGGGGAGACATATGCCCTCAGGAAAATCAGGCAAAGAGGATGAAGGCTGAGGCCTTAACAGAACCAATTCAAGGGCAGATGGCTTCTCCATGGCTGGCCCTGTAAATCTAGTGGATCGCTCAAGATCTGTGGGATCTACAGGACTTGAGGATGGTCTCCCATTCTTCTTCAGTGTATAGGTGTGCCTGGTAGTGAGCCATACTGTTTGAGCCCTTCCTTCCTGGAGGGAAACTCAGGCATATGCAACCACATCAAGCAACACTATGGGAAGGAATGCTGGCCTCATTCATCCCTGCCACCTCAAATAGTTAGGAGATTCACACACAGGAAACCTTCCCAAAGAATGGAATTTAAACACTGTAGTCCCTCCTTTGAAGACAAGTGTTAAATAGCCTCAGTGCAAATAATACGGTGACGAGAAGGAAACGGTGCCAGCAAGAAATGATGGTTTAAATTGTGACTCCAAGAACAATGATACACCCACCCCAAAAGAAGACCAGTCCAAATGTGCTCATGTGCATAGTTAGTCACCTGGCTCCAGCTAGGTGATGCAGGCTGGCAGCGTGGGACATTAAGCTTACATATGCTGGTTGCATGTTAATTTATTTGGGAAACAATGGGAAGAAGCTATCTGGCTTTTTACACCACACCGCTTCTAGATTTTATTTCATTCCAAAAGGCTACCCTGCACAGAGCTGTACCAGCAGCCCATATCAGACCCTGTAGTGAACAAATGTGACTTTGTGTCTGTCATTTAGACCACATCCAAATTTGGCTCCACCTGGACTGAATTCAAATTTTACAGGATTGCCACACGGATTGCATGCCACTTGGACACAATAGAATTGTTTTCTGGGAAAGGGACTGTGAGCAGCTTTACCAGCTGAAATTTAGTGTACATCATGCAAAATGATAGACAGTTGGTGTTGCTTTATTTTTGGCATGTTGTCTAATTTATGGGGTGCAAACCAATTTAACAATGAGCAGCACTGAAAGGAGGGAACACAATCTTACTTTAGAAAACTCAATGCTGCACACAGCTAGTTCCAGCTGGGAAAGGCACGATCATTTCCTTCCCCAGCTGTAATGAAAAACATAATTGTGGTGGCAAGTGTCTTCGTTACAGTCCAAGGCATTTGCCAACTCATGAGTGGAGCAGCTTGGGCAGTATCAGAATTATCCAGTGAATCATTCAGGTTCTAATTGGGAGCAAGCATTTAATAGCCTCATACATTTATGGAAATATCATATAAACAGAAACCAGTGCCAGTAATCAGAGGTATCAAGAGTCATTAGGATTAGATCACATTTATAGCTGAACAACTAATAGTTTGAAATCACTTACTGAATAACATATAGTGCTAAGCTTTCTGCATGTACAATGCGCTACTTTTGAAGTATCCTCCCTTTACACTGACTTTCGCTGTGTCCCCTTTCACATTCCCATATCCCATGACCAGCACTCAAGAGCTCTTCATAGATTCATCTCCCCCTGCTTGTGTGTAATAGGTAGGGCTGGCTACACATACAGCATCCTTCTTTTACTACAACCCCCCCCCCCACTTAAAAAATCACTGGTAGGATTATAGATCTGCACATGGGTGTGGTGTGGGGCAGGGAGACAGCATTTAACCCTGCCTCCATGCCCTGGTAGGGACTCTGCTGGAAAGCTAATTCAGCCTGAACATCTCCTCCATCTTGGGCAACCTGAGGCAGCAGTTCCAAGGGGAAGAGGAAGAAGACAAGGAGAAGTTCCTGCCAATATGTCTTTACTGGCCATGTGCTTTTAGGGGAACCAGAGTAGGACTGAGAGCATCAGTGCTGGTGCAGAGGCCAAAGAACTCCATGTGGATTACCTTGCACATCAGTGGATTTGGACGAAGCTCTTACCTGTTCCATAAAAGGGAGAAACTGTGGATGGGAAAGACATTCCAAATGGCAAACCTCAGTCACTCCCCCACCTCCCCCTCCCCCCAAGCACCGCCCTCCAAATTTTCCCACAGGGGTTGAAATAGCCCTTGAAGTATTCTCACGTTAGGGGCTATTTGGAGCCTAACCATGCAAAACCTGGGGTCCAGATCTTCAAGTCTGGTAGCCTGCCCCTTCCCTCACCAAGGCCACCAGAAACAAGCTACTGGACTTCATAGCACTCTGACTCAAATGAGTAAAGATTTGCAGAATCAAGCAAATTATTCCAATTTTTGCATTGATCATTTTGAATACAGCGGGACCTAATTGTTAATAATGGGTGCAGACTCTGGCTTCATTAATGGCTGCATGACTGAAAATGAGACTGTGGATATTAAACTGGAAGCAGGGAGCTAGGAGTATAAAAAGCATAGTTACCCCAACAGAAATAACTGTTCTTTATGTGTGTCAAAGCTGTTCCCCACTCTGGATATCTGAGTGCAGAAGGTGGCAGCCTGAAAGAGACTTTAAAATACCTTGCCACTAAAGGATTCTGTTGAAAAGCTCTCCAAGGTCAAAGATTCCCTGGCCTTGGATTGGTAATGAAAACCCCCCTTGAAAACCCCAAAAAACACATTTGGGACTTCCTGCCTGTAGGGTACCCTCAAGCTCATTAGCCCTCCTTCTGGAGAGATCTTGGAAAACTGATATATCCTGCTAGAATGGCTTGCAGTCTTAGGCACATGTATCCAGAACCTCCTGCCCTCTATAACACAGGAATCAAATCATGGTATTTAAAAGGTGATTTTTATTAACAAAACAAAGAAGACATACTTGGTAAAACATTACTTGGTTGCTCAGTGTTATACAGCAACTTAAATAAAAGATTAAAACACAGAGAATTACTTCTCTGGGATTCAGGCTGGAAAGTTACAGCGGAGGAGGTAGTTACATGTGCTCAGCACAGACAAGTCCATGAACCCCAAAATAAAGAAAATAACCTGATCATGTCTGACTAAACATTTCCAGTTCTACTTACATATCTGTAGTTTCAAGATTTAGTCTTTCCATTAAAGTGGATGTCACTGGATTCTCAATGCCTTGCTTCCCATCTCAATTCATGGCTGTCCAGCACTGCTCTGGTCACACAAAGACAGGAACAGGGGTCAGTGCTTTCAGTTTAACACTCTGTTACCATTGATTCTCCTGCCTTTCTGCCAACTCACTTCTGCTTCCCTAGCATTACTGGAGACTCTCTAGGACCCATTCTCTATAGTTGTAACCCTTATAGGCAAGACAAGTATGGTTAGTTTTCAAGAGTTAAACACTGTGAAAAGACTTTAGTTAACTGAATGGCTGGAATATCCAGAAAAGAGTAGTACTCCTCCCATTCATCACAATGTGTTTTAAAAAATGCCCCACAAATCTAACCACAGCATATGACACAAATGTATATTCAGTCATGGCCACAGATGTTTCATAACAAGGGTTTGTTACGAGCCACAAACAAGCACCTGTTAGGCCCTCATCAAAAGAACTGCTATTCTTACATTGGCCTAATGATAATGAAAAGCAATACACCTACCCACAGGAAACAAGTTGGTACCCATAAGTACATTAAAGTCCTATTATCCTGTGACATTCCAAGTGACTGGTGGACAATAGCATAGCAGTTCAAGGCTGCCTCTACTGTTTCTGTTCAGCCTTCCAGCAAATGATGCTGCAATCAATGGAAGATAGAACAGAACCAGAAAGCAGATTGGGTATGGCAACAATTCCACCTAGTAGTAGCGCAAAGCCTTTTCTGTTAGTTCAGGCTCTTTGTGAGAACATTTCATTCTTCTGGTTAAAAATGGAACTGATATATCAATCTAAAGCCAGCTTTTAGTTAAAGGAAAACGAAATTAAGGGCTGATCGCTCCTGCCTACAAAAGGGCCCAAGTGAGGCCATAAACTAGTTGGCAGGGAGGGTGCACAGAGCAGGGTGGCTCAAGGAAGCAGCTCCCAGGCATGCAGCAGTCCTGCATCTTAGAACGCCCTTCCTAGTGCCCAGCCGGCATGCAGCAGGTGTTTCATTAGCAATGTGTGAAGCTGAACGCTGGTTAAACTGAACAAATGGAACTTTTTTAAAGCCATGTGGCTGCATTGCTTCCAGCCTAACTCCCTGCATCCCCTGTTTTCTTAGTAGTCCAGAAATAACAGTCCTTCCAAGTCTCAGAGGAATAGCCATGTTAGTCTGTACCTTTAAAAATGAATAGTTCTGTGGCACCTTAGAGACTAACTTATATATATAGTATGGCCTCATCTGATGAAGTGGGTTTTGCCCATGAAAACTCATGATACCATATATATTTCTGTTAGTCTGTAAGGGTGCATCTACGCTGCACCGTAAGTCAAAATAAGATACGCAATTTGATCTACGATTTGTATCTTATTTCTATGCTATTTTTGAAATAGCTTATTTTGTCATTTGGCATTGTCTACACAGTGCCAAATTTCGAAATAAAAGCGGTATTCTGAAACGTCCCTTACTCCTCATAAAATGAGGTCTTCAGGGATGTTGAATAATGAGCCTGAAATAAAGGGCTTTCTGTGAAGACGCAGGATAGCTATTTTGGGATACTCTGGTATCTTGAAATAGCATTGCAGTGTAGACATAGCCTAAAGTGCCACAGTCCTTCCAAGGAACATGAGTCCTCTGATTGTAGTGCACTGACCATTTTATCAAGTTCATGACTCATCTGTCCACCCTTGTGCTCCAAAGGTGTCTAGTACCACAGTGGACATGGGAAGGGCGTAGTCTCCGCAATTAGAACAAAATAGATGTCAGGCCTCAAATGAAGTTCTAAGGGTACAACTTCAACAAGGAAGGCTGCTTGTGCTTTCAGTGCTGAAAATTGTCTGGACTTACAGGAGGAGCAATGGAAGCAAAACAAGCCAACCAAAAAAAAATATAGCCAGCAGTGGACAAGAGCAAAAAGATGCCACAAAATTAAATAGATAAGTTCTCTAGATAAGCAACAACTTCATCTCTCTTCTCACAGAGTCATTAAAAAAGGACACTACCGAGTGGCTTAGGTAGAGAATTTGATCTGCTTCTCTGAACTGTGTTATAATCTGGTGGAGATAAATTGTTATAAAATGATTAAGAGCCTTAGCATCTGACCTCTGGAGGCTGAGCACAGGATTTCTATTTTTCCTTTAAATGTATCACACTTATAATAAAACTAGCATAGGAATATTTTACTGTTTTAGCTTTGCTTTGTAACAGGCAGCCTTCCAAACTGTAGGGGAGGTTCAAGTGAACATGCAAGTATAAACACTTGCATTATTTTTAAGCCTTACAGAGCCTTTGACAGACAGCCTTGTAAGCAACAGCTGGCCTGTTAGGAGCCTGTTGAAATGAAATGAAATTTCAGGCAGGAACTTTTGTTCTCCGAACTTTTCAGTCTCCTAGGTGGCTTGTCAAAAGTGTCATCACACCCATAGAGGTAAATACAGATACTCAAGTGGATATTCATAATTGCATTTATAATGCCGAATTCTAAACAATGAATAGTAAATGACTGCAGCAAACATGTTACAAAGAAATTTGGCTTAGATAGAAAATACAGATGAATTATTCAGCATTTCTGTCCCTGTTTATGGTATCTAATTTAGAAGCAATGATATATTAAAAATAAGCAAATTATACGTTCCAATTTCCTTTTTTTGTGGTAGCGCCAATTCGCCTCTAGAGACTAGGTATACAATGGAGTGCTCTGACCTCTCTCTTCTCTTTATCCTTTGCAGCTGTATTATCTATTTCATTTCCCAATGAAATGTCATAAACTATGGGCTAGAACTTGCCCCCCTCAATGGGACAACCTACTATGTGAATCTGAGTTGCCACATTCATTTCAGACAGCTTACTTACAGAGGAAGGTTCTCCTCAGCATAAGAAAGGGCAATATTTTTGCTAGCCCATTTGTGTCCTTTAATGGAAAAATGTATCTGTTCTGTAACTGGTGTTCTTGGAGATGTGCGGCTTATGTCCATTCAGCGTAGGTGTGTGTGCCTGCCACATGCACCGGTGCCAGAAATTTTTCCCTAATTGCTACCCATAGGAGCTAGGGTCCCAGACTGCGTGTTGTTCCTCGGTCTCTCACGTGCAGGCTTACAGGGATTTCAGGGCACTCTCATCTTGAATACTGCAGGAAAGAGGGATCAGACCGTGCCTGGAGATCAGGGTCCAAACAGTGGTTCCCTCCACCCTCCGTTCCACGCACCATCACTGCGGTAAGAATGAACTGTGGAGGGAGGGTGTCCTAATCAGGAGTGCTGACCAGCACCTGGTGACTAACGGGTTAACTGTACCTAGCAAGGCATCAAGTGGTTAGTCAATAACAATGCAGGTAAGAATTTCAAACTGAAAAAGAGGGTGGGTTTCTCTCTCTTATGTGTTTGAGATGCAGAGCAGTTTCTTCCAAGAACTGAGGGAGATGGGAGACACTTCTCTCTTCAAGAACGGACTTCTTACAAGGTATAAGTAGGGAAAAGTTTAGTTAGGCCATCAGAATGTATTGTTTTCCTTTTTTGGGAAAGTGGAAATAATATCTGAGCTATTAATTGTGTTTTTCTTTTTTCTTTGTAACTAAGTTTTAGCCCATTGGGCATTTCCTTGAGTATCTATATCAATCGGTGGCTCTTTCCACCTAGCCGCTTTACTATGCTTGCAACTGTAGTCTTGTTTTGATAATAAAGGATTGTTTTCTTTTCTAATTAACCAGGATTAATTGATTGTTGTGTCCTCAGGCCGCAGCGTCTAGTTACAAGGGCAGAGTCCATTGTTTTCTGTGCATTCCCTGTTTTTCCCAACTCCAAGTAAAACGGAGGTTCGGGCAGGGGGAGAGTTTTACCTTAGGGAGGAGATTTCCCAAGTGATCTCTTCCTTGGTTTTTTTCTTGGAATTACTTGGGTGGTGGCAGTGGATCCCCCAAAATCTAGGTATTAGGATTTTGGGGGGAAGTTTTTGTACCAGAGCCTGTAGAGGCAAGGTTTTGGAGTGCTTTTGCGGGCTCCCACTTCTTCATTCATTGTGCCACAGTGGGAAACAGCCTTGACAGAGGGGCTGGAGGGCACCCTACATAGTGTGGCATGCATGCACCACTCCAGGGGGTGCTGGGACCCTGGCCCCTATGAGTACTGATTAGAGAAAATCTTCCAGCACACGTGCATGTGGCAAGTACATACACCTATGTTGAATGAACATGAGCAATCACTCAAAGAAGAAATATATTTCCATTTATGTTATAGGTATCCCGTTTTAAAAAATAAATCAGAAGTTAATACATGTCCTTTTTCTGTTTACTGTCTATGTGTGGGCTAGCATAAGGTTCAGCACAACATAGTTCACCGTTTTCAATTACGTTGCCTCAAACCAACTAAAGATGATTATTATAATTAGCTGTCCCCTGTAACAGATTCAAGGAAACGTTGGCTGGAATCTCATTCCTGGACTATGTGTTATTTATTGTTTGTGTTGTGGTAGCCCCATTTGACTCCTGACACTGTCGTACACACATGCCAAAGAGTTACATTTTCCTCCAAGAACTTTATTACAGGCCTCATTCTACCCTCACTTCTATCAGATGTGAAAGTAAGTTGGTGCAGTGCTGGGGGGTGCTCGGCTGCAGGAAAAGGTGTGGTATGCTTCTTGCTGGGCTCTTGGGCTCTCCTGCAGGCTGCTGAGCTAAGCATCAGGTAGGCAGGATAAAAGGGGCTGGTGGGTGGCATGTTCCCCTACTGGCCCAGGACTGCTCCAGCCCAAGCCCAGGATATGAATTGGGGGTGTGTGTGAAGCCCCCCTGAGAGTTGTACTGGGATGTTCCTTTGCTGTTCTCCTTCCCATCCCTCTCCGGCCAGGGGAAGAAAGCTTGCAGCATAGCTGCATTCCCCTCTCCTGGCTGGAGAGAGCAGGGAATGTGGCAGAGGAGTGACTCACAATGTGTGCTCTCCTCTCGCTCCCTGATAGGCTGTGTCTACACTGCAGGGTTCTTTCGGAAGAGATCTTCCAGAAAAAACTTCTTTTGAAAGAGAGCGTCCACACAGCAAAAGCGCACTGAAAAAGCGATCTGCTTTTTCAAAAGCTAGCATGCACATTGACTGGATGCTATCTTGCATTTAAGTTGTGATTACTGTGGATGGAGTGGCCACCAGGGCACCTGAGCTTTTTCATGGAGGTCTCTTCTTTTGAAAAACCCCCTCCACCCTGTCCATACGCTCCTTTTTCCAAAAGAACTCTTTTGGAAAAAGGCTTCTTCCTCATAGAATGAGGTTTACTGCTGTTGGGAAAAAAACTCTGTTCTTTCGACTTTTTGTTGAAAGAATGCAATTGCAGAGTGGATATAAGTGTAGTTTTTCCAGAAAAACTCTGCAGTGTAGACATGCTCACAGTGACAAAGGGGAACAGCCAGCAGTGTCATTGTCTGAATCTAGAGGGGACTTCAGGCCCCATCCTCCCTAAGTAGCACCTTTGTCCCCCTATGTTCCCCCCATACACAATCCTCTGCTCTAAGCCCCCCACATTTCCCAGTCCTGATTCCTGCATCTCCCGCATCCCCACCCCTACCCTGAGCCTTCACACACACCACAACCCCCTGCCCTGAGACCCCACACTCCACCCCACCTAAATTTCTTGTAGGTATTGTTGTATCACAACCTCCCCAACCCCTGTTCAAAGCTGTGTGTGTGGGTATGTGTTTGTGTGTGACCATGCGCATGTGTTTACACAAAATGACAGTACCAATCTGTTAGTGTTAAGGTGTACAGGACTACTTGGTTGTTGTTTTTTTTTAATTGAAGTTACTTTCGCCTTTGGTGTAACTCCATTGACTTCATTGTAGTTACAGCTGATTGGTATCAGTGGCAGAAGGGAATCACACTCTAGTTTTCCAATTTCTCAGAGTCTTTCTGTTGCTAGACACCTTTTCCTGCTTCCTAAGAGCTTCACCCTCGATGCTAGTTGACAGTAGTAGGAAATGCCGATTAACTATAAAGCTCAGCAGAAGATGCCTTATTTGTATACATGGAACACAGCAGAAAAACCAGTTGGGGGTTTCCCCTATTATGCAATGCTTCCATAGGGCAGTGCAAATTGCTTAGCCTCAACCGCAGTAATTGCAGGGCTAGTCCAATCAACAGCCAGCATTAACAATTTCTAGTTTTTATTTGCAACAGGACAACACGGTTGCACTTCCTATGGGCTTGAAAACACTAACCATTAGATGTGTGGGGAATCTAATGTGAGCTCAATCTTCATAAGGTATCTTCTTGGGAGTTGAGTTGTTTTCAAAGTGTGATATAAGACCACAGACAACAGAACTCAATGAAACTAACACTCAGTATGGGCCCTATATTAGTTACATTATGAGCCGCCCAAACTACACCAGGAGGATCCTGTGCTCCACAGGGACCCAGCTACCATAAATAGTCTATAAACCACTATGGAAAAACAATGGCTCATATTTATAACGGAATGATTCAGTGGTATCATTTTCAGAATGACGGGAGTTGCTTGGATACAAACAGAGACCAACACACCCACGTTGCATCGCATATACGCTATGGAACTGGTTCTGAAGCACTTTACTCTAGTGAGCCATCCTACCCCAGATGAGTACCCCCTAAATTCAATGAGCAGATTGGCTAAGTAAAGGCTACAGGTTGTCAGGACCAGGTTCTGGGTGTTTTTTTATAGCGGGGTTAGAACCAGTAGCACAGGTATTTATTTTGCATTGAAGCTGTCATTTTCCTATCAGTGGTGCAATTTATGGAGAGTTTTGACATAAGCACAGTAACTGATGTGTGATGACAAAGAACTGTAGCATTCTGTGCCTCTAGGTATTGGCAAAGCAGCTATATGACAACGCTCTAACATTTCCATTTATTTCTTCCACTCTCCAATTTACCTTGTTTATTTGCCTCCTGAAATGTCACAACTAGTGTGCCTGCTGAATGACGGTTAGTTTACCTAACAGAGATTTAACGATGATGCCTACAAGCAAATGCTCAGGCAAATAAAAGCCCAGTCTGATGCTAATGTTTTTCAACTCCATCAAGCAGCCCCGACACTCATTTCCTGATGTTGCGTCAAAAGATATCTTAATACCCATTGTAACATGGGGTAGCACAGCAGTGTTTCAGCACCAGTACCAAGTGAGGTGTCTGAGTGCTGAAGCCAGGGAATCTGAGTTTGACAACCTAATGCTGAGGGGGGTTGTTTTATTTTTGGTGGGGGAAGATGTCTTTGGAATAGCTGGAAACAGAAATCTGAGAAGAGACTTTACAAACCCTCCACAGAAAGTGCTCTTTTTGCTTTGAGGATCCAGGATAACTTGGAAGTCAGGAGTGGGGGGGGGGGGGGGGGGGAGGGGGGAGAGCAGGATACATTGAGATGAGCTAGAAGCAAAGTACCTCAATAAATCAATCTCAGGCTGTGCAGTCGTAACCCTTCTGCCAGATGGCTCCATTTCCTATGCTTTTTCATAAAGCTTTAACTAACACCAGCTGAAGCTCGCTCCCCCCCCCCCCCAATCTTTCAGAAACCTGGGAAGCAATATGCACCACTCTGGGCACCCTGAATGTAACAAGCACTGGGTGCAGCAGTTACAACAAACATCACTTTATTGGGAGTGATGGGGAAGGGCAGGAGGTAAGCGTCGGGGGAGGAGGGAGAGGAAAGGAAGGAGCAATAACAATGGAATTCATGAAGGAAAACCAGCAAATTTATACATCAACACATTCTATGAAGTAAGGCTCCCATGCTATACTCCCAACCTCAGCTTTGGATGCTATCTTAAGTTGGTGGTGCACTTCAGCCACTTTCCTCCTCCCTAGCCCTCTACTCACACTTCACTCTCCAGACTGGAGAAATCCAAAAAAGCTGGCAGGCCAGTTCTGCCAAAGCTGCATTGGGGCTTCTGCCGCCTGGCCCAGCTGGGGTGATTTCAGCTTTAGTTGTTGGACAGGGAGGCCACACCACAGTCACCGAAGTAGGCTGCTTCATTCGCTGTGTTTCAGCCCAAGCTGTCTGGCTCTATTCCAGCCCCTAGGGCTCTGCACCACCCATGGCCTCAAAGCTACCATGCCTCGGCACCAAGCTTGCTCAGCCCTGCACCCTCCACTTTTCCACAGCAGTCTCAGGTCAGCTCTTTAGAGAACAGGCAATAGTGCCCAGCACCCTCAATGCTATTTTTGCCACCGACAAAGCTCTCCCACAAGAAAGTTGGCATCTTTTGCTCCCTCTTTTTTTTAGGCTCCCTTACCCAATTCTGACTGAATATCCCAGGGGTTCCCCCGATGTAGACTTCCATGTCAATGTCTTGTCCTTGTATTTCTCAAAAAGGTCAGTTGTAGTGTATTTTCCCCTGTGCAAAATGACTGTATTTTAGCCCCAAATGCCCCAAACCCTCAGTCGACTAAAATGTAGCTGAGGTGCCGTCCATCCATTCAGTGCCTTGTGCTTACCAACCAAAGGGAGCAGATAGTTAATTCCCAATGCACCCTGCCCATCTGCAGCCCTGGGCTGCTCTTCTCCCATTTCATTGTATTCTGTAAGGCCACAGGATTTCCACAGTGGTTTGGAAACCTGGATCCAGATCTGAATTTCACAGCAGGACCCTGCAGTTGTAAAGGTCTGCACCCTAATATGGGCAACCTCCCAATTCTTGTGTTGTTGAAATCCAGATCTGACTATTGAATTAGATTTCAGATTTGAAATGGACACACTACTCTACGCCATTCCTACAGCAGCCCGAGTAGCCCCTTTTAGACCAATCTTTTTAAGCTCATTGGTGCATAAGAAACAAAGGACTTTGCCAACTCTAATAGATGCCCAAAGAATACTGACGTGTGAGAACAAGACCATCAAGAGCAAAGCACTGATACATAAGAACTTAAGAATGGTCATACTGGGTCAGACCAAAGGTCCATCTAGCTCAGTATCCTGTCTGCCAACAGTGGCCAGCACCAGGTGCCCCAGAGGGAGGGAAAACAATAGGTAAGTCTCACATGATCCCTCCCCTGTCAACCACTTCCAGATAAACAGAGGCTAAGGACACTATTCTTAATAGCCATTGATGGACCTAACCTCCATGAATCCATCTGGCTCTTTTTTGAACCTTGTTAAAGTCTTAGTCTTCACCACATGATAGGAAATGTTACACCCCTATACAGTGCTGAGATGAAATGGAGTGGAACAACCAGTGCTCCAAAAAACAAAAAATCTTTGTAGGCTACAAGAGTCTTGTTTCATATGAAAGAGACCCAACAGCAAGAATCCAGTCAATAAGGTACCTTGAGAGAATTCAGTTAACAGTCCTCCTAGATAAAATGAACTATTCCAATATGTAAACAAAACAGATGAAAAATTTTCCCATCTCCATTGAAACCCAAACTAATATCAATTCTAAGTAAAAGGTTTCCATTGATCAAACAATATAAAGCTTTTGGCTCAGCAGCTTTAATCCTGCATATATTTGCATCGTTTTTCAAAAAGTGTCCATAAAGGTGAGTGACATTAATCCTGGCTAGTAATACCTTATAATGAGATGAGTTAGTAGATCCATTTGCATATACTAATGCCTCATTTGCATCTGCAAATAGTCATTCAGCTACTCATGTACAAACATACAAAGGCCTCAGTCTTTGCTACTCTGAAAACCGAGGTCATGAATGACCACTGGTGGTAGTTAAAGCTTTCGTTTTAATGTTACATCTCAAAGATGGCTCGTCACCTAGTCAGAAACAATGTCTCCATGCTGGGATACTGGATTGGGTGTGTCTAAGGGCAGTTATTCTGAAATAACTATGCAAGCGTCTACACAGCAATTCCGTTATTTTGAAATAATGGATGGCTTATTCCAACTTCTGTAGACCTCATTCTACAAAGAATAATGTCTAATCCAAAATAGCTATTTTGAAATACAGGAAACCCCCGCATTATGATGCCCCAAGTTGCAACCACCTGCACTTACAACCATTTTTATAAGTGCGGAAGGGGCCGAAAACCCCCGACTTGAGTCCTTGGCCCGCATTTACAATGGCACACAGTGCCTATCGTAAATGTGGGTTCAAGTTACGATGCCCCCAACTTGCGACGCTTCCCCAGGAACCGATTGTGTCGCAAATCAGAGGCCACCTGTAAGGCATATATAGATGCTCCCCTTCTGCTATTTCAAAATAGCCCCTCACCAGGGCCATTCTAAGTTCTTCCTCCTGAGGCTCTAAATCAGGATATATTAGAGAAGCCTGCCTTGGACTAATTTTGAGGCTTCCCTGCAGTGTAGACGTGCTATTTCAAAATAAGCTATTTTTGAATAACTACAGGCAGTCCCTGGGTTACGTACAAGATAGGGACTGTAGGTTTGTTCTTAAGTTGAATCTGTATGTAAGTCGGAACTGGCGTTCAGATTCAGCCGCTGCTGAAACTGACCGCCAGTTCTGACTTACATACAGATTCAACTTAAGAACCCCAAGTCAGCTGCTGCTGAAACTGATCAGCCGCTGATTCCAGGAAGCCCGGGGCAGAACAACTGTGCCTCGGGCTTCCTGTAGTCAGCGCTGGTCAGTTTCAGCAACAGCTGACTTGGGGACTCCTGGGGCAGAGCAGCTGGGGTGCTGCTGGGTTGCTCCAGTAGCACGGCTCCTTGGCGCTACTGAACCAACCCAGCAGCACCCCAGCTGCTCTGCCCCAGATGTCCTGATTCAGCTGCTGCTGAAACTGACCAGCAGCGGCTGAATTAGGACGCCTGGGGCAGAGGGCTGGGGTGCTGCCGGGTTGGTCCAGTAGTGCCCAGAGTGGCGCTGCGGGACCAACCGGCAGCGCCCCAGCTGCTCTGCCCCAGGGTCCACAACAAAAGCCTGGCCTGCTGGGGGGGGGGGGCACACTAGCTGCGGCCCCCCCAGCAGACCAGGGACATGAGGAGCAAAGCCGCAGCGGCGGGGTGCCTCGCCTCTGAGGCTTTGCTCTGGCGCGGGACCCGCTTTGCTCCCGGTGCCCCTGGTCTGCTGGGGACACTGCGAGCAAACCCGCAGGAGCGGCGTGTTCCCCCGCTTCTGAGGCTTTGCCAGAGCAAAACCTCAGAAGCGGGGGAACATGCCGCTGCTGCGCGTTTGCTCGCGGTGCCCCTGGTCTGCTGGGGACCGTCTCCAGCAGACCAGGGGCACCGCGAGCAAACCCGCCGGGTCTGCTGCTTTGCTCCCGATGCCCCTGGTCTGCTGGAGATGGTCCCCAGCAGCCAGGGGCACTTGGAGCAGCTTTTCTCACCCCGGAGGTCAAGGTGGCTGACCGCTGCCTGTGAGCTCTGGGGCGAGAAAGCCCCGTTCGTAAGTGATCCGCGTAAGTCGGGGACTGCCTGTATTCTGGAATAGCTTATTCCAAAATAACTGTGCAATGTAGTACCCGCTTGATACTGATTCAGAGGCAAGAACATCACCTTTAGGCAACCCAGAATATATCATCAGCAGAAGGTTTTGTATAGCGTCATGCTCCAACCCATACCAGAAATGTGTCAGTTCTGAAGAAAACAATGCCATTGAAAATTGGTCATGGTGGTCTCTATCAATTTGGAAGAAACTTACATGCCAGGAGTATACAACCCTGCATTTCTAGTTCATTAGGGAACACCAGGGGAAACAGGATGCTTGTCTTTTTCGCTGGAATTGGCATGCCCATATTGGACCATGCCAAGGAAATTGGTTATTTCTAGTAATAGTATCAAAAATACCAGTCAGTGGCCATGAACAATGTAAACAACAATCCAATTTCACGATATTACGCTTTCATGATGAGTAAAACCAACTTCTCTTGTGCTTTTAGAAAAGCAAAAGTCCCTTTTGTCTAGCTCCGTTTCTTGAGCTTCCGGTATACTTGTGGTGATTTTTCTAAATTTGAAAACCCACACAAGGAAATACTTTGTGGCGCAGTAGACACATAACCTGTGGGACTCATTGTGACAAGCTAGTAATAAGTTAGAAAATGTAATAAGATTAAAAGGAGAATGCATCATGAGACCATCCACCATTACAGTAATAAAAATTTTTTAAAAGACCCTAAAGTTTGAAAGGCATATAAATCTTCATTAAGATTTTTATAATTTTTAGGCTTCTCTGCAGTGTTTGGGGCATAGGTCAGTCTCTAACTGTGGGGGTGTGGAAAATTCCTTTTGTGCCCACTTATTGTTTTTTGTGTCTTCAAGTGAAGCATTTCTTATTGGACACTGCCAAAGGGAAGCCATTGAAATAGGCAGGCCAGTGTTTTGATCCACTCTGGCTAGTCCCATTGAAATTCTGAAAAACAGATTTATTAAAGTGAACATCATGCCCCCAAAACATCCATAAGTGTATGAACCTATTAAACTATCTGTAGTTATGTGGTAGTTATTTCAAAATAGTGGTGGCTGCTACAGAAATGGGTAAAGCTGTATAAATCTCAATAGATAGTTACTGGGTCTCTTATTTTTTATTTAGGGCTCCCCTCCCTCCCATCTCTCATCCACAGTCCAATAGTACAGTAAAAGAACAGATAAAAAATGTAGAGCTGTAATAGCTACTGATGAGGTCACCCTTTGAGGGACACCCGTTTAAATGTGTAACAATAACTAGGAACTACAAAAGACTTTCAGATATATTCAAAGGGGGAATGAACTAAAACTCAAACAAGGAAAATCCAGGCTTTGTGCAGGTGAAAGATAAAGTACTTTCCATGTACAACCAGAGGCTCTGAGATGAAGAACTCTTTAAGTAATCTGGGAAGCTTGCTAAATCGTTGGAAAAAGATTCTAAGACCTACATGCTATAGATAGTATCAAAGAGGTAGGTCTTGCGAGGGGGCTCCCATCAGGATTGATCAAAGTGAAAAACACTAGCACTGCAGGAGGAAGTTCAAAGCAGAGCGCAGTAGGTGTGGGCTACTGCTCTGAGTGCAAGGGGAGGTAACTGTGTGTGATATCCGATAGATGGGAAAGGGTGGAAGCTTTGCCTGGGCTATCTGCCACAGTTCCTGAAGAAACCACGGGTAATCAGGGAACCTCCACAAGGGCACCTTTTAAAACCCCACAAAATTCCTATTTGAGTTAGTAGGATCAATTCCAGGGATTTGGGAGGAGAGGGGAATGAAAAGCAGCTCACTTGTTTAGGTATCTCATAGTGTAACTACATATATAAAAAAGCTAGGGGCAATATTCTGACTTCAGACAGATGAATAGGGCTCCCACTGACTTCACTGGGAGTTATTTGTGTGTGTAGCCAGAACCAGGCTATGATCTGCGATATATAAGGCATTTGGAAATGCCTATGGGAACACAGGGTTTTATTTTCCAGTTGTTCCTCTGATGTATATCAGTGGCACTGAGTCAATGCAAAGTGGGAGGCTCCATGTTTAGTTCTAGCATTTTAAAATGTATTTTATCCCTTTTTAAAGAACATTCCTGATAGTAGAAGAAGAGAAAGAAACACAAGCAAGAATCCACAATAGCAAAACTTTGGGTGAGCTTCTCAGCCAGTGTAAATCAGTATAGCTCATCTGAAGTCAGCTAAAGCAACCTCAAGGGCTAAATCCCCAATTTCTACCAAATAAAGATCTGGCCTCTAAGTTTAAAAAAAACAACACAGGAAGACTATGTATTATGAGCCCTGGTCTACATTAGGATTTTATTTCAAAATACCATCCCCTCCCCCCCCCCCCCCGAGACAAATTTATAAGTGGGGCATCCACACTACCAAACCTATTATTTTGAAATAATGGGCCACGGCATTCAAAACCTGTACTCCTGCTTTTCATCAGTACAATGATAATTCCAAAATAGTTATTTCGAAATAGCAGTAATATGGATGTTCCAGTGCCGCTATTTTGAAATAACTACTCCCCAGAGTCATTCAAACCAATTACTCCCCAGTGCTTCCTGGGACTCTAAATCTGAGGTAGTACATCTACATTAATAGAAATTGCCTAGTACTAATTTCAAGGCTTCCCTGTAGTATAGACACGCTAGTTTGATTTTGTTAAATCAAGAGTGTTTAAGTCAAAATCACTAATTCTGAAATAGTTTCTCAGTGTGGATATGGCCTTACAGAGCAATATGGATTAACCTTAAGCACAGCATGATGATTGAAGTGCAAGTCTGAGGCTCTGCCAACATAGTCTGTTTTTTTTAATGTATCAGAGAGTTATTTGGGTTCAAATGAAGAAAGTTTGATACTTTAAATTGGATTAGGGATAAAAGAACCTATTAAGGAGGGATTGTTTTTTGAGGCTATTGGGATTAGGGTTGTTAAATCATAAACTGCTCCTCTGTATTGGGATCATATTACAGATTGATATGTTCTGAAGGGTAGGGCCCAGATTAGTACTTGACCTGCTAAAAATGGAGCTAAACGTATTAATCTACTTCACTAGAAAAAATAGTCTAGCATAAGTTTAGATTCAGGTAGTATGTGTTAAATAAGCCCTGCTCAAACACAATCTTTTTTCTAGTTAAGGCAAAGTCTAAAATGCAAGATGAATCCGTAAAGATCCTTACCAATGTCGCAGTCCAATAAAGTTCTTATTCACCCATCTTCACCTGCCCTGATTTTCCAGTGCCTGCACCTTGTGTCAATAACTGTGCAAAATGCTATCAAATCAAAATTATAGTCTTTTACTCTCATTTTGCATTAGGTATAAGCGACAGTGCCAGGTGGTGGGGGACTTATGCTTAGTCAGATGAATAAGGACTATTTACGTTGGGCTGAACTGAAACTACCTTAGTGCCAGTGGCGAGCAGCTGTCTGGAATCCAGACATGTGTGTATAACTGCTCTCCAACAGCATAACGTGATTTAAAATCTGGGTGCTAAGTAATAGATTCTGTGTAGACCCCATTGAATAATTGCAGGCTTTCAGCACCTTGCAGGGTTGGGATTTGAACTTGGTAGTCTTCAGGACAAATCCTGGAAAATTCAAGGATCAAACATTAAAATAAATAAAAACAGCATATGCAATTACAATAATTAGGTTAATATTATAAGCCATTATCAATGCTTAGGCTTCACAGCATAAACTGATTACCAGCTGGAGTCAGGAAAAATTTACATCTCTGATGTAGTATTACCAACACAACTGCAGGATGCAGGGGAAAATGGTATCTGTCCTTCCGATGATGCATTTGGCATTGATTCAAAAGGGAACTGGTCTGTTGCAGTTTGAAAATTGCTGTATTCCTACATGAGTTTTTACTTGCTGCAAAACAGACTGGTAAAACTTAGTACTGTAAGAGTTGTCTTTTCTTTAGCCTTATGAATGTATTATACAATCTCATACAAAAGACTGCATCTAAGTTACATATACTGCAACTATTTGGAGATTTTAGATAGGTGCTATTGTACAGAATTTATAATTGCATTTACCGACTGGCAATCCAAAAAAATAGCCAGGATAAAAAAAATACATTTACACAGTATTTTGTTCTTTTTCACAGTGTCGTGTGGGAGAGATTACATTGTTGAGATAAAATTGTAACATTAAAAGGCTAAGCTGAGCACTGGAATACATTTTCTTTACAATGAGAGCAAGTAAGAATGAGAATTGGACAAACTCGTGTCAACCATTTTCTCCTGTCTTTTCTTTCATTTCTATAATATTTATAGAACACTTTCATGACAAAAGAAATGCAAAAGAAAGAGGGAAAGCACAACTGGAAAAAGCAATCAGATACAAGGATTAAAAAAAACCCATTAGACATACAGCATTTAAAAAAATGTTTTCCTTCCTTAAAACATAGACAACTCTAATTTAATAAACTCCAGTAACCATAATAATCCAGCACAAGTGAAACCAAACAAAATCCTTCACTTCATAGTCCTTAATTCAGCATAGCTTTTTAGCATGTACTTACATCCATTTCTGTATAATAATGCACTTAAGCAGGAGCTCAGCTTGAAATCTATGGGACTTAAGCACATGTCTAAAGTTAAGCGGGATCTAAAGTGCTTTACTGAATAGGAATAAGCTGCTGAATCAGGACCATACCGAGTAAGATATGTGCCATCTTATTGATAATGATACACTATGGTACTATGAGACACCCACTGCAAATATCTAAGAAATTAACCTTTTTGACCACTGCAAGTGCACAATAAATTTCCTGCTGGGATCACCATTTTTCCTCCCAGCCTTCCAACTTTTCCTCACTCCTTTCATCCTAACAGCATTTCTTCTTTTTTCTGTCATAACTCTGTCCTTTAATCTACTCTGCACCTCCAAGTACTTCACCTGACCTATGTGGACTCCACCAACTCCAGTGGCACTGGAAATATTTTTAGGGTGGGGGAGGTGAGATGCACTCCCCCAAACCTGTTTGTATCCCTCACCGCCCTAGACTGGAGTCACTCCCAGGGTTGTCAACTCTCCCAGATTGGATGGACAGGATGTCATTGCCACAAATGGTGTCTGGTCTGTCGAGTTTGGGAGAATTGGCAACCTTGCCACAGCTGAAGAGCCCCAGGTCAGTGGTAGAAACCCAAGTGGCAGTGGAGTGACTCCATGGAGGGCAGACTGCAGAGCTCAGGGGGATCCCAGGGGTACCAATGACAGTGGGGCAAGGAGGACCCCAAAGGGGCTGCCCAGAAACCAGGACATGGAGCTGGTAGAGCTGGAGGTGGAGCCGGCCCCTGTGTGCAGGGCACTGGGTGGAAAAATCTGGGAGTGCTGCAGCACCCCATGCACCCCTATTTCCCATGCCTATGTCCAATTCTTGCAATATCTGATGGTTTTCTTGAAGCATCAGCTCTGTGGGACTAGAATCTCTGCTTTTACATTTTTCAAGAGGATACAATTGGGCTGTGTCTACATTGGCACCCTTTTCTGGAAAAGGGATGCTAATGTGACAAGTCGGAATTGCAAATGCCACGGGGGATTTAAATATCCCCCGTGGCATTTGTATGAACATGGCTGCCGCTTTTTTCCGGCTCGGGGCTTTGCTGGAGAAAAGCGCCAGTCTAGACGGGATCTTTTGGAAAATAAAGCCTTTTCCGGAAGATCCCTTATTCCTCTTAAATCAGGAATAAGGGATCTTCTGGAAAAGGCTTTATTTTCCGAAAGATCCCGTCTAGACTGGCGCTTTTCTCCAGCAAAGTCCCGAGCCGGAAAAAAGCGGCAGCCATGTTCATGGAAATGCCACGGGGGATATTTAAATCCCCCGCGGCATTTGCAATTCCGAAGTGTCTCATTAGCATCCCTTTTCCAGAAAAGGGTGCCAATGTAGACACAGCCTTGTAGTCCTCACAGTCATGGGAGAAGCACACAAAAGCATACCCACAAGGCTCAAAACCCAGGAAGCAAATAACAAGAATCTATCATTAAAAAACAACAAATGGTCTGGTAGCACATCATTCATTATTTTAAAAAAAATCAGCTGCTTTTTCAAACAATCTCATGATTTCTGGGAGGCGGGAGACTCATGATTTTGGATAATTCATCCATAGCCTGCCTGGAACCATCTCCTCAGAATCAAAGTGCATTCCAGTTTCTCATCCTATTCCCTTATAACTGGCCTTTTACTTCTGTCACATCTCAGACTAGCCTGGAAGGTGCTGAGCACTTTCAGATGGGTGAAGTACCACTGAATGAGAGTTAATGAAGTTCAGTCCCTTGCCACTACCTGCCCTCAATGTATTGAAATGAAGAACCACATACTGCAAACCTTTTCTCATGCAAATAATCTTTACTCTGAGGAGATTGATGGGGTCCCATTGATTTAAATGAAACTATTCATATGAACAAGGAGCATATTCACAAGTAAAACTTTGCTGGTATGACCTACATCTAATTTTAACCAGGTTTTGGAAAAATGCACTGAAAGATTGTACTACTGGGTATCGGGCAAAGATAATTTTAGAAAGCAATGAAGTCAACAGCAGACTCTATAAAGATATACCAGAGCTATTTGAGAAACATTATCTCAGTTTATCCTACTTCCCTTGTGCTAATCAGGAAGGTTATAGATCTCCTGCAACTGTAATAGTGCCTACAAATTATCATTTGGAGATAAATCCCCTATCTGAACTATGCTTCTTGCTTCCTAATTTGGCTAATTAAAACATCTATTACCAATGCACAAACATGGGCTAATGTAAAGTGGAAGATTGAAGAGGGTTTAATTTAATAATTGGTTGTATTTAAATGATAGCTCCTTATCCAAATGGTCTTCTTGTATTGTAACATTGGATTGTGATTGGAATGTTGTTTTTGCACTACCGAAGGAGGCTGGGGAAATAATGAAGGCATACAAGCCCGGATAAATACAGAGAACAATACAGTTGTTGTGGGACATCAGCGCAGACATATGCACCCATCTATGAGCTATAGAATAACATTTGACATATGAAGGACATAATCCAATTCTTTGTCTTTGAAAAGCAGCTATTTTCAGGGCCTATGTCCAAAATTTAGATCCTCAGAGTCCCTGGACAGTTGCCACATATCCCTGCATTGTGACTTAAGCCCTAAGTCTCCATATATAAAGTCACCTAAACTCCTGTGCGTGCACATGAGCAGAGCTGCTTGAGGCAGTATCTACATCACAAGTGCTACAGCAGTTCGGCCCCACAGCTATGTAGCCGTAGTGAAGACATGGGCTCCAGTAGAATTTTTCCATTGTTGTAATAAGTCCTCCTGCTCAAAAGGTGATGGGTAGGTTGATGGAAGAATTCTTCTGGCATTGTCCACACCATAGCACTGGTAGGCTTAATTACATTTCTCAGGGGCCTGGATTTTTGGTGTTGATCAGGCCTCAATCTTGACACTGAAGAGCAGCTCAGTTCCTCAGCTTTGGGAGGTGGAGCACTCAACAGGAATGTGGAAGACTGTGGTGTAAATGCCACTTTGCCTGGTTTGGAGCAGGCACACAAGCCTGGATCTCCCAGATGAATGGGTCTACCAACCACTAGGCTATAGAGTCTTACCTAAATTTCTCTCCGGCCCAGTGAATATTACAATGTGCAAATGCTTCAATAGGAGAGACTTAGCAAAATCCACCATGGAATACCCTATAGCCCAATGAGCAGGGGCGCTCACCAGGTTTAGATGCCTAATTCTAGAAGAGAATTCACAGCTATGAATCCTGAGCTGAGATAAGTTTCTCCCTCTAACCCAGGGTGAGGTGGCAAAGACCTTGTCTACATCTACTGGGAGATCAGCACTTCGGGGATCAATCGTGGATTCAGTTTAACTTGTCTAGTAAAGATCCACTAAATCGACCACTGATCATGCTCCTGTTGACTCTGGTGGACCACTGAATCTAGAAACATAAGGGGAGTTGATGGGAGAGTTCCTCCTGAGACCCTCCTCCCACGGTGGATATGCCACAGTAACTCGATCTAAGGTATGTGGAATCCAGCTACACTATTCACATAGATGGAGTTGAATACCTTAGTTTTACATTTCCCCCTAGTGTAGACCTGGCCTCAGTCCTTGTGAGGGGTTGGACTTAGGCCGTGACTCTCTTCTTAGGGTATGTCTACACTACCCCGCTAGTTCAAACTAGTGGGGGTAATGTAGACATCCGCAGTTGCAAATGAAGCTGAGGATTTGAATTTCCCGGGCTTCATTTGCATGAAGCCGGCCGGCGCCATTTTTAAATGCCGGCTAGTTCGGACCGCGTGGAACGAGGTGTACAGCTAGTTCAGATTAGAAGCCTAATCCGAACTAGCTAGTCCATGCCGCGTGTAGCCGCGTGGCACGGGGTCCGAACTAGCCAGCATTTAAAAATGGCGCCAGCCGGCTTCATGCAAATGAAGCCCGGGAAATTCAAATCCTGGGCTTCATTTGCAACTGCGGATGACTACATTACCCCCGCTAGTTCGAACTAGCGGGGTAGTGTAGACATACCCTTAGTGTTTCTTGCTGGTTAGTTTAGCTGTGTCTCTGCTCCGTTTTCTTGCTCCTGTGAATACCATGGTCAAGTGCCTAACCATCCCCATAGGGAGCCCAGGCACTTCACTTAGGGTGAGTCTACACTGCACCCGGAGCTCAAAATAAGCTACACAATTTGAGCAGTGCAAATTGAGTAGCTTATTTTGGGTGTATTTTGAACGAGCTTGTTTAGAATTTGGGGCTGTCTGTTATTTATCTGCCACAGTTCCTGAAGTAACCACGGGTAATCAGGGAACCTCCACAAGGGCTCCTATTTATTGGCATGTTGGAATAGCACTCCAATTATTTCAAAAGCTATTGCGAAATAATGGGTGCACTGTCAAGATGCGGAAAATGCTATTTCGGGATACCGGAAGTATCCTGAAATAGCGCCGCTGTCTAGGCATGCCCTTGGGGCTGTGAATTCCACTGACTGGCAGGGTGCCTAAATGATACCTTACAACTCTAAGCCTAAGTTCCCTTTCTGAATGTCACCCACAGTGCTGACAGCCCAGAATGGTGTTTTCCAAGCAATTAAATAGTTTTAAGTGAGGACAGTATGTTTCTTCAGTATATTTTTGAGAGCAGAAAAGTACTATATGGCATGCATACATTTTCTGGGCTAGATCCTGACTTTCCTGGTGTAAATCACTATTGTGCCATTGAAGCTGATCGACTTCAGGGGAGCTATGGCAGTTTGTGTCTGCTAAAGAGCTGGGCTTTTGCCTGTTTTAGTATATTATTTCATCCATTTGCATGATCATCCTTGGGCCAGATGTTTTCCAACCTGTGTGACTTCTCACATTTTCCACTTGAACAATCATTTAGGGTGTGTCTAGACTACAAGGTTTTTTCAAAAAAAGTGGCCTTTTTTTAAAAAAAAAAAAAACTTCCCCTGCATTTAGACTGCTGCTGCATTCTTTCGAAAGTAAATCAAAAGAGCGCAGCAGTTTTTTCGACCACAGAAAACCTCGTTTTACGAAGAAGAACGCCTTTTTTTGAAAGCGCTCTTTCGAAAAAAGGCACTATGTCATGCAAACTGTGCTTTTTTGAAAGAGAGCATCCAGACTGCCTGGGTGCTCTCTCTCAAAAAAGTGACTCGTTTTTTCTAAAGTACTGGTTGTAGTCCAGACACTCTTTTTCAAAAGAAGCTTGCAGTCTAGATGTAGTCTTGGGGAACACAGAGATGGAAGGAGAAGAAAGATGGATGGAGGTGCTTTCCCTTCTGCCTCAAAATGAGAAGCGGGTTTGCTTCCTAAAAGCTATAGGAGATCTCTCCCAAACCAGCACCATCCACAATATGGCCCTGTGCCTCCACTCTCTTCCCTGGTCCCCTGCTATAGTGCCACTTTCATATGCTTCCTTGTTGCTTTTTACCCTCCAAAGTAATGAATGGGTCGGAAATAGGCTCATTATGTGACCCACCTACACTAGGAGCCTAATGGGATGAAGGAATGTTAGAAGAAAAGTGATTGAGCCTGTGGGCGTGGTCCATGCAGTCTGAGTCCTGTCAAAGGGCTGTATAGTGGCAAGTGGAAAAGGAATGACGTGCTGCTCTCTATTTGCAGCAGCCCAGGGTAGAGCTCTGAGACTTTCCTCCCTTCCTTTTCTGCGCATTTGAAAGGAGATCTTCATTCACTGTTCACGAATGTCCATCATCAGGCTTTTAAAGATGCCTGATTTCTGTTTGATTCTTAATTATTGTAATTGTTAAGGCATTTAGCTTGTTTTAATTAGTCTTCTAATTAGATGCAGTGATTAGAATCCCTTTTATATTGCCCCTCATTCTAGTTTTAGTTTGAGATCCTGATCGTATGATCCTTCTCAGCTACCATTATCCTTCTCGCAGAACCTTTGTCTTTTAGATTTTGTTCTGTTTGTCTATTCCCATCCTCCACCCACTGTTGCTTCAGTAAACATTTCTTGCTAGGATAAATTCCTAAAAATCCTAGTTGTGGTTATTCCTCTTTCAATTAGTGAAAAAAAAACCCACCATGAAAATGATGCATGTAAAACTGTACCCAATTTGTGAAAGTGCCCAAACAAATGGCCCACTCCAATTTCTGCTGAAGTCAACTAGTTAGACGGAGAACAGACTTCCTGTGTTGAGCTTGTAGGCAGCGCAGTGGAAAATGACTTTGGTGAATGTAATTTAGTTTCCTTTATTGAACACCGCCTCTACATTACATTCATAAACCAACATGAATACAGTGAACCCTCGTTTATCGCGGTAGATAGGTTCCAAACCCGACCGCGATAGCTGAAAATCCGCGAAGTAGGCTTTGAAAGCCGCGGAGGGGCTCCGGCGGGGGAGCAGCCCAGGCGCGCCTGGGATGCCCCCCCGCCGGCTTCCCCCGAGGCTTTGAAAGCCGCGGAGGGGCTCCGGCGGGGGAGCAGCCCAGGCGCGCCTGGGATGCCCCCCCGCCGGCTTCCCCCGAGGCTTTGAAAGCCGCGGAGGGGCTCCGGCGGGGGAGCAGCCCAGGCGCGCCTGGGATGCCCCCCCGCCGGCTTCCCCCGAGGCTTTGAAAGCCGGAATATACGGTAGTACTGTTAACAAACCACCCTTTAATGTACAGAAAAAAGTCCGCGAAGTCGTGAATCCGCGATGGTCGAACCGCGAAGTAGCGAGGGCTCACTGTACACAGGATGCGCCATATTCTGATACTCTTAATCACTTTGAATAGTTCTTTATTCTCAGAAAAGTCCCAGTGAAATCAGTTAGATTACTCATGGAAGAAGGTATGAATGTGAGTATCAGATTTTGGCTCTAAGTGACCATTGCATCTGTTTTATCAGCAGAGTAGTACAAAGTGCTGAGGAAGGAAATCTAAAACTTTTCACAATCTTAATCTGGAATGTGTAAAGGGCTCTAATATTCAGATTTGCCAAGCTTTAGACCCATAATACATGTAAAGAAGCCTTCAAACAGCTATTATGACTAAGAAAACATCAATAAATCACTGATTATATACATTTTATAGTTTATGGCTCTTCTGTCCAATGAGAAAACTCAACCAAACTCAGAATTTCTTCTTCAGTTCTATACTGATTTTTAGATCATCTGCTCATTGCAAAATATCAGCAGACCCAGTTCATACTCCCCCCTTAATCTTAAATACACCTTATCTGCTTCTTCTTAGTTTTTGATTAATTAAGGCTGCAGAAACCAGGATTTTGTTAGCCATTCCCTTAACAGGAGAATTTGACTGATTCTTTTATTTCTGCAAAGAATACTCAAAGCATTTATGAAATGTATTCTTATTGTGTCCTTTCTGTTATTTATTTCATACTGCTGTCATGCATGGTTGGATTTATATGATGCTCTGATGACCTTTAGAAATCCTTCTGATTAAATGCTGTTCTACTTCATTATGACATTTCTCTACTTGTACTACCAGATTTGATGTGTACAGCTTAATAATGCAACTAGACATGAATGTTAATAACTTTGCAATTCATTGCGTTGCTATTTTTTAATGTAGATGAAATTTAGTACAAGTTTCTCTGGCTGCAGGCGTACATGAATCATTAAAATTGGAGGGTAACAAAAGAACATATTAGCATTTGTTAGCCTGGATGCACAAATTTTGTAGTAACCATTTTAATATGTACTACAACTTTTCCACCCTCAAGTTTAATATGTACTACAACTTTTCACCCTCAATTCTTCATCCGGCATCATAATTGAATTGGTTTCCTTCTTGCCTAAGGATAATGATTTTACATTGATGGAATCTTTATTAGATTCTAAGGAATATAGGGATGCTACTTGTTTTACATAGGCAGGACTAAAAAAGCAAGTATCATGAAGTCATGCAGCCGGAATACTTTCATAGTAAAAAGTGTAGGTTTTAGAGTTTTAGATATTTAAGCTGCTCTTTATAGCTAGACTTTTCACAAAGTCCCCTCCACTCACAATTGGAGGAAGCTTTTCAAAATGCCCAACATGTCAGACACTGGGCTGTTCTGAAAGTAAGAGTCACAATGGGAGCAGCTTTAGGGCAGAGCATTTTTGAAAATCTGGCCCAACATGATGCCATTAACTGATTTTGAATAGAGTGTTTAACATGGAATGGCCAGATGGCGTTGGTGAGACAAAGAACAATTTTATTCCTAGATCAAACTTTGGAATATGTTGGTCAGGGTTGTGATTCACTCAAGCTCATAGGGATCTCCTCCGTTGCAGGAGCAGAGCCAATGATATTCTTCTGTGCCAACACTTGAGTGTCCACACTACATCATGAGCCTGGCTTTACAATCGCTGGATCTGGGTCTCAAAGTCATGCTAATGTGTCCATACAGCACTATACTGACCTTCTGTCTCCAGTCTGTGGCTTGAGCTATGTCCGCACTGCAGAATGACAAGGGTTGGATCCCAGTTGCTGTTGAGCCTGGGTCCTAAGTGCTTGCTGACTAGAGTCAAACTGATTGTGTGAGGATGGATGGAACAGGGTCTGGGACTAAAAACTGAGTCAGTGACAGGGCTTAGTGTGCAGTCACACATGCCAATAACTTTTCTCTGCAATGCAATGTAAGTCCAGGGTCAATTGAACTTGAATCAGCAGACCCTGGGTTTGTTAACCTAGGGCTTGAGCATCTACACTCATCTACTACTTCCGATTAGGAATTTTTGAACCCTGGGTCCCACCTTGGGACTCCAGCATCTACACTAAGAAGTCCTGTGGCACCTTATAGACTAACAGATATATTGGAGCATAAGCTTTTGTGGGCAAAGATGAAGTGGGTTTTTGCCCACAAAAGCTTATGCTCCAATATCTCTGTTGGACTATAAGGTGCCACAGGACTTCTCGTTGCTCTTGAAGATTCAGACTAGCACAGATAACCCTCTGATACTTTTAAGCATCTACACTGTATTATGTGGAACTTAGTGTAACTACTCATATACGAGACTTCCTACCATTGTCCCAAAATGCAGCCACTCTAGCCCTTTATTTGTGGTGCAGTGTGGGAAAATGTGACTGTCCAGAGGACAAAGAAAGTCAGCTCATGGGATTGTGGGATACATTAGATGGAGTCCCAGAGCATAAATCCAGTGGGGCTGATCTACAGGGCTTGAACTCCGAGTCCCATCTTGACCCAGACTCACATCATTCACTCTTGTGGGGTCCTGGATTGGAGCCCTGGGTTAGCATTATTTGTATGTAGACAGAAGGGGTTTAGGCTTGAGCCAGAGTTTGAGCCCTGGGCTTACATTTCAGTGTAGACATACCCTTTACTGATTTTTGTATTTCCTTAATATGTATTAAAGTGAAGACCGTCCTGACTAATGAACTGTTTGTGTACTGAAAAATAATTTCCATAGCATAAGTGAGTAATTACAATTTAGACTACCAAAATAATGACAGAAAGCATAGACACTGTAGTCACATTCTTGTGGGTTCAATTGGAGTTGGATGGAATTAAAGCAACAAAATTGGGGGTCCTTTGAATAGCTCACCATTACACAACATTTAGCACAGTCCCTGAGTGGGCAACCGTTAGCATATAATGTAAATAACTTGAGTTAGACACAAGATGTGTGTGCCTGGTAATTCAGAGTTACCAAAATTCATTTTTTCAGAAGAAAGAGGAAAATCAACACTGTAGTCTTTACGTACCTTGAACATTCTGTGATTTTAGTTTGTAAAATATGTCAGTGCCTGGAATTGAAAACAGATACAATTAAAAAACAATTATCATTTTTTACTCCCACTTCAACATAGCTGAAGTAAAACATTAATCCAGAAGTTCTTTATCATCTAAGGACAGGTTGTTGTGTCACTTTACAAAGCCCTTAAAATATATACCGTGTACCGGTCAGCATAACGCAGATATTCAATGAATTGCTGTTTTACGGGATTTAAAAACCTTCATGCTTTATTAATGTGGATGGCATAAATTCTAAGGTCATAAAGCACAATTGCTTTCCTATGCTTTTAGTTCAATCAGTTTCATTCACTACAGCAAACAGGAGCAGGAGCAGCACAAATTGCCAACGTGTGCTCACTCAACGAATTGTGTGGAAAAAGATCAATACTGTGAAATCCAATGCAGCATTCATGGTGCATTAAAATATTATCAAACTACTCTGCTTTTTTTTGGCTTTTTGAAGGTGTAACATAGCACTTCAGGTAAATGTGGTTTGATAGTTTCATCAAGCTGCAAAATAAAGATGCCTTTACAAAGAAAGCACACCTATAGGTAATATGGCAGCATAGAATTCATCTAGAACACATGTAAAATTTTGTTGACACTGTGACCCTTTCATTTTGAAACTGCAGACTATTCTTAGCTGACAAAGCAAGAAAATTGGTCTACAGTCTAATCCTACCCATTTTGGCTCTTTGAGTGGTCTATTCAGAGCAAAGGAAACACAATCCTATTAAGCTTTTCTTAAACATGACATACAAGTTTAGACCTTTTGCTATGCTGTGTTTGTTCACACAATGCCACAAGAAAATGATTAAGGTTCTGCGTTGAGTCACTGCAGACTGGAGCTCACAACGGGGAATCAGGAATTCCATATTCTAATCTTGGTGCTGTCACTGATATATTGGGTGGCCTTAGATAAATTATTAAACTTCTCTGCCTCCATTTTCCCATCTCTGAAATGGAGATAATATTTCCTTACTTACCCATAGAGTTGTTCTGAAGGATCAATAGTGAATATTTGTTCAACAATTTCAATAAGGAAAGTCATAACTGCATCATTACAAACTGGAGACACTTACCCCAAAGGAAGACAGTACAAGTCTGATCACATTCTCTCCTGTCCCAACAAAATTAGAGTTAATCATCGATAAGTGACAGTCATTGCTTGTTCCTCTGGGTCTTTGTTTGGTATCAAGACTTTTTGTATCCTCCTTATATGTTATAATAGCTTTAATCCCTGGAAAATCGAAAATATCACTATAGGTTCTATTATTCTGTTCTATGTAGGCTTTTATACAACACATCACCATAGTATCTCAAAGCCCAGGTGATCCTAAGATCTAAGTGGTTCATATTTACATTAGTCATTATTAGGGTTTTTTGGATTCATATGTCGCCAGCTCACACTAACTGAGTTAACCAAAATTCAGATGAAGCGGGAGCACAGAATGGCATTTTAATTGTAGAACTGTACAGCAACTGAATGTCAGAAAAGGGCACAGCTTTAATAATTACCGTCACTATTATTACATAGCATGCATTCTACTGTGGCATATAAAGGCTTCATTATACTAGGAACAGTACAAATACAGTGAAAGATATAGAGTTTGTGCCAGGGGAAGTTACAACCTAAGATGAGTGGCATGCGATGGATGGGGAAGAAACAAAGGGAGAAGGCATCACACCAGCTATGTGATTAGTATTTGTGTTCACGCTGTGCCATAATGTTACGCTGATTACCGTGCAGGCCTGGATACTGACATCCCCATACCTCACTTCTGAGCACCTAAAAATCACAGGTTTACATGCCTCTGTGGTATGCAGGCTTCATGTCCAATGAATAGGGAGAGTCAGGCACTTAAGGCTAGAAGTCTCCACTCCATGGAAGTTCGTTGCTGCCACAATTGATTTTCCAGAGTTTGATTTAGTAGGTCTAGTTAAGATTTAGTGAGTCTAGTTAAGACTCGCTAAATCAAACTCAGAGAGTGCCCCCGCCAGCATCTGGTACGCTTGCTCTTGCCAGGAGTTAGGGAAGCTGACAGGAGCATTTGCTCCCATTGATCTCCCACTGTGGGAATGTGGCCAAGCTCGGCTTAAAGTAAGCCAACTCCAGCTGCACATTCTACTTAGCTGGAATTGCGACCCTTAAGCCGAGCTTCCAGGTCTAGTGTAGACCTTGCTTAGGATTCACACCATCCATCTGCTCTGTGGTTCCCACATCTGAATAACCTAATAGGAGATGCCAGGGTATGTGCTACGCCCTGCCACTTTCAGGAAGTTCCAGTCCAGGCTACAGGAAGATACCTATCTCTGGCTGGGATACTGAGCTAGGAGCTCTCTGTTGGCATTAAGCAGCTGAGCTGTCCTTTGCAAGATGCCAGGGAGAGGAGGAGAAAGAGGAGCACACTTACTGAATCAGGCCCTGCTGGTGAGATAGGCAGAGGGTCACACATCTTCTTGGCTCTGTCTAGACTACATGCCTCTGTCGTCAGAGGCATGTAAATTAGACACGTAGGCAAAGGCAAATGAAGCCGTGATTTAAATGATCGCGGCTTCATTTAAATTTACATGGCTGCCGCGCTGAGCGGACAAACAGCTGATCAGCTGTTTGTCCGCTCAGCGCGCTAGTGTGGAGGCTCCCCTGCTGACATCAAAGCCCTTTGTCAGCAGCCCCGTTATTCCTCGCGGGATGAGGTTTACCGGGGCTGCCGACAAAGGGCTTTGATGTCGGCAGGGGAGTGTCCAGACTAGCGCATTGAGCGGACAAACAGCTGTTTGTCGGCTCAGCGCGGCAGCCATGTAAATTTAAATGAAGCCACGATCATTTAAATCGCGGCTTCATTTGCCTTTGTCAAAACAACAAATCTACATGGCTCCGTTGACGGAGCCATGTAGTTTAGACGTACCCCTTGTGTCCCACTGGGGGTTTGGTGTCCAGACACCTAGAGGGAGCCAGCAGTGTGCACACCTCCAGAGACAGAAACATGGCCGTCTAGGAAACTTTTACCGAAGAATGAAAGGTGCCAAATCAGTGTAGGCACCTGTTGTGTTCAGACACTGCAGGTGTTTTGTGAATCCCAGTGGGCTCAATTGTGGGATTTAGGTACCTTAACTGGCAGTTAGGCACCTAAGTGCCTTTGTGAACCTGGCCCATAGTTACCATGTAATAACACCGTGGTTTCATTTTTCAAAGTACAATTACAATAAGGCACAGGATTTACTTCCTCTTACCTCATGGGCATTCTTTTTTAATACATGTGCTATTGGAATCTAGCTATATTAACCATATTTTATTTATACTGTGATTGTTCCCAGTCATGAAATGATTTCCCCAGTGTATGCATTAGTAGTAATTCCTGGTACCTGAAAGCATTGACACAGGGTAATTGCTCTGTAATTGCCCTGTGATGACAGCACCCTTAGGATAAAATGTGGCCATGTTTATTTTCAGCTTAATGGGATATCAATTTAGTATGAAAAATTGTTATATTTCTCATATCTGCATGGCAGCATCATCAGCATTCTTCATTCTAGGTTAACTTATTTCAAAGTAAGGAAAGTAGCAAACATACAAGCTAAAGAACACATATAAAGGCGTCATGATTTTGAGAACACACGTGGGTATATAAACATTGCAAGGAAAAAAAACAACAACCCATAGCAGTGAGTCTCCATAACTAGGTCAACTAATGGTGGGATCCACATCATAAGGTTAACAAGAGCAGTGTGGATGTTCTCGTTTGGGCGGGAGGCTGGGCCTGGCAAAGGAAGAGGGTCTCAGGGGTGGGGCGCCTATCCAAGTGGGAATGTTTATGCTGCGGTATTTAATTCCATAGTATGAGCTCCATGAGCCCAAGCTCTGAAACTGTCTGTCTGGGATGCTTTGTAGATGAACCAATACACTCGCTCTGCTATCCTCTCTGTGAGCAACTACAGAGAATATCAGTGATTCTCCAGCTATAATTGCATGAGGGAGATACACTGCTCTACAGTTACAGGTGCAGAAAAGAGAATATTAGTGTTTCTTTTCCAGCACACAACCACATACCCCAGAAATTCTGAGATTAATGCCAGGCTGTTTTTCCAATATTATGAGGCTGATCGTTGTGTCTCATCAGCTCAGCTGATATGAGCGGAATTCCGGCCCCCTTTGAGTCAGTGGCAAAACCCCTATTGACTTCAGTGGGCCAGGAATTCACTCTTTATTTTCAATTAAAATTCCAAATCCACTGAGAGAACCAAGCAACTATCAGATCAATGCAGGCCTGGGGCTCTACATAGATCTATGGGGTCTGGATCAATTGCAGGATTGGAGCCAAAATCGGTCAACTTTCTCTAATCCCAGAAGCTCAAATGTAAGTTTCTACCCTATCTCTTCCTCACCATCAATGTGTAATTTCCTGTTTTTAAAAATGGCCCCGATTCTACAGCTTGCTAAGGAGGATTGTAGCTGGAAGATTCCTCAATACAGCTCAGGTCTGCTATTCCCCCAGACACCAGTTTGTGAAGCACATGCCACTACTGTGTGGTTCAGGAGGGAGAGAGAACAAATTTGGGAGAAACTTAAAGCTGAGTTTTGGAGATAGAAGGGAATTGGCAAGCTGCGACAGAAAGCATGCTGTAAGAAAAGGGCCACTGGCAAAGTAAGTAGGAAAATATCTACACTGACAGCAGGACCATCTGGATGGTCTTTATTCTTAATTTGTTTAATTTATATTTTTTAAATGCGCTAGTCTCATATTATACACTGTACAAAGCTCACCAATATGCGAGGCCCAGATGCTGTTGTCTGCTTACTAGTGCAGAAGGGATTCTGAACCTGGCTTGAATGGGCATGGGTATAGGGAGTGGCAGTCCCAAGACATATTTGTGCTTTCTTCCCCCAGCTCTCCCAAATGGGTCAGGGTCCCCTCTAGGAGGAATATGCTGGCAGGAGACGGTGGGGGGGGGGGGTAGGTTGACCATCCTCCCTATGATCTCAGTAGTCATCACTCATCTAGATCACCCAATGTGTCTAAAATGCAGAGAGTGTCTCATACAGTTCATTGGAATCCTTCAGTTGGTCAGAATTGTTTTTTTATTGGAAGATGACCCCGTTCTTCTATGCCCAAACCAACTGCCTTTAATTAACATTTTTCAACTGGAATTTCCAGTAAGGATGGAATTTGTGCCCTCCTGGAGCTCTGCTGTCAAGAGATTAGAAGTGTTTCAAGGCTACTATAGAAGCACAGGGTTTTCTCATGAATTGCCGCTGGTGGATTTCTTGTGTTTTTGTTTGTGGTACTGAGGAAAGCGAGTCCTGAATTACAACTGAGAAGAACCTTGACATACAAACTCATGGACTATCTGACTCATTTAGCTCAATGGTGGGAGGCACAGGACATCGGGGGTATGTCTAGAGTGTGGAGGTTTTCGAAAAACTCCACCGCGTCTAGGGAATGTGTTTGCTCTTCTGCTTTTTTTTTGCAGAAGAGAAAATATACTTTTTTGGGGAGCTCTGTATACCTCATGCCACAAGAAATAAAGGCTCCTCCAAAAGAGGAGCGTTTTCTGCCATTTGACCCCATCTAGACAAAGCCAAATGGCGGAAAAGCCTTTTCCAGAAAAGCAATTGGAAAAACCTGTGCGGAGCGCAATTTGCATAGCTTTTTTCCAAAAAAAGGCTATAATGTAGACCTAACCACAGACTGGGATTGCAAAGGAGTTAGGTGACCAACTCTCAGAGAAAGTCATAAAACTTCTGCAATCCCGGTCTCAGTCTTTTATGAATCAAATCAGCCTGCGTCTGGAATAAATTATACAATAATTGGTTTTGGCTGGACTAAGCAGTCCATGCCTAGCACAATGACGTCTATAAGAACAGGTTTATCATTCCGCTATTTTCTTTTCCAAAACAGTGTATCAACTGGTAGAAGTCTTAACATAGACAACCATATTTTATAATTTGCAAATGAACGCTAAGCTGAGATGGCACATTGGTTTTTAATGTTTCATGCACATAGTTTAGATGGCATACATTAATCAAATTCCTCATTCTTTTGTTGTGTTCATGGAAGCAATTTTTAAAAAAAAGGGGTGTTCATCTTTTTATAAAAAGATGCATTATATATCAACAGCTAATGAAGAGAAAATAGTGATGACTGTGCACTGTACAATGTATTAAAACACTAATTAGACTACAGCAGAACTGCTTACAGATATCTTTTAAACACCTGCTTGATAATTTTCAACCCTGTGTGTTACTTCATTTAACAATACATGCATGATTAGAAGACAGCATTAATATTAAATAATTAACAAAAGCCAGTGCAGGTCAGCATGCACTTTTGCTCTTAACTCACAAGCTCTTACACATGTTTAAAAACAGGATATGCTCATTCAGATACCAGCAAGTTGAGAGAGATTTATCTTGCCATTAAGTGGCTCCTTCCTATTGGCTGTGTTGGTCTCTGAGATTCATACTTGTGTAACCAAAACAAAAGACATGTGGTTGTGTTCCCTCCCACATCAGACATCTTTGTGAACATACAAAAGCATCACAACCATGAGCACAAGAGCTCTTGGAAACATGGTGCATACGTATTAAGCTAGCATATTCATAGTCTAGTCTAGTCTAGTCTGGCAAAATATGTTTATTGCTGATGCATGGGGTTTTCCCTTTAGTTTTCTGGAGACCATTAAAAATTGCCCATCAAGAAATAATGTCACCCCTTTACATTTTTGTAATTTTTTGAATTCTCCCATTCTTCCAGTGTAATATGAATCTGCAGGTATAGCGCCTATGCATTTTATTTGAGCCTAATTATTTTTCTTCCGTATGTAAATAATTGCACTATAAACTCAAATAACACATTTAGAGCACTTAGCAGAAAAACCAATGAGCTGATGACAACAAATAATTATTATTATAAAAGTGGTTTACTCAGAATTCTGAGATGGACCAAAATTTTATTTATGGATATTGTTTAAAATTTCCATTTAGTAGAGAAAACGGGATATTTTCATGCATCGTTAAAAAATAATCTTCGATATTAACACTGTCTACTTTGCATGCTTGATTGTTGAAAAACAAAATTCCAAATTCTTGTCACATTTTAAAATGACCAGATAACACCATGTACAGTAGAGATGTTAGATTTGATATAATTGAATAGTTGTGTAACCGCATGAAATCTTATTGGTTACACGACTATTCAATAGTTCTTGGGAGTGGGGCTGGAAGCCAGTCCACTCCTGGCCCTACTCCTGGGGCATCCCCTGCCACCCTGCGCTGCTGACCTTCTATCAGAGGCAGCAACGTGGGGTGGCAGGCAGGAGCCAGTCTGTGAGGCAAGCTAGCTTAAAAACCAGCTCTGGGCAGACTGGCTGCCTGCCGCCCCACACTGCTGCCTCTGATACAGTGTGGGGTGACTGCAGCCCTCGTCTGCAGAGCATCTGAGCTCCTCGTGGACTGAGGCTGGTGCGTGGCAGCAGTCCTTGTCCGTGGGGGGGTCTGAGCTCCCTGCGGACACAGGCTGCTCTGCCTCCCAAGGTTTTCCTCAGCACCAGCTCTGTGATGTTGCCTGCCCGTCCCTCTTGCACTGCTGCCTCTATCTTAAGCAGAAGCTTGGGGGGGACGGGACAGGGGAGGTTGCAAGGTGGTGCAGGCAGCTCCATGGCTCATGGGGAGCCTGCTTAAAGCTTAAAGCCTGCTCCTCAAGGCACCAATTCCTGCTCCCCTCCCCACCTTGCTTCCTCTGATACAGAGGCAGCAAGAGGGAGTGGGAGCACATGTAGTCAATATGATTAACCGAGGTTTATTGGTTAATCATGTAGTAGACTACATACTGACATGCCTATGCATAGCCTGAAGTCTTGGATTTGCAAAATTAATATCAAGTTATCAAAGACCTGATTCTTGTTTCACCTACACCACTTTTACAGTCGTTTCTTGCTCCTTTGACCATTAATTTATAATTACTCCTAATTTATTTATTAGGCTGTAAATAAGGGGAGAATCTGGTTGAGTGATCTTACCATAGATTCCCAATGTGGTTCCAGTGCTAAACCCTTTCTCAGGAAGGAGTCACATAGAATCATAGAACATTAGAACCAGAAGGGACCTCAAGAGGTCATCAAGCCAAGTCCCCTGCCCTCACGGCGGGACCAAGCGGAAGTGACAGATTTATTTGTATAGGTTGGAGAATCTTGGCTCAGAGTTAGATAATTCCTGCTTCTAAAAAAAATGCCTTGATACGCACTATTGGATCTTGGGGTTTTCCTGCCACTGTATTTAACTTTAGGAGGCTTGATCCATTGTGTGGGCAAAATATGTAATGTTTGAAGCTGATGAGACAAAACCTCTTAGGAAATGTACCGAAGATGTGCAAACATTTTTTTTAATGATTTTTTTTCTGTCTTGTGCCTTGAATGTGTTTCAGTATAAATCTGCAATTTGTTTTGTATTTATAACAGGTTGTGAGCAATTTGGATCCTTATATTTCTCTGTTGCACGGTGCCAAACACATTATTGATCCTCCATAATAAATGAATAATAAATATATGCCACAGAACATTTACTTTGAAGGTTCTTTAGAGCATGGATGTGTATAGTGGAGTAGAACTTCGAAGATACGAACACCAGAGTTATGGACTAGACATCATGACTAGTCAACTAGACACCACATGACTAGTCATGTAATTTAACTAGGCTTATCAACTAGACCCCACGTGAAACTGACAGTAACCAATCAGGCAGCATTAACTGCCTTGTCCCACCCTCACTCACAGGGCAGCCACTTGCAGCAAGACACTTGAGCTACCAGCCAAAGGCAGCAGAGCAGGAGCACTGAGGAATGTGCAGCTTTCCCCCCGTCCCCACCCTGAGGATGACACACAGTTTTTGCAGTTTTTACCCGCGTCTCCTGAGGGGGACATGTGGTTTTCATATGCACACGCACACACACCCCTGCCCTCTCAGACACCAGCTTGCAAGCCTATGCTGGACCTGAGAAGGGAGCACAGCTCACACATCCCTCAGGCCGGCTCTGTTCCAGCCCCAGCACTAGTCCCACCCAGACTTGGAGGATGCCACATGCCAGGTGTACACGCCTCCAGCTGACCAGAGAGGGAGGAACAGCAGGAGGAGCTGACAAGAGCACCTGACAAGTACGCTATGTACACACACTACAGCAGGCTGAGGGCAGCCAGCTGGCCTGCCTAGCAGCAGTGATCATCAAAAGCATAAGCCTGCCACCTAAGGGAGCGGGCCCAGCATGGGTCAGCATGACAGGAATGGGTGCTGCTGGGACCATGTATGCTGGAAAGCAGTGTCTCCTCCCAGGGCTGAGTGTGTGCATGGGGCATGAGGACTGCCTGACCAGAGCCTTAATCATCCCCTTACCAGCTGGGCTGGAAGAGATGGTTGGAAGAGATGGGTGTTCCAATCCCCTCTGTCCCTCCCATTCCTCGCCATTGCTCAGCCACCTGAAGTCGATGTATACTCTTCGTCCCAAGATCATGACGCCACTGTTTTAACTTCATTGAAACTCAAGAGCATGACCTTCAAATGCCAGCTGCAACTGAAGATATGCTGCTAGCTGAACATGTGCAGGCTTTTTCATATGCAAGGATTGAGTAACTAGACATTGCTTAACATGCAAATACAACACTTCTACAAAACACTTTTGTTTTCCCAGATCTTCTATTTTCCAGTGCCTTTCCCACCAACCCTAGCATGACACCCATCTTATCTTTATGAAGAAGATCCTGTTGGGGAGAGGGGGCGGGAAAAATATTCATAGTGTTAATCTTTAAAATTTGCCGCTTCCATCTACAGTTTGCAGCAAAAATACAGTTTCACATTTTCTTTATTACTAGATATTTATAATGCAGCTATTCTGTTTATGTATAATAATTAGGGTGTATAAATCAACCCAGCTTCAGTCAACACTAATTTACAAGAGATAAGGACCTGTCTATATTTTGAGGAAAGATTTTCATAAAGTGGACCCCAGTATTTTGGCACATAGAAAAGTAGCTATGCCTAATGTTTAGCAGATACTAAAGCTGTGTATACAAATTAGGCCTTTTGCACACAGAGATAGATATTTAGATGCCTCACTGCCCACTTGAGAAAACCCCAAGTTTCATGCATATAGGTTCAAAATTCCTAGGAACTTTGGGCTTCATTTTATGAAGTGGCATTCAGTGGCTAAGAATTGTCATATGACACAGCCATGCCTTCTGTTCTGAGGCCAACAACTGCTATAATATTTGCTTAGTACATCAAACAGTCCCTTCAGGCCAACACAGAAAACTTAATTTTCTATCTCTGGAGCAAAGCATGAGCATTACTGGTACCTCATGTTTAAAGCTCTCTGGGTAGAAAAGTATTTGATGTCACTCCTGCAATAGAACTTATTATCCTCTTCTATTGTTAAACATTTCCCAGCTTCCATCAAAAACCTTTAAATCAGCATTTTGAGTTTATTATTGATAACAGTGTACATTATATTTTTAAACTTGTCTGGCTGTTTTAACAAAAATGGACTTTATACATTCTGTAGGCAATTCCTCTATTTACGGGCACTAGACCCAGAGCTGTGCTGTCCAGAGAAGAGGTGCACTTGGGGAACTGAAAAAACGAGTATGAGTGTGCCTCTTTAGAAATTACTATAATATATAGAAACAACGAGGAGTCCTGTGGCACATTAAAGATTAACAGATTTATTTGGGCCATGGAAGTGTTTTTATACCCCCAAAAGCTTACGCCAAAATAAATTTGTTAGTCTTCAGGGCGCCACAGGACTCCTTGTTGTTTTTGCAGATACAGACTAATAGCGCTACCCCCTGAGTATAATACACAACACAATGTAAATTAATACTCTCTACATGCATAGAATAAATTATCCCATCCACTAGGTCTGGTTCTGTTTCCAGACTTGATGTTCAGGTCAGATAGGCTGGTCTAGGCACATCTCAGATATTAGCGTCTGTTTTAAGATTCCATCAAGGCTGATGTTAGTCTTGCAAAGTTAGACCACTTGGAAGCTTCCACCTATGCAGGAAAAGCAACCCTCCTGCTTCATCGACAGGCTTGATACGCGTGCAGTTGGCTTACCTCTGGAATGCCATTTATGATTTTGGGAGCATAGGCCAAAGTCCTCAAAGTTATTTGAGCACGTCACTCTCTTTCTTTTCAAGTGCTTTCAGTGGAAGTTAGATGCCAAAATACCGTTGAGGTGGTGGACTTTAGAGACCACTTCTTGCCATAGAAACAATCATCACAACCCGGTTGAGAGGCTGTTGTTGACAGTTCATATCTATGTACTCTTAAAGCCTGGCAGTGGGGTATTCATGCCAGAGTGAGTTCACTAGAGGCGTCTGAACTGTCTGTTAAAACATGGTGCAGGCCTCATGACTCCAACCACACCTTTATCAAACAGGCCTCCACTTAGGCGTTGACTTTTCTTATCACTTTCTGGTTGGACAGCTAATTAATTAATTAATGGACAGCACTCCCTCCTTGTTGAGGACAGTTAGAAATGGCTGTCTGATATTGAAACATAATTGGTATGTATTCAGGGGTATGTATGCGACCGGTGATGTCAGGTTTAAATGTATGTGTGGACCTTAGCGCTGAGTTAGTCAATAGCTCCTTAGCCGGTCCAACAAAATGGGGCACTGTTTTTTGGTGAAAGGTTGTTTGAAAAATGTTTCCTTTCACTAGCTCAAATTTTACATCCTACTCTAATATATACCATTTAGGCCAATCAATGGTTTTATTAATCCAAAGAAAGCGACTTACCCGGGGAGGAGGCGGGAGGGCAAGCTCGTAAGAGGCATTTACCCTGTTCTTGCTTTCAGAGAGTGCTGATGGCTCCTTATTATTGGTTGCTTCTTGCTTAGGAGCCCTATGAGGACTTGGCAGGGAAGAGTAACCTGGGAAAGTTCTAATCTAAGGCTGGCTCCTCTCTGTGCAGCTGGAACCCAGCTCTAGTTCTACATTAATGCACTGCTACCAATAGTAATGTACCATCAGTGCCCAGACTTGCCTTTGCTCTCAAGATCTGATTTGAACCTCAGCTTAGTTAAATAGCAGCTGCTTGGAATCTCACCTGCTTTGCTGCTTTCATGCAAGTGCTCTCCCTGGGCTATCTGGCGATACTTTATTCTTTTTTCTCTCGTACTTGAAAATGGTTTACAACAGAAGCTTCCCCTGCAGGCAGAAAACCTTGAAACTCTGGAACTTTCAATTAAATACATTACACGTTAACTTGACTGTCAGTCTTGTCTCTTTTCTCTTCTACTAGCTATAAAAAAATAAGATCAAATTAAAAATATCCTATCTTTTTCCACTGCTCTTTTACAAGCGTGTCCATGTGGTAGAAATGCAAACTTATTTTGCTTTATTGTAGAGTTTCTCTGTGTTTCTAAGGTAAAAGAAAGTTGTTTGATCACACTATCCTCTGAGAGCCAATCAGTTTAGCCTTCAAAAAGAGTAAGAAGATACTTACTAAAAACACCCATGACAATTATTCCAAAGGAAAAATTGGATGGAGAAAACAGAATCCACATTTCCAGTCTGAGCAACTCAGTTTTGCTTAAGAATTATGGCAAGTGATAGGTGGAAAGAATTGTATAGTCAATATGAACATTTATAGTTGCTAGGACTATGGATAGAAAAAAGTTTTTAATATGTGGGAAAATTGTTTAAACAGCGTTAGACAATTTTGGATAGCCAAATTGAGACACCATGAAGGAGCCCGACTTTCAGAATGTGGAGCACTTACACGTAAAATGAGATCCCATGTAAGTGGTTCAAGGTGAGCACTCCAAAAGGGAGTCGTCACCTCCAATTAGTGATTTTTGCTCATGCACAGTGATCCCTATCAGCTTGGAACTTGTGCAGCTGTTAAGGAGAAATTCCAATGCCACCCAGTTGATTGGTTACCTGCCCTCAGCTAGGTTTTTTGTTTCTATGGATGGTACACAGGAACATGCCTCTGTGCACATAAAAATGTATTCCACACAAGATGGAAAAATCTCCACTTGTATGGAAAAGATGAAAGGGACCATTACTCATGTGACTACATCTAAGTTTTCCTCAGTAACTACTATTCCTCAGTAGTCATAAAGTTAAAGCCACAGAACTTTCAGAACATTAATTACCGAGGTGCTACGCCTGTGACAGGAGTGTGTAGACTAAGAAAAAATGCACTGAATGGTTCAGGTGGTAACCTCCATAATGCTTGAGAAGAGGAATGTTGGTGTGTCATTGGGAGGCTAACCCAAAGTCAATGGGACTCTAAACAGGCACAACTGTTCACTCATATGCTATCAGTTGTAGGATCAGGTCCTAGAATGGTGCTGGATCAGCCCTCATATATATCTTATGGTACCTTAGTACCTTTAAGTCAAGTTACAGGCTGTACATGTATATTTAGAATTTGGAATAATTCTTTTTCGTATAACAATCTATATTAGTGCTTTAATCCTTAGTGTTTCTGAAGGAGATTGTGTGCTATTGTAGATGGACTAATTTTTTTTATTCCTGAAGCGCTTCCCTTCCTTTCAGAAATATAAACGCATCTGTAATATGCTTTTAGACTCAGGTATTCAATATTTAGACATTGGAAGAAGGGTAGGGAGTATCTCATTTGAGTAAAAGGTATTTTCATAGATGATGCAAGCCCCAGTTCTGCTCCCATTTATGTGGTGTGCACCTGGGGTAAGAAAACTGACGTTTATAACTTAGGTGCAGTACTGTTGCAGTCATGTTGGTCCCACGATATTAGAAATAAAATGGTGGGTGAGGGCACATCATTTAGTGTAACCTGGAGTGAGTCCGGATTCACATACAACAAAAGCTTTGTCTCTTAAGTGATCATGACTGTATAAAATAACATGGTGTGAAACCGGACAAGAAGTTCACATGATGTTATAGAATGGAGATATTTCAGAAAAAAAGGCCCTTCATTGAAATCTGGTGGTCGATTATGCCCAAACAATCATCACTGAGTGACACAGCACACTGAATAGGTGTCCAAAAGTATTCACTAATTTCAGAATTCATTGGATTGATAGTTAAAGAAATCATTGTGCATCGTTCAGTTACAGAAAGTGGCTGAAGAATCAGCCTTGCTAATGCCCCTTGCCCCCTCCCGGTTCAATCAGCATGACCAGTCATACTCCCAGTCTCTCTCTTTTCAATATCTAACATGACCCCCTTCACAGATAGTCGCAGAAAAGGAATAATGTGAATTGGTTGGGCCATCAAATGAAATGATGTTGCCACTGAACTACTCCTCTTAAAATGTTAATTACTCCTCTGTAGAATAATGCCAACAGGAAAAGCAGCTCAGGCAACGAGGATGGGGAAGGGAGGGGTTAGACAGAAGTCAGTGTCCAGCCCTTTTTTTCCATTATGAGAGAAAGTCTCAGGAGGGTAGGCATGTTAGTCTGTAACTTTAAAAACAATGAACAGTCCTGTGGCAACTTAGAGACTTACAAATAGGCTACGTCTAGACTGGAATGATTTTCCGGAAATGCTTTTAACGGAAAAGGTTTCCGTTAAAAGCATTTTCAGAACAGTGTCTAGATTGGCACGGACGCTTTTCCGCAAAAGCACTTTTTGCGAAAAAGCATCCGTGGCCAATCTATACACGCTTTTCTGCAAAAAAGCCCCGATCGCCATTTTCGCGATTGGGGCTTTTTTGCGGAAAACAAATCTAAGCTGTCTACACTGGACTTTTGCGCAAAATTTTTGCGCAAAAGGGACTTTTGCCCGAACGGCAGCAGCATAGTATTTCCGCAAAAAGCACTGATTTCTTACAGTAGGAAGTCAGTGCTTTTGCGGAAATTCAAGCGGACAGTGTAGACAGCTGGCAAGTTTTTCCAGAAAAGCGGCTGATTTTCTGGAAAAACTGGCCAGTCTAGACACAGCTATATAGTATATCATGAGCTTTTGTGGGTAAAGCCCACTTCATCGGATGAAGTGGGTGTTACACACGAAAGCTCATGATGCAATATATTTGTTAGTCTCTATCATGCCACAGGACTGCTCTTTGCTTTGGTGTAAAGGCATTTGAAACACTGTGATGCATTTATCCTAAAACCTCAGTAAGGGCACTTGAAATTAATGTATAATCACGCCAATAGTCAGTGGAGAAATTCCATTAAAAGGGCTCACCTACACTATAGAGATGCCGTGAAACTGGCACTTGGAATCGGAGGAGTCAGGCTCTTGGATTAAGTGGTAAAGGTATTGTATTGCAGTGGGCTAGACTGTGCAGTGGGATTTCTTTGCACAACCCATTGGAAGGAGCCATGGGGAGCTGCAGCAAGAGGCACAGAGGGATCTTGTGTATAAAGCGGGGAAAGCCTTCTAAAGCTGCCTGGATCACTATTATACCCCTTTATAGGCTGCAGCATACACTGTTCCGCACATTGATCTCATTTGTGGATAAGGGCGAAGTGGTAGATGTGGTATATCTTGACTTCATTAAGGCTTTAGATACAGTCTCACATGACCTTATAAACCAACTAGGGAAATACTTCGTTGATGGTGGATTTTACAGCCTGGATGTAGGATATAAGGTGGATGCATGGCAGCTGGAAAAAAGTTGCCAGAGCGTAGTTATCTATGGCGCACACAGTCAAGCTGGAAGGGCATAGAAAGCCGGGTTCCATAGGGATCAGTTCTGAGTCTGGTTCTGTTCAATATCCTCATTAATGATTTAGATAATGACATAGAGAATGAAGTTATAAAACTTGCAGATGATTCCAAGCTGGGAGGGGTTTCAAATGCTTTGGAGTTTAGGATTAAAATTGAAAATGATCTGGATAAATAGGAGAAATGGTCTCAAGTAAATAGGAGGAAATTTATTTAGAACAAATGCAAAGTTCTCCACTTAGGTAGAACAATCCACACAATGGGAACTGATTTCCCAGGAAATGATTCCCTGCAGAAAGGGACTTGGAGGGTCTGTGTGGATCACAGGCTACAGAGGCGTGAAGGATGTAAAACTGTGCCCCTCCCTTCCCCCCAAAAAAGCAAGCATCATTCTGGGATGTTATTAGCAGGAGTGTTCTAAGCACAGGGACAAAAATTATTCTAAACTTTTGGGTCAAGACAGCAGAGTTGTTGACTCGAGTCCCATGACTTGAATTCGAGTCCGACTTAAGTCGCCTAGGTGACTCGACTTGAGACTCGACTTGGGTTCGTTGTTTGTGACTTGAGACTTGCTAATTTTGTTAAATCGACTTGGTGAAAAAATTGTCCGAAAATGCCAATATTGATGGCGTGTACAAAAGTGACTTAACATTTTTTAAATTAAGACTTGAGACTCGACTTGGAACTTGACTTGAAAGTGACTTTAGGGACTTGAGACTCAACTTGGACTTGACAATGATGACTTGAAAACAACACTGCAAGACAGCTTCAATTGCAGTAAGTGTGATTTAAGTTGGACATTAGGAAAAAGCTTCATATCTGTCAGGGTAGTTAAGCACTGGAATAAGTTGCCTAGGGAGGTGGTGGAATCTCCTTTATTGTGAATTTTTAAGTGATTAGACACAAACCTGTCAAGGAAGGTCTGGATAATACATAGTCCTCCATGAATTCAGGGGTCTGCATTAGATGACCTTGTGAGGTCCCTTCTAGTCTCACAATTCAATGTGGCTAGTATGCAAGGCAAAAATTTTGGTCCTACTTTTTCCAGTTCCATGGATGGAACCATAGCTCCCAAGGGGAGTAGGGAGAGCAGAGCCCAGGAAGTGTAGTGTTGCCTTGTTTTTGTGCTGGTTGTGCAGCCGGGATGGACTCTGAGGAGCTAAAGAAACTCGATGCAGAGAGTTAGATTTTGGGATCCTGGGTTACTTTACACCACATGTGCTGGCTCCTTTTATAGGGGACATCTTCCAGAGCCCAGCTCATAGCAATTTAAAACAGTATCTGACTTTTCTTAAACATTCTTCTAGAGTGCATGCAGGTAGACAATGATGCTCCTGGGCAGGGGCATGCACAGGAACTTATATTTGACCACTTATTCATTAAACATGCATGTACATTAAACCATATCGTCACATGCGCATACAACATCTGCATTGAAATATACATTTGTACATTCACCATTTCAATGCAAATCCATGAACTATGGAACCCTTTGGATGTATCCAAAGTACATGTCTGCGCAGGGAGAGGAAGAGAGCTCCTCCAAAACTGACCCTTCAAATGTGCTTTTTCCCCCTACCCTTGTGTACACCCTTGCCCATGAGGATGTGGAGTGACTTCTCCCACAGATGGCCCCAAATAGTTCAGTGCACTCTTCGTTGCACACTGAACTATTCAATATATAGAAGGGTATCAAATGCAGCTAGAATTCCAAGTTAGATAATTAATTTACAGGCATGATGGACAGTTTTCTGAATATGAACAAGTGGAAGATGCACTAAAAATTGTGATTAGGATGGCAAATAAAATGTATTGTACATTGTAAGCAGCCATCAGAACATTATTGTGGAATCCATAAATTAGCATGCATTCTTAAGAAAATTCAGAGGCTTTTACCAAGTTACAAATAGTTTTTATTTTTGGAACTATTTTATTGCAAGCGTTTTAGCAAGTGTACTCTTACATTGAAAGGATAAGTGAACAAATCGTTCCTGAAGACAAGGTTAAGACAACTTGAAACTGTTCCTATTCCATACAGAAGGGCTTGGATTCTCATCTTCACTGTTTTCAATACTTACTCCTGATTTACACCAGGTAACAGATTAAAGGCTGCTGAACTAATAATCTACTCTCACTCCAGAGGAACTAATTCAATCAGCTGAGAGTACTAGTGATCAAATAGATAATTAGTGTTATGACAAGTGCAACTTTAAATACCTCATTTTAGTAGCAATGTTAGGAAGTGTTAATGACAAAAATGTAACTGTATTGTTGGATTTGACTGTGGCTTCTCTTGGATGGCAAATGGTAGCTTTGTTAAAGGCATAATGCCCCTTTCACAGATATTCCACTTTTAAAGGACTTGAACTGGGAAATTGTATTATGTGCATAATAAAAGGGAAAAGAAAAACAGTTTCCCTTATTTTTCCTCAATTTAGTTTAATTTGATTACATATCCTGATATATGGGTCCGTGCACATGTTCTAGTGTAGAATAAAAAAATGTGAAATTCAATAATGAAAGATTTGACCTTAATATGTTTCCTGGCTTTGTCAGAACAGTGGTGACTTAACTTCCTTCTTTTCCCTTGTGATGTCCTCTCAAAATCAGGTGTGGTGGAAAAACATAAGGAAGCCTACACTAGTGCAACCCATATTGCTCCCATTCCTTGGATAAAGGTATTGATTTCCCATAATTCACTGCACTTCACCATCATTCCAAGCACACATGCACTAAACACACTGGTATGATTCACCAATTAAATAGTAAATGCTTCTTACATTCAGACAAGCAAGGTTACACAGACATTATGGTCCTATTCCCCATAAGATCTTTAGTAATTTGGAAGAAATGCCCGAAGAGTATTTTCCCCACACAGATTGCTCTGCTGTAGTACAAAAACAGGGTGACAAAAGCATGAGGCACTTGGCCAATAACCACAACTGAAATGTAAGGATGCAATCTTCTGGCCAAGCACACATGTAAGCACGTGGCTTGGACATGATGTAGGAGAGGGTTATGTAGCAGGGTCCTCTGACTGGTGAACCTGTGTTATGATTGGTAGGCATACTCCTCCAGTCAAAGTACCTGATGTGCATGTCCTTGCCCTTATCTTAATGCAAGCTCTATGAACTAGAGATGTAATAGTGTATCTGGTTAAATGATTAAGTGGATGTGGATGCTTACTGGTTAATGCTACTTCCACCCCTCTCACTGTGGCTCTGGAATAAAATTTTTGGTGAGCTGGCCAGCCAGCTGTCTCATTCCCAGCTTCCACCAGGTCCTGGCCACTACCCTCATGGCAGCTCTGTATTCAAAGTATTTTGGGAGCCAGCAGGCAGGCATGCTGGGGTAGCTGCTGGTACCCTGCATGAGCTGGGACTGAGCCAGTGTGCCTGTCTGTTGGCTCCCAAGCTCCTTTCAATGCAGAGCTGCAGCAGTTAAGTGTGCAACCAACATTTTTGTTGGCTACAGGAGTTACTGGGTACACGCTTCTTAACCTATCTACTATGAACTAACTTCTGCTTTACAGTTGTTTCACCCCCACCCCTTGCATAGAATTCCATTGGAAAAACAAAGTCAAGTAAGAAAAGAACACTCCTGCAGAAAGAGTGGCATTTTAAGTCTTTCAAACTAAGTGACTTGCAAAACTGAAAATGAATTGGGGATCTGTGTCTGGGGGTTGGTACTTACAAAGAACACCATTTTGCCCCAGGCTCATGTAGTTGTGAATGATTTAAAATATTACTGGCGTGTTAGCCACTGATAACTATACCTGTGAGCTGCCAGCATATTGCCTCCCTTAAACCTTCTCATTTCTTTTTCACCAGCAGCTATTCTATTATTTTTTTGTCACTTGCATTTGTCTCTCTGTCCCTATCCATGTCCTGGCTCTTGACAGACCCTTTTCATGCCCCATTTGTAAAATCCATCATTTCAGTTCATGCTGTCAAACTGCAGTGGCAATTAAGGGTGCTGAGCTTAAGCACCCTTCTAAGCTGTGTCCTGAAGCTGCTTAACCAGACCCACCTGCTCATGGGCTCACAGTTCCGGGCTCCATGTATGGAGCTATTTGACTGGGCAGGACTAATCTGGCAGCTGCAGGGGTATGGTGCCATGCAACTTAGAAGGAAGCTTGGTGCTGAGCACCTTGTAGGATACAATCATTAAAATTGCATAGAGCCCCTGGGGGCAGGAGCCATGCTTACACTTTGTCCTGGGCAGCCCTGAGCATATTGGTGGAGCTCAGTTGCTAATGGATAATGTGGCAAAGTTCTGCCTGTGTCCCGTGAGTCCTGCACTCCTTAGGCAGTTGTTATACACTTCAGAGGCTCACTGTGACCCTATATGCTGCCTCTTGTGTCTTTCTAGATGTCAGGGTTTCAGCTTATTGAGTCATTTTCATCACTGGCAAAGAATGAAGGAGGAGGGAGAAGATCCCTCCATAATTCCTGGAACTCTTGGGGGAGCAGGGGGGAACCCAGGCCCATCCCCTAATCCAGGTTCCAGTCCAGGGACCTTAGGCAGCAGTACTGTAATTGATCAGGTTTTTCCCCTCTCACCTCAAGACAGTAGCCTTTTCCCTGGCCCACATCCCCAAATGCTCCCCTAGTACCTGACAATCTTTCCCAACACATTTCCTCCTCTCAGTTTCCCTCTCTTCTCCTTCCCCCTTCCTTACCTGAAGAAAACCTTTTATAGAAGCTCCCCTGGCTTTAATTGGCTGCAGGTGTCTGATTAGCCTGGCCCTTCAGGCCAGCTATTAACTAGTTACAGGTGTCTGCCTGCCTTAATTATGTGGCACCAGACTCAGAGTTTATTGGGGGGGGGATAGAAACCTGTTTATCCAGCACTTTGTAGATCTGCCCTCCATTAGAGAGCGACAGCCAGCTAGTCTGGGTCTGTCAGAATAGCTTGCCCATGAAATGATTTCCTGAGTCTTCAGACAATTCCAGTCATGTCTACAAAACCGAGGATGTTTAAGAGGCTGTGAAGTGCACAGAGAAAAAAGGAATTTAATTCAAAGTGAGTATGCACAAGTCTGCCTGGCTCTCTGTGATGTGAAAAATGAAAAGAAATTCTCCACCTTTGTTAGCGTGTTCTTACAATGAAAATAGTCTCAATAAATGCACGTCAGTAAACAGCACACGAACCAAAGCAGGTATTTTGAGATAGGAAAAATAATGGTTTCTGAAATGAGAGATGTGGGGTAGGTGGGAAAGGGAGTACATTCTAGACTAGGTACATCAAATGAAGAGCAAATATTAAAGAATGAACTAGTGATTCTCTTCTGGAAAGCAAGAGAATGGACTGAGAAATTGCGAGGCAAAAGGAAGAAAAACTAACAAGAGACAATGCGGACAGGAAATGTCAGCTCATCTATGTAAATATACAGTACAGGGTGTCAGTCAGAGGGCAGGTGACAGAAAAACATTAATAAAAAGAGAGAAATTAAATGGAAAATCAAACACAAAGGCCATAATCCTATGTGAAGCCCCATGGAAATTACTATGGGATCAAGGCTTAGCTTTTGAAAAAGGTAATTGCCTTGCCTGAAGGTTTCATAAACACAATTTGCCAATCTGGATATGGGGAAAAGATGCCCCTTTCCAGTCAGGAGGTGTATAAAAAGACAAATTGGTTCATTCATGTAAAACTATGTGTAATTACCATTGAGCAGATTTGAACCTAGAACCTCTGGAAATTAATGTAGGAGTCTTTTCAGCCTAAGCCATAAAGCCCAATGGTGGTTATAACTGGTGGCTCATCTGGGATATCAACTGGGTCTCTGAAGCTCGGGACATGTTTCCTTGGCTACAGGAAGTTTGTAACCCACGCACCTAGGCTATGGCTACACTGGCACGATCTTGCGCCAGAGCTATGCAAATGAGGCTAAGCGTGGAATATCACTGAGCCTCATCTGCATATCTAATGAGCCGCCATTTTTGCAGAAGAGGTGCTTGCGCAAGAAGGAACTGTCTACACTGCCCCTTCTTGCGCAAGAAAAACCCTCTTGCGCAATGCCGTTATTCCTGAAAATAATCAGCGTAACGGCATTGTGCAAGAGGGTTTTTCTTGCACAAGAAGGGGCAGTGTAGCCAGCTCCTTCTTGCGCAAGCGCCTCTTCCGCAAAAATGGCGGCTCATTAGATATGCAAAAGAGGCTCGGCGATATTCCACGCTTAGCCTCATTTGCATAACTCTGGAGCAACATTGCACCAGTGTAGACATAGCCCTAGTGCGTTCACTGTCCCATGTGGTGAGACTTAGACCACTTAGACCACTTATAGTGAGAGATAAGAATGAGTGAGCTCTACAGCCTAAGCTGAGAGACAGCTGGCTTTAACGCTCAATCTGTAGAGGCTCCTATACAGAGATCCTAGGTTTAAAACTGCCTGTGGGTAGTTGCACACGCTCTGCCATTACTGTGTAAGGGCTTGAGCCAAAGCCCACAGAGGACAATGTGAGCCTTTCTGTTTAGGTTTTGCTCAGGGCCTAAGCCCTGGTCCACACTAGGACCTTATTCCAAAAACCACTCCCCAAGGTTGATTTTGTAAGAGGTGTGTCCACACTACCAAGCCTGTTATTTTGAAATAATGGGCCGTGGAATTTGAACTCTGTATTCCTGCTTTTCACGAGGAGTAATGCTAATTCCAAAATAGGAATTTCAAAATAACGTTAGTGTGGACACTTGAATGCCACTAATTCAAACTTACTGGGCTCTGGGAGGCCTCCCACAGCTCCCTAGAGTGCTTCCTGGGGCTCTAAGTCCAAGGTAGCATATGTACATTAACGGAGCCTGCCTTGGACTAATTTTGATGTTTCCCCGTAGTGAGGACATGCCAGTTCAAATTTTTTAAACTGGGAGTTCTTACATCGAATTTAGTACTTTTGAAATAGTTTCCTAGAATCATAGAACTGGAAGAGACATCAGAAGGTCATCAAGTCCAGCCCCCTGCTCTAGGCAGGACCAATCCCAACTAAATCAACCCAGCCAGGGCTTTGTCAAGCCGAGACAAACACCCCTAGGGATGGAGACTCCACTACTTCCCTAGGTAACCCATTCCAGTGCTTCACCACCCTCCTAGTGAAATAGTTTTTCCTAATATCCAACCTGGACCTCTCCCACCACAACTTGAGACCATTGCTCCTTGTTCTGCCATCTGTCACTACTGAGAACAGCCTCTCTCCATCCTCTTTGGAACCTCCCTTCAGGAAGTTGAAGGCTGCTATCAAATCCCCCCCACTCTTCGCTTCTGCAGACTAAACAGACCCAAGTCCCTCAGCCTCTCCTCATAAGTCATATGCTCCAGCCCCCTAATCATTTTGGTTGCCCTCCGCTGGACCCTCTCCAATGCGTCCACATCCTTTTTGTAGTGGGGGACCCAGAACTGGACACAATACTCCAGATGCGGCCTCACCAAAGCCGAATAAAGGGGAATGATTTGCTGGCAATGTTCCTCTTAATTCAACCTAATATGCCATTAGCCTTCTTGGCTACAAGGGCACACTGTTGACTCATATCTAGCTTCTCATCCACTGTAACCCCCAGGTCCCTTTCTGCAGAACTACTACTTAACCGGTTGGTCTCCAGCTTGTAACTATGCTTGGGATTCTTCCGTCCCAAGTGCAGGACTCTACACTTGTCCTTGTTGAACCTCATCAGATTTCTTGTGGCCCAATCCTCCAATTTGTCTAAGTCCTTCTGTACCCTATCTCTGCCCTTAAGCGTATCTACCTCTCCCCGCAGCTTAGTGTCATCCACAAACTTGCTGAGGGTGCAATCCATCCCCTCATCCAGATCAGTAATAAAGATATTGAACAAAACCGGTCCTAGAACCTGGAGAACTCCCTCTCTAAAGCCTCATTCAAATAGGGAAAGAAAAAAAAAGCCTCACTCTCAAACACAGGGGAAAATAAATAAATAAATAAATAAACAAAAAAGAACACACACCAACCCTCACTCACAAACACAAGCTCAGCACACAGCAAGAAACACAACACAACACAACACGCACTTCCCCCAAGACTCCTGTATCTGCTTCTCCTCTACCTGGAGAACTCCCTCTCTAAAGCCTCACTCAAACGGGGGGGGGAACCACCACCACACACCGAACAAACAAGCTCAGCACACAGTAAGAAAGCCCCAATAACAAAACACACTTCCCTCAAGAGTCCTGTATCTGCTTCTCCTTCACCTGGAGAACTCCCTCTCAAAACTCCCTGTTAGCACTCACCTAGTGCAGACATGGCCTAAAAGACAGGAAGAAGAAAAGACTTGGGGTATTTCAGGTTGCATCTATCACTTTTGCTCAGGGAATTTCACAGACGCATTAAACTTATTCCTGTTGGATAAATAGAACACATGGTATGGATCTGCCTGAATTGGTCCTTTTGGCAAAGAAGAGATTACAAATGTCAGTCTGAGTGAATCTGCTGCACTGACAAAGTTGGCTGGGCATGTAAAATGAAATCTACTGCTACAGAACAATGGAGTGTTTGCCTAGTGATCCAGGGGTTGCGCGGCTCTCCATGAGAGCATGCTTATTGCCAGAGAGAGATGCTCTTTCCTTCTAGGCGGGTTGTTGGAGAGCAGATGCAATCCACTCCTAGGGGACATCACAGAAACGTTGAAAGTCTGGCAGCTTTGAAAGTCTACATTGATGTGTATTGGGGAATGCACACTTAGGGGTTCTGATTCCCTTTAGCTTCATGGAGGATCGGTATGGGGCACTCAATTGCCCAAGGAAGACATGCAGGATGAAATTTTCAAAGCTAACTGATGCCTGAGAATTAGCTCCACAGCTTAAAGAGTTAGAAGATGAACTCTGCCTGGGTGTGGGCAGTTGTAGGGTCCACCTGTTAAAGATGATGAAATAGGAGTAACCTCAGAAGTACCAATGTCTTAGACATATCGTTAAATGTCACACCTCCACTTTCCCAGTGAGATCAAAGTGGTGTGGGGTGTCTGAATACAGGTGAGAACCATAAACCCCACCTTCTACTAAAAAAGGCAAAATGTACTTCTTGTATAGTCTTTTTTGCCTATTGAGTAGAATAGAGTATCATAATAGACAGACATAATGCACATTCAGTTATATCTGTGCTAAATGCAGCCTTTATATTGTCCTTAGCACTGTAGAGGATTTGCGTAGAACTATAGAGGAATTTGTTGGTCAGAGAGTGCCTGTTTACCAACTCCTTTTATTTTCCCAATATGCCATTTTTTTAAAATTTCAGACAAAAAATTGTCAAATCAATATACTACCTTATGCAGGGTGGCTTATTTTATTGTCAGGCACTGCTCAGTTCCGCATTTCCTCAGTTTCCCCAGTAAAAGGCAAATTAAATTGAAACATGTAGATCTCCAATATTTCTAAAGGCTAACATGATACTCATTTTCAACTTATTTTGTACTAGCTGGAGTTACCTGGTGTTGCTCAGGAAACCAGAGGAATGAAATGTAGAAAAACTCCATTATCTTTTTTGAATGGTAGAAAAGTTGCACTGATTTCTATAGGGATTAAAATATAGGTCCGCATCATCCCCAGAGGGGGAGAGGGTGCAACCCCAGGTGTAGGGGAATCTACACGCAGGAGGGGTGCCCCAGTTCACGCCCGGGACTACAGGTGACACGGGGGGCAGGACGGGTGCCCGAATCATTGTGCGCATGGGGGTCAGGGCACTTTGTGCTGGCGCGGGGGAGAGGTGCGGGAGGAGGGGGAAGGGTTGCTTATGTAACCTCGTAGGTGGGAGGGGGCGAGTCCTGGATGGCGCTGGGGGCTGCAGGCGACAGGCACGGGATCTAGGGTGGGCGAGGCGGTCCCTGCAGTGCAAGGTGGTGGCTTACTTTTTTATTTTTACAGCTTGAGCTCCAGCCCGATTGGGTCCAAAAGTACCTTAAACCCTTCTCCTAGATGAAAGGTTATCTGCAAAGTTTGGTTGTGGTAGCTCTTGTAGTGTCCAAGTTATTAGAGCATAAACACACAAGCATTCTTCTTTAGATATTAGATTTGTACTGAGAAGGAATGTTGGGCTCTAACACCACAGCTCACAAAGCAAACTGAGAATGAAACGTGGGATTTGTGCCTACACCAGCCATCTGAGCAATTAATACTTGAGAATCATACGAATCATCTGTTCCCACATGTAAATCAGAACTTGGAGAGAATCCAGGAACAAAGTGTGTTGACTGAACAGGAATAGGGTTTACTAGGAGAACCTTTGGAAGATATTGGTGTAGGGCTAAGAAATTTTAGGCCAAAGGCTTGTGTGTGGTACCTCTGTAAATATGTAGTAACGACAGTAATTGATTTCAAGGGAATGATGTCAGACTTACATATTTGTGAACGGGAAGAAGTAGGCCATTCACATTTTTTCTCAATTGCATGTGAACTGTGAATATGTAGTTTTTTTCCATTCCTAATCTTGTATGTCATTTACACAGAGCTACAAGCACATTTTATCAACTTAAATCACAGTCCATCAAAAGTCTCAAGCCTAGAACTAGTGAGTTAAGATCTTCCAGCAGAGTCCCTTGGTACTTCACTTCATTGATAATTTTGAAACAACAGGACAATATTCAGACACCTAATGCAGATGCTCTATTTCTGAGGCTAAGTTTACCATTGTCTTACATGTTGTGCAATAAACACATCTAGCACAGCACCATGATTTCTGGGTCTGTGACTGACTACATGGTTAGGATTTAATGCTTAAAACACCTGGACCTAGCAGCTGACATTTCTTTGGCAAAGCGGAAATAACTCTAAGAGCCTGTATTTGTATGCAAAGGCTGACTTGTTGCTGCTCAGTGGTCTTTGTTTCAGGATCTGTCTTCACATCTCTGTTTTGCAGTCTAACTAAATACTTGGATTTATCTTTCAAAGCTTTGGCTGATTTGTATTACCATAGTGTTTTAGGTATGCCGTGTGGCCTAATAGGTGATGCATGGACCAGTTATAGCTCAGGAGCACTTCTTCTTTTGTCTTTGGTATAAAGATTTTGGAATCATGAAATCATATTTTGGTATAAATGTTTTGGAATCATGAAATATATTAAAAAGATACAACAGAATGGACAACTATTCCCCCCACTTCCGATAGCTGTGCTAAAATGTTGTCTAAATGAATAGAAATTAATGTTTAAATGATGCTATTTATAACAGGTTGCTGTTTTATAGCTTCCACTTCAAATGACTCAGCATTATTTGCACTATATTGGAATTGTTGACATGATGTACAATTTTTTTTTCTTTGTTAAAGCTTCCCCCCACTCCCTTATCTATTAAAAAACAAAACAAAACAAAAAAACCCACAGAAATGCTTTCACATTCACATTTTGTAGTCACATAGTGATATCAACCATTTGACATAACTCATACAAATAGTTTTCAGTGTTCTTTAATGTAATTCCAATGAGAGAGATTTTTAAGCAATGGTCTACAACTTCGATGGTCTGAAGGAGGAGGGCTGGTTAAAGTGAGGATGGCAAATTGGCGACTATAAGAAATATTTCAAAATAGACTGAGATGTGGCTTTTTCCAGATACCGTTACACTTATTCTCACTGACCTTTCGTTCTTCCCTACAATACTTTCCTGAAGACCTCAGCAAGTGCTATTTTCCCACCTCATGCTACATATCAAAGTGACTCCTGCTAAGAAAAATAAATATTATTCTTGCCATAGTCGTAAGCTAAGGTGCAGTTTCAGAGCCTTCAGGAAACCACAGTGCAAATGCTCTTTTGGATTTCTTGTTTCATCACAAATGCGCTTGCCAATTCACAATCCGAGGAACAGAATTCAAAAACTTGCTCAGCCAAGAAAATGGCCTATACATTGCCTTTTGATTTCCTGTCATGCAAGCTTGTAAAACATTTTGGGATTACTAGCCTTCAGTGCAACATTTGGAACAGCTATACACAACATGGGTAGAGGTCACGTAGTCTTATTTGGTTTGAAATTGGCTTTTTTAGGAGACTGAGAAGCACCTGGCAGGACATGAAGCCATCCACTCTTCTTAGTAACATTGCTTAGCTGTGCCAAATGCCATTTTAACATAAGGTTTACATGGCAGAAAGGCCCAGTTTAGATTTTCCTTTAATTTGGCTTGAGAAGAAGCCACTACATGTTTTGGGCAGTAGCCAGACAAACAGTTATTATTTCTGAGATACGGAGAAGGATCAAAATATGAACAAATGGAGCTTGGATAGAGAAGTGAAGAACTTGAAGAGAATGGAAAAGAATTAAAACATTTATGAATGTAGCGGGACATTAAAGCTATTCATATCTAGGTTTACAGGATTGGAGCCATAAATCTGTGAATCTAACTTGTGTCCCAACCCTGTATGTTCTGCATGCCAAAAATGGATACTATGTTACTACTGGCTCCTAGGGACATAAAAATAGAGCCCTGCAAATTTGTGGGTATCCTCAGGTATTCATGGCTCATTCTTGCAGATATGGATGCAGATATATATTTTGTATCTAGAACCCTGCAAATGTGCAGATATTCTGTTAATATCTGTGGGTATCTGCATCTGGATGCACATATCCGCAGTCCGTTTTTGCAGATGCGGATACAATTTTGTATTCACGCAGGGCTCTATATAGAAGGGCGGTTACTTCTTTGCATTTCGATGCACATTCCATTCCACTTAATAATAATGTATGGCAATACATTGTTAGCTTTTAAATACTACAGTCTATCTGGAGATCTCAAAGTGCTTTACAAAGGATGTATCATTCCAATTTTACAGATGGGTAAACTGAGGCAAAACTAGGTACTTGCTCAATGTCAATCATCAAGCCAATAGCAGGGCTGAAAACACTCTCAGTGTCTTAAGTGTCAGTCTATTGAGCTATCTTCTAGGCAACACTGTCTCCCTTAAAAAATACTAGAAAGACAAGTGGATGTTATAAAACTAACAAATATATAAGGAACAAATGTTTAAGGGAATGGGCCTAGGCAGATGCATATTACAGTAGTAGGTTGACCATTAGGAAAAACTTCCTAACTATCAGAGTGGTTAGGCACTTCAATAAATTGCCTGGGGAGGTTGTGAAATCTCCATCATTGTAGATTTTTAAGAGTAGGTTAGACCAGTGGTCCCCAACCATTTAAGGTTACCGGGCGCCAGAGGGCAGGGCCCCCCCAAGGGCCGTGCGCCCGGGGCCGGCACCTCCCCCCTCAAGCGCCCCCATGCGCTGCGTGCCCAGATCGCGGGCGGCCAATCCGTGGTGCTCCCAGGGCCAGCGCTCACCGTGTGCCATGTGCCCGGGGCCAGGCCAGCCCCAAGCACTTGGCGGGCGCACACAAATGACCCCGCGGGGACCAGTGAGCACTGTGTTGGGGACCACTGGGTTAGACAAACACCTATCAGGGATGATCTACAAGCTGCTTTGTGCTGCTGAGAGTGCAAGACATTGGAATTGATGACTCTCAAGGTTCCTTCCAGTTCTATAACTCTATAAGAAATATCTGAAAAGAGTATGTGGCTGATCCAAACATAGAAAATCAATGAGAATCTGTTTTTTGGCTTACGCAGTCTTTGATCAGACCCTGTGAGAACAGAGATAAGAGAAAAAGAGAACTGGCAGTTAGCAGGAATGCTGAATGCTGTTAAGAATATAGGGAAGTGTTATGTTCAGACATCTTTACAATTTGCTCTTTTGATACAATTATGTGATACGAAGAGGGCAACAGATTTTGAAATATTCCAATATTCCTCAATGTTATAAATATTTTATTAGAATAATAGAAAAAATACATACAGATAACCATAGGATACACACACAACTGGAAGTTTAAGGATAAATTTAATACTTTTCAATATGAAACAAGATACTCAGTACATATCTCATGGAGATATATAACAAAGTTAAATAATGTAAAAGAATAATCATGAAAATGACACGACAGGGTGTAGAACTTTCTTAAACAAGGATAGAAAGATTCAACTTTTCATTGCATGAAACCGAACTATATATTTACTAGAAATGTCTGTTTCCCTCCATCTGTGATTTTTTGGAAACATCAATGGTTAGCCATATTTAAAAGCAACTAGCCATTTATGTTCATTTTTTAAACTATGTATGTACAGTATATACAAATCTTGCTCAGATAGCTAGCAAGATAGTTTGTGTGTTACACTAATGATAATTTGATATCTGAATGCATATTTCTATGGTGACATCAAAATTTTACTGACCTTGGTTCGCTCTTGAGGTTGAAATTTTTTATTCTCTTTGTGTTGTATCAAACACTTTGAGATTAAACTGAAAAAATAGAATATCATTTTTATGTCACATGAATATTTGACTCTTTGTAATTTAATATTAGATTGAGAGCTGTCTGAAAGGACAGAAAAACATATGGATTTGTATAAGCTTTGCAAATGTAAAAAATAAAATGTACCAGATTTGGCATCTCTTTTATATATTGCTATGGAAAAACATAGATTTAGAACAATCTTTATAACAAGGACAAAAAGTCTTTGCTTATATATATATTTCTATATATCTACTAAAAGCTATACCATATTGCCATAGTCATACCAAGAATTATAAGATGTTCACGGGATTTATTATAGAATGACAGGCCAGTTGAGATAGATGGTGCTGCTTAGACACAGAGATCCCAAAGGAGAAATATGGACAGCAGTGAATCCTAAAAGGGAGAGTAGGAATATTAACAAATATTGAATCAGCAAAGATTTGCAATGTGACATGATGGACAAGGGGCCAGTGTAATTTGGGTTCAATATTCAGAACTACATCATAGAGCAGGGATGCAACAGTTCCTTTCCATAAGACCATGCTGCATTTATACCTAAAATATAGTGTTCAGTTCTGGGTACTTCATTTTTTAAAAAACAGCTTGTGAAGCTGGTGGGAAATCAGAGATGGGCAACAAAAATGATCTGGAAGTTGGAGGGATCAGGTTGTAAACACAAACTATAGTGCTAAATATATATGTGAGAACCTGGCAAAGGAGAATGAAATAGTGGTATGAGGGGAAAAAAAATCTATAATTCATTCAAAATAATATAATGGAGAGAAAGAACTTGTGTTCTTGAAGGGAGGTAAAAAAATGTATGCTCATTCGAAGGAAAAAAAAGATAAACCTTTGAAATGTGGCTCCCAGAAGTGCTGGAAACCTATTCTCCTGGACTTTCAAAGGTAAATTGGACAAAACATGATGGATTAGGTCTTTTCCTTCTCTAATACCTAAAATAATCTGTCAGATTTAGAGATGATTATGTAAAAGGACAGTATGCAAGCTTATCTGAATGTACTGGGTAAATTCACTTTTTAAAAAAAATCTCATTGGTCCAAGATTTGTCATCAGATTCCAGGTAAATATGCATTCATTTCCTTCAGTTTGCACAGATTAGCATTATTCTATCACAATGACATAGGATGTACTCAAAACAATTTAGTGCCATTGGAAAAAGTGGAGTTCATCATAAAGCTAAGGTGTATCTGAGATGCTGGGAAGCTTTGAAACCTTATTATAATAGTCTTACTCTCATTTATATCAGATTTGACAAATGTATTGTGTAAACTCCTTTGGTTCAAGTATTAAGGCATTTTAGAGTTCTTTAAAAGGATTTGCTGAATTTTTATATGTTGGTTTTTTTTTTTTTAAGTTTACCCTACAATGGGACTATGAAGGATTTAAAAACACACCGGAGTTGGGAAAAAAAATAAAACCCCATGCATAACAACTGCATTTTTTTTTTAAAAAGCACTTTTGTTAGTAATTGATTTAATACATCCAATGAATGAGAATGTATCACCACAACACTGCATTAAAAGTCAAGAAAGATACTGTTGGTATAAAGGTGGATAAGCTGTAGATGTTCAAGACTGATGCACCAGAACCTCTTGCATCCATACCTGCAACAAATGAAAAAGTTTGGGATTAAATTAATGCAAATATATGTGAGGTCTCAAAACAAAGCTATTTGGGCACACAACTCCAATTAAAATTAGTTCTTGTTAGGAACGTAGATACTTTTGAGGATCTTGCACTCTGTCATTTTTTAGCTCAGATTTATTACAGATCTTAATTTCTGCTAATCAATGCAAGGTTTACCAAATAATTTTAAATATGCATAAAGAATTGAAATACATTCAAAGTGTTAGTTTGCATTGTGAAACTCAACTAAACTAAGCTCAAGTCAAGTTCATGACCCTAATGCTATTATGATTGTCTTGTACCCTGTCACTGGGGTATAGAACTTTCATAAAACATTTGCAGAGCAAAATCTTTCAAAAATTGTTTTTCCAGGAGGCATGCACTTGGCCAAATCCTCAGCTGGAGTAAATCAGTGAAACCCCATCTCTTGTGAGAAATTCTAAGGCCTGAGCACTCCTTGAGTACCACAGTAGCAAGATGACGACTCCATGAGCAGAAAATCATCACATTGCTTACTTGGGCCAGGTCTACACTAGGGGATAAGTTTGAATTATCCAAACAACACTAGGGGATAAGTTTGATCCAGCTATGTTAATTGTGTAGCTAGAGTTGACATACCTCGATTCAAACTTTGGCACTGTCTGCACAGTGGGAGGTCAATGGGAGAAACACTCCTGTCAACTTCCCTTACTCCTTGCAAGTAGGAGTAATACTGGTGCTGACAGGAGTGCCTTCTGCATTCGATTTAGCAGGTCCTTATTAGACCCACTAAATTGAATGCCAGAAGATCAACCTCCAAAGCGTCAATCCATGAGTAAGTACAGATGTTGCCTTGGACATGCAAAATCTGGAGCAACAAAGATCAGAATTTGTGCACCTTCTGTATCTGCTCTGCCCATAATTTTTGTAGTGTCAAACAATATGTCAACAGGGGAACCACAGTGTTAACAAGGCACTGATCTAGGAGTCCAGTGACTTGGATTCTCTTCCCAGGTCTGCCATTGACATGCTGTGCAGTCTGGTGCTAACCACTCCACCTCTCTGTACTTGTTTCTCCCTCACACTTTGCCTATTTAAATTTGTCAGGCTTTGCAGCATCTCTTACTAAGCTGTATGTTCAGTGACTAGCACGAGGGTTTCTGACATCGGGAGGCATTTCTCTAAGACAAAATAATGACATCGCCTATGAGTGACGACATACTAGTCAGCTTGGGAATCCTTATCTGATCACTGCTAGTGCCATCTCCACCATCAGTTGTCGCTTTTACTTCGATAATGTAGTCTTCATTGAATGGGAGTAGAAGTTCTGCTGATGTCATATTGGTGTTCAGTATATTCACATGATTTTGATTGCTAGTTCTGTACAAAACCTGCAACACAAAATAAACAGATTTTTTTAGGGATGATGCATGTAGTTTTTCTTCCACCATGTTCTTTTCTGAATTTAATTTCTTGCAAAAGGGTTAAATTCTAAAATAACTTTGGAGGGGATCTCAGTTTTAGTTGAGCAGAGTCATATTCAATATCTAGAAAGGCAATAAAAGCAGATATTAATCAAGCTCTTTTATGCCAGCTTTAATCTAAAAAGGCACTATAATGATAACAAATGAATAATATATTCTCTTGAGTTTCTTAGTAAAGTATTGTTCTATAAATTATCCCTCCACTTGGAACTCATCAGTATCTCGAGCAAACACTTAAAGCAACAAATAGAAAGGAGCTAATAAAAATGTGGAAATTATGGGCTCTCCTGGAAAAAGTGCTGCCAGTATTGAATGGTATTCTGTCATGGAACTTAACTGTATTTGTCCTGATGCATTTTAAACACTGCGAGCTCTATCCATCCCTTGGTTATTTCAGTATTCATTGAGGTAACCCAGGGTTGTAGCCCACAATGCTAAAATATTTCTCCCTGGAGGAGGAAGGATATTGGTGGTGGTGTCCAGTAGCTCAATGTGTCCGCACCTCTCTTGCTCTTTTAAAGTCTGGACTTGACCAGGATAACAAAAGTGGGTTTCCTGACTGGGAAGATAGCATGGATTGGAAGCCCAGAGCACATGCTGATCCAATGGTATCCCCAAATGATAGCATCCATTAGAGTGATTCTTATACTCAGAGGGGCCTTTAGTTGCCAGAGGTAATTGCATACAATAGAAGATATCAGTAAGAAGGGACTAGAAAAACAGCAGAAATCCACTGGAAATGTAGTCGGAATAGCCCCACTATAAGTTGTCAGTGCCTATCTATCTTGCTGAGACAAGGTAGGTTGAGGAAATATCTTATTGGGCCAACTTCTGTTGGTGAAAGAGACAAGCCTTTGAGCTACATAGAGATCTTCTTCAGCTCTGGGAAGGAGAGCTCTATGTCGCTTGAAGGCTTGCCACCAACAGAAGTCAGTCCACTAAAAAAATATGACCTTACTCAGTTTCTGATTTCCTGGCACCAATACGGCTGCAGCCGCAGCTGCCTACCTGACAGCCTCTTGCACTGCCCTGTAGGTTGCAGCGCTGCTCAGAATTGTTAAGAGATCCCTCAACACGCCCCTTGCACTCTCAACCCCACCTCTAAGCCACAACATGCCCCTGAAACCATGGCCTGTAAGGTGGTCCTCAGGGAATTATTTTATGGCTTTCTTCCTTCATAATGGCTGAGGTGGGAGATTCCTCCATTGGCAAACGTGGGATTTTTAAGGCCTCTTTAGCTGCTCCAGGGCTCTTTTTGGCGAAGTTCTCTGATGCAGAGGTAATGATCTCTCCTCTTAAGGGCACGTCTAGACTATGTTTAAATTTTGAAAGAGAATATGCAAATTCTGCAGGAATTTGCATATCTTCTTTAAATCGTGTTTTCAAAAGCAGGTCTTTTGAAAGTGAAAGTAGCTTGGACGTGTTTTTTCAGAAAATCCTCTCTTTTTCGAAAAACCGCATAATCCTCATTTTTTTAGGAAGAGCGGTTTTTTGAAAAAGGGTTTTTTTTTTCTGAAAAAAACGTATCCAGACTACTTCCACTTTTGAAAGACCCGCTTTTGAAAAAGCAATCGGAAGAAGATATGCAAATTCCCGTGGAATTTACATATCCTCTTTCGAAATTTAAACGTAGTCTAGATGTGCCCCATGTGCCTATGTCACTTTTGAAAATGGGTTTTAGGTGCTTTTGAAAACTTTTACCTGTGTAAAAAGACTTCGGCAATAAACATTTATACTGCATGTATTGACGTTATAGCCATGGCAACCTACTGTTGTGCCAAATACTGTAGAATTAGTGTTGAATCTGTGACTATGTATATTTGCATTCCAGCTATGGCCTGAGAGCCCAGAGACCTAACTTTCCAGATGCGTTACAACAGGCTGTAACTAACCATCAATCTCTTAATACAACCCTGAATAACACAAAAATGTTGTCAGCATTGACTTGTAAAGACTTGTTTATAGTAATAACAGCAAGGGATGCAAATAAAAGTAGCTCTAAATTAGCATCCTCTGTAAGCAATTAAGACAGGGGGTTCTCAAAACTTTCTGGTCTGCGTCCCACCCCGTTCGATGCAGACCTTTCTGTGGATCACCAGCCAACCATCCAGGATGACAAAATGGGTGCAGGAGGGGGTGGGGATCTGGCCAGGAGGTTGGGTGCAGGAGTGGGCGGGGGTGGGAGGGTGTTTGCTTTGGAGGGAAGGTGCAGAAGCAGGGTGAGAGGCTGGGCATAAGAAGGAGCAAGGGTGCTGGAGCAGGCTGGCACATGGCAAGTCTAAATCTATTGGACTGGCAATGCAATTTGGGGTGCAAATTGTGTAGATTTCCTTCAGCTGAGGATCTGGCTCACTGTTTTGTTCTAAATGAACTAATCGAAGCGGCTATACAAAGGAGGTGTAGGGAAGAGGTTTTGGGAGTGGCATTGCACAGCCCACGCTCGGGAGTTATGCAAAATAGCTGCATCTGTGAGCATTTTAAATTCTAAATTTGTTCTGTGGCACCTTAGAGCCTAACAGATTTATGTCATGCATCTGATGAAGTGTTTTTTATTGATGAAAGTTTATGCCCAAATAAATCTGTTAAGTCTCTAAGGCACCACAGGACTCCTCATTGTTTTTGCAGATACTGACTAACACAGCTACCCCTCTGAGTCTAAATTTGTTGCCTTGGAAATGAACATGAAAAAAAGCACAAAATTGAAGTGTTTATTGCCATAAAGTACTGTCACTATACTGTTTTTACCTACCTTATATCCAGTTACTTCAGATTCATTCTCCATTGCTTTCACTTGCTCCCAGTTCAGTACTACCTTGGAGTCTGTAACATTCCATATAACATTTCCTGGAGGCTGACTGGGTGCTTGAAATACATAATGAAAGCATGATTTTAATTTACTTGGCATTAGTGATTTATTATACAGCAGCAAATAATAGTTCAGGTAATTGACTGTCATTACATGTTAGATGTAAAAGCAACTCAGAGCACCATCATTTGTATGCTGTATGGTTCAGAGACTAAATTGGAAAAACAGAAGAGGAGATAAATAGAGACATACAAAAATGTTATTTTTGAGGCTGACTTATCAGACTACGGTCCTTCATTGAACATGGCCAGATTGGCTTTTGTATCAAGAGATAAAAACAATGAATTAGAATAAATTACAATAAAATAAATGATGATATAGACATTTTAGATCTTTAACATATTGTTAAGGCTGCAAATATTTTGCACTGAATAACTTCCTTCACAAATGTAGTCTTTCTTCATTTGAATGTGTGGGTTATAGCAAAAGTATTTGACATTTCTTTTGCTACTCTGGGTATGATTATGAAGTTATCTGTAGATTTTCAGTAATTCTCATTAGAGCTGTAGTCAAAATGGTCAGATTAATCAATCACTATTTTCTCTGTTTCCTGATGGGATGAGGCCACAATTTTAAAAAAAGGACTAGTAAACGTTGGGTGCCCAAATTATTGAGACACCTCAAAGGGGCCAGATATGCAGAAACAAACTCCCTTCCTTTGAAACTCAGGATCCCTTAAAGCAGTGAAGGGCGACCCAAGCTAGTGAGTGGGTCTCAGAGTGGCCCTCCATCTCAGTGGGCATCAAGATTGCCATAAGATGGTCTCCCAGGATCGGGTAGTTTTGCTGACTGCACTTGCATACCTAGAATTTCCAGAGTGTGCAGATTCAACCACAGCAGTGCTTTGGTTGGATACAGAGGGAGCACACAGCTCATGCAATCAGCATGTACCTCACTTCATTTGCCTTTGCTTTATGTGACTGTTACTTGAGAAACACTGGCAGGAAAAAAAAACCTACGCACATGAAAACCAGAAAAATCTGACAACCTGGTGCATAGGCACTGGTAAACAAAATGTCTCTTGGGCCACACGTAGAACCCCAAGGAGCAGCATGCTGACCTCAGGCTATCAGTTGCCCACCCCTGCTTTAAAGCATCTTATTCCTACAGAATAAGCATCTACAGGCAGTCCCCGACTTACGCGGATCCGACTTATGTCGGATCCGCAGTTACGAACGGGGCTTGCCCCGGAGGACACGGACTGCAGGACCTCGCGGTCCTGCCGCCCGTGTACTCCGGGGCTTTCTCCGCATCTCCCTGGTCTGCAGACCAGGAAGACACAGAGCAAAGCCGCGGGGGGGCTCGGGCAGCGGGGCAGCCCCAGGCGTCCTGATTCAGCTGCTGCTGGTCAGTTTCATTTGCAATTCCGACTTGTCTCATCTGCATCCCTTTTCTGGAAAAGGGGTGCAGTGTAGACACAGCCCAGGTGTATAGGTATGGCTTGGGAACTCATTTTATAAAGTCAAGCAAATATTCTCTTTTTCCAAGTATTTTCCATGCACTAATATCCTCTAGAGCTGAATCTTATAGCATATTGCTCTTAAATGAGAAACTGCTGAGCTACAGTTAATCTGCAAATTTGACACCATCAGTTTAGGATTAAACAAAGACTGTGAATGGCTAGCCAAGTACAAAAGCAGTTTCTCCTCTCTTAGTGTTCACACCTCCACATCAGCTGCTAGAAGTGGGCCCCACTCTCCTTGACTGAATTAACCTTGTTATCTCTAGCCTTATTCTGGCCTGCATATTTATACGTGCCTCTAGAAATTTCCACTACATGCATCTGATGAAGTGGGTCTTTGCCCATGAAAGCTTATGCTCCAATACATCTGTTAGTCTATAAGGTGCCACAGGACTCCTTGTCGTTACAGCATATTTTAGTAATTCTCATGGATTGGGTTTGCAAAGAAATCATTCCTTTAAACCCATAGCAAAATACTAATATGTTATCTGTAAACAAGTGGGAAAATGTACAATAATTACGCAGACATCATAAGCCTCTACCATTTGCCTTACAGATGTAACTCAAGTATAGATGCACAAATCAATTTTTTTGTTCAGTGGCTGAATCATAAAAAAATGTCAAAATTGGTTGAATTGTATCAACAGAAACAATTAGAAATGTCCACTAACCTTAGAAAAAATATGTATTCTACCTGTACATTTATTTGAAAATATTATCTTAAATTATATATATATATATATGCAGAATAGTCCATTTAATTTGAGGGGTTTTATTTTTTATTTAAAAAAAATAAAACAGAGAAATTCCAATAGCTAAAAGAAACAAACAAAAAAAATCAAAATATTTTGTTTCACAAATACCACAATGAAGTGTTTTGACAATTCTTAATTTTTACAATTTTCCGAAATTAATCCAAATTTATGAATTGTTTCATAACATGAAACAACTGGACTAAAAAAATTGCACCACAATTTTGCCCAGCTCTAAGCATGTGAATAGTTCCATGGACTTCACTGGGACTATCAATGTACTTGCATTTAGTCACATGCTTAAGAACCTTTCTGAATTAGGGCTTCAATGCAGAACATATGTCCCAATGAATTTTATGTATACTGCACGTACTAATAAACATTAATCTGTTTTATCATATGGTTTTATGAGTGATCTGAACTTTTGCATAATTCTAATTTTATAAGGAAGCAGTGTCATTCTTGATCTTTGTTTTTAAAATATTTATTTGCATAAACTTAAGGTTTAAACCTAAAGTATGCTGCAAAAATATTCTGTCAAATATTTGGAATGAACAGAATATAATTACTGAAAAAATGTAAAGCCCTTCTTTCTGAAGGAAAATTAACTCTCCCCCAAAACAGTTCATATGTAAGAGCCAGTGTTTGACCTCTTTGCTATGCAAACAACTAAAAAGCTCTTTGGCACAATGGCCTTAACTTAACCCAACCTTTATAAGCTGAATTCACAGTTTAACTAGCTTTATATTAAGTTTCTAATTAATAATATTATGCTCATTTGAAAATGATTTTTGCCTCTCCAATGACTACTGCAGGAGCACGATTACCGAAATAGGTGTATTCTTCTGCAGGAGCTATTACAATAACTGGCTCCTCCTTGCTTCATTTCAGGATCTTCTTCACCAATTGCCAAGCCTGTACAGAAACTTATATTTGCATCTCTCTCCACCACATCAAGAAGTTTCAATTAAGAGAGAGCATCTAATCATTATAGACCAACTGTGAGATAATTGACCATGATGGGAATTATGAGTCCCATGCTGAACTGAAGCCTATTAAAAATGAAATGTGACTGGTTGACTTTCCCTTAGAGAGTTCTAATTAGGTTTATTCCTAGAATGGTGACACAAAATGAATTTTACCATTAGATTTATAGGAATTAAAATAGGGGAGTTGCTCTGATGGATCAATATATTGCATTTCTGCTTTTAGCTCTGCCTGATGTAATTGAAAACAATGAAGCTACTAGGGCAAGTTTAAACAGCCTTTATTAGGAGGTCACCTTCAGTGACACTCTTGCAAGGTTAATAAATGTGATGATACTTTCTTAGAAATATGAAAATGTGCATAATATTGAACAGGGGGAAATACTGTTTCAAAGGTGGTTGATACAGACCCTGCAACAGAAACAATTCAGTACGACTTAAAGCCGTGTTTTTCAACTGGTGCTTTCAGCCCCTCTCCACCTCCCAGTATTGGACGTAATGAGAAGTAATCACTGGGGCTATGAAGCAAATTTTAGAACAATCTAATGCAAATAAAATATTGCTTTCCTTTTCTCAAAACACCCTTAACCATCCAAGTCAGGTTTTCTGTCAATCTCTCAAAACACACACATTTATATAGGCTTAGCATCAAAACACTTTTTAAAAACTCTTTCTTTTATAAGACATAAAAGAGGGGCACAATTTATTTTCATTAAATAAGGAGATGCCAGCTGGAAGAGGTTGAAGAAAAAAAAGGCTCTACATATAATGAACTGACTATGAAGAAAACATTGACTATTATATATGTAGACTGTGAAGTTGAGCTCTCATGATTAATGATTATGGTATATGACTTGTATGTTTCTTGTTAGAGATTAATATGAACTAGTATCTTATAGGGTGTATGCAAAAATGTGGCAAGTACAGCTATAACAATTATATGCAGAATGAAAAGTGTATTATTCAAATAGATTTGAAGGGGTATTGGTAGAAATTAAAAAGCTTAAAACATGAGCAGATGTAAGAAAGGGACACTTATTTTCAGTACATTTTAATGAAAAAAAATGTCCATTTGTCACTGAAAATTTTGAATTTTCAAATTCTTCAAACCGGTTTACTCAAACATAGTAGAGAATGAAAAGAAAGGAAGGATGAGATAGTAATTTCAGACTGATGATGAATGTTTCATGACTGGAGAGTTTAAAGCAATTCTAAAAAAGCCACATTTGAATTAGTTTTCTTTGGAAAAAGAGAAGACTTGAAACATTAAAGTTCTTTGCCTGAGTATTAAAGTGATGCAAAAGGTTGTATACTTTCACTTAATTTAAGGGAAATTTTTTTTTAATTGCCACACACTTCTGTTGTGCCACAATTTATTCACCTTCATTGATCAATACCAAAATATCTATGTAAAGCTAGAAACTTTTAAACAGCCTGTTCCATCTACTTGATATATTAATTCAAGGCCAGCCCCAAAGGCCATTGAAGTCAATGGGGTGAGACCTTAATTCAATTACTATCACAGTCAAGTTGCTTTGTCTCTCCTATATTCTCCCTAGACACCACAGTGTCACAAAAAAAGGACTGCAGCATCAGTGAATGGATCAGCTAGTAGTCTTAGGGAAGAAAACTTGCATTTAAACAAAAATATGAAATACATGTTGCATGAATAAAAAATTATGAGCAAGAAGGGAACAAAAGTTCAGTAAAATGCTATTCAAAATGACAGTGGTGTTTTTACTTAATACATTTTGATACAGGATACAGTAGAATAGACAATATGAGTACAATTTTTTATTAGAATGATTAGATAACTTTTTGTATTTTCACAGACCAATTTTTAAATTCTAGTGGGCAAAATCCTGCCTGCCTTACTCACATGAGTTGCCAAGACATTAACTTTATTGGGATCTATTCTTCATGGGCTTTAGTCTGTGAATATAGAGTCAAAGGATGCATCTACACTGCACCGTTATTTTGAGATAATTAGTGTTATTTCGAAATAACAATGCTAGCGTTTACACAGCCATTCTATTATTTTGAAATAATTTTGAAATAATGGACAGCTGATTCTGAAATCTGTAAAACTCATGCTATGAGAAATAAAGCCTATTTGGAAATAGCTATTTTGAAATAAAGCGTGTGTAGATGCTCCACTGCTGCTATTTTGAAATAGCCACTCACCATTGGCCATTCTAATTTATTCCTTCCCAATGACTCCTGGGGCTCTAAACTGAAATAACTATTAGCTTATAAGCTAATGTAGATGCGCTATGTCAAAATAAGTGTGCAGTGTAGACATACCCTAAGGCTGCGTCTAGACTGGCAAGTTTTTCCGCAAAAGCTACTGCTTTTGCGGAAAAACTTGCCAGCTGTCTACACTGGCCGGTTGAATTTCTGCAAGAACTCTGACTTCCTACTGTCTGAAATTAGTGCTTCTTGTGGAAATACTATGCTGCTCCCATTCGGGCAAAAGTCCTTTTGTGCAAAGCTCAGATTTGTTTTGTGCAAAAAAGCCCCGATCGCGAAAATGGCGATCGGGGCTTTTTTGCGCAAAAGCGCATCTAGATTGGCACGGACGCTTTTCCGCAAAAAGTGCTTTTGCGGAAAAGCGTCCATGCCAATCTAGACGCTCTTTTCCGCAAATGCTTTTAACGGAAAACTTTTCCGTTAAAAGCATTTGCGGAAAATCATGCCAGTCTAGACGTAGCTTAAGGGTACATCTACACAGAATGCTTATTTCAAAATAGCACGTCTACACTACAAGGAAGCCTCAAAATTAGTCCAAGGCAGGCTTCCCTAATGTGGATGTGCTACCTCGATTTAGAGTTGCAGGGAATAATTACTTGGAATGGCCCTGGGAAGGAGCTATTACAAAACAGTAGCAGTGGATTATCCATACTACTGCTATTCCAAAATAGCTATTTTGGAATAAGCATTATTCCTTGTGGAATGAGATTTAGAGATTTCAAAATAAGCGGTCCATTATTTCGAAATGATTTCGAAACAACAGAATTAGTTATTTCAAAATAACTGTACTGTGTAGATGCACCCTATGTGGATATATCAGAGTCTGGCTCTGAGTATATGTTTGGCCCTTTATTCAGATATATTTGTGGATTTATATTAGTTAAAAAAGCAATGCTTCAAAATTTATGGCATGGAACTGCATCAGAACAGATGCAAAACATTTCCAGTTTTGTGGAAATCAACACAGCATTTGTAAAGTCTCTGGAGTTAAATCTTGTTTTGGGAGTAGTGTGGTATCTTGTGAGTAATTTGGGAAAGACGACCCACAAGTCAACTTGAGTGATTGTTTTGGGTGAACTGAAGTGCACCTCATAAGCCAGGCTCTACAGAGCTTATATTATAAAGCCCCGAACTAGTCAGTGAGTCACTTGGTTCCCTAGCACAGAAGCTTGTTTTTCAACATAAAATCAAGCCTGTCTTTTGAAAATTCTCCCTGTCACTAAGCATTTAACAGTCCAATCTGACACACGTTTTGAAACCCATGGTGATGGCTTTCAGCTAATCAGGTGCATGAGCATATCTGATGTTTGCAGAACTATGATCATGCAGAAGTGAGTGTTATTTCTGATCTTAAATTTGAAAAACTTCGTGTTCTATTCTAAATGAAAGTCTGGTTCATTTATTCCTCTCATCATTCCCATTAATGCACCAGTTCTTCCTTTTGCCTGCAAGTGATGAAAATCCATTCTGGCCCTTCCCTCATTTATTTAGACTGATGATACTCACGTGTCTTTTTTGTAGTGGCATTTACTGTGGCACTAAATGGTCCTGACCCAGCGCTGTTGTATGCACGGACAGCTGTGTAATAGGCTAAATTGCTCTTCAAGCCTGTTATTCTGACTGATGTCTCATTCCCTGTAGCTTTTACTTTATTTGAAGATTCTTCTTTTCCACCATTATTCCAGTACCTGACCTGTGATACAAAACATAACGAGTTAAAACTCTTTCATGACAAAATGTTCACGCACAGTATTATGTTTGATTCCTCTAAGTGCTTTTTTCTTTCTTGAAAAAGAGTCGAATTACCTGAAAGTTGGAGAATAACACATATCCTATGAAAATAGCATCGCTATTGCCTCTCTGGCTTTACCTTTCATACTAATATTTCACTCTTAGTGTGGTTATAGAAAAGAGAAACGTTAGACACAGTTTGAATTAAAATGACAACCATTAAAGGAAAGGCATTAGTTCATCAATGGCTGTTTACTCCAACCTTCTCCCACCCTTATAAGTCTCTTCACCTCAACTTCCCACCATATGTGCCCCTTTTATCCCCTCTCCTTCATCCTGCCTCCCTAACTTCCCTTTGTCTTCAATGTCTCCTCTCCCCTCACTTTTCTTTCCCCCATAACAAGGCCCTCCACCCCCTCATAGAACTAATATTATGTTTGGTGCCAATATATGGTTCACTCTGCTTGTATGTTCTACCCCTCTTCCCACCCAGTGGCTGCTCCCTCTACTGCAAGCACTTCAGGCCAGGGGATGTCTATTATGTGGCGTTTGTACAGTACCTGTCACAATGGGGCCCCATTCTTGGACCTTAGGCAACTATCATGACAAACATGATTAATATTAATAAAGAAACAATAATACGACACACACATATTAAACTCATTAGAACACTACATCTCATTCAACAGTTCCTTTGGAAATTAAAGTTGTAGTTATGAAAAATATCAGCTTAAGACAGAGGCAAATCTATGACTACCATGAGAGGGATCACAATGCCCATTTTAGTGGGTTCTCAAAGATACTTGGAAAGAGACACCGACACCAAGATTAGTCATAGAGAAGGAGAAAGAGAAGAAAATTCTCGACTATATATAACCTATACTGTGGACATCACTGACCCTAGCCTCTGTTTGCCAGAAGCTGGGAATGGGCGACTGGAGATGGATCATTTGATGATTCCCTGTTCTTTCATTTCCTCTGGGACACCTGGCATTGGCTGCTGTTAGAAGACAGGATTCTGGGCTAGATGAACCTTTAGTCTGACCCAGTATGGCCGTTCTTATATTCTACAATGTCAGATTTTCAAGAAATATTTTTTTTTTCAAAAGACCAGTAGAATTTTTATTGATCCTTTTCTACTAGCTCAAATATAGGTCCAGATTCTGAGCTGCATCTGATCTGTGACTTGGACAACTCTGGGGAACAGGAGCCATGGCGGCTGTATGAAATCTTTTGTAACTCTAAGATACTGAGGCCAACTGAGCATGAGCCCAGCCCTTGGCATCCCTGAATATTGTTTTAATTAAAACTGACTGGCTGAAGAACAAAGGGCCCATTCTCACAAATGGAGTGTTGCCATGTGGGATTAGTCAGTCATGTGGGGCAGAGTGGGGTAGAGGCCTGGGGGGAGAGGACTTGTCCTTTCCCCCTCCCCATCCAGCGGGATGACCCTGACTAGAAATTTGTCTTGGCCAGATTGGCATTCTGTGATCAGCAGGGGGAGCAGCAGAAAACAAAGCAGGGACAGTCACAACAGCAGCAAGTATGGACTGCCAGAAGTTCTCATTCTGGCAGCAGTTTTAGTGAGCTTGGTCTGGTGTAGTGCAGAAAACAAGGCAATGCTCTAAGTCGGCACAAAAATCTATGATGATTTTGTTCTTGAAATCTCAAGATGGTTTGTAATGAATGCATGTGCTCATTTAGACCACAGAAGCAGAAAGTGAACCCTAATGTATTCTGGCTTAGAATAAAATCTAGGTGGAAAGCTGAAACCATAGGATAACTGAGTGACTTATTTTCAAATAAAGAGCTATTAATGAAAAAGCCGATTTCAACCATAAGAATGACCATACTGGGTCAGACCAATGGTCCATTTAGCTCAGTATCCTGTCTTCCAAAAGTGTCCAGTGCCAGATGCTTCCAAGATAATGAACAGGACAGGGCAATTATTAAATGATCCATGCCCTGCTGCCAGGCCCCAGCTTCTGACAATCCAGACTTTTGGGACACATGGGCTACACGTCTACACTGGCCCCTTTTCCGGAAGGGGCATGTAAATTTCAGCAGTCGTCGTAGGGAAATCCGCGGGGTATTTAAATATCCCCCGCGGCATTTAAATAAAAATGTCCGCCGCTTTTTTCCAGCTTTTAAAAAAGCCGGAAAAGAGCGTCTAGACTGGCCCCGATCCTCCGGAAAAAGCGCCCTTTTCCGGAGGCTCTTATTCCTACTTCAAAGTAAGAATAAGAGCCTCCGGAAAAGGGCACTTTTTCCGGAGGATCGGGGCCAGTCTAGACGCTCTTTTCCGGCTTTTTTAAAAGCCGGAAAAAAGCGGCGGACATTTTTATTTAAATGCCGCGGGGGATATTTAAATACCCCGCGGATTTCCCTACGACGACTGCTGAAATTTACATGCCCCTTCCGGAAAAGGGGCCAGTGTAGACGTAGCCCTAGAGTATGGGGCTGTATCTCTGACCATCTTGGCTGACAGCCTGTCTTCCACAAACTTGCCTCATTCTTTTTTGATCCCAGTTATAGTTTTCACCAGGTAGTGAGTTCCCCAGGTTAAATGTGGGTTTTGTGAAGAAGTTCTTCCTTCAGTTAGGTTTAATCCTATTGCCTATTAAATGTGCTTGGATGACGACTGGATTTTGTGCTATGAATTTCCTTATTCACTTTCTCCACCCTATTCATGATTGTATAGAACTCAATCATTTCCCCACTTGATATTTCTTTTCCAAGCTGAATAGTCCCAGTCTTATTAATCTCTCCTCATATGGAAACTCTTCCATTCCCCTACTCATTTTGCTGCCATTCTCTGTACCTTTTCCATTATATAATTTTTGAGAAAGGGTGATCAGAACTAGATGAGGCATTGAAGGTATGAGAGTACCATGGATTTATATAGTGGCATTATGACATTTAGTATCTTTTTATTTAAGCCTTTCCAAATGGCTTCTAACATTGTTAGCTTTTTTGATTGGTACTTCACACACAACTTTCAGTGAAAGTTTTCAGAGGATACAATGACACCAAGATCTCTTTATAGCTCTTTGAAGTCTGCTTTGGACTTAACTACCTTGAGTAATTTGTGTTGTCTTCAAATTTTGTCATCTCATGGTCTACCCCCTTTATCCAGATCATTTATGAACATGTTGGACAGCACTGGTCCCAGTATAGATTCCTGAGGAACGCTGCTATTTATCTCTCTCCATTCTGACCATTTATTCCTATTCTGTCTTTTAATCATCTACTGAACCATAAGAGGAAATTTCCTCTTCCCCATGACTACTTACCTTGCTTAAGAGTCTTTGTTGAAGGACCATGTCAAAGGCTGAGAGTCTAAGTATACTATATACACTGAATCACCCTTCTCCATATGTTTGTTGCTCCCCTCAAATAATTCTAATTACTGGGTGTGGGTATAGCTGAAATCCCAGCATAGTTATTGAGGTTTCTATTTTATACACTCTCTAATCACCCTGAGCATTTCACAATCACCATCATCCACCACCATCCGGGTCAGGTGGTCGGTAATCTATTCCTACCACTATATTCAAATTATTATTTGAACATACTGAATGACTGCTAACCCTCAAATAAATAAATAGGAAACAAAACATAATTATGGCCATGCTACCTTACTGCAAGGTGCATAGTTCAAGAGATTTACCTCATAACCCAGTAACCGTCCACTACTCATTTTCCAAGGAATGGCATGCCAGGACACTTCAATTACTGAAGATGACAGGCTTTTTGCAGAGACACCAAAAGGTGCTATGGTAGGCTCTGTATTTGGAAATAAAAACATAAGAGAACAGTAGCATTAGGAAACAAGGAAAATAAAAATGTCAGCATGGCTTTGAATTGAAAATGGCCTCCATAACTGTTAAGCAAATACTCATTCAGCTATTGTACTATTATCAAACATGCATTAAGAAAACCATTCAAGAGAGGATTCAAACACACACCCTCCTCAGCAGAAAACACTGTGGTTACTGGGCTAAATGGCCCTTCTCCTTTATTATTATATACACCAACTTTGACTTCATACGGTGAAAACGGCAGGATGCTTTCATTTCTAAAGACATATCTTGGTGTATCAGGAGACGTGACTACGGTCTGTATCCATGTTGTAATGCCAAGAGGTCGGAAAGCAACAACATATCCAAATCCTTCACCATTTTGTAGCTCCTCAGGAACAGGCTGTACAAAAAGAAAGATACAAGTTCATGGCTTATGAGTGGTATTTTAAAGCATGCTTCCTTCAGGCTACCTCACAATTTATACTGGAAAACTGCCTTTAACACCATACATTGTTAGGAATGTTGCTTGTTTTTCACTAAGTAAATTGGATTGACAGAAAATGAGCAAAAATAGAAAAAAATTGCTACATTTTATATTAAGATTCCATTTATAAACTGTTTATAAAGGGTTAAGAAATTATTCATATCTATATGAAAAGTTAATAAGTCGATGAGGACAACACATTGCTTACTACTGTGGGTTATAGCTATTTAACACCTATTGAAGTGAAACTATCAATAACACATTGTACTTCTGAATGTAACATTTTTATAGCATTTATTAAACCTTTTATAAATGATTTATAAATGGAACTCTTAATATGAAGTATTACCCAACTGTCTCCTTTACTCCTATGTGCCAGCATGGGAAGTCCAAAACTAGCAGAATCAAACAGATGCTCCAGAATGCCACTGGAAGTGGACAAATTCAAGGCATATTTTTTCTGCTTGACTCTTCAACAGTATGCTTCTACACTTCTCTTAACATCTGTGCTAAGCCGGTAGCAGTCTCATGTTTTCTGTTGATTCTGTTCTGGGACAACAACTAAGGGTATGTCTACACTCCACCTAGTTTGAACTAGGGTGGTAATGTAGGCAACCGGAGTTGCAAATGAAGCCCGGGATTTGAATTTCCCGGGCTTCATTTGCATAAAGCTGGGCACCGCCATCTTTAAATGTCCGCTAGTGCGGACTCCGTGCCGCGTGTAGCTGCGCGGCACGGAGTCCGCACTAGCGGACATTTAAAAATGGCGGCGCCCGGCTTTATGCAAATGAAGCCTGGGAAATTCACATCCTGGCTTCATTTGCAACTCCGGTTGCCTACATTACCACCCTAGTTCGAACTAGGGTGGTAGTGTAGACATACCGTAAGAGAAGAGAAGGTGGGAAGGAAATATGCATAGCTCACATGATAGAATGTTTACACACTCATATGTCCTAGATGAGATGTTGCTGAATGCAAATGGTTTAATCGTGGAGCAGGAATTTGAACAAGAAAATCTCCTGCCAGAAAACTTACATCCCATGTTATGACCAGTTCAGACCTGCTGCCTCCTCCCCCACTTACTTCAGAAGGGGGTATTTCAGGAACTGGGAAAAAGAAACACAGTTTAGATATGTAGACACAAATTAAACAGATGGCACTGTATGGCACTAATCTATGGTTTGAAGGGATCTTAGAGTTTTAATTGACTTCATTTCTCGAAACAGGGCAGTTGTTTCTACACTATGGTGTGCGCTCAACCCTCAGAAGCTCCAAGCATTTCTTGCACTCACTTTTCTTGTGCACTTGCTGTGCTTTCCACATAACTTAAGGCAGAAGCTCACTGATTTGCAGGATTATGCACTATGCCACATTTGTGGTTTAAAATGTAAGAGTCCCCAAACAACCTGAGACATACTCCAAGCTGTCATGCTGAGTATGTTGCACAGATCATGCAGGCAATGTCTTACTCGGTTGCAACTACCACCGAATGGAATTCATCAATATATTATTTTTGGACACATCTTATATGTATCAGATATATCAAAATAATAAAAAGTAGAAGAAAAGCAAAACTGGCAAAACTACCATGCCTAAGAATGGAAAAAAAAAAGTACAACTTATACCTACCCCCATGATAAACAAATTAGCAGTAGCCTTGACAGAAAGATAGTGTTAGATTTTCATGAGAAAGGTGTTTAATGCATAATTCCCTCCTGCTCTCTTGAGCTCAGAAATGTTTTTGTTAATCACACATACTTGTTTTATGCCCCAACTTTTTGCATTCTCTGTAAACATTCATAATGCTGACTGCAATGAAAATCCCACACTTGTACTCAATTCCCCTTGTGTTTCTGAAACAGTAAAACCAGGGCTTGTTGGACAGAGTAATTTTCTAACCTTGTGCTTTGTTTTCTTTTTTTCTGTAAAGACTCATTTAATGCTTCAGTGCATCAGTGAAAATGCAACTATTTAGTGACCTTCTCTAGCAATTCCAACCTGTAGTGATTAAAATTGCTTTTCCTTATCGGCATGTGAACACCGGAGTGTGTGCTTTGTTATCCATCACCTATAAGTGTTCAATAGCGCTAATGGCAGAACATTACATGTGTGAGGAAGGCCGGGCTCCTGCGCTGTACTATGAAAACATCTTGTTATTGTCTAGTACAAGTGATGCTTTCTTCTGGTTGAACTAAGTGCAAATGTGAGATAATGCATGTTGAAACTTGCACTGTTCTACTCCTTTATTTAATAAAATAAAGAAACCTCCTCTCCATCCATTGAAATCTTTAGTCTCTGCATAGCTGACTGAACACAACAAAATCTCAGCATGCTGCAGCATGTATTAGGATGTTTTGTTGATGACAGCAGTGGAGCAATGCCACCGTTCTAACTGCATAGAAAATCACAAATTAGTTACGTGCCTTTATACTGGACAGTAGTTCCAAATTGTATGACTAGGATTACTGGTCTGAATGCTTGTTTTATAGCCAAGGTACTTTAATGATAAACAAATACATTAAAAAAACCAACAGAAAAACCCACTAACCTGCCTCTTCAGTTCTTACTTTTTCTGAGGGTAAACTAGGTTCTCCACCTCCGATTTTGTTATTGGCAACGACACGAAATTCATATTCAACCCAAGGATTTAAATCCACTACTGTGGCCGTGTAAGTGTTTCCATTGATGACGTCAGGAACTGTACCAAAAAATTGTGGGGTATTAGGAACTTCTCCCTTCCCTCAAACAACTATTTTAAATGGCCATAGACGCTATAACACAATTGCTCATTTTACCTGTTGTGACTCTCTGCCAACCCACTGAAAATGGTGTTCTTGCCTGAATGGTATAAGTAGTGACTGGGCTGTGATTATCCATACCCTCTCGCCAAGAGAGTTGAGCTGTGGTATCCGTTATTTCATCCACTTTCACATTTTCAGGAGGTCCAGGGGAGCCTAATACAATCAGAAATCAGACTGAAAGGTTGGTGGTATGTTGTGAAAGTAGAACAGCATAAACATCCCCAACTGATTCCTATTCTATCAGCTCTAATAAAACAGTTTAGCTTGCAATGAAAATACCAGTTTTCATATTTCCTGACGTCTGTCTGATATTTCATAGCTGTGAAATAGTAATTCCAAAACTATGGCACAGATTATTTTTGTTCAGAAGGATTCCTCTACTTTTCCAAATGCAAAGCCTTTTTCTTTATTCTTGATATCAGCCTTTAATGTACTAATGCAGGTCTGTAGTCCTCCAATTTGTTATCTAAAGCTGTTTATTGTATGATACACTGTAGCAATTTTTCAGCATACGAGATCAGCACCCTGGACAGCAATTCAGCCAGGCACACTTTCTGCAGCATGCTAGAAAATCCTGATTTGGTGAAACCCTGCAAAACATACAGCCTTTGCCTCACAGAAAACTGAAGAGGATGTTATTATCATTATGGAGGTAGCACTTAGGAGCTCTAGACATGGACCCACTGTACTAGGTGCTGCACAGATAGAAGAAAAAGACTCTCTGTTCGAAAGGGGTAGGAAGGTTGGTGATGAAATGCTCAACAATTCAGCCACCACTATAAAATGTCCAGTGTATTTTAAAATACATGGAATGAACATAGATTTGTAAGGGTTTTTTCGCTGTATTATATTTGTTTTTCTTGTAATAAACTCAGCTGGCTAATCAGTAATGAAGAGTTTATATGCAGGGAAATGTTCACACTCCTCTTCCTCCTTACGGGTGTATAGTTCAAATAATAATCTATCTCCTTCTGTCTCTCACAGATTGATCTAGGAAAATCATTAGAAAATAAGATCAACAAAATAATAGCCAAAGTTTACCTCGCACTATCAGATCTGCTGCTGATGACACACTATCTACTTCTGTCTTTACCATGCAAACGTATTTTCCACTGTGTTTCAGCTGGATGTTTCTAATCATTAAGTCTCCTGATGCGCTCTGTTGAATAAGTAAAGTTTTTATTTAGTTATTAATGTAATTCAAGGTTCACATTCTATAAAACCAATAAACAAGCTGTCCAAAATGCCTGGTGTTTCCAAAGTACAGCTGCTCAGTAAGAAGGGGAAAAATTGTTCATTGTATTATAACTAATATGCCTTGTTTTGAGCTCTAATCTCCTGTACTGATTCAGGGAGGCTTTTATCTAAAGAGCTTATTACATTTTTGTTAAGAAATGCTAAACAAAAACAATAAGAAAAGCAAGTAAAGCTGTAATGTAGATAGGGGCCAAAAGAAAATTTATAAAAATATTTGTTACAGGCTTTGCAAAAGTATGAGGTCTAGTTAGTTGGCCTACAGATCTTGACATAAGATTATGTGATTTAGCAATATGTATCTTGTGATAAATGTGCTCTCTAACCATATCCGTCCATGTGCCAAATACATTTTTACGTGCACGGAGGCATGTGCAAATGTGCACCTCCAGGAGAAACAAAACACTTAGCTGCGGGCATTCTGCTAATCAGCTGGGGGACATCTGAATCTCTTCTGAGCAGCCCCACAAGTACACAGCTTACAGAGAACACTACTTGTGATAAACAAGTAATTCACAAAAGGTCTGTTTAAGCTTGAAATATTTGATTTCTAGGGGATTTGTGGAATATCTATCCATGAGATTAATTACAGTAATATGTTGGAAATATTAGTGAATGCCTTGACGCAAATAGCTTATTTTAACAATCAGAATGCCAATTCTGGTTCCTCTGAATCTACTATCTATTTGAGAGCGTTTGTCTGTCTGTGAGTGTGTCCGTTTGTTTGTTCAAGAACCTTCTAAACCATGGGTTCCCAAACTGAGGGGCGTGCCCCCCTGAGGGGGGTCATGAAGAAATTCCAGGGGGGGGCACAAGGCGACCCAGCTACACACCCCCCCGTCAATCCCACTCCACGTTTTGCTGCTATTTTTTGGGAGGGGGGCATGAAGGTTTCTCAAAAATCAAAAGGGGAGCATGATGCCCAAAAGTTTGGGAACCACTGTTCTAAACAGTAAGAATTAGAACCATCAAATTCAGTAGGCAGCTTCCTCTTATAACGTACAACAAAATAAGGGACTGTTTGTGCCAAGAAAATGAGCTGTGCCTTAAATGGGATTAATTCTCATAAAACCATATGGAAAAGAGACCACCACCAGGCAGGTGAAAGGGGTTGCCCCAGGGCACCACACCCATCCAGGATTACACCAGTCTCAAGTCTCTCTGCCTCCAGGCACCTTTTAGGGAAGGTCGGGGGGGGACTAAAGCTCCCCTTCCACTCATACAGGAATATTGCCGGCTCTTCCCCTTTGTCAGGGAGCGAGGGGAAAGTGCACAGTTTGCTGCATTCCTCACTCTGGCTGGAGAGCGTAGGGGGACATATGAACCTATATCTGCCCCTGCTGAGGGATATGCACTCCTCCCTCAGCTGTGTCTGCTGGAGCTGCAGCAGCCATAGAGAGGTGCATCTCATAGGCCCCAAGATGCTGCAGTGAGAGAGGACTGGAATAGTCTTTCTTCCCCAGAGTAGCCTGCACACTGAACCCCTCATCCCCAGCCCCAGCCTAGATAATTTTTGTTTTACTTCATTTAAATCATTTAATTGAGTTAAGGACCCAAGCAGAGCTGGATACATCTTGAAGTGATAAAATGCAAAAGGGGCTGAACACTTAAGTCAAATATGGTCCTGGATGTGTAAGTTTAAGATGCAGAAAGGAGGTGTAGGCTCCTGGTTAGGATATCAGGATGACAGGATTGTAGAAAATTGAATGTCACCCACTTACAGTGCGCTTCTTCACTTACTTTTTTTTCCATCTACTCCTCTGATACATATGATGGTCTCCATAAGGCTGTGAATATGCACAATGCAGGAGAGTGTTTCGGTATACAGTGTACTCCCAGCTGTCAAAATAGCATGGGGAACGTTGCTTTTATTTGGATAATTGGGAGTTCTGACAACTGAAGAGGCAGGAGCCACTAAGCAATGGGGTATCTGATCCTGTGACCATGCTCTCCTCTTCCTCCATGCAGTCTTGGCCAGTGGGTCTGTGTTCTGTCCCACCAGGAGCCTAAACTCCCCTTCTCTACAGAGATCAGGTGTCAGCATCCCTGCAGCAGCACAGTAAGTCCTCTGAAATTCTGCTGTCATGGATTGCTCAGTCACTCCCATGATTCACTAACCTCATCTTCTCTAATACATTGATGTAGTTGCAGAGTGAAAGGGCCTCTTAGTGACTTGTGAAGTTTGCATTCTCAATGCAAGGGAACATGCCTGTGTAGAGTCCTAATATAGTCTCGATACAACAGACTTTTAGAAAATGTAGCCAGGTGAAATTGCTATGAAAAAATGCAACTTCTTCTGTAGGCGTGTAAGTAAATTACAATAGGATGAAACAAGATTGGATTGGTTTTAGAGTCCATTTTGCAGCCGCCCACGCACCCCACATCAAACTTTCATGTCCTTATATATAATAAAATTATGTTTTTCCCCTTCTGCAAACTTTCCATGGTGGGTGTCCCATATTTTATGCCACAGGAATATTTTTAGTTGTATATTTGTAGCTCTTGGGCAGAATTCCCTTGATGTTAAGATTTTCTTGATATTCTTGGTGTTATTTTTGGTTTTTAACTAACCATTTCCATCTACAGTGCATTCTTCTTTCCTCAGATTCCCTCCTGCGCTCTGGAGAGGGTAGCTGTGAGCCTTGATGGATGGCTGTAATTTCAAAATACACTGGGAAATGTTGGAGTTGCAATGTCACATGTATTGCTGCAATACTTTAGGGTTTGCTTTAGGGTTTAATTGCTTTAGGGCTTAATTCAGCAGCAACAGTAGCTGATGGCACTTGGATATACCCTTTCTCTTTGCACAGCCATAGAAGATCCTTCAGAAGAAGGGACATCCCTTTTTTTCCAGCTGCTGAGAAACTCCTTATATGGCATTTCATATCCTACCTTCCTAAGCGGTGGGTCTCTGAAGTCAGAACCTAACTTAGGTTTTATTGTGGTAAATCTGGGACCAAACTGACTTCAAGGGATTCATGATGAATTTACAGGAGCCAAAATCAGAAGCTGGCCCCCTGACGCAGCCTGCAAGTCCTGCCACCTGCAGAAGAATTTGAAACAGGCCATCCATGGATCCTTTGGCTGATAGAAAAGTTCACTGCTTGCGGCCCTCTTCTCAAGGGTTATTAAAGGAGCATCAACATTGTTTAGACAGGTAGCAAAGTCTACTGAACTAGACTGACCGTCCTAATCATGGTGCTATTACTGATCTCAGTGACCTTGGTCATGTCATTCACTCAACCTTGGGTATATTTCTCCTCCTGCCTTTTGACTTGTGCAGTTAGACTGTCAGTTCTTTAGAGACAGACTTCCTGTGTGTTTGCATTAATCGTGGCTGTAGACTAATACCGATAACATACCATACATGTATTATTATTATTATTATTATCAGCCATGCTTCAGGCAGAAACAATCCAGCCAGAGAAGAGTAATAAAATAGTTCTGAATGGCTCAGCCATTTCATAGAAACATACACAGGCCAAGTAGGTCATTGTAAACATTAGCACCATAAAAAACACGACTTGGGAGGAAAGGCTGAAAGTTGACATTTAGCTTCCGGAAGAGAAGACCGAGTGTGGTACAATAACAGTCTTTGAATACGTAAGAGATTGCTAATTTTACAGCAAGGAAGATTTAGGTTAGATACTGAGACAATGTCTCTAATGGTAAGGACCTGGGTGGGGGGTGAAGGCAGGGCTGGGGAAGGGAAGCCCCATCCCTGCCTCCAACCCCGGCCCTTCTGTCCCAGGGAACACACTTCATGGGAGCCAAGGGCCTCCCCACCTGGAGCACCACAGGGAGGTGGAGCAGTGCATGTTGTGAGCCTCCTTGTCTCAAAGCATGGGAAGGGCAGGTGGCATGTGGCCCCAGCCTCCCCTGCCCTGGAGCATGTGGAGGATGGGTGAAATGTGGCTCTAGCCTCCCTAGCCCTGAGGCAGGGGGAGGGCAGGCACTTGGGAGGAGCAACACTCTGCCCCCAGTGCACCTACACTAAAGTGTTGTGAGGGAGGAGTATGGGGTGGAGGGGCTGAGCAGGCGCTTTGGGAAGGCAGTGCCTTCCCCAGCCTCTTATACCTGCTGCCTCTGTTTAAGGAAAGTTGAATACTGGAAGAGGTTACTTAGGGAGGTTGTGGAATCCTCATCAATGGAGTGTAGGAACGGAACGTATACTTAATCTGCCTTAGCTCAGGGGGTGGACTAGATTACCTCATGTAGTTCCTTCCCGTCCTCCATTTCTAAGAACTTCACACAGTTAGAACATTGTAAGCATGACTAAGGATGGTGAGCACAAATGAGAAAGCGTTTTACATTGCAACAGTCATCTGTAAATATTCTCCACTTCTTAACAGCTATGCAGGTTAATACAGCACCTTTTCCTCCCATTTGAGGACTAGCGGACTTTTATTCTGAATAAAATTGCCCTTCTACAGAATGAAGAAATGCCACCTTTTAGAATAGATACATCCTGGAAGACTTGAGAAATTTGTTGACCAAAATCTGTTGACCTTCCAGGTATGCTTTAAACCCCACTTGTCAGGTAGAGGAGTGATGCCTTAGAAAGTGGAATTCCTGTCTGGTGGGGCCTTTCAGTAACGTTGGTCACATGGCTGGTGATTTAACGATGTGTGGGAGACAAGAGAAGGGCCACTGCTTTGGATAATTGTTGTTTTATTATTCCTCATTGCACTTACAAAAGTCTGCCTAAGTCGCTGAGAAATGTACGTGGGCAATCTTTAAGTCTGTAATCTGAATGAATAAACACGAAACTCATTGAGTTGTTTGTTTTATGTTCACAGCCACTGGCACTTGGATTGTGATTCTAATATTTCAAGGATCATTTGTTTCCACCGAGACTGCCCATTATTAAAAATACAAGGCTCTAAAATAAATGTTATATACATTTGCAATATTGTTACCAGTTTGTGTCTTGGGTATTATTCCTGCTTCATTCAAGTCAAAAGAAATTTCGCTGGTGAGTTGAATGAGAGCAAAAGTCAAGCCTGGGCTTTATTTTAAAAAATGCTGGTCCCAGCAATGCCACCCACTGCCTCTTTGTGTAACACAACCTTAAAGCAAGTTTTAACAGCTCCCCTTACTGTAGAGGAATGACTTAATACATGTAAGGTTATGTTCATTAATATAATCCACACGTAAAGTATTACAGGGAAAGAATTTACAGGATAGTACTAACACTGGCTGCAATACCCCATAATATACTGAGCTGTACATCTACACTGCAAATCAGGGTGCATGACTGCAATTTGCGTAGACATATCTGAGGTAGTTTTAACCTAGTCATCATGGGAACCAATAGCAGTGAAGGGATAGGACTGTAGAAGCCCACCTGAGACCCTGCAGATGTATTTAGAAGATGGCTATTGCTAAAGTGCATGCTGCCATGAGTTCACTGCTACTGGTATCTGAGCTAGCTTGATTAAAGCTAATTTGGGTATCACTATATGTAATCATACCACCAATAGCAGACTAGATATACTCCCAAGACCAAGCAATGCAAAGGCAACCTGTAGTATAGAAAGTACCTGGTGGAATGTGTGCATTCAGTCTATAGTCTCAACACTGCACTGTATCCTCTCAAACTAATCTTGTACTAAGACTTCTCCACATAAATTTACCCAGAGGAGTGTCAAACAGAATTTTACTTTAAATAAAAGTCTGACTGCTCTTTGGATGACAAGTTAGTATGGGGTAAACCAAATCCCCTTTTTAATTTCAAGAAACAATATAGTGCTATAAAAGAAGTTCCAATATTTTTCATATATCACATCCCAAATAATATACTGCTATCAAAGTTCTGAAGTTTCACATAAGTCATTAGGGAATATCCTGAAAATACATGGCCAATACAGCTGCAACAGCTGGTGCTCTCTCCTGTCACTGATCCTTAGAGAGTTAGCAACAGAGAATGTTTCATTGGCATCTCTGACCCAGCACGATTAAATCTTTTCTAGTCTGGACAAGGTGACAGGAAGGTCATCTTCCCTGCTGCATGTTGCACTAACCTATGGAAATTGGCAGCTCATACTACATAGGCACTTGTAACGACATTGTGCTCCGCAGAATTTACAAGCCAAGGCCAGCGTGGCGCGAACCAGCATGGTCAATGTTAAAAAGAAATCCACGCTGCACCTTTGCACTGTGCATCTCTTTAAGGGTGCTTTTGTGCTCCCTAGTCATGGATGGAACTAGACTGAAAGCATTAAAAAACTAAATCCATTCTTGCATTTAATTGCATTGGCTGCGTGACAATTTTAACTGTTGCTGGATTGTCCGCCCAGGTGATATCTGAAGCCGTTTACAGGCAATCTGTTCACAATTTCAAAAACTGCCTGAATCTCCATGCTTCTCCTATGATTCATCCGTCTAACAGAAAAGATGTAAAACAATGTTATATCCTGGCATTTTTGGGGCCATATGGAAAAGCTGTACATTGCATAACAGGTGCTACCAGTAACATTTCCAAGAGCTGCTGTATGTCAAGATTGATGACATGCTACTTCCCTCAAGAATGTTCAGGAACTCCCACTATATTATTACATCATTGCTCATCTCAAAGAGAAAAGTTATTTTGCATTTGTACTAGTCACTGACAGTCACCACCAAAATTGGTCTCTTTAGCTATATAAATGGCCACATGGGTTCAGGCCAATGTTCATCAAGTCCAGTATCATGTCTGCCGATATTCACTGGCGTCAGATGCTTCAGAGGGAATAAACAGAACAGGGCAACTTACCGAGTGATCATTCCCCTATAATACAATCCCTCAGTAGTCAGAGGTTTAGGGACACCCAGAGCATAGGGTTGAATCTTGGCTAACAGCCATTGATAGGTCTATCCTCCATAAACTTATCTAATTCTTTTTTGAAGACAATTATAATTTTTCCCTTTACAACATCTCCAGCAAAGAGTTCCACGGGTTAGCTGTGTGTTGTGTGAAGAAGTACTTTTTTTTTTTTGTTAGCATTAAACCTAATGCTTATTTCCTTGGGTGAACCCTGGTTCTAGTGTTTGAGAATGGGCACATAACACTTCCTTATTCACTTTTTCCACACCATGATTTTATAGATCTCCATCATATCCATTTTAATCTTCCCTAAACTGAACAACCCCATTTTTAAAAATCCATTTGCACCTTTAATTAATCTATTGCAATTCTCTATACTTTTTCTCGTATACTTTAATACATTTTTTTAGATGGGCGATCAGAACTGCATGCAATCTTGAAGGTGTGGGCATACCATGGATTTATATGGCAGCATTATGATGTTTACTATCTTTTTATAGATCTCTTTCCTAATGGTGCCAAACCTACTGTTAGCTTTTTTGACTTCTGCTGCACATTGGTCAGATGTTTTCAGAGAACTATTCACAACATTCCAAGATCTCTTTCTTGAGTAGGAGCAGCTAATTTAAACTTCATCATTTTGTATATTTTTCTGGGATTATACTTTCTAGTGTACATTACTTTGCATTTTTAACAGTGCATTTAATTTTCCATTTTGTTGCCCAGTCACCGAATTATGTGAGATCCCTTAGCAACTCTTCACACTCAGCTTTGGACAGAACTAATTTTAATAGTTTTGTAACATCTGAAAACTTTGCCATCTCACTTTTTCCCTTTTTTCCCAGGTCCTTTATGAACATACTGAACAGAACTGTGGTCCAATACAGTTACCTGGGGGACACCATTATTTACCATTCTGCAGTCTCAGAACTGACCATTTATTTCTACCCTTTGGGTATGTCTAGACTGCGTTGCTATTTTGGGATACCGGGAGTATTCCAAAATAGCAATGCCGTGTCTTTAAAAGCATGAGCTATTTCCCGAAATAGCGGTTTTGCTATTCTGGCATCCCTGTAACCGAGGGTTAAGAGATTTGTTGGAATAGTGCAAAATTTCAAAATAAGCTCTTTCAACTTAGACTCGGAATAAGCTATGCAATTTGCATAGTGCAAATTGCGTAGCTTATTCTAACAGAAGGGTGCTGTCTAGATGTACCCCTTGTTTTCAGTCTTCTAACCAATTACTGGTCTAGGAGACAACCTACCCTCTTATACCTGTATATTTTGCTTATGAGCCTTCGGTGAGGGACCTAGTCAAAGGTTTTTTGAAAGTCCAAGTATACTTTATCCACTGGGTCAACTTAGTCTATATCTTTGTTGACCCCTCCCCTCAAAGAATTCTAACCGGTGAGGCATAATTTCTCTTTATAAAAGCCATGTTAACTCTTCCCCAACGTATAGTGTTCGTGTGCCTAATGATTCTGTTCTTTACTATATTTTCATTCAAGTTGCCTGGTGCCAAAGTGAAGTTTACTGGCCTTAATAGCTAGGATTGTCTCTGGAGGCTTTTAAAAAATCTTAGTGTTACCGTAGATATCCTCTGGTCATCTGGTACAGAGGCTGATTTCAGTAATAGTTTACATATCACAATTAGTAGTTCTGCATTTTCATATTTGAGTTCTTTCAGAAGTCTTGGGTGAATACCATCTAGTCCAGATGGCGTATACTATTTTATTTATCAATTTGTTCTAAAATCTCATCTACTGACACCTCACTATGGACTAGTTCCTCAGACTTGTCACCTAAAAAGAATAGCTCCGGTGCATAAATTCATTTAAAACTTTTCCATAAAGGTCTTGTCTTCTCTGAGTTCTCCTTTAGCACCTTGATCATTCAGTAGCCCCACTAATTATTTGGCAGACTTCATGGTTCTTATGCACTTTAAAAAATGTCATTAGTTTTTGTGTCTTTTGCTATTTGCTCCTCACATTTTTTGACCTTTTTATCCCTTTAATTTTTTGACCTAATTATCCCTTTAATGCTTGACTTTGACCAGGCTTTATGTTCCTGTCTCTTTCCCTTCGTAGGATCTTAGGGCCCGTCTAGACTGTATTCCTCTCTCAAAAGAGGAATGCAAATGAAGCAGATCGAAAATTCAAATGAAATGCAGATTTACATATCTTGTGCTTCATTTGCATAATTGTGTCCTACTGCTTTTTTGACAAAGGGTTTTTTCAAAATCCTCCCCGCAGTTTAGACGGGGTTCTTTAAAAAAAAAAAAAAACTTTATTCGAAAGAACCTGTACACCTTTTTTCAGTAGTACAGATTCTTTCAGAAAAAGGGTGTTTTTCCCCAAAAGAACCCTGTCTAGACTGCAGGGTTTTTTTTGGAAAACCCTTTGTCAAAAAAGTGCTCGGATGCTATTATGCAAATGAAGCACGACATTTGTAAATCCACGCTTCATTTGAATTTTTAATCTACTTCATTTGCATTCCTCTTTCGAGAGAGGAATGCAGTCTAGACATAGCCTTAATTCCAATTTTAAAAGGTGTATTTTTGTCTGTAACAACATCTTTTACTCTGTTAAGTCATGATAGCCTTTTTTTGGTCAGCTTACTTTTTTATATTTTTCAGCTGGTAAATAAATAATATTTATGTAGCAATATGGCATTATTATAGTATTAGCAGGCTGTGAAATCAGAGGATTCATGACATATGGCCAGCCCAAATTTCCAGAAATATTTCTATAAAAAAAAATGGTAAGATCTACAAAGGTCTCTTGTTCTCCAAAAGAAATCTAATTTATCTTATATGCCCTTGCATTAAATCAAGTGCCAACTGGTATATGGATCCTCTGTCATGTCTACTGATGAAATGTTATGCCCTCTGAGAAGATTCTCAAAGATACAGAAACATACCTCAATTCCAATTACTTTTAGTGGGAGTCAGACATCTAACTGGTCATTGGTTTCATTAACACGAAGAGAGCTATCGGAAACAGAACTTTAATAAATATACTGAGAGACCAGTGGTATCTGCTAGAACTAAGTCTAAAACCTCCTGGATTTGGCAGTTATGGCAAACTTTACCATTTATACTTTGATTAAATGGATATTTTTTTAAATACCCCTTTAAATGCATTGGATTGCCTTAAATAGAATTTGTTACAAATATATTGACTTAGGATCATGACCCCTCTCCTTCATACACAAAGACCTAGATAGTATGGTGATGGCTATACTGTAAATATATTAGACAAACAGACACAGAAAAATAAGGGAGGAGGAATGGACTGAGACTAAGGAGATCTAAATTCAGGTCCTGGCTCTGCCACAGACTATGGGTCTGACCTCAGAGACACTGCAATTATAACACCATGTCAACAAGGGATGCAAACACCTGGTTAATCAGTTAACCAGTTAAATGTGAGCTCAACCTAACTAAATGTGGGATCTAGGCTGGGGACTGCTCCAGCCTGGCCCCAACTCTGCTGCCGACCCCCGACTCCCAGCCCCCAAAGCAGCCCCTTAGGGGGCTGTAGCAGCCCAGTCTCTACCGGTTTTACCTGTTAACCAGAACCAGTAAGCATTATCCATTTAGAGTGATGCTTACCCATTAACTGGCTATCTTCCGCATCCCTAATGTCAACTGACTCAGGCTCGCAGGATCCAAGCTACGATCTGTAAAATCACAACCTAGATATTTGAGCTCAGGCTGGAGACCAGGTTCTGGGACCCTGCTATAGGAGAAGAGTTCTAGATCCCGGGCTCCGCCCCAAACCTAGACTGCAATGTTACACCCTTGCAGCCCAAACCCCACAACCTGAAGTCAGCTGACATGGGCCATCTGCAGATGATTCAATGCTATGTAGATGCCTTTGGTGCCTAAATTACCACTGGGACGCACAAGCTTGGAGACGACATCTCTGTACAATGAATGGGGAGTGAGAGGCACCTCAGAATAGGGTTCACAAAAGGCAGCGTGCTAGGCAGCTCCCCATCAAAACTAGGAAGGGAGACAGATGTCTAGTAAGGGGTGTTTCCTAAACTCTGCCTATCTCAGCTGGGAAGCTTCTCATGGCATTAGGTAAGAAGCCAGGAGTGGAGGAGAAAGGGTGAGTGTGCATCCTCGTACTTTTTAGCTCAGTGTCGAGGATACTTACTAGAGACGGGAGAGACTGCCAGCTCAACTAAGTTATTATAACAAATGGAAAAGAAAGGTTTGACTAGCGAAAGGGAAAACCTGGAGCTCCTCCTCAGGCTGTGACTGAAAACTAAATAAAAACAACTGATTTTCTCAAACTCATCCAAAAATGGGGCAATTCTCTTTTGTTTTGTAGAGTCGGGATTCTTAACATTTTAGAAGCCAATTTTGCTCAGTAACTCTAGTGAATCAACTGCTTTGCTAATTAGACAGAAAGTATGACTTTCAGAGACTGACACAGTTCAGCGAGTGTCTGAAAATAGACATAAGTGTTTTACAAGAGCCAAATGTCTCAATTAGAAGCCCAGACTGCGACTCTTGTGCTGCAACCTGGAGCGGGAAGTGCTGTAGAACTAGCCCTGAGCAGAAGTGCTGCAGAACTCTACATGGAGAGAACAATCAAATTCATTATGTCCTTAGAAACAGCCTACATGGGCCAGGATCCTCAGCTGGTGTAAATCAGAAAAGCACCACTGACTACAATGAAGCTATGCCAATTTACACCAGCTAAGAATATGGCCTGAAACTTTTTAATCTATTTTCTTATTTACATACCTGTATCATTCAAATAAATTATTTCAAATTCAGCCAAAAGGGTCAGATGACATGGGGTTTTATACTGCCTGCCATGCTTAGCATATGTTCCAACAGACAGCTTTGGAAAGATTATCCTGGAATTAGGCAGTGCTATAGTTTGTGTTGATGAAGGTTTGAATGGCCCTCCACTATATCAATTACTGGGGAAGTAATTTGCATATTTCAGCATTAGTCTTGAAGGGAATTCAAGCAGATAACTGTTACCCTTTGCCTGCGATGGATGGACATTTAAATCCTCTATTAGTTCTTTTGGTGATAGGAAGTTTGATGAAGACTTTACAACAACAAGCAGTCCTGTGGCACCTAAGAGACTAACAAATATTTAAAAACTCATTGTTTTTAAAGTTACAGACTAACACAGCTACCCCTCAGAAGATTTTACAGCCACAAATTCGAAACAACATTCAGAATTAAGAAATGGCTCTGCAAGGCGTACACAAACCTTCCAATCATCTTAAGCCCATATATGATTTTTCCTTTGAAACTATGAAATGCCATTGCATAACGTTTGGATGCAAAGGCAGGTGACACTCAGCAATTTTTATTAAGAGGAAGCCATTTGCCGAGTACAGCAAATTTTAATGGGTCCTACAAAATGCAAGAATTCAGCTACATATTGTTGAACATCTTTCTACTGGCACCCTCATTATTTACACATATACAGGAAGAGAGATCTCTTGAATCATAGAACATTAGAACTAGAAAGGATCTCGAGAGGTCACTGAGTCCAATCCCCTGCCGTTATGACAGGACCAAACACTATCTAGTTCTTCCCTGATAGGTATCTGTGTAACCTGCTCTTAAATATCTCTGGTGATGGAGATATCACAACCCCCTTAGGCAATTTATTCCAGTGTTTAACCACCCTGACAGTTAGGACGTATTTCCTGATGTTCAACCTAAACCTCCCTTGCCGCAATTTAAGCCCATTGCTTCTTGTACTATCCTCAGAGGCCAAGGAGAACAATTTTTTCTCTCTCCTCTTTATAAACACCTTTTAGATACTTGAAAATTGCTATCATGTCCCCCCTCAGTCTTCTCTTTTCTAAAGTAAACAAGCCCAGGTCTTTCAGTCTTCCCTCACAACTCCTGTTTGCTAGACATTTAATCATTTTTGTTGCTCTTCTCTAGACCTTCTCCACATCTTTCTTGAAATGTGGTGCCCAGAACTGGACACAATACTCCAATTGAGGCCTAATCAGCGCAGAATAGAGCAGAAGAATGACTTATCCTGTCTTGTTCACAACGCTCCTATTAATGCATCCCAGAATCATGTTTGCTTTTTTTGTCACACTGTTGACTCATGTTTAACTTGTGGTCCACTATGACCCCTAAATCCCTTTCAGCAGTACTCCTTCCTAGACAGTCATTTCCCATTCTGTATGTGTGAAACTGATTGTGGTGTACTCTGCATTTGTCCTTATTAAACTTCATCCTATTTCCCTCAGACCATTTCTCTAGTTTGCCAAGATCGTTTTGAATTTTGACCCTATCCTCCAAAGCACTTGCAATCCCTCCCAGACTGGTATCATCTGCAAACTTAATGTACTCTCTCTGTCATCATCTAAATCATTGATGAAGATACTGAACAGAACCGGCCCCAAAACAGACCTCTGCAGAATCCCACCTGTTATGCCCTTCTAGCATGACTGTGAATCATTGATAAGTACTCTCAAAGAATGGTTATCCAGCCAGGTATGCACCCCCTATATAGTAGCCCCATCTAAATTGTATTGGCCTAGTTTATTGAGAAGGTCATGCAAGACAGTATCAAATGCCTTACTAAAGTCTAGGTATACCATGTCCACTGCTTCTCCCTTATTCACAAGACTTGTTATTATCCTATCAAAGAAAGCTATCAGATTGGTTTGACATGATTTATTCTTCACAAATCCATGCTGACTGTTACCTGTCACCTTATTTTCTTCCAGATGTTTGCAGATGAATGCCTTAATTACTTGCTCCATTATCTTCCCAGGCACAGAAGTTAAACTGACTGGTCTGTAGTTTCCTGGGTTGTTCTTATTTCCCTTTTTTATAGATGGACACTTTATTTGCCCTTTTCCAGTCTTCTGTAATCTCTCCCAACATCCATGATTTTTCAAGGATGATAACTGACAGCTCAGATACTTCCTCTATCAGCTCTTTGAGTATTCTACAATACGTTTCAACAGGTCCTGGTGACTTGCGGACATCTATCTTTTCTAAGTGATTTTTAACTTCGCCTTTTATTTTAACTTCTAAACCTACCCCATTTCCACTAGCATTCACTATGTTAAGCATTCCATCATGATCCCTGCAATCTACATGGGGTTCTTTAAAAAAATTTTTTTTTTGAAAGAACCTGTACTCCTAATTTTTTCAGGAGTATGGGTTCTTTCAAACAAGGGTTTTTTCCCACAAAAGACCCCCGTCTAAACTGTGTTTTTTTTTGAAAAACCCTTTTTCAAAAAAGCAATCTCGCGCGATTATACAAAGGAATCACAAGATTTGAAATCCGCACTTCATTTGAATTTTCGATCTGCTTCATTTGCATTCCTCTTTTGAGAGAGGAATGCAGTCTAGATGAGCCCCTAGTCTTGCTTCCCATGGGATCTTACCTATCAGCTCTCTGAATTTACTAAAATCTGTCTTCCTGAAACCCATCGTCTCTGTTTTGCTGTTCTCCCTTCTACCATTCCTTAGAATCATGAACTCTATGATTTCATGGTCACTTTCTTCCAAGCTGCCTTCCACTTTCAAATTTTCAATCAGTTCCTCCCTATATGTTAAAAATCAAATCAAGAACAGCTTCCCCCCAGTAGCTTTCTCAACCTTTTGGAATAAAAAATTGTCTCCAATGCAGTCCAAGAACTTGTTGGAGCATCTGTGCCCTGCTGTGTTAGTTTCCCAATTAAGTCCCTCGTCATCACCAAATCCTGCACTTTGGATGATTTTGTTAGTTGTTTAAAAAAAGCCTCATCCACCTCTTCTGCTTGGGTAGGTGGTGTGTAATAGACCCTTAGCATGACATCACCCTTATTTTATACCCCTTTTAATCAAACCCAGAGACTCTTAACAAGTCTGTCTTCTATGTCCAGCTCCACCTCAGTTAAGTGTATTTATTTTTAATTAGAAGGCAACACCTCCTCCCTTTTTTTCCTTGCGTATCCTTCCTGAGCAAGCTGTAACCTTCTATACCAATATTCCAATCATGTGCGTTATCCCATCAAGTCTCTGTGACACCAACTACATCATAACAATTGTATGGCATACAATACTTTTGTAACAATTATGTTAAAAACTTTGTGTGGGTTTCACCTCAGGGCGAAATTTGGAAAATATCTTCTTCTCAGATCTATACTGTGCTTTTCTGTTGCATTTTCTGCAAGTTTTTACATTATTAGTGGAAGATCTATGTATCGAGCAAGTGCAGAATGTGATAATGTTAGCAATGTGCTTTACAAACACCACTTAACTCGCAAATCTACAGTAGCACACTCAACACAATATTCATACAAACTTCTTCCCAGTCTTGCTGTGTAGAACTGCACTTCTGATACATCTGACCTTTAACTGTTCTTAGACAGACTGCCCACGGTCTGAGTAAAAAGAACCCTTTTTGATAGTTATTAATGGAAATGTCAGTATTTATAGATATGAATCAAAGTGACAATGTTGGGACTATTAATATGCATTTCACGGTTCAGTCAATTTGTGATTGACTGTAGCAAAGACTAAACATTGAAGCCGTGCAACATTGAGGAATGCAAACGCTGCAAAGAACATGGGACGCATTCTCATGAAGGACCTGTTTAAACAAATTTCTGCTTGGCAACAAACAACTTGTTTTCAATTTATTTGGACCCTCACCTGTGGTTCAAAGAGACATTGTGGGCTGCAAACAACTTTCTAAAATTGGTAATTATTTTGTATTCTTGTGCTTCAGGTATCTAGTTTATCTGTATTATGTAATATGCAAAACAGCAAGCTCTGTGCCTGTAATTCATAACAACTAATCTCCTATGGGGAAGGCAATACAGTGCTAAGGGTATGTCTACCCTGCAGCTGGGGGAGAGATATATGTTAGCTTCGCTCAGGCTATCATGCCAAAAATAGCTTGGGTAGCTGGAGGTTGCACAGGCAGATGCTTAGACTAGTCAAACAAGTACCCAAGTGTCCAGAAGGGTTTGTTCTCAGCTGGCATCTCTGCTCCACTCGAGCTACAGCGCTATTTTTAGTGTGCTGGCTTAAGCAGAGCTAGCATGCATCTGCCTACCCAACATGAGAAGCCCACTCCTGGGGACAGTGTAGAGGTACCATAAGAAGAAAAGAACTGGTTGCATTTTGGTTACCATATTAAATTTTAAAAAACAAAATCAAAATTGATGTTACAACCATGTGATTTTTTGTTGCTCTTTTAACTATCCTCAAAAAAATAAAAGTTCTCAACTTACCCCACCTACTTTCTCAAAATGAGAAGCTTCTCGTTTGAAATCAGTGAGTGATCCATTAAAATACCAGGTGAAGCTAATGTCTAGCAGTGGATCGTGCTGAACTTGGCATGGCAAGATGACACTCTCTCCAACAGTAACATCCATATTTGAAGGTGCCAGAATTATCCTTGTTGGCTCTACCGAGAGCAGAAATAGAAATTTTAGCCATCTCAGCAAATACCCCACCTTTCTGGGTTACAGAGTTTCTTTAAACATTCATATTCTATAAAGATGAACATGACCAGTAGCAGTCACTTTCATTTAGTCAAATTCTACATTGTAAATATTATCGATTGAATGTTATCCCTGAAGTTTTGTGAGAGCTTATTAACCTCAATAGAGTTCTCTGTGGCTCAGAGTAGAATGTGACCTGCTGTATAGTTGCTAGTGCTCAACAAATTGCAACACATTTACAAAAGGACAGATCTACAGAAAATGTAAGGCGGCTAATAATTAAAGGAAAATCTCTTTTTCTCTGATCTACACTGTGCTTTTCTGTTGCATTTTCTGCATGTTTTTGCATTAGTAGTGGAAGATCTATGTATCGAGCAAGTGCAGAAAGTGATAATTTTAGCAATTAATATCTGTCATAGTGCTTTACAAACATCAGTTAACTCTCAAATCAGATTGGAACTGAAAGTAAAGTATATCCATTTACAGATAGCCAAACTGAGAAAAGCATGGTTTAACGTTTTGCCCTACATTATACAGAGAGTCAGTGCATAAGGCAGAAGTAGAATCCAGATGACCTTACTTCATGTTTACTGCTCTAGGGAATATTTTACAATATAGATAAACAGTTTCCCCTCTGTATTTAAAAAAGAGATTCAGAACGGATCTCCTTTATGTAGCTATTTTTAAATATACAACTCTTCATACCTTTTACCTCCAATCACACACAATAAGCCTACTAGAGACCAAACTTTGAACTCCTATGCTTTTTGTAGATTCTGCTTGCTGGATGTATTGCAGTTCAGAGCCATTTGAAATAATCGTATGAAAACAAACACACACACAAACATACCTGTTACTATTAAGCTTGTTGTGCCACTAGCTGTTCCAAACTGATTCTCTGCCAGACAGGTGTAAATTCCAGCATCAAGTTTAGTCACGTTCGCTAGTCTTAGGCCTCCATCTTTTAATAACGTTACTCTAAAAATGATGGAGAGATGGAAAATGCATCATAAGTTTGCAGAAGAAAGTTCACCTTATAGCATTGCAAAGTGGATCAATCTCCAAACCAATGTTTTAAAATTTAACCCAGTGATGAGATGCAGCAGAGGAATCTGGCCCTGTGGGCGTTTGCATGATATAGAAATTCATGAACAAGTCTGTTCTCCTGGAGAAAATTCCAGAACCTTGCCCACTGTGAAAATTGATTCCAGAGCCTGGGAGAAGCAGGTTTCCTGTTCTCTGCATAAACAGTTACTCCTTAGTCTTCCACCACAAAGTGGGCATTTTCTGCTGAGTGACTGTTTAGTTGTTAACCAGGGGCCTGCAAAAGAAGGTAAGATATCTGCAAGGGGGAGTGCAGCTCTAAGACTGCAGGAATAGTCACTGAGCTCTCCTGCTGCTCTTTGGCTTGAAGAGGAGGCCTGCATGTCAGCTGTGAGGGAAAGATCTGAATGCACCACTTGGTTGCTTCAGCTGCACAATGGAAACAAACATATTCCTTAGAAGATGTTTATTTCAGTGGACTGCACCATTATTAATAATGTACATGGAATTTAGTTAGCCTGTGAATAACAAATGTAATAAACAATGTATTGTTTTCTAGGCAACACAGACATTCATGTTTCAGGGTAATATTTGCTATTGAGTGAATAAATGTAGCACTTCCATCTTACAACTCATGTGTGCTATGATTGTAAACCAACAACCATCAGTGATCATAGACTACAGTGTCATAGCCGCATTCTATACAACTGTTGAGCTGCTCTTTAAAGTGGAACAATTGCCCAATAAACTGTTAAAACCATATACAGCAGCTGCATGTGTATCAGGAACGTTCTTCTTTTAGATTAGATGAAAGGAGAGAGTGTTTTAATATACTGCGATGCAAACAATTAAACTCACAGTTTATCCACTCATACAATAAATAACGAGGCAGCTTTGGATTACAAGTGACAGTGCATTGTAAACTTGAGTATACACACAGAACTCAAAGACAGATGTTCAGGGTAAAGAATAAGAAACGTGCTTATGATTAATGCATGGTAGTTTAAAAGGCAAGTGTGATGATAATAATGCATAAGGAAACACACGCCTGAAAAAATTAGAGCTTAAATTTATCATTTTAACATGCTCTTGTAGTAACATGAAGAATGTCAAAATGTATCTGAGGAGATAAAATATTCAAATTCATTTCTAACACCAACGAGCTGACACGCAGCCCCAATACAAGTTTTGTCATTTGGCTTTAACTCAGGGTCTGTTCTGAGTTTTAAACAAGATTATTTACCTATTTGGACAGGAGCTCCTTTATTGCTATGACAGATGATCTCCCTCCACCCCTGCACGATCAGCCATACTGCATGTGTGGTGTTCACTGGCCAGTATAATACACCTGCTGACTAGGACCTGATATGGTTAATGTACCAACACTCAAAGCATAGTCAAGGTACCCTTCCACTGTGGCTAATGTCACACAGTATACGTCTAGACTACAAGCCTCTTTCGAAAGCGATTGTCTAGACATCTACAAGATTTTCGAAAAAGCAATCTGCTTTTTTGAAAGAGAGCACCCAGGCAATATGAACACTCCCTTTTGAAAAAGCCCTGACTGAATTCATGAATGCCTTTTTTCGAAAGAGCTCTTGGCATTCTTCCTCATAAAATGAGGTTTACCGCTGTCAAAAAAATGCCATGTTTTTTTGATTTCTAAAGAATGTGACAGCAGTCTAGACGCAGGTGAAGATTTTTAGAAAAAAGGCTACTTTTTTCGGAAAAACTGTGTAGTCTAGACATAGCCTTTGAGGGCTCTGGAAAGAGGTACAGTAATTCTTCATTTAACACGGTAGTTGCGTTTCAGAAAATGATTGTGCTAAGCGAAAACGTGCTATGCAGGGTCAATTTTTCCATTGAAAATAATGGAAAAGGTGGGGGGTTACATTTCAGGTGGTGGTGTCCAAGTCAATTTTCTGTTGGTGCTGAGTCGTCAGCGCCAACATTAGATTATGTAGATGGAACAGGGCTATCTTGTTCATCAGCTGATGTTGTTTTAGGTTGAACACAAAAAAAACTTTTGATAGAGAGCTGCTTTTTGTTTTTCATTGTAAAGTTGCTGGTAGCAAGATATGGTGCTTTCTAAGCTTTTCACTACTTTTGAGCTCCGTTCACAATCAGGATCATTCTCATAAAAAATGTTTATTGCATCACTTATAAGCTTAAAAGCTTCAGCCATAACTTTTATTGATAATGTCCGAATAATTGGCTCAGCATGTTCAGGCTCATTTTCCAGCTGCTGCTCATCCAAGCAGCTTCAACTCGTCGATAGACAACTCCTTCCCATGAGAATCAAGCAACTCATGCACATCAGTAGCATCCACCTCCACTAATCCTGCTTCATGGGCTAGGGCTACAATCTGCTTTTTAGCTTCAGCTATTTCAGTGTCGAACTCCCTGAACTCGTGAACACATGCAGGCCATATACGGCGCTAAACTGCGTTAAGGCAACTTGACAAAACTTCTGCCCAAGCCTCTGCTATAATATCTATAGCATCTTTAACGTTACATTTTCTCCAGAACTCCTTGATTGTAGGCTTATTCTCACCACCTATCTCCCTTATAAGCCTAGCAAACATATGGACTCTGATCAAGAGGTTGAATTAATGAGGTTGTATTGGGGGGTAAAAATAACACTTGAATGTTTTCTGACAGATCAGTAAGGCAAGGAGGATGCCCTGGTGCATTATCGAGAAGTAGTAAAATTTTGAAAGCAAGATTTTCTTGCAAACAGTAGTCTTTCAACTCAGTAGTTAGGTGATTGCAGAAGTAGTCTGTGAAGATACTTGAAGTTACCCATGCTTTCGCATTAGATCTCCAAACAACAGGCAGATGACTGTTTGAATACCCAACTAAAGCTCTAGGGTTGGCGGAACGGTAAACTACTACCGGTTTAAGCTTGCAATCCCCGTTGGCATCACAGTCATATGATCCTTTGCAGCCTGAAAACCAGGTGCATAAGCCTCATCACGAGAGATATATGTGCATGCTGGCATCCACTTCCAGTAGAGTCCTGTTTCATCCAGGACACCATTTAGACAAATAGCCACCTTCCTTTATAATAGTTTCAAATATCGCTGGGAATGATTCAGCAGCCTCCATGTCAGCAGCAACAGCCTCTCCAGTTATTTTTATATTATGTAAGTTTGAACGCTTTTTAAAGCATTCGAACAAACCATGACTTGCATTAAATGGCTTGGCATCAGTTTCATTCAGTTCTATTTTAACAGCATCATATAAAGCTTTGTCTTTTTCCTGAATAACAGCCAAATTCACTGTTTGGCATCTTTCATTGTGTTTGGTCTTCAATCCACATAGAAAATCGCCTCTGCATATTTTACATTAGGTTAGATCATGTACGAACAACCTTCTTCACACTTATTGGTGTTGCATTTTTGCAACTTTCCTTAATTTTCTCAGTTTGGGCACGGATCGCGCGCACACCAGACTCATGCATATTCAAAGCGTGGGAGATATCACAATTGCGTTCACCTTTTTCAATTCGCTTAATCACTTCAAGTTTGTCTTCTAATGTAAACGATTTTCTATGCTTCTTGCTTGCAGAAACAGATGTATCACTTTCCTTACGCTTTCCACTCATAAGGGATACAGTAATACACAGCAAGATACAGTATCTAGCAACACAAGTCGCCGCGGTTTGTTAACACAAGATCAACACGTGAGTGAGCGGAGGAGCGCTGTGACCACATATACAGTATTCATCTGCTCATGCGTACAGTATTACCGCTGCTTTTACAACTTATACCGCCGCAGAAAATAGTCCGCCCCTTGATTTTTTTCGTGTTATTTCAGGGACAGCTGTGTTATTCAAAAAATGTTCCCTAAAAAAACTGTGCTATTGCGAAAACGTGTTAAGTGGACATGTGTTAAACGAGTAATTACTCTCTATATATGCATTTATCCAGCCATAGGATATATTATGACGACACTGGTCAACCACAGTAGACACCTGGCATCTTTGGAGGGGCGGGGGAGAGAGGAAGGAACTGAAGGATCACCGCTACCCCTATTTCGTAGGGCTGTGTCTGTTGCTGACAGAACTAGTTAAAAATATTTTTAATTTCCCTTTCTCCTCCCACTCCTGGGGAAAGAGAGATTTTAGCAAAATTGATATTTTCATGGAAAAATGTCATTTTTTGTTGAAAAATTTCAAAATGCCCATTGAAAACTTAAAATAAAACAGACTAGTATTTTATGGCAACTGAAACCATATTTGGTTTGGATCCAATTTTTGCTTTGGGTTTTTCAGCATTTCAACATCATCTAATCCCTCACTCACCCCCCCCCCAAAAAAAAACACTACAAAGAAAAATAACAATAAAAACTAAAAATGAATATTTAATTAATTTTGTTTTGTGGAAGACAAAAAAAATTCCTAATCAGCTTTAGTGTTCACTTTACTGTGAGAAAACATTATTATCCTATTTCATGCTTGCATACTGGGTGCTGCAAGAGCAGTATTCCAGAGAAACTTGTAAGATCTGAGCTAATATAAATACTGCATCAACCAATCCAAAAATATTCACATACAACATGGAAAATTGATGGCTGAGGTGCTTTAATTCATACATTTGGTTTAGTTTTCCTTTATACAACTGCTGTCCCTATTTACATAAGCCAAACCTCTTGTCTCCAAACCCTCCTCACTATAACACCAATTAGGGGATTTAAAATGCCATGATAAACACAATGAAGTGCTCCAGTATGCAAATTACATTTTCATCTTATTTACAAATCTCTTGCATTTAACTTATTACACAATCCTTTACAGAGCCAATAAACAGCATTCAAAATACTAGCAGACACACAGATGTTGTCTAAAACTAAATTAAGATGAGAGAAAGTGTCAACAAAACTGGAAAGAAAATAATTTGTTAGAAGATATACAAAAGGGCACCTAATGAGATGATGTCAAGGAAAAGGAGAAAGAATATTTTAAACAAATATATATAGATTCGGATTTTCAAGATTTGCCAGCATTATCTGGCAAAAAGAACATTGCAAATATATCTAGAGTCTTGAAATTGCTTAGTGCTTGACTACTGGGGTGTGCGGATTGGGATCACAGATGCCGACTTTTACTTTTACCTAGGGGTGCTTCTCTGCTGCTCTGCCGCTTTCCAAGGCTTGGCCTTCATTCTGCCTCTTCTCATCCCCTACTCTGCCCCCTCTCCCTTTGGCCCCTGACTGCCAGGTGCTCTCTGCCAGAGCCAACGATCAGCTAACTGGGGATGCCACTAAACAGCTGTGGGAGGCAGCTGCTGAGCACCCACTATTTTTCCCATGGTGCCTGCAGAGTTTTGTTTTATAGATATAAGCACCTCAAGAGAAAGTATTAGAATGTCAACAGTCATGGTTAGAAGCAATATATTGAACTGTTGGACTCTACAACAATCTGTGTCTTCTACAATAGGGGTTTTGCATCGGTGTAGCTACACTGACGTAATTATCCCAGTGCAAAAAAATCCAGTGCTGACAAGACCTTAGATCAAGCAAAAGAGAAAATTGAATCAGGCTGTAAAAAATGTCTATTGTTTAATTAAAACAAATGACATTTAGAGTGCTTTGAGCTATTTGCAAGTCGAGCTTGTCTGAAATAATGAAGGAACATGCTTATTAAAACTGGATATATTTAAGAATCACATTATTTTTCAGAATTAAAACAAATCAATTCCTGAAAAACTGTATTGTCAAAATAAAATCTTTATTGGTAAATTAAAAACTGAGCTCTTTACTTTTTCAATTACTAAGGCAGCAAATACAGCTTAGCTGATAAAGAGAACAGACCATGAAGTATCTAACTTCCACCACCACCTCTCTGTAATTTTAGACTATCTAAATTTTTATATATAAAGAGTCAGAAAACTACATTTTCTAACAAAGCAAATGTTTTTCCAGCAGGCTGGCTTTCAAGAAGTGACCTAGATTTCTACTTATAAGCTAATGAGACTGCTTTCTAGTGTTTCGCATATGTATAGTATACATCAATTCAGCACAATAGAGAAAGGCTCAATCCTCATTTTCAGACTCTCAATTCCACTTTCAAATACCTGCGCATGCACTTTTGGTGCATTTGTAAGGGGACTGTTACCCCTTACTAAAACTCTGTGGGAGTTTTTGGTTTGCCAGCTCGCAGTATCTGAAGGGGAAGAGTTCATGAGACTGACAGACCCCAGAGACAATGGAAAGCAGCCAACACTCCAGCTCAGCCTGATTGACAGGTTGGACAGGCCAGTGAGGAAGGGGAGAGGCCAGGCCCCGTCCTCCCTGTGAGCTGGGATTGTTCTGGCACTCTCTCTGAACAAACAAGCTGTGTGCAGAAGAGGTCCTGCAAAGACAGAGAGCTGAAATAGGAGGACAAGCTGTGTGAAGAAGTCCTACAAAAACAGGGAGCTGAGAGACTAGCAAAGCAAGCTGTGTGCTGAGGGGTAGTTTTTGCAGCAGCTGAGCCTGACACACACAGCTCAAGAGCGCAGACCCTGTGTTGAGCAGCAGACTGGCAGTGCTCAGAGAGCCAAAAGGAACAGAGAAGCAACGCAAGAAGCTAGAGACTGGCCACACAGCACAGCCTGCAGCTGGATGTGGTGAGCAGCTGGGAACTGCAAAGTGTGGGGAGAGGCTCTGGACTGGGAGAGGGGTCTGGCCACTTAGAGCTTGAGGCTGTGTGGTCACTGCCAGAGCAAGTGTGTCCAGCCTGCAGCCCCCCCTTGCAGCACATCCAAGGCCTCTAAGGGGCCTCTAAGGAAGAGACTGTGGACTGTCCTTATACTCTGCAGGCTGCTGTTTTGATGTCCCTGTGCTACAGAGCAGGGCTGTGTGTTCTCATTTAACCATTCTCATTTTTTTCTTATTCTTTTCTCTTTAATCAGTTGTTGTTTAATAAATTGTATTTGCTTTGAACCTTATGAAGTGATCACTGGGCCAAGAAGGCCTGCAGTGTAAAGAGAGCACGTCGGAGTGGGGACACGTCGGAGTGGGGACACCCTAACTCCTGCCCCTAGTGACTACAAGGTCAGGTATTAAGCCCCAGGAAACCTGGGCCCAGCCTTGTTGGGGTTTCAAGGGCTCTGCTACTCAGGAGAGTGGACTGGGAGCCCTCAGGATCAGGGAGCCGTGGGGTAAAGGAAGTGGCAGCGGGGACTCAGATCCTTTCGCTGGTTCATTTCACCGGGGTGTATAGAAGCCAGGAAAGTTCCCCACAATAGCAGGATCATTCCCCCGCTTACACATTAGCCAGTCCATCTTGCAAACAAACAGGAAAGAGTGCAGTAAAAATGGCACACTTGTACATACATGTGCAGATTGCACAGTCATAAATGGAGGGTAATTTGAGATCTCATGATAATCAAGCACCCTGGGTGTAGAATATTAGTGATTTTTTTTTTAACAAAAACAACAATGACCGCTCTTTCTGCCTCCATAGATATAGAGAAATGGCTCTTTGATGTGAATGTCTCTTCCAAGTATTATGGAAGGAAGGACAAAATGCACTGATGATGGATGCTAGCCTATGCCCTTTATTAGGCAATCGGAGGCATAGCTTTGTATGGGAAAATATGGTATTAATTCAGGAGATAAGATGGTAAAGTGGCAACATAGGACTTAGCACACTGGATTAGTCCACATGGTCTGACTGTGTCTTCAGAAACTTCAGCAAAAGATATAAGAAACCACGATAGACCTATCCCCAACATTAGCTGTCATCTTGATCTCCAATAGTTAAAGACAGGCTTAAGCCTTAAAGCATGAGATTAAATGTCCCTTCCAAATCTCATTATGATAATGTTCAATATTCGTGTGCAATCTATTTTTAAATCTTGCTACGTTCTTAAATTCAACAACTTGTCTCCCAGAGGCATAGAGTGGCTACAGCAGAGCAGTGTTCCCTGTGAGCCAAACACTCGGTTAGCCACCCAGGAGAGATTCACGTGTCTCTTAGCTAAGTAGCAGAATACCCACAAGCTGCCCACAGCCGGCAGCCTGTGTTTTTATTGATGCTGCACTTTCCTTGGTGCAAATAAAATTTATTCCACTCATGGATAGAAAAAGTTAGAGGGAACATTACAGAGAAGACTTTACAGCTGCGCAGCCGCAGAGTTATAGCTGTGCCACTATAAGGTACATAGTGTACACATAGTGAAGTATGTTCTCCAGATAAGTCTGAGGAGTGGCTAAAACAGTTTCTTAGGGACTGATGTCTCAGTGAGGTGTAAATAAAGCACATGGGCCATTACTGGTTAAGTGGCTATTCTTTGGCAGGAAAGGGAGCAGGGCAAAATTCTACATTTTAGCACAGAAACAGCATGGAGCTCCCTTTGCGAAGCAAGGCAATAGATAATCTGTGCGAAAGGATAGGAGGGATGACTATAAAAAGAAAGGGGGAGACACTTCAAGACACCTCCCTTTCTCTTCCTGCCCATACCATTCTCTGAATCTGAAATGAAAAGGAAAGCAGACACTGGAATTGGGGGGAGGGGTCTTGAGCTAAGGCGTTTGGTCAGTGAGACCAGGTCTACACAAAAGACCTATGTCGGTTTGACCATGTTGCCAAGGAATGAGAACAATCCACACCCCTTGCCCCTTCCCCCATGTGGACAGTGCTATGTTGATGGTAGAGCTTCTCATGTTGACAGCTATCACCTGTCAGAAATGTGTATTAATGACAGCAATGGGAAAAGCTTCCCCATCAGCACAGGAGTGCCTTCACTTAAGCACACCAATGGCACAGCTGAATCAGACCTTAGGAGGAAATAAAGAGATCGTAAAGTCACTTATGTGTCAACCCTCCTCCACCCTAGAACCAGTGAAGCTTGCTCAAGGAATCTTGCTGATAATATAAAACTAAGCCAAAACTTTATATTGTAGCCATTAAATGCAAGTTCAATTTGATTTCATTACTTCCCTGAGACTGCTGAAAGCATGCATTGAGAAAACTTTGTTTTGATTCTAATATTCAAAGTTAGTCACCAATAAGCATTTTATCTTGATTTTTCTTGTAACCATTTCTGACTTTTATGCCTTATTACTTGCATTCACTTAAAATCTATCTCTGTGCAGTTCATAAACTTTTTTTATTAATTTAGCTGATCCAATATGTTTAAGTTGAAGTGTCTGAATAACTATTTAAAACAAGATGTTGCATTTTGTAATTCCATTAAATGAATAACAGACTTAATATAGTTGTATAATATAGTTGCTAAACCCAGGTTGTGAGTTCAATCCTGGAGGGGGCCATTTAGGGATCTGGGGCAAATGTGTCAGGGATGGTACTTGGTTGGTCCTGCCATGAGGGCAGGGAACTGGACTCGATGATCTCTCAAGGTTCCTTCCAGTTCTTTTAAAAAAATATATATATATATATATATATATATATATATATATATATATATATATATATATATATGGAGATATATATATATATATATGGAGATATATCTGTGTATTGCCCAGGGAAGGGCCAGACAGCACACATGACATATTTCCAGAGGAAGACCTTGGACTAGAGGTGTATTGGAGTCACTTCACAGCATAACAGATGCTGGCAAGGGCCCAGTTGTGGCTGGCTGGCTGCAACACATGAGGTTATTGCTTTGAGTGACTTACATGCTGAATAGTAATAGAAATGTAGCTGTGTTAGTCTGGTCTAGCTGAAACAGGTCTATGTAGCACTTTAAAGACTAACAAGATGGTTTATTAGGTGATGAGCTTCCGGGGGCCATCACGAAAGCTCATCACCTAATAAACCATCTTGTTAGTCTTTAAAATGCTACATAGTCCTGTTTTTTGTTACATGCTGAAGGCTGTTTGTGAGCAGCCCAGGCTGTCGGCAACAACAACAAGACACGGAAGGGCATCACGAGTAACAGGACAGGGGTGATACAGTTACTCATTAGTCTGGATTGTGCCCTAGTAAGTCACACGTGGTATACATTTAAAATTCCAATAAAATAACAATTAGCCCCACCCAAAATGGACAATGCAAGAAATACCAGCTTGCCACCTGCTCCTCAAGACACCTTGCATAGTTCAGTGTCTTTTATAAAGATCAGGTGGCTAATCAGGCATGAGAATTTCACTACAGCATATAAGAATTCAACACGTAGGGTCTGACCAGGGTTATGGCAGCACAATCCCATTTCTAAACTGTGTTGATTCATTCACCTGAGGATTCCCTCTGCGTAATCCCTGGGTAGCATGAAGTTCTTACAGCAGCTCTCATGACAGTACTTCCAGTTCCCGGCACTGAGGGCATGCCTGGCACAAAGCAGCCAGGGCTCGGACATTTCTAGTTGTTGAAATTATCCCTTGGGACCAAGGGCAGCCACCAGGCTGCTCAAAAGTAAATCATGCCCAGGATTAAGTTGATGGGCATTCTTTTGGGTCTGGTCTACGCTAAAGGGAAAAGTGGACTTAAGATACACAACTCTAGCCATGTTAATTATATAGCTGGAGTCGATGCATCTTAAATTGAGTTTCACTCCGTCCACACAGAAGGAGGCCAACAGAATCACACACTCCCATCGGCTTCCCTTAGACGTTATAAGGAGCAGAACTACTGGCACCAACGGGAGCGCCCTCTCAGTTCAAATTAGTGGGTCTTCACTAGACCCACTAAATCGAACACTAGACGATCGAACCTCCAGAGAGTTGATCTCTGTAGCGTAGACAATCCCTTATTGACCTTAGCACCAGTTGAGCCAGTCCTGAGGAGGAAATAAAGAGATCTTAAAGCCACTTTTATGTCCACCCTCTTCTCCTCTAGGACCAGTTCAGCTTGCTCAGGGAATCTGGCCAATACTATAAAACTAAACAAATACTGTAACCATTAAATTTGTAACCATTAAATTTGATCTGATTATTCACTAGAACATCCCACCTGAATCTAAGTGATATTAAAGCCCTAACCCCACCTCAGCATTTGCTATTGGGGACCCTATATCTGTTCAGAATCCCAGGCAGGACTGTAGCACAAAATCAGGACCCAGTAATGACACAGTAAATATGCACAAGCTTGTTATGCTTCAGATCACAATGTTTTCTTACTAAAATAACAGCAACAAAGCTAAATCCTGCCTGCTTTTTTGTATTTATCAGATTATTCAGCATAAAAGCAACAAAATTAGGCCCCTATTGATATGATAATAAGCACAAACGTATCACTTTCCTAGTACTCAACACTTCAATACAAAAGATCAGTAGGAAACTAGGCCAACACGGGTGTTTTATATATCAGTCAAATTATAGCTAAATTGTACCAGATTACTCAACAAGAAAGTTAGCATAATTACATCCATATTGATGTACTGGTAAGTAAAGGCAAATACATTGACTTCTAGAGTGTTTCAAACCACAGACGAAGCTTAAATAAAAGTTCATTCAAATTCTAGTCAAGATGAATCCAGTTACTAATCCACATCAGACTCGTTCAACTTTTTATCAACAACTATCTTATTTCCCTTAATTTGACATGACTTCCCCACAATTGAAAGACAAATTTTAGCAGGGAAAATTAAATGCATCAGCCAGCTCCAGTAAAGGGAAAACCCACAACACAAAGCTTTTTTATTGCAGTGTTTTTTAAACCTTTTCTTCTAGTCTGGAAGAGCCTAGAAATATCTGAAGAGAAGATAGATTTGTTTATTGTTATAATTCTGCTCTTTTTTCTCCTCAAAATATTAACCCTTTCCTGATGAAGAGATAAATCAATAAACAGTGGAGTCAGAGGCTTAGAATGAGCTAGTAGTACTGATACTAGAGTGAGCCTATGAATATGGAGACCCAAGACCTGGACACAGTATTCCAATTGTGGTGATATTTGTGCAAACACCTCTGAAATGTAATCTCCCAATTCTTACTCAGTATTCCTGATAATATATATCAAAGGATCACATTAAACCTTTTAGCCACAACATTGCACTGAGAGCTCAGGTTCAGTGGATTATTCACCCTGATCACAAGCCCCTTACAGAATCTCACTTTCCAGAGACTTAAGTTGTTAATTTAAAAGAGAGACAGTAAAATCAATCGATTTCTCTTTGATTCTGATTGACTGCATCACTTTAGAGGGCAGAATTTTTTGTAGCCATTTATTGGCTGTAGGTGCTAACATTCCAAATGGCTATTTTTCATTTTTAAAGTTCAACAATTCATGATACTTTCCAGAACAACAGGATTTCTGGAGGGTGCAGTGGTGTGCTGGATGGGTGGAAAACAAGTGTGTAAACCTGGAGTAAGTTGCATGAGTTTCCAACAGCTGAGAAGAAGCCTTTCAACTGGGGATGAATCAACAACACGAAACAAAGATAGTTTCTTATTTCCATGCATCTCCATCAGCATTATGCTATGTCTATTTTACTCTGTAAGACAGGTGGGTTAAAATAATTTTCCAGTAATATGCTCTTATACCTAGGTTCAGACAGATATTAAGGCTTTGTGATGCTGAGTGTCAAAAGGCATTCAGAAAAATCACAGAGACTCGATGCAATTCACAAAATCTCTGTTATGCAGTCAGACTCCCTATACAATACAGGGGAAAGGAGGAGGTGGGAGAGAGGCTCCTTAGACTGCAATTGACAAAAGCCAGCACACTAAGCAAGGAGCCATCTAACCCAGACAATGGGAGATGCTAAGGAGAGGAGTGCATGCTTGGCCCATCTCCTCTCGAAGATGGATGCTTAATTCCAAGCTGTGTAGGCACCTACCTCAGTTAGCAATTCTCATTTGTGAACCTCCTTTGGGGTTAGACACCCAATGCCTTTACAAGAAGGTGTGGGGAAGGATAGGGAATTACCTCCCTCAGGTTGATATTCAATGTTGATAAATGCAAGGTAATGCATAGGTATAAAATAATGGGGACTAAATTAGCTGTTGCCACTCAAAAGAGAGATCTTGGCATCACTGTGGATAGCTCTCTGGAAATATCCACTCAATGTGCTACAACAGTCAAAAAAGCAAATCATATTGGGAATTATTTAAAAAGGAATAGAGAATAAAAGAGAATATCTCATTGCTGCTATATAAATTCCTGGTATGCCCATATCTTGAATACTGCATGCAGATGTGGTCATTTCATCTAAAAAAAAAAAAGCATTAGAAAAAGTTCAGGAAAGGGCAACAAAATGATTAGGGTTATGGAACGGTTGCTTGGAAAAGAGACAACTAAGGGAAAAGATAAGATAGGAATCTACAAAATCATGACTGGTGTGAAAAGAGCAAATAAAGAAAAGTTATTTTCTGCTTTCCATAACATACACCAGTGTTCTGGACACCTGGAATAGAGGAGGGCCTAGTTGAAGTCCTCCCTCCATTTGAGGGGAAGAAGGGATTTCAACAAGGATGAGCTATTTCTTAGAGGAGTGCTCTAACCACTGGGCAATGAAAATTCTGATGTGGACTTCCCTTCATCTCTGCTATTGAAGAAGTCCCACAGTAGACAAGCAATTAAAGAGTTATGAAAGTGGGGAGGTTGGATCTGGGGTCTCTCACATCCTGGGGGCATGCTGTAACCATGAGGCTGTGAAGTCACTCTCTTCTTTACGCTGTCTTTCTCTGGTGAACATACTGGACACCTGGAGTGAGGTAGCACTGCACATGCCCAGAAACAGAAGCATAGGCTCTGAGGGAGCATATTACCACCAAAAATTGGGTGCCCAGGTGAGTTTAGAGACCTATAAGCATGGGTGGTGGGTATCGTAAGCAGGGGAAGGCACTACCTTCCCAACGGCATCACCTAGCCCCATCCATGCTCCACCGGAGTCCCCCAGACCCATTCCTTCAGCCTGCTGAAGCTGGGGTAGACAAGTTGGGTGCTGTGCTTCTTGTCCTCCCTGCGCTATGGCCCTTCTGGCCATACAGTGGTGGGGCTGTGCCATGCCTGCTGGCCCGCTCTGGAGAGTTGGGACAGGCTGCCGCCACACCATCTGCCGGCTCTCTGGGGCTGGGGAAGACTGGGACTGTGCTGCCAGCCTACTCTCCAGAGCTCTGGGGCAGGCTGTGGCTACACCACTTATGAGCTTTTTGGAGCTCCAGGGCTGGGGTCATGCCATCCAATGGCTCTCTGAGGGAGAGGGCAAGAGTTAGCAGCCACATGGTGGGAGAAGGGGGAGGAGGATGGATGGGGGCCAGCATGTCACAATGGAGGGGAAGCATGGGCTCTGGTGGGTGGGAATGGGGGGGAGCTTGCCTCCCCAAGCCATGTGGTCACGCATCACCCATGACTATGGGATTCAGCATGAATGTTATGAATAGCAGTAAAGCTTAAAATTGGGACTCTAGGCCTTAGACTCCAGCTATTTTGATTCCCTTTTCTTCTTTCTTCCCTCCACCCCTATCCCCCTTCCTGACTAGAGACAGGGCAGCAGTCACTTGAAGCAATTCCAATGCAAACAAAAAAAGAACCAGACTTTATAACTGTGTCCCCAGACCTGCTAATCCAGGGCCAGGCAAAATATGGCCCATGGTCTAGATCCCACCCACAGCTCAGCAGGAGCCTCAGCCAATGGGAGACCGACCAACGGGAGCTGCCTGTTTGCAGGGCAGGCAGAGTGCAAAGCCTTGCCCCCTCACCCGCTGCACTCAGAGCAGCACATGGCTCTCACAGCCAGCTGTTCTAAGCTGTGCACAGGGTGGAGTGGGCAGGAACCTGCCTGAGGCACCTGCTGAGCTGCTGGCTGGGAGCCATCTAAGTAAATGTCTCCCAGCCAGAGCCTCTCTCTGGCACTCCCACCCCTCCCGCCTCCAACCCTCTGCCCCGCTGAAGTCCTACCCCATGTGTCCCAAACCCTCTGCACTCCTATTCCTTCACCCATACCCCTGCACAACCACCTGCTGCCGTAGGTCACAAACCAACCTTCTGAACCTCCTCCTGCATCCCTGCCCTAGATCACAATCCCCTCCCAGAACTCTGCACCCTCACTACATTTCAGAATCCTCTCCTGAACCCATATCCCCTCTGCAACCTGGGCCCCCTCCTGCACCTCAATCCCCTCCTTCACCCAAATGCTTTCACAGACCCCCACACCCCCTCTGGCTCCTCAATCCCCTATCCCAAGCTCCCTTTCTGCACCCAACTTCCATCTCAGACCCCACACTTCCTCCATTAATATCATGGAAGGGTGTAGCCCTTGACCTCTTACCAAATTCTTGGGAGTACTCCCCAACAAAAATGATTGCTAAATCAACACCCGCTGCATTGCTGCCATCATCATAGATATCCCCAGTAGTAAAGATGAGCTCTCATTGTTTAGCCCTTAAAAGGATAACATCACTTACTGCAAAGGAACAATTCATTTTAGAAAGGGGAAGGTGAGGAAGGCTGAAATGATTAACTGCACCTATATTCCAGGATCAGTGTTAGGTTTCACACTTCACTTCTGAACTCACCGCAGAATCCTCTTCAAGCACTATATGAATTTGGAACAGCTCAGACTTGCCTTCAATGCTCCTTGTAGCTTTGCCTTCACCTACTTTTTTTGCACGAACTACTCTGCTCTGGCAATAACATCAGCCTCCATTAATCGATTTATTTAATTCTCCCCATCCTATTCTGCTGTATTTTTTATGCAGACACCAATGCCATGAACACTTTCCCCAAGCCAGTGCTCCAAGCCCCTTGTATTCCTTATTCAAGTCATGCTAAAAAGCCTCATTTTTTCCAGAGGCCCACAACAATTTGTTATTTTTTTCCACTTATTTTGTGTACTTTTTCTCCAAGACATTTTTAAGCTATTTTAATTAGGAGTTGTTCTCTATATCTCCCAGGAGCTGAAAATGCAGCAACAAATATTCAAAAATAAACGCAATGATGACATCAAAGTGAAAATCTCAAATGTTTAAAAATGGAATATGGCTACAACATCTAAAGTAATATAAATTATTAAACCACAGAATTCTGAGGACACTTTAAAACAGCATCATTGTATTTTTATTATTTGAGTATAAGCTTTCTTAAAATGTATTCACGCTAATTGTGTCATTGCAGATTTACTCATGTGTAGCAATAGAATTTGGTTTAACATATGTCTAACATTGGGCAAGGTTCTGTCATTTGTACTCAAAGGGCACGTTTACAATACATGGAAGGTTGATATTGCCATGATTGATCTTCCGAGGTTCAACTTAGCAGATATAGTACAGACCCACTAGATTGAACTCAAAGGGCACCCCCATTGGCTCCAGTACTCCTAATCCTCGTGAAGAGTAAGGGAAGCCAACAGGACCATTTGCTCCCGTTGATCTTCCATGGTGTGGACAGGGATTTAAGATACATCGACTCCAGCTATGTAATTTTTGTAGCTGGACTTGTGTATCTTACTTCGACCTTCTCATGTAGTGTAGACTGGGCCAAACTGAGCTGCCTCCTTTCCACAAAAAGATGCACTGAAATTAATATGGGTAAGGTTCTATTCAAACTGATGAGGGTTGAATAATCAGTTGTTCTACATATATTTACCCATATGGATTTATAACCTCAGCACCATGTAGGGAGGTAATGCATAGCTGCTCCCCTACCTCAAGTAGCCTCAAGAAGGTAAGGTAACTTACAGTGTCCTTGGGAAGGATCCAACTTATGTAACACTTTGTATCTTGCCAATTTGGGGACCTAGCTAAACTCTTACTCACTTCCCACCTTCTCTTTCCCCTCCCAACATGCACCTAGTGAACAGTACTTGAAGGCCACAGACAGCACTAGACCTGGGTTCAAAATCTAGGTTGGTGTGTCCATCCTGCCTGCCTCTTCTATGCTCAAAAGAAATCAGCCCTGGTATTGGTATCATCTTTTTTTATTATTCTTTTTAATAAAGACTTCTTCATTTGAAAAGAGTGAATGAAAAAGTGCACTTAATTGCAAACCTTTCCTGAAATGCAATTTGTGTATAGTGACAACCCTTTCATGAATTGCAATAGACTCCTGAGTTGCAATTATTCACAGGGGACAGTAATGAATTAAAGTGTTTCCTGCAAAGATTCACAATTCTACTCTACTCGGAAGGCAAGTTCATTAGATTAATCCAGGGTTATTGGATTGTTAGTACATTTATTCTGTACGCCCTTTATAGCAAATTGTCAAAAATAAAGCCACTCTGGGTTACATTTTAAAAACAGCTGAACTCCATTTTCACATCTAAGAGCCGTGATTTGTGTTTTCAAGTAGTGCATGAATTGAAACAGGCAGCACTTATTAAACAATACAATTTTTGGTGATGGGATATTTTGCATGTTCAATACAATCGGGTTTTATTCTCCTTAGTAAAAATCAGTAGGGCTTTTTCTAACAAGAACATGGTTGGGCCCAGAATTTTTGTGCATGCAAAGCTGAGCTGTGCAAAAAGGAGCAAGAAGATGATGCAGAATACATGCAATGATTGAAATATGCCAGGTTTTGGTGTATACTGCGGCACTGTCTTACAAACGCGCAGGACAATCAGATGTTCTGATGTTGCAAGATGATGGGAAATTGCACATGGAAAGAATATGCCAAAAAAAGAACTGATTTGAAAGGAGTTCATGATCCCAGTGGGTCTGCAGCCAGCTAAGCAAATTTATGAGACTGTATGAACCCGGGTATAAGGATGTGTCTCCAGAATCATTCCATACTCCCAACTTGCCAGTGTTTAGACATGACCACAAAAAAGAAGAATAGTGTTTGAAGTACAGAATTTGGCGTCAGAATGACACAGACCAAAAAAAGCTGCTGAGTCTTCAATGCTCATGGCTGCTGGGGGGGTTGGTTTCTATTTCGGTATAGGTAACACACAATAATGGTAACACCCTGAGTCGCAGCCACGAAATACCCATGAAACACTGATTCCAATTTTCTGCATTTAAATATTTAATTAATTTCACAAGAAAAAAGGTGACAGTACCAGCCCTGGTTTCCAGGAATCAGCCAACGTGGTTTTCTCCCAAATTAGAATAGCTTGTCAGCAGCAAGCCACACTCTGCAAAACCTAATGCAGTAAACAAGGCTCTGTACAAGAAACGAGCATCAGAATTCCAAACCGCCCCATACAAATCAAAGTAGTCGTTCTACCTTCCCCAGTGCAGTCACATCTCTTCTCGGCAGAGGATGTTTGATGCTAGACTGTTACAACAAACACATTTTACAGCCCACCCTTCTTCTTTGCTCTCAGCCAGCTCCCAAACTCCCCTGCTTGTCACTCAGTCTACCACAAAGGTTTTCTTCCTGCCAGAGATCACATCTTCCAGCCCCAGCTCCATGCAAATGGGGAGATGCAAGGCAGAATGCTGAGGACAGCAGTGCTTCCCCCAGGCTTAAGAAACACAAAGCAAAAGCACTTCTGTGTCTACTGATAGAGAGAGCTGCATTTCCCTGTGCTAAGAGTCAGTGGAACTAAACTACCAAATGTGTGGGGCTTTTTTAAACCGAACACATAAATGATCTGACAAATGCAAAGTGCATTGACAATTTTTGAAAACCTGTTGTTGGGGCGGGGTCTTTATTTAACTATTGTAGGATGCTAATACAAATTTATACTTTGATGATTGTTAACCATTTACTTTCTGTATAACCTTATACAAGGGGGCCCGGTGATTTTCTCATAACTTTGGGCATGCTCTTGTTCTAGTTTTCATTAATGGTTTATTGTGTTTATTCAGCCTATCTTTATAATAGTAATAGTATTGCTAACGAGTGAGTTATTACTAAGATTCAGCATTTAACCTGCACAGCACTTTGAAATCTTCAGGCCACATTCACTGCTGTTTTAATCGGGCAAACTTCATTCAGACTGACTGCAGTAAGCAGGGCCACTCGCCGCACACTCATTCAGCAGGGATGGCATTGAAACGATTAGACACCTTGAAAACTTAGAACTCCATATATATTCTCTATTCTCTCCATGCCCACCAAAGGATAAGATGGGCAAACATAGGTGAGAGCTCTGTCTGCTCCACACTGCGACAGATGGTCCACTATAACCGAGTCAAATATTGCTCCCAATTAAGGCTAACATTGGTCTTCAGGAAATGGGGACATTTACTTAAGAACTGCCATAATGGATCAGATCAGTGCTCCATCCAGTCCAGTATCTTACCCTCAACCACAGCCAGTGCCTCTTGCTTGTAGAAAGGATGCCATTAGGATATTATGGAATTAGTTGCCCTCAGGGAAAGGTTTGCCATAACTTCCTCTGTAGTGAGCTTATGCTTGAAAGTATGAGAGTTCACATTCTTTATACATTAGCTAGGACACACACAAAAATGTAACCGTGGCCATTCTCATTAGACACTTTATGATACAGTGGGATTTACCATGGACTTCAAGGGGAGAGGAGATAGGTCAATGTTAAATGATTCTGAAAAATCCCACTCCTAATTTTTATTCGACTCCTGCTAGATCTCAATGATATTGCATGGCAGGGAGCGCCACAGGCTCTTCATGTGCTGTTTTAATATTGTATTTCCTTTTATTAGTTTTCCATTGGTTGCTTTTCAATTTCATTACATGATGAGAAAGGGTATACAAAAGTGCCTGATAATCCTCTGCTCACCATTCATTATGTTGTATACCTTTCTTCTGACTCATTTTATTTAGCTCTTCTCTAAATAAAGCAGTGCTAATCTTTTCAGTCTCCACTCATATGAAAGCCTTTCCGTGCATCTAATCATTTGCATCAGCCATCCACTTCTATTTCTGCTGTATATTTTTTTTATGAAAAGGTGATCAGAACTGAACACAGTATTCAAGGTAAGAGAACATCTGCTTATGCAACAGCAGTATAATTTTTTCTCTCTCATTCTTTACCCACCATAATAAGGTGCTTTTTTTGATTGATGATGCACATGGAGTAGATTTTTTTCATTGAGCTGTGAACAGAACTGTCTCCATCTTTTCCCTAAGCTGTTATAGTTACAGTTTACAATACAAAGATGTGTATGATCAATTCAAGTTTTTCTGTTCCAGTGCATACTAGCTTGCATTTCTTTACAGTGATTTTCATCTATCACTGTTCTGCCCAACTGCCTGGCATTATTAGCTCCCTCTGGAGTGCAATAGACTAACCTAATTTTGGACCATACTGGTCTCTCCCTTTTCCAGATCATTAATCAATATATTAAATGACTGCAGTCTTCATGCAGCACCCCCGGCCATCCTACTCTTAACCTTTTGCTATGGTAAAAATGCACCATTTACTCCTGTTCTGTTTTTCATTTCTGTGCCAAATTCTGTGACACTACTTTAAATTTCTCATCCCAAACCCCTTTTCTTAACCACCACATCTGAGGGATTTTGGTTAAAGGATTTTGCAAGGCCAAGTAGTTGCATATCATGTTACAGGTTTTGTTGTTATAGTGCATTTCCAAGGGCATGTCTACACTAGGAAATTATTTTGAAATCACTTATTTTGAAATAAAAACTCCCAAAATAACTATTGCAAAATAGTGTGTCCACATTACAGGGAAGCTCAACATTAGTTTAAGACAAGCTCCCTTAATGTGGATGCACTGCCTTGACTTAGAGCACCAGGAAGCACTGGGGAGTAATTACTTTGACTGACTCTGGGAAGTAGTTATTTTGAAAGAGCAGCAGTGGAGCGTCCACACTACCACTATTTCTAAGCATCTATTTCAAAATAAGCATTATTCCTTGTGGAAAGCAGGAGTGATTATTTCGAAATAACCAGCCCATTATTTCAAAATAACGGGCTTGGTAGTGTGGACACTCCACTTGTTATTTTGAAATAAGGGGAGTTATTTCAAAATAACTTCCTAGTGTAAACCAGGGCCATGTCTCAAATAGACTTGCCAAGATGCCACTCCTCCGGGTAAAAGGCTGCTCTCCAATTCTTCTGTGAAATACAGGAACAGAAGTTGGCCCACTAACTTCAATGAAAGCTGTATGCTTGTGTGTCAGAGCAGATTATCCTTAGATAGAATGGCAGTATATCTGGTATAAAGTCTATATGAAAGGTGAATACTGTTATCAATTATGAAAAGAATTATGAACATTTTAGATAAGATTTTGCTCTTTGGATTTGAAAGTGATACCATTGCATAGTTGTACTTAAAAAGGAATATGCAGATTATAAACACAAAATCTTTTAATAAGATTAAAACAAATATGCCCTTATTGATATAATACCTTTCATTTTCCTGCAGCAGCTCGCTTCTCTTCTTCCAAGAGCAAACTGCCTTTGGGGAAGCTTTTGGCTTGCACTCAAAATCTACTGTGCTGCCGATCTGAACCTGAATCAATTTCTTCATTGGGTTCTTAGAGAAATCTGGTGCAGAAGCTAAAACAGAGGGAATGTTAGCAGTGAAATAAAGCTGGTTGACATTATATTAATGATGCTATTACTAAGCATTGAGATGGCACATCTCAGCTTCCAACTGTATTTACAAACGTTAATTAACAGTCCTCTGCTAAGGGAAATATTATTTCTCTCTCTTATAACTTGAGGGACACAAAAGCAAAAGTCTGGATTCTGCAAAGCACTTAAGCACATACTGAGTTTAAGCATGGGCATGAGGTCCTACTGACTTGACTGGGACTTAAACATATGGTTAAGTTCCACTGAAATTGGTCGTGCTTAAGCACATGTATAACTTTAAGTATATGTTCAAGAGCTTTGATGAATCTGGGATGAACTCATTTGCCCAAGACCATTTGGACTTATCACTAGGACATGTATTAGAACTCACAGAATTTCCTGATTCCTTGTCCTGTGTCAGATCATTAGTCTGAGCCTCAGGGTTATGAAATCATTTGGACTGTAGTACATGCAGTATTAACAGTTCAATAAATAGGCATGACATAGAACAATACTATAGAAATCCAATTTTTAGGAGATCTAAGCCGGGTTAATGGATCAACAATTGACTTGGAACCTTATCACTGGAAGGGAACTAGTTTGTTTTCAGAAAACATACCTTTTTACATAGGCCTCATTCCAATTAATGTTCCAAATCAGACTCCCCAGCCTTGCATGTAAAAAGCCTGAAAGCATTTGAATTCACAGCACTTTGCAAGTAGAGTGCTTCATTCTAGCAACTGATTGTCATTGGTTTTAAAAATGAGCACACCTCACCTAACCCATAAAATGACAGACCCTTATCCTGATGATCAAGGAAAATAGCGCACACAACCAGTTTACTGCCTTTAAATGACATTTCTCTCCAGGGAATGCTGGAGTGAGGATGCAGAAGGTGAGTGCTACTGATGAATGTGCTGAGCCAATGTGGCTTCCAGGTTGTGTGATTAGTTTTAATCTTTGGGCTTGCATCCCAGCCTTTTGTCTCTGCTGTCCCCCCAATTAATAATTTATCTCCGTGTCCTCATTTTCAAGCAGTGAATGATGGGACTGTAAATACCGTGGCTATTTCTAGCAAATCCTCTAGAAGCAGGTGAATCAACGCCTCCACATTGTGAATAAAAAGTTGTTTGCTGCGATAAAAATGTTTATTTTGAGGAAAACATCTGAGTGGGTCAAAACTTTGAGATCATGTGAATGTTACTAGCTGCCGCAGTGATAGCTAAAAGTTATTACCTCCCTCTCACCTCACAGAAAGGAAAATGAATCTTACCTACAACCCTGAGTTCTGCACTGGAATATATCACTCCATGTTTGTTTTCAGCTACGCACTGGTATATGCCAGAATCTGTCAGATTTAGATTGGTTATTATAAGTGCACCACCTTCAGTTTGGATCCTTCCCTGGATATTAAGAAAAACACTTCAATATACATTCAGTTCTGCAGGAAATAAATAAAAGGAGTTTGCATAAGTCCCATTATGCAGTCCTAAGTGGGACTTATGTAGAGCAGAGATTCCTAACTGCCAGTCTGCAGACCAGCAGTGGGCAGCGAACTGCTGGCGGCCAGGCCGCAGCGGCTCTGGGGGCCATGGCTGGGGAACATTGCCAAGTGCCTCCTCTCCCACCACGGCTCCTGGGAGAGGCGTATCCTGCCCCGCCTCTCAACCAAACAGTGCCAGGCAGGGGCGGGGTCTCCACCTAGCTGAGGAAGAAGGGTTTGCTGCACATCAGGAGAGCTGAGCAGGGGACTCTGAGGGCAGGAGGCTGGCACCAGGGATGCGGGGGGGCAAGGGGGGAAGGAGGAGGTTGGGTGCAGGGGGCTCTGAGATCAGTGGCTGGTGTTGGGGAGTGGTGGAGGGCTCTAGTGCTGCCACTGGGGGTGTCTGGGGGCCAGGGCTTTTGGCAGACCAGTTATATCTTATTTGCATACTCATTATTTGCATAATTAATATGCAAATAAAATGTTGCAGGTTAGGAACCACCAATGTAGAGCATATTCTCTCTGCTACAGAGGTGAACTCCATATTTTGGGAATGATGCAGTAATGGCTTTAATAAGACAAACAGGGCTTCATGGTGCCATGTAAGAAAGAAAGGCCTGAATCGGACACCAAATCCTCCCCACACACTAAGAAAATCCAGGTATAGATCTTTACTTTCTCACTTGTGATTATGACTAGGGAAATGTACTACTGCCAATGGCAAGAACTCAAAAATTCTGACATAGGCTCCTCAAATCAAGTTTTTTTAACAAAACAAATACTTCGAAGCTCTTTTTCATTAGTCTGAGTCCGTAAAGACTTACATTTTCTCTATAATCATAAAGATTCAAAACTTACTAAAAAGCGGAGATTCTTAGCTCATCACTTAACTCCAAGAGCTGGACTCTAAGAAACATACCAAATATCATGGAACCTGTGATAAGTCATGTGAGTTGGCATCACTGAACATCTGGAATGAACTCTAACTTCGTCAATTTACAATAATTTTGAACTCAATGCAATACCTGTACGAGTCCCTGTAAACTGAAATATCATCTAAAAATGCCTCAACCTGAACTACAAATCCAAATATGTGTAACTGATAATGGCACTTCACCTTATTATAGTTTTCACTTGATATGCTTTGATAAGGCCAAATGGAATACTACACAAATTGGCATGGAACAAAAAAGTAACATATAAAACATTTAGATAAATGTGTTCTAACATTCAAGGATATGAACCTCCGCTGCCCAGTAAAACCACTTCTTTCAAAAAGGTGCCTGAGCTGGGATAGGAAGCAATGTATCTATAAAGTGAGCTGACGAAAAAGGGTGATATTATAAAGAGAAAAAATAAAGGAGTTTTGCTTTAACGGCTGCTGATAAAATGCTCTGTTTCAAAACCTCTGCTAAAAAGGAGGAACAGGAGAAAAAACAGTCCCAAATGCTTCTCAAGGAAGGAAGGGAACTGTGTCTGGGGAGGCCCTAAATGATAGAAGAAACTTTTAGTAAAAAAAGCAAATTACCTCAGAGACTAGTTTGCCCAATGCAGCAAAGTGATGCTAAATCACTATGATGGTTTACCCCTCCAATGTGTCTGCAGTATAACAGTTTCCTCTCTTGGTGATGCAAATACTAAGCTACCGTATTTTCCGGTGTATAAGGCGACTGGGCGTATAAGACGACCCCCTATTTTTTTAGTTAAAAGATAGGGTTTCGTCTTGCACCCCTCCGCCTCCTTTGCTCCCGGTGTCCCTGGTCTGCTGGAGACGGTCCCCAGCAGACCAGGGACACTGGGAGCAAAGCCTCTGAGGACGCCCCGGCAGCGGGACAGCCCCGGCACGCCTGGGCTGCCCCGCCGCCGGAGCCCCTCCGCGGCTTTGCAAAGCCTCGGGGGAAGCCGGCGGCGGGGCATCCCAGGCGCGCCTGAGCTGAGCTTCCCCCGAGGCTTTGCAAAGCCGCATACCGGCGTATAAGACAACCCCCGATTTTGGGGGGATGTTTTTTAACATCAAAAGTAGTCTTATACGCCGGAAAATACGGTACTATTTTATAGAAAGCTACACCAGCAAGTAAGATATAAGTCTATCATGAGTCATCTCAAAGGCTTCTCTGGAGTGGTCAATTCCATGGACTTCAGTTATCTCTAAGCAGTTAATATGTAGGGATCCTTATTTCACATGACTTTACTTAAAAAAAAAAAAAAAGACAAAGGAAAAACCCACTTTACCTCTAGTGCTAGAGTGTTTCCATTCTTTGTCCACCTGTAGGATGGTTTGGGTTTCCCACTCGCCCTACATTCCCAGTATAAACTGTCCTCCACTGCGGCTTCAATATCTTTTATAATCTGGACCCAGTGAGGTTTTGCTACATAAGAAATACAAAACAAGAAAGCCAAAACAGATTGAAAATATTGTTCTGTGTGAGAACAAAAGAGTTAACTTAGAGAGAATGGATTAGGTTCCTAGTTAGATCAGTTGGTGCGCAAAGATTCTCCATGGTTCTCACTTTCGTTGCGTATTGAAAGAAATATAACTCCATGAGCTTTATTAATAAATTAAATTAAAGATGATAAAAACTAAAAAGAAAAAGTAAAAAAAAAAAAATCAAGAAAATCTATCACTAAGGCTAAATATATCACTAAGTACAGGCTGAATTCATCTAGTCCAGCACCCTTGGAACCTGACTGGTGCCGAACCAGAGAATTTGCTGAACCATTGTCTAACAGCATTACTTCAGTTTGATAAAGTATGGTTTAATTTTTAATTTAGTTTAGTAATATTTAAGTACATGTTAAAACTCTCTAGTCTGGCATTCTCTGGTCTGACACCATTTGTGGTCTGGCATGATTTTAGATATCTGGGTGTCCACTTATCATGGTCGTGGCCAAGTTTCCCATGGTCCCATAAAGTTTGTTTAAAGTCACCAGTTCTGCCTCTCAATGTTCTATGCTGCTATTTAGCTCTAATTTACCCCTAAATGTCTTCTAAGAGTTCAGTAAGCAGTGGAAGTGTTGATAATGCTGTTGAACAATACTGACCTCCTGTGGTCCAGTAAATTCTCTGGTTCAGCGCCAGTCAGGTCCCAAGGGTGCTGGACTAGAGATGTTCAACCTGTAGTTTACCTCAACCTGCAGCCCTCAGGTGGGCATTGTGATCTGGACAACATGGCCCACCTATAGTGAAGTGGTCAAGCTTTGTGCTTAATATCACTTTGGAAAGTCTTGCTTATACCAAGTAGTCCCATGAAATATCAATTGATAGTATGTGAACCCCAAAAATATCAAGACCTGGAAAAACACAAGGCAAATTGTGAGGAAATTCCTACCCTAAAGCCCTGCGGTAAATGGTCCTGGGTGATATATGGCATGCCATCCAGAAGGCATCCTTAAAAAGGACCATAAAAAAACCCAATTATGTAATAAAAGAAAGGAAACATTCACACTGCACCCTCATCAGCATTTCCTGAAATAAATTTAGATCTCATATGGCAGCGGTCAGACCTTTTCTTTGCATACAAGGGAAACTGGGAACTGGCAGTTACCAGCTATCTGGGTAAAAGGCAATAATAACCTGGCCCGTTGGCAGCTGTTCACTGAAAAGCAGAAAGTCACTTGACAAGTTATTAATATGAATTCCATTTGAAGAGGAAATAATTAAAGTCTGTATTCTCATATATGCTATTTCTCTCATAACAGACAAACCCTGAACTTTACATTTGCAACACCCAGATGAAAGACAGCTAAAATAAGATTGCCAGGGCTCAAAACCATCACTTGATGATTTACTGGATTTTCTGTAATTGCTATTTTTTTCTGGAAAAAAGGCTTCCTAGAATTTGATTCTACTTCTTATGATATTCTGCAAGAATCTGAGTTTACAAAAATTAGTACACTAAATATTTGTCCAGTCTGGCATTGATTGACTGTTAAAAGGAAGAGGATAAGTAATTTACCATTGGAAGATGGATATCAGTGATAAATCAAAAGTACTTTCTTTTTTAACTTCTTAATGTACTCCCTCCTATTGTATGACTGCTGCATGCAAACAATGAAGTACCTCACACCTTTTTCTGGAAACCTTACATAGAAAATATAAAGAGGGGTCAGTATTAACTTGTTAACCCAGACCAGTAGAAAACCCATGATTACTGCATTCCTCAGCAAAATATAATGATGGTAAATATGAAAAGGGTCAGATGAACAGCCACACCAGGAATGCTATGAAAAGAACATTGCTCAAGATAGTAACATCTTAATACAGGTTAAACCCCTCTGGTCCAGGACTATCAGGTGCAGCAACATCTCAGGTTCGGCAGGACCTTGGATGTTGCGGGACCAGAGAGCCCCAGTAGGTGGGAGTGGAGGCTGGCAGGGAGTCTAGCAGCAGAGGTGAGTCCAGCCGAAGCTAGGACAAGGGTCGGTCCAGTGCCTTGGGTGCTGTCCTCCAGGAATGGAGTTGGCCGGAGGGAGAGAGGGAGACAGCGGTAGGAGGGCTGGAACCCAGCAGGGGGAGAGAGCAGAATTGGTGTGATGGCAGGGGAATGGTTAGGGCTGGCAGTGGAGTCTGAAAGCATTCCCTGTAAGCTTGGGAGGCCACCCCACTGCTTAGCCGAGCACCCATAGCTGGGAGAATGGTAGCAGTAACATGTAACAAAATTTCCGCACACGAATGGAAAAAAATAAAGGGAACATCGCTTTTGAGTACAGCTGGCTTGAAAATAGAAATCACTTCCTATGAAATATTTCAGGTTTTTTGGTGAAAAAAAATCTTACACTGAGATGAAATATCAGCAAATGGAAAAATGTTCAAAGCAAACTGAATGCTAGGAATCATTAAAAAAGAGGGAAAGAGAATAAGATAAACAACATCTTATTGCCTCTATATCAGTGTTTCCGAATTTTATTTGGCTAAATAAATTTGGAACCCTTTTGAACTCAAAATAATTTTGCGGAACCCCTGACTGCGTGGAACCCCTGACTAACTTCGCGCACAGCACTGAGTAGTGACATCTTCGTCCCCATTGTCTGGCTAAGTTGGCATTACACAGGAACACTTATCGTGGCAAACACAAATGAAAACTGTTTTCAATAAAATTCATAAATGAATGAAAATTCCATTACAATAATTTAGGTTGTACTGGAATTCTCACGGAACCCTTATCTTCACTTCACGGAATTCTGGGGTTCCACGGAGTACCATTTGGGAAACACTGCTCTATATAAATCCTTGGTACACCCACATCTTGGATACTGTGTGCAGACAGTCAACTAAGGCAGGGGAGGGGGGAATATGATAGAGGTATAAAAATCATGACTGGTTTGGAAAAAGTGAATAAAGGAGAATTATTTACTCTTTCCCATAACACAAGAACTAGGGGTCCTCAAATTAAATTAATGGGTAACAGGTTTAAAACAAACTCTTTGCCAGAGGATGTTGTGAAGGCCAAGACTGTTTCAGGGTTTAAAAAAGAACTAGATAAATACAAAGAGGATAGGTCCATAAATGGCTATTAGACAGGGTGGGCAGGAACGCTATCCCTAGCCTGTTTTTCAGAAGCTGGGAGTGGGCAACAGGAGATGCATCACTTGATCATTACCTGTTCAGTTCATTCCCTCTGGGGCACCTGGCTTTGGCCTCAGTCAGAAGAGAGGATATTGGTCAGACCAAGTATTCTCTTTATATAAACCAATTCATCCATTTCATTAATGTAATATAGATTCAGGTCTATATTTCTCAAAAGATGTTGTCACAGTGTATTACACTGGACTTATTACAAATAATTAAATAATATAACGTTATGCAAACAGACACTAACATTATATTTTAAAAATACAATCTCTATAATTTTTTACCCCTGAGGGTTGACAGAGTGACATCATCATGTCATGCTGTCCACTGCCTCCTCCCTCCCTGCCCCCCCATCCCCGGTGCCATGGGTCCGGAAGTCCGTGCCCTTCCCCCTCATGGCGGGAGGGTGGAGAGTCACATGCCCTCCTCTCTCCCTGATGCTCCTGGGGGGGGGGCTCTCCCCCTTCTACCTGGGACCCCACACCTCCAGCCCTCTCCCTCAACACCCTGCTGGGACCCTGCACCCTCAGGCTGCTCCTACCCCTAACCTCCCCAGCCAGAGACCTGCTCCCACACACTCCCCTCCTCTTGCCCCCTCCCTCCTGGCCAGACACCTACCCCCAGCCTGCTGCCTCCCCTGTTCTTTCCTCCTTCCTCCTGGCCAAACACCTACCTTCAGCCTGCTCCTGCTCCTTCCCCCTCCCCCAGGCCAGACACTCTGCCCCCTTCCTCCCAGCAGACACCTACCTGCAGAGAGAGAGAGCACAGCCCCCTAGTTTATGTAAAGAGTTAAAATTAACCATACAGTACACATCTTGCCGTCATTAACAAGATTATGTAGTTTAAACCACCTCTTTTGTCCCATTCTCTATGAAATTTTTCTGAGGTTCGCTTGTTTTACAGACTAGCTGTGCAAACAAGAGTTAATAGCCACACTATCTTTTAGGATCATGTGATGCTACCTGAGCCCCTTGAAGTAAGGAGTTTTCCAGGTGAAAAGCCCAAGAGTTGCGACAGGAACAGTGAATAGTGATTTTAAGCAATGAGATTCCTGGGGAGTCCAAGGGAGAGCTTCTATTGGGAATGGGACAGAAACAAGATATGCAGCTTCTGTCTCCGCGCCGTTCCATTGGCAAGCTTTTACTGAAGAACACACTTTCAACTGTCCCCTCTATCAAGGCAGCCCTCAAGTACAACACAAATTCCTCCCTGTTTCATGCAAACTTCTCTCATTATCCCCATATTTATTTACATGACAAAAATTAAATTATTAAACTGAAGTTAAGGAAAGAGCTTATGATAAAACTTCTTACACTATCTTTGTAGGGTGTGTCCTCCACGTTTCAAGGGGGCTGAAAGCTTGAGCATGGATATCTACATGGTTCTTGCATTATGCGTCCCTAAATATTTATGCAAAACAGGCAACAGTACTTGCATTATTGACGGATCGATAGATGTGCAATATTTCACATCTGCTGTGTTACCTCATTTGAGAGTACTACAAAGCAGATTCAAAAGTAGCCCAGTTCTTTGATACTTATAGCTGTAAAGTTCATCATTTGCTGTATTCCCGAGAAAGGAAAAATTCTGCCTTATCTGTGATTTTCATTCAAGGACACTCCACATCCTTACCGATACACAGAATATGGAGCTGTATAGGACACCTGAAAATTAAGGGCACCTCTGGGTCTTAAATGTCCACCTACCTGCCTCTTGCTATCCCTGGCCTATGGCTCTGCTTCTTCCAGAGAGGATCTAGTTAACTTAAAAGTGAAAAAGCCTGCTGGAGCTATTAACAGAACACTGAATCTGTGAAAGAGCCATGCAAGTGGTAATGAAGCCATTTTACAGGCATTTGCCAACTCCAGGTATAGACTGTTTGTTTCTGAATTTACTGTTAGGCTACAACAGTGGTTCCCAACTTTTTTGTGTGACGGGCGCCGCACCGATGGGTGACGTCATCTCGTTGCGTCGCCCGGCCGGCCGGCCCCATGCTGCGTCGCCAGGCACCTGCGCCAGACCCCCCACTGCGGCCATTTCCCCCCTCCCGACTGGCCGCCCTGCTCCCGCGGCAACCCCACCGCGCTCCCCGGCAGGTTCTCCCGCTTCCCCACGCCTTTTCATGGTGCAAGTTCGGCACCGCAGTGCATGCAGCCTCCTCCCCCGGCCCATCCTCCCTGGCTATCCCACATCGTGACCCCGACTAGGTGGGCACACATAAATGCCCCGGCAGGTGCCATGGTGCCCGCGGGCACCGCGTTGGGGACCACTGGTCTACAAGACCTTTATTTAAAATTTGCTTTAAGAATATTTCATGAGGGTGTTACTCAAGAGTATAAAATCACAGCTTTAAAAATTGCTCCCTTGTTGGCTGCCCTCAGGGCCCCATAAATCCTAACGACAGCCCTGGCATCAGTTTTCACACTGGTGTGTTTTCTGTCTCCATGGCTACTGGAAGCAGACCAGACCTTCACTCTGAGACTGGACTCAGGATGAACTTAGGAAGAACTTTCTAGAACAATAGCTTCTAGAGCTGAAAAAATACTAAATCTATGCCAGCTGAAAAGCACAATTGTGACGCAGTGGGGATTGTACTGCTGTTTTGCTTTGTGTGCTGTGTGTGGTTCCTACTGTCCTGGGAGCTGCAATACTGTCTGGAGGAGGGGGGGGTGACTCACTACAGAAGTGTATTTGGCCACCCTTACACCCGAGGGACAGGCCTAGGAAATAACAACTCCTGCTCGGGAAAGGAGACAAAGGGGAGGCCAGGCTGATACCAGGCTGGGAACTAGGGCCTGGGGGAACGGTCAGTCTCAACTTGGTTAGGATGGGAGAAGAGGCTTATGAGCAGGAAAGGGGGGAGAAGGACCTGGGACTCTTTCTCCCTGAGAGGAATAATACTGGCTGCTCTTGGTCCCTGTGTTAACATTGATCCTGTGCTATGCTGTGACCCATCAACCAATAAACCTTTTGTTCTACTTGCTGGCTGAGAGGATCCAATCTACCCAAATACGACTGTAAGGATTTCTGAGATACTCTTTTGCAGAATACCCTTCCAACAAATGGTGCACTAGCAGATGTGCGGGTGTCAACTCCACAGAGATGAGAAAGAATGGATGGAAGACCATGGCAGTAGTAATTCTACGTTCTTCTTCATATGATGAATAGGATTTCTCCTCCCCCAAATCATTATTATTATTTTTTTTTACAGTGAGAATATGACTATCTTGGCTACAAGCATATTTGCTCTTCTTTCAGCCCTGTTTGCATTAACTCATGTATTTCACTTTTTTTGGATGTTTGGATTAATCTAGAAGGACAACAAAGACCATATCCTATTACTGAAGAAAGATTACAGTGACCTTTTGGATGGAGGCCTGGTTAGTTTACAAAACTACCATGTTAGTACATGGAACTGGGGTTTCACAGAGAGCAAACCAAGCTCTGAAACCCCTTTGGTCAAAGAAGTGGGAATAGACAAGAGTTTTTCAGTAACACAAGGAAGAGACCAATCACTGTGAAGGTGATAGGTGGTTTTATTAGGACTTGTGATATACAGATCAAGATCACGACTGCAATCTACATATGATCAGAGTGGTGAATCTGCTACATGACAGTAATGAGACACTCTTGAAATGTACTTGCAATGTATCTGACTTCTCTTTCCAAGAATGTTGGCTTTGAGCCCCATGGTGAGTTGATTGTCCCTTGTGTGTCCTTTGTTATTACTTTCTGACATTTGGCAAAAATGGAAAAATTCATATTAATTTCCGTTTTTCTAGATAATAGGACAATATTTTTCCCCAGTCTCAAGCTATCACTCTCCAGTTGAATTGCCAACATGCTTATGGAAGCAATAAGCTTATTTCTATACATAAAACTAATTGGCTAAGCATCAATTTGCTTCTTTGGGCAACGTATGTGAGCTTGAAGTTATTACCTGGAGGTGCCCATACTCTGTAACTGAAAACTCACCCCAACACCCACTAACTGTCTTCAGTATCTCCAGCAGACTTATTTTTTGTAACTTTGTAAAATAACTGGGAAAATGGTTAGCACAGTAAAAGATTAACAATCTGCCTCAATAACAAAGCAATTAAATCATTAGGTAATGTTAAGTTTCATGTTTATCAAGCTCAGCAACTCGTCAATGTTAATTTGTTTATTTATTTTTGTAATTAACGTGAAGAAATCTTTAGGAACAAGACAGACTGAGGTTGTCTGACAATCCTTTAGTGTGTATGTGATTTGACTGCTCCATTTTCAAAGATGCTGCAATCTCAATGTAGCTTACATTACTGAAGACTCCAAACACCAGTAATTTATACACTAATACTTTATATGGGGGCTGCATCTCTCTTGAGCTATCCACCTGCAGAAGGGGGCAATTCCACCTTTTACCTCATACTTACCAGATGTTGGGGCCAGGGCAGCTGAAATAAGGGGCTACTATTTAACCACTACTCTCCTAAGCGGTGGTCAGGGAGTGGACAGAGTTTTGGGTTTGCTGCAGACATGCTGGCCAGCACTATAGGAATGTATTTCTGTTATAGAGCAGGTGAATAGTTTTTCAGCTGCTCTATGGAGCAAGAACAGAAAAAGGAGGGAATTTTGCCTCTCCATTAAGCTATGTGCCTCAATAATAGCAGGATCAGTTACGTTCTGTAAGTTCAGTCTCTGTTCAAAAATATATTTCCTTTGATCACTTTTCATTTTGTTGGCTACTAATTTTATTTTGCAACTTTTTTTGCACAAGGTAAAACAGACATCTATACTAATTGTAGGTAATTTTATCTTGTCACCTCTTAGGATATGACTACACTGAAGAGGTGGGTTTTTTTTTTTTTTTTTTTGAAAAATGGCCAATTTTCTGGAAAAACTACACTTATATCCACACTGCAATTGCGTTCTTTTGACAGAAAGTCGAAAGAATGTAGGGTTTTTTTCTGACAGTGGTATCCTCTTTCTATGAGGAAGAAGCTTTTTTCGGAAAGAGCTCTTTTGGAAAAAGGCATGTGTGGACGGGGAAGAGTGTTTTTGTTTTTTCTGAAAGAAGAGGCCTCCAAGAAAAAGCACAGGTGACCTGGTGGCCACTCCATCCATAGTAATCACAACTTAAATGTGAGATAGAATCCAATCAATGTGCATGCTATCTTTCAAAAAAGCAGATCGCTTTTTCAATGTGCTTTTGCAGTGTGGACACTCTCTTTCGAAAGAAATTTTTCCGGAAGATCTCTTCTGGAAAAGCTTCTTCCGAAAGAAGCCTGCAGTCTAGATATAACCTTATTTATCTCTACTCCATTCTCTACAAAAGTAATGTTTTTCACCTCTTCATCTGGACGTGTTTCAATGACTTCCTCACTGAGTTTCCTGTATCTGTTATGGAATGAGTTGATTTTTAAGGAATACAGCACTGAACGAGAGGGCAATCTAGGTCATGAAAATTATAATAAATTGGAGATATGTCTGTCATAAATTTTTCATGTTTAGAAGACATACTCTAGCATAGTGAAAACAGATATTAAAATGTTAGAACTGTGGAAAGAAAAATAAGATAACGTGATGTTGGATCATCCCCTAATTAAATTCATTCGGGAGAGAAATAATTAAAAGGATTAAAGTAATCGTAGTTATATTATAAAAGAATCAAGAATATTTGTTTTAGATATCAATGTTAATTAACAACTTCAGAAAAGTGTTGAAAGTAGCTGGTAAGAACCAAATGATAACACCTGTTACATGTTTATTCAATGTCCTGTGTGGGGGGCATTTTTAACAAGAAAAAATAAATACGGTTACCACCCCAAAGGTCTTATAGTATTTACAGATCAAATAGTCCCACAAACAGCAAACACTTAGACTATGCTTAACTTTAAGCCCCAGTCCAACCTTATGCAAGAAAGTACTTAAGCATATGATTAACTTCAAGCACGTCCCTAAATCTGATTTGTCAATGAAAATTAAGCACATGCTTAAAGTCATGCCCAAGATTAAATGCTCTGCTGAATCAGGGCCATAATTACTAAAATCATCAAACTTCTTGAAGAGGAAAGAGGGCAGGATATTATGGTGACTGTGTGAAAAGGGGAAATGTCCCCCTTGGCAAATCATATTAAATGTTTTATTAGTTCTATGCATATTTCACCACATACAAGTAATTCAGAAATCTCAGACTCCTAAAACCTTTAAAAATCAGCCAAATCCCACTATCATTAAAGCCATACAGTCTAATTGTATATTACCAAAGCTCATGCTTTCCAGCAGATGGATGATTTTTCTAAATCCTTAATATATTGCATTAGTTTTCCCTAAATTTCTCACCTTGTAATTCACAGAATAACTTCTTCAGTAACTCCAGAATAATTGACACAGGAATTTACTAGAAGATTAATTTGCATATACTTTAAGATAATTTTTCTTTACCCAAAAGATTTCTGAGCTGTGATATCACAGTCAGTGACAAGGAAATATTAGAGTCACATTAAGATAACATCTTCAGTTATAGAACAGTATTAATCTACAAACAGAATCTTCCAACTGTCAAAAAAAGTTATATAAATACTCTTTCCTAAATGTAGACTGGTTGGCTTGCTACCTATGTCAAAAGAGCAAATACCAAAGTAGGAAAGACCAGGTCTGACTATTTAATTCTTTGATGTGGATTTTACTATACAGAACAAATGAATCAACTTGTACAACTTTTGTACCATTATATCTCACATAGCTAAATGCTCATTAACTCAGAGAGTTCAAACCCCATGTGGATAGAGACTTTTCAGTGAACATTTTCATCCTTTTATGGTTCTAAGGTCAGAGGCAGGCCAGGACACAGTTCTTTGTTGTCCCATCTGAGTCTTACCTTCAATTGTGCGGAAGCTTTCTTTGATTTAGGCACACTGCCCTGTAGGGGTTCCGATGCAACACAGGAAAGTCTCAGAGGGGAAAGAGGTGTTAGTCTGTATCTTCAAAAACAATGAGGAGTCCAATGGCATGTTAGAGGCTAACAGATTTATTAGGGCATAAACTTTCATGAGTAAAACCCACTTCATCAGATGAACTGGAATGCAGTTTACAGAGGCATGGGTATATATAACGACAACAAAAGAAAGTGGGTACTTGTGAAAATGAGGCTAATCACTTCCACCCTCACTTGATTAGCCTCATTTACACAAGTATCCCCTTTCTTTTGTTATCCTTATATACCGTGGCAAAGTTCCGGCTGTGCCCCATGGGACTTGTGCTACTGGTGGATAGTATTAGCCTCACAGGCTTGCTGTGGCCCTTTATGTAGCCTCTTTCTCTTTACAAGAGGCCAGGTCCACAGCTTACTGAACCATACTCATCACAGGGTAGTCCGTGGTTTTGGGTGAAAACTCCTCTATAGTCCTGGTCTCCCTTCTCAGAGAAGTCTCTGTGTTGGTGTGGGGAAGCCAATGAGATCTGCGATCAGCTGATATCTGCAAAAATGCAGGTAAACATAGTGGCCATGGCCTGCCAGGGACTAGCCTTGGTGGGCTGCTACTTTTTAATTGCCCACCCCTGCGCTAGCCACTCTTCAGCTCTCTCACACACACAAAGCTACTTCTGTACTGCACTTCCTCCTTCCAGTCCAACACTCTTTGTCTTCCCCCTCTCCTTACCTGGGGGAAACCTTTTAAAGGAACCCCCCTGGCTTTAATTAGCTGCAGATATTTAATTAGCTTGCTCCCTCAGGCAAGTCATTAACTAGCTCTAGGTGTCTGCCGGTCTTCATTTTGTGGCTGCAGTCTCTATGAGTTAACTCAGGGAAGAGAAATCCACTTATCCAGTGCCCTGTATACCTATCTTCCATTAGAGTGCAGCAGATTGCTGGTTTGAGTCTTTTACAATATACACCCATGACTCTATTAACTCCATTGCAATTCAAAAGCTGATGCCCTAATAAATCTGTTAGTCTCTAAGGCCATGTCTACACTACAGACAAGATCTTTGCTGCCACAGTTGATTTTCCAAGGTTTGAATTAGTAGGTCTAGAGAAGACACGCTAATTCAAACTGAGAGGGGCACTCCCACTGATGCTGGTAGCCCTGCTTCTACATGAGTAAGGGAAGTCAAAGAGAGAATATGCTGCCGTTGACTTTCCACAGTGTGGATGATGCCAAAATCTGATTTAAAGATACTTCGATTCAAGCTGCGCAATTAACATAGCGGGAGTTATGCATCTTAATTTGAACTTATCCCCTAGAGCAGACCTAGCCTAAGGTGCCATGGGACTCCTCATTGATTTACAGGAAACAGTGCCCTAAATGTTAAATTATGCAGGTAACCAACTAGGTGTCAAGAGCACCAATATTTTCTACCAGGTTTGTGGTAATGTGTCTGGTAAATTAATGGAGTCATGCTGTTGTAAAACTGCTGTAATCAAGTTAACTAGCTTACTTCAGACTTTGCAAATTACTAATGAAAGTTACTCTGTAAAAGCAATGTATACAGCAAAGTCTCAAATATGGTGCTGGCTAGCCATTTTATCCTGTATTATAATGTTTATTGTAGGATTCCAAACTGAAATTTGCACATGAAAAAAAATCAATCTATCCTTTTTCATTTAATTGAAAACAAGGAGGAAATTAGCTCTCCCACTTATTTGAAAAATCACCCTCATATAAGTTTTGCGTACTGTACCACAGAATAAACATCTGAAAAGAATATTGCTGTGATCTTCGAGTCCACATTACATCCCTGTATATACAAATTTTCTATCTTTGTTAAAATAATCTAACATGAAGTAAACATTTCATAGCACTCAGTGATACATTCAGTTAATTGCTACTCTTAAGGAAAATTACATTTGCTGAGATTTGACTTTTACAAAAATTGTCAATTACCAGTTTGCTTGAAAATCACTTTACCATTAAGAAAACACCAATATGCATTGTTGCTATTCAATTGGCTGTATAGTTTTAAATGCACAAGAGACTGTAGCTGTTCTCCAGCTATTAAATTCCATGTTTCTTCATTTCAAAGGGTAGATTACATTCCTTAATTTATTTATTCACCTTAAAGCCTCATTGGTCCTTTAAAGCACAAAGGACATGAGAGTATTGGGAAATAATTTTTCTAAACCAAGATGGAATTTAATTTTCCCGTGAATATAATTTGATAATCCCAAAAGGATACTCAAAAATCAGCCTTTTTAATCAAATGGAAGTATGGCTTCCACATGTAGTATGCAAAACAATTATAGATATTGGAAAGCTTTGATTTACACATCAATGACAGTATCTAAAATAATGATAACTTCATGTAACTAACTATTCTGTTGCAATAGCCAAATCAGAAAATGTACTGCTTCCAGCAGTTCTCTTGAATATGGAAAAAGAGAAAGTCCTCATTTACTACAGTTTGAACCTCTCTACTCCAGAATTCTCTGGTTCGGAAACATCTGTTGTCCAGGATGATTTTAGTTAGCTGGATGTCCACTTTTCATGGGTGTGGCTAGGTTTCCTGCAGTCCCATAAAGTTTGTTTACAGCCACCAGTCCTAGCTCTCCATGTTCTGTGCTATTATTTAGCTCTAATTTACCCCTAAATGTCCTCTAACAGTTCAATGAGCGGTGAAAGTGTTGGTAATGCTGCTAGACAATATTGATCTCCCATGGTCCAGAACATTCCCTTGTTCAGAACCAGTCAGGTTCAGAGGGTACCAGATTAGAGAGGTTCAGCCTGTATTTTTGAAGATTTAAATTCTCTTGGAATAAAATCTGTTTAAGAAAAAAAATGGTAGAAATTAGATAGCATCTAATTTTAACTGCAGGAATTCTTGGCATTATACTAAACCACGTATGCATAGTCCATCATGTGAAACTCCACTTGTTAATCTTTAAGTTGTTACGAGACTATTTGTTGTTTTTTAAGTTACAGACTAACTCGGCTACCCTCTGAAGCTTTTGTAACAATATGGTATTTCTGTAGCCATACTGTAGGCCTAAACTAAAGACTTTTTCTGCAGCCAGACTAAAGAACAGCAGCCAATAGCTGTAAAGCCTGGAGTCTCATACTCACATTCTATCTAAATTGCATTAAAATAGTGTCACACTAGGTTATGAGAATGAGATCCTGTCACTGTCACCAGATAAAGAAACAGATCTCAAGATGGGTAGAGAAAACAATTAACATTTCGTCTGGCAAGAAACTGTTTACCAATAAATTTAAAAAACAACACATGGTCTGGTAGCACTTTATAGACTAACAAAACATGTAGATGGTATCATGAGCTTTCATGGGCACAGCCCACTTCTTTAGATGACCGGAGTTTACCAATAGTTCTGGTTGTGAAATCAGCATTCTATGATTATTTTCCTCCCTTTCCTATTGTTTGTCTGTGTGATCTCTGTCTGGTTTGTAACTGTTTCTGTCTGCTGTATAATTAATTTTGCTAGGTATAAATCAACTAAGGGGGTGGTGGGGTATGATTGGTTAGGTAATTCTGTTACATGATTGGTTAGTAAAATTACACTAAAATAATTGGTTAACGTATAGCTAAGCAGGACTCAAGTTTCACTATGTAAACTGAGGTCCAAGAAGGAGACCAGCAAGAAGAACAAAAAGGGAAAGGAGAAGGAGGGAAGACCTGGAAGAAGAACTCACCTTCAAGACCCAGCCTAAGACCAGAGCTGCAAGGTCTCCTCTGCACGACCATTACGTGCTGTAGCCAGGACCCAGAAAGCCTGAACTTGCCTGGCCAACAGGGGAAGTCTGCCTGTCTTTATCAGGATTGGTGAGATGACACTGTATGCTTAGCATGTGTATTCTGCTTGCTTGGGAATTGTCAATAAATAGAGAATATGAATATTACTGTGTAAGGCTCTATCAGTGGCAAAAGAACCTGAAAACCCACAGGAAGTTATGCCCTGAGCCCTAGGAATTGGGTAAGGGTGTGTGTCCCTAAAGTATGGAAAGGATAGAGAAATATGATTTGTGCAGGGAACAGATACTACACCTACCATAATATGTGAGACGTCCTCTGGCAATGTTTTTTCCTCTTGAGTTTTCAGTAATGCACTCATAGAGGCCTGCATCTTCCTGTTGGAAATTTGGAATTTCAATCATGCCATTGGATTTCCTCAGCTTTACTTTACTTGGAAATGGCAGGCCATCGGATCTTCTCCAGTTTATCTGAGGCACAGGGCTAAAAAGAAAGTTGTGTGATTAGTTATTTTTTAAAAGTTTGCTTAAAATACTCATTATATACATACTGTGAAATTAAAAAACCTCAAAACTGACTAAAGAAAAAAAAAGCTTCCTAGTCAATTTTACCTAATGTGCCCTATATAAGAAACTAATTTGCAAATATAGGCTTTGTGATTAGTTCACTATTATTTAAGGGGGTGGACTGTTTATTACTCACAACAACTTGGATGACTGTTCATGGCTTGTAAAATTTTCTATAAATTCCAGGAGTTTTATTCCAGGAATCTTTTAGAACAGGATTTTCAACACAGCTTAGTGTTGGTTTCCCACTGAAGTCAAAGGGAGTTTTATGACTGACTTCCATGGGAACAGAAAGGGGACAAGACTAAACACTTTTGAAATCTGCATTCTTCAGTAGTGCTCCTTTTAAAAGTTTCAGTCACCTAGTCAATAAGTACTACCAATATTATATGATATAGATTGCCAATCTCACACTGTAACTCATGAATACTTGGCAAAGCTCTTATCAAATAAACCATAGAATAACTGGGAAATACATTTGCAGACACTAAGACTGATTCTGAAACCATTTTGTGAAGAGCAGAAGGGGCTAAGTTTGGACAACAGGAAAGAACTATGATTATGTTCTAAGAAACTGTGTTTTATGGATATTTATATCCATTATAAAAGATAAGAAGCATTATACTAGCATCGAACAGTTAACAGTACAGTGAGAATTCTGTGTGTGTTGGCTTGCCATGGCTGGTTTGAATAATTCACTATGACATCTTATTGTTTTTATTCAAGGCAACATATTTAAATTATTACATTGTCTATATGCAAATTTTTCATTTTAATAACACTTACTTTCCTAGGGCAAAGCATTCCAGTTTCACTGTTGAACCTTTAGCTGCAGGAAGTGTATCAGGAAACTGAACTTCTATTTTGGGTTCATATTCACCCATAACTCCTGTTAATTATGAGGACAAAACATTAGTTATTTATTTGTTTATCTCGGCCTTTTTCTATAGAATTACAGCAAGTTTGGCTGAAAATATCCATCTCTTCTGATCAAATGCACAGTGTTTTTTTTTTTTTAAAAGATTGTGGGTCTGGGCATTCTTCCAATGAAATCCTCAGTACTCCCAGGAGAGAAATAATTTAAGTATACAGTGTATAGTTCAAAATCTGCAAAAAAATCTTTTAATTGGAAACTACTATTCTTGGTATGCATGAAAGATTACTCTACATATGACAAAATGCATGCATTAGAAACTATGTATATGCAGATAGCTGTTTTAATCAATACTGTTTTAATACTGTATCAGACTGAAGTCATACCATCAGTGCGCAGAACTAGTGGGGTCGGTGAACCGAGAACTCTGGTGTTTGTTAGCGTGCTGGTCACAACACAGGTGTAATTTCCTACATCTGATGGCTCCACTTTTGCTATGTAGAGGTGCCCAGTCTCTTGAGACACAAATCGCCGACTGTCCTCTTGTACAAATGATGGATATTTATTGAAGATCCAAGCAAATGACAGCTCTAATATGTGTTGATAAAAGAAACAGGAATGTAATGTATTTCTATATTTTGTAAAGATACACACAGCCAGTCTGATAGCATGAGTGGGCTTCATACTGGCAGGTATGATATTGACACGAATACTGGTATCTGCATGTAGGAAAAGAACCCTAGTTAGTTATGCTTCCACCAGAAGGATTTACCACTTTATCTGGGACAATTTATACATAAATACACCAGTATTCTCCTACCCCATCACCTTCGATAGCTCCCAAACACTCAGACAAGAAACCTTATATTCACGGCTTCAAGTATGTGGTGCGGTATCTTATTTTATGCTATGGTGACTATGATTTGGGGGTCAATACTTTAACTAGTGGCCCACAAAATGTTTCTTCCTTAGCTTTTTATGAATTGTGAACACTAGGGGTACATATGCTTGCAGAGAAAATAAGAGAATAGATAACCTATTAATATAGATGTGTTTGCATGTCTGTGCGCAGAATGGAATCAGAATTGCTCACCGGCATGTCAGAGGCCCTAGATTATTACAAGCTAAGGCATTCTCAAGTGATTTGGATTCAATTTCTAGTCTTGCTGTCACTGAAAAGCTTCCTGAGCTTACGGCATAAGAACACCTATGAAGTCCCAGATGACCATGGATTTATACAGAATAGTATTTTAGATAGGCTCCTTTGCATTTCAGGATTGGATAAGCTTTACGAGGCAATTGCCATTGTTTTTTGTGATTTTACATATTTTTAAATGTATTATTTGTTTAAAGGTTATTATGGATGTTTATTCTTTAGGTGCTTCCAGAGCATGATAATTCTAGTTCACCCCCCCCCCCTCCCAAATTATTGAATGTTTCCATCAATCATCTTTTTAAAAATCAACTTTTAAAAATTGACTTTTTCCAGATAGGCAGTTTTATTACATTTAATCATGGAATACCAGCTCACTACTTTTACTCTATCGAACGCTGTGTATGATATGAATAAGCAGCAGATTGCACATATTCCAGTGTTTGCTATCCGTAATCTCTCACTGAGCTGCCAGATTTTGAAAAGAAACAAATATCTATACATTAAAAAAAGGGGAGGAGAAAAATGAGAGAAAACAATCTATTTACGTGAAATACCCCCCTCTTGGTTCACTTTGTTTCTAATGAATTGGACTGAAGGAAAGGAGAAGCAAGAATGACTCAAGTGTTATCTGAAAAATATTGCTCATGCAGAAAACGGTTCAGATCCTCAAAGTGGCATTGTTTTCTGGAACACAAAGGAACTATGTCTATTTTCTACATCAGAAAGTGAATACACGTCTGTCACATAGCCAGACAAAAAGTTTGCAGGGCTAGCAGTTATAAAATAGATGGATATACTGTGTAGTAAAGTAAGCAAAAATTTGACCTGCAGTCTTACAATACCACAGCCACTTTAAAGCAGAACTATGCTCTAAGCATTAAACAAAAGCTCAGGACTGGATTTGAAAAAAACCCCACAATTAAAGTGTAACTCGGTTTACTGATCACCAATTGTAGAGACCATTTCTGTTCCATGTATTAAATTCTGCTCTGAAAAAGCCATTTCCTTTACCAGCTGAGGTGCTTGCCTTTTATTCATGCACCTCAGAAGAAGAATAACAATTATCAATATTTTTAATTAATAATTGTTTATATACAAATGTACCACTAATTATTTTCTTTGCTCCCTGAAAAACCATTACAATAATTCATTGCTAATGAATTATTTTAAAGGTTTCAAAGATAGCAAACCATTTTTCACCTTTCACCAGCCTATGGATAGTATATCTAAGGATATCTGACCACAAAAGTGCCATGGGAACTAATTAACATATATGATAATAAACTGAAATAATTATCATATTGAACCGGGTGGCCAAACTGTGGCTTGTGAGCCACAGGCTGCTCTTTTACCATTGAAGTGCTGCTCAAGGAAACACCCCCTCCGCACTCCCTGACATTTTTCATCATTTTCAGACTACTGGGGGAGGGGGGGGAAGGAGGGGCAGAGAGGAAGAAGCTCACAACCTCTTCCTTGCAGGACGATGGTGCAATAGGGGTTTCTCCCCAGCAGGCGGGGGGGGGGGGGGGGGGGCTTGGGTCTTCTGTCCAGAAGTGCTGAAGGCCTAGCTTCTGGCAGGTGTGCCCTGGCTCTTCAGCTTCTGTACATTGTCATATGTGGCTTGGAGAGCCAGTAAGTTTGGCCGCCCACTCTAGAAGATCCCCTCCCCCAACATTAGGAGGGTGAGGAAATACAAATAAGGAAGAAGGGAGAAATCCCTACTGAATATGCATGAGGCATAGGGGCGTCAGTGTAACACATTACAAAAGTTGACTTGCAGCCTGAGAGAGGAGCAGGAGAGAGAAATGTAGCCCAGAATGATGAAGCTGTGAAGGGGAGGAAGGTCATGGTGCTGAGGCAGACAATGGTGAACATTTCAGTTTCTACTGCAAGGGACGGTGTGCATGGATGGATGTTCCAATGTACCTGCTGCAGTGGTGAGCAACCTGTGTCTCCAGGGGCACATGCAGCCCATCAGGGTTCTGTGTGTGGCCACCAGGAAACATTTTGTTTGCAGTTGCCCACATGCCAGGTTGCCTGATTCCACTGTTCTCTGTCCATGTAGGTTTTTTTTCCCTCTACCAGCATTACTGAAGTGACACAAGAACAGATGAAGTGAGGGGCGTGGTGATTGCACACAACATTGACTGTGAGAGCCATGCACTCCCTCCTCATCCAGAGCACTGTTGTGGTTCAATCAGCACAACCTGCACATTTTAGGTACCAGACCATTGGTTGTTTTTTTCCTGTACAGACTAACTTGGTTGCCCCCTGAAGCTTTTGATTAGGACAATCTTTCAGCCCTCTGAGATAAAGGAGGGCCACTCGTGCGGCCCACTCACTAGCCTAGGTTGCTCATCACTCACCTTGCTGTACTATCTCTAATATCTTCCTGGGTTAAAGTGTTTGTGACTTTGCTAAACATATTACTAATGGAAACACAGAAGAGTTTGTAAAGTGTGAGCACTGCAAGTGTGCACGTCAGGGGTCCCAACTGAACACAGTGGTTGTGTCTAGACTGGCATGTTTTTCAGCAAAAGCAGCTGCTTTTGTGGAAAAACTTGCCAGCTGTCTACACTGACCGCTTGAATTTCTGCAAGAACACTGACGATCTCATGTAAAAAATCAGTGCTTCTTGCGGAAATACTATGCTGCTCCCATTCAGGCAAAAGTCCTTTTGCGCAAAAGCTTTTGTTCAAAAGGGCCAGTGTAGACAGCTCAGATTTGTTTTGTGCAAAAAAGTCCCGATTGCGAAAATGGCGATCGGGGCTTTTTTGCGCAAACACGCGTCTAGATTGGCCACGGATGCTTTTGCGCAAAAGTGCTTTTGTGGAAAAGCGTCCGTGCCAATCTAGACGCTCTTTTCCGCAAATGCTTTTAATGGAAAACTTTTCCGTTAAAAGCATTTGCGGAAAACCATGCCAGTGTAGACGTAGCAGTAGTTTTAATAAAACCGAGTCTGGTCTTAGGTCAAGAACCTGCCACACCTCAATGTGATTACTGTGAATTCTTAAGTGATCAACAGAACTAATACATGGTCTAGATTGGGCGACAATACGGATACAATCTCACACATCTATCAGCAAACCTCACACAATTTTTCTTTGAAGACAAAGACTGAAAGCCTGATGTAAAAGAGCACGGTGAGGCAACAATCCCACTGATTTAAAAGGGAATTTTGCTTAAGTGAGGAAGGCAGCAAATTGAGGCTGATGCAAGAATATTCTGAGCAAAATTCTATGATCTGTGTCACGCAGGAGGTCAGAGTAGTTAGTCATGATGATCCTTTCAGGTCTTAAAAGCTATGTATGTAAGCAAACTCACCCTGAAGAGCCTAGTTCTGCTCCCAGATTCAGCCAATGGGGATTTTATCATTGATTTCAAAGAGAAGAGAGTTAGGTCAGTATTGAGCACCTTTGAAAATTTCCTTCTCTGTATCTTTAGCAACTGTCCCCCACTATCATATATCAAAGCTTATGAGAAGAGGGAAGAAAGGTCACCTGCATCCATGAGGCATATAAAACGAGTGCGCCTTACATGCTAGGCCTGAGGAACAGAACAGAGTGGAAGAGGTAAAGCCAGGAACATAACTGCAAAAAGGCAGCTAATTCATATTATAAATCCACACACTCTATAAAAAGGGGACTAGATAAAACCCACTGTTGGGACGGGCCTGTGGCAGTAAGTAAACATGACAGCACTGAGCCCAGACTGCTCCTTTTTATGACAGATACATATTCGCTAAATGGGAGTGACTGAACTTTGATTGCCTTTCTGATACGGCGGTTCTCTAAAATTGCGTGTGTTGTTTTTGTTTTTTTTTTTACATATTTTCAACTTCCTGTTGGGTTCACACTAGGCATGCCATGCCCTTGGGAGGTGAAATGAAATGCTCCTGACGTAAAGCTTCCTCAGCTGTACCTAAGGTACCACCAAAAGGATTAAACAGGGGCACCAAAACTATGCTGAATGAAGGGCACCGGCACCTTTCCATCTCCCCTTTTTTGTTCTGTCTTGTTATCCTCATACTATTTTTTTTCACTTTTTCCTTCTTTTTGTCTCTGATTTGGATTACTTTCTTCCCTTTTCTTTTACCTCTCCCCCAGTCTCCTACTCCAATCCCTTTCTTAAGGAGGGCATTGGGTATTCTCTTCCAACCATTACGTAAAACAGTAGAGAAACCCCTGATTTTCCTTTGCTTATATACTTTAATGCTGGGGATGGCACAGACTTCAGATCAGACTCTTCAATTTCCCCAGTGTTCCAGAGTGCAGGCAGAAGTCCAATAGAACAAGACAAAATAGCCATTTTTTTTTGTAATTTGTTTTTCAAAAGCAACCTATACTTTGATAAACAATTATATAATTGCTACAGAATTCTATAGGATGATCAGGGTCCTACCAAATTAACAGCCACTGTGAAATCTAGTCCAGCCTGTGAAATTCTGTTTTTTTGTGTCCTTTTACCATACTTCACAGAATTCACGGGGAAGAGCCGTGTTTTTTAAACTGGAGGTCCTGACCCTAAAGAAGGTCTCGGTGGTGAGGTGCCACAGGATACTGTAGGAGAATTGCTGTATTACTACCCTTACTTTTGCATTGCCTTCAGAGCTGGGTGTCCAGAGAGCAGTGGCTACCGGCCAGGTGTCTAGCTGGGAAGGCAGCACCCTGCCAGCAGCAGCAGCAAAAGTAAGGGTGGCAATACAATACTATGCCACCCTTACTACTATGCTTATGCCTTCAGTAAAGCGGCAGCTGCTGGCTGAGAGCAGCAGCAGAGACGTAAGAATGGTCGTACAGTACCATGCTGCTCTTACGTTTCTGCCCCTGCTAGTGGCAGTGCAGAACGGTGGCAATACCACAATCCCCCTAGAGAACCCTTGCAACTCCGCCCAAACCCCCTTTTCAGTCAGGACCCCCCATAGACACAACACACACAAAGCGCCAGATTTAAGTATCTGAAATAATAAAATTTACTATTTTTTAAATCTTTTGAGGAGATTGAACAAAAAAAAGTGGACTGTGAATTTGGTAGGGCCCTAAAGAGGAGTCATAAAACTGATAAAAACCAAGAGTGACACACTATAGAGCAATTCATACAGAATCCCATTTCTTTTCCATACAGCGCTACTGATTGCTGTCCCTGTTCAATACAAACTTTTTTTCACAATAAGAAGGAAATAATGTATAATGCGGGGAAATTTCTACTTAATAAAAGGATAGACGCATTAGTATCCAGTTTGTTAAAGCAATGAGTTTACTCCAGTGATGTTTAGTCCATTGGGCTCTGACTTTCAGGTGGGTGGGCAAAAGTGGGGAGGCAGGGAGGAGTGGGACAGGAGGAATGGGAGGGTAATCCCTGACCCTGCTCCTGAGTCATAGCGGAGGAAGGTAAATTTGAGCGGGTGGGGCCTGGATGCCAAGTGGGTGGGACACTGTCCACTCAGGCCCATTCCAGCTACGCTCCTGGTTTATGCTATTATCACATTACAACTTGTTTTATACTGAAATCTGCAGAAATTAGATAATTAGTATGACAGTGAAAAAATCAGACTGAATAGTCTCTTCAGGAGTGACTGAAACAAAAGGAAAAACTATGTGGCACTTTAAAGACTAACAAGATGGTTTAATTGCTTTCGTGGGCCAGACCCACTTCGTCAGATCATTATTTCTCTTTCACGGTTCAAGAGACACTAAATACATCCACTCTCCTTAAAAAAAGGTATTTAAAGTAAATTATAAAGCAGATTCTTTTGCAAAACTGTTTTCTGTTGACTCTGCTTTAATTAAGGTTTTATTTTCCCTCCGGAAAAAGCCACCAAAGCAACAAAAAAAATGTGGATTGACAAGATAACAACCAGGCCCAGCGTATCCGCTTTTGATCAAACATATAGACCTACTATGAATAAATCCTGGAATGAGCCTATCTTGAAAGTCCTAACTGCCCTTTCAACATCAATTTTTATTTTCTTCAAAATGAAGCACAACATTCCTTTTCCCTGCACCTCATGGTCAATATTTATACAGGCAGTCCCTGGGTTACGTACAAGATAGGGACTGTAGGTTTGTTCTTAAGTTGAATTTGTATGTAAGTTGGAACTGGTACATATTGTAGGGGAAGCTCTAGCCAAACATTTCTCCCACACCTCACTTCCCTAAGTCCTTTATTCTCAAGCTGAGGTGTCTGCTGAGAAAAGCTGCTCCGCGTCTCCCTGGTCTGCTGGGGGGGGGGGGGGGGGGAGGGGTGCGCTAGCTTCACGTCTCCCTGGTCTGCTGGGGGGAAGCAGCTAGTGCGGGGTTGCCTCACCCCATTTGTAAGTAGGGATCCGATGTAAGTCGGATCCATGTAACCCGGGGACTGCCTGTACTTACATTGCCTAATATAACTGTACTTTCCCCCAGTAAATTCATATTAAACAACCTGTTCAGTGACTTACTACATTTCTTTCACTTGCCTGTTGATGCTTTTAAAGTACAGTAATTCCTCATTTAACACTATAGATATGTTTCAGAAAATGATCATGTTAAGTGAAAACGTGTTATGCGGGGTCAATTTTCCCATTGAAAATAATGGAAAAGGTGCGGGTTGCATTTGAAGAGGTAGTGTCTGTTGGGACCAGGACATAAGGTTGGGGGAGAAAAGGGACTAGGTTACAGCAGGGAGGGGAGGTGTTTGGCTCTGGGGAAGGGAAAAGGAGGTGAGAGGGATTGGGTTGGGAGTATGCCCCTTTGATGGGTCTGCCGGGGAACGGCACAGTGAGTAGTGAACCCTCCACTGCTTTGCAGGGAGGTGGGGGAAGCCCCGCGCAGCCACCGGTAACAGACCGGCTGGGGAAATCGTGTTATTCCGGGGACGGTCGTGTAATTAAAAAAACGTTCCCTAAAAAAAATCGTGCTATCACGAAAACGTGTTAAGCAGGCACGTGTTAAATGAGGAATTACTGTATCTCTAGTGACATACAATCTCTTCTTTCCTGTCCAATACATTTCTTCAGTTGATTTTCTATCATAAATGAAAGTAATGCATCCTTTTTAGGTTTCCTCCGAGATTCAATCCTGTTTTCCACCATCCAGTTTTTTTTTTCTTGAGACCAAATGGGGCATAAGGCATTGAGAATTATAGCTACTACTCAATTTTTATATTTTGTTTAGATCTTGACTTATTTCAAGAGTTTGTCTCCAAGTATATTTACTTCTGCCCTTTTTCCAGCACTATTTATTTTATTATTATTAATATTACAATAGCATCGAGAGGTCCCAACTAGGATCAGCACCCTTTTGTGCTAGGCACTGCATGCACATAACAGTTCAATTACCAAGCTTCCAAGTTCACATTAAAAATGTACAGTCTAGAGAATTTAAAGATAAAATTGCCTTACTTGGCAATATTTCCAGTCTAGCACTGCCGCTTTCTGTCACTTAGGAATTTAAGAGCATAGGTAAGTGATAGGCATGTCTGTACTGCAGCTGGGAAGTGAATTTGCAGCTGCTCATGTCTGTTGACCTGAGCTAGCTTTGATCTACTTTGTACAGCCAGGTTCTAAGTTTCAAGTGCCAACCTTGTACAAAACTGGCCTCAGAGTATAAGGAAAGCAAGATGAATAAGTGATTGAAATTCCAAGTGTTTTATGACAGTGACATTCTCCAGGGTACAATGTGGACTGAGAGACAGCTGTGTACCCTCCACTCACCAACCTTGTGGGTCCTCCTACACTACTCCGTTGTGAGATCAACCACTCCTCGTTTGCTCTCACACAGCCTCCGGTATATAAATCACTCTCAGCTATATTCTATGAGTGCTACAATCAACCACTCAGGAATGACATTACAGGGTCACACCGGCAGACTCCCAATTACAGAATCTTCTGCCAGAAATGTGCATCTTGCACGACCCAGCACCCTCCTGGGCAATATAAGCTTATATAAAAGCGGTCATTTCATTAATATAAAATGAGATGCACAGACCTTGTCAACGCTAATGAAGTTTCCCAAATACTTCAATCTAAATGTACTCTGGTTTAGATAAAATAATAAAACACATTTATTAACTACAGAAAAATAGATTTTAAGTCATTCATTATAAGGCTTAAAAGTCAGAATTGGTTAAAAAGAAATAAAATGTAAAATGCAAACTAATATCTAACTTAACAAGGTACTTTAATTCAGAGCAAAGGCTTTTCTTGCCACCAGCTTTGTCGATCTTATTGGCTGGAAATTTTTTAACTAGGATTTCTCCCAAGTCTAATGAGGCCTCCTTCATCCTTCAGATGTTCTTGGTGCCTGAGAAGAAATGAAGCGACAACTGATTTGGGGTTTTTGTTCATCAAATTTCATCCATTTCCTTGTCTTTGCGAATCATCTTGAGATGTTTCAGGAGACAGAAAGTCTGGGGAGACAAGAACTTTCAGCTGCTTCTTTGACGAGATGTAAATTTCTTGGTCACCCACTTTTTCCTGCCAAAGAATGGCCATTTAAACAGGTGATAGCTCATTTGATTTTGCTGACACCTAGCTGAGGCTTCAGTTTGTCTCTTGTCTTTGAGGGACCAGTCTGTGCCTGCTTTTCTAAACTTGGACTATGTCTTAGTAACAACTTATAACTTTATAATGCTGACCCATATATTTTGAGGACAATAATGATCAGCACATTATGAATTTTCAAATGATACCTCACAGTGTAAACTATGTACAAAATCCATTGCAATTTTATAAAAAGAATAAGCAAAGGGATAGAGACTGTCACAAAGGCCTTACCTAAATGGGTAGTTAATCCCCAAAGAGAACTAAAAAAGGGTACCTGAATTTAGCACAATTTGCCTAATATTCCTCTCAAAGCACTTCTAAAATGCTATTTTAGCCATGACTGTTCCATCTGCTGGACAGCTTTCCCATATGAGAATGTATCCAGACAATGAATGAATGAATGAAATATTTACAAAAGTTGTCTCTGGTTGGTTTCTTTGTCTAACATCAGCATAGGAATTGCCAGAAGTCATATTCACCCTGGCCCATATTCACACTGGGCCACTTATTCTGGAAAATCAGCCACTTTTCCGGAATAAGCTGCGAGCTGTCTACACTGGCCCTTGAATTTCCAGAAAAAAGCAACGACGCTCTACTGTACAAAATCAGCCGCTATTCCGGAAAAACTATTCTGCTCCCGCTCGGGCATAAGTCCTTATTCCGGAATACTGTTCCGGAAAAGGGCCAGTGTAGACAGCCCAGTAGTCTTTTCCGGAAAAAAGCCCCGATTGTGAAAATGGCGATAGGGGCTCTTTTCCGGAAAAGCACGTCTACATTGGCCACAGACGCTTTTCCAGAAAAGGGGCTTTTCCGGAAAAGCAGCCTGCCAATGTAGACGCTCCTTTTCCGGAAAAACTAAAAACGGAATAGTATTCAGTTTTAAGCATTTCCGGAAATTCATGCCAGTGTAGACACAGCCCTTGTGTTTCAGAGAAAGGTACAAGCAAACCAAGAGTAGACAGATGTGGGATAATTTGCTACCACACTCCATCCCTCACATTTGCAGGTCACATCCTAACTGCTAATTGTTAAAAACTGGCATGAGGTTTTATCTCCCTTCCAACATCTGTGTTTTTATTCCAGGTGCCTCCACTATTTTCATATCCCAACACTGTACTTTAAGCAACATATGGAGGAAGACTCAAGATAGATTAAAGATACATATGGTTCAACCCCAAATATCCCTGATGTAGCAAAAGATGGATTGTAACAAAGGCATTTGGAAGACAAATACATAGTAGCGAAACTGTCAAACCTTAGGGAATGCAGATTTCACTATTTATTAGAAAGCAAGCTAAAAACCACAGAAAAATCAGGTCAGACCTGACACTTTCTGTTGTCTACAGATGTACCCATCTGTCTTTTACATTTTGGCAGATGTTTTTCTCATGCTAACTGTAACAATCACAATGTTAAGTGGAGAAACAGTAGGAGTCAGATTTTTCACATAAACCAGCAACTGCAACTGGAATGGAGAGCTTAGAAGAAACAATTACCTACACAGTCTGTAGGTCTTAATCATTGCAGATTTCTAAGAAAAGGTTAGACAAATACCTGTCAGGGATGGTCCAGATTATACTTAGCCCTGCTACCATAATAGGCACTGGACAATATGATACATTAAGACCCCTTTACGTCCTACAGTTCTATGATTCACCTAGACATTTTTAATTACTGGACTCAGGAAAAACTGAGAGCATATTATTGACAAAATATATTGCAAATTCCTGCATGCTCCTTGTAGCTGTTAAAGCTTTAGACTTAACTTTAACATCCTATTAGTTGCAGGCATGAGGAAAAGGTGTTAATGAACTCATATTGGATATTTTCCACCAAGATTGGATATGTAAAACATGTTTATATGTAATTTCAAAACAATTTTAATCCAGTTGTAAATCCTGCTAAAACCACAGCTGGTTCCACTGACACCTTGTCAGACTCACTCAAGTATCCTTAGGATATGTGAAAACTGCCTGAGGGCCTGGAGGGGTAACACCCACTTTGTCTTCATATTATCTTGAAAGCACTGAGAGACAAGTAGGCATGTAGTTAGGGTTGCCTGGTGTCCAGTTTTGAACTGGACAGTCTGGTATTTGAGGGTTCTGTAAGGGAAACAAATTGAGAAAATACTGGACATATAAAATATCCGGTATTTTCTAATTAGGTAAGTTTTCTTATTATTAAGCGTACCAGTACGTAGTTGCGAACTGCCTGGCTGGTAGACATGCTCACGCAGTGCGAGCGTGTCTACCAGCCAGGCAGTATGCAACTACGCGGACGAGGTGCGGGGGTGAGGGCGAGAGGGGGGGCGGGGCGGGGCTGTGAGGGAATCCTCGGGGCTGGACTCGCTTGTGCTTCGCCTGGACAGTACGCAGGACAGGCAGTGCCCTGGGATCTGCGTGCACCCAGATCAGTCCCGCTCCCCGCCAGCTGATTTTCTCTCCCCGCTCTCCCCTCCAGCCAGCCCCGCTCCTCCCGCCCCCTCCTAGCCAGCCCTGCTTCCCCCTTCCCCCCCCAATCTCCCCTGTCCAGCCCTGCTACCCCCAAGCCCCCCCCCGCCCGGCTTCCCGCCCCCTCCCGGCCAGTCCCCCCCACCATCTGAGATCAAGTGTATCCAGTATTTTTTTGAAGCTACCTGGTAACTCTACATGTGGTAATTCTCCCGAAAGGGCTGGATCTGGGGAGTTGAATTCACCCTCTCATACCATGCCTCATTGGAAAGTGTGTGTTATGTATTGTGACAAAACTCCTACCAAAACTCGGTGGTTCTTTCGCTTCCTGGCAGATTTGCTTGCCTCAGAGGCTCATAGCAGCCCCCCAATTTTAGGCACAATGCTAAGGGCTTTACTTTGCTGTTTGCTGAGCTCTTTCCATCAGTGTATGGCAAAATGGAGAATAAGCTCCACAGTCCTTTTCCCTGAGTGGAAATGGGGAGGTGGGTGTTGGGAAGAACCCGGGCCCACCCTCTACTCTGGGTTCCAGTTCAGGGCCCTGTGATAGTAGCTTCTTGTGTGAATCTTCAACACCTGCTAGAATACAGCTCCAAGACCCCTGGGGCTACTTTCCCAGCACTTTCCTTCTCTCCAGTTCATTCTCCTAGTTTTGATCTCCTTTCCTCCTACTCCCAGCAGTACTCTTCTCCTTCCTCCCAGCTGCGTGCACCCTACCACTGCAGGCCAGCTTCTTTTACAGCCAGTCTGAACTGATTTTCTTAATTACCCACAGGTGTCCTAATTGGCCTAAGCTGGCGTGACTCTGCAGGCCTGGCCAATTAGCCCCAAATGTTCCACTACCCCAATTGCCTCTGCTGGTTCAAAACCAGCCCCTCCCTGTTGCGCATGTGGGGTGGGGTGAGAACGGAACGAAATAGAACAGAACAGAACTCCACAGTCTGAGTCTTATGTATCTCCCTTTCACTACTTTTTATAGCCTTCTGTTCTAACCCTGTCACAGTATGTTTAGAAAAGGTATGAGGTGGAACTATCAAACAGTGCCATAACCCTGTAGGCAAGGCAAAATAAAAGTGCCCAATAGAAGATCGGTCATTTTTGAACAGGTAACATAACCATACCTACAGTTTTTATTGTTTCCATAAATTTCAACCTCTTAATTGGCATTTATTGGTCAAAGCTTCCAAACAAAGATTAATTAATATCAACATTAGGCAATCTGATAAATATTTTCACATCACAAATTGCTAATTATAATAACTGTCTATATTTTCAGTTGAAGTTTGCTGGCCAGTTCTCTCTCTCACTAAAGGCTGTGCAATAGTAGATCTAGATTGAGTGGCCACAGTTTGTACTGACTAGTGGACAGACATAAATGGACATGAATTCCCAATTTAATGGCTTGCTATTTGTAAGCTTCTGCACAAACAAAAGTCTGCCTGGTAAAAGGCTTTCCTTTTTAATTGCCTAGCCATGAAGTACAGGTTGGATCTCCCTGCTGCCACACAACTGGGACTTCACTGGTCCTGGATGAGGGATTTTTCCGGGCCTGGAGAGGTCAATTTCAGGCCCTTTCTTTCTGCTGCACCCCCACCAGGCTTCCTGGCTCCGCCCGCAGCACAGCTGAGCCACGTACCAGCTCCTGGCCCCTCCTCAGCCTAGCCGAACCATATAATGGCTCCCGGGCCCACACCCTCCTGCAGCACACTAGGACTCTCTGCTCCTGGAAAATCCATGGTCATGCCAGACCACAGAAGTTGCCAGACCAGGGAATCCCAGATTTTAGAGATGCAACCTATATTAACCTTTGAAATATTCTAAAAACTAGCTTTTTAATTAAGCAACATTTATGCAGAGGTGCATATTGCTAGAGATAGTACTACACAGCTTCATCCTAAGCTTCAATTAAAGTGTTCATGAAACAAAACAGGCAATTTAGATACTAACATATAGATCTAATTTATATCTAATTTGGCACAAGTCTGAATACTGGTACAAAATGAAAAACAGATGTAGTCCTAAAGTGAACAATATACTTTAGGAATAGCACCTATACGGGGAAGTTACAGAATAGGAAAATATGGAGTATACGAGCATCTTAAAGCTTACATGAAAGAGCAAAAGCCTCACTACAGACTTTGAAAAATGTGTTAGTTGTCAAAAAAAAAATCAAAAGAATGCAGCTATCAAAAGCCACCAGTGCTGGGCACAATTCTATGATGTTGTCAGCAGGAGCCAGGAGAGATGAACTGTATAGGCAGCTACTGAATGAGTATTCTAGTTTAGATGATGTGTTCCTATCACAGGGGTTGCTTTCAGAAATACACAAGCAAGCTGAATTTGGCATATGACAGAGCTGTACTGCACTCAGGAAGAAAAAAAAACCACACTGATTCTGACTGGAAAGCATCATGCTCACCTAGATCTACAACTACCACAGCAAACAGGTCTTCCACTGACTGGTCTTGTTGCATTGCTTGCTTGAGAAAACAATACACACAAACATACAAAAAACTTCATAAAGCAGAAACATATGAGAGCGCATCCAATTTAGGAGACAGCAAAAAGATGGTGACATGTTACATAGCGTCTCGGTGGAAAACTTGATTGCTAACAATGCAGTTTCTCTCAACATGCCTTTTTTCCTACTCAAATCTTAAAATAAAATCATCTAGTTACTCTGCAACAATAGAGTAACCTGATGACATTGCATTTCATCAGCTGACTGAAGAGACAGACAATGATCTTATGTACAACAAGAAAGCTCTTCTCCTGTCCAAGCAGCTATAAAGCTATAAAGCTCTACTTCCTACAGATATAGAAACTGCAAGCAATTCCAGCAGCAAATTATAGGCAAGATTAGAAAAAGACTGGTTCTGCAATTTTATTGCATGAGCAGCACGGACAAGGCAAATCTACCACTGCTCTATGCAGTGCAATAACATTAGCTGATGCTATCTAAGCGGGAAGTAAATGAAGCAGGAGCTTAAGTCATCCAAAGGTTTTGTGGAACTTCTTCTGCTCCTTCGATCCGAAACAAGCAAAATAAATGTCATAGAATATTATTCAAAGCCAGGTGATTGAAGTTTGCAGGTACTTTTGTGCCCCACCTGGTGCAGGAGTTTGTCTTTTGGTTGATAAAGATGCATATAATTCAGCTTGCAATGAATACCATTGTTCAGAAGACATTTGGAGAACGTGCATTTCTGCCCAGGAGCATCCAGTATTACTGAATAGTTCCAAATCTATCACAGCACTGAAAGAATCCACAAGCTAAGAAACCATAGGGTACACAAGAGATTCCATAGCTGTTGTACAAATAGAGACGAATGGAGTATGAGAATACTCTATGAACAGGCTGCTGAGTACTTGAGGCAGGTCTTAAGGAGATATGACAAAGCTAATTCTGTAATCAAAGCCTTTGTGAAAATGATGGAAAAAATATAGTACCAGACCAGATCTAAAGTTGGATACAAAAACACCAGGTGCCTAATGGATGCACTATGCAAAGGAGCCATTTCAGATTTTGGTGTGTGTGTGCGGGGGGGGGGGGGGCTAACCTGTGCATTCTGTAATGGGGGGAGAAGAGAGTGAGAGCATGGGGTGGGGTGGACTGAAGACAGAGGCTTCAGCGGTGTTATTGAGCATGTGTAGTATAAGACAAGCACCAAATGGGGAGGAATGGAACCAACCTCCCCCGTCACACACACACACACCCCATCCATCTCTATCCAGGTGCTACCAAGGCATTCAAAAGTTCTACTTTTTTGGTAGAGAACTCAGCAGTAAACTATCAGGAACACTAAATCTAATTCCTATACAAAGAAAGAAAAATAAATATTACACCCATTCAGCTCTAACACTAAGGGTATGTCTACACTACAAAGTTAATTCGAACTAACAGACGTTAGTTCGAATTAACTTTAATAGGCGCTACACTAGCGCTCCGCTAGTTTGAACTTAATTCGAACTAGCGGAGCGCTTAGTTCGAACTAGGTAAACCTCATTCTACGAGGACTAAGCCTAGTTCGAACTTACTACTTCGAATTAAGGGGAGTGTAGCCCCTTAATTCGAACTAGTGGGAGGCTAGCCCTCCCCAGCTTTCCCTGGTGGCCACTCTGGCCAACACCAGGGAAACTCTACTGCTCCCCTCCCGGCCCCGGCCCCCTTAAAGGGGCACGGGCTGGCTACAATGCCAGTGCCAGGTGCAAGCCTGCCAGCACCCAGCTAGCAGACCCTGCACCTGGCACGACTTGAGCCAGCCACCCGATGCCCTCCAGCCCTCCCCCTCTTCCCGGGACCAGGCTGGCGGCTCCCGGGAGCTTGCCTGGGACCGCAAGAGGCGGGCACCCGCCTGGTATAGTGCGGACATCGTGGACCTCGTCCACGATCTCCGCACTAGGCACAGGAAAGTGGCCGTCTAGGGCAGGAGAGCTGCCAGCCTGGCCACCCAGGAGCAGGTGTGCATTAAAATCAAGGTGGTCCACTGAGACCCTCGACCCTGAGCTTACAATGGCCATACTGGGTCAGACCAAAGGTCCATCTAGCCCAGTAGCCTGTCTGCCAATAGCAGCCAACCCTAGGAACCCTGGAGGGGATGGACCAAAGAAAATGACCAAGCCATTTGTCTCGTGCCATCCCCCTCCAGCCTTCCACAAACTTTGGGCAGGGACACCACTCCTACCCCCTGGCTAATACCACTCCATGGACCCAACCTCCATGACGATCTCACTTCTCTTTAAACTCTGTTCTAGTTCTAGCCTTCACAGCCTCCTGCAGCAAGGAGTTTGCCCTTTTCCAGTCCTCTGGAATCTCTCCTGTCTTCCATGATTTTCCAAAGATGATAGCTAGAGGCTCAGATACCTCTTCTATCAGCTCCTTGAGTATTCTAGGATGCATTTCATCAGGCCCTGGTGACTTGAAGGCATCTAACTTTTCTAGGTTATTTTTAACTTTGTTCTTTTTTATTTTATCTTGTAAACCTACCCCCTTCCCACTAGCATTCACTATGTTAGGCATTCGTTCAGACTTTTCGGTGAAGACCGAAACGAAGAAGTCATTAAGCATCTCTGCCATTTCCAAGTTTCCTGTTACTGTTTCTCCCTCCTCACTGACCAGTGGGCCTACCCTGTCCTTGGTCTTCGTCTTTCTTCTAATGTATTTATAAAAAGTCTTCTTGTTTCCCTTTATTCCCATAGCTAGTTTGAGCTCATTTTGTGCCTTTGCCTTTCTAATCTTGCTCCTGCATTCCTGTGTTGTTTGCCTATATTCATCCTTTGTAATTTGTCCTACTTTCTATTTTTTATGAGACTCCTTTTTATTTTTAGATCATGCAAGATCTCGTGGTTAAGCCAAGGTGTTCTTTTGCCATATTTTCTATCTTTCCGACTCAGCGGAATAGCTTGCTTTTGGGCCTTAATGTCCCTTTGAAAAACTGCCAACTCTCCTCAGTTGTTTTTCCCCTCAGTCTTGATTCTCATGGGACCCTACCTATCAACTCTCTGAGCTTACCAAAATCCACCTTCCTGAAATCCATTGTCTCTATTTTGCTGTTCTCCCTTCTCTCCATCCTTAGGATTGTGAACTCTATGATTTCATGATCACTTTCATCCAGCTGCCTTCCACTTTCAAATTCTCAACCAGTTCCTTCCTATTTGTTAGGATCAAATTTAGAACAGCTTCCCCCCAGTAGCTTTTTCAACCGTCTGAAATAAAAAGTTGTCTCCAATGCAGTCCAAGAACTTATTGGATAGTCTGTGCCCTGCTGTGTTATTTTGCTAACATAAGTCTGGGTAGTTGAAGTCCCCCATCACCACCAAATCTTGGGCTTTGGATGATATTGTTAGTTGTTTAAAAAAAGCTTCATCCACTTCTTCCACCTGTAGCATCAGCGGGTGGTAACCTGACAATGTCAGGAGTGATGTGTAACTTGATTGTACCTGTATATTAAATGGTGTCTGCAGGCGTGAGGACAGCGGGGTCTCCCACTGATTGAGCTGAGTCCATTGTTAAGGGGAACATATTCGTAGTGGTTCAGAGAGTTTACTGACAACTATCACTGTACTTTGCTTAACAGTAAACCTGTCTGGGCGCCTTTGAACCTCATCTGATTTGTGGTCTTTGGGGGCTCTCTTGGAGTCTATTAGATTGACTAATTGTGCAACTCAACACGGCACACATCATTGAGCACAGACACATGCAGGGTTCTGGTGATCATCAGTAAATCCTGACCTACTACACCAGTGACCCTATTACAATATATTCTGACATCTTGTGGCAAGTCACTTAAGGAACACCGGTTACCCTTAACATTGTAATCTATATTCTTACTTTGTTACTAACTCTGTGGAGAGAGACTCCATCAGAACTCCCAGGCTCTATCTCAGTTCTGGAATGGGAGTGGGGTGTAGTGGGTTACAGCAAGGGGGCATTTCAGCTCTATATAAGAAAATCAGAATGGCCATATTGTGTTAGACAAATTGTCCTTCTGGCCCTGTATCCTGTCTTCCAAAAGTGTGCAATGCCAGGTGCTTCAGAAGGAATAAACAGATGAGGCAATCATCATGATCCATTCCCAGTCACCCACTCTTAGCTTCTGGCAAAGAGATCTCTGCCCATTCTGGCTAGTAGCCCTTAATGGACCTATCCTCCTTGAACTTATTTTGTTCTTATTGGAACCCTGTTATGGCTTGGGCTTTTCTACCCTCTCCTGGCAAAGAGATCCACAAGTTGACTGTGAAAAAATAATTTATTTTGTTTGTTTTAAATCTGCCTATACATTTAATTGGGTCAGCTTCTTACGTTATGTTAGTGAAGGAATAAATAACATTTCTTATTCTATTTTTCCACACCATTCATGATTTTCCAGACATTTCACATATCTCCCCGCCCTTTAGTCATTTATTTTCAAAGTCTTCTTAATCTCTCCTCTTATCGAAGCTGTTCCTTACCCCTAATCATTTCTGTTTCCCTTTCGGTACCTTTTCCAAATACAATACATTTTTTTAGATGAGGTAACCAGATCTGCATACAGTATTCAAGATGTGGGCATACTTTATGTAGAGGCAATATGGTATTTTGTCTTATTATCTTTTTCTTTACCAGTTATTCCCAATATTCTGTTAAGTGTTTTCATTTTTAGACTGCTACTGTGCACTGAACAGATGTTTTCAGGGAACTATCCATAAGGATTCCAATATCTCTTTCTTGAGTGGCAACAGCCATTTTGTATCTACAGTTAGGATTATTTTTTCCATGTGCATTACTTTGTACTTATCAACAGTGAATTCCACGTGCCTTTCTGTTGCCTAATCACCCAGATTTGTGAAATCCCTTTGCAGCTCTTTCCTTTGGATTAGTCCCTGTTCACACCTCTCTCAAGAATATTTGTACATTTTAACACAGTAATCCAAATGCAAATCCCAGCAGCACAACACTCATTCCTACTCCCTCCCCCCCATCTTTTATGTGGAATACCTGGCAATATTTTCATGATGATCTAACGATTCTTCAATTACTTGAACACCCCAAAGGCAAAGCTTCAAGCAGCTTAAACTCTGTTGCGTGTACAGCTTTAAGCAGACCTCAGTATTAAATCCAGGGGTTCCAACATCAGGGGGGTAGTCCCCCCCATAAATGGTGCTCTTGGCACTATGCCTCCATTGAAAAAGTTTTTAACTGAGGCATCCAACATGCAGTCAGAAGTACAATCCTCTGCGAATATATAGGTCAAAATGTGTCTGAGTGTGCAGGAATAAATCCAATACAAACATTCCTGCCTGCTGGAGGCTTTTCCAATGAGAAATAGGAAGATCCTTCACGTGAAAAGATGCTGAAGACAACCAAGACTTGTATAACACTCAATAAGAAACAGACACAAGGATGCTTCTGCCTGCTGTATATGCTAATATGACTTTTAGGTCTCTTGGCAATTAAGTCAATTGATACAGATGTTTTAGTTTTTATTGTTCATGTTCCAAAAATGAAATGAACAAACATGTGGATTGAAACAGACACCTTATGAGGGATGTAAAATTCCTGTTTAATCAGTTAAATGGTATGTTTATTCGCGCTGCACGAGCCAGGCCAGACCCATTACAGATGGGGCTGCTGCAGCCAGACTGGAAACTGTATTCCTTGAACACTCACAACTCCTAATGACAGAAAAAGATAACAGACCCAATTATGTTTAGTTGGAAACATAATTAAGAGATCTATGGGATTTCCAGAATTGTTCTCATGCGTGTAGTTCAACAATAAAGCGAAAAGGGAAGTGTTATTGGATACCACTCTCACTCACATTTACCTTTGCAATGTTTTCAAATCTTGTACTCTAGAAAGGGGCCCAGATTATGTAGATTAAAAAGTTGCACTCTTTTCCCTACTCACTACATGTGTTGTACAAGTTACATTTGGAGGTTTTCTTTTGAAAGCCTAACACTACTATTTATGCTACCCTCTTCTTTTGGCTGATTTTATTTATATTGGGTTTAGAATTGTAGACTTTAAGGCCAGAAAGGACTATTGTGATCATTCAGTCTAACCTCCTGCACGTTGCTGGCCACAGCAGCTCACCCACATGCCCCTACAACACATCTCATAACCTCCGGCTGAGTTACTGAGATCCACAAACCATGATTTAAAGACTTCAGGTTACAAAGACTCCACCAGGTTACAAAGACATTAATTTGCTTTAAACCGGTACATGACTGGTGCCACATGCTGCAGAGAACCCTTTCCCCCACTCCCAGGATCTCTGCTAATCTGTCCTAGGAGAAAATTCTTTCCAGACCTTAAATATTGTGAGTGACTGAATCCTGAGCTTGTTGGCAAGACCCATCAGGCAGACACACTGGAAAGAATTCACTGCAGTAACTCAGAGCCCTCCACATTTCATGTCTCATCTTTGGCTGCAGTGATATTTGCTACTACCAGTTGCAGATGGGCCACAGGCCATTGCGGATAGTCTCACACAAATTCCTCCGTATATTTATCAAACCAAGTATTGAAACAAGTTATGTTTTTTGCCCCCATTGAGCCCTCTGGAAGTCTGTTCCAGAACTGCACCCTTGAAATCTTTATCTAATTTCAAATCTTTATCTAATTTCAAGCCTACATTTATTAATGGCCAGTTAATATCCATTTGTTCTTCTGCCAACACTGACACTTAAATAGAACTTTCCCTCTCTGGTATAAGAGGTGCCAGAAAAGGTGAGTTATGGGGCTAGGCTCTCTCACTTTTTACTAGGCATAAGGGTGAGCATGAGGGAGAGTAGAGGGCAGAGAGGAACAAGCCGGGAGCAGGGTCTTGAGGGGAAGACGAGGCATGGGAGCTGGGTTTTGGGGGGAATAGGTGGGGCAGGGTCTCAGGGAAAAGGGGCGGCATGAGGGCACAGACTTGGAGTTAGGTGGCACTGAGTGTGAAGTGACAGATCAGGCATGAATGGCCCCTCCTACCTGGCATTTATCCCTCATATATTTATAAAATCTCTTCCTATCTCCTTTCAGCCTTTTTTTTTTGGTTAGGGTAAACAAGTCAAGCTCCTTGTCTTATCACAGAGTAGATTTTCTATTTCTCTGATCATCTAAGTAACCCTTTCCTCAACTGCATGATGGAGAATTCATACCTGATAGTTCTGTGTTTCCAACACCACAGAATGAGGTATGCTGCAATTCCCCAGAGTACCAAGGAAATGTTTTGATTTGAAACTAATGTAAATCATTAATCTTTTTGGCATAAAAAGGGAATTGTTTTGCAGCTAAAATGTAAAAGATGAATTTTCAGTATGCTATGCAGGTAATTAGGCATGCAATTCCCACAACAAGAAAACGAAATAGTCAAAGTTGTGTGAACAATTACCCATGTAACCTGTTGAATGTTTAACCTTAAACTCTTGGTAAGAATGTTGAAATGCATATTTTGGTTGAAATCAAGTTTTTTGCTTCAAAATAAAAGTGTTATTTCATGTGCATTTGAAGAAATGATCGAGTCTCATGTCTGATCCTGAAAGTACCGGATAGGGCTGGGAAAAGGAGTTCTCAATTTTCTTGTTGCAGCACTATGCATTTTACCTCTCGGACCTCCCCCAATCATTCATAAATATGTAGCACCATATTCTTCTCATCAAAGGTCACTTAGTATATTAATCAGGTACAATAATATTAAACATCAGAACTACATTATACAGTGCCCAGTCTCCCCTCGAAGCCCACCACAGTAGGCTTCAAAAAGCTAGAACACAAAACTATTAGTAACAATTAAGCAAAATGCAGGACAATGTAGCACTTTAGTAACAATGGACACTAGTAACAATTAAGACATCCAGCCAGATAAAAGCCTAATGAAATACCAAAAAGAAAGCCAAAGTATGGGTATAGCCAAGGTGTTGTGGAAGGGAGATCAGGACCTTGAAAATGGCTTGTGGCTCACCAGCAGAGCCAATTTAAACCTCATTAGAAAAACTCTTGGGGAGGTTGAGATCAAATTGCAGTGAATAGATGGGAAATTTCAAAAAACGAAAACCCTCTTGCACATGGGACATGCCAAGGCTGTGATGTGAGTCAACAAAGTACCCATGTGAGCCCTTCACAAACGGACACTGGTAAGACTGCATGTAGCAGACATGCACGAGTACAAGAATAGCTCAGTGCTGTACAATCCAAGTACAGGAAAACTCCAATAGTCCAGCATCCAGTTGTCCGGCATGTCTGATAGTCCGGCATCAACTGGAACCCGGAACTGCTCAGGTCAGCTGCTCTCACAGTTGGGCCTCTGTGAACCATATGCGTGCTCACAGCCGGCGCCGTTGTGCTTACGGTCCCCAGTGCACACAGCATCCAGCCTGCACTTGCTAGCGGACAGCCACTGAGCACGGGGAGCTGCTTCAGGACCCAGACATAAAGTTGGGGGAGAACGGGGATTGGGTGACAGCAGGGAGGGGAGGTGTTTGGCTCTGGGGAAGTGGAGGGGAGGGGGATTGGGTTGTGCACGGCGTCCCTGCCAGCTCATTGAAAGGCCGGCTGCTCAGCACGCATACCCCAGCGCCTGTAGGGAGACGCACGGCTGTATCGGCGGCTCCAGAACCCGAGCATATGGTGGGGGGGAGGGGAATTGGGTTGGGAGTATGGCCCCTTATAGTACCTCCTGGTACTCTAGCATATCTGATAAGTCGGCACCACCTAGGTCCCAAAGGTGCCGGATTATCGGAAGTCTACTGTAGTAGGTAATTTCTGCTCTGATTAGTTCACAATCTACATAGGCAAGAAAGAAAGAATAGGGAAAAGGGGCATAAAAAAGTGCTACATTTCCAAATGTTAATTTAGTGCCATGGATTTTCTATTTATTTTGTTTCTTTTTAATTTTCTAAATTGGGTTTTGTTGGTAATAGATTAGCTAAACAAAGACACAGAAGGAAAGAGGGAATGAAGGATTGGTCTCTCAACATTCCCGCTGATTTTTGCCATCCATGTGTGGAATAAATTTTGTTATGTGCACCTAGGCATATGTGGATGTGCACCACCAGTAGAAACACATGCTGGCGGCTGTGGGCACTTTGAATCTCTCCTGGGTAGTCACCCAAGCACACACCTTAAAGGGAACATTGGCAAGGTAAGATAATGAAGGGCAAGTGGAGTGAGACTAAGATGAAAGACTGTGAGGGAAGGAGTTTGGAGCAGATAGCCAAGTAGTGCAGGAGAGTGAACATTCACAGTGTAGAAAGAATCCTGATGACATCATCAGTATCCTTTAATGCCTGCTACAAAACCATCTAAGGCCAGTTCTGTATCTGTTCCGCTGGAAGGATCAATTTGCTTAGCAAAAGCAATAGGAAAAAGGGGAAGGGGTGCATTCAGTAATCATAGCATATTAGTTTTTCCCCTGAAGTTTTCTTAAAAGGTTCAAAGAGTACCATGTGGCTGCAACTGAAAATAACAATACATATGTACGCCCACCCTCATGATACACTTACTTTTCAAAGCTCGCCCTTTCATTCATTTAGAATACTTATTAATGTCATATGCATACGGCACACGGTAAGTGAAAACCCAAACAACATAAGCATTTGGAAAAATACCTTGGCAATTGGCACTTCCTGTTTTCCTTTGCCTTTTCAGACACATGTGGGATTTGATAATTAGGTCACATTCACTTAAAACTGAATGTTCTTTCCTTGTATTTGAAGAGAAGTACCCGATCTGTGAGTTTTCAGTGCTTGCACGCCAGTCGTTTAGCTGTAGGCCAGGAGTGAAAAATCCCTAGGAGGAATGAAACTTGTGACCTTGCAACACAAAAGTCTCCTTAGCTGACAGGTTAAATGCTCCTTGCCACTAAGATCCTAATGAAAATATCTAGCAAGAGGCTTGCATACACCGTAAAAGCTGTTTTTTCTGGCACTTCACCAAATGGGGAGTTCTATAAACCAGCATTTCTGATCTTCTTTGACAGTCCAATGTACAGTCTGGTTGGTGCAGGACCAGATCCCTACCTGGCTCTGCATGGCTCCCCAGAAGCTATGACATGTCCCTGCTGATCCTAGACAGACTAACAGTCACAGGTGATTGTGTGCGCTACCCTACTCCCACCCCACGCGCTTGCTCCCCAGCTCCCATTGGCCAAAAACTGGCAGCAGTGGATGGAGGCAATGCACAGAGCTACTTAGCCAGTCTAGGTGCAGCAGGAACATGTATCCCCTGGTGGGGGGCTGCCTGAATTGAGTGCCACCCAGATCAGGAACCCCGAAACCACTCCCATTCCCCAAACCCCTCATCCCTGGATTCTCTCTGGAGACCACAGTCTCAGCCCCTCCCACTCCTATAAGTTAACCAGACTATTTGACTACCCAGCACCCCCCATTCACCCAACATGCCAGGTAACGGTGTTTTACTGTTGGGTTTCACAGCGGAATAAAAACCCAATTTCATTTACCCTGTAGCTGTGAGCTGATGATGTATTAGTTTCTCTTTATCACATTTCTGAACTAATTGTTTCAGACTAGCAACGCTATTCAAAATGTACTGGTGCTGATCATAGAACTGTTACTTTTATGCATATTTTTAGGGTAAGAAACTGCTTTGGGAAGCAATATTTAAACACATACCCATTAGCTATATCTATTTCAAATGACAAATTGCTTTTTTAAAATCTCTTCCCTACAATTTTGCATATAATTGCTCCAAGCATATTTTTAACAGTTCTGTTCTGCTTTATCAATGGTTGAACGTATTTCACATTAATTCCTGCCTATACTAATTTTGAGGATAAAAAAAGACAATACTTCGGATTATTCTTCCACTAAAACACATTCTTATTAACATTACATGTTAGCTGTATAATGATGATTTCCTTAGGGTAAATTTTCAAAATACTGTAGTAATATGTAAAAGGACTCATGTGCCAAACTCCATTGAATAATCCTGTATTGATTTAATAGGACTTGCTTGGCATAACCCTAATAAAAAGGCAGGAACAGTACCCCCTGTTTTACTCACTAGTGGTAGCTGATACCTCAATGGTAGGGCTGCAAGCAGTACACTATCTTGTCCTAATTTTCTATATGGAAAGAGAGAGAGAGAGAGGGCTGTTGTACTGAATGTTTAATGGGGTGGGGAAGACCAATGTAATCTGTAGGAGGATACAGGATGTTGGTAGGAAAGTGGAAAGTAAAAACCAAGTATCTTCCCCCATCCACCCTCCCTTTCAAACAGAAAAAAAAATGGGAGACTTTCCAGCAAAGGGCAGAGCAGGCCTCAAGCACCATGTTCCAGAGAGACCTGTAGTTTTCCTCACTGTGGCTACAAAGATCCCTGTACAAGTCCCCTGATGCCTGTTCCCGTGGAAGCCCCACAGAAGCCTATCTGCCCCACTCCCTGCATCCTTCCTCAGATGTGTGCAGCTTGTGCTCTTGGAACTCTTGCTTCTTGTCCTTTCATGGAAACCTGTGTAACTTCAGACTCCAGGGATGGAATAAACTCTAGTGCCACCATGACTCCCCCAATGGCAGCAGGTGGTACTGCATCTTAAAATGCACACTACACAGTGTCTTTAGTGTCTCTAACGCAGACAACCTCAAGTGCCCAAAATCATGAGTCCAGCACCACAAAAAATCATTAGACGGGCTTAAAAAAAAATCACAAGATTTCTATACAGTAATAGATGCGGGGTTGCTTATGGTTTGTTTCCTGGCTAGCAATGCGAGTGCACTCAGCTGTTTTCAAATTTTCTCAACCAACACAAAGGTTGGAAACTTGCTTTTAAAAAAAAATGAAATTTGCATGTAATCATTTGACTTTAGGAGGTGGAGCTTTAAATAAAACAAAACTTGCAAGACTCCCAATAAAATCGTGAGAGCTGGAAATACAGGATATTTGAGGTTAATGGCACTAACTAATCACTCCACAAAAGCATCCTTCACCCTCTATACATAATGCCCAAACAATGTCTTATGAGACACATGGAATGCAGGGTATCCAATAATTCACATATACCTTTGTGCAATGCGAGAGTGGAGATTTTACAAACATTTTATGTTCATGTACATAATGAATTTCAAATTCTGTAAAGCATTTGTAACAGTTACTGTCTAATCTCCTTCCTCCCAAACTTAAAACACCCTTTGTCATTCGCTTTTATGGAATTCACCTCCTTGCATATAAAAAGTGTCTAGAACATAGGAAAAAAAGGATCACAGAAATGTAGGGCTGGAAGGACATCAAATCCAGCCCACTGTATCCAGATAAGTTTACTAAGTCTATCTAGGGCAACCCCGTGAGAAGCATTTGTTCTTAAACACCAATGGGGATTTCATAAACTCTCTTACGCCTCTTCCTGAACCTAACTGTTCTTATAGTGAGAAAGATTTTCCTAGTATCTAAACGAAATCTTGTTACAGATTAAGCGTATTACCTTTGGCCCTACCTTCAGTGAACATTGCGACTGATTGATCAGTCGTCTTTTTTACACTTCTTCACATATTTGAAGATTTATCAGGTCTACACACAACCTTCATTTCTCCAGACTAAACATGTCCAGTTTGCTTGTTTTTTGTAACCTTTCCTCACCTATCAGGATTTCTGAATCTTTTATCATTTTTGTTGTTTTTCTCTGGACTCGCTCCAACTTATGCAATTCTTTCCTAAAGTGTGATGCCCATAGTTGTACATAGTATGCAAGCCAAGTCCTCACCAACTTCAAATATAGTGGGACAATTAGCTTTTGTATCTTACATATGACCCTCCTGTTAATACAACCCAGAATACAATTAGCCTTTTGACAATTGCATCATACTGGTGACTCTTCATTCAATTTGTGATACACTAGAATCCTCCAGATCCTTTTCAGCAATACTACCAGCCATACAGTTATTCCCTGTGATGTAGTTGTGCATTTGATTTTTCTTTCCTGCCTGTGATACTCTGAACTTCTCTTTATTGAATTTCATTTTCTTGATTTGAGACCAATTCTTCAGTTTGTTACCATCATTTTGACTTCTAATTCTATCCTCCTACTGGCATGGTGACACCCACAAATGTTGTCAGTATACTCTCCACTGCTTTATCCAAGACCTTAATGAAAGTGTGGAATAGTATGCTGAGTTCAGTCTTGCATTTGATTCAGACAGGCACTCAGATGGCACCGATTATACTCTGAGAAGAAAGTCTGGTACATACACCTGTTTACTCTCAAATACTCCTTCCTCAAACAAGGCCACTCTATCAGAGAAGGAGACGGAATCATGGAATGGGACACCAAATACTCCAATAGAACCTGCTTCACTATACACAAATAAAAGCCCTCTCTCCCCAGACCATAAGCTCCTAAACCCCTACTTGGCACCTACCACTCTGCACTGGATCCCATACCAGGTATCATTAAAAATTAAGTCACATCCACATTCGTAACCCCATCCTGAAAGAAATCTTTCCCGACCACAATTTTGGACCTTCACTCATTATCATAAGCAAGCTTCCAACAGACCAGGACTCATCAACTCAAAGTAGCAGCAGTTTCCGTCAGAATTACAAATGCCAAACCTGCAGACATATCTCCACTGCTACAATGATCAACACACCTTTTACTCACCTTTGAAGATCCACGGGTCCTACACTTGCCTATTGAAACACATGGTGTACCTTATCCACGGCACAACATGCTCCAATAGCAACAATGTGAATGCAACCAGACAATCACTACATTTTTGAATGATCTCGCACAGGAAATGGCAAAAGACAAAAACTCTGTATTAACTGTAGGTAAGCACTTTTCACCAATGGATCACACGATTACTGACTTATGAGTAATAAGGAAACCTACACAACAGTTCAAAACATGAGCCTGGGCGTTTAAATCCATAACGCTGATAGACACTAAAAATCATATCCGGAACAGAGACCTGGATTTATGGTTTATTACAACAGTGTGTAACTTACTAACACCTGCTCCTCTTTTTTGTCCCATAAGTATAGAGGTGTTAAAGGGCCATTGTACCTTACGGTATGTGCTGACCACATATACTAAAAAAATCTGTTCCACCTTATATTTTCCTGTGAAGCTGGGAGTACCCTTTCCAGACCAGAAGAAGAGTTCTGTGCAGTTCAAAAACTCTTCTCTCACCAACAAAAGTTGGTCAAATAAAAGATCTCACTCACCATATCTCTCTAGTGGATGCAGCTGTCACTCAAACAAGAAATCTGATAAAAATCTGTTTTTCTAGTTCCACTCAGACAGTTTTCTCAAAAGAAAAAAAAGCAATGAAGGTTTGCATCAGTGCAAGGGAAGAACTCAACTAGAGCACATATGAGGAGTTAGTTCCCTTTGTCAACACTGATTTGTGGCTGGTGAGGAAAATAAAGCAGCAACACATAGAATCAATGTAAGTCCGTATGGGCCAATATATATTTATCCTTGCTATTTGATTTCAGGCTGTCATCTGAAATTTGTGCAAATTATAATGATACTATGAGAGCCACTGTAATCTGAACTTTATATTTTTAATAGAACACAATACTTCTACAAGGCAGTCAGACCTGCTAAAGAAGTGCTACACAACACAATTTTAAGGTCTTGGTCTTTGATTACTCAGTTTATTAATAGGTGTGTGCCTTCGTTTTTTCTGCAAAAAAATGAACAAGAGGGTCCCCCATTTATTACAATTTGTATGCAATTTATTTTGGGAGCACATACAGTTAGGTATGAAAAGTTGGTGTGTGCAAAGGCAGGTCAATTTGTTGCTAGCTGAATGTTTGCTCCTTTATCACCCAAATAACAGTAACAGAATTTACATTGAATTTTGCAGTTCTATCGCACATGCATACTCAAAAAAGGTCTCAGGTGTTTAACAAATTAAACGAAAAAATCTCAAATTATAATGTGTTGCAAAATGGTATTTGAGCATTCAAAAGTTAGGTAAAATGAAGGTATGAAAATATTCTTGACACATATACTTACTCAGCTCAGAAGACTTTTCACACTATTTTATTCATGAAAAGCAATTTAGTTGGAACTTATGGGTCTCCAAATGGCAATATGGAGACATGAGCATCAATTTGCATGTGAAAATACTAATTTGTAACAGACATGACATTATTCATTGAATGATTTGTCACACTAACTAATGAGCAGTAAATTATTATCTATTTTAAGTGATCACATGTCATTTTGAACTGGCACACCAAGTATTTAAAATAATGAGCCATAAGCGAGAATGATCAATATAATTCAATATACATTCATTTATCAATTAAGACTGCATCTATCAGTGCTGGAAGTGAGATGCAGGGTAAATTCCTACTTGCCTTATTCACACGAATGGTCCCGATGGCAGAGAATGAATTAAGAATAGTGCCCTCAGTAGGGCTAATTATGTAAGTAAGGCAACCAAATTTTTTCTCTTAAACTGTGACACAAGAAGTATTAGATGAAGATTAGCCATGTTTTAGCAATGTAGCAGCCTAGGGGATTAAAGGAACATCAACTGCTGTTGAAATGCTGATTTCAGAACATGATCAATAGGCTGCCCACCCACCAATTTCACATGCAACCCAACGCCTCATGTTCCCACAGGGATCAGCTGGTCTCTCCTACTCATGCCGTTGGCTGCAAGGCAGAAACATATCAGCCCAAAGGCTAATAAACAGAACTGTCAACACTGTCTTATATACATTAGTTGGTTCAATTACATCTGTAATTTATTCAAGTTGTCTCAGGTTGCATGCAAGCTCCATATATTGAGTAGTTATAGCCATATAAAGATTAAACAGAATTATTGAGACGTCTTCCCCTCTTCTCCAGCATAGTATCTTAAAGTCTATCTTTTCCACACAGGCCTGTCCTCCAGTTTAGGCAGGGGACAAGACTAACCTTCATCTTTAAAAATGAAAAACGTGTTTACAAAAACACTGGGTATGTTCTACTTGTGGACATTGCCTCTGTCTCTGATGTGGTGGCAGCAATTCTGCCACGTATATGGTCTTCCTTTAAAAAAGAGGCAGTTTGTATTTTACAACCCCCTCTTCTCATTAGTCTTCTCTGCATTAAGTTGGTATTATTGACAGACCAGTGTCAATCCATTACAGGTATCTTGTTTTTCTGTACCAAAAGCTTAGCATTTTATTCATTTATTATTTTGCAAACATTTATGCATAGCATTTGTGGGGTTGCACAGAGGCATGTTATATAATACAAATCCAGATTCCTTTTGACACGACTGGCTGTTTGGTTCATTAGAGACAGAGAAATTGAAGAGAGGGCCTACTTATTTAACTAATTTTTTGCTTGACCTCCCCTCCAATGTGCAATAAAGGAAAGCTACTTGCACACGGAAAAATTGCATGAGTGAACACTAGAGCTATGTAAAACACTAAGCAACTACATTTGAATTTAATTGGCGGAGTAATCAACTTTGTTTTATTACACAGACATTTTGTTTGAGACGATTTGTCAGATTTGTGCAAATTAACAAAAAAATCTGTAAAGTCACAACAACCTTCCTGCATTCCCAACATGTTTGCTTCTTGAATCTGTAACATGTATACAGGGAACAGGAACTGCAATGGACAAGCTGAAATACAATACACGAGGCATGTACTGTGAGCGACACTTCCTTGTACTCTTGTAATCCTCCATCTTAACCTTTCAGGAACCAAAATGGGGACACAATGTGTGAGGAACACTCAAACAGAGACAAAAGAACCCCACAATTATTCAGGAATGAGCCTTAGAATGCTGTTGGATTCTCTACTTAAGTATTAAAATTGCTTTGCATATTTTCTATTACATGAGTCTTTTTTACAGCAACAGTGAGGCCACAAGAATTGTGTGAAACATTGAAAACTTTGGCACCAAACCAAACAATATTGCATCAAATGATGTATACTTGAAATGCACTGTATCAAGGTTCACTGAAAAAATTCTGTGTAATTTTTTTTAATGGGGAAAAAACCCAGGGGTTTTGGAATTTATTGTATTTTTGTGGACAGGATCTACTTTCCTCTAAATTTTTCAAGTTTTCCATCACAAAACTGATTTTTTTTGGTCAAATCTTTTTGGTTATTTTGGTCCAAGATTTTAGACAAAAAGATGACATTTTCTGTAGGAATTCTCCTCCCCACAACCAATCAAATTTTTTCAAACAGTTGTAGTCAACTACTGAATTACTGAACAAGTGAGTTATAAAGTTGTCCAGTTTCACTAGTTCCATGTTCTTTGGAGAATGTAACTCCTCCCATGCCTAATATGGATCTCAAAGATGTATAATATTCCCTTCACTGGCAAAATTATTGATGGATTAAGGAGAAATCACTGTACATAATTTATGCAGATTAGAAATCTTGTATATAAATTATATGAAAATCCAAGATATATACAGACAAGTGATGTCAAGGAATATTTCATATAAACTTGGAAATCTGATTTGCCTAATAGGGTGATGGCCCTATATTACTCTTTCAGAAATTACTGGTTTTGGAATAAAGACAATACAGAAAAATCAATTTTTAAGATTTCCACGTGTCAGAGGAAAATGAGCATCGTATAAATATTTTAATTGGGCATACGAAACATGTCAAATATTAATATGTTTCATTCACGCCAGATGTCTGCTATATTGTTTCTGTTTCTAAACAGTCAAAAACATAGCATAAAGATAGTAAAATATTAAAAAAACCCTCTAAGGACTTGAGAGGATGATAGCGGTTAAAAAGATTGGAAAAAGATAACCAACATAAATCTAAATTTAAGATGTCATTTCACCTCATGTATATTATATATATATATATGGATGGGTTGAATCTCTCAACTCCAGCACCCTCGGGAACTGACTGGTTCCAAACGAGAGACTATTCCAGACAATGGGAGATTAATATGGCCTAGCAGCATTACAAACACTTCAGCTGCTTACTGGGCTGTCAGAGGATATTTAGGGGTAAATTAGATCTAAACTACAGCATAGAACACTCAGAGCTAGGACTGGTGGCTGTAAACAAATATTATGGGACCGCGGGAAACTTGGCCACACCAATGAAAAGTGAACATCCAGCTAACTAAAATTATTCTGGATGATGGATGTTTCTGGACCAGAGACGTCTGGACTATAGAGTGTCCACACTACAAGTCCAAGATACACTCCAAAAAACTTGGACTTATAGGTTACGTCTACACTACACTGTTCTTCTGAAAAAAAAATGCAAATTACAAATCACAATTTGTGTAACTTTTTCCGCTTTTGTTCATAAGAGGCTTTTCTGACTTTGGGCCCATCCACACTTAAAGTGGTGAATTTTTTTTCCTGACGCTGACTTCCATTTGCGCAAATTGTTTTTTTTTTTTAAAACAACTTAAGAGCGGGGGATGGGAGGACTTATAATGCATCAGTTCCTACAAGTGTCAGCGACTTTTGTGCAGAACAGATAAATACCAGGGAGACATATAGTGGGTACGCCCTGAATAGAGGTTCAACCTGTACTGGGAAGAATTTCCTAATGATTTGTAAAAACAGTATGATTAAGTAGAATAGCTAGTTAATAGCAGTTAAAACAATAGCAGGATAGAAATGTGTTTCCATATTAGCAAATCAATTATTATACTTAATATAGGGCATCCTCATTATCCAAAAAAAACCAACATTCAACTATAATTACAAGAGCTTTGATGTGAAATACACATACACACGTATTTTGACGTAAAATACTTTGTTTATTTTAAAGTTTATTTTAAAGTACCTGTGTGTACTTCACATCAAATCACTTTTAATTATAGTTGAATGTTGTTTTTTAGATAAGCCCCATTATAATCATTATAAAACTATAAATACTTAGTTGGATCTGTAGCCAAAAAGAACTTAAAAATAAAATCTCCACTACACATAAAAATGTAAGGTCTTCTTCAATGTAGTGTCTTAACTGATCTGCCCAAATAGCAAATTCTAGTGAGTACATAATTCGTTAGCAGTTCAGGGGACAGCTCAGCTAGCAAATTAAGCCCAGAAACAAGTGTCCGTTATGAGCGTTTCTCGTAAACCACTCCTCTCCACTCACTGTTAACTACTGAGGTTGATTCAGTGCCGGCAGACGCTTCAGCTATTGTCAGCAATGCTTGGCTACCATCAGTTTCATGTGCACCTCAACAACAGCATTAGCAGATCCAGAACACTGAACAACAGGGCTCCCTCAGGGCTCCATACCGGCACCATCATTATTCAACATCTATCTCAGTGACATCCCAAAAACTGGCTCTGCAATGTTTATTTACACAGATGATATCGCACTGGCTGTACAATCGCAATCTCTCAAAACTGTCAGCCAGATGTTAACATCCAACCTATTGATCATACCTAACTACCTACAGAAGTGGCAGCTCAAACCAGACCCAGACAAAACTGTGGTTACAGCTTTTCACCTAGACAGCCATAATGCCACTGCAAAACTTGATGTTGCTTTTTGTGGGGAAAAGATTGCCTATGAGCCTCCTCCCAAATACCTAGGTGTTAACACTTGACTGCACGCTCTCCTTCCGATGCTAACTGGAACAAACAAAGGAGAAACTAAAGTTAAGGATCAACCTCCTAAGAAAACTTGCCATAACCAGCTGGGTAGCTGGAGCACATACCTTTAGGACGTCGGCAATAGCCCTGGTGTACTCTGTTGCTGAATATTGCTATCCACACAAAGCTAGTCAACACTCAGTTGAACAGCGCCATGCGAGTGATAACGGGAACTTTCAAACCCACTGACATAGAATGGTTACTGCTACTGGCAAACATCACCCCACCAAGCATCCGTCGACGGGAGCAGGAATGCAGACTATACCAACATCTCAACCACAGCAGCCAAACTCTTCCCATCCAGAAATACCACAATCAGCCTCTAACATCGCGTTTAAAAATCTCGCAAGCCCCCGGTCAACGAGCAAAGGAAGTCACAGCCAATGTTAAGGAACTATGGCGAGCTGAAAGGCAGAAAGTAGAAGTCCCAAACAAACATCTTGTGACAGATCCCGCAACTGAGCAGAAAGGTTTTGACCTTCCCCCGAGACTATGGTGTGTTCTAAATCGCCTTAGAACCGGTCAGGGCAGGTGTAGTTATCTACTGCATAAGTGGAATTTGTTGCTATCTCCACTTTGTGATTGTGGCTGTGCGCAAACTATGTATCATTTTGATATGGAATGCCCAACACGAAAATTTATTGGATATCCACAATCTAACCGGTGATGCTGTTCTCTGTCTGGAGAGTTTGGATGGCCAACTTTGACGAAGAAATACAGCGTTGAACACGACATTCAAAAGATAAAGAGAGAGACTGCAAATCAATAGAAATAATTCACACAAAATTAAAATGTGAGCCCAAACTTGCTCTCATTGAAGTCAAATGAAGTCTTGGCACTTGCCTCATTGGTAGCAGGATCAGTCCCCATGGAATTTCACTTGCAATGACTACAGCACATAAGTAACTTTGATCACTTGAGTAATCCCATTCACTTCAAAGAGACTACATGTATGAGCAAAGCTAATTACATGCTTAAGAGTTTGCAAGCTGACAAGGACTTTTTAAAAATTAACAAGAGCTGTGTGGGGACAGGGGTATTAAGTTCTTCCTGAGTGCTAATCAAAGGTGAGGGATACCACATTTAGTCCATGAAGACAATGTTTGCCCTTCACCTCCTGCGGGATTTATTAACTCTTCCCTCAAACTCTTCTCCAAATCTCTATCCACTTTAGTTAATTACTCAGAATACAGCAATAGTTTTTGCAGGGGGAAAGCAACCCTAAAAACAACTATATTATATGCTTGACGAAGATTTTTAAATGATGTTTTGTATAAAATGTATTTATTTGACAGATCAATGGGAGAGAAGTGCTGGCACATCTCACTGACAGATCAAATATTTGTCTAGGAGAGCTGGGTCAACTGTTCATGGATGTTTACGAATATACGGAGCACATGATATTGTAGGATTAAAACAGTCATAGGTAATCGTCTCACTGTACACCTGACTTTATTACTGAAGGTTGAACCTCTCTAGTCCGGCCCCCTCGGGACCTGACCAACACCGAACAAGAGAATTTGCTGGACCATGAGAGGTCAATATTGTCTAGCACCATTACCAACACTTCCACTGCTTACTGAGCTCTTAAAAGACATTTAGGGGATAAATTAGAACTAAATACAGCACAGAACACTGAGAGCCTAGATTGGTGGCTGTAAACAAACTTTATGGGACTGCAGGAAACTTGGCCACATCCATGATAAGTGAACATCCTGCTAACTAAAATCATGATAGACTACAGATGTTGTCGGATGACAGAGTGCCAGACTAGAGAGGTTCAACCTGTACCCTCATATTGGGCCTTCATACAATTAATTATATATGAATTCATTGCAAACTGAGGGGTAATTCAAGGACCTAATGCTGCGAACATGTGCTTACCCTTTCTGGTAAGCAGTGCCCTAACAGTCAATGGAAAGACTCATATATTTAAAAATGTACTCAAGTGTTTGCAGGGTTAGTATCTAATTCAAAGGTGGAAAATGAAACTGTTCATGAACGTGTGCTTCCTTGTACAGCTTTTTTGGATGTTGTATGTATTAGACCACTTGGTCACTAAAAAGACTGACAACTTTGTTAATTTAACAATACTTAAATAAAATCCCTTTATAATTAAGGTATCTTGGCAGAATGATATGCAAGCAATAACGGTTACTGGAAGGCAACCATGAACTTGACTTCACAGGGACATGTAATGTTGCAGGTCTGCTGGACGTAAAACTCAGATCTCAATCTGATAAAAAACCCACTGTTCAGCTTCCTGTGTGATCTGGGGCATAGAGTCAACCCACCAGAAAGAGCTCTGGAGCCTACACTTATGGCTGTCCCACTTTGTTGTCATAGCACCTGATAGCTTTAGTTAGTGTGGTCAGTTCTTCGCAAGCCTAGGAATACTAAATAGATTTTAGGATTAACTCCCGATTCTGTCGTGTTATTTCACTAGCAACTCAATTTCTTTTTCATCCTTTTGGTGAGTAACATTGATAGTTTGGATGCAAGTCACATCCCATCTGTGGAGGATGACAGCAATTCTCACTTTTTCCACATGTATTATGGACAGCTATTCTTAGCAAAATCACTTGGCTTTTATCTCCTTCTGTTTGGCATCTCAGACTTGCGCGTGATGTTCTGCAGTGCTGTAAAATGTTGGAAGCCAACGTACATGTGCTTTTGACATGGTGGAGTGATTGACATCAGTAATAAAAGCATTTGTCTATCTGCAGGAATTGGTTTTCATTAGACTATCCCAATAGACAGATGGGATAATGTTCCATCTCTTCAGCAACAAGAAAAGAGAAACCGGGTAGGAAGAATGAACAGGAGTTCAGAGTATACATCACCTCAAAGGCAGAAAAATTCTGCAAGCTCAGCCAATTATAAAATGGCCCCTTTAAGGCCGCATCTGCTTGGTGGCCCTGTCAAACACACAGATCCATAATAGCTAATTTGCTGCATTACCAATGCCGGCCATTTGCCCATGTCTCGTTTATATTCACCTTGCCTGGGATACAGCATCCAATATTTAACATTGCAGTATTTCCAAAATGTGATTGCACATCAATAATTAAAACAAACAAGAAAACAAAACTAGTTTCTTTCAGAATCTTATTGGAGGCTGAAACCCAATTAGTCGAAGACATTTTAAAATTCAGCATGACTTATAAAATGACCACAGGCTTTTGCCTCTAACAAAACTTTGTATTAATTACTATGAGTGCATGGTCCATCAGAATATTTATGTTTTAGCTCTGGTTGAGCACCACCACATTATATTTTCGCCTCCCTGCACAGGGTCTGATTTATTATTTTGTCCATCATGAAAATAGATGCATTCTAACAAAATCTGCTCTTTAGGGTAATTACAGCTATGCAACTATATAGGCTTCAGTGATGCTGCCCAGAGGGCAGAAATTAACCAAAAGGGTTTTCAATCAATCAATAATTAAAATTACTGTAGAACAAGAGTAATTGAGCCCCAAGAACTTAATTGGAACATACTTCCAAATCCAGGTAAATCCATCTACTTTTCCCTCCCTCTCTCAGCCTCAGCACTGTCATTTTTCCTTCTGTCCTCCGCATACAGTTCATATACAGGGGTCCTTTCTCTCTCAATTTGTTCAAAACAGAATGGAATATACTAGATTCTATATTCTAAAGTTTCAACACAGAATGACTCACAGTTGAATATTAATTAATGTTTCTGTGCACCCTCCCACCTACCTCTCAATGGAGTGACATTTTCAAGGTCTACGAGCAAGGCTGGCAAAGCAATCAGGTAAACAATTACTATATGACTCTCGCTAGCAGTGCCGTTGGGATCACTGAAAGGAACCAATCTTATTTTAATAAGAGGTGAGTGACTCTTCCACTAAATAGTGAGTCCACAAACAAATTTGCATTATAGCTAAAAAGAGTTTTACACTATTGCTTTCATGGGCCTAGTTCTGCCTGAAGAAAAACCAGGAAAGCTGCCAACCTGATACTCAGTCTAAGTTTCCAAATAACATAATCCAAAAGCATCCAAGTCTTCTCTTGTGTTGAGAGAGGGTAGTTCATGAGAAGAAACAACAGGGATAAACAATATTTGAGGCCGTGGACTTATTAATTTCATTGGCTGATCCATGGTTCTTGTGTTATAGGAAGAAGTAACACATCCCTATTCCCTTTCTTCATCTCTTTCATGATTATATAGACCTCTATCACATTCTCCCTTGGTGTCCTCTTTTCTAAGTCAAAAAGTCACAATCTTTTTAACCTCTCCTCATATAGAAGCTGTTCCATACCATTAATCATTTGTGTTACCTTTCTCTATTCCTTCTCCAACTCTGTTTTTTTGACCTGGTGAAACCAGAACTGTACACAGTATTCAAGTAAGGGTATTCTGTGGATATATGTAGTGGTACTATGATATTAGTGACACTTTTCTAATAGTTCCTAAAAAAGGTTCATGATAAGAACATAAGAATGGCCGTACTGAGTCAGACCAAAGGTCCATCTAGCCCAGTAGCCTGTCTGCTGACAGTGGCCAGCACCAGGTGCCCCAGAGGAGGTGGACCGAAGATAATGATCTAGTAATTTGTCTCCTGACATCCTTCTCCAGCCTCTGACAAACAGAGGCCAGGGACACCATTTCTATCCCCTGGCTAATAGCCTTTTATGGATCTAACCTCTATGAAATTATCTAGCTTCTCTTTAAACTCTGTTATAGTCCTAGCCTTCACAGCCTACTCTGGAAAGGAGTTCCACAGGTTGACTATGCGCTGTGTGAAGAAGAACTTTCTTTTATTAGTTTTAAACCTGCTACTCATTAACTTCATTTGGTGTTCTCTAGTTCTTCTATTATGGGAACTAATAAATAACTCATGATTTTATATACCTCTATCATATCCCCCCTTAGTCTCCTCTTTTCTAAACTGAAAATTCCCAGTCGCTTTAACCTCTCCTAATATAGGACCCGCTACAAACCCCTAATCACTTTAGTTGCCCTTTTCTGAACCCTTTTTAAGGCCAAAAGGTGAGGAAACCACATCTGTACACAGTATTCAAGATGTGGGCGTACCATAGTTTTATACAGGGGCAGTAAGATATTCTATGTCTTATTTTCTATCCCTTTCCTAATAATTCCTAACATCCTATTTGCCTTTTTGACCACCGCTGCACACTGTGTGGAAGTTTTCAGAGAACTGTCCACGATAACTCCAAGATCTCTTTCCTGATTTGTCGTAGCCAAATTAGCCCCGATCATACTGTACATATAGTTGGGGTTATTTTTTCCAATGTGCATTACTTCACACTTATTCACATTAAATTTCATTTGCCATTTTGTTGCCAAATCACTCAGTTTGGTGAGATCTTTTTGAAGTTCTTCACAGTCTGCTTCTGTCTTGACTATCTTAAACAGTTTAGCATTATCCGCAAACATTACGGCCTCACTGCTTACCCCTTTCTCCAGATCATTTATGAATAAGTTGAACAGGATTGGTCCCAGGACTGACCCTTGGGGGACACCATTAGTTACCCCTCTCCATTCTGAAAACTGAACATTTATTCCTACCCTTTGTTTCCTGTCTTTTAACCAGTTCTCAGTCCATGAAAGGACCTTCCCTCTTATCCCATGATAATGTAATTTACACAAGAGCCTTTGGTGAGGGACCTTGTCAAAGGCTTTCTGAAAATCTAAATATACTATATCTACTGGATCCCCCTTATCCGCATGCTTGTTAACCCCTTCAAAGAAGTCTAATAGATTAGTAAGACATGATTTCCCTTTACAGAAACCATGTTGATTATTGTCCAACAAATTATGTTCTTCTACATTCACAATTTTATTCTTTACTATTGTTTTGACTAATTTGACCGGTACTGAAGTTAGACTTACAGGTCTGTAATTGCTAGGATCGCTTCTGGAGCCCTTTTTAAATATTGGTGTCACGTTAGCTATCTTCCAGTCATTAGGTACAGAAGCCAATTTAAAGGATAGGCTACAAACCACAGATAATAATTCAGCAATTTCCCATTTGAGTTCTTTTAGAACCCTTGGATGAATGCCATCCGGTCCCGGTTATTTGTTAACATTAAGTTTTTCTATTTGTTCCAAAATCTCCTCTAATGACACTTCAATCCAGGACAGTTCCTCAGATTCATCACCCACAAAGGACAGTGCAGATTTGGGAATCTCCCTAACATCCTCAGCCTTGAAGACATTTAGAAATCATTGAGTTTCTCCGCAATGGCTTTATTGTCCTTGATTGCTCTTTTTATATATCGATCGTCTAGGGGACCCCCCTTTTTTTAGCAGGCTTCCTGCTTCTAATGTATTTAAAAAACATTTTGCTATTTCTTTTTGAGTTTTTGGCTAGCTATTCCTCAAAATCTTTTTTTTTCTTTTCTTATTACATTTTTCACTTGATTTGACAGTGTTTATGTTCCTTTCTATTTATCTCACTAGGCCTGGACTTCCACTTTTTGAAAGATGCCTTTTTGTCCCTCACTGCACTTCTTTTACACAGTGGTTAAGCCACATGGACTTTTTTTTAGGTCTCTTACTATGTTTTTTAATTTGGGGTATACATTTAAGTTGGGCCTCTATTATGGTGTCTTTAAAAAGTTTCCATGCAGCTTGCAGGGATTTGGCTCTAGTCACTGTGCCTTTTAATTTCTGTTTAACTAACCTCCTCATTTTTGTGTAATTCCCCTTTTTGAAATTAAATGCCAGAGTGCTGGACTGCTGAGGTGTTCTTCCCACCACAGGAACGTTAAATGTTATTATATTATGGTCACTATTCCCAAGTGGTCCTGTAATGGTTATCTCCTGGACCTGATCCTGCGCTCCACTCAGGACTAAATCGAGAATTGCCTCTCCCCTTGTGGGTTCCTGTACCAGCTGCTCCAAGAAGCAGTCATTTAAGCCATTGAGAAATTTTATCTCTGCTTCTCTTCCTGAGGTGACATGTATCCAGTCAATATGGGGATAATTAAAATCTCTCATTATTATAGAGTTCTTTATTTTGGAAGCTCCTCTAATCTTCCTCAGCATTTCAATGTCGGTATTGCTGTCCTGGTCAGGTGGTCGGTAATATATCCCTACTGCTAAATTCTTATTATTGGAGCATGGAATTACTATCCATAGCGATTCAATTTAACATGTTGATTAATGTAATATTTTTATTTCATTTGATTCTACATTATCTTTCACATACAGTGCCACTCCGCCACCTACACAGCCTGCTCTATCCTTCCAATATATTTTATATCCCGGTATGACTGTGTCCCACAGATTTGCCTCATTCCACCAGGTTTCAGTGATGCCTATTATGTCAATCTCCTCTTTTAATACGAGTTATTCTGTTAATTGGCTGAGCTTTAGTCAGGAGGAGGGGCTCCCAGGGCTATATAAAGCTGTGAGTCAGCGACCAGGGAGCTTGCAAACAGGAGCAGCAAACGGAGTTTTAAGAGGGAGTTCTCCAGGTAAAGGAGGAGTAAATACGGGTCCCCTGTGGTAAGTAGCTGTCTGTAGTGTGTGTTTGTGTGTGTGTGTGTGTGGGGGGGGGGGGGTGAGTTACTTGCTGTGTGCTGAGCTTGTGTTTGTCTGTTTGGTTTATTTGAAGGAGTGTGTGCTGTGACCGGCAGCTGGAAGCTTGTAAGTTCTCTTTATGTCTATGGAGTGCCTAGAATGTAGGAGTCCAAACTTGGTTAACTTCCACTGCAATATGATTACATATAAAATAATAATAATAATAATAATAATAGACTAAGCATGTCTAACACACAGGGAAAAGATTCTTAAAGTCACACATCCAGGAGAATTTATAAAGAATACAAATTATTACAGAGTGGTATATTAAAAATGTCTCCCAGTATCTCCTAGGTGTGTTCTCAGAAGTGCATTCAGGTCCTTTAAGGGGCTTAAATGCACTAATCATTGCCGGGAATCATTTACCAGGGTGTAGAGCCCCTGATGTGGATGGACAAGTCCTCAATTTTAGCGGAACCAAGTTGATATATATATAAAAAATCTGTTCTGCTAAAATTGAGGACTTGTCCATCCATGTCAAGACACACACACACACACACACACGCACAGAGAGAGTTACCAGGCAGTCATAACAAAAATACTGAACACGCTTCAAGGGGGCGGGGGGAGGGACTGGCCGGGAGGGGAGTGGTGCTGGCCGAGGAGGTGGGGGGGGGGTGGGAAACAGAGCTAATGGGGCAGGGGGCAACGGAGCTGGCCAGGGGAGATGGGGGGGGGCTGAGGGGAAGCAGGGCTGGTCGGGGGGGGGGGTCGGGCCGCGGGATATCGGGGGGTGGGGCGCGCAGCCGGTGGAGGCAGAGCTGGCTGGGGGAGCTCAGGAGGAGGAGGGGAAAACAGGCTGCTGGAATCAGGGCTGGCCGGGGGTGCAGCAGGGCTGGCCAGGGAAGATCTGAAGCAGGATCTGGCCAGAGGGAGGCAGAGTTGGCGGCGGGGGAAGGGATGGTCCGGGGAAGATGGGGAGGAGAAGTCGGGGAGAATCAACCAACCGGCCGGCTAGGAGGGGACGGGGGAGTGGTTCAGTCATCAGGGAGCAGGACTGACCCAGACTCTGCAGATCTCAGGGCGCTCCCGTCCCGCGCGAGTCAGTCCGGCTGCGGCTCCACCACGTGCTTGACCAGCGCGCAGGAGCATGGACCAGGGTGCCCCTTCTCCTCCTCATATGCAACCAGGGCTTCTAGCACCGACTGTGCCCTGCCTCCCAGTCACTCCCCCCACCTCCACCAGGCTTCCGTCCGGCGTCCAGCCAGAAAACCAGGAAATACCAGACATTGCACATGTCCGGTATTTTCTGGATTTTTTTACTGGGCGGAGGGCCCAAAAACCAAACTGTCCAGTTTTCTACCGGACACCTGGCAACCCTAATATATATATACACACACACACACAGATTCCACAGTGGTGGGCAAATTATAGTCCATTAGGATTCCATGTTTTTTCCAGAAGACATTTTGTTTTTTGCTGCCCATTTGCACGGTTGCCAGATTCTGCTGGTTTCTGTCTGTGTATTTTCCTCCTATTGGTCACATGAAGTGAGGTATGCATCCTCTGCATCCAATCCAAGTGCTGCTTCTGTCCAATCGGCACACCTTGCAAATTCTAGGTAAGCAAGCATAGTCCCTATCCTAGGGACTGTTTTGGTTCCGACAATCTTATAGCCCACTGAGATGAAGGAGGGCCACTCATAGGGCCCACTCATTGTCTTAGGTTGCCCATCACTTGTGCATAGGCTTCAAACTGGCATCAAACAATAGATCTGCAAAAATTTCTTACCTCCAGAATGAGGCGGTGGCCTGCAAAGCAGAACCACTCCTTGACCTTCTCGAACAGACACCATACTTCTCATTTTAGTTTTAAAGTTTTCTTGATCTGTTTTTGAAAGAAAGGAAAAGTGCTGTCAGAACATGGATAGTGACAGACAGATACATTCATAGAGGGCCCAAGTCTGTCATTCTCAAGCAGGACAAGCAGCAATATACTACACCAATTAGTTTCATTGATTTTAATGGACTACTCAGAAGAAGCCACTACTCCACATGAGGAAAAGTGACAAAATGAGGATCAAAAAGAAAATATTTCTGCAGAGGTATAACAAGATAGATACTGATCTTGCACATTATCTCAATGATGATGATTTTAAATCAGCATAACTCCATCAACTCCAAGGGTACGTCTAGACTACCGGGTTTTGTCGACAGTATCTGTCGACAAAACTTCTGTCGACAAAGAGCGTCCAGACACATTGAGTTCTGTCGACAAACAAGCTGCTTTGTCGACAGAACCCTGTAGTCTAGACGCAACCCTACAGGCAATAACACCTTCTGTCGACAGAACTCTGTCGACAGAAGGTGTTATGCCTCGTAAAATGAGGTATACCAGCGTCGACAAAACTGCTGAGTTCTGTCGACGTTATGTCGACAGAACTCAGCGGTAGTGTAGACGCTGGTATAGTTTTGTCGACAGAAGTCCACTTTTGTCGACAAAACTCAGTAGTCTAGACACACCCCAAGAGAGCTACTGTAACTCAGGTTAGGATTACAACACTAATTTGTCACTATTTGCTAACTAGAGATTCATCTGAAAAGAAGCACTTGATATTTAGGAAAAACATTAAGGATATGATCTTAAGTTCTTCTGGTCACCAGTAAATTCATAGTCAACAGCCAATAGTTGTTTAGAAAGTGGAGTATGTCTTTTTGATACTGCTGATCTTACTCAGGCAAAATCAGCTTCAAAGTTCACGGTAATTTAATTAAGTAAGGAAACCAGAACCAGACCTCAGTATCAGTAGATTGGGCTGGATTCTCCATTGCCTTGCACCTTGCACAGTCATTTAAATATCTCACAACGTGGGTGTAAAATGCTGCTAACTCTGAGTAAATGCAGAATTCCAGATCAGTAACATTTTATATCCACTTTGCTGTGGTGTGAGTGATGACACATGGTCCAGTGGAGATTCAGGTCTCTTGTAATGTCCAAAACAACTGTAAATACAAGCTGACAAGTGAGGATTTCATTCTCAGAAAAGTCCTTCCCCATAAACTTAAATAATCTTTAGGCAAATTTTTCAAACACAAACTTTCAGAGAGAGAGAGAGAGAGCGCAACACTGGATTTTGAAAACAGAGCTCACAGCGGGTGTCAATTTTCCTCTAGCGCAATCTGAGATCTGCTCTCAAGATACTCATTTGAGTGTTATTTACAGTAACAAAGTGCACCATTACAAATTAATAAACCAAAGAGAAGTAAATTCAGGAAGCCATAAGTGGAATCAGATAGGAGGGAAAAATATTTACAATTTTGGAAAGGGAACAGGCACAAAAGTTACCACGGACAGACGTTCAATGACACAGCCGAAGGAGATTTTAAAATCTTTCCAGCCAGCCATAATAAACATAGTGGGTTGACCAACAACAGCTCTTTTTTCAGTGTAATTTTATGTAACATTAAAAAGCAACAACAGACTTCACCCAGCAAGACCACTCAACTAAAATAATTGCATGTACTTCTCAGTATTCATATGATTTTAAAACACTAAAAACCAAATTGAAGAAGAGAAAATATTTGTGAACACTTAAGATCCTATGAATGTAAGAACCTAACCATCTCTGACATCAATGTGATATTGTATTTTTACCAAGGAAGTCACTTCACAGGCAGACTGGTGTCACCTATACTTGCCACACAGAGACTCTTGGATACTTTGGAAACACAACCCATATGGACACGTGCTTTTAAAGAAGTCCTTAGGAGGAAGATCTTGTGGATAAGATATATGAGGGTCTGGGTTCTACTCCCACTTTTGCCATAGAATATGTTGCAAATGTGGATGAATCATGGAGACTCTAAGGCTCAGTTTAGACTACGGAGTTTTTTCGAAAAAAGTAGCCTTTTTTTGAAAAAACTTCACCTTCATCTAGACTGCCATCACGTTCTTTCTAAATTGAATCAAAAGAACATGGTGGTTTTTTCGACAGTGGTAAACCTCATTTTACGTCCTGGGTGCTCTCTTTCGAAAAAGAGGATCGCTTGTAGACGTCTAGACGATCTCTTTCGAAAAAGGCTTGTAGTCTAATGTACGCTTTTTCGCAGAATAAGCAAAATAAGCTATTTGATTCCCTCTGCACAGAGCACCCTAAACTCGAAATAAGATATGCAATTTGCGCTATGCAATTCGCATCTATACTGCACCAAATTTCAAAATAATGTGCTATTTCAAGATATCCCTTAACCCTTGTGGATTGAGGGTTGCTGGGATGCTGAAATAGTGTGCCTGTTATTTCAAAATATTTTTCAAAATAACGGGCGGCTTGTGTAGACATGGGGTAGATATTTCAGGATACTTCTGATATCCTGAAATAGCTGTGCAGTATAGATATACCAAAAGGTGGATTGTGCAGGATGAAACTCAAAACAGAATATGGTCCATCATAACCAAGAATATAGCATACAACCATCAAAACAGATTTTCATCATCTTCCAGTCTGCTCTTTTGCAATTTAATGTTGCAGAAAGTATTTATCACTCATTGCAGAAGAAATGCATCAAAACAATAGAGTGATTCTTAAATAAAGAGCCACACATTCTAATGGAAAAGCTGTTTTCCACTCAATTCCAGGAAATTTTCAATCTAAGATTTACAGAACTAACAGTAGTTAATCACCCAGTTGTAGAAATGGCATCAGATAATTCATTTTTTAATATATTTTTAGAGGCTCCTTTTGTACTTTTTTATCTGATGTCAATTTGCAGTCTGGTAATAATTAAAAATTACCACATGAAATAAATTTTAAAATGAGCATTCCTGTAATGTATGCAGTGTTACTGTAGCTAGGGCAGTCCTCGGATATTAGGCAGACAAGGTAGGTGAGGTAATATCTTTTATTGGACCAACTTCTGTTGGTGAGAGAGAGGAGACTGAGATACACAGACCTGAAAGAGCACTCTCTAAACCTTGTCTTTCTCTCTCACCAATAGAAGTTGGTCCAGCAAGCGACATTACCTCAAACACTTCATCTCTCCATTATTGTAATGCACTTAAAGCCCAAATCTCTGACCTTGGTAAATATTCCCCCTGGTTATAAGACTGTGCTGATTCTGGTATGACAGAGATCAGTCTGAGAGCAACCAAGATCAAAATCTTGCATCTCCGTGGAATAGCAGGATAGGTTTCTATAAAGTCAACATCACTGATCATTTCAATAGCAAGAGTTATACCAACTCATATGCCAGCTGGACTATTATGTGATTTTTAAAAAATATAAAAAAGATGCACTGAATTAGCATTGGTCCAACAGAAAACATATTATATTTTTCCCTCCTAAAAAAATTCAACCTTTTTTTGCACTCAGAAAAGGTAAAGGGAGGGGGGTGGAAGAGAAATAAACCTTTATTTTTGCTGCCTTGTAATTGCAACATTTTAATCTGCATGTACTTTCCTGGAACCATAATTTGTTTCTGAGAAAGGGGATATTAATGCTAGAAGAGAAAGAGCACATATTTTTGAACAAATAAACAATTGCATATCAAAAGTTGTTAGTAATATCCTTATGATGCAGATATTGTAAATCTGGGGTCAGGTAAGGATTATATTGTTCTTATATTAAATTGTGATTCGCATGTTCAGAAATATGTTACTTTGCTGTTTTGTAAGGTGGTCTTTCCTCATAGAGCTTTGTCAGTGGTGGAAATGTAAATTCTCAGGATTTATATTGAGGGAAAGTCCTGTAGATATTTAGGTCAGAATTAATTGCATTATACATAGGGAAGAAACTACATTGAAATACAAAGGGCTGTTGTTAGAGACTAACCATCCACTTGTTAGAGAATTGGTTCCCAAACTGGGGGGGCATGAAGAAATTTTTTTGGGGGGGAGGGGCACGAGGCAACCCAGCCCTTTCCTCCCTCCCCTGTCCCTCCTTCAATCTCCCCACAAGTTTTGCTGCCATTTTTGTTTTTTAGCCCCCGTCAGATTTTTTTTTTTTTTTTTTTTTTTAACCGCTGCTATTTTTTGGTGGGGGAGAGGGTTTCTCAAAAAATCAAAACAGGGGTATGATGCCGAAAAGTTTGGGAACCACTGTGTTAGAGGCTAACTGCACAGTAAAGCCGTGTCCTCTTCATACCCTATACGGCATTGTTCCCTACTTGCTCCCTGCTGCATCAATGTTAGTCAAAAAGGAGGATGATATGAGTGTAAAGTGAATCCAAAAGTAAAATAATCCACACATAGTACAGTATAAACCACCGCTTCTGAAGCTATTTTGAAATCCAACAATTACTTCATCAGACCAGGAATCACTGTTTTGGAACAGTTGCTCCCACCAGTGATAGCCAGGAGATGGTAAGAAGCCCATGGCTACAGGGGAAATCAAAATTGTTGGAGGAAGAAATGTCCTTGATGAGCAGTAGGTAGAAATGCATCAGTCACGGAGCCTAATAATACAATTCCTTCTCCATGTGCCATGGAATCGCAAGCCCTCTTAAGTACAAGCTCTGCCTATAATGCTGTCCATAGTTTGATTCCAGCTGTTACCCACTATTAAGGGATACATTTCTCAGGAATAGCTGAATGAACTGACATTGGGTCCAACTGGCTAATGTCATAAAAAGGAAATAAAAACCTGGCATGTGCACTATTCACTATAAGATACAGGTACTGGACTTGAGTACATGCTATCTGAGCCAGGTAACATTCTACATGCTATCTTCTACAGCTTCCAATGGCCTTGGACATACCAATTAGAGTGGGGAAAGGGCTTGATAAAAGGGAGAAAAAACATGATTTATTCAAAGAATTTAAAAACCTGATTTTTTTTTTCTTAAAGAACGAGTTCAGATCCAAAACAGTGTTTCATCTTGAATTGCACCAACTGATATGAAAGAAACAATCGTAGATTTGAATATATAGTAAAACTCCAATTGTCCAGCATCCAGTGGTCCAGCACTCCTGATAGTCCGGCACCAACTGGAAGCCGGAAGTGCTCCGGCTAGCCGGACAATTGGAGCTGCTCCGCGCTGCTTCCCCAAGTCCGCTGCCGAAACTGACCAGCGGCGGACTTGGGGAAGCAGCACGGAGCAGAGCATCTGGGGAGCTGCCGGGTTGGTCCTGCAACGTCACCCCTCCCCGGCAGCACCCCAGCCGCTCTGCCCCACGGCTTCCCCAAGTCCGCCGCTACTGAAACTGATCAGCGGTGGACTTGGGGAAAAGCCCTGGGGCAGAGAAGATGTGATGCTGCCGGGTTGGTCCTGCAGCACTTCTCAGGTTGGCCCCACGGCTGCTGGGATGTGGTGCTGTCGGGGTGGCCCCACGCCGTGCCATTCCCTGCCTGACCCTCCCCCTCAGTCCCGTCACAGCCCCCCTGCCAGAGTACCTCCTGATACTCCAGCATATCCGATAATCCGGCACCCTATGGGTCCCAAAGGTGCCCGATTATCGGAAGTCTGCTGTAACAATTTTGAAATGGCCATCGCCTAACTCAATGCAATGAATGATATAAAACAATTAATAGTCCCGTGGCACCTTGGAGACTAGCAAAAATATATAGAATGGTGAGCTTTTGTGGGTAAAACCCACTCTGGGTTTTTTTGTGCATGGCCACTGGTGACGACTGTGCCTGTGATGTCACTTTCCCCTTCCCAATATGTCCGGGATGCTCAGAGTTGTGAGGCACCATGGTCTGGGGCCACCTTTCACTCCTTGAGCCGAGCTGCGACTGGGTGAGTTCAGCATCCTCTAACTGTCTGTCCAGTGCCACCCGCTTCTCCCCCAGTTGTTATCACCCCAAGAGCACCCCATCTCTGCCCACCTGAGCCTGTGCGCGTGTGAGCAGCCAGGCTGCACTTGCCTCTCAAGAGATTTTGCCCAGGCTGCCCCCAGAAATGTCTTTTTATTCTTAGGACAAGAAGCAATGGGCTTAAACTGCAGCAAGGGAGGTTTAGGTTGGACATCAGGAAAAACTTCCTAACCATCTGGGTGGTTAAACACTAGAATAAATTGCCTAGGGAGATTGTGGATTCTCCATCCCTGGAGATATTTTTGAGAGCAGGTTAGATAGATATCTATCAGGGATGGTCTAGATGGTGCTTGGTCCTGCCGTAAGGGCCAGGGATTGGACTCAATGACCTTTCAAGGTCTCTTCCAGTTCTAGTGTTCTATGATTCATCAAAATGAAACCTGTGCTTGGGAGACTATAGTGGTCATTGACCTTTGTTACATATTAGATTGGAGCAACAGAAATGCTAATTTTTCAGTTCCTTTATGACTTTACTTTCACAAACTGTAATTTTCCAGTCTCAGGGCATGTCTACCCTGGAGAGTTTTTTCAAAATAACAAGGCGAGCATTCACACTATCAAGCCTGTTATTTGAAATAAGGAGCTTGTTATTTCAAAATAACTCCTACTTGTGAAGAGGAATAAGCTTATTTCAAAATAGTTATTTTGGGAGTTATTTCGAAATAACCTGGTAGTGTACACATAGCCCCAGTCTCTGTCTAAATATCATGGTTTTGGCTTTATTTTTATTTTATTTTATTTTATTTTATTTTATTTTATTTTATTTTATTTCAGTCAAATGTGGTTCAGCCAATTTTGAGTAGGAGGTGAGTAAAATGCTTAGTTGAAAAACAGTGTTTGAACTGGATAATTTGCAAACATAAAGAACAGCTTTATTGCCTTTGAATTGGCTGCAAAATTGAAGAACTAACAACAACCAAGGTGAGGAAAGAGATATAAACTTTTCTGGCTTCAAAAAAAAAGAGCACTTTCCCTTCTTTCTCCATACACTTTTCATTTGCTTTAGCACCCAATATATACATTTATATCAGTTAGAATACATAATTTTATTGCAGTGTATGTGTAAGAAATGGAATTCTGCTTTTTTGAAGAGTTTTTTACTCTGCATGAAAAGGGAAGCATAAATCAATCAAACATGTTATTGCAAAATAAAGCATAAGTAGAAAGAATATGCCATCTCTTATCCCACTGGCTTCCTTCTATCTAGTAAAGGAGTAGTTTGAGTCCTAGGCATACTGTTGCCAAATATCAAGCTGAACTAAGAATATACCGTAAAATCGCGAGTATAATGCACACCTTTTCCCCCGTTTTTTTTGGCGTCAAAGTCAGGGTGTGCATTATACATAGGAGGTTTTCTGTTAAAGTTTTAAACTCACCCTCCCCTCTGCACAGAAACTTTCTAGCTGCAGCACAGTGCTCCACCAGGCTCCCGGACAAGGCAAGGAGCCAACTGTGGGCAGCTGAGCAGGGGGCCCCCATTGCAGGCACGAGCTCAGCGCAGCGCCACCAGCAGTGCCAGGCTACAGCGCCCTGGCTCACTGCCTGCCCAGTCTCGGTGCGGGCAGCTGGACAGGGGGTCCCCAGGGCAGGCACGAGCCCCTTCCTTCCTACACACACACACACACACCCACACACACACACACACACACACACACACACACCGTAAAATCACGAGTATAATGGGGGTGTGCATTATAGATAAGAGTTCAGTTTATTCCAGAATTCTGATGTTTAAAAGGCAGGTGCGCATTATACATAGGTGCACATTATACTCACGATTTTACAGTAATCATAATTCGTACTGCCTTTACTCAGGGAATAACTGTTTATCTGCTATGAAAATAGAGCATTAAAACTGATAACCATGGTTGTTAAGGACACTGACGTGCGAATATGGGATGAGGCAGGGAAGCTATACCACAATATCGGAAACATCCTATACAAGAGAAAAAAACACAGATATTGCCTATATTTCATTATTAATTATTATCATCATCATCCTCACAAATCTGCTCAGGAGAGGAGGAGGCAAGCTTTAAATCTGCAAAAAATAGTATCTGCTAGCTCCCTACAACTACCTATTGAAATATTTTGGTTTCCTGCTTACAAACAGAGAAGTGGTCTGTGCCCACGAAAGCTCATGATACCATCTACATGTTTTGTTAGTCTATAAAGTGCTACCAGACCATTTGTTATTGTTTAAGTTTATGATATAACGTCAGACCTATTATCCTTTCTTTGTTCAGAGAAGCTGGATGATACTGTATTTGAGAAATCCTGAGACTTTTGCTCTTTCTTTATTAAATGGCTTCAGAAATTTGATTCAGTTTAACTGGCTGAGAATACCAAGCAATATAACCATGCTACCTGGCCTAAAAAACATATATGACAACAGTTCATCCATAGGTAAGTTCCATTACTTACCAGCAGTTGCTAAGCGGTTCATTTCTGGATAATTATTGTAGCGACCTGATGACTGAAGCTACACTCTCTCTTACCAACAGTAGAGGAACACATTTAAAAAAACCATGCACACATATAATAAGCCCACTAGAATAATAGATATAAATATTTGCATCCAGCAGGAGATGTTGTAAATGTGCCTACTTTATATCTGTTTTTTTATTGAATTTCTAGTCCAGGTAGCAAGGAAAAAAACCAACAACCTAATTATTCTCTTCAATCAGTGTACTCGATGGGAAACTTGAATGTGGTTTCATCTTCACTAAGTGCACCAGTACTGACACACAATTATGTGGCATGCTTTATCCTCAGAAGAACTTCATCTTGTATGGAAAAATGTTAAGTATGATTTTGAAAATTTTAAGGCTGAGGTTGCTCAACTCCCCTCAGGTACCAAATCCCACTAACCTTTAATGGGATTTGGGTGCCCATCTTGTAAGTTCTTTGAGAAAGAAACCATCTTTTGGCTGGGTGTTTATACAGCACATAGCACAATGAGGCCTTGCTCCTTGAGTAGGACTCCTTGTGAGTGTCTATACAGACTGTGGCAGCAAACCTCCCAGGTCACGATGGGTTTGGGTTTGAGAGCCCCAAGCTCTAGCCTGAGCCGTAATTTAAAAGTGCTGTGAACACAGCTATTTCCTGAGTCAACTAGCCTGCTCATCTGACAATGTGGATACCCTGATCACTACTGCACTACATGCAAGTGATAGCTTCTATTCTGTTAGATACGTTTATAATGTCTGTACAACACTTTCTATGACCAAAATCTGGCTACAGAGAAGGTACTTCCCTGAAGGTTCATTATGCATAGTTAGTATCTGCCTAAAATATAGTTTGGCATAATTTATAAGCATCTTTACAAATATGAAGCTAGTTTCTCATATTAATAGACTACCAAAGGCACCACTGAATAATCAAAACATTCTATATACTAGTTGTCATAATCAGGACTGCTGACCACAGCTGGTGACTAAGGGGTTAACTCAAGAGCCTAGCAAGGTATTGGACAGTCAGCCAATAACAATGCAGGTAGGAATTTCAAACTGGAAAAAGGGGGGGAGGGGTTTCTCTCTCTCTGGGTATTTCTACACTACCACCCTAGTTCGAACTAGGGTAGTAATGTAGGCAACCGGAGTTGCAAATGAAGCCCGGGATTTGAATTTCCCGGGCTTCATTTGCATAAAGCTGGGCGCCGCCATTTTTAAATGTCCGCTAGTGCGGACTCCGTGCCGTGCGGCTACACGCGGCACGGACTAGGTAGTTCGGACTAGGCTTCCTGGTCCGAACTACCGTTACTCCTTGTTTCACGTTTCATGAGGAGTAACGGTAGTTCGGACAAGGAAGCCTAGTCCGAACTACCTAGTCCGTGCCGCGTGTAGCCGCACGGCACGGAGTCCGCACTAGCGGACATTTAAAAATGGCAGCGCCCAGCTTTATGCATATGAAGCCCGGGAAATTCAAATCCCGGGCTTCATTTGCAACTCCGGTTGCCTACATTACTACCCTTGTTCAAACTAGGGTGGTAGTGTAGACATACCCTCCCTTCTTTGTTTGAGATGCAGGGCAGTTTCTCCCAGCTATGAGGATATGGGAGATCCTTCTCTCTCCAAGAACAGACTTCTTAAAATGTGTAAGTAGGGAAAAGTTTAGTTAGTCCATCCAGGTTTATTGTTTTCCTTGTTTGGGGGTTTGGAAATAATGTCTGAGCTTGCTAAGTGTTTTTTTTTTCTCTTTTGTAACTAAGCCTTACAACCCAGGGTTTTTTTCCCCCTGAGTATCTATATCCAATGGTGGCTCCTTCCATCTAGCCAATGTACTATCCTTGCAACTGTAGGCTTGTTTTCATAATAAAAGTTTTGTTTTTTCTAATTAAACGGTTTCAGTTGATTGTTGTATCCTTAGGATCCAGTGCCTAGTTACAAGGAAATTGTCCATTGTTGTCTGTGGATTCCCTCCGTTTTTCCCAACTCCAAGTAAAATGGAGGTTGGGGCAGCAAGGAGTGTTTTACCTTAGGAAGGGGATTTCCCAAGTGATCCCTTCCCTGATTTTTATTGGAATTACTTGAGTGGTGGCAATGGGTCCCCTAAAATCTGGGTATTAGTATTTTGTGGGAAGAAGTTTTTGTACCAGAGCCTGTAGAGGCAAGGTTTTGGAGTGTTCTTGCGGGGTCTCAACTCTTGCATTCATCATGCCAGAATGCGGAAAAGCCTTGACACTAGCATACTACTATTAGTAGGAATAACAACATCACCGTGTACAATAAAAAAGGAGTCTGTTTACTTCAATGGGCTTTGCATCAAATCTATAAGAATATGGTTACAAATTTTTGAAAAAGGATTCAATTCTCCTCCCCCCTTTAAAAAGTTATTTCTGCATGAGGGAGAAGAAAGAGGCGGAAACAGCAGAATTCAAGAATCACACACAAGAAAGAAGTGAGAAGGCACCAGGGGAATTGCTACAAGTTATTAAAAGATTTCCCTGCACATTTAAATCCATCTTGAAATAACTACCCGTTAATCCAACTGGCATTGTTGGAGATCATGTTAGCCCAGTACACATCCTCGTACAGCCACAAAGGGTATGCCTACTCTGGAGCTGGTGTAATTTCCAGCTTGAGGAGACATACCCATGCTAGCTCTGAGGTAGCTAGTGAGCCACATGGACAAGTGTGGTCTTGACAACATGACTGGCAAAAGGGGCCAGAAAAGTTGAGTGCGATTGTAACCCACACACCTAGTGTGGTTCACTGACCCATGCAGTGGCACTTAGACCACAGCAACAGATAAGACCAAGAGGCCTCTACAGCATCGGCTAGGAACCAGCTGGCTTTTAGCTCAGAGGGTAGACGCTTCTATACTCAGCTCCAGAGATCCCAGGTTCAAATCTGCCTGGTGGCAGTTACACAATCACATCAGGTAGCCTATGCATGTACTCAGACGGCCAACCTCTCCCAATGTTCTCCACAGCGGTGTGTGCATTTTTAGCAGTCTATCAGAGCTAGGACAGGTACGTCTCCCTGGGCTGGACGTGACATTTTCCAGCTCCAATGTAGACATACACGATATGACGGCTGTAAGAAACACTGTTGAACATGAAAGACTGCACATGTTTCTGTACAGCAGTGACAGCATGTTAGCTGACTGTTTAAGCCACCACAAGACACTTTAGTAAAAATATTATAATAGATATTTTGCTCATGAGAGTGGCTACAAAACGTCATTCAGACCAGTCAACGCTTTATAACCCTCTGTCAAGCAGGGCCTGTTGCTCTCCTCTCCCAGCTAATGATGTCACTCTCACTGCAATCCCTTCATTTAGCTCTCCTTAAACTAGAAACAAGTAGCAGGTATTTTTAAAATACCTACAAGAAGGGTTTTAAATTCATGGCCCAGAGGTCATCTGCAGACCAAGCAATTCCACAATCTGGCCTGTGCTTAGCTGTTGGCACATGAGGCCCTGCAGGCCTGGGTGTGATGGCTGTATCCTTCCCCCAAATCAATCCCTGCTCTATCTTTCCTCCCCACGCACCCCTTATCTCAAGTCCCCTCCCCTAGGGATGTGGCCTCAGGGATTACCAGGGACCCTGGCGCAGGAAGGCAGCAGGGACTTAGGCCCTCCCCAAAATCACTACAGCGGCAGGAGCTGTGGGGGAGCAGAGCTACCCAGAAGCCTCTGCTCTTCTGCCATTTCCCAGGACATCGGGTTCTTCTGCTTCAATGCAGCGGCTGAGTGGTGCAGGCTGCTGCATAGTTCCAGGGCTTGCTACCAGCCCCATTCTGCCCAAGACCCACAGGCTAACTTGAGTATGGGGGACTGTCCAATCCATGGGATGGTTGGGGTAGCCTCTTTGACGAAAGCAGCTGCATTGTGTCCTTCACCAACTTATCACATCACCTTCAGATGGCACCTTTCGAATACCTAGACTCAAGAAGACAGAGCTTTCCTTGGGGCTAGTTTGATGCTGCAGAGTGCCTCTCCACAGGAATTTAAAAATAGGTTACAAACCTCACCGAATTCCAATGTAAGCACAAGGTGCATGTCTTACAGAAGGCAGCTCAAACAAGCATACTGCAGCATGTACATTTATTTATACATACATACATGTACACACACACTCAATTAGTGTGTCTGGCTGAATGCACCCCTGTAGTCATATCCAATGTACCCCATTGTATTAATTTTTGTACAACAGCTGTCTTGTGAGGTATCTTTTGAAAATTCAGTGGCTCTTAGCACCCCCCTCTACGCACATTTTTCAAGTGCCTCTGGTCACAGGCTACCATGAGACATATTGCACATACACTAAGAAGAGATTGTGTTGCATGGGAAATTTGCTATAGACATCACAATATTGGTAAGGGACATTCTAATCCTGCACAGCCAGGGATAAGCACTTAACAGAAATCAAATACACCACAGCATAGTATTGCCCTACATATGCCCGAGAGAAAGTTGCTATGGTCCTTTCCATGTAAAATGCTGTCTTCAATCACCTAAAGATTCTAAATATACTTTTGTTGTATAAAGTGAATATCAAATTTCTAAGTGTGGGACTCGTATTTCTAAAACAATGTAGCTCTTTTTAAAGTTCAAGAAGTTCATTTTACAGTATTTCTATTCTGGTGACACCCCAACATGCTGGACGCTGTCCACACACGGAAGTGAGTGTATTGCTTCCCCTCCAGAGCTCATGCTTTTAGAAAAATTTACAAATGAGGGTCATGATAATACTTTAGGATCTGCCCGAGCAGGCTAAACTGCACATGGGGACAAAGAGCTGCACAAGCAAATCCCAATGTAATACTAGGACTTAAGCGTTTAAATACATATTGCTTAGATTATATAGTGGTAGACTGTGACAGATTTTAAAATATGAATTTCAGATTTAATGCTTGGATAATTAAAACAAAACATTCAAGTAGTCACTATGCAAGCCAGTCATGTTGCTTGCAATAAACTAGATACCCCTTACATCTCCAGCTCAGCCCTGATTAGACTGGAGATTCTATCCAGAATACGTTTTCAATAAAATAAAATATTGTTCAAAAAGCGGACTGACAATTAAATAAACAAAAAGACAACCCCCCCAGGATTTCAGTTACTTTCTATTTATAAAAACCAGGAAACGCTATGCATACAATTAAAAGGTCTATTACTTTGACAACCGTGGGCAGTTATGCAATGATTCATGGTGCCTTTCTGCATCCTGTGTTATCAACAATATTTATAATATTTAATATCAGTGACATAGAAAACAGACTAAATACTTTTTTTAAGTGTCACTTTCCACTCTCAGTAATGAATCATAGGATCATAGAACCATAGAGCTGGAAAAGACTTCAGAAGGTCATCAAGTCCAGCCCACTGCTCTAGGCAGGACCAATCTCAACTAAATCAACCCAACCAGGGCTTTGTCAAGCCGAGACTTAAACACCTCTAGGGACGGAGACTCCACTACTTCCCTATGTAACCCATTCCAGTGCTTCACCACTCTAATGTCTACTTTGTGAACATATACTCTGGAAGGACTTAAAGTACAGCTCTAACCAATAATGAACCAAAGTGGACAGGGAGATGACACTGATATAACACCAGAACCAATGTATCTTCTATCCTCATTTGCAATATATCACTCTAATACAGCGATGGACAAGCTAGGCTACTGAGTGGGCCACATGAGTGGCCTTCCTTCATATCAATGGGTATGGTTACCAGTCTTCAGTCAAGACTGTGGTAACCAAGACAGTCTCCCTGTGCTTGCATACCTAGCATTTGGGAGGTGGGGGGGGTGCCGACTGAACCGTAGCAGCACTTTGATTGGTGGCAGAGGGAGTGCATGGTTCTTGTAATCAGTGTTTTATACAATCAGTACGCACCTTGCTTCACGTGCCTGTCACTTTGGTAATACTGGTATGAAAAAACCGACACTGATGGAAACCAGTGAAATCTGGCAATCCTGTGCATGACTAACAGTAAACAAAATGTCTTGTGGGGCACACACAGAACCCTAGTGGACCGCATGCAACCCTCAGGCCACCAACCACTGCTGTAATATTAACAAAGAGTGACAATGAAGTGCCATCCAGGGAGGTTTGCTAATAGTCCATTGTTACAAGGGACATCCCTTTTGTTCCAGTCTCCATACAACAAGATCAGGCATTGCTGAGTACTGTGAAAAAGCAGCAAGAAATACCAGCTGGGGGATGTAGATGAGTGCTGTTTATTATTAATACTAATAATGCTAATGGCAGGAGAAGGGTTGGAGGCGATTGCTAAGAAAACAACCTCGTATTTTTAAAACGTGCTGTTCGCAAAGGTATGACAAAACTTCTAACATGCTTTCTTGGGATACACATTTTCATATCATTTCAGCATCAGGTTATATTTGGGTGCACACAGACTTTCAGTTTCACTGGCCAAATTCACAGCCTTGACTAGGGTTTTTTGCATGGTGTTAGCAGCTGTGGAGCCTGCATCTGATGGGGGTGAGGGGACTACTCGGATGGTGTAGTCCCTCTTGATACTCTTTCCATAGGCCCTCTCCCTGTGAAGGAGACACGACAGAGGCAGAAAGAGGGGGGGAGGGGAAGGAACAGAAGTCTGCTCATCCTAGGCAATCAAAGACTACTTTACATTACAATGGAGAAGCATTTTAGAGCCTTGTAACCCCCAGAGGGAACAGAAAGGTGGATTCTTCTGAACTGCCTCAAATCCAAACTCAGTTCAACTAAGGTGTTGGTTTTAGTTTAAAAAGTTGTTCACGCTACACCACATTGTTTTATTCATTACCATACCAGGTTACATTATTCTTAGCCTACAAACTCTATTTAAACCAGCGGAACCTCATATCTATGGGGCTTTGAATACCACTATTACAGAATGAAGTAACATTGCCATAGACAAAAGAAAAAAAAAATTAGGAATTGTTACCGCTGCATGTGGACCAATTTCTATGATGTTTCACAAATGACACACACAGACATTAACAGATGGTGTGAATTGGGAGCTGTGAACAATAACAAATAATAATAGCAATAAACTGTTATTTATAAAGCTCTTTCACCCTCCAACTCAATTATGTCACTTGGGTTGCAACAAACAATAAAATCTGATTATATCTATTTATACTTTGTTTTGTGATAATAATTAGATAATAATTAAAGTAACACAAACAACACTAAAAATTAAACAAATAGGCATAAAATCACCAGAGATGCAGAGAGAAGGATGCCAACACATAAGAAATGTGAGTGAAAACATTTCAGCAACAAGGGAAAGACAGACAGAAAGGAAAGCTACAGGGAATAACAGATGGAATGGACAGAGATCATAAGGTCCAGGAAAAAGGATCTGTATGACCATATGGAGCTCAAAAGTGTGTACTGCAGGAATTAGGAGGAGGAGGAAATACTCAGCAATACATATCACGAAGGAGAAATATTACAAAAAAATTTCCTACCCAATCTGGAGACTGAGAACAGAAGCATTTAATAGGAAAGCAACCCCAAAGCTAATATTTTAAATAAATTATCCATTTACTCAAGGTGAATACTGACGACACAACTTTCAGCTACGAAGACTCTATAGTAAGGGTTCTTTAAAGCAACAACTCCCCTACAACTGAGTTTTTTGACTTGTTGCTCTCTATCTACACAGCAAAGTTATTTTGGAATAATGGCCTTTATTCCGAAATAACTATGCGAGCGGCCACACCGCAATTTTGTTATTTCAAAGTAATTTCGAAATAATGGACAGCTTATTCTGACTTCTGTATAAACCTCATTCTACAAAGAATAATGCCTATTCCAAAAGAGCTATTTCGAAATAAGGCATGTGTAGATGCTCCACTTGCGCTATTTCAAAATAGCCCCTCACCAAGCCTATTTAAAGTTATTCCTCCTCGGGCTCTAAATCGAGATAGCACGTCTACATTAGGGAAGCCTATCTTGGACTAGACTACTTTTGAGGCTTCCCTGCAGTGTAGACATGCTATTTCAGAATAACTATTCCAGAATAACGTATTCCAAAATAACTGTGTCGTATAGATATAGCCTAAGGATACATCTACACAGCACCATTATTTTGGAATAACTGACATTATTTTGATATATCAAAATGCAGGTCTACACACAAGCAGTTATTTCTACATGTTGAAATAATGTCCAGCTGGAGGACTTCTTACTCTGATTTCTGTAACCCTCATTGTACGAGGACTAAGGGAAGTTGGAGGAAGAGTGCTCTATTTCAAAATAAGTGCTGTGTAGACGTGCCCAATTCAAAATAAGATATTTCAACTTAAGCTATGCTTATCACCCTCACAACAGATGTTCATAAAGCTGACATTGTCAGTAGACTACTCACTTGCATGCAGCTAAGCACATAGCTACATGTTTTGCTGGACATTGGCCTAAGTATGTGATGGTATCTCATTTCCAAGAGATACCATCCCCAACAAATTTATCATGAGGTGCTATGAAAAATGACATTTCTCAGGTGGAAATGCTGGGTGAAATCCTGACATGCTAAAGTCAAGAGGAGTTTTGTCATTGACTTCAACAAGGATACGATTACATCCCTTAGTTTTCCAAAATGTCTGCCTTCTTTAAAAGAATGGAAATGCTGGCGAAATTGTACTTTACACAAGAGACTTCATAGTATGATTGGGTTCTCATTCACCATATATTGTCGGGATATTGCCAATGAGTTGTATAGAGAAGTGTCATTTGAATCTGGCTTGATTTGGAGCACCTAACAAAAAGCAAACCTGCTTTGACAAGGATTACATGATTTGTAACAACTCTAAGTGACAAACTAGCCTACCAACAGAAGTCCTACAACATCTGTTACTCTACAGCTAACAGATCTGCTAAACTGTTTGTTAGCATAAATACCAGCAAAAAAATCTGACTTCTGTGGCTTTAAAGATTAATGGTTCCAGTCTCAGAGAAAATCATAAAGCGGGATAAGAAAATTGTATGAAATACACCAATTTAGTTGGTGCTGCAGTAAAAATATGGAACCCGCCTGGAATGCTGATTAGCTACAGCAAACCCAAATACAATCATCCAGAAAAAAAATATTTTCAGACATTGCATTTAAGCTGAATAAGATCCATCTGTGCTATCTTTAGAGTTTATATGCCAATTCCATTCCTTTGTAAGACAGATGAGAGTGACTAAAAAAGGAAACCTACAGATGAATCTATTTTAGCTCTAAGAGCAAGTCTACACTAGGGGGGAAAGGTCAGTCTAAGCTTTGCAATTTGAGTTACGTTAGTAGCATAACTCAAGTCCACATAGCTTAGATCTACATACTGCAGGGTTTACACCATGTGAGAGTTTCTCCTATTGACTCGCCTTACTCTTCTCGTTCTGGTGGAGTACTGAAGTTGACGGGAGCACACTTGGTGGTCAATTTAGTAGGTCCCCACTAGACTCACTAAATCGATCCCCAGTGGATCAATCACTGCAGTGTCAATCCATCTAGTAGTGCGGACAATCCCTAAAATAACTATGTTAAATAACTGTCCTTATAGTTTAATGTACTTGAAGTGGAGAAATAATCACAATGTAGATCACAATGCAATAGAAGGAAGTTAACTTAAAATTTCACAGAATATTCACAGAACGTTTTTCTGCAATATTTGCCCAACTCATTGTTCATTCAGAAACATTATGTGCAGTACAGTCATAGAAGTCTTGATTCAGGTAAACATGTAAGTGCATTCATAAGTCTATTCAGTTGGTAAGGTGTATAGGATAATGTTCTGGGCATTCAAAAGCGGTTCAGGCTCTGATTATAGAAACAGGGCCCTCACTTAGGAAAGCACGTAAACACATATTTAAACTAATGCTTGTTCTTAAGAGCTGTCCTGAACAGAGAATGGACTTACCATGCACTTTAATGTTTTCTTGAAGCAGGACTTGTCCTCAAAGAAAGCCTGCACCACATCTTCATAAGATGAGCCTGGGAGCTTACGTTCATAACTTTGGTAGACACTAAAAACCATGGTCTTAAAAAGGCCACTGGATTTATGGCTTATTACAACAATCTGTTAAACCAGTGTTTCTCAAACTGTGCTCTGCAGAGCTCCAGGGTGCCACCAGACATTTCCAGGGTCTCTGCGAGGTTGACAAACTGGAAACATCGATAGGTACAACACATACAATCAGTGGTCCGCTGGTGCTCCGCATAGGTACAACATATACAGTCAGTAGACCGCTGGGGCTCCGCATACATTTTTATGCATGTAAAGGGCTCTGGAGCCCAAAAAGTTTGAGAACTGCTGTGCTACACAATCTTCCCTTATAGGCACCGACTTCTGCTCTAGCAGACAGGGGGGAGAGGCGGGTGTGTGTTAGACTGCCGCCTCTACTGCAGGCTGCACCCCTACTCCACCTCTTCTCCCTAGACTCTACCCCTGCCCATCTCCTTCCACATCTATCTCCAAGCATGCTGTATCCTCCCTCCTCTCTCACAGAGCCTCTGAATGCCATGAAATGGCTGTTTCACAGAGGCAGGATGTGCAGGGGAGGGAGGCACGGGGAGTACAGGCCAGAGAGGGATACTTGACTGCCAGTGGGTGCTGAGTACTCGCTGATTTTTCCCCAAGAGTGCTCCATCCCTGGAGCACCTATGGAGTTGACACACATGGCTCCTGACCTTTTTTCCCCCCTTAGGACTGCAGAGGCGTTAACAGGTCACTTTACCTAGAATAATCTTACCTTGAAAGTATATTAACGACATATGCTTAACAATTTGCTCTACCTTGGCTTCAGTTGTAACACTCAGAGTCCCTTCCCCAAATCTGAAATACATTCTGCGTCACTTGAAAGCTTGTCTCGTTCACCAACAGAAGTTGGTCCAATAAAAGAGACTGCCTCACTCACCTTGCAAATCAACCTATAGAGCTTAAACATATTAAAAATTAATCAATTTATTTTACACTGAAGAAATTATCATCTCAGAGATATCCTGTAACCTTAGAAGAAGATGGGGTTGTCAGATAAATTATTCATTGACATATTTACTCAACAATGATAAATATAACAAAGCCAGAGAGGGAATATTTTTAAAATAATAAATCCATACAGCGGGTATGTTACAAACAGAAGTCAAGGTAGCAAGATTTTCATATCATGTTGAGTATACATTTGACAAAACACAACTCATGTTGAATCCCCTGAAAATAGCACATTGTACAAAAATGTATGGTATTGAAATAAATAATCATGAAACAGTGTTAAAATGTCATATTTCTCAGATGGAGACTAAATACTCTTCCTCTTCCACTTAACAGAAAGAATAAAGAGCTCTGGTATAATGCCACAGTATATAAATTGACTACAAAGATGTCTCAAAAGCATAAAACATGTAGTCTGAGAAATCGCAGCAACCTGTTATGACCATAAATCTCTTCGGTTACCAGCTAGAATTAAACTGAATTAACAGGCTAAGAAAGACGGGATAGAAAAGTAATGTAATACAGGTTGAACCTCTGTAGTTCGGCACTCCCTAGTCCAGAAACATCCATGAGCCAGCCTGATTTTAGTTAGCTGGATGTCCACTTATCATAGGTGTGGCCAAATGTCCTGCGGTCCCATACAGGCAGTCCCCGACTTACGCGGCTTTGCAAAGCCTCGGGGAAGCTGGCAGCGGAGCAGCCCAGGCGCGCCCGGGCTGCCTCGCTGCCCGAGCCCCTCCTGGACATGGAGGAGGAGGACGCCGAGAGCCAGGAGCCTGCAGGGAGCCTGCCCAGAACCTGGGACCCCCGAGCACCCCACAGAGCACATCGGCTGTGTCATCCGAGGCCGGGGAGGGCTCCACATGCGAGTGCCATCATGCTCCCCTTATGTGTATGGGTGGTGTGGGGGGGGAGAGGGAGCCCAGGGACTCTACACCTGGGCCTTGCCCAGCATGGAGCAGCAGCTGGGTGTCATAAAGGGTCCCTGGACCGTTCTCCACACGCCGACCTCACCTTGAAGAGGGAGGCTGGGTTTCACGCACCGTGTCCCCAGGGAGAACTGACCACTGCTCTTGTTTCACCACAGCTGCAGCACCTGGGACTGCAGGGCGCACCACCCCTCCTGCAACAGCTACCCACACCTGGACCAACAGGCGCACCAGGAACCTGGAGGACTACCAGTGGCGGCACCTGCTGCTACTGGAGCACCAGATCCGCATCCAGGAGCACTGGGCCCGGGAGGACCTGCGGCTGCGGCAGCGGAGCTTGGAGGTACTGGAGGAGCAGGGCCATGCCCTCAGAGGTCACCTCCAGACCCTGGTGGACAGGTTCTTGCCTTCTCCTGCTCCAGCCTCTGTGGCTGCCCCAGCTCTCACTCCTCCTCCCACCCCTGCCCCCCTCCCACTTCCTCCACACCCCCCGTCCCTCCTGCCCCACCCTCCACACCCACTCCCCCCGATGCTCCCGCACCCGCAGTGCTGCAAGACGGGAGAGCCAGCAGGATCCCCAACCCTGAGCTTTCTCTTCCCTTTCTCCCCTTCCAGATCCCTCCTCCCAGGTTTCCCCCTCCCCTCTCCCAGCCCAGTTACGTAAAATAAAAAGAGATTTTTGTTGGAAAAACAGGTGTCTTTATTTGACATTAGGAAGAGGGGTTAGCATGGGGAAAAGGGAAGGAAGGGAGGGTGGAAGAAGGCCCCAGTGGGGCATGCAGGTAGAGTCCAGTCCTCCTCCACCAGGAAGCTCTGCCGCAGGGCTTTCCGGATCTGGACAGCCCCCGCTGGGCCTCCCGGACGGCGGTAGTGCGAGGCTGCATGTACTGGCCAGCCATGCGGTCAACCTCAGCCATCCAGGCTGGCAGGAAAGCCTCCCCCTTCAGCTTGCACAAACTGTGCAGCACACAACATGCTGCCACCACAGGAGAGATATTGTGTTCGGTGAGGTCAAGGCGGGTGAGGAGGCACCTAAATCTGGCTTTCAGGCGTCCGAAGGCCCCCTCGACTATGATGCGGGCCCTGGGGAGCCTGGCATTGAAGGCCTGGCTGGAGGGGTTGAGATGCCCTGTGTACGGCTTCATCAGCCAGGGCTGTAGGGGGTAGGCCGCATCCCCCACCAGGCACGCAGGCATGTCCACGTCCCCGACCCTGATGTGGCGGTCGGGGAAGAAGGAGTTCCGGAACACCCGTGCGTCATGTGCCTTGCCAGACCAGCCCACATTAATGACCATGAACCAGCCCCGGTGGTCACACACAGCCTGCAGGAAGATGGAGAAGTACCCCTTGCAGTTGATGTACTGGGAGGCCTGGTGTCCCGGGGCATGGATGGGGGTGTGCGTCTGTCGATGGCCCCTCCGCAGTTGGGGAAGCCGAGGGCACCAAACCCCTGGATGACGGCATCTGGGTCAGCGAGGCGGACCACCCTGCGGAGCAGCACCTGGTTGATGGCCTTGACCACCTGTAGAGGGACACAGCAAACCGTGAATCACTGGGACACCCTGGTGGCTGGGAGTGTTCGTTCCCTGGCACTGCCCCGCGCCCCACTCCCAGAAGCAACCCCCGCGGGCGGCGTGTACTATAGCTGGGACAGAACAAACCCTCCCGTGTGGGGCATTTTCGCCACCTCCCCGCTTCCTCTCCCCTCTTCCCTCCCTCCCCTCGTTTACCCTGGGGCGGCCCATCCCCTCCTTGCAGTCCCCCTCTTCCCCGGCCCAGTGGCGGTGGGTGCTGTACCTGCATGCGCACTGCTCCAAAGGTGGATCTCCCCACACCGAACTGGTTCCCGACATATCAGTAGCTGTCCGACGTGGAGAGCTTCCACAGGGCGATGGCCACACGCTTTTGGAGGGGGATGGCGGGCCTCATGTGAGTGTCCCATTGCTGCAGAGCAGGGGCGAGCCACTCGCAGAGCTCCAGGAAGGTGTCCTTCTTAATCCTGAAGTTCTGCGTCCACTGTCTGTCCCCAGTGCTCCAGGATGATGCAGTCCCACCAGTCGCTGCTGGTGTCCAGACACCAGATGCGGCGTGGCACGCTGGTGTCCGGGCGCTGCTGCCGCTCCTCCATGACCCCCGGGTGTTGCAAGGCAGCCTCCACCCATTGCTGCCAGGCTTGCAGCAGCAATTCCAAAAACTGGAGCAGCATGCCCAGGGTAAGCTTTGGCTCCATGTTGCTAACTGCGGCGGCGTGCCCAATGGGAAGCACCGACACAGGCAGGCGGAGAGAAAAACGCTTTGCTGTCCCTCTGCGAGTTAGGCAAGCAAGCGGAAAAGCTGAGAACCAGCTGTCCAGGGGTCCCTTTAAGCACGAGCCTCAGACAGCAGCCACACAAAGCAACTACTGACCTGATGCCCTGCTGGAACCGGCTTCAGCTGCCCTTAAATGTGACCCAGCATCCAATCAGTGTGGACGCACTAGTTCGAATTAGCAAATCGCTAATTTGAATTAGTTTTTAAGTGTAGATGCACTAATTCAAATTAGCTTAGTTTGAATTAACTATTTCCAATTAAGTTAGTTCGAATTAGTGCTGTAGTGTAGCCATACCCTAACAGACTAACTCGGCTACCTCCTGAAGTTCATATTTTTTGCTTAGTAGCTGCTTAGCAAGGGCAGCACATGATTTGTACTTATCAAATTATTTTGCTACTAGAACAGGCAGTTCTCTGTATCATCCCCTTGGCTTGTGCTGCTCAGTGTAGTTAATTGGGTTTCAGAAGTCTGAATTTTCAATGCAAGATGTCAAATTACCTTGCCCCTCATGCAGATGTACGTTCCTGCAGGGATGGGAAACAGCACATTACAATCCTTATCTCGCCCTGACTTTATATCCTCCATCATTTAAGCAAACTTGGTAAATCCCCAAACCCAACAAGACTTATTCACACCCAGAGCAATTCTTCCACTAACCCTAGACGAAATAGGATTTTACTATAAGCAATTTTACGTTGTGTTTGCTTCTCTCTCTCTTCAGTAGAAACACAGTAGTCGTCAAACACTGGTTTTGAGTGGAGTCAATCTATGCCATAGTTGTAAGCAAAGCTGTAAGACACACCAATACTCTGTGTAGTTCTCAGGACCGATTCCAAGGTGTGCACTCAAAGCAACACTAACCAGATCTAAAACTGACATCAAGTTGCTTGCCTATAGCAGATATTTCCTTGTGGTGTCTGCAGCTGTGTAAAAATGATCCTTTATCCTTTCAAACAAGTGCACTTACCCTCCCTCCAGAAACAGTTGCATGTTAGAAAATGCTTGAAAATTGAAATCACAGAACCTTGCCAAAATCAGGTTCCACTGACTTCAATGTCAAAACTCCCATTGACTTAGGAGGACAGGATTTTACTTCCTCTGCTGTATGCCTACTCCCACTCCTCCTAAAATGGAAATAATCAAAACGCTTTCTCATCCTTGTAATGTAGTTTCCAGACACTCAGTTGGGTCACAAAATCTGCCCCTAATAAGAAGTGTTGTTCTAGCCCAGATATTATCCAGTTACATTTAAAAATCAAACAATGTTATGCTTACGTGGATGAAAAATCCCACTTGAAATACAAAAATGCATAAATCAGCTTGTCACCCTGTGTCTGGAAAGATTCACAATTCCTCCCCCCCCCCCCAAAAACAAACAGCTTATTAAAAACAGGTTTTGATGGGAGGACTAGTGAACTGTTCTGATGCTTTTTTGACCTCTCTATAGTGCCAATACAACACACTTTTTCTAATTAGTCAAATTCCCACCTTCCAAAAAAATTTTAAGTCAAAAGCATGAGAGACTGGTTTTGTTTTTTAAATGTCTCTGCATACTAAGGTGAAGCTCAAAAGTACTGTGATGATACCTTAAATAGATGAATATGAAGTATGAATGAAATAGCTCACAAGTTGCCAGACACAAATAAAACAAAACAAAAACAACACACACACACCTAGTATTGTCCTCAAGGTAGTTAGTCATGGACCTAAAAGGAAAGAGGAACCCAGGGACAAGTGACTCAATTCAGTTTACAATATCAAGAGATGAGCTTATGCTAAATAGTCACACAGAGGGTTCTCTACTTCAACCAGTCAGATACCTGAAAAAAAAAATTAGTTGGCAGAATCCTATGGGCAGAATTCCCAAGAGATAAGGAGGTACCATGAGGGGCAGACCATTCAAAGACAGTACGACATCAATTCCACTGCATCCAAAACATTTAAAAAAAACAAAAACAAAGTAGCATACCCAAGAAGGTCGATGGCAGGACAATGTAATTTCAAGAAGGGTTACAGTAGTTGTAAAACGAAGGGGAAAGGAAGAGTTACACATGAAGTTAAAAAGGGCAAACAAAGCAGTAGCATATGCTATAAACTTTGTATTATTAAAACTGAAGAAAATAAATTGTGTTAGCAGCAGTAAAGGGATATTAAGAAACATCTTCATAAGTACACACACTAAAAGAAAACATGAGGAGGTGTGTGTGTGTGTATATTAAGAAGTAAGTACGTCAGAAATAGCTGCACAACTATTTAATTCCATTTGTTAATAAAAAGGGATAATGAGAAAAACAATTGTCTGGGAGTGGTACACAACTGATTATTTGTGCGAAGTGAGGCAAGTGATTGATAAGGGAATGCAGGAAAAAAACCCTACTAAAATCAGATATTTATAAATCAAAAACGAGCAGGTGAAACAGCTCTAACATTGTCCGGAAACGTGTGGGGAATTCTGCAGGGTTACTAGCAATCATGTGTTAGAATTCGAAGAGGAAAAAGTAGGTGGAAAAGCAACTGCACCACAGAGGCAATATTTAAAAAGAAGCCTGAGGAATTACTCACTTACTAGATTAACTTCATTACTGAGCAAAACATATCATACAAGGAATCAATAAATAAGCATGTGGAAAAGAACAACACTGTAAAATAAGGAACATCCGTTCATAAAGAGCAATCACACTAGACCAAGAGGAGAGCTGCCTTCTTTCAAGCAGGGAGTTGGGATCGATCGCCCAAGAGGCCAATTCTTGCCCATCAGCTATAAACTTTCTTATTCTCTCAAATCTCTCACTTTCTCATCAGGTTTCCCAGGTCCCAACACAGTAGTAATTCCTGCAAGTAGCAATGCAAGATGTTCTGTTTCTGTGATGTGCTTCTGCGGGAATGATGGATCACGAATAAATGGGAAGCATATAACGTCATGTGGCTTAGATTACTTAAAAAAGCCTGGTACAATGAGCATTGGTATAATAGGGAGTACTTATGGGATTAGCCATCTTTCTCCAAAGTACTGTTACCAATCAGATATCTGTGCATGCAAGGCAGTTTTCAGAACTTAAAAAAAAGCATAAGTAGAATATTGCATATACATACATGGATGTGATTAGGAACTCCTCTGTGTAAACATATTAAACAAACACTAATATGCACAACATTGTTTAAACCAGGCTCTCCTTGGTAGCTCACAGTGGGAAGGAAAAGAGGTAGGTACACATGACATTTTGTTTACCCTCACTCATGCACAGGGTTGCCAGACTCCATTGGTTGTGTTGTTTTTTTCCTATTTGTATTAATAAAGTGACATTCATGTAACGGGGGCATGACGTGTAGGGATGTTAGATAGTGTGTAGCTGAATAGTTGTGTGTAATTGAATAGTCGTGTAACCACATAAAATATGATTGGTTACATCAGTGTGTCTCAAACTGTGCACCGCAGAGCCCTAGAGACATCTCCAGGGGCTCCGCGAGGTTGACAAACTGGAAACACCGATAGGTATAACACAGACAATCTGTGGGACCCACTTACGAGGAGCCCTTTGCTGCCCCGCACTGCTGCCTTTTTATCAGAGACAGCAGCACAGGGTGGCAGATGGGAACTGGTTTGGAAGGGGAGCTAGTTTAAAAAGCAGCTTTCCTCACCCACCCTGCACTTCTGCCTCTGATACAAAGGCAGCAGCATGGAGTGGCAGCTGTCCCTGTTCGAGGGAGGTCTGCAGGGAGCAGCAGCCTCTGTCACTGGAGAGCTCGGACCCCCTGCAAACAGGAGCTGCCTTGCTCTCCCTGCAGCAGAATGGAGGGGGAGAGGGGACTGACTTTACCATGGAGCTGGTGCTGGGGTGGCTTTCCCCAGCACTGGCTCCTGCCTGCCCCCCCCACTCCCTCTGTAGGAGGCATCAAGTTGTGAGCAGGTGGGTCCGTGGGAGCTGATACACGTGGGGAACTGGCTTGAAAGCTGGCTCTCCACACATATCAGCACCAGCCTGCCCCCCTATCAGAGGCAGCAGAGTGGGAGTGGGGCGGGCAGGCAGATCCGGTAGTCTTGGGGGAGCCTGCTTAAATGCAGCTGCTCACGGGTACCGACTCCTCTGCACCTTGCTGCCTCTGATACAGAGGCAGCAAGGGAGGGGGGGGGGGAAATCGCGCATAGTTGATAAGATTAACCGATAAGCCCAGGTTTATCTGTTAATCATTTACATTACTATAAGCTAGCATCCCTAGTGAAGTGAGGCGTGTGCTAACTGCACACTGCAGGTGCTTACCGGGTTCCACAGGGGAGCTGTCCGTGTCCAGCCCGGCACAGGAAGGCAAGAAGGTAGGGCCAAAAAGCCTAAAAAGTGTTTCTTAAAGGGGCCATACTGGGTTTTTTTTTTGCTCAACAACTTGGGTCTCCCCCTTCCCCCCTAACAAAATTTTTTCCCCATTTTTTTTTGGGGGGGGGGAGCGGGGAAGTGTTCGGTATTTTTGCTTAAACCATCTGGCAACCCTAGGAAGCCATTCATGCAGCCCACTCACTAGCCTAGGGTATCCACTGCTGATCTAGATCATTCTCCTGCTACTGAATCAAGGAGGGATGATTACTTATGGTGGGATAACGAGAAGTTAAGAAACTGGCCTTCCGCCCCAGCAGTCAGTCACTATTTCCACTCTCCTCCCCACATGCTGATGACAATCGAGTATTCAATACATTTCTTTTTCTCTCTCCTCCTCTCACAGAGAAGGGAGAAACAAAATGATAGCATGATTTGAGCACATTAACCTCTTTAGAGCAGAAGGGAATGAGACAAGAGCTTTAGAGAATTGTATTCTGCCCACTTCCATAGTAACAGCATTACACTTGAATAAAAGCAAACTTATCAGACGACTTTTAGTTTACTGACAGGTCAAAGAGATGACAGCTGTGGCAGGCTTTGGTAAACCTTTAATGTACCATGATGTACATCCAGTGTGCACACTCTCCAGGGGGTGAATAAATGGGGCTGAGTCCAGGGTTACACATGACCCAACAACTGCACTCTAGGAAATTTCAGCATCTAACCATTCCAAAGCAGAAGCTGAGGGTGAAGAATGTTCAGAAATACACATTTGTTCCTTTTGTATTCTGCTCAAATACCAAGTTTAAAGACAGCAATACTGAGGGGGAGCTAATAGACTGAGACATCTATAAGAGACAACAAACAAACAAACAAAGTAACCAAAAAACCCACAGGATTTCATATCTTTCTATTGGTATCTAAATAGAAATCTTAAGTGACAGATGCAGTATGTAATGATTGATCTCCAGCGTATGCCAAATTGCTCCATGTAGGGTGGCCTAAGCCTCAAATATATATTATCTACAATTTAACTGAAAAAAAATACTGGTTCATAAAAAAGAATGAAGATGTCTTAGTACACAGTGCTGAGCCAGGTAATAACACAGAGGAAAATAAACACCAGGTATCGCATCTTCTGTCAGAAGCAATGAGAGCTCCCTTGTTTATGAAATAGCACTCTTGGCAATTCACAGTCTGTATGAGTAGTTCTCCTTTTCCTTTCACAACAATGGAAATCCTATTAACATTTATGTTATGCATTACTGATCAATAATAAAACGTGACCAATCCAATTTAACTAAAACAGTTTTGCAAGTTCTCTCTCAGACATTTTAATGCCGATGTGGATACAGAGAAGTCTGAAAGGTAACAAGCACCGAGACAATAGAGCAGAGCATGTCAGAAACAAATCAGGAGCCCAAAGCTACCATAGATAAGGCAAGCAAAAGACAGGTTTAAGAGAGGTTGCTGTGTTAGTCTGTTTCAGGAAAAACAACAAGAAGCCCAGTGGCACTGTAAAGACTAACAGATTTATTAGGGCAAAAGCTTTGGTGAGATCCAACTCACTTCCTCAGATGCTGAAGAAAAAAGAAAAAAAAAAGATAGAGATGGAAGTGTGATATCAGTGCTAATTAAATCAGAGGAGATGTGGCTCATCTCCAGATAGAATGGACCTATTACTGAAAGACACTCTTAGTCCTTCTCACAATAGAAACTTATTTTGGTTAGGGTTAACCCACCATATACTCGTTCTGACTATAATTCAATAAATTATGAACCATGGCTACAATTAGGGACACCAAACAGTAGCCGTCGTTTTCACAGACACAGCCTTTTATAGCGTTCACCTTCTCTGCAGAAATTTTCCATGTTGGGGGAAAAAAGTTCAAAGCAATTTTTTTTAAAGCATAAGCAAATCTCCACCAGCCACTTTTAAATTGTAGGAGAGGGCAGAAGCGTGGAGGAATAGGCAATGGGGATGAGTTTATATGGTGTGGCTGTAATTTTAACGTTTAAAACTTGTTGGCTTTATAATCTGTAACTGTGCATCTATGAGGCTGTCTCCAAAACCTACTAACTTCAAAGGAAAGACTTCTATTAACGTCAATGGGCTTTGGAGCAGGTCCTAAATGTTATTTTTATATCACTGTAGTGTACACTGAATGACCATCTTAAATGTATCTGAGGTATGCCAGTTTGAAGGCAATAAAAAATGGAAGGTGAAATTATTTCCTTGTTAGCTAGAGGTATCTTTGGGCATTAAACTATTCCTGGGCTTCATGGCTCTTCTGAAAAACAAAAATACTTAGCTTTGAGGCCTGGAGTGCACCAGTTCAAAAACATTCACGAGAAAGAGAACTTTTGGGTTCCCCTCTCTTCACTCCTAACACTCAGTCCACACAACTACACTGGGCTGTCCTGCCATGGGCCTCATTCTCTTTAAATTATGGTCCCTTTGTACTGTTCCGGACCTGTGAAGTGGCCTTACAAGTCATGTCTTCATTAGGGGGGGAATGTGTGTTAGCATGTGGCAGCTAACACAAAGTAAAAACCTGAGCAAAGACGAGGAAGTCTGTAGTTTTAACTGAAGTTAACAGGTTAACTTGGGTTAAAACTACAAACTGCCTCCTCTCCCCAAAGATTTTTACCTCATTAATTACCATACATTTACTCTCCTCAGGAATTCAAGGTTAAAGTGAGTGACTAATTAACTTTCACTCTTAGCCCCTCTACACTGCAATTAAGTCCCATATTTGTTCAGGGGCAGTGAATGGTTATTTTCACCCAACTTCTATGGTTCCCTCCATTATCATTGCCTTCCCCGCCAGACCCTCGCCACTCTATAGGTGCACACATGCACCTTGTTACAGAGAGATCATTGCAGAAAGGACTAGAGCAACCTGAAATGCATTGAAAAAGCAGTTTGAATGGCCTGTTTCTAAATGAAAAAGATGCACTGCTTTAGAAATGTTCCAGCTTTCCAAAGGGAAAAAACCAACCCTGACTTTCATTTTCAAAAACTTTCCAGAAATGTTAGAAAAGAAAATGTGACTTTCGTTTTTCAAATATTTTCAGGGGAAATTATTTACCATTTCCCATCCAGCTCACAGCATAATGTATTGAGATGGCCCTTTTTAAGACACTAGCAGTACATCTTTGATCCTGAAAGTGAGGGAGGAAGATCACATATGCCTTGCATACCGCTCTGAGCTCTTTGACAGTCATATTTAGCGTCATCTGGGCTTTTTGACTAGAGCAATGGAAGGGGATCAGTGCCAGCTCGTAGACAGTACATGGTGCTGCACAACAAAATCATGGTTTTGGTGCTGAATTGGAGCACTGTTCTGGCATTTGGGAGAGGGCAGACTCCATAAGAAGCACTTTTAAGCAAATGTTTCACTTCATCTGGGGCTCAAAGGACTTGCAAATTCTACATTTATCACGAATGTGACCTTCACCCAAGTGCTGTAAACAACTATTATGTGGCTCGCTAATAGGCATGGGCCTCTTGCATCAATCACAGTGATTGGGGGCATAAAAACCCGGAGATTGGGGGCATAGCCTCTTCTTAGGCAAAGGCTCCCTCAGGTCCTACTAAGTCTGTAACCGAGAGGGAACGAGAACTGGAGGAAAACTATGTACAAGTGCACAACTTGAAGAGCATTCCAATGAACAAGAAGCAACAGCATTAGCGTTTTGGCAGTCACTGGTGCCAAGATCTTGGGGGAGAGGAGCATTGCCCTCTCTATCGTGTAGGTGTGCATCACACCAGAGCTGGTCCCCTATGGACACTGTCAAGGGAAAAACCTTTCAGCACTGGTGAGTGTGGTGAACAAAAACACCTAAGCTGAATGGACACGAGCAATCACTCAAAGAGGAACCATAGCTCTAATTCACATCAAAGCCATTGATGTTCAAAGACAGAACGATACATTTTATGTTTTCAGTTGCACTAATAAGTTGGGGGAAAATGTTACTTTCTGTAGTTGCACAGCAGGACATGTGCTCATTGCTTAGGGCGCGATAATCATCACTAATTAGGCTTTGGCAATTTTTTCCTTTCAGACGTTCAGCAATTAGATATGCTGTTCCATTCAGGTGCTTATATCCATCACCGTTGCACCCAAAGCAATTCTGGAAACAAACTGTATGGCTCAGAGCCTGGAACAGGGTAAATTGAAAGCTGAGAGCTGCATTGGCTCTAACTCCACATCTCAGGACCATCTCTAGCTGTCACTGCCAATTCTGGGATTTAGCATCCCAGATGAAGACCAAGGAGGACTAAGAGTAACGTTAGATATGGACTAATGATTCTGTATATGGCAGGGTTAGCATTAAATTTTCCAAACGTAGCCCACAAGTTTGGTGTTTGCCAACTCCTGAAAGTGTGAACTGAGCCGTTAGGGGGCCCTACCCTATGAACTAGAACAATAATTGCTTGGAAGTTCTCGGACACCATTCCCTAGCATGCTGGGAAGCAAGGGTGGGAGGAGGGAGAGAACAGATTAGAAAGCCCTTCAGAGGTCAGCAGAGAGGCTGCTGCATGGTGGGATCTGGTGAAAAAGTTTCCTGGGCCAATGAGAAGCCAGGGTTGCTCAGCCCCCTCACTGTGCAGGAACAGCATGATTCAAAGACAGAGAGGCTTGGTTTAGTCTTGGTGCTTTGCTTGTTGAGCTTTGAAGTTAGAAACGAAAAGCGTATGTATGAAGAAGTGCATGATTATCCATGAATGACAAGTGCTCTGCTGCCTGGGGATAGAAATGAGCAGTGGGTCACTTGTGTCTGCTTATTTCATTTTCAGATACTATTGTTATTCAGAGACACTTGTCCATGTACAATAAGGCTAAAACTAGAGCTCAGAATGAAATGACAAAGTTAAAGGATCGATGCCTCTTGAGCTAGTGCTTTGAATGCAAAAAAAAGATCATCTCAAATTCTAAAGTAGAAAAAAAAAAAAGAGAGAAGTTTAATTCAGGGTTTTTTTGCACAGAGGCCAGAAAAGCCACTTATCTTCATCACTTTATGGTTTCTGACAACAGGTTGCTGAAATGTTGAATTTTTAGCTGTGTACAGTTTAACCAAGAGAAAAAAATGGAATTTTTCTCTTTATAAAAGATCTTGTTTACAAAGGTACCCCATCATGCTTTTGTTTCCCCAATTTTTGACCATGGAATTCGGGCTTCCAGTCCATGCCCACTTCTTCTGTTCATGTGACCAATCACATGCAAACCCATGGACTTCCCAGATTTTTAAGATAAAGGCTACTAGCAATGTTGATCAAGATTTGAACCCCGCCGTACAAATCAAAGAACAAAATAGTTTTAAAACCCAGAGAGCAGAGAAGTGAATAAAAGGTAACCTTAGAGAACTGATTTTGTTCCTTGCTGCTGCTCTAATATTAAACTCTCCCTACCACTACTCAATGTGAACAACAATGGAATTCTATTGCATTTGGCTGCTTAGAGCTATTTATTACTGCGGCATTTGTTTGGCACTTAGTTGTGTCCATTTAACTACTTCATGGAAAAGATCCTCTAATTTCAATGCCTGAAATTAAGCACCTATATAAGAATGTCAAGTATCAGAGGGGTAGCCGTGTTAGTCTGAATCTGCAAAAGCGACGAGGAGTCCTGTGGCACCTTATAGACTAACTGAAGTGTAGGAGCATAAGCTTTCGTGGGCAAAGACCCACTTCGTCAGATGCATCTTTGCCCACAAAAGCTTATGCTCCTACACTTCAGTTAGTCTATAAGGTACTACAGGACTCCTCGTCGCTTATATAAGAATGGTTGATTTTCAAATATCCTGACACCCACAGTTCTGAATTTACCAAGTGCCAATACCACTCAGCACTTGTGAGAAATCATTGCACTTATTTAGCTCCCTAAATTTTAGGTTTGAACACTTTGAATTCTGAACCAGAGGAACAATTCTGTACAACTCAAAAGCTTGTCTCTTTCACCAGCAGAAGTTGTCTGTTTAATATCTGGGACTAGCAGGGCTACACCTCTGCTCAAAACAAAATAGAAAATGTCAACCATGTGTCTTCCACTATTCCGGATGCCTGGGTATTTTTGTCATCCATACCATAAGCATAGCTGTTTCCATGATGTGAACGTTTCCCATGCTGGCTGTATTGCAACACTTAAAAACATTTGCAACTCCCTTTAAAATCGGATTCGATCACGTGCTCTGTAGCCAAAACAAAACAAAAAGATATCAAATATCTTTAGGATAAAAGGTGAAACAGATATTAATGTTGTAATACAAGAGCTACACAATCCTAAGCTCTCTAAAATATTCAGCTTAGTCACACAGATCCTTAGACATAAAATAGGTTGACAACTAGTTCACCAAACAATCACTCTGTATTTATAAATAGCAAAATATATGCTAATTGCTGATGTTTTAGAAAACGTGTCACATTATTTCAGCTGACATCCCAAGATGACCAATGGTAACATCTTAAGGAATTTTAACTGTGTGTTATTATAGGGACTGTGATGCAATGTGAATGAGTAAAAAAACCCAAACTAATATAGCAGTTAATGGAAAATGGGGTGCCCCGAAAGTAGTAGAATGTGGAAGCATGGATAAGGAAAAAAGGGGGTGAAGGGCTGTATGCAACAGTGGGTGCAAGCACAACTCAAGATACAAGGTGTTGCTCAGTTTGTGTGCTGCATAGGATTGGAGAATACGAAGGACAGCATGAAGACAATAAAGATGATGTTGAGGAGAAAAATAATGACACTGAGGGAATCCCCCACCACAAGTAGACAGATGTGGTCACATGTGTAAACACTTCACTATATCTGCTATTGTATTTCAGTGGATAGTTCAATGTTTATTTTAGTTTTTGCAATTGTTTTATCTGCTCAGTGGACTGGTCAGTAAAGGGACTTCAGATACAATGCAGTTCTTTCTTGTGTATTTCTAGTGCTTCTCTCATTCAGTTGGAGAAGATAATAGTTTCTTAATTCAAACATGAATACTACAATAACCAGACTACACCTATGGTTTATTGCAAGCAGTGATCAATAGAAGTTAGGTTACAGACTGTGGATAAAAGTTGAGATTCCATTATGTTTATAGAACAACATGTTTACACACACAAAACTTCCAAAGTGTTCTAATGGGCTAATTCCCACGTCAGACATCACTAAAGCAAATCAAATGAAATTTAATTTGAGAAACAAAAGGAGATGCCTGGATATCAAACACAGTAACTCTTTGTCAGAACCTCATTTTAATTCCTTCAAAAGAGAAAAAGAGGATCAGGCTAAAATCTAGACCCTGACTAATTGTGGAGATGGGGCTTTTGCACTCCAAAGTCCTGATGCTGAGTGGTAGTATAATGAGATTAGAAAGCAGATAGATTCACCTTGGACAGGAATTCTCCCAGTGCAGTGGAGTTCTTTGGGTGACCCTGGACTAGACAACAGCTCTAGCATGGCTCACAACCATACAGACCCCACTGAAGTGAAATAAGGATGGGAAGGGATATGACCAAAACACAATGCCAGCACTGCTGCTTTAAGGCCAAGAGGACACTAAAAGTTTTGCCAAACTGCTATGTCCATCTCGGATGTGGAAAAAAAACCCAACCCAAACACACTCTTAACAAACCTGGTATATCGATAAACCCCCTGTGGAGAGCAGGTGAGCCTCAAATGTTACTTGGGATGATGGTTTGACTACTCAGCAAAATAGCCCCTATACCAGTACAATCCAGGTCTCCATTAGGAGGTCTTTACAGTTATACCAGTATAGCTATCCTAGCATAACTGTATTGGCAAAACCTTTCTAATGTGGACTACAACCAAGCTCTCACTTGGGGCCTAGAGCTCAGAGGTTATTAGAAGGTACCTTGTCTCTGCCCCCCCGATCTGTGCTTTCTGAGAGATACATCTCAGAAGCAGGGTCCAAATACCATGCAGTTGGTTCTCTTTCCATGCTACTTCAGAGCAAAAGCACCCGGCCAAATTATCTGAGGGAGTTAAAATCGTGTTTGCGCCTCAGGCTCTCTTTACGTCAAAGCACACAAGAGAAAATGAAAGTTGGTCAATTTGGAGACTCGTACATGTTTTCCTAACACAGAGGAATGCCTTCCAGCTTCATGCAGTGTTCCACTCAAGATGTCCTTTAGCCTATTCTGGAGTCCTGCTGAGACTAACCCTAATTAACCTCTGAATAGAAGCTTCCGGGCACAAGTGGAGGGGAACAAAATAGCTATGCCCACATAAAATTGTCTGCCAACAAGGCACCCAATTAAAACTCTGAAAAAGGAAATTTTGCCTGAGAGTCTCTGAGTTTCATCTGCAGCACTTATATGGCCAATTAAGACTTCGTTTCATTCAAACTAACCTCAAGATAACTTATATAAGCCATTTTTACAGGCCATTAAGTTTGTATTATAGTCTCTGTAAGAGTTTTGGTCTCAAACTCTTTGGAACAGATTTAAATGTTGCTCCAACATCTTGCTAAAGCAGGTAGAATGCTCTAACTCTTGTAAGGAACTCTGCTGAGAAAATGATGTAATAAACAACCTATGGAGAACATCTTGAGTTTATTATGCATATAAGACATTCTTCCCTTTATTTCCTCTTACAGAAAAATCTATGCTCTCTCCTCACCAGACCATGATCTTCAACACTTGTGTATGCTATTCATGCACAGGCTTGGAGAGAGAATAAAAAAAGAGACAAGCAGATTTACATCAAAAAGATTGGGTTGCTATGGGAATAAGATGACAAAAATGTGACTTAATCCAACATTAAAAATAAACCTGACAACTGGAGAGGACTCAAATGGAATTGAAACTGTCGCTTCAACAGATAAGGTTATGATTAGGAACAACTGTTTTCTCTCCCTAATGTTCTTTCTCTCTCTGTATATTTTATTTTCTATTTAGATCTAATTTATCAAAGAACACAAAATGACATTGTTTGAGGAAGAACTAGACTAAGTGGTAATATTTTCCAGTGTGTTACATGCTACAATAATTCACTTGTATAATCCTGGTTCCACAGAAGACAATTACAAGACTGGCATGGACTTGAATGAGGTTAGTATGTTCAGATGGAGCTATGAAAGAAGTGGCTGTAATTACTACTTTAAAAAAAGTATAGAATTTAAGTTCAAGTCTCCTATCTGTTCACCACAAGCTAGTAAGCAGCTGATTATAAATTCATTATTCCATAGCTACAATCAGCAATAGTCATTGTTATTAGTTTTAAATACAACATTCAAAATGAGCTATCCATAGACTCTGGATTAAAACTAAATTCAAGGCATTGTCAATGCTACTAGTTTATCTGAAACAACACTATATTCTTATCAGAACTTGCTGGAATTTCTCAGAAGTTGGCACAGAGTGGCATGTTAAAGGCTGTATCTTTCTTGTTTTTAATCAGCAGGTACAAAGATAATAGTGCTACCTCTCTAATGTCAAAGGAGGATAAATGTTGAACATTTCTTCGTGTTCAGGAAAACACAAGGAAAGCTTATTTGTTCTTGTTATACATCCACAATGGGCATGATTTATTACACACCAGGTCACATGTTTTCCCCCACAGCAGACTTGGAAAAAGTGAGGTGTATAATTGAAACAATTTGAAAGGCCCAAGTCCCAGAATCACTCTTCCTATGAACAATCCCAAGAAATATGTCCGAACAAAAACCAAAGAGAGACTGGACTAGCTGGTAGATTACAAAAAGAGGTGATGCCATTTGAAAATTCTGCTTTTCATTTACACTTCAGCCCCTTCACATCACCACAGTGAGATAAAGGTGATATAAGAGTGAAAGCTGTATTTCCCACATGAAGATACCTTTTCACTGTCAGATTGGAGTAAAAGGTGTCTTGAAGAATCAGGTCCTAAGTGTCTATTATTAGGACTAATTCGAACATTGCAACTTGACCAATTATTGCACATTTTATGGTATTAAAATGCTTATTTGCCACAGTAATCCATTTAACAGCCATCTGTGAATCATAGAATACTAGGACTGGAAGGGACCTCGAGAGATCGAGTCCAGTCCCCTGACCTCATGGCAAGACCAAATACTATCTAGACCATCCCTGATAGACATTTATCTAACCTACTCTTAAATATCTCCAGAGATGGAGATTCCACAACCTCCCTGGGCAATTTATTCCAGTGTCTGACTACCCTGACAGGGAATTCTTAATCATCATCTTACATCAAGCTCTTCTGGAAATTACTGTTGCTTCCAGAATTATAACTGCATTTATAAGAAAGTGGAATAAAATGTCTGTAATAAGATGCTTTGGCCTTTATCAATAAAATACTTTTTTTTTTTTTTTTTAGGTTGAAAGGGGAAAAGGCCATCATTTATATTTTGGACGCTTTCACGGCACTGCAACTGTCAAAGACAAATGGAGTGTGTCTGATGCTGCATTTTTCTTCTGTGCTGTCATTTTCTCCCAACTGCAGAGCACAAGGCAGGTGCAACGAATTATTTGCAAACTATATCCCTTCACCACTTTTGGCATACAAGGGATAGGATGGCATGCCTGCATTTCCCAAACCAGGAGGTTGAGGGCATCTGAATTTTTCAAGATTTATTAGCATCCTTCTTTACTGATCCCATTACACAAAAATGATCCTTTGAACTAAACTAGCACTTCATGCTAGAAAAATGAAGTTAATGACAATCCTAAGGTGCCATCTCATATCATGCTACAGGTTGAACCTCTCCAGCCTGGAATTCTCTTGTTCGGCCACATCTGTGACCAACATGATTTTCGTTGTCTGGATGTCCACTCATCATGGGTGTGGCCAAGTTTCCTACTGTTCCATAAGGTTTGTTTACAGCCATCACTCCTGGCTTTCAGTGCTCTGCACTATTATTTAGCTCTAATTTATCCCTAAATATCTTCTAAGAGACAAGCAAGCAGTAGACGTGCTGGTAATGCTACTAGATCAGGGGTGTCCAAACTTTTTTCAAAGAGGGCCAGATGTGAAGAAGTGAACATGCGTGAGGGCCGTCCCCGCACTCTCAGCCCCAAGGCGGAGGGCCCGCAGGGTCGGAGGCGGGCGGAGAGCGCAGGGCACGCCGGCCTCACAGCGGCCCGGGGGCAGGGCAAACCCGCAGCCGAGCGGGGGAGTGGGGCTGTGGACGTGCCCTACAGGGCAGGCTCTAGGACCGCGGAGGCCATGGGCGGCGGTGGCGCGGCCGGAAGCGGTGCACTGGGCGCACCAGTTCAAAAGAGCGCCGGGGAGCCAGGAGAGGGGGAGGAAGCGGGGGCCATATTAAATCAGAACACGGGCCGCAATTGGCCCGCGGGCCGGACTTTGGACATGCCTGTACTAGACAATACTGACCTCCTGTGGTTTAGCAAATTCTCTGGTTTGGCACCAGTCAAGTCCTAAGGATGCTGGACTAGAGAGGTTCAGTGTGTATAACGGTTCTTGTTATTTGAATAGCTCTGTTCAGGTTATTACTTCCCTTCTCTTTGAATCACAAAGACATGGAAACAGAGTTGCAATGATGACAAATGGCCTATCTACAGTCACAATGGAAACCAAGGTCTTCTGGTTCCCAATCTCATTCCCTATGCACCCGTTCCTTTGAATCATGCTTTTGAGGAATAGCCGAAACCATAAAACTTCATTGCTTCTGCATCATCAACTTAGCATCATATTTGTCAGTAAAGTGCCTCATATCAATTACATTAAAATAGTCCAAATACCTACAGTGACTGATTTGGATCTCATTCCTATACTGTTCAAATCTCTTTTATACAGACTTCACTGTTACTGAAACTTTTGACCCTCTAAAGTTTTTTGAAAAACTAATGGATAAAAAGTGAATATGTTGTTCTTTATCTGTCATGTTAAAGTAGTGTTTTCTTTTCTTTTCCTTGATAGCAAGTAGCACTTACCTAGAAAAAGGTCTCTTTTCCTGACAGGATGCATGTGTTTGAAAGGCCATTTAGCTTGTTAGAAGACTCTTAAAAAGTTTTTAAAAGTTAGCATAATTTCTTGGATCTGGAGAGGAAATACTATTTTCTATATAGGGACCACTATATTATTATTTCAATATTCTATTTAATAATACAGAAGTTTGATCCATTATATCAGTAGGGATTTCTGATTGTGTTAATCATGTGGGAAATATAAATGGGTCTTTATTTTGATTTGCTTGAATTTCCACATAGATACCATACCTGTAAGAAAATGAAGGATACATAACCTTGGGTTATTTTTTTTCCCCTTCTTCCTCTTCATTATCTCTGGGTAATCTCATCCACAAACACTCAGACTCCTAAGTGCTACGGAAAATAAAAATAATAAGTTTGCAATATAGGATAAGTTGCATTTGTTTGGGCTTGGCTTTCCTGTATATTTGCCATGTTATTTACTGCTTGTTTTTCATCTTCCCCACATCTGGTTCCTCTCTAAAATACTTACCATTAAGGCATACTTTTCCTTTTCAGGATCTTGAACTTCACATTTTCCCAAGAAAGAGACACTAACCTTGTGTTTACCCTCCACCGGGAGGAAAGGGAAGTGACCAGGGATGTTAGATATCAGGTAATTGAATAGCCAAGTAACCACATAAATTCTTATCAGTTATTTGACTATTCTAGTCCAAAGAGGCAGCGCTAGCAGCCAGTGCATTCTGGCCCCACTCCCTGCAGTGTGGAGGTTGTGACAGCACATCGGGGAGCCCACCACCATGCACCCTCATCTGCAGCCAGATGTGACTTTCCGCCAGCTAGTAGAATAGAAGGTTTTATTGCTTCTCAGAGATATAATATGGCATAGAATCCATGTTAGCACAAACACCAAGAGCAGACAGCCTTATTCCTCTTGGGGGGAGGGGGTGAAGGGCTCACAGGCCCTGAACCCCTTCCCCCCCCCTCTTCCTTGTTCTAAAATATCATCCCTCAACCTAGCCCAGACATGACTAACTCATCTCCCTGGCTCTACCCCCCAGCCTGGGGACAGTCCTCACTTCTCTTCTTTTTTCTCTCTGTCAGGGAACAGGGTTATCATCTGCTCAGGCTGGGACTTAGGTGTCTGGGCCAATACACATGTGGAATGAGTCACTGGGAATCACCCATAGCAACACAGCCAGGTGGGAACACCAGGTTACAAAGCAGACAGTTGTTTATCATAGTGTACCCCCACTACATCACTATTTCAAAATAGTGTACCCCCACTACATCACTATTTCAAAATAGTGTACCCCCACTACATCACTATTTCAAAATAGTTACACGGAGTTATTTTGAAATAACATATTTCAAAATACCATTGCAGTACAGACATACCCACAGGAAGTCAATCCCAGGGCCAGGAATAAAACTCAAGTTCTACTTCCCAGCTCACTGCCTTACTCATTAAACCCTATCGCCAGAGATAATCACCACTCTTCCTATGCAAAGCCACAAACAGGTCTTGGGTACGACTCTGCCTTTAGTGGCTATTATGGAATGGATGCCATCCCTGTTTGTAAGAAGTGTCACACTAATATGTTGGGTTTATATACTCTCTAATTTAGTTGTGCGTTCACATGCAGTGAAGTATAGTGGAAATACTGATCCACAACTTTGTTTCCCAATGCCATTTGCAAGCACACAATTTTGCTGGAGGAATAAAGCATTGTGGCAGAACTCCTGCTTTGCCTCAGACATCCTGCGCTTCTGGGTGGTTGGCACTTGCCTCAGAGGCTCACTGTTACTATCAAAGTAGCCTCTCTTCCTTTACTGGGAGAGGCATCACAGGCTATTCAGCCAACTTCATCATAGGCCAGTCAAACAGGTTTGGGACGAGCCTTTTAGTCCCAAGCTCCCACTTCAGGAGTAATCTCTATAGTGGTGCAGGGAGCATTGGGGGAAACTCAGGCCCACCCTCTGCTCCAGGCTCTGGCCCAGGGACACTAGTGGCAGCGGCAGATGGTAGTAATTCCTCCACCACCACCAGAGCTGCAGCTGTTCCCTGATTCATGTTCCCAACCAACTCCTCCCAGTATCTCTCTCCTGGTACCCGACCATGTCCTCCCGCTTTTCCACAACATGCCTCTTTAATCCTAGTCTTTGGCCTGATGGCCCTATCTGAAAGGAAGCCTTTTAAACTAGCCCCAGCAGGTCCTTAATGGGCTACAGGAGTTCTGATAGGCTGTCTCTCTCTTGCTTCTGGCAGGCTCTTAATTGGCACAAGGATGCATATGCTTGTTTTGTAGCAGCCCTCCTTGCACTGGTCACTCAGAGAACAAAAAATTATTGGTCCGGTGGCCAGTATATGTGCATTCCATTCAACTACCGTAGCCCAGTGATCTGGGTCTGTCACAGTATATACAACTTCTTCTTGTAATAGTCCCAGGTAAAATGAAAATTGTCACTAGCCAAAATGGTTCTATTTAAAACTTCATGAAATCTGCCAGAAGTGTAATTTATGAAAGGGGACATGGAACATTCATCATGCTGAAGAAGTGAAAGTATTAAGCATTCTGGAGGTATTTTGTTTTAAAACTGGACAATCAACTGTAAGCAGAACTACCGTATATACTTGAACATAAGCTGACTTTTTAATGGGAAAAAAATCCCGCTGTGAAGAGCAGGGACTGGCTTATGAATGGGTTCTTGACTGGCTTATGAATGGGTTCTGAAAGGCAGCGGGGGACTCAGCACAAGCCAGGACACAGCATTCCTGGGACGAGCTAGGTCCCAGACGTGGGAGCTCTGCCTTTTAAATGTAGTAAGAGCTGCTGCCAGGCTCTTACTACATTTAAAAGGCAGAGCTGCAGCAGTCTGGGACCCGACTCCTCAAACTTAGAGGAAAAAATGGTAAAAAGTCACTGGCCCGTTTATAAGGTCCCAGACTGCTGTACTCTGGAGTTGGCTTAGAAACAGGTCAGTGACTTTTTACTATTTTTTCCTCTAAGTTTGAGGGGGCGGCTTATATATGAATGGGCTTGTGTTTGAGTACATACCAGGGGTGGCCAACCTGTGGCTCTTGAGCTACATGTGGCTCTTTGCTCACAGAAAGGTAGGGTTTGCTCTCAGGGTTACGGCTCGTTCAGAACCGCATGCCTGCTTTGTGCACACACCCCAGGTCCTGAAGGGAGAAGTGCATGGCTGTGGGAGCGCCGGTGAGACCCAGGCATTGGGCTAGAATGGGAGGGGCCTGGGGTACCTGGCTCTGGGGGAGGGGAAGGCATTAGGTTAGAGTGGGGGGGGGAAGCTGGGTCTGGGGGAGGGCAGTGGGTTGGGGAGGGAGAACTGGGGGTATCTGGCTCTGGGAGAGGAGGAGGGCACTGGGGTAGAGTGGGGGGAAGCCAGGGGGAGCCTGGCTCTAGGGGAGGGCAGTGGATTGGGGGGGGACTGGGGGTGCCTGGCTCTGGGGGAGGGATGTGTGGCTCTTTGCACTACTATCCACAGCTATTTTGGCTCTTTGTGTCTAACTGGTTGGCCACCCCTGGTATATATGGTAGATGCTTTTGGGGAGACAAGATTCCCTTTTGATCAGAGAACTGCATGAAACTATAGAGGGTTTTTTGCCACAGTTCAATATTTAAAGAGACAACATTTTCCAAGAATTATCTCACAACAGTAGCTGAAATTCCACAGGATTCCCCTACACTTAGGCTAAGGAAAGTGTGCCTCACTGCATCTGTTAGGGAATGCATACTGCGGGTGTTTTTGGGAAGTTAGGGAGGTTTTTTTTGCTGGGGATGAGAAAGTGAAGCATGAGACACAAACTCATTTTCAAATCTGCTCCAGCAGCCCGGCATTTCTATCCAATGATTATACTATCAACTGGACTCCTGTAATGCAATGAGAACATCACAGTTCTTCATTCCTAATGTATTTTCAGAGAGAGGATGCTCATTGTGTAGCTCCAACAAGCAACATTTATATCAATTATTACATCTTTCAATATACAGAGCATCACCTGAGCCAATAATATGTTGCCAAACTCACTATCAGCATATTTATATAAAAGGCATTTCTTTATCACAGTACACAAAAAGGCATATTATTAGCCTGTATACTGTCAAGCACCATGATAAACAACATCTCTCTTTGCACAGCTTAATTTTGAATGGAAACTTAGTTTTAAACATGACAATTTGTAAATAATTTCAGCTATGTGACAGGGCCAACCACCCATAGCTCTTTGTTTTTAATTAACAGATTCTCACCATGGAGAAATGACCCCTTCACTGGGGAGAAAGGAAAAAGGGACCATAATTGTTCTGTTGGCTATAAAAAGGAAGCACATTATACACTGTGGGAGTTGCCACTAGTATTCTGCCATACTCCTGGAATAAATCTGCACATTTCTTACATTTACGATTTCAGGTGTCCCCCAAATAGGTCATGGTTTCAACATATGATGGATGATTCATCTCAACACATCACTTATTCTAAGGCTGTGCACTCACGCATATTGAATCAGTTGCAACTCTTGGTGCATAATTAATTTCAGAGAAATTCTGGAGCAAATAAAACTATTGTGCCTCCTAAGATGTATAAAAAAGAGGCCTTCTCTATGGACTCTCTCATACATAACAAGCTGCACTTTAAGACATCGTGTGTCTTTGTGAGAGAAGCCATAAGGAAATTAATGGGTACTGATTGCATTCATTATGGAGATCAGATACTACAGTGACCCCCCCAGATGGATACGCATCTTGTTCCATCAGTAACAGATACTGTTCCTGGAACCCGCTCAGGAGACTTTTCCATATCAGTCTCTGGTTAGTAGGTGCTTAAGGAAACTTAAGTTCTCCAGCCCTTTCATCCTCGACCTCCTTCACCTCCGGCTGCCAGCACAGATAATTCCTTTTATTCTCTTCTAATGCTCCATTCATGTCACATCATGTGTGTGAAGGGTCTTCACTGCACTTTTCCCACCTCCCTGCATCATCTTCTTCTGTGAATACCTCTTGTTGCTGCCTTGGCCAACCTTCCAAAGTAGCAACAGATACTTCCAGGTTTTGCTGCTGCCTACAGTAAATAGCAACAGTGAAACTCAGTCTGTTAACATAAATTTGCATGAGGTGGGAAAATGGTATTCTAAAAAGAGCAGAAGCCACTGCTGGCCCTCTTAACTCTAGCTAGAACCCACTATGGTAATCTATACTACACTGTCTTTAATATGGCACCACTTTCTGCAAATAATGAGTGCATTAAAACAGGCTAGAGACTGAGCAGTGCACCACTGAATCTTTGCATCCTAGGAAAGCCACTTGCATTTCAAGGAGGTCCCAATTTCTCAGACACCAGCTCAGAAATATTCCTCAGCAGAGAGTGATAGCTGGGCAGAACATCATAAAATAAAAAGGTGCTGCTGATTTTGCTAATTAGTCTTTGTCTTAAAATCACTTTCAAAGTTACACTCTTGCACTTTATTTCAATCTGTGTCATGTTATATTTGCTCTTTTGACAAATGAAAGGACACTTATCTTCAATCTCAAGCTGTTTGACCACCAGCAGGTCATAATATTAACTAACAAACTATTGCTGTACTGAAGACTTCAGCTAAGATGGTTATGAAAAAGTGCCTTTCTTTTTAAAAAGTAGTAGCGTGGTTCTAGAACACCATTTTAAATAAAAAGGTATAGATTATTTTAGAACAAATGTGAGAATCTAATCCTAAAATAGTTTTGAATACCCAAAGGCCACCTGAAATAATATGCAAGTACAAGCTTTACGAGATCCTACGGTAAAATCAAATAAAAGAACAAATTGCAGCAGATCAATTCTAATGGCAGCACTCTATACAGTTTTTATGATGCCTGATAATGAAAAATAGACGGGAACCTCAGCAGTTGCATTATTGTAGCAAACAGAGATAATATTCCCAGGAGAGGAAAAGGTTTCCTTTGAGAATTTGCAGGGTGTGCAGGAGAAAAACAATTCCACGTGCATTCTTTGACTCACAATAAATACAAAATTTCATGAATATCCACAGCCATAGAAGCACAGCTTTGTGTAGAGATAAACTCCAATTAGCAAACCCATCAATGGGTAACCAATACTTTAGAATAATGAGAACACAGGTGAAGCAAAATTTAGTCTGCATATGAATTAGGGTGAGTCTAGACTACATGGCTCCATTGATGGAGCCATGTAGATGAGTTTACTCGGCAAAGGGAAATGAAGCGGTGATTTAAATAATCGTCACTTCACTTACATCAAAATGGCCGCCGTGCTGTGCCGATCAGCTGTTTGTCGGCACAGCGCGGCAGTCTAGACAGGGATCTGCTGACCCCAGAACCCTTTGTTGGCAGATCCTGTAAGCCTCATTTCACAAGGCATAAAGGATCTACCGACAAAGGGTTCTGGGGTCGGCAGATCCCCGTCTAGGCTGCCGCGCTGTGCCGACAAACAGCTGACTGGCACAGCACGCTGGCCATTTTCACAAAAATGAAGCAGCGATTATTTAAATCGCCGCTTCATTTTCCTTTGCCGAGTAAACTCATCTACATGGCTCTGTCGATGGAGCCATGTAGTCTAGACATGCCCTTATAGATTAATGTTAACAAAGAGAATAAGGGAGAAGTTTGAAATAGCCTTCATAATCAGGGTTTTCCCCTATGCATGCCAAATGCTTCAAAAAATGGTTTAAGCTACAGACTCAAAAATTTTCAAACAAACGTTAAAAATATTTTCAATTGTGTAAAACTGCATAAAAAAAGATTACATGCCAAAGTAGTAACTACCCATGAACCTCCTCTGCAAGATTTTAAAAGGATATTATACTGCTGGGCTAATTAGGACTACAAATTTACCCTATTTGGAAGCTTAAATGTGAAAAGCTTTTGAAAGTTTCTAAAATGCTATACAACTCTATCCCAAAAAATGTTGATGGAAAATAGTTCCAGTTGCTTTCATAAAGAATGTCATAAGCAGGTGAAAGAAAATCAGAGCAACTAATTTAGTCAAAAAAGCGACATTGGTATAATCGAAAGGCTACGTTGAAAACAAGCTATTAAGCTCCCCCACACCTCTGCTACCTCACTCGAAAAAACCTTCCCAGAAGTTGAACTGGAAATTCATTATACAAAAACTGGTGTGTAGGATATTAGGGTTCTGTTCAATATGTTCATCAACAATTTAGATAAAGGCAGAGAGAGAGTATGCATATAAAGTTTGCAGATAATGCCAAGTTAGGAGGGGTTGCATGTGCTTTGGTGAATAGAGTCATAATTCAAAATGAGCTGGACAAACTGGAGAAATGGGCTGAGGTCAATAGGATGAAGCTGAATAAGGACAAATGCAAAGTACTCTACTTAGGGAGGAACGATCGGTTTCACATGTACAGAATGGGAAGTGGCTGTCTAGGAAGGAGTACTGCTGAAAGATCTAGGGGTCATAGTGGACCACAAACTAAATGAGTCAACAGTATGACACTGTTGCAAAAAAAGCAAACATCATTATGGGATGCATTAACAGGAGTGTTGTGAGCAAGACACGAGAAGTCATTCTTCTGCTTTACTCTGCGCTGATTAGGCCTCACCTGGAGTATTGTGTCCAGTTCTGGGCACCACATTTCAGGAAGGATGTGGAGAAATTGGAGAGAGTCCAGAGAAGAGCAACAAAAATGAGTAAAGGTCTAGAGAGCATGACCTATGAGGAAGGACTGAAAGAACTGGGTTTGTTTAATTTGGAAAGGAGAAGACTCAGAGGGGACACGATAGCAGCTTTCAAAGAAGGAGAAAAAGTATTCTCCTTAACCTCTGATGATAGGACAAGCAGCAATGGACGTAAATTGCAGCAAGGGAGGTTTAAGTTGGACATTAGATAAGCACTGGAATAAATTGCCTAGGGAGGCTGTGGAATCTCCATCATTGAAGATATTTAAGGGGATGATCTAGATGGTGCTTGGTTCTGCTGCGAGATCCAGGGACTGAACTTAATGACCTCTCAAGAACCCTTCCAGTTCTAGTGTTCTATGATTAACCAGTGAACAAAATAATGAGGGGATGGACCATTCCACCTATCATTCCCTATTTGGGGTCCTTAAAGAAAGAGACAAAGGTTGGACATCTGGAAGAACAGATGTGAAGCTACTGAAGCAAGTTTTACCACTGTGGATGTCCCACCGTCATCTCCTTACTGCACCTTCTTCATCCACTTCCTGAGAGATATTCTGACCTGATTGGATCAGATGGTTTCAGATAGCATAGCCATCTCTACCAACTCTATTTGAGTCCCATGATCCACCTGGGATGAAAGAGGTTTAGATTTAAACAGCAGCAGTTTCTCTCAATTAACAACTTTTTTTACCCAAAATGACAATTACCATCTCTGATACCATCTGAGGGTTGTCAAAAAAAAAGGGGGGGGGGGAGTTTCATCTAAAACTCTCTCCAGCTAAAAGAAAATGTTAAAATGAAGGCCTTATTTAGAATTTTACATTCAAACCATTTGCATACCAAACTGTAAACTGTGTTTAACACCATTCAGCGTTGAACAGTGACTGGATTTTGTTAACATATTTAGCCTGTGTATTTCATCTAAATGAATACAACAGTCCTCTATACTGACAGCAGGTGGAACGTTCAAAAGCTTTGAGCACCGGCTGACCTTGCTGTACTGGCATCAACAGATGCAGAATTAGGACAATGCTAAAACAAACAAAAAACTCAGCAAGTTCAGTCTACTGCTGTGGTAGTGACCTATTCCAATCACATATTTATGTATGTCACGCAATTCCGATTATAGGTTGTTTTTCTTTAATGACTATCACATGGTGGTCAATCTCTCTAAAGGGCATGGATCAAAGCCCATGTTGCACTCCCAGTCTGTACCCAAGTCAGGAGGAGAGAAACTAATGATCCAACCTGTGGATCAAATTCAGTGAACAAACATGGTCCTGAAGACTATTGTACATATGCCAGGAAGAAGAATCTTTATTAAAAAATTGTAAGAAAGTGCCAATAAAATGCCTTAGAGCTGGTTGGGAATTTTCCAACAAAATAGGGTTTTGCTGGGAAACACAAATTTGAATAATGGAAACATGGGGTTTAACTCACGCCAGTCAGCCAGAAGCCGGGCTTCGGGGGTGGGGGAGGCTGCTGGGAAAAAACAGGATTTGTGGATTTGAGACAGACATGTCATGAAGACTAATCACAGTGTCATGGACCCCAGACTTTCAAGATTTCTGCTCCAACTTGCTCTTTGAGGTGCTTGACTTCCACTGCCTAGGGAGCTAGCTGGCCTGGGAATCAGCTGGCCCAGGAGTCTGGAAGCTGTGGAGTCCGTAAACTTCAGCAGCCTGCAAAAATGAGGCTGCCCTGGAGCTGTGGACCATGAGAGCCCATCCTAGTTCCTCTAGACTCCTGTCTGCATGACAGAGAGCAGACACCCTGAGAGCCTAACTTCAGCTATTGCTCCTAGTGGGGCCAAGCTTCCCTGTTTGGCAGCAGGGATCCTAGAAGCTTTGAGACCCCAATGTTTCCGGGCTCTCAGATACTGGAAGTTCACAGGGAGACCAAAGCTCCTGGGGGAGCTGATTTCCCAGGATGGAAGAATGAGCCATCATGAGGATCCAGCCAGCCCAGGAGTCTGGAAACCCCCAGGGCAGTCTGTGTGGCAGAGTTGTACTGGAACCTCCAGTCCTGGAAGCATTGGCAGCTACTGACTGAAACTGACAAGATTTTTGTCAGCTTCATATCTGCCCACCACTGAATAGCAATGGGTCCACTGCCCAGATGCACAGCTGCTACTCAAACTTGGGCACTGGTGAAACTGGCAGGAATCGTGAACTTTCATTAGACGCTCCAGGTGTGCCAGGCAGTAGGTTTCAAAAGAACCATATGTTAGCCTTTACGAAATGAAACTTTCACAGATTTTCCATTTTATGGAAAACTTTGAAAAAAATATGATTCATTCTGAATAAACTGAAGCCAAATTTGGAAATGTTCAAGTTTCCTGTGAAATATACAAGCTGAGTTTTAACTAGCTCCACACTGTACTGTGCTTTCAGTCCAAATGTACATAGAGAGCAGGCTGAACTGCCGCCTTGTAAGCTGCGAAATAACATGCCTGTCTTTGTCAAGGGCAGCTCAAGAATTCTACTCCTCCCAGGGCCTAAACTTTCTCTATTAACATTAAGTTAGAAAATCCCAGGATACCCAACAATAGCACCATACATTTCAAGGTATTCAAACTACTTGACATATCTCTTAAGTTTTAACTTGAGTTTGTAACCTTCCAGCTAATTGAACATGCCTTTATGCAGGGGTGATCGTTTTTTTTAACTGCGGAAATCAATGCTTATTTCATTTCAAAACAAGAGACATTTTTTCCTCAGCTTTGCGCTATAATGTGATGTATTAGAAGTGCAATTATCTCCGCTACATTGTCTCTCCTTAAATGTTTTTTTCTAGAGTCACTGAGCTCAACTCCCTCTGACACACTCATCTTTTGAAGACAGCTATTTGTGCTGTCCTTGTCAGCTGGTTTAATAGCGACATCAGTAGAAGGGTAGGAGTTATGGGACTCTGTTTCGCTATTCTATCCTTTTAGAAAGAATTTCATGGTACATACTGTGTGGGGAAAAAATGAAAAAAAATCAATATAGCTATTTACTCATAAAGAAAAAAAATCTTCCAAATGCCTTTCTATTATTATAGGATGTCTGTGTGTTCAGAAGGTGGAAACCAATAAAATAGTGTGAAGTTTACTGAGAACATTGCATTAATCATCATTATAAACCTCTCTTTTCATCCATTTCTTTCAAATGTTTTCACAGGATTTTTCATTTTATGGTTTGTAGCAGGACTCAACTTAAGTCTGCATGTAATGTGTTCAAATGGGTGCCAATAGTGACCATCCTCACAAAGATTACAAAAGACAGTTTCTATTCTATATCCGTTACTTTCAGAAACCTGTCATTTGAGCAGGTATTTAGGTATTTTCTATGTTTGGCAACTTACTAAAAGTGAATATTTGTGTAAGGAATGGAATAAATCTTTTCACCTAGGCTACGTCTAGACTGCAAGCCTCTTTCAAAAAAGAGCTTCTAGACTACAACCAGTACTTTCGAAAAAGCAAGCCGCTTTTTTGAAAGAGCATCCAGGCAGTCTGGATGCTCTCTTTCGAAAAAGCACAGTTTGCATTACATAGCGCCTTTTTTTCAAAAGAGCACTTTTGAAAAAAAAGGTGTTATTCCTCATAAAATGAGGTTTTCCACTGTCGAAAAAACTGCCGCATTCTTTCGATTTAGTTTAGAAAGAATATGGCAGCAGTCTAGATGTAGATTTTTTTTTTTTAAAGGCCACTTTTTAAAAAAAAACCTATAGTCTAGACACACCCTTAGAAAGGTATGAGAAAGTGGAAAAAGTATTTTTTTCCCTCCCCAACTTGCTTCCTGACTTCCACCTGACCACAACATCTGGAGACATCAGAAATGAAGCCTTGACTGGGTCCCAGTCCCAGAAGTTTTTCTACGTTGGCACAGGAGGTTGACAAAGCAGAAGAAAGCCTTATTCTGGTATCTATTGCTAACAAAGCAGTATCCATCTATGTCAACTGTCATATACCATTGTGATATCAGAAGGAACAACCAATCACCACCTTTTACAGCTGATCTGTATGTGCCAACGTCACTGGTTGTAATGAGTCAATGATATGATGGAGACTAAACAGATTTCGGGTCCAGCAGCGATACTTCTTCAAAAGCTGATTTGTCACCCATACAACTACGGTACCCAATACAATCCACACCTGAAACAAAATCAACATAAAATGTCCCAGCACATCAATACAGCCAGCACATGCAATAACTGCCAACCCACAAAGTCCTCCTCACTCCCCTCCGTGCTTCTCATTCATCATGGTACAAATCAACACAAATCTCCAAGCACATCGGACACCCTCATTCACCCTCACTTAGACTTACCCTATTGCTATGAATGTGAAAGGCAAAGCTGCATGTTACCAATCAGTGATTGAGAAGAAATACACAATAGCAACATTAACAGGGTAATATAGCAGAGTGTATGTACTGTACTCAAGGTGATTAGGAAATGTTTGTATTTTAGCTTTCATTATGCATACAGTGTGTCTCCAGTGCTATCTTTAATTTTTTTTTCATTTTCAGGCACTAAACATTGCTGCAGTATTTGCTTTGTAAGTGTACGTCCTGCTTCTCCCCCTTCCTATCCCTCAATCGCTTTTTATTATTATTTATTGACTCAGACCTAAAATTAGATTGTAAGTTCCTTTGGGCAGGGACTGAATCCGTATTTCTTCTATCCGACAGCCAAACACATTGTAAGCACCATATAAATATTAATAAATGACAAGAAACTGAGCAAGCAGAACAAATTAATCTCACGTACTACCAGAGGAGATAAAACTTGCACAAATGTATCCTACCAATTTGTTAACGTTTTATTTCTTTAATTGAAATGACAATTATTTCAGCACTTCGGTTCTGGTTTTCCCTCTGAGTCAGTACTTATTCAATGACCCACTGAAATCCACTGGTCAGAGTTTGTCCTCCTCAGAGCTTGATCCACAGAAGATGTACCTGTTACAGCAGTGGTCTTCAACTTTTTTACACCCAAGATCACTTTTTAAATGACAGAACAAAACAAGATCTATCGCCCCACCCCTTCCTTGAAGCCCCACCCTGCCCTCTCTATTCTCCTCTCCATCACTTGCTATCCCCAACCCTTATACTGCTGCTTTTCCCCCCAATTCTTATGTAGGAAGAGGTTTTTCCAACATGTGGCCTGTCTAGGCTAGACCAAATGTCTGAAAAACATCTTTTGGAAGCTCCCTTATTCCTCGTGGGAAGAGGAATATAGGGATTACCAAAAGAGCATGTTTGCTCTTCCGCTAAAAAAAAGTGGAAGAACAAACGCATCCCTGGATGCGGAAGAGTTTTTCTGGAATACCTCTGGAATCCCAGAAAAACTCCTGAAGTCTAGCTGTACCCTCACTGGGTTGAGACAGGATGTGTAGACTCTGGGGTGGGAATGAGGGGTTTGGGTGTGGGAAGGGGTGAGAGGTGCAAGCTCTGGGAGGGAATTTGGATGCAGGAGAAAGTAGAGGAGGGGATGCTGGCTCAGGGAGGGGGCTCCAGGCTGGGGAATGTTGGGGCCAGGTGAAGGGTTGGGGTACTGAGCAAGCCACAGGCTTGCGGATGTGAGGGTGCAGGAGTTTGGGATGGGAGGGGCTCAGGGCAGGAAGGTTAGGAGTATAATGGGCTCAGGACACAGATTTGTGGTATGTGGATGATGTAGGAGTGTTGTGGCAAAAGACTGAGGATGTGGCAGGAGTTTGGCAATGTGAGAGGCTCGGGACAGGGGGTTCCAGTGTATGATAGGCTCAAATCTACGGTCTGGGGGTGGGGTGCAGGAGTGTTATGATGCTGCAGACAGATGCAGGTTTGTTGGCCAGGCTTCATTTTTAAATAAAATATGTCAAACAAAAAGTTTCAGCATTGTTTTTATTTATGAAAACCTGTTTTGATTTAGGGGTCATTGAAAAGTCAGTTGCGGCCACACAAGTGAGATGCAAAAAAAAAAAAAAAAAAAAAAAAAAAAAAAAACCCTCCTCCAAATCCTCGCTAATGTGGCCCCAACTGTGCTGGTGGGAGCAGGGGATGTGGTACTAGGGAAGGGTACTAGTGGGTGCTGAGGCAGAATACAGGGTGTCAGTGGAGGCAAAGGACAGGGTGCTAGCAGGGGCAGGGGCCACGATGTCAGTGGGAACAGGGGGAAGGGTGTTGCCGGGGGCAGGGAATCCTCCGCACGTGCCTTTCTCCCCCTCCCCCAGAGGAGGGAAGCTCCGGCAAGAACCTCCTTCCCCCTCCCCCACAAAGGAGGAAACCCCTGGCACGCATTTCCCCCTGGGACTCCTCCCCGCTCCCTGGCACGCACTTCCTCCTGGGACTCCTCTCTCTTCCCCCACAGAGAGGAGAGCCCCGGCGTGCGCCTCTCCTCCCCAGAACAGAAGCCCTACTGTGCGCTTCCCCCCAGGACTCCACCCCCCTCCCCGGTGCATGCTTGCCCTCAGGACTCCTATCTCCTTCCCCACAGAGAAGGAGAGCCCCAGCGCATGCTTCCCCCTGGTGGTACTCCCTCCCCTCCCCAGCGCACGCTTGGCCTCTGGGCTCCTACCTCTTCCTCCGCAGAGGAGAGCCCCCTCCCCAAAGCTCCAACATGCGCTTTCCTCCAGGACTCCTATCTCCTTCCGGTGTGTCACAGAACTGGAGGAGGGTAGCAGGCAGCGCACTTCTGGAAACCCCGGAAGTGGTGCGCAGCTGCCAGACTTCCCTCCACCCCACAGGAAACTGGCACTACCTCCATTTTCGGAAGTAGGTAGTGGGGCTTCTTGGGGGTAGAGGGTATTGGGGGGGCCCCGAAGACCTCTCAATCAACTGATCGAGCCTTCCCGATAGACCAGTCAATCGCGATTGACAGGTTGGTGACCACGGTGTTACAGTCACTAGCTACAGAGTCTCTCCTTCACTCAAGCTGAAAAAAACACTACTTTTAGGTCTAGAATTTTCTCCATTTAATTCCTTGCCTCAGACAAGGTTGTAACAGGCTCAGACATTCAAGCACTTGTGATAGAGACTCAGCTTTCAGATCTGGAGGTGCCTGGATTAGAGCAAATTGACTTTTTTGTGGGGGAGAGTGGGGTGGCAAATAAAAGTATCACTGAATTTGTATGACTCTGGAAGCATTCACAAATGTGGATCAAAAAAATCTAATAAATGGCTTGGGCTGGAAAAAAATAAAAAATAATCCAAAAAGTTGACATGTTTCACTTTGACTATTACAAAACATTTCTTTTTTTTTAAATTACTTGAAATGTTATTTTATTTCCAAATATGGCCAAGTGAAAACACCCAAGATTGACTGAATTAAAACAAAAACTCAGAGAAAATAACATGCTTGGGGTCAACCGTAACATCTCAGTGAAGCTGAAATGAGTAAAATAAATACATAGTTTCAAGTTCACCCACAGGTGTGTCAGTTCATTTGAATGGAATTTGTCAGAGTCTTTCCAATTGAGCAAGAAATTCTGTTAGACTCAAACTGGATTTTTCAATTCAGCTCCCAGATGGAAAAAAAAAAACCACATTGCTTGTCAATTCTAACCTGGATCATTCCTCAGTATGAGGGTCTACATCATACTCGACAGTGCTACTAGAGATTCTGCTGTGGGAGCTGCAGTGGGAGACCTTTGGCTCCCCCTAACCAGCCTTTTCAAATTGATCCCTGCACAGGGTGAATGTCTTGGAGGTGTAGCAAGCCAGCATAGCATCTCTGTAATACCCCTACTCCTGGTCAACTGACACAAGGAGAGTCGATGAAGGAAAAAGAGCTATGACTGAAACACTGCTCCAATTTGATGGTGCTACCTATGGAGGACTCTGCTTGCTGATGTGGGCAAATGTATGAAGTTCAGGGATCCTAACAAAATTAATAAAAGGCACTTTGGTCCATACTCTAGTCTTGCTGTGCTAGGGAATCTAAGACTCAGAATTTAAAGAAACTACAAGATACTTGGTTAATAAAATTCTGCTTCTCCAAATCCCCCTACAGTTTCAAATGGGCAATATCATTCAATTACTTCGCTAATCTGTTGTGCACAGTGTGTTGTTCAAACAGCTGCCATGTTTCACTCTGGCGAGGATGAGAAGTAGTCCTGGATGAAGCAAGCCTGCTCGGTAGTTTGTGCACGAGTTTGTTAAGTTTATAAAGTGTTTTGCTATCCCTCAGCCTAGAAAAGTACTGTGTAAAAAATAAGATTATTAAGCCACTTGTGTTCCCTCCTTCCTCTAATGTAATGGAAGGATGTATGTGCAAGCACGGAGGAGACCATTACTGACAAGAAATGGAAAAGATCTTATCAGTTTCTTATAGCATTCGGTCCATTGTAGCACAGTTTGGGGATAGATTTTTTTTTCCCTCTCCAAAAGAGCCCTGCTTCCCTTTGTGCCTTAAAAATAACTGAATGCTTTTAGTGCCACTTGGACACCTTGCCGCCAACATAGAATTGGATTTCTCCTCCCCTCCCCCAGAACTCAGTGTTAGCCCAGTTGAGCTCATATTAATCTCACACTTAAGCAAACTGAGCTGAATCCAGAACAATGCCCAGTGAAGTGGCAGGTACAACACAGGAGATCAGACAGGGGCTGTGCTAGGAAAGAAGTCAGATCCTTACTCTCTTACTAGATGGGAAGGGCTCCTTACGACACTGGCAGACGAGGTGCCAGCTCAAACCAAGACCCGTAAGTCTCAACTGAACACTGACAACTGCACAGCTGGAACCAGTCTCTCTCATCGGCACCTCAGTATTGTTAACACACACATCAGAGTTTTATAAAAGTGTGCTTAGTTTTTAGACTTTATGATATGCTAGAGAGTTGCTACGTGCATTTATCTTGTTTATATCAATGACTACCATTTAACTTGGGATCCAGATAAGCGTTTACTCTATAACTGTAATTCACCTGACAGGAGAGGAGCATGAACAAATGTGAAATACTAGTTTCCAGTAGGTGGTGTTATTTCCTGCCCAACTAAAAAGGCCCATCAGAACTACACACACCATTGGTAACAGCAGAGGACAAAAGAGTGTTAACTGCTCTCCACTCCCCAAGAAGAGACTTCCTCCCCATTGCTAAACAGGCAACCGGAAACACAGTAGAAGACAGAATAAAAAGCCCTCAAAAGGAAAAACTCTTTTATGCAGCTTAGCCACTGAGGGGGGCAAGAATTACTAAGTATTAAAAAAAATAATAATAAAGATCCCTGGGTTAGCCCTAAAGGATATATAGAAGCTTTATTAATTTCTTAAAATGTATGTGTATATATGTTTACCTATGTTAACTTTGTAACCTCCTATTTCCTTTTCTTAGTTAATACATCTTTAACTAGTTTATTATAGGATTGGCTACAAGTGTTGTCTTCACTATTCGATCCAAAGAGCAACTCACCTGGGGTAAACAACCAGGATTTGGGGAATAGGAGTAACTAGGGATGTAAAATCCCGTTTAATCAGTTAACCGGTTAAACTAAGTTTAACAAGTTAACCAATTAAGTGGAATACTTGGGGCGGGGGGAAAGGCTGCTCATTACCGGCTGCTGGGAGGCTGCTCCTGGGAGTCAGTTTACTTACGAGGTATGCCTACACAGATACACTTGCATAGAAATGAGTAGGTCTAAAACAAGTCATGGGGCAAAAAAACTGCAAAGGGGCACATCAAATAAACAGCTAGATTATGTTCTTTGCACAATATGGCTACGTCTACACTGGCCCCTTTTCCGGAAGGGGCATGTAAATTTCACCAGTCGTCGTAGGGAAATCCGCGGGGGATTTAAATATCCCCCGCGGCATTTAAATAAAAATGTCCGCCGCTTTTTTCCGGCTTTTAAAAAAGCCGGAAAAGAGCGTCTAGACTGGCCCCGATCCTCCGGAAAAAGTGCCCTTTTCCGGAGGGTCTTATTCCTACTCTTATTTGAAGTAGGAATAAGACCCTCCGGAAAAGGGCACTTTTTCCGGAGGATCGGGGCCAGTCTAGACGCTCTTTTCCGGCTTTTTTAAAAGCCGGAAAAAAGCGGCGGACATTTTTATTTAAATGCCGCGGGGGATATTTAAATCCCCCGCGGATTTCCCTACGACGACTGGTGAAATTTACATGCCCCTTCCGAAAAAGGGGCCAGTGTAGACGTAGCCAGGGAGTATTACTGACACAGCTGTTAGCTCCTGTTCAAATCAGTTTATATGTGTACACACTACAGGCCTGCAGAAGAAAGAGTTGAAAATGCACTCGCCATCTCCTCTAGTAAATCTTCAGTGCTCCATCTGTTTGTAGTAGCATCCATCCATAAACTCTGCCTGACTTTGATATCAAAGTCTACCCACCCACTGGTACCTTGTGGCCATTTTAGCAAGTTGGTGGCAATTAGGAAGATTGCATCCTCTTCAGAATCAAGCATCCCATCAAGGGACTCTCAGCTCTACTGCTCCATTTAGCGCTTCACTGTACTTTCCAAAATGATGAATTTCCTCAATTCCAGGATGCATCCTATCACTAATGATGATGTCAACAATACCATCAGATCTGCTGTAGTGCCAGCCATGGTACTTGGCACACTTTACTAATGTTTCTTTAGACATCTGTTTTCTTCTCTTCGCTTTCTTATCTAGAATACAAAGCTATCCTCACTCTCTGCAGGTGGAACCACCATTGCCATTTCACAAGGATTAGAAGTTATGCAAATACTTGTTGCCCTCAGCCCTCACTGGAAAGCCAGGGTTTAGCATATAGGTTACAAGAAAGTGTGATTACTCTCCAATCACTATAGACTCACAGGACTAGAAGAGACCTTGAAAGGTCATCTAGTTCAGTTCCCTGTATTAGTGGAAGGATTAAATATTAGCTAAACAATACCTGACACGCTTGTGTCAACTAGGGATGTAAAGAGGTAACCAGTTACCTAGTAAGCATTGCCTTACCAGCATGCTTACCAGGTTAACCGGCACCCTGGCCCACCTGGAGCAGCCCTTCACCAGTGGCACACTGCAGGCGGGGTGCTGCTCCAGCCTGCGGCATGACACAGAGAACAGGTTAAACATCTAGTTTAACTGTATAACATTTTAAACAGGATTTTACATCCCTAGCATTAATCCTGTCTTAAAAATCTCCAATGATATGATTGATCCGTAGTCAATGCATTGCAGTACTTAACCCCCACCCCCGACAGTAAGTTTTCCTTAATGCCAAACCTAAAACTCCCTTGCTACAATTTAAACCCATTGCTTCCTATTTTCAGAGATTAAATTTTTCTCCTTCCTCCTTGTAACAACTCTTTATGTCCTTGAAAACTGTTACATCTCCTCTAAGTCTTTTCTTCTCTGCACTAAGCAAACCCAGTTTTTTCAACCCTCCCTCATAGATCATGTTTTCTAGACCTTTAATCATTTTTGTTGCTCTTCTCTGGAATTCTTCCAATTTGTCCACTTCTTTCCTGAAATGTGGTACCTAGAACCAGACAATACTCCATTTGAGGCTTAATCAGTGCTGAGTAGGGCAAAAGAATTACTTCTCATGTCTTGCTTACAACATTCCTCCTAATATATCCCAGAATGAGGTTTGCTTTTTTTTTGCACCAGTGTTACAGTGTTAACTCATATTTAAGTTGTGATCCATTATGACTCCCAGATCTCTTTCTAGTTAGTCATTTTCAGTTCTGTATATATGCATATATTAATATATGCACAGAGGAACTATTTCATCACTGTATCAGGTTGTGCCTAAGGACATTTTTTATACCAACAGGTTTGGTGACCAAATATCATTACACGTGCTATGCTTGCATAAAGCTGTATGCAAGGGTTTGCTCTGGTTATTCTAGTAAAGAGGGAATACAGTATGCTTCTATGGTGCATTTAGTCTTAGTTTCAATATATTTCAGTTAGTATGAAGCCCATCTATAAAGTCTGCCCCTTAACACACAGATATGCCAGCATTATCAAACATAATACAATATTGTCAGCTCTGAAGACCAGAATGCCTATGGGATTCTTTGTAGAGTTTCCTTAATCAGTCACTGCCTTTTATATTATGCCCTTCGAAACCCAAAGATGCTTTACTACAGAACTGAAGTACAACGATTCTTTGAAGAGTCCATAATATGGATTTCTGCAATTTGCAAAAGGTCACCACTCTTTTTAACAGACACTGTTAAATACATTAAAAAGCAAGACTAAAAAAATGTCCTTCTTTTGATGTGTTTTGGATTTACACTTCTAACTGTAAGATAACAGTAGCTAAGGTTAGAAATTTCCTTGCAAATCTACAAGAACACTTACATTTTAATTTTGTTATTTGTTCAAAGAACACAATTAAAATATAAAAGAGGCATTGCTGTTTATGAAACTGAAAGGCAACACATTTAATATTAATAAGAAGACCAATCTTTACAGAACAGAATCAACCTGTAGAACTTATTGCCACATGATAACGCCTAAGGCAAAAATAATTTTTTAAAGGATTAGACATTTATATGGATAGTGAACATCTATAATTGTGCATAGAGGGTTACATTTACTTTATTTTAATACAGTTATAAACAGTCATGCAACACTATCTGATGAGATTAGGAAGAAACACTCCTTAAGGACAGGTTATTTAGTAATAATTCACTACAGAAGAATGGATTAGAAAGACATTCATCCTGATCCTGCTTTTGTACTTGGGTGTGTGGGAAAACATTTTCTTATCTGGGCTTCTCAAAATATGATCTGTGTTCCACATCCTCTCCCAATATTCAGTCTATCCCTTTTTAGAGGATTTGAAGGCTAAAAAATTATCTGCAAATCCATCCTAATCAACTCTTAAGAAAACAGCATCAGTATAGTTTACCTAAAGATATTCCTTCCATCATGACAAAGACATTTAAAATAGTAGAGAACAATTTAAGCTGTTCTCAATATTATCAAGCTGTTCCCCTTTTCACTGATCTGGTATTGCCAAATCTGACATTCTTAGATTCTAAGGCCCAGAAGAGACCATTATGAACATCTGGTCTGAGCTCCTGCATAACACAGGCCATGGAATTTCCCTACATTAATTCCTACTACAGGTCCAATAGTTGTAGTTGAACTTGAGCACAGATCTTCTAGAAAAAACATCCAGCCTTGATTTAAATGTTACCAGTTATGAATCCTCCACAATAGCTGATAAACCATTCCAATAGTTAATTACCTTCACTGATATCTCAGACCAGAATGGAGCTCTTGGGATCAAATTCCCTACTGACAGGAATTTGGTTCATTGGTGTCAGTTGTATACAAAGGGTGGAAGTTTGACAGGTACTCACGACAATTTACCTTTCAGTGTTTCTCTGCCATATTTAGTAGTGTCTCGTAAATGCTATCAGCAGACCACAAATTGAGAAAAGCCCAGAAACGTGAAGTCAAACTACTTTAAAGTTTCTCATTTTAAAAACAGTTATTTTATTTCTCCTATTTCAAACAAAATTAAATGAGAGCTCAGAATACCATTATTTCTGGGATAATACAGAGCACAGTGGCTTTCAGTTGCAAAATTCAAGATGGGTGGCTCCTCCTTCCGCCCCCCCCCATCTCTCTGAAGAGTCATCCAAAAATGAGAATGCAATAAAAATTTAATTTTTTCTTCCAAAAAATGCTGTTATTCGGGCATGATGATCAATGTAACATGATCTTTGATGTAGAGGAGTAGTGGGAACTGACTTAATCATGCCAATCACCGCTGAACTGTTAATGTGCGATGTGTACATGAAACTTAGCAAAAAAAGAAATGTACTGTGAAGAAAATGTACCAAACTTACTAATATAACCAATATTTAGTGGTTATGGCCCAGTGCCCTGACTAAAGTAGAGAACTGTGTAGGGCAGTTCCAAGAAGGAATCACAAAGGTTCCTTTTGAACTCTTCTGATCCTAGGCTGTCCCCCAAGATAATTTTGTGCAGTCAAAAGGCTGTTCTAAATTACACCAGCTGCCAATGGGACCATGGGCCATTAAAGTCGGTGGGCACAGATAACCCTTGGCCAAACCAATACACTGTCTGAAGGGAGGAGAGTGTTGTATGAGATGTAATGCCAGCTCTAGGCCATTCTGAAGATCACTCTGCATTTAAATGATCCTCCCATGGCCAGCTACGTGGCCTCCTTGTCCTATTTCCGCCTGTAGTGCACAACAGAGAAGATGCATTACACCCCAAGACCTTGGCTGCTGCATGCAAATTTCATTTAAGCACATTTCTCTTTGCAATAGTACAAGTTAGTGCAGTCATTATTGTAGCTTAGCTCATGCTGCACAGAAGATTTCTCATAACATCGTCCCTCTGCTAGATACTCATGTTTTATTAGAGGAGCATATGGTCTCTGTATTCAGGCTGTTTTACATTCGCTAAATGTAATAACTGTGCTTTTGGCTGCGGTTGTTCCTTCCAATTAAGCTACAGGCTATTGAATCCTACCCAGAATTCAGCTAACAGCATGCATCACTTCAGAGAGTGGAACGGAAGGTTAATAGGTAAATAAGAGGAACATCTAAAAAGTATGATGAAGGAAATCTAACAATTTATAGGGCTTGTACTGATAATGAATCATTCTTGCCCAGAGTCACAAAATACTTGATTCCATCCAGGGATGACAATTTGTTACAAGGAAATACTTCTGCAATGTAGGGCCTGATGAACAGTAGCTTGCTATGCTGGGGGTAGGCAAACAGAGGTGGTCTTCTCAGATATGTGAAGTAAAATACTTTTCAAAAGGTTTGAGATGGTCTCTTCAAAAAGAAGCGGTTTACCATGGGAGGTCTTTTGTTCAGGATTCACTGTATTGTTGCTCTAGAGCACATTCATCATTAAATTGAACACTGTCTCCTGCAGAGGCTTTTTACAAAAATTCTAACAAACTTTAAAAATAAGAGAGGCTTAAATTCAGGCCAAAATGCTTGGAAGTTCTGGAACTCAAAGTAATTCCCAGAAAAAAAGTTCTCTCTGCGGGATGCTGCCAGTGCCAGACCCGGCATATGCTGGACACAGAAGGAATCCAAGTCACTCCATCTCACCCTGCCGGCTGTAGGCTCCCGGCCTGGCTGACCTTCTCATGACTGCTTGTCCCTGGGATGTGGGGATAGCAAGGCTTCCCTGGAATGCCTGGAACCCTGCAGGAAAGTGCATGCTGTGTAGTCAGCTGATGGCCTCAAAGCACATTGCCATTGTCTGAATCGAGGCTTTAGGTATCGTCTCAGAGATTAGGGCTAGGCTTCATGCAGAGTTTTTGTGGGATGACTGCCCTTGTCACTTTTCTTCACAGCTGGCCCAGCTGCAAGAGTGGTGTGTTCATCACCTCTCACACCATCTTTCAGACGTTGCAGGATCTCGCGGAAAATGCACCAGGGAAGACCTGCTGCAGGACCAGATGGCTTGCCTCCAGTCTCTCATCCAGAGCTTTGATGAGGCACACCAGAAAAGGGTCGCCGACCGTGAGGAGCGCTGGGCTGACCAGGAGCAGAGGAAGGCCATGTGAGAGCAGCTGTTGTGCCAGCAGAAGGCCATGTTGCTCCTCAATAACAGTCATGGAGCGCATGGCCACATGTATGAAGAGGGCCACCAGCCATTTCCCTGCCCTAGCCCCCTTAACTCCCAGCCCATCTTCCTGCAACTCCTGCTATCCTCCCCCTGTCTTCTCCTGCTGCTCCGCCTCCTCAGGGGCCCCCCGAACATGTTGTGGTGGGACTTTATGGTCACCCAAAGCCTCCTGAAGTACCAGAGGCAGGAGCCTGTGCCAGCCCCATCCCTAAGCTCCCCTTCCTTTTTCCTTCCCCCTCACCCATTCCAGGTTCTTTCCCCTGTCCCTCTCCTGTTGTATATCCCTCCAAATAAAAAAAAATCAGAGCAGTTTGTTTAAACAAAGTCTTTTTTATTTGATCTGCAGATGGGAGGGAGATGGAGGAAAAGCACACGGGGCAATGCAGAGGTCCCTTGAGGAGAGGTCCAGGGGAAAACGTCTCACAGGTGACCATGGCTGAAACTCTCCCTGAAGGCCTCCCAGACGAACACAGCCACCTGATGTGCTTGTCATATGGCAGCGGTGTCCAGCTGCTCATATGGCCTGGCCAGACGCTTAGCCTCTGCCCCCGACCCTGGTAGGAAAATCTCCCCCTTGCTCTTGAATACATTCTGAAGCACACAGCAGGCCACCACCAAGTAGAGGATGTTTTGCTTGCAGAGGTCCAGGATGGTGTGAAGACTCCTGAACTTCCCCTTTAGGAAGCCAAAGGCACATTCGACCACCATGTGACACCTGCTAAGCCTAGCACTGAAATACTCCTTAGTAGGGCTTCATCAGCCAGAAGAGCAAGGGGTAGGCTGCATTGCCCAGGATGCACATGGGCATGTCCACATCCCCAACCCTGACGGGGGGAAAATTTGCTGGTGTGCATGCTCTGGAACAGGCTTGAATTCTGGAATAGGTGGGCATCATGCACCTTCCCCGGCTGCAGAACGCAAATGTCCATAAACCATCCCTTGTGTCCACCAAGGCCCATTGCACCACAGAAAAGTACTCTTTCCTGTTGAAATAGTCCAAGGCACGATGGTCTGGGGCCAGGATGGGGAAGTGGGTGCCATCGATGCCCCCCCCCTCCGCAGTTGGGGAAGCCCATCGTGGCAAAGCCAGCAACGATGGAGTCAACGTTCCCCAAGGTGACAATCCTCTGCCGCAAGACAGTATGGAGAGCCGTGACTACCCGCAAGACCCGACCATGGATTTTCCCATGCTGGACTGGCTCCCCACGGAGCAATAGCTCTCTGGTGTGTCGAGTTTCCAGAGCGCAATGGTGACGTACTTCAGGGGGATGGTGGGTCTCATACGTGTGTCCTATTGCCTGAGGGCAGGGGCAAGACATTCGCAGAACTCCAGGAAAGTGGTCTTCTGCATGCAGAAGTTCTGGAGCCACTGCTGGTCAACCCATCCCTGCAGGGCGATGCGGTTCCACCAGTCGAAACTGGTCTCCTTGCCCCAGAAGCATCGTTCCACGGTCTGCAGGGGAGGGAGGATCATTTGCTGCATCAGGAGTGACAAGGCCTGGGTGAGAAGGTCCATCCCACTTTCCCCCCCAGCCAAGGCTGCTCATTGTGGTCATGAAACAGCATGTGGGCTATCTGGTTGATCAGTGCCAAGAGGCACAGCACGAGGCCCCTGAGCCTGGCACTGCTTTGCAGCAGCTCCAGCTCCATGTTGTCAGTGCTGTGGCATCCGCAAGGGCAAACAGAGTACACAGCATGAGTGTGGTGTTCCGTGACGAGATAGGCAGTGGAGAAGTGGCATGTGAGATGTGGCTAGAGAGAGGAACCCTTTTAAGCATGTGTCTCACCTAGCCTCAGCAAGCAGCTACTGAAAGTATTCGCTCAGCAAAGGCACCAGAAGGAGTGTTTTTAGGAGGCTTTAAATGCAATGCAGGCTCCAATTAGCGTGGACACATTATTTCAATGCTATCTTGTTGTGTAGACACGCCAATTCAAAATATTTCGGGAGATATTTCAAAATAAGTAATTTTGAAACAATTTCCTAGCGTAGACATGTCCGAAGTGACATGCTCAAGGTTACAGATGAAGTCTGTGGCGGAGAACATAATTGACACACGATACAGGCTAATATAGCACCCTAACCAAGGGTGCATCCTTGTCCTGTCACCTCCTTCTCATGTTTTATCCTCATTAGAACAAAAAAATGACCATACCAGGTCACACCAACAGTCCATCTAGCACAGTGTCTGTCAACAATGGCCAATACCAGGTGCCCCAGAGGGAGGGAACAGAACAGTTAATCCTCATGTGATCTCTCCCCTGTCACCCATTTCCAGACAAACAGAGGCTAGGGACACCATTCCTACCCATCCTGGCTAATAGCCATAGATGGACCTAATCTCCAGGAATCTATCTAGCTCTTTTTTAAACCCTGTTAAAGTTCTAGCCTTCACAACATCCTCTGGCAAGGGAGTTCCAGAGGTTGACTATGCACTGAATGAAGAAAAACTTCCATCTGTTTGTTTTAAACCTGCTGCCTATTAATTGCATATGCTGACCCCTAATTCTTAGGTTATGGGAACAAGTAAATAACTTTTCCTTATTCACTTTTTCCACAGCAGTCATGATTTTATAGACCTCTATCATATCCCCCCTTAGTCTCCTCTTTTCTAAGCTGAAAAGTCCAAGTCTTTTTAATCTCTCTTCATTTGGGACCGGTTCCAAACCCCTAATCATTTTTGTTGTCCTTTTCTGAACCTTTCCCAATACTAATATATCTTTTTTGAGATGAAGAAATCACATCTATACGCAATATTCAAGATGTGGGCGTACCATGGTTTTATACTGAGGCAATAAGATACTTCTTGTCTTTTTCCTCTATCCCTTCTTTAATGATTCCTAACATTGTGTTTGCTTTTTTGACTGCAATTGCACACTCAGTGGATGTTTTCAGCGAACTATCCACAATGGCTCCAAGATTTCTCTCTTAAGTAGTTGTAGCCAAATTAGTTTCCATCATATTTTTATATATATATATATATATATATATATATATATATATATATATATAGTTGGGATTATTTTTTCCAACGTGCATTACTTTACATTTATCAACATTAAATTTCATTTGCCATTTTTGTTGCTCAATCACTTAGTTTGGCGAGATCTTTTTGAAACTCTTCAAAGTCTGCTTTGGTCTTAACTATCTTGAGCAGTTTGGTATCATCTGCAAATTTGCCACCTCACTGTTTACCCTTTTCTCTAGATCATTTATAAATAAGTTGAATAGGATGGGTCCCAGGACAGACCCTTGGGGGACCCCACTAGTTACCCCTCTCCACTCAGAAAACTTACCATTTATTCCTACCCTTTGTTTCCTGCCTTTTAACCAGTTAACAATCCACGAAAGGACCTTCCTTCTTATTCGATGACAACTTACTTTACTTAAGAGCCTTTGCGGAGGGACCTTGACAAATGCTTTCTGGAAATCTGAGTATACCATGTCCACTGGATCCCCCTTGTCCACATGTTTGACGACACCCTCCCTTCCCCCAAATGAACTCTAGCAAATTAGTAAGGCATGATTTCCCTTTACAGAAACCATGTTGACTTTCCCCCAACAAATTATTTCCATCTATGTGCCTGAAAATTTTATTCTTTACTATAGTTTCAACCAATTTGCCTGGTACTCACATTACACTTACCAGTCTGTAAGTGCCAGGATCACCTCTAGAGCCCTTTTTAAATATTGGCATCATGTTAACTATCTTCCAGGCATTAGGTATGGAAGCCGATTTAAAGGATAGGTTACAAACCACAATTAATAGTTCCACAATTTCACATTTGAGTTCTTTCAGAACTCTTGGGTGAATGTCATCTGGTCACGGTGACTTGTTACTGTTAAGTTTATCAATTGTTCCAAAACCTCCTGTAATGACACCTCACTCTGGTACAATTCCTCAGATTTGTCACCTAAAAAGGATCACTCAGGTTTGGGAATCTCCCCAAAATCCTCAGCCATAAAGACTGAAGCAAAGAATTAATTTGGCTTCTCTGCAATGACTTTATTATCTTTGAGTGCTCCTTTAGCATCTCGATAGTGGTTGTTTAGCCAGCTTCCTGGTTCTGTTGTACTTAAACATTTTTCTATTACTTTTTGAATTTTTGACTAGCTGTTCTTCAATCTCCTTTTTGGCTTTTCTTATTATATTTTTTATACTTAATTTGACAAAGTTTATGCTCCATTCTATTTTCCTCAGTAAGATTTGACTTCCACTTTTTAAAAGAGGTCTTATAATCTGTCACTGCTTCTTTTACTTAGTTGTTAAGCCACGGTGGCACATTTTTTGGTTCTCTTACTGTGTTTTTTAATTTGGGGCATACATTTAAGTTGGGCCTCTATTATGGTATCTTTGAAAAGTTTCCATGCAACTTGCAGAGATTTTACTTTTGTCTCTATACCTTTTAATTTGTTTAATTAACTTCCTCATTTTTGTATAGTTCCCCATATATAGTTTTACTCAGCCTTATCTTTGGAGATATTTGCTTTGGGTTTTGTTTGGTTAGTTGGTTGGTTGTTTTTGGTTTTGGTTTTTTTGTCTTCCTGTCCCTTCTTGGTTTTGCAGTTTGTATGTTTAAGTGCTAAATAACCATCTCTCCTCTCCCTTAGGTAAATGGAAAAAAATAAAGATATGTAACCAATGAAATATTGATATTTCTATAGATTTAAGAAATAAGTACCAAGGACTCCCTGCTGTCACTCGGGCATTCTCACAACCCTACTTTGATAAACTGTCAAGATGTAAATGGAATAAACCAAAAGCAATTCAAGACTAAGGATATTGCACTAGCAGAGCTCATTTGAAATAAGTTTATCCGTACAAACACAGATTGTCAAGATTTATAAAACCAGCATCGGTGACATCTTCATTTCTCTAGAACTGATGCTGTCTCTGTTAAATTGCAAGCAAATCTTCAAAAAGAATTGCAGTGATTTCAGTTTATGGACAAAAATGTTTAAAATCTGATTTCCCCTCTCCCTCCCCACACACACACCCAAATCGGTCCTCATGATAATCAAAGGAATATTGTTAAATGTGCTTAATCATTTGCTTGATGCTTATAATGCATTTTTATTAAAATATGACTGTAAATCTAAATCGCAACATTCTATAGAAGATGTTTAGCAGTTCACTGTAAAGGCTACCAAATGTTCTCAACAATTCAAATAAAAGGGTGAAGTTAGAAAAAAAATATACAGCAGCCCAAATGCCAAAGAGCAGGATTTTTAGTTGGTTTCTGTTAGCACAAGAATATTGAAATCCCCAAATTATGCCTGGCTCTGCCTCAGATCTCAGAAATACAGATTATAAACAAATACTGTACTGCTGATAACAGCTGTTTAGCAACATAACGTCTAATGATTCTATTACTGATGCCCTAGGATTCTTGCAGATCCACCCTACCAAGCCCCCTGGGATATGGTGATGTCAAAGCAGCACATCTATGGACTAGAGAGGGGCTCCAATGACACCATCGTCCCGACTCTATCCAAATGACATTATCCACAGGACACACTGCATGGCTGATGTTACCACTCACATTGTGCTAGATGATGGATTAGCAAACTGCAGTAGGCAATAGTTCAAAGAAGGAAAAATGAAAATGATTTCTAGCATAGGGGTCACTGAGGGGAGTCTAAAAGTAACAGGAGGAGGCAAAGGAGAGAAAAGGAGAACAGGAAAGCAGAAGGAGGAAAAGGGATGAAGCATCACACTGCATACCTCTCCCTCTTCCCCAACCTTTATCTGGTTTTCCTTAGTTTACAAAGTCATTAGTTCAGGGCCTCATTTTCTCATAAGTGTGTAACATGGGGAGTGTCTAGACTACAGGGTTTTGTCGACAAAAGTGGACTTTTTTCGGCAAAACTATACTGCGTCTACACTGCCGCTGAGTTCTGTCGACATAACGTTGACAGAATTCAGCAGTTTTGTCAACAGCTATAAACCTCATTCTATGAGGAATAATGCCTCTTGTCGACAGAGTTCTGTTGACAGAAGGTGTTATTGCATCTACACTGTCCTTTGCATCTACACTCTCATGTTGACAAAGCGGCTTGCTTTATCGACAGAACTGTCGACAAAACTTCTGCTGACAAAAGCCTGCAGTCTAGATATACCCATGGTATGCTCACTCATTGTGCTGTCTAAATACAGTCTTGATCATTTTGTAGCAGTGTCATACACTCAGGTGCTTATTTGTTTTACAGTAGCACACAGAGCCCTCAGTCAGGATTTAAGGCCCTCTTGTGCTTGGGACTGTAAAAACACAGTCTCTGCTCCAAAGAGTTTAGCACCTAAAGAAATGACACAGACATGAATGCTCATAGGACCGGGTTTCTGGTTTGGGCTTTTTTTTTTTTTTAAACTGATCGTGTCAATAGGTTAAAATTAAATAATCACTTTTTTTTAAACTCTGAGTATTTCTATCATACCTCAAACTACTACTAATCAAAAATTAAGGAATGGATTTTTATCTGTCATCAATTTTATTCATAGGGCTGTAGAGTTAGGAACCAGCATAAAAGAATTGAGTGGCTTTTGAAAAAAAAAAATTGTTTCTTTATGTCAATGTTTCACGAAGCTAAAGTTGACAAATTAATATCCTAAAATGTGTTTGAACATGAATAATGTGTAATCCCCCGCAAAAAACCCCGCAATTAGCTACAATTATAGTCTTCATGAGAGGTAATACTCTCCAAATTAAATTCCTTGCACCTTAAACAACTAATGATTCATTCACTGGTATTGCATCAATCATCATACAGTGTAAGTTAAATATTTCAAACCAAAACTTAATTGATTAACAACCAAACATTGCAGTCTGAGGCTAAGTTACACTTCTATGAAATAATAGAAAAGATTCCTAACTCTGCCAGTCACTGTTTTATTCAGGAAATCAGCTTAGAAATAGCATATTTTAGCTTGCTCTTTTCATAGGGAAATGTCTACGCAGCAGTGTTATTTTGCAATAACTGACATTATTCTGAAGTAATAGTCTGTGTCTACACAGCAAGCAGTTAATTCGACATTATTTCAACATTATGTCGAGCTGAAGGATTTCTTACTCTGACTTCTGTAACTCTCACTTTACGAGGAATAAGGGAAGTCGGAGGAAGAGTGCTCTTCCTCCAACTTCCTACTGTGCAGAGAGCGTCAAAAGCTGAAATAAGCTATTTTGACATCAGCTACACAATTGACATATCTGAAGTTGCGCAGTTTATTTCGGCTTTAGCCCTGCTGTATAGACGTGCCCATACTGAATCTTTTACTGCAATTCTCTTTGTATAGAATGAGAACATACATTTCTATAAGTATTCAGTAGGTAAGTAGATACTTCCATTTGGATTCAGAATGATGTAGAACATGGGTTAGAACAAATTACTTTATAATTTTCCCTAAATCCTGAGAATTACAGTTATCTATAAACAACGAAACCAAGACTTGCATTCAAATGTAAACTACTTTAAAAGATAACTCAGAGGGTAAGATGACATGAAATAACACGTTTTAAAAGGGGCAACAATCTATTCTTCAACAGATAGACTATCGTTTTATCAGGAGGTTATGTACTTCTCCCAATGAAGTCATTTCTAGAGCTAAAAAGCTCAGTATATAGTGCTGAGAATGCTAAAGGAATAATTCCAGAGATTAGGCATTGAGTTCCATACTTATTGGACCATTCACTTGCACCAGTTACTTACCGGGTTTTCTCTGCAACTTCCTGCATCTTAAAGCTGCATGGAACCAAGTAAAATCCTCAACAGAGTAGTACAAGCTGTCATGTAGCAGATCCTTTTGACCACGGCCTCACGCGTATTGCCCATACTGCCACACAAAAGCCCCTCACAAGAAAAACACAGGCCACTGAGGCGGATCCAGAGACAGAGCTTGAATTCCCTCAGGTGCTCAGCAGAGTTCTCAGTAAACGGAACTGAACTTGGCAAGCACCCGGGCCAGGAAGATAAGAGTAGGGAAAAATTTAGGTTAATGAGCACTAAAAACAGGACAAGATAGGAATAAGGGAAATGAGCTGTCATAATACACCAGTTAACAAGCACCTGGAACAGGGAAAGAAAAAAAACATAGCTAGCTTTCACATGTGCCAGTCATGTCTGCATCAGGCACTGACCACAATGCCTTGAGGCAGACATCATATCAAACAGCAAGGAACCCTAATATGGTACCGGACATCAAAACATAGTATCAACTAAAGCTGAACCCTAATATGGCACCAGATGTCAAAGTTATAGTATAAAGCACCCTGAGCCCTAAGCTCGGGGAGGTTCCGTATAAAAAAATAGAAGGCACGTATCGTCCAGCCTGGCTGAAGGGTTGATCACCCAAGGCCACCTCCCACACACCTAATCACGAAAGGGTATACGAATCCGGAGCATGCTACGTGTTGTTTTGTGTCTGTACATCGTAATTGTTACTGGGCTTGTAAGTATTGCTTAATATATTATTTGTCAGCTTAGCAATAGTTAGTTGTACTGTATTAACCATATTGTAGAATGGTACCACACCTAGGAATAAATAAGAACTAGGAGTAGAACTAAGGGGTTGTTAAGTGAATAGGCAAACTAATATTCTTTAATGTATGTTTTATTTGCATGCTACGTTGTCTTAAACAAATCAAAGACATAATACAATCAAATTGTAATCAATAAAGTTTGTAATTGGGTAAGTACATTTAGGTCTCGGGCTTTCCTCCTTCGCGGCCCCAGTCCCTTGCCACAAAAAAGCCACCCCTAGACAATCTTCGAACCTCTGGTTAATCACAAGCCAACTGACTTTACCTATTACCAGCTTTCTGGATGATAAATGTAACATTTTTATGAGTAAGTTTATTTTGGGTGTCACAATTTCAGAGGCCTCCAACTCCAGTCACTTTAAAAGGACTTCATTTCCGGAATTATCTGAAAATTGGATCCCTTGAAGATATCTCATTGCTTGTTGGCAAAACCCTGAAGCAGCCAAAAAAATCACTAAATTAAAATCTTGGTCTAAAGACTTTTTTGGTGCTTTCCACAGTATTGCAATCAACTTTAGAATAGTGGGAATGGGAATATTATTGAGTTAAGATCTTTTTGTATTATTACTACAGACCTGTACCTCTGCACTAGACTAAAAAAACCTTGTATTACCCCAGAAGAACTCTAACAATTCTACTCAATGGGGTGGAGGAATGTGCATTCTATAGCCCTTAGGACAGCGAAGTGTGCTTTCTTCCTTAAGCATGGTGTGATAGACCCACTTCCTGTCTGAGGCATCTCCAAGCAATGCTAGGAAAAAACACACCCTGTGTTCCACCAACGGCTGGGAATGTGACTGTTACTGACACTGGGTGAATCTTCTTCTACATTTCCTTCTCCATCAAACATCAGTACAAGGAGCAAAACCAAAGATTTTCATAAACTCAGAGACTCATAATTATCCTCATTGTTTGTGTTAAACACAGACAAGACATTAACCTTGTCTATATGATTAAAAGTATCACTTAGCCATTTAAAACATACATGGACACACATCCACAGTTTTTGTGTAATTGCTGCTGCCCTCTTTATAATGCTTCTAGGTACTGTCTTGAAGTGTTAACCTTCTGATCATCTATAAAAGAGTAAGGCATACACTGCAACATATTTAAATACATACTGTTCTGCATGTTGGGCATACTCATATGTACCAACAAGGGACTGCCCATTTCACACCATTCCTTTGAATTTTTTAAAGGTACTCTTCAATATATCAACTCAAGCTCTAGATATGTTGATCACACTGTAACATCGTGCATTTTTTCAAGCATTTCCCCTCTATAGAAGAGCATCTGAGGAGACATTTTCCACTGGCAGCACTGAGTACATTAATTATCTTTCCCCTTTATTTCGTCCCTAAGTTTGGGATAGTCGCACACAGTGCCTTTTAATGCAATATCCAGTTCCATATGTAGACAAGCAATATAGCACGCATCAAAGGCTAAGACAATGAATATTCTTATTGCCTATCCATAAATCATTAAGGTCGAATTAGTGACATAATATGTCTGGATCGCAAATTAACAGTGTTACTGTGGACCACAATGTATCCACTTAAATAAAGAGAGTTATTTAAATGGGGATTAACTTTAATCATATTAGACATGACAGCAGCATTGCACCTTGACAATGCTTTTCCATAGACTACATTCTACTGCATAACATTAATAATAAAAGAATGCAAGAGATCCCAATGGCACCCTTCAATCATCTCAAGCCCTGAAAATTAGGATGTAAAAAGAAAAAAAAATCAAATTTAATCATTTAATTAACATTAAAATCAAGCAGCATAAGCATCCCTAATACCACAAGAAAAGATGTTCAGGTAGAAGTAGTATGGCAAACAGACTTTAAAGCTAAAAATAACTCTAGCCTAAGAACAACAGGAAAAATAAATCTGACTCAATTAACCTGAAAGCACCGGTAGTCACAACACTGTTCTAATAACACAAATGAATTCATTTTGTTATAAACACTATACTTTTTTGTTACATATGGAGTGTAATGTATAGCAGGAAAGAGTCACACACTGTTTATATTTATATAAGAAATAATTTCTAATGAAAAAACAATATCAGTATCCACTAGGACTATGTGGCTCAAATACAACAATAGGCTACCTTTTTTAATACAGTTTGGTTTTGACTTGTTTCTTTAATCAAAATTTTGTAAACAGAATAGATGTATATAATCTTCATTTACTTTGTATATAATTTAACAGATAATATTCGGTCTCTGAACATTAACTGTGTTAAATAGAGAAAACACAGAACACGGCAGAGAGAGAATAGAGAGGGTCAAAAATTGGTCATATTTCCTCTCTTCCCTAATGAAAATTGGCCTCCCTCTAATTTTTTTTTTAAGCATTCCTAGATTTTCCTTCCTTTTTCTTCTGTTTTGCCTTCCCTTCATTTTTCCAGGGGGAAAAAAGTGGGTGAGAAGAAGGAAAAGAAGAAAAACCAAAAGAAAGAAAATGAGAAAAAGAATCAGACCGTCACAGAACTGTTTTTAAAGGGGATTTTTTTTAAATGGATAAATACTTACCTCTTTCCAAACAGCTCCTGGGGACAATGTATAGGAAAATTAGCTACCTGTAACTGAGCTCCTTCACCCAAACCTTGGGGTGGACATTCTGCAGGTTCTGAAGATGGGAATAGCAGTGGAACAAGCTTCATATTCTGCTTATGAGTAAGTTCCCCACATGGTGCTTTTCATTTGTAGGGCTCCGTGTATCTTACGCAGGAAGGTAAATAACTGCCCTTCTCATGAAGCTTTCATGGGTGCCCCAATTTGTGCAGCAGGTTCCTTACTCTCCAGACTGAATGAAAAGTGTGTTTTTAGCTGTGGGCTCCACACCACAGCAAGAGGTGGAACCAGGCCTACCTATTTGGTAGGCGGGGTCAAGAAGGGTAGTTGCCCCAGGACCTAGTAATTCAAAAGGAACCAGGACTCCAGCCACTGCTGCTGCGGCACCCGGAACCCTGGGCCTTTAAATCTCCAGGGGAGTATTGTGCAGCTACGTCCTGGGCTGCTTGGAGAGGTGTGGGCACCGCACAGCAACCTCCAGGTAGGGCTGGGGTGTGTGGTGCTGTTGGCCCCACCCCTTCTGGGAGCATGGAGCTGCTCCCCCTCTCCCTTGCTCAGGGACCCAGCCTGGCTGTTGGCACCCCTGGGTGGAACCCGAGGCTCATGGCTCTGTGCTGTAATTGTAGCCCTTGGCCACCACAGGCCACTACCCCCAGTTTGGTGAGCTCCTCCAGAGCCTCATCTCCCAGGTTTTGAATGTGCTGCTGAGTGGCAAACCAGTACAGAGATCCACACAACAGCAGCATCCCAAGATTGCCCCCCATACAGGAGCGATTCCCTGCAGTCTTTTCCCTTCTAGCCTAATTCGATCTGGCTTCCTGTGGGCCCCACAGAAGGAACAGACCATGACATGCAAAAGAGAGAGGTGCCTGGGGGAGCACTAGGGACACAGGGAGATGGACTAGAGCCAAACAGAACTTATAAGAAGAGAAGGGCAGTGTCATGCCCACTGGGTCTGGAAGTGAGGAGGGAGGGGAGGGCTCCTGATGTGAGTGTTAATTCCTAAGCCACAAGGCAGCTCTAAAAAAAAAGGCAATTAGGACTTCTAACCGTGATGGAACTTTGCTTGTCTGTCTTCTAACAGTTGAATGCACAATGTTCCTGACACCCGAGTCCCGCTCTGCCAATGGGGAAAAACTGAGTCCCGGAGAGGCTAACTGACTTGCTCAAGATCAACCTGCAAGTCTGCAGCAGTGTAAGGAGCAGAACGTGGGTTTCCAGAGTCTCCGTCTTGCGTCCAGTGACGCGACTCCAGCACACCCTTCTGCACACCAATCAGCATCATCACCAGCCAGAATACAGGCATCTGTTAACAGTGCTTCTGCAGAGAATAAACACCCCTGTTTGGCTGAGGTCTAGGATTTGGCCCATAGTCTGTTTATAGATTTTGTGTTTTGAGCAGCCTTTCCTGTTTTAAAGACAGAAACAACAACTGCATTTCTCCTACGGGGAATTTTTGTTCCCAACGTATGAATTTTGCCCGCAGACATTATTTCTGCAACTAGTACTCCACTTCAGAAATAACAGATTGCTCTTCCTCCTTCACTGTTACAGGCATCAATAGAGTCAATCACCAGATCTTGCTCTTCAGAGGGACTGCCTTCAGAGGCCTGGCTTAGCAAGACAAATGTCTCTAAATCCACATCCATGTGTCAAGTTGCAAAAGCCTATCAGAGAGACCATCAGTTTGGGTTTTCAACAGGGCAGGGATGTGCTTGCAGGAGAATATCCCCCCTTCCGTTCAGGTCTTGTCTCTGCTTCTGTAGCCAGTTACTCGTGTGCTCTCCCTTCGTGTGCCAAGTGTTTTATTGAAAAGGAATTTGTCTTTTCTCTCACTGCGGATTCAAGTGCATCCAAGAGCCTTATTGAATGAGGTAGCTCACAACAACATAGAGCTCCTTTGGGATGGCCACTGATATTAGAACAATAAATCCAGACTGACACTACAACTGTTGGATGAAGCATGTGTGTGTTGGGTGGGAAGGTGGCCGTGTCATTTATGGGCACTGTGGGCCAATTCCGCTTTGTTGCAATCGCAGTGAAGTCAAATAGGCAATGAGGTCACTGTGGTTCCCAGGAGGTAGAGGACAAAAAGGGGCTCATTCTTCCTTTCCACTTTGTGAGAAGATGAGCAATAACAAAACACCACAAGCCCACAAAGCAACATTAGGAGTTACCACTGCTGCTGACCTCAGTGAAGCAAAAAATAAAGTAGCAGAACTGCAGGACAGCAGAACTGGAAGGCAACAAAGATTTCAGGCATTGTGAATTAGCTGGACTGCCAGAGTGGAAAAAGCCAACATGTACGTTTTGATCTGGTGTGGCAATAGAGCAAGTGTATCCTTTCTAAAGAAACCCATTCTGCAGTACATGGAGTTGTAACAAAGGCTGAAGTGGTCTGCCTAGGTAATGCACCGAATTGCAACATTTCTTCCCATCTAAAATTTAACACTCATAGGATTTTCTTCTCAAAATATTAGCATAGCTACAATATAAACATAGCTAGCAACATCTGCAATAACATCCACTTTTTTTTAACTGGTTTCAATACTGTGGCTCAATGCAACAAACAAACAGAGCAGCTGTTTTAGAACAAATCAGTGTCTCAACTTTTTTTTTTTATAAAGAACCCCTTTTTAAATAAAAATTATTATAAGTACCCCCAGTTTTCAGACACACAACTTTTTTTCTCTACCATTACAACACATTTGTTTAAACAACTTAATCACAGTCAGGCAGGTGATGAAACTTTTGGGTGTAAAAAGTACAAAAATGAAGCGCTGTAAAACAAAACAAAAATTCAGTTTTTTTCCAAATTTCAGTTGTGTTGATGTACCCCCCAGACTTCTCTCGAGTACCCCTAAAGGTACTCATACTACTGGTTGAGAAACATTGTTCTAAATCCTGCAGTTCACATTTGACTTCTATGCAGTTTAGCTTGGAACTCTCAACATCTTTCCCCCTCCGCCCCCCACAGAAGTGACCAAAGCACAATTTTAATTTAGAAGCCAAAGGTTATCATACGTCATTACCTCCAAGGCAGCCAATGAATGAAAGCAGGAACAACGGTGTCCACAGCATCACCATCTTCAATTTTCAAAAGTTAGTCAATCTTATCCAGTCGCCGTCTTCCACGCAAAACCTTTAATCTGTAAAAACAATATATACATATAAAGTATAATCATGGGAGCCAAATGAAAACCTCATTTCCTTAAGAAAGCACTTTTTTAATAATAGCAGATTGACAGCCACTTAAATCCTTAGAAATTACTCTCTTTTCTATTTAGGTCTCAATCATGAGCCATAGAAGAGCACAAACCTATAATTAGACGTGCAATATAGCACAGAGTTGATTAGAAATCAAGAAAAGCACACGGGCAAGCATGTGAGTTTGTTCTCCCTCCTGCTCAAATAAATAGCATGCTAATATAAAAGCAATGGAGCTGCAATAAGGGCTCCATCCAGACAAGCAGTTACACATGTGCACAGTCCAATTCAGGAGGTCTACACTTGCACAAAAGTTCAGCCTGTGCTTCAGCTGTTTTACTGGATTGAGGACTAAAACTACAGCATCAAATTACTCAGGATGCAAAAGCAAAACTACTCAATTCTGCGGCACAAACGGATGGGGGATGTGCTCGGTTTTAGAGGTTTGGGGTTCCCCCCCATTTTTGCTCCTCTCATGACACTGCACACATGGGAAAGTTAGCCAGTGCCTCTTTTCTCCCTCAGGTTGGTCTGACCTTTAAGTATTCTCAGCTCTGCCTGATGTGAGAAGAATGGGAAACCAATCATCACTCAGAGAAGCACAGAAGAGATAAAGAAACCTACACTGATGTGTGCTGATTTCTCTAACACTGGGGTCTCAAATACTACCTTTTCAAAGTATGAAAAAGGTGCAGCAGAGGCAAATAGCAATGAAAGGGAATCTGTCTATGCTGCTGTTACATACACAGCTTGTATTTCTCTCGTCACCAGTACCACTGTAACACAAGGACTAACACATGTAAACACCAATGCAATGATGTTGCTGAGGTTTTATTTATGTTGCAAATTTGCACAGAGAATGCATAACCACACTGGAAAGCGCGTAGAGGGGGAACCAAAGAGTTATCAATCCAGAGAACAACTGGCATATGTGGCACCAGGTAGTTTGGGATTGCAAAATATATTTAATAGCATCTTCATCAGGTTTCAGCACCAACATCCTATCTGAGATGAACAGGACAGTTTGCAAGTCTTAGAACTATTGTTTTAGGATGTCTGTAGGCTCTGGCAGACAGTAGCCCATCCGTTTATGCTCCGCTCATGTTAGGAAAAAATATCTGTGACAATAAGCAACGTTTTGTTGTGTTCAACATGAACACTAAAAGAACTTAATGTTGCCAAGTCAAACACTCAAATATTAGATTGCCAGCGCAACTCTGATTCAGTCCACTTGTGCACATGTATTAGGACACAGTCTTTAAATTCCATTATCTACTTTTTCTGCAGGATCCCTGCCTCATCAAGGGCATAGGATAAGGATAGTTTATGCATGAGCTGGGAATATGTTTGTATAACAAAGGAGACTTGTTTATAGGATCCATTTTAGTTGCTGCAGAAGTGGGAAGGTGTGGAGTGAATGATGCAGGGGAGGAAAGGATGGTCTTGAGTCCTGGACTTTACAACCTTAATGATGTTCTTTTAACATAGGTTGTATAATTTCCTAGGTTTCTAAAAAGCAGTGTAATCATACTGACATTAACATGGAGCAGCAGCAGGATTGGGGACCTAAGATCCATCCCACAGACCTTTGCTACTTGAGCTAGCAGAATAACTGACAGAGGAGTGAGGTGTCATCCGCTGTGTGGACCAGCAGTAGAGAGGAATGGGACACGTCACCAGTGGCTTTCACAGTTAACTGCTAAGAGCAGACAAATGGGGAGAATCAGGAATCCTGAGGTCTAATCCACACTCTGCAAGGACTGGCCTAGTGTTCACAGATGTTCCTGTATCTTCCTTCTCCCTCTCTCTCCCCCCTTCCCCTGCCTGTCCCCAACTTTACTACTTCTGTCTACTCTCCTCCAAACTGTTCCTATCTTTTCCTCTTTCCCACCCCTAGCTTTTCGTCCCAGTGCTAGTCTCCTTGTCTAGCCAGTTCCAGTCCTGTCCCTTCCCCCATCTACCCTGATTCCTTGTCCCCAGACTCTTTGACTGGCCAACCTGTCACAGTTGTCTCCTCTCCCCAAATTCCTCTGCCTATTTCAGGGGTCCTTAATCCCCCACAACTGGTCCTCAGCCCTCCCCACTGTTTCCCTCACCAGCTTCAGTCCACCTGCCTTTGTTACAGTCTTGCCACTTGTCCCCCACAGTTCTAGTTACTCTCTACTTTTCTTCCCATTTTCAACTTCACTAAGGGGTCACCCTCCCACAAGCACCCCTTTGTGGCCAAGGGCATGGTTCCACAAGCTCCTCTGCTCCGACTGGCTCTGGGAGCGCAAGTGTCCCGGATGGCCTTCCTGGTCAGTGACCTGGGACCAGGCTTCTTCTCACCCTGTTTTTGTAGCTGCTGGGGGGTAGGCAGGGGAAGCCATGTCTGCCCATTCCTCTGGGTCCCAGCCCAGGGACCCTGCAAGAAGCAGTTTCCTATTAAGGGCACACCTAGACTGCCCACAGCTTTCAAAAGATATGCAAATTTGGCACGAATTTACATATCTTCTTCTGATCCAGTTTTCAGAAGAGTTTTTTTAAAATAAATAAATAAATAAAGCAGTCTAGATGTGGTTCTTTCAAAAAAAAAAAAAAAAAAACAAACACACACACACAACCATACACCCCTTTTTTGAAAGAGCCCTTCTTCCTAAAACAAAATGAGGTGTACAGGGTTCTTTCGAAAAAAGGATTTTTTCCCCCGAAAAAAGCACATCTAGACTTTTTTTTTCCCCCAAAAAAGCAAACTCTTCCAAAAACAGAATCAGAAGAAGATATGCAAATCTGGTGTGAATTTGCGTATCTTCTTCTGAAAGCCGTGGGCAGTCTAGACGTGCCCTATGTGTCTCTGCTATACACTGCTACCTCACTGCCTAGACTACTGCCCCAAGAAGCTGCTCTGTCCAGCCCTCTCTCTCAGGGATCTAAGGTCAAGTTCTCATGGCACCTTGTCCAGGGATCTGCAAGTTATCCTAGTCCAGCGTTTCCCAAACTATGGGCCACGGCCCACTACCGGGCCGTGGGGAAAAAAAGATACTGGGCCTCAGCATGGCTGCCAGGGTGTTCTGGGGTCCCGGATTGCCCATGCAGTGCCGGGTTCCCCAAGCCCTCAGCTAGGCTGGGCGGATGCAGGTGTATGTTTCAGGCTCCCGGCGGAGGTGTAGTGAGGGTTACCAGGGGAGCTCTTATTGCTGGCTGTGGAGGAGGGAGAGGGAGTTGGATATGGGCCACAGAGAAGCAGGGTCGGGGCAGTGGAGCTGCCCAGGGAAGATAGGAATGGGAACCGGCCTGCGGAAGCAGAGCTGGATGGGGGAACTGGCTGGCAGAAGCAGGGCTGGCTCGGGGAGCAGGAGCAGGGGGGCTGGCCAAGGGAGATCGCAAGGGGGGGGGGAGAAAACCAGCTGGCAGAAGCAGGGCTGGCCAGGGGGTGGGAGCAGTGGGGCTGGCCAGGGGAGATTGCGGGGGGTGGGGGGAACCAGTTGGCAGGGGCAGTGAGGCTGCCTGGGGGAGATTGCGGGGCTAGCTGGGGAACCGGCCAGCGGAAGCAGGGCTGGCGGGGGCAGCAGGGCTTGCCAGGAGAGATGGGGAGAGAATCGGCCGGCAGGGACAGCGGGGCTGGCCCAGGGTGGGGAGAGAAGGGGGGGGGGGGGAAAAAGAGGGAGGAAGCTCCTTTCTGTCAGTTCTAGTTCCCAGCTACAATCCAGGCAAGACCATCCAGAAGCAGCAGTGCTGAGCATGTGCAAATGGAATTTTTTTCCCCTAAGGCTCACAATTTGACCATATTCGGGCAGATGTTCACAGAAACACCAAAAGGCACATCTGATACAAAGGCTACCCCTTCCTGCATCAACTTTCTGCTCTACAGCATATGGCAGAAGAGGGTCTCAAACAAACATTTTCCAGCATGTCTGTAAATGGCAAAATTAAGTATTTTCTCCTACCCTTGCTCTCAGAAAAATAGCTGAAGCATTTTGGCAGAAATGTTCCAAGATAATTCAGCCTGAGGCAGACATCTGGCATGGGAAATTTCAATCTGAATAGTTAAAATTCGGAAAAGCTACATAAGCAGCTGAAAAATTCAAGTACGAAATGTTGAACAACTTTAATAATACGTGATGCTCGCAATCTCACCTATAAAAAGCTTATGAAGGCAATGTCTACACTACCAGGTTACTTTGAACAGTGATAGAAATGCAGCCGTGTTAGTCTGGGCTAGCTGAAACAAAAGACAGGACTATGCAGCACTTAAAAGACTAACAAGAGGCTTTATTAGGTGATGAGCTTTCGTGGGCCAGACCCACTTCTGATTCAACTGGGTCTGGCCCATGAAAGCTCATCACCTAATAAACCATCTTGTTAGTCTTTAAGTGCTGCATAGTCCTGTCTTTTGTTTCGGGTTACTTTGAAATATATATTTCAAAATAACTCCCGAAATAACTAACTTATTTCGAAATAAGCTTATTCTTCTTCACAAGCCGGGGTTATTATTTCGAAATAACATGCCCCTTATTTTGAAATACCAGGTTTGGTAGTGTGGATGTTCACATTGTGACTTCAAAAATAGGCATGCTGTAAGAGCCGAACAAATAGTTCTCCAGCAAGGGTTGGATTGTGTTCAAAGCCCCAAACAGACTTGTGGATCAATTTCCTGCCTATTTACGACCCCTGTCCTCCCATTCAGAATTGCATAACAACCATGTAGCAATTACAGACAGAGTAAGATGCTGCTCATCATGAGCAAAGGTGCCAGAATGTTGAACTATCTTAGGAAAATACTTAATGCATTCTCATGATTTTTAAAGCAAGTTAGAAGCTGGGATTTAGGAATGTTCCCAGCATGTGGAGCACCACTCGTCCATAGACCAATTTGAGAGTCACTGATAAACTGTGCTAGGTTCCATATGTAGGTTTGGCTAAAGTATGAGGAAACAATTTACCCCACAGTGAAACAACTAGTTTTAGACCTTGCACTATGGTCCTCACAAAACCATGTGAAAATAGCCAGATAAATATTAACAAATGCAAATCTTTTATAAGACCCCCCCCCAAAAAAAAACCCCACCTACTGCCATCTTTCTGCCTCTAAAGCTATAAAATTAAAACCAGTCGTAGGCACTTAAAGTGGCATATAAAAGGATCCCAGACACTGTGAACCATTCCAGTATTAATAGTTATCATTTTAAAACCGGGAAAAGCAGCGCACCCTTAAGAGAATAAAAAACAAACTTTTGTTCTTTTGTTGCAATAATGTATTCACATCGTGTCTCCAATGGCTGCCTTTAAAGTATTCCCTAAATTCAATATCTTTGTTGACAATCACATCTTTCTAGAAGTCAAGCAAACAAACCAAAATCACAGCCACCATTTTAGGACTTCTTGTTCTTTTGTGCCATATACTTTGCTGTACTTGTCATATACCATGATGTACTGAATTTATGCCACGGAAGGAGTACTTAATTTGAAAGGCATTCATAATTGTAATGATGGGAAAGGCATTTGAATTGCAGAGTGGGCAACAGCTCAAATGTTTGAGCTGACTTGACTTAGCACAATCTCCAGTAAAAGGAGCAAAGGGATTAGGGTTTGCTTAAATTCTATTGATGTGACAACTGCAGAACAAGCATATTTTTTGTACGAGCCAAAACCCTGAAGCAATTTTGTGTGGCATGAGAATTTACCACACATTTTACTAGTTCTCATGTCTACAGAGGAAATGCTCAAGCTCCAAGATTAAAAAACAAATACAGATGAAAATATTAAGTTATAGAAGAACCCCCTTTTGACATGCAAATTATGTTGCTACCACTATTATATGTTTTGCAATAAATCTTGTACAAAGATTGTCAAGTAAAGTGTGAATAGAAAGGAGTCAATCTTTAGAGACCTGTTAAAAAGAATGTGAATGGTAATTAGCCCATTGCACACTAGATAGGTTAGAACTTTGAAATGCAAATGTTGCTAATTGTATATGCTCACTCATACTGTTAGCCATATAAACAAACAGTACCTATCTATCACCATAGCTAGTATAGAGATAAAAAGAAATAACGTTTAAATGAATCTTGGGTGCTATAATATTTAAAGTTTATTATAAACTACTTAATGGAATTTTACCTTAAGTTAACAACCGGGGATGTTTGAGAAGCAAAGGGTGACATCAAAAGTCTAGTGTTCATCCAGGACAGTATGGTCAAGACTGCTAGAAAACTGATCCTTTCTTGGCACTTGAATCTTCCAAATCAGATCTGCTTAATGCTTCATGTAGGGGAAGCTTAAGTTGTGAGACTGAGATCTCAACTTTATTATGGACAATGGACTATCACTTCTGAACTAATTCGGAAATAATTCTTTACAACTAAGTCTTGGAATATCCACAAGCTTTGGGGATTGTCAGCCCCATTCTTTGAAGTTTACCCTACTTGAGTAACTTGTGTGCGGCACACCTGGGAATCCAGTCATATCCCTCCACCCCAAAAATATGACAAATCCTAAGCACTGACAATACTGTGCAGCATGCAGTACTGCTGCTGTGATTCCACACACATTTATTGAAAAAGGTACGCTACACACTCTTACACACACGATAGTCTAGTGCAATGGCATTCACACAGGTTACCAAGCTGTAACTGCATAGTAAATCTGCAGTGCACAAAGAGCGAACACAGTAAGTGGGTCTGAGGTGGTGAGGGATGAATGGGACTTAGAATCTGACTATGCAAGATGCAGGGCAGTTTCAAGACAGCCAAATCAAACCCAAGACAAAACATTGAGCAACTGGTTCCACACAGGAGATAGGGCGCTTGAGGAGAAGGCAGGAAGTACTGCTCAAAAAGGTGCTTTTAAAAGTCGGACATTAAAGAGGACACCAAGTGCTGTGCAGACAGAGTGGAAACTGTTTCAGGCATAGCAGCAGCAACGTATTTGGCGGGGAAGAGCAAGAGGACAGGAAAGCTAAAGGATTGGGAGAAGCACAGGAATGGCTGGAGAGGAGAGCTTGTCTGTGTTCCACAAAAGGGAACTTGGACAGGAAGAAGTAACCGTAACCATAGTGAGCAGTGAGCCGAGCATGGAAAACTAGTTTTCGAGTTCTTCAAAAGAAGGAAGCAGTTAGAATTAGCCAACCCTAGGAGTGGGAAGAGTAAAGGTTACACAGCTTGTGTGAAAAGGAGAAGATAATGGAATTGTCAATGGAGATGAAGAAGGGAGAGACAGTGGTTTAATACTTTCAGGCTAATCTTTTGGGAGAGCTAGTTTCCAGGGGGTTGGCTGGGTTGGACCATGTGTGGGGAAGAGGGTGCAGGATGGAATTTCTGGTAGGTGGAATTGAGTCAAGGCCATGCTTTCTCCTCCAGTGTACACGTCAATGACCCTGATTCCCTACTTCGTGCCACCTCATCTGAGAGGTTAGAAAAGGGAGCCCATCACAGCAGCAGGAGAAAGGTAGAGCCAGAATAATACTAGCCAATGGAAGAGCAGGTGGCCAGTAAGCAAAAAAAGAGGAAGGATGGGGTCTCTTCCTGATATGGGAAACTTTGTTTGGTTTGTAAATATGAGGAAGAGAAGGTCAAGGGAGAAAAAACAAACACTGTGGGCTTAGGGTTCCTATTAGGGTGAGTATTGGGAGAGAGGAAGAGAATTAATTCAGCATGAAAGCTCTCATATGGGGTTGAAGAATGTGGTTCAAACTGGCAGGATTGAAAATTAGGTCCACTATTCCAGCTCTCCTTGGGAGAGCATGTGATGTAAAAGCCCCCAAAGAGGCAGGCAGGATGCTGTGCCTTGCATCCGTCCTTCGTCCTAGCTCTAGCCTTGTCAGTCAGTGGAGAGACTGAAACGTACAAAAATCCTGAACTCCAAAACTCACTCCCCTGACAAAAGAACAGAGCCAGTCGGAAGTGCAGGCAAACCGTAAATGAGCCCACTGGAACGCTGCTCATGTTGGGATTTCTCCTTGATGACCAGCTTAGTTGAAATGATATGGATACTGGAGCCCTGCATATTAGAATGATGAGAGTTTTATATAGCATCAGCCAGCTTCTAATGAATCTTACAGGGATTGATTGTCCCGTCCAACTTTAGCAACTTGCTTTTCCATTTAGCAACAACGATTAGTGACAAATGTTTATGATGAAATATTTTTATCCTCGTCATGGGCATCACTACTGTACAATATATATGCAAAATCTATGTACTATGACACTTCTCACAGACTGGAGAAGGGAACTTTTGAATAACTTGGAAATGGTCGTATGTATCCCAGGGCTTTAAAAAAAAAATGCTTCTGGACAAAGCAAAGCATGAAAAATGCATTCAGTCCCCCCCAATCACTATTTTGAGGAAGTTAAGAAACTGAAACTAAAATTAAACCTGAACTCATCCTAAACCTTGACGATAGTACTGTTAATGTTGCATTAATATCAACAGAACGCATACTAGCCGGTCAACTAATTAACCTTTTGGAGGTGAAATGTAATTGTCACACTTTGTTCTGTCTGTCGGTATCCAGAAGCATTTCTTTTTATAGTTTGGCTCTCTCTTTTACCTAAAATGTCTCTTCTCCAGTGTTTCTCCTTTTTCAAATTGTTGTGCTTAATACCGTAGCAAGGTACAATTTCCTGCCACATCATTCCATGTCTACTAATAAAATATCTTGTACATTCATTTATCATATGTTCATCTCTATTTCCCTTTAGCAATAATCTTCCAGTAAGATCTTTTGTCAAATGAGACATGATGGTAAAAGTCTTTTGAAACTCTTCCTCCCTTTCACCAAAAATAACAATTTTCAGATTGAAACAAAGATGTTTAAGAAATCTGTTCACTACCGAATCTGCCAAGTCAGTGCATTCTTGTTCTTCATATTAAAGGTTAAAGAAACATGTGTATCACATAGCCACACGTTAATTTGTAGGAACAATATAACAACACTGTCGACTGGATTAGACCTTTTAGCCAGGCTGTGAGGCAGCACAGAACTACCAGTGTTTGCTTGAGGAAGAATTGTGCCTCTAAGCTCAAAGAAAGGTTTGCAGCATAACCTGCTACACTCACAGTACACAAAATCCTATCTGCTGGCCAGTGTGGAGGGAGATGGAGCCCCCATTTCCTGTCATAAGAAAAAAAAAATTTAAGCAGGAGGCATTAACTGAAGAAAGCAGCTAATATACAAGAACAAACCTGGCTTCCACACAATTCAAGTTCCAGCTTTGTCTTCCTTGTTTACTCGGGGGCCACATTTTGTCTGGAATCGTAACCAGTGCACAAGACCTCTGATGATCAAATGATATACTTAAAACATTATTACACCTCCCAAATATCCTTGTGCAGCTCCGCTGCAAAGGATGCAAAGTGGGAGGAGAGAGTCTGGAAGTGACAGCCACACTCCACTAATCACGGCTACAACTGTCAATCTCCCTAACCTCATCTCATCATCATGGCTTAACGTCATGTCTATCTCACCCTTATTGCAATGCTTTTCTTTATCAATAACCAGGGTTTTAAAGATGGAAGGAGCTCAGAAGTCTTTCCTGAAGGTTTGCTCCTGATCTCTCTGTTCTGGCTTCCATTCTCTTTGCTGCTCCTCTAAGAAGAATAAACATTCCATCATAAAAAATAAATCCCTATTGGTTGTTTATTGTTTCTACTGGATAAACATTGGATGTGATTTCTATTTCACAAGGAAACTCTAGCACACTTCAGGAAGGTCTAGTTACTCTAGCACACTTCAGGAAGTGTTAGTGCCCCACAGAGCCAACGGTTGCAGTGATGATAGCAGAAGCAGAATTTTGCTCAGTAGATCTTTGTCAGGCACTAACAGATAATAGTGCATCATGAAAGTGTATCAGACTTTCTCCCTGCCCATATCTGTCAATAAAATCTATTTTTTCTGTTCTCTGAGTCACCACATATTTAAATTCAAACTGTGAAATAAGGTTTTAGCTTTATACTGAACGGTGGCATGTATTTATTGTTTTAAATGTGTTGAGGTATTTTCATCGGTACACATTCAACAAGTTTAACATTAGTCACGTGCTCCAAAGCACTGTTGGAGAGCCATTTTATTTCACCAACAATTGTTTCCTCTACTGGCATTTCCATTAATTCTGCTAAACAACTATTTGGTCACTGAGTAGTAGTGAAGTAAACCTGTGAATAAGATGCTTCTTAGAACATTGTGCATGCAACTGACATTAATTTGTACAGACACATTTTTGAGGAGAGTGGGAGAATATTTATTAATAACTACTAAATCATGGTATGCAAGTATGGCTCAAACCAGTAAAAACAAGAATGTGTAGAGTTACAGCTGAATCACTGTTTCTAACTTCTATTAGTTTTTGCAAGGTTCTAAAATATGTATCTTGTAACTATACAATGTTTTCTCGAGTAGCTAAAGACAGGAAGGGAAATCACACAGACAGCATTATGTTTCAACTAGTATTTCATAACTTATTGTTTTTGTCACAACTTTATTACCGAACTATTTTCCTTTTGTATTTAATAGTTGTCATTTTGGGGTTTCAAACCAAGTTTACAGAATCGGGTTTAGGAATGATTTTGAAATGCATGTTTCATTTGACATGGAAGATTGGTTTGTAAACATGAAGCTATACTATGTGACTTACCAAAGGACAGAAATATTTGAACACACAGATCCTAATTCACAGGACAACTACTTTCTGCAACTCAAAAATGTGGCTTTTAAATTCTCAATAACTGGAAAGCAAATAAAGAGAATCCAAAAGGCACCCTGTTAAAAAGGGATCTTCTGAATAATGAATTTTGGATGCTTAGGATTGGGCCATACTGAAGGGTATAAACAAGACGTGTTTATAAGCTTTCCCAAAACAAACAGAATAAGGTTATGTCTACACTGCAAGCTTATTTTGGAAAAAGCTATTCTGGAAGATATCTTCTGGAATAGCTTATTTCTAAATAGAGCGTCCAAACTACAGGAAAGCCTCAAAATTAGTCCGAGGCAGGCTCCCCTAATGTGGATGCATTCTCTCAAGTTAGACCCCCAGGAGCCACTGGGAGGAATATCTTAGAATGGCCCTGGTGAGGCGCTATTTCAATAAAGCAGCAGTGGAGCATCCAAACACACCCTTTTCCGAAAGAGCTTTTTTGGAAGAGGCGTTATTCCTCGTGGAATGAGGTTTCCCAATGTCAGAAAAAGCCCTCCGTTATTTCGATTTTTTTTTGAAAGAATGCAATTGTTGTATGGATGCTAGTCTTGTTTTTCCAGTATAACGGTGCAGAGAAGACGCACCCTAAGTCTTTTAAAAAGAAAAAGGCATAAATACCTATCCCTCCAGCAGCGATGTTGGTTCATATTTCTGTGGGTAGCCATTCCTGTTTTCAATTATCCAGGACAAAGCAGTGTCTGTGAGGATGGGTGGAGGGATGGTCAATTTTACATATTGAAGTCATTTTTTCTTTGTTAAAGACCATTTTTCTTCAGGTTAGATGAACAATCCCTGTGTGGCTGAATGAGAGGTACAGAGCCAGAATAATCACCTCTCTACCACACACTCCCATTGTTTCTGGAGCAGATAGCGTGTCGGAGTACAGGGCCAGATACAGCTATCTCCAGCTGGCAGAATGGTCTTTAGTGTGCCTTTCTAGTTCCCAGCATCCCTTGGGCTCTTTTAAATTATGCCTGCTGCTAGCTCAGTCCCAGGACTGGGGGAACACAAAGGCAACAATCACCTTTCCCCTCTCAGGTCCTCCACAGAGAGCAACTCTGCCAGAACAGAGGATGCACCACATTGTGTCTGCATATTTTGATTTCTAGATGCAGCATTAATACACCAGCTGCTCAGAAAGTCTAAGTCTTCTCGATGTGTGAAACAGGTGGCAGTATTCCAGTTTTGTGACATGCTCGGTGATGAACATGTTTCCATCCTCACTCAGTTACCTGTTCACCATGACACCGAGTTCACAGGTAAAGTCAGTGATAGTACAAACGTAGGGTAAACAAAAACCCACTCTCTCAATTACACACAACATGATTACTCAGCTGGTGAAAAACTAGCAGTTTGCCTCAACCTGCTAATTGACATAATTTGAGGATTCTGTACATTATTACAAAGGTTTGAATTTCTTTCAAAAGGAAGTTTTTTCATACAGCGCAGAGTCAACCTGTGGAACTCCTTGCCTGAGGAGGCTGTGAAGGCTAGGACTGTAACAGGGTTTAAAAGAGAACTAGATAAATTCATGGAGGTTAAGTCCATTAATGGCTATTAGCCAGAATGGGTAAAGAATGGTGTCCCTAGCCTCTGTTTGTCATAGGGTTGAGATGGATGGCAGGAGAGAGATCGCTTGATCATTACCTGTTCGGTTCACTCGCTATGGGGCACATGGCATTCGCCACTGTCGGCAGACAGGATACTGGGCTGGATGGACCTTTGGTCTGACCCAGTATGGCTGTTCTTATGTTCTTAGGTTCTTTCATCCTTAATAGGAAGACTAAACAGTTTGTAGTGTAACACTTCAGTAAACTACCAAAGGGAAATTGTAGCTAGCCCAGTAGAAAACACAAGCTTATTCAGATAAACTTTGGAAGTTAAATAAATTAACCAGATTTCTTCTTATAGCGCCTGATGCAAGGTGTAGAGCAGACTTTACAAACCATACCATAAGATGATCTCCAGCAAATTGAAAATCTTTTGCCTACTTCCTGCAGCTTCTAGTCAAGGATTTAAACCTGCTTTATCAACATTAAAACCTCTTTGTGAGGTACGTAAAATATTATTAGATCGAACTACAGGTCAGTAAACAGATTCATAGAGGGGAGTGACTTACCCCATGTAATGTAAGCCCCATTCAGAAAAGCAGTGAAGCAGATCTGGAACTTTAAGCATATGCTCAAGTCCCGCTGACACCAATAGAATTTCAGCACACATTTAAGTTTTGTCCTAAGCAGAAGTGTTTTCCTGAATCAGGGGCTTCATGGAGCAGTGGCCTGAACTCTGGAGGTTCCTGAAGCTCTCTGCTTTATCCGCTAGACTGCATTCTCGCCACAGTTTTCCTAAATCACGTGCTCTCAAAACTGCATGTATGTTGATCTTTGTGCTATTTAGAATAATGCTGACATACTCAAAAGTCTCTCTCTCTTTGGTGCTACATCTGTGTATGCAGAGACTGAGATGTCAAGAAAACAAAAAACAAAAACAACACCCACAACAACTTCTTCTGGGCTCTATGGGCTGGTTCTCCAATATCAGCATTCCATGGTTCCAAGCACATTCAACATACACTCAAGGGAGAAAGTCATGTGTGATATGTTGTCTAGAGTTCTGTATGTCTGCCACTTCCTCGATCTTTCCTCAGGTCTTTCAAGTATCATTGGAACTATCATGCTAACACACATCTGTCTCTTCAACATGTCTTCTCTTTTTCAGCTTTCTTTATCAGATAATTAACCTAATTTCTCCCAGAGCTATTTGGGCAGTTGAAGACACATACAAACAAACACACGAGCCACCCATGCAACCATTTCTAGAAACACTTCTTCCACAATAAATTATTTTATGATGTCAATTGCTTTTGGTGCTGGTGTCTTTAAAACTGTAGCAAAGCCACATCCACTCAAGCCATTTTTATCAAATTGCATGCCCAGTCACCAGTTGGCAGGAAACCGGTGTTAAAGAATAATGTTACCTCACATCTTTGGTCCATTCTTTACCTCTTACCTAATATTGTACAGGATCATCAGACAAGCCCAATTCAGTACACAGTGTGTATTGTGAGTCTAATTTTTCTCTGCCTTGTATCCAGTAATTTTGCTATATCTTTTATTTCATTGTTAATAAGTCAGTTGTAGGGCCCTATTCAGCCAGTAACACAAACAGACTAAGAGAGAACAGTTTACACTGAAACCAATGTGTTGTGTAAAATTCTGGCTCCAATGAAGTCAGTGACAAAACGGGCATTGATTTCAATGGAAACAAGCCTTCACCTCTCCTCTTTAGTGTTTCACTGGTTGAAAGCCACCACAAGCATCACATGCAAAAATCGCATTTATTTTTCTTCTCGCTATTTGATTTTCCCCTGTATGTTATTCACTGTTTACAGAAGAATTTGTGACAGAAGAATTTGTGACATTTAATTTCTTTACTTTTAAACCTATTCAGCATCTGTTCTCTTTTTCTAGTGATAATTTAATGTCATCTGCAGCATTTGGGCTCATTTTTCTCTCCTCTATTTTAGCTACTTGATCAATGAACTCTCTCTCGACAATATCCAGCTGGGTTCTCTGAGCATTTGATAACCTTGCTCTTATTCTTTTATACCACAATACAGGGTTCAGTGCCTGAATAGCCTTTTTTGTCTTGTCTTCTTGCTTGATTTACTGGTCATTCTTGAGAAATCTTGGCTCGTGTTACATGTGATTAATGTTTTCCATATTTCTGACCAACATTTATTATAGAATTTTTTTTATTCTTCCAGAGTCCCTCTTGTTTTGCTCTGCTCCTAAATGCTAGACACTCCATAGAATCTCATTTTTCCATTTACTTCACCTAAGCTGAACTAGATCTTGAAAGGCGGATGACCCTGTCACTCATTTCTCTGATCTATTGTATCCTACAGTGGCGTTGGAGCTATTTTTAAGGTGGGGGTGCTGAGCTGCGCCTCCCTCAAAACCTGTTTGCACCCCTCACTGGAGTCAGTCCCTGGGTAGCCCACTCTCCCAGACCAGACAGAGTGGATGCCATGCCACAGAGGATGTCTGGTCCACAGAGCGTGCTCTGCCCCGGGCTTCCCGGAGTCAGCCGCTGGTCAGTTTCAGCAGCGGCGGTCTTGGGGAAGTCTGGGGCAGAGCAGCGGGGGCGCTGCCGGGTTGGTACTGCAGCGCCGAGGGGCACATCCCCCCCACTCCACCCCAGACCCCTCATAGCTCTCTCTTCCTATAGTACGTCATATCTGATAATCCAGCACCCCCGGGGTTCTAAAGGTGCCGGATTATCGGAAGTTTACTGTATTTTGGAATATCTATTCCAAAATAGTTTATTTTGAAATAAGTGTGCAGTGTAGACGTACCCTATTTAAGGCCTAGTCTTCACAACATCCTCTGGCAAGGAGTTCCACAGGTTGACTGTGCGCTGAGTGAAGAAAAATTTCCTTTTGTTTGTTTTAAATCTACAGCCTATGCATTTCATTTAGTGACCTCTAGTTCTTATATTGTGGGAATAAATAAAAAACTTTTCCTTATTCACTTCTTCTACACCAGTCATGATGTTTTAGACCTCTATCATAGCCTGCCCCCCATCTCCTCTTTTCTAAGCTGAAAAGTCCAAGTCTTTTTATCATAATGGGCCATGTTTTAAACCCCTAATCATTTTTGCTGCCCTTTTCTGAACTGCTGCACAGATTAAGACAAGGACAGGATATTTCTCATGCTTTTGGTGAAAGATTCCAAAGTAAATCTATGGTTGGGAATACCCTAATAAAAAAGGAAAACAGTAGCATTACAACATGAGATGTGAATGGGTAGGAGAAAGAAAGAACACTGTTTTAAATTGAAGAATCTTCCACAGTTTAGAAAGATGGCTGAATCCTTCAACATAATTATTGAGGGAGAAAATGAATGTATGTCCCTTTGGAACCAACTATTTTGAAACGTTTGAATAACTATTTTACGCGCACAGAAAAGCCAAGTGTAATTCTGTTACTACATATTTCTCATTGTTGTTGGTACAAGTAGATCCTCAGAAGTTTAGAAATATTCTTTTAAAAACACCAACAGAGGGTAAAAAGAAGAACGGTTGAAAATGTTGTGCTATGGAAATACACACATCCACATCCATTTTCATCCTTTTAAGAAAGAGACTGATAATTTTAGAGAAAAATATCTGTCCAAAAACTAAGCTCCTCATTTATTAATTATTTTGTACGCTCTAAAACAACCACATCACGGAAGACAGCAAAAATAAAGAATTTGAGAGAAATCACATAGGGAGATTCCAGGTGAAGAAAGCAATTTAGTTCAGAGTCTCAATGTAAGACTTGGAGTGGAAAAATAAGATCAAATATAAACTCAGTAGTTCCTCATAGTTGAGTTTTCTATTTGACATATCAGAGCTGGCTGACAAATTCAAGTTAAACTTTCAGCTTGTGCTGGAGGAATTTGTAGAGTCACTGAGTCTAAATTAATCAGAAACCCCAGGAACTCAAGAGAGCTACATAGTACAAGAACTGATTTTTCTATATTGATCACAAATCACAAAGCAGAAAATAAATTGAAGCACTGACACTAGAGGTCAGCATGCCTTTGCAAAGGGAAGAGATTATTAGAATCTCATCTTGATAAATTATGAGATGAACTCACAGCCTAATGATAAAATGATATACATAGGGCAATATAAGAATGAGACTCCTGACTGAATGCCAGGTGTCTGTCAGAAATTTGAAGTAGTAGATAAGTTATTTTTAGAAATAATGTTCTAAAAATTTCCCCAGCTAGAATAAATCAAAGTTTATTAAAAAAAAAATCATCCCTGCACTGCATCTCTCTCCCTACCCCCAACCACTACTGAAAATACTAGGCCAAAAGAGTAGAAAAGGGGAGAGAAAGTGACCATGCTTTAAGAAGAAAAGCAAATTAAAATCCACAAGCACTAACAGTATAGTATTTATTCCACAAATTAAGGTGTCTGCCCTTAATTTCAGTTTTCATTCAATAAACTTTGCATGATCCTAGTCCAATAATTAAAAAACCAGCAAGATCTTCTCCTTCCATTTTGGGAAAGCAACATATTTGAAACAGACAAAGCACTTCCTGATCACAGACCAAGTGAAAATAGAGACCTACCTCATGCCCCCACCAGTGGAGAATTCTTCACACAGTATTTCCTGCTTCTCTGCCCTGTCTAGTTCTAAGTGTCTCAGATGACAGTCTGGTATTCCAGTGTAGCAGATCTCCCTGTTATGGTGTTTTCCGTATTCCGTTATCTGTATTCAGCCTAGATTTTCAGGGTTGTTTTTATTTTATCAAGAACTTTCTATTTTTATGGCTCCTTGTGCCATCCTAAGTAATTCCTTCTCCCTCCCTGCTGTTTACAAAAATATCTATAGGCTTATCTTTGCACCACCTTCAGTTATCACTAACCCACGATATGTATACTGGGCTAGCTTCTCAGCTAGCATACCTTGGAGGGACCATTGTACTTAGTTCTTAAAACATATCTTCAAGCCAATCCCTGTTCTTTTTATTGCAGATTTCTCCGAATACTGTCTCTATATCCAATTAAAACAAGGTAAGTAATCTCTTCCGCCTTTTATTAGGGGCAGAGGGTGGATTGCACTCACGTTATTTTCAGTTAATAGACTGTAGGTCAGATCATAAAATAAATGTAGTGGAATTCTCTAAAGGGAGGATTTTGTTGGTTGAAGGAAAATAGTTCATACATTTTTAACTCCATGCACCACCATTCGTCGTGAATAGGCAAATCTGGAGATAAAGGCATTGAGGGTGTATACAATTGAAAAGGCTTGAAAACAAGTGAAAGAACTTTCAAAAGAACCATAGGACTAGAAGGGATCTGAGAAGTCATCTAGTCCAGACCCCTACTCTCATTGCAAGACTGAGTGTTATCTAGACCAGAGGAGTCTCAACTTTCAATGTGCTGAGACATAACAAAAATTACTATACAATCTCAGGAAGGGGAACCCAAGCCTCAGCCCAGTTGAGCTCTGCCACCCCACATAAGGAGGGCAAAGCCCAAGACCCATCATCCATGGGAGGAGGCCTGTAACCTGAGCACTGACATGAAGTCCTTGGGCTTTGGCCCTGAGCCCCAGCAAGTCTGAACAAATCCTGGTGATCCCCTTAAAACAGAGTCACAACCAACTTTGGGATCCTGAGCCCAATTGAGGACTGTGGACCTAGACCATCCCTGACAGATGTTTGTTTAATCTGCTCTTAAATCTCTCCAGGGATGGAGATTCCAACAACCTTCATAGATAATTTATTCCTACGTTTCACTCCCCTGACAGGAAGCTTTTCCTAAGGGCCAACCTGAACCTCCATTGCTGAAATTTAAACCCATTGCTTCTTATCCTACCCTCAGAAGTTAATGAGAACATTTTTCCCCTCTCTCCTCCTTGTAACAACCTTTAATGTACTCGAAAATGCTCATGTCCCCTCTCAGTCTTTTTTTTTTTTTTCAGTCTAACAAACCCAATTCTGTCATTCTGCCCTCATAGGTCAGGTTTTCTAGACCTCTAATCATTTTTGTTGGTCTTCTCTGGACTTTGTCCTAACCTTTTCTGAAATGTGGCACCCAGAACTGGACAATACGCCAGCGTGAGATCTAATTGGTGCAGAGTAGAGCGGAAGAATTACTTCTCGTGTCTTGCTTATGACACCCTTGCTAACACAACCCAGAAAGAGGTTTGTTCCCCCCCCCCAAGTGATAGACTGCTGACTCATATTTAGCTTGTGGCTCGCTGTGACTCCCTGATCCCTTTCTGCAATACATCTTCACAGGCAGGGATTTCCTATTTTGTATGCATTCAACTGATTGCCCTTCCTAAATGAAGTACAGGCAGTCCCTGGGTTACATGGATCCAACTTACATCGGATCCCTACTTACAAACGGGGTGAGGCAACCCCACACTAGCTGCTTCCCCACAGCAGACCAGGGAGACGCGGTGTGGCTTTTCTCAGCAGACACCTCAGCTTGAGAATAAAGGACTGAGGGAAGTGAGGTGTGGGAGAATAAAACTGAGCTCTGGAGAAATGTTTGGCTAGAGTTTCCCCTAAAATATGTACCAGTTCCGACTTACATACAAATTCAACTTAAGAACAAACCTACAGTCCCTATCTTGTACGTAACCTGGGGACTGCCTGTACTTTGCATTTGTTCTGATTAAATTTCATCCTCTTTACTTCAGATCATTTGTCCAGATCATTTTGAATTTTAATCCTATCCTCCAAAGCGCTTGCAACGCCTTCCATCTTGGAATCATCCACACACTTTATAAGTGTACTCTCTATGCCATAATCTGAATTATTGATGAAGATAGTAAAGAGAACTGGATCCAGAACTGGTCTCTATGGAAGCTCAGTGGTCATGCTCTTCCACTATGTCTATGAACTTTTGATAACCCACTCTTAAAAAGTTCACATACCTGCTACAGAAGGAAATGTAAATAGATCCTACACAGCTGGAACACAGGAATTCGATAACAATTAACCAATTTTAATCTCAACAGTGTGAGGAAGTCTACGACTAACAGCATACTAGGTAATAAAATGGCTAACTCAAAAAGCAAACGGGGGGGGGGGGGGGAAGGAAGAGGAGTATAAGGCTGCTGGTTCCTTTGGGGTCTCATTAGATCTTTACTCCACAGCCACATCACAGACTCACTCATTAGCAAGCAGCCTTAGCAGGTAGCAGTTGTAGGGCTGCCTGTGGCTTACTCAGCCTGTCTCTCCCAGCAGGGCTCTCTGCTGTAGACAGATCATTTTGATGAAGTTGAACAGTAAACATAAAAAAAGGGGAGGAGGGAATTTTAAAAAGAGACTTCAAAAACGCCAAGGACAAAACAGGAGCAAAAATCATCTTTCGTGTATCATTAGCGGCGACAATCCAAATGCAAAATGCAGAGAAGATCTTTGCACCCGCAAAATTGGATTTTTTTTAAAAACAAACCTCCAGGAGGGAACAAGTAAAAATTAAACATGAAAATATATTAGAAATTCTCACCCTATTGCTTTGTTATTGGCTGTTTAAAATGTACTCGTGTCACTGCTGCTAACTTGGCTCATGGCTGCCTGATCTATTATTCATCTCTTGTGTACTGTCTAGACCTGAGACTGCGAGCTCTGTCATGCTGGAGGCTCTTTGTTTGTATAGAACCCAGTACAAGGGTGGCTCCAATCTATGTTTGGACTTTATACCCCTCCCACAATGGAAAGAATAGCAATTTCTTACATAAAATAGGGTAGAAATTATCTTTCTGTTCACAATGTCATGATTACTGCGCTAGCTGCTCTTTGACCACTTCTCTTATCTCTGAGTGCCCCCCAAAGGTGTTACATATTGTACTTCTGCCTTTTTGGGTGGTGCACCTGATTTGCTCATGGTTAGATTCACTACTTGACTGCACACAGACCTAGCTTACCCCTCTGCTGCATTTAGAGGCTGCACTTTCTCAGCTTATCTTCAGCTAAGCCTCCAATCTCTGTGAGTCTGTCCATGTCTAATAGCCTCTATCTCCCGTATCCTTGAGGCTCACTTTAACCCATCCAAATAGATTGTTTCTTTGAGCCTATGCACTTGGACCAACTGCCTAATACCAGGTAAGTAAGCTCCCACAGTGGACAAACCAGAGCATTAGTTGCTCATACATTTTCTCTAGTGTCTGCGAAGAACTGTGTATATCAGGATATACCCCCCTATTTCCTGGGTGCATTTCCCAACAAGTCTGTTATTGCATTAACTCATTATTCAGTGTAAAAGAAAAAAACACCACCTTTACCTGGGTCACCTTTGAAAGCATAGCTTTTATTAAATAACCATTCCAACACTGCTTCAAAGGCAGTGGTGCCATTCACTAGCTGGAATAAATGTCAGGTGACAACTGACAAGAAACAATCAGAGTCAAGGTCTAAGCCTCAGATGTGTGCAACAATACTACAACTACTAAAATGAAGGTAGAATCTGTGAACTTTATGAAATTATGGAGGAATGGGAAGAGGAAAAAAGAACTCAGCAATTCATTGCTCAAAATGACCCCCTTTTTGGCTCACTAACTCTCCACCTTAAACTCAGAGGAAGCATACCAAATTTCAAGAGTAGGCATGCAGATTTGGGGCACTTTGAAAAGTTGACAACTAAACAGAAAGATCACTCCACTATAATAGCATATGAAATAAATTAATCAGCAACAATGGTTTTTTCTACATCTAGATCCCCAGCACAGAACCATCCAACACTTTGAGGAAGGATAGAGGGAAAGGACTCAACATTTATCAGCAGAGTTAGTGGCACAGAGAGATGTGAAGGGGGTCATTCCTCTCAAAGAGCAGTTTTCACTGGTACACTGTCAAAGTGGAAAGATGCACTTAGTGGAATTCCATAGGGATCATCGCTGGGTTCAAGACTTCCATATATTTGTTAATAATATGAACAGAAGCATTGTAAGGACTCGCTAAAGGATAACTTAAAGAAGTGCAACATTGGCGTTGACACTTCGGAGACACTCGCTCAGGATCATTCAAAATGGAGAGAAGCCCTACACAATGGCTGCCTGCATTTTGAACTTGCCTGCTGACAAGCTGAGGAGAAGAGGTGCAGGAAGAAGGGGAGACTAGCTTCTAATCATGGTCAACAGCCTCTTACTGTAACTAGAAACATCTGTCCACACTGGACTAGAACTTGTGGTTCAAAGATCGGCCTTATCAGCCACCTAAGAGTCCACATCTCCCATGGAAAATAATCATACTTGACAATGAGTGATCACCATCATTCATGGGGTAAGTCAATTCTGACCCTGCTGCAAGAGCTCTGACTAGAAGACCCAACAGACTTCAGTACTCTAATCTGCTAGGTACTAGAAACCCATTAAAATATGAGAGTGTCTCTTCCCAGAAGGGTTTACAATCTAGTGTAAAACTCGGGATGAGTTTGTGAGGTGGAAACTGGAATCCTCCATACTTTGTGAGAGACCAGCATTTGCATGGGAACAATTTTTAACACCTATAGTATTTCTCTAGGTTTTAACTGGCATCCTATGGGTGAAAGGTTGTTTGCCTTATGCAGCGATGGTCCATCAAACACACTATTGAGAAGAAGCTTTATTTTTAAAACTAGAAGCCTATTAAATCAAAGTCTGAACCTGTTGGCAATTAATCAGGTAAGGTCTTCCATGCCATGCATATAGGCAAAATATCTGAGTGCTGTGCCACACCCTGTTTTTGAAATATCCCCCATTAACCAAAACTCAAAATATACATTCATCTGACAAAGTGGGTTGCACCCACAAAAGCTCATGATACCAGCTACATGTTTTGTTAGTCTTTAAGGTGCTGCTAGACTATTGGTTGTTTAAGTTTTTCCGAATATACAAGTCATTTCAAAAGCTACAATTCTTTCATGTTGCATACATTAGCTTTTATATTTCAGTCCCACATGGGTCACCAGCATAGTCTGTACCTTCAATTTTTACAGCCAGACCCAGGGCCCCTTTCACTTCATCTGTAAGAGTAACCAGCAGGGGGAAACCTACAGTTGAGAGGCCAAAACTATTTTTCAGAGAAAAATGAAAATTTGATGACATAAAATGTTATATAAATACATGTCACTTTCACCATGTTTTGGCTGAACAAGAAAACTATTCTGGGGGAAAATGTTCCATTCAACCTAAACTAAAAATGTGTCTTTCATAGTTCAGAATTACCAAAAGAAAATTTTTTTAAATTGATTATCTACTCCATTATCCCATGTATACTTGCCCATACAAAGAGATACAACACACACTTTGCTAGAACTATTTGAGACAGAAGGACAATGTTAGGCATTAGGGTAACTGGTTCTCTGGGAGTAGAATGTGGACACAACATGAGGAAGCACATCATCTTCCCATTACAGTACTCTGCAAGGACCAGGCCAGGAACTCTGGATGCAAAACTATGAGTCTCTGTCTTGTGAGATAAAGAACTTGGTCTGCTTGGTTACTGAGTACTGCAAGTGGCACCTAGACTACTGCAACAGTTAAGATCAAGAGACCTCTACAGCATGGGTTGGAAGCCAGCTGGCTTTTAGCTCAGAGGCTAGTGGCTCCTAGAGTCAGCTCCTGTGGTCCCAGGTTCAAATCCGCCTTGGTGGTGGTTACACTAGCATGACAGTAATAGCAGAATTCTGTATGTTACCTAATCACTAGAGAGACTGAGGCATGATGGGTTAGTGTGGTCTATGCCCATGTGCCTAATTTAGCATGATTCTTCTTAAAGGCAATGTCACAGAGTGGATAAGCCTTCTCTTGTTGGAAACCTAGGTTTTATTTTCAATTTCACCTGCTGTGACCTTGTCTGAGGCTCTCAGTTATCTTACTTGCAAAATGACAGTTGCATTTCCTAATGGAGGAGTATGAAGGCCTGGATTATAAATCCTGTTAAGAGTACTAAATGTTAACAGTAGTCAGCAAGAGCTCAGACCATTAGAACACACTGTCCTTTAGTTTGCTGAGTGCACTTTCCTCTAAGTGACAGGATCTCATGTTCTTCTCTGCCTTCTCCCCAAAGGGCATGAAGGTAGCATCATGATGAAGTCAAGATAAGAAAAGCTGGTGCAACATATTCTCAGGAGCTATACAAAACAAACAGACTCAGAGACTTCAAGGCCAGAAGGGACCATTGTGATCAGAGTTTGATGTTCTGCATATTCCAGGGCACAGAATCTCCCCCAGGGACTCCTGTAATAGACCTTGGTAGATAGAATCCTAAAGATCTCTAGTGAATCTGCAACAATATTTGAGACCTCCCTGCTCAAAAATGAAGAGCTGAAAGTCTAACTCTGCCATTGGAAAAGTAAGATCCTCTTATACTGATGGTTCAGCATAACTGAACCGTGGTGCTAAAGAATCATAGTTATTAGAACAGTTTATTTTTTCTTTTAAAAATAATTATAGGGAATATATGAGCATACCTCTAAGGCTGTATTCCAGTATTTCTTTACAACAGTGATACATTTACATGCACACACACATACCCTCAATACCTCTGTGGGTAGCACATCCCTAATTAAATAGTCACCCAAAAATGCATGCTGATAAAACCTGTACTTCCCCGATACCTCATATGTTTAATTCTTTCTGTACATTACTCTCTCCCCCCTTTGGTAATATCTGTCTTCTTGCCCACTAAACTTCTGTCCTTTGGGATTACTATCAACATTCTAGATCTCAGACCAACATCAAAAAGCCTTGGTTTCCCACCTCCCCCCCCCTCAAAAAAAAAAGAACAGCCTGCCACACAAATACATCCCTAGTTACTTTAGTCATCTATTTCTATAACTCTTGCCCCTCAGGCATTCCCTATGCAAAATTATCAATTTCACGCCACTTTTGGATAACATGTATGAAGTATCACTTTCGACTGAGTGCTACAACACAGGTACCATCCCCAGATGGCATTTTTTGATCATTTTGGAGGGCAGAATATAATGAATTGCCTTAGAAACAGGCCAAGACCCAAGAAGAATGTAACATTAAAATGAAGGCTATTAGGAAAAAAAAAATCAGATGATCAACAATGAAATCACAGCTAAATTATACTATACGTAGCATCATTCTGGACAGCCTTCTTATGTTTTGATTCCTCATGCAGACAGTTTGGGTTCCTATATCTTTTTAATCTCTCATTTAAAAAGTTGCTTTATTTGCATAGTTGTCAACTCAAAATGCATATATTTCCCATTGCATACATAATCTCCCTTTGATATTCTTTGGCTGGAATGAAGTTAATTTGTATATCTTTTCTTGTCCCAGCCTGAATTAAGATCCCATTCCCCTCAAGGTGTCTGTCCTCTCCTGGTGGGCGATCCCTTAGAAAAGCTAATTAGATTTTTTCTTGACCTGACTCAGAGGGTTACCTAAAGCAATTTGTCTGTAGCTCAGTCTCCACCATTATTTGAAAAAGGTCTCTATTTTCAATAATTCCATAGCTCTCCATAATACTACCTCATTCAAATAGATTGAGATAATTCTGTTAAGAAATCCTGTCTCCTCAACTCCCCCCCCCTCCTCCAAAGAAGAAGAATTTCATCCTAAAATTGCACTGGCCTATGGTACAAATCCATAATATTCAGTCTTGGACGTATAAGAGCTTTAAGTTCCAATAATTGGAAACTCATGAAGGCTAAAAACAGGAAGATTTATATAATTAGAAAACCAAAAACTCTCATTTGCTGATAGGATAATAATTTCAAATACTGGTATAAGACTTTGTAGTCACTCTACCATGGATAAAAGAGCTGTTTAATGAGAGTTCTGAGACACATTTTAAGTTATGGGTTTTTCCCCCCCTCTCTCTTTCCAGACCCATAAAAGCAGAGAGGTGCCTGGAGCAAAAACCTCAGTTGGTGAAGGCAATGTTGCTCCAAAGAGAAGGAAATTCCAATGCCTTACACCAGTTGAGAAATTGTCTCATGATACCTAAAGCACCTGGCATTAGAAGTAGCCTCACAAAAAAATAGAACCAAACAAGAAAATGGACTCTCCATCATTGGAGTTATTTAAGAACATGTTCAAGAGAGATCTTTCAGGGATGATCTGGGTGGTGCTTTGTCCTCCTATGAGAGTAGGGGACAGGACATGATGACCTCAAGCTCCCTTCTAGTATTCTATGATTCAATGAAAAAAAATCAGTGACTCTCACATAATTCTATTAAAATAGCTTTGATAAGACACAACATACAAGATGGCAAGGGGTGGAAGAAAAGATGCCACCCACACCTGTGTGGGTTGTCTATATTAGTCACTCAGAGCTTCTCCACTCAGAACAAGTGTGGGATATTCCAAACTCATGCCAAAGAAACTTTACATTTGTCTATATCACCAAAATTGGTTAAATACACACTGAAGGTTAGGTCTTCAGGTGGTGTGAACCCACAGAGTTTCTTCAAAGTCAATGGAGCCACACTGATTTACACCATCTTCAGGTTGGGTTCTGTAGGTACTATAAAATATTGCTGAAAAAATTTTGTGTTCCTGCCTTTTAAAATAAAAAAAAAAAACCCAAAGACAAAGGATGCTATTCTGTTCTACATAAATACATAGGAATTTTCCTGTGACATTCAACATGAAAGCTATAAAGCAACTCAGATTTAAATTAGGAGACAAACATATTCTACGGCATTGGTGGTGATTTTTTGCTCTTCGTGGTCTGTTGGTGCATACTCACAAAATTGTTAAGTGATCAGCACATTTGTTGGATAAAAATAAGATTAATTTCAGGCCGATTAGGTTAAATGTTAAAAAAATATAGCAACATTTTATATAATAAACTGATAATGACACAGAATTGATATTAAACGCATGCTTATACTTAAAGAAAGATCTTCCCAAACACACCAATACTAATGTTGAGCTAACTACGAAAGAAAATCACATTGCTACCATTTTATTACACATGACAAGGATGTCATAATTCAAATAATATGCGCAAGAAATCATCAATGCATGAATACATCTTCTCTGGTTAATTGACACAGCTTGCCAAACATAAAATGTGACCTTCATGTTGTATTAATCAATTCCCCAAAAACCCATCATTTTCCGGTAAAAGCAATCATTTCACACTTGTTCCTTTTCCTCCAATGAAAGAAAAAAAGATTCCCAATTCCATAACAATGATTTGAGGATGAAAGCACAGAAGTGCTTCAATTACACTTCTTCAGTCAGAAGGCCATTAAGGGCCCTCAATGCTCTCCATGACCATTTGGACTTAACTGCTTCTAAATGTGAAAAGCCTCCAGACCGTACATTTTAAAAGATTTAACACACTTTAACGCAGACTTTTCTTACCAATTTACTCATACAAAAAGGGATAGTTTTTCCTGAGTTATAATTCAGAATTCTCATTGCTGATTTGTGTATCAAGTCAATGCCTTCCTTTTGGGTAAGGAGAGGGGAAGCATTACTATGGGTAACCGTTAAAAGGTATTTTGTAAAATCCCCCCCAAAATTAATAATAAACCTAATTATATATAATATGGCCCATTATATGAAGGAGGTGACACTACCATTACAGCCCAGGAAGCCAGGGGCAAGAGAATGGAACCTGCCAAAGAATCTTTAACTAGGAGGTTGCTTCCAATAGGGACATGTCTCTCTTCCTCCTCATAGACTCATAGACTTTAAGGTCAGAAGGGACCATTATGATCATCTAGTCTGACCCCCTGCACAGTGCAGGCCACAAAATCTCACCCACCCCTCCTAGAATAATCCTCTCACCTATATCTCAGATATTGAAGCCTTCAAATACTTTGAAGACCCCAAGATGCAGAGAATCCTCCAGCTGTGATCTGTACCCCATGCTACAGAGGAAGGCGAAAAACCTCCAGGGCCTCTGCCAATCTACCCTGGAGGAAAATTCCTTCCCGACCCCAAATATGGCGATCAGCTAAACCCTGAGCATGTGGGCAAGACTCATCAGCCAGACACCCAGACAGTTCTCTATAGTAACTCCTATCACCCCTCCATTGACCTATTTCCCACTGATAATGAAATTTCCCACTGATAATCCCCGTTACATCTTTCCCACTCTCACCATTGCTTGATTTTCTTGCCCATCTCCCTTTCTTATGGCAAGGATTCCAATCCCCACAACACTACCCAAATCCCATGGGCATCTTGTGTCTACTGCCACCAAACTGCAGTGTATCTGCACTGTTGCCAGAGTTGAGGCATGCTAGTATCATAAGCACACATGTGCCCAGGGCGTGGGAGAGGGCATAATGTTCATACTGAATTCTTTGGCCAGAGTCAGGCAGCATGCGGGGAATTGTGCTATTTGCCCAGAATTTACTGGGTGTGACAGATTGTTGAGTGGGAGACGGAGCAGCAAGGGGAGCAAGGATAGGATGAAAACTACTATCATATCTAATGAATACAATAGCCACAGAATCCTTTGTCATCTTTGATGTAGACACTCCAGACATGTAAAAAATGTTTTCAGGGCTTCTCCATTACGTGTCTCGCTCTTGTCCGCGATTGGCGCTGGGAGCCTCTGATTGCATCTGACATAGGAATGACGCCTTGGGAAGAAGGAGAAGCCCTGTCCGTGCTCCTGAGTGCTGTTCAAGTGCGTTGTGGACTCGCTCGTGCTTCACCGGGACCATGCAGAGGACGGGCAGCACCCTGGGATCTCCATGTGTCCAGGTCAGTCCCGTTCCCCGCCGGCCGATTCCCACATGCCTCTTCCCCCCCCCTCCCCCCCCCCAACCACCTCCCGGCAAGACCTGCTTCCTGCCAGCCGGTTCTCCTCCTCCTGATCTCCCCAGGTCAGCCCCGCTCCCCGCCTCCCCAAACTCTCCCAACCAGCCCTGCTGCTGCCGACCCCTTCCCCCACCAGCCCCGCCGGCCACCTCCTCCCCCGCCCCCAATCTCTCCCATCCACCCTGCTGCTGCCGACCCCTTCCCCCACCAGCCCCGCCGGCCACCTCCTCCCCCGCCCCCGATCTCCTCCAGCCAGCCCCGCTGCCCCCCGACCCTCCCCCAACCAGCCCTGCTTGCCGCTGGCCGCCCCCACCGATCTCCCCCAGCCAGCCTCACTGCCCCCGACCGCCCAGCTTCCTGTCCCCCCTCCCGGTCAGCCCTGCTCCTCTCCCAGACGGACCCTTCTCCCCCCCCCCCCAGACGGTCCCTTCTTCCCCCCCCCCCCCATCAAGCGTGTCCAGTATTTTTTCTGAAGCTGCCTGGTAACCCTATTTCTCAGTTGCTCGTAGAAGAATCCTGGTCCACTTGCGACTCTTGGTTCCAAGGATCCTATAACATGCAACCTAGTTCTGCTCGGTCCCTGTCCCCACAGGCTCCTTCAAAACTGCCCTCTCTCTCGTCCCTGGCCTTTTTTCTGGGTTTTACACAGGAGCCTACTCTACTCCTCATGACTACCTCACTCCCCTCTTAGCCTCCTGCGACACTCATCACTCCAGGACTTACTCTCCCCCTGAACTTCTTCCTGGATGCTGACAGTGTCCCTCCTCGCTGGGAGTGGCTGTGGTCCTCTTCCCCTGCAGCCCCCTTCTGCTTTCAGTCTCCCGGCTTTATAATGTTGGTCTACCTCTTTCCCAGCTGGGTTTCACTCTCCATTATCCTGCCTCTCCTTTGCTCAGGTCACACTCAATGACCTGAGAAGCTATTTAGGTTCTCATTAACCCTATCCTGGCTGACGTGGGGAGCACATCCCATCATATTCAGGTACTTGTCTTATGCCTGATGGTCAAAGGATTAGGACTGCAGGGGTACACGAGTGCTGCATTTGTTCTGCAGCTGAGCAGGTATATGTTGGCATTTAAGGCATAAAACCAATACCTATCAGACACGGTGTTATTTGTTACTTGTGAGTCTTTGTTGCACTATTACATCCTCTGGGTATATTATAAAGCATGACCCCTATACCTTTGACTCTGAGGAGAGCTCCTTTTCATTTTCAAAAGAATTTAAACATAAAGCACTGTGTGGGGAGGCAGTTGCCATGAGACATAATGGAAATAAACTTCAGAAGCTTAAGACTTTCAGAAATACAAGTGATTATCTAAATTAAACCTCTGCACCTAGACTCTCTTGGTCACTTCCCCTCAGTGCCTTTGCAGTTTAGACAGCTTCCACTCATTGGTGACACTGGTGAACTCTAAGTCCTTGCTGACAAAATCTACCCTGAGAGCCAGTCTGGAGCCACAGCTAGACATTTCACGACTGACCTGTCCTTCACACTGCACTTGTTGCAAGAAAAGAAATGTTGTGAACAGGCGTCTTACCGTGAAGCATTTGGTGACCTACAAAATGCCTTTGACATGGTTAGCAGGAATGGTATTATAAAGACACTGATGAAAATTGTCTGCCCAAAAAAGTTGTTCTCCCCATGAAGGAGTTTCACAAGAGAACGAAGACTACCATTACGTATGAAAAAGAATCATCATCTAAAAGTTTAGTATCGACACTGGTATGAAGAAAGGTTGTGTTTTAGTGCTCACTGGCTTTGTTATCTTCCCCTATTTTGCATCAGTATGCCTTTGGGAATTATCAGTCTGGCATACTAATTGAATTGAGGCTGGATGGCAGCTTTTTTAACATCAGATGATCCCAGAGCAGAAGTCGTATCACTGTTGACTATTCAGGATCTGCTTTTCACAGATGACACCATATTTGCCTGCAATTCACCTCACACTGCAAATCATAATGAACAAGTTTACTGATGCATGCACCAAGTGTGACATGATAACCAGTATCAAGGGATCAGCTGTCATGTCATAAGGAACCAACAAAATGCTGATTGAGCAACAAAATGGCAAATGAAATTTAATGTGGATAAGTGTAAAGTAATACACATTGGAAAAAATAACCCCAACTATACGTACAGTATGATGGGGGCTAATTTAACTACAACTAATCAGGAAGGAGATCTTGGAGTTATAGTGAATAGCTCTCTGAAAATGTCCACGCAGTGTGCGGCAGCAGTCAAAAAGGCAAATAGGATGTTAGGAATTATTAAAAAAAGGGATAGAAAATTAGATGAACCTTACTGCCCCTATATAAAACTATAGTATGCCCACATCTTGAATACTGCGTACAGATGTGGTGGTCTCACCACAAAAAAGATATTTGGGCATTAGAAAAGGTTCAGAAAAGAGCAACTAAAATGATTAAGGGTTTGGAATGGGTCCCATATGAAGATAGGCTAAAGCGACTGGGACTTTTCAGTTTAGAAAAGAGGAGACTGAGGGGGGATAGGATAGAGGTCTATAAAATCATGACAGGTATGGAGAGGGTGAATAAGGGAATACTTGTTCCCATAATACAAGAACTAGAGGACACTAAATGAAATTAATGGGTAGCAGGTTTAAAACTAATCAAAGAAAGTTCTTCTTCACACAGCACACAGTCAACCTGTGGAACTCCTTGCCTGAGGAGGCTGTGAAGGCTAGGACTATAACAGAGTTTTTAAAAAAGCTAGATAAATTCATGGAGGTTAGGTCCATAAAAGGCTATTAGCCAAGGGGTAAGGAACAGTGCCCAGGCCTCGGTTTGTCAAAGGTTGGAGAAGGATGGCAGGAGACAAATTGCTTGATCATTGTCTTCAGCCCACCCCCACCTGGGCACCTGGCACCGGCCACTGTCGGCAGGCAGGATACTGGGCTCGATGGACCTTTGGTCTGACCCAGCACGGCCGTTCTTATGTTCTTAACATTCCACCCAAAATCTGTGTCAGGATTGAAGCTTTCGACAGTGTGGCTCCTTTCTGCTTTCTTGGCTCAATTCTAACCAGTTCACTTAACCTTCATGGGCAACATGATTCTAGAATAAGCAAAGCTTTTGTTATCTTTGACAAGCTCATCTCATGTATCTGGAACAGGTTGCTAACTGAACACAAAGGTGTCTGTTTTTCAGGCTTGTGACCTTAGTTCTTTATGGTTGTGAAAGCTGGGTTATGTAGTCCAAACAGGGACTGGGACTGAACAGTCTCCACCTCTGCAGGCTTAGAAAAATTCCAGGAGTTGCTTGGTACCAGTAGATCACCAATGACAAGATTCTTGAGAGAACTGGCCTACAGTCTATGCAGGGTTTGTTGGCTGGGGCACATGAAGCACAAGCCTCAAGAGCCTCTCCCAAAAGCTGTGCTCTATGACCAACTTAGGAACCACTCACAATGCAAAGGACGGCCAAAGTTGAGATACAATAAGGTCAAGCAAGGTCTCAAGAAATTCATTATTCCCACCGACACGAGCGAAAATCCTGCCCACAACTGCTCAGTTTGAAAAAGCCAGGTTAAGACTGGTGCAGTCACCACGGAAAGCCAGAGAGCCCAAGTTAAGGCCTAGAAGCATTCCACAAAGCAGAGTCCCATCAGGAAAGTAGCCATTAGCCACTGTGAAATGACTTCATTCATTGGTCTCCTCTTCCCATACCACTGCACTAAGCATCACTGCTAGACCAAGTTGGCAGTGTAAAGATGTTGAACAGATATACAAGGTAACAAGCGTGATCTGGTCCTCATTAAGACTCCAGAGCTAACAACTGAAATGAAGGACTATGTAACCTATCTAGAAACTACAGCACAACTTGTCTGAGGATGAGACAGAGAAAACATGCACTGAACAGTACATTATACTAGATTTTCAGAATTTTCCAAGTTTTAAACATAGAAAATGCAGGCCAAAATAGAGTCACTAGGGAGAAGTAACAATTACTCAAAATTAGATAAACAGAAAATGCATAGATGTGGGAAGGAAAAGTGAGGACCAGAAAGAACAAGGGAGACAGTAGAGGTAATATTACTTTGTAGAAAGTCTGCAGCCATATCATTTTCATTTCATTTCAATACATCTATAGTCTGGGGAGAGAGCCAGAAAGAAGGCAGGATCTAAGAAATCCATCAGTTTAGTGTTGAAATGAATACCAGTGAATGCAGACCCAGTTAGCCTTAATCTACCCCTGTCTCTGATCATCTCACTCAATCAAGATCCATACACAGGCAGATAATTTTCTATAATACAGAATACTGATAAGAACAGAAAGCAGCCCTGAAATGACTGCACAAATGTGGATCTCAGCCAGTTTCAACTTTTTTTTCCATTTTACAAAGCACCAAGAAGGCTTACTATATGTCAATGCCTTTGAAATTTCAATTTTAAGTTATAAAACCTTGAGAGTTCTCTCTCCTCTGCTTAAAATAAAACTGAAAAAATTGTGTGTGTGGGGGGGGGGGGGGTGTTTTAATAGAAGTGAAAAAGGAAAGTTTCAGCTAAATGCAATTAAAATGGCAGAGGAGTTAAATCCCCAAAATGAGTATGTAACAGGAAAGACATTTAAACTGAGCTACCAGGCAGACTAATACCCATCTGAGAATATTCTAAAGCAGCTACAGATGTTCAGTCAATTAACTGAACACGCAGTACGCCATATAACAGAAATAGATTCTTTCATGGTTAATGTTGAGGAGGCTCATCACACAGTCGTGTGATTTTTGTAAACAGAATAATGTTCCTACCCCTTGCTGGTGTTTATGTCCCGCCTCCCTCCCCCACTGCAATTCCTCTTTTCTCATTCCCAAGCCTCGCTCTCTTCTGATTGCCTTTTCACATTTCTTATTGGTGAGCACAGTGGGAAAGAAGCTAACTCCTCACGGTTGAAAAGTATTTTTTTGAGATGAAGCCTTTTACCATTGTTCAGGGCTGATCTTCACCCATATCCTTAAGGTCGGTCTATATGTTATGCTTAAAAGAAGCACACAGGATCTTTTTCAGGGGGATAAGGCAACACGTTGCATTTATTGATAATATAACAAAGTAGCATATGCATATACACACATATCCTGCTGATGGAAGAGTTACCAGTCTGTTGCTTGCCCCAACCTATTGGCCAGATAGGTCGGTGAGAGGAAGGAGCTGGGTTCTTGTCAGTCTGGACTGATGCTCCTCATGGTCTTGCTTAGCAGGACAAAACCCGAAGAATTTTTTTTTTCATAGCAGGCTTTAGAAATTGTCTAATTTTGAGACCCTCAAAAGCACCACCGGTTCTATCGTGTTATTGTTCTGATGCTTCCCAATAAGAAATTTAATCAAATGACACAGGGTCACAAATTTGTGACAGGTGATGAGGATGAATATTCTTTCCAAGTTCTTTCCTACTAGCCCGAGAGACAACCATCTAGTTATCTAAACTGGGAAAATGAGGACTTTACAAATTAAAGTTTATAATTGTAAAATGTGTGTCCCTCTAGTGTTAACAACCAATTAACACATTTTTTAAAAAACACCACTGTCTGACTACATTAAATGTAAGTGGTAGTCACATGTCAGCTAATCCATTTCCTAAGCTTAGCTTATTTTCCCATTGTATTTCCCCTTGTTTTCATACCACAGTAAGGAAAGGACATGATAGCTCAAGCAATATTGAAATTAGTTAGCAAGACCTCTTTAAATATCCGTACCAGATTTGATGTAACCAAGATAACACAGGGTATCCTTGATATGTTTGAGGCTTTGGTTTAAAAATTGCAAGAAGCTGTGAGCTGCACTGAGAACACAAAGGTAACATTCAAGGGCAATGCAGCTATTCTAGTGAAGACAAAGATACTGAAACAGAAATTATAGTTGTTGATGTAGATTAGGAAACATCTAGTCGACAGAGGTACTTTAAGTCATGGAGGCTGAAAAGGTTTTTTTTTTTTTTTTTAAATCTGATTTGTAAAGTACTCAGAATAATAACTTTAAAGTCCACATTTAGAATTATGTCAGCAAACCAGGTGTCCATAAATGCCAGTCAGCCTCGGCACTGCATGGTATTTTTACTTTGGTGGTGCACAAAATACTGCAGAAATATAAATCTGAATCTAATTTTCAAAGTTCAAGAGTTTTATTTCATCCCAATTGCAGTCCTGTTCTGAAGTCAATCATGGTCACTAACGTAAGTTTGAAATAGGGCCATATATTATTTTAATCAACCCAGGTGATGCTTTCTTATGCAAAGCATGTTTCATTTTTCTTTCCCGCAAAAAACACTTTTATCTTCTAATCTTAGGGAAAGAGAACATTTATCCTGCTTGTGTCTGATGGACAGATATAGCAAGCTCTTTACTCTGCTGACTATCAACTCTGGAGTATCTGGAAAGAGATAGACCATTCTTCTGCTACTACCCAACTGCCCAGGTATAACATTCACTTTATGCTTTTTTAAAAGTACTTCTGTACCACTAACTCATTTTAATAAAAAAACTGAGTAGCTAATAGTAGGCCAAAAGGAAGTGCAAAATGCCAGATAACCTGTCCAGAAATTACCCTAAAATGGATTCCACAATTCTTTAAAAACAAAAAACAAAAAAAACGCGTGCACACACACACACCATATCACACTCACAACCCCCTGGTCTGGCAGCCATTGCTCATTTAGTTGACTGCATGCAGAAATGGTTTAATTTAGCAGGTGCACGTTAAACTAAGGAGCGGGAGTGGGGGATGTGGGGCTGTTACAATCTTAGAAGCATCCAGAGTGGAAAACCATTTATCCTTGGGTCAAAAGTTTTTTGCCCTGTCATGGTGAGGTAAGCCTTTGGTTTGCCACGACTTTCATAGCAAACAAAGGGCCAGAGGACCACAATTGTAGTTCTATAATCCACAATTTCTAAATTCTATGCCCCACTGATGTATTCAGTCACCATGAAATACCCTACCAAACTCAATGACCAAAACAGACATACTTCCCTCTGTGAGGAAGATTACTTGGCATCACTTGTAACCACAAGGAGGCCCTTTATCCCGCCTGCCTCAGGGCTGCCCAGCTGTCCCTCGTCCCATCCTGACCAGACCGGACCCGACCCTGAGGTGGTGGGACTCGAACCCATGACCCTGTCCTCCCCAAGCAAGGAGTTTATCAATAACATTTTGATAAAGTTATTATCAAAACGAATAACTTTATTAGTCACATATAGGCAGACCTGAATATTTGACAAAGGTGTTAGACCAAGTGATTGAAATAAGGGGTTGCTTGGCAATACATACACGCAAGAAGGGATTTATCATTCTGGGCCCACAGTGTCTGATTTAAGACTTAGGAAAAGCAACTTTTGACAGTTTTTCAATGTGCCTACAAAAATAGAGACCTTCTGCATTACATCTCTCTGTCATTGTCACAGGAATCAGGCTGTGTCAGAAGGCATTTCTCCTTTAGATGACAGACAGACAGACAGGAAGGAAGGAAGGAAGGAAGAATGAAAGAAAGAAAGAAGCCTTCCTCAATTTGTAGATTGTCTTTGGTCTTCTTGGTAAGGAGAAATGATTTAAATTGTCTAAGCAATCTGAATAGTTGGACACCTGGTATTTGAGGCTGAAAGGCACTTAAATTGCTTTTGCACTTGGAATACCATTAACATCTCTCACTCAAAAAGGCAAAAGGAGAAGAGGGGTCTACATTATAACTTGCCAAAATAAAATAAATATTTGAAAATGAAAAACTAATATAAACCAAGACAGTTCAATTCTTTGCCTGAGCGGGCAGGCAGACTGACACAAGCACCGAACATGGATGCATGGGTGCTATAAAAGGTCTCAGGTAGAGAGAGGACTGCCTTAATTCTTTAAAGGCTCTCAGAGCTTTGTCTCTTGTAATATCTAACAAGGTCTTCAAAAACAATTCCCTACCCTCACCCACAATGATTTTGGAGAGCAGGGACCTTGAGGACTGTGGTCCGGAGAGTGATTTCCAGAACCTGCCTGGCTGGCTCCAGTGATCCTAGAAGTGGTATGCACTTAGGCTATAGAAGACTGCAAAAAAACCACACCCACAAACACGATACAGCTATGGCTGGTCCCCTTCTGGGAATTTAATCCATATGGCGTGTTTTTCTTGGAGTCAAAGGAACTGGAGGCATGGAAAAACTGCCATATGACGAACAACTGAAAGGACCTAAGGTAAACAGCTCCAGAAGGAAGCAAACAGGAGAACATGCAAAGGTATACAAGAGGTAGATTGGTCCTTCAATCCACTCCTTTTTGTAGTATAAAATACAAGGGGCATTCTGTGACACTGAAAAGAAGAAAATGTAAAGCGATAGGAGTTCCTTCCTCCCTACCCACGTACAATGCACAGTTAGCCTGTGAAACTCATTGCAACAACGTATCGTTAAAACCAGGGTCTTAGCAAGACTTAGGCTCTGTCTTCTCTTAAATGCTTAAAGTGCAGCCACGGCAGCACTTTAAACCTGAAGGCATGGCCAAGACAGCATGAGCACTGGCAAAAAACTCTCCCCGCACTATGTGAACCACCCTCATAAGGAGAGTAGCTCACTGCTCTGGAAGTGTAGCTCACAGTGCATGAGCCAGGTTCACACTTGCACTGTACTACGCTGTAACTTGCTGCACTCAGGGAGGAACATTTTCATATCTTGAGCTAGAAAGTTACAGCACTGTACAGTGTAGACTTGGCCTTAGAAGGAGATTGGACCATAATAGGAGTAATAAGCATATCCTGAATTACGATAATACATGTGAAAAAATAAAACAGGAGAATTGGAAGGAATATAAATGCTCATACTCCAGACCATAAACCAACCTCTAGGGGTTAGGAAGACTCTTTCCTGGGGAGCAGGTTCTCTCATTCACTAAGGTGTCTCTTACCCCTCTTTCTGAAGCAGTTGGTACTGGCCACTTTTAAAGAAGGGACTTGGATTTGTCCAGTACGGCAATTCCAGCACTTTGGAGGTGAGCAATGTGGAAAGGTGCTATGTCCAGAATGGCAACCTTTAGTGGACAGATATAGTGCCAAAAATAATTCCTGGCTACTCCAAGCTACTAGTCAAAGAGAATCTCAGTCAAGATCAGGATAGAAATAGCATTATTTTTTTTCTTATATATTAACTCGGATAATATTTCCCAAATAAAATCCATTTATAATTCATATTTATTTTGTTGTTACATGAATTCGTATTTATTTTGTTGTTACATAGGCATAGAATATCTCCATCTAATTAGAAATGCATCCCTTTTTTGCAAGTAAAATTAAGCACTCCACAGTTGGGATCCCCAATGTAATATTACTCCACAGCTAAGATTATACTGAAATCAATTCATGCTGATGTGTTAATTACCACTTTACCTAAACTTATAGGACACATCACTTAATGCTGTTCAGAGCTGGGGAAAGGCTTAGTATCTAATAAGTTTGGAAGAGATTTTGTAGATTGCAATTACGGTTTAAGGAGGCAGGTGAATGGCAGAATTATTGCCATTAATTTTAATTTGTTAAGACATGTATAGGGAGCCTGGGAGACATGTGGGGGAGCAAAAGGAGGCATCAGCTGGTTAAGATGGTCCATGATAGGAGGTCTGGCAGGCCAGGAGGTCTAGTGGTTAGTGCTCCTGACTTATAGCCTTTTGCCGCTCAGTCAAAATCATAGGTACATCTGTTCCTGACCTTAAGCTAGCAATTTTCAGCTTCCATTCCCTCCCATCTATTGGCAACATTTGGGTACAGGGCCTTAAGAGGATGCAAGAGGGCGATACAGACCCTCCCTCTGCACTAGGTCTTAGCTCAAGGGAAGTGACACTGGAAGGGTCCTCTGAAGAGAGTTTAATTTTCTCCCCAGGCTACTTACTATTAAGTACAGCATGAATCTGAAGATGATCAGGAGAGATGAAGAAGCTGTGCTTGGTGCACTCAAATCTGAATCCTGGACTGGATGTAGCACAGTCACCTAGAATGCAAGTCGCATGATGGAGTTAACTTTGGATATAGCCACTATCCTCTGCAACGTAGTCTCTGTGTACACAAAAACGTCTCACCCTGGTGGTGCTGGATGCACCAAGGCCAAAAGAACTTAGAGTGAGTGACAAAGCCTCTGGATCAAGCCATAATTCACATCCATTGTGACAACGATGGGCAACTTGGCTTCCAACCAGATTACGTTTTTCATCTTGGCTTAGGGCGTGGCTTGGAACCTAAGCACAAACCGCTTATTGCGTATGCCCTTAACCAAATGTTACCTCCTGGAGGTCTGAGGTTGTGATGTACCTGACCTGGCATGATGAAAAGCCAGTGTTCATTGTCTCCCTTTAAACATTGTGGAACTAGGATACAGTGCTTCGTGCTCACAGGTCATCCTGGTTTACATTGGACCTGCAAAAGACCACATGGCAGGACAAATTGCCAGAGTACTGATGGCCAAACTCTCCGGGTAATCAAATGTATGGTAGGATTCATTTGCTTTTCAAATGCTTACGTCATGGCTGAGCTGAGCAGCTTTCTCTACCTGCACCATAACAGTGCGGTCATCTCAATACAAGAATTTGTCAGGGGCCGAACGATCAGGGGATTGTAAGGTCAAGAAGCTTAACAGTTTGGGGCATGGGAAGGTGAAACTTCTAAAGTCATCATGCTGCTTAGTCCCTGATAAGGAGCTTATGGCAACTTTGTTAACCGGGGAACATGAAAATCCCGAGCTCTGCAAGTTTCACCAGTGAAGTTACTCAACCTTGATACCTCCAGATTCTTAGTCGTCCAGCTTGCTTTATAAAATGAAGAAAATTCAAGGCTACACAGGTTGAGCGGCTGAGTGAGTGACAGAACAAAAAACAAAACAAAAATACCCAAGTAATATAGTAATCCTACAGTGACTCTCAGGCTCCTCCCTCAGATAACAGGACTGTTTATCTAACCAGGGGTATCACCAGGGATACCCAACAGCTGAAGGCAGAGAATCAACTATGTGCTGTATAGATCTCCAAGTGCTGTCCATTGAAGCCATAACAGATGAGAGCTGCTGCTATGGATTAATCAAAGCACACCAATATGCCATAATGGTAGAAATAATGTAAGTGTCCTGTGAGTGAAGTAACTGTGTTGGTATTAGGTATTAGAGAGTCCTGTAGGAAAGTGCTGATCCATAATAATTTGGAGCTACAGGAAGAGCAAACAGGAAAGGGCAGCAACACAACAAAACTGTACAAGCAGGCTCAGACTTGCACTTGAAAGAAAAAAACGGGGGAAAGCTGTTGGCTAACAAATTGTAAGTTTTATCTTGGGGGGAGGGGGGGAGGAGAGAGAGAAAAATCAGGTCCCGGAGAGAGCAAAAGAACAGGTAAAAATCCCTTCTTCTCAAGAGAAGCAGGGATGGGGTTGATTATCAGAAGTTGTCCAGAGAACAGCGCAACAAATAGAAAGACTCTGTGGAAGGAGTCAAGTGTGGGATCTTCTTTCAGATCCATGAATGATAACGCAAAGGGAGAGACAGACAAGCATGTAGACAGTTTTACTGTGTTTTAAGATATATTTTCTCTTAACTGCTTTTTCTTTAAATGCTTTACTTTGAGGAAGTAATTGGGCCCCTGATTAACACGGTCATTGATCCAAAAGGGAGCAGAATGGAAGAGTCTGATTCTCAATCTCACCTGGATGATAAACAAGTGACAACAGGTCTAAGGCTGGCCCTATACGGTGAGCAACATTGAACTAAGGTACATAACTGCGTACCTTACATCAAGTTACTGCTGCGTCTCCACTGCAGAGGGTCGACGAGAGAAATGCTCCCGTCAACTCCCCGTATGCTTCTCAATCCAGTAGAGTACCGGAGGTGATGAGTGTGTAATCAGCGGGTGATTAGGTAGGTCTTCATTAGACCTGCTAAATCTACTCCTGGGGGATCGATCCTCACAGAGCTGATGTCCTGGTAAATGTAGACAAGCCCCTAAAGTAGGAGAATCATGTGAGTCCATCCTCAGCCGGGTAGCAGCCTGAAACCTGAGACTGGGTTGTACTCACAAAGACCAGAAAGGATCAGCTGCTCACTTCACTCAGTATCTCTGACAATAGCCATCATGGGTGTTGCAGATTCTTTCAACAAGGAGGAAGAGATGGGATTTGCAGGATGGCTCCCGCTGACTAAAAAACATTAGTCCCAGGATATGACTATGCAAAATAATTACTAAAGAACTACTGTGACTGGTGGTGCTAGAACTAGAGGTGCTACTATACCCCTCAGTTTGAAGCAGTAACAACAAATGTCAAATATTTGGTCATGGTCATCAGCACCCCGATAAAAAATTGTTCCAGCACGCTGTGGCCTTTATGACAGAATGTAAAAAAAAAAAATCCAAACATTACAGTTAGAACAAGCACTGTATAGCAAAAACAAATATGTTCAAATGTAAGGCATTCTCTGTGCTTCTCACTGGAGCAGAAAACCCCCAAAACAAAAGCCCATTCTTCACATAATAGCCTGCATGAGGAGAGTGTAGATAAATGAAACATGAGTTTCTCTGATATTACAGCTCCTTTGACCACTGCGTGGCTTGCCAAACAGAATGCTTTAGGCTTATTCAGGTAGCAGCACACAAATAGACCAAATCTCAGCATTTAACGAACTGGACTCCCAATCCTTTACCAGAAGCAGCTGAATTTCTTTACAATATTCGAACAAAGATAACCAGTATGAAACTCAAAATTCAATACTGTTATGGTGAACGATGGATAAGCTGCAACATCTAGAAACAGAGCAAGCTAAAGGTATAAAAGAAAAAGCCCTCCGCACATATGCTGCTGTTTCAGTTATATGTAATTGACTAGTCTAATCCTTTGCAAGACTCCCTCATTTATTGCCTAATAACTTCAACTGAACATTGAAGAGAAAGTAAAATGAAAAATAAGGGTCAGCCACAAAAGGAACTCTGCTGTTCTGAGAAAACACTGAAAAACTAATTCTTTTACATTAATCTAGAACCTGGCACATCAAACGTCGCCTCTTTGGTAGAGGGTAGAAATCACAGACAACAGTCTGGTGGAATGGGGACAGTTCACGTGGGTTTCCTTTGCTTAACTTTACTCTTTTTAGAAATCTGAGAAGTCTTTAACCCACAGTTACTAAGACAGAGCAAGCTTCCCTTATGCACAGAGCCCAACACGAGTGCAAGTGGGAGAGTAGCATGCATACTGCGCCTTTCCATGTCCAAACCTGACCTGTGTACAAACCTCAGGTATTCTGCACACTAACCCAGATACACAAATTTTCATATGCACACTTATGAAAAAATATGGGAGGAAAGGCTCACATTGAGAAGATAGGCAACTTTGAAAACATTTCTTGAGGACCTAAGAAATTTTGAAGCTGGCATCCAATTTTTAATTGTGAGTTCAGTTCTTAGCAGCCTAAGCCTCAGTGAATTTCAATGTGACAAGGTACCAAGGGTCTAAATTTCATTAAAAAAAATAGGGCTTAAAACCCTAACTTACTTAGATACTCTTGAAAAGTTTACTTATCATCTAAAATAACTCAAAAACAAGATGAAACAACTCGAAGTAATATTCTATTTAGATAATCTGCATTAACCGTAGAAGTATGTTTTTTCATAATTCTGGACATTAAGTTGTTCCCCCCTACACTGACTCCTCCCCAATACATCCCATCATTTAAAATAATCATACATGATGAGTAGTTTCAAACTTGTGTCCTATGCTTAACTTGAAAATAATAATAAGTGGGACATAATTTTAAATAACATTAGGATTTTTTAAAATAAAGCTTATTTGTTTATCACAACTTGATAGCCTCTTGCAAAATTCCTGTCTGGAATTCTCATGTCGTCTTAAATTCATTTTTGGAGAGGACCACACACACACACACCCCACACACCACACACACACACACACACCCCTCTTACCTGTGTTCCCTTGAGAAAATGTTTGACTGCTAGCTCCACAGTTTGGAAGAGGGAGAAAAGACCCCTGAAGACAAGATATAAAGGCTAGAAGTTAAAAATCCAAGGCCAGGTCTACATTAAAGGGGAATGTCAAATCAAGATACGCAACTCCAGCTACACTGAATATACAATTTCCCCACCATCCCAACAGTGGAAGGTCAAGGGGAGCAAATGCTCTCTTTGGCTTTCCGTACTCTTAATAGGAGCAGGAGTACTGGTCATCGGAGGAACCCTCTGAGTTCAATTTAGCATGTCTTAACTAGACCCACTAAATCAAACTCTGGAAGAATGATCACAGAAGTTTTGATCTTCCCCAGAGTGAAGACATGGCCTAAGAATACTGCTGGTAACTACAACAGGTAGAGCACGGTCTTAAAAATATCCATTGGCTCTTTTCAGGTGAGAAATTAAATCTGTTCAAGTTTCATCTACTCAAGAAGGGGAAACTTTCTAAAAAATAAAAAAAAATTAATTATTGAGAAAAAGCATGTTTCAGTATGTGGCTTCTTCCAAAGGGTGTGAAGTGAGGCGATTGGGAGAAAGGTTATATTCCTTTTCATAAGGATGGAAAGCTGCCACACTCCCTGCTTCAACTAGGATTACAAGTAATAGACTTGGGGTCTGACTAGACTTGGAACTCAGGTGAAGCCGACAACTGCTCCCCGTAACAAGGCTGTTGCCCACGTCACAACAAATATTTTGTTTATCTATCATTCTAAAGCAACAGAGGATAAATCAGCACTGCCTCAGGAGGAACTAAATAGAATGGAAACAATAAGTAGTCTTGTGGCACCTTAAAGACTAACAAAAATATATATTGAGTACCATGAACTTTTGTGAGCACACCCCACTTCCTCAGATGAGCAGAGAGAGCAAGTGGATTCTGCCCAGGGAAGCTCATGATACTATATATTTGTTAGTCTAAGGTGCCACAGGACTACTCGTTTTTAAAGTTACAAACAAACGAGGTTATCCCTCTGAGGCAACTGAAACAGAATACTTGAGTCTAAAATAGTTTGTTAATCTCAGTAATATCCAGTTGCTTTCTGAAAAGCTCTCTCTTATGGCAAACCGCCCCCCCCCCCACACACACACACATTTCTGCAGGGAGATAACATGGTCTACTGGACTGTATGGTGGCCCTCAGCAAGTTCTGTTCCTCTATGAACTTTTGCCTGTTTGTTTACTTGTACAATGGGAATAATGATGCTTATCCCCCTTCATAAATTCTGAGAGCTCTGGATGAAGAGTTCTGTTTAAGGGCTAAATATTATTGTCTTCTTACTGATTAAGATACATATTTGTCTCAGCACCAGTCTTGAGAAGGTTTCATTGTAACAACAAAAATCCAGAAAATAACCACTTAACAAAAAATCAGATTCACACGTTCACTATGGTAGGCATATTTCATCATACAGAAATAGTTGGTATCTCCTTAAGTTATTCATATTTACTACTACTCAGCATCCTCTGTGCACTAATTCATTCATCGACAGTGACTGGTACCCATTTGCAATCATTATTACCCGTGTACTCCCACTCAATCAGTTATGCTCCCTTAATTTAAGACCATTCATATCCTAGACATTTCCCATTACTTTATGAAGTCAATGTCATCTGTGGTCATTAACCATAGCCCAAAATGTTATCAAAACTCTGTTGCATCGCTTTTTCTTTCAACAGAGGAACTGGGCTAAATGTGATGGATTGGAATACTCTTTAAAAAAAACATTTTTTCTAATAAAGTTACAAGCTATTATTTGCCATGTCAGCTTTAGTGCTATTTATTTTTGTTATGTAAGCAGCAAAGGGATGTTGGGTGTAAGGGAACAGCAATATTTTGCACGGAGAGAACTGATGATCTGGAGTACTTTACAAAGGATGAAGCTGTTTATAGGCAAGCACTTGGATTTTATTCCTTCTGCTCTATTCACTGCTTGTTACCCTTCTGAATTAACAGTTTTTAATGAAAATCCAAATGTGACTGACTTTATTCCTACACTGACTGTATTCCTACACTGACCTCATTTTTCAAATAAGTCTTTTGCATCCTCAGAGCTTCCTTAATTTTGGTGGAAGCTACAGATGTGCAGAACCTCTGAAAACCAGGCCAGTGTATGGCCGTCTAGGTCTGGGAGGGGAAAGTGTGGGAAAATTTGGTTAGAAGAGGCTACCAGTCAGGAATGTACATTCGTATCCCCCTCTCAATGATCTTGTTCTGAGACCTGGAGTAAACCACTTAAGCTTGTTGGTGCCATAACCCCTTATTAGAGATTGGTTAACTATTATTAAAGCACTTTCAGAACTCAAAGTATTATACATTTCTAAACAATAATCTGAGGGACAATATACAATTCCTTAGAATTACGTAAAACTTACAAACAAACAATCTTATCTTTTAAGTAGAAAATGCACACCTTTTACATAACACCTCTTGTAGAAAGTTAATTTACATTCATTTATGGGCACTGCAAATTAACAAAAAAAACCCCACACTTTTCATAGTCAACAGAAGCAGAAATAAGGACAGATGGGAAGCAAAAAAAAAATGGTGCCAGCATTAATAAAAAATGAATGCTAATTCATGGACAAGAATATTTCCTTAAAAAGCCAGATGGATAAAGTTAGACTGTCCAAGGGATTTACTAGTGACTCAAACCCACACTTTACATAGCAGATAGCCTCGAATACCTTTCTAATATGGCAAGGTCACTATCTTATTTTAACTAAAAACTCCTTGAATAAATTCCCCATTACATTTGCACAAACATATTATCCTTCAGTTTAAGCCAGACTTCTTAAAATTAATATATTCTAAATGCCAAATCAAAGGGAAACCAGGCCTTGACCTGGTTGAGATCATCCATGCCCTCATTTTACTACACTGGCTATTATCCATTGCAGGATCTATTTCAAACTCAGTACTTTCTCCTTTTTAAGTCCTTTCCAAGATTGCAATGACAGAGCAAATGCTGGGAGGACTCACGTAGCACCTTAATTTATCCAGGCATAAACTTTCATGGGCTAGTGCCCACTTTGTCAGAGGCAAATGTTAGTTTTTTGTTACATTATGCGGAGGTGCCTTTGGAGAGAATGCAACATGGCTCCCATGACATTCCATAAAATAGCCAGGTGGTTATGCAGATGCAAAACACATGGTCTAGGAAAGAGTGGCCCTTCCAACAGAAATACAACTCCCCCAAATTGTAATATCCATCCCAAGAGATTGAGCATGCAACTTGGAAGTAAGCATTCTACTACCCTCTCACCTTACTATCCGGCTCCCTGAAGAGTCAGGAAGACGCAGTGATGTCACCAGGGACGGCTCTAGGCACCAGCAAATCAGGCAGGTGCTTGTGGCGGCACTTTGCAAGAGGCAGGATTCAGGTAAGCAGCTGGCGCTGCCCCCCCACCCCGCAATGCCTAGCCCCACCCTGCTGATTTTAAAGGGCCGTGGCCTGGGAAATGCCATGGTTGCGCAGCCAGCTGGCACCAATGCGCACCTGGAGCCTGCTGGCCACCCTGTCTCCTTTCCTGCTCCTCCCCAGCAGTTGCTAAGCAGCCAGCGCTGCCCATGGCAATGCCTAACCCCGCCCCACTGATTTTAAAGGGCCATGGGAGATGCCACGGCTGCACAGCTAGGGTTACCAGGTAGACCCCCACAAAATATCAGACACTTGATTGTGGGTGGCAGGGGAGGGACCAACCGGGAGAAAGGGGGCAGGAGGCGGGGCTGGCGGGGGCTGCGGGTCTGGCTGGGAGGAAGGGGGGGGGGATCAGGAGCCTGGGAGGGGGGCTGGATAGGAGGAGGGGGGGGACCGGAGGAAGGGGGCGGGAAGCAGAGCTGGGGGGGCGGGGTTGAAGTGCAGCCACTGGCCGCAGCCAGAGTCCAACAGGCCGCGCTCCCTCTAGCTGCTAGTAGAAGCTGGGCAGGGGGAGAGGCTGGGAGTCCCAGCCAGTGCCCCACCCCGCCCTGCCCCTGCACATGACCACAGGGCTCCCAGCACCAATCGCAGCCCCATCTCCCAGTTGCTCCCCCACCCGGCTTCCGTCCGGTGCCCCTCCAGAAATTTAGAAAATACCAGACATTGCATGTGTCTGGTATTTTCTGGATTTTTCTACCAGACAGAGGGCGCAAATACCGGACTTTCTGATAGAAAACCAGACACCTGGCAACCCTATCCGCAGCCAGCACTGGCACCATGTGTGCCCGGCCCCGGAGTCTGCTGGCCAGCCCCATCTCCTGAGTCCTGCTCCTCTCCGGCGGCCGCTACCTCCTCCAAGAGCCTCTCCACTCTAAGCGGAGGCTCCACTCCACCAGACCCGCAGCCTGGACCCGGACATCAGCCACGCCTCCGCCTACATCATATGTAAATCCCAGGTAGGACGCCCCCTTCCTGCCTAGGGTTGCCAAGTGTCCAGTATTTTCACCTCCTGTCCAGTAAAAAAATTCAGAGAATACCAGACACGTGAGATATCTGGTATTTTCTGATTTTTTTCCCAGGCCAGGAGGCAAAAATGCCGGGCGCCGAGCACCTGGCAACCCTACAAACACTTAGCGCCCGACCTCCCTCCCAGCCCCCAACACTCCCAGCCCCCATGCTTACCTGGTTCTACAAAATGACTGCTGGCCAAAAGACCTAGGGGAAGCTCCCCTGTTCCTATCCATGCACCCACTCTTAAAGGCTTAAAGGGGACATGCTGTTTTAATGCGGTTTAATTTTTTATTTTAATTGTTTTTTTGGCTTAAGTCTTGGAGTCCTTTTTTTTTTTTTTGCTCAACAACTTTGGTCTCCCTTCCTCCTTCTGCCCCCCCTCCCCCGTGTTTTTTTTGTTTGTTTGTTTGGTTTTTGTGAGGCAGCGGGAGGGGTGGCCAAATTTTTTTTTGCTTGGGGCAGCAAAAAAACCTAGAGCCAGCCCTGGAAGTCATGAGGTCACAACTAAGTTCAGCTCTTCCCAGAACAGCTTCCCTGCTGCTTCAATGCCCTCGTCTTGTCCTTTTGCTGTGTTACAGTTGGCAACATTAGCAGGAAAGGAAGAGCACCAGCAGTTCCTTGTACAGTAAACTTCTGATAATCCTGCACCTTTAGGACCCAGGGGGTGCCGGATTATCAGATATGCCGGACTATCAGAAGGGGGGGCTATGAGAGGTCTGGAGTGGGGTGGGAGGGGATGCCACCCCAGACCCCTCATAGCCCCCCACTTAGGATAGTCCGGCTCTGCCCCAGGAATCCCTGATTCAGCTGCTGCTGGTCAGTTTCAGCAGCAGCTGAATCGGGGATGCCTGCAATAGAACAGTTGGGGTGCTGCCGGGTTGGTCCCGCAGCGCCGAGGGATGGCGCCACAGCACCAACCCAGCAGCACTCCAGCTGCTCTTGGGGACGCCTGGGACAGAGCATCTGGGGTACTGCCCGGTTGGTCCCGTAGCGCTGCCCCTCGGGGCTGTGGGACCAACCCGGCAGCACCCCAGCTGCTCTTGGGGACGCCTGAGGCAGAGCAGCTGGAGTGCTGCCGGGTTGGTCCCGCAGCGCCAAAGGATGGCGCTGCGAGACCAACCCGGCAGGACCCCAGCTGCTCTGCCCCAGGGGTCCCCGATTCAGCCGCTGCTGAAACAGATCAGTGGCTGATTCCAGGAAGCCCCGGGCAGAGCAGCTGCCTTCCTGGAATCAGCCGCTGATCTGTTTCAGCAGCGGCTGAATCGGGGACCCCTGGGGCAGAGCAGCTGGGGTCCTGCCGGGTTGGTCTCGCAGCGCCAAGGGGCGGCGCTACGAGACCAACCTTGCAGCACCCCAGCTGCTCTGCCCCAGGCGTCAGGATTCAGCCTGCTGGTGAAACTGACGCTGCTGGTCAGTTTCAGAAGCTGCTGAATCCCGATGCCTGGGGCAAAGCAGCTGGGGTGCTGCCGGGTTGGTCCCATAGCGCCGTCCTTTGGCGCTGCGGGACCAACCTGGCAGCACTCCAGCTGCTCTGCCCCAGGCGTCCCCAAGAGCAGCTGGGGTGCTGCCGGGTTGGTCCCGCAGCCCCGAGGGGCAGCGCTATGAGACCAACCCGGCAGCACCCCAGCTGCTCTCCTCCCGGCTTCCCGATTTAGCTGCTGGTCAATTTCAGCAGCAGCTGAATGGGGGAAGCCTGTCCGGCTGCCCCAGCACTTCCGGGTTCCTGATGGTGCCGGACCATCAGGAGTCCCAAAGCATTGGATGCCGGACTAATGGAGTTTTACTGTAATAGGTTTTATTTCTGCATACCTATGATTTCTGTCTCAAAGTACCTTAAAGTTTTACAATAGATGCAACTACAGAGAGTGGATGAATAGAGCAAATATCCAAAATACTCAGGAGATACCACTCACACCTAGAAAGGCACTACTTGTCAAGATGACATGCTAATAGAAAGCTACCCATGCCATTTTCAAAAAACCCGTATTTTCTTATCGCCAGGTACAATTTTTGGAGGTGGGTTTTACATTTTCTTTGTAGCAATGGAAGAATTTATCCCATGATGTGATCCAAGTATGGACAGTCCAACAAAGAAAAGCCAGAGTAAAGTCCCAAAATGCAATCGAGATCATAGAGTGAGCTTTCTTCCCATGACCTTGATGATCATTTACACACAGAAGTGGTGCCATGATCTAACCCTATGGTATTGAGAGTTTTTTTGTAGACTTGTAAAATTCTACAGTATCAACAAAATGGAACACAATGATGTTGGGTGGGACAGCAGCAGCAAGGAAGGAGGAACCCAAGATATCAGGATAGATCCGCCTGGGCTGTGTCAGATGTTTGAGTTTGCAACTGGCTTTGAGCTACGTGTGACAGAGCGACTGGAAGGCAGCAGAAAAGAGCAGGACTGGATTACCAAAATAATGAGATTTTGTTAACTAACCATCCCTAACCGAGAAGCAGCTGACGATGATGCACTGTCAGCACATTCGAACCTGGAGAAATTGGAAGAAAAGCATCACTTTTGTTCCACAGAAATCCCTATACACAGCTAACCAAAGTGGTTTTGAAGTGATTTAGGTAAGCCAGAAAGATGGCAGAGAAGATGCAGAACCTGAAATGAGGATCTTTCCAAAGTGATCCTGCTCAGGGCTCCATAAAGATTTCAGAGATATCTCAGTCTAAGTCCTGCAGCAATAACGTGTTAATGTACACAGTAAGCAACATGCCCTCCTTCCAAGGAGTAGTTTTAAAATATCAGAATTTGCAAACTATGCAGGAACTGGAAAACAGAGTTTATTTTTAAAAGAAGAACAGAACTCTTGCATCAGTTTAGTTATGTTTCAGAAGATGAATCATTATAATTCTCTGATTTCGGACTAGTGATGTTAACGAGTGACCTGTTAACTGGTTACTCAGTAAGCGCCACCCTTGAAGGGGGAGCGATGCTTACCAGGTAATGGTTAACCAGTTCCAGGAGAGCAGCTCCCCACCCGTGGCCCACGATGGGCAGAGAGCTACTTCAACCCCAACGGTCCACATGGGCTGGGAGTTGGCAGCCCCTCCCAGGGCCAGAAGGGGAGCCCTGTGGGGCTGCCGGCTCTCCCAACCTCACACGGGGCTGTTGGCTGAGCCAAACCCATGCAGGCGAGGAACCAGAAGCAGCCAGGCTGGAGCAGCCCCAACTGCCCACCCTTGTTTCATCAGTTAATTGGCTAAACTTGATATTTAACCAATTAACTAATTAAATGGGAATTTATGTCCCTATTTACATAAGAACGACCATACTGGGTCAAACCAAAGACCCATCTAGCCCAGTACCCTGTCTGCCAACAGTGGCCAATGCCAGATGCCCCAGAGGGTGATCACATGATCCCACTCCTGCCATCCATTTCTAGACAAATAGAGGCTAGGGACACCATTCCTACCCATCCTGGCTAACAGCCACTGATGAACCTTACCTTCATGAATATTTCTAGTTCTTCTTTGAACCCTGTCAAAGTCCTAGTCTTCACAACATCCTCTAGCAAGGAGTTCCACAGGTTGACTGTGCATTGCATGAAGAAACACTTCCTTTTGTTTGTTTTAAACCTGCTGCCTATTAATTGCATTTCATGATCCCTAATTCTTAAGACATGGGAACAAGTAAATAACTTTTCCTTATTCACTTTTTCTACCTCAGTCATGATTTTATAGACCTCTATCATATTCCCCCTTCCTGGCATCTCTTCTTTCCTAAGATGAAAAATCAAAATCTTTTAAATCTCTCTACGTATGGGACCGGTTCCAAACCTTTAATCATTTTTGTTGTCCTTTTCTGAACCTTTTCCAATGACAATATATCTTTTTGAGATGAAGTGACCATATCTGTACACGGTATTCAAGATGTGGGCATACCATGGTTTTATATAGAAGCAATAAGATATTTTCTGTCTTATTCTCTATCCCTTTTTAAATTACTCCTAACATTGTTTGCTTTTTTGACTGCCACTGCACAATGAGTGGATGTTTTCAAAGAACTGTCCACAATGACTCCAAGTTCTCTATCTTGAATAGTTGTAGCTAAATTAGTCCCCATCATATTGTATGCATAGTTGGGATTATTTTTTCCAATTTGCATTACTGTGCATTTCACAACATTAAAATTTTATTTGCCATTTTGTTGCCCAGTCACTTAGTTTGGTGAAAGCAGCGAGGAGTCCTGTGGCATCTGACGAAGTGAGTCTTCGCCTACGAAAGCTTATGCTCCTACACTTCAGTTAGTCTATAAGGTGCCACAGGACTCCTCGCCGCTTTTGCAGATTCAGACTAACACGGCTACCCCTCTGTTAGTTTGGTGAGAACTTTTTGAAGCTCTTCAAAGTCTGCTTTGGTCTTAATTATCTTAAGCAATTTAGTATCATCTGCAAATTTTGCCACCTCACTCTTTACTCTAGATCATTTATAAATAAGCTGAATAGGATAAGTTGAAGGACAGACCCTTGGGGGTTACCACAAGTTACCTCTCTCCACTCAGAAAACTTACCATTTATTCCTACCCTTAGTTTCCTGTCTTTTAACCAGCTACCAGTCCAGACACTCTTGACTTTCCACAAAAATATCCTTTAAGATGAAGTCAAGTATCAGAGGGGTAGCCATGTTAGTCTGGATCTGCAAAAGCGACAAGGAGTCATGTAGCACCTTATAGACTAACCGATGTTTTGGAGCATGCATCTGATGAAGTGGGTCTTTGCCCACGAAAGCTTATGCTCCAGTACATCTGTTAGTCTATAAGGTGCTACAGCACTCCTTGTCGCTTTAAGATTAAATACTGCATTCATCCCATCACTCCACCCCTCAGCATTTTGTTGGAATGGGAACATCAAGTTCAGAGGGGGATGGGGAATGGGAGCATCAAGTTTGGTGGGGGAGGGGGAAAAGGATAACAAAAGCCATTTCTGTCCTGGAACACACAAGGAAAAAGTAAATTATGTGACTGAGAATCAGACGTTTGAATTCCTGGTTTCTGTGTTGAAAAAGACCCCCACTCTATATTGCATTTACATGACATTTTCCATCTCACGCATTTTTCTCTGAATTCCAAAGTAAATAACATTCAACACATGGAATCCCTTCATCTCCTAGGCTGCATAGATTTATTGTCAATGAACTGTGGAAATCAGTGTCCTTGTAAGCAAAACAAAATTTATCAAGTACTGACCTGCTTTAGATTGGATTAAACTGGATGGTCCTTAAGCAGTCAAGTATTGTAAAACACTGCAAATGACTGCTTTGACCTCCCGTATAACAAAAAAGGTACTCTGCCACGCTTTATATGCGGTCAGACTGTGGAAAGCTGTTTGACTATTTTTACTGACTTATTGCAAAGTGATCTACAACTACAAACGGTTGATTATATTGTAATTTCACAAAAGAGTTAAATATGTGTGGCTATCATATTGCTTTGGGAGCATCAAGCTCTACTGGACTGAAAACATGCTCCCCAAAAATCACACATAGTAACCTAGTTTGAAAACCCATACTGTGTGCTTGAGTCAAAGTCTTAAGTACACATTTCAAGGTTTCTCCCAAAGATACACACTGACTGTAATAGAAAATCCATGCACACATACATCTTAGGCCATTTATGCTGGATAATACCTAAGAGTTGCATGTGTTTTACTCAAGTTGCATCGAACAGACAGGCTTTGGATTTCACAGAATTTCTAATGTTCTATATTACCACTGCAAATGAAGAAAACGGAATGAAGACATGTTTTTGAAAAAAATTCAGAAAAGACTGAGGAAAAGCCTCCAGTTGAATCAATTTATTCTGGGCGTAGGAGGGGTGAGTTGGTTCACTGGCCCACCAGGCAATGTTGAAATAGATATACAGTAGAATAAGCAGAAATGGCATTTCATTACTTTTTTGCTTTGCTATGCAGATACAATATAAAAACCAGTACTTTGTATTTAACAAGGAAGCTGAGGGTAAAGTATCACGAAGCATATTGGCCCACTGGGATAATGGAAAAATTACTGGCACTGTATTGGCATTCAGACTTCATCTGCACAAAGGTTTTATAAGCTGTGACAAACAGTTATAAATCTACGAAGTACAAATGTGCAGGTGCGAAATGCAACATTCTCCTCACACAGCAGTTGAGAAATATAAAGGATATGCAATGTAAAAAATATAAAAGAGCTTGGTCAACATCCACTATCTATATTTCAAGAAGGTGCACAATCAAACGATTTTTACCACAGAGAACCTCTCTCTCTAAAAAAGGTATATTGGAACCAATATGTTATTGCACTCTACTTCACCTGCTTATTTATGTAAGTCCACATTAGTCATTTCAGCATTAGTCACTTTAACAATCACAATACGAAAAGCAAAACCTACTGCCAGAAGAAATAAACAGGATTACACAATATCTGAAGAGAATGTCAATTTCCTCAATTGCTAAATTCACAAAGAACACTTTTCACAGCAGTAAGTGTTGATCTAAAACTAATCCTGCATAGTTACAGTTTGCATATTTCCAGTTTAAGAGAAACAAACAACAGTGCATTTAAAATGCCTCAAGTATTTATCTTAGCTAACATGCTACAAGATATATCAGTGGGTTTAATACAATACAGGGCCACTCATGGTATAACTTTGTCATATGGTATAATGAGGCTTGATAATTCAATTTTTGTATGCAATTTTGATGGATAATATCCATGATTAACTGAAGTCCCCCCCGCCCCAGGTTAATCAATTAAAATTCTCCACTATTGTGAGAAAGTATAGGGAGGTTAATTACTTAAAGACAGAAGACTAAGACCCCCCCCCCAAAATTAAAGTTTTATCACTATAAAAACCACAAATTGTTGAAATTATAGGTCAAAATATACAAAAAGTAAATATCCTTACATTCAATTCTAATAAGGTCTCAGGCAGCATTTTTCTTTCCCTGCCTATTGTAAATATGTAGTTCAGTGGTTCCCAACCTTTTTGAGGATAGTTTACTCCCAGGAACTCCAGTCCATGGGGTAAGCCACTCTTACATCTATCTGTAAATCTCTCAATGGTAATATTTTTGTAATTTTAATAAAATCATAACACACAAGAACTGGAAGGGACCTCAAGAGGTCATCAAGTCCAGTCGCCCTGACCTCATAGCAGGACCCAGTACCGTCTAGACCAGTGTTTCTCAAACAGTGGTACAAGTACCCTCAGGGGTACATCAACTGAAATTTGGAAAAAACTCAATTTTTGTTTTAAGTTTTACAGCGCTTCATTATTTTAAAACTTTTTACACCCAAAAATTTCATCGCCCATCCGGCTACAATTAAGTTGTTTAAAGAAATGTGTTTCAATGGTAGGGGAAAAAAACGGTCTAAAAACTATAGGTACTGGGTGTACTTTAGATATAGATAAATATATTTTAAAAAGGGGTACTTTATTAAAAAAGGTTGAAAAACACCGGTCTAGACCATCCCTGGTAGACATTTATCTAACCGGCTCTTAAATATCTCCAGATATGGAGATTCCACAACCTCCATAAGCAATTTATTCCAGTGTTTAACAAAGGTAGGAAATTTTTCCTAATATCCAGCCTAAACCTCCCTTGCTGCAGTTTAAGCCCATTGCTTCTTGTCCTATCCTCAGGAGGCCAAGGAGAACAATTTTTCTTCCCTCCTCCTTGTGACATCCTTTAGATACCGGAAAACCGCTATCATATCCCTTCTCAATCTTCTTTCCAAACTAAAGAAGTCCAACTCTTTCAGTCTTCCTTCATAGTCATGTTGCTCTTCTCTGAACCTTCTCCGATTTCTCCACATCTTTCTTTAAATGTGGTGCCCAGAACTGGACACAATACTCCAGGTGAGGCCTAATTAACGCAGAGTAGAACGAGAACGACTTCTTGTGTCTTGCTCACAACACAGCTGTTAATGCATCCCAGAATGATGTTTGTTTTTTTGCAACAGCGTCACACTGTTGACTCATGTTTAACTTTTCATCCACTGTGACCCCTAGATCCCTTTCTGCAGTATTTCTTCCTAGACAGTCGCTTCCCATTCTGTAGGTGTAAAACAGATTGTTCCTTCCTAAGTAGAGTACTTTGGATTTGTCCTTATTAAACTTCATCCTACTTACGTCAGACCATTTCTCCAGTTTGTCCAGATTGGAGGATTGGGTCACAATTCAAAACAAAGCAGTTGCAACCCCTCCCAGCTTGGTATCATCTGCAAACTTAATAATCGTACTCTGTAAGCCAATATCGAAATCATTGATGAAGATATTGAACAGAACTGGTCCAAAAACAGACCCCCGCAGAATCCCAATTGCTATGCCCTTCCAGCAGGATTGTGAACCATTAATAACTACTCTCTGAGGGTATGTCTACACTACAAAGTTAATTCGAACTAATGGACGTTAGTTTGAATTAACTTTGATAGGCGTTACACTAGCGCTCCGCTAGTTCGAACTTAATTCGAACTAGCGGAGCACTTAGTTCAAACTAGGAAAACCTCATTCTACGAGGACTAAGCCTAGTTCGAACTTACTAGTTCGAATTAAGGGCTGAGTAGCCCCTTAATTCGAACTAGTGGGAGGCTAGCCCTCCCCAGCTTTCCCTGGTGGCCACTCTGGCCAACACCAGGGAAACTCTATTGCCCCCCTCCCAGCCCCGGACCCCTTAAAGGGGCACGGGCTGGCTACGGTGCCTGTGCCAGGTGCAAGCCTGCCAGCACCCAGCCAGCAGACCCTGCACCTGGCACGGCTCGAGCCAGCCACCCGATGCCCCCCAGCCCTCCCCCTCTTCCCGGGACCAGGCTGGCGGCTCCTGGGAGCTTGCCCAGGAACGCAAGAGGTGGGCACCCGCCTGGTCTAGTGCGGACATCATGGACGTCGTCCATGACCTCTGCACTAGGCACAGGAAAGCGGCCGTCTAGGGCAGGAGAGCTGCCAGTCTGGCCACCCAGGAGCAGGTGTGCATGAAAATCAAAGTGGTCCACTGAGACCCCCTACCCTGAGCCCTGAGCTTACAATGGCCGTACTGGGTCAGACCAAAGGTCCATCTAGCCCAGTAGCCTGTCTGCCAACAGCGGCCAACCCTAGGGACCCTGGAGGGGATGGACCAAAGACAGTGACCAAGCCATTTGTCTCGTGCCATCCCTCTCCAGCCTTCCACAAACTTCGGGCAGGGACACCACTCCTACTCCCTGGCTAATACCACTCCATGGACCCATCACTTTATCTCTCTTCTCTTTAAACTCTGTTCTAGTTCTAGCCGTCACAGCCTCCTGCAGCAAGGAGTTCCACAGGTTGACTCTTTGCTTTGTGAAGAACAACTTTCTGTTACTAGTTTGAAGCCTGCTACCCATTCCTTTCCTTTGGTGTCCTCTAGTCCTTCTATTATGGGAACTAATGAAGAACTTTTCTTGATGCACCCTCTCCACCCCACTCATGCTTTTATAGACCTCTATCCTATCCCCCTTCAGTCTCCTCTTTTCTAAACTGAAAATTCCCAGTCTCTTTAGCCTCTCTTCATATGGGACCTGTTCCAAACCTCTGATCATTTTAGTTGCCCTCCCCTCTCCCACCCTCTCTCTTCCCCTCTCCCACCTCCTTTTCCCAGTCTCCCCCAGTTTTGTTCAATAAAGAGAGATTCTATTTTTGAGCACACGTTTTCTTTATTTTGTACATCAGGAAGGGGGGCTAGGGAAGGGTAAGTGGAAGGAGGTGAGGGAGGAATGGGGCACGAGCCCCCGATGGGGAGGACTGGGGTGGCTCTGCGGGCTTCTGGGGGTGGAAGCTCTCCTGCAGCCCCCAATTGCCCCCTCTCCCCACATGGCAGCCTGCGGCAAGTGCAGCCGGTCTGATGGCCGAGTGCTGTGATGTGCCCAGTGTGGGCACTCAGGGCACTCCAAGCCAGGACTGCTTTGCAAGCCGGGAACCCCTGAGAACTGTCTGTCCGGGGTGGGGGTTGGGACCCTTTAAGCACAGCCCTCGGCTAGCCTGAGGCAGCAGCTCCACGCTCTAAGTCCTCATTTGATGCCCTGCCGGCACTGCTTTCCGGCCATCCTTAACCCCGGTTCAGGGTCCACTTAATGTGGACATGCTAGTTCGAATTAGCAAAACGCTAGTTTTTTAGTCTGGATCCGTTAGTTCGAATTAGCTTAGTTCGAATTAGCGCTGTAGTGTAGACAAACCCTAATAATGGTTATCCAGCCAGTTATACACCAACCTTATAGTAGCCCCATCTAAGTTGAATTTGCCTAATTTATTGATAAGATCATACAAGACCGTATCAAATGCCTTACTAAAGTCTAGGTATACCATGTCCACGGCTTCTTCCTTATCCACAAGACTCATTATCCTATCAAAGTAAGCTATCAGATTAGTTTGACATGAGCTGTTCTTTACAAATCCATGCTGGCTGTTACCTATCATCCAATTATCTTCCAGGTGTTTGCAGACAAACTCCTTAATTACTTGCTCCATTATCTTTCCTGGCACAGAAGTTAAACTGACTGGTCTGTAGTTTCCTGGGCTGTTCTTATTTCTCTTTTTATAGATGGGCACTATATTTGTCTTTTTCCAGTCTTCTGGAATCTCACATCTTCCATGATTTTTAAAAGATGAAAGCTAAAGGCTCAGATGTGTCCTCTATCTTCTTGAGTATTCTAGGATGCATTTCAACAGGCTCTGGTGACTTGCAGACATCTAACTATTCTAAGTGATTTTTAACTTGTTCTTTTTTAATTTTATCTTCTAAACCTACCCCTTTCACATTAGTATTCATTATATTAGGCATTCCTTCATCAACAGACTTCTCGGTGAAGACTGAAACGAACAAGTCATTAGGGACTCCTGCCATTTCCAAGTTTACGGTTACTGTTTCTCCCTCCTCATTTAGCAATGGGCATATTCTATCCTTGGTCTTGCTCTTGCTTCTAATATATTTATAGAAAGTCTTTTTGTTGCCCTTTATGTCTGTAGCTAGTGTGAGCTCATCTGTGTCTTTGCCTCTCTAATGTTGCCCCTGCATACCTGTATTATTCACTTATATTCATCCTTTGTAATTTGACCTAGTTTCCATGTTTTATGAGACTCCTTTTTATTTTTAGATCATGCAAGATCACCTGGTTAAGCCAAGGTGGTCTTTTGCCATACTTTCTATCTTTCCTACGGAGCAGAATAGCTTACTTTTGTGACTTTAATACTGTCCCTTTGAAAAACTGCCAGCTTTCTTCAGTTGCTTTTCCCCTTAGTCTTGCTTCCCATGGGACCTTACGTACCAGCTCTCTGAGCTCACCAAAATCTGCCTTCCTGAAATCCATTGTCTCTATTTTGCTTTTCTCCCTTCTACCCTTCCTTAGCATTGTGAACTCTATGATGTCATGATCACTTTCACCCAAGCAGCCTTCCACTTCCAAATTCTCAACCAGCTCCTCCCTATTTGTTCAGATCAAATCTAGAATAGCTTCCTCCCTAGTAACTTTTTCAACCTTCTGAAATAAAAAGTTGTCTCCAATGCAGTCTAAGAACTTATTGTACAGTCTGTGCCCCGCTGTGTTAGTTCCCCAACAGATGCCTGGATAGTTGAAGTCCCCTATAACAACCAAATCCTGCGCTTTGGATGATTTTGTTAGTTGTTTAAAAAAAGCCTCATTCACCTCTTCCGCCTGGGTAGGTGGCCTGTAGTAGACCCCTAGCATGGCATCACCCTTGTTTTTTACCCTTTTAAACCTAACACAGAGACTCTCAACAGGTCTGGTTCCTACATCCATCTCCACCTCAGTCCAAGCATGTACATTTTTAATATATAAGGCAACATCTCCTCTCTTTCCCCTCCTGGGCTTCATTTGCAACTCCGGTTGCCTACATTACCACTCTAGTTCGAACTAGAGTGGTAGTGTAGACATACCCTGGGATACTACCAATGTCATAGTTATATTTATTAGCACTTCCAGTTCTTCCTGCTTATTACTCATACTTCTTGTATTTGTGTATAGGCATCTGCCCCGTCAAATCTAGTTCAAAGTCCCCCTCACTACGTTAGCTAGTCTGCATCCAAATATGGTCTTCCCCTTCCTCGAAAGGTGAACCCCAAATCTGCTTAGCAATCCTCCTTGGAACAGCTCATTTTGTGCCTTTGCCTTTCTAATCTTGCCCCTGCATACCTGTATTGTTCGACCCTGCATTGTGTGTGTGTGTACTGTAAAAATCATCGCCAATGTTTACGGATTAAAAAAAATGTCAAGACCAGGTCTCTCTAATGATATTTGTGGTGAATTACCATACAACATATTTAGAGTGCAATCTTGGATAGGGATGTGAAGGTTTAAGTAGGTAGGTGGGGGCTGGAGCAGCTCTCAGCCTGTTATGGGCAGGGGTCTACTCCAGCCCTGTCTACCACAAACAGAGGCTGCTCCAGCTGGGACACCAGAGCAGTCCCTACCTGTGAGGCACCCTGTCTCACCACAGGCTTTGTCCACGGTGAGCTCGGGCACTCCACAGGCAGGGGCCACTACTCCAACTGGGACACCAAAGCAACCTGACCTGCCACAAGCAGGGGCTGACCTGGCTGGCCAGGCTAAAGCAGCCCCTGTCTGCAGATGGCGGTGGGAGGTATTCCAGCCCAGCAGCAGGCAAGGGAGCTGTTTCAGCAGGGCTGGAAATGCCATCCCCATTTATCCCCCTTAATCAGTTAACTGGTCAAACAGTATGTTTAACCAGTTAGCCAATTAAATGGGATTTTACATCCCTCATCTTGGATAGGATCCCACGGAATCAGCATTCCTTATTAAGAAAGCTGAGGTGACTTTGCAGTAAAGAACTTAAAAATTCACAGTAGATCACAGAATCAGAGTTCACTTCTACTTTTAGTGTTATTTGTGGTTAGCAATTTGGCACCAACTTATGGCCACACATTGGCATCAAATGGCCAGTGCAAAGTCCAAGACACCTCTCAGTGAATCCCAACCTGAGGAAAATATCTTGCCAGAGGCCAAGGGAAAAGGTACAAGGGTTTTGGAAGACTACAAAGGGAAGAAGTCCAGTTACTCCGTAAATATTGTGTGTTATGCCAGGCTGTCAAACTTCTTGGGGCTTAGCTTACTGGTGCGGCTCTGAATACCTCACTATTTCACTTCAATGGATAGTTTTTATATCTTTTCAAAAGGCATTTGAAGAGCCAAGCAGGAAAACGTAAAGTTAATGACAAAGGGTCTTCATCCTCTTCATTGAGGCAAATTGCCACACTTGTACCCTATGGAATCAGCTGTCATGTGAATGGAACAGCCAAAGATACAAAGCCAATTGTACGACGGAAGTTCAACCACCCCTGGTTTAATATAGAAATACAACATCACATATTGGCATACAGCAACAAACAGATATGGAAGCTGCCAAAAAACACTACACGGGAGTAGAAGGATCAAACTTTAAACTAACCATGGGACTCTAAAATCTGCTACAAACCTACACATGTAAACTGATTGGTACTGAGTTTTTTAAGGTCATGGTTAACACACTGGCTACAGTGGAATTATGAATAAATGCACACTGCATTATTTACTCGGAAACTTATAATGGTTCCCGCTGTTGGAAACGTGGATTTTTGACATCATAAAAATTCCTGCACTACTTCAGTAAGTAATCTTGTAAATTGGGCGTATCAAACTGGCTTTGGAGGGCCACTTGCGGCCTAATCAAAATTTTTTGCAACCCGCCAGAACATTTTTATAAAAAACGAAGTGCGGCCCGCTGGCCGCTTGGAGCACATGGCTGAGTGCCTGCTTATAGCCAGGTGGGCTGCTCTGTGCTGCAGCAACTGCTCATGGCCAGCCGGGCTGCTCTGCACATGGGCTCACGACCAGCTGGGCGCTCTGTGTTGGGCTCTCCAGCAGGCGCTCACAGCTGGCTGCTGTGCTCACGCCACCCCAGCGCCTCAGGCAGCAACGTTGACTCTGGGACCCAGGTATTAGGTTGGGTGGGTGGGGGGGGAGAGCCTGGCCCTGGGAGAGAGGAAAGCATTAGTTTGGGGGGAGGGGAGGCTAGCTCTGAGGGAGTGGAAGGGAATTGTGTTAGAACGGGGGTATGGGAGTACCTGGCTCTGGGGGAGAGGAAGGGGTTATTTTGTTAATATTTTGTTTTTTATTTATTTATTCCCAAATTTTAAAAAAATCACTAAATATATATTAATTTTATATCAATAAATGTCAATTTTTTGCAATTGCATGAATAATTATATCTTTATGCAAAATCTCAAACTTACAAAGTACCTGAAATTTTCACAGAAGCCTGTCCTATTTGATTAACCATGGTCTATACTTGTTTTTATTTCCACAAAACAAGTTATGTATCATATACAATATTTAAAAGTACCTTAAATTTATATTTAAACTAGCTGGAGTTACCCAGTGTTGCTTGGGAACTGGGAGGAACAAAATGTAGAAAAACAGTAATCCATTATCTTTTTCTGAATGGTAGAAAAGTTGCACTGATTTCTATAGGGATTAAAATATAGGTCCGCGTCATCCCCAGGGAGGAGGGGTGAGGCCCCAGGTGGAGGGGAGTCTACACACGGGAGGGATGCCCAAGCTTGTGCCCAGGGCTGCAGGTGCCACGGGGGGGCAGGGCGGGTGCCCGAGCCATTGTGTGCATTAGGGTCGGGGCACTGCGTGCTGGTACGGGGGGGGGGGGAGGGAGTAAGAGGGTCGCTTATGTAACCTCGCAGGCAGGAGGGGGCGAATCCCAGATGGCGTTGGAGGCTGCAGGCGGTGGGCACAGGACCTAGGGTGGGCGGGGCAGCCCCTGCAGCACTTTGCAGCAGGTTACTTTTTTATTTTTACAGCTTGAGCCCGATCAGGTCCAAAAGTACCTTAACACCTTCTCCTGGAGGAAAGGTTATCCCATGCAAAGTTTGTTTGCGGTAGCTCTTATAGTGTCCAAGCTATTAGCGCACAAACTTACAAACATTCTCCTTTATATATTAGATTAAAAATTATTGTAATATTATATAGTATATCTAAAACAATCTAGAATAATAAATAACTATGACTTTCACACAAAGTACATTTTCTTTGGTGGCCCTAGGATTGCCAGGTGTCCAGTGGCCCTGAAAGCTATCAGTTTTCATTTGTGCGGCCCTCAGTAGACTTAGAGTTTGACATGCCTGTTGTAAATCCTTCTTAAATTTTGGATCATCTACCAAACTCTAAAAATTTTGAATTTTATCAGTCGAGCCTCATTACATTCTTGTTAATACCTAAAAGAAACAGAAGAATCTTGCTCAACTTTCTACAGAAATGTTCTGGAAGTTAGAGCGCAACATAGAATCCAGGTGTGAAAAATACAGATCACACTAAAAGGTTACATACAAGTTCCAACACATTAGGGCAAATACAGTAACACTAGAGACAAATGAATAGCCGCTAAGGGCCGGTCTACATTACAATGTTAGATTGAAATAAGCCACAGTAGGTCAAGTTGCTAATATAGGGGTCAACATTACCAAGCTCCTTCCATTGATCTGAAGGGCTTTTTAAAAGTGACTGGTGTACTTCACCACCACGAGAGCCACAGTGGACCCTTCTGGGTCAAATCTGGGGTAGTGAAGATGCATCACTGTGCAACCTCCAGGAGAGGTTTCAGAATTCTACAACGTGACCACTCCGCACATCATGTTCTGCTCCACAGGGAAGGCCTCAGGAACTATTGAATTTCCTGTTTGATCCCCATCGAGAGCTCATCAGCACAGCTGACCATACGTATCCTTCACAAATGTGCTCCTGTATGCAGGAGACACTGGATCTGACTGTTGGGTGGGGAGAAGACTCCGAGAAGGCAAAGCTCCAAACCAGCAGAAGAAACACTGACACGTATGCAGAAAAAAAAAATCCACACAGGGCAAGAAGGAGAAACGCTACCCCCAAAAAACCACAACAGTGCTGCAAGAAAACCAATGAGCTCAGACAAGCATGCCAGAAGAAAAGCGAGACAAGGGAGTCACTCTGTGCCACATATATGCCACTTCTATGAGCAGCTACATGGGATTCTAGGGAGCATGCCACCACTGAGTCTGTGGATCTCAAGCCACATCTATACTTACACACCAGAGATCCATCTTCTGGCATTTGATTTAGCAGGCCTATTTAAGACCCGCTAAATCGAATGCTGAGCGGCTCCGACTGACACCAATGCTCCTCACAGTCACGAGGAGTAAGGAAAGCCGACAGGAGCATTTGCTTTTATCGGCCTTCCACTGTGAAGATGGGTGTCAAGCTTGGCTTAATGTAAGCTCACTCCATTGTTATTTATGGCTATTTAAGCCAACTTCCTGGCCTCGGGAGGAGGCGGCGGCGGGGAAGTGAGCAGCAGGCAAGAGGAGGATCCATACTCTCCTATAGCCAGCACTTTTTCCTAACTCTGGAGCAATCCCTTCCCAGGACCTATTGTCACCAGACCATGATGGCTGGGAAGACACCGCTGGTGAGTGCACATTTATCATCACATGAGGTGGGTTAAATGCAGCTGTGTTTAATCTGAGCTGAATTGAGACACAGCAGCAGCCAATCCAGCTGTACAAAAAATGCTCCCCAGAAAAGCCTGACAACACACTTGGGGATAGACTGGGAATCCTCCACGTACAGGTTTGCGAAGCTCTCCAGGAGGTATTCTGCAACCCTTTGCAGAAGGTTTCTGGGGCAGGGCTGCCTTACTCCATCCTCCCCAGTAGGACACTTTCCTACACCACACCCATCTTAAGTGATCTGCCATCGTTGCAATGCACAGACTCCTGCAGCAATCTCTCCCTTTCCTGCGCTGTTACCCTCAGGAGTCCGATATCACTCTTTGTTATCTGGGTGAAATGGGGGAAGATTTGTAAGGGACAGCCCCGAAGTAATCTGCCACTGTTTGCAGATACCCACCAAAAAAATGACCTCATGTGTGCCCTGTGTGCAGTTGTGGAAGAGATCATCTCAGATGACAGCCATCATGTTCAGGAGGGGCATGGTGCCATCCTGTGCAAATCTTGTCTCTGTCCACCCCAAACCGGTGTCCCTCCTTTTCAAAGGCAAACCCATTAGCTGTTAGCAGCATCTAGGTTACTGTGGTATATGGGGGAGAAGACGGTGCTATAGTTTGCAGCAACCCTTTCCCAAGTATATTAAAAGTGGCAGCAGAAAACCCCTCTTACCCATTTGCTTACCATGCCAGCCTGAAAACCGAAATCTGCTGCCCAGAGCTCTACCATGTGTTTTATCAGACGTGTACACAGTCATTTTAAAAAGACAAAATATGACCTTCTACCTCTCGCGTGTTTTCTGCTGCAAAGGGCTTCATTCTTTGCAAGAGTTAACCTCTTTTCAACACTGTAGCTTCTGTAACGCTACCCTTGTGGGTTTTTTAACTTGCAGCTGCAACCTTGTTGTGGGACCTTCCTCCACTCCAGCACAAAGGCCATCACAGATCAGAAGGTGGAAAAAAAAAAAAAAAAAAAAAAAAAAGACAGGAAAAGATACGTTTCGCAAGCTAATGTGATTCTCCCACACGAACAGGACATAACTCAATACATGGAGGCATACACCGTCAGAGAGCGTGTGCAAGGAACAAGACAGAAAAGCATGCAGGGAACAGAGCATAATGCAGGTGATCTTGCAGCTTATGGGGAAGTCAACAATATGTTGAGGCATACGGCTGAGTTGCAGGTAAGGCAGCTAAAGAACAATCCCGCAGTACCAATGTTCCCTGTAAGCTGAGCGCTTGGGCAGCCGCTCAAAAGATATTCAAATGCTGCCTCACTGGTAAGCAGAGCTTCCACGGCTAGGTTTTATGTTTCTAATGGTGGTGCAAATCTGCACATGCCTCAGTGCACATAGAAAAATTTATTCTGCACATGGATGAAAAAGATTGGGTAGTGCACAATGTTCCCTCTGACAACGAGCCTCCTGCCCTCCTCACCAAGTTCCATATCCTCCTCTCCCAAATGTGCTACAATGTGGGGGAAGAGAAGAGAGGAGGGAGCTCAGGAAACCCTTTTAGTCAACTCCAAGGGATGGTTCATGGAGCAGAAGGCTGTCATTCCCACAGCTGTCATAAGCTAAGTGTCCTTGCCCCTCTCCCTTCCTCCCCACCCTGGAGTGTTATCAGGCCTTTAGATCAGAGCCATATTTAGTATTCATTGCTATCCATGTTCAGTGTTTGTTAGCACAATAAAAATACACATATTGAGAACAAGAACATCTTTATTCACTGTGCACTCTATGAGGGGGACGGTTTACAAGGCAGAACATGCAAAAAAAGGGGGAGCTTCATGAGGAACACCACACAACTGTCATATCAATGACTTGTCATTCATGAAGCTGGTTTTCAAAGCTTCCCAGAAATGTAGTGCATCTCAATGTGCTCTTCTTATTGCCCTGCTGTCTGGCTGCTCATATCTGGCAGGCTTACATGAGGTTTACAGGATCGGTCAGCAAAGGCTTTCCTTGTTGACTGATCCCCATCTTGACTGCCACTTTGTGCCAACAAACAGCTGAGCCGGCACAACGCGATGGCCATTTTTAATCTAATGAAGCGGGAGATATTTAAATCACCGCTTCATTGACTATGTCGGCAGAGGCACATAGTCTAGACATACCCATGAAGAGTTGCTTCTCACTTAACCCCGAGGTTCTGTGGTGAAAGAGGCCTGAAATAGTCTTCTCTTCCTTGTGCATCCTGCATCCCTTCCAAACTCCTCATCCCCACCCCAAACTCCTCATCTCCACCCCCACTCTAAAGCTCATACCTCCATCTGGAGCACTTTGTCCCACTCCAACCCTGAGCCCCCTCTTGCACGCTAAACCCTGCATCTCTGGCCCCACTGCAGAGCCCTCATCACTCCACACTCCAACCTCTGCCCCAGCCCTGAGCCTCTTCCCGCGCTCTTAACCTTTCAACATCATGTCCGTGTGCAGAGTTTTGTAATGTGCACCAGTATGGCTCTTGTGTGTCACACATGACCTTCATATTGGTGCACAAAACAAAATTTATTACAGACACGCACATAAATTGTTAGACGGAACACTGAGCATGGGGCATTAGTTCCAAACTGTTTTTGTCCCCTCTTTGACCATAAAATTGAAGTTTTCCACCAGAAGGAGAGGTAAAGACCACACATACTTTGTTCAGTTCTAGATGCATCCTTTTTTTTTTCTGAAACACTCACTCCTGGATCTTTTGCATCCCATGTTGCAATGTACTAATTTATAGGATTCACAAGGCAAGTTATTCCACTGATTGAAGCATGAAGATACCAGACTCTGGGAACTCAGCCTCCAGGCTGAAAATCATTTCTTGCCACTCACATCCATTTAATTCAGTGGGATTATGGAATGCATCTTCAACCACCATTATCCTGTTGTGCATAAGATTAATTCTTCTTGAAAATTCAGATTATAGTTCAGAACATTCACTGGCTTATTCTAAACTTTAAAAAAGTCAGAATCATAACTACTAAAGTGGATACAACTCACTAAAACAACTATGTTAATCAGTCAGTAATTTATTTTTAAACATATTTAAAGAGTAGTACACCCTTATGCGTTGTTGATAGGAATATATTTTATTTGTATGTAACCTGCATTCCTTTAAACTAGGACATCATTTAAAAAAAAAGACACAGTAAATTGCTTAAAATATTAAATAGTACTTCAATTTTGTTCAGATTTAGATTTTTTAGAAATCTGCATCTTTTATTTCTGAATGTTAAAAAAAACAAACCATATTTTTTTTACTCTGTTCTAACCTCAACCTATGAGCTTCTTATTTGGATCAGTCGTTTTGGGTAATTAACAGAAAGGCTATAACAATCCTCTGAATTGCTATTTAAAAAAAAAAAATTGTCCTTGCGTTTCCAGTCCACTGTCATTAATTAGATCAACTGAGTGACTTTCACATTCACTATGGAACTTGTCAGTCTTTAATCTGTCAAGTCCTTCCAAAACCATTGTGTTAATCATAAACATCACAGAACTGAAAGAGGTCATCTCAACCATCCCCTGCACTCAGAACAGGAGGAAGTATTGTCTAGACGAGTGATCTGTAACCTTTTTACACCCAAGACCACTTTTTAAATGTCAGAACATCCTTCCCCCAAGACCGTACTCCTTCCTTGAAGCCCCGCCCTCTCTATTCTCCTCCTCTCCATCACTTGCTATCCCCAGCCTTTATACTGCTCCCCCCCCCCGATTCCCTCTGGGGACTCCTCCCCCCCCAAAAGTTTCCAGCAAGCCAGAGACCTGGGGGAGGGGAGCATCCAGTGCAATTCCGGAACCCCCAGAGATGGCTCAAATTTTAGAACAGAGTGGGGGTGAAGGGGGGAAGGTAAGTTTCTGTGAGGTAATGACATTAGGGGTGACAATTGGAGAACCTGTCTTTGTATCACCCCTATGTCATTACCTCACAAAGACAGGTTCCCCAATTGTCACCCCTAATGTCATTACCTCACAGAAACTTACCTTCCCTCCTCACCCCCACTCTGTTCTAAAATTTGTCAATTTCACATGCGTTCATTTTTTTGATTGTATCACTTTGGTATATATGGTTGTGACTATTTTCTTCCACATATTGATCTGAGGAAGTGGGTCTGGCCCACGAAAGCTCATCACCTAATAAACCATCTTGTTAGTCTTTAAAGTGCTACATAGTCCTGTATTTTGTTTCAGCTACACAAGACTAACATGGCTGCATCTCTATCACTTTTCTTTTCATAGACCTCTTGAAAATTGCTGTGGGTCTTGGTCGACCACTTAATGATCTTTCCAGTGTTGTTCATACTGGAAGCTAACTATTATAGCAACTTTATCCAAAGCACTTTACATTTTAAGAAAACCTTAAGGAGAAGTGTGTTTTTATTTGTAGAACAAAAAAACCCTAACATTTTAATATCAGTAGTCTCACCTTTCTAATGCAAATGGATGTGTCTGTTTTTCTGAGTAAAGATCAGGGAAATCAGGTGTAATGTGCATAAGTTTTAAGTCAGATTCAGCATTCAGCCTGCTTCTGTATTTTGACTTAAGAGTGCTAAGTGACGAAAATCCTGCCTCACATAGGTACTTAGTAGCAAGTGTTATTAGAAAACACACTGCTTTGCCTGTAAATTCTGTGTACTTTCCAGTTCTTTTCATCCAAAGCTCAATTAGGGAACTTCTTTCAAATTCTAATTGTAATATTTAGCTGCAAGAAAGCTTCAACAAGCACTCTTGTGCCTAATTGGACAAACCAAAGGGCAGCTTGCTGATTTGAATACCGAAAGGATTACATATCCAGTTGCTTGGTTCAGCTTCTACTGGAAAGTAATCTTCAAACTGTTGCTTAGGAGCAATGAGATGTTCTTCAAAGTCATTTTTTAATTTTTTCTCCCCCAAGAACCAGTTCATTTTCAGACAGAAAACCTTCCAAAGTTGGAACCATCGAGGGAACTATCCACAGATCACATGAATGGAGCTTGCAGACCATAGTTTGAGAACCTCTGGTTTAGACACAATATTCTGCATTTTTCTTTTTGTACACAGAATCCATGCCATTAGATTTCCCTCCACCTCCAATATGGATGTTTGTAGCTTTCTTAGTGTTCATTAAAATGTACTGTATCAACATTAATTGATTCATTTAACTTTTTGTTTTATTCACTTACAACACCTAATACAAGATATGCAAGTGTAAATCTGAACGAAAAAAAGTATATTCTATGTGATAATATGCTGAATAATGTCTTTGGTGTTAACATAAGAGATGATTTCAATCTTATCCAATTTAAGTTCCAGACTTTTAAATGGCCTAATCACCAGTTGGGCTTTGCCTTTTTTTCCCCCCCCACTCTCTCATTTGACAAAGACTGTTCCCGAGTGAAATTAATATTGAAGATCTGCTAGAAGGTCTAGCAGAGGGACTTAAATTGCAATGTTTTGATGGCAACGCTGGTGGCACGGAAAACACTTCTGCTACCAGCCCATAAAATCCATATACAGTACTGCTTTTTCATTTCAGTAGACATTTCTTGAAATGGTACATTACATCTTGAAGAATCCCAAGAAACAGATTTTCCACACGTTTTAAAATGAAAATGGATCTGTTCTATCTTACTACTTAAGAACTCTCAACAAGAGTTATTTTCATTATATCGTTCCAGGGATGGGCTCAGTCATGGAGACACCTTTCTGACTGTCACATGATGCACTGAAATACCACTGGCTATTTTCCTGCCCTCGAGAGCCCCTTAATTCTGGCCTGCTGAGCCAGGCCTTCTGGCTTCCTCCAGCACCGACAGAGGAAGAATCACAGCCCTATGCAGTACAATACAGATTCTGAGATCACATTAGCTCTGGGAAGGCTCAGCCAAAAGAACTTGCTTCAGCACCCAAATACACAGCCTCATTGGGACCTGAACCCCAGGTAATCTGTCCTTACTCTGTTTAAAGACCTATAGAAGGTAAGTTCATGTTCTGCAGCTCTCTCTTCTCCCTGAGAGAAAGGATTACTACTTCCCTCTCCCTCCCCAGGAAACAAGCAGAAGTGACTTTTATACTCAATAAAGATAGGATTTAAGCGGTCATAAGAGATAGCAGGCAGAACAATGGAGGTTACTAAACAAAACAAAACAGAACTCACCAGCTAAGCTTCATGCACTAAGAAACTGGTACAGGTAATCTCTCACCCACAGCTATTCTGATAAGCTTCTTTCATAGACTAGAAAGCCTCCGAGCCTGGACTCAATCCTTCTCCCTGTTCAAACCTACATGTTTCTAGTAGTCATCTTAGGTGGCAAGCCAGGATGTCCTGATGACTGTCAGCAGCCTCTATTGTTTGGTTTTACACCTTTATATAGATTGTCAAAGGCAGGAATCTTGTGTGTTCAGTTTAAACTTTTTTGCTTTCAGAGGAAATCTCCAGATGAATGCCATCAGGTGATATGGCCACATGTCTTGGTAGGAACACCAGGTTTATAGGAAAAAATAAGACCATATTTCTTGATAACAGGCCACCAAGATCCTGGAGTACCTATCATTAATGGCCCTCACTTAGCATGACTATGTTATGAATGTAGGTTTATGCTGTGTATTTCTAACTTCAAATATAGGAATGATACATACATATAAAATGGAATAATCATATTCAGCAGATTACAAGCTTTCCAATGAAACCTTACATGAGGCATTTTGCATAAAGCATATTCCAGCTGTCGTATTCATAAGCATATTTCCATAAAGCACATGGAGTGCCCTGTGACAGTACCATTAAGTAAATGGTTTCCTATCTCTCAATTTTAAGCACATTTAAATCAGATGCATTCATGCAGTTTGAGAATCATTAAATTCCAGTCACCCATTTGCAATATCAATTAGCACATTCCACACTTATTAGTATTTGAGTAAGAAACCACCAGTTAGTGAATACAGCACTGAGGACCACCGGAAAAATGAGGACAACCAAACTAGCTTTAAATAAAACCAGATACTAGCATTCCCACCTTCCAGAATGCCTAATAAACCAAGCCCCACCTCCTAATGAGTCCACAGCCCCACTCACTTCCCCACTCTGATATCCAATAAGAAGCTTATTCTGCCTACTTGCCAAACCCACTTTTGAGCATCAATGTGTCTGCCTCTTCCCCTCTCACTATTGGCTTATAGATTCCTTGTACACAACAAGAATAGTAGTAACCTCATCACTTCCCTTTTAATTTTTTTTAGAATAGTGAAATGTTTAAGTGCAGATTGGAGTTTAATGTTTCTTGTACCTGCAAATTCATGTTCTGCACCTGTAACACTGATATAACCCTCTGTGTTGCATTCTTTCAGAAAGAATGCAGCTTTTAAAAGAACCCACTTTGGGGGATTGCACTGAGAGGGCTAACAGAACCGTGATGCTAGACCTTTCAGTCCCTATTCACACTGCAGCAGTGCAAAATGCCCTGATACAAAATAAATATAAATAACCCAACTTCCCAACACAAAGGATGGGGAGCAATTACAAGCAAAGGCATACTTTCAGATTCCTAGACTAGCAAAACAGCTGTGTCCCCTGGGACTGGGCACTACACAATTAAAACACCCTCTCAGGAGAAGGAGGTCAGATGTCAGGAGCTGTTCAGGGGAACACAGTGATGCATCTAGAGCTCTGTAGAAGGTGTCTGAAGACTCCTAGACCTAGAGAACTAGAAGTCTTGGGATAGTTAGATAAAACAACAAGCCAATCTGTGTGCCTAAGATCTGTTCTCTCTACAATGTGTTCGTTCTAAATCAGTAATATTTTGCATGAAGGCTGTCTAGTCACCACTGTCATTGCTCTTGGAAGGAACAGAAGCACAGGCACTGAAGGCAAGTCAGGCCTACTGAAGTAATCAGAGTTGACCACAGGGGAATGCAGCTCAGGAATAGTCTGACAATGGGAAAACCGTGCGATTTCATCCCAAAGGAGAGGTGACAATTGGAGGCACAGTACTAGAGAAGAATGCACTCAAAGAGCCCAGGAGGGGTCAGAGATCCAGTTAACCCATCAACAGCAGCTGCCAACACATTGCACATCCAATACAGTAAAAATCTTCAGGCTAACGCCTGCAGTCCTTACATTCACACTGACTTCAAGGAGAATTTTCAAAGAGATAACATTTAACAACTGTAAAATGCTTTGAGATACACTGATGAACTGCACAATAGGAAAGGTAGGGATTATCATTACACCATATTTTTTAAAATAGACTTATTTTTACACTACTCAGATGCTACATTACACAAAATGTTTGCCACTTACCAGAGCACACAAATTCGAAAAACAAGAAGTGTTTTCCTTTCTTATCACTATTGGCCAAAAAGCTAAATAATTTGTAAGTGGCAAAAATTAGGTTTGCCCCAGGTTATGAACTCTACCTACATATCTAGTTTTAGCCCACAGTGAATGCACTAATTCACAAATTATAATATTTGTATCTCCTAATAGCTTTGAGCAGAACTATTACAGCATCAATGTAATTGATCTAAAGCCCAATTCTACTCTCAAATACAAACACATCTGTACACATTAAGAACATAAGAACAGCCATACTGGGTCAGACCAAAGGTCCATCTAGCCCAGTATCCTGTCTTCTGACTGTGGCCAATGCCAGGTGCCCCAGACGGAATTAACAGAACAGGTAATCCTCAAGTGATCCATCTCCTGTCGCTCATTCCCAGCTTCTGACAAACAGAGGTTAGGGACACCATTTCTGCCCATCCTGGCTGACAGACAGGGATGGACTTAACCTCCATGAATTTATCTTGTTCTTTTTTGATCCCTGTTATAGTGTTGAACTTCAAAATATCTGGCAAGGCGTTCCAGGACTGTGCAACATTTGAGGGCACTTTAGAAATAACATCCCCACCGTGCACACTGTTGCTCCATGTAGCCAAATCCTGACTTGGGACTTGGCTCACGAGCAGCAGTGATGAAAACACAACACAGATCATTTGGAACTTCACCACTGGCTCAAACTAGGGCTGTTGTAGATAAATCCCAATTTAAATTTCAGGCACCAAAAGCTCAAAAAGCCTTTACTCATGCCACCATTGCAGCAAGTTCACAATTGCAAGGAAGAACACCAAAATGATAGTAAACTATATCAACTGCTTCTAAGTATCTAGTGGAGAGCAACTCTGATTCATCCCATGCATCTTTCTTTCCATGCAAAGTCTTCTGTCTCTAATCGCTAAAATGCTTTGTTAAATTGGTGCAATATCTGGCAAAATGTTTAAGCAACACAGGTGAGTCTTATTATTCTTTATGTTTGAGTGTGGAGGTCTTTCAAAGAAAAAACTGCAACTATTGGATGGAAATACACTAGCAAGTATGTATGAAGAGAAGGACTTGTTTTTGTTCAAGCGTGATCCAGTACAAAATTAATGAACTGTAATGAACAATGTTTTGCATTTAATGAGAGGTGCCACGCATTTTCTGGAGGGTTCTGCATAGAACTGGATGAAAAATCCATTCTAATTTTCTAGGGGGAAAAATATCATTGACATTTCAATAGTTGAAAATGTTTAGCTGTTCTAAAAGTCGGTCAATAACCAAGGAAATGTCATGTGGAAGATTTCACAGGTATTTTACAAAAAGCTTCATTTGAATGTTAAAAATTTTAGACTAGCTCTAGTGTCACACACTCATCTCCCACTGATGAGAACAATAGTAGGGTAAAGCAACTCACATGGTGGTGCCCTTCTACTGTTAGTGGATTTTACGCATTCAAGATAAGAATTAAAACAAAGCTTTGCACTTCAAAACATATGACAGCAGTTCTTTCAATAAAAAATACAAGAGAAGTTTAGTAACTGAATACACTGAAAGTATGTATAAGAACGACTTATAAACAAAACAAACTTTAGCACCATTAAATGCAAATAAACATTTAAAGTTTTTCTATAATTTATTCCTCTTATTTTTGAATGAGGCTGTAACAGTGGATAACATTAAGCATTTGCTAAAGACTTTGCAGGACTGTGGCTTTAGAATTATTGGGAAAAAGATTTCAATAGCACCTTGACCTAAAAATCACATAAGAGCCTAAAATTCATTGAAAGACAATAGAAGTTATGCTTCTAAATCAACCAGGCTCTTTGAAAATGTTATCCTGTGTTTCTATCCCTACAGGAATAGCTTGGTGGTAAAGGAAGTATAACTTATAAACACCTCAAGTACACAACTTCTAAAGAAAGGAAAACAACATGAAAAACCTCTTCGCAGTAGTGCATGCAGAAATAAAAGTGAAGAGATTTGTTTAGTGAAAACACAGATGAGTTCAACCAGAAAAGCAGCAGTATGCTTTAAAGTTCACACTGGTAAAGATGACGACTGCAGAACATATGAAATTGCCAGCACCACACTTTTTTTAAAGCCATTTTTAGTAATGTGTTTGGCTTAGCATAGTGGAAAAATAAAAGCAGAGCATTTTTTTAAAAAAATAAACGGGACATGGCCCTGTCAAAAGGTCATTTAAAAATAAACCCTCTGAACAAGGTAGGACTAGGAATCACTGGTTCTTTTGATTAATAATACTAATTATAATCTATAGCCAAATCAGAGTTCTTGTCAATGTTTGACACTGATCTCTGTGGGGATGACAGCCACAGGTCTGGGGCACCTGTTTCCCATTTAACACGTTTTTATAATCTATTTTGCTGCGATTCGTTTACTCATTATCACTGCCAGATAGTCTACCCTCATTCTTATCCTTAAAAGTATTTGTTCATTGTTAAACTTCTCCTCCTCCTGTTTTTAGCACTCACAAGGCTGCACCTATGTTACACAAACTTCATCTACCTCCGTGTACACCCTAGAGCCACCAAGGTGTGTTTTTCTGACAGCTCTGCTTTAACCATAGCAACGCAGGAACTTCACATTTTTAAAGATATTAATGCTGGGGGAGGAGGAAAAAGAAGAGGAGACAGAAAGAAGCAAGCAGGGCTGCTTCATACAGTGCCTGGGAGAGCTTCCACTGGGAAACCCTGCTGAGGATGGCTGGGTGGGGAGGGAGGAAAAAGAAAAATAAACGAGGGGGGAATGGGCGGATTGCAGCCTGGCGAGCCAAGCCGGAACGCTGCCCTCCGCGGGAGGCTAGAGACGAGCAGGCAGCGCTGCAGAAGGAATCGCCGCAAACAGGCGCGGTAAGGCAGGCTGAGAGCCGGGAGAACTCTCCCCGGGGCCGCTCCGAAAGCCGCTTGCCCGGGCGAGCCGAGCGCCCCGGGGGAATCTCCCTTCCCCGGGCCGGGAGCCCGCCGCGGAGAGCAGCTCGCCCAACTTTTGTTTCCCGAAGTTTGCACCCCGCCAGGACCCCTCCTGCCCCGGGCAGGCGCCCGGCGCTCCGAGCCCCGCAGGGGGCTGCAGCCCGACCCCGCCTGGAGTCCGCCTCGGGCGGGGGCAGCCCCAGCCCGCGCCCCGCCGCAGCCGCGGAGCCACCTACCTGCCGCTCTTCGCCCCCCAGCGGGTCCCGCCAGCAGCGGCGTGTAAAATCCTGCGGCTCCTGCAGCGCCCGCCGCCGCCTCCGGAGCCCGGAGCGCCGCCCTTCAGTCACCGAGGCGGGGAGGGGCGAGGGCGCCTCGGAACCGCCCCGACCCCCCTGATCGCCAGCCGCGCTACGGGGCTCGCCGCTGGCTGCGCGCTCGCAGCCCCCGCCCGCCGGAGCGGCAGCAGCTGGAGCCGGGGCGGGGGTGGCGCCCTGCCCGGGGAGGCATGCCGGGCGCGGGGCGGTCCCCACGCGGGGGGAAGGCAGGTGCCAGCCGGGGCTGGCTAATGGCCCTTGGAGGGGCTGGGGCGGGGGAAGAGGCGCCCAGCTTGCAAGTGCTGCCGGGTGGCAGCAGCTTCCTCCGCAGCCGCGAGAAGGGCTGAGTCTGGACTCGGCCCGCTGGGGAGCTCAGCCCCGCTGGAAGGGGGGTTTAAGGGGCTCTGCAGTGACGCTCCTTCGGCCTGATTGGGGGGGAGAGGGGAGACTTCAGACGGCTGGAAACTTCCTCACCAAGTCTGTCCCCGCGCCTGCCACCGGCTCGGGCTCTGGCTCATTTACTGTCGCAGTCTGGGCTGAGCTGCGGGCGTTTCCCTCCACCCGCTGCAGGCGGCGGCGGCTGGGGACACGGGTAGTCTGCCCTCCCGGCGCGGGGCTGCAGAGGGAGCTGGGGCCGAAGGGGGGAGGAGGGAAATTGTTGCTTTTAATAGTCGTTCGTTTCCTCACTCAGCTATCGCCGCCACGTCTCCTGCTAGGGGCCCGCTTGCTTTATGAAAACCCCTGCGCTGGCCTCCGAGCCGCTCGCCTTTCCGTCTACGGACAGCCGTGTAAACGGGCGCCCGGGACCTGCCAGTGTTCGAATCAGAGGGCTGTTCCCTTCCCTCCTCCCAGGCACCAAATCACCCTGCATCCCCATCAGAACGGCCGTTCCTTACCCAGTGCCTCTGCACCGAAAAGCCGAGTCTATGTATTCCTTCGGCACAGAGCGATGCTTCAAAAGAAGTGCACCTCTCTTTTGAAACAGTAAGAGGGTTCATTTCTTTGAGCCCCCTGGCTGCAAATTTGGAGAGGATGGGCGAGGGAAATAACTAGAGGCGCTCTCATTGCAAGATCACAAGTAGCAGCCACGCTGTGTGGGAGATGATCGCAAACCCAGTTCACTTGGCATGTGCTGGTAAAAGCGGATGTATGCTTGTAGGGATTTAATGCAATGGCAAGTCCGGAAGCAGCACCACGAGAGAAGCTTTGTTACAGTGGACCGGGCAGTAATGAACCCCTTTTGCCTCAGCCAATATGGTGCAAAGTGGAAAGAAGCAAGAAGTTGCTATAGGGAACTTTCTGGGTGTCTGGCTGGTGAGTCTTGCCCACATGCTCAGGGTTTAGCTGATCGCCATATTTGGGGTCAGGAAGGAATTTTCCTCCAGGGTAGATTGGCAGAGGCCCTGGAGGTTTTTCGCCTTCCTCTGTAGCATTGGGCACAGATCACAGCTGAAGGACTCTCTGCATGTTGGGGCCTTCAAAGTATTGGAAGGCTTCAATATCTGAGACATAGGTGAGAGGATTATTCTAAGAGGGGTGGGCGAGATTCTGTGGCCTGCACTGTGCAGGGGGTCAGACTAGATGATCATAATGGTCCCTTCTGACCTTAAAGTCTATGAGTCAAGAAACGAATATCTACTGGTGCAATATAAGCCGATGACCTCGTTGGGTTCTCTCTCGACACTGTCCTTAGTTAACTGAAAACTTGATATTTACAAAAACCGTGACTCATCCAGGATTAGATAAAAAAATCCAACTACGTTCTGGGCTGTAAACCGAGGAAAAAAAGTTCACGTGTGTCATTTCCACTGCCTGAGCGGGATGGAGGTTTTATTGAAAGTAGCTTCAGTTGATCAGAGATTATAGAGTAATGCTAAAATTATAGAGTCTGTTATAATTAAGGTTGAGTTGCTCTTTCCACTAGAAATCCTATTTTAGGGTGTTATATACCTAATAGTAATTTTATTTATATGTGTGTTTTTTCAGCCTGTGACCTAAGGACTGAGCTTTCCCCAATCCAGGGGAAAGGAGCACTAATAATGTTTTGCTATCCACAGCCAGTGGGAAGGAGGAACAAAATAAAGTTCTCTTACAAGCAGCTTGAACCACTGGATAGGCTCCCAAAGCACAAGAGGATAAATCTGGTCTGGGTTGCCTCCACTGGAGCTACACCAAGAATGAATTTGTGCCAGTGACCTCAGTGGGAATTTACATGATTGAAAGTTTAGAATCTCTGTGCAAGGACTCTCCAGTATTGAAATGCAGCTGCCTCAGGAATTAAATGCAAGAAAACCACTAAGCCACAAAAGCAACAAGGAATCCTGTGGCACTTCATAAACTAACAGACTTATTGGAGCATATGACGAAGTGATTCTTGAGCAAATACTTTGAGGCGCCCTCTCAGGGATACGGCCTCTTGTGCAAGAGGGCCAGTGTAGACAGCCACCTTAATTTCTTGCACAAGAAAGCCATATGGCTAAAATGGCCATCGGAGCTTTCTTGCGCAAGAGAGCATCTATACTAGGCACGGATGCTTTTGCGCAAAAGCACATGCCAGTATAGGCACTCTCTTGCACAAATACTTTTAATGGAAAAACTTTTCCGTTAAAAGTATTTGCGCAAAATCTTGCCAATCTGGACGGTGCCTTAGTCTATAAGGTGCCACAGGACTCATCACTTTTGCAGATTCAAACTAATGTGGCTACCTCTCTGATACTAAGCCACAAAGGTCATTTATAGAAAGAAAAATAAAGTTATTTTTTTCCCCCCCATACAACTTCATGTTTAATTTTACCCAGGCACAATGTGTTTCTATAGTTTGGAGTTTTAGCCCATGTGCTGGCATTAGCTCTCTTAAGCTAGGTCTACACTGTGTGGCAATGTCAACCTAATTCACTCAACCACCATAGCTGGAGTCTGTAAGGGTTGAGTTGCTACAGGTGCTGCACTGCAGGGGCTTGACAGGAGAAACACCCACCCCCCCTGCTGAATTCCCTTATGTTTCTTGTTCTGGTGGAGTATTGGAGTCAGAGTGAGTGAGTGGTAATTGATTTAGTGGGTCTTCACTAGACCCACTAAATCAACCCTAAGGGATTGATTGCTGCAGTAGGTGTAGACTGGCCACAAGTGGTCAGACCTTGGTTTCACAGTTAAGAAAATGCAGCATCTTTGGGTAACAACACAATGTCCATTAACTTAACCCTAAATAAAGCTTTGATTCAGGACTGATACACAGGGAGGAGTGTTTGCTATTATTGAAAGTACTCATTTCATAGGTTGTATATAGTTTGAAGTCAAATAAATAGCATTTTTCTTGGTGTTTGTACAGCACCTAACACTATGGTGCCTTTCTGCTGCCTGGGCCTTCTGGAGACTACCATTAATATAAATGTGTAACAATAATGAAAACTTAATTGAACGTCCTGCAATTCTTCCATACGAATGAATTTTTTGCATTCCCACCTGTCATTCAACAGTCATCATAGACATAGCTCTCAACTTTTATAGTTAGAGATACTTCTACTATAACATTTCCTAATTAATGCTTCCCAAAAATTAAAGTAAATATGAAACAAAAATTAGCAGGTTTGATTTTTACAAGCACAGCCAGCCAGGGTACAAGGCAGAAGTGGATGGGTGTGTCAGCATTTTAAGAGGTCAGCCAAGAAACTCCCATATTTTATGAGACCAAAGTACCTTGCCTGTTGTTCATTATGGGCACAGACCTACAGAATGCATTGAGCAAAAGCACTCCTAATGACACTTGCCCCCATCACTGCCTCCTGGGGTGGTCTCTTGAGAGGGCCTGAGCTTCTACGGACAGATCTTCCTTAGTTTGCTCGAAATCAGATGAGTTTCTGGACCCTTGCCTTCAATTAAGCTTGTCAGTTCTTCATTATTAGGGCTTTTCAGTCTCTGTCTCCTGGCTATTTTCTAGGAGGCAGCCTGATGCAGGGCTGTGATTACCTTGCTATCTCAGGCCTTTCTGCTCTGCTGATTGGCAGCTGCAAGGAGTTGTGATCAAACTGCTTGCTTGTAAATAGGAGCAACCGCTCTCCCTCCTTTCTATGTTCTTTATAGGGTTTACAGAATCCATTACATACACCCCAAACACGACAGCTGGCTCTCCTGATTTCAAGTGATTCTCCTCCCACCATGCTCCCAAGGTTTGCAGCCTGTAGGTCAATGATGAGCAACGTTCTGCCTATTGGGGTTCTATGTGTGACCTGCGAGACATTTTGTTTACTGCTGCCCAGGCACAGGGGTTGCCACATGCTGCTGGTTTCTGTCCTCGTAGGTTTTTTTCCTACCGGTATTACTAACAAGAAACACACATAAAACAAGAGCACATGAAATGAGGTGCCTGCGGATTGCACTTAACGTTGACTGTGAGAACTGCTTGCTCCTTCTGCAATCAATCTGAGCACTGCTTTTGTTAAGTTGACACACCCTATGAAGTCTAGGTATGTAAGCACAGTTAGCAAAACTACCCTATCCCAGGAGACCATCTCAGTTCCAACAATCTTGCGGCCCGCTGAGATGGAGAGCCACTAATACGGCCCATTCACTTACCTACACTGCGCATCACTGCTGTAGGCACACCACCAGCAAACCATGCACTACCCCTGTGAACTTAGCTACTGGAATCAGGTATTCCTGCTGCCTACTCTTGTCAGACACTTTCCACAAACTCTATGGCTGCGTCTAGACTGGCAAGTTTTTCCGCAAAAGCAAGTGCTTTTGCGCAAAAACTTGCCAGCTGTCTACACTGACCACTTGATTTTGCGCAAAAGCACTGACATTCTACTGTCCGAAATCAGTGCTTCTTGCGCAAATGCTTTGACGTTCCCGTTCGGGCAAAAGCCCTTTTCCGGAAATGTTTTTGCGCACGAGGGCCAGTGTAGACAGCTAAAAACTGTTTTGCGCAAAAAAGCGCCGATGATGAAAATGGCGATCAGGGCTTTCTTGCGCAAAACCCCGTCTAGATTGGCATGGACACTTTTCCACAAAAAGTGCTTTTGTGGAAAAGCATCCGTGCCAATCTAGATGCTCTTTTCCGCAAATGCTTTTAACGGAAAAACTTTTCCTTTAAAAGCATTTGCGGAAAATCATGCCAGTCTAGACGTAGTCTATTAGTTCAGTTTTCAGGGGTACATTGCACTTCCAGTGATAAAACATTCACAGCTGCCACAACTTCCCACATGAAAATTGCTCAGTCTTTTTTTCCATTGCCATCATTTCCATATGCCCCCTCATCTGTCAGTCTTTCCCCCCATTGATAAAAGCACTGATTAATTAATCACCCCTACTAGTCCCTAAACCTAATTTTCCCCTACAGAAAATCATATATAATCCACTGGTAAAAATGGAAACAGAATCAGTGACAGGATTATAGACCACTGGCCTGACAGTGCCTTCTGCCTCAGAGGTAGAAAAATGTATTGCCTTTAGTTACCAGATGGATTGCTAGATATTGAGCAACTCCAAATTAAAGGCCAATTTTAAAAATATGAGTTTCTGCTTCTCCCTGCTCAGTTTCCACATCTGCAAGATGGTATATGCCAACCCTCACCTTTTTAAAAAGCTCTTTGAGATCTGTGAATGAAAAGAGCTCCATTACCAACTGTGGGGGAGCCTGCACTACCCTGCCTTCACAATAAGTGGTGATGTCTGCCTTGTCTAAAGTGTGGATTTTCTGGCCTGTTTCAAGTCTGATGCAACAAAGCATGGAGGCAGGGCCCGAGGGTCAGGAATTGTTTTGCATTACAATGCAGATTAAGCATGGTACAGGAGACCATGTCCAGAACACAGGACAAGCGGCCTTGTACCGGTATGTGTTTCTGATAAGCAAAAAGTACAGATGCAGCCGTAAAACTGTCAACTGTGCATATAAGAGTAACACCCTGACTAGCAGGATGTATCACAAATAGGGGAATTGGACATTTTACGTATCCTACACAATACATAATCAATTGGTAAATATTATTAGAACGACCAAGTCTCTCTTGGCTATACAATGGCTACGTCTACACTGGCCCCTTTTCCGGAAGGGGCATGTTAATTTCAACTATCGTAGGAGGGAAATGCGCGGGGGATTGAAATACCCCCCGGCATTTAAATAAAAATGTAGGCCGCTTTTTTCTGGCTTTTACAAAAGCCGGAAAAGAGCGTTACACTGGCCCCGATCCTCTGGAAAAGGGCACTTTTTCCGGAGGATCGGTGCCAGTGTAGACGCTCTTTTCCGGCTTTTTTAAAAGCCGGAAAAAAGCGGCGGACATTTTTATTTAAATGCCCGGGGGATATTTAAATCCCCCGCGCATTTCCCTACTACGACTCATGAAATTTACATGCCCCTTCCGGAAAAGGGGCAGTGTAGACGTAGCCGTGAAGTGTAAGTGAATTAGGGTTTATTATTGTATATAGTAGATCTTTTAGTAACTGCTTTTGCATTGCTTTGCACTGTATTAACTGCTTTAGAATTTATAGTATTTAAAGTTTAAGTTGTATAGTAATTGTTCTTAAGGCTTGTAAAACTTAAACAACTGTATTAACTGCTTAGAGCTTGCAATAAATAAGAAAGTGGTTAAGCAGCCCTGGTGTGTACTGTTTTCCTTTGGCTCTAAAATAAATTAAACCACACGACACCCAGAAAATACATGAGGCTCTCATTGTAGTTATATTGGTGGCTTCAAATATTTTGCAATGTTATTTGAATATTTTGCACTTTTTCTCTTGGGTTTTCTTGATGTTGTATGGAAAGTGTAAAGATGTCTTCTAATTTTCAAGACATTTTAATTTACTTAAATCACAGTGAAGCCCATTTTTGCAAAGCCTTACCCCAACTGGTATTTACAACATCATGCACAAAGCAGAGAATGTGTATTCTCTATCACAATCAAATATTGGAGCTTTTTGTCATTAGTGTCTTTAGTGGCCTATGGAAACAAGCTTGGTATGTTGAATGGACTCATCTTGATGACACTATGTGTGAATTTTTCAAAGCACAGGAGAACTTGTACACTTTATGCAGTGACAGGATTGGAAACAAGCTAGGTTGACTGCAGTCTCATTCCTACACTACTTCTTGCCCACAAAGTCATTTTGCTTCATTGCTCTTTCTAAGGCTGCAGGAGCGCTGGAGTGAGTACAGCCCCTGGCATTTTTTCCGCCATGTGAGTCTAACCCTACGCATGGCAGTGGGCACCTGAGGTGGGATTTTCAAAAGTGCTTAAGTGATGACCTAATTTTCCTGCCATTGAAGTTAGTGGTAACCCTGTAAGTGGCATTTCTGCAATGAGGCCAATGGTGAGAACATTTGAAAAAATCCCACCCTCTTGTCTCCACTAGTGCTCCCATCATCACAACCAGTGAGGAAACTGAACTGATGATGGTAATGGGATGGGAGAGCAAGAGAAGAAAATTAATGAAAAGCCCTATGTGCAAGAAGGAACCACAATAAAGGTTTAGGATATCTTCTGTATGTGTGGTGGGCTTGCCTGTTTAATACTTGTGCATTAGCAAACACTCATTTTATAATGGGGGATTAATCTGATCAGCAAATATTAGGCATTAAAACATGATCCATTTCCTACATATCACAGCTTCTGGCTGCAATTGTCTTATCTATGAAAATGCAGACATCAGTTCTTAGCATTTGCTCTTAATTGGCAACCTTGAGCAGAAACACATTTAATGCCTAGGGCTGACTGGCAAGCCAGTAGAAGGGACAGACATTTTACAATCATCTTAAAAACTAGGGGAAGGGCATGGGATTCTTTTCTAATCCAGGAAAATTTTTCTAATCCATGAAAAATTTTATTACAAAATTTCTTTTATTCTTGTCTTGTACAATCAGAGTACCAGTTAAATAATCCAACAGTTTAGTGAATCTAGGAGCTGGACTAATGACTCCATTTCTACAAAATGCAGCCCATATTGTTAGAGCAGCTGGTATTGACAATAGCACAGGAATATACTGAAGTTCTAAAAGGAGAGAGGTGATACCATATGTTAGTATGACAAACTTCTGCTTTATGTAGTTTTCATCTGCCCTAGCCATTTCTTTTATAAAGGTGTGAGCACCCAGAGAATATATTTGTCTCAAACATTCATTTGCAGGGCTTATTGTGCAGGGCTGGAAAGCAGGAAAAGGAAAGCTCTGAGCAACCACTGCAGGTAAAGAGGGGTAGTCAGTAAATTCTGATCTGTGAAGGATTATTCTTAAAAAGCAACAGATTTTTAGGTGTGATCAATGGCATTATCTGATTGTGGTGACAGCTCCTCTTCCTACCATCTTTGCATATTCACTGATTCTTCATTATACCAAAAAGCATTTACCAGGAACAATATTTTTATAAGTGTTTCTGCAGCAGTTCACTGCTTCTTCCCATGTGAAATGCTGAATATTACAAGGCTGGCTTGAGAATGAGTTGAGAATTATTAATCACATGCAGGTGATTTATCAAAACCAGTGCAGCCACTGGGGGATATAAGCATTGGGGAGATTTCATCATCAGTTCAGCCAATCAAGCAATTAATCACTACTGATGCTTATTAAACAGCATCTTTGTTCTCATGCAACAACTGAATGGTGCTACAAGAATGTGGTAGAGTTCTTAACATTAGAAAATCCCGCTATGAACATCAAGAAAGTCATTCTGAAATACAGCTGGTGTTCCAAAGAGGTCCAAACAAAAGGCGTAAAAGATTAAATGTAAACTTTGTATCTTCCATGCCCACGTGATATTCAGATGACAAAATGCTGAGCAATGGGCATCTGAAATGAAAAACATCATTAATCCCAAATTAGAAGGGTGTGTGAGAAACTCTCAGGTTAAATTAATAATTGGAAATACTTAAATCGTGATTAGATGGTTATTAAGATATGCTCTACTTCAAGCAAGAATCAGTTTAGGGAAGTTCTGTGATTTGTGTTATGGGAGGGCAGTCAGAGTAGATGATCACAATGATCCATTCTGAGCTATAATCTATGAATAAATTATGCAAAAGGGGGGAACCAGGAGTCCCAATTCAGGAAAATGCTTAAGCCTGTACTTAAATCCATCCCTATAGAAACATATAGTTTAGTTTATCTGGGTTAGGGGTGCTTTTCTGAACCAGGATCTAATAATAATGATGAACATTGTATAGTTAAAAGAAAAACAAATGTGCCAGGAATAACCTATAGAAATTGTGTCATTGGTGCAAAAGGCGTTTACACGCCTTTTATCCCTCTATGATATAAGGGATAAGGGATCTTTCGGAAAAGGCTTTATTTTCCGCAAGATCAGCGTCTAGACTGGCGCTTTTTTCCGGCAAAGCTCCGTGCGGAAAAAAAGCGGCAGCCATTTTTATGCTAATGAAGTGGGGGAGATTTAAATCCCCGCTTCATTAGCAATTGCGATATGTCTAATTTACATCCCTTTTACGAAAAAGGGATGTAGTCTAGACGTAGCCGTGCTGTATAGAGGCTCCCTATTTTGAAATAAGCTATTTTGAAATAAGATATGCAATTGACGTAGCTCAATTTGTGTAGCTTATTTCTAGTTAAGCCCTGCAGTATAGACACATCCTTAGTTCCAACTACAAGTGGAAATTGCACCCTGAACTTTGACCAACATTTATGAATATCTGTTTTAAACTTCGTGTCACTTTACATTTAAATGAACACAACAATCCCAATTACAAACACTGTTACAGTTTACCTTAGTACATGCTACAAAATGTGTGTTTTTTTAAAGCATTTTTTTCTTATTTTGCCTGACTGTAAATTGCAATTATGAATATAAATATTTTTGTCAGTTTGTGTGCATATGGTGAAATTGTGTCTGGCGAAACTGATATTTACCAAGAAAAAATATCTCATTTTCAAACCTAAAAATAATTAAACTATAAAGTGCCTCAAATCAGGCAATACCATAGAGAAAAATTTTAGCGTGCAAGGCGAAAAAACTTTAAAAACAACCAACCAAACAAAAATGCTTCAAAACCAAAAAATCCCAACAACTTATGCCTATGAACCGACAGGAATAGGTTACCAGTTGCTATATATATAAAATATATCCAAAGTTAAGATTTCACCAGTCTTGGAGGTCTTACAAAGAGAATTCCACGGAATGACATTAAGTTCCTGGATGTATCAGGAAAAAAATATACTCCCATTCCAGCAGATTAGATGCAATGTTTTCTCCTGCAATAACTCCTTTGGAAATTGGTGTAAATTGGATAAGGCCTCTCTATGTGCAAACATGCTCCCAGATCATGGAACCATCAGGTTCTGGCTTGGTTCACAGCACAAATTAGAGTAGCCTGTGGTCTCCTCTCAATGACACTGATTGGGAATGGACCCAACAGGGTCATTCTGGCAACTAATGGTAGAATGGATATAGCAGTATGTTGGTTACTCCCTTCTTTTCCCAGCTGTGCCCCATATATCTGGGCTGCAAGGAGGCTGCCTAGAACTGCCATGCCAACCCTATACCACCAGATTCTTCTCCACAATAAACAGTTTGGGGGAAGATGTTTAAGACAGTTATATCAGCTCTGTGCTGCTGGAGAGGCAGAAAGCACTCAAACAGCCTTCTTTTATTATTTTGCAAACTTACCTTTTGAGAAAGGGTACCTCCTCTACCTCTGGAGGAGCTAAAGCATCTGGAATTTCCAGACGATTTAGGGAAGCTGTGATGAGCTGAACATAGAGGTTGAAAATTCAGGGGGTTTTCCTAGCTGCCAGCTCCAACTTTAACTATGAAGAAGCTTACTCTGCTCCTAGTTATGCAGGGCACTTGGCAAAGATGTAAAAGTTATTACAGTAGCCAGAAAATCTCTTTTTCTCCTCCTCTTTGCCAAGGGCTGGAGGTGAAAAACACAGGATTAAATTACAGGGGGGAAAGGTTCACAAAGTTGTGAGCCATAATTTAGTTAGAAAAGTTTGCACAGTCTTAAACTCTACTGGGACCAGATATTCTCTAGTCCATGCATTACTCACTTGCACTCTGTATTTTATCCTTGTTATCTATTCTAAGCCCACTGTCAAGCCAATGGTCCCTTGATACTGTTCCTGCTACACTGCAGAATGATTTGGCCAGAACCTTACTTAGTATGATTTGGCAAGGTCTTGATACTTTTAGCTCTGTTGATCCCTCTGATGACCTTACCACCAAGTTGGCCCTAGCTGGGGCTGTCAGTTTTATGCATTGTTCAATAATTTCATCAGGCTTTTTGCCAGGACTGTGCTGGCTAAGACACAGCATCTCCGGCTTGAGGGTTAGAATAAAATCCATTAGAAGGTTTTCTGTTCACTGAAATCTCACACATAGTTGTGTTCAAAAGTTTACAGACCTTGCGAAGAAAATAAACTCTTGGTATACTTATAGTATTTCATTCAAACCCCATGCTACTTTATATTCTTCTCTTCATGTTAATTACTTGGGTCCTTTACAACTGCAATTAAATCATTAATCAGTTGAATCTGGTGTCCTTTAAAGACTTAGCAAAAGTAAACAGCATAGAGACAGCATCATAATATACACTACTAATAAAATTCCATACTGCAATTGCTTTTGTCAGTTTTTGAGTAAGTGGGTCTGGTACATTCATTACTTTGGGATCAAATTTGAGTAATACAGTGAGCATCCATTTTCCTTAACAGTGGAACTATCCAGGAATAGATAATTTTAAATACATATTTTAAAATATCTAGCTATTTAAAAAGCAGCCAAAAGAATTTTCATAACTTTATAATCATAACGTGATTGGTCTTATTCTGATCGTTGCTGTTACCATTTCTTTATTCTTATCTTTCTTTACTTTAATCTCAGAACCCAAAAATATTGCCTTTTGGTAGTGAACTCCTTACTAATTCCCAATGAGTTTGAAATGTAAAATTATTTAAATAACCTTTCTTGGTATTAGCAACTCACTGATAATACAAAGTCCATGAAATACTCATTACCAATAATGGATTTTTTTGCTGGTGAATTTTATAAAGCTATTTGCTGTTAGCATCACATGCAAGGTACAATAATAATGGGATTTAACAACTTGTGCCCTCTACTGGCATAAAGAGAATAATGCAAAACGAGGGGGAAAAAGGATCCTTCTTTCTACACTTTGCATCAAGACAGAATGGTAGCTAGTTTTGGAAAAACGTTAACAATGATGTTAATATAGTATGGAGTAAGTACATCTGGAAATGATGTAGTCTGAACATGTTGACATAACATACATGCAGTGGAGTAAATTGTACTGTACAAACTGTGTTATCTGGAAAACTCGATTAACTAGCATCTGGCATATATGGCAATACAATTCCTCCTTTGGTTAACAGGAAAAATTCCAATAGCCATTTGACATCATTTCACGATATTTTCCAGTGCTTGCAGAATTCATGTTTGTGAACTTGTGGTGGTAAAATTTGTTCATGTTGTGCTTCTTCATGTAATACCATTATCAGATATATCTAATCCATCCAGCAACTATAGCTAGTATACAGTGAAAAATTAATGAATCATCGGTGTAAAGCTCCAGTAACAGGCACATTTGATTAACTGGCAACCTTCATTCCCCACAAATGCTGGATAACAAAGTTTGTACTGAACTAACATATACAAATGTCATTTACAAATATTTGAGCTTGATTCTCATATACAGGCAGTCCCCGACTTACGCGGATCCCACTTACATCGGATCCGCACTTGTGAACGGGGCTTTTCTCGCCCCGGAGCTCATGGGCAACAGGTTGCCACCCGTGTCCTCCGGGGCGAGAAAAGCTTCTCCCAGTCTCGCTGGTCTGCTGGGGGGGTCCAGCAAAGCCGCTGGATCCCCCCCAGCAGACCAGGGACACCCGAGCAAAGCCGCCCAGGTGGTGGGAGTCCCGCTGCCTGGGCGGCTTTGCTCGTTTGCCCCGGAGCAAAGCCGCCCAGCCAGCGGGACTCCCACCGCCTGGGCGGCTTTGCTCCTGTCCCCCTGGTCTGCTGGGGGGGGTCCAGCAAAGCCGCTGGATCCCCCCAGCCGACCAGAGACACCCGAGCAAAGCTGCCGCCTGGGCGGAGCACACCCGCAGCGGGACAGCCCGGGCGCCTGCAGCGGGACAGCCCAGGCGCACCTGGGCTGTCCCGCTGCTGGCGTGCTCCAAGGCTTTGCTCCCCGTCTCCCTGCAGACCAGGGAGACGGAGAGCAAAGCCACTGAGCACACCCGCAGGGGGACAGCCCAAGCGCGCCCGGGCTGTCCCGCTGCGGGCATGCTCAGCGGCTTTGCTCTCCGTCTCCCTGGTCTGCAGGGAGACGGGGAGCAAAGCCTTGGAGCATGCCCCCAGCGGGACAGCCCAGGCGCGCTTGGGCTGTCCTGCTGCGGGCGTGCTCCATGGCTTTTCTCCTGTCCCCCTGGTCTGCTGGGGGGGGGGTGCAGCTAGTGCCGCCCTCCCCAGCAGACCAGGCTTTTCTTGCCTACCCCTGGGGTAGAGCAGCTGGGGGCTGCCGGGTTGGTCCCGCAGTGCCGCTCCAGACCAACCCGGCAGCACCCCAGCTGCTCTGCCCCAGGCATCCTGATTCAGCCGCTGCTGGTCAGTTTCAGCAGCGGCTGAATCAGGACGCCTGGGGCAGAGCAGCTGGGGTGCTGCTGGGTTGCTCCAGTAGCGCCGAGGAGCCGCGCTACTGGAGCAACCCAGCAGCACCCCAGCTGCTCTGCCCCAGGTGTCCCCAAGTCAGCCGCTGCTGAAACTGACCAGCGGCTGACTACAGGAAGCCCGAGGCAGAGTTGCTCTGCCCCAGGCTTCCTGGAATCAGCCGCTGATCAGTTTCAGCAGCAGCTGACTTGGGGACGCCTGGGTTTCTTAAGTTGAATCTGTATGTAAGTCAGAACTGGCATCTAGAATCAGCCGTGGTTGAAACTGATCAGTTTCAGCAGCGGCTGACGCCAGTTCCGACTTACATACAGATTCAACTTAAGAACAAACCTACAGTCCCTATCTTGTACGTAACCCGGGGACTGCCTGTATACAAAGGTCTCTATACATCATTCTAAAAGTAGTTACAGTGGGTGTAACTAATGCCAGAGTGATTCAATAGGGCTTTCGTGTAAATTAAAATGTATTTTTTTTGGATTGTTAAGTAGAGACAACAACAGTAGAGGAACAGACTAGGAATCAAAAACTATAGATTTAATAAAATCCCTGACAAAGTTCATAGGAACTTTGGAATTCTAAAGTACTTAGAAGTGGGTTTGTGGGTGTTGATGAATAATGTGCAGTGGAATGCAGAAATCTATAATACAGGAGAATTAAGACCTAGCCTTCCGCTGCAATGCTTCCCACAAATCTTTCATTTTCCATTAAAAAGGAACCCTGTAATTTTCTATCCTATCCCCTGCTATTGTAGTTGTCAACTGGTATTATACTTGAATAATAAAGTAACAAAAACATACCCTCTGGTAAGAAACTCACATACTGCAACTTCCCAGCGTGGGCAGAGTTAGTCACAGATGCTAATTGAAATACTAATTGACATATTTATATCATCATATAAAAGCCATCCAACATACAGGCAATAATGTTCTTATCTAGAATAGCTGCAGTATCCATGTGGAAAATAGTGGTATGTTGTAAGTCTGGACTCCACCCTTTCACCTTAACATAGCAGGAAAAACAAGGTATATTCCAGACCCTTATTTTTCAGTGTAATGTAAAATATGATAGGTAAAGATTTCAGATATTGTGGCTATCAAGTCACATTTGTGAGACAGGATGATAAATTCCCTAGAGTAAATCTTGGTGGTTTGCCACCAAATTTGCCACTGTGTTGAGCGGTAGAAGACACCAGATTTAAAGGCTTACTCCTCAGTGGAAGAAAAATCAGCAGTGCACTCTAAGCGGTGAATTTATACATATGCACCAGTCCTGAAACAGATATGTTCACAAGCAGCATGGTGGACAATCCCTTATTTCAGGGATCTCAGACCACACTAATGCTTGGTTCCCAGAGAGCATCACTGCCACAAGAACTAGGCTCCTTTGAAAATCCCATCCTCAGGTTGAATATTTTCTCCCATGCTAAGAACTCGGAAGACTCTGTTTAACAGTGCTGCTTGGTGACTTTGGCCATAAATTTGGTGATTCTATGTATAATTCTGAATGTCTTCTTCAGTGAAATCTGTGCATTTTACACAAAAGTATAATTTTTGTCTCTTTCAACTAAATTAGAAGATCCCTGAAATCTGTTATTCATTTTTGATGAGCCAGCTGTGAAGCAGAGATTTTTCATATGCTATATGCTTTGTTGAAAGATGAATAGGAGTTTGGAGAAGTTCAGTGAAACCAGGTGATAAGAATTTGCATACGTAATCTGATTGGTTAACATTATTCTAGGCCTCATTCTTGTTCACCTCTGAGGGGCTAAACAGTACAATGTTATTCACAAGTCACATGACTTTTCAGTCAATTATGAGCCAGATTTTTTCCTATTTGTTGCAAAGGTGGTGATTCAGCTTCCCATTTGTAAAAGCAGGATAATAATGACCTCCCAGGACACGAAAGGCTAAAATTCATTAATGCTCTTAAGATATTTAAAATGTACAGCTGCCACCTTCAAGAAAAAACAAGGCACTGTTATTTGAAATCTTTGTTTCTTAGCCCAAGAGGTATTGTCTCAATGACCTTCTGAAGGGTGTGGTATTAATCAGAATGTACAGAATGTACATTGATGAAGAAGAAAAGTTAACCAGTCCTGGCACCATTTATAATCCACTGAAAAAAGAATATTTTGGCTCCATGGCTTCAAGAGCCCAGCAACTTAATATTTCCTAATCTTAGGTTATTTCCAGTTCATCAATTCAGTATCTCAGTAGCTAACAGCTTCTGGTATTGTGAGTTGGAATCACAGTTTGCACCATTGATTGATTGTAATCTTTAAGAGTTAAATTTTCCTCTCAGCTTCTTAAACCAAAGTTTTCAAATGCTGTATCCATTGCAACCATTGTATCTCTAGTCGTAACTCTCAAACATTTTCTAAGTGAGTCTGACATTGCTTGATGAATCAAATGCATTACCTCCTGCTGGAGTTAAATAAAAACCAGAGAGGCCTGATTCTCAACTAGCTGCCTTGAGAGCAAAACAGTAGGTTAATTTTGTTGTTGCTGTTAAGCACTGCTGAGTATGTCCATGTCCATGGTCTAGCATGAAAATAATAGTAACCATAAGTATCACATTTCAGAAATAAAAAGCAGAAGCAGCATGCCATCAAGGGATCCAACTCATCCCTTTTAATATACCGTATATACTCGAGTATAAGCCGAGTTTTTCAGCACATTTTTGGTGCTGAAAAATGCCCCCCTCGGCTTATACTCGAGTCAGCGTCTCAAGAACTGAGGAAAGTGAGTACGCTGGTCAGGTTCTAAGGCATCCAGGTTGTCGTATCTGTCAGGAGGTGTTATTGTTATGGACTGCACTGTAAATTCATCATCAAAGTATCTCGTGTCAATTTCTGAGGTCTGAAAGCTCTATGTATGTGCGATGAACAGCGCACATACATAGGCTTGTTGACTGCACAGTGACTGCCAGTGATTGGCTTGTCACTGTGCTGTGGGCAGGGGGCGGGTCCGGAGGCAGAAGCGCGGCTCGGCGCAGGCTGAAGGGAAGAGATAAGGTAAGGGGCCTGAATGGAAAGGATAAAATCCTTATGGAAAGCAGGATCTGCCCAGGGATTGTGGAAATATTTTATCCTCTGTGTCGGGGGAATGGTATATGTGGAGAGGGAGTTGCCATCTGCAAGTTTCCCTCAGCTAAAAACACGAAAACAGCTAGGAAGCCGGGACACCTGAGGAAAAGAGCTATGGGGAGCTGATTGAGCTTGGTTGCTGATTGAGCTAAGGTTGTTGTACTTTTAAAGTTACGGTATTTTTGATACCATATTGTTTTTGTTGACCCCCTTTTCCACTTACAGAGCTAGGTTATTGTTTTTCTTTGAAATAAATATTCATGTAATTTTATTGGTATCTATCTTCATTTTTTTACATTTACCAGTAGCTGCCTCATTTCCTACCCTAGGCTTATACTCGAGTCAATATTTTTTCCCAGTTCTTTGTGGTAAAATTAGGTGCCTCGGCTTATATTCGGGTCGGCTTATACTCGAGTATATACAGGTAGTAAAGAAAAAGAGCTTTAGGATTCTAGATCTTGAAATCTAAGAACACTTAGCAAATTTGATTGGATGCAGCAGGTTATCTAGAAATCCTAGAAATGTATGAATGGAAGGGACTTCTGTTGGTCATTTAATCCAGTCCCCTGCACTCACACAGGATTAAGTATGATGTAGACCCAGTAGGTTCTCAAACAGGGGCACATGTATCCTTGGAAGCATGCAGAGATCTTCCAGGGGGTACATCAACTTTGGTTGTTTGCTTATAGAGGTTACAGAAAAAAAACACTAATGAAGTCAGTACAAACTAACATTTCATACAGTCAATGACTTGTTTAAACTACTCTATACCATATACTGAAATGTAAAGTCAGTATTTATACTACATTTTATAATTATGATAAAAATGAGAACCTAACCACTTTTTCAGTTATATGATGCTGTTGCAGTTTTGTATTTTTTATGCCAAGGTACAGTACCCTGGGAAGATTGAGAGCTACTGATCTATACCATGTACTTTTCTAATCTGTTCTTAAAAACTTTAAGTGATGGAGATTCCACTGCCTCCCTAGGTAATTTGTTCCCGTGCTTATCCATCCTGACAGTTAGGAAGTTTTTCCTAATGCCCAGCCTAACCCTCCCTTGCTGCAATTTAAGCCCATTGCTTCTTGTCCTGTCCTCAGTGGATAAAGTGAACATTTTATCATTCTCCTTGGTATAACAGCCTTTTCGTACATTAAAACTGTTATGTCCCCCTTCAGTCTTTTCCAAATTTAAACAAACCCATTTTTTCAATCGTTCCTCTTTGGTCAGACCTTTAATCATTTTTATTACTCTCCTCTGGATTTTCTCCAGTTTGTCCAAGGTATGTTGCCCAGAACTGGACACAGTATTCTAGCTCAAGTCTTATCAGTGCTGAGTAAAGTGTAAGAACTTCTCAGATCTTGCTTATAAACATTCCTGCTAATATATTTAAAATGTCCCCTCTTTTTTGCATCAGTGTTATATTTTTTTACTTTGTGATCCATTATAACCACCCCCAATATTTTTCTGCAGTATTCCTCCCTAAGCAATCATTTCCCATTTTGTATTTGTGCAATCGATTATTCCTTCCTAAGTGTATGTTCCATTGGTCTTTATTGAATTTCTGACTGTTTCTTTCAAACATTTCTCCTGTTTGTCAAGATCATTCTGAATTCTAATCCTGTCCTCCAACGTGCTTTCATTTTGAATTCTAATCTTGCCCTCCAAAGTGCTTGGTATACCTCCCAATTTGCTATAATCTTAACACTTTATAAGCGTACTCTCTGTGCAACCAATATATATATATATGAGAGAGTTTGCGCATCTGTCTGTCCATCAGTGAGTCCATTTGTTCAAGAACTCCTCCTCAATGGTAAGTGCTAGGTCCACCAAATTTCGTAGGCAGCTTCCTCTATCCTATCTGAAAGCAAGATCAGGGTTTGGTTGTGCTAGGAAAATGGGGTGTGTCCAGAATGGGATTGTTTTCCATAACACAGATCGGGAGGGGGCTGAAAGGAGGGACAGTTATACTGCAGAGTGACCACTAAGGGCAACAAGCACAGGAAACAGCTATACTGCAGAGTGATGACAGGAAGGGGGTGGCCTCATCACACAGAGAGTGACCAGCCGGGACCAAGACTCTCAATTTAACAACAGTTACTATACGTTATGGTTTAAAATTTGGGAATTTTAATATGGAACATATTATGTACAGACACTCATAGCCCACTGGAATTACTAGGAGAATTTTTTATATCAGGCCCTTAGTCTTTTACAGGTAACATTTTAAACAATCCTTGAACTTAAAAACAAAGTCAAGTTGCATAATCCCTTATGGAAGGACCCATAATTTATTATGTGCCAGCAAAACTGTGGTAAATGAGTCTACCTATTATGAATTAAATTGTAAACATAGCATGTGAAACTCATACCATGTATGTTACAATTTTGATCTCAACAAATTTCAAATTTCAGTTGATCTGACAGCTAAATCTGATCAGTCTGACTTGATAGCATAAATGACACTAGGAATCATATTCAATGTAAGTGTTTTATTAGGGAGAAACAATAGCAAAATTTTGATATGAAGATCTGTGAGGTTTTCCCAGAGTTATGATTTCGGCAAAGTCTTTCATTTCTAACACAGCCTGCTGAAAATGGCAGGATGAGAGATACCATCTCTGCTAAACATTGGGAAAGAGCCACTCTCAGAAGTCTATAATCAAAATCTTTTTGCCAAAGAAGATTATATCCGATGAACAGGGACACAGCAGGGAGCAAGTGGGTCTGGGCAATCCAGTGTTCCCTGTTACATATTTGCATATTAGATATTTTTAATCTCTTTATCAGTATTTGGGCACCATATGTGGTTATTTGAAAGGCATCTCTCTTAAAGTATTCCAGCGAGACCAATAAATAATTTCACCAGGACTCATTTTGCAGAAAGACTTTATATTCCCCAAGTTAGAAAACTACTCTGAACTATCATTTGAACTTATGCTGGGGAAAGGATTTTGAATTATCAGGTGCATCTTTTATTTAACGTCAACCTGTGTGCAGTACTGGAGAATTCTTGACACATTATGATCTATCTGTGTTCCTCTGCGGTACATATCAGATCTGTTTTGCTGGGAATAACTCTGATTAACATAAATTTAAACTTCACAGTCACTAAATTCAAAGGTAATTGTGTCAAAGCAGCACCATTTCCATGCCTCTTAGTGGAACAAAACTGATTTGTATAGTGAAATGTGTCTTTCAACAATACTTTTTCTTTCTGAACTTTGCATAAAAAAAGAAACAGACGCACTATTACTAGCCTCATAGAGATAATCTCTCAAAATGTGCCAAGATTTCTTGCAAATATTAATTTCTGTTTAAGGTTCTCAAAACTCTGGCAGAAAGTCAAGTGTCATTTTTCTTCAACAAGCCATTTCTTTGTGCAGATGTTGTAGCCCAGATTGGCAATACGTTTACAGCTAAGTGGTATTTAAAGTTAGGGAAGAATTTAGTAGTTTAATATTCTGAGCCTATGATGTTTTTTGAATTATAAAATTATATTTTGGGTTAAAATGCCACAGATGTCAACAAAAAGTGTGCTAGGATATTTTTTTCTACTGCAATTCTGCAGTCTGGATATAATTCTTGGGTAAATGTTCTGTGTGTTGGAGATTAGGATCAGAATCACTGTATAAACAACTATATGTGGGATAGTATAATAAAATAAATCTATAGACAGTGCTGGGGGACAAGTCCACCTCCCAGGGAAGTCAATAGAAATTTTGGAATTGGCTTTCAGGGGATCAGGATTTGGCCCTATAGAAAAAGTAAATGTCCTTTTTTCTTGTCCTTTTCCCTTCTTGATCAGTTTTATGTTGGTTTTGCCTTTCCAATTCTCAACTATTTTTTTCTATTTTCCCCCCACTGGCCTGGTACAAAGCTTATTGGACTTAGTGGAAAGATAGTTACCAATGTTCCTCTCTCCTCTAGTGCAGATTTAAAGATCAGGAATCCATGTTCAAGCCTTCAGCAATTCAGGAGTTTGTAGCAGTAACCACTCTGTACTTTTCATGTCAGTGCTGGGCTTAGAACAACATTGTCTTAATATTTGATACTACAGCAAAAAGAAAGGACATGTGACCATCTCCTGTGCAAAGGACACATGACCAAGATCCCTTTGAAATCAGACTACTGCCTGAATTAGGAAAGAAGATTCATCCTCCAAGATCTCTTTCCTCTCCTCCCTTTCTGTGGGCATTGGGAATTCAGGTGCATTACAGGGATCCACAAATAAGCATTTTCGAAACCACCAAACCACTCCATTGAAGGCCCTCCTTTCACTTGACTACAGATGTGGGAACCACTGTAGGTAAAGCATCCAGTTGATGAAGTTATAGGACATTTAAAGAGCCAATCTAGGCTGCAATCATGTGTGATTCAAACTGAGATGTTGCAATCTTGTATTTCATTCATTTGACCAACAAGAATGTGAAATAGCAGATTGTCTATTTAATCTCATTAGAACACTCCCCTTCATCTCCCCCCTGGAATTCTCAAATAGGACAATAAAAGTTTTATTATTAGCATACATAAACTTATGTTTTGCCTGATTAGTATCTCTGAGCTACAGAGAGTGGCCTGTTTTAAGGACATTTTTTTGCATCAACCACTCCTTTTTTTCCTCCTCTAACATTCAATAAACGGTATAACTATCCAGATCCCTGAACAATTATACTTTCATTGGCGAGGATGCCATTATTCCACAAAGAACTGACTTACAGCAGGGCGTTAGACAAGATGACCATTGTGATCCCATCCAAACCCATGTTTCTACCGAATTCCAACTCTTCTGGGGAAACCTTATGAAGTTAGGGGATAATAAATCCACTCTCTTGCCCTCTAGACAAGCCACAGGGCTTCAGCACAAGTATTCCACAGCCGTTTTTAGGTACTATGGATTGGAAACAGTAGCTACACAATTATGAGACATTAAAGTCAGATGTGCACATTCTGAGGACCCTCCTTTTTCAGCCTCAATGACCATTTCTTGCTGGACTCTTTGGACCTGGAATGGGTACCCCATTCCATCCACCTTATCCTTGTGGCATACAGGGAATATATTAACTCCAGTATGATTAGAGGGGTGGGCATGATCCTCTACTCAGTTAGAATTAGTGGCAGAGATATGGAGCTTGAGGTTTCCTGCAGGGCTGCAATCTGGCATATTGGGTCAGTTTAGGCAGAGGTTTATATCCTGCTATTATCATCTAAATCCATTCACAAAGGAAAAAATCTTAGGCAGTGCACGTGTAGATTATTTCAAGGAAGTTCAAGGGCAAACATGAGGTCAGACTAGATGATCACTGTGGTCCCTTCTGGTCTTTAAATCTATTAACCTAGACCTGTATGGAAACACCCATATTAACAAAGAAAAACAAACAGAGCAGCAAATTGTAGCCAGCCCCATGCTGTGTCAGGCTCAGCTACATGCCTTCAGGGCTTTTTGCTTTTGCAGGATCTCTGGAAAGGTATCCACTCAAATTCAAAACTGGCTGCAGTATGCATCCTTTAAGTACAGGTTGACCTCTCTAATTCAGCACTTTGGTCTGGCAACCTCCGTGGTCTGGCATGATTTTAGTTAGCTGGATGTCCACTTATCATGAGTGTGGCCAAGTTCCAAGTCCCATAAAGTTTGTTTATGGCCACCAGTGCTGGCTCTCAGTATTCTGTGCTCTTATTTAGTTCTAATTTACCCCTAAATGTCTTCTAAGAGTCCAGTAAGCAGTGGAAGTGTTGTCAATGCTACTGGACAATACTGACCTCCCATAGTTCTGCAAATTCTCTGGTTCAACACTGGTCAGATCCCGAGGGTGCCGTACCAGAGAGGTTCAACCTATAGCCAGCAACTAAAGGACCTAATTTAATGAATAATCTATCAAGTGTTTTCTTGTGTGCTGGGGATAATATGCAATAAGATTCAATAAAAAGTTTTGGTGAGCAATGGAGCTTAATTAATACACTATTTTATGATGGCATGAAGTTACTGCTACTATACCCTAGAGTATACAGATAATTGGCATTGCCCAAAACCATATCAGTAATATCAAATAAAAATGTAAATCTTTGACTGCCTCACATCCGCTCTTTACACTGCAACACTTTGTTGATACATATCTTCATGTGTGAGTATCTAGGGCATGCCGCTTACAAACAAGGAAATGTTTCCTCCCAGAACTTCCAAATGGAGACTCACCCTCCAAAAAAACATAACATAACAAACCCCACAACATTACATGGGTAGGATTCAGGCTTGGACACTAAATATAGGGTGACTAGATGTCCTGATTTTATAGGGACAGTCCTCATATTCAGGGGTTTTTCTTATAGGCATCTCTTACCCTTGTTTCATGTCCTGATTTTTACACTGGCTATTTAGTCACCTTAATTAAACATAACACAGCTTATAATGTCTGATACCTTTGTGCTTTCTCCCATGCTGCCTCTCATATCGGGGACCAACTCGTTGTATGCATCTGCAAAACTAACTCCCTAGCCTCCTTCAATCCACCTCCCCACCCCCACATAAAGCTCTCCTTTGCAACGAGACCTACAAAAACATCAATAGTTAATCTGGTGTGCTCAGACCACAGCCTATCATGCTGATCATCGTTTCCTTGTTCTTCCCCATCTGTCTGTGTCCATCTGTTGTTGCTCAGACTTAACTAGTAAGCTTTTAGAGCAGAGACCATCTTCTTGTGCCTAGCATCATAGGATCCTACTCCGGGACTGAGGATCCTAGGTTCTACCATAATACGAGTAATACCAAAAAAACTCTCATGGTTAGAAATAGGAGCTTTATTCCATTCCCCAGTCGGACCCAGTACTCAATTTAGTCTTGGAATCATGCCGAAAAAGGGCTTGGAAATACATGACGGCTGCGTCTAGACTTGCCAGCTGTCTACACTGGCCGCTTGAATTTATGCAAGAACACTGACGATCTAATGTAAGATTGTCAGTGTTCTTGAGCAAATACTATGCTGCTCGCATTCGGGAAAAAGCCCTCTTGCGCAAATGTATTTGCGCAAGAGGGCCAGTGTAGACAGGTAAAAAGTGTTTTGCACAAAAAGAGCCCCGATGGTGAAAATGGCAATCGGGGCTTTCTTAAGATTGGCACGGACACTTTTCTTCAAAAAGTGCTTTTGCATAAAAGCATCCGTGCCAATCTAGATGCTCTTTTCTGCAAATGCTTTTAACGGAAAAACTTTTCCGTTAAAAGCATTTGCGGAAAATCATGCCAGTCTAGACATAGCGGACATGTATAGAAAGACATTTATTACAGTTCTCTCTGAGATATGCACAGCTCAACTCATGGTAACTAAGGTACTTGGCTTTACAAGAAACTATCCCAATACCACTTTTATAAACCTCTCTACAGCATCTATAAAATAGGTTTTCTGTGCCTTGCAGACTGAGAGATATCCTATTGTGGCACACAGTTTTATTAGCACACCTGTACAAATCACTCATGGTTTTACCACTCGTAAGTAATGAGATGGTGGGGAGGTGCCAAAAGAATTGCTGGGCTTTTGGGCAAGGGGAGGGACTGTGCACTCCCAGAAGGGGCACAGGTATAAGGGAGGAGGCGAGGCACCAGGCATAAGGGAGGGGGTGAGGCACCAGCCCTCAGTGCTGATTGAAGAGTGCCCCCCCACCCCAGCCCTGACCTCCACCTGGAGCATGTTGCGCTGTGTTTCAGCTCAGTGTTCCGGTCACCACTGCTGCCATGGCAACTTGGATCCCGAGGCCTTTTTGACTCACTGGGTCCCGGGGCAGTTGCCCTCTTTGTCCCCCCTGTTGGTGGGCCTGGATGGGATCATACCAAATTCAGAACCTTTTCACTGTGCAACTTGATCATTTGCTTCTTATTACTTATTTAATCATAGATTTGACTGTACAATGAGCAGAAATGGCAAGTATTAATTCAGTGTCACTGTAGAGTGTTCTTTAAGGTTTATATTGAAGTTTATTGTGTGATCAAAAGAACAAAGTGCACGGACACTGAATAAATTCTTGCGATTTCCACTTTGTACAGTCAAACATATTACGTGGCTAAATATAATATGACATATTACTTTGCATTTTTTCTTTGAGCAAAGCCCCTTTTTGTTAAATTAGGTTACCTGCCTGCTATATCTGAAGAGTAAATTCCTCCTCACTGTCCAAAGAAGCAGCAAAGCAGCATTCAGCTGTTGGCATGACTTGAATACTATTGTTAACAATTATGGCATGACTGTCAAACCTGGTTATCAGCTCTTGAGGGTCTCTGTGCAACTCTTGTAAGCTCAACTCTTTGGCTTCCCTTTCTCTGACACCATTTCCAAAGGAAAAAGGGAATACGGTCTGCAATGAGCACAAAACATTCGTCACTTGCTCAAAACAAAAGCAAACAGCTTATGTGTGAGTCTCTGACCCAGAGATCTTTCATATCAGTACTCTGCTACAGACCAACCTCGCCCGGCACAGCCTACACGATCCCACTTTTGGGTCTCATCCTACTAATCCTCTGTGTATAAGTGTATTGATTTCAGTGGGACTTCTTTGCACAGAGGGACTTGCATGACTGGGAAATAAGCTTAAAACGGTAAGGTTCTCGACAAAAAAACTCTTGACAATGGCTAACTAGTTGGGGCTAGGATCATGGTGTCAGGTAGAGGGGGGAGATACAGTAGAATGACAGAAGGTTACCTAAACTAAGCTAAACAGAATAATTGAAAGTAAAGAAAAAAACAGTATTTTATGCAACAAAAGAAAACCAGATAGCCACTCTGCAAACAAGGGAGATACAAACAATCTTGACTTGATAGGATCTTACATGGAAGTCAATGGGAAAACCCCTGTTAAAAAAAGTGGTCCAAGATTGGGTTCTTAGTCTTATTTCAGAGGCTGTATGGGAGGGGGGAAAGGGGAAAATGATATTCATTATGATTAATTGTATCAGGAAGTTATCTGCCAGCTCAGCAAGAGCTTTCTAACTATTAAGAAATGGACTGTGTAGCTTTTAAACACTTGCACAGTCTACATAACGATTAGCGTTGGTCCAAATTTTGGTTGATTTTCTTTTAAACAATCAGGTTTTGTTTAAACAAACAAAAAATTTTCATTTCTTTTGAAATGTTGTGGTTGTGAGAAAAAAACCCAAATATTTATTCATCTATTCGTGGCTTTTGAAAGCCAAAAGGATTTTTTTTTCATCCCATCAAAACAGAAATTGGAGCAACACGTTTGGAAAAAAACCCAACCCTGAAAAACATTCGTTTATTTCCAAACTTTTCAAGGAAAATTCTTGGTACAAGTGCTTATTCCTCAATGACAATAAGGATTGTAGAATCTAAGGTAGAAAATTGATTCCCTAAGGCCAGAACCTGGTTCCATTGATATTAATGGTAAATGTACTGTTGACATCTATGGCTATGTCTACACTGCACATTTATTTCATAATAAGATACTCCGGAAGAAATACGCCGAAATAGCTTATTTCAAAATAGCGCATCTATACTAGAGGGAACCCTGGAAATTAGTCTGAGGCAGGCTCCCCTAATGTGGATGTGCTACTTCGATTTAGCACCCCAGGAAGCACTGGGGAGTAAATACTCTGAATGGCCCTGCTATTTCAAAATAGCAGCTGTGAAGTATCCACAATACTGCTATTCCAAAATAGCTATTTCGGAAGAGACATTATTCCTCGTGGAATGAGGTTTACAAACGCCGAAATAAGCCACCCGTTATTTTGAAATTATTTTGAAATAACAGACTAACTGTGTAGACACTCCCATAGTTATTTCAGAATAACGCACGTTATTCCGAAATAACGCTGCTGTGTAGACGTACCCTATGAGACCAGGTTGTGGGCCTCACTGCCTGGTTTTTCTGGGTGAGACTACACTGAAATCCAAGGTATGCCTGCTGCTCTGGTAACATACCAGCATTAGCTTTACCCATGGTCCTGTTGTTAAAATATCAGGCTACATCTACACGGCGTGATCTTGCGCAAAAACTCTTTAGCGCAAGAATTCTTGCATTAAAGTAGTTGTGTAAGAGAGTGTCTACACTGGCATGTGCTTTTGCGCAAGAGCATCCATGCCAGTGTAGACACTCTCTTGCGCAAGAAAGCTCTGATGGCCATTTTAACCATAGGGCTTTCTTGCGCAAGAAATTCATGTTGCCTGTCTACACTGGCCTCTTTGCAAGAACAGTTGCGCAAAAGGGCTTATTCCTGAGCAGGAGTGTCAGAGTTCTGGCGCAAGAAGCCCTGATTTAATACGTTAGAACGTCAATTTACTTGCGCAAGAACATGTGGCCAGTGTAGACAGGCAGCAAGTTTTTGCACAAGAGTGGCTGCTTTTGCGCAAGATCGCGCCAGTGTAGACTCCACCTCAGTGTAGATGTGATGGGCTTCAGTGTGCACTGGCAACACAAGTAGTTCTCCAGCAAGCTGAAACAGCCTGCACTGAAGGCCAAGACAACACATCCAGGGCAAAAGCAGCGCTTGGATGGGTAAAGTAGACATACCAGCACTGCAATGGAACCTCACACTGCAGCAAATTGCCTAAAGCAGAGAACTTCCTCTTGTTTCTTACTTTACCTGATCACATACTAGCCAGTCATACACCTTCTGGAGTCATATCATTCCTTCTGCCAACAGCTATTTTGGGTGGTAAAATGAGCTGTTTCACCTCTGACAAACTAGTGCCATATCCTACATTTCAGCATATCAACCAATAAGGAATATGGCATCGCTTAATTATGACAACACTATGAATGTAATGGCCAAAGGGGCAGTATATACAATTCAGTATTATGTGAAGTTGTGGTATCTTGAATGTTAAGAACTGTGGCTTCCTCCAAGTGACAGGCCTTCATGTTTAGCTTTAGGAATGTCACTCCTCCGTCATTCTCAGCACTGAGGCTTGCATGACAGTTAATAAGGATATCTCAAGTTGCAATAGAATGGCCAGGGGATAAGCTAGAAAGTGACCTGCTTAAATCTGCCGCAGCAATTACTGTCCTGGAAAACTATACTTGCTGCTTCAGGATCAGAGAATGGAAAGCAAAAGGGCCTTCCCATAGTGCCTGTGTTTTCATCTGACTTAGAAGGCTCTTACAAGTAACAAAGCCATCTGCAGTACTATGACAACTTTTTTAATGACAGATATTTGTGATTACGGCAATTTCAAAGGACCCTCAGAAATTGAGTGGAAGATTTGCAGTGAAAGGATGGGCTGATTTTCTACTCTCTCCCCCCCCCCTCCTTTTTTTTTCATCCTTGCACTTCATTTGCTGAAGCCTCTAACTAGAAAGTGAAACTTCTGCTATCATCATTTTCTTGCACTTTTTCCCCTCTAGGCAGTAGCACTAGAATGTAGGACGCCCCTTGAGTGCCTTACAGGTGACTCTCTTTCACATACCTATAACTAATTCCCTGGAGTAACTTGCACAGTACTGTTCAGTCCAGCCTGTGGATTCCAAGGACTTAGAAGCTATGAGAAATAATAAGTATTGGGAGTCTAAAAAAACCCCAGCTATGATGGTGTGATGGCAAGATGAAGTGTCAGAAACACTGGACTGAATCTAATTCAATTTATTTTCTACAGAGCACCAGATTTTTGAGACCGTATTCTTGCACTCAAACCACAGTATGAGCATAACTCCAAATGCATGCTCGATACGTGCAGATCAGAGGTGTGGGCACGCATTGTAGCTTGTATGTGCCAGCAACTTGGTTGTGTACAAATTTCATGGGCCCTTTTGCTCACTGAGCCATGAATTGGCCAATAGTTTTTATAAGAATGGTGCCCTGAATGTGACAATCATGCTTAACTGAGCTGCAAGCGAAAATTATTCCACTAACTCTGAAAGAGCCTACAAGAAACTGAACCTCTGTAAATGAAGATGCTGCGCACAGACACACTTGTATTGGCCAGTTATAATTGTTCTTTATAGGGTGATAATCACTCTATAAATAAAACCCTGTTTTGAATTATGGAACTGCACAATGTGTCTTTTATGGCTTTATGGTGGTTGCTTTGTCCTTACCGTATACGTTGTATAAGTTTGTATATTTTTGTCCTACACCTGTAAGACAAGATGAGGATCACTGCAGCAGGTGATATTAAATGGCAAGTCACCACTTGCTCTTATTGTTTAAGATATTTCATTATTTGAGGATAAATCCAATGCCTCTCTCGTCTAAGCACAGTGAGCTGATTCAGTTTTGCTCTATGATGGATGTGGTAGGTTCAGTGCAGCAAAATCTCTTAATTTTTTCATGTGTCCTCATGATAATAATTGTTTTCCTTTAAGCCCCAGTTCCTGGAGTCAAGTGTCTCTGTGATGATTTCAGAGCATGTTCCTAAAGAAAAACAATGTTCTGTCTAATTTTTTCCATCCCCGTGTGGAACATATTTTGTTATGTGCACCAAGGCACGTGTGGATGTGCAACACCAGTAGAAACATGTGCTGCCAGCTGTGGACATTCTGCCAATGAGCGGGGTGGCATTTGAATCGCTCCTAGGTGGCTTAGCAAGGGCTCAGCTTAGAGGGAGAACTGGTTGCTAGCTTTCTTGTCTATGGAGAAAGATTCAAAATGAGACTTCAGCACACCCTAAAGCAGTGATTCTTAAACTGTGTTCCGCGGCACACCGGTGTGCCGCGAGGCAGTTGGTGGTGTGCCTTGAAGAACAACAGAGTTCAAAATGGCCACCCTTAAAGGGGCAGGTGACCTTTTTTTTTTCTCAACAAAAAATCCTTGGTGTTCCTCATTAAAAAAATATTGTTTGGTGTTCCTCAGTCTTAATGAGTTTAAGAAACACTGCCCTACAGGCTCAAAAACTGGAAGGCAAAGAAAAGAACACCACATCTATTATTTTTATATAAACCCATGATTTAAAGCCAGTCTCGTGATGTCTGGTGAACCTGACTCATGATTTTTGAACATTTGGGGATTGAAATATTATACCACTGGTCTCTGCACTGGGGGGCATCCCTTCCTTACCAGAAAGCAGAAACTGGCACCTCAGGCAAGAGGTGAGGTTTGGGATATGGCAAGGAAGCCCTAGTGCAACTACAGAGTCCTGGATCCACTAGACATTTCCTTCTTGATGGCAAGTGCGACACCAGCTACATGGACTACTGAAACCTTGTGGCTGTAGAAGCAGTGCTGGAGTGGCTCTGACTATGATGTGTGAGGAGTGCATATTACCTATCTAGCACCAGAGGCTCACCCTAATGCATTGCCTACTTAGTGATTTGAGCTATGCACTAAGCATAGACATTGCTTCTGTGCCGTAAATGAATAACAATTAAGCCCTGGTCTAACAAAGTACTTGAGCAAAAGTTTAACCATAAACATGGAAGCAATAGCACTACCTATATGCTTTAAAGTTAATCATACATTTAAATGACTTGTTGGGTTCTTCACACCAAAAATAATGTTAATTTTATAGAAAATTGAGTCTTGCCTTATAAATATGATCAGAACATTAGTTCCCCTTTCCTCCTCGAGTCTTTTGCTTCCTTTGCACGTAAGCACAACTTGCTTTTAAGGCAGTAGCCCTTTTATTCTGCAGGTACAGTGGAGAATCATAAAAAAATTCCTGTTAGCTATCAGTAACTTGTAGCAAATCAATGTAATCTGCATTACAATACTTCACCTCATGACTTTGAAGAGGCTCTGACCTTTTTTTTGGCTGCCTTTGCATCCAGAATCATTTAGATATTCCACTTCTGACTTTCAAGGTTATCTGTGGACTTGTTCCAATTTATTGAATTTTATTTTATTTTAAAGTGCTTTTAGTGCTGGTAAAAAGGTGCCAAACTGACAATACAATGACTAAAACTTTCTGTTCATACAATACGCAGAGAATGGGGCAATGTATCTTTAAGCCTCCTCTGTTATGAGCAAGAACTCCCCAGAATATAACTAACAACTAATTTCACATAGTGATTTCAGGGCTGCCTTACTCCTGGATTATTGTTACAGATGAGTAGCTCTATTAATGCATTTATTCTCCTAATACTCTGGGGATGCTAGGAATGCACTGTCACCTCCATTGCATAGTTAGAGAAAGGACTTACCAAAAGTTGCATTGGAATACTATGGCAGAGATAAGAACAGAAACCATCTGACCTTGCTCTCAGTCCAAGATTTTAATCACCACACTATTTTTCTGCCCCTTTTGAACTAACCTATAGGCTTTAGTAGACAAAGTTATGCCTAGTATCAATTACTCTGAAGCAAAATGCAGGACAATGTAGCACTTTAAAGACTAACAAGATGGTTTATTAGATGATGAGCTTTCGTGGGCCAGACCCACGAAAGCTCATCATCTAATAAACCATCTTGTTAGTCTTTAAAGTGCTACATTGTCCTGCATTTTGCTTCAGCTACCCCAGACTAACACGGCTACATTTCTATCAATTACTCTAGCATGGTTAAAAATATCTATAGGGTACAATCCATGGCTATTCAGAGTTACTCCTATGACATTTCTGTTGAATCCTTCTGGTTCCACCTGTATTCCATTCTTTAGGATAAAGTCATACAAGGGCTTTTTGACGGCACCCTTCCAGCTGAGGCTGGCTGACCGTACTAACAGTCAGTACCATGAGAGCTCCCATCTAAAACCAGATGGAGCTGGAAGCACTACCCAAATGGAAGCACACATACAGAAAGACCCAACAATACTCAAGAAGAAGAATTAGGCTTACACAAGGCCATCCTTTTCTCAGGAATCCTTCTCTTGAGGTGTTTCATATCTTCCAGGACAAAACCTACAGACCCTTTTCTCCTGTTACCATACTTCATCTCCTACCAACTGGCTTAGTAACTCTCTCCTTTCCTTTCCAGCTCCCCTCAGTGAAGAAAGACCAGGCTCTCCCCATTCCTTTGATGGATGCCACAGTTTAGCTATTGAGCCTGAATGTGTAACTCTTATTCACATGAGTCCCTACACTGACTTCAGTGGGACTATTTGGGTATGTCTACACTACAAAGTTAATTCGAACTAACGGACGTTAGTTCGAATTAACTTTGATAGGCGCTACACTAGCGCTCCGCTAGTTCGAACTTAATTCGAACTAGCGGAGCGCTTAGTTCGAACTAGGTAAACTTCATTATATGAGGACTAAGTCTAGTTCAAACTTACTAGTTTGAATTAAGGGGTGTGTAGCCCCTTAATTTGAACTAGTGGGAGGCTAGCCCTCCCCAGCTTTCCCTGGTGGCCACTCTGGCCAACACCAGGGAAACTCTATTGCCCCCCTCCTGGCCCCGGACCCCTTAAAGAGGCACGGGCTGGCTACGGTGCCCGTGCCCGTGCCAGGTGCAAGCCTGCCAGCACCCAGCCAGCAGACCCTGCACCTGGCACGGCTCGAGCCAGCCACCCGATGCCCCCCAGCCCTCCCCATCTTCCCGGGACCAGGCTGGTGGCTCTCGGGAACTTGCCCAGGACCGCAAGAGGCAGGCGCCCGCCTGGTCCAGTGCAGACATCGTGGACCTCGTCCACGACCTCCGCACTAGGCACAGGAAAGCTGCCGTCTAGGTCAGGAGAGCTGCCAGCCTGGCCACCCAGGAGCAGGTTTGCATGAAAATCAAGGTGGTCCACTGAGACCTCCGACCCTGAGCCCTGAGCTTAGAATGGCCATACTGGGTCAGACCAAAGGTCCATCTAGCCCAGTAGCCTGTCTGCTGACAGCGGCCAACCCTAGGGACCATGGAGGGGATGGACCAAAGACAGTGACCAAGCCATTTGTGTCGTGCCATCCCTCTCCAGCCTTCCACAAACTTCGGGCAGGGACACCACTCCTACTCCCTGGCTAATACCACTCCATGGACCCAACCTCCATGAATTGATCTCACTTCTCTTTAAACTCTGTTCTAGTTCTAGCCTTCACAGCCTCCTGCAGAAAGGAGTTCCACAGGTTGACTATTTGCTTTGTGAAGAACAACTTTCTGTTACTAGTTTGAAGCCTGCTACCCATTACTTTCCTTTGGTGTCCTCTAGTCCTTCTATTATGGGAACTAATGAAGAACTTTTCTGTAGGCACCCTCTCCACCCCACTTGTGCTTTTATAGACCTCTGACATATCTCCCCTCCATCTCCTCTTTTCTAAGCTGAAAAGTCCCAGTCTCTTTAGCCTCTCTTCATATGGGACCTGTTCCAAACCCCTCATCATTGTAGTTGCCCTCCCCTCTCCCACCCTCTCTCTACCCCTCTCCCACCTCCTTTTCCCAGTCTCCCCCAGTTTTGTTCAATAAAGAGAGTTTCTATTTTTGAACACAATTGTCCTTTATTTTGTACATCAGGAAGGGAGGCTAGGAAGGGGTAAGTGGAAGGAGGTGAGGGAGGAATGGGGTATGAGCCCCCGATAGGGAGGACTGGGCTGGGTCTGCGGGCTTCTGGAGGTGGAACCTCTCCTGCAGCCCCCCAATTGTCCCCTCTCCCCAGATGGCAGTCTGTGGCAAGTGCAGCCGGTCTGATGGCCGAGTGCTGTGATGTGCCCAGTGTGGGTACTCCGGGCAATCCAAGCCAGGACTGCTTTGCAAGCGGGGCACCCCTGAGAACTGTCTGTCCGGGGTGGGGGTCGGGTCCCTTTAAGCACAGCCCTCGGCTAGCCTGAGACAGCAGCTCCACGCTCTAAGTCCTCATCTGATGCCCTGCCAGCACTGCTTCCGGCCATTCTTAACCCCGGTTCAGGGTCTACTCTGTGTGGACATGCTAGTTCGAATTAGCAAAACGCTAATTCCAACTAGTTTTTTAGTCTGGATACGTTAGTTCGAATTAGCTTAGTTCAAATTAACTAATTCGAACTAAGTTCGTTCAATTTAGCGTGGTAGTGTAGACATACCCTTTGTGAGTTAGGGTTAAACTGTAAGTCTACTGCAGACTGTACTATCACAAACTACCTGGGAAAAGTTAAGGGGATGAAAGCCTTTTAAAATTGCTTTAAGCATAATATTATTGTCAGCCATTATAAAACTCCAATCATTAGCCACTTTATGCTAATTCCATCATCTCATATTGATGCAGAATCCAGCACCAATAGGCAACAACCAAAAGTAGACTTTGTTGAAAAATTTTGGCCAGCATGCTACGGTATTTTCAGCAGCCTGGTAACAGTTTTTTATTTCTTAACATCAACATTAGAGTAATAGCTAGATACCCTAACTAGAACTGGGGCCCCATTGCATTAGGTATTGTCTAACCAATTCCTGCCTTAAAAAGCTCACAGTCTCAATAGCCATGACAGAGGGGAAGCAGTGATGCAGAGACTTGTCCAAGTTCTCAGTGGCAGAAAAAAAGAAAACAGAGTCTCCTGTCTCCAGATTAATGTTCTTTCCAGTTGGTCACATTGCCTGGTACCTCAGTATTTTAGTCAGCACTAAGCTTTTGGTGAAATGAACCTAGATGTAAACGAGTTCCCAGCTTGTATAAATGGACAAAACATAATTGGAACTCAACCCATCCACATCCTCAGAAGACAAGGCCCAAGAGAAGTTATTTTTATCGTATCTAATGGGCTGTCCTCTATCAATCAGTACAATATTTGAGTGACTCCTGTATGCAGAGAAGTTGACCATTAGAGGTTGATTCTGCAGGGCACTCAAAATGAAGACACTTAAGCACATGGTTAGCTATCGTTTGCATTCCTATTGATTTCAGTTGGAGGTGTCTTGGGTGTAAGTTTACTAGGCAGTTGTACAGTATGAGGAAAAGTGATACGTAAAGTTTGTTCTGAAGCTTACTGAAAATATCCCTATACATCTCACAAAATAATCATTTGATTTCAAGTCTCAGAGGGCTCACCGTGTTGGTTTGTATCTGCAAAAACAATAAGGAGTCCTGTGGCATTTTAAAGACTAACAGATTTATTTGGGGATAAGCTTTTGTGAGTAAAAACCACTTTGCTGTGGCCATGCATCTGACAAAGTGGCTTTTAGCCACGAAAGCTTATGCCCAAATAAATGTGTTAATCATTAAAGGCCTCCTCATTTCATTTCATTTCATTTCAGTGAGTAAAAGGAAAAAGAAAAATCAAAAGAATCAGAACTGTGCTTTTGTGGACAGACCCCTCCCCATCATGCATAGTACCTAACATATCTACTAGTTTGCCGTGACACAATGACGACATTCCATTTTTACTCTAAAAAATTTTAACCCAGGTTTTACAGGGTTTTGCTAGTGTACAGATTTATTTAATACATTCCTTTTCCACCCAGTACAAACTTCCCCAAAATCTGTATGCTCACGCATTCAAGGAAAAAACAGAGATAAAGATGCTGTAGGAAATACAGAATACTGCTAAAATACAGAGAAATAAGACTATGCCCTTGGAATCTGACCCATGAGCTAGACCCTTTGCTTACCTGTTAAAAGCCTATTTACAGCTATGTTCATTCAAGGCCCTCATCTGTACACACTGCCTTTGCAGTTTTCATTATCACTAAGCTCTTGTCTCTAGACACATTTTTCCCATATGAACACCCACATGTCAAGGGTGTTGGCTGTTTACACTACTATTTCCTGCTGCCTCAAACGCCTGACTTTCAGTGCTTACTGTGGAGTGGAAGGAAAGTAACAGAAGCTAGCACAAAAACACTGATGAGCTATTCCTGTTTGTAAGAACATTCAATCATCAGCACACCTCTGTATAAGTATTTGAGAGAATTGTTTGTTTCAGAGGTAACTCCCAGGATACAAGTTGAATTTCTCTAGTTTCTCTAGTTCCACACCCTCGGGACCTGATCTGACTGCTGCCAAACCAGAGAATTTGCCAAACCATGGGAGGTCAATATTGCCTAGTAGCATTACGAACACTTCCACTGCTTATTGGACTCTTAGAAGACATATGGGGTAAATTAGAGGTAAATAACAGCACAGAACACTGAGTGCCAGGACTGATGGCTGTAAGCAAACTTAGCTACACCTATAGTAAGTGGACATCTGACTTACTAATATCATGTTGGACCATAGATGTTGCCGGACCAGAGAGTGCCGGCCTGGAGAGGTTCAGTCTGTACAAGGGTTTCTCCCAGCTCTTTTATAATGGCTATATTACTTTCCTCCTTTGAGACCCTAGTGCTGCAAACACCTGTGTGTGTGAGGGCTTATTTACATGGTGAGTTTAAGTAGCAGTACACCAATGCACACTCCATAATGCTGTAGCAAGGTCCACACAGTATGTTAGTACAAACTAGTGTGCTATAGATTTACACCTGCCTTGGAATACACTAACTCACCATATAGACAAGCTCTGAGCATCTTTACACATGTGAGTATAATCCCAGTGAACATAACTGGACTGTATGTATGTGTAGAATTGCTTAGTTTGCAGGACAGGGAAAATTTATTTTTGTTTTCCCCAAACAATATGATGTCAGTGTTCTGTTCTATTTAACAATTTAGTATATTCTAATCTCCTGCAGCCAATTAGAAGGGACATTTGGAGTGGAAAATAGGAACACATTGCAGTGGGAGTTAATTTTATCATGAGAGAGTATTTTGTTCCACCACAATATGTAAAAGGTAAAACTTTCATTAAAAAAAAAAAAAAGACAAAACTGTCCCTGCCTAATACCAGTGTTGATATTTGTGCCAAGTTTAAACAAACTACATTTTATCTTACTAACCCAAGTACCTCTCTCATGTCCTTTAAAAAGAGAACTGGATAGAATTAGCTTGTCTCAACTATTTACTTTTATTAAATTGGATTTACCAAGGCTGAAAACCCTTCTATTGTCTCTCCCCTTTTGGTGGAGTCAGATGCATTAAAATGGTAATTCTCTCCCAGAATTTTAATCTCCTCAACATGCTTCTGTTGTATACACAGTACCAACCAAAGACAGAAGGGATTTGGAAGAGTTGGCAAATTTTATTTTAGCATATTGCACAATAAAAATCAAAGCTGATGTTCGTTAAATTACAGATCCTTGAAGAAAGGGAATACTATCATTCCTGAAACTCAAGCATTAGAATTGGGAATCCCTGTTCTGCATAATTCTGTTTCTGGTAATAGCAACATTCGTTCCACCGAATAGGTGAAAACTATTGCCAGGAAATAGACTGCTGGCTGGGGCTAATTATTCACTGATGCTTTCAATGCATTGGATATATTTGGCCTATTATTTATACAGTTATTAATTTTTAAGAAAATCTTCTTTGCCTGTTGTATTTTTTTTGGTAACAGTGGTGTCCATATGCCAAAATTATGGAAGCATTTTTGTTGATATTTGATAGAATGTAAGGGAACCACTAGGAAGTGCATTCTGTTGTATGCAGGTTCTTACATGCTAATCACCATAGTATCTACCTGCTTGCCTGCCATTAGTAAATTAAAATTAACATCTGCCACAATGGTTTGCTTATCCTCACCTCAGTCAAAGAAGTGTTACATCAGTCCTTTGCACCATTAAAAAATAGGTGTGGCGTGTTGTCTGGTTAACACGGCAATATTTAGATATTGATGTATCTTGTATACTTTATGGATCTATGGGGTAAATTCCTTGGAATTCTTTATGGGCTCATGTGTTGGATGTATGTATTTAGAAAATGTTCCATATTGACATTTGCTTTACTTCATCATGGAGCCCTTTGTCTCAGTCCTTTGTTTGTGTTGCATTTTAGAATTTAATAACTATTTGGAGTTGAATCAATTTCATTTTAGCCTATTATTTGATTATCTTATAAAAATTAATAGAGCATTATAAAGAAGGAAAACACACTTTACCACTACCTGTAAGTAAAGAAGAGAAGGTAGTTTTGTACCTTCTTCTGTATCTGATGGGAAACTAGTAGCATTCATACCTAACCTAACTTTCCTAATTTCTTTCTTTTTTATATGTGAGACAGAAAGAAGTGTTTTTCATATTTTCATATTTTCCCATGATTAATCTACCAGGTGTTCTATTTTCCTAATTACTGATAGAATTTCTATTCTGATCTTCAGTTCATCTGACTGATGAATAAATAGGAATCTGTAATCTGATCATTATTGCTAACAGCTGTAACAACTAACAGTTCTTAAGTTTAAAACATCTTTCAATGGGTAATTATTTTATCCATTATAAACAAATACCTCTTATCAGAGAATATAATTGGATCAAAAGTTGCCCATTTTTGTCAGAACATATTGCTGTAGACACCTCTCAGTTTTGAGGGGTTCCTTCACTGGATGTTTGGGCTGTATTAGTAAAGCCAAGGTAAAAAACAAAGTTATCTAGTCCATCATTTTCCCTTCACCCATTAGGTTCAATTAAAGGACAGATAATTTTTTTAGTTTCAATGTATATAGGGCAATAAATACTTACATTCATAATATAAAAGACTTTTGGTCAGTATATAAAAGAATTGTGAGAATTTTAACATACAAAAATCAGAAAAAGTGAATTTACTAACTTATGTCACGCAGTGCCTCTATTTTAATGATCTCAAAATATTTTTTCAGCACTAATGTGCAACACCCCATGCAATATCTCTGTCATCGGTAATTACCATGCTCATTTAGAGATGATATACAGAGCACTTAAGGATAAAAATATTTGAATATAGGTGCCCAGAGTAGGCAGCTAATTTTATATTTGAACACCTTAATTAGTGACCTGATTTGCAGAGGTGTTGAGTGCTAGCTCCTTTCATTAATTATAGGGATTCAAAGTGACTTGTGGAACTGAGAAGTTCTGACACTCAGTAATCTAGTGTAAAAATTAAAGGACATCAAAACTCCCCTTACTTTTTGAGGTGAGCTACATTGCTCTAGCTACAATGGTACTATTATTAATGCAAGGAAATGCAGACTTTTGAGCAGCTTTCCCACCCCATTTGCTCTCATCAACATATTTTCATACGGTATCATACTCCATCTGTTGTACTTTCCTAGATTTGAATGGTGATTTTGAATTTATGTGAGGATCAAAGTGCTGTAAGCAGTTCTATTTGTATTTTCAACCTTCCTTTCTATTTACCTGCTCAGCAGCCTGCCAGAAATGGCTTTGGCAGACGGCACATAATTCATTTTGTGGACATCTGCTCACAAATGTTTTGTGAATAATTGTGTGATGAGATATGCGTGGGGCCTATTGAGTGAGGTTGAGCATTCAGAAAGTCTCAGAGGACCATGCTTCTCTGATTCTCTTCCTAATAGCTATTTTTAAAAAAATGTTGACAGAACATACTTTATTTAAGCGAGAGGAGTTTCACAAGCTACAGCACAAGCCCAGAACCTCTGTTATTTCTGTTGTCAAACTGCAGTCATTTTCTTGACACATGCTGTTGGCACTTCTGGAGGCAAAGTTCTTTACAGGGGTAAAGAAAAGAGGTGATGCTTTAAGGCAAGGGCTATTTATGGGATGAGCAGAAATAAAGGAGGGTTTTTTCCCCCTAGGCAGTGAGAAAAAGAATTTTAAAAGACGTCCCATTTGTAAATTAACATATTTTGTTCCAAGATATTGTTGAAACTAAGAGCCTGCACATTCATTTATTTAATAAGAATGTTCCTCAAGACAGACTAATACCCCAGATTTGCAAAAAACCTTGAGCGTGTGCTTAACTTTAAGCACACAACTAGTCTCACTGAAGTTAACAGAACCACTCACATTCTTCAGACAAGCTATGAGCTTCCATGATTTCCTGTACTGGTGTCTAATCATCCAATCCAAAGCTTGCTGAGTTCATGGGGATTCCTTCACCCTACCTGCAGTGGTCTTATTCCAAGTTTCTCCATGGTAAGAAATTATCCAAAGCTAATATGTTGTCACCTGTTTATGTAAGAAGCAACAAACATGTTTAATTTAAAGACTTGAAAAAACATGGATTTAGAATTAGGGGAGGACATATGCTTTATTCCAGAACCAAGTTTATTTAAAAAATAGCCTAACTACATACAGAAGGGTCATACCTTAAAAAAGAAACCATTGTGTCACCATTTTCAACAATATGTTAGAGTTTGAATCTCATTTAGAATTTAGCAGAGAACAGACAAAGTTTTGTAAGATCCATATTTCCTGCTAGATCAGCAAATAAATGTTCCATTTTTGGATACTGCTGCATTGCCAAACAGGAGTTTATAATGACTTTATAGTTCACATAAATCCACAAACACTAAAATCACTGCAGCCCATTCACTAGTTCTACAGGTGAAACAATTTTCTACTTCTGCAGGTTTTGGTTTTTTTTAATTGCAGTGTGATGGGTTCTTACAAAATACAAATCACATGAAGGCTCTTTAGATATTAAGAAGTGGCATCTTTAGATGCTTGTAGTGTGGCTGTGTGACTTTTGCTAAAAGACGGTGATAGAGTTTTCAGTGTCTGGGTGGTCTAGTGGCTAGATTGTTGGTCAGGACGGATATACAGGGATCCTGGTCTCTCCCTCTCCACCAGGTTCCGGCCCAGGATCCTATATAACTCAACCCTTAAACTGGGAAGATGAATCTCTCTCCCATCTGGGGGGAGGAGGGTATTTTAAAACCTATTTCCTTGGACTACTTCCTACTAAAGCCTCCTTAGTTTCGGGCTTGGCTCCACTTGTCCATTTACCCCACAGCCAGGGCTTATCTGCAGGTCTTCTTTTTTAGAAGAAGGCTTACTTGCCTCCAGTGGTTGTATTAGCTGTCAAGTAACTGGTCAATCCTTTCAGAGAGCTCCTTCCTCCTCTACAGTCATCCCCTAATTGAGTCAAATGCCCTTCTTTTCTCCCTCCTCCAGGCCTGGCATTGGCTGCAGTTTTTCTTTAAGCCCTGTTGTGCTAGGTGGCAGTTTCTTTGCTCCTTCATATTTATATCTTCAACACTGTATCTAACATGCTGTCTTATATTTTGGTCCATCTCAGTTCTGTTAAGATAATTTCTGCCATTTATTTAAAGACCCTTTTGTTCTGTAACAAACACTACATGTTCCCTTATACTTTACATGGACTCACAGGTATGCAAAATAGTAATTTTTCTCTTCTCTGTCACTTCAGGAGTTACATATTTTGCAACAACTGTACCAATTCTCATTTTTACCTTAATTCAGCATAGAATAGCAGTGCCCAGTTTATCCAACAGGAGACAGAGTTCAGAAAAGTAGTGCAAGTCCCAAAGCATCTCATTATGGAGAGGCATTGCTTACTAAAAAATAAAATACCGAGGTGAGGTTCCTAAATAATTCAACTTTCAGTTTGCTTCTGTCATCTGAGGACATACCTAATGTCTTCATTGTCTGTGGATTGTGTCATCCTTTGTTTACATGGTATGATGGATTAACTAGTGAATTACTTTTCTCCTGGTGAACTTGAGGACTAATGTGCATCTACTAGTCCTCCCCATGAGAACTCCATTCAGCGAACAATATTCAGTAGAGTCTCTAACCGTGAGGTGCTGGAGAGGTCAGGAATGGAGAGCATGATTGTTCTCAAGATAAGACAAAACTTCTTCAGGTTCTCATGGTTACAATGGAATGTGATGTGTGCATCATCTCTGCTCTGAGGTGCTACAGCCTTCACATCTCCCTTATATAAGAGCCTTTCAAATTCTAACCCCTTCCTCAATCTGTTTCTCCTCTCTCCATTCTAAGAACCTTCCCATGGCTCCCCCTCATCTTCCTTACTGAGTGCAATTCCTTTGATAACTAGACCCGAGGGATTGGATTAGAGCAGGGGTGGGCAATAATATTTTGCTGGGAGCCACTTCGGAAATGTTTGAAGTGGCCCAGGGCCACACAGAAAGGGGCGGAGCATCATGAGGAAGGGGTGTGGCCAAGATATTTCCGGGTTCCCCATCTCCAGACAATGACTGGGGACAATGCCTTCGCCCCCACCTCACATTCCCCCAAGGTGCCCATGCCTCTGGCATGGGAGGAGACTTCCCTCGCTCCTCTGCCCTTAGGCCAATTAGAGCCTCTTCTGCTCTCTACCCCTCCCCCCAACCTGCGAGCAGCGCGCAGCGCTTTAAAGCGCCACATGCTTCTGGCAGTGCGGGAGGAAGCTTTCACACTCCCCCGCCCCCAGGCTCTAAGTGGCCTGGGGGTGGGGTAGCAGCAGGGCCTCCGCAGGCCAGATCCACTCACTTGGCAGGCCGGATCTGGCTCTCAGAGGCCCTTTTGCCCACCCCTGGGTTAGAGGGTGGCTTAGGAATGACATGCGATGTGGCTAGTTCTAGGGGAGCACTGATCAGAATATTGCATTGCTAGAGCTGAGCAGAGAACATGAATTCTGTTTCATGAAGCTATCAAAATCTGCTTTTATTTTGATTCAGAAACCCTTCCCCAAATTTGAAATTTTCTCTGAAACAAAAACAAAACAAGCCACATTTCAGAGCAAAACACATTGAAATGTTTTCTTTCGACAACTGAAATAATTTTGAAAAATATTGTTTTAGTTTTATCGTGTTTGCACTATATATGACTTTAGACAAAGACCTCAGGCTACATCTACACTGCAACACTATTTTGGGATATTGGAGTATCCTGAAATAGCTATCCCATGTCTTCACAGCAAGCCCATTATATCGGGCTTGCTATTCCAACATCCCTGTAATCCTCATTCTACAAAGAGTAAGGGATGTTTTGGAATAGCACTTTATTTCAAAATTTGGTGCTGTGTAGACACCACCAAATGATGAAATAAGTGATTTCCAAATAGCGTTGAAATAATACACACAATTTGCATAGCTCAAATTGCGTATCTTATTTCAAGTTTCAGTTCAGTCTAGACAAACCCTCATTTAAGTTTCATTCCAAAAGTGTCAACATGGGACATTTCAACTTGTCAGAACTTTGTTCCTCTGAAACAAAATTTTCACAGAATGAACACAATTTAACAAAATGTTTCAGTTTTGATGGATCTATATTTTCTGATGTAAAACTGTTCCAGTGTTTCCAACCAGAACTAGTTATTAGGCATGTCAAACTTCTGCAACCTGTGCTGACAGTTACATAACTGAGAAACAAGTGTACAACGTCAATTATACTTCAGTAATTGTTCAGCAGCCCTGAACTCTGAGATACTGAGACATTTCCATTATAGCACAATCCCTCAAAGAATGAGAACCCTCAGGTTATCATAGAAAGCAATTGCAATGTTTTCTAATTATCACAGTAACAGTCACCCATGGCGAATTCTAAGAGCTGCTCCGAAATGATAGATAAAAGTATAAAAACAAGGCCTTGTCTATCGTACCACTTTTGTCAGTATAGCTTGTCACTCAAGGGTGTGACAGCCTCCTACCTCCCGTGAGTGACATAAGTTACGACAGAAGTGCTGGTGCGGATAGCACTATATCGACAAGAAAGCTTCTCTTGCTGGCACACAGCTGGTATATGAGCCATCTTACATCCGAGCAACTGCATCAGTACAGCTGTACTGCTCTAAGCTCACCAGTGTAAACATGTCCTAACTCAATCAATTTGTTTACATGAACATAGGCTATCTGGCCTACTTCTGCTCTCATGCTGGACTTAATACCATTGGCATTTCACTCTCTTTACTTTGATATCATTATTCTTGAATCATCCAGGAGGAATACTGGGTGTTTATCTACATATCTGTGACCAGCAAATTTCTCCAAGTTTCCTCCATTTCTCCCCTCCCAGAGTGCTTTTAAATTCTCTCTCCCCTCCCCCCCCCCCACATCATCATATTCCTTTCTCTCTTTTTAAAATTTAGAACTGCTATCAAAGTGAAGAAGAAACATCTGGTCTGGAAGGACCATGATACTAGGAATATCAGGTTCTACCTTGAACATCACAGATATCTCATTTTTGCAGCTATTTCAGGGTCTACAAATCTCTCTCTCTCTCTCTATATATATATATATCTATAAACGCACACGCCTATTGTTAACCTTTTGAAAACACAAGATTTATAGTGGGGTAAATAGTTTACCTGAGAAAAAAGGATACTGTAAATGTCATAGCTGATATTGTCAAAATAATATATGTTCTGGCTTTTTTAAACATTTCTTTTGGGAATAAATCCAGTCTGGAAGTTGAGGGTTGTTTAAATGAATCTATCCTTGTTTTTTCTGCATAGTCCAAAAGACTGTAGATTATATCAATCTGAAGTGTAATTTAAGCTTGTTAAACAAGAAACATGTAGATGTACCCCTAAATAGACAAAGATTCCAACTAAAGGCTCCAAACAGTGCAACAGTACTCTTCCTGGGTATGTTAGGCCATTAACATACACAATGTTGGTCATGTTTCTTACAGAAATTAAGCTCTTAAATCCATATTTAGACACATATGTAAGTAATCTGCTTTCCAAGACTGTGGAGTACCAACAGCTCCCACTGAGACTAGTGACATTATAGATGTGTTTATTGGCAATCGATTATTCAGTTATCTAATTATCTCTAAAAATCTAGCCCTACATGTCTCTATATGCGGAGAGATTAAATAAAGCTGACCAAGGAAGGACTTGAGTTTTATGGAAGTCTGTATGTAACTATATTGATTTATTAAAGAAAATATTTCCTGTTTAAGGACTATAAATTCTATATTTCATGACACACGTAAATAAAGTTGAGTATTATCAACACATCTATAAAAATTACATATTATAATGTAATTATAAGGAGCTATGCAAGTCAACAGAGGTTCTCGGGAATCATTCCTCAATCCCAATTTTAAATGGATATTTTAGGAAAATTTCAGAAAACGTCTCACCCCATTTTATAAGTTGCTCCATAGCTGCTAGAAACATTTTGAGAAAGTCCTCCTCCCTACAATGAATAATGCGAAAGGCTTTAATAAAAAATTTTCTACAGAAAAAAACCCCACTGTTTTTCAAGTAGCTCTTTATAGCATCCATCACTGAATTGAATCAGGCCTCTATATAGTAGGTTGTTTTTCTGGGAAGCAGAGGTGCAGTGCATGTTTATATTCCGTATAATCTTGCACCATGGAGACTGTACAAATGGTAACAGGCCAGAACCATCCAGAAGGACTTCCAATTCAGGCCATTAGAAAATAACAGAGTGGGAGAAGTTTATTTACCAACAAAATGCAATTTTGGGTTGAGCAAATCGGTTCACTAAGCTATTGAATAATTATACCATGGTATAATTTTGGTGGACACTTATCCCAAAATTGGACTGACATTGCTTTAGCTTAAACTCTTTTCAAAGGGACTTTAAAAAAAGCAGCCCCCGCACCTTACAGAAGTGTCCAAGAGTAATACCAGTATTAAAATGCTTTGTTTATATTCTTACTTCAACTTATATTGGTATGACTTTCCCATGTACGCAAGGCCCGAATATTTTTTAGCCTCTGCAGTCTCATGTGGATGCATTTTTCTTCCTCCCTTCCTTTTCTAAACAGGTATCCAATAATACGGGTACAGAATGTCTTTGAGAGAGAACTTTTAAAGCCTTTGGGGTCCCTACCAATGAGAGGTGTTATTTATATGTATGCTGCTATTATTAGTGCTCTGGAAGGGTAGAGCATTGCCCCAAACATAACTTCCCCATACGTTTAGCCTATTTTTGATGTCAGGAATTGTATACAGGCAGATTTAATTCTTTGTATGAATATTTTTATTTGGGATTGTGCAAAAAAGAGTTTATGGGAATATAGTTCAGCCTATGAGTAACCATTTCATGTTGCTATTGCTTTGGAGTGTTTCCATTTTGCTGTTGGTGCTGGGTGACTGGTTATTTAGATTAAATGGCTTTATGCCTGCTCCCTGACCAATTGACGGCCAAGGCTACGTGCTGGTTGCAAGGCACTGAAATAGTTTTGATCAGTTCTATTTGCCACTTTTGACTTTAAATCCTTTAAAGTCCATTGAAGCCTGGACTATAGCTCTGCATCACTCTCAGTAGCTGGCTAGGTACTTGTTTAAATAGAAAAGAAGCGGTGGGGCTGTGGCACAGACGCCTTCTTGTGTGATTTGCGAAAGAAGCAAGTTAGAGAGAGATACGGAGATAGACAAAATGTAGGCGTTCTCAGAGGGTGTGTCTAGACTACAGAGTTTTTTCAAAAAAAGTGGCCTTTTTTCAAACAAACTTCCCCTGCATCTAGACTGATGCTGCGTTCTTTTGAAATTAAATCAAAAGAACACGGCAGTTTTTTCGACTGCGGTAAACCTCATTTTACAAGGAAGAACGCCTTTATTCAAAAGTGCTCTTTCGAAAAAAGGCGTTCTTGAATGCAAAAAAGGCTTTTTCAAAAGAGAGAATCCAGACTGCCTGGGTACTCTCTTTCGAAATAGTGGCTTTCTTTTTCAAAAGAAGTGGTTGTAGTCTAGATGCTCTTTTTTGAAAGAGGCTTTTTCAAAGGATTCTTTCGAAAAACCTTTCCGAAAGAGGCTTGTAGTCTAGACCTACCCAGTGGGAGAGACTGGGGGGAGATTCTGTGCTGTATCTTAGGCTTAATCTACACTGCACGGTTTTTGCGCAAGAAGCCTTTTGCTCAAGAGATCTTGCGCAAAAACGTCTTGCGCAAAAGCACGTCCTGACCTCAAAGCGCATGGCAAAAGCAATGTGCTTTTGCACAAGAGAGTGCCTACAGAATGGCCATCAGAGCACCTGTGCTTTTTCTTGTGCAAAAACCCCTCTGGAGCATCCACATCTGCTTTTTTGTGCAAGAGCTGTAGCATAAAAAAAGAGTTATTCCTCGTGGGGAGAGGAATAACTCTACCAGCAAAAGCCCTCCGTTCTGTCAATTTACTTGTGCAAAAATGCACTTGAGGTGTGGCCACTCTGCTGGTTTTTGCGCAAAAACCTTGTAGTGTACACATAGCCTTAGAGGCACAGCACAGAACAGGGTGCAGCTTTAAACCAGCTTTGTCCTCTCCCACCCTTGGGGCTGTTCTGGAGAGGCTCTGGCATTACTTGACAACCCCTGGGAACTTGTCTAAGGCCATGTCTTCACTCCAGGGACGACCGATACTGCCGCAGTCGATCTTCCGGAGTTCGATTTAGCAGATCTAATTAAGACGGCCAGTAAGACCGGTGCTACTGCTCCTGCAAAGAGTAAGGGGAAACAACGGGTCTGTTTGCTCCTATCAACCTCCTGCTATGGAGACCGCGAAGAAACCCAAATGAAGGTACGTTGACTCCAGTTAATTAACACAGCTGGAGTATCTTGATTTTACCTTCCCTTTTAGCATAGACCTGGCCTCAGATTACCAACCTCCTTGGTCTGCCCTGTGAGCAGGGGTGCAATGTAACAATTTCTACAGTGCTGTCTGCTGTTGCCTCACTCCCAATGTATCCCTCCTCTTTGTCAGCCCTGAACCTGGCTCATTCTTTCTATCAGGGCTTGCAAGGGGATCCCCAGAAGGCAGCCTTCAGCCACCAGGGTAATCCTCCCCTGGAGGGCACCAGACCTTTCATGTCTCCTTTATAAAGGTAAAAGGGCCAGAGTGACATAAAGGGGCTAGTTTAGGCATGGGAATCTCACCAGTTGCCTCTAGTTCACTCACTGTGTTATGGCTGCATTGTTAAAAGCATTCAGGAAGCATGGCATCTCAGGTTTCAGTGGAAACTGAGAAGTATCTTGCTCTGTACTGCAGTATCGGCTCATTATTCTCGTAAGTCTTGATGATCTGTCATCCTCCGCTGACCCTACGTTAGCTTGTAAATGTTAGAAAAGTTACATGGAATACTTGAAAAATCAAAGTAAGTTTCAGGGACATATGGTTGTTTTCATTAAAACAGCATGGTCCACCAGAAATAAAAGGGCAACAGTGCACTTGGGAAAATCCATCACAACCTGTTTCAGAATCAAGCACAATTAAAAGCTGACAAAGAGACATACGATGGGGTAAAAATATTGAATTTCATACCCCAAGCATAAGCACTGAGCCAAATTAATGACTGTGAGGGGAACCTGTGAAAAAAGATTGTAAAGGTAAAATCTTGCTTCTTTCAGAATTCAATATTTTAAATGAAATGTCACCCTGAAATCTCAAAAGGCTTTTCTCAAAGTCCTGTGAGTGAATTCATATTAGTAGTTTGATTTTTAATCCTCATATGGATTCCATTGTCTGATACTTTTAATATTTTTTTCTGGACTTTATTTTTTCTCTCATGCCTTTCTGAGATGAAGTGGCCAGACATGAATTCAGTAGCCAAGGTGACAATACAACAGCAATTTACCATTGTAATATCCTCCATATTCTTCCTTTTCCCCATTAAAGCATAGATCTTATCCACTCTGAACAAGTGCTTTGTATTTAACAGACATCTTCACTAAATTGACTACAATAATACCTGGATCGTTTTGCAAAGACACTATAGCTAATTCACATCCTGTCCACATGTCTGAGCGGTTTAACTGTGCCTGTCATTGTGAATTGCTCTCTGTTTGCATTGAATTTCATAACATAAGAAAGTAAGAATGCCCATATTGTGTTAAGCCAGAGGTCTGTCTAGCCTAGGGATGTTTAATCGAAATTTAACAACTAATTGAGTAGTCGATGGAATTTCTATTGACCACTCAATTAGTCGATGGAGGGGGGCACTCAGAATCCCTGCTGAGCCTATGCCTTTGAAATGTAGCAAGAGCCGCGGGTGGCTCTTGCAACGTTTTAAAGGCAGTGGCGCAGCAATCGGGACCCGACTGGTTCAGTCTCCTCTCATGACGGGTTCCTCGCTGAGCCTCTGCCTCCCCTGTCTGTCCTTCTCTGCCCCGCACAATGCTTTGATGGTTCCCCCCAGCACCGGCTCCTGTGTGCCCCCCATTGCTGCCTCTGATATAGAGGCAGCAAAGTGGGGGAGGGGAATACGAGTAGTCAACTTGACTACTCTTTTACATCCCTATTCTAGCCCAATATCCTTTCTTCAGACAGTGGCCAATGACAAGTGCTCCAGAGGGAATGAACAGAACAAGTAATCATCATATGATCCACCCCATCACCCATTCTCAGCTTCTGACAAATAGAGGCTATGGACATCATTCCTGCCCACCCTGGCTAATAGCCATTGATGGACCTAATCGCCATGAATTTTCTAGCTTTTTTTTGATTCCTGTTATAGTGTTGGCCTTCACAACATCTTCTGGCATGGAATTCCACAGGTTGACTACACTTTTAGTGAAGAAGTATTTCCTTTTGTTTGTTTTAAACCTGCTACATATTAACTTCAATTGGTGCCCCCCTAGTTCTGGTGTCCTAGGAATGAGTAAATAACTCTTCTTTATTCACTTTCTCCTCAACACGCATGATTTTCTGGACCTCTATCATAGCCTCCCTTACTTGTCTCTTTTCCAAGCTAAAAAGTCCCAGTCTTATTAATCTCTCCTTATATGGCAGTCAATGTATACCCTTAATCATTTTTGTTTTCCTTTTCTGAATTTTTTCCAATGCCAAAATATCCTCTTTGAGATGAAGCAATCACGTCATCATGCAATATTCAAGATGTGGATGTACCATGGATTTTTATAGAGGCAGTAAGATATTTTCTGTCCCTTTCTTAATTATTCTTAATTTTCAGGTTCCTTTTTTGACTGTCACTGCACATTGAGTGGATAGTTTCAGAGAATTATCCACAATGACTCCAAGACCCCTTTCTCCAGATAATTTATGGATATGTTGAATAGGATTGGTCCCAGTACAGATCCCTGGTAGGGATACTACTAGTTACCTCTCTCCATTTTGAAAACTGACTTACCTTTCCTATCCTTTGTTTCCTGTCTTTTAACTGGTTATCAATCCATGAGAGGACCTTCCCTCTTATCCATGACAATTTACTTTGCTTAAAAGCCTTTGGTTAGGCACCTTGTAAAATGCTTTCTGGAAATCTAAGTATGCTATATCCCCTTGTCCACATGCTTGTTGACCCCTCCAAAGAATTCTACAACTTGGCATGTCATATCACACCACAATCTTCTACTATTACTGACATATCATGGAATAAAGTGAAAGAAAAACAAAAGCAAGTTTTGAAAAAAAGTTTTGAAATGAAATGTTAATGATTTTCATCAAACAGCTGAAGACTTTCAAGTTTTGATAGGCCTTTCTGGAGATTCTTCTGGTTATGAGAATCCCTTCTAGTGTCACTGGTAGGTTGTGATCATTTTCATAGCAGTACCGCTACTTTATGCTTAGTTTCTCACAGAGAGCAGCCCAATGCAAAGCTACAGATCCAAATATTACTGAACTTTGGAAGGTTTAGATCCAAACTGAAGGAAAGTGTCATGGATACATTCTGGGCATCATTCTGATCATATTTTTACTGGTGTAACTCTGCTGCGGTCGAGGAGAAACAACAGTGAGTTTTGAATTAAGCCTGGATCCAAACAGCTGAAGTTTTTGTTGGGGATTAAACATCTTGATCCAAAGTTAGTGGCTTGAATCCATCTTTAAATTACCATAAGCCTCAACCTACATCTGGTGCCAGCAAGAACAATCTGTTAAACTAATGCAATTTAATTAATCAAGTTAGATTTTTCCCCTCTACACTTACTTCACCTCTATATCAACATGTGCATTAATCCTACAGAACAGTATTGCATTCAATTGAACTCTGAAAGAATTCAACATGATTAATGTGTTTACAGCACAAAATTCAACCAATGCAAATTTGAGTCACAAGACGCAGAGGAAAAAGTTTGCAACAAATGGTAAATATATTGCAGCAAATATTGAAGTATATGACACAAGGGGGCGAGTGACAAACCTTCCAGGCGTGTGTATGTTGGCAGCCATCTTGACTGACATGGCTATGGCTAGGGATCTCAAAGGCTGAATATTGAAGTTTTTCCTGCTTGAGGTAAAGACTAGACTCAGTAGCTGGCAGTTGTAACAGACTCATTCTCTCTCGATCAGGCACAGAGGATAGCACGTGCTAACCAGTGGGTTACACATACTCTTTATTTCCCAGGCAAGCCTGATCTTTTTCTGTACTAACATTTTTTTATATATGTATAAAGTGGGTGGGATTGGGTCACCCTATCCTATAGCAATGCCACATCACAAGCCTCAGAAACAGGACTCCCTGGCTTTGTCCTTCCTTGCAACTAGCAGGCATTGTGCTGTAAAATTCATGGATCCTGGCAGCCTCACAGAAAGAGACACAGGATTTCCATATTAAGAACAATCTATATCCATTCCAGGCCTGTCCAGGGCTCTCTTTAGCTCCCAGAGAGGCATAGATTCTTGACTGTAAAGGTTCTGGGCAAAGGGAGGAATGTATACAAGGGTGGCTATTCCTAACAGTCCAAGAAGGTGATGGGAGACCTTTGCAGAAATCAATCTAATTGGAATCTGTTTCAACAAATAAAAACTTTCCATCAGGAAATGCCATAATGTGGTATGTCATATTATACACGTCTGCTATTATGGACATATGAAATAAAGTGAAATAAAATAAAAAGAAAAGCAAGTTTTGAAAAAAAAGTTATGAATGAAATTTTAATGTTTTTCAACACAGAGTTTCCTATGAGGATTCTCTTTTGCCGCAGCATTTAATTTCATTGGAAAATTCCTTTTTTTTCCTTTTTTGGTCATGATTCAAAATGAAAAAGTTGCAATTTCCTACAAACATGATCATTCCGGTTTTTGACCAGCTCTGAGTATGCCCTGCCCTATATACACCACTGGTGTGACCACAGACCTGGCCCAGGCATCTGGCAGGTCAAAGGGCAGTCCTGATGGGTGCTTAGCATTGACACAAGGATCCAATCACCAGGAGATCCAGCCTGAAGCGAAGACTGATGAGAGTGCTGGTAGGGTCAGGTGAGGCAATGAAGTCACGACTGGTGGGGTGGCAAGGCAGGGTCCAGGCAGCAACCAGACAGCAATGATTTGTTGCTCAGACAAGGCCAAACCCCCCACCCTGCCCAAATCCAGAAAGTGTCCATTAGGTCATCAGCCAGTTAAGGAGCAGGCCACAGAACCCTGAAAACTAGCCCACCTGTGTCTGTGAATTCAATTGCAATCTAATGCAATGTTCTCTGCTACTGCCTGAGAAGTCAGTGGCTGTGGGTTCAATCCCAGACTCCTGAAAGACAAGATCATCAGTGAGTCTAATGTTGCCAGACTCACTGGGCTAGAATTCTCAGCACAGTGATATTTATCATCCTCACTACCACTGTGCCTACGACCCCATTGTCCTCGGGACTGTACAAAACATCCCTGTCCAAACTGTTTACGATCATACTTGTGCCACCTTGATTTTACAATAAGTAGCTTTGTCCAGCACAAAGGATCCCAGGTGGCTTCATAATCGGAGGATTCACTTCACCTACCACAGTACTTGTACGTGCTTCATCTGCATAGCCAGATGCCTTAGGAAGGTGATCTACAGTTCCACATTTGCTAGTGTACTTGCTCTCCTTAGTTACTGCACTGTCAGACACAGCCAAAAGATTTAGAAAATATATAATTTAGTGCTTGCAAACAAATGTCTTCTCCATGGTTTCAAGATCTGGGTAATATTTTTTAATTCTACATCTCAGTGGTAGGTTGAAGACGAGAATTAATCATGTCAAGGATACCAGATGCCTGTGTTTTACAGCTATCTCTGCGGTGGCACAAAGAACTGTGAAACTGCTGTGCAGGGTCAGACCACGCCGGCTTTAGAAATGTACCTCTTTAACAGTGGTATTAATATGTACAAAGAGGATTCCCCCTACCAGTGTTTCTAGTAAGCTGAGCACTTGTGGAGTCACTCAGGAGACATTTAAATGTGGCCCACCTGCTTAGCAGAGAGTCCACCTAGGTTTTTTTTGTTTCGACTGGTGGTGCACATTCACTCGTGCCTTGGTGCACACAAAACTTTAGTCCACACACAGAGGGAAAAGATTTGAGGGAACATTGGCCTCCACCATGGTGTGCTCTCTCAGGAGGATATTACTCCAGGGAAATTAATAGATTCAACAAAGCAGAAACTGGCTCTGGGTGTGCAAGAGATTAGTGAAAAAGAATCAAAGTATGGTAGATGAAGGAATTACTACACACAGACACACACAAAGTCATGAGTAAGCAACACATGGGAGGAGTAATCCCCAAACTCTGACACATGTACTTGCACTAACTCTGATTGAGCTAGTTCACTAAAAGCAGCAGCGTGACCCAGGGGCAGATGAGAGTTTGCGGGGCCCAGGGCGCTGGGCCTATTGAAGTGCGGGGCCCAGAGCAGCGCAATTTCGCGCATGTGCCACGGCCACAGCCGACAGGTAGTAGCGCGTGCGTGGGGTCTATTGAAGTGCGGGGCCCAGGGCAGCCGCCCCGCTCGCCCTATATACACCACTGGTGTGACCACAGTGACTTGGCTAGTGACCTGAACACAATCCCAGCTGAGATCCTAGGTTTGCACTTGACTGGCCAGCCCTAGTCACTGTGGCCACACTGCTATTTTTAGATCAGAACTAGCGTGTACGTGTTTACTGCTGCTGTATGTTTGCCCCCCAGGCTTACCTGAGATGCAGTCTGTCCCAGGTCTGTGAGGACAGCAGCACAGAGGGGCCACAACTGCTTTTGCCAAACAGGGGGATGAGAAGCAGTTGGGAATCACTGCCCCCAATCCATATGGGCAATGGATCTGCAGAGTGAATAGATCTACTGCTCATGTCCCTTGCCTACTACTATGGAACTGAGATGTTGAGGACCTTTGTATGGTCACATGGTGGATTCCCTGCTGCCCAGCCACCTGTACAATAGTGTGGTGTTTTGTTAAACTTAGGGCTGACCACATCTGAGGAAAAGGGTTAAAATTTGTCCCATTACATTTCTGATCTTAGCTCCTGAAAAATTCTGATTAGGTTCTGCAGGCTCACATTGTTCGTTCATATCCTCCTTCTCTCCCCTCGCTTCCATTATGAATCCTGTCCCCCCAATTCTGCCGTCAGATCTTCTCTTCTTACAGTCAAGCCAACAGGAGGGGGACAAAGGCTGCAGATTCCTCTATTGCACTGTGAAAACGATTCCCATCTACAGCACAGTTCCACTGGAAAGTTTAGTCTATTTTATTCTATTAATAGAAAGCTGGAAAAAAGAGGGGACTTATTGCTGGTAGACAAATGACTTTTACTTTCTCAAGCCTGTGTCATTTGCCCAGAAGATCACCAAAGCTCATTGTTAGCACAGAGAGACCTCAGCATGATTCATCAGGCAGGCATTTACATAATCAGTGCCAGAAATATCAAATAGAAATGCTAATTAAAATTCCCCTTGGATAGGCAGATATCACCCGCCTGTGCTGCTTAAAGTCCTGCGTGCATTATCATTGTTTGATACATTCGGGTTTGGTCACGGTTGGGGCAAAGGTGATGTAATGAAAAAAAATGAAAAGGAGAGATAAGAAGAGAGCAACGGAAGCAGAAAACAGAACGTACAAAAGCTTTTCCTTCATTCTGGTTGCAGAAAGAAGCCAGAGGCAAGACATATACCAGAGAAGTAGCAAACAACACCTCCTCCCACTCACAGCTTTGCAAACCACCTGCCTGGTGCTTCACTAGAATGTTCCCAAGCAGGTCTTGTCTTCTCCCAAGTAGTTACTGGTCTGCCACCTGTGTAGCTGCCTGGGTGCGGACCCCTACGCACAGGCAAAGCCTAGCAAGCATCTATACCAATTGGGTTAGTTGAGATTTACCCCAATAATAAAGAAGCATAAACACTAATAAGCATATTTGGTGCAAAACCCCTACAAAGCCAGCAGCTGAACTAGGGACACTCTTGAATGAGAACAAAGCCAGATTCACAGACTACACAGTACCAGTTTCTGCTGCCTTTCCTCATGTAATTCTCTCTCATGCGGACTTGGCAACAAGAAAGTCCTGGTTCAATGTCTAGGGTTTCTCTCAGCAATACAAAACAGGAACAGTTTGAGCCGCCCACCCCAGTCCTGGAAAATGTAACTACAAGGGTGCCTCTCTGGGGCAGTATTTCCCCTCTTGTGAGCATTTGGGGTATGTCTAGACTACATGGCTCCGTGGAGGGAGCCATGTAGTCTAGACATACTGTTGTATCACGCAAGCAAGGTAGTAAACTTCAACAGGCCTTTATTTAACAAAGGTGAAACCTCTTAAAGCTACTGCTGCTCCCCTCTGTAGCTCTCACTCAGGCCTGGCCCATCTCCTCCCCCCTCCTTCCTGTTTCCTGTGCTTCCAGATTCCCAACAGCCAGTGCTCCCAGTTCTAATAATTACAAGTAGCATCTATAACACCACACATACCCTTGGTTTGCAGAGAACAGGAGCGAACTTTTCATAACAGGAAAGGGAACCAATCATCAGTTTGGGAAAACACCACAGCCATATTCAAAGGCATGCAGCCATAAGCTAAAACTATGCCCCACAGAGCACTGGGCAGCATCCCTTGCCTCAGTTTCCCGCCTTGCAGTGAGGAAGTCTAACCAACCAGAGTGCAGAAGTGCATTCGCAGGAGTGCACCTCTGTCCCAGCAAGGAGGAGGCGTTGAGCAATGTCTTTGTGATTGCTCTGCATTTCTGCCACTGGTCACATGTTGCGGCTGCCGCAGGCCCACTAGCGAGGAGGGGGGACAAAGGGAGCAATTGCCCAGGGGTCAGTGATTGAGCTTAAAAGTGCTTGGGACTCCCAGCTGCCATCAACACTATTACAGCAGTGGCAGTGTCTGGAGCCCCTGGCCCGAGCACTGTGCCATGTGTCCAGCTGGCTCTGAGGGCTGGGGGGGAGGGGCTCTGGGTTGGGGGGTGGCAGAGTGCTCCGGGTGGCATGGAGGGCTGGTTGCCCTGGGTCCACCTCTTCCACTTGAGATCCCACCCTTTCCAGGAGCACAGCACCAGCACCATCTTATCCAGGGGTCCACGAAGGTTGTCAGAGCCCCAGCGTTTCTGTGACACCAGGTTCTAAGGTTTCACCATTTAACCCAGGTCTTTAGTGATTTCAGCTCTCAGTGATTTCTCTGGGAACCAAGAAACCTCACTCCCAGAACAGCCTCCCTTGCCTTTCCCTTCATCACGGTCTCCACACCAGCTGCAAGGGACAGCCCTTAAAGCTACTTGTCAGTGATTCAGCGCCAACAATCACTGATGAGAAACTACAGACAGAACTGAGAGTCAGTTAGCTCTGCCTGTAAACACTGGAAAAGAGAAGGTCCAATAGCATTTAGGATGCTTTGGGCAGGGTATGAGTGCTACACATGTGCTCATTCACTGGGGGTTGGCATCCCTACCCCCCCCTGTTTAGCAAGTAAGGTTCAATTTGGGTGATTCCCTATATTAGGCCAGTACAGGTCTGCAACCCATTAATCCGAAAAAAAAAAAAAGATAACATTTCCTCACCCTGCACAAAATACTAGAGTAACTCAGCACCAACTAGCCAAAAGAGTTCATTGGCCAAACAGCTCAATCATACTGCATAGTTAGACTGAGTAGAAGTGTCTCTGCAAACATGGTGGCTGTGTCTACATTGGCACCCTTTTCCGGAAAAGGGATGCTAATGAGACAAGTCAGAATTGCAAATCCGCGGTGGATTTAAATATCCCCCGTGGAATTTGCATGAACATGGCTGCCGCTTTTTTCCGGCTCGGGGTTATGCCGGAGAAAAGCGCCAGTCTAGATGCGATCTTTCGGAAAATAAAGCCTTTTCCGGAAGATCTCTTATTCCTACTTTCAAGGAAACAAACTAATTGTATACCTTTCAAGTAGGAATAAGAGATCTTCCGGAAAAGGCTTTATTTTCCGAAAGATCGCATCTAGACTGGCGCTTTTCTCCGGCATAACCCCGAGCCGGAAAAAAGCGGCAGTCATGTTCATGCAAATGCCGCGGGGGATATTTAAATCCCCCGCGGATTTGCAATTCCGACTTGTCTCATTAGCATCCCTTTTCCGGAAAAGGGTGCCAATGTAGACGTAGCCACTGTTCCTGAAGTTTTTCCTGCTGCTCATCACTATATGTCAGGGGAGGGTTCATTCAGGCCCTGTTGCCTATGTTTGCACCGGCAGAATCGGGGGCCAAAGAAAGCAAATTTTGCAGAATTTGTGAATTGGTGGAAAATCAAACCATACCCACACAGTAAAGGAAGAGCCTGAAGCATGGGTGTGGTGTAAGGCCTGTGACCTAAACCCAAGTAAGCACGAGTTATACTAATAGAACAGGCCAGCCCTATCAAAAGCAGATGTTTGCCTGCAAGTCAGTGTCCGGGACAGGAACACGGCATTAGTATCACGGAACACACAAATACATTCCACCAGGACAATACAAGGACACCCCCAAACTATCATGGGCAGATGACGATTTTGCGGGACCCAGGGCAGCACAATTTTGCGGGCCCCCCCCTTTGACACGGTGCATGCACGGGGCTTCTTGAAGCGCGGGGGCCGGGGCGGCTGCCCCGCTCGCCCTGCCCTATATCTGCCCCTGATCATGGGCATCTGGTATGCTAGGCAGGGGAAGGCATAGCCTTCCCAAACCACCAGGCATGGCCCCACACACACTCCACCCCCAGAATGCCTGCTCTGATGCTCCGGTGCCAGGGAAGTTCAGGCCGAGTGGCCTCCTCCCTCCCTGGTAGCAGAGTGGGTCGGGCTGTAGGTGGGGCTAGGGGCAAAACCTACCCCATGGTAAAATGGTTTGATGAAAGTGATGGTGCTGTTCATCTGAAACATCAGGAGTGAAACTACAATAACAAGTGGTGAACAGAAAGGCTTTTGGCTGAAATATCAGGAGGCAAGTACCAGGGAACATCAAAAACAAATCCTGAAACGTGTAAGATGATACATAAGGGGTGTATCCCAGATTGATGGTATGAAGCTATAAATGTTGGGATACCTCGACTTCACTCTTTGTCCAGCCAAGGGAGCAGTGGAAAATCCCACCACTGACTCAGCTGGGTCCATTGTAATGGGTATACACACGTTAGTGTACCTGTAACCATAAAGTCAGGTCGCTCGGACCGTGTTTCATTGATAATAACCCAGGCCTGGGCACCTTTGTAATTTATCTGATTCCGTGGCTCTGGGGGGTTCCCTCAAAGTTTGCTATGCTGGCCATCTGGGCAGAGCCAGGGCAAGATACGAAGAGGCACATGCCCACAGCCAAACCTGTAGCAACATCTGTCAGCACACCACGTCGGTGACATCTGACCACAGCTTCAGCTTACTGCTGATTCCTGCCATGGGGTCAAATTCTGATCTCAAACTAATTGTGTACCCATTTCACAGCTGTGGCACCTGATTTACGCTAGTGCAAGTCAGATCTGATTCCAACCCTTGTGGCATGATTCAGGCTGCTTTATTCCCCGTGCAATCATTTACACCTGTGCAGAGGGAGCTGACACTACATCCAGCCCTCCACCTCCCATTAGAATTGGGACATTTTACATCCACTTTATTCAGGTTTAAGTGACAACCCAGTGCTCAGGGCCGTGGAAAGTCAAGACCCACATCTGCTTTTCTCTGCCGGGGAGGAGACCGGCGTAGAACACCACCCAAGTGATTCTCACAGAGGACACTGCCAACTGCATGTCAGAGCTGATTAGGGAAAAAGGAGAAGAACCTGCCTCTGGGGACCGCAGAGGCAGTTAGGGGTTAGGCACTAGCTGAACAGTTTCACCACACTAGTCAGGCTGAGCCTATTCCATATCTAAATCACAGCTCTGCTTCTCTGCCCACTAAGTTACAAAACAAGTTGTTGCTCTAAGAAAAAAAAAAAACTTTTTTTTTTAGTTAAATCAAGGGTAGGGAACCTGAGTTCCAAGAGCAGGATGTAGCCCCTGGATGCTTTTTATTTGTGCATGTGCAGGCATGACTACTCGCCGCTCCCACTGGCCACGGATCAGCATTTCTGACCAATGGGGACTGCAAGCAGCCAAACCTGCAAACACACAGGTAAATAAAGCATCCAGCGGCCCACTAGGGGCTAACCCTAATGAACTGCATCTGGCCTGAGGTCCGCATGTTGCCCAACCCTGAGTCCTAACCTCTCTCAGTTCCCATCTACACAATGAAGATACTGGCACTTCCTGGTGAAATTCACCAAGCCATTTTGGGTGGGGGAGGGAGGAAAGGGGGAGGGCAGTAAGGAAGAGAGAAACAACCATCAAGAAACCAAAATTCTGAAACAAATGTATTTAAAAAGTTAAAAACTTAAAAACAAATCATTTTGTCCACCTCAGAATGATTTGTTTTTAGTTTTTCAGTTCAGCCAGTGAACAAAATATCAGTTTCTTGGCAAGCTCTGTTAATGGAACTACTGGCTTCAGATATCACCGCTGCCATTTCACTGCTTTGTTCATTTCTGTTTCCATGCTGCTGCAGAGCAAAGAGCTCTGGATGTTCCTCTCGTCCCCCAGTTCTCCCTGGGCACTGTGTGCCACAATTTGCCAAGTTCCTAAATTTCATATCTGCAGGGAACTGCTGAGGATTCTGCAGAAGTTCATGATTTTATAAATTACGTACAAATTATTCATTAGACATACAGATACAGTCACACTTGTATTACACCCTGTAGAAGTGTTAATTCACTGCAGGCACCCCTGTATCGCTACAGCAGACTCTTTGATTTTCTTGCTAATAGCTGCTGTAGCCCTGTGGTGACCCCTTGTCATGATTCATCCTTCTGACCAGGTTACACATTGTCTGCCTAGGGTTACCAGATGTCCAGTTTTTAACTGGACAGTCCAGTATTTGAGTTTTCTGTTCAGGAAACAAATGAGAAAATATAAATGTCCAGTATTTTCTAAATGAGATGTAGTGTAGATTGTGATGTAATGTCAAGTATGTCCGGTATTTTTGTTGAAACCATCTGGCAACTCTATGTCTGCCCCTTTTGGAGTAGGCCAAGAATCCAACTAAGCATAGCCAGAAAGTGACTCCTGGCTTCGAAGACTTCTTTTAGCTAGATTCCTTACAACAGGGCTAGGCTCTTCACCTTATGTCTCACCGAAAGGTTGGTGGGGAAACCAAGGCCCTCCCTCTCCACCAGATTACAATCCAGAACCCCGTGGTTAGCAACACGGATAGGCACCCCTACGGTGCTTCCCCGAATTACCTCCTGTTAGGACCCTTCCACAATAGGGCAAAAGTGAAAATGATCAACCAAAAGGGAGTCACAAACCTTCTTAAGGTCCAAAGCTCTTTTCTCCTCAGTAGGTTTAGTAGTCTCAATAACCATAATCCGCATGTGCCACAGTGCTCCTTCCAAGGAGCTAAGAGTGCAAACCTATTGAACGACCGAATTGATCTGTTCCTTTTGTACCATCCTCCTCCTGCCCATACATGGTTTGCAGCTGTGGCAGGGAAAGGCTGCAGGGATGAAAGTAGCTCTTTAACCTCTTCCTTTCTGGTTCAGGGACCGTACACCCTGTCACACAATATAACTATTGATACAGGTGCACTCCTCTGTGTACTGTGCATGCTGTCAAAAGGTATGTCTACACTCCAGAGGTTTTTTTTCGGAAAACTTCAGTTACATACACACTGCAATCACGTTCTTTCGAAAAAAAATATCAAAAGAAGGGAGGGTTTTTCCAACACTGTTAAACCTCTTTCTAGGAGAGAGAAGCCTTTTTTCGAAACAGCTCTTTCAGAAAAAGGAATTTGTGGACGGGGAAGAGGGAGTTCTTTTGCAAGAAGAGGAAAGAGGAAAAAGCACCCTGGTAGCCATTCCGTCCATAGTAATCACAGCTTAAAGTCAGTGTGGAGGCTATCTGTTGAAAAAGCAGATCACTTTTTCGATGTGCTTTCACAGTGTGGATGCTCTCTTTCAGGAGGAGGTTTTTCAGAAGACCTCTTCCGGAAAAGCTTCTTCCAAAGGAAGCCTGCAGTCTAGACATAGCCAAAATGAGGTGAGACATATACTTCATGCAATTCTGTATACCTCACATTGTAGCATTTGAACTCTTATAACCTTTGCAGCACATTGCATTTCTACTTTTAAAATTCTGACGCTACTACAATGAAATGGCTTTTATCAGAAAAAAAAATAAATAAAAAACCAGTTTCCCTTTGAACGCAGGATCAATCTCTTGTTCTCCCTTTGTGCAATTTTGCCTTGGTCTTTCTCCTAGCGATCATTTCATTTCAGAAGAGTTTTTTCTCCCGTCAAAGGGCTTTGGAGATCTCTTTATAAAAGCACCAAAAGAGAAAGCTCTTCTTGATGAAGAGCTCTGCGCAGATACAAAATTTGTATCTACATCCTTCTCTGTATCCGCAAAAATGAGCTGACATCCTCAGCTGCAGATACCCATGGATATAAAGCAGATATCCACAAATGTGCAGGGTTCTAGATACAAAATATGTATCCACATCTGCATCCATATCTGCCAAAATGAGCTATGGATATCCGCATCCACATCTGCGGGTGAGGATACCTGCGGATATAGAGCAGATATCTGTGGATTTGCCAGGCTTTACTCATATAGATAGCAGAGTCCAGAACCAATCATGCTATTTATCCAAAAGGAATAAGCTTGTACTAGAGAGATGAAAGCAGCCCCACTCCATCAGATGAGCCCACAGATCTCCCCTGGGAGATGACAGACCCTTATTCAAAGGCAGAGGTGGGGAGGGGGGAATTAAACACATCCCAGGAGAGTGCACTAACCAATGGGCTAAAAGATGTAGGGTGAGTACCAGCAGCACCTTATCTTCTGGACATTTTGTGTGGAGCGAGGCAGACACCCGAGGCACCTGAGCTATCTTCTCCAGAAGAGGGGTGTCCCATTTGTGGATCACTAAGCAGAGACTGGCCCCTATCTCCATCAGAGCAGTGATGTTTAGGACACATTCCTATTCTTGGTATTTCCCATTGGCCAGGGTAGGTGGCGCTGCACCTAGCGTGATGGATTTTATGGCTCACATTCACTGTGTAGGGAGCCGAGGTAGCTAACACACACTATGTAGTCTGAGGTCTTGTTTCCTTTCATTAAAATTTGCAAAGCTCAGCATCACTGCGCTTTCTGGACTCAGACTCCTGTTTCTGTGATGGCAGGGGAGCTGGACGGTTGCCCTAGGTGCCAGTTTCCAGGGGGCACCATCCTACAGTGGCATGCAATTGACTAGCCCCTTTTTTTGCTCTCCCAGAGGACATGCTGAAAACAACACTGTCCATGACAGTCACTCTTGATGATGACACAGGTTGAACCTCTCCATTCTAGCACCCTCAGGACCTGATACATGCCAAATCAGAGAATTGGCTGGAACATGGGAGGGTAATACAGAGTGCCAGGGGATCTCCATAGGTCTGGGAAGCACGGATGCAGGGGTGTTGCAGCACCCTCTGGCTGCCACCCAGGATCCTGGCTGCCAGTTCCCCACCCAGAGCTCCAATGCCAGCCCCAGGATCCAGGCCACTAGCCCCTCATTCAGGGTATGTTTACACTACAGAGTTTTTTTGGAAAAACGGCTGTTTTTCTGGAAAAAAACTTCAGTTACATCCACACTGCAATCACGTTATTCTGAAAGGAAATCAAAAGAACAGAGGGGGTTTTCTGACATTGTAGAAAGAGGATTACCAAGGAAGAAGCCTTTTTACGAAAGAGCTCTTTCAGAAAAAGGTGTGTCCATTCAGTGTGGATGCTATCTTTCGAAAAAGCAGATCACTTTTTCGATGCAATTGTGTGTGGATGCTCCCTTTTGGAAGAAGTTTTTTCAGAAGATGTCTTCCAGAAAAGCTTCTTCCAAAAGAAGCCTGCAGTCTAGACATAGCCTCAGGGTCCCAGCTGCTGGCCCCTTTCTGGGTCCCTGCCTGGGGCAATGAGGGGGATGGACAGAACCCGCCTTAGCCCTCTTCCCCAGACTATATCCCATCCCTGCTCCTTCTCCTCCCTCCCAGAACTTGAATGCTGCCAACAGCTGATTCATAGCAATCCAGAAGTGCTGAGAGGGAGAGGGAGCAGTAACAGAGTGGGGGCTGCTGACATGTGAGAGGGGTGAGCTTGGTGCCACTGGGTTGTCTGCACCCACTCATTTTCCCCCCATGAGTGTTCCAGCTCTGGATTCAGACCCCCGTGACTGTGGTTCAGCCTGTGGTAGCATTAGGCTCCTTATGAAGCTGGCTCCTTGATGTTCTCATAAGTCCCATTTGTTCCAATGGATCTTACAAACCTCTTTTACAGTCACGCATGGCCTGGTTTCCAGAGACACTAAAAGTGTGCATATCCCATTGACAGCAGTGAGCACTCGCGGTGCTCAACATCTTTACGAATCAGAGAACACCAATCATTTCACTGATGTCTTTGATTTGAGGGAATGAAGATAAATCTCTTTTGCAATTCTCAGTGATGTTTGGAATCTTGGCTGTAGTTCTCTGCAAGACAGAGACATATTTTTTACTAAAATGGTACCCTTGTAGTTACACTACAAATAGTGATGGGGTCAACTGTTCTGGTACTCAGGAGATATAAGTGGCCCATTTAAACATTTACTGAAGGATAATCTTCCTGTTCTTAGAAGTAGTGAGGTAGGTCAGTTAGCAAGGTCATTAGAAAAGGCAAAATCAAGTGATATCAATTATTATATGTACAGTGCCACAGATTGGGATGGTGCTCTATATACAAATACAAGGCTTCAAGGAACTGCACTAAGTTTTAGATTTGCATTCAGGGGAGATTCGCCTCCCAAAGTTCCAGCTTTTATTTCTTATAGTCTGTGTTTGCTTCAGCTAATTATGAGCTTGATTTTACAAACGCTTGCTCACAGGAAGAGTTTAATCATAAAAGGAATGGTCAGCACAACCAGGCCTTGAATTTGTCAATAAAAGTCCTTTGTGATCCTAAAAGAACTTAATTTGGCACGAGGGGTGTGTCTACAGTGCTCCGTTACCTCAAAATCAGCTACGCAATTTGTGTACCTTATTTCGAGGTAGTTTCAAAATAGCTTTTTTCAAATTTCAGAATAAAGCACTATTCCAAAATTTTCCTTAACCCTCATGGAATGAGGTTTACAGGGACATCGGAAAAGCAAGCATATTATATTTCGAAATAACGGGCATGCTGCCAAGACATGGAATAGCTATTTTGGGATATTTCTGGTATCCTGAAATAGCTCCTCAGTGTAGCTGTAGTCTAGGTGTGAAATCCAGGCTAGCCCCATTGAAGTCAATTTTGCTATAGACTGCAACAGAAGCAGGATTTTCACCCACTGACCCATAGGCTACGTCTACACTGGCCCCTTTTCCGGAAGGGGCATGTAAATTTCACTAGTCGTCGTAGGGAAATCCGCGGGGGATTTAAATATCCCCCGCGGCATTTAAATAAAAATGTCCGCCGCTTTTTTCCGGCTTTTAAAAAAGCCGGAAAAGAGCATCTAGACTGGCCCCGATCCTCCGGAAAAAGTGCCCTTTTCCGGAGGGTCTTATTCCTATTCTTCCGGAGGATCGGGGCCAATCTAGACGCTCTTTTCCGGCTTTTTTAAAAGCCGGAAAAAAGCGGCGGATATTTTTATTTAAATGCCGCGGGGGATATTTAAATCCCCCGCGGATTTCCCTACGACGACTAGTGAAATTTACATGCCCCTTCCGGAAAAGGGGCCAGTGTAGACGTAGCCATATGGTGCATAAAGTTGAATAATGCAGGACTGAGGCATAAGTGGATATTATTTAGTATTGTTCATTGAGTTCTAGAGATATCGCTGAACTGTATTGCAGGGGTTGGGAACCTACTGGCTTGCCCGGCCCCCGAGGTTCAGTGTTTCCCCTCCTCCAGCACTGGGGAGCCTGCACTGGTGTTCCAACCCCTCCCCCCCACCATGGGGCTGGAGCACACAATCGACTAGCCTGGGCTCCCCTCGACTCTGCTGTGTGAGGGCAATGTGGGGAGTGGCTTTCTGTTTCTCAGTCGCCCCATGTCAGTGAGGTTTGTTTTGTTTTTTTGTTGATGGTATTTTTTGCTTCTCACTTGTGTGCAGCCCCCGACTGATTTTACTGTGGGTCAGCCATCCCTGACCCAAAAAAGGTTCCCCTCCCCTGCTGCATAGCAACATGTATAGCCAACTTTGAAGGCAACCATTCTTGGTAAGCGCTGAACCTTTCCGGTGAGACGTACAATAGTTTTTCGGGTGTACGTTCAAGGATATGCTAAAGGTCTGGTGCGGTTTTTACCTTTGCTTCACTGATATAGCTCTTTGAGCAGCCAAAAACAACTGTAGTTTAGCTCCTATACAATGTCCAGTCATGCATCAATCCATTTGAACAGGCCACATTCTGTTCCGGTGTAAATGCGCAGGAGCCCATGAACTCCATAGAGCCACATACACTGACAGCAGGGAATTCGGTGATTTAACCAAGGAGTGCTGACAAAATGTCAGGCATAATAACATGTGGGAGGTGAAGACAGCCCAGATGCAGAGCATTATTTGTCAGGTTCATTAATAATCAAATTATGACATGCTTTGCTTGGAGACCGGTGAACACTTGGCAACCCCGGGATGTGTTATGGAAAAAGATGGGACCTTTCACAGTTCTAACCCTTGGGAAGTAGTGCTGTCAATCCCATCAAGATCTAGACAATTAAACCAAGTTGCTGGGACTTTTCATACTATTACTGAGTCAGGACTCAGATGTTTTACACTGTTTGCAAGCTTTGGAGTAGAAATATCCACCTCTAGAATACAAATTTAGAGTTGAGGTGTATGAAGTGGAAAATTGATCATTAAAATGTTTTGTATGGCAAGTAAGGAAAGAGGGAACCAGAAATGTCCCCCCTAAATAAAGGGTCGGGGAAGGGCCCAATATTCCTCTGTTATTAATGAAATTCTACTAATTTTTATGACTCCCTCTGTACACCAGACCAGTCTGCTGGTGAATGAGAACACAGAAGGTATTTATGAGGAGGGGGAAATGAATAGCTTGTCAGATACTGACAAAGTTTCCCTGGAGAAGAAAATAACTCCTTAAGAAATATAGTGGGTGTAAAATTTAATAAAGGCTGGCCCTGATAGATACCCTTTGGAATTCTGAAAGACCTTTCATGTGCATTTTATCCCCACTGCTGTCAGAGAGCATCTATGAAGTTTTAATATCTGAAGATATTCTTGCCAGTCATTAAAATATAATTATTTCCCACCTTGACCTAAAAAGAGGGGAAGCTAGCACCTAATTCCTTGGTTGTTACACAGAAACTATTTGATGCAAACAGTATAATTCTGGCTAAAATATTAGGAATCCAGCAAATTCTCCAGGTTTCAGTGATCAAAGTATTTAGTATTGTGTATGTATTAAGTAGAGTTTGCTGCCCTGTTGGCTCTACTGCAACACGTATTTAGAAGAGCTCACACAAGAAAAAGTTTGTATTTGCGGTTTGGTGTCACACAAAAGCATTTGAAAGGGTTAAGTGGTGCAACTGACCATGCTAAACATGCTCAGGGCTGTCCTTAGGCATATTTGGCTGTTGTAGGGCACCACTGAGTTTTGGACACCACCACCGGGACAGTCTGTGAGAGCATTGCTGCACAGTCACCAGTCCTTAGGGCCCTATGTGCCAGCGTACATACTGCTGTGGTCTGTCTTCAGGGAAGGGAACTCATCTGATCTGTGACTCTGCAGTGAGGTAAGGAGAGGCCCTGGCCTGACCTCCCGGAAAAATCATGGAACAGGTAAATTCCCTTCCTCACAGAGAGGTGGCTGAGGCAGGTGGGCCGGGTGGTACTGGCTTGGGCCAAGCCTCGTACCAGTGTTCTTTGTTCCTTTGAATTCATCTCACGGGTCTTCCTCTTCAAAATGGAGCCCCAGGCAAAGTGCCCCTCACCCCAGCACTGAGCACAGACCCCTCTGAGGAGTGGCTGCTCCCTGTAGCAGGGCTGGGTACGGGAGTCACTCTCGCTGGCTGGCAAGAAGAGGAAGTGACCTAACTGCAGCATGGAGAGGGCTGGAATGCACTGCCGTTCTCTGTCTGTGTGCTGCTAGCTGCCCATCCCCTCCCTACTCCATACCAGCCCGGGTACGTGTCAGCAGTGCTAGCCCTGCAAGGCTTAAAAGTTGGCTGGCAGTGGGCAGAGGAGCCAGCAGACCAGGATGGAGGGCAGCATGGCTGTGAGTCACCATTCCCCATGGCTGGTTTGCTCCATTCCCTTGGCCTTGCTCTCTCTTCACACAGACTGCAGGGACCAGCTCTGGTCAGCAGCCAAGGGGATCTGCCTGCGGGGCAAGAGAGTGGATGAGCGGGCATGAATGACCCAGCCCCCCCAAGCAGGTTTTGTCCAGGGGCCCACCGACCCCCGCCCCCACCTGCCAGGACACCTGTTTAATAATAGGACACCACTTTAATAATACTGTGTGACTCCCCATAAATCTTAAGGATGGGCCTATATGTACTTCAGACCTGACACAGGATGGGAATCTCAGTCTGTCAGAAAAGAGCTTCCCATCCTTCTTCAGTGGAAGAGCTACTCATATTGGTGAGCTGCTGTTCACAAGAGAGTTCCCACTCATTACTCATGAACACAACTGATGTTATTTGGGAGCCCAGAAGGGGCTCAACCCAGCCCATAAGAAATCAATTTCCTTTTTGATTGAGGGCAGGGAAGAGTATTAAAAAGGGTTATTGTGATGCACAAAGGCATGGTACAACAGAGGGCAAGTGAAGTCGGAGACAGCAGCCTGGATGGAGTCTGTTGATACCAGTTTGAAAAGGGAAGGTTCTTGTTTGCAAATACTGTTGTGGATTTTTTGGCATAGGCACAGTGGGGCAGGAACCAAGATTTTTTAATATGCTCTTAGAGCCTATTTTGGCTTTGCTGTATTGTAGGTCCTAAAGAACAATATCAGGGTGTTTCTGATAGGGTAGGACAGCTGTGAAGGCTTTGGAAATGAGTGACCTATGGACATCGCAGTGGCTGTGGTGCCAGTCTTAACCACTTCTCAGGTAGCTGCACAGGCCTTTTGTCAGTGTTCCCTGGGAGCTGTGCGCTTGTGCGGCTGCTCAGGAGAAATTCTAATGCCGCCCAGCTAATTAGCAGAACACCCTCAGCTAGGATTTGTTTCTACTGGTGGTGCACATTTGCATATGCCTTGTGCATATCAAAATTTATTCTGCACATGGATGGAAAAATCCACACATGGATGGCAAAGATTGGAGGGAACATTGCCTCTTGTACCGTGTGGCAGGCCCCTCCCACCTGCCCTCTTAAGTCCAAGGCACCCTGGCCCAAGTCCACAAGCAGTTTATAACTGGCCCTTTAAGCAAGGCCAAGGCCCTACAGCCTGAGTCCACAAAGCAGTTCAGGGCTGTAGCAGGGACACACCCCAGGTAGGGGGACCCAGGCCCACCCTACTCCACCAGGTCCCAGCCCAGGGCCCTGTGAGCAACTGGGTAATGGGTCACTCTCTCGGCAGGGCAGTCCAGCCGAAACACACCGAGGTTCTCGGGGCAGGAGAGGCGGCTCCTGCTCCTGCCCTGGGCCACTTCCTACCTGGATCCCTGGGCTTCCTTCCCCTGTACTTGCTCAGCTTGCTGTGAGCTCCAGGCCAGCGTCCCCTCAGCAGGCAGTCCCTGGGTTGCAGCAACTCGCCTCCGCATCCCTTCCGGCCTCTCCTGGAGTCCCCGGCAACAGCTGAGTGGGAGCTCCCTTTACCAGTCCTTCTCCACTGGCTGTCTCCTCAGACTGAGTCCTTCCCCGGGCTTTTATAGCACAGCTACAGCCCGGGCATGCTCGGTAGGGCTGTGGGGGAGGGGCCTCTGCAGCCAGGTAACCCTGGCTGGGCTCTGCAAGCTCAGTGTGGGACTGCCTTGCCCTGTCACACACGGTTTGTTGTATGGGTTGCGTGTTTTCTTCAAGACGTATGTGCGCAACTATCTGTCATTTCAATGGATACTGTATATGGTTTTGAAGGAAGTGTTTTCCCCTAAATACATTTTTAAGGCCAGAAAATGAGTTTTGCTGCATTTCACCCTCTTACTCCGTTGCATGGGCACGCAAGGTGGCCTTTTATTCCCCAGCTAGCACTAACTTCATTGCATTAGGGGAGAACAGCCTCCATAAGGTTGCTAGTCCCCTTCCCAGGTATGGGGGCAGGGCATGAGTGGAGAGGACCTGGAAAGATGCAGAACTGGTGCTTAAGTTGTGCCTAGGTTTGTGGTGTAAGCTACGAAAGTAAAAAAATAAAATAAATGGTGTGTGGCCCAGCACTTTTTTCGCTGCAAATTAAGCACTGTGCAATACCTTGGCTTCACCCTTAGTGCAGAGAACTACACGGGGATTGATCTGTGCCAGGTAGGTGGCTGGTAAAGATTTGTTCCACAACAAGAGAACAAGGGGAACTAGAGACCAGGCCAACTGAGTCACAATCAAGCTCTTTCTTTGCTGCTGGCATCAAGCAGGCTCTTTGTCGCTCACCTGTGGCTCTTGGTAAAGCCTCAGTTTAGCCCATAAGGGGGCCTGTTGTAACAGCTGTTTTAACACTTGAGTCATTTTTATGGATTTAGTCTTTCAAAGATTTGCTATCAAGCCCTCTAGTAATTGGGTCAAGTAAATGACTAGACACAAGCATAAGCGCGTTTAGTCAAATTCACACTTGCTTGGAGCTACTTGTTTGAAGTTCAGATGATTTGAACTTCTGGGTTTTTCTTGAGGGTTGTCCTGGAGGGTTTTTTTAAATGGGAGCTGGGGGCAAGTGGGAGAAGGTTACTGTCACCTCAGAGGAAAAGCTATGAGAAGCTTCCATACTGTTGTGTAGGCAAACGGGTGTAGTTCATTCCCTGTAGCATCTGTGATGCTACTAACATGGTGATTGATAAGCCAAGGAAACAAGCGTCTATCTGACCTGAATGCTAAATGACTTATTCCCACTCTCATCCATAGATTATACTAAACCCTGTTAAAATTTGTGTAATTTTGCTCTAAGTCTGTCTTTGTAGAAGTCTCCTTTGTATGGTTTATGGAGCCAAGAGGGATTTATTTCTTCTAGGTAGGAATTTTTCACCAACACTCAGAGACTTACAATCCCTCAAATCAGGAACAAGTCCACTCCTACCTTTATTTGAATATCTGTGGATAGACCATAATAATTTTAGTAAGAAAATCAGCAATACCACTTACTTCCTTGCTTGTGACAAGCACTATGTGACTATTGTGAGTCGAAAAAAATCTTCTCTGCATATTAATGTATCTTGCCTTCATAGAGTCAAGGGTCTATTGTGTATCTAGTGATAGAGAGGACTAGCTGGTGTGGGAGCTCAGAGGCTATATTTTGGGGTATATATAGTTCCCTCCGGTAATTTCCTTACTAAAAATCAATTGATTTTCCTTTCTGCGTGGTTCATATGCAGAATATTGAATGCTGGATTATGTCTCATGCAAAAATTCCAGACTCAGGGTGTCTGATAATCACAGAATGGCTTATTATATAATTGATTTGCCTTTGGTGCTGTATGGGGTATCTCTTCACCTTTAGTCTTCTAGTAGATAACATTACCTTTTCATAATAATTCATGTATGCCTGCATATGTTAGTGGATTTATATATTATTTTTGTCTCTACTGTTTTGTGTATTATGTAGATTTATAAGCACTTGTTTTGCATCTAATGTAACACTTCTCAATAGTCAACAAATGAACAGGAGGGCTACATACAGATGAAAGAATTGTTCAAGTACAATGAAATTGCTAGATCAGTACAGATACCTTAAAAATCTAAAAGGCATACAGGACATAAGAAAACTATAGCTGAACTTAAGTTTTAATTTAAAGGAACTATAGGTCAGCATTAAGAGTCTGATTCGCATGTACTTCACTTTAAATATGAGCTTATGTCTTATTGCAGACACTGGGATTAAAACACATCTAATTTTAAGTAAATACTTAAGTGTTTTCCTGAATCAGGACCTATATATATGGTACTGAGCAGATTCATCCTCCATATTTTGTGGAACTGTGTCCCATACTTTCATACAACATTCTCATCTACAAGGATATAGAATTGAGCCCAAAGCAAACCCTTAAATAATCAAGACTTTTTAGTAAAGTATGTAAGAGAGGGTCTAATCTAAAAAGGAATCAACAAGAATCCTTCACCGGTTGTCAGGAGGCTTTGAATTCATATCCTTACTCAGGCCATATTTTATAAAGATTTTGATTATTGTGTCATGAAGATTTTAATACTAGTTCAAAAACTTTTCAGAAAAAAGGCCAGATTTTTAGGTCAATTAGACCAATTTAACTCCTTAAAGTCTGATTCTCAGTTCTGACTGAACTGTACATTTGTGGCAGAAATGAATGACACTTAGGGTACGTCTACACTAGCTCATTAGTTCGAGCTAGGTAGGGTAATGAGGGCAAGCGGAGTTGCAAATGAAGCCCAGGATTTAAATATCCCAGGCTTCATTTGCATGTTCCCAGGCGCGCCATTTTTAAGTCCCCCTTAGTCTGAACTCCATGTAGGAGCATTCCATGAGGAGTAACGGTAGTTCAAATTAGAATCTTTAATTCGAACTACCTACTCTGTGCCGCGTGTAGCCGCGGGCACGGAGTTTGGACTAAGGGGGATTTAAAAATGGCAGTGACTGGGAACATGCAAATGAAGCCCGGGATATTTAAATCCCGGGCTTCATTTGCAACTCCGCTTGCCCTACCTAGCTCGAACTAACGAGCTAGTATAGACGTACCCTTAGATACCTGGGGTTTTATGGGTTGATTTGGTCCCTGGCATAAGCTAGAGCAGCCCCAAAGCTGGTCTAACTCAGGTTACTCTAATTTACATGAGCTTGTAGTAGCCCTCCCCCTCAGCAGCACTCTGCTCCTGTTCTACTCCACTATACAGGTTCGTCAGCTGGGAGGGGGGAGGGGGAAAGCAATGGGAAGTTGTCATAGAACCCAGCAATTCAGAGGGGCCTGAAGCTCCAGCTGCTGCTACTGTAGCAGCAGCTGGAGCCTGGGGCCCTTTGAATTGCTGCCAGTCTGCCGCTTTGTGCTGCTCTGAAGTCTGGAGTGAGGGAGGCACTGCAGTCTGGGTGGTGCTGAAGGCTGCCTACCCAGCCCCGCCCCTTCTGCCCAAGGACCCGCCTCTTCTGGCCCCCTCCACACCTTAACCAAGGCCCATGGTGGCTGTTGGCCCCGCTGCCACTATACCAGGAGGTCAGGAGATGTTAGTGTAAACCTCTAGGCCTGCCATGTATTTCTTCATGCTGGGGACTCCTCAACTAGTTATGGCACATGCATGGGTCTTTGCTCTGCTGTAATAGCAGAAAGGGGCTTTATTAAGGTTGAAGATATAGGACTTAATAATGCCACTGACTTAAATGCTTGCATTTAATTTTAGATTCAGAGCTAATGTTCCATAAGCCTTGGCTCAATTGCATTTTGGATTTTATCTGTAAGCGTTTCTAATTTTTAATGCAGCATTTGAAGAGACATTCAGCCACATTTAAATCAACCTCCTCAGCTTTGTTACTACACAGTCATGTGCAAGCCGAGGAACAGATTTTAAAAAAAATATGCAACACTCCATATTGTGCTGCAAAGCTTTAAGCTGGGGAAGTTCCAATTATATTTGAATTCCACAGTACGTGGGATCCTAGCAGAGAGGCTAATAATGCCCTGCAAGGGGAATTTTAAAACCATGGTGGGGGCAATTGGGTTTATTGGGGGAGCACAGACTGTGCGTAATGAAGCACACTCGTGATAGATAAATAGGAAGGAGTGGTCAGGACCCAATTCAAAGACCAGTGAATTCAGTGGAAAAATTCCCTCTGACTTCAGTGGGCACTGGATTAAGCTCTGAAGCACTGGATGAAAGAAGGGAATTGAGCTACATCTATACTGCATGCTTCTTTTGGCACATGAAGGTATGAACAGCAGTGGGTATAAATAGCAGCATAGCCAATATGGTCTAGCTTAGGCAAGTACAGACGTGCTTGAAGAAGTTAGGTATGTATGCAAGTACATGCCCTATGCACCATTTACTTTCTCAAGATGTCCTTCTGTTTCCCTGCTGGTAGAAGCCTTTGCACACACAAAAACCGACTCCCGCAGTGGGGAATGTCCCTGACAGTGGGGAAGCAGTGGGACAAGGCATGAACATTTCTCCACAGCTGGAGACCTTCCTTGTTGCTAGCAAAGGCTGTATCAGTGTGGGGATGAGAAAAGGCTCCAGCAGAGGGTAGCTACTGGCAAAAACCATTGGAAGAGTCTTTCACTGTCACAAGGAACTACACACTGGCATGTGGACGCAGCTTGCTTTTCACTGGAGTGTGTATCTACCTATACCCTGCTCTCCACTGCCAATGGTGTGAGGTATAGATTAGGGATGTTAAATATCGGTTAATTGAATAGTCAAAAAACCTCAAGAATTCTTATCGCTAAGTCATCTTTTTTATAGTTCCCGGGCAGCAGTCAGTAGCAGCACGGGGTGGCAGCAGCCCCTGTCTAGGGTGGGTCTAAGCTCCCAGAGCTGGTGCAAGCCAGAACTGAGCCGGGCTGCCTGCCCACCTGGTTCCTAATACACTTTAAATACAGAGATGCAGCAAGGGTAGGTCCTGGATCTATTTCATGCCAGGACTGAGATGAGTTGCTGACCAGCCTGATACAAAATTTACCAGTAAGTGGGGGGATGCATGTAGTCTATAGCATTAACCTATAAACATTTGCTTATTGGTTAATCAGTTAATCGACTATACTGTTACATCCCTAGTGTAGATGTAGTCTTCAAAGCTGAAACATATTGGAAAATAATGGGAAGGGGGGGCGGGTTATGAAGTATTAAAGATTGAGGAAAGAATTTTTGATCCACTCTTCCAAGGAACTTTGGAGAAAATAGTCAATGCTTCTCCAAATTGACCTGATCCTCTAACTCTTACACCCATCACTGATGTAATTAAAGCCCTTTACAGTTTTGGTCAAAAACAGTGTAAGACTATAAAATCATGACTGGTGTGGAAAAAATGAATAAGGAAATGTTATTTACTTATTCCCACAATATAAGAACTAGGGGTCACCAAATGCAATTAATAGGCAGCAGGTTTAAAAAAAAACAAATGGAAGCTTTTCTTCACTTAAAACACTGTCAACCTGTGGAACTCCTTCCTAGAGGATGTGGTGAAGGGTAGGACTTTAAGAGGGTTAAAAAAAGAGCTAGATTGATTCATGGAGGTTAGGTCCATCAATGGCTATTAGCCAGGATGGGTAGGATTGGTGTCCCTAGCCTCTGTTTGTCTGGAAATGGGTGACAGGGGAGGGGTCATGTGAGGATTACCTGTTGTGTTCTCTCCCTCTGGGGCATTTGGTATTGGCCACTGTTGGCAGACAGGATACCATTGGTCTGACCCAGTATGGCCGTTCTTATGTTCTTAAAATTACATCTACAATGCTGTGGTTTCCTACGATGTATCCTGCTGTGCACAGAATCTTCCACCATTCCTAAAGCTGCATGTTTAGATTCATATTGTGAGTGGCTCTGCACAGCCACATGGGGCATTCAAGAAGCTCCCCTCCACTCCAGCCTCAACTTATGTGATTGTCTGACCTGTCACAATAGCAATCCTGGAAGCAGGGTGCCAAGAAGACGATGGGTAGTCAGTCATAGTCACTCATTTCCCACTGCAGCAGCTAGTGGAGTGGGGGTAGTGCACCAGGGAAGGGAAAAGAACTTGCCCCTTCCTGATATGGTGCTTTCTCGGCACACAAGCAGAAGCACCTGAGAAATTGTGCCATAGTTCTGCACCCTCCCTCAGACATGCCAAAGGGCTTTGGATTCAGTGAGTTTTAATTACATTTTGACCACATGCATTATCTTTACTATGACCTCTACTGCACCCTGCTATACTGCAAGCAATATTGATAAGCCTTGGTCACGAGTTCAGAGAAGGGATCTGAAAGCGAGGAATGAAGATGCAGTGCCTGAAGGAAGGGGGATGTCATTTGGGAGCCTGTAGTGGGGCGGCTTCCCCACTGTGATAGGATTAAAATTAGGCCAGAGAGGGAGCCTGTGCAGAACCCTCCAATCAAAGGGTGGCTTACTGGGAGAGCCCAGATATAAGGAGCTGTTCAGCAGAGCAGAGAGCAGTTCAGTTCTGACCAGAGAAGAGGAAGCACTGATTCCCAGGGAGAAGCACCCTGGACAGAACCCTGCTCCATAGGTTCAGGGAAGCTGGCAGGCTATGGGCCTTGATACAGGGTTTGAGTAGATGCTAGGATCATGGGCAACTGGCCCAGAAAACACCGAGAGCAGTTAAGGGGGGCAAGACAAGGCTGCCACCAGCTTTTCCCTGAGTCAGGATCCAGAACAGTAAGCAGGCCTGGGTCTCCCCCTTTCCTCTTGCACCATACCTTGCCATACTAACGTGTGGCCTTTACAGACTGCAGCCTTGCTTCTGAACTAAAGGGCTAGACTTTGGGGCTGCAATTGGCCATGCTGGCAAGAGTAAGAATTGAAGACTGCTGATACCCCCAGAAGGGGGCAGAATAGAGTGGTGTGAACCCAGAGTGTAGTGTCCTGAGGAGGTCCAGGGAGCGACATGGGTTCAGATGAAGGGCTGAAGAATGAAATTGCCCTTTTAATGAATTATATCCACCAATGTGACATTATGTAACCTCATGAACTGAGGCCCTATTTTCATGAATGGGATTAGGATTAATTTGTAAGTAAACCATTAAAAATTATCTGTGGAGAATCTGTTGTTGTAACTTTTTTACAAATTGTAACTGAAACCCCATTTCAAATTTTGTACTGCTGTAACTCTGTTTAAAGTTAGGTGTGTGTCTATGTGTGTGTGTGTGTGTGTAAAGGAATCAGTCCCCAAAGTCAGCCTGTCTTGAGACCAGCTGCTAGCACCACCTTGATGACCAAAGAACAATGCGAGTGAACCCCACAAAAGAACCCATCCAAGAAAGAGACAAAAGCCCCACTCAAGAAAAGAAGGTCAAAGTCCCATCTGCCATTAACTGATGACTCATGGTCATACAGTGCCATGGGGCAGTGGGACAGGACAGGCTCCATGGATTAAACATATAAAAAGATGGGGGCAATACTATAGAATTGGGTCATTTGGTTCTACAATCATCCTCCAGGAATATCAGTGTGCACTGACGCAACCCTCATGCCTTGGCCTCCTGGCCAATGGAATAGCATGAGTAACTGAGGCCGATAATCACATCCCATCTGTAGAACTGTGTGTTATGAATGTGTGTATGTGTGGTAGTTTGGGATAGTAAATGAATTCTGCCTTCACAATAAATGCGGCATATTGCTTTATCCCCTGAACAAGATTCTGCTGGTTCTATTTCTACAGGTATAACAAAGCCAGAGGGTGGAGACAGTGGACCAGAGTGACCAGCCAGAAGATGTTACACTCAGTGATCAGAGCTAATTCCCCGTGTGACCAGCAGGAGACGCTGCAGTGGTGAGTTGATTTCACTACAGAGCCAAAATGAGAAAAGTCATAAAGGCTGTTATGAGAGGAGAAGACCAAAGAAACAACAAGGTGAATAAAATGGATAGAGAGGAGAAGTCACAGTGGGCAACAAAAGGTAAGATGTAGGGCAGAATGGTGGAAAAAAAAAGTAACATGACATAGTTCCAGTAGCAGGACTAGAACTTGGCAATCCGAATCCCAGCTCATCATTCTATCCACAGCCTGCAGGTGCTAAAACAGCTCCATACAGCTGAGAGAACTCGGCACACTGCAGGATTGTGACCTTCATTCGGGCTCCAACAGCCGAGTTATCACTAACCACAGAGGTTGCAAACTTTCGTGTTTACTTACACAGCCAAAGTGTGCAATATGGTCACCACATTGGATTCTTGCCATTCAGATTGAAATAGTAATGACAGGTCTTTCACTGGCATAAATTGCCATAGCAATGCAGACTTCAAAAGGGCCACACTAATTGACACCAGCTGAAAATGTGACCTTATAGCTTGTATTTATTTCAAAACATAAAACTCACAAACTCTGACCCTAGCTTCAGAACCACACAGACAGGGCAAAAATTCCTTTGGGAGATGAAAGGAAATAATATTAAAATAATTCATTTGCTTTTTGATGGCTCATTCTAACGCATCAAGAAGACATGCACAATCTAGATAAAGGAACACAAATGGATTTGAGAATCTGCATAGATACACTCAGGCTAGATTATGGCAAAAATAACTAAAACATGCTGCGTTCTCTTTTCATCCAAGACTCCAGTGTGGTATAATTTGTTTAAATACCACAGCATGCATTTGTCTTTGACACGAAACTACTGCATATTGTTTGAAAATAGAAATGGGCTATTTTTCAAGCCCTGAAAAGAGGAACAGGTAAGCATCTCTAGCCTGTTTTATCACCCAAGTGCTTCTTCCAAACACAATGAATGAAAATATACAGGCATTTAGAACTAATTTACAACAAAAATAGAGTATGGGCCTGGCTCCCCTCTCATTTACATTCTGATAAAGTAGGAGTAACTCCTTTGAAATCTCAGTTGACCCCAGTAGAACTACACAAGCTCCAAATTTTGTCAAACGGCGTAAAACTGATAGAAGCAAGAATCAAGTCCTTTTGATTCACTGATACACATTCTGCCACATTTGAAACTGAAATGATGATGTTGACAAATTGGTGTCATCAACTGAAAAATAATTCTGCTGCATGCATCTAAAGGGCTTGATTTCCTAAAAACGTAAGAATATCATTTTATAAGCAACTTCAGCATTTCCTATACTCTTCATTTTGATTAAGAAGAGTTATTTCTTTACCTGTCAATATTTCCCTAACATTCTCAGAGTCCTATCGGTTAATTTAATACAAAAAAGGCAACTCTATCTCTGATGCTTCCCAACTTAAACTCAGCATTAAGAAACAGGTGGAAGAAAATCAAATAGGGAGAAAAAAATCAGTAAATCCAAATGGCATTTTCACTCAATAGAGGATTCCTTTAGGACCAAAGCACCATGCATCGTGAAAACCATCTGCAAAATTCAATCTTGTAAAATTCTGAGAAAATTATTTTGACATTTCTTCTGGTTGCTGAAGGTAAATCTGAGAAGAATTTTCCTTTGATACATTTCTCAATTTCATAGACTGCCACTATTATGTTTATATGCTTCTATTTCTTACCATTTAATTTTGAAAACATTCTTAATCTACTTCAGTTGCATCTGTAGGAAGATGTAAAACTCTACTGTTTAGATGTAAAACTCTATGGCTCTATATTATTCCACAAGGTTTTCCAAACTTGATTTTCTCAGTTTGTTCCAGCTTTTATTTCATAATATTGGATGGGATTTTCTATCTCACATTCAAATCCAATGGGGTTTGGATACCTAACTTCTATTGCATCCTTAGAAAAATCTCAATTACTGACCAGAAATCATTTCCAAGATACAGCACATAGAAACATTTGGGTTCCAAGTTAATAAAAACACAAGAATCATCCAAATTTAAAGTCGCAAATTGCAAAGGCTTGTTAAATCACAATGTATATAATAAAAGAATGCCTGATTTTAGGAAGTACTTGGGGCTCTCAATTTTCATTGAGGTAGCTAAGAGGAAAAGCTACTAGCACACCTAGGAGTTGAGTATTGAGTACTTTGGAGGATCGAGCCATTAATAAAGTATAAAGCCAGGGGCAAAATAATTAAAGGTCTTCCATGCTAATGCAACAAAAGTGTTTGTTGGGAAGATTCATCATGAAATAGCCTCAGTGGGTCTTTTGTAAGGTTGCTGATTTTGGTTGGACATATTCCTGGCAGTTTCATCCCAGCATATAATATTCAACCAAAGATTAATCTTTAATTCCTGGAAACTCCTAAATAATCCTGGAGAGTTAGCAACCCTAATCTTTTGAGCTGAATTACTCAAAAAAAGCTGAAAAGGTATGATGCTTTAGAGACAAAACACGCATCTACTCTATATTTTCAAAAGTTTGTGTGTCCATCTGTTTGTTCAAGAACTCCCAAACTCAAGAGCTAGGAGTAGGGATACTAGATAGTAAGTAACTGAATAGTCATGTAACCACATCAAAATATAGTGGTTATGGGACTATTCCATAGTCCCCGGAGGCAGGGTGGCAGCCAGCATGCTCCTGGTCCTATTCCCAGAGAGCCCTAAATACCTGCTCCCTGTGTGGATCAGCTCTCAGCTGCCACCCTGTGCAGCTGCCTCTGATACAGAGGCAGCAATGCGAGGTGGCAGCAACCCTTGTCTGCAGGGGGTCTGAACTCCCCACAGACAAAGGCTGCTTTGGCAAGGAACAGCCCTTGTCTACGGGGAGCTCAGACCCCCTACGGACAGGAGCTGCTCTCCTCACCGTGTACAGAGGCTGCTTCACAGCAGCCTTCCCTGGCTTCCCACAGCACCAGTTTCTACCTCCTCCCACCCCCTACTGCTACCTCTAGGGTTGCCAGATGGTTAAAAAAATACCGAACACCCGCCCCCCTCCCACCCAAAAAAACACCAGGAAAAAAAATCTGTTGAGGAAAAAAAAAGGGGGGGGGGAGACCAAAGTTGTTGAGGGAAAAAAAGGACTCCAAGATGTACGCAAAAAAAAAAAAAAATTAAATAAAACAGCATTAAAACAGCATGTCTCCTTTAAGAATGAGTTCAGGGATAGGAACAGGGGAGAGGTTGAGCACTAAGACCCAGGGGAGTCATTGTTTCCCCTTGGTCTTTTTGCTGGCAGCCATTTTGTGCTGGCATCCTTGCAGAACCAGATAAGCATTGGGGCTTCGGAGGGGCGGCGGGGGGGGAGGGGGGCGGAAGGCCAGTGCTGAGTGTTTGTAGGGTTGCCAGGTGCCCGGCATTTTCGCCTTCTGGCTGGGGGAAAAAATATCAGAAATACCAGACATCGTAGGTGTCCGGTATTTTCTGAATGTTTTACTGGACAGGAGGTGAAAATACCGGACTGTCCAGGTGAATACCAGACACCTGGCAACCCTAGCTGCCTCTGCAAGGAGAAAGGGGGGGGGGAATGTGTAGTTAACAGGATTAACCAATAAGCCCAGGTTTATCAGTTAATCATGTTGTTGTCTACACATTGATATCCCTGGGTAGGACCACCAGATTTGGTAGGAATCTTATTATGATTTAAAGCAAGGTCAGGGTTTTGTTGTTCCAGGACAATGGAATGTGCCTGGAATGCAATTGTTCCTCATCAAATGGAATGGGAGGGGTGTGATAGCAGCAACAGTTATACCCCCAGCATGACCACAGGAGGTCATTGAATCCAAGCCCAGAGAAGCAGCCACTGGCTGGCATCCTGGCCTTTGCCTCCAGGAGCCAATCCCAGGGAGCAACTGCCAGCTGGCTATCAAGGTCCTCAATGACCCATGTTGTCCTTGGGGAGCAGCCGCAAGGCCACCCCACCCTAGGCTTCCTTTGGGAGAAGCTGCATGGCCCCCGCTGCCCCTGGTTGGCTCTGGGGAGAAGCTGGTGGATGGGTTGCATGGCCCCTATTGCTCCAGGTTGGCCCCAGGGAGAAGCCATCAGCCATCCTCACCCTCTGCCCTAAGCGCCTCAGCCTTCTCCTGAATCCTCCCTCCCCACACATCTTTCAGCTCCCTGCCCTGACTCCTGCACTCTCACCCCCTCCCTGAGCTACACATCCCGTTTTGACTTCTGCAGCCCCTCCTTTCCTGAGCCCCAGTTCACCCCCTAAACCCTGACTTCTGCACCCCCAAACTCCCAGCCTCTCTGCCCTGAGCCGCCCGGTAAGGATCCAAATAATGCTGGGTCAATTTGCTAGTAGTGTAATGAAAGGAGTGAAAGGAAGAGTGAATGTTCATTATTTCATCTAGCGATATCAAGGGCATTGCAGCAGGCACATTGGAGTAGGCTCCCAGGGACCTTCTCGATCAGAGATGGGCAAACTATGACCCTTGGCACATTGGCTTTTAATCCAACCGTTGGGATTACCATTCTGGTGGCGCAGTGGGGCTACGGCAGTATTCCTGCCAGCCCTGGCCCCGTGCCATTCCTAGAAGCAGCCGAAAAGGTCTGAGGCCCTTCTAGGGAGCACTGAGGGCTCCATTCACTTTCCTTACCATCAGGTGCTGTCTGCGCGGAGCCCACTGGGGGAATCGTGGCCAATGGAAGCTGCAGGGGCAGTGCCTGCAGGTGAGGGCAGCACATGGAGACCTCCTCCCCCAGAGCCACTTCCAGACGCATCAGCCACTTTGCGGGAGTGATAAGGGACCAGGGCAGAGTGGGATTCTACCTTAGAGAGGCTGTGCCACTGACCAGGAGCTGCCCAAGACAAGTGCCCACACCCTGAACTTTCTTCCACCCCACCCCAACCCTTTGCCCTGAGCCCTCTCCTGCATCCCAAACCCCATCCCCAGCCCTTCATTCATGGCCCACCATACAAGTTCCCTGCCCAGATGTAATCCTTGCGAAGTTTGCTCGCCCCCGTTCTAGATGGAATTCTGACCTTGTCAGCTAGTATTCCTTGAGAGACTGGTTCTTGTGAGACCCTGCTACACCACTCTAGAGTTCTCACCAGTGTACGGAGACAGCCTCCAATACTGAAGAAATGCCAGAAATATGGGTGCCTCCTATCTTTAAAATCCATAGAGACAAGAAGATATATTTAATTGCTACACATTACTTTATCTCATCTTGGAGGACTGTGTGATCATTTGTAGGGGAGGGTGGGGTAAGGCCAGGGCACTGGAACTCAAAATAATCTTTCCTAGAAGATGAGGGATCTTGCAATGATCCTAAAGATGGTAGAAACAAAAAAATGGACATAGTACAAGTGAAAGAGCTGCATGCATAATGTTTTCAGCAACCTTGGAAAAAACTGAATGTGTTAGTTAAAACAACAAATAGCCATTTTTAACTTGGGAGACAGTGATTATAGTGCAGACAATTCAAAGTCTAATTTATACCACCCGAACACCATATTACACTCACTATGTTTTCACACTGATGGACTATTTTTTTAATGATTTCTTCCAACTATTAAGCACAGGCAGTCCCAGGCATGCAGACATTGTCTTTTAATTTTTTATCCACAAACAGTCACTACAGTTAACACTATGAAAAACCTAATTTTCATCATTGTCTGTTCCTCTCTCTTGTACAGCACCTTATTCATATCAGGCAGCACATATTTTCCTACATTCCAGGCCATCTTAGGTAGCTTACTACAAAACTGCTGCTGTAGACCTGCTGTAGCAATAAATAAATTATTATTAATCATAATAAGCTTTGATCCTACTCCCATGGAAATCAGCAGTCAAACTCCCATTGACTTCCATCAGACAAAAACACAATGTTTTCTATCCACAGATCTCAAAGCTCTTTGCAAAGAAAGGAAAGCCGATTTCCCTCTTAATATGCAACTTCACGCAAGTTAGAACTCAGAAATAGCTAAGCAGCACACTTCACTAATGCCCTGATCCTGCACACATACGAGGTTGTTCAATTGGCTTTGTCTTTACAAGGTAAAAAAGTTTATTCTGAACTTGAGTTAATTCACATAAGCTAAAATTCTAAATGAGGACAAGGCAGTTTGTAATTTTCACCTGAATTAGTAGATGTCATGGAACACACCTCTATTCACATCCCACATATCAGTGTAATTAATTTTGTAAAAGGTACAACTTGTAAGTTATCATTTGAATAGTCATAATTTGCTGAGTCTATTTTTCTGATAAAGTGTGAATGGGATATTATAAGATTCCTCTTTATGGTTTTATTAATTCATTTTCCAAAGCGCTGCCCAAACAGAAGTTGGCAAATAGCTATGGCCTAACTCAAGATATGCGTGGTCTGCTTCAATTGCATTTAAGCAGTGAACAGAGTTATCAAGCAGGAAGGCAAAGGAAGTTGTAATGGTTTTAAAAAGGTTCAGGGGGTAGCCATGTAAGGCTGCATCTGCACAGTAGGGCTTAACTTGAAATAAGCTATTTCAGTTGCATAGGTATACAGCACAGGGGTATGGATGCAGTATACACAGTATACACTATATACAGCACAGGGGCATGGGTGCAGTCCCAGGGTAGCTCCCACTCCCAGGGATAGTAGGACTTCCCGAATGTGGCCTCTGTGCAAGCACATTGGCTCTGATGGTGTGGAGAACTGTCATCCTCGCCTTGCAGAGGGGGGCTGGGCTTCACCCACTGTGTCCCCAGGGAGAACTGACCACTTCTCTTGTTTTTCCGCAACTGCATCAGGAGTAACGGTAGTTCAGAATAGGCTTCCTAGTCCGAACTACCTAGTCCATGCCGCGTGTAGCTGACATTTAAAAATGGCGGCGCCCGGCTTTATGCAAATGAAGCCCGGGAAATTCAAATCCCAGGCTTCATTTGCAACTCCAGTTGCCTACATTACCACCCTAGTTCAAACTAGGGTGGTAGTGTAGACATACCCTCCGGTATCAGATAGAAAACTCCTGGTGTGGGATTTGGGGATGCGTTTGTGTAGATTTGGTCCTGAGTTGTAGCGGGGAGTTATACGAACAGATGGTTTAGGGTTTTTTGGTATTATTTAGGGGGATCAGAGTAGAGAAGCCTGTAGAATCTGGTGTTGAGTCCTCTGGCAGCCTCCTGTTCAAAATCTGTTCTGTTCATGATGATTATAGCGCCCAGTACAATTACATGACGGCCACATTTTCATCACTTTATACCAGAAGCCTACCCACCATTATACTTACCTACGTGACTCCAGCTTCTATTCAAGACACATTTCCCAATCAATTATTTGTAGCCAGGCCCAAAGATACAACCAAATTTGCTTCAATCCCACAGAAAGAGACAAACACCCCTACAGGATCCATATCAAGCATTTTTAAAACTTAAATACCCACTAGGAGAAGTGAAAAAACAAATCGACAGAACCAGATGAGTACTCAGACATCAGCTTCTTCAAGACCGACCCAACAAAAAAAACAACAGAACACCATTAGTCATCACCTACAGCCCCCAACTTAAATCCCTCCAGTGCATTATTAACAATCTGCAACCTATCCTGGAAAATGATCCCTCACTCTCACAGGCCTTGGGGGACAGGCCAATCCCTTGCCTACAGACGACCCCTCAACCTCAAACAATTTCTTTCCAACAACCACACAGAACACCTCAATCATACTTACTCAGGAACCCACCTCTGCAATCAACTCCAGTGCCAACTCTGTCCATACATCTACACAAGTGACATCATCACAGGAACTAACCACATAAATCACCACATCAGAGACTCATAACTGCACACCCACCAATGTGATCTATGCCATCAAGTGCCAGCAATGCCCCTCTGCCATGTATATTGCCAAACTGGACAGTCTCTATGACAAAGGATTAATGAACACAAAGCAGATATTTGAAATGGTAACACAGAAACCTGTTGATGTCAGTGTACAAATTCCCACTGTCATGAAATTGTGAGTAGAAGGCAATTCCCTATGATATAAAAGAGCAAATGCTCATGTTTTCATAATGCAGATAGTCTAAATTTCAAACTCCTCTAAACTGCAGCTATTTCTCTCTCCTTTAGCTGTAATGCTGCTTGATTGGTGTTTTTTGTTTTGCTCCCTCCCCACCCTTTGAGGGGAGACGCACACTGATTATCCTGATCGTAGCACGAGATAATCTAGGATGTGCTTTTGACCCCTATTGCTGTTTATATCATTATATTTCCTAATTTATATGGTTAATGAGGACAGTGGAGTGAGGTCCACAATATTAGGTTAATGCATCAGACTGAGAGACTTTTGATAGGAATGGGAAATGATGGTTTCATTGTTTTCACTGAAAAGAGAGTTTATGGCCCTCTGTCTTTAATAGTAGAAGCTTTATGTGTGTAGTCTGTTATAATCTTCATTAAGTGGGATACTAATAAATTAAATACAATTTACCATAAGGGTATAGCCCCTTCTTAAGAGCACTTGAAGTGCCTTTCTTTGAAATATGTCATTAGAGTAATATCCAGTAAACTAAACGTGTTATATTCACAAGTAGGGAATGATGGCATTCTACATCAATACCAGAGTAGCTCATTAACTAAATTGCAGTCAAAGGAAAATAGCTCAAGAGAGTTTATCAACTGTGCTATATTCAGAATAGGTTTAGCGTTTATTCCTTAACAAAATCTAACCATTCCTTCCCAACACATTCCAAACTTATAATCACACTGTACACACAGATTCATAGATTTGATGGCCAGAAGGGGCGATAATAATCACCCAGCATGACCTCGTGCATCACACAGAGCAAAGATATGCCCTGAGATGAGGTGGGCAATATAGAATGACTAGCTGGAGTTACCTGTCGCTGCTCAGGAAAATGGAGGAACAAAATGTAGAAAAACAGTAGTCCATTATCTTCTTTTGAATGGTAGAAAAGTTGCACTGATTTCTATAGGGATTAAAATATAGGTCCGTGTCATCCCCGGAGGGGGGGGATGTGACTCCGGGTGGAGGGGAGGTTACATGTGGGAGGGGCACCTCAGCTTGCGCCCGGGGCTGAAGGTGCTGTTGGGGGGGGGCAGGGCGGATGCCCGAGCCATTGTGTGCATGGGGGTCGGGGCACTGCATGCTGGTGTGGGGGTGGAGGTGGGAAGAGGGTTGCTTATGTAACTTCGCAGGCAAGAGGGGGCGAGTCCCAGATGGTGCTGGGGGCCGCAGGCGGTGGGAACAGGACCTAGGGTGGGCGGGGCGGCCCCTACAGCGCTGCTCAGGGGGTTAATTTTTGGATTTTTACAGCTTGAGCTCGGGCCTGATCAGGTCCAAAGGTATCTTAAAATCTTCTCCTGGGTGAAAGGTCATCCCATGCAAAGTTTGGTTGTGGTAGCTCTTATAGTGTCCAAGTTATTCGCGCACAAACTTAGAAACATTCTCCTTTATATATTAGATAGATAGATGAGGAAGATTTTCAGCTTGTGCTAATTATCAGTGGAGCTCTGACTATTGACATTGGCAGAGGATCTGTCTTGGGACTTAGAGTTTGTTTAGCCACCACATTTTGCACTAGCATGTATGTTGCAGTTTAATAGGAAGGAAAAATACTCATCCCCTTTGACATCAGTAGTACACTCATGTGTGTCTAGACTGGCCAGTTTTTCCAGAAAATCAGCCACTTTTCCAGAAAAACTTGCCAGCTGTCTACACTGGCCGCTTGAATTTCCGCAGAAGTACTGACTTCCTACTGTAAGAAATCAGTGCTTTTTGTGGAAATACTATGCTGCTCCCGTTCGGGCAAAAGTCTCTTTTGCACAAAACTTTTGCGCAAAAGGGCCAGTGTAGACAGCTGAGATTTGTTTTGTACAAAAAAGCCCCAATCGCAAAAATGGCGATCGGGGCTTTTTTGCGCAAAAGTGCGTCTAGATTGGCCACGGACGCTTTCCCGCAAAAAGTACTTTTGTGGAAAAGTGTCCATGCCAATCTAGATGCTCTTTTCCAAAAATGCTTTTAACGGAAAACTTTTCCGTTAAAAGCATTTCCGGAAAATCATGCCACTCTAAACGTAGCCATGGACTTGAGCTCAAGCATAAGCTTCAGTGCTTTGCTGGACTAGGCCCTCAGTCTCTAGATACATCTCTGTATAAATAATACCTGATAGCCTTTAGCTATCATTTTTGAAAAGTCATGGAACTCGGGAGAGATTCCAAAAGACTGGAAAAGGGCAAATATAATGGAAGATAATGGAGCAAGTAATTAAGGCATTCATCTGCAAACACCTGGAAGATAATAAGGTGATAGGTAACAGCCTGCATGGATTTGTAAAAAAAAAAAAATCATGTCAAACCAATTTGATAGCTTTCTTTGATAGGATATCAAGCCTTGTGAATAAGGGAGAAGCAGTGGACATGGTATATCTAGACTTTAGTAAGGCATTAGACATAATCTCGCATGACCTTCTTAGAAATAAACTAGGGAAATACAACCTAGATGGAGCTACTATAAGGTGAGTGCATAACTGGCTGGATAACTGTACTCAGAGGGTAGTTATTAACAGTTCACAATTATGCTGGAAGGGCATAACAAGTGGGGTTCTGCACGGTCTGTTTTGGAACATGTTCTGCTCAATATCTTCATAAACGATTTAGATATTGGCATAGCAAAAGTACAATTATCGAGTTTGCAGATGATTCCAAGCTGAGAGGGGTTGCAAGTACTTTGGGGGATAAGGTCATAATTCACAATGATCTGGGCAAACTGGAGAAATGGCCTGAAGTAAATAGGATGAAGGAATAATCAATTTAATACATACATAATGGGACGAGACTGTCTAGGAAGGAGTACTGAGGAAAAGGATCTAGGGGTCATAATGAACCACAAGATAAATATGAGTCAACAGTGTGACACTATTGCAAAAAAAGCAAACATCATTCTGGGATGCATTAACAGGAGTGTTCTGAATAAGACATGAGAAATCATTCTTTTGCTTTACTCTGTGCTGATTAGGCCTCAATTGGAGTATTGTGTCCAGTTCTGGGCACCACATTTCAAGAAAGATGTGGAGAAATTGAAGAAGGTCCAGAAAAGAGCAACAAAAATGATAAAAGGTTTAGGAAACATGACCTATGAAGGAAGACTGAAAGAACTGGGCTTGTTTAGTTTAAAAAAGAGAAGATTGAAAGGGGACGTGATAGCAGTTTTCAAGTATCTAAAAAGGTGTTACAATGAGGAGGGGAAAAACTGTTCTCTTTGGCTGTGTCTACACTGGCATGAATTTCCGGAAATGCTTAAAACAGAATACTATTCCGTTTTCAGTTTTTCTGGAAAAGGAGCGTCTACATTGGCAGGCTGCTTTTCCGGAAAAGCCCTTTTTCCGGAAAAGCGTCTGTGGCCAATGTAGACGCGCTTTTCCGGAAAAGAGCCCCGATCGCCATTTTCGCAGTGTCGGAACAGTGTTCCGGAATAAGGACTTATGCCTGAGCGGGAGCAGAATAGTTTTTCTGGAATAGCAGCTGATTTTGTACAGTAGAGCATCGTTGCTTTTCCGGAAATTCAAGGGCCAGTGTAGACAGCTCGCAGCTTATTCCGGAAAAGCGGCTGATTTTCCAGAATAAGTGGCCCAGTGTAGACACAGCCTTTGGCTTCTGAGGATAGGACAAGAAGCAATGGGCTTAAACTGTAGCAAGGCAGGTTTAGTTTAGGTTGCACATTGGGAAAAACTTCCTAACTGTCAGGGTGGTTAAACACTGGAATAAATTGCCTATGGAGGTTGTGGAATCTCCAACACCAGAGATGTTTAAGAGCAGTTTGGATAGACATCTATCAGGTATGATCTAGACAGTGCTTGGTCCTGCCATGAGGACAGGGGTCTGGACTTGATGATCTCTCAAGGTCCCTTCCAGTTCTACTATTCTATGTTTCTATATATCTCTATATTAATCATTTTCATGTGACTTTGGATCATCTTCATATAACCTTGTATTAAATCTTTCCATATATAACCTTCATTTTTATATAACTTTGTATCAAGTCCTTTTATATACAAACTTTCTATTAAGTCTTGGTATAATATTACAGTCCATATGAATAATTAAGGTAAAGAGAATGTCTGTACTAGAATAGATCTCTCCCCTTTTACTTAACTGATTGCCCCGTTGAATGACTAAGGTGAGAATGGATAAGGCATGGAAGGCAAGCACCTTGGAACAGCTGCAATAGTTGGAGAGGGATAGAAGCCAGATCTAAGGAAAATAAGACCTGCTGAGTAGGCTCATTGAAAGAAGATCAGACATACTGACTGCCTGGAGAGTCAAAAGCAAGCACCTTCTTTTGAAAGCAGATTCAAAAGTCCTTCTTTGAAGATCAATGTGGCAGCATTAAGGAAACACCCAGAAGAAGGTGCCACAGATGACTGACACAGCTAAGAGTACACAGATTTTGCATATTCATAGGATGACTAATTGGTATAGATTTGCATGAGAGGGAAGCTACTATAAATCTAGAGTTTCTTGCAAGGGGATGCCAGGTCTGGTCAACATTGGAGCATCCACGTGGATCAGCAGATGCTCGGCTCCACCCCATTCCCCATTGAACTCACCTGGCCAGTGAAGTTAGGGAGAGCAACTAGTTGGTAACAACAACAAGACAGAGTGTGCTTGTGTGTGTGTAATATATAATATGCATATGATAATATATTGATTGATATATGTATGACCAATAAATGTGGCATTTTGCCTTATCCCCTTGCAAAAAATCCTGTGCAGTTCAATCAGCACAAGTCTGACCTCCTTTCATAGAATCATAAGGTTGGAAGAGACCTTAGGAAGTCATAGAATCCAACACCCAGGTAAAAGCAGGACCAATCCCAACTAAATCATCACAGCCAGGGCTTTGTAACCACTTTCTAGAAGTTTGCCTCTGAAGAATCCTTGTATATTACTTTGCAGAGAGGCAAATTCTACTGTGTCTCTGCCATTATCAGCCATGAATTTTAGTTTGGTGACAGTCAAGCTCAAGCCCTAAGAAAAAGAACCGCAACTGTTACATTTTCTTATTCTGACAAAATTATTACAAGGCACCTCGGTTTAGTTAAAAATAAATAAATAAATAAGCATGTTGTATTCCTACTCTGCAAACACACTAATCTGAGAATGATAGATATGCACTCATTTTAATCAATTGTTTGCCTTAGACTGCTCTCAGCCTTGATTAAGTGGCACTTAAAAGAAAGAATAGATATTAATGTATTGTATATGCTTAAAGACTAGTGGAAGAAGAATGACTGAAGAACTTAATAGGAAGATTTAGAAATATATGAATTTGAACAAAGAACTAAGGACTGGATTTATTTTTGTGTTTAAATTTTCATACCCATAAATAATTTCAAGAACACAATTTTGTAGGCAGAAAAGATATATATATCTACATTTGATTGCACTCTAAAAAAAATCAGGTACTTAGATGCCTACAGGTCCTCTTTAGAATTTGCAACTAGTTGTCCCTACAGTTATTTTCAGGCACAAATCTGCAGGAGCAAAGAGGGAGACAGAGTTAAGGCATTTTTTAAAGGTCTGACACAACATATAAAAACTGTTAGAAGTTAGCACCTAGGGAATTCAATGCATGTTCAAGAATTTTCTTTCTTGCTTTCTTACTGTGCTCACAAAAAATGGTCTTCAGATAGCAAAACTGATTAGAACAAACTTTAAACAAAGCAATCTTTCCTTAGAAGAATCTTGTGTTGACAATTCTGATTTACTATAAGCCCCAATCTGTAGACCTTAAAATAAGTAAAATTTCTGCTTATTTCACAAGTTTTGATTGTGCAAAAATGACATGATCCATTCCTGTATTTAGGGGACTCACAAGGATAGTGATGCACTTGAATTCTGAAAAGTAGTTATATGATTCCATATGCCATATTTTAACATGTGAGTCATTTGCCAATTTCAATATGAACTCTATTTACTATGCAATTTATTTATTTCAGTGTATGTGTTGCATTTCACCTGGTAAAATATGTTTCAATTACATTTCTGTGTGAAATGCATTCACAGGCTTTGAACACAAGGGTTCTTCATAACTGCCTTGAATAATGAAACATTTTCACTGCTAGAGGTCCTAATTCTGAAGTCTTTATTAAGGAAAAACTCCCACAGATATCAACCATTTCTGTGCAGTAGTGACTGAACTGATCCACATCTCCGTACCAAGGACTGAAAAAGCATTAACACGGCAGCAGATTCCTCTTTCCGTATCAGTAAAATATGTTACTAATTGAAATATTGTTCTCATCTCTTAAGAATCCAGTTAAGATTGTTTAATTAAAACTCTGGTAGTATTCATTTTCAATATAGGGGACAGATCCCAGTCAGAATGGCTCCAGTGAATAACATGTAGCTACACTGATTTACATCTGCTAAGGTTCTCTATAGGATAAAAAATTATTTGAAAAAATGTATTGTTTTAGAGGCCTATTTCTTCTGTATACTTGATGTATATTTACTATTCAATATGTACATCAAATAATAAGTTGGTCACGGTATCACCTTGGGGGCAAGTAAAACCAAAAACCTCCTGTTATATTCTGTGTGATTTGTCCTTTTCATATGTGTTCATTTTTTTTAATTGTATCCTTTGGTATATATAGTTGTGACTATTTTCTTCCACTATTTGATCTGAGGAAGTGGGTCTGGCCCACGAAAGCTCATCATCTAATAAACCATCTTGTTAGTCTTTAAAGTTCTACATTGTCCTGCATTTTGCTTCAGCTACCCCAGACTAACACGGCTACATTTCTATCACTATTCTGCTATATTCTGTAGCTCAGATTCCCTCTCAGAGAATCTTGTCTAGTTGAAAGATTGTGGATACGGTGATGGTGTAAAAGTGAATTGAAACTCTCTCTGTTCTGGATCTTTGGGATGATTTGCACTGAGTTGAACCTCCCAGTGCAAGTTAGAGCAGGCCTTGAACTATAGGGCTATGTCTATCTGGTCGTTCTTGCACAAGAACACGCAGAGCAGCCACACTGCCCGCCTGCTCTTGCGCAAGAAGATTTACAATATAGCGTCAGAAGACAGGGTTTCTTGCACAAGAGCTATGCTCTTTTCAAACAAGTGTAAGCCCTCTTGCGCAAGAGGGCAGCGTGGACGCGTGGCAGGGGCTTCTTACACAAGAAAGCCCTATTGCTAAAATGGCCATCAGAGCTTTCTTGCACAAGAGAGCGTCCACACTGCCATGGATGCTCTTGCGCAAAAGCACATGGCAGTGTGGACATGTTCTTGCACAAGAACCCTTGTGCAAGAATCCGCCAGTGTAGACATAGCCTGGAATTGCTTAATTGCAGTCATAGATTCCATCTCTGTAAGTGCTCCGGGGCTGGAGAACCCATGGGGGGGAGAGAGGAGGGGGAACAGCTCCCCATATGAGCTCCTTCCCCTTCCTCACCAGTGCCTCCCACCTACCAGCAAGCTCTGCCAAACAGTGATTTCCTCTTCCCCACTAACGCCTTTCACCCACCAGTGATCAACTAGTCGGGGTGACTGCAGTTAAGCAATCCCATAGGCCAAGCCCTTCAAGTCTGATCCAGCTGATGCAGGCTGGCCAGGGTGTTTAATTGAAGTGTAGATGTACCTTTAGGGCCAAATGCAGCCGGGGAAACTAGAGCAGCATTGAGTCTTCAAATCATCCTAAAGATCTAGAGCAAAGGTGGGATGTGCAGGAGAGGAGGGAGTACAACAATGCAGGAGGTCCTGGGGGAGGAGAGTAGGGATGAAGGTAGGATGTGCTTGGGGGGAGGGGGCGTACAGCAGAATCAAGAAGAGGCAGGATGTGATGGGACATTTGTGCTAGGGGTTAAGTGGGAGCAAGGCCTGGGATACAGCCAGAGTTGAGCACTACCCAGCACATTGGAACATCAGGTCCTCTGGTTGCAGTGTAGATGTTTGGAGCCTGGTCTTTGAAACCCCTCATGGGAAAGTCTCCCAGAGCTCCGACCTCAGTGTTTACACTGTCTTAAGAAGCTCTGCGCTGGACAAACCCGAGTCAGCTGACATAGTCCTGTGTTGAACTGAAGTGTAGACATGTCCTAAGAGGCAGTTCCAGGAGCCATGGAACACTGGAATGGAGGGGAGTTCTGAAGCTGGAGGAGCATTTTAGAGACCAACCAAGGTCCTGATTCTCTACTTGGTTATGTCAGTTTTATGCTACTGTAAATCCACTGATAGCTCTAAGACTGTGAGAGCTACAGTGAGAACTGAGGAAGGTTTTCAAACTAGGCTGTTCCAGTTCCCAACACCTTGTGTCATGTCTTGATTTTACTTCAGAGAATTCTTTTCTAACGCTGATCTTGAAATTAGGTACAAGGAGGGGTCAGGAAGGTGCTCTTCATTACGATTACCTATTAGTGGAGCTAAATTGGAAGAGAATCTGTTTTACACTATGGCTCAGTCTGCAGAAATTCAGATCAAAACATTTGAATAAATGCACAGCTTTCTTTTTAACCAACCATTTTACAAAGTTCCAGTTTTGAGTGTGGCTGTCCTTGTGTGGACATTTGCTTTTAACTTAAAGGACATACCTGCCCTACTAAAACTTAAATCCTGAACCTAGTAGAAATAAGTTACCTTTGAAATACTTGGCAATAGAGATACACATTTTCTGCATTAATGATGCTTCTCTGATAACATAAATCCCTGTTAATCAGGCATCCCACAGATACAACTTTTCCATTAATTGCCTGAGGAACTCTGTATAGTGCAGTCATAATCCTTGTATAACACAGTGCAGTGATGCCAACCCCTTCTATCATCTATCTCATCTAGCTAGCAAGATTTTTCATTCAGTGCTCATCACTGGAGTAGCTGAGCTGTTGATTGATGGAGTGGAGCTAAAGAAATTCTAACAAAAGACGTTCTAGTCTAGCTCTTTAAGCAAAGCCTGCAATAGCAGAGCAGTGAATTATACTTTTCATTGTACAAGTTTGCAATTTTCCCTAGCTCACGGGTCGCTGTTTTCAAAAAGTCTAACTTTTTCTACCTCACATTTTTTTCATCAGAACTTGACCTTTGTAGGCTAGATATTTGCTTAGCAAAAAGTGAAAAGTTGTGTTCTGGTAAGGAATGGTTGAAAGTGGTGATTTTGTTAACAATATTTTTGAGGGCTGCTTTATTTTAGAACAGCTCTTTTCTCCAGTGGTAAGAAAGAAGGGGAAAAAAGGGGAGGGGGAGGGACAACAAGGATTCTTTGTTTCCTGCTTCATAGTAAATATAGATTGAACCTCTCTAATCTGGCATGCTCTGGTCCAGAAACATTTGTGGTCCAGCATGATTTTAGTTAGCCAGATGTCCACTTATGGGTGTGGCCAAGTTTCCTGTGGTCCCATAAAGTTTGTTTACAGCCACCATTCCTGTCTCAGTGTTATTTAGCTCTAATTTACTCCCCCCCCCCCCCCCACATGTCTTCTAAGAGACCAGTAAGCAGTGGAAGTGTTGGTAATGCGACTAGACAATATTGACCTCCTATGGTTTTGCAAATATTCTAGTTCAGCATGGGTCTGTTACTAACCCCTTGTGTGATCCTGGGCAAGTTTCTCCCTTAATGCCTCAGCTCCCCATCTGTAAAATTGGAATATTAAACTTTCCTCTTTCATACACCTTGTCAGTCTTGTCTGCTTAACTGGTAATGTCTTTAGGGGAAGGGACTGAGTGCCTCTCACTATGGCTGCATCTCGACTGGCATGATTTTGTGCAAAAGTGGCCGCAAATAGTCTGATGTAAGTATTCTGATGCTCCCGCTCAGGGATAAGCCCTCTTGTGCAAGTGTTCTTGCGCAAGAGGGCCAGTGTAGACAGCAACGTTAATTTCTTGCGCAAGAAAGCCCAATGGCTAAAATAGCCATCAGAGCTTTCTTGTGCAAGAGAGCATCTACACTGGCATGGATGCTTTTGCGCAAAAGCAAATCTTTTGCGCAAAGGCAAATGCCAGTATAGACGCTCTCTTGCGCAAATACTTTTAACGGAAAAACTTTTCAGTTAAAAGTATTTGTGCAAAATCATGCCAGTCTAGATGCAGCCTATGAGTAGGTATGTAAACTAGCATAAAGGAGCTGTGATCCTGCTCAGAGCTTCTAAGCATTATTTTTACCCAGTAGCTTTGTAACTAGGATGCTTAGGGTCAGTCCTGAGTTTTGCAGGTTCCTATGTTAAGATGTACAGGCTTGCTGATAAGATTTTTATTTGTGTTACAACAGCATCCAGCTGCCCCAGGCACATACATACAAGAAGATGGTCACTGCCCCTCAAATGCTTCAATTTAGCTAATTCTCATAGGTGCTGGAACTAAGGAGGGTGCTGCAGCATCCCTGGCTGGAAGGGGTTTCCTATTAGATACAGCATACACAGTTTGATTCAGTAGCTCCCAGCACCCCACTATAAAAATTGTTCCAGCACCCCTGCTAAATCTTTCCCATCCTCCTGCGACTCTGTGTAATGATAGCTCCCTTCAGATGATTTTTGCCTGGCAGCCTTCCTTTCTGGGGTCCCCCTCCCTTTAATGCTCCACAGTCTCTCAGTCATCTCCTCTGCAGGGGCCCTACGGATGAGCCGGGCTGCTCAGACAGCACAGCTTACACAGTGGGGGAAGTAGGGAGTTAAACCTGCAGACGTCAGCTTCATAGAAGGCAGGAGAAAAATGAAGCATGGCATTCTAGTTGTCTTTGCTGCAGCCCATAGAGCTGCAAGGTCTCATGGAACGCTGTTGTATGGGCCTGACACTGCGAACATTCCCATTGGTCTATGGGCAATGAGCAGAGTCAGATGGATGCAGCATAAAATATAAAAGATGATGTGAAAGGGTCGGAATCAATTTATTTCCCCTTGTTGAGGATGATTGTGCATGCTTGGTTCCTATCACTGCTTTGCTCTACCACCCGAGAGCTGTATGTTCATCCTTCAGGAGGGAAAGCTATTTATTTAATCCTCCTTCCCTCTTATGTAGCGTGTGTGTGTGTGTGTATAGACAGACAAGCACAAATATTGATAGGCACAGAAAATATTTTACATCTGCTCCATTAATGAGTTAGCAGATCTGAGCTTGACTGCTTGCTCTAATATCATAATTATAGCCATCAGGCATAACTGCAGTTGATGCAAAAGAATTCCAAGAGAAGGAAATTGAAAGAGGAGGCAGGTAGAATCCAGCATCTTTGTGCAGAGAAAGAAACCTCGCCCTTTCCTTTATTCCCCTTTCACTCTCTTCTCTGTGTGCATGTCTAGATAAAGCAAAAAACAGGACTATGTAGCACTTTAAAGACTAACAAGATGGTTTATTAGGTGATGAGCTTTCGTGGGCCAGACCCGCTTCCTCAGATCAAATAGTGGAAGAAAATTGGCACAACCATATATACCAAAGGATACAATCAAAAAAATGAACACATATGAAAAGGATAAATCAAATTTCAGAACAGAAGGGGGATGAGGAAGGGAGGTAAATGTCTGTGAGCTAATGATATTAGAGGTGATAATCAATGCCCACGAAACAGATATTAGACAGGATCACAAAGAAAAAACAGTTTCTTGCCATTTCAACCAGAAAGGGCATTGTCTCAAGGACTTGATTACCTGCGTCCTGCTTCAAAGACCTTTTCACACCAGACTTGAAAGAGAATCCTCTGAACTGTCATTCATACTTAAATTTGACACTTATCATCTAGGTCTAAACAAAGACATTAATTATCTTACCCATTCCAAAGATAGCTTCCCCAATTATCACCTCTAATATCATTAGCTCAGACATTTACCTCCCCTCCTCATCCCCTTTCTGTTCTGAAATTTGATTTGTCCTCTTCATATGTGTTCATTTTTTTGATTGTATCCTTTGGTATATATGGTTGTGCCAATTTTCTTCCCCTATTTGATCTGAGGAAGCGGGTCTGGCCCACGAAAGCTCATCACCTAATAAACCATCTTGTTAGTCTTTAAAGTGCTACATAGTTCTGTTTTTTGCTTCAGCTAAACCAGACTAACACGGCTACATTTCTATCACATGTCTAGATAGAAATGCAGGGAATAAACCCTTTATTTACCAAGGAACTTGAGCACATGCTTAATATTAAGCGTATGAGTAATCCCATTGTTTGCACTGGGAGTGCTCACATGCTTAAGGATAGGCAGAAGCTCTAATACCTCTCTGAATAGGGGCCTAAGACATGTCATCTGACAAATTGTATCCTCCTGCATATTCCTCCTTCAAAGCTAATGATGCTTACAGATTTACACTGCAAATACAATTAATCTTCTCACTGATCCTTAGAGAAATGCACTAGTTCTTGGGAAGTGTCTTAAGACTTTGTCCAAAGTAGGATTTTCAAAAGTATCGTGTTAGAAGGGGTCATTTTATTATATCTGCTAATTAACACATTGCAGACCTCCATCCCAGCCAGGAGACTGTAGACTTTACTTTTAAAGTGTAAATTGGTACAGCTGAAACTTAGGGTCCCCTTCCACAGGGGCATGTTCACTAGGGAAAAAAAGGGTCTTCTTAACTCATTAGTTTATGCAAAGTAATTACCATGAGGCACAGTCCTAGTGAAGATAAGGCAGATAATAATTTTAACATGAGTTAGCAAGTAGAGGTAAAGATTAAAGCTATGTCTCCACTGCAATTTTGTCATTAAAACTTTGGCCAGATAGCAGTATGAAAAAAACCCCACCACACCCCCTCCCTGAGCAACAACAAAAAAGTGACAGCATGGACAACAGCTCTCTCCTGCCATAGTGTGGCTATGCTGCATACTTTGCAATGGCACAGATGGTACAGCTGTGTCACTGGAAGGTACGCAGTGTGAACCTAGTGGAAGGGGGAGCCTACGATTTACCTCCATCTAGTGTGATAAAGTTACAGTCTACCTTTGTCTTCACTAGGCTTTTAGCTCATGTTAACTAATACCCAGCAACTATAAAAAAATCTTGAGAGGTTTTGCATTCATCTCCTGTTCTCTCTTTCTTTCCGTATCTTTTTTTCCTCCACTTGTGCACAATCATTGCAAGCGATTCTGCCTGGTTTGTGATTCTTTCCTTCCCCCACCACCTCCCATCAGCTATCAGGACTCCTTGATCACATACTCACTTCAATATCTATAGAGACAGGTCTCAGATGCTGGCACCTGTCCCTCATTGTCCCCTGTGAACAATGAAGCAAATAATTTCTTTAATAATTTATTAAGTACTGCTTTTTCTGTCAATAAATTACCCTTGCTGTCTCCTGGAGGCTTTACTTTCTCCTTATGTACTTGAAACATGTTTTATTATTTATCTCTACATCTTGTGCAAACTTTTTTTTTCTCCCCCTTTGTTTTTCTCATCAATTTTGCAGTATTTCTTGACTTCATTCTAGGAGCCCTTGGTTTCTTTTTCTGTACCCAACACTTTACGTGCTATATGTGCCCTACCCTTTAGGGGATTCTTATATTTTCCTTGTCTTGACATTGGAAAGGAATTTCCACAAGTATTATTTTAAATTGACCACTGAGCCATTTCAATTCCCACTCCAATATCAGAATTTGACTTTGGGGCGGGGGGTGGATGGGTGGTGAAGACTGAAAAAAACCTCAACTCCATAAACTGTTCAGTGAGAAACATCTCCCAGGAAGTCAATCTGACAATAATTAAATGGAATAATCGTCTCCACAGCTGTGCTTTCAGCCAAAGAGATGAATATTTTCATTTTGGTGTACTGTTATTGGAGAGTAAATGCCTGAATGTAAAGAACCCTGCTTGTCTCATGCAAGCTGGGCCTCTGATTTTAATGTCCTGTGTGGGTGAATTGACTAACCACTCAGCCTTATATCAGTGTTTCTCAACCAGCGGTATGAATATCCTCAGGGGTAGCCAAGAGATGTCTGGGAGGTACATCAACACAACTGAAATTTGGAGAGAACTGAATTTTTGTTTTGAGTTTTACAGCGCTTTCTTATTTTTGTACTTTTTACACCCAAAAATGTCATCGCCCGCCCAGCTACGATTAAGTTGTTTAAACAAAAGTGTTGCAATGGTAGAAAAAAAATTGTGCGTGTCTGAAAATTATAGGTACTGGGGGTACTTATGTTTTTTTTTTAAAGGTGATACTTTTTTTTTTTTAAAGGGGTACTTTATAAAAAAAAAAGGCTGAGAAACACCGCTTTATATCATTTACCCATACTTTTACTGCCCCCTCCCTTTTCTCATGCATTCTACATTCACCCTTGTCAGTACTTCATTATTTAAGTCATAAGCTTATGGGAGCAAAGAGCTCACCTTGAGGCTTTCTTTGGTGAAGTCTGATCTGAAGCCAGAGGTGTGACTAAACTAGCTTTGAGCTAGCTAGTTCAAGCCACAATGACAGCGGAGTCACATCAGTACAGGTAACACTGTCTGGACACCACAGTGGGGACCTTTGCTATGCACTTGAGCAGCTAGCCTGTGCTGACACAGTCTCAGTGCTAGAGTTATTTAAGCCAGCTACATGATGAACTATCTTGGGCATATCTATACATGCTGCAGTTGCAATGCCAACAGAAGCCAGTTGTTGACAGGTGGGCTCATACCTGGGACCTCTGAAGATTAGTTCTTCAGAGCCTCTCCTGCTCAAGTTTCCTAGCCAAGGCTCATCAGCCTCTAGCTGGGCAAGGTGCCACTTAGACGGGGACAGAGTTGGGTCACACAGTCACATGGCTTGTTGCAGACATAAGTGACTGGCACCCCTGTGGAATGCTATTAAATAAGATTATTTGTATTCACAGGAGACCAGGAGGATTTGGCCAGTGGTGTCTTACTTTGTGAAGGTCTAATAATCCAGTCTGAAAGAGGGAGGGTAACAATTAGAACAAACAACAGTTATTAAAATGAGTGTCCCTGAGGGCTACAAACAACTTTTATGGCAGTGGGTTATTGTGGCACCATGGAAGATAAATTAGGGGCCCTATTTTTTTAATCTTATTTCAGAAATTTCTAAAGGTCGCTCTGTATCCATATTACACAGGTGGACTAAAGATGGTGGAGTGGGCAGGGATCAGGAGACTTCAGTTTCTCACTGCACTTCCTCAGTCAGGTCTGAGGACAATCACTTCTCTGTATTCAGCAGAATGCAAGGACTATTACATCCACAACATCCCGAGGACACAACTCAGCCTACATCATTAGGACTAAAGAAACAGTCCTGTCTCCTTTTCACCAGTTCATGGAACCCCCTATATGCTCTGCAGCTCCCATGTTCATATGGGTTTATGCATGGGGTTACTTGTCAGGGGTACAATTAGATTCAATGAGTTTATTAGGAGTTTATGTGAGGTCTATAGGCCGTTCCACCTATGTTATGCAACTACAGCTATGTGAATAACATTGCTGAAGTCAATTTACTTAACTCTGCTTACTATGGTGAGGATACAGTGGTAAAATCAACAGCTAATGCTCTACCATCAACTGCACTTATTCTTGTTTTGAAGGAGTACCAGAGTTGACGGGAGAGCACTTGGTGGTTGATTTATTGTGTCTTTACTAGACACGATAAATCAACCTCTGCTAGATCAATTGCTGCCCATTGACATAACCTGTAGCAAACACAAGTCATATAGTTCAAGGCCAGAAGGGACTACAAGATCTAGTCTTAGCACCACCCAGCATCTATTCTACAGCTTGTACTCAACTACCAAAATGAGACCAGACTATTAAAACTCACATGAGACCAGACTATTAAAACTCACATTAATATGTGCCATAGTGCACCAGTGCCTAAGACCCCGGCCAAAGGATCTTGTCTCCCATGCCACCATCTGGGTAGATCCCTGGGAAAGGCAGTGGTGGGGGCAATTCTAGAGGGGACAGGGTTTTGGGCAGAAGGGGCAGGGCCATCAGTACTCTGCGCCATGCAAAGCATGGCACCGCACTCTCCCCCAGCCCTCAGAGCCACAGAGAGGCTGCGTATATACTGGCCAGTCTTGTGCAAGAACACATGCAAATGAGCTGCAGCAATGAATATCATCACACCTCATTTGCATACTTAATGAGCCTCCATTTTGCATAAGGGGCTTTTGCACAAGAAGGAGCAGTCTACACTGCTCCTTGCGCAACCCCCTCCCTTGCACAAGAGCCATTCTTCTGCTTATTTTCAGGCAGAACGGCTCTTGCACAGGAGGGGGTTTTTGCTCAAGAAGCAGTGTAGACTGCTCCTTCTTGTGCAAAACCCCCTTGTGCAAAATGGCTCATTAAGTATGCAAATAAGGCACGGCAATATTCATTGCCGTGCATCATTTGCGTATGTTCTTGCACAAGACTAGCCAGTGTAGACATAGCCTCTGTGTGTGGCACTCTGGTTGAGACTTTAAAAGTCCAGGACAGCTGCCCTCTTTGCCCCTCCTCTTGGCAGGCCTACATGATGCACATGAGAATAGAGTCCCTATGTGTTATAGCAGAGGTGGGCAATAATTTCTGGCTGGGCGCCACTTCAAAATTTTTTGAAGTGGAGCCGGGCCACCCTGGAAGGGGTGGGGACTAAAATGGAAGGGGTGGGACAAGGATGCTTCAGGGCGTCCCCACGCACAGACCATGATTGGTCTGGGGGTGGAGGAGCCCCTTTGCCCCCCCTTCCCACTAAGCACCAATGCCCCTGGCAGGGCAGGAAAAGGCTTTGCACATTCCCCACCCCCAGGCCAATTAGGACCTGGGGGTGAGAGAAGTGCACAAAGTTTCCTCCACTTTGAAGTGTTGCACGCTCCTGGCAGGGCAGGAAGAGACTTCACATGATCCCCTACCCCCAAATCCTGATTGCCCTGAGGGTGGGAGGAGCGTGTGAAGTTTCCTCTACCCTACCCCCACTCTGAGAGGAGCACACGGCACTTCAAAGTGCTGCACACCCCTCTCAGGATGGGAGGAGGCTTCACACACTCCCCTACCCCCAGGCCAATCAGAGCTAATTGTTCTGGGGGTAGGGGAACAGGCAGCGGAATGGCAGAGCCTCTGTGGGCCGGATCAACCGGCTTGGCGGGCCGGATCCAGCCCACGGAGGCCCTTTTGCCTACCCCTGTGTTACAGCATAGGGCCAGGACTAAATAGGATCCAAAGAATTACTCATCACTGTCTCTGGGTCCTGCATATTAAGGTTTTGCTATTTTCAACCTCAGTATTTCACTCAAGCTTATTTAAACTTTAACTTGACCCTTACCAGAGAAGGCTTGAAGTCTACGCAACTATCCCACTTGGCATATGTAACATTACATTCATTGCACCAGTAGCTTTAGATTTGCTCATCAATATTCTATAGTAATACTTCTGCATTGGTCATCCTTTGGGCATAACATGCCTATTTTTCAGCCATTTCTATATGCAGTTTGTAGACTTTGGGTTTTTGGCTCAGAATTCCAGGATGAAGAATGAGAGCAGCCTAATTCAGGAAAATAGATATAGAAAAAAATGTAATTAAATAAATTCTGTGAATAGGAGTACAACATTCTATGTTAGTCTATGCAGAAAAGAGTGAAAAATGAATTACATCCTTAGGAATAATACCATCTCTTGTAATATTGATGATTTTCTCATGATAGGGCTGGCACACTTTGGTAACAGAATTTCCATATTTTTCAGGAAATGGTGTAATATCTTCCATGGTTAGTGTCCTGCTAGCCGTGCAGTTTGGAGAAGACAAAAACAAATTTCAAAAAAAATCAGTGACTAGAATGAGCATTCTGAGTTATGATTGAAATATGAGAGTTACTCTAGAATAATTTGGATTAGTATTATCAAAGATAATACACCAATTTTGCTTGTGTCATTAGATGTTATAACATTTAGCAACAAACTATAGTACATTAGGGTACGTCTACACAGCAACTTTATTTCAAAATAACTGCCTGCTGTGTAGAAGTGGACTAAGGTATTTTGAAATAATGTTGAAACAGTCAAACTGGAGGACTTCTTACACCAACTCCTGTAACCCTCATTGCACGAGCAGTAAGGGAAGTCGGAGGAAGAGTGCTCTATTTCGAAATAAGTGCTGTGTAGATGCTCCCAATTTTGAAATAAGCTATTTCAAAATAAGCTACGCAATTGATGCAGCTCAACTTGCATAGCTTATTTCAAGTTAAGCCCTGTTGTGTAGACTCACTCTTGCAGGCCTGCCAATGTGTGTGTGGGGGGGGGGGGGAGGAGGTAAAGGGGGCAATAGCCCCAGGGCTCAGCAATAGAAAAGAGGCCGTGGGTCCTGGCCACTACTGTCACTCCTGTAGTAGTGGTGGCCAGAGCCCCAAGCCCTTCAAATCACCACCAGAATGCTGCATAGTATGCCCCAGATAGCTCTGAAAGCTGCGGGGTGGGGGAGGGGCAGCACGACACACTCTGGTTAGTGCTGAGAGCTGGCTGCGCCAGTCCTACCCAAGGCTCTGTCCCTTCCAGGAGTCAGGAGCCCCCCCCCCCCCCTCCCGACATGCCTCTGGTCCCACCAAGTCTGTCAGCACCCCCCCCCCCCAGACATTGTGCTCTCAGTTGGTTCCAGATGCAAATTGTCAATCAATTTTGAGAATTTTGTATTGCTCAGTAAGACTTGGATAGGGTACATGTTTGAAATAACCAGCATTTGTTCTTCCTTTACACAAAAGAAAAATAAATTACAGCTCTAAAAATAAAATAAAACACAACATTTGTTTCACCTATCCAGAAAGCTCATTTGCATTCCCCTTTAAAGGGAACCAAGCACCAACATTTCAGACAGAAAGGCTTTTTGCTGGGAACCCTCAGAAGAAAAATGAAGCTTTTTGTGTCTCCGTATGATTTGTATCCATGTAATCAACAGTAATCAGACTCACTCCAGAAACAGACAGAGGGTAAATGGGGATATGTTGAGGAAAATGTGAAAAGAATACCTGGGAACAAATTTCAGTTTATTCATTCTTGTGTGTGAGGGAGGGGGAAAAAAATCTTATTTTAAAATTTAAATTGAGGAGAGAAAGAGGGTTAGCTGACGTTTTGAACACTGAAATAAACTTGATGAAGGAAATGCAGTACAGTGATAGCCTTGCTGATCCCCGGACGTTAGAGAGACAAGGTGGCTGAAACAAAAAACAGGACTATGCAGCACTTTAAAGACTACATAGTCCTGTTTTTCGTTTCAGCTACACCAGACTAACACGGCTACATTTCTATCACTAAGGTGGCTGAAGTAATTCTTTTTTATGGACCAGCTTCTGTTGGAGAGAAGCTTTTCAGGATACACAAGCCTCTTCTTCAGGTCTTGGAAACTAACTTAGGGCATATCTACACTTGCCATGAAAAGCACAAAAAGTGCTTTCTTTTTTTTGCACAAAAACTGCAGGAGTGCCTATACTTGCCAATGACTGTAGTGAATGCTTCCCTGTTTCTGACTGCAAACAGCAAGCCACCTCTGCAAGAGGCATACATCTCTTACCACTGATGCTTGCACAGTTATGTCTAAGCGAAAACATGTTATTCCGATTCACACAGCTTTTAGCCTCTGCAGGATATCCCACAGTGCCCAGGGGCCACTTTATGTGTAATCAGAGCTAGACTTTATAGGGAGAGTACAGAACTTGAAACTCCCCTTCCTGTTTTCCTGGCAGTGCTGCTGGTCAGGTGACAATGGCTGCTCCACAGAGCAAGCAATCCTCTGCTTGGAGCAATGCTGAAACACTTGGAGCAATGCTGAGAGACGGAGCTGATCCGTGTTTGGTGAGCAGGGGCTGCGCAGGGAGCGAAGATGCCCTGCAATCATCCCTTCCCCCCATCCCACAAGGTCTATTCTCACAATGGAGAGAGCTGCACTGTGGGATAGCCACCCTCAGTGCACTGCAAGTACAGGCAGTCCCCAGGTTACGTACAAGATAGGGACTGTAGGTTTGCTCTTAAGTTGAATCTGTATGTAAGTCGGAACTGGCGTCCAGATTCAGTCGCTGCTGAAACTGACCGCCAGTTCCGACTTACATACAGATTCAACTTGAGAACCCCAAGTCCCCAAGTCAGCTGCTGCTGAAACTGATCAGCGGTTGATTCCAGGAAGCCCGGGGCAGAGCAGCTGGGGTGCTGCCGGGTTGGACCAGTAATGCCCAGAGCGGCGCTGCGGGACCAACCGGCAGCACCCCAGCTGCTCTGCCCCAGGGTCCACATCAAAAGCCTGGTCTGCTGGGGGAGGCACACTAGCTGCACCACCCCCCAGCAGACCAGGGACATGGGGAGCAAAGCCGCAGCGGCAGGGTGCCGCGCCTCTGAGGCTTTGCTCTGGCGCGGGACCCGCCGCCGCTGCGGCTTTGTTCCTGGTGCCCCTGGTCTGCTGGAGACGGTCCCCAGCAGACCAGGGGCACCGGGAGCAGCTTTCTCGCCCCGGAGGTCGAGGTGGCGGACCGCTGCCTGCGAGCTCCGGGGCGAGAAAGCCCCGTTCGTAAGTGCAAATCCGACGTAAGTCGGATCCGCGTAAGTCGGGGACTGCCTGTATAAGCATAATCTGATGCCTGTGGAAATGAGAACACAAATCAACCCTTTTCCTTTACCAGTTCTCTATATCACCAGTAAAAGTGACAGTGCAAAAAGTATAGACATCGTCTCAGAAAGTCACAGCTAAATACAAGGTAGAACACATTTCAAAAGATCTTTCAAGGAGAAGTGGCCCATTAACACCCCTCCAGTTGGGGCAATGTGTGGGATGCACAAAGAGTCATGTGACCCCCCCCCCCAAATCCAGGGTAAGAAGGGGCAAAGGGCCAGCAGCCATCATGACTAGAGTATCTGGGTAGCCCCGAGGGTCTAGTTGAGGAAGCCCAGGGCCTGCACTAGCAGGGGAAAGCAGAGTGATGTGGCCTTAGCTTGCTCTGCTCCCTTGTCTTGCTGCTCAGGGGAACGGGTAGGACACTAACCAGCAGGAAGTAGAGAGATATAGCCAAGAGCCAGGGAAGCATCACTTTGCTTCCCCCTGCTGCCACCAGTGAATGCAGGGGGGCACCCCAACCCTTGCTGCTGGCACTAGATCTCCAGACTCACTAGGCTGTATCACTTGGGGGGAAGGAGTGGTAGAGGTGGGGCCTGGGATGGAGGTTGTCCTAGGCCCTGTATGGAGCTAGGGGTGGCATGGAGAGGAATCATATGTGTGGGGGGGTGTTCACATGGCTGGTCCTCCCCTTGCGGCCCTCTCCCCCATGTCCCTCATCAGCAGTCCCCCTACCTCTAGTAACAGGGAGGAAAGGGAAATGGGGAAAGCAAGTGGTTTGTTAGGTTGCTAGTGGATTACGTATTATAGTTTGTTAGAATAACCCTGTAACATGTTCAGTCCTGTGTGCGAGCGCCCCTTGGTTTCTGAAGGGGGTCTCGCAATATTTAACTCGCCTGTCTGCAGGCGAGTCAATGTCCAGTCCGTGGCCGAGGTTCAGGCCTCTTCTTTTACCCCCTGCTCACTCCGATGTGATTTGCAGACATGTTGGAGGGGAGGGGGGACCCAGGCCCACCCACTTCTCTGCGTCCCAGCCCAGGGACCCTATAAGTAGTAGTAACCTGCTAAGTTTCAAAGTCCGTAATTGTGGTCACACCCTTGGGCCACTTCCCTGGGATGCCATTTCATCCAGCCCATCTCGAGGGCCTTGTTGCTGAACTCCCCTTGTCTGGGGTTCCACAGAGTTGTCCCTGGCTAGCCTTTAGCCGCAGGATCTAGCTCCACTCAATTATGAGGGCCCTGCGCTCACTCGGAGCTGTCCAAGGTTCTGGTGTTCCCCAGTCAGCCCAGAGGTCTGCCTGGGTTGAGCTCCAGGAAGGAACTGACAGGCCTTACCTAGTAACTCCTTATATAGCAGCCTGCCACATCCCGATAGGCTGCAGTGAAGGCTGCCCCCTACCCTGCTCAGACAACCTCTCCATTGCGCCTGCTGCTGTCCAGGGTGCTGAAAGGCCTCCAGCGGGGAGGTCAGGCTTTGTCCGCCCCATCACAAACCCACTAGTGCACTAAAAGCCCCATAGATACTAGGTGGGAAAAACTGGACAATCTCAAAAGAACTCAGAGGAAAATAAGATGACAAAAGTACCACATCACCTGTGGGTATGAATGCTTCTGCAAAGCAATCAATAACTCTCAGGCCTCATCCTCAAAGAAAACCTGCACAACACTTCCAAACGTTGTGCCCGAAAGCTAAAATTCCTAACTTGGCTAGACACTAAAAAGCATGGACTGAAAAGAGATACTGAGTTTATGGTTTATATAGGGCTGAGTATAATGGCTTTAATTAAATGGTTATTATAAAGAGGAGGAAGACCAAGTGTACTTTGTGTCCACTGAAGATAGGACAAGTAATCATGTGTTTTATCTGAAATTTAGGTTAGATGTTAGTTGCAAGTTACTATATAAGGGTAACAAGTGCTGGCAGAAGATTCCAAGGGAGATAGGGATTCAATAATCATTGGAAATTTTTAAAAACAGGTTCAACAAATAGCTCTCAGGGATGCTCTAGGTTTACTTGATCTTGCCACCATGCAGAAGGCTGAACTGGATGTCTTTGGGGAGCTCAGTTCCAGCACTATATTTCTAGGATTCATTGCAGACTCAAGGTTTCAGTGGCCATTTTTGAAAACTGGAGTGATTTTGGGCGGGTTTTTTCCTGACTATTTGAGTGCTGCTATTGGTATAAGCCCAGTAACAATTTTCAAATGTCTAAAAAGATCACAAATATATTTTAAATGTGCCCATTATCTCTCAATTCAAATTGGAAAAAAGATCATAGAATCACAGAAGATCAGGATTTAAAGAGAACTCAGGAGGCCATTTAGTTCGACTGCCTACTCAAAACAGGATCAAACCCTACTAAATCATCCCAGCCAGGGCTCGGTCATGCCTCACCTTAAAAATCTTTAAGGATGAATGTTCCACCGCCTGCCTAAAAACCCCATTCCAGGACTTCACCATCCTGCTACTGAAAGTTTTTCCTAATATTCAATCTACACCTCCTTTACTGCAACTTGAGACCATTGCTCCTTGTTCTGTCATCTGTCACCAGTGAGAACAGCCTCTCTGTATCCTCTTGGGAAACTCTTTGGTAGTCGAAGGCTGCTATCAAATCCACACCCCCCTTACTTTTCTCTTCTTTAAGCCAAATAAACCCATTTCCCTCAGGCTAAGTCTACATTAGAAAATGATTTTGAAATAATTCCAGAAATAACAATTTCGAAATAGCATGTCCATACTACAGGAAAGCCTCAAAAGGCTCCCTTAATTTGGACATGCTACCTTGACTTAGAGCTCCAGGAAACACTGGGGAGTAATTACTTTGAAATAACTACTCCCCAGAATCATTCAAAATAGCAGCCATGGAGGATCCATACTACTGCTATTTCGAAATAACCATTTCCAAATAAGCATTATTCTTCATGGAAAGCAGCAGTTATTTTGAAATAACCAGCCCCTTATTTGGAAATAACGGGTTTGTTATTTCAAAATGAGGGGAGTTATTTCAAAATAGTGTAAACCTAGTGTAAACCAGGGCTCAGCCTCTCCTCATGAGACATATGCTCCAGTTATTAACCCAGAAGAACTAGAAATTCACCATCAACTCACCCCTAATTTGTTTTTACCATGTTGAAATTTAAACAGCTTTTTAAAAGGGAAAAGGTAAGTTCAGGACAGATGAGTTTTAACTTTGAATGCCCTAGAAATTGTAGGTTTGTCTCTCAACCTTCAGGTGACTTAAAATGCTTTTTTTTAAAGCGTGATAATTTGCTAAGTCATTGTGCTAAATCATTTCAAATTACCCACCTTTGTTCTGCCTGATGGATAATATCTTCTAAATGAGGGTTTATGTATCAGCTACACACAGCTGCAGCTGGTTAGACAAATACTTTTCAATCACACATCTATCTCATTCTTTGCGGATGAATTGGCAAGAGTCCCCATACAATTCTTTTCCACGTGCCACACCACTTCTATGGAGTTGTAGACTACTGATGTTTAAAGGACATATGTAAACAATTAGAAATGGTCTGTAATGTAATCTTTCAAGACATAGTCTATTTGCAATTGAATGTTTCTGTCTAATCTGTTCATTACACTTACTTTGGTAGCAAGCTAACTCATTTAATTTCCCATTCTTGGATGACTTTTCCAGATATATTTTGGGTGGTTGTTCTTTTCTTTGTCCCAGTATTCAGTAGGAAGCCATATGTATTTCAAACTATCTACACAAAACAATAGAGTAGTGGCAACGTTATGCACTATCACAACAATTTGGAAGAACCTTGATTATTGCAAATATATTAGTTTGCAAGCCACTTCAAATAAAACAAAAGAAGATTCTGTAATTCCTGGACAAGGACAGATGAGTATAGGTTGTGTCCACATGTCCAGTTTTCCCAAACACCTTCATGCTTTCTCCAGTGTGTTCCATCATGCATGGAACAAACTTCATATAAATAGCTACAAAGCCATCTCAAATCCCTCCCTGGTTTGAGGAAGAGTTTTGTGTCACTCAAAAGTTGGACTCTCTCAACAGAAGTTGGTCCAATTATAAGCAATATTACCTCACCATCCTTTCCTCGAGCATGGTACAGATATGTAGAATTAAATTTTAGCTCTGAAACCTTTTGGGTCAACATACAAAGCTCATTTAGTCAGTGGAAAGACTCCCATTGACATCAATGGTCTCTGGATCAGGCAATAGGTGAGCAAGTGAGGAAAAGCTTCCATTGCCACTACCATATTCTGGATACAATTCAAGTTCCAGGACTTCATAGCTGGTAGGTCTCATGAGCAATATAATCACACTTTTTCTTCAGAAACAACTCAGAAGAGTTAGGAAGATGATGGTCTGCAATAATATGGAGTTACTGGTTACATTATTCCCCTGCCCTCCCTTCCTGCAAAAATAATGTGGTGGATTTACTAGGCTATTACAAACCAGGTTAAAACAATTAACAGGAATACTTCTGATTTACTTTGTATGTCATCCTTTCAGGGTTATCAGGAACATTTCCTTCCCCCACCCCCAAGTAGTCTCTGTGCAGAAAAAACTTAGACAACAAATAGACTAGTAGCACCTTCAAGACTAACAAAACATGTAGATGGTACCACGAAATTTCATGGACACAGCCCATTTCTTCAGATGCCACGAAAGCTCATGATACCATCTACATGTTTTATTAGTCTTGAAGGTGCTACTAGTCTATTTGTTGTTTAAGTTTTGCCTGTTACAGACTAACTCGGCTACCCCTTTGAAGCTTCTGTGCAGACAGTTACTGGTATAATTCACTGCTATGCAGCTCATTTCAAACTTTTGCCTTTACTTTTGTGCAAATGATTTTAAAACACCTGATTCAATCTGATTGCTCAGTCAATGGATCTCCTCCCTCCTTCCCAGACAAAACTTCTGTTTACCACAGAAGCATTACTAACCAGCCTTCTGGATCCACAACAAAGGGCTACCAGAAAAGCTTTGCACTATCTCCCAAGGCAAACATTGCTGTGATGAGTGACAAACTGAAACAATAGGAGCAGCTCATGTTGCCATGGCAACCATGCCTTTTAGTCATAGCTATCCCTTTCCTGGATGGAGAGTACAAAGCTTTCAGAAATTGTGCTGATCTGACCCTCCCTCCTCCTCTCCCCCCCCCCCCACTGGTTTGTACAGTCCTGCAAGATTGAGGTACAAAAAACAATAGGGGCTACCCTCATTGCTATGGTAACACAGGTTTATGGCAATTTGCTTTGATGGAATGTTAGGAGACAGGAACATGGGAAAAGTGAGTGGCTTGCAATGGTGTAAATTAAACCCCACTTAATGTGATGAAATGTAATGGATTTGATTGGAGCACTAACTAAAACCAGCTTATTGAAGTACAATGGAGAAAGTCACGCTGCAATAGAGCCTATTTAACTTCTCCCAAATACAGTGTTAAACTGCTGATGTTCTAGCTACGGACCCTATTTTACCCTCAGTGTAATTAAAGTAATAGAATGTATTGTGAAAGTGGGAAGCTGCAGTGATTTTTACAATGGAGTCCCTATGGCCTCATCTCTGCAGCACAGAGCTTAGGACAACCAATTCCACCCCCCGTATCCAATTCAGACTTCTAGATGCTCCTATCCCCATCGATATTACTGTGGGGAGCCCAGCATAATGAAAGAAGAGCTGTGGTAGTTCATAAGTGTGCCTGTATTAGTCAAGAGCCATGGTAAACAGGCTTTAATTTAAAGGCAGATTTGTTTTCTTGATAACACACCCTGCACATTCTAATTCTAACTAAGGGATATTGTTGGCGAGGCATTATATATTGTCAAATCGGAAATGAAAAACCCTGCTGCTTTTTATTGGAACCTGGAGGCTCTATTTTTAGCATACTACCTGCCCTCCCGCATTAGAAGTAACTCTATGATTAAAAAGGGATATTCAAACTTTGTCTGACTAGCACTTAAGGATGTGAAGTTAGCCTGTGCCAGCTAACATTTTAGAAGTCTAGTATAGAGGACATGCTGCCTTTCACACATACTATGCAATTCAAGTTAGTGCCTTGTCTACACAAGGCTTTTCAAACATGCTATTTACAAGTACATGTTGGCTAACATGTTCTAATAACCGCACAGCCCAGACAAGTCCTGAACTGGCTTGCAGTTCTTGAGTGCCTCAGTCTAAGGTGCTCTTTTCGGTTAGTACTACCTGCTTGGCTTTAAGATGTAGCCTACCCATGTTGAAAGACGGGCCCAAAATTGGCTGTGTAGCCTTTCCTTATCACTTTTAAAATTCTCAGTAGTCCAGCTATTGTAGTATTATGCCTACTTTGCTGTAGGAAAGAAGTATTTTCTGATATCCTGAGGTATCAGTGCAACTCTGCTCAGAATACCTCTAGAAAAGGAAGCACTTCTTGGAATTTTCCAGGATTGCACACTGAAATATGACTCACTGCCTGACCTCCATTTACAATACAGGAAGCAATTGGTACTGTCATTCTATTCTGAATCTTTCATTCAGTTTAATCTTTTGATCAGCAAGTTCAAGGTCATAAAGGAAGGCAACAGGTGAGGATAAGGGTAAAATTATGTTTGAAATTCCCGAGGTCATGTCTAATTGCAACTTTTTCCTTGTGTGAACTGTGCAAAATTTTGCAGGCCAAAGACTGAATTATAAAAATAGGGAAACATTCACATATTGCCCTGTAATCAATCCAAACTACTGGCATTCTTTCTGAACTGTAGAGTCAGTCTGGTATCAATATTTACTCTGTACATATATATAGCTTTTCCTGATGGTCAGGGCTCGACAAACTATACACTCTATTCTCCCATGGTGAGTAGATTTCAGCTGCGCGCCCTGTTCATTCACGTTGCGCACAAGCGCAATGCGGCTCTTGCTCATGCACAGTACAGGGCTGGCGAGTGGTTTTCGCCACTGTTTGTCAAGCCCTGCTGATTGGTATCCTCTAAAAGCTGTTCTTTTCAGATAGGCTAGTTTTAGGGTGTTATATTTCTTTTGAAAAGATAGATGCTACTTTTTACATGAGATTTAAGAAAAGTAATGAGTTTGCAATCTTTGGCCTGGAAGATACCTTTTAATTACAGGAAAGTTATTCCTATCTTAACCACCCTGGTAAAAATCAGTTTCTCACGGGTTTATTGAATCATTGCCACATTGGTCCCCAAGTGAAAAAGGAGGGTTGTGTAGGGTAAAAATGTCTGGAGGCAGGCTATGATATTCTGTTAAGAACCCTGGGTATGTCTACACTACCCCGCTAGTTCGAACTAGCGGGGTAATGTAGGCATACCGCAATTGCAAATGAAGTCCGGGATTTGAATTTCCCGGGCTTCATTTGCATAAGCGGGGCGCCGCCACTTTTAAATCCCGCTTGTTCGAACCCCATGCCGCGCGGCTACACGCGGCACGAACTAGGTAGTTCGAACTAGGCTTCCTAGTTCGAACTACCGTTACTCCTCATTCCACGTTACGCCTCATTCCATACCATTACTCCTCATACCATTACTCCTCATCCTCACTCCTTGTGGAATGAGGAGTATCGGTAGTTTGAACTAGGAAGCCTAGTTCAAACTACCTAGTTTGTGCCGCGTGTAGTCGCGCGGCACGGGGTTCGAACGAGCGGGGATTTAAAAATGGCGGTGCCCCGCTTATGCAAATGAAGCCCGGGAAATTCAAATCCCGGGCTTCATTTGCAATTGCGGTATGCCTACATTACCCCGCTAGTTCGAACTAGCGGGGTAGTGTAGACATACCCCCATATTCTAAATTTCCAGTCTGAAGCAGGCACACAAACACAGTACCTGTAAATAATGGTTATCCCCCCCGCCTAGCCCATCAAAGAAAGTTCATCAGAGCTAATGACCCAGGATGGGAGACAGGACATGACACATTCAATAGTGCTAGGAACAAATACACAATTGTCAAGTACTCCTAATGTCTCTGCTTTAATCCCCAGATGGATCACATCTGTGCAAAGATACCTTCCTGAAGTTGACAGACACATCGCCACTTCACACATAATTGATAATTGATGTCTGCTTTGTTTAAATACTTGTTGTAAGGTATTATGTAAGATATGGGCAGAAAACACTGTGTAACCTTTAGATTATTGCTCTTATTTTGCCTCACAATTAGCACCTATCCAGGGGTCTAGGATCTTACCCCCCATAACTTGAACCGCCCATTAAGCATCCTATATAATTAATTGTAATATATGGTCTGGCAGTATTCACTGAACCTAGCAAGGACGTGATACTCTGCCAGCGCTGTGTGTGTAATAAACTCTCCTGCTTGCTTCACATATGGTGTCCAGATTCTATTCCTTCAGTTTGCTTAAAAAGTTGGGATAGTGGCAGGATGCCAAGTTTTTCAATTGCATTTTTATTTTAACACAGTTTGTCATAGGAAACAAGTATTTTCAAAAGAATACAGGGCCATGGATGTTGCTGGACCAGAGCACCAGAAGAGTGAGCTGAGAGAATGCGGGGGCTGGGGAGCCCCAGTTGGGCCAGGTAGCAGCTGGGGAACTCTCACCCTGGCCAGGGAACTCCTAGCATCAACGGGGCCAAGTAGTGGCTGGGGCACCCCAGAGGGGGAACCCCCAGCTGCAGTGGGACTGTTGGTGGCAGGCAGTCCAGCCAAGGAAAGTCAGGAAACCTTCAGTGGCAGCGAGGCCGGGGTGACCAGGTGGGGAACCCTCCAGTTGAAGCAGGGCTGGTGGAGGTGGTGGCCCCGGCTGGGGAACCCAAGGGAATCTCCAGCGGGGCTGGCCCTAGCAGAGGGGCAGGATGGCTGGGTGGACCCAGCTGAGGAACCTGAGGGAACACCCTGTGGAAGTAGAGCTGTAGCGGCTAAGACTTGGTCCCAGCCAAGATCCCTGGGGCAGCAGGATGGGGAACCTGTGCCAGACCAGTGTTAGTGGGGCCAGTGGCAGGGCACAGAACTCCAGGGAGGAAAGTCAGTGAGCAGGTCAGCCAGTAGGGGAGCACTGACCTCCCTTGATCTGGCAAACTCCCTGGTTTGGGACAGCTCAGGTCCTGAGGGTGCCAAATCAAGGAGGTTCAACCTGTATTATTCTTGTCTGAAATGCAGGCTCCTACTAGAAGTGATAAGCATCAGAAAAGTAATATGATGTCAACATTTTAATAAGTGGCTCACACAAGCATTTTCTCCTACCCAGTCATATGCCTATTTTATTACTTAGATTTTTTACTTCTGCACACCCCATCAAAGTAATTTAACCAAAAGTACCTTAACTTCCCCCCCCCCCCGCCACACACACACACACACACACCAGCCTTACTCGCGTGTTTTCCTAACATGCTCGGTTCCATATTCACCACTGAGGAAATATCATTTTGTCTGTGAAAGTCAGAATTCTGAGTTATTTCTTCATGATTGACATGTGAAAATGAACACTTCCTTAACCTGCGTCATAGAACAATCCCTTTTTATTTTGCTAGAGCTGAAAGAACATGAGGCATTTTTGTGGAATCTGCCATCCTTAGGTTTAATCGGTTTCACAGTAATTATTTTACTATCACAATATCTTTTGGAAAAGAAGATCTTTATACACTGAGGATCTTGTTATTCCATTATGGCTCTCCATATTACCTTATGTTATACTAATTGCTTTGTTCCTTCCATATTTATGTGCTTCTGTTATCCAGAGCAGTGGTATTCAACTCTCAACAAAAGCCGCTTAACTCTAGACATGGTTTTCAGCACTTCCCTGTTGGTTACCATGGACTACAGTCCATAACTAATATTCTATTCCTTCTGCCCTTACAACAAGTAGAGTATGAGGATTTCCTTTAGGCCTATGGTCTCTGCAAGTATTGCTTGAGAGCTCCTGAAAAACCTTAGATTAACATAACACAAATGACCATACTGGGTCAGACCAAAGGTCCATCTAGCCCAGTATCCTGTCTTCCGACAGTGGCCAATGCCAGGTGCCCCAGAGGGAATGAACAGAACAGAGAATCATCAAGTGATTCCCTTCCTTCTCACCCATTCCCACCTTCTGACAAAAGATTAACATTCTTTGGATGTGCAAAAGCAATGACACTAGGGAAAATTTAAGCTGAATATCAGGAACATTTACCAGATACTAAAAAAACATGTTCCATATATTTAGTTCAGTGCCATTAGTGTACCTGGTACCTGACAAACCCTTCATTAATGCCTGTATTCTAAGGGCCTTCTTCTCCAATGTCAACCTCATATAAATAAACCTTACTCACAAAGGCACTACTTTATCTGACCAAACTATAACTCTGTGGAGTCTACCTAGTAATCTGTGGAATAGCGTCCCCAGGGGAAACCTGCCATTTGGCATAATGATAAACTTAGGGGCTGTGTCTAGACTGCATCCCTTTTTCATAAAAGGGATGCAAATTAGACATATCGTAATTGCAAATGAAGCAGGGATTTAAATCTCCCCCGCTCCATTAGCATAAAAATGACTGACGCTTTTTTCCGACTCGGAGCTTTTCCGGAAAAAAGCACCAGTCTAGACGTGGATCTTTCAGAAAATACAGCCTTTTCTGAAAGATCCCTTGTCCCTCTTAAAATAAGCATCCCTCTTAAAATAAGGGATCTTTTGGAAAAGGCTTTATTTTCCGAAAGATCCACGTCTAGACTGGTGCTTTTTTCCGGCAAAGCTCCGAGCCGGAAAAATGCGGCAGCCATTTTTATGCTAATGAAGCGGGGGAGATTTAAATCCCCGCTTCATTTGCAATTGCGATATGTCTAATTTCCATTCCTTTTACAAAAAAGGGATGCAGTCTAGACACAGCCAGGCAGAATAACTTAAACAACACAGGACAGTCCTTCAGCAGCAGAGGGATGACATAAGTGGCACTTTCCATTTCTAGATAAATGGTAGATTCTTTGGTCTATTGTGAAAAATATTCACTTTTTGCTCCTTAGTATTTAGAGGAATGTGTAAACCTGTGAATATTGCAGATGGGGAGGGACCAAGTCTCTTTTATAATTGGTAGGAAAAGAGTCTCCCTCCATTTCCTGGGAAGTTTATTTTTCAGAAAAAAAGGAGATCCCACAATTTGAAATAATTCAGTTTTCAATTGAACTATTTTTGGTACGGAATTGTTGTTGTTCCCATCTTCCTCAATGGACCAGAGTTCTCAGTCAGCCAGTATCTCATGATGCACCCCAGCCTCTTCTCTTGGAGAAAAGGGCAGTAGTACATCGTGAAAGGTGTTTGGGTAATGATCCCATTTCATTCTTTGTGAACAGGGCTTCCCAGCTGAACTCCAACTCCTCCTTGGGCAGCATATCAGTATATTGGAGTTGGAGCCAAATATTTCGCATTAAGTTTTCCACATAGAAAACCAAACCCCCAATTTTTGGAGGATATGCCACTTCTCAAAAGTTCACTGGTGTTACTTGTGAGAGTGGCACTTCATGTTTGAAGTCTAATTCATTGAAAGCTTAGGTGCCTGAATACACTGATAAGAAAATACAGCATTAGGATGGGCAGAGAAGGATCAAGGCCTATTTCTACTTCTTAAAGAAAGATGAAGAAAGAGACCAGGGCCGAAAAGTGTGTCAGATACAGAGAGAGAAAGTTAAAGTGAAAGAATATAAGAAATCCCTATATATTAGATGTTGTATAATGGAGAATCTCCAAGATACTCCTAGCCCCTCTGGTGATCAGTTATGAAAAGCGCCACTTCTATATCTGATTTATGGAAGAGTTCAAAAGTTAAAATAAAAGCACAAGCTTGTATCATAGAACATTACTCATGTTAAAGAAGAAATGTTTGTACTTTCTGTATTGCACCTAACACGGAATATCTTCACATTCAATACATATTTGCAATTGGAGTCTTATTTGTGAATTGGAGGGAATGCTAATCTGTTCCGCAGAGTAATTGGTTATAAAAAGAGCGTACCTTTCCCTACTACCTCAATGGGGTGATTTTTAATTTGCATGCTATGAAGTCCATTCTCCCCCTTTCTGCCACAGAGCTCCAACTAAAAATCAAATAGGAGTGAAACCCTATGTAACTTTTGAACATATTAATGGTAAAAAGTGATGGTCACTTGAAACAGATGTGTGGTTTGAAAATTTAGTTCAAAAGTTTTGTTTGAAGTTCACCTGAAAACAAATATTTGTTGAAATTGTTGGTGAAACAAAAGAAGCTGAAAAAGATTCATTTGGCATAAAGATTTATTTTGAGGGGTTTTAAACTTTTAAAATTTTAGATTTTTGAACATTTTCATAAAAATTCAATTAGAACTTATATTTTTGTAGTTTTTTTCTTCCCCAAACACATTCAGTAAATGTTTGTTGACCAAATTGTATGCGGAAAAGTTTTTCCTGGTCTATTAAAAGAGTTGCAAAAGGTTCTGTTGTAATACAAGAAGGCTTTTAAAAAAGCTAATAACAAAATCATCTAAAGCACAGGATTTGGTGGTGATGGTGGGAAGAGAGGACTTCAACTATCCATACATCTGTTGGGAAAATAAACACATCAGAGCACATAATATCCTACAAATTCCTTTTATTTCAGAAAGTGGAAAAAGCTGCTGCAGAGGTGTGTGTGTGTGTGTGTGTTTGTGTGTGTTTGTGTATGTGTGGAGAGACTCTTCTATATTTAGATTATTGCATAGAAAGTACACTTGTGGATGATACCAAGTTGGGAGGGGTAGCAAATGTCTTGGAGGACAGGATTATACAGGTAGGACCTCAATGGTCTGGCACTGTCAGGACCTGAGCAATCCCGAAGCACAGAGCTTGCAGAACCAGGGGAGGTCAAGACTCTTCCTGGCTGTCAGCCCTGCTCCCCCACCAGCTCTGCTGCTCCCTGCCCTGCCAGGGTTTTGCTCCCAGGTGCTGCTGTCCCCGCTGCCTGCAGCCTGGGTGAGGTTGTCCTCCCTGCCACCAGCTTCACCGTGGCTGCACTCACCACCGCCAGCCCAGCCTCTGAATCTGGCCAGCTGGGGCTCTCTGATTCAACAATACCAGCGGTCCTACTGGACCATGGATATTGCTGGACCACAGTGTCCTGGATTTTAGAAGTTTAACTTATAATTCAAAATGATCTGGACAAACTGGAGAAATGGTCTGAGGTAAATAGGATGAAATTCAACCAAGACAAATGTAAAGTACTCCACCAAGGAAGGAACAATCAGCAGCGCACATACCCAATGAGATAGAACTTCGTAGGAAGGCATATTGTAGAAATGGATCTAGTGACCATAGTGGACCACAAGGTAAATATGAGTCAGTGTGATAGTGTTGTAAAAAGGAAAAAAATCCATCATGTCTAAACAGGAGCGATGTAAGTAAGTCTACTAATCAGTGCAGAATAGAACAGCACTCAACTGGAGTATTGTGTCCAGCTCTGGTGCCACACTTAAGGAAAGATGGATAAAATCCAGAGAACAACAACAAAAATGATTAAAACATCTACAAAACATGAGCTATGAGGGAAGGCTGAAAGAATTGGGTTTGTTTAGTCTGAAAAAGAAAAGACAGGGGGGACATAACTTTCAAATATGTAAAAGTTTGTTACAAGGAAGAGGAAGAAATACATGCCCTTACAGCTGCCATCAGGCGCCGCGCGCCCGGCTCCTGCAGCGCCGGCCAGCAGCGCCCTTCTTCCCATGGCCGCGGGACCCTGCGCAGCCCTGTGCGCACGCCACCAACACTGACTGGGCTGGGCTGGGCTGGGCAGTGTATGCGCCGTGTGCTCGAGGGGAAGGCCCTGGGCTGTGCACCAGCGGCCATGGCCAGCCCGCATATGCACCGTGTGCCCTGGGGGGGGGCGCACGCCGTTCACCCAGGGGTGGCACCGCGCACCCGGGCCCAGGGTGCCAAAAGGGCTCGAGGTGGGTGTAGGTATCACTCTTGGGTGTAAAATTACACATGTGGAGTAGGGAATCCTTTATGTTTTTAAAAGTGTAAATGGAAAGATATCTAGTGAGGCCTCAGTGTCTGGGCAATCATATGCAAATAGCCTTTTGTCCTTAAGGCTTAGCAGTGGTTGGTAGGGAGCAGCCAGGTGACTCCCTATACAATAAGGGAAATCTTTAAAAATAGAAAAGGAGGAGTCTAGGTCTTTGGGATGAGGGGACACACCTGAGGGGGGTGAACCAGAGATCCCAGAGGAAGTAGAATTTCCCTGGTTTTGAAGGTGCAGCTGGAACAAACAGTTTTAGGGTGAGTTTATAATACGTTTGTGCTGAGCATTTTAGTGTTAGTCTTTCTGTTACTTTTGATTGTGTAATCTACTTTGCTTTGCCTGTTCTCACTTAAATCCTACCATTTGTATGTAATAAAAATCACTTTTACTTACTATCAGGCCCAGTGTAAACAATTATTACCGGGGGAGGGGAGAAACCAGTGTGCACATTCCCCTTTCATTGCTAAAGGGGGCTTACCCAAATAATTCATTGGGGGATTTGATTCCATTTGTGGAGTGGTATCCCAGGAAGCTGGGCCCAAAACTGCACTCTCCTTGAACCTGAGGAGAGGTTCAGTATCTGCTTCTTGGGGGAGGGAGGGCAGGGATCTTGGCTTGGTGAGACTGGCAGAGCCCCTAAGAGCAGGAAGGTGAGTGCCAGTGGCCATGTTAGCACTCTAGAAGGCACCCCGCCCCCCCAAGGGGTCTTCTGTACCCTCACTTTGTCACACGGAGGTTTAAGTTAGACATTAGGAAAACCTTCCTAATGGTCACGATGGTTAATCACCTAAGTTGCCTAGGGAGGGTGAGGAATCTCCACCACTGGAGACTTTTAAGGGTAGGGTAGACAAACACCTATAAGGGATGGCCTATATGGGTGCATGGTCCTGCCATGAGTGCAGGGGACTGGACTTGATGGACTTTTCAAGATTACTTCTGATTCTAGGATTCTATAGTCCTTGGGCTCTGGGATTTTTGAGAGAATCTGTCTGGAAAGCAATCTTTCCTTTTATTTATGTTTTGTTTCTCAAGTTCAGAAGACTTGAATGATCTTTGCCAGATGTCAATAGAGAAAATAATTAAAGCACCAGGAAAACTGATATTGTGGGAATCAGTGTGAAATAAATCAAAACATGAAACATTCAATTATTAGTGGATGTTTTATCACTTAGTTTGCACTCCCTCAGCCCCTGGCCCTCCTTTTCTTTTCCTTCAATCACTGATACACTTAGTAATAAAAAGTACTAGTTTCAATGATCTGACGTCACTCCTTGAGCCCTCAATTCTCTTACATTGTCTCACTGACAAATAATCCTCTTCTGGGACTTCTGACACAACCCTCAGATTATTAAACCACATCCTGCTTTTCTTAGCGATCCTATTAGTATTAGATCTTCCACGACATCATAATTACAATTTAGAAAAAAGATTTTGGAATCACAAGGAAGAGAAATTGTTTATTTCTTTAAACAATGGTTTTTAAATAGCACCCATGCAAAACTACCATGTGTTCTACAATGCTCCCAAGACCCCTGCAACTTGAATTCTAGGTGAACCTCACTCACCTCCATCAGAGAGATTCTGTTTCCTCCTTGAAACAGTGTCACAGCTTTATCTGTGCCACTCTGCCCAATCTTAACTTTATTTCTTGGTTCTTCAAGCTGTAACCATACAATCTCAGCGTCCTCTTAATAGAATTCCTGTTTGCTCAGGTAGAGTGCGTGTGTGTTAGTTAACATATATGCATACAATGGGATCACTGATTTTTTCAATCCATATGCAGAACAATTTTATGTGCACTGAGGCACGTATGAATCTGTACCGTCAGTTGAAAGAAAAAAAAACCCTAGCTGTGAGTGCTCTGCTAACTAGCTAGGTGACATTTGAATCTCTCCTGAGCACAGCTTACAGGGAACATAGGTCACTTGTCAGTATGATCATAGGATATCAGAGTTGGAAGAGACTTCAGAAGGCCATCTAGTCCAACCCCCTGCTCAAAGCAGGACCAACCCCAGCTAAATCATTCCAAACAGGGCTGTGTCAAGCTTTACCTTAAAAACCTCTAACGTTGGAGATTTCACCAGCTCCCTAGGCAACACATTCCAAAGCTTTACCATCATCCTACTAAAAGAGGTTTTCTTAATAGCAGCCTAGATCTTGTTCTGTCATCTGCCACCCCTGAAAATAACCTGTCGCAATCCTCTTTGGGACCCCTCCTTCAGGTAGCTGAAGAGGGCTAGAAAATCCCCTCTCATTCTTCTCTTCTGGAGGCTAAATAAACCTAGCTCCCTTAGCCTCTGCTCATAAATCATGTGGTCCAGCCCCCTAATCATTTTTGTTGCCCTCTGCTGGATTATTTCCAATTTGTCTGTATCCTTTCTATAGTGAGGGCTGGAGCGGAAAGCAAAACTGGAAACAATACTCCAGGTGTTGCCTCACCAGTGCCAAACAGCAGGGAAGAGTAATTTCCCTCAATCTGCTGGCAATGCTCCTATTAACTCAGCCCAATATTGCTGTTAGCCTTTTTAGCAACAAGAGCACATTGACTTGTATCCAGCTTCTTGCCTACTGTCATCCCCAGGTCCTTTTCTGCACAAACTGCTGCCTTGCCAGTCGGTCCCCAGCATATAGCAGGATGGAAGAATCTGTGGACTAAGTGTAGGACTCGACAGTGGTCTTTGTTGAACCTCATCAGATTCCTTTTCATCCAGTCCTCCAATTTTCTAGGTCACTCTGGACCCTATCCCTCTCCTCCCCTGCAGCATATCTACCGCTCTCCCTGCCCCCCAGCTTAGTGTCATCTGCAAACTTGCTGAGGGTGAAAACCAACCCATCATTCAGATAATTAATGAGCATGTTGAAGAAATCCAGTCCCAGAACGGACCCTGGGGTACTACACTTGATACCAGTTGTCAACTAGACATCAAGCTGTTGATTGCTACTCATTGAGCCCAATGAGCTAGTCAGCCTTCTATCCACTTTAGAGTCCATTCATCCAAGCTACATTTCTTTAACTTGTTGGCAAGAATACTATGGGAGCCTATATTAATGCTTTGCTAATGTCAAGACATATCAAGTCTTCCACTTTCCCCATACACACAAAGCCAGTTCTCAGCATAGAAGGCAATCAGATTGGTGAGGCATGGCTTGCCCTTGGGAATCCATGTTGACTGTTCCTGATCACCTTCCTCTCCTCCCAGTATTTCAAAAATGGATTCCTAGAGGACCTGCTCCTTGATTTCTCCAGGGTCTAGGTGAGGCTGACTGATCTGTAGTTCCCCAGATCTTTCTCCTTCCCCTTTCTGAAGATGGACACTGTACTGGCCTTTTTCCAGTCATCTGGGACCTCCCGATTGCTTTTAGTTTTCAAAGAGAATGGTGAAGATAATGGCTCTGCCATCACATCAGCCAGCTCACTCAGCATCCTCAGATGCCTAGATCCAGCCCTACAGACTGGTGCATGTCCAGCTTTTCTAAGTAGTCCTTCACCTGTTTTCTCTTCTGAGGACTTCTCATCTCCTTCCCATATTGTGCTGTTCAGTGCAGCAGTCTGGGAGCTGACTTAATCCGTGAAGATCAAGGGAAAAAAGAGTTTGAGTATTTCAGTATTTTTCCACATCTGTCACTCTCATTCAGTAAGGATCCCACACATCCCTGGACCTTCTTGTTGCTAATATACCTGTAGAGACCCTTCTTGTTATCCTTCATATCTTTGCTAGCTAAAACTCCCGTTGCACTTTGGCCTTTGTGTTTGCTCAGTGCTTTGGCCTTTTTGATTATGCTTCTGTATGTGCAAGCTATGTTTTTATGCTCCTCGCTAGGCATCTGCCCACATTTCTACTTGTAAGATTCCTTTAATGTTTAAGCTCACCAAAGTTTTCTCTATTAAGTCAAGCTGGTCACCTGCCATATTTGCTGTTCTTTCTGCACATTGGGATGGTCTGTTTCTCTGCCCTCAATAAGGCTTCTTTAAAATACAGGCAGCCTCTCCCTGACCCCTTTCTCCTCTCATATTAGCCTCCCAGGGTATCCTGCCCATCATTTCCGAGGGAGTCAGAGTCTGCTTTTCTAAAGCACAGGGTTCATATTCTGCTGCTCTTCTTTCTTCCTTTTGTCAGGATCCTAAACACTATCATCTCATGGTCACTGCATCTATCATATCAACTGTGACACACAGCATGGACTAAAAAGCTGATTACACAGGACTGGCAAAGGTGTTGTATCAGGCTATGTCTACACTGCCCTCTTTTGCGCAAAAAATATGCAAATGAGATGAAGCGTGGAATATCATCACACCTCATTTGCATAATTAACGAGGCTCCATTTTTGGGCAAAAGGCTTTTTGCACAAAACCCCTTCTTGCGCAAGAGCCATTCTTCCTCTTTTTTTCAGGAAGAATGGCTCTTGCATAAGGGGAGCTTGGGGCAAAAAGGAGCTATGTAGATGGCAAATGGAGCCTTATTAATTATGCAAATGAGGTGCAGCAATATTCCACATTTCATCTCATTTGCATATTTTTTCGCAAGAGGGGTCAGTGTAGACATTGCCTCAGTGTGTAAGTTTGCTTTGGCATTCTCACATTTGGCACATCTGTAGGGGAAAGTCTGCCCCACTAAAGTCAATGGCAAAACTCCCATTATTGTCCATGAGGCCACAGTTTCACTCCATATATTTTAAAATAATTCATGTACACGGATACTTCAGGGCCAAATTCTCAAAAGTTTTCCCTTGTAGGTCCTTCTATTGGGACACTCTTGGCCAGATTTTCAAAGGAGCTCAGTGGATTGAACATGTCTGAAAAAGTCTGACCTTTGGATTCCTCTAGCACAGATAAGTGGCAGGTGAGAAATCATCTTTAGGTTAACAATAGCAACACCCCTTAACATAAGTTAATTTCAATTTATGAAAAAGCACAAAATGATGAAAAATGTAATAGTTTCATGCCTCAGAATGACAGTGAGTTAAGTGTCTGCTAAGTACTGCTAAATTAAAATGAAACACTGATAGAACTACGTATGACAGCCTAGTATATATTAAGTGGATTAATTCTATTCTGTGGTATTCCTAATGAATACCAAATTAATTCACAAATAGATGTGATTTTCTCAAAAGTGCTGCCATAAAAATTAGATAGGAGATCAGGTAGTATTTATGCTGCTACCTGATACACTGGTAAATATTCTGTGGCCCTACAACCTCCTCAAGGCCAACTGGCTGAGCCTCTCAGATAAAGTGTGACTTAGCAGACTGTTATCATTAATAACACTGCAATCAATCACCTCTCTTATCTACTCAAATTTCCCGAGATTAAATTTGAAAAAGAGTAAATAAAAAAAACAACAACAAAGTTTGTTGTATTGGACTGAGGATTGTCTGGGATTCTTAACACAGCTTGGGGAATATTGTTGCTTTGGTGCCTAACTTTAAGATTCTTTGAAATGACTATATTTCCAGTTTACCAAGTCTTCTATACAAAGAAGTGTATTTTTTAATCCGTGGAAGCATTGGAACAAATTACCAAGGAATGTGTAAATTATCCATCATTTGTCAAGACTGATGGTCTTTCTAATTGTATGTGTAAGGCACTCAGATACTATGGTGATGAGGGGCAATATAATCACCCTAAAATAGATAGAAAATAAATGCTCTAGTTTAACCACAAGTTATGTTTTATATAGGAGGAAACACTGGTGAAATCTGGGACCTATCTGGATCTAAAATAGGACTGAAATTTGTGATATGTTGCCATTGCACTCAGAAGATCTCCCAGATGATTTATGAAAAAAAGATTGATTCTTCTGTGCTTTTAGAGTCTGACTGCCATCTACTTGAATGGGATTAGTTTTATGAGTAAACAAAATTTATGGATAATAGTTTTCCCTTTGTCGAATTAAGATTTTGGGTTGGGTTTTGTTGCTGTCTAAAAAGACATTTTGTAGTTTCACAGGGCCACATTTATGATTATCGGTGGACCGACACTCTAGAGGTTGATCTTCTAGATTCGATGTAGCAGTTTAGCAGTTGCAAGGAGTAAGGAAAGCCGACGGGAGCCTTTGCTCTCATCAGCCTCCCACTGTGTGGGACGATGCAGAAACGCTACTTAAGATAACTCCAGCTACATAATTAGTGTAGCTGGATTTGCTTATTTTAATTTGACCTTCCACTGTGGTGTCGACCAAGCTCAGGTGTTTATTTTTTGGCAATATAAAAGGCGAGAATGCACCTGTGTGTCTGCATACTTCAGTGCATGCTGTATTCAGCTACTTATTGTGTATAATTTCATAGTAACACCACAGCAAACAACACCACAGCAAGGTTTGAATTTCCTGAGCTTCATTTGCATAATGGCAGCCATGCATTCTTTTGAAAAAGGGTATTTTGAAAGTGAAACTGCTGTCTAGACGCAGTTCTTTCGAAAAAAACAACAACCCTTTTTCGAAAGATCCTGTACTCATTTTTTGAAAAAAGGGGTGGGTTTTTTTTTTAAAAGAACCATGACTAGACAGTGGTTTCACTTTCGAAATACCCTTTTTCGAAAGAATGCGCGGCTGCCATTATGCAAATGAAGCACAGGAAATTCAAATCCCAGTTTCATTTGCAATTTTGATCTGTCTAATTTACATCTCTCTTTCGAAAGAGGGATGTAGTCTAGACATGCCCATAGAGGGAAATGCCCTTGATGGCTTTCATTCGCACATTTAAAACCATATTCCATTCTATACTCTATATCTCTAACTATACATACAAGAATGATTCATACTCCAAAATAAGATATGCAGAGCCAGCAGACTGAGGCATTAAAATTGATAGATTATAGGAGGCATTTTGTCCAAAGCATCTTGAAGTTATGCATATTTATGTCCATAAGTCAATATAATAAAGCCTGGGAGGGGGTCCGTCACAGTGAAATCATATGAAATGTAAAATCCAACTAAGTTATATTTCTAGTCGATTTACTTTTTTCGCCTCCCTCTCCGTCCCTTTTCAGTATGGCCTCCACAAAGGAGGAAAGACTAGCCCATTGCTCATCTGGCAGATGCAATAAATATTTTGTATGAATCTAAGTATTATATATACTAGCCAATTAGCCTGTCATAAAATGGGATTTTCAGATCTCTCCTCCATGTTGGTTTTCTCTCCTCCTCTTCCCCTCCCCCCTCAAACAGCCATTTGGGCTCCACACTCCCTGTGCTGCATGGGGAGTGCGGCGCCCAAACAGTCGCTTGCGCCACTTGCTCCCATGCAGTGGCCTGGCTGAGCGGTGCAGAAGTCAGCCGAGCACCATGGCAGGAGGCAAAAGGGGGGCGGGGCGGTGACGTACATGGCCTGGCCCCACCTCCTGACCAAGTATGTCACCACCCCGCATCCCTTCTCCTCCCACCGTGGCGTTCAGCTGACTTCTGCGCCACTCAGCGGGGGAGCAAGTGGTGCAAGCAGCCGTTTGGGCCCCGCACTCTCCTTGCAGCACAGTATACAATATTACATATTTTTTCTTGTCTGAGCCATTGATATGACTTATTCAGGCACTTACATTTCCCCCTTTAAAGTAATTCTTCCCCTTGCTTATTATTATTTTGAATATTTTACCTAGGAGATTTTTTTAAAGTGTCATCATTATAGTCATTCCTACTACCAGCTAGAATTTCTGATGTCAGTCACAGAAATTACTATCTACTGTTTGACTTACATTTAACTTAGGGCTAAGTCTGAATTGCGACTTTTGCAGACTCATCGTTCTGAAGTGAGCATGAGTCATGATTAACAGACAGACCGTATCAGCAGAATTTCTGCAGCAAAGGCACCACAATGTCTGAAGTTTATAGTACCCCTGCTTATTAGCATAAAGAGTTACCGTAGGTCACCTGGACATACATGAAGCAAACAAGGAGGTCACCTTACTTTATTGGCACTGAGGGACATAAGACAGAGTGGATATTATGAGTGGAATTTCAAAAAAGTGCCTTAGGTGCAGAAGTCCCACGGAATGTCAATTGGAGTTAGGTTCCCAAATGCCTAAGGGTATGTCTACACTACCACCCTAGTTCAAACTAGGGTGGTTAATGTAGGCAACCGAAGTTGCAAATGAAGCCCGGGATTTAAATATCCTGGGCTTTATTTGCATCTTGCCGGGTGCCGCCATTTTCAAAGCCCCGGTAGTTCGGACTCCGTGCCTGCGACTACACGCGGCACGGAGTAGGTAGTTCGGATTAGAGAGCCTAATCCGAACTACCTACTCCGTGCCGCGTGTAGTCGCAGGCACGGAGTCCAAACAACCGGGGCTTTAAAAATGGCGGCGCCTGGCAAGATGCAAATGAAGCCCGGGATATTTAAATCCCGGGCTTCATTTGCAACTTCGGTTGCCTACATTAACCACCCTAGTTCGAACTAGGGTGGTACTGTAGACATACCCTAAGTTACTTTTGAAAATAGCACTTTGGGATCTTTGAAAATTGTACTCTTTGGCTTTATTGACAATCTTGCCTTGAGCAAAACTACCAACTAGGTTCCATTTCAGTTTCACCTCAAATTCTCACTGCCAAAATTTGAGTAAGAATCTTGAAAGTTTCTACCCACCTGCACTCCAGCATGAGGTCACTGAACACCAAAAAGGATGCAGAAAATGGACTCTCCAGTTTATTGTTCATTAACTAACTTCAGCTCTTTAATAGCCTGCTGTAACTTCCCTATTCTAAGGATGAGAGAAAGAGCTGACAGAGCAAAGGGTAGCGAGCACGCACAAAACAGCAGGAATCCAAAAAAGAAATGAGTATGGAAACTTAATTTTTCATCATAGGAGGTTTTGAAGTCAACAGGATTTAAAGAGTCAGAGAGCAACATCTGAGAAATAGTTGGTGCAAGAGGTTATCTTTTCATGGCTACCTCTTTGACTCTAGTAGATATGTATTTGACTGATGCATCAAAGGATGGAGGCAGAAACAAATGGAAATTTAAGACCATATTTGGGGCGAGGTACTTATATATTCTCAGAAGCAGAGTGAAATATTTACCATAGATTTGGGCTCCTAAAATCCCCTCTAAGATGCCACATAAGTATCTAGAAATGTTAAGCTGTCATCTATAAATTCCCTCAGGTGACTAAATATCTACCATGGAACACACTCACAGTCACCTCTGTCCTGGGTACTTAATGTCTCAGCCCTGCCAGAGTCCTCAAACTAGGCTTTCCCTTGCCTCTCACCTCCATAGCCTTCTGAGAAAATGTACCAGATCCCCTAACAGACCAAGCCCTGCACAAAAGTAGAGGATAAAGTGGTGATGATGTAACCCACACACCTACTGGATGTTGTTCACTGTCCCATATACTGGCACGGAGACCACTAGGAGGAAAGAATTACTTTGCTCTCCAGTCTTAGCTGAGAGCCAGATGGCTTTTAACTCAAGCTGTACTGACTCATGCACTAAGCTCCAAAGGTCCCAGAATCAGTTCTGCCTGTAAGTATTACAATGATGCTTCCTGCCCTTCCTCCCCCTGGTAAATTCAGGTCCAGCAATTACAGCAGTGGTTCTCAACTCGTTTCAGTCCACGGACCACCAGGCCAATCAAAAAATTTTCAGGGACCACCTCCTTTTTGAGACATAAAAAGCAACCGCTCAGCACGACGGCGGCAGCTACATTGATGCTCAGAGCCTCAGACAGAAGTTACTAGCAACACAACGTGGTTGTATCCTAGGTGACTCTATGGATGACGCACCGCATGCTTGTGAACATGGCATAAAACAGCCTAACAGCAGCACCTGCTCATGCCGTGTGACTTTGGACAATGTTTCTATGGACCACCGAAAAAGACCATCAGTTGAGAACCACAGAATTAGAGGATTCAGACAAGATGTGGGACACTATTGGTTCAATTCCCTCCCAGCTCAAAGACAAACATAGATTTGATACCACAACTCCCATCTTAGGCCTGGTTCACACTGGAGGGAAAGATCAACTTATGATACACAACTCCAGCTACGTTAATTTCATAGCTAGAGTTGACGTATGTTAAAATCCCCATCCACACTGCAGGAGGCCAATGGAAACACAAAGTTAGAAATATGAAATATAAACATGCTTTATTGATCTAAGTCTTCTCTAGAGAAAGCCATTAAGTACTTAAGTAATAATTACTTAAGGAAACTTAATGGCCCAGTGCTCAAGACAATGATTTGTAAATTGGTTTGTTTTTCCTGTATGTCCAAATTGTGTTTGGCCCTACAAAGACCAGTGACCATGCCACCTGATTCTGGAATCCAATTTGAACCTAGCATTTGGGGATGGGAAGTGTAAAATAAAGGGCGCCTTCCCTGGGGTAAATCTGTTTAAGGAATGGAAAGCAAACAGTCTTTTATCTTCAGGTAGCATTTGAAATTGCCTCCCCACTTTAAGTATAGACACAATAAGCATGAAATCAAAGAACTCTAAAAAGTTGTAGATTTAGGCCAGAGAAAAAGATTAATTCTGTTTTGAAGAAGGATTTTACCTGAAACAACAACAAGGGTTAGGAATATACCAGCAAACACTTTCTCTTAAGATGTGTCTATACTGCACTGTTATTTCAAAAAAAATGCTAGTTCTCAAAATAACAATATGAGTGTCTACACATCCATTCTGTTATTTCAAAATAATTTTGAAATAACAGATGGCTTATTTCGAAATCTGTAAACCTCATTCTACAAGTAACAACACCTATTCCGAAATAAGGTGTTTGTAGACACTCCACTGCTGCTATTTCAAAATAGCCAATCACCAGGGTCATTCTAAGTTGTGCCTCCTGGGGCTCTAAATTGAGATAGCATATCTAACATTAGGGAAGCCTGCCTTGGACTGATTTTGAGGCTTCCCTGCAGTGTAGATGTGCTATTTCAAAACAAGCTATTTTGGAATAACTATTCTAGAATAGCTTATTTTGAAATAGCCATGCAGTGTAGACGTACCCTTAGTGTAGTAAGATTACCAGCACATCTTGTTTATTTTGGTTTAATAATTTGCTTTCATCTGTCAGTTTTCACATGCAACCAGTTAAATTCTACTTTTTATACTTAAAAACACTTTTGTTTATCATCAAGACCAGTATAAATAATTGTTACCTGGGAGGGGAAGCAACTACTGTGCATCTCCCTCTTTCATTGAGAAAGCATGAACATCTTATAAGCTTTCTCTGTGTAAAACTTTTATACAGGGTTAGATGGTTTTATCTGTGGTTTTGGTCCCTTTGGCGAGTGGTGTTCTGGGTTCAGTCAGTGGTCCTATAGCTGAGCCCTCCCAAAGCTTAGCGAATTCAGCATCTGTTCTACTTTGCTGGGGAGGGGATACTCCAGTTCTATTCTTTGGCTGGGGAAACCCAGCAGGACAGGGTATTGCGGGGCCCCAGAGGGCAGATAGGCAGGCTTAGTGGCATGATCACCACATCATGAGACAGCCTCAAGGGAGCCTCTGTGATATAATCAGTCATAGCATGTGAATCTGAAGCTTGCCCAAAGGTCCTACTGGGCAGTGGCAGGCCAGATCCAAAATGTATGGCAGGCTGAATCTGGCCTGCGGGCTGTATTTTGCCAACCCCTGCCTAATTACCTTAAAGAGTGCAATACATTCAATATTGTAGTACTAGGGATCATAAAACTATTTCAGAGGGTAATGAATGTGATTTTTCTATCAGGTCTACAACACTTAAGTTTCCAGAAGCAGTTGTTTCTTATCACACAAATTTGACCATCCTTTAGAAGGACATTAACTGACCATAAGCTAGGTAGGAGTCGGCTACATGCTAGCTCTATAGATCAGCTCCCTGAAGACCATCAGAGAGGCCCCTCTTTTACTGCACAGCATGTCTGTGCAGCATGAATGCACTCAACAGCATGCAAATTTTCCCCAGCTCCATTTGCACATCAGCTTTTCTTCTGTGCTGAGAGTTAAACTATGTATATTCAACAATCAAGCAATTGTGACAAGGAATGCCGGTTTTGCTTAGCAAGCTGCTTTATAAGAAGGATGGCGTTGACGAATGGGGTCATTGAGCAAAGGTTTAACAGTGATCCATGCAGTTTATTCACACGATGGAAATAGAAAAGTGTCATTAAAGTCATGTCATATTGTCCTCTGTCAGGGCACAGTGGTGTTTGCATATGTGTAACTTAATGAGCGACAAACTCATGTCTTTAGGCAAAAACTCCACCCATTTTATAGATCATACCTCTGAACATTTGAAAGCATAATTGAGGTAGCTGCTGAAAAAAAAATGTTGATGTTATGCAAGTTATTTGAATGTTTATACTATGAAACAAGTTACCATCATAAAGGTTTCTATTTTTAGCTCTGCCATAGGCTGTTGTGGGACTCTGAATAAATCACTTAATATTGCTGGGCAGGAGGAAGGATTGCCTTAATCACAAGACAGTACAGTGGGATGCAGGAGCAGGGCCAGTCCTAACCAACTGGCAGTCCTGGGCGACCTCCCGGCTTGGCTGTAGGGTTGCCAGATGGTTGTAAAAAATACCAGACAAAAATTTGGGGAGGATTTGGGAGGTCAGGTTGAAATGCAGTCGCAGCCCACCCCTAAGACCAACTCTGACAGCAGCCCCTTGAAAATGGCAGCCCCGGGTGTCAGCCCGGCTCACCCACCCCTAAGACCAGCTCTCTTTAGGAGCTTTGAGTTCAGTTCCTGAATGCCATGGACTTCCAATGTGACAATGGTTACTCTTGATCTTCAGGTCCCCACCTTTGAATTGGGGATAATACTTTTGTCTTGCACACTTTGTTAGTGTTCTCCATTTAGGGCTCAATCCTGCAAATGCTCATGCTTAGCGGTACACCCTATGAATGAAGCTGCTCTAGTCAAAGAGAATGCCCATAGCACATTAAGGACAGGTCTTTGCAAGAGCAGAACCTGGGATTGTGTCCGTCCCATCACAATCACAATCACACCCTCTCCCTCTCACACACACACACACACACACACACACACACACACACACACACACACACACGAGAGAGAGTATTGCCCAACACAATGGGCCTTAGGTGTTACTACAAATATACATTAGTCAATGGCTATACAGGCAGTCCCCGGGTTACATGGATCCGACTTACATCGGATCCCTACTTACAAACGGGATGAGGCAACCCCGCACTAGCTGCTTCCCCCCAGCAGACCAGGGAGACGCGAAGCTAGCGCTCCCCCCCAGCAGACCAGGGAGACGCGGAGCGGCTTTTCTCAGCAGACACCTCAGCTTGAGAATAAAGGACTGAGGGAAGTGAGGTGTGGAAGAATAAAACTGAGCTCTGGAGAAATGTTTGGCTAGAGTTTCCCCTACAATATGTACCAGTTCCGATTTACATACAAATTCAACTTAAGAACAAACCTACAGTCCCTATCTTGTACGTAACCCGGGGACTGCCTGTATACTATATTACAAGGCAACTGAAGATTTTACTTATTCTGACATGATAGTATCCCTCTATTTTGGTAGCCAGTGGGCACTAGAACATGGATGTAAAATGAGGGAATCCATGATATCCCAGGAAATGAGTGATTTTCTATTATGAATTGAACACTTTAGCTGAACACTTAAAAAGATGATTGTACCGAGAAAGTGCCTTGGTTTTAGGAGCTCGATTTTAGAAGCTCTTAGCAAGAGATTATACAAAACAGCTACTATCTAGTCATTAACATCTTCATTTGCTTCTCACATGCAAGCCATACTTTGCATCCGAGCATCTTTCTTGGAATATATGAAAGCGCCTGCTTTCTGTTTGCAAACTCAAAAATCACATTAGGATATGGAGAACTAGCTGGAGTTCTGATGTATGTTTATTTGGCACCTCGTTCATACTGTTATGCACAAGTGCATAGAATTAAAATAATAATTTCTAGTTGATTTCATGCTTCTGTGGCTTAATGGTCCCTGATGTTTTAGCAGATCCATTATACGTACTTAAATATAGAAAAGATACTAAAAGAAGTCTGCTTCTGAATAAGGCAGTGGCCAAATTTACTCCAAGATTAAATTGAAAAGAAAATTGGAAATATGACTTTTAGAAGGGTTTACTACTATATCTTTTCTGAGTAATTTGACACTGTGCTATTCATAACAATCGGTGATGTACTGAGGACAATTTTCTGCTTGTCTCTACAAGAACCTGACACCTCCTGTTTTCTCTTTAAGTGTAGCTGAATGTAATTAGAAAACAGCTCGAGACTTGATTAAAATGTCATATTTTATGAATCTGTGACATCCTCAGCTCCTTTCCTAAAGCCACTTGTTAACAGCTTGGCTTGACCTATGCACCATTCAAAGATTTCTTGTTATCACAGAAGTGGGAAATGGTTTATTTTCTCCCCTTCGCTTGACAGGATCCAGTAGTTTCCTTCACCAGTCAGTAGATTGGGATCTACTGGTAGATCCTGGGGCTTTTGACAGGTGATCCTAATTAGTTTAGCTGGTTGGCTGTCAAGTGTCTGCATTTCAGTTACCCCTCCCCCCACTTCTGTGCTACCCCTCAGGAGCCTCCTGCTTGCTGTGGAGGCAGTAGAAGGGGTATTGATGTCAGGGAGTACCACACCCTCTACCCCTGTGGAGATGGGGTGCAGAGTGAGCAGGGCAGGGTTCAGGGAAAGGGCAGGGAAGGAGGCAGGGAAGGGTATTTAGGAATGAGGTAGATCCTGGATTGACTTAAAGTCAAAAAAGTGATTTTGTGCTAAGAAAGGTTGGAGACCCCTGCTCCAGCACATACAAAATGGTGGGAACCCCCAGGAGAGTTATTGACCGAGCATCTGTGAATCTTCCTGGAGAGAAGAGAGGGTGTCATACTTTGGATGCTGTTTCCAAAACTAGGGAGTGGCAGAGCATTTGTTTGGGGGGAATGTCAGCATGGCACTATGGGGTGTTCAGCAACAATTCAGGGGAATTGTGGGTGCTGGACTTGAGAACTCCAGTTGGGTTGCCAGGTATCTGGTATTCTGCTGGACAGTCTGGTTTTTGGGGCCTCTGTCAAGTAAAAAAATTTAGAAAATACCAGACGTGCAAAATCGGGTATTTTCTGGTTTTCCAGAGGGGTGCCAGACAGAAGCCTGTCAGGGGTGGGGGGAGTGGCTGGGAGGCAGGGTGCGATAGGCACTGGGAGCCTCTGGTTTTGTCTGAGAAGGAGGGGAAGCCCGATCCCTGCTCCTGAGCACTGGTAAAGCGCGAGGTGGAGCCGCAGCCGGACTCACTTTGTTGAGACTGTGCATGGAATGGGCAGTGCCCTGGAATCTGCATGTGCCTGGGTCAGTCCCACTTCCCACCAGCCGATTTACTCCCACCCCCCCATCGGCCAGCCCCGCTTCGTCCAACCTCCCCCCCCAGCCAGCTCTGCTTCCTGACGGTTGCCCCTCCCCCAATCTCCCCCGGCCAGCCCCACTGCCCCCAACTCTCTCCTCCTCGGCCAGCTCCACTCCCGCCGACCACCCCTGCTGCTCTCCCCCGTCCCCGGACCAGCTCTGCTTCCCATCCCCCCTATCTTCCTGGCCAGCCCCGCTCCACTGCCAGCCGGTCCCTCCCTCCCTGTCCCTGATCAAGTGTGTCCAGTATTTTTTTTTGAGACTACCTGGTAACCCTACCAGGAAAAGGATTCAAAAACCAAGATAAGAGATGTTTAACAGATACAAAGCAACACTGCTCTCACTTTGAATGGGGTCAGCGCTCACTGTTGCCTGAAGCTTTAGAGAAGTTTCCTAACTGTTCGTGATTTCTGTAGGGATTCAGGGAAGCAGGGTTGAAGTCAGTTCAAAGTCTATTAGTTGTGAAAGTAAAATCTGCTGTGAGAGTTATGGCTAAGACAGTAATATAAAGAGACTGAGAAAACATCAGCATCTGTCCTATGAAGGTGTGGGGTAGACCGATAGTATGACACTGAGAGGATAGAGGTTTAAGGAATAGATTAAGAGTTTATTCTCCCCCCTCCTGTGCTCCCATCCAGCCCATAACCTCACTGCCAAGGGAGGTGTGTGTTATACATGTTATTAACTAGCTCAAACTGGCATCATTACCTTTTTCAAACTGTAAATACCTAGTGGAGACAGCTCTGGCTTACTGGTGCATAGCTACATTAAGTCAACCCCAGGAGGGAGAAGTGTATAGTGTTAACCTTGCTTAGCCACACCGATAAAAGCTACCTGTGCCTTGTCTCCCCTGGGATTTTACAGCAGGATCATGGACATGTTATTTCTCATGATAACAAATCACCATTTTTGGTGGTGAATACGCAGCTTTCGCTAGCTACCCTCTTCTTCCACAGAGCTTTCCCCACCTAGTCTCGTTCCTTCCATCGAGGCTCTCTTCCACACAGGTTAAACTGGCTGAGGTAAGCCAGATGTTACATGTTATAATTACAGTTGCCTTGTCTACATAATCTTGTAACACTTGGAAAAAGAGGGGTGTAGTTTTAACTAGCGATGATGATGTGGACAGAGCTTCAGCACCCATTTGGAATTCAGGCACAATGGTGTCATAATGAATGACAATTGACAACTTTCTTCCTTCTCCCAGTCAGACCCATTTTAGGAAAGCACAGGAATTTTTGCAATATTTGTTTTGAGTGAGCCACGTATAACAAATAGTCAGGTCTAGCCCTGAAAATAATGTTCTAGCAACTCACGAACTTTACATATGTGATAATCAAATATGAAATAGCTACTTGGGGTTATTCCCATAAGTCTATTTTCTTCTAGGCCTATGAGAGTTTAAAATAATAAAATGTTCAGCAACAGGTGGTCTTGGATCGCTATGCTATCAGGGGCATGTTTTTCATTTTTTAACCCGGGCGTATTTCCCTTTCAAATGGCACTCAACATCTTATTAGCTGGAAGACAGTCATGTCCTTTTTTAGGTTATTAAATTAGTCAAATTTAATGCTGAAGTTATATGTGGTTTGAGCCTGCAACATACCATACATTTCCGGAGATGCTGAGTGACCTCTAAACACATTGATTGTGCTGACAGTCCAGGGTACTCAGAACCTCTATGCCCCATAAAGTTCTCAGCATCGGGCTTACGCCTATTGTAAGTTATTACTACTTCTTGCCTTTATGCAGGGCTGGATGCTGCTCCCTTGATGTCAGTGGGAATTCTGCCATTGATCTTAGTGAGAAGACTAGGCTTAAAGTTTCTTGTGCTGGGGATTAATGTATTAATTCATGAACAGAGGCAAGGGGCACAGAGATACCTTTGTTTGCTGTCTTTTTAACCCTAGCTGAGGATATCCTGTAGGGTTGCCAGGTGTCCGGTTTTGAACCAGACAGTCCAGTATTTGAGCTTTCTGTTCTGGAAACAAATTGAAAAAATATAAGTGAGAAAATATAAATATCCGGTATTTTCTAAATAAGTTGTAATGTAGATTGTGATGTCAAGTGTGTCCAATATTTTTGTTGAAACCATCTGGCAACCCTAATATCCTGGCACTTGCTGCTACTTTTGAAAGAGAAATTAGTGGCATGATTTTTGTGGGTTTCACTAAATAAAAGTTGGCATCTGTCAAAACAAACCTCTAACTAATTATAATTTTACCAAAATAATTGAGCACTGAACAGCATCATCAGATCAAAATCAGGGTTGGAATTGAATTTATAAGTCACGTTAGCAATATGTATGTTATATTCTGGGCTCCATCCAGACTGGTGAAAAGTTGTGTCACCTCTTACCCTATAAACCTAAGGGCCTCACAATGCTTTGCTATTGTAGCTCTCTGCTCTGGCACAGTTAGCAAGCGAGCATTCTTTATGCATTGGGCAGTCTTAGTTCAATGGTTTGGATCCTAGAGCTTGCTGAAAATACCAGTCACCAGATGGTCGCCACCTGCCTCAGTTAACAACTGTTAGGATGACTCCACTCACTCCTCAGACCCAAATTTTCTCCCAGAACTTGAATGCTGAAATGTCTGGCCCTGTCCTGAAACAATTGGAGGAATATTAAACATTTAATACTTCTTTAAAGAGTCAATAGCCAATGGTTTGTTACTTTAACCAGACTTACTGAACCGTTTTGTAAAAACTGAACACTAGATTGGTTTATATCAGGGTTGGGGAACCTTTCTTTGGGTCAGGGTCACTGACCCATAGGGCAAAAAAAAAACCAGTCAGGGGCCACACGAGTGAAAAGAAGCTCACTGATGTGGCCCCCGACTGAGAAGGAAAAAGACACTCTTCACATTCCCTTCACACATCAAAACCTGGGGGGGGGGGGCAGGATAGTAGATTTGCTATGCTCCAGTGTCCCAGGGGGACAGCAGGAGGGCCTGAAGTGCCAATGCTGAATCCCCATTGGTGTGGGGGAGAGAGCCCCGAGCCTCAGGGGCCAGATCCAAGCAATCTGGGGGGCCGCATCTGGCTCCCGGGCCTTAGTTTTCCCCACCCTAGTTTAGATGAAAACTTAGAGCACTTTAGTCCTTGGTTTTTAAGAAAGTACAATACTGTAAAGTCAGAAATGGTTAAGAAACAATAGAGAAAATGCATTCTGGTAACTAAAGCGTAAAACAAGATTTGGTTTAAGGAAAAAATCACCACTTGTTTTCAATCAATATAGCTGATTGGGAGCTAGACCCTGACCAAACCAGAGGCTAGTATCATTGTCTTAAGTGAAAGCTAGATTACACGAGAGGCACAGAAATGCCGGTTTAATCCAAGAAACCTTGGAAATAGATTTTTCTGAAACATACCCTCCAGTCCAAAAACTATTTCTAGGCAACATGGGGTTTGTCTTGAAGAAAATGTCCTGCTGGAGTTAAATTGCAAGCAAGGGACCAGGTGATGTTGGTGTCTGGTTTTGATACCTTGTTCTAGCTGCTTGGCTTGCTAAGGCGGATGGGTAGCATGGCCTGTTATGATGTTCTTCTGACTATGGGGAGCAGAGTGAGAATGTGTGAAGAAGTGTTGTCAATGATTGCCTGGAAAGATTATACCTTATTCTGTACTCATCTGAGACTAAGGTTTCAGTTCGCACCGTCGATTGGTACTTCTCTAGAAATCCCTGAAGCAAATCGGGGGGGGGGGGAGGGGAGGGGGAAATCACAAATCTTATATCTAATAATGTGTTCTAATTAGCGTGAAGGGTGGGCAAACTTGCTTTTGAGTCAGTTTGGGAAGAACCAACTCTTACTGGCAACATATATCCCCAAACCACAGAAACAGAACTTTGGGGAAAATATAAAAAAGCACAGGGGGAAAAAAAAAAGTCAGATGTCATAGGAACATAAGCTGGATTCCTGAGATCTTCCTACACATCCAATAATCTATTGTGTTTTACACCACTCATATTTTGTTCTGAGCTCTTTAATAAAAATAAGGCACGTTAAGAAAAACTGGGGAGCCAGAATTCTGCTGAACCTTTCATCGTGTGTGGCAATAGGAAAGTGCTGTCAAGCTCGATTACACAGTTTACTTAAGACAAAAGCTAAGAATTTGCAGAATCCAAAGAAAATTGAATTTTAAACTAAGTCTTGCTTCAGCCTACCCAATCCTCTGCTTCAGTTCCTGGAGAATTTAATTTAGAATCAATTGATGCACAATATTGTCAAACGGATCATTAAAAAACCTGAATAATATTATGGCAATTATTGTATCTTGATTATGTCAAAGAAAAACCTTGCACAAAAAAAGAGGACCAATGTTTCAATAGGGTTAACCACTAGGAAAGCAAAAGGAGGAAATTAAGTTAAGCATGCAATAGCACTGCTGATCTTTCACAGTTAAAAGTATAGTCTTGATTCAATGCCAGTTGAAGTCGGGGGGAAGTTTGTCCATTGCACTTCAATTTGTGTTGGTCAAGTTCTGTAGCATGTCCAACAAGAGACTTTTGGGATGACTCTACATTGAGAAAAACAAAGCGTAATCTGAAACTGGAAGGTGAGTAGACCTGAGAGATGGTTTTACAAATCCTCCTGCTATCAACAGCATGATTAAAAAGCAGTCAAACACAAAATAAAAGGCAAATGTATATTTGTCTCCACAGAACCATCTTGTAAAGGATATTCAAGTGAGGAAAGATGGGGAAAGCATTGATCTGAAGTAAAATAAATTGGAATGCCCGTTGCTGCATGAGTAAAATGGAGATAATGATGCTTACCTCCATTGTAAAATGCTTTGAGAGTTACTGAGGAAAAGCATTATATAGGAAATATTATTAACAGACCGTTAGCACTATTTTAAGTTCTATTTTAAAACAAAGTGTTCTTTAATTTGCAGAGCAACTGATTCCGAGTTGGGTAAGTATGACAACATAAGTCTGAGGTTGTGAAGGCTAGGATGTTAACAGGGTTCAAAAAAAGAGCTAGATAAATAGTTTGTCAGAAGATGGGAATGGGCAACAGGGGTGGGACTACTTGATGATTACCTGTTCGGTTCATTTCCTCTGGGAGCACCTCGCATTGGGTGCTTTTGGAAGATAAGATACTGAGCTATATGGACCTTTGGTATGATCTCATCTGGCTGTTCTTATGACATTACATTTGCAATTAGCCCAACTGCTCTCCAGACCTGCAAACAGGGTGGCTGCAAAGAGGGCAATTACCCAGAGGCTCAGTGATTCAAAGGGGTCTGGGGCTCCAAGCCACCGCTGATACTGCAGTAGAACGGCTAGAACCCTGGGCCCTTTCAATGGCTGCTGGGGCACCACACCATGTGCTCCAGGCAGTCCTAAGAGCTGTGTTAAGGTCAGTGTGGTACATTCTAAGTGGTGCTCAGGGCTGCCTGCGCCTGCCTCAGTCCCACCCCTTCCACAAAAGGCCCTGCCCCTTTGAGGAAAACACCAAGTCCCCCACTACACACACCACACACATTTTGCCCAGAGGCCCACAGAAGCTGTCGACACCGCTGGTGGTCTCATAGGAGACTCTAATATCCAAAATAAATGACAGAGATCCTGAGCTTAGTTATGGTGGTCAGAGTTAATCAGCTTTGTAAAGGAGCTAGCAACCCCATGCCCTGCAGAAATGTACATTTCAAATACAAATTTACAACTGAGGAATAGAGAGGAAAGGATCATCTCTCCCACCTCATCATCTTGTTATTTTCTTAGCCCCAGTACTACAAACTGCTCCACATGAGAGGATGCCTTCATCCAGACAGAAGAACCTGGAACAGTGGCTTCTAAGTGATGTATTTTATCAACAGATAGGACAATTGTGGCGGTGTTTTGGTATTCTCGGTGTATTGTATTCTTCTGCGTGTTTTTATATTTATAATGAGAAATAATTTAGCATAATACACGGGTCACACTTCATAAAAGGTTCCTTTTATAATTGGTAAGTAGATTGAGTGCATCAGATGGCCACAAGATCATAAGGTGTTTGTAAGAAACCTATTCATTTGCCAGACTGGCTTTCAACAACTGATTAACCATGTATTAAAACATGGTTAACCTCTGAGCTATTAATAATGGAGCCTTATCACCAAGTGTGAACAGCAGTATGTTTGTTTGCTTCTGCCCAAACAAATGAAAGCACACCCTGCAATACCCATTCACTTCATTATAGTAAGTATAAGGAGCTTTAGGAAAGATAGAAAGTCATGCAGTAATCTTATGTGTGTCAAAATATGAATAATTTTTAAGGACAGCCATACTGCATATGTGAGAAAGGGGGAGATGATTTGGGAAACTAGACTGTAGAGGTGGAAAGAATCCCTTTAAAACAGTTTGTGAGCCATCTAGCAGTGCTCACGATGGTCTACAAACCAGTCAGAGCACAATGCACCTTTCTGTGTATGTTGAATAAAAATAGATCTCAACCCCATATTGCCTCTGTATATTATTCATACTTATTATGAAAAGGGCAGGAGACGAAACAGGGATACTTTAAGGAGGTTTTTTAAGGAGGTTTTTTTTTTTAATGGGACTTTTTTACATCTCTCTGCTTGTAAAACCTCTGGGTTCTTAGGTTACTAGGAGTCCAACTGTGAGTGAGTTTCAGAAGGAAGTATAAAACTCTTTTAATCTAACAATCTCATAACTTTAACATTTAATTTCTTATGATCTTAGAGAGCAAGTAGTGAGTGCTCAGAATTCATAGCAACAAAGCAATCCAACTATCTTCAAGAAGGGAGGCATTGTTATTTTGCTGGCTATACCTACACTTATACCTAGGCTAGGTTTACACTATACCTTGCAGACAATGACAGTATTACAAACTAACAAACCAAATGTCCATGGAATTCATACACAAAATTTATCATCCAATTGAGATTATTTGAGTTTCTTCTAAGGCCTGTTCAAGACCACATCAACACAACAGTTACCTAATCAGTTAATTCAGACACTTGTCCAGAAGCCTTCTCTCACCACCACCAATCAGCAAAGTTTACATACCTTTCAGTATCTACAGCCCAGCTTAACACCTGACCAGGATTTATAGACTCACTTTATTTCCCAGCATGCCTTATCCCAAGTTAATTATACCATGGCTGCCAGGGTGGACTACATTTCCCAGTTTTCCCTGCTCTCCTGAGTCTGAGAAAGAAAGATTGGTGGAACCACGAGGACTTAGCTTGAGCCATTGCCACAGAAAGGAAAGAGGAGTGATATCCCTAACTAAATGCCTTTCTTTGCTACTAAAGAGGTCAGATTTACTTCCAAAAATAATTTCCTTCCTCTTAGGGACAATATTCCCTGTCTCGCAGATATTATTAGGAGCAAATTTAGAAAGGAATAGTGCTAGCCCAGGAGTTCTCCTCACAATACTTAATGAGCTCACATACTCCATCACAGCTACCTTTTCCCCGTCACATTAAATATACTGATTTTCACACATGAGCTTCTAGTTTTCTTATTTCTCCCTGCATCCTAAAACATGTAATCCCTCAGTAAGTTAAATTAATGGAGATTGCCTATCTCCTAGGGTGTGTCTAGACTACATGCCTCCTTCGACGGAGGCATGTAGATTAGCCAGATCGGAAGAGGGAAATGAAGCCGCGATTAAAATAATCGCGGCTTCATTTAAATTTAAATGGCTGCCCCGATCTGCCGATCAGCTGTTTGTCGGCAGATCGGGGGAGTCTGGACGCGATGCCCCGACAAAGAAGCCTTTCTTCATCGACACAGGTAAGCCTCGTGAAACCAGGTTTACCTGTGTCGATGAAGAAAGGCTTCTTTGTCGGGGCATCGCGTCCAGACTCCCCCGATCTGCCGACAAACAGCTGATCGGCAGATCGGGGCAGCCATTTAAATTTAAATGAAGCTGTGATTATTTTAATCGCGGCTTCATTTCCCTCTTCCGATCTGGCTAATCTACATGCCTCTGTCGAAGGAGGCATGTAGTCTAGACACACCCCTAGAAATGGAAGGGACCTTGAAAGGTCATTGAGTCTAGTCCCCTACCTTCACAGCAGGACCAAGGACCATCCCTGACAAATTTTTGCCCTAAATGGCCTCTACAAGGATTGAACTTACAACCCTGGGTTTAGCAGGCCAATGCTCAAACTACTGAGCTATCTGTCCCCCACAAGTCATATTCTCTCCCTTTTGCACAAGAGCCTTATGCCTCAAAAAAGGAGGTATAAGGATCTTGTGCAAAAGGTTTTTTTGTGCAAAATGGACCCATCTATACTGCTTGGTTTTGTGCAAAAACCTCTTCTGCAAAAAGCACTGGCAGAGAATATGCAAATGACAGCACGATAAATGCTAATGAGCACTTCATTAGCATAATCTCTGCTGGCAAAGACTGCAGTGTAGACATAGCCTCAGTGTAGAAAGTGAGGGCCCACAAGAGAGCTTAAAAACCTTGCCTCTACAGGCCCTGGTTTCAAAAACCTTCCTCCCAGAATCACAATACAGAGATTTTGGGGGAATTACTGCCATCATCAAGTGATTTTTATCCCTGAAAAAAAAACAGAGGTGAACACCTGAATCCACCCTCAGGAGTACCCCAACTCTTTTGTGCTAAAAGAGCTTGAAAAAAGAAGAGAGGGAAACAAGTGGCAGTCTCTAGGGCTACATCTACAATGCACGGTTCTTGCGCAAGAACTGTTTTGTGCAAGAGTTCTTGTGCAAAAAATTCTTGTGCAAGAGTGCATCCAAATTGCCATGTGCTTTTGCACATGAGATGCGCAAGAAAGCTCTGATGGCCATTTTAGCCATAAGGCTTTCTTACGCAAGAAACCCCTGTTGCCCGTCCACACTGTCTTCTTGCGCAATAGGGCTTATTCCTCATGGGGAAAGGAATAACTCTTGCGTCAGAAGTCCTTTGTTCCGACGCCTTACTGTAAAGTTACTTGCACAAGAACACACGTGCAGTGTAGACGCTCCGCAAGTTTTTGCGCAAGAACGACTGTTCTTGTGCAAAAAGCCTACAATGTAGATGAAGCCTAGTAGTTGACCACTCAGTCTGAGGCGTGCAGATACACATTGCCAGACTGACCTTCCAGGACACCTTCCAGGACACAAGAATTAAATCATCTTAAAAAAAGTGATGTTTGTTAATTACAAAACAAAAGATAAACTTGATAAAGCATATTTGGTTGCAGATGTTACAGAGCAACTAACGAAAACAAATTAAAACACAGAGGAAAGTCTCTGGGCATAGTGCTAGATGGCAAGTGGGGAGGAGAGGCATAGATTCACATAGTGCAGTTCAAATCAAATCACAAAATAAAGAAAAAGTATCCTGATGACAACTAGATCCACTTTTCCCTTTATTTCCTTCCAGTCTTTCCTTGATTCAGTCCACTTCCCTGCCCCAAATTCCTTGGAAACAGTAGTCCTGCCTGGGTTTAAATCATTCTGGCTACATCTACATTGTGTTCTCTTGCACAAGAACATATGCAAATGAGGCACGGTGATGAATATCGCTGTGCCTTATTTGCATATTTAATGAGATGCCATTTTTGCATAAGGGGCTTTTGCACAAGAAGGAGCAGTCTACACTGCTCCTTCTTGCACAAAACCTCCTTCTTGTGCAAGAGCCGTTCTGCTCCTTTTTTTCAGGCATCCCACGTTGATGTAGGTGAAATGGCTCTTGTGATCCCCAAGCACCTGCAGCACCATGGAAAAAGGACCACTTATGGTTGGTATACTCTGTGGCGAGGTGTTCGGGAACAATATGGGGATGTGCATGCCGTCTATGGCACCACCACAGTTAGGGAAACCGATGGTGGCAAAGCTTTCCACTATGGTGTCCACATTTCCCAGAGTCATAATCCTCGATAGCAGAATGTTATTGATGGCCTTGTCTATTTGTATGACAACAGTTCCCACTGTAGATTTCCTCACTCTGAACTGATTCCCGAGCTTCCATAGGGCTATTGCCACATGCTTCTCCATGGTCAGAGCAGGACTCAGCCTGGTATTTTGGCACCTCTGGGTAGGGGAAAGCCATTCAGACAGTTCCAGAAAGGTGGCCACTGCTTATCAGCCCATGTCTGCATCACAATGTGGTCCCACCAGACTGAGCTTGTCTGACAGCGGCAGAACTGATGTTGCATTGTGTCCAGAGGACTGACTGGAAGCTGCCCTAGCATGAATGCCAGGCCTTGCCTGAGCAGAGCCTCCATGCCAAGCTGAGCTTTGGCCTTGTCCTATTCCAGGTGGAGCAACATGCATATGCTCTCGAAGTACTGTGCCACTAGGCGCACCACGACACACATGAGCATGATAATGCTTTCCTGCTAACCGGGCTCCATGCTCGTGCTGGTAAGGCATCCTCAGGGAGCAACCAGAGCACAAAAAGGCATGAACACACTGACTCCTGCTGATGTCACGCAAGCGGGGAGGGACTAGAGGAGTGCATTCTGGGTTGCTGGCAACAGGAACCCCTAGCCCTCTGTAGCAGAGTTTTGGACCCCCGGACACCGTGAGCGTAGCCCAGAATGCAAAGCTAACCACGATGGGCAGTCAACAGTTGGTTTCTTAATGGGGATGCGCTACTTCAGACTGTCTTCGAATCTTTCCTGCAGTGAGGATACGGACCTTTGACTTCACAAAATCGGGTGGTAGGAAATCGACCCTATCGGCTGTGTCTTGGGAGAGTAGATATGGTCTTGAGATGTGTTTTAAATTAGAATCTATAGAGTATTAGGTATGGATAGGGGTGATGTATCCATAAAGTTGACTCCATTCTCTAGGGAGATCTCTGTATTTGGAGTGATCACTTGGGACTTTCAAAGAGCAGCCATAAGAGGAAGGTGCCATCGCATAGTGTTGCACCTTTATATGAGGTGTAGTCTTCACAGTTGAGATGAACATGAGTAAATGCCAAAACATTTCTATTTTAAAAGAACATTAATATGAGCATTTTGCTGAAACTGTTAAAAGGGGAGGGTTGATTTTTTTATAATGTTGTTTCTCCATTGTCCCCCCTTAAATATAAAACCCCCAAGTATTGGTTCTGTCTACCTTTGCCTTTACTTTTTCAACAGCATATCAGATTTTATATGGAATGTGGAGCACACAATATATATTTTGAAAGCCTATGTGTATATTTTATCTTAAAGTGATATCATTATTGATTGTTTCTGCAATAAGAAAGTTAATGGAATGAATTACAAGTAGTTGCTATAGTAACTACCATTGGTCTACATCTCTTGAAGAGGAAGCATACAATTAATTTATCTTTTAACCTGCTTTATTGCTGGAAAACCCATACAAATGCAGTAGCACAGGTCTGGATTTAATATGTATTTTTGTACCAATGTCTTCTAAAATCAACTCTTCAGAAGTTTTTGAAATGTTAAGAAAAGTTTTCAACTTATATATTTCCTATAGTCTAATCTAATTTCCCAAAGATAAAAGTAAAGATTCAGGGATTCTGATTTTCTTTCTTTCTACCATTTGTCCAATGTTTGGCAGCTCACATCTTTCCTAACATGTCCCCTGCCCCCACCTTCCCCAAAAAATCCAATTCTGAACACAGACAACATTATTTAATTTGAAAAAAGACATACGGTCTGAAACCTAGGGTAATATATGCAGCTTTGGGTAAGATGTGAATTGTTTTTCAATAGATTACCAAAGCCATGTTTTGTTTTGCATAGTGTACTTTGGAACTGATCCTATTGGCACCAGTGAGGCAAATCTCCCACTGAAGTTTTGCGAATGTTGCCTGAATGAGGACTTCAGGATTGATTACATTTTCAGTCTAGTCTAACTTCATTAAGCCAATGGAAACACAACCATTGGCTTCAGTGGGAGTGGGAGCTGGTACTATTTCATGCATATACTCATGAGGAAAGAGCAAGCCTGATTTAAGGAGAAATGGACCTAATTCTGGTTGAGTTTGCACCATTTTTATATCAGTGTAACTCCACTGACTTCTTGTAACGTCTGATTTGCTGCTGGAAGCAAGATCAAAATAAGATCCAATGTACTGGATTTAAAAAAAAACCATACTAAGTGATTATGGATGATTCATACATTGGAAATTAGTAACTTGTGTATATTTCAAAAGAAGCTGCTTCAGCAAATAAACAGACATAAAAGGGAACAAAATATAGCATAATCCACAAACATTTATACGTTTCTATTAAAGCCTAAGTGTAAATATGGCTCTTTTTTCCCCACAGCTTCTCACCACACATCGTATTATTAAATATTAAATTATTGAAAGGTTCTTCCTACACTGGTCTTTGTCATAAGAATAATGAAGAATTTTAAATACAAACATCTGCTTCATGTAGTATAATGTTTTGCTTGCACCATAAAAAAATGTTTTTAGAAAAAAATAATAAAAAGGACAAAATAATGGCATGGTCCCAAAGTGGGGAGAAAAAAAAGTCCTAAAGTACGCTCCTTACTCTCCATTTTGATCCATAAACTTATACTGGTGTAATTCCGTTGACTTTGATGGGAGAAATGCTCAGGAGGGTCATAACCACTGGCAGTAAGTTAGCTATTGACCAGGTTGAAACCTAATCATATTATTTGTATTATTCCAAGCTCGGGAACCCTTTGTGCTAGATGCAGTACAAACATATAATAAGAGAGAGCCCTTCGGGAAGGCAACAAGACAGGCAAAGGCTTCAAGGGAAATGGAGGCCAAGAGAGGCAAAGTTATTTTCTCAAGGCAATGCAGGAAGCCAGTAGTCAAGCTATGACTTTTCCAGGTTGCCCTCCCTTCAGCTGGTTTGCTAACCACTAGACCATGCTGCCTCAAACATTGATCTCCAGGACTCTGCTAATGAGGTTTAAAACAAACAAAAGGAAGTTTTTCTTTACTCAGCGCATAGTCAACCTGTGGAACTCCTTGCCAGAGGATGCAGTAAAGGCTAGAACTTTAACAGGGTTCAAAAAAAGAACTAGATAGATTCATGGGGATTAGGTTCATCAATGGCTGTTAGCCAGGATGGGTAGGAATCGTATCCCTAGCCTCTGTTTCTCTGGAAGTGGGTGACAGGGGAGGGATCACATGAGGATTACCTGTTATGAGCCCTCCCTCTGGGGCATCTGGTATTGGCCACTGTTGGCAGACAGGATACTGGGCTAGATGGACCTTTGGTCTGACCCAGTATGGCCGTTCTTATGTTCTTGTGTTCTTATGATGTGATCTAAATAAAATTCTGTATATGGAATAATGCACGTGGGGCTGCTATGTAGACTAAGGTTAATTAGACAAAATAGAAGTAGGATAGCCGAACAATTAAAGTACATGTCTATCAGGAAAGGAATACAGTGAGGAGGGGCAAGTTAGGTAAAAACCAGTACATTTCTTGTAAATGTTACTAAGAAAATAAGAAAAAAAAATCTAAAACTAACCAATGCACGCCTCAAACTACACATTGACCAGATGTCTCAGTGGCAGAGTTTTAGGTTTGTAAAGGTTGAGTGAGCTTCCCTCCAGTTCTGCTGATCCTCCTAAATCCTCTGATTGTTTCTCTGGCACTTTTTCATCCAAAACCTAAAATTCTCATGCATATTCCCTTTTAATCCAGACATCCTGAGGCAAAGTGCAGCAGTGCAACTCTGCTTCTGAGTTCAACAGACCAATCCAAATGTCCACTGGAGTCACTGGAAATATTTCAGAGTTTGTAACCTGTGGATGTCTTTACTTACAGCTTCCATACCTTCCTAGTGTGAGAATCAGGGAGAGGATAGAATCACAGAAAACATCACCAGGTACTCAATATGAGCTAACAAAGAGCTAACTCATGAGCAATCATGAGTCATTAAATAGGTGGTCAACTTATATGCAAGTTATTCTATTGAATTCATTAGGGGAACTCATTTACTGTACTGTCAGATGGTGTGGCGGGCTCCCTAACCCTGCCCTCTTCTCCTCTAGGTCTGCCCCCTTTCAATGCAGGCCCAGCGGCTTAGTCTTTTAAATGCAGGCCCCGCGGCCTAGTCCACGGTCAAAGCAGGCCCTGAGGCCTAGTCCAGCACAGACGCAGGCCCAGTGGCCTAGTTCATGGTCAAAGCAGGCCCTGAGGCATAGTTGACGCTCCGGGTGGATGAGGTAGGGGGGTCCAGGCCCTCCCTCTCCCCTGGACCCCAACCCAGGGCCCTATTAGTGGTGGGTGATTCCCACCACCGGCTCGGCAGGGAGTTCTCCCCAAAACACACTGAGCCCACCAGGGTGTTCCCTGCCCCTTTCTCTGGGTTGCTTCCTACCCCAGCCCTGTGGCCGACGGAGACCCCACTTGCAGACGCTGGGCTGGCGGCAGCCGTGACATTGGCAGGTCCAGTGTCTGGGGCAGCAGGGAAGGAGCTGTCCACCATGGAGGGGCAGGTGGCCCCCTGGGGTCAGCGTTGCAGGCGCACTCAACCCAGGGATGGTAGCAGCAACGGTCCCGGCAGCTCTTGCTCCGGCAGCAGGTCCAGCTGTGGCTCTGGAGGTTGGGTAGGAGCTCCTTCCTCCGTGGAGGCCAACCCCAACTGAGCAGCCCAGCAGCCTTTTATACTGGGGCTGTACTGCGAGCATGCCCAGCAGGGCTGCAGGGGAGGGGCATATTCCACCCAATAGGTGGGCTTTCCACCCCCCTGTTCAGTGCGGGGCAGGCCAGCCCCATCACAGATGGACACAAAGAGGAGAAGCAGAGTAAAGAAAAAAATGTATGAGGCAAATCAGGAAGGAAGCTTGGGAAAATACTAGCAGGACTGAGACAGTAATAAAAGCTAGACGAGTAATAGGCCAGGAGTCAAACAGAGGGTAGGATTCTTGAGAAACACAGTTAGGTAGGAGGAGTTATAAGCAAGTTTCATTTTATGTATGGGAAAGTCTTTATGTGGAGATCATACATTTCTATTAGTTCCTAAATTATAGCCTCACTATTAAGGGATCATCTTAAATCTGATTCATTTATGCACAAGAATTTAGGGTATTTGCTGACATTTGCATCTAAACCAGTAAAATTTTCTTCCCCAGCTTATAAAGAGGTTTGTGTAACGAAGCGCTGAGTTTTAGTTTTTTCTAATAGTCTTCACTTGGGATATAAAGTACTTCTATTTGAGAGGAATGTTCCTTTTAAACAGGGGTGGGCAAAAGGGTCTTCATGGGCTGGATTCAACCCGCCAAGCAGGTTGATCCAGCTCGCAGAGGCCCTGACACTCCCCCACTCCCAGGTCAATTAGTGCCTGGGGCTAGGGGAAACACATGAAATTTCCTCTGCCCTGCCCCCACCCTGCAAGGAGTGCACAGTGCTTAGAAGCGCCATGTGCTCCTGGCACGGCGGTAGGAGACTTCATGCACTCCCCCCACCCCCAGCAAATACCCTGCTTGGCCCTGAGTAGAAGGGGGAGTGTGCAAAGTCTCCTCCCACCCCTAGGGGCATGGGTGCCCAGGGGGAACATGAGGAGAGGGAAAGGCGCACCTTCACCACCAGACCAATCATGGTCTGGGGGGAGGGGAAGCGGTGAAAGCAGGGAAGTATCCTGGTCCTGCCCCTTCTAGTAGCAAAAATAAGGCAAAAATTTCTGAAGTGGCCCCTGGCAAAAAAAAATTATTGCCCACCCCTGCTTTTAAAGAAAGTCCATGCTTGAAAGAAAATTAGGGAATATGACATTCAGGTGATGCTTAGTGGTCTAGGGAAAAAGGAAATAATAAGGCAATTTATTGCATTGCCAAATCAACATAAAAGTCATCCTCTTTTAGTCCATCTTTTTCCTTTTCCCACTTGCTTCCCTCATTTCCTCTGAGCCGTAAACCAGTCCATTCTCTTTCCTGGATTTTCCCTTTCGGCATCTTACACCTCTTTCCAGCCACTCTGGTAATGTTCAACATCTTATATTCCCATTCTACAAAACATGCACCCTGCTATTTGGCTGGGATTGCCGTGGTAAAGTGTATAATTGTCACTATTGTCACAGATTTGGAACTTAATTGTGATTAGTGGTTTATGCTAGATTATTCCCATTCTCCTGTGTTTCTTGATACTCTCTAATAAATAGGAGATAGGATTGGTCAGTGGGGGGCAACCAATTCTTTCTTCATTTAAAGATTTGACATGTTATCCCTCAAAGATCTAGCTGATACCTATTGAAATTCTATTGATAAACATGGCAGGTCAGCTGGCAGGAAGATCATTCTAAACACTGTCAATGAAAAAATATAAATACATGGTCAGATCCTTAGCTGCTATAAGTGGGAAGCTCCACTGAAATCATTGACTTCATTGGACTGACTTCAATGGACTTATACCATTTAAGGTTCTGACTTATTGTCTCTTCTTCCATGAACCTAGCCAGTTCAGTTGTTGCTCACGCAGAATGCTTAGATGAGATCATTGGCTCCCTTATGGGCAGAACCACCTTATCTTCAAATGGGAGAATCTGTCAGAACTGTTGACTGGTAGAGTGTTATTATGAAAGGACTTGGGCCTCTCTTTTTTCACATCTCTAGTAGTGGAAAGAATTGGTCATAGTGGAAGGAATTTGTTTATTAACAGTGGGTGAGGTTAAGAAACTCTGTGTCACTTTTCACTATATCCTTTCCATGGGAGCTCCATGTGCCGACAGGCTATAAAAAGTAAGGTCATGAGGAAGGGTAGCGGATTTTGCCATTATTAAGCCACAACATAGCAACACAAGCCCTCATAACCTCAAGGAACAGTTATAATCAAGTTTCTCATAGTGCCGATAGATGAAAAAGACCCATTAGAACATCTAGTTCCCTCCCTGCCAATACAGCATAATTCTGTAATACATATTTTCCATGCCATTATGGAAGCAGACACTGCTAGCTTCAAAGTTCTAAATGGTGTAGGCCTAATTTCAAGATCTCCTCTTTGAACCTGGTGCTGCCAAGTCGGAAATCTCCTATGCTATTCATTGCACCCTTGACATACTGGCAGTCATACCTTTCTTGTAGTGGGCCCGATAGTTTGGAAGTCACTTCCTCTCATCATAACCCATCAGTCTCAATTATGAAAAATACCTTTGCTTTCCTTTTTAATCACAAGGTTATTCATTTAACGATACTGCGTTCCATGCGTCTTTTGCCTCCTACCATCAAAGTGGGATCCACTTTCTCACAATCTTGCCCATCATATCACTATACCATGAGATTTGTTATTGGTAGATAATCAAGTTTATTATGGTAGTATGTAATGGGCCAGTTGAGAATATGTATTCATTGCTCTAGGTACTGTGCAAAGAGAGAATAAGAGTCCCTGCCCCAAAAATCTTTTGGAGGGCAAACGGAGCTGAACACCATCTCTGGACTTGAGGTCTGGACTTGTGAGGAAGTGCAGCAAAGAGTGCAGAAGGACCATACATGACTTTTAAGAATCTCAAATATTTCTCATAATGACGATGAAGCAAGCTGTTTATCCGTATTACCATAAAAATGAAATACCAGAAGATTCTCCCTAAAAGAGTGCGGCTACTACCAGCACTGACACTTACGTTTGAAATCGTTATTTTGCTAATGCCATTAATGAATTTGTGCAGCTGACTGCAGCAATTCACTTCTATCATCATCATATTTTCAGGGGGAGGGAGAAGGGAAATCAAAACTGTGAAAGGATAAGTGTGTGTGTGTAGAGGAAATCAAACTGACTTTTCAACCAGAAGAAAATGACTGCATCTAAATTGTACATTAACAGGGCCGTGTTCCACACAAAAGAACGTGAACTTCTGCAACACCTTTTTAAAACACCCTAGATAATTATGTACTTATCCTGGTCTTCTTTTCCTTCTTTGCAGTTTTTGTTAACCCTCCCCCCCAGTCATGGACCGCACTGTATTTGAAATAGTAGCTCACACAGAGCCATAGACCGTGCCGTTTTGCATAGTTGGTTTAGTGAAAAGCAGATTATAAAATAAAAAAAAGGTCATAGTCATATTCTGCAAGGTAAATTTACCTTATTGTCTTCCACACAATAGCAGAATTGTCACGGCACATGGGAAGAATGAAAATGTCTCCACTATTGCATAAACTTCCCTTTTTTCTGGTTTGTCTTGAGACTGCTGAGACAAATCCTTATGCCTAAGGAAATCATCCAATGTGACTAGGCCTTGGATTCCTGCTCCTACATGAGCTAGAGGAGAATGTCCAAGATCTTTGAAGCTGAAAATTGAAAAATGAAAAGCAGTGAGAAGCTAGATCTCTCAAAGCTCACATACAGCTTTTCAGAATGCTTCACAAAGCTTATGTAATTCCAGTTAGCATATAAGCCGCTTGTATGGTAATGTAGTCATCAATTGCTGTCCTTTTGCAGAGGGTGAAGGAAACAGTGAGAAATCAAGTCACACACATTTTTGAACATCCACATAATCCTATATTTTTAAAACTTGGAGTTGCATCAACCTTTGCATCAGTACCTGAGGGCATAATAGCTGATAATTTATATGTGCAATTAGAGGAAAGCACAGTTCCATTTGGTGATTACTAAAGTAGATAACTGAAAGAGAAGGTCAGTGACCCAGTGTAAGCCCAACTTCATTTTTCCTGGTGCTGTGCTTGAAGGTGAACATCCCGGGGAAAATAAATGGAGCTGAAACAAACGGCACGCGTAACCTTTCTGCTGAAACCAAGAAAAGAGACAAATAGACCCTAAGAATGGATCAAATCAAAATAAATCTTTGCAGCATCTTAGCTATTGGAGTCATGGCAAGGTAAGGACAAAGAGGCTAGAAGAGAAAGAGGGAGTCTGCTGTTGCATAGAAGTTGCAGGCCTTTAATAAAAAATGTGGGGCTTTCAAAAAAACTAAGTACAATGTGTATTTATTTGATTTAGGAACATCAATACACACTCGGAGTAACCTGTGCTGTGAGCCCCCATTTTTCAATGACACTGTAAGCCAGAGTTACCCAGGGAATCCATGGTGCTGCCCCTCTCTAGGCAAATTTTCTCCTGGCTCCAGAAACCTCAGAACTAAAGCTGACCCTTGCAGAGGGCTCACAAGTTTCACTAATCCCACTGCTGATGGTGGAGTGGGGAAGTACCTTCCGCAGCTGTGGGGCTCTCACCATGACCCAGCCAGCAGCTCACTCTCTTTGCATTCAGCTTCCACACATCCATGGGGAGCAGCTTCAGCAGTGGTGTAGGAAAGAAAGGTAGGGAATCTCTCTAGTAAACTAGATCCTAATCATTCAGGGCTTTAATGTGCAAAAAGCAACAGCTGGAATTCCATCTGGAGGCCCAAAGGCAGACCCTTCTGCTAATCATAGAATCATAGAATCATAGGACTGGGAGGGACCTCGAGAGGTCATCGAGTCCAGCCCCCCGTCCTCAAGGCAGGACCAAGCTCTGTCTACACCATCCCTGACAGATGTCTATCTAACCTGTTCTTAAATATCTCCAGAGAGGGAGATTCCACCACCTCCCTTGGCAATTTATTCCAATATTTGACCACCCTGACAGTTAGGAATTTTTTCCTAATGTCCAATCTAAACCTCCCTTGCTGCACTTTAAGCCCATTACTCCTTGTCCTGTCCTCAGAAACCAAGAGGAACAAATTTTCTCCTTCCTCCTTGTGACACCCTTTTAGATATTTGAAAACCGCTATCATATCCCCACTTAATCTTCTTTTTTCCAAACTAAACAAGCCCAGTTCATGAAGCCTGGCTTCATAAGTCATGTTCTCTAGACCTTTAATCATTCTTGTCGCTCTTCTCTGTACCCTTTCCAATTTCCCCACATCTTTCTTGAAATGTGGCGCCCAGAACTGGACACAGTACTCCTGCTGAGGCCTAACTAGTGCAGAGTAGAGCGGCAGAATGACTTCACGAGTTTTGCTTACAACACACCTGTTGATACAACCTAGAATCATATTTGCTTTTTTTGCAACAGCATCACACTGTTGACTCATATTCAACTTGTGGTCCACTATGACCCCTAGATCCCTTTCCGCCATGCTCCATCCTAGACAGTCGTTTCCCATCTTGTATGTATGGAACTGATTGTTCCTTCCTAAGTGGAGCACTTTGCATTTCTCTTTATTAAACTTCATCCTGTTTACCTCTGACCATTTCTCTAACTTGCTAAGGTCATTTTGAATTATGTCCCTATCCTCCAAAGAAGTTGCAACCCCACCCAGTTTGGTATCATCTGCAAACTTAATAAGCATACTCTCTATCCCAATATCTACATCATTGATGAAGATATTGAACAGTACGGGTCCCAAAACAGACCCTTGAGGAACTCCACTTGTTATCCTTTCCAGCAGGATTTAGTATGTACCCACCTTATCGTGGCCCTATCTAAGTTATATTTGCCTAGTTTATCAATAAGAATATCATGTGAGACCGTATCAAATGCCTTACTAAAGTCTAGGTATATGACATCCACCGCTTCTCCCTTATCCACAAGGCTCGTTATCCTATCAAAGAAAGCTATCAGATTAGTTTGGCATGACTTGTTCTTCACAAATCGAACAACAGTGTTATGTGCTCCTCGCAAAGAGCTCTGCAGGGCAAACAGGCTGCTACTAACCCTCAGCTTCTAAGCAGTCTCAAAGCATAGCCTCAAGGAGAACAGGTCAAAATAGTCTAACATGACACAGGCAGGAATTAGAAGAGCAAGGTTCCCATCCCAAACAAACTGCTTTGCTCAGCAAGTGTAGGTGGAAAACCCCTCTTATTGACAAGGCTACCACCTGAGCATCCAGCAAAACCCCTGCCTTGTGGATCTAATTTACAAACCAAGGCTTTGCCCCCATGGTCAAATAGTGGGGCTGATGCAATTCTAGCCCATTCTTTTGGCTGCCTGCCCCCATCTAACAGCACTATCTTAGCCTTATTTCAGAGTGAGCGTCATCTATTAGCCTCACAACCAAGACCTAGAATCCAGGTGATTCTGGGTCCCCCATTCCACTGCATGAGTAGATTTAGCCATATTTGAGACAAACAACTGGGTATCGCCCACATACTGCATACACTATAACCCATGGTCCTAACCCTTTGAGCTGACTATTGTGCATTCTGATTGAGGAAGGGGATGTAATACTAGTCTATTGTGCTTTTATGTGAAATGATAATCAGTCCTGGAATACAAACCTACATATTTTTGAATTTTGAGGGCAAAATTAAACTACTTCAGTGAAAATCTTGATCCAAAACACCTAGGTTTTTTACAGCAATAAAAATAGTTATATTGTGTAAATGGAATTATGGTTCAATAGAATGTGTGTTTGTTACAGAAATATCCACTGGAATTGTACATCTTTTAAAACACAAAGGCTACCATAATCCAACTGTGTTATACCAATCTACCTGAACCAACAAACTTGTTTTAAGGAGTAATGATTTTTAACCAGCATTTCTGCAACCGGTACTTTATGATACAATTCAAGTAACAAAGATAAAACTACCGAGAATATGAAAGGATGTAAAAATACTTTGCCTACCATCTGGATCTATTCAAAGATTTTATTAGACTAATGCTTTGATTCCAGTTCAGCTTATTTTAGATGTGAAATGAGCTGAACGTGAATCTTAGAACAGGTTGACTCTCTCTAGTCCAGCACGCTCCAGTCTGGCAACATCTGTGATCTGTTATGATTTTGTTAGCCAGATGTCCACTTATTATGGGTGTGGCCAAGTTTCTCACAGTTCCATAAAGTTTGTTTACAGCCACTGGTCATGGTTGTCAGTGTTCTGTGCTGTTATTTAGCTCTAATTTACCCCTAAATGCCTTCTCAGAGGCCAGTAAACCATGGAAGTGTTAGTAATGCTGCAAGACAATATTGATCTCCTGTGATTTGGCAAATTCTCTGATTTGGCACCTGTCAGGTCACAAGGGTGCCAGAGTAGAGAGGTTCAACATGTATATATTGAGAAATGAGGCATCTTTTGAAAATGCCCATTGAAATAACATTTAACAGTAGGGCTGTCAATTGATATGTTTTAACGCCTGTGATGAACGCAGTCTAGAATTAACACATTAATTTTTTTAACACACACTTTCTGTCCCATAGTCCAGGTCCTCTGCCCTACGGACAGGGTACTCAGGTGCAATCACCTCCTCTCGGGCAAGCAGGGGGGATTCAGCAGACCCGACGTCCATCTTAAAGTCTACTTGGTGGGGTCCTATGCCCCGCTCCAGCTGATCCCAGGCTCTGAGCAGCATTTCCCTAGAACCCAGGGTCAGCTGGGGAGTCCCCAAGTGACCCCGGGTTCCGCTGTCTCAGGCAGCATTTCCAAGGGGCAGTGCAAGGCGGAGCTGTCCCCAGCTGACTCCAGGCTCCATGCAGCACTGCCTCTTTGACGTGCCACAGCTGGAGTGCCCAACTGATTGCGGACCCCGCATTGCACTGGCCCTTGGAAATGCCACTCAAAGGGGCAGCACATTAGAAACCCGTGATCAGCTGGAGTGCCCATGTCAAGAGTCAAGGACATGAGTTGAGGATCAGCTAGGAACTGCAGCTGATGCCTGGTAGGGAAGTTAAAGATTAGGGGTGTGTCTAGACTACATGGCTCTGTTGACAGAGCCATGTTAATTAGTTTATTCGTCATTAAAATAAACATGACCGCCGTGCTGCGCCAATGATCAGCTGATCCGACACAGTGCGGCAGTCTAGACGCGATCTGTCAGCTGGGGAAGCCTTTGCTGACCAATCATGTAAACCTTGTTTAGTTTTAATGAAGCACAGCACGGCGGCCATGTTTAGTTTTAATGAAGTGGAGATTATTTAAATCCCCGCTTCTTTGACTGTGCCGAATAAACTAATTTACATGGCTCCGTCGAAGGAGCCATGTAGTCTAGACACACCCTAGCCGACTATCCAATAAGCACATGTTTATCAGATACTCAGTCAATTAGTAGACTAGTCGATTCCCCTCCTCCTTTGCTGCCTCTATTAGATATGCGGTAATGGAACCCAGGGTCAGCTGGGGGCTCTACCTGATCCTGTGCTGCATGCAGCGTTGCCCGGTTGACATGTCGCAGCAGCGTTTCAAAGGCAAGGTGTGTGCGATTAATCACGATTACATTTTTTAATTGCTTGACAGCCCTATAATTAACAGTCATGTCCAAAGCAGTATGTTATTAAACATATATATGTGCTGTCATTATAACCACAGTAACGTTCAATGCCATTTTGGAGATTTATGATCAACAACAGAGTTAAGTCTTCAGCTAATAAAATGACCCACATTTAACTGTTTTGCGCAGCCCTTCAGTATGAAGTTTATTAGCCATATTGACCAAAGAGTGCCTGATGGTGGAAGAACAAATTAACTGATACAAATATGAACTGTTGTTTATTTTATGAGGGCAGAAGAGTTAATAGAAAAATCCCTAATCTGAGGAGACTGGACATCATTAGGTATTGACTCCAACCATTTAACTCCCTAACCTGATAAGATGAGGTACCCGGTACGCTCTGACCGCTGCCTATCATGCTAAGCAGTATTAGCTCATTGTTTCCTTGTGCTTTCCCATTGATGTAGCTGTATCCACCTGCTGTGTCTTGTCTTTCAGGGTGAGTAGTGGGGACTCATGGGAAAAGAACCAGATCAGAAGACCTGAGATCCTGCCTCTGCCCCTGGCTTGCTGGGTTACCATGGGCTTGTCACATAATCACCTCGTGCCTCAGTTTTCCTAATTGTAAAATGGGGATAATGATACTAACATCCACCGTATCACTTTGAAACCTGCTGCTGAGAAGTGCTATATTAAAGCTCATATTGTCACTATACTAAGTCGTAATCTTTTTGGATCAGGAACCATCCTTTTGTTTTGTACAATGCACAATGCAGTCCTAGTCCATAAGCAGGGCTCCTAGGCATTACTGTAAAACAAATAATATCATCATGTACACAAAGAATTTACCAAGCATTATAAATACCATATAGAGGCATCCTACAGCCAGCTTGATGGTATGTAAAACTAGAAAGTGATCAAAAAATTGCCAGAAGCATTCTTTTATAATTATTACAAGTCATGCCAAACTAATCTGATAGCTTTCTTTGATAACGAGCCTTGTGGATAAGGGAGAAGCGGTGGATGTCATATACCTAGACTTTAGTAAGGCATTTGATACGGTCTCGCATGATATTCTTATTGATAAACTAGGCAAATATAACTTAGATAGGGCCACGATAAGGTGGGTGCATAATTGGCTGGATAACCGTAGTCAGAGAGTTGTTGTTAACGGTTCTAAATCCTGCTGGAAAGGGATAACAAGTGGAGTTCCTCAAGGGTCTGTTTTGGGACCCGTACTGTTCAATATCTTCATCAATGATGTAGATATTGGGATAGAGAGTACGCTTATTAAGTTTGCAGATGATACCAAACTGGGTGGGGTTGCAACTTCTTTGGAGGATAGGGACATAATTCAAAATGACCTTAGCAAGTTAGAGAAATGGTCAGAGGTAAACAGGATGAGGTTTAATAAAGAGAAATGCAAAGTGCTCCACTTAGGAAGGAACAATCGTTCCATACATACAAGATGGGAAGCGACTGTCTAGGAAGGAGCATGGCGGAAAGGGATCTAGGGGTCATAGTGGACCACAAGTTGAATATTTGTCAACAGTGTGATGCTGTTGCAAAAAAAGCAAATATGATTCTAGGTTGTATCAACAGGTGTGTTGTAAGCAAAACTCGTGAAGTCATTCTGCCGCTCTACTCTGCACTAGTTAGGCCTCAGCTGGAGTACTGTGTCCAGTTCTGGGCGCCACATTTCAAGAAAGATGTGGAGAAATTGGAAAGGGTACAGAGAAGAGCGACAAGAATGATTAAAGGTTTAGAGAACATGACCTATGAAGCCAGGCTTCATGAACTGGGCTTGTTTAGTTTGGAAAAAAGAAGATTAAGGGGGGACATGATAGCGGTTTTCAAATATCTGAAAGGGTGTCACAAGGAGGAAGGAGAAAATTTGTTCCTCTTGGTTTCTGAGGACAGGACAAGGAGTAATGGGCTTAAAGTGCAGCAGGGGAGGTTTAGATTGGACATTAGGAAAAAATTCCTAACTGTTAGGGTGGTCAAATATTGGAATAAATTGCCAAGGGAGGTGGTGGAATCTCCCTCTCTGGAGATATTTAAGAACAGGTTAGATAGACATCTGTCAGGGATGGTGTAGACGGAGCTTGGTCCTGCCTTGAGGGCGGGGGGCTGGACTCGATGACCTCTCGAGGTCCCTCCCAGTCCTATTATTCTATGATTCTATGATTACTGGCTAGTTTACTATAGATTGAGGTTTCTGAATATGAAGCCAGAGATGAAATTAATACAGTTGATGGGATCACTGTCAGCTGCAAGAATGTTGTGCAATAAGCGACTAGCTAACCAAGTGGTGTACATCATAATTGGAGCAACTACGCTAGAAACAAATTGCATTGTAGGTATTCTGTAAGACAGTGATGGACAAATTTAGAGTTACATTCATTTTCTAGTTAAAAAGTTAATCATATCAAAGGTTGTGTTTACGTTTATAGATTCCTTCCAAACACATAAACAGTTATTTTATTTCACATTTTTCCGTTACTAGTGCTAATGAAGGGATGGAACTATTAAACCTTATTAAATATTTAAATAAGCAGGCAGCAAGACAAAGCCAAGATGTGCTGGATAAGATGACATCACAATAGGGATGAGCAAAATGTCCTCACGAATGCTTTAGTGTCCTCATTTCATGTGATAATATAGAAGGGCAGATTTTGAGCTGGTATAAATTGACTGCAATAAGTTCTGAGGCTCTAGGGGAGATTGCTTGCTTGTGTAACTCCACTTAAGTCAATGAAATTACAACAGTGTTATACCATTAGTAATGAAGCTTTGGTTTCCTAAAGGATAGCTTTAAGTACACCTGAGTTCTGACCTTTGTCAGGAGATTTTTCCTGTGGTCCAGGCCACTGCATTTAGAACTCTCAACATTCACATAGATGCTACTCACAAACCCTTTCAAATGCACCCTTAGTTTAATGCCCGGCCCTGTTTTTAAAGGGGCCACTCCATTTTTCTACTTAACCTGATGGCTCCATCTAAAATACAAACAAATATTTAAATGGCATTCAAAATTCCTGCTACATACAACATTGTACAATATAAAATTATAACTATGCCATTTCCAGGTTCTTCCTACCTATAGAAAATATGTCCTTTTACATTTACTGACTTTTTAAAAAGGAAGAAAGGTAAGTTTGAGAAATAGGTTAATTATACTTTGAGTTGGGGGAAGTTTGCACTTTTGGTATTCTGCTTTTTAGTTTGTTAATAAAAAGAAAAAAAACCAGCATCCAAGAAACAAAGTATTTCTTAGGATATTATTTTTAGAGTTGGTTTCCTTCTCTTTGGAAAGAAACAATTTTGTTTCCATTCATAGGGTAATTTATGTCATATAGCTGGAATCTTAGATTTATTGTCTTGAGTTTTGTTTAACTCTAACAAGAATATTTTATTGGACAAGGAAAGCAAATTTACAATGAAATGGAACTGAAAAGGATAGAGGTTTTTGTTTGGTTGATTGGTTGGTTTTGTTTTTTGCTTGTTGAAATCATTTTTAGTGTGAGGAGGTAGGAAAGATTGGTTCTTGAAGGATCTGAAATCCAAGGTGAAATGTTGAGGAATGGAGGAGGCCACAGCAGGACACAGGACTTTAACAATCAGACTTGTGCATTTTAGAAGAAAAGATTGGCTTTGTTTTTTTCTGAAAAAGGTTTGCCAGGGTAGCAAGCTGGATGTGATAGCATACTTGGTATTTCTATTAATTTCCTTGACATTATTGTGATTGTCAGGACTGATTTTCTTTTCTTCTTTTGGTCGATCCCATAAATACTGCATGTTTTTCTTAATGGAAGTTGTTACATCTAAAGCTAAAATTAGTCTAGAGAGAGTGGTACTTCAGGAAAGATGACTAAATACAGTTCAGTTGAAGTAACATTTGGTTATACTGGAAAGAAGGAACAGCTGATGGTTTAAAAACCCCTCTGGAGCATGACAATGACATTTTGATTAATGTCTTTGTCATGAGCAAAGATTATTTAGCTAATGATTTGCATAGTTGCCTGTTCCCTGGCTCCCATGCCGGGAAAAGAATGCCAAATCCCAGAAGTGGAGAAAGCAAGAAGCTTGAAATCAGTGGGATTATTTGTGTGCTTAAAAGGAAGCACACACTTGTATACCTTCCTGTACCAAGTCCAGAGCACAGAGCACATTGCAGGATCAAGCCCATGATGCACAAGAAGGAAGACAATATAACTGAGGCCAGGTCTACACTCTTAGGCTATGTCTACACTGGCGGGTTATTGCGCAAGAATGGTGGTTCTTCCGGAAAGCGTCCACACTGCCAGCCTGCTCTTGCGCAAGAAGATTTACAGTACGGCGTGGTAAGAGAGGGCTTCTTGCACAAGAACTATGCTTTTTTATAACAGGTGTAAGCCCTCTTGCACAGGAGCTCTTGTGCAAGAGAGCAGTGTGGATGCTTAGCAGGGAATTCTTGCGCAAGAAAGCCTTATGGCTAAAATGGCAAGATATTCTTGCACAAGAAGCTGCCAGTGTAGCCATAGCTTTAGGGTATGTCTGCACTTGCACCTTATTTTGAAATAGGGATGCAAATGCAGCAATTTGAAATTTCAAATGAAGACAGGATTTAAATATCCCATGCTTCATTTGCATAATTGCATTATGGCGCTATTTCGAGTTAGCACTATTTCGAATTAGCAGATGCTGTGTAGACATGGTTATTTCGAGAGAAAATCCTTTTCTCGAAATAACCCTTATTCCTAGTACAATGAAGTTTAACAGTTATTTTGAGAGAAGGGTTTTCTCTAGAAATAACTGCATCTACACAGCGTCCGTTAATTCAAAATAGTGCTAACTCGAAATAGCGCCATAATGTGATTATGCAAATGAAGTGTGGGATATTTAAATCCCATCTTCATTTGCAATTTCGAATTGCTGCATTTGCATCCCTATTTTGAAATAGGGTACAAGTGTAGCCATACCCTTAGGGAACAATAAATAAAGATACGCAACTCCAGACACGTTAATAACATAGCTAGAGTCAATGTACTTGGTTTGTGGTTCCCTGCCATCCCTACAGCTGGAGGCTGATGGGAGCAAATGCTCCTGAAAGCTTCCATTACTCCTTGCACAAGCAGGAGTACCAGCAGTTTATGGGGGCGCCCTGTGCGTTTGATTTAGCGAGTCTTAACTAGACTCTCTAAATCGAACTCCGGAAGATCCATCACAGCAGTGTCAATCTTCCATTCAGTGTAGACATGGCTTCATAGTTCATTAAAACTCTGAATCCTGCAAAACCAAACAGCATCAGAGGGGAAAAGTTTGCAGTTGCTGGTGCTCACTAGCTAGAGTGCACTGGTTATTTATTCAACACTAACTCCCAGTGTGATCACACTGAGCACTAAATGTGCCTTTGTTCTCTAACTCCCTTGTGTAGACAAAGCCTCAAATTCACTTTTGTCAGTAAAGGCAACATCTAGACGTCTGAATGTATACAAGGAGCAGATCCGTGGAAAGTGCCAATTTTAGTCCCTATTCTGAGTAAAACCTTATTTTGAAAAAATAAACCACCTAACCACTTATGTGGAAGTTATTTGTAAAGAATGTCATCATGTTACAAGTCCTGATGTACCTCCATCTAGTCTTTTGTCCTTGCTACACACTTCTTCCAATCATAGTTTTCACAGAGATTGAAATGGAAACATTTGTGGTTTAAACAACTTTAGCAGTCAGTGACTTTCTGATTATTCTAACATGCTCAAAAACCTAGTCAGAGTTACCCTGTGGAAGATAATAAAATAATTTGAATAGAACATGAGCAGTTAAAATGAATGTGATTATTCATGAATACTTTACTTGAGTGCTATATTAAATTATGGTGAAACATAAAATGTCACATTGGGATTTGTAGATTGATATTCCCTATAGACACCCCTTATGTTTTTCTTTTAACTCTCCCCATGGATGCTAATGGAATTAGCCGTTTAATACCTTTTGTCTTCTTGTTACATTCTACCACACATTTGACTACTTCCAATCACCTCTGGTTGGGAGGTTAGCTAGCTCATGTCACAGCTAATGCACAAATAACCTTATTCGTTCCCATCCACATGCAGTACTTATGTATTGAGTTAGCTCTTTCATATTTCCCCTCTTCTTTATATTTTCTCTAGGCAATTTTCCCCCCAGACATCATATTTCAAGGTATATTTCCTATGTGATATTCACATATTTAGGTGAGACTCCCATTAAGGTTAATGAGACAGGTGGTTAAATGACTGTGCACTGCATTGACAATTTACCCTTTGCTGTTTATCATCTGGCTGAAAGAAAAGGTCAGACTGGCTTCATCATGATTCTGGATCTTTACTTTCTCAGAGGTCACTGTGCCGCACAAGAATGTACAGCATATGGACTTGCAGAAAAGTTGTTCCTTCAGCTTCTTTTGCTTTTCATATTTAACTATAGCAATAGGTTGCAGACTTGAACATTTTTTATACCCAAACTGCTAAGAGATCATTAGTGCCAGTTTTTTCAGACAGCACACAATTCTTAAGATGTGGTATTTCACAACTATTCTATGCAGAAAGACAATAATTGTGCTGGAAACGTGGTGACCACAGAGGCTAGGTCTTTGGACATGAACCTGTTTTTGTTCTGTGCAAGGGGCCCAACAGCTTCTGCAGGCCTCTGAGCAAGGGGGAGGAGAGGTTGGCTCTATGCTCCCATCAGGGGTAGGGCTTCAGGTAGAAAGGGTGGGGCAGGAAGCCAGCCAGGCCTCTGCACTGCAGAGCAGAGTGCACCCCCCCTTTGAGCTGTTTGGAGTATGCCGTGTCCCCGAGCAGTTGCACTCTTTGTCCTCCTCCACCCCCCGTTGGCAGGCCTGGCTTTGTGATTGAACAGCATGTAGCAGCAGCATGGTCTTGCATCTTGAACAAAGGCATGGGAACCTGAGGAGTTAGGGTGTGTCCTTGACTCTGACACTGACTTACTTTGTTGCCTGAGCAAGTCACCTAACCTTTTGGAATCTAATTGTTTGCATAGAATAAAGTTCCGCCTTTATAAAAAATGAAGAATGATCCTCAGGTTAAGTTTATAATGTGAGCAAGATGCCAACTGCAAATCATCTTTTTATCAGTCTTCTTTAACCAGGACTTAACAGTGTGCCCCATTGTTATCAAAGGGACAAGTAGCAGTTGGCTATTTGACAGGACCGTCATTAACAATCTGTTTCCAAAAGTTTTCAAGCTCAGTGACAAACTGTATTAACCACGTTGTGGAGTCAAGGAGCTGAAGTTCAGCAAGGCTACCCTCTGCTCCTGACAAACCTGCACAAACATTAAAATGATAAAAATAGCTCACAATTCAAGAGTAGGGAAAGGGTAGATATATAGAAAATGGGGAAATGAAACATTAAATTTAAATCTCTGGCATGGGTGGGTGAAGCTCAATATAGGCAGAAGTGCTTAAGATGAGAAGTCTTTTATCCAACAGTGAACTGGTTGATGATAATGCTAATGTGGGATCCTACAGTCCATTAGCTAGGAGCGTGTCTGAATACAGGTTACTGTCCTAATGTGGCCCCTTTGAGAACTGTAATTATAGAAAAGAGAGCCTGTCATTCATCAGTGAATATCATCTCTCAGTGCACCTACTTTTTCTTTGTTTCTCATATCCATGTTTCTATTCACTTTTGTGAGCATTTACATGGTGGGGTTGGAATGTAACATTCATGTAAAACACTGGCTCAGAGATAGCCTATGGCCCTGGCTTTCAGCCCCTCAAGCCCTTTCTTTACCCAGCCCTGGCTAAAGCCAAGAGGTGTCCTGAGAAAAGATCTCCAGTTCAGCTCTTTTTTGTGAGGCCTCCTTAGCCCGGGGTCCTGGGCTGCAGCCAATAAAGCCCTTGCCGCCCAGCCTGGCCTGAAGTGGAGAGGGAGGACATGGCTCCATGCCCTGCTATTCCCCATATTCCCTGGGCTAGCGCTGTATCCACCCCGGTAAGCTGCATCCACAAGCTTCCCTGGCTTGCAGGTTCCGCCTCCGCAGCTCCCATTGGCCAGGATTCACAGCTAATGGGAGCTGTGGAGGGCGGTGCCTGCAGGCGAGTGCAGAGCAGTGCACATAGCCAACTGCCCTCTCCCCTTCCCAGGGTCTGCACCAGAAAGGGGAGCTGCCTCAGGTAAGCGCCTGCACCTCAGCTACCTGCCCCAGCCTTGAGCCCCCTCCCACACCTTAACTCCTGACCACGCCTCCACCCTACCTCCTGACTTGAGCTCTCTTGTGCACTCCAACCCCCTTAGCCCCAGCCTGGAGCCCCTTCCTGCACCCAAACACCTCATCCTCATCTCCACTCCAGAGCCCACACTCAACCCCCTACCTCAACCCACATCCCCCTCCTGCACTCTGACCCCTCATTTTTGCCCCACCTGGAGCCTGGGGGGGGGGTTCCACAAAATCTAATAGACCCAGGCCTCTAAAAGAATTAAGTCATCCCAGGCTGTAGCTCTGATTTAACAGATATTTTTTTCTTTACAATTGTTCATGGGAGGCAAAAAAAGAAAAGCCCAAACAGCGATGGGTAGGCATGAAAATAAATACTGATCACTGCACAGAGAGTTTTCAATCAAGAATCAGTTAGTACCTTTCCCTGGCAGGAAGAAGAACTGTGGTTGTTAATCTGCGTGGACATGAGGGTTATGTTGGCTAGTTCAATAGTCTCATTAGTGTGGAAGCTTCTCTCTCCCACTGACAACGGTCTATGGGGTGAACAAAATATTAATAGTAGTATTTATTTGCATTGTGGTAGCACCCCGGGCCCCAGTCAGGGATCAGGACCCAGTGTGCTAGGTACTGTACATAATAAAAAGATGGTCCCTGACCACAAAGCACTTGCAGTCTATGTAAAATACTGTGAAATTACTCTAATCCTTCCTCCTCCAAATATTCACGATTGGTGACTGTTCCTTCATTGCAAAGCCCTCCCCTACAGTCTCACAGATCCCTCCTGCTGTTCTTCCTTTGGGTGAGACAACATGAGCTGAAATGCCAAGAGAATGTAGATGGTGCCTAGTTCTCTATATAAAGATCGATACACAAAGCACCCTCTTAGCTTTCCAAGTTTCTAGCCAAATCAGCACCTGTACCGAGATCAGCTGGCTAAGTGATAGTGAAAATAAATTAGTGGCTTCAGGCAAAGCAGAATTCCAATTCCATATTAACCACAGAAGGTAAAATCTTCAAAAGCACCTAAATGATTTGGGAGCCCATTTTCAAGGGATTTAGGAGCCCAGAACCTCAAAAGCTGCTTTAACACCTTAGCAGGTCTGCACCGTAGGGTCATCAATCTCATTGAAAGTAAGTGAGATTGAGGACCCTACATCACTTAAATATCTGTGGGGTAAAATTTTCAAAAAATCACCGACATGCTTTGTCCAGGAACCGCACTGGCATCCTATTAATTGACAAATGCAATTCAAGCTGTTGTCTTTAATCTACAATTCTTCCATGGCTCCAGCCTTACCTGTTTCCACATGTGCTGTCATAGCAACTGCAGGTAACAGCATTACTCCAGCTACATGCCACTAAATTTGGTTGTCTGTGGGGACAGTGGCAGAGTGTTCTTTGGGAGGAAGTTCCTCGATGCTGAAACATATCTCACTCTCTCTCCCACTTCAAGTCTACTGATACAGTATTGGATCAATCTCTTTTCTCCAGATTGTTAGTGTAGTACAAGGAAGTGACCTTTTCCTTTTTAATGAAAACAAGTTGCTACTTTAGTGAGTTATTCTGTGTTCTGAGACATTAAAGCAGGGTGTGCCTGATAGAAGAACAAAATTAATAAGTAATAGTAGCCATAAATAATATAGGAATAGCATGAGAGAAGCAATAAAGTCGCCTCAAAGGAGTGCATAGCTGATGAGCTTTGGATAACTGAACTGTCCTATTTGCTCACCGATTTAAGTTCTTGATCCTGCATTTTACCAGATGCAGTTGCAAGTGGGATGTAAGAGTTTGGAAACAGACCATTAGCCTTTTTGGGGGCTTCCAAATCATGGGCAAGAGGCCATCTTTGTTTTCTGCCACGTGTCCTGGACTGAGTGTCATCTTAGCTCCTTTCTCACTCAGCCCCTATGCTGATCAGTTAGCCCAAATGTTTCAGCCTCTCCCTTTTTCTCTACTTTACTCTTTCAATTTCTTCTTCACTAGGTGAGATTGCTCATGATTATGCCCTATTAAGCTCTGGCCCACTGGATGTGGTGAAGGGTCACACAGGCTTTGCAGACCTGTTCCCCACTTGCCCCCAGCTACCTCCTCCCCATAGACAGTAGGGTATGCCTTTTGCTATACTCCTTTAAGAGGCTCCTACATATACTTCCATCCTTTTGTCTGCCATCTCTGGCTCTTCCCAGCACCCCTCCATCAGCATGGCTAGGATCCAGAGGATGGTAGTAGGAACAGTCCTTACTGTTGAGTAGCATAGGAGTGGTGGCACTTTTTAGTTCATCTGGAGGTGTGATTAAACATAGACTGTGAATGGCTAGCCAGCTGCAAAAGCAGTTTCTCCTCTCTTGGGCTATGTCTACACTCGCAGCTTCTTCCGCGAGTAATATGCAAATGAGGCTAAGCGTGGAATAACGCCGAGCCTCATTTGCATACCTAATGAGCCACCATTTTTCTCAGAAGAGGCTCTTGCGCAAGAAGGAGCATCTACACTTCCCCTCCTTGCGCAAGAAAAGCCCTCTTGCACAATGCCGTTACACCTACTACTTGACAGGAAGAACGGCATTGAGCAAGAGGGTTTTTCTTGCACAAGAAGGGGCAGTGTAGATGCTCCTTCTTGCGCAAGAGCCTCTTCTGAAAAAAATGGTGGCTCATTAGGTATGCAAATGAGGCTCGGCAGTATTCCACGCTTAGCCTCATTTGCATATTACTCACGCAAGAAGCTGCGAGTGTAGACATAGTCTTGGTGTTCACACCTCCAGATCAGCTGCTAGAAGTGGGCCCCACCCTCCCTGACTGAATTAACCTTTTTATCTCTAGCCTTATTCTGGCCTGCATATTTATACCTGCCTCTGGAAATTTCCACTACATGCATCTGACGAAGTGGGTCTTTGCCCATGAAAGACTCCAATACAACTGTTAGTCTATAAGGTGCCACAGGACTCCTTGTCACTTGTGTTAATGGAGAAGCTGGTTGTACATTAGCCCTATGGTTTAAATGTCATGTCATTTCCCTATTATTAATGTAAGCATATATAATTAAGACCACATCTAGCTTTTAAAGATACTGGCAAGTTTATTTACCCACTCACTGTGATCATGCAGTTTTATGACCATCTCCTTTTAGAATTAGTATATTCCTTCTTTTAGTCTCAACTGACTGTCAAAGGGGCCATTCATGTGAATATAGGTTGCACGACAGAGCCCATAAACACCACCCAAACCCAGGGGCAGGTCCTCAGTTGGTGTAAATTGTCATAAACTCCATTGACTCCAATGGAGTTTGACAATTTTCAGCAACTGGGGATTAGCCCCACTGATTTTTGAGTGAAATTAGAGTGAATGTTTATGCAAATTTAGCAGTGGATGCACATTTCAATATATATCCTCTTATTGATACAGTTAAATCACCTCTGATTTGCAGACAATATTGTGCTGATTACTGAAAATACTATCACAAACTACTGAAAATGCGGTGAGAATTCAACACGAAAAGCAGCTGAGTTGGACTGAAAATTAACCACTCCAAAACAAAATTTAGCAGTCTGACACCTTGCCAAAAGCCCAAATAAAAATCAAGGGAGAACAAATAGAAGAAATTGAGTGATTTGGGCTAATAAATTAACATGTGCCATGATCAGGAAGATGAATGTTCATGAAAAAAGAAAGCAGGCTGGTTTGCATTCAATTCTATTAACAATGTCCTTCATGGAAAAATCAAAAAGGGAACATGTGCCAGCCTCTTCAACTCAACAGTACAACCAGCAATGTTGTACGGCAGTGAAAAAATGGGTGCTGACAAAAACAGCGGAGAGGCAACTGTCTGTCACAGAAAGGGCAAATGGAAGAAGAATTCTTGGTATTTAAAGCTGAGACTAAGTCTCCAGTGAAACAATCAAACAACAAGAGTGGAGTGCAGGACATCGCTGTTGAGAACAGGTGCAGTAAAATGCAATGGGCTGCGCATATAGCAAGGCTCCCTGACAATCAATGGACCGCAGCTATAGCCAAGTGGTAGCCAACGAAACTAAAATAACCAGTCGGCCAACTTCCAAAGAGATGTGGAGATTTTATTGTGAAAAGACATGGAGAAGGAAGGCTGGGATATGAGGAGAATGGAAGATGTGTTCCATATGTGCACTGATATCTCAAGGTGGTGATACACCAGGAGTTAAAACAATGAGGCACCTGAAAGACTAACAAATGTATAGATGCTACAGGACTTCTCATTGTTTTTGCTGAAATAGACTAATATAGCTACCCCCATTAGTCACTAAGGGCTCATCTAGACTACAGGGAACGGTCAAAATAAGATATGCAAATTCCTGCAGAATTTGCATATCTTCTTCCAATCGGACTTTCGAAAGCAGAGCTTTCGAAAGTGAAAGTAGTTAAGACGTGGCTTTTTCAGAGAACTCCCCCCCTTTGTCGAAAAGCCTCGTAAACCTCCTTTTTTGAGAATTTGCATATCTTCTTTCGACCATTCCCCGTAGTCTAGATGAGCCCTAGGAGTTAAATGACATCCACTGAAATAAACACAGAATCATAGAAGTCTAGCACTGAAAGGGTGCCTCAAGAAGTTATCTAGTCCAGTCCCCTGCACTCAAGGCAGGACTGCATAATAGACCATCCTGATAGGTGTTTGTTTAATCTCCTTCTTAAAAACTGTCAATGATTGAGATTTCACAACTTCCCTAGCATACATATACATTCCCTCTTTTTATGAATATCGATTCATTCCCAAGAACTACAGCATTGGTGTGGTATTGTTTATTGTTAGTTAGATACTCCCAAAGTATGGCTAAAACTGTGATTACTGTGTAGTGTTATTATTATGAAATAGTACGTGTTATTTTTCAGTAAAGTGGAAACTATAACTTGTGGCTCACTGCACCTCTTTCTATGAAACATGAAGGTCATCCCTAATTTCGAGATATGTTTGTTCTGCATGTATATTAATTTCTAGTAGCCTGGGGTTTAATACAAATGTTCTCTGAATTTCATTTGCACAATTAATGGTTGTAAGACAACAAAGATAAAAATGCAAATGAACAACTTATCTGTTCAATTGGATGTTTATAACAATAGTTATAGTGTACTTTTAAAACTGTCCAAAAATATCTCTAAGAGACTTGAGAATTATAAAGAGACCTTATAAATTATAGTTTATAAAAAATGTGCTGTGTTTTCCCCGGGTTATATTTTTCCCATTTATGTAGAAGTTGTTTTTTCAGGGTAAGTGCAGCATAATTTTTTCTTTATTTTAGTTAACTCCACAGTTAGGAGCCATCTTAACATACAGAGAAGCTTTTTTAGATATTTAATCTTGCCTTCAGGCCAGATTTTAGAAAAGAGTACCATAAAAGCAAACATTTCCTTATACTGTGCTTCTAAGCTCACCTCCCTGTGAATGCTCTGGTATGCCGGTATCCTGGAACAACAACAATAACAAAGTCAAGTTATGGATCTTGTCAAAGACACAAGGCTGTTACAACTAAAACATGATAGCGGTACTGGGAAATTAAACCTTTGTCGCTTTCCTCAAGCTCTCTTTCCACAGCTGGGACTGAGAGCTTCATTTCTGGTTATGCATTACTTAAAAATAGAGAGGATACAGTCCAGGAAGAATAAATTCATGCACCCATATAATTTCCATTCACTTTCCTAGAACTAAAACAAGAATCAAACCAAAATGAAGGTATTGATAAGGAGTCAGGGGGGAAGGGGGAAAGACTTGCTGGGCACCTGGACAAAGTGGAAGGGGCCGGCTCTACACTCCTGGAAGGAGAGGGGTCTCAGGCAGAAGGGGAAAGACTAGAGCAGCCAGCCCTCAGTGCTGCCTGGAGCACACTGTGCCACCCCCACCACAGGCAGTGCTGAGAGCTGCCTAGAGCATGCCACACAGTGTTTCAGTGTCAATGTAAAAGGCCTGGGACTCCAGCCAACACTGCTCTTGCAGTAGCAGCAACTGGAAGCCACGGGCTCTTTTAAATCATCAGGTCCTGGGGCAACTGCCTCTTTAGCTCACACTGTTGATGGGCCTGATAAGGAGCAATTATAATTATTGCAAATCTACAGGCTCGAATGGAGATTTTTTTAATGTATTTGCCCACAGAAATGGACTGAACTACAGTTAGTGCCAGAATATACTGCCTTTAGTTAGGAGACTTACCCATCAGCAGCCCAGCACTTTCCTGAAGCAGCCTCCTTCCCTGCCCCATCCCACACAGGCTACCGCCATGTGCTCTGTGAATAACTATGAGCCCGGAGGTGAGGGAGAGTGGCGCTTCTTGGCTGCTTGTTATTGAAACAGGCTGCTCCCATTGGCTAGTTTCTGGCCAAACACCAGCCAATGGGATTGTGCTGGGGGTGGAAGCAGCTCCTCAAGCCTTCTCCCTCCCCTCTGGACTCACAGATTTTAAAGCAAAACCTCCCGGCAGCTGGGTTTCTGAGTGGTGTATGGGTGGGGCAAGGCAAGTGGGGAGCCTGCCTTGGCCTCCCCGCTGCGTCCGCTGGCCGGATCCAGTAGGTTGGTGGGCCAGATCCAGCCTACAGGACATATTTTGCCCAGGCCTGTTCTAGCCCTATTTAACACGATACCTACTGTGTCATACCACCATTCTTATAAGAGACTCATTAATTTTTAAACCCACTCAGAAAAAGTGCCGCACTTTGGGTATCCTATGTCAATTCAGCCAGGGAGATTTACTTCCAAAAAGTGTTTTTGAGGAGCAAATAGAAAACGAATATTGTTTTGGAGGGAAGAGTCAGTTGCTTCCCTGTGATTTCTTTTTTCTCTGCATGCACCATTCACAGCAAAACAGATCAATATGACCTACAGCTACATTTTTTAAAAAATTCAGAGAATAACTGAGAAAACTCAAACAAACATGAAACCAGACTGTGAACCAGACTGCGCAGTTTGCTACATTTCACTATGGCTGTTACTTAATCCCGCTGATGGGACTACTTTTGTGATTAATTACTCACAGGCGGGAGTAAGGAATTCACAGTCTCACCTATGGATTTTTGTGAAATCAAAATCAATAGGTTAAATTCTTTTCTGACCTACCCAGTACAATGCTATTGCATGGGCTATTATTTAGGCCCAAATTTTGCCTCCTTTTTTGATCTCTCAGACTGATTCATAGAAGATGAAATTGCTGCTCTCTGTGTACCCAGATGGTTAATTATCCTACTGTGTGTTCCTGAACACTTATCCTACCTATCTATGCAAGGGATTTGCACTAGCTACTCCCATCGCAAAAGTATTTGGATATAATAAGTATGGGTTGTCTACACTAGCCACCCTAGTTCAAACTAGGGTGGCTAATGTAGTTATTCAAACTTGCAAATGAAGCCCGGGATTAAAATATCCCGGGTTTTATTTGCATGTTCCCGAGTGCCGCCATTTTTAAATGCCCAGTAGTTCGGACTCCCTGCCCGCGGCTACATGCGGCATGGATTAGGTAGTTCGAACTAAAGCCCCTAATTTGGACTACCATTACTCCTCATTGCAGGAGGAGTAACGGTAGTCTGAATTAGGTGCTTTAGTTCGAACTATCTAGCCCGTGCCGCGTGTAGCCGCCGGCAGGGAGTCCGAAATACCGGGCATTTAAAAATGGCAGCATCTGGGAACATGCAAATAAAGCCCAGGATATTTTAATCCTGGGCTTCATTTGCAAGTTTGAATGACTACATTCGCCACCCTAGTTCAAACTAAGGTGGCTAGTGTAGACATACCCTATCAGTGTTGGGAACCATGGGATACAAATAGCATTCAGCCCTTCAAATATATCATCCCCATTACAAATAAAGTTCCTAATTTTAGAGCAGAAGCTATGGCCTTGCTCTCACTCAACGGAAGATTGACGTTGCTGCAATCGATCTTCCAGAGTTCAATTTAGAGAGTCTAGTTAAGACTCGCTAAATCAAACACAGAGGCTGCTGCCCTTCACTCTTACTTTTGTGAAGAGTAAGGGAAGCTGATGGGATCATTTGCTTCCATCAACCTCCTGCTATGGGGACCTCTCAAGCTCATCTTAAGGTAAGCTGAATCTGGCTAGGTATTTTATGTAGCTGGAGTTGCATACCTTAAGCTGGGCCGCTGGGTTTAGAGTGGACCTGGCCATTAAGAAACCTGATGTTTTGAGGTGAAAGAAAAGAAAGTAGAAACAGGGCACTGTTCTCTAGACATATAAGTGGCTAGAAAAAGGCAGGAAAGAACACACAGAGTGCATGCTAGCTAGTGAAAATAGAAGAGTAATGACAAGTGCTCTCAGCAAGCTTCCCTGTGGACAAATAAACAAAGACAGTGTGTTTGATGTGGAATACGTTGTGCAAAACACTGAATGATGTAGCATAGCCAACAATATATTAACAGAATTTTACATAGTAAAAACAAGCCAAATAATGCAGCAGCTTTAATTTTCTTCAAACATTAATAACAAACAAGTTTTTGTACCACATGTTTATGCCACAAATAGACTAGTCATCTTCTTTTTATTTTTCATTGTATAGAAGCAATATTTCAATCATATTAGGCTGAGGTATTTATACTAGCTCTAACTTTGTTTGTGTTGACAAGTACAGAACAGCATGCCAGCATGATCTTGGCATCAAATGGCACTTTTGCCTTCCATTTTTGGTTCTGAGTCTTATTTGTGCATGTGCAAAGATGGCAGGATTAGCTGCACCTTTCTCATCTCTCTGAGTTATCTGCTCAGGTATTTTTCCTTTGGTACCTCAAATGAGTTTTATGGGTTAACTAGAGAGGAAGAAGCCTCAAGTGTTCACAGAGGGATGGCTTCTCTTAGGCCCTTTAACTTTTCCTGTTTGTTTTTTCAGACAGCCTCAAGATGAGTTAAACTCAGAAAGTTATAAAGAAAACACCTTGATAACTAGTACAGCATGCAGTATTTATAAATTATTGCTAACAAGCTCCAAGTCCATCAAAGCATTCACATAGTATCTCTCAGAAACAATAGAAGTAACTTCAATTCTGTTCCACACACGGTCAGTCTGGTATTTGCCAGCGTATACAGGTAGGCTACATCTAGATTGGCATGATTTTCCGCAAATGCTTTTAACGGAAAAGTTTTTCCGTTAAAAGCATTTGCGGAAAAGAGCGCCTAAATTGGCACGGATGCTTTTCCTCAAAAGCTCTTTTTGCGGAAAAGCGTCCGTACCAATCTAGACGCGGTTTTGTGCAAGAAAGCCCCGATCGCCATTTTTGCCATCGGGGCTTTTTTGCACAAAACTGTTTTTAACTGTCTACACTGGCCCTCTTGCGCAAAAGCATTTATGCAAGAGGGTTTTTTCCCGAGCGGGAGCAGCATAGTATTTGCGCAAGGACACTGACAATCTTACATTAGATCGTCAGTGTTCTTGCACAAATTCAAGCGGCCAGTGTAGACAGCTGGCAAGTTTTTCCGCAAAAGCAGCTGCTTTTGTGGAAAAACTTGCCAGTCTAGATGCAGCCGTATAGTCCAACTAGCTGAGAAGAATCTGGAAGCAAATAGTTAGATTCCCATATTTGCTTCTCAAATAACAGTTGAAACTATATTTTTCTGCAATGCAACATTTAAAAATAATTTTAGACTCCTGAGAATAAGAGAGAGAGAGAGTGTGACTCAAAAAGGCCCTGGAGCCATCCAGAAATGGCACTATGGGGAAATCATTAGATAGCATAATCGCTTTGCATCAGTCTTTTATGGCCTCCTGGGGGGCACTGTGGAATCATTGCACATTTGATCTGGCAATTCTCACCAACCTCATGAACTTGCAAGCTACTTGTCATGGTGCGCCCATACTTTATGAAAATTGGCTTATGAATATGAATATGCATAACTCAAAGACACTTTAGGCAAAATGCATCATGTGACATTTTAAAGTTAAAGTTAGCTGAATGTGCACGTATCATTCTTGTATGTGAAGGATAAAAATATGAAGCATGAATCTGTTTATAATTCTAAATTTGCTAATGTGATACGCAGGAAACATAATGGCCCAGTGCTCAGGGCAATGATCCATAAATGGCTTTGTTTTTCCTGTCTCAGAGGGATAGCTGTGTTAGTCTGTAATTTTAAAAACAATGAGTAGTGTGTATATTTAATATATACACAAAACCCACTTTCTCAGATGAGCAGAGTGGAGAGAAAAGGGGGGACCCTCACAATTTATAACAGAAAATGAAGGGGGGGAGGAGGAAGGGAAAAAGTATCTGCCAATTATAATGCTAGTGCTAATGAGGCTAATTGAGTGGGCTGGAAGTGTCCCATACTTAGTTTTTTATGTCATTTGGGTGTTGAATGTAAGAAAAGCAGGTTTTATAATGGTCCATCCAATTCAGGACTTTGTTCAAGTAATGAGAGATAGTGCCAAATTTACATATGAAGGCCAATTCCTCTCTCCCTCTCCCTCTCCCTTTAGTTGACTTTTGAAATTCCTTTGTAGAAGAATGGCTACTTTAAAATCCATTAAAGAGTACCCAGGTATGTACTCAGAGGCTCATACAATTGCACATCTTCAAAAAGTTCTTCATTAGTTCCCATAATATAAGGACTAGAGGACACCAAATGAAATTAATGGACAGCAGGTTTAAAACTAATAAGCGAAAGTTCTTCTTCACACAGAACATAGTCAACCTGTGGAACTCCTTTCCACAGGAGGCTGTGAAGGCTAGAACTATAACAGAGTTTAAAGAGAAGTTAGATAAATTCATGGAGGTTGGGTCCATGGAGTGCTATTAGCCGGGGGTAGGATCGGTGTCCCTGGCCTCTGTTTGTGGAAGGCTGGAGATGGATGGCACGAGACAAATCGCTTGGTCATTGTCTTCAGCTATAAGTTCGAGTTAACTTTGTAGTGTAGACATACCCTCTGAGAGCACCTAAAGCACTAGGACAGACTAATATATTAAGCAGGAGCAGAAAATGGGCCATATTATATTACAAAATGTTTTTCAAATATACATATATTTCCTTGTGTTTTGAAGGCCTTGGAGAAAGAAGCTATTGCTTCTAAGAGCTGATTATCTATCTCTTAGCTGTAATGCCTCAGTTCTTTTCCCTCATCAAAATTACATCTCAATTGAGATGAAAAAAGATTATCTATTTCATGATTATCAGTAAGCTAAAGGTTTTTCATTTCCTCAGATGACAAATGCAGATATAAATGAGTCTGATTCTTAGAAAGATTCATCTAATTCTTTGTTACCTCATTTTAAAGTGTCTCATTTTACAATCTTTAGTTTTGAAGGCCCTTTTTATAACACAAATCTTTATTTCATAAGAAGAAAGGACTATGGGATGTCTGCTGCACCAGCAAATTCCTTGAGACTTTGACAAATTAAACCTTGCCTTGCAGGTAACATGCAGTGAATCTCAGTTCCCAATTTTCAAAAGAAATCACTCTGCAGTGTCCAGTCCCACTCTCTGGACAGTCACAGAAATTATTAAGTGTGCTGCCTTCAGAGAGACATCAGCTTATTTGTTTACTTGAGGACTCACACTTTACTTCAATGTAATAGCACTTTATGGTTTATAGGAAAACTAAGAATAAATGTATTAATAAAGAATAGACACTTAAGTGATACTAAGCAAAAGAAAACAAGAAACAAAACACTTTCTAGTGACTAAAACCTAATTTAAGCAATTCATGATATTTGTTTAAGCAATTTTCTCATATTGAGTTACTACCATTCTAGTCTACCAAACCAGAGAATCAAACATTCACAGAATCAGAAGATTGTGCCTCCTTTGCTCGCTAAATGATGTATAACTAGAATGTCTGTGAGGACTTCGTATATATATTCCAAAGTCCACTGGTAGCATTTTTAACCATATATATATATATACTTTCAATGCCCTCTGCCTCTAAGTTAGCCATTCAGACAGGTAAATCCACATCCCTTGTCTAGACTTTTTGGTGCTTCATGTAGGCACATTTTAAGAAAATATTTTTTGGACACATACATATAACTCTTTGTACAGAGTCCTTACATACATTGCAGAATGACTTTGGGAATCACCATGTCACCAGCTTACATGATACCTTTTAGATAGATACAATATATATGACAACCATGTGTTGGGGGTACTGAGTGTGTCAGGGGAATTGCTATATGATGGTCCTTCTGCCTGTTGGCATTGAAGGGCTCTTAGGACGATAGGTATCTTATGCCTCAAATAGTTCTATTAATTTTATTGAAGTTATTCAGATAGTAATTAACTGTTCAGCATCTTTAAGTGTTTTGCAAGCTGGCCCTCCATGATTAGAACTTTTCCCAATTAATATTTTGTTTTAATACATATAATTGAAAAAGGTCATCAAATTCTTTGCTGGTACAATTCTTCACTCCGGTGGAAATCAGTCAATCTGTGATGATAACTATGTCATAGTTTATTTAATCAGCTCTTCAAGTTCTTCCTGCTTACTATCCATACTTCTTGCATTTATATATAGACAACTAAGATACTGATTTGATTTTGCCTCCCAGTTTTGCCTTGTCCCTCCTTTTTTTCTGCTATTATAGCCCATGCTCCCTCCCATTTCCAACCCAACTCCCAGGTCTCCATGCTCTTCACTTACCTGTGGGCTTGGGTCATCTGTCAGAATGGGCAGTGACTGTCTAGGAAGGAGTACTGCAGAAAGGGATCTAGGGGTCATAGTGGACCACAAGCTGAATATGAGTCAACAATGTGAGACCACGGTATGGTTTGGGTTTACATGGGGCTCAACATGCATCTGTCAAGGTGCGCGCTCCCCACCGTGCCTCAGTGTCCCCTGATTGTCCTTATCTAGCCTCTCTCAGGGCAAGTTTCAGTGGCTGTGTCTAGACTGTCAAGTTTTTCTGCAAAATCATCTGCTTTTGCGGAAAAACTTGCCATCTGTCTACACTGGCCGCTTGAATTTCCAGAAAAGCACTGACGATCTCATGTAAGATCGTCAGTGCTTTTCCAGAAATACTATGCTGCTCCTGTTCGGGCAAAAGTCTTTTTCCGAAAGACTTTTGCGCAAAAGAGCCAGTGTAGACAGCACAGTACTGTTTTCCACAAAAAAGCCCCAATCGCGAAAATGGCGATCGGAGCTTTTTTGCGGAAAACCGCATCTAGATTGGCCACGGACACTTTTCCGCAAAAAGTGCTTTTGCGGAAAAGCAGCCTGCCAATCTAGACATGCTTTTCCGAAAATGCTTTTAACGGAAAAGTTTTCCGTTAAAAGCATTTTCAGAAAATCATGCCAGTGTAGACGTTAGTCTGTACAGGTTGCTCATCATTGGAATTGGGGTTATCCCTACTGCCCCGCTTACCTAGGCTGCATTGTAATCTGCCTCCGAACCCTGGGTCTTGCCTCCAGCCCCTAGCCAGGGGTAGACTTGGCTGGCCTTCTCCCAGCCCTAGCTGGCTATCCCCAGCTGTTCTCCCTCCTGGAAGCCCCTGCTTCCTCTGCAATCAGCCCTTCACTGGCTCTCCCCCTCTAAGCAAACTGTGCTTCTCTATATAGCTGCCAGCTGGGCTCTCACTAGCCCTAACGGCCTCAGCTGCCCTCTCTGTTCTCAGCCCCGGCTCAGGGCCTGACTCTTGGCCTTAAAGGGCCAGTGTAGGGCAGGCGCCCTGTCACAGCATCCCACGGGTGGGATCCTTTGAACATAGCCTCCACTGGGAACATGCTCCACAACAGAAAGACATCTCTCAAGCAGGGTGAGCACTGAAAGAAGCAAGCAGATGGGCTGGCTGGAACAGATGGATACGTCTCAGTGTTTCTAGCCCTCAGGGAGGAGGTGCCAGGAACACTGGGACATTGTGGAAAGTGCTGGCTGCCTTGTGGGCAGATCCTGAGAGGTACTGACAGGCTCACACTGGCCACATTTGGGTCTGGTGCCATGGTTTAAAGATTAATCTTCGAATTCATGCCCATCAGTGTGAAAGAAGCTATTTGCATATACTTGCATATATAACCACACTTAAGTTGTAGCCCATGGCTTGTGCTGTGAGTATCATTGTAATAGCCCTGATTTAGACAGTGCTTGATCCTGCCATGAGGGCCGGGGACTGGACTCGATGACCTCTCAAGGTCCCTTCCAGTTCTAGGATTCTATGAGACTAAGATGAAAACCAGTGTAGCAATGGCATGAATGACTACAATGCTTTTGGGCACAACCAAAAAGCTCTCTCCCTTCTCCCACAAACAACTACTAATGAGATCAAGGTTGCCACTTTTCCTGCCTCCTACCTCTTTTATTTCCTGATTCCAATTCTCATTTCAACCACAATTAAGAACAATAGAGTCAAGCACTTAACGGTATGTTTTTTTCAACATTGAGTTTAAGACAAAGATTTAATTCCGGTCTTATATTATCTCTCATTCATCCACTTTGGGTATGTCTACACTTGCAGACATACCCTTCTACTCAGAACTTTCTGTTGGAGGGTGCTCCTTAGCCAAATGAGGAAGAAAAGAAAGGCTGAGGAAGAAAATGCAAATACCCATGATTAGCAAATCCCATTAGGTATTTGAAAACATGCAAAGAATAACACAGTGAAGTAAATGGAAGTGTATGGAACATTCCCAAAGTATCTGACATTGGCATTGTTATATGACCTACAGTCAGTCTACTTAGGTAGCTTAGGACAAACAGTGCCAAAATAATGATGCAGGCATGTGCTTTGTTAACAAAAAATTCCTGTGTATTTACTGCTGAGCGTGAGCTCCTCTCCTGCTGCTGATGTTATTTTTACAATATTTTTTCTGTTCCAGAGACAGGGAAAAATCTCACAGAACACACCTGTGCTTAGACTTTCCTCCCAGAGTTATTTCCCGAATCGGGGTCTAGTCCATCTAGGAGCAACCACCCCACTTACTAAGAATATTTCTATTTGCGTGCCAAGAAAGAGCTATTTTTGGAGCCCACATAATAACCCTGTTACACTATTATGGATTGGACCATACAGTTAGCCACCCGATTATTCCCTTGCTCTGGGATACATGTCGTAGAGCCACGTCCCATAGATGGGGTGGATGAGAAGGTTTGCGCTGAATATTAGAGATTCAGATTGTGCGAATGAATAGTATCTAGGAGAAAGAAACCTCTGATTTCAAACTGGAGCTTAGCCTCTTCAGGCAAGTCTGTCTTGAAGAAGGAACATGAGAAAATAAAAAGGGTCATACTGGGTCAAACCAGTATGCTCCATCTAGCCCAGCACCCTGCCTGCTGACAGCAGCCACTGCCAGACGCTTCAGAGGGAATGAATAGAACAGGAGAATTAATAGAGTGATCCATCTCCTGTCACCTAGTTACAGCTTCTAGCAATAAGAAGCTAGGGACACCCAGAGCATGGGTTTGCATGACTAACCATCTTGGCTAATAGCCATTGATCAGGGCTCCTGACAGAATTTCCAGGCCCCTGGGCAAGGGGTGTGTGTGTGTGTGTGTGTGTGTGTGTGTGTGTGTGTGTGTGTGTGTGTGTGTGTGTCTCTCTCCAGGGACATGGAAGGGATGGGGCCTCTGGCAGAACGGGTGGGACTAGGAGCTAGTCTCCCTCAGACAGCCCTTCCGCAATGCTGTGCCGGTGCTGCTTGGGGCTCGAGTAGTGATTTAAAAGTCCTGGGGCTCCCGCCACTGCCAATCCCATCATATAGTAGTGGCTGGGAGCCCCAAATACATTTAAATCACTGGTCCCCAGCACAGCTGCTCCTTCCCTCCCTGATCCCCCATCACTTCTCCCGTCAGCAGTCCTGCCATTAATGGACTTATTCTCTGTTAACATATATAATTCTTTTTTGAGCTCAGTTATAATTTTGGCCTTCACAACATCCCCTGGCAATGAGTTCCACAAGTTGATTGTTCATTGTGTGAAGAACTTCCTGCCTATTAATTGCCTTGGATAACTCCCTATTCTACTACTATATGAAGAAGTAAATAGCATTTCCTTATTCACTTTCTCCACAGCATTCATGATTTCATAAACCTCTATTACATTCTTGCTTATCCATCTTCTTTTCAAACTAAAAAATCACAATCTTTTTTAATCTTTCCTCTACAGGAGCCGTTTCATACCCTGAATCATTTTTTATGCTCTTCTGTTTTCTATCAGTTCTAAGATATCTTTTTTTGAGATTTGGTAACCAGACCTGCATGCAGTATACCATAGATTTGTACAGTGGCATTACAATATAATATTTACTTATTAGCTATCCCTTTCCTAATGGTTCTAACAGTGTTAGCTTTCTTGACTTGTGCTGCCCATTCAATGGATATTGAACTATCCACAATGACTGTAAGATCTCTTTCTTGATCAATAATTTAGACCCCATAATTGTACATGCATAGTTAGGATATGTTTTTCAATGGGCACTATTTTGTATTATCAAAAAGAATTTAATCTGCCATTGTGTTGACTAGCCACTATGTTTTGTGAGATCTTTTTGTAACTGTTCACAGTCTGATTTGGACTTAACTATCTTAAATAATTTGTGACATCTGCACCTCACTATTTACCCTTTTTACAGTTCATTTATGACTATATTGACCAGCGCAGATCCCAATACCGATCCCTAGGGGACCTTTCTCTTTTCCTTTCTCCATTTTGAAAATGGAACATTTATTCCTACTGTTTGTTTTCTTTCTTTTTACCAATTACTGATCCATGAAAGGACCTTCACTCTTATACCATTACTGCTTACTTTACTTAAAACCCTTCGGTGAGGGACCTTGTCAAAGGGTTTCAAAGTCAAAGTACAGAAAATATTCTTAGTTTAAATGTGAGCAGTCCTATCTCCCTAGACTTCTAAGGCAAGCAGACTATAGTGGAAATGCTAATACCTGTTTCTAGCAGTCCAACAGGCTATGGCATAGTATTCCCATGAGCTTGGTGGGGTGAAATGGCCTTTGTTATAGAAACATTACAGCAAACCAAACTGATTTATACATGTATTTTGACCCAGGTCTATCAAATGGAAGTGCTCATGGATTTTGTATAACAGCGAAACATACTGCAAACTAGAGTGTTAGTACTCCCTTTGTTACAAGCTAGACAGAGCAAACAGTGCAGGAGTTAAGGAAGTTACAAGTTTCTCTTTCTGCCATACAGGAAACATATTGACTGGATGAAGTTAGCAATTGGGAATTACACTTATATTTATTGCAGATATTCTAATGGAAAATCATAGCTTAGACATGGGATTGCTATAGCAGTGAACAAGAGAGTAGTTACTTCAGAGAACAGCTGGATACTAGGGTTCAAGTAGGTCATCATAGCTCGATTTACTATTTCCTACAATAAATGATGCCCCACTATTATTTGCTGTTCTGTTATGCATGAACAGAAGTCACAGAAGAAGAAGGAAAGCACAGATTTTTTATCAAGAGCTGGACAACATTATAAATGAGATTCATGATCATGATCTCATTCCAATCATGACAGCTATGAATGGAAAGATTGGCCAGAGACATGGCAAGCAAATGAGTGATGTTTGACCATACAACATCAGAAGTGCAAAGGTAAGACGGAAAGGTCTTACCTTGCTGTGAGAAGCACAATCAGATTATTTGTAGTACTTGGTTTCCTCCTAAAGACATGCAGAACATTATGAGGAATTCAACAGATGGTCAAACCAAAAACCAGACTGAGGACATTATTATCTGTAAAATCATAAATCGTCACGGTTGGATATTAGAGTCTATAGAAGTGCTGAGTGTGGCAGTGGTCAAGAAAAGGATGGGTGTAAATGGAGCCAAATTTGACTTTGGTAAGGACAACGCTATGAAGGAAGCACCCAACATAGTTCCTGATGGTATTTCAGGCATTTAATTTGTGCAGATGAAGAAATCTCACTACTGACTGGATGGGAAATATTCGAGGAAGGTTTTTGAAAGAATGAAACATGATATGAAAATAATCCCATGAAAAGATTAAGTTTTATGAAAAAAATCAGGCTAATGATGCCAACAATGAGAAAGGTTATTAGTGAACAGACAAGAAATGTTGAAGATGGCCTAGAAGTATGGAAGGAGTATTTTGTCAAAGTATTGAAATTAGTAGTTCATGCACATGCAACTATTTTAGACATGATAGATGAACAAGGCATCTTGCAAGGCAGAATGGATATCAGCACTGATCCACCTTCAGATGAAGAACAGAAAGAGCACTGAAACAGTTAAAATGGGAAAACTGCAGACAAACACAATATAATAGCCGAGTAGCTAAAAAGTGATGTGACAAGTGCTATCAAAGCAGTAGAAAAATATATAGTCTCATGTATCATGAGCTTTCATGGGCAAAACCCACTTCTTCAGATGAGATGGTCTATGGGTGAAATGATTGTGTAAAAGCAACAATTGCACCAATCTTGAAGATAGGAGATTCTTCTGATTTGAACAACTACAGATATGTACATTTATTGTCAATACTAAGGGAAATCATGATAAAAGTAACTGTTAACAGCTTAAGGCCAATTCTAAAGAAAATAGTAAATGAAGAATAGTGCAGCTTTAGATCAGACCAAAATTGCATTCACACTCCAACAACTGATAGAAAAAAAGTGAGAATGAGGATTAAAGATGTTTGTTTTTTTGAACTTCACAAAAGCATTTCATTTAGTTTGGAAGGAAACATTATGGAAAGCAGCAAAATCATATGGTATTCCAGATAAGATAATTGTAATTATAAAAGCCATATACAAAGACTCCTGCAGTGCTGTAAAATTGACTTAAGCTACTTGTTTCATTTTCCACCAAAGTTTTATGTAAGACAAGGGGGGCATAGAAACACAATCACTTTTCATTATGTTCTTAAACTAAACATTAAAAATGTTCAATGAGTTGAAGGGTGATTCAGAATCAAGCCCCTGAACTTATGTACGTGACATTGTCCAGGTACCCAACATATTTGAATTGATTATACTATTTTCTACCTTGGAAAACTGGTGGAGTTGGCTTGGACTTACAATAAATGTGAAGATGGTGAAGTAGGTGCATTTCAGAAAAAGGAAAATCGATAAAGTGTTGCTAGACAATCGTGGTGAATCATAGAACAAATAACATTTTATGTATATCTAGGAAGCTTGAGCAGCGCTGACTATTCCATCAAGGATGAGACTAAAAGGAAATGTGCCTTAGCTAAAAGTACTGCATAGAAATTGACAAAATTATGGACTGATAAAAACATTCTATTTGGTAGAAACGGAAAATTTAACAAACTGCTTTAGACAGTAATATTCTGTCATCTGGAAGCAGCTGTATTTACGGGAACAGACATCAGAAGAGTGGAGGTAGTTTCTGGAAAGATGGTCATGAAATGATTTTTATGACAAGTGAAGAGAAAGAGAGTAGGATGTAAGTTTGGGGTACAGTTGAAAAGGTTATGATGGTGGGGACACTTCAGAAGACAAATAGATGATCAGATGCCAAAGAAAGTAATGCAAATACAGCCAATGTCAATTTAACCTAGAGGTTGACTGCTGACTAAAAGGTAGGACACCATGCACAGGAACATGACCAAGCCAGGCATGATGCAGGAATATAATACTTCTTTGGGCTTTAGTGGTGTCTGTGGGGTCCTAGTGACAAATATTAGGGTCCTCTCAGGAGTTATACTTGTTCCATTGCTGTGCAAAGAGGAAGAGGTGGAATTAGATCTACAGCTATGGGTGGATGCCATTTCATCATCCCTGAATGAGGCAGTCACATCTCCTTTACCTTCTCCACCTGATGGCCACTGCCAAGGTCAGGAGCAGTGACAAAGAGATTCCAGTTGTGATGATTTGGACCCCCTGGGATGTTGCCTGCTGAGCTAATACTAAGCCTGCCTTTTCCACCCAAAACCTTTAACTCTGTCTTGCTGAGCCAGGATCTTAAACTTCCTCTCACACACACTCAAAGCTAGGACCACACCCAGCTGCAGAAAGATACAGACACTAAGATTAGTTTTGGGAGGGCTCAGCATAAAGGACTTGTGTCAGCACCCAGATATCTACCTTCTTTAGAGTAGAAAACCTCTATGTAATTTGCCTCTTCCCTCAACGTGGATGCAGGTATGCACATATTCCTGCTTTGCTCTCCTCCCCCCCCCCCGCCCTCAAACTAAAGCATTCAAACTAAGTGAGATTCACTAACGAAACTGGTTAGAAATAATACCTCACATAAGATATTGTTCTAGTAGGGTAAGTCTACTCTGCAACAGTATTTCGAAATAACTAGCACTATTCCAAAAAAACTTAGTCCACATCTACTCAGCAGGCAGTTATTTTGAGATACTGTCAAAATACTGTCAAGCTGGAGGACTTCTTACTCTGACTCCTGTAACCCTCATTGTATGAGGAATAAGGGAAAGCAAAGGAAGAGTGCTCTATTTTGAAATATGTGCTGTGTAGACACTCTCTATTTCAAAATAAGCTATTTTGAAATATGATACGCAATTGACATAGCTCACTTTGCGTAGCTTATTTCAAGTTAAGCCCTGCAGTGTAGACGCACCTGTAGTGTCCTTCACTCTCCAGAGTGTCTTGGGTCCCGCAGTTTCCCCTCTCCCACTCAGTGCTAAGTCTTTTGTTTCCAGGTATTTTCAACTATCTCCTTGTGTGGGGAGGCAGAGGTGATGCCAACTGAAGATCCAGATTCTTTTCCTCCCTTGCCTTATATAGAATTTGATAAGGGAGGAATCTTTTGTCTAATTCCCTCACCATCTTTGTTGGAAAGGTGTAGCAGTCCAAGGCAATGCTTAGTATCAGGTGACCTGGTCACCTGAACCTGTAGCATCACAGTATTCATGAGTCAATAGCAGTATGGAGCATCCACAAGAAGGCCAAATCTTTTCATTGTCTATTGTCCTGGCTGATGGGGCCATCAGCACTGTCTGGCCTTTCCATTGTAGAACCTGAAGTGTTAGCAGTAGGCAGCATCCAAAGTAGCACATAGGAAATATAGATGGACTATATGCTTACCTTCAGATACAGTAATCAGACTGGTGTATTCATTGAATAATGCATTCAGTAAATCATAACTTTTCTAATGATATCTTACATGAGCCATCTTGCATAAAGCATATCTCTGTTATGTCATATCCAAATCATAAGCATACTAAAGCAAATGGAGTATACTGACCCAATAGTGACCCACAGATCCTGTTAGAGGAGATCCAGAACCCTCAACACTAGCTCCTGGGCATCTTTCATCCTCAGCGATGAGTAAGGTTGCCTGCCCATCAATGAGGCCATATTACAGTCAGCAAGAGCAGTAGAACATGTTCTGGCATCTTCTGCCCCGACACTGAAAGGAGCTGACAGATGGCTTAGCCCCAATAAATCCTGCATCTTGGAGGAGGTTAGACTAGGTAGCCTTTGCAGTCCCCTCCTATGCTATGATTCCATGAAAAGGAGTGAATGGCAATGCTGAGCCACTGAGGGCATGTCTACACTACAGCGTTATTTCAAAATGACTCATGTTATTTCAAAATAACAAGGTGAGCATCCACACAGCAAGCCTGTTATTTCAAAATTATTTTGAAATAACAGGCTTCTTATTCCAGAATAATAAACTGTATTTTCACAAGGAATAACACGTAACTTGAAAGTTATTTCGAAATTGGGTGTGTGTAGATGGCACAGCTGTGGTTATTTCGAAATAACTGGCCTCCAGGGCTTCTCTCAGCTGCCCTCATGGCCACTCTGTCAACACCCCTCAAAACTCTACAGTTTCCCTTTCCCTGCAGCCTTTAAATTGTTATGCTTAAGAGAAGCACTGTGGCACGACACCGGCCCTGAGGGCCCTGTGCCACAGAGCAGGACCCTGCTGTGCTGCCATGAGTGAGCCCAGTGCTCCCACCAAGCCCCCCATGGCTGCTAGTGAGCCAGCAGCCAGCTCCCAAGCCCCTGCACATGGGCCGAAGAAGAGGGACCCTTCCTGGTGTTATGTGGAAATCCTGAATCTCATTGAGGTTTGGGGAAAGGGGGTTAACCTCCAGGATCTCCACACCAGGAACAGGAAAAAAGGGACATTTACAGCCAGATGGCTGCAAGCCTGGGCCAGAAGGGCCACATGTACACCCAGGAGCAGGTGCGCATGAAAATCAAAGAACTTAGACAGGCCTACACCAAGGCCAGGGAACACAGTTCCTGCTCAGGAGTGGCACCCCAGACTTGCTGCTTTTATGAGCAGCTGCACTACATCCTGGGAGGAGGAGTTGGTCCCTTTTACCCCCTTGTTGTGGACTCTGGCTTGGAGATGCCCATTGCAAGCCTTCTGGAGGGCGGGGCTATGCACAAAGAGTACAAGGAGCAGGAATAAATGAAGGGGGAAGATGAGGCCAGCCAGGACACGATGCCCACCAGCCAGGATGTCATCCTATTCCTGGAGACAATACCCCCTCCTAGTGTATCGCCCAGGGTTTGGATGAAGCCAGGGAAAGCCCATCAGGTGAGTTCCATTATTTTCCTTAGACACACATGGAGGGAGGTTGTGGGCAGTGAGGAGCTGCACACTCATCGTTCAGCCTTCTTGGCCTGGGGATTGCACAGCAGCCTACACACGTGAGTGCACATGGAGTCAGTCTGGAACTGACAGCCACATGAAGCTGCCACAAAGGGACCTTTCACTTCTGCTCACAGGTTTTCTGGAGAAGCTTGTCTTACTCCTGTCTTCATGGTGAGACACCTTCTCATCACAAGCCACCACTGCCAGACCCAGTGTGTGAGTGGTATGGAGGGAAAGCAAGCTGCCCTGTCGCCCCCCTTCCCATGAGATGGTCTTGCTCAAAGCACATCACCACTGTTTGAACTGAGATCTTTTGGTGTTGGCTCACAGATGAGGGAAAGGCTTCATACACAGTGTCTTCTGGGATGACTGCCCTTCTTACTTTTCTTTGCAGCTGGATCAGGAGCTAGTGAGGCCCTCGTGGGGAGGCCCAGGGGAGAGTGCCACAGCTGGCCTTGTCTGAAACTCTCCCTCGGGGTCTCCTGATGGGCTTGCTGGATAGCAGTGGTGCATGGCTGCTCAAAGGCCCTGGTGAGACACTCAGCCTGTGCACCCTACCCTAGCAAGAATTTCTTCCTCTGGTTCTCACACAGACACATCAGGCTGCCACCACCTGGTGGATGTTCTCTTCACTGAAGTCCACGCAGGTAAGGTGACACCAGACCCTCCCCTTCAAACATCCGAAGGCACCCTCTACAACAATTTAGCAGGTGCTAAACTGTTCCTTGGTGGGGTCCAGGTGTCGCATGTAGGGCTTCATTAGCCATGGAAGTAAGGGGTAGGCTGCATTGCCCAGGGTGCACATTGGCATGTCCATGTCCCTGACCCTGATGGTGCAGTTGGGGGAAAAAGTGCCAGCGTGCATCTTCTGGAATAGGCTGGAGTTCCTAAAGATGCAGGCATTGTGCCACTTCCTTGACCATCTGAGGTTAATGTTACTGAAGTGGCCTCAGTGGTCCATAAGGGCCTCCAGCACCATTGAAAAGTACCCTTTCTGGTTTATGTAATTGGAGGCCCAGTGGTTGGGAGCCCAGATGGGGATGTGAGTGCCATCAATGCCCCCCCCCCTGCAGTTGGGGAAGCCCATGGAGGCAAAGCCGGTGACGATGGGGTCCATGTCACCAGGATGATGACTCTGCACAGCAGGATGGTATTGATGATCCTCACCAACTGTAGAAGGATACAAGCAGATAATTCACAGGGTTTCCAGAGCCCTTGGTAGGTCCCCAGGTCCAAGCCCCTTCCCACAGCAGAAGCAACCCCAACTACCCCATCCCCAGCAGGGCTTTGTGAAGGCAGTACCGAAAAACCTCCAGAGAGGGAGAATCCACCATCCCCTTTCCCTAGGGAACTCCATTCCAGTGCTTTACCACCCTCCTGGGACAATAGCTAGAGAGTCATACCTGTATGAGCACAGTCCCAACAGTTGATCTCCCCATGCCAAACTGGTTCCTGATGGAGTGGTAGCTGTCTGGTGTGGTGAGCTTCCAAATAACGATGGTGACTCACTTCTGGTGGGTCGCATGTGGGTGTCCCATTGCCGAAGGGCAGGGGCAAGCCACTTGCAGAGCTCCAGGAAGGTGTCGTTCCTCATGCAGAAGTTCTGGAGCCATTGCTGGTCATCCCACAGAATAGAATTACATTATTTCCATCCTGGGTCAGCCTTGTTCTTGCTGTCTGCCTCTGTGGGGCATCTGTTTTCACTTTTGTGTGTAGTCATTGTGTTCAATAAGATCAAGAGAGATGAACAGAAATATTCCGTTCTCACGTGATGCTGAGGCTCATATTCAGAACTGGTTACTCATAATGATAGTGTGTCTGTTCCTCTCCTCTCTAACTTCTCATCCCTTCTGTTCTATACACAGAGCAATAATAAATACTTACTGGGCTTTCTTTGGCCTCTTATCTTCATTCTTATAAAAACAAATGTATTCTTGAACCCGATTTGTTCACACACTATCAGGGGGTTCCAGAATCCTGTGTCCTTCTGAATATCTCATTTGTGCACTGGAGTGATCAGGACAAATTACTGTCCCCACCTCCTAGGACTGCAAGTGGCAGCAATGGAGAGGCTGTGGAAACTACTCCAACCTATTGACCCTAGCAGAACCCTTGGAAAAGTATCAGGGATCTTTTGAAAGGCAGATATCCTATCTCTGTCCCTTGCCTTATCCCAAACATATTGATTGTGCAGAGAGACCCCACAGATCTGTTCTCCAGCAATAGTGCTTGGCAGTAGAATCAAAAGAATTCCAGTGCCAATGTCTGCCACACCCAAAGGACAAGAGGAAGATATCTCATTATGGAGAAACTCTCATCCTATTGAAGTCAATGGCAAAACAGAACAGCTTCAGATTTGGCCTTACAGTTTCACAGGCACTCACTCTTTTGTATCAAGTTGATATTGTGAGTTTTGTTATAGATTTGGATGAAGAAATAAATATAATCATTTGGGGATTTCTATGGAAGAATACATTGTTAATAGAGAAAATAAGTGCTCATATTTCCTAGAGTGTTTAACCATTATGAAAATGGTAATTAATAATTGTTTATTGGACTATTAGAATTCTGCCAGCCTTCTGCTTTCTATTCTGGGTTTAATTTTTTTGACAGATGGTACTATTAGTAACTGAGAAATACATTGTACAAGGCAAAAAGAATTACATTTTTTCCCCATTTGATCCAGTTCAGCACTACAAGGTTAAATAAAAAAGCAAATATTAAAAGACACAGAGAAAAGTCTGATAGTTTTGCCTTGGAGCATGTACTTCAGAATATAACTAAATGTGTAGTTAGATAAGTGACACTGTTCTTTCATCACATTTAAAATACTTGTATATACAGTATTTGAAGGTTTTTTCAAGTCAAATGGTTTTCAGAAAAGACCATTACTTCTCTTCAGAACAACCTATGTGTTCATCTGGCCTGAAATCTGTCAAGGTTCTATACACCAGAAGTTAACAATGAGTCAATAGTGTGACACTGTTGCAGAACTATGTGTACACAGAACACTTTGCAAAAGAGGACTTCCAGGATTGGCAGTAACCAGTGTTCTCTGTAAACTGTGCACTCATCCAACCACTCACAAGAGATTCAGATGCTGCCTACCTGATTACCATAGCTAGGTTTTTTGTTTCTACTGATGGTGCTTATTCAGACATGCCTCCGAGCACATGAAATTATTTTGCACATGGACAGAAAAAAACTACAAATGGATGGAAAAGATTAGAGGGAACATTGACAGTCACCATCTTGGCCAACACAAGAGATAGTACTGGGTATCTCCAGAATTAAATGCACAAGTCACTGCAACATGAGCTAAATAGCTGAAGTAAGGAAAAGAAGTGAAGAATAAACACATGCATGCTCATGTAAATGTTTATGACAAAACACAGTATTAAGGACTTAAATACAGTTAATGATTAACCACTACATTAAACTGCTTTTATTTTTAATATACTTGTTGTTTTTTTCCTAACCTCATGTCCCCCACTATTAACCCAGAAAATGATGAAGTTACTTTACACCTTTGTAAAAATTTTGTAATTAACACTGATAAATTCCTGGGAAATTTAAACAAATAAAAAATAAAAAACAAAGGGACTTGAAACTAATGACAAGTTGGGGAGCCATGAAACCAAGAATCAATGCATGCCGTACAAGTGTAGCAGAAGTTTTGCTTCCAGGCTTGAAGGTAGCATTCACTAAAGACAAGAGGAATGATGGCAGTCTATGGAAAATGCCTCTCAATCTGCCTAGTCCTAAATGTCTGGTGAAATGAATGATACACACTATCGCTCTACAAAGCAGGAATGAAGACAAAATAATAATACATGTAAGGCTTCCTGATGCAAGATTTCTTTCCGTCACATAAATGTTACACATTGTGCTCTTTATTGCTGGATTTAATATATCAGGTTCGAATAATAAAGACAACACCAGGTGGAAATGTGGTAGGAGGAAATGTCAATGTAAAACAAGCTTCTTGTGAGTGCTAAATGTTCACTTTGCAAATGATGAGAGTCAGGATTGATTTAGTGCATGGCTGGAGGACAGCAGTGGCACTAGAGAGCTGGATTGTGTGAAGGACAAAAGAGATGTTTTCAGAGGAGTTAGAAGCAAATTCTACTTGGTTTGCTCTGTAGGATCTTGCTTTGATTAGGGTGGTTGGGAGAAGACTGCCTTTCATTGTGAGTGATAAAGGAAATAATCACCCCTTTAGGCCAATTAGTGAGAGGAACTGTGATAATGCAAAGTCCATGCTTTATGTTTGAAAGTATGAAGTAAATCAGATAAGTTCTGTGACTTACATGACTATATTTTTTAAACTCTTGCTACAAAGAAACTGCCAAAGCAGATAATTGTGCTCTAGTTAATCTGAATAGGTTTTAACTCCACTCCGTTAAACTGACTCAAAGTCAATTACCACAAGCATTTCTGTACATTTAAAGTAAAACATATGACAGAGCTTCATTGACTTCCCTCCTCTCCCACCACCCTGTCACAAACAGGGATTTATAAAGAGCTGATTAATGTTACAGGAAAACAGAAAGGCTGTCTTGATTCAGGCTGATTTGTGTGATAACAATCAATAACACCTTTTACTAGAAATTCTTCTACCCAGCAGCGTTGATGGATAATCCTTTTGGGACATTTTTGTGTATGTATTGGAAATATTCGGGCAGCTATGCTGGAGATATTTTCAATAAACAGTGCAAAAATTTCCTTCCTTCCTTTAAAGTTACACGTTTTGATACAGAGAGATGACTTAGGGCTAGAATATGACACTAGGCTGTGCACTGGTGGGTGGGGGTGGTACAGATGTGTGTGCAGGGAGGGGATGTGTATGCTGAACCAACCCACTGATAGCCCACAAGGCACCTGGGTTTTCAGTTGCAATTCTTTAGTTCTGGCCTATATCAGCAGCAAAAAGCAACATACTTCCTGCCAGTACTGCTAAGCTGGCCAATGAGAGGAAAGTAGTGATGGAGCAAAAGCTCCACCCATTTCCTGCCCTTCTGTGCCTATCTGCTTTGGCAGGCACGCTGGCTTCTGGGTACTAGTCAGCCTAGGTCAGGGCTTAGAGGGCCAGAAAAGAGGAGTTCTATCACTTAAGCTTTGTTGAGTCACATTGGGACCCCTGAGGGTTTCATTCTAATTTGTCTATTCAATATACCCAATGAAGTGATTGGGACTTGGAGAGATGGGGAAAGAAAAGGAATTAAAAATTGTCACTAAAAATAATGTTGCAAAATAGCTGATCTTCCTGCATCATCCAGGCATAATAAGCATAATAGCTACAAAATAAAATGGAGCATTAGACACAGACTAGATGTGTCAGGAAGAAGACACCAGATAATCACTTTTTCCCTTAAATACAGACAGCAGATGAAGTTAATCCTAAAATGAATGTGGGCAAAGCTGCCCTCAGACTCAGCAAAGAGGGCATGGCTGAGAGAAGAACATCTGTTCTGGGATATGTGGAAGAGGACTGAACTCAGGGAAGGGGGTGGAGAAGGCTGGGAGATCAGAAGATCCTTGTTTTTTGGAAGACGAACCCTTGTTAAGATCTTCAGTGAAGGAGTCACATGTAATTATGTTAAGAAAACTGTAAGTGAAAGCTAATTCAGTTTCTGAACAACGTAATGGGAAAACCTGTGTTTAGGAGCTTCTGTTCCTTGTTAAAAAAAGATAAAACAACAACAACTTAGCAGTATATCCTTTGAATGTAGAAGTCTATTATAAGGAAACTTGCACAAAACTGAAGCCTGGATGAAATTTGTTGGCCCTATCGCTTATTGTTTAGGAACAGTTTAAAGGAGGGTGATGTAATTAAGCAAATCAAGATGGGTTTATGGAAGATAGATCCTGTCAAACTAACTTGGTATCTTTTTTTTAATGAGATTACAAGTTTTGTTGATAAAGGTGGTAGTGTTGACAAAATATACTTCTCTAAGGCACTTGGTACCTCATGACAGTTTGATGAAAAAAATAGAATGATATAAAATTAACACTGCAAACCTTAAGTAGATTAAAAGCTATATAACTTATATGTCTTGTAATTTCACATGGGCAAGCATCATGAAGCTGGTGTGTTTCTAGTAGGGTTCTGCAGTTCTTGGCCCTACCTTATTAACGTTTTTATCCATACTCTCTGGAAGAAAACACAACATCATCGATGACTGATTTTCAATGAGAAAGAACAAAGAGGACAGATAGGTCATTGGTTTGTGGGAAATAATTAGCTGAACATGAGCTCCCACTGTGTCCAAATAGCTAATGAGATCCTGGGATGGGTAAACATGGGATTCTTGAGTAGGAGTAGAGAGGTTATTTTACCTTTATATTTGGCATTAATGCAACTGTTGCTAGAATATTGTGCCCAGTTCTGATGCCCACAATTCAAGAAGGTTTTTGGTAAATTGGACAGGGTTGAAAAAAGAACCACAAGGATATTTAAAGGGTATTGAAAGACAAAGAATTCAGTCTATCTAGGTTAGGAAAGAAAAGGCTAATGAGTGTTGATTATCATTTCTAAGTATCTGCATGAGGAACAATTATTTACTAATGGGCACTTCAATCCAGTAAAAAAAATGTATAGTTTGATGCAGGCCTGCTGACAGGAGGCGCAAAGGGGGCAGTTGCCACAGGGCCCAGAGGGGCCCGATGCTCCCAGCCATTGCCACCACCACTGCAGGAGTGGCAGTGGCTGGAGCTTTGGGTCCTTTAAATCACCGCCAGAGTACTACAGAGTGCACTCCAGGTGGCTCTGAGGGATGAGGGAGGAATTGGTGTAGCATGTTCTGGGCAGTATTGAAGACTGGTTGGCCCCACCCTCCACTTTTCCGAGGGGCACAGAAAGTCTGTTGCCCCCTGCTTTGATCCAATGACTAGAAGTGAAAAGCAGACAGATTCCACGTGGAAACAAGATTAAAATTTTAATGGTGAGAGTAATTAATCATTGGAGCAGTTTACCAAGGTTCTTAGTGTATTCTCCATCCCCAACTAAAATGTGTGCCTTTTCTTTAAATTTTATGCTCTAGTTCAGACAGGACTTAATTCAGTGAAGTCTTTTGTAAATGGTCTGTCTAGGCAAATATGATTGTCCCTTCTGGCATTAATATCTATGGATCAATGAATTCATGATGTAATTAAGCATATTATGTTGCGAATGAACAGAAATAATACAACATTTTCTAATACAGAAAATAGAATACTTACTACATTTATTAGTTTATAATAATAATGCCCAAGACAACTAAACTTTTACAAGGCTATGATTTTAAACCTAAAAAAGGCTAAGCTTATTAAGAGCTAATGATAATGTATCATACTGAAGTTTAACCTTCTTTAAAATATATCAGTGAACCTTTATAGGTGATAAAAGTTAGGGATAAAAAGTGTGAGCTAAAATAGCTTTCTTTCTTAACTTACTTAGGGGGAGACTGATTTATTATTCCTAATGTCCTTGTTCACTTTAATATCCTCAATCTGAACACTCCATACACTCTTTTCACCCCATCTGCTAATGATTTTTACGATTTTGAGGAGGGATTGTTTTTCTAACTTTGTTCAGCTGTCCATCTCTTAATATCTATTTTAGACATTGCTGATAGTACCATTCAACCTGATATCCTAGAGGGAGACTCAGAAGACAAAGCTAAGAGAGCATTTCAAAAAGGCCTCTTCAACTAGTTTTTTAAAAGGTGCTATTTTTTTCTCTGCTCCACAAAGGGCACATGGCATAAGAAAAAAAAACCCCAAACAGCTCACGCCTGTGCTTCACAGAAATAGTATGCTCCTCTTTCTTTCAGAAATTAGCAAGCTGAGCTAGTGGAAACTATTTTGTTAGCTTTTGTATTTCTCAAAAATGTTTCAAACCACAAGCATATACATTCAGCCACATATTTACAAAGGGACGATCCCCTCTTTTTTAATAGTCTCAAAAATCACACAGAGGGGCATCTTTGTTAATGCTACAGAGCTATATGTTGTACTAGGACTCACACTTAGAAGAGACTTTGACCTATCAGGGAAGACTGAAAGAACTGGGTTTGTTTACTTTGGAAAAGAGAAGACTGAGATATGATAGCAGATTTCAAGTATCTAAAAGGGTGTTACAAGGAGTATGGAGAAAAATTGCTCTTGGCCTCTCATGACAGGACAAAAAGCAATGGGTTTAAACTGCAGCAAAGGAGGTTTAGGTTGGACATTAGGAAAAACTTCCTAACTGTCAGGGTAGTTAAACATCAGAATAAATTGCCCAGGGAGGCTGTGGAATCTCCATCACTGGAGATATTTAAGAGCAGATTAGATACACATCTATCAGGGATGATCTAGATGGTGCTTGGTCCTGCTGTGAGGGCAAGGGACAGGACTTGATGATTTCTTGAGGTACCTTCCAGTTCTAGTATTCTATGATTTATGAAGGTACATTTTGTCATTTGAGACAATGGTAAACATTCTATTGATATGAATGGCAGCTTGATTAGGTTCTTTATGAGTAATACTTAAAAAAACTAAGTTTGTTAGGCAGAATTTTTTTTACCCTGAGTTGAAAAAAGAAAGCTAGGATTTAAAATTAGTGGTAATCTATATCCCATTAAAGTCTACAGAAATCTTTCCATTGACTTAGATGAGAGTTTGATGAGGCTGCTAGAATTTTTCAAATTCTGATAAAATTAGAAATGACCTGAATATTTTCTCAAATTGCAAAACAATACAAAACTTAAAAAAAATGACAGGTTTCAGTAAGAAAACAACATATGGTAGATCTGCATTTTGGATCATATCTTCCTAGATTTTGACACCTAACGAGGCTTTGATAAATTTTGGAACAAGCTTCCATATTTGGATACTTATCCAAGTGCTGATAAATCAGACTTTGGAGATTTGCCCACTATATTTCAAGTGGACTTTCATTATCTTACCTAATAGATAGTAAACATTCTTGGTGAAGTAGGATTTTACACACGACTTCTCAGAAAAGGCTATGTTGTTTTTGTACTCCTTTTTTTGTCAAACCAGGAGACACACACACATACACATTATATTTGTGCTTATACATATTTGTTAGGTATTCCCTTACAATAGTGTTCCATCCACCTTTCTTCCCCTACCACCTGTTTTATTGCTTTCAACTAGAATGTCACAAATTGATGGCCATTCTCTGTTAAGGGTTTGCATTCCAAAGTGAACTTACGTATGTAGATATTCTATCATATTGAATGGGATATCATTGTTAATAAACTACGTGCATACCATAGGACAAGTCTACTCTGGGGAGCTACTTTGAAATAATAAGACGAGTGTCCACAATACCAAGCCTGCTATTTTAAATAAGGGTCTTGTTGTTTCAAAATAATAACTCCTGCTTGTGAAGAGAAATACGCTTATTTTGAAATAGTTATTTTGAGAGTTATTATTTTGAAATAACCTGGTAGTATAGACATAGCCTAAGTGTTCATATGGTGAGAGCACCCAGCAACCCCATCATGCTAGCTTCTGGATATACACATAGGAGAAGACAGTTGGTGTCTTGAAAAGATGATAATCTAAATAAAGATGGACAGAGCGTAGGAGAGGAAATAGGCAAAATCATAGAATTATAGGACACTAGAACTGGAAGGAACCATGGGAGGTCATCGAATCCAGTCCCCTGCTCTCATGGCAGGACTCAGTACCTTCTAGACCATCCCTGATAGATGTCTATCTAACCTGTTCTTAAATATCTCTAGAGATGGAGATTCCACAACCTTGCTAGGCAACTTATTCCAGTGTCTAACCACACTAACAATTAAAAGGTTTTTCCTCATGTCCAACCTAAACCTCCCTTGCTGCAGTTTAAGCCCATTGCTGCTTGTCCATTCCTAAAAGGCCAAGGAGAAATTTTTTTCTCCCTCCCCCTTGTGACACCATTTTAGACACCTGAAAACCACTATAATGTCTCCTCTCGGTCTTTTCCTTTCCAAACTAAACACGCCCAATTCTTTCAGTCTTCTTTCATAGGTCATGTTATCTAGACCTTTAATCATTCTTGTTTCTCTTCTCTGGACCTTCTCCAATTTCTTCACATCTTTCTTGAAATGTGGTGCCCAGAACTGGACACAATACTCCAATTGAGGCCTAATCAGTGCAGAGTAGAGCAGAAAAATGACTTATTGTGTCTTGCTCAAAACACTCCTGTTAATGCATACAAGAATCATGTTTCTTTTTTTGCAACAGCGTCACACTGTTGACACATATTTAGCCTGTGGAGCACTATGACCCTTAGATCATTTTCTGCAGTACTCCTTCCTAGTCAGTTGCTTCCCATTCTCTATGTGTGAGACTGATTGTTCCTTCCTAAGTGGAGTACTTTGCATTTGTCCTTATTAAACTTTATCCTATTGAGCTCAGACCATTTCTCCAGTTTGTTCAGATTATTTTAAATTATGACCCTATCTTCCAAAGCAGTTGCAACCCCTCCCAGCTTCGTATAATCTGCAAACGTAATAAGCATACTCTCTATGCCAATATCTAAATCGTTGATGAAGATATTGCACAGAACTGGTCCCAACTTGTTATGCCCTTCCAGCAGGATTGTGAACTGTTAATAACTACTCTTTGAGAATGGTTATCCAGCCAGTTATGCACCCATCTTATAGTAACCCCATCTAAGTTGTATTTGCCTAGTTTATTGATACTAATATTGTGTGAGACAGTACCAAATGCCTTACTGCAGTCTAGGTATACCACGTCCACCGCTTCTCCCTTATCCACAAGACTTATTATCCTATCAAAGAAAGCTATCTTTAAAATAATTTGCTCAAGGTCACACAGCAGGACAGAGGTAGCGCCAAGAATAGAACTTAAGTATTCCAGGTTCCAATACAGTGCTCTATCAAATGAACCAAGCTGCCTCTCAATGCTGGTACAGGCACTGAATACATCAAGTGGGTCTCTCAGGCATCCAAAGAAGTTAATAGCACAGCAAGAACTTTATGCGGGGGGAGGTGTGTGTCTCAGAATCACCAGGTTTCAGCTTCCAGAGAAGTTTTATTTATTGTTATGAACCAACAGAAATGAGTCTCCCAAAAAAGTGCCAAGTTGCAATATGCACAAGATGTTAGAATACCCAATGCTACAACTAGTCAAAAAACAAAGCGTTTTTTTACTGAGCAAATGTTACAGAATTGATGGATAGAAAGGCAAAGTAAGGGAACCTTAAAAAAGGAAGGGTGGAAGCCTGTCTTTTTTTCTATAATTCAATGGTAAAATCCTGGGCTTTATTGAAGTCAATACTAAAACTTCCATCGACTACTGTGGGACCAGGATTTCATGTCAGGATGAGATAAGTCTGGAATTTATTTACAGAGCTGCGTATAGCCGCTATTCAAAAGTATACCTAAGATGAGATTTTCTGAATCTTAGAAATATTAATGATAACAAGACAAAGACAGGCTACAGAAAGAATTTTAGTAACATCATGCTAGATTATTTCTATCTGGGAATTATTTCCCCAGTGGTTAAGGAGATAGCTCATAATGACTGTAATGCCCCTCCAGCATTGCACTGTGAATTGTGTCTATTTTATTTAACTCTTGAGCTAAGATATTTTGTTTTGTAAAATTGTTGGAATGTGATGTATTTCACAACCACTATAAAAGAGACTGGTACAAATCAGCAGGCACACTGATCTTATGGCATATTTCCATTGCTTGCATGGGGATTTGTTGGCCTTTTGTGCTGGTCTACTGTATCTGTCTGTGAAGTTTAAAGAGTTTTGGCCAGATCCTCTGATCCACACTGGCAATGGAAAGGGACTGGAGACATATTGCCATATGAGAATTCCCCTGGGACAGGAGAAATCCTCAACTGAAGTAGATCTGGTAAAGCTACATCCTATGCGGTCCTCTATTCTGGACCTGGTGCAGAAGAGATGCCAGGACATGAAAGGGCAAGATGGGTTATTGCAGGAGGTCTATTGTACTCTGGCTATTCTCAACAAGAGTGCACTCCACTGGGAAACATTATTAGTCATCACAGAGTAGAAGTTTCTTTGGCAACTCTAACTTCTGTTAGGGTAAAACCTGAGGACAAGGGAACTTCAGTAGTTGTCTTATTACCTAGAGACAGAATGTGGTGAAGAATCATTTCTACTTTACAGTTAAAACTGCTTCGCTCCACATAGATAAATCCCCAAAACCTCACTGAAATGCTGACCTAAATGTTAGGCAAAATGAGTTCATTTCTTTCCCCACATCTGATTTCTCATATAATTTTTAAATTAATTCCCATGGAGGATGTTTGTTTTCACTAGTCAGTATCAGAAACAAATGAAATCCATTGAAAAACAAACCTAAAACAAGACAATAGGATTGCAATTCATTTAGGGTACGTCTACACTGCATGCTTATTTCAAAATAAGCTATTCTGGAAGAAATACTCCAAAATAGCTTATTTCAAAATAGCACATCTACACGACAGGGAAGCCTCAAAATTAGTCTGAGGCAGGCTTCCCTAATGTGGATGTGCTACCTCAATTTAGAGTCCCAGGAGGCACTGGGGAGTAATTACTTTGAATGCCCCTGAAGAGGAGCTATTTCTAAATAGCAACAGTAGAGCATTCACACTACTGCTATTCTGAAATAGCTATTTCAGAATAAGCGTTATTCCTCGTGGAATGAGGTTTATGGATTTTGAAATAAGCTGTCTATTATTTTGAAATGATTTCAAAATAATGGAATTGCTGTGTAGATGCTCGCATGGTTATTTCAAAATAACTGTGCTGTGTAGACACCCTTACAGAGGTAGTTTGAGGTAAAAGTCTAAATACAGTTTCTTTATCTAAAAAAATTACCATTTTTATTTATTGAAGACGAGTGGCTTCAGATATGTATGCTTTCCTTTGCACAACAAAACTGTCAGCTATATTTTGTACTTGTGTCATCTCAATTCTTTTTCTCCCTTTACAGAAATTTACAGAGCTCTATATTTTCCCCTGAAAGCTGTATGCTTTTCAGTGGGGCAATGTAAGGACAAATCAATGAGACAAGTGTTGACACTGAATCGTCAGGGGTTTCAAACTGCCTAAAGATATATTAATTCACAATAAATTCTTTTATAAGATATCCATTCTGCTAAATATCTGCCAACATGAATACCAGATAATGGGAAATTATAAGAACCAGATCTGTAGCCATTACTCAAGACTGCAAGAGCAATGCCAGATTTATCAGGTTCAGTTCAATTTTAATGCAATTCATTATAGACATCACACGCTGTCCTGATAATTATCAGTCATTTAAAAAAGAGGCTTCATTTTTATAAAATGAGAATGATTATAAATCTTTCTAAAGTTAATACCATGTTTAATTCTTCACAGAAATTTCTCTCTTCTACTACCCGTAAATTCAAAGCAGAGTATTTTCCCAGGACAATAATTATATTGTTTACTTCTTGTTAATAATTTAGAATAATATTTACAAATGTACCCTCCACTGCTACACTTATACACACGAGTAACTACTCACATGAGGTGACATTCATCCTATGCAGAGAACCAGCACAAAGTCTATGTATCATTTAAGCCCTACTTACAATATCAATATAGGACAATTTTTTCCCAATTGACTGAGATTTTCAAAAGATTATGGAGCAATTAGTTTCTTGTCTCCCCATGAAATCCAGTAGGAGATGGGTCTCAAATAGCCTTTTGAAAGCACAAGTACCAGGGAGACAAATATTTGGAAGTCTTCAGAATCAGTGTTAGAAATTTGCTGCTACAGCCCCATCTGTAAATGAATGTCAGAATATTGTTCTTGTATTTTTAAAAAATACATTTTAAAGGTTTTTTCAAGATATGTTTTCAATTGTTTTTGATGGAGTGCAATAAAAGGCACTGGAAATCTGTTTTACAAACTTACTGGGGATTCAGGAATTCATAAAATGGAACAGCTCAAAATGACAGCAGGCATGGTGCGTAAGTTGCAGTATGGTGCAGTGCATCACTTCTTTCTTGTCCTTCAAACCACTTCAGAGCGATTTTCTAGGAACTGAAGGCATTGGTATATAAAGAGATGTCAATTTGTTCTCCATTGACATCACTTTTGTAATATAATTCCCCCCCCCCTTTCATCAGAGAAAATGGTTTGTATAATGGTTGTTTATAAAACGGGTGGTCATAATTTGAAGTTCGACTGTATAGCAGGCTTGCAAGGAATATTATAGAAAAGAAAAAAGCAGTGATTGAATACACTTTTATGTCTGCGTTGTCAAAGGAATATTTCTACCAGAAAAGGACTTGATTTCTATACTGTGGAAAATAAAATGGGAAAGGGAAAAATAGGTGGGAAAATGTCACATCTCACATGATCTACATTACAGATGAAAAAGTAGGTTGTGCCCACGAAAGCTCCTGATACCATCTGCATGTTTTGTTAGTCTCAAAGGCTATGTCTAGACTACGTGGCTCCGTCGATGGAGCCATGGAAAATAGTTTATTCAGCATAGACAAAGAAGTGGGGATTTAAATATTCCCTACTCCATTAAAATAAACATGGCCACCACGATGTGCTGACGATCAGTTGATCCGGCACAGCTGGGCAGTCTAGGTGCACCGCAGTTGACAAGGAAAGCCTTTGTCGACCGCTCCAGTAAACCTTGTTTCATGAGGCATACCGGAGCAGTCGACAAAGGCTCCCTTGTCAACCGCAGCATGTCTAGACTGCCCCGCTGTTCTGGATCAACTGATCGTTGGCACAGTGCAGTGGCCATGTTTATTTTAATGAAGCAGGGATTATTTTAATCCCTGCTTCTTTGTCTATGCTGAATAAATTATTTTACATGGCTCCGTTGACAGAGCCATGTACTCTAGACATAGCCTAAGGGTATGTCTGCACTAGCCCCCTAGTTCGAAATAGGGATGCAAATGTAGACGACCGAAATTGCTAATGAAGTGGGGATTTAAATATCCCACGCTTCATTAGCATGATCTCACCGGCACGCTTACTCTGCTCAACAGCTGTTCCGAAAGTGAAAGTGCGCACCGGGACGTGTTAGTTCGAACCGAACCTCTTGGGGGTTTAGAGGGGGATGGGGCACATGACTTATGAGGAGAGGCTGAGGGAACTGGGATTATTTTTAGTCAAGAGAAGAGTGAGGGGGGATTTGATAGCAGCCTTCAACTACCTGAAGGGAGGTTTCACAGAGGATGGAGGTAGGCAGAATGACAGAATATGAACCAATCGTCTCAAGTTGCAGTGGATATTAGGATAAACTATTCCACTAGGAGCGCGATGAAGCACTGGAATTGGTTACATATGGAGATGGTAGAACCCCCATCCTTAGAAGTTTTTAAGGCCTGTCTTGGCAAAGTCATGGCTGACATTATTTAGTGGGGGTTGGTCCTGCTTTGAGCATAGAGCTGGAGTAGATGACTTTCTGAGGTCTCTTCCAGTTCTAACTTGCTGCAGATCTATGACTGACATTCAGAATTTTACAGTTCTGCACATGTAAGTAGATAAAGTTACCTTAGTGTTTGACATTTACTGTGAAGACAATTTAATTGGATCTTTAACTGTAAATATGTGTACTGCAACAACTTTGTTATTATTATCCATCATCACCTCATCACTACTAACAACTATAGATAAAGCCGTGTAAATCCACAGATATCTGCTTCATATCTGCAGGTATCCATATTCACAGCTATGGAGGCAGATATCCGTGGTTCTTTTTTGTGGATACGGATGTGGATGCTAATTTTCTATCCACACAAAGCTCCAACTATAGAATCTGATGCAGCTTCCTTAAAACCAATGTAAACTTGCACTCATTTCAACAGTTTCAGTAATTCCAGTGCTGTTATTTTAATGTTCTCTGCTTAACAATTTAACTGATGAACTAGATGACAGCTACATTGTAGCCAAATTTAGCATTTTGTGGGTTGTTCCAGTTGGGAAGAGAAATTTGATGCAATCTCACTCACTGACAAAGCTTATACATAAAGTCCTGTTTCTCAGAAGAAAAAGTAGGAATCAAATAGCAGGAGACAGTTTCTCTGCTTGCTGTTTCAAAACTGCCTTTCCATATAACATTTTGCATCCCCCAAAAGTTCTGGTTCTGAGCTTTCTCTAAAGGTGGTGGGGGGCTTCCCCCCTCTCGAGGGTTGCCGCCCCAGTCCGGGGCATAGTTCAGACTGCTCGGGCCTAGTCCTTAGTACGCCGGCTCTGAGGCCTAGTCCTTCAGCTGAGCCCCCACTCGCCGGGATTCAGGGCAAGAAAGGTAGGGGGGCCTGGGCCCTCCCTCTCCACTGGGCCCCGACCCAGGTCCCTATCAGTGGCAGGCGGTTCCCACCCCTGGCTCAGCGGGGGTCCCTCCCCACAATGCGCCGAGCCCTCAGGGGCTTTTCCAGCTCTCTGCCCTGGGTCGCTTCCTACCCCTTTCCCCCGGCCCGTCGCGGTCCCACCTGTTGGCGTGAGTCGGGTGGCGGTAGTGGCACTTCCCAACTTAGCGTCACGGTTTGCGGTGGCCGGTCCGGTGCCTGGGTCATGGGGGGCTGGCTGGTGGCTCCGTTGTTGGGGTCGAGCCCAGCTTGGGCCTGGCAGCGGCATGTTCAGTGGGCCTGGCGACTCCCTCTCTGGCAGTCTGGTCTGCGACTTGGAAGGTTGGGCGCTAGCTCTGGCTCCGACGGGGTCTGCCCCTTCTGAGCAGGCCTGCAGCCTTTTGTACCTTGGCTCTCCTGGGAGCACGCCCAGTAGGGCTGCATGGGTGGGGCCCTCTCTGCCCCCTGCGCCAGGTGGTTTCCCTGTGCTTGAGTGCGGGGCGGGGCCGCCCCGTCACAAAGGGCCATACTACCAGCACTTCTGTTATTGTCTAGGCATCGGTGTGTCCCTCCACTTGTGTTATGTTTCTGTCTCACATCAAAAATAGCTCCACCAATCAAAGCAGCTATATTTGAAACCTGTTGGGTCGCTGGATTCTGCTTTTACCCAAGATTTTTCATGTGCCTGTGATTTGGATGTTACTGCTATTGTTCCAGCCACTTCTCTAGAATGGACTCTTTACATTTATCCTGAATGGAAGGTAATGGTAATGACTATCCATACCAAGTTTTATCCCAATCCATAACATTATTATAACCGAGTATATGCTAAGCCTCTCTCCATCATAAGGTTATTGTCACATTCCATTAAGCAACACAAAGAAATCTTGGGCATGTATCAAGGCAAACTTGTTTTAAGATAGTAATTAAAAAAATCTTAAAGGCGCACATAGTTCACTTAACGTTTAGGGGAAAGGTAAAACTGCAGACCCCTCCCACAAGGTATTTTATAAGAACAGTATTCGAAAAATCAGAGAAAAAATAAAATTACCGCATAATAGTAATGTAATGAAGAAAGATGGCATGTAGAATGGCCAGTCACAATCTAATGGAAAAAGGATGATTAACAGCTACAATTACTGTCCAAAGTTTTTTTTAAAAAAGTCTTCTCCCTCCCTCAAAAGATCATTTCAAATCTGGACAGAAAGTCTTTACCTTTTTTTACAGTATATGCTAGATAAAGATAAATTATGAAAAACATATAAGATCAGCTGACATATCATTTGTAAAGTCGACCATTCCACAGTATAAGCATTCAGCACAATAGGTTGTGTTGTGACCATTTACTTCCTGTTGGAGCAGTGGGGTGTGGAGGGTGGGAAGAGAATGGAATCAGTGGAAGCTAAACTCCATCTACCCCCTCTCTGATTGCAGACAAGCACAACAACGGATTAGTACGACCCTGGAGTAAATCCAGATTTGCAAAATCTGGAACTCTCATTACAAGCTATTTGCTAGAGACACATGCTTACCCAATGTTTCCCTGGCCTTTCAAGTATAGGGTTTTTTTTAAATTTATTTTCAGTTGTCCTGGTTAGAAATTCTAGAAATTCTATTAGGGTACATCTACACTACAACGTTAATTCGAACTAACTTAGTTCGAATTAGTAAATTCGAACTAAGCTAATTCAAACTAACGGTCCAGACTAAAAAACTAGTTCGAATTAGCATTTTGCTAATTTGAACTAGCATGTCCACATTAAGTGGACCCTGAACTGGGGTTAAGGATGGCTGGAAGCAGTGCCGGCAGGGCATCAGAGGAGGAGTTAGAGCATGGAGATGCTGTCTCAGGCTAGCCGAGTACTGTGCTTAAAGGGTCCCGACCCCCACCCCGGACAGACAGTTCTCAGGGGTACCCCGCTTGCCAAGCAGTCCTGGCTTGGATTGCCCGGAGTACCCACACTGGGCACATCACAACACTCAGCCATCAGACTGGCTGCATTTGCCGCAGGCTGCCATCTGGGAAGAGGGGGCAATTGAGGGGCTGCAGGAGAGCTTCCACCCCCAGAAGCCTGCAGAGCCAGCCCAGTCCTCCCCATTGGGGGCTCGTGCCCCATTCCTCCCTTACCTCCTTCCACTTACCCTTCCCTAGCCCCTCTTCTTGATGTACAAAATAAAGGACAATTGTGTTCAAAAATGGAATCTGTCTTTATTGAACAAAACTGGGGGAGACTGAGAAAAGGAGGTGGGAGAGGGGAAGAGAGAGGCTGGGAGACGGGAGGGCAACTAAAATGATCAGGGGTTGGGAACAGGTCCCATATGAAGAGAAGCTAAAGAGACTGGGACTTTTCAGCTTAGAAAAGAGGAGACAGAGGGGGGACAGGATAGAGGTCTCTAAAAGCAGGAGTTGGGTGGAGAGGGTGCATACAGAAAAGTTCTTCATTAGTTCCCATAAAGAAGGACTAGAGGACACCAAAGGAAAGGAATGGGTAGCAGGCTTCAAACTAGTAACAGAAAGTTGTTCTTCACAAAGCAAAGAGTCAACCTGTGGAACTCCTTGCTGCAGGAGGCTGTGAAGGCTAGACCTAGAACAGAGTTTAAAGGGAAGTGAGATCAAGTCATGGAGGTTGGGTCCATGTAGTGCTATTAGCCAGGGGGTAGGAGTGGTGTCCCTGGCCAAGGTTTGTGGAAGGCTGGAGAGGGATGGCACGAGACAAATGGCTTGGTCACTGTCTTCGGTCCATCCCCTCCAGGGTCCCTAGGGTTGGCCGCTGTCTGCAGACAGGCTACTGGGCTAGATGGACCTTAGGTCTGACCCAGGACGGCCATTGTAAGCTAAGGGCTCAGGGTCGGGGGTCTCAGTGGACCCCCTTGATTCTCTTGCACACCTGCTCCTGGGTGGCCAGGCTGGCAGCTCTCCTGCCCTAGCCGGCCACTTTCCTGTGCCTAGTGCCGAGATCATGGACGAGGTCCACAGTGTCCGCACTAGCCCAGGCGGGTGCCCGCCTCTTGCGGTCCCAGGCAAGCTCCCGGGAGCCGCCAGCCTGGTCCCGGGAAGAGGGGGAGGGCTGGGGGGCATCGGGTGGCTGGCTCGATCCGTGCCAGGTGCAGAGTCTGCTGGCTGGGTGCTGGCAGGCTTGCACCTGGCATGGGCACCGTAGCCAGCCCGTGCCCCTTTAAGGGATCCAGGGCCGGGAGGGGGGGCAGAAGAGTTTCCCTGGTGTTGGCCAGAGTGGCCACCAAGGAAAGCTGGGGAGGGCTAGACTCCCACTAGTTCGAATTAAGGGTCTACACAGCCCTTAATTTGAACTAGTAAGTTTGAACTAGGATTAATCCTCGTGGAATGAGGATTACCTAGTTCGAACTAAGCGCTCCATTAGTTCGAATTAAATTTGAACTAACGGAGCGCTAGTGTAGCACCTATGAAAGTTAGTTTGAACTAACGTCTGTTAGTTCGAACTAACTTTGTAGTGTAGACATACCCTTAGAATTGATCTCACAGGATCTTTTGTAAGACATAGTTTGTATTTTATTATGAAATAGCAGACAAAGTATTGCTAAACACTTTGGCTACATCTACACTGTGGCAGTTTTTCAGAAGAGGAAATGCAAATGAAGCACTCATTTGCAAATCTCGCACTCTGATCTGCATATTCTCATCTGATCCTTTTTGCAGGAGAGGTTTTTGCAATTAAAAGCCCCGTGTAGATGGCACCATTTGTCGGAAACAACCCGTTTTGCGCAAGATTCTGTAAACCTCGTTTTTTGAGGAATAAGGGAACTTGTGAAAAACAGGGGTTTTCCCTATTCACTTAGGATTGCAGGACTGTTTTCTTCATTTCTTTGTTGCTTAATGGGAACAGGTTATTTTTTATAGATGCCTTTTATAGCCTGTCTTGGAACTCTTTATTCCAGCACCTCAGGGAGTGAAGACGTGTCAGGTGATGCATGCAGGTTGTCAAGATTTGGATTCCTCCATCTCTGTGGCAGGGGGTTGGTAGGTTTGGAGAAAGTGGACAGAAAAGCTGCTTTCGGCAACAATCAGAATAGCAAGACTATTCAGTTTTGCCTGTAGTCAGCTTTCAAGCATGGCCTCTGCTCCCCACTGGTGGTCCTCTGTTGACCACTACAAGCATGAGAATGAGCTGTTTGAATCTATTCATGCATGAGCATGTTGCTACCCCTCATTTCCAATCAGTGTTAGGTCACTAGAAAGCCAAGCTTGTCACAAAGGTCAATTTGCCCTTTCGTTAAGTGCTACACAAGTGGGTGAGAAGAGGAAAATAAAATGGTAACAAGTGGTCCCTGGTTGTGTTCTTGGGTCATCCCTGGGTTACAGCAAGCTTCATCCCTGTGAATCAGGGGTTCTCATTTTGTGAACTTTTCTCCTCTGTCTTTTTTTCCTAAAAAGCAGGAATCTCAAACTGTGCACCTCTTTCTGGAAGTGGACAAGTGTGTACTAGGTAACATGGTTTTGCCTAGATTTTACTATATTTTTCCATCAATTACTGATGCCATACAGTAATTGATGGAAAAATATAGTAAAATCTAGGCAAAACCATTTTAAAAATAAATGTTTTCTTTGAAAGCTCAAACGAATGGTGAAACAATTTCTCAAAGATAAGTATTTTTACTGTTTGACTTCAGCTTTTGAAGTGAGAGTGCAGAATCCATTTGTATAAAGACAGAACTGAGTTTTTTAAAGAATATTTAATATTTTTAAAGCTCAGGATGAAGAGACATGCCAATCTTCAATGTAAAGGGCTTTTTATTTATTATGGCTGTTTGAAACTCAAACATTCCTCTTCTAAAAATGTTCTGCTTCTTTTCAGTTTTGAGATGAAGGAAATTTGCCTTTTTTTAATCATCTCTTCTCAGCAGCCATCTGGCATTATTATAAATCTTATGTTAAAGGATCAAGATTCTTTCTCAAAATGTAAAAATATTAGCTTTTCAAACATCACTCTGCTCACTTTCAATTTCCAAATGAATGAATCACATTTTCACTTGACTTCACTCAGCAGCCTTTTAAAGCAACTAAAGTCAAGTTTTAAAGCACAGGGGGAAAGGATCACTATTCTCCCTCATTGTGAAACAAATATTATTTTAAATTTGTTCCGCATTTCCCACCCATTTTGATGAAGGTATCTCTCTTCTGCAGTCTGTTCGTGTTTCTATAAAGGCATCTATTAAAGAACTGGGAGTCAAAATTCTCAAGCTATAAGAATATTAGACAAATTCCTTTATCATTGTATTACAGTCAATGTTCAAATAAAAGAAAGGATATTTGATCAAATATTGAATTATGAAGTATTTGGTTAGCACATGAGAGAGACTTTAAAATAAATTCTCTTTCTCACTCTGAATCCCAAAGGGAAAACACTCTTAGATTAAAAAAAGAACATATTCTATACAGAAAAGAGTATATCAAATATGATACAAAAACTTACATAAATATTTACCTTCTTTACTGCTTGTGGCTCTGGTACTATTAAATTAAACCCTGCGGGAAATATGACCTTAATCTGGGTATTATATGAAATCATAGTGGGATGAAGTGATTCAGGAACAAACCTGTCCCCTTCCTCTTATTTTCCCCTCTAGACTACAGATCATTGTAGCTAACGTGAAAGATGCTAGATGGCCTCGAAATCCAGATGTTTGTGCTGGAATTTCTAGGCTATGCATTTGCTATCTTTATGTCTTAGACTGCAAACTGTTGGGATTTGAAGTTAGTTTCCCTATCACTTTGCCTATCTTCTAGGGAGCTCTCCTTAGGCATGTAGGTTATCTTGACACTTCCATCATGGGAAGCCAATATTATTTGTAAGGAGAAAAATTTCTGACTGCAAGTTTCTGGCCACTGAACATGGTCATTCAAGTTAACAGTCAGGAAGGCCTTAGTGTCACAAGCATCACATTCTGTAATAGCTCTTCACAACCACGATGTGGGTGGTTTGACCTAGTGGTCAGAGCAAGAATTGGTTGGGTGCCAGTCTGGATCAAAGTCCAAGACTGGAAAGAGGGGAAACTGGGGTTGGGAAGACAGGCTCAAGTTAACAGCAGGTTAGAGGCAGACATCAGGAGCAGGTAGTACAAGGGAAATAATCCTAATTAGGGAAATCTAATTGCATGAGCAAAATCCTGTTCTTGTATTTGCTTTAGAAGCAATAAACCAATCAGGAATCCCAGAGTTCTGCCAATCAGATCTCAGGACTGGCATCCTCTCTCGGAGTTGAACCTCTAGTTCTAGGAAGAGTTAGCAGCCCATTGAGTATCAAGTCAGAATTTACTAGCTCTTAAGGGTCCAAAAGCTGTGGTCCTTAATAGAGCTCCACTATGAAGCTTGACTCTTTCCATGGTAATATACGAGAAGAAAGGATTTCCAGCAAGCTACACAGTGTGGTGTATGCAAAGATCACTCATGGATGAAGGAGATCACTGTTCTTCTTGGACATCACCAGGAACAGAGATAGGAATGTAAAATGCTAAACAAATTAGCTCTCCTTAGCTGAGAGCTGTAGCAGACTCACATCCCATGTGGATTAGACACATAGGCTGTGTCTAGACTGGCCAGTTTTTCCAGAAAATCAGCCGCTTTTCCGGAAAAACTTGCCAGCTGTCTACACTGGCCGCTTGAATTTCCGCAAAAGCACTGACTTCGTACTGTAAGAAATCAGTGCTTCTTGCGGAAATACTATGCTGCTCCCGTTCAGGCAAAAGTCCTTTTGCGCAAAACTTTTGCGCAAAAGGGCCAGTGTAGACAGCTCAGATTTGTTTTCCACAAAAAAGCTCCGATCACGAAAATGGCGATCGGATCTTTTTTGCGGAAAAGCGCGTCTAGATTGGCACGGACGCTTTTCCGCAAAAAGTGCTTTTGTGGAAAAGTGTCCGTGCCAATATAAACGCTCTTTTCCGAAAATGCTTTTAACGGAAAACTTTTCCGTTAAAAGCATTTCCGGAAAATCATGCCAGTCTAGACGTAGCCATAGAGGATATATTAAAGATCGGGTTCAATAAAAGAATCATGCCTAACAAAGGATACACTTCTTTGAGCATTGACGTTTTGCTGGCATGGAAACAACTTCTCAGAATATCTTTCCCATGTAGGAGATGAGCACTACTGCCAAACAAGGTTCAATGGACCCTTTGGTATTAAAGGCTCTAACACAGAGAGCTTTCTATTCCTAGTTTTCCTGTTCCTCAGCATAGTCTGAAGTGTTTTCTCAGTCATCTGAAAGAGGTTATCCCACTGGGAACAGCTTCTTGTTAAAATGTTAATCTGCTGACTATGACTGTGAATGTGACTTCTCTGAGATGTTATTAGGCATCCATATGTCATGTACCTTATTTTTCTCACAGTTCAAAGCATAGTGTGTCTGACACAGTCATTTCTTAAGTATAACCCATAATTTGCATTTCTATGATAGTGGCTCTTTCATACCTGCACTTCTAATTATTATAGAATAAAGTAGTGCCATATAAATCTTTTAGTACGGGAGAATTCTTGTATTAATTGCTGCTTTGAAAATTATACAAATTATTGGTCACACATCATCTGGACTTTCTGCATCCCGTAGTTACCTAGTTCAAAGTTACCTAGTCCCTCAACTTTGCTTATTTAACTAAGCAATTTTTGTGTGTATGAAAGTACAAATATAAAGAACTCCCAAGAGTTTTAGTAGGAGGGTAGGGCTCAGACCATTAAATCTTCTTTTCCCAAGCAAAACAAGAATCCAAGTTAGACAAAAGACTTCCTTTTCCCCAAGATGCTAAATCCACACCTCTGCTGGTTGAAGGTTAAATAACCCTTTTTCTCTACCTGGGCAAAACAATTTTATCCTCTCTGGATATATGGCTCAATCCAAGTATCTATGTTCTCCCTGGATAGCCAAGTGTTTCACACAATGAGTTAACAATTCAATAATCCTTTCTTCACCAAAGTCTTAGCTCTGGACTCTTTCTAGTAATGCAGGAATCAACTGGGGACTTCTTCCCATCCTCACTGGAAGACATGCCCTGGATCAGCTAAACAAAAACACCAGTTAAGACTGGGCCTCCAGCTGACACTTGTATTTTGTTACCCAAACCATTTCCTTCATTTGTGACTCCCTATCAGAGATGAGAACAAATGTGCCTTAAGGGCGCAGAAAGTGCTCAGTCTCCCCCCACAGCCATCGCCTCTCTCTGGTGGAGACACACATCTCTTTCCCTTCTGCCTGGGGTACTTCCGAGCTGAACAGTTCCCTGCTTCACTGTTTTTCCCCCAGCAGAGATGGGTGCCCATGCAGCCCTGCTTACTTTCTCTTTAGAGACAGTGAAGCGTGTCAGCCCACAGCTGTAGATACCATGCAGATAGCTTTACCCAACCCTACTTGATTCTCAGGGTGGAAGAACAACAGGAAAAAAAACCCATTAAAAGCAATAAAAGAAACTCAGTGCACGTTAATAAGCTTATTAGAGATCATCCCAACTCAAACACAGGATCTAACGAGAGATGTCCCTCAACATCCTGTCCACGGGGGCCTCCTTATCAATTCAAGTTCATCAGAATTTCAGCTCAGAACCAGCACCCAGTCTTATGCAGTGTCAGTAGGCCTAGCCCTTTCAACCCTTCCCTAAGGACAGGGACCCTCTCTTGCTGGATCAGGAAGATGGCTCTGACCCTCTTTTAAAAATAGACTATTCATCACCAAATCCTCTCTCTGTCTGTTGGTCCCTGGTGAATCCAGTTTTAACTCCTACATGGAAACCTCTTCAGGTGGGCCTTTCAAGCAGCTGGTAATCAAAGGAATTATAACAGCATAACCCTTTTCCTAAAGGAATATATAAAATTCCACAATAACCCATATACAATTGCTTTTTAACATATTGGACTATAAAGACATTAAATCTCATGCAATAAGGTTTATCTTAGTTCTACAAAGTCTACTTTAATTCCATAAGGTTTGTCCAGGATTTGGTAGGATACAGTCAGTTTGTCACAAAACCTAGTCTGGATTTTTCTATATTCTCCATAAGTTTAGGCCTCACAAATACTCTCTCATAGTCTCTTCTGGCTGCTTCTCCAGTAAAATTCATAGACAGCCTTTCTATCTTTCAGCATTCTGAGCAATAAGCAATTATATCTGTTTTTTTAAATCATCTGGTCATCACATGACTGCTGTGTCATATGATCAAAGAAGAAACTCAGACAGTAGTGAGGAGGAGGGCAAATGCTGAGAGGGAGAACTGATGCTGATGTATCCTTACAGACCCCACTCACTCTGTGTCAAAACCCTTAAATGAATAACATAATTGTTCAATAAACAGCAGCACAGAGCAACAGTTAGAGGTTTTCCAATGGAAGATGTTCTGATTTAAGGGTGTTGTTAGTTTTGCAAACAGATTGAGGATGGTATACATTCAAGCAAAAGTTTTCATGAAAAACTTAGTGTTGAGGGGTAAGACCCCAGAAGCCTGAAAGTTGGGGTCTGTGCCCGCTTTCCGTTGGGCAAATACAGCCCGTAGACCCCATTCCACTCAAATATCCCTCTACCAGGATACAGGTCCCTTCTAGCAGGGTATATACGACCTTGCTGGCCTAGTCCCGAAGTACAGATCCCTCTATTACAGTAAATACAGCCTCACAGGCCTAGTCCCAAAGTACAGTTCCTGCTAGCAGGGTAAATACGGCCCTCCAAGCCTAGTCTCACACACATGCCCCTCTCTCAGGGTCACTGAGGCCTAGTCCAAAGGGAAGCCAGCTAGGGAGCTGGATTGTTGTGGGGTGGGGACGTAGGGGTACTGGGCTCTCCCTCTCCACCAAGTCCAAGCCCAGGTCCCTGTTGGCAGTGGAGGGTTTCACTGCCTGCTTGGTGGGGATGCCGGCCGAAGCGCGCTGAGCTCCTGGAGGACAATCCGCCACCCTGGGCCACTTCCCACCATCCCTGGTGCTCTGATCTGCTCTTGGAGTGTTGCTCGGCATGTTGCTCCCCCCCCGGACGGCCTCTTGGCCGGGGCTGTTGCTGGGGCTGCGGCTGAGTTGCCTGCTGCTGGGGCTGCTCTGGAGCTTGGGACTGAGCTCCTTCCCCTCTAGTAGTCAGCCCAGACTGAGTGGCTCCCTGGGTTTTAATATCTGGTCTCCCTTGCGAGCATGCCCTGCAGGGCAATGAGGGCAGGACCCTTTCAGCCAGCTGAGCCAGGGCAATTCCCTGCTGTTCGGTGCGGGGTAGGTACACCCCGTCACACTTAGAAATAATTATTATTTTGTATAGTCATATTATTTTCATTTGAGCTGGGCATTAGAGGAATTTACCACAAGATCTGCCATGGAACACTTGCATTTGAGGTGAACATATCTTCTCTGTGCTCACAAGCATAATGTGATTTTCCTTGCAAGTTCACAAAGAAAGAGACTCTGTTACAAAGTCAGTCAATGATCCAGCAGGAAATGAAGCTGTTTGAAAATGAATGAAACAATGGAGCAAGTGAAATGGAAGAAAATTCATAGGATAGGGAGACTGAGTCATTAACTTGCACGTGAGACATTAAGGTCTGACCTGATTTCGCTGTTCAAAATATGAGTTGGGAGGTTGGGTTGGGAATTAAACAAGATGTTCTAGGCACTTCATTTCCTTGAAGAAAAATAACAACACATTCTGAAAATGAAAAAGTGAGGAGGAGGGAACAATAGGTTTATGACTTCCCAAATAAAGTGGAATGACAGTTTGCTGTTAATATCCATGTGGGTAGGGAGGTAGTTTATTTTATTTTATTGGATGCAAGGCTAACCAAGGAGAGAAAAGAGAGACTTTTTATTCTGAATATAGAATAATGGAAAAGTAGAAAACAAAGAAGCATATTATACCCTCAAGTATTCTACTGTTGGACTCTGTAACAACACTAGCATTGGCACAACAAAATCAGGCTATCGTCTCTGATGCTTTACAGCATCCATTGTCATCATCTTGAAAATAATGTGATAGAAAAACAATAGCAACCCATTGGATATAAAAACATGCTGGTGCCCTAGATTCTATGTTGACCTCTTACACGTCATTAAAAAACAAAAATACACTTTGCAGTCATATGGAATATTTTTACAGCAAATATATTATTTGCAAAGGTAATTTCTGAAAAAAAGATTAATTTTTAGCAATCCTGAAACTCCTAATGCACCAGACAAGAATGGCTTTTTGGGCCAGTATGTGTGAAGGGGGTTTCCTGGGGAATACCGAAGGAGAAGGTAATAATTTCCCCATCCCCAAAACCCCTGCCTTCTGTAGCCAATCTCTGAGTAGAAGGTCTATTAACTATATTTCCAGAGACTGGGGATTCAAGGCTCAAGAAGTATAAGAAAGATCTACAGTGCAGGTTGGGTTCTCATTCTGAATATGAGACACTTATGAATTTGTGTGTTTTGAAGAACTTGAAGAAGCCAAAGCTGGAGCAGGTGGTAACCTCTAAGTTTTTTAGCATGCAGGTCGGTTCTTTTATTGTTTTTCAGATGTTTTTTCAGTTATGCTTTCACCTTAAGAACGCATGTGCTTGCTTACAAAGAATTGTGGGCATATTGTCCATAGCCTCTGGAGAGAAACCAAGGCACAAATGCTGGCCTTTTGGGTAGCTTGGCTTTCTTAGAATATCACAGTATAAATGAGAGAGCTGTGCAGCCTTACCATGTCAGTCAATTGGGAGAAAGAGATGCCAGTCTCTGTCCAAAAGAGTTGATGGATGAGGTAGTAGGAGTTCAGAGTAGGTGCTCTTGGAGGTCCATGAATGGGGAATAGAGGAACAATTGCTTTGAACTTTGAAACATGCCAAGCCAGCTCCAATGATCAGTCACCAGCAGGAGAAAAATGCTGCCTGCAGGGGTAAGAAGCTACAGTGAAACCTTTGTTATCCGGCACTCTGTTAACCAGAAAACATCTTTAACTCAAAATAGAAATGTGAGACCAACTGCCTCACACTATGAAACTACCAATATTAAAAATTTGAGTTTTACTATTATTGTCCATAGGTTTTTCCTAGGTTGATGGGATCCTCAGATAATCGGAATTTTTAAATAACCGGAACACCCTAATCCCAGAGTGTGCCAGATAACACAGGTTTTACTGTACAATGATTTCCTTTCTGCTCAGATCCAGATCAACAGCTGATCAGGTGGAAGATGGGAAAATGGGGATATACAGTGCTGAGCAACTCTCCACCCCATTCTGAAAATTGGGGCAAGAAGTCTGTCCTCTGTTCCTTTATAAAATGTCATCCATGTCTCCTGCTCCAAAATTTCTAACAAAGAGAGGAACCCCCTCCCCCCCACACACACAATCATTGGCATTACATGTAAGATCCGAGCTTGTATATATGGGTCAGGGTAATGGAGTATAAAACAGTGCTCCCAGTATGTGTTTGGAACTCTGGAAACACTCGGTTATCTAATTATTGTGGCTAAAATCTGTGCATGGGGAATAGGATAGTCTATTGTTCACAGTGTCATAGATCACAGGCTGGGGCATTAGACATTTCATAATTCTCTAATAGGTGGCATACTTAATTTATGCTCACTTACTACATGTCTGCAATGATTTCTTTTCCTTTTTCCCCTTACCAATGTTAACATTGTAATTCCAAAAAAATTCTACAGACTGGAAACATAATTTATATAGATTGGAGGAGCACAAAAATTCATCTGATCATAGGAAAAGGTATTTAGAATGGAAATTATTAGAAAAGCGGTTAAAAATTGGTAGAAACATAGATGATGCTTAAGAAAAAGTCATACAATTGGAAAAACAAAATTGGAGAGAGATTTTGAGTGTTTGTAGGTCTCTATTAATTCGTCACATACCAATTTCTTGTCCCATTTGGAAGCAAGTCCTCTCATTCCGATGCAACAGTGATAGGTGAAAATATAAGAATGTGCACGGACAGATAGATGGATGGACAATCTGCTTCTGTTTTTAGCTCATGTGGGAAGACAAGGTTGTTTTCTGTATGTGACAGATGTTCTCCCGGGCATTCAACTACATAGCTGATGTATTGTGGAGACTGCATTTGTCTCAATGTAGCACTTTAAGCCATCTCTCCCACTTCACTGATAGCTGCCAGTGCAGTGTTTGTGATAATGACGGCAAACAGTTCTCTAATGGGAGATGTTTTGGCCACCTTATTGATATCAATGCTGTGTTTGACTTGGCTGATAAAGAGCAGCTGAGGAGCAGGATAATTCTACAAACAATTTTTGCCATATGCCTGATCATTACTTGCACAGGGATTGAACATCTAACATCATGTCCTGCTCTGGTGCTTCTGCACAACAGCCACGATAGCACATGGACAGTTCTCTTTGGTAGTGGTGGTATTTGTTGCCAATAGGATTACCTACTAAATGAGATTCAGCTGTACATTTTCAAAGCACTAGGCAGAAGGGAGGCAGAGAAATCCTATTAACAAATAATCGGATTTGTGTTTACACTGTACCTCCCACTCACCGCCTTGAAAATTTACCCCATGCTGTCTGAATTGTCATTCCGCATAAAAGCCAATGAATTATGGTCCATTTAAAAGTAAATGCAAGAAACAGAGGAGTGATCTGAAATTTGACTGATGATTCAACAGTCATCAACTGTGGCTGTCATAAGAAATAAGATTTAATAAATTAATGAAATACAAAGATGACAGAAATGCTACAAGTAATGTAAGCTCAGCAAAACTGTAACGGTGGCACTATCTTCTTTTCAGGGTTGAATCCCGTTTTTTTAGCTTATTTCAATTAGTTGCTATACAATTGAACAAGAAACATCTTGAATGGATCCAAGGATCAGTGAAATGAATTGAGTCGGTCTTTAATTCAAATATGCAAACTAAATATCAGTATCTTCAGAATGTTTAATCTGTGTTAAACTTAATTCATCCCTCATCATTTGCATTAGAACAATCCATCTTTTTTTTTAATTGTCACAAGCTGTTTCCATTGGAGTTAATCAGGAAGAGAGAAATTTAAAGAACTGTTCCTAAGTAACAAGCACTTTACATCATATTCTACTCTATATCACAATGTAAAATGACAAATTCAAAACTAGTTAGCTCTGGTCAACAGAAGTTAAGAAGTTTTTAAAAGTTCTAGAACAAGCCACAATGAACAATGTTATATAAATTACCATGAAGGTAGTAGCAAAAAGTCTGACTTACTGACATCAAGAAAACTACCAGACTGCAGTGTTCCTAAGTATTGATCTGCTAACTTTGAATCAGAAACCAGAGATTTTTTTCATTAGTTTTAAGCTTATCATTGTCTTTATGATTAATAACCCTCCTTCCCTCCAAAAAACCCTCTTAGAGTGATATCACTGGGACCTCTGTGTGTAGATAGAGAGTAGTATGTGATCTGGCTAGGAACTGTCAAGAAGAATGCGTTCACAAATACTAAGAGTCATTATCATCCTGGTAACAGTATATAAACTGTCATGAAGTAAGATTCTGTGAAGTAATTTCTCACCAATCCCACCAGTTGACAGCTATAGCTTTCAGGGAGGAATTGTGTCACTAAGTTTTGTGTGAAGGTAGGATGGGGGTGGAATGATAAAGTATAATTTTATGTGTGAACTTCTCAGAAGAATCCTTCAAAGACATTTGGGTAGGAAGACAGTTCTTTTGGAATAAGGGATAAACTAACTCATTGAGTACATAATGTTCCCTGGTTAAGGAATTATCATCTTTTCAAAAACAGTATAGTTATGAAACCAACTTCTGAATTAGCACACAAATGGTGTCTTTACTCATGTTTGTCAGTAATGTTGCCATATATGCATCATAGGGATTCTAGGAAACACAGCATAGGACACAACTGACTGAAGTGACCATGTTCACTCAGTTTTCCATCTATCTTGACATTCAAAATAGGCCACAATCAAATAAACAAGTTTTCTCCCCCTAAATATACATGAAAACTGACTATACTGGGAGAATCTATGGGTTTGTAATGCCAATGCCACTTGGTGGGATATCAGTAGCAGGGATCAAACTTGAAATCTCTAGAGTTTAATGCATGTGTGTCTGCTGTCTAAGCTGAAAAAAAACCATACCTTTTTTAGCCAAAGATATATCAGGTATATACATCTCTAGCTGGCCTACTCACTACTACTGGATAACAGTGTGTCACACCAAGCAGTCATGGATTATAGAAGATTGCACTTTTTGACTTTGTCTTCTATGCAAATGTTTTGTAAACCCTGTTATCCTAAGTTTCCAAAATGTTTTACATTGATTTTGATCAACATATTTGAAGAAAGAATCAAAATTTTTGATATTGTGGCTTGCAGCCCCCAACATTAGTATATTCCATCAGTCTTCCATAAATGCAGTAATTTTGATGAATGACTTTAGTAATACAAATGGACCAGATATTCAGATAATTTAAGAATACAATAGAGTTTCTAAGTAGCTTGCTTAATTACCACTGTAATACACAAATTGGCCATATGGATAGAAAAATTGCCAGCTCTAGCTATGTATATATTGAGTCGCCCATTTTACACTCTCAAGTCTAGTAGTTGCGTGTGCATGTAAATGTATAACTGCATACTCATTTTGCCACCTAGACTCATTAAAAATCTTTCTGAATACTCGAATGGCAAAAAGTATGTTAATATTGTATTATTTGTGTAAGCCCTTCCGGTAACATCCTAACATGCCAATATTCACCACTGTCATGTAAATTAGGATCTGCTTTGTAAAAAGAATGTTTTGTGAGGTATTGTAAAAGTCTAGATCTGCTAGACATTAATATCTCCTTGGATTGTATGTGTTATGTCTGTGTGTGAAGTTATGAAGTTTGGCCATGGATGTGTAATTGCAACGTGATGAAGATGAAAACACCCACAAGCAAGCCTTTTGGGTACAACAGTAAAAAAAGTCAATCAGTGTTAATGGCTTATTGAGGAAATCCACACAAGCACAAGGAGATGTGTACAACCAAAACCTCTGAGAGAGAGCACTACACAATGGGAACTGTTTAACTCAGGTCACAGCAAAAGAACTCTGCAGCACGTGGGAAGATATTGAAGGGGGACAATGATATTGTGGAGGGGTCCATGTTCTTCCTGCAACAACATATCTGGAAACACCCAAGGAACAAAGACTAAACTGTGGGGAGTGATGGTCCCAGGCTAGATGAATTTTTAGCCTGTGAATGAAAATCTGAGAAAGCTAAGGCAACTTGCACCTTAAGAATTCTCCAGCCTGTTTATCTCTGAGGGTAGGAATTTGCTAATGCATGTACGATCTATCTAGTGTGTTAAATAGTTTGTGGGGGCTTTTATTTATTAGGGTAATCCACTTTGATCTGTTTGTTACAATTTATAATCACTGAAAATTTATCTTTTGTAGTTAATAACCCTGTTCACACCATAAACCACATAGGAGGGGCAAAGAGCTGTGCATATCTCTCTTCACATTGAGGGAAGGGGCAAAGTTCATGTGCTTGTGCTATATAGATTGCTGTACAGTGCAAGACAATGTAATTCTGGGTTTATAATCCAAAGTGCATCTGCACAGAAGAGGGCTGGATAATTTCTTGAGCTGATTACAGACTCTATGATTCTACAGCTGGTGTGTGTGTGTGTGTGTGTGTGTGTGTGTGACTGGAAAAGGGCTTAAGAGTCTGTTACAGCAGCAGAGAATAAAGAAAATCCACCCAGATAGGACAGATGGGCTCTGTAAGACCCCAGCACATCCAGTGGAATCCCCAAAGAGGGGTCCAACCTATCACACTTCCTTAGTAAGGTCAATACTTCTCATTCAAATCCTTTTAAAGACCCTCTTGTGTAATGAGTACAATGATTCCCCCGGTTAGGACATATCTATATTTTAGTTATTAAGCAAAAATATCTTTTCTAATGCAATGTATGCATTCATCTTTGCTGAATTAGGTCTGACATCAGTGGAAAAGACTCCAATTGTGGTATGGATCAGGCGATACCCATATAATCTTACCTGTGGTGTTTACATTCTCCCACCCTCAAATCTTCCTATATTGTTTTGCTCTCTGTCTTCAATGCATCACATATTAAATTATGTTGTAAGCCCTTCCAAGCAGAGATCATGCATTCTTATATGTTCTGGGGGGCTTATAGCTCATACTTAGTGAATAAAAAATTATTAAACATAAATAAGAAGAATAAATATGTTTTATAACTTTGATTTTAATAGTATTTCTTCTATAAACTCCCACACTATGTACATTTCCTGGTGCATGACACAATAAAAATACATAACATGAATCACCAAAGGAATTAATTAATTTTAGATATGAGGTAAACACAGCAAAAATGGATAATCTGACAATATTTATGGATATCTATACTCCCAGTTGCTAATCGCCCTCTTGGATAGACTTCATTCTTGATTTACCAATCAACTTAATATGAACATCTCTTGCTATAGGTTCCTCTGATAATTCAATATTAATTCACTTAATGTTTGTAATTATTGATCGTGAAAAACTAATTTATACGTGTCCAGTAAGAGTTGCAGGGAAAAAAATGTAAACTTTATTCATGAAGGCTCATATTTGATGTGTGTACACATGGGATGAATGAAGGAAGAACTTGGACAAACATTCATTATGTTCTGAGAAATAAATGCTTCTAAAGACTTAAACCAAAGCCCTTCAGAACTGAAATTAGTAGTTTCACTATTAGATTGAACAGAGTTTTCATTTAGTGAATCACTGTATTCTAGATGTAATTTTAACATTCATTAAACGATAATTGTTTGGCTGTGTGAAATATTTTAAATTTTAATATTAGTCTGGGATCCATGTATTATACTTTAAAGAAAAACAAAAAATGACCTTCCAATAAGTTGCATGAAATATTTTGCATTTTGGAAATATCATACGTTAAGTTAGCTCTGGTCTCATTTTATGGTTCCCCACAGAATCCTTTGATGGAAATATTGCACTGTAATCTATCCATAAATCTGCCAATACATGAAGAGAAATACAAACAAAGACCTCTTTAGCATACAGATATAAACCTAATATTAAGTTATTTTTCTCCTATACTGTGGCCAGAAGCAAGCATTACATTGCCAGAGCAAGTAGAAGGTTTGATAGGGAAGTGTGAGCCTAGCAATATATTTGTAGTGCATCCCTTCCAAGGTTCATAGTTGTTTTAGCTCTGGTAGTTTGAAACCAATACAACACCCATAAGTTAAATAAGGAAATGCTCCATTGAGGGCCTGCGTCTTGGTATAACAAAGCATGCTATAGTTAAAATGATGAGTTTTCCAAGAGAGGAGCATCTGGGTGCTTTCCTGGCACCATCTTTCTGGTGTGTGCCAAAACCGTATCTGCATATACTCAAAAGAGCAGATGACCTGTACACACAAAGGGTGTGTCTAGACTACATGCCTCCTTCGACGGAGGCATGTAGATTAGCCAGATCGGAAGAGGGAAATGAAGCCGTGATTAAAATAATCGCGGCTTCATTTAAATTTAAATGGCTGCCCCGATCTGCCGATCAGCTGTTTGTCGGCAGATCGGGGCAGTCTGGACGCGACGCGCCGACAAAGAAGCCTTTCTTCATCGGCACAGGTAAGCCTCGTGAAACCAGGTTTACCTGTGCCGATGAAGAAAGGCTTCTTTGTCGGCGCGTCGCGTCCAGACTGCCCCGATCTGCCGACAAACAGCTGATCGGCAGATCGGGGCAGCCATTTAAATTTAAATGAAGCCGCGATTATTTTAATCGCGACTTCATTTCCCTCTTCCGATCTGGCTAATCTACATGCCTCCGTCGAAGGAGGCATGTAGTCTAGACACACCCAAAGGCAAGTTTCTGGATGCAAAGGGATGCACCTGCAAATGTTGGGCATACATTAGTGAAGAACTGTAATGCTGCTGAAAATTTAGCTCTTTAAAATTTATTTACTGTTGGATGCAAAGCTTTTAATATTAATTTTTAATACAGAGCTCTTTGGGGTATAATACTTGTTGGAAAATTTTGTGAAGTAAGAAGTACTGTCCTCATGTAGTATTTTCAATACGAGGTGAGTATCTGATTAAGAGTCCCTGGAAATATGTGTTGTGTGCCAAAATATAAACTAGCTTCACTTCATAGGAATAGCAGTGTTTGAAATCCTCTTGCCTGGATATTTTCTTTAGCCGAATTCTCAATGGAATCATGTAATATATTTATATACATATGGGATCTTGTTAAATTTAAGATCTTAGCACATTTACAATGAATGTGATCTGGCTACTGTGTGATGAGGAGCTGGATGGTACTAAGTCTTGTGTCTGGGTGACAAGCCGCAAGAATATGCATCTTCAGTGTACACTTCTCCCCCTTTAGATTCTAAGAAGATCCCAGTTATGGTCAGCCTCCAAAACATGTATCTTTAGATCTGAAAATATCTTCACTACAGTCTTTCCCATAGGAAAGACTTTCATCTACCGGAGATTACAACCCTTTCATCTACTGGAGATTTGACCCCACCATTCTCAGTTAATATGTAGACAACCCTCTCCTCCTTCTGCCTGATGTTTTCCTCCTTTACATATGTAATTACTCTAATTCATTTCATTTGCTACTGGATGAGTGGTATGCATGTTATTAGACTGGTGAAAAGCATTCTTAGACCCTTTAAAATTCTTATCAGGGGTGGATTTACAATGAAGCATACCATGCCCTGACATTTGGTCCCCCCAACAACATGGGACCCTTAGGGATGGGCAGTCCAGCACTGGGTCTGGCAACCCCTCTTCTCCGCACAGTGGGTGGCTGCTCTGTGTGGGGGTTGGAGCAGTCCTTCTGCAGAGTGGGCTGTGGAGGTGGGGGAACAGAAGAGCAGGGAGCAACATTTGACAAGTTCAGCAATATTGAATATTGAAAGTGCCTCTTTATAAAATACTGCTTACGCTGACTTAATTGACGATTTTGTAAAGAAAAAGTATAAAAAGAAAGCTAGTTGAATTTTTTTTCAAACGGAATAAGTTTCCTCAGAGGAGGTTAACTTTTATTTTTCCATTCATGCATCATCTATACATGTTATTTTTATACATTTTTCGTGTTGGCTTAGTGCAAACACAAGCTTTCATCTAGACCCGAAGTTCTCAAACTATGTTCTGAGAACTCCATTCAGTTGGACTGAGGAAATGTTATTATGGTTTTTTTTATATAAAGCACTTTACAATAGTTAGCTAATGGTACAAACAGTATTTGGAAAGATCATTAAGTGGTCCACCATGACCCTCAGCAATTTTCAAGTGGCCTATGGGAAAAAAAGTTAGACTACAGAAACAATCAAAGTACCTCATTTATTTTCATTTACCTGTTATTACTTATGCCATAGGAGGAGGATGAAGAAAAAAGAATGAAAAATGGGAGGGACAGAAAGAGTGAATGATCTTTTTCTTGGCTAGGTCCCAGAGGGGGCCTAAAAAATAAAGCTGCGCACAGGGCCCCTCTAACCCTAAATCTGCCATGGAATCTTATGCTCTAAAAAAGGAACTTAAAAAAAAACACATTACAGGTTACATTGATACAACTCTAAGCTTACATGTTTAACTTCCTTCAGTGGTCCATTTTAAGGCTGGTCAATATTTTTTCATGTTCAGTAGAAAAGAAGATTTTGATTCAACTTTTTTTTCCATCTATGGGAAATTTCAAATATTTCACTGAAGTGATTCAAAATGCAGTGTGGTATCTCTTGAAAGTTGTAGTTAAAGTGCTTTTTGGGCATGTTATTCTGCCTGAACCAGTCTCTTTTTTTAGACTGAGTCTTCCAGGGTGCACCAGAGACCTGGACTCTTAACGCCTCCTATTCCTGCAACAAGGAAAAAGAGGTGCATCATGAACATGTTATCCAGACACAGAGAATGGTCTACAGATGAAAATGGAAATATATGGAAGGTGAACAACAATGCCAATGAGGCACCATAGTATTAGCCTGAAGTGAGAATTCTTTTTTATGAGAGGAGCAAATGTCACGGAAGAGTCAAGTTTTCCTTCAGAAAGTTTCAAAAACAAAAAATATTTGCTAACATTTTCCATGAAAGCTCCTTATTTTCCAAGAAGCTCTTAAGAAGGTAATCAGTAGTGCTCAGGAGAGTAATGTCAACAAAAAGAGCTATGGCAGAAAGATAGTTTTTTTGCGGGGGAGAATGTGCCTTGAGATGTTCTCTCTTTCTCCTCCCAGTGAGCTGTCAAAGATGGAAGCATATCGAATGGGAACCAGCAGATACACATAGCTCAGAAATACACTGGAGAAAGCAGCACTAATGTTATACGTCTACCTAAGGTAAGTTCTCTTCTATATTTGGAAATGAAATGATGAGTGATTTTCAGAGGAATGAGATACTTGGAAAGGCCAAATGTATCTCTTTTTTGTGTGCCATCTGCAAATGGCAGAGTTATTATAACTCAGGATAATTGCTACTTTAGTTTCAATCTGCCTAAGAAAAGAAGAGTGATGGCTTTTTATATGAAGGAATTCATTCAAAGTAGCCAGAATCTATAATGTGCATGCACAGACAACTCTGAAGGATTCTGCTAGAAGTAACTCCTAATATGGCTTTGTTTTAGGTCTATTTTACAGGGGAGTTTTAGCTCCCAGTCATGCCAGGACAATTTCTAGGATGCAGTAAGGTGATTAGTTGAATGAACCATTACACGTGGCACTAGGAAGTGGAGGTTAAAGAAGCAAGTGCCACTGTGCTCAACAACAAAGGACTATTACTTGCCACATTAGGAAGTGAAACAAGAATATTTGCCTGTGTAAATTTTATTGCATGCACATAACAAGATTATTTTTATATTAGAAGGTTAAAAGAAATTGGATACATGGTGTTTTCTGCATTTAAACAATTTCAGGTACCTGAAAATCAGCCCCCCTGTTACAAATGGAAACCAAAATCACAAGTTATTGGAAACACACAACACTTAGTAAAACTTAGGGTGCTGTAATCCACTTTGGTTTAGAGTTAGAATATTTTTGTGCCATAAATCCTGTCTATTGGGTGGTTTCAGAGGAATAATGATTCAGATAATTGTGCTAAAGCTCCAACCATGTGCATGAAGGGGGCAGATTATTAACTAGGTGCTTCCTTATGCCTACTCAATGATGTATTCTATGCAAAGGATAGTGGATAAAAAGACTTGGACTTTTCAGCTTAGAAAAGAGGAGACTAAGAGGTGATATGATAGAGAGCTATAAAATCATGATTGGTGTGGAAAAAGTGAATAAGGAAAAGTTATTTACTTATTCCCACAATATAAGAACTAAGGGTCACCAAATGAAATTAATAGGCAGCAGGTTTAAAACAAACAAAAGGAAGTTTTTCTACACTCAGTGCACAGTCAATCTGTGGAACTCCTTGCCAGAGGATGTTGTGAAGTCTAAAACTTTAACAGGGTTTAAAAAAGAGCTAGATAGATTCATGGAGGTTAGGTCCATCAATGGGTATTAGCCAGGATGGATATGAATGGTGACCCTAGCCTCTGCTTGTCTGGAAGTGGGTGACAGGGGAGGGATCATGTGAGGTTTACCTGTTGTGTTCCTTTCCTCTGGGGCAACTAGTATCGGCCGCTGTTGGCAGACAGGATACTGGGCTAGATTGACCTTTGATCTGACCCAGTATGGCCATTCGTATGTATGGAATTGATGGGGGAGGAAGGAAAATTATTTTTTTTGTTTTTGGTTACAGGAACCAATCAGATTCGAGCCCTCTATAAGCTGAGTTCTGATACCCTTACTCACACAGAGCAATATTTCATCAATGGGCAGTACAATGAGGTTAATGAGGCTATTCGGCAAGTAAAGTACTAGTCAATGTGATTCAGGGAATCAGAATCTGGCCCCAAGATTTCTGACTCTCCCTTGCATGTATATATGTCTGTGTCTGTGTGTATATTAATGGAGGGCTACATTTTCAAATAAATTTGATGGGGTTATACAGGAGCTTTTTTCTTATCTTTAAAAGGACATATTACAGTGCAGTCTTTTATTATATAAAAAAGTTAACAGTTGCTTTAAATAGGAACACGGTTCTGTCATTTTTAACAATAAGGCAGGTCTTATTAATAAGGATGCTGCTTTGACTTTAAACGGCATAGTTTAAATGGAAAAGAAGTCAACTCTCAAAATGCAGATGGAACAATACATGAATGAACAGAAAATTCCACTCCGTGCATTATTGGCTGCCTGTCATTTTCTGAGTAACAGAGGGGGAAAACCAAGTTATGGTAGGATTGATTTATGAATTTCAAATAAGTGGTATTTCAAACCGTATTCAGTTCTTCATCAGTGAGAAACAGCTTGTTTATCACATTCTTAAATGGATGAAAGGAAATATATGCATATTAATGTAAAAATCAGACTTTACAATAGTTGAGAGAGAACTTTTTAAACATCCTCTAACTAGGGGAGGGAAATGAAGTGGATACTTACTAAGCACTTGAAATGTATTTGTACCCTGCCCAGAAAAAATGTATAACCTTCCATGGTCCTACATGTTTCTGCATATAACCAAACTGAAAAACCCATACACCATGTTGCGGAGTGGTGGAAGTAACTTCCCAGGAAGGGGAAGAGGAAATGTAGATGCATTTGTTATTTCAGGGTGAGTCTAGACTACATGGCTCCGTCGACGGAGCCATGTAAAGTAGTTTACCTGACATAGTCAATGAAGCGGGGATTTAAATAATCCCCGCTTCATTAAAATAAAATGGCCACTGTGCTGACAATCAGATAATCCGGCACAGCGCAGTGGCCATTTTTATTTTAATGAAGCAGGGATTATTTAAATCCCTGCTTCATTGACCATGTTGGGTAAACTACTTTACATGGCTCCGTTGATGGAGCCATGTAGTCTAGACACACCCTCACACACTTATCTACTTCATATCCTCTTTTTCCTGCTGGTATCACATAGGCTGTGAGAATTACTGCATCCCTCAAACTGTAATAAATATTTTCAGGGAATCCTTTGGGGGAGAAAGAAGGACAATGACATGTGGGGAGGTGTCGCTGCACACATACAAAATGGGAAATGACAATCTAGGAAGGAGTACTGCAGAAAAGGCTCTAGGGGTCACAGAGTTGAGTATTTTCATTTTTAAAAAATAAACCAAAACTATCTCTTGTGTGTAGTCTTGGTACAAGAAAGGGTGGTAAGGGAAGATATCCCACCCCACACCCACTGCTATTGATTTTAGAGAAAGAGTTGAATGCCATATTTCAACAGACAGCCTTATAATTGTGGTATAAATCCTTGGGAACTGGGATTTGTTATGCACAAATTAACTTCAGTTGCAGTGCTATATAGTTTAATGGTTATTAGTGGTTGAAAAAGAATCTTAAGTGTCAATGGGAAATGATTGGACATGCATTTTACCAATAACTGGACACATGGCTGATGCTGATAATTTAACAAAATGGATTAGAAAGAGTTGCTCTCCCATCACTTTTCAGATTAGAGGTAAAATCCCCTTTCTAAATCAACATCATCTTATTACAGCTGTGACCACTAGCTCTGCTATAATGATAGGCTTGCCCACTTTTACTGTATAAATGTAATTGATTTATTTGTCAGTTAGTTCTATCTGGCAACTGAAAGCTGCTCTAGGTTGTAAGTTGCCAGATAGGGCTCTCCTCAGATGAATTTCTGTGGTAATTTTCCAAATTTGTTGCCAGGCATAGGCACTCCCAAGAAAGTTCTGCAGACATGATGTGTCTGCCACAGACATCTTAAACCCACCCATAGCTGTTCTGATGGTTGGATCTCAAACTCAGAAATCTTTGGTGAATTGGGGAGCAGTAGCAGATCAAGGAAGTGTGAAATCTGCATTCAAACTGCAAAGGATACATGGGCCTATGAAAACCAATGGTTAATTAGGGTGGGATGGTCAGTCATTTAAGTTGAGCTGCTAATACCCCTCAAATCTTCAAAGGATCTGGTCGCACAATTATAACGAAAGAAATGTGATCAGTTTTATATATTGTATTAAAACCATTGGAATCATAGGGCTGGAAGAGACCTCAAGAGATCATCGAGTCTAGCACCACTGCACAAAGCAGGACCAACCCCAACTTAAATCACCCCAGCCAGGGCTTTGTCAAGCCGAGACTTAGAAACCTCTGGAGATGGAGATTCCACCATCTACCTAGGTAACCCATTCCAGTGCTTCACCACCTTCCTGGTGAAATAGTTTTTCCTAATATCCAACCTAGACCTCCTCCCACTGTAACCTGAGACCATTGCTCCCTGTTCTGCCATCCATCACTACTGAGAACAGCCTTTCTCCATCCTCTTTGGAACCTCCCTGCAGGAAGTTGAATGTTGCTATCAAATCCCCCTTCACTCTTCTCTTCTGCAGACAAAGCAAGTCCAAATCCCTCAGCCTCTCCTCATAGTTCAAGTTCTCCAGCCCCCTAATCATTTTGGTTGCCCTCCGCTGGAGCCTCTCCAATGTGTCAACATCCCTTCTGTAATGGGAGGCCCAGAATTGGACACAGTACTTTAGATGTGGCCTTACCAGAGCCGAATAAAGGGGAATAATCACTTCTCTAGATCTGCTGGCAATACTCCTCCCAATGCACCCTAATATGCCATTAGCCTTCTTGGCTATAAGGGCACACTGTTGACTCATATCCAGCTTCTCATCCACTGTAGTCCCCAGGTTCTTTTCTGCTGAACTGCTACCTAGCCAGTCGGCCCCAGCCTGTATCCATGCTTTGGATTCTTCCATCCCAAGTGCAGGACTCTGCACTTCTCCTTGTTGAATCTCATCAGATTTCTTTTGGCCCAATACTGTAAGGTCTGTGTAGGTCACTCTGTACCTGCCCTCCAATGTATCAACCTCTCCCCCTAGCTTAGTGTCATCCACAAACTTGTTGAGGGTGCAATTCATCCAGGTCATTAATGAAGATGTTGAATAAAACTGGCCCCAGAACCGATTCTTGGGGCAGTCCACTTGAAACTGATCGCCAACCAGACATTGAGCCATTGACCACTACCTGTTGGGCCCAACAATCTAGCCAGCTTTCTATCCACCTTACAGTCCATTTATCCAATCCATGTTTCCTTAATTTGCTGGCAAGAATATTGTGGGAGACCATATCAAAAGCCTTGCAAAAGTCAAGGTATGTCACATCCACTGACTTCCCCATGTTCACAAAGCCAGTTACCTCATCAGAGAAGCTAATCATATTGGTCAAGCATGACTTGCCCGTGGTGAATCCATGTCGACTATTCTTGATCACATTCCCCTCTTCCAAGTGCTTCAAAATGGATTCCTTGAGAATCTCCTCCATGATTTTCCAGGGACTGGGGTAAGGCTGACTGGTCTGTAGGTCCCTGGATTGTCCTTCTTCCCTTTTTTAAAGATGGGCACTACATTTGCCTTTTTCCAATCATCTGGAATCTCTCCCGATCTCCACGACTTTTCAAATATAATGGCTAAAGGCTCTGCAATGACATTTGCTAACTCCCTCAGTACCTGCAGATGCATTAAATCCGATCGCATGCTTTTCTAAATGGTCTTAACCTGTTCTTTCTCCACCAAGGGCTGCCCATCTCCTTCCCTTATTGCATTGCCTAGTGCAGAAGTCTGGGAGCTGATCTTGTCTGTGAAAACAGAGACAAAAAAAGCATTGAATACTTCAGCTTTTCCCACATCATCTGTCACTAGGTTACCTCTCTCATCAAGTAAGGGCCCTCACCCCTCTCTGATCACCCTCTTATTGCTAACATGCCTGTAGAAACCTCTCTTGTTATTCTTCACATCCCTTGCTAGCTGCAATTCCAATTGTACTTTCACCTTCCTCGTTACTTCCCTGCATCCTTGAGCAATATATTTATACTCCTCCCTAGTCATCTGTCCAAGTTTCCACTTCTTATAAGCTTCCTTTTTGTGTTTAAGCCAGGCCTGGGCAAAATACATCCCACGGGCCGGATCCAGCCTGCCAAGCCACCAAATCTGGCCCATGGATGCAGCAGGGAGCCCCAGGCATGATCTCCTGCTTATTCCGCAGTCCCATGTGCTGTGCAGAAACGCGGCTGCAGGGCTCCATTTCTGTTTTGAAACTGGAGGGGAGGGAGGAAGTTTTAAGGAGCTTCCCCCATCCCCAGCACATTCCCATTGGCAAGTTTCTGGCAGAAACCAGCTAATGGGAGTTGCTTGTTAGAATAACAGGCAGCTAAGAAGAATCACACACTCTCTCCTGGGCTCAGATATTCATGAAGCACATGACGAAGCAAACAGTCTGGCTGGCTGGCTGGGAAACATTTTAAGCTCTGCAGGCAGGCAGGCTAGCTTGGTAGCTGACAAGTAAGTCTCTTGGCCACGGCCTGCTTCTGGCACCCCAGCCCTTTCCTGCCCCAACTCTCTGCCCCCCACTCAACATACCCAAACCCTCTGTCCCCCTCTTATACCAAAATCCCCTCTCAGATCTGGCACCCCAATCTCCTGCACCAGATCACAATCCCCTCCTACCCTAGGTCACATTCCACACACCAGTCCCCTGCCGTAGGTCACAACCTCCTGCTTCATCCCAACTCCCTCCCAGAATCCAGTCTCCCTCCTGCACCCCAGACCCAGAGCCCAAGCTCCCTTCTGCACCCAACCTCCATTCCTGACCCCATATCTCCATAAATATCATGGAAGAGTGCGGCCCTAAACCATTTTAAGGAATCTTGGAGTGGCCCCTCATCAAAAATTATTGCCCACCTCTGGTTTAAGCTCACCAAGGATTTCCCCGGTAAGCCAATTACAGAAACAAAGATCAAGAAAACATCAGGAAGAAAAAAAATGGAGAAATGGTCTGAGGTAAATAGGATGAAATTCAGTAAAGAAAAATTCAAAGTACTCCACTTACGAAGGAACAATCAGTTGCACACATACAGAATGGGAAGTGACTGTCTAGGAAGGAGAACTGCAGAAAGGGACCTAGAGGTCATAGTGGACCACAAGCTAAGTATGAGTCAACTCTGTGGCTCTTTTGCAAAAAAAACAAACCTCATTCTGGGATGAATTAGTAAGAATGTTGTAAGCAATGCATGATAAGTAATTCTTTCCCTCTATGCTGAGATATTTAAAAGCAGGTCAGATAAATACCGCCTAGGATGGTCTATATCGTGCTTGGACCTGCCATGAATGCAAAGGACTGGCCTGGATAACCTTTCAAGGTTTCTTCCTGTCCTATGATTTTATGTCAAAGGAAAGTTACTACTAGAGTAAGCTAAGAAAATGCAATACAGCTATTAAACCAGCAAATTAAAAACATATTGATTGTAAAGTTATCAACAAATTAGTTAAATCACCCAATACAGCAAGTCCCTATAAATCTTAAGGATGGATCTAAGAAGTGGATCTATGCTTATAAACCCCAAGAAAAATGTTCTAGAATCTATATCCTGGAACTGATTACATAATTTGATATTGGAAAAAAAATCTAATGTCTGAGCCACAATCCAAGATCTAGTTACACGACGACAAAGATTCATCCTCCTATTTAAGTACTTGGGTGGTGGCTAGCCTCCAAAATGTTGTAATACAGTCCTTTGGAGCACACTCTGACAAATGGAAGTTTGACAACTTTAAGTTTCCTATATTAATTGTAAACACAGCTTGCACTTTAATGGGTATTTTTGTGCGACAATGTTTTAAGGCAGTTTACACGTGCGGGGGAGGGCGTTCTGTGTGAATTTCACAGGTGTTAATACACATACCCACACTTCCAGGCTATATCTACACTGCAGGCTTCTTGCACAAGAACTGTTTTGAGCAAAAATTCCTGTGCAAAAGTTCTTGCACAAGAGCGCGTCCACACTGCCATGTGCTTTTGCACAAGAGCATCCATGGCAGTGTGGATACTCTCTTGTGCAAGAAAGCTCTGATGGCCATTTTAGCTATAGGGGTTTCTTGTGCAAGAAATCCATGTTGCCTTTCCACACTGCCTTCTTGCGCAAGAGCTCTTGTGCAAAAAGGCTTATTCCTTGTGGGGAAAGGAATAACTTTTCTGCAACAAGCCCTCTTTTTCAACACTGTATTGTAAATTTACTTGCACAAGAACGTGCGTGCAGTGTAGACGCTCCACAAGTTTTTGCACAAGAACAGCCGTTCTTGCGCAAAAAGCCTGCAGTGTAGACATAGTCTCAAAGTTTTAAATTAAAGAATCAAAAGCTGGGACATCTTCCAACAGACAACAACAGAAAGAAGGGAAACGGTACTTAATGTGAGAGGGTGTTTGGTGAACTCTTCAGTCTGTACACTCTTCAGGACTGTTATTGGCTAGGAGCTGGAATTGCACTCAAAGAGCCACAGTGTTGCCAGCACAGTGCTTCTCCTTGCTGGCTTTCTTTGGGTGCAGAGAAAGACTGGCCCCACACTGGTGTAACCAATTTATTAATAATTTAACTTCCAGGGGGGAAGGGTGAGGGAGGGAGTGGGGGAGCTGACAGACTTGCTGGGCCCCTCAGCAAGGTGAGTATGGAGGTGGCTCTTATTTCGTGGAAGGGGCGGGGCCTTGGGTGGAAGGGGCGGGATAGGAGGCAGCCAATCCTCACAGCCACTGGGAGTGCTACGCCTCTTGCCAGCCCTCAGAGTCACTCAGGGTACGTCTAGACTACATGGCTCCCTCGATGGAGCCATGTAGATTTGTTTGTTCGGCAAAGGGAAATGAAGCCACGATTTAAATAATCGCAGCTTCATTTAAATTTAAATGGCTGCCCCACTCTGTTGATCAGCTGTTTGTCGGCAGATCAGGGCAGTCTGGATACTCCCCTGCCGACATGAAAGCCCTTTATCGACCTCCCCAGTAAACCTCATCCTACAAGGCATAACGGGGAGGTCGATAAAGGGCTTTCAGGTCGGTGCGGGAGCGTCCAGACTAGCGCGCTGAGCCAACAAACAGCTGATCAGCTGTTTGTCGGCTCAGCGCTGCAACCATTTCAATTTTAATGAAGCTGCGATTATTTAAATCGCGGCTTCATTTTCCTTTGCCTATCAGCCTAATCTACATGGCTCCATTAATGGAGCCATGTAGTTTAGACACACCCTCAGAGCATGCTGCACAGTGGTCTGGTGGTGATTTAAAAGGCCCCGGGTTCCAGTCACCACCATTCCTGCAGTAGTAGCAGCAGTGGCTGGGAGCCACAGGAGCTTTTGTATCATTGGACCCCAAGGCAACTTTCCCTTTTGCCCCCCTGTTGGCAGGCCTGCTGGCTTCCTCTTCCAATGGTGACTGATCCATCTTTGGGATTCTCTAACCTCGCTCTGCCCTCATGTGGCTTGTTCACATAAAGACAAAATTTCTCAGCCTTTCCCTGGGTTTTATATATTCGTGAGCACCCTTGTGATGATTGGTCCACTCTCTGCTAGGCTGGTGCCTCCTTCTGGTCACACTGGGGGATAGTCAGTACCCTCTCCTGAAGTTTCATGCCATCCTCCATCTCTCTGCATCTGCAGCCCCTCGGCTGCTTCACAAGTGGTTGCTGTCTCTTGGTGACTTGGGCTTCCGGCCAGGTCACCAAATGGTTGCCCCTTCCAGGACTGTAAGTCTCTTCCCACAAACAGGCTCAGGCATTCTTCCTATCCATTGCCCCACCAGTGCCAATTCTCCAGTGCCATGGTTGGGGAATCCAGGGCCTGGCCTTTACTCTAAGTACAGGGACCCTCAAATCAGCAGTCAGTCTGTTCTACCTCAGACCTTGCTGTATTTCCCACTGCCCCTTCAGCTGCCAGATTTACTTCTTTTATAACTCCAGCCCAGCTAGTTCCTTTACAGCAGGGCTCCCTCACTCAGTCAGGAAATTACTGAGCTCCCCCTCTTCCCCCCCGATTCCCCTCAGATGTGGCTAGCTGGGTTAATTAAATCCCTTCTAATTTGCATTAGCCCTTTCTGTGCACGTCTGGAATGAACCCCGCCCCCCACAAGGCCTTTGGATAAAGCTGTGCAACTTGGCCCAGTCAGGTTCAAATTAGATCACCTTAGGTAGAGTCTGCTTGGAAAATTCCTGCTTAAACCAACCACTCTGGAAGTATTTGATGTTTGCACATCACAGAGACTAAATCTGTGGTTCCCCAACATATCAAAAATATAAAACACAAGGACATGTTGGGGGAAGCTGACACGTTCCTGGGTGACAACGCCTTGAAGTGACATTGTCACTAGTTAATGGAAAGCTCAGCTCACAATCTAATATAAATAACTGATTGAAAAGCAACAACCAGCTATTCAACATTCATCCATCAGCAAAATTAAAAAATAAATTTGAACATCTTATGACCAGATGTCACCATTCTTCTTGCAAGACAAGGCAATTCAGTTATCTTTATATTTGGGAACTAATCCATAAATCACAGAGCTTATCTTTGAAAGTTCTCAGATTGATAAAGTTACTTTAAAAGCTCTCAAGATATAATCCATTTAAAATAATTCAATCTTACATAAGGCGTATATTCCCAAGCACTCTTTTGTTCTACAGGCAAGAAGAGACACATCACACTAGGGGAAACAACTAGAGGCATTGGACTACATGCTTTGCTACCATAGATCAGCCAAAGCTCCCCGAGCTCTGATGAGTGAACAGGGAAGCATGGCTGATAAATAGTGTGAGATTTGCCATCTGGGTCTAGTTTACCCACTTTTCTCTTCCTTGTTTCCTTCGGGGAGATTATTGCTGCTATGGTTGTCAGTCTCATGCAATCCACTTGCTTCCTAAATGCAGAAAACATGATTGTTCCTAGCCCTCATATATTTTTCCTTATACCCCGAGCAAGTAGCCATCTCTCCCCTATACTTGCAGGCTCACAAGCCAGCTTGTGCATCTTCCAAAGTCTGCTGCCTGATTCCCTTGGGAGAAGGCAGAATCAGACATTGCACTGGTCTGACTGTGCACCTCTACTCCACCATGCCAAAGATGGTAGCTCCAAACTTCTCTTCGGAGAGTTATAATCATGTTCAGTTGTGGCAGGCTGGAGAGTGGTTTTATATTATGCATGAAGCCACTACATGAATTTCCATGCTATTTAAGCCATATTTTCATCAGGTCTCATGGGACCAAAGGTTAATGTGTTATGTAACCTACCTCTTTAATGATGAATTTTGAGGCTTTAAGTCAAACATTTAATGTTGTCTGGAGTGGTTTCTTAGTATTGCGGGTTAACTGGACTCCACCTGTTGGCACTAACTTTCTTGCTGTGCACACTGAAACAGTTTCAAGAGGGTATAGTTTGCTTACTTACATATACTTGTTAGTTACTTTTTGACCATAATCCCATTCCATGTGGGTGCTGAATAATACAGAGAGCTTTCAGTATGTATTACAATAGCACTAAGGTCCAATGGACAGCAACCATAGCTTGTATCAACCAGGACATATTTTCTTCACATCAGCATGTGTTGCAATAATTTATTCAGCCATTCTGCTTACTTAGTGTCAGAGTTAGGATCAAACTTTCAATGTGGACTAAAATACTAATGCAAAATTCAGTTGAGTAGCTCATTTACATGAATCTATGGTACATCTATAATTAGCTACCACTAACCCAAATGTGCCCAGCATGAACATTTTAACATCAAGACATCATTTCACTGTGATATTCTAACTTGTTAAAACTCCAAAAGAGGAATGTAACCTGCCAGACTCGCCCACATGGCAGTGTAATTACAGCTGCTGCATATTCACAGAGTGAAATTCACCCTGTGAAGAAGACTCACACAAGGCCTATGGACAACATAATAGGTCACCACTGGTATTTAAGGGCTTGAATTTTGCATATTGTCATCAGTTTATCAGAGGGTAGCCTTGACGTATAAAGCTCTCCTCTGTCCTTGAGATTGGCTCAAAATACAGCTTCAGTTGAAAAGGCATATTATAATCAAAAGGTGAAGAGGTATAATTCACACGTATTTTAAAAAAGTCTCTTGAATAGACAAGCTTTATATTGTTGAAATGAATGAGACTGAGTAAAAACCTAAAATATAAAGTACCAAGAGATAGCCTGAGCAATGCACTGGAAATTTAGAAGACCACAGTGTCTGTTTTCTTTTCTACACTTAAATGAACCCTACTTGGCAACAGGAAAAAAAGATGGTAACTTACCTCTTGTAATTGTTGTTCGAGATGTGTTGCTCATGTCTGTTCTAAAATGTGCGTGTGTGCACCATGTACACAGTTGCGAGAAGGTTTTCCCTAACTGTACACATCAGGTAGGCTGTGAAGCCCCTTGGAGTGACTCCTTCATAGCATCATATATAGCTCCCTGCCAATCCACCACCTACTCGGTTCCTTCTTGTCAAAGTATGCCAACAGAGAGTAGGCAGTCGAGTCTGGAATAGAGATCAGCAACATCACTCAAACAACAACAGTTACGAGAGGTAGGTAAACATCTTTTCTTCTTTGAGTGATTCCTCGTGTGCATTCCAAAATGTGTGGCGGAGAGGTCGAGATGCTGATTGAAGAACTGTCCTGCAAAAAGCCACGTCAGTCCTTGCCTGCTGGGTGATGGCACAGTGGGAAGTAAAGGTGTGTATGGAGGACCATCTACAGATGTCCTGGATAGGGACCCTGCTCCAGAAATGCTACAGATTATGTGTATGCTTTGCTAGAGTAGGCTGTTAATGGCAGGGCTGGGATGCTAGCCAAGTCACAGCAGGTTCTGATATACAATATGATCCAGGATGTGCTATGTTGAGACATAACAAAGAGCTGTGTGGATTTGCAAAACAGCTTGGTGTGCTTGATGTCAAAAGCTAGGGTAGGCCTCACATCCAGTGAGTGGAATGCTCACTTCTTGCTGTTGACATGGGGGTTTGGAGGAATAATGTCCTGGGTCACATGGAAAGGTGATTCTAACTTAGGAAGAGATGTAGGGTGTGGGCATAATTGCTCCTTATCCTTGCAAGGTGAGGGCTTCCTACTCTGAGACCCATCTGGCTGAGGTTCGGGCTTCCAGGAAGGCCACCTTGTAGAAGAGGCAGGATAAGGGGCAGGTAGCCAGGGGCTTGAATGGGAGTCCCATGAGCTTGGAAAGGGAAGGTTCTACAACAGGGTGTCTCACCTGGAGGTACTGAATAGCGTGAAGATGAACATATAATTATTAAAAAGTGATAGAGTTAAAAATAATGCGCCACTGTTCCTGTACAATGTGATCTCATATTGGCAGGCCCAAGTAGCCATTTTGGAAAAAACTGTTTGTCCATTGATGGTGTTGGTTGCTCTAACATGTCACTTGAACAATAGTTTTAACCTCTTTAAAGGATTTGTCATTATTACCAGAACAAATGACCTGCTCTACATATAGCAAGTATCATGGCACAATTGCTATTTCTAACCCTGCCAAACTTCTCACAAATAAATGATCAATCTAAAAGTCCACACTAGAAGGAGAACAACTCAGTGATATGATATTAAATTGACAATTAGAAAATGATGCATTACTCAAATTAATTTTTCATGTGGTAACAACCTGTGTCATTAAAAGCGACAATTACAATAGGTTACCTCACCATTGATCAATATTACAATTAAAGTTTCAAACCATGAGGCATGATGGCTTTGACCTATTGTGACACAATTCCTTCTCAAAAGTGGCGAGGAGTCCTGTGGCACCTTCGGGTATGTCTACACTACAACGTTAATTCGAACTAACTTAGTTCGAATTAGTTAATTCGAACTAAGCTAATTCGAACTAACGGATCCAGACTAAAAAACTAGTTCAAATTAGCGTTTTGCTAATTCGAACTAGCATGTCCACATTAAGTGGACCCTGAACCGGGCTTAAGGATGGCCGGAAGCAGTGCCGGCAGGGCATCAGAGGAGGACTTAGAGCGTGGAGATGCTGTCTCAGGCTAGCCGAAGGCTATGCTTAAAGGGTCCCGACCCCCACCCCGGACAGACAGTTCTCAAGGGTGCCCCACTTGCAAAGCAGTCCTGGCTTGGATTGCCCGGAGTACCCACACTGGGCACATCACACCCCCTGGCCATCAGACCGGCTGCATTTGCCGCAGGCTGCCATCTGGGGAGAGGGGGCAATTGGGGGGCTGCACGAGAGCTTCCACCCCCAGAATCCCACAGAGCCAGCCCAGTCCTTCCCATCGGGGGCTCATACCCCATTCCTCCCTCACCTCCTTCCACTTACCCTTCCCTAGCCCCTCGTCTTGATGTACAAAATAAAGATAACGTGTCTTCCAACACTGAATCTGTCTTTATTGAACAAAACTGGGGGAGACTGGGAAAAGGAGGTGGAAGAGGGGAAGAGAGAGGCTGGGAGAGGGGAGGGCAACTAAAATGATCAGGGCTTTGGAACAGTTCCCATATGAAGAGAGGCTAAAGAGACTGGGACTTTTCAGCTTAGAAAAGAGGAGACGGAGGGGGGACAGGATAGAGGTCTCTAAAAGCAGGAGTTGGGTGGAGAGAAAAGTTGGGCAGGAGTTGGGCATACAGAAAAGTTCTTCATTAGTTCCCATAAAGAAGGACTAGAGAACACCAAAGGAAAGGAATGGCTTCAAACTAGTAACAGAAAGTTGTTCTTCACAAAGCAAAGAGTCAACCTGTGGAACTCCTTGCTGCAGGAGGCTGTGAAGGCTAGAACTAGAACAGAGTTTAAAGAGAAGTGAGATGAAGTCATGGAGGTTGGGTCCATGGAGAGGTATTAGCCAGGGGGTAGGAGTGGTGTCCCTGCGCAAGGTTTGTGGAAGGCTGGAGAGGGATGGCACGAGACAAATGGCTTGGTCACTGTCTTCGGTCCATCCTCTCCAGGGTCCCTAGAGTTGGCCACTGTCGGCAGACAGGCTACTGGGCTAGATGGACCTTAGGTCTGACCCAGGACGGCCATTGTAAGCTCCTGGGTGGCCAGGCTGGCAGCTCTCCTGTCCTAACCGGCCACTTTCCTGTGCCTAGTGCGGAGATCATGGACGAGGTCCACGATGACCGTACTAGCCCAGGTGGGTGCCCGCCTCTTGCAGTCCCGGGCAAGCTCCTGGGAGCCGCCAGCCTGGTCCCGGGAAGAGGGGGAGGGCTGGGGGGCATCAGGTGGGTGGCTCGATCCGTGCCAGGTGCAGGGTCTGCTGGCTGGGTGCTGGCAGGCTTGCACCTGGCACGGGCACCGTAGCCAGCCCGTGCCCCTTTAAGGGGTCTGGGGCCGGGAGGGGTGCAGACGAGTTTCCCTGGTGTTGGCCAGAGTGGTCACCAGGGAAACCTGGGGAGGGCTAGCCTCCCACTAGTTCGAATTAAGGGGCTACACACCCCTTAATTCGAACTAGCTAGTTCGAACTAGGCTTAATCCTCATAAAATGAGGTTTTCCTAGTTCGAACTAAGCGCTCCGCTAGTTCGAATTAAGTTCGAACTAGCGGAGCGCTAGTGTAGCGCCTATGAAAGTTAGTTCGAACTAACGTCTGTTAGTTCAAACTCACTCTGTAGTGTAGACATACCCTTATAGACTAACTGAAGTGTTGGAGCATAAGCTTTCGTGGGCAAAGACCCACTTTGTTAGATGCATGTAGTGGAAATTTCCAGAGGCAGGTCTAAATATGCAGGCCAGAATCAGGCTAGAGATGACAAGGTGGATCCAATCAGGGAGGATGAGGCCCACTTCTAGGAGCTGATCTGGAGGTGTGACTAGCAAGAAAGGAAGAGTTGCTTTTGTAGTTAGCAAGCCATTCACAGTCTTTGTTTAATCCTGATTTGATTGTGTCAAACTTGAAGATGAACTGTAGCTCAGCAGTTTCTCTTTGAAGTCTGGTCTTGAAGGTTTTTTGCTGCAGGATGGCTACCTTTAGATCTGCAATTGTGTGTCCAGGGAGATTGAAGTGTTCCCCCACAGGTTTTTGTATACTGGCATTCTTAATATCTGATTTGTGTCCATTTATTCTTTTACGTAGGGACTGTCCAGTTCGGCCAATATATATAGCAGTGGGGCATTGTTGGCATATGATGGCATATATTACATAAGTAGATGTGCAGGAGAATAACCAGTGACAGTATGGCTGATCTGGTTAGGTCCTGTGATGGTGTTGCTGGTGTATATATGTGGGCAGAGTTGGCACCGAGGTTTGTTGCATGGATTGGTTCCTGAGTTAGAGTTATTATGGTGCGGTGTATAGTTGCTGGTGAGACTATGCTTCAGGTTGGCGGGTTGTCTGTGGGCGAGGACTGGCCTGCCTCCCAAGGCCTGTGAAAGTGAGGGATCATTGTCCAGGATGGGTTGTAGATCACTAATGATGCGTTGGAGAGGTTTTAGCTGAGGACTGTAGGTGATGGCCAGTGGTGTTCTGTTGGTTTCTTTCTTGGGCTTGTCCTGTAGCAGAAGGCTTCTGGGTACACATCTGGCTCTGTTAATCTGTCTCCTCACTTCCTCGTGTGGGTGTCGTAGTTTACAGAATGCTTGTTGAAGATCTTGTAGGTGTAGGTCTCTGTCTGAGGGGTTGGAGCATATGTGGTTGTACCTCAGTGCTTGGCTGTAAACAATGGATTGTGTGGTGTGTCCGGGATGGAAGCTGGAGGCATGCAGGTAAGCATAGCAGTCTCTGATACTCAATTCCTTCTCAATCACTTTTGATAGTTTAGAAAGATGATTTTTGACTACAAATTCAAAGGATAAAAAGTTTGCAGCTCAAGGAAAGAATGTCTATTGTGGCAAGTTTGTTCCCTCCTCATCCTCAAGGCCCTCAGTATAAATTAGGTAGCTCTGAGATCCCACCTAAGTTTTCAGAGCCTCTCACAGCTGCCTGGATTCTCCAGCATTGTTTTTAAGACCTTCAGAAGGAGTCTCTTTACTTCTCTTTTAGGTCATTTCTACAACTACCAAGAAGATTGATGCTGCCATAGTCCATTTTCCAGAGTTCGAATTAGCAAGTCTAGTGAAGACATGCTAATTCAAACCAAGATTCCACCCCCATTGGTGCCAGTAGCCCTGCTTCTATAAGGACTAAGGGAAGTCAATTGGAGCATTTGCTCCAAGTGAACTCACATTGTGTGGAAGGCCTGAAAACGCAATTTAAGATACTTTGACTCCAGCTATATAATTAACATCGCTGGAATTGAGTATCTTGAGTCAACTTTCCCCTTTAGTGAAGACCAGGGCTTAAGGATCAGGAAAATCTTTACAATAAGGTTTTTTTTTCATTTTCTTTATGCATGTTTAGGTTGGTGGGATATAAAATTGATGAAGAAAACCCTAAAACAATAAGATATTTTTTTCAGTAGTAGTACCTTTAGTCTACTAGTCTCTATGGACTTTGAAAGATCAGGAAGGAGATGGATCTTGCAATCCTTACATAAAGTAGTCCCTTTCTTTTCTATGCTGTTTGCAATTTCTTTCCCAACCTAAAAATGAATGAATATAAAATAACAAATGAAAGAAAATATACCCAGGATCTGGCATGCTTATGTTAGTGAAATTATATTTGGTATCCCAAATAGCATTAATATCTGAAGAGAGGATAGAGTTCATAAAAGCAGATATTAAATTAGAAACCTCTTCTCTTGAGATACCTCATAAAATTCCCATATGCTAATATTTAGTTATTTTAATATAATTTTGAGAAGGCTTGATGTTTCTGGATATTGTGGCAAAGTTCCAGCTATTCTCCATGGGTCTTATGCTAATGGTGGATAGTGCTGGCCTCAGAGGCTTGCTGTGGCCCCCCACACAGCCTGCTTCTTTTTACTAGAGGCAGGACCACAGCCTGCAGAGCCACACTCATCACAGGCTAGTTCATAAGTTTGGGGTAAACTTATCCCCCCTGCTAGAGTCCTGATCTCCCTTCTCGAGACAGAGGTTGAGATGTTGTGAGGAGGTTGGGGGGAACCTGGGCCTGCCCTCTACTCCGGATTCCGGCCCAAGTAACTCAAGGCAGTGGCAACAAGCAGGTTTACTGCCACTCACAATTTGGGAGCTTTTCCCTGGGCCACTTCCCCACACAATCCTTCACACTACTTCTCCTTTGGTACCTGCTTGTCAGTCATCTACTCACACCTACATAGCTCCTGCACATAGCACTTCCTGTCCTTCACTCTTTTCCTTCTCCCTTCCTAGTCTGGGGGAGCCCTTTTAAGGTAGCACAACAGGCCTTAATTGGCTACAGGAGTTTAATTAGCCTGTGGCTTCTAGCACGTTCCAATTGACCCCAGGTGCCTGCCAGATTATGCCGGAATTAGGCTTTTTCACTCAGGGAAGAGAAAGCTTTTTACCCAAGATCCAGCATGTTTTCCTTCCACCAGTGAATGGCAGATGGCTGGTCTGGTCTGTCACAGTATAAAGACACTAACTTATTAATACACCTATAAGTGTTTGCATTGAACTGTTCAGAGAAGTAGTTTTTCTTAAACTTCTTGAAAACATTTCTATGATAGCATTTCCGTTAAATACATGACTTATACAGAGTATATTGTGGTGTAATGTGGCATAACAAATTTAATTAAGCCACATTCATGAGTAATCTTTGCACGAGTAAAGTCATGCAAATAACAACTTTTATCTCACAATACACTATTCATACATTCCTCCCTCCTATTTATCTCTTGTCAAAATATATATACATATGCTCCAAGTCTATACCCAATTGAAAGTAATAAGAGTTTTGCTAAAACACCACCAGAAGCAGGATTAAAGTCTTGCTTACACAATAGGTTTGACTTAAAACAAATACTTCTGAATATACTTATGAACTCCCTTAACATAAGAACTCGGGGTCACCAGATGAAATTAGTAGGTTTAAAACAAACAAAAGGAAGTTTTTCTTCACACACAGCGCACAGTCAACCTGTGGAACTCCTTGCCAGAGAAGATTGTGAAGACTAGGGCTTTAACAGAGTTCAAGAAAGAACTAGATACATTCACTGAGGTTAGGTGCATCAATACTTATTAGTCAGAATGGGTAGGAATGATGTCCTTAGTTTCTGTTTGTCAGAGGCTAGAAATGGATGACAGGAGAGGAATCACTTGATGATTTCCTGTTTCCATTCATTCCTTCTCATGCATCTGTTATTGGCCACTGTTGGAAGACAGTATCAGAGGGGTAGCCGTGTTAGTCTAAATCTGTAAAAGCAACGAGGAGTCCTGTGGCACCTTATAAACTAACAGATTCATTGGAGCATAAATGTTCGTGGGCAAAGACCCACTTCGTCAGATGCATCTGACGAAGTGGGTCTTTGCCCACGAAAGCTTATGCTCCAATAAATCTGCTAATCTATAAGGTGCCACAGGACTCCTTGTCGCTTTTGTTGGAAGACAGGATACTGAGCTAGATGGACCATTGGCCTGACCCAGTATGGCCATTCTTATGTTCCTATGTTCTTATGAATGAGCTTGTCATTGCACCTGTGAGCAATCCCATTAAAAACTCAGTGAGACTATTCATACTGTTAACCACATGCAAGTTGGCAGGACCAGGATCCCAAAGACATAAGACCTGAAACCCGTCTGGTGTAATTTAGTACATTGTTATTTATATTGTTGTGGCGCTTGGGATCTTAGCCCACGACAGGTGCTTTTACATGCTAGGCGCCGTACAAACAAAACTATCCTACAGAGCTTACAGTGTAACTCCATGAGAGTCAGTGTAGCCATGCAAATTTATATCAGTTAAATAATGAGCCCATAAAGCTGAACATGCGCTAGTCCTTATAGGATCAGAACCTTACCTTAAACTCATTGAAAAAATCAAGTAAATACCTCCTGGGCATCTGGCTACACCAGTTTGGTGGAGGGCAGACGTAACAGGAGCTGGGTGAATGGTTTTCAGTTTCATAAATAAACTGCAAGAGACTGTTGCCATGTAATCAAGGCAGGCAGGCACTTGAATCTAGTTAAGAGCTTGCCTGAGCCAGCAGGCTAATCAGGAACATATAGCCAATTAAGGCCTGCTGGGCTACTTAAAAAGGTTTCCTCTCAGGTAAGGGAGGGGAAAGCAGAAGAATAAAGGACTGAGAGGAGAAAATGTGGTGATGAAGAGCTAAGGACTGCAAAAAGGAAAGTGTTTGTGCTGAAGCAGGAAAGAATCACTCAGGTACCAAGGAGAAGATTCTAAGGGGGTGTTTGAGGAAGTGGCCCAGGAAAAAGGCTGCTGTACTGCAGCTAGTGGGAAAACTGAAAAAAAACCCAGTCATTTGCCATTACCTACCGTCTCTGGGCTGGAACCTGGAGTAGTGGGAGGGCCCAGGTTACCCCCAACTCTCTCCACACCAAGAAAAAGTTTGCTCCTAGAAAAGGAGTAGCAGGTTTAAATGGGTAGCAGGTTTAAAACGAATAAAAGAAAGTTCTTCTTCACACAGCGTGTAGTCAACCTGTGGAACTCCTTGCCAGAGGAGGCTGTGAAGGCTAGGACTATAATAGAGTTTAAAGAGAAGCTAGATAATTTCATGGAGGTTAGGTCCATAAAAGGCTATTAGCCAGGGGATAACATGGTGTCCTTGTCCTCTATTTTTCAGAGGCTGGAGAGAGATGGCAGGAGACAAATCGCTTGATCATTGTCTTCGGTCCACCCTCTCTGGGGCACCTGGTGTTGGCCACTGTCGGTAGACAGGATACTGGGCTAGAAGGACCTTTGGTCTGACCCAGTACAGCCATTCTTATGTAAGGAGGCCAGGATTATGGAGGAGTTTCACCTCAATCCTTTGACTTTGCCAATGATGAGGATGGCTCAGCAAGCTGGGACCTTGGCCTCTAGAAAAGCTAAGAGGCAGTGTGGGAGGTCACAGTGAGCCTCTGAGGGATATAATAACCACCTAGAAGTGCAGGACCCATGGGCATGGCTGGAGCTTTGCCACTAATATGAACTGGTAGGAAAACTCAATATCACACTCTTATTAATGAAAATACAGTGATTTCCATCTGATTTTTATGAAAAGATGTGCGCATGCATGGCTTTGGGTAGGAAATAGGAAATATGTTCTCTCCTTTATCCTTTCAGTTATTATTTTTTATTTAATTTGCTACCTCAAGTGATCCTAACTACAGGTTGAACCGCTCTTAACTGGGACTCTCTGGTCTGGCAACATCTCTGGTCTAAAAGGGCCAGGGTTGTTCCAGGACCAGAGAGTCCCATGGAGGGCTGATGGCTGGGAGTCTTGTAGCAGAGCTGGAGCCAGGTGGGGCCAGAAACCCAATAGCAGGGCCTCCTGGCTGGACAGCCAGGAGCCTGGCAGCCCCACTGCTGTTCAGCAGTGCACAGCACGGCAGGACTAGGAAGCAGCGGGGCTGCTCCATGGGGCCAGGAGCCCAACAGTAAGGCTGCCTAGTGGTGGGGTCAGGAACCCAGGAGTGAGGCTGCCCAGTGGCACAGCAAAGAGCCCGGCAGCCCTGCTGTTGTCCAGCAGAGCTGCCTGATGAGGCCGGGAGGAAGTGGGGCTGCCCAGCAAGGCTGAAGCCTAAGTGTGGTTGCTGCCTAGGAGTGTACCTGGACCCCAGCAGAGGGTTGCTCCGGGGGCCATAGCCTGGCAGCAGGGCTGCTACCGTGGGACCAAGAGCCCTGCACTGAGGGGCCAGTAGCAAGGGGAAGCCGACACAATGGCTGGCAGTGAGGCCATGGCAGGCGAGGGGGGTGGAGGCAGTGGTGGAAGGGGGTGCAGAAATGACCTTCTCAGATTTAGAAAAATCCCTCATCTAGGACTGGTCAGGTCCCGAGGGTGCTGGACTGGGGAGGTCCAACCTGTGTTATGGAAATGTGTTCTTGGAACAATGTTAGCTCCCTCTGGTGGCTGAAATAATATCTCCACACTAGCAGACATTTAAAAATGGCGCCGCCCGGCTTTATGCAAATGAAGCCCGGGAAATTCAAATCCCGGGCTTCATTTGCAACTCCGGTTGCCTACATTACCACCCTAGTTCGAACTAGGGTGGGAGTGTAGACATACCCTGGATGATTTTGACAGATGTAGTTCTGGATACCAGTTTGTATCCGTGCAGATCTCTAAATATGCCATAAAGTTTAGGCTGCTGTTGAAAATATATGGTGGGAAACTGAGTCATGAGTCTGCGCCAATTTAAGCTTAATCATTTTCCTTTATTTATAAAATTTCATTTTATATCATCTTGACATATATTTATGCCAGATGATAAATAGATAAAAATAAGTTGGACCAAATTCTGGGATATTGGGAAGTTCTCCTGAATTTCAAGATGGTCATTACCACTGATCCCTAGTTTAAATCTTCAGTTTCCTGCCTACTATTTCTCCAATTTTGGCCTTATTCACTTGGCTTCTTATACATTTTACTTGTGTACCCATCAGCTTTCTCCAATCAGCATTAAGCATTGTGGTTTGCTCACAAGCCTCATGTGCAAGCTAAATTTACACAACTCTTGCTATTTATACAGTTTTCAAAACATTCTGTTTTCATATCATCTTGTCCCGTGTTTTCCCCAGTAAAAGAGGACTTTTTTCAGTACAGGCTTGTATATGCATTGTACTTATTAACTTTCCCTCTCCCTTAGTCTTCCAGTGCAGTTTGTCACCTTTGACCTGTCATCAGTAGCATTATTTAAGCAAATCAGCATATCTATGTAAAAAGAGAAAAACTGCCAAAGCACTCATACTTGCAAGGTAAACTGAGGCCTGGTTATAAAAATTATCTTGCCTAAACTCATTCACTACTCCTTTAGCAATTCTTCACTTTTATATTTCAACATCACAGGTGAGTATATACAGTTATAACCCTCAATGCTGGGGGAGGGCTAGACAGGCAACATTCCCACAAAATATTGATATTTCTTTATCTTCTCTAAACATGGGGGGTTGGGTATTTTCCATTCAAAGTTCAGCATTATGTTTGTGAATCATTACAAAAAAGCATGACCAGTGGTGTTGCTCATTACATTGAAGGATTTTTGTTTCTATTTTAGGGCCTTAATAATCAATTGTTCCCCACAATGTTATTACATTACCGTTAATTCTATAACATTTGTACAAATCACAATTTTCTTCCCAATCTATATGCTAAACAGAGCTAAATAACTGAAGCCAGTCATAAATCAAAATAATATGTTGCCCTTTTTCAACATGGCTTTGCAAAACAAAAATCAAAGAATTACTCCCACCCAAACCTTTGAAAACAACTCGGCTACTCCTAGAATGAATGGTGCCATGAAATAATTCATTATTTAACCATGTTCACTAACATCATAGTCAGGTGCAACATATGCTGGGATTTCATCCAGGTATTGAGAGTGCCTTTATGCTCTGTGATATAGTCATGCCATCTTTAGTCAACAGCTCCCTCTTTAGTCCACCTGCAGAGATCATTATTCGTCTTGGCAATACAAGTTGGCTCTTTTGCATACATAGAGGCAAACAAGTTGATTGGCCTTTGAAAAGAAATTTGGTGTAGAATAGCTAACAAAATTACGCTACTGAAAAATGTGAGCTTGATGACAAACTGCATTTATAGCCTTCAGAAGTTTTGTTGCATGGAGTCTCTCCAGAATGGAATATAACCTCTTTGATATATAGACTAGCAATTCATTACAAGACATAAGTGGAATAATTCAAACCGGTGAAAACACAGAGGACAGAGAACATTAATAGACAGTGTAATAAATCCAGCATGCCTTAAATAAAAATGGCAAAACACTTGACTGTAAAATGCAACGGTACTATATGTAAATGCAAAAATAGCCATATTTAAAAAAGCATGCTGAATATTACAGTCATACTGAGTGAAATACAAGAGAATTCAGCATCAATAATGGTGATAAGTATCAGAGGGGTAGCCGTGTTAGTCTGAATCTGCAAAAGCGACGAGGAGTCCTGTGGCACCTTATAGACTAACTGAAGTGTAGGAGCATAAGCTTTCGTGGACAAAGACCCACTTCGTCAGATGCATGCATCTGACGAAGTGGGTCTTTGTCCACGAAAGCTTATGCTCCTACACTTCAGTTAGTCTATAAGGTGCCACAGGACTCCTCGTCAATAATGGTGATGTAATGCATTCTGTCAAATCCTGTTCACATTACTTACACAGAACCTGTGCCGTTGAAGTCAACAAATAAGATAAACACAGGACTAAATGGTGTGATTGTAGCACCCATAGAACCCACAAAACTTCACATTCTGGGGAGTAACAGACCTAAGGCTGGTTTTCTTTGCTCTTACTCATGGAGCAGGTCACCATTGTGCTAGATGCTATACTAACACACAACAGCAAGAAAAACAACAAGCAGTTTCTATCCTAGAGAGTTTACAACATAAGCAGATTGTCCAGGGCAACCACCCAAGGGCTCACACTTTGGGGAAGTGGGGACATGATCTGGAGAATTAACAGAGGACTTGTCACTCGCAGTTGGGTCAGGCCAACCCTGGCACTGACTAGCGGCAGTGGGAGCCAAGGAAAGTTGTCTCAAGATCCACGTCCCCTTAGGGATGGCTCTGAATCCAGGTACAATACAGACTGACAGAGGAGTTCAAGGAAATAGTGAGACAATTTGGGGACATGATGGACAGTGGTTCCAGCAGGCTGACCCCTTAGGAAGTTTTTTGTAGGCTTCATAGCAAAGGGGAGCTTTGAAGGAGGATAGTGAGTTGGTTTTGAAGCCGTCTATGGAAGCAGCATGGGAGAAACAGTATGAAAGAGTTTAGTTTTGAAAGAAGCAAGTGGTGCCTCGAGGTTAGCAGCTCTGGCTGATTAGATGCAGAGGATGACCTCTCAATCGCGAATGAGAAAAGGGTGGAGGTGGGAGGATCATAGACCACAAAGAGCCTTGAAAGCAAAGACAAATCAATTTTATCTTATGCAATGGAGAAGGTGGAATTAGTGGAGAATTGCCGAGAAAAGGGGTGATTGGATCAAAGCAACAGGCTGGGAAACCGATCTTGGCATTTTACCAATTTAGACTAGGCCTTGAGCACTGTGGCTACGTCTACACTGGCATGAATTTCCAAAAATGCTTTTAACTGAAAAGTTTTCTGTTAAAAGCATTTTCAGAAAAGTGCGTCTAGATTGGCAGGATGCTTTTCCGCAAAAGCACTTTTTGCGGAAAAGCGTCCGTGGCCAATCTAGACATGTTTTTCCGCAAAAAAGCCCCGATCGCCATTTTCGCGATCGGGGCTTTTTTTGCAGAAAACAGTACTGTGCTGTCTACACTGGCCCTTTTGGGCAAAAGTCTTTCGGAAAAAGACTTTTGCCCGAATGGGAGCAGCATAGTTTTTCCAGAAAAGCACTGACGATTTTACATGAGATCGTCAGTGCTTTTCCGGAAATTCAAGTGGCCAGTGTAGACAGCTGGCAAGTTTTTCTGGAAAAGCTGCTGATTTTCCAGAAAAACTTGCCAGTCTAGACACAGCCTGTGTGTTCTTCTCAAAGCCCAGATAGTCCCTCTCATTGCCCACTACTTTTCTTCTCCCCTGAATCCTGGCCACATTAGTGCACACAGCCGTCTGACTGACATTCCTCTGCAATCAGCTGGAAACGTCACTGCAAGCCCATGCTCAATTCCCCTGTCCACCCTAGGGCAAGGCAAACTGGGCCTGGAGGTGTCACAGAGCGCTTGGGCTTCTCCTCACTCTCCAGGCCCTTCCTGAGCTGGGCTAGCAGGCTTCTCCCTGGCCCCTCCCCCTAGCCCCATCCCTCTACTCACTTGCTCCTCACCCAGCTGAGGGCTCCAGCTCCACCTAGCCCTGCCCTCTCCTGGGGAGCTCAGAGCTGCATGGAGTAAGTCCCTCCCTGTCTGTGCTGCCCAGTCTCTGGTAGGGGCAGGGCCCAGTGGGGCCAGGAGTGCTGCATGTGAGTGAGCAAGGGGAAGCAAGAGGAAGCGTGTAGAAGACTTGAGTAGGATCTTAAAGATCCCTTTTAGGGTTTACTCAGGGCACAATTTACTCTAAGGCCAACTTTATTCAATTCCTCTGTTCCTAGGCTTGGCACAGAAACAAGGAGAAGGGGAAATGTGGCCCCACTGTAAGTGAGAGCAGCTTGAGTTATTATTGTCCTTCCCGTTGTCCCCTATGGGTTCTGGGAAGCACAGAATATTAGGAGCACACTATGCCCTGATTCATAGGCTCCTCCGCACTCTTGGCTCATGCCTTCCCCTCCAGGAACACCCAATCCACCAAGGGCTACAGCAGGAGTGGTGAAGAACCTTCATCATACTCCATGTTGGCCAGGAATTCCTGGGAGTCTATTTTCACCCCCTTTATGTTACCAGTGGGGTACAAGGAGCCCTTTGCATATCTAAAAATTGGAATGGCTTACTCAATAGTTGTAATGTTTCTATACAGATGTCAGGGTATGTCTACACTACCCCGCTAGTTCGAACTAGCGGGGTAATGTATGCATACCGCACTTGCTAATGAAGCCCGGGATTTGAATTTCCCGGGCTTCATTAGCATAAGCGGGGAGCCGCCATTTTTAAATCCCCGCTGCTTCGAACCCCGTGTAGCGCGGCTACACGGGGCTCGAACTAGGTAGTTCGGACTAGGGTCCTATTCCGAACTACCGTTACTCCTCGTGAAACGAGGTGTACCGGTAGTTCGGAATAGGCACCCTAGTCCAAACTACCTAGTTCGAGCCCCGTGTAGCCGCGCTACACGGGGTTCGAAGCAGCGGGGATTTAAAAATGGCGGCTCCCCGCTTATGCTAATGAAGCCCGGGAAATTCAAATCCCGGGCTTCATTAGCAAGTGCGGTATGCATACATTACCCCGCTAGTTCGAACTAGCGGGGTAGTGTAGACATACCCCCAGTTAGAAGGACGGATGGAGACCATGACTCAAAGCCTTAAAAGTATGTATATAGATGTATGTGTAATGTAACCAGAGCAGAGGGGGCAAATGCAGAGATAAATCACCCACTCTCCCAAGAAGGACCAAAATACCCCTTACAACTCAAAAGGAAACAGCTATCATTTTAAAAAACACACCAGAATAAGAGCAATTCTTTGGTAACAATGAACAGAAAATTCACTTTCTGCCGCTCTAAACAGCCATTTGCTTTCAATTTTTCAAATTGACCTTTAAATACCAGAAGCACTTGACTCTTATTAAGAGAGCATAGGCAAAGCTAATTAATGCACTAACACGATCTGTGTATTAAAGTGAACCATTCAGAGAAAGTGCTAAATGCTCCAGATGTGCTAAAACCATCCAAACTAATTCAGATAAATCATGAACTGGGGAACCTGCCAGCATCTATCTGCATCATGGTTATGTAGCCGTACTTTGTACCTGCATCAAAGTAACAACAAATTGAACAGGAAGTTCTGTAGGTTATTAGCTTGTGGTTTCTAGGATGAAGAACTCTAGTGTATTTGCTGGCACAACGTATCCATATCAAGCAGTGTCAAGCTAAGCAATTGGAGGCGTTCATGAGCGGGGTGGGGGGGGGAGAGAGAGGACAGAGAAGCAGGGGGAAGAAATTCTTAAGCCCAACCCTGCTCATGAGGATCAGTACTCAAGTCCAGGCTCTAGGGGAGGTGCCTCCATAGTAGTGGCAGGTGGGCACCATCTGCCTCGCTTGCATGCTGGGCCCAGCTGAGTGCGTGCATTCAGAAGCTGTCTAAGACCACTCGACAGCCAGGGAAAGGAAGACTTCTATTATAAACTTCATTATGACTCTCACTCGCTCTGGCCCAGTTAGCATTATTCAATTATTCATGAAAGTGGAACCATTTCAATAGCAGAGATTGAGGGAGGCCCACATTGGAGTATCCTATGGCCCAGGGGTTACAGCACTTATGCGAGGTGGCAGATGCTTGTTCAAATTCCCTTCTCCTCACGAGGTGGAGGAGGACTTGGGGGGCAGTCTGTCATATCTAAGGTGAGTTCCCAAACGGCTAACGGTTATAAGGGTAGGGTAAGGGCCACGTAGGGCTGTTTTGTGTAGAGACAAACTGTCTCGGAGCATACCTACATCCCACACATGCAAATTAGGTGGAAAAACATCGGTCTTCCTCCTGTTTGTGGATCACTCTGAAGTTGAAAGAAGGTGTGTGTGGCGGGGGGGGGGGGGGGGGAGGGCGGTGCTCAGGCAAGACAGGTGCCTAAGCACCTAGATTGAGGCAGCAATGAGCATGTGCAAAGACAAGCAATGCAGGCACCAAGGGATGTTTACTCTGAACAAATTTAGGCCCCAGATGAGTTTAGGTACCTATAAAGCCAAGCAACAATTTTGTGGCCCACAGTAGTGCCCAAACACAGGTGGTCCAACTCTGGGTGTTAGGTGCCTAAATAACTTTGCAGTCCCAGGTCTTAGACGTTATGTCAATTCCCACTAATTCAAACCCTGCTAGCCTTTTAGAAGGCTGAACTAATTAGTAACCTTTCCTATGACTGTTTACTGTGGATCAGGATACATTAGTGGTTCTCATACTTTTTGGCCCGTGGTCCACCCAGCTCAATGCAAACCTTTCCATGGACCACCAGCTCCCAATGGAAACTCGTTGTTAATTACATAATTATGCCCGAGCTGGAGAGTAAGAAAGGAAATATTAATCAAAATTGTTGAAGAGATTAAGCGCTTTCATTCTCTCATGTTAGTTTACCAAACTTTGTTTTTAAATAAAGTAAAATATTAATTTATGTCCAACACAAAAGCTTTCAACATTATGGCAGGGATAGGGAATCTTTTTTCGGGCTGGGGGCCACTACCCACAGGAAAATCAATTGGGGGCCATACAAATGAGAAGCAAAAAAAGCCCCCAAAAAACCCACACCTCCACAACCCCCACTGATGTGGCCCCCAACTGAGACACCTCCAACCCCATTGGGGGAAAGGGACAGCAAGGTTCAGGGCTTCCTATAGGCCAGACTAACTCTTCTGGAGTTTGTAGCCCCCCCCCCCCCCCAGGCTCTGGGGTGGAGTTAAAAGTGAGGTGTTCGGTATGCAGGACAGGGCTGCCAGTGAGTGGGATATGGATGGGGATGCAAGATCTGAGTGGCAGGTGGGGTGCAGAAGCAGGATGGGAGCAGGGTTTCTGACCAGGGAGAGAAGACAGGAGCAAGGGAGGGTGCAGGAGCAGGCTGGAGGGAGGGTGTGGGAGTAGGCTGGGAGTGCAAGGTCTCAGCAGGGTGTGTGTGTGTGAAGGGTTGGGGGTGCAGGGCCTAATCATGAGAAAAAGGAAGGCACTTACTTGCTTTCATGCTCTGCACCATTCTCAGGCACCATGTCCCAGGCACGGCTTCCCATTTCTTCCATTGGCTGAATTCTGGCCAATGGGAGTGTGACGGAATATGCCAGCCCCACACTGGGGAAGCAAGGCCTAACCAGGCTAACCTGGCTGAAGAAGTCCCGCCCCTGCAGTCCTGTTGGGCATGCTCAGTCTGCAGTCCAAGTATAAAGGGCTGGAGAGAGGCTGGCTGAAGAGAAGGAAGGAGTCCCGCCAGAACTTCTGGACATGAACCACCAGTGGGACACCAGAGACACTGCTGAGGATCTGGAGGAAGGATCCTTGGAAAGAGTCCAGCAGAGACTGGTAGGAAGTAGCCCAGGGTAGGAGATTGTATCCGGAGGAGCTCAGTGTGTTGCAATGGGATTCCCTGCTGAGTGAGCAGTGGACTATGCCATTGCTAATAGGGGCCTGGGCTGGGACCTGTTGGAGTAGGGAGGGCCCAGATACCCCTACCATCTCCTCAATACACAACCCGTGGGGCCTGCACGTACCTGCTGCTAAAGAATCCAGCTGCTAGGTTGCACTGCCCCAGTGGGAGGGATGTTTGCTAAACTGCGGCTGCTAGGCCACACTGCCCCAGCAAGAGGGGCATGATTTTAGGACTGCTGTTGAGTTCCAGTACACACAGGGTTGCGGTATGGTTCTGAGAATCCCAAGGACACAACAGCTTCTACTAGGAGAGGGATGGGTGAATTTCTCTGCAACATGGAGCAAAGGGGAAAGCCTCAAGGCAGCACATCTGTGTGCTGCTGTTCTCCCAGCTGTGGGACGGGGAGGTGCAGTGCACGGAGATGCCTCTGGCTCTGCTTCTTCCCTGTGAGGCAGATCAAGCGGGGAGACTTGGGGCTTTCTTCCTTCTGCCTCAACAGGAAGCTGTGCTAGTGCTCCACCCTTGCGCAGAGGGGAGGGATGAGAGGTTGGATCACCAGTGTGGGTTTTCGGTTGTGAGGGGAGGAAGACAGGGGCGGGGCTGAGCTTGAGCCATGGACCACCTGCAGGGTGTCCACAGACCACTAGTGGTCTGTTTGAGAACCACTGAAATACAGATAGATTCTTTGTAGCAGGGAAGCACAGCCTGTATTTATGTTTATCACTTTAGGGTTTTGTTTGTTTAGTGCCACAAGAGCTGAATTGTAGAAACAAAAGAAAAAGACATAAACAAATTCACAAAACCCTTAGACTAATCTTTTCACAGTTTTCCATTCCTAGAATCTGCAAAATACTGTGAATAGCCTAGAGATTTCAGCATGCCCAATTATTACGTAAGGGGGAAACAAAAGGGGGGGGGGAGCAAAACAAAGAGGGAAAAAAACCCTAACAACAAAAAGCACACACAAAAAGATCAATATTGTGCCATTCAGGTTAAATCCCAGTTTGCTTGAATCCTGGCTCTCCAATTCCATCAGAACGCCAATGTGTAGCTCTAGTGCATGACGACAGCAGCCGATACAGATTATTATTCAGTCTCAGAGTCAAAAGGCTATAGGAGTAACTAAAGTGTCTCAATCTCTATCCAGCAGACAAAATGAAGAGCTACCTTCCGCTTTGCTCCTGTTAAACCCTGTCTCTCTCGCACCATTCCAAGAGCACCATATTTCTTTATTTGGATTTTTACATACTATATAAAAGAGCCTCCACTCAGCATACTGGGGCCGGGCCCCTTGCAAATCTTTTAATATATTAAATAAACAAATACCTCTTAATTCTTCCAGATCAAATACAGACAATATACATCATTCAAATTAATCAACCTTCGGCCTCTCCCTGGACTTCCTCATCCCCAGTAATAGTCAGATCCAACACCCATCTCCTTGCAGCCAAGGATACAAGGCTAGGCTTAAATTCACCCCATGTTAGGACTGCATTAAACTGTCCCCTGGTAGAGCCATGTTCTCTTGCTTTTCAGATGGAAAAGTGGCTCCAGGCCTGCTAACAGGGGAGGGGAGCCAAAAGGGACAACTGCCCGGGGTCCAGAAGTTAAAAGGAGTGGCAGCTGAAGCCCTGGGCTCATTAAATTGGCACCGCGGTGCTACATGGTGCGCTTCAGAGCCGTGAGCAGCAGGCCCCAGATGGTGCTGAGGTGGGGGAGGGCATGGTCTGCGTGGTGCTGAGGGCCAGCTAGCCCTGCCCCTCCCTTCCAGGAGTGTGGAGCTAAGCCCCCCGTCTTGCCCAGGGGCCCGGTGAGTCTGTCAGCTAGCCTGGGAGTGTCTACACCATCACCTCTTTATGGTATTCATAAGGGATTTGGTCAGTGAAAAGGAGACACAACCAGGGTTTGGAAGGCAGACTTTATGGGTAACGCCTTGTTGGGGCTGTTAGTAGCCACAGAAAAGCCTTCAGATCACTTACTGGCAGTTCCCGGTGTCAAGTAAGCAATGGTCAAGTTGCCCTGTACAGCTCAGGATCAGTACTTTACTCTTTTAAACCCTAAAGTTCTACATCCAATGTCGTCAATATGCCATGGTCATTGACGGGAGCTGGTTTTAGTCTGGCCATCTTGACGTGCATGAACGTCTTGCCATAATGGTTTCCAGTGACAGGCAGCACATTCACTGGGAACAAGGAATGATTTTGTTTTTGTTTAGGAAAGAGAGACCTGGGTTATGCTCACCTATGCTTTATCTATAAAAGCGAAAGCCAAAATGTACTGAGAACAACTTCACTGACAGGCTTCAAAGGTTATTTTTAAACCAAACCTAGGGGGGTTCACACAGCACAAGTATAAATCACATTGGTAGCACTTTAAATAGGTATTTCAGATTGGTATTTAATTTGCAGTTTAAGAGCATTTATTACTAGTTAATGAATCAATTGATTGCTTAAGGAGCATTTAATGAGATTTATTACCTTATAAAAGTGAAAGTTAGTGGCTAAATAACTGAGAATGCAATTATCAGTAGTGTCGTATTAACTCTACAGCATTGTATTATACTACAGATGTCCCACTGATACATGTAAGTGTCGCCATGACTGTGTTCGTGTTCAGGGATCTTCTTAAATCGAGGCATGAGGGAGAGGGGGCCAGGCCAAACCTGGGTGGCATTGTGACCTGAAGCAGGTGGTCACAACACCACTCAGGGAGATTTTACCTGCTGTTCTCCAACTTCTCCCCCATCAGAATGGCATGGCTGGGAAGAGACCATGTGAGCAGAATGAAGGGATGGTACACTGAAGCGTTGCCTAGGGCAGCTGTTTGCCTTGGGCCACCTCTAAGGGAGTTGTGTGGGAATCCTCCTTACCCCGCAGATTTGAAGCCACCTCAGCCAAGTGGGCATCAAGGGTGCCATTTATAGGAGGAAGGCAGGGGAGCTGCAGCCTCCACTAAGTTTCCTACTATAGCAGGACATGGTTTCCTGCCTCCCCTCTAGCCAGGAATGAGAGCAATGCAGGAAGCTTTGTTTGTTTACTCCTCTCCCCCTCCCCTTCCCTTCTTACCTGAGTGACAGGAATGCAGGCTCACTAAGCACAACAAAAGACCCAGCCAATGCAAACAGCTGCTTGGCTCCTGGCTGGAATCAGGAGCAGGTGGGCTGGAATCAGAGGTCCTGAGATGTTAGTTCCATCTGAACTGCAGGAGCCAATGCAAAATGCAAGGGTGAGCAGTCACCTCCCATGGCTTATTCTTCTCCCCTCTCCAGCCAGCCAAAATTACCTATGTCGCTCTTCCTCTCCAGGCTTTATTCCCCAACTCACACTCAGCCACACTGATTGAAATACTAGCTCCCTCTTCAGGGGCAGGATTTACCCAGATGTGAGTGGTCACCCATCACTCACCAAGAATGTGGATTCATCATACGTTCAAGTCTCCCATGGAAAGGCAAAGCCCTGTCCTAGAATGCACTTCACTGTCAGGGTGGGGAACCTAAGGCTCAGGGTGTCTTTCTCCTTCTCAGTCAGGGGCCGCACCCTACCCTCTGGCCAGACACCCCCTTACTCACTTGTGATGCAGGAGCAGCCTGTGTTTTGAGGGTGGTGGTGGGGGGGTTGCTTCTCACTTGTGCAGCCCCTGACTGATTTTTCTGTGGGTCAGTGGCTCCCAACCCTGAAAAGGTTCCCTCCCCCGCTTGATGTAAAGCACAGGATGGATTCTCAGGAATGTGGGAAGGGCAGTGATTTCATTGTTTGTTCCAATGAACTGGTCGGGAATTTGAGTGGAATATTGCACGGTCATATAATGAGGATCCTGAGTGTACAGCTGGCTTCTCTGTCTTACTTAAAGCCCTATCCAAGATGATACTCTGGGAAATACCACTACTGACGAAAGAGATAGTTTTGTGTCTGATATTGCAGGTGTGCAAATCTGGAGCGGTCTGGAAAAGTTGTGTTTATTTATTTGTATTGCACTCTCTCTTAGGCTCCACTATACAAAGCAATGTGCAGACACCACATCAGAGAGTTTACAGTCAAGCTACAAAGGGCATCCGAGACCTGCCCAAGGTCACATAGTGAGCTAATGAGACAGCCGAGCTCACAACTCAAGTCTCTTGAGTCTTAGTCCAATATCCCCATCCACTGAACCATGTCAGCTCATTTTGAATGTAACGCATCTGGGGGTAGAATACATAGTGGTTACTTTTGCTTCAATGGGAGCAAAACTACTGCCTTTTACTGAGTGATTCCTGATATCTGAACTCTGTAGCACTTCCTCCTTGATATATCTTAAGTTATGTTGCATCTTGTGCTGTTACTACATTTTACCTTGTGAGGCTACAGCATGTATTGTAAGTACCTGCAGATAGCATAATTAGTATTAGCTATCTCCCCCCCATCACACACACACACACCACCACGGTTACAGGCTAGCTTTCCTATTTTTATTCCTTAGTGAATATTTCTTCAAGCTTCATAAGTTCTGCAGACGAACTAGCCATCTCAGCATTATCCCATTAGTGAAGCATAAAAAACCCATCACAAAATTAATATTCTCTTGCTACAAACAGGCTGTGGACAATATCCCCTCTGACAGCAGCAAGACAAGCCTTCAAAGAGTATGGCCATGAGGCTATTTGTCCTAAGGCTTTACTAGACAAGGTCAGAACAGCACATCCAAAGGACAAAATAAGCCAGGTGAGTTTGTGTGTACACGCAAGTCCAGACCAGAGGGCTGAGGAGGTTGCCAAAATTGGCTTTCAGCCACCTTTGTGCCCTCAGGATCCTGGTCTGGTTGGAGACCAAAATGGTTTCCAACATAACTCAGGTAGCCTGGGGGGGCTTCTCTAGGTTACAGCATCCCTTCCTGGGCTGGCAATGGGAGATGCCACAATTCAGAATTACTCCAGAATCTCCATGCTGTGCTATAAACCTGTCCCCTTCCACCTCATTACATTCCTTCCTGTACCTGCAATGCTCTCTGTACCAAGCATTATGGGGGGAAGCCAGCATAAGGCAGCCTCCTGCAGTGCCTGCATCAATGAGCTTTTCATTGGTGCCAAAGGTACTTCTGCAGCTCAGTTTTCTGCTGCAGTGGCACATGGGAACTGTGCCAGGATGAAGAATGGCTCCCCACTGTGCTGCTAGCTGCAAGATTGTCCAAATAGGAAGGTATAGCTGCCGGGTTTTCCAGCTTCAGCTAGCTGCACTTTTCCAAAAGAAAACAAACATTGACAACTAAAGCGGACAGGAGGTGCAAACAGGTTTGAGAGGGACCGCAAGAGATCCCGCCGCTGAACAGGCTACTTGGTGAGAGTACTCGCTTTTGGTGTGAGTGAGTTTGCTCGACTGTTTTAATTTTGTTTGTTTGTTGAATTCTAAATCTGATTTCAGGTGACTGCAATTTCAGTTTCAGCTGCTGTGGCAGTTGGGACTGAATGCCTGACCCTTTGTTCCCTCAATTGCTCTCTTGATTGCATCTGGTCAGTCTTCCCCTGTGTGACTCACGAGGGGGCAGGCCTGGCCTAGGCAAGCAGGCTTTAAAAGCCAGAGGCAGAGCGACCAGGGAGCAAAGCGGAACAGGAGCTGCAGACAGGGGAGTCTGAGAGGGAGTTTGACAGAGGGAGGCCTACGATGGTCAGATCCTCTACCCAGATCCTGGTGTGGTTTTCCAGGGACTGTGGATTGCAATTCCCACTTATTGATATCCACGTTGGGGAGATCATCCAATGCAAAAGGTGCCTGCTTGTGGAATCTCTCAGGCAGCAGGTGGCAGAGCTAGAGGAGGAGGTGGCTAGGTTGAGGAGCACCCGAATCCATGAGAAATTCCTGGACCGTGTTCATGAGGAGACAGCTGAGGTAGCTGTCCTGGTACACAGGACTACTGGTGGAGGAGGAGACGACTCAGGGTGGACAGTGGCAGCTGGTTACTTCTGGCAGCAGGCACTGCTCCACCCCTGCTCTGAACCCTCCCTCCGTAGTACTAGGAAACTGTTATGCTCTTCTTTATACAGAAGATAAGCAATCACCCCCTACACCGGAGGAGAACCCCCATACCCCCAAGGCTGGGAGGTCTGCTGCCACCACTGTGAATAGGAAACGTTGGGTAGCAGTGGTTGGAGACTCTCTTCTGAGGGGGACGGAGGCGCTCATCTGTCGCCCTGACATTTCATCTCAGGAGGTACGCTGTCTGCCAGGGGCCCGTATCCGAGATGTTACGGAGGCATTGTCGAGGATTATCCGTCCCTCTGACTACTACCCCATGCTACTCATCCATGTGGGCACTAATGATACTGTGAGGTGTGACACTGAGAGGATCAAGAGTGACTACAGGGCTCTGGAGGCAAGGGTGAAGCAGTTTGGAGCGCAGGTGGTATTCTCTTCTATCCTTCCTGTCGAAGGAAGGGGCCCAGGCAGAGACAGGTACATCCTGGAGGTGATTGCCTGGCTGTGAAGATGGTGTCGCCAGGAGGGCTTTGGCTTCCTTTACCATGGGATGCTATTCCAGAAAGGATTGCTAAGCAGGGATGGCGTCCACCTTACGAGGAGGGGGAAGACCCTATTTGGATACAGAATGGCTAACCTAGTGAGGAGGGCTTTAAACTAGGTTCGACAGGGACAGGTGAGCAAAGCCCACAGGTAAGTGGAGAACATGGAGACCTGGGAGATGGGTCGGAAATGGGAGGGAGCGTGGGCTACAATGGCAGAGAGAAAGGAGGGTCAGGGAAAAACTGGGAGGCAAGGTCAAATCAGGATCTTAGATGCCTATATTCAAATGCGAAAAGTATGGGAAATAAGCAGGAAGAACTGGAAGTGCTAATAAATAAGCACAATTATGACATTGTTGGCATCACAGAAACTTGGTGGGATAATACACATGATTGGAATGTTTGTATGGAAGGGTACAGCTTGCTCAGGAAGGATAGACAGGGAAAAAATGGAGGAGGTGTTGCCTTATACATTAAAAATGAACACACTTGGAGTGAGGTGGAGATGGACATAGGAGACGGAAGTGTTGAGAGTCTCTAGGTTAGGCTAAAAGGGATTAAAAACAAAGGTGATGTCATGCTAGGAGTCTACTACAGGCCACCTACCCAGGTGGAAGAAGTGGATGAGGCTTTTTTCAAACAACTAAAAAAAAATCATCCAAAGCCCAAGATTTGGTGGTGATGGGGGTCTTCAGCTATCTAGATATACGTTGGGAAAATAACACTGCAGGGCACAGACTATCCAATAAGTTCTTGGACTGCATTGGAGACAACTTTTTATTTCAGAAGGTAGAAAAAGCTACTGTGGGGAAGCTGTTCTAGATTTGATCCTAACAAATAGGGAGGAACTGGTTGAGAATTTGAAAGTGGAAGGCAGCTTGGGTGAAAGTGATCATGAAATCATAGAGTTCACAATTCTAATGAAGGGTATAAGGGAGAACAGAAAAATAGAGACAATGGATTTCAGGAAGGCAGATTTTGGTAAGCTCAGAGAGCTGATAGGTAAGGTCCCATGGGAATCGAAACTGAGGGGAAAAACAACTGAGGAGAGTTGGCAGTTTTTCAAAGGGACATTGTTAAGGGCCCAAAAGCAAGCTATTCCGATGTGTCAGAAAGATAGAAAATACGGCAAAAGACTGCCTTGGCTTAACCAGGAGATCTTGCATGATCTAAAAATAAAAAAGGAGTCATATAAAAAATGGAAAGTAGGACAAATTACAAAGGATGAATAAAGGCAAACAGCACAGGAATGCAGGGGCAAGATTAGAAAGGCAAAGGCACAGAATGAGCTCAAACTAGCTACGGGAATAAAGGGAAACAAGAAGACTTTTTATAAATACATTAGAAGCAAGAGGAAGACCAAGGAGAGGGTAGGCCCACTCGTCAGTGAGGAGGGAGTAACAGGAAACTTGGAAATGGCAGAGATGATCAATGACTTCTTTGTTTCGGTCTTCACCAAGAAGTCTGTAGGAATGCCTAACGTAATGAATGCTAGTGGGAAGGGGGTAGTTTTAGAAGGTAAAATAAAAAAAGAGCAAGTCAAAAATCACCTAGAAAAGTTAGATGCCTGCAAGTCACCAGGGCCTGATGAAATGCATCCTAGAATACTCAAGGAGCTGATAGAGGAGGTATCTGAGCCTCTAGCTATCATCTTTGGAAAATCATGGGAGACAGGAGAGATTCCAGAAGACTGGAAAAGGGCAAATATAGTGCCCATCTATAAAAAGGGAAATAAGAACAACCCAGGAAACTACAGACCAGTTAGTTTAACTTCTGTGCCAGGGAAGATAATGGAGCAAGTAATTAAGGAAATCATCTGTAAACATTTGGAATCTGGCAAGGTGATAGGGAACAACCAGCATGGATTTGTAAAGAACAAATCATGTCAAACCAATCTGATAGCTTTCTTTAATAGGATAACGAGTCTTGTGGATAAGAGAGAAGCAGTGGATGTGGTATATCTAGACTTTAGTAAGGCATTTGATACGATCTCGCATGATATTCTTATCAATAAACTAGGTAAATACAACTTAAATGGGGCTACTATAAGGTGGGCGCATAACTGGCTGGATAACCGTACTCGGAGAGTAGTTAGTAATGGTTCACAATCCTGCTCGAAAGGCATAACAAGTGGGGTTCCGCAGGGGTCTGTTTTGGGACCGGCTTTGTTCAATATCTTCATCAACGATTTAGATATTGGTATAGAAAGTACGCTTATTAAGTTTGCAGATGATACCAAGCTGGGAGGGGTTGTGACTTATCTGGAGGATAGGGTAATAATTCAAAATGACCTGGACAAATTGGAGAAATGGTCTGAGGTAAATAGGATGAAGTTTAATAAAGACAAATGCAAAATGCTCCACTTAGGAAGGAACAATCAGTTTCATACATACAGAATGGGAAGCGACTGTCTGGGAAGTAGTATGGCAGAAAGAGATCTAGGGGTTATAGTGGACCACAAGTTGAATGAGTCAGCAGTGTGATGCTATTGCAAAGAAAGCAAATATGATTCTAGGATGCATTAACAGGTGTGTTGTGAGCAAGACACGAGAAGTTATTCTTCTGCTTTACTCTGCGCTGGTTAGGCCTCAGTTGGAGTATTGTGTCCAGTTCTGGGCACCGCATTTCAAGAAAGATGTGGAGAAATTGGAGAGGGTCCAGAGAAGAGCAACGAGAATGATTAAAGGTGTAGAGAACATGACCTATGAGGGAAGGCTGAAGGAATTGGGTTTGTTTAGTTTAGAAAAGAGAAGATTGAGGGGGGACATGATAGCAGTTTTCAGATATCTAAAAGGGTGTCATAAGGAGGAGGGAGAAAACTTTTTCATCTTGGCCTCTGAGGATAGAACAAGAAGCAATGGGCTTACACTGCAGCAAGGGAGGTTTAAGTTGGACATTAGGAAAAACGTTCCTAACGGTCACGGTAGTCAGACGCTGGAATAAATTGCCCAGCGAGGTTGTGGAATCTCCATCTCTGGAGATATTTAAGAGTAGGTTAGATAAATGTCTATCAGGGATGGTCTAGACCCGTGGTCCCCAACACGGTGCCTGTGGGCGCCATGGCATTTCCATGCGCCCGCCAGGTGCTCGGGGCTGGCCTGGCACTGGGCGCATGGTGGGGGGAGCGCCGGCCCTGGGCGTGTGGCGCTGGGCGGGGGGAGCGCCGGCCCCGGGCGTGCGGCGCATGGCGGGGGGAGCGCCGGCCCCGGGCATGCGGCGCTGGGCGGGGGGAGCGCCGGCCCCGGGCGCGCGGCGCTGGGCGGGGGGAGCGCCGGCCCCAGGCGCGCGGCGCTGGTGGGGGGAGCGCCGGCCCCGGGCATGCAGCTATGGGGGGGGGCCGCCCCCGGGCATGCGGCTATGGGGGGGGCCACCCCCGGGGCGCAAGTGTCCCCGCCCCCTGGCGCCTGGCGGGCGAACGGCCACACCCCCTGGTGCCCGACAACTTCGAAAGGTTGGGGACCACTGGTCTAGACATTATTTGGTCCTGCCATGAGGGCAGGGGACTGGACTCGGTGACCTCACGAGGTCCCTTTCAGTCCTAGTATTCTATGAGTCTATGATTCTTTGAACTTTCATAACTGATTCTAATGTCTAATGACTGATTCATGGTCAGTCAATGGCTATTAGCCAGGAGGAGTAGGAATGGTGTCCCTAGCCTCTGTTTGTAAGAATCAGGGTATGAGCAACAGGGGAGAGATCCTGTTGATGATTACCTGTTGTGTTCATTCCCTCTGGGACACCTGGCATTGGCCCTATCTGAAGACAGAATACTGAGCTCCATGGACCTTTGTTCTGACCCTATATGGCCATTTTTATGTTCTTATGTCTGCACTTTCTCTCGGCTGTTACCATCAAAATCAACCTTCCCAAGCAATCACTGCCCAATGGTATCATAGTCACTATTTAAAATACTAGCATTATTTTGGATAACATTGTGTGTTGAAGATCAACCTTTTGATTGTCACTGTAGTAACACAGTGCTGGGGAACTGTATAAATTTTGATTCTCCCCTCTCCAAACAACCTCTTCCCACACTGAAGAAGGCTGCTCCAAGAAGGCTTGAAATCTCTTCTTATAATAAAGGAAGAGTTCTGTGACACTGTCTCCCTCTCTAGGGGTATGTCTAGACTACAGGCTTTTGTAGACAGAAGTTTTGTCGACAGATACTGTCGACAAAGCTTCTGTTGACAAAGAGCATCTAGACTACATCCAGTTCTGTCAACAAAGTAAGCCGCTTTGTCTACATGACAGTGTAGATGCAAAGGACAGTGTAGATGCAATAATGCCTTCTGTTGATAGAATTCTGTTGACAAAAGGTGTTATTCCTCATAGAATGAGATTTACAGACATTGACAAAACTGCTGAGTTCTATCAACATTATGTCGACAGAACTCAGTGGCAGTGTAGACACAGGTATAGTTTTGTTGACAAAAGTGGCCTTTTTTGACAAAACCCTGTCTAGACTCACCCTAGGACAGGAGGCAGCCTTCTGTGCTAGAATGAGGTAATTCAATAGCTCAGGGTATGTCTACACTACAAAGTTAGTTCGAACTAACGGATGTTAGTTCGAACTAACTTTCATAGGCGCTACACTAGCGCTCCGTTAGTTCGAACTTAATTCGAACTAACGGAGCCCTTAGTTCGAACTAGGTAATCCTCATTCCACGAGGATTAAGCCTAGTTCGAATTTACTAGTTCAAATTAAGGGCTGTGTAGACCCTTAATTCAAACTAGTGGGAGGCTAGCCCTCCCCAGGTTTCCCTGGTGGCCACTCTGGCCAACACCAGGGAAACTCGTCTGCCCCCCTCCCGGCCCCGGACCCCTTAAAGGGGCATGGGCTGGCTACGGTGCCCGTGCCAGGTGCAAGCCTGCCAGCACCCAGCCAGCAGACCTTGCACCTGGCACGGATCGAGCCACCCACCCGATGCCCCCCAGCCCTCCCCCTCTTCCTGGGACCAGACTGGCGGCTCCCGGGAGCTTGCCCGGGACCGCAAGATGCGGGCACCCACCTGGGCTAGTGCAGACATCGTGGACCTCGTCCACGACCTCCACACTAGGCACAGGAAAGTGGCCAGCTAGGTCAGGAGAGCTGCCAGCCTGGCCACCCAGGAGCAGGTGTGCATGAAAATCAAATCCACTGAGACCCCCGACCCTGAGCCCTGAGCTTACAATGGCCGTACTGGGTCAGACCAAAGGTCCATCTAGCCCAGTAGCCTGTCTGCCGACAGCGGCCAACCCTAGGGACCCTGGAGGGGATGGACTGAAGACAGTGACCAAGCCATTTGTCTCGTGCCATCCCTCTCTAGCCTTCCACAAACCTTGGGCAGGGACACCACTCCTACCCCCTGGCTAATAGCATTCCATGGACCCAACCTCCATGACTTGATTTCACGTCCCTTTAAACTCTGTTCTAGTTGTAGCCTTCACAGCCTCCTGCAGCAAGGAGTTCCACAGGTTGACTCTTTGCTTTGTGAAGAACAACTTTCTGTTACTAGTTTGAAGCCTGCTACCCATTCCTTTCCTTTGGTGTCCTCTAGTCCTTCCTTATGGGAACTAATGAAGAACTTTTCTGTATGCACCCTCTCCACCCAACTCCTGCTTTTAGAGACCTCTATCCTGTCCCCCCTCCGTCTCCTCTTTTCTAAGCTGAAAAGTCCCAGTCTCTTTAGCCTCTCTTCATAGGGGACCTGTTCCCAACCCCTGATCATTTTAGTTGCCCTCCCCTCTCCCACCCTCTCTCTTCCCCTCTCCCACCTCCTTTTCCCAGTCTCCCCCAGTTTTGTTCAATAAAGACAGATTCCATTTTTGAACACAATTGTCCTTTATTTTGTACATCAAGAAGAGGGGCTAGGGAAGGGTAAGTGGAAGGGGGTGAGGGAGGAATGGGGTACGCGCCCCCAATGGGGAGGACTGGGCTGGCTCTGCGGGCTTCTGGGGGTGGAAGCTCTCCTGCAGCCCCCCAATTTTCCCCTCTCCCCAGATGGCAGCCTACGGCAAGTGCAGCCGGTCTGATGGCCGAGTGCTGTGATGTGCCCAGTGTGGGTACTCCGGGCAATCCAAGCCAGGACTGCTTTGCAAGCGGGGCACCCCTGAGAACTGTCTGTCCGGAGTGGGGGTCGGGACCCTTTAAGCACAGCCCTTGGCTAGCCTGAGACAGCATCTCCACGCTCTAAGTCCTCCTCTGATGCCCCGCCGGCACTGCTTCCAGCCCTCCTTAACCCCGGTTCAGGGTCCACTTAATGTGGACATGCTAGTTCGAATTAGCAAAATGCTAATTCGAACTAGTTTTTAGTTCTAGATGCGTTAGTTCGAATTAGCTTAGTTCGAATTAACGTTGTAGTGTAGACGTACCCTCAGTGAGGAAGAGAGTTTCTGGCCTCCTAAGAGAAATGAGTTCACACCCATTCGTACTAGAGCCGTAAGTGTAAGGTCAGTCTTTCAAAAGGACTGTTTCCATTTAGGCATCAGAATAAGCTTCCAGGTTTTCAGAAAAGCTTAGCTCACTGGTTTCTTTGACACTTATAGCCAGTTTTTCAGAAGAAGCCAAAGTGGCAACTGCTGGGTTTTCCGTACCTTTGCAAATGGAGCCATTATTTAGGCATCCAAATGGGGGCTGAGCTCTTCCAGAAGACTGCCCCAATTTTGTGTGTGGGGGGGGGGGGGAGGGGCATTTGAAAATCTAGCCTTCAGTAATTAAAAAAAAATCAAATGCTGAGCGTTCTGCCTCATGCAGTATTGTCTTTCCTCATAGCTTCCTAACTACCCAATAACTAGGGCAGGATGAAAATTTCCCACCAACACCTCTCTCTGATGGAAAATTCAGTTTTGGATATTATGAAAATTTTCATGGAAAGTGCTTACTTTCTTTTGAGGATTTTTATTTTTTTTCAGCAGAAAACTAAAAATTACCAACAGTGGAGCACTGCCTCAGCAGGCCTCTGGGCAAGATGGGTGAGAGTGGGGAGGGGGAGGAGAGGCAGTCAGCTCCACACTCCCAGAAGAGTTGGGACCTCAGGCAGAAGGGGCTGGGCTGGGGGACAGCCAGTTCTCAGTGCTGCCTGGCCTGTAGTGCCTGCCGCAGCCTCCTGGAGTGCATGGAGTGGTGCTCCAGCACCAATTAAAAGGGCCTGGGGCTCTGGCCACTGGAGTTCTGGGACCTTTAGAATCACCAGGCCCCAGGGCAATTGTTCTCTTCCTCCCTCCCCATTGGCGGTCCTGATTACCAGCCCCCACAAAAATTTTTCTTGCAATTTTTATTTTTTAACTAGACAAACTTTCAGTGAAAGTGTCAATAAGATCCATTTTTCTCTGTTTTTTCTGTAACTTTTCCATAGACATTTTTGACCAGTTCTACCGGGAACTAAACAACAATAGAGATAGGCAGAGATTATGCACCAATAGTTACCTCTATTCCAGTTTATCATGAGAATTTCACCAGCTCAAGAAAAGGTGTCGGGTGGTGAGAAGTGCATTCTTCTTGTAATTGGCCTTTTATATGTTCTTGTTAGAAGTGAGCTGATTTAGTAATCTGCAGTCCTCCAAACTGCTGGACTCTTCGGTTCACATCTCTCAAGAGACTGTTCTCCCCTTCCCTCTGTCCTCTATTTCCCAATCCCTTCACAGTGCTCAGTTCTGAAGTAGGCACTTGCAGGAATGACTGATACATGCTTTATGGCAATAACCCTTGCAGCAATCTAAAGGAAGCACTATAAAATAGCTTTTAATATGGCCATTAGTCTGCAGTGTCTGAGTACCTTCACTTTTAGGGATACTTATTTTATTTGCTTTATTAATATTCTAATGGTTTCCTTTTAAAGGTAAGTGTACGGCTAACTATGTTGCATTTACAAGCAAATGTTGCCTTTATCGTAGCAGCCTCTGTATATGCTAAAATGTAAATCCAGGGCACCTTAAATTTTGAAGTGCACATGGATACAGAATAAATACTTTAATGTGCACTTGTTGCTTCTCATTTAGATTTTCTTCGCAACAGCAAATTCTGTGCTGTAGTTTTAGGTTATAATTAGCTTACATACAGCTTGCCTACTAGGCATAGTTTCAGTCAACAATTAGATACCGTTGAGCAGCAGCTGTCATTATTCCTAATGTCCCAGAATTTTTTTTAACTACAGTTACTTCTACTAGAGCTAAGAGGCATTTCATGTTTCCTGTTTTACTTCCTCCACTTCGTCAATACGCTTTTGAGAATCATCTGAAAGGATTCTGTGTCTTTAAGTAGCAGCAATTCACAGAATAATTTAACAACAACCTGGTTACATATCAACAACTGCTAATCAAATCGATATGGGCAAATTCAGAACAGAATAATTCAGTCCTTTCTGCACTGAGAAATGTCTCCTTTTCCATATTCTGGTACATCTTGTATGTTCTGCATTGGTCACTTTATCCTCTTGTACTTTAGTTTGCTTGACATTTCTTAAAGAAAGTCTCCAATAATCTCCTTGTGCAGGAACAACCTCAACAACAGTAGGCAGAAATAAGTCATTTATTTTTCTTCTTAGCAGACAGCGTTAATAAGACTATCAAGATATAGCCTGCAAAGAGTGCAGGATGGATGAAGATGAAATAGCGTGATACCTCTGTTACTTTTACTGTACAATACTGTGCTAAAATGAAAAACCTGCTCAAATGATTTAGACTACTCTGTGCTATAAGAAGTTTACTTTATGGAGACCACAAGAGACAACTGGAAAAAAGTGACCCCAGAAAACTTTCCATATGTAAGCCCCAGAGAAACCTTTTCAAAAAACACTAATTACAGAGCATATAATAGAAGGGCATATGTTGTTCTGCTGTCAATGCTCTTTGTACTGGATGCAGCAAAATCCTCTGATTCTGTACTCACTGCACCCAGAAAAATGAATCTGTTTTGTAACTTCAGCTTTACAGTATGGCATTCCTGCTGCTCTTTTAGGTTCCTGTGGACTTAGAGTCATTATATCTTGCACACATTCCTCACAGCTGCAGTCCTGGAAGACCAAATCAGTTTTAGAAGCAAACCCCCATTACCATTTTTGAAGTTTTTAAAGCTTAATTTTCAGTTGCAAGAGCCTATTTGAAACTTCCATGGTTTCAAAAACAACCATAGGGATTTGCTTGAGATGTTAATTAAAGTAGCTTTCCAAACTTTGGTAAATACCATTACTATTCTGTTGCTTTCAGCAGCTGCTTCTGAAAATGCCTGAGCTAAACAAACACGAATAAAGCAGTGAGTAAAAATAAATAAATAAATAAAGAGGAGTGATCTCACTATCCCAATGTAGAATATTCACTAAGTATCCACAGTAATTTTCTTGACTATGAGAGATTGAGCCTAGTTTTGCTCTTCCTGGCTTTCAAAACTGAAGATGCCTTTTGCTTTTGCTGCATTTATACCCCTCCCTGAAAGAATATTAAAGGCCGGCATATGAACTGCATGGTTGGCATGTGACAGCTACCATCTGGAACACATTGAAATGGACTTCCAAAGCTAAAACCATTGGATGCTACAGACTGAGTGTGAGGGAAGCATCAGCCCCACACTGGTACTGTGAGTAAATGTCACTCTTTGGGCTGAGGAGGCCAGGTCCCCTGGCCCTGATGGGCATGCTCCAACTGGGGACCAGCTATTAAAGGGAGCAGCTCATCTTATTCAGAGTGGACTTCTGGAGAGGAAGCACCTGTGGTTGAGATTCCTGCTGAAGAGCACAGTCCTTGCCGAGAAGCCCCATTGTGGGGCCCAAGGAAACCTGGAAGATCAGCCTTGAGGAGGAGCTCAGTAACCTAACACCCCACAAATAGAGGCTTCAAGATATACAGTAGGAAGTGACGCAGGGAAGGTGAGGGAGCGATACTGCCCCCCGAGTGAGTCAGTGTATTGAGGTAAGATTCCCTGATGACCCTGTGGTAGACTGCCCCACCACTGGTAAGGGCCTGTGTTGGGGCCTGGTGGAAGACTGTGGGCCTGGGCCCCCCTATTGGAGGGCCGCCACCCCTCTGATGGTGCCCCTCCTTTTTGCCATGGGGTACAAGCTAACGAATCATGCTACATTTTATCTTAGAAGTGGAGACATTGATTCTGGCCATTGGGCCACAATGCTCTGAGGACTGGGGGGACTATTATATAGACTCTTGCCACTAGGCCACGCTGCCCTGAAGGCAAGGGCCGCTGTAACTGACTCTGGCCATTTGGATGCAGTGCCCTGTATTGTGAGGATGGGACTGTGGCGAAACTAAATACCCTCATTCCCACCCTAAGGCTACGTCTAGACTGCAAGCCTCTTTCGAAAGTGGCTTTTTCGAAAGATACTTTCAAAAAAGCCTCCTTTGAAAAAGAGCATCTAGACTGCAAGCAGTACTTTCGAAAAAGAAAGCCGCTTTTTCGAAAGAAAGCACCCAGGCAGTCTGGATGCTCTCTTTCGAAAAAGCCCTGTTTGCATTCAAGAACGCCTTTTTTCGAAAGAGCACTTTCGAAAAAAGGCATTCTTCCTCGTGAAATGAGGTTTTCCGCTGTCAAAAGAAAAGCCGCGTTCTTTCGATTTAATTTCGAAAGAACGCGGCTGTAGTCTAGACGCAGGTGAAGTTTTTTCGAAAAAAGGCTACTTTTTTCAAAAAAAAACGTGAGTCTGGACACAGCCTAAGTGAACATGGGGTGCATCAGCTCCCTGTGATACTAAGCAAAAAACCAAATCTATATGGGAGCTGTAACAAATTGAAATCCTTGGCAGATCAGGCACAGAAGGATCTGAAACATACACACACTAGCAGACCTTTCTGCCCATGCAAAGCTCTTACTGCAATGGGCCTCATACAACTGTCTGCACAGAGTTCCTTGCAGGATTGGATCTCTGCTGTCCTTGCTAGGTGTCTAGAATGCTCTGCATATCTGACATGAAAGAGTGTTTACAATACTAACTATACACACTGTATTTTCATGAGAAGAGGCTATTCTAAATTTGGAACCAGAGTGTCTTCCAGAAACGATTTTAATAGCCCAAGATAAACAGCCTCCTAGTTAGCATAAAAGCCAGAAAACTGTTGCACGTGGATGTCAACACTTTTAATGGATTGCCTTTTTTATTGTGTGCTGCATGTTTTTGTCAAGGGAATAGGATAATTATAGAACTGTAACAATAATGAGGTTTTGAATATTCATAGGCAATTTAAAATATGCCTCTGTGCATTTTAGCAGTACCCAGTGGAAGTGTTATTCATTTTTTAGGAATAACTGGCCTGTAATAATGGAATCTCAATATTCTGTAAAAAAAAAAAAAAAAAAAAGAGGGAAATAGAAGATGCAAAATATTGTGTGGAGGTATAACACATAGAACTTTATAGCAGAAGGTAGAGAAGTAAGGTTACATAACTGTATTTCAGTTAGGCCATGGTTAATCTTCTGGGGTTCAATTTAATAGGTCTAATTAAGTCTAAGGATGTTAAATTTCGATTAATCAGCTAATCATGTATTTGATGGAATTTCCATCAACCACTCTATTAGTCGATAAGGGGGGTGGGGCACTTGCCAGTCCTGCTGTGCCTCTGCTTTAAATGTAGTAAGAGCCACCCACGGGGCTCTTACTACATTGAAAAGGCAGAGGTGCAGTGGGGAGGCCAGTGTGAGCAGGTACTCAAGCAATCCCCACTCTGCCAGGTCCTGACTGCAGTGCCTATCTTGAGGCAAGACCTGGCGCAGCGGGGACTTCTTTTGTCCCTGCTCATTCTGGGTTCCCTGCTGCACCTCTGCCTTTTAAATGTAGTAAGAGCCCCATGGGTGGCTCTTACTACATTTAAAAGGCAAAGGCGCAGCAGTCGGGACTGCTGCAGTCCCTGCTTGCACCATTTCCCCTACTGCTCCTCTGCCTCCTCCGCCCTCCCCATGGAGATGGTGCTAGGGGGAACCAGCTATTAAGCTGGCTCTCCCAGCACCAGCTCCTGCTCCCTCCCCTTGCTGCCTCTGTATCAGAGGCAGCAAGCGTGTGGGGGAAGTAGTGAGTAGTGACTTGACTATCTGATAAGCCTAAGCTTATCGGGTAGTCAACTAGTCACTTACCATTACATCGAACTCAGAGGATACCCCCATTGGCACCAGTACTTCTGCTCCTCACAAGGAGTAGGAGGTGCCAATAGGAGTGTTTACTTCCACCGAGCTCCCACTGTGGGGACAGCAATTTGAGATACAGAACTTAAGCTACATTAATTATGTAGCTGGAGTTGTGTATCTTAGGTCAACCTTCTGCTTTAGTGCAGACCAGGCCTCAAAAAATGTGCTTTTATTCCTCCCTTTTGAAATGCACTGAATTATGCTTTAGAATAAAATTGCTACATATATATATATATATATATATATATTTTTAAAGTGGGACATATCCTACCACCTGTTCTGTGACCCTGGATAGTGTATGGCTGGTATAGGGATATGACTCCTTGTGACACTGAAAGTAATTCTGCATTCAAATACCAGGTATAGATTAGTTGAAAGTTAAAAATACTAAGTGGTATCATTAAACTTTTTCCAAGTTATAAGGTGGATTCTCCATGTGAACCCTTTAAAACAACACTGGATTTTTTTTAAAGCTATGTTCTACCTCAAATTATTAATTATTGGACTTTATAGAGAAATAAGTGGGTGAAACTATTTGAGCCATGTCTGCAGCTCAGATTAGTTAATCATAATGCACTGTTCTATCCTTAAAATCTGTATCTTTCACACATGTATTATAACGGATTTCCGGTGCCTTTGATGAACAATACTGTATACTTCTCCTTTGCTTTCAATTTCTGGTTTAATTTAGGGGTGGAGTTTCCATCTCTCTTGTATTTGACAATATATTTCTCATCAGTTGTCCTTTCTGAATCAATATTTTGGAAATCTTCTTGGTGTGTTCATATTATCTGAGACTAAAGTGTCATGAATTGATTTTGCTACAGTGTGTAACACCATGCACAGTCTGTAATATCTGCATTAGCTGCTCTTCAAAGCTGTTCAAGAGTTGATAAGGGGAAATATAACTAAGTTCTCAGACTGACTGCTTGTATTGCAATGATATGCTTTAGGAATTTTCCTGCAGATGGGCAGTTGTGAATAGCAATAGCCAGAAAAGAAAGGGTAGCATGGGGTTATTCCAACTCCTGTTTGATTGGAGGACTAGAAGAACCTGTACAACACAAGGGAGAACAGGCTGTAGTATGTAATATGGAGAGTCTTTCATGGTTCTCTCCTTTTCCTTGAGTGGTATTAAAAAGCTAGTCCCTGAAAATGGAATAAAACAAGTCTCCAGTGAAATTTACAGCACACACAATAAATGAAGAGGCTTATTTAAAAAAACAACCAAAACTCAAAATCTTGTAATTGAAGCACAATAGATGATGTTACTGGGGTACATCAGGTACGGTTAGTCGGCTGTATGGGTATGTTGAGGGACAATAGTTACCTTTGCTTTCTGTCATACAGTAAATTCCCTCTGTATCCATTATACCCCAGCATGGTCAGATCAAATTTTCTAATAAACACCAGAATGACTAAAATTGCTGCATCTTCTTTCCTTTGTACTTTTTCTTCAGTGCTCTCCTTCCCAGTTGAAACAGCTGCCCCCGGAGGTGTGTTGTTTTTAAGACTATAAGTTGAACCTCTCTAGTCCAGCACTCTCTGGTCCATGCTTTCAAAAACAACCACAAGGAATTGCTTAATATGTTAAAGTACCTTTCCAAACTTTGGTAGCTACCAAAGCTGCTTTTGAAAATGCCTGAGCTAAACAAACATGAATAAAGCACCAATTAAAAGCAACATCCGTGGTCTAGCATGATTTTAGTTAGTTGGATCTCCACTTATCATGGTGTGGCCAAGTTTCCTGTGGGCCCATAAAGTTTGTTTACAGCCACCAGTCCTGGCTCTCAGCTTTCTGTGCTGTCGTTTAGCTCCAATTTACCCTTAAATGTCTTCTGAGTCCTGTAAGCAGTGGAATTCTTGGTAATGCTGCTAGACAATGTTAACTTCTGTGATTCAGCAAATTCTCTGGTTTTGTACCAGTCAGGTCCCTACAGTTTCAGACTAGAGAGGTTCAACCTGTACTCAGTTGTGTCTTCAGGGCTGGGGATAAGGTAGGGGAGTGAAAGGGATAGTGAATATGGAATGACTTGTAAGAAATCCATAGGAAATCCTAGTGAAGGTGTCATGATTATGAGGGTTAGCCAGCAGCCTGGGGATTAAGGGGTTAACTACACCTAGCCAGGTGAAGTGACCAATAGGACTGTAGGTGAGACTTTCATACTGGGACAAAGGAATTTGGGTGTTTCTTTTTGTTTTCTCCCTTTTGTCTGGGGAGGGAGTTCTCTGCAGCTACAGATAAGGACGAGCATGTCTCTCTCTCTCCAAGACACCATTATTCATTTTCTGTAAGTAGGGTAAAGTTTAGGTAGTTTCGTTAGGTTTTATTGTTTTAAGGATTGGGTATGGGATCTGAGATCTGGCACTGCTTAAAAGATGTTTTGGCTTTTCTTTGTAACTAAGTTCTAGGCCCATGGAGTTTCTCCATGAGTATATTTTGTTACCTCCCTATCTAGTCATTATGTTTGCAACAGGAATATTGTTGTAATAATAAAAGTTCTTTCTTTTCTTTTTATTAACCTGGCATTGGTTAATGGTGTGCCCTGATTTTTATTTTAGGGGGAAGATTTCCCAAATGATCTTTCCCCTCGTTTCTTTAGCAACATTTGGGTGGTGGCAGCAGAAGTTTTATTCCCAAGATCTAGGTTTTTAAGATCTTGGGGGAAGTTTTATACCAAAGCCTGGTAGATAAGGCTTTGGGGTACACTTGCTGGCCCCCATTTCTGCATTTATCATGCCAGAGTGGGGAAGGAGCCATGACAGAAGGCTCATTTAATAAAAGGGCTTCAAAGATCCTCTGTTGGACCTATGCTGATCTCTTCCAACAATATATTCAAAGCTCTTGTATGTGCCATACAGTCATGGGTTGATAATCTCCTTACTGTGATTCAACATAGAATTGTAGAAGATTGGGGTTAGAAGAGGCTGTCGGGGACTCAAACCCGGACGGCCTCTGTTCGTTGTCTGACCACAAAGAGACAGGCAACACCAGCAAGATCCAATCACAAGCTCTTTATTGAATGGTGCACACAACAATAGAGAGCGGCCCGTCTCCAAAGAGAACCAGCCCCAATTTCATTTACAGATAGGCTTATATAGACAGTTCCGTCACGTCATAGACTATTCGCCCAAGCAACCAACCCCCCTTTATCAGTTAGAAACATCTAATACCCATGCATACCTGGCCAATTATACATCATGGCCTTAAGCAATTCATAATGCATCAGCAATTTCTTATCAGCCCAAAAGACAGGTACTGGGCAATAAGGAGACAGTTTGTTATGGCCAAAGGAGAACATAAACAGGGAGTTTGGAACAAACGGGGAGAGCAGAAACAGGGAGTCTTCTTATCAGTTCTCAAAACAGACTGTTCCTCATCGCAGCAGGTACAAAAATGCAGCTTCTTTCTTATCTCATTTTGCAACTTGAGCAAGCGTGTAGGGTGCGTCCCTGCTTGAACCTATCTCCAGTTCTGCCCAGGGACTACCCAGAAACCTTTGTTACATTTGCTTTAGCATAACGGCACTAGGCCTATTTTTCTAGGACCTAACAGTGCCTCAAGAAATCATCTTAGCCAGGGCTTTATAAAGCCAGGGTTATAACCTCAAAGGATGGAGATCCCCTACCTTCCTATATAATCTATTATAGTCCACTATCCTCCTAGTTAAATAGTTTTTCCTGATATCTAACTTATACCTCCATTGCACTTTGAGACCACTGTTTCTTGTTCTGTCACCTGCCACCACTAAGAATAGTCTGGCTCCATCCTCTTTGGAACTCGTGTTGAGGTTGTTGAAGGCCACTATCAGATCACACCTCCATTCTACACTACAGCAGAAAGTCAACTTAAGCTATGCAACTTCACTTATGTACTTTCTGTCGAGTTACTGCAGGATTTACACAGAAGTGGGTTGACTTCCCTTATTTTTCTCATCTGGGGTAGAGTAACAGGGTCAACCAGAGAGTGATTTGTGGTTGATTTGGCAGGTCTTCACTATACCTGCTAAATCAACCTCTGATGGAGCGATCTCAGACTGTAGTGTAGATGTTATCTAAATAAGCCCAGTTCCTTCAGCTTTTCCTCACATGTAATGCACCCTAATTATTTTTGTTGCCTTCTTCTGGACTCTATCCAATTTTTACTACATCCATTCTGTAACCGGGCCCAAAACGACACAACACTCCAAATATGGCCTCACCAGTGTTGAAAAGGAAATAATTACTTCCCTCTGCTGACAATGCTCCTACTAGGGTAGTCCAATATGTCATTAGATTTCTTGGCAACAAGGACACACTGACTGATATCTAGCTACTCTTCCACTGTAATCCCCAGGTCCTTTTCTGCAGAACTGCTGCTTAGCCAGTAGTTCTCCAGCCTGTAGCAGTACATAGAATTCTTCCCTCCTAAGAGCAGGACTCTGAACTTGTTCTTGTTGAACCTCATCAGATTTCTTTTGGCCCAGTCCTTCAATTTGTGTAGGTGACTCTGGACCCTATCCCCACCCTCCAGTATATTTACGTCTCCCCTCAGTTTAGCTGAGGGTGCAATCCATCCCATCATCCAGATCATTATTTAAGATGTTGAAGAGAACTGGTCCCAGAACCAACTGCTGGGGATCTCAGCTTGATACTAGCTGCCAACTAGACGTCTAACACTTGATCATGACCTGTTGAGCCCAATGATCTAGCCAGCCTTCTATCACCTCATTCGTCTGAGCAATTCTTCTTTAACTTGCTGGCAAGAACACTGTGGGAGACCATACTGAAGCTTTGCTAACATAATCTGTTAAAGACATGGAAAGAAAGAGTTATTATAAAGGAAAAGAATAATAATATATGATGAAAATATCATGTAAACCAGGACCTCTGTGGAACATGCTGCATGGGGTAACTGCTCATCCAGCCTCTAGTTATTTATCCCTCAGCCATGCAGAGGCTATGTGGTGATGGGATTCAGTTTTCCTCTGCATAGCCAAGTTGCCAAATTGAGTGCAGTCCACCACTGGACTCTCCTGTATGCAGACAGGTGCCTTCTTTTTCCATTCATAGTGCCTAAAGGGTATGTGGTCATATGCACCCTTGTAACTCTGGTAACAAGATACAGAATAAACATAGAGAACTTTAATAATCTTTTTAAAGAAAAATCTTCCTGGGCAGTATCATAAACATTTTTTCCCTTATTACAAGGGAGATTTTTCTGGGTTTAAGCCATAATCTTATTATGACCTCATTTGAGCAATGAGCATAATCTTTTTTTTTATCATAATCATGATAAAAACTGCCACCAGCAAAGTCCACAAACAGCAGACTGAACTTGAAAAGTACAGGCTTCTTTTTGTTATGCAAAAGTGTTCTAAAAATAATGCAGGAGACAAAATACACAGTACAAGATTTACCCCATGTTGTTTGGTTCCTTAACTCAAATAAGTTTTTTCTTCATTTAAATCATTGTTCTGGGGTGGGTCTGGGGATGATGGTGCAATATGCAGGCTGCCCTGAGAAGAGAGAACAGCTCCAGCCTTTTCTCACTGCAGCAGCCTGAAGACAGGTGAGAAGTGCTTGTCCATGGCTGCTGCAGCATCAGCAGGCACAGGCAGGGGAGGGGTGCATGCCCCCCCCAGCGGAGGGACACACACACACACACACACACACACACACACACACACTTTTTGAAATATATAGTAGATAGCTGTCCCTTTCTCCATCCCTGCCCCCTGCTGGCCCAATGAGGTTATACCTGCCTGACTCCCCAACTTTGGCTCCTTGCTGTTCCTCTGTGGTCACTCTGCAATATAACTCCCTGATGCCTCCGAGAGATAAGGCTCTTGCGCAAAAAGGGGGTTTTACTAAAAAGGAAAGGTCTACACTGCATGTTTTTGTGCAAAAACCTCTTGCACAAAAACAGATTGGAAGAGATTATGCAAATGAAGCATGAGAAAATGCTAATCCACACTTCATTTGCATTGCCACTTTTGGCAAAAGCCGTAGTATAGACGTAGCCCCAGACTCACAGACAGAAGGACGCACATTTCTAAAGTTTACAGCAAAATATATAATATATAAGGAAGGTTGTTTATTTTTCATGAGATGTTGGACTCTCAGGCCTGACAAAGACTCCTATCGTGTTTTGGATACAGGACTTCTGCTGTCAGTATATCTGCAGCACAAAGAAACTGTAAAAAACTCCTCTGTCTGGTATTTAGATGGCAGTCATTGTCTTAGTTTCATTTCAAGCACTTTGCAATCTTTAATGTATTTAGCCTCACACACACACTTGTGTCTTTATTCCATTTTCCAGATGAGAAATTAAGGCAGAGTCTAATTGTAGTGCCCAAGAATTCTGCAACAAATTGGCATTGAATGTTAGTCTCCAGAGTACTAGGTCAGAGACGTAACCATGAGACCATCCTTCTTCTGAGGCTATGTCTACGTTGTAATTATATACTTTTTATTAACTTGTGTCAGCTGAGCCTGCTCACAAGGCTTGGTCTAAGGGGTGGTTTAACTATAGTGTACACATTTGTGTTTGGGCTGCAGGGTTGCCTTCCCACTTTGCAGGGTTCTAGAGCTGGAGCCCAAACATCTACACTGTAGTTAAACAGCCCCTTAGACCAAGCCCGACAACCTCGTATTAGTTGGCACAGTCTAGCCATGGGTTTTTAATTACACATGGATATGCCCTAAGAATTTTTGGTCAACAGATCAATTTTGCTCCTGAAATAAATGTGTGCACTTCTAGTTGACTGCTATGGAAAATGTGACTGGTTCCTCTGGTACTGAACTTGGCCCCAAATTTTCCCCCTACACTTCCCTTTTTTCTTATTCAATTAAAGATACGGCGGCTGTGAAGCTGCAGCATAAGGAAAGTGAAATATGTTCCCAGGGTATCAAGCTTCTCACTCAGAAAATGTATGGTTTTCTTTCTTGTCTTTTTGGTAAGGTAAAGGTATCTATATTGACTTTGTGGGATTATGGCAGTAAATTCTGTATGACAATGACAAATCTTTGCTTTGGTCCTAGAGAGAGACTGTGCTGAGCACATACTGCTTTACAGTTTTGTTATTTGTGGAAATGGGCTTGAATCCCATCTATAGACCTAAATACTTACAAATTCTGAGGGTCTAAACTATGGAGGTAGATCTAAGCCTGTCGCTCTTTATTTGGGATCTAGTTATCAGAAATGCTGAACACCTGCATTTCTTACATATTCAAAGTGAATTGGGGGCAGTGTAACTGTGAAAAATTCTTAATATACATGAACACACCCCAACTTCTGCTGTATTCTAACTATGCAGTGCAGTCAGCTTCAATGTACATGAATATCCTGACAGCAGGAGTTAGGCTATTTAGCAGAGTTAAGAAATACAAGTAAAAGAAAAATAATTTAATTTAAATGCAATCTATTTGAGAAGAATGTCATGTTCCATAAAATGTCTCATTTTGCTTTTTGCCTTATTAAAATGGAACATCACTTAGGGTCTCTTTTTCTTTCTTAATGCTTTATGTTTTTTTCCTTTTTCTCAAGAAATTAGTATACTAAGTGATTTTTTGAGATCATTACTACACTCATGGGAGGTGAATCAATACTGTATGTTTTCTTCTTACATCATGTGCTTTTGTAAAAGATATCCAGCTCCTTTTAAATAACAAACATACCTTGGATTTCTAGACCATTTTACATGGAAAACATCTGATAAGCTGCTACAAATATCAGTAAGAGATCATGTTCATTCATTAATATGTGTGTAATCATGTTAAAATTTGTTCCCTGGTGAATATATTTTTTCTATACTAATTATACCTATATATGTGTCTGTCTATGGTTTCCTATTCATATTTACACATAGGGTGCATCTACACTGCACTGTAGTTCGAAATAAGATACGCAATTTGAGCTATGCAAATTACATATCTTATTTCAATCTTATTTCAAAATAATTTATTTTGTACTTTGGTGCTGTCTACACAATGCCAAATTTCAAAATAACACCCTATTCCAAAAAGTCCCTTACTCCTCATGGAATAAGGTTTACTGGGATGTCAGAATAGTGAGCCTGAAATAACGGGCTTTCTGTTAAGACTAAGAATGTTAAATTTAGATTAATCAACTAATTGAAAAGTCGATGCAATTTGCATGGATGATTCTATTAGTCGATAAGGGCATCTCTGCCGCTGAAATGTAGCAAGAGCCCTGCCGGCTCTTGCTGCATTTCAAAGGCAAAAGTGCTGTGGGGTGCACGGGGCCAGAGAGGGACTCAAGCAGTCCCCCACTGGCCCCACACTCCCTGCAGCACTTCTGCCTTTGAAATGTAGCAAGAGCCGTACTCTTGTACATTTCAAAAGCAGGGAGTGCGGGGTTAGTGGAGGACTGCTTGAGTCCACTGCTTGCCCCCCGCTCCTGCGGCACTTCTGCTTTTGAAATGTAGCAAAAGCAGTGCTGAGGGGAATTACCTTTTAAGCTGGCTCCCCCCGCCTCTCCCAGCACCAGCTTCTGCTCCCGCCCCTTGCTGCCTCTCTTTGATACAGGTAGCGAGTGGGGGCGGAGGGAAGCGACTAGTCGCTTATATCCCTAGTTAAGTTGCGGGATAGCTATTTCAGGATACTTCGGTATCCCAAAATAGCGATGCAGCATACATGTAGCCATAGAAACAAAGCTTACAGGATGTTATATAGTGTAGAATCCTACTGATGTTGATTCCTGTACCTGTACTTCATCTTTGCTTGCTAGCATTTTACTGTCATCCTGTCCCTCATGAATGAACTAAGCTACTGAAATTTTCCCAGAAGGTTAGGTCACACATAAAAAAAATCTATTAAATGTCCTCAAATGACAAAACTATTCAGTGGCTTAGTATTGCACTGAAAATACTGAATTAGAAATATACTCTGTTTTTCCTTACTTAAAAATGACAACCTATAAAACTTAAGGCTATCCTGACAATCTATGACTAGAAAGCAGAGGTGTTTCCAGTTTTGGGGGTATAAAATGCACAAGTGGACCTTAGGTTTAATTTTCTAGGTATGAAGATTCAAGCATATAGGTAAGAGGTTCAGTTTGTCAGAAGACACATTAGAGGAGAAGAGCCTTCATTGATTTCACGTTGAAAGGAGAGGCTATTGAAAGTTTTATATCGAAAGGAAATGGTGTTATATTCAAGAAGGAAAAAAAACTCATTTGAACACAATTTGGTATCCCCTGGTACCTTCAATAGGACATGGAAAGTTGCTTGCTCCATGAATCCTTCATTGGGATATTTTCTGAAATGCACAACCCCATATCGAGGCAAATAGTAGACATGGGTATTTTGAAAAATAGAAAGTGTGCATGTGCACACGTATGCTTCCACACAGCTAAATTCTTCTCTGAACAGGTAACTTATGCTCTGTCAATAAGGTATTCCAACTCTGAGTGCAAAACGTTAGCCCATACTGGTTATGTCAAATCTAGGAAAGTTGTAGTTGTGACCCACGCTCTGTTACACAGAATTTGAAAAATAAAAGATTTTTGGGGAGGTGGGGTAAAAAAGGAGAAACGTTTATAAGAAAAAAAGCTTTCCATTTTTTAACGTTTCAAAAATTCAGTGAAAAGTTTTGATGAGGAAAGGATGGTGAAGTTCATGATTTTTTGGAGCTGCTGTGTTCTGTTTCCCACTGAATATAGAGGCTTAAAATAAATGTTTCCCTTGGTACATAAGAGCAATGTAGAGCTTTCCTATAAGGAAACCTCCAGGCTGTGACCAGGTTGGCCTTCACCAGACCTATACACGTTCTTTATTACAAGTCAACTTATCTTGTGAGAAGACGTGAGCACATGGGGAAATCTATACATAAAATTGGAGAACTAATGATATTTTCTGTGAAAGATGCCACTATAAAATCAAAGAACTCTAACGTAATCTACTCAAGCACTTCAGATACTTCAGCAGGGTTTGAGAATATGTAATTTATGCTGGAGGTGTTAAAATGGAAGTGGAAATGTACTACACATTTCAAAATGAGAAACTATGCTTAGGAAATTCATTAGCAATTATAGAACGATAGCCCTCTGCTTATGCCAATAAGTGGGAACTCAGGAGGTCTGAGTTCAATTCCAACTGCTATGAAATTCTTGTATGACCTAAGTCACTTAATATCTCTGACTCAGTTCCTATCTCTGAAGATGAAAGGTCTATAGTTGGCAGGGCTGCCAAGAATAACTTCATTACTGTTGATAGAAATGTAGCCATGTTAGTCTGGTGTAGCTGAAACAAAAAACAGGACTATGTAGCACTTTAAAGTCTAACAAGATTGTTTATTAGGTGATGAGCTTTCATGGGCCAGACCCACTTCCTCAGATCAAATAGTGGAAGAAAATTATCACAGACATATATACCAAAGGATACAATTTAAAAAAATGAACACATATGAAAAAGACAAATCAAATTTCAGAACAGAAGGGGAATGGGGGGGGGAGGTAAATGTCTGTGAGCTAATGATATTAGAGGTGATAATTGGAAGCTATCTTTGTAATGGGTAAGATAATTAGAGTCTTTGTTCAAACCTAAGTGTAAAGTGTCGAATTTGAGCATGAATGATAATTCAGAGGATTCTCTTTCAAGTGTATTCTTAAAAGGCCTTTGAAGCAGGATGCAGGTAATCAAGTTGTTGAGACAATGTCCTTTCTGGTTGAAATGGCAAGAAACTGTTTTTTCTTAGTGATCCTGTCTAATATCTGTTTTGTGGGCATTGATCCTTTGGCGAAGTGTCTGAGACATTTGTCCAATGTACATAGCAGACGGACACTTTCGGCACATGATAGCATAAATTATATTTCTGGATGCGCAGGAATATGTGTTCTTGATCTTATAACTCACTTGGTTAGGTCCAATAATGGTATCAGCAGAGTGAATATGTGGACAAAGCTGGCAACGGGGTTTGTTGCAAGGGAAGGTCCCAGGGTTGGTATTAGTGTGGTATGTCCTGTGGTTGTTGGTAAGAATCATCTTGAGGTTAGGTGGTTGTCTATAGGAGACTATGGGTCTGTCTCCCAGAGCCTCTCGGAGTATGGTATCCTGTTCCAGTATAGGCTGTAGTTTATTGATAATGTGTTGGACAGGTTTAAGTTGGGGGCTGTAGGTGATGACAAGTAGTGTTCTATTGTTGGTTTTCTTGGGTCTGTCTTGAAGTAGATGGTTTCTAGGTATTCATCTGGCTCTTTCAATTTGCTTTTTTATTTCTCCGGGTGGGTAGTTGAGGTTTATAAATGCTTGGTAGAAATCCTGAAGTTTCTGGTCTCTGTCAGTGGGATTAGAGCAGATGCGGTCCATCATCTATAGCCAAGCCCTTCGATACAATCGCATCTGCCAGATGAATACCTAGAAACCATCTACTTCAAGACAGACCCAAGAAAACCAACAATAGAACACTACTTGTCATCACCTACAGCCCCCAACTTAAACCTGTCCAACACATTATCAATAAACTACAGCCTATACTGGAACAGGATCAAGAACACATATTCCTGCGTATCCAGAAATATAATTTATGCTATCATGTGCCGAAAATGTCCATCTGCTATGTACATTGGACAAATGTCTCAGACACTTCGCCAAAGGATCAATGCCCACAAAACAGATATTAGACAGGATCACAAAGAAAAAAACAGTTTCTTGCCATTTCAACCAGGAAGGACATTGTCTCAACAATTTGATTACCTGCATCCTGCTTCAAAGGCCTTTTAAGAATACACTTGAAAGAGAATCCTCTGAACTGTCATTCATGCTCAAATTCGACACTTTACACTTAGGTTTGAACAAAGACTCTAATTATCTTACTCATTACAAAGATAGCTTCCCCAATTATCACCTCTAATATCACTAGCTCACAGACATTTACCTCCCCCCCCCATCCTCCTTCTGTTCTGAAATTTGATATGTCTTTTTCATATGTGTTCATTTTTTTAAATTGTATCCTTTGGTATATATGTCTGTGACAATTTTCTTCCACTGTTTGATCTGAGGAAGTGGGTCTGGCCCACAAAAGCTCATCACTTAATAAACCATCTTGTTAGTCTTTAAAGTGCTACATAGTCTTGTTTTTTGTTTCATTAATGTTGGTGAGATACAAAGATAAGTTTGTGGTGAGTGCTATTGGAAATGTCAGTACACACACAAATAAGACTTTGTATACTAACGTAAAACTCCAATATTTGTATGTATATATTATCCCTGCCAAAATGAAGTTTCCAACGCATCTGAGGAAATGGGCTCCAGCCCATGAAAGCTTATGCCCAAATAAATGTTAGTCTTTAAGGTGCCACAGGACTCTTAGATGTAAAAGAACTGGTGATTATATCTAACTGTATGCAATATTTAGTTAAAATATTTTTGAAACCTAACCAATTCAGTAAGCCTATCTAATGGTCTTTCCTGAAAGAGGTGCTACAATCAAGACAGCAATAAGCTGGAAATCTGTAATAAATTGGTTCTGCAAAATGTGGGAAGTCAGCCTTTTGCAAATCTGAAATCAACTGCAAAGTCAATCTTTTTACATTTCACTTTGAACTTGATCCTGGATGCCAGGGCAAGATAGTTGTGAAGAAACTCATTTTGTCAGCAAAACTAGTAACTTGCTCTAAGGAAAGCATCTCACAGTCTATACTTATCAACTCACCAGGGACTAATTTCTTTTAATATATTATAATAAATTTTTACACGCCACAATATTACATTGTTCTTTGATGTCCCAGCATGTAGCAAATGATTATAGCTTCATTGCAGCTGTTTGCAAGATTATGAGTGATAAGGTAAGCCTTGCTTTCATACTTCTTTTGTTTCTACTTCATAGTCCTTATAAATAATTCATGGAGCAAAATTACTGTCCCAGAAAAAAAAATACATCCTCTTTTATCAGTCCTTTCACATTTTATTGATCAGTGCATATCATTTTTTAATGTGCAACATCACCAGAGTTTTGAATATTAGGGGACTTCTTTCTATGTTCCACAAAAAATCTTCAACGGTATTAAGATGGCTAGGTCATTTTACTGTTTAAGAGCTTTCCTTTTCACCACAAGGGATGTCTCAGTGACTAGTAAGGTGTGAAGGGAAAGGTACAGAAGAGGCTACAATTGTTGTAAATAGTAAGTGCTAGATTCTCAGCTGGTGTAAATCTCCATAGATCCATTACTGTCATTAGTACTGTGCTGAGATACATCAGCAGAGAACCTGTCTGCCAGGTTTAAAATGGATGCTCTGTAATAAACCAGAAAGAAAAGTAGGGAAGGGTCTAAAGATATGTAGACAACTTTTCAAAGAAACTTTTTTGTGTTCTTAAAACCCTGGGTTTTCCATTACCACACTACTCACCTTTACATGCTCCCAGATGATGGTGTGGTATATATTTCCTAGCCAGTTTGTACAGTACCTTGGTACATTTCAGTCTGAACTCTGGGTTTGCTTGTCCCTTTCTCTGCTTGTTATCTCATCATTTACGCTGGGGCAAAGTCAATGTAAGATGCTGCTGTTTTAATTTGGTAGCATTTTATACCCAGTTTTGCCCTGGAGGCAATAAAAATAGAGCAAGGCCTCATACTGCAGTGAGTGGTCACACAGGCAGTTCCAAGGTCTCTTCATAATGTAATGTTTCAGTTGTATTTTAGTGACTTCAGTGGACCAGATTCTGCCACATTTATTGATGCTAAGTAATCCCTTACTTCTCTGAATTCAGTGAGTCTGCTTATGGAGTTAAGATACTACTCATTACAAGTAAGACTGGAAGAACCTAGCTCAACTGGACCACAGGATTCATTTCCCTGTAATCAGTCATCATGCAAATAAAATATCTGTTCTGTCTTAAATATATTTCTGGAGACCAGATCATTCCAAAGCTACAAGATAGACATTTGGCACAGAATCTGGATGAATGTGCCCCAGGAAATGCCCTTTGGGATATTTTTGTTCCCTTTTCAGTATTAATGTCATCTGGTGCAGTGGTTAGTGGTATTTCCAAATGGTGTGGCCACACATTACAGGAGATGATTCAGGAGTTAAGGTACCTGTTATTCAGAACACTTAAGCTGCCTGTGTTGAGAGCTCTGTCAGAGCACAGCTTGGTATCTTCTTTGGAATGAATGTGGAAGCATAGCACCTGCAGTGAAATGTTTTATGAATATTGCATGTTCCATATGTTTGTCTGATTGTTATATGACTACAAGGGGTTAATTCAAGCAGAGCTTAGCTTCACATAAGCAGGAACAGAGCATAATAGTTTCAGGTGGCTACTGATTTATTGATACTTAGAAGGCCAACTCATTTGTACCTGCTGAGTAATTGTGGTTGATACACAGGGAGCAGTAGCCTGTGGACCTGGTCTAAGAATGGGAGAATTGCAGGTTTCTTGCTTTCATCTCATCAAGGAAGGGCTCAGAAGTGGAAGTAGCCCCCTAATCATGACAGAGACTTTCTATGGTTATAAATAACACCAATATGTTTAACATTTATTTTTTAACCTGACGCTTCTGTGCCTCATTCGGCTATTGCCATTTTTGTTTTGTTGCTGGTTTGAACTGAATGCAGTAAGCAACTCTCCTGTATCCAGTGGATGGTCCCCCATTTTCCATGCCTATTGTTTCATTAAGTCATTTGCAATGTAAAATTGCAATAAACTCACATGTGGGCAGGGCCCTGCTGAAGTCAATTGAAGTGTGCTCTCATGCTGTCATGGGATCAGAAATATTTTCAATGCATTACCCAATTTGAAGTACAAATATCTGATAGGATGCCATTTAAGAACAACAAAAGGAAGCAATATATATGTACACACACACAATGGCAATACAATTATTGTTGAATTACAATAGCACCCAGAGGTCCCAGAATAGACGGAGTCTTCATTATTATGCCATAGGTGGTACTCACAGTCAGAGACCGGGCATACCCTGTGAAGCTTACAGCCCAAACATCCCAGGCCGACAAAGAGAAACAGAGGCGAAAAGAGTCTCACAGCAGAACAGTGGCAGACACAGGAAGAAACTGTGTCCACTACAGTGCCCTGTTTACTAGACCATATGGTCTCTCCCAAAAAATTAGACACATTTTTCAGACCATACTACGTTCCATGAGAAAGCAATATGGGATTCTGACAACTTTAAGACAAACGTTAATACATTGTCAACTCAGATATAAAGTAGCCTCTAATGGAGCATCCTGCCATGCCCGTCTCTTTTTTGCATTGACATCAGATTCATTCCCCAGTGTAAAGTCCTATCCTGCTTGCATGTATACCTAAATATCCAGGTGTTAAAAAATTCCAGAATCTGCATTAGGTATCGGTCTGGTATATTAATATGCAATCTTGTTGTAGCCATGTCAGTCCCAGGGTATTAGACAAAGTGGCTGTGTCTACACTGGCATGAATTTCCGGAACTGCTTAAAACGGAATACTATTCCGTTTTCAGTTTTTCCGGAAAAGGAGCGTCTACATTGGCAGGCTGCTTTTCCGGAAAAGCCCTTTTTCCGGAAAAGTGTCTGTGGCCAATGTAGACGCGCTTTTCTGGAAAAGAGCCCCGATCGCCATTTTCGCGATCGGGGCTTTTTTCTGGAAAAGACTACTGGGCTGTCTACACTGGCCCTTTTCCGGAACAGTGTTCCGGAATAAGGACTTATGCCCAAGCGGGAGCAGAATAGTTTTTCCGGAATAACGGCTGATTTTGTACAGTAGAGCGTCGTTGCTTTTCCAGAAATTCAAGGGCCAGTGTAGACAGCTCGCAGCTTATTCTGGAAAAGCGGCTGATTTTCCGGAATAAGTGGCCCAGTGTAGACACAGCCAGTGTGTGAGGTAATACCTTTCACTGGGTGAACACAGAGCTCTTCTTCAGGTCCTAATCTAGTGTGTTTTAAAATGAAGTGTCTGCATCATTATTTAAGGTACTAAGAAGGCATACTATTCCTTAAGGGTATGTCTACACAGTAGCGTTATTCTGAAATAAGGGTTAGCAGGACTTCTTACTCCGACTCATGTAATCCTCATTTCACAAGGAGTAAGGAAAGTCGAAGGAAGGGTGTTCTTCCTTTGACTTCCTGTTGTGTAGACAGCACCAAAAGATAAATTAAGCTATTTTGACTTCAGCTACACAATTGATGTAGATGAAGTTACATATCTTAATTCGGCTTTTGCCCTACAGTTTAGACATGCCCCTAAAGAATAATGGACTTCATATATTGTCCTGTCAAGGAAATGGTTGGTTATTAGAAGACATATGTGAAGAAAAGTTCTGTGTGGCTCAAAAGCTTCTTTCTCATCAACAGAAATTGATCCAATAAAAGTGTAGGGTAAATTGAGGCAGCCCATGGTATCTTGCTGAGAACTGACAAACTCAAATCTGAAAGTATCAGGCCAAGCAGTGGCCGTGACCCTGGTTACCCTGGCAACTACATTCCAAAGGGCCTCACTTTGATAAGGACAGTACCAAACAACCGTGCGGGATTGTTTTTCATTGTCTGCTTTGTTCCTAGAAAATAAGCTTGGATCCCAAAGATCGCGCCAAGGCAATACCACCCCCGCAGGAGACGCATTATATTTCCGGCCAACAAAATGACCATCAACATGCCTTTGTTTATGTTGGCTCATTTAGCTTTTTACGAATAACTATCTGTATTAGGGATAACATGTTTAACTGGCAGTGGGCAGAGATACTGTGTAACTGTTGTAGACCAATGGCTTATGTGCATATCTCACTTCTGCTGCTAGACCTATCAAATCACTTCTCCTCCGTCCATCTGCTACCTATATAATCTAATGTATGTTTTGGTTAAGTTAGTGCTCTCCGGGCTAACCTCCTGGTCTGCACTCCACCAGCGCTGTGTGTTCAATAAATCCTCTGCTTGTTTTCACCTGCACCCAGTGTGTCCAAGAATTATTCCCAACAAAAAGATATTTCACCCACCTTATATCTCTGATGTATTGACAGACCCACAAAAGACTTTCCTGCGGTTCTTCTCACCTGACTTCTGTTTTTAATGATACTTTATATTAACGATATGTAATGTTGATAGACCCCAGTCGTCTGCAGGCACAATTGAACATGGGTCCTCTGGAGCTTAGTGTATGAGCCTCCACTGCAGTTGCTAAAAGCCATCTGGCTCTGGTCTATGCTAGGGGGTTATTTTGGAATAACCTGCCAGCTCCACTGCTCCCTTTCTCCTGCAGAGTTTAAAGCATCAGGCTGCAGGAAAAAGGCTTGTGGCATGTGCTTACCTCTGCTAGTTCTGTGCCACATAGCACCATACCAAGAGCCATGGCAGACACCAGCACTCTTGCTGAACCTCCCATGGCTGCCAGCATGCCTGCAGCACCATTGAATGGCCCTGGCCAGGGACGCAGGAGAGCTCTGGCCTGGACTGGGATGGAGATCCTGCATCTCACCGAGATCTGGGGGAGGGGACCAACCTCCAAGATCTCTGTATCAGAAAGAAAAATGCCGATGTGCACGGCCGGATGGCCGTATGCCTGGCCAAGAGAGGCCACGGCTGGACCCTCGACCTGATCTGGATGAAAATTAAAGAACTCTGGCAAGCCTACAACAAGGCCAGGGGGCAGAGCAGATGCTCCGGGGCAGCATCTCACATGTGCCACTACTACAAGCGGCTCAGTGCCATCCTGAGAGGGGAGCTGGTTACCTTCCCCTTGTCATCGTTGAGTCCGGCCAGAACACGCCCAGCGCCAGCCACCATGAGGGCAGGGGTGCTGAGGAGGAGCAGCAGGCCAGCCAGGCAACCATGCCCACAAGCCAGGACCTGCTCCTCACACTGGAGCCAGTTCCCCCCTTCCCAGGATGTCTCCAAGGAGTTGGACAATGCCAGGGAAGGCACTTCAGGTGGGTTCTAGTACTTTCCCTATACACACATGGGGGCAGGTGGCGGGTTGTGAGGGGTGCCTGCTCCTCGCTCAGCCTGCTCGGCTTGGAGGTTGCACAACAGCCTGGGCACATGGGTGCACACAGAGCACCAGTCGAGAGCACTCGGGTAGCACCCGCTCCTGGTCAACCATGATAAGGAGTTCCGGGAGTGGGCTGCTGACTGGGAGGAGCGCCAGGCTGACTGGGAGCAGCAGAAGGCCACCTGGGACCAGCTGGCACACCCGCATGAGGCCATGTGCTCCTCCCTCACCTCCCTCAACAAGGAGCGCATGGCCTTGTTCATGGAGGGAGCCACCAGCCACCTCACCAAAACTCCCTCCCTTACCCCCGTGATCCCAGAACATGGAGTGGTGGGACCTTAAGGGCAGCCGAAGCCTCCTGTGTTGACTGAGGCAGGCATCAGTCCCAGTCCTATCCCTGAGCTCTCCTTTCTCCCCTTTTCCCCCATTCCAGGTTCTTTCTCCAGTCCCTCCCCTGTTTTATATCCCCCAAATAAACACACTTTAAAAAAAAAGGTTTTTTTATTTGCTCTGCAGGGGAGGGAGGAACATGGAAAGGGAGGGCTGGGGAAGAAAAGACACAGAGAGGGAATGCAGGGGCTCCTTGTAGAGCAGCATGGAGGGGAGTCTCATAGCTGGCCTTGCCTGAAACTCTTCCTCAGGGCCTCCTGGATGAGCACAGATTCTTAATGTGGTTGTCAAATGGCACCGGTGTCTGGCTGCCGTAAGCCCTGGTCAACCATTCAGCCTCTGCCCCCCCAGCCTGGCAGAAAAGTCTTCCCCCTTGCTCTCAGAGAGGCAGTGGAGCACACAGCATGCCTGCACCACAAAGGGGATGTTGTGCTCGCTGAGGTGCAGGCAGGCTAGAAGATTCCAGAACTTCCCCTTTAAATGGCAAAACACCCACCTTGCCACCATGTGGCACCTGCTCAGGCTGGTATTGCAGTGCTCCTACATGGGGTCCAGGCTGCCTGTGCAGGGCTTCATCAGCCATGGGAGCAAGGGATAGGCAGCATCGCTCAGGATGCAGATGGGCATGTCCATGATGGCGTGGTTGCGGGAAAAAAGTGCCGGCGTGCATCCTCTGGAACAGGCAGGAGTTCCAGAAGATGTGGGCGTCGTGTGCCTTCCCCGACCAGCTGATCTTGATGTCGATGAAGTGTCCCTTGTGGCCCACAAAGCCCTGCAGCACCATCAAGAAGTACCCCTTCCTGTTGATGGAATCTGAGGCACGGTGATTGGGGGCTAGGATGAAGATATGAGTGCCATCTATGACTCCCTCATGGCGTCAAACCCATCAATGATGCTGTCGATGTTGCCCAGAGTGGCAACCCTCTGCAGCAAGATGTTATTGATGGCCTTGGCTACTTTCAGGAGCACGGCCCCAACTGTGGATTTCCCCATGCTGACTAGTTCCTGACGGAATGGTAGCTGTCCAGTGTGGCAAGCTTCTGCGGGAGGATGGCAGGTCACAGTCAGGTGTCCTGTCACATGAGGGAAGGAGCAAGCCACTCAGAGTATGTCTACACTACTACCCTAGTTTGAACTAGGGTGGTAATGTAGGCAACCGGAGTTGCAAATGAAGCCCGGGATTTGAATTTCCCGGGCTTCATTTGCATCTTGCCGGGCGGCACCATTTTTAAATGTCCTCTAGTGCGGACTCCGTGCTGCGCGGCTACACGCGGCATGGACTAGGTAGTTCAGACTAGGTTTCCTAGTCTGAACTACCGTTACTCCTCGTTTCAGGAGTTGAACTAGGGTGGTAGTGTAGACATACCCTCACAGAGTTCTAGGAAAGTGGCCTTCCTCATGCAGAACTTCCTGAGCCACTGCTGGTCACCCCATCACTGCATGACGATGAGGTCCCACCAGTCGGAACTAGTCTCCCTTCACCAGAAGCGATGTTTGATGGTGTCCAAGGGATTGAGAGGCATTGGCAGCAGGAGGGCCAGGACCTGGGTGATGGGGTCCTCCAGTTCGAGCGGGTCATCGTCCTGCTGGAGCAGCATGTGGGCAGTCTAGACGAACTGTGCAATGAGGCGCAACACGAGGCTCGTGAGTCTGGCACTGCTTTGCAGCTGCTTGGGCTCCATGTTGTAAGTGCTGTGGCATCTGCAAGGGCAACCAGAGCACACTGAATCCGTTTGATGTCCCATGAGGGGGGAAACGGGAGGCGTGGCATGTGAGACGTGGCCATAGAGGAGCCCCTGAAAGCACATGTTGCAGCTTGCCTAACCGAGCAACCACAGAAAGTATCCACCCTTCTGGTGCCCTCCCTGGAGCGCTTCCGGGAGCTCTAAACCCGAGGCAGGCTCCACTCAGTGTGGATGTACTATTTCAAAATATTTCTGAGCAATTCCAATGCTCCCCTGTAGTGGGGACACACTCTTTCAATTGTTATTTCAGGAGTTACTATTTTGATTTTGTTTGTTTTAAAATGATTTCCTAGTGTAGACATGCCCCTGGCTATTAGCTAAAGCGGTAGAACAGTCTCATTATTCTCTATGAAAGTGGTGTCAGTGCCACTATACCAGACAGTATACACCACACCCAGAAGGTGTGCGGGTTAGTTACATTTTATAAGGGTTATTTGTTGACTAATAGACAGTACAAGCCGATTACCTACATGAGTAATGCATTATTGATGGCTCTAAGATCATCAGTAGAAGGTGTTAGAAAAGCAACTTGTAAACCTGTTGGATTGTATACAAGCATCATATAAATATTTATAAAACATTATATCCCTATTTGTAAAGAGTGAACCTATTGCAGGATTTGTGCCTTGAATTATAAACCCTTTGGAGTTTGGTATTTTGACACTATGACACTTTCTTTGTAAAGCCCAGTATGATTTTACACTGATCAAATGTGACCACGTTCTTCAATAATAGTGGACATTTTGCTAGTGATTGCTCTGCATAAAGTCTACACAGATTTCTGCAAGGAAATGCTATAGTAAAATCAGACATCCACATCTAGTCACTGTCGGTAAAGGCTGATATTGTAAGATACACTGTCGCTATCATTAAAATAATAAAAGGAATTCAGAGTTTGGAGCAGTAGCTTTTAATAAAACCCTGGGGGAAAAGAACTCTCATTAATACATTTACTGTGGAATTGAGAGAGAAAAAGATAAGATCTAAAACCAGTTTCCTAATCCTAATAGATGAGGAAATGCAATCAATAATTGACCCCCTCCTCTCTCACAGCCCAGACTGTTCTATATTACACAGTTCTCTAGTTACACATCTTGAAACAGTTGGACATTATAACTAAAGATAGTTGTGGACAAGAGAGAAAAATGCACTACAGCTTAGGTGCTAAGAAGAGCAATGCCCCTCTAACTGAAGGCAGTTGCAAGTCGGTACCAGGAGTATTTGCAGAATGATGAAGGTCTCTAATCTCTGGAAAAAGAGCCGGTGTGCTTTTACTTTTGGCAAGGAATAGCTGAGAGCTGACTCCAGCAGAACAGAGAAGACAAAGAATGGCTGCCATAAAGTAATTATGAAGAGAGGTCACACTGGGAAGGCATGCTGTCATTTCCAGAGTGAGCAATGAAGATGCTGAACATCTTTAGAAATAGACAAACTCTCACATGCTATTACCCCATTCATAATACATGTCATATCAATCCAGAGACTTTGAAAAAGTCTAGTCAATCTCTGCATTTTCTCCACACTCTTCTGTGCTTCGTGTGAGTTTCAGGTCAGCCAGGGTGGTGCTTTGCTAGACATTTTTTCTGTGTCTATAGTGCTTTCCGCTCTTGGGGCTACATTGTTAACTTCTAGGTGGGCTATGCACTCCTCCTTCAATACAGTACCTTCCTGAGCAGCTGGGCAGAGAGGTATTGGAAAAGGGGTGCAACCTTTGATCTTTGGCCAGAGGAGCTGAGTCAGCAGCAATTACTATTCCAACTGTTATATAACAGGTGGTCTTACTGCTGAGAGGCTCAAATCAGGACAAACTGCTTATAACCAGGGCTACTTGCAGCCCAAGACTGGGGTCCTCCCCTAAAAGGCACCAAACTAGTCACACAAAGCACCTCAGCTTCCAATTTATCCAGCAAAAATAATGGCAAATGAAGTTTAATGTGGATAAGTGTAAAGTAATGGACGTTGGAAAAAATAACTCCAACTATACATATAATATGATGGGGGCTAATTTGGCTACGAGAAATCAGGAAAGAGATCTTGGAGTTATCGTGGATAGGTCTCTGAAAATGTCCACACAGTGTGCAGCGGTGGTCAAAAAGGCAAATAGAATGTTAGGAATTATTAAGAAAGGGATAGAAAATAAGACACAGAATATCTTACTGCCCCTGTATAAAACTATGGTACACCCACATCTTGAATACTGTGTACAGATGTAGTCTCCTCACCTCAAAAAAGCTATTTTGGCCTTGGAAAGGGTTCAGAAAAGTACAACTAAAATAATAAGGGGTTTGGAACAGGTCCCATATGAGGAGAGGCTAAAGCAACTGGGACTTTTCAGTTGGAAAAGAGGAGACTTAGGCAGGATATGATAGATGTATATGAAAGCACGAGTGGTGTGGAGAGGGTGAATAAAGAAAAGTTATTCATTAGTTCCCATAAGGACTAGAGGACGCCAAATAAAATTAATGGGTAGCAGGTTTAAAACTAATAAGCAAAAGTTCTGCTTCGCACAGCGCATAGTCAACCTGTGGAACTCCTTGCCAGAGGAGGCTGTGAAGGCTAGAACTATAACAGAGTTTAAAGAGAAGCTAGATAAATTCATGGAGGTTAGGTCCATAAACGGCTATTAGCCAGGGGGTAGGAATAGTGTCCCTGGCCTCTGTTTGTCAGAGGCTGGAGATGGATGACATGAGACAGATCGCTTGATCACTGTCTTTGGTCCACCCCCTCCGGGGCACTTGGTGCTGGTCACTGTCAGCATACAGGCTACTGGACTAGATGGACCTTTGGTCTGACCCAGTACGGCCATTCTTATGCTCTTATGTTCTTATGTTCAAGAAGCTGTGCAAGCAAATCCCCTTAGACACTCCAGTTTTATCTGTGCCACAACCAGCATCACCCCTTGCACAGACAAGAGGTTATGAAAACCACTCTCACCAATTCCGAATAGGTTCTCCCAATCCCAAAGGATCAGCCACAGTCCCTGGTCAATTTATACCTCAGATCTTACTCAAAAGAGCACTCTGTGCTAATCCTTTACAATCTAAAGGTTTATTAATGAAAGAAAAGGTTAAGAGTAAGATTGCTAAAGAAAGCACAAAACATACATCAATCACCAAGTTCTTGATGCAGGCTCTTAGCAGAGATGTAACAATCTGCCAGCTTACAAGTCTCCGGTGTACATCTTGCATTAGGATTGCTCCACAAATTCTTCTGGGCCCTCTGTCCTTAGTAAAGGTGCTTCTAGAGTGAAAGGCCGGGGTGAAGATAAGATGGAGGCATCCAGCATGTACAGGGGGTGTGCTGGGTGTGCCCAGGCACACCCTAATGTCTAAAAAAGTAATTGGCTTTGCGTTTTAATTTAATCGCATGATACACTCTTATAAGTAAAGTTTAGTTGTTAATTTTAAAAAAAAGTTTAGTTAAGTTTTAGTTTCTTTAGTTTGTTTGATGAATAAAAATAATGTCCTTTACGATTGAATATTCAATAGATGTTCACCTTTAAAAAAAATTCCCTGGGTGCACACCGTAATGAAATGTGCTACACACGCCTATGGTGCTTTTATAACCTTGTCCATTAAGAGGGAAATCCATTGTTCTCATGGGTGCTGCTGCCTCCCAAAATGGAGCTGATCACATGATCACTAAACCAGTCTATGTCCTTTTTAGGCAAGGAGCCATGAACTATCCAGGTGTGTCCTCAGGAACTATCCAGGTGTGTCCCCTTGTGTGCTCCTGAGGTGTCAATAGGCAACCCTTAAGAGCCATTGTCCATGCAGTACTCACTGGGCTACCACCCCTCACAATAGGTGGTTGATGCCTACTGCTATCTCCCAGAGAGAAATCAGTTAAAATACAAGTATAGAGCCCATATTCATAACTTTACTTATAAAAATCATACTAGAATATGAGTAGCATAGACAGAATCAGCATAGCACAAGCTTTCATTAGACGCTTCACATAGCCCACCTTACATAGATTTGGGGGCAAACACTCAGGCTATGTCTACACTCGCGGCTTCTTGCGGGAGTAATATGCAAATGAGGTGAAGCGTGGAATATCGCCGAGCCTCATTTGCATACCTAATGAGCCACCATTTTTTTCAGAAGAGGCTCTTGCGCAAAAAGGAGCGTCTACACTGCCCCTTCTTGCGCGACGCCGTTCTTCCTGTCAAGTAATAGTTAGATGTAGTTAGGGAGCTTATCTTATCATTATACTCTGTTGACCATTCCCTAATGACTAGCTGTGGCATTGCAAAAACCCCACAATTTCCCAAATTGGATTTCACAGAAGATGCATGATCTTGAGTTCCTCAGGCAAAATTCTCACAGGCCTGAGCGCGAGTTTTGCTGGGGGATAACTACTGGATTACTTTCTAGTCAAGCCAGTCAAATTTTAGACACCAGACAGAACAAATATTGGGAGCAGCAAACCATTCAGGGCCTCTTTGTATAAATGGCTGTTGGCTTTTAGGAATGGATGTGTGCCAACTATCTAGTGAACAGAATGCCTGCATCCATAATTATTTTAGTATTGTACAGAAATGGAGCTTCTATTCAATCCATTAACTCTGGAAACAATGGGAAACACTGCAAATAAAGACATGCCATCTAGAAACACTTTTTTTTTTTTTTGCAGATGCCACATCATGTAATATTGATACAATATTTAGAGATTTACATAAGCAAAAAATAAAGCATGTGTGTATTACAGTAACCTTAGTAAATTTATCCTGAATCCCCCATATGTTTTCATTATTGTATTAGTTATGTCTTATATTTTGGTTTTATTCCTGTACCAAGATGAATGGCCTTTATAATTTTACATCAGATTGGGACACACCATAAATATAGAGAATAGTAAATGGGAAGATTTAATATTTGACATTGGATAGTAAATTTTAAAAATCTCCTTTTTTATTCACATTGCAAAGTCTAGCACTGTAAAACATATGTCTTGTTCATTACCCTATTAATAACACTGATCTACTCTTATCAAACTTCATTCCAATTAAAATTCAACTCCTCAGTTTGACATAAGCAGAATAATTTAAGTCAGGGAAAAAAGTAAGGTTCAGAGCTGTATTTTATCACTTTCTCACAGCAAAATGCATCTCAGGAAGGCAGGAATGGTCTTTGTATATTCCCTGTGGATAAGCTTCTGTAGAAAAGAATGCCTCAAGTAGTCAGTTAAGAACATAGACAATATTAACGACAAGAAAACTGCCTGAAATCTCAACCATGGCATTAAACTATACATAAATCAGGAAATTCAAAGGTATGGTTTCCAAAGCAACTGTAACTTAGCAGCCCTGAAATATGTATTCCTATATTACTAAAAATATACATATATTTTCTTTATACCATACACCTGCCATGCATTGTACCTCTATGCAGACAAACAGAAAAAGATTATACATGTAGCAACACCTGTAATCTACACACTATCAAAATAAGAACTAAAGGTATTTCTATACAGCAATGAAACACCACTGCTGGTCTGATTAACTGACGCAGGGTGTGTCTAGACTACATGGATTTTTTTAAAAAAGTGTCCTTTTTTGAAAAAATCTTTACCTGCATCTAGATTGCTGCCGTGTTCTTTTGAAAGTAAATCAGAAGAACCCAGCAGTTTTTTCGACCGCGGAAAACCTCATTTTACAAGGAAGAACGCCTTTTTTCGAAAGTGCTCTTTCGAAAAAAGGCGCTATGTAATGTAATGCAAACTGTGCTTTTCCAAAAGAAAGCATCCAGACTACCGGGGTGCTCTCTTTTGAATAAGTGGCTTGCTTTTTTTGAAAGTACTGATTGTAGTCTAGACGCTCTTTTTCAAAAGAGGCTTTTTCAAAACTATCTTTAGAAAAAGCCTCTTTTGAAAGAGGCTTGCAGTCTAGACATAGCCTCAGGCTTGCAGGGCTTGAGCTGTGGGGATATAAAAATACAGTGTAGATGTCTGGTTTCAGGCAAGGACTCTCTCCATCACAGTGTCTCAGGCTATGTCTACACTACACTGATCTATCAGAAAAAGGTACACAAATTGCGCTCTGCAATTTGCATACCTTTTTCCGACAGTTTTTTCAGAAGTCGTCTACACTGGGCCAAATTTTGGAAAAGCCTCCTCATTCAGAAGATCCCTTCTTCCTCGTGGGAGGAGGAAGACAAGGCTTCCAAAAGAGCATGTCTGCTCTTCTGTAAAGAAAATCGGAAGAACAGACATGTTCCCTGGAAAAAACCCACAGGCTGCATCTAGACTGGCAAGCAGTCGCTTTTGCGGAAAAACTTGCCAGCTGTCTACACTGGCCGCTTTGAATTTGCGCAAAAACACTGACGATCTAATGTAAGATTGTCAGTGTTCTTCCGCAAATACAATGACTCTCCCATTCAGGAAAAAGCCCTCTTGCACAATGCTTTTGCGCAAGAGGGCCAGTGTAGACAGCTGAGAATCGTTTTGTTCAAAAAAACCCCGATGGCGAAAATGGCGATCGGGGCTTTCTTGTGCAAAAGTGCGTCTAGATTGACACGGACGCTTTTCTGCAAAAAGTGCTTTTGCGCAAAAGCATCCGTGCCAATCTAGATGCTCTTTTCCACAAATGCTTTTAATGGAAAAGCTTTTCCATTAAAAGCATTTGCGGAAAATCATGCCAGTCTAGATGCAGCCATAGTGTAGACATAGCCCCTCAGTCCTGACTTCAGACAAAATATGTGTAGGCCTAACACACAGTAGTAGCTACATAGGCTTTATTTTATAGCTTTGTTTAATGTAGATATATATACATTTTGTTTAAGCTTTGTTTTCTAATAGCTGTTAGACATTAAAATGTAGTAGGTATTATAAGCAGAGGTGAAAGTAAGCGGGTACGCCCTGGTGCACAGCTCCAGCAAGAGCTGGCTGAGCCGTGGCAAAATCCAGGAAGGAGTTATTTAAAGAGCTGGCAGGAAACCAGGTAGCAATAGGACAGAACCTGTAAGAAATTGTTAAGCTACTTTCACCACTGATTATAAATTACTAAGATATTGGTTAAAGAATAAATTGTTTTTCAACTTTGTAAGTCTGTTAAAATTCCTGCCTGTTTCTTTGTAAGAAAAGTGGCTTTCTCTGAAATAAACTGTCCTTTGTATAAGTGAGGAATGTGTGAAGATAAGAGACAAAAGATGCCAGCCATATGGTCAGAATGGTTAACAAGGAGGTGTAAATTCAATCTTTGGTCAAATTCAGGATGGCCAAAGAGGGGCAGAATTTAACATCCCTAATACAAAGGCATACACCTGTGAACCAGATTGTGAACAAGAGAAGCCAGCTGCAGTCATTCCCAGGGTATTCATCAAAGTACTGATGGAACATGACAATGGAAGCAGCATTGAGGAAAACACCAATTAACAATTAGATGACTCCAGCAGGACACTTCAAAAACCCATAGACTAAAGTTGGAATTTCCCACTTTTCTGGGTGTGCGTAGCCATGAAGCTTTGGCTTAATTCTGTGAAGACAACTTCGGAGTATTGGATCACAACTGACAGAGCCTGTCTCCTTCCTCGTGCCCAGCCTAATTCACCACTTGGCTGGTGCAAATGCCAATAAAACTGATAACTATGACACCAACTGCAGGACTTGAGTGTGCGAATGAATGCATATGCTGATTTCTATGATGTATTTGAAAAAAAGATCCCAGATCTTATATTCTTATAAGCATAACAGATGGATGCACGGGTTCTATTCAATTTTAATTCTCACAGTTCATTCGCTACCTGGGCTCCAGCTATCATATCTGAATGCAGAATATAGTTAGAGTACATCAGCTGAGTACCTTTCTGCATCAGAGCAGTCTGGAACCCAACCAGTACCATTCACACGTGAAAGCTGGCTTCTTCGGTTTGTCCTCTGCACTGATAGTAGCACACGGGAGCCCTGCTCACAAACCGGTACTAATTTATTCGTGCAATCTAAGTGACAAAGTTATGTGGTTACTCCCATTTGTAACATTAAAAATCTGCCCCATTGCCCAGATTTTCCCCTTCATGATTAACCTACTGGAAGAGTTCTCTCAGGGCGGTACCCAATCCCTGTCCCGTCAGGGGAGAGGACCAGGACTAACCGTCCCCTTCAGAAAAGGCCTTTGCAATAATACATGAACCTCATGGATCTCGGGGTGGCCAGGTCCCGATCCAGCTCTGGATGGAGTCCTCATCTTTCCACAAGTGACTTTTCCAAAGCTCCGCAATGAATCAGTGGCATTAGAAGGTGGGGGTTGCTGGATTTCAGAACTGTATGTACTTCACTAGGCCACACTGCTTTTCTCCTTATTTTATATATGAAAAGTGCTCAGATATCACAGTTGTGAATCTATAAATGCACCGGGACACTTCTATAAGTACAATATGAATAAGAAGAACTTTAACATGCTTTAATCCAAAAGGCCCTAATGTGCTTTACAAACTGAAATGGATATACCATGCCATTGCTTTTATGTGTTAGCTGCAATTTCACTTCCTGTTAGCTATCCTTTTGCTGGACCTATTTCAAACCAAGATTTCAGTGGATGGGGGAGAAATCTATTATTAGTAAAGGAGCTGGTTCTCATGGTCTCGCCAATGTAAAGAAAACCGTCTACCAATTGCAGAGGTTACCCCTCTCTAGATACAGGTATAGGATTCCTGCCAATGGTAATTTATCAACGGAGCTCACAGAAATAGATCTGAACAAAAGACCTTTCTCCTAAAAGTTATGAGTTAATGTCTATGTAATACATACATTAAACAAAATGAATGTGAATACCCTGAAAACATTAAAAAAAAAGGATTTTATTTTTTTCCCATCCCATAAGATGCTTAGTTTTGACATTGCATTTTGCCATAACGTTCATTAAAATCAAAGCCATTTAGAACAGATTTCAGGGTCACAGATCTCTAGGAAACATGAGCATAAACACGGCTCTATTGGTCATAGAAGAAGATTAAGCTATTTCTTTATGTGGAGTCCAGGAATTCTCACTTCATAAGAAGAATCTCATTAAAACTGGAACATAAGAAACTCATCAGAAATTATAATATTGCTGTTATCTGAAACTTACAATGAACACAAAACCCAATTCACATCATAATCCTGCCAAAGCAGGAATCTTCTAAGACCAACAAATATATAACATATATGTTAAAATTCTGGCAAAATTACAGACATCAGTGAAAACCTATTTGAGATATATTATACAGAAAGGCATGGTAAATAGAACAGTTACATTTGTCAGATTTGCTTGTCATATCCTTGATTCCTGGATCATTTTATTCCCATTTCCCTATTACATAGCGAAAATCTATATGCAGTTTTATATGGAAACCATAAAATGTTGTATCTAAAGAGAATTATACTTGTTTGCTTAGCATATGTCTACTCTGTGGTGCTATTTCGGGATACTTCCGGTATCCTGAAATAGCTGTATCTTTGAAACAAGCCCGTTATTTTGAAATATAACGGGCTCGCTATTACAATGTTCCTGTAAACCATGTTCCATGAGGATTAACGGATGTTTCAGAATAGCAGTTTATTTCAAAATTTGGCACTGTGTTGACAGCTCCAAATTATGAAATAAACTATTTCAAAATTAACTTGAAATAAGCTACTCAATTTGTGTTGCTGAAATTACATAGCTTATTTTGAGCTAAGGGCACAGTGTAGATGCACCCATAGAGTGTGTCTAAACTACGCCCCTCTGCTGACAGAGGAATGTAGATTAGGGACATTGCTATTTCAAATGAAGCAGGGATTTAAATACCTCATGCTTCATTTGAATAGACATGGAAAAGGGCAAATATTGTGCCCATCTATAAAAAGGGGAATAAAAACAACCCAGGAAACTATAGACCGGTCAGTTTAACGTCTGTCCCAGGGAAGATAATGGAGCAGGTAATTAAGGAAATCATATGCAAACACTTGGAAGGTAATAAAGTGATAGCGAATAGCCAGCATGGGTTTGTGAAGAACAAGTCATGCCAAACTAATCTGATAGCTTTCTTTGATAAGATAACGAGCCTTGTGGATAAGGGAGAAGCGGTGGATGTCATATGCCTAGACTTTAGTAAGGCATTTGATACGGTCTCGCATGATAGTCTTATTGATAAACTAGGCAAATATAACTTAGATAGGGCCACGATAAGGTGGGTGCATAATTGGCTGGATAACCGTAGTCAGAGAGTTGTTGTTAACGGTTCTAAATCCTGCTGGAAAGGGATAACAAGTGGAGTTCCTCAAGGGTCTGTTTTGGGACCCGTACTGTTCAATATCTTCATCAATGATGTAGATATTGGGATAGAGAGTACGCTTATTACGTTTGCAGATGATACCAAACTGGGTGGGGTTGCAACTTCTTTGGAGGATAGGGACATAATTCAAAATGACCTTAGCAAGTTAGAGAAATGGTCAGAGGTAAACAGGATGAGGTTTAATAAAAAGAAATGCAAAGTGCTCCACTTAGGAAGGAACAATCAGTTCCATACATACAAGATGGGAAGTGACTGTCTAGGAAGGAGCATGGCAGAAAGGGATCTAGGGGTCATAGTGGACCACAAGTTGAATATGAGTCAGTGTGATGCTGTTGCAAAAAAAGCAAATATGATTCTAGGTTGTATCAACAGGTGTGTTGTAAGCAAAACTCGTGAAGTCATTCTGCCGCTCTACTCTGCACTAGTTAGGCCTCAGCTGGAGTACTGTGTCCAGTTCTGGGCGCCACATTTCAAGAAAGATGTGGAGAAATTGGAAAGGGTACAGAGAAGAGCGACAAGAATGATTAAAGGTCTAGAGAACATGACCTATGAAGCCAGGCTTCATGAACTGGGCTTGTTTAGTTTGGAAAAACGAAGATTTAGGGGGGACATGATAGCGGTTTTCAAATATCTAAAAGGGTGTCACAAGGAGGAAGGAGAAAATTTGTTCCTCTTGGTTTCTGAGGACAGGACAAGGAGTAATGGGCTTAAAGTGCAGCAGGGGAGGTTTAGATTGGACATTAGGAAAAAATTCCTAACTGTCAGGGTGGTCAAATATTGGAATAAATTGCCAAGGGAGGTGGTGGAATCTCCCTCTCTGGAGATATTTAAGAACAGGTTAGATAGACATCTGTCAGGGATGGTGTAGGTGGAGCTTGGTCCTGCCTTGAGGGCGGGGGGCTGGACTCGATGACCTCTTGAGGTCCCTTCCAGTCCTATTATTCTATGATTCTATGATTCTATGGCTGCTGCTTTTTGCCGACAACGCATTTTGCCATTTTACCAGAGATCTATCTGGATAAATGTACTGCCTCTGACAACAGTTCTAAAAGAAGCAGCTCCAGGCTGGCAGTGACCCTTCATATAGTGATCCACCCCACCTATATCATTTCCACTCATGGTCTTCTCTGACCTTTGGGGTATCCAGATCAAGCTTCTAATCTGCTCTCTTTCTCTCTTGCAGTCAGAGTCTATAATGCTCCACTCTCTCAGAACAGTGTGACCTAGCAGCCAGAGTCTTTAACAATGCCCCTCTCTCTCTCAGGGCAGTGTGGCTTCACACCCAGAGTCACAAGTAATGGATGTAGGTCTCCTTATGGGATTGGTGAGGAGAGGGTTTGGAACGTAGGCCCATCCTACACAGTGGGTCCTAGTTCAGGGCCCTGTCAGAGTGGTCCCCACAAGCTTGGTGAGGAATCCAACAGAAACATGCCAAGCTCCCAGGGAACCATTCCCCACATCTCTTCCCTCTGTACTGGAGGCCTCCCCTGCAATCTCCCACTGACTGGCCTCTGTGGCTTGGTCCGTCAGTGGTTCCTCTTCAAGAGCTCTAGCAACACCTCCTTCCCTGGTGGCAGTCAGCCCTGACTTAGCAGCTCCACAGGCTTTTATATCTGGCCGCCAAGTGGAGCGTGCCCAGTAGGGCTATGTAGGCGGGTTCTCCTCAGCCAAGTAAGCCTGGTTAACTCTCTCAGCCCCAGTACCGTTTGGTACACCCTGTCACCGCGCCCATTAATTTCTGCTGCAAAGTTGTTCATTGCAATGCAATTATTTAGTCATGCGCAGCTGGATAGAATGTAATGTAATGCTACCCCTAAGAAGCATTGGCACTTTATGCTATGTTGTATCAATATATTAACAGTTGCTATTTTATGTTGCTATCCTTGATGTTTGGTATTATTATTATTTATCATATGTAAATTAGCCAAAAATTCTAGACAATTTTGAAGTGTTGTGCTAACTTTGATCTTTGTGCAATGATGAGGTGTGCTACAGAGCTTTTGCTAAAGTCTTTGAAGAGCAATAACTGAGTGCAGTAGACCACTTGTTTGTTTACTTATCTTTGATCAGATTATAAAGGTATAATGAAATTAAATATAAATAAACAAACTGTATTACAACAACAATAGTACAACTTTGGGAAATGGTAAACTGAAGATAGAGAAACTAGAAGGTTTTAAAATTAAGCTACTCCAACTCTATTTTGTTTAGTGGTAAGGACAACCTCCCTCTATCCTCTTTGGAACCCCCCGCCCTCCCCGGAGGTAGTTGAAGGTTGCTATCAAATCCCCCCTTACTCTTCTCTTCTGTAGACTAAATGAGCCCAAATCCCTCCTCATGAACATCGGCAAAGCAACCTCCATTATCATCCCTCAGATTCTTCTTCAAAACAGTCCTCTGCCATGATGCCACTAGGAAGTTGGCAGTAGTAGGCTGGTGTACTGTGACCACCAGTTATTTCCAGTAGTCTCATGGCTCCCTTGTACTCCCCTACCTGTCTGCATCTATCTGTTGTCTCCTGTCTTCTATTTAGATTCATATCTCCTTGGGTAGAGACCATCTTTGTTCTGTGTTTGTACAGCATCTAGCCCAGTGGGGTTTTGGTCCATGAGTAAGTACTATGGAAATAACAATAATGATAATAATATTACAGGTTCTACCTCTCTAAACTGGGGCTTTCTGGTCCAGCAACATCCATGGTCTGGGGATGTGGAGCCCGGCACATAGCTCAGCTGGACTGCCTGGGGGAGGCAGGAAGCCCAGTGGGGTGGCAGGGGGGATTGTAGGGGGATCAGAAATGGCCTCCCCTTCTCCAGCAAAATCCCACATCTGGGACTAGTCAGGTCCCGAGGCTGCCGGACCAGGGAGGTCCAAACTATATTAATTATCAAGTAGCAACAGCAAACACTGACAATCTTGCCAAATATTTTGGGAGAGATTACAGAGAATCAGCTAAGGCAATCTTCATACGTTTTGATTATGGTCACTCTGGGATTTGACCAAGATACAGGACTAAAATGGCACTAGTGGCCTTGGTAAATAATCTCCCTCTGTCTATGGTTAAAGATAATGTGCTAGATCCTCAGCTGCATAGGCACAGGAACAAGAGGTTTGAGGAGTGCTGCAGCACCCTCAGGCTCCTGGCCGCTCTCCCATGTGCCAGGAACTCTGCTGCTGGCCCTGTGTGCTGACGTCCTAGCTGCCAGCCCCACACACTAGCTGACTGTGCTGCCCTCCCCCTTCAGCTACCGGCCCCACATGCTGGGTCTTTGTTCCTGGCCTCATCTGGGGTGGGGGTAGACAGGGCTAAGAGGGCTGGATTTCAGCACACTCCCCCTTCTTCCCCCGTGCCACTACTCAGTGGCACTCTGCAGAGTTATACAAGCAGCGGCTCTGCAAGCCGCCTCTTATGCAATGACTGAGATGCTGTTGACAAGGCTGCGATCCCTACGAGTGGGTGGAACAGCTTTGACGTGGTTTTTACTTTTTCTGAGGAGGATCCAGAAGGCAATTTTGGGTGAGTGATGCTTCCTTGTATCAAAAATGATTTGACAATAAGAAATCTTGCTTCCCAGATAACGTGGATGCTATATTCAATTTTAGCTGATCATAACTCTTCTGGGAAAAATCAAGTGTCAGAAAACGTTCTTCTATTTAACAGACACATCAGTAGACATCATTTTGAATTATAGTAACATTCCAATCTGAAAACAAATAAAAAAAGCAATACACCATAGGCAAAGATAGAGTGATCGCATATATTCATGTAACATATTTAGTATCATCTTCCATAAATGAATGCTATTTTGAAATCTACTGTCAGCCACAGAAGAAGATATAAACGTCTAAAAGAGCATCTTTCATACTCACTCAATTACACTTTGATAATAAAACAATCTTTCCATTTTGAAGATATTTAAATTCTGTCACAATCTCATCTACATAATTAAGGAGAGCAGGTTATGGAGACTATAAGAAGCGTATCTGTTTTCTCAAAGCAGCAAACAGATTTTTCTTTCTGACACCAATTTCTGTTTTACTAACACTAAAATCTACCCTTTGCTCACTTGAACCTAACCCAAAATCCCATTGAAGACAATGGGACATTTTCTTTGACTTCAGTGGGCATTGTAGCACACCCTATTTGCTCTGCTAAAAACCTTTGCTCCTGTCCGCCTCTGTCATCTCTTTCCCTAATTGCCATAGTCTCCTTTCTGGACTTTCCTCTCCTCATCTTTTCCTTAATCATCTTCCTCTCCTGTCATTCTGACCCAGATATTTAATTCTTCAAATCCCTACCTGTGATTCTTCTCTCATACTGTGTCTAGTTCATGTTCCGCGTCTTAAAGGCCCTACACTATCCTGTTCCATCTACTTTGTATCTCCTTGTCTCATGTTCTCCTACTTTCTCTATGTACCCTGCAGCAAGAGTGGGTTTTGCCAGGCTTTCACATTCACTTTTCACCCTATAACATGAACCTAAAGCAAGTGGAGAGAGATCATTCAATCTCCCTGTGTAGAATTCTACTATTCTGCCAGCCATAGCACCTACTGGCAAGTTCACACCAGTCTAACAGCAGGGAGAGGGCATGTGGCAGGCATTCCAAGAGGGCTGAGAGGCTATGGGACTTTGGTGCTACTCCTAATTATTTACTTAAGTATGTCCCAGAGGGGCTCTATGTCAAAGACATAAGTTAAAGCTGCCTCCTGCGTCAGGCAATCTACTATATCTATAATAAAGGGTTAAAAGGATTTTAAGGCTGTGTTTGCCATGGTACTAAACAGAGATCTCTGCCTACCAGCCCAGGACCTAACACTGCTTAATGTTGGACAGTTTAAGTGTCATGTTTACATGTGTCTCTTTAGCCTCCTTTATTCCATCTGAATTAATACAACAGTGGTCTGTTTTTTTCAGTGATGGGCCCTCTGGTCAGGTCACATGCAGGCTATCAGAGGCCCAACATCCAGGTGGGAGAAACAAAATGACCACAACTTGTCTTTGGCCTCTCTTCCAAGGGCTGGGGCCCACCAGGCCTTCCCCTGAGATCCCTCAACACATAACAAAATCAAACAAATGAACTTTAGCAACTTCTGCTCAGCACCAGATTTAACAGTCAACACAGGCTGATCAGGTCACACCAAGTCCAGACCTTCCCCGCTGTTTCTCCCATCTACCAGTGGCAGAGGAACAAAGAGAGGCCCCAACGCAAGTTTTTATTGTGTGCACCCACATGCCATCTCATGCCCTACACCCATATAAATGCTCACTTCCCTCACCCTCCCAACTCATCCCTGCCTCTGCACCTCTGCTCCGCTCCCCCTTTGCCACTGCCCAGCCCCATACCATGCAATCTGCTCCCTCTGGACTAGGCCCTGCTACAGCGCCGCTGCAGCTAGAACCATCACCACTGATCCTGCCAAAGTCAGCACAACTGTCAAGGGAGCCAGAGGCAGAAACAACCATTCCGACCACCACCAGAGCTAGAGACAGAGCCTGCAGGAGGTGCAGTGAGCCAGGCCCTGCTGCCCACCTTTTAATAGGCCTGAGCCATGGAAGAGAGGACGAACCTCTGACCAAAATGTGGACTCTGCCATTGATAGTCCTAGTAATCAGCATCCAAGACAGAACCACCATTTTGAAGGTTCCCTCCACAGGGAAATTCAAAGTTGGGTCCAGCACATTAATCTTTTTACAAGCTCCAGCAGGTCACATACGATGGCAGCAGCCTGCACTGGGTATATGTTTTTTGGCCAAGCAGCCCTGAGCTCCCATTGGCCCTACAAGTGCATGATTCATCTATTCCTCTCTCTGCTATCAGCCAACTGTCACTCGCTTTGGGGACCCCATCCTCACAAGTAACCAAGTGAGCGACCCTGGGAAGGGCCCCCCTTGCTGTGTCAGGGGTGATACAAGTGCCCAGGTTGTCTGTGTGTACATCCCTCTGTTCTGCAGCGCACTTGTAAAATCTCACAGTGTTTTAGCATCTTCACTGTAGAAGCATCCTACCCCAGCCTGTAGGGATCACAGCCATTAAGTATGTTTCAGTGCTGAAGAGGCTGCTTATGGAAATGTAATTTTTTCCCCAAAGTCTCCATGCCCTCCTGTTGCTATAGGACACAAAAGTAGGTTTCGGCCTACTCTCATTTCTCCCTCACTCCACAGCACTCTTGCCAGCAAGCCCCACCTAGTTCTGCCTCTCTGCAAGAATCTTCACAGAAAAATTGTACTATTTTTTAGGGTTATCCCAAAAATGAAGGATAAATCGAGCAGCACTTTTAGGCTTATACTTCCAACATAGTTATTCTCATACTAGAAGATACCTGAAAATGGAAACCATAAATACAAATACAAGTCTGGTTTTTGGCAACAAAAAGGAAAAGACTTATTACAAACTGCCTCCAAAGATCTGAAGCAGCAGAAGCTAGCATTTTGTAAGCTTCCCGATCAACTCCTCCTGAAGCTGACAGGAACCATCTCTCAACTCAGCAAGCATGAATCTGCTATTGCATCAAAGTTTACATCAGGACAACAAGTTGTGTAGTACCACTGAAGTTGTGCCTGTAGTAATAGCTGATGGTGTTTCCAGAGAAGTTTGGCTTGAAACCAGGAAAACACCTGAAGACTCTGTAGCTGACCTGTAAACTAAATAAACCCAAACAATCTTAAAAATCAAAAAATCCAAAGACCCTGTAGATAAACTTCAACAAAACCAAAGACCCTGTAAATGAGTAGGTGAAATTTAGGTCAATAAAGCAAGTGAAAATAGCCTTCCTGCTGAAATAGGTTTGATGGTTCCATCTAATAAGAGGCACTTTCAAGATTTAATTTTATCAGCTGAGCAATTGCATACTGTTGTTCACACTGGTCCTTGTCAGGTCAGTAAAAGTGATGTGGCAAATGAACTGTTTCCTTTTCCCCACAAAGCACCATTTTCACCTTCATTTTGAAGAATGAAAAATGCACTACATGAAGATTTGCATGTCTAGTGGTAAGCCTATCTTTCAGATTATGTATACTGACACATTTGTTGGTCATTCAAGGTTACAGAAATGTAAAAAGCAGCATGTTTAACAGCAATTGGAAGAATATGCTGAAGTCAATACCTGTTCACAGGTGGTGGAAACAACATGTGCAGTTATATGTGGGGCACCTACAGCTCACAAAGGGTCCTTGTGTCAAGGCATGTTTCGGCTAAACAAGCATCGGAAAATATTAAGAAATGGCAAGAAATGTTGCTCGACTGTCAAAATTCCAGCTTGTTTAGTTTTTCCTAATTACACAAGCATGAAGTGCTGCAGAGCACCAACTGTGGTGTTTACTAAAGCATTAGTAAGCTCCTAGCCAGATATTATACAACTTTTGTGCAGCATATCACTGACACCAGTAAAATCTAATATTTGAGCAAGACAGTAACTAATGAATTTAAGCCTTTCAGAATCAAAAACTAGGAGGCACATATTTAATAGCTGCCATGAAGCTAAGGTTTTTACTGTCATTCCAAATGCAGCCATCTTGATCAAATGGGCAATTTGCTCCATTGTGTGGATATTGATCGTATTGAAGGAAAAAAAAGATATAAAAGAGCATTTTGTAAGTTTTGTGGCAGTAAGTGAGGCAAATGCTGCATCCTTGTATGATCAGTTTAAATGATATTTTATTCTGCAGCTATGTCCTAGAATGCTCTAGCTTCTTACTTCACTCCCTTCCTGTAGTTGGGTTGTGATTGATGTTAGGACACAGAGGTTCAGGCATGCCCGTAAAGGCTATATGTTAAGAATGTAAGTATTGTTATCACTTTGTGATTTCAATTATTAGCTAGTGACAGAGGTATAAAAACAGACTCTCTCAATCTGATAGTCTGAGTCCTTGTTCTTAAACTAAGACCTTTGGCTAAGCAGCAAGAGCAGCCATATGCTGGGAAATGTAGGGTCACGTCCTCACACATCCCAGACCAGTCAGATCAAAATAAGGCAATTTTGGCTGTTAAAGATAATCTATCACCTGCAGATGAAGGGAAGAGCCTAGATGATTTAAAGAAAATTTAGGTCAATAGCTTTCTGTCTGGAAGGACCCACTTATCGTTAGGGTTGTGAAATCCTCCTTTCTTTGTTTTGTCATTATGCTCCCCACTTCTCTATTGTTTATCTGTAGAATTACTTTTTCTGGATGTAAACAAATTAAGGTTGTGGTATATAATTGGTTAGATAATCACGCTGCAATATGTTAGGATTGGTTAGTAGAATTACAGTAAAATGATTGGTTGAGGTATAACTGGGAAATTGGTCTCTTACTATTGTGAAAGTGCTCTGGCCTTGCCTGGGGGGGGGGGGGGGGTCCTGTGCTTCTAGGTGGAAAGTGTTTGCCTCAGAGCTCACTGTGGCCCTCCACATAGCCTCTTGTCTTTTTCTAGAGGCAAGAGTCATTGTCTACAGGGACATCCTCGTCATAGGCCAGTCAAAGGATTTGGGGCTGAGCCCATCTTTAGTCCCAACCTTCCCCTCAGGGATAATCTCTGTAGTGGTGCAGGGAGGGTTAGGGAAAACCCAGGCCCACCCTCTGCTCTGGGTTTCAGTCCAGGGACCCTAAGGCAGCAGCAGGTAATAATCCCACCACCAGTGCTACAGCTTTTCCCTGAGCCACTTCCCCCAACCAACTCCTTCCAGTATCTTTATGCTGGTACCAGACCAAGTCCTTCTGCTCATCCCCCGCACCTCTTCACCCTGCCAGGAGTACATGGCACTTAGAAGCCCTCCTTGGCCCACCAGCCTTCCCTGAAGGGAAGCCTTTTAAACTAGCCCCAGCAGGTCCTTCATGAGCTGCAGGTGTTCTGCTTAGCCTGCTACTTCAGGCAAGTTCTTAATTGGCCACAGGTGCCTGCCTGATTGTGCTGCAGCAGCCCCTGCCCTGGTTAGTCAGGGAAGAGAAAAGTGTTCAGCTAGAGACCAGCATATTTTCCTTCCATCAGACTATGGTAGCCCACTGGTTTGGGTCTGTCACATTATATCATTTGGGGACAAACTGGAAGTAAATTGAAGAAAGAGGGAACTGGATTCATGCTTGCTGGAAGCTAACCCCCATAAACATTGAATTGTTTGCTGTCAGGATCTCAGGTGGTTTTAGGGTCTTGACTGGCCTGATGAGGTAATTAATTCTGGCCTGAGGTAATAGTTCCTGGGGTCTTCAAACAGGGACTAGGCAGACAAAATAGGCTATAGCCTAAGGTCCCTTTGGTGGGAGCCTGAACAGTCTCAGCTGTCACTTTGTTTGGGGTCCTCAGTGCAGGGAGACAGTAAACCCAATCATCCATGGGCTCTGATTGCAGAGACAGAGCAAACCCAGTAGTTGGGTGTCCTCGTTCTAGCAGGCAACTGACAAACACAAGCCTTTGGATCTGGTGAGGGGAGGCTGCCACCTTAAGGATGGGGTAGCAAGTGGTGTCCAGGTGCTCCCTACTCCACCAGACCATAACCCAGAGCACTATCAGTGGTGGAATCAGCAGGGATTCCAGCTGCAATACACTGGCCATGCCTCAGGGTAGAGCTGCAGCCCCACTAAGGTTGGCTGTCCCTGCGCCTCTTCCTTCCCTCCGCTCAAGGTGTACCAGGCCAGCAGGACATCCTCCATCTCTTCTGGGTTGTGGCCAGTTCCCCAGTAAGCAAGCTGCCACTGGGTTCAGCCGCAGAGGCAGCATCTGGGAACAAGCAGGATCCATTTGCCTCCCTGGGTATCTCTGCTCCAACTAAAATGGAGGCCCTGCCGTTTGTATTTCCAGTTACCTACTTCTATTGGGAGGTATGAGGCAGACCTAGCTCTGCCCACTTGGGCATAGAGGTGATTCCTAGCGTCCCATTCTCTATGACCCACTACGGGGATGTGTTGCTTCCTGCAGACTTCCTCCACCTCCTACAAGGCCTCTGCATAGACAGCAAAGCCCTGGGGTTCTCCCCTCCCCAGCATTCCTTCCATGTAATTTCACCCTGCCTGACACATGTCACCACTCCCATTAACCCTTTCCTAAACCCCATTCCCTTACCAGGCCTCATTGACATGGGTGAGTCTCCTGTCATAAGGGGGAAGGATTAGCCAGGGGGAAGGCAGAGCCGGGGCTGAGGGCACAAGGAGCCGAGGGGAGCCCAAGAGCTGGGACTAGTCGGGGGGCCAAAGATCCAGGACCAGCTGGGGGAGGGGGGCAGGCAAGAGCCAGGGTGGCCTCGGGGCTGGGGTGATGTGAGGGCCAGGCCTTACCTGGCAGCCGGCGGTAGAGGAGGAAGAGCCGGGTCTCAGACAGCCTCAGCCATGGACCCTCCCCATCCGAGAGGAGGGTTGGCAAGTGTAGAGAGCAGGGGGTGCAGCCCCCTTGTAATACTAATAATTCAAGAGCTGAGTGTTCAATTAGGGCATAAAGTAGCAATCTTAGCAGTTAACCCATTCTCTATAGTGGAAAACCAAGAAATCTGAACTGTGAACTATGTTAATGTTTCTATTTTATCAGAAAACATGGAGAGTACGAAGATGGCCTTGTTACTAGGCATGGCAGGAACATCATGGCCTTGCCCTTTTACAAAGTGCATATGAGCCAAACTGTAAGGCACCAAAACGTATACTTAGATCCATGAGGCTGGCTGAATTTTCATAACCCTGCAGGGTTGTTTTTGGTTTGTTTGTTTTTTGTGGTTGATGCATGAGGCACCTCTTTCATACTAGTAGACTGTGAGAGAATAATCTAAAGATTTAATAAAGCAAAATAATTGTTTCATGTTTCAGTGCTTCCAATTATATCTTTAGTAATGCCATGTGGATACTGTTCATTGCTCGAAAGGCAACAGAGAGCAGCCGGGATATTATTTAAAAAACCCAACAACAAAAACAAAAAACCAACCTTGCCAAAACTCTGCACTGTATGCATTGTCTCATTGGGGAAGAAGATGAGAGCAAGAACAAACCACAGATGAAAGCCACATAAATTAAGGCACTGTTAGAAGACACTCTTACATTGACCTCATTAGCATAGGAGTGTGGTATAAGAATTCATCTAGATAAAAGGGTCTAATTCACAAGGCCCATCTTCTGATTCACAGAATATACTCCTGCCCTCAGATTGTCACTGGGCCTCTGGAATTTATTTATGTAAGCCAGGGGCTGAATAAGCTCTCTGCCATCTAGTGACAAACTAGGGGGAAAGATTTCAGGAGCTATCTATTTGCACAGAAATTCTCTGCCTAGCTGTTCAGAGCTGTTTTGCCAATGTGATGCATTTGGCTGTTTTCAGTTAAAATTCACTTCGGTCTTGAATGCAGGGATAATGACAAGTTCCTCATTGCATAGGTATAGGACAGAAGATCGTCACTGAAGCAGCCTGGATTGAGAGGCTTGCTGAGTAAAGGGGTCGAGATGCAAAGTCCAGGGGAAAGTGAGACAGAGTGTGGACAAGGGGCACCAGAACTGCAGGGGGGAAAGCCCTCTCACTTTCTGAAAGTGTATGGGGGCTAGCCAACCTTGCCAATAGTTGGTGGAACCTGCCTGGGGAGGAGACCCTGGGCTGTTATGGGAGCTGTGTGGACCCTCCATCTGCAACAGCTCATCACAGTTGTCCATGTGACTCTGGCCGGGTGTGTGAGAGAACAGAACTTTGGAGCCACATCCCAGCCATAGTGAAGGCCAAGCAGGGAGCTGTGGAGAGCCACAGACCCTCCATCTGCCCTGGGTGGGGAGGCCCAGGTAATGTGGGCATGGGTTGGGGGCTGCTTTCAGTAGGCCCCCTGCACTGTAAGCCAGTGAAGGGTCCATTGCAGCTCCCCACAGCTGCCTGTCCAACAATATCATGGCCAGGTTGTGGCTCCAAACCCCCACCCCAGCCAGATCCAAACTGGGGACAGTTATGTGGTCCCTCCACCTCGATCCCTCCACCTCGATCCCTCCACCTTCCTTGTGTGGGGACACAGGCAGGGGGCTGCTTTCAGGCTATCTCCATCCTGGATGAGGAGGCAGGATCCCTATCTGCACTGTGGCTTCGCCAGAATAGGGCTTCAGGGACAAGAGGAGGGGTGGAGGGGAGGCATTGGGAGGCATGGCCTTGTTCCCCCACTTTTGAGAAGGTTCAGATGCCTTTGGTTGGGGCAGACATTCCCTAGGACCTTTTTTATAGACAGAGTTAATGGCATTTGAGCTTCCCCTCTATAGGGTTTGAAGACAGAGCTGAACAAACTCAGTTGAGAATTATTGTTTCTGCTCAGCGACCAGCGTGGTAATCATTGATGAGCCGGTCTAGGGACCAAGCCTTAAATGTGGCTTGGAGACAGCTGCAGTGCAATCCACTGCAGAGGTTGCAGAAGCAGGGAGGTTTCCCTGCTGTCCAGTGAAATCACAAAGACCTAGGTTATGTGGCAGAACTTCAGAACATCGCGGTGCAGGAAGCAGCAAGCCCAGCAGCAATACCAGAGGCAGTGCTGAGCAGCAGCAGAGATCATGGAAGCGGCATCAATATCCCACTTTCAGGGTGGGAGGTGAAACCAGGTGAATCCATCCCTGAATTCTGGGGCTTAGTGGACCCTTGTTCAACCAAAGTCAATTCTGTGGTCCCAGAAGGGGTGTGGCCTTGGGAAGAAGGGGTGGAGCCAGGGTCATCTAGCCCTCAGCACTGCCAAGACTATGGTGTGCCCCTTCTCCAGCCCTCAGCACTGCCTGGAGTGCATGGCACGGTGCTCCAACAGCGATTTAAAGGGCCCAAGGCTCTGGGGGCTGCCACTGCCACATTAGTAGCAGAGGTGGCTGAGAGCGCCAGGCCCTTTTGGAGCTCCTAGCCCCAGGGAAATTACTCCCTTTGCCCCCCACCTGTTGGCAGGCCTGCCTGAGGCAAAAGATGCTGCTCACTACACAGTACAGCAGGTGTTTACTTTTGAGTCACATGTTTTGAATTGTTGAAGTGTTTTCCTAAATTAATTCTGTGTTCCTACTGTCTTTAATACATTTCTCTTCGTGTCACACAGATTCAGTGCTTGCATGTGGGGAAATACGGCCTTAGAGGCACCCAGGGATGGGGCTTTATTTGCCCAGATTACCGGGTAGGGGGCTGAGACACTTCTGTGTTGCAATATTTAAGAGGAACAGCTCTGAACTTAGCCACAGTTGCTGCTGATACCACCTAGCAGAAGGGTTACATTGGCAAGAAGGAAGCCCCTTACATTTTGTCCCATCAGTATGGGAATCAATGCTGCAAATGACATGATCTAGCTGCCAGTTGTCATTCAGACAAAAGACCACTGGCTTTAATGGAGGCTTTGTCTGAGATTTTTAGGATTAAGGAAGGATATTCCTGCAGTCTGAAACTAGAGCCAGACAGACTTTCAGTTATACCGTACTCACAAGTTTTGACAAGGAAATAATCCCCAGCTCAATGCAAATCATTTGTTTTGCTTATCCTCTAGTATATTTAGATCACTCAATTTTCAAGAAAGGGAACTTACAAAGTTCATGTGGGTACATGTAGCACTGAGTTAGTACCAGGGTTAGTGTTTCATATGAGAATCATTACATTTGAGAAAAGAATGGTTCCCGACAGCATCTCTTTGAATAACTCTATTGTAACAAAAGTGCATCATCTTTTTTTTCTGTCAAAAGCTTAGAAAATGTAGATATTTTCATAAGGTGGGTTGGTTTATGTTCTCCCTGCTGTCAAAAGGGAACAGAAGTACATTATTTGATCGGCTCTTTATAGTCAAAATCATGCACCACATTTCAGGCATGATTGTGTTAATATCAGTTTGGCACAAATACGGGAAAGAACAATTCTTAACGGTAACACTGTATTGTTCCACCACTGTTTTAGATGTGGGTCTGACTGGGTTTTAGACCCAGGATCAGCAGCAGCTCCTAGCAATTGCTACAATGATTTATAGCATCTATTTTTATAAGATTTAATTCTTATTTAAACAGCAATAAAGCTCTCAGATGGGAGGTTATTGAACATGATTCATGTAGTAGTAGACTGGAAATGCAAACTAAATTGGACACTTGGGTATTGTAATTATGGCTAGGCGAACTTAAGTGTTTTTAATCTGAAAAATTTTAAAACTTTTACAGAGTTATGGTTTGCAAAAGAGCCACTTTAAAATGCCCTAAAAATATTTCTCATGAAAAACTCAGACTGAAGTAAAACCCTGGGGAGGGGAGCCAGCAGACTTGCTGGACCCAAAGTGGGGGGAGCAGCTTCATGCTTCCAGAAAGGGCAAGGCCTTGGGCAGAAGAGATGGAGCTGGGGGGCAGCGAGTCCTCAGCGCTATCTGGAGTGTGCTGCACTGCAATCCTCCCCTTCTCAAAGCCAGTGTGACCCACATATCTGCTGGGTGTGGTCCACAGTCCTATGTAGTGGCACTTAGATCACTAGTGTCTACATTGCCCTGTAACTCGAAATAAGAGACTCAATTTGAGCTATACAATTATGTATCTTATTTTGATGCTATTTTGAAATAGCTTATTTCATCATTTGGTGTTGTCATGTAGCTCCAAATTTTGAAATAAAGCACTATTCTGAAACATCCCTTACTCGTCAAAGAATGAGGTTTACAGGGACATCAGAATAGCAAGCCTGAAATAACAGGCTTGCTGTGAAGACACGGGATAGTTATTTCAGGATACGCTGGTGGAGCCTTGTTTCTCTCCTCTCTCAGGATATTCATTCTTCTACAGTTCTTTAGCCACCTATCTTGGTGCTATAGTTGCCAATGTGTTTGTGACGCTTTAGTGCTGTACCTCCAGATGATCACTCATTTCTCTATGTCACCAATCAACCAACCAGATTATCTGAGGTTCCAATAGCTCTTTCCAGTCACAGAATCAGTGTTTAAGGCCAGAAGATCAAGCTCTAAATGTGTTTATATCCCAGACTTCCAACACATGAAACCCAGCAGCCAATGAGACTCAAAGTATTACACAGGAGACTAGACTACCATGTATTACAGGTGAAAATAAAAGATTGAGGAGCTCTGGTCCTTAAGACCTCTTCAAAGGTAGGGAAATAGTTAAGTGACGTGCATCCATACACCACAGAGGAGGGCAAAAATGACATTGGCAACCTGATATGAGGGTAAATTCCTTCTTGGTCCCCATATGTTGATCAGTTAGACACGTGAGCATGTGAACAATGACCAGCAGACTGAGCACCTCAGAGAAAGAATGCCATCCCACCTTGCTGAATATCCAATCTCTAGCTGTGGCCATCCCTGATTCTTTGGAGGAAAGAAATAAGATCCCTCCCAGAATACACTGGGGCTACATCTAGATTGCATGCCTTTTTCGGAAAAGGGATGCAAATTAGACGTATCGCAATTGCTAATGAAGCGGGGATTTAAATCTCCCCCGCTTCATTAGCATAAAAATAGCTGCTGCTTTTTTTGGCACGGAGCTTTGCCGGAAAAAAGCGCCAATCTAGACGCGGATCTTTCGTAAAATAAAGCCTTTTCCGAAAGATCCCTTATTTTAAGAGGGATAAGGGATCTTTCGGAAAAGGCTATATTTTCCGAAAGATCCACGTCGAGACTGGCGCTTTTTTCCGGCAAGGCGCCAAGCCGAAAAAAAGCGGTAGCCATTTTCATGCTAATGAAGCGGGGGAGATTTAAATCCCCGCTTCATTAGCAATTGCGATACGTCTAATTTGCATCCTTTTTCCGAAAAAAGGATGCAATCTAGATGTAGCCTGGGGGGGTGGGGGGAATCCCTTCTGGACTCCTGCCAGTGTCTGGCTGAATGCATTAAACATTAGCTTTAGGAACAGAAGACAAATAGAAAGTGAGCCCTGCTGCTGTCCCCTGCCCCCTACCATCATAAGAAACCCCTCATAGAATCACACTCATAATTTGTCCAGCCCCCTCAAAAATAATTAAGTTGCTTGCTCCCTCCTCTCCTACTGGGAGGCTGTTCCAGAGCTTCACCAATCTGACTGTTAGATGCCTGCCATCTAATTTCCAGTCTCAGTTTGTTTATAGCCAGTTTATATCCACTTGTTCTTGTGCCAACATTGTCCTTCCAGCTTAATTAGCTCTTCACCCTCTCATGCATTTACTCTTCTAATTTATAGTGAGCAATCATATCCTGACAGCTTTCGTTTTTCTAGATAAACATGCCAAGCTCTACCAGTCTCCTCACATGAGAGGCCCTTCATTTCTTTGATCCTGATAGTTTTTCTCGGATCCTGTTCATTTAAATTCATTTTTCAGGAACATGGGTGATCAGATGGGAGCACAATGTTGCAGACGAGGTCTTACCAGTGCCTGGTACAATGTCATCTAACTTCTGGATGACATTTGCCTTTTTCACAGCCATATCACAGTGGTGGCTCTATCACCCAATAATTAACACACAAACACACAGGTATCTCTCCTTCCTTTTTGCTTCCAAGTAGGAAGGACCAGAAATTCTTCTTATTAGACCCAAAGTGCATAATCTGGCAACTTTGTACCACTGAACTTCATCCAATTTCTCTCACCTGTTTATGTGCCTACCAGCACGGTCAACTGGTTATATTCCTCTTGATGCCTGGATCTCACTCAATTCCCCCAAATCTCAAAATAGCTACATGCACTGGGAATGCTTCAGCTCAAAAATGTCCCAAACCTTTTTTTTACTCATCTCTAAGTACAAACAGCTGCAGCTCTCGGGGTGCGGGAGGAGGGAGGTTTTTGGTTTTGTTCAATGGCAGTGCAAATGTAACTAAGCCTTTAGATGGGACCTCTGCAAAGAATGAACCCAGACCTTCTCTACCTACAGGCAGGTTGAATAGCTCAGAATTATTAGGGGTATGTCTACAGTTGCACCCTCTTTCGAGAGAGGGATGCAAATGCAGCTGAACAAAATTGCAAATGAAGTGCAGATTTGAATTTCCCATGCTTCATTTCCATAATCGCGGACCACTGCTATGTCGAAATACCCTATTTCAAAAGAACATACACTGTGTATATGTGGTTATTTTGAAAGAAACCCACTTTCAAAATAACCGGTAAACCTATTTTTTATGTAAGGAGTAAGGGTTATTTCAAAAGAAAGGGTTTCTTTCAAAATAACTGCATCTGCACAGCATTTGTTATTTTGAAATAGGGTATTTCAAAATAACGGCGGTCTGTGATTATGCAACTGAAGCATGGGAAATTCAAATCCGCTCTTCATTTGAAATTTCACTCAGCTGCATTTGCATCCTTCTCTCGAAAGACGGTGCAAGTGTAGACATACCCTAGCAGACTTTTAAACCCAGCCAATAGTGGAGAGATGAGGTAAACTGTGCTGTCAGTGGTTGCATCATTTTTGCAAGAGATTTATGGAGTTATGACTTTTGGAAAAGCTGTTTTAAACAAATACAGAAAAAATATCAAACTATCACAAGTACTTTGGAATCCCAGTCCAGAATCAGGCTCAAACCTCATTCTACTAGACACTGTACTGATAAGCAATAAAGTTGACAGCATCTATCTCTAAAAGCACATGGGCTATGCTAAAAAACTACTCTTTGATGGCAAGTTAACGGGCCACTGAACAGTGTATTTTCTTAGCTCCATTATGTCAGTGGAATCATAAGATTTTTACATGAGTGGAACACTTCTGAGCTGAACTCTTACAAAATAGACCTGGGGAAATGGCTGACCCTAGCATTTACATCAAACCCTCCTAGTCACCATGTCTGTAGATATCTGGACTGAACTGAGATTTAGTGTATGCAAAAAAGTTGAACTAATGCAATAGTCTCCAACCCTTTTAACCACAAGATCAATTTTTCAATTTAAGTGCAATGTAACATCTACCTCAGACCCAAATACCCTTGCCCCACTTCCTTCCTGTCCCTTCTTTGATGCCCTGTCCCTGCTCTACCCCTTCCCTAAGGCCTCATCCTGCTCATTTCTCACTTTAACTAGGCTGGGGTAGGGGTTCGGGTGCAGGCTCTCTCTGGTCTTGGGCCAAGGGGTTTAGAGTGTGGGAGGGGCTCTGGGATTAGCCCAGGGTGGAAGATTAGGATTCAGGAGGGTTTTCAGGGTGCAAATTCTGGCAAGGGGTATGGGTGCAGAAGAGTCTGGGGCAGAAGGCTGGGTTCAGGGGTTCAGGAAGTAGGCTCTAGCTAGGCACCGTTTAACTGGGATGGCTTCTGGGTGGTGGAGCAGTGGGGTTAAGGCAGACTTACTCCTGCCCTGGGCCTGCACCGCTCCTGAAAGCAATTGGCATGTACAACAATGGCCCCATGTGCTGCCCCTCATCTACAGCCACTGAACCCACAGCTTCTACTGGCCACAGTTCCCCATTACTGATCAATAGGAGTTACAGGAGCCGTGTCTGCAGGCAAGGATAGCATGTGGAGACCCCCTGCTGTGCCTTTCTCAGGGGCTGCAGGGACATGCCAGCCACTTCCAGGAGCAGCAATTACCATAGGGATGATGACTCCAGCTTGGACAGGTTAGACATTTTAGAACTCACTACTCAAAGGATTAAATGTAAGCTTAAGAGAGAAATGAAAATTACAAAACTCACAGACCAGTCAAAACCCAATAACCCACTTCGCAAGCAGTACAAGTAGTAACAACAAGCCCCCACGTATGTGTAGGATCAGGAGATGAGAGCGAAGGACAGTGTGTGTTTGTGACAATGACAGAGACACACACAATGTGTGTGACAGATTTGCACATTGCCATTCTTTCCTCCATCCCTTCTCTCTGTGGGTATGTCTAGATTACATGCCTCTGCCGACACAGGCATGCAGGGGCAGCCCTAGACTAGCTGCCAGCAACTGGCGCCCTAGGCAAACCATCCAGTCAGCCCCCCCACCCAACCCCAAGGGCAGTTATAGGCTGAGGTTTTCGGTTCAGTGGCTGGGGATGGAGTTTGGGGGCTGGGAACAGGGGGGGAGAGGGAACAGGGTGCCAGTGGGGGGAGAGGGGTAGCCGTGTTAGTCCATAAGGTGCCACAGGACTCCTCGCCGCTTTTGCAGTGGGGGGGAAAGAGTCTCCTGTACCTGCCTCCTCCCAGGATTCCCCCCCCAGAGGGAAGCCGGCATGCACCTCTCCTGGGGCGACCCCGCCCCCATGGCGCAGGGGAAGCCGGCACATGCCTCCCCCGGGGCCAACCCCTCTCCTTCTGTGTCACGGGGAACCCCCGCGCGCTGCCTCCCCGGGGCCAACCCCCTCCCGTGGCGCGGGGAAACCCCTGTGCGCCGCCTCCCCCAGGGCCGACCCCCCCTCCCATGGCCAGAGAAACCCCTCACGTGCCTCCCCTGTGGCTGACCCCTCCTCCCGTGGTGCGGGGAAACCCCGTGCGCCGCCTCCTCTGGGGCCAACTCACCCCTCCTGCGGCACAGGGAAGCCACAACGTTCCTCCTCCGGGGCCGAAGCCGGGCATTACAGGAAGGGGAAGGGGAAGTGGCAGGGAATTTGGCACCCCATTTAACTTGGCGCCCTAGGTGGCTGCCGAGTTTGCCTATAGGCACAGGCCGCCTCTGGAGGCATGTAAAATAGGCAACCCGACATAGTCAATGAAGTGGGGCTCCAAATATTAAAATAAAAATGGTCGCCACGCTGTACCGGCTCAGCTGATCGTCTGCACAGCGCGCAAGTCAAGACACGGATTGGTCAACGGGGAACACCTTTGTTGACTGCTCCCTTAAGCCTCGTGAAACACAGCGGCCATTTTTATTTTAATGAAGCAGGGGATATTTAAATCCCTGCTTCATTGACCATGTCAGGTAGCCTATTTTACATGCCTCTGTAGGAAGAGTCATGTAATACAGACATACCCAGTGTGGAGATAGGATACAGAAGTGGGAGGAAGAGGGACACCCTGACATTAGCCCCCCACTGCCTCCTCCCACAACCTGCACAGCAAGCAGGAGGCTCCCAAGGGGGCAGCTCCAAGGCAGAGGGCAGGAGCAGCATGGCAGTGGGTGGAGGGGCAACTGAAGTGCCAGCGCTCCATAGCTTCCTGGCCAAACCAGCAGAATCACTTGTCAGAGGCTACTGGTAGATCCCAATAAACTGGTTGGAGACCACTTCCCTAATGTCTATACTACAGACAGTCACTGAAGCATATGCATTTGTCTGACGAATCAAGCATTAAAGAAAATAATTAAAAAGGCTTAATCAACCTTAGATGGAGCTCTCTGAAGACAGTGAAATATTGCATCTACTATCCTGCCCTCCTTAAATATCTTAAGGATTATCCCCTAATTCCCACAAATAGGAATATTGGAAATAAGGAAAAGAAGTTATGATTTTACACAGTATGCAAAGCTAGATTGAGCACTCACAGGTGTGAATAAGGTTTGAATATTCTCATTTAAGTAAATCCTCTTGATGACAATGGGACTTACTCATGTAAGGGGAGGGTTATATCTATACTTCTTCCTTCTTTCACAAAAGCATATACAAATGAAGCATGGATTAGCATATTACCACAGTTCATTTGCATAATTAATTAGGGACTGTTTTGGCACAAGAGGCTTTTGTGCAAAAAGGAGTTGTGTAAACAGTTCCTTTTTGCACAAAAACCCCCTCTTGCACAAGAGCCGTTCTTCCTGAAAAAATGCAGAAGAACGGTTCTTGCACAAGAGGCAGTTTTTGCGCAAAAAGGAGCTGTCTACACAGCTCCTTTTTGCGCAAAAACAGCCCCTAATTAACTATGCAAATGTAGTGTGGCAATATGCTAATCCGTGCTTCATTTGCATAGGCTTTTGTGCAAGAAGGAAGCAGTATAGACGTAGCCTAAGTGTTCACAGACAGGATTAAAGACAGCAAATTTTAACCTTGTATGTTTGATATACTTTTGTGCCACAAACAGAAAGTTCCACAGTCAGCCTTTACATGAAGGTACAGCCACTTTCATGCAGCAGTGAAATCAGTCTTATCTCCCAAAAGCACAGTGTTTCTCCCAGACTGCAAGTGGATGTGATTGCATGCACTTTTCCCTGGGTTTTCCTCAAATGTGGTATTTATAAAGCAACAGCTGTTGACTAACAGTTAATGCATTACATGCCAAGTCTTCAGCAGATGTAAAATGGCATAACTTCATTGACTGGCTGAGGTTCAGGTCAATCATGCTTCTCCCCCCCCCCTCCCCTCCCCCCCCCCCCCAACATTTCTTGGCAAGATATAACAGCATACTAAAACCCATTGATTTTTCTCCATTCCCACAGGGTTTGGCGATGTACACAGGATAGGAACCTGTTGGAGTAAATGAGTGTGTAGCTCCATTTAATTTTATGGAACTACATTTATTCACAGTGGCAAATTAGCTCCGTCTTCCAAAAAAAGTGAAACAAATTATTTCCATAATACTGTCATGTATGAATCACAGTATCTAAATATCTTCACGTGATTTCCTTTGAAATTTGATATAACACTGAAAATATAAGAAAAAATATAGCTGAATAGAAACTGATTTTATGCCTTACAAAAGCTTCCTTAAAATATATCCCCTGAAAGACAGTATACGTTGATGGAATACTAGATTTTAGCAGTTTTATAACAGAATACAAACATCTAAATCTTTACAGTCATGTTTGCTATCCTTAATCAAAAATTATCACTTGCCACATTTGTCACCTAATCTATGGTTAATACTGATAGAGGATGGAGTTTCCCCCCTTCTCATAATGAGAATCCATTTCAAATAACAATTAAACTGTAGTTTTTCCTTGCTGCCCTTTGCTTTCATTTTTTTCCTCCTTTTGTCTTCCCATTCCTCAGTCTTAAATAGAATACTAAGATGTTTTGTTATATTATTATTAACTCAGAAGTTGAGTAAAAAAAATCTGTTTGGTCTTTGATGTGGCAGCTTTTCCAGGTATACATCCCATGACTGTCTCAGGTCTCCGGCTGTGTAGTAAACAGGAGTCATTTGCATGTCAAGGACATTCAACAGCCAGTAATAAGTAAGGGTATGTCTATCCCGGGCTTCATTTGCATGTTCCCAGGCGCCACAATTTTTAAATCCCCCTTAGTCCGAATTCCATGCCCGCGGCTACACGTGGCATGGAGTAGGTAGTTCAAATTAGAGATCCTAATTCAAACTACTGTTACTCCTCATTCCACGAGGAGTAACGGTAGTTCAAATTAGGATCTCTAATTCTAGTTCAAATTAGGATCTCTAATTCGAACTACCTACTCCATGCCGCATGTAGCCGCAGGCGTGGAGTTCGGACTAAGGGGGATTTAAAAATTGCGGCGCCCTGGAACATGCAAATGAAGCCCGGGATATTTAAATCCCAGGCTTCATTTGCAACTCTGGTTGCCCTAATTACCCTACCTAGCTTGAACTAATGAGCTAGTGTAGACATACCCTTAGGCAGTAAGAGGGGAACACATGAATTTTCAGGAGAAGAAATGAACAAAATGTAGAGCTAATGATGAACTGTTCTTCAGCCTCCTTTGTGCAAGAAAATGGGAGCCAACTCCCTCTAAACAGAAAAAGTTAATAAGTCTTGGACAGTATTCAATTGAATCTAAGTAATATGGATCTTAGCATTCTTGAAGTATTATTTTTCAGCAAAATATTGAATGACTCCACTCAATCTCTTTCCATTCTGACTATTAAAGACTTTTGCTAATACTGATTTATTATGAATTATTATTATTATAGGAATTAGAGATCCCAGGATCATTTTAGGCCTGTTAGGTTGTATCTAGACTACAGGGTTTTTGTGAAAAAAGTGACCTTTTTTCAAAAAAATCTTCCCCTGCATCTAGACTGCTGCCGCATTCTTTCGAAAGTAAATCAAAACAAGTGGCAGGTTTTTTGATCGCAGAATACCTCATTTTATGAGGAATAACACCTTTTTCCAAAAGTGCTCTTTCGAATAAATGTGTTATTGAACTCGAACTTTTTTCGAAAGAGAGCATCCAGATTGCACAGGTGCTTGCTTTTTCAAAAGTACTGGCTGTAGTTTAGATGCTCTCTTTCGAAAAAGCCTCTTTTGAAAGAGGCTTGTGTGACGTAGTGGGGGTACTTGCTGGGCTGTGGTGACCCCTGCTGTCTGGAGCAAGACCCAGCAGGGAAAACCTCACTATGCAAAGGTAGTGCCAAACTTGTTGAACCAGTGGCCAGACACCCCCCATGGAGAGGAACAAAGGAAGGTGGAATGCTGCCCTGACTGGGGGGCAGGGCTGGAAGGGTATTGAGTTAGTTCGGTCGGGGAGCATGGAGGAGAGCCTAGGGGAAGGGGCTGGAGTTTAGGGGCCCAGTCTCCCCCATCTCAAGGGGGCCTGAGGCATCCTAGCCCAGCTCTGTGACCAGATTCCATCTGTGCTGTGCTGTATCCTGGAGAGGCAATAAACTTCCTCTATTCCACCGGCTGGTGCAGTCTGTTTGTGCCATTTCGGGGTGCAGGAGACGGGGAACCCCCAACGCGCCGTCACACTGGTGTCAGAAGTGGGATGCACTGCACCCCGTGGATGGAGCTTCCAGCGGCGAGCGACAAGGCACAGTAGAAGCAAGAGCCCTGGAGCCAGGCGTGCTGGAGACAGAGCGAAGCGGTTCCTGGGAATCGTGGGGTGCTGCAGCACTAGACTGGTGAGTCTGCACCGAGGGGACCAGCGGGCAGATGGCCTACGCCCGACTCTTGAAGGCAGAGCTGGTGGGGCTGTGCAGAGAGAGGGGCTTGCCTGTGCAGAAAGCAACCAAGGCCCAGCTGATTGCTCAGCTAGAAGAGAACGACCAGCCACAGGGCCAGGATCTTGTCCCCAGGGGAAGCAGCCAGACCCTCCCTGAGAGTGTGTCAGGCTCAGAGAGGGGGAGGAGTGCTGGAACTCACCGGAGAGATGAGACAGCTTCCCCCAGGAGGCCTGCAAGCTGCAGCCCATCTAGGGCAGGGGCCAGCCAAGCAGAGCTGCGGCGGCTGGAGATCCAGCTGCGGATCAAGGAATTGGAAGTAGAGGACCGAGAGAGGGACCGCCAGGACCGAGAAAGGGATCGCCAAGATCGAGAGAGGCAGCGGCAGCATGAGCTGGCCATGGCAGAGCGGAGAACCGGCGGGGCACCGGCTGTGCCAAGAGTGGATGGGCCACAGGGTCCCAGGACTGCCAGATGCTTGGAGAGGCTCGTGGTGGCCCAATTGAAGGACATGGGCGACATAGACGGGTTCCTCAGCTCCTTTGAGAGGGCCTGTGGACTGCAACGGGTTCCCCCAGCTGACTGGCTGCAGGAGCTCATCCCCGCACTGAACAAGGAGGCGGCCGGAGTGCTCAGTCAGCTGGAGGACCTACAGCCAGGGGATTACAACCGAGTCAAGGAGGCCCTGCTGCACAAGTTCAGGCTGACCCCCGAGATGTACAGGAAGAAGTTCCGGGGGGGTACAGAAAGGGCCACGGGAGACCTATGTGGACCTGGCCTCCCGCCTGGCGCAATACTGCCGCAAGTGGGTGTCTGGAGTCGGAGCCCAGACCGCAGAGGAGCTGCTCAAGCTGGTCATGATGGAGCAGTTCTATGAAGTGTGCCCACCCAAACTGAGGCTGTGGCTCAAGGACCGGAGACCAGAGAACCCCCAGGAGGCCGGGAGACTGGCGGATGAGTTCACGGAGAGCCGGTCCGGGTGTGAACGGGAGTCCCGGAGAGAAAGGGAACCGCGCAGAGACCGGATCTTGGCTGAGTGATGGAGGGAGTCAACTACGGGGCGAGACCAAGGAACAGGTCGTCTGCGCCCCAGAGAACCAGCCAGGGCCTGGACAGAGACAGCCCAAAGCCTAACTTGCCAGTGCTGTGGGCAAAAAGGCCACAAGAGGGCTCAGTGCACCAGGTCCCAGGACCGGGGACTTTCCAGGGTTAACTGGCTGGGGCGGGAGGAAGGGCAGGCTGCCCCAGAGGCAGGGGCTGGCAGGCAAACCTCAGCTCAGAGAGAGGGGAAGGATGCTCAGTGCACCTCCCCTGGGAGGTCTGATTCTCAGGAGGCGGATTTCTCCGTGTACCGGGTGGGGGCAGGACGGCCCCTGCGGAGCGAGTGCCTCATACCCCTGGAGGTGGATGGTAGGAAGGTGACGGGCTTCTGGAACACGGGGGCAGAGGTGACGCTGGCCCGATCCGATATAGTGGCCCCAGAGTGGATACTACCCCACACGCAGCTGACCCTGAAGGGCATAGACGGGTCCCCGTTTAAGGTGCCTGTAGCCAGGGTGCATCTGAAATGGGGGGCGAAGGAAGGCCTCAAGGAAGTGGGGGTGCACCCGCACTTGCCCACCGAGGTGCTGATGGGGAATGACCTAGAGGAGTGGCCCCATGAATCCCAGCGGGCTCTAGTCACTACCCGGAGCCAGAGCCAGCGGGGGGCTGACAACCTGGGTCCAGGGAAAGACTCCGGGCAGCGTCCTCAGGGTCCCATCCCAGTGGACACGGGGTCCAGCCAGGCTGGGACTCCGGACCTAGGCAAAGGTGGGGAACAGGTCCCGATCCCTGCCTCAGCAGCTGAATTCCAGGCTGAGGTGCAGGCAGACCCCTCCTTGCAGAGGCTGAGGGACCAGGCTGGCCTCCGTGCAGCTCGGCCCCGGGGGAGAGGTGGCCAGGAGAGATTCCTGCGGGGGCGTGGACTCCTGTTCCGTGAATGGCTTCCCCCCAGGAAGGCGAGGGCATGGGGGGGTCCAGCGGCAGCTGGTCGTCCCCCGAAAGTATCGCCTCAAGCTGCTGTATTTGGCCCACGATGTCCCCGTTGGGGGCCACCGGGGGATCCGGAGCACCCGGCTGAAGCTGCTCCAGCACTTCTATTGGCCGGGAATCTTTACAGCCGTGCAGCGGTACTGCCGGTCCTGTGACTCCTGCCAGAGGGGCGGGAAGGCCCAAGACAGGAGGAAAGCGGCTTGGGGGTCTCTACCCCAGATAGACCCTCTGGGCTTGCTGAGAGAGTTATGGGAGGGGAAGACCTCCCTGGATGGAGCTTCGGGGGTGGAAGCCGCCCTGGCTGTCCAGAGAAGGCTCACTGGGCTCATGGCCCCGGCCCGAGAGACCCTGGCCAGAGATCAAGGCCAGCGGAAGGGTGGGTGTGACCCCCGAGGACAGGCCTGCGCCAGTCGCCCTGGAGCGGGGCGGCGAGTGGACAGAGGGAAGCCAGCTCATGTGGGGCCTTGCCACGGCCGGCCTGAGTCAAGGGGAGCACCCATGTCCCCGGGGCGGGTTCCCACGCAGAGGACCCGAACTTCCCTAGGTCACGAGCGGAGTGGCCCTGCTCAGTTCGCTCTCGGAGGGGGGAGAACTGTGACGTAGTGGGGGTACTTGCTGGGCTGTGGTGACCCCTGCTGTCTGGAGCAAGACCCAGCAGGGAAAACCTCACTATGCAAAGGTAGTGCCAAACTTGTTGAACCAGTGGCCAGACACCCCCCATGGAGAGGAACAAAGGAAGGTGGAATGCTGCCCTGACTGGGGGGCAGGGCTGGAAGGGTATTGAGTTAGTTCGGTCGGGGAGCATGGAGGAGAGCCTAGGGGAAGGGGCTGGAGTTTAGGGGCCCAGTCTCCCCCATCTCAAGGGGGCCTGAGGCATCCTAGCCCAGCTCTGTGACCAGATTCCATCTGTGCTGTGCTGTGCTGTGCTGTATCCTGGAGAGGCAATAAACTTCCTCTATTCCACCGGCTGGTGCAGTCTGTTTGTGCCATTTCGGGGTGCAGGAGACGGGGAACCCCCAACGCGCCGTCACAGCTTGTAGTCTAGACATACCCTCTGTGAATAGCTAAATGGCAGACCTGGGCCTCAAGAAGTTACAATCCACCTGTTGACTCTGGTTTTCTGTTTGGATACAACAGACAATAGAGCACAAGGTAACGAAGGGATGATTAAAATCGGCATGCTAGGCATAGTAAGGAATGAAGGATTGGGCCTTGAGTTCCTAGTTCTGCCTGTAAACTTCAGGTGCCTTTAGAAAGTGAGCTTTGATTTTTATTCATTTTCAGATCATACAGTTATCTTTTGAGGACCTCACTGCACAGCAACACGTGCTCGTGTGCTCCTGAGTCTTGATTAGCATGTTTTTTTTTCTTTTTAGGGCTTTAGGTGATGCAGCAGCACAATTTCTCAGGCGTATGAATTAGCATAATAATAGACCCAACCCGTGTATTTTATTTTCACTGCCCATAACACATCTGTTTATTAACTCTGGATTTTGAAGTGCCTAATGGTGGCAGTCATATCCCTCCCTATATTTAGACTGACAGCATACATCTGTGTTCATGCCATACTCCCTAAAAACCTGCTGCAGCATTTGCAGGTAAGTTACTATTCTATTTAATAAGAAACTGATTCATCCAGTTGTGGCCAGGTCCTTGCTCAGGCCCCTTCTTTGGGACCCCTTCTTCAGCCACAAATCACCAGGAAGCCCTCTCGTGCAATCACCTGTGCCTTTTAGTGCTTGTGCCAACTTCCCACCACTTTTAGAGCTAGGTTTTTATAGCAGCTAACTGTTCCACCTCCTTCTCCAGGGGGCTCACACACTCAGCCACTCACTGGCTCCTCCCCTTCATTTCCCCTCTGGCTGCCTTCCATTAGCCCCTCAGGCTTGCACTTGCCAGCTGGCTTCTATTTGGCCTTTCAGCCAGGCTGTAGTGGCAGAGGTCTGGCTTAGCCAGCAGTCTGTCACATTGTATTTTGTTAAGGCATAGAGCGCAAGCAGTGTAGCTGAGGAATTATAAAATTGCAGCATGGAAGAAGGAACTGGGACTCCTTTCTTCTGCTTTTTGGCTTTGCTATTCACTCTGTATGATCACAAGCGAATCCCTTAACCTCTTCGTGCTTCAGCTTCCTTGCCGGTAACCTTGGTATAACATCAACCTACCCAACAAGGTATGAGGTAGACAAAGACTGTTCTGAAGCAAATCAGCACTTCTACAGCACTAAGCTTTATACTATGGAACTTAGTCCCACTGAAATTCCAATTTCATTCCTCCTCTTAAACAACTTAAAACTACTTTTAAAGAAATAATTCAAGGGTATTTTAAGACAAACAATTTGGGTGCTATATTCATTACCTTCTCTTTTAGTAACTTTCCTTCTGGGACTCGCTCACTTATATTTTGTGTTCATATTGTAAGTCAGAGTCACAGGGCCCCCCGTCCTGGGGCATACCCCTCTACAAGCTCAATCTCAAAGTTCAGTGCCCCTCACTCTGGGGAAATACGGCCCATCTGGGCCTAGACACAACCTTTAGTGCTCTTTGCTCTGGGGAAATATAGCCCTTCAGGTCCTAGTCATAAAATTGAGTGCCCCTCACTCATGGGAAATATGGCTCTTCTGGGCCTAGACACGAAGGCTATGTTTAGACCAGTGTTTCTCAACCTTTTTTTTATAAAGTACCTCTTTAAAAAAAAAAAATTGTAAGTATTCCCAGTACCTACAGTTTTCATACACACAATTTTTTTCTATCATTGCAACACATTTGTTTAAACAACTTAATTGTAGCCTGATGAAATTTTTGGGTGTAAAAAGTGCAAAAATAATAAAGCGCTGTAAAACTTAAAACAAAAATTTAGTTTTCTCCACATTTCAGTTGTGTTGACGTATCCCCCAGACTTCTCTCAAGCACCCCTAAGGGTATGCGTACCACTGATTGAGAAACACCGTCTAGACTACAGGATTTTTTCAAAAAAGTGGCCTTTTTTTTTTGAAAAAGTGTCACCTGCGTCTAGACTGCTGCTGCGTTCTTTCGAAATTAAATTGAAAGAACACGGTGTTTTTTTGACAGCAGTAAACCTTATTTTGCGCTTGACCGCAAACATGGCTTTTTTGAAAGAGAGCATCCAGATTGCCTGGGTGCTCTCTTGAAAAAGCGAGACGCTTTTTAGAAAAAGTTGTAGTTGTCTAGACGATCTCTTTCAAAAGAAGCGTGTAGTCTAGACATACCCAAAGTTCAGTGCCCTTCACTCAGGGGAAATACAGCCCCTCTGGGCCTAGTCATAGAGTTCAGTGCCCCTCACTCAGGGGAAGTACAGCCCTTCTGGGCCTAGACACAAAGTTTGGTGCCCTTCATTCTGGGGAAATACGGTCCCTCTGGGCCTAGTCCCAAAGTTCAGTGCCTAGAGGCTTGAGTTGCCGGAGGGCTCTCCCTAGCTATTTGGGAGCTGAACACCAGTTGGGGTGAAGTTAGGGGGTCCCGACCCAGGGTCCTGTTGGCAGCAGAAACTGCCCTTCCAGCTCAGTGGGAAGTCCGCCCGAAACCCACTGAACTCCCAGAGGGGTAACCCCCCACCCTTGGCCACTTCCTACCTTCTCCAGTGTGTAATCCACTCCCCAGAGTGCAGTCCCTGGGCCCTGTGGCTGTTTCTCCCCTTGGTCAGAGCGGTTTCTGGGGTTGGGACACTTGCAGCTGCAGCGGGGTCTGCTGCTCCCAAGGAGGCTCTGGCTGGGCTGGCTGCTCCAGGTGCAGCTGCGGTTGCTGGTTTTGCTCCTGTGGAGGTAGCTGCTGCTAGGGCTGTGGCTCCATGGGTGGCTGCAAAAGTTGCTGTTCAGAAGACAGCTGCAACCCATCTGGCTCAGGACCTCTAGCTTGAGCACCCTCCCTGCTTGCAGTTCCCCCTGAATGAGCTGTACCCAGGCCTTTTATACAGTCCCCACACTGGGAGCATGCTCAGTTGGTTAAAAGAGGAGGTGCTTCTACCACCCACAGGCCTTTCTCCCCCCTCTCTTCAGTATGGGGTATATCCACCGCACCACAGTCAGCATAATTTTATCCCTTTTATGCTGCTATGTTTTAAATTGTGTGGTATGGCACCTCATACACCATATGGCTACGTCTACACTGGCCCCTTTTCCGGAAGGGGCATGTAAATTTCATGAGTCATCGTAGGGAAATCCGCGGGGGATTTAAATATCCCCCGCGGCATTTAAATAAAAATGTCCGCCGCTTTTTTCCGGCTTTTAAAAAAGCCGGAAAAGAGCGTCTAGACTGGCCCCGATCCTCCGGAAAAAGCGCCCTTTTCCGGAGGCTCTTATTCCTACTTCAAAGTAGGAATAAGAGCCTCCGGAAAAGGGCGCTTTTTCCGGAGGATCGGGGCCAGTGTGGATGCTCTTTTCCGGCTTTTTTAAAAGCCGGAAAAAAGCGGCGGACATTTTTATTTAAATGCCGCGGGGGATATTTAAATCCCCCGCGGATTTCCCTACGACGACTCATGAAATTTACATGCCCCTTCCGGAAAAGGGGCCAGTGTAGACGTAGCCTATATGTTTTTAGTTTTGTTTTATGGTGTTTGTTTGAGCTAGATGTGGACAAAGCTAAAACAGCAAAAACAAACACATTTTGAATCAATGAAGTTGTGCTGATCAGTTAAAGATTCAGCACTTTAGTTGCCTATCTGTTGTTTTACGCTGCAGCATTACCACTTCTCTAGCATGCAGGTTTCACTGGAATGGTGCCAAGAAACTGGTCTCCAGAGATGCCTGCAAAATAGCTCCACGTATCAGACGTTGCTTGCTTATTTTAAGTGTTTACTCTAAAATATTTAATTCAACTATAAAACGTTTTACATATACTTGCTGATAACATATCAGCAATAATGACCGGACTGTCTTTGAAATTATATATTTTTATGTGGGTAACTTCCAAATCTTTGATCTCATGGTTTAGCTAATTGTGAGCAAGGTTAATACTTCATAAAGCAGTGTGCCCTTTTTGTAATCACTTAATTAAAAGTGTATTACGAGAAGTGCATAAAACTACTGTGTTTGTGGTATGGGACCAATTTCATTGAATCCCACTGGCCCCAATGTGCCTTGTAAAGAGCTATCTACTTTGAAAATGCCAGTGAATGACACTCCAAGAATTTGCTGTCCTCTTTTAATTTGAGAAATGTAAATTATATTTATTGCCTGTAATAATGGTATGTATTGGAGTGAGAGATTGCATCTCAATAGGACAGTTAATCTGGATATTGGCATACCAGTAGTAAGATCAGTAGCAGTATAAAACACATACACATGAAGGCAATTACAAAAAAAAATGAAAACCAAACCAAACCAAACACAACCCGCACAGTCTTATTAGGTATAGAACCCATTGACTCACTTCAGAACAGCTTGTAACTACCTTATACATTGTTAGCTAGGTAGTTAGCTAGGTTACCGGTGAGTAAACTGAAGCCTGAAGAGGTTAAGGGATTTGCCTGTGATCAGAGTGAGATAATAGCAGATCCAAAACGCGAAAGAAAGGAATCCCAGTTCCTACTTTCATGTTGTCATTTCATAATTCCTCAGCCACATTGCTTCTGCTCTATACCTAAAATATTACTGGAAGTACCTGTTTCTTTTTTAGTAGAATAGTCACTTCCCTGCAAATTCTGCAGCAGGGTTTTCCACATAAGAGAACATTGTTTATGTGTTATAAACAAAATAATTGAAAGATAAATGTGCACATATAACAGAGTAAATGTCTTCCTTCTTACTCTGTTTTCAGTAGAAAAATGCACTTTTCCTTGTGGTTTGAAGAGTTTTGCTGTGTTGTACATTAAAAGAAAAAGCCAAAGTACTACAGCATCTCTCTTACTAATGGCTCCATGAACCATGCTGTTCTCAGTCAGTGTTTGACAGTTATATATCTATGGTATATAGATATACAACAAGAATTCCAAAACTAAGTAGCACACAGTATTTTGTAGGTATTCCACAATTATTCTGTCTGTTGGGTTATGAAAAAATATAATGGAGCATTTCAGCACTTTGCTGCTGCTGCTACTACTATATGCATTCTAGCAGTCTGTTAGAGTTAGTAGTTATATGAAAATAGTACAGCAGAGTCAGACAAACTAATACTGTCAGCAATAGTCATTTGAATCAGAAACAGCACAATCTTGCATCCCAGAGGAATGTTATCAAATGGAAGGCAATGGAAAATGAAGTACTGCATTTATCCAAGGAGAAAGTATAACCCCCCAGGAGAAACAATGGGTTTGCAAGCTTTCTTGCCTCACTCTGCCAATATATCTCAGCCTTGTTCTGGCATGTTTGCTTCTGGGATGAGCGCGTTGGTCACTGCAAGTTTTCCCACTGTGCCCTGCCAATGAAGCTCAGCCCTTTTCTGGCAGGTTCTTCTCTGGTTTCAGAGGAGTAGTTCATTGCCATTGTTCATTCAGTTCTCTTCTACCCCAAACTGTGCTGTCAAGGTTTGGGACAGAGGTTATTTTGTACAAAGGGAATGATAAGTAATTCATCTTATTGCTGCTGGATATTTAGTGGCCTGTCAACATGCCCTGATTTTGTCCACAGACATTATAGGGTGAACATCTTTTCTTACCCCTCCATACATTTTCTGTCTTTATTTGTGTTTGTTCTAACCCTCAAACAATTTACCATATTAGTCAGAGGAAAGCACGAGGCCACTAACCTAAATACCTATGAATAGCAAGAAAGAGTAATGTCTTTTGAGTGTGCCTACATTGCAATTAAAATGATAGCCCTGCATTTTACGATGAAGCCTCTGGAGTATTTATCCCTTGGATATTCTTCTAGCACTAGTTCCCCATCCCTAATATAGCAGTCATTCTATTACCGCAGGGCACTGCAGGATTTGTCACTATAGTAATATAATGATGGATACATTAGGGATGGAGAATTAGTGCTAGGAGGATATCTGACGGATAAATACTTCAGAAATACTTTGCCATAAATTCCAGGGTTATCGTAACAGCACACAGTGTAGGAACATCATAATGGGGTGGCACTCACTTCCCGTGAGTGCCCCCTGTCTGGTCAAGTACATTTGTCTGCACTCTGATCACTCTTCAGCCTTTCTGGATACTCAGCCCTCCAGCCGAGTCATGCCCTGTGTAAAATTGTCAAACCCCTTCCGGCGTACACGCTTAACAGAGACACATCCTAGTGCCCTCTGCTAGTGTCTCCAAGGCTGTTCCCCACTCAGAAAGAGTGGTGTCTCCAGGGCTTTCCTCCTGGAGACAACTTACTCAGTCAGCCTCACAATCTGTTCTCCTTGAACTCTGCCCTGTCCTAACTACAGATACGTTTTGCAGCTCTGATTTTTAGGCCTTCCTGGCCCCTGATTGGCTGGTTTCTCTGCTGCCACTCTTGCCTGCTTGGAGGACCTCTCTATGATTCTTTCGGGGCTCAGGGCCCTGTCCGTCCTGTCCGCCACACCCAAAGGACCTTATTCTTGCTTTCTATTCATAGGTATTTAGGCTAGTGGCTCCTTGCTACCCTCTGGTGTTAGGAAGCTAAGATGGAAAATTGTTTCTGAGGGTCAGCTGACTAGAACTATGCCTCTGTTTAATTAGGATGTCAACATTCAGGCTTGGGCTGGATCCCAGGCTTTAGGACCTATGAGAGGGAATGGTCCCAGAGCTCAGACTGTAGTCCAAGCTTGAACATCTATGCTGCAATTAAACAGTCTCTTAAGTCCAAGCATGTGTCAGCTGGCATGGGCCAGCCAGGGTTTAATTACAATGTAGACATGTCTTACATAAGGAGCTTGGCAGTCAGTGTTCCCTGGCTCCCCTTTCAGCTCTCCAGGCAAGCTGCTGAGGAGGTGGGCAGGTGAGCTGGCAGGAAAACTCCCACTGGAATTTCCACTGAAATTGGTTATGTTCCCACAGAACACTTACTTAAAATCACATCAGCCCTGTCTAGAAAAAACACAGAGCAGCTAATGAAGTGCCTACACGTCCTCTCCAAAACACAGACGTTTGTACCAGCCTTGCGTGGGCTGGCACCTCAGGCTGTAATGGGAGCACTACAGGGCGACAGCATTGTAAGGGGCAAAGCTAGCTGGGAATGTTTTCTGTCAGAAAATGCCAGTTCATCAAAAAATTAAGTGCTCTGTGGGAACATAACCAATTTCAGTCAAATTCCAGTGGGAAACCAGGGAGTTTTCCTGCCTGTTTAACTACCCAACTCCTCAGCACCTTTACTGGAGAGCTGAAAGGGACGCCAAGAAGCACTGGGAATTCTTGTTGCCAAGCACCTTGGCCCTTCATCAGCTCTCTTGGTAGGCTGTTGGGAGATGGGATTCCAAGGGTCCCTTGTACCAGGGGTGAAAGTAACTTAAATTTCTCACAGGTACTGTCCTATCACAACCTGCCCCTCCTTGGGGGTTGTGTATATTCTTAGGAGGTATTTTTTATATTACTTTCTACTGTAAAGTGTGCACCTGACATGACAGACTAATCTAATATGAAACAAAAGACAGGACTAGGCAGCACTTTAAAGACTAACAAGATGGTTTATTAGGTGATGAGCTTTCGTGGGCCAGACCCACTTCCTCAGATTAATTTGAGGAAGTGGGTCTGGCCCAGAAAAGCTCATCACCTAATAAACCATCTTGTTAGTCTTTAAAGTGCTGCCTAGCCCTGTCTTTTGTTTCAGGTAGACCAGACTATCACTAATCTAATATGGGCAGGAGAGGTTGTCCAAATCTCTGTTTATACACTGAATATAAACCTGCTTTACTTCAGCAAGAGGATTCACCTTTACCATCTATGAGTGAGGCCCATACAGTAGGGTTACATTGCAACAGACCAGAAGTGAATCTGTTCCACCTGACAAGAAGTTAAATCTAAAACCTGAAGAGGATTTGTAACGTAAATGTTGTGAATGTGAAATACATGTGATTAAAGGGTTAGGGTTAAATTTATAGTGAGCATGTGCAGAGAAAGAGCCAAAGAGGGCTCTGGGGAAGTGGTTCTCAACCTGTAGATCACAGACTGTTTGCAGCCCAGTCAGCACACAGCTGCAGCACATATAACATCCTCAGGGCCATATGTATATATAGATTGTGTGGCTGTGGCCCACGTAACACACAGAGAGCTGTATATGTGACTCACAATGATAAATAGGTTGAGAACCACTGCTCTGCGGCAATGTTGTTATGTCTATTCAGCTTTGTCATTACCCAGGAACTATGAATCCAAACCCTACTGAGAGTAGAAATCTGAAATAAAAAGGCATGTTCTTACAATCCAACTCTGCTAATGGGCTTTTGTTTTTTGAGGAAATGTAATCTGAGTACAGCAGAATATTCAGAATGTTTCTATGGGAGGAACTGTGGTTGCAATGTTGGAAAATAGGCTATAGCAGGCGTGGGGAACCTCAGGCCCGGGGGCCACATCTGGCCCCTGGCTTGCCTGGATCTGACCTCTGAGGCTCAGAGATCCTCCTCCCACATTGGGGAGACCAGTGCTCTAGCCCCCTGGCACCCAACCACAGGGCTGGAGCACACAAAAACTACTAACCTGGGTCTTCCTAGATCAGTGGTCCCCAACCTTTTCAGGTTGTCGGGCGCCAGGGGGCGTGGCCGTTCGCCCACCGGGCGCCAGGGGGCGGGGACACTTGCCCGCCCGGGGGCGGCCCCCCCCAGTGGCATGCCCGGGGGCGGCCCCCCCCATATCCACGTGCCCGGGGGCGGGGCCCCCCCCATAGCCACGCGCCCGGGGCCGGCGCCCCCCAGCAAGCGCCGTGCGCCCGGGGCCAGCGCCCCCCCCCATAAGCACCGTGCGCCCGGGGCCGGCGCCCCCCCTGTACGCGCTGCGTGCCCTGGGGCGGGACCGGCCATGCGCCCGGGGCTGGCACCTGCCGCACGCCCAGGGGCAGGGCCAGCCCAGATTGCTCCGCGGGCGCATGTGAAGAGCCCGGCAGGCGCCATGGCGCCCGCGGGCACCGGGTTGGGGACCACGGTCCTAGATACTGGTGTGTGAGGGAAATGTGGTGAGTGTCTTTTTCCTTCTCAGTCAGGGGCTTCTCACTTTGCTTCTAACTTGTGTGTGGCCCCCAACTGATTTTTCTGTGGGTCAACGGCCCCTGACCCAAAAAAGTTTCCCCACCCCTGGGCTACAGACACTCCTTATCTTGGAATAGATGGGACAAGGCAGATGAAATGCAGCAGCCTCTCTCATTGGTTGAGTTAAGGGCCGTGGATTTACCTCCCTGGCACATTTACACTTAACCTAGATAGGGGCTTCCTAGTCATGTTCTATGTGCACAGAGAAGATTCCAGTATGAAGGCCTAATCCAGCAAGAGGATCCGAAATTGTAAGTGGAGTGCACTGCAGGATTTGTCACTATGGTAATATAATGACTGCTGCATTAATGATGGGGAATTAGTGTAGGATATCCAAGGGATAAATACTCCACTTCAGGGGATTCGCTGTAACATCAAGGCTATCTTTTAAAATACTAATGGATGCAATGTACACTCAGCAAGATATAGGGGTCCTTTCCCTCTGCTATTATATTACTGCATCATAGTGGTCTCACTTATGTGATTAAAAATACATTGCATGCTACTTAGTAGTTTTTTGATTCTTTGTATTAAGACTCAGATTTTAAAAAATGGCTAAAGAAAGGTTTAGTTATTTTCCACTTACTCATTTCAGTTATGACTGTGAAATGTAATTTATCAAATGCACAATGAGAGGTTATCAAACTCTTGTTTCAGTGAAAGAAAGAGGAACATTACCCTCAAGAGATAAATCTTTCATTAAACTTTGCAAAGACCTTAAGCAGTTTCTACCCCATTTATCATTTCTAGTCTTTTTTACGCTCCAGTTGCGAGTGCTTGGAAGGCAGCACAAGGCAGATATCCAAAATAAGAGATGATTTGCTAGCAGTATAGATGAAATCATCTCCTCCATATCTAACATTGGTTTCCACCGCAGGTTACTGCTAAAATACATAATTTTCTGTGTTTCATAAGGAAGTCACCATTTTTTTTTTTTTTTTACTTTACTTAACTAAGCCATTGGCTCTATATGGTAAATTCTTAAGACACAGTGAAGGTCATAGGGGCTTCTCATTTGAGCAGTGAGGATGAAACGGGGAAAGGATAACCTCACCTGCAAGGGAGACATTTCGACAGAGCAGAGTGGGCAGCAGCTGTGCATACTGGGATGCAGCTGGCTTTTCTTCCCACTCCCCTGACTATAAGGGAGCGACGGCAAAGTACTTGGATTCTGTACATGCCTCTGACTCCTGGCTAGTGAAGTAAGGGGATGGAGATGTAAATCACAGAATCTAAGTACTTCCCTCTCCCTTCCTTATCGTCAGGGGAGCGGGAAGAAAACCAAGCTGCATCCTGGTATGCATGGCTGCAGCCCTGTCTACTCTCTCACAACTTCACCCTGGCCCCACCCAGCTAACGTTGGGATTGCTCAGTAAGGAGCTGAGCACTCTCACCTCATGCTTAAGGTGGTCAGAATTGAGGGTGTGCACTCAGAACCTTGCAGGATTGAAGCTACTGTAAATCATATCTGACATTTTGATTAGGTGCTGAGAAATAACATTTTGCTTAACTTGAAGATGTTGAATAGGGATGGTCAAAATAGCTTTGGAAGTGTAATGGGGTAGGGGGAATGAGTGTCTTCTTTCCTCCTGGACTATCACCCCACTTCAGCGCCTCCTGTAATGTTCTGGTTCTCATTGTGCAAGGTCCCATGCACATGTGCACACACAGTAAGAAGGAAATAGCCCAAAATAGTTCTTATCTAGATAGACAAGGCAGAGTAAGGACAGGAAGGGGGAACAAAAAGGCAGAGGAGTGATTTGTCCAATAACACATCATGAGTTTTAAATATGTGGGTGGTGAAGCACTGGAGGTTACGTAGGGAGGTGGTGGAATTTCCATCCCTAGAGATTTTTAAGTCCCAGCTTGACAAAACCCTGCCTGGGATGATTTAGTTGGGGTAGGATGTGCTTTTAGCGGGGGGGTTGGACTTGATGACCTCCTGAGGTCTCTTCCAACCCTAGGATTGTATGTAGGCTCCCAGCTTTAAGAAAGAAACAGCAGATTTAGCTGTTCACCAGTCCTAACTCATGCTCATTTAGGAAGCAAGTCTTCTTTCAAATGGGAAGTCCAAGAGTGCATCTCAATCCGCAGGCTTTGGGGGAAGCTTATATGCCTTCTTCCTAGATGAGAAGTTCAGGGACTGTTTGCCCCTGTCCTCCACAACTTCAATGGGATCAATTCTGAGCCACATACACCCCTTTGCAGCAGGTATGAGAGGACTAGTGGTCTGACTATTTACTCCATCATTCTGGAGTATTTTGGGGGGCAGAATGAACATCCTGATTATTTTTAAGACAGACATTTTAAAAGGAGATTCTCACCCCTCTATGAATGCTTCGAGGTGATGATGCAGATATGTAATGTGACCAAAGGATATTAAAGAAATACAAAATTCTTTCTACATCTAATTGGGTATGTGATATGGACAGTTTCCAAGTTTATGATCTTTCTTTGCAAAATGTATTTTCCATACTTTCCCGTAATGATGAAATATATCATGGATATCTATTACCCTCTTCCTATACAGGCTTCCTAGCAAAGGTCTCAGATTATAGTTAGTTGATTAATTGATTCTGTCATGAAGTTGTATGGAATTACATTTCTTTGCCAATTCACCTTCTTTCTGTGTAATAGTCTGATTTATTTTAATGGTAGTAATGTATTCTGGAAAAATCCATTTAATTTTGTAATATCTATATTGAAAGTCTCTAATTTATTCATAAAAAAACCACCAAGAATTTCCCACTGATGACAAATGAGGTTTAAAACTGGCTTCAGTTCTTTCAAAAATTTATAATAAATTTCAATATGTAAAGTAAGAAATTTTTATCTTTATCAAAAGATTAACTGATTTGACAGATGCCAGAAGAAGGTAACTGATCTAAGGTAGCCTTCCAGGTCTGTGTCTCCAGACCAGCATATTTTATCATATGCATGGAAGCAAAGATCCTTAAACACTGAAAGTTTGTTCCAAGGAGCTAAGATAATTGTGAGCATGATACTCTTTGATTTCTCAAGAAACTTGCAGTATTGTTTTTATTCTACTTACATTGACTTAGATTATTATTACTTCTGTATTGGGGAATTCCCTAGGGGTATGTCTACACTAAAACGTTAATTCGAGTTATCTTAATTTGAAATTGTTAATTCAAATTAAGATAATTCGAATTAACGCATCTACACACAAAATGCAGCTCGAATTAGCATTTTGCTAATTTCAAAATACTGCATCCACACCGACTGGACACAGAATCGGATTTAAGGCCAGCCAGAACCAGGTCAGGCAGGGCATCAGGTCAGGAATGTCTGTGTGTGGCTGCTGCCTGAGGCTATCTGACACCAGTGCTTAAAGGGACCCCCCCCCCCCCCCAGGCAGCCGGTTCTCAGGTGTCCCTGCTTGCTTGCTTGCCTGCCTCGATGAGGGACAGCAAAGCATTTGTGTCTCTGCGTGCTCTGATTGCCCTCACTCCGGATACCACAGCACTCTGCAACACAGAGCCAGAGCTGCCCCTGGGTGCTCTGGTGCTTCTCGTGGATGTGTTGCTGTGAGCCTGGCTGCACTTTCTGCAGGTTGCCATCCTGGAGGTCCATTGGGGGGCTGTCAGTATCCAGGAGGCCCTGCAGGAGAGCTTCCACCCTGAGAAGCACTAAGAGCCTCCCTGTTGTGCCACACTGGGGGCTTGTGGCTCATTCCTCCCTCACTTCCTTCCACTTTCCCCTCCCTAATCCCCCTTCCTGATGTCAAATAAAAGCACATTTCTTGCCAAAAACAAACTCTCTTTATTGACCGAAACTGGGGTGGGAATGGGGATGGGAGAGGGGAGGAGGAAACCTGGGAGGAGGGAGCTGGAAGGGGGAGGCAAGGGGAAGAAGAGGGAGGAGAAGCTCAGGGTTGGGGGTCTTGCCGGACCAACTTGAAATTTCATGCAAACCTGCTCCTGGGTTCGCATGTGGCCTTTGGTGGCCAGGCTGGCAACTTTCCTACCATAGATGGTTGCATTCCTCTGTCTAGCATGGAGATCATGGACGTTGGGGGCATCCCCCCAAACCTGAGTATGGTCCACCCTGATCTCTGCCCTGGACCAGGAAGGCACCCACCTTCTCCAGGCCCTGGCAGGTTCCTGGGAGCTGGCAGACTGCTCCAGGGGCGCAGTGGAGGGCTGGCTGCCAGTGGCTTGCTGGTTCATGTTTTGGGGCCACTGGGTCAAGGCAGTGACTGCTGGCTCTGGGCCGGCAGGCTTGGAGCTGGCACAGGCACTGTGGCCAGAGTCTGCCTCTTTAAGGGCTCCGGGGCTGGGGGAAGGGAGAAGAGTTTTCCTGGTTTGGTCCCGAGTGGCCACAAGATGAAACTGAGAAGGTTGGAGGGCAGCTAATTCGGACTAAGCGTCTACACAGCGCTTATTCCGAATTAGCTAATTCGAGTTAGGTGTTACTCCTCATAGAATTTAATTCAAAATAGTGGTTTGCTTGTGTAGACGCTATGGAAGTTGAGGGCTTGGTGCCTGCATCTTCCCCTTTTGGGACGCAGAGCTGGGTCCCCTCACACCTTGCCTGGGGCCCCCTGGAAGCTGTTCATCTCACTGCACCTAACTGAAGATTTGTGAACCACGGTGTTGTTCCTGTCATTTTCTAAGTGGTGTGACAGTTTGCAATATCTAAATCCCTTTGTGATCCCAGCTTCAGTGATTCAGTGGGAGCAATTAGGGCAACACAAAAGGCATCTGAAAATCACCCCCCCATTATCTAGAATTCAGATACTAGTAGCAAAATAGACGGACTCCAAATATCTATGCTTGAGACATTTAAGAAGTTGCAAATTTTTACAATTAATCATTTCCAGAAAGTCATTTAAGGAATGATCCAAAACCCACTGAGGTCAACAGAAGGACTGTGTCTAGACTGCATCCCTTTTCCGTAAAAGGGATGCAAATTAGACACATCGCAATTGCAAATGAAGTGGGGATTTAAATCCCCCCGGCTTCATTTGCATAAACATGGCCACCGTTTTTTTCCTGCTTGGAGCTTTGCCGGAAAAAAGCGCCAGTCTAGATGGGGATCTTTCGGAAAATAAAGCCTTTTCCGAAAGATACCTTATTCCTTTTTTAAAGAGGAATAAGGGATCTTTCGGAAAAGGCTTTATTTTCCGAAAGATCCCCATCTAGACTGGCGCTTTTTTCCGGCAAAGCTCTGAGCCGGAAAAAAGCGGCAGCCATGTTTATGCAAATGAAGCGGGGGGATTTAAATTCCTGCTTCATTTGCAATTGCGATGTGTCTAATTTGCATCCCTTTTACGGAAAAGGGATGCAGTTTAGACACAGCTAAGGAGTCCAGTTGTCTTCAGTGTAGGGGTTGCCAACTCTCCATGATTGTTCTGGAGTCTCCAGGCAGTAACAATTAACCCTTAATTAAAGATTATGTCATGTGATGAAACTTCCAGGAATATATCCTACCAAAATTGACAACTTAATTTCAGTGGGCTTTGAATCAGGCCTTCGTGATTATAATGCTTGCATTTTTTTGCTTCTTTGGAAGCTTGTTGTCTATGTAAAATTCTAGTGTAAAATATACATCTTCAAATCTTATCGAAATGAAGCTGATATATGGTATATATTAGATCTTTTTTAACTAATAAATAATTTCCCCTAACTTCTGAACTTTTTGTAATTATGCAGATCAACTGAGGACAGGCTTGTTAATATCTGATTAGACAGGTTGTTAGACATATTTTCTCATGCTAGCATTTTACTTTCCACTCCAGGGGCTTTACAAGTGTGTAGAAGTCAGCAAATAGTAAGAAATTCAACTTGGTGCAGAGAACAAATTAAACGCTTCACATAATGAGCTTCTTAAAAATCAGAGGCTTTGCCTTTGTCAAATTAGTCTTCTCACTATGCCTTTACTTCAAATAAGAGAATGTTTAAAATAATGTTGATTTCAAGTTGCCAAGACATTTCCACATGACTTTTCACAAAATTGGAAGGAAGCTCTGTCTAAGATAAGTTGCTTTGATTTTAATGAATTAAGATGGTAGTCATTAACTACACATATAAATCCATTACAGATCACCTTCAAAAAAACAAACAAAAATGTTTGAATTGCATTTTCTCTCAGATCATCTTATTTTTATAGTAGTTTTGGTGTTGATGGTAATTTGCTGCATTTTGTGTGAGACCTATTCATTATTCATATTACAGAAAACTTATGACAGTGCTCCTTTATTTGAAGCATATGCAATTGACAGTCTGAGAAGAACACATCTGAAGTAGACTATCATTACATATAATTTAATAATGAATTAATTTAATGAGATGCAATTAAAACAGGAATTCCAAGGAAATCTTAGGTAGGTGACTTGTTTTTTTCTTTGAATTTGTAAATATTTGGAATAAATTGTGTTGATTTTTAACATGTATGTTACTATGGCTGAAGTTTCATACTAATTATGATAGAACTGAACCAGAGATCTCTCTAGTAAATTTATAATGCTATATACCACTTGTGCTAGAGCATTTCAATTCGATTTTTTAAAACTGTGCTTCTTGTGCATAATTCATTGCAAAACGGTGTATTTGAACTCTCTCTTTCAGTCTTGAAAGCTGATATTTGGGTCAGAGGGTGGTTGGTCTGATCGGCCTGATCTACACTAGGACCTTAGTCTGAACTTAGCCCGCAAAGGTTGATTTTCTAAGTGATGTGCCCACCCTACCAAGGCCATTTTTATGGAATACTGTGTGGTCCTGCTTTTCACGAGGAAAAATGCTATTCCAGAACATGTAAGTCCGAAATAATGTGGATGTAGATAATCTGGTGCCACTAATTCAAACTAATTGGCCTCCAGGAGGTCTCCCCCAGCTCCCCAGAGTGCTTTCTGGGGCTCTGAATCAGAGGCAGGGTCCATTAATGTGGATGCGCTACCTCAGACAATATTTGATTCTTTCCCTTAGTGAGGACATGGAACTTTGAATTTGTAAAATTGGGTGCGTAGAAGTCGAACTTAGTAAATTCGAAATAATCACCTAGTGTAGACATGGCCAAATAGGCCAGATTCCTTGTTGCACATAGTGGACAGAGTTTAAATGAGGCTTTATGGTGCTGCTCCGAAAACGGTTATCCATATACTTAATTTACTATTGTGAGAAATCAAATTGACGTGGCACTACAATCAGTGGAAAAGTTAAGCATGTGTTTGAAGTGTTTGTTGGATCAGGATCTTTGATGGAATCTCAATTCATATGTCAGTTTGTGTCTCCAACCTGAGACATTCCTGTTGAACCTGATATTTCAGAGGGCAGATTCCCAGCAAACTCAGAAATAGCAAACTCCCTGAGAGTATATGAAATCAGGAACTCAGACTCTGAATTATTGTAACTCACTGATCATTTTTGAAAATATAAGCTTTAGAGTTCTCTTTGTCCCTGATAGGAAAGTACATCCATAAACCTGTGGACAGTTCAGAGGGGCAGCCATGTTACTCTATAACTTTAAAAATGAGTAGTCCTGTGGCACCTTAGAAACTCACCAAAATATATAAAATCATGAGCTTTCACAAGTAAAACCTACTTCATCACATGAATTATTGGTTATGTCTTTTTAAAGATGTTACAAAAAACAAAGATAGATATATAAAATAGAGACTGATAATTCTAAATAAAGCAATAGAAAATGTCAGACTTTTAGAGATGTTGTCTGCTGAAATTATTATTATATATATTATAAATGACTATAAAATACTATATATATTATAAATACAATCATTTGACAAAGTTGAAGTGAATAATTGTATGCTAAGAGTAACACATGTAGCAGTTCACTATTACAATGAAAGCATAATTTGTATTCTGTGATTATTGTGATTTAGCAAATTAATATTTGTGTTCCTCAAAAGCTGAGCATCAACTTTTTCTGTGTGTTTCATCTGTCTTCTACTCTATGGGATTGAAACTGAACAAAATGCCAATGAAAGTATAACAATACTAGGTAAAAAACACGACTGAGTTACAGCAAATTCAACATCTAATATTACTCCCTGTGATGATTTCATATTCTGTTGCTATGGGTTGTAAAATTGTACATAAAAAGGAAAGTTGTATACAAAGCAGAAGTGGGATGAAGGTTCAAAATATGGAGGTGAAGTTCAAACTCATTACAAATTAGGAATGTTGAATTCATGGGTAAGCTAGGTGAGGGAAGGCACTGCCTTCCCAAACCACCAGCCTGGCCCCACCCATACTTTACCCCAGAATGCTTACTGTAGGTGTACTGGGGTCAGAGTGTTTCTGCCCCCAAGCACCTGCCCTCCCGTGCTCTGGGACCAGGGAAGCTGGGGCTGCATGCTGCCAGGTCTCCACTTGCTCAGGGGCCAGAAAGGGTAGAACCACGCACTGCCCCACTTCCACCTGATGTGGGAGGTAGGGCCTGAGCAGAAGGGTGGGGTTGAGTGCGGTGTCTGGGGCTTGTCTTTCCCAGCCCTATCTTCACCCATGGTTGGATCTGGGGATTTATTACCCATTATACAGCTATGTACATGAAGGAAAATTCTCATCAAGATTAAGTTTTGGATTTGTCCTTCTCCCAACAGAGACCCGTATTTATTTCTTAATTTTGAAAAAAAATAATTACCTCACTTCCTCCATATATTTATGGTTGCTAATTTCCATGACAGTTTTCAAAAGGCAGATTCATGTTTTCCATTCACAAAGTTCCAATTTCTTGTGCCTGAGAGTTAGTTTTATTTATTACTAGAAGATTTACCTGGCATTGCTTGGGTCCTTAACTCAATGAATTTTTGTTTTTTGGAAAATAAAATGAAAATGTACATGCTTTCTTTGAATCATTGTTGTGAGAAGGGTTGGAGATGAGAGGTTCAGTGTGCAGGATGACCTGGGAAGAGAGGACAACCCCAGCCTTTTCTCACTGCAGAAGGTTGGGACCAGGTGAGAAGTGCCTCTCCATGGCTGCTGCAGCAGCTCCAGCAAGCACAGCGTGGGAGAGGGTGGGGGATGCATGTCTACTGGCTGGGGCAGGTCCAGATTAGTTTGCCCCTTGGGCTCAGCCGCCAAAGTGAGGAATGCAGCAAATTGTGCACTTTCCCTTCACTTCCTAATGAAGGGGAACTGCCAGCAATGTCCCTGTATGAACTGAGAGTTGGGGGGTGGGAAGGAAGGGATCCTATTGACTTACTAGCCAATAGCCTGTCATAAGACAGGATTTTTGGGTCTCTCCTCCATGTCCGTCTCTCTCTCTCTCCGCCTCCTCCTCCTGCCTCCCCCCCCCCCTCAACTCTCTTCCACCTCCTGCCTCTGTCTCCGTCTCTCTATTTCTCTTCTCCTCCCCCTCTTGCCTCTCACTTGGGGGACTGTGGAGCCCACTTGCTCCTCCATGGCATCCCGGCTGAGTGGCACAGAAGTCAGCTGAGCTGCACGGCGGGAGGCAAAGGGGGGCAGGGCGGTGACGTTCACGGCCAGGGGGCGGGGCCTGGAGCTGCTGTCACACCATACTTCACCGCCCCACCTCCCTTCACTTCCCACTGTGGCACTTGGCTGACTTCTGCGCTACTCAGCCATGGTTGCCGTGGGGGAGCAAGCTGCCATTTGGGCTCCTGCACGGCGGACTGGCTGAGCAGCGCAGAAGTCAGCCGAGCGCCACGGCAGGAGGCGAAGGAGGGCAGGGAGGTTGCATACACAGCCAGGGGGCAGGGACCAGCCATGTACGTCAGTGCCCCCCTCCTTCCTCTCCCACTGTGGCACTCGGCTGACTTGTGCATCTCTCAGATGGGTCACTGCGGGGAAGCAAGAAGAGAAAGCAGCTGTTTGGTCTTCCCCGCGGCGGCCCGGCTGAGTGGTGCAGAAGTCAGCCGAGCACCACGGCGGGAGGAGAAGGATGTGACTCAGGCAATAGCGCCGCCCAGAGGGAACAGCCAGCATTTCAGCATTACAGAGTCACAGACATTGGGCTACTATATATATGATGGGCTCTGGAGTCAGATTATAACAGAGAAACTGGGACATGACCCATAAAATTCAAACAAAAATGTAACTCAGAATTGGTGAACAACCTGGACACATTCAGCTAATAAAGATGGATAATGATAACCTTCCCTCTCCCCCCAACTAAAATATTGATAAATATAAACTAAAATGCTCGTGGCTTTACTGACCTAATTAAGAAATGATGCCACCATACAAAACAGCTAAGGAGAAGGTTTCATACATAGGATTGCTGAACAAGCTTGTCCTGGTTCTTAGTATGATCCATAGAGAACATTGGAATGGAGCAAAAAGAAAATTTCATCTACTTCAGTTGTTATGGAGAGTCAAGAGAGAGATAGCAGATAGTATGGGTATAGATTATTATTACTAAAATAATCCAAAATGACAACTTCAATACTTAACATGTTGCTTTAGGACTATGATGTGCCATTGGACAAAATAGCTTTAAGTGCTGCAAAAATAATGCCTAGAATAGCAATATCCAATGTAGGGATCAGAAAAAGTCACTCACGGGATCACTTGAGTTGGAAGGGACCTCTAGTGGCTATTTCTGTGCATATTATGCTTTCATAAAGTGAAAATCTTATAAAATAAAATGTATCAAATTCAAAATAAAAATGCATAATTAGCCTAAACCTTGGTTACACTCAAATGCTTCCTGACCATTTCAATAACTGAAAATGCAGTTTGACAGCTTGACAAGATAGAATCATAGATCTCGAAGGCACCTCTACAGGTTATCAAGTACAATGACCTGCACATGACAGGACCAAGCACCATCTAGACCATCCCTGACTAGTGTTTGTCTAACTGGGTCTTCAAAATCTCCAATGATAGAGATTCCACAACCTCCTTAAGCAATTTATTCTAGTGCTTAATCACCCTGATAGTTAGGAAATTTTTCCTAATGCCCAACCTAAACTTTCCTTGCTGCAGTTTAAACCTATTACTTCTTGTCCTACCTTCAGAGATTAAGGAGAATAATTTTTCATCCTCTTCCTTGAAATAATTTTTTAGATACTTAAAGAATAGGACTATCTCCCCTCTCAGTCTTCTCTTTTCCAGGCTAAACAAACCCAACTCTTTCAGTCTTCCTTTATAGACCTTTAATCATTTTTGTTGCTCTTTTCTAGACTTGTCCAATTTGTCTACAACTTTCCTGGAATGTGACATTGAGAACTGGACACAATATTCCAGTTGAGGCCTAATCAGTGGCCAGTAAAGTGGAAGAATTACTTCTCATGCCTTCCTGCTAATGGATCCCAGAATAATATTTGACCATAAGCCAAGCTATACAGTGGAACAAACATTACAAAAGAACTCTTCTTTAGTCATCTCTTATTTTAAAAGACTCTTTTAAGAAGCTGTAGTAGATTTTGTTATACATCATCGCATACCCTTGTCACCAATCTATCACAAGGATGGCCTCATCTAAAAAGAAGAAAGAAGAGGAAATTGTAAAAGTGAGAGAGAGAGAGAGAGAGAGAGAGAATAGAAATAGTTATGAAAGTATCTCTATGTATTTACTTCATCATCATTTACACCCAAAGTCTCTACTCTCATTTCTCCATTGCTCTCCTATCACTAGAGCAAGTCCATAGTTGCCTGAAGAAATAACCTTTGGGACTAGCTCTCCCCAAATTCAATAGTAGATTCAAGTTCAATAGTTCTTTAGTAGATTTTTATTTTTCCAGATAACTTCTTTAGCCTCCTTTTCATCTCAAATGCTGTCTCATCCTCCTCTTCCCTCTCAAAATGAGCTGAGACTAGCAGTTAATTTAAGTCCAGACTACCTATGCCACAATCCCAGCAGCCTTTGAATGGAGAGGCTAATGGGAGTCAGTTGCTTACACATTTTTTCTCTCTTAGCCCTTTGACTATCACAACCCTGTTTTAGAAGAATGCAAAATCAAATGCCCAAATAGTCTCACTTGCACTGGGCACCAATTTCATCTTTTGTGTTTTAGCCAATTACAAAGTTTTACAGGCAATGTTGTTTTTAAAAAAATAAACCTTTCATAATGTACTTAACATTTATTACTCCCAATCAAAATTGCACTGATTTGCATTATGCAGCATTATACAAATTAGGACATAATCATATGTCTGTAATGCAGTGCAATGTATTTTAGAGAATAATAAATTTAGTAGCTTGAATAAATATCAGTAAGCTAGGTCAAATAAATAATTCTATGCTTGCACTTAAAGAAAAAAATTATAGTCAATAAATCACCTGGAATAATCTGTTCCATAATTCTGGTGTACAGTAATTAAAAGCTCTCATCCCAGAAGCCTTTCATGCACTAAATCAACCAACAACTTTTTCCCCACACTGGAGAAAGGGAGATATTATAATACGAATGACATGTAGATAGTATTAAATTAAAACCACACTGCTGCTAATATTCGATTTACTGTTGCATTTTTACTTAAATTGGTTTATGACACTATGATCAAGGTAGACTCCTGTTCATACAAAAACTTATACATTTACACAGGGGAGCAAAGAGCCTCCATGGGCCCCTAGACGAGAATGGAGAGGTGGTTCTGCACTCCCAACAGGGGTACAGCTTTGGGCAGAAAGGGTGGGACTGGGGGAAGCTAGTCCTCCATGCTTCCTGGACTGCACTGCCTCCTACCCAGCCCTCAGAACTGCACAGAGCACATGTGCAGTGCTCTGGTGGCAATTTATAGAGCCTCTGGCCATTGCTGAAGTAGCTCCAGGCCCCTCTGAACAACTGTGGCCCAGGGAAATTGCCCCTCGCATCAACAGGCCTGCATTTACACACATTTAAGGTCAGGAGCGGCCCTAGACGAGCTGCCAGCAACTGGCGCCCTAGGCAAAATGCGTGATCGGCACCCCCGCCTCCAAAGCCCTCAATGGCCGTTTATCTTGGCGCCTTAGGTGACCGCCTAGTTCGCCTGTATTGACGGGCCGCCATGGTTTAAGGTACATTTTTACAGCCAGAATGCGTTAAAGAGGCCTGAGCATATTTCAGAATTAGACTCAAAGTCTAACCATGCAAAATAGGAATCTACAATTTAACACCTCCATTACAATATGACCTTTATTTCTGAATCCTGCACACTAGAGCCTCTTTTCATTCTTGCTTGTGGCTGCAGCTTTCATCTAAATCTAAGGAAAAAGCAAAAATAGGGCAAGCATTCAATAAGAATGCTTAAAACTGCACAGTGTGGAGATAGCAATAGTTAAACTTAAATTTCCTGAATGAGCCCTGGCTTGCAGAACTGTACTGGGAACGTTAGTAGTCCTCAGGCTGCTTCTGAAGAGGGGAAGGTAGGGGTTGTGAAATGGCGAACCAAACTGTAAAGGTGTGTCTAGACTACAGGATTTTTTTTAGAAAAAAATAGTCTTTTTTCTAAAAAACTTCCCCTGTGTCTAGACTGCTGCCGAGTTCTTCCAAAATTAAATCAAAAGAACACAGTGTTTTTTTCAACCACGGTAAACCTCATTTTATGAGGAGGAACACCTTTTTTCTTAGGAGCTCTTTTGAAAAAGGGCGTTCTTGAATGCAAACAAGGCTTTTTCAAAAGAGAGCATCCAGACTGCCTGGGTGCTCTCTTTGGAAAAATCAGCTCGCATTTTTGAAAGAAGTGGTTGCAGTCTAGACGCTTTCTTTCGAAAGAGGCTTGTAGTCTAGATGTAGCCTCATTGTCTTTATCTTGTGGAGCCCAGACTTCTGAGGCCTAAAATTCTGGAACTTCCATAGCAACCCTCCAATCCAATAAAGAACTGGAGCAATAATGTATTTCCTTTTTATTCACCCTCAAACATTATCCTTTTATGAACTTAATGAAGTGACATAAGCAAAAACAAATGCAGAAATAAGACTTAAATCACTATAGGTTGAACCTCTCTAGTTCGGCACTCTCTGGTCCAGCATGATTTTAGTTAGCTGGATGTCCACTTATCATGGGTGTGGCCAAGTTTCCTGCAGTCCCAAAAAGATTGTTTACAGGAACAAGTCCTAGCTCTCAGTATTCTGTGGTGTTATGTAGCTCTAATTTTCTCCAAAATGTCTTCTAAGAGCCCAGTAAGCAGGTTACGAGAGTGCCAGACTAGAAATATTTAACCTATATAAGTAAAATTACAATCAGGTAATCTTGTATCAGTTATAACACAAAATCTCATCTTAAAGATATACGGTTGAAGGAAACTCATGTAGTGTTTTCTAGTTGTAACATTGACTTTTAGGCAACAAAATGTACCAGCATTACCAGTTTCATATTGTTAACAAACTGACATAATTAGGATACAAACAGCCATGATCATTTTGCAGTCAAATGTTTCGTGAAGCTGTGCTGATATGAAATATTGACAGCTGCAGCAGCAAGATTAGCGGATTTGTATACATTTATACAAACATATATACAAACATTTTAGTTCACTTCTATTTCAGTATATTCTTCCAGGAATATTCCCTATTATCTACCCAAGGATAGATGCTTTTGCCTACTTGTGCAAAATTCACTGAGCACTATTAGTAACCAACAAAATGAAAAAAAGACAAAATCTTCTATTTTCTATGGTATGTCCATCGATTATAATCTTTTGCCCAGAGGAAAGCAGTTCCATTGAATATAATAAATTTCCCTTCATTTGAAAACTCAAACATAGAGCTCCTAACTATTATGAAACCTCTTATTCAGTAGAAGTTGGCAAATAAAATTGAATATCTGACTGAATTTTTTTCCAAATTAACAGACCTTTTGCTGAATCAATTGATATTCTAACAGTAATATAGGTCTAAGCAAGGACCATTCAAATGGGATTTTTGCCATTACCTACAATAGCTTTGTAAATTATCTTTCCAGGTGTAAACCCTGGGAAATTTTGTTCTTGTTAAAAACAGTTATTGATGACAAAGCTATTAAGCTGAAGTTATGTGTAGCAAACAACCAAGAGGGATTTACTGGATGCCATAAAATTCTGTATCTGGGACCCATGACAAGGCCAATAATGTCAGAGAAATGAGAGGCAATAAAGTCAGGGCTTAATTTATGATTTGCAAAGCATCTGCTCAGATGAGGTGCATAAACCATAGGGCACATGAATGAGAAAGTGTATGTTATACAGGAAGTTGTAAATGAGGCATCTAAAGTATGGTGTCTTAGATCTGCAACATAAAAAAGTTAAATTAATTCAAATAATTCAATAGCATGACTACTTATTCCAACATGCTTTGTATTGCACGTATTACTCTTATTTTTTTAGAAAAATCTTTGACTGAAATATACATCTGTTCCATTTTCATCACATAGTTGGTATTATAACCGGACTGTTTAATTTAATTGTGTATGTAAATTCAGTCTCTCAGCCAGATGACTTATCTCAATGAAAGGTTTGCTGATTATCACATAAAACCTGTCCAAACTGAGAGTGAGTACTGTAAATCTGTTTCACAATGTGAACTGCAAAACTAGAACATGGAGAAAAAATGCAGCTCACCCTTGTTATTAAAGCTGTAGTCCCTTAGCAAGCAAATCTGCCACAGACTGCGGAAAAAAAAGAATGATGGGATTAATGTCATTCTGTTACCAAGTAAAGAATTTGGGCCTTGACGAAGCCAAGTGCAACCTGCAGTTCATCCCTGTGCAGCACAGCATGTGTTTCACGTTAACATTATATATGTGTTGAAGTCCCATGAAGGGTTCTGCAATGTAGATGCTTTCCACAAACCACACAACAGGATCTGCATGAGCGTTGACTTCAGTGGGATTCTCTGTGTTCATGAGAGTCTCTGCAGGCAGATCCCTCTGTGTAATGGGGCCTAAAAACCAAAACACAGATTTTATGTCCAAACAGCATCCTGACATTTTTTAACTTAGCTACATAACTGTAATCTTCCTTCATAAAAGCAGGAAAATATGGTTTATTAAATTATTTGACTCAATACACCAGTGCCGAGATAGAGAAAGTGACGCAGAATTGTGGAAGGGAAAATATTTTGCTCAGCAGACATAATGGCTAAGAGCTGCATTTAAAAACAAATATTTTAAAGCTATTGCAGCTAACTGTATAGCTGATATACAATTTAAGGTTTATCAGCTGTAGGTGTTCATGTGTTTGGGAATAGTTTTTGCCCTCTTATGCACCTCTATTCTTGTCAGACTGAGGTTGATCAGTGCATTTCAGTGAATGAGAATCACTTAGTACCTACTCATTCTCCTTTACAATAAGATAATCGCTATTTAATCTGCCAATAATTATTATATTTGCTTCTGGAGTTAGAGTATTTTGGTGTTACTCTTTCATGTGAGCAGATTTCTTCAATCTTGGCCTCTGGGTCTCTAGAGCGGTCTTAGAGGTACGTCTTCTCACAACTGCTCCAGAACCTGCAGCGCGAGTATCCAGTGCAGAAATGGGAATGCAACACAGCTTGCTGTTATCTTTCCTGTAGACTTCATCCTTGGTGCCTGGGGATAACAATTCAATTATCTGTCAATATCTGTCTGTCTCCCTTGCACCTCACATACAAAATCCCTTAATATTGAAGGTGAGCCATAGATTCCAAGTGCTGAAGTGCCATAGAATTTTGACCTCCAATATAACACAGGCCATAAATTATCACGGGTCAAGTGGAAAGGAATCCAGTCTTGATCTTGCTCTTTTCTTGTGAGTTCTTCTTGTTCATAGGTTTTAATAAAATCCTCTCTATTTCTCAGGTGAATTTGTTATGATTCTGTTAAAATGGGTAATCCACAGACCTCCCTTCTCTGATATGAATTTCTTAGAGTCAGTTGGCATTTTTTTTACTTTGCTCTCAATATAATCTGAAATTGTGCTCTGAGATCTATAGATTTGGCAATGGTTTTATGACGTTTTGTTTCAATTCCCCAAGTTTTTGACTGAGATAGTGAACTGTAATACTGTGTCTGTAACTTGAGCATTTATGTGATTTAAAAATCGAGTCATTAGTGCTCACATCTGACATTTTAATGTCTAATGTCTTCTTTTGATATGAGGCCAAGATTGCTTAAAACCTAGCCTGGCATTAGAAAAATTAGAGAATCAGACTGAATCCCCATTTCAAAATCACATCTTAAACAAATGTATACATTGGTTCCAGAAGGCACCTAATTTTGATTTACTAGGCATTATAGAAATATTGGTCATGACTCCATGGTTAAAGCTGAGTTTCATTTTAAAACAGAGATGTACCTATTTAGGGGGAAGATTATACAGATATTCTGATATTCTATTGTTCATATGCTTTTTAGAGGACTTACTGTTGGCAATATTTCTAGAGTCTACATAACTTAAAATAATCTTACAGAATTGAGGATGGAGAGCTTTTGAAAGCAGTCAGATTTTTTTTTTAATCCTAGGTGTCTTGGGCACACATGCTTTATGAAAATTGGTTTATGAATATGAATATGCATAACTTGAAAATACTTTAGGCAAAAAATTCATCATGTGACATTTTAAAGGTATAATCTGCTGAATGTGTATACTCTACCTGTTCATGTATCATTCTTATATGTGAAGTTAGAAATATGAAGTGTGAATTGCTTTAGCGCATTAAGAATTATAATAGAGGCCATTAGTGATACTTCGGCAACATAATACCTCGGTATTCAAACCAACAATGTAGGACTGTCTTTGTTTTTCTTGTAAGTCCAAACTATGGTTGGTCCTACAAAGACATAGGATTATGCCATCTGGTGCTGGAATCCATCTTGCATCTGATATTTTTTCATGGGAATGGGAAGAAGAAACAAAGGATTCCTGCTCTGGGGAAATTCTATTTAAGGGATGGGTAGCAATCAACAGTCCTTTCCAGATGGTCTTTGAAACTGCTTTCACATCCAAAGAGGATACAGAAGTCACTGAAGACCCAAGACAGAGAAAGATCAACTCTGGTGTGTGAAGAATTGCATCTGATATGATCTGGGGGTGAGAATTACGATCTGTAACAATCTCTCTTAGGCTGTGTCTCCATTGGCATGATTTTGAGCAAAAGCAACTGCTTTTGCGCAAAAACATGCTGCCTGTCTACACTGGCGGGGAGTTCTTGCGCAAGAACACTGATGTTCTAATGTAAGAAATCAGTGCTTCTTGCACAAGAACTATGATGCTCCCACTCAGGAAAAAGCCCTCTTGCGCAAGTGTTCTTGCGCAAGAGGCCAGTGTAGACAGACAACATGAATTTCTTGCGCAAGAAAGCCCGATGGCTAAAATGGCCATCGGAGCTTTCTTGCACAAGAGAGCGTCTACACTGGCATGGATGCTTTTGTGCAAAAGCACATCTCTTGTGCAAAGGCACATGCCAGTGTAGATGCTCTCTTGCGCAAGTACTTTAATGCAAAAACTCTTGCGTTAAAAGTATTTGAGCAAAATCATGCCAGTGTAGACATAGCCCCAGTGTATTAGGACTAGCTAGTATTTTATTTATTTTGGCTTAGTAACTTACTTTGATCTGTCCATTTTCACTTCAGTCACTTAAATACTACCTACTTACTAAAACCATTTTTGTTTATTATTAAACCCAGTGTAAATAATTGTTACCTGGGGGAAGCCACAACTGTACGTCTCTCTCTTTCATTGATAAAGAGGGTGAATTTATGAGCTTTCTCTGTGCAAAACTTTTACACAGAGTAAGATGAACTTATTTGGGAGTTTAGTTCCTTTTGAGCAGGGGCAGGAAAACTGCAGGCCCGGCCACCACTTCCCACAGCTTCCATATATGACTGGGAATATTGAACCATGTCATCTGGGAGCTGCAGGACTCTGTGCCTGCGGACACTCAGTAAACAAACCATCTTGCAGCCTGCCAGCAGCTAACCCTGACGAAGCGCATGTAGCTGGTGGGCCGGAGGTTCCACACGCCTGCCTTTGTGGGTTGTTTTCCTGGATGCCCTGTAGCTGAGCCCTTCCAGAGATGAGCTGGTTCAGCCTCTTGTTGTTCTGCTGGTAGGAGGGGGAAGGGAGCTATTTCCCCAACTCTGTGTCTTGTTTGGGGGAGACCACAACTTCTGGCCTGGGTGGCAGCTAGGCCAGGTCCTCGTAACCTCATTGTAGTCAATGGATGTGTGCTAGTTTACACCACTAAAGGATTTGGTCCCTGACAGAACAGATGGAGGACTGAGGTCCATTACCTATTGACCTCTTCTTTTGCTTCATTATTCCAGGAAAACCACAATATAGTAGCCTTCTCCATCTGTTTATAGATGATTCCTTCCTCAGTGCGCCAGAATAAATAAGACACAGGGTGTCTGCTGATATGCCCATAGATATATCATTTTCCCAAGCCCAAATCTGGAAGTCTGTTTAACCCTCTGTATATGAATGAGAATCATCATGGCTAATAACCTAATCCTGCGTTTCTCAAACTGTGAGTCCTGACCCCCCGGGGGTCACAAGGAACTTAGAGGGGGGTCGAGGTATCACGAAGTTTGAGAATCCCTGACCTAATCCCATTAAGAAGTCAATCCTAAACTATGATGATGCCCTCAAACCTGACTGAAATCTGTGACATCTAGAACTTCAGAGGGATGTTTACCCCCGGCAAGATCATATCTCCAGCTATAGATCATATCTCTTTCAGTAACCAAGTAATACCCCATTTTTGCAGACTTCTAGATGCATAACCAGTACTTGATGTGTAATTAAAGAAGTGTCAGGGTATAACACTTTACACCCCAGAGAAGCACCCTGTAGTCATCATTTGTATATAATTGTGATATTGCACATAAAGCATGCTATGTAAAGTATTGTTGGAAATGTTATGATCTGCTGAAAGCCATTCCTCCAGCTCAGGGATTCTTAGATTTCATTGCACTGCAACCCCCCCGCCCCATTCTGATAATAAAAATTTCTACATAACCCTATCATGAGCCCACCAAAATTCCACTGTCCCAGATGAGGGTGTGCAAATATGAGCCCCATGACTGCATGTGTGTGTGGAGGGGACAAAGCTGAAGCACAAGGCAGGGGGCCTGTAACCCTCAAGCTTCAATGTCAGGCCTGGATGATGGGGCTTGGCCTTCAGACGTGGGCTCCAGTAAGTCTCAGCCAATTCTGGTGACACCATTAAAATGTGGCCTGACCCACACTAGCATCCTGACCTATAGTATGAGAACCTCTGCTCTAGCTTACTTATATCAGTAATCTACATGAAGTTGTGAGAATTGTGTTGTATGATTGTTAGTAAAATATGCTGTGGGTTTGGGAAGTACCCAGATATTAGCTCTCCAGAGAAACTAACTAAGTATATGTCTACACTGCACACTTATTTCAAAATAAGCTATTCCGGAAGAAATACTCTGAAATAGCTTTTTTTGAAATAGCATGTCTACGCTACAGGGATGCCTCAAAATTAGTCTGAGCTTCTCTAATCTGAATGTGCCACCTCGATTTAGAGCCCCAAGAGGCACTGAGGAGTAATAACTTAGAATGGCCCTGGGGAGGAGCAATTTGAAACAGCATCAGTGGAGTGTCCACACTACTGCTATTACAAAATAGCTATTTCAGAACAGGAGTTATTCCTCACGGAATGAGGTTTACAGAAGTCGGAATAAGCCGGCCATTATTTTAAATTTATTTCTAAATAACAGAATTGCTGAGTTTAGATTACATTCTTGTATTTTATTGTATTTTGTAACTACTCTGACTTTTTACCTATTACTTATAGTCACTTAAAAGCTATCTTTCATAATCAATAAACTTGTACTGTTTATCTTTACTGGTGAGTTTGCCTGAAGGATTTCACAAATCTGCTCATCTTTACAAAGGCTGGTGTTTGCCCACTTTCCATTGATGAAGTGGTGCACCAATAATAAATTTGCATTACTTAAGAAAGGGTTTTGAGCAATGCAGGATTGGTATATTCCTGAGGTACCAGGCTGAGCGCTGGGTGAATTTGGCTAGTACCTATATCTGATTCATGCATGGCTATGGGAGCATTCCTATCATCTAAGGAAGAGTGGGTCTCCATGTGCAGTTGTGCTGAGTGATAACACCAGAGAGGTTTGCTACTCTGCACTAACAAAGCATTGTGAGAGACAACCCAAACTAGAGAGATAAGGGGGCACAGCAGTCCCATGGTCCCAGGTTGCGCCACAGAGATCCTGCCATGCAGGGTCGAACAAAGATATGGCAAGGTTCAAGTGGTGATTTACTTTCATAACTGACATGACAAGTCCAGAAATGCAGAGATTATGAACTGCTAATCCTAGAGGTGTCAGGGCTCAGCCCTGATAAACCCTGAAACAAATTAAGTATTGTGTATAACACTTATCAATAAAATCAGTTGTGCTTCTGATCCTCCTCTACCACAGTGAATAAGAACAGAGTTTTTCAATCTAGGTGTCCATGACCCCTTGGTGGGACATGAACAGGCTTCAAGGAGTAAAAACCACTTCCCATACAACATAAGAAGGAGGGAGTTGTTGGAAGATGCAGGGGGCTCCCAAATTATATTAGTGTGAAAAAAATTGGTAATTACTGTCTTCAATACCCACCATACAAGCTATTGCACCATACAAGTCATTTTAGATATATTGCTTTATTCATATATTTTAGAGGCATGAAGTTTTTCTATAGAATTTGATTCCAGTATTTTCTGCCTTTGATTCTTTCAACCCTGTACATCCCAAACTCCAGACTGCATTATTAAAGAATAGAACATTTTATGCAAAGCAGTTCCAAATCTTTTCATTTGAACTGTGTCAAAACAACAGGTAAAAGTAAATTGCATGTAATAAGAAAGAGTAATACAAAGTCACAGTTTTCTGAGATGATATACTGCTCTTCATCAAGTGATCCATACAGAGAAAGATATAGGAAAACATCCAGGAAATATATTTTAAACACAATATTTCAATAGGTATGCAAATAAGGGAAGGATGGAGAGAACTGATAACAGCAATGTTTCAAATTCTTCTGTAAAACAATAGATATGTAAAAAGGCAAAAATGGAAAGTAGTGATATCAGAGGGAAAATGCCAATTGCTGTATAGTATTGTAAGTGTCCCTTTAATCCTTTTTTAAAGGGTTTAATTTATTAGGGTATGTCTACACTTGCAGCCTATTTCGGAATAGGGCTGCAAATGTAGGCATTTGGAATTGCAAATCAAGCCCGGGACTTAAATATCCTGCGCTTGATTTGCATCTTCCTGGCCGGGCACCATTTTGAAATTTACAAGCCTGGAATAACTGCCCGCGTCTACACGCGGCAGAGAAACGTGCGTTTGAAATAAAGCCCTATTTCGAACTACCTGTTAAACCTCATTGCAGGAGGAATAACAGGTAGTTCGAAATAGGGCTTTATTTTGAATGCCTGTTTCACTGCGGCAGTTATTCCGGGCTTGTAGATTTCAAAAATGGCACCCGGCAGGGAAGATGCAAATCAAGCGTGGGATATTTAAATCCCGGGCTTGATTTGAAATTCTGAATGCCTACATTTGCAGCCTATTTCAAAATAGGCTGCAAGTGTAGACATATCCTTACAGTGTTGATCAAAAGATTTCCTTCCGTTGTTACATAGCAAGGAAAGTTTGTTTCAACAATTTAGAATAATTGTGTTAACCTCGATGGAGCCCTTAGTTTCACGAGGCATAAGGGATAGGTTGACAAAGGATTTCCTTGTCGACCGATCCCCATCTTGACTGCTGCTCTGTGCCGACAAACAGCTGAGCCGGCACAACGCGGTGGTCCTTTTTATTCTAATGAAGCGGAGGATATTTAGATCCCCACTTCATTGACTATGTCGGTATGTCTAAATTACATGCCTCTGTTGACAGAGGCATGTAGTCTAGACATACCCTTCCAGCTCTGTGATTCTATGATCCTCAGCTGATGTAAATCAGCCTAGTTCCATTGAAGTAAATCAGTCTACATGCTTCAATGGGTGCATGGGTGGTGGGGGTGGGAGAAGGTGGGCTGGGGAAGGCAAGCACCCCTCATTCCCACCCCCAACGCCCCTTTTCTGCCCAGGTCTTGCCCCCAGCATGATGGGTAGGGTGGGCAGCACATGGCCCCAGGCTCCCTGAAGCACTGGGGAAGGCTGAGGTGTATGGCCCCAGCCTCCCTGGCCTCAGAGCACTAAGCAGCACCTTGTAGTTCTATATAGAGTTTCAGTGTCTTCAAGGTACTGAGTAATACACTATTCAAACCGAGTAAGGATATTAGGGTCTGGCCCTGCCCCTTTCCTCGTGAGTTTTTGATGAAATCCCATGTGAATTTTAAACACTGACCAAAGTGCTGTTGCGATTGAATCTTGAGACTTGAAATATAAACAAACAGGGATAGAGGCTCTATTATTATTACCTAGATGGAATATATTATTTCACTACATATATTTCAGGGTCTGTGCCCTGGAGTTTATGAGCATTCTGAATGCATATTCTTCCATCTGCAACTCAGCCAGTCGATTTGCTTTGCATATTCTATTCGACTCTGCAGATATCAAGAGCACTTGGAGCCAGATTTTTAAAGAGCTTTAGGCACCTAAAGATGCAGATTTTTAAAAATGCCATTTTTTGTTTTAGCTGAAGCAATTTTCAGAAATCAGCACAAATTCACAAAATGTTGTCCCAAATCTGCATATTTTTGACAAAAAGTTTGACTTTTTCCCTCCAGCTCTATTAGGGCATGTCTATACTTACTGGAAGATAAGTACTCTGAAGGTTGACCTTCTGGTGTTTGATTTAGCATGTCTAGTAGACCCATAAATTGAATGCTGAGGGCAGCTCCCCTTTGGAGTCTGGTATACCTCCTATAGTGAGGAGTAAAGGAAACCACCAGGATCATTTTGCTCCCGTTAGCCTCCTGCTGTGTGGGCACAGCCAAGAGTTGGCTTACGGTAAGCCAACTCCAGCCACACATTTTGCATTGCTGGAGTTGTATTCCTTAAGACAACCTTCCTGGTCTAGTATAGATGAGGCCTTAGTGATTACAAGTGGTTTTGTTTTTTTATTTCATACAAGAATTGCCTCTGTCAGCACTGGGAAGGCCCTTTATTTCCAGAAAGGATTTCAGAGTGATTAATACTCTATGATGAGTCACCCATACAATTGTCTAAACAAAACTCAAGTTTTTCATTTGCAGGTACAGTGGGAGAAAGACACACACAGATGAAGTGATACTTTGGAACACGTGCTCTTGTAGCACGACTGTACAGTAGATTAGATGGAGACATTAACTGTCTAATCCTTCACCATTAAAGTCGGCTTTGCAATTGATTTTAATGAGAGTAGGATCAAGCTCTAAAAGACTGATTCTAAGTGTGCAGAGGTCAAAGAAGGGACTTGGATTCAATTTGTTTTGGAGAAGGTCAAGCATTTTAAACATTTTAATAACATTTTAAATGTAGTATTAAGGGTTGCTCCTTCTCTGTTTTCTCCCTCTACCCCCATATCTCTTAAATCTTCCTGTTCAAGCAACAATATGCATCAAAGACAGTAGCAAAAATGTATAAAATTAGATTTACTACAATGTGAAAGGTAGGCCGTTCCTATTACTGAAAAATGTCCCACAAAATTCCCAGAAATCCTCACTAGACGAATTCTTTGGTTATATGTTTGGTTAAATGTCTTTTCTGCATTTGGTTTTGAAATGTAAGTTTAAAATATTTTGTCTATAATAACACAAGTAATTTATCCTTATTTCACTGGGCCAAAAAATATATTGTAGGTATAGTACATAGGCCAGATTTTCATAAATTGACCTTGGATTTTGTTCTAATAAGTTTTCAGGCCAGCTGCAAAATCAGGGCCAGATTCTGATACCCTTACTTGTACTGATTAGCATTTACTAACACACATTTCCATTGATTTGAAGATTTAAGGTGTTATTCATCAAGAGCAAGGGCACCATAATCTAGCCCTGGCATTTCACTTGGGCTGAAAACTAACATAGCTATAGGTATGTCTCTGTACGTAGATGGATATCACTGTAATATACCTAAATTCCAGAGTGGTGTTCATTAAGATTTCCACTGTGCACTGCTGACATAGCCATGAGACCAGATGTTGGAGCCATGAGACCAGATGTTGGAGTCACTGTAACTCAGGAAGGTAAAATGCATCCTGGAGCTCTCCAGCAGGTATCACTGCTGTATTCCTTCAGGATGCAAAGGACATGCTTCATTAGTCCACTCTTCAGGGTGACTAGTGCTTGTGATGGTGCTAGGATATAATGTCCTTGTATTCAAGAGGATTCAGGAACTTGAGTGATTAATCCAGTCTCTGGTTATCCAAGTTAGAGGGAAACATCACTGGGACAGATTATCCCATAATTTTCTACTTGGGTTTTCCTTCACTTTTCCTGTTGGCTGCTGTCAAGAGACAAGCTATTGGATTACATGGGCCACAGGTCTGACCCAGTATGGTGTTCTGTTCTGGCCAGTTGCTGCCATAGGGATGCAAGAGTTCCCTATTCTGTTTTCCCTTCCTGTTGCCAGCATATGCGGAAAGTGCAGATTTCTGGAGCTTGTAAACCTCATGAAGTCAATGGAAGAACATTAGTAGAAAAATGGTGAAGCAGCAGAATCAGGCCTTAGGGCCTTCACTTAGGGCCAAAGGGTAAGAGGCATGTATGAAATAGATACTCCTGACAGCACTGTACCTTCCCCATTCTGAAGGATACCTTGGAGTTGAAGAATGGAACGATGAGACACCTGTGTATTTTTCTTTGATATTTCTGTTAGGTCCACACCAGATTTGTAGTAACTAGCAAAGACTATGAAAAAAAAATCAGAACATAGCTCAGTTTGTTTATTTTCATCATTCATTGGGTTGGGTAAACAGCAAAAATAATCCAGTAAATACTTTCTTGTGTTTTTTAAATGAATTTGATTTGGTTCTGTTCATGCTTTGTGTTTCCTTAACACACATTTGAGTGATCAAGCTTTACGGGCAAACATAGTTGAGAAAGCCAATTCATTAATATGTTGGTGAATTGTGAATTAAGACTGGATGCCTTGCTAAGGCTATGTCTATGCTATGAGCTAAGGGATGTGACTTCATTGCTTGTGTACACATACTGACACTAATTGCCACTCCCCAGGCTTCCATGGCTACACTGCAAGTATAAACATGGTGCTCCCTTGCAGGGCAGGGTCAGGGAGTGAGAGCTTTCATGTGCTCCCTTTCCCCAGGCCCTGATTTATACTTGCACTTGTTGGGGTGACCATTAGTTACTCCTGCTGTTTCTTGCAGGTGGCTCGGCTAGAGACAGTGGTAAGCTGGTTATAACTGGTGATGAGCTGGCTCAAGGCCTCCTTAGCTAACTTCAATGTTAATGTTCAATGTCAATGAATGTTTGTGCCCCTCAGAAAGAAATAGTTATAAAGCAGCTGAAAGGCACTGCTTGAACCAGAGGCTCGAAAGTTTGTCTAGGGGTGGCGTTTTGTGGCAAGGGACTGGGGCCGCGAAGGTAGAAAGCCTGAACTTAAATGTACTTAACCAATTACAAACTTTATTAACTACAATCTGATTATATTAAATTACTGTCTCTGATTTGTTTAAGACAACGTAGCATGCAAATAAAACATACATTAAAGAAAGTCAATTCAACAATAATAAAAACTCCTCCTACAGCCAATCCCTCTATGGTTATCTTGGAACAGCCGATAGAGTCTGGGTATGTCTACACTGCAGCTCTAATTCGAACTAACTTAGTTAATTCGAACTAAGCTAATTCGAACTAGCGCATCTAGAACTAAAAACTATTTCGAATTAATGTTTTGCTAATTCGAACTAGCGCGTCCACACTGATTGGACGCAGGGGAGCATTTAAGGGCAGCTGAAACTGGTTCTGGCAGGGCATCAGGTCAGTAGTTGCTTTGTGTGGCTGCTGTCTGAGGCTATCTGAGGCTCGTGCTTAAAGGGACCCCCCTGGACAGCCGGTTCTCAGCTTTTCCGCTTGCTTGCCTACTTCGCTGAGGGACAGCAAAGCATTTTTCTCTGCACCCGTCTGTGTCGGTGCTTCCCTTCGGGGACGCCGCCACAGGTGGCAACATGGAACCAGAGCTCGCCCTGCACTTTCTGGTGCAGTTTATGGACTTGCTGCTGCAAGCCTGCCAGCAATGGCTGGAGGCTGCCTGGTTCCACCTGGTGCACGTCAGCCCCCTGCCTCTCTGCCTGGCCACCTTGGGGGCCATGGCGCAGCTGCGGCGGCGCCCGGGCGCCGGCGTGCCCCGCCGCATCTGGCGTCTGGACACCAGCAGCGACTGGTGGTACCGCATCGTCCTGGAGCGCTGGGGAGACCAATAGTGGACCCAGAACTTCAGGATGAAGAGGGACACCTTCCTAGAGCTCTGCGAGTGGCTCGCCCCTGCTCTGCGTAGAAGGGACACTAGCATGAGGCCCGCCATCCCCCTCCAGAAGCATGTGGCCATCGCCCTCTGGAAGCTCTCCACGCCGGACAGCTACCGATTCGTCGGGAACCAGTTCGGCGTGGGGAGATCCACCGTCGGAGCGGTGCTCAGGCAGGTACGGCACTCGCCGGCCACTGGGCCGAGGGGGAGGGGGGCTGCAAGGAGGGGATGGGCCGCTCCAGGGAAAACGGGGTGACGGGGGGGGAGGAGGCGAAAGTGCCCCGCACCGGAGGGGCCGGTCTCTCCTGGCCGTACTACATGCCGCCCGGGGGGGGGTTGCTCCCGGGAGTGGGGCGCGGGGCACTGCCAGTCCACGAGCACTCCCAGCCACCCGGGCGCCCCACTGATTCGCGCTTTGCTGTTTCTCTCCGCAGGTGGTCAAGGCCATCAACCGGGTGCTGCTCAGAAGGGTGGTCCACCTCGCCGACCCGGACTCCATCATCCGGGGGTTCGGCACCCTCGGCTTCCCCAACTGTGGGGGGGCCATCGACGGGATGCACATCCCCATCCATGCCCCGGAACACCAGGCCTCCCAGTATGTCAACCGCAAGGGGTACTTCTCTGTCCTCCTGCAGGCCGTGTGTGAACACCGGGGACAGTTCACAGACATTAATGTGGGATGGTCCGGCAAGGCACACGATGCCAGGGTATACCAGAACTCCTCCGTGTGCCAGAGGCTGCACGCCGGGACCTTCTTCCCTGACCGCCACATCAGGGTCCGGGATGTGGTCATGCCCGTGTGCCTGGTGGGGGATGCGGCCTACCCTCTACAGCCCTGGCTCATGAAGCCCTGCATGGGGCACCTCAACCCCTCCCACCAGGCCTTCAATGCGGGGCTGACCAGGGCCCGCATCATCATTGAGGGGGCCTTCGGGCGACTGAAAGCCCGATTTAGGTGCCTCCTCACCTGCCTCGACCTCGCCGAGCACAACATCCTTCCCGTGGTGGCAGCATGTTGTGTGCTGCACAATTTGTGCGAGAAGAAGGGGGAGGCTTTCCTGCCAGCCTGGATGGCTGAGGCTGACCACATGGCTGGCCAGTACGCTCAGCCCCGCACTGCCGCCGTCCAGGAAGCCCAGCGGGGGGCTGTCCGGATCCGGGAAGCCCTGCGGGAGAGCTTCCAGATGGAGGAGGAGGACTGAACTCTCCCTGCATGCCCCACTGGGGCCTTCTTCCACCCTCTCCCCCTTCCCCTTTCCCCTCCCTAACCTCCCTTCCTAATGTCAAATAAGGACACCTGTTTTGGCAAAAAAACCCTCTCTTTTTTCCCAGGGGGAGACCTGGGAGGAGGGAACTGGAAGGGGGTGGAAGGGGAGGAAGGGAAGGGAAAGCTCAGGCTTGGGGGTCTGGCTGGCTCTCCCATCTCGCAACACTGCGGGTGCGGGGACCTTGGTGGGGAGCGGGTGTGGAGGGTGGGGCAGGAGGGACGGGGGGTGCGGTGGAAGTGGGAGAGGGAGCAGAGGCAGCAGAGGGAGCAGGGGCAGCAGGGGTGTGAGGAGGAGCGAGAGCTGGGGCAGCCGCAGGAGCCAGAGCAGGAGGAGGCAGGAACCGGTCCACCAGGGTCTGGAGGTGGCCTCTGAGGCCATGGCCCTGCTCCTCCAGCGCATCAACGCTCCGCTGGTGCAGCCGAAGGTCCTCCCGGACCCAGTGCTCCTGGTTGCGGAGCAGCTGCTCCATGAACCGGAGGTGCCACCGCTGGTACTCCTCCTCATTCCTGGCAAGCCTGCTGGCCCGGGCGCGGGTGGCTGTTGCAGGCAGGGTGGTGCGCCCTGCAGTCCTAGGTGCTGCGACTGTGGTGAAACAAGAGCAGCAGTCAGTTCTCCCTGGGGACAAGGTGGGTGAAACCCAGCCCCCCTCTGCAAGGCCAAGGCCCTTGCATCACACCCAGCTGCTGCTCCATGGTGGTCAAGGCCTAGGCGCATGGTCCCTGGGCTCCCTCTCTCCCCCACCCCCCTGTACACATAAGGGGAGCATGATGGTACTCACAGGTGGAGGCCTCCCCGGCCTCGGACGACTCAGCAGATGTGGTCTGTGGGGTTCCTCGGGTGTCCTGGGTCCTGGGCAGGCTCCTGGCAGGCTCCTGGCTCACGGCATCCTCCAGCTCCTCCTCGGTGTCCAGGACGGGTCCCTCTGCCCCGGGGTCGATGACCACCCGGGGGGCATGGACGGCGTGAGCCCCCAGGATGCAGTCCAGGGCGTGAAAGTGGGGGCAGGCCTCCGGGTTGGCCTGTGGCAGGCAGGCCCGGGAGTAGGACTGCTGCAGGTCCTTTATTTTACAGCGGACCTGCTCCCAGGTCTGCTGGTGGCCTCTGGCGGCCAGGCTGTCAGCCATGCGGCCGTAGACAGCCGCGTTCCTGTGGCTAGTGCGGAGATTGTGGACATTGGAGGCTTCCCCCCAAACCTTGATGAGGTCCACGATCTCCGCACTAGACCAAGCGGGAGCCCGCCTCTTGCGGCCCCAAGCAGTCTCCTGGGAGCCGCCAGGCTGGTCCCGGGAAGAGGCGGAGGGCTGGGTGGCATCGGGTGGCTGGCTCATGGCGTGCCAGGTGCAGGTTCTGCTGGCTGGGTGCTGGCAGGCTTGCAACTGGCACAAACTGTGTAGCCAGCCTGTGCCCCTTTAAGGGCTCCAGGGCCGGGAGGGGGGCAGACAAGTTTCCCTGGTGTTGGCCAGAGTGGCCACCAGGGCAAACTGGGAAGGGTTAGCCTCCCACTAGTTCGAATTAAGTGGCTACACAGCCCTTAATTCCAACTAGCTAATTCGAACTAGGCATTAGTCCTCGTAGAATGAGGTTTACCTAGTTCGAATTAAGTTCGAACTAGCGGAGCGCTAGTGTAGCGCCTATCAAAGTTAATTCGAACTAACGTCTGTTAGTTCGAATTAACTTTGTAGTGTAGACATACTATTTAGTTTGCCTATTCACTTAACAGCCCCTCAATTCTACTCCTAGTTCTTATTTAGACCTAGGTGTGGTACCATTATACAATATGGTTAACACAATACAACTAACTATTGCTAAGCTGATAAATAATATATTAAGCAATACTTACAAACCCAGTGACAATTATGGTACACAGACAAAAAACAACGCGTAGCATGCTCCGGATTCGTACACCCTTTCGTGATTTGGTGTTTGGGAGGCGGCCTTGGGTGATCAACCCTTTTAGCCAGGCTGGACGATACGTGCCTTCTATCTTGATACGGAACCTCCCCGAGCTTAGGGCTCAGGGTGCTTTAGACCATAATTTTGACATCCGGTACCATATTAGGGTTCCTTCCTTGTGACATGACGTCTGCCTCAGGGCATTGTGGTCAGTGCCTGATGTAGACATGACAGGCACAGGTGAAAGCTAGCTATGTTTTTTGTTTTCCTGCTCCAGGTGCTTGTTAACTGATGTATATGACAGCTCATTTCTCTTATTCATGTCTTGTCCTGTTTTTTAGTGCTCGTTAACTTAGTGTATGGGACAGCTTGTGTCCCTGCTCTTATCTTTTTGGCCCAGGTGTTTGCCAAGTTAAGTTCCGTTTACTGAGGACTGTGCTGAGGCTTGAAGGCCCCTGGCCCGGGTGCTTGCCAAGTTAAGTTCTGTTTACTGAGGACTATGCTGAGTACCCGAGGGACTTCAAGCTCTGTCTCTGGGTCTGCCTCAGCAGCATGTGTTTTTCTTGTGAGGGGCTTTAGTGTGGCAGTATGGGCAATACGCATGAGGCCGTGGTCAAAAGAACTTGCTACACGACAGAATGGGCAGTTCCACCTGTGTATCTAGGCCGTGCAGATGCCCAGGAATTCCCCATGCTAAAGCAGTGCCCATTACCAGTGCTCAAGAGCACGGATGGAAGGGCCCGGGATTATCAGTAGCACGAGGGGCATAAGCGTTGGATCCTTACTTGCCTGCTTGCTTTCTTGCTTGCCTGCTTCTCTACGGTGAGAGACACATATTCAGTAATGCGTGAAGGCTGTAATGCATAATACGCTTTGGCAATATAAGCTCTTATGTTTATGCACCCAGTGTGGCTTCACTGAGTGTATCTGAGCCTCCTGTTAGAGCAACAGCTTTATAGGTTGAACCTCTCTAATCTGGCAGTCTGGTCCAGCAACATCCGTGGTCCGTCATGATTATAGTTAGCTGGATGTCCTCTTATCATGGGTGTGGCCAAGTTTTCCACAGTCTCCCAAAATTTCTTTATAGCCAGCAGTCCTGTTTCTTTATAGCCAGCTCTCAGTGTTCTGTGCTGTTATTTAGCTCTAATTTACCCTTAAATGTCTTCAAAGCCAGTAAGCCATGGAAGTGTTGGTAATGCTGCTAGACAATATTAACCTCCTGTGGTATGGCAAATTCTCTGTTTTAGCACCTGTGAAGTCCTGAGGGTGCCATACTAGAGATGTTCAGACTGTAGCTTAATGACAGCTAATACAAGTAAGGTGTGATTGTGTTCACATAACGTGTAGGTAGGCAAGAGTATAATATATGCTCAACCAGAAGTTATAGACTTGACACAGAAGTAATTTGATGCAATTCAATAGTCTCTTTTATGCAGGAGGTAATATATTATTATAATTGTCATTTCTGGTTTTAAAATCTATGAAATACAGACTCCGGTTTTCAGAAAGGAACACTTTTATGCTCACTTAGAAAGAATACCTATGACATACCTGATCAGTCACTACTATGCAAATTAGCACCTTTTCACAAACCCTTGATTAAAACTAAAAGTATTAGACTACCAAATTAGAAAATATAGGGTCAGTTCACAAGTATTCCAAAGGCAGAAAAGAGGCTTAATTAAACCAATAATTTTTTACTTATTCTTCCTTCACATGTTTATAAATATGAAACCGACCGCTAACATGGTGATAAATTTAAAGTTTCCAAGCCCAGGTCAAATCTGGGCTGACCTGTGCTTCTAGTTGGGATGTATGTTTTTTGCTCTATAGCCACAGAAAGGTTTTCACTTGAACACATTTGGCAAATTTGGTGGTGTGTGACTTCCAATAGATTTTTTACTTATTTATTAGAACCTGGAAATCAAGGAGTACACACTCATGTGAACAGAAATGGGAAGATATTTCTCTTATCCTCATGAATTCCTGTGAACTGAAACTGTCAGGTTTCATACAGCTCTGAATCACAGCAAGCTAGAGGCACTCCAGAGAGTTCTTCACACAAAATTTCTAACATAAGGAAAAAAGCAGATATCAGATGAGAGATACCATCTTCCTTTGTCAGCAAAAGCTTTGCTTGTATTAGATAGTGCACGGTTTTAATTAAGCTTTGTCCACCTGGCTCTTTGAGATTATTATTAGGAGCTTTAGAGAATCATTCCGGTGTCCCAGAAATATTTAAACAGCAGAAGAATGTGCTGAAACCGGGAGCCTGATTCTCTTGTTATTCCTGTCCTGGACTTAGGAAAGAAAAAGAGAAAGGGATAAGAATTTCTTAAAGTAATTGTGTTATCTGTATTCTGGGGGTCATGCAAAGGCTGCTTAGCCTTCAGGGTAAGCTAGGACCATTTCATTTCTGCTCCTACTTACACTGTACTTCACTATAAGCGCTTTGAAAATAGCGAATAGCTGAAGTGCACTGCTCTCTGGTCAAGTTCTCAGTCTACTCCTTTGCTGCAGATAGGACCCTTCTACTCATTGGGAGCCATGCTCTTTAAGGCATATTCTCTGAGGAATATTTCCAATCACTGCTGCCACAGTGGCATAAAATGGTCCCGTGCAACTGATCATCACATCTTTGGTCTTCAGTTCTTATTTTATATCCAGCCAACATAAAGACCTAGATATAGGAAAACTTTAACCCCATTAAAATCAGTAAGGGTATGTCTATACTACCACCCTAGTTTGAACTAGGCTGGTAATGGAGTTGCAAATGAAGCCTGGGATTTGAATTTCCCGTGCTTCATTTGAATGTTGCCGGGCGCCGCCATTTTTAAATGTCCACTAGTTCGGACTCCATGCCCCGCGGCTACACGCGGCACGAACTAGGTAGTTCGGACTAGGCTTCCTACTCCGAACTACCGTTACTCCTCGTTCCATGAACTAGGTAGTTTGGACTAGGCTTCCTATTCCGAACTACCTAGTTTGTGCCGTGTGTAGCCGCGGGGCACGGAGTCCGAACTAGCGGACATTTAAAAATGGCGGCACCCAGCAACATGCAAATGAAGCCCGGGAAATTCAAATCCCAGGCTTCATTTGCAACTCCGGTTGACTACATTACCACCCTAATTCGAACTAGGGTGGTAGTGTAGACATACCCTAACAGATCTCCCATTGATTTCAATTATCAATATTTCTCCCAAAATATTAATCCAAAGTAAAGAAATTCCCTCATCCCTAAAAAGTCAAATCCTCCTCACTACAAAGAAAAGCCTTTCATTTTCTTCTGAATGGATGAAATCCACTCATTCCTCCAATCCTGAGTCAGGTCTTGTGGGAAGACTTTCTCTCTGATGGATTTCTCATTTAATTAAATAAAGAATGTCAACTTTAAATCAGATCTGATTCAGCTCTGTCCATAAAAGAGATTTTGTAAAATTATACACACGTAGAGATAATTGCCTTCTGCATTTCCAGTTCCTGATTCATTAGAGGAATTGACTGACTTTGAGGAGTTGCAGACTGACAGAAAGCAGTCTATTAATGGATTAACTCAGACAATTCTGCCTTCAGTCAGATAGCGACGACTCCCATAGAAAGTTAATGTGAGCTGGACCCATGTCACTCAGGGCAGAATGCGGCTCCCTTCTTTCACTCATCAGAACCTACAGAACTATGATATGAATTCAGCAATCTAGTCTGTAAACTCAACTGCTAACATATAAACCATTTATATTCAACACAGGAAATATCCTGAGATATAATGTATCACATGGGTTATATTTTGTCCATCGCTGTTTGGTTCGTCAGACCCCAAAAGCTAAAAACATGCAAAATGGGAAACTGGAAAACACAGTTTTCAGCTATTCCAGTAGTTTTAGCTATTCACAGGAATAAACAAAGACCTTAGCTTCTTCGATTAACCGACATTTTGTGTACAGGAGAAAGCAAGCACATCATCTCCACCAAGCAGACGCCGGGCCCAAGGGAGTGTCTGGACTGTTGTCGATTTCAATACAGACTCTTGGCTCTCTCCAAAGAGGATGAAGTTTATTCTCTACCCACACCAGCTCCAGAGCCTAAAGCAGGAGTGGGCAAATACAGTCCCGCAAGCCAGATCTGGTCCACCAAGGTTAACCGGGTTAACCTCTTTGTTAACCTGTGACTCTGCAGATACCAGGTAATCACGGTTTTTGTGGGTCATGGATCACCGTTCACAGCCATTGGGAGAGGCGGGAGGCAGCGTCCCAGTCTGTGCCATTTCCCACCACTCCCATTGGCTGCGAACCACAATCCATGGCCAATGAGATCAGGAATCACCCAATGCCTGCAGAGCTGCACGTAAACATAGCAGCAGCAGCCTACCACAGACTAACCCTGGTAGAATGCTGCTTTTTTTATTGCTCACTCCCGGCCTAACGAATGGTGCCACCTATACCTACCAGGTCACTAGGAGACTGATTGTGCTTCCCTGACCATTGAATAGGGTTGCACAGCTCTGCCCTACCCGTAGTTTTCAAATGCCACCATTTGGCTCACGGTAGGCGTTTATAAGTGGCAGGGACATAACATAAGAGTTTAGTAGAATTCATATTCTAAACTCCTTCCCTATTCTTTCATTGAATCTCTTAATCTATCAGATTTGTAAGCTTTAAGAGAGATGTCCATTGCAATTTGCTATCAACTGTGTTTTTTCGTGATTTTTAAATCAAGATTTTAAGTTTAATTTCAATTCCATTTCCTAAAAGTGAACTGTGAATGGACCACAAGTTGTGGAAAACCCTGGATTTCAATAATCTCTGTTCCTGCAATAAAGACTGCTCAGAGTAGCCAACATTCTTTAATAGGGAATCTGGTATTTTTGTCAAAGAAGTGACAAGAAGATCATCCCACTTGTATCTGAGAAGCTCCTCCATAAAGTCAGAAACCCATTGAGCCCCACAAGCCTGGCCTACACTAGACCAAGAGGGTTGATTTAAGGTACACAACTCCAGCTATGCAAAATGCATAGCTGGAGATAGCTTTCATTAAACCAAGCTATGATGGCATCCACACAGTGGGAAGCTGATGGGAGCTGGCTTCCCTTACTCCTTAGAGAACGAGGAGTACCAGACGCTGTCAGAGGCTGCCTTTAGCTTTCGATTTACGGATCCACATTAGATGCAGTAAATCAAATGCTAGAAGATCGACTCTGGAGGGTTGTTCTTCTCCCCACTATAGACATGCCCACAGACACTTGGAGGAGATGGAGGAACTCCTAACAAAATGCGACTGTTGGAATCAGACATATTTGCCCAATATAAGGAGAGAGTAAGTGTAACCCATTGGTGAGTGCAAGTTTCACGTCTCCTTCTTTGCTGATCCACAGGAGATATGATTCTGCTACAATCAACCTACAAAGCCTGGTTACCTTAGCAGAAGCAATAGCAACTCGGTTCACGCTAGTGTGTTGGCCAAAATGGCAGCCACCACACACGCTTTGCCTGGGGATGCTAAGATTAGAGACGTGTAAGTGTAACTGTGTACACAGTTAACCAATGAGCCTGGGCTCATCAGTTAACATGCATGGTTACATGCAGGCCCCTGTCACATGAGGGGAGCCATCTCCCTTTCTCCTGTTGGTCCTTCTGAATCAGAGGCAACAGCATGGGTATGGGGGAGGGGGCAGGCATCACAGGGAGCTGACTTAAAAGCTCGTTCCCCGCATGCACCAGCTCGCATATAACTGCTGAAATTGTCAGCGGTTACAACACATTTTAACATTCCTGAGATTGGTCTTATATAAGGGGATCCAAAAAGAACCTTCACTCTAGAACACCATTTTGTTCCCATACTGGTGTCTAACTTTGAAAGCACTGGCCTTGAAAGTGGACAAAAGTAGCATTGTAATTTATTTGAAGGACGGCATCATAACATACACTATTCCCTGCTGAACTGGACAGCAGATGACAGGCTCATAGTGCTGGTTCATCACAGGTAACAGGCATTTACATAACAAAGGGAGAAGCAATTAAGGAAATAAAAAACTTCCTTCATGCTGCAAACTTTTAGGAAGTTTGCAGATGGACATGCAATTCTTTGATCTTATATAAAAAGCAGCAGGGCCAGTCAGTCTTTTTTATAAATGTATTTTATGATAGTGGTTGTGCATGTCCAATGCTCAACTCGGTCCAGATTTATGAGGAATCGTACATAATTCATCAGCTATAAAAAAAAGAAAAGGCTTTCTGATATAGCCCACATTTTTAGAAAATAAAAATTCTACTGAAAGAGGAACTGCGAAGTTAACAGTCCTAAGTTTGTGAGCAAAACCCACTATACTTCTTAACAGCCCTTTATGCATTTCTATTTAGATACATGTTAGTACCAGTTATTATATTTATACTTTGCATTAGTCTCAGTCAAAAGTGAAGCCCAAAAGAAGTAGAGTTAGACTATTTCACAAAAGACAGTGAGAAATATCAGTGGCTATAGAATTTCATCTTCATGTAAATACAGAGTCCAGAACTATAAAAGGTTTCTGATTTTTATGAACAGTTCCTCAGAAAGCAGATTTTCCATTGTGTAGAAAACATTGATCTCTTGACTTCCACACCCTATCCCATAATGGGATGGAACATAAAAATATCCACATTTGCATGAGGCTGATTTATAATGGTGTTTTTGGATTAAGATTATGTTTAGGTCAACTGGGATTCAGGTTCAAGGACATATAAGATAGGCTAAGTCTAGACTGCAGCGCTTTTCCAGGATACCAGAGGTATTCCGGAAAAGCAGTGGCATGTCCAAAGAACATGTTCGCTTTTCTGAAAAAAATTTCTATAAGCCATAAGGGAAAGAGCAGGTTTTTCCAAAATTTGGCACAGTGTAGAAGTGCCAAATTTTGGAAAAGCCTCTTTCGACAGAAAAGCGGGAAAAGATATGCAAATTGCAAACCACAATTTCCCTATCTTTTTCCAATTTACCTTTGTAGTCTAGACCTAGCCATAGAGTGCTGCTGTGATGGCACTAAAAAAAAAAAAAATCCCATTTTACCAATTTTGCCTTCAAATATCCTATATGTTTTGATATCAAAATTTCCATCATTTAAATATACATGGGTATGTCTACACTACCCCGCTAGTTCGCACTAGCGGGGTAATGTATGCATACCGAACGTGCAAATGAAGCCCGGGATTTGAATTTCCCGGGCTTCATTTGCATAAGCCGGCCGGCGCCATTTTTAAATGCTGGCTTGTTCGAACCCCATGCCGCACGGCTACACGCAGCACGGGCTAGATAGTTCGAACTAGCAAGCCATTCCGAACTATCTGTACGCCTCGTGTAGCCGCGCGGCACGGGGTTCGAACAAGCCGGCATTTAAAAATGGCGCCGGCCGGCTTATGCAAATGAAGCCCGGGAAATTCAAATCCCGGGCTTCATTTGCACGTTCGGTATGCATACATTACCCCGCTAGTGCGAACTAGCGGGGTAGTGTAGACATACCCCATAGGACATGTGTATTCAGCTAATAGAAAACTGTAAAGAATATAAAGAATATAAAGGGAAAATATTTATTATGTGTAATAATTGCTAATATTTAGAATTGGGGTACATGATACATGACTGTCCACTGCTAAACATTGTTAACATATTACATGTAATATTCTCTGTTCTGTGCTATCATAATTCTGGAAAAATTCTGTCCCTAATAGCTATATTAGCATGTAATTGATTGTCCAAGAGTGCTGTTGCCATTGACCTGTAATCCTGGTCAACTTGTTGGGTATTATACAAATAAAGGAGCTCTGGGAACCTAGCGGGATATTTAGCTAAGGAAGGTGCCTTCATTTCTTTAATAAAAAAACCCAATCTGCCATTTTATCTACACACAGCAGAGGGCAGCAGAACGGTATCATAGGAAAAAGTGTTCAAAGGGTTGATTAAGATACAGGGATATAGATACAGACAGGAAACAGTGGAATGGGGCATAAAGGGCAGTATAGAAGTGGTTTATTGTTCATGAATGCTCTGTGTGATGCAGATCTCTTTACAGATACTTTTTGAGAGGGGGGTATTACAAGCCTTCCCCTATGTCAATTCAGAGGATAGTTTTCAAATGCTAACTGTTCACACTGCATTGCTGGTAATGAATAGATGATGCTCTTAACATCCCTTCTCCCTGTTCTTTCTGGATGAAATTCACCACCATGCAGAGAGCCAGCATTCAGTCTATGTGCTGCTTATGTACCACATAAATTCATTTTAGGGGAAGTATTTTCCTCTGATGCTTTACTCCCTTCTGTACAGATTGTTTTTCCCACTGGTCTCAGAGAAATTGCCAAGTTAAAAAGAAAACCATTCGAAAGCTCATTCCTTAAAACCCCCCACAAAAGGTACAAGGAGAGGCTTTGTTGATATTTTAAGCTATAAATGCATTCTCCTTCCCATATTTGCTGGGCATGGTTTGAGAAGCTGGAAAACACACCACATCTTACCAATTACATTAGAACAAGATCCACTTAACACACAGCATTTAGAGTTGTTGGCAGAAAGCAAACATTTCTTTATTTAACAACTAGCAGAGTGGCAAGTAACAGCAAGAGGAAATATTGCAAACAAAGGGTAATACATAATACAATCTAACATGCATACTAGAGTATAAACTGAATACTACAAAGCAAAAGCTTACCCCAAATTTTTCCAACATATCACAGCTAGGCTTGGCTGTGATCTGTTGAAGAAACTAGCATGCTGTCCTCTTACCTCCTCAATGGAAGATCAGAGTTAGTCTCTATCTACAGTGATAGTCTAAAAAAATAAATTAGCTGATTTTGCAACAGAATAGACCCTAGCTCGTGTGCTTTGGTCTAGGATCTCCCCAGCAGTTATAATCACTGGCTTAGCATTTTACTCAGAAGATAAATGGTGCCTATTATGAACCATACAGTACTCAGTTTATTTGTAGGCAAACAGCTAGATAAACATCTCACCTGAAAGGGACCTCTTTCCTCACCTTTTCTGGTGACCAGCCCAAGTTACAGATCTTAAGAACAAAAGTCAGTATATACATATTATTTGTATACCACATTCCATAATGATTATGGGGACCAGAGTGACACAACCTTTAACAACTTACATGACACTTTTTGATGAACAAGTATGTGGATAACAGATCCAGAAGACCCCTTTAACTTTTGTGCACTGAGGTCCCTCTGATGGTTACTCTCCCATCCATAAAGCCTTCCAGTGAGATTTCTCTCATAGCCAACTAATTTCTGTAATGGAGTACAGGTTGGACCTCCCTGGTACAACACCCTCGGGACCTGACTGGTCCTAGATGAGGGATTTTTCCTGACCAGGAGAGGTCATTTCAGGTCCCTTGCTGCCAACCTCTCCCCCACCAACCCCTCCTGACCGGGCTTCCTGGCTCCCCCAAGTAGTCCAGCTGAGCCATACACCGGCTCCTGGCCCCTCCCCAGCCCAGCTGAGCCACAAGTCAGGTCTCTGCCCCCCCTTGCAGCCCAGATGAGCCATGCGCTGGCTCCCACACCCCCCTTGCAGCCCAATTGAACCACATGCCAGCTTCTAGGCCCCCACCTCTCCTATATCATGCTAGGACTCTAATCCTGGAACATCTGTGGTCATGCCAGACAACAGATGTTGCTGGACCAGAAAATCCTGGATTTTAGAGGTGCAACTATACTATCCACAAAGAGTTCAGAAAGGACCTTTTCTGTCTCTCCCAGTAGCTATACCCTCTTGGACAAAACTCTAGTTACCTGACACAGAAAGCCTGCTGGAGCTGCTCCATCCTCATCTGATTTTCAAAGAGAGGGAAAGAAAAGCCACAGAGCCAAGGAACACACAATGTCCTGGGAAGGGGGAACAGGTGGAAAATGTTTTGGAGACAGGTGGAAAATGTTACAATGTAAGCATTATATTTGATTACCATTCTAAGAAGCCATGCAAACCCCAGATCCTGCCGTTTTTTTCTTGCATGCCTAAATTCATACAGCTCTCATACCCATTATAAAATAGAAGCAAACATACTATTACAAGACAATAACATTCATAGGCTGTAAAATTTGTGTTAATCATTATATGATCATGTTTTTATGTGAGTGAAATGTGCTACCAATTGTTTGTGATCAGAGTATGTTTTACAATAAAGTTATTTTTGTTGAAGTAGCCTTGTGGAGGATGTGGTTTGAGAAGAAAAAAAGAAATCTGATGGAATTTTTACCATGGAAGCAGTTTGCTGGTGGAAAACTACTAGGAGATTTCAGATTTCTTTGTACTTCAAAACTTAAAAGTATGTCAAATTTGAACCCCCCACCAATACAGAGGATGAAAATATAATCTCCCATGGATTATCTTTTGTATTGTCTGTACCTTCAGTTAAAAGCTTTACGTATTTATTGTACCTCAGAGAATATTTTGATTAGTTGCCAGATGTAACTGGATAAAAAGAAATTCAGCTACATTTTACCAAAATTTTAATTGCTTTTCATACCAAATAACATCTCTGGTCATTAATATTGGGACAGAACTGCAATAAAGTCTAGTGGTTAAATTGCTTTCTGCTACTTTGCATTTATGTTAACATAAAGAGTTAGTGTGTGTGTGTGTGTGAGAGAGAGAGTGTGTGAGAGATGGATTTGATCACAGACGTCCTCTTGGGCTTGACCCCTGGTGTGCTAGTCAAGACACTGAGATCCACCTTCTTGCCCTCTGGGGCTCCCCACCACTATAACCTGTTGAGCCAGAAGCTCTGGTCTCTCACATTCAAGGCACAGATTTGGGTTACCATCCTACAGCAGAGCAACACAAAGGCTGGATTACAAGCTGTCAGGAACACCATCCCCGATGACACCACTGCACACCTGGTTACAGAGCTCTGCGACTTTGTCCTGACCCAAAGCTATTTCCGATTTGGGGACAATTTGTACCTGCAAGTCAGCAGAACTGTGGGCATATGCCTGGCCCCTCAATATGCCAACATCTTTATGGCTGACCTTGAACAACATTTCCTCAGCTCTCGCCCCCAGCACTCTTAATATAGCATAAGTAGAGTAATGACATATTCATCATATGGACCCACGAGAAAGAGACCCTTGAAGAATTTCACAGGGATTTCACCAACTTCCTCCTCACCATCAACCTCAGCCTGGACCAGGCCAAACTAGAGATCCACTTCCTTGACACTACAGTACAATTACATGGGGAGACATTTCCACCACCTTATACCAGAAACCTACCGACCATAAAACTTATCTTAATGCCTCTAGCTTCCATCCAAGACACATTTGTCAATCTATTTTTTTACAGCCAAGCCCTAAAATACAACTGGATTTGCTTCAATTCCACAGACAGAAACAAACACATACAGGATCTATATCAAACTTTCTTAACGCTGAAATATTCACCCAGAGAAGTGAAAAAACAGATCAACAGACCCAATGAGGGACAGCAAAGTAGTCCTGTCTTGGAGTGCCCTGAGTGCCTGCACTCGGGACACCACAGCACTTGGCCACATGGAGCCAGAGCTGTCCCTGGGCACGCTGGTGCATTTTGTAGGGTCGTAGTCATCAGCCCGGCTGCACTTGCTGCAGCTGCCATCTGGGGGTTTATTGGAGAACTGTCAGGATCCAGGAGGCCCTGCGGGAGAGCGTCCACCCCGAGGAGCCCTCAGAGCCTCCCTGGTCCTCCCCACTGGGGGCTCGTGCTCCATTCCTCTCTCACATCCTTCCTCTTACCCATCCTTAGCTCCCCTTCCTGATGTCAAATAAAAGACATGCATGCTCAAAAATAGAAACTGGGTTTTTTGAATAAAACTGGGAACTGGGGGGGGGGATGAACCTCTGGGGAGACTGGGAAAAGGAGGTGAGAGAGGGGAAGAGAGACGGTGGGAGAGGGGAGGGGGAAACCTGGGAGGAGGGAGCTGGAAGGGGGAAGCAAGGGGAAGAAGGGGGAGGGGACCAGGGTTGGGGGTCTCGCAGGACCAACTTGATTGTCATGCAAACCTGCTCCTGGGTTTGCATGTGGCCGTTGGTGGCCAGGCTGGCAGCTATTCTGCCATAGATGGTCTCATTCCTCCATCTAGTGCAGAGATCATGGACATTGGGGGCATCCCCCCCAAACCTGAATAAGGTCCATGATCTCCACCCTGGACCAGGAAGGTGCCCACCTTTTCCAGTGTCTGTCAGGCTCCTGGGAGCTGGCAGATTGCTCCTGGGGAGCGGTGGAGGGCTGGCTTCCAGTGGCTTGCTGGCTTATGTTTTGGGGCCACTGGGTCAGGGGCCCCGGTGGCCTCTGCTGGCTCTGGGCTGGCAGGCTTGAAGCTGGCACAGGCACTGTGGCCAGAGTCTACCCCTTTAATGGCTCTGGGGCTCAGGGAGAGGAGAGTAAGTTTTCCTGGTTGTGCCCAGAGTGGCCACCAGGGCTCCCTGGGAAGGGCTGGATGCCCCCTATTTCGAACTAAGTGTCTACACAGCACTTAATTCAAAATAGCTATTTTGAATTTGGTGTTACTCCTCACAGAATGAGGTTTACCAAATTCGAATTAAGCGCTCCACTATTTCGAATTAATTTTGAAATAGCGGTTTGCATGTATAGACACTATTAAAGTTAATTTGAAATAACAGCTGTTATTTCAAATTAACTTTGCAGTGTAGACATACCCCTACAGACAACTCCCTAACCTCAAACATTATTTCCAGTAACCACTCAGTACACCACTATCATAATCATCCAGGAACCCACCCCTACAATCAAACCCAATGCCAACTCTTTTCACACATCCATAGAAGCGATATGATCACAGGACCTAACCGCATCAGCCACCACATAAGAGGCTCATTTAACTGCACATCCACAAATATGATCTATGCCATCAAATGCCAACAATGCCCCTCTGCCATGTATATTGGCCAAAATGAACAGTCTCTATGGGAAAGAATTAATGGGCACAAATCAGATATCCGGAAAGGCAACATACAGAAACCTGTTGGGGAACATTTTAATTTGCCCAGTCACTTGAATCTCAAAGTCACCATACTGTTTCAGGCCAATTTCACAAGCCAAATGCACAGGGAAGCTTTGGAACTTAACTTCATTTTCAGATTTGATTCCTATAACAAAGGTATGAATAAAGACATTCACTGGATGGCCCACACATTCCACATCCTAATGACATAAAAAACAAAACAATGGGCACTTAAGAACAATTTGCAACTTCTCTATCAGCTTCATGCAGCATGGAGACTGACTATTTCAATCCCTTTTTTTCCTTCTCTCCCCCCAGCATCCCCTATTTATTTCGAAACTGAACCTTTAATAATTTCATTCATCTGAAGAAGTGGATTGTGCCCATGAAAATTCATTATACCATCTACATGTTTTGTTAGTCTTGCAGGATCTTAAAGACTATTTGTTGTTTTTTAAGTTTTTCCAGTTACAGTCTAACTCGTCAACCCCCCTGAAGCAGATCCAGGCTTTGTCTGCACTACAATGATCTATCAGCAAAAGGTACACAAATTGTGCTCTGCAATTTGCATACCTTTTTCTAGTAGGTTTTTCCGAACAGGCTTTTCCAAAATTTGGCCCATCTACACTGGGCCAAATTTCAGAAAAGCCTCATTTTTCAGAAGATCCCTTCTTCCTCGTGGGTGGAGGAAGACAGGTTTGGTGTATGAAGGCATGGACTCTGGCCGGTGCAAGCACAAAATCATTTTATTGCAAGATTACAACTACCTTTATACCCTTAAAAGTTTACAAACTGCTTTTTCCCAAACTGCTTTTTCCCATTCACAAAAACAGCATTCTCGAAGGTCATTGACTTAGGCAGATGTTGTTATTGTTGGCTCAGGACTCTTGCCTGGTTTTGTCCTTGGGATTCTCTGTCACGCGGCCAAAGCGCTATGATTGTTGATTCTCTTCAGACAGGGGTTCAGAAAGAGCATGTCTGCTCTTCCGCAGACCTTTGGTATCATGGAAAACCCCTGTAATGAAGACATAGCCCAAGATAAGTTACTAAGCTAAAATACACAAAACATAAGGACTAGGGGTCACCAAATGAAATTAATAGGTAGCAGGTTTAAAACAAACAAAAGTAATATTTTCTTCATGTTGTGCATGGTTAGCCTGTGGAACTCCTTGCCAGAGGATATTGTGAAGACCAGGACTGTAACGGGGTTCAAAGAAGAGCTAGATAAATTCATGGAGATCATGGTCCATCAATGGCTACTAGCCAGGATGGGTAGGAATGGTGTTCCTAGCCTCTGTCAGAGACTGGAAATGGATGGCAAGAGAGGGATTACTTGAGAATTACCTGTTCTGTTCACTCCCTCTGGGGCACCTGGCTTTGGCCACTGTTGGAAGACAGCATACTGAGCTAGATGGACCTTTGGTTTGACCCAGTTTGGCCATTCTTATGTTAAGAGCCAATTAGCCCATCGTAAGATGGGATTTTCAGGTCTCTTCTCCTGAGATGGTAAGGGTGGGAGGGGGAGGGAGGTGTCACCTGGTGTCTGGTGACTCAGTCTACAGTTTGGTTTCCCCTTTTTATATTTCTTGTGCCCAAGATGGGAATTCTTTATGCTCTTTTCAAATTTTTCTCACCCAGAGTGGAAAAGTACCAGATCTAAAATGGGTTCCAGCATCAGCTGGCATGGTCAAATGCCCTTGTAGAATCAACCATCATTTGGACTTCCAGGGAAAACAAAACCATTCACAGGTCATTGAGTTAATCACTGAGCCATCAAATTGCTAAGGTATCAGTAACGACTTTTACTAACATACATGGTCTAATAAAACATGTTTCCACTTAATATTTCTAGCTTCACATACAAGAAAGATACATGCAGACACATAGAATATATAGGGTCCGCCAATTACAACTTTTAAAATGACATGTTACATGACCCATTTTGCATAAAGTGTATTTAACAATGCATATTCATATTCATAAACTAATTTTCATAAAGCACGGGGGCTGTTACTTATTGCAATGTAACTAACACTCAAACAGTGTATGCTGAAGAGTATTTTCAGAAAAGGGTTCAAGCTTGGAAGACTTAGTTTTAGGGACTGTCCTGGAGCACATCTGTGGAATCTGATTGAAAGCAGCATTATTTGGTTGAATAGGTATTCAATACCATGCTGAAAAGGTGTTATGAGCAAACCAAAACCAGCTAGTGTAATCCAATAAAATGACGTTTACTGAGAAAGTGTTTACAAATGATGCATTTCAAATTCCAACATAAAGAAAGTAAAGTAGCCCTCCCTCAGAAAGGGCTTCATCCATCTTGTTGCCATACTCACTTCGTAAGATTTTTTCCCCCAGTCTTAGTGCTTAGAGCATTCCAGCCTATGAAGAATTTGTTTAAAGGTATGCCAGTTTAGGAATAGCTAACACATGAAGAAAACAAGTCTTTTTTTTTAAAAGACCCCAAAATCACTGAGTTTAGAAGGGAGCTTTATCTCACACCAATTAAGCTCATCCCAGCCATTAAAGAAGTTTGCTAGGCCATTTAATTAGTCATACCAACTTTCGGTAAGTAACAGTTCTTGCAGATTCTTTTCTACTATGTCATGGATTTCTATTATGTCATGGACTGATTATGCATACCTGGAATTGTGTCCCTTTGGTGTTGTGACTATTTAAAACTTCTGTTATAGGAAAGAAAAACCAAACCAAACCAGAAAACCAACTTACACATCAACCAACTTTGCATGTTTAAAAGTCTCAGAGGATAGCCATATTAGTCCATAACTTAAAGAAGCTTAAAAAACAATGAGTGGTCCTATAGCACTTTAGAGACTAACAAAAATGTATATAGTTAAATATTTTCTAGTCTCTTAAGTTGCTACAGGAGCACTCATTGATTTTTAAGATTTTTTTTAATCAACCAACCTTGCTAGACTGATTCACATAAACAGATCTATATTTTGATGCAACTCTCTAAAAGTTTATATAGACTTTTGGTATTTACTTTTTAGTTTTATAGTTCTGTTTTTCCCCTCACATTTTACTGTTCATACTTCAGTGAACATTTAGTGGAAGGAGTTTTATGGATACATAAAAATATAAGTTAAACTATTTCATTTTTAACTGGTTGTTTAAAGAACAGCTGATGCCTTGTGGAAAAATTTAAATACATTCCATTTAGAAACACTTCCACAATTTTTTTTCTGATATTTCTCTTTTCTTCCTCTTTTTCATGGAGGAGATTTGCATGGAAAACGATTTTCTTGTAAACTTAATTGTTTCTCTGCTCTGTGGTTCATTTGCTACCTGCAGCCATAACATCTGTTTGTGTTTGGAGGTGACAGTGGAAATTACAAACAGTAAATGGCTTAAGGTGCAGAATACATCAGAGAAGATATACTCCAAAATCTGAGCCTGGAATTTAGATTAAGATTAATTTAACCTGGCAAAATTATATTAACACCCCTAAAAGACTTGTTCAATGAGAGTTTTTAACAATTCCAAAGATGTGCCCATTTCAATATAGAGATGTTTCCATAAACATTTTCTTCCATTTCAGTCCACACAGATATAACCCAAACATTCATATACATTTCATGTTAAGCCTGAGTGTGATTCAAGCTAAAGTCTTGATGCAAAATTCAAGAAGCACATTTAATATTTTAAAGGGGTTCTTGCCACATTGTTTTGACAAGAAATCTATAAGTCCACACAAGTTCAGTTTTATGCTTTGAGTGTTTAGCTCCTTTAACATATATTGGTAACTTTTTGATTAATGTATTAGAGAGAAAAAACATGCACGTAAATGTTTTCTAGATATGGATCAATTGCTTGGACATAAATAACATGCAATATGATGTGAAAGATGCATGCAATTTCCGTCACACTTAAGCTTACTTGTATTTCTATTTCCCTTAATCATATAATAGTACTATTCACCTGGTGAAATGAGAGTTAACTGCATTTAGCTAGAGGTATATTAACACACATCACCAATAGGCTTTGGAGCCATTATAGCCTTGATTCATCAAAGCACTTAAGCACATACTGAAATTGCCTTCAGATATTGGTAATAGTGAGTTACTGGATTTAACAAACAAACAAACAAACAAACAAAAAGAGGTTGACACACCACCAGCCTGGCCACTTAGACATATATAGGCCTTGTGGTGGTCCAGTTCTTCTTCCAGTGCAGTCTTCCAGACAGATAAGGTTTCATTTTCCTACTCCTTTTGACATAGCCCACTCCCGAGTGGGCATAAAAAACTACACCCACGCTGTGTCTACACTGGCATCCCTTCCGGAAAAGGGATGCTAATGTAGCACTTTGGAATAGGCAAATCCGCGGAGGATTTAAATATCCCCTGCCGTATTTGCATTAACATGGCTGCCACTTTTTTCCGGCTTGGAGATAAGCCGGAGAAAAGCGCCAGTCTAGATGTGATTCTCCGGAAAATAAAGCCTTTTCCGGAGGATCTCTTATTCCTACTTTCAAGTACTTTCAAGAAGGGAGGCTCAGGCTTCACCCTGAACTGGGACAAGCTGGCACATGAGGTTCCACCCTTCAGGGAGGCAAGCCGGCACTGGTAGTTTCAACTCTGCAATAGTCACCAAGTCTTGGGATTTCATCTTTGGTGGGAGTTGAAGCTCGTGGCTTCAGTCCTACTGGAAGTGAGTTGGTGCTGTTGGCTTCAACCGCGGGAGTGCAGGAGGCAGTAAAGCTGGGTCTTCAGCCTTGCAGGAGGCAGAGAGCCACGGCTGAGGACTTTAGCACCACAGGAGCATGAACACTGCTGCTGGAGGCTTCAGCCCCTCATGAGGCAGCAAGTCAGTGCTCAGGGATTCCTCCCTGCAGATGGTAGTGAACTGATGCTGGGGGCTTCCTCTTTATGGGAGACCAGCTGATGCTGGGACTTCAACCCTGCAGGTGGCACCTAAGTTCCAGCTTCAGCAGCATATGCCTATTATAACAGGAAACTCTGTCACTGTAGGGCTGTGCTATAAACTCCTTGCATGCTGCACCCTACAGGCTGTGTTCACTGTTTATAAATCTAAAACTATTCAAATGCAACTTAAGTGGTAACAACTAATTTAATTTCATGGATGACAATGAAATCTGCAAATGGTCAGAAATGCAAGTATGAAAGAGAAAACTGAAGTTTTCAGCCAGAATGAGAGGAAGATTTTGCATTCACTAATACACAGAGATTTTCCAGCTTTAATCTGCAATACATTGCTCTCTCACTACAAATCAAGCAACCTGAAATGTCACTATGAAAGAAATCATATTCCTTTAAATGCCCTCCTAGATCAGAATTAAGGGGGAAAAAACCTAACTACATTAAAATTACAGCTCAGCTGCCAACAGACACTATTTTTGGCAGTCAGTAAGAAAGCTGACACAATGACTGAAGGTAGTTTTATTAAGGCATGGAATATCCTTCATGTGAAGTGTCTGCATTGTGATGGAGAATTTGTTAGGCAAAATATTGCAGAAGCTGGGGGCAATTTTAGATAGTAATACAACACTTCAATAACCAAACAGTAAATTCCAATTTTGTGTCACAATGTGGAGAAGCAGCTCTCCAACACATGCTTGCTGATGTTGCAAGCAAGATGCAAAATTATCTAAAGAATGTGCTAGCTTTCAGCCTAGCTGTTGATGAATACACAGATATTCAAAAAAACCCACGATTGATATTTGTTTTCTATGTGTCTATGGATGTAATTGTGAAAGAAGAAATATTATGATGCTAAAAGAAACAACCCATGGGGTACGTCTAAACTACATGCCTCCGTCGACGGAGGCATGTAGATTAGCCAGATCGGCAGAGAGAAATGAAGCCGCGATTAAAATAATCGCGGCTTCATTTAAATTTAAATGGCTGCCCCGCTCTGCCGATCAGCTGTTTGTCGGCAGATCGGGGCAGTCTGGACGCGCCGCGCCGACAAAGAAGCCTTTCTTGATTGGCACAGGTAAACCTGGTTTCACGAGGCATACCTGTGCCGATCAAGAAAGGCTTCTTTGTCAGCGCGGCGCGTCCAGACTGCCCCGATCTGCCAACAAATAGCTGATTGGCAGAGCGGGGCAGCCATTTAAATTTAAATGAAGCCGTGATTATTTTAATCGCGGCTTCATTTCCCTCTGCCGATCTGGCTAATCTACATGCCTCCGTCGACGGAGGCATGTAGTCTAGACACACCCATGGTGTTCACATAAAGAACTCACTTGAGCAAGCATTGACAAATGCTGATGTAATGCTGAATAAGCTTGTGAGTGTTGCAATGGAGCACCTGCAATGGCGAGGGGAAAAGTAGTCCTTATCAGACTTGTGAAAAGTGATCCCAAGTTTCCAAAGTTTCTTCCTGTTCACTGCACCATCCATCATGAGCTTTTCACAGGCAGATACTCAGGTATGAAAATGTTACAAAAACATACCTGGAAATTGTCAGTTTCATCCGCTCAAATGGGAAGACTCATCAGCAATTCAAAAATGTAATTGAAGAGCTAGAACTTAAAGACAAAACTAATAATGTCTCTTTTTACTGTATTGTGAGGTGTTCTCAACCAGCAATGTCTTAAGTAGGCTTGTGGAATTGCTGAAGACTATCAATGCTTTGGTTGAAGAAAGGGAAAAGGGATGGATGAGATTATTTCTGATCTCACTCAGACTGTCTTCAGCTTCTAGGACAAGTTAAAGTTTCCGCAAAGAGATGCACGGTCAAGAGACTTCAACCACTTTCCCCATCTCGAGAGTAGGGTAAACACATTCCCTGAAATCAAAGTAGAAGATCATAAACTCAAAGAATACAGAGGTAAATTACAAAGACTGCTTGATGACTTTCAGGCCAGCTTTGAAGATTTGCAGAGGCTGAGATCCTGCTGTGGCTTTCTTGTAAACCAATTCATGGTTGATAAGAACAATGACAGCTGTTTCAGTTCCCAAAACTATGTTTATAGGCACATCTACTGTAAAAATGGAACTATTGGAACTCCAGGGTCTACAAGAGAGTTCTGGAAGGAAGTGCCAGGAATGAAGTATCTTCAATGCCAAAGGACTCGTGTGCAATTCATTTGCATTTTTGGCACCACATACTGTTGTGAATCTCTGCACTCCAAGATGAAGTTCGGAAACTAGAAACATCATGCAATCTTTACAAATCAAAACCTGACCGAGCTCCTCCATACTGATTTGACAGCATATCAACTACATATCCAAAGACTTATGAACAGGATAGATACCCACAAGGCCTCTAGCTCTAGCAACAATTAGCTGTGATACAGTCAGTAGGATATTAATATTTTAATAAACATATGTGCAAGTTATTCATATCTTGTGGCTCTTAACCTTTTGAAGATTATCATGTTCTCTAAGATCACACTTAAAATGAATAGCAATAGATCAAATAAAATGAAGATCCTTTAAAAAAAGCAAAACTATGAAGAGTGATACTGTATAGATGGATATCTCTTGTTAGATTAAACAGTAACAATGCCTTTTATGTTTAGTTCAATACTTTAAAAAAAAATAGTTCCTCATCATTTACAGTGCATTTCATTCCTTTCACATCACAGATTTGGTAGTTTCATAATGGAGCTTTGGAAGTGAGTAGTTTGGGGGGGGGGGGGATAGGAACTTTCTTAGAGAATTTTTTCCTTTTCTTTTTCCTGTGTCAGTATTTTATACAAGGTCAATAACGAGCTTCAGTATGTTTACAGTTACCAGGAGGATGGGATTTGTTATTGTGCAGAGATAAATGTGCTGATGCTTCCATTATTTATGGATTGGAGATAAAATCCATGCAACATACTGAGACAAAGTCAGGTGTATGTTTTATATCTATGTTTTTGATGTATTTTCTTATAGATTTTAAGCAATGCATAGCTCCATGACTATATATTGTACATCTCTTCGGTCATAAAGCTGTCGATGCTTAGCATGTTTTATAACTCACATTTATGCAACCTGGAAGCAAACATCTTATTTTGTGGTTTTTGAAAATAGGATGGGTAGATTTCAGCAGGGTTTACTCTAGGCACAGGGGAACCAAAAGGGGGTAAGGCCTCAGGAAGAAGAGGCAGAGTCAGGGGCAGCCAGCCTTGAGTGCTGCCTGGATCATGCCACATTGTGTCCCCACCTTCCCTGGCAGCACTAAGAGCCGCCCATAGTGCCGCACTCTGACAGCAATTTAAAAGCTAGGGCTCTGGGTGCTGCCGTTGATGCAGTAGCAACAGCAGTAGCCAGGAGCCCATAGCCCTTTTGAATTTCCAGGCCCTGGAGACATTGCCTCTTTTGCTCCCACTGTCAGTGGAGCTGTTTAGGACAAGCTGGACAAAAATCTCCAGCTTATTTTCAGAAATGTTTTTACTGGAACGAAAATAATATTTATTATTAAAAAGATCCCAAATGATAAAAATGTCCCTGAGATGGCCTTAAGACTGGTATCCCCTCTCTGCTCAATTTGGCTAACATTGATTAACACAGTGAAGGCTCAGAAAGGAAGTATACATAGCTAACCCAGTGGTGCCTAGGGAAGAGGAGTCCAGAAGGGTAGTAGAATAGTTCAACTGTCACTACAAAGCAAAGACCCAGGGAAAGAGTTACAAAAAAAAATCTGTGACTTGCTTCTAAAGCAGTTCCTTTTGGTATAATGACAATGTAGGTTCAACCCCACTTGCAAGAGATTCCTATCACTCAAGATTTTGATATACCTGCTGCTGCTTGTCCGGTAGGTAGTCTCAGTATTTAATGAATGGAAGGGAAATAGTCTTATTTTAGAAATACAGTAGAACCAGATCTGAGCACCTACATGTTCCCCTTGATCCATCTTCCAGCCCCTAAAGGAGTCAATGAATCTACATGGGAGCAATCTTCTGATATTGCCACTTTCTCCTTTCCAGAGAGTCATTGTCTGAGCTGTGCAGGAAACATTTTGACCATGCTCCCTCCAGTAATCTGTGGGACCTAGAAAAGGCAGTTCCACTGACTTCAGAGGAGTTTCATTGGTTTCACTGAGAGGAGAATGCATTTGACTGTTTGTCTGTCATGTCTTGTATCATCATCAACTCTTGTGCCACCAGTACATTCTGGTCCAAAAATGCTACTCACTGTTGTGAGTACATGCCATTTGCACAGATGTAAGCCACTTTTGGGTCAATGTGAAGATCTTTGCACAAGAGAGAGTAATGCCGACAGGCAAACTCAGACCTGGGACTGTCGGAGAGAAGTGCTTGAGCCTCTACCACATGAGATAAAAGCCAGCTGGCTTTCAGCTAAAGCTGTAGAGGAGACTCATAATTCTCTCTGAAAGTGGTCTTGGTGCCAGTAGATGGGACAGTGCACCACACCCAGTAGGTGTGTGGGTTACAAGTGCACAAGGTGCAAGACAATGGTGAGTCTGTCCCATTGAATTTATATTGTGACTTACATCAGCTGTGATCTGAGCCTGGTGATTGGGTATAGGCAATAGTACATGTGGTTTTCTTGCTGTCTTGTGTAAAACACTGAAGAAAATTAAAATACAATCCAAGGTGTTCCAGTGCCCACTGTGACCATTTATTTCATTGGATTTAAACCTTTTTTTTTTCCATTTGCAGATGCCCAAAAATTACAAAGGGAGGTGTGGTCCAGAGACTCCTACCATAGGAACGGTAAACTGAATCCTGACTAAACAGAATTTTCAGCTATAAATATTACATATGCTTGACCTGGCATTTGACATTTGGCATAGCATGAGAAAGGTCACTAAACTGTGTGCTTCAATGGTTATGATAATATATATGGGTTTTGACCTGTATATAGGATTATTCACATACTTTTTATTGATCAGAAATGCTTTTCCTGGGCTCAAACATTATTTCCATAGTCACATTTGTCTTATTTTCCCAATTAGATCCTTGGAACTGCTCATAGCATTACAGCTAAAGTTGTGTTTATGTGTTTTGCTGGATTGAGGCCTGCCTTTCTAAAACAGAGTTAATAGCATTTACTTGATCTATAAGTCAGCAGAAATAACTCTACCTCTGTGAACTGAGTCCTAGTGCTTGACATCAAGGTAAGGCAGCAGGAAATCTAGCATCTTTAGATTGTATCACAGTACTTCATAGCTGAATCATTAGAAAGTTAGGATTCCAGGCTGCTTCCATGTATAGAATTGATTTTGGTGATCAATATTAGCAGAGAGGAGTCCTTTCAGTGCTGCAGAATGATTTTTGTAACAATTCTGACTGGAAAGTTTGCTTTTCTTTAAAAGAAGATGTTTTCTATATCTCTACTGCGATACTTGTTTCAACTATTAATAAAGATAAAATTAGTCTTTTTTTTAAAAATGTTCTTGTAAGTACATGTAGTGCATACTCAATGCATTTACACATTAGTACTATCTACTGCGAAAGCTATTCTTCCATCTATGTGTGTATAGAACAAGTAGTAACGAGGAGTCCTGTGGCACTTTAGAGACTTAGGGTATGGCTACACTAGCCACCCTAGTTTGAACTAGTGTAGCTAATGTAGCCATTTGAACTTGCAAATGAAGCCCGGGATTTAAATATCTCGGGCTTCATTTGCATGTTCCCGGGTGCCACCATTTTTAAATGCCTGGTAGCTCGAACTACCTGCCTGCGGCTACACGCGGCACGGGCTAGGTAGTTCGAATTAATATTCTTAATTTAAACTACCGTTATTCCTCATTGCAGGAGGAGTAACAGTAGTTCGAATTAAGAGTGTTAATTAAGAGTGCCTCGTGAAACCAGGTTTACCTGCGCTGATCAACAAAGGCTTCCTTGTGACCGCGGTGCGTCCAGACTGCCCCAATCAGCTGACAAACAGCTGATTAGCTGTTTGTCGGCAGAGCGGGGCAGCCATTTACATTTAAATGAAGCCGCGATTATTTTACTCGTGGCTTCATTTCCCTTTTTCGAATACAGAAATCTACATGCCTCCGTCGACGGAGGCATGTTGTTTAGAAGTACTCTAACAGATTTAGTAGAGCATAACATTTCATGGGTAAAAACTACTTCATCAGATGCATTGGAGTAGAGTTTACACAGGCACAGTTGTGTGTGTATATATATATATATGTATGAACAACGAAAGAGAGTACTCGTGTAAATGAGGCTAATCAAGTCAGGGTGGAAGTAGTTCATTCATGGCTGATGTTGAAATGCAGATATCAAGAGAGGCGAAATTGCCTTTGTAATGCATTATTCAGTGAGGCGCCACCCCTGGTGGCCCTGGTGTATGCCTGCCACAGCTCCTTAACTTTCAGGCGCACCTGCTCCTGGGTGTGCCTGTGTCCCTTTCTGGCCATGGTGGCCGCTATGCAGCTATAAACGGCCGCGTTCCTCCGCTGAGTGCGGAGATCATGGATGTTGGGGGCCTCTTCCCAAACCTCAATGAGGTCCATGATCTCCGCACTCGTCCACAAGGGCACACGCCATCTATGGCTTCTGGCTGGCCCCTGGGTGCTGGGGGACTGGGTGGGGGAGAGCTGTCTGGCACTGGCTGCCTGGCTCATTCTGGGTCCACTGGGTCAGGGGCAGAGACTGCTGGCAGGCCTGGCTCTGGCAAATGCCATCTGTCCAGAGTCTACCCCTTTAAGGGCCCCTGGGCTCGGGAAGAGGAAAGGAGTTTTCCTGGTTTGGCCCAGAGTAGCCACTAGGGAGAATTGCCACCTGTCCCTACTGCCCCACCCTCGACCAACTCCTGGGGGACGGGGCGGTCCATGCCAGCCCAGGAGGCAGCGAGCTGGAACCAGAGGGCCCTGACCGGGGCACGCCAGAGGGGCCACCGCCAGCTGTTCCGGCACCGGAATCAGCAGGGTCAGCCAGGGAGGCCATACCGAGTAAGTGCCAGCACTGTCCCCTACCAAAACACGGGCCCGGACCAGGTCATCTTTTATTAGCAGGTGGCCACCTTCCTCGGCACTCTGGATCCTTACGAGTGCCTGGTCCTGGGTGGAGATTTCAACACCACCCTCGAGGACAGGGACCATGTAGGACTCGTGAACTGCCAGGCCGGCCCAGCAGGTGTCGACCACGCATCCTTCTACACTGGAGAACTGGCAAGGTTTGAAGGCCAGGGTGGGTGAGTGGCTGCAGATATGGACAAGAATGCTCCAGTGTCTCTCTCTCTCTCTACACCTCTGAACATCCCTGTACCTACTCCAGGAGGTGAAGGCGGGTTTGCCACAGCCCACTCTCGGTTTCCTGCAGTGAGCCCTGCGAGAGGGTACACTCCGCCCCTCCCTTCCTGCAAAATCTCCGTCCATCATTATCAGTCCCCTGTTCTGCGGGCCCCCCATCCTTCCCACCCTAAAACCCCCAGATGGCTGCAAGATTTGCAGCCAGTCTGCTTCCAAACCACGCCAAGAGAACATCTGTACACTCTCATGCTCCACATTTTGCATTTCCCTACCCTTCTGTCCCGCCCCGACCCCAAGTGGTGGGACTACTTAAGATCTGTGGAGGGTGGGGAACCCCAATGGGCCAGCATATATTCTACCTTAATTCCACAGCCCATCGGGGACATCAGTTGGTGGCTCCTTCATGGAGCTATGAGCATGGGTGTGAACTTGGCGTAGTTCACCCCTATCCGGGACACCTGCCCCTTTTGTGGCATGAGGGAAAACCTGGTGCATGCATATCTGGAATGCACCAGGTTGCAGCCCCTATTCCGGCTCCTCCAGAATCTCCTATTGAAGTTCTGGCTGCAATTTACCCCACACCTTTTTATTTATGCACACCCCATCCAAGGCCCCTCAAAGTCATGAGACCTCCTTGTCAACCTCCTCCTGGCCTTGGCAAAAGCTGCTATATACACCACCAGGAGGAGGATTCTGGACGAGGGGGTGCTCTGCAACTATGGGACCTACTTTCATTCTTCCTTAGCTACACATATCTGGGCAGAGTTCCTCTGGGCAGCATCCACTGGCTCCATCGACAGCTTTGAGAAGCAGTGGGTGCTGTCCGCGGTTCTCTGATTGGTATCTCCATCCAGTCACCTTGTTTTGACCATGTGACCAGCACCCCTTGACCATGTTTTTCATTATTCGTCCCCCAGATTCAGTTGATCTCCAGGCCTAGTCATCCCTCCCGCAAGGCTGTGGGAGGGGCTTTATAATGGGTGGGCTAACGCCCGCCCACTCCTGGAATTCAAATAGTGCCCCGCTACAGTGCCCTTTTATCCTTTGGTGCAGAGACTTCTCATTTTGCCTAATATACAATGGCAGAGGAGCATTGCTGGCATTTGATGGCATAGATCACATTAATGGAAATGCAGGTAATGAGCCCCTGATGATGTGGCTTATCCATATTTACTCAGGAATGCTTATGCCCTAAAAAATCTGTTAGTCTCTAAGGGTATGTCTACACTAGCTCATTAATTTGAGCTAGGTAGGCAAATCAGGCAACTGGAGTTGCAAATGAAGCCCGGGTTTTAAATATCCCGGGCTTTATTTGCATGTTCCCATCTGGCTGCCAATTTTCAAACTAAGGGGGATTTAAAAATGGCAGCCAGATGGGAACATGCAAATAAAGCCCAGGATATTTAAATCCCAGGCTTCATTTGCAACTCCGGTTGCCTGATTTGCCTACCTAGCTCGAATTAATGAGCTAGTGTAGACATATCCTAAGGTGCCATAAGACTCCACTGAACTCCTGGTTGTTTTTGCAAATACAGAGTAACATGGTTACCCCTCTGAGAATATTCAAGGGAGAAAGAGCTCAAAACTTCCAATTCACACTGGCACTTCATAGCCATCAATAGCTTTATACGTACCATTTCTTTCTAAAGAGATGCGGTGATGAAACCTATCATTGTCAGACTCCTATCCTACTTCTAAACTATACTTTTGTAATCTGTCTTAAAGTCCTTGATGTCTGTGATAAAGTCTTTTTCATGAGAAACGTTTTTCTTCATTTATCTGAGATAAAGTCAGTCTATGTAATGTTGAAGAATTTTTTTTCAGAACTTTCTTGAGATTTGTAGAACAAGTCGTTTTGTGATTTTATGGGTGTGTGTGTAGTCTATAATATACAATCACAGTGTTTCTTGTTGGTCATTCTTAGTTTTTAAGTTCTGGTCCAAAGCCCTTTGAAACCAATGGGAATTTTTCCATTATCTCTAATGTGCTTTATATCAAACCTTAGGCTATGTCTGAACTATGTGTTTTGCCAGAAGAGGCAATGCAAATGATGTGCAGGTTAGCATTTTCTCAAGCTTCATTTGCATAATCTTTTCCGATCTGCGCAAAAAGGAAATGTCCACAGTGCTTGTTTTTGCGCTAAAACTTCTTGCATAAAAATGGATCGGAAGAGATTATGCAAATGAAGCATGAGAAAATGCTAATCTGTGTTTCATTTGCATTGTCTCTTCTGGCAAAATGTGTAGTGTAGACATAGCGTTAATGTTTGATTTTATGGTCCAGAGTTATGCCTTTGTATGTTGCTGTAAAAGTTTTCACTATTACTTGTCTTCTTTATGTAGAATAACCAAGGACACTAGTTTATCTGCATAAAAAGTATAGTTTTATGTTTGCAATCATTCAAATATTCTTGATTGTTGTACTTAATCCCACTACCTCATGGGAATCCACAATCTGTGGGACACCTGATAAGAGTTTTCAATGTATAAACCATTTCACATGTGTTCTAAGTCTGCTTGTTCAAATATATTTAGGCCAAATCTCCATGTTCTTACCTATTTTTTTATTGTCAGTTTTAATTTCAAATCAATCCTCACACTCAGTGCACTGTATATTGGACTTTTATATTTCATGGGATTGTTGCTGACAGGTTTAGCTATTTTCTTTTAAGCAAGCAAATAATTTACATCTTGCATTGGAAATCTAGAAAGAGGCTCAGAGAGACTCAAAAACTTCCAAAACATCCCCCTTTCACCACCATCACAACAGCACAACCACCACCATCAAAACCAAAACCTTACAAGATGGAATTTTCATTAAAATATACAGAAATGTCATTCACTTTTTAAATCAATCTTTTCTATTGCAAATGTTGTCCATTTTTTTGTTGGTTGATTACCTACTTTTGTCCACATCTATAATCTATAAAGGAGAATGTTTGTATGTTTGTGCTTTGTGCTACCGCAACCAAACTTTGCATGGGATAACCTTTCATGCAGGAGAAGGTTTTAAGGTACTGTGGGAGGAAGAGATGAGAGACCGATGCCTCTCCCCGGGGATGCACAGAACTTGGCAGTGCGGGGAGAAGAGGCTTCCAGGGGAAGCAGCGGTGACAGTCACTCACTAAGGACAGCAGAGGGACAAGAAAGTGGAGGGTGGGCTTGAGCACTGGCGGCAGGCATACGGCTCCCTTTCCCCTCCCTCCCCTCAGTTATATCAGTTTTACTGAGCAACGCCGGATAACTCCAGCTAGCATTGAAATAAAAAGACTAATTCTAGAAGTGGTTTGTAATAATGAAATGAATGTACAAGTTCAATTGCATTTGTCCCTCTATTTAATTAGATATTTGTCAAAGTTCACTTTTCTGCACTGTTAGCATAAGACTAAATCTAAATATGAATTAAGCAGTGATTTTTAATGGAGAAATCACTAGACATGTACACACACTCACACCCCCAATGAAAAAATATACCTAAAAATGATCTTGTGGGCTATTAGGATCATTTGATGTAGTGTAAACAAATTCCTGAAATGAGAATATGTAACAGTTTTAACTCCCAGATTTACAGTTCAGCTAGCTCTCACAATTACCACTCAGACCAGTGAAGAGGGGATTGTGCTGTTCAAAGGCTGAAGTGATTTTTTTTTTTTGCACTTCATAGTAAGAAGCATTGTTATTACAGGAATTTTTTTCCCCAGCTCTGCTGCAAATAGGAAATAAGCTCCCTTATTTAATGTGTGGTACTCAGCTATCTCGCACATGGGAAGATATTCAACAAAGCCCAAAAGGTTAAAGTTAAAATTTAAAAATTTCCGGTCAAACACTTTTTTCAGCTCTAGCATACAACAAAAAAGCTCCTTCAATTTACAAAAATGATTCTTCCAGAAGAATGATGTCTTTGACTTGTCATCAGTTCGTTCTAGCTGTTGTTCAGCGCTGCCACATTTGTGCTGACTCTGACATTACAATTGCTTGGACAGGGTGATTAGCCCAGCAATCTGATTGCACTTCCTGGAGAATCAGCAGTTTGCATTGTGTGTTCCTGTCTCCTAGGCTGGCAGGATCTGATTCTCTTATTTGCATCACTTTTTACACTGGTGGAACTTTATTGTTTTTGATAGTCTTCCTGATTTACGCTGGTATCAACAAAAGGAGAATCAAGGTTTCTGAGTGCTGCAGAGGCAACCTCTCAATTCCTAGGGAGGAGTATACTTTGGTATCACTCAGCATGTCACTAACAGCTCCTTGGGGGATGCGTCTAGATTTCTTGCTACAATATTGGTCTTTGGATGAAAATGAAGAAATTTTAAATAATCCAGAAAGGAGTTTGAAATAAAATGAAGAGCCCTGCTACATAGGTGTGTGTTGTTTACTCTAATATTTTCACTGGCAACTTCTGTGGCGTCTTTTTCTCTCTCACACACATGCTCTCTCTCTCGCTTTCTCCCTTTCCCTTGTTGGTATTATCACACTACAGTTGAAATAAAAAAAAAAGCTGTGGAAATAATAAAAATGCCTGTGAATAATAAAGCCAATCTAGAAAATGCTTGTTCTACAATGATGATGATCATCAAATTAAATCATATACTCAGATGGCTGATTCAGTCAGAAAGATGGTAATTAGAGTCTTAAAGTCAATGGTATTGAAATCAGTTGTATGCAGCAGCTATGATTATGGAATATGAGGCTCACATGACACTGCATCATAACAGGTAAGAGTTTTTGCAGAATAATGGGAAACTGAGAACATAAAAAACAGGTGAATTAGTGATTTCAACGTCCCTCCGCATACTCCACATTATTCCTATTCACAAGGGCAGCGTATATGCTTAATTTTGTATTTTTATAAGATAAATGGAAATTGTCAGGTCTTTCAAAAGCAAAAAATTCAGTTTTGTACCACTGCAGAATGCCTGAGTCATTAATTCTTTGAGAGGTGTGTTTTCTGGGGTTTGGGTTTTTTAAATACTGAATCGAGATTTATAAACTAGCTTTAAATATGATGTAGTCTCATACATCAAAAGTTGTTCAGATTTCAGCTGGTAGCCTGAACTTGGGGGATAATTTTAAACCTTCTCAAGTTATGGGGCATCTTTCAGCTGGCATGAATGGACTTTAGATCAATGCCACTAGGCGAGTACAGAAATGGAACCTAGTTCAGCCCAGGTATGCGTACAATATAATAAGGAGTTTTAAAAGTGCTTCTATTTGACAGTGAAAGAAACATCCAGCAAAAAGCAAACTATTTAAATGTTTGGGGGATGAGATCATTAAAATCTTCCTCTTCTCCTGAAGGTTTCATCTCTTTGTAGGTGCCTCCTTTTGTAAGTCAAAATTTACAACTTTAATTATCCCAAGCACAGTGGGAAAATATTGTTTTATAGTCATAAAACAATCCTTACACAGCATTATGATGATGCCTGAATGTGAGCAGAAGTCCAGGGATACAAGATTATAATCAGAGTTGATTGAAAAACATTTTGTGAAATGTGTCCCCTTTTCTCATCAAAACATTTAATAATTTGAAAATTTTCAGCCAGCTCTAGACAAGAAGCAGCTGTAGTCAGGACAAGGCCCTCATAATGCCAACATTGCTGTGCAATATCTGCATGTCAAGTTGGGATCATATTATGGTTGCCCAATTCTTTGTAATAACAAGTCTCCAAATTTCCAAGGCTCAATGTCTCTAATATAAATACATCACGAATGCTTTTGGGAATGAACACACGGTTGACTCAGTTGTTGACCTCATACAGCCCTAATTGCAATTCATGTTTAACTTGCTCTTTGATACTGCACAGCTGACATTTCAGCAATGCACCCGCTATGGGACCTTATGAGTTATTGCAGTTCATCATTAGAAACCAGTGAAAGACTATACAGCTAAATCTGGCCCCATGCTTCCATGTACCATGAGTTTCAGCCATATGTATACCTCCTGCTTTCCAACAAGAAAACAAAGAATCCTGGACTGCATGCAGAAACTGACATTACAGGATGTTTGTCATTTACTGCATCACCAACATCACTTCTGGAATACCTGGAGAAATCTAAAAGCTGATAATAGCCTAGGAGGTGCAGAGCTGGGACTGCTGCTGCTCATCTACTTATTTCCCTCTCTAATTAAAAATCTAATCTATACTTACAGATTTGCACACTGCTTGGCTATGAAAGATATGCTCATGTTGTGGTTACCCTGTCCCCTCTCCAATTCCATTTCTTTCTTCAATTCACAATAGAGATAATCCTTTAAAAAGATTATAAGCATTTTGAAGTGCACTGTGCAGTGTTTTGAACAATGGAACTTCTAAGTGAAGCTTAAATACAAATAAATGATTAATAATGTAGTGTTCAGGGTCTGATTGGCCAATCCATAAAGAAAAGGAACAAAATTTTCCACGCATTAGTAAAAGTGAATTACAGGGTAACTATTTGAGTTTTTTAAAAAATAATAAAGATCAGTATGATGTTAGAGTAAAATTAGATTTTTTTTCACTGATATATGAAATCAGAATGCTCCATTTAAATAATCAAATTTAATATTAACATAAATTGATTTCCTCAACAGAAAGCAGACTGGAGAAAGTCTAGCTTCATAAGAAAAGTGCCTAGCACATAAGAAAAGTGGAAACTGTGAGTCTGAATCTCGCTTTTTGCCAGTAGAGGTCCATAGTTTCTGTCTTTCCATGAAGACACTAGCACAGCAATGTATTTAGAGCTATTCTTTCCAGATATCACTAGAGGGCACTCGACAACTGTGCTTTGCCATTTTTATTCTCCATTTCAGAAATGTTAAATGATTCTTTCCTTTACAAAAAGAAAAGACAATACACCATCTAAATAAAAAGATTTCCCTAATACTGCATCAGGGTTTATTCAGAATAGACAAGTCTCAATTACAATGTTACAGAACTGCTGTTTAAATAGTACCATAGTGCAGTTCAAATGTGAATGTGGAGTGTTGCATTTATAACCTATTTTATTGTGTTTGTGAGAAATAGAATAGCCTGAATTCCATGTTATATCAAGACACACAGGGCATGTCTACACTACAGAGTTATTTTGAAATAACTCACGTTATTTCGAAATAATGTGAGTGTTCACACAGCAAGCACATTATTTCAAAATTATTTTGAAATAATGGGCTTCTTATTCTGAAATAATAAACCTTCATTTTATGAGAAATAATGCCTATTTCAAAATAGCTATTTTGAAATAGGGTGATCGTGGATGGTGCAGTTGTGCTTATTTCGAAATAGTTGGCCTCCAGGGCTTCTCACAACTGCCCTGGTGGCCACTCTGCCCACACCCCTCAAAACTCTATAGTTTCTCTTCCCCTGCAGCCTTTAAAGCTGAAACCACAGGGCAAACTACTTGTGGCACAATGCAGACCCTGCTAGCCATGTACCTCAGAGCAGAAGATGTTTGTGCAGCAATGGCTGACCCCAGTGATCCCACCGAGCTCCCCAGCAGCCAGCTCCGAAGCCCCTGGCCAGGGGCAGAAGAAGAGGGCCCCTTTCTGGTCTGGTGCAGAGATCCTGGGTCTCATTGAGGTCTGGGGAGAGGAGGCAAACCTCCAGGATCTCTGCACCAGGCACAGGAATGCCAAAGTCTATAGCTGGATGGCTGCCAGCCTGCATCAGAAGAGCCACATACGCACCCAAGAACAGATGTGCATGAAAATCAGAGGACTCACGCAGGCCTACACAAAGGCCAGAGAGCAGAGTTTCCACTCAGGGGTCACACCCCAGTCATGCTGCTACTTCGAGCAGATGCACTGCATCCTGGGAGGGGGCTTGGTCCCTTCCCCCCCCCCTTGTTTGATGACTCAGATCTGGAGATGCCCATTGTGAGCTTCCCGGAGGATAGGGCTTTGAACCAGGACAAGGAGAAGGAAGAGATGGAGGAGGAAGAGGAGGATGTCATCATCTCCTTCACGTTGATACCCTCCTCCTGGAATGTTTCCAGGATTTGGATGAAGTCAGGGAAGGCCTTTCAGGTGATTTCCATTACTTTCTCCAGACACATGTTGGGGGGAGACAGTGGGTGGCAAGGGGTTGTGCGCTCCTTACTTGGCCTTTTCAGCCTGGGGCTGGCACAGCAGCCCGTGCACATGGGTTCACATGGACAGCCAGTCTGGAGCAGACAGTCTGCATGAGGCTCCCACACAGGAACCTTTCGATCCCTCTCACAAGGTTGTTGAAGAGGCCTGCCTTACTCCTGAATCTGTGGTGAACACCTTCCCACCACAAGCCACCACTATGGAGGCTGGGGTCATGGAACTACACAGTAATGCCACATATGGCACAGGGTCATGTCCGCACTCTCGGGGCAGTATTTGCTCCTGGGCAAGTGTAGTGAGGCAGAGGACACCGAGCCCCTACTTAGGAACATGCCAGGGAGAGGAGGTGGAGGAGACCCCAGTAGCACCCTCCCCAGGAAGTGGCTCACACACACCTCCCAATCTGTAGGACTCCACCACTGCCAAACACAGCATGTGAGCAGCATGGAAGGAAGACAACCCACCCTGTCGCCCCCTCCCACCCACAGGCTCCTGGTCTAGCTTGCATTTTTCCATGCCTGCTTATCCCCGGGGCCTGGGAATAGAGAGGCTCCCTTAGGACATCTATGCCCCTGCAGGACAGTACCTGCTTCCTGGTCACTGCCACTGAGTGATCAAGCAACCACTCCCCCGCACCTGTTCTCCCCCACTACCCCAAGCATCCACCCTGGTCCTGGTCTTGTGCCAATTCCTGCCCCTGCTCCTGCCCCTTCAGCTTTTCTCCTTACCCCTCCATGGCCACCAATAACCCCACACATGAGGCAGTGACACCCCCTAGGCAGGCAGCCCCATTCTTGATCCCGTCCTCTTTCCTCTTCCTCCCCCATCCCAGGTTCTCTCCCCAGACCCTCCCTGGTTATATTTACCCCAAATAAATATCAGAGAGAGTTTATTAACTGAAAAATAGTGGGGTTATAATTTTGGGGTCAATCTCTCAAGAAGTTTATCAGTAACTTGCCCTACCAGATTTTTGCTTTACAGTGAGGTGTGTCAGATGCTGACACCTGCATCAGCAGAAGATATTCTGTAAAAGTGTGGGGGTGGAGATTGCCTTATGTCCTCTTCAGACCCCACTGCAGGTCATTATACTGTCTTCCTTTTGTACCAGCCCCTGATGCCAGCAAACGTGGTTGTTCTTAGAGCAAACATACAGACAGCAACTCCTCTGTCTCCTTTCTTCCCATATACGAGAGGATAGTTCAAAGGAAAAGAAAAAGATGTAAGAGTGAGCTGAAGCTCAGTCTTTCTGGATCAACCCTTGGAGCTAGTCTAAGATGGGGGTGTACCTCGAGTCACTCCTGGTGGGACATACTGCTTGGAGGCTGAATCTTATAACTTTTGAAGTTCTTAGATTTGTTGTCTCCCTCCCAGCTAGCCTATCTCAGCTGTCTGAAGTGGGACAGACCCCTGCCTATCAGGAACGTTGGAACAATTTTATAGTGGGGGTGCTGTGATCCAAGGAATCAAACTGTAAATCCTGTATATAATGGGAACTACATCAAGCCTGGGTGCTCCAGCACCCCCCACACCTATAGTTCCTGCACCTATGTTGCCTGTGGCAGGTTTTACCTTTTAAGCTTCTCCCCCCTCCCCCACCTTCCAAGCAGAACAAGCCTTGAGGTTGCTCCTCCTTGGTGGTGAATAGGGCCAGAAGATCTCATTAGTCTGCTGTTAGCCTGTGTGAGGACACTTTCATTCACAAACAGGAATCCCCAGATATCACTGAGAGGCTGTTCAGCTCAACACCGTTTCCCATTGTGGACCCCCAATCCTCCAGTACCAGGGTCATGATGGGCATCTGAGAGTGGTCACAGCACTACTGCATATCTGCTCCCACTGGCTGTCACAAGTACTCCTTGGGGACTCCTTGCAGACAGGTGTAGATTAGAGCACTTTAAGGTGCTCTGCTATATGCCAGGCCTGAAGGCTAGTGCCAGGATTGGTGGAGGGTGTATCACACCCTAAACCTGTTCACAGCGCTTATTTTTAAGTGCTTACATATATAAAGACATGCCACCAGTATGTTTTTATCTCTTTCATAATTTATCTGTAGTTTGTGCTGTATATTTTATATTTTCCATATAGACAGGGCTTATGGGCTAAATTCACTCCTGAATAGAGGAGAAGCACAAGAGCTATGCAAAATTTAGCTTCCATTTAGAGGAAGAGGAAGTGTGGTTGAAATGGTGCATAGACCTTGAGCTAGCCCCCTATATGAGGAAAAATTTCAATATTACTCTATAGTCACCACACGGCTAAAGATGGTGCTTATGCCTCAAGTATAGGAAATACTGAAACCCATTATTTTTATTGTACTATAACCTCTGATGCTAAAGAATTAAAACGTATAAAGATTGGCGCTTGGAAGTTGGCTGTAGTAAAGGAAGGGGTGAGAGAAAAATGAGAAGAGGTATTTAAATCTTTGAATACAAATGTCAAAACTACTAATGAGCCTGTGATGGACTGGGTCAGATCCCAAATAGGCCACACACCAGTCACACCGAGCGCTTCAGCTTCCAGAAGCCTCGCAAGCAAAACCCCTCTGACACTCCAGCTCTCGCTGTGCCCCAATCAGCCTCGCGCCTAACACACAGGTGAGGGGTTATAGAACCCAATCTCACCTTCTCCGAACAGGTTCTTCCGGTCCCAAGAAACCAGCCACAGATCCCAATTAACTTACACTCTGGATCTTACCCACAAGATCATGCTGAGCCAATTCTTTAGAATCTAAAATCTAAAGGTTTATTACTAAAAGAAAGAAAAGCATGAGAGTAAGGTTGTTAAAGGATAATGCATTAAATGCATCGAATCACCTAGTTCTCAGTACAGGTTCTTAGCAGAGATGATATAAACTGCTATCTTAAAAGTCTCTGGTGTACATCCTATGTCAGGATGGGTCCACAGCTCTTCCTGGCTCGTTGTTCCCTGCAAGGCTGCATCTGGGATCAGAAGCTGAACTCAAGACTAGATGGAGGGTGCACCATGGTACTTATATATCTCCCCTGACATCTCCCTGGCCAGAGAAGGTCACATGGTCCAACGACCTATCCCTGTGTCCCATGCTGGCAGCCCTTCAGCCCTGGGTGGTTTGCAGGTATCAGTCACATTCCTGAGGTGTGTATTGGCACCTAGAGATTCATTGTATCATTGCTAATAAGCATAGCCACTGGCTGAACATTCCTTACCCATTGCTCAGCCACAGACAGACAATTTTCCAGCATCCGTACAGAGTACATGTTTATAACTACACATACAGACATTGTACCAGCACATGAATAGCATACACAGAATCAGTAGAACACAAGGTTTCATGGGACACCTTACATGGCCCCCTTTGTATACACTTTGGGGCAAATAACCCCCTCTCCCCCATGGGTGCAGCAGTGATCTGGTTGCTTCCCTTAAAATCCAGTAATGTGACAGAAACCAAACGAGAACTCTCAAATTCTGAAGACATTTGAATCCAAACCTAATATCTCAGCCAAAATAGGTTCTAAAATGTTTCACAAAAGTGTAGATTTATCTAGGTTCTTCGTCCTTAACTTGAATGCATTATAAAAAGAGATACTCTATGTAATCTTCACCACCTATTCAAAAATGTTCCGACTGTCTCTGTCTGACTGTCTCTGTCTGTTGGGACCATCACTCTTGTCACTGCTACACTCCTTCTTTTACTTTTAAATGAACTTCAGTGAAAACAAGCTGCTTCTCTTTTCAGGGAAGTAAATGGGAAACACAAGTTTGATGTATAGTGAATCATGTTAATGACACAGGCTGCTTTGTCTGCTTAAATGCCAAAAAGTACATCTGACTTTGTAATGGGCTGCATAATTGTTTCATTGATATCTCAATTGGACTTTTGTTAGAACTCTGCTGTCTCCAACCTGTACAGTTTCAAAAAACAGGACTATGAGACACAATGTTTGATGCAATCACTGAGGACATGGTCTTGCCACAGAAATAATGTACTGGCACACAAGGGATATGTGCAGAATAACTTAAGGACTCAAACAGAAGATGAAATACACATTTGCTATTATTGGTTTTCTAGGGGATTGGCCATTTCTTTGACTACAGCTAAGATTTTGCCAGGTACAGCTATATAGTTATTCAGATTAGAGGTGATTTATACCAGCTGAAGTTCTGGCCAATTGTTTTAACAAAGAGAGCAAAAGGTCTGACAAATGTTTGAAAACTCCAAGCATTCCGCTATTTCTTTGTATTGAACATCAAAGAATATGACTGTTCTCTCCTGCCTTTGTAGGTATTCTATAGATAGAAGAACATCAGCTGCATGTAACAAAGCATTGGGCCGTTCAAACCTTATAAAGAAATCAACTGGTGAACTACTAAGATGAAAAGTCTAGTCTTCAAAATCATGCAGGTGTGAATGAGTTTTGCTGTGCCTCTCTCATTTAGAAAATGGAATCAGAAGGAAAACAAAAACAGATGTCTTAAATGGGCAATGCCACCTGGCACAACAAGTTTAAAACGAAGTGGGCAGAGTTTTTTAGCAAAATAAGTTCCATGGGATATTTCAGACAGATATACATGCTTTTAGAGTAGGTGGTTCCAGACTCTTACAAAGACAAAAGATTTTCTGGTAGATGCAAGGGGAGTGAACTCAAGTATTTATGAAAGGAATTTAGGCCTCTCAGTTTATCTTTTAAGGTCAAATTGAAAATTGTGATTAGCCAGGAGGAGGAAAGAAGGTCATATGTGTCTACAGCAGGAGACGTGTCCCTTAACACAGGGTATTGCATTTTCCCATTCTCTGACTAATCATGAACATCAAGTGATAGAGGAAATACTTCTCTGAAGGCTGGGAAGCCGGGTTCAGACATTAACATTTGGAATTTCTGTAGTTCCATTTTTAAATAATGTATCAGCCTTGCAGGGGCTAATTTATCTCTGTTTTACACCAGTATAATTCTGGTACATATTTGCTGAAATCAATGCAGTTATGTGGGCATAACAATGGTGAAACACTCTGGTAAACCAAACTTACAACTCTCATTAATTATTATAGCTGATCGAAAGAAAATTATATTTTTCATTGAAAATGTTGACTTTTCAGGGGAAAAAATTAAAAATCAAAACTTTTTGACTGAAAATGTCAACATGAAATTGCTGCCACAATGCCTCATGGAAACTGTAGTTTGGATGTCTGATGTCCCTATTCTCCTGTGTAGGTCAGTCTCCTCGGTGGACAGACTACTTCTCTCACGATGCACCAGTGTTTCCTCCTTTTACTGAACTTGAATGGTAGTTCATGAGAGAGCCTGAGCTAATATTGTAGCTTAGCAACACCAATCATAAATATTTTACAGCTGAGAGTCAAAGCTTCTTCCACTCAAGTCTATCAACTCTAATTCTCTGTTAGAACATGCTTCATTCTCTTGTGATTTAATACTTGCACATTCTAAAACATCAGGAATGCACACAAAAACGATATAGCTTTCATCTTTCACTATTTGAGAAAACTGTGCCCCTCCACCACAACCACCTCCCAGAAGCTGCAGTCCCCTCCTTTGGTTGGCCAATGTCAGCAGCAACATGTGAGTGCAGGTGTGGGGAAGAAGGCCAACAGGGTTACATTCCTCCACCCTAATTTCTACCAGGGTTTATATGCCCTCCCCTGAGCCCTGCTGCATACCATCAGTACCTTTAACGTGTGCTCCCTGCCCTCTGTCATCAGTTATGGATCATTCATCTCTAGCCAATGTCTTTCCAAATCCTTTATGCCCATTGCCCTTCCATAATGTACTAGTCAGATTTATATTAATAGTCCCTTAAGATAATTCCCTCTTATTATTTGTCTATGTGGCACCATGTATAACTTGGACACTAAATAAATCTTAAATATCAATACAACATGATATGCAGGTTTTCCTACCATCTCTCCTTAGGTGTGCAGTATCCTTTCTCTAGAAAATGTACCTATAGACATTTAAATCCTTCCTCTTTCATATTTGTGTAACACTTTTTGTGTACTTATATCCTCCCACTTTTTAGTCTACTTATAGCTACTATACCATTTTTGGCATATTTATACTCTTTCCCTTTAAATCATTTCTTCCTTTGAATCTAAGCCTCCAGCATATCCTATTTTTCATTGTTTTACTCTCCTTTATTTCCTTGCTCTTGTAGTTTGACCCTTTGGCCAATTAAATCCATGGAAGGACTCCTATTTAGATGTATGAAGCCCTTGGTATTTTTCAGCATTTCTTTCTTCCTTCTGTAGACTGGATCACACTATTCTATGTACATGTGTAACAATTCTCTTCACACCTTCAAAGAGAAAATAATGTCTTCGACAATCATGGTATCAGCCAACATTTTAAACCCAGGTTCCCAAAGTTAGGCTCCCAGATGCAAACGTGGGCACCTGAATAGAGCCATGGCCTGATTTTGAAAGAGTTGTTCAACACCCACACATCTCATTAATTTTAATGGGAGCTTCAGCTGCTCACCACCTTTAATAATCAGTCAACTTATATTCAGATTCCTAAATGTCTCTTTTAGGAATCTGAATTTAGGTACTCACATTTGAAAATGTTGGCTGAATCCTTTCACATTTCACTGTAATATTTAATGTGTTGCTATGCAGTTGCTGTAATCCCCTCATTATGCAGTTTTTTATATTGCCACAGCAACAAATACCACTGTGACTAGAGCGATAACAGCAATCAACTGGCTCAAAACAGCATCTCCTAATAAAGATCAAAGGAATGCAGAACACAATTATTTCTCACTTTTCTGCATCCCAGCGTGATGTGAAAAGTCGTAGTAATTTCACTGCATAGAAATCAAATCTCAACAATGCACTTGAATTGCAGTCCTAACCATCCACAGAAATAGAATTTCTCAAGATTAATCTTTTTTCTGTTCTTGCATCCTCATGGCATTGCTGTATAATTGTACTACATTTGCAAAAAAAGCAGCTATTTCAATAAATGAAATGGTTTACTTAAATAGAAGCAAGCTGGTTAGTTAAGACAAGTAATTAAGTGCTGAGTCTGAGCTTTATATTTTACATTTTATTTCCAATAACAGTGAATTTATTAAAAGCAAATACAACATAAAGAGTGTGAAATTCCAAACCAACTGATTTAACTCCTTTTTCCTGTTGTCCTTTCTAAATTCCTTCCCTGCATCTACTTTCACACTTGACTCCCTCTAAGCCTCAGCATTACAACTAACCTCAGGATCAGCCCTTAAAACACAGGCAGCACCCTAGGGGCTGCATCTAGACTGGCAAGTTTTTCTGCAAAAGTGGCTGCTTTTGTGGAAAAACTTGCCAGCTGTCTACACTGGCCGCTTGATTTTGCGCAAAAGCACTGATGTTCTACTGTCCGAAATCAGTGCTTCTTACGCAAATGCTTTGACGTTCCCGTTTGGGCAAAAGCCCTTTTCCAGAAATGCTTTTGCATAAAAGGGCCAGTGTAGACAGCTGAAAACTGTTTTGCACAAAAAAGCCCTGATAGCGAAAATGGCGATCGGGGCTTTCTTGTGCAAAACCCCGTCTAGATTGGCAAGGACGCTTTTCCACATAAAGTGCTTTTGCAGAAAAGCATCCGTGCCAATCTAGACGCTCTTTTCCGCAAATGCTTTTAACGGAAAAACTTTTCTGTTAAAAGCATTTGCGGAAAATCATGCCAGTCTAGACGTCGCCTAGGGGCAAACGTCTAGCCTCACTGAAATTGATGGATGTTGACTGATTTCTGATCACCTGTTTCTGCCACAGACCATTCCACTGGTCCTTGGTGTCTTATCCTTTTTCTGTTTTTTGGAACACTCTGTCTCTTTGTTTTTCTTCCCTACTATGTCATCTGGCTGCTCACTCCACCTTATTCTGGTATGGAACTTGTCTCCTCTCTTGCTTTCTACTTCAGCCTACATTTTGGGATGATATCCCAGGAAGTATGACTCCGCTTTCCAGCTTACTTCTTGAAACTGAAATCAATCTAGGGTCTGGGCTCTCTTCTGAAACATAGCATCGTCAGTCAGTGCCTATCCAGCCCAGGGTTAAGGCCACCATTCGTGACCCTGTAAAAAGTTGCTTCCTTAACACTGTGACACTTCACCCATCACTAGTTAAAATGAATGGAAGTAACCAGACAAAAGACACATTGTAGCAGACTTCCTGCAGCTCCAGCAGCATCACTACAGCACAGCTGGCGCCCCATGCAGAGTGACAAGCAAATAGTCTGGAAATCATCTGAGAAAGTGCAGTTTATCCGCTTTTTTCACCAGCTTAGCATTGCAAAGAATAAGGAAGACTGTAAAATAGTCTAGACTCGTGGGGCCCTGGTTCACTAGAAAACCCACCCTTCATGAGTGGAGTCCGACCGAACCTCTGAGGAACTGTGGGGCATTGATTTGACATTGTGTTGCCATGTATGATGCACTCCTGTTTTGACTCTGAATCAGCACACACTCATGCAAAATCAGAGAGGAACATCACCATGCAGTATTCAGGGGGTTTCATGGGATTATTTTGTGGCTTCCAGTGCCTCTGTTTATAGATATCAGCTATTTCTGCCATTTCCTGACTGTTTAAGGGAGCAGAAGTATAGTCCTCAGTGACTAACTTTCAAGCATAGGCAAGGCTTCTGTGACTGGCCCTCCATTGGCACTAGCTGAGCATTAGTTAGAGCCAATTAAATCCAAGACTTCATTAAATTCATCTGCCCATTCCTAAATCTCTGAATATTGCTCTAGAGCAGTGATACGCCATGGTTCAGGAGCCAAATTAGAGGTCAGCATTACCCAAAAAAGCCACAGTCAGATGAATTCATCATTTCATTCACTACAGTTATATTCATATTTAAACAGTATGATGGGAAATATTTAGTTTATATGTTTTATAAAAATTACATACATCATTCTCACACTAAATGGCCAATGGTATTATTTTATCAACGACAATGGGTTAACAGTAAAAGCATCCTGATTAATCACTTAGATCAATTAATAATAAGGGAGACGGGTAGCTCAGTGGTTTGAGTATTGGCCTGCTAAACCCAGGGTTGTGAATTCAATCTGGGGGGAGGGGCTATTTGGGGTAAATCTGGGTATGTCTACACTACCCCCCTAGTTTGAACTAGGAGGGTAATGTAGTCATACGGAGTTGCAAATGAAGCCCGGGATTTGAATTTCCTAGGAAGCCTAATCCGAACTAGCTAGTCCGTGCCGCGTGTAGCCGCGCGGCATGGGGTCCGACCTAGCCGGCATTTAAAAATGGCGCCGGCCGGCTTTATGCAAATGAAGCCCGGGAAATTCAAATCCCGGATTTCATTTGCAACTCCGTATGACTACATTACCCCCCCCAGTTCGAATTAGGGGGGTAGTGTAGACATACCCTCTGTCATGGTAGTTGGTCCTGCTATGAGGGCAAGGGACTGGACTTGATGACCTCTCCAGCTCTATGAGATAAGTATATCTCCATAATCAAATCACACAGTGTTTTAATATCATGTGCTGCAAAGAGCCACAGGAGACTCATGAGCCTCAGTCTGAGTATCACTGCCTTGGATAGCTATTAATCACAGACATAAACTATCACCCGAGATGCACTCTGTAGCTATACTTTTTCCCTGTGCAATATCACATTTTAACATTGTTTAGATGAGCAAGAATATAAGCAAAGAACAGATTTTGAATGATAGAGAAGAGGTGGTGATCAGCTCTGGATTAGCTGTAGAGGGGTAAAGGTTTTAGGCTGAATTTAGGACAAGTTTTGGAGTTAAAACGACAGTGCCAAAAACCCCTCATGAGCTGTTTCTGGGATTTCCCTGCTGTAGTGCGGCACTGCACTATTCCCAACATGGGCCTCTATAAGTACAGCTACAAGCTGGTCCTTGGCAGATAACGCTTATTTGGTGTTCCAGAAAGAATTCAGGAGGCTGGGTGTTTGTAGATGTTGTAAGACAGGTTCCAATGTACTTCACCTTCGAGTGTATCACAGCAAACATACTCTCCCTTCTGCCAAACAGAACGTTGGCTTTTCATTGCACAGTTCCAGCTGCTTGGCTGACAGAATCTGTTGTGGCAGAATGGTATGTATCCAAGCTCTAAGAAAAGTGCGGCTGGTCCTGCTTGTATGAATTGAGTTTCTGTTTGAATTTTGGCCCAGTGGAAAGTTGGCTGCTCATTTCACTAAAACGCACCCTGAATACTGAACACTTAATTAGTTTATGAACTTTGCAAGGAATCAAAAGACAGTGTCCAGAGACATTTCAGAGCTGGAGAGATTTTAATGGAACTATGCATAACACAGAAGGAGTTTTGGCTGGAAATTCTGAAAGGTACTTTCCAATCTGTATAGGCACACATATTAAAAATTTGTGGAGATATACTTACATTTATATTTTGTTTATTTTTTCTATGTCCTGTGCTTCCTTAGCCTTTATTCAACATTGTCTGTATGTGATATTAGTGGAATGGTTTACATGGAACCTACGAACACAACGAGCACTTCAGTTCTGATGCAAAGCCCTTTGAAATTGATGGAAAGACTCTCATTTTATTCCATGAGGATAAGATAGGGCCATTGGCATGCTAAAGGGAATCAGACTGAGCAAAAATCCTCTAGAAATCCCCAAGTGGCAAAGATCATATTCCAGCTATGCCATTTTTGGAAAGAAGATTCCATGCTCTCATTTCTGTTCCTGCCCACCTTTTCTGGCTGGTGTCTATCAGGGATTGTGAGTCAAAGCAGGAGTCAGGAAATAGAACAAAAGGTCAAAACGAGAGTCAGAGGCTGGATGCCAGAGCCAAGCCAGAGTCAGAGCCAGGAACAGAACTAAAAGCCAGGCCTGGAGTCAGTGGTCAGATGCCAGAGCCAATATGTTATACCTGTAGAAATAGAACTAGCAGAATCTTATTGGGAGGGATAAGGCAATATGTCACATTTATTGTGAAGGCAGAATTCATTTACTATCCCTAGTTACTAAAATTATCCATCACACATACTGTACACACAGTTCTACAGATGGGATGCAATTTTCAGTCTCAGTTGATCATGCTATTCTATTAGCAAGGTGGTCTAGACATGAGGAGGGGAACTGGGTCATGTCGGCACACACCAATGCTCCAGGAGGATGATTGTAGAACTGAGTGACCCAATCTTATAGTTTTGCACCCATCTTTTTATGTGATTTATTCCATAGAGCCTATCCCGTCCCACTGGCCCAAGACACTGTGGCTTCATCTACACTGCAGGGTTTTTGTGGAAAAAGCCTTTTGCACAAAAGTTTTTGTGCAAAAATTTCTTCAGGAAAAACGTGTCCACACCTCAAAGCGCATCGCAAAAGCAATATGTCCACACTGCATGACACTCTTGCGCAAGAAAGCTCCGATGGCCATTCACAGAATGGCCATCAGAGCACCCGTGCTTTTCCCGATAGGAGTTTTTCTTGTGCAAGAAACCCCTGCGGAGCATCCACACTTGCCTTTTTGCGCAAGAACTCTTGAGCAAAATTGAGTTATTCCTTCTGGGGAGAGGAATAACTCTACCAGCAAAAGCCCTCTCTTTTGAGGATTTATTTGTGCAAGAACGCTCTTGAGGTGTGGATGCTCCATGGGTTTTTGTGCAAAAACCTTGGGCTGTGTCTACATTGGCAAGATTTTGTGCAAAATCTTGCCGCCTGTCTACACTGGCCATGAGTATTTGTGCAAGAACACTGACGTTGTAATGTACAAAATCAGTGCTTCTTGCATAAATACTCTGACGCTCCCGCTCAGGAATAAGCCTTCTTGTGCAAGTATTCTTGAGCAAGAGGCCAGTGTAGACAGGTAACATTAATTTCTTGTGCAAGAAAGCCCGATGGCTAAAATGGCTATTGGAGCTTTCTTGCACAAGAGAATGTCTACACTGGCACAGATGCTTTTGCACAAAAGCACATGCCAGTGTATACGCTCTCTTGCGCAAATACTTTTAATGGAAAAACTTTTCCGTTAAAAGTATTTGTGCAATATCATGCCAGTGTAGATGCAGCCTTGTAGTGTAGATATAGTCTGTATGACTATGAGTCATCAGTTAATGGCAGATGGGAATTTGATCTTCTTTTCTTGATGGGGCTTTTGTCTTTCTCTTTCTTGGGTGGGTTCTTTTGCAGGGCTCATTCACATTGTTTTTCAGCCATGAAGGTGGTGCCGGTAGCTGGTCTACAAATGGGCTGGCTTCAGGGACTGAGTCCTTTACACTTACACACACACACACACACACACACACACACACACACACACACCACCCTTCCACTTTTACATAGATACTACCTAACTTTAAACAGAGTTAAAGCAGTACAAATTTTAAAATGGGGTTTCAGTCACAATATATAAAAAAAAGTTCCCAAAAAGTTACAACAGATTCTCCACAGGCAAATCTTAATAGGATACTAACAAAGTAATCCCAAATCCCATTCATAAAAATGAGGCAGCAATTCATGAGGTTATATAATGTCACTTTGGTAGATATAATTCATTAAAAGGGTAATTTCATTTTTCAGCCCTACAAAGATTCAGAGCCAGAATCAGAGTCAGAGAGTCAAGCCAAGCGTCAGTCAGAGAATGGCAGCAGGAACCAGGAACAGGGTGGAGCTAAAGTCAAGAACCAGGAATGAGGCTGGAAAGTAGCAGACAGCAGGATCAGCCACAGCTACAAGCCAGGAGCCACCTGATTGCACAGACAACTTCCTATCTCTTTCTGGCTCACAAAGAGTATTGGATACAACCAGGATTCTGACACTCTACCAAGAAGTTTTCTCTGGGCAGATACTTCAGTGGGGCTTAGTGCCCTAGGGTTCCCAATTCTACCCACATTAGTGGAGCTATTAGGTGATGTGGTGATAGCAGCAGCCCAGGGCTGTGTGGGCCCAAGTTCAGGACCTGTAGATCCTCACTATACAGAGCTGAATATGTGACCACTACATACATTTCACCCTCTCCCTTCAGGCAGTGATTCCTGTCAACAGGAAGAATCAAACCTGAGACCTCTGGAGCTTAGTGCATAAGCATCTATCACAGGAGCTAAAAGCCAGCTGGCTCTCAGCTAAGGCTGTAGAGCAGACTCATTATTCTCTCTGTAGGTGGTCTTGGTGCCACTAGAGGGGACAATAAACTATACCCTGAAGGTGTGTGGGTTAGAGTAGCAGACTCATTACACCGTGGTGGAAAGGTGCACTTTATGTTTCCCTTTGCACATCTTCCTTCTGTGTGATAGCATGACCCTGCATCTGTTAAATCAGTCCCTCCCAGTCAGGGCTCTGCGCATGTGTGGGTGAAGTAAAGTCCTTAAGTAAGCTTACATCATGACACAAATCTGTACTACTGGACCTAAACAGATAATCTCTTAGAATAATAGATCCTATATTACACTGTTGACAGGTACAGGTTCAAGGAAACAGTACAGAAAAGACCAACCAGCTTGTTACAACGTTATTCATAATAATGAATCTAATTATAACTGAAAACTTTTAAAAATATAAAAGTTTGAAAATATTCTTCAGTTTCCTTAATAGTTTCAGTTTCCCAGCTTTAAGAGAACACAATATGGAAGTTGTCAATATGAAATACTTTCATTGTGGATATTGATCATGCATTGTCTAATTTGTGATTCTAAATATTTCTTTGCTTCATAGGAATTGCTTACTCTTTTAAAATCTCCCTGAATATCTGATCTTACTATTTATTTTAGAAACATGTCTGTCTGTGAGGCCAGTTGTTTAAGTACTCCTCCTAAACAGTAAGAGCTATGACCACTACATTTGGTATGTGGCTTCCTCTTATCATAACTTAAAGCAAGGTCATGGTTTGTTGTGTCAGGATAAGGAGATGTGCCTGGAATTCGATTGTTTCTCAAAAAACAGAAAGAGAGCGGTCTGGCAGGAGGGAGTTATACTGAAGAATGACCACAAGGGGGCAGTAAGGAGCCAGAGATAGGAACCAGAACAGCTTTAACCTCATTGGGCCAGCAGGGGTAGAGAAAGGGACGGTATCTACTATATATTTTAGAAAGTTTATCTGTTTATGTGACTGTCTGTCTGTCTGTCTGTCTCCTGCTGGGGATCATGTACCCCTCTCCTGGCTGTACTTGCTGCAGCAGCCATGGACAGGAACTCCTCACCTGGCCCCAAGCTGCTGCAGTAAGAGAGGGCTGGCCCCAAGCTGCTGTCCTCTCTCTCCAGGGCAGCCTGCATACTGAACCCCCTATCCTCAACCCCAACACAGAGCAATGATTAAATGAAGAAAAGCAACACTTATTTGAGATAAGGACCCAAGCAACACTGGGTAAACCTTCTAGTAGTATATAAAGTAGTATATAAAAGCTAAATTATGCATGGTATTGATCTAATCATATAAACATATACTGAGCTCTAGTCATTTAAAATGCACCTAATTGACAATATATATGGCAGGGACATTTTTGAAAAGCAGATTAATGACTTGATGAAGTGATCAAGCATTTAGTGACTTTCAAGTGATTAATCACCTCAGCTTTTTCACGCATATGGTGTTTCATTATGGTCATTTAAATGTGTATATCATGCCAATCCATAAATTGAATAAGTCACAACATTAACACACATATGTATAATATAAACCTACTGTACTGGAAGTCTCCCTCTGCAGTGCCTGTGCTGCCACTCAGGTCAATGAGAGATTGTCTTTCTTAAGGATAGGAGTCAGAACCCATACACACCTAACCATTTTTCTGCAAAGTTAATCATTCTTCAAATGCTTACACTTACACACTCATGCAGGCACCCAAAGTAATCAGTTCCACTCACTCCACCTCCCCTTCTCCCCCCACTGTCCAATAGCACCACCCAGTTCCAAAACTCCATCAGTTCCGTACCCTTACCATATCCTTTTTTCGTCAGCCATGCTTTCTGGAGACTAGCTTGCATAGGAGCAGCCCAAAGCCTCTGCCCTCCACTCATGGAGTGGTGCAAAGACTTTTAATGCAAGGCAAAAATCTGGCCCACAGTGTGTAAAGCAAGGGCAGGGAACCTTTTTTGGGTCTGGGGCTGCTGACCCACAGAAAAATCAGTCGTGGTAACTGTAGGGTATATTGAGGCAGTCCATGGTATCTTGCTGAGAACTGACAAACTCAAATCTGAAAGTATTAGGCCAGTCCTGGGAAACATACAGTACAGCAGTTACTGTGACTCTGGTTCCCCTGGCAATCACATTCCAAAAGGGCCTCGCTTTGATAAGGCCAGTACCAAACAACCAAACAACCGTGCGGGATTGTTTTTCATTGTCTGCTTTGTTCCTAGAAAATAAGCTTGGTTCGCAAAGATCGCGCCGAGGCAATGCCACCCCCGCAGGAGACGCATTATATTTCCGGCTGACAAAATGACCATCAACTTGCCTTTATTTATGTTGGCTCATTTAGCTTGTTAGGAATAACTACCTGTATTAGTGACAACATGTTTAACTGGCAATGGGCGGAGATACTATGTAACTGTTGTAGACCATTGGCTTATGTGCATATCTCACTTCTGCTGCTAGACCTATCAAATCACTTCTCCTCCATCCATCTGCTACCTATATAATCTAATGTAGGTTTTGGTTAAGTTAGTGCTCACCGGGTTAACCCCGAATGAGTACTCCACCAGCTGTGTGAATCAATAAATCCTCTGCTTGTTTTCACCTGCACCCAGTGTGTCCAAGAAATTATTCCCTACAGTCACACACAAATGAGAAGCAAAACAAAAAACAAAAAAACCCTCATGGATGTGGCCCTTGACTAAGAAGGAAAAAGACACTTTCCACCTTCCCCTCACACAACAGGGGGGCCCAGGCAAATAGATTTTGGGTGCTTCAGCCCTGCAGGGCAGGGGCATGGGTGGGCTGGAGTGCCAATGCAGACTCCCTAATGCTGGGAGGGAGACCTGAACCTCGGGAGCTGGATTCAGGCAAGCTGGGGGCCTTATCTGGCCCCCAGGCCTTAGGTTTCCCATTCCTGGTGTAAAGATTGCAACATCTGGCTTTTGGATGTTCTTTTTTTTTTGGCCACCAATAATCCTTAAAGTGATGCATCAATAGTTCCACTGTTACTTCAGCAGTACTAATTCACACCCAGAGTCCAAAATAAATAGATTCCCTCTACCATCCCTGCCAATAAATCACTTTCAATTGAGATAGGTATTGATCTGATGGGTGGGCTCAGCTCTTCCCAAAAGGGGAGGATACAAATTCATCTTTCTGCCTGTATCTGGGAAGCCATGCATGAGAAAAATCAGACTCCTGATTATTAAAATTCACATCTTTCTTTTTGACAATCTTTATCTAGTAAATCTGACAAGCACATCAGTGGAGCGGCGCCAATTTATACCAGCGGAGAATTTGGCTCTGTAGTTTAATTTTTAAAAACGTTACATTATGAGTACCCATTTACAACTAACATATAGTGAATGGAATTTCAAATACCTTGTTCCCTTTTTATTATTTTAATTCAGAACATTCAGAATAATTATTGTTACATAGTGAGATTAAAATTAACACAGGATAAAAAGCAGTGTTACATTTGACAATGACATTCCATCTTGAAATTTTCCTGCCATTAGGTGTGCTTTTTAGGAGCCCAATCAAACAGCCAGTGAAGTTAAGGGGAGTTTATGAGTATGGATTGGCCCCTAGGAAACTATTTTATGTTAGTCAGGGATTTCCTAATGGCTCCTGATATCTCTATACAGTTAGTGCCAGTTGCCTTCAGTGGCTTGAGCAGCTTATTGTTTTTGTGCAGTGGACTCGGATGAACCACAGAGCACAACAACATCGCTGTGCTATCCCACTTCTTTGTAAGGAAGAATGAGATGTGCTTCCTCTCCATCCTGCTTCTCCTGCTTTGTTTTTATTTATTCATAGACAGAATGTATATTTTTGCACTCAGCTCCATAGGTAACTCAAATGAAGTGTGCAAATACTTGACTTCCCCCAAGTCATGTTCAATGGATCCTTTATTTACACACAATTTAACTTGATATTTCATTTTTTTTCAAGATGGCTGAGCAAAACCAAACAAAAATTACAGAGTTTGTTCAACTCCGCGTATTTCAGCTTCCTAGAGTAAGTTTCTTTTCAGGTTATTAGGTTATCAGGCCCAATAAACATCAAACTTCTGCTGGAAGAGAAACTGTCCAAAAGGAAAAACTTCAATCAGGAGATCATGAACGGGGGCTTTTATTTTGATTTCTCCAACACATTAAATTCATGGCTTCTTTGAATATCACGTAGCCAGATGTGCTCTGGGACAAATCATTCTAGGGCCAGCACCTTAGGACTTCCCTTAAAGTAGAGTAAACACTATTGTTCCAATCCGTCAACCAGGTCTGTGTAGGTTAATGCCTGTGTCCTGGCATTGAAATCAATTGATTAAATTGCAGGGTTAGGGTTTAAAATGAAATATTTGAAGAGGAAAAAAAACTCCCAAGTTGTAGTGGACAGGGAATAGAGGGGCCAGGGTGAAGAAAAAGGTCCCTGTGAGTTTTTGCCTCCCTAAGGACTGGTTCTTAATCATTACTGTCATTGGCGTTCTATCATTAATTGCAAGCAAGAGTGTGACCCTCAAGAATATGTGTCTCCTGCTAAAATTTCATCACAGTTTTTACTATTAAACCAGTAGAAAGGAGGAATAAGGGGAAACAACCAGCAACGTATAAATCATTTGAACATTTTAGTTCTGTGCCAGGGTAGTATTCAGGACTGAAGAAGTTTAGCCAGTACTGCAGTGACATTTGTAAATGAGAACACAGCAAGACTGGCAGCTTGGCTGGCACAAAGTGATGCCTTTTAAAGGGGCGGGGTGGGGGAATGAAAAAGAAGTCTGGCTTCATAAAAAGAGGGATTTCAGTCCAGCAACAGGGCTCAAGAAACAAAACAGAATTAAGAAACAAAAGCTGTGGCAAAAAGCGAGAGCAATCAGGACAGGAGAAAGTGTCGTGTGGAAATAGAGAGAGTAGGGGTGCAAGGGAATGGACAGCTATGAATTAAAAGGACCTGTGTAATGTCACAGGGCTTTGAAAAGCTAAATGAAAAGGAAAAGGCCAAGGAGAAAATAGATACTGATGTAAAGGAGAATGAATGGAAACAAGCCATTTAAAGAATATGTACACATTCACTCCCTGTGTTATTGTTTCAAATACTTTTTAATGATTATTATGCAGTCAATATTCCATTATTGAAATCCAAATTCACGTAATTTGGAGAATATGGACTGTTGGTTCAGCTGGTGTAGGTTGGTAGTGTATCCTGGGAAGGATTTATAGAGAAATTTATGTGGGTAGACTCGCCAATCTGACTATGAAGTTTCTAGGTTTGTTCTCCAATTCCCAGATTACAATACTGTAGAACTATACAGCCCTACCTCTGGAAGATCTGGAGGTCCAAAACTACAGTCACACTCACAGTGAGGATAATGAATTCTAATAAGCTTTTATTACAACAGGTGTTAAAATAAAAAGCAGAACAAATCATATAACACTGAGTATACAGATTAACTGAATTTCCTCTGATGATAACATAAGCGTATAGATCTAGTTACCTAACATGATACCATACTCACATAATCCTCTTCCCTGAGGCCGAGCATGAAAGGACCAGCCTCCCTCTGCTAGAGGGACCTGGGTGCCAGGTGGAATATAGAAACTTGGAAGCAAGACTTAGACAGAATAGATGATGCAAAGCAGAGATATGTATATATAAAAAGAAAGAGAAAAGAGCTTGTTTCCCGACTTCAAGAGAGAACAAAGAAACACTCCGGAGTGAGTCCCAGCTTTCTTAATACCTAGTTTTTATCCCCTTTCTTGCATCATGTCTGGCCCCAAAGTTGGACTTTGGACCCTGAGATTTTGTGGGTACACATCTCTGATTGGAGGATCATATTGGGGCGTTCATGAATATGTATTGATGAAACCACTTGACACCTCCTTGGAATCATTCCTAGCAGAGGAAGAGCGGGAAATTTTGCAGTTAGGTGCCAGGAAATCTGTTCTCTTCAGTTTGCTAAGCTTTGCAGTTTTTGGACTTATTTAATATCATGAGATACTAAGTCACAGTCCATCTGTGTACCAAAGGCCCAATTGAAGATTTTGCCACAGGGGTCTTTTATAATCTTATAGCAATTATAACAATAATTTAACCCTTTATTGATCACTACCCTATTGCTAAAGCTAATTCATACAGGATCAATCAAATCCTGCAGGTCTTGCATTACTGGCATACTACTAAAATATACGAAGAAAGGGATAGGATGGAAAAGATTTATCTTAGCAGGCTACAGTGGAGCTCCATTTCTCAATAGACATGGGATAATTTAGTGCAGTTGAAAATCTGCCCACTAATGTTGTAATTAAGTATTGCTTTTCAGTCACTTTCATCTTCACCAAAGAGTTGAGATTGTGATTTCTGTGGGAATGGCTTTAACTCTGTGTTTGTACAGAGTCTGCCTTGACTGGGGTGTGTAGGCACTACTATAATAAGAATGAGAAACAAAAATAATTATGATAATTTAGAAGTCAACTATGCTCTAAAACAGAGGCTGCAATCTATTTCCTAGATAGATTCCTTAGAGGTGGAAGAGAACCTTCCCTATCTCTCTGACATAGCAGGTAGTCACCATGATATCACCAGCCCTCCATACATTTGATGGCCAGAATATCACTTTACATCCATTGCTTTCCCCTATTACATACGAACATAAGAATGGCCATACTGGGTCAGATGCAGATGGGGAAAGGGAGGGTGTGGCGGGTCGGACCCGCCCCCTCCGGAAGCCCTGGGGTCCCCGCTGTGTCCGGAGGACGGGGGCTGGGCGGCACAGGCACAGAACGCTGCGGGAAGTCTCGGGCGGGGAGCACCGGGGCCGGCAACAGGCGGCAGGGCAGAGAGACAATGCCGGTGCGGCCAGGGGCCGGCCGTAGTGACGTCACCAGGGATGTCACCCTCATGCAGGGTGCGGGGGGATGACGTCAGAGGGGATGTCATCCGGGCGGGGGATTTAAATGGAGGAACCGGGCCAGCGAGAGAGGGGATCTCCCTGGTGAACAGAGATGGGAGTGAGCGGCAAGACGGTCCGAGACTTTGGAGTCCTTGGGGTGAGGCATAACCCCGGGGTCCTCTTACCCCGGGAAGAAGTGGCCCAGGGCGGGGGAGTGGACCCTGAGAGCGGGGGAGATTAGGGGTTTTCCGACCCCCTCCTCTCGGCCGGACCTAGGTCTGAACCTTAGGGCCCTGGGTCGGGGTTCGGAGCAAGGGCGGGCCCCGAACCCCCTTGTCCCCCCCAGTGGGCCATCATACCAGTCGGCGTTCTGTCGTGCAGGGGATAGTTCGCCCCGGCGCATCTATAGCACGACCTAAATGTAATAAACTTATAGACACTAACCAGACTAAGTGGGTTTGTTGCAGGGAACCCGGGAGTGGGGTACTCAGGGACAAGGAGAACCTCGTACACGTGGTGGAGAATGTGGGCACTTCCTGACCCCGAAACAGGGGTCTAGAGAGAGGTGGGTGGAACTAACAATATCCTCATTGGTAGGAAAGAAAAAAAAAGGAGAGAATGGAAGTGAATAAGATTTTGGAATGGCTAATGGAGAATCAAAAGCAGCAGCAACAACAACAGACACAGGCGCTGCAACAACTCCTCACTCAGTTTCAGGACCGACAAGACCAGATGTTGCGGGAACTGAGAGGGACCCCTGCTGGTTTAACGACCGAGGGAATAGGAAACCCGCTGGGAGGAGAAGGCGCAGGAGGCGTGGGATCGCATTTGCCCATACGCTTAACGAAGCTAGGACCGGAGGATGACCCAGAGGCGTTCCTGGTCACTTTTGAAAGAGTGGTGACCACAGCCAAGTGGCCACAAGAACACTGGGAGACGCTCCTGGCCCCCTACTTATCGGGATTGGCTCAGCTCACGTATCGGGGCATGTCCTCCCGCGATGCATTGTGTTACTACAAAGTCAAGGAAGCTATCCTAGACCAACTAGGGGTCACCCACGAGACATATCGCCGCCAATTCTGGGAAGCCCGGTACAACCTGCAGGAACGGCCGCGCACAGTGGCCCAGCGCGTGAAGGAAGCAGGAATGAAGTGGCTGGAACCCGAGACGAAAACGGGCGCACAAGTGGCCGATTTAGTTATTCTGGAACAATATGTACGGATTTTGCCCGCCGAAGGTCAACAATGGGTCTGACGCCATTTGCCCAAATCCCTGGAAGAAGCCGTCACCTTAATGGAATTCTTCCTTGCAGCGGAGCGGATGGAAGGGAAGGGGGCTCCTGGAAACCCACGGGAAGCTAAGAAGAGTGACCACACGGTCCCAAAGCCTACAGCCTCTCCACGAGCCGGGGACGGAAGGAAGCCGCCATTAGTACTATTCCCGGAGAGGAGGCTGGCCCCCCGGTGGAGCAGACCTACCAGCGGGGCAGAGGCCGCGCGAGAACCCGATACCAGCCCGGGACCCTCTAGTCAGGCAGAGATGACCCAAAAAGGGGCGTGCTATCAGTGTGGCCAAGAGGGGCATTTCAAAAAAATTGCCCCCTCAAGCCGCGCCCAGGTAATGAAGAAAATTAAGGTAAACGGGAAGTGGTTGGAGGCCGTATTAGACTCGGGCTGTGGGCAGACCCTCGTCTGGAAGAAAGTAATCTTCCCAGCTGCGGCAAAAGGCCCTCCAGTATCCCTACACTGCGTCCATGGGGACATACACTCTTATCCCACTATTCAAGTGAAAATAGAGGACGGAGTCCTAGCCGAGCTATGTACTGTGGCCGTGGCACCTAAGGATATGTCTACACTACCCCCCTAGTTCGAACTAGGGGGGGTAATGTAGTCATACGGAGTTGCAATGTGGAACGAGGTGTACAGCTAGTTCGGATTAGGAAGCCTAATCCGAACTAGCTAGTCCGTGCCGCGTAACTCAGGACCTAGATTCGAGATAAGCAACGACCGTCTATATTGGGTGGCTCTTGGAGACCTCCCTGGAGAGGAAAGGCGGCAGTTGTTAGTCCCTCGTCCCTATCAATGGAAAGTCTTGGAGTTGGCACATGAACACCCCTGGGCGGGACACCTAGGAATGGATAAAACACAGCAAAGGGTACTGCAATGTTTCTACTGGCCCGAGGTGTACCAAGAAATTAAGAACTTTTGTGCATCATGTCCCAATTGTCAGAAGACGACGGCGGTCAAAGTGCCTCCAGCCCCCCTGATCCCACTCCCTGTAGTTGGGACCCTGTTTGAGCGAATAGCTCTCGACCTCGTGGGGCCCCTTGAGAAATCAGGGCCCAGGCATGTCTATTTACTCGTCATAGTCGACTACCCCACCCGCTGCCCCGAGGCCATCCCCTTGAAGAAGGCGACAGCCCCGGTAATTGCCGAGGAGTTAGTGAAGTTGTTTTCCTGGGTCGGGCTACCCAAAGAACTATTGACTGATCAAGGGATGAACTTGACTTCGAAAATCATAGTCGATTTGTGTAAGACATTACAGATTAAAAAGCTGAGAACGGCAGTTTACCATCCCCAAACGGACGGCCTCGTAGAACGATTCAACTGAACCCTGAAGGGAATGCTGCGGAAGTTCATTCAAGATGACCCTCGCGACTGGGACAAGCTGCTACCAGCGTTAATGTTTGCCATACGAGAGGTACCTCAAGCATCGTTGGGGTACTCCCCCTTTGAGCTATTATATGGGCGATGGCCACGGGGAATTTTGGACCTCGTGAAGATAGGGTGGAAGGCGGAAGTATCACCAGCCCTGGGGGCGGCCCAATATGTGGAAAAATTGCGAAAGAATTTACACGCCCTGGTGGACTGGGCCCAAGGGAATTTACGGAAAGCCCAGGAGAGCCAGAAAACGTATTACGATAGGAAGGCCCAGACAAGGGAATTTGAGCCGGGTGACCAGGTACTCCTATTACTCCCGGTGGGTAATTCCAAATTATTAGCTCATTGGCAGGGACCCTTTCGCATAGTGAAGAAAGTAGGACCGGTAGATTACGAGGTGCGGGTAATCGACGAGAGACCCAAGTTTACCATGTAAAGACTGCCCAGAGGCAGCTCCGACTCCATAGCAGAGAGTGCTATGGTGTCCTGAATCAGGGCAATGATAGCAAGAAGAGAAAATGCTCTGCTGTTCCTCAGAGAGGTAGGCAAACAAACAGGGAAACCTGAGAAATGGCTGTCGGGGGGGGGGGTCCCTTTAAGCACGAGCCTCAAGCAGCAGCCACATGAGGTAACTACTGACCTGATGCCCTGCCTGAACCAGTTCTGGGTGGCCTTAAATGCAATTCAGTGTCCAATCAGTGTGGACACACTATTTTAAAATAGCTAAGTGGATCATAGAATCAATGTGAGCAAAATAAACTATTCCAGAATATCTCTTCCAGAATAGCTTCTGAAATAACACTGCTGTGTGGACATAGCCTAATGTCCTCAGGGGCACTAAAAGCAGGAAGTATTTTAAGATCTGGTTTACTGGTTTGAGTGAGATTGCCAGATTTGAAAACATATGTTTCTTAGTGAATGAAATCAAATATACCTAATAATATTAGACCTGGATATGCCATGATGGATATCAGCATAATTTGTGTAGCTTGTATTGCATTTTATCATAATGTTTGTATTAGATCATACACATTTGTACAGTTTGTGAATCCTTCCCAGTCTCTTCATTTCCTCTTACTACTCTCTGAAAAAACAATATATATATTACAACAGAAAGAAATACCAGCAAACAAAATGGCTGTTCTACACTGGGCCACTTATTCCGGAAAATCAGCCGCTTTTCCGGAATAAGCTGCGAGCTGTCTACACTGGCCCCTTGAATTTCCGGAAAAGCAACGACGCTCTACTGTACAAAATCAGCCGCTATTCCGGAAACCGTACGCTGTTCCCGCTTGGGCATAAGTCCTTATTCCGGAAAAGCTTTTCCAGAAAAGGGCCAGTGTAGACAGCTTTTCCGGAAAAGCAGAAGACATGGAAAAAAGCGGTTTGGACACCGCGAGACCCCGTAGGAGCCTGGACTTCCTGGTAACCCGAGCTCCTACAGAGCTCGGAGGCTGCTGGGCACCCGTGGCAGGAGCCTGCCGGAGAGCGTGCAGCTTGAGCTCTGGCACGTGGCGCTGTGCTGCCCAAGAGCCACCTCTGAGCCCAGCATGGCAGCTCCGGGTGGTGAGCCACCTGCACCTGCAGGGGAGGAAGCCCCCAGGGGCCGGAAACGCCGGGCCCCATCCTGGACCCCCAGGGAGCTGGAAACCCTCCTGGACCTGTGGCAGGAGGAGGAGGGTCTCCATGACCTGCAGTCCTGCCGCCACAATGCAGACTTGTACACGCGGCTGGCGCAGAACCTGGCACAGCAGGGACACCCCAGCCACAACAGCGAGCAGGTGCGGTCCAAAGTAAAAGAGCTGCGGCTGGGGTATGTGAACGCCACCGACAGAAGGGAGGCAGGACCCGATACCTGCCCCTATTACGACCGACTCAATGCTTTTCTGGGCCAGCCAGCCCCGGAAGCCCCAGCTGTCCCTGTGGACACCTGCCAGCGCCCCACCATCAACCGTCCCACCGAGCCAGGGGAGGGAGAAGACAGCGCCAGCGCGTCTGGCGGTGAGGAGGCCAGCGTTGCCACCGCCCAGCAGGCCCCCTCCAGCAGCTCCTCCGAGGCCGAGGCCGATGCCGGGGAGGAACCCACTGGTGAGTTTGTGCAGTTTGCACTCCCAACAGGCGGGGGGCGGAGGGCGGGGGGGGGGCAGGTGCTGGGAGGGAGGAGGGGGAGAGCATGTCACTCAGGCCACGTGAGCTGCACGCTGCGTAGCATGAGGCAGTTAGCAGCACGTGCAACCACGTGCAGCCTGGTGACCGAGCGGCACGTGGCCATGGCAGGCAGCTGCAGGGCACGCCTGGGACCGTGCTGCTCATACACATTCGGCGGGATCAGGGGAAAGGGTGGATGCCGGCTGGAACCGGCCAGGGCCCCAGGGACTCAGCCCAGAGCCCGCAGCTCCGCCAAGGGTGCAGCACGGAGAACGGCACACTGTCCCATGCCTCGCTGTGAGGCACCGCCAGCTACTATTGGGTACACCGTAGCGTCACGGTCCTGTGACCGTGGACCCCCACCGAGCCCCTCGCCTGCTCCCGGTGCCTTGGCTGCCTCCCCGAGGGAAGTCCCCACTGTGGCCACACATGTCCCTGGGCTACCTGGCTTGCAGGAGGGATAGTGGGAGGGGGAAGGGCCCCTGAGTGTTGCTGCAAGGATGGAACATCCCCCCACCCAGTCACTCTTCTGGTTCCATCCAGGAGATATCCCACGTGAGGGGATGTGAGAGCCCAGACCGCCTCTGCCAGATGTGCTCCCAGGCACTGCGTGGGGATGCATCTCGCTCCCTGTCTAACACCAGTGATTAGCCCAAAGCTTTTCACAGTCTCCACCTGCAGGGAGTTCCACAAGTGAACGCAGCACAAACACCCTCCCACCCTCCACAGGGCCAGGATACAGACCGGTGCTTACAGTACTGGAGGGGGGACCCTACTCCAGGAGCGGTCCTCCTTGCAAACATACAATACGGGGGCAGGAGGGGAACCAAGTGGGCCCAAGCCACACAACTGTGGGGTCACCTGGGCTTAGGGGTGGAGGGCATGCAGTGTGGGGACAGTGGACGGCCTGCCTGACTGACCCATCCTTTCTTCTCTTCCCTGCAGTGGGACCCAGCACCAGACCCTCCACTCCAGCAGCAGCGGTACCCCCAGCAGGCCAACCCCGGAGGCACAGGCTCCGCCAGAGGGACCAGCTGCTTCGCCGGCACGTCAACGCTGTAGAGGCAATCCAGGCCTCCATCGCGGAGCGGGTGCAGGGGGACCTGCAGTGGCGGCAGGAGGGCTGGGCTACCTTCCTGGCCGAATGCCGAGGGATGCGCACCACAATGGACACGCTGACGGCACATATTGTGCATGCGATTCACTATGGCATGGGCAGAGCCCAGGCCCCCGCCATCCCTCCCGTAGCACAGCTCATGCCCCCTCGCATCCCAGCTCCTGCCCCTGTTCCTGCCCCTCCTCCTATCCCATCTCCTGCCCCTGTTCCTGCCTCTACCCCTGCCCCTGCCCCTGACCACCTCCACGTGCAGCCTGCCCCAACGCAGTCTGCCCAGCGTGGGCAGGCTGGCCCCCGGAGGAGTGCTCGCAGGGGCCACCCGTCCCAGTAACTGCCCCCGCTCCTGTCCCAGTTGAAGGTCTCCCCCCCCTCCTGTCCCAGTTGAAGGTCTCCCCCCCCTTGTAAATAAACAGTTCTCTATTTTGCTGTTCATTCCTGTGTTGGGTATTGTGTAACTCTAGGTAGTGTACGAAATGATGTGAGATGCCAAGTAGCCACTTAAATTTAACATGGTGGCAAACTGTGGAGAACGAAATCTGCACTCTATCTCTGGGGGGGGGGGGGGCCCTTCGTAAGTGGTCAGTGGTTTGTGGTGCAGAAATAAATGCTGACACTTTTCGGTAAAATGTAAACCACAAACTATATTTACATAGATAAACTAGCAAGAACGGTTACAAGATGCACACAACAGATAATTAAACATAGTCTAGGCGCAGGGAGGACGATTGTGGTGTTGCTGGCCACCTCAATCCTTTGGTCCTTCCGGGCCTCAGGAGAGGAACAGCCAGGAGATCCCTCGATGGAAGATGACTGGAATCAGGTACACTGACTTCAGCCTTCCGCACGAACCCCGCATCCTCGTGGCTGTTCTTCGGGACAGGCGATGGTGGCCTAAACCCTAGCCTAAGCTAAAAAGAAAAACCCTAACTAAGCCCGACGCATCCGACGAACAGACTCGATGACGGCCGACATGCTTTGACCCGACGCTTTACAATTGGGGGAGAGCTAAGAGGAGGGGGTGGGGAAGGGTACGGGACGGGCGGGAGTAGTCTGGGGAGACCCAGGCGACCCTACTACGGGGCTTGGGCAAACATGTCCACCAGGGCCTCTCTGATGCGCACCGCATCCTGGCGCGCCTGGCGGACGGCAGCTGTGTCGGGCTGTTCCAACGTCTGTGCCTCGGCTGCCATCCGTGCAGGGAGGAAGGCCTCCCCACTGCGCTCCACAATGTTGTGGAGCACGCAGCACGCGGCCAGGACCTCCGTTGCATTCTGCTCACCCATCTCGAGACGGGTGAGCAAGCAACGGAAGTGGGCCTTTAAACGTCCAAAGGCCAGCTCCACTAGGTTTCGGGCCCGGTTGAGGCGGTCGTTGAACCAGGCTCGGTTCTGGTCCAGCTGCCCCGTGCAGGGCTGCATTAGCCAGTGCACCAGGGGGTAGGCCACGTCCCCGATGACGCAGATGGGCATAGGCACATCCCCGACAGTCAAGTCCCGTCGGGGGAAGTAGGTGCCCGCCTCCAACCTGCGATACAGTCCAGAGTTCCGGAGGATGCGGGCATCGTGTGCCCAGCTGGACCAGCCCCTGTAAATGTCCAGGAAGCGGCCCCAGTGGTCCATGAGGGCCTGCAGAACGATGGAGCAGTACCCCTGAAATGGGCCGCTTGATGCTCCGGGGCCCGGATGGGGATGTGGGTGGCGTTCAGGGCTCCCCCGCAGTTGGGGAACCCAAGGGCAGTGAAGCTGGCCATGGTATCATCCACGTCATGCAGGCGGATGATTCGCGGGAGCAGGACATCGTTTATGGCGTGGACGACCTGCAGAAGGGTGCAGAGAAACAGAAGGGAACACATCACATATGGCAGGGGTGAGTGTGCGCTCCTTTGGGCCCCCCCCCTTGATTCCCTCTGTCCTCTCGAACACACACACACACACCCCCCAGGGCCCTCCTCGCCGCACGCCCCACCCCCACCGGGCCTGTGCAAGAGAGGGGCGGCCCAAACCCCTGGGCGACCCAGCCGGGAGTCTTGGCTGTCCCTGGGCCTGGAGTGCAGCACCCTCTCCCCATCCCACTCCCCCTGGGACTTACCTCCACGACGATCACTCCGACAGTTGATCTTCCCACCCCGAACTGCTGGGCCACCAAGCGGTAGCTGTCCAGTGTGGCCAGCTTCCAGAGCGCGATGGCAACCCTCTTCTTCATGGGGATGGGTGCCCGCAGCTGGGTGGTGGCTCTCTGCTGCGTGGGGGTGAGCCAGGTGCACAGCTGCAGGAAGGTCCGCTTTCTCATTCGGAAATTCCGGATCCACTGGTGGTCGTCCCATCGTCTGAGGACCACCTGGTCCCACCAGTCGGTGCTGATGTCCAAATTCCAGACGGGCCGGTCTACGGTCGGGTGCTGATGCCACACAGTTGCCAGGGCCTCCCTAGTGAGGGAGTCCAAGGCGATCTCTGCCTCCTGGTCCATGAACAGCATGGCACCAGCCTGCAGCAGGAGCCGCAGCCACCTGTACAGCCCCAACAGGGGCCCGACCAGGCACGTGGCCACCCGTGGCTCCATAGCAGACAGAGCAGGGCAGAAAAAAAAACCCGCAGACAAAAGCAGTTGGGGGCAAAGGGTGGTGTCCCCAAAACTCACAGGGCAACCACAGACCCTGTGAAGGGTGTCAGTCCCTGGCAGAGGCCCCAAGGCACGGGAGCAGGAGACCAACGGCTGCCCGGCGAGACCCCTTTAACCACGTGTCTGAACGGCGCTCTGGCCCCGCCCCCGGAAAGGTCTGGTGGCCTTTGCCCTCTTCAAAATGGCTCCGGGCTTCTGCTTTTCCGGAAAAGCGTGCCGCCAATGTAGACGCACTTTTCTGGAAAAGCACTTCGTTACGACGATAACTCCGGGGCCAATGTAGACGCTCCTTTTCCAGAAAAACTGAAAACGGAATAGTAATCCGATAAGCATTTCCGGAAAAAGGTGCCAGTGTAGACGTAGCCAATATGTATAAACTGTTGTTGTAGGCTTTCTGATTACATATCCATGATGAAATAAAACTCTGAGCATCTCATCCAACCCATTTTTTCTATGGTTTTGCACAAACATTGCCTTTGTTTTTAATTTAGATGGGTGTATACACTCTCCTTCATCCACAGTTCTGATTCCCGGCACTTCTAAGATTTATAGTGCACAATCACCAAAATCATCAGAAATCTTGAATGGTGCAAAACCATACTGCAGGTTGTCCTATTAAGACTAATTAATATTACATTTCTTTGACAATTATTTTACAAGCTAGATATTTGGATACAAAATGCATGCATGTTTCTGGTGCTCCAGAATAAAAATAAAAAAATTCAACCTGGCTTATTGAGATGAGCTTCAAGTAGATGCAAATGAAAACATCAGGCTGCACACTATCTTTTATCTGTGTACAGCACTCTTATTGACTTCAGCAGGAACCAAGCTAGCAGATTGTGGGCAGTATATGCCTATTAATGGAAAGTTTAGAAGCAGTTTTCAAATTGTTTTAAGTTTTCATTTGCATGAAATAGGCTGGAGTTTAATTCTACTGGGAAGAGATCCAATCGTTTCTGTGCATTATTTACATATAAAAGGTGTTCTTTAATGTTAATGGACTGTACAATATAATGAGTTTGCCACGGTGAAACAAGTGGCTTAAATAAGCTTTTTCCAGTTATGTAAATATATATATTTGGTGATGACTTACCGTATTGCTTATGTCAGTCACCACGTCTATTTTAAATGTTAATCCTGTGCGATTTATTCATACATTCACAATATTATTCCTGATCTCCTGAAAACCTTAGTATGCCACTTTTTTCCTTGTCAGTTGATACTCCACCCTCCGGAGTCGTTAGATGTTGCATAAAGGATAGGAGATAAAAAGAGGAAGAGAAAAACCAAGGAATTTGTAATGGCATGAATTAAAAAACAAAGAATCAGTAACTAATGAGTAGAAAGTCTCCTACAGTATGTCATTCATTTAGCTCTCTCCATACATGGTAGTACCAGATGGCACACTCTGGGAGTTGCATGTTCCCCTCTATGCTCTAACACTACTAAAGAGGTGATGAGAAAAAAGGAGATGAGATGGATAACACCAATCTGCCCAGCAGAAAATTATTATGATTACATAACTAATGATCCAGGGAATTAGACAATACCAAAAACAGGAAGCAAGCCAAATTTGTGCTGGGACACATTGAGGCAACAGAGGCAATTGGATGACAGCATAAGAATGGATTCTGTGCAGCATGTATAGTAAATATGGTTAGGGGGATTTTTCATTATAATACATTCAAGACTATACTCAGTTCACTTGACAGCACGTTCTACAGAAGTTAGGCATGTAGAAAGTCACGTTCCATAGTTTTCAAAGGAATTAACAGGTGGCACTGTTTAGAATTATCACCCTGGCAATGTTCAGCTCTGCCTTACCACTTGATTTTCCACTAGAGTCAGTAGGGGTATGTCTACACTAGCTCATTAATTCGAGCTAGGCAAATCAGGCAACCGGAGTTACAAATGAAGCCCGGGATTTAGATATCCTGGGCTTTATTTTCATGTTCCCGTCCAGCCACCATTTTTAAATCCCCCTTAGTTCGAACGAACTGCCCACGGCTACACGTGGCAATTTAAAGTTAATACGAACTAAATCCTTAGTTTGGATTAACTGTTACATTCCTCATTCCATGAGGAGTAACGGTAGTTCAAATTAGGATCTTTAATTCGAACTACCTACTCCATGCCGCGTGTAGCAGCGGGCACGGAGTTCGGACTAAGGGGGATTTAAAAATGGCGGCGTCCGGGAACATGCAAATGAAGCCTGGGATATTTAAATCCTGGGCTTCATTTGCAACTCCGCTTGCCCTCATTACCCTACCTAGCTCGAACTAACGAGCTAGTGTAGACATACCCAAAGAGTTATAAATATGTACTGTGGGTATCAGAGCTGGAGACACAGCAACATAACATTTAAGGCATCCAGAGCTGCAGTGCGGTTGGTGACACAACTCTCTTCTGGTCTGGATTGAGCTCCAAAGTGAAGCATTCGTTTTTGCACCTAGAATAATTTTAGAGGTAATAAGGCCATCAAGATGCGAGTAGAACTTGATCATTGGGTCTACCAGGTGACCCAAAAGCATTTAGATCCCTAGCCTTACTCAGACAAAGGCAAGGAACAGCTACCTATTTTCTAAGGCTGGTTCAGGAAAAAAAAAAAGATTAGGAAATACTGCTTCAGTGACACATGGGAGTTGTAGTTTGGATGTGTCAAGCTCCCAGGCCAACTTCCTGGGTCATACTACATCACCCAGGGGGCACCCCGTGTCATCTTGTGCAGAGGGGAAGTGTGACATCAAGGTAGTCCCTGACAATGGTTCATAAGTGAAGATACAGTCCAGTCAGACACCAGCCTTGAGAAGAGACTGTAACCGAGGCAACCTAACTAGAGCTGTCACTGTAGCAGCATAACAAATCAGAATATTTCAGTTTCGGGGCATTTGCTTTGTTGAGTAAAAAAGTCAATGTTTTTAGCAGAAATCAGACAGTTTTTGAAAAAATATGGTTTCATTTATTCAAACATCCAATTTTCCATCAAAATTAGTTTTGACAGAACATTTTTGACCATCCCTAGTATTTTCTTCATGGGATTGAGAAAGAGATTCTGGTCTCTGTTTCCATTATAACCTCCTTTTTAGAGGTTCTATATATAACTTCACCAGGTGGAAGCTTGCTATACAAGGACTCAACCTGGGTATTATTTATAAAATTATATTTGATTTGTAGTGATTATTTATTTGGATTTGGTAGCTTAGAGGTTTGGCACTGGGACACGGAAAAGCCCAAGCTGAAATCAAATGCAGATTTTTACCATCTGTTGCCCTATGTAAATGAGCTGATGATCTCATTCCATGTTTTAAACAGGTGTCCACATACCAAAAAATGCAAATACAAATGACACGTTTGTTGACAGTCTCCTCAGATTAATTGGGCTGCAGGTGTGAGCAAATTCTCACATCAAGAGGCTAGAAAACACATTTTCAGAGCTGTCTGATGAACCTCGAGCTGCTGCTGTCTGTGTTGTTGCCAGATCATAGCAGCTTTGATGGACTAAGAATTCAATGTACATTCATTGACACGATGACCCCCTTAGATACATTCATTAAATAACATTCAGATACAGAGGCCTTTAACAGGGATCATAGAATCAATGTGAGCAAAAGAAGAGTGGATTTTGTTCTTCCAAAAAATAATTTAAAAACTGCATAGAATAATGCAATTAAGAAACTTAATCATATCCAGAAATCCATGATCTTTTGTATTAATTGGTATTTGAGGAATATATATACATTATATGGAGAAGTTCAGTTGGCAGCTAAGAGGTTCCTCTGGATTTATGCTAGGATAAGTTCAGAAACTGTCTGAGAGTCTCTCAAATTCAGGACATTTTTAAGACCCTCAGTTTTTAATGGAGTCAATAAAAACATTTTGTTTTGATAATTTCAAAATGTTTTGTTTTTTATTTTTAAACTCTTATAGAAATGAACTTACATTGTGAAATGAAAATTGGTTTTGAACTAGGAAATGGAAACTTTTAATTCCCAAAGTATTAAAAAGGGGTCATTTTGAAAATATTGAAATGGGAAATTCATCAAAACCAATCATTTCCCTGTTTTGAACAGCAGCAGCAAAAAATGATTTATCAAAACATTCCCAGACAGCACAACTCCTGAAGATAGGCTGTTATTAATATACATACATATATAAATATTTCTACATGCATAAAAAGGTGAGATCTGTTTCATACTCACTAAGCAGCATTTAAAAAAACACAACAATATAAACTGAAGATTATAGGTCACATCTTTTTGGTTTCCATGGACCTTTGCCAATTAATTTCAGTGGAGGATCTCACTACAGAATTATGTTATCATACTTTTAGGTCTATATTTCTTTGCTCTGAATTAATTAAGCTACTGATCCAGACAAACCGGTTGCTCTAGGATCTGATCCCTAAATATAATTTAGAATTGTTATAAGGAGAATTTAGTTTTGGATTTAGGTTTACCATATTTGGTATTCCAAAGTCTCAACTTAAGGTAATTTTGGAATCAATGGCACTCCTGTACATTTGCAACAACGAAAATTTTGCTTAGAAGTTTAAAACTCTGCTTAATGTAGATATAGATAATTTACTTTCTTATATGGAAAGGATATTTTTTTTTCTTTCCTAGTGTTCATGTAGGGAGGATGTTACAAACACTTTGGAGGACAGGATTAGAATTCAAAATGACCTTGACAAAGAGGAGGATCAGTCTGAACTCAACAAGATGAAATTCAAGACAAAGGCAAAATGCTTAGAAAAGAACCAAACCCTCAACTAATCCTAAAATGCGGAATAAATGGGGAGGTGGCAGAACTACTGAAAAAGTTTTGAGGGTTACAGATGGTCCCAAATAGAATATGAGTCAATAATGTGATACAGTTGCAAACAGGGCTAAAGTCATTTGGAGCATATGATTATGAGTTTTATTATTTGTTTTATGACAATTATAGGAGATAATTGTCCCACTGTACTTGGCATGGAAAAACCTGTACTTATTATTTCCAATACCTGGTGTCACCCTTTAGGAAAGACATGAACAAATGGGAGATAGTCCAGAAGAGAGCAACTAAACTTATAAAAGATTTAGAAAACCTGACTTATGAGGAAAGGCTGAGAAAGCTGGGCATGTTTATTTGTGACAAAAGAAGTTTGAGAGGGGACATGACAATAATCTTCAAATTATTATAAAGGCCTGTTATAAGAAAGATTATTATCAACTATTCTCTATGACCACTGAAAGCAGGGTGAGAAGTAAAGGACTTATGAGATATAGGTTAGATATTTAAAAAACACTTTCTAACTTGAAGGGTCAATAAACTCTGGGATAGGCTTCCAAGGAGGTAGTAGAATTCCTATTATTTAGAGGGTTTTAAGAACAGGTTGGACAAACACCTGTCAGGGAAGGTCTAGGTCAGTGGTTTCCAACCTTTTTAAGCACGAGATCACTTTTTAAATTTAAGTGCAATCCACAATCTCTCTCTAACCCAAATGCCCTAGCCCTGCCTCTTTCCCGCCTCTTCTCCAAGGTCCCGCCCCTGCTCACTCCATCCTCCCTCTCTTGCTCATCCTCATTCACTTTCATCAGGCTGGGGCAGAGGGTTGGGGTACAGGTTCTGGTCTTGGATTAAGGATCTGGAGTGTGAGGAGGCTCTGAGCTGTTCTTGGGGCAGGCAGTTGGGGTGCTGTAGGGGTCCCAGGCTCTGGGAAGGCATTTAGATTCAGCGGTGCTTGGGCTTGGGGTGCAGGAGGAGGTTCATGATTGGGGTCGGAGTTTGGGATGTGGGCTCCAGCTAGGAACTGCTGGTGGCTCCTGGGTGGTGATGCAGTGGAGCTAAAGCAGTCTCACCCCTATCCTGACCCTGGACAACTCCCGAAAGCAGCCAGAAAACTCCATCTCAAGTCCTGTTGTGCCCCGACTCCGCTCTGTGGAGACAGGATACAGAGTGGGAGGGGGCACCTTGACATCAGCATCCCTCCTCTCCTTCCCCTGCCCTGCACACAAATCATGAGTCTCCCCAGAGGGAGGGGCAACTCCAAGACAAAGGGCAGGAGATGTGCAGCAGTAGAGGGAGGGGCAGTTGAAGTGCTGTCACTTGATAGCTTCTTGGCCAAACCAGTCAAGATCACCTGTCAGAGGCTCCAAGATCTACCAGTAGATCCCGATTGGTTGGGGACCACTGCTCTAGGTCCTGCCTTCATGCAGGGAGCTGGACTTAATGACTTTGCAAGCTCCCTTCCAACCTGACTTTCCTATGATTCTATGAAGTGTTTGCACATATTCCAAGCCCTGTGGCAGGTGATTTCTCTAGATCTCCAACAATGCATTTATAAAACAATTAACTACAATCATTATCATCATAACTTTACATGGAAATTCTAGGTAAGTCTTATGTGCATGTTTTTTTCCTGACTGCTGCATGAATGATGGGGAAACTGAATTTGTTGTTGTTACTCTGCATGTCACATTTAATTGATTTTATAAGTGTTTTTATGAAAAGAAGCAGACAGCAATCAGAGTTCATTAGAAGTACAGGAGGCTACTAAATGGAGTATTATGAAATCAAAATAATCAATCAGTCTAATCTTGTTAAATTACGTAATGCACCCGGGTCATGCTATTTGGGAGCTATCTGGAAAAGAGAAGGATAGCTAGAGTCTTAACAATTTTTGCACATATGTTCCTTCTAGTTCAGGGCTAAGACTGTATTTCCTTGATTCTTACTTCCATTTCTATTGCTCAAAATGGGTGGTTTAGCCATTATGACAGCACTATTTGCTATTTGGTGTGTGCTTCAGTTAGCGGAGGCAAAAAAAGTTTGACACTTTTTGTATCTGTCAGCTAACCAGAATTGTTCTTTCCTGTGCAATTAGCAAGGAGCCAGGATACCTTCAAATACACAAATAGATATATGATGAAGGGCCAAGGTTGGTGTGATAGTGGGCTTAATGTCTCAGACTTTTTTGCAGTCTCTTTCACCCTTTGATACTTACACAAACTTCAGCCTAAAGAAAGTTACACAATTCTGCATATACCAAATCCATGCTAAAAAGGACAAAATAGTCTCTTCTATATCTGGAAGAGTGAAAGTGAAAATGGGATGGCTTTCATATTTATTTTATTAACTGCTAATGTAGTCCTGTTTTACAACAGCATGATATAGTGCTGCTTTCACAGTTAGGGAAGGCTATATATTAATATTTAATTTAAGATGTGGTTTCTACTGTAACCTCATTTTTCAGCTGCCCAGACTTTCTTATACAAGTTCCTTTCAGGATGAAATTATGCTTGGTCTCAACCCAAAGGTGATTTTTTTGGAAAGTGCAAGCAAAACCAGCTCAGCAGTTTCTGAGTTTCTGTGAATGGGAATAATATATTTTCTCATATGCATGGACTGAAATTGTGCACTCAAACTTAACACTCACTATACTAGGGCAGACCAATGGTTCATTTAGCCCACTATCCTGGCACAGTGCTAGAGCTCCAGGAGACCCTACAGAATAGGCAGTTGATGTGACCCAACTACTTTCCCTCCCAGCTTCTGGCGGTCAGAGGTTTAGAGTCACCCTCAATATGGGGATCCACCCCGATCATCTTGGCTAAAAAACACAGATGGACCTAGCCTCAGTGAACTTGTCTAGTTCTTTTTTCTAACCTGGTAATACCGATTAAATGGGTTTCATGAGCTAATTGTACATTGTGTGAAAAAGTACTTTCTTGAGCTTGTATTAAACTTGCTGCCTATTCATTTCATCAGGTGACCTTTGGCTAAAGAATCTCTCAGGATATGTCTACACTACATAGTTTTTTCAGAAAAAAAGCTGTTTTTCTGAAAAATCTTCACTTACATTCACACTCCATTCGCATTCTTTTGAAAAAAATATCAAAAGAACAGAAGGGCTTTTCTGACATTGGTAAACCTCTTTCTGGGAGGAAGAAGCCTTTTTCCGAAAGAGCTCTTTTGGAAAAAGGCAGGTGTGGACAGGGAAGAGGGAGTTCTTTCAAAAGAAGAGGAAAGAGGAAAAAGCACAGGCACTCTGGTGGCCACTCCATCCATAGTAATCACAGATTAATTGCGAGATAGAATCCATTCAGTGTGAATGCTATCTTTCGAAAAAGCAGATCGCTTTTTTGATGTGCTTTTGCTGTGTAGATGCTCTATTTCGGAAGAAGTTTTTTTGGAAGATCTCTTCCGGAAAAAGCTTCTTCCGAAAAAAGCCTGTAGTCTAGACATAGCCTCACTCCATCTGTTCTTGCATGACCACAGTTTCTGAGTGAATCACACGCATACAGACACACACTCAGACGCACACAGTTACCCAAAGCAATTCTCAGCAAAAGCTCCAGAATGTGTTTATGCATACTTTATGTCTTAGGTGTGGGTTTATTTTTACAGTGAATTTAATTGAAGGGTAAATTCACACCTATCAATATCAATGGAATTTTAATTCAGCCCAGATTATGATGTCAGCCAGATCCTAATGTATTGTGAAACAGACACACAGACAACCCTGTTTGAGTTCTTTTAAAGTCAAACTATATCTTCTCTTGCTTTTATATTTCAGTTAACACTCCAGGACAGAGTATTGGAAAATCATTACTTTTTTCCAGTCACCATTCTGAAATGTCCAAATTTCAAGAGTAACATGGTATTCCTTTGTGGATGGAGATTTAATTCATTACATTCTTTTTTAATCAAAAGGGCATTATTATGCTACCCAGACTTCAGCTAATTATGGTCTTTGGCCATTTCCTTCTGGAATATAAATGCTAATATATATTAAGCACACATACCTGGCTCTCTAACCTGCATCTTATGTCATGGGACTGCTGTAATTTAATCCTTATGCATCCACTAAAATACTCTAATTTATTCTGTAGTGGCTCTTCACTGCTCTCAAGTAACAGCATTTTAATATAGTAGGTTGCTGAAAAGAGGGAGATCTCAAAAGAGAATAGACGTCTATCTCTAAAGACATCTACTCCACCTTTAACCAGTATATTTATCTTCAAAAAATAATACCCATCAGATGTGAGCTGCACAGACACTGAAACTTCCCAATGTATTCTAACACAAAAGGAACATAACTGGTCTATTGAAAAGATGGACTGAGGTGGTCTTTGTTCTAAACCAGTTATTTCTAAAATCACATCATAATTTAGAATAATGGAATACTAGAACTGGAAGGGACCTTGAGAAGTCATCACCTCCAGTCCCCTGCTCTCAAGGCAGGACCAAGCACCACCTAGATCGGGGGTGGGCAAATTCTGGCCTGCAGGCCTGATCCTGTCCACAGAGTTAGTCTCTGGCAGGCCCCCACCTCCATGTCTACCTGTGCCTCTGCAGGTATCAGATGATCGCAGCTCTGGTTGGCCGCAAATCACCGTTTGCATCCAACACCAGTGATATCCCAGTCCTTGGCACTTCCTGCCACTCACATTGGCTGTGAAAAGTGATTCATGGCCATCCAGAGCTGCGATCCTCCGATACCTGCTGAGGTGAAGGTCAACATAGTGGTGGTGGCCCACCAGGGACTAATCCTGCTGGTTGTTGTTTTTTTATTGTCCAACCCTGATCTAGATAATCCCTGAGAGATATCTATCTAACCTGCTCTTAAATATCTCCATTGATGGAGATTCCACAGCCTCCCTAGGCAATTTATTCCAGTGTTTAATCACCTTGACAATTAGGTAGTTTTTCCTAATGTCCAATCTAACCTACCCTGGCTGCAATTTAAGCTCATAACTTATGTTTGTGCACTGTATTTATGAACTTTTTCACCAGTTGTTGTTTCTTAATCTCAGTTCATTTAGATTTTATGTTTGAAATCTTTCTTTTCATTCACAATTCTAATGAAGCTATCTCTAAGCTGTCTGAAATGCCTGCTGTTCTCTCTGATACCATAGATTTGGTGAGCTTCACATACATTTCCAATGAAGCAGCAGTTAATGTATTTCTTTAATGAAACAAAGCAAGACCATGTATTGGCAAACAAGCAATTTCTTGGAAAAGTACAATTTAGCATGTGAAATATTTTTCTGGAGATGCACATTTATTTTAAGGCGTATTTGGAGAACATCTGTATAGCAGTTTAAGTACTCACCTCCCATATATTTCAATTCCATGGATGGCACTGGTTACTCAGGGGCCAGATTCTTGTAAATTAGTCTTCACCAGATGCTTTGTCATGTTCTAAATTGCTGTAAAACCTATCAAGCTATATTAGTCACATAAAAGCAACAGAATAGTTGCAGAACTATCGCTTAAAGGAATTATGTTTTATTTGATTGTTATCCATTAAACAAAAGGAATTTCATCATCCCGACCCACTTGAACCTTATTTTTAGATGTTTGTGATAGAATCTTTAGCTTTGTCAAACTTAAAAGTGTAAAGCGCAGCTGTGGCAGTGTGGCCATGGTGGGACCCCTAGGAAAGAGCTCTCCCAGCACTCCAGGTAAACCACCTCCATCAGAGGAGTAGCTAACTGTGCTGGGAGTGCAGGTCCCAGTGCTGTAGTCTGGTTTACACTCAGGATAAATCTGCAATACAGAGTTTTGTCAGAAAAACGGTTGTTTTTCCGACAAAACTTGAGGAATGTCCACACTGCAATTGCGTTCTTCCACAAGAAAATCAAAAGAACAGAGGGGTTTTTCCAGCATTGGTAATCTTCATTAGAATCTTAGAACTGTAGAGCTGGAAGAGACCTCAGAAGGTCATCAAGTCCAGCCCCCTGACCTAGGCAGGACCAATCCCAACTAAATCAATCCGGCCAGGGCTTTGTCAAGAAGAAGCCTTTTTGTGAAAGAGCTCTTTCACAAAAAGGCATGTATGGATGGGGAAGAGGGAGTTCTTTGGAAGAAGAGGAAAGAGGAAAAAGCACAGGTGCCCTGGTGGCCATTTCATCCATAGCAATCACAGCTTACATGTGAGAGAGTATCCATTCAGTCTGGATGCTATCTTTCGAAAAAGCAGATCGCAGTGCACACTTTTGCAGTGTGTAGCCTGTAGTCTAGAGGTAGACTTCACAGCACTGTAATGTGCTATATTGGGGGAAATTTCTTTGAGCCAGCAAGTTGCAATGCAATAATGTGGCAGTGTAGACTTAGCCTTTAATAAAGATTAAAGACTATAGTTGCAGTCTGCATTATATGCTTTCTTTTTTCCCCTGTCATTGTTAAGTCTAAGCAGGGCTCATTAATTATGGCTTTTTAATTTATATCTGCTGTGAAAAGGTAGGCTGGAAAATGTCTAGCAGCTTCTTATTAACTTGCATGCATATTTTAAAGCAGATGCACATTGAAAACCCAATTGTTACCAAACCGGGTCATTCATTTTACCTCTGATCCTTCCAACTGCTTTTTTTTTCATGAGTATCTTTACTCATGCGAGTAGTTTCACTGCATTCATGTTAAATACTCACATTCTGATGTTTGCATGAAGTTTTACTTACTAACAAATCAAAAACTTTGGTATACTTAATCCACAGATAGCTAAATACATTCTAAGTTCAAATTCAACAAAACACCTAACCTAAACATGTGTTTAAATTTGTTATTCAACAAATTAAATACATGCATAATTTTAAATTTAAAACACAGGTGAAATTGCATTGAAATCTATGGGACCTAAACACATGCTTAAGTGCTTTGCAGAATAGCAAGGGATGGCTGAATTTAGGACCATAATGCTAATAACCATAAATGCATAAGCATAAAGGCAGCTTGTAAATGTTTTCAACATATATCAGGTTTATGACATTATTTTTACCATTTAATATGATTTTCTTAGCATTCACTTTAAATGTATTGTATATTCATATTGCGATAAGAAAAATAAGATTTAATTCACCTTTCATTCTGGTTTACTACTTCTGGTTTACATTCACTAAGTCATTCCAGGAGGAATAACAGCTAATTAAATTTAGAGCTTTAATTCAGAATCCCGTTTCAGTGCCGCATGTAGACGCGAGCAGTTAATTCGGGCTAGTCAAGTTCTAAAATGGCAACCGGCTGGGAACATGCTAATGAAGCACCGGATATTTAAATCCTGCACTTCATTTGCAATTTCGGTCACCCTCATCAGCCTCCGTAGATCGAACTAGGGGGCTAGTGTAGACATACCCATAGAGAGAAGATCAGGGTAAAATCTTATGTTATTTAAGTCAATAACAAGTTGGCTACTGACTTCAATGGGGCCAAAATTTCCCCCAGGAAGCTTCTTCAGATCTTCTAGGAATTCTTCCCCAAACCTACCCTTCTCCATCCTTCTTATTATGTTGGCTTGTGAAGGCATAGGACGGAGGACTGAAATCAGCACAGTAGACTACTGGGGTTTCTGGGGTTGTCCTCAAAATCTGTCTCTCTCCATTGTAGACACCTCTTATTTACTGTGAATCTTGTAACCAGCTAGAATCCAGTCACAACTCCCTGGGACGAATACACTGCCTATTTGCCCTTATCTGTCACTAGGCCTACTGCTCTAAAACTGAGACACACTGTGGCTTTTCAACAATAAATACTTCAGTGGCATGCTCTGCTGAAGAGCAAAAGCCCGTTAGACCCTTCCCTCCTTTTCTGTGAGATTAACAATGTTTTTCTTCAACCCCTGCATTATTGATAGAAGACGATTGTTGTAAATTTGTCGGCAACCCTATAGAGCTTGTTAGCTCTCTAAAGCAGGTGGCTCTCTGCCAAAATAAGATATATGCCTGTTTACTGAGCTGGATCTTCAGCAATTTCAGAAGTATAGGGTATGATGGTCTTCTCTCACTGAGAACAATAAGAAAACACTGACGCAATCGAGACTGAGTTCACTTTCCTGTTCTTTAAACCGGTACATTGATAATTCCCTAGGGCTTTGTTATTCTATTTTCTTGAAAACAATACACTAAAAATTGTAATGTATGTCCACTATCATTCCTTGGCTCTCAAGATGAATCCCAGTACTCCATTTCTTTATGCGGACAATGAGTGGACTGAATTTTTTATATTCCTTTCTAATCCCAAAGTGGTTTTTGGTCAAAGAGAAAAATTTCCTGTATGCCAAAAATTGCTGACATATCTGCAGGGTTCAGAGAACAGAACTCTGTCAGATTTAAGATGGGAAATGGAAAAACTTTTTGAGAAATGATACCTGCATAGATTTCCTGACTCCTCTTGGCATGTCAATCCCTCAGAAGATGAGATGGTGGAGAAGAATAAGACCCAAAGATTGAGTGATTTCATGCTGTGTAATAGCATGTCAGGGTCTTTTTTGTATCAGAAATCACATTTTGCAAAGTGCAGTGCCTTGGATATCAGACCATGAAAAATGACAGATTTTAGGTTTTAGTATTGTGACCCTTCACTGACCAACTATTTTTAACTGTAGTTTCAAATCTGTGTTGTTTTCTTTTGCCCTACAAGTGTCCTTTATGTTATAAAGAAACACTTCCAAGCAACATTTGGAGCCAAAATATTTTGAAGAAATGTAACTGGTTTACTTATTTCTTAGACAAACCACATTCATGAGACAGATGCATAATTAGCTGACATCCAAATACTTTCTCTATGATGCTAACCAAAATGTTTTTAGCCTATGTATGCACAAAAGAAAAGGACACTCTAATAAAAATATAATCTTCTGATTAATCTATTTTGGTCTATCTTGTGAGTTTTAGTCTATTTTGTGGAAATCAAATGTTCTTGCCCTTTCTTGCTTTCTTTTCGATGTAGATAAATGGCTTTACATTTTCACAATGATTGATATTATCATTAGAATGGCACCTAAAAACCCACGCAGGGCCCCAGTACATGAGAGAGTACACATACATAATGCAAAGGATGTCTTTTCCCAAAGACCTTATTACAGACTATCATGTCCTCAAATGTTCCTCTCTTCCTCGGAGAACTATGGCAATAGAGCTTTTAAAAAAATTGAAAAAAGTGAAATTTTGAAGGTGATTGTTTCTGTTTCACATGATTAAATGTGGACTCATTGTTTGAAGTATCAAAACTATTAATAAAATGGTTAATGATAAAGCAACACCCAATAAAGCATGATTTAGATTTCAATATTTCAACCCAAATCAGTTTGGTCTGATGATCAAACCAGCGTTCAATAAACTAGGCAGCTGGACCAGGGGCAGATGACCCTTTTGCGGGGCCCCAGGCAGCATAATTCCACGGGCCCCCCCCTTTGCCACGGCGCATACGCAGTGACGCCAGTGCATGCACCGCGGCGCCACGTCGCATGCCCGGGGCTTTCTGCAGCGCGGGGCCCAGGGTGGCCGCCCCGTTCGCCCTGCCCTATATCCGTCCCTGGCTGGCACTCTAGTGGAACGTCTACACAGCAGGGCTAAAGTCAAATTAAGCTATGCAACTTCAGCTATGTCAATTGCGTAGCTTAAGTCGAATTAGCTTAATTTGGCTTTTGGCATAGCAGGTATCCAAAGGAAGAACACTCTCTCTTCAACTTCCCTCACTCCTCGTGAAAAGAGGGTTACCATGAGTCAGGGTAAGATATCCTCCAGCTCGCAATTATTTTGAAATAATAGCATGCTGTGTGGACACGCACTATGTTATTTCTGAATAACACCAGATGCTGTGTAGACATCCCCCATGAAAGCTTGAAAAAATGAGTGCTAGCTAGCTGATATGCAGCATGTTTGTTCCTTTAAAGAGATTTACCTTTCTGGAGAAAATTGCCCTTCAAATAGTTATATATTTTCTTTTCCTTAGGAAAAATCTGTAGTGATATGAACACTGAGATTTTAGTACATTATAGCCAGTACTGAGCCTAAAAGCTCAAATTAGCTCCATGGAAAGATAATTATAAACACAAATATTAAGCAGCATCATATAATTATGTAGGTATTTAAGCATACAATGGTTCAAAATATTTTGTATAAAATTTATTACAAATACACCTTACAGAGATTCAGATATTTTCCTTTCAAAACACCTGCTTTCCCATTCACCCTTAGCACTCCACATGCACCATTGTTAGGCTCACTGCCTATGATACTGTCCATGAGACATTCACTGTTCTTGGGTGACCAAATCCTGTCCACTATCTAAAGAGCTTTCAGCAAGAGAAATAGATTAATTAATTTTGAGAGCATCCTAGCTGATGCATTTAGTGTTTGGGGATTTCCCCCTGTTTGTCCCATTTGTCAGCCAGATTTGGTTCCTGTAACAGGTATTTGAAATTATTGGTTCAATGTTTGACGGAAGATTTTGAAGCAAAGTTTGTTTAGTATTTATTGTGTATTTTTTCATTAAACGGCTGAAATATTTAAAATTGAAAAATAGTGGTTATAACTATTGAACAAACAAAAATAAGACATGTGATTATGAGTGTTTGTATGCAGAGCAGACAATTGTAAGAACATATATCCATATATCTGAGTGTTTGCAGAGAGCAAATCACACTGGTTGAAAGGAACAAAAATCATGGGCACTCCATTAGACCCATTTTGCTTAGAACAACCAGCTTTGCTAAATCCGGAATGAAGACAATGTGAATAAACCAATCTCAAAGACCCTTATTTTCTAAATATATACAAATGTGAAAGAGCTAGAAACATATTGGTTTCTGGCAGTATCTAGAACATAGACCATAAGGCGCACTATCAGGCCTTGTCTACCCTACCGTGGAAGGTTGACTTAAGATATGCAGCTCCATCTACATTAATTATGCCGCTGGAGTCAACATATCTTAAATCATGTTTTCACGCCATCCACACAGTGGGAGGTCAATGGGATCAAATGCTCCCATCACCTTCCCTTACTCCTCGTGAGGAGCAGGAATCCTGGTGATGATTGGAGTTCCCTCTGAGTTTAATTTAGTGGATCTATACTAGACTTAGTAAATCAAACCCGGCAAGATTGATCATGGTAGCATTGATCTTGAGCATAGTGTAGACATGGCTTTAGAGAGCTCACATACACAACAGATGAGAAATAATCCACTGAGAAAGGGCACTTTTCATGTTTTTCACAACTCTGTTTTCAGAAGTTACATTGCAGTGTCAAAGGTGACAATGGGTTTATAGTGGAACATGATTTCCTGAAGTACCATTTTTATGGTACCAATGTTATTTTAATATTTTTTTCTCTTTTTCCCTCTGTTCCTCATCCTATTGTATCTTAAAATCCAAATTTTCCTTCATAAATGAGGAAAACTTGTTCCTTCTTGTCCATTCTCACTGGTTCTCTTGTATGATGGAGATGTAAAACTAAAACCATGCAACCAAAATAAACAGACAAGAAATCCTCACAGGAAAGAAATATTATTAATTTGGAATTACATCAGTGTGTGTTGCTCTCAGCTGCCCTCTGTTATCAGTCTGGCTCTTGATTGTGCATCTCAGAGCATGTGGGCGGGCTTCAAGATGGCTGTTGTATATTACAGTTGACTAAAGCCAAAGTGAGTGCTGGAGAGTAGCTGAAAACAGTGAGAAAAGCCAAAATAATTAAAATTAATGTTTGTGGCACATATTTTATAAGGATGATCAGATTCACAGTGTCCTTTTAAGTCACTTTGTATGTCTGATAAGACTGTCTGGTAGAATTACTACTTAGTATTCTTCCTATTTACCTATATTTTAGTATGTCGAGTGTGCATTGCAGGAATATGCTTGTGCTTTGCATAATGTCCCTTATGGGCCATATAGGGCTAAGGCTCTATGATTATGAGTGTTTATTGCATATGAGCTCATTGGCTTCCATTAAGTAACAATATGGGCAGAATTAGCATTACTATGCTGATTAGGCTCAGTTCCTCATCACCTATATTAGCTTTGCCTCCTCATTCTGTTACCAGTCTGCCAGTATTCTTGTGCCAAGAAGAGATTCCTAACTGGATACTGGGATAAAATATCCCTCATACAACACTTTGGGCCCTTATCCAACAATATTCTATGTACAGCCTTGAATTTAATAGGACCATTTGTGTGATTGCATAGTCAGAGCTTTGAAGAATACATTTATGCTCACGATAGGATCTGCCTGTGTGGGTAAAGTGTCCACTTCCTTATATCTGTAAGCAGACACCATGCGGAAGGCATCTGGGGATGATCCTGGCCAAAACCTTTCCAGTGAAGAACAGAGAAATTGAAGGAGAGCAAGGTTTTAGGAGGATGACACCAATTAATCCCAACACCAAATATTCAAAAATCATGGCCAGGCCATGGAAAAAGCAAGCAAGCAAGCAAGCAAGCAAGAAAGAAAGAAAATGTTTCCCTACTTTCCTGCACCAGCCAAGGAGAAGGGAGATGTTGGAGGAACGTTGCTTGTCCAAGTCAGAGCAAGAAGAGTTCCTCCCCTTTAATCTTATTTTATCCTGTGTGTCAGCATAGAAGCATCTACAATATGTGGGGCTATCATGGCTCAACCCCCAACCTGACATTCTGCGTGCAGATATGGGGGGCCAGCTAGCAGAAAAAACTCCATAAAACCTTTCTTCCAGAGACAAGCTTATCCAGTCTCAGTCGCCCTGAGATCCAAGAAAAAAAGTTACATAAAAATTCACTGCCACCACCCAAGTATACTTAAAAAGATATAAAATAAACCCTTTACCAGGGAAGACATCACTTGGGAATCCCCTATCTAAGACAAAGCTTCCCCCCACACACCTCCTTTTGCTTGGAGTTGGGAAAAAAAACAAACAAAGGGAATCTGCAGAGAACAATGGACTTTGCCTGGGTAATTAGGCATGTAATCCTAAGGACACAACAATTAACCAATACTGGTTAATCAAAGCAAAAGGAAAACTCTTTTATTATCAAAACAAAACTATTGTTGCAAGCATCATAAATTGACTAGGTGGTAAATAGCCATGAAATGACATAGACTCAAGGAAAGTCCCTGGGCTGTAATCCTTAGTTACAAAAGAGAAAAACAATTAGCCAGCTCAGACATGATTTCCAAGCTCCCAAACAAGGAAAACAATAAACCCTGCTGGACTATCTATACTTTTCCCTATTTACACATTTCAAGAAGTCTGTTCTTGGAGAGAGAAAATGTCTCCCATCTCCCTCAGTACCGGGGAGAAACTGCTCTGATCTCAAACAAAGATATGAGAGAGAGAAAAAACTCCTCTTCCCCAGTCTGAAATTCATATATGCATTTTTACTGGCTGACTGCCCGAACCCCTCTGGCCAACACCTTTGCTAGGTTCCTAAGTTAACCCCTTAGTCAAGGGGTCCTGGTCAGCACTCCTCCTGTTCATGACAGGGTCTTTTGCCCCTTCTTCACTATTGGGCCAAAGTGATGCAATTCTATGGGAAGGAGAAGAAATAGGATAATTTCTTTATTTCCCCTAAAAGAAATGAGCCCTGGAAGTTCCCCTCCCGTACCTATTGCACATGATTCCTGGTCAATGGGAATGACAGAGGGCGATATTCTGGGAGGCTTCCTACTGGTTCATCTACAATAGGTGGAAGTCCTTGAAATAAAGCCCTTGGGCATTCCTGATGAAGGTGCCTCATTTTTGGAACTCCTTTTATCCCAAGGTATACCACAGCCTGTAGTTTTTAACTTTCTTGGCTTACTGCAAACTCCACTTCTTGTCTCCACTATCTGGGGGTGGAATATCTGGATATTTAAACAGTTAGCTGGTTAGAAGATGGTTATTGGTTACCTTTACAACCTGGTGAAAGCACTGTGATATTGTGCCGGCAAGTCAATAATGCGATTATATGATTGTTTTCAGTGTACTGATATTAACTTATTCCATACGGTTTAAACCTACTAAAGTGCATTGTGTCTGGGGATATGTATTTGGTCAGAAATCAAACAAAATAAATGAATACTGTGTAATAGACTGTGACAGCAAAGCTCCTTTCACAGCAGCCTCCAAATAACCCACATCTCAGAGATAGTTTGTGTTACATTTTCTGAAGTGAAAATGTTTCTAAGTTGAGATAGTGTTTGACCATGAACATACATCTCAAATGAATGGATTTTCAAAAATAGACAAGCAGAAGGTATGGATTGAAATGGACAATGTAAGATGCTGCCATGAAATCTATAATTCAATCTCAGTTTATCATCCTAAACAACAAATGGATTTCTGGTAATGGAATGTCAATTCTAAACTACACTGCGCATTATTAAACAAACATGAGTAGGTTCTTGTCAATTAAACTTGCAATATTTTGCTGCATAACTAACTACCTTTCTTCCCAACCTTTTCTATTAGCACTTACATTTGCTATTGGTGCCAGTTTTCATGAGAAACTGCATGTACTGCAAGTTAGGATACTTGCCCCCAACAATTTTATTGTGATTTCAGAGAAACTGAATGGTTTTATGCTTCTGCCAATAAAAATATCTATTTTTATTGTAATGTTTGTTATTTATGTAGCGCAGTAGCCTCTCCTCCTGCATTGAACAATATTTTTAATTGAAGATGGACGAGTTCTATAATATCTTCCTGTCACAGTCCAGACAAACCCTGCAAGTCAGAGGTTAAAACCACAGGAAAAACAGCCAGAATTACACTGGTTACCATTTCTTTTAGTTGATGGATACTAGCCTACCAAAGGTAATTAGCAGCCAGTAGCTGCTCTTCACAGATACTGGAGTTATAAACTCCACAAGAAGAGGGCTGGAAATTTGTGAGTGAACAGTAATTAGAGTAAACTGAGGCTATGTCTAGACTGCAGGGTTTTATCAGAAAAAGGTATGCAAATTATAAAAATTGTTCCAGCACCCTTGCGAGGATGAAGGTATCTATCTTTTGGTTAAAACGGAGGCCTGGGAGACAAGGTTCAGGTTTTCATATTTGGCTCTGCCCTCCTTGGCTACGTCTACACTGGCCCCTTTTCCGGAAGGGGCATGTAAATTTCACCAGTCGTCGTAGGGAAATCCGCGGGGGATTTAAATATCCCCCGCGGCATTTAAATAAAAATGTCCGCCGCTTTTTTCCGGCTTTTAAAAAAGCCGGAAAAGAGCGTCTACACTGGCCCCGATCCTCCGGAAAAAAGCGCCCTTTTCCGGAGTAAAAGTAGGAATAAGAGCCTCCGGAAAAGGGCGCTTTTTCCGGAGGATCGGGGCCAGTGTAGACGCTCTTTTCCGGCTTTTTTAAAAGCCGGAAAAAAGCGGCGGACATTTTTATTTAAATGCCGCGGGGGATATTTAAATCCCCCGCGGATTTCCCTACGACGACTGGTGAAATTTACATGCCCCTTCCGGAAAAGGGGCCAGTGTAGACGAGCCCCTTGACTGTCACCATCTGCCCTACCTTTCCGATTATTTAGGTGTTTGTTTAAATATAGGTTAACTGATTTGAACTCTTGGATGAAAGTTGCAAAGTAACTTTTCTTTGAAGTACTGTAAGTGCAAGCATTTTGCTTCTGTTTTGAAGACTGGCTGAGACAAGTTTTCATGTTATATCAAGGATCTAAAAAATGGACCATGGAGAGTCATTGGCTCCTGTTGGTGAAATCTATCTATTCATCTAGGTCCTTATACCTTCTCATTCCGCAACATCTAATTGCTTTGATAATCTGCCCTCACAACAAGTGACTTTCTGCTCTTCTTTGTGTTAATGTCAATGGTTTCCCCTTCCCCAAAATACTTTAATACCCTGTGTGTGTTCACTGAATCTCAGTGCTAAAACTAAACAAATATAACAGTATTTCTGGAACACATGGTACAGCAAGGGGAAATCCCTCCCAAAATATGCCAATATCACAGCAAGATGGGAAAGTTACAATCCTGATTTAGGCAGAGTATAATACCAGGCTCGTATTCAGGAATTTCTGTACGGGGATGTGAGCTGTGGGAGGAGCTGGTGGCTGCCCTGTCCCCCAGCCCTGCCACCATGGCCCAGACCTGCCCCTAGCCTCTCTCTTGGGAGAGGCATGGGGGAATCAACACCAGGCTTCCCGCGGCTGGCCAGAGCACGGAGGAGGGAGCCTGGCAGCGCACCGCCTCAGCTTGCCCTGGTTGGCCGGAGCAGAGGGGAGGGAGGCTGGTGGTACACTGCCTCTGCCTTTCCCAGACTGGCCAGAATTAGCCCCATGGCAGACCAATAAGGACTATGGGGGGTACATTCACACCCTTTGCACTGTCCCTGTGTACAGGCCTGAATACTGCTCCAAGCAGGGAACAATACATCTCAGTTACTTGATTGCAGTCAGTGGGTAGAAAATAGAGTCTGAATATGGGCAAATATTTAAAAAAATCAGTGAAGAGCTGATAATTCTACAAGTTTGGACTCTTCATCCAAAGTTTGAACTATTTAGAACTCCTCATCTGTAATATTAGGATTGAACCCCTGCAAAACAGCCTCTCTTGCTACATGCTTAACATCTCCTTCCAGGCCCACTTGGCAACAAAGCGGGAAGGAACCCCCATCTGATCATTTCAAAACCTTAAAGATTTTATTTTAATTCAACTCCACATATATATGGAACCATTGGGTGTCCTCAGAGAATGCTGGAAAGTTCTGCCATACTGAATTGAAAGGATAGTAGGGATGATTTTCTTGCCTCTAATGAAATCCATCTCATCTCCAGATTCTTTTACACCCAATTTAATTGAGCTGTATTTTCTCAGGGTTCATATATATATAAGTGTATGTGTATACACACACACACACACACACTTATGAAAAACTTTAGGTATTTATTTGCTTTTGGATGGACCAGATTGGAGTAATCGGGCAGGTATTTTCAAAAGGATCCAAGGGATTTTCTAAAGTATCCAAGATATTCTGTGTCTCAGTCTCTTCATCCCACTCCTGTTAAATGATTACAAGTTAAATACTGTAGTCAGTGATGAAGAAGTTGGAACCCTGATGGGAAACCACAGCTTAATATAGATTTGCTTGCCCTATATGCTGCCTCTTCCCTCGGGCATGTTAATGAAAAAAATGAAAAAAATGTTGCTGTATAAATAAGTAGCTATTTGGAACATAAGCACATAGTAATTATTTTACTTGATCAGACTAGTGATCTATCTAACTCAGTGTTTCTCAAATTCTTCTAAGGAAAGTTCAAAAAGTCAGAGTAAAGAATTATAGAATAATCTGCCCCTCTCAGGTGTTGCCCATGAAAGCTCATGATTCTGTCTCTCCATTTGTTAGTCTCTATGGTGCTACAGGACAACTCATTGTTTTTAAAGTTACAGACTAATATAGCTACCCCTCTGAGACTCTTGCCCAAACAAGAATTTCCTTCTTAATACCATAGTTTAGTGATTGGTCCATAAACTGAAACAAGATTTCTGCGTCAATGTTTTTAATCCTCTTTAATGTGACTGTGAATGATTTCATTAGGAATAAAAGTGTTTAATCCTTCTAAATCCTCAACTTTCTTCTTTAAGAACCTACACACATAGTAGGCAGGGCTTATCACAGGATGAAAGGAAGAAGACAACTTCTGAGACGTATCCTTTTTAAAAATATTTGGGCTGAAGAGGGCAATTTGGCCCTTCTTTTGCCTTAAATTATTTATGCATTCCTAAAGGGGATTTATTTGTCAGAGTAATAAATTAGAGTGGTCTTTTGTCTCCATTGCTTTTCATTCCCCTCTTTTTATATCCTCTCACATTTTGTAATGGGGCAAACATGCCATTATGAAGTTCACCCCCAGGCACATTGTATTAGACTACAGTTGTACCCAGCTTCTTAGCACTAGACCAAAATAACAAAAAAAATTGTTCAAGGTGAACTTAAATTAAATTTCCCTTAGCTACATTTTAGAACACTAAATAAAGAAAGCAATAACATGTCCAAAGTAATAACCAACTTCTCTACCTAACCTTCCTTTCCCACTTAAGCTTTCTTCCTAATACTCATCACCTGGTGCTTTGAATCTCTCCCTCTTATACTATATGGAGAATTACTTGATTTATGACAGCTGGCTCAACCCTACTCTTCTGGCAATCCCTGCAATTATGTAAGGCAGAAAAGAACTCAGATTATCAGATGGTGTAAATCAGTATAGCTCAATTGAACTTAAGAGAGCTATGTTGTTTGCAGTAGGTAAGAATTTAGTAGATGATCTTTACTCAAAGCAAGACAGTGTTACCTCTCTCCTTGGCAAGTCCTAGAGAGGATCTACAATTCATTCATATCTGTGAGCATGGTAATAGTTCTTCTTTGGTATTGCAGAGATGCAGAACATTTCCAAATTGCATACTGATTACAATTTTTCTTCCAATTTAATTCTTCCTCTACAGCTAGAGGTTTGTGTTTGGAGGTATATTTAAAAACTGAAAGGATATATTTGTTAATGATGTTACTTATATATTAAAGTATGCAAACACATTAATGCAAATTACCAACTGCTTTCCTGAAGAATTTAGTTTTTCAGAACAAATTATTTTTTCCTTCAGGAGCAGAAAATTTGTGCCCCGAATAGCATCTGGTATATAAAGAACACACAAAAAAATATTTTAAACTCTTTTAACTATGCACACAGGGCTAGCTTTCCCTACGGTGACTTTAATTGAAAAGGGATACAAAAAAGAGCACAAATTATGGCTCCATGTGGAATATAAGCCACAGTATTTGCATGTTTATAACATTTTTAGGATTCCCTGGGCTCTCATTCCTCTAAATTCATTTGATGATCTTTAAGAGGAGGCAGGACATTTTTTGGTTGATACACAAGAGTGAGAGTTAGACAGATCTATTCATGCTTTTGTTACAGATTCCTGTGTGACCTTGTGAACAACACTGGGGACCTCATCACACTCTGATAGACCTTTTTACCATTGACTTTAATGAGAGGCGGTTTGAGCTGCTTACGCTGAACATTGACTCTATAAAAATGTCCTAATGTTTTTTTTTGTCTCATCATCTGATTGAAATCAGACCCAGTGAAAAGAATATTTTGTCTAACAAGAGGCATTGCAAATTCAAAAGACAAGAGTGGTTCTTTTTGGTTTGTGCATCATCAAGAGTAATAAAGATTTTTGGACTTATTTACCAGTTCTAGTGCAAATGTGCAAACCAGAAGGAAAGTGTTCTAACTCTCCATGATCTGGCTTTTAAAGGGTAAGTTTTCTTTCTCTCAGTAAGTAGTTAATGTGGTTGGGAATACACACATAGAACATATAAGTCACAATTGAGGCCACAACAGCACTCAAATGTTTTTAAATGCTTCAGGGTCACTAACTGGGAGGAGATAGGTACAGAATTTACAGAAAGGCTCAGGACCCAGAAGGAGAGTCAGGTTTTGGAAGGCACTCCTTTCCCAACTAGGTACCAAAATAAGTTGCCAGATTTCCCAAGTTGCTCAGCATTTTGTGTGCTGAGCACTTTTGAGATCCGGCCATGATTGTCACAGTGGAAGCTGCTATATGTTCTCAGAAATCTGACCCTGAGCATCTCTGGTATCTCACATTGACCACAGGCTAAGTATTGCATTCTTCGTTATGATTCATAACCCATACTATACGTGACAGAAGTTGATCAGTGAGGAGACTGACAGAGAGCCAGAGTCTTGGCCCTGTTACGGTCCCTTTGTAGCACTCAAACTCACAGGCCATAAAGATGGTTTAACTGGCTTTTTGAGGAGTCCCTTAGTATATAAGAAATCCCCAAGTTGTGCCCTTTTGGTCTCCTGCTGGGAGTACAGGCTGAAGAAAAGAAAGCTTGGCCAGAACGATGCCGTGGGCTTTTGGACCCTAGTGGCCAGAATGGCCCCTTGGAATGTGTACAGCTGCATACAATTTTGATCAGCCCTGATGCTGCTCTAAATTGTAGTAGGGACAGAAATGGCACCTTGTTTTCCTAGGATGGGGTTTAAATCCACCTTTACCACCTCATCCCCAGGGGCTGAAGGATCTAGAAGAGAGAGAGGCTTGCAATGCAGAATGACACTGTTTAACATTCACAGTGCAGAGGAGTAAATTGTGACCTTAGAACACAGATTCTCCAAGGTATTTACATGTGAATTCCCATACAAATTAATGGGAGTTATGTGTCTAAATACCTTTGAGGATTAGTGCCAAGGTTAAAGGCAGAAAAACCCCAGTATTTCTAAACTAGCATTAAAAGTTATGGTCCAACCAGTGGCTAATTTTGCTTGTGGCAATGAAATCTTAACTATTTGTTTCCATTTCAAAGTAAATAATCAGGAACCTCCCCTTAGAGAGTGTATTGCTTACTGAAGACATACCTTACTAGACCTCAATATCTTTAACATTCCTGAAAGAAGGGACAATGTTCAATTAGTATTCTTGATGCACTTTCCACACAGTTCTTAGCCTTCATTTTTTTCCCTGCATTTAAATACTCAGCTTAGTTTATAGATATATTGTCTTTTAATCTAGTCCTCCAAATATATCCTTATCACAACACAATCTGCATTAAATACACTGCTGCACTGGGGGTATGTCTACACTACAGTTTTTTCAGAAAAACGGCCATTTTTCCAAAAAAAACTTCACTTATGTCTACACTGTAGTCGGGTTCTTCCGAAAGAAAATCAAAAGAACAGAAGGGTTTTTCTGACATTCTACGAGGAAGAAGTCTTTTCTAAAAGAGCTCTTTCAGAAAAAGGCATGTGTGAATGGGAAATAGGGAGTTCTTTCTAAAGAAGAGGAAAGAGGAAAAAGCACAGGTGCCCTGGTGGCTACTCCATCCATAATAATCACAGCTGAAATGCAAGATAGCATCCATTCAGTGTGGACACTGTTTTCGAAAAAGCAGATCGCTATTTCAATGCACTTTGGCAGTGTGGACGCTCTCTTTCAGCAGAAGTTTTTCCAGAAGATCTCTTCTGGAAAAGCTTCTTCCAAAAGAAGCCTGCAGTCTGGACATAGCTTGGGAGAATCCAAATGATTAAGCAGTGCCTATTTGTCTTAGTTACTGTGAGGTTTTTTTTTCTATGCTTTTTTGGCTGAGGGAAAAAACCTGAAATATTATCAGGATGGGAACTTTGTTTCATGAATAGCCCAAGGAATTAATGAAGCTAGCTGGGCTATGGATGTGCATGGTCTCTGTGTTATTAGGGTAGTAACAAAAGACAGCTTGAAGTAACAAAAGACAGCTAACCCTTGGTTGCTTCTCACGTTGAATCAGCTTGGGTTTGGAAATAGTTTCTGTTTTAAGTTCATTTCTATGTGAGCTATGCAGTACTGCAGTGTGAGGAAGTGTCAGAGGGTAACAAAGAAATACAAAAGCACAAGATGGACTTGAACTTTTTTTGAACTTTTTTTTCTTGTTTCTGTGGTTTTCTTTCGTCACCAACTAAGAATTATTATTGCCACCATGATTGTAATATGCATAAGTGGAATACTAGTCTTAATGTCATTTAAGTATTTATTACAGTATTTCAGGTGAAATCATGGCCCTATTGACATCAAAAGCAAAACACACTGTGAATTAAATACCCAGGATTTCATCCTTACAGCCTGAGATGCGCAGGGATCATAGAATCACAGCAATGTAGATCTCAAAAGGACATTGAGGGCATGTCCATGAAGAAGAGCTAAAGCTGAAATAAGCTACACAACTTCAGCTACATCAATTGATGCTGTCTTCAAAGCAGGAACTCCAAGAAAGAGCACTCTTCCTCTGACTTCCCTTACTCTTGTAACCCTCATTTTACGAGGAGTTGGAGTAAGAAGTCCTCCAGAGAGACATTATTTTGACAAAATAAGAAGTGCTTGTTGCTCTTCTCTGGACTTTCCCCAGTTTCTTCACATCATTTCCAAAGTGTGGTGGCCACAAGTTGGCACAGTACTACAGTTGAAATGTTATCCTGACAGGGAGAGACAGTATTCCACTGGAAGGACCCAGGAGTTGTGCTGTGCGTAGAAGTTAAGATAGGCACAGTCCATCTCAGGAGCCTACCAGGAAACCCTTGCTTTCAGCACTCACTAAGCCTGTGCTATTGGAATCCAATCACTTTCCCTGGCCCAGTTCTTCATCTAGGGCATGTCTACACAGCAGAGTTATTTTGGAATAACTGGTGTTATTATTCCAAAATAACAAAATATGCATCTACAATAATAATGCAAAATAATATGCATTATTTTGAAATAATGGCAAGCTGGATGACTTCTTACTCCAACTCCTGTAACCCTCATTTCACAAGGAGTAAGGGAAGTTGAAGGAAGAGTATTCTTCCTTCATCTTCCTGCTGTGTTGACAATGCGAAAAAGCCAAATTAAGCTATATCAACTTCAGCTACGAAATTGACATGGCTGAAATTGCATATCTTAATTCAACTTTTGCCCTGCTATGTAGACATGCCCCTACTAACTAGTGCATATGTCCCTCTCATACCCAGTTATATCCATATTTGGGGTACAGAATGCTGCTGGACCAGCACTCCGGTGCTTTGCAGGCAAAATTAGGGCTGCTTTCTGTTCATGTCTAGTCAAAAAGGCAGAGTGGGCTTGCTTTTGCCTTTTCTTTTTCCCTAATGCTCCTGTGGAAGGTAGTCCATCATAAATCTGGCCTGTCAGAGCAAATGTAGAGTGGAAACGTGGGGAAGGATGGAAAAAAAGGAAAGAGGTGGATGAGGGGAAGTTAAAGGTAAGTGTCTTGAGAGAGGTCTGAAGCTTGGTGGTTTCATATTGTAGCTACTCATGTAGACTTCTTTTTAAGAGGAAAGATGGAACAAAGCTTAAGGGGTACAGCTGCTTGGGAACTAGATTTTCCATTTCAGAGAAATTCTAAAATGTTGGCTTTTTCTTTAAATTTCAAGATATTTTTCTTGATTTTTGACATTTTAAAGTCTGTATTTCACATATATAATGTACATACACACTGGAGGATTTACCCGGCATTGCTCGTGTCCTTGTGTGGGCTCAGGGGAGAGGGTGGGAGGGTAGGAGTCAGGCCTGGGGGACTCATTGGAGCTACCCATGGTAGGGAGGGCAGTGCTGCTCTGGTGACAGCTGCTCCTATGGGGTGCTCAGTGCTGTCCGAGGCTCCTCTGGGATGGAGGCCAGAGCTGTGCTGCCTGGCCCTGGCTACAGGCTCCTCCTGGGGTGGGGGAGATGGGACTGCGTTGCCCAGTCCTGGCCAGTGGCTCCTCCTGGGATGGGAGCAGGCTGTGCTGCCCAGCCCCAGTCAGTGGCTCCTCTCAGAACAAGACTATGCAGCTCGGCCCTGGCAGTGCTGCCAAGGGGGAAGGGGCACCATGGTGGAGCCACTGGCCAGCAGATCTCTTTCCTCACCCACCGCCATCTAGTACTGCAGCCAAGATCCAGGATGAAGGGGTCTGGGGTTGGGGAGCCACTTACCTGTGGCAGGTAGCTGGCAATATGGAGAGCCTCAGCCTCTGCTGACCACTCTCTTCCTGGTGCAGCTGCTCCCCTGTGGCCATTCTGCTCTATAACTGTTCCCTGCACTCACTGCCTGCAGTGGTCATTGTGGAGCATAACCCTCTCTGCTCCTTGGTTTAAGTTAGGATCAGAAGAAGCTGCATACCTAATTTGGTGGTCCTAGCTCTTGTTGTTTAGGAGGAGTTCCTGAACAAACAGACTAACAGATGGATAGATGGACTCGCAAACGGATGCACTAATCCTCTAAAGTTATATATATGAAACAAATGTCTTTTTGAAATGCAAAATTGAAATGTTCCATTAAGAAAGGGTCAAAATGCTCCGTTTTAGTTTTTATCAGAATGCTCCATTCTGCTGACTTTTTCAAAATAAGGTCTTATTGAAATGATACATTTCCACATAACATTTTACTTTTGATCATTTCGCATTTTTGGATGGTAAAACATTTGCTGTGGTGTGAAGGTGCTGTGAGGAAGGGTCTCAATAGGCATATGGAAGAATAAGTTCTTCCTTGACTCCCCAAACAGGCAAACAGCTAGACCTGCAGCATCTGTCAGATTAGGTTCCCATTCCTAGTTTGATTGAGCTGCTGGAACAGAGTTGAAAGAGTTTTCAGTCCTTGCTCTGGGATATATCTGGGAAGCTGGAGGATGCTGGCCAATCAACATATCTCTCCCCCAGTTGGCCAATGGGTTCCATAGACTCATAGGGGGAGCACCTATTTAATTGTCTTGATGAGTGTCTCCCTCTGTCTTACTACAGGGACTGTCCCTCTTTCACTGCCAGTCCCATCCAGTTCCCTTAGCCATTGATATAGTTTGGTGTCATTTATGAAGTGCTCAGACACTAAGGTCAGGGGATCTGTATGAATACCTTGAATAGAAAGTTATGAAATTTGTAAGATTAATCTTATAATTATGTTTTCTATTTCCATTACTGGATTTGTTACCGAAAACAGTGAATACTCTCAGTGCATGAGCTATACACCAAAAAATCCTATTTTGATTTCATATATAATGTCTTTGATTTTAGAAAGTCCTCTTCAAGCAAACACCCAAATCCTCAGATGAGTTTCATGTTGTTTTGCATTTGAACCATGCAAAGCTGTACGTTTCAACAGAAACACACACAAACAGGGCTAGATTTGCCTAACAGTGGGCCCATTTGCCAAATTTAGAAAACATCTTTAGGGGGATAAAACATGATTTTCAGATTTGTAATGAATCAAGGGACCTGGTGAATTTTCAATGGTTTATATGGTTGCAATCATGTTTCACAGCTAATGGAAAAGCCCCTCATCTTGTTCCATTGAAATCAATGGGAGTTTTGCCATTGCCTTCAACAGGAAGTGGTGTGGGCACAAGATCTGTGAAGATGACTGGAACCGGTCCCTGGAGAGTTTAAGGAAGGCAGTTTTGATCTGGATTTTCAAATATAGGAAGACAGAGAAGGTGTCTTGCAATGGGGCTGTGATAAGAAAACGAGCAGACATTCCCTTTGATCCTTTTGGAATTAGCCACAATTCACTGAAATTTCACCGAAGAACACATTGCACGTCCACTTTATCTCAGTGAGAAACATGTGTGTAAAATCACAGCTGCAGCAAACTGTTTGTGAGTCTCTGGGGGCATTTCCCAAATGTAGCAGGCTTGGTTAGGTGCCAGGTACAGGCCTGGTGGCAGAGCAAGCTTTCCAAGAACGGGAAGTAACACAGGGGGGCTGGAACTAAAATGGTAGCTGCCTTCAGAGTAAAAGCCAGGGATTGCCATCTCGTGCAGTGTATGATTTTCTCTTTGATGTGAGCAGGTTGTGCAGCCCATTGAGCCAGAGAGTTAGACACAAAGCAGAAAGGTTCATAAAATAGGCAATTAACAGCTCCAGTGTTCAGCTCCAGATGAGCACAGCTCGCCAGAGATAAGAGGTGAGGGGAAGGGCAAAAGGGGTTGTATGCTGCTTTGCTATCCTGATCCTCAGGCTGTCTGAAGACTGGTGTGGTACCCAGCATAAACTGAGCAGACTTAGCCTACATCAGCCCCCTTGCTGCCATTACACTAGCCAGAGCTCAGTAGAGGGCTGCAGCCCTCCGATCATGACCTCTACCCCCATGGATGTACCCTCCAACACAGTGTGGGGCTGAACGAGGCTGGCCTAGAGTTGACTTTATGTCATCATGCCAGAGGAATCCTCATCTGGCCAGTTAAGGCAGCCCTACAACGCCTGTGTACCAGCAAAATGACAAAGGTCTGTCATGCTGGTATTTTAAGTAAAAAGCTTTGAGAGAGGCTGGGAGGATGAAGGTGGTGCTAAGGGCAGCCTCCTTGGAAAGGCAGATTTACCCCCTTCCTCCTTTTATTTTCTCATGTTATTTATGAGAACAGCAAAGGGCAGGACAGGGGAGCCTTCTCCATGGGCTCTTACTGCATTTTCACTAAAACCCTGTGTCTGTGACATTTAATGAGCGCTGCTGAGGCAACAAAGGGGGGCGGGGGCACCAGAAAATCTTCACAAGGACAGAGGGAATGACACTAGAAATGCAAAGAGAAGAGAGAGCCTTCTGATTCTGCAAAATGACTTCACTCTAAAGAATCGGTGGGTGGACTCCTGGCCCCTTTGAATTCAATTGGAGCTTCCCCACTGATGTCAGTAGGGTCAGGATTTCCCTGTGTATCGGCGCTTTATTTAAAACCAAACTCAGTTAAATGATAGTGCTGAAATGTTTGTAGGTCAGTGCTGTGTACAATAGGCACAATGGCACTGAAAGGGTGGGATTTTTCCTATTCTGCTGGTGTTCTGTAGGTTTGATTTCTTCCTTTTCTTGACTCTCTTATTATCTCAGTGTAGCTGAGATGATGATCTGGCTCACTGACTTTAAAACTGCACTGGATTGCATGTTTATGCTTAGACAGTACTTAATTATGGGACTAGTATGGGACCCTTGAGGGATTTCCTAAAAGGCAACCTTAATTAATGTCACCAGCTGTATGGAAATGTGTATGCCCCTGGCAGTGTAGGGGAATGATACTGAATGATGACAGTGTCCTCATCCACGCAAGCATAATAGCTCTTGATCTCTCCTATTTCAGGCCATTAAGGCATTGAACCCAAGTGTTAACATGGATGAATTGCAATGCATCTGCTTGCCCCCATAAATTATGTCTACTGTTTTAATACTCGTGTTACAGGAAGGGGCTAGTAAGTATGGGCTTCACAAAGAATTCGTCAGTGAACCTAAACACAAAAAGGAAGCTTATGAGAAGTGGCAACTTGGTTAGATGACTAGGGAGGAATTTAAAAATGCAGTAGTGATCAACAGCTTGATGCCTAGTTGGCAGCCAGTATCAAGTGGAATCCCCCCGGAGGTCAGTCCTAGGGCTGTTTTTGTTCAACATATTCATTAATGAGCTGGATGACTGCAGGGATTGTACCCTCAGTACATTGAGGATGACACTAAGCTGGGGTGAGAGGTAGACACACTGGAGAGGAGGGAGAGGGTCCAAAATGACCTAGACAAATTGGAGGATAGAGCCCAAAGGAATCTGATGAAGTACAACAAGGAGAAGTGCAGAATCCTGCAGTCAGGACAGAAGAATCCCATGTGCTGCTACTGGCTGGAGACCAGCTATCTAAGCAGCAATTCTTCAGAAAAGGACCTTGGGTTTACAGTGGACAAGAAGCTGGACATGAGTAAACAGTGCATCCTTATAGCCAAGAAGGCTCACAGCATACTGGGCTGCATTCGTAGAACTATTGCCAGCTGATCCTGAGAAGTGTTTATTGGCCTCTCTTTGGCACTGGTGAGGCCACATCTGGAGTATTGTGGCTAATTTTAGCCTCCCCCCCCACACACACATACTACAGCAAGGATGTGGACAAACTGGTGAGAGTCAAGCAGAGGGCAATCATTTTCATTGCCAATGAAAATAATGGTGGGAAGAGGGCACATGACTTATGAGGAGAGTCTCAGAGAACTGGACTTATTTAGGCTGTGTCTAAACTATAACCCTAAGATGTAAATTAGGCAGATCAAAAGTGCAAATGAAGTGGTGATTTAATATTTAAAAAGTGAAACCGCTGTCTAGACACGGTTCTTTAGGGGAAAAAAAAACCTTTTTTTAAAGATCCTGTATTCCTGAGGAGGGGTTTTTTTCTTGAAAGAACCGTGTCTAGACTGCAGTTTCACTTTCAAAATACCCTTTTTTCGAAAGAACGCTGTAACACGATTATGCAAATGAAGCATGGGATATTTAAATCCCTGCTTCATTTGCACTTTTGATCTGCCTAATTTACATCCCTCTTTCGAAAGATGTAGTTAAGATATTCCCTTAGTCTGCAGAAGAGAAGAATGGGGGAGAGGGGTTTGATAAAAGTCTTCAGCTACCTCAAGAGGGATTCCAAAGAGAAAGGAGCTAGGCTGTTCTTAATGGTGGCAGAAAACAGAACAAGAAGCAATGGTCTCAAGTTGCAGTGGGAGGGATCCAGGTTGAAATGAGGGGAAAAACCTATTTCACTAGGAAGATGGTGAAGCACTGAAATGGATTACCTAGGGAAGTGGTAGAATTAACATCCTTAGAGATTTTTCTAGGCCGAACTCCCAGTTCTGGCTGAGATCTTTTAGCTGGGGTTGGTCTTACTTTGAGCAGGTGGTTAGACTATATGACCACCTGAGGTCTCTTCCAACAGTAATCTTCTATGATTATTTCTTACTGAATAACACATACACCAACTGCCCTTTGAGGATTTCCTGTAGTAATCTAAGATTTCTTTGATTTTTAAAGAAGTCCCACCCAAAATAAACTAGCATGTTAGCATTTTTCAGGTGGTATTTCATCAAAACGTATGCAATTCAAATGTCTCTTTCTTAGTTATTCTTAATGAGCCTACCAAACTGATGCTACTAAGAGGTTTTCTTATGAGTATAGGTGTATAAATGCTACTTAAATGCTTGTCTACCCTGTACAACTCACCTCTCTTTTTGAGGAATCTGATAACATTATCAGATAGTCATGCATTGCAATTTCAGGCTGTTTCAAACTGACATAAAGGGTTTCAGGCCAATTCCACAAGCCAAATACACAGGGAAGGGTTGGAACTTATCTTCATTTACAAGTTTGATTCCTATCAGAGAGGAATGTATAAAGATATTGGCTGTCTCTCACGCTGCCTTCCACATGCTACTGACTTAACCAACCAACCTAACAATGGGTACCTATAGAGGTGCAAATTGTTCTTGTCAGCCACTATTTTTTCTCTTTTTTTTTCTTTCTCCCCCTTCCTATTCCCACCTGACTTTCCTTATTTATTCTTGGATCTCGACTTTGAATACTCCATTCATCTGAAGAAGTGGGTTGTGCCTACAAAAACTCATGATAATGTCTACGAGTTTTGTTAGTCTTTAAGGTGCTGCTAGAGCAACGATTCTCAAACTTTTTGGGCTCCGGAGCCCTTTACATGCGTAAAAATTTATGTAGAGCCCCAGCGATCCACTGATTGTATGTGTTGTACTTATGCAGAGCCCTAGCAGTCCACTGATTGTATGTGTTGTACCTATTGATGTTTCCAGTTTGTCAACCTCACGGGGCCCCTGGAGCTGTCTTGCACAGCACTGGGGCTCCGCGGAGCACAGTTTGAGAAACACTGTGCTAGACTATCCATGGTTTTTTAAGTTTTTATAAAGGGCTTTGGTTTTGCTTGTTTACAGCAAGAAAACACGTGTGAGAATTTTCTTGCTATACAACCCCAAGTAGAGACAAGACATTTGGGGCATGTCTACACTAAAAAGATTCAGAGATCAATCTTCTAGTGTTCAATTTAGCGGGTCTAGTATAGACCCCAAAATCAAACGCTGAGAATAGCCCCAGCTGGAGTCCCGTCCTCCTTGATCTGTGAATGAGTAAGGGAAGCTGACTTGAGTGTGAGCTCCTGTTGGCCTCCTGTAGTGTAGATGCCACAACTGCTCAGCTTAAGGTAAACTGAATCCAGCTACATATTTTGCGTAGCTGGAGGTGTACCTTAATCCAACCTACCATGTTGTGTTCACTGAGAGGGAGCTAAGTGATGTCATCTTTGTACTCCTTCCCTAATTGTCCTAACCTTGCAGTAAACATTATCAGTACTTGGCTCCATTACCTTTCTACACTTGGATAGCGTGTGTATGTTTGTGTGTGTGTTTTATACCATGGACAAAGCACATCTTTCTTTGGCTGTGAAAGCATAGCTATGTTCTCTTTCTGGGCCATAGTGCTGGGGAAAGCTTCTATTATTCTGTGTATTGTATTATCTCTAGGGCTACATTTTCAAACGTTTCTAAGCACTAGATTTTTAAAGGAATTTAGGCACCTAAAGATGCGGATAGATCTCTCGTGGGATTTTCAGAAGTGCATAGGTATATAGTTCTCATTTAAATCAATCACATTTGAAAATCTTACTGACGACTATCTGCATATTTAGGTGCCTTTAAAAAAATCTGCCCCTAAGTGGCATAGGAGCCTAAGTCTCATTTTTCAAAGAGGGCTTAGGCACTCAGCCCAAAATCAGACTTGGTTTCCTAAATCCTTAGTTACTGTTGAAAGTGGGACTGAGGTTCTTAAGTCACTAGGCCATATTTTCCATTGTTAACAGCTTTTAGGAAAGATGCTGTTAAATAGTGTACATTAAAGCAATTTATCAATATTACCCACAATCCTACTGGTAATAAAGTAATGGGACTTTTCTATGACTGCAATTACTTTAGCAGTGTGAATCCATTTAAGCAGTGGGATTACTGAAAGGGAAAATTTGCTAGTAACTAGAACTGTATGAATAACTGATTTTTCAGTTCACTGGCTAAACTGAAAAAGAGAAATAAAATTTGTTTGGGGTTAAACAAAATGATGCATTTCAGTTTTTAATTTTAACCCATTTCTTTTTAATGGAAGTAACATTTAAAAAAAATCTGAATTAAAAAAAATCAAAATTTTACATTTACAAAATGTTGAGAAAAACATTCTTTTTTTTTTGCCTAAACAATTCAGGGAATTTGACATAAACTTATGTTTCAGTGGACCCAAATCTGCATTTTTATCACAAAGAAGTCATCAGAAAAAGCCACCGAACTCTACTTGTAACTAGAGCTCAGCACAGATACAAAATTCATATCCACATCCACATCTGCAAAATGAGCCACAGATATCCACATTGACATGTGTAAATGAAGATACCTGCAGATATAAAGCAGATATTCATGGGTTTGCAGATGTATACATGTAACACCCTGCTAAATGTCCCAGTGTAATCTGACAGGCGATTCCTAGCTTCTCTAAGAATCTAAACCTTGGAAGAAGGATTTTTTTTACTTATATCAAACTCTTCCCAATACATTAGAAACAAGATTGTAAACATACAGCTGTAGTTAGAATCTTAGGGCACGTCTACACGTCAGCGTTATTTCAGAATAAGGTATTTGGGAATAATAACTCCCGAAATAACTATTTCAAAATAATGTATCCACACTACAAATCTCCATCAAAATAGTGCAGGTCTATAGCAATACATCACATTCACACTCATTGGAGTCTAAATTGCATTTAAAGTGCTCCCCCCCCCCCCAGGAAATACTCCGGGCAGGGCATCAGGACAGCAGTCACTTCTTCTAGCTGCTTTCTGAGACTATCTGAGACTTGTGCTTAAAGAGGCTTCCCTCTACAGCTATGTATCAGGCTCTTCACCAGTGTTCCCTCTAAGCTGCGGGGCAGCACAGCTTCACCCAGCGCAGCCCCACCCAATCAGAGGCTCAGGGCTCCGTGCAGGGAGGTGACTGACAGGGCGGGACTGATTAACCACCCATTTAGCTGTATTCTTCACCTCTGCCTACCTCCTTGAGGAACAGCAAACACACACCATATGCTCTGCTTGCCTTTGCACTGGCTCCAGAACTTCTGCATGCGGAAGGACACCCTCCTGGAGCTCTGCTAGTGGCTCGCTCCTGCCCTCTGACAATGTGACACCCACATGCAACCCACCATCCCACTCCAGAAGCGAGTCGCCATTGACATTTGGAAGCTCACAATGCCAGACAGCTACTGCTCCATTGGGAACCAGTTCAGTGTGGGGAGATCGACTATTGGGGCCATACTCCTACAGGTTTGGCTCTCTTAATATTGTCCCAGAAGGGGGGCATTTGCTTATCAGATAGTCTGCCAGTTGTTCACATTCCTGATCTACATTACAACATGTGGGATGGGCCCAATCCTTCGTAAAGTGACGTCAGTAGCAAAACTTTTATTGACTTCAGTGGATGTGGAAGCAGCTCTGTGCTTGCCCCCTTTGTAGCCTTACCAGTTTGAACAATACTATGGAGGTTTACATCTGGAAAAGCTTTACAATGAAGTTGAATCTGAACAGTAGGCTCTCAGCAGTGGCTTTTAAATCACCTCTGTAGGGATGAAGCAAACTGTGAAAACACAGAGATTTCTGTATAGCTGTTCTTGGGAGCGATAGTAAGTGTTTCATGAGTTATAGCAAAGTCTTTTATAAAGCAAGAAGTTCATAATGGACTCCAATGGAGCTCTGAGGCAGAATCTAGTGGCTTTATAATGCCCTTCAGAGGTACATACTAAGTAATTAGGGGCCCAATTCTGCAGCTCTTATTCAGTAAGACCACTCATGCAAGGAAGGGTTTCCAGAATGGACCCCTAGTTACTTTTAAAGCACAATGTCATTGTTTGCTTTACTGATACAAATTCCATGGAGTTACATTTGCTCACAGTTCCTCGTTTGAAAATATCTCAACAAATAGGAAAGTTTAAAATGGAATAGGAAGGAAGACATTGGAACCATCAGGTTACATTTTTGAAACAATTACACATTTTTGGCCAAATCCTTCAGCTTAAACGATGTTCAGCACCCCAAAATGTAGGCAAAATCATGCCACACTGTGAATGTAGTCTTGCATGCTTTATTCATAGGAAGAGGCCGATTATTCTGCATTATGTAATATTTATTTTTCAGTGGCATCCCCAGGCCTCAGTCAGTATTGGTGACCCATTGTGGAAAGCAGTGTACAATCATCACTGTCTGATACAGTGGTGGAAAAACAAAATCTTAATGGTACTGATGTTAAGGTTTTGCTGCTCGGGTTTCATTCAGTGTCACTGTGAGGTACCAGAGATACTGGAAATGGTTTGTGGGACACGCTACATTCAGGATCAATGTCTTTGCCAGCTGGTGGAGGCCTATTGGAAAGTACTGGATCCACAACAGTGAATTGTCAACATTTCCTTGAAGGAAAGAAGATTGCCCTTCATCTCTTAAAGAAACATCTGTGTGGCTATTGCACAAGGAAACAGCATTGGCACAAATAATCAAGTATTACCCTAGGTTTAATCTTTTATTTTCAGGTAAAATTATCAAAAAGCTTGTGGCAAGAAAGCTTTTAGATATCTAGCTATGTCAGATGTGTGAAAACCTTTTCAATGAGATTTCTAGCTGAGGTAGAAAATGGAGAGTGTTGCGTTAGCTGTTCATCTCCTCCTGACAATATCCAAAGAACAAATATCCATAGCTGCACAAGGCACAAAGCAATGGAGGCATCACAGTCAAAGATCTGGAATATTTGCTCTCCAATCATTTGAATACAGGTTGAACCTCTCTAGTCCAGCACTCTGTAGTGCAGCAGCATCTGTGGTCTGGCATGATTTTAGTTAGCTGGATGTTCATAAGTGACACTGATAGCCATGTTAACATTGATTGGTCAAGGTGTGGCCAAGTTTCCTGTGGTCCCATAAAGTTTGTTTATAACCATCAGCCCTGCCTCCAGTGATTGTGCTATTATTTAGCTTTAGTTTACCCCTAAATATCTTCTAAGAATCCAGTCAGCAGTGGAGGTGCAGGTAAAGCTGCTAGACAACATTGACCTCCCATGATCTGGCAAATTCTCTGGTCTATCACTGGTCAGGTCTCGAGGGTGCCAGACTAGTGAGGTTCAACCTGTCCTTTGGAATATTGTTGTTGAGAACTTTTATGGACTCTGTTTGGATCTACTTATCCCTTGGGCACCAGTCAAATGTGACATCTGATCATGTAAGGAAGAGAGTATTCTGTGTGTTAGACTGCATCATTGCAAACTAAATGCCCAGTACATTTTTTTTATTTGTTTAGCATGGGTGTGTCAACACAGCATGGCTTAACTCGAAATAAGCTACGCAAATTGAGCTATGTCAATTGCGTAGCTTATTTCAAAATAACTTATTTTGAAATTGGGGATGTTTACGCAGCATTTATTTCAAATTAGGACACTCTTCCTCTGACTTCCCTTGCTCCTTGTACAATGAGAGTTACAGGAGTTGGAGTAAGAAGTCCTCCAGCTTGACAGTATTGCAACATGATTTCAAAATAAGTACCTGTTGTGTAGATGCGGACTAAATTATTTCAAAATAACACTAGTTATTTCAAAATAATGTTGCTGCGTAGATGTACCCCATGAAATTAACATGAGAATGATTGTGAATGGAATTTAACTATTCTGCAGTGCAACCATCTTTACTGGTAGCTTCAGGCTAGTGATATTTCCCCCCAATCAATATACATGCTACTCAAGCTGCAAGTGTCTGAAGTAATATGTTTGTAAATTCATGGCTTAAACAAGTTGGCTTCAAACTGCCACCCATGGCTTTGTAGAAGGACACTGGCTCAGATTCCTTTTCTAAACAGATTTGAGTCATAAAAGGCTTTGTTCTAACAGGCATTACTTAAAATGCCATGTCAATAATATTTATTGTTATTACTACTGCTATTATTCATGCCATAATATTATCCTTACTTTAGATGGGCTGTAATCCTAAATACCACATTCACATCTAGGCAGAGATAACTGCCTCTGAAAAGGTTTGCATACAAATTGTTCAAGGCTGGCATAGGATACATATATTTTAAACAAAACCATTTCATTCTTGTGATAATGGATGCTCCGAGCTTTAAAATCTAACGGTTTAAAAGACTGAGTTCATTAAATTAATGACAATTTCTTGGTGTCTAATTGCACTAGTGGCAAAATCTGCCTGCGTGGAATATTCCAACTGTTTTAATTTTATCAGATGCTGCTACAAAATGTGGAGCCATCAGTGACTGAAATGACTTCATTTTTTAAACACAATGAAAAGATGGTATGTGCCAGTCTTTGCTCTTCTTTGTCTTTCCTTTTGTCAAACAATTGATTTTTCACATTGTTTTTAAGTCTACTTGTACAATAGGTAATTCATCATAACAGTGAGAGATAAACTCAAGCAGGCTCCAAAAATAATTGAATTTTGCAGAAATTCTCTGAGGGGGTAAAAACCCATAACATCCATTAAGTTCTATAATTTATAAAAGCTATCTCAAATATAACTGTCTTTAAACTGGGCGGGGGACGATTGTATGTTAGATACTGAATCTAGTAGGAATAATTTGGTCCTACGTTTGTTTACGTTATGTCTCTTGTTAGCTACACAATTTATAACAATCAATGTTAACATGGCTATCAGTGTCACTTATAAATCTTCCTCCCATCCCCCCTTACAAGTTCCCAAATGGAAAAAATTATGGCTTTGCTCTCAGCCACACTTACAATTGGCAAATGAAATGGTGAATGGTTCATAATTTTGGGGGATTGTGGCCTGGCTTTACCTGGGAATAGTTTACAGTTTCCCCAAGGCCAATCATTTAGAGCATCTCCAGGGCTGCTCGAAACTATGCCCGTCAGGCTATGATTGCCAGGGGCCTTCCATCCACCAGGCACTGTGGAAGTACAGTGTCTTTAGCTATACCCCCTTCCTGTCGGCAAAGCCATCAATGGTGAGGGAAGTGTAATGGCCATCTTTATGTTTGTGGAACTCTTACTTCGGTTACTCAGCTGAGAAGCTTCCTTGTGTTGGAGGCCTGGTGCAAAGGACTAGTATGAGATTCAGGAGTAAGCCCTGTATGTTTAGGTAGATTTGCTGGGGATATAATAAGTATTGTGGAGATTCCCAGGCACAGGGGGCATAGGTGCTGACTTTCTTCCTGCTAGGGGGTGATGGCACCCTCCACTTCAACACTTTCCCCAACTGCCCCCCCATCTCATGTCTTCCTGCCCCTGCTCCACCCCCAACCTTCTCTCTCCTGCTCTTCCTCCTCCTCCCTTCCTGAGCTCAAACACTGCAAATCAGTTGTTTGTGGCATTCACGAAGCTCTCGAAGGGAAGGAAAGGATTTAGTAAGCATGGGTCACCAGTATGCACGAGACATGGGGGGAGGGGAAGAGAAGGAAGAGCTTAGAGCTGGTGGGTGCTCTGTGTTCACTTTTTTTTCCCTGTGGATGCTCCAATCCTGGAGCACCCACTGAGTCAGCACCTATGCACAGAGGAAGTTAATTAGATAACTCCCATTAACTTTGTGCCTTAAAAATTCTCCAGTGATGTCTACAGGCTTTGACTGTCTCATCATGTTCAGAGAGGGATGGAGCTGCATTTGAATGCTAACACATATCAATAAGATTTTCAAGGAGAGTGGTCAAGTGTTTAGCTTATACTGCTGAGAAAACCTTCTATCATCCAGAAATATGTCAGCCTCCCATGGCTCATGTTGACAACCTGCTCCCAATGATTAGGAAACACATATTTTTCTTTTTTTCCAGAATGGGGTTGCAGCCATGTGGGGTTTTTTTTTAAAGCAAATAGATACGGTGATAATTTATTGCAATCTGATTTTTAAATGCAGAATAGCATGTTGTAAAGTCATTTATCATGTCAAATAAAACCATAATAAGACAAGATGGATCATTTAATATATCAATTCATCCTGCTTTGTGTACTGTTGCATCCAAACTATATATACAAAAAAAGGTACCAGACACTATTTTTTCCAGGTATCCTGGCTTGTCAATTCCTGGTCTAGTCAATCTACTGCATCCTTGGTTTCCCTCTGAATTCGGCACTTAGAATAGCTTTTAATTTTACCTCATCTTTTTCTTCTTATAAACTATCATTTTGTCAGTGTTCGTTAGCAAGATGGACATTTGGAAAGAAATATGGAAAAATACTGAATCCCTTAAGGGTACGTCTACACTTGATCTGTAGTTCGAACTAGGGATGCAAATGTTGGCGACCAAAATTGCTAATGAAGTGGGGATTTAAATATCCCGCTCTTCATTAGCATGATCTTGCCGGCGCGTTACTCTGATCAACAGCTGATTCAAACCAGGAAGTGCACGCTGGGACGCGTTAGTTCGAACTAAGCCCCTTGGTTCGAACTAACGTTACTCCTCAAAAAATGAGAAAACTTTAAAAAAATGAGGAGTAACGTTAGTTCGAAACAAGGGGTTTGGTTCAAACTAACACATCCTGGTGCACACTTCCTGGTTCGAATCAGTTGTTGAGCAGAGTAACACGCCGGCGAGATCATGCTAATGAAGTGTGGGATATTTGAATTCCCGCTTCATTAGCAATTTTGGTCGCCTACATTTGCATCCCTAGTTTGAACTAGGGAGCAAGTGTAGATGTACCCTTACATATTAATAATATTAATAAATATCTGTGTCTAGCATTAGCAACGAATTGGTGTTTGCTAAATTTCTAAACAAAATTAAACAATTTAGCTCTGGTTCAAGTCACCTAAAAGACTTCTTCTATCTCCAGTTATGTGGGTAGTCTCCAGTTATGTGGGTCTTTGTATCAATCAGTGTGTGCACTGCCACAAAGTAGGTAGGAAAAAGATGAAAGCAGAATGGGAAAAGATGACATTCTTAGACTGTTTGTTTTAGGGAAACCCATGAATTTCTTGTTCATCTTCATAACAGCCATCTTATGTGCAGTGTGAGCCAGAGCTGTTTCACCTTCTGTGTGTGCATGCATACGTGTGTGTACAGAAATGGAGGCATCTCCATACGTAACCATATTAATATAAGAACCCCAAACCTCAAAATAAAACCTGCTATTCTTCCTATAAGTGAGAATAATTTCCTCATTATGAGCAAGATACAATATAATAGGGCACTGTCATATGTTACTGACATATTCTTGGCTTACATTGTGAAAAAACAAACCAAAACAAAATCCCTTATAACTTCAAAAAAAAAACCAACAACCCCAAAACAACAAAAAACAAAAAAATGCAGAAATGATCTTTCTATAACAACAGTCCACGTGTATGGAAGGTTGAAGTCCCAATACATTTCACAACATCTAGTCTGAATATTCCCTGCTCCTGCTTCGGTATGTAAACCCATGTCCAAAAGTGTTCATGATAGGAGGGCAATGAGCAATTTATATCGACTTGCTTGGCATGACCTAACATCACTTCACTTTGCTTGATAATAGATGAGTTCTGTGGTTTATCCCAAACTCATGAAAATAAATGGCATTATTTAAATGTTTCTGGCCACATGCCTTGCAGCAATCTGCAGCAGATGAATGTTCCATGCATTGCAATGGGTTCTCTTTTTGCAGTGTCTCCTTGCAACTTCAACTCTTGAATATATGCAGCTCTTTAGATTTCTTTGTGAGAGAAAAAGATACAAATAGGCAGAAGAGAACAGATTGTTCCTGACCCTGGTGAGGGTACATCAGTGGGTAGGGGAAATCACTGAGGATATATCTAACCAGCAAAGTTATTTCAAAGTAACAGCCATTATTTCAAAAAAACTTGACTGGCATCTACACAGCCAAACCACTATTTCGAAATTAATTCGAAATAGTGGAGCTCTTATTTCAAATTTGGCAAACCTCATTCCACGAGAAATAACACCAAATTCAAAATAGCTGTTTCGAAATAAGTGCTCTTATATAAGTACACTTATATCGAAATAGGGGGCCTCCAGCCTTTCCAGGGTGCCCTGGTGGCCACTCCAGCCTCAACCAAGAACATTCCTCTCCCTTCCCCCTCCCCAGAGCCCTTAAAGTGGTTGACTCTGGTCATAGTGTCTGTGCCAGCTCCAAGCCTGCCAGCCCAGAGCCAGCTGTCACTGCCCCTGACCCAGTGGCTCCAAAACATGAGCCAGCAAGTCACTGGCAGCCAGACTTCACAGCTCCCCAGGAAAAGTCTGCCAGCTCCCAGGAGCCTGCCAGGGCCTGGAGAAGGGGGGCGCCTTCCTGGTCCAGGGTGGAGATCATGGACCTTATTCAGTTTTGGGTGGGATGCCCCTAACATCCATGATCTCCACACTAGATGGAGGAACACAGCCGTCTATGGCAGGATAGCTGCTCGCCTGGCCACCAAAGGTCACATGCGAACCCAGGAGCAGGTTTGTATGAAAATCAAGTTGTTCCAGCGAGACCCCCAACCCTGAGCCCAGAGCTTCCCCTCCCACTTCTTCCCCTTGCTTCCCCCTTCCAGCTCCCTCCTCCCAGGTTTCCCCCTCCCCTCTCCCACCTCCTTTCCCTAGTCTCACCAGAGTTTCATTCCCCCCACCCAGTTTTGTTAAATAAAGAGCGTTTGTGTTCATGAAAATACATGTATTTTATTTGCCATCAGGAAGGGGGGTTAGGGAGTATTAAGTGGAAGGACGTGAGGAAGGAATGAGGCACAAGCCCCCACTGGAGCAGACCAAGGAGGCTCTTAATGCTCCTCAGAGTGGAAGCTCTCCTGCAGGGTCTCCTGGATACTGACAGATCCCCGATGGACCTCCCGGAAGGCAGCCTGCAGAGGTCAGGCTCACAGCAACGCATCCACAAGAAGCACCAGAGTGCCTGGGGGTGGCTCCAGGTCCATGTTGCAGAGTGCTGTGGTGTTCCAAGTGAGGGCAACCAGAGTACGCAGAGACAAAATGCTTTGCTGTCCCTCATTGAGGTAGGCAAGCAAGCAGGGAAACCTGAGAACCGGCTGTCCAGAAGGGGTCCCTTTAAACACAAGCCTCAGATAGCCTCAGGCAGCAGCCACACAAAGTAACTCATGACCTGATGCCCTGCCAGACCTGTTTCCGGTCAGCCTTAAATGCGATTCAGAGTCCACTCAGTGTGGACGCGTTATTTGAAATAGCAAAACGCTATTTCAAAATACATTTTGTGTGTAGATGCGTTATTTCGAAATAACTTATTTCGAATTAACTATTTTGAAATAAGATATTTCAAAATAACGCTTTAGTGTAGACTTACCCTAAGTTCCTTTTGGTCCATTCCCCCATCCCCTTGCAAGACACATGCAAGGGCCATGGATAATTGCTTTCTCGGTGTGCAGCCATTTGTGTATATCAACTTAGAGGGGTAGGAAGCATGAATCCAATTGTAAAGGGGGGCAATAACTATACTATTCAAAGGGATACCTCAAAGAGCAGAGACTGATTGTGGCCATGAATGTTGTTCATTTGTACATGCACATCTCTTGACAGGCATCTGTATAACATTGTGTAAATAATAACACTGCCAGTAACAAAGAGCAAGTGCTAAAATGACCAGCAGCTCCCAAGTCAAAATATGTATAGAAAACCTATGGGTATGTCTACACTACCCCGCTAGTTCGAACTAGCGGGGTAATGTAGGCATACCGCACTTGCAAATGAAGCCCGGGATTCGTGTTGCACGGGGTTTGAACCAGCGGGGTTTTAAAAATGGCGGCTCCCCGCTTATGCTAATGAAGCCCGGGAAATTCAAATCCCGGGCTTCATTTGCAAGTGCGGTATGTCTACATTACCCTCCTAGTTCGAACTAGGAGGGTAGTGTAGACATACCCTTAGTGACTGTAACACTGATAGGCAGAATTGAACCTGCTATCTCTGGAGCTTAGTGTGTGAGCCTCTGCCACTTGAGCTAAAAGCCAGCTTCCTTGCAGCTAAGGGTGTGGAGCAAACTCATTCTAGTGGTCTAAGTGCCACTAGATGGAACAGTGAACCACACTCAGAAGGTGAGTGGGTTACATGATGACCAAAGGAGATGATTATCTCTAGTGCAATTTCAAGTGTCTGAGAGGCTGGAAAGAGAAGAGATACTACTGGTGGGTTGTAGAGTTTCGAAGAGGACTGGAGTGGGGTCACGACAGGAGTGGGGCTTTGAACATTTTAATACAATCTAATCCAAAGAGAATGAATTTTCCAGAATAATATTGGGGCTGCCCAAACCTTCAAAGTCTGTGAGGTCAAATGCAGTAGCAGTAGCTCTGTTTCTTTCCTATCTGTGCAGGTGATAGTTTCCCATTGTTTCACTCCCCTACTCTCCGGGCATCTGTACCTTTCAAGGTCAGGTATTTTCTACCAGCCTCTTGAAACATACACACACAATGAAATGATCTAGGCTTAGCACTGACACTTTTTTAAGTCTTACTATAATAAGAAATACAAGTAAGTTGCAAATAGTTTTGACTTTGACTTTCAAAAGGTTGTGAATGACTCTACCAAAGCCCACTAAAGTCAGTGGAATGATTCCAGTTCACTCTGTGGACATTGGAACTGGCTTCTTTTCCTTTACACTTCCCTTTGCCTTTTTTAGTTCTGTGAACAGGTTGTTTGGCTTTGTTTGAATTCCTTCCAACTCAGCTCTCTATTTCTCCTGCCCCTGCTTAGCAGTCATAACCTCACACTGCTGGAATACTACAGAGATATTTCAGATTAGTGAAACAGACCCTTCTTTCTGTTGTAGTTGATTCAGCACTGCACAAAATGGCATTTGCAGTGGTTTTATCAGTCCTAGGAGATAAATCTTACAGAAACATTTTCAGTACGGAAAGCAAATACTGGAAGTGAGAATATGTATGGTGGGAGAACGTTTCAGAAAACTATTCAATTTTTCATTTCATCTTAATTTTCTCTTTATTTAAATTTGTTTGCCTAAATCTGAGTGGATCTGTATTTCCATTACATCTCTACTTTTGTGTTTTGGTTGCACTAATTAGAGTGACCAGATATCCTGATATTATAGGGGCAGTCCCAATATTTGAGAGTTTGTCTTATATAGGTCCCTCTCCATCCTACCCTGATTTTTCACACTTATTGTCTGGTCACCCTTGCACTAATGTAAGTTGCACCACTAGATGCACAAATTTGGTTTTTGCAAATGCTTATCTGAAATTGCTAATTCTGGTCTATCTGAATTAGTTATCTGAAATGCACCTCAGCTCTAGTTTAGTCACTGAATTCAGCAGTTTATTAATTTCACCATAACTTTACTGAGGAAGACCTAGCCGCTGTTATCCAGGCCTTTGCCTCTAGAATGGATGACTACAAAGTGCCCTAATTGGAACTAGTCTTGAAGTTCTCTCAGAAGCTGTAGCTAGTAGAGTACATGGCAGCCTATGTATGTAACATAGGGGTTCTCTATCCATATGTTATATATGTTTATCACACACTGCATCATTTGTCTGTTTAGCCTTGAGTTTCTAACTAATCTGTAACACTCTATGTCGTTTGAAGCCCAGCTATGTTAGGGTACATTTTCTCCCTAATGACTTTGCAGCAGCTACACTTTGGAGAGCCACTTTCATGACACTCCTTGGTTGTGTGTTCTCAATGCTTGGTCAGGACTTTTGGGTTCAAATTTTGCACTCACCGGTATAAATCTGGAGTAACTCTGCCAGATTAGTGTTACTATTCTCATTTATTTAACAATAGAGGTTTCTATTCTGAGATCAGGATCTCTGAGTATGGAACTCCCCCTTTCTCACAGTCCGTTAGTGCCCATATATGTTAGTTTTCAGAACATGACACACAGCTTACCTTTATGGTCATGCCTTTGCCTGATGGGTCTGAATTAAGGCACCATCTTTACCTTTCCTACTTTTCTGACTTCTTTCTTGGAGGGCATGATATGTTTCTTACAGAAATAGACTGTGAAAGAGCCATTAATTAGCTCTTCAACAGTGGTCCAAGTGCTGCAGGTTTGGGTAGAAGTTTCCATAATCCTTTGGACTCCAAATGGAATACTCCTTCCAGACCCCTGCTTTGTGTGACAGACGCACTCTTGAGCAACCATCCTTTCAACTGCCATGGAACCCACCTAATTTCTGCCGATGTAGGCCTGGGTGATACGTCATGGCAATATATTGTGGTACAAAAGCAAGCCTCCTGCTTTATATGTAGTATGTATTTTATTTAAGTGAACATATAAAGTTTCAGAAACACCATATCCTTCTATAGAGGCACACAATTTTACTGCTAGCTGGGCTCTAACCCCATCCCTTGTGGCTGACTATCAGTAATTTGTTGTTAAAATTCTACATCATGAGCATTCTGGGGCAGGCAATGAAATTTAGCTTTACTTTTCTCTATAATGTATATTACAGTGAGACCTTTCCCCCTCAACTAAGGATTCTAAATGCTATTCTCTCTCTCTCTCTCTCTCTCTCTCACACACACACCCCTGGTTCCTGAAGTCATACCACATGAGTAGGTTTGCTTCATTTCTAGAACCTCTCCTTGTCAATGCCTCTCAATGCTCTTCTGACTGAGCCACCCATTGTGACAAGAGGTCGTTCAGTCTCTGTCCTCTATGTTCCTGCTGGGACAACAAGACCAGTCAGTGTTTAATTATGACATCCCCATCCACTAGAAACTAGCCTCAGACCATCAACTCATTTCACAAAGGCCATCAACAGTTCCTCTAGGGTAAGAAAATTTACCCACCATTGAGTAACTGGTGACCTAGCAGTGAAAAGTTCTAGACCACTAATAATCCCCCAAGTTATTCAGTTCCATGGTGACTGCATTTTTAGCCAATGGTACTCTCCTTTCTGTTAAATTTAAGACTGTTCTGTCTTGCTTTCCTAAAATTTTAAATCATTATCTTGTGCCACTTCCCCTTTATAATTGTATTTCACATATCCCTACGTGCATTATGAAGGGATGTGTCATTTTCCTCTAAAGTATTATCTATTCACCCTTCCTGAAAGAAAGATACAGGATTTCATAGACCAGTGAACTAGTATGGTTTGTTAAATTTTATTTTCCTTTCTCTAGAGTGTGCACAGGATTCTAGCTATAATTCACTTTATTGTTGCCACCTATTTGTACTGTCAATATTTTGAATAGTTAAACATCACATTCTCCATTTCCTTATGATTATTGTATATTCTGACCATATTTTCCCCCACATTTCCGACTTCATTTTTTCCCATTTCAAAAAAATAACTCTTATGAGCCAGGATTTAAATTGAAACACTTGAAAAAAACATATATTCACCAGCAAAGAAATAATGGGCCAAAATCGTGCTGGCGTAAATCAGAAGTCAATGGAGTGCTTCACATCAGCTAAGGATATGCCCTGTATATTTTTATCTTCTGTAAAGCAGAGAAAATGGAGTGTTTAGGACTATCAAAACAGGCTCACTTCTACTGCTCCAGAATTCTTCCTTTTTTGATATGCAGAGTGAGAATCATCTCTAGTTCCAAGGAACTGTTCATAAATCCTGTATCCTGGTTATCATGTAAACAGTCTGTTGATTCAGTGCAATCAAAACCACACACACACATATACACTCACACAAACATGTTCTTTGCATCATTTCTGCATCTGGACTAATAAATAGCAACTGCAGCTAATGCAGATAAATGTAGAACAATGAATCTTGGAACAAAGGGAAAAAATAGCGCATCTGCTAAAAGGAAAGATGCTGCTGAATACTGATTAGGAAAGAGATCTGGGAGTTGTAGAAAATCTCTAAAGCATTCAGCTTAATGTGCAACTGCAATGAAAAGGGCAAATAGAATGCTGGATTGTATTGCAAGAGGAGGGCCGTATAAATCAAAGTAGCCAGCATTGTAACTATAAGACAACATTTTGACATTACTTAAGAACCACACTTTATTTGCCATTGGTCACTATAGCTTTAGAAAAATCTATTTGCTAGTGGAGATGTTTGCTGTATGGCAACCAAAATGCCATCTTCTGCAATTTAAGATAACATAGATGAAAAGACAGAAGAATTTCAACTCGTTAGGAAGAAGTAAAACCTATAACCTGACTAGACAGATGCTTTGCTTTCAACAAACAATAGTGTATAATGTGCCTTAGTTCCATTTGCAAAAGGGCGGTGAGAGTGGGGGGAGGAAGTGGACATCATCTAAAACATAGTGATTCTGATTGAAAATATAAATGTTTTGGCTAAAATCTTATTTCACATTCATTCAAGCAATGATTAAATGATTTATCGATACAAAGGAAGCAAGCAGAGAGAAAAAAATGTAATTGCAATGAAGGAAAGGGGCAGCCATAATGAGATTTGTGGTCTTGTATTGTTAAAAGCATTTCAGTTTTGCCATGCTCTAATCTCACAAGATGTCCTGAAAGAGCAGAAGAGCATTCACATAAAAAAATAGTTTTCCAGAAGAACCGATTGCAGCTTCTACAGATTGTGTTCTATCAGCATTTTAATTATGAATCCCTATTTTCAAGAGTTTATGACTCAACACTAATAAATTACTACCAGTTTAAAAAACTGGTATGTAAGCTTCTTTCCTAAAAGAAAAATCATATGACCAGCATTGATAAAGATGTGTGTAATAATTCTTAAATTTTAATTTAAACTAGGAGAGTGTAAATTTGCATCATCCCTTATGAATGGTTAAAATCTCATTGCATTTGTCTATTAAATCCAACTATATCTAGGAGAATACCTAGATCTAATAAATGTTACTCTTAAATCCAAACTCTAAGTCCTAGGGAAATTATTCTATATAATGAAACACTCTCCCTCTCCCTTCCCCCAAAGTCTGCATTGAGCTCTAGCTAAATGGAAGCTAAAAGGAACATCAAATATCATGTGTGCATATCCATCCATGCAGTGCACTGAATAATTTTCATAATTCCAGTCAAATTATTAGTTTTCATTTACACTTGAGATATGAAAATCTAGGCAGCTCTATTTCTGTGGTTTAGTGTGTACCTTGTTTTTTTTAAATTTCAGATCACCTTGGTTTACACTCTATGAGTTACACTCCAATTGACACCCCCCCGCTCACCCCCAAGTCTGTCAAAACAATTTAGTATCTCCATGTATCTCCCAGGTTCTCATGAGATTGGGTCAAGGTTTTTAAACCTTCATGACTCAGGGCATAAACCAACCTCTAATTAATGGAGGTCAGAAATACACTTTCTCTATGGGTAGGTTATTTTGTAATTGCCCATTGCAGGGTTACTTGCACCTTCCTTTGAAATATCTGGCACTGGCCAATGTCAGAACCAGAGTACTGGATGAAATGACGTACTGCTCTGATCAAATATGGGAATCCTACATTCATTAATCCTAATTATTGTTCTGTGCCTTTGTTGGTTTATCTAGCCTTTTATGCTCGAGAGAGGCAGCATCACCTACTGGATACAGAACAGATTGAAACTATCTAGTCCGGAACTCTCTGGTCCAACAACATGCATGGTTTTAGTTAGCCGAATGTCCTCTTATCATGGGTGTGGCCAAGTTTTCCACAGTCTCCCAAAATTTCTTTATAGCCACCAGTTCTGGCTCTCTTTGTTCTATGCTGTTATTTAGCTCTAATTTACCCATAAATGTCTTCTAAAAACCTAGCAAGCAGTGTTGGTAATCCTGCTAGACCTCCTGTGGTTTGGCAAATTCTCTAGTTCCGCACTGGTCAGGTCACAAGGGTGCCAAGCTTGAGATATTCATCCTATACTAGACTCAGACTGAAAAAAGTTAGGTTCTGTACTAACCTGCAGGGAGATCTTGACAAGTCGATTCACTTCCCTATGTCTTGGTTTCCCATCTGTAAAATATACATCATGATGTTTACCTCCTTTGCAAAATGCTCAGAGATCTATTAGTGAAACATGCTGTCTAACAGCCATGTCCCATTACATGGCATCTTCCCCAACCTCATGTTTGACCACCTGTACCTAGTTTACATTTCAGGTAAGTGAGATAATAAGAAATCAGGTTACTATTGTGTGCTTTCCAATTCTAGTTACAAAACATGTAAAGATAGATGTGCAATAAGTAGGGCCCATACAATCTGCTCTTTCCCCATGGAATCTATTTTTGTGTGTGTTGTTACCCCATTTTATACTGATTTCAACAGGGGAGACTAGTGTTTCTCAATGTAGAATAGTGATAGAGATGCAGCCGTGTTAGTCTGTCTTTTGTTTCAGCTAGTGTTTCTCAAAATAGTGGTTCTAACCTAAAAGGGAACTACAGGGAGGTCACAAGTTTTTTTTTGGGGGGGGGGGGGGGGAGGAGGCTATGGAATTGCCACCATTCCTTCCTCAATGCTTTCACAACTGTGTGGCTGAAGAGCTATTATCCAGGCACCCAAATCTGAAGGCATGTAAGTATGCCACATCATGTGATCCTTCTGTGTTGCTGCTGGCAGTGGCTCAGCCTTAAGAAATGAGATCCCAGCCAGTAGCCACCACTCTCCAGCTGCCTTGCTCAGCAGTAGCACTTAAGTGAGGGTAGCAATATCATAATCCTTCCACCGCCCCCCAACACACACACAATAACTTTGTAACCCTCCTCCTCCATAACTCCTTTACGATTCAAGATCCCAAAACTATAACACCATGAAATTTCAGATTTAAATAGTTACAATAATGAAATGTATGATTTAAAAAATCTTATGACTATGAAATTGACCAAAATGAACTGTGAATTTGGTAAGGTAAGAAGGATGGTTTTCTATCCTGCAAAAGTATATACTGTGAAAGAAAGAAATGCTTTGGTTTAGACAGAAGTTCCATTTTCACCATCTTGGCTTCTGAGAACTTCATTAAAAACTTAAAAAACAACAAATAGTCTAGCAGCACCTTAAAAACTAACAAAAATATAGATGGTATCATGAGCTGTCATCTGAAGAAGTGGGTTGTGCCCATGAAAGCTCATGATACCATCTACATGTTTTGTTAATCTTTAAGGTGCTACTAGACTATTAGTGTTTTTTTAAGTTTTTCCTGTTACAGACTAACTTAGCTACTCCTTTGAAGCTTGAGAACTTTGTTGTTTTCTGTAGTTCTCATTCTGCCATGAAGCTCTGGTCTAAAACAGATTCAGGAGCTACATTATCAAATTGAGGTTAACTGTAGTATCAATATACATAGTTTATTATTTATTTGCACCACACTAACAAAATAGCAGGGAGTTTACAAAGTATGCAAGATTTGTGCCTTCTGTCATTTTACAACCTCCTTAGACCAGGCTAGAATGGGTGGGGAGATGATCTAGGTGACACCAAATATGATCCTCCACGTGGCAACTTCAGTAATGTGCAGAGGAAGGACATTCTGCCGTAGAATTAGCAATTGTGATATTATGCATGTTGCTCCTTTAAGACCATCATAGTTTTGCATTTGTACCCGAAGGCCAGGATGCAACCAACTTGTCTGCAAGCACAATGCCATCCTAACAGATGGGTATGAGTGTGAGCAGCAAAGGGAAAAATCTGTGTTCATCAAGTATATTTACTGAGGATGGATTCCCCACCGGGAACATCACAGCAGCTGGCCTCCTCAGCTTGCCTGCTTTTACTTAAAGGAATATGGCACCGCTAATCCACATCTTAAATGGATTAATTCTCAATTAAAATATAGTTTTCATGCCCATTTGATATCAGTAGCAAAAAATTGACCCTGCTCCATACCTGCAAATGAGAACAGGTCACACTCAAATTTCTCAGAAAGAGGTAATGCCAACTGCACCATCCTGACTACTTCACTTTCCAAATCATATGTATTATTCTGTACTTTTACTGTGCTTCAGGTCAAATAACAACAAGAATAAATTAGATGGAGTGTGGTATACTCTGAACAGTTTTCACTGTAACAGTATTTTAATAATCAGGAAAGTCATTCATGTATGGTTATGATAAATTGCTTTGCTACGGGGTAATCTAAACTTTAACAAGTATGATGAATATTTCTGCTTCGCCAAGAAAGCTGAAGTAGTGGAAACTGTTTAAATATGTGCATCAGAATGAATGAAAATGAAAAAGCTGGAAATACTCCAAAAGCGGCTTAGCAGTTTATATATAAAAACAACAAAATGGTTTTATAGTTAATGCTTTAAAAACCATACCTGATGAAAGGAAATGATGACAATGGTTTTGTATCTAAAGGCAACGGAGGTGAAGATTTTTAAAAAGTGACTAGTGATTTGGGGGTACCTTAATTTTGGGATTCCAAGCTTGAGATACTTTGGAGTCACCTCATTGTGAACAATCACTCTCTGAAAATTAGGTCCTTCAAAAGTGACTCCTGGTAAGCCCTCTTCCCGAATTACTATTTGCTTCTGAAAATCTTGGTGAGAACAAGTGAATGGATAGGAAAAGCATAACTGAAGAAAATGGGCCTGAGTCCCCTTTTCATTCATGCAAAAGTGAAGCAGGAATCATCATGCCACTGAGGTGAATGAAAGGTGAGAGTGAGAAGGGAGTTACTTTCAGTTATTATGATAATTCACCCGTAGTAAGGAGGGTCAAATGTATGAGGAATAGCCGAATGTCAATTGTCAACACTGTGAGTGCATTATAGAGCTATGGCAAATGAAATACTTAGGGATCTCTGTTGATTAAAATGTTGTACATTCTGCGCCTGATTGTGCATTTGTTGTGTATCCAAAATAACTTCAAAAGTCAATAAGAGATTTTGTTCAAAATGGTCTTAAGGCTGGGTCTTGGTTCTCCACATAACTGCTGCTGGGATTAAAAGGCCCAGGGCTATTAAAAACAAGGCTTCTCATCTGAGACGTATGGATTGATTTTTTTTGTAAGTTAGGGACCAGTGCAGTGATTTGTCTTCAGTAGACTGTACTGATACGTAGATAAAAAACATGCTGCATCTCTAAAAGAAAACTCCTTTTAGGACTGGTGCATCTGGTCCACAGTGGAATTAGGCATAGAGGAGCATATTGTAGTCATATCCATGTAGGATGATTTTCAAATGTGCCCAGCGGAGTTAGATGTCCTACTCCCATGTACAGTCAATGGAGTTTGGGAACCTAACAATGGGGCCCTGCCCCATGATTTGCGCCTCTAGGAACTACAAAAATACAGATAATAATCATAAATAACTTTCTTAGGCTCTTCTAGAAATCACAGCTGTGTTTAACTGCAGGCCAATATGATTACAAAGTGGAATCCTGTACTCATCTGAAGAACTGAATGTTAAATTGTATTTATCATGCACTTTTGACCATCTTCTATATGCTCTGCCCACAATCAGCTTCTGACTTCTAACTTTCCAAAGATCTGAGCAGCTTCCACAGCTACTGTAGTTTTGCTTAGTTTTATAACCAGCCTGCATGTTTCCCTTCCTTCTTTGTCCCATCTGTGATACTCTCCTCTCAAAATTACATTGGCCCAATGCCTAGTACAAGTAACAGATCAGTGATAGGTGAAAAGTCAGACATCTCAGGGCTAAAATAATGAGACCTCTGAAAAAAGCAACAGCCCCAGCTTCCCAATGGGATGCACAAGACTTGTTTGTCATGCCTGAGGTATCAGTCCTTCGTTTTCACCTGCACAGTGAGAAAATTATTTTAATTCATTATCTTGGAAAGAAAATGTCTAAGGTTATTATTCCTCTCCTGCTCAGGCTTGAGCTCCTCGCACTCCGTTGTGGTGACCTGCCTAGTTCACTTGTCACTTTTGCTCCATAAGCCATCTCAACTTTTTGTCCATGAATCCTTTGCCCCAAGTCTATTGATCTAATCTAAGGACTCACAAGGTTACAGTGTCAGAGCCACATGTAAGAGACCCAGGCCTGCCTTTTCCTGCATCTCTTTCTTTCCCCTTCCGTCTGCTTTCTTGTAATTAGTGTTCTTTTCTGTGTTGTTGTGTGAGGTTTGCTTTCCACTTTCCATTTTAGTATTTTCATTATTTTTCTTTCTTCTCCAATGAACTTTCTTCTATCTCTTCCTTTCTACCATCTTTCAGGAGGGGGCAATAGGATCCATTGAGGGAAATGTGACCAATATTACAATTGGACAGAAAGTGTTTGTCTACACTATGGAGAAGATCGATGCTGTCCAGCCCTAGTGAAGGCTCACTAATTTGAACTGATAGGGTGCTCCTGTCAGTGCTGGTAGTCCTGCTACTCATGAGGAGTCAGAAAAGCTGTTGAGAGGTAGACCTCCCTCCATGCGGATGGTGCCAAAACATGATTTAAGATATTTAACTCCAGCTACGTAATTAACGTAGCTGGAGTTGCATATCTTAAGTTGACTTTCTCCTTCAGTATGGACCAGGCCCAAGAGAAAAATATCCTGGAAACTGGTACATATTAGCACTCTGGCAAAAAAAAACCAAACAAACTCCACCATTTGAGATGATTTCAATGGTAAAATATAACAAGGAACATCCGTGTTTCCTAATATAGCCCTAGAGAAGAGCAGCATAATTCAGTCTGCCATTAATAGAGGGAAGAGCTGGAAACTTGAAACTGACCTTTTGGCCTTCAGACAGTAGGTTTGAAATAAAATCTCACAGAGCATCTCTTTTAGCATACATTATGGTGTGTTTGTATACATGCTATGAAATAGGGCTGTTAGCTCTGTATTTGAGACATTTCATCCTATCAGGATTTTAACATTTATTTTTAACATTTCTGAGATTTAGTTAGTATATTTCTCTGTCTTCTCAGCTCAATGGAATCTTTTAATTAATGTCTGCATTTTGTGAACATTATGGACAAAATTGTCTTGCCAGAAACAAGCACACGGCTCCTAATAGTCCACATTAATTCCTGTATGACTCTACTGAAGTCATTGTGGTTTTATACCAGACATTTAAAAAAAACCCTAAAACCAGGTTTTAATGAATAAAAAATATGACTTATGTGCCAATGTGCACCTTGTTGATTAAATGAGGGAGAGGTAATAAACATTGACCATCTGTGTTGACTAGAATTTATAATGGTGTTGGGTAATGATGTTAAAAGAGGTTTGTAACTAAAACTGACCTATTTAGGATAGAGAAAGGGGCACATTCAGTGATAAGATGATATAAAAATAAAACTGACCAGATAAAATATTGAAACCCATTGACTACTTATGAATTTGGCTAATGTGCATCGACACAATGAGCTTGATCTCTAGGGGTGCCAACAAAAGTACTTAAACCACCTGGGAAAATTGTGTGTGTTTCTGATCATAGGTGACTTGAAACCACTTTCCCTTTTCTTTGTTCCTGAGAGCTGAAATCCACCCTACCCATCTCATCATAGGCCGTGTCCAGACTCAGGGGTTTTTTCCCGAAAAAACTTCCCCTGCGTCCAGACTCAAGCCGCGTTCTTTCGAAATTATTTCGAAAGAAAGCGGCTTTTCTTTCGATGGCGGTAAACCTCGTTTCACGAGGAAGAATGCCTTCCTTCGAAAGTTCCTCTTTCGAAGGAAGGCGTTCTTCAATGTAAAGAGGCCGTCTTCGAAAGAGAGCATCCAGACTCGCTGGGTGCTCTCTTTCGAAAAAGCGGATTTCCTCTATCGAAAGATCCGCCTGCTGTCTAGACGCGATCTTTCGAAAGAGGCTCTTTCGAAAGATGCTTTCGAAAGAGCCTCTTTTGAAAGAAGCCTGCAGTCTAGACATAGCCTTAGAGCAGCCTGAAGTTTGCTCTAAATTGCACAAACAAATAGTGTCTCAAAAGAAGACAATAAGCTGGATGTGTTCTCAGACTAACATCGATCCCTGTCCTGTACCCTGATGGAAGTGTGGTGCGTGAATCCATCATCGCTGTCCTATGAAAGCTTTATACATCTGTAACGGTGTAAAGGAGGGCTAGCAGGGACTGAGAATCTGGCCCTTTGTGCTATTGTGAGATACAGCTAAATGGTCATAATGGTCCCTTCTGACTTTATAGTCTATAGTTTCCCTTAAGTTACTAAATTCATCCCTTAAAACTTGTTGAAACAATATAGACTGGTTTGGTTCTATGCGTGGGTTTGTCACATTTTCTGCCGGTATTTTACTTCTGCAAACAACCCATTTGTCATATGGCTAACAAAATCTTTGTGTTCTTTGCATGGTTTGTTCATAAAGGAAAAGTGCCACAACCACCATCCATTTGACCAATATAGCTCTAGAAACCCTCCCCCTTGCCTCTGAATTAGCTGCACAATAGACCCTGCCCGCAGGCTGGGAAGAATTAGGGTTGATTCCTGCTCTCTTGGCTGCACAGATGGATTCATGTATAATTGAGAGAGATCTCACCAGCAGTAGAATTAAAATGATTATCCTGAGCAAAGAAATGTTCAATTTTCTCACCATTCTGTCATCCATCCATATGAAACTTGCCACACCTAATTATTATTTGTATTAGCATAAGAACTAAAATCAGGTGCCATCCTAAACACCACTGTTTAGACACCTAGTATCAACCAGTCCCTGCCCAAAGACAAAGGATGACAAAGGATGAGAGCAGAAATAGAAGCACAGAGAGAAATAATTTGCCTGAGATCACATAAGCAGGCCAGAGGCAAAGCTAGGAATAGAGCACAGGTAAGCTGATCCTGTCTGAGACCATGCTGTCTTTTTGAGCCAATGTAACACAGACTTTTTTTCCCTCTGCTTTAATCTAAAAATGACCTGTGTCTATATTGTATTTAAAGCTGTTGTTTTACAGTTATAGTTAGCGAATTGTCAGTGGCTGAATAATGAAAATCTTTATAAGAATATAGATACAGATTTGCAGACGTGGGGCTTAGGAAAGGTGCTAACAAAGCTCTTATTTCGCTGAATAATGCTGTCTTTTGAATAGTGGCGAGGTAAAATCCCACAATGCAAACCCAGATTAAAAGAAAGCTTTTTCCATCATTTATTGGGTATTTGAAAGCTTTGCTGTAAATGGAATTTTCTCTGCTACATTTACATAAGCTTCTTATGTGAGACAATGCCATTATTATTTTCTACATACATTCTATGTGCCCCCCTCCCCATGTTTAAATTTGGATTCACATTTAGGGATGATAAAAAAGGTTCAAAATTAAGCCATTACTAAGTTAACTACAGTACCTTGTTTCAATTAGGAATTCAGAAATTATAATAATCCGTATTCAAAGTCTATTCGTCTATGTAAATAAGCGATTATAAGAAACAACACCTCTTCCTCCACAATAACATGTTATCTTCCCAATATTTTCATGTAATGCCCTCTAGTCTATTAGCACCAAATTCCAGCTTTACCCCCACCCACAAATCCTTCAAATATAACACTCTGATGGAATCAAGGGTAGTCATGAATATTTCAATAAAGTTGTTTCTCATTTAGATGTGAGCTGCTTTTACTCTTCTCAGCAGCACCAGAAATGTGAAAGCTAATGTGATGAACAGGTTAGAATCAGGATGTAGAAAGTAATTCAAGCAACATTGTACAGTTCTCTGTGGTAATCCTTATTTCATCACTATTCTGTGGTGCACACATACATATAAACCTTCTCAGAATATGAGAAGTTTATTTGAACTTAACTCTGTCGTCTTTACCTATTTTGATTTCATATCATGTATATAGTAGCCCAATGTCTGTGAGTCTGTAATGATGAAATGCTGGCTGTTCCCTCTGGGTGGCCTGTGCTACATGGGGAGTGCAGGGCCCAAACAGCCGCTTGCGCCTCTTGTTCCCCTGCAGCGGTCTGGCTGAGCGGTGCAGAAGTCAGATGAGTGCCACGGTGGGAGGAGAAGGGGGCGGGGCAATGACATACATGGCCATGGGGCGGGGGCTGGCCATGTACGTCAGTGCCCCACCCCCCTTCGCCTCCCACTGTGGCACTCGGCTGACTTCTGCGCCGCTCAGCCAGGCTGCCACATGGGAGCAAGTGGTGCAAGCGACCGTTTGGGCTCCATGCTCCCCATGCTGCACAGGGAGTAGGGAGCCCAAATGGCCCAGAGTGAGAAGCAGGAGGGGGAGGAGAAGAGAAAGAGAGAGACAGAGAGAGAGGCAGGAGGCGGAGGAGAGCTGAAAAAGAGAGATGGGGAGGCAGTAGTAGTAGGAGAGAGAGAGAGAGAGATAGAGCGAGAGACTGGAGGCTCAGGAGAGAAGACCGATGTGGAGGAGAGACCTGAAAATCCCGTTTTATGACGGGCTAATTGGCCAGTTGATCAATAATAGGCATGTGCATGCACATATAAAATAGAAAATCTTTACATAAACTGGGGCTGCTGCTTAACTCTTAAGTCCAGACCCTGGTTTATGGGGCAAGCAATCCTTTTGCAGGAGAAGGGAGCCTGCTTGAGTTTCCTTTATCACCTCATCCTTTTCCACTCCTGGTTAGAATCAGCTCAAATATGGTGCACTGAGTTGTAACTCATGTCAGGCCAAAGCTAAGGGAGAAAGTTGACCTAAGATATGCAACTCCTGCTATGTGAAAAGTGTAGCTGGAGTTTGTGCATCTTAGGTTAAGTTTCTGCACGGTCCCCACTGCAGGAGATCATTAAGAGAAATTTTCCCATCAATTTCCCTTACTCCTCATGACCCAGTGAAGTACTGGAGTCAATGGAGGCACCATCAGCAGTTGATTTAGTGAGTCCTTACTAGACCCGTTAAATCAAACCCTGGGAGATCTATCTCTGCAGCATAGATCTCCACAGTACATGGAGACAAGCCCTCATGCTAGGGGACAGTGTGTCTTTGTCCACCTTTATTAGCTGTTGAATGTGTTTTGACAACTGCTCCTAACTAGTCATTTAAATCAATTACTAGCTGGATTTAAATCATATTTTCCCCAAGCAGAATTTATTATATGTTTATCCATTTGGTGCCTGTAACTGGAAACCTGTGCCTTTCTGGGCCAGCAGGTATTGAACAATTGAGAACTGTTCAGTTAACCCCATCTGTGTCATGATTAGCTGCTTGTTACCCTGAGGAGGTTGGAGTAATGGAGTCCAGTGAACAACTGGACCTCATAAACAGGCTAGAGAAGATACAGTTAAGATTAGGAAACTAGAGATCAGAAGGTTACATGAGGAAGAGGGCTTAAAGTGTTCTGTGGGAGATCCAGAGGAAGAAAAGAGCTGCTAAAATCTCTGGTGAGTAGAGGCCATAGGAAACCTGCAAGAAAGAAAAGAGCCTCCAGAGAGAAAGCTTGGCAGGCAGTGGTCAGTTTAAGGGGCAACCACTGACTCTGAAGAGCCCAGGAGAAGGAACCAAAACAGGGAATGTAAGTGTAGACCAAGACAAATAAAAGAACTGTTCATTTAGATTTTACGGGGACTTTCCATATCCCAGAAGGGGACTTAACTTAAAGGGTGACCTAACTGGAGGGCTAGCCATGGAAAACACAGGCTGCTGCAAAACCAGATTGACAAAAGCAGGTACTAGAATGGAAGAATCCTGGTTTAAAGAGTTGCTGTAGTAATGAATTCCCCTGATGGCTTTCACTGATAGATGGCTGTCTTGTCCCCAGTGAGCTGTTTCTGAGAACTTGGGGTCTCCCAAGCTGTTCTGCTTTGATGCCCACAACTTGCTGTCCTGGTGGAAGTGGAATTTCTTCTGCATTTAGAGCTGCTGGATGCAAAAGGTTTAGCCCAGGGTCCCCTCGGTAAATGGAGACAGCGAGATAGACAGACAAAACCTAACTGTTGGTGAGTCCTACTTTAGCCAACTGAGAGATTGAGCAGTATGCATTGTAAGTATGGGTTACCATTAATAGAGAAAAAGTTGGGGCAGAAATGTCATCTTAGCTAGACTGTTGCTGTCCCAGACAATCTCTTGTCTTCTTCAGCCTGAAGAAAAACTGAGACTGAAATTAAAACTAAAAAGTCTGAAAAATAATGATTCCTGGTAAGAGGGATTGAGTGGGAAACCGAGGGAGGAGGAGAGCCAAAACTTTGTTTTTGTAATTGGATGTTATTTCCTTCATGTACTGCAGAGGAAACACCTATTTTCTCCTTTGGCTCCAGCTAAGCTTTATCAATATCCAAGTACCTCACAACTCATACAATCCCTGAATGAAAGGACAAATACAAAAATCTGCACCGTTTACATATTTTTAAAAGCCTTATCTCTGTTGTCCTCACCCTGACACAACTCTATTTTCTCCTCCTGGCTTTTGCTTCTCCCCTCCCCGCCTCAGTACTCATTTGCCTTACTTCACTCTATTTTTATTCATTCTCTTCCTCCAAGATACCAGCTGTTGAAAACTAATTTCTGCAATTAGTACAATCTTGCTCTTGCATGCTAATCTTTTCTTCAAGGTGCAGGCTGTCCTGTGAAACAGGCTTTGAACATGACTGATCCTCCAGCTCAATTCAGATTTAAGATAGGACAGTGTTACTTTTCAGGGGCAAACACAAGATTGCATTGATGGGAAAATGTGTTCAGGTTTTCCTTCTCAGATTAGAGGCAAAAAGGTGGACTCAAACTTGAGAATATTGCATTCTACTCATCCTGCACTGAAATTCAAGCCTAGCAGATTGACTTTTGTGGATTTTAAGTGCCTCTCTCCCCATTAACTGTATAAGAAATGTGGGCAGCTCACTGAGGCTACATGGGCAGGCGGTGTTTCTGTGATTTTCTAGCCCCCTAAAAGTTAGTCCTGGTGATACTGAGCATTACAGTGCCTCAGACCCTTTGTGGATCCAGTTGTGGGCCTGTCACACATATTAAATAGCTACAGTGAAACCCCTAGTGATCTTCATACTATCCAAGGTTTTGGGGGTCAAATCTGCTTGGGCAGGGTTTTATTTTATATTTTTATTTTATATGAAGATGTTCTTAATTTCCTCTTTTAGGTATGTAAAGGGCTACTTGTAGGTTAGGGATAGAAGCAGGAGTAGGTACTGGGGTATCATTTTATGATTCAAAGGCTTTGTCTAACTCTATATTCACAGGAAACCACTAAATTCCCAGCCTTTTGGAGGTACCTAGATTTGCTTCTCCTGGATTAGAAATCTAATGAACAAGAGGCTTATCTATTTGGTAGAGCCTCCAAAGTGGGAGCAGCTCCTAGGCCCTACTGTGAACCCATAATTCCTAGTCTCACCAATGTCAATGTGACCAAGTGGGAGGGAATGGGGGGATACAAGGCACTTTGTACCTCAGAGGAAGAGGTGTTCTCTAGTTCCCTACATCTGGCCTCTATCATACAGAGTGAGGCACGTAGATGCTGTGCTGAGGAACGTCACAGAAATGGATATAAATAAATAAACAGTTGTTTTGAAAACCTACCTGAAATCTATTGTTAAAATATGAAAATCTTATTACTTATTAAAGGCATTATATATATATTCAAATATTGCTATGTAATATAGGGTGTGTCTAAACTACATGCCTCCGTCAACGGAGGCATGTAGATTAGCCAGATCGGCAGAGGGAAATGAAGCCGCGATTAAAATAATCGCGGCTTCATTTAAATTTAAATGGCTGCCCCGCTCTGCCGATCAGCTGTTTGTTGGCAGATCGGGGCAGTCTGGACGCGCCGTGCCGACAAAGAAGCCTTTCTTGATCGGCACAGGTAAACCTGGTTTCACGAGGTACCCATAGATACCTCTAACGTTAGCTGGGGATCCAATGGCATAGGTGTGTTTCCAGGTGTCATAAAACTGGCATAGCCAGGACGATACTTTTAGCTTCTCATCCCCCTGGTTGGATACATACTCAAGGTTTCCTGGGGCCAGGAAAAAGCATTAGAAGCCAAAACTGCTTCATCTTATGTCATTAGGATTGAGAGTAGACCTGTGGTAGAAAACCACATGGCTGTGTTTTGTGGCCAGAGTTCAGACACTCCTGAGAGTCCAACCCTGAGAGCTTTTTATCAACCTTAGCTCTCCAGGACACCAAGGGAGTTGAAATCAGTCTTCAAGAATGGTTCATCATGGAGAGATTTGTTCATATAACAAAACCACCCCCTGAACTGACAGTACCTGACACTCTGATTAGCAATCTCTACAGAATTTAATTGGTCTGCAGGATGAACTACTGGCACTCCCATTTTACTAACATGGTGTGAGGCTCAGTGACAGGATGGTGCTGGACATCTCATCCTGCCACTGCTGTGCTGTACCAGTGATGTTCACCTTCACATCCTCCATACACTCATCATCCATTTTACTGATGATTCTCATATGCTTCATTTGTCTTCCTTTCAGTGCTACCTCTTTCCCCATTCTCCCTCCCTCTCCACCTCTACTTTATTGTACATTTTTGATAACATAATATGTGAAAAACAAATATATTTTTAAAATGGCCCATAGCTACTCTGTAATATGCCTTGGCCATCTCGATCCCTTTCTATGTTGTCTCTCTTTTCCCCACTCTTGTATGATACATGTCTTTTTTAGAGTATATTCTGTGTAGTTGTAGATGTGGCAGACCCAGGACAAGAGAGACAAGGTGAGGGAAAGGTCATATCTTTTGTTGGACCAACTCCTGATGGTGAGAGACAAACTCTAAATGACAAAGTCTTCTTGGGGCAAATAATTTGTCTTCCTAAGCTCTGTTCAGTGCCCTCAAAACTGTGGGGCAGGGACTCAAAAAATGTCTGAAGGAGGTTGTGGCAGGACTCAGTCTAGCCCCCACAGAGGGCAGAAAAGGAGTACCACCCAGACCCCATCTCCAGCTGCAGCTCCTGTCCCCCTTCTCTAGCCATAGCCTCTCTCCCAGACCATGGTTTGACACTTAGTATACCTCCTCCACACTCACATCCGCACTCCTAGGCACAACTCTGGCTCCATCCATAGCTCCGGTGTGACTCTGTCCCTGCCTGGGTTGAGGGCATGGTCCCATTCCATTACTGGTAATGGGAGGAGCACAAGAAGTAAAGTTTGGGCCTCACTGGCCTTGAATAACAGAGTCCTAAGAGTCACTCTGGCTTATGGTCATTATTGCAATATAATAACTATATATATATAAAATGATATATATAGTTAATAACTAACTAATAATGTTTTGTGTAAAATAAATTCATGCAAATTGGCACTTGAATAATTGGGTTTGTTCATGGGCATATTTAAATGGATATTCATGTCCCTCTTGAAACAAAAAGGATGTGTTCATTTATGTGGCAAACATAAGCCTGATTCTGATCACACTTGTCTCCGTTTTACACAGGTGTCACTTCACTTCAGTTATTCCTGATGTACTCCAGTATATGTGTCAGAAATTGGCGCACAGTCTCCTTCCCTTGCTTTCCTTCCTGCCCCACTTGACTTTGCCCTTTTAGGGATCTGTAGTTCCTAGGGGAGAAGAGTATTTTATGCAGTTCAGGTGAAAAGGGCTTTGGTAATTAAGGACCATTATTCATCATCATGCCTACATGAGAAAAAGAAGGTGCTAGTATAACTATTCATTTTATTCACTACCTAGGTCACAATCCAAGCTACTAATCTCATCAGAATAAATACCTATAATCATTCCTTGTCCACTTCATCACAATTCAAGCCATAGTTTGGCCTCACTTGCTTTTTCAGTAGCATGTACTCTGAATATATTTCATTCATTTCTCTATTGCATTCCAGAACTTATTACAATGGCTTGCATGCATCTCAGTGGAGCAGCAGGTTTGTCAATGCAGAAAGTTACTGGAAATGTATGCCTCTCACATAGCATCTAGGTAACCTTGTCTTCTCCCGAATGCTAGAGGTAATACTTTGCTGGGGACATTAAAGTTAACTCTCTTGGGGATGGTAGGTTGATCTACAACTGGATGCAGATTAACCGCATATTCCCAGATGTGCAGACTTTCTATAAACCAAAGAAACAGGGAATGCATACTATTATTTAATCTGTATCAATTTTGTAATATAAAAGGCTGTGATATTGTAATAATGTACACTGCAAAGATATTTTAAAGAGCGCACCTGATATTTATAATGCAGTCATTTTATTTCTTTTATTAGACTGTGTAAATGGATAGTATTTTATTCATCATTACTGATACTCATAAGAACCTTCTGACATGTTCAAATTGATATACAATCATATTCAAAATTAGCCTTGTTTCAACCACTCCTAGGCCCATAGAGGTTCAACATTAGAATGTGTGTGTCCAGGAAGTGTCCATTGATGCTTTTGTAAATGTATTCCTCTATCTTGATAGCCTCAAACAGTTTGCTGGTGAATTTTAGGTTTAAAGGATGTTCACTGGTGAGCAAACACTGATGGCATTTTCCTATGTGGTTATTAGTCTACTTCTCATCCCTTGAGTATTCCATACAAACTTGTATGAACCAATGAAAATGTCCATAACTCCATTTCTTATTTAGAGGTTTCTAGTGAAAACTTCTTGAATTTCAGGACATAGGAAACTGTTCTGATACACACACTCATTGCATTCTCAGATATATATTTACAAGTTTCTAATTCACCAAAACTGAAGTAAAATGACATGAAAAATAAAAACACTTGATTCATTGGGTTTCTTGGTCTGTTCTCAGGTGCTCTCTTTGAGCCCATTGAAGTAAACAGAAACACTTCCACTGGCATCATTTAGACTCTATGTGATATTTGAATCAATAGGTGAGCCAAACTACCCATGCGATATGAGGATAGAAAATGTAGCTATATTAGATATAAGTATTTTAAATTTATCTTTTACTTGTATTATATCTGACAGCATGGGAGATATTACCTTAGGGTGCATCTACATGGACTGTTATTTTGAGATAACTAGCGATATTTTGAAATAATGCGAGTGTCTACACAGACATTCCATTATTTCAAAATAATTTTGAAATAATGGATGGCTTATTCTGAAATCTGTAAATCTCATTCTACGAGGAATAGCATCTATTCTGAAATAGCTATTTCAAAATAAGGTGTGTGTAGATGCTCCACTTCTGCTATTTCGAAATATCCCCATCACCAGGGCCATTCTAAGTTATTTCTCCTGGGGCTCTAAATTGAGATAGCATGTCTACATTAGGGAAGCCTGCCTTGGACTAATTTTGAGGCATCCCTGTAGTGTAGACATGCTATTTCGAAATAATTATTCTGGAATAGCTTATTTCAAGATAGCTGTGCAGTGTAGACATACCCTTATGGGCCAGTGACTTGGGATTTACTATGTCTGTCTTCTATTCCCAGCTCTACCACTAAACTACTGTATGCTTTGGGGCAAACCACTTCACCCCATGGCCTTCTTGCTTATTTACACTGTAAATTGTTAGGGAAGGGATGGTCAGTCTTAAGGGAATGTCTATACCACGAGCTAGGGGCCTGAGTCCTAACTGGCAAAGATGTATTCATGCAAACTTTCATTGGCGCTAGCATTCTAAAACCAGTTGTGTAGTTATGGCAGCACAGGAAGCAGTAACAGCATCATAGGCTGAACCTTGTGTGTGTGGAGCTGGGAAGGGGATGGCTAGCCCCTGCCACTGCTTGCCACTCTCCCTGCTACCATGGCTGCACTATTATTTTAATGATGCTGTCAGATGAAATCTGGAACTAATAGGTCTGTGCTCACTGTAGATGGTTCCTGCTTTAGATCAAGTTGATGACGATGGCTCTTGAACATTTCAGAGTCAAAGTCTAGTGCCTTAATGAGGACGTTAGTGGCCTCAGCAGATTGAATATCATTAAAAAACCGAAATATAGGGCCAGATGTAAGCCAAGGCACTCATCTGGAACAGACCTCAGTGAAGCTTTTTATACATTCAGTGGTCCATCAGAATGCAGCCATTGCAAGGTCATGGCTGATCTCTGCATCTGTGCAGAGCGCTGTTGGCTCTGATGCACTCTGGTGGATTCATTTGCAGTTAATTGCCCCTGTATTCTCAGAAACTGCTCAGGTTGAAACCCGTGTATGGTTTAAATGGAAGTGCTTCTTCACTTATAGATACCCAACTTTAACAAGGACTCAAGCCAGCTGCAATTTTATATAGTGTAATCGCTCTTTGTCTTTCCTTCCCTCCTTCCCCCTGGAATAAACAGGTTATCTTGTGGAAGATTCTTTTCTAATGACTTGTACCTGTTTCCATAGGGCTTCGGTCTTACTGCAATTGCTGCAGTTAACATTCCTGTCTCTGTATTTTCACTTGAATCCAATCTCTTGGGAATCAGGGTTGAAAACAAAGCCATCCATCTTCAACAAATATACAAGATTACATCTACTGACTGCAGCGGGGAGAGAAACTGTGATGCTTTCTGCAAAATGGGAGGATAATATAACCACCAAACCATGCAGGAGGTTTGTTTATTCTGGAAAGGGTTGTGATTGTGTGGGTAAAACCAAAATTCTTAATGGTTCTGTATTTTAACTGTGCTCTGAAAACAGTCTAACTGGCACATGTTAAAACCAAAGCTCTTGGACATATTTAAGTACATCATGGCAAGGGAATCCTATAACATTAGCAAAGGATGTGTACTCCAAGAAAAGGCAAAAAGAATAAGAAATGGTAAGGGTGACCACGTAGCTTTGTACAGGAGAGTATAACCCATGTATAGACAATTGCTTTTAGGAAAGGTTCCTATTTTATGTTGGTGCTCACTGTCATCAGAGCAGAGTTATTGCTTTCTTGCATTCCCGTCGAGAGTTTGAATGTTGGCATGGGAATTCCTTTCTTTATTGGTCATACAATGGATGTGTGCAATTCATCAAGTGTGGAGCATATGCCAGGCTGTGTTCACAGCCCTTTTAAGAGGTTGGTTTTGTCAGCCATCACAATGAATACCTAGCAGAGGAACGTGCAGCCGAATGTAGAAGTACTATTTCTTTTTTTGCCATTACATCTCTATTCATTTTTCTTATGAAATACTTTTAACTCATAAATGAAGCATGACATTTTAAAAGTATACAGTCCATTCTACCATTCAGTACAGTAATATATTTTACAAAAGCACAGTCAGGGAAATACATCGGAACACAGCAAGAAAGCAAATCGCAGAAGGACTGAGAGAGTGAAATTAGAAAAGCTGTTGAAAAAGTCTATAGGGTACTCCTCAGTTGGAGTAAATTATTATAGCTACATTAACTTTGAGGAGAATTTATTGGAGCTATGATCATGTAGACTGGCTAAGGATCTGGCCCATAGCTTTAAATCATTTTGGAATATAGCTCATTCACAAGAGCCCAAATACTTTTAGATTTTTCCAGCTATTTCTCTCTAATACCATTGTCAAACCCTGCAACAAAGGGTCTGCATACATAAGAGACACTTTAGACCTTTTTCATACTGGTCATTGCATTATACCTACTATCAGTATAACAGAAATCTGCTTTGTAGGTTCATACACTATGGAGGCAGAAGGAATCATTGTGATCAACTACAGTAAAACTCTAATAGTCCGGCATCCAATTGTATAGCACTCCTGATAGTCCAGCATCACAATGGCAAGAGCCTAGTGAGTGAGCTTCGGCAAAAAACGAGCCATAAGGCAACGGCGGTGGCAGCTGAACCGAGCAAAAAGGGTAAAAAAGGGTTAAAAAAACTAAAACATCATAGTATACTGTATACAGTATGTACAATAAAAAGGGTTAAGAACACTTTATATACAGTATATAATGTATACAGTATATATATAAACAGTTTATAGTACCTCCTGATAATCCGGCATATCCGATAATCCGGCACCACCTAGGTCCCAAAAGGATTATTGGAAGTTAACTGTAGTTTGTCTTCCTGGTTAACATAGGCCAAAGGACTTTTTAAAATTACTTCCTGTTTGAACCAGAAAAATTGCTATTCTTAATTTGAATATTGCCAGTGATGAAAAAATTCACCCTAGTAAATTGTTCCAGGGGTTAATTACTCTCACTGTGTAAAATGTGCACCTCATTTCTAGCCTACATATATCTCAATGTATAGACTCATAGGATCATAGAATGCTAGACCTGGAAGGGACCTCAAGAGGTCATCAAATCCAGTCCCTTTACTCATGGCAGAACCAAGCACCATCTAGACCATCTCCGACAGGTGTTTATCTTACCTTTTCTTAAATATCTTTAATGTCAGAGACCCTCACAACCTCCTTAGGCAGATGATTCCGGTGCTTAACCACAATGACAGTCAGGAAGTTTTTCCTGATGTCCAACCTAAATCTCCCTTGTTGCAATTTAAGCCCACTGTTTCTTGTCCTAATTCGAGCCATTGGATCTTGTTATATCTTTGCTAGACTGAAGTGCCTTTGTATTATCAAAAGTGTGTACCCCATATACGTTTTTATAGACTGTGATCAAATAACCCCTTACCTAGGTGTTTATCTATAAGGGAATGTCTACACTGCAGAGTTATTTTGAAATAATGCTCCTTATTTTGAAATAACAAGGTGAGCATCCACACAGCTAACCTGTAATTTCAAAATTATTTAAAAAATAATGGACTTTCTATAGCAAAATAATAACTCATTCTAATGCCTATTGCTATTTTGAAATAGGGTTAGTGTGGATGCTCAGCTGCTGATTTTTTCAAAATAACTATTCCTCAGAATCATTCAAACTAATTACACCCCAGTGCTTCCTGTGGCTCTAAGTCAAGATAGCATGTCTATATTAAGGGATACTGCCTCATTAATTTTGAGGCTTCCCTGTAGTGTGGACACACTATTTTGAAATAGTTATTTTGGGAGTTACTATTTCAAAATAAATTATTTTGAAATAACCTGTTAGTGTAGACATAGCCTAAGTGTGGGCCACATTCTTTTATTCCAAGAGAGATGTCAAGCCATATCTCTCAGAATAAAAGAATGTTAATTAAGCTAATTAAGTCAGGCTGGGGAGTGGGGTCCTGTTCATAGCATTTGATGTGGAAATGTGAATATCAAAGGCAGGGAAAATTGCCTTTATAGTATGTTAACAAATTAATATCTTTATTCAAGCCCCAGGTTGATAGTGTTGAACTTGTAAATGAACTCCAGTTCAGCTGTCTCCCTGTGTAATTGGGTGATAAAATTATTTTTCAAGAAGAATGGCTATTTTTAAATCCATTATTGAACGTCCTGGGAGGTTAAAATGTTCCACTACAGGTTTATGTATGTTACAATTCCTGATGTTTGATTTGTGTCCATTTAACCTTTGTTGCACAGACTGTCCAGTTTGGCCAATGTACTTGTCAGAGGGACATTGTTGGCACTTAATGCATATATCACATTCGTGGATGTGCACTTATATGAGCCCCTAATAGTATGGCTTGTGTGGTGAGGTCCTGTGATGGTGTCTTTTGTATAGATACGTGGACAGCAATGAGGTTTGTTGAAGAGAAAGGTTCCTCGATAACTGTGTCTGTGGTGTAGTGTGTGGCTGCTGGTAAATATTTGCTTCGGGTTGGGGAGCTAGCTGTGAGTGAGGATTGGCCTCTCTCCAAAGGTCTGTGAGAGTGAGGGATCATTTTCCAGGATAGGTTGTAGACTGTCAATGATCCACTAGCGGGGTTTAAGCTGGGTGGCTGTAGGTTTTACTTTAAGGGGTTTCTCTGAGCTCGAATAATATCAATTCAGAATTGCTAAAATCATGTTAGTAAAAACTTGGAAATAGACTTGGCTTTTTGCTAAATGTTTTCCCAATTCATAGTTCTTCCAATTTCTCTGGAGCCAAAGGACTCTGAAAAAAATTAAGCCATTTATATGTATTCTTTGCTACATGAGAACTGCCTATTCCCCACTTGTTTTAATAACCTTGTATAATGGTTGATACATTGTACAGCATGATAAAGACATTTTATACTTTTATATAGATTTTTGAAGGCTGCCAGTTTCCTGAAGATCATTAAACTTTTTATATCTATCTATATATCCATCTACTTGGAAGCCTTTGAAAGAGATCTGGAATTTAATTGGAAAGCATGGATTGTTCCAGGTAGTAGCTAAAAGCAAGTTGTCTAGATTGAATTTAGCTATGCTCTTGACATCCTGGATATGGAGGTCAGGGAAAGTAGATTTGTGAATGCAAGAACTTCAGACGGTTCAGTCAATATCCTATCTACTCTTATCCAAACTAGAATATAGCTAGTTTTTAAAAAAAAATCAAGCCACTTTGTGATAGGGAAGAATCGGAAAACTAAATGGTATAGCTGATCACATTTGTCCAGACATCTATCTTTTTTTTAAATGTATTTGTTTGTACTTATTTCAATTTTTCAGATCTAATGAGATCAGCAAAGCTGTTTCATTTCCTATATAAAAAAAAGTAGTAATTATCTTGATCAGTTGTCTGTAATGCTTAGCAGGGGTCTTCATTGGTAATAATTCTAGGTTTTATGTTCCTTTTGACAGTTACGACCCTATTCCACATTGACAACGATAGCTGAAAACCATCTTTGCATATTGGTCTTGAATTTGGATCACACTATAATACAAGTAATCCTGAGTGGAATTTCTCCCAAATATATAATATTTTTTGTGTATATAGAAAGGTAGACATGAGTATGGTATGCTACAGGTCTGGTCTTTCGTATGTAACTGTTAAGTATGAATTATTCCAATTCAGAAGGAATCCCAAATATAGAGGAAAAGGGATCATTTGGATCCAGTAGAAATGGAATTAAATTAAAGAGAATGGACTATTTGGAAGAAGGAAATATCATCTTTTCAGAGATAGACCTTAAACTCTGTTTACTGGTGGAGATGCCTTTATTTTTTGGCTCCTGTTTTATTCACAAGAGTTACATCATGAGAACAATCACTAAGATTAGTGCAAGTGGGAAAGTTTTCTACCGGACTGAATCTAAATTTTCTGAGAACTTAAATTGAATAATGTTGTTTGATCCTGTCAAAGGCCTCATCTGCATCATGCACCAAAGCAATAGCTGGAGGCTGGGATTTTCAAAGGGCCTTAATGAAAAAGGCACCCATATCCTTGAAGTTCAATTGGAGTTGAAAGTCTTATCCCCTTAGGCCCCTTTCAATATCTCAGCCAAAATCCCTAACAGTCATACCTGGTACACACACACACACACACACACACACACTGCCTCCCCCGGAACACCGTGTAAAAGTATAGGAGTAATCTCAATAAGTTTTGTCCCTTATATTTTGTCGGGCTTCTAACTTTCCATATTCAGGAAGGTGATGCATCATAAATCTCCATAGCTCTGTTCTTTTTATCTATCATATGCATATGATCAATGACATACTCATGTCACAAGAAAGGATTCCTTTTCCTTGTTTGGGGATGTGGAAGTAATGTCTGAGCTTAAGTGGATTTTTTTTCCCCTTTCGTAACAAGGGTATGTCTAAACTACATGCCTCCGTTGACGGAGGCATGTAGATTAGTTTATTCAAAAAAGAGAAATGAAGCCGAGATTTAAATAATTGAGGCTTCATTTAAATTTACATGGCTGCCGCGCTGAGCCGACACAAAGCTGATCAGCTGTTTGTCGGCTCAGCGCGCTAGTCTGGATGCTCCCCTGCCGACATAAAAGCCCTTTATCGACCTCCCCAGTAAACCTCATCCTACGAGGCATAATGGGAAGGTTGATAAAGGGCTTTCAGGTCGGCGCGGGAGGTCCAGACTAGTGCGCTGAGCCGACAAACAGCTGATTAGCTGTTTGTCGGCTCAGCGCAGCAGCCATGTAAATGTAAATGAAGCTGCGATTATTTAAATCGCGGCTTCATTTCCCTTAGCCAATCTGTCTAATCTACATGCCTCCGTCAATGGAGGCATGTAGTTTAGACACACCCTAAGTCTTCAGCCCAGAGACTTTCCCTGAGTATCTATATCAAATGGTGGCCTTTTCCATCTAGCCAATTCACTATGCGTGCAACTGTAATTTTGTTTTGATAATAAAAGTTTGTTCTTTTTTCCAATTAGCCGATACTGGTTGATTTTTGTGTCCTAGAAAGTCTGTCTGTGTGTATCGGCATGCCTGACTGAGGGATCGACTACCACAGATGGCAACTTGTTTTTCTCTTTACTTTTTCAAGCTTTTTGGGGGGAAAAAGAGCTTGGGGTACCCCTGGGTTGGTTGGTTTTAAGTGTCCACTCCTGTTTGTGCTTTCAAAAGCACTTGATGGTGGCAGCAGATTCCCCAAAATCTGGGTATTAGTATTTTGGGGGGAAGTTTTTGTACCAGAGCCTGTAGAGGCAAGGTTTTGGAATGCTCTTGCAGGCCCCCACTTCTGCATTCGTCGTGCCAGAGTGGGCAACTGCCTTGACAGCACAGAGGAAATGATGTTGAGGGTATAATAGTCGCCCTAATGCCTCAGTGCGATTCTGCCTTGGATAAAATTTTTAAACTAGGTCCTAACTTCATGTGGTTATGACATATCCAATGGCACCTCTTCACAAGACTAAGATCTCTGGAACCTTTGCCAGATTTCCAGATGAGGATTATTTTTGGACTATGTAAAATTCCCTGATAATGTTGATTAGATTAAAAAAAATTGAGAAAGTGAAGAACTCCTTACTTACTCCTTGGAGTAGTGTTTTCTCCTTACAGAGGGCTCAAGTTTTTTGGCGGTAGAAGAAGCAGTGTTACATTTTTTGCTCCAGTGCATACACACTGTTTATAAAGCTATCCTATCAGGAATATTTTATGATGAAAGATATTATTTAAATGTCAGATCATTCTGTAAGTTTCATAATGGAACACTTCTATTCAGAACTCTGTTTTACCTTTATCATAAAAGATTTGTATTTCAACTTTTCAAATACATGTTCCCTACATCCTAGGTTTTTTTTTTACAGTGTGTGTGTGGTGGAATGTTGATTGTTTTTTTAAGAGTGGAATTCATTTAGGGCCAATTACAGTCACTAGAGCTTTTCCATTTACTTCATTGTAAGTTGGATTGGGTCTCCTGAAAATGCCATATGAAGGGCATTATTAAATCTTCTATCATCTGATAAAGTGTTTAAGATATAACAGTGACACTTATGCCTTTGAAATAATCAGTGTTTCTCAATAGGAATCTTCCAGGTACAAAATATTTTTCAATAGTATTTAGTGATATTTATTATTCTCATTTATGAAACCCTGAAATATTAGCTTCAGTGTTCTTTTGAGGTTTCAAATTAGAATAGCAGACTAATTTTTCTTTGCTGTTTCTGACATACTGGTATTATTAACATTCTTTTATATTTTAAATTGCTTTTGAAATGTTATATTTTAAGTATTATACTTTTATTTGTAACCGTTTGTTTTCAGGTGCTAATTTTGGATATTTTGAATTCTAACCAGAAAGGAGTGAGTGAACTATAATTTTAATGATCTGTTCTTAGCCATGTAATGGTAGTAAAATCTGGATCTGAAAGGAGTGTTCTCAGGCTGATCTAATTAGCCTGATCAGCATGAAAAAGTGCTGTACTTAATTGTTCCTCTGAACTAGAATCTTATTATAAAACAATATAAAATGCCAATTTTGTGCTGTATCTAACACTACATTTGTGCAAATGTGCTGTGGTTTCAACATGATAATACTATTTGGCCATCACAAGTTAACATTCTACTGGTAGCATTCATACTATTGCTGTAAAGGTATGAAAGCTTTTTTGGGAGGAAGCTACCCGAATTGTTTTCAGAATGGAATCACATAAGAATACAGCATTGGGGAAGGTTTTGTTATTTAAAATTTGAAAAAAAATCTACCTGATTTCTCTGAAGTTATAAAATGGCAACAGAGAACAAAGACAATTTTCCAGATAGTGTTTTGTGTGTGTGTGTTTTTAACTTGTGTCATTCCAGAATGGCTTTTCTTTATAAAGTAAACCTGGTCCATTCTGAGACATATGAATGGGCACACTCTGTTCTGGCACACAGATGCCAGGAATCTGTATTTCCATTTCCGACCCTGGGTTCTGAAGTTCCATTCTAAAAGCTGACAAACACCAATTAAATAACTGGGCAATGCACCAAAAGGGGAAGGAGTATAGCATGGAGGGACTAACTACACTGAGACAGCAAGTCTACCTTTTCAGCACATGCATGTACTTGGAACCCATGCTGTGGAATTACTGTACCGTACAATTTTGCATTGAAGTGTTTTGTGGGGAATGTCACTATTACTCAGTACAAACCTCCCTCCTACACCTCCCAGAATGTTAAGTCTCATTTAACCCTCTAAAGCAAGTAATGTAACATTCTAAAAATTACAGATGGAGATTTTTTAATTAATGCCAAGAGGAGCCTTACAGAGAATTCTAGTGCCATCACTAAGTTGTCTGAGAAAATGAATTTTACTTGAGATGTAAGTCTTCTAATTAAAGAGATACCATCAGCTTAAAAGTCACACTTCTTTCTAACTGCTATTGTTACAAGTGATCACTAGAACCGGACAAGATGTCTAAAGCAGTTAATTGTTTCTTTAACAAAACGTTATGCATTGGGCAATACTTTATATAATCACATTTTGCCAACTTTATTGTTTTCCCCTATGTAGTCAGGTAATTAACCTTCGCCTCATTTGTTTGTGTGGGTTTTTCATAAAACATGAAACATTTGTAAATGTATGAATGTGACTGTAATTAAAAAAACAACAACAACAAAACAAAAAAACTAGACCCAAAGGTAGGTGCAGTATCACCTGAAACTACTCTTAACTCATTTTTAAATAGACTGGATTTTAAGTTGATGGTGTGCCTATAAATAAAAATCTTTTTTGAATAGAAGTCAATAGTAGGACTAGAACTTAAGAAGAGAGGCCAGGTTTGTCAGATAGATCAGAATATTGGTCTAGCAACCATAGCAAAACCCTTTTGTTACGCACCTGGTCAATTGTGCAATCTTGTACATAGTGGTTTAAAAAAACCCTCATGACCCCCTCAAATAATCAATTTATGCTCTGAAGCATGAGATTTGATTACCCTCGTTATTGTCTTAGCTTTCATGGATACAAATGTTATTAGCAGTCATAAAATTATCCAGCCTTTAAAAAACCCCAGTTTTAAAAAGCCACAGTGTTTGACTTAATGACCTCCGAAGACTGAATTCCAGGAGCTGATTGTAAATGTGAACAATGGGATGTCCTTCTATTTGTTTTAAAATTGCTGTCCCTTAATTTCATTTATTTTCCCCTTATTCTTATTATGAAACAGGAAGTAAATACTTTTCATTATGCTTTACTGTAACTTTCACTATGCCAATCAAGACCCTTGTAACTTTCTGCCTTTCAAAGATAAAGATGAGCACTTTATATTAGTACATATTTATTTTTTAAAAGGAACTAATGAGATGTGCACCAGTAATCCCTTTGTCCTCTTTGCAGTATATTGTACCACTTTCCCTCTTCCTTCATCTGTCTGTGCTTTTTCTTTTAAGATTAAAAGCTCTCAGTGAATGGGGATGTGTTAACAGACTTCCTAGAAGATTTTGATTGGTTCTATAATGTTTTTAATAAGATCAATAATAATAATTTGAATTGGTATAATGAATACTATTAACTGCACTTCATTGGTTACTCACAAACATCTATAATTCATTTGATACTCTGAAATGCCAGGCTGAAATACAACTTCCAGGAAAAAAAAAGTCATTCTCATAAAATGTTTGTAGGCATGATGTTACTTAAGCCAGCAGATAAACTTCTCCATCCCCAAATGTGATTCTCAGAAATGTTGCTTTTGGGAGTAATACTTCTAGAATTACATCAAATTGTGGCTATGTTATCAGTAACAAAATGCATTCAGTTGTTGGTGTTCCTATCTACTCATATACCAAATGTTTCTGAAATTGTTTGTACTCAGAAATACATCATCTTTCTTAACAACTATACGTGGCAGTTGTGTGTGTATTGACAATTATGGGCAGAATGAGTCTTCCTCCAAAGAAGACATTATACTGCTGTTCTTTTGCTTCAAGTGCCCAGCACTCAGACTGTGAAACTGAAGATCCAGGTTTTAACCTCTGGCCTTCCTATATGAATTTGAAAATGGCCTTTCTGAATGATAAATATTAGTTTCATGTAATAAGTTATTTTTAATAAAGTGAGATATAACTCAGTCCTTTAGAGCTCCAGCTTTCTTTGAAAAAATTACCAACCTTTCATTCTGGCAATTGATTTGGGAAGATAATCCATATTTAATATGTCCTGGGATTTTAAATGTAATCAATGGGCAAATATTCAGCAACTGTGAAATTCAAGCCACCTTTCTTTACATTTTTAGTATGAATGTAACAACAGCCTGTATTTAGGCACCCAGATTTCATAGGTTTGGCAAATGTACCCATCTGCCTCTCCCTAACCAAATGGATAATATTATCAAACACATCTTTTATTTTCAGACAAGCATTTCTGGAAGAGAGGAACCAGCTGTTTAGAAGAACTTGTGTTACTGAACTGTCTTTGTCTCCCTCATGAGTCTTTCTTTTCCTCCAATATTAAGAATAATTTGAGTGCAGTGTAACATTTATTCATTTTCACTATCTACTGAAATCTGAAGTATGATAGAATACATATATTTAAACCACATCTAAGAAAAATGGTGGCTTTCACTTAAAAAAGTTTTCACTAGTGCCTTATCTTAGTATTAATAATGACATATTTTGCATTCTAACTGCAAGTCAATTATTTATTTAGCTGAAGTATTCTTGATTTTCTTTTTTACATATATCTATCTGTTTTTTTCCTATAGGCAAGGGAAACATAGGTTGAAACTCGCAAAAATAAGCAAAGGAGTCAGTCTTCTCATGAGGGTACATCTTGGGTGTGTCTAGACTACAGAGTTTTGTCGACAAAAGTGGACTTTTGTCGACAAAACTATACCTGTGTCTACACTACCGCTGAGTTCTGTCGACATAACGTCGACAGAACTCAGCAGTTTTGTCGACGCTGGTAAACCTCATTTTACGAGGCATAACACCTTCTGTCGACAGAGTTCTGTCGACAGAAGGTGTTATTGAATGTAAACTGTCCTTGCGTCTACACTGCCATGTCGACAAAGCAGCTTGCTTTGTTGACAGAACTGAATGTAGTGTAGACGCTCTTTGTCGACAGAAGCTTTGTCGACAGTATCTGTCGACAAAACTTCTGTCGACAAAACTCTGTAGTCTAGACGTACCCTAGACTACAGGCTTTTGTTGACAGAGGCTTTGTCGACAGATACTGTCGACAAAGCTTCTGTTGACAAAGAGCATCTAGACTACATCCAGTTCTGTTGACAAAGCAAGCCGCTTTGTTGACATGAGAGAGTAGATGCAAAGGACAGTATAGATGCAATAACGCCTTCTGTTAACAGAACTCTGTTAACAAAAGGCGTTATTCCTTGTAAATGAGGTTTACCGCCGTCGACAAAACTGCCAAAACATTATGTTGACAGAACTCAGTGGTAGTGTAGGAGCAGGTATTTTTGTCGACAAAAGTCCCCTTTTTTCGACAAAACCCTGTAGTCTAGACACACCCTCAGTGAAATTATGAGTTAATACAGCAAAGTTGGGACTAGATTAAACAGCTATGCAAGGGAAGCTCTGAGAAATCAGAGAATGAACCCACTCCTTTATGCTCTGTGTGTGTGTGTGTGTGTGAGAGAGAGAGAGAGAGAGAGAGAGAGAGAGAGAGAGAGAGAGAGAGGAAATGAGTGATAATGAGTACAGTTTGCTATTTGAGCCTAGTGCTGACAACTGGTCCACACAGATTCACGGTGCATTCATTGTTCATGGAGTAAGGCTGATAGAAGATTGCTTTACTAACACCATTGATCCATTCACAATAGTTTGTAAAAGTTTCTTCTGCATAAAGGTGTGAAGGCTCGCTGCATGAGTTCTCAGCAGCTTTGGAGAGTAGTGTCATGTAAATGCATCATTTCTTCCCACTATGTTTATACTCATAACCAGCAAAGATACTCAGGATTTAGCTGTGAAAGCCAAATTCGTTATCTGCTTTAGATGGTGGAAAGACTCCTATTTCCTTTGCTGGACTTTAGGCAAGGCCCTAGTTGCAGACAAATCCAGAAATTCAATATTGTGACTTTACAAGCAACCAAAACATAGCTCCCTTGCACAGAATAGTAGTCCTCCCTCCCTTTGCATGTGGTCATACACTTCAGCAACACTTATTTAGTCACAAGTTGGCTGTGTTACAATTATTGGGAAAATTCTGTCTGTATCTTGGTTGGTTTTACGTGATTGAAATGTAAACCATAACACTGACTCAAAATAGACTTTTGCAGTTTCCTTAAACAGAATATATTAGATTATACTATTTTTCCTATTATCTTGCAGCATTTCTCTCCTATTACTGGTACCTCATTTGCTTTATAACATCCTTCCTAACCCTATGTGCCATTTATTTCACTTCCTGTCCCAAAATAATCTCATCTAAACAGTTTTTTCTGAGGTGAACAACAGTGGTACCCTGGTATATTAACACTTTCTAATTGTTACTATTTAAAAATCTGTAACCCCGGGAGTAATAATCCCCAGGAATGCTAGCTCCAATCTGCATGGTTTTATGATTTCAACATGTGTTCATGATAATTTTTCTTCATTGCATCAGACAAAGGTGTGTGTGATGGGGGGTGGGGAGAAGTGACCGGAAAGGTCGCATTTTCGAGGCAGCAGTGAAGTAGGAAATAGTAGGAGAAGTCCAAGCACGCACAAAAATCCTTCCTCCTTATTTCCTGGGTAAAAATCTGTTAAGAATATGGTTGACAAATTGATGATTCTGTGTCTTCACCTCCCAGCCTCACCCAGGGGAAAATTCAGTGTTACTCCATGGAATAAATAGGTTATTCAAGGAAAATATGTAGAAGTAAAAGCCAACCTTTCCAGTAGTTCAGCATGTTACAGAGATTCCTAATGCTCACTAATGCAAAAGAAATTCATTTGACTAGGTGGGGAAAAGAATGGTAAAAGGCAGTGGAGAAAAAACTATGCTGAAAGGAGTTTCAAATGGTGTGGGATTAATTAACTTTCAGAAGGCTCTAATTTAACTAATCTGCTATGGTAATAATTGCTGACAGCACCGGCCTTGTATGGGGAGAGCATAAAGTTTTGTCTCTAGGGGAAAATGGAAAGATTTGACTTAGATGCAAGGAAGGAGTCTGGTGTTTTAGTCAGTCCCATTGATTTAATTAACTTAGTGGGCTCTACTTACACCACCTCTCTTGGCACCTCACTCCATTATTTAAGGGTCTTGCCAGTAGGGTGCCCCCTCCTATTATTCAGCCATTGTTTTTCTCCTCTTGACTTTTGTCCTTTTTATTTCAGTTATAGTTAAACTGGGTTTATCAGCTGTGCCACCCATGGATACAGTTATTGAAGAGGGATGACCCCCTTGAGGCCAAGAGTAGGGAATCTACCCAGAGTCACTGCATCTCAGGTAAGTCCTTCACCTGGGTCCAAAGGATCCCTTGTCGCTTTGGACTCCTGACTGTTAGAGGGGTCCTCTGGCATCTCCACCGCACCGCGGTTCTACATTCTTCTCTCCCTGGGGCAGTGGAGTAGGGGTACTGCTGCCCCCGGGCTTGCAGTAATGACCCCCAAACCGGCCGTGTCCTTTGGCAGCGCCCCCTGTGTAAAACCTGCCCTGGAGAGCATGGACTGGCTGTTCCCGGCCCGCCGCTCACCAGACGCGGAGGCTGAAGGAGCCGGGCGCTCCCCAGCCCAGGGAGGAGGGAGTGGAAAGTGTGAACATGCTGGGACGGCACCCAGCGCTCCTCGCCCTCTGGCAGCACGGAAAGGAGGCAGGCACTTAGCCACAGCCCGCCGGGCCAGAGAAGGGCGAGCTTCTGCCAGCGGACGGGACCCCCAGCGGGCGAGCCACCGCGACCCCACCTCGCTCTGCTCCCCCCACGCCAGCTGCTGCGCCCGGGGAGCGGCTCCGTCAGGTGAGAGCTCCCCGCCTGCATGGGGGGCAGGGCTGGGGGCTTCGGCCACCTCGCAGCCCAGTCAGGGGGGTAGGGGGGAATTTCTGCCCCCCCCTGCAAGGCTGGGATTTGCTGCTGCCTCAGTGGGGGGGGGGACGATAGCTCCCAGCTGCGGGAAAGGGGCGTGGGCTGGGGATTTGCAGGCTGCCCCCCCCCCCGCGCCTCTGCACCGTCTCCAGTGGGGGGGGGGGGGCTTGTATGGTGGCGGCGGCTGGGGGGGAAGAGCACAGGCTGCTCCCCCCCCCCCCCAACAGCCGCGTGCGCGAGAGGCTGGGGCAGATTGGGGAGGTTTCGGGGCCCGTTGCCATGGCTCCCGGGAAGCTCCGCCGGAGGAGATATTGATGCCAGTCACGGAGGGAGCCTCCTTCCTTCCCGAGCGGTTCTCCGGTGGGGGGTGGTGGGGGGGGACGGACGGCGAGGCGGGGAATTGGGCTCGCGGGCTGGGACGCTGCCGCAAGTGGCGGGGGGGGGGGGGGAAGCTGCTGCCCACGGAGCGCAGCTCCAGCCTCCCCTTTCCCCTGCAAACTCCCGGCTCTTCCCAGCGAGGGACGCCCTGAGGTGGACCCAGCCCGCCCAGGCTGCAAGGTATTGGCTGGGGCGGGGTGTGGCGGGGCGGGGGTAGCAGGTGGGAAGCGGGCTGGGTGAGGGGCATCTCCCAGTTGGCTGCCCGGGGGAGCACGCGATGCGCTGCAGGGGGAAGACAAGGCGGTGGAGGGGGGGGGGAAGTTGAGGCGCGGGGAGCGGCCGGTTGCACGGACCCAAGCCTGTGTGCGTCAAGCGGGCGCTGCCCGCAACAGAGCGGCTGGGCTGGAGTGAACGCCCAGCCTAGTCGTAGCTGGTCCCCGCTTTGGAAGGGCTCTGCCTGGGAGCGGGATGCCAAGCGCAGCCGCTCGGTGTAGCGAGGGAGCGCCGCTCAGTCCAGCTATGCAGCGGGGTAGGCGGCAGGGCTTTAGGCTTCGGAATCGTGTCGCTGTCCGACTTCGCTTCCCAGGGGCGCTGGGAGAGAGGTCCCCGCCTCACACGTGTCTTAGGGAGCAAGCGACCAGCGAGTTGCTGCTTCACGCGTTTCCTGAGTCAGAGGCATTTTGAGATGGTCCGTCCATTGTTCAGGCAGTCTGGCTGCAGGGTGTGTGGTTTTTATGTTTTAAGTGCATGTTGTGACACACTGTGTAAAACTGCGGCCCGGCTAAAGTTTGGTCTTCAGTGCTAGAAAACACAAGGGGGAACTTTCAGCAGAGGAAGAAAAGAAGTGGGTTTGTATCCAAGCTCACAATCACAGATGGCTTGAGATGATAGTTTTAGGACTGTTTCTTCTGAATTTCATCTCGCTTTGTGAAAGTTCAAGTTTGCCAATCTCAGTTGGGTTCCTTTGGGGATTATATTTTCACATTCTCCTTTTTTGGCGGGTGGTTGTTTTTTCAATACAGGTAGTCATCTCTTTTTCTTATAAATATTTATCATCTTTCATTAGAGTTGTGTAATTATCTTTGCAATAAAATGTAGATGAATTCACTAAAAGTAGGGAGAAATTCAATCGTTTATAGGTATTGGTGGTACATGGTAATTTAATGATATACTCATTCTACAATCCACATTTTTAATCAAAAGATACATCTGTGTATAATTTTGCTAACCCCAGTTTTAAGTGGTTCCACTTAAATTTTCTGTTTGTGTAATTTCAATGGGCTTCTATGCAATGTAGTAGAACAAACAGCCTACACAAGCCTTTGCACCAGGAAACAGAAGTTGCCTTTTCACACACAGCTCCTCACTAAGATGATTTGGTTCATGTTTTTGACTGACGTGTTTTAGCCAGATGGACAGAGAAATTGTAAATTAATGTCTGTAAATGCAGTACATTTTGCATGCATAAGTCATATACAAGCATAGGTTTTCCTATTGTTTGGAAATTTCACAAATGATTTGAGTAATCTCATTTTGTGTGACTCTAGAGTGTTATTTGATCTGATAAATTATGTTGTAAAAAGTAAATGTTAATGGTATTAGGAAGAACTTCATAAGCACCAAGGAGCACTTTTGAACAAATATTATGAACTCATACCTGGTGATACCCAATGAGAGAGACAGTGTTTTATACAATAAAAATCATCCTTAAAATTAGTATTCTATATGCTTCTTTAAAATATGGTGATTAAATTTGGAAACAGTAATGTCAATAGCATTATAGGAACTATTCATGTGATCATTGGCACATTATCAGCCATGATCCTTTGCATACAGATTTTATTTACTTAACAAAATTGTTTCCAAATTTGGTTACCATCTTGTAAAAGCAAAATATAGAATATTCATTTTAGGGATGATTTTAATGTGATATATGGATGTCCTAATATAACCTTTAATGGTGTCTGCAAAATTACTGAATGATTTGCTCTCAGAAGGGCAAATTGTTTTTAATGGAATTGAAAAGGCTTGTGAACCCAGCTTCTTCATTACTTTCTCAAGCAAGGGTTCTTTGCTTGTCAATGGCAGTTTTGCCTGAGTAAGTTGATTACGAGACCAGGTCCTGTGATAACGAGAAGAAGGCAAGAGACAAAATAATTTATGCAGAAGAGAAAATAAACACAGGATTTGCATGAAAATTCTGGGAAATATCCATGACCAAAAAAATTATAAGCAAATTGGTTGTGTAGAAATTTTAACAATAATATAAGCATAGTACTTACATTAACTGAAATTGTTAATACAGTGCAACATTTTAAACAATCAAACTATAAGGAATTCTGAACCAGGGACTGAAATAAGACAGTAAGGATACTGCATTTTCAATTATGTGCATTTTGATTACAGTTTTATCCTTAACTCACTGCCTCTGTCTATAGAGAATGTAATTATTATGGGCATTTACTATGTGCCACATTTGTAATTAAACTTAATGAGTGAAGGCATAATAGTTATTCCAGAAAGCTCAGAGATAAGCATTCCTTTTAAATGAAAGATTGTATTATTCACAGTATTTTATGTCTGCCTAGTGTACCTTGGATTGCAGCCATTTTGTTTGCCATTAAAAGTGTAATTTATCACATATCACTGGAAAAAGACATCAACAAAAGCTAGCTGTACATTACTATAGTGATTTTTGTGGACAACTGTTTGCATGATAAGGAAGCTTCCTTCTTCTTTTTCCCAGTGGGAGAAGATAGTGACTACTCTAAGCAGCACTAATTACTCCATTTTATCTTGCATGTGTTACAATGGTGTAGTTAATTAAAGCTTTGCCCATTAGTAGTATGTTAAGAATAATGAATTAACATATCACATTTCATCAAAAGAACATCTAAGTTTATCTTCTAAGAATGAAAGTGTTATTGTGTTGCAGGAAGTCTCTGTGGCTTTCCCAAGTAACAAATTTGTTGGAATTCCTTAGCATGGTGCTTCAGAGCCTGATGAATGACTTGAATTGATCACAAACAAGTGACACTGGAACTATTGGTTGCTTAGCAACCCAACATGATTCCACAAATTTCTTCTGGTATTTATCCAGTAAACTAGAAAATTCTGTTTTTAGTTAAAGAATGTTTTTTTGCCAGTACAAAGCCTCACCATACCCAATTCAGATTGTTACTCAGAATGATGTCCCTTATTCTAGTACTGAAGCTGAGTATCAGAATGTATATGAAAAAGGGGGAAAGGGACAAAAAAATTATTACCATTGTTACTTGGAAATTGAGAATTTGACTTTCTCAGTGTTTTATAATAACTTGCAATTAAATATTTGTCCTTTCTCACTTAGACATCTGTTGAAAGGAAACCATCAGTGGGGAGCATAATCCCAACAAAGAAACTCATCCACTGAATGCTTTTTGTCATGCTGTCTTGAAATGTGAGGTCCTGCTAGGTCATGTTGAGTTACATCATACTTCATTATGAGTAAATGGAACATAACATGGAACATGCAGTTTGATGATTATCTGAATTATATCTGGGCAGTTTGGCACTTCCTATAGTTCATCAGACTGGAGACCTTTGCTGGGCTATTTAGCAGAAATTGTGAACTTTTTTAAAGCCACATTTTGTGTATTGGGTTGTCCAAAGCAAAATGAAAGAAAATAAAACAGTCTAATTTACTGCAGGTGACAAAGATATAACCTATTTTTAAAATGTATCATTCAGTTAACTAAAAATTGCTTTACTCTCAATAACACCATGATATAGTTCTTCTCAATAACATTTCAAAAAATATCAGCTCAGATTTTGAGTGTCTTTAAGACAGTGCACTACTATTGCTTGCTTGGTGTCAAAAACTCCCATAATTCTAGGTGGAGTCTGAAACCTGGCAACCTGTAGTAGAATGCTGTGCAGACAGTTTCTGTTCCGATTCAGGCTAAAATCGAAACCTCTGCAGAGCTTGCCATGTGGCCTCCGGCTGGAATCATACAGAAATTTTCCAGCATGGAATTTAGGATGCTAGTGCTTATGTCTATGTGAATGTGTCCATTGATCTAAATGTGAATTGCATATTCCTCTTATTTGTATACTTAGGTCACTGTTATCACTGTGAGTTCTGAGCATCCCTGCTGATCATTCTTGCTCTTAGTAAAAAATAATCCATGTGGACATGTATTGGGGTGAGAGGCAGGGACAATGGTGGCTACAAATAATGTTGCTTTTGCTTAGGCCTTTTCTCCATTTAGCAGGGGGTCTACCCTGCAGAGATGGATCTCCCTGAGGTTGATTTAGCGGGTCTAGTAAGGACCCAGTAAATCAACCACTGATCATGCTTCTGTTGACTTGGTATCCACTGGGTCATGAGGAGTAAGGGAAGTTGACAAGAGAGTTGCTCCCTTCCACTCTCTCCCCACACAAGGGGGACAGCATGATAAGTCAAACTAAGGTATGTCAACTCCAGTTACACTATTCACATAGCTGGAGTTGGGTGCCTTACTTCGACTTTGCCCCCTAGTGTAGACCTGACCTTAGACTGAAAGCCTGTAGGGGCAAGAATTATCTTTTATTCTGGTACCTAGCACAGTGGGGTCCTTATCCATGATTGGATGCTTTCACAGTATAAATAATATGATTAATGTTCATTTGTTTTGGGTCCACTTCCATGATTAACCAGCATTTGACCTGGAGTGTGTAAATAAGCATTAATAAAACCATTCTTGGAAGGGTGTATTACAAACTATGTGGGTGTGTCTAGACTATATGGCTCCATCGACGGAGCCATGTATATGAGTTTAGTGGGCAAAGGGAAATGAAGCGGCAATTTAAATAATTGCCGTTTCATGAGGCATAAAGGATCTGCCAATGAAGGGTTCTGGGGTTGGCAGATCCCCGTCTAGACTGCCGCGCTGTACCGACAAACAGCTAACCGGCTCAGCGCGGCGGCCATTTTGATGTAAATGAAGCGGAGATTATTTAAATTGCTGCTTCATTTCCCTTTGCCGACTAAACTCATCTACATGGCTCTGTCGACGGAGCCATGTAATCTAGACACACCCTATATGTACACGTGGTCATGTTTCCAAACAAGTGAGGTGTGAATGCACTTCAAAAGTCATTGGATTGGATCCTGTCATCTTTCTGCTGCTAGTGCTCTCATCAAGGTCCATGAGAATTTAAAGGGTGAACTGACAGAACTAAAATCTGACAATTAAACCACTGTTAAAATAATCCTAAAAAAATTGCTGCAACAATGTAAAGCCCCAAAGCAGTGAAAAAACCCCACAAAATCCCAAATGAAATCATAGTAGTCTTATGTGGATGGATATGGATACTTTTAACTCCTTAAGGCTTCCTATCTTTATTGTTATGGGGGGAATATCCCCTCAAAACATGACAGCCCTATATACAGAGAGTTCCTTGTTTATGTAGGGAACTACTGTCTGTTCTTCTGACTCTGTTATCTTTCCTTCACTGGAACAATTCCTATCCCTCATGGGATGCGCTGATCATGCACAAAGTTATACATTTGATGTCATTGTCAACAATGTGATGCAGCCAAATAGGCTGGGTACGGTAATGGAATATGGCCTATTAAAGGAATTGACACACAATGCCTAATGTATTGTTTTGTGACTACCAAATGAGTAAAGGATTTTTATACATTACCTTAAGGAATTAAGAATAACCCCACTAACTAAAGGAAGAAAGGAAGGTACAGTACTACTTAAGGCATTTAGCCCATATTGTCAGTGACTGGAACATGGACTGTTTACTTGATGCTTGTAGCATGCTTTGTTAGCCAGGGATTTCAGAGGCTAGTGTCCACGATGGAGACAGAGGCCAGGTGCCAGAGCCAAGTCAGAAATCTGAGCCCCTGGTCAGAACCAGGCTCTCTTTAGTGAGGTAAAACTGGATCAGGGTCAGGTACGAACAGGCAGAGACTTTATCATAGCCATAGGCTGTAATATGCTTCGAGTAGCTGCTGAACTGTAGCTTGAGAGGTAGTTTGCAGACTCTTCCAATCTATCTGGCAGTGAATCCAATCAAGCAGCCTGCTGTATTCCTTAGGTTGCTGGGAGACTGGCTCTGCTGCAGGCCATCCTGATTCCTGCTACTTACTTGGAAAAAGTATGACTTACAATCTAGGAAAGCCCATTACGAGCATTTCTGTCTTTAATACTAGTGTTGTCTGACATTTGAGCATCATTTAAGATTTGATTGTTTTTTATTTCTCTCCCATGAAGCTGAATCCTGAAGACAAAAGGAATTTTTGTTTGTTCTTTTTTGCACCTAATTTGTGCTTGCACTTACTTAGACCCATCTGCATGCACAAATGCCTTATTCATGTAACTGGTGGCTGTAAATTGCCTATGTATGTTATATGAATGTGCATGATAAAAAATGTTGCTGACCTCAAGTCTCCAATTTATTTCCCTTGTTTCCTTTGGATAACTATACAAAACATTCAACATAGTTAAGAATGGACTTGTATGGAGTTTCAGTATTTGTTGAGAATTGTTTTGTGCTCTGCCCTGTTGGTATGGCTTACAAATGTTTGTTTCTCTCTTTCCACCCCATGCATCAAATACAGGAGATTGGGTTTAAAACTGAGGAGGGAGAACTGGAGGAAGGAAGCCATACATTACAAATGGTATCTACCAAATGAGAATTACTGTTACATTTATATCCATTATATAGCATTACAGCTGTGCCAATATAAATCAGCATAACTCAGGGCCCCATCTTGCAAGCTGTTCCATCCAGTACAACCTTCATAAAGCTTTCTGGATGTTACTAGGATTTTGCATAGATTCAGATAGAATCACCAAGGCTTTTGTTGAGAAACTGTTTTAGGCCTGTGAGAAATATATTGACTCTGGTGTTCATGATACTTTTAGTCTAAATGATGAAAGTGCACTTTCCTATTTCCCAGCATATTGATTAAGCCGAATAATGTGTGATTATAGTAGCTGAATCGTGTGTTTGAATGACTTTGTGACACTTTTAATACAGTATTTGAAAAATCCTAGCTTTCATGATATTTGCCCAGTAAATGTGGCTCACTGCCGAAGAGGCTAGGGCACATGAATAATACTGCTCTCATATTAGAACCAAGGGTATATTGCCTTTTGTCCTGCAGTATACAAACCCCATGGTGTCCCATCTGCTAAAAGGTTAACAGCGGAATGAGCTGGTCTCTCAACTGGGGCTGATGGGTGGCCCTACAACAGCTGAGGAGGTTAAAAAGGCAGGTCAGAAGGGAGGGTGACTACCAGAGAAGCTGAGGAATGACAGAAAGCAGGCTCCTTCAGTGATGGACTGGCAGAAAACTGCCTAAGTAACTGTACTTCTAGAAAAAGGAGGATCATGGAATGTGTGTCTGGAAAACTGCCTTCAAGAGAGGTGGAAAGCAGTAATGGGTTGGGAGAAACCAGTTCTGATGGCTTTATCCAGGGTGGGGACCCAGGGATGGGAGTGGCCCTGGGTTCTCCTACCAACCCAGCAGAAGGGTTAGTAAATCCTGAAAAACACAGGCAGCTAAACTTCTGACAGAGCTAATCTCAAAATAGAGACTGTTCTTTACTAGGGCTACCAGCCTCATGACCTCTCAGGCTTTTTACCACCCAAGAGGTTAGAGATGATTAAGAATCCTGCCAGAGGGCTGGTGTTATAACAAGGAACAACTAGACACAGAATTAAACAGCAATTGGCAGAACAAAGGGGGAGCAACTTATTCAACCGTGAAAAGGTGCTTGTGGCTGAAAAACAGCCCTGGATACCATCCAATTAAGGTTCTCAAACTTTCAGAATGTTTCCTGGCACACAGTCTCTGGGCTCTTCCTTCCACCTAACATCAAATCAGTAACTGTTCTTTTTGGCTAGGTTATTCCTTCCAGGGAGGAAAAGGAATGATAGTCACTTGATATAAAAACAGCTGAGAACTGAGGAGAAAATAGTTTGTGGTCCTGGGGCTTCTACCAGGTACCTTCCAAATAAATACCTGAATTGCAGAAATCAGGCCAGTGTTGAAGAGTTTGCGTAGTAGCTCTTTCTATCTAAGTTTGTTAGAAAGGAAAGAAGAAAAGGTGAGCTGTACCTTTTTGTTATGGTCTCTTCTGGCAACCTGTTTCTTCTCTCCTCCAATGTCTCTCTGCCTGGGAATTGTACATAGTAAAGAGGATGAAATTCCTCTGTTCCATGCACATCCACATCTCTGCAGCTCTGGCTTCCTTTTTTATTTGCCTTTCATTGATTGCTCAGAGATTGTAGCTGCTGGTGCTTGCTCCTTCCTCTGGGAGCAGGAGGCTATACAGGGTCACACGATTATGGAATAAGTCCATTTGTAACTACTAATCTCTTAGAGATGGATAAAAATACGATTTTTGGGGGGACACAGTGATTCCTTCCATGTTGAAGGTATGAATTTCACTGCTGACCTCTGGAGTAAGAAGTAGATGTGCACATAACATGGAAGTCCAAGACCAAACGCTTGAAGATTTGGGCTTTTGTTGTAAAATGCAAGACGGTTATGAGATTTTTCAGAAGCACCAAGTTGATTTATGGTACCAGTCCCATTGACATTCAGTAGCTTTTTTATGGGACTGGTGCTCCCAACTGATTTAGGAGCTTATGAAAATCCCATCCCAAATATCGCTAATTAGAAATTATCATTAAAAGCTAGTTGGTTCAAAATGCACATTCCACGGGTCAAATCTTACAATCTACTCAATTCCAGCCAAAGACACAGAGATTACTCTTGTTCGACTGCTTGAATAAGTTGCAGGATTGGGTTAACCCTCCTTTCACTCTGCTCCTTTCTCCCAATCAGCTATATCTTGTTTTCCCCTCTTACTTTTGCAGTAGTACCACTATTTCACGGCCAGGCTTGCTGTCAGTTAACACATAAGTAGTAGTTTCAAATGCTGCATGTTGTGCTTCCATGCCACTTTAAAAGGAGAGAAAAGAATTGGCCTCCTGAGGTGTATTTCCTACAGCTTGAAAGTGCACTTTTTAAAATGCAATCATGCAGCTTGTCTCCTGCATGTTGTATTGTTACAGGTTAATTGCATCTCTAAAACACTTCACTTTGAGTTTTTATTGCAATTTCCAAATATATTTACCCAAAAGTGTTAGCTTTAATGAAGAATTTTACTTGCAAGAGAGCAGGATTTGGCCCTCAGAGACTGAAATGTATTTTTTGTAAGCTAAACGTATTGAATAAATGAGTGGCTAACTTATAAATGCTAACAAAACGGAGAGACTTTCATTCTGAATTTTTCAGGTGGGTTGCTTCTGATAGAATGACAATTCTAAAAATTCTTCCAAGAATTTATGATGGATAATTCTGATCCACTGTCCTGTCTAAATGGTACATGACATGTGAGCAGTGCATTCACAACATCCCTTCCTCCCAAAGCATGTTTTGAAAGGGCTATATTTTCTTTACCCGCCTCAGCAAAGTACTTGAGCACATGAGTCTTGCATTTTGACCCGAACATGGTCCAAACTATATTTTAGCTAAAGTTCTCTGCTAAGAAGAATTTCTGCTACTGAAAATACTCTTCTCCCTGTATGCAGGTTATTTATCCCAAGTCCATGGAGCTGAAGAGACTGCCTAGAACATCGTTGCTTTGATGTTTACTGCATTTGGTGATTGTGGTTAGGAATAACCCTTAAAAAGTCATTCATTTAAATTGCAATTCTAATTATAATTACTTCCCCCCATCTGTCTAACTGGATACTTGTTCACAGTTCTATATTTATATAAAATAAGCTTATTTTATCAGACACATACAGGAGATCCGGTGGTGCTAGAACAATTTTTATAGTCGGGGTCCTGATGATGAAAACAATGCATTTGGTGTTTGTTGTTATTACTTCAAGCCAAAGGATGCGGCAGAATCCCTATTTCTAGCACCACTGGAGATGAAAGTAGTAAGCATGGTAGGCATAATTTAACAGTAACTTATCTATATGACTTCTTTCCATACATATACATGGAAACTAAAGGTACATCTCCAGCTAAACACTCATAGAAAACCTGGGTCAGCTGTAAAAAAAAAAAAAAAAAAAAAAAAGGGGGCTGTAAAATTGCTGTGCAGACATTTGGACTCAGGTGAGTCCCAAAGCTTGGGCTACAGCCTCAGCCTGAATATTTACATGGGAGCTATTAACCCTGTGGTATGAGCCCTGGTTCCTTTATTCCATTGTATATGGTAGCACTTTATAGACACAAAACATGTAGATGGTATCATGAGCTTTCGTGGGCACAGCCCACTTCTTCAGATGACTCCGTGGGCACAGCCCACTTCTTCAGATGACCCGAGTCATCTGAAGAAGTGGGCTGAGCCCACAAAAGGTCATGATACCATCTACATGTTTTGTGTCTATAAAGTGCTACCAGACCATGTGGTGTTTTTTAAGTTTATCCTGTACAGACTAACTCAGCTACCCCCTGAAGCTTCCATTGTATATGTACCTCAAGGATGAAATTCTGGCCTCATTGAGTCAATAGCCAAACTCCCATTATCACGAGGGCTTGGATATGACCCCAAGAGTATGTCCATTCTATTGTGGTTTAAAGCTGTATTATATTTTGACAAAGTAGTATAAAAAAACTAGAAGGGAATAATCTGTTTTTTCGGTGTTAGTCTACATTGCCACTACACTGCAAGTTTTTGGCTTAGGGTTGTATGAAAACACTCCCAAGTGTAGCATGTTACAGTGCTATAAAGTGCCAGTGTAAATGGGCTCTCCCAGTGCTGTTAGCTACTCCCCTCATGGATGTGGTTTACATATAGCTCTGGGAGAGCTGTGGCCACACTTCCACTTTAGAGCGCTGCCGGGGCTGCACTTAAATTTTAGAAGTATGCACCACAGTTGTGTGACCCATTAAAATGGCTAGGATTAAATTGCTCTTCCATAGATATTACAAAGCCAGGACCTATCCCAGTATTCATGGGACTCCCTGAAAGCAAGAGAAGTTGAGGCTTTACTACATTTGTGGTAAACACATTCAATCCATCAGTTGAGTCAGTTTTCACTTAGACTTTTACTTCAGTCTGGGATTGTATCTGTGATTATGCTATTGAATCCCAACATCCCTGTTGGCAGGTACATTTATTGTAATACCTACCCCAAACCGAGCACACCTACTGCTGGGAGGCACTGCAGTTGGAATGTTGAGCTTCATTTCCTGTTTCATCCTCAGGAACTGCTGGAAATCAAAATCAATTTCAGTTCTAATACAGCACATAGTTTTAATAAAGAAGCATAGCTACACTGGCACACACAAAAAGTAACTTGTAAAGTCCAGTCCTGCAGCCATTTAAATCCAGGGTATCTCTCTGATTTATGTCAGTGAGAGCATGTAAGACTTGTATCTAATTATCTTCCTCGTACAGCAAGTTTTCATTGTCAGTATGTGAGTCTGCATCATCATTACTATGCAGGGAAACCTCATGTCTTCCTACTGCACATCAAGATGAAAATTTAATTCTCTATGCATCATAAATACGTGGATGTATTTGATGGGGAGCATGCAGGGAACAAACATCATGTTTAGCTTTCCTTTCATTCCTGACCTTCTGTATCAGAATATACTGAAACATCTGTGTACAGGCAGTCCCCGGGTTACGTACAAGATAGGGACTGTAGGTTTGTTCTTAAGTTGAATCTGTATGTAAGTCGGAACTGGCATCATCCGCTGCTGAAACTGATCAGTTTCAACCGCGGCTGAATCTGGACGCCAGTTCTGACTTACATACAGATTCAACTTAAGAAACCCAGGCATCCCCAAGTCAGCTGCTGCTGAAACTGATCAGCGGCTGATTCCAGGAAGCCTGGGGCAGAGCAACTCTGCCTCAGGCTTCCTGTAGTCAGCCGCTGGTCAGTTTCAGCAGCGGCTGACTTGGGGACGCCTGGGGCAGAGCAGCTGGGGTGCTGCCGGGTTGGTCCGGAGCGGCGCTGCAGGACCAACCCAGCAGCCCCCAGCTGCTCTATCCCAGGGGTAGGCAAGAAAAGCCTGGTCTGCTGGGAGGGGGGGGGGCACTAGCTGCACCCACCCCCCCAGCAGACCAGGGAGACGGGGAGCAAAGCCTTGGAGCATGCCCGCAGCGGGACAGCCCAGGCACGCCGTGGCTGTTCCACTGCGGGCGTGCTCTGAGGCTTTGCTCCCCATCTCTCTGGTCTGCTGGTCAGGAGACGGGGAGCAAAGTTGTGGAGCACGCCCACAGGGGGATGGCTCAAGTGCGCCCGGGCTGTCCCGCTGCGGGCGTGCTCTAAGGCTTTGCTCCCCGTCTCCCTGCAGACCAGGGAGACGGGGAGCAGCTTTTCTCACCCTGGAGGACGGGGGCAGCGGACCGCAGCGCATCTGGGCGTCCCGCCGCTCCCATCCTCCGGGGCGAGAAAAGCCCCGTTTGTAACTGCGGATCCGACATAAGTCAGATCTGCGTAACTTGGGGACTGCCTGTATTCACAAGGCAAGGGAGAGCCTAAATTATGAAAAGAAAGGGAAACAAAACCATTCTTCTAGGAGCCTGACTTCCTTCAAAATGTATGCTAAGCCTACTTTTAAAGGGGCATAATACAATCAAATGTTTTAGCCTTATACAAATACTACTCTTAACTGGGATTCTCTGGTCCAGCAACATCCGTAGTCCGGCACGGATGTTGCAGGACCAGAAAGTCCTGGTGGAGCACCAGTGTCAAAGATCCCTTTGGGGCCGGCAGAGCAGTAGATCTGCCCAGCAGGGTTAGGAGACATGCGTGTGGCTGCCTGATGGGGTTGGTAGCTGTTTTGCTCAGTGGGTGGTCCCAGAGCCCCAGTGCGGTGTGCAACTACCTTGTGGGGACTGGAGCCCTGCCGGTCCCAGAGCCAGAGCAGCAATGGCTGCCCAGTGGGGATAGTAGGGAAATGGGTCTAACAGGAGGCGAGAAGACAGCCAGCAGGCTAGGCAGCAGGGGCTCCAGAAATGACTTCCCCAGGTCCAGTAAAATCCAGTAAAATCCTTTATCTAGGACCGGTCAGGTCCTGAGCTTGCCAGACCAGGAAAGTCCAACCTGTATCACAGAAACAATTTTTTTTTGTATAAATACTATACACTTTCTGGAATAAACAATGAACATGGAAATTTCTTTCATGCCTAATCAATAGCCTAACACCTTGCTATTTAGAGTTTTATGCATCTTTTAATTCAAAACTCTAAACTCAGTCCATGAGATAGAATGGTTCCTAGAACATTAGGTACAAAAATAAAATTCAGTGCTTTAAACTCATCCTTTCATGTGCAACTCATCCTTTCTTTTTCTGCCTGAGTCAGGTACAGTGTCAATAAATGCCCTATAAAGTCAGTATAAATAATTAATGAAAACCAAGTTTACTGCAGGATGCAGGAGTGCATTCTGGTTGCACAATTCATGTCCTTCATCTCAGTGTTTTATTCCTTTTGGGAGAGGATGATGGGATATTAGGGAAGGTCCTTTCATGGGATCAACAACTGGCTAAAGGAAACAACAGGTATGAAGAAATGATTCATGTTCACAGTGGAGAGAGGTAAATAGCAGAATCTCCCAGGGCCCTGTTTGAGGGTTCACTGCCCCTCCCCCATGCTTTATGAAATGGACATATGGACATAAATGTACATAACGCTCAGGGCATGTCTACACAGGAAAGTTATTTCAAAATAACTTTGGGTATGTCTATACTACCCTCCTAGTTCGAACTAGGAGGGTAATGTAGGCATACCGCACTTACAAGTGAAGCCCGGGATTTGAATTTCCTGGGCTTCATTTGCATAAGCGGGGAGCCGCCATTTTTAAAACCCCGCTGGTTTGAACCCCATGCAGCGCGGCTACACGGGGCTCGAACTAGGTAGTTCGGACTAGGATTCCTATTCCGAACTACCGGTACACCTCGTTACACCGGTAGTTCGGAATAGGAATCCTAGTCCGAACTACCTAGTTCGAGCCCCGTGTAGCCGCGCTGCACGGGGTTCGAACCAGCGGGGTTTTAAAAATGGCGGCTCCCCGCTTATGCAAATGAAGTCCAGGAAATTCAAATCCCGGGCTTCATTTGCAAGTGCGGTATGCCTACATTACCCTGCTAGTTCGAACTAGTGGGGTAGTGTAGACATACCCTTTCTTAGTGTCTACACAGCCATACCTCTATTTCAAAATTAATTCGAAATAGCGGAGCGGTTATTTCAAATTTGGTAAACCTCATTCCATGAGGATTAACGCCATATTTGAAATAGCTAAATCGAAATAAGCGCTGTGTAGATGCTTATTTTGAAATAGGGGGCCTCCAGCCCTTCCCAGCATGCACTGGTGGCTACTCTGGGCCAAACCAGGAAAACTGTCCTGCTACCTCACAGCCCTGGAGCCCTTAAAGAGGTAGACTCTGGCCACAGTGCCTGTTCCAGCTGCAAGCCTGCCAGCACAGAGCCAGCAGTCTGTGCATGTGGCCCAGCATGAGCCAGCAACCCAGTGGCACCCAGCCCTACACCGCTCCCTAGGAGCAGTCCGGCAGCTCCCAGGAGCCTGCCAGGGGCCACAAAAGGCGGGCGCCTTCCTTGTCTAGTGCGAAGATCGTGGACCTCATTGAAGTTTGGGGAGAGGCCTCCAATGCCCACGATCTCCACACTAGATGCAGGAACGTGGCTGTCTACAGGCGGATGGCTGATAGCCTGGCCACCAAAGGCCACAGGCGCACGCAGGAGCAGGTGCGCATGAAAATCAAACAGCTGTGGCAGGCCTATGACAGGGCCTTAGGGGCCAGCTCCCAACCAGAGGCAGACCCAGATCCCTACCCCTATTATGATGCCCTAGACCGTATCCTGGGGGGTCAGATGATCTGTGCCCCCCAGGTGGTCATCGAACCTGGGGCAGAGGGCCCTGCTCATGACACGACAGAGGAGGAGGAGGAGGAGGACGATGGCCAGGAGCCGCAGGAGTCTGGAGGGAGCGTGCCCCGTACCCAGGACCCCCGAGCTGTCCCAACAAGCCTGTCGCTGGTGTCATCCGAGGCCGGGGAGGCCTCGACATGTGAGTGCCATCACTGTCCCCTTATGCGGGGCGGCGGGGATGTGTGTGAGAGGGAGACCAGGGACCACGCATGTGGGCCTTGCTGACCATGGAGCAGGCAGCAACCTGTGCATGTGCCATGCCACCCTGGGCATGTGGCCTTGGCTGGCTGTCACACAGGGGCCTTGGCCTGTTACCCACATGTGTGTATGTATGACGGCACATGGTGTGCTCCTGACCCCAGGGAGGGACACTGCATGATGCCCTCCCTTCACGAGCCCCCTCTATGCAGAGGCAGGGCACATCTCCCCTCCCCACCTACCCCCACTCTAGATACAGCATAGGGGCAGTCCCAGGCCAGCTCACACTTCCGGGGGTAGCAGGACATGCCAAACATGGCCTGTATACAAGCACATCATCTCTGATGATGTGGAGACCTGCCGTGCTTGTCACGCAGAGGGGGGCTGGGCTTCACCCACTGTGTCCCCTGGGAGAACTGACCACTTCTCTTGTTTCTCCAGAGCCGCAGCAGCTGCGAGTGCAGGGCACACCGCCCCACCCAGGACAGTCTCCCGCACCCAGGCCAGCAGGCTGACCCGTAACCAGGAGGTGTACCAGCGGCAGCACATGGGGATTCTGCAAGGCCAGCACTGCACCTTCGACCGCTGGGTGCATGAAGACCTGCAGCTGTGGCGGGAGAGCTGACGGGAACTGCTTGCCCAAGGCGGTGCCATCTTTGACCACCTGCAGACCCTGGTGCAGAGATTGCTACCTTCTGCCGCTCCAGCCTCAGCTGCCGCCCCAGCTACCACTCCTCCTCCTCCCACTCCTGCTCCCCCCCCACCCTCCATACCCACTCTTCCCCCGGGAACGCCGAGGCCCCTGCACCCACAGTGCTGGGAGACAGGTGGACCAGCAAGATCCCCAACCCTGAACTTCTCCTCCCCCTTCCTCCCCTCACCTCCCCCTTCCAGCTCCCTCCTAGGTTTCCCCCTCTTCTCTCCTACCCTCATTTGCCCCCCACCCCAGTTATGTTCAATAAACAGAGTTTGTTTTTGTCAACACGTGTCTTTATTTAATGGGAAGGGGGGTTAGAGAGGGGTCAGTGAAAGGATGTGAGGGTGAAATGAGGCACAAGCCCCCAGTGGGGCACACCAGGGAGATTTTAGTTCTCCTCAGAATGGAAGATCTCCTAGATGGACAGCCCCCTGATGGGCCTCCTGGCTGGCAGCTGTGCGGGGCTGCGCGTACAGGCCAGTCAAGTGGTTGGCCTCTGCCATCCAGCCCGACCGGAAAGCCTCCCCCTTTCTCTCACGCAAATTATGCAGCACAGAACATGCTGCCACCATGTGTGGAATATTCTGCTCTGATAGGTCCAGGTGAGTGAGGAGGCATCTAAAACGGGCCTTCAACCACCAAACACCCCCTCCACCATGATGCAGGCCCTGCTGAGCTGAGCATTAAAGACCTGTCAGGATGGGTTGAGGTGTCCTGTGTAGGGCTTCATCAGCCAGGGTTGTAGTGGATAGGCCGCATCCCCCATCAGGCTCACAGGCACGTCTACGTCCCCGACCATGATGTGGCGGTTGGAAGAAAGTCCCGACATGCAGCCTGTAGCACATAGAGGAGTTGTGGTAAACCTGCGCGTTGTGTGCTTTGCTGGACCAACCCACGTTGATGTCCACGAACTGGCCCAGGTGGTCAGACACAGCCTGCAGGATGACCAAGAAGTATCCTTTCCGGTTGATGTAGAGGGAGGCCTGGCGGACCGGGGCACCGATGGGGATGTGCAGCCCATCGATTACCCCCCCACAGTTGGAGAAGCCCAGGGTGCCAAACCCCTCAATCACTGTGTCCACATTAGTGAGGAGGATGACTCTGCACAGCATCACTCTGTTGATGGCCTTGATCACCTGCAGAGGGACACATAAAACCACCGAGAGTCACTGGGGTGCCAGGGTGGCTGAGAGTGCTCCTTCTCCGCCACTTCCCCATGCCCCGCTCCCAGGAGCAACCCCCCTGCAATCCTGGCCACCGCAGGCAGCCCATAGTGTGGGTGGGACAGACCAAACCTTCCCGTAGAGGGAACTTGCACTACCTCCCCCCCTTTTCCCTGGGGCAGCCCATCACCTCCTTGCCTCCCGCCCCGCCCCCCCCTCCAGCACAATGATCGGAGACTGCCATACCTGAATGAGAACTTCTCCAACGGTGGATCTCCCCACGCCAAACTGGTTGGCCACAGATCGGCAGCTATCCGGCATGGAGAGCTTCCTGAGGGCGATGGCCACAGGCTTCTGGAGAGGAATGGCGGGCCTCATGTGCGTGTCCCGTCACCACAGAGCAGGGGTGAGACACTCAGAGCTCAAGGAAGGAGTCCTTCTTCATCCTTATAGTCGAGTCCCAGCAGATCTCGTGCCACGCACCCAGGAGTGGGGCCGCCTAACCGCTGCGCGCCCGGGGCTGGCACTGACCATATGCTGCGTGCCCGGGGCTGGCGCCAGCAATGCATCCAGGGGCTGGCTCCGCCCATGCGCCATGTGCCTGGGGGCAGGGCCAGCCCCGATCGCTTGGCGGGCGCACAGAAATGGCCCGGCGGGCGCCATGGCACCCACGGACACTGCTTTGGGGACCACTGGTATAAGGCTATGTCTACACTGGAGGGTTATTGCGCAAGAAGGGCTGTTCTTCCGCAGAGTGTCCACACTGCCCACTCACTCTTGCACAAGAAGATTTACAGTAAAGTGTGGTAAGAGAGGGCTTCTTGCGCAAGAACTGTGCTCTTTTCTAACAGGTGTAAGTCCTCTTGCGCAAGAGCTCTTGCACAAGAGGGCAGTGTGGACGTGCGACAGGGGTTTCTTGTGCAAGAAAGCCCTATGGCTAAAATGGCCATCGGAGCTTTCTTGCGCAAGAGAGCGTCCACACTGCCATGAATGCTATTGCACAAAAGCACATCTCGCACATGGCAGTGTGGACATTTGCTTGCACAAGACCAAGATGTTCTTGCACAAGAAGCTGCCAGTGTAGACATAGGCTAAATGTACTTTAATACTCATGGTATTGTGTAGTGGTAACTTTCAGTACTATGCTAGATCCTGGACTCATAATATTCTGCTATTCTATTGTGTTATTACAGGAGCAGCATGTTGTTCGGTTTTTTTGGGTGGGAAGAAACATTACGACAAACATTCCTGATCTTCTCTGATATCTGATCAGCTGGCAGGTAAATATTCTGTGTAGAGCCTTGCAAGCCAACTGGAAGCTGATGGGAACTGACTACAAGGATCAGATCTGAAAACAACCCAGCTCTCTTGGGGATGGGTTAGTGTCTGAGCTCATCCTCCTGTCATGGGGTCTGTGTGGTAAAGGCTGCTCCACTCCTGCCAGCTGGTGCCACTTTATTGTGGGCTGCAGAGTGAGCCTGATAAAAAGCTGCAGAACCTCTCATTCCATAGTGCATGCAGTATGGCGAGGCAGCGGGAGGTGGGCATGGCGCAGGCAGTGGTTGCTTCAGTGGCTCCATTGGCCAGAGCAAGAGATGTGGGGGCTTGAAGACTCTAGCAGGCTGAGCCCCACAAACGTTGACTTGGGTTTGGAGTGAACCTGAAAATGTCTCAGTTCTCTTGGGGTGAGATCAGGTGTGCTTGGGCTGAGTTTGGTGTGAGAGAGGCTTTAAAATGAGGCCCAAGCAAACCTCTACTCAGTGGTACTTTTTTGAAGTCTATGGAATGATCTGGTCAATATCCCCACTCTCGGACCCCAAATTCTCACAGGTAACAGTGCCTAAGTCTGCATGGAAGGCATTATTTAGCACAAAGCTGCACTACCGGGGTTTAAACTCATTGAATTGTGAATTGCTTTGGGAATGTAAAGGTAGGAAACACCATAATGGATCTGGATAAAGGTCCATTTATCCCTGTGTCCTATTTTAAGTAACCAATACAAGGTGACTCAAAGACAGTGTAATGGACTGTTATGCAATAATATGTCTGTAGAGAATGTTCTTCTTAACTCCAGCCATTTAGCTATTGGTGTACGTCGTTAATTTTGGCTTATGAAACACATGGATTATAACTCTTTTATGTTTTTATATGATCTAGTGAGGGTATTTTTATTATCCATATATAAAGGTCTAATACTTTTTAAGCTGTTTATGATCTTGTCTTAGTTATGTTTTGTGGTAGTGAATGCAGCGGGTTAATTAGCGTGGCTTTCTTTTCCTACTTAAAATTTGCTATCTTTTAATTTCACTGTGTAAACAGAGTTCCCATGTGACTTTGTCTATACAATTTATTATTTTGTATTATTAATGTGACTGAAGGTTTTCCTTTTTCAATTAATGGCCTTACTTCTATTGTTTGCCTCATAGAGAAATCTCTGCATACTGTCATATTTTGCCATCCTTCTTTAGGCCTTCTTTATTTCTAATCGATTAGTATGGTGCTAAGGTAAACACAACTCAGTATTCCAAATGAGGGCCTATAATTAATACATATAATGCCATAATTCTTTCTGTTCTTCTTTAACCCTTTCTTCTTTAACCCTTTCAAGCAGCATATTAACTAGTTTTCTGGATACCAGTATGCACTGTGCTGATACTGTACATTAGACTATAGGTATTGCTGTTAAAAAATAAAATCAGTGCTTCTGCTGTATGGACATATTTCCAGGGATCCAGAACTGTTGGGTCAATTTAATCTTTCAGAAATAAAGTGCACTAGTTTGTACAATTGCCTATAATATGTTAGAAGTGTAATCAATTTGACAGATATTTCTGAAGATGAAGTTTAAGAAATTTCAATTGTGCCATTGGGTCTTGTAGGTTTTCCTGACTCTATATACAATTGAAAATAGTTAAAGGAATCATATATATAGTAGTCCAGTGTCTGTAACTCTGTTACGCTGAAATGCTGACTGTTCCCTCTGGGCGGAGCTGTTGCCTCCCTAGCTGTTCCCTCTGGGCGGTGCTGTTGCCTGAGTCATGTCCTTCGCCTCCTGCAGTGGCACTCGGCTGACTTCTGCGCCGCTCAGCCAGGCCGCCGCGGGGGAGCAAGCGGCGCAAGCGGCTGTTTGGGCACCACGGTCCCCATGCAGCACAGGGATGCTGCACGGGGAGTGCAGGGTCAAAATGGCCACTAGTGCCGCTTGCTTCCCCATGGTGACTCCGCTGAGCAGTGCAGAAGTCAGCCAAGCACCCCGGTGGGAGGCGAAGGGGGGTGGGGCGGTGACCTACATGGCCAGGGGGTGGGGATCAACTGTGTATGTCACCGCCCCGCCCCCCTTCACGCCCCTCTTCGCCTCCCGTCATGAAGCTTGGCTGACTTCTGTGCTGCTCAGCCGGGCCGCTACGGGGGAGCAAGCGGAGCAAGTGGCCATTTGGCTCCCCCACGGCAGCCCTGCTGAGTGGCACAAAAGTCAGTTGAGCGCCATGGCAGGAGGCGAAGGAGGGTGGGGCGGTGATGTGCGGCATGACAGTGGCTCCAGGCCCCGCCCCCTGGCTATGAATGTCACCGCTTCGCCTCCCACAGTGGCGCTCGGCTGACTTCTGCACTTGTCAGCCGGGCCACCGCGTGGGAGCAAGTGGCGCAAGTGACCATTTGGGCTCCACAGTCCCCAGAGTGAGAGGCAGGAGAGGGAGGAGAAGAGAAAGAGAGAGACAGAGAGAGAGGCAGGAGGCGGAGGAGAGCTGAGAGACAGATGGGGGGAGGCGGTAGGAGGAGGAGAGAGAGAGAGAGACAGAGCGAGAGACTGGAGGCTCAGGAGTGAAGACCGACGAGGAGGAGAGACCTGAAATCCCGTCTTATGACGGGCTAATTGGCTAGTTTAAAATAGTCCTCTAAAGTCCTCATTCTTAGAGCATAAATCAGCTTCAACTAATGCGGAGTTGGGAAGAAATTTCCCTCTGGCAGATTATTCCATAACTGCCAATTGCAAGGTTTCTTACACTTTCCTCTGAATTAGTCAGTAATGACCAGCAATGGAGACGATATATGCATTGGATAGACTACTGACCTATCAAAACACAGCAATATCTATATTAGACTAATACTTTTATTAAGTAGCTTAACAGTTCTATGTGTGTGGCTCTTTTGATTTGAAGTACACTATTTTACAGGACAAGAAATGTAGTTGGAAAACAGAAGCAACACATTGGCTACGTCTAGACTGGCATGATTTTCCGGAAATGCTTTTAATGGAAAAGTTTTCCGTTAAAAGCATTTTTGGAAAAGAGCATCTAGATTGGCACGGACGCTTTTCTGCAAGAGCACTTTTTGCGGAAAAGCATCCGTGGCCAATCTAGACGTGCTTTTGCGCAAAAAAGCCCTGATGGCCATTTTCGCGATTGGGGCTTTTTTGCGCAAAACAAATCTCAGCTGTCTACGCTGGCCCTTTTGCACAAAAGTTTTGTGCAAAACGGACTTTTGCCCGAATGGGAGCAGCATAGTATTTCTGCAAAAAGCACTGATTTATTACAGTAGGAAGTCAGTGCTTTTGCGGAAATTCAAGTGGCCAGTGTAGACAGCTGGCAAGTTTTTCTGGAAAAGCGGCTGATTTTCCGGAAAAACTGGCCAGTCTAGACACAGCCATAGAGTTTGATTCATAAAAGAACATTAGCACACACATGAAGCCTCAGGTAGGTGCACAGGTATCTGAAAATGGAATTCAGAAAAGTGAGCACAATAGGAGGCTTCCTGATTTAAGGAAACTGAGGGGTTTGTGCTTAGTCACTATACATTGCCTATATGATTCATTATTTTATATTAATCATGTGATGGAAGGTTTTTCTTTTTAAACTAATGGTTCTACTGTTTGCCTGTTACAGAAATCTTTGCATTCTGTCATGTTTCACTATCCTTCTGTACTCCATTCTATTTCTAGTCTATAATTTCTAGTCACTATTAGGTCAGTGGTCTATCTAATCCAGCCAGTTGGGCTGAAAATGTACCCTTTCTTGGTATTAGACAATTATGCTGTTTTTTTGCTTCCCATCCCCCTAAAAAAGTGGGATGTGAACAATTAGGGACCTCCTTCATGAGAAGTGTTTAGGGATACCTGGGATAAATGGGGAGACACCTGGTTCAAATTCCCCTTTTCTCTGAGCAAGAGAAGGTATTTGAACAGGGATCTGCTAACTCTTAGGTGAATGTCCTTAGCCCTGAGCTGTAGGATATTCGATTATGGAGTGCCTTCTGCATCACTCTCATTAAAGCTATTCCACTGTGACTAAATAATTTAAAAAAATTGAATATAGGAACGGGATTCTGGGTTGCCCACCTCCAGCTGAGTGCTGTAAGTATCAGGTTACCATGTCATTCTCTCTCCTCCAACTCCCAATGCATTTAATTACACTACAATAACATCACAGAAGGGATGGAGGAGACTCTTCCTCACCCTGGTAATTCAGAGGCTATGGCACTCACCTGAGTGGTGGTAGAATCCTGTTTAAACCTCTTCTCCCCCTCAGGTGGAAGACAGACTTGAACACTGGGTGGGGCTTTTGCATCCAGGATGACTAACTGATAAAGACTGTCCTAAAAGTTGAGAGAGATTCGCTTTCTCTTTCTCTTTAAAATGAGGCCCAAGCAGACCTGTCTACTCAGTGGTACTTTTCTGAAGTATATAGAATGATCTGGTCAATAGCCCCGCTCTCAGACCCAAACCTCACATAGGGAACAGTGCTTAAGTCTGCGCGGACTTTCTCTTCCCACTACATAAACTCACTTATGGGGTCTTGATCTGGTAAGTAAGAGCTGAGCATGCTTACCAAATCAAGCCTCCTCTGTGGGTTAGAGGCTTGTTCCTTTGTGTAGTGCTCTGAGGCACAGGCAACTATAGGCCTGCTCAGAGGAAGAAACCTGGATACCTGGGGAGTCTTTGCAGTGCTGAATGAATTTAGTCACCAACCAGTTTGGGTGCAGCTCAGCAGAAGTTTTGTGAATCTCACTGGAACCTGATTCAGGTGCCTAAGTCCTTAGGTAAATTTAGGCCAATTTAGTTTATATAATTTTCTAGATTGTTTTTTTCCTTTCAGTCACAAAGAATGTTGCCAGCACTCTGATTACTTTCCAGGAAGGGAAGCTAAAATCATATGCAGGATCTTGAGGCAAAAGCCAAGCTACTGCACACAACAACAAAAACAAACAAACTTGATATGGAAGCGCATAAATGTTAGATATTCCTTTCTATTCTCTCTCTCTCTCTCTCGTATTCACACACACACACACACACACACACACACACACACACACACACACACACACACATATAGAGAGAGAGAGAGGGAGTGTGTGTGTGTATATATATATATATATATATATATATATATATATATATATACACACACACACACTAATCCTTTTATCATGTTCAGAAATACCAAGAAGTGCTGAAATACTATGGCACCAATTCTGGCGTTGCTAGCGGACAAGTCCCTTCTGAGCATCCGTATAATAAAGAGGTTCAGTTATGCTTGGTCTGTTGGACTGCTTCCTTTTGGATTTCTCATCTCCATAAGAGGGACTGTACAAAAGAGCACTCCTGCATTTGGCAGTAGAAGCTCATTGTGGCAGATGTTATGACTCAGACTAGACACACTGAGATTCAAACTGTCTTTTTTTTTTTCATAAGCGGCTTGCCCCCAGGCATGTTCTGACAGGGAGGATATGATTTCAAATTAGAAAGTAAATGTGAAGAGCTAGAAACTATAGCTACAAATCGCAGAGATTTCTCAGCATGACTCAAGGAAAAAAGTCTTGTGCTGCTCACTGATCATTTTCTGTACTGATAGGGTATTGCTGCCGCTGTTATCACGGGCATTAGAACAAGTAGTTTATGGCTCTGTTACTGATTTTTGAACATAATTTCCCCCATGATCTCAAAGGCAAAATTTAGACCACAAGACTGGCAGAGTTTATCAGTGCATAATGTCCTCTCTTTCCTACTGTTGGTAACTTTATTTAAACTGCTCACTGCTATGGCCACTTTCATTAATATTACCTGTTAAAATAGAAAATCTAGTGGAACTTAAATACACTTATTGGAAGTATTTGTCAACAGACACAGTGCACAGAGCAAGAAGCTCCAAAAAATACAGTGTTTAAGAAATAGAAGAGCTTAAAAATTGTATGTGAAGAAATTAAATAGAGTGAGAGGCCCAGTAAGAAGATAAGAGTCTCTGAGGGATGCACAGTGCTTCTGTTGACTCACCATCAATGTTCCCTCTAATCTTTTCCGATTTTGTCTGGATTTTTTTTCCAGCCATGTGAACCACCAGTAGAAATGCAAATCTAGCTGTGGGTGCTGTTCTAATCAGCTGGGTAGTATTGGACTCTCTTCTGAGTGGTTGCACAATTGCACAGCTTATGGGGAATGCTGCCTACCATGTTAGCTTAGAGAGAGAATCTAGTCAAAAGCTACTTGGTAAATTCTGTTGATTCATTGTGGCAGGCATGGTTTGTTAATGATGGGAAAGGCTGGTGTAACCCTTATTTAAGAGGGAACTAATATGAGACAGGCAGATCCTGAAGGAAACTATTGAAACAATTAGGTGAGGAAAATTAGATTGAGGGGTCTGTTCTGTTAATGTTGTTAGCTAACAATAAAGCCAACCAAATACTGGAAGGAGGTAGGCTTAACCTTTCATATAGCATATGGACTTTTTCTGGAGCATGCTCAATGCTAACTATTCACAGATACAGGGATACAGAAGATATTGCTCCTTCTTCTTTTTTGTATTTGTTTTTTTTTTTACTATCTGATATCAGTGGTCTGTGTTAGATTTCTTGACTCTAACATTTCAGGTATTTCATTAGAAGTAGAATATTCTCAAAGGAGGAGAATTCTCTTTCTTTCTAGACACACACTGAGGCTGTGTCCAGACTCAGGGGTTTTTTCGAAAAAAGTAGCCTTTTTTCGAAAAAACTTCACCTGCGTCTAGACTACAGCCGCGTTCGTTCGAAATTAAATCGAAAGAACGCGGCCTTTCTTTCGATGGCAGTAAACCTCATTTCACGAGGAAGAATGCCTTTTTTCACGAGGAAGAATGACATGCATCTGACGAAGTGGGTCTTTGCCCACGAAAGCTTATGCTCCTACACTTCAGTTAGTCTATAAGGTGCCACAGGACTCTTCGTCGTTTTTTCGAAAGTGCTCTTTCGAAAAAAGGCATTCTTGAATGCCAACAGGGCTTTTTAGAAAGAGAGCATCCAGATTCACTCACTGCTTTCTTTCGAAAAAGCGGCTTGCTTTTTCGAAAGTTCCGCTTGCAGTCTAGATGCTCTTTTTCGAAAGGCTTTTTCAAAAGTATCTTTCAAAAAAGCCTCTTTCGAAAGAGGCTTGCAGTCTAGACATAGCCTGAAAGAAGAAACCTGAAAGTTGGCAAAGAATCAGCCAGAAGCAGATGACTGATTGACTTAAAAAAGAAAGTGTCAGAATAAGAATAAGAGAGCAAACTGTGTCAAAAACTGGCTTCTAAGTAGCTTGTCAATAATTTAAGATTTCAACTAGGTTGAGATTGTGACCACTGATAGGAAATTTTCCCTACATCATCTTTCATGTTAGAGATTTATAACGCTATTTAAAATGTAGGATTTTTTGTAAATGGGGGAGGGGAGGAGAAATCAAGACTAGCAAAGTGGATTCTGTCTGAAAATCTTTCCAAATGGCATAACCAGGATATTTGCAATATTAAGACAATTCTTCTGGCCTTTTGGGTTTGGGAGATGTATTGCGAATAAGAATTAGTATCTAGTTAGGTTTTCCCTTATCTCAAGAAAATGTAAGAAAGGATAGTCCTCTTTTTATCTGATTACCAGTGCTAGCTTTGTTAGCTATCAGTTTTTATCTGTAACAAATCCAACAATAAAAATTAGAGCTTGTAAAAAAAAAAAAAGGCATGTTCAGAATTTGGAGTTGTTCACAGGATTCAAAGTAGATACATTTTATGTGGTTTTTGTGAAACTTTTTGATAAACATTTTTATGAATACAATTATCTAAATAGTTATTGAAGTGTTTGGTAAACATGGGTTTCAGTATACGGAACATTTCAAAAAGCTATTTTAAGTGAAGAACAAACTTATGTGAAATAATCTTACAATCACAGAAAATGCTTTAGAACTCTAGCTTTTCATGAACTATTTTTGATAGGACATTATCAATGAGAGCATATTTCATCTGAAGACTTTTGGCCAGCTCTAATTATACTTTTGTGCTTCTATCATGGATGTTTTTATGTTTGTGTACAGAATAGCTTAAAAACCTCTGTTCTACATACTGATAGACAATGTTTCTTTCTTAGTTCTCCACGCTCTACGGAAGCAGTTCACAAACAGAGATCAGGACCCTATTGTAGCAGGCACTAGATGAAGAAGTAAAACATGAATGGCCTTTGCTACAATGAGCTCAGAGTCCAGAATTTCAAAAGATAACAAAATAGAACAGTGTTTCCCAATTTCATTTGGTTACGGAACCCTTTTATATTCGAAAGAATTTTGCAGAACCCCTAATAACAGTCTAATATATGGAGCTGAAAAAGTAGACCACAAATAAGTAAGGATAATAATAAACAAATACTAAACAATATCATGAGATCAACATTTAGTTTAATTGCACATATTTGAAAACAAAAGTCACATAATATTAATTATTACTTTTTAAATCATAAAATGTTATTGTAATGGAATTTTCTCGCAGAACCCTTATTTTCCCTTTGTGGAACCCTGGGGTTCCGCGGAACACCATTTGGGAAACACTTAAATAGAAACATGGGGAGGGAAACAAGGCAGGAGTAAACTTGGATATGTTTTCATTAGATGCTATCTCCTATTGGTGAAAGTATCACTTTTTCCAGCTCTTGCAACTTTATCATAAGTCTTGTTATAGTTGATGTTTTACGTAAAGCCCAAGGAAATATGTGCATTTAGGGTCTAGCCCTCACAGGAAAGAGAGCCTGAAAACATGAAGCCCGAAGGCAACAAAGCCAATTAAGACCTCCCCAACTTTATTATTCAATCTCAAAAATTTTTAAGGCAGACTTTTTTTTTGAATAATTGGGTTTGGCAAAAAAAGTCAGGCACTCCAGTTGAAACACTTGGGAGCTAGCAGGGTAAATGGATGGTAGCTTGACTATAACCGTAGCCTCGGTAACCCCCAAATCTGTACTCGAAGTGACAGAGGATCTTGTGAGCTCACAAAGGAAAAGCAAGAACTCTCAGGCTACACAGCAGCGTTATTCCAGAATAACGAAGAGTATGTCTATACAGCAAGCCATTATTTCGAAATAATGGTGAGCTAGAGGACTCTTACTCTAACTCATAGTAACCCTCATTTTATGAAGAGTTAGGGAATTCAAAGGAAGAGTGTTCTTCTTTTGACTTCTTGTTGTATAGACAGCACCATAAGCCTAGTTAAACTATTTCGACTTCAGCTACGCAATTGATATAGCTGAAGTTGCGTAGCTTATTCTGACTTTAACCCTGCCATGTAGAGGTACCCTCAGGGACAGGGCAAACTCCCGAACCAAGAATGACCACTAGTCTTAGCTCTGGCACCTTACTATTCCTTTCCATGCTAGTGACAGCCTTACACTCCGGCTTTTTGAGTTATAATCCAGGATGTATTTTTGATTGACCTCCTATTTTGATTGAACATTTCTATTATGACCCTCCCTCTCATTCGTGCTTCTTACCAGCCTTCCTTCCATCCTTTTCCTTGTTTGTCTTCACTGTCTCCTCTTTAAGAAACCCTAACCTTAATTCATTTCATTCCAGAACCTTTTAAATGATCCCCTTCCTACCCTTTCTTACATTATGCCTTAGGACACATCTCCCCAGGATACAAAAATAAATAAAATATGTGGAACCAGTTTGATGTTTGCCAGTCACTATTATGCTCTTTGTTTCTACAGGGTTTCCCAATTGACTATTTATGTGCTTAAAGTTAGGTACATGCTTAGGTACTTGCAATCAGGGCATTTTATTTTTGCTCTTCAAAGCAGGTACCATGTCTTGCTACATATTTGTACAGTATGCATCAACATAGGTTTCAAATCTTGCAGTGGTACAAATAAATATTAATAAGAATTATGGCCAAATTCTGATCTCACTGATACTGCAGTAGCTTTATTGACATCAATAGAGTAATATGGACTTACACTAACAAGGGAGCATATTCTAACTCTTTAAAGTTAGCTGAAGATCAGGACCTGGTTTTACTTCTCCATTATTTATAATTTTCTATAATCTGATTCTGGCTATTCCCCTTTAGGGGGACATGATCTTCTATTTCCTTTGTGTCACTACTTTTCCCCTTGTCTGTTCTAGAGGTACAGGATAAGAAAGGAATTAAAGAGGGAGCTTTAACCCTTTTATAGGCCTGCTGTCCTGTGGGAGTATGAATATTAAAGAATCAAAAACCTCAAGGAGCTTGTCACTCAGCTAATGATGATACTAGCCTATGGCAGTTCGAAGTGATATGGTTGATACTTAGCAGGGGTTGTGAACCAATTAGTCTTCTGAAATAATACTTGGTCCATAGGGTAAGGATGTTGAGACTATTTAAAGAGCAGAGTACGGAGTCCTCTTACCAGAAATATAGAGACCCTCTTGAGAACATGATGTCCAAAGTTCTCTTTTGTATTAGACCGTATTAGCAGACAAACAAATGTTGACCAGTGTAACTCTTACAATTTGGAGATAATATTTGAATTCTCTATTGTCCAGGGTAATGAAATCAGTTAGGATCTTTTAAGACATATGTGGGTGTATTGGTATATTGAGAACTGACTTCAACATTAATACACATCCTCAGTGTGTACTGCATTATAACACACCAAGCTGTGTGCTTTCAACAGGTATGAATTCTGGTTGCCTTTCTGGAGCCAGATTCTGATATTGTTATTCACACTGAATACTCACTTAGTCTATGAGCTGTTCCATTAACTCTAAAAAGACCGTTTCACGAAGTACATACTACTTAACGTCAGTAAGGATATCAGGATCATATCCAATTTTCTAAAGAAAATGAAGAGTGCAAAGCTAACCTTTCCCCATTATGAATGACCAGGGGGAACAAATGGAATACTTAATCACCTGAACAATTATCCATAGTAAGTGTATGGGTTTCTTAGTACCATTTCATTACTGTTTTTTAAAGGGACAGAATCATTTTTTTAATTTGTAGTCCCCTCCCTCCTAAATCCAAGGCACTACTTAACATTTTAGAAGGAAGACACATGAAAACAAAGAACATAAGGCTTGAACTGTCTAGTCTTTTAAACCCTCAGAGTACTGCTTACTTTAATTTCAGTGGCAATTTGGTACTAGAATATTTTATAGAGACGTTGCATATAGAGGCAGTATTATCACTATATTACAATCAAGCTATTCCGCTCTGCTATTTTTATAGCATATAGTCAACTTGAAATATGATTATTTTGAAGTGAACACTGTAACACCTGCTTGGAAAATTAAATTTCAAGGGAAGGCATTTATTGCACATGGCATACTATACCAATTCATGTATCAAAGTATGCAAGGAATTAGAACGTTTTTAAAATATAAATTACAGGTTATGATGTAGAAAACATCTGATTTTTTTTGTCCTGATTCATTATGCTCTCTCGTGTGTGTGTGTGTGTGTGTGTGTTTTGCTGCTCTGACTTTTAATATGCACATGGTATTTCTCATGGACCATATATATTGACAATGGCAGAATATCTTTTTGATCCTGAGAAGCATCCCACTGATTGCTACTGATGATTATTTTAATAGCTTGTTTTGTTCATGTATGTATGAGATATAACATAGTGGCAGTTAAATGAGGTAAAATGTTCTTTTTCAAGAATAAGAGCCAAATCTGTATAGACTCTCCAGGGATCTCATTAAAGTGCTTTCTCCTTAATATAGTGTACTGCAGTAACAGCTATCAGAATCCCCACAGTGTGGTTTCCTGATAGGTTAGTTTACACAGAATTAATTGTCTAATTTTGCCAACAACCAGTGCAGTGAACATTGATTTTTATATTAGCCTTGTGTCTTGCTTTTGTGAATTCTGCTTTCTATTTTTAAGGTAGTTTTAGCTCTCAAATCTCATTAACGTCACTTTGTCAAAACATAGATTGCATATAAGGTATGATTTATTCATACTATTTATTCTTCCACTATTTCTGAGGAAATTGGCTAATTTAGAGGATTCTTGCATATGTGCATGAAAAACATTGTTGGCCAACAGACCTTTGCAGGGAAACCACTTTCAAGGGCTTGCGTAGCTTAGCTGCTGTGCAGCCTAATGTTGATCCTGGGATCACCGCAATTGATTTCCCTTCTTCTGTAGCACTGTGGAAGACAAAAATCTTGGGAGAAACAGAAATTCCCAAAATTTCAATAGCAGCTCACACTGTAGCCAGGCTCTGAATAGAAGTATAGAAGAATCCACCTAAAACAATATGTTACTGATATGGTAGGATTTTTGAGTGCACAAGGATTACAAATGTGAGCTCATTGGTGTAATAGAATTCCAATTTTGTGTATTAATTGTAGACTTTCATTCCATTTCACCATTGGCATCTAGCTGTACCCCAGAGGTATGTAGCTTCTCCCTTGAAGATACAACCTTGTTCCTAGACGTTACAGGCTGTAGCCTCATCTGATGTGAACTAGTGTAACTCCACCGAAGTTAATAATATGAGTTGCAGTCCAGACTGAATTAAGAGTGATGTGTGGTTTCCTAATGGTATGTGAATAGCATAGCTGGAATGAATGTACCTTACTTTGAATTTCTGTGGCATCCCCGCTGTGGGAGGTTGATGGGGGAAACTCTCCCGTTGACTTCCCTTACTCTTTGTGACCCCATGGAGTACCAGGATCAATGGGGGCACTATCAGTAGTCAATTTAGTGGGCCCTTACTAGACCTGCTAGATCAAACCTTGGGAGATCAATCTCCAGGAAGAAGAGAAAAGTCTATCTTCCAGGAAGTGGAGAAAAGTCCTTAGAAAGTGAAACGCAGTGCTTTGAAAGTTGTTTTTTTTTTTTTTTAAAGGGAGACTTCATGGTAATATAAAAATACCCTAATAACTACTAAGGATGTTAAATTTAGATTAATGAACTAATCAAATAGTTGATGTAATTTGTATCAACTAATTGATTAGTTGATAAGGGAGCCTTCACCTTTGAAATGTAGCAAGAGCCCTGCCGGCTCTTGCTACATTTCAAAGGTGGAAGCACCATGGGGAGCATGGCCAGCAGGGGACTCAAGCAGTCCCCAGCTGGCTCCATGCTCCCAGCGGTGCTTTGCTCTTTCAATGTACAAGAACCCTCCTGTGGCTCTTGCACATTTCAAAAGCAGGGAGCGTTGGGCCTGCGAGGGACTATTTGAATCCCCAGCTCACCGTAGGCTCCCCGCAGTGCTTCTGCTTTTGAAATGCAGCAAGCATCCTACTTTTGCTGCATTTCAAAGGCAGAAGTGCTGCCAGTTCCCTGCTGCATCCCTGTCCCTTCTCTCCACGTAGACGGTGCTGGAGGAAACCGGCTTCAAAGCTGGCTCCCCCCAGCACCGGATCTTGCTCTCCCCCCCTTGCTTCCTTTCTGATAGAGGCAACAAGGGGAGGGGCAGAAAGCAAGTAGTTGAGTCACTAGTTGACTATCCAATAAGCATTTGCTTATTGGACAGTCAACCATTCGCTTACATCCCTAATCAGTATATCTGATTGCTGTCATTGGAGGAGAAATGGGCTGGATGCTCTGGAAAAGGGACTAAATAATAGGCAGAAACTGAGCATAATTGGGGAATTGGTTCAAGGAAAAGCCATAAGTTTCCCAAGTACCTATCAGATGGGGAGTGGGGTTGGAAAAAGGTGTTCACTTTCATAGCATCTCCTATGATTTCAGCAGTGTCTGTTTTTAAAATGTCTTTATCTATAGGCTCTATAGGATGTGGTAAGGTGGGCACTATGAGGATCTGTGCAGACAGGGAAGGTCTGTTCTCATAAGGGAGGAGCTGAGTGAGAGGCAGAGCTTCCTTTGTTGAAGGAGGATGGGAGTAATGGGCAAGGTGTGATTGTTTAACTGGGCTTGTAGTGGATTTGAAAATATCTAAAGCAGTTGGAGGTTTTGGGTGATGCTTGGGTCAAGTACTACAAATGGCCAAGTGAGCTGGCAGTTAAACATAGTTTATATTAAAATAATAATAATTAATGAAATCCAAGTATAGGGCTAACAAAATGTGCCCATCCTCTCCCCTATAATCTTGCTTACATGTTGCAAATTCTTCTTCTGTCTTTCATATCTCTCTTTCTACTTTTTAGATTAAACATTTTCCAGGTCCAGAATCATGCCTCCTTCTGTGAAAAATGCTTAGCACATTATAATCCAGCTGTCAATGTGATTTAATAGTTAGGATGTTGGACTGGGAGTCCAGAAATCTGACACTTATTTCCATCACTGCCATGTAGACTGACTTTAAGCAAGTAGCTTCACTTCTCTGTGTTTCTATTTTCACCTCACACTTTGTCATATCTATTTAGTCTTCAAGTCCCTACTCTGCAGAGTTATCTGTTAATATAACATAATGGTGTCGAGAGCACCTGCATGGTAATACAGTAATAATAAATGTATGCTGCCTAGCACAATGGAGCCCTTTTCTCAGTTGGATCTTTAGGTACTACCACAAGATACACGATAATCTAATAGGTATTTTCTATTGTTAAACTCTGGGGCTATGTCTACACTCACGGCTTCTTGCGCGAGTACGGCCGTTCTAGCACAAGAATCTGCAGAGCATCCACACTGCCCGCCCGCTCTTGCGCAAGAAAATTTACAGTACGGCGAGGTAAGAGAGGGCTCCTTGCGCAAGAGCTACGCTCTTTTTTAACAGGTGTAAGCCCTCTTGCACAGGAGCTCTTGTGCAAGAGGGCAGTGTGGATGCTCTGCAGGGATTTCTTGCGCAAGAAAGCCCTATGGCTAAAATGGCCATCAGAGCTTTCTTGTGCAAGAGAGCATCCACACTGCCATGGGCGCTCTTGTGCAAAAGCACAGCTCGCACATGGCAGTGTGGACGTTTTCTTCCGCAAGACTTCTTGCACAAGAACCCTTGCACAAGATGTTCTTGCACAAGAAGCCACGAGTGTAGACATAGCCTAGGGGTGAAATCCTGGCCCTATTTAAGCTGATAGCAATGTTGTGGGTGATGATTTTACCTCATGATTTTATACAATGAGTAAATCACTTAATAAAATGTAGTTATTGGAAATTAAATGGAAAAGAAGAGTTAACACTGAGTTATTAAACTTCTCTCCTGGTAGTTTGTTACATAATAGAACTGAATACAAGTGATATGCTTCCTTGTAAAGGAACAAAATGGGCTTAATGCACTAACATTAGTTTAGGCAGCCAAGAAAACCAAGTTAGAGATGAATTCTGAACAGCAGATATAAATATCAGAGTCCATGTCATCTCAGATACCTGTCATATGATTTTAAATTAAAGATTAAACAGGTTTAAGTTTGGGAATCTTTAGGAAAACAAAACCACATACAACAAGTCTCTATTCTGTTGAACTGGGATTAGTGTTCTGCGAAGAAGTTTGAATGATGTTAAAATGAACTTTACATTCCTTTCTAGCTTGTCAAATGAACCCTTGGGATCAGTTATGAAATGATTTTGATTCTTCCACAAAAGAAAAGGAAGAGGTGTCATGTAATATTTGGGCCTTCTGCAGCTTGCATTCAGAAGAACCCATGAATCCCTTTTTTCAAACAGGGCACTGAGTTTAGAGTTGATCCATTCAAATCAAAACATTGAGGATTGGGTATGATTAGACCAGGGATGTCCAAACTTTTTTCAAAGAGGGCCAGATTTGATGAAGTGAACATGCGTGAGGGCCGGCCATTTTGCCTGACATTCTTTGAACCATTAAAATTAAATGCAAATTAACTATTTTATGCAAAGTTTATTGCAAACGGCAAACTTTTCATTTCGTCACATGGATGACAAATCTAAACAGGTGTTAAATCACTCTGCCTTTCATATCTGAAGGCCAGATGAAAAAAAAAATCCAGGAAGCTGAAATATGTCAGGAACATTGTAAAGTACATTACATATTATTGGTAATAAAGGTTGTCTATCAACTTTTAAGTTCAAAAAATATGAACAGGAACATAACACCAAGTATACAGGTTGTGTCCAAATATATTTATAACTGATTTAGACCAACTGACATTAACTGAGATTTTACAATGTATTCATCTCAATACATATGGATTTGTTGGGGGCCATAAAAGATAGATATTGCCAAATTACCTGTGGGGCTATATTAAACCGGAACACGGGCTGCAATTGGCCTGTGTGCCGGACTTTGGACATGCCTGGATTAGACTATTGATGTGTTAGATCAGTTGGTGTGATGGGTGGGTACACTTATAAATTATTGGAGATTGCCTATCTCCTAGAACTGGAAGGGACCTTGAAAAGTCCTTGAGTCTAGTCCCCTGCCTTCACAGCAGGACCAAGTACCATCCCTATCCCTGACAAATTTTTGCCCCAAATGGCCTCCACAAGGATTGAACTCACAACCCTAGGTTTAGCAGGCCAATGCTCAAACCACTGAGCTATCTCTCCCCCCACTTAGATAAGTAATTGCTTCTGTGGTCAACAGATCTGCCCCTAAGTGTGTAATAATTAACATAGAGAACAGAAATGATCAACAGTAGTTCTAGTTAAGAGTTTCCAATCATGTTTGCTCTTAAAGCCGTATTTAGCCTTGTTAATTCTGCTCTTTAATAGCATAAATACAGTTCTGTAATACCATGTCTTTTTACTAGGTTTTTGAATTTGTTGTGATAGGCCAAGCTGCTGACTCTATATTCTTTCATGTTCTTTGTTATCTTTTGTTTTGATGTTACCATGAAGTGGTGTTACTTATGCATTAAACAAGAGACTACTTCAATGTAATATGATCAAAGGAGATGGAGGAACACAGGGTCACAAAGAATATATGTAGAGCTCTGGGTGAATGATAAGCTGAGTTTAAAAGCTTCACAGGCTGATTAATTCCATTCTTAAGTCACTTGCATAGAAGATTCTGGTGCCTCCAATAGGCAACAATCTTCTTTTGAATCTTTCACTAGGAGGTTGCCTGGGAGAACTGCTCTTGTTATAATAGTTTGGGGCCTAAAGAGGCCACCCTGAAGGTCAGACCCTGAGAGATTTCTTCAAAGACTTTATTGATTCTTCTGGATGTCGGAGTTGAAAAAGACTACTCCCTCCCAGATCTGTTACTGATACCAGAGTCTCCTAGTACTACCAGCACAGAACACAGTAGCAAAAGCGTAAGTGTATTGAAAGCTGTAACTGAGTCATACAGATAGTGAAAACTCCAGTCTTTCGCTTATATCCTAGCGTGGGTGGAGATGATTGTTATTGCTCCATGAAGACAGAAAGGGTTTTCTTCTTTTATGGATGTTGGACTATATTAGCAGTGAAATCAGAGTAAACATTTAAAGGTCTGATCCTCAGCTGGAATAAATTGGCAGAGCTCCACTGGCTGTAATTACTCCATTGACTGTGATTTTTACTAACTGAGGATCTGTCTGATTTTCCACACCTTTTAAATACTTAAATGAATTTGTGGGCAAAGCCCATGCACAATTACTGTGACCAGGTATGCAGATTTGTGATGAGTGTAATTCTATGAATCATGCACAAAATTTAAGTATGTATATTTTTCCCACTTAAGATGTCTGAAATGTTATAGGTAGCAGTTAGCAAACTCTTCAACTGAATGTTTTTCTCGGGCCATCTATTTATATTATTATCAGTTTTCCTGTTCTGTTGTTGTCTCGATTGGAATCGTTTAAAAAGGATGGCCTATTTCTTGGTTTAGGAAAATATTTGTTGGCTGTACCTTTTCTGACTTGCAAGCATTTTCATAGCTTGGTAAAATTGAGCTGAAATGAAAAACCCATATCATAATGTACAGGCATTTCCAAGGTAATCAAGATTCAGTTTAATAACTCAGTTGATCTGTTTGTTTAAAAATAACAAAAATAATTAAGATCTTTTAAATTCCCAACACAGTATTGATAGTATAAAGCCTAAAAAATAGTTTAGGATTCTAGATTTATCTTTTCAGTTATTTTGGAAAATATATTTTTAAAGCTGACACTCATCCTCCATAGTTTTCTTTGTGATCTGAGAGAATTGTAATGAGAATGAATAATAATGAATTCATTATTCAGTGTCTATGCTTATCTGCTGAGTAATTGATTTTTATCATAATTTGCTATATTTCTCTGTCAGTCCAAATGTGTGCCTGCAATGTTACTTTAAAAAAAAACCATAATTGAAATAATGTTTTATTAAACTGTAGCCATTCATTCAAGACCAGCTTGCTTTTTATCCTGTTATTCTAATGAACCCTTCCTTTTGAAGTTTGTTAAATATGCATATGCACCATTCTTTTTCTCTCATTTTTTGCTTTTGTACTGATGTGAAGATAGGTACCTGTGACTAAAGAGTAGAAGTATTTTTCTTGCAGCAATGACTCATTGATACAGTGGAATCCAGTGATGAAAATCAATTTGGGCATTTTCCATTTTGATAGTTAAATCTGTATTATGATCATAATGGATGGATCTGTTACACTTCCCCAATCAGGTTTTTGCAGAGAAGCAAAATATCTCCATCTTGTAAAGTGACAAAGGTTAAATGGGCACGTCAGTTTCATGGAAGGTTGATTGGGTTTTAATTGGCTCTAACAGGCATTCCCAGAGGCTCTGGTATTCTGTACCTGCAGTTGAGTGCCTCTCAAAAATATATGGAGTTTTTAATTGCCGTTGAAGACATTACACAAACTCAGAATAATTACTTCTAAATTTTCCCTTTTAGGGCATTCAGTTGTAATCAGGACAGGTGATTGGAAAGCATATTCCTTTCCAAAGAATTGGTGCTAGTCTGAATATTAGTTTTTCCTCCATTGGGTAGAGAGATTTTTGACTAAACTGTATATTCTGGGCAGACACTTTGGGTCTAGACTACAAGCCTCTTTCGAAAGAGATCGTCTAGACAGCCACAAGGGTTTCAAGAAAAGATCTGCTTTTTTGAAAGAGAGTACCCAGGCAATCTGGAGGTGCTTTTTCAAAAAAGCCCTGTTTGCGTTCAAGAACACCTTTTTTTGAAAGAGTTCTTTTGAAAAAAGGCATTCTTCCTGGTAAAAGTAGGTTTACCAACTTCGGAAAAAACACTGCGTTCTTTTGATTTCATTTCAAAAGAATGTGACGGCAGTCTAGATGCTGGTGAAGTTTTTTTCCAAAAAGGCCACTTTTTTTGAAAAAAAATCAGTAGTCTAGACACACCCTTTATGTGCTTATAATCCTGTAGAATCATAATATCGGTAGAAATATGTAGGTTTTTATTTTAGTTTATAAAGCAGCAATCAACGATATTTCACAATGTTATTTAATTTTAAGAATATGAATAATCCTATATTTAAAGTTAAGCACGTGCTTAAGTCTTTTTCTTCATTGGGGCCTGTTGACAAAATATGTATTCACCCCTATGCTGAAATAGATAGAGTAAAAATGTTTGCAAAGGTAATGGGAAATATAATGGCATTCACTGGATTGCTGTTTCAGAGATTTTCAGATGATGCTGTTCAAAATGTACAAAGCTGAAGTTGTCCATCATTACCAAGTACTGTATCACATTTTTTGCTAGTAAAACTCCATGAGCATATGTTGTTATAAGTAAGACGGAATCTGATTACTTCATCAAACTTGGGGCTGGGCAAATGTTTCACAAGAAACAACTTATTCAACACATTTCACCTTTTTTTCTCTTTGAAGCTTATTTTTAATTTGTTCATGGACAATATCAAATGTCTTTATTCTTCTGAATTATTGTAAATGTCGTCATCATCATAAAGTAATCTTTATTCTGTCAATCACCTGCCAATGGTGTCTTTGGAAACATTCTAAAATTCACACTCACTGCCTAACTTACATATTACAGTTTCTATAAGCTGATCAATTAGTGATGTAACTGATCAACAACATTGTTACAATTGTATATTCCAATGTACATTTTCAGTTCAGCATTGAAAATTTGCTATGCTCAGTGATACCATTTGGAATTCACTTTCTATAATTATTCAAAATTCGTTCTTACAATTTATTTTGCTTAAGTCCATGAACTAGTACAAATTGTACCTTCACTAGAAACAGCACACAATGAATGTGAAACTAGTGCTGACACAGTGAAAGTGAGCTAGTTGTATAACTTGAATAATAAATATCTGAGGAATTTTTATATGTTCTTGTAAGATTTCAATTTGATAAATACTGTAAATAGAAGAAGGGATTGTGCATCGATGAAATAAAAATAGGTTTGTCATAGTGATCATATGACTTACTTTCATGTTGTAGACGTGGGAAAGGGCAGTTCAAACTCTCATACAGTTCTGCTTAGTTATTGTTTTTAAATAAATGGGAAAAGTTTAGAGACCCAATATCTCAGCCTCTGGCAGGACCATGGATGTTCCAGGACCATGGATGTTCCAGGACCAGAGAGTCCCAGTGGAAGTCTGGAGCCTGAGAGCCCTTCAGGCCAGCAGGCTGCCAACAGCAACTTGCCCAGAGGGGACAGTATCCCAGCGTACTGCAGCTGGGCTACCTAGGAGAGCTGGGAAGACTGGTAGGGCTGGCAGCGGCTATGACCAGGCCAGGGCTGGGGAGACTGGTGGCAGGGGGAACAGAAATGACTTCCCCCGGTCCAGCAAAATCCCTTACCAGGACTAGTCGGGTGCTGAGGGTGCTGAACCAGAGAGGTCCAACCTATATAGCTCCATTGAAGTCCAAGGGAGTTAAGCTGATTTATGCCAGCTAAGAATCTGTACCAGAATATCTACCTATAACTATACTATACTTGTAGAAGATTGCTGTGACTAATAGAAATGTAACTTCAATCCTCAAAATGCAAGAGTGAATTATCTGAAACTTTTCTTCCCTAAAATCCTAGCACTTTGACTATAAATACATAAGCACTTGGGTGGAGTGTGTGTGTGTGTGTGTGTGTGTGTGTGTGTACTTCAGCATCTACAATAAAGTTGTATGTTACAACATTATGTGAGTACATTACCAGCCCAGAGGGAATCCCCTTTTTGATATATAAAAGAAAAAGCATACCATTCAATTTGCATATACTTTATGTTCCAAGAAGTTCAAGGAAAGGTACTAGCAAAGCAATAACAGTAGAAATGACTGATGGTTGATTTCTTGTTGAAAGCAAACGGAAGTGTGCTCTATACCAGGGGGACTCTAAATGCAAAATTATTCCAACTAATAAGCAGATAGTAAGTGTGCCAAATCCTACCCCGAGGTTTACACTGAGAACCCTAGAACTGTCAATTGAGCTTACTGACTTTTATTGACTATCAAGATTTATTGACCTGGGAGGTAAATATTGACAGAGGTGATTCCTATCAGTGAGAATTTTCCTCGAGAGACAATAAATCTTAGTGTTTTCTGAAATTTAAAGTCCATTATATGTACATGTGTCACAGAATTGGGCTTAACTGCTGAACACTTACCATGATCATTAAATTCATGCCCCATATTTAACAATACTTATTTGCCCAAACCTAATTTACATGTGCCCCTACACACACATGTGCTTAGTAGTAAGAAGTCTAAATGACCATATGAATATGTACATATTGAACCTGATTTCCTTCTCGTATGTGACAATACAGTTTTTAACATCATGCGTCTATATTGCTACAGTTATAGTCGAGTGGGTTAGATCAGTGTTTCTCAACCAGTGGTACGACTACTCTTGGGGGTACTCGAGAGAAGTCTGGGTGGTACGTCAACACAACTGAAATTTGGAGAAAACTGAATTTTTGTTGTAAGTTTTACAACGCTTTATTATTTTTGTACTTTTTACACCCAAAAATTTCATCATCCTCCTGGCTACGATTAAATTGTTTAAACAAATGTGTTGAAATGGTAGGAAAAAATTGTGTGTCTGAAAACTGTAGGTACTGGGGGTACTTATAACTTTTTTTTTAAAGGGCTACTTTATAAACAAGGTTGAGAAACACTGAGTTAGATAGTATAAAGTAGCAACACTCTATTATTTCTGATTATTGATCTTATTAGTTTAATGGCCAGAATCTGATCAAGTGCATTGAACTAACAAAAGAATGTTGTGTTGCATTATTTCATTGGTATTATAAATCAAAGACACTGAAATTGGTAAATTACACTACTATTGATTAAACAGCTAAGTTGATCATGTCAGGATTCTCTTCACTTTTAACAATGTGTCCTTCTTCTGCTCTACTCTGCCCTGATTAGGCCTCAATTAGAGTATTTTGTCCAGATATTGATACCACATTTCAAGAAGAAGGTTGTGGGAAATAATGGAAAATGTCCAGAGAAAAGCAACAACAAATGATTAAAAGTCTAGAAAACAGGAGCTATGAGGGAAGACGGAAAGAACTGGGCTTGTTTAGTTTAGAAAAGAGAAGACTGGGTTGGGGAGGGGGTAGGAGGAGGAGGAAGAAGGACATGATAGCAGTTTTCAAGTATCTAAAAGGGCGTTACAAGGAGGAGGGAGAAACTTTTTTCTCCTTGGCATCTGATGATAGGGCAGGAAACAATGAGCTTAAATTACAGCAAGGGAGGTTTAGGTTAGACATTAGGAAACACTTCCTAACTGTCAGGGTGGTGAAACACTGGAATAAATTGCATATGGAGGTTGTGGAATCTCCATCACTGGATACATTTAAGATTAGGTTGGATAGACATCTATAGGGATGATCTAGATGGTGCTTGGTTCTGCTGTGAGGGCAAGGGTCTGGACTTGATGATCTCTCAAAGTCCCTTTCAGTTCTAGTATTCTATGAAAGCTCTTGGACTGAAATAAGTGATTAGATGTTAGATATTTAGCTTCTTTGGGGTTTTTTCCCCCGAGAGTCATTACAAGTTACTGCATTTTAAAATATTCACACTATTTGCTATATATCAGAGTTTTTCCCGTATTTATCAACTTTCAGTTCATTTTAGGTAAGAGTAAATTGGTGACTTGTACACTATGGAGAGTAAAGTTTGTTGAAAATAGGAATTTCTGTCCCATGGGAAGTTTCAATAACTCATCATTTGTTTTCATCCTGAATTGATAGAAGAAGAGAAAATTTCATGGAACAAAGTTCCAAAAAACTGGAAAATGTTGAAATGTTTCACTTCAGCATTTATGACGGAAATAAAGGGTTTTAACATTCCTGAATCAAAACATTTTATTTCAGCTCATTGAAACAAGCTGAAGTTTTGTTTAGGCTTGTTACCAAGTCTCCGGAGGTCACCCCAAGTTCGGGCGCCCTCCCTGTCTCGTGACTGACCGCCTGCCCGCGGTCCTAACTGTACGCGCTGCCGGCCCAGGCTCCGATGAGCCTGAGGGGGCCGGGAAGGGGGCTCGGGCCCTCCCACACTCCGAGCCCTGACCCAGGGCCCTGAGACAGGGACGTTAGTCCCTGGATAGTGGAGGGGGATGAGTTCCCCCAAACCCTCCACTCGCGGGGACCGCGGCTCTGCCCTGGGTCTCTGCCTCCGCCGAGGGTCCGTGGGCCTGGGTTCTCCTGTGCTCTCCTCCCCTTCTGGGGGTCTGTCCACCTCACCGCCCCTGGCATCCTCCTGGCTGGGGCTCTTGCTCTTTTGAATTCCCCGCCCAAGCGTCCTCGCGGCCGCTTGTCCTCCCTCCCTCCGCCCTGTCTCCTGGATCTCTCACAGCCGGACCTCCCCCGATCGCCTGCCTCCCCGGCGGGCCGGTCTCTGTCCCAGACCCTGGCTCCGTGCGGGGGGTTGCGGGCACGGCGCCTGCCTCGCCCCCCCGGTTCCTGACTCAGTGCGGGGGAGCACGGACGCGGCGCCTGCCCCGTCACATCCCTCCCCCCTTAAACTCCTTTCCATCCCCACCTCCCTTCCGGGCCCCCCTTTCGGTACCCGCGACAAACAGTCGACATTCCCGTTTGCTGTACCCGACCTGTGTTTTACTTTGAATTTATATGGTTGTAAACTCAGGTACCACCGGAGTATGCGGGGGTTCGTATCCTTCATCCCCTGGATTCACCGGAGGGGTGCGTGGTCGGTCACCAGCGTGAACTCGGACCCTGAGGAAATATCGTAGAGAGTCAATGGCCCACTTGAGGGCCAAGGCTTCCTTTTTAATGGTGGCATAATTTTTTCCTGGGGGAATAGCTTACGACTTAAGTACAACACGGGATGTTCCGCCCCCTCCTCCTCTTGGGCCAGCACCGCCCCTAGCCCTAGCTCCGAAGCGTCTGTCTGCAGGATGAATGGCTTATTAAAATCGGGTTGGATCAATACCGGGGCATGGGTGAGCTCGTATTTCAGTTTCTCGAAGGCGTTGTTACATTGTTCTGTCCATCTCATGTTCTGGGGCTGCCCCTTCCTGGTGAGGTCCATTAGAGGTACTGCTGCTGTCGCAAAGTTGGCTACAAACCGGCGGTAGTACCCGGCGAGCCCTAAAAACTGTCGGACTTGTTTCTTCGTCGTTGGGATTGGGTACTCCTGTACTGCCTGGATTTTACTTAGCAGGGGTTTAAGTTGACCTCTCCCTACCGTATATCCCAAGTACGAGACCTCCCTCTTTCCGAAGTGGCACTTCTTCGGGTTGGCCGTCAGATTTGCTCGCCTGAGCGCCTCCAACACTGCCGTGACATGCTCGAGGTGTTGTTCCCACGACCTACTAAAAATGACGATATCGTCTATGTACGCGGCTGCGTACTCATAGTGATCCCGCAATATATGGTCCATTAGTCTCTGGAAGGTGGCGGCTGCCCCGTGTAAGCCGAAAGGCATGTTTATGAATTGGTACAGCCCGAAAGGCGTGGCGAACGCCGTTTTCTTTTGTGCCTCGGGGGACAGGGGGATCTGCCAGTACCCCTTTGTCAGATCTATCGTTGACAGGTATTGGGCCTTCCCCACTCGGTTAAGTAGCTCATCTACGCGAGGCATGGGATATGCGTCGAACTGGGAGATGGCATTTACTTTTTGAAAGTCTATACAGAACCTGGTTGTTCCATCTGGTTTTGGGACTAATACTATTGGGCTCCGCCACTCGCTGCGGGATTCCCGAATCACCCCCCATTCCAGCATTGCTTGAAGCTCCCTCTTTACGGTGTCCCACATCTTTCGGGGTACAGGCCACAGGTGGTCCCGCACTATCTTCCCTGTCTCTGTTACTATTTCGTGGTAAACGTCTCGCGTCTGTCCCGGGCGACTGGTTAAGGTTTCCTGGAACTGTTGCAGTACCGCCTTCACCTGGTCCTGTTGGATCTGCGATAACCCCTCCCCAACTTGGGCCTGGCCTATGGCTACCTCGGCTCTCCTCCCTTTGTGGGGGTCTGTCCGCCTCACCGCACCTGGCGTCCTCCTGGCTGGGGCTCTTGCCCTTTTGAATTCCCCACCCAAGCGGCAGGGCGGGTCTTCCCCCAGCGCCTGCGGCCCCGCCCTCCTGGGCGTCCTGCTTGCCGCTTCTCCTGACGTCATCCGGCCGCACCGGAGTGTCCTCGCGGCCGCTTGTCCTCCCTCCCTCCGCCCTGTCTCCTGGATCTCTCGCAGCCGGACCTCCCCCGATCGCCTGCCTCCGCGGCGGGCCGGTCTCCGTCCCAGACCCTGGCTCCGTGCAGGGGGGTTGTGGGCACGGCGCCTGCCTCGCCCCCCCCCGGTTCCCGACTCAGTGCGGGGGAGCGCGGACGCGGCGCCTGCCCCATCACAAGGCTTCATTTAACATTGAACTGCATCCATTTGAGCTACGGAGGTTCTTCAAAAGTGGTACTTAGGGTGGCCCGTGCCACCATTGTCCTTTGTGGTCAGAGATCCTTGGTCATGGGAGTTCTAGGATTCATCACACTATTTGAACCAGAGCAGAGACTGAGGTGCATTGTAGAATAGGTAATCCAGCCCTGGAACGTGATCCTTGGAGGGAATTAGGCATATAAGGTGGTGTGGCTGCTCAGGAAGACACAGATCAGTGCTGGACATATCTGAGGTAAATAGGATGAAGTTTAATAAAGACAAATGCAAAGTGCTCCACTTAGGAAGGAACAATCAGTTTCATACATACAGAATGGGAAGCGACTGTCTGGGAAGGAGTACGGCAGAAAGGGATCTAGGGGTTATAGTGGACCACAAGTTGAATATGAGTCAGCAGAGGGATGATGTTGAAAAGAAAGCAAACATGATTCTGGGATGCATTAACAGGTGTATTGTGAGCAAGACACGAGAAGTCATTCTTCCGCTCTACTCTGCACTGGTTAGGCCTCAGTTGGAGCATTGTGTCCAATTCTGGGCACCGCATTTCAAGAAAGATGTGGAGAAATTGGAGAGGGTCCAGAGAAGAGCAACGAGAATGATTAAAGGTCTAGAGAACATGACCTATGAGGGAAGACTGAAGGAATTGTGTTTGTTTAGTTTAGAAAAGATTGAGGGTAGACATGATAGCAGTTTTCAGGTATTTAAAAGGGTGTCATAAGGAGGAGGGAGAAAACGTGTTCATCTTGGCCTCTGAGGATACAACAAGAAGCAATTGGCTAAAACTGTAGCAAGGGAGGTTTAGGTTGGACATTAGGAAAAAGTTCAGGGTAGTCAGACACTGGAATAAATTGCCCAGGGAGGTTGTGGAATCTCCATCTCTGGAGATATTTAAGAGTAGGTTAGATAAATGTCTATCAGGGATGGTCTAGACAGTATTTGGTCCTGCCATGAGGGCAGGGGACCGGATTCGATGACCTCTCGAGGTCCCTTCCAGTCCTAGTATTCTATGAAAACACAACTTATTTTATACATGAAAATTGAACATTTCAGCAGAATATAAATTTTCCCATCAAAAATTTCAATTTTGCAGAATGCAATGGTTTCTCAACAGAAAATGTACAATGTTCCCAAATAACTCTTCTGCAGTGATATGAAAGAGGATCCTTCACCGCAGCAGGAAATTTAAAAATAAATGGATCTTGGATAGAATCCTATCAAAGGGTTCCTTGTATACCAAGGAGCCTTCCACAGCAAATTAAATAGACAACTGTACCCCTAAATATGCACTTGTTCTATTATTTTGATCCACAAACTTCTGTTAGCATTGACTGGAGTCAGAAAATGATTTGCCAGAAAAATTTTCTTATTGGTATTCATTTTAAACCTTTTTTCAAAAGTTTTATAGAAACATCATAACATGTTGCATAGTGTAATACAGATACAATGGGTACACATTATAAGACTACTGCTAAATCTGTGACTGAGAACTTCTTATCAAATTTGTTCTGCTACAGTTTGTAGTGGGAAAAGAGTTCAAAATTAAGAGTTCAGCTGAAAGCAAATCTACTGATTTTTGGACTCGTTTCTGCTAATTATTTGCATGAATGGCCAAACCCTAAATTTTAAGAAAGATCCTTAAAATAACTTTTTTTTACTATGAAGTATATTTTTTCAATATTTGTGATTTTGTGCAAAAGGAGAATAAAAAAAGTTTAAAGAGTGAAATTCAAAAAGGCATTTTTATCAGTGGACTTGTAATTATGAATAATAATTCATCACTATTTTATATTGCATGTCAATTAAAATGGATATTTTCCATTGTTATAAAGTTAGCTCTACCCCACCTAAAGATGAAATAATCATAATTAAAAATGTGAAAACCTTTAATATTGGATTGGCAGCTATGTCACCACTGCAGCTATGTTATATCCTGTATTCATAATATCAGTAGGTTTTTCTTATAACCACATATTAATTTTATGACTTTTAATAAGACTAGAGACCTAATCACAAAATGCTGTCCTCCAGTTCATTTATCTTATGTGGAAAAACCACTAAAATGCTTTGTTATTTCAAAGACAGTGTCTTTTTGAAAGGATTACACTATTTTACCAAGTTGGTTAATAAAATCAATTTCTACTAAGACTACACCCTCACTCAAAAACATTTATATTAATATGCAGGCTTATTTCTTAGACATAACTCTTACTTGCCTTTTGTTGACAAAACTATACCTGCGTCTACACTACTGCTGCGTTCTGTTGACAATAAGTCAGAACGTGGCAGTTTTGTTGATGGAGGTAAACCTCATTTTATGAGGTATAACGCCTTTTTTCAAAAGTACTCTTTTGAAAAAAAGATGCTATTGCATGCAAACTGTGCTTTTTCAAAAGAAAGCACGTACACTCTTTTGAAAAAGCGGCTTGCTTTTCGACAGAACTGGTTGTAGTCTATACATTCCCTCAGAGCCCCATTCACAGTGCTCCAAAAGTGCTGGGAGGGAAGGGGGGTCTAGTGCCCCAGTGCATTAAAGGCATGGGGGGAATGGGGCAGAGAGGAAGAGCCCAGGCTGTAGAGGGAACCCCAATGGGCCACATGTGGCCCACAGGCCACAGGTTGCCCACCACTGATCTAGTGTGAAGATCCAGGTGTACATGGCTGCATACATGAGTTTAGGGTTACAGGAGTAATTTACTGCCGCCTAAGCAGCCAGCTGATCTTATCATTGGCTATCATACCTCTATTCACGTCATTGTGCTGTAAGACAAAGCTGATTCTTCATTTGCTTCCATAATGCAAGTCAACCGTGTGACTGGCCTCCTGGGTGCAAAGCTAAGAAGGAGGGAGTTGACTACTTCCTCCATGAGTTCCTGGAAGCCTCCCAAAGACCCAGGAAAGAGACAGGGCCATCTGCTCTACAGCTGGTAGAAAGGGAATGGTATGCAGAGTCATCCATGATTGTGGTAAGGCATTTCAGGAGTTTATCTTCTCCCGGTGCTCCCTTGGGACCAGTGCCATTCTGCCCCATCCCTAGAGCAGTGTTGGGGCTGTCAGGAGCTACATAACTCAGAACAATGATGCTCTGCCCTGAAATGTTGCTTTTTTGTTTGTACGATCTCACAGACATGAGTAAAGTTCCACAGCAGACCAAATACCAGCAACAATGAAATGTATCTCACATGAGTCTGTCTTTATCCATGGTAGACTGGAACAGCATTTAAGGAGTCTCAAGGAACCATAAAACCAATAATACATAATTATTGCCATCAGTGATGTAGCTTAGGAAATGGGTGTGGCCAGTTTCATGCTGCACTCCTGCTATTCCTGGCTACTGGAATTGCCCCTCCCCCGGACCATAGGTGGTTAGATTTATGTTATTGAGACTGGGCTGTTGTAACTTACAGCAGAAGCCAAGCAACCCCATTGCTCACCCGAGAATAGGGGAAATACAAAGATGGCTTATAGCCACCTTTGTTCCCCTCCTTTTTCAATTTCTGCATTAAGCATAATTCAGCTTGAACAGAGAATCACACTCTGAGCAAGCAGCTGAAATGAGTAAAACCCTCAAATGCTCAGTCCCTCACTTGGAAACAAATCTAATCTCTCTAGCCCTTTGGAAAATTGGAAGACATGAAACAATTGTAGTAGCAATAGCAATAATAATAAGGTACAATTGTAAAGCAGGGAGCAAAAGTAGCAGTGCAAATCCAGTTAGTAACACAAACATATTCACACCTGAGAGTAAAGAGATTTTATTTCCAGTTTTTATTTAATCCCACAGATCAAAGAGATGCATTTCTCCACTTAAAATATGTTCTAACACATCAAATGTTTAACAGAGAGTTAAAATTTAAGCCTTTTATTTCCCTTCTCTTTAGCAACCAGAGTTCAAATACCAAGACACATTTTTAGCACAGTGCAACAGACATTAGCTTCCATCAAGGAATACATTGTTCCAGTAATATTCCCTTTTCTAGCAGCACAGTAAATGCAATCACTTGGACTTTGCAGCTGCAAAGTCATTGCAGCTCTGAATCAGCCACATCGCTACTGATACACACAATGAACACTTATAATAATAACTGTCCTATTCCCATTTAAGAGACTATAATCCTATAACACCAAATTTCTCACAAATCATCTCCTTTAGTCCTCTGTAAAATAGGCACTTGACTTTTAAACTAAAGCAGCTTTTATTTAGATATTTATGCATTTTCCTTAGCAACAAAAACAGCAGTCTGTCTATGCTGGCTGCATAGCCCATTTCTACAGGAATAACAATGGTGCCTTTCTATGGAAAGCATCATGCCGCACTGAAGTGTGTTAGAATTATATTTCTATATTTTGATGGCAAAAGAGACACAGGAAAGCATAATTCAGTCTGTTGCACACAGGTGCACTCTTGCAGACTATAGGTTGAACCTCTTTAGTCCAGCACCCTCAGGACCTGACCAGTGCCAAACCAGGTAATTTGCTGAACCATGGGAGGTTAATATTTTTGTGTGAGATTAATTCCACTGCTTACTGGGCTCTTAGAAGACATTTAGGGTTAAATTAGAGCTAAACAACAACACAGAACACTGAGAGCTACGATAGGAGGCTGTAAACAAACTTTGAGACTGTGGGAAAGTTGGCCACACCCATGATAAGAGGACATCTGGTTAAATAAAAGCATTCTTGACTCAAGAGTGCTCAACTAGAGAAGTTCCTTTCAATATTTCCAGGGACTCAATTCATCTTACTAATGAAATAATCTTATACAGTCCCATTATCCATCAAGTGCTACTAGATGCACAGAGAGGGTGAGGTGGCGAGAGGTGGAGAATGTGAAGATGTGATTCCTTGGAGACTGCTGAAACCTGAGGATGTCTTAAAATGGACACCTTTGTAAAATCCTTGGGACAAATTCTTAGCTGGTGTCAAGTGGGGCAGCTCTATCGAAATCAATGGAGCAATGCTGGTTTACACTGACGGGCAGTCATTTCCCTTTTAAATGTTAGAGCCTATCATTTTATGTCTTCACAAAGGCTAGCACAGTGGGGATCCAATCTCAGTTTTGCCCCTAGGCACTACTGTAAGTAACAAGGCAAATTATAAGCATGCCATTACAGAATCAGTTTCTAATCTCACATCCCTTGTCTCTAAATATCTCATTGCTCCATGTGTGAGTATTTTAGAGGCACAGGATCAGAAGCAAAATCACATACATTTGCTTAGGTTATGAAAATAAATTCAGTATATTGTAACAGGAGAGAAGTGCCGAGTGATGTGTCTTTGGCCTCTGCATATAGGCACCTTGTACAAATTAAAAAGAATCAGAACGTTAAGCAAAATCCACTTAGCATAATAAAATTTTCTCAAATATTGTCATATATTGAACCTAATTTTACATTAATAATGATGGTTATTTCCCTTTAGGAGAATCATTGAAGGTGATAAAGCATAACTATACTATTATCCAGAGTAACTTTACACTCCTATACTCTTATTCCCCACTGTCTTTCATCTTGAATAGTCACTTATGCCTATGCAAAGAGATTGCACAGTGGTGCCATTCTTATATTTTTACACCCACTTTGCACAGGGCCGAATGGCTTGACCAACCCTATGCTTGTTACAGCTTATGATCTTCTTTGTAATGATTCTGCAACTAGAAAGTATATGCAGAGGGCACAGAGCCAAGGTCCCACCCACTTACTAGGTTAGTAAATACTGGGGCTTGCTTTTCTCTCAGTGAGCGGATTAGCAATGCAGATAGTCCAAGTAAGGAAGGTCATTACACCCCTTTACTTCCTTGCACTGACACATAAGGAAGCTTGCTATTGACAGTTTCATTTTTCCCATGAATCATAGGTTACAATCTCTTTAATCAGGGATCAGAGGAAACAAAAATGTAGCAGAGCCCAGGTGATAAAGGGGAATATCCACCTCTGTAGCATCACTGTGCTCCTTTCCCTCCACTCCATGGAAGCTCTGTCACACAGGCACTGTAGTGTAAGAGTAGGCTGACTAGAAGTCCATCTGCTGTCTTCTCCCGTAGTCCTATTTCCCTCACTGTCTATAGGCTGTGTCAGAAAGGTTAATGCTGACTTTGTGAACATCGATTTACCCAGTGTCTCTTTCACCCACATCAACAACAGGTGGTCTTGTAGGCATAATGGTAGAGTCATTGGGCAACGTGGCTCCAACAGAAGCAGATGGTTCAAAGTGGAAACCAGGGTGCTAGGAGTGAGGTTCTAAAGGGAGATGATGGGCAACATAACCTGTACCTCTGATGGAATCCTCTGTGTAGTATAAGTTTTTGTCACAAAGAGGTTAGTCATTTTCCTGAACCTCCCTTGGCAGCCTTTATTAGCTCTTTAACAACATCTTTTCCTTCATGTCTTTTACCTGTTAACTGAATTGATTAGAGGGGGGAAAAATGGTTAAGGCCTTCCTTTTGCTATGGGGATTATTCCTATAGAGTTCCTTAAATCCATTTTCTGGCCTTTTGCCATCTGCCTTGCTAAACCTCTGTCATGGATGTCTCTGAGTTAAAGGCTGATAGGTCTAGGTACACTTTACTTAATTCAAATCCTCTGCTTCTTTGATAATTATAAGTAAGGTAAGAAAAAAAAAAGACTTCAGCAATAGGCTGAAACCAGCAACCTGGGTGTAAATCTATGATACAATAGCTTGCTGTGCACTAAATTGCCATATGAACCTCCTACCATGCACTATATATTCCATAGTATTCTTTGGTATACTCCTGTTTCAAACAGCAGTGCCTCATAGCAAACTATAGAACTTTCTAGTGTTTGGTAGCAGGGTCCCTATAGCAACTGAGTCACAGAAGGCTAGTGTCCTGTAAATTTTACACCTGAGCTTGCCATGTACTAAGTCTCATTTAAGGGCTTGTCTACAAGTCAGTCTTCTGTGTCAGAATTACAGTCTTCAGTTTGCAGGCACAGATTGAGGCATGTGTTCTGTGTATGATTATTTATTGTTGTAAAAGCCTTCTGTTGCCTAGAAGGGGAGCTGGATCAAGCTCTTAAATAACAAGGCAACAGACTGACTTTCAGGGATTTGAGCTAAAATCCACAATACATCTGGAAATATTGAAATTGCGATCTTAGTCGGGGACCTCCAAAGCCCAAATGAGGCCAGCTAGATAGACATGTCTCACTGAAGTGTATGTGTGTGTACTTAGAATTTGGCCATACATATTAAAGGAACTAACCACCATTTAAAATGTAGTAATCAGTTTAAATTACTAATGTGTGTGTGTGTGTGTGTGCCAGAGGTTGAGAGGTGACATTTTGTCTGTGGGGAAATAAATCTGCCTGTAACTCTATTGGAATAAGATCAGATAAAGAGATTATCAAGTAGTGCCAAGGAAGAAAAAAGGTTAGTTGAATTTCCCTTTATCACTTTTTTCCCTAAAGATATTTTATTGAATATCTTGTCACTTATGCAAAGATTCTTGATAATATATCACTTGTGAAGGTTTGAGCCCAGGAGGGGGGAAAAGAGGGAGGATGTCCTTCATTTACTCCTTAATGGCACATAGAAATAAAGCCTGAAATATATATAGTGGTTATTCTCCTTGATTAAAATATAGGACCTGGGAGAGATGGTTGTAAGCCATCTTACTCTTCCTGATCCAGAATGCAGTAGGCCTGGTCTACGCTCATAGGGAATATTGAATCAAGATACGTAACTAATTACGTAGCTGAAGTCCAGTGGGCTTCCCTTACTCCTTGCAGAAGCAGGAATACTGGCAGCTGGAAGGAGTGTGCTCTGACTTCAATTTAGCAAGTCTTAACTAGACTTGCTAAATCAAACTTCGGAAGATTGATCGTGGCAGCCCTAGAGAAGCCCATACAAAGTAGTGGCTCCACTGGTTAATGTGACCGAATGTGTGAAATATCCCGTCACAAAGAATCCAGAAGTATAAATGCTAAGAGATTGACACAATAGCAAAGAAATATCACATATGTATTTAGTGTGTTTGTGTGACATACGTACAAGTTGATCATTAAAGGTGTGATTCAAATGGAGAAAAAAAGATGGAAGAAAGTACACTGTAGTAAAGAAATAATACCTATCTTTTTTCTTGATCATATACTTCTTCCACAGCCCCTTTTATTTGTTATTTATAATGGAACACTTTTTAAGCCTGCTCCCAATTACTGCACTAAAGCAAGAGAGACAGGAGCAATGTACTTTTTTATACCTTGTCATAGTCAGAAGATCACAGGTTGACCAAACCATTCTTTTTTACCCTTTTGAACTGTAGATAGCCTCAAAAGTTACATAGATGGAAAGATAGAAGCATGGGGATAAAAGGAAAATCTACAGTAGATTGATTGAAACTAATCATCCCTAAAAATATACTTTTCTAGCAGTATCAAATCTGAATGTGATGACTAGAGTACATCAAAGAGTAGAAACTATTTTTTGCCAAAGCGTTTATCTCTGGGTTCAGTCACCTCCTCTGGCTACTGACAGAATGCAGTGAGACTACAGTGGACTATGTGATGAGAGGTGTTTTCTATCTCGTTCTTACTTTTCTATAATACTCTTCAGGCTACCTGTTGTGATAGTGTGGAATTAAAACCAAAAGTAATATTTTGATCCAATGCTTCGTAATGTATTTTAGTATGATTAGTTGTTTAAAATGCAAAAACATCTCTAGCTCATCATGAAAGCTGAGGTTCCGTTGTGCCAACTTTGCTCCAGAGAGCTTGCAATCTAAATAGACAAAGCAGGTTACAAGTTAATAAGGAAAACTGATGCACAAAAAAGGAATTTTTTCAAAGATCACAGAGCAGGTCAGTGTTACAGCTGAGATTTGGAATTCAGGTCTTCCAAATCCCTTTCCAGTTCCCTGTGTACTGGGCCATTTTATAGCTCTTTCTTGTCATGTGGAAAATCAGCCTTCCTATATAGTTAAATGGAAGAGAAAAAAGAATGAGGTCTGAGACCAACTTGGTGATCTGATGAAACAGTAAGAACACTGAAGTTCTGTCACTATATAAACTGTCTACTTGCTATATTTCTGGGACTGGTCATTTAAGTAATTTTTATTATTCATATTACAACTTTGTGTTCATTTCCAGATGCAGTAAAATGTGGAGAATTATCCAGATTTAAAACTGCAGATTGCAGCAGGAGTCTACAGAGCTGAATTCACTGGTTAGACAACTTATTTTAATTAAAGATTTGTGTGTCTCATATAGATATAGATATAGATATAAATAGCTAATATTTATTTCTGGAGCATATTAAATAGATCAAAGTTCACTGAAACAATTTGCCTTTGACATATTCTATGCTTGTACGTAGTAGTGTGTGCTTATGTGCACTCTCTCTCTGTATAAAACTCTTGCATAAATAGCATTTAATTTTTAAAATGTTGGAAGGTATTGACATTGAGTTTGAAAGATTTATCATTTCAAAATAGAAAGTTTTATGCTGCCAAAATCTAGTTCAATTTTTTGTTAATCAAACAAGTATTAGCAACTTTTGTAAGACTATGTAACCAAGTCAGAGGACATGCATCCTATTATGGCTTCCAATTTGTCAAGGGATAGGGGTTTTCCCTGAAATCTAAATTTTTCAGTCTGATTGTCTGAGCCTATAATGATTTGGTGTAATTCTTCTATTTTCGTTACTTCAGTGAAAGTCTACAGTTCTCCTTTTAACTCTGCTAATGGTTGCCATGTAGACAAATGAGTGACGTACACATTATTCCAAACATCTGAGAAGACTGGAGCTGAAGTAGTAGCTCTAGGATATTACAAAGGACTCCTAGGGCAAACTGAAAGGGGAGTCAAAAGCATGTCCTTAGTGATGGCATTGCCAACAACTATAGTTTAATGAGAGAAGGTCCTGAAACCACAGAATTATTTATATGTCCTTGGCTTCTCTAGGGTACCCTATTATTATGGGATTTAAGCACCCTTAATACAGCTAGATATACTACCAAGGAAAACATTCATGCTGCCAAAAGGTATTTTTCTTTCTTAGCTTTGAATTTAAATTTTATAGTTTTGTTTTGAGGTTTATATTGTGACTAATTAAATCTCTCACACACAAAGAAATTAGGCTTGGTTTTTTTTTTTTAGTATATGAAGATTTAACTGTGCAACTCCTATTCACCTTATTTGGGGCCGTGTGACAAAATCCTCACATGTCATGCTGATGATTTACCCCTTAACTTTCTTTTGAAATGCCATTTATGGGATTTTCTTTGAGCTGCCTAGCTTTCACCAATGCAAACAATAACACAGAGAATGAGGGCTGAAAACTTTATTCTTATTTATCTGCTTTGAAGCTTACTTTCCCTAGCACAGTAAGTTGCAAAATACCACATATGCTGGTAACATGAACTTGGGCATTTTTAAAAAGAAGTGTTCATCATTTGATTCACAGCATTGATAAATCTTTGTTGTTCTCTCCAGTCAAATGTCAAGTAATATGCAAAGTAAAAGAGAGTCATTCATGAGTCCAAAATAATTCCAGTAGATATAGGAGCAAGCTGCAAAAATCATTTCGAATGCTATCTGAATCTTTCACAAAGGTTAGGTATGTTCCAATACTCTGTCTGGATTCAGACTATTTAAAAAAAGGGTATGAGCTGTGGAGTTCATTTCCTTTGTTTGCAAATTAGCCTGCAAATTAGTTCCCATTCAGGATTAACCACTTGGAAAAGACAGTGTGTAAACGCTGGTCATCCTTTAGTTATGCATGAGAATAAAGAGATTTTTTTTTCAGTTTTCATGATTGGAAAATATATAAAGAGTAATGGAACCCAAAATATATTAACTGATTTTTCTAAACCTTGACCTAATGTCCACCATGAAATTGAAACCAAGTCTAGAATGCTTCATCTAAGCAAGAGAAAATATTTACAAAGTTGGAACAGGTGACATTAGGAACACTGGAAAGGAATTCTGAGCATAATGTTGATTAAATTGCAAAAGCCATAACATTACATAACATTTTCAATAACTAACTTTATTGTCCATGTGTTCAATTATACACCTGGGTCTAACAATGAACTTGGTTTAGCATGACAGAAACTTAATGTGTTCAGGAATGCTTCACTTTTCCCCTCTCATCTTTCATTGTGCCTTTCTCTCTTACATGCACATATCCCAACTTGAATTTATACTGTTTTCAATGCACAAGCTGACAAGTGACCCCCTGCACTGCATGACCACAGGGTGAACCCATGCTAATATATGCTCAGAAAGCATGCCACATAGGGATACATATGTTTGGACTGATTCCTTAGGTTTTTTTTCCTGTTCATAGTAGTTTAGTAGAATTATAACTGGGTTTTTGATTAATTATAACAAAGTATAATAATAATAATTTTTCTTTTATGTAGAAGGCAGGATGCTAATCTCTTTCAAAAGGTGATTGTTAATAAGCATTTGTAATAGCTGGTTTAAAAGTTAGTATTCATTTGTGTTTTTAATTCAGGGCATGAGTCATGCAACTGAATTTATGAATATGAAATACTGATATGTCCTTTTCTACATACTTAATGGGAAAAATCATTTATATATTAATTCCTAACCCTAACTGATCTATGTCAAATTGGGCTTCAGTTGCCATTATCAAGGTTATAATATCAGTAACATCAAATGAATGAAGGCATTAAGGGAAAAATCCTTCCGTCAGTTCTTCACGCAGTCATCTTTGCAAATTGAGTTTAGTGAGGTATATCTCATGTGCTAAAGACCTTTAAATGAGGCATTCAGGATTCTTCCATACTCAAAAGTCATCTTCAGTCCAGATTAGGATTTGATGATGCCTTAAATCAATAGTGAAATGACTAGGGCTGTTTGGTATTTGTAACTCAAGAAGAGTCTCTCTGAATAAACAGCCCAGTCTACATTATAATCCCAAATACTGTACTGAGCTATCTGTTAGTTGAATGCCCGAGTACCTGCTGGGGAAAAATTAGATTTTCTGCCCAATGCCATTGTTTATCCACAGTACAGCAACACAGTGGGGATGCCCCATGTGAATTGGAAGGTATTTGAAACATTTTATTTGCCCCATCATACACTGATCTCTCCGCAAACTTGGTTTTGAGCACAAGGATGTTGAAGATGGAAGCCTTTATCTCCTTTGGGTAAAATTCATACCTGTAGAAGACAGTGGCCATATCCTACCAGCTGCATGCTTATGGTCATCTATTTTATAGTCCTAAAAGATGGCAGGGCTACTCAACACATGTGGGCCACATGTGGCTTGCATAGCAGTTTGGCTTTACACGGGGTTCAACATACAGCCCATGAGTGGGATCCTTTGAACATGGCCTGCACTGGGAACATGCTCCACAACAGCGAGGTGTTTCCCAGGCATGGTGAGCATTGATAGGTGCAAGAGGATGGGCTGGCTGGAACAGACGGGTACAGGGTGTCGGCCTTTCTAGCCCTAGGGAAGAGATGCCAGGAGCTCTGGGGCATTGTGGGAAGTGCTTTATATTCATACCTGTTGGTGTGAAATAAGCTATTTGAATATATTTACATATATATGCAACCACACTTAAGCTGTGGCCCTGGTCATGTGCTGTGAATACCATTGTGGCCCCTGGGGCTCTCGAAGTTGAGTAGCCCTACTCCAGGGAAACCTCCCAAATTATCTCTTGAGTAAGGCAGGTATGAACCACACCTGTCCAGGTCTGTGCCCTAATTTAACAGAGTCACCTGCAATGTGCATAAGCCCTATGCAGATCATTTGCATAAGGCAAATTTCACCTTTAGCAATTGGGTGATGTGTAAAAAAAATAAAAAGTGCTCAAGCTGCATTTTCATTAACCTTTAGAGAGCCAGTGTCTCAGGGCTTTAGCTACTTCTGAAAATTTTACCCTTAGGTTCCTAAGTCACTTACATACTTCTGAAACTTTTACCTCTTACCAGGATTTGTGTGAATGGAGATGTTTGAGTTAGAAACCATCATTGGTTTAGGTTAATTATGCTAGATGCTTTGGGATTCATATAGAGAATACTGAGGAAGTGTCTTTGGAGGAAGTGTCTAACATTGGAAGTCGCATGATTCATACTCATTATCACCTACACCTGTTGACCTTTCAGATATGCACTTGCAAACAAGCATTTGTGCTGTCACAATAGATGTATGCACAGCTACCTATCATGCACGTACAATATTGGGTTTTGTGTGTGCAAAATATAAGAACAAAAGAAATTTCAAGGATGTATTTTTGGATAAATTAAAAAAATTAGCCCAGTGGGCTGCTTTTTTAAAACAAAAGGTCTCATTTGGCATTACAGAGCTAGCTAAGGGAAAGCATAAAAGATTGACCTACTGATGATATGAATCAGGCAAGAACTATAGCCAATGGCAAATTTGTGTGCATTTGAACATGATATTTCAAAGATGTTGTACTAGGACCAGGGGCATTATACCAATCAGCATTCTAGAGGCTTTATTCTAGGACAAGGGCTTATTTGACTGCTAATGTAACATAATATGTGGCCTGGTTTATTTACTGGCAAACATGATAGAATGAAAGCAAATAGTTGTTTCAGGTTTATGAAAGGTGGTATCTGTCTGCTTACCCGATATATAGTTAAAATTCGGCACATTCTTTTGCAGCTGTTGCGTGTCATATAAAATAATGTTGTGAAGTGACGTGCTCTCTGAGCTACCAAACAGATATGGAATAGACCACATCAGTCCAAGCTCTCTCCAACCTGCCCCAGCAAGCTGAGCCTGAAGGGACTATTGAGGATGGTCCACTATCCCATTCAGTTTTTAGCCTCTATGCTGAAAATTCAACAAAAACAACAGTTAGCACCAATTGTGGTGATGAAATCTGGGCTGAGGAAAGCACCCATCCTGTAGAAACTGGACTAGGATCTCTAACATCTGCCACCAAGCAACTTTCAGTCGCTATCTGCCTCAACTGAGTTTGAATTGGTGACCTTGAGAAGAAAGACACTATCCCATTACCAATTTCCTGAGCCATCAAGTTTTTAATAGGGTGTATAAAATCAATTTTCAAATGGCATGTATATAATTTTTATTAAGTATTATTAATATTAATGATTATGATGTATTTCATTATGAGGGTACACAAAGGGTGTGAAATTTTAACAGTGAGACTAATTAGGGATTGGAAAAACTTGCCATGGGTCTTGGTGGATTCCCCATTATGATTTAAAATAAAAATCAAGATTGGATATTTTGACTAAAAGATCTGCTCTCGGAATTATTTTGAGGACATTCTATAGCCTGTTTTATACAGGAGGTCAGAGCAGATGAACACTTCTAGGGTTGGAAACTATGAGTAATAGCATTTTAGTATGTTTTCCATAGATCTGCTACATTGTACAGAGTTCAGCACCAGATACATAAAGAGCGACAGAGATGCAGACTGCTAATACACTATAAATCAAATACATAGATGTTAATGAAATAACAGAAAAATACAACTGACAAAATATATGAAACAAATGCCCTTAAAGCTTGTATATTATTTTCAATAAATTGAAATCTTGTTTTGATACTGAAATAAGCATGTCTCTAAAGAACCATGTGGGAATGCTGAATATATTGGGGTTAACCAAGAAAAAAACAGCAAGAATATGCACCACAGCAATACAAATCACCAGAGGAAAATTCAATGAAGAAAGCAAATTACATACCCTGCCGCCACTGGAATGGCTTTCTGCCCTAAGGAAATCTAGAGCAGGCTATGCTAATGGAAAATTCCAAAGAACAGCAGTTTATAAGTCTGACAATTTTTAAAAAAATCAATTTTTAGAAAAAAAGTTGAGTGGAATGAGACTTTAAGCCCTCGAAACCCTAACAACAAAGCAAACAAAATAGGGTGTGTGTTATATAACAAAGAATTTTAAGAAAATAGGAAAGGCTACCAAGTAGATCAAACACTCATGGGGCAAGTGATTGATCAAACAGTGACTCTAATAAATCAAAGCCCCAATCAAAGTCTAATACAACTTCCCACAAATGAGCCAATGGTAAAAGTAGATAAACTTCAAAGTTAAGTACCTATGCACCAAACAAAATAATGGAGTATAAATGAAATATATACATCAAAGCAGGCTTTGAGATACACATCACCTATTGCTCTTGCTTATGTATTCTACATACAGGGAGGGGTTGAAAATAGAGATGAAACTTGTTCTTGTGTGTTTTTAATGTTTGAATGTATCAAGAAAATGAAACTGGCAACCGATTGAAGAAAAGCATTTGTACACAGGTGCTGAGCAAGCTCAAGCACAAAGCTCTAATAATGTATCTCTGAGCTGAGCTGCAAAACAGCCACCATATTACAAACCTGGCACTATGCTGAGCAGAGACAGCCAGTTTTGCTGTAATGTGATTTTTTATGGTATATTTTGCACTAGAGACAGTGCTGATAAGACAACCAAGACTTTTTCTTACTACAGGCATATTTCGGCCCCACTTTTAATGAGCTCAAAGCTAGTCAAATGCCTTGGCTTACTGCCTCTTATCAACCCTAGAATCATACTTGTTTTAATCAAAGTGGTGAGGATGGAAGCTGCTAATTAACTGGATCAAAATAGCTCATTATGAGACTTTGGATCTATATTAAAGTGAGTTTATAAAGGAATGTATCCACGTCCAAAAATTGCAAACTGTCCAATAAAGAAAAATTGCCATGGAAGCCCTTACATTCAATTTTTTTGCAATTAGGTATGATATTCCCTCTTCACTTAGAATGAGAAATACAGCTAATATAATTTATATTCCTCAATTCTGCAAGAGAAACTCTGTAAGGGTCCTGGTGTACATGATAAATGCACCTAACTTTCTTCTCCTACAACAATCACACTGTTCTGTATATTCGGTCAGAAATTATAATTTATGCTCTGCTCTGGGCAGACATACAACTGGACTGGAGCACATATGGGGTTCAGGTAGAGCAGAATTTGGTCTTTCATGGTTAAGACTAGATCCTGCTCTTGTTTTATAATGGGCTCTGTTAGAACCTTCACTCTTTGTAGACTCTGCGTTGACCTGGTCTGTTCTGAAGCTTAATAGACAAGCACGAGCAGATGAAGTCACAAAGCATCTTAACAGTACCTTTGTGGTCACAATCCACGGAGCTGATTTATGGGGGTACACTTTATGGGAGAAAATCCTGCTGAGTTGACTGAGATGGAGAGTAAAGAGAGAAAATGGGGGTAGAGACTAGGGATGAAGTTGGTAACAAGTGACTGTGTGGGAGGGTTGGGTGACAGGTGGACATTGATGCGCCCACTTCCCTTCATTTTCTTGGAGTCTGGGAAAATTCCTCACTCTAGTTGAAAGCTCCATTCTGTACATGTTGGCCACTATTCCTATTTAACTCACAAGTGTCTAGGGACATTTGATTGCAATTGATTGTCAATGACTTTCCGCCAGCTCCAGAGAGTTGAAGTGGCTTGGTGTTTTCACTAGGTGGTCTTATTCTGCTTCCGTAGCAAAGGGAAAAGGAAGCATACAAGGGCTGTGTAGCCATTTCACAACAATCACAGTATAGGGAAGCTTTCCTTCCTCCCTCTCAGCCTTCCTCCGCTGTTTCCATTTAAGCTCTGTGGCAATGGAATTTGTCTCTTTTTTTTAATAGAACTCAGGAAGGTGCCATTCTATGGAATATAGTGGAGGCAGAAGTAATCATTCTTAGTGCTGTATTTGTGCTCCCTTCCTAGAACAGGACTTTTTCCTAATTAGGACCGTGACCTTTTTTTTCTTAGTGAATTTGTTTATTAACATTTTCTATTTTATTTACACATCGACAGGAGACTTAAAAATGAGCTATCTGTAGCTGCATCCATTTTTTGATCAATGTTTTTTATGAAAATGGGTTTTTTAACCAATACAAACCTTTTCACAAAAAGTACACACAGGTGCAAAACACTTCCCACTGTATTTTCTTTTAATTTGTGAAAAAACACAACTCTTTGAAATAAAATCTTTTTCAAATTAATTATAGTTAATTCATCCACCATTAAGCTTTTATGAAATGCTTTTTAGCTCTTAATTAATCTTCATTAGTTGAATTGAAATGAAGTTTTTAGATTTGTGTGTATGTATCAACAGAAAAGCTTCATTAAAAACATTATAGAGGTTGAAAAGTCAAGTGCTCAAAAGTTAGGAAATGCTGGAATGAAGGCTGCCTTTGCAGTCATACTCTGGATTCCTTGTGCCTCTGCTTTATAACACAGTGACATGATCTTATTATTTTTTCCTCCCTCAATGGTCAGGATGAGCAATACTCAGTTACTGAGCCATTATTCAATGTTTTGTTTTATCCTTATTGATCTCTGTGTCCCTTATTTACTGCATGCTATTCAAACCCTTTTCTGAAGACAGAATTATTGATTTCCTCATAGATTATAGACCTCATCACTATATTAATTGAGCACTTCCTTAAAAGGATTAATTTATTTATTTTCACATCTCGGAGGGAGGATGATATTCCCTAATTTACAGATGGGAACTGATTAACAGGGAGTTTCAGGTCAACAGGCTCCACTAATTTTGGGTTTGAGATTCCAGGAAATACTTACATTATGTAGCAGTCTTTATATTCAAACCCACTAATTTCACGTGCAGTTGTGAATGCTCAGCTCTATTTCAAATCACACCTGAGGCATCCAGAAAATGAGGAACGCACAATTAGTAACCACCTCAAAAAACTTGGTTTACATTTAAATAACTTGATTAGCATCACGCTGGTTAACTGCTGCAGAAGCAGGGATAGAATCCAGCTCTCCAGAATAGCATTCAATTGTTTTATCCATGAGAATGTCCTTTCTTCTGGCCGTTCCCTGCCTTATTTGCTACAAAGCTTCTAGCATCTGGAACGAGACAGAGGTGCTACAGGAAACTGGCTCCTTCACTATACTACCCTATAGCCATGGGGAATGGGTGCCCCTGCTTCCTGGCCGTAAAGCCCAGGGTTGCTGGGCAGCATGAGCAGTAGTTTCTGGAGCACCCAAGAGCCAGATAGGAGGCATGGCCATGGCTACCCCTAGTCCCAGAACTCCTGAGAGCTGGGTAGGCAGCATGCTGCCTCCTTCAGGCACTGGAGCACCCAAAAGCCAGGTGGGCAGTGTGGATCCAGCTGCTCCTGGCACCTGATGATGCCACCCCTCCAAGCAAAGCCTCCAGCCCAGCCTGAGTCCAATCCCATTGATAGGTTGTCAGAGAAGCCCCAGAGGTACAGAGCAGCCCCCAGCCTGCCAGTCCAAACCTTTGGGAGAAGGCAGGAGAGGGCTTACTAGAGGAGAGCATGATAAACTATTCTTATTGATAAACTAGGCAAATATAACTTGGATAGGGCCACGATAAGGTGGGTGCATAATTGGCTGGATAACCGTAGTCAGAGAGTTGTTGTTAACGGTTCTAAATCCTGCTGGAAAGGGATAGCAAGTGGAGTTCCTCAAGGGTCTGTTTTGGGACCCGTACTGTTCAATATCTTCATCAATGATGTAGATATTGGGATAGAGAGTACGCTTATTAAGTTTGCAGATGATACCAAACTGGGTGGGATTGCGACTTCTTTGGAGGATAGGGACATAATTCAAAATGACCTTAGCAAGTTGGAGAGATGGTCAGAGGTAAACAGGATGAGGTTTAATAAAGAGAAATGCAAAGTGCTCCACTTAGGAAGGAACAATCAGTTCCATACATACAAGATGGGAAGCGACTGTCTAGGAAGGAGCATGGCAGAAAGGGATCTAGGGGTCACAGTGGACCACAAGTTGAATATGAGTCAACAGTGTGATGCTGTTGCAAAAAAAGCAAATATGATTTTAGGTTGTATCAACAGGTGTGTTGTAAGCAAAACTCGTGAAGTCATTCTGCCGCTCTACTCTGCACTAGTTAGGCCTCAGCTGGAGTACTGTGTCCAGTTCTGGGCGCCACATTTCAAGAAAGATGTGGAGAAATTGGAAAGGGTACAGAGAAGAGCGACAAGAATGATTAAAGGTTTAGAGAACATGACCTATGAAGCCAGGCTTCATGAACTGGGCTTGTTTAGTTTGGAAAAAAGAAGATTAAGGGGGGACATGATAGCGGTTTTCAAATATCTAAAAGGGTGTCACAAGGAGGAAGGAGAAAATTTGTTCCTCTTGGTTTCTGAGGACAGGACAAGGAGTAATGGGCTTAAAGTGCAGCAGGGGAGGTTTAGATTGGACATTAGGAAAAAATTCCTAACTGTCAGGGTGGTCAAATATTGGAATAAATTGCCAAGGGAGGTGGTGGAATCTCCCTCTCTGGAGATATTTAAGAACAGGTTAGATAGACATCTGTCAGGGATGGTGTAGACGGAGCTTGGTCCTGCCTTGAGGGCAGGGGGCTGGACTCGATGACCTCTCAAGGTCCCTTCCAGTCCTATGATTCTATGATTCTATGGGTGAGGCCTGATCAGGCAATTTGGGAAGGCAATGCCTTCCCCTGCACGTGATATGTGCTGCCCATGCCTAATTCATTCCCAGAGCAGGCCCTTCCTAGGCACTGAATGAGGTGGGGGTTCAGACCAGTGTGACTGGGGAAAACCAGTATGTGGTCATATAATATTAGCTCTCAAATTCTTCTGGCTTTTTCCTCCCAAGCTTAATGTATTCTGTCCTATCTTCTCCAGCCTGTCTCTGGATCAGTCCTTTCTCTTCCCCACCTGGGCTTTTTGTTCCATCCTTCTCACTTGATTCCCACTCTCCCATCCCGACCCAGTCTTCTTGACGAACCGGCGCCAGTGCCCTTCCTGCACCAACTCCTTGTCTGTAGTTTCCTTGCCCAGACGGTACCAATTCTCCTTCCTGGTTCCATGTTAGATAGCGCTCTCTCCCTTTCCTCTTCACTGTCTGTCAGGCATAGTCTTCCTCCATATGCTCCCAACCAATATATCCTGCACATGTTCTTTCGGTTCCTTGCCCCAGTCTTTTGCTTATCCTGTTGCAGTTCTATCCCAGTACTACAGCTACTTTTCAGATTTTCTTCACTTGTCCATCAACACCCATTCACCAGTCTCCTTGCCCACCTTATCCCAGTTCCATATCATCTTCTCTCCAAATTTGATTTACTTCCTTCCCCCAGCTAAGTGGCTCCTAATGTTCATTTATGTCTTTAGTTTCCGGTTCCAGCTGACCCTCCCCCAGTCTCCCAATTTGTCTCTTTGTCCAGCCTTTCTGACCTGCATCAGCCCCCCAATCCTAGTATTCTTGTCCAACTAGGCCCAGTTCACTTGCCAGCCAGTTTGTGTCCCTCCTCCATCTCCCAGTCAGTTTCTTTTCATCCTCCCAATATCACGAGACTCCTTGTCACAATTTACTTGTTTCCTCTTCTCTAGTCCTTCTGATCCAACCTCATCTGAGTCAAGTGCAGGGAAGATAAATCTCCTCCCGCTTTTTCCAGACCACTAGCAAGAACACAGGAGATGCAGGTGTCATGCTGTTGTTTCTAGTTCTTAGCTCCAGCCCAACTTGTTAAATCTGTAGGAGAATTCTCTAGGTCACTTTAACTCTAGGGCTACGTCTACACTGGCCCCTTTTCTGGAAGGGGCATGTAAATTTCACCTATCGTAGTAGGGAAATCCGCGGGGGATTTAAATATCCCCCGCGGCATTTAAATAAAAATGTCCGCCGCTTTGAAGTAGGAATAAGAGCCTCCGGAAAAGGGCGCTTTTTCCGGAGGATCGGGGCCAGTGTAGACGCTCTTTTCCGGCTTTTTTAAAAGCCGGAAAAAAGCGGCGGACATTTTTATTTAAATGCCGCGGGGGATATTTAAATCCCCCGCGAATTTCCCTACTACGATAGGTGAAATTTACATGCCCCTTCCGGAAAAGGGGTCAGTGTAGACGTAGCCTAGGGTTGGAGCATGCTCAATAGCTCTGTGGGGATGGTGCATGTATCATGGTCAGCATTAGAAGGGGTGAAAAGCCAGAGCATGCCCAGATAGTTGCATCTCTGAAGCTTTTAGCTGTGAAGCTCTAACAAGTCACTATTGAGAAAGTGTGAATGATTATTTTCAAAGATGTATAACTTGGGCAGAATTTGGGTGGATTTTTAGGGGATAACACAAGGCACATCCCTGATGCAAAGGCCATACTGTGATCAATTTTCCATTCTCTTCTCTAAAACATGTGGGGGCTGGAGTATTTCAAAGAAAATTTACAACATTTACAACATTTTTCACTAACTTTGTTCTTGGAAATGACTGAGCTGTTGTGGCTGAATTTTTTGAGGATGATGATGATGTTGATGATGATAATAATAATAATTAATCTGAGGTAGGCAGGCAAGATGGAAAAATTTCAATCCAAATTTACTTTTTGCAAAGGTTTACGCAACTGAAAATGGGGTATTATATTGGAAGAGTTCTGTGTGTGTATGAACATAAGAACAGCCATACTGGGTCAGACCAAAGGTCCATCTAGCCCAGTATCCTGTCAACAGTGGCCAATACCAGATGCTCCAGAGGGAGCGATCACAACAGGTAATCCTTGTGTAATTTCTCTCCTGTCTCCCATTTGCAGAGAAACAGAGGCTAGGGACACCATTCCTACCCATCCTGTCTGATAGCCATTGATGGACCTAACCTCCATGAAACTGTCTAGCTCTTTTTTGAACCCTGTTAAAATTCTAGCCTTCACCACATCTTCTGGCAAGGAGTTGGTTAACTGTATGCTGAGTGAAGACAAATTTCCTTTTTTTAAAACCTGCTACCTATTAACATCATTTGGTGACCCCTAGTTCTTATATTATGGGAATAAGTAAATAACTTTTTCTTATTCACTTTTTCCATACCAGTCATGCTTTTATAGACCTCTATCATATCCCCCTTTAGTCTCCTCTTTTCTAAGCTGTGGATGTGTGCAAATGCATATAGAATAGACTGGGGTGATAGCATCACCTCTAATCAAGTATGTCCAACACAGCCCATTGCATGCACGTGTATATATAAATAATACACATGGCAATGGGCCAGAAACTTCTTCGCCGTTGCTTTATTATGCATTAGATTGTAAATATTTGTGGGTTTTTTTTTATCTGTCCTTAAAGGGAAGAATAAAGGAAAGAGGCTTGTACAATTAGGAAGTAATGAAGAACCATTACTATTGCAAAAAAGCAAGAAAGGGAATGCTTGGAAAGCTTAACATTTACATATACAAATTGGTTGATCTGGATGATTTGCATTCTGTGGTGTTAAGGGAATTAACTAATAAATTTGCCATTGACAATTATTTTAGATAAGTCCTGAGGCTAAAACTTGCAACTCTTATGCAACAGAAAGACTGACTGAAGTCATTTCCAGAGGATTGTTTAAAAGTATACTCTAATTCTCTGATACTCTTACTTATCTCAGGGCTAGCCTGAGTTTGTTCCCAAACTTGTGGTTCAAGTTGTTAAACAGCTCAATAAATGAGCAAACTACAGTCTGAAAAGTGGGATACTATAATGTTCTCTGAATTATGAGAGTAATAAACAAGAAAGAGGCTTAGACAAGAAAGTTGATTATATGAACACACATGCTTTGTAAACGAAATTATTGTTATTATTTCCAATATTTTCCATACGGCTCCAGGAGCTTTTTAATCTTTAAATTATGGGAAATTGTTTTGTTTTTTTGACAGTTTGAAAATCCATTTTAACTGCCTCATCTACTTTTGTTTGAGTTAGCTGAACTGACGTTCTCCAGAAATGACTGACTAAACATTCTGCATCAGTCTGAGTCTTCATAATTCCAGCCCCTGTGCACTGTGATCAACCCAGGCTACGGTATTATGCCAGTTCTTTTTAGTACCAGTCTTCAGTTTTTCCTTTTGAAACACTTATGCTTTGCTACAGTGCTCCTAACTCCATGTACAGCAAAATAAATGAGGATTTTATCCAAAGTTACATGGCTTCATATCTATATAAGCAGATTTCTTATTTTCCTCCATTTCATGGTTCCCATGTATATTTCCTCCTCCCCCAAATAGTAGGCTTTTAAAGTGGTTAGTAATAGTAGTAGTAGTAATTATAATCTGTTGCTAGAAGCTGACAAAGATTTTGCTCTCTTGTGGTAATTGCGACAATTGTACATTGATAAAAATAGATCTAGATAAAAAAAGTCATGTTTGCAATAATTAACAGTCTAAGGATATGTCTACACTACAGAGTTAGTTCGAACTAACAAACGTTAGTTCGAACTAACTTTCATAGGCGCTACATTAGCGCTCCGCTAGTTCGAACTTAATTCGAACTAGCGGAGCGCTTAGTTCGAACTAGGTAAACCTCATTTTACGAAGATTAAGCCTAGTTCGAACTAGCTAGTTCGAATTAAGGGGTGTGTAGCCCCTTAATTCGAACTAGTGGGAGGCTAGCCCTCCCCAGCTTTCCCTGGTGGCCACTCTGGCCAACACCAGGGAACTCTATTGCCCCCCTCCCGGCCACGGACCCCTTAAAGGGGCACGGGCTGGCTACGGTGCCCGTGCCAGGTGCAAGCCTGCCAGCACCCAGCCAGCAGACCCTGCACCTGGCACGGCTCGAGCCAGCCATCCGATGCCCCCCAACCCTCCCCCTCTTCCCGGGACCAGGCTGGCGGCTCCCGGGAGCTTGCCCGGGACCGCAAGAGGCGGGCACCCGCCTGGCCTAGTGCGGACATCATGGACCTTGTCCACGATCTCCGCACTAGGCACAGGAAAGTGGCCGTCTAGGGTTAGGGTTAGGGTTAGGGTTGAAAGTTAGGAATAAGAGATCCTCCAGAAAAGAGCTTATTTTTCCGGAGGATCGCGTCCAGACTGGCGCTTTTCTCCGGCTTATCTACAAGACGGAAAAAAGCGGCAGCCATGAAAATGCAAATCGCACGGGGGATATTTAAATCCCCCGTGGATTTGCCTATTCCAAAGTGCTACATTAGCATCCCTATTACGGAATAGGGGCCAATGTAGACATAGCCAATGAGTGATTCTGCTGCTCCCACCCAGCATTCTGCTGGTCCCAGGGAACAGTCTCCCAGCTTCAGGAGCCTGCAAGAAGAAGGAAAACACATGCGTGCCTTCCTGGTCTGCTGCAGAGATCCTACACTTTACTGAGATTGGGGGTGTTGAGACCAACTTCCAGGATTTCCGCATTAGATGCCAGAACGTCGATGTCTATGGCCGACAGCCTGGCCACTAAGGGGCACATCCTCACCCAAGAGTAGGTGCATATGTGCAAGTCAAGGAGCTCCGCCAGGCATTTGCCAGGGCCCAAGAGCGTAGCCCCTGCTCTGGAGCAGAACCTCATACCTCCTCCTACTTCTCAGACCTGCACCCCATCCGGTAGTGGACTCAGGACTCAAAGCATCCGTCATTGCCCTCTGGAGGACATAGCTTGTGAGGAGGCAGAGCTGGACAAGGCCAGCACAATAACTCTTCTGACCTTGGAGCCAGTACTCCATGCTCTGGACATGTCCCAGGCATCATCCGAGGTTGGATGAAGGCACATCAAGTGGGTGCTATCACCTTCCCTACACACACAGGATACAGGTGACAGGTGGTGAGGGGCAGTGGAGTGCTCTCCACTTGGCCTTTGTAGCTTGGGAATCGTGCAGCAACCTGTGTACCTTGGAGCACATGGAGTGCCAATCCAGGGCATGCAGCCTCCTGAGGCTGTGTGCCCCAGATTGGCACTCCATGTGCATCAGAGAACCCTTCAGCTATTGTCCACAGGGTGTCTGGAGAGGCCTGCCACACTCCTGACACTGGGGTGAGACTCCCTCTCACCACAAGCCACCCCTAGAAGGAGGCTGGGGACATGGAGACAAACGCACACACAGAGACACACACACACATATGTCCACACTCTCGGGGCAGCACGACAAGGTGCAGGAACATCTGCCACACACACCTCCCTGCAACACTCCTGCCTGCTGGGGGAGAAGGGGACAGGATACAGGTTTTCTCCCTGCAGGATGCTTTCACTGCTGCACCCAGCATGTGTGCAGCATGGAGGAAACCCAACAACCCTGTGGCCCCCCTTCCACCGGCAGGATCCCGGTCTGCCCAGCACCTTCACATATCCCCCGGGATGTGGGGGTAGTGAGGTTCCCCCCTTGGACTACTGAGCCCCTGCAGAAAAGGGTGCCTTAGCTAGACCACACATTGCCTTGCTTCAAGCACATCACCTTCACCTCAACCTGACACCTTTCAGTCTTGCCTCAGAGATGCTAAGCTCCAGGCACAGTGTCTCCAGGGATGACTCGCCACCTCTCTGTTCTCCACAGCCAGACCAGCTGCGAGAGGGAGCCTCCCAACCCCAAGGGACCTCCCAGCGCAGGAAACTCATGAACGAGTTCCAGCAGGCGTGCCTTGCAGCGCTATGGTCCCTGGAGCAGATTCTGGACCGGAGACTGCAGGATGACCTCAAGCTTCATCGAGACACCTGGCGGGAAATGCCGAAGCAGAGCTGCACCATGTGCTAGGCAGTTCAATCCCTGATAGTGAGCATGCTTCCTGCCCCTGCCTCTCCCCCTACCGCTGTGGCCACAAGATCACCAGAGCCAGGCACCAGTCCCAGCCCTAGCTCTGAGCTTCTCCTCATCTCTCTCCCAGGTTCTTTCCCCAGCCCCAGTTACTTTGACCCCAAATAAAAAAAATGATTAATTTTTCAAAACAAAGTGTGTTTTATTGTCTCTGCAGGGGTGGGAGGGAAAGGAGGAGTATAGGAAGAAAGGCTAAGAGGGGCAATGCACAGACCCATAGTGGAGGGTCCCAGAGGAGTGATGGTTCTTCTTGGATGTATAAAATATTATTTTATAGATATCTCATTCTGTGTATTTCTTCAGTCTCATCCTGTGACAAAGGAGTTTTGTTTCTATACACTCTTCTGCAGAGGTTGATTTATTTTTAGGGTGTCAGTGGATTACTGGTTGAGCCATCTTGGGGAATGATGGCTTCAAAGAGAGAGCCCATAATAAAAGTGCTTTAAAACCCTTCCCTTACAGAACAGTTGTGGTTTGCTCCTTCCATATGGAGTTTACAGAAAATAAAGCACTATACATATAATGGCTACAATTAGACAAAAATTATCTAGTATATGGAAAGGTAAAACCCAATTGAATAGTTTAGAAGTGAATTATTTCCTTCTGTATGTGTATTATGAGTTGGCCCTAAGTGATAACTCATTAAATTGAAGAACTTGGATACTATTATGACTCCTCCAGCTATAGTTTTTGGGCTTCTTCTATGGGGTTGTTTTCTACAATCACCTGCATAACATTTATAAGTGCCTGAGAGATGCTCCAGGTATTTTTACATGAGATCAGGGTTATTTCCTGGGTAGATTTAGAAGGGGGATGGGTTGGAAAGCCATGAGATGTGTAATCATAAAAATAGCACAAAGAAGATATGTGCATATGCTGAGAATGCAGAAGAGGCTGCTATGAAATCATAATTTCTGTTAACCAGTCATCTGACAGTCTCCAGTGTCTGGAAATCATCAGTGACCTACTCTCTCTGTCATCATAAAGAGAAATCTTGGCTTTCTGTTAGTGTTGGAAAAATATACCCACTAATAAGGCACTCATCATTGTATCTTGAATGTGCCATACTGGAAAACAAAGACATACTGTTTCTCTCATAATCCTCTGCTTGAATATTAATGAACAAATAGGGCTTATGAAGATGATGTGTATGAAACCTCTCATATTAAGTAAGCATTAATTTCCCACTATGTGATTTTTGGTTAATGATTAAGTCTCAAATTTGAGTCTATCTTTGTTCCTGGACATTGGCTATGGGAGAACTGGTTGGAGAGAGTTATTCTTTGAAGAATGCTTCATGAGGATAATATAAAAAGTGCTTGGTCTTGCAGTTCCTCTTAATTTTTAAAAGATGGTATCATGAAATCATGCAAGACAAAGGATGGACGAGATCTAGCTGATTGTCTAGTCATTAGCCCTGTTGCTATAGGATGGTTCTTTGCAGTATGTTGATATTACTTTTAATTGTCATTCACATTTATGTAAAAACTGCTAATATTGCTTTGTTTGATTCAGACCTAGCATAGAACAATAGCAGTCTGTAAGAGCCCTCAACGTGATTAATAATACAGTCCAACTAATACACAAAAGCCCTACTTTCTACACACCACAGAAGCCCTTTCAAGTGACACCAAACTTTCCCTATCTCAGAGCTCCCCCAAAAGGAATCCCTGCAAATAAAGATGCACCTCCCCAAGAGAATCCCAAGCCTTCCCCAACTACCTGCCCCAAGAAATAAGATTTGCAGCTTACTCTAAAAGTCATTGAATTTGTGCTCAGTCTGAGACAAGGCAGGAAGTGAATTCCAAAGTGATAGGGTCCTAATACTGTATAGCAAAGGAGCTGCAGCTTTCAGTTAGCCAGGTCCTATGCCATTTAGGATATGTCTATGCTGAAGCTGAGAGAAAACCTCTCTGCCAAGGCAGATGGGTGCATGCTAGTGGGACTGGAGCTAGTGATAGTTCAGTACAGGCCTGTTGGGGTGGGGGAGGGCAGCAAAGGGGATGGTTGTCCTGGGGCCTAGCAAGTCAAAGGGGCCTAGGGCTCTTGGCCACTGTTGCTGCTGCAGTGGCCAAAGTCTTTGGTCCTTTAAATCACCACCAGAGTACCACACCATGAGCTCCAGGCAGCACTGAGGACTGGGAGGCGGTGGCGTGGAGGGCAGGCTATCCTGGACCCCACTGCTTCTGTCTGAGACGGGTGCAGGAGTGCAGAGCTGCTTCCCCCACCACTTTACCTAGGCTGTTGGAGCCTCTGGCTGTGTACATGCAGCTTCAGCACAGACTTGGGCTAGCTACGTGAGCTCAGATCCTTGCAAGACTAAGCTATCACCTGAACTGCAGCTTAATTTTTTAAATATGGTATCATAAAATCATGGAAGACAGAGGATGGAAGAGATCTATCTGATTGTCTAGTCATTAGCCCTGCTGCTGTAGGATGGTTCTTTCAAGTCTTGCAGCTATATTTAGTGCACTGACTTGAGCTCTGTGAACCTGTCTTCCTAAGTGGGAGGGAGCCTCCCCACCTGCGTAGACACACCCTTGGAGCCTGATCCAACTCACTGAAGTTGCTTTGAGTGTAAGTTGGATAACACCCATTGGCTATGTCTACACTCGCGGCTTCTTGTGTGAGAAATATGTAAATGAGGCTAAGTGTGGAATATCACCGAGCCTCATTTGCATACCTAATGAGCTGCCATTTTTGCAGAAGAGGCTCTTGCAGCAGAAGGAGCTGTCTACACTGCCCCTTCTTGTGCAAGAAAAAACCTCTTGTGCAATGCCCTTATTCCTGAAAATAATCAGCGTAGCAGCATTGCGCAAGAGGGGGGTTTTGCGCAAGAAGGAGCAGTATAGACAGCTCCTTCTGGCACAAGAAAATGGCGGCTCCTTCTGCAAAATGGCGGCTCATTGGGTATGCAGATGAAGCTTGGTAATATGCCATGCTTAGCCTCATTTGCATATTTTTCACGCAAGAAGCTGCGAGTGTAGACATAGCCATAAGGTTTAATGGGTCAGAACCAACCCTTTAAACTGCATCTGGAAATTAACAGCCAGCCAGTCTAAAGATTCTGGAGCCATGTGCTCAGGGAAAGACACCACATATCAGGAAAACTGCTACCTTCTTCACTAGCTCCATTTTCCAAGCTGAATGAAAAAGCTGCCCAACATGGGATGTGATTGTGGTTTGTGTAGACCTAGCTGAGCTAACTTCGATCTAGCTGGTGTGAGTATCAGAGCCATGAAGTTACAGCAGTCCATGTTTCAGCACAGGCTATAAAAATTTGCCTGGAACTCTAGGAAATTCATTGTGGGGGCTCGTCCCTGATGAAGTAAGCACTGCTGTAGCTTCATTGTGCCAGTGCTCGAGCTTACTTAATTAAAGATCATTTAGGTACATGCCCATGAGCTGCAATCTGTGTAGACATACCCTCTGTCAAGAAAGAGAGTAGATTTGAGTTTAATTTAGTAAATGATAAAACTTTTCTTCTAATCTGAAAGAAAGCAAAAAACAGTTTCAGTTATTAATCAACTGGCTTCAGAGGAGTTATTCTGGATTTTCACAGGGGGCAACAGAGAATATAATCTGGCCCTTGCTTTTTAATAAAGTATTGTGTTTAATGCCTTGTAAATCCTTCCCAATGTGTTCTATTTTAAATTGCCATCATATCTGAAAATAAGTTTCCTTCAGTGATTTTATTTATTAGGAATTTGCTGCTTTTGATAGCCCACACAAGTAATTAATTGAAGAGAGAAAGGATTGTCTGGCTGTTCAAAAATCTACAAGGGTTTTTTTTTTCAATTAGTTATTGGTTTAAAGGGGTTGGGCAGTAAAGCTTTTGAGCTCAGTCCTGCTTTTACTAATACAATGAGAGTTTTGCTTTTGATTTCAATGGGAGTAGGATTAAGATCCTTTACTATTTAAAATAATATTTTGCATAGTGTAAGTAATATAGTTCTTATGACACAGGAAACATTAAGAGGCATAAGATGGCAACATTAAGAAAGCACTTCCAACACTTTTTTTGTTTATTGCACAGTATGCTACTGTTCACAATGAAACCAAGTCTAGATGCCAGTCATTATTAAATGCTTTCTTTAGCAAATTGACTTGAAGACAAGCATAGCCATTCATCTCCTTCTGTAATGCTAATGCTTTTGACATATTTTTTTTGTTCCATGTAGAACTGTAGCTGGTGGACTCCTTGTAGTTTACTGTAAATTCATAGACCTGAAACTTTATTTTTATTGTGTGCAAAAACTATTAAAGTGTGTATGTGTGTGTGTGTGTAGGCTTGGGCAGGTACTGTTAAAAAGTATTAAAATGGAGGGAGGGGCATTTAATTTAATTTGAGCTTAATTTTCTCTTCACTCGGGTTCATTTTGTATTTGAAGTGATTCTCGTACTTTGAAAACAACTAAACTGTCTTTCTAAGCAGGGAGTTTGAATGAATGAATAAGCCTGAGTTCATTCCCAGTGAAGTTAGTGACCAACATCCAGTTGCCTTCAGTGAGAGCAAGATGGTGCCCTGAGGAAGCACATAAATATTGTGCCTTCACTCTATAAAATATACAAAAAAGAGTCCGTACTCAGCCACAGTAATAAACTCCGGAGAATATGTTTGAAGAGGAAAGGTTGAAGAAATTGAATTTATATAGGGCTTTTGGTCTGTTTGTGCAAGTATGATAGATATTTTCACTTCAAGCTAGTAGTGACACAAAGAGTAAAAGGGTTAGGTTATAAGAGGTTACAGGGCCAAATAATACCTGGTATTCAGTGGTTTGACAGACATTAAAGGTGTCTTTTGACAACTGTGTATGGACTATCAATAAACAAAAGATTGGTTTGGGATAACATTGCATTTCGTCCAGCCCCGTTTCATAGTCTGAAGCAAGCTCTGACCTGATAAACACAGGCTCATGTTTACTCCACCCTTTATGTTTACTTCCTCTCCTGTTGCTAGCTTGAAAAGGGAGGATTTGAAGTGGGTAACTTAGGGTACATTTACATAGCAATGCTATTTTGAGATAATGTCCATTATCCTGAAATAGCATTCTGAGTGTCTTAACAGCAAGCCTATTATTTTGAAATACATTTGACATAACAGGCTTGTTATTCCGATGTCCCGTAAACCTCATTGCATGAGGATTAAGGGACTCATCTGAATAGTGCTCTATTTCGAAATTAGCACTGTTTAGACAGAGCCAATTTTTGAAATAGGCTATCTTGAAATAAGCTACACATTTTATGTAGCTCAAATTGCGTAACTTATTTCAAGCTATGCGCTACTGTGTAGATGTACTGTTACATTCCCCAGATATTTCCTAGGAGATTGACTTCATGGGTATATTTCCCAAAAGCCCTTTGAAGTTCCTAATTGCTTCCAGATTGAATGCACTACACAATTGCATTTTAATACAGTGGGCTCCTGATATGTTAAACTTAATTCAGTAAAGTTCATTCAGGATATTGCAAGTTATTGTGAAGTCTCTAACAATAGGGACTCAGCTGGATGGGCGACAACTATTGAATCAGTGTCAACAGTTCTATCAGTATCTTTGGGTTTGTTTGTAGGTAATTCATTTGAGTATTGACCAGAACCCACCATACTTTGTTATAATTAAAGAAATCTAAGTGGATATAGCTTTATCTTCAAGTCATTGGGATTTTTATGCAGCGTGTAACACAAGGCATGTGATAATAGAAACTATACCAACATGTTTGAACAGGAAAAAAAATTCTTTGAGAGTGACCAATTTGGTCCTGATTTAGGGAGGGAAAGAAGGAATTTCAATAGGAATTGTAGAATTCTTTATATTTTCATTTATTAAATCGCATCTACAAGCCAAGCAAATAGCCTCAGATGCATTTTTTTTCATGGAAAACCCATTAAGTGATGAATCAGGGCCTTAATCTCCAGATAAATTGTCTTTTTGAAAGGTTAGATGTCAGTAGATTTTCATGTCTTATGACAACTACATAAGAACATAGAACATAAGAACATAAGAACATAGAACATAAGAATGGCCGTACTGGGTCAGACCAAAGGTCCATCTAGCCCAGTATCCTGTCTACCGACAGTGGCCAGCACCAGGTGCCCCAGAGAGGGTGGACCGAAGACAATGATCAAGCGATTTGTCTCCTGACATCCCTCTCCAGCCTCTGACAAACAGAGGCCAAGGACACCATTTTATCCCCTGGCTAATAGCCTTTTATGGACCTAACCTCCATGAAATTATCTAGCTTCTCTTTAACTTCATTTCACAGGAAACTGGAGAGAGGACAACCTAAGAACATTTATACACAAAATATTCTGCATTATTTTGCTAGATTGGGCAAAAGTAGTGTCTGACTAGACCTCCAATTTTCTGAATAGACCCCAGATATGTGGATCACATCCTATCCAGTAATTGCTTGACCTTCCACCTAATCTCTATGGATTACCTCCCACTCACTGTTTATTTCCTGATTTCTTCTCTTCCCTCCCCCATGTATCTTTCTCCCAGATCTAAAGTTTAGCACCATCTCACACCCTCTCCTTAAGTCTCATTCCTTTTACCTTTGGCATCATAAGATTGGGAACAAGACCATGTCTGGAGGCTTGACTCCTGGCCAAAATACTGCAGAATACTTACTGTAACTTTCTACGTGCCAAGACATAACTGCCATGCCGTGATGCCAGCTGGGAAATCTTAGGTATTCTGTGGATTTCCTTGAATATTGCAGTGCAAACTACTCTCATGTAGCTGTTATGTCAGAATCTTGTGACTGGTGTTTATACCCCTCTTTGGATCTCAGACATTAAGTAATGTACTGGGTAAATGTGAGTGGCATTATAGGGTATGGCACTGGAAGGAAGAGATGTGTGCATGATAATGGTTTTGTGTGTGAGAGAGGTTCTGTGTACACTGGGGTCATGTTTGGCTTCCCAAAGCGTGCAGGGATTGTGGGGAGTCTGTAAGAGAAGGAAGAAGTGAAGTGATTTCTGCAGGTTCTAAGGTTTGGATTAGCTGTAAATTATCAGAGAAAATCTTCATGAGTTTCATTTAATTTGCCAGCTGCAATTTTAATCACTATCTACTATATAGGTCAGAACTTGTCTGCTGGTGTCTGTCCCCCAACTGAGGGGACAGGCACTCCTCCCCCAGCTGTGCCCACTGCATCTGCAGTAGTCCTGGAGGTGCTTCTCACCTGGCCCCAACTGCTGTAGTGACAGAGGGTTGTTCTCTCTTCCCAACGCAGTCTGCATACTGAACACCTCATCCCTAGCTCCACCCCAGAGCAAGGATTTCAATGAACAAATATAACTCATTTGAATTAAGGACCCAAATAATTCTGGGTAATTCTAGTACACTATAAATTATCTTTGATCTTCCCGATTAGACCATGTAGTATATCTCTAGTACTGTTCAGGGGACCTAGGGATTGGATGTTTCTGTGACATTTTCAGTGGACAGACTCAAATCCTATCTAGGAAAACAATCACCTATTTCTCTGCATTAACATTTTGAGATGCAATAGCTCTTTGTGAAGTCCAACTTACTAGATGTAAAGCATAATGATGCATTCTAGCAAACTAGGCACCTGGATGACATTGATTTTTCTTATGCAACATTCATAGAGATAAATTTGAGGTTACAGATACAGATCAACAGAAGAATGTGTGATCAGTGCATAATTAGTTTGCATTTCTTTGTGTTTCTCTTTTAGGCAGGGGAATTGCCTAACTTAATTAATGTGAGTAATACTAATTATTTTGGATCTGTCAGTGCACGTATGATGATGAATAATGCAGAGTCCTCTTTGACACTAAATATGTATTTTCCCCTTTGTTTTCTCCTGAAAAATCTGACATGAATTCTTTTGAAATTGGATGACGCGTATGGAACCTGGTTTCCAAAAGGGCTTACATGACTTCAAGCAGTGGTGAGGGAGCTTGTTAAGCTCCGAAGAGTTCCAGGATTGTAGTGAACAGATGGGGTTGCAATATGTTAGAGCAGTGTTTAATCAAGATGTTGGGATTGATTTGAGGGTTCCAAGGGATGAACAATGGTGCCATATTTAGTTGAAAATCAACAAGTCGAGTATGGCTATTTCACATCTATGTTGGTGCATGGTACTTGGCTACAGTACACAAGGGCCATCACTGATGTCCACAACACTGACACTAATGTTCCTCAGCATGTGCTTGCCCATTGCTGAACAAGGTGGATCCTTGTCTTTGTCTTGACAACTACCTTCCTTAGAAGGTTGTGGAAGGCTAGTGTGTGAACCAGCTTCACTTGGGGGATATGTCTACACGAGCCCCCTAGTTTGAACTACGGAGGCTAATGTAGGCATTTGAAGTTGCAAATGAAGCCCGGGATTTAAATATCCCGGGCTTTATTTGCATCTTCCCGTCTGGGTGCCATTTTTAAATCCCCCTAGTCCGAACTAACTGCCCGCGGCTACACGCGTCAGTCAGATGTTAACTTAAACGAAGTCCTTAGTTTGAATTAACTGTTATACCTCATTCCACGAGGTGTAACAGTTAACTTGAACTAAGGACTTAGTTCGAGTTAACATTGGATTGCCGTGTTTAGCCGCGGGCAGTTAGTTCGGACTAGGGGATTTAAAAATGGCGCCCAGGTGGGAAGATGCAAATAAAGCCCAGGATATTTAAATCCCGGGCTTCATTTGCAACTTTGAATGCCTACATTAGTCTCCCTAGTTCGAACTAGGGGGCTAGTGTAGACATACCCTAAGATACGCAGGAATGGATCATGTCTAGCTAGATCACAAAAGCTCTCAGGGTGTGCTTTAGTGTTCCTGATATCAAGATTTGGGTTGAGCCTCCATTTCCAGAAACATTCCTCTCTGAGGATAATAGGGAAAAATATTTAATTAAGACTTTGGTAGAGTTATGTTACAAATGCAGCTAGACACACATCCACTGAAAAGAAAATATATACTATATATCATTTATTATTTTTATATTAAATGATTGTTTATCTAACTAGATTTTCAATAGTACTCTATCAGGGTATGTCTACACTACAAAGTTAGTTGGAACTAACGGACGTTAGTTCGAACTAACTTTCATAGGCGCTAAGCTAGCGCTCCGTTAGTTCGAATTTAATTCGAACTAACGGAGCGCTTAGTCGAACTAGGTAATCCTCATTCCACGAGGATTAAGCCTAGTTCGAACTAGCTAGTTCGAATTAAGGGGTGTGTAGCCCCTTAATTTGAACTAGTGGGAGGCTAGCCCTCCCCAGGTTTCCCTGGTGGCCACTCTGGCCAACACCAGGGAAACTCTAATGCCCCCCTCCTGGCCCCGGACCCCTTAAAGGGGCACGGGCTGGCTACGGTGCCCGTGCCAGGTGCAAGCCTTCCAGCACCCAGCCAGAAGACCCTGCACCTGGCACGGATCGAGCCTCCCACCCGATGCCCCCACCCCTCCCCCTCTTCCCGGGACCAGGCTGGCGGCTCCTGGCAGCTTGCCCGGGACCACAAGAGGCGGGCACCCGCCTGGGCTAGTGCGGACATTGTGGACCTCGTCCAAGATCTCCGCACTAGGCACAGGAAAGTGGCGGGCTTGGGCAGGAGAGCTGCCAGCCTGGCCACCCAGGAGCAGGTGTACAAGAGAATCAAGGGGGTCCACTGGGACCCCCGACCCTGAGCCCTGAACTTACAATGGCCGTCCTGGGTCAGACCAAAGGTCCATCTAGCCCAGTAGCCTGTCTGCCGACAGTGGCCAACCCTAGGGATCCTGGAGGGGATGGACCGAAGACAGTGACCAAGCCATTTGTCTCGTGCCATCCCTCTCCAGCCTTCCACAAACCTTGGGCAGGGACACCACTCCTACCCCCTGGCTAATACCACTCCCTGGACCCAACCTCCATGACTTGATCTCACTTCCCTTTAAACTCTGTTCCAGTTCTAGCCTTCACAACCTCCTGCAGCAAGAAGTTCCACAGGTTGACTCTTTGCTTTGTGAAGAACAACTTTCTGTTACTAGTTTGAAGCCTGCTACGTATTCCTTTCCTTTGGTGTCCTCTAGTCCTTCTTTATGGGAACTAATGAAGAATTTTCTGTATGCACCGTCTCCACCCAACTCCTGCTTTTAGAGACCTCTATTCTGTCCCCCCTCCGTCTCCTCTTTTCTAAGCTGAAAAGTCCCAGTCTCTTTAGCCTCTCTTCATATGGGACCTGTTCCCAACCCCTGATCATTTTAGTTGCCCTCCCCTCTCCCAGCCTCTCTCTTCCCCTCTCCCACCTCCTTTTCCCAGTCTCCCCCAGTTTTGTTCAATAAAGACAGATTCCATTTTGGAAGACACGTTATCTTTATTTTGTACATCAAGAAGAGGGGCTAGGGAAGGGTAAGTGGAAGGAGGTGAGGGAGGAATGGGGCACGAGCCCCCGATGGGGAGGTCTGGGCTGGCTCTGCGGGCTTCTGGGGGTGGAAGCTCTCCTGCAGCCCTCCAATTGCCCCCTCTCCCCAGATGGCAGCCTGCGGCAAGTGCAGCCAGTCTGATGGCCGAGTGCTGTGATGTGCCCAGTGTGGGCACTCCAAGCCAGGACTGCTTTGCAAGCGGGGCACCCCTGAGAACTGTCTGTCCGGGGTGGGGTTCGGGACCCTTTAAGCACAGCCCTCGGCTAGCCTGAGACAGCATCTCCACACTCTATGTCCTCCTCTGATGCCCTGCTGGCACTGCTTCCGGCCATCCTTAACCCCGCTTCAGGGTCCACTTAATGTGGATGCGCTAGTTCGAATTAGCAAAACGCTAATTCGAACTAGTTTTTAGTTGTAGATGTGTTACTTCGAATTAGCTTAGTTCGAATTAACTAATTCAAACTAAGTTATTTCGTATTAACGTTGTAGTGTAGACGTACCCTCAAAGATTTTATACACTAAAAATTATTTTTTTCCTCTTGGTTTCGTAAACTAGAAGATTATGTTCTTTGGCCTTTTTATGAAGTATAATTACACATCTATTTTTTCCAGAGACAGTGCTGAATTTTCTCTAAAATATGCTGCTGTTGTCACTTTGATAGTGAATTTTGAAACCACTTAAAATATAAATATAAATACTCATATGATTAAGTGAAATATGATCTAGGTATCTATCCATTTGAAAAAGAGATTAAAGACTCAAACCTGTATGACCTCTTGCAGTTTTATTGGTGTATGGACTGCAGGACCTAGGTCTAAATATGTTAATTATGCTATTCGTGTATTAAGAAGTATTTCTAAGGGAAAAAATAAAGATGTAAGCATTAAGAAATAAAATGTAAACTAATTTAAAAGAAAATACAGGATTATGTAGCACTTTAAAGACTAACAAGATGGTTTATTAGGTGATGAGCTTTCGTGGGCCAGACCCACTTCCTCAGATCAAATAGTGGAAGAAAATTGTCACAATCATATATACCAAAGATCTTTGATCTGAGGAAGTGGGTCTGGCCCACGAAAACTCATCACCTAATAAACCATCTTGTTAGTCTTTAAAGTGCTACATAGTCCTGTATTTTGTTTCTACTACACCAGACTAACACGGCAACATTTCTATCACTAATTTAAAAGAAACACTAACAAAATGTTATGCAATAGCCCAAAAAGAAAGCATTCTTTAAATAGTCTGTTAATACAAATAAAAAAATTGGAGGTTAGAGGCCAGTTTAGTAAGTATAGAATCCAAATGTAGAAAGTTTTCTTGAATTCTGGTACAGTATTATTATGCCTAATGCTTATCATGCCTGTCTCCTCTGAAGCAAGGAAACTCGCAAGGGACATCTTTGGCCAAATTAGTCCATAATCTCTGGTAATATTCTCTCCAGAGGTTTTTATAACTAAATGCTCTCGTATTTAATGATATATGCAAAATAGATCCACACTCCCAGATAATTCCACATGATAAATGATCAAGAAATCTAACTGAATGAAAGTACAGTTATATACAACCTTGATTATCTGAACCAAAGTTACTAAAATTCTTCCTAATCTGAAATTGATTTACATCCCAAAAGGCTTGCTTATCAGCACAACCTCTGCTTTTTGAATGGTCTTTGGATCAAGTATGCATCGTTTTTGATGCTGGGGGTCCGGGTAGAAGGGCAGAGAAAAGGTTGAAGAACTGAGGAACAGCAAAAAATCTTTGCTTTGCTTAATTGTCAGAGCTCAGGATTGGGGGGAGGGAATTAGTGAGGAATTGCTCTGTTATCTAGATTCCTATATTCAGAGAGCCAGAAAGTGAAATCCTTTGTCACTTTGCTCCATGAATAGGTCTGTTGACAGGTCCGTATGCAGAAATTTCTGGGGGTGCTTGTGCTTTTTTTTGTAAATGTGGACCAACATCTTTTTAATACATTTTCAATATACATTTTTCTGCTGCCCTTTTCTCCCCAGAGCAATATTTAAATCTGCTTTGAATAAAGAGCAGCACAACTGGAATATAAAGGACCATTTTTTATAAAGGATTTTATTTTTAAATAATTTTCATTTAAATTTAAAATGGTCCCTTATTTTCCAGTTATTCCAGTTGTGCCTAAAAACCAATTTCAAAAATAAATACTAATTTAAACTAGAATAATATTAATAGACGGAATCAGCCCAGTTGCAGTGAAATTTCCTGTATACAGCCATTTCAAAATAAACGGTTAGTGATGAAAAGCTAACGCATGCATTTCTTTCGTCAGTTTGTCTCCTGTTTCTTTATATTGGTTTCCTAACTGGTTTCCTAATCTTTGCAATGAAAGAACAACAGTCTGCTACCAAGCAGTGTTAATCACCTGAAACCTGTGGGACTTCCGGCAAGCCCAATTATAGCCCAATTATATCCTATATCTAGGATGCCAAAGACATAGATCGTGGTCATCCAGTGGATCACAAAGCTGCCTGGGAGGGCTGGGGCAGAATCATCTCTTGGCTGGGTGGGGCACAGCTATGGCAGTTCAGCCCAAGACAAGGAAGGGGCTGATGGCTGCCCTGCTCCTGCCATGGCAACCCAGCCCTGCTCTGGCCTCGCTCCTGGGGCATGGGTGTGGGGGAATTAGTCCTAGCCTTCCCCCGGCTGGCTGGAACTTGGAGGGGGGAGGCTTGGGTAACATGCTACCCCAGCCTTCCTCCCGGCCAGCTGGAACACAGCGGAGGGAGGCTGGGGCAACTTGTGTGTGTGTGTGTATGTGTTTGTGCATTTGCACCCTCATCCCCGTGTTGACATGAATGGGTCTTAACCATGAGTAAGATGTCTGTCAGTCTGAGTACTGTCCTGTAGCTCTGAGGGTATGTCAACACTACAAAGTGAATTTGAACTAACAGACGTTAGTTCGAATTAACTTTGATAGGCGCTAAACAGGCAAACCGCTAGTTCAAACTTAATTCGAACTAGAGGAGCGCTTAATTCGAACTAGGTAAACCTCATTCTACGAGGACTAACGCCTAGTTCGAATTAGCTAGTTCGAATTAATGGCTGTGTAGACCCTTAATTCGAACTAGTGGGAGGCTAACCCTTCCCAGCTTGCCCTGGTGGCCACTCTGGCGGCTCCCAGGAGCCTGCCCGGGGCCACAAGAGGTGGGCGCCCGCTTGGTCTAGTGCGGAGATCGTGGACCTCATCGAGATTTGGGGGGAAGCCTCCAATGTCCACGATCTCCACACTAGCCACAGGAACGTGGCTGTCTACGGCCGCATGGCTGACAGCCTGGCCGCCAGAGGCCACCAGCGGACCTGGGAGCAGGTCCGCTGCAAAATAAAGGACCCGCGGCAGTCTTACTCCCGGGCCTGCCTGCCAGGGGCCGACCCAGAGGCCTGTCCCCACTTTCAGGCCCTGGACCGCATCCTGGGGGCTCACGCCGTCCATGCCCCCCGGGTGGTCATCGACCCCGGGGCAGAGGGACCGGTCCTGGACACCGAAGAGGAGGAGCCGGAGGACGCTGTGAGTCAGGAGCCTGCCAGGAGCCTGCCCAGGAGCCAGCACCCCCGAGGAACCCCACAGACAACATCTCCTGTGTCGTCCGAGGTCAGGGCGGCCTCCACCTGTGAGTACCATCATGCTCCCCTTGGTACATCTAAACTATATGGCTCCGTCGACGGAGACATGTAGATTTGTTGTTTTGGCAAAGTCAAATGAAGCCGCGATTTAAATGATCGCGGCTTCATTTAAATTTACATGGCTGCCGCGCTGAGCCGACAAACAGCTGATCAGCTGTTTGTCCGCTCAGCGCACTAGTCTGGACACTCCCCTGCCGACATCAAAGCCCTTTGTCGGCAGCCCCGGTAAACCTCATCCCACGAGGTCAGCCTCAGCCATCCAGGCTGGCAGGAAAGCCTTCCCCTTCCTCTTGCACAAATTGTGCAGCACAGAACATGCTGCCACCACGGGAGGGATGTTGTGCTCGGCGAGGTCGAAGCGGGTGAGGAGGCACCTAAATCGGGCTTTCAGTCGCCTGAAGGCCCCCTCAATGATGATGCGGGCCCTGGTCAGCCTCACATTGAAGGCCTGGCGGGAGGAGTTGAGGTGCCCCGTGTAGGGCTTCATGAGCTAGGGCTGTAGGGGGTAGGCTGTATCCCCCACCAGGCAGACGGGCATGTCCACGTCCCCAACCCTGATGTGGCGGTCGGGGAAGAAGGTCCCGGCGTGCAGCCTCTGGCACACGGAGGAGTTCCGGTACACCCTGGCGTCATGTGCCTTGCCGGACCAGCCCACATTAATGTCTGTGAACTGTCCCCGGTGGTCACACACAGCCTGCAGGAGGACTGTCCCGTGAACTAAAACGCTAATTCGAACTAGTTTTTAGTTCTAGATGCACTAGTTCGAATTAGCTTAGTTCGAATTAACTAATTCAAACTAAGTTAGTTCGAATTAGCGCTGTAGTGTAGACATACCCTGAGAGAACAAGGGAGGTAGGGAAAATCCACACTCTTGCCATCTACCTGATTTTCTGCATTTCCCTCCTATCTCCTCACTATGGGTCTCCTTTAGAAATCAGAACCCTCAAGACTTTCAGTGAAGCAGTGCTGTGCTACTTGTGGATTCATAGTGACCACTTAGGCTCCTAACTTATTGTTGCTAAGTGGAGGGTCATGTACATCTTGTTTTTCAGTGATTTTTGATAAGTACCTACAACCACATTTGCTGCAGGAGAGAACCAGTCCAAAATCAAGGCTCCTGGCTTAGGACAAAAGACAGGACTATGCAGCACTTTGTCTTTTGTTTTAGCTAGACCGGACTAACATGGCTACATATCTATTACTGGCCTAGAACAGTCATGCAGTTTCAGAAACTACTCCCTGTTTAGTGCCCACAGAATGCAGCACTATCATGATTGTACAGTTGCGTCTTGACCAAAAAAACCCCACACAGACATTAACCATCTTTTTTAAAAATCTACTTGTAGCATTAAGTGCCTGTGATAAGGATGATGTCTTGATGTATAAGGATGATGTCAGGCACTGTACATATACATGGGGTATGACTACTCTGCAGATGAGAGGTATAATCTGCAGCTTGCAGATGTATAACTTGATCATCGGCGTGGTCACAGTAGCTCAGGCTACCTGCTCAAGTACATGCCTAGCATCTTGGATGCAATTGGACTCAGTTGGCTAGCTTGAGCCACCATCTGTGCCACAATGGCCACACTGATATTTTAAAAGGGCTACTTTTATCATAGCTAGCATATGTACATTTCCTTAAGCTAGAAATTATCCCTTCTCACTTCAGTGTAGACATGCCTGTAGTATGAGACGGGACATGCCCTGAAGAGCAATCAGTGTGGATAAACAAAACAAACAAAAGGTGGGAGAAAGCACTACTACACACAAGCAGAAAACAGGAAACGGAGGCACTAGGAGATAATATCGGCTCCCAAGATCCTAAGATCACATAGGAATTCTGTGTGCCAGAGCAGGGAATTGAATTCAGTCTTCCTGAATCACAGACTGTGCCTTAGGTGTTTTTGAAGATTTTGCCTCTTGTGGCTTAGGAATCTAAATACCAACTAGGTGCTTTTGAAAATTTAAACCAAGATCATTTTCTACACTATTCTTGAGGATAGAAGCACGTTTCACCGAGAAAGCAAAGGAAATTGTGTACCCATTTATTTGTGTATGCATGTCTGATGACTATACATGCATGTTGGATAATTGTACTTGCAAGTGACCATATACAGTTACCCAATCGAAGAAGAACATTTTTGTGGGTCTAGTTGGAAACCTTTTTGCTCACACACCCATTCAAGTGATCAGGAATTATTAGGCCAATTTCTTATTTCATTATAGACTGTATAATGAAACATTAAATGGATTGGAAATAATGAATATTCAATTTTCTATCTCACATTAATTTTTTTTATTAATAGCAGTAAGCTATTAATATGTAGTAAGTTGAAAAACCCTCTTTCTGCATCACATTTCTCTGACTTGCATTTAAAAGTTAAAGGTCTGATAAGTACCATTTCTGGTCTATTCAGTCCCCTACTTTCTCATCAAAGTCATTCATAAACAATTATATGCTTATATATGAACATGTAGTTTGTGCATACATTGGAGTCTAGATGTAGAGGACTGTGTCACATGGCCACATCAGTAAAATCTCCTCCAACTGTAGAGCTGTGCCCTTCGATATATCTTTGAGAACTATTCCCATCTTAAATTTAATGAATTATATGAAGGGACTTCCAGCGGCAAGTCTGGTGGCATTTGAAAGTGAACAGATAATCTGGCATAATAGGACATATCATAATTTGTATGTACATATATAACCAGTTTGTCTTATGTGATTGGGTCATGTTGCATATTAACCAGTGGGTTAAACTTATATGTAGATGGGGTAGAAATGATCATGGCTTTGGATGGGAAAACAGTGCAGTGCCTTAATGACTTTCCATACCTTTTAATTCTCTAGGGTCAGTTTTCTCAGTCCTTCATCTATCATAACCATATTACATGTAACATTTCATCTTAAATACTTCCCTCCAGATTGTGAATGTATTTTAATTTGAAGTATTCATGTTTGTCTCTAGTGAGTGCAGGAGATCAGATTGCCCCATTGTGTCATACACAACACAGTTCATGTCTGTACATAGTGGTTTGCACTACACAGCATAATCAAATGCCACCTACAATTCTGACGTGTGGTTCTACAAGATGTAAGCAAAAAACATATAATCACATGCATCAGTCTTATGTTTGTAATAACCTAACTCAGAATGCACTCATAACTAGTTCTTGGCAGTTTGAGAGTAAAATAGCATGGTGGTTCATTTCTTGAGCTGTCACATCTTGTATTATACGTGTTCTTAGTTATACTGCTGTAAATCAGCAGTAACTCCATTGAAATAGGTGACATTACACACAAGTAAACCTTGTGTGCATAAACAGAGGGCTATTTCCCTTAGATACTCAAAGAGTATGTCTACACTACAGGACAAAGTGCATTTAAGATATGCAACTTCAGTTACGTTAATTGCATAGCTGAAGTCTAAGTAGCTTACCTTGACTTTTGGCACTGTACACACAGTAGGATGTCAAAGGGAGTACCCTCTCCCTTCAACTTCCCTTACTCCTCATGGAAACAGGACTGCTGGTATTGATTGGAGCAACCCTCTCAGTTCAAATTAGCTGTCTTCACTAGACCCGCTGATATAAGTCCTGGAAGATCGACAGGCGCAGCTTTGATCTTCCTCTGTCGTGTAAACATATACAAAGGGAAAAAACTTGAAGTTCTAATTCAGATTTTTTTAACCCTTTGTCCAGCATTAGTTCAGTGGGAATTATTCTAGAGAAAGGGCTGAATAAAAACTGAGTAAAGACATCATCCTTTGATCCAAAGATGGATAGTTAGGGGGGGAATTTGTCCATTGGTTCCATGCAAGAAATAATTAAACATTAATTCCTGAAAATGTTTTGATTTACATTGTATATTCTCATTTTGCTTTGATATAACATAAGGATTCTGCTTGCAATCAGGACTGCATGTCATGCAAGATACACATTTTGAGACTTGGAACTTCAGTGGCAGCAAGGTGAAGATGGGGATGCTGTGTAACCTCTCCATACCAACCACTATTTTGCTCTCCAACCCTGAGGAGATTAACTCGAGCACCATGAACTCTAGCTCTGTCCCGACTTATCTCTGGCCTCTAAACATCCTTGTATGGTGGGAATGGTTAAGTCAGCTGTTCTAGCTTTACACCTCTTGTGTAATTCCCGGATTCTAAGAGAGAAAAATTATCTCACTTTAGGTCAGCTTTTCATTCATTTTGCGCTGCTGGGTGCATTGGTTCTGAGGAGCTGGCTCTAAATAAACGAAGATCACATTATCATTCAAATGATCCATCTAATTCCAACTTGTTGCCCTGGAACTATCACATTATAAACATTGGTCTTACAACATTTGTATGCATTTCTAAGTATATCAATCTCCACTTTCCTCATGTCTCACTAAAAGAGAATTCATATTAGTTTTTTGATCTCCATGTAGGGAGATTGCACATATTACTTGCTGCAGTGAAATATTTCACTACTCTAGAGAAAACTATTAGGCTTCATACAATGACTTAGACGCAGTACTGTGGACACTTAACTAGGCAATTGATTGCTTTAGCCCAATGGTCTGACGTGTTTCTCTACATACTGGTAAATCAAGTGGTAAAATTAATTAAGTTGTCAGTATTGATATATCCTTAGACTTTTCTTTTGTGTCAAATGAAGGATATATTCTTTCCAAGTAAATTGACCATCCACTGAAGTCTACATTTCCAACATAGTCCTGAACCAGCAAATAGTATTTACCACCACAAGTAGTGCTATTGACAACATTATGCTTAGTTCTCAGCCATAATAACAATACTTCTTGAAATAAGTTATATCATTTCATGAGAAAATGCAATACACCAATAATCAAGTAGTAAGGGTTCTTAGAGGTGGAGAATTAATATTATCAATACTCTTGAGGTATGATAGCTGCTGAGTCTAGCTTTTTTTTGGCTTGAAATTATTGTAACTCATATCAGTTATCACAAACCTGTTTTTAAAAAAAATAATAGCATGAAGAGTGCTTTTTAAATATCAACAATGAAATATAATATGAAGAAAATATTCTGAGATTTTAAGGTACAGTATCATTTTGGTTTGTAATCTTTGTGTATGACAGGCAATATGCAGAGCCTTAAAATTTGCAAATGTACTTGAGAAAGCTGTGTGGTAGAGTGACTTTGAAAATTTTTATAATGTGCTAAAATATTATTTCTCCAAAGTAATAGATAGCTCTTCCAACACCATTTAAACCCCTCTATTAAAATTTAAAGTAAGACCTTTGAATACTTTGATTTGGACTTTCATGTTTGCTATCACAGTTAAGTCATATCTAGCCAGACTGGTTGTAGTATTCAATAGATTAAACAAGAAAAAAAGTAAAAATACACTAAGCTGCTCTCTGTGCATACAAGTTAAATATTTTGAAGGCAACAGTGTCCATGCTTTCAAACACTACATTCCTCTGTCTTTTATCTAATCATCTGCTTTTCAGAGCATTGCATAGCTCATTATTGTAAATAGTGAGCACTAATAAAAACTACTGTAAGACTGAGGATTGATGGTTAACTATAATGCATATACTATAGGAAGCTTTGACTTATTCACTTACTTGTATTGTTTTGAAAGAACTTATCTATTTCTAGAAGATGTCTTGGGGTGGGGGTGGGGTGGTGGAAATCCAATCTCGATTTTAAAATTTTCCATGATGGAGACTCTGCCATGACCATTGGAGGTTGCTTCAAGGTTTAATTACATTCACAGTTAAACATTTATACCTTATTCTCAGTATGGATTTCTCTAGCTTTACTTCCAGCTCTTCTACCATATTCTACCTTTCTCTACTAGATTGAAGAGCACACTATTAAATATTTGTTCTCCATCTAAGTAATTAAAAACTATAAAAATAAGTCACCCCTTACTCTTATCTTCGTTAAGCTAAATAGAATGAGTTCCTTGTTGGTATCACATATTTTCTAATATTCTAACCATTCAGGTGGCTGTTCCCTGAACCTTCTTCAGTTTATCAACATCCTTCTTGAATTGTGGTTGCTACAACTGGGCATAGTATTCCAGAGCCAGTTGCACTGGTGTCAAATACAGAGGCAAAAATAGTCTATCTACTCCTTTTTGAGATTTCCCAGTTTATGCATGTGGGGCATTCCTGGGCTCCTAGATGAGGAATATCCCTGAGGTAGTATTTGGCTGATTAAGTAGAAATAATATCTCAGCTCTTTTGGTAAATGTATATCACCATGATATATGTTCATACTGTCCTGGTTAGTGTGTCTGCATGGAAATGCAATAATAATCTAAGAAATAAAAAGAGAAAAAAAACCTATTTTATTTGAGCCAGGCTGCTTCAAAGCCATCAGTTTACAATATTTCAATCCTTTCCCACATTAAATCTATTTTCATATCAGTGCAGATACTTTGGGTTTTGAAAACATGGCTTTTATGCTCCACTCATTCACACGGACTCCTTCTCCTCCAGTCCACATGCACACTGCTACCTTATTTTAGCTCTAATGAAGAGCTTCAACATTTTAGATGCAACACTGAGTCTTTTATTCTGCAATTCCACTAACATTCCTGAAAACAGGCCAGGAAGAAAATTTGGACTCATGAGAAGATCCAAAGAGATGGCAGTGTTTTGCTTGTTTTTAAACGCCACTGATTGCTGGCATCAAATGTTTCATGCTTTATTTTATTGTCTTCTATTGCAGCTTGGTCATGGGAGTACGAGACTGGTATGTTGTTTGTTGCGACTCTTGTTGCAATCAGTTATCATATATCATTTGTAAAACACACAATGAATCACTGTAAATCTACATGCTCACATCTAATATTCCATAATGTAGAAATGAGATCTTTAGTTATAAGTACTTTTTCTTTTAACTGTGGCAGGGTATCAGAACACTGGGAGGTGGAGATGGTTTGAGGAAGAAAATGCAGTGAAACAGAAATGGCTGTGGATGATAATAGAGATTTTTCTTATTTTAATAAAATTCCTTGTTCAGTATTAGAGTTCTGTCAGAGTTTCTTGCAAGAGAATCCTGCAGTGTTAGATTTTTTTTTTAAACTCTGAATGATGGAGAAAGTGGAAGCATGTAGCCTGATAAAGCACAGTACGGCACATCTGCACTATGACAGGGGTGTGGTTTCCTTGCTTGTGTATACATTTCCATGCTACCTAGTAGTGGCAGCAGATGCATGGCTGAGCCATGCCCACTGGTTTCACAGGCAGGTTTGTATCCGGCATGGTTCGCCATTGCCTGTGTTACAGCCTCATACTGCTATTTATACTTGCACTAGCTCAACTAGTGTGAGTATGTGTACACGGGCAAAGGAATCACACCCCAGCTCAAGGTCTAGATGAAGCCTTAGGGTACGTCTAGACTACATGCCTCTGTCGCCAGAGGCATGTAGATTAGGCTACCAGACATAGGAAAATGAAGCGGCGATTTAAATAATCGCCGCTTCATTTAAATTTACATGGCTGCCACGCTGAGCCGACAAACAGCTGATCAGCTGTTTGTCGGCTCAGCGCGATAGTCTGGACGCGCGGGTGTCAACATCAAAGGTATTTGTCGACCACCCAGGTAAACCTCATCCCAGGAGGTATACCTGGGTGATCAACAAATACCTTTGATGTCGACACCTGAGTGTCCAGACTATCGCGCTGAGCCGACAAACAGCTGATCAGCTGTTTGTCGGCTCAGCATGGCAGCCATGTAAATTTAAATGAAGCGGCTATTATTTAAATCGCCGCTTCATTTTCTTATGTCTGGTAGCCTAATCTACATTACTCTGGCGACAGAGGCATGTAGTCTAGACGTACCTACTAGATTACTCAGATGCAATGCAGTATTAATATAACTGGATATCTGACCAGCTAATTTATTTTTAAATTACATGCCTATGCATACATAAACAGATAAAGATAAGCAATTACTCCTATCTTTGATTTGTAATGGTTTACATGCTAGAACATTAATGGAATAGTTGTACAATATGATATGAAGAATTGGATGTATAATATGAAGAATTAGGTTTAAATAGCAATTAGATTAATGAAATCTCATTATCATTTCTGCCATTTAGTAAAATTTATGCTTTGCATTTGGAAGAATTTCAAAACCAGGCAACAGCCTTCGTTACAGATCATGTTGAGATAGGGTGAAAACAAGAGTTGGAGTTATTACAGGCAAAAAGAAAAGAAATCAAGAACATTTTCTTTGAGGTCAACATTCTTATCTCTTCTTTTATTAAGGAACTTGTCTGGAGGCTAGTGGCACAGTCCCAAAGCTTGAGGGTTTTGTTATTGTTTGTTGCCTGTCTGCTTGCTATCGCATTTGAATTCAAAAGTATTTTTACAATTGGAATATTCAAAAAAAGTAATTCAGAATTTTTATGCTACTACTCAATAGATGTAGAGAGGCAGAGTCATACATAGCTAATAGCATGAAACAGTATAAAACTTGTTCATCCCCTTTCTGTAAAAAAATATAACTAGTTCTAATCAAGTTTCTTTCTAAGGTAGAAACAAACACATGGGGCAAATTTCCCAATCCCCTTTGAACAAATGGAGCACTCACAATTCCTCACTGGAAAGCAATTATTCATTTAACAGCACTGCAAAGAGATTTCTGTAGGTGTCCAGAGGAGAGCTGATGGGAGGGATTAGTGGAGGAGCTATTTTTTTCTTTATTTTTTTAAATGGAATTATTTCTGTATTTTTAATATATGGCACAGAAGGCAAGAGCTCACTTATTTAACGATGAGACAAATCACAAACATCCAAGTATCATTTATTCAAACACAAGTCAATAATATAATATTATTTATTATATTATTATATTTCTCTTTATTAGTCAAGGAAAATCTCCATCCAGTCCTGCAAAGTCCCAATGGGTTTACTGTTGAGCTTTTGGTGAAAATACCCTTTTTTTTTTCTTATCAAAATTGTCTTCTGTTCGGTCTGGAATGTCAGTAACTTGGAATTTCATCAAACAAAGTTTTGACATTTTGAATAGCATACAAGGTTATTCTGAGGACAATGGCACATTGAATTATGTATCACTTTTTGGTTGTGGGTTTTGTTTTATAAAAAAGCAGGCTGTGCTTTTCACTCACATGTCAAGTTTCTCCTGACTGTACCCAGATTGCTACAAGAACATTCATATTTGACATTTAGATAGGAAGAGATCAGTGAAATATCTTATCAGGATAGAGCAGTTTAAGGAATCCCATACTATGTTAGTGCTATAGTAGGAGCTGCCAGTCAGATAAAGAACAATATGCTGTTGGCAGGAAAACTCATAGAAATTAACTCTCTTATTGTACATTACATGTCTGTTCTGTGATCAGCAGTCTTTTTCCTTGAACAGGCCATGATGTGTGTGCTAAAATGTGCCAGATTATACATTCTTTAGTTTCTTTGAACTTTCATATATTTCAGATAAACTAAATCATATCTCCAATATAGCAGTTGTGTACTACATGAGGGCTAGGGTGAAGTAGCAACATGCATTAGTGTCGTATCCCTTTTATCTTTTGAAAGTTGAGATCAAGCCTTAATTTTGTTCACAAGTGCAAATGATAGCCTGTACAATGACTTTATGTATGCATGCCTAAAAGCTTACTATTAATCCTCTCACTTTAGTAAGCAGTACATTTACTCACCAAACCACGAAATACAAATAAAATTGTATGCTTTGTATAAATTGACATTAGATTTTCTGCACATTCTGAGTTAATTTGCCTTGTAATGACATATCCTGCATGAGCTAGCTAAACATATATTGCAACCATAGGGTTTTTTTTTTCCACAGATGGATTTGTATTTTAGCACTAACTGTAAAACATCAAGACTTGTCCTGGTCACCCTCCCACTAAAGCTAGCCAGAGTTTTGTATCAAAGTCAACTAAGACAATCTTTGTAATTGGGCAAGGCTAAAATACAGAGGCTTATTTCTAAAGACTGTATTTTTTCTCTAGAGGTTTTGTATGACTTTGGAGTGATATGAGTCTTTCTAATAAAAAGAGTAGTATCTTCTTATGAAGATATGAAGTAGTATGAAGCCAGCTAGTACACAAGCAAAAATAACTTGGAGAAAAATTGGTGTATGTGTGTACTAATGTACAGTAAGTATTCATACCCCTCTGCAAAATTTAGGACAGTTGCAAAGCGAAAAGTGCATATGTTAACACTGCCTTGAGATAGAAGCATCTTAGGTTGTACTGTGCTCTACCTCCCTTTTCATCTCATTCCCTGCAATTTCCAAATGACTTCAGTATAGTTGCAAGATCTTAAAGCAGGGTGGAATTTGACCTTCGGTTATGTATTTTTTAAAGCTATTAGCTCCCCTTAACTGCAGCCAACTCATTCTCAGAAAAGTTTTCTTAATCAACAATGTAATTTAGTAGCTAGTCCCATCTTGCTAGTCAGCAATTGTGTGTGGGCATCCCATTTTGAGCACTGTCTACCAGCAGAATCTCTCCCTACCACTCTTGTGTTACTCGAATGAGAAGTCAACACAGGGCTGCACTTGCAGGAACTGGGTCCCAAGTCACTATGAAATATCCTCCCTGTGGAATCTTATTGCTAGTCACTGTGTGAAACAAGATTAACTGTAATGTATAAAGATCCACCTAAACCAGCTTACTGGATTCATTGATCAAACATTCTGCTTGAAGAGAAGATGGGCTCTTATGCTGAAACTTCTGAAACAAGTCATCAATGTTGAGCTTAATTTTAATTATGAGAGCAAGCACTGGGTGGCTAAGCCTATCAATATCAGGCCTCCCTCATCACACATCTGGCAGACTTGGTCACCCTGGAAAAAATCCTTTAGAGCCTGCTATTAGCTCCCATTGATGTCAACAGGAGTTTTGCTGTTGATTTCAAGGGGAGAAGAATCTGGTTCAACAAGATATGTAAATATGTTCCTAGCCTTAAGTCTTGCTGAATTGAAGCTCTAGGACCCAACGGCATACCCAGAACTTCAGACTAAACATGGAAGCCTTCTCTGAACACTACAAAAGAAAGCACTATATTGGCCAATTAGATTAGAGCGTCTTGACATGCATTCCACCTTGCTGACCCTGACTCTAATAACATCATCAGGTGCTTTGCTGCTCTTCAAAGTTCTACTTCCATATTCCACTGCTTGATTCACTACCTGCATGCTTTTATATTCTTGAGCTGGTGTTAACCACTCCAGATTGTTATATGCTAGAGTAGGACTATTCAACTTTGGAAGCCCCGGGAGCCACAATGATACTCACAGCACATGCCAAGGGCCACAACTTAACTGTAGATGCGTATACATGCAAATATATATGCAAATATATGCAAATAGCTTCGTTCACACAGCACTTCCAGCACCTCCTCCCTCGGAGCTAGAAACGCTGACACCCTGTACCCATCTGTTCCAGCCAACTCATCTGCTTGCATCTTTCAATGCTCACCCTGCCTGGGAGATGCCTCACCATTGTGGAGAGTGTTTCCAGTGGAGGCCATGTTCAAAGGATCCCACCCGCGAACCATGTGTAAGTCCCATGTAAACCCAAACCGCACCGTGGGCTGCAAATAAACGGGCTGTGGGCTGCATGTTGAGTAGCGCTAGGGCATCAGTGCACTTTTTGTACAAATTTGTCACTCATCCTGTTTGTCTTCTGGTCACTGCTTTGGGATGTATAGTAAAGGGGCAAGGCATGTATGTGCTATTTCTTGCTGATTTTCCAAGTCAGCAGTTGCATGACTGGTAAGGCCTTAAGTGACAACCAGTGTTCCCTCCAAGCTGGGAAGCAGCATATGGAGCCCTGAGCCTCTGACTGGCTGGGGCTGATTAATCACCTGTGAAGCTGTGCTGCAGCAGTTTAGGGGGAACATGGGTGACAACATATTATTTTTACACCTTGTTTTAGGCTTACGTGGTTTGAAATGATAAGACATTGCACACACAGAGCTCTGTATAAAACAAGGAATTTAAACTAATTTAGGAGAAAAAAGAAACCAGAGAGCTGAAAATTCTCTTCTGAGATTCAGCTCCTATGCATCACTCTGATGACATAAAAGGGCTGGATTGTGGCTGCAAATTTCCAGCAAAAATTCCCTTCTCAGAATGGAACCTCTCTCCTGGTGTTTCTGAGTGCCTCCTCCAGGTCACATCTCTGCATTATTGTTTTTCAATTTCAGGTGGGTGGGTGGGTGGGTGGGTGGGTGGGGTGGGCATAGCCAAGCTCCTTAATGGACATTAAAGAAGTAGTGCATCTTAGAGCAGCGCACCAGCTGTTCTGGGTCACATCAGGGACAATCTAGCTCTGAGAAACAGCTTCCTGATGCCCTGGCCACCTTCTGTGCCTACTGGCATTCCAGCGTCAGAGAAAATCTGCTCTATTATCTCTGTCTTAAATCTGGAGCAGATTTCTTTCTGTCTCGTTTTAATTGTTCTTTACTTCTTGGCTAGTGTCAAAATGCTTAATCAACTGACTTGACTATGTACAGTTTGTAGGAAATCACTTTACCCAATGCTTAAGTGCAGCCACCTCTGAGGTGAAATACAGTAGTTGTGTTAATAGCACTTTGCAGTGCCTATCAATCTAATCAAATAGATCATTAATAAGAGATCTTCCTGATTACATTGTGTTCATAAAGCTATTCTTTAGAGTAATACTCTTAACGCCAACATTTGCTGCATATAAAACCTTCTAAACCCCTTCTATTTGCTTAATATTTTGACAGCAGATGAAGAATATGCAGTAGCTCTTAGCTTATGCTTTGTCAAAATGATTGTCAGGGAGTTTAATGAGCTTTGTGCCAGACCAAGAGCTTTAATAACATATGTTTCAAGAAAAAAAATCTTACTCATGCTGGCTGGCCATATAGTACTTCTCAGCATGAAAGTAGTATCTCCTTACTTAGCTTATAAATTTAACCTTTAAATGTTTCAAGCTATCTATTTCAAGTTAGGATTTAATCACCCTTGAATTGAGCTAGTCCATTTAAATATCTGTTCTGTACCGAAGAAAAAATTGAAGTGATTTCTAGTGCAAATTGTGTGACACGAGTAAACTGCCTCTTTTTTTTAAATAATTTGAATAGTTTTTTATTGCATTCATTAATGAATCCTCTTAAATTAGCAAATAGTCAGATCAGAATTTTGAAAACTGCCCTGTTGAAATAAACTTATGAGAATGTTTTCCTGCCCTTTGAATCTTTCACAAAGAACAATTAGTAGATTACATGGTAGCTAATTTCAAGGCAGAACAATCACTCTACAGGTTTGCAATATACAGTGATGTGCAATGTGATCATTGTTGTAATTTAAAGTGCATTGTTTCCCTGAGATGTAATAATTGCAGATTAAGTGATATATAATTTAGTGAACTACTTGCTAATTCTAGAACATTATGAAAAATTTTGGGCATGTAATTAAAACAAAGTTTTACTTGACTTCATCACATAATGTTGGTGTCACGTGTAGATAATGCATGGATACTTGAGACTAATAAAATAATGGCACAGTGGTTACAGAAGAAAACTTCAAAGCAACAAAATATTAATGATCTTCTTCCTGCAAAAATAAGCATTTTTAAATCAATAACAAATGGGAAGCTATGTTAATGGGATATTTCCTGACATTTTGTAAAGGTTTGTTTATAGGCATTTATTCTGTCTCCTGCTGATTCTTTGTTTTGTCGTAGTTGTTTCACACAGGAGATTTAATTCTTCTTCTCCAAACATTGACAGTGTTACATTCAGTATGTCAGTTGTCTGAATAGCAATTTTCCCAATGAGGTTGAATATGCTAGGAGGAGAACGGTAGGAAGAGAGCATGATTGACACATATTTTAAGCCTTTTTTTTGTGCTTTAGGATTAAGAAAACATTAACTGGAAAACATGCTCAGATGAAGAGCATGAAGGCTTGCAGCCATACCACTTCATGCTGTGATCCACTCAGCTTCAGGAGCTGCGTGACCTTGGGCTTGATGCCTGGATGGCAGATCTATAAGGAAAACCCAGGTGTTTCGTGAAGTGGTTTTGCAATTCACTAGGCCTCATTCTTCCCTGAGAGTCAATTCTGAATAAGTGTTCCAGTGAGAAGTTTGGGGACAAAGATAAGACTATCTTTCTGAATGAACTTAAGACCAAGGTCCTGACTGGGTGTAATTAAGGAACATGTGACATGCTTTGTAAGTATGGTGATTAAGGAGAGTTCTGGCCAAATTCCATGACAGGTCAATATCTGTTCTGCTTTCTTTGTCCTGTTTAGTGAATCATTGCTGTGTGCTGCTAACCAGTTGTCATGTTTAAATTTTATTCCTTGATGGTAGCACCTTAAAGACTAACAAAACATGTAGAAGGTATCATGAGCTTTCGTGGGTACAACCCACTTTTTCAGATGAATGGAGTTATGGAGTTATCTGATGAAGTGGGCTGTACCCTCATGATACCATCTACATGTTTTGTTAATCTTTAAGGTGCTGCTATACTATTCGTTGTTTTTTAAGTTTGTCCAGTTACAGACTCTCTCAGCTACCTCTCTGAAATACCTTGATGGTGTGCCTTTTTTAACATGTGCTAGAATCCTTTCCAATGAAAAGCGATTTATAGTTTTATTGTTATTTATATGGCAAGTCCAGTAAGTCTAAAAAAGTATAAATATTTGTCTAAATTAGTATTAAATGCACCAAGACTAGTATTAATTCTAAACAATATAAATAGATGAAACAGTATATTTTCATTACTTGCTGATGCAGTTTTCATTCTGAAATGTGATTTGACACCTGATGACATTTACTGGTGGGAGATGGTAGTTGTTATGATGCAAAAATATAGGTGTCTTATTGAAGTACTGGATCAGACTCTCACAATGGTGTCAATCTACTTTGAAGTCAAAGGACATGGGCTGATGTACACCTGGAGTAGTTGAGATTCTGTTCTGTCTGTTTGAATTTTGTATGCATTTGTGGTTTTTTATGGAGTCTGAATATATATACATCAGCCTTACCTGTTACTTTGAGCCCATGGCTTCTCAATGCCTTATAATTTCCTTTTAGTTCAACTCCAAATGATTGATGTTGTCCCTTCTCCCCCTGCCACTGATCTGACCTCACTGCTTCTCTCTCTCCCCACGCAGACTATACAACCCTTTGCTTCCAAATTAAACTGCCTCTCCTGCCATTTTGACTACTTCAGTCATCTTTGGGGATCTGTTCACCAGCTCCCTGTCTTTCCTCATCTAATTAAAGCTGTTTCAAAGCCCGATGGAGTAGAAGCCACCTCTGTGGTCTCTGCTCTCATTTCCTCCTATGTGCCATCTGGCTTGCACTTTAACTTCACCTCCTTTTCCCATTCTGAATCATGCGCTCATTAAAGCTGATCTGTTGCTTGGGAATACCTCCCATACTTCAGTGTGCCACATATCCTCTTCCATGCTTTCTGATTCCTCTGATAAATGGAATCATGGATTGCTAGTTTTCTGAGTCCATAACTAGTCATTCTTCCAGCAAAAAGACCAAAAAACAGAATACAAGAAAACATCCTAACTGTCCATATTGCAGACAGTCTGGGCTCTAAGAACTTGTCCACACTAGACAAGGCAGAATGTCTTACGGTATGCCATCCAGTTATGCAAAATGCATAGCTGGATTTGTCTTACCTTAAACTGAGCCACCACAGCATCTACACTGTGGGAGGCCAATGGGAACAGAATGAGGAGTACATAATGCCGATGGGGCCTCCCCTCAACATTTGATTTGGGGGGGTCTACACTAGACCTGCTTAATCGAACACTAGAAGATCGACCTCTGGAGGACTGATCTTCTCTATAGTCTAGAGATAAGTCAAGATCTTCTCCAACCCCTAAGAGACAAGATAAGGTTTTTCCTTCTTTCTCCCATGCATCAGTAGGAATGAAGGCTCTGCAGGACAAGTTAGGACCAGATCAACACCTGGTCAATCAAGTTGCCTTCAGAGGTATAACTTTGACTGAAATATAGTACACAATTCTGCTAATGTACATGGTAGACTAGAATCTACAGCTCAGTCATTTAGGGTATGTCTACACTAAATGGCTCGTTGACAGAGCCATGTAGATGAGCTTTGTAGATATAGCAAAATGAAGCGGTGATTTAAATAATTGCCGCTTCATTTACATCAAAATGGCTGCCGCTCTGTGCCAATCAGCTGTTTGTCGGCACAGTGAGGTGATCTGGATGCTCAGCGGTTGACATCAAAAGCCTTTGTCGACTGCCCCGTTATGCCTTGTGGGGTGAGGTTTACCGGAGCGGTCGCCAAAGGCTTTTGATGTTGACCGCCGAGCGTCCAGACTACTGCGCTGTGCCAAAAAACAGCTGATCGGCACAGCGCAGCAGCCATTTTGATGTAAATGAAGTGGTGATTATTTAAATCGCCGCTTCTTTTGCTATGTCTACAAAGCTCATCTACATGGCTCTGTCAACGGAGCCATGTAGTGTAGACATACCCTTGTATTTGAGTTAGTTCTGCAGGCGTAACAGGAACACAAGAAAGTGCAAATCTCTGTTTGTCTACAACTTAGCCAGATGCGATTTTGAATACAGAAAGGGAGCTGATCTGCTGAGCAAGAGTGAGCTATTTCTGCTTAAACAACAAGGAGTCTGGTGGCTCATTAAAGACTTAACAATTTTATTATTGCAAAATCAGGCCTGTCACTGGGGGGTGGGGAGAGAAAGAGGACAATTGCTTTGCAACCTGGTGATTGTAAGGGACCTGGGACTCATGGCAGTCAAATCCCGTTACAATCCCCACCAGAACGCCCGTGTCGCACGCTCTGGCTAGCTCTGAGTGGGATGCCAGCCTATCTCTGGGAGGTGCTGAGGGCTGGCTCCCCCAGCTCTATCCCTTTTACCTGAGGCCCCACTACTTTCCAGAGTGCAGAGCTATGCCCCCGTCCATATTGCCCAGGAGCCCATCATTCCTGTTGGTTTCCCCGAGCATCAGCTATTTCTCCTTTGTCATTTTTCAGGAGTGGAATCATATTTGAAATCCACTTCTCCCAGGAATGCTTGCCCTCTTGTTCTTCTCACATCCTTATGCTCCTCTCTTCAGCATCCTGCTCCCTGCACTATCATGTCTCCATGTATTGCCTTGAATTGGTTGTCTGGTTTGTTTTATATTGTAAGTTCCCGGGGGAAAGGAATACGTCTTATTTTGTTTGTGAAGGGCTGTGAAAGTTTATATTACTGTAGAAATGATTTGTAGTAATAATTAAGTAAAGTTTAATTATGCAAGTGGCATTTATCATTATTAAGTTCAGATGAGTTTTGTTTTTCCTCCGTGTTGATAGGTTTCTCGGGTAGCAATTGACACACTGCATATCATCAGAGGGAGATCTTTAAGGCAAAACCAGAGGGCACTTAATAGACCTGTTATCTTCACAAGAACAAATGCTGTTTCCAAGGAAGATGGGGAAGTGGGAGAAGGGGGCGGGGAAATGAGAGAGAGAGAGAGAGAAAGAATACCCTGCACAGCAGCAAATGTTTAATTAAAATTGCTGCCTGGGCTGATGTGTCATGGCAGCAGCTGCTTAAACAGAGATTTGTCTTTTAAATAACTTCAGTTAAATAAAAGGAGGAAAAAGAGAGTATAGATAGAAAATCTCAAAGAACATATGTTGTAATGGGCTCTAAGAATGCAACCACTGAAGCCCCTGCATGCTGCAGCTCTGCCTACCGAGGGAGGGTGAGAAGTGGCTTTGCATACTGCTGTTCCTCCATTCTCCCCCCTCCCTACCCCCACCTCTAGCTGGAGTCAAGTGCATCACTGTTAGTGGCATTCACCTAGGCTACATCCACACTTTGAGTTTTGCCGGAAGAGGCAATGCAAATGAAGCATGGATTAGCATTTTCTCACACTTAATTTGCATATTCTCTTCCTATCCATTTTTGCTCTACGGGTTTTTGCACAAAAACAGGCAGTGTAGACATTTCCTTTTTGCGCAAACACCCCTTGTTGCGCAAGATTCTTATGCTTCCAAAAAGGAGATATACCGATGTGCATTTGTTGTAGTGCATTTTGATTTCCTTCCAGTCCTTCATGAGGTTGAGTGGTCTGAGTGAGACCCTCAAAGTAAATTTAATAAATAGTATAAAAAACTTTGTACGTGAATATTCATATATACACTCATGTCTACACGATAATAGCACAAGAAAACAAATCAGTCAGTGAAAACGTTTCACTTCCCACTCTTCATGGAAAAGGGTGAATGATAGCAATGCAGTCAAATTATTTATTTAGAGAAGTAGAATAATGAACAAGTCACTTTCCTTCCTCTGAAAGATACTGTATTCATATTGCATGAAAGTCAGCCAGACTTCTTCAGCTTCACCCATTGATACGGTGCTGCCGTGAGTTTAGGGGGCTGGACTTGATGACTTCTCACAGTCCCTTACAGTGCGAGTGTTCTATGATTCTACTCTGAGGTTAAAGGTATTCATGCAGAGCAATGTTGGTGGCAGTGGGTAAATCAGAGTAATTTTTGGAAGACACCTTCAACATTGAAATGTTGAAAAAACCCTACATAAATAGTTACTACCACTCACGTTTAGAACTAATTTTAATCTTATCAGCTATTCCATTTCCCTGAAAGCCTCAAAACAAAGTATTTCCATTAATACCAACTATTGAAACAAGATGATGGCCTGATAAATTGTAATATTATGCTACTTAATAGAATATTTTCCACTAAGATTATACATAACCTGTACTCTGCTGAGACGTCAGTTGTACCATAACACTTGTTCATCTACCTCCTCTGAGATCATAATGCCACAGAAGAAGAAAAATGAAATATAATAGTGTCATGCCTTCCCATAAGTATGTTTTTTTTTTATTTCTTATCCTTTATTTTTAATTTCTATCCTTTATTTTTAAGCTGCTCTTTGATTTGGAAAATAACGTAAGTATCTAAATTACAACCGTAAGCAAGAAAACGCTAAGCCTAGAAATCCAGCCTTCATTCAGTACATAGGTGGCAGTACAATGTTACATGTAGGTATTAAACACTCCTTACCTATGAAGTTGAAACCACTTAGACAAATGTGCCCATTCCATTGCGGTGAATGGGAGATCTACACATAAAAGAGAACAAGAATGCCTGAGTTGGGATGTGACATACTATTTGGGGCTGGTGGCAGGGTTGATAGGGGAGGGTAAAGTGATGATAGCTTTGTGTTGCTCCTCATTCACACAAAATTCAATGGGATTATCCTAATAAGGAAAGAATAAGGAGTGCAGCTCCTGGCTCAATGGGATATAGCTGAAATTTAACACAACCTTAGAATATTGTTTATGTTATTTATATTGTTAAATTATTAATTTCCACTTGATTTTGTTGAATAATCTCTCCTATGCCTTTTAGTATAAGAAATGATGGAAGGTTGATGGATTTCAGTTATCAGGAAATGTAAGCACTCTTAAAACCTCTATGAAGCTGGAAAAGGCAATCTTTCATTAAATAGGGAGGGGAAAAATCAGAGGAAAGGAGCAAATAAACAAGACTGTTGTCATAAAACCTTCAATTGTCATGAGTGAGTGAATGCAATTTAAAGTAGATCCACATAGTATCCTGTTGGATATTCCTTTCTAGTAACTGCTCTTTCCTTAGATACAAAAATGGTACATGTATAAGTGGAAATTTGTGCCAATTTTTTATGTTAATGTCTGCTTTGTTTTAATGTGTTAAAAACTAGAAACAACCAGCATTTTCCTCTCTAAATTCTTGGAGAATGTTCTGAGCTTACTTATAAATAAATGTGGTTTGTGGCAGAGTGAAAGAAATGTTGTAAAAGCTACTTTCATATCACAAGACAGTTAATTCAGACCCAAAACTGATATAAAAGACAGTAAACAAAACCTGCCACCCGAGAGCGATACATCTTTCAAATGAATTTTCCTTCTTCTGTAACATCAGAAACAACTAATATCAATGGATCACATGGGAATTAATAGCTATTTTCTACGTTTAAAAAAGTAATTAATTTATAATTAAATACCTTTTTTTTTATAGTCAATGTCATCTAGTTGCAAGTGCAGGGGACTCTCAGGGCACGTCTACACACCAGGGCTAAACTCGAAATATGCTACACAACTTGAGCAACGCTAATTGCGTAGCTTAAGTAGAAATAGTTTATTTTGACTTTTGGTGCTGTCTACACAACAGTTATTTCAAATAGAGCATTCTTCATCCTGACTTCCCTTACTTCTCATACAATGAGGTTTAAAAACATTGGACTAAGAAGCCTGTTATTTTGATTTTATTTTGAAATAATGGGCTTGCTGTGTAGACGCACACTACATTATTTCAGAATAACTGATGTTGTTCTGAAATAACACTGCTGTGTAGACATAGCCTCAGTGAACACAAGCCCCATGCTGTGAAAATCACTACACAGAATGGAAACCTCAGTGCTGTAAAGTGGTTACCATTGCTGGAGGCAAATGATTTTCATGGCAGGAGAATTACTTCCCTACTGTGAGTCACTATGTATTTTAAATGGAAGCTTATATATTGGGCTTTGCTATTTTATTTTTCTCATTTACTACTTGATAAAGTACCATATGCATGTTGTAATGAACTTAAAGTGCATGATATGTATGCGTATAGGAGGAGAAAGTGTGCTATCTTAAACCAGTTTTATATTGAATGAACAATTAAATCTGACTTCAGTCCTGCAAGGAGTTATGCATATGTAGACCCTTTTTCTCACAGGCACTAATTTTGATTTTTCCTGGGGTGTGCTGGACCCTCATTCCACCTCTTCCCCCCAAGGCTCCACCCTAGTCATGCATCTTCCTTCCACACTCTGCCCTCCACCTAGTCCCTCCTGTGTGCTGCTAAACAGCTGATCCACTTTAGGCAGGAAGTGCTGGGTAGAAGGGGAAGGTATTGATTGGTGCTGGCAGGTAAGAAACACTAGTGGGGGAGGGGGAATGATGATAGTGGGGCTGCTGGTGAATGCTGAGCACTCATCATTTTTTTCACATGGGTGCTTCGAGACCTGAAGCATCATTCTGCAGAGTTGGTGTCTGTGTTTTTCAGTGGTCTGAAGACACTGGGATACTCCATGTCTTTCTGCCTAGTGAACATTTTGTTGGGGCTGGGTCTTAATGGCTAAAAAAAAAAAAACCTTTGTGGCATCTTAAAACCTGCTCCTCTTACTCATGTACAGCTCCAACTAAAGCAGGATGTCACTTGAATTTAATATATTTATTTTTCATCTTGGAAAGGTTGCATTATCATAATTCAATACAACAAAATGTATTGAGTTTTAAAGCAGAGAAACTGGAGTCTGGGAGGGGACAATAAGTGAAAATCCCCTTGACAGAAATTCATTTTCAGATCATGAGATTTTGCATCAGTTTCATTTGGGAAATTCTGTTAACCATGTCCATCGGAAATAAACTGCAAACTGCTTTTATTGTCTGTGTGCTGTTGGCATTCCATCATTTCTAATCATTGTTCCCTGTTGATACGTTGCTTTGTATTATACTTCACAGTTGACCTATGAGATAAAATGCTAATCACTGCTGAAAATTTCAATCAACATAAAACTAGTTTTATCCAGAAATAATGTCAGCTCACTTCCTTGATGTTGTATTGTAAATCAAAAAGTAGTAGCTAGAGAGTAATCGAACACATGTATGTTTTAAAAGGCCTGATGAGCTTTCAGTTACACTCACATAGCTCTAATTAATCCTACCTTGATATCCCCAGCAGCACAATCTAACTGTTCATTATTTGTAAGCATGTGAAAAAGCCAGGTTGATAACATTCCTTTTCAACAAATGTTGTCCGATCACCTGTTGTATTTTTCAAACAACATTTAAAACTCCATTCTCATAAATTTAAATATATTGGGCCAAATTCTTCTCTGGAGGGTTGCACTGATTTCAACAGCTACACCAAAAAAGAAACATTCTCAATATTTTTAAAACAATTTGATACAACAGATATACTGTGTATAGTATAATTTAATTTACATTTGAGAATTTTATTTGTAATCATGCATATATTTGCCATGGAGTAGTTTGTGTAAGTGCAGATAAAATGTACATTGTGCCTCCATCCTATAATTTAAAATATCCTACAATTACAGTACATTATGTCTTTGTTTGAACTGGCTTCTGGTACCATAACATAAGAGTAGTCCCATGGCACTTTAGACACTACCAAATATATGAAATCATGAGCTTTCATGGGTAAAACTCACTTTATCAGAAGTTCATGATTTTATATATTTGTTAGTCTTAAGATGCCACAGGACAACTCATTGTTTTAAAGATACAGACTAACATGACTACCCCTCTGGGACTTCATAACAGAAGAGTTAATCAGTTACAAATCAGCTATAAATACTTCTATCAGAAGCTGCAACAGAGAAATGGATCCCATTTACTCAATGACTCGATTTAAATGGGATGATTTAGTCACTAAAGTTCATGCACACACTTAAGTACTTTTGGGTATGTTGACACTACAGCGCTAATTCGAACTAACTTAGTTCTAATTAGTTAATTTGAACTAAGCTAATTCGAACTAATGCATCTAGAACTAAAAACTAGTTCGAATTAGCGTTTTGCTAATTCGAACTAGCGCGTCCACACTTATTGGATGCAAGGGGGCATTTAAGGGCGGCTGAAACCAGTTCTGGCAGGGCATCAGGTCAGTAGTTGCTTTGTATGGCTGCTGTCTGAGGCTATCTGAGGTTCGTGCTTAAAGGGACCCCCCCCAGACAGCCAGTTCTCAGCTTTTCCTGCTTCCTTGCCAACCTCGCCGAGGGACAGCAAAACGTTGGTCTCTGTGCCTGTCTGTGTCGGTGCTTCCCTTCGGGGACGCAGCCGCAGGTGGCAACATGGAGCCAGAGCTCGCCCTGCACCTTCTGGTGCACTTTCTGGACTTGCTGCTGCAAGCCTGCCACCAATGGCTCTAGGCTGCCTGGCACCTCCTGGTGCATGTCAGCCCCCTGCCTCTCCACCTGGCCGCCCTGGGGGCCGTGGAGGAGCCGTGGCGGCGCCCCGGCACCGGCGTGCCCCGGCACCGGCGTGCCCCGCCGCGTCTGGCGTCTGGACACTAGCACCGACTGGTGGGACCGCATCGTCCTGGAGCACTGGGAGGACCGACAGTGGACCCAGAACTTCAGGATGAAGAGGGACACCTTCCTGGAGCTCTGCGAGTGGCTCACCCCTGCCCTGCACAGAAGGGACACTCGCATGAGGCCTGCCATCCCCCTCCAGAAGCGGGTGGCCATCGCCCTCTGGAAGCTCTCCACACCGGACAGCTACCGATCCGTCGGGAACCAGTTCGGCGTGGGGACATCCACCGTCGGAGTGGTGCTCATGCAGGTATGGCACTCGTCGGCCACCGTGCCGGGGAGGAGGGGGGCTGCAAGGAGGGTATGGGCCGCCCCAGGGACAAAGGGGGGGCGGGAAGAGGTGAACGCGCCCCGCACTGGAGGGGTCGGTCTGTCCCGGCCGTACTACATGCCGCCAGGGGGGTTGCTTCCGGGAGTGGGGTGCGGGGCACTGCCAGGGCACAAATGCTCCCAGCCACCCGGGCGCCCCACTGATTGGCGCTTTGCTGTGTCTCTCTCTGCAGGTGGTCAAGGCCATCAACCGAGTGCTGCTCCGTAGGGTGGTCTGCCTCGCCGACCCGGATGCCGTCATCCGGGGATTCTGCGCCCTCGGCTTCCCCAACTGCGGGGGGGGCCATCGATGGGACGCACATCCCCATCCGTGCCCTGGAACACCAGGCCTCCCGGTATGTCAACCGCAAGGGGTACTTTTCCGTGATCCTGCAGGCCGTGTGTGACCACCGGGGACAGTTCACGGACATTAATGTGGGCTGGTCCGCCAAAGCACACGATGCCCATGTGTACCACAACTCCCCCGTGTGCCAGCAGCTGCAGGATGGGACCTTCTTCCCCGACCGCCACATCAGGGTCGGGGACGTGGACATGCCCGTGTGCCTGGTGGGGGATGCTGCCTACCCACTGCAGCCATGACTGATGAAGCCCTACATGGGGCACCTCAATCCCTCCCGCCAGGCCTTCAATGCCAGGCTGACCAGAGCCCGCATCGTGGTGGAGGGGGCCTTTGGGCGACTGAAAGCCCGCTTTCGATGCCTCCTCACCCGTCTGGACCTGGCCGAGCACAACATCCCTCCCGTGGTGGCAGCATGCTGTGTGCTCCACAATTTGTGTGAGCGAAAGGGGGAGGCTTTCCTGCCAGCCTGGATGGCTGAGGCTGACCGCATGGCTGGACACTACGGTCAACCCCGCACCGCCGCCATCCGGGAAGCCCAGCGGGGGGGCCGTCCGGATCCGGGAAGCCCTGCGGGAGAGCTTCCAGGTGGTGGAGGAGGACTGACCTCTCCCTTGCATTCCCCACTGGGGCCTTCCTCCACCCTACCCCCCTTCCCCTTTCCCCTCCCTACCTACTGCAAAATAAAGACACCTGTTTTTCAAACAAAAACGTCTGTTTATTTCACATAACTGGGGTGGGGGGAGGGAGGAATGAGGGTGGGAGAGGGGAGGGGGAAACCTGGGAGGAGGAGCTGGAAGGGGAGGGAAGGGAGGAAGGGAAAGGAAAGCTCAGGGGTAGGAGTCCGGTTGCCTCTCCCATCTTGCCACACTGCGGGTCCGGGGGCGTCGGTGGGGAATGGTTGTGGAGGGTGGGGCAGGAGGGACGGGGGGTGTGGAGGAAGCAGGAGCGGGAGCAGGAGGGGGAGCTGGGGGAGCAGGGGGAGCAGGAGGAATTGGGAAGCAGTCAAGCAGGCTCTGGAGGTGGCCTCGCAGGGCACGGCCCTACTCCTCCAGGGCCTCCAAACTCCTCCGGCACAGCCTCAGGTCCTCCTGGACCCAGTGGTCCTGGAGACGGAACTGTTGCTCCAGGAACTGGAGGTGCCGCCTCTGGTAGTCCTCCTGGTTCCTGGCTCTCCTGCTTCCCCGGCACGGGCAGCTGCTGCAAGCGGGGTGGTGTGCCCTGCAGGCCCAGGTGCTGCGGCTGTGGTGCAACAAGAACAGCGGTCAATTACCCCAGGGGCCCAGGATTTTGCAGCGCACCTGCTCCTGGCTGCGCTGGTGGCCCCTGGCGGCCAGGCTGGCAGCCATGCGGCCATAGACTGCCACGTTCCTGTGGCTAGTGTGGAGATCGTGGACATTGGAGGCTTCCCCAAACCTCGATGAGGTCCACGATCTCCACACTAGACCACGTGGGCGCTCGGGCCACAGAAAACTTGGTGACACCCATGATCAGTGGACATCCAGCTAATTAAAATCATGCCAGACTATGGATGTTGCTGGACCAGAGAGTGCTGGACAAGAGAGGTTCAACCTGTGGAGGTTCAGGGGGTTCTACAGCACCCCCTGGTTTGAAATGGTTTCCACTGTACACAGGATTTATAGTTTGGTTCAGTTCCTCTCAGCACCCTCTCCCCTCCCCATACACAAAGTATAATAATTGCTCCAGCCCCCCGCTTAAACATATCAACATAAAACATTCTCTGAACAATTTCAAAAAAAGAGCAAAACACATGGAAATCAGGATTTGTATTAGGACAGTTCAGACAGAAATGATGGTAAAACTTGTGAAATACATTAATATTTCATCTAGTACTTGTTATGACACAGTAGGTCATCTGGTATATGGCATAAATAGTTACCTCCACTGAGGAAGAGACTAAAGTAGTAAAATTATACTGAAACATAAAAATGCTTTGCAGCCAAATTCTCCCTGTGGCTATTAGAGATAGTTATTCACAAAGGGTATGTCTACACTACAAAGTTAGTTCGAACTAACAGACGTTAGTTCGAAATAACTTTCATAGGCACTACACTAGCACTCCGTTAATTCGAACTTAATTCGAACTAATGGAGTGCTTAGTTCGAACTAGGTAAACCTCATTTTATGAGGATTAAGCCTAGTTCGAACTAGCTAGTTCGAATTAAGGGCTGTGTAGACCCTTAATTCAAACTAGTGGGAGGCTAGCCCTTCCCAGCTTGCCCTGGTGGCCACTCTGGCCAACACCAGGCAAACTTGTCTGCCCCCCTCCCGGCCCTGAAGCCCTTGAAGGGCCACGGGCTGGCTACACAGTTTGTGCCAGTTGCAAGGCTGCCAGCACCCATGCCAGTACACCCTGCAGCTGACACCCATGAGCCAGCCACCCGATGCCACCCAGCCCTCCCCCTCTTCCCGGGACCAGCCTGGCGGCTCCCAGGAGCCTGCCCGGGGCCGCAAGAGGCCATAAAGTTTATTTATAGCCACCAGTCCTGGCTCTCAGTGTTCTATGCTGTTGTTTAGCTTTAATTTACCCCTTAATGTTGGTAATGCTGCTAGATGACATTGACCTGGTTCAGTACATTCTCTGTAGTTCAAGCACGTATGTGTTTAAGTGAATGGATTGAATGTGTATGCATGGTGTGTATACCTTTTACTAGTTGATGCTTCAAATTCAAACTACTGTGACTGGACCCAGTAAGTCAAAAGTTGTTTATCCATAGAATTAGGTTTCCAGTGTGAATGTCCAAGATTGAATATTTGACATTTGCTTTCATGAGTATGGAGCATGTGGTTAAAATGGACTGCTTTGTCAAACATTTCATTGTCTAACCTTGCTCACAAGTATATTCATGGAAAGTAAACATAAAAGCAGGGGAATTTATTTAAAATCAAATTGAATGACACTTATTAATTATTCCTAGCAATATTGACTCAGATCCAATTGCAATACACATAGCATTGTTTAGTCAAGAAGACAGAGAGGCCCAAATCAATATTGTCCGGTTTCTTTATAAAATTATCATGTGAGCAGTGACCACATGCTATCTGTTGCTAGGAATGTTGTCTAATGCTGTAGTTCTTAGGGACAAAAAACATCATTGACTTAGAAGAGAACATAGCACCACTGAAGAAGTAAGCAAGCTGAAAATAAGGTGACGATTTGCCACTGAAGACATAACTTCAGCTGCTGGGGAAATATTAAAAACCTTTGTAATGTAAGATCTGATCCAAACCTAACTACAGTTGATATAAAGAATTGTAGTGGGATTTGAACAGAGCCCATAAAGAAAAAATGTTATTTTGGCAAAAACGAAGGTTGAATGTTCTTTTGGCTCCTCTTTCCTAGTTGCTCATGAAAATACTATGCATTATCAGTTATTGAAAATATGAAAAATCAGTCCATTAGAAGCAATTAGAATTCATGTTTTTGGAGTCTTTTTTTAGTTTTCAGTCTCCATGGGGGTCTAAAAAGCATGAAAAACCTTTAAAAGGGGCCCTTGTATGTTGTAATTTAGCAGTGTAGTGATTCAGCTCATAGATGTCCAAAATAAATTAAATCAGACTGTCAGACACAATCATAAAGGCAAAAGAGTGACAACAGTGAAATATCAACAACTATAGACAGCTTTTAAGCAGATTGAAACCACAGGTTGCAGTATACTGTAAACCTTTAATAAGACTGTGTTTTAGGATTAGAACATAAGAATGGCCGTACTGGATCAGACCAAAGGTCCATCTAGCCCTGCATCCTGTCTGCCGACAGTGGCCAGCACCAGGTGTCCCAGAGAGGGTGGTCCGAAGACAATGATCAAGCGATTTCTCTCCTGCCATCTTTCTCCAGCCTCTGACAAACAGAGGCCAGGGACACCATTTCTATCCCCTGGCTAATAGCCTTTTATGGACCCAACCTCCATGAAATTATCTAGCTTCTCTTTAAACTCTGTTATAGTCCTAGCCTTCACAGCCTCCTGTGAAGAGTACCACAGGTTTACTACACACTGTGCTGTCTACTCTGCCCCTTCTTGAGCAAGAAAAACCCTCTTGTGGAATGCTGTTATTCCTGAAAATAATCAGCATTTATTTTCAGAGCCTTTTCCGCAAAATGGCAGCTTATTAGGTATGCAAATGAGACTTGGCGATATTCCACGCTTAGCCTCATTTGCATATTTCTGGCACAAGAACCCACCAGTGTAAACATAGCCCTTAGGTTCCTCCTACGTTGGAGACCTTCTTTCTCTCTATGCCACTCTACTTGAGCTAAGATCAGCAAAATGAGTTGGGATGATATGAAAGAGAGAAGTTTGCTTCTAAAGCATTTTCTATGACAGCCCCTTCCCTTTGGAATGCTCTCTCTCCTTGGTCTGAAAGTCCCCAAGTCATTGGTTGTCTGAGTATGTTGCAAACCTTGTCAGTTTCACTGGACATTGGTGGATGGAGGGCAAAGGCCTTTGATGGTAGAATTTCTCTCAGATGGGAAGGGTGCATGCTAGTCAGGTGAGTGGCAATTTAAGACCAATATTTTCAAAAGACAATAATGGTGTACAATTTTTTAATGTAGATCCTGGCACAACTTAAATTTTCCATTAAATGATGGTTATCCACTCTGTGGAAAACAGGCCCCTTTATGACTGGCCACAAGGAATCACTAGCCATTTTTTAACACCTTGGTCTACATTAGAAAATTAAATTACTCCTTCTTTTAATTAAAGCAAATGTTCTGCTCTACTATACTTCTTTTGAATATCTTCCCCAGTATTTGTCTAGCTTCTCATTTGTACTTTGAATGAATAAATTATTAATGATCTGGTTGAGGAATCTGCTGGGTTGTTAATGTTGATTTTTCAATAAGACTTGGTACATTGTGGAAGTGCCACATGACTGGAAGAAAGCTCATGTGCCAATACTTAAAGACAGTAAATGAGATGACCTGGGTAATTACAGGCATGTCAGGCTGACATTAATCCCAGGAAATTAATGGAGAAGGTGATATGGGATTCAATTACTAATGAATTAAAGTAGAGTAATATAAATTATACCAAGTGACATGAGTTTATGGAAAATAACTTGATAACTTTTGCATGATATTAACTTTGATAATGGTAATAGTGTTGATGTAATATATCTAGACTTCTATAAGGCATTTGATTTGCTACCATATATATTGATTAAAATATAGAAAGATATAAAATTAACATGGCATATCTTAAATTGATTAAAAGCTGTCTGAACAATAGATCTCAAAATTGTAAATAGGTAATCATCATTGAACTAGTCTGTTTCTAATGAGGTCTTGCAGGGTTTAGTCCTTTGGCCAAATGCTATTTAACATTTGTGTAACCCTTCTGCAAGTCCAAGTTAATAGCAGCAAGGGCCGGGTTCAGTACCTAGAGGTCCCTTCCCAACAAAGTAATGCAACACCAGCTCAAGCCCCCACCCAGTGACCTGGGAAATCTTACACACACCCTTGGGCGCCTCAAAGAGGCAATTCTTCCCCTCTCGCAAGCACAGAGCCTCAGTATAGCAGCAAATCTTTAATAACAAGAGGTAACTGACTTTCAGCATTAAATTGGGAAAACACCACAATTAGGATTCATAGACCCAACCATGAGCAAAGACCCACCCCCAGCCAAGAACCACCCAAGTCCCCAAGAATCCAATATCCCAAGAGTCTCGAGTCCAGCAGCCCAAAAATCACCCAAAGTCTGACACCCCAAAAGTCTCTGTCCCAGCTCAGTGCTGCCCCAGGGTTCAAAAGTTTACCTGCAGGATTTTTACCTTCCAACCTGGGTGAAACGGATGGGGCGGGGTGTTGATACACCTTACATGGTCTGCCAACGGCCCTGCCTCTCTGCAGGGTTCTGCTGCCCCATTTAATATGAATCACTCTGCCACACTCCACCTGCTGTCCCATGAGCTGCTCCAGCCATCCCACAAACTGCATTGCTCTGCCTCTCTGTCTCGTTCCACTCCACCGGCTGCCCACTGGTCATTCCCACAGCTGCTCCACTGGCCACCTGCCGGTCGTTCCCACCAGCCACTCTGCAGTCCGCCTGCCACCGCTCCTATCAGCCGTCCGCCGGTTGTTCCCACCAGCTGCTCTGATGGGTCGTTCCCACCAACTGCTCTGCCAGCCATCCTGCAAACTGCTCTGCTAGCAGCTCAGGAATTTAGCATTCAGTGATTTCAACTCATAGTTGATTTCAGCACGCTAGTAATTTCAGCTCGTAGTAGGGGGGCCTCAGTGCTAGTGCACCATTGGCCCAAAGTGAAGTCATCTCAGCAGCCTGTAACTAGATCCCTAATGGAATCCAAATTAGCTCTGATATTCCACAATGGAGAGAGGAGGGGGTGCAGTTGGTGTTTCAGGCCCTTAGACAGGGGCCCCACCACCAGGTACAAATACCTGTCCCCAGCTTCTCTCACTTCACTGGGTTTGGAACCCATGCCCCTTGTCTAGCAAGTGCTACTTAGTTGATGGCGAATCCCTCTGTCATAAAACAGTTCCACTGTTCCACTCTCCTTGATTCACATAATCAGGGTAACAACACTTTATCCCCCCTGCCTCAATAACAGAGAGACTGGGGATCCCACAGCATCCAAAGTGACCATTTGGGCTGCTTTGAGCTCATACTAGGTGGGGTGGGTATGCCTATGCAAACAAGATCAGCCCCTGAAGTCTTTTTGCACCACTTGCCACAGTTCACCACCAGGTGTCAGGGTAGGGCTTATCGTGACCCTGCTTACATCTGTATAAATTACGCAAGGAAGAAAACATAAAATCATCACTGCTAAAGTCTGCAAGTAACACCAAAAAAGGTGAGTGGTCAGTAACACAGAGCAAACTGGCTTGTTTGGTAATCTGGGTGCAAGCACACCATATGTTATTTTATGACTAAATGTAACTGTATATATCCAGGAAGCAAAAGAGTAGGCCACACTTAGATGGGGTACTTTATCTTGAGAAGCAGTGACTCTGAAAAAGATTTGGCAATTGTGGGGGTTAGTCAGATGAACATAAGTTTCCAGGGTGATTCAATGGCCAAAATGATTAGTGCTTAATCAGGGTAAAATCTTGAGTAGGAGTAGTGAGGTTAATTTTTATGTATTTCACACAAGTGTAACCATGGCTAGAATTCTGTGTCCTGTTCTGGTGTCCACAACTCAAAAAGATGTTCATAAATTGAAGAGTGTTCAGAGAAAGAGTTATGGGAATGATTAAAGGATTAGAAAGCATGTCTTTAGAGTAAATGGCTTAAGGAGCTAAATGTAATTATTATAACAAAGAGATGTTTAAAGGGTCCCTTGATTATAGTGTATAAGTACTTACGCAAAGAACAAATATTTAATAGTGTGTTCTTTGGTATAGCAGAGAAAGATACAGCAGGATCCAATGGCTGAATGTTAAAGTTACACAAATTTAGACTGAAAATAAGGTGTACATTTTTAACAGAGTAAATAACCATTGAAACAACTTTGCAAGTGATAAGAGGGGAGGACTCTGAAGATTCAAGCCAAGGGGACTATTGTGTGTTCTGGGACTATTCTTCTTAAGCATACGAGATTTGAATAAAATCATAGTGAGGGCCCTGGAAAGAGGATCCCTACATTGATGGGGTCACAAATAGATGTGCAAAAGACACAAGAAACATCTTCTATAACTAGCCATAGTGTGAGCAAGGCCTGTGTATGATTTCCCAGCACAGCTGTAATACTGTATTTGCCATAACTGAAATTTGTTGAGCTGAAACTTCTATTTTTTGGGGAGTATGAACAAATGTTGGTTGAAGCAGTATTTTTCTCTTTTCTGTCTGTGGTCATGTCTGAGAGAGTAGTAATATCTCATTGAGCCATGGTGTTATATAGTTCCCTTATCATTCTACATGTTGTATAATTAAATAATCAACTTCCTTCCTTTTTGGGTGTGTGAGATATAGGAAAGGAGGGAGAGAGGGAAGGAATTACTCTCCCATCTCATTTCTGGGGGAATTCTTGATAGCTTTACTTTCTAATTACCAATAACTTTTGTGTAAAAACTGTTTACCATATAAATTACTGGAACATTACATCTAAACATAGCTAACAAAAAGGTCATCTCTGAAATTAATAATTATTAGGTTTAGGAAATCCAATGGTTTCCTTAATATTTGCTGTACTATACATAACTTACTCAGAGATGGAGACTTAAATATTTTAGAAGGAAACAAAATTGCTGGGCTGATGATGTATTTAGCTGTACAGGGCAATTTCATTTGATAGCTGTAGAGCAGTAAGCTGAGTTTTTTTGCTGTCACTCTTGTTAGAATTCATGAGTTATTTTAATATAGTAATTACATGCAGCAAAAATTGCTCACTAGGTTTGAGAGACAAATGGGAATTTAATATTTTTTTTCCTGTTTGATTGCCCAATATTTTTACTACATGCATTTGAAAAGGGTCATATACAATACTGGAACCTGACACTGCATGGTTCCTTTATAAAACTTGTATGCTGAAAGATTTATTCACTGTAAGTTAAGGACAACTCATTAAGCAAACAAATGAACTATCCTGAAAGCAATCAGTATTTACTTTAACTGAACAGCATAATAAATAAATAACTGCAGGTAAGTATCTATGGATAATTATCTGAAGTGAATTCAATTTACCTGCTTTAAACCTCAGGCAGAAAAAAAAAACAGAAAATAAAGAGAGATCAAGAAAAATGGATAAGGCATAGTATATATAGCATAAAAAGCAGGACTGTGTAGCACTTTAAAGACTAGCAAGATGGTTTAATAGGTGATGAGCTTTCGTGGGTGTCATGGGTCAGGCCGCCCCTCAGGCTTACAGCCCTGTCATCATCGGGGCATACCTGTCTGCCCCTCTCCTTCACCCGAGTCCTTTTAACCAAATCCCCACCGTTCCATGTCACTATGCAAGGTCTGGAGCTTGTTCAGGGGCTCCTATAGTCTCGGTCTCCCGGGGCACTATGGAACGCCCGTAAGGAAGGAGGGGGACCCGGGCCTGCCCTCGCTCCGGGTCTCGACCCAGGACCCTAAAGGCAGCAGCGCTAGGTTGCTGCCCGGTTGGTGGGGGCTCCCCTGTAACTCACCAACCGCCCAGGTAGGGTCAAGGCGCTGACGCCACTTGCCGTTCCCGTCCTGGGTCACTTCCTCCTTCTCACTGTCTGATCCGCCTTGGCAAAGGTCTCCCCTGAGCCAGCGGATACCGCTCCTCGCTCCCTCCGCATCCGACTTCCCTCTCTCCCGGCCGGAGCATCCTCTCCCCTCTTGCTCTCCCTGGGCATCTTTTAAAATTCCAGCCTCCGTTGGCCCCGCCCCTCTCATCCGGGCACGGAGCGATGACGTCACCCGGGGAGGGGAATCCCCTCCGGGTGCCATCTGTGTCCCTGGCTATCCCCGTGCAGACGGGGCACGTGAGCCGGGGCGCCATCTGCGAGCGTCCACGCTCGCGGTTTCCGGGGCGACCAGACGCCGCGGGTTGCACTCACGCAGCAGTGCCGGCCTTCCTCTTGCCCCTCCCGGGCTCAGGAGTGCGGGGTGCCGTCGGTTCTGGTGCGGCCGGGACCGGTGCTCCGTCACAGTGGGCCAGACCCACTTCCTCAGATCAAATAGTAGAAGAAAGTTGTCACAGCCATATATACCAAAGGATACAATTTAAAAAAATGAACACATATGAAAAGGACAAATCAAATTTCAGAACAGAAGGGGGATGGAGGTGGGGAGGTAAATGTCTGTGAGCTAATGATATTAGAGGTGATAATTGGGGAAGCTATCTTTGTAATGGGTAAGATAATTAACGTCTTTATTCAAATTTGAGTGTAAAGTGTCGAATTTAAGCATGAATGACAGTTCAGAGGATTCTCTTTGAAGTGAAGTCTTAAAAGGTCTTTGAAGCAGGATGTAGGTAATCAAGTCGTTGAGACAATGTCCTTTCTGGTTGAAATTGCAAGAAACTGTTATTTCTTTGTGATCCTGTCTGATATCTGTTTTGTGGGCATTGATCCTTTGGCGAAGTGTCTGAGACGTTTGTCCAATGTACATAGCAGATGGACACTTTCAGCACATGATCTTGTTAGTCTTTAAAGTGCTACACAGTCCTGTTTTTTGTTTCAGCTGCACCAGACTAACATGGCTACATTTCTACCACTACATATAGAATACAGAGAATGTATATTATTTTGTTGTGAAGAAAAGTAGTTCCAGTGGATTTAGCCCTTTTGCCTTTGTAACATATTGGGTTCCTGTTCCTCCAAGTCAGTCCCTTCAGTGCAGACTCCTCTGTAGAAAAGCTGCTTTGAAAAGAACACATTTCCAAAGTAAGCACTTGGGGTTCATCTATTTACCAACCTGGTGATTTGACCTGTTACATTTACCAAAACCTAGATTTTGCACATCCTTGCTTAGCACATAGCAGACCACATGAGACTGTTGTACTTCAGCACAAGTGTGACCAAAATCCTGCTCATAGCTGCCAGGATTGTGCAGCTATATGTGAGAAATGATATGCAAATTATTTAATGAGCTAATCTGCACATTAACAAATAATTTGCATATGACATAAACATCGGATCCATGTTATGGTGGGGTAAGACACTGCTACACAAAACTTGTAGATAAGCTGGAGCATTTCTCCGGGTGTTCTATGACCTGGAGATTTTCAGGGATTGCTAAGCTAGGAGGAGGGATTTTAAAGTATTTGGGTAGGTGAGAGGGCAGATGATATCTAGCTTAGCTGTGGTACTGAGACATGACAGGGCTGGCTACTATGTGACATCCATACAAATTGCCTAATACCTGTCAGCCCTCCCATGTCTAGTTGTCAGTTTTAGTGAGAATAATCAGTCTCCCTTCCCCACTGAGTCTTAACCTCCTGCTTGACCACTGCCTTACTGTTCAGAGCTCAGTGCAGAAAGGGGGCAGGCAAAGATAGAGAAGAGCATGTCTGAGAGGAAATGCTTTTAAGAGCTAGGCCTGTCATACTGAGGTATTTAACTCTTGCTCCTTTCTTAGACTTGACACCTGCTACTGTGCAAGAGTGGCTGTCAGTAGGCAGCTGAACAAAGTCATATTCTTCATCCCAAAGGAGAAACTCTCACAGGGCTAGGCCATGTTTTTTGAAATCTGCCTTGAGGAAACAACTGCATTGCTCCAGGAGCAGCCCAGGAATCCTGCTGTTACCTGAAGTGTCACAATCTGCCTCCCAGTCTTGCCCAGCTTGCTCTGGGAAAGAAGTAACCTCTTCTAGGCCATTATTCAGCATGTGGGCTCAGATACATGAGCCAGTACATTTAAGCTGTGCGCTTTTCTAAGCCCCTCTGACTCCTCCCCATCCAAATTGTGCAGGGCCATGAAGCAGCATCTTTGTGTCCTTCTCTGCAACCTGTAGTGTGGGTAGCTTCTCTGAAAAAGTAGCAGGGGACACTTTATGCACTTTTATTCCCATGCGTGAGTGTAAAGATAGTGATAGTCTTGCTGACTGTTCTTCTTCCTATATGTCTCAGGAGAGTGTGATAAGCCTTGAAAGTCTGACACACTCCCAGACCAAAATCAGAATTTAGTATATATGGGCAGGAAGCAGTTTGATTATACACAGCACAATGAAAATTATATCACTGTTACTGTGCCTCTTGGGCTACCCTACAGAGTTTTTGCGCTAGAATGGCCATTTTTGCACAAAAACCTGTGGAACTTCCACACCTCAAGTGTGTTTTTGCACAAGAAATTTTACAGTAGAACAGCAGAACAGAGGGCTTTTTGCGGTGTAGGTATACCTCTTTCTGTGAGGAATAACTCCTTTATGCGCAAGAGTTCTTACCCAAAAAAGTGTGTGTGGATGCTCAATAGGGGTTTCTTGCACAAAAGGAGACTATCAGAAAAAGCACAGGTGCTCTGATGGCCATTCTGTTAATGGCAATTAGAGCTTTCTTGTGCCAGAGTGTCCGTGCAGTGTGGACGCTCTCTTGTGCAAAAGCACATCACTTTTGCAATGTGCTTTTGTAGTGTGGACGCGCTTTTGCTCAAGACGTTTTTGCAGAAGATCTCTTCCGCAAAAAGCTTCTTGCACAAAAAGCCTGCAGTGTAGATGTAACCTTGATGTGTTTCACTTACTACCCCTTTAGTATCTCACCAGCTACTTATCACTTGGTTAATCCTCGTGAAAGATGCAGTTGCTTAAATCATAGTTCAGCTCGGTTTTACCTCATAAAACAAAACAAAATGACAATGGGCTTGACACAGCTGCAAGTGGCTATTACCTCAAGAAAGTGTAGCATCATCCCTCCATCATGTGCTCAATGTGCTCACTCGTTCCCAATGCTGGTTCATGCAGCTCTTCTGCATTAGTATTCAAAACAGGGAAAGAGAAAGAGAGAGCTACATGAGCTAATTAATTATAGTGATCTGCAAAGACAAGTTACACACACCACACGATAAAAGATCATGCCTCTACTCTAAACATTTCTGTCTCTCTCTAAAAATGTAGCATGGATGGGCTAATGGACTAGCTAAAGGAAGCCACCTGGACCTTCACATCTTCCTTGGATTTAACCAGAAGGTCAATTAGATTTGGTGTGGTTCAGTTAAGGGACTCCTCCTTTCCATGTGTCTCTCACAACATGCTACTGCAGCTACTTCTTTTTGCAACTTTGGCTTCTCTACATTTTCAATGTTCTCCCAGATGACAATGAGTCTGTCTATATGGCTGCTGGACCTCAACAGCATTCCATGCAAAAGATGGCCTATGTAAAAGTTGGTCTGCTTTGTTATCAGTAACATACAACCAGCAGCACCTTTCTGGTCAGATTTTTGTAAGTACTGTGACCCTCAGACTGGAGAGCCACCACACAATGGTGGAGGGCAAATATATCAGTCCTTGAATGGCAAAGCAAAGAAGTTATTTCAATTAAGGGCTGTCTATGACAGTGTTTCTTAAACTTTTTAAAACGGAAGAACACCAAGGACTTTTGTTGAGCAAAAAAAAAGAAAAAGAAAAATAGGGTCGGAGGGGAAAAAGTCTCCAGTCCTTTTAAGGGTGACCATTTTGAACTCTGTTGTTCTCTGTGGCACACTGGTGTGCCCAAAACACAGTTTAAGAAACACTGGTCTATGACCTTTAAAATTCCCCTCTTCAGAGAGGAAGGAGAAATGAAAGATACGCTGCAGAAGGGCTAGTGACTGCTGGGAGAAAGGCTTTTCCTGAGAGGAAGGTTGCCTTCCTCACTGTAATCAAATGAGCTAATGAACAGTCTAGGAAAGGGCTGGCCAACGTAAGAGGGTTATATGTCAGAAAGGTAACAAGGTAAGGAGGGCGGGGGGGAGGCAAGCATGGTATGCTGATATGCTGGAGTATGGAGGAATGTGGCTATGTGGGAGATGGGGATGCTGCAGTGGAAACTTCGTTGTCTCATTAATGCATCAGACGGAGCTTAGTCAAATATATCTTCCCTTTTCGTGTTGAGGCTGGAGTAAGGAGGGATTGGTATTAATTACCAACTGATTGGTGATATAATTACAAGATCTTAAATATGCCAGGAAGATATTACGGGGGAAAGAATAATGTAGCACCCACTCTTAGACTTGTAGAGCAAACACAGAACAGTGACGCCTCAGAAGCACTAGACCAAAATATTTTTCACTTACTTTCAGGAGGGAAAGATAAAGAGCTTGCTTTTGGCCAAGTTGAGTTTGTTAATAAGATGCAATATGCCTGGAGATGTTACCCTGAACTAAAAATTAATTTGTTTGGATCAGGCAGATCCAGAGCAGACAAATAAAGAGGGTGGAGAGATATTGCATTAGCAGATCTTAATGCAGGATCTGACTTCACCTGTATTGGTATTTTCTATTGTAAAGCAATTAAGTTCCTTTTGTAGATAAGAATTATGTGGATATACCTTGCTCAGAAGAAAGTTTACATAGGAATTAATGGCTTAAATTACGTAAAGAAAAGGATTCTTTTTAACAGATTTTTGTTTGAGTGCTGTAGAGATCTGGAGACTCTGATCTTTATTTTTTAAAATATCCTGTGTTACCAATTAATACTGGTAAATTGTTAAAACTGGAAGAACTTTGCAGGGGAACCTGTTTATTTGTTTGGCCTTTCAAGTAGAGTTGGATTTCAGACTAGCAATTTCCATTCAATTTTAGAATGTGTTTGGAGAGGGGCATTAAGGCTAGATCTTTTCGGTATGATACAGTTCCGAATTTTATGAGTCAATGGGCATACTAGGTGTGATGCTAGGTGTGCTGTAGGATGAAGACTGTATTTGCAACCTCTTCAAAAAAATGGATCTGCCTACAAAGTCTGAAGCCACATGTTAAAGTGCTGCTCTGGAACATCTACTCTTTCATTTGCTGGCACACACACAGTGTGAAAGTTTCAAACAAAGATAACTTTTAACTATGTTTACGGGTCTCTGTTTCACTTGCATAGTGATCCTAAACATTCATTTAAAACACCCATCATCAACCACCTGATGTCTTACTTTCCTTCCTATTTTCATGTTTGTGGCTTTATTTGCTTTCTGTGTTGTTTTTTTTTTTACTTATTTTTACTGTTCTATGTTTGTGCACTATTAATCAAATTAAGAGTTGGCATCCCAAAGATGAGTGTATGCCTTTTTCTCTCCTTTCCAGTATAAATAAATATTGTATTAATATTTGCAAGGAGAGCATAACTGTTTCCAGTTGATCCATAGATTGCTTTAGCATCTTAAAGCTGAGCTATGTATGGATAATAGACATTTTGGTGTATTTACTAGCTTGAGTTGTTAGGATGATAAAACACAGGTAGTACCAGGATAGTGTTAATTTTCTTTATATTTGACATTAAATATACATTATAAGCATTGCTCCTTATTAACTACTCCTTGTTTTAAAAGTTTTGTCTTAGGTACCTAAGAGCTGTTTAAAATATATATTTATATTAAGGTTTTTGGTTTGTACTGGTGGTGCACATAAGAAAATTCAATGTGCCAAAAGGATGGAAAATGTTAGAGGGAGCACTGCTTATTACTACAGTGTTTGCATTTCACAGCTCTAATTTAGAATCTCTAGGATACTACTAAACACTCTTTCTGGCAGAAATGGCTGATGCTGGCTACACAATGTACTGTTATTTTGTAAATGATATTGAACGATCTTGAGACACAGTGTTGCCAGGTTATCAGCTCTGCGGCACACTGCATTGCTCCATGGATTTTACAGTCCTAGTGGCAGCAACATCACCTTATTTTTCTCTTTATCAGCCAGTTAACTATCAGGTAAATCCTAAGTATACAACTGTAGTATACAACAAAATGGCTGTTATTTTACAATGAAGTACATGATCTTTTCACATGGTGCTCCCTTATATATTTCTATATAGTCTTATTTAAGGGCCTACAATTATGAATTCACCTAGGGCCTACAAAGAGCTTAATCTGGCCCCACCTACTTTATAAATGTTAAAAAACTAGCCAATTAGCCCATCATAAGACGAGATTTTCAGGTCTTCTCTCCTGAGCTCTCTCGCTCTGTCTCTGCCTCTCTTTCTCTCCTCCTACTGCCTCCCTCCCCCCTCTCAACTCTCCTCTGCCTCTTGCCTCTCTCTTCGTCTCTTTATTTCTCTTCTCCCCCTCCTACCTCTCACTCTCCCTTTCTCTTTTCTTCCTCCTCCTGCGTCTCTCTCCCCTCCGTCTCTCCCCACCCCCCTTCCCCTTGCTCTTCCCCTTCTCCTTCCCTCCCATCGTGGTGCTTGACTGAGTGCTGCCTGTTCAGCTGGGCTGCCGCGAGGGAGGGGGCAGTGCGGTGATATACATTGCCAGGGCGCGGAGCCATGTACGTCACTGCCGTCCCTTCCCCTCCCACACCGGGGGAGCCCAAACAGCCCCCTGCAGTACTGGCTCACCCGGTGGCCTGACTGAGGGGCGGAGCACTCAGCTGAGTGCCACAGCGGGAGGGGAAGGGGGGCGGTGACGTACATGACCCCGCCCTCTGGCCACGTATGTCACCGCCCCACCCTCTTCCCCTCCCTCCATGGCAGCTCGGCTGAGTGCTGTACGCTCAGCCGGGCCGCTGCGGGGGAGGAGGGGCAGGGTGGTAACGTACACAGCCAGGGGGAGGGGCTGTGTATGTCACCGCCCCCCCTTCCATTCTCTTGCGGCGGCCCGGCTGAGGGGTGCACCACTCAGCCCCACGGCGGGAGGAGGAAGGGGGGGCAGTGACGTACACAAGGACTCCGGCTGTGGCCAGTGGCTGCACCCCCCCCACCAGGTCTGCTTCCTGCCCCCCTCCTTTCATCCAGCCCCACAGCCCCCGATCCCCCCCCAGATCTGTTTCCCACCCCCTCTTCCTGCTGGCCAGCCCCATGGCCCCGCGGACACCTCCCCCCCCACCAGTGCTGCTTCCCTCCCCCCTTCCTCCGGGCCCCCCCATCCTCCCCTCCAGCCCCACAGCCCCCAGCTCTGCTTCCCACCCCTCTTCTGGCAAGCCCCACTCCCTCCCCTTCCCTGCGTGGCGTCTGCCCCTCTTCCCCTCCCTCTGTGGTGTGCTGCGCCTCTGAGCTGGGAGCAAGCGGCGGCAAGCGGCCCTTTGGGGTCCACGCTCCCCACGCATGTGGACCACGGATCCCCAATGGCTGCTTGCCACCCTGGGCCCAGCTGAGCGGCACTCCCGCCGGGCCCAGCTAAGCAGCGCAGCTCTGGGCTGAACAGCCACCAAGGGAGGGGAAGGGGGGCGGGGCACTGATGTACACGGACAGGGGGCGTGGCCATATACGTCAGCGTTATAGACTCACAGACAATGGGCTACTATATTAAAAAGTAAACTTGAGTGAGAAATAAAATCTCTTTAGAGTGGAACTGATTTACTGCAATTCCCTCTAGCTCCTTCCTTCCCATCTCTGAGTCTCATAAGGCAAAGGAGGTGCCTTGTCACAGCATAATCTGCAGTCCCTCTGACCATGAAGTTGAATACAGGGCATATATTAGTTATAAATAGAAATGATTAAGGACTTAATTGTATTACCTGTAGGCACAAGTCAGACAGTGATGAGCAGGGCAGGAACATGGCCACTGCATTAACAAGTGATGGGCAGCCATTGCATGATTGTTAGGTTTGCCGTCCCTCCAGAATTGGCCTAGAGTCTGCTGGAATCAGCATAGCTCTCCCAGTGACAACTGAAAGAAATCCAGGAGATTTTAATAGGGTATTTAAAGAAAATTACATTATATCATGTTGAAATAGCTTCAGTCAAACTTGACAACCCTAGTGACTATTAGAAAATGACTACGTACTTTGTATATGTGTAATGTCAACAGGAGGAACCAAACCTGGAATTTATGGAGCTTAGTGCATGAGCCTCTACCACTTGAGCTAAAAACCAGCTGGCTCACAGCTAAGGCTATAGAGCAAGGCCATTCTTTCTGTCTGTAGGTGGTCTACATGCCATTACATAGGACCGAGAATTACATTTTGCAGCTGCGTGGGTTACATATGCAGGATATATGTGAGGTATAAAATAGGGATGTTAAATTTAGATTAATTGGATAATCAAATTGTCGATGAAATTTGCATTGACTATTCGATATTCAATAAAGGCACCTCTGCGTTTGAAGTATAGAAACATCCCCAGGGCTGTTGCTACATTTCTAAGGCGAAAGCGTTGCAAGAAGCACAGGGCCAACAGGAGACTCAAGCAGTTCCCCACTAGCCCTGTGCTCCCCGGTGTTTCAAATAGGCAGCGCTACATGAAGCCTGGGGGGTCAGCTAGGGTCTCTGAGTCCCCAGCTGACCCCCCGGGCTCCATGCAGAGCTGCCACTTTGAAATACCATGGGGAGCGCAGCATCAGACTCCACACGGCATTTCAAAGTGGCTGCATCACATGGAACCTGGAGTTAGTGGGGGAGTCCCCAGCTGACCCTGGGCTCCACATGGCATTTCAAAGCAGCAGAACCACATGGAACCCAGGGCAAGACCCTGGGCTTCATGTGGCATTGCCACTTTGAAGCACTCCTCCCTCCCCTGCTGCCACTTTTTGATAGAGACAGCAAAGAGGAGGAAAGAGAGTAGTTGACTAGTGTGTTGTCTGGTCATTCACATCCCTAGTATAAAAGGGCTTATCAGACTGAGTTTGGGATGAGCACAGATGGCAAGCCTGGAACTGTGCATTAATCTCAAACAAGTGTGTTCTTCACGGGTAAAGACAAGCACTGCACCATTGCTACAGCAAGATTAACAGTACCACAAAGAGAGATGCACAATAACCCTGACTTCCCTTACACCTACTTATGTGTAAGTGAAGAGTACCTCTTTTGAATTCAAAGGAGTTACACTGGTTTTATACCAGTGTGAGATGAAAATCAGAAATAACGCATTTAATACACCTCTCAAATATTGCTAAAATAACTTTCTGTGCATAAGGTGTTGAACTTCAACATCCAATATTTTTGAGTCTCCCATCTAAAGACTTGTGCTACAGGCCCTAATGTGAAGATGGGAATCTCCTCTTTCTATTGATTTAAAGATTTTGTTCCTAGCTGCAATGGACAATGAGTGATCCAATGTTACACCTGCTAACACAAGAATTAATAATGCCCTTGCTGAGCTAAAGCCACTTTAATATGAGCTAAAATTCCACATTTGAGAGAAGAAATACACATTTCTGTGGTATGTTGAATTAAAATATGTAGTTTGTCATATCTTCTCAATGATTTGGGCTGACAGAATAAGTCCGTGGAAAGACCAGTCAGTGGATGTAATATAAACCCTTGTCATATAAATATTGAAAAGTGGCTGTGCTTAAATCCTGCTGGAATAATCTGGATTACTGTTCTCATACTTTCTGGGGGATTCAGGACAGCTTCTTACAGATATTCTGGTCCTTGGGTGTTGGCACTTCTGGTGCACAACACTCACCCACTGAAAGGTCTTCTGCATCTCTCCTGCAGAAGAGTAAGATGGGATTTCGGTATGAGATTTAATAGGCAACCTCTTCCTTTTTCTCTCCCCTACCATGGATAAATTAGAGAGTTCTCAGTTATTATTTCAACTCTGAAACAGCACTTCTGAATTTCAGAACAAGTATTTTGTAAATCTTGTTTTCACTTTCATTTTAATAGAGTTCAAACCCTCTGGCTTTCACTGATAGATTGCATTCTGTTTAGAGGTTTATGGAGGGGAAAAACAGTCGACATTTCTACCCTCAAACTGGTTTTGAGTCAGAACCCTACAAACCTGCTGAATTTGGTACAATTTCCACCCTGTTACAAACTAATGGCTTGTGACACCTGCCCACAAATGCTTGTCAGCCGACGGTCAGGACAGTGTGTGTGTGTGTGTGTGTGTGTGTGTGTGTGTGTGTGTGTGTGTGTGTGTGTGTTACCGAGAAAAGGTTTAACATCCGTGTCTTTACCACTAGGACTGGGGTCCCGTCGCGGAGGGCAGCCAACAGGGGGTATGTCTACACTACAAAGTTAATTCGAACTAACGGACGTTAGTTCAAATTAACTTTGATAGGCGCTACACTAGCGCTCCGCTAGTTCGAACTTAATTCGAACTAGTGGAGCGCTTAGTTCGAACTAGGTAAACCTCATTCTACGAGGACTAACGCCTAGTTTGAACTTACTAGTTCGAATTAAGGGGTGTGTAGCCCCTTAATTCGAACTAGTGGGAGGCTAGCCCTCCCCAGCTTTCCCTGGTGGCCACTCTGGCCAACACCAGGGAAACTCTATTGCCCCCCCTCCTGGCCCCGGACCCCTTAAAGGGGCACGGGCTGGCTACGGTGCCCGTGCCAGGTGCAAGCCTGCCAGCACCCAGCCAGCAGACCCTGCACCTGGCACGGCTCAAGCCAGCCACCTAGTCCACGACCTCCGCACTAGGCACAGGAAAGCAGCCGTCTAGGGCAGGAGAGCTGTCAGCCTCGCCACCCAGGAGCAGGTTTTCATGAAATCAAGGTGGTCCACTGAGACCCCCGACCCTGAGCCCTGAGCTTAGAATGTCCGTACTGGGTCAGACCAAAGGTCCATCTAGCCCAGTAGCCTGTCTGCTGACAGCGGCCAACCCTAGGGACCCTGGAGGGGATGGACCAAAGACAGTGACCAAGCCATTTGTCTCGTGCCATCCCTCTCCAGCCTTCCACAGACTTCAGGCAGGGACACCACTCCTACCCCCTGGCTAATACCACTCCATAAACCCAACCTCCATGAATTGATCTCACTTCTCTTTAAACTCTGTTCTAGTTCTAGCCTTCACAGCCTCCTGCAGCAAGGAGTTCCACAGGTTGACTCTTTGCTTTGTGAAGAAGAACTTTCTGTTATTAGTTTGAAGCCTGATACCCATTCCTTTCCTTTGGTGTCCTCTAGTACTTCTATTATGGGAACTAATGAAGAACTTTTCTGAATGCACCCTCTCCACCCAACTCCTGCTTTTATAGACCTCTATCATATCCCCCCTCCATCTCCTCTTTTCTATGCTGAAAAGTCCCAGTCTGTTTAGCCTCTCTTCATATGGGACCTGTTCCAAACCCCTCATCATTGTAGTTGCCCTCCCCTCTCCCAGCCTCTCTCTTCCCCTCTCCCACCTCCTTTTCCCAGTCTCCCCCAGTTTTGTTCAATAAAGAGAGATTCTATTTTTGAACACAATTGTCCTTTATTTTGTACATCAGGAAGGGGGGCTAGGGAGGGGTAAGTGGAAGGAGGTTAGGGAGGAATGGGGTATGAGCCCCCGATGGGGAGGACTGGGCTGGCTCTGCGGGCTTCTGGGGGTGGAACCTCTCCTGCAGTCCCCCAATTGCCTCCTCTCCCCAGATGGCAGCCTGCGGCAAGTGCAGCCGGTCTGATGACCGAGTGCTGTGATGTGCCCAGTGTGGGTACTCTGGGCAATCCAAGCCAGGACTGCTTTGCAAGCGGGGCACCCCTGAGAACTGTCTGTCTGGGGTGGGAGTCGGGTCCCTTTAAGCACAGCCCTTGGCTAGCCTGAGACAGCAGCTCCACGCTCTAAGTCCTCATCTGATGCCCTGCCGGCACTGCTTCCGGCCATCCTTAACCCCGGTTCAGTGTCCACTCTGTGTGGACATGCTAGTTCGAATTAGAAGAACGCTAATTCGAACTAGTTTTTTAGTCTGGATGCGTTAGTTCGAATTAGCTTAGTTCGAATTAACTAATTCGAACTAAGTTAGTTCGAATTAGCACTGTAGTGTAGACATACCCAGGCTGACAAACGCCCCAGAGTTTATAGGAAGAGCTTATTACATCTCAGATTTTAGCTGCTAGGATACAGGATCCCTTCGCAGCAGGCAGTCTGGGAAAGACTGAGAGATGCCCCAACGGATCTGTCACCTGGGAGTGACATGATCCAAAATGCCCAAGCTCTTCCTATATCTGTCCCTTATGACCAGCTGAAGTTCTTTTAAATTGTGCTTGGTTCTGTTACAGCAACTGAAGGAGTCGGGTTAAAACTTAAACAGTTACAGGTTTATTAAAAAGACTTATAAAAGCATATGGTTACAATGGCTATTGCTCTCTTTCTTAACTGCTAGCAAATACAGATCTTAAAAATGGTTACAAAGAAAATAAAGATAGAAAATAGAAGTAACACCAAGTGACAGCTTAATCTTTAAAGAGCTCTAAGTCTATGTGTACACTTAAGACAAAGGACCACATCCAGGTACAAGTTTTACCCCCTTCTGTGCCTCTCGGTCCCAGCATGTCAGGCCAGGGCCAGTCCCTCAATTTCTAGGAAAGACGGATACGAGGTGGGCGTCCCCATGGAACCTCAGGAGGTCAAACACCTAACCTGACCAGCAGATAAATGGTAGATTGACTCTCAGAGTAAATGTGCTGCTGGACCCATCTATATACCCCTGGGGGCCCGTATCCTCTTTCTTATCTAAGATGCCAATTGTACTGGTCCGTTTTGTGGCACCAGTTCTTACAAGCAAGTTTCAACTTAATTTACACTTGCAAGAGAGATAACTAAATTGTGAATACTAGACATTTTTTTACTGGGCGAGAGATTTCTCTCCCCGCGGACGGCTGTGTGTTCGTATCAATATGGGTTTTAGTCAAGGGCACTCCTCGGCAGCCCTTTGGTCAGCAATTGGCATATCTCTCTTTACACCCATTCACGGTCACAGCAGCCGGCCATATCCGGACTTCCTGCTCCAAGGCTTTTACTGCTCTGTGTGCCCTGAATGTTCCAGGCAAGCAAAGATGGATGTTACAGGGGGTTCCTGTCTGTAGGTCAGTCAGCTGTTCCTTTTTTTCCTCTTGGACTCTTTAGGGCTGGCTGGTTGTTTGCTTCACTATTTTCTACTAGTTACTGTTTTTAATTTCTTTTTCTATCTTTGGGTAAGGGGGAAAACAGATTAAGTCAACTATTTCCACACGGAGGAAACTTCTGTAGGGGAAAACAAGCCGTCTGTCTTTATTTCCATTTGGCAGTCAGATGCTGCTTGTATCTGACCAGGCTTTTACTTCATTTTTTATCATCTCTTGCCTGAAAATTGTCCTGTCTAGGTAATGTTGACATTGATATCTGTCATATAGAGATAACTGGCATCCTATACATTCCACGGATAGTAATACATAGAAAGCTGAAAAACATATCTGCCTTTTTGGTTAATATTTAACTGAAATAACACAACACTGCTGACAGTAAGAATTTTTTTATACCCCTGCCTTTTTAGATCTGTCTTTGTACTCCTCTGTGAATAGCAATTAAATACTAATTAGAGAGGAACATTTTCTCCTTTTGGTAGACTCTTGATATTTTTGTCTCACAATGTATACATAAATGTAAGATGTATAATGGAGAGGTGTAAAACTTGCATATACTGTATCAGTATTCGTTTTATGAAAGAAAAGTGAAGGTTTCATAGGATGGTTCTCACTAATTAATCACGTTCATTTAAATACCCTGTTTTAAGCATAAATAAAAGATAAAGAATGTATGATATTTGTGAGCAGGGTCACTGGAGTACAGAATATCTATCATTATGTCTGTTACATTGTTTTCCAGCTAGCACTATTCTCAATTAGAAAAATTTATGAACTGGAATGATTATAAATATACCCATCCCTGGTCTTAAAAGCAATGCAGAAAGTGATCAGATTTCTGTGGTATAATTACTTGTCTTATATTTTTCTGTTGCTATATTTTTACTGTTGTACCTTTCAAAATCAAAGAGGGGACAGTACAATTTAATACACCTTTAATATGCTTCATTTTTTGCTTTAGCTCTGAACCCTTGAGCATTGCTTTAATTTACTAACCTCATTAAAACCAAGTTAATAATGTGAATGAATATTGCTCTTTCTCCTCTTAACTAGATTTGCAAGTTCATATCCTTACATCTGAGTTGAACTGAAGGTAGGAGAAAAACATTCTTTCATTCTGCTTGGAATCCCTGTTTTCAGAAGCGGCATGGAGACATTATTAAGCACAAAAAGGATCAACGTATATCTGCTTTTTTTTGGATTAAATTTGACAGCAGCTATTGAAATACCATTATCAGGTGAGCTGAAGCTATTCACTGAATACTCTGCTTTCTTCCTCCCCTGAAAAACACGTTGCTTCCTATCCCCATTTTAGGTGTTTGCTTTTAAATTTTATTCTGCCTTACCATGGCCTTCTGGGAATTTATGCATTGTAAAACCTTAAGTTATTTTCTTCAGACCCTTTTAGACGCTAGAGTAAACTGATCGAGTTAGCGCATCACTGACCTTTGAGATCCTACCCTCTAGTCGGGTCAGAAATTTCAGTTCTCTCCTATACATAAATCTCTCTCTTTTTGGCTATGAGTCTTACTGCAGCTTGTCTGTTATACCTATCCATTTATTTATTTGCCTTGCAACCTGCAACTAGATTTTCAAAAGAGAACATGTGTGGCTCTCTAGGAAGAGTTTTATCCCAGGACAATATTTCCATCACTTGAATGCTGCTTGCTGGAGCACCTACTTTACCCATGCCTGGCCATGGTACACATCAAACGGCATATTTTACAAGGCTAGTTCTTCAGTTCATGTGTAAAAAATGTAATGCACTTCATGAAAGGCCAATCCCACTGAGATCAGTGCCGCTGGCTGAAGGAGCAAAGGGAGGAAGGTTTATCCCCCAAACTACATTTTATGCAGGCAACTAAATAACTCTGATTGCATACTAGTTTTGTTTTGGAAAAAAATCTTATCCCGTAAACATTGTTAGATGAATTGTCTCAGAAACATGGATTATTTTTCTAGACATTCAGGGCCTGATCTTCAAATATATTTTGGGGTCTGGACCCCTAAGGACTGTTGAGTGTCTGTGTCTCAGACACTGCAACCATGAGGGGCTTATAAGAAGTTTAAAAAATTGTTAGGATTCCATTGCAGTTTTAAGGCACTGTGGCTCCAAGCAAGAACTGTGAGTGACCCTTTCTTTTGGAAGTGGCTAGTACTTGGATAGCCAGGAGAATTCCATGCCCTCAAGTATGTACCAGATGGGATTTTTAGCCAAGGGTGTGACAGGTTCCTTGGGCATTCACCTAAATGTAACCACAAACTCTGGGGAACCATCTATCCCTTAATTGTTTGAATTAAATGTTTATATGTTAATCAAATGGAATTATGTATGAATATTTATAAGCTAGTGGGAAAGGATGGACTCAGTAGAGATGCAATGCGTTTGATAACACATGGTACAGCAAGATGCTACGTTGTATTTGAGCCATGTATGAGCTTCATGGCTAGTTTGACTTAAAAGGGAAACCAGAAAATATTCTGGCTGTGTGTAAAAAATGTGATGATCTGTTATCCCAGTTTACAGTGCAGAGTACAGTCTCTCTTATGTGTCTCTGTTACTCAGCACTTTAAATCCCGTAGAAAATGTAGTGAAACATCATTGGTTTGCTTTATGCATAGTAATGATGCATATTCCTTCCACAAATGAATGAAAATGGTATAATCTTTCTATAGTGGACCCAATGTTAAAGAGAGAATGATTTACCATGTAGTGTATATGTGTATAATATATGTATATGTGTGTGATATATATGATACTTGTATAGGTATGTATATATACAGAGAGAGAGAAAAAAAACACATCAGGCTAATAATTTAATCTCCTTAAAATTATTAAATTCAGTCCAACATGAAATAGATTAATGCTCTAGCAAGCAAGACATAGGTAATGACTGACTTTTATGGGAATATTTCTATTCTGAGTCACAGCTCATCATTTCATAATGATCAGCTATGACTAACAATAGAAATATATATATATATATATATATCTCAAATAAAAATAATATGGGAAGTATATAATTCTCCATCTTCCATTTTATTGAAGCTCATATGTATTTTGCACATATTGGCTTTTTCTGCAGATTTGCCTCCTTGACAGATTAGTAATTAAGGGGAAAGTATCTTCTAGTCACCTGGCTTTTAAAAACATTGCTCACAAACTCACAGATGACAAATTAGAGCTCAATACAGACAGTCCCCGACCTGCGACGTGATCGGTTCCTGGGGAAGTGTTGCAAGTCAGGGGTGTCGTAACTTGAACCTGCATTTATGATAGGTGTCATACACTGTCATAAATGCGGACCGATGACATAAATCAGGGGGTTTCCATCCCTTCCACACTTACAGAAATGGCCATAAGTGCGGAGGATCGCAACTCGGGCCATTGTGAGGCGGGGGTTTCCTGTACAGACATGAGCATTAGAAAGTCAACCTCCCCTTTTTGCTACCTGTAGCATATGTTGGAAGAGACTGTGATCACTCTTGTGGCTTTATGAGCCAGAGCCATTCAGGGAAATGGAAGCAAAAACACCGGCTATATTGCAGCCTCTTGATGCATTATGATTTCAGACAGGAGAACAAGTTATGATGCCTTTGTGGGGTGAACGTAGGAATGGCGGAGCAGAATCTTTTCTGTTCATGCAGCTGCCATCACTGTTCTAAAGCAGTGTGAGCCAAAGCCCATTGATATCAATGAAAAAACATTGACTGACTCCAGTGGCCTTTGGATCACCCTCCAGGCAAGGATCAATGTATGAGGAGGGTAGGGCAAGAGCCATATTATTACTTCATTGGAATATACTTCCTATGTCTCCTGGAAGGCTTTAGTCAAGTGCCGCTAAACCTCTCTTTTGGTGCTCAGACTCCTGAAACATTCATTTCGCAATGTTGACAGTGTTTTCATCATCAGGAAAATATTTATAAAGACACTTCCAAAATGTTTGCAGGGATAATGTATTTGGGTCTGACAACCTTGACATCCTACTCATTATCCTTGTAAATAATCTGAACTCCACTTAGCTTTGTTTGACTAGCAGTTGATCTAATCAGATGTTCTCTGTTCAGTTGCACAGGTTCCAACAATTACAGAGCAGTCAAGGACCCTAGTTGCATACCCTTTTGATGAAGACTTTACAATGAAATGTGAAGCAAAAGGAAATCCACAACCCATGTAGGTGTTTCTTTAAACTAGAGGACTAATCAAAAGTTTGTTTTCTTTTCTACCTCTGTTAGCCGTTGTCTAAACATGGTTCTTACTTTGCAGGGAAAGGAAAAAAATGATGCATTCCAATGTGCTCATAACCTGGGGGAAAGGTTAAGTTTTGTATTCTCTGTTAGGCCACCCAACTTTTGTTGCTTGATCTCTTCCACTCACTCTATGAATGGAGATTAACATGACTTTTCTTGTTTTGAAAGGTTTTATTTCTCAGATTTTCCCCCACAGTTACATAAGGCTGATTCATCAGAATTACAAAAGATATGAGGAGTGTAATGGTGTAATGGAAGTCAAAGGGTACCAGTATCCACTTCCTTTTCACACTGCTTAGCCTCCTATCCCCAGTGAAAATACCAGACCCATTAAGTATCAAATGCTCACATTGAAAATGAATTTAATATTTTATATGTGCTTAATATCACAAAAGCTTTCTCAAATATAAGCACAGGATAATATTTTGCATCACTTATTTTAATATACATTTGTGGTTTTGGTAATATACTTTCTGAAGGTGTGTTCAATGTGGATTAAATTATTTATTCACTAGCTGTATGTGTGATTGTGACTGTAGAGTTTTGATATTCATTATTCCACAAAGCAAACCAAGTTTAAAATGTGGTGAATTTAATACAACTTTCATTTTAATATTAAAGAAGACACAGTCATTTTCAAGATGCTTCAGACTGGAGCTGTGCAGTTTGGTAACAACTTGTTCTCTTTCATTTTGTTACTGACTGAAAGGTCAGTGTGGGTTCACTGAAAAGTTTGCCAAGAGTTGCTAATCTTCTGAATAGGGCAGGTCGGAAAACTGAATACTCATTGAGAACATTTTTTTTCTCATTCTGAATTAAAGTAAAACGTCAACATTTCTCACAAGTTCAAATGAAAAAAAATTATTTGGGACGATCAAAACTTTTGTTTCAATAATGTCAAAACATAGTATATATAATATTATGTGTAGAGATGCATGTGTACACACAACTGCACATGTGCACACACATACACACACACACACATATATTTAGAGATTTGTACTTTCTGTCTATGAGTCCATCTGTCTGCTGATCCATTTTTTTCAAGGACTTCTCCTAAACCATAAGAGCTAGGACCACCAAATGTGGTAGGCAGCTTCCTCTTATCCTAACTTAAAGCAAGGTCAGTGTTTCGTTGTATCAGAAAAATGAGATGTGCCTGGAATTTGGAAAGGGAGGGGCTGAGCGGAGGGACACCATACTTACTGTCAGCACTGGGAGTAGCGAGTGCAGGGAACAACTGTACTGCAGAGTGACCACTGGGGGCAGCCACATCACCATGGGAGTGGCCAGCTCGGGACACAGCGGGCCATCTTGCCTGCCACCAGCTGAGGTAAGTGGCCTGCCTGCCCCCAGTCTCTGCCCCTGAGCCTCAGCACTGGATCAGGGGAGAGGAGAGTCCCTGGGAGCCATCAGGAGGCCTGCCCATCCCTTTCATATTCCTCTCTGACCCTGGGCCAGGTTCCCCCTTCAGCCCTGGGCTAGGTCGGGGGCGCACTGGTGGGAGGCCTATGCAGGCCCTACGCCTGCCCTCAGGCTGGACCTGGGTAATGCAGGGTAAGATTTCTGATATTATATAAAAAATCAAAATGAAACTTTTTTTTATTTTGATACAATGTGGAAACTAAACACTTTTAACTTCAGTTAGTTCTTGACACTATTGAAACAAAACGAGAGATTCATCAGTTTCTTCAAAATGAACATGCTTATGCAGAATGTTTAGATTCCAATAAACTTCATTCTCCAATTAAAAAAACATTGCAATTAGGAAATTTTCAGCCAGCTTTACTTCTGAATGAATCTAGTCTAGTTTCAAGCCAATTTGAACTGAGTTATGAGTAAATAAAGTAGGTAAAACTTTATTTATTGAGCTTGTATCAAAATCTCACAAAAATTGAGCTTTTGTGTCAAAACCAAAGACCATTAGAAACATCTCATGTGTATGCTCCAAACTGAAGGAAACTCATTGGATGTAACTAAATTTTTCAAATGTACAAAAGCCACAACCAATGAAAGGATTTACTTGCATGAAGCCCTTCCAATAAACAGCACTAAGTTCTAATTCCCTTAATTGTGGCCAGTATTTTGAGACTGACTTTCATTTATTGTTTTCAGCACTGGATTAATATTTGGAGAGTAAGCCACTTATCTCATAACAACGTGTTCAATACGAGACATATGCCCAATAGCTAATACTAGCTACATTTCTGTCGAGACCTGATCTGATACCATAAAAGTCAAAGGAATTTTGCCATTCCCTGTGATGAATCAGAAATGAGTCCTTGATTACTGTTATGTTTATACTACAGCACATTGTTTTCTAAGATCCTGTGTTTAATGTTTGTATTACCTTTCAGTTTTAACTGGACTAGAGATGAGAAACCATTCAATCTACTATCTGACCCCAGGATAATTACATTCAAAAATTCAGGAAACTTTGTGATCCAAAATCAGGGTATCATAGCTGATTTTCAAGGGAAATATCGTTGTTATGCTTCAAATGAACTGGGAACTGCCATGTCTGAAGAAATCGAACTCATAGTTCCAAGTAAGTTTCTCAAATTAAATTCTGTGTTTCTTTTTTGTTCATAGAATCATAGAACCATACAGCTGGAAGAGACCTCAGAAGGTCATCAAGTCCAGCCCCCTGCTCTAGGCAGGACCAATCCCAACTAAATCAATCCAGCCAGGGCTTTGTCAAGCCGAGACTTAAATACCTCTAGGGATGGAGACTCCACTACTTCCCTAGGTAACCCATTCCAGTGCTTCACTACCCTCCCAGTGAAATAGTTTTTCCTAATATCCAACCTGGATGTCTCCCACCACAACTTGAGACCATTGCTCCTTGTTCTGCCATCTGTCACTACTGAGAACAGCCTTTCTCCATCCTCTTTGGAACCTCACTTCAGGAAGATGAAGGCTGCTATCAAATCCCTCCTCACTCTTCGCTTGTGCAGACTAAACAGACCCAACTCCCTCAGCCTCTCCTCATAAGTCATATGCTCCAGCCCCCTAATCATTTTGGTTGCCCTCTGCTGGACCCTCTCCAATGCGTCCACATCCTTTTTGTAATGGGGGGCCCGGAACTGAACACAATACTACAGATGTGGCCTCACCAGAGCTGAATAAAGGGGCATAATGACATCTCTGGATCTGCTGACAATGCTCCTCTTAATGCAACCTAATATGCCATTAGCCTTCTTGGCTACAAGGGCACACTGTTGACTCATATCCAGCTTCTCATCCACTGTAACCCCCAGGTCCTTTTCTGCAGAACTACTACTTAGCTGGTTGGTCCCCAGCTTGTAACAATGCTTGGGATTCTTCTGTCCCAAGTGCAGGACTCTGCACTTGTCCTTTTTGAACCTCATCAGATTACTTGTGGCCCAATCCTCCAATTTGTCTAAGTCACTCTGGACCCTATCTCTTCCCTTAAGCGTATCTACCTCTCCCCCTAGCTTAGTGTCATCCGCAAACTTGCTGAGGGTGCAATCCATCCCCTCATCCAGGTCATTAATAAAGATATTGAACAAAACCGGTCCTAGAACTGAACCTTGGGGCATTCCGCTAGAAACCGACCGCCATCCTGACATCGAGCCATTCTTCCTTTGAGCACTACCTGCTGGGCCTGGCCTTCTAGTCATCTTTCTATCCATCTTACTGTCCATTTATCCAATCCACATTCCCTTAACCTGCTGGCAAGAATATTGTGGAAGACCGTATGAAAAGCCTTGCTAAAGTCAAGGTATATCACATCTGCTGACTTTCCCACGTCCACAGAGCCAGTTACCTCATCATAGAAGCTAATCAGATTGGTCAGGCATGACTTTCCCTTTGTGAATCCATGCTGACTATTCCTAATCACTTTCCTCTCTTCCAAGTGTCTCAAAATGGATTCCTTAAGGATCCCTTCAATGATTTTTCCAGGAACCGAGGTAAGACTAACCAGCCTATAGTTCCCTGGATCGTCCTTCTTCCCTTTTTTGAAGATGGACACTACATTTGCCTTTTTCCAATCATCCTGGATTTCTCCTGATCTCCACGACTTTTCAGAGATAATGGCCAAAGGCTCCTCAATGACATTTGCCAACTCCCTCAGTACCCTCGGATGCATTAAGTCCGGACCCATGGATTTGCGTACCTTTAGCTTTTCTAAATAGTTCCTAACCTGTTCTTTACTCACCAAGGGCTGTCCATCTTCATCCCATCTTGCATCACTCAGTGCATTAGTCTGGGAGCCAACCTTGTCCACGAATACAGAGACAAAGAAAGCATTGAGTACTTCAGCTTTCCCCACATCATCTGTCACTAGGTTACCTTCTTCATCCAATAGGGGCCGCACACCCTCTCTGATCACCTTCTTCTTGTTAACATGCCTGTAGAAATCTTTCTTGTTATCCTTCACATCCTTAACCAGTCGCAATTCCATTTGCACTTTCGCCTTCCTGATAACCCCCCGGCATTCTCGAGCTATACATTTAAACCCCTCCCTGGTCATTTGTCCAAGTTTCCACTTTTTGTAAGCTTCCTTTTTGTGCTTAAGTTCCCCAAGGATTTCCCCTGTAAGCCAATCTGTTCTCCTACCATGTTTGCCTCTCTTGCTATGCATCGGGATGGTTTCTTTCTGTGCCTTCAGTAAGGCTTCTTTAAAATACTGCCAGCTGTCCTGGACTCCTTTCCCCTTCATGTTAACATCCCAGGGGATTCTGCCCATCAGATCTCTGAGGGAGTCAAAATCTGCTTTTTTGAAGTCCAAGGTGTATATTTTACTACTCTCTTTTCTTCCTTTGGTCAGGATCCTGAAAAATTGATAAATTTGTTGATAAATTGCATAGTCTGTATGAAATATATTGAAAAGACCAAGTAATCAATGTCAGTCATGTTTATTAATATTGTACAGGAAAAAGAGTTGATATGATTCCAATCTCTAAAGAACAGTTGGCTATGCAGTGGTGTTCTATTCACCTAAAGCAGGTGTTAACATTTCAGCTAGCATTAGTTGTCACTAACAAGCCAGTTTGTACCACTTCTGTAACCTGTTCTGTTCCTTCCATATGTTTTTTGGGGCGTGGGGGGTGTTACTAACATTCCAGGTACTGATCCATGAAGGTCTTTCCCTAGCTTATACTAAGACATAGAACAAATGACACATTTCTTATCTGCTTGTGCCGGGCACTTACATGAGCAAATACAAGCTGCTATGTGATTCTTAGCATAAATGAACAGGATTTTGATATAGGCTAGGTTGGCTACATCACTTTTGAAATAATTTTGGTTAATGTTGTTGGTACTTTATTTGATTGATTTTTTTATAACCAGCAGATATTAGTCAAAATTGTAATGATGGGAGGGAGTATTTGATGTTATCTCAATATAAGAAAAGTGAAGGTTATGTCATATACTGCATGCTATTGTATGTATTTATTGTAGTGTGTTATGATGGTATCAGCCTAAAAAGTTGAAAGATATAGATATTTTCTGAATGACATATATTTTCCCTGGCATCCTTCATATGTCTTAGGGATCCCTGAGAAACCTTCAGGGTTTTTCTGCATTTAATCATAATATCCTTAAATCCTTGTGTATGAGAAATGACTATCTTTCTGGACAAGACTTCTGGTGGAGCTGTTTGCCACACTTGTGAGTCAATTTGACAGGCAGCTTGCAATGACATTGTAAAGTGGTAGTGGTGTCATATAATGTCAAGGCACCATCATGTTACAGCATAATGACAGTGTGCTAAACTGTGATCCCCTTGAGTTGTAATGTCCCGATGTGATGACTTTCCACGGGACTCAGAACTGATTTCAGACTTTTTGAATAGTGGGTCATCTAAAAAAAATCACAGCTATGATCTGGGAAGCCTGATGTGGGAGACCAGCATATTCCTAGCTACTTTGTAATCACTCCAATAAGTATGCAGCACTTCTGTTGCTCTCACTGACTCGCTCACTAAGTTTGCACCAGAGCAGTCTTAGCTGCTGTTTGCTTGGAATTAATCACCAAATCTGAGTAAACAGCATAGAAGTTCAAGACATTACTATCTGAGCCATGAACACCTTCTAAGTTTTCTATGACAAATGCTAAAGAACATCCCCCAAACACTTTTAAATTAAAGGGAACTAGGTAACATAGTTTTCCAGCTATATTAATTTTAAGAACATTTATTATTTACTGATACATGCAGAATATCATTCACCATGCTTTTTCTCTAAAGAATAAGTCAGCATGTTTTGTTTTTACTGGCATCCTCAGGAGAATTGAGTGTTCTGTGGCAGAAAATGATTTGCTCATTTTCTCTATTTCTCTATGGAGGCTATGAAAATAAATGCCACTCTAAAGCCTTTTCTTTTGCATTTTTCATAAAACTCATGGCAGGCATTTTGTTTTGTTTTGTATTTAAAACTGCGGTTGTACTCATTCAGTGCCACGAGTCATTGTACTTTGCATTCTAGAGCTTCCTCTTATCAAAGGATGCCAAAGCACTTGACAGATGCCAAAGCCCATGGGTCCCTTCCTCTGTACCAAGGAACAGCTCCTGGAAAGTTTTCTAAGGGTGGTCATAAATAAGGAAAACCCTGGTAACGGGGCAGTATTGGAGCTGTTTAGTCACAGAAGAGAGAAAAGTCTGGGAAGGGGCCCCAGAGCTAGGACAGAGAATCCAAATAAATTGATTTTTGTTGGTGCACTTTGCACAGGGGAAGAGCCTCTCTATCTTTGCTCTGAATGGACAAAATATTTTTCTTTCTCTCTATCTTGATCTTTATCTATCTTTCATTTATGCTGCTGCCCTTAATACCAGAGCACCTTCTGCATTAAATTAGAAGCATCAGTGAAGTCTATGGTGGAGTCTGTGGAACGTCTTCCTTTTCAGGAAGATTCTTTCCTGATAGAATATTCTGAAATTAAATACTCCACAAGAGGAATCTCCCAGGATCTTCCTGTCTATTGACCAGCTTTTTATGGATGTCTTGAGAGGTGTGCTGTATATACTAGCTAGCCAGATAAGCCTCATGACACCACCTGGCCACAAAGGTCAGGTGTGTATATATAGGAATTGCAAGCTGCCTGAAAGGATGTAACTCATCAGCAGTGCACAACAGTTTGACAGGAGCTTGTGTTTTCAGTTGAATTGAACTGAATGATCCAGTCATTACTGGAGGGGACACAATAGTTGTTTAATGTCATCCAGCAATTTTAGACAAGGTGAAAAAGAGCAACATTGCCATTCAAAGCTCTAGGCAGAACATAATTTATTAGCTTTGAAATCTGGCTAGGGCACTGGTGTTGGCACCACTACTCACAAGAAAAGTGCTGGGAGCCTTTAATTTTCCAAACTGGTCAGGACCTCAGTTTTATGTCCCTTCTACAGTATGTGACCTTCAGTAATAAAAAGTCTTCTGATATTTTGATGATCCATTGATTCCAAAAGTAGAACTACTTAAATAAACAAAATCATAAAACTTTCCTTAGTCGATGCCTGTTTATTGAATTTTTTGAGCCTGAGTAGAGGCAGGGCATGTTATTTATCAGCCACTGTACTATTGAACCTAGAGATCTGTTAGTTTAGTTATTTAATGTGCCCAGTGCTAAAAGGAGAAATTGTATTAGGACTAGAAATTTAAACCTTGTTTACAATTGATCAAAAGGTAACACTGCCTCTTTGATTTACAAGATTTATTTACAGTATCTTTATTACTTTCCTTAATTTCTTAAAATTACAGGAGGAAAGTACACCATGAAAATAAATTGACCAAAAAATAAATTCACTGAGAGTGTATTACATTATTGATTGCAAAGTCCACTTGGAAAAGGAAGCTTTATCTGATATCTGAAAAGGCACATAGATGTGCATACTCTATTCTGTGGTAAAGACGCTAAAATAATTTTTGAATTGGTTTAAACTAATAGCTAGCTTTGAAGCACTTTACAAAGGTTGATGAGCAATATTATCCCCATTTTACAGATGAGAAAACAGAGTGGCTAAGTGATGGAGCAAAACCACACAGCAGGTTGTACACAAGCTAGGAACAGAACACAGTCCAGTGCCCTATCTGATTTGTCACCCAGTTTACCAATCAGTTCATTGTGATTATTCTGACCATCCAAGTCATTTATGGGGATAAAAGTCCTTGGGAATGGGTTGTAGAGAAAATTTTCAATGTAGGGCAAGGACTGGCATCTATCCCATAGCAAGATGCCTTACTAAACTGACAGACAACCATTACATTATTCAGTTTAAAGTGGCAATTAGAAACCATTCCATAAATAAGCAGAATCATCCTTTGTAAACATTTCAAAGACAGACTAGAATGAGAATTACTAACTTCAAGCTGGACAAGCCAGAAGTGAAATGGATACACTGAGACAGATTCCAGCCTATGCTTAGTGCAGGGCAGGTGGAAGGATGTTGTAAGTACCATTTGTGTGACTCTGGTTTGCTGGCCAATGGATTGATCCCTGGCATATAGAAAATCAGCCTTATGGTGGCTCTGCTTACTGCTGGTTATCAGTGGCCAAGGAGAGTTCTGGGGACTGGAGATTGTCAGGAAATAGAGATCACTTGGCCATGGTCCTCTGAGCCATTCTTATTCAAGACTGGGCAACAACAGTTTGTGTGTACTCTGTCTTGCTAGTTTGGTGCAAAGTAGGTATAAATCTACTGGAGTCAGCCAATGTATTAGTTCTTCTATGCAGGTTTATGAGTCAGCCAATGAATGATTCCTTCTGTGTAAGGAATATATACATTCCTATACCCGCATAGAAGGGTGGTTCCTCCATTGGCTGAATTGCATCTGAGAATCTCTTCACAGCATGCTCCACTTAGGAAGGAACAATCAGTTCCATACATACAAGATGGGAAGTGACTGTCTAGGAAGGAGCATGGCGGAAAGGGATCTAGGGGTCATAGTGGACCACAAGTTGAATATGAGTCAACAGTGTGATGCTGTTGCAAAAAAAGCAAATATGATTCTAGGTTGTATCAACAGGTGTGTTGTAAGCAAAACTCGTGAAGTCATTCTGCCGCTCTACTCTGCACTAGTTAGGCCTCAGCTGGAGTACTGTGTCCAGTTCTGGGCGCCACATTTCAAGAAAGATGTGGAGAAATTGGAAAGGGTACAGAGAAGAGCGACAAGAATGATTAAAGGTCTAGAGAACATGACCTATGAAGCCAGGCTTCATGAACTGGGCTTGTTTAGTTTGGAAAAAAGAAGATTAAGGGGGGACATGATAGCGGTTTTCAAATATCTAAAAGGGTGTCACAAGGAGGAAGGAGAAAATTTGTTCCTCTTGGTTTCTGAAGACAGGACAAGGAGTAATGGGCTTAAAGTGCAGCAGGGGAGGTTTAGATTGGACATTAGGAAAAAATTCCTAACTGTCAGGGTGGTCAAATATTGGAATGAATTGCCAAGGGAGGTGGTGGAATCTCCCTCTCTGGAGATATTTAAGAACAGGTTAGATAGACATCTGTCAGGGATGGTGTAGACGGAGCTTGGTCCTGCCTTGAGGGCGGGGGGCTGGACTTGATGACCTCTCGAGGTCCCTTCCAGTCCTATGATTTTATGATTCTATGATTCTATGCTTTCCTAGCACAGCTTCCCAATGCTAGCTTCCTCTACTCCACACAGGCTTCAAATCTAAAAACCAAGCAATGAGACTAATTCTCTTCCACTTTACACTGGTGTAAATCCACAAAGTTAATGGAGTTACAACCATGTAAAACCAGTGAGAGTAGATTATGCAAATGAAGTGCTGATTAGCATTTTGTTGTGCTTCATTTGCATAATCTATTCCGAGCTGGTTTTGCACAAGAACAAGCAGGGTAGCCATTTCCTTTTTGTGCAAAAACCTCTTGTGCAAAAACAGCTTGGAATAGATTATGCAAATTAAGTGCGACAAAATGCTAATCAGTGCTTCATTTGCATACTCTTGGCCTGCAAAAGCTGGCAGTGTAGACATAGCCTGAGGATTTGTCTACACCATAGCGTGTATGTCAGTATAGTGATGCCTGCATAGCTCCTAGTTTAGACACAGCTCACACCAACAGGACTGGTGTGTGTGTGTGTGTGTGTGTGTGTGTGTGTGTGTGTGTGTGTGTGTGTGTGTGTGTGTGTGTTGGAACACCACAATTCTGTATAGCATTAGCTATGTTGACAGAAGCATTGTTCTGACAAAATAACTGCTCCATTGCTGGGGATTTTGTCAGCATAGATATATCGCTGGGGGAGAAGGTGGATGTTTCACACTCCTTACTGAAAAAATGTTGTTGTAAGTGTGAGTAAATCTAGACTAATCCCACTAAAAACTGGAGTTTAGTGAAGTGACCTATGTCACTTCAGGGGTTTTTTTAATCAGTGAACTGATTGTGGCCTGCTGCTTATACTAAAAAAAAAAAGTAATTACATAATTCCCACTTCCTCCTTATTTTTTCATTGTGATTTTGAATTTTCTGTAAATAGGAAAATAGGAGAAGGGATTCCCAAATATTTGTTGAATTTTTTCCTCTCCTCTGCACCTTTTTTCAGTGGTGTTTTAAAATATTTTACTCTAATCTTGAGTTAATTCATTTAACTATAATCTTTCCAGTAGTGTTTGGTCATTAAATTGTAAGCCACTTTAAGGATTGGATAAACCCAGGTTCACAACAGTATGAGGGCATCTGTCACTCCTTAGGTCAACATCAGTCACAAGTTGAGAACTTGGGCACAAGCCAACATCATTTTTATCTTTATGTGGCCCATAGTTTAATGACACTGTGGTATTAGAGAACACCAATTATTACTGTGGCAGGAGTTAAAATGTGGTGCAAGGAACCTTTCTTAAGACTGTTCTATGTATGTAATATATCACAGTGAGCTTGGGGAAATGTCTCCATAACAGGCAGAATGCGATGGGACATTTTTCATCTTGTGACTCCTTTTTTACTCCCTGTCAATATATTGTCTATGCCTAGATAGAATCCATCTGCTGGCATTTCAACAGGTCATTTTGAAGCCCTTATATAAGCTTGTTCTTCCCTTGTGTAATGAAAATATGAGATGGAATACCTTGAACTATGAAGATTTTCTGGTCCTTCTCTTTATGGCCGAATGTGGGGAGTTACATGTAAGATTGACGTGACCTTTTTGGAGGATGTCATGGCAATTAGATGAATTGATTTCAAATGTCACATTGTCCACATGCTGTATGAATCACTCCATGCAATTTCAAAACCTGCCATCAAACAGTACATCTTGTACAGAACTTGGTACCATGTATCAATTAAACTCAATTATTATAGATTCTGTGATCAGCCACAAATTAGTAGCAATTGCTTACATAATACTCAAGACGTAACATGATGGATAATGGAAAAAAAGGTTACATACATATATGCACTTATGAGCAATATCACAGCTAGTGATAACGTTATGCTTATGATAATGTTATGCACTGAGTACTGTTGGCTGCATAGATCACAAAGCTGGTTGGGTTGATGGGTGCATTGAGCACCTTCTGTTCAGGCTAAATGTGAGAACCATTCAATACCATGATATACCAATAACTGAAATAATGGAAACCAATGCTATGGGTCTTGTACCACCATAGCAATCCCAGGGTGTGGTCTGGCTATGCTGATTAAAGCTGAAAACAAACACAGGGACAGGACAGTGATAGGTAGGGGTGTGCACATGTGCATTCACCAGAAAGAAAAAAAAACTCATAAGTGTGACCGTGAAGAACAGATAAAAGAGTTTCTAAGTTAAGAGCTGGCTGAAAACGACTTAGAATTGCAATCAGAGAACTAACTCCTATTGTTTTCTTCTTGTGTCTGGATTGCATCAAAGAAATAACTGGCTATAAACAGTTTCTCTTGATTAAAAACAACCCACAGTGTCACAAATGTGAGAAGTGACTTGGGTCAGAAAGGGGTAACAATTATTAGCTTCCTTGGATTTTTAATAGCTCCCTTTTCACAGAATGTAAGAAAATTTTGCCTTCCAAATGAGAAGACAGATTGTGCCTCAGCAAGAGAATCAATTGGAAGCTTACCTAAATTTCGATTTCATATGCTTGCCTGACTGGTTGGCTCAAGCATAGAATCATAGAATCATAGAATAATAGGACTGGAAGGGACCTCGAGAGGTCATCGAGTCCAGCCCCCCGCCCTCAAGGCAGGATCAAGCTCCGTCTACACCATCCCTGACAGATGTCTATCTAACCTGTTCTTAAATATCTCCAGAGAGGGAGATTCCACCACCTCCCTTGGCAATTTATTCCAATATTTGACCACCCTGACAGTTAGGAATTTTTTCCTAATGTCCAATCTAAACCTCCCCTGCTGCACTTTAAGCCCATTACTCCTTGTCCTGTCCTCAGAAACCAAGAGGAACAAATTTTCGCCTTCCTCCTTGTGACACCCTTTTAGATATTTGAAAACCGCTATCATGTCCCCCCTTAATCTTCTTTTTTCCAAACTAAACAAGCCCAGTTCATGAAGCCTGGCTTCATAGGTCATGTTCTCTAGACCTTTAATCATTCTTGTCGCTCTTCTCTGTACCCTTTCCAATTTCTCCACATCTTTCTTGAAATGTGGCGCCCAGAACTGGACACAGTACTCCAGCTGAGGCCTAACTAGTGCAGAGTAGAGCGGCAGAATGACTTCACGGAATTGTGACAGGGTGTACCTGGCAGGACTTGAGTAGTGAGGAAGCTATTGGTTGTTCTGTAGTATTCCCTCTGTTGTCCCTTGTGCTGTGGGTGAGATTCATGGGATCACCATTTTACTGCTTATTATGGACCCCTACTCTACTTATTAACTGGAGATTTTAAAAATTGCGTATCTCTCTTTCCAGATAAGACTGGTATAAATGTTCATGAACCATGGTAGGCATGAGAACTTTCCTTCCATTTTGTCTTGTACTGTAGAGTAATATCTTCCCTTAGGCCAGTGTAATATCTTCCCTTACACAGTTCTTACTTAAGTAATCAACATCATGTTGCAATTGTTTGAAACAGATAATCCACTGTCAGGGAAAAAAAGAGCCACAAGATGAAAAATTGCCCACCTGCATTCTGCCTGTTATGGAGACATTTCCCAAAGCTCACTAGCTAGTGTCACACAAGAAGGAAATGTAAGAAGAAACTGAAACTCAGAAAAACTTCTCATAGTCACAATATGCCACATCTACTGGCAGACATGTTGGGATGGGCACATAATTTGCCCCCTTCTCTCTCCTAATTCCTCCCCAGCTACCTACTCACAGTGGAGCAGGAGGTATGAGGCACTCAGCCCGTTTTTCCCTCTGCACCCAAGCTTAAGATGCAAGTTGCTTCCCTATGCAACTACACAACCACAATCTCAATCTCGCTCTCAATATGTGTATGCAAAATCCTCCATAATCCTTCAGTTCCTCAACTCCTACATTAAGGGCCAGTTTATCAGCTGGTGTAAATCACCACAGTTCCAGTGACTTTGGTGGGATTATACTGATTTACATCAGCAGAGGATGTGGCACAGACACTTTTTGACATTTAAGAAGTGTTTATAGCAGGCAATTGCTCTGTACTGGAGTTCACGCTAAGGACTCATGTGCAAAACTGGCACTTTGTAGTGTTTCCCTGTGGCTATTAAGAGCCACGATTATTTCATTCTTTTACTTTTGCCTAATGACACACTGAACTGACACAACTGCACCTTGAACCAGTTTTAACTTGCCTTGAACATAAGCAGGAGTCAGCGCCTGCCCTGCAACAGTCTCAGATTGGTTTGTTTGAAGAGCAGTTACGTTTTAACAAATGAATTTGTTTGTTGCATTGTGGCTTCTCTGTGCTCATTCCAGGATCACAGCTGGCTCACCTTACTTGTGGATGTAATACTGTTGCCTTTGGGGATGCGTACATGAGACTGGATCTTTGTTACTGTTTGCAGCTGGCTGGTTTGAAGTTGGGGTGGTTGCTTTTCCTGACCTTTATACACAATTCTTGTGGGTTTCCATTGACTTCAGTGAATTCTGGTCATTGGATCAGGTCCTAAGCTATTGGATCAACTGGTCTGTATTTAATAATCATAGCCAGATCCATAAGCTGGCGTGCATGTCTGTCACAAGGTCTGCTTTAGAGCTGTCCTTACAAATCATGGTGCCCTATGCAGTCTGAGCATCCTGGGAGGAATGGGGCTATTCTTTGGGGCTGTGGGGACCAGGGCCAGGGCTGCAGATGGGCAAGGAGGCTGGTGGAGGAGTATACAGGAGGTGCAGATACCAGTCTGTGACTTGAGCTGCCAGCCAGAAGTAGAGCAGGAGGTTGCCATGCAGCTGGTCAGAAACAAGCGGCAATTTCCCGTTCTGCCAGAAGGGGAAACAGCTGGTAAGTGGTAACTAGGGGCAGCCCACAGGGGCTGGCTGCCAGAACAGCACTGCCAAATATGCAGCACACAGCTGCATATTCTGCATATGCCTAGGGATAGCCCTGGTCCACTTATCTGTTCAAAGAAAGCAAGATCAGACCGCTAAAATGATGTAGGGTCCATGTGCAGCCATTCCAAAGCAAAGCTTACATACCTGAGAAAGGGGGAAGCAAAGAGAACTCTATAGCTACTTTTCTACTGCTTCTAATTCAGGGTATGTCTACACTACCCCGCTAGTTCGAACTAGCGGGGTAATGTATGCATACCGCACTTGCTAATGAAGCCCGGGATTTGAATTTCCCGGGCTTCATTAGCATAAGCGGGGAGCCGCCATTTTTAAATCCCCGCTGCTTCGAACCCCGTGCAGCGCGGCTACACGGGGCTCGAACTAGGTAGTTCGGACTAGGTGCCTATTCCGAACTACCGGTACTCCTCGTTTCACGAGGTGTACCGGTAGTTCGGAATAGGCACCTAGTCCGAACTACCTAGTTCAAGCCCCGTGTAGCCGCGCTGCACGGGGTTCGAAGCAGCGGGGATTTAAAAATGGCGGCTCCCCGCTTATGCTAATGAAGCCCGGGAAATTCAAATCCCGGGCTTCATTAGCAAGTGCGGTATGCATACATTACCCTCCTAGTTCGAACTAGGAGGGTAGTATAGACATACCCTCAGGGAGTGGCTGAGGGCCAAGCCCCTTGCACAAGTTATAGTAGCCATCTGAATGCTGCTCTCACTTGCATTGCCTTATAGTTTGTTGGGAGCCATTATGCCAGAGAGGATCATCAAAACACAGTCTTGCTCTCACTCCTCTCCAGTATGCCCCCTGAGTGGTGGAGGATTGAGGAGGAGTGTGCACTACGATAATCATTCAAGCAGATTATATGCCTGACTTCCCCTTCACATGACCATTTCATTGATTTCCATTACAATTCCTTTGTTCTTTGTCTAAAAGTCTCAGAACGATGATGATGAGTAGTCTTGTAGCACTTTAAAGACAAAAAATATACATGGTATCATGGGCTTTCATGGGCAAAACCAACTTCCTCAGAGGAGCAGAGAGTTCTTTGTGTAATAAAAACTCTGTTTTTGGGATCTTCTTTTCATACCTTTTAAAAAAAATGTGCTTAGCCAATTTGTGCTTTTATGTACATCATAGTAGTTAATACAGAGAGCAAAAAAAGAAGGATATGAGGTAGGTGGGTTATTAGGACTAGAGGGCAAAGAAAATGATCAAAACTGTTTGTTTTTGTCATAGGTGTACCAAAATTCCCAAAAGAAAACATTGAACCAATGGAGGTAGAGTATGGTGATTCTATGGTTTTGCACTGTAATCCTCCCAGAGGAATTCCACCTTTGCATATCTATTGGATGAATATTGGTAAGTTACAGTAAACAACACATAGCAGACTTTTCACTCACAAGATTAGAAATAATCTTTCTCTATTGTCTGGTTATTGCATCATTGTCTGTTTTGGGGATTCTGTCACATTCTTTACATATTTAGGGTATCATCTTGCCCAAGGAGACGTAAATGACAAACACCAATGGACTTTGATAGTGTTTAGGTCCTAGGGTGAAATCAGAGTCTCATCAGACACAGGATTCCAGACTAGATATACAATTGCTCTTATCTGTATTTGGCTGGATTGACAATGAGATGACACAATCTCAATCTGGTCTAGGAATTGCATGCTGTGTAGTTACAGGGAAGATGAGTTTGCATGCAAGGTGTAGTTACAGGGAAGATGAGTTTCGGTTCTGTACAATGGAAACCTAGAAATCAGGCATTCATGGCAGCGGTGTCAGCCTTTGTAGCACTATCACTTTGGGGGATTTTCACTGCATCATCCTTAGTAATTACAGAATTTAAATATACGGACAAAACTGCCTTTCCAGAGAATTCATGACTTTTTTTCTGTAAAAAGTTTACTTAGGTTCTTGTTTCATAACCTCTCATTCCCATGGATGTAAAAGGACACAGTGATTATGGTTCCTCTTTTGCATCAAAAAGCAAACATATGATGGGAAGTGTAAATAGTCATGTGGGGGGATGGCTGCATATCATTACCATCTCATAATTACTTTTTCTTGCTAGATTTACAACACATTCCGCAAGACGAAAGAGTCTCCATGAGCCTTAAGGGAGATCTTTACTTTGCAAATGTTGAAGAAAATGACAGTCGAAGCGATTATTGTTGCTTTGCGGCATTTCCAAGGCTGCGAACAATTGTACAGAAAATGCCAATGACACTGAGGGTTACACGTAGTAAGTCTTTTACTTTTTTTTAACTCCCACTTGTCACAGAATAAAAATATCTGCCACGTGTTTAACATGATTCTCTCCGAAGAAAATGCATGTAAATGTGCTTACTCCTACATGATAAGCCTTACTCTGAGAGCTAGATCCAACTTTTGGGCTCTTGGGCTGCAAAAGCACTATTGTCCTTCTGTTCTACACTGTTATAAAATCTAATCATGATGCATTGGGAAATCAACTCTCTTCTCAGCCACTGAGTAGATAATCATTAGGCATTCCCATACTGCCTCCTTCCCCCTGGGGCTGGGTTTGCCTCGATTTGGCAGTAAGGCTTTGGAGAACAACATTAGGGAGCTACAGTTAGCATGATCAGGGAATAGTCCAGGTGTCCTATTGTGCAGTAAGTTTCCTGCTTGGCTGACTGAATATTAGAGAATGTCAAAGAGACCATAGCTTAGAATTCTTGATTCATACCTGACAAGTCTTTCCCTGAGCTCAGCTATGGAGAGCCAATGGTACCATCTGCCTTCGCTTCTATCAGTAATAATCATGTATACAGGCAGTCCCCGAGTTATGCAGATCCGACTTATGTCGGATCCGCACTTACAAACGGGGCTTTCTCGCCCCGGAGCTAGCAGGCAGCGGGACCACCCAGAGTGCAGTGGTCCCGCCACCTCGACCTCCGGGGCGAGAAAAGCTGCTCCGGGTGCCCCTGGTCTGCTGGGTACCGTCTCCAGCAGACCAGGGACACCTGGAGCAAAGCCGGGGAGGCGGAGAGGTCCCGCGCCTCTGAGGCTTTGCTCTGGCAAAGCCGGGGAGGCACGGGACTCCGCCGCCGCTGCTGCTTTGCTCCCGGTGCCCCTGGTCTGCTGGGGACCGTCTCCAGCAGACCAGGGACACCTGGAGCAAAGCCAGGAGGCGGAGGAGTCCCACGCCTCTGAGGATTTGCCAGAGCAAAGCCTCAGAGGCGCGGCACCCCGCCGCCGCTGCAGCTTTGCCCCCATGTCCCTGGTCTGCTGGGGGGGGGGCACAGCTAGTGCCCCCCCCCCCCAGCAGACCAGGGAGACGTGGAGCAAAGCCCCGGGCCTGTGGTAGAGCAGGTGGGGGTGCTGCCGGTTGGTCCCGCAGCACCGCTCCTTGGCGCTACTGGACCAACCCGGCAGCACCCCAGCTGCTCTGTCCCAGGAGTCCTGATTCAGCCGCTGCTGATCAGTTTCAGCAGCGGCTGAATCAGGACACCTGGGGCAGAGCAGCTGGGGTGCTGCTGGGTTGGTCCAGTAGCGCCGAGGAGCAGCGGCGCTACTGGACCAACCGAGCAGCACCCCAGCTGCTCTACCCCAGGCGTCCCCAAGTCAGCCACTGCTGAAACTTACCAGTGGCTGACTACAGGAAGCCCCTGCCCCGGGCTTCCTGGAATCAGCTGCTGATCAGTTTCAGCAGCAGCGGACTTGGGGATGCCTGGGGTTCTTAAGTTGAATCTGTATGTAAGTCAGAACTGGCGTCCAGATTCAGCCGCTGTTGAAACTGATCAGTTTCAACAGCGGCTGAATCTGGATGCCAGTTCCGACTTACATACAGATTCAACTTAAGAACAAACCTACAGTCCCTATCTTGTACGTAACCCAGGGACTGCCTATATTACAATAGTGCCAAAATAACAGTCAAGTATGACATCCCATTGTGAGAAGAACAGAAAAAATAGTAGTAGATGATCCCTATCCACTTTTGCTAAGTGCTTCAGAGAAGGTAGAAATCAATAGAAGTCACGAATGGCGCCCCCTACTCCGAAGTTCAAAATCACCTGTCTAAGAAAAAAGCCATGCAAATTGCATTACTTTGTAAGGTACGGTCCATAAGCATCAACTTTTATAGTCTTGGAGGAGTGGAGAACTGTCTGTAATCATATAGGGTATGTCTACACTACCCCGCTAGTTCGAACTAGCGGGGTAATGTAGGCATACCGCGCTTGCAAATGAAGCCCGGGATTTGAATTTCCCGGGCTTCATTTGCATAAGCGGGGCGCCGCCATTTTTAAAACCCCGCTCGTTCGAACCCCGTGCAGCGTGGCTACACGGGGCACGAACTAGGTAGTTCGAACTAGGCTTCCTAGTTCGAACTACCGTTACTCCTCGTGGAATGAGGAGTAACGGTAGTTCGAACTAGGAAGCCTAGTTCGAACTACCTAGTTCGTGCCCCGTGTAACCACGCTGCACGGGGTTCGAACGAGCGGGGTTTTAAAAATGGCGGCGCCCCGCTTATGCAAATGAAGCCCGGGAAATTCAAATCCCGGGCTTCATTTGCAAGTGCGGTATGCCTACATTACCCTCCTAGTTCGAACTAGGAGGGTAGTGTAGACATACCCATATAGAGCAAGCAGAAATCTTGTTGGCATGACTTCCTCTAGTAAGAAGTAAAAAGCACAGAGGAATTTAGCATAATATGGCATGAAAGGAGCTTTGCATTTACCGAGTGAAAGGGCAACTAAGAAACAGGGGGGTGTTTGTGTTCTGAGTGGCTGGCAGTGTAGCTGCCATTTTTTCCCTGCAGATTAAAAGAACACTAGCTTCTTTGAATCTGTTTGCTTTCCAAAAATGAGAAAAAGGTAGCTTCACATACTACACCTGCACCTGAGTCTTCTCGTCTGGAAGGCAAAATTCTGAGTCCTACTGCCCATTTTATGGTTTTACAATTACATTTCCTTATATATGTATTATGTCTTGCTCAGAGGACTGTTTCCAGTTCTGAGTTTTTGCTTTATCAAACTGCAGCCCAAACAACAAAGGAAACAAATTGACTCAATAAACAGAATGTACAGGAAACAGTGTGCTTTTGAAAAGTCAAACAAAAGAAAGAAAAATATAGTAGGGTACATTCTCTCAGGCTATGGTAATCAAAGCTTCATTGACCTCAGTGGAGCTATGACAGTGTACACAAGCTGAAGCTCTTTCACTTGCCTCATTCAGTTACAGTAATTTTAAGTGTCACTTTCAAGAATAATATATTAAAATAAATTGATTGTATATATTAGATTAGATTGGCTGTGCCCTTTAAGTCACCCTTTTGGTTTCCTTAATATCTGACTTTTGGGGATTTACATTTCCTATAATATCAAGGATATTTTCTTCTCAACTGAAAGCCTCCATATTTAACTTAAAAATCATATATTTTCTTCTTGTGGTAAATGGATAAACAATTATTAATATTAAATCCATGTACCTTAATGCTTGAGCCCTGAGCTAGAGGACTGTTTCCAGTTCTGAGTGCCACACTTGAAAAAAAAAAACATGGACAAATTAGAGAGAGTCTAGAGGAGATCAACAAAAATAACAAAGGTTTTACAAAACCTGACCAGTGAGGAAAGATTAAAAAAAGAAAAGCTAGGCATGTTTAGCCTTGAGAAATGAAGACTGAGAGGAGACTCGATAACAGTATAAATTTGTTAAAGGCTTTTATAAAGAAGATGGTGTATTATTTTTCTGCATATCCACTAAACATAAGGCAAACATTTGGCTTAATCTGAAGCAAGGGAGATTTAGCTATTAGGAGAAACTCTCAGAAAGTATACTTAGGTACTAGGGATATTAGAGATTAACCAGTTAATTGATAAACTGATGCTTATTGATTAATGTTATAGGTTACACTGGGGAGGCTTCGCTGGAGGCTCTGCAATATAAAACTTATTTGAGCTTTATACTTCAGAGCCTGCAGCGTGTGCAGCTGTGTAACCACTAAGATTTTCAGTGGTTATACAATTATCTTTTTAACCAAATGTTTACATCCCTATAGTAGAAACTAAAATTTCATACAGTGACTTGTTTATACTACTCTCTATATACTGTACACTGAAATGAAAGCATATTTATATTCCATTTGATTTATTTTATAATAATATGATAAAAATAAGAAAATAAGCACATTTTTCAGTAATAGTGACCTGTGACCTATTTGTTTGTCTTATTTATGTAAGTAAATCATTTGTAGGTGAGATGAAACTTACGAGTATGCAGGACAAATAAGACTCTTGAAAGTGGTACAGTATATTGGAAAGGTTGAGAGCTGCTGATCTAAATATACTTGATTCTACCTCAGCAAGTTGGGGTGGACTAAATGACCTCTCCAGGTTCCTTCTAAACCTATTTTTCTATAATCTGTGGTTCTATGTTTTAGGCTATTAATTGTACATAAACTATCAGAACTCTATAGATGCTCAAATGTCTCCACATTAGAGAGGTTTCAGCCTGCAGGGTTTGGAACACTTTGGCTTCAGGGCAAGAAACCATTTAAATGTTATATCCACATTACTGTTCAAACCAATGGGACTATGTATGTACTTAACGTGTGCAAGTGCTTTGTGGGATCAGGGCCAGAGTGCATTGAATATGAGAGCAAGAAGAAGACCAATAAATGACAAAGAAAAGAATGTTAAGGATAGAATCTTTTAACTAATGCTACTAACCTACTAATTTTATAGATATAACTATGATAAAATTACTTTCTAGTGAATCTTTTTCAGAGCTTTACATCTTTTAAAAGTTTTCTTTATACATACAGAAATTCAATGTCTGTGTTGATTTGCATTAATTTATTTTGGTTGTTTCATATAAAATATATTTATATTTCCTTTAAGGAAGCATTGTGTGTGTGATTACTTTAGTTGTTTTGTTTCTGTTTGACCTTTTAATCTATATCAACTATTTCGTTTGCATTTGGTTTTCATGTTTGTTTATTTCAGTTAAACATACCAATGACTCAAGCTCACCTAATGCTGCTGTTACTAAGGGTGAGTTGAATGCACCTGTTCCTTTGCCTTTGAGTGAGTTCACAATGAGAACACTCACTGTATTGGGTAATCTGAAATTTTAGTAATATGAAGTAGTATATCAGCTTAGATAAAATACTGTTACTGTTTTAGAAAAGCTTTTAATGTGTCTACAGAGTATAAGCAGAGCATGCATCAGTATTTACTCAGTCTTTACTATCTTGACTGAGGTCCGAGGGATTTTTAACATTACTGCAGTGCTTTTGCCATGTGAAATAAAGAACTCCGAGAAGTGGACCTGACAGAAACTATTTTCCAGAGTTGCCAGTTTTCCTGATCAAGACAGTGATTAAAAGGGAAGGAGCTCTAAGATAGATGGAAAAAAATCATCTCTGGTGACTAGCTAATGTTAAAATATGCTACCATGTTTAATGTTACAATAGCAGAAAATATGGATAGGATTGAGAAGGGTGTGTAGCTAACAGAATATATCTGGATTCTCAACCTAAATTCTAGAATGTGTTGGATGATTTTAGGTGAAAGATTTCTGTTGGAAAATGCTGTTTTGACAAAAAGGATGGATTTTCAGGATTTTTTAAAAAGAAAAAAACTAATAAAATATTTAAATGTTATATTTTGATATCTCTGGATCTACAAGTTTTTATTTTTTTTATTGTATCATAAGATTTCCACCTCTTCAGGGTTTTTTTTCCAAATAGAACACTAAATGGTCAGTAAAAAGAAAGGACTGAGTTTAGTGAAACAAAATAGTTCAAGTGACTTAATGGCATTTTGGAGAGGTATTTCACTTCATGAAAAATTTCACAATTATGGCTTTTTGTTACAGTTTGGATTCAAAAGAAATACTTCCATAAGGTGGAAAATCTGTTTTCCACTGAGTTCTATCAAATACTTTATTTCCCCTTAAAACACAGTTATCAGTCATTGAATATAAAGGAAATATATTTTAAAATAATCTTTTTCAAAAATTAGTAATTCTGAGTGCCTCAGTTTTTGGAGTACCCAAGCAACAACACCTGGAAGGAACTTGATTTTTCACAGGACTAAGGCTGGACAGTTTCTGAAAATCAGGCCCTTTTCAGGTATCTCAGGCTGCATGTCTAAGTTTTCTGGTCATGTCTGAAAACCTTGTCACATGTGCATGAATATTTGTAGAGTACTGTGCAGATACAAAAATGTGAGTCTGCACAGGCTCAACCCTTCATCCAATCTGCTAGTCAGATTTTACATTCATCTGAACTGGCAGCAGCAAGCCATCTGGAGGGGAGGAGGGAGAGTGCACAGATGAGCAAAGGGGTGGGGTCTTTCAGGAAGAGGCAGCAGGAAAGGAGGGACTGAGGATCAGGATTAGCAGGACAGAAAGGCAGGAACTTGAAAGCTGGCAGTGCAGCCTGCACTGCCAGGCTGGGCCATGGTAAGGACATTGATGCTGTGTAAGGGGTCCAAGCTGCTGGCCGGGAAGTTGCACAAGGAACTGGTGGTGGACAGCCCTGACTGTGACCTGCCATTCAGCCCCAGCCACAGGCTCCTGGCCCTGAGTGTGCTGTGCCCCAAGGCCTGTCCCAGCTGAACACCATAGGCCAAGCTCTACTGTTGTTGGCATCAGACCATCTGCCCTGCAGGAGGCTCCTGGGGGCATTCCAGCACCCCAGGAGTGAGCTCAGTGCACACAGAGGCTGGGAGGTCTAGGGGCAGATGCCCCTGGCCATGCCACCACCTGCCCCAGGTGCCAGCTCCACTTCCCCCATAGCTCCAGCCCTGCAAAGCTGAGCCCTCCCTCATCATAACAGGGCAGCCTGCTGCATTTCTGGAATCTGGCACTCTCCTCCTCTTCTCCCAGAAATGAGTCACTTTCCCCATGCATGCCTCAGCTGCAAGAGCCAGCAGCACTGGAACAGTGGGCAGCGTATCCCCCTGAGGCAGTCCCCTCCTGCAAGGAGGGGCATTTGGATTGACCAAGGGGAACCTGTTGTTCCCCTGTGCTGCCTGCACTGGGAGCTCTGACCAGCACCTTTCTCTGTGCCCCGCACAAGTGTCCTTATCCGCTCCATTAGCTGCAAAAATTGTCCGTGGATTTCTGCAGATATGCAGGGCTTAAACATCTGTGTACAGAACATGTACTCATTGGTACATGTAGTACACGCTATACCAAGAGACACAAAGCAATTAAAGAAGGCAAAAAAAATGAAAAAAGCTGGCTTATAAGGTAGAAATGATATATTCGGAAACTGTCAGTAAACCGTTTCTGTTGAAGAAGCAGTAAACATTTTAATGACATATTGGCTATTAATTGTTATTGAATAACCATTTAACAATATGAATTGTTAAACTGCATTGTCAAAGAAACAATTGATTTTTTTTTGTTGGCAGTCTAGCATAAATGGTTATCTGAAACCCAGTAGAGTAAGAGTGAGTTTTGTTATGAACAGTGTCTTGCTTTCAAGCTGTACTTCCAAATGCTTTCCTGGGTTATTGTAAATTCGGCAAATGTAGAGGGAAGGAGAATTCTTTGCAACTGGCAAAGAAGAAACGATTTGATATCAGCTGAGATTTCAAAGACCATATAGATTTAGTGGAGGGGAAATGTATGAGGAAGACTCTTTCAGATGCCAAGAACAGATGAGGGAAAGATTCATTCACCATCATAGGGCAGTGTGTGTGGTGCAGCGCGGAAATAAGGAAGCAGAGAGAAGATAAGTGGTAGCTAAGCAGATTGATCAGTCCTGAAAAAGGGAGGGGGGAGATCTAGGAGAGAGTCTGCAGCAAATTCTCAGGAGAGATTTTTTTTTTTGAGGCATGGCAGGACATTCTGAACAGAGTCTTAAATTTGCCTGGGAACCAGGGAGGGAGGTTGAGGATAAGGCACACTTCTTAGGGCATTGGAGGCAGGAAGCCGAATTTTTCTTAGGCTGTTGCTTGGAGGAATAGGGCTTAGATCTTAGTTTGGAGGGACTGGAATCTCTTAACATAGGCAAGTAAAACAACAGATAACAGAGTTTTAACTCTCCTTTTCTCTCAGGCTTCAGAGCCAGACTCACATGAGTCCCTGGTGTTCCTCTTCCTGGAAACATCCCAGTTCTTTACAGCTTTGCTCCCTCTCTCGAGTACTAGCCCCAGGGTTGCTTTCTGGAGTCCTGGAATGCTTGCTCCAGGAACCCCATCATAGGAGTCACCAGTACTGCACCATTGTTTCCCTTCCCTTCCCTTCCCTTCCCTTCCCTAGGCATGGCCTGTCCCAATCATTCTCTTCCATCTCCCATGCCTTGCCCTCTGTTAATCCTTACTAGGCACAGGGGTATCCACACTACTTTAATGGATGGATTGGGTTCACCTGCTCTGACCCAAGGGAGTTTGGCTCAGTTCTACTCATGGGGACCAGCTCCCCAGTGCACACCCCTTCACCATATACAATTTGGGGGTGTGTCTAGACTACAGGGTTTTGTCGACAAAAGTGGACTTTTGTCGACAAAACTATACCTGAGTCCACACTGCCTTTGAGTTATGTCGACATAACGTTGACAAAACTCAGCAGTTTTGTCGACGTATGTAAACCTCATTCTACAAGGAATAAAGCCTTTTGTCGACAGAGTTCTGTCAATAGAAGGCATTATTGCATCTACACTGTCCTTTGCGTCCACACTGTTATGTCGACAAAGCGGCTTGCTTTGTCGACAGAACTGGATGTAGTCTAGACGCTCTATGTCAACATAAGTCTAGACAAACCCTGGGAGTCATACGGATGTAGTTATAACTCTGGCCCCTTTAAGACTGCTATCCCCCAACCACCAGCATCGTCAGCAACCAGGAGCTCTTGTAGCAGCATAATTCAGCACTAGCCTCCCCCTGAAAATCTTCTGGGCAGGTCTGCCTCTTTATGACACCAACAGTAGCAGCCAGAGAAAGAGGCCCCCACAATTGTATGACTCCATCCCTGAAAGCTGGCTGAAAATGAACTGCTCATGAGAGCAGAGTTGTGTATCTTCTTAAGGGGTTTGCAGATTCAGGGTTCTGGTTTTGGGGGAGAGAAGGTTTTAATTTTATTCCTGTGTTTGGAATGTAAGTAATAAAACAAAGCCCTGGGTAGGGCCTTTAGAAAAAATACCACCAGTATAAATATAATGAAAATAACTCAATGAATGAATATTCCAGAAAACTTCTGTCCAAAGCAATATTTTTAAGATGGTTAGAGGGTACAGGATGATTCAGGGACAGCACCTTAATGACCCTCTTCATTTATCTTTTTTTGTAGCTAATTTCATCAAGGAAAGAAAACCCAAAATACTGATACCACACGAACCATCTGGTAGCAGCTCATCAGTTACCGTCATCAAAGGAGGAGTTCTACTACTTGAATGCATTGCTGAAGGGCTGTGAGTATTGCACGCACTTAACAAACTTGTGGAATAAAATTTAAGGAAGTACTTTTAAAAAATCTCCAACTAAGTGTATAATTTTACACCAAAACTTCATGCAGTTTCTCTATAAATACATTATACTTGTTGAAAACTAGTGTAGAGTTACAATGGAGAAAGTTTTATGTTGACGAGAGAGTAACATACAGATTATAGACAAGTATATCTAAAGAAGCTTCAGGGGGTAGCCAAGTTAGCCTGTACAGGATAAACTTAAAAAACAACACATGGTCTGGTAGCACTTTATAGACTAACAAACATGTAGATGGTATCATGAGCTTTCGTGGGCACAGCCCACTTCTTCAGATGACCGGAGTTTTGAGTTTAGGAAACTCAATTCTCTGGGTCCTAGTGGCACCCTTCCCTCCCCTCCCCACAGTCTGGCACCTGAGGCGGCCACCTCAGTTCACCTCATGGTAAGGCCAGCCCTGGCTTTTCCACCTTCAGTGAGATTGCAGTACAATTTCTTGAGTACCCTCTTACAAGGTTTCATGCTTTCCATGATGCCCATTCAGAAACAAGTCCAACAACTGAGTAAAAGATAAGGAGAGTTTGAATCAGGGTTTTGGTTTTTCCCATGATGAAGATAAGGCTCCACCTGCAAAATTAGATATGGATTCACATTTGGGAATGTTCAGGGTTTAGTTTGGACCAATTTCAATGGGTGCTGGAATAGCTAGTCCCCAGGCCTAGGATTAGCTCTCTGCATTGAATGGAAATCTCAAATCCCATCTTTATTAGTATTGGTAATACCATCATGCCACAGAGCCCTAGTCCTTCCTGTTGTGCTCGTCACTGTACAAAAAGAGCATCTCTGGCCCCAAAAACTTATAACCTAAGACACGATGCAACAAACAGATAGACAGTGAGATTTCATCTTTATTGCCATACACAGAGGATGAAAAATGCATGGCAAATGGGAAAATATAAGCAGACCTGATTGAAGTGCAACCTTCATGATCATAGAATCATAGATCACGAGAACTGGAAGGGACCTTGAGAGGTCATCAAGTCCAGTCCCCTGTCCTCACAGCACCATCTAGGCCATCCCTGATAGATGTCTATCTAAGCTGCTCTTATATATCTCCAGAGATGGAGATTCCACAACTTCCCTAGACAATTTATTCCAGTGTTTAACCACCCTGACAGGAAGTTTTTCCTAAAGTTCAACCTAAAGCTCCTTTGCTGCAGTTTAAGCCCGTTGCTTCTTGATGATGATGTGGTGCTTAGCTGTGAATACTCCTCTAAGCCCAACTCCTCCTAGTGGACAGAGGTAGTTTGATAGCCAGGCAGAAGCACTTTCATCAAAACTGGATTAGGTTTACTTATACCGTCTTTCTTGATCACCAGTTTTCAACTTGTATTTATGCGTGCAACTTTCTACCCCAAAAAAGTTGTTGTAAAGAAACTAGAAGGTAAAGCCTAAAACCTCTCTACCCATTAAAGTTAGTAGGGAAAACACATTTGCTTCTGGCTGTTGTGTGATAGAGCTCCATGTTGAATGGGTGTTGAAATCATCATGTTTCCAACCTGTATTATTGACAGGGCTCGACAAATAATGCAAGGTACTCATCCATGGCGAGTAGATTGCAACCTGGAAGAGTCGGGTTCGGGCAATCTGCGCATGCACAGAACGATTTGCACATGCTCAGATTGCCGGATAGCGCCACTGGCGAGCAGGGCTCGCTGCGGTTCAGCGAGCCCTGATTATTGAACTCCATGTCCCTATGTTCTCACCGTGGTTAACAGATAAATGATCCATGCACAATTATCTCCCAATATAAATCTCAAAATCAGAGTGTTTATCTGCTTGAGCAAATATGTTCAGGGCATCTTGCTTGTACATGCTTGTTTGAAAGGGCATCACTCACCCTTAGGATATACAAGATTATGACTTTGCAGTTGGTTACCATTTTCTGAGAGCAAGTGATCAACTCATCTCTGTTGACTTAATTCCAAGTAACTGCATTAATTACAAGTAATTCCTTTTTGCAGTACGTCCAAGCCCTAGTTCATTGTTACCTGTGCCTGTGAACTTCCTTTTTATCCAGTAGATAGATTATTTGTTTAAATGTGCAAGTGTTATGCTCAGGAATGCAAGGAAGTGATCATGTTGGTTCAAACAAAGACAGTATGGGACATGTTCTTCAAATTTCCTTATAAAACTTTCCCCATGTGCTATATAATTAGGGCTCTACCCAATTCACTGTCCATTTTGGCCAATTCCAGGCTCATAGGATTTTTTAAATCATATATTTCATGTTCTCAGCTATTTAAATCTGAAATTTCATGGTGTTGTAATTGTAGGGTACCTGACCCCAAAAGGGTTGGGGATGGGGAGTGTTTGCAAGGTTATTGTAGAGACGGTTTCATTACTGCTATTTTTACACCTGTGTAGCTGCTGGTGGGGGAATTGCCTTCAGAGCAGGGCAGCTGGAGAATGGTGGCTGCTGGTCAATAACCCAGCTCTGATGGCAAACCCACCAACAGCAGCAGCATAGAAATAAGGGTGGCATGCTATGGTATTGCCACCATTACTTTTGTGTTATTGTCTGCAGAACTGGGCCATCAGTCAGCAGCTGTCGCTCCCAGCCACCCAGCTCTGAAGGCAGCAGTGCAGAAGGATGGCATGGTATGGAATTGCTATGATTACTTCTGCACTGCTGCTGTCAGCAGGCTGCTGTCAGAACTGAGAGTCTGGCCACAGCTGCCACTTTCCAGCTGCCCAGCTCTGAAGGCAGCACAGAAGTAAGGATGGCAAAACTGCAGCTCTCCTAAAATAATCTTGCACCCTGCCCTGCAAAACACTTTTGGATTAGGACCCTCAATTCAAGAAACACTTCCCCTGAAATTGGCATAGTATGGGGTAAATGACAAGATTTCATGGTCCATGATGCATTTTTCATGGCTGTAAATCTAGCGATACTCTAAATATAATTAAACAAGGAGGGGAAAGGAAAGTATACTCCATAAAAATGTTCAAAAAGGAATGAACACTTTACCCATTCATTCAACATTTTCCATGGCATGTTTATTTTTTGTGTACAAAAAAACCCTAATTGAAATGAGATTTTCACAAAAGAAAAATTACTTCCTCTTTCAAATCTAAAAGAAAGAGTTGGGATGGTAATGAATTACAAAATGTGGGCATGGGGAGGAGGAGGATGGGCATTATCCTTACTGAAACAAAATGAATATATTTTTTTAAAAACTATTTTTGTGATTTTAAGTAGTGCATCAAAACAAAGGATGTTAAAATGGTTAATCATTAAGTATACTATTAAGCTTATTGGTATACTTAAGGTTTAACTGGTTAACTGTCCTCCCCCCCCCCCCCCCATCGTGATTCACCGTGGCAGTTCTGGCTGTGCAGAGACTGGTGGGAAAGGTGGTGGGAACCCCATCTCAGACAGGGCTGAGGGACCAGTCTGGCATTGAGCCCAGAGATAAATGGTTAAATAACTGTTTTAACATATCTAATCAAAACATGATTGAATGATGCCAAAATTTAAAAAAAAAAGGATAATCAAAAAGATATTTTCCTTCGGAAAACTAATAATGGAAATTTTCAGTAGGTTCTAACTATATTCCTCCAGTTTGCCTCCCCTTGCAGTTCATGCCTGTAGCTGTTTTATGCAATGAGCCCATGTCAATCAGGAACTAGATTAGCTAGATTGAGACAAGTATTGAAGTCTGAAGACTAGGACCTGTCAATCAAATAATAATTAACAGCAGTAACTATATTGCCACTTTGAGATCTCTGAAGGTTTTATCCAAATCTTGAAAATGGCAGGCGACTCCTGTACTTGGTACAATGATCTACACAAGTGCTGATGAAACATAGGGGTTGCCTTACTGTCGTTGTTACAATACTATACCAGGGATGAACTCTCTTGCAGAAAATATGACACTTGCACTATTATCCATGCTATTCATAAAAGAACATAATTTCTTGGTACCTGGGGCTTTGAGTAACTTGTGCCTGGGAATTTTGCCATCTTAACAGATGGACACAAGAGTAAGCAGATATGACACTGTGTCTATGCATCATGTGTGGTGCTGGGGTCAGGAAACCCAGCTGGGAATGCTCAGACAGCAATCTGTCCTGTACTTCTGTGTCTCTGCTTTGAGTGCGCTCCTAACTTTCTAAACCTATAAAGTAGCTTTTTCAGCCATCTGCGACAGGCAGTTAGCCCTGTCTAATCAGGCAGAGTACAGGGCAGAGTTATTTTAATGAAGTCTTTACCCCCTTGTCTGTCTACAAGAAGTCCCTGAGGAACAGAACAAAACAAGCTTCAGTGCCTCTACTACAGTTCATGCCAATATGTTTACAAGGAATGCATGCCTGTTTTGTGGCATAGTGTCAGCTATAAAGGGTTTTTTTGTATACAAGCCCCTTTTCCCCCACAGGCAGTACAAACTATGGACAATATCGAACCTTCATTTAGGATGTTTTAATGGGTAAAACATTACACACAGAGAAGGGCCATTGGGAGAGTTCTGGAATCATGATCTTGCAAAGGGAAATGCAAACATTCCTACCTTCTGTAGTTATATTGAACTGAAATGTTATCTCTTGTTTTTTAATTCAATATCTTTCATTTTTCTCCTAGCCCAACTCCGCATCTTAACTGGATTAAGGTTGGTAGAGATTTGCCAAAGGATAGAGCAATGACAGAAAGTTTTGGAAAGATTTTGAAGATAGAACAAGTTTCTGCAGCAGATGAAGGAACGTATGAATGCACAGCAAGCAACTCTGTGGGAAGAGCAAAACATGAGTTTCACGTCCACGTGGAAGGTGCCGTGTACATTTTAATGGGTTTTATATTTTGAATAATAAACAAAGAGGGGTGTCACCATCTCTGCTGGCATAAATCAGCATGATTCCATTGAAGTCCATGGAGCTGCATTAATTTATACCAGCTGAAGCTCTGGCCCTGATTTTATATTTGTATGGCTTAACCTTACATTTCCTGTAAAATGATACTCTTTTCACAAGCCCTGAAGATTTTGTAGCACGGGAAGATAAAATGGCACTATATACAAAAACAGTACTATAAATTAGATATGGTTTAGTGAAGCAAGATTAGTGGATTAAATTCTGTGGCATGTGTTATGCAGGAAGTCAGATTAGACAATTTAATATTCCCTGGTGGCTTTAAAATCTATGAAACTATGAGAGGTATAATTTACATATTTAGTTAGTTTTAAATGTGAGAAATGCAATATCTTTGACCAGATCTTGCACTCTTTAGTCAAACATAACTCCTAAGCTGGAAAGTCTATCTGTTAAATCCAAAGCATCCGTGATAGAAAGAGAAATTAGGAGAACCAGTCTTCTCCTCAATAATGGGAATATAACACAGTCACAAAGAGTAATCTACCTGCTTTTAATTATATTTGCCACCATTTGAAAGTTGCCAGTGATTTCTCAGCTAGATTACTTCAATTTCCTTACCTATGTCCCCTCCAGGTTGCCCAAAATGCCACAGATGAACAATCTTCACTATTTCCTACCACATGACTCTCTGATCCTTTCTTTGGCCCATCTTACATTCTGTTGAAACTTCTCAACCTCACTTGCAGGACTCTGCTGCTGCTCTAATATATGCCAATGATCATCTTTTACTCTGCTGATTCTGCTTATCTTTGTGATCCCTTGGCCTCATCTTCAAAATACAAATTCCACTTTCACACTACCCCACACATCTGGAATCACTCCTTACCATCCAATGCGCCCAGTGACATCATTCTCCTTTTTCATCCCTCACCTCTCCCTACTTTTTTCCTGACAACCAATCTTCTCTAGAGCACCTGCCTTTGAACATGAGAATGGCCATACTATGTCAGACCAAAGGCCCATCTAGCCCAGTTTCCTGTCTGCCAACAGAGGCTACTACCAGATGCCCCAGAGGGAGGGATCACAACAGGTAATCCTCACATGATCTCTCCCCTGTCACCCACTTCCAGAGAAACAGAGGCCAGGGACACCATTCCTACCCATCCTGGCTAATAGCCATTGATGGACCTAACCTCCATGAATCTATCTAGCTCATTTTTGAACCCTGTTAAAGTTCTAGCCTTCACCACATCCTCTGGCAACTCTCATCCCTGAATTAACTTACCTTGGATTCATTAACAGGGATGGAGTGTCCAGGATCTTCAGCCTCAAAAGCACAAGCATAAAAGAGTAACTTAATTAGCGGATGGAAGTAGAAGAGGTTACACGATCACTCACACTTAGCCAGTGTTTCACATATTACAGTTTGTGAAAGTTTAATAAAATGCTCACAGAGTTACCACAACATGACAATATAAGTGACTGTAATTCTGACTGTAAAAGCAAATTGCCTAGCAAGAGCTAGGGACCTCGCCATTGACTCACTTTTCCACACTTCCTCTGTTTTGTAACCCCCTACTAGTCTATTGACAGCCTCAATCATTAATGTTGTTGTTACTCCTGTACTATCCGTGTACATTAGCCTGGATATGCAAACTGTATCTCTTCCTCTGCAAAGGCTAGAAAGACCAGCCCAGGTCATAAGATGCCATCACAAATTTCTGTCTCCAGTAATTAAATAATACATTGGTGAAAAATTGCTCTGTTAGTGTCACCCATGCTTCCTCTGGATGTCTATGTCGACCTATAGTGGCTGGACCACAGGAAGGTTTTTATGAATCTGCTTCAGCCTTTGGCTGTGAGACCCAGATCTTTCAGTGTAGTCCCTAGAGGCACCTGCTTTTAGACCAACATGTCCAGTGTTCTATCCCAATGACCAGAACTTGGTTTGAAATCAATGGAGTTTGCACATTTTCTTGTCTATTATTATTAGTGTAAGGATATTGAGTGGTAAAACCAGTCAATATAGTATCTTACAATAGTCAATAGGTGGGCTATACAACAGTACAAATCACTGCCAATTGTGAATCAAAAGTGAGAAAACATCTGGAGGGAAACCAATGCCTAGACCAGCAGGAGTAATAAAGTGAATTTGCAGATAAATGCCTCTTCTTCAAAGTTAACAGGGCAATCCAGCCCCAGGACCAGGCATCAGTATTCCCTGTAAGCTGTATGCTTGTGTGGTCACTCAGGAGAGATTCAGATGCCGCCCAGCAGATTAGCAGAATGCCCACAGCTAGGGTTTTTTTGTACTTGTGGTGCTCATCCTCACATGCCTTGGTGCACATACAAAAATTATTTCACACATGGATGGAAAAGGTGAGAGGGAATGTTGCCAAGCAGCATGTAATTGTGTTGCTTCAGTAACAGAGTCAGAACAGAGTGTGAAAGTTGCAATGTGATTTGTTCCCCAGTGCTCTGGAGCACAGGGATGTGCACCATTCCTCTTTTTGCATAAGGTTATGTCTCCAAGTATCCATTGGCTAACTTGGTGGAAACTTGGCTCCAGCCACTCACCACCTGCTCAGCAGGGGGAGTAGCAGCCTGGTGGCATCTTCTTCCCTCCATCACTCTAAATGCAGCAGGGATGTGGGGAGCTTATGCTGGAGCATGTGGTGGATCTTTAATTACTCCCCTGTATTGCTGTGTCCAGGCACAGAGCTGGGCTCAAGATTCCCCAACAGAGTACAACACTGAGTGATGCTGTCATTTGTTAATGTTACTATTTCAGTCAGGCCAACGGCTGCTGGTTTGGGTCAGACACCCAAATTAGCTATGGAATGAAGAATCTGAAACATAACTGAAAGACTCGGTGAAAACATTTTTCACTTGCCATGAGCAAAAGAGAGACCCGCACTGTAGTGAGAGAGATGTGCTTGTGGGCTATTAAGCCATCTACAGCAGCCAGCTGCTCGATTTTACTCTTCACTTCTCCATCTCTCTTCACTCCTCCATAGACAGGAAACCAGAGAGGAAAAGCATCCTTTCAGGCATCTACACAGTGTTTTGTAACGTAATGTGACTCATCATACCCTGTCATGTGACACACTAAGATATTATTTATTCTCTTCCTGCAAGTGGTGAGGAATGGGACACCATGGCCTGGAGTTTTTAAATGTGCCAGTTGTGAAAGTTGCTGACGCTTAGAAATCACTCCAGATGGTATGGAACGTCTCTGCAGTAGCTGAATATTTTAACAATCTGGTCATGGTTTTCTCGACTGTAAAAATTGAAGCCATCAAAGCAATCGCACAAGTTTCAAAAAGTAGCATACAAAGGGAATAACATTAATTAAGTTGTTCAGTATGTTGACCACAGATCTCTACAGGGACAAAAGCTTTGTGATGAATAATTTTCTATTCATTAACCAGCTAGTACCCAAAAACTACTCTTTTGCCATAGAGAGAATACTTTTTCTGAGAGGTAAAGCCCCTCTCTCTTGCATATAACTAAAATAGGTTGCTGTCTTTAATAGGAATTTAATTTATTAGTAGTCTCCTCCCATGCAAAATATTAGGCACAACTAGGCCCAAACATTTTCCTTTCCTAGAATTCCTTTCCTAGAAATCAGTAAATGTCACGAGTTTCCATCACAGAGCCACATATTTAGTCTCATTCTCTCTCTGTGCACGTGACAGGGTCAGCACCTCAGTTGGTGTAAGTGAGTGTAGCTCTATTGGCCTTGGTGAAGTCATGCCTCTTTGTGGCATCTAAGGTGTGATGGTTTCTCTCTGGGAATGTGTACAGGAAGAGAAAAAATTGCTTTCCATGCTATTAACTAGCACTGCTGTTCTGTCCATTCCCTCTCCTGTTGCTCTTGTATCAATCAGAATCTAACTCTCATTCCTCAGTGTGTCAGACCTGCAATTCCTCTTGTTGTTATTCAAACATGTTAAAACACAATCTCAGTCTTTGAAACAGCATTCTTAAGTGATGGCATTTGCATGCAGCCCGTTTACTAATCCTACAATAGTGTGAGGGCCAAGTTGCGAGCAATTATGATAAAGCATACAAAAATGTTCAGCCAGCAAATTGTATGACTGCTTGAACATTTTAATCTCTCTTTGAAAAGCGATGTAGCCTAGAACATTGGAATGGGGACACAAAACCCTATTAATGCCATTGTAGCAGGGTTAGGTTCTTTAAAAAAACAAATTGTCATGATTTCAAAGACTTTAATTTATTGCATATAATTACCCCCCATTTGCAATTCTTCTAGCCTCTGAAGTTTTTAACTAGCACAGTACCTGGCATCATAATTTTGGTTGGGCATGTCTAATCTTTACTGTAACAATAATAATAGTAATTAATAATAATAATATGGGAAGGGACATCATTTTCCAAAAAAGCCCAACACCAAACCACATACCAATTTTAATCACAATGCCCACATTTACAGCTCTGTTAAAAGGGGTGAATTCCCCATTCAAGTTTCTGCCTTTCCTCATCTTGCTCACACATCAGCAACTTGCTGGCATAAATGTGGGATTTTGCAGATACAAGTTACCTGTATTTGTGTTTTGATGCTGCATTCATTGCATTTAATATACTAATAAGCAGCACAGCACTGCTTCCTCATAGAGAGGGGCTTCTCTAGTGTTTTCACAGTGTAGACTATATTTTAATATAGATTGTCTCAGGGACACCTATAGACTCACAAGATTGATGAGGCAATTCTAGCAGTTTCTTACTTAAAAAAATATCATTAGGAAAGTACTTAGGCTGGGTATTTTTAGCTCTTCTCTAATTCTTCTGAGCAGCTGGACATAAGGAGGTAGCACCACGTGGGGGGCAGCCTCTTTGAACTGCCAGCAATTCTCCATCGAGAACAGGTGATCTTGGGGTACATTTTAGAAACCTTTTTATTAGAGTGTTGTCACCATCTCATTTCTGTCTTGGTCCTTATCTTCAAGATTCTTAGTGACCTGGGCACAGCATCAATCTAGAAGAATGCCTAAAGCTCCAGGGTGAGGTCTGCGATTAACCACTTCACTTCTCAGTCACAATGGAACTTTCTACCTCATCCATGAAAGAAACAGAACTTTGACTGGGTCCATACCATGTGGGAAAAAATTCTCATAAAAACCAAGGGCTATCAGACTTCTCCATCTTCTGCTCCATGTGCAAGATGTGATGCTTTGACCTTCTGTAATGTGAATGCCACAGCATTGTTTACATATTTAAGAAAGAAAAGGAAAAGCCTATCAAAACAAACACTACGCTACCCACTCAATTATCCTTATTAATATAGACAAAGTATTTACTTCCTGTTCTAAGACCAAGGAAATATGGCACAGCAGCACTGCATCTGTGGTTCCACCATGTGGGCAACTTTTAGCATTGTTGACTTGTGAGTGATGACTGCTCTGTCTTAAACATTTAGGGCCTGATTCCAAGACCACTGCAGTCATAGAAAGACTCCCATTTACTTCACTGATCTTTAGACCAGGCCCCTGGGATCCCAGTTGTCTGGCTAATGCGAGGATGATGCAAAGGTGTTGGATGCACAGGAAACCTCTTTGGCCCATGCAAAGAGACAAGAATGGGAACAGCCCCTGCATTCCCTCAGAAACCAAAATATTCTCAACACTGCAGGTTCTTCCATCTGCAATTATATCCAGCTCCCACTGAAGACAGTAGAAGCCACATGGTCTTGCTTCCAAGGGGAGGATTTGGGTTGAAGAGATATTTGCGGCTTGGGTTCATTGCTGAGATGCTTATTCTTCATTTCAGAAATAGGAGCTCCATATTGAGAGGTTTTTTCTGAAAATATGAAACCAAACAACCTTGCCAGTTTCACCACCCTTTCCAAATGCAAACATTTAGCTCTGTGCTTAGAGCTCACCAACATCCCACTCTCCCTACCTTTAATATCAGCAATTCACAGACACTTACCTTCCTTCCTCCCCCTTCCCACCCCCCCCCCGCATCCCCCTTCTGTTCTGCAATGTGATTTGTCCTTTTCATATTTGTTCATTTTTTTAAATTGTATCCTTTGGTATATATGGTTGTGACTACTTTCTTCCACTATTTGATCTGAGGAAGTGGGTCTGGCCCACGAAAGCTCATCATCTAATAAACCATCTTGTTAGTCTTTAAAGTGCTACATTGTCCTGCATTTTGCTTAGAGCTGGGCATTGTCAAACACTGTCCACTTCCCACAGCCTCTCCTTAGTGTTTGTGGAAATTAAATGCCATGTAAACAGTGGAGAATGTGTATATATCATTTTAATTTCTCTGGCAGAATCATTTTATAAGTCAAAATAAAATGAGAACGGATTTGTCCTTTAAAGGAGAACCTGTTCTTCAATAGTTGACTGTGTGCGCCATCTGCTGGAAGACCTCAGTGACAGCAGCATCTCTGTGAGCGTTTATTACTAATTCAGGTCGTACCTCTATAGTCTGACACCCTGGGGACCCAACTGGTGCCTAACCAGAGAATTTTCCTAACCACAGGAGGTCAATCTTGTCTAGCAGCATTACCAACACTTCCACTGCTTACTGGGCTCTTAGAAGACATTTAAGAGTAAATTAGAGCTAAATAACAGCACAGAATACTGAGAGTCAGGACTGGTGGTTATAAACAAACTTTATGGGTTTGGGGGTAACTTGGCCACACCCATGATAAGTGGACATCTGGCTAACTAAAATCATGCCAGACCACAGATGTTGTAGGACCAGAGAGTGTCAGACTAGAGACGTTCATCCTGTAGTTATAACCTCTGCTGAAATGTCATTTTCCTTCTTATCAGAACCTCCCCGCTGGATAAAGAGGCCTACAAGTGGTGTTTACAACAATGAGTCATCTGTTTTGCTATTGTGTGAAGCTGCTGGCAAGCCTGAGCCAACTATAAAGTGGAAACGTAATGGGATGCCTATTGATAGTAAGTACAGGGTACAAAATAATTTGCTCAGACAGCTGGACAAGATTAGCATGTACTGTACACTCAGCACAAAAGTTGGTGCATGGATCCAAATGCATCATATGATAGTTGATTTGTCTGGTGTAGGCAAAGCAACTACTTCACAGTGATAAGTAGGGGAGCAGAATTAAAGCAACAATAATATGGCAGTTTACTATTTAAAGCCCGCAGCCAGATAGTGTATTTTTCTTATCTTTAGGAACTGGGATCAGACTCCTACAATACTAGCACCCCACTGACCTACTTTGTGCCCAACACAGAGAGAAACCACAATGTGTCTGAAGAGTAGAAGCCCTCTTCTCTCCCAGGGACCCAATCTGCAGTGTGCCCCCTCCATTCTCATTCCGCATCAGTACCCAGCACACCTGTCTAAGCCCATCATACTGAACACTGGTGTAAAGAACATATAGTATTGCTGAAACTCAGAGTTTCTTAGTGGCATTGGACATTCTTTTGAATGGGAACCAGATAGTTAGAAGCTGCAGGTGCTTCTGGAAATCAGCACCTACAAATACAAATATAAGCCATGCTGTTTCCATCCAAAGTAAAATGTCTTGCATTGTACTGCAAGCCAAGCTATCCAGGACACTTATTTTACTCCATAAGAATGCTAACATGGGCAATGCTTTCCAGCAACTTTCTGGTGATCGGGGACCTGTTAGCCTGAGACTGAGTATGCAACCTGCCCTATTGGCTTGCATCTGAAATGGAAGCAGCTCAGAGATGCTCTGCGAATTTGTTAAAGTAATGAACGTTCCTCATCCTACTGACATGATTTGATTTCTTTCAGAAAGGACCTTCAGAGGCAGAGTCTCTGCTGGAGAGATCAGCATTACCAACCTACAAGTGCAGGACAGTGCAGTGTATCAGTGTGAGGCAACTAACAAGCATGGCACCATCCTTGCCACTGCTAATGTTAATGTTTTAAGTAAGTACTTCGACAACATTAGATTGTTAATGGAAAGGGTGATGCTGCTGAGGGGCCCTATCCTGCTAACCCATCATTACTTGAGGATAAATCATGGGAGTAAAAGTTTGTGTGGTTTGCCCACAGTGGTTAATGGTTTGGTTTTGCCAAAGCTGGCAATTGTTCTGTGATAATATCAGGATTCTAACATGTTCCTTGGAACTTTAAATCAGGAAAGAATTTGAAGAGTTACTGTTCATTGGGCAGTCTGATTGAAAGAGCCTTGTATCACATGTACAATATGTAACCCCCAAGGAGATTAACCAGGATCCCTGGGGCTCTGTCTGCTGGCAGCTCAGGGAGAGGCAAACTGTCCCTGGTAGGGAGGGGGAGCCAACGCAAACTCAGAGTCCCCCCCGGCAACAAATAAGGAGTGAGATGCCCCTCCCAGGAAGTTCAGGGAAGGGGAAAGGCCATTGTTTTTTTATGAGTTAGTCTGGAGCCAGTCAGGGCAAAAGCAAGACTGGCTGTGTGGGAAGCTGGTAAGCCCCAGGCCTGCATGCAGGGTCCCCCCTGAGGACTGGCCTCTAGGGACCTGAAAGCAAGAGCCCGCTGCTGGGTTTTCTTTCCCCACTGATGATTCCCAGTTTGTAGAGTTTGTTGGGAAACTTCCCCAGCCAGGCTGAATTAGACTTCTAGCTCCCTAGGTGAGACCAATCACCACATGGTCAGCTCTGATCTTCCTGCTAGTTCAGGGCTGGCAGGACTGCTGCCTGCTGTGTGTATTTCTGGGTGCTGGGCTAGGAGACTACAGTTTGGATTTTAGTACAATTGTGTAATCTGCACGTTGAGCCCTGCACCCCTTTGTGGTGAGGGGAAATCCTGGGACTGAAGCAGCCTGATTCCTGCCTGAATAGGATCCCTGCTAGCAGAGATCAGTCCCTCTGCAGTGACTGAGGAGTCCAGAGTCATCTCTGAACCGGAGGATCATTCATGGAGTTTGTGAGTGCACCATCTTTTAGTTAGTCAGTCAGGGAATTTGTTTTGGGGACCCCCTACACCCTGAACTGTGTCCTCAAGCCAGGAAGTAAGGATTTGGGGATTTTATAACCTGCTGCATATTAAACCTGTGGAGGGATTTACCACCTTCTCCCGCTTGTGAGTCCTTTGGGAAGTACTGAACCCAGTCAGCCACACTGCTAAACCACTGCAGAGAAGAATTTTGTGGTCATAAGTAATCAAGAGCCCCAACAAAGTAAGTGTACCAAAGAGACACTAATCTTACATTTGCTACATTAAGTCACGTGACTGGGGCAAGTCACAGGTATTAGCAGCGTGGGCACCGGTGAACCTAAAAATAGTGTTTTACCCTGTTATGTTATAACTGTTTCCTGTTTAATATAATTATTGTGTTGAAATTGTATGTGTTTGTGTTATTTTTTGATGTATCCAACTATTTGGCAAGTAAGTGGGGATTACCCTGTTGTTAGAATTTTCCTCCCAAACTGCCCTGGTGACCCTGCCAGGAAGTAGGGAGGGGAGTGGAGGCACTGCCAAATAAATTCATAGGAAAAAATAAAGAAGATGCACCCTGCTGAGTGTGTGGTGGGATCCAGAAGAACCCAGACCTGTTCACCAAAACCTGTAGGCAGATTGGCATTAAAGAAGGTAATCTGGTGGAGGGGGCGCTACAAATATTTATATATTTAGTGTCATCACACCAGGGCTTGTGTGGAGACTCTATTTTAAGAATTTTGCCTAGCTCAAAGACTTCCATTAAATAAAACAATAACTGATTGCTGAGTTAGGGTTGATGGTGTAGATTGTGCCCTTAACTTTACATCATTAATCTGGAACTTCATTTTTTATTATCAGTTAGTTTGTTTAAGAAACAATCCTAGTGCTGGGAAATGATTAGTGGAATCCGTCCCCAAGGCAGTAGAGCTAGTATAGTTCCTTCACCCAGAGCTACTGGAGTAAGCCCTGAGGTGCTGCATGTCAGAGAACTAACCTGCTGTTGTCTTTCACAACAGGCTTTCTTGCTTTGTTTACATAGTGGGGGTTGAGAAGGAAGCCAAGGGCTAGTTACGTTGAAGGAGGATGGTGTAAAGAAAAGGACTAGCTATGACAAAGGAGCATGCTGTAAAGGGAGATATGGTAGTGGTTTTCTCATTAAATAGTACACCAGGCATTGATCCTCATGAGCTGGCAGCAGTACAGTAGTTGCATTAGCATCTGAGCTGCAGCTGCACCAAGCAGTGAAAGGTCAGCGGGAAGGTCCAGAGTTGGAATGATTCCTCATTGTGTAGTTCCCTCTTGTACCAGTCCAAGTACTTGAATTCAGTGGCGGAGGGGGACTGGAAAAAGGACCTGAGAAATAACATGATTAACATTCTGTTTTGCAGATATTGCTCCATTAGTGCTAACCTCAGACAGTGAAGACTATGCCACAGTTGTTGGTTACAGTGCTTTCTTGCATTGTCAAGTTTTTTCTTCCCCTCCTGCTGACATTAGTTGGTAAGCCATTTATAACAATTTGTCTGCTGCTTGTTTTAAATCACTGGTTTTATCTGAAACATGTTATTTGGCTGTAGAAACACATGAAAATCTTTCACAGTCCTCACGTTTGGAGTTAAATTTAATAACAAATAACGAATAAGATAAGATCAGTTCTGCAAGCTTGAACTAGTCTTTTATCCAAGGATCTCAAGGCACTATTTGATATAAAAATTAATAAAACCCCATACCATATGTTTAAGGAAGATCTTGTAATATCCTATAGGCTGGTAAACTGAGATAGTGTGGCTAAAGTGACTTACTTTAGAGATATTCAGTCACTCAAAACCCTGAAGTGTTATTTTTGTCCTTTTCAATAACTGCCTCATTTAAATTTTTCCTGATGTGAAAGCCTGGTTTCCAAGACTCTTGAAAATAATTGGTAACCATTATTATGCTGTTAGGTTCAGGGATGACAGCACAATGCCACTTGAAGGTCCGCAATACGAAAAATATAAAAATGGCACTTTGGAGATCAGAGAGACAAAGAAAGAAGATTCTGGGTCGTATACTTGTTGGGTGACAAATTCGGTTGGAAAAAGTGCAATCATTGCCAATCTGGGTATCAGAGGTAACTCCTCATTTTATGAATAGGCACCTGAAACCTGTTAAGGCTTTAGAGAAAATATATTCCCAAACAGAGGTGTATTCTGCTTCTTGTAATTGCCTCAAAACTTGTTACATGGCTTATGAACAGTGCTTGATTCAGAAAGACCCAGTCTAGCATCCTGTATCATGTGTGGATAATTCAGTGGACAACTATGCAAAGTTTAATGCAAGAAATGTGCAAGAATCAAGACAAGATATGCACTCTTGCATATTTTGTGCATGACCCTCACATTGTCCAGGGCACTGCAAACAAAATGACAAGAACACGAAGAAATATGGCTTAACTAGATCACAGATTTATTAAGTAATTTATCTGGGAACTATCTAGCAATCACTTGCCCAGTGCAGATCAAACTTTGTACAGTATTGTAATACATACTACCTTGGGGAGGACTTCTCTCAGTCCTTTTCCTTTTATACCAGTAACCTGGTCCCAGCAGCATTTCTGCAAACCTGCTGCCTTTTTCTCTTTTTGAGACTTGAGGGCAGGGAAATTGGGTTTTTGCTGTACCAGACATTGGGAACATCCCACCCTACTGTTCTTCCCATTTCTTTAGGAGCTGTCTAAAATAGAAAAGACTACAGTTTGACTCTGAGCCAAAGCTGATTTGCAGTGTTTATAATTAGGGGAGAAAACAAAAACAAAAAAACCCTCTTTTTTTCTGGACATGTTTGTTTAGAAATTGAGTCAATAAATGTGGGAACATGCAATAAAATGTTCATAAAGCTACTTTTCACTGTATATGATAAAATAGCTATTACTTTTGGTTACTTACTCTTATATTTCTTCATTCAGTCTGATTTTAAAATAACAAACATCACTGTGATATTGTTCCTACTTGACTTTAATTAGCTTGTAATTTTCTCTGGGTCATTTGCCAAAGTCTATTTGAAATAGCATTGAACATAAAAATCATAGTCAGGTTTTTCTATCTCATTTATTTTGTCATATACTGTCACAGACCGTTAGCTAGGATATTCACCTGTGATATTTTCCTATAAATTTGTGATTGGTTGTATGAGCCTCTTTCATATGAACTGAACTCAAAGGAAGATGCTTTTATTGCTAGCAAAACTTCAAATAAAAAATATGTCTCCTTATTTTGACTATAGAAAAACTATGATTATTTTCTGCATTCAAATTGCTTGGCGAACATGCATATTACTAATCAAAATACCTTTCTGTGAACAACCAGATGCTACAAAACTTATCGTTACTCCTGAGAACCCTCACATTTTGAAATCACATTCAGTTTTATTGAAATGTCAGTCTGAATATGATGCACACTTGAAACAAAGTTTAAAATTATCCTGGAAGAAGGATGGAGATGAGTTTCAAATCAATGGCACAGAAGATGGCAGGTAACCTTATGGGGGAAAAAGCCTCTCCTTCTTTTGACTCTGAAGCAATATTGTATTACATGTAGCATGGTTAACTTCGTGTCCTAGATCTATGATTTCTTCATAACTTTAAGCCAAATCTGTGGCTATCACAGCTGTTCATGCAGCACATTTTTTGTGGACGCAACAGTGTTCTTTCAAATATTTTAAAACTTTGATTTTTTTAAATCAAGCCTTGGTCTACACTAGGGAGTTATTTCAAAATAACTCCCCTAATTCTGAAATAACAAGCAGAGTGTCCACATTACAAAATGTATTATTTCGAAATCTGTACTCCTGCTTTCCATGAGGAATAACACGTATTTTGAAATAGTTGTTTCAAAAGAGTGGTAGTGTGGATGCTCCACTGTTGCTATTTCAAACTAACTATTCCCCAGAGTCATTCAAAATAATTACTGCCCAGTGCTTCTTGGAACTCTAAGTCATGGTAGTGCCTCCAAATTAATGGAGCCTGCCTCGGACTAATTTCAAGGCTTCCCTGTGTTGTGGACATGGTATTTCAAAACACCTTATTTTGGAAGTAATAACTTCCAAAATAACTATTTTGAAATAATTTCCTAGTGTAGGACATGCCTCAAGATACCTAGCTAGGTTCATATTGACTTGCTATCCTGTAGTGCTCTATATGTCTCATTTAGCAGGTATGATGCACAGAGAAGTACCAAACTTAGGTGGCTGCACTTAATCTAAACGTGAAATGCTGCTCCACTGAAGCCACTGGGTGTTTTGTCATTCACATCAGGGGAGCCAGCCTTTCACACTTGGATTAGCAATAGCTAGACACTTTAGTTTAAATAGTATATGTTAAAACCAGTGTGTTTTAAGTGATGGTGTTCTAAGCATATGAGTGAGTCAAATGAGGGCTTAACTATGTTTCATGGAGACATTGAATTTGAATTTTGCCATTGAATTTGATAGGACAGGGATCAGGCCCTGAATCCTTGTTAAGTGTTTGGAATGGACAATTCCTGAGGATTAAATTCCTTTTATTTTTAAGTTACAGAAGAGGTACACGCTTCCTCTTCCCCACATCCTATCACTGCCTTGCAGGTCATAACATGAGTATGCACATGCATAAAAGACTGAGGAGGGCCAGATTCTTATTGAGCAGCATAGTTCTATGAAGCCATGACATTTATCCCAGCTGATGAGCTAACGTTCAAGCTTTAAATTGCTACAAATGACGATATTTTAAAGTACAGTATATAATGTATACAGTACAGTATATAATGTCTGCATCAAAGATATAATTTTAAGTAACAGACATATCCTACCACTGCATTCTTCCAAGTGCCACTGTTACAACAGCATGCACGAACAGGTCTTCAGGGGGAAAAAAGCCTGTCAATATTATTCTTCCCTTCCAATTCTGTCTCTCATGATTATGCAATTTCTGTTTTGTCCCGAAGGATAATTATTGAAACGGATACATTGTTCATATCAAGCGTGACATTAGAGGATCAGGGCACTTACACCTGTGTGGCTAGTACATCTCTGGACAGTGTCACAGCTGAATCCCAATTAATTGTCCTTGGTAAGTCATTTTTTCCCCTAGCTTTGCAGAAAAAGTTAAACAGTGTTGTGATTCAGACCAGGGTTCCTACACACTGAGTTCACATCAAGCCACGCATCAGTGACCTGATTATCAGAGATGGAGAGCACCTGCCACATGTATTAGCTTTGGTTAGGATTATGCTTCCTCCACACCTCTGGAAAGTGGGCTCCCAAACCTAATATTCTGATACAATAATGCACACAATCATGTCCTTGTTGAGAGAGCCAAGATCTGGCAGTGCCATCCATAATTTTCTCTTGTGAAAGTGGCAGTCGCACCAGCCGAAGGAGCTCCTGAACCCTGGAGGCTCTAATAGCATAGAGCTCTCCAGCATATGGCCTAGCCACTTAGACTATCTCATGGAGCAGTGCAGTCCTACAGTGGGCAACCTATGAAGTCTTACAAATTTGTACTAAGATCAATACATAAATATACCTTGCTATTTGAATGAACCCAAGGCAGCCCTGCAGTTAGGATTGGGAATACTTTTCTTGCAAAAATAGTGAGGCAGTTTTGTTATCTAAAGTCCAAGGTACTTCTATGTTCCCCACTACAATAGTAACTGAACTTGAAATCTTTAATGTAGTTATCCTCACAAAACCCTCTGCAAAGTACGGAAGTACTATTATCTATGTACTGCAGGTTGAACCTCCCAAGTCTGGCACCCTCAGAACCTGACCAGTGCCGAACCAGAGAATTTGCTAGACCATGGGAGGTCAGTATTGTCTAGCAGCATTGCCAACACTTCCACTACTTACTAGGCTCTTAGGGTATGTCTACACTACCCCGCTAGTTCGAACTAGCGGGGTAATGTATGCATACCGCACTTGCTAATGAAGCCCGGGATTTGAATTTCCCGGGCTTCATTAGCATAAGCGGGGAGCCGCCATTTTTAAATCCCCGCTGCTTCGAACCCCGTGTAGCGCGGCTACACGGGGCTCGAACTAGGTAGTTCGGACTAGGGTGCCTATTCCGAACTACCGGTACACCTCGTTTCACGAGGAGTACCGGTAGTTCGGAATAGGACCCTAGTCCGAACTACCTAGTTCGAGCCCCGTGTAGCCGCGCTACACGGGGTTCGAAGCAGCGGGGATTTAAAAATGGCGGCTCCCCGCTTATGCTAATGAAGCCCGGGAAATTCAAATCCCGGGCTTCATTAGCAAGTGCGGTATGCATACATTACCCCGCTAGTTCGAACTAGCGGGGTAGTGTAGACATACCCTTAGAAGACATTTAGAGGTAAATTAGAGCTAAATAACAGCACAGAATGCTGGAAGCTAAGACTGGTGGCTTTAAACAAACTTTATGGAACCAGGGGGAAACTTGACCACACTCACGATAAGTGGATATCTGGCTAATTCAAATCACGCTGTAGCAGAGAGTGCTGGATTAGAGAGGTTCAACCTATAGTCAGTTACTAAAGGCTATTGTTTTATTTGCTATGGCAAATAGAATCTTTTAGTTTATACATTTGAGATGCATGCTTGAAGAGCCTGAAGTCCCAGGTTCAGTCCTTGCATTTGACAACTTTAGGCTTTTTCGCCTGCAGCAGACTTATCATTCTCTAGAAATGTCTAGACTACATGCCTCTGGTGACAGAGGCATGTAGATTAGGCTATCTGGCATAGGAAAATGAGGCGGTGATTTAAATAATCGCCACTTCATTTAAATTTAAATGGCTGCCGCGCTGAGCCGATCAGCTGTTTGTCGGCTCAGCGCGCTAGTCTGGACGCTCTGCGGTCGACATCAAAGGCATTTGTTGACCACCCCAGTAAACCTCATCCCTTGAGGCATAACGGGACGGTCAACAAATGCCTTTGATGTCGACTGCGGAGCATCCAGACTAGCGCGCTGAGCCGACAAACAGCTGATCGGCTCAGCGTGGCATCCATTTAAATTTAAATGAAGCGGCAATTATTTAAATCGCCACTTCATTTTCCTATGCCAGGTAGCCTAATCTACATGCCTCTGTCGCCAGAGGCTTATAGTCTAGACATACCCTATACATGACACAGCCACCACTAGAAGGACAGAGCAGCATATGGAATGGCTACAGTTCCGGCCCCTCCCATTTTACAGAACAGGAACCAGAGGCTTGTTTACACGTCAAGTGCTGCAGTAGCACAATATATGCCAACTGGAGTGGTTCTCTCACATCAGTGTAATTAATTCACCTCCTGAGAGATGATTGATGATGTGGGTTTTTCAACCCAAGTTCTTCATGTCACCCAGGCCTAAGGCATGGAAAGAATAAATTATTTGCCCAGTGTCCTTGATGAGAGAGCCAAGATCTGGCACTGCCCAGTGTCATACAGGAAGCTAGTGGCAGAGCTGAGCCTTGAAACCCAGTTCACCCAAGTCCTACACTGGCACAGTAACCATAGGACCAGCCGCCTTTTCTTCTGACCCTGCTATGGACTGCATGCTGCTCCGCCCATGTGAAGACTTGTTGAAGTCTTGGGTAGGCGAACTGGTGCATGGACATACAATCCATTGCAGAATCCAAGCCTAAGTAGCTATCTAACGGTACGCCTACACTTGCACCCTAGTTAAACTAAGGATGCAAATGTAGCCGACCGAAATTGCTAATGAAGCGGGGATTTAAATATCCTGCACTTCATTAGCATAATCTTGCCCATGCGCTATTCTGATCGCCAGCTGAGTCGAACCAGGAAGTGCGCTCCGGGCCGCGTTAGTTTGAATCAAACCCCTTGGTTCGAACTAACATTACTCCTCAAAAAAAAAATCCAAGGGGTTTGATTCGAACTAACACAGCCCGGAGCGCACTTCCTGGTTTGAGTCAGATGGGGTATGTCTACACTACCCTCCTAGTTCGAACTAGCAGGGTAATGTAGGCATACCGCACTTGCAAATGAAGCTGGGATTTGAATTTCCCGGGCTTCATTTGCATAAGCAGGGTGTCGCCATTTTTAAAACCCCGCTTGTTCGAACCCCGTGCAGCGCGGCTACACGGGGCACAAACTAGGTAGTTCGAACTACCTAGTTCGTGCCCCGTGTAGCCGCGCTGTACGGGGTTCGAACAAGCGGGGTTTTAAAAATGGCGACGCCCCGCTTATGCAAATGAAGCCCGGGAAATTCAAATCCCGGGCTTCATTTGCAAGTGCGGTATGCCTACATTACCCTGCTAGTTCGAACTAGCGGGGTAGTGTAGACATGCCCTCGGTGATTGGAATAGCACGCAGGTGAGATTATGCTAACGAAGTGTGGAATATTTAAATCCCCGCTTCATTAGCAATTTTGGTCACCTACATTTGCATCCCTATCTCAAGATAGGGAGCAAGTGTAGATTTACTCTAAAGGAACTGGATATTAACAGGAATGTTATTTTAAGGGCAATTTTTTGTTTAAATTACATCAATTTATTTTCTTGGCAGAGGGTGTAACAGGATTTGAATTACACAGTAGTATACAAGCACAAAACTGTAAATAAATGGCATGTCATACTGTTAATTTGCTTTCTATTGAAAACCAATATTTATCATTAATGCATGAAGTAATTGTAAAATCATGCAGATGAGTGATATCTGTTGACTATTTGTTACACGACATATGAAAATTGCATGAAGGGCTATATTCCCTTTCTGAAGTTGGACTACTTAGGGGCAAAAAATAGTCACAATCGTTGTTTGTTTGTTTGTTTGTTTGTTTGTTTGTTTGTTTGTTTTTATTATGATATATATAAAAATCCCGAGGGGATTAAAAAAAACCAATCTGTGTTTTTTCAAACTAAAAATTCAAGCCTTTTCTGTTTTTTAAATCTCTATAGTGACTAGACAATTAACTTCACTAAAAGCAAAGTACCACAATTTGAGCTGGAAGGAATTTTTATTTGGACTGTTTAAAACTCTGGTTTTGTTAACACCCTTCAATGACTAATGGACATACTGGAGAATATCTCTGTTAAAAATAGAAGACCACTATCTCACCAAATAAGATCTGAGAACTCGCAATGAATGTTCTCTGAGACTCTGAGTATCACTAGCAAAACTTAGAGAGACCATACTGGGTATTTCTTATTTCAAATGGATAATACAAGTGGGGAAAAGTGAAGGGCTGGTGTGTGGTGAAGAATCTTTCTTGCATTCTTTACATATTATAAACATGATAAGAAGGCTCGGCCTCATTTAAAAAAAAAATCCCATGCCGTCACCTATATAGTATTTTAAAAAAATGGAGTGTCACTCCTAGTTTTAGACAGTTATCCAGGTAACTTGATTGAGACACAAGAAGGTCAAAGACAGGGCTCAAGTAACTTGTTTAATTACTATGTCACATTGCCATAGATTAGAGTAATGATGGAATCATTTCTACTTTGAGGTTTAAAAAATATTTTTATAATGAACATAGTTTTTAATAGGAATTTTTGGGATTTCTTTGGTGGGGTTTTTGTTTGTATTTAGATGTTAATTGAAACAAACATACTCTACTACAGTACTGTTATGAAAAAACTGTTCTTTTTCCTCAAGTCATATACATATAATAAAATGAATGGCAAAATTGACTAAACAAGTCTCAATAACTGATAAAGATAATCATCAGTCAGTTAGAATGAACCTGTATTAAAAGCATTCACTATATATTTTTTCACAAATACATGCTATCCCAAACCGTAGATCATTTTTATTGCATCTTATACATTTGTTGAGAAACGTAGGTTGTTCTGCAAAAATGTCTGTCCTCCCATGGTATTTTCCTGCTCTCCTGCTGGTTAATCCAACTCAGTCTGTGCTGTATTAAAACTTTACAAGTCAGATTATGAGCTCCTGTATGTCAGAAAATCAGCTCTGGCACAGATGGAGTTGTAAGTGGAGTTGGAATAACCGCTGAGTGCTTAAAAGTCATCTCCATTGTCCATGGAGGAGAGATGTAGCCAGATCGTTACTTCACACCCACCACCAAGGCATTTAAGCACCCAGTTGCCTTTTGTCCTGACTTGTGGACAGATAATGAATTGAGAAGGTGGGTGATGAACTTCCTTCTCCCCTCACATAGTACAGGGTTGGATGGGGACTTCACAAGGGATCGTTCTCCTCCCACTAACATGGTAGGGGTGTAGGTTTAATATCTGCTGAAGTTCATTCTTCTTCCCCCATCACTGTGATTTGGATCACAGTAAATCCAAGCTTTCTGTTAAACACAGCTCTGAGACTTACTCATTGTGATATAGACTTTATATTGATTGTGAAAAAAGAAATTTATTGCACTGGTTACTATGCTAAGAGTACATAGAAATTTCCCTCACAATTAATACAGCAATTATAAGGGAGACCAGAAAATCAGAGGATCCACTTTGTGGAAGTTTTACCAAAGCCTTCAGTTGGAGCATTTAGGCCAATGCACAGCACTTTTGAAATCTTACCCTACATACAAGTCACCATCTTTCTGCTATTTCCTTTTGTTCTCAGATGTTCCTGACCCACCTGAAGATTTACTTCTCTCAGAAAAACAAAACAGAAGTGTTAGATTATCCTGGAGAGCAGGAAGCAGTCACAACAGTCCCATTTATGGTATGAAGGACTCTAGTGACATGTTTGAGCATTACAATGCGTCATTTCTATTAGAATAAGCAAATAGGCATAGACATACCTAATTGGTTTTATTTTTGAAACAACTTTGTCATAAATTTGTTCTGTGCTTGACATTGAATTTATAGGGGCTTTAATTTAGAGAGATGCTTTTCATATTATTTCTCTCATTTTTATTTTTCTCTTTCCAGAGTCCATCGTAGAATTTGAAATGAATCGTTGGGAGCCTGGGAAGTGGCGGGAACTCACAAGAATCCCAGGGAACAACACAACTGTTGTTTTATCATTGGCCCCTTATATAAATTACCAGTTCCGTGTTATATCCGTTAATGGTGTTGGAAGAAGCAAGGCTAGCGCACCATCAGCACACTACGAAACTCCTCCCACTGGTACATGCTGTCATCTTGGTTCTCTGTCTATTTTCTAGAATAACATTCAATCAGCTTTGTTCCATGAGGATTTCTATCAGCCCATTTTAGTGATCAAGTGATCAGGACCAGATTTTCATACCTTTGCAAACACCGAGCAATAGCTATTCCATGATTCATCCCAGTGAAGCCAAATGGGGCTCTCTGAAGTTGTGCTCTATTATCTCTGAAACAGAGACACCGGAGCGCTGAGCCACACCAGCCAGAAAGGCTGGTAGCCTGCAAAGGGGAGCATATGTCACATATTTGCCAAGTCTGGCACAGCAGCAGTGCTCTGCTGCATCTCCTGAAGCTCTGGAGGAAAGCAAACTAAGTCTGACACCATGCTTCTGGGGCTACAGCTGGTTCTGTTCCTCAAAGCCCTTTCATATACAAGCAGTTGCTAGATAGGGTCTTTAGCAAGATTTATAGTGAGCTTCCCAGCAGCTCTGAACTTGTCACAAATCTTCATTCACAACACAGTTCTCATTGGAACACAAAATGACTGGTTCCTGAAAGTATTGCATAGCCCAGCTATTCAGCATTGTATAATTTGCATTGCCTTAGCTTTATTTTTGCTTTAGCTTTTTTTCTTTTTTTTTTTACTTGTCTGAGCTTCTTCCAAAGCTTTTCAGCTCTGCATCATACACAAATGATGCACTTTCTGTTTTTCCATCTCCAACAGGGAAAATGTCTCTTCAGAATAATACCCCTACATCTGCTGCTCTGAAATCCAAAAAAGTCAGTTTAGAGATATCTACTAAAATTAACCAGCAAGGCTGCTCAAGATCAAATCATGTAAACTACATATTTGTTCACTAACACTCTGTTGTGCCAAGTAATTATGTTTAGTCAAGTGGTCTTTGCTTACATGTTGATTAGTTGCGCAAAGTCAAATCATTTCAAGAAAGGAAATTAACCTAGCACTTTTCACACCTACCTGGTTGTTTTGTGAAGATGTAGGACATTCAGGAGAGGGGGGAAAGATGAGATTAATAAAGGAGAGAGGATGTAAACTAACTGTATTCCTTCTACTGTTCTAGCTCCAGACAAGAACCCAGATAACATCCGAGTTGAAGCTTCTGAACCAAATGAAATGGTTATGAAATGGGAGGTAATTTAAAAAGTTCCTATCATTGATACAGTATGTGAAATGGTTTCTCCTTTCAAGCTGAAGATCCTGAAGCATTACTGACGTTATTAGGATCATGTTAAGAAAGTACCTATATTTTCAATATGGATTTCATGAGTTTCTTCTTGCTCTCTCTTTCCATAGTTAGTGAACTCCATGGGTGAAATCCAAGGGCCATGTCAAAGGCAAAGTTCCTATTCACTTCAATGTGGCAAGGATTTCTTTCCTTGATTTACTGTTCAAAAATGTATTTTTAACACCTATGTCACAAATGCTGTGGAAAAATGTAAGAAGGCCTGTATTACATGAATGTATAGTGGAGAGAATACATCCCAAATACAAGGGCAGGAGAAGGTCATTAGTGCATGTGTTAGAGAAATCTGTTAAAGTACTGAGGACAGAATTCCAGCCTTCAGATTTCTAGACGGTTTGTAATTTATATGCCAATTTATCTTGAGAGGGATATAGTTTTTCTTTAATTCAACCCAAGTTTTAATAATTGTAAAAGTAATGTTGTGTAATTGGAGTAAAACACATTTTACATTGTATGTGGAAAGATTATTTTCCACTCTGGTTCTAGCAAAAAAGATTTTTGCAATCTGAATTTTCATTTTAGGTTGGATGTAGCCTAGAATTGAAGCCTCTATTGACTATTACTTTATTGTGAAACGTCATTCTACAAAATATTCCATAGTCAGTGAGCACAATTCTATTTTTATAAGAGGTTACATAGAGGTAGCTACCAACACAGACAGCATGGCTGCGTCTACACTGGGCCACTTATTCCAGAAAATCAGCCGCATTTCCGGAATAAGCTGCGAGCTGTCTACACTGGCCCTTGAATTTCCGGAAAAGCAACGATGCTCTACTGTACAAAATCAGCCACTATTCTGGAAAAACTATTCTGCTCCCGCTCGGGCATAAATCCTTATTCCAGAACACTGCCTGCCAATGTAGACGCTCCTTTTCCGGAAAAACTGAAAACGGAATAGTATTCTGTTTTAAGCATTTCCGGAAATTCTTGCCAATGTAGACACAGCCCATATGTTGCTGTTAATTATTTTTACTGCTAGCTAAACTTAATCTCTGCCCCAAAAATCTCACAATCTACAATTCAGTTGTAGCACAACAATAAAAAGGTGAGAATAGAGTGGGATTGGATATGTTTACATAAATATGAACATACAGGGGATTCTAAAGGTTCATTTAGACTATTTTGTGAATGCACAGTTTATTTAGTTTGCTTGTAGGCTTTACAGTAGATTTCCTATACCTTCTACATACTAAATGCTTTATTTCTAGCAGACAATGACCAAGGAGATACACATACTGATTCTGAAAAATGATGTTAATCTGCCTAGTTTGGATTAACAAATCAGATGAGCATTAGCAATAGGATTTTCAGCCAAGGCTTTGCAGCATTAAGAAGATTAAAATAATAGTTGAGTGGGTCTGAGATTTAACCCTAAAGTGGAATTTATTTTGCAGTAGTAATTTTCTTTATGTTGTGTTATTACATGATTAATTTTCAAAATTTTGTTCAGGTTTCATTTAGGAAATGTACGTAATACAGGCCCAGTGGGTGGCCAGAGCACCTCCCCTATCCAGCCTGAGAAATATTTTAACAAAGTTATTTAATCAGGCTCATGCAGCTGCTAGCCAAGGGGTGAGGGCAGGGAGAAAAGGGTGGCACACAAGAGTTCACCCTCACACAGAGCTCCCAGCAATACACTGGCCCCTGGTGCCCACATTATCCCAGTCACAGAGGGTGCTGCTTAGTCCAGGAAGTTGCGCTAGCTGCCTGTGCCAAGATGCAAACCACACTGGCCAGGGAGCTACCCAAACTGACACTCTTCTGCAGGCAGCAGAGCAGGACTGGTAGGTTTCATTTTTAGATTCCCCAGGCAGAGATGGGAGATCCCAGCATGAGGCCATGCAGTTAGTGGGGGGAGGAAGTGTGGATGTTAGTGGGGGATTCCAGTGTGGGACTAGGGATGGGTTTTTATTTTATTTTTTCGTAAATGTGTAACTGCTGAAATTTTCATCTGTTACATTTTTACATGCAGGGGGGAGTCGGCTCCGTGGGAGCCGGTGAGTTTGGGGAACCGACTTTTAAGTCAGCTCCTTATGGGCACCAGCTCCTATGGAGCTATCTACCTCCTCTTCCCCCGTGCTGCCGCCTGTGATACCGCAGCTCAGGGTGGGAGGAGGGCCTTGTGTGTAACCTTGAGTTAACTGATGAGCCTGTGCACACTATCACATCCCTTGTGAGGTTATGAGGGGGTCAGAGTGTGGACTCAGTTTCATGTATCTGTCTGGACTCCTGGATATAGGGGGGAACACTATTAACTTGCAACTACTATATTGCCAAACCGAAGCATTAAAAATTCATAAATCAGCCTCCTTCCCCAACTTCCCAATAAGAGACTAGCATCTTAAAACCATAGATAAAAATAGTCTTGGGGATCTTTTTATTTGGCAGGTAGTGTTTGAGGTCTTCCTCTGAACTTGGGACAGGTTTTCTAGCATTTCTCCATAAACCATGAGATCTAAAGTCTTCCTTGAATATTTTAGTCTTCCTGTTAGTCTTAATATTAGTCTTCTTTTTTTAAAAAAAGAAAAAGGCTGAGATTTTCTTCTGATACCAGATGCCAACAAAAAAGCATAATAATATACTAAGTCAGAGTGATACTAAGTGATACTAATATACTAAGTCATAGTTGATAGCAGTGCATGAGGCATCAGACAGTGAAGTTCCCCAATCTGGCTTATTTCTAATAACGTGGCTAGGGCTTTCTACGGAAAACAAAAATGAAACCAATTATCAGGAATCTTGTAATCTGATCAGGAGAGTTGGCATCACTGATATCTAGTCAGATGCACAAAATGAGTTAATAGTTTCACAGCTTACACCTATGGACCAGACAGTATTACATATGCTTCCCCCAGGCCACAGGGCTATGCTGGCAGTGGCAAGGAGCTGGTAGCAGGAACCCACGCTTGCACTGCTGCACTGTCGGTGGTAGCAGCTCGGGCACCTGGTGGCTTTTAAACTGCCTGGGGGTGGCAGGAGGGACTGTGAGAAGCATGGGGAGAAAATTTATGGAGCCCCTTCTTCTCGGAGCCATGCCAGAGGGCGGTGCCCATTGGCCTGCTAGTAGGATTTGGGGACTGAGCTGACCCTAAGGTCAGCTGAGTTTGAGACCCCTGATTATTAATTCAGGTAATTAAATAGTTATCCTAATTAAATCAATTTAAGATATAATCCAGCAAAATCCTTAAATATAGAGTTCACATGATTTATTGGATTAGAGCTATAGGGGTTTTTATGTTTATGTGTTAAAAAAATACGATGCTTGAATTATTAATATTTTGTTGCTTATATACATTACAATTAAATTCTAAAAATAGTTTATAAAAATATATTGTTAAAATCAAGATCTAGGCAAAATTGTTTTACATGCAACTCCTTTTTGACAAAAAATGCAAATTTTTGTCACACTGAAACATTCATGAGTTCCATGAATTTAGCCAAATTGTTTTGGTTGAATAGATAACTTTAAAAGAATCTTGAAAAAAATATAAATGTTTTTATTTGAATTTTCAAAAAAACCATTTTGATGTTTAGGTCAGAATGAATTTTCCTCTCAAAAACATTTTAAAATATTTTAATTGAATTACATTTTTTGTTTAATTTCAAATTATTTTTTAATTTTTTTACCTAATTTGCCTCAAAAATTCAAAAAGGAAATTATAATTGGTGATCAGTCCAGCAGTCATCAGCACTTGTCATTGCTTTTGTAAGAAGGATGTCACTATGATCTCGAGCACGAACTGTGACATAGTTGAGAAGATAGCTGTGCTTTGAATGTGGGTGTCTCCAAGATGTTTTGAACTTGTCCTTTTGTCAAAAAAGGGTGTGTGTGGTAAGTTCATGTTCAGCACACTTGGTCAGAAGCAGGATTCCATTTGAGTTGCTCCTTCTTTCTCTATTATTCCTTTCCACAGGTCTGAGTCTCTTCCAACGCATGCATTGAAAACCCCCAGAAGAATGATCTTATCTTCTATAGGGGTTTCTGATAAAATGATTTCCTGCTGAGAGTAGAAATCTTCCTTTACATTCTCAACAGTGTCCATTGTTGGCACATAGGTGCTCACAATAGTTACCTGTTGGTTTTTGTTGAGCCTCAATTGGAGTGTCATAAGCAGCTCATTGATGCTTACTGGCAGTTCAGAGAGGCACCTTATGACCTTGTTCTTAATAGCAAAGCCTACTCCATACAATTGAGGTTTATCTAAAGATTTTCCCCTCCAGAAGTGAATCCTCCTTTCTCCTCCCTCACCTGTCCTTCATCAGCTCTTTTAGTTTCAAACAAATCAGCAATATCAATGTTAAACCCATTCAGTTCACAAGTAATGATAGCTGTATGTCACTCTGGTCGGTCACTGTCTGAGTTGTCCATCAGACAGTACATTCCAGGTTCCAAAGTTTGAAAAGTTTCTTATGTTTTCAACCACTGGGCTGGTGATCCTGCTATATGTGGCTATCCAGCCAGGAGGAAGAGAGGGCAAGACTATTTTTAGGGCACTTTTTCATGTGGGGCAAGAAGAGTGGGCCCTAAAGAGGACTGCTCAGTCATGGGTGGAGCAGCTGAGATTCTGGACCTGCCTCAGTCCTCGAGCAAGATGACTGAATCACATACCCACCGGCTGTGTGTCGGTCTGTAACTAGGAACTTCCAGAACTCATTGTCCTGTTCCTGTCACCACTTGCTGATCACCACCAGACTTCTGACTTGCGTAGGTGTTGTTTTCCCCAAAACTGGAAGATACCTGTATGGGACTCCTTTTAAAGTGGGGAGACTGGTGAACAACAGACACCATAGTGTCCTTGACAGATAGAGGGCTTGTAACCAATGGCATGGACACCACAACGATTGGAGATCCTCTATCTGCTGCAGCCTACATCTGCCTTGACAGCCACAGTAATGTTATACAACAGTTTAAATTCCATTGTGCAGTTGTCCTCCATCTGCTCTGCTTTTGAGGTCTTCTTGCATCACACTTTGTCTGGAACCTTATCCTTGACCATTCTGTCATCAGTGATCCTAAGGGAGTACATGACTCCAAGCAGCATTCCTCTCAGGGATCATTGGAACACCCAAGCCTCTCCACCACTACAAGGTGATGATCCATGGAGAGGTTTATCACTATAATCAGGGTATAAATCAGTGCTTCCATTACAATTGTCTGGAATGGGAAAGGAATCCTGGGTGTGGTTATGTAAATACCGTTCATTCCATTTGTTTAGGCCTGCTATATATTCATCTGTTAGAATGGTGTTTTGCCCATTGTTACCAATTTGGCTGTTGTAGGGTGACAAACTGCTAACACTAAATGCAGGAATTGTAAGATATGCCCAGAAAAGTCAGACTGTGTGTATCTCAGTTCAAAGGAGAGAAACTGTCAGTGTAAAGAATCTCGGCTGAACAAGGCTTCCTCTGCCAGAACTCTGGAATTGACCTGGCGGTGTAGAACTTTGAATCAGCAGGCTGCAAGTCCTTCAGGCATGAGGTGCGAGACTGGTTCAGCCTGTTTCTCATCCCCCCACACACATGCCATTCTAATGATAGATATTATTTTTAAAGTTATTCCAGTGGATGGTGGATTTTTTTTGCGGGGGGAGGGGGCTGCATTGTACTTTGGGTCAAGAGCTGAAATCACTGAGAAGCTGAAATCACAGAGAACTAAAATCACTAGGTTTGGCCTAAAGCCAAATCCACCACAAGCCAGTAGAAGATGCGACAAGCAGCATGAACAGCCAACAGGGTAGCAATGGAGAAGTGGCAGTGAGGGGTGACTGATGGAGAGGCTTGAGGAGCAGCTAGCAGAGCAGCGGCAGCGAGAGGTGACAAATGGCCAGCAGAACAGCACCAAAGAGCAGTGAACAGATGGATGCCAAGTGACCTTCCTTCCCTCAAGATGGGAGGTGAACTCTGCAGATCACCTCTGAACTCTGGTCTGCCCTAACCAAGGACAATGACTGTGAGTGGGCACATGAAGGGGACATTTACATTTCTGGACTTGAGAGCCTGAAAGGCAAAGGACATTGCCCAACCTAATTGCGCTGCTACATTTACTCGTGGTTTTGGTTATGAACTTTATTTCTGGTGTTTTCCCAAATTAATGTCATGTTACTTCTCTCCCCTTTTATTAAAAGTTCCTTTTCCACACTCAGGCTCTATGCTTGCAAGTGGGGAAGCATTGTCTCCCAGAAGTGCCCAGAGGTGTTGTGTGAATTTCCCAGGTTACTGGGTGGGGAGCTTGAGCCAGTTCAGTGTTGGAAGGATGAAGAGGAACACCTAGATATTGAACCCAGTCTTTGCTGCTGCTGATGCTACCTGGCAGAAGGGTTACATCACTAAGAGCTTCCTTAACCAAGCAGGGGGATAAAGAGTATACCAATTTCCTATTAAGTTTCCAGATCTAATTGGGTGGAGAGTGTGTGTGAGGGGGGTCTAGTGGTTGTGCACACTTATGGTTTGTACAGGATAATCTAAATTTTAAGGACCCAACTTGCTGTGCCACATAAATATTTGGCATAATTTGAACTTTACTTTTAATGAAGATTACATATTTTTGTTACCATAAAACTGGAGAAAAAAACTTGGTGACTGCATTCTATACTGTGCTTTAATAATTAACCTGTTAAAAATCTAGCTCTCATTCCCCCATGCTGTTTTAAGAACCCTAGCATTTTTCTATCCTAAAAGCAATATGGTAGAGAAGATTTTTTTTCTTTCTAAATAATGTTGATACTGCTTCAAAATTATTCCCTGCGGAAGCTGCCTTGTATGATTATAGCAGATTATAGCAACAAAGGCAGCTTAGTATATTTTTTACATCTTTTTGTAGCCATTGAAACCCATGGAGCAAAATGGACCAGGACTGGAGTACAAAGTCAGCTGGCGACAGCAGGGAGTAGAAACAGATTGGAATGAGGAAACTGTGAAAAAACATTCCTTGACATTGAGGAATACTCCCACATTTGTGCCTTATGATATCAAAGTCCAAGCAGTAAACAATTTTGGATCTGGTCCTGAACCTAATGTGACCACTGGTTATTCAGGAGAGGACAGTAAGTAACTTAAACATTTTTGTAAAAGTATATATTGTAGATGATTCTCACATTGCAATATAAGTGGATAATAAGTTTTATTAGACCAGCTTGTAATGAAAAATGCTTAAATGTCACATTGATCAGCATGTTGGAATACTAAAAGGAACAAGTTTTCTTTGTGAGTTTCCTTACTATTGAGGTCTTCAATTTCACAAAGTTTAGCTATCCTTACAAAAACAAGTTTGCTTGAGTTGTGCAGCTAATGATGGCCCCAATCCAACACATGTTTAATATTAAGTATTTTAATGGTCCCATTAAAATCAGAAGGATTATCTACATGCTTAAAATTATGCACTTTCCTGGACTGGGTCCTAACCCATTCACCTCTATCTGTAGGGAGTAAAATATCCTACAGGTAGGTGTAGGGATGTTAAGTTTTGATTAATCAGCTAATCAAGTAGTCAATGGAATTTCTATTGAGTACTCGGTTAGTCGATAAGGAGTGGGGCAGGGAACTGATTATCCCGGCTGTGCCTCTGCCTTTTAAATGTAGTAAGAGCTGCCTGTGGCTCTTACTTCATTTAAAAGGCAGAGGTGGCACAGCGGAGAACCCCAGATGAGTGGGGACTGCTTGAGTCCCTGATCGCCATGGATTCCCTGCTGCCACCTCTACCTTTTTAATGTAGCAAGATCCCCCCGGGAACCTGGAGTGAACAGGGACTCAAGCAGTCCCCGCTCATGCTGTTTCCCATTGCACCTCTGCCTCCCTTGCTACCAGCTCCCTCCCATGGAGATGGTGTTTTTAAGCTGTCTCACCCCAATACTGGCTCCTGCTCCCCCCCCCCCCTCTTGCTGCCTCTGATACAGAGCCAGCATGGGTGGGTGGAAACAACTAGTCAACTCTACTACCCAATAAACCAATTCTTATTGGGTAGTTGACTGGTCGCTTATATCCCTAGATAGGTGCACATATTCAGTTAGTAGGTATTTTACAATTGCATTTTACAATGAAAACAGAAAACATATATCATACAGCCATTGCATGCCGAAAAAGAATGCAGAATGTTGCAAAAAAAGAAGTGATGCGTGCCCCTTCCATGCACCCAACAAATGCAGGGTATCCAAAAGGGGCAAAAAAGAGGATGGGTCTGGTTTCTTGATGCCCATTTACATGATGAACCAGCCACACAAGGGAACACAGGTGTCACTATCATGAAGGCTCTCCTCTGAATACTGAAGAATGTATCAGCACTAGATCTGTTGCGTTTACCAAGTAATATCAGAGCCTTGCATGGGCAGAAAGCATCTTAGTATATTTTAACATTACATATTTTAAGCATAGTTTTGTCCATGATACTGACACAGCTATCCATTGTGTATTGTGCTAGGAATAGCGTACTTTCTCATGAAATGACCTTCACAATCATCTCTTTCAAACTGGATCCATTTGTGCCGCTCTTAATATGTATGCTTCACAGCCACCCCAAATTTCACTCAGTATTATTGCTTTTGATAGAAACTCCACTTACTAGACACACATTCTAATTCTGTAAGTGCTAGTTTGATCTTTCAAATAACTGCGGATCTCATGGTGTTCCTGTCATAATTGGAGGCCACTTCTCAAAGTGAGGCATCACTTTCCGGTGTCCAAACTGCATCGTTCTTTCTTCTTAAATGACTGCCTTGATATAAGCATTGTGTGCTCGTATCATAAATCTCTGTTCATAGATTTTAAGCCCTCAAGGAACTTGTTTGCCCCAGTTTCTTACATAATCATGTTTGCTATTCCTTTTGTAATATGAGCATCAGTCTGTGATACTAGCAATCTACCTGTACCTGCCAATTTCTCACACCATAGTGCTTGTTAGTAATCATGTTCCTCCAGTGAGCATTTAATGCAAAAGTGACAGCACTAATGCTGCATCACAGCTGATGGAGTTAATACAAACATGCTTCTGGCTACTATATGATTGGGAAATCCCTTCCAATTCCTCTTAACACTATGTGATTTTTTTTCTCTCCCATGTTGTTTAAAAAGACACGGGAGGATTGTATAATCCCCAGATGCAATGATGACAAACCAAGATTTTCTGCAGTGGGCAACCCAGTTAAGCAACATCAGCAAATCTTTTTAGGATTTAGGGATTTAAATCAATGAGGGTTTTATGTCCCTCTGGGGTCTCGTATTTTAAATTTATATATATATATATGTATTTTGTTTAAAACATTTTGTAAGTCGCCTCAAATATTTTAAATAGTGAGGCGGGCTAAAAACATTCAAATAAATAAATAAATACCAGTGTAACCAGCTAGCATGGGGAGCCAAGATTCCCTGATACAAATGACAAATGTCCAGTGCATTAGTCATTAGCAGCAGGGCTGAGGACAGCTCACAAGCCAGGGTCAGAAGTGTCTACAAATTGTACATCTTTCAGATTTTGCAGATTAACCTTATTATGTAAAGTCAGGCAGTTTGCATCCCCTGTCTGAAACATTCATCTATTTTGCTATTAGGAAAACAACTTGGACAGCTTGAATGGCCTACAAAAAAAGCCTTTAAGAGATTAGCTAACTGACGTAACTGTTTATTGTATTACTTATTAAAATGGACAGACAACCAAAATCTGTCTTTAATACATCATGCTGTGCATTAGCCATTGCTGAAAGGCACTGTTTTACAGATGTTACTCCAGGGCCATTCCTCCAGCCTCTCTATTGTGGCTCCTTCTTGACATGAGCTCAGTCTATGTCTATTCCCAGTAGGTGCTATAAAAAACATCATGATATTATCATAAAAATCAAACAATAGCTTAACAAAGAAACTGTTCTGGATGTGATAGAAAGAAACTAACCCTCAGGTTTTGTTTTGAAATTCCATTGAATGACCTGTTAGAATTAGCTAAATTATTGGTTGGAAAGTAGCTGCTTTCAATGGGCAATGATTGTTGTATTTCATTTTGTGGTGCTTAAAGAACTACACCGGATCTTTTTCAGGAGGATAAGGCAAAATGCCACATTTATTGGGTTTATATACACACATTATATATATATATATATATATATATATATATATATATATATATATATATACACACACATTATATATGTATCATATGCATATGATATACCACACTCATTCACATGCAAACACACTCGGTTTTGTTGTTGTTATCAACTTGTTGCTCCCCTTAACTTCACTGGCCAGGTGAGTTAGATGCGGGGAACAGGAGCTGGGCTTCTGCTAATCCGGATAATGCTTCAGTGTTGACAAGACGAGTCCTGGGGTCCCCTGCAAGACATCTTACATTTATAGTAGCTTCCCTCTCATGCAGATCTATTAGTCATCTTTAGCTGCGATGTTAGTCATTTATGGTGCCTTCTTCTGGGTGTTGTCTTCAATGCTACAACATTCATCTTCAAAGAGGGTTTTTTAATTTTCTTCCAAAGAAGGTGCTTGCTTCTGACTCCCAAGGTACTTGCTTCTGACTTAGTAAGTCTGATCTTTCTCACTTGACAGGCCTTATTGTCCACTTGACAGGTCTTAGTATCCTTGGATCTGATCCTATTCCCCTCTCCAACAGTTGCAGTTGTTTGGAGGTGCTTGCCTTCCATGCCTCATTCATTCAATGGGGCAATCAAGTAAAAGGGGAAAGTTCTATTCTACTTGTAATACAAAGGCATTTTTTTACCTTAATTATTCCTAAGGACTATAACATTATAAAAAGTTTCTACATTATAAAAAGACTTAATATAACATTTCTACAATATGAAAAGACTTAATACAAATTATGAAAGGACTTAATACAAAGTTTCTACAATATGAAGCATTATAAGGAGACTACATTATCAGGCTAATACAAAGTTTCTATAAGCCATTATGAAAAGACATAATACAAAGTTAAAAGACTTACAAAGTTCCTATATTATAAAATGATTTTGATAAATCTTTGTATTAGATTTATAGATGTATCTACAATTTCTCTGATAGTTTGCTAATTTAAGGCCTGAGCCAGCAAACCCTTACTACTGAGAGTCTCATAGCAGTAAGAGCTCTTGTTCCCTGATTGTGAGTGTGAGGCGAGGGACAAGGTTTTTCACGGTCTCCATATTAATACAGGACAACAAATCATCCCATAGATAGTGAAAGTTAAGTAAAAAAGTAAAATTTCACTGTTTGTGTTCAATTCCACTTGCAATTTGCTTTTTATGGACCTGATCCGCTGCATCCAGGGAACACGTTTTCTCTTCTACTTTTCAGAAGAGAAAACGTGCTCTTTCAGGGAACCCTGCATACCTCGTTCTAGTCTAGACGGGGCCAAATGGTAGAAAAGCCTCTTCCGGAAAAGCAAATGGAAAAAGCTACGCAAATTGTGGAGCGTAATCTGTGTAGCTTTTTCCGAAAAAAGGCCATAGTGTAGAGCTCGCCTTAAAAGCATGAGCCTCTATAACCTGAACCAGGCGGAGTAGCTTGGGGGAATTGTGATCTCTTCGTCACTTGCAGTGGGGCCAGCATCCAGATGCAGGGTCAAGGTGTGTGGTGGCCCCAGGTGTTCACCCCCAGACAGGCTGGGCCCTCTGGCAGAAGGGGCAGGGCCGAGGACAGTCAGCCATTAGCACTGTCTAGATTGTGACACACTCCGCCCCCAAGCTCTCAGAACCATGCAGAGCAGTGCTCTGGTGGCAATTCAAAGGGGCCTGAGGTTCCAGCCACTGCCATAGGAACACCCGTGGTGGCTGGGAGCTCCGGGCCCCTTTGAATCGCCAGGCCCCTGGGCAACTGCTGCCTTTGTCTCCCCTGTCAGCTGGCCTGCTCAATTGCCTACCTTTGCTATGGCATGTGGGATGCATATAACTACACATCTCAGTGAAAGGAAGACTACATCCACATTCACTGCACTGTGTAGCTACACAGGACAACAAAAGACTCTCCCTCCCTCCTGTTAATGTGAAAGGACTCAGGGAGCTGCCATAGACTCGTTCCACTGCCAGAGACTGTCCAGCTATGGCAGAGAAAGATTCCGGCACTCCCTGAAGCTAGAGCAGCCTTCTTCTGTGGTAGGGAAAGGCTCCAGCAGGACAACAGGGATGCTACTGTACTAAAAATAGCACTGTAGGCATCAGAGGTGCTTCTTTGGCATGTAGAGACCCATATAAGGGATATTTCCTAATGATTAGATGCGCAGGACCCTCTACTCACCTGACCAGTGCCTCACTATCTATGCTGCTGTTTGTACCCATGCTAGCTGGGCATGCAGTATCTATACATTTAGAGCTACTCTTTGAAAATAACTCCCAAGGAGTATGCTCAGTATATATAACACCTACATATTTACAGTTCCAGATGCTGCTCCTTCAAGTGTAATGGTGGAAGTGATGAATAGCACACTAGTTAAAGCGATCTGGTCCAGCATTCCAAGAGACCGAGTTCGTGGACACTTAAAAGGACATAAGGTTATCATAATTTATTCTTCAAATTATCAGATGCCTTTTCATGCTGTGTTAGATAAATCCTGTGTCTCAGCTTAAAACAGTTGTTGTGAAGTCGAGGGATATCATAGCAGTGTTCATCTCTTCAGAACTTAATCAGTTAAGGTGTGTTTACACTGCACCCTTATCTCAAAACAAGCTTATTTCAAGTTAATTTCGCAATAGCTTATTTTGCAACAATTTCAAAATAAGCTGGTATTCCAAAACATCTCTTAACCCTCATGGAATGAAGTTTACAGGAACATCGGAATAGTACACCCATTATTTTGAAAGATATGTAGCTATTTGTCAAGACGCAGAATAGCAATTACAGGATACCGGAAGTATCCTGAAATAGAGCCACTGTATCAATATATTCTTACAGAATTGCCCTTCTTCATACAGGTCATTTGGTGGAAAACAAGGAGTTTGATGGATGGAAAACAACATCACCCAGACAAACACTTCCTAACATTTACAGGAGACAGAAATTATGGAATGATTCCTGGTCTAGAGCCATTTAGTGAATTTCACTTAGCTGTTTTGGCTTTCAATGCAAAAGGAGCTGGACCTGAAAGCTCTCCAACCATATTCCAAACTCCAGAAGGAGGTAAGAAAAAACTAAATAATGGGATGGAGGAAGTTAAACAAACATTCATCGATATATTATGTATATTATTATGCTAGCATAAAAAAAAGAGTTTCATGCAATTATCCAATAGAAAAGTCCAAATCAACTCAGTAAATGGGAGTTAACGAGAACTTTCAAGAGATAGTCAGCAAGCATCTTGCTGGATCAGGTCTAAGCATTTATCATATGTTGACGAAGAATGGAGAACCGTGCATATTGGATGAAGTGTCAAACTAACTGGAGTGTATGGAGTCTGAGCAGCTAAGATAATACCTACATTCATTGAAACTAAGTCAGTTCCTATGTTTTCCAGTCCCTGAACAGCCACGCTTTCTAAGAATACTATCATTTGATAAGGATTCTGTCACTCTGTCATGGGGACTTCCAAGAAAACCAAATGGCTTTCTTACTGGCTACATTTTGCAATACCAGATAAGTAAGTACATGTTCTGCTTTGATGTAGAGTTTTAGCAAATAGGTCATATTTATATCAAACAGTATTTTAAATACAATGTTATTTAAAACATATAGTAACTGCAAAGTAATCCTTTTCAACTGTAAGTCACAATTTGTTCAGCACAGAAAAAATATTCTAAAATTACAGATGTTAGTTTAGCCTGCTGGGGGCAGGCCAATTCCATTTTCCAAGGGAAGAGGTTTTCAGCATTTTCTTTTTCTGCCTAGATAAGCTCATCGTGCAATCATGGTACATTGAGAGACTCTTACAAATTAATGAAATCATGTAATAAATGTTTTCAAATTCACAAACGGTTAACCCAATAGTTAAACAGTACTGAGAAAATACATAGCTGTTTTTAGAAATGCACCTGATTTTTCAAAGAAGAAATAATTTGTGATAATAATGCATGACTCATGTGCATTGGCTTAGAATCTTTAAACATGCATACTTGCTACAGCTGGGCAAATAATGCAAAATTTTTGTGACCATTTATCCATTTTATTTATTGATTTCATTTCAGCAAATGCTCTGCCCATTTGTAAAAACCCTGTATTTTAGAGTCAGAAAATTACTGCTGAGTCATACAATTGGGTGGGTCCAATGGAGTGTAACTAGGATATCAAGGAAATAAAAATAAAGCATGTCTTGTGGGGGGCAAAAGAAGCGAAGGAGATAGAAGAGATATAGTCCAGGAGCCACCAAGTTGAGGGAGGAAAGTTTGTGTTGCATTATCAATTTTAATTTACCAGTACAGTCAAACACTGGGGGTAAGTTTGTAGGGTAATTTATCATACTCTGTTGGAATGGAATGGATGTTCAACACGTGTTGCCAAAGGACATGCTTGTTATGAACTTGTCACTCAGTATTTATCCTTCATAAGGAAACTGCACTCTTATTTTTGTAATGCAGTACTTTGGTAAGGGTAATGGTTGGATGCTTTCCAGTTTTGGAGAGGGCCAAGTAAGGGTGTTCAAATGGCCATTACGTATACACCAGTCAGCTGCTAGACTTCCTGCAAGCACCCCAGAAACTTGCATCATGGCTTCAGGCCTGTCAAAGTTTAAGAACCCAGACTGATATTTGGAAGCAAAAGGAAAATTCTTGAGCATTCTAAATTAATGAGCATTTATGAGGGTTCTAGACCACCATTTTGTATAGCCCTAACAGTCAGGCCTTTCTCTTTTTTCAGTAAAGAGACCTCTAGAATCACAGAATCTTTTCCATTACATAATATCCAATCATACAATTGATTGATTTAGACATGGTAAATCCCATTTGAAGACTCACAAATACATCAGCATAGTAAGATATACAATTATTTAAAATATCATCCTTCCTACTTACTATAAACCACATTTTTCTATCAGCTGTTTTGATACACTCACATTTTGGTAACATTTAGCTTCCATGCCTGAATGAACTCTATTGTTTCTCTTTCAGTAAATGAAACCAATGAGATTGGACCACTAAATGATGTCAATATTACAAACCCTTCAACTTTCAGCTGGAGGTTTTCTAATCTGAGCTCCAGCACTAAGTATAAATTCTACGTGAAGGCCTGTACTATAAAAGGCTGTGGGAAACCAATCACAGAAGAAGGATTAACAATAACTGAAGGGAGTAAGTTAACAGGAGGTATAATTTAATGACGAGAGGTTGTAATAATGGTAAATCTATTGAGATTGTTCCAGTTTTGACATGTTCCTCTCTGATTAGAAGGAATTGTTTGCTTTTAAAATCTGCTTTGCCTTAGCACAGTCAGTGAAATTTTAAATGTTGGAACCTGGATCCTTCAAAAATGGTTTAGTTATTTTGTGTCACTGTGCAGCAACATCAACCAAACAATTAACTCATCTGATATTATTAAAACTAGCAATTTGCCTTTAGTAACCATGAACAGGACGCTGGAGAACACAAAAGCCTGTCTTTGATAATATTATAAGACCATATTCTGCTGTGGAATGGCCATTTTGGATTCTGAGAGGTATTAATGGAAGCCATATGTTGTCATTTGAGGGCAGAATTTGGTAACCCACAAATCAAGATTAGCATAAGGCTAGCAATAGTGTGTTTGCTCATGCATAGCATTATTATTCCATAAACTTACACAGTGAAATACATTTATAGGCTACTTGCTATCCTACAGCTTTAACGTCCAGTGATTTGCAAGAAAATTAAAAGAACAAGCCAGTCTGTCTCATTTAGCTGAAATAAAATATACTGTGCTCAGCAACTCTGAAAGTTCTACAGTACCAATGAACAAGTTCCTAGCTATTAATCAACAATAATTGCTGGTGACATACCACAGAAAAAGATTAAACGAATGTGATCAGCAGAAATGGCCTGACCTCATAATTTTTAACACTTATAACATATGGTAGCCATGTAACTTCATATCCTAGCTGGCTTTCATCCTGCATAGTCTCTTCAGGTGCTGAAGCCAAAGCACAGTTCCTGGCAAAAAAAAAAAAAAAAAAAAAAAAAGATTCTTAATCCAGTTCATGTACCACTCCTGATTTCAGGATCTAATCATTAAGGAGCATTTAAAGTCTCATCTGTGAAACAGACACACCCATCTCATTTTGTCATCTTCCACATTATTTAATTCTTATTATCCTTAATGAATGTTTGTGCATAAAGACCTGGTTGTTCATGTGATGCATTTCAGTATCTTTCCAAATCCATGAATAGATCTAAAGACAAATTTCCCAATTTTCACCCTATACAAATTGTCAAAGATTGCCTACCCTATGATGAACTCAGTTGTGCGCGCACACACACACACATGCACACACAAATAAATACACACCCTCTCATGTTCTCCTTGGACTTCAGAAAGTTTCCAGTCAGACCTGCAGTTTGTGCAATATTATTTCCAGGAATCAACCTACCCAGACCAGACTAATGCATCCAAATCTTGATCCAGGACTCCATGTCTAATTAAATCCACACATAACATATGCTCTTGCTCAGGAAATTATTTAGGAAAGTCTTAGGATACCAATAGATAACAAGGTGTGAAATATTCTGTTATTCCACCTTTGGTAGTTCATGTTGTTTCCCATCATCAAAGCCACTTGAATGTAACGATCTCCTTCCAGATTCAATACCTGATAGAAAAACTATCACAGACCAGTTTTGATTTCACTTAAACAAGCCTTTAGGCTGGGCTATTCTGCCACATTCTTTCCCTTAGGTAACTGTATATTATACTGGTCATAAGGTTGAATTAATGCCTTTTCACTGACGTAAATCAGTCCCACCATACATTGCATATGTCCTCCAAATCTACTGTACAGTGTATCCTTTTCAGAGCCATGGAAAATCTGGCACTATATTAATAAGGGGCCTCTATTTCCAGTATCCTTTCTGTTCTCCCTGTTTCGTATACTATTAAGGGAAGTGTGAGATGTTTACTGATATATGATATTAATGGCTAAATTAAAAAAAGATAATTTTAGATATCAGAGTTTTGTCCATGATAACATAATTTAAAAATGTATTTTATATTCTATCTAAGCCTAGTAAAATACAGTGCTTCTTCATTTGGCATTTATTCTTTGCTGAGATCAGGAGTCCTACATTTGGTCATTTAGGATGTTGTTAATTTGCAGAACTATGTGTAACTCTAGGTTTTAAAAGAATCTTGGTAATGCTATCAGTAATATGTGGCTAAGAAACATGATAAACAAATAGGAATTTTCCCCTTGTTTGCTTTCTTTTCTTTCAAAGGATTTTGTTTCAATTGCAATGGCAGCAAGAGATTCTATTGAAAGTAAGAGTGGCATATTGCACAACAAATAGAACAGCATAATCTCAATAAACTCTAAGGGCTTGTCTACACTACGGAGAAAATCGACCCTCCAGAAGTCGATCTGCTAGCATTCAGTTTAGTGGGTCTAGAGTAGGCCCCTAAATTGAACATTGGGTGCAACCCCCCACTGGTGTCCTGTACTCCTCATTCTGTGAGGAGTAAGGGATGCTGATGGGAGCATATGCTCCCATAGGCTCCCGCAGTGTAGACACTGTGGCAGCTCAATTTAAATTAAGCTGAATCCAGCTACACATTTTTTATTTTGCCCACTGTGCTCACAATGCAAAGAGGCTGATAAAATTTGTAGCTGTATCATTTAAATAAGTTATATAGTCTGTCAAAAAAGGGAGCATAGTCAAGGCATATCAGTTACAGTTGCCCAGATTTAAAGTGGAACATTTAAAATGTGATTCTACTATGGAATGAGACTCTATAAAATTACATTGAATACCAAACAACCAGAGCCTACAATGTGCTCCATTTTCAAAAGAAAAAAAATCTACCTTTGTATGTCTTTTAGGGCTTCTAAAGCTCCCATTAGTCTAGTACTCAACTGTTACATACTGTGTTGTATGTTTTGGAAAATGCACTGTCCCAGAGAAATATAGCTGTCTAGGAGGCTTGTGGGTATGGATTTAGTCATGTTTGGCACATGGCATATTTGATCTGACATTATAATATATATTAAAGGTATATTATTATGCTTGCTTGTTTTCTATTATACCTGAAAAACATTGAATTGATGCATTTTAATCTTAGGGGAGTAGCCTGTCATCACATGAAATAAGATACTACTCAGTTCTCCTTTGCCATAGGATATTTTGAGGGATAAAAACCACAGCATTCTTAGCCAAACAGAATAACATCCTAATGCAATCATTTCTTGAGTGGTGACCAATTTGGTTAACAGCTCCCACACCCCAACATTTATTCAGCTCCTCAAGGAGCTTTCTCCACATCAACAAAACCTGCCCTCGCAAGCCACACTGCTGATCTGCACATATTCTGGGAGCTACTCTGCAAGCCCCGGTGTACATACCTGCTTTTCCTTAACCAGGGCACTGCTATTCTAAACATTATCTAGTGAATTCTTGCTACAATTAAATCAGCTACAAATGGTAGTAAGGTAAAATGAGCAACCCTCTTTTCTGTGCAATATTCAAAAGACCAACAACCCAAGAGTCAAGACAGATAGTTTGAGTGTCAAGCTAAGCAGGATGACCTAATAATTTTCATCTAATGAATTCTAGGGACATGACACTAATTGTAAACTATCAGTTAAAAAATAAAAGATCCCTACCAATCAGCATGAACTACCTCCTAGAATACAAAAGCCCAGAAGGTAGAGTGTAATTATGATGCATATTTATAAGTTTTTAATAGCCATTCTGTGGAGGAAACCTGATGAAAGGATATTTCCATTTATTCCAAGCAGATGTATTCAGACAGGTGTTGTTATAAATTAAAATATTACCTACAATTATAATTCAGGTGCAAGATTGCCAATCTTTTTGTTTTTAATAAGTAAGCTTCATAACAGATGTGCTAACTTTTGGAGAACCAACACTATAGTAAGTCTTTGGGGGAGGTTTATCTTGTTTTCCCATTATTCTATAGGCTTCAATAAAAAAAGAAAGTATGTTCCATTGTTCTCATAAATCTCTAAATCCAATAGGAATATTGTAAAATTGCAGTTCAGTGTTTAATGTTCATGTGAATCCCATGATATGGATGATAAATAGTAGAGGAGAGATGACAAATGCTGGCGATAAATTTTTATTACTAAAGTTTATTTTACTGTATTGTAGCTTAAAACCTAACCTAACTGCTTTCAGTTTTCTGAAGCCAATTTCTGTAGTTTACTGACCTTGCAGTATATTGAGTAAACATTTCCTTCCTTGTATGTCTTTGCCCTGCTCCCCACCCCAGGGAATTTTATATTATTTTGTTCTATTTCCTCTACCAATCTTCCCTCAGGCTATGTCCACACTACAAGGTTATTTCAAAATAAGTTATTTCGAAATAATAACTCCCCAAATAACGATTTCAAAATAGCATCTCCACAGTACAGGGAAGCCTTGAAATTAGTCCGAGGCAGGCTCCCTTAATGTGGATGTGCTATCTTGACTTACAGCACCAGGAAGCACTGGGAAGTAATTACTTTGAACGACTCTGGGGAGTAGTTATTTTGAAAGAACAGCAGCTGAGCATCCACACTACCACTATTTTGAAGTAGCAATTTCAAAATAGATGTTGTTCCTCATAGAACGAGAGGTTATTATTTTGAAATAATCTTGAAATAATGGGCTTGCTGTGTGGAGGCTCGCCCTGTTATTTCAAAATAACAGGAGTTACTTCGAAATAACTCTGTAGTGTAGACATGCCCTTGGTTACACCTTATTTCTTTTCCATAGGCCATGTATAGCATTTAGTTTTATAATGCAGACCAGATTTACATGGAAAGAAATCACCCACACCCCCACAGTCCCCATTGGACTCCTATGTTACATATTAGGATACAGAAAATCCTTTATACAACGTTGTGATGCCAAATATGAAAAGTCCTGCAGAACTCATGATGTACAATTTTGTTCCCAATCTGGCCAGCCTTATAAGCTATACACCTAGTCCCTGATCCCACAAAGCATTTTAACTTTAAATATGAGAGTCATGGCATTAAATAAATGGTTTCAGTGGGATAACTCGTATGTTTAAAGTTAAGGACAAGTTTAAGTGCTTTGCTGCCTCAGGTTCTCAGTGAGTAGAGATACAAGATCAGACCTATGATGCATACCAACTGGTGTTTATGATTACCTTGTCTGCCGATGTCTTTTAAATGTTTTATGGTGTTTATTTACCAACAGAGTTACAGTTTTCCTAGCAGAGCTTTATTTCTTGTTACTTTATGGTTAGCTTTTCTTTGAATCACAGTGTTCTGATTTTACAAAAGACATCCTGATTTTACAAAATGTAATGAAAATGTACCTGCAATGTCTTGTTTAATTTGCAGTTTGATTAACAAGTATAGCTTACCTTCATGTAGCTCATTTTGTAAAACCTACCACTAGATAATGTGATGCTAATATGCTGTGCTTTTCTATCAGCATTATTCCAATTGAACATGTTCTGTCTGATTCCCAGTGGCCTACTAATTTAACCGCTTACTGTGATGTATGTATATTTGTCTTGGAAAACTTATCCTCAACAGATTCTTTAACCATGTCTATTCTATTCTTAAATCTCTTTTTTCTTTTCCTTCAGTTATCAACCAAGGGCTAATCGCTCAGAGCTTTTTGTTTGCTTGCTTACCGGTTTCAGCAGTATTCCACATTGCTTTACTGTCCATATTATAAGCACAAATTGGTCAAGCAGTTTTTGAGTTATGCTGTATGTATACATAACCATAAAAACATCCCTTTGTTTAGCTGGCTTTAGAATGTTGATCAGTTAAATTAAGGAAACAAACAGAAGTAAAAAGGCAAATATTTTAATATTTTTCACCAAAGTTTGGTGTCTAACACTAGACCTGGAAACTGTTCTACCAAGGCCTGATTTGAAAGTCCATTGACATCAATGACAGCCTTTAGAATTAATGGACTTTGGATTAGGCTGATACCATATATGACTTATACTATACTGAGCCCATGATGGGGGCAAATCCTGCTCTCTTCAGTGTAGTGAATAATAGTTGCTTCATTTTGCAATTAGCATGAATTTCTTGTAAAGTACACTTAATAAACCACAGTCCTGGATCCAAGAAAAAACATTCTGTTCAAGTCAGTGAGAGTTTTGAAAGCAAAAGGAGTGCAAGACAGATTTTGTTGGAACCGTCCCCCTCCCCCCCCAAAAAAAAAGATTGAAAATACTTTCTATATAAATTAAATATCAGTTAGAATACGTAAAGATTGTATATAGAAATACAATTTTAAAAACCCTTCATGTTTACCTAAAGAAGCGCTTACTTATAGTTTTAGTACAATTGTCAAATAAATGGGGACATGGAGATTTATTGTAGTAAGGAAAATTTGAGTATAAATTGCAATATGATTTTTCCTGTGAGAAAGAGCATTATCTGCTTCAGGATAGCAGGGGCCTCAGTGTTGCCAACTCTCCTGGATTGTCCTGGAGTCTCCAACAACTAAAGATTATATCATGTTATGAAACCTCCAAGAGTGTGTCCAGCCAAAATTGGTAACCGTAGCCTTAGTCTTATCTCCTTTATTCCAATTTAATGAGATGGATCAAGCAACAGTTCATTTAAATAAACCAAAATCATATTCAGGTGTGTTTTTTAAATTAAGCATTCATTAGTTAAAGCAGGTCTATAATCCTATATGTCTCATTCGAACAATTTATTTTCATTCTTAAATTTAAAAAAACCATACATCTCAGAATTATTTCAGTTTGATGCTGATTTTATCTTGCATAACATCAAAGAGCAAACACAGAAAATGCTTTTCTACTTTATTTTCTTGTCTGCCTTTAAAAAAATAAGATATGCTATCCAAAGGCAATTGCTAAACATGTATGCTGTATTAGAGTAACGTATTACCACTTGTTACTTAAATCATTTGTAACTGTGCATTTCGGAATCCTGCTACTCAATGAACAGAATTAATCAATGTGATTTGACTATGTACGTTTCATAGGTAAAGGGATCGGGAAGATTTCAGAAGCAGTAAATCCCACCCAAAAGTTTCACCCCATTGAGGCACTTGAGCCTGGAACTGAATATACAGTTCGTCTAGTGACTAAGAATTGGGTTGATAACAATAGCATTTTTGAAGATGTAATTGAGACAAGGGAGAGAGGTGAGAAACGAAACCCTTTGGGGGATAACTCCACTGTGATAAAACAAGATTATTTTATTTTATTTTTCAAGACATAATGATATTAAATGTTACATTGTATAATTAGAGTTTAACAGTTAAATACTGAAATCTTAGACTCTTGCCATTTATTTCAATAGGTGCAAGAATGAATCCATAATTTTTAAATTCAGACTTGTATTTTATCTTCCCAATAGTAAATAATGACTCAAATAATTTCTAATACATATTATTTACAGGTTTTAACAACTATGCTATTTTAATTAGGTAGGCATTATTACATTTTACCTCATCAGTGTGGCTAGCTGAGCAGTTTGCATGTATCCTAAACACCTTTAACTCTATATCTGTTGCAAAACTGCTTGCATGAGAGGCTATCAATTTTCTATCCAACTTTCCTGTTTGGCGTTAATCCTCTGAATCAAACACTGCTTTGGAATTACTTTATATCTGTTGTGTTGCACACACTTTATTTCCCTTAAATGTGAACATTATTTATTAAAGCTAGTATTTATCCTTTATTTATGCTACACTGAAATCAGCAAAGCAGTAAATAGCAATAGTTTGGTGCAATTCAGGTTTAGTTCCAAAAGTGTTAAATTTTTTTTATGGCTAAAATATTCTGTTTTATTGTTACATGTTTTTACATCTCTCTTTTTACAAAGCGTATGCTGGTATTTATGAGGGAATCTCCACCCAAGGCTGGTTTATTGGATTGATGTGTGCCATCGCTTTGCTTACTTTGTTGATGCTAACTATGTGCTTTGTCAAAAGAAATAAAGGTGGAAAATACTCAGGTAAATGATGCTGTAATACTTTTAAAGATATTTATGTACCTGTCATTCTTCACACAAATAACTTAAAGTGAATATGCCTCAATATTTTGCCTTCAGTCCCAAAGGCCAAACTTATACCAACTGAAATACAAAGTTTGTATTTTGTGGCTTTTAATAAGTATAACCTTGAGTGAAATTAAATATACATTAATACACCTCTACTCAATTGATGAGATTCTGTGCTCTATTTGTAGGAGGTGCAGCACAGAACACTCACCTCAGAGAAGGTGGTGCTAAGATGGCTTTAAGCCACCTTTGAAACTTCTTGATTACGGGCTATTCCAGGATCCCTCCATTTAACTGAGACATCCAGAGGTCTTACCTTAGTTACAACCCATGCTGCCCTGTGTGATGTAAGATTTCCTGGCATCTGGTTTTGGCCAGAACACCCAGTTGAAAAGGGACCCTGGCGGCTTTGGTCAACACTACTAATCAGGCCATTAAAAGTGCAGTCAGTAGTGTAGCCGGCCTAAGGCAGTCCCTGACTCTGTGCAGCTCCCAGAAGTGTCTGGCCTAGTGACACCTGCTCTTTCCCTGAATGCTGGCTCTGCTGATCCCATTGCCTGGGAACCACACCTTCATCTAAGAGCCAGACATGCCAGTTGCTTCTAGGGGCCAGACGAAACCACCTTGATAAGAAATGCTCATCTGGAGCCCAACCCCATGCCCTGGCCCCAAGCTCCCTCCTACATTGAAACTTCTTTCTAGAGCCTGAACCCCACACCCCAATCTGCTGCCCCAGCCCTGAGCCTCCTCTCACACCCAAGCTCTTTGCAGGAGGCCACACCCCCTTTTGCCTCAGCCCTAAGACCCATCCCATACTCTGAACCCATCATTTCTGTTCCCACCACAGAGCCCACCGCCTTTCCCCAGTCAGAGCCCTCATCCCCTCCTGCAAGCCAGGCATTGCCTCAGCCCATTTAAAGTGAGTAAGGATAGGGGAGAGCAAACAATTGTGAGATTGGAGAAGGAGTGAGTAGTAGGCTGGGTTTCTTGAGAAGGGGGGGCAGGAGATTGGGCAAGTGTGTTCAGTTTTGTGCAGTTAGAAAGTTGGCTACCCTAGAATGCTGTTACACTACTCAGGATATCCATGGTGCTGTGTGATACAGCCCATCACATGGTGGTTCTGTTCCCAAAATGATCCATGTCTTGTGAGGGGGTCACTGGGAGGCAGATTTATTGCTGTTCTCTCTTCTGATTGCACTAGCGATTATCTTCAAAGCAGCACCAGGGCTTTTAGAAAGCTTTTGCACCACTCTTGGCCCTTTTAGGGATGAAAGAGGGATCTCATCGAATAGATCTCCACATTTCTGGTCAATTCTTTTGTTCTTTTATCAATCTTGTCATTGGCTAATATCTGAATAACTTTTCTCTGCTTAGAAATATAAGTGATTTCATGCCCCAGAGTGTCCCTATGGATTTCATTTTCATTAGTGAGGATATTTTACATGTGATTCAGAAAGCAATTTCTGTTTAGGCCCTGAATCTGTATAATAGAAGTGAATGGGTCTCCAAGTTGATAGATGGTCACTTTTGATCCAGTGTCTTACACATGGTAATTTTGAGATTATGTCCTGGCAGGCCCACTCAGTTGTCAGTAATTTGATGTGAATTTTGCCTTTTTTAATGTCCTCCGAGTACATCCAGCATTGCATTAATTGGTTGTCCGAGCTGCACCATTAGAAATCTCCGTTCCACTTTCCTCCAGATTTTGTATTAAACAATTAATACAATTAAACAATGGGAATATTAGATATGAGAAGAGACATGGAAATGAAATTTAAGTGCCATGGGAATATTAGACACTACAATAATTTTCATTATACCCACAGGCTAATATTAAAATGTTGTACATTGCCCCTTACTCAAGCAGGGTTACAATGCAACCCTATATGGCCAAATCTACACTGGTGGAGGAAATTGGTGTAAGATACACAATTACAGCTACAACAGTTGCATAGCTGGAGTTGATGTATGTTACTTCTCGTGATTGCAAGGAGTACCATAGTCAGCAGGGGCACTCTCAGCATTCAATTTAGCGGGTCTTTATTAGACCCACTAAATCAAACTCTTGATGATCTATCTCCAGAGCATTGACCCTCTGGTAAGTATAGACAAAAACCCTATGTTTTTTCACAGTAGTTGTGATATTTTTTTTAATTCACTGAGCAGTACATAAAAGCAGGGAACCAAGCTAGGGGATCCAGTTGCATGAGTGTGGCCCTTTCTTGTACATACAGGGCCAGATTTTTATAAAGGTAATTAAGATGCCTATTTCCCATTGATTTAAATGGGCATTTGGGACCAAAATTCCTTAAAAGAGCATGTCCATATGTAACCCACACACCTTGGCTGTGTCTACACTGGCATCCCTTCCGGAAAAGGGATGCTAATGTAGACTTTGGAATAGGAAAATCCGCGGGGGATTTAAATATCCCCCACGGCATTTGCATTAACATGGCTGCCGCTTTTTTCCGGCTTGGGGAAAAGACAGAGAAAAGCGCCAGTCTAGACGTTATTCTCCGGAAAATAAAGCCTTTTCCAGAGGATCTCTTATTCCTACTTGAAAGAAAGAAATGTGTCTTAGTGAAACAAAGTGTAAGAGCTGCATTTTCATAGCAACATACAAGGAGTTAGCTGCAAAACTCTTACTAAGATTCTTGGGAATTAGTCAGCTACCTTCTTCTACACCTCTTGAAAACATTCTACTTTGCGCAATGCAAACATATAACTAAAGTTGTTGCCCTCCAGATCTTGATAAGAATGGGAAGTTTTCCAACAGAACCTGCCAGGAATAAAAATGATACAGGAAACATCCTGGTAAACAGATCTATTCTCTTTCATTTGTACAGTGAAAGAAAAAGAGGATTTGCATCCAGATCCTGAAGCTCAATCAATAAAAGATGAGATCTTTGGAGAATATAGGTAAATATGATCTACTACAGAACATGTTTTTAAAAATATCTTCACAAGTATTTCTTGAATGTGTTTTATTATATCATACTACTAACACTATTTTTTTCATTTTCAAAGCAAACCCCATGGGAGTGGATGATAATATGAATGTAAAGATATATCCAGAACATTTTAATCCACCCAAGTTTGGACATAGGTATTTTTTTGATGGAGTAGCCCTATTTGTCCATCTGTTACTCATTTAGCACTATAAAAATAATGTTAATATTGAGCCTGATCCAAAGTCCATTGAAGTCAATGGAAAGGCTCTCATTGATTCCAATGGATTTTGATTGGGACTTTTGTAACATGGAGGTTCATCTGCAGAAAAAGAGAGAATTAAAAGGATAAAAAATAGCAAATAAGTAATAAATAGTACAGTAGTTTACAAGATTGGCTGCATTCAAGACTAAAAAGGTTAATTAATTGCATTATATATTTATATTATTAATTTATATTATATTTACATTGTTATATGAAAAATACATCCTTGTGTGAAGCCATATTGGCATACTTATTAGCATTCAAACACAAAAATTACTGGCTAAATCCAATATGTACAGTGGATTATTTACAAAGAATAAGGGTTTTTCCTGCATAATTTCATCTTTATTTAATTTTTAATGCCTTCTAATGGGACAGATATTTAGAAAGGTACGAACGCCATGTGGTTAGCAACTTTTACCCCCCAATTTCAGCTTCTGTTTTCTAGAAATACAAATATTATATATGGGGGAAAAGAGCAACAAAATTTCTTGTATACAGAGTGTGAAAAGACAAATTTGGGGGCCAGATACTGGAATCTTTATTCAGTCAATGTTACTAATAACTTTAGTAAGAATTTGAGCTAAGGGAGGGTGGCAGAGTTGAACTTTTATGTTAGGGGCCCAACTCTGGTCCAACAATTGGGAAGATTTTTATAGCATCTACAACCACTTTCCATTTTTCTTTGGTTATTTTTTTCCATGAAGGATGACAACATACTTGCAAGAGCTTTGTATTTTGTGATTCTAATGACCTTCAGTTCCACTGACTTCAACAGAGTGGGACTGATTAATGTAAACTAATAGGTTAGTATCTTACAAAAATATAGTAAGTAATCTTGTGGCAGTATGAGCACCTCCCGTGAGGTGCCTACCAACTTCAGCTCCCATTGATGTAAATTGAATTAAAAAATACTGATCCCAGCTTGGAGGAGATGCTTAACACTTCAACCCATTGGTCTGAGAGAGGCAAATGTGTAGTTTTATGCCAATCCTGAATATCTGAACTTGGAACAGAGCAATGTGTGACAGTCTCTATATAGCATTTAAATGGAGCTAGAGGGAGAAGATAGCTGAGTTCTTGAGGCTGCAGTACAAGGAGGTGACCAGCACACAGTGCCATTGCATTCACATCTTGAGAGATAGTTGGGTGAAGTTGTGCACAAGTTACCCAATTTTTATGTGCAGCCATGGTAAGTTGGATTTGTTTATTGGTTCTCCTAAACACACTGTAAGAGAACCATATAATTGAGTATAGTCAGTCTTGACCATTATGTGTTTGCATATGTACATCAGATTATTTACTTTACTGGACATAAATGTCTTTTCAGGAGACGTAAATATCCTATAGATATACATGGACATATTCTGATGTCACTTTCTTCACTGTAAGTCAGTGAAACTCCATTGATCTCATTGGCATAAATGAGAGCAGGAATATGGCCCAGTTGTCTAAAGACTCAGGGATTCCAGTTAAACTCATAACATTTGGCTAAAAATGCTATTACCTGTACTTCTTTGTCCATTTTTCATAGTATAAGAGTTTCTGGTAATATTACTTATATCTTGTGGCAGATGGGAAACTTCTGTGACAAATTCCCAGCTTTGTTGAGACAGGAAATGCTGGGCTTTCCAGAATATACAATGACAAGCTCATTGCAAGATCTCATGGGATGTCCCATGCCATTTCCACTTGAATACCTTAGTCAGAAGATACCATTTTCTTTAGAACTTCTCTGTTTCAAGCACTTTTTTTTTGTAGCAGCTTTGTACAGGTTCCCATTGTAAATTGCCTCTTTTGACTGTTTCTTAGTTATTTAGTGTTGTCTTATTTACTATTTTGGCATGTCTAATAAAAAAGGATTTTAATTAATATAGATTAGCTTACATTTATTAAAAATAGCTTTTTCCAAATAATACGAGGCATCTTGTAATACTTAATTGAATCATTCTTTCATATATATTAAGAGTTTGTTGCTAGAGATGTTACAATGTAACCAATGCACTAATGCTGATAGATTCCCCTAGACAAGACTTTGCTTTCCTGTCATGTTAATAAATACGACTTTCCTTGGATACACTCAGAATTGGTGCCATCATTTTATAAAGATGGAGTTAGTTGAAAAATGGAACAGATCCTTTGTGAAAAATATTGCAAAATAAGTGTCCCCCTTTTCATGGAAAAAGGGAGATATCTTTCAACCAGCTCTGCTGCAAAGGTAAAGGCCGAGAGCTCTGATCTGCTTAGGGTGCCTTTGGCACAAATGCAGTGTGTGGGTCCTTTGTGGCTCCCTAATCCTGAAGTGCATCTGATGAGAGTGTGGTTTGCCAACATCCCTGCATCTGTGGGTGTAATCCCGCCACAAACCCTACATGGGACCAGGGAATACTAAGTGGTGAATTAAGTGAGAAGCCAGAGCAGCCAAACACAAGAATCTTCCCAAATAACTCTAGTGTAAAGGAAATTATGGTCTCTTTTTACTGAATACAAATGATACAATATATTTGAAGTTTGGGCCCAATATATTATTGATGAGTCAAGATCCACATCCATTATGGCAAGTGCAGTAACTGCAATTGTGTGCACAGATTAGTGTTTGTGGAGCGCAGCTGTCTAGAGGCCTACCTGTTTGCACATATACAATTACCCGCTTTATGTAATTCTGTGCCCCAGATGGGTCTTTAGCACTGAAGTCAAATCTGGCACTTCTACATCTGAAAGCAAAAGAGAACCAACTCTCTTATCCAAAGCTGCTAATAGGCTCATCAGTCCAGGTGTCCCTAGATGGGAACATAGTGTCACAATGAATGAATGTGGATTATGTATGAGCAAGTGTCAAATAGATAGATATGCACAAGTGTATTTTTAGTTATTGTATTTATTACTCATAAAAAATAAAAGTGCTTACCTAGCACCAGACCAATCATTTAAAGATAGATAAGTGTTCTCCCCTTCCACCAAAGATCAGGGCACAATAAAATACCAATACCCCCAAACATCAGCCTTTACTTCAATCTATCTATTCTACTCCATAGACCAGGTGAAACAAATGGACCCCACAACTGGGTTTGTGCTTTGTAAAATCCGACTCTTAATGCCTCTTTTTAAGGAACAAAGAAAGATGCAATGATGAATCAGTACAGCTGGTTTTCAGCTTTTATTTTTTCCTCCTTCCTCCTCCTTTTGATCCGTAGCCCCTGCCTCCATTTTAAATGGCAAGAGAAGAAAAAAGGACAGGAAGGGGGGGAAAAAAAGGCAAAACAAAAACTGTTCGCAATGCATTCTTTTCAATAGTGTTTGCAATTTTTGTTTTGTTTTTTACCTATTCCATTAAATTCAAAATAACAAAAATTGCAAAGTGCAAACAATGCACAGAGCTGGGTACACCAGGTTCACCATATTTATTGACTTGACTTGGAAACAAGGGAATACTGTGTTGTGAGCAATGTTCTGAAACTATCCCAATCAAAATGTATCCAGTTCCCTCTTTCTTCAATATATCTGTTTATTTGATAAAGGAAATGAATAATTGCTGTTGTAATACAAAACTAGATTTTGGGAAGATTTTTCTTTATTTCATAGTGACAGCGATGAGAAGCCACTCAAAGGCAGCCTGCAGTCACTTAACGGGGACATTAAAGCTACGGAAAGTGCTGATAGTTTGGTAGATTATGGAGAAGGGGACCAAGGGATGTTTAATGAAGATGGTTCATTTATTGGTGCTTATGTTGGATCTAAGGAAAAAGGGTCAGTCGAAAGCACTGGAAGTTCTACAGCAACTTTTCCTCTTCACGCATAAGATATTAACATACATTATTAATTTCAGATTGCCATATTTATCTTTACTAGTAACCAACTATTGCCATGTGTGATCAGTAGGTTGCAGAATGAATCAGTCAGGAGAGGACCCCAACCTCCAATTAATATGGGAATTAGTCGCTGCTATCAACAAATGATTTTTGACACTTTTCAGTCCTGATAGTTTGGGTGTTTTTATGTAATAAAGAAAAGGTGAATAATACTCTCACATACAATATATACCACTCAGTCTGACCAAAACCATAGCCTCTCAGTGTTACATATGTATAAAGATAGTTGCTAGCCTACATGTTTCTCTGTATTACTTTCTCTTGTATGCTTTATCACTTTGTATATATATTTACCTCCAGTATTCCCTAATATATAATGACCTTAGCCTTGTGGAGGTCAGCAGATAGTGGGGGTGGGAGAAGGCAAAAATTACTTTAAAAATTAACACCAAGAAAAAAAAAGAAAACACCATAGATATACATTCAATATATTATTTAATTTTCACGGAGAAAAAGAACATCTGTTTAAGTAATTCTAGAATAAGTGGCTAGAGCTGATTGCAATTACTTAGAGATGCAGCTTTATCCAAATGTTATTTGATCTCAAATGTGTTCTTAAAAGAAATAGTTTCCAATCTGGTATCTATGTCGTCTCTCCAATAGCTGTCACTCTTTCCTTTAAAAAGTTCAGACGTACTAGCTTTCCTTTGGCAGAGTTTAATTAAGCTTATCCTACAGTTCTTGTATGTGTCAAGGAACCAGGATCAGGTCACAGAATCCTAGGGTTGGAAGAGATCTCAGGAGGCCATCTAGTCCAACCCCCTGCAAAAAGCAGGACTAATCCCAACTAAATCATCCCAGCCAGGGTTTTAGACTACTAAAACAGCCACCTGATTCTGACTCCCAATCTCCTTGAAAGCTGCATTTCTAAACAACTATTTTGGTCTGCCTTTTGTCTGTATATTTATATGCTAGCATATATTTCAGGAATGCCTTGTATATATTATTTGCAATGTTGCTGTAGTGATGTTAGTTTCAGGATATGAGAGACATATGATGGGTGAAGTAATATCTTTGTTTTATACTAGTTTCTGTAGAGGAAACAGACTAACTTTTGAAATATGCAGAGTTCTTCAGAAGAAGTTGGTCTAGTAAAAGACATCCACCTTAGTCTCTTATACATATTTACATAACTGAAAATACAGATTGGTTTTAATTTGAAGTGAGAAATGATCCTAGCATGAGTCTGTATTTCTTTGTAGTAATAGAGGGACAAGTTGGATATAAAACTGTCATATTTGCTTTTCCTCTTTCTTTTGGGTGATAACTTAAAATAATTGCTTCTCTCTCCAAAAAATAAACCTTGAATATTTAGGGATTTTTTAAATTTTTATTTTCATATTCTGCATTGTTACATTTTTAAAAATGGATTACAATAGTTTCTTTTCTATATTGTTTACTGATACAGAAGGCTTAATCTGCAGTCGCTCCTTTCTTTGCTAGTCATTCCCATTACAAACTCAGCAAAGCTGCGTAGTACACTTTTGTCCTGTTTATATTTGGTCTCTGAATGATGATGATGATTATTGTTTGATACTTTGAGAAGTTCTTTCCTAACCACAGTTCAATGCAAATGTTCCTTAAAGTTCTGTGTTCTTTTTAATTTGTTGTATCTGCAATTACAATACATTTCTGTCACCACTGAAAGAATTCTTACTATATAGATGCCAATTCCTGCAAAATCTTTTTCATACGAGTAGTCCTTAGGCAAATAGCTCCATTAAGGTATGCAGAATATGACCCAGAATTTCAACTTTATGAGCTGCATGATGCACATTGTTAAATAATTATAACAATGGTTTTAATTTTATACAGTACCTACAGGATCACATTTTGTATTCAGCTAAGCTCCTATTCATATACTTTAATGAAGTGCCTACAGTTTCAAAAGTGTTCAACAACCAGGGAATCCTGAATCCTTTTGAAAACTTGGCCTTAAATCTTTTATCCTAATTCAGTCAATTCTCTCTACTATCTATTTGTAATAAAAGCCAGTGGGACTACTTATGTGACTTGGAGGAGCATGATATGGCTGTGGTTTAAAAAAGCACACCATTTGAGGTGTTACTAGCACCTCAGATCACTAAAATTGGGGAATTAGACAAATTTCTCACTATTTGTACTCTTTGTAATACAGGCAGTCCCCGGGTTACGTACAAGATAGGGACTGTAGGTTTGTTCTTAAGTTGAATTTGTATGTAAGTCGGAACTGGTACATATTGTAGGGGAAACACTAGCCAAACATTTCTCCAGAGCTCAGTTTTATTCTCCCACACCTCACTTCCCTCAGTCCTTTATTCTCAAGCTGAGGTATCTGCTGAGAAAAGCCACTCCGCGTCTCCCTGGTCTCCTGGGGGCGGAGCACTAGCTTCGCGTATCCCTGGTCTGCTGGGGGGAAGCAGCTAGTGCGGGGTTGCCTCACCCCGTTTGTAAGTAGGGATCCTATGTAAGTCGGATCCATGTAACCTGGGGACTGCCTGTACAGTTAGTTCAACTTAATCACTGAAAAGGGATGGTCAGCTTTGGGGGAGGCGAGGTACTCACACACGGGAGTCTGGAAACTGAAAGCTTACATCCTGTCCTAAGTCACATAAACTGACTCTTTTCAGGACTCGAGACAAACTACCCAACAGGATGATTATCCACAGATGCTAGAGCATGAGAAGCTAAATGTGAAACTGATGAAAATTGACCAGACTTATGATGACTTGTGTTTATAATTGTCAATTTGTTGCTAATCTGTTCCTACTCCATTTCACTTTTAAGGAGCTCTGCACTAGCCCATGGTTTGACCTGCAGGGGCAAGTTTCCTTACTTTCTCCATTATTCCACTTGATACTGTATTCTTAAAAAAAAAAACTAATTGAAATTTTTCTATTGCCTTGGATTTTGTAAACATTAAATGTAATTTCTTCACCCTGTCTCTTCCTGTCATCTAAGGAAGCTCATAGTAGGACAGGGAGAGCCCCTAGCCAGTGTTATCCAGCAAGCTGGAATAAGAAGTGCCCAAACGCCAAATTCTAACTATGGGCCTTTCTAGTTTGATTTTAGCAGTCCATTGAGTAGCCAGAACCTTGTCTCTTCTTCCCTACTGCTGTGCCAACTTCTGCAGCTATCACAGAGTCTTGAGAGAGAAATCTGACTAGTGAAGGTGGGAAAGGTCCAGACTAGGGCATTAGACTATATTAAATAAAAGTTCAGTTACAGGAGTCTGCCTCCTCCTGCTGCTCCCCATAGCTGTTAAACAACTCCCCTGTGTAAAGGTTTTGAACCTCTGACAGGGTCCAAATTAATTAATTAATAAAAATCCGGTGATATCCTTTGCTCATTTTTAGCTCAGAGTTGCTTATGACATTTCTATGATGTCAGAATGAGCGCTTTTTTACCTTTTTTTATTCAGACTTTTAAATCTTCATGCCTCAAGGCCTAAAAATCACACTGTGACAAAAAAGTCGTGCAATGAATTTTTTAGTTATCTGTCCAATGTCTGAAATGTCTGAAATTCCCTAAGATTCTTCTATAACTCCATTATCTCTCTTGATTAATTATTTTTAGCAGTGATGGTTTTAAGGCACCTTTATCTCTACTATATATTCTGGAATGTGCAGAAGATTAAAATATGTTTCCAAAAGAGATGTCTCTTTAAAAGCAAAACAGCAAGCTAGTTTATAGTTTTGGAACCAGTTTTTCCCTTCATTCACTAGCAGGCCAGATTCATACATTTCAGTGTAAAGAGAGAGGTAGTTACAATATTAGCACCATAAATGCACTACAATAATTAAGACAAAAAGCATTTCTCATATTTTTCAGTAGTGATTGATATTCCCTTTATCAAATAATATCCACCATGAAATAAAGAGTCATGTGCTAAGGAAAATGAAGCAATTGCAATGAGCATGGAACAACTGTTATCTTTTCAACCTTCAGGGGGTGAAGGAAACACCTTGCTCATGTGGTAATGCTGGGAGAAGAAGAAGGAAGGGGTTTTAGAAAGGAGAAAAGTTGGGTTCTCTCTCCCCTCACTCCTGTTCTATCTGCTGCTGCTTTGGTCATGACATGGGATCGAGCCTATATTAGAAAGTTAATTCTATTATTATTTTGGCATGCTGTCCACATTTTACTGACAGCACAAGTCATAGAAGAGTAGTTGTGATTTTCAGAAGCTTATTTCTCAGCCACAGCTGAACGGAATTTCCTGTGACAATGAAAAGGCACGTCTCTGCTCCCAGGGGTTTCTCCCTCATGAATTTCATCAAAGGCCCTCTTTAAACAATGCAAGCGATAGAGCTGCTCACAGAAAAGATTGCAAACATTTTTTACAATGCAAAGTCTTAGGAAACCAAAATATGGAGTGGGGAGGGTCACAACAACTCTCTAGTAATAGGGACCAAACACTTTACTCATATTAGATATTCCAAGCCTCCAGTAGTATTCACATTTACTTTAGTACTCCTTACTTATGAAATATGGCCCATTCCACATGGATAAGGAAATTGTCTCTGTCCATTCTCCTACTGACATTTGTGGGTTTCCACAGGAGTCTTTGTTACTGGGTACATGTCTTCACCGTATGTTTGCTCCCTGTTAAAATAATAGAGAAGCTCCCACTGCCTTCACCAAGAGCAAAATTGTTTAAAATCGGAATGTTCTTTCCCCCTGCTAATCAATCAGTACACATTGGAAAATGGGCAAAAAGGGACCTCCTGGCTCATAGTTCTCAGTTCAGCAACCCACATCATGTAATTTCAGTGATACATTTATTGAAATACAGTAGCTAGGTTGTTTAGTATACATACTAGAAAAAGTATCTATCATAGGAGATCATATTTTCTGTAGGTAAACTTTCAACATACCTACATGATGCAGATGTTCAATGATTGTCACTTTGTTTTAGCCTGATCATACAAGCCTTTTTGATTACCCCTTCTTCCATCAACCTAATGGGACAAACCATGTGAGCCAATGATCCGCATGTAAATAAAAGTTTGCAGGATAAGGATTTTTTCCTCAGTGAATTAAAAAATATTCCCAGCAGTATGGATCTTTCTATACAAAATGACTTTGGACAATAATTTTATACATAGCTTTGGAAAACAATGTTAGTTAATTGGGTATGTTTATTCTAAGCCTTGTATACATCTGAAGAGGCGTTTCATTGTCATTTCAATCATGCGGTCACAGTTATACAAATAAATAGGATATTTAGATGTGTTCTAGATAGTGTATCTCAATTATTTTAAATAACAACCATGTAAAAATAGGTCAATTAAGGGTAATCATTGTTAGGGCTTGCTGGTAGAAATTCCATTAACTTACAAAAGATCATGCCCTCAAAACCTTTTTTTTAAGGGCACGTTTACACAGCATGGCAAAGGTCAAATTAAGCTATGGAACTTCAGCTACGTCAATTGAGTAGCTGAAGTCGAAATAGCTTAATTCAGCTTTTGGTGCTGTTTACACAACAGGAAGCCAAAGGTAGAATACTCTTCCTTTGACTCCTGTCACCCTCATTTCACAAGGAGTAAGGGAAGTCAGAGTAAGAAGTTCTCCAGCTCACCATTATTTTGAAATAATGGCTTGCAGTCTAGCTCTTTGGGTATGTCTACACTACCCCGCTAGTTCGAACTAGCGGGGTAATGTATGCATACCGCACTTGCTAATGAAGCCCGGGATTTGAATTTCCCGGGCTTCATTAGCATAAGCGGGGAGCCGCCATTTTTAAATCCCCGCTGCTTCGAACCCCGTGTAGCGCGGCTACACGGGGCTCGAACTAGGTAGTTCGGACTAGGGTGCCTATTCCGAACTACCGGTACACCTCGTTTCACGAGGAGTACCGGTAGTTCGGAATAGGACCCTAGTCCGAACTACCTAGTTCGAGCCCCGTGTAGCCGCGCTACACGGGGTTCGAAGCAGCGGGGATTTAAAAATGGCGGCTCCCCGCTTATGCTAATGAAGCCCGGGAAATTCAAATCCCGGGCTTCATTAGCAAGTGCGGTATGCATACATTACCCCGCTAGTTCGAACTAGCGGGGTAGTGTAGACATACCCTTAGTTACTTTGGAATAACACTGCTTTGTAGGCATATGCTCAGGCTGTGTCTAGAGTGGCCAGTTTTTCCGGAAAATCAGCCGCTTTTCCAGAAAAACTTGCCAGCTGTCTACACTGCCTGCTTGAATTTCCTCAAATGCACTGACTTTCTACTGTAAGAAATCAGTGCTTCTTGTGGAAATACTATTCTGCTCCCGTTCGGGCAAAAGTCCCTTTTGCACAAAGATTTTGCACGAAAGGGCCACTGTAGACAGCTCAGATTTGTTTTCCGCAAAAAAGTCCCTATCACAAAAATGGAGATCGGGGCTTTTTTGCAGAAAAGTGCGTTTAGATTGGCACGGACACTTTTCCGCAAAAAGTGCTTTTGCGGAAAAGCATCTGTGCCAATCTAGATGATCTGTTCCGAAAATGCTTTTAACGGAAAACTTTTCCGTTAAAAGCATTTCCGGAAAATCATGCCAGTCTAGATGCAGCCTCAATGTTTAGAGTTTCAGAATAAAACATATACCTAATGTTTTCCATTGATCTCCTGACTATTAGTACATGTTTACACTTCAGCACCATATCTTTCATGGAAAAGTTTTGACTATCATATCAAGCCTTGTAATCCGCAGTAATTTGTTTAGCTTTCATGCAGGAACCAATCTATGGGTATGAGCCAAAGCATACTGTATTTTTAAAATTTTACACAATATTTTGTTACTTCATGCAAAAAGATCAAGACAAACATGGTACTAAGTTCACACAGTTCACACTTTTTTTTTTTACTAGGTGAATGTTAATGTAAATTTATTAAGGTTTAGAAAAAGGTGTTTGTACTGTAGTTGTTGTTTGTATCATGCCTATGTACATGTATGGTTTTAAAAGATATTTTCATTATACATGGAATTCAACTTTGCTAATAAAAGTTTGACTTGATGTATTCTTCAAATGCCTAACTTGTGAGTGGACCATTTATTTTTTGCTCTTGCACTTCTTTGTCATCAATTCTAATTTGATTTTAAATTAAGGCCACCTTCTCAGCTGGTGGAAGGTGAGGTAGTTGTATTAGCTTCAGGGGAGCAAATTATGCCAGCTGAGGAAAAGGCTCTGGAAGTCTATCGAATTGATACAATTGAACATAGGCATCCAAGCCAGGGAAAACAATGAATGTTTCAACAAGAGGCAATAAAAAAGTCAGAACTGTACCTAATTGCTACTGTTCATTATAAAGTACTGGAAAATGTACAGGTCATTGCTCGGGTCCTTAACTCAATTAATTTTGGTGGGTTTTTCTTTGGAAGATAATATGGAAATATCCATGCTTCATTTAAATCATTGCTCTGAGGTGGGGATGCGAGGTTTAGTATGCAGGTTGCCCCAGGGAGAGAGAACTACCTCAGACCTCCATCATCACAGCACATTGGGCCAAGTGCAAAGCACCTCTCCATGTCTGCTGCAGCTCCAGTGGGCACAGCTGGGGAGGGGTGGATGTTCCCTGGCTGGGACAGGTTCAGGTTTGTCTGCCTCCTGCTACTCCCCAGTCAGAGTGAAGAATGCAGCAAACTGCACTTTCTCCTTGCTCCCTGATGAAGGGGAACAGCCAGCAATGTTCCCATACAGATCTGCTGGGGAGGCACTTCAGCCCTCTCTCTCACTAGAGAGCACGTGGGGTTGGCAGGCTTGAGCTGAGGTAGTCCCAGATGGGCAGGGGGTGGGGGGTCAAAGGGGAGGGGTCATGACCCCAGCCAGCTCCTTTTACCTGTCTGGTGAGTATCTCTTCTCTTTGGTTTTATAAGAAGCAGTCCCATTTCTGACACATCCCATTTTCCTGGCACAGACAATCCCCAATCCCTTTCCTTGCTTAATGTTATAATAAGAGGAAGTGATATGTCTAATTTGGTGGTCCAAGCTCTTACTGTCTGGGAGAAGTTCTTGAACAAACAGATATGTGTTTTCAAAAGCACTAAAAATGAACAGAGCAAAGAGGCATGTGGTATGGAGAGATAAAGCCGTTAATTCTTAGCTTCCAGCACATAGGCTGTCTTCTCATCTGGGGCCTAATTTCTGTCTTCTCATCTTGAGACTAATTTCATGAGGTGCTCAATACCTGTATCTTCCACTAATTCCACGGGTGAGCTTTGCAAAGCTGGACGTGAACGTGAATCAGAAAAAAGCATATCTATTCACTCCGGATCTTCAATGTGTTCATTTAATTCATAATGCAAATTCAGGAATGGTTTTCACAAAGTATTGAGAAATCAATAAATAAATTTAGCACATATAAATAATATATCTTAATAGTTTCATGCATCATATAGCCAAAGTTACATGTCCCTCAAAGCACTTATAAATTTAACAAAGTGGTGAGCCAACTACTTGAAATGTAATTTTACCAAGCACAGAAATACATTCATCTCTAGTATCTCTAGCTGTTTAAAAGAACATGTCAGACATACACAAGAAAGAAAAGAATATTTTATCCAGACAGAATTGGTGGAATAGAGGTAGACTGAATGGGCCACGTTCCACAATACTAAAACAAAATTCATTAGGCCCTGGTCTACACTAGGGAGTTATTTCAAAATAACATGCGGAGCATCCACACTACTAAGCCCGTTATTTCGAAATAAAGGGCTTGTTATTTCAAAATAATAACTCCTGCTTTCCATGAGGAACAACGCTTATTTTGAAATAACTATTTTGAAATAGCAGAAATATGGATGTGCCGCTGCTGCTATTTCAAAGTAACTGTTCCCCAGAGTCAAAGTAATTACTCCCCAGTGCTTCCTGGGAATCTAACTCAAAGTAGCATGTCCATATTAAGGGAACCTGCCTTAATTTTGAGGTTTTCCCTGTAGTGAGGACATGCTATTTTGAAATAGTTATTTCAGGAGTTATTTTGAAATAATTTCCTAGTGTAGACATGCTCTAGGACCACGTAGGGCTGCCAACTTTCTAATTGCACAAAAGTGAACATCCCTTTCCCAAAGCACCATCCACACTACACCCCTTCTCTGAGGCCCCACCACTGTTCATTCTATTGCCCCCCCTCCTGTGGCTTTCACCATGGGGCAGTGGTTAGGGTGCAGGAGAGAGTATGGGCTCTAGATTGGGAGTAAAAGTTCAGGTGGAGCCAGAAACAAGAGGTTCAAGGTGTAGGAAAGCATTCCGGGTTGGGTGCGGTGGGGTGGGGCAAGGGCTCCATTTGGGGGTTAGGGCTCTGGGCGTATGCTAAGGTTGAAAGGCTGGGGATGAGGGGGTGTTCTGAGTGGGAGCAGAGAGTTGGGATGCGAGATCCTTGTGGCACTTACTAAGGCTTCCAGGAAGCAGCTGCCAGGTTTCTGCAGTCCCTAGTGCATGGGTGATTGGGAAAGCTCCTCCTGCTGCCCTCATGCTCACAGGCACCACACCTTTGCAGCGCCCATGGGTTGTAGTTCCCGGTCAGTGCATGAAAACTCCTAGTCCCTTCCTCCCATGCAACTAAGGGCCATAGGGACCTGCTGGCCACTACTGGGAACCGTGTTGAGCCAGGGCAGGAAGGGAGCCTGTCTTAGTCCTAAGTCTGAGCTGCACCACTGATTGGACTTTCAATGTCCCAGTGGGCAGTGCCAAACAGAGCCACCAGGGTCCCTTTTTGACCAGATGTTCTGGTCAAAACCAGGTGCCTGACAACCCTAGGATTATACACCGGCACAAATATTTCTGCAAACGTTTAAAAGAAAGTTTATTGTAAAAGTCCATAAGACACCCAATAGTTATTTTTGAAATCTTTGTATTGTTTAATCAGGAAAAGACCTAGATATTCTAAAGTCTGAGGTCCGTATACAAAGCCAAATAAAATGAATGATCTTTCTTTGCAAAAGAGGACAGGAAGACCCAGTTCCACAAGGGTATTCAGTCTCCTAAAAAGGGAAATCAAGAGCCTAAATACCTTTGGGGATCTGGGCAGAAAAGATGTCTCCTAAAATTTCCCATGCTTGATTCTCTTCTGTTCTGAATCATTCCATAAAGTTATCCCTGCCCTTTTCTTTAAAGATTCAGTGTAGAGTGGCTTCTTCAATTATTCCTCCTCAAATAGACTAGGCCATCCAGTCTGAGGCCAAAAATGTACTATGTGACCTGAGTTAGATAATTACACACCTTAAATAGCAAACTCCAACTAGTAGATACTCAAGAGTGCTAATTACTAACAGCTGGCAAAAAAACTAATTGGCTTTAATATTAATGTACAACTGATTTGTCAAACATTTATAAATAATAAACCAATTAAAATAAATCTGTTCATTAACAATGACAGATTTCATGACCAAAAAGATTAATAAATTGCTTAAAATGAATAGTCACAGGATATTCATCATAATATTTGAGATAATACTCTACACATTAATCTGTGTTATAAATTTATCGGCTCAGTGAAAGCAAAATTCTCACTTGTTATTTTCTCCTCAATGGGTTTTCAGCTACTTCACTTTAACAGGAGGAATTCAAGAGTTTTCTAACACATTTTCCAGCTGCATAAACTCAGAGAGCCTTCAATGCAAATATGAATACAGGTAGAAATATAATAACTAGTATTAACCTTTCAGGAAGGCATCAAGGGCATTCAAAGTTTTGTTAGTATTATCCATATTCCAATGTAATGAGAGTTACACTTTTTTCAATAACATAATAGAGAGGAAAAGACTTACAATCATGTGCTCCAGTGGAGTGAGAATAAAGATGCAACAGCCACACTCACACGCAGAAGTGACATATTTTGATTCACTGCAATCCACCCATGTCAGACTTGAAGGTCCTTAGCACAAATTAAAGGAGAAAAGAGAGGAGAAGCTTATTTTTATTAGTTGTTTTTAATTTCAGAGTGGCAACCTATTAAATTAGAAGATGATACCTCAATTCCTTCATTGTCAGGTATGGCTACACCAAAAGGACCTCAACTATTTTATTTCTGATATGCAGTGTATTCTTTTTATTGCTCGGTATGGTCAATATTTCCATAAAATCTCACCATTGCCATTTGCAAATAGTTTTGAAATGAAGCTCAGTCTGGAAAAAAGTCAATCATAAGGTAAAAATGTCACCAAGCAATTGACGATTCCCAGTTTCACCGAATATGCAAGATCTGCAGGTTTTATAATCAACATTCAGTGAGTGCTGTGCTGTTCTTTCTCTGTGCCAACAGCCAGACCCAGAGTTGGATCTGCACGAATTTACACCAGCTAAGGATTTGTCCAGTAAGCATCCACATGATTTGTATACTTACATAAATCATTGATGAAATGTGTTTTATTAGGTGAGTAGCTATTGTGATATGCTATGTAATTAAATATTTTGACTAGCATCTACCTTCACCTTTATCTCCTGGTGCTGAATATCCATCAGAAAACTCAAGGTCTACTGTAGAAATCCATTACAAGTATTGTAAAAATTGCATGCAGTTGTGTTGTTTGCAGTAGCACCTGATCCATTTCAACTCCAGCCAAAAAAAAAAAATCACACAGTAAGGTGTGGACAGCTATTCAAAACCAGGAAGAGGTTACCACAGCTAGATCTCGGTCATGGCAGTCAAGTCAAGAAGAGAAGGAAACAGCCACTGAGGAAATAAAATCTTGAAATAAGTCTCAAGAATCTGTTTTGTAGATATAGCATGTATGAGGAAATAAAATCTGGAAATAAGACTCCAGAATCTGTGTTGTAGATACAGCATGTATCAAGAAGCTAAGCAAGGCAAAATAATGGTTATAGCAAGAACACACACAATTCAAAATAAATGCTAGACATGCACAAAATTTCTCATGTTCTTAACTGTTTTTCAATGAGTAGTGTCTTTGACTTTACTGGAACTGCTCATTTGAGTGTTTGCAGAATTGGGGCCTATGGCAGCATTCTCTTCTTTGTATTTTGTATACTGATCCAGCATAAGCTATCTAAGATAGTTTTCTTCACTATGTAGATTTAAAGCCAGGAAAGGTCAATGAATATCCATATTGAAATATCTTTGAGAAGGGATATACGAGTCAATTATAAAAAAGCTATGGAAACAATAAACTTGTATGGAAAAGAAGCTGGAGATGGAAGTAGAAAGAGTCAAGTTAAGAGCCCGGTTGCGAACCTTGTAGTCACACAAGCAGCATATTGAAGTCTGAGAGATTCCTTGAATGTCTAATTTATCCCCCTTCCATGTAAGGCCTCACAAAGTGGCTCCAACTAAAAAACCTGGATTTTTTCTGTATGTTGTCCCAAGGCTTAATCACACGTTACATATGGATGGCACAAGTCCCAACAGTTAGCAACAGTTTACATTTATTTGATTTTATTTTTTGTGGCACCATATGGGCTTTCTGTAGTTGGGGAAGAAGGGGTAGAATAGCAGACTGGGGGAAGGGGAGAGACCAAGTCACATGGCTCTTCAGTAAAGAGTAATAATGCAATGTTAAGTAAGCTCTGAAAAAAGACCTCTGTGTCACTCAAAAGCATCTCTCTTTCACCCACAGAAGCTGGCCCAATGAAAGATATTACCTCACCTGCCTCATCTCACAAATAAACATTCATTCAGATCAGATGCTTTGTGGATTCATGTTCTCATTGTGTGTGGGTCTCAGGAAATGAAGAAGGGCCAGATTGTTACTGACCCTTATGTGGGTGTGGGGCAGAGCGAAGGAAGGGGAGGGCACACAGTGTCTGGGAAAACTTGTGCACTGACAGGTCACATCTGATTCCAGGCACTGAAGGTAAGGAGGAGCCCTGCTCCCTCTAAGTACCATAGGAGTCATGCATCATCAATGACAGGGATGGGATGGGATGGGATGGAATTAGGCTTGATAATGGCCTCACTTTCTTGTCCCCATCCTGACAAGGGAGCAAACTGCACTTCAATCGAGGCTGGTTCTGCCTGTCCACACCCACTGTGCACTAAACTCTTTAACTGTGTGCTCTGAGGAGCACAATGTGAGCTCTTCAGCAAGTTGAAGGCCATGTTTGTATCACGGCAGGGGAATTGGGCCGGTGCTCACATGATGGATTACATGTCATTCACACAACACCATAGAAAACATTAACCTGTCAGCTCTGCAGCCAGCCAAAGAGCTTTATTATCCCCCCCTTTATGCCATCATCATGTATTCAGGATGGATGTTCTACTATGCAGGTGGTGCCGTATAATGCTGACAGACTGCTTCTGCATTTTGCATATCTCCCACAGAGGCGTGTTGATCCTTACTAGCTCTCCCCAGTGTCTTTCATATAGACGTTTTTTCCCCCAGTGTGCCTTTCTGGAGATAGTATTTTAAAGTTTTGGAAGCAAACATCTCTCTTGTGGCCATTCCGCAACTTCCTGTCTTCTAGCTCTTAACTCATGTTACACCCCCCCTCCCCTTTTTATTGCTAAGAGGAAGGCACATGCTCACAGGAGGTTATATCACGGTCTAGCCTTAGGACTTGGGAAGTCTTGTGTTAAACATTAGCCTGTAAAGTTTATATTTCTAGCACTGCATCATGTTACACAGTCAACATTATACAATTGTTGCACCGTAGCTCATATTGTCCACCTGCCTGGTGCCTCAGAAGACAATGATGACAAGGCAGGCACTGAGGACAAAGAGGGGCAGAATATGTGAAACAATTGGTTATAATGAAAAGAGACGTATTTTCTACTTTTGGGGGGATATGGGAGTTGAACAGGAATCTGTCCCCTCTCGGGTGAGCACCATAAGCATTGGGTTATTCTTTTATGGGGCAACCGCAGTTTTTCCTGTCTAAGCTGTTTCATTTTGGAATAACAATTCATTGGAGCAGGAGGACTGGTCCTTGGGGTTCCCACACCCTTGGTAAGTGATGTAACCGCCAGACAATAGAGCAGCGTTGGACAACTTAGGCTAGTGAGTGGGCCATCCAAGTGGCCCTCCTTTATCTCAGTGGACAGCAAGATGGTCATATCCAAGATGGTCTCCTGAGACAGGCTAGTTCTGCTAGCTGCACTTGCAAACCTAGAATTTGCGCAGTGTGCCAATTGAACCGGAGCAGAGGCTCTCATAGTCAATGCTGTGTGAAATCAGCATGCACTTTACTTCAGATGCCCTTGCTTTAAATGTGTGTCCTTTTCGTCAAACTGGTAGGAAAAAAAACCCTACATGGATCGAAAGCAGCAGAATCTGGCAGCTCTGCACACAGGCAATGGTTAACAAAATGTCTTGTGGATCACACACTGAACATTGCCCCTAAGCCAGAGGTTGTTCACCCCTTTAATAGAGTCATTCTCATGCTTGCTCTCTCTCTGACCCAATAACTATTTCATTATTTTATCCACAGTGGAACAGCTCCAACAAGAGAGACTGAGGGTATGTCTACACTACAAAGTTAGTTCGAACTAACAGACTTTAGTTCGAACTAACTTTAATAGGTGCTACACTAGCGCTCCGCTAGTTCGAATTTAATACGAACTAGCGGAGCACTTAGTTCGAACTAGGAAAACCTCATTTTATGAGGATTAAGCCTAGTTCGAACTAGCTAGTTCGAATTAAGGGGTGTGTAGCCCCTTAATTCGAACTAGTGTGAGGCTAGCCCTCCCCAGGTTTCCCTGGTGGACACTCTGGCCAACACCAGGGAAACTCGTCTGCCCCCCTCCTGGCCCGGACCGCTTAAAGGGGCACGGGCTGGCTACGGTGCCCGTGCCGGGTGCAAGCCTGCCAGCACCCAGCCAGCAGACCCTGCACCTGGCACGGATCGAGCCACCCACCTGATGCCTCCCAGCCCTCCCCCTCTTCCCGGGACCAGGCTGGCGGCTCCCGGGAGCTTGCCTGGGACCGCAAGAGGCGGGCACCCGCCTGGGCTAGTGCGGACATCGTGGACCTCGTCCACGACCATGCCGCGCGGAACGAGGTGTACAGCTAGTTCAGATTAGGAAGCCTAATCCGAACTAGCTACTCCGCGCCGCGTGTAGCCGCGCATCACGGGGTTCGAACTAGCCGTCATTTAATAATGGCGCCGGGCGGCTTCATGCAAATGAAGCCCGGGAAATTCAAATCCCGGGCTTCATTTGCAACTGCGGATGCCTACATTACCCCGCTAGTTCGAACTAGCGGGGTAGTGTAGACATACCCAGACAGAGGATGAGACTTGACCAACTACAGGTCTGAATGTTGTTATGGAGACCCTCCTCCATCCTCTTTTCAAAATTCTTGCAATAAACACTTTAATCACTGGAGCGTTCACAGCTGAAGATCTGGGCAGAAACAGGTGTCTCCCTCTAGCCTGGACATTGGGTTTCATCTGAACAGCTGGAAAGGGACTCATCTCAGCACTCCCCAGCCTGTGAGAGAGAAAAAGTGAGTGGAGAGCAAGTGATGGAGGAGGGAGGATGGTGTAAGCGGGAGGGGGCCCAGAGAAGGGCTGGGGCAAGGGTGTTCAATTTTGTTTGATCAGAAATTTGGCAACCCTATCTGGACATGGGTGCTAAACTTTCTGAGGCTACATCTAGACTTCAGGATTCTTTTGGAAAAAGCTCTTCTGGAAGATATCTTCCAGAAAAATACCTTTCGAAAGAGAACGTCCACAAAGCAAAAGCGCATTGAAAAAGCGATCTGCTTTTTCGAAAGATAGCGTCCAATCACTGTGGACTCTATCTTGCATTTAAGTTGTGATTACTATGGACAGAGTAGCCACCAGGGTACTTCTGCTTTTTTCTGGTGGCCTCTTCTTTCAAAAAAAAAAAAAAAAAAAAAACACCCTCTTCCCCATCCACACACGCCTTTTTATGAAAGAGCTAATGATTTTGACCCCTCTGCACCATCTAAAACCAAGAATTTGAGGACCAGTGAGCTAATACACAATGAAAAGGATGAAGTAGAGGACACAAGCAATAAAAGGGGGGATTTTTCATGAAAGATCCCCGTTAACTCAGACAGAACCCCACAGGGCACAGTGGAACTGGAAGCTAAAGAATTAGCCAAGAGGAGAACTCCTGATGTGCAGTCAATAGGAGAGAACAGAAATTAATCAGCCATGTGGAGGAGGCATCGAGGTTATTTTGGTGACACAGAGGAGTCGGATGAAATAAGAAGTGATTGGAGGTATTGTTTCAAAGGAGAGGTGATTGCAGAGACGCAGCATTTCCAATTATACTCAGTGGGTTCTAGAGACAGGCAATAAGCAAATCATTATGGACTTCCTTAACTGAATAGCAGATTAGTATCCAGCAGTAGCAAAACTGATTTGGAATCATTCGTAATGAAAGACCCATTTGCCACCATAGGAGTCCTGGGAAAATTGGCTGTTATTGTTCGATAAATGGTTCTCTGCGAAACTCTCTAATAAAAGATGTTTTTTTCCTTTATGCACAATTAAAAACAATGCATGAAACAAACTCTACATATCTCTTACCACCAGAAAACATTGATGGCCCTGGAATAGTCTTCTAATTGCCTCCTTTTACTAAATTAGATACCTGAGGGAGGCATAGTTTTGTTGTTTTTTTTCTTGGTATGAAGTGAATAATCTCTACCCACAGTGAATTAAATTTAATCTCTCAATACTTCTGAATTCCAGCTGCTAATGAAAAGCTATTTCAGCCATCTTTAAATACAATTCTTTGAATATCAAAGCAATCGTCTATTTTCACCCCTGGAAAGTCAACCTGTTAAAAGTTAAACATAAGGAAGAATGTTTTTGTTAGTTTGTTTCCAGTACTACCTATTACCTTGTGGAACTCCATTGATTTTAATAGGGTCTCTTTTCTTGCAGACACCTACAGAATCAGGACCTTCCTTTCAATGGCATGGATTCATATTTCTTGAAAAAGGGATTAGATCCAGAATTATGTATTTGGAACCTGAGTCCAGGTTGTTTCTACTGAGAATTTTTCCCCTGTCCAAGGTTTGGAGAGCCCTGAGTACAGGTTATTACTTAAATCAGACATTATATGCTGTCCTGGCCATGAGGGATGCCAGCAGCCTGGGGACTAAGGAGTTAACTGTACCTAGCCAGGTAGCAGTCAGCCAATAGAAATTCAGATAGGGATTTCAAACTGAGACAAAGAATTTTTTGGGTTTGGATTCCCTCCTTTGTCTCTGAGCCAGTTTTGCTCTCTAGATACTGAGGGAGACAGAAGACATGTCTCTCTCCAAGAAAAAACTCTTCATAATGTGTAAGTAGGGTAAAGTCTAGATAAATCCATCAGATTTTATTGTTTTCTGGTTTGGGAATTTGGATCTGATGTCTGTGCTGTTAGAAATGGGTTTTCATCTTTTTTGCAACTAAGTTTTTGGCCCATGGGGGAATCAGGGCCAAATTGGTGGCTCTTACCATCTAGCCATTCCATCTATGCTTGTAACTAGGGTGTTGTTTTCATAATAAAAGTTCTTTCTTTTTTTTAAATTAACCTGGTATTGGTTCATTTCTGTGTCCTGGGAAATCTGTCTGTGGGATCTGCATGCCTCTGATGAGGAGACGGCAATCACAGACTGCAACTTGTATTTTCTCTTTTTTTTTTCAAGCTCTCCGGAGAAAAGAGCGTGGAGTGTCTTGGGGTTGGTTTCAAGTGTCCACCCCTGTTTGTGGGTTCAAAAGCACTTGATGGTGGCAGTGGAGTCCCCAAAATCCAGGCATTATGATTTTGGGGGGAGTTTCTGTACCAAAGCCTGTAGAGATCAGGTATTGGGTTGTTTTTGTGGGCCTCTCATTTCTGCATTCATTGTGCCAGAGTGGGGAATCAGCCTTGACATATGCTCAGGTAAATATTTCTGTGTTAAATCACTTTACAAAGGTGAGAATTAGCCTTATTATCCCATGTTCACACACAGGGCAACAAAGACACGCAGACGCGAAGTAATTTGCAAGGCAACAGCAGGGCAGGGAATAGAACCAAGGTCTCGTGCCATCTCATCTTGTGCTCTAGCCACTGACTTACAGTTTCCAAATGGGTTTTCGATGGTGCAGAGGGGTCAAAATCATTAGCTATTCTTAAGTAAAGATATTTCTATAACTTCTACCTGAGATTCCCATATACTTCATGGTATCCCTGAATTCCCAACTGAAATGAAATGTCTGTTACTGTCGATACACAGCAGGTCAGTTGAGTAGGCCTTCCCTCCCCCTTTTCCTTTTGGGATACCTGAACAATACTTCCTTTCCCCTCCTCGATAATGTGAGGAGACTTTGAAACTCAGGTTCCCAGTACATTTTACCTCAACTGCTGAATGGTCATTGGTCCCATTCCACCCCATCGTTTTACCACCACTGCAACCCTTCAGTGATCCAACCTCATTCTCCCTGTCCTTACCTCCCATCTTTTCTACCCACTATCTTCCCTCTTTTTTACCCACTCTTGTGACTTCCTCTCAAATCTTCCTGTCAGTCTTCACAGAAGCAATATATAGAAGTATCAAGATTTGTGCTTATCACCACTCAGGCCACTTTTTTTTCCTGCACTTTATATCATTTCTCCTCCTCTTCTGGTGTGATTACCAATATTCTGAATAGCACTCAGGACAGTGGTCACTACTGAAATGTAAACAATTAACCCTAATCATTTGTTTTATCCTTAATCATTTATCATTGCCTACTCCAAACTCACAAACTAAGATTATGATAAAGCAAAATCAGTGTATAAACTCATGTGTTTGGAAGTTCACTGACCAGACACTGCTGTTGGACTATACATTGCTAGTTGTTTATTTAAAGGGACATCTTCTGATAACCATCCTGCCCTTTGTGGCTGATGATAATCTGAGCTGCTAACTAAATACTTGATTACAACTGATGGAATAAACATACTAGAAGCTTTTTCTTTTTAAGCATGCAGCCTGTTGTTGTCTCCTGGTGTGCTGTGCACCACTAGATTATCTGCATGACGAATTCAAGTGGGTGATTTTTGCCTGTCACAATAAGTGATTTACCTGCATTTTTTAGATGCCTGAGACAGAAGTGCCACTGAAATACCGTTCCTTTTTGTCTTCATTTTCTTTGCTGCTTAGAGCAGTGTTTCCCAAATGGTGTTCGCGGAACTCTGGAGTTCCGCAAGTGAAAGTAAGGGTTCTGCGAGAACCCGATTGCTCCCCTCCCCTGCCCTTAAAGAGACAGAGAGGAGCCTGGTGTGCAAAGACTCTGGATCCTTCTCTGATTCCCCGCCAGGCTTTCAGACACCTCCTCTCCCCTGCTGTCGCTCTGCAGAGTGGCAGCGAGGGACGGGGGGAGAGAAATCTTGTGCTGATCAATAGAAGTGGGACCAGCAGCTATTGCTGCTACTAGGTCCCTTTGTAAATGCAGAGAGGCAGTGGGGGATGGGGGGAGAGAAATCTTGTGCTGATCAATAGAAGCAGGACCAGCAGCTATTGCTGCTACTTAGGTCCCTTTGTAAAAGCAGAGTGTGTGGGGGTGGGAGGGGGGGGGGATGACTGATAGCATCAGTCACTGCTATCAGTCAGTGGTGCAATTACATGCCCTGGCATATAACACAGGAAATCCTTTACTCACTGTGACGGTGTGGAAATCCCCATACTCCCAGTGAGGATGTGTGGCTGGTGTATGACTTTTAGAATACAAGTTAATATCAAAATTCCTCATGGACCATTGGTTAAAAGAAAGAACTTTAATGCAAAAAGTGCAAACTCTCATATTTTTCCTGAAACCAGCAAGGAAAATATTGAGGCAGTTCAAGTTAATTATGAAAAATTACAGCCAACTAATAAGAAATGAAGGTATTGTAGGACTATTTGTCATTTGGATTCACAAGCAATGAAAATGAAGATGCTCCAGGTGCCCAGTGTGTACTATGCAACAAAATATTATCTAATAGTTTAGTACCTGCTAAATTGCAAAGACATTTTGAAACAAATAATTTGGAATACAAAGATAAAGACGTTATTTAAGTGGAAGCTTGAATTGCGTGAAAAAAATAAACTCTTCATGTCAAAATTGCCATATCTGATCATGAAAATGCAACGGAGGCATCTTACAAAGGTAGCTATCGTATACGCTCTCCGGAGAAGCACACTCTATTGGGGAATCACTCATAAAACCATGTTCAAAAGATATTGTAATGTGTATGTTGGATCAAGAGTCTTGTCAAAAAGTTGAGGCTGTGCCACTATCAAACAATACTGTCACATGTCGTATTCACGATCTTGCTGCTGACATTGAGAAGGAGCTTATTTTTTGGCTGCATTTATGTGATGCATATTCATTACAATTAGACGAGTCCACTGACGTTGCAGGTCTTGCAGTTTTGTTTGTATTTGTCCGTTATGATTTTAATAGTTCTATTGAAGAAGACTTACTTTTTTATGAATTTTTGCAGACCAATATGACTGGTGAGAATATATTCAATTGTATCGATAACTTTATGAAAACACATGAAATAAGCTGGGAAAAATGTGTTGATGTGTGCAGTGATGGTGCCAAAGCAATGGTAGGAACTGTAACATGGCTGGCGTTGTAACTTGAATAAAAAATGTAGCACCAGATTTTACCAGCAGTCATTGCATTCTCCACAGACACGCTCTGGTAGTTAAGAATATTTCTCCCTCTCTTAAAAATGTGTTGGACGAAGCAGTACAGATTAATTATATTAAAAACTTGACCATTACAATCAAGACTGTTCAAAATTATATGTGAAGATATGGGTAGTCATCACACAGCCCTGCTTCTAAATGCAGAAGTCAGGAGGCTATCATGAGGCAAAGTTCTGATTAGATTATTTGAGTTGCGTCATGAGCTCTCCGCATATTTGATGGATCACAAATTACAACTGTCTGATCATTCAACAAACTTTTTGTGGTTATCGAGAGTTGTGTGTCTTGCAGACATCTTTACAAAACTAAATGAAGTAAATATGTCTCTGCAAGGAAAGAATGTAAATATTTTAATGCAAAAGATAACATTTAGTCATTGTCATGGAAGCTACAGTTTTGGATCTTGTGTGTAGGACAAAATAATTTGGATTGTTTACCAACCCTGAATGATTTCCTTGAAGAAAATGAATGAAAACTTGATGAAGATATTCGCACTGACCTTGCAGATCATCTCCACAATTTATATACAAACATTATTAAGTATTTTCCAACCATAAATGACAACAATAACCAGATTCGAAATCCATTAAGTTGAACAGAAAAGCCAATCAGTTTTTCTACACAAGATTATGAAAACCTAATCGAAATTGCTTCAGATGGACAATTAATATAAAAATTTAAAGAAGTTTCTCTGATTACATTTTGGGGCAACTTATGTCAAAATCAAGAATATTCATCTTTATCAAGATGTGCTGTTCATCAGTTGTTACCTTTTGCCAGCACATACTTGTGTGAAACTGGGTTCTCAAACTATTGTAGCCAGACAAGAACCCCCTGCCATATCCAACTTGCTTGCCCCTCTAAGATGCCTCAGAGCACACAGGGCACAGAGAGCAATAAAATCAGCATAGTCTTTGATGCCTTGACAGAAGGCCCGGATATCCTGGCTCATCGTGACCCTGGACAACTGTAAACATAGATCAGAGGGCCATCAAACCAATCGTCAACCAAGAGGCTGCAGAAACTACTCTTAGCTAGCACCGATATTGATATGATCATACAACCGTCCCGGGAGAGGAATCTTCTGCTGAGTAAAGAATGTCCAGTACTCCCAATTTAGTTATCTCTCTTACAAGTGTAAATTAAGTTCACAACTCCTTTGTAAGAGCTGGCGTCACAAAGATGAACCAGCACAATTTGGCATCATAGATAAGAAAGAGAATACGTGACTCCCATGGGTATAAAGATGGGCCCAGCAGCACACTCACTTTGAGTATCAATCCATCAACTGCCTGCTGGTCGGGCTAGGTGATTGACTCCTGAGGTCCACATGGGGTCGCCCAGCCTCGTATTCGTCTTTCTGATGAATTGAGTGACCGATCCTCACCTGACACGCTGGGATCGAGAGATGCAGAAGGGGGTAAAAATTGTACCTGTATGTGTCCTTTTCTTTTGTCATTGTGCACGTATAGCATTAGAGCTCTATAAAGATTAAGCTGTCATTTTGGTACCATTATTTTGGTGTGTTTTGTTTTCCCTCCTTCCTTTGTAACCACATAAGACCTGTATTTGCTAGCAGTTAAGAAGTAGAGCAATAGCCATTGTAACCGTATGATTATAAGTTTCTCTAAATAAACCTGTAACTGTTTAAACCAAATATAAAAAGAATTTGCCAAGAAAAGAAGAAAAACCACTCTTCACATTGAAAACTGCCAATATAATTCATATTATTTTTTAGCTTTACTTTTGTACACATTTAATGTGATTTTTGTTTTAAAATATGTCAAATTAAAATGAATAGTGATCTCATGACCATATTTAACATCTTATTACTACTAATTGTGGTGTACTGGAAGCCCACTCCCCTGTCCATGTGCTTGGGTGGGTTTTCTTTTTGTAGGGGTTCCTTGAAATTCTTCCAAATTTAAAAGGGTTCCGTGGTCAAATAAAATTGGGAAACACTGGCTTATGGTATAACCAAGGTTGGGGAAATTGACCTTAAGCATCACTAGTTGTGATCAAGGTCAAAGTGGTATGATATTAGAGTGTCAATACTAATGTAGCAAAAGAATTTGCTGCTGTTGGAATAACCTCTTTCATTGCAATTTACAATACAGACAGTTCAAGAAGAATGGACACTGTACTATCATCAAGTTTCCAAAAACAAGAGACTTAACTGAGGGTATGTCTACACTACCACCCTAGTTTGAACTAGGGTGGTAATGTAGGCAACCGGAGTTGCAAATGAAGCCCGTGATTTGAATTTCCCTGGCTTCATTTGCATCATGCCGGGCGGTGCCATTTTTAAATGTCCGCTAGTGCGGACTCCATGCCGTGCGGCTACACGCGGCACGGACTAGGTAGTTCGGACTAGGCTTCCTATTCCGAACTACCGTTACTCCTTGTGAAACGAGGAGTAACAGTAGTTCGGAATAGGAAGCCTAGTCCGAACTACCTAGTCCATGAACGAGGAGTGAAACGAGGAGTAACGGTAGTTACTCGTCGTGAAACGAGGAGTAACGGTAGTTTGGATTAGGAAGCCTAGTCCGAACTACCTAGTCCGTGCTGCGTGTAGCCGCGCGGCACGGAGTCCACACTAACGGACATTTAAAAATGGTGCCGCCCGGCAAGATGCAAATGAAGCCCGGGAAATTCAAATCCCGGGCTTCATTTGCAACTCTGGTTGCCTACATTACCACCCTAGTTCGAATTAGGGTGGTAGTGTAGACATACCCTAACTGCTTGAATTGGAGAGGAGTGATATTTCTTTCTGCTACAGGAAAAGTCTTAGCTATGATTGCGTTAAACGGTATGAAAGGGAAAGTGGATATAAATCTTCACCAGGAGCAATCTGGCTTTAGGTAAGGTTATTCATATACAGAAGCGATTTTCACCTCTGGAAGGATTATTGAAAACATGAATGAATTTCAAGGCACCCTCGATATTAATTTCATAGACTTTCAAAAAACCACACATTTAATAGTGATACAATGTGGAAAATTGTTAGGCAGTATAGAATTCCAATGAAACTTATTAATGTAATTTTACATTAATTCTAAATATTGTGTTAAAATGGACAGAAAATTAAGTAAGTCATTTGAAATTAAGACAGGGGTAAGACAAAGGTACTTCCTCTCTCCATACTTGTTCTTGCCTCAAGTGATGTAACAATAACCAATATGGGTTAATCTAGATTTCACTGATGACATCACTCTTCTACATGAAAATGCAGAAGGCTTCAAGCATACACAAATGAAGTTAAAGAAATGATGGAGAAGGTAGGACTGATGCAATGTAAAGAAATGTAAAAAGCATGGTAAATGGAGATATGGATTTAAACATCAAAATCAATGATGGGAAGCACGATAAGCCAAGATGACAGGTGCTCTGAAGAAATAAGAATAAGGATCTGCAAAGTGAATACAGCCTTCAGTAAAATTAGGAACATTTGGAAACTTAATACCATATCCTTACATACAAACTAAGTGTCTACTCAGCCATCATTGTAGCCATAGCAACCTATGGCAGTGAAACCTCACAACTTAAGAAAACAGATGCTCAGAAGTTAGAAGTGTTTCATTATAAGTACGTGCGGAGAATATTAGGAGTAAGTTATGAAGAAAGAAAAACAAATGATGAGATCAGAAAAATGGCTAAAACAAGGTCACTATCACAAACAATTATAAGAGAAGACCTGAATGGCTAGGGCATGTGTTATGAAGGATCATAATGGACTATCAGTTATGGCTCTCAGTTAGGAGACAGAAAATCCAACGAGAGGAGTAGACCTAGGATGACTTGGAAGTCTACAATTATCAATGACAGAAAAATGTAATTTGAAATGGTAGGACTTAGGTCACATGACAGCTGATATCACAGAGTGAGGTCACATAAGACCTCTTGTGGGTGCTTTCCTGGGGTGCTGGCAAGCCACCAATAATCCTTGCTCTTTGGGGCTTCTCACCACCCTGTCCTGCTGGGCCTGCTCCCTGGTCTCCCCCAGCCAAAGCACAGAGCTAAGATCCCTGTCCCTCAGTGCAGACACTGAAACTCTTCAGGTCCAAGGAAAATGCAGTTTTGGGCCCAGCTTCCTGGGATATTACACCCCAAATATGATCAGAACCCCAAATGAATTATTTAGATAAGCCCCCTTTAATAATGAAAGGGGGAATGGACACACTGCTCCCCCAGGTTACAATTATTTACATTGGACTAGATAGTAAATAAAAGTGATTTTATTAAGTAGAAGCAGTAGGATTTAAGAGGCTGTAAGAGAAAACGGGTAGAGCAAAGCTGATTACAAATTTAAAATAACAGAAAATGCCAAGCTAATTCTAATTGATTATCCTCCTGAGTGTGCCATGCCAGCTAATGACAAAGAAACTCCAAGCTTCCTATTTTTTATAGATACCACTTTTCCATGGACAATTACTTGGTCCGCTCCTACCAGTTGGGGTGGACTTGTGACTTCCTAAGACCAATCACTGCTGAGAGTTAAAGGACAAAAGAGGGTGTTTACAGTTGGTTATCTAGACATCTGAGGGTAACACCTTTGATTTGCACATTTAAAACCATAAATCATTCCATACACCATATATCTAACTTTACACACAAGAATGACACATACACCAGAATACAGACTCAATAGGTTAAGACATTAAGATTGATAGGTTACATAAGCCAATTTGTCCCAAGCATCTTTGAGTTATGTATATTTGTGTCCATAAGTCCATTTCATAAAGCATGGTAGGGGTCCATCACAGCTGATAAGCAAGCATGGAAAAAGTGTGTATCCCAGTGTGTTGACGAGCAAGGGATGGAATAAGGTCTTAGGTCTAAGATATGCTTAATACATCTTTGCTACATATTATGGATCCTGAGAGCAATTCTGGTCTCTCCACTCTAAACCACACATGAGTAGCTATGAGGGTACATCGAGACTACATTCGTCTGTCGAAAGAAGATATGCAAATTTGGAGCTAATTTGCATATCTTCTTCCTATCGCATTATCAGAAGAGGTTTTTTCGAAAGTGAAAGCAGTTTAGATTTTTTTTTTAAAGAATCCCCCCTTTTTCAAAAGAACCCTGTACACCTAATTTTTTAAGGAAGAGGGGTTCTTCTGAAAAAGGGGCGTTCTTGTGAAAAAAAACCATCTAAACTTTCGAAAAAACCCTCGCGATCGGAAGTTTTGCAAATTAGCACCAGATTTGCATATCTTCTTTCGACAGACGAACGTAGTCTAGATGTACCCCAAAAGACTCCTGTGCTGCTTTCATGCATGTATTCAGCACATGATTCCCAGCAGGGGGGACTGGCTGTCCATCTACTGTTTGTGCATCTACTGTGTGGGTAAGGTGAGAGAATCTGTTATAAATTCTACTTTGGTATAATGAATTCACATGGAGAAATAGCTTTAGAAGAGGGAGACAGATGGGTAAAATGTCTGTCTGAATGGGAGAAATTGTGTAAGCGAAATGTCCTCTGTCAAACCCAAACTCCATGATCACATGGTGGGAGACAAGCCTATCAGGGACAAGAGAAGCTTTATGTGACCTCTTTTCCAGAGAGCATCCACAAATACAGAGCCACTTCAGAATCTACAAGTCAGGGCTCAATATGTTGCACAAACCTAATCCTAGCTCAGCTTTCCAGGGAAGGTGAGAAGAATCCCCACCACCACTATTGTCCTTATCCCTGGGGGAGATGCCTTCCTGAGACCTGATCTTGGAGATCATTTTAGTCCTGTGCTTTAGAGCAAGAATAACCAGGGTTAATTAACCTCCACATGTTCTTCTGGTGGCATTTTGATTTCTTTTTGCTTGTTTTCAAGAAGCTGGACTACATACATTTAAAATATCCAAAATAGTGGAGGAGATTTGAGTGAGGTTTTATCTTATTACATAGTTGCATCTATTCTCTTTGTCTCTTTAGTTATGTCATGGTAATTTTCCTGCTTGTTACTGTGTAAGTTGTGAACTTATACAGTACTTCTGTGGTACTTAAAATCTAGTTACCAAATGAAGGATGTGGCTTTGGTGGCAATCTCCATTAGCTCACGTCCTTCTTTAGTCCCACTCATCACAGAGCATTGTCTCATTATGGGACCTGCTGGTGCTATTGCAGGGCTCATGGAAACCCTTCTAATTGCTCATAGCACTATCTCCTGTACCATTAAATTCACAGGAACATGCACCACACTGCATCTCTGTAGGTGATTGGATTCATTGTATCTAAGACACATTACTTACATTTTAGAGTGACTTTTTATGAAGATTTGTTAAAGAAGTACAAATACAGTATCAAATAAACAATTCTGTATAACAATTGCATTATCCTTTTTTGGGGAGCTATTTCAGGTATTCATTCTGTGCATTTATTTTCCTCTGAGCAATCGTTTAGGTATGTGTGTAATATATAAAAATTACTAAGCTATTTAAGCTGACAATGTGGTGGTAATTTGCAAAAAAGCATGAGTAGTAGCTAATTTTCTAATAAACACATTAAATTTAGCCAAACTCAGCATGGAACTGAGATGCCATTAAGGAAGTAAATCAGCCTAAAGTGCAGTGAAATCAGATAATTTAATGCACTAATTCATGTAACTTGTAACAACATAAAAACACTGGCAAGAATTGACTTAACAGCTGTCCCCCAGTCTGTAGCTCATAACTTGCAATAGCAGTGCAATTCCTAGCTCTGACTCTGTCATTGTTGCTGCTACAAGGACTCTAATGTTCTGTAGCTTATACCTTTTTCTGGCACCTTCAAAGAGTATGTTAGACCATGACTCCCTTCTGACAACAAAAATTATGACCTGAGCGCAGCAGGAGGGATTGAAGTCTGAACCTGACTTGTCTGAGCCCTGCAACCCCAGTTGAGGGTAGCCCAAAGACTTCAGCCCTAGGCAGGGAGCCTGTAACATGAGCCTCATTGCCCATGGCTGAAACCTTCAGGCTTTGTCTTTGGGCACAGGAGGTAGGGTTCAGGCTTTGGCTTGGGCCCCAGCAAATTTAAGCCACTTTGGGGTCCCTATGCACAGTCTGAGCATTGCTTCCTTAGGCCAATGTACTCTTTTGTACTCTTCAGCTTACTTAGTGGTGCTCCTTGTGTGAGTCAGTGTTCACCCATGCACTTTGCCAGCACTCAGTGTTTCATCATAATCTTTTCGATATTCTTGGGTTTGCTTAAATCCCCATCTTCTGGAATCTCAAGAAGATATGAGCCTTTCAGATTTCATATGAAAAGGGAAAAAAAATTCTTTCCTGAATGCGGACAAAATATTGACAGTATGAACTCTAAATGCTCAAACTGGAAAGCAAAGGAAAGAACCCAAAAGTAATGCTTATTTTTTAAATCTCATTAGTTAAGGGGGACTGACTCATGATTGTTTAATGCCTGAGCTAGTAAATACTCCCAATATTAGTGAGGGGTTCACAATATGGCTCCCATTTTGTAAATACATTATGTACACAGACTTGTTCTAGTCTCACTTTATTTTTAAATAGCTTTTTGAACAGTTCAGCTCTCAGACAGCAATGCTTTCTGAATGCTAAATACTCTCACATCTCTAATTTAACTTCCCAGCCAAGGAAAAGAGAAATTTTAAACTTTGGCTTATTTCATCAGCCTGTTTTCAACCCACACTGTATTTTCAGGTTCTAGACAGCTTGACAAGACATAGTTGAATCTTTCTTCTTATAATCAAGATGATAACCACTAAAAATTGATATATTTCACTTCAATGGAAAATACAGGTTAATTCTTGTCATAATTATCACATCTTTGCAGAGTAATTGCATATAATTATCTGTCTGCTGTCAAATTTATTTTAGCAATTGACTGCATAGTCCAGGAGTTAGAGACAAACTTTGATTATTAGTTCAATTAGCCTTCCAGCATCATTTATTTTCTTTTTTAAGATGTGTTAGTTTCCCAGGTGGGCAGGGAAGTTTCCAGGAACATTACTGACTGCTTGAAAGTTTGATTTTTAACAATTGAATAATTGTCTTGATGAGGTTTTTTCATATGAGTATTGACAAACTTTACACTATTCACCCATCTTTCTTCCTTTAATGAAACTTTCCTTAAGAAAAAGTACATGTTAACTTATTAGAATCAGGCCTATTGCTGACACAATCATTGGAATTTTGAAAAATTATATCACCCTTTAATTGCAGTCTTACTAAATGATATCACTTGCTAGGTGTGACATTTTCCATTTCATTTTCCATTTGCACAGCAAAGGCTCCAGTTTGTCAAAGCACTTAGTATGTGAACACATGCTCTTCTGAACTGTGGCTTAAATATCCAGCTCTTAAGTCCCTGTTCAGAGACTTGTATTGTAGGCACTTAGGCATGAGAGTAGCTTTGTACATGCAATGAAGAGTACCACTGCATTTGCTGAGGTGGGTAGTTACTCATGTGCATAATTGTTTGCTGGATCAGAGTTTCCATAGACCTTAGTTAAGGAATATACTTAAGGCATAAAGTCTTGCTAGTAAACTGAGGAAAGAAGAAAAGTAAATCACACTTGAATCTGGTCAATTTTGGCGATCTGCCTGACAAATCAGACCCAATCAAGTGCTGCTAAATGCCATTAGCTCCCACTGATTCTCTCAAGCTGGGTATGTGTGTGTGTGTGAGAGAGAGCGAGCAGGAGCTATGGTGCTTAATACTATTTGATTGTGCTCTCTGCAACACAAAATCAGGCCCAGTACTGATAAGACTCAGCCTCTTCTTCCTCATGTTATGTGTCTGCATGTATACACAATGGAGAAAATAAAAAATGGACACAGTAAAAAAGATTTGTTTTCAGCTTTTACAATAGGATTAATGCTACTTGGGTGTGAGAAAGTAAGAAAACCCTGCCAGAGAATATCTTGACACTGCCATTTAAAAAAAAAAAGCTTTTCAAATCAGACTTTTTTGTCACCAAATCCTGCCATTTCTCTTGTCTTCTTCAGGAATTTAATCCTGAAGGAGCATAAGGTTACATTTATAAACCTAAATCTTTGTTAAAGTAAATAATGAGCATTTCTCTATCTTCCACTTAATCTTCCACAAACCATTCCCTCATGATGCAACCATCTCTTTTAGTTCCTCATGCGCTAACAACTTGAAGGTTTTCTACTGCAAAGGAGAGAGAAATGAAACAAAACTATGATTTCATACCATTAGTTTATTCTAGTCTAAAGCCAGTGTAACCCACCCAGGTAGAATCAATCCCATGTAAGATGAATTTTCAGAGACAAGAGTTTAGAATCTTATTCCAAACCTTCACTTTATTACAGGTGTAGAGGGGAAAGGAGTTTGGTAGGAAGAAAGCGGCCAGGATTGACCTTTTCCTGTGCTGTTTGGAAATTTCTGGCAAAAGTTCAGAGCTGCAGCAGGCTCTGTGCAGAGGGGGAAATGTTATGTACTTTTCACATGAAAACTCTTAACTGTGCTCTTATGCATATGAGCTGTACCCCACAATCTTGAACAGTGATCTAAGATGTAAAGTGTTTGTGTGTGGAAGATGGAAGTGTCTGAGCTTTGTTTTGGCATGAGTGTTCATATGAAAATTTCTTCCCTAAGAAACAGGGAACTGGGTTCTGATTTTTTGCACAGCTCTAACACTAGTGTAATTTAGATGGAGATGCTTCTGATTTATACAATATTAGCTTAGAAACAGGCCTGCTGTCTGGAAGTCACTTCACTGTTTCAGCACCCTAAAGGGAAGCATGTTTGCTTCCAAAAGTAACTTAGAAATGTAGATTTGGTGTTTTATACTTTTGTTTTCTAAGTCAAATTAAATCTGGTGCTTAAATCACAGCTTTCCTATTGCTCCAAGTAGTGCTGTGAGAATTTCACAAGCAGAAATGAGACTGTGCATTTATACAACCAACCCACTTCCTAGTAAAAGTATTTTACAGAAAAGGAAGTTTTCCCGCTGAGATTTCTACAGCTGTTTAAATGAATTTTACCTGACAGTTTCATGTCATTCTTGTTTTATGACTATTCATATGAGTTAGAAATAAATAATTTACCTTTATGCTACTCATTTGTCCTAATTTCATGGGAAGCCAAATTCTCTTTTCATTTCTCATGAAAAGTAGTTTCTAATTCAAGGTGAATTAGACATGACACAAACCTCAGAGAAATTCATCCAATATACGTAATTTGCACTGCACTTTCATTGTTGTACTGTGCAGCTCAGCTCTGAGGTATCTTTCTCCCCTTCCCCTTATAGTTCTGCTATCATTTCTTACCATAGGCTTCATGGTCTTTTTTTTTTTTTAACTAGAAGACAGTAAATCTATATTAACTGAACAAATCAAAAGTAAGCTAAAAAATAAAGAGATGCTTATTATTTCCCTTAATTGCTACTGAAAAAAAGCAGAAGTGAGGCTGTTACATACTTTCCAATAATGAATGTTTTAATACTAGCTTTTAAAGGTACCGAATAAAATGAGCCCATGTGCTAAGGCTATTCCTTCAGACATCTATGCCTCTCTTTGTGCTGCTTTCAATAAATGGAATACCCTTCCAGAACTGGAAAATCAGGCCCCTTTTACTTAAATACCTCTTGAAAGTTCACTTTCCCTGTGGTCCCTACATTGAGTAAGTTAATATCGTGACAAGGTCAGGCCGGAGGGCTGTTACAGAGTGAGGAAATGAAGCCCAAAAAGGGTAAAAGGATCTAATCATTAGAGCTGGAGGGCTGCAGGACAATTAGAAGCAATTGGCAGGGAGCTGGCCCGGGCAGATTGGGGCCAGCTGGCCCCATTTCAGATCTGCTGGAGGCCTTTAAAAGCCTTCCCAGTTAGCAAGTGAGAGGGCAGGAAGCAAGACAGAGAACAAGAGTTTGAGACAAAGTTCTAGTAGTTACAGAGCTAGAAACAGCAGGGGGGACTACTAGGTGGAGTAGCAGAGCTCCCTACTCCCGAAACCACTTGCAAACCCCAACCCTGGCAAAGGGGGAAGACTGCTGGCCAGGAAAAGAGGGGCATTTGCCACAATGTGTAACATTTTTTAGTGTAATCTTTAGTTTGCTTCCTGTTCCTCTCCTTCAGGAGTTAGTAGGGCCCAGTCAGAGAGCTTTGATAGGTTATGAGTTCTGCTCCCAGCTCTTCCAGTGTCACACAATCTCTGTGCCTTAGTTTGTGTGTGGTAAGAATACTTTCTTAGATTGTCTAACAGTGTAAACCCCCCAGGCACAAAGTGTTACCTAGCTATTGATCTTTATTAAAGAGTTGGTAGGAAAAACAGTAAAATTTTCTCATGTAATATGTGTGGGGGAGATATTGATCATATGATAGGATATTTCACCAGGAAATAAATCAAACACTGACCAAGATGAGCATGTTTTAAATGGAATGCCCACACCTTCCAGGACTACTGTCCTAGGATTGTATCTCAGAGCAGCTAGTGCAGCCCCACATAATGAGATAGTATCGTCAACGTATACTTGGTCCTATCAGCTACCTAATCTGTTCTTAAAAGCTTCCAGTGATATATTACCAAGGGGATTGTGGAATCTCTATCACAATATTTATTTGTCCTTATAATTAGAAAATCTGGCGGTTTTTACTCTGGCATTTAACTTATAAAATGTCTCCTGCTGCAGGTTAAGCTGATTACTACCTGTCCTATCTCCTTTGGACAGGGAGAACAATTGATCACTGTCCTCTTTATTCAAACCTTCAATATATTTGAAAACTGCCCCGTTCCCTCCACACTCTTTTCTTTTCTCAAGATTAAACATTCTGGCTGCATCTAGACTGGCAAGTTTTTCCGCAAAAGCAACTGTTTTTGCAGAAAAACTTGCCAGCTGTCTACACTGGCTGCTTGAATTTGTGCAAGAACACTGACGATCTAATGTAAGATTGTCAGTGTTCTTGCGCAAATACTATGCTGCTCACATTTGGGAAAAAGCCCTCTTGCACAAATGTATTTGTGCAAGAGGGCCAGTGTAGACAGCTAAAAACTGTTTTGCGCAAAAAAGCCCCAATGGCAAAAATGGTGATCGGTGCTTTCTTGCACAAAACCGCATCTAGATTGGCATGGATGCTTTTCCGCAAAAAGTGCTTTTGCGGAAAAGCGTCTGTGCCAAACTAGACGCTCCTTTCTGCAAATGCTTTTAACGGAAAAACTTTTCCGTTAAAAGCATTTGAAGAAAATCACGCCAGTCTAGATGCAGCCTCCCAGTCTTTCCCCATATATCATGGTGTTGTCTAAACCTTCTACCATTTCTTTTACCATTTCAGTCCTTTAGACTGTCTCCAATTTGTCTGTCTTAGAGCCATACCCTAAAATGGACACAGTTTAGCTGAGACTTCACTAGTTACTTCTTGGTGCCTTGCATACATTGTTCCTGTGAACAGATCCCAAATTATTAGTCTTTTTTTTAACTCTTTCAATGTAATCTAGTCTAACCCTTGGATAGTTTTATTAGTTCTACTCTACCATAGCTGATTATTCCCCGTTGTGTAGTTGTGCATTTGATTTTTTTTCCTTTCTAATTGTGTTTGATTTTAGACCAAATCTCCAAGTTCGTGTGGTTGTCTCGAATTCTAATCCTTTCATTATATTCCAATAGGTTGTTGAAATTTTTGACCAAACATAGCAGGTCTCACTTGACACTGAGTGTAGTGAATGGCATTTCTGCAATTGACTTCAGTGCGAGAAAATTTGAGCCCACAGTGTTAGGCAGCATCTTTCAGTGCTCCATGGAAATGTGTAGTATCTACAGCATACCACAGAGCTACAGAATAAGAATGTTGCTACCATGGCAAATTTAAAAATGCACACCAGAAAAAATGAAAAATTGTAAATTGACCTTTCAAATTTAATAGATTTTGAATTTGACCTCTGAGATGACATCTACAGATACTGTTACATTTATTACTTTTTATAGTCTGAATATTCTCTCCTAATATAAGCATATTTTTTAAGACAAATATCATTAAAATATGTTGTATTACTCCTCACTGGGGTTTGAAGAATGTTGAGGTGTTTTGAGGGGGCTACTAAGCAGGAAATTTAATTTTCATAACTCTTCCAGATTTCACACAATATAATTTCTCTTAAATTTTTTGGAGAGAAAATTTTAACAAACCAAAACTCATAATATTTTTCTAACTAAATGACAACCTGTATTATGCAAGCAAAAATGGTTTTTCCTACAAATCAATGTGTTGGTTTTCTTCTATAAATAAAAATTATTAATGAATAAAATACAATAAAGAAATGCAGCTGCTAAGAATAGCTTTTTGACTAGAGACAAATGGAACTCCAAATTTGAATGTTTCAAGTTTAATTCTAAGTTTGCACTCTATGATTTTTTCATACACCTTATTTGTGTAGCACAGTAAGTCCTCCATTCCTCTGTGACCATTTACAACATATGGCTCTCAATCCTGCAAACAGCTTTGTATGTGCTTAATTTTACTAGCAGGAATTCCTTGGAGCAGTAAAGTTAAGCATGTGCCTCAGTTTTGCAGTATTAGGGTATGTCTAGACTACATGGCTCTGTTGACGGAGCCATGTAGATGAGTTTACTAGACATAGCAAAATGAAGCAGTGATTTAAATAATCGCCACTTCATTTACATCAAAATGGCCACTGCACTGTGCTGACGATCAGCTGATCGGCACAACGAGACAGTCTAGATACACTGCGGTCGACAAGGGAAGCCTTTGTCAACTGCTCCAGTAAACCTCGTTTTACGAGGCATAAGATGCCTGAATAATTCTGTCTAGGCATCTTGGAGGCATCAAAATGATTCCAAGAATAGGAATATAAAATTTTTAAAGACCAATGATCTTGTTTGCTTAAAGAGGGGAGGCTTCTCAGTTACCTAAACAAAACTTTCAAATCTACAAGGCCATTCAGATAATTTATTTCAACTAGCAACATGAACACCATAAGCTGTTAAAAATGTGGCAATTAAAAATTGAGGTGCAAATAAGGTTTGGGAGTTAGTGTGGAACACCTGTTTCCTCTGCTATGAATATTACTCATGACAGAGAGCTGACCCCATGTTGTTCTTCAACATTCCCCATTGGAAAAATTGAAGTGGCATTAACTGTACATAATACTCACGAGAAAGATAGTCTCACAGGTCTGAATCAAGAAGTCAATATTGAACATGCCCCTATGGTATGGTGTACACTCAGAGAAAATGGATCATTAAGGAAAAGAAGAATTTGGGTCTCAGATCTCTGCTCTCTTTCTCTAGGAAAGGTTCCATATGACACAATGTCTCTCATTAAATTATCCTGCCCTTCTTCACCTTTACCACATTCCTTGCAAAATGGCACATTTTTCAGCCTTTATTTCCTGCCTCTCTGGCAATTCTGAAATCTTCTGTTCATACCTTCATCCTTTTCTTGAATGAATGTTGACCATCCAGATACTCAATGTATAAGTTGATGGCTTAAATCAAAACAAACTGGACTTGGAACTTGTATACAATAAAATAGCCATAAAAGATGTTGTTTATTATTTTTGCTAAATATTTGACCAACTCTGATTAAAGCTGTGCTACCATTAATTGTGATACAGGATACAAATGACAATTTCTCTTTTGTCACCTCAATTCTTTTCTTTGATAAATCCATATCTGTTTGTAATATTTAAGAACACATGCATAAAAGAGACTGCTGGGTATTAGAAATAAAATAACATGCTTGCATATGGCTGCTGACAATAGGATAGGCTTGGGTAGTCAATGCCATTCTGAAATTTCTGTGCAAGAAAAGTAGAGTTGAGTCATGCCAATCATTGACTTTCCACCCATTGCAAATGTACCAGAATCAAGCAGTAGCATCCGTCTACCCTTGAACACAAGTTGTAGTCCCAAATATCAGAGGGGCAGCCATGTTAGTCTGAATCTGCATAAACAATGAGAAGTCCTGTGGCACCTTATAGACTAACAAATTTATTGGAGCATAAGATTTCATGGGCAAAGACCCACTTCATCAGATGCATCTAGTGGAAATTCCAGCCTTAAGACACTATGCTTCCTAAAGAAAGGTGAAACAGACAGGTGAAACAGACAGCTGAAGTGTACAGTGAAAGAAAAACAGTGGTTCACAGTAAATTCTTGGAAAATAATGGGGGATGGGGGAGACTATAACAAGAGGCCACAAGAGTAAATTACTTTTACACCATAGAGAAGAGAGATGCAAAATCTAAATCAGCACCATAAACCCATTCCATGGGATGACGTCTAGATTCCATGGGAAAAACCAAACAGCTGTGCAATCTAAATTCTCTGAATTTTATTATGAGGGGTTTTATGTGCTGTTGTCAAAATAAATGGCCTCTGCTGAGTTTAAATATGTCAATGATGTCTTCACCCTAAGCTTTCAACATTATGCCCACTTAAAAAATTGTACAGGTTGAACATCTCTGCTCTGGGACTCTGTGGTTCAGGAACATACAAACGTTGTTGAACCAGAGAACCTTGGACCAGAGAGCCCCAGCAGCTGTTGGCTGGGAGTCTGGCAAGGGGCTGGCAGCAGAAATCAATTGGCAGCCACTGAGGGCTGGCAGCCCGACAGCTACTGGGGGGTGAGAGTGGAACATGGCAGCCGCCAGGAGAAGAGCTCAGCAGCCCTGAGGGCTGGGTGCACAGTCTGGCCAGCCCTGCAGTCCCTGGGCCAGGAGCACAGCACAGCTGGTAGCCACTGGGGGCCAGGAGCAGGCTGACAACCAGGAACGGAGCCAGTTGGTTAGCCAGCACTCCTGGAAGAGCCCTGACCTTCCCTGGTCCAGCAAACTTCCTTCTCCAGGATCCATGAAGTCAGAAGGGTGCTGGATCAAGGAGATCCACCCTGTACTACCATTAAAAGCATGTTAATATACCGAGAGGCTTAAGCATGTCAGAGTTTACTTTTTACTTCTACTCCTGGAATATATTTGCTTTCAGGAATTCTCATTTCTTCAGCCTTTGCTCAATTCTTCTTTTCTTCAATATGATTTTCTTTTCTTTCTCAAACATAAATTTTATGGGTCTTTTCTGATTAGTCCTTTATCTCTTTTTTTATTTAGTTGGGATGTTTCTAAAGAGATTACCAAGTTTATTAGAGATGCCTTTTTAAGAACCTGCAAGTAATACATAGCCTTAAATAAGATTTTTATGAGAAAGGACACCAGCAAATATATACAAGGCCTGATTTTGTTCTTCTTTTTCCTGGAAAATCAGTTGCCATGCACTCTGATTTAGTGGGCCTACTTCTGAGGTCACATTTGCTGGCATTACACCAGTGAAACATCATTGACATCAGTGGTGTCATTCCTGACTTACACCAATGTAAGTGACAGTATCATCAAGCCCTCTATAGAGAATAAAACTAGTAAGGAGAGCAAAAATCACTGCCAATACTATAATCCTAACAAAGGCCTGTCCAGGTCTAGATTAGACCTGGAAAGTCGACTTAAAGTACGCAACTCCAGCTACACAAAATGCAAATGCCACTGTCAGCTCCCCTTTCTCCTCATGGAAAGAGGAGTACCAGACACCAGCAGGGGCTGCCCTCAGAGTTCAATGTATGTGTCCTTATTAGACCTTCTAAATTGAATGCTAGAAGGTCAACCTCTGGAGCATCCACCTTTTCATAAGTATAGGCATGCCCAAAGTGATCCTTTGCCTTTGTAAACAATATTTCAAGTGGTATTAAGACCAGGAGGGCTTGTGAGTATTTTTTAAGAAAAAAATATATAGCTCATTTTTTTTCATCTGTTAACCATCAATGTTACTTTTTTTAAATTCTCCAACACTCACAATCAAATTTCTAGGTGCATGTCATATCACTTTTATTGTATTTGTGTATATTTTTGCTTTTATGCCTTAAACTATTCTTTCAATAGGTTTATTCTACTGGCAAAAGCAGAATTTGTTTAATGAGATCAGCCATATGGTCAACTATTAGGCAAATTTTATTGACAGAATTTAAGCCGAGTAATAACCAAATTTGAGTTTATGAAGGTAGAAATTTTAAGTCCTGTTCACCTGACATTTATCTTGTCTGCTGCCTCTGCAATTTTCTGAGAAAGATAAAATGTTGTTTTGCTGGCTTAATGTTTGTAAATGTGCTTTTCACAACCGAGGGAAAAAAATCAATAAGATAACATCCCATTTTTGCTGAACATATGGATGTTACCTTTAATAGAATCCCTAATGAAGGCTTCATTATTATAATAGGTACCTATTTTGAGTGTACAACATACTGTCTTTCATTGGTATCACTAATATACATTAATTAGCATGTGACTGAGTTATATGTAGTGATAATTTCATTTCAGAGCTCTAGAGACTACAGGAATCAGTTATGAGCAAAACACTAGAATCCTGACATGGAATTTTGGTATCTTACCTCAAAATGGTTTCCTTCTATTTTGTTTACTATAATACACATGAAATGTATTGGAAGAAAAGTACATGACTATGCACAAATAATTTTCAGAGATATGTCAGTAATTGGAATGTAGCCAAACCCTACCAGCCCTTTAAGAAAGACTCCCGGCCCCAGTATGGCCTTGGTTCTAGTTCAGGCCAGAAAAGTAAGATTTGAAAACATGTAGTTGAGAGAGCAAAAGCAGCAGAGAATTGCAAGGAAAGATGGGAAAGGAGGCACTTGAACACAAAATTCCTTTTGCTTGTATATTTGTATATTCCTTTTGCTTGTAAGATTGGAAAGGAAACTCATGGATGTCTCCTTCTCCTTGGTAAGTGCACATCATGGTCCCTTCAGAGAAGAAGACTGGGAAAAGTCAGGATCCATTGGTCTCTCCAGTGAGAGAAGACCAGTACAAGATCCTGGGCATGAGCTATGGAGAGAACTGGAGAAGGCTCAAGAAGAAACCTAGGAGAAGAGTTATTTAACCTTTTATGTTTAGGAACCCCAGAGAAGGTGAAAAGTGATGAGAATAAATGAAAAAAGAAACCTAGTATAAGGAAGCAGAGTGGGCTTGAGGCCTGGATTGGACATTAGTTTTCTTGGGAGAAGAGGTACTTCTACCTGGAGCTTGTAGAAGAGGGCTGAAGATATAACACACAGGATTCAATGGAGAGCCTGCAACAGAGAAGATTGTGCAAACATTTTGTCTGTTTAAGTTGGACTATGAACATTTGTTACCATGGTAAGGGTGGTGTTCTTGTTGCAGCCAGAGAAAGAGAGAGAATGATCTATTTCATTTTGTGAGCGAGAAATTGAAAGGAAGGCCCTCATTCCATGATGACTGTAAGCATGGTGATAGCAACATAGGGTTGGTTTTCTTTTTTTGGGGGGGGAGGGGGTCATTTAACATGTCAATAGTGCTGATCTGAATTGTTTTGTATGAGTCTCAGGAGTTGAAGTGATACAGCACTGGGGAAAAAAACAAATCAGACTATTGATAGCTGCCATTTCCAGAGTAACTCCCTCTAGCATGATGTTAAAGTACAGTATGATATCCAGCAAGAATCCTAGCACAGCATTCAGGTTAGCACAGGATGGATCAGGAAGCACGTGGTTCATAAACAACCTCATTTCTATAATGTGAATTAAATTATGCTACCAGAAATGTTATTGATTAGCTTTCACTGTAAAAAAGTAGGTGAGCTTGTAGTAGACAAGCACAGCAGCATTGATATTGACTAAATGTGTTCATGATAGATAACATACAAATAAGTTAGACATATCATCTAATCTGAGCTAATGGCCTTCATTAGCTTTTATATTTATGCAGTAACATAAAGACATAGGTAATAGAGCACTGCTGCGCACCCAAGAGATTAACATTGGAGTCTTATTGATTGGATTGAGATCCAGTGCAAATTTCCTATTTGTGCTATTGTCATATAATATATTTTACACTGTACTGAGGGGCAGTTTATTCCCCTGAGTATTGCTCATATGGAGAAATACAAAAAAAAAAGTGTGAAATCACTTTCCATCAAAATTGCACAGGAAAATATGAGCAAAATGTTTCCCCTTAGTAATCCTACATTATTAGGTTATCCTTAAAATGAGCTTTTAGAGTATGAAATTTGTGTCATTTTGCATCAATCTGCAATGGGCTGCAATTTATTATCCTGCACCTTGTAAAAGAGACTTCTTCTACTGACTAGTGGCTTAACTTCCATCAAACCTGCAGGAAAGTGGCATCTGTTGAGCCCTAGCAGAAGGTAAACCAGAGGATCAGACTGCTACTTAGTAGCTATTTACATAATAGAACAAACCATCTTATCCTACAGAAATCAGTGGAGCTAGGCTCTTTCACGTGCAGTTGCTGAGAGAATTTTATGCACTACAGGTTGATTGTCTCTAATCCAGCACTTTCAGGGCCTCACCGATGCTGAACCAGGGAATTTGAAAAACTGCGGGAGGTCAACATTGTCTAGCAGCATTACCAACACTTCCACTGCTTACTGGACTCTTAGAAGGCATTTAGGGCTAAATTAGAGCTAAATAACAGCACAGAACACTGAAAGCCAGGACTAGTGACTGTAAACAAATTTTATGGGACTGTGGGAAACTTGGCCATACCTATGATAGCGGACATCCAGCTAACCAAAATCATGCCAGACCCAGGGCCAGCTCAAGCCATTCCTGAACCCCAGGCAGTGGGTGCGTGACGCATGCGTGGCTCTGCCCCCGGGCGCATGGCGCATGCGCAGCACCTGATGGCTGCTCTAAGGGGTGCCGTGCGGCCGGGTGCGCGGCACCCCTTACAACTACCACCAGGTGCCCCCCATAGGAGGGCGCCCTGGGCAGCTGCCTGGTTAGCCCTACCCTTTAATCCAGCCCTGGCCAGACCACAGATGTTATCGGAACAGTCAGTGCCAGAAGAGAGAGGTTCAAACTATATACAATTTTTTTTTCAAATTCTTTCTGTTTACCTCCTCAGCTGTGATTTCCTTATCTGCTTCCTTTTCCAGAACTCTGGGTCTCTATTTTGCTTTGTCATAACGGCTTTATCTTCAAACTCTTGTTTTACAAACTGTTCTGCTGATTACTTGCATGGGGGAACAAACTACTCCTGTCAATAAGGTTACAAAATCATGATTCTTATGTGGATTCTGGTGTAATTAATTCCCAAACTTCCATGAACTTCTGTGAGAAGAAGGTTAAGCTTTGAGTCCCTGGGCCATAGTTTCCTCAGGAGTTGATTTTATCATATTCTGTGGCTTCTAGAACATTATTTACATGTACTTGGGATCTTATATGGATATTTAATCATAGGAAAATAGGTTGTCACTGGATGTAATTAAAAACTTGCTCATTCTATATTTAATTTGTCCTATATGGCACTGATGGTTTTGGAAGCACCTATCCTTAAAAAAAAATCCCTCAATCAAAATTTCTTAAGTTAATATTAAAAGATGGACATTTGGGCAGCTATTTCAAAATGTTCTTTGGGATTAATCTTTAACTTGACATACAGGGCCATACATTAAACTAATTGTCAATCGTACAGAGGAAATATTAAACAAGCAACAAGAAGGCTGTGTCTAGACTGGCAAGTTTTTCCGCAAAATCATCTGCTTTTGTGGAAAAACTTGCCAGTTGTCTACACTGGCCGCTTGAATTTCCGGAAAAGCACTGACGATCTCATGTAAGATCGTCAGTGCTTTTCCGGAAATACTATGCTACTCCCGTTCGGGCAAAAGTCTTTTTCCGAAAGACTTTTGCTCAAAAGGGCCAGTGTTGACAGCACAGAAGTATTTTGCTGAGAGAAATACGCATGACAGAAGGGTACATTGTTGTTCTCTGTACTCAGATATGCTAACCAAAGCTCTAGTGGCATTTTTAATCCTCTTCAAAATCCCTTGAAAGGATTTAGGCAAAATGGTCCATGCTACTGGATTTCATTGCACAACTGGGGCCTGATACATGTCTAGTATCAGTTTAGCATAGCTTTGGTCCTATGCTGTTTCACAGGTCCAGTGTTTTACATGGAAAACTTACATAGAAAGTATTCACCAGTAAATATATCATGGAATTTGTAATTGGTATGGTAGCAAATTCTTGGAAAAAAGAAGATGAAGTGACATGGGCATTGTTGTAAATTAATAAAAATAATGAAGTAATTAAGGAATTCATCTGCAAATATCTGGAGGAAAATAAGGTGATAGGTAACAGACAGCATGGATTTGTAAAGAAAAAATAATGTCAAACCAATCTGATAGCTTTCTTTGATAGGATAACAAGTCTTGTGGATAAGGGAGAAGCAGCGGACATGGCATACTTACACTTTAGTAAGGAGTAAGGCATTTGATACGGTCTCACATGATCTTCTTATCAATAAACTATGGGAATACAACCTAGATGAGGCTACTATAAGATGGGTGCATTACTGGCAGGATAACTGTTCTCAGAGAGTAGTTATTAATGATTCATAATCATGCTGGAAGAGCATAACAAGTAAAGTTCCGCAGGGGTCTGTTTTGGGGCCATTTCTGTTCAATATCTTCATCAATGATTTAGATGATGGCATAGATAGTACAATTATTAAGTTTGCAGATGATATCAAGTGGTTCCAAGTGCTTTGGAGAATAGGGTCAAAATTAAAAATGATCTGGACAAACTAGAGAAATCGTCTAAGGTAAATAGGATGAAGTTTTATAAGGATAAATGCAAAGTACTCCACTTAGGAAGGAATAATCAGTTTCACACATACAGAATGGACTTGTTTAATTTAGAAAAGAAGACAGAGGGGACATGATAGCAGTTTTCAAGTATGTAAAAGGGTGTTATAAGTAGGAGGGAGAAAAATTGTTCTCCTTGGCCTCTGAGGATAGGACAAAAAGCCATGGGCTTAAATTGCAGCGAGGGGGTTTAGGCTAGACATCAGGAAAAGCTTCCCACATTGGCTAAACACTGGAATAAATTGCGTGGTGGGGGAGGGGATTGTGGAATCTCCATCATTGAAGGTATTTAAAAGCAGGTTAGACAGACACCTGTCAGAGATGATCTAGATGGTTCTTGGTCCTGTTGTGAAGGCAGGGGACTATACATGATGACCTCTCAAGATCCCTTCCGGTTCTAGAGTTCTATGATTCTATTAACCAAATTCTCTGAATCATAGAGATGATCTAACATCTTTAGTTATGAGGTGTGAAAATAAAGTAGTATTCTAAGATTTAAACAACTTCCCGATAGATTTTTTACATGTAAATCGGGAAGTACGATGAATGTTTCAGAATTAGGAGTAAAATCAGTTCTCATATCATTATTAGAAGTTGGTCCTAGTCCTACAGGAGTATCTCAAGTACCACTCTATAAAAACAGACATTTTTTATAGTTTAATATAGGCAAGTAATAGTGAACTGATTTATTGAAATTGCTTCTTTTTCTCACAAGCACTACACATTATTCTATCATAAGGTGCTTTTCAGGCTAAATACCATGTCTAATCAGAGTATGATGGCTAGGCCTTACTCTGTGAACAAAGCATTTGGTTACCAAAAACTTAGGAGTCTATCTCTATACAAAATACATGAACATGAAATGAAGTCTGAAACATTATATGCATAAGGTTGGTGTCTGTAGGAATAAAGGCCTGTTTATCATCTATACAGCCTTTGAAGTTACACAGAGTTCTTCATGACAGAATTCTTTAATACAGCTGTGTGTAAGCTCAACAGCTTGTCTCTTTGTCAACAGAAATTTGTCCAATAAAATATTATTGCCTCACCAACCTTATCTCTAATATCCTGGGACCAACACAGATACAGCAGCACTTCAAACAATATATTAAGTCAGTCATTTCAGCTGTATTGTTCCCAAATTTCTTTTTGCCAAGTTTCTTCAGGTTTAAGGAAACTTTATGACATTTCTTATTAGGGGAAACATATATCAGGGGTTCTGGATCAGACTGTGTAAAATGTGGAAAGAAAAAGGCAAGAGCTTTCTAGAAGACAATACAAAATTGTCCTTATTTTTGCCTACATCCCCTGTGGTATATATTAGCAACATTGTCAATATCACTAAATATCTCATTCAAGGTTTTGCTACATGGACACAGTCAAATAAATATTTAAAGAAACCCATTAATTTTTTGTAAACATTAATACTTCAACTTTAAACCGAGTGGTCCAATTTCCCCATTCCATTATACCAGTATTCCAGTGGAATTTTATAATTTCTTTGGGACAGAGACAATCTTTGGATCTGTGTTTGTATAGCACCGAGTACACTGGTGTCAAGAGCCATGTCTAGAACTGCTAGACACGAGGATAATACAAATAAATATAATACTGCTAACATGGTGTAATGCACGGAAAATCAGGCTCAACATATTTCCTTACTAATTGAGTTATTGTCGTCTTGGCATTTTTTTAAAGAATTCTTTGATTTTGAGCCCAAGACTATATGACCAAATTTACCTTTTGTTTTTCATGTGTGTGGACAAACATAATTTTTATATCCATGATGACCAGACATCTCATGTTTAGAGGGACAGTCCTGTATTAAGCCCTCCTGGAGATGTCCCACATTTTTCTTAAAAATGGGCAAATTGTCCTGTATTTTCTGTCTCCTCCCCATCAGAACTGGTAGGTCCTGCTTCTGGCTAGATCCCTGCTTGCAGCCTTCCCCCCGCCCCTCCTGTTTCCATCTAGCATTGACTGCACTCTGCGAGTAGCAATGGCTGGTGTGTATGAGCAGATACTAGATGGCAGCTGGTTACTTCTTGTCTCTGTTGCCCACCCATTGGTCCTTTATATGCTCCCCCATTTTGCTATTATCTCCCCACTGTGCCCCTACATGTCCCCCAACTCCACAGCTCCTCAATACCCCTCGCCCTGCAGAGTGTGACCCTTCCCATGTGTTGCCTCAGAAAGACATGACTCCAGGTACCTGGAGGATTATGTCCTAGAAATCCAGTCAAACAAGCTGTAGGGGTCAACTGTTCAAGAGCTCTGTACATGTGAAGTATAGGGGCAGTGAAGCCTGCATTCCCTCCCTCTTTCCCATGTTCCACCGCCTTTCCCTACTACTGATGAGCCAGAAGCAAGCCTCTAGGAACATATGCCATTTTAGCAAGAATGAATTGTAGATAAGGGAGGGAACATAACAATCTTGTTTACCTAAATGTACTGATCATGTAAACAAAGTCAAAGAACAAGTAGTACAGCTGAGCCATAATGTAATAAGCAATGAGTAACACCTGGAAATTTCCAAACTACCACAAACAAGGTAGAGACACAGTATTTAAAGCTGCACCAGAGCACAGAAATTTGGACCTCACTGATGGGCATTGGGTACCAGCGCATCAGAAGCTGAGACAGTCTCCCACTTCATCCGCAGCCGAAACGGGGTTCCCCAGATAGCAGAAGGGATATAAGAATGCTGCTTTTCCTATCATGTTGTTCTTTTAGTTAAGGGGCACAGATGACAGTTGTCAGAAAATAAACTGCTTGGCTGCGTCTAGACTGGCATGATTTTCCGCAAATGCTTTTAACGGAAAAGCTTTTCCGTTAAAAGCATTTGCGGAAAAGAGCGTCTAGATTGGCACGGATGCTTTTCCGCAAAAACACTTTTTGCGGAAAAGTGTCCATGCCAATCTAGACACTGTTTTGTGCAAAAAAGCCCCGATCGCCATTTTCGCGATTGGGGCTTTTTTTGTGCAAAACAATACCACGTTGTCTACACTGGCCCTCTTGCGCAAAAGCATTTGCGCAAAAGGGCTTTTGCCCGAACGGGAGCAGCATAGCATTTCCACAAGAACACTGACAATCTTACATGAGATTGTCAGTGTTCTTGCAGAAATTCAAGCGGCCAGTGTAGACAGCTGGCAAGTTTTTCTGCAAAAAACAGCTGCTTTTGCGGAAAAACTTGCCAGTCTAGATGCAGCCCTTGTGTTTGACAGATACCTGTGCAGCATTTCTTTGTATTTTGAGAACCCGGTGTCAGACCTGAGACATACTCTTCCTGGCAACGCAAGCAGAGTGGAGAGTGCTGGCCAGAGTCAGGTTGATTGGTCACCCTAACCATGTAAGAGAGATGCATGGGGGTCGGTGTCCCACTCTCCATCTAAAGCATTAATGATAAAAGGTAAATAAAAAAGATCCACCTACTCAATGTTTATAACAGTGTCTCAGTCAACTTGATGTTGAATTTAACATTTGTACCGCACAGTTCTGATTGATTACTGTTGAATTCACTTGAATATGAATATTTTACCAGGCATCTCATATTCACCTAGGGAAATATGGTCACTCTATTTATATCAGCACTGAAAATAAGGGTAAACTAAAAGAACATATTCTAACTGACAAGTGGCCCAGACTTCAAGTTTTCCCTTTTAATCTTTTGTTTTCCAAAACTAGAATGTGTTTCTTATCAGACCATGGTTCATTCTGGAGCAGGTCACTCTATGCATAACGTTTGAAATCCAAATAACGAATTAAATGCAAAAACCAGAGCAATAAGAGTTCCTATTGCTATACATAATTTCAAATTAATCTTTTTATGATATAGAATAAAGTTATTTGCAATCAAACATCAAGGTGTGCATCTCCTATATAAATTTATCTTTATGTCCCACCAAAAGAAACCTCAAAGGGCTGACAAAAATTATTTCCTTAGGGTGAGTCTACACAGCATCCTAAACATTAACTAAGATATGCAATTTGCACTATGCAAACTGCGTTTCTTATTTTGAATCCATTTTGAAATAGCAAGAAATTTGGTGCGTGCAGACACACAAAATTTCAAAATAAGCTATTTCAAGACACCCCTTAACCTTCGTGGACTGAGGATTACCAGGATGCCAAACTAGTGCACCCATTATTTTGAAAAAATATTTCGAAATAATGAGTGGCTTGTGTAGATGTGGGGTAGCTATTTTGGTACACCTCTGGTATCCTGAAATAGCCATGTAGTGTAGATGTACCCTTAATGAAGAAAATCTTTTTGTAAAGCTGGGCCAAAATTGGATTCAAATCATATGGGGACAGCTGGAAAGATCTCTTACATAGTTTGCTGAGTAAAAAATCCAGCAAAATATTTGCAAATCTATCCCAGTATTTGTAGATCAGTTCAGCATTCTGTATATTCACATTATCACAATCAAATCGGTGATAGTATTCTATAGATTATTAACAATGCCTACATTCTTATATTCAGTACTTAAACTCCAAAATCGATCTCTCAAGTCTCGTAGTGGGTATAGCATCCCTATCTTCTGTTGGAATGAACATTTATGAAATACCGGTAATACTTATATTCAGAATCAAGAGCATGCATACATGCAGGCTGTGTCTACATTGGTGTGATCTTGCGCAAAAGCCTGTCTACACTTTCCGCAAGTTCCTGTGCAAGTACACTGACGTTCTAATATATGAAATCAGTGCTTCTTACACAAGAACTATGATGCTCCCATTCAGGAATAAGCCTTCTTGTGCAACTGTTCTTGCACAAGAGGCCAATGTAGACAGGCAACATGAATTTCTTGTGCAAGAAAGCCCAATGGTTAAAATGTCCATCAGAGCTTTCTTGCGCAAGAGAGTGTCTACACTGGCATGGATGCTCTTGCGTAAAAGCACATCTCTTGCGCAAAGGCACATGCCAGTGTAGACGCTCTCTTCTAGAAAAGCATTTGCACAAGAACTCTTCCGCAAAAGAGTTCTTGCACAACATCATGCCAGTGTAGATGTAGCCATAGATTATCACTATCTGTCATAATCAGACTTTTGAAGCCTCATGCATTCACAGCCTAAACATGAATGTATGATAGTGTAGATCTAGTACCCTTTCAAGATTTTCAATGTTTCTCCACTCTTTCACCTTCTCTACTCTAGAAACTGTCTAGTAACTGTCTAGTAAAATGGACCCTTTTTATTTATAAAGTAAGACTTGGCTCCTAGGCAACATTTTAGGAAAGGAAGTGCCATAAAATTCATTCTTCAATTAAAACAATACAAAGGAGGTTGAATAGAATAGAACCACTCCCAGTGAAATCTTGGACTCAATGAAATAAAAAACTCCTGTTAACATTAATGGGCATAGGATTTCATCCCCAAAATTATAACTGTGGAAGTGACTGAGATTCAATCCATGTAGTTGGTGGGAAAAACGTGACTTAACATCTGGATTAGGGACATGAAATTGAGAGCTCTATTTGATATTTTATCTAAAGAGCTCTGTACTCATTTCTTTTAGTACCGGTGAATCCTCCCCCATGCTATCATCATGCCTCCAATTTTGCTCTTGGAGACACATGCTGGTTTTAAGAATGATATTCCTGAGAAGCAAATGGCTAGGACAAAACAGCTTGACTCAAAAGTGGCACACGTTCCAAAAATATATTTCTGATCCTATCAGCAACTCTTTCACACCTAAATAGTCTATTTCAGCTGCTGATTTAGTTTTCACTGAGCTCTTCTTTCCAGAACTTTCCTTGTAGCTGGCAGTGAATCCATGGCTAATCAAACTGATCAGAGTTTATTGGGCATTGACTTTTCAGACACAGCATGAGGCACAGACTTTGAGGTATCTTTATATGACACAGCTGTTTGGCATACTCTCTAAAGTTTATCTGCAGGATCTTTAAGAGCCCTCTGGATAGCTTGGAAATCTCAGCACTATACATGTTTTTTCATTATTTTCCTGCTGCTTCTGTGATGTTTCCAAAGTGTCAGCACTCAATAACAAAAGGAACCTAGTACTTCACTGAAGAGGGAAAAAGAAGTAGTGCGGAAAAATTGGTTCTCTGAGGTAAAATTAAAATAGATTTAAATTAATTGCTGAGTTAATTTTACAATATACCCAACAATAATTTGTTCATCTGTTGTGTTCATGATTATTTTAGCACAAATGTCACCAAAACAATTTTATTTGACATTATTGACTGCATCCCTCCTGGTGCCTCTTTCCCAAGTTATTTGGCATTGAATAATTTCTAAGGGGGACTACAGTATATGAAGAGATGCATATCTGTAGTTTGTGTTTGTTTATTCCCATTTGTATATATACAGCATCTTGCTGCTTTTTTAAATCTTAGCCACAGGCTTTGTATTCCTGTCTAGTGGGATGAACTGGTAATGGCATAAGCCTTATTTATTTACTGATGCATTGTGCTGCCTCAAAATATCAAGTCCTGCAAATATGGGTAAAACTTAAAGGCTTTAATTCTTGAACTGTCAATTTTCATTGTGTTACTTGCCAGATAGCTGTGATAGAGTTAGACTCAACATACAAATCATGCAAGTGCTACTCAGAGTTTTCTGAACGTATGCTGATGAGTGCACGTACTACTGTACTCATGGTTTTAAAAAACGCTGGGCCAAATTCTGATTTTTTTATGCCAGTGTAAATCAGGAAGAACTCTATTGACTTCAGTAAAATTACAGCAATATAAAACCTCTTCCCATTAGTTTCATGAAGGAAAGCCTGCGAAAGATCATAAAAACCAATGTTGTTAGCAGCAATTCTTTCAATTTGCATTTATCACTAAATGTCCTAATTTTAAAAAGAGCATATTGTTTTCCAACCATGTTTAAGAGCAGAAGGAATTGAGGTGAGGCAGAGAAGCAGGGCATTTTAGGAAGCCCTCTGCTGCAAAGAAGCAAATTTAAAGTTCTGAAGTTTTTCAACAGAGATCATCTTTCAAAATCATCTCCATCCATTCTCCACACATACCAGTTTCAGTTTTATAACACCCCTGGCTGTGCTCATCTCGCAGGAAACTTGCCTATCTTGCAGAGCCTTGCATGAATAATTCATTTAAGTGTCATGCTGCTTCTCTTTGGAGGAAGTGTTTAATAAGATTCTTCCAAACAATCAGAAAAAAAAACCCTTTGTGTGTCTTTTGTATGGTCTCTCTCTTCAAAGGTTTTATTCAATGAAGGGTTTAATGAACTGAAAATCAAAACATATGGTAGACCATTCTACCTATTTGTTTGTTACTCTGAAGTATAGAGATGAGGCTTCTTAATTGGGGTCAGAATCTTTCTGTCAGTTTTGAAGATGTAGGCAGAAGTTCTGGAAACTAGCTACAATTCTTATTTGACTTTTTTTATATCATAATATTTTATATTATACTAAATGGCAATGGAAAAAAGACAGCAGACAAAGAAGCACCATTTCCACATTTTTCAATCCTGTTGAAGTATTTATAATAGGACAAAGTTCCAGTAAAATGGGGCTGCACTTAAAGTTGCCCAGATGTAGGTTATACCAGACATTTCTACATGGTAAGACTCACAATATCGCATGCTTCGTGTAGCTGCCATGTAAGATTCCAGAGAGAGAGAGAGGTCACTTGGGAGATTTCAAACATTTCTGAGCATATAAAACTAACATAGGGTATCTCTACACTACAGTGCTATTTCAAATTAACTTACTTCGAATTAAGCTAATTCGAAATAATGTATCTAGACACAAAATCTATTTCAAAATCGCACGTCCACACTGATTGGATTGCATTTAAGGGCAGCTGAAACCGGTTCCAGCAGGGCATCAGGTCAGTAGTTGCTTTGTGTGGCTGCTGTCTGAGGCTCGTGCTTAAAGGGACCCCCCTGGACAGCTGGTTCTCAGCTTTCCCGCTTGCTTGCCTACCTTGCTGAGGCACAGTCCCTGGGCTCCTTCTTCCTCCCCCGCTCTGCGTAAAGGGACCGTGATGGCACTCACATGTGGAGGCCTCCCCAGCCTCAGATGAGACTGCTGATGGGCTCTCTGGTATAGCTCAGGGGTCCTGAGTGTAGGGCACACTCCCTGCAGGCTCCTGGCCATCGTCCTCCTCTTCCTCCTCTTTCCCTGTGTCAGGGGCACGGCCCTCTGCCCCAGGGTTGATGACCACCAGGGGGGCATGGACCATCTGACCCCCCCAGGATGCAGTCCAGGGCCTCGTAGTGTGGGCAGGCATCTGGGTCAGCCCCTGGTTGGGAGCCCCTGGCATAGGCCTGCCACAGCTCTTTTATTTTAGTCCGCACCTGCTCCTGGCTGTGCATGTGGCCTTTGTTGGCCAGGCTGGCAGCTATGTGGCTGTAGATGGCCGCATTCCTGTGCCTAGTGCGGAGGTCGTGGGCATTGGAGGCCTTCCCCCAAACCTCACTGAAGTCCATGATCTCAGCACTAGACCAGGCAGGAGCCCACCTTTTGCAGCCCCTGGCAGGCTCCTGGGAGCTGCCAGCCTGGTCCTGGGGAGCGGTGGAGGGCTGGGTCGTAGCGGGTTGTTGGCTCATGCTGTGCCAGGTGCAGGGTCTGCTTGCTGAGTGCTGGCAGGCTTCTAACTGACACAGGCACTGTGGCCAGAGTCTGCCCCTTGAAGGGCTCCAGAGCTGGGGGGGAGCAGATGAGTTTTCCTGGTTGTGGGCAGAGTGGCCACCAGGGCTCCCTGGGAAGGGCTGGAGGCCCCCTATTTCGAATTAAGGGTCTACACAGCACTTAATTCGAAATAGCTATTTTGAATTTGGCGTTACTCCTCACAGAATGAGGTTTACCAAATAAGTGCTCCGCTATTTCAAATTAAATTCAAATTAAATTTCAAATTAAATTCAAAATAGCAATTTGCATGTATAGACGCTATTGAAGTAATTCAAAATAAGGTCTGTTATTTCGAATTAACTTTGTAGTGTAGACATACCTACAGGGATCTCTCCCTGTTAAAAGGAAGATTTTAATGCTTCTGCAGAGACTGTTGTGATTTCTCCCACCCGTGGGTGGCGGGTGAAAGCCCAGCTGGGGAAGGCAAGCCTCGGCCCCTTCCCCCTGAGGCCCCACCCCTTCCATCTAAGGCCCTGCCCACCCCAGCCTGATCCTTTCTGGCCATGTGGCGAGCTGGGGCTGTTGTGCTGCAGCCCCAGCCTGGACATCTGTGGAGGCTGGGGAGCCCAGGATGCCTTGCTGCGGCTCATCCCTCCCCAGTGGCTGGGGTGGGCTGAGCTGCTTCTGCGCCAAGGCCTCATCCCTCCCCGGTGGCTGCAGGGGAGCCATGCTGCCATGCCACAGCCCTAGCCTTCCCCAGTAAAAGCCCCAGTTGTTGGCGGTTGGACATGGAGATAATTTTGGGAAGGCTGTGCCTTGCCTTGCTTAGATTACTGATCGCCCGTGTCCCCATCTCTGAGGGAACCCACGGTGATGGCTGGGAACAGGAACTCTCAGAACAATGTAGGTTTTGTGGATTTTTTTTTAAATTATTAGTTAGGGTTTCTTTTAAGCTTCTGTTTCAGGGCCACCACATGCCAGGGCTGATAGCACTTCCCCAATAGAAAACAAAACTGAAAGCAGTCGCTGTAGTAAGGTGGAGAGTTCATTGGCCTAGTTGGAGTTCCGGGAGTGCGAATCTAACAGCTACATACTTGAAGCTACAACTGCTCTGAACAAGTCTTCAAAAGGAAGGAAAGACTGTCTGTGGTAGGCATGTTTGCAATGAAAAATGTTGCACGAGATTATCTCTTGGTAAATGCTTTTTTCTCGGCATTGTTCTCAGACTCACTGGGACCGAACCTTAGTGTAGTTTGGCCACTTTGTGCCATTCCACTGGCATTATCTGGCTCTCTGTTTTTAAATTATCCAGCCAGGGAGGATCAACCCAGCACAGGTAGGATCTTGCAGTAGTGTGACACTGACATAGGAGATTGTGTGACAGTAGCAGCATCAGGGTAAGGAAATTATGTGGATAAAGAGGCCTGGCCCAGACATTGTTATATTAGGTGACCTCTAGTCTGTCTTTTGCTCCTTGTGGTCATGCAAAGCTGGTGTGAGTAAGAGCAGCCCCTAGTCTTCTCTAAGTCAATGCCTAGAAAGCTGCCATGCCCAGATCAGAACCACTATTATGGCAGTGCAAAGATGAGATTTTAGAAACTGCTTTGCACCTTTTGGTTTGCTTTATGCAGTCCAGATCCCCACCACCAGGGACTTCAACAAAGCTCTGCTTATTAAATCCAGCGAAGGACATGGCCATGTGTGTGTTTTTGCCATCCTTGGGGACCTGGCCTATTTAAACAATTGTGGCTTGAGAGAGCTGAAGACTCTGACATTCATTACTGCTGAAACATCTTCCTTCACCTCTATCGCTCTCCACAGGACTGTCCAGAGAGCTCATTTAAGATTGCGTGGGGGTTCTGTATGGGAAGTAGCCTTCATCATCTGACTCTGAAAGCTGAACTCCTTCAACTAGTTAGTGTTTTTCAACTTGTCATTTAGATTAAATTAATATTGTAATTGCCTTCTCCAGAGACGCTATAACTTCATGCAGTCTCACTTATGGCAAGAAATATGGATGATGGGTGACTAATGCTGCTTAGTTAGGATTTGTAATAAAGATGGTATATGTCAATCCTTTCTCTGTCAGACAGAGAAACAACTCCTAATTTCATTCAGTTTCTTCCTTCAGGAGATTCTGTCTGAGAGATTGCTATAATAGGCAGTACTGTGGGTTTGACTTTTTTGGCAGATTTCACCCTTCCCTTTGCAAACAACCTTTCAGGTTACCTATACCATCTCTAAGGGACCACACATGGTCCCCTAGAAATAAACCAGAACTAGAATGTCTCAGAAGAACTTTGACCACAACATTTCAGGTCCATATTCCTTAGTCGGATAATTAAGAAATAAACCCTCTAAAAAATGTTAGATCCAGTGCAAATCAGCCTTGCCACATTAAGATCAATAAAGCACCGTAGATGTCAGTTGCGGATCTGTCCCTGAAATGTAGAGAACTTAGATCAGAGTGGGAGACATTGGTTTGTCTCTTAACCTAGCAAAAAAAGGTTCTCTTCCCTTTTTCATCCGAACTTCCATTGCTGATGGATGAATTTGAAAATTCAAATAAAATACTGTAAGAGATACTATAAGAAAACACCAAAAGGTATTTAACAGTCTCTCACATTGAATGGTCTAGTTTAAATTTTAAAGGGCAAAAAAAATATTAGAACTAGGTTTGATACAGGAGCCCCTTTTTTCTGGATAATGTCACAATGTGGACAACTGTGTCCCTTCAGTTCTCTAACCTCTTATGCTGCGTTGCTGGGAGAGCAGCCATTCCTGGTCTGCTGACACAGCCTCCAGCTATATCATAGGACTGCTCTAGCTAGCCAGGACTGAATGACATTGCAGGGCAACACCAGCAAATTCCAGTCCCAGACTTGTTCCTAGAAATGTGCATCTTGCACTGCCCAGTAGCAACCTAAGCTCATCTAAAGGCCATCGTTTCACTAATAAATGATAAGCACAAATCCTTGGTATCACAAAATGGAGTTTCCCAGATAACACTGGTTTAAATACAACAAGCTTATTAACTACAAAACTAGATTTGAAGCAGGCCTGCTGATGAGGGGGTGTGGAGGCAAAGGGAACAATTGCCCAGGAATCTAGGCCATCCAAAAGGGCTTAGAGGGCCCTGGCTGTCACCACCATTGCTGGCAGCACTGTAATATTAAGGCAGGCTTCCTATCTGCCTTCACTCTGTGCAGCTCCCAGAAGCAGCCAGCACCGTCCCTGTGGCCTGCGGGGGGTGGGTGTGGAGGAGCCAGGAGGTCTCCAAGGGTATGTCTACACTACAAAGTTAATTCGAACTAACAGACGTTAGTTCGAATTAACTTTGATAGGCGCTACACAGGCAAACCGCTAGTTCGAACTTAATTCGAACTAGCGGAGCACTTAATTTGAACTAGGTAAACCTCATTCTACGAGGACTAACACCTAGTTCGAATTAAATAGTTCAAATTAAGGGCTGTGTGGCCACTTAATTCGAACTAGTGGGAGGCTAGCCCTCCCCAGCTTTCCCTGGTGGCCACTCTGGGCACCACCAGGGAAACTCATCTGCCCCCCTCTGGTCCTGGAGCCCTTAGGGGCACGGGCTGGCTACAGTGCCCGTGCCAGGTGCAAGCCTGCCAGCACCCAGCTAGCAGACCCTGCACCTGGCACGGCACGAACCAGCCACCCGCTGCCACCCAGCCCTCCGCCTCTTCCTGGGACCAGGCTGACAGCTCCCGGGAGCCTGCCCGGGTCTGCAAGAGGCGGGCGCCCACCTGGTCTAGTCCGGACATCGTGGACCTCATCCACGACCTCCGCACTAGGCACAGGAAAGTGGCTGTCTAGGGCAGGATAGCTCCCAGAATGGCCACCTAAGACCCAATACCAGGTTGGCCAGGGTGGTCCAGTGAGACCCCCCAACCCTGAGCCCTGAGCTTAGAATGGCCATACTGGATCAGACCAAGGGTCCATCTAGCCCAGTAACCTGTCTGCCGACAGTGGCCAACACTAGAGACCCTGGAGGGGATGGACTGAAACAATGACCAAGCCATTTGTCTCATGCCATCCATCTCCAGCCTTCCACAAACAGAGGCCAGGGACACCATTTCTACCCCCTGGCTAATAGCACTCCATGGACCCAACCCCATGACTTTATCTAACTTCTCCTTGATCTTCCGCGAGGAGTAACGGTAGTTCAGAATAGGAACCTAGTCCGAACTACCTAGTTCGAACCCTGTGTAGGCGCGCTGCACGGGGTTCGAACCAGCGGGGATTTAAAAATGGCGGCTCCCCGCTTATGCAAATGAAGCCCGGGAAATTCAAATCCCGGGCTTCATTTGCAAGTGCGGTATGCTTACATTACCCCGCTAGTTTGAACTAGCGGGGTAGTGTAGACATACCCATAGAAACTCCCTCCCAGAACCCAACCCCCTCATTCCACCTGCTTTCACCTTCTCCCTCACCTCAACCCTCTGCCCACCCTGGTAAAAGTGAGTGAGTGAGGGATAGAGCCAGTTACGGAAGGATGTGGGATGAAGCAAGTAGGAGTGGGGACTCAGAAGGGGCAGGACAGGGGCATGTCTTCGGGGACAGGGAAGAGAAAAGGGTTTTTGGGTGTGTGTAGTTAGATAGTTGGGCATGTGGAAGCACAGGCATATCGCTGCCCAAATGTCAGGCAGACTCTGTCTGTATACACATGGTGCGCGTGTTTGGGTGGGAGTCATTGATTGGTCAGCCCTGGGACCTGGAATTGCTGTTGGTGCGCCTGATTTGAAATGATTACAAGTAATGAAGTATAAAAGTCAGAACTGGTAAAATGCAACTTCTATCTAACAAACTAAATTAATTCAAAGCAAAGATTTCTCATTGCATGCTAACTGGCTGGATTCCTTTCTGCCTGGATCCCTCCCCTCTGGAGTGTCAGGGTATGTCTACACTACCCCCCCTAGTTTGAACTAGGGGGGTTAATGTAGTCATACGGAGTTGCAAATGAAGCTCAGGATTTGAATTTCCCGGGCTTCATTTGCATGATCCCGGCCAGCGCCATTTTTAAATGCCGGCTAGTGCAGACTGCGTGCCACGCGGCTACACGTGGCACGAACTAGATAGTTCGGATTAGGTTTCCTAATCCGAACTAGCTGTACACCTCGTTCCACAGGCTTCATTTGCAACTCCGTATGACTACATTAACCCCCCTAGTTCGAACTAGGGGGGTAGTGTACACATACCCTCACTTCCTTATCCTTCAGGTGTTGTGAATGCCTCAAGCAGAGAGAAAAGGAAGTGTACTTTAGAGCATCTCTTCCTCTTTTTAGACTTTCTTTTAAAATAATTTCCAGCTGAGGTTCAGGAGACAGATGGTCTGGAGGATGGGAATCTCCAGCTGTTTCTTTTTTCAAAATTTAGATGTCTTGTATACAGCCTTTTTCCTGCAGAAGAATGGCCGTTTAACTCAGTGAGAGTCCACTTGAATTTGTTGCCACCTGACTGAGTCATCAGTTTGATGTTTTGTCTTTGAGGAACTGGCTTGTACTTGCTTTTCTAAACTTGGAACATGTCAGTCTGAGTAATGAAGGGGGGGGCAATAATTTCTGATGGCAGGCCACTCCAAGATTTTGGTAAGGGTTCAAGGGCTGCACTTTTTATGGAGGGGTTGCAGGCTCTGGGACAGAGGTTGGGTGCAGAAGGGAGCTTGGGATATGGGACTGAGGTGCAGGTGAGGGTGTGACATCTGAGAGGGAGTTTGGGTGAAGGAGGAGGTTGTGACCTGGGGCAGAAGAATAGGATGCAGGATCGGGGAGTGGGTATGGGGGCAGGAGAGGATTTTGGCTTAAGGGAGGGGGAGGGAGGGTATTCAGTGCCAGAGGCAATCTCTGACTGGGAAGATGCTTACCCAGGAGGCTCCCATCCAGCAGCTCTGCAAGTCCCTGTGGCAGGCTCCCTGCTTGCCACAGGACAAGACTGCTCAAAAGTCTGGCCACCCCATGCGGTTCTCTGCTCTGGGTGCCAAGGCAGAGGGAGGCTTTGGGCGCTGCCCTCACCCCCCACAGAAATCTCTCAGCTCCCATTGACCAGACTGTGTAAAGCCTTCCCCTCACCCCACTGCCCAGAGCAGAGAGCCACAGCTGCTCTGTGCTTGTGTGTCAGAGTGGGATGCCCCAGGAGTTGGACTAGGTGGCCCATGAGCCAGATCCAAGCGGCTTGGCTGGCCAGACTATATCATGCCTATGTGCCATAGAACAGATTCTTGTTACTTTACAATGTTGACACACATTTTTCTAGCAAACTATGAGTTTTCAAACGATACCCCACAAGGCATATTTGTACAAAATAAGTGCATAGTTTTGTAAAAGGAGTGAACATAGGGAACCCTTCCCCTAGCAAACATTTTCTTCCCCCATCCTCCTCCTTTTCATGTGAGCAAACTTCCTATTGGATATTCAAAATAAATACAAACAAACAATGTAAAAATCGGGTCTCCAACTTTGCCAGGACATGCATTTCATTTTAATGGTTAAATTCCTGTTTTCAGAAAGGGTGTTTTGGAGGGGCAACAGAAAACCTGAAATGTGAACTAGTTTGGGTCAGGTCTGGTTGTTGAGATCTCTCCACTCATACCAATCTGTGCCCCCCAATGAATGTCCTATAGAAATATTTGCAAGGGGAAACTCATGCCATTTATTTGCCCAGTGAGCGTCTCCTCCTGGAGAGGTCAAAGGGGAACAATCCATCAGACTGTCATGTTTTCTGGTTTGTTTTATGCAGAATTGGATTCTAACTCCTCTCCTCTCCCCCGCCCCTTTTCTCAGTCTGTCAGAGTGTCTGCATCCATAGCGCAGAGTCTGATTACCTCCAGCTCTGCCCCAGGCTCATCTCACAGGTTCCTGCAGCAAGCAAAATTCTCATTCCAAATGAGCTACCCAGCTTCCTTGGAAACAATCTGCTTATTCTGAACGTTGTATTTATTCAGCATTGAGAGATCGCTAGTTGCCTTCCGGGCGATAAAGGTTTGGAAATCAGGCCAGTTCCAGAATGTGAATTTTAGTTCTTCCCCTTTCTCCAAAACTATTTTTAATTCTTGCTTGGAGTGAAGTGATTATTGTTCACCTTGTCATGGGGAGCTGTGGCCTGATTATGAAAATCCCAATTTAGCCTTCAGTAGGGCTACTCACATGAGTAAAATCTGGCCCTCCAAGCCTCTGCTGAGATGTCCAGCACACTAGCCACTAGTGGTGGTTTGGCTGGCTGGGTGTGGCTAGTTGGCTTACAACATTATTTCCATGTTCAGAATAATGTGGCTAGTTTGCTATAGTGGCTACTGCTTCAGAACTGGTTGGACACCATAGACTAGAGTAATGAATCTAGAATCTAGAGTAAATGAGCACATGCAGAAAACCAGGGGCAAGCCAGCAAAAATGCATACCAGTGACTTTAGGGTAATATCCTGGCACCATTGAAGTCAATGACAAAACTATTTGACTTTGGCACACCCAGGATTTCACTCCATGGAAAGTGGGGAATGGGGCGGGGAGCTCCAGGCAACAGTCTGGCTGGGAGCGGGAGCTAGTAGCTATGCAGGCACAGCCCAACTTGGACTGGGAAGCAAAGAAATGGGGCGGGGGAGACAGCCTGGCTCCAAGCAAGTCTGGGTAAAGGCAGGGATTCTGGACAGTGGCTGTGAGCAGAGAGCTAGGAGCTAGGAATCAGCCTGGCTCTAAGCAGGAAGCCTTGCTCAGAGCAGGGAGCATAGGTGTGAGTCTGGTTTGGATCTGTAATCAGAAGTCTGGGGAAGTGCCTGACTTGGAGCAAGCAGCCTTGGGGGCAGCCAAGCTCCATTCCCATAGTGACAGCCCAGCTTTCTGGTCAATTTCATGACTTCATTCTAGAGCTGTGAAAATGACAAAACCCATAGCTACCAGCCAATGTAACTCATGCAGTGTCAACACAGACACGGTGTCACACTATGACAAAACCATAAGCCCTACACCTGTTGTGAAGGTTGAGTTATTATGTTGGTGTAGGAGGGCACTTACGCTTGCAGGAGCAAGGCTGTACTATGTACAGTGACATCATTTATGTAAGCTGCCTTTTGTTGATGTAACTCTGGCTACGTCTAGACTGCCAGCCTCTTTTGAAAGAGGCTTTTTCAAAAGTGTCTTTCGAAAAAAGAGCATCTAGACTACAACCAGTACTTTTGAAAAAGCAAGACGCTTTTTCGAAAGAGCACCCAGGCAGTCTGGACGCTCTTTTTTGAAAAAGCACAGTTTGCAGTACAATAGTGCTTTTTTTGAAAGAGCACTTTCAAAAAAAAAAAGCGTTCCTCATAAAACGAGGTTTTCCACCGTCGAAAAAACTGCCGCGTTCTTTTGATTTACTTTCAAAAGAACGTGGCAGCAGTCTAGACGCAGGGGAAGTTTTTTTTTTTTAAAAAAGGTCACTTTTTTTCTAAAAATCCCTGTAGTCTAGACACACCCTCTGTAGTGTAGACAAAGCCCTCGCCTTTCAACTGTCATGCATTTCAAATACTGTCCCTCAAAATCTTATCCAAAACACCTCCACCTACAGATACCTCAGAAGCCCTCATACCATTCAGTCCCCTGTAAGACCCTATAAAGCACCCACCTATTAACAACTCCTGTGATGCCTACAAACACTGAAGATTTTCTTTGAGGATGTGAGGGAAGTCCACCTCACAACCACTATTTCACCCTAAATGGCGGAGGAGCTATGGGCACATAGCTCACTCTCTACTCGTATGGGCTCACTCTCTGCTCATATGCCAGCATACTCCTCCAATCTGGGCTCCATGACATTCATAGAGGCTCACCAAATGTGCCCCTTCCCATCAGAACCACAACACAGGGCTCAGGTAGAGCAGGGACTTGAATATGAGTCCCCCATGTTCTACATAAGTGCCCTAACCACTCAGGGTATGTCTACACTACCTAGTTCGAACTAGCGGGGTAATGTATGCATACTGAACTTGCTAATGAAGCCCGGGATTTGAATTTCCCGGGCTTCATTAGCATAAAGCCGGCTCCGCCATTTTTAAAAGCCGGCTAGTGCGAACCCCGTGCCGCGCGGCTACATGAGGCACGGGCTAGATAGTTCGAACTACGTAGCCATTCTGATCTATCTGTACACCTTGTTCCACGAGGGGTTTGCACTAGCCGGCTTTTAAAAATGGCGGAGCCGGCTTTATGCTAATGAAGCCCGGGAAATTTAAATCCCGGGCTTCATTAGCAAGTTCAGTATGCATACATTACCCCGCTAGTTCGAACTAGCGGGGTATGTAGACATACCCTCAGCTATTAGCTGTTCTGGGATAGGTCTCCCACTCGCTCTTTTTAATGCTTTTCAACACTTTTTTGAAAAGTCTCTTAAAAAAAAAAAATTCTGATACGGAATGGAAAACAATGGTGAACTCTCAAAATTTGCAACAAAATGGAAGTCTTGCTCACTGACCAGCCCTGATTATTATGATTAGGAACAGAAATTAGATTACACACCAGCCATTTTTAAACAGATCACAGGAGCTTGTCTGCAAACTCTGTTCACAACTGGCAGGACTAACATGCTCCTGGACCAGTCCCAACACAGCAAATTGAGGACAGTCCTCTTGTGTTGTGCTACTGTTCAACATAGAAAGATGACAGTACTAAGGATATGTACTAACTATGTCCACACAGGGCTCACAAACTTCTTTCTCTCTTTAGATCAGGAAGAAACCTGCCATTGCCAACAGTAACCTTGTGCTTAAACATTAACTCCCAAAGGCAACACTTCCAGAGGAGAGACTTTCAGCACTACCAAATCAGCCATTTCATGGATGATTTATGAGGAGATGGGCATTTTAGGAGTGCCAAAGAGCAGAGTGAAGACAGAACATGGCTTCTAGAATATTAGATGTTATCTCCATGTTCACAGGTAACTGAATCTCCCTGGGGGTTCTCAAGATCTCCTCTAACATGGGAAAGACACTACCCACTTCATTTAAGGCGGCATAACTCAGTTTGTCTCTGTAGCCAGTAAGGCAAAACCGAAAGTACTTTTCAACTGCCAATAATTTTAATTTAAAATGAAACTATCTTGAACTAGCTCTGAAACTATAACTAGTTCAGGGACTAGATTTGGAGAAAATTGCTGGAATAGCATTAAGAATGTCTTCTGCTTCCTGCTGAAAGCATCGATTCTCAATCTGCCTTGTGCACATCAACAATTAGGATTCTTCACTACATCTCGGTCAATTACTTGTATTATACTGCAGTAATAGTAAGAGGCCCCATGAAGGTTCAGAGGCTGTGCTAGGTGCGACATGAAGGAGCCAAAACTAAGGTACTGCCGTAAACATCTTGTAAACCTGTCTTGCACATTATGTATGTTTGCATGATATTTATAATTATTATAACCACATATAGCCAGTTGGGGCTCCCGGAGGGGCTCCTCCGCCTCTGGATCAGTGGGCGGCCACCAACTACAGTAGTCATTAGAAAAAACTCCAGTTTAGTAGCCCATGCCTGGGTCTCAGGCAGGGCAATAACAAAGTGCAGCAAATCAGTAGTCCAGTAGCCCGGCCTTGGTTCGGGGCGGGGCGACAGGCAGACAGTTCAGAGCCAGGCCGTGGTTTGGGGCGGGGCGACTGGCAGACAGTTCAGAGCCCGGCCGTGGTTTGGGGCGGGGCGACTGGCAGACAGTTCAGATCACAGCCTTGGTTCAGGGCAGAGCAACAGGTATACAAATAAACAGTCTTAATCTGAGTGCCCTGCTGGATCCCCTTACTCAGGCAGATATCCAGTAGATGCAGGCTGCAACTCTGAAACAGCCAAGTGGGGAGAGTGCCACCAATGAGTGGGAAGGCAGGGCAGACACAGGCCCACCCACTCAACTGCGTGCCAGGCCAAGGGCCCTAGTAGCAGCAGAGCAGTCTGCTTCTGGGTCAGCAGGGATCCATACCGCAACACACTGTCCTGGTTCTGGCCCAGCCAAACAGTGGTTGGCTACCCCTGGGCTTCTTCCCTTCTCTCCTTTGGGCAGTACCTGTGCTTCAGGCTTGTCTCTCCAGGGGTTGAGGCTGATCAGGTTCAGCTGGGGTCCAGGTGGTCCAGGCCAGTTCTTGGCCCATTGCAGGACCAGAAGTCCTGGCCAGTACTCAGGCACAGGCTGTCTCAAGTAGTCAGGCCGTTCTTCCGGGTCAGGCACAGCTGATGGTCCAGGACAGTCTTCTAGCACGGGGGTCAGCATCCTCAAGGTCAGGCACACCTGGTAACCCAGGCCAGACCCGAGCCTCCCAGGCCTCTCTGGAGGCTGGACCCAGATTGGGCTCTCAGACTGGGCTTTTATAGTCCTGGGCATGCTGTCTGGCTTCTGATCAGGTGACTGGGTGGGGTCAAGTTCTGCCCAAAAGGTCTCCTAGCCACTCCACCCCACTACACCACACTATGTAATTAACAACTGTTCCCCACCCCTCAACCAATCCATCATTAATGTTTGATTATTGAATGAGCACTGTCAACATTAATCCATAGGATCACTGAATACTAGAACTGGAAGGGACCCAAGAGGTCATGAAGCCAGGACCCTGCCCTCATGGCTAGATCATCCCTGATAGATGTTTTCTAATTTGTTCTTAAGTATCTCCAATACTGGAGATTCCACAACCTCCCTAGGCAATTTATTCCAGTGATTAACCATCCTGACAGTTAGGACATGTTACCTATTGTTCAACCTAAACCTCCCTTGCTGTAATTTAAGCCCATTGCTTCTTGTCCTGTTATCAAATGTTTCTGAGAACAATTTTTCTCCCTCCTCCTTGTAATACACTTTGATTTATTTGAAAGCTGCTATCATGTCCCTTCTCAAAATCTTCTCTTTTCCAAATTAAACAAACCCAATCCATTCAATCGTCCCAGTCGTCATTTTTTGTTGCTCGTCTTTGGACCTTCTCCAATTTCTCCACATCTTTCCTAAAATGTGCTGCCCAAAACTGGAAACAGTACTCCAAATAAGGCCCAATCAGTGCAGAGTCAAGTGGAAGAATGACTTCTCATGTCTTGCTCACAACATTCCTTTTAATGCATCCCAGAACCATGTTTGCTTTTTTCCCCCAAAAAAACATACAGTTGACTCAGCTTCTTTTCTGCGGTACTCCTTCCTAGACAGTCCCTTCCAATTCTGTATGTGTGAAGCTGATTGTTCCTTCCTAAGTGGAGTACTTTTCATTTGTCCTTATTAAACTTCATCCTATTTACCTCGGACCATTTCTCCAGTTTGTCCAGATCATTTTGAATTATGACCCTATCCTCCATTATGATATATACTTATCTAGAGCTTAATAACATAGAAAGTAGAATTTTTCCAGTCAACCTGATATAAATAGAGTACAAGTATGGGAAACTGGACAATGGAAATATTAATGAATAACAAACGTGAGAATGCTCTCCAGTTCTTAGCTAAATTTTAAGATTAAATACCTTTGGGTAGCCGGGGATATTCAATAGACTATCTGTAAAGGACACTGATTTGAACATTGAAATACATTTCTGATAGCTTAGCAAAATGTATTTTGTAGCTTCATGAATACATACAAACAACCATTTTGAAAATGTTTTTTATCATTAATAGCCATAGAAAATGTGGAAAGTTGAAAGTCTGAGGTGAATTCAGTATTACAGATTCCTGTATTTATCTTAAAAAGCTTTCTCTGTGAAAAATAGTAATAATCATAATAATCTCTCTTTGCTGTCATCTCTGTCACATTTGAACATGCTGATCACATTTGAGTGTTCATGTGGTCTGCCCTGCTGGAAGTTTAAACTGATGATAACACAGAAATGAAATAATATAAAAAGACTCCTCAAACAATATGTTTTAAAACAAAACCAACATCCACCACCTGCTACCCCTGGTTTTAAAAATCTTTGCGGTGCAGTTGCCCCTTCCTTGCAGGCAATATCTGAACCTATACTATTGCCCTTCTCTTCATACAGTTCCAATTTCTCCTCTCTTACTTCTGGTTTCTTGAATCTCTTTCTATTTTTGGATAATAAAGTTTTGCATCTACAGCTGGCTTCACTGGGGCTCTGCATGGTCTCAGCATGTGTTGTTAGTTGCAGGACTGGAGCCAACTTGTGCAGATATCCCCTAGTATTACTTTACATTTTAGCTGTGATAGTCTGTCTGCATCTAAAGTATTAGATGCTGTAGCAAGCAAAGATACCTCAATAACCTTTACAGAAAATATTCCACCATATGTTTAAGCTAAGCAATAATATCAACTGTATAATACTTGTTAGGTTCAAAATTATAAATGTGGAAGTGCCAATATTGTGAAAGAATAGTTTCTAAACTTGTTAATAAGGTGATGCACCTCAGCTTCATGTGATCTTGTGTTGCAACCATTCATGGCTGGGGACACCAAATCATAGGCCAGCATCCTCTTCTAATGCTACTGCCACGTCCTTATCACTTTGCCAAAGGGGGCACAGACCATCTACAGCAGGCCCATTGACAGACTTCTCTGGTGCCTTGGGCAATTAGGGTGGGAGCTTGGCTCCACTCTCCCCTCGCCCAGGAGGGGCAGGAACTCGAGTGGAAGGGGGAAAGGGCTAGGAGCAGCCGACACTGAGTGCTGCATGGATCGTGCTGCATGGGGCTTTGCTGGCAGTTAAAAAAGCTGGGAGCTCCAGCTGCTGCTGCTGCCATGGCAGCAGTTTGGAACCCTGGGCCCTTTCAAACTGATGTACTCAAGGGCAGCTGCTCCATTTGCCCTGTCCGCCAGTGGACCTGATCCAAAGCAGAACCCTGACCCTAGCAGAGCAACCCGAATCTTTCCCTGGTGCTGAGGGGTGTCATCAGGGTGTCTGAGTGTAGACAGCAAACTCACCCTCCTGCAGCAACTGTCATGACCCACGGTTTGGGAAACACTTCTCTAAAATACAGTGTTTTGCTTCAGTGAAGAATAAAAGGAGATATACAATTACCTTTTAAGTGGATTCTTGATCATTTATTCCTGTACAGGGGACGTTGGTGTTACAGTCTTTAATTTATTCACTTGGGACTAGAATCTGTCAGTCATATTCATTTGATAGGTACCTTCCTCCATGAGTAATCCCCCTAAAATCAATAGGATGGTTTCCAAAATAAGGAATACCCTCACAGTGAGCAAGAATATCAGAAGCTGGACTTTCAGCTTTCTCCATACATATTCCTAAAATGTATATTTTCCTTTGTTATTCCTTCTGTGAATAGTCAAACAATTTCCAGCAAGGAGGCACCAAGCAGAACATCCTTTGTGATGCCAGGAATTTCAGCCAGAAGACCTGTAATGCATAAAGAGATGCTTTCATTCTTCTTGGTTAATATTTTTGTATAGCCGAGGCCCTAAACTTCTCAGTAATCTGTAGTTTTGCTAAAGAAAAGGGGATTCTGATGTGAGAGATTTCTTTTTCTAACGTTCTTTCTCTAATTAAGTTTGGGATTAAGAAGCAGTCACTGTATCAAATAAGTACAAAGACCTTGTGTGTAGTTTAATCTAACAAATGACCAGTAGAGGGCAGTGATCTCACATTGGTTGGAATAAAACCATTTTATTTTACCTAAAAGGTTGTCGAAAAGTATCCTAGATTAATCTGTTAATATCCTCACATTTTTTACCTCTCTCTATATATATTAATTGGCAAAGGAGTGACAATTTGTTCAGTACATTATACTATCACTCAGTGGCACTGATTTAGATAGGGTTACTAGCAAATTAATTAAAAAAAAACCACTAGAAACTCAAGAGTTCATAATGTTGAATATGAAAATATAATACATGCTGTGTGGGTGAAGGCTGCAACTTAACCTGGACAATTTACCATAGTTTGTATACTGAAATCACAGTGAGATGGAGAGGTCATTTGTCACTAATATCTACTCTCCTTTTTCTTGTGGAAAATAATAATTTGTCACTAATATCTACTCTCCTTTTTTCTTGCTTTTAATACATATTCTCCACTCTTTGTTTTCTTCTCAAAGGGGTTTTCTCTCAAGGGTTTTCGTTTAAGAAATCACAAAGTGTTAGCAATGTAGTTTAATGCGTTTAAACCTGCTGGCAGTAAGCCTATGAAATAAAATCACGATTGGGTCTCAGCAGAGGTAGCAGTCACAAGCTGAGCCTGTGATGATGTGGGGGAACCTGACTATGCAGAGCTTATGAATTCAAGTTGATAGGGGGAACACTGTGCAAAACTCCATTTTGAATGTGGTACTTGTTTGTCTCTTCTGCTGTCTTCTGCCTCCGCACTGAGGTAAAGCCCAGAGGAGAAATTCTTGCACCTGGCATAGAGCTAATAAGGGAAGCTTATTCGACATAGACAATTGCCCATTCAAATTAAGCAGACTTGGACACAGGTATAATTACCACCTAGGAAAAAAACAGTTTTTTCTAAGTCTGAGCTCCCTGGGAAAGGGAGGTAATGAAGCAGCAGACAACCTGGAAAGGACATGGGTCAAATGCAAGGCTGAACAAGAGTCATCTGACAAAGGGAATGGGCAGTGTTTTTATGTGCCATTATCAGGTAAAGAGAAGAAGGGTACTAGCTGCCGGAGTCTGAGAGACTGCTTGGTTTAGAAGAAACTCGTGAGGAGGGAATCCAGGATATTCCAGAAGATTTTAGCCCAGAGTGGCGAGGAAATCAACAGGGAAATATACACAAATAACTTGTTGTTTTTGTCTGAAACTGTGTGTCCGTTCTGCTATTGAAAGTAAAGAATAAATATACAGTAGTTAGAAACCTTGCAATAGCTATAGTGTGTGTGTGTTATATGATGTGATCTGATTCACCCACCATATGACCCTGAAGAGGTAAACTGTAAACCCAGACTGTCCATGAGGTTGGAGGTCTCAGAGAGGGTGTGTTTAAGTTACTGATGAGTATGGGAGGTCAGCACTGGTCTCTGGCGACAGACTTATAAAAGGAAAGGATAAACTGGATGGCATGCAAGATAAATGGTCTCCTTGAAGAGGATGGGGCTAAAGAGGATGAAAATACTGAGTATAAGCTATAGTGTTTCATAACAAGCCTTTACTTACATTACTAGTATAAATAGCAAATCTTTTGAACTGTAGCATGGAATAGACAGTTGCAGAGAGAGCAAGATAATCTTGTCAGTAACAGGATCTATAAACTTCAGGGGGTAGCCAAGTTAGTCTGTACAGGATAAACTTAAAAAAACAACAAATGGTCTTGTAGCACTTTATAGACCAACAAAACATGTTGTAGATAGTATCATGATACTATCTACATGTTTTGTTGATCTATAAAGTGCTACCAGACCAGGATCTGTAAAGTGCATCTATAAAATCCTAGTCTGAGAAATGAACTTGTTCTAAACTTCTAAAGCCAGACTCTGTCCCCATTACTTGAGCAAGTTTTCTACAAGGATAGATGTAAGGCCTGTAACAATAGCAGCTAGAGTCTTTGGAAGGATCCCTCACAAGTGATGTAATGTAACCCTTTATAGCCTGAACTCTGGCCAGATGATTGGTTTAAGGAAATAAATATGGGTATATCTACACTGCCACCCTAGTTCGAACTAGGGTGGCTAATGTAGGCATTCGAACTTGCAAATGAAGCCCGGGATTTAAATATCCCAGGCTTCATTTGCATGTTCTCCGGCACCGCCATTTTTAAATGTCCCATAGTTCGAACTACCTGCCTGTGGCTACACGTGGCACGGAGTAGGTAGTTCGAATTAAAGCTCCTAATTCGAACTACCGTTAAACCTCCTTGCAGAGTGGCAGAGTAGACATACCCTAACAGTTCTGTGTCAACAGTCTGATTGTCATATCTATATTAAAAGTGCTAAGGTTATTGCCCAAAATAATTGGGGTTGAGTAAATATTTGAAACTGGTACCGAAAGCAAACATTGGTTTGTTTGGCATGAGGCTCCTGCTATCGTTGTGTTTGCACCATGAAATGCATGATAGTGCAAACATAATTGCATTCTGCTGCATTAAAAGATGCCGGCTAGTTCACTGTTGCCAGCAACAAAAAATCCCCCCATGAGATCAGCCCTTTCAGAAATCTTCTTACTGGATCATGAGTAGGAAGCAATATTTTGGGTTCCATGTAGTTACTGGACATTGTGAGCGAAAGCAGAATCTGAACCTTAACCCTCACTTCTTGTGGCTTGTTCATCTCCTGACACATCTCATGTGATAACCAGAAAAAATTGCTCCTGAGCAGGACAATGAGACACAAAAATGGATGCAGCCCTTGAAGAATGTATCTATGGTATCTATCAAGTGCATGCTGAGAATAAGACTTCAAGTGTAGCTCTCCTATTCAGCTGTAGAAAACACCATCAGCACTCAATAAGTAATTGTTAATTAAGCACCCAACTCTGTAACTTAATAGAAGAATAAAGGAACTTAAAGCTCATACTGAATTAATAGAAAATTTTAATAACTTTCAAACTGATAATTCTAGCAGACACACAGACCATATTGTTTTATCTAGCTCTATGCAACTATTATGTACTGCTCTCTTTAACAGAGACTACATGATGTGTGGCCATTGTCAATAGTCCATCAAATGTGGGTAGGAAGACTTGAAAGATGCACCTTTTACCTTGTTTCAAATTCTGTGAATCTGTTTTCTGTTAACTTCAGTGGTTCCTTACTCCATGGCTACGTCTACACTGGCATGATTTTCCAGAAATGCCTTTAACGGAAAAGTTTTCAGTTAAAAGCATTTTTGGAAAAGCACATCTAGATTGGCACAGACACTTTTCCGCAAAAGCACTTTTTGCGGAAAAGCGTCCGTGCCAATCTAGACGTGGTTTTGCGCAAAAAAGCCCCGATCGCCATTTTTGCGATCGGGGCTTTTTTGCACAAAACAGTACTGTGCTGTCTACACTGGCCCTCTTGCGCAAATGATTTGCGCAAGATGGCTTTTGCCTGAACGGGAGCAGCATAGAATTTCTGCAAGAACACTGACGATCTTACATGAGATCGTCAGTGTTCTTGCGGAAATTCAAGCCGCCAGTGTAGACAGCTGGCAAGTTTTTCCGCAAAAGCGGATGATTTTGCGGAAAAACTTGCCAGTCTAGACACAGCCCATGAGTATAACTTGCAAAAAGTGGCCCTTTTTTTGTCTGTTTAGCTTATATACTTGATTCACCAATGTCCTTCTCATTAAATAAGCTCATTTATAACAGTGCACATTAAGAGGAATCTAACCTTCATTCACATCAAGAGTGGACAGGACTTATTCAGTGGGTGTATTTTATTTTAGTTTTTAGTTTTAGTTTTATTTACCTCTGATTCAATCAGCCTCACATCAATTTCATTAAGTCATGTCAAGTGATATCAGACACAGTTGGTTGTGTAACCATGTCTGTTTTCAAATGCTGCTAATTAATGGCAAAGGGAACATAGATTAAAATGTCTTCTGCCTAAAGCTTTTGGTGGGCAAAGTAGAAAAGGACTGTGATTCTATAATTCCATTATTTGTAACACAGCTCTGGTTCCAGCTGCAGTTTAGCCAGAATGTGTGTATATATGTAAATAAACTACCATGCCCTTCTGAAAAGCTATTTCTTTGAGAGAAAGGGGGGATAACAATGATGATATGGAGAGGACTTGTTGTTCTGTATATGAAAGTAAGAAGGCAGAAAAACGAATAAGGGCAAAGTCCCAAGTATGCATAAAAATCCAGAAAAACGGAATGAGGATAGGCAACCAGCAGGCTCTGGAATGCTTGAAAGCTAAAGTGGAGGCCACCATTAAAGAAAGCACTTTTCCAAGTCTCATACATTCTGTACTCCAGAGTTGAACCAACTGGAGCTCAGGGTTGTGGGTGGAGAAAGGTTACATATTGGACCCAAAATAACATAGCTGCTTGCATGGCTGGATTTCAGTTACCTATAATATTATTCACATTTGTGAAGTCCTTGTAAAAACATCATGTTCTAATTCAGTGTGTTTTATGGACCTAGAAAGACTGCTAAGAGGGCAGTTAGTTCAATGGCTACAGAGTTTTTGAAGGCCACACTTTGTTGTTAGCTAGTTTCCTAACTTGGAATTCTGTCTTGGTAAATGAAGACCAATGGCAAAGTTCAATCTTACAAGGATCTCTCTTTTATTCAGGTGAGAATTCTGGCATAGTACAATGGACTATTTGAGTGGGACTCATATGGACATTCAAGAGCTGATTGTTTTACATGTTGATGTATAATTTGCAACATTAGGATATAAACAAGATTTCTTTCTGAACAGGCAAACTAAAGACAATGAGAGAGCCATTCATGTATAACAATGATACAAATTACTTCAGAAGGATTAATGGGCCTGAAAATTGGATAGAATTCTATTCTTTCCAGGTTCTTATATTGTCCTCCTCATATAGTCCTCATTATCATATCTGAGTGCTTTCCAGTTGTGTTTTAAGCAATGTGACAAACATCTGTCATGTGAAGTTTGTTCTTTTCTCAGATTCTTTCCCCAGGGGAAGAATTGTATGAGCCACATAATGTGCTGAGCTTTTGTTTTTGTAGAAATTATTTTAACGTATATGTCGCTGTTTTTATACCGTAACCAGAAGTCCTGATATTATCTGAAGTATCCCAGTATTTAGGTCTTCATCTTCTTTGTGCCATTCCGCTACCCACTCCCCAAGTTAAAATGTGTCATAATTTTTCACACATGCTATCCGGTCACCCTATCTATTATCTGTTTGAGAGAGTTTTTCTGTCTGTCTGTCTTTTTTCAAAAACTCTTAAATGTTAAGAGCTAAGACCACCAAATTTGGAATGTAGCTTAATCTTATCATAACTTAAAGCCAGATAAAGGTTAGGTTGTGCTAGAAAAATGGGATGGGACAGGAATGGGATTGTGTCTTATAAAGCCATGCAGAAAAGAGACAGTATTGCCAGGCAGGTGAAAGAGGCTGGCTTTTACCTTTTATAGTAAAATGTTCCATTGTACCTGAAGAATGGAATTGTGCATCACCTTTCTTCATCATCCTAGTTGTTTTGTTAATCATTTTGATGTTCTGGGCCCACACCATTGAATGGAGTGTAGATAAGGACTGAGGACATGTCTACACTACCCCGCTAGTTCGAACTAGGAGGGTAATGTAGGCTACCGCACTTGCAAATGAAGCCCGGGATTTGAATTTCCCGGGCTTCATTTGCATAAACTGGGTGGCACCATTTTTAAATCCCTGCTCGTTCGAACCCCATGCCGCGTGTAGCCGCGCGGCACGGGGTTCGAACGAGCAGGGATTTAAAAATGGCGGTGCCCAGTTTATGCAAATGAAGCCCGGGAAATTCAAATCCCGGGCTTCATTTGCAAGTGCGGTATGCCTACATTACCCTCCTAGTTCGAACTAGGAGGGTAGTGTAGACATACCCTGAGATACTATCCCAGAAGTATCAGAGGGGTAGTCGTGTTAGTCTGAATCTGCAAAAGCGGCGAGGAGTCCTGTGGCACCTTATAGACTAACTGAAGTGCAGGAGCATAAGCTTTCATGGGCAAAGACCCACTTCGTCAGATGCATGTAGTGGAAATTTCCAGAGGCAGGTATAAATATGCAGGCCAGGTTCAGGCTGGAGATGACGAGGTGGATCCAATCAAGGAGGATGAGGCCCACTTCTAGTAGCTGATCTGGAGGTGTAAATTCCAAGAGAGGAGAAGCTGCTTTTGTAGTAGTTCTGCTATACCAGAAGTGTAGAGTGGAGGAGAGGTCCTATCAGCTCACAGCAGCATGTGTTATTGAGGAAACGTACTGATGCATTCTGTACTAGTTGGTGTTACATAGGGGATTTGGTTTCAGGTGTAGTGTCTGCCTGATGAGAAGTAATATAACATGTATAACAGGTCATCTTTCTCCAAGATGGGACAATTTGTCTCGCAAAATGGAAATGTTAGGAAAGTATTCACAGATGTTGCTATATGAGAGGTTGGCTTCAGTGAGGAATCTAAGGTGTGTCTAGACCAGTGGTCCCCAACCTTTTGTGGCTGCTGGGCGCCCAGGGGCAGGGCCTTTCACGCGCCAGACATCTGGGGGCAGAGCCGCTCATGCGCCATGCTTTTGGGGGTGGGGCCACGCATGCGCCATGCGCCTAGGGCTGCCCACGTGCTGCGCGTCCTGGGCCGGCATCGCGCATGTGCCGTGCGCCCAGGGCAGGGGCCACCCACGCGCCCTGTGCCAGCACTGCACATGTGCTGCACTCCCGGGGCAGGGGCCACCCATGCGCCACACACCCGGGGCCAACACCACGCATGTGCCATGCATCGGGGGCAGGGCCAGCCCAGATGTTTTGGCGGGAGCACATAAATTACCCGGCGGGCGCCATTGCGCCAGAGGCCACCGCGTTGGGGACCACTGGTCTAGACTACATTCCTCTTTTGAAAAAGGACTGTAAATGAAGGAAATAAAAAATGCATATGATGCACAGATTTACAAATCTTGCGCTTTTTTTGCATAATTGCTTTTGATCGCTTTTTTGAAAGTTTTTTTTTAAATGCAGACTAGATGCAATTCTTTCAGAAAAACAATACCCTTTTTCAAAAGAACCCTTGTTCCTGAAAAAATGAGGTTTACAGGGTTCTTTCCAAAAAGGTTTTTTTTTTTTTTCAAAAGAGCTCCGTCTAGACTGTTTTTTTTAAAAAAACTTTTTTCAAAAAAACGATTGGATATAATTATGTAAATGAAGCATGAGATTTGTAAATCTGCACATCATTTGCATTTTCAATTTCATTTATTTACATTCCTTTTTCACAAGAGGAATGTAGTCTAGACACACACTAAGAGCACTTCTAAACAGACTGAATCGGTCAGTTCTTGGTATATGTTGATTGAAACTCTGAATTGCCATTCTATAGGAAATTCCAACATTTCAAACAGATTTTCTTTCTGTTTCAGAACAAAAATGAAAATGTTTTGAATATCCTGTAGAATGGAGGTTCCAGAAACTTTTATTATTATTATTATTATTATTTAGTAACCATTTTGTTTATATATTTTGTAACTGTAGTGGAGCAGTCACTGCCCTGGACTCTGGGGGACTCAATCCAGATCTTCCAGGATCTCCACTGCAGAGCAGGGATCCTACACCTTGAGACCTCCCTGAATGTGCTATGGCTTTCCTGCTCTTGCCTCTGTGGTAGGAAGTCCTGGAGTCCTTGACTCTGACCCAGAGCATGCAGTGAAGCTGCCCCAAAGTGATGGACTCCAGGAGCAGTGTGGCTCCAGTAGCCTGTTGGGCAAGCTGACAGAAAACCAAACAAATTTCCATTGGAACACCAGAGCTGTCAAAATCAAACCCAAAACATTTAAATGGATTCGCGTTTTCCAATTTACAACATTAAATGTTGACATGTCCTAATGTTGTAACTCAAAGCAAGGAAGGATGGACTGTGGCTACAAACCTTTCCAAGTGCATTTTTTGGCTAACTAGCATAATCTCTGTGTCACATTCAACTTCAATGAGCTGTTTTAGATCCATGAGTTGATGCTGTCCAATCACCAGACTATCTTGGTGTTAAGGAATGGTCATATATAGTGATGGCTGAAGAGATCTGTGTGTGCTATTAGTGCCCTTAATGGCTGCATGCCAAAATAAGCCTAGAGACAGAACTGATCTTTGTGGGACACCAAAGAAAAAGGTCTAGCGGTGGAGATGCAGCTTACAATTACTATTCCATGGGGCTGTCATTTCACGAAAGGCTTAAGCAAAGAACATGCAAAAGAGAATGGATAGGGGAAAATATAGTTTATCAACATGCTGCAGATTCTACTCAGTGTCATTTTTGATACAACTGGATTTTTTGGAATGGAAAAGTCATTTTTCTTCACCACCCTCCTGTTCTATTGCTGAAAATGAAGAAGTGCTAAAAATAATTGCTTTAGCCTTCAGTTCCAAGTAGAGTTCCATTCCCCTGCCTGGATTTTAAATGAACCAAGCAAACAGCAACATAGTAGCTTATGTAAAACAAGACCAAGCTATCTGAAAAGAAGAAAAGAAATTCAATAGAGATAAAGAACTTTATTTTGGCTGGAAATAAACATATATATTTGATCCAGTCAATGCTAAGCTTTTCTTTGCTGTTCTTGAAAAATGTATTTTTTTAAAACTATAATCGAAGTTCCTCAGTAGCACTAGATGCTGTTATCTTTTTTTTTTTTTGGCTTTTGTTTTGTAACAAAAATTGATACCCAATGTAAGTCTGTGTATTGTTAAAGGCAGAATAACAGACTTCCTATACACCTCATTTTACAATTTGACTTGACACAAAGCACGAAATAACTGTGCACAACCTTTACTAAGATAATTGGATTTTTGCCATCAGGTAAAGCTTGTTACAATTGTATCCTCTGAGAAAAAATATGCTTTTTAGTTTTAGTTTTATAGAATCCATTTTCTGTAACCTTAAAGGTCTTAAATTCCATTGAGAAATGTGTTATATATAGTGGGTAGATCCTTCGCTGGTGCAAATCAATACAGCTCCATTGAAGTCAACAGAGAGATGACAATTTACACCAGCAGAGTATTTAGCGAAGTGTTTTCAGTCTTATTTATGTCCTGGTAGAAAATTGGTCTAATTTTAAGAATACTTTTCTTTATCTTTCCCTTATTTTCTTTATTGCCTAAACTCTGACAGGGTATGTCTACACTACAGAGAAGATTGAAGCTGCCATTATTGATATTTAAAGGTTTGAATTAGCAGGTCTAGTGAAGGCACACTTATTTGATATGAGAGGGGCACTCTGGTCGATGCCAGTAGTCCTGTTTCCTCAAGGAGTAAGGGATGTCTTAGGGAGAGTGTTCTCCCTTTGACTTTCTGCAGCGTGGACAGTGCCAAAAGTTGAGTAAAGGTACTTTGACTTCAGCAACACAATTAACGTAGCTGAAATTGCGTATTGTTGGGATTTTGTGGTTCCAAAAGAGTCAGATGCTGGGCAGAATCAAGGGTCTTCGATACTTCAATTCAATTCAATTCAACAAGACTTTATTCAATGTGCACAAAGGGAGAGCCCCTGGTACAAAAATCATCCAGAGTCCCTCGAGCAAGGAACCCCTCCCCTTGCTGTTTTATAGCACATGGCAGTTACATAATGGGTTACATAACAAGTTACATAACACAAACCTCTAAACCAATCAGATTTAACCTTTCCATATATGGATTTGTTTGTCACATGCTTGTATTTCTCCAGTCCACATGTTGAGCTCGCCCTCCCTCCCCTTGGCCTTTTCTAGACTGTTTCTAGGGTGGTACGCCACAGCATGCTTCTTTATGCATACCTACTTTCCAAACCACATTTTGTTTAAATGAACACAATGAACACATGCATACCCTTCAGTATCTTAATTCAACCTTATCCTGTAGTGTAGACATACCCTCAGAGTATTTGAAAAGATTTTGATTCTGCATATAGCTTTCATGAAGTGAAACTCAGCTAAGCTATGAATTATATAAATCAGAGATAAAATTTAGCCTCTAAAGCCCAATTTTTAAAGCTGAGGTGTTTAAACATGCAGGTGGTTGCCTACTGTGTTTTTTCAAAAGTCTCTTGGTGCCTAACTCCCATTAATGAGATTCATTTTGGCTTTAGGTAACTTGGAAAACTCCACTTAATGCCCCGCTGCATTGTAATACTTTTAAATACCTTTACAACTTTTGCCTAAAGCCCCAGACCAACAAAGCACTTCAAGCATGTGAGGAGATTTGTTGACTTCACTGGAATCATTAAATAAAAGTCTTCACTAAAGGCTTTAATGCCTTTGCTCATCATAAGAACATAAGAATGTCCATATTGGGTCAGACTAAAGGTCCATCTAGCCCAGTATCCTTTCTATCATCAGTGGCCAAAGCAAGGTGTCCCAGAGAGAGTGAATCGAACATGTAATGATCAACCAACCTCTCTCTTGCCATCCATCTCCACCCTCTGACAAACAGAGACTAGGGACGCCATTCCTTACCCATACTGGCTAATAACCATTAATGGGCTTAATGTCCATGAATTTATCTAGTTTTCTTTTAAACCCTGTTATAGTCCTAGCCTTCACAACCTCCTCAGGCAAGAAGTTCCGCAGACTGACTATGCGCTGTGTGAAGAAGAACTTCCTTTGACATAATATTGACATAATATTTCTTTCTCCATCTTTTATCTATCTTGCCGTCAGGATAAAAATTATATTTTACTGTTACTACATACCATGAAAAGCACAATGGGGTCCAATTTTGCTTGGGAATTTAAGCCCCTATATTTGACAGGTGTACATATCCCCTCTAATCTATGTGTTAAGAGACTCTATTTTCCATTTTTAGTGAACTTCATATTTTAGAAAGGAACATATGTGTTGAAATATAATGTTTCAAGTATTTTGGGATTTCAATAACTCGCTCTGATTTTAATATATAGATTCCTGCTACAAATACCTTTGAGCACATAAACAAATTCTGAAAAGAGTTCTAGAGTGACAAATATTATTTAAAATGGCCCTTGGATTTGACAGATGAATTTTTAAACATGGGATTCTGGAGGCTTGTATGGTAGAACATGGATTATTGTTTTAAAATATAAATCACAAGTAAAAGTCACATAGAAATGTAGCTAAGCTATTGCATGTAAGGAGTTAACAGAACTAGTGAGCATATGAGGAATTAAAACTTCTAACTGCACAATACCCATTAACACAATGGGCTATAGTAACTTAAGAGAGGAGAGAATGTGAGTGCCTCATTCACTTCCATTATGATCATGTCTTTGAGGAAGCCATTTTGATCTCAGTGTGATTCTTTCTGTTAAAATGTTGACTCCACAGCAGTCCTGGCAATCTCAAAAGGTCTTAAATCATTCTAAGAAAACATTGTTGGGTGTCAATCACCAGTTTACTTTCAATTATAGTTTCAAATGTACTTTTGGCAACATCTTCTTTAGGAAAGTAATATCAACTTATTGTCGAAAGAAGACAAATATTACTGTCAAACTTTTCTTTTTATAGTCTCAACATTACAAAAGGGAATTAGAACATGAGAAAAAAATGGGTTTTCCTAGCCTTCAATCAGAGATGTGATAGCATCACGTGCAGATACATCCAAACTAGCTTTAATCTAGATAGTTCAGGTACCATTAGCAGTGAAGCCGTAGTAGCAGGAACTTCAACATGGGGTCTAGACTACAGGATTTTGTCGACAGAAGTTTTGTCAACAGATACTGTCGATGAAGCTTCTGTCGACAGAGGCTACGTCTACACTGGCGTGATCTTGTGCAAAACTCTTTAGCACAAGAGTTCTTGCATTAAAGCAGTTGCGCAAGAGAGCATGCTTTTGCACAAGAGATGTGCTTTTGCGCAAGAGCATCCTTGCCAGTGTAGATGCTCTCTTGTGTAAGAAAGCTCTGATGGCCATTTTAACCATAGGGCTTTATTGCGCAATAAATTCATGTTGCCTGTCTACACTGGCCTCTTGTGCAAGAACAGTTGTGCAAAAGAGCTTATTCTTGAACGGGAGTGTCAGAGTTCTGGTGCAAGAAGCCCTGATTTCATACATTAGAATGTAAATTTACTTGCTCAAGAATACATGGCCAGTGTATTCAGGCAGCAAGTTTTTGCACAAGAGCGACCGCTTTTCCACAAGATCGCGCTAGTGTAGACATAGCCAAAGAGCGTCTAGATTACATCCAGTTCTGTCAACAAAGCAAGCCACTTTGTTGACATGACAGTGTAGATGCAAAGGACAGTGTAGATGCAATAACACCTTCCGTTGACAGAACTCTGTCGACAAAAGGCGTTATTCCTCGTAGAATGATGTTTACAGCTGTCGACAAAACTGCTGAGTTCTGTTGAAGTTATGTTGACAGAACTCAGCGGTAGTGTAGACGAAGGTATAGTTTTGTCAACAAAAGTCCACTTTTGTCAACAAAACCCTGTAGTCTAGTCACACCCATGGTCTAATTGCCCATGTAAGTACTCAAATGGGCTTCCCATGCTACCAGAGCTTTCCTGTTGTAGGTTCTCAAGCTAGATAGACCAGCTTGGGTATGTTCACACATGCTGTAGCCATGCCACACAAATGCAGTATAGACATATGCAGTGTTATTTTGAAATCTATAGCAAATAAACAAGAAGGCACTTATTCAGAGCTGCTTTCAGCACTAATATCTTAAGTATTTAGTCAGTTGAATTCACTATTCATCTGGGTAAAGTTATTCATGTGCATAAGTAAGTCCTTGTCTACACTTATCTTCACCATCAATCTATTCAGCTATGCAAATACTGAACACTCACCACAGCTGAATACTCTCCACAGTGTCCTGCATGTGGTAAGGTCGGCAGAGGCAGCTCTGCCATTGACATTGGTTACTCTTCTTGTCTTTGTGGAGTATTAGCATTTACAAGAGTACTTTCAGAGATTGATTTATCACATGTACAACAGGCACAATAAATTGATGGCTGGTAGATCAATCGCTGCAGTTTCGATCCACCATGTAGTGGAGACAAGGCCTAAGATTGAGTCCCTGGTTTGTCTAGGATGTAGATATTGTCAGCCAACTGTTGTAACACTGTTATAGCACTTGAGACATATTTAAAACCCTCAGATTCCTAGAGCTGAATACAGTTTTCTCCCTGTTGAGCTAATGGAACATCAATAGTCATAAAAAGAATTTTTGAATTCTAAATTGCAACTGATCATTGGGATAGAATATACATAAGTACAGTATTTGAATCCAGTCTTGTTGACATCAATAGCAGAAAAACCTTCTTATTGGGCTCAGTGGGAGTAGACAGGGCCCAGAACTATTCACAAAAAGATAATTAACATAGTTTAATTAAAATCTAGTTATTTGAATCTAGCCAGTGTGTAAGATGTGAAGTCTGAAAAGGTACTAATGTTCCATTTTGGCTACAGAGAGAGAAATGATCAACAAAAATCCAAATTTAGTAACAGAGAAGTTTTTATTGAAGCGCTGTTAATTCAAAATTACTTAGAATTTGATTCACACTTTGCACAAACTTTATCTTTAACTCTGTTCTAGTGCCATGATGGACTTATTAAAAGCTGGAAGACAAAGGAAAAACAACCAGCATAGGATTATGGATTCATTAAGTCTTTTCAACAATAACATCTAACTGTAGTGTAGGCTACAGCATGCATGAGTAAGAGCTATAGATTTCAGTTCATTCATTTTATCACCTTAATAAATGGTAAACATTGCATTTTATATGGTGAAACACACACTACAACCTATTTACTTTGTTTGCTATTATGTTACTTTTACACAGTATAGTATGTGTTAAACACATAGGCACTCATATTGCCTTTAATAAGGTACAAGATCAGACTTGTTTGATGTGTGGAAAATAAAGATTTTTCCTCTTAGCTATACTAGTTTTAAAGGGCAGAAAAATCTAAAGTTGTGATTTGGAGGAGTATGAATTAGTCTGGGTATTTAACAACTTTCATATCAGTATGCGGATAGCATTGTCTCCAAAAACAATTTTCCTGGGAAACAGATGGCACATTACACTGGTAACAGTTTTGGTGTGATTCTTAGAACTAACATGGCATTTCTGACTTGATGCCTAGAACAACTTCCCCCAATATATGTTTGAACGACCCACTATTGTGTATTTGGATGCTAAAACGGCAGCTGTTATTGTATCTTCTTTTTTTCCCAAATATGAACTCTTATGTGCCTTCACTTGCACCTGTGCAACTGAGGTGTCAGTTAGACATATCCATAAATATTGCTTAAAATGTGATTATTTTTCTTGTATGAGGGACAAAGCTGTCTTGCCACGTTTGCTGAAGCCATTCTTACACCTCAGCATGAAAGAGAAAAATTGAGACTTCCTTATAATGATTGTGCAATGTGAAACAAATTGTTTCAGATTATGATTCCCTCCATTTTAAATTGTTCCTTTGTTTAGACTGGAGTTTGCTGATGGTTTCTTCATTTATCTTTCCTGGGCTAACACTTTACTGAGCATGTTCAAGGCATTAGCCTTGTTCAGATTTGTCAACCTTGACCTTAACTCAACATTAGCTCATTGCAAACCTGACACTCTTCATTTCTCAGTCCTACTTTTTTTACTAGAGTTCTCAGAGACAAGATTAGATACTTCTGTTTGTATGAGAGAGAGAGATCAAAAGCTGATATACAGTGTTGTATTCCTCACAGTGGGACCTTTTGTTCAATAACCTGTCCTTTAACTGGACTACTCATAACATCTTCTAGATTAACCAATTTTTTTCTTTTCTTGTGCACATTAAAATCCATAGCAGGAAACTATACAATCATTTGAAGTTGTTAATCACACTAATGACATTTGATTGCCATCTTAGCTGTAATTTATTTTCTTGGCTTCTGTGCATTTTGTATTATTTATTATTTGCATTACCATTTCTGCTGGCACTTGTTCAATATTGCACCCTATCCTTGGATATGTCCTAGCGTAATTAATAATAACTTGACGGCAATAGCTGATTAACTATCAGAATGATGCTACACTGTATAGCATAGTGGTTATTTTTTCTCGAGAAATGGACTGAAAAGTTGTAGTTCAGCTATATATATAGACTTCATTTCAGCCGAGATTCAATTTGACAGTGTCAAAATCTCATGAGCTAGTTTTGCAATATTGTAACCAATTACAGTAAAAATGGAGATTAGCTTGCTTCTAGGTCTCAGACTTTAGTCCCAATCAAAATCACAGAGGCGATTTTAGCTCAGCAAACTCCAGTACAACACATACTCCACCATGAAATGTGACCAGTTTCTTGATTAAAGGTTTACATTCTCACTCACCTCTAGTTTTCTCATATAACCAGAAAATCCATATTGAAGGCATTAGTTTATAACCATCTACAAAAAATGAGAGAAGTTCTTGCATTTCTCTCAAACATTAGTCCGTTACACATCCATGGGAATGATACCAGATATCTAATTATTTCAGATGCAATCTTATTCTGACAAGAATATCTCATCTTCATTTCCTAGAAAAAAAAGTTAAAGGTTCCTCCCTTTCACCCCGGTTTGTTTGCAAATAAATCTTTGTGAGTGAACTGGTATCATCTTGGTGATCTTCAAACAGTATTCAGTAAAAATGTAAGGTCAAAGTATGTGTTCCTTAAATGAGCAAAATTCCTGTTGAAGTCAATTTGAATTTAGTGTGACAGAATGTGGACTAAATTAATTAAAGTGAGAACTTGCCAGAAACTTTATTGGTCCTGAAGGAGTATTTTTCCAGTGATCAGTGCTATCCTTCATATAGTGATGGACAGCCAGAATGAAAGTTAGAGTAATCTTTAAGTTGAACTTCTTTCATAAATCTTTCCCCTTTTTGGTGCATTATTTCTTAGTGTATGCTGATCTAACAAAAGGTAACAAAACATAATGAAAACTTATCTTCACTGATGTAAGCTTACAGGGGAGCAATATCAGCTTTAAATTGACTACTTACATTTTAATTCCCATGACAGCTATCTTATCATGCCATTATGTAGATTTTAGTTTTTCTGAAAATAAACTTCAAAAGAGGGAATAAAACTTTTTAATGACGTTATTACTCAGCCTTGCGTATGTCACCAGTATTGGTTTGTTTTCTTTGGGAGGTGGTGATTATTGTTGTGTTTTTCTCTTATTTTTGTCCTCAGAATGTGAATCAGGTGAAATTATATAGGTTGGAAATTTTATATAGGGTGAAATTTAAAAGAGTGAGCATGAATAAATATGCACTTGGCAGAAATACTCAGAAGGGAGCTCGAACATTGTGCTTGACAGCTGATTCTACAGTAGGTCAAATATCTGTGAGCTGAAGGTTGTCACTTCCAGGGTATTCTTTCTGTAACTGTCTGAAAAGGTGTCCTTTGTTTAAATTCACCTTTTAAACTGCTATTCTCAGGAATTGCTAAATGTTTCAAACCTCACATCATTGCCAAACCCTAAAACTTTAGGTAGAGGAGGTATCCTATTGTTTATCTTCCTAACTCAGAATGCCCGCTTTGCAAATACTACAGTAATATTTGCATTGCCAGAAAGGATTTGAAAATTTGAGTCGAAATCAGAAAACTGGACATTTATTCAAACACTGAACTGAAACTGGCATGCAGATGGCACAAACTCATTACATACCAAAATGCAAGGAGTTTCACACATCTCGACATAAATCACACAGATACAAGCTCTCCATGATGCTCACCTAGGCTAGGCACAATGCCTCCTCTCCCTGTCTCCACACCGACTCTGCTAGAACAGTGCAACCCCATGAATAAGAGGCAGAACTTTCTCAGAAGCTACCCTACAGCTGTAGAACCTCCGAAGAGATTGGAACTACCTCAAATCTAATAGCTTTCTAATTAAAATGTAAAATCTACTTCCTTCATTTGGCTTTCTTCCCTACCAAAAAAGTATGCTATTATAAACCAACAAAAACATGTTGAATAAAAAAATTACAAAAATTGAAGAAGTTGGATTTTCAAGAGAGTTGAGCTCTCACTTTGACACTTAAGTTAAGGCTAGGTTTTTTTGTTTTTGTTTTTTGTTTTTTTTCTAGTGTACTGATTGAACACTTTTGGAAATCTGGCTTTACTATACAATATCTTTAGAATTTTTAAGATGTTCAGACCACCCTGATCTGCATGGTGCAAATGCCTACATAGGCAGAAATGCCTTCATCACATATATGAATTCACTTTTGAGTTTTGCGATTGCGTTCTTTCCTTTTCCTGTAAATTAAAGCTGTTAAGAGAATAGGGCCCACTTAGAGAAAACTGCTAACGGGCTGCTCCAGTTTGTTTATTTAATGGCTCTGATGCCATGAGCCTCACAGCTCCTATTGGCTCCAGTTTGCCATTTGCAGCCAACAGGAGCTGCAAGAAGCAACGGCCTGAGCCATGCCATTTCCCGTTGTTCCCTTTGGCTGCCAATGGCGAATCGCAACCAATGGAGGCCAGGAGGCTCTATGCCTGTGGAGTGTTAAATGAACAAACTGAAGTAGCCCATTAGCAGCTTTGTCAAAGTGGGATTGTGGCCCACTTTGAGAAACACTGCTATGGAAGGAAATACTGAATTATGTGAAGCCTACCTTAGTGACTGCTGGCATGCCATTTTACAGTGTGTGACTGTGAGGTGTGTCATCACTGAGGAGAAATTTAAAAAGAGAGCGAAAGCTGGAAGAAGAATGTGGTAGGATCCCTCTCCTACACTGAATGTGGGGCTCAACATCCCTGTAAACTTCTGAGGTTGAAATATTGACCTTACTGAGGTAATTAGAAAAATTCCCATTGATTTCAGTGGGGCTGGGATTTCAACTCCAGTACCTCCTGTTAAGTTGTGAGCAACCCTTAGTCTTGTCATTCTATAATGCTCACTGTTTTTATTCAGAAATAGCACTGGTAACAGTGCTACTGCAATCAGATCATCCCAAGCCTATACAAATTCTGGAAAGGATGAGGACAGCATTAGAGGAACAGCATTAGTAATAATTCTGGCACTTCCGCATCACCTCAAGACTGCAGAGATTCTGGATTTGAAGAGAACCTTCTTGCATTTGTACTTGGGCGGTGTTAACTATAGTAGGAGAGGGGTTTAATTCTGACACTATATTCAATTCCCTTAGGGTAAATCTACACTAGCCCCCTAGTTCGAACTAGGGAGGCTAATGAAGGCGACTGAAATTGCAAATTTCATCTACACACGGCAGTGAAATGGGAATTTGAAGTAAACCCCTAACTCGAATTAGCTGTTACTCCTCGTGTAATGAGGTTTAACAGCTAATTCGAGTTAAGGGGTCTACTTCGAACTCCCATTTCACTGCTGCGTTTAGACGCGGGCAGTTATTCCAGGCTAGTGAGTTTCCAAAATGGCGACCGCCCGGGGAACATGCTAATGAAGTGCGGGATATTTAAATCCCGCACGTCATTTGAAATTTCGGTCACCCTCATTAGCCTCCATAGTTCAAACTAGGGGGCCAGTGTAGACGTACCCTTAGTGTGTGGCTACACTGCACCTTTACCTCAAAACTGAGTAGCTCATTTCAAGGTAATTTCAAAATAGCTTATTTTGAAATTTGGCTCTGTAAATTTTGAAATAAAGTGCTATTCTGAAATGTCCCTTAACCCTCTAGGAATGATGGTTACAGGCATACCAGAATAGCGTGCCCATTATTTCAAAATAGTGCCTCAGTCTAGATGTAGCCTTAGTGTTCCTACAGCACATTTTTTTTAAAGTGGACATTACATACTTCCCAAACACGGAGTTTAAATTAGTGCAATTAATTGTTATTTGTCTGGCTAGATTTTCTGAATCGTGCTGGTACTGACCACTCTCAACTTTTTCAGTGATTTTTTTTTTAATCTACCTCTGAGCAAGTTGGGGGGCTGGTATACATCCACCAGATTGCACCTATGCACCTCCTCCTATCACTATTAAGCATGAATAACATTTTAAATAGTTAGCCCTATGTTATCTCACATTCTACATAGGATGAAATTGCAGAACAATAAAATCTCTCCTCTACCATTCTGAAAGTTTTCTAGAGTTGTAAATTGCTGGACATCAGGAAATAAAACACAATAATAATACTTTTTTTCTAGCAGTCTTCATCAGCAAATCTCAAAGGAATTTACAAAGCAAGTCAGTGTCATGATGCTCATTAACCAACTGCTACTTAAAAGCTTTGTATGAAAGCTGAAAACTATAGTAAATGTTCATGGTAACTTAATTTCAGTTTAGAATATTTCATTGGATTGCCATACGTTACTTGCGTAGGTTTTCAAATATGCCTGCAATTCATAAAAAGATTCTGTACTGTGTCAAAATTCCAAGAAGATTGCATTAGTAAGTTGGGGTTTCTAAGACAAAAAGCAAACTTAAAGCATATTTGTACAGTCAGCTCCATAACCACTTTTGCTTAACATAGAGACAATTTAAATATCAATGCACTTTTTTTCCTCAATATGGAATCAAATTCTAGTATATTACCAGTGGAAACCCTAAAAAAGTTATTTAAGTGGGTGGTATTAAGCTCAACTGTTTCAACCAAAATTTATACACCAGAGAAAAGCAAGATCTTGAATATTCACATTACAGCTCATTGAAAAGGCAATGGGCTATGCAACAAGATTGACAACAAAGGGAAAAATGATGAGGAAAATTGCCTTACTTATCTGCTAGAGTGCTCTTGACTGCCAACTATAATTTTATGGTTCATTATATATATAAAAATACCATTAATGTTAGTACTTGTGTATCATAATCATACAAAGAAGAAAAAAGTTAGTTGAAATGTGCTCCATTTTTAATCAAGACACTATAATTGTGTGTTTTTCAGGCATCATCAATTTCCATCAATTTTACTGCTGCAAAAATAATGTGCTGCAGTAGTTCTTATAAAGATCAATTTCTATATGACATGCATCAACTGTAGGAATGTAAACTGTAAATAAACAGTGACACCATTTATCTTCTATGTGCATCATGAGCTTTCAATAGGAAGAGTGGAATCACTGTTTTAAAATTCCCATTGTATCAGATAACTTAAAAATAACAGTCATTTATGCTCTGTGAAATGCAATGTAGCAACCAATAGTAGCATTGGAGTGGGGAAAGGCAGTTGTCATCCTATCCATAATATTTCTATGCTTCCAAAATTCACTAGTCAAAGTAGATAAAATCTACTGAAATAAAGGAACCTGTAACAATACTTTGCATGTGAGTTTGAGTCAAGCACATGATGATCTCAAAGCATTTTCACACCTTAATGAATTACGGCTCATAACAACAAATGAGATATGGAATTATACCTATTTTTCAGTTGTTCCAGAGAGATGCTTAGTAATTTGCTTGAACTTCTATAGGAAGTATTTGATAGAGCCAGGATTAGACCAAAATCTCTTTATTTCTACTTCTTTATTGTACACACAATAAAATATATTGGTCCTAAATTGAAATATGTAATTATTAGATTATGTATACTTCATGATTTCAGCTTTAGATCTTTTATTTTGTTTTGTGATTCCACAAAAAGAATTGACTTTAAGAAACTTTTAACACCTTCTGTTAGGAATGTGCTCTGAGTTTTCAAGGCATTTTGTTGTCTGAATTTTGTTTCGGTGTGCAATTGATCATACATAGCCTTGTTTTAGTCCCTTTATAGTTACTTCCTCTTATTGGTTTGGAATGTTTACCTATCACTAATGATTATTATGAGCCTAATTCTTACCCAGTCTAATTTCACTATATTTGGTTTCCTCTCTTTTTAAATGAAGTCTCCTGTTCTAAGAACTGGTGTGCACCTTTCTTTTCCTGTCCATGGCTGTAATCTCAGACCAGATTCTTGACAGACAAGTATTGTTCTGCATTTCCATTCTGAAGATGAAGGTTTTATTCATTTGCTGTTACTCTCTACATGGCTTAGGCCAGGTCTACTCTGTGGGGGTATGTCTACACTACAAAGTTAGTTCGAACTAACGGACGTTAGTTCGAACTAACTTTAATAGGTGCTACACTAGCGCTCCGCTAGTTCGAACTTAATTCGAACTAACGGAGCACTTAGTTCGAACTAGGTAAACCTCATTTTACGAGGACTAACGCCTAGTTCGAACTAGCTAGTTCGAACTAAGGGCTGTGTAGCCCTTTAGTTCGAACTAGTGGGAGGCTAGCCCTCCCCAGGTTTCCCTGGTGGCCACTCTGGCCAACACCAGGGAAACTCTATGCCCCCCTCCCGGCCCCGGACCCCTTAAAGGGGCACGGGCTGGCTACGGTGCCCGTGTCAGGTGCAAGCCTGCCAGCACCCAGCTAGCAGACCCTGCACCTGGCACGGCACAGAGCCATCCACCCGATGCCCCCCAGCCCACCCCCTCTTGCCGGGACCAGGCTGGCGGCTCCTGGGAGCTTGCCCTGGACCGCAAGAGGCGGGCACCTTCCTGGGCTAGTGCGGACATCGTGGACCTCGTCCACGATCTCCGCACTAGGCACAGGAAAGTGGCCGTCTAGGGCAGGAGAGCTGCCAGCCTGGCCACCCAGGAGCAGGTGTGCATGAAAATCAAGGGGGTCCACTGAGACCCCCGACCCTGAGCCCTGAGCTTACAATGGCCGTCCTGGGTCAGACCAAAGGTCCATCTAGCCCAGTAGCCTGTCTGCCGACAGCGGCCAACCCTAGGGACCCTGGAGGGGATGGACCGAAGACAGTGACCAAGCCATTTGTCTCGTGCCATCCCTCTCCAGCCTTCCACAAACTTTGGGCAGGGACACCACTCCTACCCCCTGGCTAATACCACTCCATGGACCCAACCTCCATGACTTGATCTCACTTCCCTTTAAACTCTGTTCTAGTTCTAGCCTTCACAGCCTCCTGCAGCAAGGAGTTCTGCAGGTTAACTATTTGCTTTGTGAAGAACAACTTTCTCTTACTAGTTTGAAGCCTGCTACCCATTCCTTTCCTTTGGTGTCCTCTAGTCCTTCTATTATGGGAACTCATGGAGAACTTTTCTGAATGCACCCTCTCCACCCAACCCCTGCTTTTAGAGACCTCTATCCTGTCCCCCCTCTGTCTCCTCTTTTCTAAGCTGAACAGTCCCAGTCTCTGTAGCCTTTCTTCATCTGGGACCTGTTCCCAACCCCTGATCATGTTAGTTGCCCTCCCTTCTCCCAGCCTTTCTCTTCCCCTCTCCCACCTCCTTTTCCCAGTCTCCCCCAGTTTTTTTCAATAAAGACAGAGTCAATGTTGGAAGAAACGTTATCTTTATTTTGTACATCAATAAGAAGGGGGGCGAGGGAAGGTTAAGTGGAAGGAGGTGAGGAAGGAATGGGGTACAAGCCCCCGATGGGGAGGACTGGGCTGGCTCTGCGGGCTTCTGGGGGTGGAAGCTCTCCTGCAGCCCCCCAATTACCCCCTCTCCCCAGATGGCAGCCTGTGGCAAGTGCAGCCGGGCTGATGGCCGAGTGGTGTGATGTGCCCAGTGTGGGTACTCCGGGCACTCCAAGCCAGAACTTGTTTGCAAGCGGGGCACCCCTTAGAACTGTCTGTCCGGGGTGGGGGTTGGGATCCTTTAAGCGCAGCCCTCGGCTAGCCTGAGACAGCATCTCCACGCTCTAAGTCCTCCTCTGATACCCTGCCGGCACTGCTTCCGGCCATCCTTAAGCCCTGTTCAGAGTCCACTCAATGTGGACTTGCTAGTTCGAATTAGCAAAATGCTAATTCGAACTAGTTTTTAGTTCTAGATGCGTTAGTTCGAACTAGCTTAGTTCGAATTAACTAATTCGAACTAAGTTAGTTCGAACTAGCGCTGTAGTGTAGACGTACCCTGGAAGAATGTCAACCTAAGACGCACACCTCCAGCTACAAGAATACCTAATTGGAATTGACGTACTTTAAGTTGAAATTCTCCAGCATCCCCATTGCAGGAGGTTAATGGGAGAAACTCTCCCACTGACTTCCCTTAATACTCGCAACTCTGAGGAGTACTATGATCGACGGGGGAACTATTAGCGGTCAAATTAGCAGGTCTTTACTAGACCTGCTAAATCAAGCCCTGGAAGGTCGATCTCTGGAACGTTGATCTCAGAGTAAGAGGACTTGACTTTAGATGCAGACTTTCCACCATGGCCATATAGAGTACCACAGGCATCAAATCTTGTCATACAGTGAGGTATGGGGATATGATAGAGCTGATGATTCTATCATTAGGTGGATCACAAATCTGTTTTCCCACTAGGGGCTGCAATAGTGTCCTGTAAAAATTCTGTCCTTCAACTGAATCCACCCAAGGATCCATCCTGTATCAAGCTCAGCCACCTGTGTTCAAGCATCAAGGGAAAGATCATAGAAGGGAACAAAAAATAGCCCTCTTCTAAAGCGGTGGGAGATGGCGAGGAGGGGAATTATTTTTTCCTCCTCAAAATAAGGAAGTTGAGGGCTTTAACTAGCTTCAGAATACCTGGCCAATCCACCCTGAAAGAAGTTAGCAAACTTCCTGCCAAGTACAGTATAAACATTTTTTTCTCTCCTAGCCTTGTCCTAAAAGATATCACAAAATAAAATTCTTGTAAGTAAACTTTGAAAGGCATATGCCATGAGAGAGAGTTTCTGTTTGCTAGCTTGTATTAGTGCAAATACATCATCAAAATGACATTACTTTGATGATCTATTAGTGCAATACTTCATCTGTGCTAGTGCAATATACCATCAGACCCATGTTGCTTTGATGATGTATTTCTTGGTAAAATAAGGTCAGCTGTCAAAGCCCCATTCTAAAAATTGTAGCTCTGAAAGTTTTGTTGAATGGAAGGGGGCAGGAAATAGTCCATTCTGTTCTTAAAGAATAAGTTTTTCAGTGCACTGAAGGGAAGGATAAGACTGAAGCTGAAAAAATGTATAGGATCTGGTAAGTCATTAAAAAAAAATAGCCAAAGTGGCAGTGCCCAGAATCTACGCTGACTATTAGCTGTTGGCTGAAATTCCCCCAAAATTCAAGCATCTATGATAAGGTAAAATAACAGTATCCATGATCCTTTCAAATTGGGACTATCCAGAAAAAAAGAAGGTCACTTGGTAGGAGATGCAGGATGCTGCAAGTTTTCCCGCGTAGCATGAATAAACACCTGGAATGATTCTTTGAAAAAATCTCACCATAGAAAATATTTGTCAGAGTATGCTCATTCCTCCATGCATCCTTTTTATAGATATGTAACAAATGTTACTGTGTAGAATGTGATAATGTATTCCAAAGTGATCTTTAACACTGATATTTAAAAATCTGTTCGTACATGCACAAAGTTGTAATTCCATGTCTGCATGCATACATTTTCCCCACTGTATAGGGGGAAAAAAATCCCATTTTTTTCTTTAATTTGTATTGGTTATGTGAATCTAAACATGACTTTGGTCTGCAAAGGGTAAAATAAAATAGTTCTAAAGCAATATGTGCTAACATTTTTTTTTTTTTTTGGTAAATCCCAACACAAATATTTAGATGAATGCATTCTTATTTGTTTTCCACTCAGCACTTTAAGTGACATTTTAGTAAGCAGTCATAATAAAAAAGGATTAGTGAAGGAGCTGAAGAAATTATTTCTCAGTTAGACAGCAGCCTGCTGTTATCTCTAATCTAAGACACACTGGATAGAGGTCATCTTTTGATCAATGAGGTGAATTTCATTTTATAACGCTGAAAACAGACAGAGAATGGCACAATCAAGTGCTTTCAAACACAAAACAAAAGCAGCTGGAAGTGATGGAGCAACCATAACAAAAACAAACAGATTTTTTATCATTATGTATAGGATATTTTACAAGGACTTTGGTACAGGACTAGGATGATATCCCCCAGAGATACAGAATCATATGAAGATTTATTATCATTTTATCTGCATAGGATAATTTTCTATGCTTGGTTATTGGACATTTATTTTCCCCTAGAAAGTTACAATCAAAGGTTCTCTCTTATATAGAGAATAAACAATTCGGTTTGCAAGTTGCTTTGCAAGCAAAAGTTTGATTTGCTCTGTGGCAGCGGTGGCAATAACTGGCCCACAGGCTGGACATGGTTTGCCAGGGTGAGCTCTTAGTGGGCCGCTGTCACTGTATTTACCTGTGTCTCTGCAGGTACTTGCAGTCTCAGCTTTCATTGGTCATGGCTTGCCATTCCCAGCCAATGGGAGCTGTGGGAAGTGGTGTTCTGGTCCACACTGTTTTCCACAGCTCCCTTTGGCCAGGATCCATGTCCAATGAAATCTGCAAGTGCTCGTACCTGCAGAGGTGCAGCTAAATACAGTGGCAGTGGCCCACCAGGGGATAACCCTGCCAAACTGTCTCTGTCTTATTACCCAGCTCTGTTTTGTGGCATGACTTACTGTGGGAGTCTCCAGTATCGAAGAAGTATGCTATGCATCACTGCGTGACTGTAAAAATAATCTGACAATATTGTTATTTCACTGCTTTCAGAAGCTCTATCACAGTCATGTTTTGTTGATGTTGATGGGCTAGGCTGTGTAATCTCTGTGACTGACTCTGCTCTGAATCTATTAATGGTTAATTCACGGTACTCATGAGTGTGCCGTCCTGAAGCACCATTAAAATAGCTCCCCATTTTGTGGTGCCCCCAAGATATCAGTGGAGAATCTCAAATGTTATTAGGAAAGATTTCTGCCACTCCTTCCCCATCCTGCACAAATATATTACTTATTTTTTTCATTGTATCCTAACAATTATTTTGTCTTCTATCTGACCCAAGAGGATTAACGGCATATGACTTAGCAATAGGTTAAAAACATTGTAAACAGATTATAGGTTGAACCTCTCTAGTCTGGCACCTTTGGGACCTGAACAGAGAAGTTGTCATGACATGGGAGGTCAACATTGTCTAGTAGCATTACCTACACTTCCACTGCTTACTGGGCTTTTAAATTGTGTTGGACCATGGATGTTGCCAGACCAGAGAATGCTGGACTAGAGAAATTCAACATGTATGTGATTCTAAGAGAGGTATATGTATTGGGGTAACCATTCTACAACTTTGGAGTTCAGTATCATTTGCATTTCCATGCCTTTAAGATAGCAGAGATGTTGAATCTCAGAAGGCACAGCTTGTTGGAATGTGTGTTCTTGGTTGTTTCACCTTCAATCGCACTTAGAGAGGAAAAAATTAAGTTTGTAGTAAAGATATTTTCCACTGAAAAATTTTGTAAGATACAAATCTGATTAATTCCACTCAAACTGGTCTTCCATTCAGGTGTGAAATAGTGTAATGAGTCTAAATAAGAGGAAGTCAGGGAAGAAAACAAGAATGTTAACGCTAAGTGGATGGACCAATGCAGAAGAGGATGAAATTAGTGAAATGGAGATGAGGAAGAGAGATTCTACTTGATTTCCCACATCCCACATCTGGTAGATAGATAGACCAGTAAATAAGCATCTATATATGTCACAATGAATCAGGAATGCATATATTCATATATGCCTGCCCTGCCATCTGTAAAACAAGTAGTGACAAAAAATATTACTTGGCGGAGGTCCTTAGAGCAGCATCAAAACCATGCTTCCATCTCATGCAAATGTGTGCTACTGGAAGGGGGTTCTCTCAGCCAGTGCGCTGCAAAACTGTACCATTGTACATCCTTCTTTATGCTCAGTTCTATGTACAGATAGAGCATCTCTATAAACGTATCCTGGTATACCTGAAAATCAGAACACGGAGGAGTTCAAGAGGACAGTTTTTTGCAGTTATGCCCTCAAGAGGGTGCGCACATAAAAAGAATATTTTTCCCCTTTTCTATCTCTAATCAAATTCAGGGTTAACTTGAGTAATTTGAAATCAGGGTAGAGTGGGTCATCGCTGTTTGGCCTAAGTGTATCAATATTAGCAGGATTATGCCAGCTTTATAAAACTACAACTGATGTCAACTAAGAATATTAAAGGTCAGATCCTATTCCTGTTCACTACAGTACACTTTACTCTTATTCCAGTTAGTGCCTGATTCAAAGTTTATTGAAGTCAATGGAAGAAATCAAATCTGATCAGTGCATTTGAATGTGTCCTCCATGCTATTTCTGGGGGCGAGTGGTAGATGAAAGTACCATGCCTTGAGTAGCCAGTGGGGGAATTCCTGTGCTTCTTAATATGAATTTAACTTAACTGATCACAAGCAAATAAGGTTTGCAAGTTTAGGTCCATACACTGTAACATAAAAGAAAATAAAAGAAGTGGGCTGAGAAGCAAATCAGAACATGCCCAAACCAAAAGAATCAAGTTCAGATCAAACAATACTGAAATATTTATTTAATAAGATATTGATGCAAATCACAATCAGCTTTCAAATAATTTCCCCTGGTTTCCTTGCATGCATTTATTACTATTAGACACAGCAATCAGCTTTGCTCCCAGAATGCCCCTTCAGGAACTGTTCCCATTCAGCTGGATTCTGCATAAATATAAAACAGGAGACATTTCCTGCCTCACACAGCTGACATCATGAACCTTCTTCATCATAACATGTAGAAGAGCAAACTTTGATTTAAAGAGCAAAGCCGAGTTAATTCCACCAGCAAAATCTAAAGAGCACACTCAATAGGTTTCTGAGATAGACCTACCTGTCAATGTAGATTAACCTGGACACTCTCTGCATCTTTCAGTTCTTTGTGTATCAAAAATCAGATGTTCCTGGACTGACTCCAGGCATTCAGGAATTCAGCAAATTGCAAGGGTAAACGGACTAACATGTCTCCAGCTTACATGACTTGCAAACTTCAAAAAGTCTAATTTTGTGGAGTGTCTTTGATCTCAGTACTGTTATTCCATTGGCTTTGATGTCAAATGCCTGAGGTTACTTCAATGATACCTTAAAGTATCTGACATCCTATTAATTCTATATATCCATTTTAAGATTTGTCATATTACCTACTGGCCATTTTCTGTTACATGTTATGCAGCGATCTGCAGATTGCTCTGTTAGTTACTTACATAAAGTAACCTGTTACAAACTACTGATTGAGGAGTTTTCAGAAGTAATCTAGTAAATGTTGGTTGATCAATCAGAGGTTATTAGTTTTGTATGAAAGCAATCTTTTTATAATGCTTGAGGATGCATTTATGCTTCATCTCACTTTTCGTTATTAGAAATCAGCAAAGCTAGTTTACGATGGGACTTGCCCAGTATTGCTCTGGTCTTTAATTCAAATAATTTTTTTTCTTCATTTAAATATTTTTTCTGGAATGGGGATGAGGAGTTCCATGTGTAGGCTGCCCCAGAGAGAGAGAACAACCCTAGTTCTCTCTCACCGCAGAAGCTTGAGGCCAGGTGGGAAACAGGCATCATTGGTCACTGTATCTTCAGCAGGCACAGCTGGGAGATAGGTGCATGTCCCTTGTTGGTGGAACAGACAGACAAACAGACATGCAAACAGATAAACTCTCTGAACTATATAGTAGATAGCTGTCCCTTTCTCCACCCCTTCCCCTGCTGGTCCAATGGGGTTATAGCTGCCCCATTCTCCATCTCTGGCCCTTTGCTCCCTCCTCCTCTCCCCATGGTCATTTTTCAGTATAACTGTCCCTCCTTCCAGACCCCTTTTTTTCCATTTTATGAGGAAAAAATCAAATTCCAGGTACATTCCATTGTCCTGGGACAGCCCAACTGTTACCTTGTTTTAAATTATTAGAAGAAGATACTGCTTACAAATTTGGTGGTTCTAGCTCTTACCTTTTAGAAGGGGTTTTTGAACAAATGGACTCACAGATGGACAGACAGACATATATTTCTAAAATATATAGTAAGTTGATATTATATATGGAGTATAGGAACAAAACCCCTTTGAAAGGCAGAATGTAAAAAAAATGGAGAATGGAAAAAAATTTAGGGGACTCTGCAGTCTTTGTGATTTAGTGTTGGAATCCTTGCAAATGGAGAGTCTAGATTTGATTGGGAGTGAACTTCTCTTTTTGTTTTCTCCCTGCAGAATGAAACCTTTTCTTAGGAAGAACCTTTTCTAGAGGAATTATAAGTTAGTTTGAGTCCTGCATACCAGCGAGACTAAGCTGAAGGGTGTTGGTCAAATCAGTAAAAAAAAAATAATTTTCACAAAATATTTATCCAACAATAGCTCTTTTTTTAATATTGCCAGTCATAAGGCAGGTATACTGTGTAGGAAAGATTTATGTGGCACCAAGGTTAACAGGATTATGATGTAATGTCTATTATCATAAGTAAACAATTAGTTGATGTGAAACATTATGTTCTCAATGGGGAAAAAATGGATTTCTAGATCAAAGAAGGTCAGCATTGAGAAAATGTAATGGTTAAGTTTCAGAGAGGTAGTCATCTGTGGCATCTTGAAGACTAATACATTTATTAGGGCATAAGATTTCATGGACTGCAGCTCACTTCATCAGATGCATGAACTGAAAGAGACAGATGGCAGACATATATATATATATATATATGACACACAGATTGGTGTATTACATGATTATTAATTAGGCTAATTCAATCTGGGTTGATGTGACACTCTTCCAATGGTGGTAAGTTGAGAATACCCTCTAAAGGGCAAAATTACTTCTTGTAACAAAATAGCCATTCCTCGTCCCAGGACTCCTTGTAGTAGCTCAGTTATTTTACCTTCAATATTCTTGTTCAGGGTATGTGGAAAGGGGAAGCCAGGGTTGAGGTATTGATTATAAAGTTCTTGTTAAACTAAACTTAATTCAACCATGAGCATGTCCCAAATTTTCAGTAGCCGTTGTTCCAGCATGGGAATCTTATTGTCACAGTGTTTTACTGTGATACCTGTTCAAACAGACAGCAGTAATGGGTTCATAAGAGTTTATGCTTTGTTCCCCAGTTTATGACCATCCCTAGAGACAAAGCTGGTTTCAGAACAATTCGGATGTGTGCTATTTTTCAGTGACTTCTGAAATAATTTCACTTGCACACCCAGGTGATTACAGCAACCTTTCTGATTTCAAACTCTTCAACATCTAAAGTTTCCCCATCTCTCAAAGACTATCAGGGTCAAAGCCTGACCTATAACTATTGATTCTGTGTCATAAAATCGGATGACTAGATTGATGTTTTGTTTATACTGTTGTGTACCTTTTGGGCTAGAGCTTACTTGGCTTATGAATGTTTAAACCTTTTTATCAAGTTTTTACTTGAGCAAGGGGGTAGTGGACACATCTGTGCACTGAGGCGTTCCTGTGTTCTGATGCTATTGTAACCCAGACACATTCTGGGCGTGGTTTGCTGTCCCAATGTAGAGGCATTTAGACCACTTAGAGAGCGAAAGAATGAGTTTGCTCTACAGCCTCAGCTGAGAGCCAGCTGGCTTTTAGTTCAAGCAGTAGAGGCTCATGCACTAAGCTTCGGAAGTCCCAGGTTTTGTTCTGCCTGTTGGCATTTCACTATGACATGTCCTCCAATGCTGTCATGGCCTAATCAGTGTATATTTAAATAATAAAGATTTTGAACACATTTATCTAAAGGTAACTGTGGTAGTTTGTATATGATCAAGATTTGTTTTGAGACTTTCTTGTTTGGCATTAAATGTAATCATTTGGATAATATTGCCTTCCAGTGAAAGCCTGCACATTCATCATTGCAGATTTAAATTTGAATTGCTAATGCACATGAGCATTTCAAAACTTTTTTCATGCTGCTGGAGATTCTGGAACATAAGGAACATTTCATAGTTCTGCTCTCTCCATGGGATTATCTAGACTATGGCGAGGCTGTTGGCTCCACTGCCATAATGAAACTCAATAGCTGAGTTATTCATGGAGATGGGATATACACCTGTCCGTGTTGCCTGGCGATGATTCTGTTTTATGTTATGAAAGGTATTAACAGTGATGCTAGTCATATGCCCAGTGCAGGTGCTTGTTTACCAGGAGATCTGGTTCCTTGAAAAAAATAGAACTGCATTAGGATTAGGGGAAAACATCCCCCAAATAAGCTGGGAAGCATGTTGGCGATTCTAATGTCTGGTACAGTGAAAGGCCAATTCCCTTTCCCTCCAGCCTTCCAGGAGGAGAGGGTGTTTTGCACTAGCAACAAGGGTAGGGCCTTTGTAAAAATGTGGAAAGGGTGGGGATGAAGGCACCCCACACTCAAGCTACATCCACAGTGCAGCCTTTGTTGGCAGAGACAATGCAAATGAAGCACTCATTAGCATTTCTCACACTCTCATTTGCATAGTCTCTTCCGATCTGTTTTGCAGAAGAGGTTCTTGCGCAAAAAAACGCAGTGTAGATGGGGCCATTTTGCCAATAAAACCCTTTTGCACAAGAACCCTTATTCCTCAAAAAAGCAGGTATACAGGATCTTGTGCAAAAGGGTGTTTTGCCCCGTATACACTGCATTTTTTTGGCACAAAAATCTCTTCCGCAAAATGGATCGGAAAGGACTATGCAAATGAGAGTGCGAGAAATGCTAATGAGTGCTTCATTTGCATTGTCTCTACCAACAAAGTCTGCAGTGTAGATGTTGCCTCAGATGGTACAGGACCTGCATTTCCAGATAACTTACTAAGTCTAGGAAGCTAATAAAATTTTAACATAATTCAACTACGTTCCTGGTGTCTTGTGTCTCTACCTGCAAAATCTGGGGACAGTTAATCTCTACTGTCTCCAACTAAAACAGAATGTGATCCTACAAGGATCAATCCAGTCCCTGTAAAGATCTGACATATGTATATATTTGTAGAAGACAGTCAGCACAAACAAACAATTCATGCCCAGCAACTATTTAATACAAACATTGGAGGGGTGTGCTTGTGTACATATGTGACAGTTTAATTGGGGTTGTAAAAAAGGAAATGCTGCCAAAGGAAGGGGAAAACTACAAATTTAGTAAATAATGATTTATATGCAATAAATGTCAGTTGTAAGCAAGGCACCAATAGCCAATCAAAAATCACCCAGATATTGTAATTCCTCAAGAATTTTCTGGGGCCCTTTTCTGACTGATTACTGATGATTTTTAATCTCCAGCCTGTTTTCTAGAAAATCAATATGACATCACACAGCAAACTTTCATTCAGCTCACTAATAGCTTATCCTGCATCCCTTGCTCTCTCAAAAACCAGTAGCCACATTGGGATGTTTGAGCATCACACAAAAAGCACCCAGAATTATATTTGTCTATATACAGTACTGCTGCGATTAATGGCAGCATTTTTTAAAATGTCACAATGTGTAATTAAAATTTCTTCAGCCTTTTTCAAATGATCAAGCATTCTGAAAATAGACAAGATCATTGTTTTATCTGCAATAAAGTCACAGGAATTGCCATAGATATAGCAATAGTATTATACATATAATTATCACAGTGGTAATTTATTCAATAAAGCTCTCTTTTAATTACAGGAACCCATTACACTGAATGATGTGTTAAACATGATTTATATCTTGGTTGTAAATATTCAGAAATAGTCTCCTTTACAGTGAAAGCAATTCTTTACTGTTCTCCCCTTGCATTAAACTTCTGAGTGCTGATACGACAGAAAGGCACTATCCAGGGATCACATAGCTACTGAATACTCCATGTGACTCATGAGTTATAGACACAGAGGGGATAGTTTAAATTCATCTGGCTAGAATAGCATTATATACTTAATAATTGTCCATAATGTTCACAGTTTGAAGAGACAGAAAACATCAGTGTATTCAGAGGAGACTAAATCAACATCTTAAGCTACCACCAGTTGGAAAATGATTGTTCCAAGATGTCAAGAGTATATTTCTACGTGATTGTTAAAGATTGGAAGAAATACAGAGGCTCTTAGGCTATGTCTACACTATGTGCTTTGCCAGAAGAGGCAATGCAAATAAAGTGCGGATTAACATTTTCTTGCGATTCATTTGAATAATCTCTTTCCAGAGTAGGCATAAGGATTTTAAGCAAAAGGGAGGTTTTGCGCAAAAAGGAAATGTCCACACTGATTGTTTTTGCACAAAAACGGATTGGAAGAGATTGTGCAAATGAAGTGCTAATCCGCATTTCATTTGCATTGCCTCTTCTGGCAAAGTGCATAGTGTAGACATAGCCTTTAGAGGAGTAAATACCTTGTACCCTACGAAGAGGCTCCCTTGTAAAGAGCAGGGTGAATTTCTCTTTATCGCTGAGGGTATGATTACACTACAGAGGAAGATCGAAGTTGCTGCTGTTGATCTTCCAGGGTTCAAATTGGCAGTCTAGTAAAGACAGCTAATTTGAAGTGAGAAGGGCCCTTTGGTCGATGCTGGTAATCCTGCTTTTATAAGGAGTAAGGGAAGTTGAAGGAAGAACACTCTTCCATTAACTTCCTGAGGTGTAGACAACACCAAAAGCCGAGTTAAGCTACTTCGACTTCAGCTATACAATTAATATAGCTGAAGTTGTGTATTTTAATATGACTTTGTCCCATAGTGTAGACATATGTTACGTTACCCCAAGAGGGGGAGGGAAGAAAGCACAGCTTTCCCTCCACAGATGCTATGCTACCAGAACTTCCTTTGTTGCCCATTTGTACCCCCGTAGGTGAAGTTGCAACCACTTTGCATTGTTACCACTTGGATCACCACACATCTCTCTAATGTTATGGCTCTCTGCCAACAATTCCAGACATGGACCAGACTAAGCCAGAATCTCCCCTATCTAATTCATATTAAATATATTATTATATTCTTTGTCATTGTAGCTTCTATAGCGGTTTTCAGTGCCACAGTTTCTGGTCACAATGATCTTTAGAAATGTAAACACATTCTCATAATAATGCCCATTAACATATAATACATCTTTGCTATTTATCATATCATGTCATATTTATCATACAGTGGTCTACACATGGAGAGGGAGGAACTATGAAATATTCCTTATGTTCCAGAGTCTCCAGCAGCATTCAAAAATTGAGCCTAAGAGCCTTCTAACTAAATCAGATTCCTCTATAGAGTTCATTTGCCTGCCTCTAATTTCTGAGCAGTAGGAAACATAAAATCCACCACGCCATCCTAGTCTGATAGTGCAGCTATAACAATATGACTCCTGGAATCTATACTCCCAGCTGCTGCTAACTCCTGGACAATCCAGGGGGAAAGGAAAACTCTCCAACTCTCTGTCTTTGTGTGGTGGAGCCTCTAAAACCCTGCCCAAAGAAAACCTTATGGACATCACAACTTAGGGTCCCTCCCCCGCACTCCAAAGTTTCTGTGAAAGAGCCATCTGGCCCTCACAAATCAGTGATTTCAACCCACAAGAAAGTCACTGCAGCTCCTGACACTGACATTTTTTATCTCCACACTGGTCTAGAGGAATTATTTGGTGTGGGAGGTCGAGCCAAAACATCCAACAACCCCACCCCTAGCCAAGGAGCAGGGATGGAAGGGAGGAGAACAATGCTCACATTCATTTCTGTTTTCCTGTTTCTCCCTGAGGCAAGTCAGTTTTGGATCATGCACTGTCAAAAAGGGAGAAAAAATTCCTAAGAAATCAAAACATTTCATTTTGGCATTTGCTAAATTAAGTATTTTCTTCTTATTTTTGAAACAATGTTTGTTTTGAAATCCAGATAGTTTTAATTTTAAAATGTTAAACGCAAAGCAAATGTTTGTTTTTGTTGAGATAAAGCTACAACATTGTTCTCTGTGTTGACCCAAAGTTATTTTGTTGTTTTTGTTTTTTATTTTTCAGTTCAGCCTCTGAACCAAAAGAAATAGTCAGTTATTCACTCTGATTTATTATAAAGGCTCCTTTTGAATCTGAACGAGAAAATGGGCTTCCACTATATCTATCTATACCAGAGGTGGGAAACCTTTTTTGGGCTAAGGGCTGCTGACTCACAGAAAAATCAGTCTGGACCAGGTTAGTAGATTTTGTGTTCTCTGGCACCATGGGGGAAAAGGGGTTGGAGCACCAGCACGGGCTCCTAAATGCTGAGGGGGAGCCCTGAGCCTCAGGGTCTGGATCCAGGCAAACCTTAGGTTCCCCACCCCTGATCTACACACACATTCAATCCAGGAACCCCCACTCCTCTCATTTCAAAGTCCACCTGGGATTGAACATGCATAATGAGGAGTGTAAAAATAGGGGAACCTTTGCTGACTCAGACATGGAATAAAGAGAAAGTTATAGCTGTGGTTCAAACTTTGGAAAAATGGGAGCATATTCTTATCTTAGATCTGCTGGTGTAAATCCACTGATATAATGGATTTACTCCAGATTGACACCAATACTACCAACATCAATCTGGCCTAGAGAATCATGTTAAGAGTTTGAAGAATACTTCCAGGGATTACATTTCATTCTATTAAGAATAAAATATGCAGAAGTCTCCAATTAATGGCATATCAACTTTTTTATTAATTTGGAATCCTTACTCATCATCATTCATGAGAGAATTACTGAGATTTTGACTTTGTGCTTTGAAAAGTCATAGCAATCATCACTTCAGCAAAGAGAACAACATAATAACAGCTTTCTTATGGAAATTCTCACTATCTCTTAATGTTCAATGGAACGTGAAAATACATGCACTTTGAGTATAGGAATGAAGAAAAATGTATCAAGCAAACATTTTAGTAGTTCTTCAAGAGTTTGTATTGCTTTCAAAATAGTATTATTTTTCAGAGATAGCTTTAGTGATCTGTTGGCTGAGGGATAGATCAAAGAACACACAGAGAATTCTTTTCCTGCTTTTTATGGTTAGACAAGAGCAGAAAGGAAAGACAAAACATTCCTAAACATTAAGGCATCAACATGTGTTTTATCTACTTAAAACAGTCCTGATAGGTGTGGATTAAGTAGAGAATTTTTTCTCCCACTATCCAATTGCAGGATCCACAGCTCTACCCAAGGGAGGGAACTAAGGACATTCCAATGATTTGGATTCAACCAGAGTCTTAACAAGCCAGAAGTCTATTTCATCACTACTAGAAGCCTGATCCAAGAACATTACATTTATTGTATGTATTTAATTCCTTTAACCTATATTAACTCTCATGTCTTTCTTTCTGTCTTTCTTTCTTTCTTTCTATACTAAAGATTGGCAGCAGTATGATTACTGAATAAATTCAGAGATATATATTTACCTGGGTATGTGGCTGGTCTTTTGGGAGCCGAAAAACTTTTATTTGATTAAATTGTTTTTTTTAAAACCTATCATTAAGTTTAATGTTTTTGTTGGTTACACAACGACTGGCATGCCTAAGGAAACTGATTTTCTGACTTCTCATTAGCCAGTATAGTGAAACAGAAGTTAAATTTTGTTGCTGATTTGGTTTGCTATGGAAGGTTAACTATCTGGTTTGGGATGTGTTTGGCTGTTTCTCAGAAGTTTATCCTAAATTTGGTATTCTCTGTTGTGACCCACAGAGACGCAATTATAAAGGAGTTTGAAGCACTTTTCACTTGCTCTTATTGAAGATATGGTGATCTCCAATAAGCGTATTAACATGTTTAAGTTTTCATTGTTTTAATATGTGTCCTCTGTAATGCTTTCACCTTAAGAAGGCATGTGCTTGCTTAGTAAGAGTTGTGTGGTAGCTTAACTGTGGGTTATAGTGCTTGAGAAAGGAAGGCAAACCTGTGGTGCTGAAGCAGTTTGACTTGCTGGGGAATTCATGGTTCAGAGGATTAAGCAGGAAAGAGGTAAAATGGAAATGCCTTTTATAGCTTCTTTCATGTGGAGGGAAATCCACTACTCTCACTGCGAAAATCCACAGCAGCAAAATGGTCTTTGGAGTTACATGGACAAGTCCCATGTCCATGGATTATTTCGTTTAGTTAAAGCAGGAGCCATTACCTCTACCCCAGACAGGAACATTCACAGGAAAGTGTACTGAGTGTAGGTGGGCATTTTCCACAATGAGTTTAGTATTCTTTTGAAAGGCCATTCAACTTGAAGAGTCCCTTCAAGATGTGCAGGCTAAATACAATTTCAGAGTTACAAAAAAAATTAAAATTCAGATATGGAGCCAATACTATAACTTCAAATACAAAAATGGTTCATGCATAGACACGGCATAATCTTATTCAGCAGATCATACCCATTCTACAGACACCTTGCTTGATACACTTTGTATAAGAATGTTTTCAATTATATAACAATGATCAACAAGGGCAGATTTTAATCAGATAATATCGCACACTCAGAAGTGGTTTTCTGTGACTGCAATATCACAACAGCTTTTGCATGGAATGAGAACAATACTCATAAAAACTGTGTTGGCCTCCTTCCATACAGCCTGAGTCTTTGACCTGGAATAGGTAAATCATAGATAATGAGTTTCTCCTCAGGCTATATCTTCAAAGGATTGGGTATGAAGACAGATATTTACAGTCCCACCTCTCCAATATTTTCTAGGAAACATCCTCAAATTTGTTTATCCCAAACATTCTCTCTTGTCTGACCAATTGTTCAGGAGAGTCAGTAGCACTACATACAGTTTACATTAGTTATGTCTCCTCCGCTAAGAAATTCCGGACACTCTTACAATAATACATAGTTTCTTTAATATTAATGTATCAATAAACTACTCAAAAGTAATTCAGCAATGCTTAATTTAATTCATTAAGTCTTGTCCAGGATATTACATGAAATTACTCTATCTGTCACAATGGTTTTCTCATAAATCTCTTAATGCTACGTAGTCAAAAACAGCATTTCAGAGTGTTATAGAAGACTTCCTTTTGAGACGCTGAGTTCCCTAACATTTGGTAGCTCTAATGGAATTTGAAAACATATTGGAAGATCAGGTTATTAGCAACAAACTCAATCTCAAGGCAGAACAGGGTATTAACCATCTGATCACCACCGTGACCTCCTTAATTTCATTTAAATAGTAAAGCCAACCAGAGGTGAGGTCATTCAGAACCTTTCACTGCTGGACATTGATTAATATTACTCTTATCATTTAGTGTTTACATTAAAGCTCTGTTATACAAGGTGGTCCACAAATTCAGAGGAAGACATGCTGCTGCTCCAAAGGGTTTTCAAAACTAGTTGACTAGTTGGGTGAATGAATCCAAACCTAGTCTATATAGTTAGATTTGTAATCTCTGTTTGGAATTACAGTGCATTTTGACTGAGCCAAGTTTTTCATGAGTTTACTTTGTCAACTTGGAGGAAATTAGGAGCAGGTTGTGTGTGAGAGAAAAAGGAGGCTGTTCCCTTAAGAAAGACTAGTGTGATGCAGGGAAAAGGAAAAATGAGTGCATGTATACACACACACACACACACACACACACACACACACACACACACACCAACCTCATGAGACAGAATGAAATCCTAGTCCCCCTGAAGTCAATAGGAATTTTGCTTTTGACTTCACTGGAGTCAGGATTTCATCCAAAGATTTAGCAATAGAATTTGAATTCTACAGTGACAGATAACAAAAATTGTGCTACTATAAATATTAATCAGTTCAGTTGCAGTTATTATTTTTTCTTGTGGTCTCTTTGGCTCGGGAAAAAACTTATTTCTTACTTAGCTGGATTTAGTTCATTCAGGATACTTCATTAAAATGGCAGCCTAGGCTTCATATCCCCTATGGACCAGAAACTGGAGAGATGCTGTCTGCAATGATCTCAGCATACCAATTATACAAGTGTTGGCTAAATCCACTGTTGTTACCATGTACTTGTGTTATGTGTACATAAACAATATATGAGAATACATCAAAAGAGGAAGAACTGGGCTGGGCTGTCATTGTTGTCATGTTTCTACAACAAGCACACCAGAAAGTTAATAAGAACTGTGACACATCACTAAAATAAAATAAAAAGTTTGTCTGTTCTATCAGAAATGTGTGATATGTGCACCTTTGACTTTGTAATAAATCTGTGACTAATCAGGCTTTTATAATTGTCATTGTGTTGCACCCAGTAGCTAATTGGAACTTCAGTGCTGTGACTCTGATGAGCGGTTGTGTTCTCTCCGCTAAAGGGTAGGGCAGTGGAGCCAAAAGCCTCGCTGGGCAAGGTTGGTGGGGGACCTTGTTCCGCTACCCTGGAAGGAGCGGAACCGTGGGTGGGAAAGACAGGCCTGGGGCTAGCTTTCTCCAGGTAGGCTCAGGGCATCTGGACAATGCTGTGCCTCCCACAGGTAGCCATAATAGCAACAGTGGCAGCTGGGAGTTCTGGGCACTTTTGTATCATCAAGCTCCAGGGCAGATGTTCCCTTTCCCAAACTTGTCCGTCAGGAAAGCCTGAGCAGAGGGATACCATACAAGCTAAGATGTTTATTATAGTTAGAGCCAGTTGAAAAACAAGGATGAGGAGGGCATTTGAAAACTTAGAAAAACTTCCAATTTTGGGGGTCAAAATATTTGATTTTTTAAAAGAAATTGACATTTCAAAATGTGAATACCATTGCCTTATGCATATGGCTACAAGACTTCATGCAAAGGTCACAAAAGTAGTTCACAATATTTCTCTTTTTCAACATTGGAAGTGTATGTTTAGTTAGCAGCTGTGGCCCTGCAAGAGTCTGTTCCCTTAGGCTGTGTCCAGACTCAGGGGTTTTTTTGGAAAAAACTTCCCCTGCGTCCAGACTCAAGTTCTTTCGAAATTAAATCGAAAGAACGCAGCTTTTCTTTCGATGGCGGTAAACCTCATTTCACAAGGAAGAACGCCTTCTTTCGAAAGTTCCTCTTCGAAAGAAGGCGTTCTTCAATGTAAATAGGGCTTCTTCAAAAGAGAGCATCCAGACTCACTGGATGCTTTCTTTCGAAAAAGCAAGCCGCTTTTTCGAAAGTTCAAGGTGCAGTCTAGACGCTCTCTTTCGAAAGAGGCTCTTTCGAAAGTATCTTTCGAAAGAGCCTCTTTTGAAAGAGGCTTGCAGTCTAGACATAGCCTTAATGTGATAGGAATAACTCAAATATTTTTAACATGTTATGTATGGAATGAGCACATTTAGCCACAAGAATATCATTAGATTTCAGAGTAAAGCTAATATGTAGATTGGTTAATTTGATCTACCTCTTTTACTACACATTATATATACTCACCATTTTTGAAGAGACTAAGGTTAGACTAACTAGTCCATAACAATATTTACTAAAAAAATGTGTATAACATATATAAAATACATACATACATATTAAAGACCAGAAATAATATGGTAGAATGGGGAGATATGATTTTATATTTGTCAATAGAATAAAGAATATTATATTATTAAATATTATGTACTATTAAAGAATAGAATAAATATTAAAGGGTGTAATATAATTTGGGGTCATTCTTTAGATATTAATTAGGTGAGAGAGTGTCAGCATTGTAAATGGGAGCCAGGGAGGCAAAAGATACGGAATCTGCCAAGAACTATTTTATTTTCAATGCCATGTCAGGCAGTACCTGACCTGTTATTTTTATCCTTACATGAAGGACAGAGGTCAATATTGGTTATCTGCTATTTTAACAACAAATAGAAAAGTCATTTATCCTGTGCAGGAATAGATTTGCAAGACAAATAGTCTTACATAGCTCAAGAGTCTGCCTGTGTGAAGGAGTTTTTTTAAATGTCCCAGGAGTTCAGAATAGCTACTTGTTCTCTTCGACACTGCAGTTCAGAGAGCTCTTAAGCTCTATTTATTTTGCATATTTTCTGATGCTTTATTGCTTTTGATATAAAGAAAAGACTGTTTTGTAGCAAGGCAATTATAGACAGGAGTAATTTTACTTTTATTTTTTGAACTCCAACAGTGGATGAAATCCTGTTCCCATTTATGTCAATGGAACGACTTCTATGAACTTAGGAGGGAGCTAGGATTTCATCTAATGTGCTTGACCCTCCACAGTAGGTAAGGAAAGATATCATCCCTGGCTCAAGGACCTTACCAAGTAGAGTGCTTTAGGTAATGCAATTTGAGGGCCCTTAGCATCTTGCAGAATCGTATGCTAGAATGTATTTAAATATTCATAGATTTTAAGGCTAACAGGAACTTTCACAAATCTCCCTTTATAAACTTCTATCATACCATATGCCATGCAAATTCACTCAGTAATTACTTCATCAAATCTATAATTTTTGGGTGAAAGCAAAACACCTCATGTGCAAAGACATCCAGCAGTGATTTAAAGAATTAAAGTGATGGAAGAATCAGCTATATGGATGACATAGTCTGTTTTATGTATTTGATGATTTAAAATGCACCCATTTGAGTATGTATTTCAGATCACTTTACTTCCTTTAGAATTATATTACTTCTACCTTATTTGAGAGAGATTCTCCATTCTGTTAGGGAGTTAGCAGATATTTGAGCTTACAAAGTCTTATTCAGGCTCACGTACACATGGTATTCTGGCACTTATATGTCTCTAAGAGAGGCATACGTTGTTTTCTCCTCAGAGAGCGAACCCACAAAATGCTGAGGCCCTGCCTCAAATTACTGACTGCTCTCCGTTTCTTACAGAAAGCACTCAGCATAGCACAGGCAGAGGTGGCCAATCTGTTGCTCAGAGCCACATGAGGTTCTTCAGAAGTTAATATTCAGCTCCTTACATAGTCACCAAATTCAGGGCTGGAACTACAGGTGCCAACTTTCCACTGGGCCGGAGGATGCTCACTGTTCAACCCCCAGCTCTGCCCTGGGCACTGTCCCCCTCCACCCTTTCCCCTAGGATCCTGCCACTTCCTTCCCTCTCCACTGAGCCTGTCACACGCATGCTTCCCCCCTCCAGTGTCTCCCACTGAGAAAGAACTGATCATGGTGGGTGGGAGGAAAAGGAGAAGGAGGCCTGACCAGTGGGGTTGCTAGTGGGCAGGATGTACTGAGAATGGTGGAGGGGAGATGATCAGGGCTGGTGACACACAACTGTTGCTCTTTGGCAATGTGAATTGGTAAATTCTAGCTCCTTCTCAGGTTTAGGTTGGCCATCCCTGGTACACATAGTCATATGTGTACCATTTAAAATCCTGGTTTGTTCCAGGAAGCTATGTTGGAGACTTGAGTGTTTAGGATCTCCCTGCATCCAGGTACATGCATCCAGGCTAGAGCTGTGCAGAATATGGAGGAACTAACACAAATTACGAATTGTCGCTAATTTAATGCATGCATGTGCTTTGTTTGTTTGTTTTCAAGAAGCCTGCACACCACATCTCTGGTGTGATTGGCTTTTTGATAATAATCAGAAATTTCCTAACAGAAAATAAAGAAATATTTGAGTAAAGACAGTGTTATTCCTAGTGGCATCTTCAAAACATTTTGAGTGCATTTATTTCAGTCAATTACCTCTAATGAATTTGGACTGCCTGAACAGCAAATGAATAGGGTATACATATGGCATGTACACTCACGCACACAGACATGCACAGAGGATCTCAGCAAATTGCCGTCATTATGTTTGAAACCCATCAGAGGAAATCCACAAGATTATCGGATCACCCATTGAAACAAGCAGAGGTGTCAGGCCTTTTTGCCACTAATGGTGTATGCAATACATTCTTGATAAAATCCAAATTCTTCGCTGCAACTAACAAGTGTAAAGCAGGGATTATCAAGCCAGAAGGGTCCCTTGTGATCATCTAGTGTGGTTCCCTATGCAACAGGCCATAGGACTTCTATGAATTAATTTGGTTGAACTAGAGCATATTTTTTTTAGAAAAAAAAAACAGCCAATCTTAGCTTTAAAATTGCCAGCGATGAGAAGGAAGTACAGGGAGCTCTCTGACCCACATACTCCTAGTCATGAGCTATCACACAGAGTAAATTGGAGCAGCATCTAATTTATGTAGACTACAAGCATCCGGAAGAAGCTAACACTGCAGCTGGGATCATGACAGCAGAAAGAAGTCCCTGCTATGCCACATTGACCTATTAATGTGATACATAACGTCCCCATGGCTATTATTAATCTGGTCCTAGGACTTTCTTAACATTTATTTTTGGATTGGACCAGTTCATTTGATTAACAGTCCAATTAGATTATCACAGGGTCATATGACCTGCAATAAAGTACCAGACTTATCTGGGTTAGTCGTCCTGTCTAGTATCATGAAACCTTTGGCAATGACCCAATAGCAATACTCCAAAGGAAGGTGAACCATATCCATCACACTACACAAAGCCAATTATACACTACTGTACGTTGGAACCTTCAGCTGATGAATGTATGCCTTGAAGCATGAGATTTAATATTAGCTTATTTTGCATACAAGCATTACAAACTTTGAGGTCATGAAATTATTTAGCCACAGTGCTTGACTTTATGACTGGCTATTGCATTGTACTCCGTAAGTAGATAACATGCCATACAAGGGCTGCTTGATATAAGCAATGTTCTGCCTGATTCTCATTTACATGTGAGTTTAAAGGGGCCTGGGAAAAAGTGGACTAACTGCTGTCACTGGGCATGAGCTTTCTCTCTAACTGGCATTTCCCGTTGGTTTTTCTAGCCCTCTTCTTTGCTTCCTCCCATGAGCTGACTCTTCAACTATATCACAATTTAAGCTCTCTTAAGTCCACCCAAAAAAAAGGATAATATGAACTCAAAACTAGGATCATCTCTCATCTGAGAAGTCTTCAACACTGCCTGTCTATTTATGGCTTGTCTTCCTCTAGCCAGTCCTTTTAAGTAGCTTCCAAGGCGTGGTCTTACCACCCATCAACAGGCTTATCGCGCAAGATGTCTCAAGCTTTTAGCTGAAACCAGGCCTCCCTCACCAAAAGAAAAGAAGAGCTCTGCTCACCTTTCTGGTCAGCTCCCAACCCGAACTGAGTTTACTCTTTTAACTCCCCTCTGTATTCCTGACATCTGCTCCAGGTGTAACAGGCCCAGACCAACAGAGTCCAGAAGCTTTCATTATCCTCTTCTAACCAGTGTGGGTCCACACATAGGCCTTAAAATGGGTCTTATATTCACCTCATGGCTAGGGCCAGTCCTAACCAATTGGCCCCGGGCCAGGTAGTTTAAAAAAAATACCAGACAAAAATTTGTCAAGCAAAAAAGAAAAAAAAAAGTCAGGGAGTAATCAGAGGGGAGGAGTCGGGAGGTCAAGCCCACCCCTAAGACCAGCTCTGTCGGCAGCCCCTTGAAAATGGCAGGCCCGGGTGACCGCCCGGCTTGCTTGCCTCAAAGACCGGGACTTATGGCTATAATGTAAATGAAAATCAGGGGTGAAAGCCTGGCCCCATTGAACTGCCTAACAAATTTTTCATTGACTTCAATGGTGCCAACATTTCATCTCAGGCCTTTCTTCATCTTTTGCGTGGGTGGAAGCTTCTCCTTCAGCTGAATTAGTGTTGAGCTGAAACGATGAAGTGAAAAGAAAAATCATGTCATCTTTCATTCCTTTTCTTAACCTGTGTACTGAAACCAGAAAAAAACATTGCAGGATGAGCTCAGAAGTGCTTTCTGGGTGTTCAGAGACTATAGCAGACTTCCAAAGTTTCACAGCTCCATTGCATTCTTTAATAAAGCCTGGCTTATAAGTTTACCAGAATCTGACTTTGCTCAAGAAAAGTAATATTGTGGGTTACATCAATAGGATCTGAATGGTTCTTGTCACTGTCAAGATTCTTTCTCTGCCACATGTACCATTCATTAGGAATTCACACTGATACTGAGATGTATTTCTCAGGGTATTAGATGGCACATTTGCGGTATGTTCCCTAGAAAGAACAATACATTTTACGGACCTATTAGTGCAGATTGGAATGATTTTAGAAATAATAATAAAAGATACAGTTCTTCACACTGGCTTGACGGTGAACAACCTGGTAATCCAAGGTCCATCTGAAGGAGATGTTATGGTTGAACATAGTGGCCCACAAACTCCATTCCCCCAGCTGGTCAAAGAAAATTGAAACTACTTAAAAGGCTGATGAAATTCCCAGGAGTGATGGTTCACACAGAAATGGGGCCACTGATCTGGAGCATCTCCTGTGAAGATTCTATTGAAGAGTCCTCTGTGATACATAGGCTACCTTTCACTGTTACCTTCTCTTGTGGAATCTCCAGGACTATAATTCCTGAACCTCCCTAGGGAGGTTCAGGAATTCCACAATTCAGCAGTTACTGTTGGCTCAGGTAGGTAAACTTTCACAGACCCAGATTTTCAACTCCAGTAATCTGAATCTAGATGAATCTTTTCCTTTACTTAATTAACACTGTTCTTCATAGTGCAGACAACATGGTAAAGTTCATATGTTCTTGTAAATATACAAGTGCATAAGAACACAATAAAGGCCAAAGGGTCCATCTAGCTCAGTATCTTGTCTTCCAATGCCAGATGATACAGAAGGAGTGAACAGGAACAGGTAATAATCAAGTGGTCCCTCTCCTGTCATCCATTTCCATCCCCTGACAAACAGAGGCTAGAGACACCATCCCTACCCATTCTGACTAATAGCCATTGATGGACCTAACGTCCATGAATTTATCTAGTTCTTTGTTGAACCCTGTTAAAGTCCTTGTCTTCACAACCTTCTCTGGCAAGGAGTTCCAAAAACTGATTGTGCACTGCATGAAGAAAAACTTCCTTTTGTTAGTTTTAAACCTGCTACCTAATAATTTCATTTGGTGCCTCCCAGCTCTTATGTTATGGGCTGAACTATATATATAAGAATATTTTCCAGCATTTATCTGGTGCTAAAACTTGATATATATGCATGCCAATAGAATTGCTAGATCCTATTTGTTGTGTTCTTCACTGTACTCAAACATACCAAAATAATACAATCTTTCTCTCTGGTGGCACAGCAGGTTATGTGCAGACAGGATTTCCTAATCTCAGTAGTAGAAATTTCCTCCCCAGTGCACCAACAGAAGGCTCTGCCTCTCTGATATCCTGATCCAGTCTCTAAACAGGCACAACTCAAATTGACTTCAGTGTGAGCTTTGTTCATAAGATAGTGATAAAACTCACAGAACTTCCATGCTTTCCAGCTATGCTGTAGTCAGTCTAGGATAGTGATGGGCAGATCATTGTTCTCTGCCAATGGGAGCTGAAGGAAGATGCATAGACTGGGGCACCACTTCCCATAGCTTCCATTGGCCAGGAATTGCAATTCATGGACAATGGGAACTTCAAGCAGTTGTATCTGCAGAGTTGCAGGTAAATAAAGTGCCGGCAGTCCACCAGGAGCTAACCCTGTTGAACCAACTCCAGCTTAATGCCCAGTCCAGTTTAGTGCCAGGACTGGAAAGCAGAGTACATTGCAGGATCAGGCCCACAGACAACATGTATAGGTCAATGTACCCTTCTCCTCACAAGGTCCTTCTCTATGGGTGCGTCTAGACTGGCAAAAACTTGCTAGCTGTCTACACTGGCTGCTTGAATTTGCGCAAGAACACTGACTTTGTAATGTACTAAATCAGTGCTTCTTGCACACATACTTTCCCGCTCCTGCTCGGGAAAAAGCCCTCTTGTGCAAGAATACTTGCTCAAGAGGTCCAGTGTAGACAGGGAAGAATTGTTTTGCGCAAAAAAACCTCGATGGCTAAAATGGCGATCGGGGCTTTCTTGCACAAAATTGCATCTAGACTGGCCACGGATGCCTTTACGCAAAAGCAATTTTTGCGCAAAAGCATCGGTGCCAATCTTGACTCGCTTTTGTGGAAATACCAGTCTAGATGCAGCCTCTGATTTTTCTGTATTCCCCAATACCTGAAAGCATTGGTGGGCATATCTTACAATTCCTGCATTTAGTGTTAACAGTTTGTCACCCCACAACAGCCAAATTGGTAACAATAGGCAAAACGCCATTCTAACAGTTGAATATCTAGCAGGCCTAAACAAATGGAATGAACTGTTTTTACATAACCACACCAAGGATTCCTTTCCCATTCCAGACAATTGTAATGGAAGCAGTGATTTATACCCTGATTATAGTGATAAACCTCTCCACAGATCATCACCTTGTAGTGGTGGAGAGGCACTTGCCAATCTAGACGCGCTTTTGCGGAAATACTTTTAATGGAAAAACTTTTCCGTTAAAAGTATTTCCGGAAAATCATGCCAGTCTAGACGCAGCCCATATGTCTAGCCGGGAGAGAGCTCATAACATTCTTCATCCAGTACCATCTTCTCTGCCCTGACTTACATAGGCCACATGAATTGCTATCTTTCTGAAAAGACAAATATTAGTTTCAGGTCAAATAGAAGAATATTATGAAGCATCCCAGAGTTGATCAAGAAACAAACAGGACAGAAGATAAATTCCATGAAAATATCTGACTAATGTTGGCTGTGCTATGAAGACCTATCTTTCTTTAAAAAGAAAGTATAGGGACTGACAAATTCTATATTACATGTGGCCAAAATCAGTGCATACAAGGCTTTGATTGTGTCTTTTTTTTCAATCTGTAGTATGACAGGACACTGCTACGAAGTTCTCTAATGTGATTTTTTTCTCATGTGTATGACAATTGTCAGAAAGCAATTGGCGACAGATAGTGGAGAAATATGGGATTGTCTGACAAAACAGTGCTATCTCTCCAGTGGCTGCCTCTAGTAAATGTAAGAGAATGTGATTATTATTTCAGGCAATTGCCTCTAATACATTTGAATGTGAATAAGCTGTTCTCATTCACACATATTAGAGGATCTCATCCAGTTGCTTTGAATATCAATAGCAAATACCCGTGGGATTGCAGGATTTCAAAATTTGTAATAAATAGAAAACTGCATTAAAGGGATCGAGGGCATTTAAAATATACAATTAATTTGTGGCTATGCTCTCCTCCATCATTCCCCCAAAGAAAAATCTTTCTCTGAGATGGGAGATGCCATTGAAGCAACATAACTGAAATTTAATTAATTCAGCCAAGAATCTGAGCCCCAAACCTCTCAATGTGTAAACACACAGAAATGCCTGTATTGTGTTTTATGATCCTTTTTGAAAATATAATTTTATGACCTAAGCTTTAGCTATCCTCAGCTCTAGTCTCTGATTTTATGACCACAGATGTCTACACACATGTATGGAAGATTTCTCTGTGGTTCTCTCTTATTTGTTCAACTTTTGATTTTCCTGATTTAGCTTTTTGGTTTCTTTACCATCCTCCCAATATATGTGATGATAGTAGATTGTCTATTTCACATTAAATTGTTTGCTTATTAACTTTTCCAGGATGGAAAATTAGAATATGTCTAATTGTGCTTAGATACACTGAGGCTCATGAGTACACTAAAAAAAAGATATTGGCCCAGTTCAATCCTGAATCCTTCTATTTTCACCAAGGCTACGTCTACATTGGCCCCTTTTCCGGAAGGGGCATGTTAATTTCACGAGTCGTAATAGGGAAATCCGCAGGGGATTTAAATATCCCCCGCGGCATTTAAATAAAAATGTCCGCCGCTTTTTTCCGGCTTTTAGAAAAGCCGGAAAAGAGCGTCTACACTGGCCCCGATCCTCCAGAAAAAGCGCCCTTTTCCGGAGGACCTTATTCCTACTTCATTTGCCACATTTCAAAATAAGCTATTTTGAATTTAGGGTGCAGATGCTGTGTAGATGCACCCTGAGATACATAATGCTTTGTGGTTCTGGGACTTTCTGCTTTTCAGTTGCCTGTATCAAACTAATAAACATGTAGTCATTAATAATATATATTTTAATAACTCTACCACTATTAATTATATCTACTAGACCTTAGATAGAGATGATTTCCAAACTGCTATTCTTTCTATTCCAATTCCAGAAGATCAATATTTTATTAATGAAGTGTATTTGGTTCTTTTATATATATCTAGAATAAGATCCTCCGGAAAATGGCGCTTTTTCCAGAGGATCGGAGCCAGTGTAGATGCTCTTTTCCGGCTTTTCTAAAAGCCGGAAAAAAGCGGTGGACATTTTTATTTAAATGCCGCGGGGGATATTTAAATCCCCCGCGGATTTCCCTATTACGACTCGTGAAATTAACATACCCCTTCTGGAAAAGGGGCCAATGTAGACAAGCCCCCAAATGTATAAGAAGGAAATATCTTTTATTTAAAAGGTACTCACTTTTATCAAATGAAATTGACTCTAGTGCAATTCACCAAAGGAGAGATGGAATTATAAAGCCCACAGTTCAAATTAGACCATCCTCAAAGCAGCAGAAATTTTCATTAAGAAGTACCGAACCCAAAGGGTGTTTGAGAAACTGATGATTATATGAATGCAACAGTGTTTCAGCCATATTCCTTTCTTCTGGTTACAACCCTGAGATGGATTGAGAGACAGGCACTATGCCATTGAAGGATTCCCTATACCAGACAGCTCCTTAGCTGTACCATGAATTTATATAGAGACAATATTTTTTTTATTCCTAACGTTGTTTAGTTTTTTGACAGCCACTGCACATTGGGTGAATGATTTTGGAGGATTGTCCACAATAACACCAAGATCTGTCTCTTGAGTTGTAACAGCTAATTTATTCTCCATTGTTTTATACATATAGTTGAGATTATGTTTTCCAATATCCACAGCTTTGAATTTATAAGCAGGATCTGAAGGAATGTTTCCATTGCAGCTAGCTGAAATGGGAGAGAAACCCTGGGTATGTCTATGTAAATCCAGTTTGCTCCTTCTCTGCTAGATTTGTCAGATATTCAGCAGATGGAAGGGTATTTGCTATTTGTATCAACTTAATTTGTGACCTAACACCAGCTTTTTTGGTATTAAATACAAGGATAGCTGAAATATGGTTACCAATATTGGTAATTTTCTGGGGATACAGAAAAGTAGGACTATGCTAAATTGTTCCAAATTAAAGGGCACACAGTTAGCAAAAAGAATCTTGTAAATACAGGGGCTTGACTTTCAGCGCTCCATGAAAGATAAGAGCTGAGGGAAGGTTATACTCATCAGGAGGCTATATTGCTTCTTCTGCCTGGACTGGTTTGACCTGTTCCCTTTCCATCCCCTCCACACACAGTGTTCAAAGAACCAAGCTAAAAAAGGCCTCATCAGGGGCTTCTTATGTTCATTGTATTGGAGCTGTGTTGCTTGCTAATAGCTGAAATTACTGGGAGTTGAAGTCATTAGAGACTGATGGACAGAAGTCACAGCCAAGAAGTGAATGGTAACTGAAAGCCAGCAGGGTGGTGGTGAAGAGATGCAATGAGTGGTCAGCAACAACAACATGACAATTGGCCAGCGGGGTGGTGGCTGAGAGGTGAGAGAATGGCCAGCAGGGCAGTGGCCAAGAGCAGTAAGCAGGTAGATGGTGAGTGACTAGTGGAATGAGTAAGATCCTTCTTTACCTTCCCCAACTCTGGATGGGAGGTGATCTTAGCAGGTGCATCTCTGAACTCTGGGTCTGCTTTTACCAAGGGCAGCAACTGTGAGTGGGGTGCAAGGAAAGGGTGGGCATGAGAAGGGGACATTCACATTGCTGGACCTAAAGACCTCAGCGGAAAAGGACACTGCCCAACCTACTTGTGGTGGGACTTTTACTCGTGGCTTTTGGTTATGAATGTTGTTTGTGGTGTTTTCCCAAATTAATGCCCAGTTGCTTCCCTCCCTTTTTTTAAGTCTCCTTTCTACACTCAGACTCTACTTGTGAATGGGAAAGCAATACCTCTGAGAGGCACTCAGAGCTGGTATGTGAATTTCCCAGATTACTGGGTGGCAGTTTGAGCCAGCTTTCTGTTGGATGGATAGAAGAGGAACCCCTATATATTGAACCTGGCCCTTCATGCTGATGGCAGAAGCATTTGACATCATGTTTCATCTGCTACTTTCTTTCCCAGTTATCTTGTTTTGTGAGATCTTTTTGAAGCTCTTCACAGCCTGCTTTGCACATACTATCTTAATAAGATTTGTATCATCTTCAAACTTTGCCACCTCACTATTTCCCCTTTCCGCCGATCATTTATGAATATGTTGGATAGGACTGGTTCCAATATGGACTCCTGGGGAACACCACTATTTACCTCTCTCCATTCTGCAAACTGACCATTTATTCCTACTCTTTGTTTCCTATCTTTTAACCAGTTATCTGTCCTTGAAAGAACCTTCTCTCTCATCCCGTGACAATTTACTTTGCTTAAGAGCCTTTGGTGAGGGAACTTGTCCAAAACTTTCTGGAAATCCAAGTGAACTATATGCACTGGATCTCCCTTGTCCACATATTTGATGACCCCCCCTCAAAGAACTCTAGTATGCAACAATGTGCAACATGTTAGTGCACTTTAGAAATCACATCTCTGTAGGGTGTATTTCCCCATGGTAAAGACAAACCCTGAATTTCAGAATATTATAGCAGACTTCAGAAATTTGACAATTCCCATTCCTCTCTTTAATAAAGGCTGGCGTGTAACTTCAAGAGGAATCTGTCATTGCTTTAGAGTGGTAATATCATGGGTTACATCAATAAGACCTGATGGGTTCTTGTCACTGTAAAGATCATCTTCTTGACATCTGCACGGCTGTAAATGTTTGGTGGGAATTCATACGGGCTGCTTTTGAGATCTATTTCCTGTGAGCATAGATAGCAGATCCAATTAAGATCCTCATCTATTTTTGAAGATATGAATATAAATGTTTCTTATGGGGATTAAAAATTATACTGATGGATTTCATAAATGGGGGGGTCTCTATGTGTGGTTTCACTGGAACAAGGTGGTTGCAGAAAACACAAGAAGCTAAAGCTTGGTGCAGGTCCCCAGTGGTCTGAGACCTTGATTCCATAAAGAGGATACAACCTCTTCTCCATGAGTGAGATTTAGAAGGCAGTGATTGCTATAGGTGGGTGGAGTTTGCCATGGAGAAGCGCTGGACAAGGTAACTTGAGCATTGGGGAGTCTTTGCACTGATGGCCAAAGTATATTTCAGTGATGACCACCCCTCATAGAACCCCTTGCTAGATGGCTTAAATGAAAACATTTTCTGGACTCTCTCTAGCATGAACTCCCTATTCCTGGGGACAGCAGTCCTTGCTGAATCAGGGATCTGCCATCGGCATATACTCACTCTGTCAGGGATGAACCAAGTTCAGTGTATCTAAATCTATATTAAACATATTTCCTTTGCTTATTAAACAACATTCACCATGGCACAGCTAACAAGGTGCAGTTAATAAATTCTTGTAAATTCATAAGAATATATAAGCTGAAATATTTATCCACTGACATATTCCTTTCAGCAGCTGTCTGTTGCTAAAACTCAATATATATTCATATATTCACATTTCCAGATCCTGTTTTTATTTGTGTTCTTCACTGTTCTCAGAATACATATTATAATATCATTGTTACAATTATAACAATATATTATTTATTTCTCTTGCTAGAGGAGGGTATAGGTAAATTGTGTTTCTTAAGCTCAGAAACAGCACAGTCCTCCCGCATATACCAACAAAAGGCACTGCCTCTCTAAGGGTATGTCTACACTACAGCACTAATTCGAACTAACTTAATTCGAACTAAGCTAATTCGCATTAATGCATCTAGATCTAAAAACTAATTCGAATTAGCATTTTGCTAATTCAAAATAGCATGTCCACATTGAGTGGACCCTGAACCGAAGTTAAGGCTGGCTGGAACCAGTGCCGGCAGGGCATCAGGTTAGGACTTAGAGTGTGGAGCTGCTGCCTCAGGCTAGCCGAGGGCTTTGCTTAATGGGACCCCCACCCCGGACAGACAGTTCTCAGGGTTCCCCGCTTGCTTGTCTACCTCAACAAGGGACAGAAAGCAGTCCTGTCTTGGAGTGCCCTGAGCGCCCACACTCAGCACATCACAGCATTCGGTCATCAGCCCAGCTGTACTTGCCGCAGGCTGCCATCTGGGGGGGGGGGGTCAATCAGGGGGCTGTCAGGATCCAGGAGGCCCTGCAGGAGAGCTTCCACCCCGAGGAGCCTGCAGAGCCACTCGAGTCCTCCCCATCGGGGGCTCGTGCCTCATTCCTCCCTCACCTCCTTCCACTTACCCTCCTCTTGCCCCCCCTTCCTGTTGCTTTACTGTTGCAATGAGGGATAAAATCTACACAGAAAAATAATTTAACATCAAAAGAGGAGACACACTAGAGGGGAGAATGATGCCAAGATGAAGTCAGAGTGTAAGTTCAAATAGCACATAAATGCTGATTTCGTTTCTATTACTGATCCAGAACTTTGCTGCATTGCATAAGGTCTATCCAATAAGAATGCTACACACAGTAACACTGGAGTTTCTAGAAGGTGAGTATATGTATGTCACTAAAAAAAATAACATTCACATTGATGGATGATTTAAGATTATTCTTTCCCACTTTTGTGGGAGATTGAATCTATTGTAACCTTCCTAAACCTTTGGTACCTTTGTAATTTAAACTGACAGGTTAAATGCTAATGCAATTCATAGGGGTGAACAACTGGTCAAGGAACAACCTGATCTGACTGTATAATGCATCTGAGAATTGCAAAAATATGCAGGTCAGATGTAATTTTGACAGAAAATGGCTCACTGCATGGGTTTATGTTTCCCTGGATAGTCTTAAAAGGATTTGGACTACAGTAAGTACCACATTGTCTAAAAATAAAATCAAGTTAAACTTAATGGAAAACATTTCCAACTTCTCAATATCCTCTGATTTCATAATCAGTTTTTATTGGAGTTAGGATAAGATTATAGAATTAAAAGAAAAGTTATAACCATTTTTTCTTTAATCCAGAAGAGTGAATGTGCAAAAAAAAAGTAGCACTTATTTCTCACGATAAATAACCTGTGAAAGTTACCTGTCAAAGAAGTGTGTAATTACTATTAGCCTATCTAGCCATATTGGGCCTGATTTAATGTCCATTGAAAAAGAAATCCCATTGACTTCAATGAAGATTAGATCAGTGTCATTATTGGTAATTGCCTTCTTTCCAGAGAAAATGCCCTCATATCAAGTTCATAAGATTTTCAGATTCCAAGGCCTGAGTAGGGTATCTACACCTAAGCAGCCTCAGAGGGGTAGCCATGTTAGTCTGTAACTTTAAAAACAATGAGTAGTGCTGTGGCACCGTAGAGACTAAGAATTCAACAGAATTTGCTTTGTGGACAATGTGTTGAAGATGCAGGAAACTTGTGATGTTCAATACCATAGCTGGTACATTTGACCTGCTCCCATGACCAGAACTAATTCAAGTAGTGTTTTGCTTGGGAAATAGATAAATAATTGCCAGAATTTGGGGATATGGAAATTGTGGTTAGGTACCTAACTCCCTGTGTGAATCTGAACTCAATGCCTAATCTAGGTGCCTAACTCACTCCAAAATCCCTAAACATCTTTAGGAATTTGAGCCTTCTTTTTTAAAGTTTTGCAACAAATATGTTCAGATACGCATGGTAGGTCTTCACTTCCCTGGATCTTGTCAGTGATTTACAACTGGAGGGTGAATATATAATGTTGACATTGTGATTCACATTCTTGTCACATTTTGCTCAGGAGTAAATGATTTTACAAGATGCAAGGCAGTGGAGAATCAGATTCCATAGTCTTTCTACACGCTGTAACACAGTATATTGTATTTTAAATAGCAACTCTTTTTTTAAATCTTCCTTGTAGTGTAGATGTGCCCTCAGAGAATCATAGGGGAGAGGAGTAGATAGCAGACACAGGTATTCCTAATAAGACTTGGAGGGTAAGCATAGTCTCTATCTGGAAAAGTCTTAGTAAAAAAATAGAATCTAAGGGTTCCAGTCACAGCTGTGGTGTCTTCATCTGTGGCATGCGAAAGCTTCCATTGAGCAAGTTATGCCACTGCCAATTTACTTCAGCTGAGATTTGGCTTGTAGCAGGGTTGTTGTTTTTAAGCCCTGAAATAAAAAGTAAGGTGAGGGGGCGGGAATCAATCAGACTATGTGATATGCAAATACTCACATGCACAGACAGGTTAAGAGAAACATGGTCTAACAAGAAACAACATATACCAGATGACCAGATGGACCAATAAAAAAAGAGTCAATAAACAGAAATAGCCCGTAATACCAAGCGGTATCCTCTGGCTAACTACCACTGTCAACAGACCAATTATCCTCAGAGCAAATTCTGCAGATAAAAATCAATACAAGTGCCAATTAAAAGATGAAAGTATGGAAACAAGTGACTAATCCTACCAAAGCAGTCTGTGACCAAAAAGAAGTGGAGAAGGCATGTTAGATAGCTATATGACCTTAATATTTCCTTTTCAGAAGACTGAATTGGTCCTTTTCTCAATGCAAGATTCTTTCTTACACTCTTCATTCATATACATGTCCTTAAAAATAAAATAGAGATGTAAATTACTTCCATGCTCTTTTAAAAATCTCAGATGCACAAATAAAATAAAATAAACCAGTGCCATCTCTATGAAATGGAACTGCCCTGACTGCTTTCACCTGCAGAGTAGGTTAGCAATACATGAAGTCAATTGCTGTACACAACATAAAAGATGTCAGGTTTAATATTTAACTGCAGTATATCCCTTGAATGTTTGATTTCAGATCACCCATGTGAAAGTTCCAGCCACACTGAGGCAGCAGGCAAATTCAGGGGGTAAAGTATGTATCTGTTAAGGCTGCTCTGCAAAACTGAACTTTAGGATGAATACTGATCCCCATGCGCATAGCTACTTTTAATAAAAAGTTTCCTATTCCCCTAAAGAAAAGCAGAGCATGAACTCAAGAACAAACATTGAATTTCCATTCTGCATTTTCAAAATTGTGACATCTCCTGGTTTTTTTTATGATGCTCTAGTCCAGGATCAAAACATCTTCCTTCTTTATAAGGCAACACTACTTATATGTATTTATGTATTTGTACTAGGGAGTTATCTGAGATACAGCAGCCCAACCCCTTAATACCCAGCTCTCGCAGCTTGCCAATAAATAAACCTAAAACTTTTAGATTATTTTTTCTCCAAGCGTATGTATGATATTTCTTCTTTGTATGGAATAGATTATAACCTTAGAGTCTTCCTTGAGTGTAGCAAAGACTCTGAGGCTACATTTACATTTGGAGTAGAGGATATGATTCTCAGCTCTAGTAGTCATATTGGGTTGTCCAGACTACACGGTTTTGTCAACAAAAGTCCATTTTTGTCAACAAAACAATACCTGCGTCCACGAGGAGTAACAGTTAATTTGAACGAAGGAGTTAGTTCGAATTAACATTTAACTGCTGCGGGCAGTTAGTTCAGACTAAGGGGGATTTAAAAATGGCAGTGCCCAGGAACATGCAAATGAAGCCCGGGATACTTAAATCCCGGGCTTCATTTGCAACTCTGGTTGCCCTCATTTGCCTACCTAGCTCAAATTAATGAGCTAGTGTAGACAGACCCTAACTGCTTTCTGCATACTGTAGAAGTACAGGTTGGACCTCCCTATTGCAACATCCTCCAGACCTGTCCAGTCCCTAATTAGGGATTTTGCCAGACCAGGAAATGTCCCCTGCTGCCAGCCTCTAAGCCTACTACCATTCCATGCTGTCAGCCTGTTTGGGGAGCCCCAGCCCTGGAGGGACCCACGGCCACCTCCAGGCCATTGCTGCCAGCGTGGCCAGAAATCCCCGGGGTTTGGGTTCTGCTGGTGCCACCAGCTGTGCAGCTGCCCACTCACCCAGGGATCCATGGCCCTGGGGATCCCTAGCTGCTCCCAGCTCTGCTGGGGATCCTCAGCTCTGCAGATCCCCAGTCACCAGCCTGCTGCTCCTAGTGCAGCCCGGGATTTCCAGACTGGGCTCCCCAGTGGCTGCTGGTTGAGAGCTGGGACTCTGGTCCAGCAAGTTCTGTAGTCCTGCTGGACCACAGGTGTTACCAGACCAGAGAGTCCCAGATTTGAGAGGTTGAACCTGTACATGTTCCTGCTTTGCCATTCTGTGATTTTGAAATGACCTCCGGCTGTCACGTAATAAGATGAACTGATACCACTAGCAAACTTAAAACTCACACTTAAAATCTAAAAAGACGCTTTTAGTTATATCACCATAATAAAATTTTATTGTCTACTTGGGTTGTTGTTTTTTTTATTGTTGTTTGTGTTTGGCTACCACTCACATGTTCTGTGTGAAAGCAATAGTCCATTGGTTCACTATAAAAATGTGTTTGTGGTATATATTTTCAGTCAGCTCTGTGTTCATTCTTGGCATATTTATTCCTGTTATACAAAGTAAGTGCTAATGCATAATACTGGCACTACATATACACCATCTTGATAGACAATCATGTATATGCTCCAGCAGTTTTGTGCATAATAGGTCCGATGTCTAAGTTATTACAGTCCTCATCTCTGAATAGATCAAATCTATTAAATAGAAGGCTATATTTCCTATCTCTGTTGAAATGTGTTATGATAGTGGCATTGGTATTTATCTCAACTCTTCTCATATTGAAATGCCCAGCCACACAGGCAATGCATGCTGCGTTCTGAAGCTATGTAGTAAACTCTTGAAATATGACTAGAGATATAGGAACTTACCAAACTGACATTATTTGTGGTTATGCTTCCTTGCTAGTAGAAGGACCTTAAAACTGGATACTTTGAATTAATAAAATATTGCATGAAAGAAAGTGTTTGCTTTGCTTTTATATTTTTTAAGACAGTCAGAGGAGATTTATTAAAATGGAAAGTGGCTTAAAATGCATGAAAGTGCACCATATAATATAAGCTTTTGTTGGCAAAACCCCACTTTGTCACCTGCATCTGACAAAGTGAGTCTTTCTCACAAAAGCTTATGCCTAAGTAAATCTATTAGTCTTTAAGGTGACTCAGGACTTATTTTTGCGCATACAGGCTAACACAGCTACCCCTCTGCTACTTGTCATATTATTTGCATGGACCCAGGAGATGCTCTGCAAACAGATACAGAGGAGCTGATTGTTGGCAAAGTAGGACAGCTTTGTGTTCCTTGTGTAGGGGACATGACCAGAACGATTCCAGAATGACTTAGCACTTTTGGCACTTAGTACATTATAAGACCACTTTCAGTTGACAATGATTTTCTCCAGGGAAAGATATTCTAGAGTTTGGGGAAAATAAAAGTGTCTTAAAGCCCCACATTCCTATATTTGCTCCAAACACAGCTCAGATGACGTGAAGAATCTAGCCACAGAAACAAAGTTATATTAAGTGAGGTTTACCAGCATATTGGCACAATAGTCTTTTGAAAATCAACCTTGTGCTTCTGCCACTGAACAAGAAGCTAAATTATCTGTGTTCCTGTCCCAACTCTGACAAAGACATCTTGTGTGGCCTTTATGTATCTCACAGGACAATGAAGCAATAAAATAACTCCCCTTGACTTCAGTGGGAATTCAGTTAGTTCCAAATCTCTCTGTGCTTATGTTTTCTCATTGGTAAATTATATAATTCTATCTCAGTAGATTGTTCAAGCTTAATGTTCGTTGGGGATTGGTCCTGCCTAGAACAGGGGGCTGGACTTGATGACCTTCTGATGTCTCTTCCAGTTCTATGATTCTATGATAAGGGGATGGTTTGAGAACATGATCTTGGTAACTAATTGACCATTCATTTACAGTGGGAAATAGGTCAATGGAGGGATGATAGGAGTTACTATAGAGAACTTTCTGGGTGTCTGGCTGGTGAGTCTTGCCCACATGCTCAGGGTTTAGCTGATCGCCATATTTGGGGTCGGGAAGGAATTTTCCTCCAGGGTAGATTGGCAGAGACCCTGGAGGTTTTTCGCCTTCCTCTGTAACATGGGGTACAGATCACAGCTGGAGGATTCTCTGCATCTTGGGGCCTTCAAAGTATTTGAAGGCTTCAATATCTGAGACATAGGTGAGAGGATTATTCTAAGAGGGGTGGGTGAGATTCTGTGGCCTGCACTGTGCACTAGGGGGTCAGACTAGATGATCATAATGGTCCCTTCTGACCCTAAAGTCTATGAGTCTATGAGTCTTTGATACCTTGAGAATTGCTATTGGAATGCTAACCACCCTTTGCGCTGTCATTAGCACTGTATAGATGAATACTGCTCTTATAATGATGATGAGAGTGCTGTGCAATCTATATCTACTACTGCTGCATGCCCCCAAAAGAGAAAAGGGCATGGGGGAGATTCAAAGAATACAGGGTTAGCCTCTCTTGTCTGGCACCCTTGGGACTTGACTGGTGCTGAACTAGAGAATTTGCTGTACCACGGGAGGTCAACATTGTCTAGCAGCATTAGCAATACTTCCACTGCTTTTGGGGCTCCTAAGGTACATCTACACAGCAACATTATTTCAAAATAACTAGCATTGTTTCGAAATAGCTTAGTCCATGTCTACATAGCAAGCAGTTATTTTGAAATAATGTCCAAATGCTGTCAAGCTGGAGGACTTCTTACTCTGACTCCTGTAACCCTCATTGTATGAGGAGTAAGGGAAATCAGAGGATGAGTGCTCTATTTCAAAATAAGTGCTGTGTAGTTGCCCCCAATTTCGAAATAAGCTACGCAATTGACATAGCTCAGTTTGCATAGCTTATTTTGAGTTATACCCTGTTGTGTAGCCACATCCTTAGAAAGCACTTAGAGAGAAATTGGAACTAAATAACAGCACTGGACATTGAGAACCAAGACTGGTGGCTGTAAACAAACTTTATGGGACCACGGGAAATCTGGCCACACCCATGAGAAGTGGACATCCAGCTACCAAAAATCATGTGGGACCACTGATGTCACCAGACCAGAGAGTGCCACACTAGAAAGTTTCACTATACCAGTAATGTTGAAGGTGATTCTGATCTCTTACATGATATCATATATTGTCGCTCAGGGCAAGTGCACCTGTCTTTTCTTTAAAGACATGCCTACACTGGGAAATTATTTCAAAATAACTAAATTTGAAATAACTCCCAAAATAACAAAATCAAAATAGTGCATCCCCACTACTGGGGAGCCTTGATATTAGTCCGAGACAGGCTCTGTTATTGTGGGCATGCTACCTCAACTTAAAGACACACTCATATCAAAATAGCAGCAGCGGAGCATCCACATTAACACTTTCAAAATAACTACAGCCGGTCCTCAAGTTGCGAACAGTCAACTTACGACCGAAGCTGTCGTAAATGGCAGACCCTGAGTTACGAACGTGATCTGCGCTTATGAACAGCGCAGTCGCGTGTAACTCTATGGGGTCTGACTTATGAACAAACCGAGTTACGGCCAATTGCTTGGTCTGTAAGTGGTTTTTAAGTCAGGGAGAGGCTGTATTTCAAAATTAATGTTATTCCCTAAGAAAAGCAGATTTTCAAATAACCAGCCCTTTATTTCAAAATATCGGGTTTGGTAGCATGCACACTCCACTTATTATTTCAAAATAGGGGGGGCGTTATTTTGAAATTACTCCCTAGTGTAGACTACAGCTTAGTTGCCCAGCAAGGGCATCCACTCAGGGCTTGCAGCTCCCCAGCCGTTATCTTTCTTGACTGAAGACCCATGTCTCCTTCTTGTTTCTGGTATTCCCAGGTTACACAGTTCACTGCTTTTACAGTTATTTCCAGAGAGACAGGCTTCCCAAGCTCACCTGCTGCTTTCTCTTCCCACAGGCTAAGTGTCTCTCCCCACAATCATAAATCCCACATAGCTCTTTTTGTATAAGTGTATTTTATTCTTAAGATGCAAGCACCACGGGGGGAGGGGAATCTTAAGAACAATAAAAGAACCTACATACATGCTAACAAGTTTATGAGAGCAGTCCTTCAAAACCCTATCCAAGGTCTTTCCTTGTGGTTTCAGGTTCATCACAGTTTCGGCTTAGAATAAGCGCTCAGTGTTTTCGAGCCTCGGTAGACCAAATACGTCCAATTAGATCCTTCCATCCACCCACAGTTGTGTCTGTTTTCTGGATCAGGAAGAAGGCCCTGAGCCAGATTATTTATCTCCAAATCCTTTCTTTGTATGCTGGTCCTTGGAGAATCCAGTCTGAACTAATCCTAGAATTCTAGAACTGGAAGGGAACTTGAGAGGTCCTCCAGTCCAGTCCCCTGCCCTCCCAGCAGGACCAAGCACTGTCTAGGTCATCCTTGATAGGGGTCTGTCTAAACTGCTCTTAAATATCTCCAGTGATGGAGATTCTATAACCCCCCTAGGCAATTTATTCTAGTGTTTAACCACCCTGACAGCAAGTTTTTCCTAATGTCCAACCTAAACCTCCCTTGCTGCAATATATAATATATGGATACCTCTCTAAGGGTGCCTTCATAGGGCTAATAAAGGGAGAATTTCATTAACATCTGCCCCTTGATAGAGGAGTTTCATAAAATGTCACAATAACACATACCCAATTGCATTATTAATACCTGTACAGTGGACCCCAAAGGTATGGAATCTCATTTAATATGGTTTAACTTGATTCAGTGAAATGTATTCTGTTCTGTAAAGCTCGTCCAGGATGAGGCAGAATATTTTCAGTGTGTTGCACCAGGCAGTTCTGTTATTTATACTGCGGTTGAGAACAACATATCCACATACTGAACCGAACCACTGGTTTCAGTTCAGACAGTTAATCAGCAAGTTAATTTTAACTGGGTTTGTAAACTCAGGGGTTAATTTTCAAATGTGTCAGAGCTCTGGGCCTTACAACATTCTTATAGCATTTTGACTTCATTGCACAATGCTCGGGAACATTTGCTTATATTAGAAATGAACATTATAAATATAAATGTTTGAAAGGTGAAGGTGAACATTTTAAAGTACTCTTCAGCAGAGGACCCTAAAAGGGCAAAATTGCCAATAGCATTTCACAGAAGGCCAGTTCTGAACATTAAAAAGGACCCAGCAGGGAATCATTAACTCTGAATGATCAAATGGATTTAATTTAATTTGGTACCTAAAATGTTCATTAACAATTAATGGAAACTGGAAAATATCAGCCTATAGCTTGCGGCATTACTTAGATAATAACTGAATTAGCCTAGTCAAGTAGCTTCTGACATTCTTTCTATCCCCAGCTTTTCTGCTGGATTAGATATTTTCATGTGTTATTTAAAGACAAGTATTTATGTTATACAGCAAAGTTTTAAGAGTCAAAGTCCCATTTTTATTGTGATTTAGACACTTAGGCAAAAAATATTTAGGTGCCTTACTCCTGAAAACCTAACAACCTGCTAAGTCACTTATTCAGTAACAGTTTCAGAAGACTCTACGTCTCAATTTAAAAATATTTTTCTCCATTTTTATCTCCATAGATAAGCTACATCTATATATGCCTTATTTTCCTATGGCCCAATTATGCCTTAAAGAGTCAGCTGTGAGCTGGGTTTGAAGCAGTTCTGTTTCTTCTCAGGGATGAACTGCAATACAGATTGCTCTGTCTGCCTGCAGCACACCAACAAGCAGTGTGCATACTAATTCATTGCTTAGGCTACTGAATCATGTCCTCCTTTCCATGCTTTACCAGCTCTGGTAACCAGTGTGGGTAGAGGAAAGGTGGATGTGGGGTATGTGCACTGGGGCTATGTCTACATTATATTTTTGTGTAGAAGAGGCAATACAGATGCATAAGGATCTTGTTCAAAAAGGTTTTTTTGTGCAAAACGGACACGTCCACACTGCTTGTTTTTGCACAAAAGCCTCTTCCACAAAATGGATCAGAAGAGATTATGCAAATGAAGCATGAGAAAATGCTAATGAATGCTTTATTTGCATGGCCTCTTCTGCAAAAAGTTTGTTGTGTAGACATAGCCTGTGAGAGAGCAGGCCCTGTGTTCCCATAAGACATAAACTCCAAAATCCCTCATGTTTGTAATTTAGGATGGATACCAGGAGGAAAAGACTCCCTGTAAGTACCTCTCCTCAGATCATATAAGGGTGTGAGACAGTGTAGCCTTTTATATGTAAAACATGTGTAATAAGAGCCACATGTAGTGATACGGACCCATTTAACTGCATCAATTAAAAAAAACCAGGCCAGTGAATGAGAGACAAAGGAAATGAGGCAACATCTGTTTATGGACCAACTTCTGGAGATAAGAGAGACAACCTTTAGAGCATCATTTCTCAAACTGTGGATCACGACCCCAAACTGGGTCACAACCTCTTTTTAAATGGGTCACCATGGCTGGCTGTAATTTGCCGGGGGCCACGACTAAAGCCCAAGACGTACTGCCTAAGGTCAAAGCCTCAGCTCTGGGTGGCAGCGTACAGGTTACAGCTCTTCCCCCCACCCCCTTCGGTCTGGGTAGCACTTGAGCTTTTGGTATCCCTGTCCAGAGCACTGGGGAACCCCTCCTCAGAATGTCACAGTGAATGATATTACCTCAGTCACCTTGTATCTCATCCACTGGGACCAGACCCAGGGGCCGGTGATTGAAAGGGGACTAGGGCTCTCGGCTGCCACCATTGCTATTGTGGCAACAAAGGCGACCAGAGTTATGGGCTCTTTCAATTGCCGCTGGAGTGCTGTGTGGCACATTCTGTGAAGTGCTGAGGAATGAGGCAGAGTGCAGTGTGGAAGGCTGACTGCCCTTGCCGCACTCCTTCTGCCTGAAGCCCCAGTCCTTCCAGGCATATGGAGCTGGGACTCTCCCCCCCACACACACACGTAGCTTAGGGGCCCACAGCAGCTGTTGGCTCCCCTGACTGCTGCCGATATGGCTGCATCAGTACGAAGGCCAATGCATGTTTGTTTCCTCGTTCACTTAGTTAGTGTCAAGTGAAGCGCTGAAAGGAAGAGCCTTGATGGAAGAAGAATTCAGCAACTACAGCTAAAAGATCATCCTACCTGAATGTGAGGGCAGATAGCTCACGGTCACCATAGTATTTTTTCTCATTGCTGTGACTTTTCAGTAATACCAAATAACCAACAGTGAGGCATTTGATAAATGCAGTCAGCTTTTGATATTAATTAGTATGTTTTCTAGTCCTGTGTGAACTAATTATAACAAGCAAAAGAAAAACTTAAGACTACTGACGTGCTGAGGGCAGAATAAGAATTGTGGGTCAAGATAAAGTTGGGTCATCAAAAAATACAGCAATGAATCTTCCATGAAGGTCTGTTGTCAAAATAAGACAGAAATAGACCCACTCATATCAATTCAAAATCAATAAAATGACTGGTTTAATGAAAACTTCTAAGGTATGTTCTAGGGAAAATTCAACCTTGTGACATAGGAATATATTTTTCTTTTACTCACTGTATCATTGGATTTCTACAGCTACAGTGCTCCTTAATGTGTTGTAACTTAAGAGGCAGAAAAACTGAGCAGAGTAGATGCTGCAAGGCACAAAACTGGGGTTTGCAAAAGAAAACATTCCTGATAAATAAAAAGGCATAAGTTACCTGAATATCGTAATATTTTCCATAACGTTGAATAGAAATAGCACAGTTAAAATTGTTACAAATTATAAGTAGAATAAATTTCCCCATATATGTGTTGCATTGAGTCAACTCAACAGGGAATAGCTTATAACCCTACCTGTTTAGAAACACACTTGTTTCAAATGTTTCTATATATTATACAGGGTAATTCATTTTTTATCCTGAGAAATTAAAGGCTGTAAAAATCATGGACCAAAATTTGTATTGCAGCAGCCTTCTTGTTTGTCTACATAATGTCAGGACCTTAAGATGAAATGGAAAACAAATCTAATGACTGTAATTGGAATAGAATTATTCATATTTTTACCTTCTGCAATTTGAAAAAAATGTAGGTGGCCACATTATTGATGAAATGACAAACAGAGCTGGAAACTGGTTGCATGTATGGTATTAGTAAGATGCAGGTATGTTTATAAATCAAGACAACAGCTACAGAGGAGATGGATTAACAGGTGGTGAAAGAACAGATGACATATAGACCTTTGATGATGAAGAAATATTGCAAGATTCAATAGTTTGGACAAGCTCTAATGTAACATAGCACACTTTGGAAAATTGTTGGCTGATAAAATATGTTGGAAACATTTCTGTCCAACCAAGGTTACTTATTAACCACTAAGAGTAAAGAAAGTAATTGCCAGGATAATAAAAAAATAACGTTGATCAGTTATTTATATCCAATACCATGCATTTGAGAGAGTTATTATAAATCAATTACCTAGCTTATGACTTACAATGGTGGGTATTATTCAAATTGCAATCATAACATTACTACAGCTCTTGGTGTAATTTCAGTTTCAAAATTAGAAAGTTAACATGTAGTAAGACAAAGAATTTATTGTTTTTGCAAAGGATCCCACCATTTAGGTGGAAGGAGAGAATGAAGAGGGAGAATATTCATCAATTCCTTATGTCTAAGGGGAAAAATAAATTTTGGTCTTGGATTAGATTAAAGGGAAGCAAACAGAGCAGCTGAAATCAAGGTGAAAGTAGATGGCATCTCCATATTGGTAACCTTCATCAAACAAATGCAAGATGGGATCATTTGAGTGCAGACTAGAAGAATTATAGAATGAAAAAAAGTTGAGTAAATCAACAAGACTGTCAGGTTATACTCAGAAGTTAAGATGGACGTTCCTTTTTTAATTTACTGAAAATACATTTCTATTCTCTTAGGGACAGAGCTGTAAGGACTCATTGCCAAGAAATAGTGGTGCATGTGCGAACACAAATTATTTGTTTCCATGACAGAGAATTTTGTTTTATTTATGACACTTTTAGCATACACAGTTTTCTCTCTCTCTCTCTGTGTGTCTTTTAGGAAGAAACAGAAATGTTTCTATCATGGTAGTTAGATTAACTCACGAATGTGAGCAATGGAATTAATGCTGTTCAGACGTTAGCTTCGTGCCAGCTTTGTGATTTTGGCTATTTAGAGGTTTGTACATTTTCCTGAAAGAAAGCTGCTTGCCTGTCCTCTAGACCATTGAAAGGGAACTATGACTACAGGGTTTCAGCCCACTGGGTGCCATCTGGAGTAGCCGTGGGCAGATCAAGAATGTGTGTTTTGTAGACGATGAGATTCTAGCACTAATGGTAACAACTTTTACATTAGGCAAGGAAATAACTTTTCAAAGTAGAAGGGATGCAATATAGATAAAATATCCTGATTTCCATAAAAAGTTTTAGGGTAACATTCAAGTTAATATATTCATTTGACTAGTCCCATTGACTTCAATAAGACTTCTTACAGACCTTAACTACAACTTAGTGAAATCAACAGAAACAGCTTTGAATCAGGTCTAACATAAGTAAGGTGAGAAGGATTTGACCCATATTATTAAATCATGTGAAATATTAGTATATGGGGTTTGAACATAAGAATGGCAATATTGGGTCAGACCAAAGATCCAAGTAGCCCAATATTCTGTCTTTCAACAGTGGTTAATGCCAGGTGCCCTTAAGGAAATAGAATCTTAGCACCAAAGAATACTAGGACTGGAAGGGACCTCGAGAGGTCACTGAGTACAGTCCCCCTGACAGTTAGGAATTTTTTCCTAATGAACAGAATGGGTAATCATCAAGTGTTCCATCCCTTGTCATCCATTCCCAGATTCTGACTAACAGATGCTAGGGACACCATTTCTGCCCATCCTGTCTGATAGCCACGGATGGACACGATCCTCCATGAATTACTCTAGCTCTTTTTTGAACCCTGTTGTAGTCTTGGCATTTACAAAATCCTCTGGCATTTTTGTTGTCCTTTTCTGTTGCTAATTTCACCTTGGGAAGTCATTTCTCATGAACAAAGAGAAGCCCAACATAGAGTTTTACATTATTTTCCCTATGTCCAAAGCAACAATTATTGATATTTTCAAGTTGTAACATAATCTATGACAATATCTGGTTTGAAGTGAAACAATAGATATAGAGATATAAAGAAAATTATATTTTTAGCATAAGTTTTGTTTTGTATCAGATAGACCTGTGTACATTTGTTTCAAGAATGTAAGAGTCTAATACTACTTTACTTCTACATTTACACAACTATTCTAATTGATTTGTCTTCATGCTGTATATGGCCCTCACTACTATAGTGTTGGAGTTCCTTCCAAAAGTGCATTAAGCAGTCTAACTAGTATATATAACATGTGGTGTTCTCTTTTACTTACGGAAGTGTCTCCCATATTAGACCATAGATGTCACTTGTGTTTAATCTAAGATGCTAGTCCTTAGTAGCTGGTCATGTGATACTACTGCTAAGGATGCATTTTACCATGGTTAACTGAATTAAGCTATGTCACTTTGGACACCGAGGGCTCCATTTTCAAAAGTGAAAATGTGATGCCCTTTCATTCTGCAAAAATAAAAAGCCTTGTACATAAGGGAGTGCACGCTTATATACTTGGTTTGCATGCATGCAAGGTCTCAGATTAGTTTTGTAAATCAAAAACCAGGACGATTTTTGCTTAGGGTTCAACACAGAATAGTCAATGTATTTTGGGAAAGACTGGATAAATGCATCTGGTGAAGGTAAATCTCTACTAGGAAAATGTGGATGTCTCAAATTCCTAACTAGGATCCAGGCATTAATATCAGTAAATGTGCTTAGCATTGTTATTTAATTAAGAAAAAAGATTGTTATATTTTGGAAACAGTACATGTGGATAAAGCATTCTAATAAATTCATTTGGTTCCAATCCATTACACTACTATCTAGGTATTATCCAGAGTAATGAGTTGATGTACTCAGATTAAATACCTACTTTATGGATGATTTTCATTCCATACATTACTAATTTTAACTCAATATTGTCAACATGTTTTCATTATTTCTAGAAAAGGCAAACTATGTACAGTTGACATTATAGAATCCCCATACCTTTATATGTAACATTTTTTGTACTATTTCCTTACCCACATTCCAAAAGAACAATAATTAATGTATACATAACAGAAGATGAATTCAATGAACTATCTGGGCCTTTCTGCTTGTGAATGTGACCAGGACTGCAGAATTGCAATGATAGATACATTTTTGAAAGCACATGTGCAACCTGGCTAGTGAGCTAATCAAACCCTCTGAATCGTATATTGAGCACTCTGGGGTATGTGATGCACAGATAGGAATGAATTTCACCCACATACTAAAGAGCTGCACATAAACTATCCCATACTTAAGTCTCACTAAACCTTCCAAAAAAGGAGTTCTTAAATCCAAAAGGTTCATAGGCCATGAGCTAACCCCCTACATAAGGGTGAATTTTCCTCCTAGCTGCACAAAGATGCTGCCCTTTTCAACCATGACCCTTGCACAGTAGAGGTAGGATTTAGTCCTCTAGCATAAGCTTCTTTATTTACATGCATCTGTGGTTTATTTTATGCTGTATGTTTGTGCTGGGAGTAAATCAGTTTCTAAAGAGTGTTGGAGAAGGGCAACATTTTGCTATCTCCTTCCTACACTCTTTATGTTCTACAAAGACAATTCAATAAAAGAACTTCATATGTTTCAGCAGCCTTGAGAGTATTAGTTTATTCATATCTCCTTACAGTGTAGGACAGAGAATCATACTGTATGGGGAAATGAAAATTCAAACACAGGAGAGTGAGCATGCAGTTAGATGAATTCCATAAAAAAAGAGTATGAGGAAAAAGCAGTTCAGACCTTTTGAGACTTGTCTTTTTAAGGCACTATTTCCACGATTGTTTCTTGTGGGATTGAAGTGTTTTCCCTCAAAATCTTGGTTAATAAATTGATTACCTTGGTTAGTAAGTCTATTTTTTTCCTTTAGCATTTTTGGTTTTGAAAAATTGCTTTCTGATGCCTTTAGTGATTTTTCCCTTTGATATTTTACATAGCTCACATTTAATTGTTCATACTTAGCTTATCAACATAATTTAAGCCTGCATAAAGCCCTGAAGATTAATCCCTTTTACATCTGTACTTTCTTATTATATTGGAGGGGTGGCAATATGACCTGCCTACCAATCAATTCTGATGTCTATGTGTGAAGAGGAAGTTGTGCTATTAATTTTTCAGTGAGGTGTATCCAAAGGACTAACAAATTAATTTCCCACTCTCTACCATATTTCTTCTCTAGTTTATAATTTTTTTATTACAACCATTTTTAAAAGCCAATAAAACAATAACACCGGAAGAGTAAAAAATGAAAGCAAAAGATACAGTTAGCCATTAGGGTTAAATAAAGAAACATATTATCACATACAAATGTTATTCTCATATGAAAGTCCTTATATGTTCCAACATTAGATATACACATATAAAGGCTAAAGGTTTAAGTAGCTAATATTCAACAATAAAAAAAATCCTGTTCATATTTCCAGCAGAGAAAATATAATATATGAAAATCACTGGACATAGATTATACTCTGTCTGTCTGTCTGTCTCTCTCTCTCGGTATAGCATGATGTTATTTTCATTCTGGCCAGCAACCAAAAAGAATAATATTGGTGATACATCCCTCCTCTCTCCCTCAGGTCAAGGTTAGATATATTAATAAACCTCACAGTTCATCCATGCTTTTTTTCAGAGACAGAGGTCAGCTTGCTTAGGGTGACTAAAATCAATGGAAACCCAACTGAGACATATTGATATCATTGTTTCTGAAAAGGCTAGTAGTAAATCAAAATCAATAAGCTAATCAGAGCAAGCCAACAAAACCCACCTGAGGTCACCTTGACAGCAGGGATCTGCAGGGCTAGATTCTGCCCAGTCCTTATACAGGTGCACAGTTATCGTGAGACAGTAAAAAACCCTTTCCTCTATAGTCTTGTATACTCTGTTTAATGGTCAACCAGATCAGCAGTCCTTCCCCTTAGGAGATAAACTCCCAATTTACTCTTCCAAGGGTTTACAGGTGGGGCGGGCAATAATTTTTGAGGAGAGCCACTTCAAAAAATTCCGAAGTTGTCATGGGCCACCCCAAAAGGGGTGGAGTCTCAGAGAGAAGGTGGGGGGACTTTAAATAGCTGGAGTTGAAAGAGCTCGTGCCTCCTCTCTAGCTCCCAGGCATTGTGTTAGCCAGAGACGGGAGCTACAAGCCCTTTCAATTCCTGCTATTTAAAGAGGTCGCAGATCTGGCCCCATACTAGCATGTTGCCTGGGAGCTGGAGACCTACAATCCCTTTCAACTGCTTCTGTTGAAAGGGCGCCTATCCTGGGGCTGTTGCTTGCCAGCCAAGAGGAAGGTGCAAACCTTTTAAATAGAAGCAGTTGAAAGCATTCGCACATGACTCCCAGGGAATGTGCTAGCAGTGGGGCGGCACCTTTTAACTGCTTCTATTTACAGGGCTCAGCCTGGGAGCCCGAGCTGCATGAGCCCAACAACATAAAATCAAAATTCAATTTTACTATCACTGGAAAGCTATTGTTATTTGGTTAACTTTAATTCATAGATTTGTGGCATTTCAGGAGGGACAATTAGATATTCTAATCTAACCTGCTTTATAATACAAGCCATAACATTTCACACAGTGATTCCTGCATTAAGTCCATTAACTTGTGTTTGACTACAGTGTATTTTCCAAAAAGGTATCTGAGTCTTGATCTCAACACTTCTAGAGACGGAGAATCCACTACTTCTCATGATAGAATTCTGTACAGAGGACGTCAGATGAGAGAAAAGGAGGTAATCCAGGAGATACAACATGAAAGGTTTATCCCATGGAAATGATGCTGAATTGCTGGTAACCAACCTGGACAAACGTGGACTAAAAGGTGCTGACAGTCTGATCCAAAGTTCATTGAAGTCACTGGGAGATTTTCATTGGTGCCAGTAGTCTGAATTAAACCTTGAGTGAGGGATCCCACAGTCTCAAGTGACCATTTTTGAAAATATTCAAAGCAGCTTAAAATAAAAAGCCTTTAAGTGTGTGAAAAATCTAAATCATATGGGCACTGCTAAAGCCTAGATAAAATGAGAGCTCCCCAGCTTACATAACACTGACATATAAAAGCAAGGAGATTGAAATTAATTAAAATCCAACCAAAATTCCTCTCATGTCACTTGAAACAAGAAAGTCTGTCAGCTAGACTATGGCCAGGTCTACACTATCTTGGCTTAAGGTACACAACTCCAGCTACATACAATACATAGCTGGAGTTGGCTTACTTTAAGCCGAGTTTGGTGGTTCCCCCACAGCGGGAGGCCAACAGGAGGAAATGCTCCCATTGGCTTCCCTTACTCCTGGCAAGAGCAGGAGTACCTTACACCAGCAAGGCTGCCCTCTGTCTGATTTAGCAAGTCCTAATCAGAAACAGTAAATCAAACTCCAGAAGATCAATTGTGACGGCATCAATCTTCTACAAAGTGAAGATGTGGCCTATGAAAAAGGAAGTCTTAAAGACTTGGACAGTGTGTGTTAGAACCAATTTACCTTGTTGTCATGCATATTTTCATGGTCCAGAGATTCACTCTGCCAGTAACAGTGATACAAACTCTTCTTTCATCTTCTGTTCCACCTTCATAATGGATGTTCAAAGATCGTGTTATAATTAGAACTTTATGAAGCTGAGGGGTAATATTAAAAATATGCTGTAAATCAGGGCTGGCTACCTTCAGGAAGATTTCACAGCATATCAGAATCTAACCCAAATAAAATTGATTGCTACTGTATTCTTTGTAATTAGAGATTTTATTGATTTTAAGGCTTTACCAATCAGATGCCTTATATTATTCAGCTACAGCAACTTTCAAAATAGAAACTAGTTGTTTTAAGAGGCATTGATTGATCTCTGTATATTATACTAAAACACCAAAGATGCAAGATAGAAAAAAATGTGTGTGTGTATTTATTATCCTTTTGATGTTAATTAATAACTATCACAAACCCTAAATGAAGCTGTGTACATTGAAAAAGGGGAGAGTAAAACATTTTCGTTTGCAAGTGAATGTATCTCTATCTGCAGATTCTAAGGGTGAATCCACATAAAGAGCAGTAAATAGGCTTTTACTTTGCAGTTAATAATCCACAAACAGATTTATCCTCCAAGTGGTTATCTGTCCCCCAAAGAGCAATCTTTGTCTCCCAGAGCAAGAGTCCTATTTTAATTACAGAAGAAACTGAAATATGTAGTGATATTTCTTTATTCTCCTGTGACCCCAAGAGGTGTCCATTAAAATTCAGCACTGTTTCTAGGGTCAACAAGTGCACAAGTGGAATTTTATGACATTTGGAAGTTTTGCTCAGCAGTAGGTTGGTTGTTTCTGATGTGTACAAGGTCTTACAGGCAAAATTTCACTCTCTATTGGAAGATGCCCAAAATCTCACTATGAAATCCACTTATGTAATAACCGTCATTTTGGTCTGAGGTTTGAACACAAGAACTCTAGAAGCTGTGACAGGCTGAACTAAAGAATACTCCTTGCAATTGGACTTTTCTATACATTGAGCAGAGTGCAGGACATGTAACACTCCATCTTTTCAAGAATATTGCATGATGTGAGTGCTGGACAATAACATTGTGCCAATTTTGTTCAAAATCTGTCTTGAGTCTAGACTTTGTAATGGGCCCCCAAACTGTACAATTTCAAGCTTCATTGCACACATTTCTTGCTGGTTTAGCAGCAAGTGTGTAGGATAGTTTATACGGTACAAGGTACTAAAGTGAATCATTTTGCACCCCTTTGTTTAAAATGCGTCCATGAGAGAACCTGTGTGGACACTATCAGATTACACTGATCAAGCCCAGCATGAAATCTCTATTCATCCCTTTAGAATCACACTTATTTTCCTACATCTTCAATAATCTATCCATGGTGACTTGCAGCTTCTTCAGAAAACCTCTTTTAAAGTCTTTTCTCCTGCTCTGTACCAAGTGCAGTACCATTTTTTAAAATATACATTATCTTCCCTGTCAGTTTTAGGGGAACTGCTACTGTTTTTGAAATGTCTTTGTGCACTAAGGTCCCATTCTAAGTAATGTACCATATGCCCCTGAATTCAATTCAGTTGAAATACATCAACCCTATTTTTTTGCATCATTATGTAAGTTTTTAAATGCTTTCTAACTGTTCTCCACAGCCTATTGCTGTGAATCTGTTGCTAATAGCACAATACTCAAAAAGTAGCTATTTTGGCAATTACAGTTAAAAAATATATCTTCACAAATTATCTTGCTAACAGGAGTAAAATTTCTTTTTTAGCCCTCCTGCTGAAAACCAGTTTGAGGCAGTGGATGCATAACACTGGAATTATCAAAATCACAAACGTGAAACCTGTTTTAAATTGATAGGGTAATAGAGTCAACACCGGTAAATGGAACAAATTGAAAATAATTATGCCTTGCGTGATTTAGGGTATGTGGTATTAATAAAGGATCGCATGCTGGAGGTTGGCTTATAGACGCTGTCTTTGCACCCCTCTTCCCTTCCTGGCTTTATAAAGAGCAGCCTTGAATCTGTTCTTCATTATGCTGCCTGCCCACAACTCCCAAGGAGCCATTCTGGCAGAGGGGGATTATCACAACCTCTTCCCCTCACCCTGTTATCTTGATGAATGCTGGGAATGAAAGAAAAATGCACAAATGAAAATAAATCATTCAATCTGTTCCATTCAGTGGGAAATTGGGGGCAGGGGAGAACTGTGCCAGAAAAGGGGGGAAACTCACATGCCTCCCCAAATTTTATAATATCCACATTTCATAATATCTACATTGCAAAACAGCAGTATTTTGTAACATAAATCCCACCCCCAACCCAGCCAAAAAAAACCCCTGTTTTTCCTTTGTAAAAATGGTTCTATTGTTAGACCTGTGCTTCAGTGATAAGGCACAATCCCTGTGCAGCAGTGGGTGTGAAACCTTTGGACCTTAAAGTATAACCCTCATCTGTTTGAACTTAACAGAGCAAGCTTTCTGTGTTTAAAGGGTCATAACCCTCTATGTGGTCCAGCCACAGGAAGGTAAGAAAGCCATATTGTGGGAGTTGCATGATGCTATCCTCAGAGATGTGGTGTCTCTTATCCAGGGATGGGAAACCTCAGGCCAGGGGGCTGGATGCAGTCCCTGGCTTCTCTGGATCGGGTAACTGAGGCTCAGTGCCTTCCCCTCCTCCAGCATTTGGGAGTCCATGACGATGCTCCAGCACCTTCCCCTCCCACCCCACAATGGGGCTGGAGCACACAAAATCTACTAGCCTGCCCCCCAGGTTCTGGTGTGGGAGGGAAAAGTGGGGAGTGTCTTTCTCCTCAATCAGGAGTCATGTCGGTGAGGATTTTATTGCTTTTGCTTCTCACTTGTTTGGTGTGTGGCCCCTGACTGATTTTTTTGTGGATCAATGGTATGTGTCTCTCCTTTTCTACTTACAGCACATATTTTTAGTTATAGTACAAAGATTTTCTTTAAGTCTTTATGGTAGCAGTTTTTAGAGATGCCGTGCCTCTAAAAGTAAAATCACTTAGATGGCTAAATGTAGTATATTCAGAGGCTGAATCACAGACATTTAGTCTTAAATTAACATTCTGTGTAATAAACAAATTCAATTTTAAAGATGGACATTCAGGTAGTGTATAGAGCATAATTGTAAGGGAACATGTTCTGAAGCAATGACTGTTAGTTGAGTTCTCCCTGAAGAGTGTCACTCAAGCGATCATAAAAGTGCTGTTGCTGCACACCACATATTGATTTCAGTATAATTGATTTAGGAGAAAAGCTGTTCTGTAAGCAATGTATGTTTAAGCGAAACGTCCACCTCGATTCACATATCTGAAAGCAAAAACCTGGGAAGAGAAAAAATGGATTCATAAAATGATTTTGCCAAAAGACAGTGAGGAAACTGCTCACCCCTGAGCTGCTGATGAAAAGATGGGAAAAGTGCTAGCATAAACTTCTTATACCCGGGGTGAAATTCATCACACATACATACAGAGCTAAAACCTGAGCAGCACTCACATCCCATAATATTTGGCTTAAAGGAGGACTATTTTTGAGACTTGAATGGTGTCTAGTTCTTGTGCTGTTCCCCAGCATTTGGTGGATTTCACCCCAATATAAATAAGAGGTTCCAAAGCTTTCCCGATGGAATGACTCACAGGATTAGATTATCTTAACTTTATTCATTCTAAGGAGCATTTTTTTGCCCTTGCAGCCGATGGAATTACTCAATGACTAAGGTTCTATCAGAACTCAAGGTCCCCAATTATAACTGCCTACAGACAATAGATTCACTTTAATTCTCTGGTCCGATGTACGACAACAGTCCCATGCAAAAATAATTCCACTAAGAGCAGGTTTGATCCTGCATAATTGAGTTCATAATTGAGCTCCTAGGTAGAAATTCAGGCAAGGAGCAGAAGATTTCTTTTAAATCTGATGTTCAGTAGATAGCAGTTTTCTTCAGTGTTCAAAGAGCTACCTCCAAGAACAAAATATATGGGAGATAACTTTTAAATTTAACTTTTTCATGTTTGTTTTGTCATATCGCCAGGTCCAGTGATGTTCCCTCTCTTTACTGTGGCTATTTTATTTAAAATTTGCCTTTTCATACAGTTTTTCTCCCACAGATTTATATTAGAAACGACCAAAAACATTTTGTACCTGAACTACTTCATAAGATATGACTGAGAAATTATTCAGTGTATAGTTAGTAGTGGTTTTTTTGTTTTTGTTTTTTGGTCAGCTTTTGCAGATTTATTTCTTTCCATTCTATCTGAAAATATTTTTTGTTGTTTAAGAAAAGGGTTTTTTCCTCCATCTTTGTAACAATTTGCATAGTATGTTAATGCTGATATGCATCTAGACATCTGGATGGCATTTTAATATCTCATTCTCATTCAAACAACTAGAAGCCACACAGATGGTAGAGACAATTTTAAGAACATTGTTGTAAACAAATAAGGCAGCCAGGAAATCAAACATGCTCCGAGATAGGCTTTATAGCCTTCCCTGCTTTCTGTGGGCGAGTGTGTGCATGACATATTTTGACTGCGAGACAGAGCAGACTTCAAAATTCTTTTTGACAAAATGGGAGGTGTAAGTTGGATTTTTAACTGGGATTGTAGATCCTCTTAAAGCAGCCATCAGGTCAGTTTCTTGACTCTCTTTAATGGCTTAATACCTTATATCACAAACCCTTCTGAAATCAATAGCTATTTGAGCAGTGAGTTGTTACTGGGCAGAATGTGGTCCAGAGTGCATTTTTTCTTCAATTAGCAATAAGAATACAAAATATCCTGATTGCTGTGGGGATAAACAATGGTCAATTCTATTTTAGTAATTTACAAAATGTGTTTCGGAGTGGTTGTTGTGTTTGTGCCAGCGAAAACAATAAGGAGTCCTGTGGCCTCTTAGCCCTGGTCTACACTAGGGAGTTATTTCGAAATCATAGAATACTAGGACTGGAAGGGACCTCGAGAGGTCATCAAGTCCAGTCCCCTTCCCTCATGGCAGGACCAAATACTGTCTAGACCATCCCTGATAGACATTTATCTAACCTGCTCTTCAATATCTCCACAGATGGAGATTCAACAACCTCCCTGGGCAATTTATTCCAGTATTTGACTTCCCTGACAGTTAGGAACTTTTTCCTAATGTCCAACCTACACCTCCCTTGCTGCCGTTTAAGCCCATTGCTTCTTGTTCTATCCTCAGAGGCCAAGATGAACACGTTTTCTCCCTCCTCTTTATGACACCCTTTTAGATATCTGAAAACTGCTATCATGTCCCCCCTCAATCTTCTCTTTTCTGAACTAAACAAACCCAATTCCTTCAGTCTTCCCTCATAGGTCATGTTCTCTAGACCTTTAATCATTCTCGTTGCTCTTCTCTGGACCCTCTCCAATTTCTCCACATCTTTCTTGAAATGCGGTGCCCAGAACTGGACACAACACTCCAACTGAGGCCTAACCAGTGCAGAGTAGAGCGGAAGAATGACTTCTCATGTCTTGCTCACAACACACCTGTTAATGCATCCCAGAATCATGTTTGCTTTCTTTGCAATAGCTTATTATTTTGAAATAATAAGCAGAGCATCCACATTACCAAGCCTATTATTTTAAAATAACAGGCTGGTTATTTCAAAGTCTGTTCTTTTGCTTTCTTCGGGGAATAATGCTTATTTCAAAATAGCAGTATTGTGGATACTCCGCTGATGCTATTTCAAAATAACTACTCCCCAGAGTCAGCTGAAGTAATTACAGCCCAGTGCTTCCTGGGCTCTAAGTCAGACTAATTTTGAGGGTTCCCTGTTGTATGAACACACTATTTCGATTTTGTTATTTCGGGAGTTATTAAATCAATTTTAGTTATAATTTCCTAGTGTAGAAATGTCCTCAAAAACTAATTTATTTGGGCATAAACCTTCATAGGTTGGAACCCATTTTGTCAGACACATTTGTTAGTCTTTAAAGTGCCACAGAACACCTCATTTTCACAAAAATCACATGGTCCAGTATTCACCTTCCTCTTTTTTCAGAAATTTACACACATGAAGTTGTCTTTGGAACTGAGGCTATGTCTACACTGCCAGGCTACTTCGAAATAAATTATTTTGAAATAAAACTCCCAAAATAACTATTTTGAAATAAGCTTTTTCCACTTCATAATCAGGAGTTGTTATTTTGAAATAGCAAGCCCATTATTTTGAAATAACTGGCTTGTAGAGTGGACGTTTGCCTTGTTATTTCAAAATAAAGGGAATTATTTCAAAATAACTCCCCAGTATAGAAATGCCCTGACTAATCTGATAGGATTCTGCTTGTTTTGCTTCTTTTTAATCTCCTCTAAATACCCTTCTAAAACCAGGGTAACAAAATTCAAGATATAATACTCTGAATGAGTATCAGGCGACTGTGTTTACATAATACGAATGCAACAGCTTCAGCAAGAGGGCCTGGTTTGTCAGCTACAGTAAATCAGAGTAGCTGTGCAGACTGCTAGGAAGCTACTCAGTGGTATTTTTATTGAAATGATTTACTGACTTGTTTGCTTTCTGCTTCATTATAGTTGCACATTGGCCAGAGGGTTAATACTTTTCTGTGAAGCAACTAAGAAATCATAGTTACAGACCTCAGACTATAAAGTTCCACCTGCTCTTCTGGAAGAGAGGAGCTTTTTTTAGTAAAAAAATAAAACGGGAACTTAGTGCTAGGCAGTGAAATCCACACTGTGGGCTAGAGGTGAAAAGTTATGATTCCTAGACTGTATCTTCTTCACATGGAGTATATAATTCTAAAAATATATGTAAATTTCTTCCACTATGAGCTACAAAATCTGAACATAAACAGATTCTTCCTATCTATAGCATGTCTGAGCAGCAAATACTTAATATTTGTATGAAAATTGCTAGAAAATCTATACTCCCCCCTTAGTCTCCATCATAGACTACTTCATTTCCTCAACAGTCCCCCTATGCCAAAGGCAAGTGGAAGCTGGTACAGAAGCCAGCTATTCTGCTAAGAGAAACCCTGCACCTAAACTGTAGGTAGATTATGGTCCTTTTACACCATGCAAGGGTTGAAACCTCAAGACGGCAAATACAGTAAGCTTCTGATAATCCGGCACCTTTAGGACCCAGGGAGTGTCGGATTATCAGATATGCTGGACTATCGGAAGTGGGGGCTATGAGGGGTCTGGGGTGGGGTGGGAGGGATGCCTCCCTAGACCCCTCATAGACCCCCCTTCCGAAAGTCCGGCTCTGCCCCCGGCTTCCCCGATTCAGCTGTTGGTCAGTTTCAGCATCAGCTGAATCGGGCAAGCTGGGCGCAGAGAAGCTCCAATTGTCCAGCTGCCCGGAGCGCTTCTGCGTTCCCGATGGTGCTAGACCATCAGGAGTGCCGGAGCATTGGATGCCGGACCAATGGAGTTTTACTGTAGTAAGGAAGTAAGGCTGAGAATCAGGCCCAGATATTTCATATTTGTCATTTAAAAAAACACTTTTAATCCTAACTGCTTACTTTACAAAGATGCAGCAGAAAAAGGTGATTAAAAATATCCATTTACATATAGCCTGGAAATTTCAACATTGCAACATGTTTTGTTTTGTACAGCTGGATCGTTTGGGGGCTTGTAAAAGCTTAAACAGAGTCATGCTCTAATTGCGCATACTGCATGTCTGTGGAAGAAACTACTACTGTGGCAACTGGAGTTTATGGAAGGAGTGGCTGATGGGCTCAGTCGGAGGCATATTAAATTGATGAAAATACAATAAAAGCATTCAGAGGAGACCCCTAAAGATGGAGTGCTTTAAAATTGAAATCCTTGCTATGGTCTTATGCTGGTACTATTTTTCCCAGTCCCTTCCCTCTCTTATGCACTCAGGGCAGGGTCTGAGGGACGCCTATTCTTTAACTCCTCCCCTCCTTCCCCTCTAGTCTGCCCATTCCCCTGCATTCCCTGGCAAATGAAACCTGTGGAGAATTTAACTGCCAAGGTCTAACAAGTCTCTGCTGAGAATCTTCAAATTGAATTTTTTTCACTAAATTATCACTTAGCTAAAACTGGGCGTGTTTTTTTCCTGGGACAACAAAAAAAGGGACATCTCTGACCACTTTGTTAGATTTCAAGTTTTTGCTGCAAAGCATAGCGACATAAGCCCTTCTCTGTGAAACATCCGTAAGAATATTTTTAACTTGGGTTTAACCATATATTTATCATTAATCTTTTCCTTGGAAATGGTACGATCTCATTGGCTTAAACGCTTCTCCTCCTCTTCCTCCCCCCCCCAAAAAAATCATCCTGAAGCAGATACCCACTCTGTGAGATTTCAGTCTAATTAATGTTTAGCTCTGTTATGAACACCTGAAAACCGGTTCTTAACATGAGAAGTGACAGGCAACCTTAACTGTGGGCTTGCTACTCACTCTGCCTATGATTGTATGAGTCTACTTTTTCTGTGGATGAGCCTGTTTTACTGATGTTGGGAGCTTTGTATGCACTGGAATGTCAATATCAGACCCGCCGTTGACACACTTCCATTGTAATTTCTGAGACTCTTATATTGTCTTTGTTATCAGTAACAAGTTTACGTTAGATAGAAATAAGATTTATCTTCTGACTTCAATCCCATTCTGGAGCCTTGAAGTTCCATCTTGAATGGAGTTCTGCTTTATTTATTAATGCTAAAGCTCAGTGTTATTTTAAAATATTCACCCTGCAGAGCAAGAACCCTGCAGTGGAACATGAGGACTGTTCCAGCCGGGTCTGGAGAAGTTGATTCTCCTATGAAAAGCAGCAGAAAACTGAATAGGAGAGAAAATTCTCAGAAAGCTGTAGAAAGGCTGCAGAATATGAGAGAAGGAGAAAGAATGAGACCTGTGGAATTAATCCATCTAGGTGGGTCTAGGAGTAACCTGCTGTGGCAAGAAGGTCTCTGAGGCACCAGGGAAGTTTAGGACTGTGCCCAGCTTAAGGCTGGGTGAAGGGGGTACTTTTGTAAGAACGGCCATACTGGGTCAGGCCAATCGTACATCTAGCCCAGTATTCTGTCTTGCCGACAGTGCCCAATGCCAGGTACCCCAGAGGGAGGGAACACAACAGGTAATCCTCATGTGATCCCTCCCCTGTCACCCACCTCCAGAGAAACAGAGGCTAGGGGCACCATTCCTACCCATCCTGGCTAACATCCATTGATGGACCTAACCTCTATGGGTACGTCTACACTACAGCGCTAGTTCGAACTAACTTAGTTCGAATTAGTTAATTTGAACTAAGCTAATTCGAACTAACGCGTCTAGAACTAAAAACTAGTTCGAATTAGCGTTCTGCTAATTCGAACTAGCAAGTCCACATTGAGTGGACCCTGAACCGGGCTTAAGGATGGCCGGAAGCAGTGCCGGCAGGGCATCAGAGGAGGACTTAGAGCGTGGAGATGCTGTCTCAGGCTAGCCGAAGGCTGCGCTTAAAGGGTCCCGAACCCCACCCCGGACACACAGTTCTAAGGGGTGCCCCGCTTGCAAAGAAGTTCTGGCTTGGAGTGCCCGGAGTACCCACACTGGGCACATCACACCACTCGGCCATCAGCCCGGCTGCACTTGCCGCAGGCTGCCATCTGGGGAGAGGGGGCAATCGGGGGGCTGCAGGAGAGCTTCCACCCCCAGAAGCCTGCAGAGCCAGCCCAGTCCTCCCCATCGGGGGCTCGTACCCCATTCCTCCCTCACCTCCTTCCACTTACCCTTCCCTAGCCCCCCTTCTTATTGATGTACAAAATAAAGATAACGTTTCTTCCAACATTGACTCTGTCTTTATTGAAAAAAACTGGGGGAGACTGGGAAAAGGAGGTGGGAGAGGGGAAGAGAAAGGCTGGGAGAAGGGAGGGCAACTAACATGATCAGGAGTTGGGAACAGGTCCCAGATGAAGAAAGGCTACAGAGACTGGGACTGTTCAGCTTAGAAAAGAGGAGATGGAGGGGGGACAGGATAGAGGTCTCTAAAAGCAGGGGTTGGGTGGAGAGGGTGCATTCAGAAAAGTTCTTCCTGAGTTCCCATAAAGAAGGACTAGAGGACACCAAAGGAAAGGAATGGGTAGCAGGCTTCAAACTAGTAAGAGAAAGTTGTTCTTGTTCACAAAGAAAATAGTTAACCTGCAGAACTCCTTGCTGCAGGAGGCTGTGAAGGCTACAACTAGAACAGAGTTGAAAGGGAAGTGAGATCAAGTCATGGAGGTTGGGTCCATGGAGTGGTATTAGCCAGGGGGTAGGAGTGGTGTCCCTGCCCAAGGTTTGTGGAAGGCTGGAGAGGGATGGCACGAGACAAATGGCTTGGTCACTGTCTTCGGTCCATCCCCTCCAGGGTCCCTAGGGTTGGCCGCTGTCGGCAGACAGGCTACTGGGCTAGATGGACCTTTGGTCTGACCCAGGACGGCCATTGTAAGCTCAGGGCTCAGGGTCGGGGGTCTCAGTGGACCCCCTTGATTTTCATGCACACCTTCTCCTGGGTGGCCAGGCTGGCAGCTCTCCTGCCCTAGACGGCCACTTTCCTGTGCCTAGTGCGGAGATCGTGGACGAGGTCCACGATGTCCGCACTAGCCCAGGAAGGTACCCGCCTCTTGCGGTCCAGGGTCCCGGCAAGAGGGGGTGGGCTGGGGGGCATCGGGTGGGTGGCTCTGTGCCGTGCCAGGTGCAGGGTCTGCTAGCTGGGTGCTGGCAGGCTTGCACCTGGCACGGGCACCGTAGCCAGCCCGTGCCCCTTTAAGGGGTCCGGGGCCGGGAGGGGGGCATAGAGTTTCCCTGGTGTTGGCCAGAGTGGCCACCAGGGAAACCTGGGGAGGGCTAGCCTCCCAGTAGTTCGAACTAAAGGTCTACACAGCCCTTAGTTCGAACTAGCTAGTTCGAACTAGGCGTTAGTCCTCGTAAAATGAGGTTTACCTAGTTCGAACTAAGCGCTCCGTTAGTTCGAATTAAGTTCGAACTAACGGAGCGCTAGTGTAGCGCCTAGGAAAGTTAGTTCGAACTAACGTCCGTTAGTTCGAACTAACTTTGTAGTGTAGACATACCGTATGACTCTATCTAGCTCTTTTTTGAACCCTGTTAAAATCCTAGCCTTCACCACATCCTCTGGCAAGGAGTTCCATAGGTTGACTATGCTCTGAGGGAAGAAAACATACCTTTTGTTTTAAACCTGCTGCCTATTGTGTTTGTTTTAGAACTAAAAGTGAATAAAGCACACCTTAAGGAGGGCTGTTGTCACTGGACCCTATGGAAGTCTCTGTGGAGTTGTCTAACAAGCCCCGGAAAGGGAGGCAAATTTAGTGAGGCCACTGCAAAGCATCCTCTGTGCCTTGAGGAGACTCTCAGGGAGCAGCTGTCCTTGACACAGGAAGACTTTTGCTGAATGTGGAGTGAGTTTCAAGTCAATAACAAGCCCCCCAAGCTGGAGCATTGTTTTAATTTGTTGCAAATATTTTGCACAGTTTTAGATACCTCCTACCCTGGTCATTTAGGGTACGTCTAAACTATATGGCTCTGTCGATGGAGCCATGTAGATTAGTGTTGATCCGGGCGGGGAATAGTTTGCCCCAGTGCATCTATAACGTGACCTAAGGGTAATAAACTTATAGACACTAACCAGACTATATGGGTTTGTTGCAGGGAAACCGGGAGGGGCGTACTCGGGGACAAGGGGAGCCTCGTACACTGTTCCTTTGTGATTAGCAGCTAAAGTCCTTTGTGTGCATAGGGGAAAAGAAGTAGTTTGGAATAGATGCAATGCAAAAGACATTTACTCAGCCCTTCTGTTTAACCACAGACATTCATGATGGGTGAAGCTGCTGCTTGGGGTGTCAAGCTCCCCAGTCTATGGTCCCACCCATATTCCCCACTTGCTCCTCCTCAGGATCTTTTCCTCTCTTCCCAGGCCCAGCCCCCTCCACATTGTCTCCCTTTTCTCATCTCTCCCCCTCCCTACTCATCCTCTTCTGGTCAAATCCCTGAACTCAAAGAGTATGTCTAGACTACATCCCTCTATCACCACAGGGATGTAAATTAGACATACTGAAATTGCTAATGAAGCAGAGATTTAACTATCCCGCCCTTCATTAGGATAAAAATGGCTGCCGCTTTTTGCCGACGCGGCAATTTGCCAACAAAAAGCAGCTGTCTAAGCAGGGATCGGTTGACAAGGAAAGCCTTTTCCAACTGATCCCTTATGCCTCGTGCAGCGAGGTTTACAGGATCGGTCGGAAAAGGCTTTCCTTGTCGACCAATCCCTGTCTAGACTGCCACTTTTTGCCTGCAAATTGCCACGTTTAGTTTCAAAAACTTTGTGGCAAGGGCAAACTAGCTGTCCTGCTGAATACAACATTACACATTGTGGAATACATGATTCAGCTCTTCTCTGTTTTACATTTTCTTCATCAGTACTTCTATACTGATTGTATATTTTAAATGTACTCTTAAGTCTTCATAATGTAATCATTTTAGATTAATACGTGTTTAACTCACCCAAAGACATTATTTTAAATTAATCAGCCAGAGCGGTTTAGTGTGCTCATAACAAAGTTCATTGCTTTTAGAAAAAAGGGAACACTAATTTATTTTCTGTGATCTCCATAACAAGGCACATATTTATAAATTTTCACCATAGTTCTGTGTGAAAAATGTTTTCACATTTTTTAGGTAAGGCAAAGAATTTTATATCTTACTAAAATATTGATTTTGATGAAGGATACTCTTAAAACCAGCTCATCAATAGTCAGAAGAAAAGAAAGGTGTACAGATATCTAGAAGAAAAGGGTTGTTGTCTCTTTCAGGGCTTTCTTCAACAAGGGGTGAAGGAATTACAGCAAGGATGGATAGGAAGAATGGGAAGACTTTGGAAGCAAGATTTTGTACTATAGTAATTAAAACGAAAATGTGTATTTTACATAAGGGTGGCCTTTTAAAGAATTTAATTAAAAAACAAGATGTCTGATGATCCAAGCATTTAAGGCTAAAATTGAACACTCTGATTTGTGCATCTAAAAATCTCTGCAAGAATTTTTAGAGGTGTGATTTTATAATCTTCAGCAACAATAATAATTAAAAGAAATTTTAAAATAAGGTCCTGTAGACATACTACAATAGTGCAGAAATGCACAAGTGCTTTGGCAATAAATTCAGAAACTGACAGAATATACCTCCAGGTTGGCACATGCCTGTTAAATGGCTTCATTAAGGTTTAATAGCTCTTTCACAGGTTCAATGTTGTGCTTATAGGTCTGGCAAGCTGGAAAACTTTTTAATTTCAAGTTACTAAATCTACCATGGAGGAAGCTTCACCATGCTGCAATAGCCTGCTGTGGGTGCCTGCAGAAAGGGTCAGAATAGGGATAGAAAAAGTGAGTTGTTGGACATTAGGTTATGTCTAGACCACAAGGTTTTTTCGAAAAAAGTGGCCTTTTTTTGAAAAACTTCCCCTGCATCTAGACTGCTGCCATGTTCTTTCGAAAGTAAATCGAAAGAACATGGAAGTTTTTTCGACCACGGAAAACCTCATTTTATGAGGCATAACGCCTTTATTCAAAAGTGCTCTTTCGAAAAAAGGTGCTATGTAATGCAAACTGTGCTTTTTCGAAAGAGAGCATCTGGACTGCCTGGGTGCTGTCTTTCAAAAAAGCGGCTTGCTTTTTCGAAAGTACTGGTTGTAGTCTAGATGCTCTTTTTCGAAAGAGGTTTTCAGTGTAGACATAGCCTAAGACCAATAGGAGACAATGCCTTTACTTGCCTCTTAAATCCATTGTCCGTGCCTAGGGGTACAGTAAGTTCTCATTTTTCTCCAACATCAAAAAAATATTTCATGCACTACCAGCTGAGATCAGAATTAAAGAAATCTCTGTTTTAAGAATTAGAATAAAGAAAAAAATCCACATTCCTTCAACACTGCTGCATTGTTTTCATGAATGCAGGTAGAAATGATTATGAAGCAAGAAAACAGCTGGAAAGTTGAAGGCTTATTTTGATATTTTTTTTTTGTTTATTCTTAAATAACACTAAGGACATATGCTAGTGCATTTATTTTAAAAGCCTGACATTATATATATATATATATATATATACACACACACACACACACACACACACACACACACACACACACACACACACGAGCATTAAATGGAGATGTCCATCTACGTAGCTGAGATCAGCATTATAACACAAACTGCAAAGCTGCAAAAGGATAAAAAAAAGGCTAATTAAGGAGAAAGGTGTTATTCATATATTATAGTGGCTTCTTTAAAGACATCCAACTCTTTATTTGCTTGCTTTAATCAAGCAGATTTAAAAAAAGATACAGGAGTGAGGTACACTACTTCACTGGCATGACTAAAATAGCTCTTTTGGCATAATTCCATTCTACCAAGTCATTTCAGAATTAGGACATCTGCATGTTCTGCTAAAGGTCATAAAATTTCACACACACACACACACATACACACACACGCACATACACACACACAATTCTCACTGCACAGGTGGAGTTAGATGGTGACAAAAAGGGACTGAAATCATCCAACCACCTTTAAATAACAGAGCAGCCCATCCCATCTGTACTCAGAAACATTTGTACCAAAGCAGTCCCTGAAAATGACTGCCGTGAATTTCAGCAATCAGCATGGTGCTCTGTTATCAAAGTTGGCAGGAAGATAAAAAAATGGATCTGTGAGAGGAGATACAAAAGGAGATCAGTGATGGGGAGAGAGGTTTATTTGTGTTGTTGACTGTCTCTCTCTATAGGATTCCATCTCCCAACCTACCTTGAATCAAACAACTGGTGTGAGATTGGTTCGGCTGCATTCCAGGCAGAGCTGCACATATTTGTATCTGGAGCACAATTGTGGATTCATTGTGCAGGTGGAGTTTTGTTGGCTCAAGCTCATTTGAGTGATGGATTAACATTAGTCCTGTCTGTCTGTCTGTCTAACAACTGCTATGTACCTCTCCAAAAAATCTGTTTATATGCAGCTTACTCAAGCACATCTACCTGCAACAGATAATCCACCTGCAATGCATTCACATATCAGTCTGCTATCAGATCATTTGAGAGGGTTATGTGTTGTGCTTTCAAGTCAGTAGTGAGCAAGGAAGGTTTAGGTTGGACATTAGGAAAAACTTCCTAAGTGTCAGGGTGGCTAAGCACTGGAATAAAATGCTTATGGCAGTGGTTCCCAGACTTTTCGGCATCACACCCCCTTTTTGATTTTTGAAAAACCCTCCCCCTCCACCCCCAACAGCAAAAGTTGTTGAGTGAAAAAAAAAAGGAACTGACCGGGGCAGGAAAACTTGATGGGGGAGGGAGGGAGGCTGGGTTGCCTCGCACCCCCTCCCCGGAATTTCTTCACGCCCCCCTCAGGGGGGCAAGCCCCCAGTTTGGTAACCCATGGCCTATGGGAAGCTGTGAATTCTCCATCAGATTAGACATACATCTGTCAGGGATGGTTTAGATAGTGTTTGGCCCTGCTATGTGTGTGGAGGGACTTGATGACCTTTCAAGGTTCCTTCCAGTTCTATAATTATGATTAACTCGGTTCAGCTGAATTTCTAACATTTGTTTCCTTGAATTGTGCTTAATTAAGGTAATTTGAAAGGTATTTTATTGAGACACAACCAAGTGCATTTGTGCATAATCAATCTAGTTATTGCTCGGAAATATCATATACTTTTGCTTAGCACTTAGGCTTGCCAACAAACAGGCAAGCCTCTCTGCTACATTTTATAGAGAGGCAAATAGAAGATTATGTCTCTTTCTCAAGGTCACAGAGCAAATCAGTGGCAGAACTAGACTAAGAACCCAAGCCTCCTAAAATCCTGCCCGTCTATAATCAAGAACATTCCAGATAAGTAATTTAGTTGTTTGAATGATTTCAGCCCTTGTATAACAAGGGACAACATGTGTTTACTTTAGTGAGGGTTGCAGCATCCTCTGCTAGGGTTAAATGAATCTCCAGTTTCCCTTTTTCAAATCAGGTATGATATTTCTGTAATGATGTACAGCTGTGGATATTCTAAACTTTGCAAATTATTGACTTCTACTATGGTAAATATTATTACAGATGAGGCAGGCAAGTCAAACAAAAAGGGATAGTTCAGAAAGGGTGGGGGTGGTCTCCTTGGCAAGGCTATGAGCCCAGGTGTTTGACAGTAGGGCATCTAAGGCTTGTCTCCACTATGCAGTAGATCAACATGATAAATCGATCTCTGAGTAGTCCTCCATCACCGCTGGTACCCCACTAAGAAAAGAAGAATAGCCAGAGTTGTGGGAGAGCAGCCCTTCCTGACCTTACTACACAGAAGACTCTGTGGTAAGAATGTTGAATTCAGCTAAGCTATTTGCGTAGCTGAAGTCACATAGATTAGATCAAAAGTAGGGGTTAGTGTAGAGAAGGCTTAATTGTGGTTATGACACAAATGTGCTGCTCAACATTAGACAAATCAATGGTTTCTCTGGGAGCTCAGTATCACAAGGTACCAAGGAATCCTGCACGGTGCTGAATATAGTTTTTTTCTAATGAAATGAGGAACTGAGGGCACTCGGCACTTTGCAGGATATAGTCCTGAGCTTTAAATTTGAGCAGTCATATAGCACACCTAAAGTCTCTAGCTAATTAATAGTATAAAGAGCTACCTAATGAAAAGGAATAATGAATGCAAAGCAGGAGCAGAGATGAGAACATAATTTCAGAGTTCTGGGATCTCAAATTCTTCCTCTGGGCTATGTGGGCTCTAGGAAGACACCACATCACCTTAACCTCCTTTAATTTTTTTATGTACAAATTGGCTTAGCCATAATTTATGGGAAGGATCATTTTGTGTTTTTTATGTGCGTATGCAAATCATTCAGCCTCCTGAGTTTGTACAAACAAAAATACTAGGGATGCGGTCATCATGAATAAATTGGGAAAAATCTTAAACACATTTTTGTGAAAAATGATTCATCCATTTTTCCTGGTTCTGTTTCTAGGTTAGAATAATTGAATAATAGAAAACTAGAATTGAAAGGGATCTCGAGAGGCCAAGTCCATCCCTTTACACTCATGGCAGGACCAAGCACTATCTAAATCACCCCAAGAGTGTTTGTCTAACCAGGTCTTTAAAATCTCCAATGATGGAGATTCTATAACCTCCCTAGTAAATTTATTCCAGTGTTTAACTACCCTGACAGATTTTCTGAATGTCCACCTGAACCCACCCAAGCCAGAATTTAAACCCATTGGCTATGTCTACACAACAAGGGTTTTGCACAAAACCAACACAACATCCACACCTCAAGTGCGTTTTTTTGCAAAAAAATACAGTCAATCGATGGGACTGAGGGCTTTTGCTGGTAGAGTTATTCCTCTCCCCATGAGGAATAACTCCTTTTTGCACTACAGTTCTTACACAAAAAGGCATGTGTGGACACTCCTCAGGGGTTTTTTGCGTAAAAAGAGCCTATCAGAAGAAAGCACAGGTGCTCTAATGGCCATTCTGTTAATGGCAATCAGAGCTTTCTTGTGCAAGAGCATCCATGCAGCGTGGACACTCTCTTGCACAAAACAACATCACTTTTGCAATGCACTTTTGAGGTTTGGATGCGCTTTTGCACAAGACATTTTTGTGGAAGCTCTCTTTCGCAAAAAGCTTCTTGAGCAAAAAACCTGCAGTGTGGACAAAGCCATTGCTTCTTATCCTATCATCAGAGGTTAAGGAGAATATTTTTTCTCTCTCCCCCTTGAAACAGCCTTTTAGTACTTGAAGGCTGTTGTCATTTCCCCTCTTGATTGGGTTAGGGAATGAAACTGTAACTTTGTGTACATGTTAATTTTTTCATTGACATCAAAGCTGCCTTTGGGGCTTTCAGTGCAGCCATCTCCAGTCAATTCTGTTTACTCGATCAGTTTTGCCCATATTCTCAGAGTTTGATTTCTTAATATTTTGTATTTATAATAATACAACTACTTATATTTTATATTTTGAGGGTTTATATGCAGTAGGTGATCAAGATGTAACCTTCCCCTTTTTAAGCCTGACAATAGAGAGAAGGAAGATTGCATTGTTAGATTCTTTGAAATTTAAATGCACTAGCTGTTAGCAGAACCGAATTTTCATATAAATTAATATTGTTAATATTGTTATTGTACTTTAATAAAATGACAGCATTTGTGGAACTTTGTAGACATCAATCATTTGGGGCTGTCTTGGAACAATTATTGACTTCATACATCATCTGCTTCTTCACTTTAAAATTTGTTGTATGTTTCATAAATGCCATATATCACTGAGCCATAAAATGCATTTCAAATGCCTTCTAGACCATCCCAGACACTGTTGTTAGAAAAAGCACCCTGAGTTGCTGACATCCTAATATGTGACTGTGTAATTAAAATTTTGACATCTACAAAGAGTTGTAAAGTAGATAAAAGAAAATGCATTGCAAATAGAAGTTTGAAGGCACTGAACAGATGGTTTGTTTATGATGAGGTGTGGGGAGATCCAACAAATGACAGGCAGATGGCTTAGGTGTTAAGGACAGACTGAGAGAGCTGTGGGAAATGGGGACATAATGGACAACTTTCAATATTTCCTCAAATGCTCAGTGAAATCAGAGGGCTTGGATAGCAGTTTTAATGTTGGATATTTTAATTAGGGGTATGTCTACACACAGTATAACTGACATTATTTTGAAATAACAAAGAGCATGTCTACACTACAAGCCTTTATTTTGAATAAATGTCAAGCTGGAGGACTTCTTACTCTGACTCGTGGTAACCATCATTTCACGAGGAGTAAGGGAAGTTGAAGGAAGAGAGAACCTTCAACTTCCTGCTCTGTAGATAGTGCCTAAAGCCGAGTTAAGCTATTTCGACTTATTCTACGCAATTGATGTAGCTGAAGTTGCCCTGCTGTGTAGACGTACTCTTCCATCTCTATAAAACTTTTCATTGAAAAATACCCCCCCCCCCCATTTATATAACTACATGTCTCACAGACTTTACTCACTGGGCAGTCATATTGTTGTCACTCTTGGCTCTTCTCTCTAATCGTCTCCATGCTTTGTTTGATTCTCATTTATTTTGGTTGCATCACATCACATTTGGTGACTTCCTGTCTATTCCAGGCTTGGAACTGGGCAATCAGTCCTGGAATTCCATTTTACTTGGTACACAAGAATTAATGGACTTTTGATGAGTCTGCAAAATGCCCCGTTTGGCTACACAAAGGGAGAATTTATACACAGAAAATGGGCATTTATGTGCAAAGTCTATGAGCCTGGGTCATCAGCAGGTGGGATTGAACTTGGGACCTTAGGGATCAAAGCCAGGAGCATCTACCGCATGAGTTTAAATATAACTACCGTTTAACTAACGCTGTGGAGCAGACTTCACTCTCCCTTCTCAGTGGTCTCAGTGCTTCTGGGATATATATGCATGTGATTACTTTTTTTGTGACAGCAAATATGGAGTTTTAGAGGAACCACTGAGTGCATAGCCATTTCTGACTGTGCATCTCTTGTGAAACTTTAATCTATATAGAAAAGAACAGTCTTGGTGAAAGGTTTGCCAGAAACCAGTGAGTTTCAACACTGAGCTTTCATTATGAAAGTGGTTATTGAAACTCAAACTGTAACCAGAACATTTTGAAGAATATCCAAAGGAACTTTCTGTACTTGGTTAAAGTTTTGCACTGAAATGTGGGGGTTACGTGAATCTGAATGAAAACTAGAGCCTTGTTGAATAGTAAAATGATCTTCCTAAAGTTGTGCAAACAGAATTGAATGGATTTTTCAAAGTTCTGGGGGAGGATGTCTGCAAATACTGTGAAAAGTAAAGGTATGGTAGACCAATTGCTCTTTAGGGCTTTATGGAAATCCCTCAGAGCTCACTTTGCTTGTGTGATGCCATCTAGCAAGCTGCCAGTCAGGCTAATTCACTCACATACTAATAGAAAGCAAAGGAGTGTCAAAAAGCATGGTAATGTGATCAGGCCAATTCATTGGTATGTGGGCATAATTCAAAGGAAACATAATGGTATTATCCTCACTTATCTGTAACTTGTTTCTTTGTGCTTATGCATGCACTGTAGTTAAAAATAGATCAAAGGATGGTGTTAGTATTGAGATGGGAACTTACTTAATGTGCAAACTTCCTGAAGACCAATGAATGTTACCTGTATTGTTTTCACTTATCCATCCCTATTATAATGAAGAGACAGTAACTGTATCATGTATACAACTGCAATTGAATTATTTGTGTATGTACAGGAAATAGAATATTAATTAAAAAGCCTCAATGTGGTGGCTCAAGGTCAAGGACTCCAAATGTATTCTTCATCAAAAGAAGAACTTCTGCAGTGACAGCAAGCATTTGCTAGGCTTCTTTTCCTAGACGTCAGCTATAAAAGTGTGCCCTGGGAATGATTTTTCATCTCCGAACTGATGAATTCAGACAGGCTGACATACTGAGCCATTGGACAGAACTCTGTGAATGCATTCTAGGGAATCCTGAAAAATGTATGGAAAACCAGCAACTTACTACACCTATGTTACATTGGATTTACAAACTTTGATTCACCTGAACTGTGTGGGTATGTCTACACTACAGCGCTAATTCGAACTAACTTAGTTCGAATTAGTTAATTAGTTAATTAGAATTAGCGCAGCTAGACTTAAAAACTAGTTCGAATTAGTGTTTTGCTAATTCAAACTAGCATGTCCACACAGAGTGGACCCTGAACAGAGGTTAAGGATGGCCGGAAGCAGTGCCGGCAGGGCATCAGATGAGGACTTAGAGCATGGAGCTGCTGTCTCAGGCTAGCCAAGGGCTGTGCTTAAAGGGACCTGACCCCCACCCCGGACAGACAGTTCTCAGGGTTCCCTGCTTGCAAAGCAGTCCTGGCTTGAAGTGCCCTGAGTGCCCACACGTGGAACATCACAGCACTCGGCCATCACCCCGGCTGCACTTGCCACAGGCTACCATCCGGAGGGAGGGGGCAATCGGGGGGCTGCAGGAGAGCTTCCACCCCGAGAAGCCCGCAGACCCAGCCCAGTCTTCCCCATCGGGGGCGCGTACTCCATTCCTCCCTCACCTCCTTCCACTTACCCTTCCCTAGCCCCCCTTCCTGATGTACAAAATAAAGGACAATTGTGTTCAAAAATAGAATCTTTCTTTATTGAACAAAACTGGGGGAGACTGGGAAAAAGAGGTGGGAGAGGGAAAGAGAGAGGCTGGGAGAGGGGAGGGCAACTAAAATGATCAGGGGTTTGGAACAGGTCCCATATGAAGAGAGGCTAAAGAGACTGGGACTTTTCAGCTTAGAGAAGAGGAGACGGAGGGGGGATATGATAGAGGTCTATAAAAGCAAAAGTGGTGTGGAGAGGGTGCATAAAGAAAAGTTCTCCATTAGTTCCCATAATAGAAGGACTAGAGGACACCAAAGGAAAGGAATGGGTAGCAGGCTTCAAACTAGTAACAGAAAGTTGTTCTTCACAAAGCAAAGAGTCAACCTGTGGAACTTCTTGCTGCAGAAGGCTGTGAAGGCTAGAACTAGAACAGAGTTTAAAGAGAAGAGAGATAAAGTCATGGAGGTTGGGTCCATGGAGTGGTATTAGCCAGGGAGTAGAAATGGTGTTCCTGCCCAAAGTTTGTGGAAGGCTGGAGATGGATGGCACGAGACAAATGGCTTGGTCACTGTCTTTGGTCCATCCCCTCCAGGGTACCTAGGGTTGGCTGCTGTCGGCAGACAGGCTACTAGACTAGATGGACCTTTGGTGTGACCCAGTACGGCCATTCTAAGCTCAGGGCTCAGGGTCAGGGAGGTCTCAGTGGACCACCCTGATTTTCATGCAAACCTGCTCCTGGGTGGCCAGGCTGGCAGCTCTCCTGCCCTAGACGGCCACTTTCCTGTGCCTAGTGTGGAGTTCATGGACGAAGTCCACGATGTCTGCACTAGACCAGGCGGGTGCCCGTCTCTTGCGGTCCTGGCCAGGCTCCTGAGAGCCGCCAGCCTGGTCCCGGGAAGAGGGAGAGGGCTGGGGGGCATCGGGTAGGTGGCTCGATCCGTGCCATGTGCAGGGTCTGCTGGCTGGGTGCTGGCAGGCTTGCACCTGGCATGGGCACCATATCCAGCCCGTGCCCCTTTAAGGGCTCCGGGGCCGGGAGGGGGGCATACGAGTTTCCCTGGTGGTGCCCAGAGTGGCCACCAGGGAAAGCTGGGGAGGGCTAGCCTCCCACTAGTTCGAATTAAGGGGCTACACAGCCCTTAATTTGAACTAGTATGTTCGAACTAGGCTTAGTCCTCGTAGAATGAGGTTTACCTAGTTCGAACTAAGCGCTCCACTAGTTCGAATTAAGTTCGAACTAGCGGAGCGCTAGTGTAGCGCCTATCAAAGTTAATTTGAACTAACATTCGTTAGTTCGAATTAACTTTGTAGTGTAGACATACCCTGTTTTACCTGCTTTAACCTCTCAATAACTCATTTCTTAGCTAACCAATCTTTAGTTAGTTTACTGGAGAAACTGGCTACAGCCTTGTATTTGGAGAGATCTGGAGTATACCTCATTTGTGGGTAAGTGATTGGCCCTTTGCTCTACAACATTCATGGAAACATAGGGGAACCAACAGGATTGCCAGGCTCCTGGGCAGTGGGAGGTGTGAGCAGGATGGTCGGGTCTGGGGTGGGGCCTCACATGGAATGGGCAGGGTTGAGATAGCTACTCTGCAGTGCTGCCCATATGGTGCGCCATACTCCCCTCTACCTCTCTGGCCTTCCAAACTGCCTGCAGTGGGCCTGGGGCTCCAGTTGTCACCGCTGCTACATTAATGGCAGCTTTGACTGGGGGTACTGGGCTTTTTTAAATTGCTGGGCACCAGGCAATTGCCCTCCCCCAACTCCATCAGCAGGCCTATAAAAATAACACCCACTTAAAGCTCTGCTTTGAAGAACTCCCCTAAAAAGGCCAGAGCTGGTTCTATAATGTTTTGTCCTACAATATGCAAAGAAATGATGATCTGTTGGAGGTGACTAGTAAACTGTGTTTCAGACGATACCCAAATTTTAAGGGTTGTTTTTCTCCACAAAATAATTTGCACCATGCTGGATGAACTCTCCTTTCCCACATATTTTCTCCCTCAGCATTCCTGGTGGTTTATACAGGTCCCATTATATAGTTTGTTTTTTATTCACCTTTCTCAGGCATCATGACCAGTTATTAGCATTCTTCTGCCACACTCTTTCTGTATCCATCTGTCCTTATGGTGCCTTTCTTGTCTCTTGACATCTTCTCCTCTGATTTTCCTACTCAGACGTTATCTATTACTTTACTCTCTTGTTCTACTTGGTGCTACAGCTTGCTATCATGTAACATAATTCTCATCATTGATCCATCCCTTTTCCCTGAGACGTGAGTAAATTTATCTTTTATTTGTCTGCAGAAGGACTGTGTATTTGAGCTATATGTCATTTTCAAAAAGATGAACTTGTTTGACTTTTTTTCTGCACTAAGAATGAGACTGCTTCATGAAGTCTTTTATCTCCCTCTTGTATTCTAGCCTCTACTGGTCTGTCTTCTTGGTATCTTTTATCTGCTGGATATCAGACCATACCAGCTGTCCAAGGGAGATGTATGTTAGCAGGACAATTTGTGCCATGATAGTTAAGGTTGTGTTAGCAAAAGCATTACAAAAGTCATTCTTCAAATATTTATAATAGCTATAAATATTTGTTCTAAAAGTTGGCATGCAAGGTCTTTGCAAAGGAAAGAATTACTTAACATTTTGTTAAATATGACTTATTAGAACAGGAAATAACAAACTGGTTTGAAGTTATATTTTTGTAAAACCACATTTAATAAATAAATATTATATTTAGTAAGTAATTAGTCCTTAGTCATTAAAGGAAAAAACAAATCCTGAAACAACAGTTACAGAGGGCTTATAAATGTGCTTGTAAAAACAAACTTGGTTACTTAGTTGCAAAACATTTTTACCACTTTTCTTTGTTGAATAAAGGTAAGAAGAATCTACTCAGGAAAATGCAGGAGTGTTGCCATTGCATTCAGGACTGGAAGAGGATAATAACATGAACTCTGGACTGTTATGGTCACACCCCTGGCATCTACATGGCAGAATTATAACATAGCACATTGAATGAACTGCTAGTCACTCTGCTGTAGTCCGAATTGTGAGGTAGCATAGACAAGCCCTGAGAACAGAAGGGGAAGAATTAAAGCAAATGTTACCAGTGTAACTAAATTGTTACTTTTCTCTCTCTCTCTCTCTCTCATTTCCTCCTCCCCTCGCCTTTCCAATCTTAACATCCTCACAGATGTCAATTCTTCAGGAAATCTGTCAGGTTTTGTTATAAATAAGCTGTATATAGTGTACTTAAGGCTCAATTGTGAGCTGCTACTTTGTCCCCAATACAGGTATACGAGAGCAGAATTTGGCCATGTACTTTTCTAAATGCATTAGTGATTGGAGGAAAACAAAGACTCACTTTATCTAGCTACATTCAGAATATAAAGGCTTACTTCCATTGGAGTCCAGCACTGACCTTTAGAAACTGTTTCCTTCATAAAAAGAAAAAAAAAGACCTCACTTATAACTTTTACCTTAACCGAGTGCTTTCTCTGCCTCAGAAGGATACAAAGGAGATGGAATCATGGTTAAGGTAATGTGTAGGTCATTTTCATTTTTCACATTTATCACATAAGTGGCTCCATGCATCATCATTTATCTAGGATCATATCATCGAAGGTGGTGTCATAGTGCCCATTGATTTCTGCGGGGTCCTATGGTATACTGTGGTGTTCTGGAACCTTGGCATTTATCAGCCCTTCTGACCCAAATGATACATTTATATTATATTAGAATAAGAAAATAAACTCTATTGTCCTCAGCCTCCTGTTGCTCTTAATCTTTATTAAATATAGGAAGATGGAAAGTGGTACAATTATTATAATTGCAACACGCTAGCAGCTAAGACAATAAGACTATGTCTAGACTACATCCCTCTTTCGAAAGAGGGATGTGAATTAGAAAGATCGAAATTGCAAATGAAGCCAGGATTTGAATTTCAGATGCTTCATTTGCATAATGGCGGCTGTGTGTTCTTTCGAAAACGGGTATTTTGAAAATGAATCCGACATCTAGATGCAGTTCTTTTGAAAGAAAAACCTTTTTTTGAAAGATCCTGTACTCCTCAAATAACGAGGTTTACAGGATCTTTCAAAAAAGGGTTATTCTTTCAAAAGAACGACATCTAGACAGCGGTTTCACTTTCGAAATACCCATTTTTGAAAGAATGCATGTGAAGCATAGGAGATTCAAATCCTGACTTCATTTGCAATTTTGATCTGTCTAACTTACATTCCTTTTTCAAAAGAGGGATGTAGTCTAGACATACCTTAAGAGTGTACAACTGCTATCCCTGCTTATAGTCTAGTGTGTTAAAGGAACACAAATGAAATAGAAATGCCATCAGGAGGGTTTCTGACACTGAACCATGGGCTTCTCTAACTATGCAGCCAAAGATATATGCAACATAAAAACACACGAGTTTGAGTAAGCATAAGTAGTGAAATTCACTTCTCTCTGCATAGCACCTAAGTGACTAGGCTTTGTGCGAGGGGAGGACACCAGAGCAGAATAGGGGAAAGAATTCATAGTTTTTGCTAAAGATATAGTTACCACTAGGCTATACTGCTTCACAGTACAGTTGGGTGAATAATTGTTATTTTCAGTCTGGCAACTGCAAAAGGAAAAAAAAAATAGTTTGTTTCAAGCTCTTTTTTTAGCAATGAAAAGACAAAGAAATGTTTCAGATAGATCAAAACCTTTTGTTTGGCACATTTTTTTTCATTGTTACATGTTAGGGTTATATTTTGAAATGGCTTGGTTTTAAAAGCCAAAGTAAAAATGTTTTGTTTAAAAAATAACGAAATTAAACATTTTCCCAATTCATATGAAACTATTTGCCAAATTCAAGCTGCATTCATGAATGGTTTTGGTTGCTCCAAAATGATATTTGTGGGGTCAATTTTTCTGTTCAGTTGAAAAAATCCACCTATGTTTGGTCCTCAGTGTTTGTTGTTGCTCTTCAATATTATTGAGTCATGGTATTGGCATATCTATAGCTCCCATCCTAGTCCATGCCAGTAACGTTATTATCTCTTCTCTTCTGAGATATCATCTGATATTATGACAGTATCATGACTTTTTAGGCTGCTTTGTCCAATTCCTTACACCAAAGAAGAATGTGATGATGATTGAAGGGAAGTTCATCTGGATAATTAATAAAAAATGTGGAAATAGATTTCATAGTACAGGCAGTCCCCGGGTTACGTACAAGATAGGGACTGTAGGTTCTTAAGTTGAATTTGTATGTAAGTCGGAACTGGTACATATTGTACCCCAGGTGTCCCCGATTTCAGCCGCTGCTGAAACTGACCAGCTGTGAGAAAAGCCTGGTCCTCTGGGGGGGGGGAGGGGACGCACTAGCTGCGCCGCCCCCCCCCCCCCCAGCACACCAGGGAGACGCGGGCAGCGGGACCGCCAAGACGTGCCGCGGTCCCGCTGCCCGTGTCCTCCACGGCTTTGCTCCGCGTCTCCCTGGTCTGCTGGGGAGGCCCCCCCAGCAGACCAGAGAGACGCGGAGCGGCTTTTCTCGCCGCGGAGGACACGGGCGGCGGGACCGTGGCACATCTGGTCGGTCCCGCTGCCCGTGTCCTCCGCGGCAAGAAAAGCCCCGTTCGTAAGTAGGGATCCGACGTAAGTCGGTTCCATGTAACTCGGGGACAGCCTGTATACAGGGTTTACAGCTTGGTTCAGTGGTTCTCAGCCCTTCCACTTGATAAATTGTTCCAGCACTCCGGCAAAGCTATAGAACGCACTATGACTAGTATAAGGACAGTAAAAGTCAACCCTGCTAAGAAATTGTGAAAACAAGTTTAGTCTAAAAATGGTAGACAAATTGAGGTGAATGGCTACCTAATAATGTACATATATAGTAGAAGGACGGCAAAGCATATAGCATCAACGGTTTTAACACCAATAAAAACGGACTGAAAGGAGAAAGCTTCATAGAGAGTATATGTTCTATTTTTGCAGCACACATTCATCTTTAACACACAAGCAAAAATGAGAAGCAAATAAGATGAAATGTTTTTAAAATTATCATGTCAGATAACAACTGTTACTGACAGCAATAACAATCCTCCATAAAAATGCAGAGGAAATAATTTAACTCATTTATGAACTCCCACAAAAAATCTCTTAATTACAAACCAAAATATCTCCAAGTGTATGAAAAGTAGCAGAAATGAGTGCTTTATGCGTAGTGATAACACGTGTCTGAATAATTCACCATCATGAGAGATGGAATCTACAGTATATAGCAACACAATTTAACTGTGAGTAGCTAGAACTCCATGGAAATGCGACCATTTATTACCGCAGAGAATAGTGCCATTAATGCTGGTTTACCTTTTCCTTCAAGGAAGTTGTGAGTAATTCCTGTGAAGTTAGCACAGGACCATATAAGGCAAATGCATTCCCCAAAACCCCATAAATTGCCCTCCAGTTACCCCAGTCTCCCTCCCCCATGCTCCAGCGGACCAGGGGAAGGCTGGAGCGGTGTGCTGCCCGAGCCGCCTTCCCTTGTGCTACGGCCAGCCAGGATGAGGTTGGGACTGATTGGAATGGGGCTGGGCTGCAGTGGCAGGAGTGGGGCAGCCACCAGCCCCTCCCACAACTCAGGCTCGGTTGTAGCAGCCTAGCCAGACAGGGCTGATTCTGCCCCAGCCCTCCCAGACAGCTGGGGAAGTGGACTATTGGTTTGCTTCGTGAGCCACTGGTTGACCACTTGCAATCTACTGATCAACCATGATCCACATCTTGGGCACCCCAGATATAGGATAATTGAGCTATATTTGGGCCCTGCTGGGAGTCCCAAAGGTGTCAGGTGATTAGCGCTGCTTGGTAGCACTCTGTTATTCTTTTCATTGCAAAAATGGCTACCAGTTAGAACGCCAATATAAAGCAACAGTAGGCAAACTGATGAAATGTGTGTGTTATCTTTTCATCACTGACAGTTTATTTTGGAATGACTGTATACAGGCAATTTGACCACAATTGGGCTGATTCCTTGTATTAATATTATTCTGCTTTAAATTCATTTAAATTAGTTTTAAAAAATTTCAGTCCACATTTACAGAAAAAGCACTCTCCCCACACAGAAATTCCTGCATACGGGCCTGTAGCATACTCTGTTTTTAAACCAGTTTATGCACTTCATACAAAAGGTGATTCCTTTCAAATTCCAAATTCCTAAAACACTGAGGAGTCTTTCCTTTTTTTTCATGTCAAGGTTAATAATTAAATGAGCCATGCAGTTTACTATACATCTAGTAAAAAAACTATAATATTTCACCCAATTTATTGGATTAAAGAACAATTGTAAATCATAGAATCATAGAGCTGGAAAAGACCTTAGAAAGCCATCAAGTCCAGCCCCCTGCCCAGGGCAGGACCAATCCCAATTAAATCAACCCAGCTAGGGCTTTGTCAAGTCGAGACTTAAACACCTCAAGGGATGGAGACTCCACTACTTCCCTAGGTAACCCATTCCCGTGCTTCACCACCCTCCTACTGAAGTAGTTTTTCCTAATATCCAACCTGGACCTCTCCCACCGCAACTTGAGAGCATTGTTCCTTGTTCTGCCATCCATCACAATGGTAAACAGCCTTTCTCCAGCCTCTTTGGAACCTCCCTTAAGGAATTTGAAGGCTGCTATCAAATCCCCCCTATCAAAGGCTGCTTTCATATCTCTTCTCTTCTGCAGACTAAATAGACCCAACTCCCTCAACCTCTCTGGTTCAATAGACCCAGCCCCCTAATCATTTTGGTTGCCCTCCACTGGACCCTCTCCACATCCTTCCTGTAATTGGGGGCCCAGAACTGGACACGTACTCCAGATGTGGCCTCACCAGAGCCTAGTAAAGAGGAATAATCACAGCTCTGGATCGACTGGCATGGTCTTTGACACAGGCTACAGTATTGTACTGCCTGTAGTTAGATGATTGCTTCTGGAAAGGGAACTGTAACTCCTTTTGATAGCATTATAAAATAATATTTTATTTGATTCTCCTTTTCCAGAAGATAAATTTATCTTGCATGTGATTTAAATACATTAAAAATCCTTCATCACGTTAATTTACCTGAGTTGCTTCAGATTAGAATGCCGGATATGCTTTCAACTTCAGAAATGCGTACTCAAGAACAATGGTATATTATCACTGTAAGATTAACAGCTGCTTCAGTTCTGACAAACTCTGGAGCTGGGTAGTACTTTATTGCACATAGAAGTCTCTGAACAAAATATACAGTATGAGTATGCAATTACTTTTTGATTTATAGCCTCTCCAGAATACAGGAGGAGAGATTTATCAGAATAATCCTCACAAAGGAGAGTAGTTTGAGATGGTATTAACTCTTCTGCAGGATTCATCCCTCCTGTGGAATAGTCCTTGGGTTGGTACCACTTATCTAACAGCAGATCACGAGAGAAAGAGACCATTCCAAGATGATGTGAGGGCTGAAGGGGTAAGGGAGAAAGGGGAAGGGGAAGAGGGGAGGAAGTCTGGCCCTGCTAATGTCAGAGGGAGTTTTGCCAATGCCATTCATTGGAGCCAGAATTTCAACCAGGGACTCTGTACACATAGTCCTGGCCACCAGTAATTCCCCTCCACCCTGTTTTGGGAATAAATCCTACACCTGTCAGGCTATGTCCACACAGCAGCATTATTTCAGAATAACTAACATTATTCCAAAATAACAAAGTCCGTGTCTACACAACAAGCAGTTATTTCAATATAATGTCGAAATAATGTCAAGCTGGAGGACTTCTTACTCCGACTCCTGTAACCCTCATTTTACGAGGAATAAGGGAAGTCAAAGGAAGAGTGCTCTAGCTCAGACTTCCTGCTGCATAGATAGCTCTAAAAGCCAAAATAAACTATTTTGACTTAAGCTGTGCAATTGTTGAGCGCTCACAGAACATTCTGAAGAAAACGCCACAAGAGTCTCATTCCTGCTCCATGCCACACTCCCATAGGATGGGTGATCTGGTCTTCTTGGTTACCCACTGAACCTGAGAGCAGAGTCTGGCTGGCCCAGCCTCTGAAGTAAAATAGGGTCCATGTCAGGAAAGACAACCAATAGCTGGAGATAATGTTACATGAGAATTTTCAAGCTATCTGACCATTTTCAGTCACACTTAGCTTTTTGAGGCTTTCAATTTTGGGGCTAAAATATTCTGGATGTGGTCTCTTTGAGGCTGAACAGGTTTTTTCCTTCTTTTTTGGGGAAGCTTGAACAAAATTGGTTCTGCAGCTTTTGAATGTGAGAAGAGTAAATAATATTTTCTTCTGTCATTCATTCTTCTGTCATTCTTTTAGATAAAAGTACAGCTAAAAGTTTGGGTTGTACATGACATGATGATACAGCTAATTTAGCCTCAACTCCACCCTTTTTTGAGTAAGCCTTATAACATATCCTTTAATTACATGAACACATCCTATTTGTCAAAGGGCACAGTAAATATCACACACTCCAAAGTAGCAGCTGACTGTTGCTGTTTAACATGTATCTCACAATGGCACCTGGAGGTCATGCTATTCAGGACTATACAGTGCTAGATGATTTGTAAACATATAGTAACTGATAGTCCCTGCCTCCAAAGCACTTACAATCTAAATGACAAGATGTAATTGGTGGATGAGAAAACAAGTGGGTTTGAGACAAAATACTTGGTTGTACTATAAGTCCATAAAAGTCACATGAAAAGTACACAGCATGGCTTTCTCATACTGCATACCATCTATGAAGTATAAAACACTAGCAGATTTACCCAGCATTGTTCAGGTCCTTAACTCATTTTTTTAAATAAAAGGAAAATGTACATGCTTTACTGAAATTATTTATATTTTTCCAAAAATACAGTTATTTTTATAAAGTTAATTTTAGTAATTTTTTAAACATGGCATCATTTTTTCCTTCATCCCTATGAACTCTTATCATGTGCTATGTTTTTTTTTAAAAAAGGCTCTAGTCAATTAGGTTTCCAATAACCTTGTCTTCTAGTTTTCAAACCTTAAGCATGGATTTAGTTGGTCTAAGAGCAGTACTCAAATTTTTTCCATTATAATCTCTTTCCTGTAAGGTTTACAGAGAAGCAATTTTATTCCATTCTGTTTTTCTGGCTCATCCTGGTTCAGTCTCTTTCAACATTTGATCAGTTATCTCAATTTTGAGGACTGTATTTGATTAAGTCTCTTTTCTGTTTGGTTTTATGAGAAGCAATCCCATTCCATGCACATCCCATTTTTTTGGCACAACCAAACTCTTATCTTATTTTAAGTCATGGTATGTAGAAACTGTATGCCAAATTTGATGGTCCTACCTCTTACTATTTAGGAGGAGTTCTTGATCAACCAGACAAACACTCTGAAATATATAGTAGATAAGAAATAGTACAAATGTAGGGGATATATAGACCACCTAACTTCATTATCTTTATAGTTAAGCGTACCATTGCCTGACTTGTACCTAAGGAAGGCTAACTCACAAAACATATATTAGAAGGAAATGTTGCTGAAATATTCCATAAACAAAATAATGGTATTTGCAAACTAGTGTTTTTTAAATTAACCGTAACACAAAAAATCAGTAATAGGTTTGGGTTGTTTTGCAATGTACTTATCCCTAAGAAAAAACTTCACCCTGGCTAACTGAATAAAATGGGGGAAAGATGTGAAAGGTATGCCCCTTTTCTGCAAAACAATCTTGAGCCTTCAGCTGCAGGTGGAAAATACATATTTATGCCTAAGTGTTTATGTGCAAATTTGTTGGAAAACCCATACTTAAATTAACCTCTTATGCTATTAGCCTGCTACTCGAAAGACAGTAATATAATGTTTCAAAAGACATTCTCTTAATATATATTGCTCTTTTACAGTGAAATACAATGATTTATGTTTTTGTATTTCCAGAGGCCTTGTTTTCTCTCTGGAGGAGCAGCTGATGCATCTTACTTCAGGCAGTCTCCACTGGAAAGAGAGAAAGCTAAAATGAACTGGGAAATCACATAATAGGAGCTATTTTGCTCTCCTTATAATTTGAAAGAGCTATCCAGCCAGCATGCTCTTAAATTCCATTGGATTCTATTCAAAGAAAATAGAACCCTGCAGTAAATTTGCATAGGAATTACCTGGCTTGCATCTCTGATTTTTAGATTGTTTCAAATGAAACTACTGTATTTCTGTATCACAAATAAATCATATACTTGTCGAATATATCAGAAAATGAGATATGCTCTGCACATTGGTTGATATCTTCTGCATCACATAATAACATGATTCTTTTTGTATGACAATGTGGGAATTAAGTATATGATTGTTCTTGCTTGGAAAACAAGGATTTCTTATTACCACAGAAAATTTGACCACATTGCCTTGGTCAAGAGGCCCAACAAGTTTATCTCCACACAGTAAATAGTATTTTAAAAGCTGCTATGTAATAATCTAAGAACCCCATAACTTTAGTTATTGAGCTAGATTATATAATTTGTATCAGTGCAGTAAATGTTTATCAGATGCCAGAACAGGAGCTGTGGCAAGGACAAACAGATAAATGTCATAATTGCTTCCCGGAGAGGAACATACAGATGCACAACTGGGGAACATGGACCAGTGTGATAGTTCCAGTTTAGTGTTAGTGGGAGAGAACAGGTTCAACTGGTGAAGTACGAGTCTCTAAACAGCTCACTGAAAAAAAGCAGAAACTGCCAGTTTGTCAGTTCTTTCTTTCTATATTTTTGTACCATCTAGTACTGTGACATGACATTATGGAACAAAACTTGCAGCTGGTAAACAGTAAAACTTGCCCAGCAAACTTTACAATCTGCAGGTTTGCCAAGCCAGGCTGAGTCTCCAGGGATCTTGATAAAAGAGCAGACATGGATTTTCTGACACTTCTCCTTCCTCCTTCTTCCCCTGTTGGCACCTCTTCTTTTTTTAATTAAATGTTATTAAATGGAGGAATAACTGTGGGTAGATAGAGATTCTCTTCACTGACACACGCACTGTTATACTAGAACAGAGGGGCAGTCTTAATCCATAAACTCAAGGAAGTGTAGTCTTAGTTAAGGTCTTTCAACAAAGTCTCTTAAGCAAAGTAAGCAGGCATGGGATAAAACAGAATGTCCTCTGATGGATCAGTTACCAGTTAAAAGTTATGATATAAAGGGTAGGAACAGATTATTAGTTTTCATCATGGAAAGAGATAAATAACAGGGTCCCCCAGGATCGTGTTCAGGACTGTGCCTTTTAATGCTGATTTTTCAAGACCAGGGTTTTGGTGGGGGGCACTAAGCTTTTGTTATGAAGCTCTTGATTTATACTGTAAGTTCAATAAATAGTCTGGTAGCACTTTATAGACTAACAAAACATGCAGATGGTATCATGAGTTTTCGTGGGCACAGCCCGCTTCTTCAGATGACCAAAGTGATCACTGATCACTGCAGGGAGTATGAGGAACTAAGGCTATGATCCACTGCTCTCATAGGATCATAGAATACTAGAATAGGAAGGGACATCAAGAGTTTCTCAAGTCCAGTTCCCTGCCCTCACGGCAGGACCAAGCATCATCTGATCATCTCTGACCGATGTCTGTCTGACCTGTTCTTAAATATCCCCTGTGATGGAGATTCCACAACCTCCCTAAGCAATTTATTCCAGTGCTAAACCACCCTGACAGTTAAAAAAGTTTTTTCCTGATGTCCAAGCTAAACCTCCCTCTCTGCAATTTAAACCCACTTATTTTTGTTCTAGCCTCAGAAGTAAAGGAGAATATTTTTCTCCCTCCTTGTTATGCTCTATTAGATACTTGAAAGCTGCTATCATGTCCCCTTTCAGGCTTTTTTTTTCTCCCAAACTAAACACACCCAGTTGTTTCAGTTTCCCCCACAGCTCATGTTCTCTAGACCTTTAATAGTGTGTGTTGTTCTTCTCTGGACCTTCTCCAATTTCTCCCCATCTTTCCTGAAATGTGGTGCCCAGAACTAAAGTCCTGTTGAGGCCTAATCAGCACAGAGCAGAGCGGAAGAATGACTTCTCGTATCTTGCTCACAACACTCCTGTTAATGCATCCCAGAATCCTGGGGGATTTTTTTTTTTTTTGCAACAGTGTCACACCATATGTAGCTTGTGATCCACTATGACTCCTAGATCCCATTCTGTAGTACTTCTTCCTAGCCAGTCACTTCCCATTTTATTTGTGTGAAATGATCATTCCTCCCTAAGTGGAGTACTTTGCATTTGTCCTTATGCATGCATACATGAGTCTGCAGAATAGGCCAGGCACATTTGTATTTTAATGTGGGGTTGTGTGTTTCCCAAGCTGTTTCCGAGATATTGTGTGTCAAGTTTTGAGGTTCAGTTCAGATCAGTGGGAGATTGTGTCACTGTCTTTCCTATAATATCGGGTGCATTAAATGCTCTGCTGCTGGAGTTCACTTCTGCATACCAAGAGGCAAGCATACAGCTTCTTGTGTAGGCTGTGTGTCCCTTATTGAGCACTACTATCCTAGCTGTCTGCCTAAAACACAACTCCATCCTATTCTCCACAGCAGGTGACCTAACTCACTCCCAGACTCACATTTCCCTAAAACTATCTATCCAGAAGTCCAGCCCTCTTGTAGAACTCTCAATAAGGGTTATTTCTCCACTTTGAATTTTTAATTAAAATGAACCCAGCGCTCATTTTGAAATTCAAACAAGTTTATCAGCACATATCCATAAGTCTTTGTACATGCCCCATACATGTATCGCACAAAAATTTTAATGATCAGTGAGTTATTAGATGTGCAATGATAGATGCCATTTCTAGAGTATTTATAATGACAACAGAGTGTTAGGTGTCATGAATATGTCAGGCCTGACAATTATTGCTGGCAAGAGTTAGTGAACCACCAGTGAATCTCTGTATCATAATGGGGTTCTGCCATGGATGCAACATAGGCCCAGTACATGTCAATATGATTTATTATGGGTATTTCTACACTACAGCTGGGAGGCACTGGTAAATAAACTCACTCTAGCTCACCATGAGCTAGCACACTAAAAGTAGAAGAGTGGACATTTAGATACGTGCTTGGGAGACTAAACTTGCTGCATCCTCAGTATCTGAGTTCAGGCAGCTAGCCCAAACCACCACCCATACTGCAAGGCCAATAAAGAGCTAGTTAGGTTTTATCTACACCGGCATGTTTGGTCTCCAAAACCTGCCTTTTGGCAACAAAACATTGAGAGTGTTAACACTACAAAAGTTTCCTGTAACTTTTGTCAGGAAAATCACCCAGTGTTGGTGTCAAAGAACTTACACCCCTGCAAGAGACTTTTGTCTTTTCCACTCCTTTTATTGTTGACAAAGATCCAGTATGGACTCCTCTGTTTGTTTTGTCAAAAGAACTGGCTTCTGCCAGTATCCGACAATGCCTGCCCTGATGGCTGTGCTCGGTGTTTTGTGATCTCTGCAGTCATGCAGGACAGTGCTCCTCTCCTTTCAACACTCTGGGAAGTATCTAACAAATGAGTGAGCTGATCCCTTGGGGGAAAACAACAAAAAGTAAATCATTGGAATGCTCCTTCCTGTTCTTCCCTGCACTAGGAACACAGCAGCAGACTCCTGCAGGGGGATGGCTGGGGAGACGGCTGTGTTACTTTGATATTCTTCAGAATGTAATGCTCATAAAGCAGCTTTGCCTTCCCAAAACACTGCACTGTAGGCTGCTTACCCTCAATCCTTTGCTCTATCTGTCAACAGGGTTCTAACAACATGGCTATGAAATGTCAAAAATGGGAGGCAGAAAAACTGGTTTGACAGTTTTGGTGAATTTTGCATGATCATAGCAATTTTGTTGCCAACTTCCCCAGTGTAGACATAGCTTAAGTGTATTCGCTGTACTGGAAGAGCTACCCATGTCTAACTGCCTACACTGAGAATCATGCCTCCCAGCCCGTGCTATAGATATTACTTAGGGGGAAATTTTCAAAGGGGACTTAGACAAAGATAGTAAAATACTTAAATTGCCATGAAGTGCCAATTCCCTTTGAAAACCAATGGAATTAGAACACCTACATGACCTTTAAGATATCACTGTTAAAAACATTAATTTAGCTAAAAAAGAAAAAAAAACTTTTAAAAAATTTCCTTCAACCAAGTCACTAACAAAACAAATCAACTTGCCTATACCTTCTTCTGTTAAATCTTCAAATGCCCGATTATAGCCAGATTGTATTTATTATTCACCTCTTCGGATCTTACAACAAAAACACATAAAACATTGAGGCTACGTCTAGACTGGCATGATTTTCCACAAATGCTTTTAACGGAAATGTTTTTCCATTAAAAGCATTTGTGGAAAAGAGCATCTAGATTGGCATGGACGCTTTTGCGCAAAAGCACTTTTTGCAGAAAAGCGTCCGTGCCAATCTAGATGCAGTTTTGCACAAGAAAGCCCCGATTGCCATTTTCACCATCGGGGCTTTTTTGTGCAAAACGGTTCTCAGCTGTCTACACTGGCCCTCTTGCGTAAAAGCATTTGCGCAAGAGGGCTTTTTCCTGAATGGGAGAGTCATTGTATCTGCGGAAGAACACTGACAATCTTACATTAGATCGTCAGTGTTCTTGCGCAAATTCAAAGCGGCTATTGTAGACAGCTGGCAAGTTTTTCCGTAAAAGCAGACACTTTTGCAGAAAAACTTGACAGTCTAGACGCAGCCTGATTCTTTTGGTACAAATTAGTCATCCTGTGCTACATAATGCACAGTAATGGGGTGATTTAGAGTGTGGATAGTGTAAGCCTTGTATGAACATTGAAAGAAAACGGAAGTAAGGGAAACAGAGGCTGACAATGGGCAAAACATTAATTCATATGCAGCTTTGTAAATAGTATGTAGCTAACAGATCAAGAAATACAAGAAAAGTAATGTGATGAGTTTGCAGCTACAGCTTTGCACTCATGTAGTTTATGATCTGTATAGCAACTGGTTCACAAAATGAGTAAGCTAAACATAAAGCATGTAGAATGCAATTTGTATATGTTAGTCTGTTTTAGAATATGTTTAAGATCTGATTTATATTTATGAACTCTGGCATTGTGGAGCACCCTAGCACACCCGTCTACACCTTAGTCTGACCACATCTTGTGTTTCTTTATAAAATGCCAATAAAGAAACCTTAGTAAGGAGTCTGGATTTCAGCTAAGTTTCTGGATTTCAGTGAAGGGGATAAAGTGATCTCCCAGAACTGAACAAGGTGTTCTGGATAAACCAAGAGGAAACGGTCTAATTGGGAATCCCTATGTGTAGTAGAAACAATGTGTAATGTGCAATATTTGTATTTCTGATTACTTTAACTGTACTAGAAAAGATATACAATAAATAATTGTAATAATATTCATGTAACCAACATAACAAATCTTCCTAGTGTAAAAAAGCTACAATTTATTTTCAAAGTGTGCTAGAGTTTCTACCTGTCCCTTGAAAATTGCTTTGAGCTTAGTGTTGTCCCTTGAAAATCAAATTAATAAATTTTCAAGGAGCAGGAAATGCCAGTGGGAATTAATACGGTACACACATATTCTAATGAAATACAGCATAATATTCAACACTGACAAAATCTCTCAGAATACAAACTGCGATAAATGTATTGCAAACAGTGGCTGAGCTCTGTGTTTGTGTCTGAAAAAATATTTGTTTTTAAATATAAACAGCGCATACTGGTCATAACAGACCTATCCATGTTCCAGTTATATGTTGTAGCTACGGCAGCTATACAAGGAATGGAGTCCATGTGACTTGAATATTTTTTTCTTGTGTTGGGTGCTGCTATCTTTTCTATTGAGGGAAGTTTCATGTGCCTCATCAAGGAACCAATCAATATGTGGGACATCTACTTTGGGCAGCTGCACAGATGAGCATGATGATCCACAACTCATATTCAAATAAGTAATGTGAGGGGAGCAGGTGCTGCAGGCTGGTGAGTTGGCAAGAACACAGTGGCCATATTATATCAAGCAGCTGCCTAGAAGAGATTATTTTTCATGGGAGCCACCAGAGGCATTTGTGTAAGTGGCTAGCTCTTGTGACCGCCTTGGATTCATTTAATCCTGAGTGCAGCATGTGAGCATGTACAACTAAGCTACAATTCCTAGAAGGTAAAAGGAGTAACTGAAAATCTGAAAAGATTGATGTGAAACATGCAATTTTTACACACTGGTTTGCTTGTATCTATCTGTGTCCTGGAAAGGCCATGTATTTCCTGGCAGTTGCTACCACATTTCCTACATTTCCTACTAAGGGTGTATCTAGACTACAGGGGGTTTTTTTCGAAAAAAAATGGCCTATTTCAAAAAAACTTCACCTGAATCTAGATTGTCGCTGCGTTCTTTCGAAATTAAATTGAAAGAATACGGCAGTTTTTTCGACAGTGGTAAACCTCATTTTACGAAGAATACTGCCTTTTTTCGAAAGTGCTCTTTCGAAAAAAGATGTTATTGAATGCAAACAGTGCTTTTTTGAAAGAGAGCATCCAGACTGCCTGGGTGCTCTCTTTCGAAAAAGCGGCTCGCTTTTTCGAAAGAAGTGGTTGCAGTCTACATGCTGTCTTTCGAAAGAGGCTTTTTCAAAAGATTCTTTCGAAAAAGCCTCTTTCAAAAGAGGCTTGTAGTCTAGACATAGCCTAAAAGAGTTCTCTGTTGAGTACCAAAGTTAAGTGACTTTCACATTATCATCTCTACATATTTACCCATGCTTTTCATAAACCTCCCATCATAAAAGTGATAAAAAACCACTGAGGGCTTCACAATGGGATTTTGCCTTCTTTTATTGTATCTCTTAGAGGTATAAGGCTTAATTTTTTAGGCTGCAGAGAGAAAATGGTGAAGTTGGGGAAGAATTAAATGAATATTATTTATATTGGTACAAAGAGTTGAGGGAAATAGAAAATTCCTTTTTCATTTTTCGAAGGAAACCAGTGTATGATCTTACAAGAATTACATTTCTAATGAGAAAGCTAAGGGGCCATGTGAGAAACTATCTTGTGAGATCCTAGGTATCTTCAACTCAAAATAAAATCAGTGGAGCCTGACAGGATTCTAGATCTCAGTTCATTAAACCCTTAATCGCCAGGGACAGATGGTACATATACAAGAGTTCTTAAGGAAACGAAGTGTGAAGCAGGGGACACATCACATGACATTGTTCCACCATCAACATACTACTATCTTAAATTAAAAGAAAGCAGTTAAATGTGAACCTAGGAATTATCGACTGGAGAGACCAGTTCAATGCCTGGGAAAATGACCAGAGGCCTAAGAACAGAAAATAATATGGATTCTGGAGTTCAAATGATAATATTTGGTTAAGGATAACTCAGCAGAGGCACATAACAGGGGAACATTATGTCCTTCAACACTTTAAGAAATCTTAGAAAAATAAAATGAACTTGAGTATTCATTGTTTGGTTGGATTCTCCAAATGCTTCTGGTAAGGTAATGTACACACATCTATAAAAGTAGAAAGATCACCTAAATTTAGATGAATGAATGAATAAATGAAAGATTGAAGGAATGAAATAAAGTATGGAGATAAGATAGCAAGTTCAAGAACCAGCACTGCGACCAATGCTGTTTTATACACAGTTGTCTCCTAAGGTTCATTTAATAACTTGCAAGAGGAAGTAGCCACCAAGATGGTGAGATTTACTAGGAATTCTAACCAACAATTCTCAGAGCTTCAATGAAGTGTGATTGGAGGGACAGGCAAAGGTTATGTCTAGTTCTTATTTGATCAAACCTAGTTTATTTCTATATAATTTTAGCCTTGTCTGTTATAAATTAAGGACCACATTTTTAGTGGTGGAAGAATATCATGGTTGGAGTGAACTGTACTACTGACCCCTCTTCATTTTGTTCTACATACCAGTTCTCAAGCCTCTAGCTATTACCGTGTTTCCAAGTGGAATTATATAGTTCTTTTGCTTGCAGACCAGGTCCTGAATTGCAGTCCCTGTGTGTCACCCATGATTTACCTCAGGACATTTACTTATATCCAGAGCCTGCAACTCTGTTATCTCTGGAGCAAGGTCTTTGTGATTGTCTCTTTTCTGTTTCCAGGCACATCCCATAAGAACCTCCATACTGGGTCAGACCAAAGGTCCATCTAGTCCAGTATCCTGTCTTCCAACAGTGGCCAATGCCAGATGCTTCAGAGGGAGTGAACAGAACAGGGAATCACCAAGTAATCCCTCTCCTGTCACCCATTCTCAGCCTTTGACAGAAGCTAGGGACACCATTCCTACCCATCCTAGCTAATAGCCATTGATGAACCTAAGCTCCATGAATGTATCTAGTTCTTTCTTGAACTCCGTTAAAGTCCTTGTCTTCACAACATCCTCTGGCAAGGAGTTCCACAGGCCTACTGTGTGAAGAAAAACTTCCTTTTGTTTGTTTTAAACCTTCTACCTATTAATTTAATTTGGTGACCCCCTAGTTCTTATGTAATGGGAACAAGTAATGAACTTTTCCTTATTCACTTTTTTCCACATCAGTCATGATTTTATAGACCTCATCATATCTCTCCTTAGTCTCCGCTTTTCCAAGCTGAAAAGTCACAATCTTTTCAATCTTTTCATATGGCACCCGTTACAAATCCCTAATCATTTTTTGCCCTTTTCTGAACCTTTTCCAATGCCAGTATATCTTTTTTGATATGAGGCGACCACATCTAGAGAACATAACCTATGAAGTAAGGCTGAAGGAATTGGGTTTCTTTAGTTCAGAAAAGAAAAGATTGAGGGGGGACATGAAAGCAGTTTTCAGGTTTCTAAAAGGGTGTCATAAGGAAGAGGGAGAAAACTTGTTCATCTTGGCCTCTGAGGATAGAACAAGGAGCAATGGGCTGAAACTGCAGCAAGGGAGGTTTAGGTTGGACATTAGGAAAAAGTTCCTAAATGTCAGGGTTGTCAAACACTGGAATAAATTGCCCAGGGAGGTTGTGGAATCTCCTTCTCTGGAGATATTTAAGAGTAGGTCAGATAAATGTGTATCAGGAATGGTCTAGACCCATGGTCACCAACCAGTAGATCGCGATCTACCGGTAGATCTCGGAGGCTCTAACAGTAGCTCTTGAGCCCTCTCTGAACTGCGTGCCTGCACAGTACATTTACTTTAGATTTCCTCATTTGAGGAGCAGCTACTCACCGAGCAACAGCACAGGTGAGTAGCTGCAAGGAATGGTGGGAATTTTTTTTTAAAGTAGCAATATAAGGATTGGGGATAGCAAGTGATGGAGAGGAGGAGAAGAGAGAGGGCGGGGCTTCAAGAAAGGGGCAGGGCAGTAGATCTTGGCTTGGTCTGTCATTTAAAAAGTGATCTTGGGTGTAAAAAGGTTGGAGACCACTGGTCTAGACAGTATTTGGTCCTACCATAAGGGCAGGGGACTGGACTCGATGACCTCACGAGGTCCCTTCCAGATGTAGTATTCTATGATTCTATCATCTGTATGCAGTATTCAAGATGCAGACATACCATAGTTTTATGTAGAGGCAATAAGATATTCTCTGTCTTATTCTCTGTCCCTTTTTTAATTATTCCTAATACACATTGCCACCATACATTGAGTGGATGTTTTTGGAGAACTCCAAGACTCCAAGAACTCTCTCTTGAATAGTTATAGCTATATTAGTCCCTATCATTTTGTATGTATAGTTGGGATTTTTTTTTCTAATGTGCATTACTTTGAATTTATCAACATTTCATTTGTGATTTTGTTGCCCATTTAGGGTACGTCTAGACTACTGGCTTTTTTTGACAGAGGCTTTGTTGACAGATACTGTCAACAAAGCCTGTCGAAAAAGAGCGTCTAGACTACAACCAGTTCTGTTGAAAAATCAAGCCGCTGTTCCAAAAGAGAGTGTAGACACTCTCTTTTGAAAAAGCACAGTGTGGATGCAATATTGCCTTTTTTCGATAGAACTCTGTTGAAAAAAAGCGTTATTCCTCATAAAATGAGGCTTACTGCCATCGACAAAACTGACACGTTCTGTCGACTTACTGTCGACAGAATGCAGCGATAGGGTACGTCTAGACTACAGGGTTTTGTCAACAGAAGTTTTGTCAACAGATACTGTTGACAAAGCTTCTGTCGATAAAGAGTGTCTAGACTACATCCAGTTCTGTCAACAAAGCAAGCCGCTTTGTTGACATACAGTGTGGACGCAAAGGACAGTGTAGATGCAATAATGCCTTCTATCGACAGAACTCTGTCAACAAAAGGCGTTATTCCTCGTAGAATGAGGTTTACATATGTCGACAAAACTGCTGAGTTATGTCGACATAACTCAAAGGTAGTGTGGACACAGGTGTAGTTTGGTTGACAAAAGTCCACATTTGTCGACAAAACCCTGTAATCTAGACACACCCATAGTGTAGACGCAGGTATAATTTTGTCGACAAAAGTCCACTTTTGGGGTATGTCTAGACTACAGGCTTCTGTCGACGGAAGTTTTGTCGACAGATACTGTCGACAAAGCTTCTGTCGACAAAGAGCGTCTAGACTACATTCAGTTCTGTCGACAAAGCAAGCTGCTTTGTCGACATGGTAGTGTAAACGCAAAGGACAGTTTACATGCAATAACACCTTCTGTTGACAGAACTCTGTCAACAGAAGGCGTTATGCCTCGTAAAATGAGGTTTACCAGTGTCGACAAAACTGCTAAGTTCTGTCGACGTTATGTCGACAGAACTCAGTGGTAGTGTAGACGCAGGTATAGTTTTGTCGTCAAAAGTCCACCCTTGTTGACAAAACCCTGTAGTCTAGACACACCTTTAGTTTGGTGAGATCTTTTTAAGCTCTTCACGCTCTGCTTTGGTCTTAACTATCTTGAACAGTTCAGTATCATCTGCAAATTCTTCCTCATTGTTTACCTCTTTCTCCAAATCATTTATAAATAAATTGATTAGGATTAGTCCTAGTACATATTCTTGGGAGACCCCATTAGTTACCTCTTTCCATTCCGAAAATTTACCATTTATTCCTACCTTTTGTTTTCTCACTTTTAACTAGTTATCAGCCTGTGAGAGGACCTTCCCTCTTATCCCATGACAGATTTTCAGAAAGTCTTTGACAAGGCCCCTCACCAAAGGCTCTTAAGTAAAGTAAGCTAAGTACACTATATCCACTGAATCTCCCTTGTCCACATGTTTGTTAACCCCCTCAAAGAACTGCTATTAGACTATTCATTGTTTTTTAAGTTTTTCCTGTTACAGACTAACTCAGGGTATGTCTACACTACCCCGCTAGTTCGAACTAGCGGGGTAATGTATGCATACCGCACTTGCTAATGAAGCCCGGGATTTGAATTTCCCGGGCTTCATTAGCATAAGCGGGGAGCCGCCATTTTTAAATCCCCGCTGCTTCGAGCCCCGTGTAGCCGCGCTACACGGGGTTCGAAGCAGCGGGGATTTAAAAATGGCGGCTCCCCGCTTATGCTAATGAAGCCCGGGAAATTCAAATCCCGGGCTTCATTAGCAAGTGCGGTATGCATACATTACCCTCCTAGTTCGAACTAGGAGGGTAGTGTAGACATACCCCCCGCTACCCCTCTGAATCTAGTGGTTTAGGAAGGCATGATTTCCCTTTTCAGAAACCTGATGACTTTTCCCCCAGCAAATTATGTTCATCTATGTGTCTGATAATTTTTTTCTTCAGGATAGTTTCAATGAACTTGCCCGGTACTGACATTAGACTTACTGGTCTGTAATCGCCAGGATCACCTCTAGAGCCCTTTTTTGACTTGTTACTGTTAAGTTTATCAATTTATTCAAAAACATCCTCTAATGACATCTCAACCTGGGACAATTCCTCAGATTTGTCACCTAAAAAGAATGGCTCAGGTTTTGGAATCTCCCTAACATCCTCAGACATGAAGACTGAAGCAAAGAATTTACTTAATTTCTCCGCAATGACCTTACCGTCTTTGAGTGCTCCTTTGGCATCTCAATCGTCCAGGAGCCCTACTGCTTGTTTAACCGGCTTCCAGCTTCTGATGTACTTACAAAAACATTTTGCTATTACTTTTTGATTTTTTGTGTAGTTGTTCTTTAAACTTTTTGGCTTTTTTATTATATTTTTATAATTAATTTGACAGAGTTTATGTTTCTTTCTATTTTCTTCACTAGGATAATCTTCTACTTTTTTTAAATGATACCACATTATGCTGCGGTTTTTTTTTTTTTTTAGTATACATTGGAGTTTGGCTTCTATTATGGTGTCTTTAAAAAGTCTCCATACAGCTTGTAGGGATTTTACTTTTGGCACTGTACCTTTTAATTTTTGTTTAACTAACCCTCTCATTTTTGTGTAGTTCCCCTTTCTGAAATTAAATTCCACAGTGTTGGGCTGTTGAGGTGTTTTTCTTGCCACAGGGATGTTAAATTTTATTACATTATGGTCACTATTTCCAAGCTGTCCAATTATGTTTACCCTTTGGACCAGATCCTGTGCTCCACTTAGGACTAAATCAAGAATTGCCTCTCCAGAACTAGCTGCTCCAAAAAGCAGTCATTTAAGGTATCAAAATTTTTTATCCCTTCATCCCATCCTGTGGTGACATGTACCCAGTAAATATGGGAATAGTTGAAATCTCCAACTATTATTGAGGTTTTTTATTTGATAATCTTTCTAATCTCCCTTAGCATTTCATAGTCACTATCGCTATTCTGGTCAGGTGGTCAATATTATATCCCTACTGCTATATTCTTATTAAAGCATCATTTTCTTTCACCTATAGTGCCACTCCACCACCAGCACAACCTGTTCTGTCCTTCCGATATATTTTGTATCCTGGTATGACTGTGTCCCATTGTTTTATTGTGTCCCATATGTTGCTTTAATTTATGATAAGAAGTGTATATCAAATTTGGCAGTCCTATCTTTTACCATTTAGGAGGCATTCTTGAACAAACAAACAAACAAACAGACAGACAGACAGAAAAACTCTTTATAATATACAGTATAGACTGTGGTTAGTTTTGGGTTTCCAAGTTTGAACTTATTGGTCTGAGTCCTCTATACTTAATATGGATAAATGTTCTTTTTTCATAGAATTGCCACTTTTATTACTTTAAGGAACTGAAACATTAAGAACAAGGGTTATTATTTATCTGACTGTGCTCTATTCAGATTAGTTTTTTTTAATCCAGAATTCAGTCTTTGTTTGCCTATAACATGAAATGCTTAAAATATAAAATAACCAGATTCCATTTCAGTATTGCTGTTGCACACTAAATTGCATTATCTATAAATATTTAATGAAAGATAAAGCTGCAGTGAAATCTCATAAATAAAACTTTAATTAAAATATTCAGTGTGAAATGTCTCTCTGTGGCCATTATGGGTTTTGATTTTGCACTCACCATAGATCACAATATTTAAGTGTAAAATGTCCCCACTAAAATATGTTGTGAGTGATGCTCCGAAGTAGTTAACCTATTTCTCCTGTATAACTGGAGATTATCCAGTTTGGCTCCTGTAGGCCTGCAGAAGTTGTGACTCCTTGTTGGCATAATCTTGTCTATGGAAACAGCAGGTTAGCATGGACCCAGGCTGCTGCAATACGGCATAGAAAATTGCAAAACCACCAGGAAATCGTATGTCATTCCTGGATCACATTTTTCCAGCTCACACATGACCTCTTTCAGAAACAGTAGTTATCCACTCTAGAGACTGGTCTGAGTTAAAAACAATACCAAAGATAGCTAATGTTGTGTGCTTAGTATTTTAAATGAAGCACCCACAGAGAGAGCTAGAGGTAGATCGCAACTTTTCAAAGGAAGAGTCAAGCTGTTTGTATCTTCAATAGTAACAATCCCTTTTTTTAACGCTGCATATATTTTGACATTGTGACATCTCCCCCTCCCTTTGGTCTTCAGCTGGAGTTGTGCACCAGCTGAACTCCCTCCAAAATTGCTGTTGAAATCTTTCTCTCACTAATTATGAGTGGGCAGGCATGTCTTTGGAGGAACATGTTATGGGTACAGAATTAGATCTTTCATGACAGCAGCCCACAGGTGGGGAGGGCTTAAAGAGCTGCATATTTCAGCAAGAAAAGGAGCTAAGAAATAGCTTGTTTCCCATTTTCATCTCTGTGTCATAAATTCACTGTGGAACACATCCCATCCATGATCCCTCCTCCACAGATGGAGTGGACTTAGTTTGATTCCCCCAGATAGGGAACTACGGTCTGGGGAGCATGCACAAGGGGACATGAAGATCAGTCATGACATCGCTCCGCTGATCTTTTTCCCCAAGAACAATGATCCACCACAGCTGCTCCATGAGTGCCAAAAGCATTCTGAGGTTTCTTACTGTAAGTGCTCAGCAGCTCAGGCAACTCCGATTCCTGGACAGATTGGGAGTTTCCATAGCTCCTAGCTACAGAAAGTGGCAATTACCACAGTGAAATAGCTGCCCACCGGGCACCACTCTCACTGTTGACGCTAGAGCACCACAGAAGGAGCATTATGTGTAGGGAAGGCCTTAGAAAGGCAAGAGCATTGTTACTGATGAAGGGGAACATATTAGCATTTTGCCTCTCTCATCTCTTGTAGACCAGTTCCAGCTGTATTTATTAATGAAGAGTCACTGGAACATGAACTAATTCTGTTGTCTGCATTTTTTCCTTGCAAATTGGTGTTTAATTGTCTGCATGAAAAAAAATGGTGGGTGTACTTTGTAACTATAGATAAACTCATTGATTCTCATAGAGAAAACAATTAGAAGCCTTGTTGTTTTCATGACAGAGCCTGTTTAGTGTAATTGTAAAAAGAGAAGGAGCTGTTTTACACTGTGAGCTGACTAGGCTTGGTAGTCCCCAAATATAGTGTTTTCAAATTCTAGGTTATCTCCATTTGCAATTATAGCGATGGGTTAAACTGAAAAGTTTCAGTGTGATTATCAGCAGGGTCTGAGCATCAGGTGTGCTTCGGCTAGCTCTGAGCATTCCCATAGCAAAATCCTGCCTGTTCTCACCATTTCTGTACTCTTTAGAGCTATGTCTACACTGCCGGTTTCTTGCGCAAGAAGCCTTTTGCACAAGAGTTTTTGTGCAAAAATGTCTTGCACAATAGTACATCCACACCTCAAAGCGCATTAAAAAAGTGATGTGCTTTTGCGCAAGAGAGTGACCACGCTCCATGGACGCTCTTGCACAAGAAAGCTCCGATTGCCATTCACAGAATGGCCATCAGAGCACCTTGTGCAAGAAACCCCTCTGGAGCATGCACACTTGCCTTTTTGCATGATAGCTGTAGTGCAAAAGAGAGTTATGCTTTGTAGAAGGAGGTTTACCTACACTGGCAAAAGCCCCCTGTTCTGCCATTTTACAGATTATTTACTTGCACAAAAGTGCATTTAAGGCGTGAATGCTCCATGGGTTTTTGTGCAAAAACCTTGCATTGAAGATGTAGCCTAGATGTGTATCTGTGGATACATCCTGCGTCTTTGTGCTGAAATGTTCTAGGAGACTTTCCCAGGAAATTGTGTAAAACTTCTCTATCCATCAGTGTGAATTATGGAAAAGACATTGGAGGGCTATTAGAACTCAAGTCATTTTGCCTGCATCCTCACTAAAAAAGGATAAACAGCATATAGGCTATAAAGTATAGCTGTGACTCGATAAACTTGCCTGGACTTTCAGTACCTCCAAACCTAGGTAAGAGGTTTTCCTATCTGGATGGATGGGTGGGTAGAAGAGATTGGGGCTAAAACCTATGAAGAGCCCTGGTTAACTTTTACAGTCCATATATACCCAAAGTTTGGGCGTTTTTCCTCACTAAATGGTATGTATGATTGTAACTACATAAGGAATTTTGCAAGTATTAGCCTTTTTCCAAGAGTCCAACTAAGATAATTCCATTTTCCACTCCATTACTTTGTGTATGGCAGAATGTGACAATAATTGCACAGTGGTTTTGGAGCACAGGTCATGAAACAGAGAGAATGTGACTGCTCTGACAAAGAGACACTTTGGCCAAAGGACCAAGAGCAAATACAGTGATCACCATTAAAAAATGAATGCAGGCCAAAATACCAGCTGGAAATGTTGATGTTTTAACTACAGCCATCAGTTATGTCTCATCTTTTCTTCTGTTATAGGACTATTGTAGTCATGTACAATACAGTTTATTAGGAGTAGTAACATAGTCTTCAAATCATCCCATTTAAATTAGTGAGAGAACTGATGGGGGAGTATGCTACCCAATCAGATTGAGCATCGACAAATTTGGTTGAAAAATTGTTTTTCCTGATACAGTATTTAGGGCCTAATGCAACCACCAATAAAGTCAGTGGGATTCATTCAATTGTGATCACGCCTTAGCAAATTAACAGTTAAACATATGCAATTATCATGTTAGAGTACAGACTCAGAAGCAGGGTTGTAAATTACTACTTTAGTCAAATGCAGTTTACCTGACATATGTACTTACTAGTCTTTTCCCTTTTGCATAAAATTAATACTTGTGTAACCCATGGCTCAATTTAATGTTCAAATGTTATGTGTTGCATAAACAAAAATGCATTACAATTGATCTCTGAAAAATACAAATAGTGCTTAATCATTCACTGTTGTGCATTATATTTATATAAATGAAAGGCATAAAAAGGTTTATAACAATTGAGGACAAGCTTCTCATAATTGCATCTATCTCCCAGTAAAGTCAATAGCTAAACTCCCATTGACTTCAATCTGTGCATTGGCCTCAGAGTACTCTGGAAAGTGTTTGCCCATGAAGTTTGTACATAGATTCTGGTTTTCACACATTTATTTTGAAAATGATTTTCAACACTGGTGTCACAACTGAAATTGGCCCGGAGGCTACTTCCTTTTCCGTTTAGAACTAAACTTGTGATTCAGATTGGTGTGATGTTTTATGGGCTTTATCAAGATTACAAATGATTCTCAAAATTGCTTATTGCTATCAACCCAAATCTTTTTTCCCCAAGACAGCTTGAAAAATGGACTTGCTCTCCAGAAAATGTGTGCCCTATTTTATGTCTGAAAACATAGGCAAACATGTTTGCCTTTTATTTAATTTAATTAATGTATTTATTGTTCCCTAGCCTTTCTAATCTCCTTCTTGAAAAATTAATAATTAAAGTGATGTATGATGCTAAAAATGGAGTAAAGGTGAATGATTGAAACTAAGATTTCTGTTTTCTATTTGCTTCTCTCACAAAGAACATGGGACTATAACTGGTGTTGTTTACACCACCAGGCAAGAATAGTAAAAAAAAATGAATTGGTGCCTAAAATAAGTCAGGGTATGTCTACACTACAGCACTAATTCGAATTAACTTAATTCGAATTAGTTAATTCGAACTAAGCTAATTCGAACTAATGCATCTAGACTTAAAAATTAGTTCGAATTAGAGTTTTGCTAATTCGAACTAGCAGGTCCACACTGAGTGGACCCTGACCTGGGGTTAAGGATAGCTGGAAGCAGTGCCGGCAGGGCATCAGATTAGGACTTAGAGTGTGGAGCTGCTGCCTCAGGATAGCCGAGGGCTGTGCTTAAAGGGACCCAACCCCCACCCCGGACAGACAGTTCTCAGGGGTTCCCTGCTTGCAAAGCAGTCCTGGCTTGGAGTGCCCTGAGTGCCCACACTCGGCACATCACAGCACTTGGCCATCAGCCCGGCTGCACTTGCCGCAGGCTGCCATCTGGAGGGGGGGTCAATCAAGGGGCTTCAGGAGAGCTTCCACCCCGAGAATCCCACAGAGCCACCCCAGTCCTCCCCATCGGGGGCTCGTACCCCATTCCTCCCTCACCTCCTTCCGCTTACCCCTCCCTAGCCCCCCTTCCTGATGTACAAAATAAAGGACACGTGTGGTCAAAAATAGAAACTCTCTTTATCGAACAAAACTCGGGGAGACTGGGAAAAGGAGGTGGGAGAGGGGAGGGCAACTAAAATGATCAGGGGTTTGGAACAGGTCCCATATGAAGAGAGGCTAAAGAGACTGGGACTTCTCAGCTTAGAAAAGAGGAGACTGAGGGGGGATATGATCGAGGTCTATAAAAGCATGAATGGTATGGAGAAGGTGCATAAAGAAAAGTTCTTCATTAGTTCCCATAATAGAAGGACTAGAGGACACCAAATGAAATGAATGGGTAGCAGGGTTCAAACTAGTAACAGAAAGTTGTTCTTCACAAAGCAAAGAGTCAACCCGTGGAACTCCTTGCTGCAGGAGGCTGTGAAGGCTAGAACTAGAACAGAGTTTAAAGAGAAGTTAGATAAAGTCATGGAGGTTGGGTCCATGAAGTGGTATTAGCCAGGGGGTAGAAATGGTGTCCCTGGCCTCTGTTTGTGGAAGGCTGGAGATGGATGGCACGAGACAAATGGCTCGGTCATTGTTTCAGTCCATCCCCTCCAGGGTTCCTAGGGTTGGCCGCTGTCGGCAGACAGGCTACTGAGCTAGATGGACCTTTGGTCTGACCCAGTACGGACATTCTAAGCTCAGGGCTCAGGGTTGGGGGTCTCAGTGGACCACCTTGATTTTCATGCAAACCTGCTCCCGGGTGGCCAGGCTGGCAGCTCTCCTGCCCTAGACGGCCACTTTCCTGTGCCTAGTGCGGAGGTCATGGATGAGGTTCACAATCTCCGCACTAGACCAGGCGGGCGCCCGCCTCTTGCGGACCCGGGCAGGCTCCCGGGAGCCGCCAGCCTGGTCCCGGGAAGAGGCAGAGGGCTGGGTGGCAGCGGGTGGCTGGCTCAAGCCATGACAGGTGCAGGGTCTGCTGGCTGGGTGCTGGCAGGCTTGCACCTGGCACGGGCACCGTAGCCAGCCCGTGCCCATTTAAGGGCTCCGGGGCTGGGAGGGGGGCAGACGAGTTTCTTCTGCTCTCTTGGACTTCACACCTCCAGATCAGCTGCTAGAAGTGGGCCTCATCCTCCTTGATTGGATCCACCTCATCATCTCCAGCCTTATCCTGGCCTGCATATTTATACCTGCCTCTGGAAATTTCCACTACATGCATCTGACGAAGTGGGTCTTTGCCCATGAAAGCTTACGCTCCTACACTTCAGTTAGTCTATAAGGTGCCACAGGACTCCTCGCCGCTAGTGAAGAACTAGAATCCCTACACAAATAGGCTACGTCTACACTGGCCACAATTTCTGGAAAAGCCATGCAAATCAGGTAAGTCAGGACAGGGAAATCTGCAGGGGATTTAAATATCCCCCGCGGATTTAAATAAACATGTCCGCCACTTTTTTTCCGGCTTGGGGAAAAGTCGGAAAAAAAGCATCTAGACTGGTGCGATCCTCCGGAATAAAGCCCTTTTCCGGAGGATCTCTTATTCCTACTTCGTGGAATGAGGAGTAACGGTAGTTTGAACTAGGAAGCCTAGTTCGAACTACCTAGTTCATGCCCCGTGTAGCCGCGCTGCACGGGGTTCGAACGAGCGGGGTTTTAAAAGTGGCGACGCCCCGCTTATGCAAATGAAGCCCGGGAAATTCAAATCCTGGGCTTCATTTGCAAGTGCGGTATGCCTACATTACCCTCCTAGTTCGAACTAGGAGGGTAGTGTAGACATACGCATAAAGACCATCTAGGGAGCACAGTGAGGAGAAATAATGAGACAATATTGGTCACTAAAATAGGCAGCAGTCTGGACATTCCAGCTTTTTAAACTCTGTCAAGTTTTTTTGTGGGGAAAGGGGAGCTGAGAGGCACATCATGAAAAAGAGATTTAAAAATTTTACTGGAGGACAAAGAGGAGCTTTCAGAGTTGCTTACAGATTTCACATGGGAGGCAGAGAAAGCATAGGAAAAAGCCGGAAGGTGTTTAATTTAAATGAAGAAGTAGGCAGTAGCGACTGGTATCATTGGCAGAGTAGAGTCAGGAACTGGTATTTCAACAGTGTGTGAGAGGTGATGGGTAGGAATAGGCCATGGAGAGTCTTCATAGTGAAGACAAGTAGCTGATATTAGACTTGATCCAATGAAGAAAGTGGAGGCGAAGCAAGGAGAGCAGTGGCATGGTTGACACGATGAGCTAGGAAAATTATCTTTGTAGCAATATTCTGAATGGATATATTCAGCACAAGACATGATTTGTCAAGGCCAGAGAAGAGAATGATATAGTCTTTACCTAGTCCTTACTTAGGGAAACTCCAAATAAAAGCCCAGAGGGTCTCAAGTACTAATGGGAGGCCAGCCTAAGTAAAGGCTTCAGGAATTTGCCCCAAATGCTATGTTTCATCAATTATTTTGTAGTAACTATTTTAGTAGAGAAATCTATAGCAGTAGAGATCATCTGTAGAGCTATGGCACATGGATCACATTACAATAACTAATCTGAATACTGCTGAATTGCCAGCTACAGCACAGCAAAGGAACTATGGTAATTAAATAGGCCAAAACAGAGCGCACATAAACAAAATCAAGATATCAACTGTTAGAAGGTAAATCTACATCTCAGGTAAAGAATTGAGATGTTGTATTTACAGCCATTTTGATCTTCCACAAATAAGAGAAGCAAAATTGCTGATAAACTAATATATAAAACACGTGTTTCATAAAACATGCTGAGATTAGCATGTGCATTGATTTTAAAAGAGCAAAGATACTATGGGTACAAGATGTACAATGTAAAAATAATTATTAAAGGAAGGCAAATGTACAAATGGATGGGGAACAAATTACTGAATACAGAGGAACTTAATTGACAGTTGCAGTAGAAATATTTAAGAATTTATACATTAGAAGGAATAGATCAGTGTTAAGAACCAATTCTGCAAATCTTAGTCATTTAAATAGTAACAGTGGTGTCCCATTTAATCCAGTTGTTTTTTATAGGTACAAAAGACACATGGAAAAAAGATAAATAATTTCCCTATTCTGTATCACTGTTTACTTTGTACACCTCTCTCATGTCCCCGTGTACTTATTTCTACTCTAAACTTAACACATCAGGCACACATTTTGGAAAGGCACAATAGGATTAGGATACCTAATCCCATTAAAAGAAATGTGGACACTGAATGTACAAAACTCAGAAGTAGCTTTGAAAATCTCTGTGCTAATCTTTCCAGTCTCCTCATATAGAATTTCCTTCCATGCTGCCAGTCATTTTCATTGCCCCGGTGGGTAAGGCCTGGGAGAAAAATAATGGGATGACAAACTAAAAATTAAATGCTGCAAAATACTGACATGGAGGTTATATAGTTTTCAGATACTATAGTGTCATATATGGTATGAAATAGGCACCTTGATTTAGAGCAAACAGAGATCCCAGAGAGAATGTACAGACTAATTAAAAAAGTATTACAGAAAGATGTTACTTTCAAACATATGTAAGTATGAGCCAGTTTTCCAGAGAGCAATAAAATAAATGTCAAAGGTAGTGAGAAATAATAGAAAATGCTAGGCTACGAGATAGGAAGAAAAATGGCTTGGTAAGCAGGGTAGAAAATTTGTTGGTAACAAAACACAGCTCTCTAATGATTTCTGGCATGTCATATTAACCTACAGAATACAGGCATTTTCCAACCTTCAAGCTATAGGAATACTCAGCAGGGTGGGTGGGTGCACCTCTCTTTCCCTCTTTGTCTCTCTCCTACAATAAAACTACTGAAACCTGCAGTTTTGTTAAAGAATAGTATTACATAAAACTATGCTTTAATCAGCCCTCCCTTTAACCTTGTCCATCCAGGATACTTCCTCCTTAAATACTTCTTTACATTGTCTTTTGAGGATGCTGGTCACTTCCCCATCCTCTGTCACACTGGCATTCCCTTCTTTTGACTATCTTACCAGGTCTTCTGAGGGCTGTTGGATGGACCATGCCACTCCCTTTCTTTGAAGGGCTGGCTTTAGATGAGAGGTATGCCTCCACCTACTGTTTTCAGCCTTTGAGAATCTTCCCTTAAACACTGTTGCTGTTTCATCTCACACACCCCTGCCAAATGTAGAAAGATAGTAGGTGACCCATTGTGGGTTACATTTATGTGTGAATAATGTTCCTACAATGTTTGCCTACACATAATAATAAGCATTGGAACGTCCATGCACAAGTGACATGTTCGTGCCCCAATATGCCCTCTCATATGTACCCATATACAGTGATGGTTGCTAAACATTGTTGATTTGAGATATGCACCTCCTGGTTGACAAAATACAATGGGGCTGAGTGTGTTTTCTGTTGCACTGGTGAAAATCAGGAATAATTCCCCTAATGTAGATGGAGTTAAACTGTTGCAGAATGGGGTCAGTGACAATAGGATCATATCCAGTTCTGCTTTTGTTTATTTCTTTGCAATGTAAAAAATTTAAAGCCCTCCTATGGTGTCTCTATTGCCACCGTATTATTGAATGCTTTTAAATGAATCATTGTCAGCTGGTGGCTGGGGTAGCGAGTAGTCTGTGAACCCTAATACACCCGAGTCTTTGACTGCTAGGACAAAGGTCCCTTCACAGTGGGCAGCCAGGGAGACTGATGGGTGCCCCAAAGTGGTGCAGAGAGAGCTAGTTACACCCGAGTCTTTGACTGCTAGGACAAAAGTCCCTTCGCAGCGGGCAGCCAGGGAGGCTGACGGGTGCCCCATGAGTCTGCCCTGTGGAGGCGACGCAACTCGACACTAAGCTTTTACTGCATTTACCCATGACCGGCTATGAGTCTTTTAATTGTTTCTGGTTCTGTTACAGCAACAGAAGGAGTCAGGTTAAAACTTAAACAGTTACAGGTTTATTAGAGAAACTTATAATCATACGATTACAATGGCTATTGCTCTACTTCTTAACTGCTAGCAAATACAGATCTTAAGTGGTTACAAAGGAAGGAGGGAAAACAAAATGCACCAAAATAATGGTACCAAAACGATAACTTAGCCTTATAGAGCTCTAATGCTATACGTGCACAATGACAAAAGAAAAGGACACAGACAGGTAAAATTTTTACCCCCTTCTGTGCCTTTCGATTCCAGTGTGTCAGGCCAGGATCAATTCATTGGAAAGACGAATATGAGGCTGGGCGTCCCCATATGGACCTCGGGAATCAATCACCTAGCCAGACCAGCAGGCAGCTGATGGATTGATTCTCAAAATGAGTGTGCTGCTGGGCCCATCTTTATATCCGTGAGGTCATGTATTCTCTTTCTTATCTAAGGTGCCAAATTGTGCTGGTTCGTCTTTGTGATGCCAGTTCTTACAAGAGAGTTGTGAAGGTAATTTACACTTGTAAGAGAGAGATAACTAAATTGGGACTACTGGACATTCTTTACTTAGTGAGAGATTCCTCTCCCGGGACGGTTGTGTGATCGTATCAATATTGGTGCTACCCAAGGGCAGTTTCTGCAGCCTCTTGGTCAACAACTGGCTTGATGGCCCTCTTATCTATGTTTACAATTGTCCAGGGTCATGATGAGCCAGAATATTCAGGCCTTCTGTTAAGGCATCAAAGACTATGCTGATTTTATTGCTCTTTGTGCCCTGTGCGCTCTGAGACATCTTAGAGGGGCAAGCTAGATGGATGTGGCAGGGGGTTCCTATCTGGCTACAATCATACAGATGAGCAAATCCTAATCTGTGATAATTTAAGGTTTTTTTTTTCATTTTAAAAAGGTAAAATTGATTTAAAAGCCAGCTACTCTGAAAAGGTTTTAAAGTGTCTCTGTAAGTATTGCATTTCAGGGTTTATGAAGTCCTTGAAAGAAAGGAGGCATATAAATAAAATATCTCCATGGGATGATAGTTCACCTCTCTTTATTTAATTCATGAAATACATTTGTGTCATACACATTGTCTTCCAGCTGGAAGCATTACTTTACATTTATATCTAACTCTTTCAACATTATACAACTGTAAGAAGGTTTTTTTCTCCCCTAAGTTTATAACGTAATTTGCTCAGAGTGCTGACCTCACATTCTATCAACACTACTCAAGAGCTACTTTTCCACCTATGCAGCAGTATTCATTTTTCAACAGCAAACAAAATTTATTTTATAGTATTTTGAAGAGTTTTCAGTCCAACCATAAGAAGTAAGGTTATGGACAATCTTGCATCCTTGAACCTTGTGAATCTTCTCAGACTGATGCAAAGTGAATCCCTGAGTAATGAAAAAGGAAAGTTTTTGGTTTATTCTTGTGTGAATGAATTGACATAGTACTTTGTATAGTGATAACAGAGACATCAAGTCCAAGTTGAATGCCTGAACCTTCAGGATTTATTCTGTCCATTTAAGACATTTGTCTACTAGTTTCTTGACTTTCTTGACTTCTCAAGATCTTAAGTAATCTTCTAGGAATCTAGACTCTAGCTGGCGATCTCTCCATTGGGACAGAGCCTGGAAGACATGCTGGTGGTTCTATGTGAGTAATCAGGCTATTGTTTGCACACTATTATATTGGGATAGCACTCAGGATGTACTGAAGGTACCCGTTGTGATGCAGCATCACAGATGGAGCTAATATGATTTTAATCCTCCTGAGGAGGACTCTATCCTGGGATGTATTGACTCAAAAAAAGATTTGTTGTGGATAATCAACTATATATGAACACCCGGTGTGGAGATGTGACTCTGTCATTGTGACCTTGATATGAATAAATGGGATTTCAGTAGGCACAGAGAAGTTGTTTTACCTCTGTATTTGGTACTGGTGCAACCCCTGCCAGAAGATCATGCCCATTACTGGTGCCCACAATTCAGGAAAGATGTTGGTAAATTAGAGCAGTTCAGACACTAGCCCTGAGAAGGATTAAAGGGAAAGAAAACATGATTTATAGTGCTAGACGCAGAGAACTACGTTTATTTAGCTTAACAAGGAGGAGGTGAAAGCATGACTTGATTACAGAATATAAGTACAGGTTGAACCTCTCTAGTCCAGAACCTTTGGGACCTGACTAGTGCCGATCAGAGAATTTGCCGAGCCATAGGAGATCAATATTGTCTAGCAGCATTACCAACACTTCCACTGCTTACTGGGCTAAAAGAAGATACTTAGGGGGTAAATTACATCTAAACAGCAGCCAAGAACTGGTGGCTGTAAATAAACTTTATGGGATGATGGGAAACTTGGCCACCCCCATGATAAGTGGACATCTGGCTAACTAAAATGATGCCAGACAATGGATGTTGCTGGACCAGAGTGTTGGACTAGAAAGGTTCAACCTGTATGTACATGAAGAATAAATAGTAATAAGGGACTCTTTTGTTTAGCAGAGAACTGTATAACATGGTCCGATGGCTGAATTTTGAAAGCTAAATTGGAAATAAGGCGACATTTGAACAGTCACACGAGTTACCATTGGAACAGTTGATCATGGGTGTTGGTGCATTCTCCGTCACTGATGAGGATTTTGTTTTTCTATAAAATATCCTCATTGTGTTATGCAAGAGGACAGAGCTGATGATCACATTGGTTCCTTCTGGCCATAGAATCTACAAAACGTTCATAATCCACAAACGTGTAGAAATGTGGTATCGTAAATGTTATAGCACTTTCAACCTTAGCCTAGATTTGTTTGAGTCTAGAATGTTATTTATCTTCACTGTTTGTTTGAATTACCACACAGACATCAGTACTATTATTTCAACCTTTAATTATACTGTCATTTAATAGAATGCAACATTTAAAAATGGTTTTGTACAAAAAAAAGGTTACAATCAACTCCATGGGGAATTCTTTTTTCCCCCTAGAAATGTTCCCTTTTCCAAGTCAACAGCAAATTAATATGCCTCATTACTCATTTAAAAACCATAGGAATTTAAACTATACTTTTCTTTTTTTCTATGTATAAAGCATGAAAATACATTTTATTTCCCCCCTTGCTTCATTATTAAGCATTGGCAATGCAGGAACCAGTCAATAACCTTATGGAAAATATATTTAAGACACCAACACAGACTTATTTGCGGGTTGACATGAACAAATAGTTACCAGATGTGCACAGTGCTAGTTATAGTTAGATTTGACAGAATGCAATCATTTTATTTTTTATCACTTTTATAGATATTATCAAAGTTAATTTTCAGCATTTTTTGTTTTCCTCTATTTAAATATTCACAATTCCAAATATTATGTGGAAGCATTTTTTGTTACATTATCAATTTAAGTTTTCACAGTTGTGGGAATTGATGGGGGGTGGGAATGTCAGATGATATTAAATTAATGATCGTAGATGTTGAGATTCCAAAAAAAAATAAGTTTTATAACCATTAGAACACAAATTGTCAAAATCACATGTCAAAATATAAAAAGTAAATAGACTTTAATCAAACTCTAATAAGTCCCAAACAACCTTTTTTTACTTTGCCTGTGTCTATATTTTGATTATTTTAGATGGAAACACTTTTCATTGTTTTTTTCCCCATGTATGGGTGGTGAGATCAACATTTATACACATTCCCTGATAAACAATCAAATCCTTCCAAGCCTGCTTTCAGTCTTTGAACTATAAACAATCTTGTGAGTTTATACACTTCAAGTATCTGTATTCCCGCCAAATGCATTTGATGAGATGCTTAAGATAGTAATCAATTTCATTGTGCTATTCTGGTCTTTTGCTGGAGGAGGGCAAGTGTTTATAATATCTTGTGGCAGTTTTATAATCAGTAAACAGAGTTACTAGGGTTGATGCAAAATAAATTCCTATTGGTGCACTTGGCAGCTTTGACAAGGCTAGCTCCAGCATCCAGTCAAAAACAACTATAAGCCCAGGTGAAGTTACTGGGTTGCGACCCAGTGGACCTAATTACAGTGTCTAGCCCTTAGGTCTTGCCAAAACATTTTATAAATTGTATACTGCTATATCTGTGCAGTGAGGTACAGAGTGCCAACTATAGAACACTGTACAATAGCGTTTATATGAAACGTATTTTATAGACAGTGAGACCACAGCGAAACTTAACTCTCACAGGCTCCAGCTTCTAATTGTCTCTGTGGGTGCTCAGTCCTTGCTTATCTCCTTGCTCTGCCCCCATTCTATGCCTTCTCCTAAACTTCTATCCCACCCGATTCTACTTCTTCTTGCCCCCATCCTGCATGCATTCCTGCCTTCGCTCCCTCCTTCCCACAAGGCCCTACCCCACCTCTCTCCACCCCCTCACCCAAGCACTCCCCATCCATACTCCTCTCCCTCACAGCGCATCTGCACACTGCAGAACAATTGATCCACAGTACTTTGGAGGTGCTGGGAGAAAGGAGGAAGAGTTGTGAGTAGAGGCCACGGGTGAGCAGGAAAAGGGGAGCTTTTTTTCTCTGTGGGTGGCTTACCCTTATGAAAAAGTGCCGGGAGAACTTTCTCATCACTACAATGATAGAACATTGAATTTTAAGATCTCAGCTGAAAGATTCTTTCCTGTCCACTCTCCCTCCACCTTCACATCAATTACATAGACCTGATGGTCAGCTACGATGCCACCAAAATTCCTTTTAGTTTTCTATTTCAGGTATTTGTAGATTCTTGAAATGTTCCAGGTCTGCTCACTTCGGCTTTTGCTTCATAGGCTGTATACCCCCAACTCTTTATTTTTAATCATTGCAATTGTTAGTATCATGGACCAGAATTCCACTGTTCCAGGAGCTGTACAAATGCAGAGAAAAGACCTTTCCCACAAAGAGTTTACAATCTAACTATAAGACAACATGTGGATATAAGCAGATGGGGTGTGGAAGGGGGAGACAAGGAAGTTTCTCCACACTCCTGATCCTTCCTCTTCTCATATCTTTCTCTAGCGTGCCAATATTTCAGACAATGTTGTGTCCAGAAACCCCACTCTGCGTAGGAAGAGACAATTGCCTCGGTAATCTATGATGAGATCCCTTTTCTGATGAAACTGAAAATTGTATTAATATTTTTGTAAGCCATATTTCATTCAAGACTCAATTACAGTTGGCTGCTTATTTCATCTGTAGGATCTTCTACATAACACTTCCTCCTCTCATTGGGTTTAGGACCCAGCCTGCAGAAAGTGCAGCCGGGCTCACAGAAAACCTGGTTCTGGCCGGCCTTAAATGAGATTCAGCATCCACTCAGTGTAGACAAGCTATTTCAAAATAGCAAAACTCTATTTCGAAATGCATTTTGTGTGAAGATGCGTTATTTTGAAATAACTTATTTCGAATTAACTATTTCTAAATAAGATATTTCGAAATAACGCTGTAGTGTAAACATACCCTACAGCACTACAGGACTACTGATTTTTAAATTTACAGACTAACATAGCTATCCCTCTGAGACTTTTTCTCTTGGGAAATACTTTTTCATTGTTGAAATTTGTTCTTGCATGGAATAAAATCTGCAGAAGTTTGTATCATTCTCTAGGCTATCCATTGCCCTTACTGTCATATCATTAACTCTCATTACCACCTGCATTTGTCTAATTCTAGCAAAAACAACATCCTTGCCAATGACCTCACATTGCAAACCTGGAGAGTACAGTGATGCAGCCTGGGGGAAGGTGAGAGCAGTGACTCTAACTCAGACTGCTGAGCTCTTTGTTGGAAATATTTTATTAGTAGTAATTGGACTGCTTGGGAAATTGTAACAATGGTGGGTAATCTACCCCCTAGAAAAAAACCTGGATATTGTTGGCTTGCCACTTTATAGCAAATGGGAAATAAGGTAATTACGGTATGTGCCAAATGCACAAGATTGAATTTGTGCCCGTGCAAAACACTCCATGTGCCATTTCCTTTTCGTAAGGGTGCTTTGGAGACATGAAATCTTTAGAGAGAAAGTCCATAGAGAAGATATGAAACATGTCCTACTTATCTCACTCACTTAAAACAAAACTCCACTGCGTTTAATTAAACTAACCAGAGGGTGGCAAGCCCAGCAACATTAGAGAACTTTGCTACTGTACCTAATGAAGAAGCATTTTTTGTAAATTGTTCTGATGCAAAACAGGCAGGCAGATGTACTGTTTGCATAATAACCTAATAACCACATTCTAAAATCCTTGCTTCCTTTACTTCACTGGGAGGTTGATCAGTATACAGAATAATCTAGGCATACTGAATTTAGCCCTTGCTGAATACACAATATAATATTATTCCATATTTTAGAAAGTATTAGGAGAGAATCTTCTTTGTGTTCATATTTATTTTTCTTTCTCCTTTTGGCAGAGGGGCACACACATAATGTGGCATTGCCAAGGAGATTTTCTGCAAGGACATTATAAGCTCCTAGGTATGAAAGTTGCTCAAAATCTACTATTATTATTCCCCTTCAGGAAGAACATCTGTGAAAAGTCTGATTGAATTTCATTTTTAAGACTTACCGCTTTATCGATAAACTGAAATGATGGTGGTTTTGGTTTCCTGTAAGCACATTTTCCTGTTTATTTGTTAAAAAAGTGATGGAGGGGGAGAAGGAAAGGAGATGGGTGAAGGTTACTACATTTCATGAGGATGTCTTTTAAACAACAAGACGAAGTTTTCCATTTGCTGTAACTTCATTAAATGCTGAAATGTGACATTTTTTAAGTCTTAGCTTTCCATGGAAATGATTTATGTAGTTATATTCATAATTACAATTTGAATTCATCCAGACCTGTGATGTGGGATGTTTACAGATGCCTGAAAAAGCTGGATTTGAGTGAAGAGATAAGAAAATTAATGAATCATAATTATACATAACCACGTATTTTGAATTTCATAGATTTCTCAGAAATAAAAAATATGCATGAAATTGTGTGCAGAGGAAATATTGCAATATTAACCTTATATTATTTTAAAAATAATGGGTGCTGATCCATGGCTAATGTAAATCAGTGCAGTTTCAGCCTATGCACATCATCACAGAAGTTTTCAGTGACTGTATTTCATTGAGAATTAGTTCAGTACCATGAAATTAATAACCACTATTACCATCTTGTCCTTCTTTTAGATATCGTTTTGGTTTGTCAGATAAGACAGTGGAATAGTTAACTGAACTCTCTCCAAAAAGGATGGATTATATTTTTATCCTTAATCACTTCTAGCTCATTTTCTCTCTGTTTGTAATATAAACAGCAGAATATAAGTTACAGAGAAGGTGAATTATTTTCAATCCTCATGGTAATGCCATAGGTTACTTTTCCTGAAATTGCTTCCAGAGACAAATTGTCAATGCAGGACATAGCACACTTCTGATAATTACACACATGCACATACTCCTTAACCTGTATAGGTGCATTAAGAGTGGCATTTGCTGACAAAACTGTATACTTGATACAGTCAAATATTCATTCGCAAATCTGCATTGGCCTGTACAAATTGAGATTCACACTTAAATAAACAATTTGCAAATATGGGAGTCTGTGGAGTTAAATCATCATAGCTGTATCTAGACTGGCCAGTTTTTATGGAAAATCAGCTGCTTTTCTGGAAAAACTTGCCAGCTGTCTACACTGGCCGCTTGAATTTCCACAAAAGCACTGACTTCCTACTGTAAGAAATCAGTGCTTCTTGCGGAAATACTATGCTGCTCCCATTCAGGCAAAAGTCCTTTTGCGCAAAACTTTTACGCAAAAGGGCCAGTGTAGACAGCTCAGATTTGTTTTCCGCAAAAAAGTGCTTTTGCGGAAAAGCGTTTGTGCCAATCTAGACACGCTTTTCCGAAAATGCTTTTAACGGAAAACATGCCAGTCTAGACGTAGCCCATGTGTATTTTTGCAAACCCACTACACAGTTGCTTGACCTGTGGCAATACATCCACACTGCACTATTTGGACCCTCTGACTTGCCTCTGAGATTTGAGCGGTGTCAATCATGTTAAATCGCAATGGATGAGATGCTGGATATGAGTTAAGAGTGTGCCCTTGTAGCCAAAAAGGCTAAAGGCATATTAGGGTGCATTAGAAGGAGCATTAACAGCAGACCTTGAGAAGTGATTATTCCCCTTTATTCACCACATCTGAAGTACTATGTCCAAATCTGAGCCCCTTGTTACAAAAAGGATATGGACACTTTGGAGAAAGCCCAGTGGAAGGCAACAAATTGATTAGGGGGCTGGAGCATATGACTTATGATGAATGACTGAGGGATTTGAGCTTATTTAGTCTATGGAAGAAAAGAGTGAGGGGGGATTTGATAGCAGCCTTGAACTACCTGAAGGGGGATTCCAAAAGGATGGAGAGAGGCTGTTCTCAGCAGTGACAGCTGACAGAATGAGGAGCAATCATCTCAAGTTGTAGTGGGGGAGGTTAGGTTAGATAATAGCAAAAATTATTTTGCCAGGACGGTGGTAAAGCACTGGAATGGGTCACCTAGGGAGGCTGTGGAATCTCCATCCCTAAAGATTTTTATGTCCCAACTAGACAAAATCCTGGGTGGGGTGATTTGGTTGGGGCTGGTCCTGCTTTGGGCAGGGGGCTGGACTCGATGATCTCCTGAGGTCTCTTTCAACCCTATGATTCTATGATCACAGAACTGAGACCCAAGTCTAAGCAAGGACTCATAATCAGATCCATTCCTCCAGATGAGACGTAGGATCTGGGTCTTGAATGCTTATTGACCTGAACCAGATAGATTTGTATATGGATGGTAGGTTGGTTGGACTCAACCCTCAACCCAGGTTTATAAATCAGTGTAGACCTACCCTTAGTTATCCAAATCCCAGGCCAGGTCTCCACTTGCCATGCCAGAGATCTATCTTCCAGTGTTCAATTTAGCAAGTCTAGTGGGAACCCGCTTAACTGAATGCTGAGGATGTCCCTGGTCAATGTTGGTACTCCTTAATTTGCAAGGAGTAATGGAAGCTGATGAGAGTATTTGCTCCCGGAGACCTCCTGCTGTGAAGATGGCACCAAGCTCGGCTTAAGGTTTGTCAACTCCAGCTATCTTATTTACATAGCTGTGTTAACCTAGAAGGTGTAGTATCAACCCCACTGACTTTCACTGAGAACTAGAGCCCTAACTCCCTTAAAAACCTTTGAAAACCTAAACATTGGAGTTTTTAAATTACAAATGAAATACTTTATACAAAAAAAAATCCCAAATCCCTACCGCAATCACATATTAGCCTTGTTTTTAGTTATGAAGAGTGGACATAGTTCAGTGGGGATAAAGCAACAGATAACTAAAGATATTTTAACTGACTATGGAAAACTGGTTTCATCTCTAGATGCACACATATTACTGTCAAGTTTGGATTAGATTAGAGATAAAATGCTAAAGCAGAATTACCAACCTGATGTATTGCTTTCCATATTACTAAATGTTAGCTGTGCATCAGTCCTTATTATTATTTAGTTTTAATAAAACATGCAGAAACCACTTCTGGAGATGAGCTGAAATGAAAGAAGCTGCCTGCAAACCTTGCTATTCTGAATAGCTGGGCCAGTCAGTGATACTCTAGACGGTCAAGGTTGATGCAGGAAAGAGCAATGCCAGACAGCAAGGAGATATGCTCATCTATCCTCTCTTTTGGGCAACCATTGCTGGCTGGCTTCCTCTGGCAAACATCCTCAGAGAGAGGTAAGGTGAACCTTCCTGCCAATAGAGATTCCACCACAGATTGAAGTCGCTAACTGCAAACTGGATCTCTTGTGCCTGTGGAGGAGAGGGAGTGTGAATAACAGTCATATAGGCGGTTTAAGGAAGGGCAAGATTTGGATATTTTTCAAACATGGAAGTATTCAAATAATGCAGCTCTCCTGAGCTTTATCCAGTAGTTTGTGAGCAGAATTGTCCTGGAGAAATACACCCGTGTAGGCAATTCATGGATGGGAACACAACTGCTGGCATATGTGGCTCTTGACCCATCGATGGCTTTAAAGAAAATTGATTGTTGCTTTGAACTGATAATCGAACTGGTGACAGGATGAGAAGACACAGTCTATTTCATTAATGGATCAAATTGCTTCTTTCCAGAATCACCACATGCCTCCATCCTTCAGTTCTCTGAAGTAATTCAGTCTGGCATTATCTTTACTCCTATTATATAATATGAAATTTGATAATCTAACTGAGAGAAATTAAAATAAAATATAGTTCCACAGAGATGAAGTCAGTGGGTTTGCAAGAGTATGTTAGGCCCAGAAATGGTAAAAATATAAAGGCATACAACTAATCATCCACAAAACTTTTTAAGCACTTAAAATGCAAATAGTATATGCCAACCTGTTTTCCTCCTCAGTTACACTCCTGGCACTTTGACAGTTTTCCGCCCTAGGCAACATTTAAAATTCTATTGCTTATAGCTTCTTCCTAGTCTTCTGTTTTTTTTTTATTTTTTTTAAATAGTATTTCAGTTATTTCTTTCTCACCTATCTCTGAAATGTTCTCAATCTTTTTCATGTTCTTCATGGTCTCTTTTCTAATTCTGCCTCAATAAAAACCACATGCAAAACTCTGATAATTTTCAAATCTCCCATTTTTATTCCTCGGTGATCCATTTTGATATTGATGTTTGCCTGAGCTTGAGGAGAGAAGGAACATGCATATTAACACTGCACTTTTCATTTTGATTTACTTCAAATGAGCTATGTCAATTGTGCAGCTTATTTCAAAATAGCTTATTTTGAAATTGTGAATGTCTACACAGCACTTATTCCAAAATACAGCACTCTTCCTCCAACTTCCCTAATTACTTGAACAATGAGGGCTACAGGAGTCGGAGTAAGGAGTCCTGAAGCTTGACAGTATTTCGACATTATTTCAAAATAACTGCCTGCTGTGTAGACACGGACTAAGTTATTTTGAAATAATGCTAGTTATTTTGAAATAGTGGTGGTGTGTAGATGTACCCTTAGGCTATGTCTACCCTGAAGGCTTTTGTGGGCAGAGACTTTGCTAATGAAGTGCTTATTAGCATTTGTCATGCGGTCATTTGCATATCTCTGCAGATGCTTTTTGCAGAAGAGTTTTTTTGCGCAAAAAGAAGCAGTGTCGATGGGTCCGTTTTGTGCAAAAAAAACCCTTTTGTGCAAGATCCCTTATGCCTCAAAAAAGGAGGTATACAGGATCTTGTGCAAAAGGTGTTTTTTGTGCAAAATGGACCCATCTACGCTGCTTGTTTTTGCACAAAAACCTCTTGAGCAAAAAGCATCAGCAGAGATATGCAAATGACAGCACAACAAATGCTAATGAGTGCTTCATTAGCATATTTTCTACAAGCAAATACCTGTAGTGTAGACATAGCCTTAACATCTAGTATCCAGTTACACTACTCAGTTATGGATGTGAGACAAAATGCATAGTAAAATTAAGTCCATGCTTCTGAATAGACTGAAAAAAACATTATTAGAAACTTGTCTGACACACCATAAACATACACTTCCTAATATCATTGCTATGGACATAGTGTTCAGACCCAAAAGTGAAATAAGGGCATGTTAGATGTTTATAAATATTGAGTCAGGTTCTGATGTCCTTGCAATATGAAGATGTAATGGAAGTTATTTTAAGTTTTACCAACAAAATGTAAATTAATAACAGATTCTCTTGCTATCAGACAGCTTTCTAATCCAGAATGAAGTACACCTATAAAACAGCATCTCCAACTGTTAGTGGTATTTTGAGGGATTTTCCCACTTCCAATCCATAGCTTTTTAGGAAAGAGGAGAAATCTAATCTTCTAGTAAGCTCTCCAAGGCAAACTTATTTCTTCCTTCTATCCAATGTGTTAGAGTAACAAAAAAATGTTTTAATTCAGTTTGTAGACCTAAATTCTGTTAATGGCCCTGTAGGGTCCTGCTCATTAGTTATAATAACGATGACTAGAGTTGACAGACACATGGCTTGGTATGGCTAGGTTCTTGCCTGGGAAAAAGAGATGCAATTTATTAGCAAGCTGATGGTAAAAATATGAAAACTGCTATATTTACATTGCACTTTTTCCACTTAGAATGAAATTCATCCCTCTACAGACAGTTTATCTCCAGCTTAAGTCCTAGGAAGGCCCTATTTCGATGGCTTTAATGAAACTTCAGTGTCTCATATTCATTGGGTACGTCTAGACTTTCGAAAAAGCCTCTTTCGAAAAAGCCTCTTTCGAAAAAGAGCGCCTAGACTACAACCAGTACATTCGAAAAGCAAGCTGCTTTTTCAAAAGAGAGCACCCAGGCAGTCTGGATGCTCTCTTATGAAAAAGAACAGTTTGCATTACATAGCGCCTTTTTTCGAAAGAACACTTTTGAAAAAAGGCATTATTCCTCGTAAAACGAGGTTTTCTGTGGTCAAAAACACTGCCGCATTCTTTCACTTTACTTTTGAAAGAATGTGGCAGCAGTCTAGATGTAGGGGAAGTTTTTTCAAAAAAAAGGCTACCTTTTTCGAAAAAACCTTGTAGTCTAGACACATCCATTGTGTAGATTGTGTGCATTGTACAAATCTCACCATTACTGAAGATGGGAATATGAAATGCCTTTCACTCTTGCAACTTGGAAAGGTTCTCCTTTTTCTTTTCTTTAACGGTAAATAATATCTTTTACCAGAAAGCATTAGAATAACACGCATATTGTTATTAAACAATCAGCTGATTAAAATAATAATGACTAACATGTATATAATTGTCAGAAAAACTATTGAAATAAATGAAATGCAGGGCTGAAAGCTTAAACTCTACCACTGTCATTATATAACTATTTTTTTTACTGTCCGATCAGGAAAATGGATCTCAGCTCTTCAAGATCTATGATTCCTGACATATCTTTTGGTATATATTTTTTCATAGTCTTTGCTTCATATTGTATATGATGGCTTGAGTATGTTCATATATGATTCAGTGAAAGTGAGCATAGAATGTATCTTGATTTTACAGATATATGAGCAATATTATTCACAAATAAGACAAGATTTCCATGACCATCATATTTTAGTTCTTCAAAAAATTATATAACTAGCCAATTAGCCCATCATAAAATGGGATTTTCAGGTCTCTCTTCCACGTCCTATTCCCTTTCTATCTCGGTCTTCTCTCCTGAGCCTCCGGTCTCTCACTCTGTCTCTCTCCCCTCTTCCTACTGCCTCCCCCCCTCTCTCTCAGCTCTCCTCCATCTCCTGCCTCTCTCTCCATCTTTCTTTCTCTTCTCCCCCTCCTCCTCCTGCATGCGGAGCGTGGAGCCCAAACAGCTGTTTACGCCTGTTGTTCCCGCATGGCAGCCCACCTAAGCGACTGCCTATGAGCTCCAACTGCCCCCCTGCACTGTTTTCCTTCACCCCAACACTGATACTGCAGCCTTCCAGTTGTCCTCCCTCTTCCCCTCCCCCTCATTCCCCCGCCCTCCTCCTGGTCAGATGATGGGGCCTGGAGCCGCTGTCACGCTGCACGTCACCGCCACAACACTCGGCTGACTTCTGTGCTGCTCAGCTGGGCTGTTGCGCAGGAGCAAGCAGCACAGGCAGCCGTTTGGGCCCTGCACTCCCCATGCAGCACGGGCCACCCAGAGAGAACAGCCAGTATTTCAGACAACAGCGCCACCCAGAGGGAACAGCCAGCATTTCAGCATTACAGACTCAGATAGTGGGCTACTATATATATGATATACATAGGTTCTTAGCTAGTTTTCATAAGATAATTGTAAGCATTCTTATTGACTTAATTAAATATTTCTTTTTGACACAAAAAGTCTTCTAACTTCCATCATGCAGGTGTAAATAAAACCCTTGCTAAAAATTTGAAGACACTGTTCCCAATGTTCATTCCGTAGAGAACTAAAAGTTATGGTGTTTTCTTTCTTTCTTCACTACACTAATTTTAAATGGATAGAAACATTATTCTCTCAAATCTAATTTTAAATTAGTTTATCCAGAGATCAGAATGGTTTTGTGTGATTAACAAAACAAAAGACAATACTGATATGCCCACTGAAGTATTGCTATATTCAGAATGGATTAACTATCATAAAAGGCTCTGTAGAGCTAATGAAAATCTCTAATAAATTGTTCTACACTCTGTCTTCTAACCTTTTTTTTAATAGTCAGAAGAACCAACCGTATAGAAGGAAAGGTGCTAATAAAGGAATATTAGCATACACTTTTGAAACTGGCTGTTTAAGGGGTGGTTGCTTGAGGATCCTTCTCTATTAGGTGGGAAAGTGTAGTTTTCTCACTTGGGTTGCCATATATACAGAGCCTTTCTGTATTTGAGGTCTTCTAGTGTTATATTCTGAGCACTTACACTCCATTAACTTCCATGATCAGGTTCTCAGTGCTTAAGATCAAGTCAGCATTTAGGTGCCAAAAGTAGTATAGGTTGGAAAAATTTCCTTAAAAAAGAGAGAAACTTTTTTTCAGCTTTTTGACTGGCTAATGTGTTTAACCACTCCAACCTCCATATGAATACTACAGTGTGGAACCATTCTCTTTTTCTTTTGAGGTGTCCAGATATTTGTCTCTTCCAAAATCAACTCCTTCTGCCATGATACAGTGGGTGAGGAGCAATTAATCATTGGCAAAGTAAAAGATATTTAATATTGATTGTCCTCCTGATGGATGAGTAGCATTTTATAGCTGTCTTTTTGTTTGTTTATTTATAGATTTGTTTTCTTCTCTGTATTCCCAGGGGAGTACAGAAAAGATTAGGCTATGATAGATCATAATTCTATAAGGAATGACTGAGTAACTAAACTGCTTTTGTATCGTTAGAGAAGGAGGTAGTAATTGGCGTAATTGAATTCATTGCGTTTCTGCTTAGCCAAAGTCCAGGTCTCCCTTAAACATTCATTTCCATCAAATCACTTTTATGCACTATATTATTTCCTTTTTTAGTATTCCAGGCTTCAGTTTATTTTGCAAACTATGGCCTTGCATTCTTACTCATTTTGAATAGTTTGCCTGTTTTATTTTCTTTCAATAACTAGTCAGCCAAACAGTCTTTGATTCAGGCATGAACAGGCCTGACTAAAACGCTAGGCTTAGACTGAGTACACAGTAACAGAGCCCTCTATGGCTAAGTGTATTCTTCACACATGAACTGGTTCGGTAACTGAAACTGTAATCTGACCTTTGGGGGTAGATTTCATAGAAATTTATGCCCGTAATGTGTAAGCCACAATGGAACTTGTTCATTGAAAAAAATTATAAATACCACCATATTCAGCTAAATGTGTTTTTTTTTTCAAAAGGTAACATCTAACAGTAAATGAAAAAAGCTTTTGAACTCCTGCTCTGAACATCTCTCTCTCCAGCTCCTTCCGAAAGAGCTCTTTTAGAAAAAGGTGTGTGTGGGCAGGGAAGAGGGAGTGCTTTTGAAACAAGAGGAAAAAGCACAGGTGCCCTGGTGGCCACTTTGCCCATAGTAATCACAGCTTAAATGCAAGATAGTGTCCATTCAGTGTGCACTCTATCTTTCGAAAAAGCAGATCGCTTTTTTGATGTGCTTTTGCTGTGTGAATGCTCTCTTTCAGAAGAAGTTTTTTCAGAAGATCTCTTCTGGAAAAGCTTCTTCCAAAAGAAGCCTGTAGTCTAGATGTAAGCAGACCTGCAATTTGTAAAGAGGTAGCTCAAAGTATCTTACTAGTATAGCAGGTGTTCTCCTAACACTTAGCATCATCAGTAGAAAGTCATCCTTTGGAATGTCTGGATCTCACCCATGGGATCTGTTTGCTTTGTCACCTCCCCTTCCCAATCTTGGCCCTATTAGCAGCCTACATAAACTAGATGTAACAGTGATGCATCTACTTTTTATGAAAAAGATCTAACTTCTTTTTTGTTTCTCTGCACAGAGGACAACAGGATAGATGGATATAAAATCTTCTTCAAGCAAGACAACCTGCTAGTTGGCTTTCTTGTTATAGAAGGTTCTTGTTATACATGAAGTTTCAGTGGGTAGCCAAGGTAGTCTGTACAGGATAAACTTAAAAAACAACAAATAGTCTGGTAGCACTTTATAGACTAACAAAACATGTAGATGGTATCATAAACTTTCATGGGCACAGCCCACTTCCTCAGATGACCGGAGTATCATCTGAGGAAGTGAGCTGTGCCCACAAAACTTCATGATACCATCTACATGTTTTGTTAGTCTATAAAGTGCTACCAGACTGTTTTTTAAGTTTATCTTGTTATACATGACAGCCTAATGTCTTAGGAGAAAAGGACCTCATTATGCTTGAATAGAGCTGGGATTTCACAGAGGGTGCAATTTGCCTTTCTTCTTTCAGTGCGCATGTTGTGGGAATCAGATCTGATTCTACGTGATGTTCTCTATCAAGAGAAAATTTAAAACATTTCATCTAACTATTAATGGACATCTCACTTAAAATACTTATCTACTTGTTTCTGTTCATGCTCTGAAGCATCTAGTTTGCAGTTAGTCACAGCACACAGCAGACTGGAGGTGTCTAAATTAGGATATTTCAAGCTTGTTGAGGTCACACAACTAAGATACCACTCAGTCCAAACATGTGGCTATTCGTATTGGATGGAAATAGTTTAGCTTTGGATGTGTCTATACATGTGATCAGTCAGAGGCCGGTTTAATTTGTAATATGCATCTCTGAAATTGTTCTGAGTGTAACAAAAAAATTAGATATAGCTTAAAATGAAGGTCTGTTTTATATTTTAAAACTCATAACTTTTACATTAATTAAAAGCTGGTTCCTATGGGAGTTAGGTTCTTAAATACTTTTGAAATCTGGCTCTTACCCCAGTTCAATTAACATCCATAGACCTATCTATTCCCTCACTTTAATTTGAGACCATTGTTCCTTGTTCTGCCATCCATCACTACTGAGAACAGCTTCTCTCCATCCTCTTTGGAACCTCCCTTCCAGAAGTTGAAGGCTGCTATCAAATTTCCCCTCACTCTTCTCTTCTTCAGACTAAAGAAGCCTAATCTCTCAGCCTCTCCTCGTAGGTCATGTGATCCAGCCCCCTAACCATTTTGGTTGCCCTCCACTGAACCCTCTCCAATGCGTTCACATCCTTTCTATAGTGGGGGGCCCAGAACTGGATGCAGTTCTTTAGATGTGGCCTCATCAGTGCCAAATAAAGGGGAATAATAACTTCTCTAGATCTGCTGGCAATTTTCCTCCTCATTAGCCTTCTTGGCTACACTGTCGACTCATATCCAGCTTCTCATCCACTGTAATCTCCACGTCCTTTTCTTCTGAACTGCTACTTAGCCAGTTGGTCCCCAGCCTGTAACAATGCTTGGGATTCTTACGTCCCAAGTGCAGGACTCTGTACTTGTCCTTGTTGAACATCATCAGATTTCTTTTGGCCCAATCCTCTACTTTGTCTAGGTCACTGTGGACACTGGAGTGATCCCTAAAATCAACTCCTCCTTATGCTGATCAGGCCTTACTCAAACACACAATAATTGCCATCACTATGTTTGAGTAAATCCTCATCAGTACAAGAATTGTGTTGTCAAATTCTAAAATGGTAGTAATAACACCCATCTCTTAGGTTTCATTGAATTCTTATGACATTATTCACTAACCATGAATAAGATCAAATTATAAATTAATGGAAAGAGGGAGTAAAACAAACATATTTATTTTAGGAAGTTACATAAAGATACAACAAAATTAACCAAGATTGATTTTTAGCTTTCATACTATTATCCCAGAGAGGCAGATTTCAGTAGCCTTCTTTTCTCAAACAGTAGCTATTGAATTATTTGTTATCAGTTGCTTTTGCTCTATCTACTGAAATTTTAGTTCAATTTTTCCCTATACCTGTTATCCGAATAACTAAAAGACTTTCAGATCCCTGAATTCTGAATGCAGAAACAGCAGCAATACATACTGCAGCGGGTGCTTTCAATTACAGAATAATCAGTTGTGTTAGGGCAGAAGGACTGATGAAAATAACTATCATAGCAATTGTATTAGGTCAACGGGGTCAACAGCTAATCCTGCTATATTCCGAACAAGGTTATTTTAATTCCAGTAATTGGCCACAACCACCAGCATCAATTGACATGCTGCCACTTGTATATTTTCCTCCTCTCCTTGTTCATATGCCAGCTGCACTATAAGATGAACACAAATTGCTCACTACAGTCAATGAAGATGATTGCTTTTGCTTATTCAGGGGGTACATTATTGATCAGTTTTGTTCCTTCTGAGGCGGATTCAGTCACTCCACCAACTCTAGCTCTTGGTAGATGAGCTGTTTTTAAGTAACACAGGCTTTGGAAAACAAAGTGCAAAGCTCCTAATAAATAAATGACTGGCTTTTACACAGTGCTTTTCATGGAATAATCCCAAGGCATTTTGTAATGTTTGCAAGAGTATTTACAAACTATACCCCTGATGCAGCAAAAGATGCAATTTTTATTTTTATGTATTAATAATATATTATGTATTAATGCACAGAGAGTTTTCCAAATGCCAGATCAGAGACCCTGTCCTTAATTTGAAGTTTGTGACTAGTCCAAGTGGGGCCTACATACAATACTGGAGTTATTGTAGGTGGATTCCAAAGTACCAACAATAACAGAAAAATCAAGGCATCACCAGTTAAGGCAACATAAGTTCACAAGCCTTACTTCACATACCTTATTCAGAATAACCAAAACAACTTACATGCTCAACTCAAGAGTTTTCCTTGTACTTCCAACATGGATCACAATTCATGCAGATAATTCCTCCAGAGCACAGTCAAATGAATAATCTTAACTTCAAGCAAACAGATTTTCATACAAGAATAGCACACACTATGGAATACTAGTGCACATACGCCTATAAAATATATGTCAACTCTGTCAACCATTGTGCATTTGAGTATAATTTATAGCAATTCAGAAAAGGTGTGACTAAGTGTGAGTTCATAAAACATCCACCAGGTGGCACTGAAATACCTACATTATGTAGTGTCAAGTGTATGTATTCCTAATAGATACATAATAATGGATATTTGTCGAATTTACTGTACTGCCTCTAGTGTTGCTGTTCCCGCTGGGCATTCTCTCTGACTATTCTGTTTTGGTGAGCAAATCATCCACGGTCAATGGCAGTTTCCACTAATTTTGTCTTTTATCATTGTAGGTCTTCTTGTTAATTTGGGCAAGAAAGGTGAAACGTGAGCACTGGATGTGTTCCACAGAAATGCAAATGTGAAAATGAATGAGAGAAAACCAGATGATAAATCTGTATATGAGACATATGCTCAACATTACACCCACAAATGGGGGGAAAAGAGAAAATGCAAGTTATTTGGACATACAAAGTGCAGATCTGACTGCTATATAGGTAAGAAAGTCCAACAGATAAGACTACATTAAAAAAGACAGCAAGGCCGACCCAAGAAATGGTGGGAAGTCATAAAGGAAGACGTGTTAGTGTTACCAGATTTGCCCAATACTCTGGGGTATGCTCATTTACCAGGGTTACCCTTATGGGACTGGGGGAAGGTTAACAATTCTATCAGTGTGCTGTTGGTGCTTACTTGTGCTCTCATATGGAGCTGAATTCTCCCTGCTGCCAATTCCCCCTCCCACTGGAGCTCTCCTGCAGGAACTAGGTTCCTCAGGATGGGGTTCTTACCACCTTGGCAACACACACAGACACTCACATCCACTAATCAGAGCACGTCTGAGAGGACTGGGTACTCGGCACCCACAAGCTGACCCCCTCATATGTCCCTGGACTCAGCTGGCTGGGTTTCACAGCAATGCCACACTGCACCCGCATGTGCCTTTGGATTCCATGGGCTGGATTAAACAGCACTTTAAGCTGCCATCCTCAGAAGTCCTCAGGTTCAGCACCCCCTATCCCTACCTTCACACCACAGTCATTCACTGGTAAACCACACGATGAGCAAACCCCACAGGATTCTGGGCACTACAGGGATCTTTTGCTTGGATACAAGAAGCGTTGTTGCAGAGTGAATGGGGAAGCCAAAACAACACCCCTTAAGAAAGAGTGAGAAAAAGAGAAAGAAAGAGATAGAAGCAACCAGCATAACAATGAAAGTTATTTATTTCCGAGTAGTGAATAGATATCAAAAAGTTACAATATTAAATCTAAGAATTACAATATTAAATCTAAATTGAAACTGATTACAAATGTTAGGTAACCATATAACAATATACATAGGGCAGGGTCAGGAGGCTATGCCTAGAGAGATAGTTGATGAGAGAGAGAAAGAGAGAGACCTCACCACTCCACGGAGCTTGCACTGATCGGGGTTCCCGGATGATGATGGTAGCCGGGGGTCCAGAGGGCAGGAGACAAGCAGAACAGAGCCCCCAGCACAATCAGACAGGAGATGAAGAAGTCTCAATGGAACTGATGCAGTTTAAGTCCAGGTATCAGAACAGTTTTTCTTGGGGCAAAGATAGGCGTTTTTATAGGGATAGTTCAAAGAGAAAGAGGAGAGACAATAGAGACTGATCACCCCTGGTTATGAGTGATGTTCCTTGAAGGAGCTCACAATGCAACTAGGCAGTTTCAGTATTTTGGATGTCAATAGGATCGTTACTAGAATTGGTCTGATAATGACTAATTTGGGTGTGAGCAGGCCTAGGTTCATTAGCATCTGTACCAGGGATTTCCCATCAGGCAGTGCTTCTCTGCTTTCGGTGTCCCATAGTTCACTGCGGTTCTTGCCTTGGAAGAGCTGCTTTCCATTCTGTATGCTAATGAGATGTCCCTCTGTTCCCTCTTTAATGCAAATGAGGCTGGGGTGTTTCCTTAATTGTATCACCCTTGTCTGAAGCAGTTTAGGTGTGTCTTCCCCGGCCTTTTCATTGCTTTGTCTGATTCCAGCAATGGCTGGGGGGGAGGGGGTTGGTTTTCCATGAATGTCACTCCCTGGCTCCCAAAAGCACAGGGCTGGTAGGTAACATTAGCATGTGGTGCAAGAGAGGACATGGCACTGAACGGAGCACTTTGAGGGAGAGGACTTGTAGAACAGAGCCCATTTGATGGGATTAATACAAGGAAGAAGAATATTATTAGCTATTTGTATTGCAATAGGCCTTAAGTGTCCCTATATCCCATTGTCCTACATCAGTGGTGGGGCTAAGTCACTGTCCATCACTGTCCCAGATATTGTACAAATACAGCTTGTGCCAGTTTGTTCATCTTTTACCAAATAAGTCTGGTGGCTAATTACAGGTCAGTGGATTATTCATAAGCAGTCTACTGTGAATATTCAATGTTGTGGGGCATAGGTAGCTTTCACTGGAGACCTAAGTTACATGGTATTGTTTCTGTCGTTTGACTGTGGTCCCAGTTCATCAAAGTAATTAAGCATGCTCGTAACTTCAAGTGCATTATACTGGCATAAATATCAATCGAACTACTCTTATAGTTAGCATTGTGAGTGTAAAGCTGAGTCATGAACTATTATAACTCCTGGAATCATGTTTCTGAGTGAGCACTTGAATTTCTATTCAAAGGTTTACTCTCCATGAGTATTTGATAATTTATATGTCCTTTCCATGAACATTTCTGAGAGAGTCACAAAGAAAGTTACTAAAAAAATTAATTCACGTTCCTTTTTGGTCACTATTTTAGGAGAACCAACACTCACGGTCTCTTCTTCTGAGGTCTTTACTCAGCTGTACCTATTGACCACACAAAGTAAGTAGGCTACAGAGAAATAAATAAAAATCAGCGATAAGACACAATAGGCATAATCATTGCTTCATATCATCATGGCTGGAATAAGGCAAGGTGACCTGTGAGAGCATAAATATTAACCTTCTTTGTGATTTACTTGACCTCTATTGAACAGTAAGTTTTCGGTTTCCCAGGCATTGAAGAAAAGCTAGTGCCAATTAATGTATCTACTAATGTTAGGGAAACAATCCTTGTAACAAAGACTTAAGTGCTGTTCCTGCAAACACTTATGAGAATGATTAACTTTACTATTGTGACATGTTAGGAAAGCTAAGAGAATGAACAAAAGTTTGCAGGTTTAGAGGATTACCCTATAAAGCCCATAGGGCAAAAGATACATAATCATGTACAGTGTATGCATTGATGACACATTCTTGATTTTTAAGTGATTATATTATCATGCAGCTTCACATCTCTATTGGAAATGTGGGGCCATGCTGGAATATTTCTTCAAGTCAGAGACACAGCTATGGGTACCTGCATGGCTCCACAATATACCAACATCTTTATGACTGACCTTGAACAATGTTTCCTCAGCTCTTGTCCCCTAGTACTCTTTCTCTACTTACGCTACATTGATGACATTTTGATCATATGGACCCAGGGGAAGGAGACCCTTGAAGAATTGCACAGGGATTTCAACAACTTCCGCTGCACCGTCAATCTTAGCCTGGACCAGTGCACACAAGAGATCCACTTCCTTGACACTACAGTATAATTACATGATGGACACATTTCCACCACCTTATACCGGAAACCTACCAACCATTACACTTACCTACATGCCTCTAGTTTCCACTCAAGACACATTTCACAATCAATTGTCTACAGTCAGGCCCTAAAATACAACCAGATTTGTTCCAATCCCACAGACAGAGACAAACACCTACAGGATCTATATCAAGCAGGGATAGGCAGAATAGGCAGTTGCCTAGGGCACCAGTATTTCTGGGGCACCACTCTGTTGGGATGGACGGGAAGCAGTGGAGCATGTATAAGCAGGGGCTAAACTCTGCTTGCTATCAGCCAGCTAAAAGGAGAGCTGCCCTGGGGGATGGGTATGCTCACTTCTGCAATCAACTCCAGTGCCAACTCTGCCCAAACATCTATACTAGCAACATTATCACAGAACCTAATCACATAAGCCACCATATAACTGCACATTGACCAATGTGATCTATGCCATTGAGTGTCAGCAATGCCCCTCTGCCATGTATATTGGCCAAACCAGACAGTCTCTATGACAAAGGATTAATGAATACAAATCAGATATTCGAAAAGGTAACACACACAGAAACATATTGGGGAACATTTTCACTTGTGTGGGAACTCATTAATGGATCTCAAAGTTACCATATTATTACAAGCCAATTTAAAAAAACAGCTTGAAAAGGAAGCTGCAGAACTTAATTTCATTTACAAGTATGATACCTGCAATAGAGATTTAAACAAAGACCTTAACTGGATTATACATTTCATGTCCTAATGACATTAATAGCCAAGGGACAAGTACTTAAGAGTACTTAGAACCCGCTCTATCAGCTTAATTTAGCAAGGACACTCTAATTGACATTTTTTTCCCCATTTTTTCTTCCTCTTTCTCTCCCCAACCCCTCTCTTTCTTTCCTATTTATTTTGCAACCTGGACCCCTTAACTCCATTCATCTGAAGAAGTGGGTTGTGCCCAGGAAAGCTCATGATACCATCTACTTTTTTGTTAATCTGAAAAAACATAAAAAAACCTAAAAGTCCTACCCCTCTAAAACTGTTAAAATGTGTTCATTACTGTAAAAGTACATATGGTTATGCATGGTGCGCTTTATTCATATTAGAGATGAGATTGTTGTTCAGTAATATGAAGAAAGTTGAAGAACACAGAAACAAACAAATATTAAATGAAACAGAAAGTGGGATGGAACATTTTTGTTTGTCACTCTTCTATTGAGCATGATGACAAAATCTTACCCCAGTGGAACTCAGAGTCACTGTGTGTTGGGGACAAAGTATAATTTGTAGTTTGTGGAAGGTCTTGACAATGCTCTAAGAATCTTTTCACTCCTTTCCAAGATACCATTTTAATTATTTTCCTAAAGTTCTGGACACTATATTTTGCTACCCTGAGTGCCATAAATGATTACAGTGAATCAAGATCCTTCAATAAATACCTAACTATAGGGATGAATAGATAAGGGTCCATTTATTATTTTTTCTCTTGAGGAAAATCAACAACAATCTTTCAAAGGAGGTAGTTAACCTCAGCATGTTTAAACCTCTTCAGGTATATAGATTTTATGTAATTGCTGAAGTTGTCAATACACTTCTTTCTAGACTTGGTGAGTGTCTCAAAATATGCATTATTACCTTAGTCTTTAGACCAACCTCTGCTTTTCAGTACACTGGGCTACCCACATTCCCTATGCTTGCTTATAAGCTGTCAGGTGGCCTAAGTCCTCTCATTCCAAATTAATTTTTTCTATGTTGTTGATAATCATACATTATCAAGACATACGAGGCCTACCCCTCTTTTTTATTGACTTTTCTGACTTCCACCAGAGACTCATAATTGTTAGTCAGTTATGATCCATTCATAACACATATCCTAGCAATTGTCATCTTCTCTTACAAATGTTTTGTGATTGAGACCTCGTTTTAGCCATTTTTCTGATCTCATCATTCATTTTTTCATCATCCTGTACTCCTAATATTCTCCACAAGCACTAGTGATGAAATGCAGCTAACTTCTGAGCATCTGTTTTCTTGAATTGCCAGGTTACACTGCCGTAGGTTGCTATGGCCACAACAACAGCTAAGTAGATAGATGCTAATTTTTGTATGTAAAGATATGGTTATTCAGTTTCCAAATGTTCCTACATTTGTTGAAGGTTGCATTCACTTTGCCAACCCTTATTCTTATTTTCTCAGAACACATGCCATCTTGGTATATAGTGCTTCCAAGATATTTGAAGCAATCTACCCTTTCTAGCTGTTCATTGTTGATTTTGATGTTATCATCCATATCTCCAGTTACCATGGTTTTACATTTCTTTACTTTGAACTTCAGCCCTACTTTCTCTATTGTTTCTTTAACTTCCTTTGTGCACACTGGAAGTCCTTCAGCATTTTCATGTGGAAGAGTGATGTCATCAGAAACGTCTAGATTGTGTGTATATATGTAAGAACTGTCAAAAATAATTTGCTACAGTTTTGGAATGCAGCTCCAGTAGGTGCTGAATTATAGGATATTCATAGCCAAGCAGAATTTTCAGGCAAATGATCATTACGAACCACCTTGATAACCAAACCATAGCTGTGCGAAAGTGTAAGCTCCTAGTAGAACATAAAACAAGAGGATTTCGGGACTTGGATATTTGGTTGTGCATATTTCTTGGAATTTAAATGTGAGTGTTGCTAGGAAGGTTTTGATCAGTCCCAACTACTAAGGCTACGTCCATACTGCAGAGATTTTGCACAAAACCAACCATTTTTGCACAAAATCTTGCAGAGCATTCACACCTCAAGCGTGTTTTTGCACAAGAACATTTATAGTGAATCAACAGAACAGAGGGGTTTTGCGGTATAGATATTCCTCTTTCTAAAAGGAATAACTCCTTTTTGTCCAAGAGTTATTGTGCAAAAAGGTGTGTGTGGATGGGCAGCATGGGGTTTTTTGTGCAAAAACAGCCTATCAAAATGAACACAGGTGCCCTGGTGGCCATTCTGTTAATGGCAATCAGCTTTCTTGTGAGAGACCGTCAATGCAGTCTGGATGCTCTCTTGTGCAAAAGCGCATTGCTTTTCCAATGTGCTTTTGTAGTGTGGACATGCTCTTGCGCAAGATGTTTTTGCAGAAGATCTCTTGTGCAAGAAGCCTGCAGTGTAGACATAGCTCAAATGACATCTTCACATTCTCCCTGCCATGAAAATAAATTCATTAGATTTACATTCTAATCCTGCAAAATGGTTCCATGCAGGCAGACTCATGAAGCCAGTGAGAATTTGTGGGCCAAAGAAGGATCTGCCCTGTGTGGCATAGTCTGCAGGATGACTTAGCAGTGGAACTTAAAAGTAATGATAATTTGAGGACATGCCAACTTTCTATATTCCTTGCCCCCTACCTATCATGGTTCTATAAGCAGCTTGCTGAAAATGAGTCCTTTTCTACCCATAAACAGATAACAGAGATCAGTAAACTGAAAAATGCAGATGATATGGTTCTTATCTTTGCCATGTGGAACTAGCCAACATAATAAGGTAGAAAAAAATAATTTCCACAAGTATCTACTTTGACTCCTTTTAAATACCCGTAGAGAAGGAAAAGTATCATTGCAGAAGTGGGTGCAGGTTTTACTGGATTATTTTATTTCCACCTCATAATAAGGAACTTTCATATGCATTTTTCAGTTTACTGATCTCTGTTATCTGTTTATGGGTAGAAAAGGACTCATTTTCAGTAGGAGCATTTCAGCCTAAACAGCCAGTTTAAAAAAAATGAATAAATGAAATTAAAAACTCTGGTCAGCATGGGGGAATTTAGCTGCCTATCTCCAAGTAGCACACAAAATGAATGACATTGCATTCTTGTTTTATTGTTAAGCCCTCTCTCCCACTCTTAGCTGGAATAAAATAAAATAAAATAAAATAAAAAAGACCAATGGCTTCCGTTTAACTGCCTGTTTTCTTGCCAAATATGCAGCAATTAGCTAGAAATTCTTCTGTTTAACTCTGCAGTTTTATGGGCTTTGAAAGCAGGCAAGAGTAAATGTGGGTGAAAAGCATACACGTGCACTGTTTTCATTTCATGTTATATACTGGCCTGACACCATTGCTGAAGATAAAAGACTTGTGTTACATTGAAATATTGCTTGCAGATTTGGAGAAGGGTGCTACTCAGATGCACTGAGCTTTAGGACAAATCCGATTTCTTTCACTCATGACAGTAACCACAGTGAAATCCCTTTTGATCAAGGGGAATTCTTTCTGTGATAAAGTAAGCAGGATTTGGCTCTAATGATTTCAGTTATTTCCAAACTTCACAGCAGCTGGTGGGGTTTTGTTAGGTGGATCTCTTATTATTAGTGAATGAGTTTGAGCCTATGAGAAATGGTACCATCCTGAAACTACTGCCCACCACAAAGTCATGCTTTTTCCATTGCATTATGGCATTTGGAATACTAAAACAGTGAGATTGAAATGTAATTCACTGAAGTTCTGTAGCAATGATATCATAGTACAGCTACTGAAAAGACTATGTAATTGATCTTCATCATGGGTATATTACTGTAGCTACCTTGTCTTCATCACTATTGAAGCTGTATTCCAGATCTGATTTTAAATGTACTTCAGTAGGCAGTGGCTAATTTTAATTTCACTGGCTGTTGAAAGGAAGTGCCTCAGTGAAGATAGAGATAACCTACCCTATGGATTCAACAATTAAATGAATTTTTATCATTGCTAGTTGGATATTTTGTTTCTGAGTCTGAGTTTCTGGGCCTGATTATGATATTTGAGGCTCTAAACAATGTCAGGTGTAAGAGGCCCCATACCATAACAATGAAATTATTATTTTCACATAAAAGACCTTAAATATAGAAACACAAAACATTTATGTTCTTACAGAAAAACAAGAAATGCATATACACATGCAGACACACACATCATGTATAAGGAAAATGATCCTTTTTTGTTATGAATAAATGAAAAAAGCATTTGAATAATTTTGTAGGGAAAAACAAAGTTTACCAGGCCCATATATAAAATGTGATTACAAATGTTCATTTGGATTCAATTTTTGCAATGAATTGGGATTTTTCTTTTGCCACTATAAAAATACAGTGAAGACTCCTGATGGAGGGAATCCAATACAAGTTCCATTCAACCCAAGTCTATAAGATATCCCTTGCAAACTCAAGCAAGTGAAGTATAGATGGTGCATAAAGCAGAAAGTGATGTACACACTAAAATGCATAACTGTACATATGTACAGGTCAAAAAAAGAAAGAACACACTAATCCTAAAGAAAACAGGCATGAAGGCATTATACAACTATGGCTACACTGCTAGTTTTTTCCGAAGATATGCAAATCGCACTCGCACTTGCATAACTTCTTCTGATTCTTTTTACAGAACAGGTTTTTCCAATATTTGGCCCCGTGTAGACGGGGCCAAATACTGGAAAAAACCCTCTTTGTGTAAGACCCTGTAAACCTTGATTATGAGGAATAAGGAGTCTTGCGAAAGAGGGTTTTTTCCAACATTTGACGAGCGCAAGTTCCACATCTTCTGGAAAAAAACAGCAGTGTAGCCATGTGCAGCCTTCTCTATGAGAAATCGCAGGATTACTTCACAATCCTGTAATCTCTGGCCCCACATTTTCCCCAATTTTGATGGCAGTGAGATTATATATTTATTTAAATCAGTTATGAAGCCTTGGTCAGAATTTTACTGGTTACAGTTGGACAACAAAATGCTGGTTTAGGAGACTGATAGCAGACTTAATCATAGAAATTCTTATTCTACAAGTGCTGGGCTTGTCCTCGTGTTTGTTAATAAACAAGAAATGGTGAAGGATAAGGGTAGGGTTAGAACATTCGTGTATCTAGATGTGTATATTTTGTCATATTTGAACAAAAATGTCTATATTTGGAAACAATCTTCTTTTTCCCATATTGTCTTTGCTTTAAATTTTATCAAAATCAGTTGATAAATAGGGTCAGTTTTTAGAGGCCTCTCATACTGCAAGACTGTAAACTGTAGCTTAGTTATCTTATGCTTTAATCTGTCTCTGTTCTGAGCATACCTATGTGTCAGTTTTGCCATCACACTCAGCTTCCTATCTTATTGATTCTTACTATATCTGATGGTATTTTCTTTTAAAACCTGATAAAATGTTTTTACTACATCTGTACACATCTCTAACTTTACAAGTGTTTTTCTTCAATATGGTTTGGCTTCATTGCAATAAAGAATAATGGAAGCATGTGATATTAACATATGCAAACAAACAATTAAATAAATTCTCAAATCATCTTCTTGCTATAGTTCTTTTATCTATGCAAAAAAAAGCACAATCTTTAAAAAAAAACGTTCTGCCCAGCATAAAAAAAATAAAATGAAACTTGATTCATAAATATTTTTTCATATTTTCATTTGTTGATTTCTACCAAATTGAATGGGGATTAAAAATCAAAACCCTTCCTAGAAATATTCACACCAATCATCTGAGTAAATAAAAGTAACTAAATATTACTAGCATAATATTGCTGGATTTTTATTACCATTTCTGATCTTCCTACATTAAAAAAAATCAAAATAATGATGTCAGCTCCATATTTCAGTCAGTCCCAATGTCATCTGAATTTGATTAATTTTGGAGATAAAAAACTTCAGAATTAAAAGTGAATTACTTACATCATACTGTGTTCACACTTATTGTTCTTTTATCTGGCCATATTGTAGTTCTGTAGATTTTTCACAAACACATTCCAGGAGAGATTTCTGTACTCCAAAATATATTGGTTTAATAAAAAATCTGATCAGTAGTAATAATAATGCCCCAATGCTCCATTCAATCAATTTATAATTGATTGATTAAAATTTAGTGTATTATTCATAATTTCTGTATTTATTTGTGTGCCAAATTTTTTGTCTTTCCTATAGCTCTATTGATGTCTATTATGCAATTTATAGCTGAAGATCTGGCAGACTGGTCTGTTTTGGGAGCAAATATCATACACCTCATTATTTTAAATGAACAGCTGTTTGCATTCATATAGATTTTCCCTTGTACTTGCTTCTATCTGCAGATATTACCCAAATTTGCCTCAGTGTTGTGTCCATATTATGATACACTGCTGACTCAAAGCAACACTATAACTACCATTGCTCGTCAAAGGAGGTACATTCCCAATGACGGACTCTTCAAGTGACTTACAGCGTTCATCATATTTACTACTCCACCCCACCTTGCTGTTCCTACAGGTCCGGTCTGGCACATGTAGGGATGAGCCCTGGCTGATGTGTTAGTACCTGGGGGGGTAATTGGCAGATGGCACAACACTGAACAGGCTTGAGACTATTCTAAATGATTTCAGGGGACTGACCTAACACAGCCAGAATAGGATTAGGGGTGTACCGGTAGTTCGGAATAGGAATCCTAGTTCGAACTACCTAGTTCGAGCCCTGTGTAGCCGCGCTGCATGGGGTTCGAACCAGCTGGGTTTTAAAAATGGCAGCTCCCCGCTTATGCAAATGAAGCTCGGGAAATTCAAATCCCGGGCTTCATTTGCAAGTGCGGTATGCCTACATTACCCTCCTAGTTCATACCCTTAGAGATTTGAAAATAGGTCTCTCTTCTATGTAGACCTTTTATGGAATTAGGTACATATTTTGTAAAGCAACAGACAGTGATAAGACTATTTTTGTGCCATTCAAAATGATGGATTGGATAACTAGAAGATCTTGACATGATGGACAGATATCTTCTTGGAAGGACCTGATTCTTGACACAATGATAGACATCATGATGAATGGCCTTTTACCATCAGGACAGGTTAATGAGTGAAGTCTATTTCACTGCATGACCAAAATATAGTGATGACCTCTTTGGTAATTGATTATCAGTACCTTCTCTTAACCTGCTTAGTTATTTTTGAAGGAGACACAATACCCTGAGAATTGTTCATAGACATGTTTTTAGTTTTTTCTTTGACTGTTCAAGGTTTTATGAAGACATCAGCAACAGGTTTTTGTGTAAAAATTCTTCGTTGTGATTAAAACAAGTTGCTCTAGAAAAGACAATGACAGAAATGATGCCATAACCAGAAGTAAAAAGAGCATTCCGTTTTTCAAAGACTTTTTTTGAACATCACTTTATTCTCTGATGCTATCCTTCCCACTGAGCTGTTTGGACAGACAGGAAACCAGCAGTTGCTTCAGCAGGGGCAGAACTACCAGATACTTGGGCAAAGTCCCAACAGGGCATCAATTCTGAGCAGGGGGACTATCTGCTTTCATTAAAAGACCATGTAGCTGGCTAGGCCCTTGCTTGTGATTGGCTAGACCATGGGATCCCAAACTGGGGGACGTGAAGAAATTCCAGGAGGTGCGCGAGGCAACCCAGCCCCCCCCCCCCCCCCATCAAGTTTTGCTGCCCGGTCAGTTCCTTTTCTTTTTTTTGCTCAACAAGTTTTGCTGGTGGGAGGGGGGGGAGGGCATGAGGGTTTTTCAAAAATCAAAAAGGGGGCGTGATGCCAAAAAGTTTGGGAACTACTGGGTTAGACAATAAAAACTCACAGATAATTGCCTCAAATGGCTCAGAGCACTCAGATGCAGGGAGACTCACCAGGCTCAGAATTGTCATCGCACGAGCAAGCTCTTGAGAGTAATATTAGTGACAATGGTGACCATACTTAAAGAGCTCCTTTCGCACCCTAAACTGAAAGTGGGATCTTCACCATCTGTCTGGTCTGCCAGATGACCTCCACTTGCTTCTGACCTTCCAGCTATGTGACTTATTATTACCTATTCCCTCAATCCTGCCAACTAACACAGGAACAGGAAGGGAGGGTATAATTTGATCCTTTTCTGGTGGACCTTATAGAACCGAGTTTTCTTAAGATTTCACTTCCCCACCCTGAAAAGCATAGAGACCTTAATAAAGAAAACCTCCCTAACATAATGATATGTTATAAAGCTGGGGTGAAGGTGATATTAATAGGAAAGAGGCAGCAGTCAGAAGACTTGATTAAAGAAGTTTGACTAATGTTTCAGACTCAGGGTTATAATTTCTCTCTCTCTCTCTTCATGTTTATATATGTATATATATATATATATATATATATATATAAAACCAAATAAACATTTGGTGAAATGGAGACATTTACTTGGCATTATGACTATGTCCACACTACACAGTTTTTTTGGAAAAATGGTTGTTTTTCCAAAAAAACCTCACTTACGTCCACACTGCAATTGTGTTCTTTCCAAAAAACAAATGAAAGAGCAGAGAGGTTTTTACGACATTGGTAAAACTCTTTCTACGAGGAAAAAGCCTTTTTCCGAAAGAGCTTTCAGAAAAAGGTGTCTGTGGATGGGGAAGAGGGAGTTCTTTCAAAAGAGGAAAGAGGAAAAAGCACAGGTGCCCTAGTGGCCACTCCATCCATAGTAATCACAGTTTAAATACAAGATAGCGTCCATTCAGGCTATGTCTAGACTGCAAGCCTCTTTCGAAAGAGGCTTTTTTGAAAGTATTTTTCGAAAAAGCCTCATTCGAAAAAGAGCGTCTAGACTGCAACCGGTACTTTCGAAAAAGCAAGCCGCTTTTTCGAAAGAAAGGACCCAGGCAGTCTGGAAGCTCTCTTTTGAAAATGCCCTGTTTGCAGTCAAGAATGCATTTTTTCGAAAGAGCACTTTCGAAAAAAGGTGTTCTTCCTCGTGAAATTAGGTTTACCGCTGTCGAAAGAAAAGCCGCATTCTTTCAATTTAATTTCGAAAGAACGCAGCTGTAGTCTAGACGCAAGTGAGTTTTTTCGAAAAAAAGGCTACTTTTTTCGAAAAAACTCTTGAGTCTGGACACAGCTTCAGTGAGGATGCTATCTTTTGAAAAAGCATATTGCTTTTTCGATGGGCTTTGGCAGTGTGGATGCTCTCTTTCAGAAGAAGTTTTTTCAGAAGATCTCTTCTGGAAAAGCTTCTTCCAAAAGAAGCCTGCAGTCTAAATATAGCCTATTTCTCAGTCAAACCCAGTCAGAAAATAAGGTAAAACTCGGGCTCAGTGAAAGCAAGGGTTCTCTGGTAGATTAATTTCAATAAACGTTGAAAATTGATTAGTTTGTCTGAAAGCAAGAATTTTTTGTTGCTGAACTGTATTCCGGAAATAGCAAAGTATTATTTTTAAGAGAATCTGCGCAATCCCCTATAAACATAAAGGCTGCATCTAGACTGGCAAGTTTTTCCGCAAAAGCATGTGCTTTTGCGGAAAAAATTGCCAGCTGTCTACACTGGCAGCTTGATTTTGCGCAAAAACACTGACGTTCTACTGTCCAAAATCAGTGCTTCTTGCACAAATGCTTTGAAGTTCCCATTCAGGCAAAAGCCCTTTTCTGGAAATGTTTTTGTGCAAAAGGGCCAATATAGACAGCTGAAAACTGTTTTGCGCAAAAAAGCCCCGATGGTGAAAATGGCGATTGGGGCTTTTGTGCAAAACCGTGCTTTTGCGGAAAAGCATCCGTGCCAATATAGACGCTCTTTTCCGCAAATGCTTTTAACAGAAAAACTTTTCCATTAAAAGCATTTGCAGAAAATAATGCCAGTCTAGACATAGTCAAAGTGTAATATTAATGACACTTGTACTCAAATTGATATAATAAATTGAAACATCTCTAGGAGCTTTGGGAAATGATCCATGAAATGCAGCAAAGTATTTGGAAGTATAGTTCAGATAAGCAAATAAAGTGAGAATACCTGTGTAAACCTCATCTGAAGTTTTCAGAGATTTGGGGACTGTAAAACAGTTTGAAAATCTCATGAAAATAGACTTTTATGTGATTACTACTAATCTCTTTGTCCAGTTTGGTTGGCATCACTTGCAGCATGGACTTTGAAAGCATTGTGAGTTTTAAGTTTCTGGTTGTATGTGAATAATGAAATAATATTTCTGAACATTTGGGATAAGAAAAGTTCAGCTAGGGACCATTTCAAACTTTTGTGAATCAATTCAGGCTTGTTCTTATTTTATTCAAATTGACTTCCCCATAAGTATTAGAAAGCAAATTTGGCATTGTTATTTGGTGGTGTTTTGTGGCATTGAGCACTTCACCCTCTTTGGAATTCAGTAACTTTTTTAAGGTCTGCCAAAAATGACACTAATGTGGTTCGATACCGTCAGCATAATTGCTTGCATCTTTGAAGACATGCCCTTTAGAAATCTCAAAGACAGATAAAGTAAGTTTCTCACCAGTGGCATAAAACATTTTTAAATCACGTAAATATTTTTGGAATGGGCCTAAATATATGGCTAACTTTAAGCATAGAAATAGTCTCACTGAAATCCATACATTTAGATATGCCTAAGTAACTTGCTAAATGAGAGCTTTAATTGAATATGCTATCTTGAAACATGTTATTTTTTTTCAAAAGAAAATTATGAGTTTTATAAAGGTTTTGCCAGTTTAGTAAAAACATTTTAGACTATTTGCCTTAGCTAATGGGATTGCGTTTCCTTGCCAGTCATTAAATTATCCACTGATCACTTCAGTGTTTCCATTTTTCTTATGAGTCAAATTTTCTCTAGTATTTAAGAAAATCCAGTATATTTTTAACTGTTATTGAGACAGATGAGTTTCTATATACTTCAGAGGGATAGCCGAATTAGTCTGTAACTGGAAAAACTTAAAAAACAATGAATAATCCTGCAGCACCTTAGACTATTTAGATGATATCATGAGCTTTTGTGGGCACAATCCACTTCAGGTTGTGCACACGAAAAGTCATGATATCATTTCAATGTTTTTGTTAGTCTCTAAAGTGCTGCAAGACTATTTGTTGTTTTTTAAGTTTTTCGAGTTTCTATATAGTTATGCTAAGATTGCTTAAGATTTGCATATCAGTAAGAAGGAGATGGAAACCATACCAAAGCTCTTAAGGTACATATATCCAACTGGGAAGATTGACCCTCCAGAGGTCAATCTTTTAGCTTTTTGGTTTAGTGAGTGTAGTGTAGGCCCCCAAATTGAACTCAGAGGGCAGCCCTTGCTGGTTGTCCTGTGCTCTTCATTCTGCAAGGAGTAAGGGAAGCTGATAGGAGCATATATTCCCATCAGCCTGCCGCAGTGTAGATGCTGCAGCAGCTACGCAAAATGTCAGCCGAATCCAGCTACACATTTTGTAAAATATTTCCACATTTTGTGTGGCTGGATGCCATACCCGAAGCCGACCTGCCTGGTCAAGTGTAGATCCGGCCTCTGTGTTTATCTGGATTGCCTGATATTTTACCAGTTAGCTTAATATGAAGAGTAAAACTCCATGATGGATTAGGCCCAAAATTACAAGTAATGATAGACAGGCACATTATAAACCAGTAGATTCCCCAGCACTCTGACAACTCATTAATTTTTACATGATTCACACATTTCTAGCCGTTAATCCATCTCATTCTATTTTGCATGTGTTCATCTCAATCACTCATTCTTCCCTGATAGAGCCAACTTTTAAATGTCATGTGTTTTCATTCCCAGAATGCAGAATCAATCTCATTATATCCTTCAATACAGAGCTTTTACACTTCTATGTTCTCCTCCTTAGTGAATAAATCAATTTATATTTAACTAGGTGAATGATATCTTTCTCCTGCTGTTGGCAAAGTGCAAGAGTGGTTTCATTTATTCTATGTTAAAAATGTCACCTCAACGGATGCTCTATAGATTTGGTGCTGAACTGGTTAATTTACTCTGTCAAATCAAATTAATCTTACCTCAAAGTTCACCCAGTTATGTTAAATGCAATAGGATTGAAACAAAGTTTTTCAGTGGCAGGCCATGTCCAGATTAAATAATGTATTACAACAAAGCTGTAAGGAAATTCATAGCTTTAGTGCAGCCAATAAGCAAAGTTCCTAGTCAGATTTAATTTTCAGAGAAATTCATAGTGTTTTCTATGTTTGCCCACAAATATTTCACATGCTTATCTCCCTTTACCAGTAAAAATCCCCCCCCTTTAAGTATAATATGGAGACTACCAATCATAACATTTTATGTGTAAAAGGGGCCTTAATGTAGGGTTTGTCTATTGGGCAAGGAACAGGTACAGGGAAATTACAGCACCACAGCTTGTTGCTTCTGTACATTGTTACAATTCATTGAGGATATGTCTACACTATGGGGTATTTCTGGGATACCAGAAGTATCCCAGAAAAACTCTGCCACATCCAGGGAATGTGTCTGCTCTTCTGCTTTTTTTTTGCGGAACAGCAGATGTGCTCTTTCAGAAGCCCTGTCTTCCTCCTCCCACAAGAAAGAAGGGGTCTTCCAAAAGAGAAGACGTTTCTGAAATTTGCTCCAGTGTAGACGAGCCAGATTTCAGAAAAACCTCTTCCAAAAAACTATCGGAAAAAGGTACGCAAATTGTGTTCCACAGTGTAGATCAGTGTAGTGTAGAAATAGCCTGAATGTCCCAGAAAATGGCTTGATGTACCACTACTTAAAAGCATGGCGTGTCAAACTGCACTCAGACTTTCAGTGCACTGTGGCAGGGTTCCCAGGGGAGATTACTGTATGACAAGCTAGCTCACTGTAATTTTACTACCTGTCTTGTTGCATCCAGTTGAGATTGGTCCTGCCTTGGGCAGGGGGCTGGATTTGATGACCTCCTGAGGTCTCTTCCCGCTCTATGATTCTATGATCCATACTTGCTCTACTGACAAATCTTTACATGTTTATAAATCATCATGGTCAGATTATAAGCCACCTGGGGAATGAATCTTCTTTTTGTTCTGTGTTTATTACCTACCTCCTAGGCAGTAAGGTAATAAAAATAAATAATATATTCCCTTATATTGATGATATTGGTTAAGACAAACCAAATCTCCATTATTACAATTACTCTTCTACAGTCACAAATGACAATTCAGAGGCAAAACAAGTGGTTTGAGTTTACACAGCTTAGTGCTCTCCCAACTGCTCTTGCCTCGGATCAGTAAGAAGTACAGGCTGAACCTCTCTTAACCAGGACTCTCTGGTTCGGCAACATCCCTGGTGCACAAGGACTGGGGATGTTCCAGGACCAAGGAGTACCGGGGAGGGTTGGTGTCTTAGGAGCCCTGTATCAGAGCTGGAGTTCAGTAGTGAGGCTGCCCTGTGGCAGTGAAACAAGTTGCCCGGCAGCGAGGCTTTTCTTGTAGAGGGTCTGGTGGCAGGAGGAAGCTGGCTGGGAGGCTAGCAATGAGTCCCATAATTAGGGGAGTCGGTGGTGGGGGAGGCAATAAATGACCCTCCCTGGTCCAGCAAAATCCCTCATCTGGGACTGGTAAGGTCCCGAGGGCGCTGGGCCAGGGAGGTCCAACCTGTAGCAGAATGAAGAAGGCATGTAAAAGTTTCCAGCGGGGTTTCTAAATTAACAGAATTATCAGCAGCCATTAGGTTCAGAGAGCAATTTTTTCAAGTGATAAAAGCAGTAATTTTCATTATCTTCATCCAAGTTTCCAAAACTGACCCTCAAAAACATAAAACAAACAAATGTAAAACAAACAAATGTAAAACAAACACATACCTCCACCAACAACAACATTAAATTACAAATGGGAGTCAAAGGAGAGGTTACTGCCAACTTCAGGCTTCCCCGAATAACTGAGTTGATAGTCACGTCTGAGTATTTTTCCAATATAATTTTGAATTCCTTAAATATTCCTTCTAGATGTATAGCTGAAATAAAAAGTAATGCACATGGACAAATGCATTACATTTACATAGAATATTTCACCATTTATGTTAGGTGATATTTTACATCTGTCACACATGGATGTAGTGTGCCATTTTAGATTGTATTGTGTACCATTCAAGATTCAAACAAATATGTGGATTTATTCCATGTAATAATTTTAAATAATAATTACAAGAGGAGCAGAGAATTTGGGCCTTTTGAAGTTTCAGTCCTCATGTTTAATGCTTTCTGAAACAAATTTGTTTGTGTTAGCAAAACAGGAGGTGAATGAGACAACTTCAGAACAATCTCTCTCTTAATTTCAAAATGCTTTTTAAAATTCCTTTAGCTCTTTGTCAATCACAATGGGCGCTTGAACTCCCCATGGACTTAAGGATTTGCAGGCTTCTGTTACAAAGTCCTAATAGTGGCGTTTCAAAAGCACCGAACACCCACTGAAATCAGGCCCTTTTGAAAGGCCCATTCAAAGTGGTTTGATGCCTAATTATCTGAGAGGTGTTCAGTGATGCTGACACTGAAGGTAATTCATAACTTCAGAGCCAGTGGACCTGGAAATATGTTTGTTCCAAAATTATGTCATTCGCATTGCTATAGAACTCCAGTTCCACTGGTTCCTTCTCTGTACAGCATACAGCCATCCCTCCTTCCCTGCTATCAGCCCAGCCTTCACATCTTGCTCTGCTGAACACACATAATGCTACATCTAAAATAAGTGGGACACACCAACAGAAAATTCAGCTTTGACCTTTAGCTTCCCAAGCTCCTTAGTCAATATTTAGATTTACCTGGGTGAAATCCTGACCCACTGAGGTCAAAGGGAGTTTTGCCATTGATTTCCATAGGATCAGGATTCCTTCCTTGAACAGAGTGCCCAGATTTTCAAAAATCCTTAGGAAATGGCAGACCCCACTAATTACAGGAGGAGAGACTGGATGCTCAGCTCTCTCTTGAAAATCATCTACCAGTTGTTTATTTCACTGTTCCTAAACTTAGGCTCCCAAACCCGAATTTATTTTTTAAAATTTCAGCCATTTAGATTATAGTTCCTTTGAAAATTGAGTCTACCATATTATGGGCTCCTGACACAAGTATTCCATTGTTACCATTCATTCCAGTGACTTTCAAACCTAAAATTCATAATCAAGTTTGTTAGAATTTACTTCTTTTTGATGGATGAGACATGAAATGAATTTCATGCACAATTAAAAACCCTGCGGTCTATGGTTTGTTATAATTTATGAGCCTTTTCTAGTAGCACTGCATTAATTGTCCGATACTAATATTACATAACAAAGCTCATAGCGTACAGAGAAATATTACAATGATGTCCTGGTACGCAGAACAACCCTGGAGCACTTTTTTATTGGTAACATTTAATGGCCTTTATACTTTGACAATGAATTAGATGTGCTTCTATCTGACACTTAAGGAATTAACCAGACACAAATCATCTGTAAAAGTCTCTTAATTCAGTGACAACTGATTAGAACGTTCTTCACTTGAAAGGGTCGAAAATTACTTTCTAGGGTGCAATCCTGCAAGGTGCTGAGCGCAAGGAGAACCCATTGATCATACCAGCATGCTAAGCACTTACAGGATTGGGTCTTTAATTCCTACCTTCCTAGAAAGACTTGGAAATTTTTGCTTTAACAGAACTATGCACAGAATGTGCATAGTCCATTGTGCAGATGAACAGTGCTAGATATTTACAATATATCTAAGTGCAGTCAGGGGGAAACCTTGCAACTGTATCTTGTTATATTAATATGGGATCTCATTTTCTTCGTTTATGCCATTGCAGTTGCTGTGGGGAAGATGTTAATAGGCTATTTAAAACTGTCAACACCTTAAATTCTAAAGCTTTTGATTTTATTTTTATGTTTATTTCCTTCACCAGGAAACTAGGAAGAAAGCTTAAAATAGAGGACCAATAAATATCTTTATATGCTACATTGTTTTATAATCTTCATGTTACTGGCACTCGACAGTAAAGGTGTTTTATGAGAAAAGAAAGAATCAAAGTACTACCCAGATCAGTGCCTCAGACTAACTGCACAAATTATAGCCATTGTAACTTAGCAGCTGATTCTCTTCCCTTCCCCCACCATTAGGAATTAAACCTAGTGCTTCGGTGCTATGGAACAGATCCTTATCCAATGTCAACTAGAGTGACCCCTTTGCATTCAATAGAATGATAATTGTTTACATTAGCTGAGGGATGTGGCCCACAGTTTATAATAGTGGGTCAATGAGAAACTAGAATTTTAGTAGCTTTAATTCAAATAGATGGTGACTCCAATATCTTATATAATGTTCATACAATAGATCTGTCTTGAGCAAAGTATGTCCCATTTGGGTTCTATGTGAGGACCATGAGACATTTCGTTTACCAGTCACTGGGTTGCCAGATTTCACAGGTTTGCATCAATGTAGTTTTTTCCTAGTAGTATTACTAACATGACACGCACATAAAGCTAGGGTACATGAAGTCAGGTGCATGCTAATTGCACAAAACGGTGACTGTAAGAGCTATATATTCCCTCTGCATCCAATCAAAGTGTTGCTGACAGTTCAAATGGCACACCTCATAATTTCTAGGTATGCAGACTCTGTTAGCAAAATTATTGTATCCTGGGAGACCATCTTGGTTATGAAAAGTTTGTGGTCCACTGGATGAAGGAGGGCCACTTATGCGGCCTACTCACTAGACTAGGTTGCCCCTCGCTGCAGTAGATTATTATTCACATTGGGTTTTAGGCTGCTTTTCATAGTTGGGTGAATAGACTAGAGGGGTTTTAAAGTCTATGATTCTTAGGTTTATTTAATATAATCAAATCCTGCTCCTGCACTCTTTACTCCAATTGAAGCTACTCTTTCCTCTTTGCGCCTTCCTTTTTTTCATGCAGAATTCTTCAGAAGTTTGATTAATTTGATTTTTTTTAGTCTAGAAGATTTAAGGACAGCTCTCTAAATACAAATCCAGAAGAGCTTTGTAAAGGTTTCTGAAGTGAACTGTGTTAAGAATATCAGCATCATCTTATATTGCCTCTTATGTTATGCTCATTATAATGAAAGGTACATTCACTGTACAAAAAGCCTGCTCTTACAGTTTACATGTAGGCAAAATAGTCATTGAAATCAAGTTTATTGCCCTTACAGAGTAAAATGAATGAAAGGAGAAAATCACTGCAAGAAGACAGAGGGAAATATAATTAATACCACATTCATTTGTAGCTGCAGGAGTAAGTCTCACTTACTGTATTATCAATATGCTTTTGGAGGTGAACTGTCACTTTCTAAATGAATAACTCTTGAAGAACGGCTGTAATTTCTCCAAAGTCTCAGTGAAAATTGGTTAGTGAGATTTTTGTTTGCTTACTGCTTGCATTGAAGGAGAATGTCAGAAAGAGGCAACAGTGAGGCTGTGTCTAGACTGCAGGGTTTTTTTTTTTTTAAAGTAGCTTTTTTTCAAAAAAACTTCACCTGTGTCTAGATTACAGCCGTGTTCTTTCAAAATTAAATCGAAAGAGCACGGCTTTTCTTTCGACAGCGGTACTCCTCATTTCACGAGGAAGAATGTCTTTTTTCGAAAGTGCTCTTTCGAAAAAAGGCATTCTTGAATGCAAACAGGGCTTTTTCGAAAGAGAGCATCCAGACTGCTTGGGTTCTCTCTTTCAAAAAAGCGGCTCAGTTTTTCGAAAGGAGAGGTTGCAGTCCAGATGCTTTTTTTCAAAAGAAATTATTTCGAAAGTATCTTTCGAAAAAGCCTCTTTCGAAAGAGGCTTGCAGTCTAGACATAGCCTAAGAGAAATAGACCACATGAAGAGATCAGGCTTGCTTTAGCTCTTCTAAGCTGTATTGTTCAGTCTTCTTGAAATTAACAGGCTATTTCAAGTTATTCTGAAAGCATTCTTAACTGTCCATTAACTGTTTAATTTATTTTCTTGCCAGAAATATGTCTCCTATCAAGGCATAGTGAGATGTACATATCCTTAATCAAATTCACCACTAGCATATACACATAAAATTCCCACTCACCTCATCTTAAATTAGCAATAAGCCTGATCTATGTGGTTTATCCCGAACATAGATACAAATTAGAGCTTCCCCAGCATTCAGGATGTAGCATATCTGTCTTAAGAGAAAAAGACTAGCAATGTGACGTTTGGATTAGGATTGAATTATTGTTCCTGCACTGAAAAAGTAAAAGAGTTTGGTTTTCAAAGAAAAGGAGCAATTCCTTGGCTACCAAGGATTTTGTGATGGTGGATACCGTAACTGCTTATAATCCTTGGACCAGTAGTGTAAAAAGAACCTTCATACTTCTTCAAAATGACAAGCCTCAATCAGTTTTGAGCCAATTAAAATATCTCCTTTAGTTATCAGCATTACATAGTGTGACATCACAATCCACATTCTTTATGAAAATGTGCTTATGATATGAGTATGTCATAAGTAAGCTATGCTTTATGCAAGGTAAGATATCATTGGAAAGGTTATCATTGGAAAGGTTATCATTGGAAAGCAGCAGCCATGTTTATGCAAATGAAGTGGGGGGGATTTAAATCCCCGCTTCATTTGCAATTGCGATGTGTCTAATCTGCATCCCTTTTATGGAAAAGGGATGAAGTCTAGACACAGCTGGAGAGTGTGAGAGAGAAAGAGCCAGTGAGTATGAATGAAATAGGATAATGCTCTTTAAAATCTGCCTGTGTGTTGCTGTTGTATTGGATCATGTTGTAGGACTTTTTATGCTTAAGTAAACAAATAACATTTTATTGCCAACAATTCATGCAGGAGAGTATGTCCCTACCAAGAACCCCAAGCCTTATAACTCCGTCTCATGAAAGAGAAAGAAGTGACAGTCCAAAGGGAAACCACTAGCAGCAAACTGGATGCAGATGCTGAAAGAAAAATTGATGCTAAACTGCAAAGCATTGTTTGGCACAAGAGTCTCTCTCATGAAGGAAAGTTCCTCTTTGTAAATGTGTCAGGAGCCTTTTTATTTTGACAAAATAGAACTAAATCTTATATCTGTATTCACCTTTGTGTAATAGGGTTTTTTTCCCCCAAAGAAGAAAGTCATAGCTATACAGTTGGAAATGTCCACAGAAATAATTTGGTTTTCAAAACAACACAATTGCACTGTATTTCTTATCTTGAAAAACAATAAATCCTGTCTGTGTGTGAAAGGATGGTGAGATCTTACCTACCATGAGGATGCAAAAGCCCTTAGGGTCTGGTCCAAAGCTTACTGAAGTCTGTAGAAAGACTCCCATTGATATCAATGGGAGATAGAACTTTAAGGGAAACTTCAATCATTTAGAACAGACCTACATTCTTGGGGCAAAAGCATGTCCTGAATCATAGGAATATGCTCTGAAAAGGAAGGCAAAAGCTCTGACCCAGATGCAAAAAAGGGGTTAGGCACCGAAGTCCCAGGTTCAGGAGCTCTGCAATTCACAACGTCTACTGACCTCTATAGGTGCCCAAAATCACTTGGGCCAGGCCTACACAGGCAGGATCTGGAAGGTTGGCTTCAAGTGAGCAGCTCCAGCTACACAAAATGCATAGCTGGAGTCAGCTTACCTTAAGCCGAGCTGTGGCAGCATCCACACTGTGGGCGGCCAATGGGAGCAAGTGCTCCCATGAGCTTCCCTTACTCCTCACAAAAGGAGGAGTACCAGACGTCAGCGGGTGCAGCTTTCAGCATTCAATTTATGGGTCTGTGCTAGACCCAGTAAATCAAATGCTACATGAACAACCTCCGGAATGTCAATCTTCCTCTAGGTTTAAACATGTCCCAGATGCCTACGTTTTTGCTGTAAAGGCTCCCTAGAAACCTATATTTCTGCTTCTGGGCATGTGCACTGTCACCTCTCTCTGGGTGTCCAAATGCCTGCCTACGACCTAAGCCCCAGAGCAATTAACTAATGGGGAAGATAGCAGTCACAAGTGGACATGCTGATCACATTGGGCTCCTCAGATGATTTGTACAGACTGCAGCGAGGGGGAAAGCACTCCCTCATAACCTGTAGCCGGTGATTAGGCCTCCCCTCTCCCCCCAGTTCAAGTGTCCCTACTACCTAGGGTGTACAGAGATTTGAACAGGGGTCTGTTAACTGTCAGATGAGTGCTCCAACCAAAGAGAAATGGGAAATTCTGATGCAAGGTCTAACTCAGCCTCTCCCACTGACCTGTGTTTGAATAATGAAGGTCACTGCAGCAAGGGAACTGGATCCTGGGTCTCTCAGCTCCTGGGGTGGGGGTGTGCGTGCTCTAATCACCAGGCAATAGTGGAGTTGGCAGGCTCTGTACTCTACATTATAATGCCTAATTCTTTTATGCATTCAGCTGTCTCTTAATAGAAGCACAGAAGCTGGCCAGGATTCCAGGCTGACTAGTGGAATGGCTAATGTGCCTCAGCCCCTAGGCAGCATTCTGTGGTGACTCAAGAGCCATAGGGCAGCTTGTATGAAGCTGCCTCTGCTCCACCTATTCATATACTGTACATCCTTTGGCCACTTGGACTATTAAGAAGAGCTTGCTGGGTTTTTTCCTTTGGTGAGGCACGTTAAGCATTTTGCCTCAGTCCCTATGAGCCATGCAGAAATGTGCTGGCAGCCTGGGTCAGGAATCCTTCAGGCAAACCTACGAGCATGGAAGGACAGGATTTTGCCCTCACTGAGACTATGTCTACACTGCAGGCTTTTGCCAGCAGAGAGTACGCTAATGAAGCACTCATTAGCATTTGTCGTGCTGCCATTTGTATATCTCTGCAGATGCTTTTTGCGCAAGAGGTTTTTGTGCAAAAACAAGCAGCGTAGATGGGTCTGTTTTGCGCAACCCCCCCTTTTGAGCAAGATCCCTTATGCCTCAGAAAAGGAGGTATACAGGTGTAAGCAGGGTCAGGGTAAACTCTATCCTGACATCTAGTGGCGAACTGTGGCAAGTGGTGCAAAGAGACTTCAGGGGCTGAGCCCAATTTGCATAGACACACCCACCCTGTCTAGTGTGTGCCACAGCAGCCCAAATCGTCACTTTGGCCACTGTGGGAGCCCCAGTCTCTCTGTTATTGAGGCAAGGGGATAAAAGTGTTGTTACCCTGATTATGCGAATCAAGGACAATGGAATGGTGGAACTGTTTATGACAGAGGGATTCGCCATAAACTAAGTAGCACTCGCTAGACAAGGGGCATGGGTTCCAAACCCAGTCAAATTGAGAGAGGTTGGGGACAGGTCTTGGTACCTGGTGGTGGGGCCCTGTCTGAGGGCCTAAACAACACTGATTGCACTCCCTTCTCTCTCCACTGTGGAATATCAGAGTTAATTTAGATTCCATTAGGAGTCTAGTTGTGAGCTGTGGAGCTAACTGTGCTGTGGGCCAGCGCTAAGGCTCCTCTGTTATGAGCTGAAATCACTGTGTGCTGAGCTGTGGGCAAGAGCTGAAATCACTGTGTGCTGAGGGGAGCCTGGTGCTGTGCTGCTAGCAGAGTGGTTTGCAAGGGGCAACCAGCAAGCGCAGGCGGACAGTAGATGCAGCTGGCAGGGCGACCTGCGAGCAGACAGCAGAGCGGCTGATGGCGGCCTGCGGCTGGTAGGAGTGGCAGCTGGCGGAGCAGCGGCAGGAGCAACCAGCTGGCAGCCCGGAGCGTGGACAGAGACGGTTGGCGGATTTGCGGAGCCGGACAGTGGAGGCGGCTTACCTGACGACAAGTGGAGTGTGGCGGAGTGACTCGCGTTGACAGCGGCGGCACGGAGAGGCGGAGCCACCGCCGGGCCACGTAAGGTGCATCGATCCCCACCCCCCCCAGGTTGGGATGGTGAAACCCTGCCGGGTGGACTTTTGAACCCTGGGACGGCACTGACCCAGGGCTGAGACTCTTGGGGTGTTGGACTTTTGGGATGTTGGGGAGATTTGTGGCTGGGGGGAGGGCCTTTGATCATTGTTTGGTTGGTAAATCCGAGTTGTGGTGTTTCCCCAATTTAATGCAGATGTGGTTACCTCATGTTATTAAAGGTTTGCTACTATACTGAGGCTCTGTGCTTGCGAGAGGGGAAGAATTGCCTCTTTTGAGGCACCCAGAGGTGTATGTAAGATTTCCCAGGTCACTGGGTGGGGGCTCGAGCCGGTGTTGTATTACCCGGTGTTTTATTACCTCGTTGGGAGGAGACCCCTAGATACTGAACCCGGCCCTTGCTGGTATTTACTCGGCCTGGCAGAAGGGTTACACAGGATTTTGCGCAAAAGGCTTTTTTTTGCACAAAAAACCTCTTGCGCAAAAAGCATCGGCAGAGATATGCAAATGGAAGCACGACAAATGTTAATGAGCGCTTCATTAGCATACTCTCTGCTAGCAAAAGCCTGCAGTGTAGACATAGCCTGAAAGAGCTCACAGCTTTTGTGGCTTACTGTATTTTCTGGCGTATAAGACTACTTTTTATACTAAAAAACATCCCCCAAAAATCGGGGGTCGTCTTATAAGCCGGGTATAAACATACAGGCAGTCCCCGACTTGCAGGTACGAACGGGGCTTTTCTCGCCCTGGAGGACACGGACTGCGGGACCTTGTGGTCCCGCCGCCCGTGTACTCCGGGGTGAGAAAAGCTGCTCCGCGTCTCCCTGGTCTGCAGACCAGGAAGATGCGGAGCAAAGCCGCGGAGGGGCCCCGGCAGTGGGGCAGCCCAGGCGTGCCTGGGCTGCCCCGCTGCCCAAGCCCCTTCGCGGCTTTGCAAAGCCTCGGGGGAAGCCGGCAGCGGGACAGCCCAGACGCGCCACGGCTGTCCCGCTGCCGGGCGTCCTCAGAGGCTTTGCTCCCGGTGCCCCTGGTCTTCTGGGGACCGTCTCCAGCAGACCAGGGACACGGGGAGCAAAGCCGGGGAGGTGGAGGGGTCCCGCGCCTCTGAGGCTTTGCTCTGGCAAAGCCTCAGAGGCGCAGGACCCCGCCGCGGCTGCGGCTTTGCTCCCGGTGTCCCTGGTCTGCTGGAGACGGTCCCCAGCAGACCAGGGACACGGGGAGCAAAGCCGCAGCAGTGGCAGGGTCCCGCGCCTCTGAGGCTTTGCCAGAGCAAAGCCTCAGAGGCGTGGCACCCCGCTGCCGCTGCGGCTTTGCTCCCCGTGTCCCTGGTCTGCTGGGGGGGGGGGGCGCAGCTAGTGCGCCCCCCCCAGCAGACCAGGCTTTTGTTGTGGACCCTGGGGCAGAGCAGCTGGGGTGCTGCCGGTTGGCCTCTTAAGGGGGGGTAGTCTTATACGGCGAGTATAGGAGAAAACCTATGTTTTAACTAGAAAATTAGGGGGTCGTCTTATACGCCCAGTCGCCTTATACGCCGGAAAATACGGTATTTGTTTGCATTTTAAAACAAAGTTGCTTGTAGTGTGTTCAAGTTCACTTGTATTCACTCCCTGCAAATGTTCTAACAAGAAGATTTGCCAGAAGGAATGCTCAGTAAAGCAGTTAGGATGAGGCCAACATTGCATAGAATTCCTGGAGAGTGCATTTCTATTTCATATTCACACTGCTAACCTGAGCTGAGGAGTTTAATCTCCTCTAGTGAGAGAACCGAAACATACTGTTTCGTGTACCACATGCTGGGTAATAACAAGTTTCCCAAACTAAACTGGATCTCTATTAAGAGAGCTATTTACAGAATTGGTGCAGCTGCAGCTAGTATTCAAGCCAAGTGTGTATAGACTGTTTTCCTCTTCTCCCTTCCAAACACTTCCCTCCTGGAACCTGTGGTCCTTCCTCCACATTCCCTGCAAGGTGCTACATATACCCTGTGAATGAAAGTGCCAACCTTTACAGAGGGGTGTCCCCTGTGCATTTCTCTCTGGGGCTCCTTTCCCACCTGGCAGCATGGATTTTCAGAAGTTATGGTATCAATAACTGCCTCAGCTGCTACCGTGCCATGTGGAGGGAGCGATGCAGAGCTGGTGTTGCTCCAAGCATGTATTAACTCCACTGGTTTTGCTGATTGAATTTCCGCCTCAGTGGAACATGTGGTGTGTAATGATTGTCCCTTAGGCCTGCCATTTCCCCAAACTGATACATATCCTTTCTTTCTCTCGGAATGCTGGGCATCTGAGTGGGTGATATAATGTATTGAATAAGCAACAAAGTTCTTTCCTCCCAATTTTATAGCTACAGCAAATTACAGCATATTCTTGAGCTGTGTGTGTTGCTAATAAAATTAAGTCAGGGCTGTTTGTGTGCATGCATCTCACCAAGCAGCAATACATCAAGCCTAAAGATGTCTTAAGTGCAGTTGGTTCCAAGGTTCTTCAGATCTCATGAGTAACAGGCATGTTTTATTGGTTTATCTGCCCAACTTCTGCTATACTGGGGATATTTCCAAAGCATTGTATTGTTACATGTTCCATGACTCAGGTCTGAGACAAGAAAGGTCTTAAAACATTTCATGGCTTAGTTAATTCAAATGATTAACAAGCTGTTTCAAAGCCCACTGAAATCAATGGAAAGACTCAAAGAGGTAGCTGTGTTAATCTGCATCTGTAAAACAACAAGGAGTCCTGTGACACTTTAAAGACTAACAGATTTTATTGGGCATAAGCTTCTGTGGATAAAAGCCTCTTTGAGAAGACTTTCACTTCCCCGGATACTCAGTAACAGATTTAAAAGTAGCCATCCTACTATTTTTCCCATATGATTTTGAGCCCTGAAACACCCAGAGTCTGCACCTATGATTTTGGGTAAAACAACTCATTATTTGCTTAGGTGGCTGTGAATGATTTAGTGCAGTGGCATTTTCAAGGGCTAAGAAAACAAATCTTTACTCCAATGGAGTAACTGGAAAATACTTTGTGAGATGAAACTCAGAGGGGTAGATTATGGATTAAGATCCCAGTCTTCTAGGGGTATGTCTACACTACAGCACTAATTTGAACTGACTTAATTCGAATTAGTTAATTCAAACTAAGCTAATTCAAATTAGTGCATCTAGACCTAAAAACTAATTCGAATTAGCTTTTTGCTAGTCCGAACTACCTAGTCCGTGCTGCGTGTAGCCACGCCGCACGGAGTCCGCACTAGCAGACATTTAAAAATGGCGGCGCCCGGCTGTATGCAAATGAAGCCCGGGAAATTCAAATCCCGGGCTTCATTTGCAACTCCGGTTGCCTACATTACCTCCCTAGTTCGAACTAGGGTGGTAGTGTAGACATATCCACAGAGTTTAAAGAGAAGTTAGATAAAGTCATGGAGGTTGGGTCCATGGAGTGCTATTTAGCCAGGGGGTAGGAGTGGTGTCCCTGGCCTCTGTTTGTGGAAGGCTGGAGATGGATGATACGAGACAAATGGGTTGGTCATTGTCTTCAGTCCATCCCCTTCAGGGTAGTTGGTGTTGGCTGCTGTTGGCAGACAGTCTATTGGGCTAGATGGACCTTTGGTCTGACCCAGTACGGCCGTTCTTATGTTCTAAGCTTAGGGCTCAGGGTTGGGGGTCTCACTGGACCGACTTGATTTTCATGCAAACCTACTCCTGGATTCGCATGTGGCCTTTGGTAGCCAGGCTGGCAGCTATCCTGCCCTAGACGGCCACTTTCCTGTGCCTAGTGCGGAGATTGTGGACGTTGAAGGCCTCCCCCCAAACCTGAATGAGGTCCACGATCTCCGTACTAGACCAGGCGGGCACCCGCCTCTTGTGGCCCTGGGCACGCTCCTGGGAGCTGCCAGCCTGGTCCTGGGAAGAGGGGGAGGGCTGGGTGGCAGTAGGTGGCTGGCTCGTGCTGTGCCAGGTGCAGGGTCTGCTGTCTGGGTGCTGGCAGGCTTGCACCTGGCATGGGCACCGTAGCCAGACCATTCCCCTTTAAGGGCTCCAGGGCTGGGAGGGGGGCAGAAGAGTTTCCCTGGCTTGGCCCAGAGTGGCCACCAGGGCAAGCTGGGGAGGGCTAGCCTCCAACTAGTTCGAATTAAGTGGCTACACAGCCCTTAATTCAAACTACTTAATTCGAACTGGGTGTTAGTCCTCATAGAATGAGGTTTACTTAATTCGAATTAAGCACTCCGCTAGTTCGAATTAAGTTCGAACTAGCGGTTTGCATGTGCAGTGCTAGGAAAGTTAATTCGAACTAATGGCTGTTAGTTCGAATTAACTTTGTAGTGTAGACATACCCCTACAGAGAAGTCAATGAGTCGAATTCATAAAGGGAGAGGAGGCTTTGCAATGTCTGACTTTTAAACAGCCTGTCACCAAGTTGAATTTGCAACCTTGAGCTATATGCCCTGGCTTCCTATACAATGCAGGGAGAGAGTTAGGCTTCAAAGGGTGGGAGTCACCAAAGACAGCAAAATAAGGAGGATTTACCGAAACTAGGCAATAGAAATTTCTGAGGTTTTTGGTATAGCTTAAAACCCACCCTTCTCAGGGAGTTTCGAGCTTGACTCTTGGATGGAAGGAAGCATTGTTTTCTACTTAGGATTCATAGCAATCATCCCCCTCTCTTGCATCTATGTCCTGTTATTCTTTTTTTTTCTCCACCAAGAAAAACTGCAGAGGAAGTGTTGGCAGGTCCCCATCTGGAAGGTGGGAGAATCAAATTCAAATCCCTCTCCACATCAGGCAAGGGAGAGAGGGGAGAAGAATGAATGAAGGCCTCCCATTCCTAAGTGAAGGGCCCAGTCTCTGGGCTAAATATAATGAGGGGGGCACAGCTTTCTTCCATGGCTGGATTTTGTGGTTTTAGGCATGCTCCTGGGTTGAGCCCGAAAGCAAGGTTGCAGAAGAGCATCCAGTTTCTAAAGCTTGCTTTGGTTTAGACATGAATTACTGCTCAATAGCTTGGAGCTTATCAGGACTGAGGCAAATTTTGGCATATCCAGGCACTGAAATGTAGGGCAGCTTGGGGACCAATGGCAGAAACATGTACCTGAGGATTTTAGACACCTACAAGGTTAGAGAGGAGCTTAGTGGGGGTTTTCATGAATGTCCACGGCACCTAAGTATTGACCTGAGGCACTGATAGTGGTAGCTAGGGATTCCAACATTCAATTAGCACACAAGAGACATTATAAATCTGACTCTGTGAATCTCAGAAATGGCTGAAAATAGCTCCATGAACAAAAGACATAATTGCATAAAATAAGTTACAAGTGACTTTCATTTCAACAATTTTTACTGTACAAAGTTCTCTTTTATTTTTTTATTGATTCACAGAAAAGAACATCTACATGGGTGCCTGTGATCTTCTGAAGTTCAAAAGAAGGGGAGAAAAAGTCCCAAACTGAAGAGCTATTTTGGTAAATAAAATGTCACAATTACTGGAAAATGGCTGCTTTCATCAAATTACATAAAAATATACCTGATATGGTCTCAGAAAGGGAAAAGAAAGAGAACAAATACTGATCATAATAGGGATGACCATATGCATTTTTAAAATGTTTTAAAAACTAATAATTAATCTCTCTCCTCTTGTTATGGAGATCCCCAAATTTAGACTGCACCCCAATTTCATTATGCATTCTATATTTGGTTCCCTTGCCCTATAAAAATTGTCTAGCTGCATAGCAGCAGATCTAAGAAAATCCTAACAACTATTGGGCCACATCATCCTCTGGTTTGAGCCAGCATACCTCCACTGACAATAGTTAAGTAAAAACAATATTCAGCCATAATTGATACAGTATAAGTGAACTGCTGGCAGAATTTTCTTAGATCTCATGCAGTACTACCTTCCCTTTGGGAGGAACTGTATTTCATACTGCAATTACCTCTTGTAATCCAGAAACAGACCAGGACTGGAAACAAAACAAAATGAAACTTACCAGCTTATTTGAAGCTAAGTAACCAAAGAGGGATTCTTCAGAGTTTTTTATATTTAGATGGGAGGGAGCATTTCAAAATAGGCTCCAACAACAGAAGGATAAATTTACAGTACTCAAAACATACAGTTGTATCCAAGTTTATATCTTATGATGTTTTTAGTTCTACGTGCTGTATTAGGTTAGGACTCTTGTCTGTTTTGAGGTTCCTTGGTGTAGGAAAACACAGTACATAAAGATGAGGAGCTACTGCATATGAATAATGAACTATTAAAAGTAGAAGACATGTACATTTAGTAAGCTTTCCTTTTGGAGTCAGGTAACACTTTGAAATAATAGGCTAATTATGAGGTCTTCTGTGGGAACAGAAGTTTGTCACAGGATAATGGTCTGCCACCAGTGGAGAATTAAAGTATTGTAAAGCTAGTCATTATTCATAAAAATGGTTGCAATATTGTAACCTTCATTAAAAGCAAGATCTTTATGCTCTGACAACTTTCTTTCACTGTGACTTTATTTTGATTGTTAGATAATTACGGATGTAATTTTTGTGCCAAAAGCTAGGACATTGCAGTTTCTATACTTTTACTGAATAGATAATTTTTGATAGATTTAGGGAACAAACAGGATTTGTCACACCTGTAGCCAGCCATTCTTAAGAATAGATGAAATATATGACAGCACTTTAATGAATAAACAATTGACCAATTTGAAGGTTCTTTTTTCTAGTAAATGTCAGCTACCACATTCTGATTGACTAATGTAAGTTATTTAGACCCATAATTTATTATACCTCAGGATGTAAAACTCACCATGAATTACTACTTCGAGCTGAGGGTATGATATTTATTATCTATCATTAATGAATTATTTTACTATTTAACTACCAATAGTGTGCCAAACATCTAGGAAATAATTCTGGATTGTAAAATAAAATTTAAAAAAGTCTAGTGTCTTACTAAACCCAACTATACTGCTTGTATTAAGCCTTTGTGGACAGAGGACACTGGCCATAAAGGTCTTAAGATGACCTTGAACACAGAAGATAAGGACACCAGAGAAGGATCAGACTCAAGAACAACCTCACTTTTCCTTGTTTGTCTTTAGTATTTAAGAAACATGCAGGAAAAAATGCAAGGGTGGAAATTTGTTCCCTTTGAAGTCAAAGCCCTTTAGATTTCAGTGGGGCCACAATTTCATCCTCAGGGTCTGAGCAGTCAAGACATCTAATAATTATCAAATAATATATAATATAGAATGGAAAAAGAATGAGGATAGACAGGGAGTATCCCAAGCCCAAGACAGCTTGGGTTGTTCAGAAGCTCAGAAGGAGGCAGCTTCCTGATATGTTGGTACTTCTTTGCCTGAGATGGAAAGGATGCTGGAGCTGTGTTTTGTTTTCACTTGAAGAGAATGAGAAAAGCCCCAGTGAGGGAACAGCATTGCACACTCCTCCCTTAGGTGTAATTGTTATGCACCTAGTGGCAGTGTGGCCGGAGTGACTGCGCAGAAATGGGCCCTTCAAGGATTTTTTTGTTTGTTTTTTAAAAAGAGATGGCTAAATAATGTCCTTTTTTTACTGTTTCCTGTCCTTTTTGTTTCAAACAATGCTCTCTGGTGATGCTGGAGTAGTAGAACTCCAGCCATGCTTAGTAGGGCTTTCTAAGGTCTGAAGAACATGACAACTCCTGTTTCCCTCCACTCCCACGTATCTGAAAAAGCATCTCCTGTTTATCATCTTGAGCTCCAACATCTCACTACCATTTTTGTGGCCGACTGTAATTCATGCTCAGCAATCTGGTTCGAGTCTCAAGCCACTGAGCTGGCAATCAATTTCCCACTGTTATTTGGGTAGCAAGCGAAATCTAAAAATGGAACTATTAATGGATTACAAGCAAGCACTAAATCTGTTAAATAGGGGCTGACAGATTGCATTAAAACATGTGCCCTTAAGCACTGGGTGGCACTGAAAGTGACTAGTGATACATGGTACCATTATTGACCTTTGAGCTGTGTAATTTATCAGAAAGAAAAAAAAAACAGTTTATTTTGTACTGCATGTGAACTGAACCACTAAAGAGAAATCTTCATGGTAACTTAGCTGAAAAGTACCTGTAAAAATTAATAAAAGTCAAGTTACTATGGGGCATGTTTTCTCTGATAATGGTCTATAAAACAAACTGGATTGCTGGGTTAGTTCCTTTATTCCACAATTAATCTCACTTCTCAAATTTGCATTCTATGGACACCACAATGGTGGGTTATTCCCCAATTATTTAGGCCACAGATTGCTGCATTCATGCAGAGTCCTCCTGTGGGGAGTTTACAAGCCTCCTGTGGGGAGTTTACCGGAATCACCCAAACAAGAAAACCCTTTTCACATTAACAAGTTCTACCTGCCAGTGTGACTGGCTAAGATGATACCACCTTCAAAAGGGAAGAGGTCTCAGGTGAGAGCACGTCTCTTTCATTAACTATGCAGCAGGAGGTGAGCAAAGAAAATACAATACTCAATTCAAATTTCATATTGAAAACAATAGATGAGGGTGGGGAGAGGCAGATCAGCTCAATATAAATAAAAAAACTGACAAAACAGTTTTGGTTCACACTCAAGCTCCCTGGAGGTGTAAGATATGCAATCTGCTTTACTCACCACTTAAGCCATGCAGAGATAGCTCTTGGCATCTCACTATCACATCAACTGAGTGAACAGAATGAACTGGTCTTGAACCACTTGTTTTAACCACCTACTATATAGGTTTAGTACGGTGACATCCGGCATGCTCATTGTCTTTTTCCATTGACAAGGGCATCAGATATAGAAGCCAAAGCACAGAAGCTATACAGATGGCAAATACACAGTGGCTGAGATCCAGACATCAAATGCACAGTGGCTCCCACAGCCAGGGATGGGGAATGCAACAGTTTGTTGGCATTACAAATGTCATCATTTGGGGGAAGAGCAGCATTAGTGAGCAACTGTCAGTTAGGATAATCCTCTTACAACATATCACTGTGAATTTGTTTTTCACTTTATGCAATAGTCTGCAGCACGGTAAGCATTGCCAGATTCACTTAGAGTTCTGGTTTGGCACATTATTGCCTCAAATTAACAAATAGCAGACACTGTAGAATCATAGAACACTAGAACTGGAAGGGACCTCCAGAGGTCATCGAGTCATCTCAGACTATATTTCAGATCTGCCCTTAAGGACAGAGTCACATTAGCCTAACACAAATAATTCAAAATTCAAAAACTAGTATAAATGTGGTCAGTACCCATCATTTTCAATACTATACTAAAGAAGTGAACACCTCTCCCACTGGGTAAACCTTAAGTAAGCTGAGAACAAGACTTAAGGTGACACCCTCAGCTGGTGTAAATTGCCAGAGTTTCGCTGAAGTCACTGGAGCTGCACCAGTTTGGAATGGATGGGAATTTTTGGTCCCATAGGCTATGAAATCCATTATTTGAGAATGGCATATTAAAGGTTAATCATACTTCATTCTGGTGGCATGGTTCTGCTTAAGTAAGATTCCTTCTTCATGGTAGTTTTGAAGGCAAATTCTTAATTACGTGAAGAGTTTTTGTTTTTAATTTGTGGGCTTTTTTTAAATCTCTTTCTGATTGTAAAGTGAGTAAAAGAGAAGGATTGCCTAAAGAATACCCTTAGATCAGTCTTCACTGGATTTAAAAGCCTTCAGGAAACATTTGAAGTAATTCAGAAAGATTGAAGAGTATGGATGTACCTCCAAGGATGTAAGGACTAATGTATATAATAACTGTATTTCTTTAAAATGACTTTCTCAGGCAGCCTTAAAGGCCTGGATGTAACTCAGGGATTGGATTCAGGCCAAGCTGTAATGGTTGTGCTGTTTATCTTTCTGTTTTGTTTTTTTTTCCCCCAGCAGAAAAAAGCAGAACAAGCATTTTACTAAAAGATTTAAACTCTGCTTTCACTCCCTCTTTCACTTAGACCTCCCGCCCCACACAATCTCAGATCACACAAATCAAAATCTAAATTGACTAAAGCACTTCAAAAACAGGAGACCTGCTGGTAAGGCTAATTTTACTTTCTTTGTCCACTGGCGAGAAATGGAAGATGTAGTAGACATAAAATAGTCAATAGATTATTGTGAACATTAAAAAAAAAGAAAGAAAGAAGAATGAAAGATTGTGGGTTATGTTGGGGTCAATTTGGTAAAGAACACTCTGTTACCAAGGTGATTGGGACCTATATTCTATGGAAGTTATTTCTTGAACAGGCTTATCCAGGGTCTCTGGAACAAATTCTAAAGATGCTTTTCCTAGTTTTCTGCTATGAAACCAGTGATTCCTGCATTTCTGATGAGCCCTATCTTGAAGGGAATAAAGATTATTCTCTGGTTATTCAGATTGTCATCTCTTCTTATTTAAATGTATTTCATCAAAGACTAATACAAGTGGGAGTAATGTGCTGAGTCATCTCTACTCCACCTCCCACCTACCTTTGACTGTTGTTTTGTGCATTCTACTTTTACATTTATTTCAGGCAAGCAGCTGTATTGAGGAAGACTCATGACTGAAGTAAGTCCTTCCATTTATCTGCAAATAGATACAGCATGACAATCAGGCTTAACTTACACTGCTCTGCAATTGTTCCTCAATCCATCCCTAATGGTAAAAGGTGAAATTCTCATGTGGACCTTGGGAGCATAAATCCTAGGAACATCAAGGGTGTATCTACACAGCAACATTATTTTGGAATAATGTTCATTATTCTGAAATAACAATGCAAGCATCTAGACAACAATTTCGTTATTTCAAAATAACAGATGGCTTATTTTGGCGTTGGTAAACCTCATTCTGCGAGGAATAACACCTCTTTCGAAAGAGCTATTTCGAAATAGAGCTGTGCTAGACATAACTGCAGCTGCCCTGTCAAAATAAGGAGTCTCCAGCCCTTCCCACAGTGCTGCTCTGTCTACACTCAGCCAAACTCTATAGTCCCCTCTTTCCCTGGAGCCCTTAAAGTAGCACTCTCGGGGGAAAGGGCTTGTGGCATGCAGTGGGCCTTGACAGCCCTGAGCCACCCAGAAGCTGCCACAACTTCACTGTGAGCCAGTCTGCTGCTCCCACCCAATCCTCCACTGCTCCCAGGGAGCAATCAGACATCTCCCAGGAGCCTGCCCAGGGAGAAACACGCACCTTCCTGCTTTAGTGCAGAGATCCTGGACCTTGTGAAAGTCCTACCTCAAGGCATAAACCCTAGGGTTACAGGGATGGACCCACTCTACAGAGTGAAGCAAAGGACTGAATGAGTCAAGCAAATAGCCAAAAAAGATGGCAACCATGATACGGTGATTTTGTGAAGGAGGCATTGGTCCTACAAGGACACCAGCAAGTCCTTTCACCTTTAATAATGAACCTGAACCAGATTTGCTTGGTCCTGATACCCAAATAAAGTATTAAGGAGAGAATATATAGTCATGTTAGGGGCAGAATATATTCCACACATGTCCATGTTTATTATGCATTTCAGAGCCAGCAGTTGCCAGAAAGAAAATGGTGTCATGTCATCAGCCTGAGGTGGGATTTGATCAAGAATTAATGTTTGTACACCTTTAACCCTTGATCTTGTAGGAGAAGACATGATTTTTTTCTTTCCACTAGTCTCCTATTAAAAGATGACATCAAGTTAACAGACATGTGCGATAACACAGTGGTTCACAATTCCAGTTAGCCTCAGCACCACGTCATATCTTGTTCCTTTTTACTTGGGAACTATAGACCTGAAAAGAATTGGTATTTATGTTAATTTGCTTGCTTGCCTGGTGTTTTGGAAGACACGTTCCTCTTTCCCCCATCTAGCAGCTGAACACCCCAAATCCCAAGACCATTTATCCTGCATCTTCTCTTTCCCTTCCCCTCCCCAAAAGTTGAACAAAAATCCTAATTTTGACTTGATTTCATACCTGTTTTTGCTAAAATAGCTTATAAGAGAAGAAATATCAATGGTATTTTGTCTGCTCATGGCAGACTTGTGAGATTTAGTAAAGAGTGAGCCAGTTGTCAGTGGGTTTGCTTGACAGCATTTTGAATTTTGACAAGAAAAGCAATTTCTGCAGTTGGAAATGTTGTCCACATTTAACTATATTCAAATATCTGTGGTATAATTACCCTACAACTTAATTTATGCACATATCCAATCATCACATACAACACACTTGCTCAGTGCATGGTTGATTCGTACAATCTAGCTCTTGGGTGGGAAACAGAGACCACATTTTGGGCCTTGCTCTGGCTGTTTTGCACTATTACAGTGGTGCGCACTCCTCTCCCTCCTTAACCTTTTTATCTGGGGATTCCTCTTATCACAGGCAACAAATAATGGAGGCAGAGAAGGCTAAGCCTATCTAAAGCTTATGCCCAATAGGTGAGGGGCAATGGTGGATTTGGGACCCCTTGAAAAAAAAATCTCACCTTGTCACAGCCTGAGAGCTGGAGGAGCTGTCACAGAGGCACAGAATCTCTTTGGTCTCAAGGCGATGTGGGAGGGAACAAAGGGAAAAGCCATGGCTGGAAAGGGGCAGGGCTGAGAGAGAAGGAACAAATAGAGTGGGGCCATGAGTGGGGTTGTGAGTGGAAGGAGCAGAATGGGGAAGGGGCTCAGGGCTCTTGTCAGGGCCAAGTGCTCCACCACAGTCTGAGCTGAGGCTGAGTTTGATGCTATCTAGGGCTGAATTCTCAGGCCCTCCCCCACCACTCTGTGGCCTTGCTTGAGCTCTCAGCCCCCTCCTGGCTGGGGCCAAAAGCGGGTTTAGGGGCCAAGCTCTCAATTCCTCCTAGTCATGAAGGTATGGGAGTATCTGAAATCGGTGAGTGATGCCTGGACCAGAAGAGGTGGGCAGGGGGCTACTCTTCCAAAGGAGACACTTCAGTTACTGTTCATACCCCTTGTACTAAGGAAATCATATCAGTCATATGTTAGATACAGGACTCCAGCAGCACAGAACATGGCAAAGGGGAAAGGAGTGCAGTTTGGTTATCTCTGGACTCTAACTATTCCTAAATAGTAGAAGGTCTATTGTGGCCACTGACAGGCACACTAACAGCCATTAAGGGGATGGTTCATCGTATGCTGGAGCACAAACCAGTTACTGGCTGTCCTCAGGACCTGGGCCCATAGAGGTGGTTCGATACCCGCCTTCCCTCCCTTCCCCATTCCATGCTGAGCAGAACACAACTCAGGAGCTAAGCTTTGGTTTTTCAAGGGAAGGGGGGAGTATTTGTTCATTTTTGTTTCCTTACCATTCCATCTTATTTTCCTCCCTTTCTGCTTGGGAATAAATTCTGCCATCTGAAATCAATGGGAGCAGTGCAAATGTAACAGAAGGCAGAAATTGGCTTCTTTAACTCAGTTAGTTCTGTCACACCAGAATGTCATTTTCAAGCTTAGCAACAGGGAAGATAGGTGCATTTATTCGGAGGCAATCATTTATAAGGGGTTTTTTTGGTTAGGTGCTCTTTGCCATCTTTTTTGTTCGTTCAGTTTGCATGCATGGTGGTGATCGTCCAACACAGCAGAACTTAACACTGGCCAGCTTGTGGTTAAAATAATTTTAATGTACGCAGTGCAACAACAATTAGCTTTCCAACAAGGTTTAAGTGGGGGAAAAAAAAGCAGGGACAGGGGAGACGGGGACTCAGCTATTTTCCAGCCAAAACAGTTGAAAACAAAAGCAACCCTCAGGTCTGACCCTGGTTGTAGAAATTCTTCAGTGTGCCTGTGTTCCACAGCTAGGAGCATAATAAATTAAGTTAAGTAGCAGATGCCTAGGACAAAACGCGGTGGGATACCTGAGCTCTCCCAACAGGTAGAGAGATTGAAAACGAATTGATAGCCTTGGGACAGATAATGTTGAAACCAAGCAATTATAGTGCCAGACCATCCAACCTGAAAGGCAAGAGGCCCAATAATGATTTGCATTGCGATAGCACAGCATGTACTGTATGGCACATGATGTCTGAAGGCTTTTCACAACAGTGTAAAATCATAGCACAGCTATTGAAAAGGAAGACAAAGGGGGGGGAAAGGAGTATTTTTATATCAATCTACAAACATGGGTTTCTGACAAGTGGGGGGGGGGGGAGTGTCAACCTCTTAAAACATCACCCTGCAAATTACACCATGGAACCATTTGCAGCATCAGTGGAAACCTGCACAAGCCTGGCAGTTTCACTCCTCCGGCAAGTTTGGGTTGAAAAATAGAATAAGGGAGCCATATATACCGGTCCTCTTGTTCCCTTTCAGGTCTGTGACATTGCATCCTCCCCTTGTACGTTACTCTAATGCTGCCCTGCTGGCCTAATAGAGGAGTGAGAAATAAGCCAATAGTATCTCCAGTTTTAATTTGCGTGCTGTATTGTTTGACGCAAATAGGCACCTTCAGCATTTCCTTGGCAGTTCCCCTTCTCCCCTGCCCCGTCACAAAGCAGAGCTGCAGATTTTAGCAGAATAGACTTACTGTGATTTTGAATTGTGTCCTTTCATTTAATTAAAAACACTTACCTGGGAGTTATTAGAAATTTATAATTAACCTCTTCTCCCACCTCACTGATTAGGGCTTTGCTCCCTCGCTATGGGCAGTCATTCTTCTCTCAGTGGCTTGACTCTATTCATTAGCAGCAGGATACTTTCCTTAGGAGCTGATACCCTTTAGGCCAGTGGTTCTCAGCCTTTCAGGACTACTGTACCTCTTTCAGGAGACTGATTTGTCTTGTGCACCTCCAAGTTTCCCCTCACTTAAAAACTACTTGCTTATCAAAATCACCCAAAACTATAAAAGGATCACATTACACTATTACTGACTTTTTCATTTTGTCTGTACCAAATGTTAGTTTCTACTGAGTTTGCTAGTGTAAAAATAAACAAATATCCAGATGAGTTGATGTACTCTCTGGAAGAACTCTGCATACCCCAAGGGGTACATGTACCCCTGGCTGAGAACCACAACTTTAGATCAATTTGTCCCTAGCACTGATATTAGGAATAGAGGAAAGGGAGAGGATGGAAGAAGCTTTAACTTTGTCCAGGGTGTATCATAGCTCCTGTTTCTCTAGGGAACATGAAGATTCCTCCATCCATAAGCTCCAGGAAGCAAAATCTATCCCAGCACTGGAGCTAGACAGAAGGGCTATGTCTGTGGAGCTGGATGGGCACAGAGAGGGAAGTGGGATGTGCCTTTCCACGGCACCTACACCCACTTGCTCCATCTGTGCAGCCAGGATTTTGGAGCAGGATCGGGCCTCTTGAGTTTTCTCAGGAATTCAGAGCCTTGCTCCACACAGGCCTCGGGAAGTTTCATGTTTGCAAAGCATTCTGAAACAGCCAGATGGAAGGTGCTAGAGACATCCTGGCTGTAATTGCAATTTCACCACTTTGAAAGCTTGGCTATGGTGCAGCAGTGAAAGTGGCCCTTTAGGAGGAAATATTGGACAGCTCTTGCTGGTGCACCAGTTGTGAATAATAATATCATAAAATGTTTGTTAGCATCCTGGAAACATGCTGATTATTTTACTGGCATGAAGCGAGCGACGGTTTATTTCTGAGTGCCGAAGGCTCAACACATTTACTTACTTTTGGACTCTGGACAGCTACAGATTTTCAATGCAGCTTAATTAATTTATGCTCAACTTCAAAATAGCTCTGATATAAGCCGCACCTGGGCATGTGCTTGATGAAGCATGATCACTTCCGAGAGACAAACCCCAAGTTGGTGCTATAGCTAAATGTGTCTGCCTCGCAGCATTAAAGGCACTAGTCTCTCTTGCAGAATAAAGGGGAATTGATGTTGATGGCCATGCACATGTGTGCCTTTTGACAGCTGGCCCAGCCTTCTAAATAAATGGATCTGGGACCAAAACGGATCCTGCTAGCAGAAAAAATGACTGAAGTGTGTATGATGTAGCAGGTGATCTCAATACACCTGTACATCCTCTCAGGCAGTTTCAAAAAAGCATGGAGTAGGGGTTTGTAAAGATTGGACAATTTGATCAGGACAGCAACCTGGGAGAAAGAACGATCTGACATACATGGCAATTCAGAGGACTAAGAGCAGGAAGCTGAGGGGAGGCAGGAGGAAGCGGATAAGAAATGTCACTAAACAGTATGCAGCCTTGCTTGAGTGCCAGTCAGCATAGTGGGGGGGAAACAGATTCTACTGAGCAACCCTACCTCTATGCTTATGACTGCCCAACTTTTGGAAGGGTGAGGAGGTATTTGAACCAAAACAACAACAACAAAAAGGGGGTTGCAAAATGTTCAAAGTATGACATTTTTATAAACTCTCTAATATTCTTAGGGGGACAAGCAGAAACACTCCCACTACTCCCCACTCCCATACCTTGTGTTGCCCAGGACTTTCTCCTTGCTATAGGACCATACACAAATTCCAGGCTCAGTGGGAATTCAGATTTGTGTCCATAGACACATATAGCTCTGTCCATGTGCCCAGCATTAGGAAAAAAAATCACAGAATTGGAGGAGTTTCTCACATCATCACGACAGCTTCTGTGGACTCTAAAATCAATGACTCATAATCAGTTCATGAGAGTCAGCAACACTGCCTTACCCTGGATGCTCTGCAGGGATTCCTCTTACCCTAGAGCAGTGTTTCTTAACCAGTGGTACGAGTACCCTTAGGGGTACTTGAGAGACGTCTGGGAGGGTACGTCAACCCAACTGAAATTTGGAGAAAACTGAATTTTTGCTTTAAGTTTTTACAGCGCTTTACTATTTTTGTACTTTTACACCCAAAAATATCATCAGCCTCTCGGCTAAAATTAAATTGTTTAAACAAGTGTGTTGCAATGGTAGAACAACATTTTGTGTGTCTGAAAACTGAAGGTACTGGGGGGTACTTCCATTTTTTTTAAAGGAGTACTTTATTTAAAAAGATTGAGAAACACTTCCCTAGAGTGCCTCCAGGCAGAGAATTGGCATCGTATCCCCTCCATCTTCCATGATATCACTGTTCTATGCAACCCTCCCACCCCTCAATTCCCACTTCTCTCTGCTCATCATTTCCTGGCAACTGCTAAATCTGCCTCCTACTCTCCCAGGCTATGTCTAGACTGCAAGCCTCTTTCGAAAGAGCGCGTCTAGACTGCACGTGGAATTTCGAAAAAGCAAGCCGCTTTTTCGAAAGAAAGCACCCAGTGAGTCTGGATGCTCTCTTTCTAAAAAGCCTGTTTGCTGTCAAGAACACCTTCTTTCGAAAGAGCACTTTCGAAAGAAGGCGTTCTTCCTCGTGGAATTAGGTTTACCACCGTCGAAAGAAAAGCCGCATTCTTTCGATTTAATTTCAAAAGAACGCGGCTGCAGTCTAGATGCAGGTGAAGATTTTTTTAAAAAAGGCTACTTTTTTCAAAAAAAACCCTGAGTCTGGACACAGCCGTAGTTACGAATCCAGAGGAGTTGTGAGGTTGTGTAAAGAAAGAAGTAGAGGAATACATTACAGGATTAATCTCTATCTCTTTCTCTCTCTATATGTAAACATTTTCCAGCAGAACGATGTCATCATGTTACGTGCATCCACAGCAGCCAAACCCCACCCACTCCCAGTCTGACCCCCCCCCCACACGGGCCATGTGGTGAGCCAGGGCTTTTGCGCTGTAGCCCCAGCTCGACCCTCCCCTCCCGAGCAGCTGGGGGGGGGGGGAGGAGCCAGGGCTGCCATGGTGTGGCCTCGGCTCAGCCCTCCCAGAGGGGCGGAGGAAGAACCGGGGCTGGTGCAACCTCGGTCTCAGCCCAGCACTCCTCAGTGGCCAGTGCGGGTGAGTGGGGGGAAGAGCTGGAGAGCTGGGGGGGGGGGGGGTGTGCGGAGGGGTGTGTGTATGGAGAGCTCGAGCTACCTACCTCCAAGATAGAGGAGTTGGTGAGCATAGCGAGCAGGGGGGCACATTTATATAATGCCCCTTAGTCATATTATATAAATCTTATACAGCCTCATCTTGATTAAAGCACTCCATTTCTGTCACCAGAACTGATCTCCTTGTCCCGGTTTGTGCAAGTGTTCTGAGGTGAGTCAATGGGAACATACATGCCTATTTCCTTACAGTACCCTTAAACAACCCTTCTATTGCTCAATAGATCAGGAGAGTGAGCAATGAGGGGAACTTTTTATGGCCAAACCTTTCCCTTCCTGGGCTGGCCCGAGCCATACTGTCTTGGCAAGCTTCTTCTGCTGCACTGCGCTTACTCATGGCCCACCCAATTGCACTTTCCACATTCCCTGTGCCTCTTCAAACAACAAATACAGCGGGGTGCAGGCTCTGGGGTAGGGCCAGAAATGTAGGGTTCATGGGGTGAGGGGGTGAGGGTTTGGCCTCCAGGAGGGAGTGGGGGAGCAAGAGGAGCTCGGTGGTGTGGGGAACCCAGCAGTGTTTATTGCAACTTCCAGGAAGAAGGTGCCAGATCCCTGCAGCCCACGAGTTCATGGAAGCTTCTTCTGTATATTACCATGACAGCAGGTGCTGCCCCTGCAGCTCCTACTGATCATAGTTCCTGGCGAATGGGAGCTGTGGGGGAGGCACATGTGGGCATGATAGCAGTGACTGGATAGAACCTACACCTAGGGATGCAATGACCTGCCACTTTCAGGAGCTCCAGGAAGCCAAGGCAGGCAGGGGGGGCCCTGTCTCCCCTCAGCCCCCACAAACACTATGCCACTCATTGGATTTTTAATGGAACTGCTAACCAGCGCCACCAGAGTGCCTTTTTGACTATGCGATCCCATCAAAAATTAGACACCTGGCAACCCTAGATGGGAAATCAGTTCAAACAGGCAAGTAAGATAAAAAGATGTACAATTTATCCACAGCAAAAAGGCTGATTGTAAACAGTAATCTGTTAAGTAGTATTAAAAGCTTGTATTCACCATTTAACAGCCCACAAGTACATGTTTTGCTCCCTTATAATCACACTGTGTGCTCCAGGAATTTGCTCACAACAACAGTCTCTTTTCTCACTTCAACAATTCTCATTAACAGCTGCCTTCCTTGCACATTGCATCCGGGGAAAGCTTATGTGACCAGCATGCTCACACGAATAAAAATATGTTCATCTGATTTGATTCACTGGGCTACAGTGAATGTTAAAAAAGGGGAAGGCTGGGTTTGGAAATGATGTAAGTAGACATGAAAAATTGCACTGTGGTAGCAAATGTACAAACAATTGTGAAGCACATACTAAAATCTAGAATTGAAATTGGCCACTACAGGATCAAAAGTATCAGAAAACAAGAAATAGTTTTCACTGGTGCTTTTATCACGAACGGTTATCTTGATATTTAATGAACTGGCTAGTATGTGTGCATACAATTACCCTCTACTGAACAGAACCAGAACTGCTTAACTGCTTGTCATATTCCCCAAACTGTTAAAAGGTAATCCATTCTCCTTTCCAATGGGTAGCAGAGGCCCTCGCTCTGCAAAATGTAAAGCAAAAGCAAATATTTAATGCTTGATCCACTATTTTTCACCAAAAGCTTCCTTCCACTGATCACATGCACAAAATAAAGTGTTGCATCCTCTATTTGCAGACTTATTAAAACTGAAGTTACAACTATTTATATCAATTTGCAGACTTTTTTCATCATAAAACCAGACCTTCCCCAGTAAAAAATAAAATAAATGAAAATAAATCATTTTTATAGTATATTATTTAGTATTTGGTACCAAAGTATACTGTGACAGCTTATCTTCTACCTTGTTCTTTCTTGAACCGTCTGTGAAATGCAAAAGGCCCAATTCTGCTGCTCTTATTGACACTGTGTCACATCATTCACCTCAGGTATGTCCATTGGCTTCTGAAATTGAGTTTTCGGACGAGTTCTGGAATTTGGGATGGAGCCCTCGGTAGCAGCTCTTCAACTGGTGTAAATTGGCATATCTCTAGCCAATGAATATGACCCAGTTTTAACAGGGTCCTGTAAATAGCAAAAACAAATGTGTTTTTGTTTCTGTTCACAAATTCATGTTGGAGATAAATGCACAAAGTGCAAAACAGGTATCTTGAGTAAGAAATGAAGTATGAAAATCAGTGATACTTCAGGAATAACTATACTTCCATGAATCCTGATTAAAAAGGAGACTGTTAATCTTAATCAAGAGGTAGAGACTGCTTTGATTGTCTCCTGGTAGTTATTTTTTCTTCTTTTCATCCAGGTTTTTCAATATACAAAAACACCTAGGCTACGTCTACACTGGCGTGATCTTGTACAAAAACTCTTTAGTGCAAGAGTTCTTTCGTTAAAGTAGTTGTGCAAGAGAGCGTCTACACTGGCATGTGCTTTTGCACAAGAAATGTGCTTTTGCACAAGAGCAGCCTTGCCAGTGTAGACACTCTCTTGCGCAAGAAAGCTCTGATGGCCATTTTAACCATAGGGCTTTCTTGCGCAAGATATTCATGTTGCCTGTCTACACTGGCCTCTTGTGCAAGAACAGTTGTGCAAAAGTGCTTATTCCTGAGAGGGAGCGTCAGAGTTCTGGCGCAAGAGGCCCTGATTTCATACATTAGAATGTCAGTTTATGTTACGCACAAGAACATACAGCCAGTGTAGACAGGCAGCAAGTTTTTGCACAAGAGAGACCGCTTTTGTACAAGATCGCGCCAGTTAGACACAGCCCTAGTGTGTGAAGATAAAAGGGGGAAAATGTGTGAGCTGTTATAGTAGTGGGTCTACTCTATACTACCAAAGCTGGATGAGGAGGTGCATGAGGTGTTTCTAGAATGAACAGAAATATCCAAAACACAAGATTGGGGATAAGAGAGACTTTTAACTACTTAAGAATCTTCTGAAAACGTAATATGGCAAAACACAAAATGTCCAATAAGTTCTTCAAATTTACTAGTAACCTCTTCTTTCAGAAGGCTGAGGAAGTAACCTGGAGAACTGACTAGTAAGGAAGAAAACTGACTAATAAGGAAGAAAAGGTTGTGAATCTGAAAACGTAAGGCAATTTGGATTCAAGTAATCATGAAATTATAGATAACATGATTCTAAAGAAACAAATAGAATGAGTGCAGAGAATGACAGAGGATGAAAGGATGAGAACAACATAATATGGACAATGGACTTCAAAGATTTTAGCAAACTCAAATAAAGGTAGAAAAAATGTCATGAGAAGAAGTCTAAGAGAAAGAGGACTTCAGGAGAGCTGACAGTTTTTCAAGGATACAAACTTAATGGTGCAACAGCGAACTATTCTGATGTAAAGGAAAGATAGGGTGAATAGAAAGAAGCCAACATGGCTTCATTAGGAGCTCTTTAATAAGCTGAAAATCAAAAAGGAATCCTGTAGAAAGTGGAAGCATGAACAAATTGCTAAGGATGAGTACAACCATGTAGGGACAAAATCAGAAAGGCTAACACACAAAACAAATGAGTGACACCTAGCAAAGGTCATAAAAGGCAATACTAGTCTTTGATAAGAGCAAGAGAAAGATGAAGAAAAATGTGGGTCCTTTACTTAATGATGAAATTCATCCTATAGTACTTAATGATTGAGCTGAAGTATATGTGATTATCTTTAAGAACTCACAAAGAACAGGTGTAAACTGAAAGAACTGAAAATGTACCTATCTTTAAAATAAGGAACAATAGAAGTTGTTGAAATCTATAGATCAAGCAGCCAAATTTTGATACTTGGACAGACACTGGAACAAATTATTAAACATTCAATTTGTAAGTACCTAGAGGATAATAGGTCTATAAAAAATAGTCAGTGTGAAATTGTCAAGAACAAATCATACTAAACCAACCTTATTTCATTCTTTGACAGGATTACTTGCTTAGTAGATAGGCAATGAAGCAGTAGGCATATTGTATCTTGACTTTAGTATGTCCCACATTTTCATAAGAAAACTGGGAAAAGTGGTTTAGATAAAATTTCTGTAAGTTGGCTACACAATTGCTTGAAAGTAGTCATACTCAAAGACAAGTCATCAGTGACTTGCTATCAAACTGGGAAACATATCTCATGGGGTCTTTCAGGGACATGAACTGGGTCTGGTATTATTTAATATTTTTATTAATGACTTGGATAATAGAGTGGGGAGTACGCCCTTAAAAGTTGATTATCACAGCAAGTTGGGAGGGGCTCCTCGCACACTGGAGTACAAAGTTAGAATTCAGAACAATCTTGACAAATAGGAGAACCAGTCTGATATCAACAAGAAATTCAACAAGCAAATAATTGGATAAGTGGTACAACTGCAAGAAAGAGTAGTAATAGAGATGTAGCCATGTTAGTCTGGTCTAGCTAAAACAAAAGACAGGACTGTGCAGCACTTTAAAGACTAACAAGATGGTTTATTAGGTGATGAGCTTTCGTTTATTAGGTGATGAGCTTGATCTTGATCAAGAACACATATTCCTGCTCATCCAGAAATATAATTTATTCCATCATGTGCCAACAGTGTCCAGCTGCTATGTATATTGGACAAACTTCTCAGACACTTCGCCAAAGAATCAATGCACACAAAAGAGACATCTGACAGTTTCACAAGGAAAAAACAGTTTCTTACCATTTCAACCAGCCTGGGCATTGTCTCAACGAGCTTACTACCTGCATCCTGCTTCAAAGAGGCTTGAACACAAGACTTCAAAAAGAAGACTCTGAACTGTCATTCATGCTTAAATTTGACACTTTACGAATGGGGCTTAACAAATATGCTAATTATCTCACCCATTACAAAGATAGTTTCCCCAATTATCACCTCTAATATTACCTCATAGACACTAACCTCCCCCCTTCATCCCCCCTCTGTTCTAAAATCTGATTTGTCTTTTTTATATGTGTTCACTTTTTTTGTTTGTATCGCTTTGGTATATATGGTCAAGCCAATTTTCTTCCATAATTTGATCTGAGGAAGTGGGTCTGGCCCACAAAAGCTCATCACCTAATAAACCATCTTGTTATTCTTTAAAGTGCTGCATAGTCCTGTCTTTTGTTTCAGCTGCAAGAAAGGATTTGGGTGTTTTAGTGGATCAAAAATTAAATGAGTCAACAATGTGACACAACCATGAAAAAGACTAATATTCTGCAAAGTACTAAGAGGGGTTTCATATAAGACATGGGAGGTAATTATCCTCTTCTATGTAGTACTAGTTGGAGTTCACCTAGAGTCTCAAGTGATGTGTGCCACATGCTAGGAAAGAGGAGGTAAAATAGGGAAGAGCACAGAGAAGAGCCACAACAATGACAAAAGGTTCAGAAAAAGTTGATGGATGAGGAAAGGTTACAAAAATTGAACATGCTTATTCTAAATAAAAGAAAGCTAAAGGAAGACCTGATAACACACTCTCAAATAAATTAAGGACTATTATAGAGCAGTTGATAATCAATTACTCCCCATGTCCACTGAAAGCAGGAGAAGTAATTGGTGTAATTTGCAACAAGAGAGTTTATGTTAGATATTAGGAAAAGTTTTCTAAGTACAAGAATAGTTACACTTTGGAATAGGCTTCTAAGGGAGGTTGGGGAATGTCCAGCATGCAAGGCTTTTGGAAAAAATACCAGTCATGGATGGTCTAAGTATATTAGATTTTGCCTCAGAGCAGGGGGCTGGATTAGGTTACCTTTCTCCTAGCACTACATTTCTATGATTCTATTATTTCAATTACCAGGAAGGTTTTTAAAATTTTAGCTGTCATGCTGTCTCCACCCTATAGATTACCCACTTACTTCTCACAAGAAACAGAGATCAATTTACACTAATAAAACTTCCCTCTGAGACCAAACAGTCTGTGTGTATAGCATCAGTGCCTGATTACTCTCTGTGTTGTGTCTTTCATAGTTGGCTAGTGGCTCCATACCAGTAATTGATTTATCTCAAATGTCTTTCTTTCCCAGGTTCCGACCAGCCCTATGAAGGTGCTTGCTTTCCAACATTGTGAATGTTATCTATACTGACTGTTCTCTAAAGTGTGTATCTTAAGCTTCACCCTGTGTTTTCAGGAATGTAACTTCCCTCTAAGGAATGTAACTTCCCTCTATTGTCTGTATTGAGCTTTTGATCTCTTCCTATTTACAGGCTGAAATTCTGGAAAGATGCATTTATTTTGCAGTTACAAAATATAGTCAGGGTACAAGAGAGAAAATGCCACTGCTTTAAATATTGATAGATCCATAGAGAGGAGAAATAGTTCATTGGTCCAAACATACAGAAATAATTTTAATTTTGAAATATCCACGAATATAAGGGTATGTCTAGACTACCGGGTTTTGTCAACAGAAGTTTTGTCGACAGATACTGTCGACAAAACTTCTGTCGACATAGAGCGTCCAGACACATTGAGTTCTGTCGACAAAGCAAGCTGCTTTGTCGGAACCCTGTAGTCTAGACGCAACCCTACAGGCAATAACACCTTCTGTCGACAGAACTCTGTCGTCAGAAGGTGTTATGCCTCGTAAAATGAGGTATACCAGCGTCAACAAAACTGCTGAGTTCTGTCGACGTTATGTCGACAGAACTCAGCGGTAGTGTAGACGCTGGTATAGTTTTGTCGACAAAAGTCCACTTTTGTCGACCAAACTCAGTAGTCCAGACACATCCTTAAAGTGCTGAGAGAGAAATTAGTGCTTAAAAATTTGACTCCAATTATGGGTGCTGAAGAGTTGAGCCGATGGTGCTATGCACCTGATCTAAAAACTATGGAAATCACTGTAAAATTTCCCATGTGGCTCAGTGGTTTTGGGATCTGGCTTTAATAAAAAGGGCAGGGTTTAGAACAGTGGTGGGTAATAAGCAGTCCACAGGCCAGACACAGTTTACTAGGATTTGCCTCTGGTGGGCTGCCAGATACAGTAAAACTCCATTAGTCCGGCATCCAATGCTCCGGGACTCCTGATGGTCCGGCACCATCAGGAACCCAGAAGTGCTGGGGCAGCCGGACAGGCTTCCCCCATTCAGCTGCTGCTGAAACTGACCAGCAGCTGAATCAGGGAAGCCGGGAGAAGAGCAGCTGGGGTGCTGCCGGGTTGGTCTCGTAGCACTGCCCCTCAGGGCTGCGGGACCAACCCAGCAGCACCCCAGCTGCTCTATTGCAAGCATCCCCGATTCAGCTGCTGCTGAAACTGACCAGCAGCGGCTGAATCAGGGACGCCTGGGGCAGAGCCGGACTATCGTAAGGGGGGGGCTATGAGGGGCCTGGGGTGGCATCCCCTCCCACCCCACTCCAGACCCCTCATAGCCCCCTCTTCTGATAGTCCGGCATATCTGATAATCCGGCACTCCCTGGGTCCTAAAGGTGCCGGATTATCGGACGTTTACTGCAGTTTGTTTACCTGAGTGTCCTAAAGTGCAACCTCTGATAGCTCCTGTTTACCGTGGTTTGATTTTTCTGATCAATTAAAGCTGCAGGAAGCTGGGCTGGGCCACTGCTTTCCATGACTCCCAATGGCTGGGAAAAGCAAACAGGAGATGCAAGTGCCATAACTTTAGATGCTCATGTAAACAAACAATCTGGCGGCCCACCACTGGCTAACCCTGGAGAACTGTGTCTGGCCTGCAGGCCGCTTATTGCATATCCAGGTTTAGAAAATAGTGAAAGCAAGCAAGTGAAATTACAATATGGCATCAAATGTATCAACAATAATGAAACATGCTAAAATATAGAATTGAAACTGTCCACTAAACAATTAGACGTACCAGAAAACTAGAGATTTTTTAAAGATCTTAAAACAACCACATTTTAAATAAAAGATATATTCAACATAGGTACAAATGAGATGAGTGCATAAGAATGAAACATCAGTACACTGTTACTGCACTTATCAGTGGGTTAAAAAAAATCAATATCACTGTACACATGCTATCTTTATTCCTTATTTTTTGATGAATGTTCATGCTTGCTAAATAATCTTCTGTCATTAAGGACATGTACATTGTAATTGGGATGTTTATAAAACTTTTATGATTGTTTGTTTATTTAAACATATTATTTGGCTGAGAAAATCTAGGTGCTTTTCTAGTCATTTAAAATATTTTTCTTTTTAAACCAACATTAGAGCTGTATTTTCTCTGGTATAGAGGTGATTTCATATTTCTGATAACACTTGGACTAGGTAGCAAATAGTCTGCCTTCTCAAAATTGCAAAATAGTCAGAAAGCTAAATGGTGTTTAGGAAAAGTCGGATCAAAATCATTATGAGTAACAACACATCTGTTCTTATTTAAACACATTAGAAGATACAAATCGAAAAGAGACAACATTAATGTGATCTATTATCCCAGCATATTTTAAGTGGTTCAAACATTTAAAATATATGTATAAAGATTTGGTTGACAAAACTCTAATTATGAGTCTCATGTTTTCTGTTCTGTCCTTGGCTAGTATCCAGCTAGAAATATTTTCATCCCCATGACAGAGGACATTGTTCATGGCTTTGATCTTAGGTTTTTTATCTCTTGAAAGTGTTCAATGCACACCATTAATTTAGGCTTTTTAAAAACCTGTGAGTTAAAGTTTGCCCAATTATGTTACAACTTTGGAAAGTGTATTTATAGAAATATAGGCACCAATGCTAAGTTTAGAGTTAAGATTACAACACAAACCAGCAGAAGCTGAGAATTCGAAGTTAAAGAGGATGTTTTTTTCATAACTTACAAGGAAAAAAACTGAGAGAATTACAGATGACTTGAGAATTTTTTAAAAGATACACTATTTAAAAATAATTGTGGTGTGCCAAATAATAATACTGAATCATACGCAACAATAATATTCATCACCTTTTACGGCTCTCAGTGATATGCAGCTGCTGTCAGGATGAAACCTAATGGCTATTTAATGGTGCACAACAACATAAACTGCAAGCCCTCTGGATCACCAAACTAGACTTGTTTGTCCCTTACCTCTGCAAAAGTCCATTTCAAGATCTCAGAACACTATGGCTCCATCTTTAGATATCAATGACAATATGTGAACACCAGGTCCTGCTGAAACTGCTGAGGAGATTTCTGTAAAGTAAGCAGGAGGCAATTAATTACACAGTTTGGAACATAGCCAGTACAGTATTTCCAGGATCATACATTTACACTTGTAAGAAGTGCCGGGGGCCAGGACCTAAGCTTTGTACCTGGTTCAATGGATAGCATCCTCAACCTCTTCCCTCATTCCCATGGCATCTGTTCTGTAACTGACTCAGAGGAAAAAACATTGCCTGCAGAATCATTAATGCTATGCGTGAAGCACCAGAGGGCATACCTTGGAGACTGCATATTCAACTACTGACCAGACCTTGATTCTCCTTAGTAAGATATGGGCAAATTGGACCATGAATAAGAAAGAAACATGCCAATAAAACAGCAGCAATAAGACTCCAAGCCCATCATGAGATAAACTAGATTGACATTAGTTAATTCATTTATGCATATCATTAAGAGAAAATGTGCTTCCTAACTGCCTTCTTTGTTGTGAACAAATCCCTCATTAATCATGGGCATAGCACCTGAGAACACTGGTAAAGTCAGTAAAGTCAAATAGAACAGTGACAGGCATTGACGAGAACACAGTATATCACGTCTGGGAATGCATTTACCCATTAGTCAATGCACAAACACACATTTGAACTTTCAGAGATTTTAGAAGGTGAGCCAAGAAGGAAAGAGAAGCATAAACACTCCCATAATTAGATGCAAGGGGAGAATCTTAGGAATAATTATCATAGGAATAATTATCTGTACTTTCCATGTTGCCTGTAGGTTATCTATTTGCTGTTACACATGAAGCTTATCTTCTCCAGTCCTGTTGACTAGTGAGAGATAGCAGCAAATTAAAGGGACACTCCTGGGTCAAATGTATCTTTGGTTTAAATAAACTGAATGGAGCTATTCCAAGGATGAATTTGGTGCTGTGACTCACCTTCAGAGACAGGGGCTTTGTCTTAGAACTTTCACTCATGCAAATAGTCCTATTGAATTTACTGGGAAAACTCAGCTGGTCAACAAGGGAGGTCAGACTGAGCCTTGTGATGAATGGACATTAGTGCTAAGGCTTCTAAGTGGATCATTTTATATCAGATGAGTGTGTTTGGTTCATATCCAACAGGAAGTAACCAAGTTCATAAGTCTGCATAGGCTTTTTTCTAGACTTAGCAAGGTAAGTAATATGGTTAGCTGCTATTCTGTGCTTCTGAAGTGTTTCTGTAGACCTTGAACTGGGCAATCTATGAAAGCACACATTCAGCTTTTATTTTTATTCCCATGTGAACAACAGTTACTTCTAATGTGATGCAAGGTTTTGTGGCACATTCAATTATTATGATCTATGCCCAGAAAAAAATGGCACATAAGATTTATTTGGAGGTCCCAAAAGTTACAGAATTGGATCATGAAAATCAGTTTTTTTATCCAAAGTTTTAGAGCTTAATATATTTTTCCATTATTAGGAATATGTGTATGATATTTAGACACATGTTTTAAACTATGTCACATATTACACTTATGACAAATGAATTGCACATTGCATCTGCTTCTCAGAGCTACTCAAGATGTTAACTTTCATCTATAAGAGAATGTATTGTTGAGGAGCAGCCTGAGATCAAGGATGTCTAGCACCCAAGCTAAAGGAGAGTCTTCGTTTTTAAGAGTTTAGAGACTATGACAAGAAGTTGAACAATTTTGATTCTACTTAGTAGATGGTAGTTGCTTGCTTACATATTGGCCACACATCTGACTGACAGCCATGACAAGGTTTACTGATTGTGCATCTTTATTGAAAGAGTAACTATTTACTATATAAAATGAGAGAAAAAAATAAGCAGCAAATAGGGAGTTTTCAGTGAGCTGTGCTCAGCATGAGTAAAAATTCTCAGCTCTTGATACAGTACAACATATAATTGTATAATCTCTCTCTCTAGAAATAGTTTGTTCTTCTTTCCATAGCAGCTATGTTGCCAAACCAGAGGTCCAACTACCATGATAACCATTATTGTATGCATGCACATCCTTATTCTAGTCCAAGGTTAGGGCATTCCCTCCAAAAGCCTCATTCATTTTTTTCAAGTTACGAAACTTATATTGCTAGAAACAGATCAAGACTCTTTGACAGCACATAACTTTCTTCCTCCTCTCAGAGGAACACCACTTCAGAACAAAAATGTAATATAGCTCACAGTGTCACCAGAGCTGTTGTAATATGCACTTGGGCATTGTGAAGATTCATGCTTAACGCCTTTACATAATTTGCAGGAATATGTATGAAGTCTCCACTGCATACTAATGCTGTATTATGCAGTTGTGCAAAAGAGCAGGATTGTACTCAAACATTTTGGATGGCAAGCATGAAGAATGAATAGCAAAGACCCAAGTAAAACTCTGTCACCTCACCTGTGATCACAAAAATATTAATGAATACAGTGATGCTCTGCTCTGACATCTACTTTGTACAATTCCAGAGACACTCCTAGCACAAAAGGATGTTTTTGGGGAGGAGGTACAGGGAAGTAGAGGAGAGGAAAAGGAGTAGCTGAAAGGCAGCCAGTATACATTAATGGACTTTTATGAAGCAGTTCTAATTCCAGCTTCACTTTGCCTGATTTGTGTGGCCTCAGGCAAATCACCTAATATTTACAATTAATTTCCAGATTGAGAAACAATGATCCTATTATATGCTTATCCATGCCAGAAGGGTGCTACTGGTTGTTTTTGTAATGGACTGTAGGCAGAAAGGTATGTAAGTGCAAACTATTAGTTTTTCATTAGAACATAATAAAAAGGCAATTTACATGTTCTCATGTTCAGAATTGCGAACGGTCGACTTATGACCGTTCGCAGTTACGACCGAAGCTGTCACAAATGGCAGACCCTGAGTTACAAATGCGATCTGCACTTATGAACAGCGCGGTCACGTGTAACTCTATGGGGTCCAACTTACGAACAAACCAAGTTATGACCAATTGCTTGGTCTGTAACCGGTTCGTAAGTCGGAGAGAGGCTGTATTGAACATAACTGGTCCCAAAACAGACTCCTGAGGAACCCTACTTGTTATGCCCTTCCAGCATGATTGTGAACCATTAATAACTACTCTCTGATAATGGTTATCCACCTACCTTATGCACCTACCTTATATGGTATTATTTTATTCATTATCTATATTCAGACAATGGTAAATACAGTACAAAGATATTAGAAGACAGAGTCACTGTCCTGGAGAGCTTACAAATCAAGAAAACAACGTTTATTTACATTTTCCAAGCCTTTGGGTTCTTTACAATGGAAAAATAGGATCTCCTAATAAGTACCTTAAGCCATCTTGACACTTAATTTAACATAAAGCATGAAGCCAGAAAATACCACTTGTTCTATAGGGGTATGTCCACACTAGCCCCCTAGTTCGAACTAGGTAGGCTAATGTAGGCATTCAAAGTTGCAAATGAAGCCCAGGATTTAAATATCCCGGGTTTTATTTGCATCTTCCCGTCCGGGCGCCATTTTTAAATCCCCTTAGTCCGAACTAACTGTCCGCGGCTACACACGGCATTCAAACGAGGTGTAACTAAGGACTTAGTTCGAGTTAACATTTGACTGCCGTGTGTAGCCACGGGCAGTTAGTTCGGACTAAGGGGATTTAAAAATGGCGCCCGGAAGGGAAGGTGCAAATAAAGCCTGGGATATTTAAATCCTGGGCTTCATTTGCAACTTTGAATGCCTACATTAGCCTCCCTAGTTTGAACTAGGGGGCTAGTGTAGACATACCCTAGGGGATTTCATACCGTGTGGGGTAAAATCTATTAAATATCTCTCAATTCTCTATAAAAATACATGACTGTAGGGAAGGCAGAATCTTCAGTGCAGGCTGGTATGTAAATCAGATTACTATAAAACAATGCATGATATATTTTAATTGTTCATTGGATGGATTTTTTCATATTAGTTTATGAATTTTGAGAGGAGAAAAGGCTGTAAAAATAAGCTACAGCTGTGCTTTTAGAATCTGTATGGGACCAAATCTGCATGTCTCCTTTCTGAACGCAATGTGCCTTCAATGCACGCATATGTCAAGTCCACCCAGTTCCTCACAATCAGACTGCAACAGTTAAAGACCAAGGCCAAGATCCAACATTCATTGATCAGCCCAGTGACAATTAGCAGAGATTGTGAAGGTGTCATAATGGTTATTGCATATCCCTACTAGCTCGACAAAGGATCACTATGAAGGGCTTAATTGCTACTTTCTGTTCATACCACACCTTAGTTTTGAACATTTCAGCTTTGAAAATGCTCATTTCACTTGTGAGGGCTTTGATGGTGCTAGAAGCAATAGAAACATTTTTTTGTGTCCAGGAAAGGGAGATCTCAACCAGACACAACTGAAGCAGTTTTCCTCACACTTGTTTTCCTTTCCTTCCTCCTCCTCTGTCATCAGCTGCTTGTTTTCTCTTTTGTGCCCCTCACCACTGCCAGTTTCTGCTTAGGGGTGTAAGATCAGGGATATGGGGGCAGGAATACCACATGCTCCATCTGTTTCAAAGGGAAGACCAACCTGCTGCTATTGTCATTGAGGGTGCTATTCATTCCTGCTGATTGGTTTATGTTAGGTAAAGCTGTAGGACTGATTCAGTCCAGGTGCAGTAGCCACTGTAGAAAACTTGTTTTGGTCCCACCCTTATTCTAGTTGCTGAATGTCTGGCCATGCCAGGGGCTAGCCTGATTGCCTGCTTTGGTTCTGTTAGAGATATTTCCCATTAGGCCACATGCAGTTTTTTCACATTCCCAGACAGGATGGTTTGAATAGTTTAGATTCAATTGTTGCAGCTTGGTCCTGAGCTTTGCATTGCTTGGCCAGCAGGTTTGGGTCAGACTCACAAAGGTATTTAAGTGCCTTACTCTCCTTGAAGCGAATGGAGAAATTTATTTATGAAACTCACACTTCACCTTTAAGCTTATGGCCTTCTTTATCTCATTTTTTCTACTTCCAGTGAGGAGGAAGGAAATGGGTCAAGAGAGTCTAGCTTCCAGTCAGGGTTCCTTGGCAACCCGCAGGGTGGAAAGGGAATATGAATACATTCAGTCACCCTCAGGTTTATGATCCTCCAAGGTCATTGGTGCCAATTGCGATGGAACAACCTGAAGGTAACTACCTCAGTTAGTTAAAAACTTAATTTCAGCCCCTGCATTCAACGTCTCCATTTCATTGTTTCACAACTTGGCTAATGCATGTTTAGTGTTAATTTAGCATTTGACTTCTGTCAAAAAACTATTCACAAAATCAGAACAATGTGTTTTGAAGTTTGATTTTTCCAAGAGTATTTTAATCTATATATGCCCCTGAAAATTACTGGCATTGTTTGTAAAAGGATACAACAATCAAATCTGTGTAAAAGAAAACCTCTTTGTAGGTGACATTTTCCTGAAAATTAAATCCATAAGGAAATGTTATAAAGACAACTAGTTAACAGGTAAAAATGATTAATATAATTAAAATACTAATGTATTATGAATAATCCTAATTTGTATGAATATATTAGGTCATTTTATAGTAATTAGCTGACACAGAGATTTTTCATCAATTAAACTAATTGCTTTTTAAACCAGGTGTAGATTGAATATTGATCTTTTTTATTCAGCTCACTTACATAAGCAAATTATATCTAATTGCATGCTTACTACATCACTACTCAGTTATCATCAATTACTGATATATATATATATAGTCTTGTAGAATAATGCTCTCTTTCTGGTATTTGAAGTGAGTTGAATTGAATTTGAATTGAGGTGCTTGAAACTGTGTTTTGTCATTTATCACAACAGTAAGCATTCTTTCAGGCAGAACAATACAGCACATTATCAGTTAACTTTATGCACCAGTCCAGATCAAAACAGATACAGTGGATGCCTACACGTGTGATGGTTTCTTCTGAAATGTGTTAAATGTGTCAAGAAAAGTGAATGCACACATGGGAATAATGGATAACAATTTAATAGCACATTACTTCTAATTGTCCAACGTTAATGTGTTGCTTGGCTTAGAAAGGATGAAAAAGCTGATGAATTTCGGAGTTTCACTAACAAAAAGCAGAACATAATTTTTAAAACCTAAGTGGGTCCTGGGGAAACTTGTCATGCTTTCTTTTCTGCAAATTGTAGTCTCTCCATTGCTATATTGGCTCACAGTACAATCACTTTCTATTTTAATTACAATGGGATAAGAAAGTGATATAGTCCTTACATTCCAGTTATAGATTTCTTCTCTATGTGATCTAATTGTCACACATTAGCTTTTGAAGGGAGGCTAGACATAAAATCCCAACAGCTCATAATAAAGCGCTTTTAAAATTTGGGGGAAGGAGGTGAGGAAACAGATTGTCCCTGTCACGGAGGCTTATTTTAATCCTCAGATCTTCTACTAACAAAATGCTATGGAGACGGGGAACTAAACATTCACAGTCACATAAAATGTGATCTTACATTTATTTTTTTTTATTTTTAAAACCCTATGAAGCTCTATATTTGTAATTTTACTATGTAAAATAAAAATAAAATTGTTTTCACTTAGTTTTATCTATTATATTATGTTGGTGGTGGTTGGAGTGATTTTTTTTGTCTGTTTTTTTACAGAGACTCAAACTACAGAATTGCTCTTGCTGATGGACATTCTGGTGAGGTTATTCAACTTGTCTGAATGACATTTATATTACAGTAAAGCTTTAAGAACTCAACCAAGATGAGAGACTGCTGGTGCTAAGCCCTGTGCATATTGAGATAGGGTATGAGAATATCTAGGCAAAGACTAAGGGTTAGAATTTTAAAGGTATTTAGGCACCTGAAGAAGTAGACAGATGTCCAGTGGAATTTTTAAAATCACTTAATTCCTTATCTGCATCTTTTTGTGCCTAAATATCTTAAGGGTCAGCTTTTCTAAGGTATGTTTACACTGCAGTTAAACAGGTATGGATGGCCCACATCAGCTGACTAAGGCTCAAGAGGCTCTAGCTAAGGGACTGTTTAATTGTAGTGTAGACATTCAGGGTTGGGATGGAGCCTGAGCTCTGAGATCCCCATGAGTGGGGTGGAACCCAGAATTTAGACTTTGGCCCAAGCCTGAATGTCTAAACCACAATAAAGCAACCCTTGCCTGAGGCCCATGTCAGCTGATATAGGCCAGCCACCAGTGTTTAATTGGTATGTAGTCACATCCTTAGTGTACAATCCATGCTGTATGTGTGGGGGAAAAAACCCCATAAACCTCATTTTACATACAGGTAATGGAGGCACAACAAGTAGATTTCCAAAAGTGCCTGAGTGATTTAGGAGCTTAAATCATTTGCAAAGAAATCAAATCCAGATTTGTAAAGATATTAATAGATGAAGATAAGTACCTAGTGGGATTTTAAAATGCATTTAGGTGCCTAACACTGGACGATTATTAACTGAGAGTGGGACGTGGGTGCTTTTGAAAAATTTAACCATAGAGATTGAGTTATTCAAGGTCATGCAAGAGATTAGTGCAGAGGTAGGAACTCAGTTTATATCTCATGAATCTTACCCACCATCTTAACCATAAGCCCATCCTCTCTCATGTTGGGAGCGTTTCTCACTACACAAGATTTCACACAAGATTCTCCGTAAGAACTACGATTTAGTGCAGCTCCTACCACACAAGAGGTGTTGCATGTAAGCTGCACAAATGGCATAGGAGAACTATAGTCTTGCTTATCATACACAGACGGGTCTTGCTTTGTAAAGAAATCATCATGCAAACAGATCAGTGGTCAGCGTCTGCCCTCCTCTACGGCAATATGGAGAGCAAAAGGATGAAGGGTTTATATGGGGAGGAGTGAATGGTTGCAATGGTAAAAGCTCCATCCTTTCTCCCTCAGCTGCTGTTCATGATGAATTACATATTAAAGAGTCTCTCTTTTATAAGTGATGGAAAGGAAGAGTTGGGGGCTAGCATGCACTACTATTATTCCATAGCAGGGCTTCTATTTCTCCTGTAGAGCTGGGTAGGCAGTGAGGAAACAGGAATGGGAAATAAATGCATCTTCGACTCCATCTGATGGCTCTGAGTCAGTGCTGGGAGGAATGCACTTTGCTTCTGGCTGAGGGAAGGTGACAGGGAGTCAGAATCAAATAGGCAATTAATACTTTCAATGTCACAATTTACTGCTTGTTTACTCCTGGGAACATACAGCCATGTGCCACTCAGGACAGATTATTTGTTGAAGGCTAGATTGTAATCTTACACCTGTTGTAGGAGCAGATCTAAGATGATGTAAATGACAGCACTGGGTCTATTAGCACCAGCTGAGGATTTCTTCCTTAAGGTCACAGATGTGTTTAGAATGGTCACTGATATTTCTGTATTCGTTAATTTCTCTATCAAGCTCCATCTGAAAAAAAATGGGGTTGTTTTTTTCTTTTGGAATTTGTGTGAAAGGTTCTGTTTTATTACTTTGTTTTATTGCACTGTGCCTTTTCCTGACTGCACAATAACCCCCGAGTGCTTTGCCAAGGGTATATTCTGTGAACACAATCAAAAATATTCCTTGTCATTTAATTGGCAGAAAGAAAGGGTTGGAGCACACATGTAATTGGAGGTGATCAAAAGCTTGTAGCACGTTCACTGGGGAAGCCTAGAGAGGAAGTATCTTGTGTGCACTGGCTATTGATGAGGCCCCAGACCTGGCAAGACAGGATTTCTAATTAGCTTCAAATAGAGAGGGAGGGTGGTGTAACTCTCATACCCACAAATACAAGTTATTTCCTTCAGACTGCCAGAGATATGACTGTCTAGTCAGCTGGAAATTTTTTGGCTATAAACCTACTCTAGCATGAATCAGTTTGGGAGGCGGAATGAACTTTGAAAAGACAAAGGCTATTGTTGTAAAATAATAAAACAGCAGAACAGCAAGGAGGAAGCTGAAGTTTAGTCAATTCACTTGTTGCATCAGAGCTCATTCTCAGAACAAATGAGAGCTTGCAGGGACATGGATTCCGTGAATCTCTGGAGAAATTCTATGCAGACATTCTTACAAAAATATATTGAGCCTTAATCCTGGATGTGCTGTACCAATGCAAAGCAAATGGAAATAACTGTTTAACTGGCATGCTGAGGATTGTCCTTGTGTGGGAGGAATCCCAAGGTGACATATAATTAGGCTTGGTAGAATTAGATTTTTTTAAATAATTTTGACAGATAATATTGATGTTTATTTTAAAGTATTTTTTAGTGTTTATTGATTTTAAATGTCCAGAGTGATGCAAAATAGTACACGCTCAAACCATCAGTCAATAATTATTTAATGATAGTAAACACTGAGATCGAAAAAGTTGAAGCTTTATCATGGTTAAAGCACAAACTGGCCACACCATAGGTCAACATTTTAGCTATAAATAAAACTCATTAAATAAGTTCTCAAGCAGCCTTATTCTTAATTCTCCTGTCTTTGAATTCTGAAATAATTTTTGTCTGTGTAGGTACAGCGCGATTGACATTTATGAATATTTACCAATACATTCAAAGCCCACATATTATTGGTGTCATTGCATATACTCTCTCCCATTTCCTGGTTATGGAGAGTTTACAAGTAAAGGTGGGGTTCTGTTGGATTACCCCACATCATCTTGTTTTTTCCCTGCTGGAGCAGCCTGTTGAAATTATGGTAGCCAGGTAAATTTGAGCAGGCCCAATGTTGCTCTAAATTACGCTGGTGACTGGTCTAGAATGCAGCTGGCCTTTTAGTAACAGTGGGAATGCCACAGTGTCTTAAAAATAAAACTAGCTATTTAATCATTGAAAGCATCAGCTGCACAATGAGAACTTCTGCACTAAATATAGTGAGTACATGTTTATGTTATTTAACCTTATGCCATGCATGCACTACTGAATTTGATTAATTTAACACCAATCATGTATACATTTCTATCCTGAGTCAGAATGTTTTCCCATACTTTATTCTTGCATAATTTGAAAAGTTTTCCATGGACATACTACACAGAGGGTTCTGTCCTATTCCCATTTAAGTCAATGCGCAAAGTCTCAGAAAATGACTCAATGAGAGCAGGGGTATGTCTTTATTATAGTATTAATTGATTTCCTTTTAGGAGGCTGGCAGTGGGGATGGTATTTATAGTTGATCGATGGTTTGTTCTTTCACTTTTTCAAAATTCTTCCCTGTTGTTAAAACTGGAACATGTATGGAGTATAGTCAATGTCATGGCCCAGAGACCAGCTAAGAGCATTCCTATAGCAACTGTACCTAGAAATTTTATCAATAAAAGTTCTGCATTCTTTTTCCTCACCAAAATGACATTCTATTCCATGAGGGAACTCAGTGGACCACACTATCAGAAAAGAAACTCAAGAAGAATATTCACCTGCTTTCACAGTAGAACCTCAGAATTGCAAACACCTCGGGCATGGAGGCTGTTTGTAATTTTGAAATGTTTATAACTCTGAACAAAACATTATAATTGTTCTTTCAAAATGTTATAATTCAACATTGACTTGTATAACTTTGATATAAAGAAAACAATTGCTGATTTCTTTTTATTTCTTTAGTATTTTATGTTTAACACAGTCCTACATTGTATTTTCTTTCTTTCTTTGTGTGTTTTGTTTGTTTGTTATTCTGCGCTAAATCCTGATTGTATACTTCCAGATCCAAATGAAGTATGTGGTTGACTGGCCAATTCATAATTCTGGTGCTCATAACTCTGAGGTTCTACTTTCTATCAATTAAATGTCCTTGCAGCTTCTATATTAAAGGATGAAGTCCATGAGAATGTAACAATTGGGTCAGATTATCTAAAGGGCAGATCTCCCTTTTGCAGAAAAAACATGAGATGGGCAAGTATCCCAATTTAGACAACTGGAATAGAATTGTAGGTGCATATTTTGCATGTTCTTATTGCACCTGAAAAGACAGAATTCCAGACCTATCCTTATTAGACAAAAAAAAATCTACTCGGGTATATAAATATAGAAAGTTTGCTGTCTAGAAATATTATGGAGCTTGTTCCTCCCTGATCTAGCATGCTCAGGATCAGAATGGTCCTGAACCAGGGAATATGCCAAACTCAGAGGAGTTCTGCTGCTGCCAGCTATGGGGCTCTGCTCTGGGGTGGCAGCAGATGGGGTGGTATTAACCAGGTGGAGTCGGTGTGGGGTGATGCTCAGGTAAAGAGCCCCATGGATGGTGCCAGGAGAGCAGCCTTGCAGGTCTCTGCAGCCACCCTGCCTCTTCCCCCAAGCGTTCCCCATACTCTCTGCTTCCCCTACCTCTCTGAACCTGAGCACCACAAATAAGCTATTTACCATGCTCCACAATCTCGGGGAGGGCAGAGGAGGAGTTGCTGAGTACAGGGCCCAGTCCAAGACCTTCTCTCTTCTCATTCTTAATGACTTTCCAGAGCAATTGGAGAACAATCGGAAACCAGTAAAAGAGGGTTTGTATGCTTGTGGATGGAAGAACTAGCCATGAGGACCAGTTTGTTCACTATTCATTTGACATGAATGCTTCCGATATTTGAAAGCCTGAATTGAAAATGCACTTTTGCACCATGTCCGCAGAACCAGGCTATTCACTGAGAAAAGAGAGACTGATGCTAGACAGAGATCCTCCTCTTAAACTATATATCTGAAATACCTTAGTTTCTTCCAGGTGCCTGGCATTCTGATGCATGAGAGGGGAGAGGGCAGTACTTAGTTCATACTGAAAAGCTTCCTCCCTTGGCATATAGAGCTGAATGCTGATGCTATGTGCTACCAGCCATCTCAGTCTCAAGCTATCTTGGCACATCTCTGTAGAAGGGATTGAGGAAGGGCAGGCTCTGGAGACACTGACTAGCATCCGCATCAATACACCAAACTAACCTCAAGCCTGGTCTTGAAATGAGAATACTATTAGTCACAGAGAATCAATACCCTTCTGTAGCTCAGCAAGGGTATTTCTGGGATAGCTTTGGGGTCAGAAGTGGACTGCACATTTGAAGATAATACCCAGCATACAGGGGCTGTTATGGAACACCAATATAAACAAGAATTGAAGGACTTATAAAAAACAATTTGTTCAGTGAAATTTTTCTGAAACTTAACATCCCATACAGAGAATAAAAAAGAATGGAGCTTCTCAAGTAGGGAATGGACAATCTATGCAGGAATACAAGACTTTTGAAATGTCTTCATGTTTTCCTCCATTAGAGTGAACTCAGTAGCTAAAATGATGCCAAGGGACATAATTAACGTTGAAAGCAAATGTAAGCCTTCTCCCTGAAGATTGCATAGGCACCAACCTTGCATATTGAGGGGTGGGAGTGCTTGATCCCCCATGCTCCACTCCAGGCCCTGCACCCACTCAGCCCTTTTCCTCAAGCCTCCACCCTTGTCCCACAACTTCCCAACCTTCTGTTAGGACAATAAGCAGTGGACTTAAATTGCAGCAAGGGAGGTTTAGGTTGGACATTAGGAGAAACTTCCAAATTGTCTGGGTGGTTAAACACGGGAATAAATTGCCTAAGGAGGAGTTGTGGAATCTCCATCACTGGAGATATTTAAGAGCAGGTTAGACAGACATCGATCAGGGATGATCTAGATGGTGCTTGATCCTGCAGTGAGATCAGGGGACTGGACTTGATGACCTCTTGAGATCCCGTCCAATGTTATGATTCTATGATTCTCTCGCAAGCATACCCCATCCCTGCTACTTTCCCCCTGGAGTTTGCACACTACAAGTCAGTTGTCTGTGGTGCTCCAGAAGGGCTGGGAGGGATGGGGAGGAGGTGGTAAGGGCGGGTTCTTTGGCACATGAGAGACACAGGCAGGGCCATCCAAACTGTTTCTGAGCCTTATGCAGCTCAGCATCGACACTTTCCTCTCCACCCCTCCCAGAGCGGCGCCTCCACATGAGGGGTGGGGCTGAAGCTGCGAGGTAGGAGGTTGCCAACTCTCCTAGACTGGATGACATTTATTGCACTGGTATCTTATCCAGAGAACTGGCAATCCTGGAGCAGGCCCTGGAAGGAGGCACAGCCTGGAGGAGCCATAGCTGGGTATGCCACTAGAGAGAAGTGACACTTATAAGGGAAAAGTGCCGCTTCTCTCCAGCCACCTGCTGCACGGCTGCCCCCCTGCACCTTCTCAGTCTTCCAGCCTCATGAGCGCTGCTCACCATGGCTTGGGGGACATGGGCTGAGGGCAGAGTCCTGAGGGGATGGCAGGGGGATGAGTGATGCTAGAGCCCCGGGGGAGAGTGGCCGGAGCTCTAGCACTGAGCCTATAACAAGGGAGGGAATGGGAATGGGAGCTGCTGGAGTCCATAGGCACCACACTGATGCATAAGGACCATGAAATTTGGGGCAATTTGGTGCCCCAAATTTTGTGGTGCCCCACACGGTTTCATGTTTTACACGTAGCTAGGAACAGTCATGGGTGAAGGGGGAGGAGGGAGATTGGCTAGGTCCCCTCTATTTTTTTCCTGTGTGTATGTACTTGGGCTAGATACTTATGTAAGCAGGGGCTGAACTGCTGCTTGCTATCAGCCAGCTAAAAGGAGAGGTGGGTGTGTCCACTACAATTGTTTAGCTTTGCAAGATAATTAACTGTTAACTGTTGATATGTAAATACAGCTCAGGAGAGAATACGAGGTGTGGCTATGTAAATCCCATTCAGCCAGGGCTGATGGAGGATCAGTGTTGGAATGGAATGTGGAGAATTATAAATAATTTGTGACTGATATGGGGGTCACTAAGCATGCTACCCGTAAATGTGGGAACTGTAAAACATGCCACCAGTGCTTGCAGGAGAGACACCACCATCACGGTAAGAGATCTCGGAGGAACAAGCCTCCCCTCTTCCAGAGCTGAGTGAACAGAGCCGGGGGGAAGGGTTAAAGAGCTTGAGTCAGCCTGCTTCACACCTGCCAGGAGTGAGCTATAAGACTGGCCCAACCTGCCCTTTTCCCTCCCTTTGTTTTAAGGACAGACCTAAAGCAGATTCCCTGCGGAGTCTTTTCTTTTGCCAAACTAGTGGAAGCTGGATTCCTTTGCCAGTCCAGCTGGTGGCTAAAGAGTTGAAATCTCTGAGAGCTGAAATCACTGGTTTGGCTGAGAGCCAGACCCATTGCAGCCAGTGAAGCGGTGGCGGCTAGCAGAATGGCTGGTGGGAATCACTGGTTGGTGGTGTAATGTGGCCAGTAGGAGCAGCAGCAGGCGAGGAGCAGTGACCAGCGGTGCACCCTATCTATCCCTCCACCCCCATTTCTACCCAGGTTGGGAGGTGAAACCCTGTGAGTGAACTTTGGGACTCTGAGTGGCACGGACTAGGGACAGAGACTTTTGGGGTGTTGGACTCTTTGGACTTCAGGTGATTCTTGGCTGGGGTGGGGAGCTTAGCTCATGATTGGGTTATGAACTCTGTGGTGTTTTCCCCAAGTTAATGCCGTATGACTTCTCTCTCTGGGTATGTCTACACTAGAAAGTTAGTTCGAACTAACGGACGTTAGTTCGAACTAACTTTCCTATGCGCTACACTAGCGCTCCGCTAGTTCGAATTTGAATCGAACTAGCGGAGCGCTTAGTTCGAACTAGGTAAACCTCATTTTACGAGGACTAACGCCTAGTTCGAACTAGCTAGTTCGAACTAAGGGCTGTGTAGCCCTTTAGTTCGAACTAGTGGGAGGCTAGCCCTCCCCAGGTTTCCCTGGTGGCCACTCTGGCCAACACCAGGGAAACTCTATGCCCCCCTCCCGGCCCCGGACCCCTTAAAGGGGCACGGGCTGGCTACGGTGCCCGTGCCAGGTGCAAGCCTGCCAGCACCCAGCTAGCAGACCCTGCACCTGGCACGGCACAGAGCCACCCACCCGATGCCCCCCAGCCCACCCCCTCTTGCCGGGACCAGGCTGGCGGCTCCCAGGAGCTTGCCCTGGACCGCAAGAGGCGGGCACCTTCCTGGGCTAGTGCGGACATCGTGGACCTCGTCCACGATCTCCGCACTAGGCACAGGAAAGTGGCCGTCTAGGGCAGGAGAGCTGCCAGCCTGGCCACCCAGGACCAGGTGTGCATGAAAATCAAGGGGGTCCACTGAGACCCCCGACACTGAGCCCTGAGCTTACAATGGCCGTACTGGGTCAGACCAAAGGTCCATCTAGCCCAGTAGCCTGTCTGCCAACAGCGGCCAACCCTAGGGACCCTGGAGGGGATGGACCGAAGACAATGACCAAGCCATTTGTCTCGTGCCATCCCTCTCCAGCCTTCCACAAACTTTGGGCAGGGATACCACTCCTACCCTCTGGCTAATAGGACTCCATGGACCCAACCTCCATCACTTGATCTCACTTCCCTTTCAACTCTGTTCTAGTTGTAGCCTTCACAGCCTCCTGCAGCAAGGAGTTCCACAGGTTAACTATTTGCTTTGTCAAGAACAACAACTTTCTCTTACTAGTTTCAAGCCTGCTACCCATTCCTTTCCTTTGGTGTCCTCTAGTCCTTCTTTATGGGAACTCAGGAAGAACTTTTCTGAATGCACCCTCTCCACCCAAATCCTGCTTTTAGAGACCTCTATCCTGTCCCCGCTCCATCTCCTCTTTTCTCTGTAGCCTCTCTTCATCTGGGACCTGTTCCCAACCCCTGATCATGTTAGTTGCCCTCCCCTCTCCCAGCCTTTCTCTTCCCCTCTCCCACCTCCTTTTCCCAGTCTCCCCCAGTTTTGTTCAATAAAGACAGAGTCAATGTTGGAAGAAACGTTATCTTTATTTTGTACATCAATAAGAAGGGGGGCTAGGGAAGGGCAAGTGGAAGGAGGTGAGGGAGGAATGGGGTACGAGCCCCCGATGGGGAGGACTGGGCTGGCTCTGCGGGCTTCTGGGGGTGGAAGCTCTCCTGCAGCCCCCCAATTACTCCCTCTCCCCAGATGGCAGCCTGCGGCAAGTGCAGCCGGGCTGATGGCCGAGTGGTGTGATGTGCCCAGTGTGGGCACTCAGGGCACTCCAAGCCAGAACTTCTTTGCAAGCGGGGCACCCCTTAGAACTGTGTGTCCGGGGTGGGGGTCGGGACCCTTTAAGCGCAGCCCTCGGCTAGCCTGAGACAGCATCTCCATGCTCTAAGTCCTCCTTTTATGCCCTGCCGGCACTGCTTCCGGCCATCATTAAGCCCTGTTCAGAGTCCACTCAATGTGGACTTACTAGTTCGAACTAGCAAAACGCTAGTTCGAACTAGTTTTTAGTTCTAGATGCGTTAGTTCGAACTAGCTTAGTTCGAATTAACTAATTCGAACTAAGTTAGTTCGAACTAGCGCTGTAGTGTAGACGTACCCTCTGTCTCATTAAATGTTCTTTCCTACACTCAGACTCAGTGCTTGCGAGTGGGGAAGCATTGTCTCTCAGAGGCACCCAGGGGTGTATGAATTTCCCCGATTACTGGGTGGGGACTCTAGCCGGTTCTGTATGAGACGGACCCCAAGATATTGAAACCAGCCTTGGTTACTGCCAGGCCTACCCGACAGAAGGGTTACACTTAAAATAACAATAGAAAACAATCTTCCATAGGCACTGAGTCTGTGGGTACTTTGGGCTGCAGCACTCACAGAGTCAGCGCCTATGGAAGATTGTTACCTATTGCTATTGTAAGTAACAAGATCACAATAGAAGAGATTGGAAGAAAATATCTTCCTCCCTTTTCCCAAGTTACATTATATATTTGGCAAAACGCTCTGTAGAATCATTTTCTCTGATTCTATCATATGTGAAGTTAGTCTCTGATCCAGCAAATGAAGCCAGGAAAGCCAACGACTGTACCCAGATGCTATCATGTTGATGGACATTGGGGCTTCCACACATGAATAGGAATCTACCTTTCTGAATCCACTTCCAGGATTAAAGTATTTTCTGCCATTTGGATCAGTGGTTCAAAGCAACAGGGAGATGGAAAGGGGGAGACACTCACCCCACTTTAGAAATTTGGAAGTAACTGCACAAGCATTACTACTGTATTCAGGGTGGAGCTGTTATAGACTTTACAGCAATAATTTTTTTACTGAAATTTTCAATTTCAGCAGCAAAATAAAAACAGAGATAATGAAATTCCCTGTTCCCTCCCTCCCCTTTTTTTCAGACAGCTTTATAAGGGAACAGTAGCTGAAATGGACCAGATTTTAAGTTGACATCATCTCTAAAACGTAACAAGCTCATTACTGAAGTGCCAATCTATTTTCAGCTGTTCATGATTTTCTGGATCGTTTCCTGTAGGGGCTGAATTTTATATGCTTCCCCTTAGCTAAATATTGCCTCTTCCCTGTGGAGTATTTTATCATGCCACTCATTTTTAGTTATATGATTGTTAAAAAAACCCCACCCTTTTATACTCATAAGAAGTTGTGGTCACAAATTCTATAGGGCTAATTAAAAAACAACAACAACAACTAGTGAAGCCTGAAAGCTCAGTCTTGGGATGGAATAGGCTTTGATGTGTTTCAGAGGTTCCCTCTCTGGTGTTTTTTTAAGTGACTGGTTTAGAAGTTAGGATGTGGGTCTCGGCCTACTGAGTAGAAGTAGTCTCCATGGTTCTGACTAGACTGGCCACTTTTTCCAGAAAATCAGCTGCTTTTCCAGAAAAACTTGCTAGCTGTCTACACTGGCCGCTTGAATTTCCACAAAAGCACTGACTTCGTACTGTAAGAAATCAGTGCTTTTTGCGGAAATACTATGCTGCTCCCATTTGGGCAAAAGTCCCTTTTGCGCAAAACATTTGCGCAAAAGAGCCAGTGTAGACAGCTGAGATTTGTTTTGTGCAAAAAAGCCCCAATCGCGAAAATGGCGATCGGGGCTTTTTTGCACTAAAGCGCATCTAGACTGGCCACGGACGCTTTTCCGCAAAAAGTGCTTTTGCGGAAAAGCATCCGTGCCAATCTAGATGCTCTTTTCTGAAAATGCTTTTAACAGAAAATTTTTCCATTAAAAGCATTTCTGGAAAATCATGCCAGTCTAGACGTAGCCCATTTGTGTATCAATAGTCTATTCCACCAGCATGGGAAGAAAATGAAGTGGGGGAAATGGAATGGGCAGACAGCCAGATCCTGGGAGTGCAAACCACCTGGCCACTACACCTGGAAGACTTTTTCAATTGTCACGTGGGCTCCTACCCCCTCCAACCTCCTCAAAAACACTGTTTCTTAGGAAAGAGGGGGCACACATGGAACATTCATCTTCAAATGGGGCTCAGCAAAAACAGCTTGGTAACTTGTGGCCTAATGATTAGGTCAATTCCATAGCTCATTGAAAGCATAGCTGGTGGTGAGCTTTTCTTCAAAGCTTCGCCCTGTAACTTCATTTCCCACTGAAGCCGGTAGGAGCTGAGGGCACTCAGCAACAGGCAGGTTGGAGAATTTTCAGAGTCAATGTTTGTCTCCCCTATTGCAATTTACTCAGAATTCCTGGTGTCTAAACTTATTTCCTTTAAGAGAAAAATATTCTCAGGGAAACTCATTTCTCTGAAAGAACAATGGTCTGACAACCCCATGCTTTTTAGTGGCTTCCTAGTTTAAGCATATATTTAATTCCAGAGGAGCAAAAGCTCCTTTGTTCTTTTTCACTTCATGCTCTATTTCTTTAGTGTACGTATGTGTTATTACAATACCTTTCTATTACCATCACTGTTCTTGACACATTTTTCTTAGCAAGGCAATTTTGGTGTCAGCTTTAATACAACCATTTGAAAATTCCTCTAGTTTGTGGACAAATTCTCACTCTAGGTACAAAACCCAAGCAACATTTTGTCAGAAAATACATCCTGTATTTTCTTTCTTCTTGAGACATTTAGGCTTGAAAAAATACTAAGAACTAAACATGATATAAATTACATGAAATATTTACCTATGCCTATTCACTATACCAGAAAAAGAAGGTTATGCTATCCTATTCTTAATCCTTTGCTGCTTTGTTGCAGTATCTATAAGCAAATATCTCCAAAATAGTTTTTTTTTTAATTTGCATGGATGAGACAACGTTTCTTTAATGAGCCTTCAGGGTGATAAAAGGCACAATTAAAAATTCTAGTTTCCTCAATTGATATTTTTATCTTGAAGCTTCGAGTTATATGCTCGACTTTATAATCCAGATGACTAACCTTCCCTTTTGTGCAATAATTAGATCTCTAAATAAGAATGTCCTAAGGTATTAGTTTAGTTCTTGACTCTTTGTCTAGGGTTATTTGCAAGAGATAGTTCCAATTTTTCTCTTAATAGATAAAGATATTTAATTTAGAATAGAGATTACCAACAACTGCTTTAGTTACTAAATTAGCAAACAGGAGACATGATTATGACATTTTTATATTTGAGGGTTAAGAAGGCTACAGATATACACATCACAAAGTTTAAATGATCCATTGAGGAAAGAGCTGTTTTGGAGGGATTTGTGTAAACATTTTTTTCTGGTTTGAGTTCTGGGTTTCATAGACCCTGAGTTTCATTTTGAGTTTTGGGTTCAGATGAAGCCAGAGGGGGGTCAGAAGAAGCTAGTTACATTTTGGCTGCTTTGCATTTTATGATAGTGAAAAGTAGCCAGAGCCCACAACATTATCCTCAAACTGTAGATACTAAATGACGGCACTGCCATACCAGTTCTAGCCCACCTGTCTTGGAACAACAGGGGCAAAGAGATGAGAAAAAGAGGGTATGGTCCTTGCACCCTTACTTTCTAGGTTCTGGGGTGTCTCCCTGCAATTATAGAGAACTGGGTTTAAATTAAAGAACCATAATGTTCCTGTCATTTAATATAGGGACCAAATTAGTTGCGGGATGAGAGGTGCTTGGATGATGAATTTCATTGGGTTTCATATCACAGCATGAAAGAGGACTTGCATTTTTCATGAGCTTCCATTCAAACCTAGATGCTTAAGCTCATATTGGCCCAATAGTGGGTCCAGACTTACTCAGTATTATGACTTTGAGGGCACATCTACACTACGAGGAAGATTGATGCTGCCGCGGTCAATCTTCTGGGATTTGAATTAGCAGGTCTAGTTTAGATCCGCCAGATTAAACTCAACTCCTGTTCCTCACGAGGAGTAAAGGGAAGCTGATGGGAACATTTGTTCCCATCGGCCTTCCGCAGTGTGGACAGCGTAGAAATGCCATGTAAGGTAAGTCGACTCCTGAAATTTATGTAGGTGGAGTTGCTTATCTTACTTCAACCTTCCAATGTAGTGTAAACCAGGCCTTAGCCTTTCAAGGGAATTTATTCTGGTCTTTTACCCCTCAAGATTCTATGGGGTTGATATTCAAGAACTTTGTAAAGCTTTCAAGACAAGAGTCATCTACCAGGGACTGTGGTATGGTAGGAAACAAGTCTCTAACTCCATTGGCTACCACTATGTGATACCAGAGTTATTCAGAATAGTAACTATGATATCTCAAATTTGCGTGACTTTTATTTATTTTTAAATGGTGATCACCAGATCTTCAACATCTTCTCACTAGACCTTTTTTTTCAGATTTCCCAAAGAAACACACCCAAACAAAAAACAAAAACCTCCACAACATGTCTTTATAGACACGTTATTCTGTTATCTTCTAATATTATTTTACTAAAACCCAAGAATGTGAAAGTTAAGATTGTTTTGCAGCTATGTGCGATTTGACGCTAAAAGTGCATCACAGAGTATTCTGTTTAAAAGGAATGAGTGATACAGTAGAGATTATAGAGAGAAAAAGTAAGACAGCAGAGAAAAGTTAAAACATCAAACATTAATAACCTCCTTTATGCAATATTTTACAAAAAGATCCATCACCTTCAGTTTGAATGCTCTATTTTTTTACTTTTCCTCTTAGCAGAGGGACTGTTCTTAAAAAACCCATCTTTTTAAAATTAATTTAATCATTAAATCTAGAATAGAGATTAAGAAATCTTCTAGGAAGAGGACAACCTCTGATTACTTCAATTAATTAATGTTTAAGTAGTTCCTGGAAAATATAGTTAAACAAAACTCCATAAATTTGGACCAGGGTTTACTTAATAATCATTTAAAATACAACTAAGTGTATGAAAGACAATTCCTGGTTGCTGCATTGGGTTTTCCAGAGTAAAACACAGATTTTCATATCTTTAGCCCTTTGTGATAAACACTATTTTCTTTCATCCGAGTAATTTAAATCCAAGCCACATACCAAATGCCAAACAGAGCAGACAAAAAACCTGATTTTCACCTTGTCATTAACCCAGCCTCTCTTTTTGCTTCAATTGTACACCCCAAATAGGAGGCTGGTTTAGACAAAAAGGTAGAGGATTTATTTTGGGTTAGTAGGTGTAAATGTCTCCTTCTGGTTATAGTTTGTAGCATGAGTTCTCAAGGAAGGCAAGGGAAGGTCCTTTGTGATGCATTTAGCTCATTGTACACAATACTAACTTCATTGCAAACACATTGGGGGACTTATTACTTCCTGATACCCATTCACATGATGCAAAGTACAATAACCAATAGCTTTCTGGAGGTGACTTTTAAAAGTGGGAGGAGAGAAGACAAGTGTCTCAGACTGGTTCCAGACACACACACACACACACTGCCTCATCCAACCCACATGCTTTAAAAAAAATAGGTAACATCCATTAAATTAATTCCAAAAAAGATAAGAACATGGACTACATTCAAGACAGAATATTTGCATTTTTTCTTAAAGGTTATTTCTTCTTAATTTTTGCCAACACATTCATGTCTGCAGTATCATTGTTATTTTGTGGACTTAGTGCAGACTGTTCAAACCCCATAAGATCTGGCTAATGTGACTTTTCCACAGCCCGTTTTCCACATTCTACCACCTGTTAAATTCTTGAAGGTCCTAGAGAAGCAAAGAGCTAAGCCCCCTGCCAGGCCAATACTGCCACATAGTCACAGCTCCAAATGTTTAACTGGATGTTTTGAGCACGGTTGGCTGCTGTTTCGCCTCTCTGTGTGATGGCCCATAGCATCAGTTGAAGGCTTTCCAGAAGAAATAATGGAAACTTGACAAAACAAACTGCCAATATTTTTAGCTGGACAGTAACATGCTCCCAGTCCAATGTGCTTTCTGGAGAAATAAGGCACACTCAGTCAACACAATGTGACATTAGATGGCTGCTGTTCAAGCCTGTTTTAGGGGAAGTAATCAAGATGCTGACTTATCTGAACATTATACACGGTAGTGCAGAGTGGGCAAACAATGAAGTGCCACCAATTCAAATAATCCTGAGCATTTATTACTGCTTGAAACTATAGGTTCAGCTTTCCCTTCTGGATTACAGCTCCACATATAAACTGTGTAATGCACCTTGGATGATAAAAGACTTGTTAAATGCAGTTAATTCTAAGAATCAATATTACATTTTACAGGCCCTAATGATTAATAAAGCGTTGTGAGGAAAAGGGCCACTGTACAGATCACTGCTAAACAAATCCTATAGCTTGCTTCTCTATTAGCAGGCTTTCAATAGACACAGCACAGCAAGTCAGATTTTGCTCACAGTCATAGCCACACAGCCCCATTGAGGAATGCAGATAAATGAAATGGGTTTACACATGGACTGGGTTTTCACCCAAGTTAGGTACATACTAAACTGGATCACCACTGAGCAGTTTCATTCCATTGACTGCACAGTTATCCCATTTAAATGCATAAGCCTAGCCACTGAATACGGAAGTTTGAACCTAAATTTAAAACTCTGGCCCATAACATTTGAAAACTATGTCTCTCCAGTAAAGTTGCTCATATGAGGAAAACATGTAGTTAAGACAGTGTAATGTACTGTGCTTTCAAATCAGTAAGCACATGAAACATTACTATATAGCTGTTTGTCAATAGTTTGATATCTATATTAGATATTTACATTATGGGGCCCATCCTGCATACCTTTTGTTAAAAGGGAGTACTTCAAGATAATGCAGCTGTCACTCCTTTAATATATATTGCTTTATCCAAAACCCTCTGCAGTCAATGGGAAACTTACCAAAGTTTCTAAGGGTGCGTTTACATTGTACCGTTTTTCCGGAATAACAGCCATATTTTGTTATGCAGAGTTAAGTAATTACTAGTACACTAAAGCTTTGACTCCAGGTATGTTATTAAAGTATCTAAAGTTGCATATTTTAATTCAACCTTCCTCTGTAGTGTAGACAAAGTATCTTAGGGTATGTCTACACTACATGGCTCTGTTGATGGAGCCATGTAGATGAGCTTTGTAGACATAGCAAAATGAAGTGGCGATTTAAATAATCGCCGCTTCATTTTGCTATGTCTATAAAGCTCATCTACATGGCTGCTGCGCTGTGCCGATCAGATGTTGTTCAGTTCAGTGCGCTAGTCTGGACGCTCAGCGGTTGACATCAAAAGCCTTTGTCGACCGCCCTGGTAAACCTCAGCCCACAAGGCATAATGGGGCGGTCGACAAAGGCTTTTGATGTTGACCGCCAAGCATCCAGACTACCACTCTGAGCCGTCAAACAGCTGATTGGCACAGCGTGGCAGTCATTTTGATGTAAATGAATTGGCGATTATTTAAATCGCCGCTTCATTTTGCTATGTTTACAAAGCTCGTCTACATGGCTTCGATGATGGAGCCATGTAGTGTAGACATACCCTTGGAGTTTCCATGCTGTCCACACAATGGGAGGCCAACAGGAGCAAACACACCTGTCAGCTTCCCTTACTCCTCATGAGGAGCAGAAGTACCATCCCTGACTGGGGTGCCTTCTGAGTTCGATTTAGCCGGTCTTCTACATAGTGAAGTCATGGCCTAAAAGAAGCTACCCGTCTTACACAGCGTGTAATAGAAGACATTTGATTTATTTCATCTTCAGGTTACTGCTGCCTTTTCCCAGTGGAAGTTTGATTTATGTCATTCTGGGTAATATTAAATTTGCTCTGGTGAGAGTCACTAAATCAAACGGGTGACATCCTGTGACAGAAGTGGTTCATGTGGTGGGTCAAAATAAAGGATAGGCTTGCACATGAAAGGGTCATAGGTGATTTCAGGGTGGATACTACAGTTAACCAAAGCTAACTCCAAATGTATTCCCAAACTGTCATAACAGGAGATACACAACAGCCATAATTTCCTTCTGGGAGATCTGTAAAGCATTCAGATGAAAAATGAAGGCTTGTTACCCGTGAAAACGCTCTAGCCTTGTGGTATCAAGGCTACAGCTGACACAAACCAACCCGCCCCATGTGACACCTTCACAAACAAGATTCCTTCAAACAACTGTTGTCATTTAATCCCAAACACTTATAAAACCTTGCCACCAATATGAGTGTTCCCCAACTTCCATTACTCAGATAAGAAGAGGCAGAGGTTCGCACTGGGCAAATAGCAAAGTAGCAGTTTCTCTGGCAACAATAGCCTCATGAGAGATTTTAAGAACTTTCTCTACTCAACCATGGAACTTTTTTTAACAGTTCCAGACAGAATGTAATCTGAATTTTTAGTTTAGGAGTATGTATGTGTGGGGAGGAGGGGAGAGGTATTAGAGCAGCCAAATAACCTATGATCATGTCAGAAACCCCTACAATGTATGCCCAGTGTTTGAACTGTTTTATTCTTAGGCTATTTATAGGGTTGGGGTTTTTTTTAATTAAAATGTACTGTACTTATTTTTTACCAGATTCTATTCCTCTAATAAAATTGCAGCCACTTAAAGAAGTCAGAATTTGCCAGTAGCTTTAGTTTAATATATAGGATGATAAATTACAATCTGGGCAATTTTAAATGCACGTCCAAAATTGTATTTTGAGTTATTTCCCCCAACATCCCTAAATCCAGCAACTCCTTTGTAATCCCATGATGTCATCTCAATTTCCCATGAGCAAGTTTGCATTGGTTAAGTGGAGTAAACCCGTATAAAGAGAATCTATGTCAAAACATGTTAAAATGGAGTGCTGTGTGTGTTGTACATTTCCAATTAAAAACAAAAAAGTAAAAGCCCGGGGTTAAGGACTTCTGTCCTATTTCAGTCTTGGTATTTTGGCTTTGGATTTAAAAGAATCCTAAAATAGAAGTTTGTAATTGTAATGGGCACTCCAGTTGAACCCCATTAACCATCACCCTCATCCTCATTTGCCTTCAAAAAACACATCATGTGGAATTAATTAACCCATTTACAATTTATTAATGAGGGGCCTATTTTTCTGTCTACCAACCTGGCTACTGAGGAAAAAAATCCTTGAGCTGAATCTTTCTTCCTATTTCTGTATTTTCAAATTCATAATTAAATCCCTGGGCACAAGTGGATATAATTTAGAAGGCAACTCAGGTCTTTAGGCCTATACAGATGTCACTAAAAATCATCTTTGAAGGATGATTTCAGAAACAACTAAGGCACCATTAACTAGAGTAAATTGGAGGCACACAAGTAACAGACACTATTATTTTGACAGCAGCTGAGTTAAACAGAGGTTACAAGGAAAATCTGCATAGCGTTGTTGAGTTGATCACTAATTAGGAAGAGATTTCAATAGAGCATTAGTCTAATTTTTTTAAAGATATGCTGAAAAGAATGAACACACTGAAGAATTTGCAATATGTGAAAGAAAATGTGGATTTTCATGGAGAACTTAAAGAATGTGCAAAATTAAACTCTGATTCACAGTGCTAAATTAAGGTAGCTGAGGGATATCTTTTATCATGTAAGTTAGTTTTATTTAATATAATTATTTGTTGCTGATGAAGTCTTGTGTTCTTAAAAATGCTGGTCTAACAGCGAGAGCCTAGAAAATCTTGCATAACACAATATAAAACAAGGTAAAATTCAACTCAGTGCAGCGTTCATAATCACCTGAAACTCAGTCCGTGTTCACAAGAGGGCCACTGAGGTTTGCAGACCTTTCAGCAAATCTATACTGAACCTAAAGCAGTGTTAGCATTCAGGCAGAATTCAAAAAATAATAATCTGGATACACCAGATAATACTTCAGTGGTTTACTCAGTATAGTAGCCCTCTATAGTAGCACCATTTATGTATATACCCTTCAGTGGAGCTGCATGGACTAATTCAAAGATAGCTCATCTGAACCACTAAAACAGCTACAATCCACAGGGATGCTGCTAGTGAATCTAAAGATTTTATTAGCAATAGTTTCCCCCATGAAAGGAAGAACAATGAGATCTGAGGGTATGTCTACACTACAGCGCTAATTCGAACTAACTTAGTTCGAATTAGTTAATTCGAACTAAGCTAATTCGAACTAATGCGTCTAGAACTAAAAACTAGTACAAATTAGCGTTTTGCTAATTCGAACTAGCAAGTCCACATTGAGTGGACCCTGAACAGGGCTTAAGGATGGCCGGAAGCAGTGCCGGCAGGGCATCAGAGGAGGACTTAGAGAGTGGAGATGCTGTCTCAGGCTAGCCGAGGGCTGCACTTAAAGGGTCCTGACCCCCACCCCGGACAGACAGTTCTAAGGAGTGCCCCACTTGCAAAGCAGTCCTGGCTTGGATTGCCCGGACTACCCACACTGGGCACATCACGCCACTCGGCCATCAGCCCGGCTGCACTTGCGGCAGGCTGCCATCTGGGGAGAGGCGGTAATCAGGGGGCTGCAGGAGAGCTTCCACCCCCAGAAGCCCGCAGAGCCAGCCCAGTCCTCCCCATCGGGGGCTCATACCCCATTCCTCCCTCACCTCCTTCCACTTACCCTTCCCTAGCCCCCCTTCTTATTGATGTACAAAATAAAGATAACGTTTCTTCCAACATTGACTCTGTCTTTATTGAACAAAACTGGGGGAGACTGGGAAAAGGAGGTGGGAGAGGGGAAGAGAAAGGCTGGGAGAGGGGAGGGCAACTAACATGATCAGGGGTTGGGAACAGGTCCCAGATGAAGAGAGGCTACAGAGACTGGGACTGTTCAGCTTAGAAAAGAGGAGATGGAGCAGGGACAGGATAGAGGTCTCTAAAAGGAGGGGTTGGGTGGAGAGGGTGCATTCAGAAAAGTTCTTCATGAGTTCCCATAAAGAAGCACTAGAGGACACCAAAGGAAAGGAATGGGTAGCAGGCTTCAAACTAGTAACAGAAAGTTGTTCTTCTTCACAAAGCAAATAGTTGACCTGTGGAACTCCTTGCTGCAGGAGGCTGTGAAGGCTACAACTAGAACAGAGTTTAAAGGGAAGTGAGATCAAGTCATGGAGGTTGGGTCCATGGAGTAGTCTTAGCCAAGGAGTAGGAGTGGTGTCCCTGCCCAAAGTTTGTGGAAGGCTGGAGAGGGATGGCACGAGATGAATGGCTTGGTCACTGTCTTCGGTCCATCCCCTCCAGGGACCCTAGGGTTGGCCGCTGTCGGCAGACAGGCTACTGGGCTAGATGGACCTTTGGTCTGACCAAGGACGGCCATTGTAAGCTCAGGGCTCAGGGTCGGGGGTCTCAGTGGACCCCCTTGATTTTCATGCACACCTGCTCCTGGCTGGCCAGGCTGGCAGCTCTCCTGCCCTAGATGGCCACTTTCCTGTGCCTAGTGCGGAGATCGTGGACGAGGTCCACGATGTCCGCACTAGCCCAGGAAAGTGCCCACCTCTTGCGGTCCAGGGCAAGCTCCCGGGAGCTGCCAGCCTGGTCCCGGGAAGAGGGGGTGGGCTGGGGGACATCGGGTGGGTGGCTCTGTGCCGTGCCAGGTGCAGGGTCTGCTGGCTGGGTGCTGGCAGACTTGCACCTGGCACGGGCACCCTAGCCAGCCCGTGCCCCTTTAAGGGGTCCGGGGCCGGGAGGGGGGCAGACGAGTTTCCCTGGTGTTGGCCAGAGTGGCCACCAGGGAAACCTGGGGAGGGCTAGCCTCCCACTAGTTCGAATTAAGGGGCTACACAGCCCTTAATTCGAACTAGCTAGTTCGAACTAGGCTTAATCCTCGTAAAATGTGCTTTTCCTAGTTCGAACTAAGCGCTCCGCTAGTTCGATTCAAATTCGAACTAGCGGAGCGCTAGTGTAGCGGCTATGAATGTTAGTTCAAACTAACGTCCGTTAGTTCGAACTAACATTGTAGTGTAGACATACCCTGATTTACTAGATTGGCCTAGACAAGGGTTATGAAAAAACTGGTCCTTGATAGCCATCATTAGGTCAATTTAGCCCGCAAACTAGATAAAGCTAGGATGGCAAACAAACCCCTTCTGTCCATGCAGTTAGCGTCCATACTTCAGTGCTACAGCAGCAGAGCTATAGCTGTGCCACTCTAGCAGCTGTAGCGGTAGCGTAGCTACGCCCTCCTGAGAGTAATTCTTCAAAGTAAAGGTGGCTTGTGTGGCTTTGGATCATAATCCCACTATGGCATTAGAATAGCCTGATAATGCTCACCTGTAAACAAACACCCTTTTGGATGACTTCTGCACATGAAATTCCGCATGCGGCCAGTTTACACAGCCGTGGTTGCCACAGGAATATATGTACCCAGGCAAAATGTGAAAATCCCTATGAAAGTGAACTAGACCCCTTCAGATGGAAAGTGCAACTTTTGTCACCCATCTCTCAATAGCACCAATCAGAGCAAGCAGGCAGTTGCTAAATGCCAGCTTGTCCAATACAATTCAGCCCTAACATTTAGAGAATTTGACTATGTCTACACTGCACTCTAAACTTGAAATAAACTTGTGCTACGCAAATTGCGTACTTATTTTGAGTTTATTTCAAAATTTGGTGCTGTCTACACAGCACCAAATTTTGAAATAAAGTGCTATTTCGAGATATCCCTTAACCCTCGTGGAATGAAATATATCCCTTAACCCTCGTGGAATGAAATATTTGGAAAATAATTGAAAATAACAGATGGCTTGTGAAGACGCGGGGTATCCCAAAATAGCTTTGATGTGTGGACATACCCCAATTCTGTAAAGTGGTACAAATAAGAGAAGCTTGCCATAGTCCAGAGGTCTCACCCATTAGTGTCCTTTGTAGTCTCACCGATGAATAGTCTCCCATGTAAATAGCACATTAAACATAGCATGATAGCATCATATATATTGTGAATGTTCAGAATGTTCAGAACCCCAAATGTCAGCTATTCAAGTTAATATATTACAGCTGTCCTAGGAATACTTAACAGGGGGGACTAAATGTTACTGAAGAAAAATCTGCACCTGTTTACTGGCCTAGCCCACCAATATTTTCAATTTCAGAGGTGAAATACTAACCTCACTGAAGACAATGGGCTCAGAATTTCACCCTAAGGTGCTTAATGCTAGTCATCCAAGTTTGAAAATGCTGGACATAGCAAGCAGAGTTAAGAGGTTATTACTTAAATAATATCTGTCTCAACCAGCAAAAAGGATACGGTATGGCTGGAAGAATTGTTCTTTATATTCTTGAAGAGTATACATTTTTTGAAGTACATTAAAATAAGCCATCTTCTGATCAACCCTGCAATAGTCTGATTCTCCACTGCTTTGCCTTGACGTAGGCATTTATATCTGGCTAATGTGGGTTTCAAATGTGACCATCACTAGATGCAAGTAAAGAATCCAGGAATGACAGCCTTTTTCCCTACTCTGCATGCATGCAAATAATTACAGAGTGGAAGGCAGTGGAGAATAAGCTCCTTTATCTGTTGAGTCATTTTTAATGCAAGCTCCTTAGGGCTGTCATCAGATAGTCTTTTCCTGTGTACAGGAGAGCATAGATAAATGAAATAATCTATGATCTATAATGTACAATTACGGGAAAGAAAAGTTAGTTACATAAAATGTATGAAACTGAATATGCACATACAGGCGGGACAGTTTTGCTGGGACTTCATATTCAAGGCTAAGAGCTCCCTGCCTTATTTATTCCCATTGAAGTCACTCATCCCAAAGAGCAGTGAATCCATAGTTTTAGTTCTCAGGGAGGCAGACAGACTTGCTGGAAGGGTGTCAGCTGATGGTTAGGGCAGTATGTGTGTGTTATACACCCGAGTCTTCAACTGCTAGGACACAAGGTCCTGTCACAGCAGTTGGCCTTAGAGGAGGCCGACGGGCGCCCTTAGAAGTTTTACATCCATGTCTTTGACCACTAGGACCGGGGTCCCTTCGCAGCGGGCAGCCAACAGGCTGACAAATGCCCCACAGTTTGCAGGGAAAGCTTATTACACCCGTGTCTTTAGCTGCTAGGACTGAGGTCCCGTCGCAGCAGGCAGTCTAGGGAAGGCCGATGGAAACCCCTACGGATCTGCCCCCTGGAGGTGACACGGTCCAAAACTCCCAGCCTTGCCTGTGTCTGCCCCTATGACCGGCTGGTGTTCTTTTAAATTGTGCTTGGTTCTGTTACAGCAGCTGAAGGAGTCAGGTTAAAACTTAACCAGTTACAGGTTTATTAAAGAGGCTTATAAAACATGTCGCCAAGCCTCATTTGCATATCTAATGAGCCGCCATTTTGTGGAAGAGGCTCTCGCACAAGACGGAGCTGTCTGCACTGCCACTTCTTGTGCAAGAAAAACCCTCTTGCACAATGCCGTTATTCCTGAAAATAATCAGCATAACAGCATTGTGCAAGAGGGTTTTTCTTGCTTAAGAAGGGGCAGTGTAAACAGCTCCTTCTTGTGCAAGAGCCTCTTCTGCAAAAATGGTGGCTCATTAGATGTGCAAATGAGGCTCGGCGATATTCCACGCTTAGCCTCATTTGCATAGCTCTGGTGCAAGATTGCACCAGTGGAGACATAGCCTTGGTGTTAAAACTAAAATAAAAATAGCTCCATTTTCTCTGGTAATGAACTGTGAGGCTGCCTGCTTAGGAATTTACCTTGTGCAGCCACCAAGAGCTGTAGAGGAAGAAACTAATAAAGAGGATTGAGCCAGAGGGACAATTGACTGAACTCCAATATACAGTGCTCTCCAGGCAAAGCCATGCTAGTGTGGAGCAGAAGGATGTCATTCATTTTTCTGGAGTACAAGCAGCTCTTTCCTTCCTCTCATTTCCTTCTTGTATTTGACAGCCTAGTGCAGTAATTCCACTTTTTCCCAGCAGGGCACACTCCTGGGAGGTGCTGAGCACCCTAAATTCCCAGCTCAGTCAGTTGGAGTTGAGGGCCTGCAGCATGTGACAGAATCTAGGCCTAGTAGCAACAGTATGTACGCTGGGCTTTCCCCCTATTCAGAGAGATCTGATTTCTCTTTGCTGTCCCATAGTATAAACCCAGGAAATCAATAATTTGCATGAGTATGAGACACTGGCTCACTCTTGACTTGTATTTGCAAACAGCTCAACCCCTGCATCCATGCAATCAATCATCTGATGGTACACAGCAACCTCCAAAGAGAACAACAAAGCACTTATCTTTGGAAGGAGAGAAATAGCAAGCCATACTGTGGCAGCAGATATGTTTAAAATTGTAATAATTGGGTTATTAATTAACTTTTTATTGCTATTAAGGAGTGAAAGAGATACAGCCCATCCTTTAAGAAGAAGGGCTCTGCGTGGAGTACAGAGAATCCCAGAAGCAACAGTTGCATGGAGTTCTATTCATTAGCTGCAGATCCTCTGGGAGACCAGTATATGAGCTCAAGTCCATGTGATAGGGACAAGGCCAGCAGAAAATGTCTCAGAATCAAAGAGCTGTTGATTTATGCAGTATATGCCCATGGCAAAGCACCTTCAGTTATTCATTGAATTGCCTCAAGGTGATGCAGAAGCTTTCTATGTTAAAGCCACCATAGAGCCCAACCCAGGGCAAAGGGGCGTATGTGTGTGTAAATGAACAGTAGATACATAATAGAGGCATTCCATGGCAATAGGACAATCAGCTAGATAAGCTAAACATGATGGAAGACATCTGAAGACTATGCCAGGGATAGGCAGGGATTGAACTTCTAATTGATCTCTAGCCAACCAGACCACTTCCAAAACCATCTCCATCAGCTCTTCTTTGAAAACAACACTCATACAGTTCCGCAAATGTTATGTTATTTATTGGAGATAAGCATTCCCCCTTCTGAGCTTTTTGGTGTGAGAGTGGAACACGAGTGCTTACTCTTTCTATATCGAAAACATTTCAGGACAGACCTGTGTCCTTTGCTGCCTGTTCTCTCTCTTTCTGTAGCAATATGCTTAGCAGTGCACTTATCTACTGAGCTCTTCACATTAATGACTTCCCTCTTTGTCAGCTCAAGCTTTTTAGCTTTCACACGATGCCTGTAGAAGGAGGGGAAAAAATTAGCTTTTCAGATTATTCGAGCTCACATCCAAGAAAGTACCTGTTTGCCAAGCTGTCCATGCTGCATAGCTTTTAACCTGCAGCTACATTAAACTTCCAGAGAGACAAGTCCCAGAAAAGTTTTCTTGTCCGTACTCAGAGAAATAAATAAATATATAAAATCTCAGAGGAAAAATTCACCAGCTAGCAAATCTAGGCAGGGTCAGGGCTTACAAATTTCCCTGGGGCCAGTTTTTGGGGCAGGTGCCTCCTGTCAGCAACAGACTCATTAATCACAGTAGGTCGAAACATTGTGCAACTTGTCAGGATGTATGTGACACATCTGATGTAACCCAAAATGTATCCCTGCCTCAAAAAGCAAAATGACATTCAATCAATCAATAAATAGAAAAGTATTTTTCGAAAATCCCAGAAGAAAATGCCAGAGTACAAAAAGAAAGAAACTTAAAAAGGTCTTTCTGTATATATAAATCAATTAACTTGAATCCCATTCACAGTAATTTCAATCAGTAAATTTCCTCATTCTTTTCAAAAAGGCTAACGGAACAAGAATATCTAACCCACCTTGAAGACAATTTGTGGAATGATCTTGATAGCTGTTTTACACGGAGGACTCAAGTACTTACCCAAATGTTGAAAGAGATAATTAGCAACTCACCTAATTTTTTTTTCTCCCTGCACCTTACAAACCAACGTACCAACTGCACTCAGGAATAATTGCACTGCAAGATAACCACCTCAGGGGTGAAATGCACAAGAAGTCTAATAGTCTGCATCCATATAATACCACAGTTAAGAAAAGAAAGCTGTGACAAACTTTTCCCAATTTAAACCCCATGGCAAATCATATATATAGTAGCCCAGTGTCTGAGAGTCTGTAATGCCAAAATGCTGGCTGTTTCCTCTGAGCGGTGCTGTTGCCTGAAATTCTGGCTGTTCCCTCTGGGCGGCGCTGTTGCCTGAAATGTTGGCTGTTCCCTCTGGGTGGTGCTGTTGCCTGAGTCATGTTCTTTGCCTCCCACCTTGGCGCTTGGCTGACTTCTACGCCGCTCAACCAGGCCGCCGCGTGGGAGCAAATGGCACAAGCGACCGTTTGGGCTCCGTGCTCCCCATGTAGCATGGGGAATGTGGAGCCCAAACAGTTGTTTGGGCTCTGCGGTCCCCCGAGTGAGAGGCAGGAGGGGGAGGAGAAGAGAGAGACAGAAAGAGAGGCAGGAGGCAGAGGAGAGCTGAGAGAGAGAGAGGAGGAAGCAGTAGGAGAAGGAGAGAGAGAGAGATGGAGCGAGAGATGGGAGGCTCAGGAGAGAAGACTGACGTGGAGGAGATACCTGAAAATCCCGTCTTATGACGGGCTAATTGGCTAGTTTAAATAGAATAGAATAGAATAGAATAGAATAGAATAGAATAGAACTGGAAGGGACTTTGAGAGATCATCAAGTCCAGTCCCCTGCCCTCACAGCAGGACCAAGCACCGTCTAGATCATCCTTGATAGATGTCTATCCAACCTGCTCTTAAAAATCTCCAGTGATGGAGATTCAACAACCTGCCTAGGCAATTTATTCCAGTGTTTCACCACCATGACACCCAGGAATATTTTCCTAATATCCAACCTAAACCTCCCTTGCTGCAATTTAAGCCCATTGCTTCTTGTCCCTTGCTCCTCTCCTTATCACTTCCTCTCTCAGTTGGCAAAAGATAACAAAAGTTTAAATATCTGGAGAACAGCCCTTGATGTTTTCATTTGATCTTCTCCAGTATTTCCTTATTTTTTTAAAAAATGGGGGAAAGGCTGCATAAAGGATTGCTAAACCTCAGCTCCTTATGCCTCATGCCTTAATAGCAATGCCACAGAAGACCTTTAGTTTTCAGAAAAAAATACCAACTAATGTTCAAATCTTCCATTTCCTTTGTTAGGACAGATAAAATGACATTTTGTCAGTGACATATGCAAATAGGTTAAATCATTTTTTTTATTCATGAGCTTCTTATGAATACATGCCACTGTCATTGAACTTTAAACACTGCATTGTTTACAAAAAGCACTTTTGGCTAGCAAAATAAGCATTTTTCCCCATGTACAAGCTGTGTCTTTGTTCCCAATAGACAAGCTAATGGTTTATAAAACAGCTTTAAATTTTTCACTCAAACCAGCTGTGTTTAGATAAAAAGAACACTTACTCTCTTAGAAACATGTTGTATATTAAATTCATAGATCTCAAGACAAACATGGCTTTAACTTGATACTAAATAGAATACGATTTTGCCACATTGGCATTTATCATTTTGACAGTGAAGGAACCACTGAATCACAATTACCGATTAGAGGATCTCTAAAGGTCCAAACATTTTGTTTTGTTCTATTCCAAAAATTACACAAACTTTATTACAACTTTTTTGTGACAGTTTCCTTCTCCAGTAGGCTAGAGTCACAAAATATTAAACCAAAAACCTCTTATGTTCTGGGATGACAGGTGTGTGGCCTCTATTTACATTTATTTTCACAATCCATTCTTTTTTCTCTTTCTTTTTTGCTAACCGTTAGAACTGGGACAAATGAAACTAAAGGTCAGATTTGGCTGAGAATAGGCTTGGTAAAACAAGGGAGGTGTGAAATCTGATTCTTTCCTCAAATACTCGGATATAAATGAAAAGTAAATCTCTTCAAGTCAATGGAGTTTCACCAGTGTGTCCCTGTGTGAGGAGAAGGGTTAATTGTGTATATTTTAAAGTTTGAAACAACAGCCAAACCAATTTATTATTCACCAAAAAGCAAACATTAAATCCTGCCTAAAAGCCTTAATCTCTTCCAAGAGCCACTTTACAGACTTTCATAATTCAACTACACATGTCTATAATGTTAATTATGAAGCACTTGGACGTGTCCACCAGTGAAAAAGCTAGAGCAATGCTAACTTTAGTACCTTGTCTGAAGGCCAGTTGTTTGAAATCTTTCAGGTTATAAAAGGGAGAACCACAAAGTCACCAGGTCTGAAAAAGTGTTCCTCTTGCTTTGTACTGCACCCAAAATAGAGAAAAGGTGGTCCATTCAGATCAAAGGAGAGATCTCAAGTTCACATGTAACCTGCTTTGAGATCTGACATAGGCACTTCTATATAAAATGCAAAAAATACATAATCAAGCAATTCAAGTTTTTCTGAATCAATTAATAATGAAGTTTTAAATTTCTCTCAACATTACACTAGCTAGGGACTGCATTGTAGCTATAAGTAATCTTAGACCACCAATTGGTTTAATATTCAACATTTTATGGCCTGGTACAATGATACATGTGTAAAGCCTTATTCTTCTCTCAATTACTCAGATATAAATCAGGAGTAAATCTCCTTAAGTTAATGAAATAACATCAGTGCAACAATGGCTAAAAATAGAAGCCTAAATGCTGTTGGAAAGGAGATACATTCCCAATGAGACATACAGCACTAGCTTCTAGACTGGACGATCTGAAAATAATGGATGCCAAAGTTGTAGCACTTTTACTTAGAGAAAAGGGACTTTAGGTAACTTGAAGAGGTATTTTTAAATATACACATATTTATTAGAGATAATAAAAAAAAAGATTTTCATCTAGCAGGAAATTCCAATATTTTCACCTTTTTTCCATCCCATATTGAGTCAAAATATTGAAATAGCTCAACCTGATTGAACAAGAAACTTCATCCATTGGAGTTATCATGGAGACTCATGGAAGACGTAGTATGGCTGTCTGTGACCCTTTTCTCCTTTATGGGTCTGGCTCCATGGCCAGACTGCATTGTCCAGCATGCATTATGAGCATAGGATTCCCATGATGCTCTGCAAAGGTTCATTTATAATAGAGATGGTGGTACATCAGAGGAGGTGTAATCCACCTAGGGAACTAGCCCATCAAGGATAATGGAAGCATAAGACACCCAAAAGAACAGTTCTCATGGGGTTTTCTCAACAGTTCAGATTAGTGGCTAATTCATCCAAAAGTAAGAAGTTTTGATTTGGTTAAACAAAACAGAATGTTCTGCTTTGGGACAATCTGACGAGAACAAAAATCATTTTGATTTTCCCAATGGAAATTAGAAGACTTTCAACAAAATCCAATTTTTTCCATCAAAACTGAATTTCCCATCAAATATTATTGTGTGGTTTGACTCAGTTCATGAGAAATAATGGTGACTGAGTTTACAGCTGAATAAACGAAATATTGTCCCAGTGAATAGTTTTAAATCTCTACAAAACATTCTTATTCTTATTTGCAGTACTGTAGTGCTTACAAATTATCACTGAAATTAGGGCCCCACAGAGTGTGTGTGGTAGACTTCATACATACTTAAACAAGAAAAACAAAGGGTGGGAATTATTATATTTAGATTGTAAACTCTAGGGTAAAGACCGCATCATACACTGAGTCCTTTTGTATGGGCTATAGTTTAAAGATATTAAGGGCCATATTTTAAAAAGTATTTAGGCACCTCAAGATGCAGGTAGATTCTCAGTGGAATTTTCAGAAGCACCCAGGTACATAACTCTCATTGAAATCAATGGGATTTAGGAACCTAGTTATATCTGAAAATTCCAGTTATCTAAATACATTTACAAATTGGTTAATCAACCAGAGTCACACTGCAAATCTACCTCAGAGCTAGGAAGTCTACCTACTGTGACAAATAGAGAAATGTTTTGCAATATCCCAGATGAACATCACTGAATTAAGGTAAACCATATTGAACCTTGAGGTCCATTTTACAGGTTGAACATCTTTAGTCCAGCACTCTCTGGTCTGCAACATCCGTGGTCTGGCATGACGCCAGATGTCCACTTACCAAGAGGGGAGGGAAAGTGTCCTGCAGCCCCATAATTTTGCTTACAGCCATCAGTCCTGGCTCAGTGTTCCATGCTGTTATTTATCTCTAATTTATCTCTGCATACCTTCTAAGAGCCCAGTAAGCAGTGAAGATGTTGGTAATGCTGTCATGCTACTGGATTTTGAGGGGAGCAGCCAGATGGCTGCTGCACCCATAGGTGGGGTGTTGGCCCCAGAAAATGGTATAAAGGGGGGCCATGTGGGGTGTTGAATAGAAGCTTACTGTCTGATAATCCTATGTATGCTGTTCATGTGTTTGTATAATGTCTCTGTGTGCAATTATTAGCATGTACTTGTATGGATACTGAAGATTTCCCTGCATGTGGTTGAGCACTGGGCAGGGCTGGGCCTGTGGGACAATGGCTCTCAATGGGCCAAGGACACACCCAAAGAATGGGGGCTGTTACCTGAGAGCTGCCAGCAGGGAACACAGAGATTGGCCTCTGGCCAGGTGACCTACTACAGCCAAGAAGGGACCCGGAAGGATGTATAAAGAGGCCATGTGGTCGACGCCATCTGGTTCTCAGCTCAGCACTTCATCCCAGAGGCAGCAGTGCAGGGATCGAAGAACCAGAAAGACCTGTGAACCCATCCTGATTCTAGGATGTGCAACAAAGACTTTTAAACCACAGCTGTAACATCTCTGCTAGAGCCTGCATCGAGGACTGGGAGATTCGGTGCATGTTACTTACTATTCTTTAACAACCTTACTCTCATGCTTTCTTTCTTGTAATAATAAACCTTTAGTTGTTAGATGCTAAAGGATTGTCCCAGCGTGATTTGTGGGTAAGGTCCAAAGGGTAAATTGACCTGGGATCTGTGGCTGGTTTCTTGGAACCAGACAGAACTTGTCTGGGGTAGGTGGGATTGGGTGTTAGGACCCCCCACCTGTGTATGAGGCCTGGGGTGATCTGAGGCACGGATATTGCTGGGGTGTCAGAGGGGTTTTGCTTGTGAGGCTTCAGGCAGGCAGCTGAAGCGTTCTGTGGGACTGGTTTGTGGCCTGTTCAGAGAGGTCACCAGTCTGGGGGCTGTAAGGAGCCCCAGATTTGAGCAATTCGCCCTGAGCGGATGCCCTCAGCTGTGCCCAGACTCGGTCCGGTCCATCACAAATGCTGCTAGACAATATTGACCTCCTGTGATTAGGCAAATTCTCTGGTTCGGAACCAGTCAGGTTCCAAGGATGCCAAACTAAAGAGGTTCAACCTGTATTAAAAATGCATTTGTTTGTGTGTTATTGTGGGTCACACATTGTATGTATTTCCATTTGAAAAATGAACCTAGACCAGTGGGGGCTGATTATTCAGAGGCACTCAGGATGTAACATCTGCAGAGAAGCACCATCATCTGAAAAATGTTGAATAAGTTCACAAAGAAAGGGTGTTTGTTTGCTGAACCAACAAGAAGAGTTTACCATGAAGCTGTTGAACCAGACAGGCCCTCCAGTCCATGGAGGATCCCATCTTCAGGGAAAGGTTGGAAAGATTTGGCCTACTGATGTCTCATAAACTGGTGGTGAACATCCTGAAGACTGAGGGCTGTGGGCTGCATGCATCCCAACATGGTAACCTGAATGAGTGCTGCAAGATATTTTACTGATGTTGCCTGTCTGAAGGTACTACTCACTGTAGCTCCCAGTAGCCACAGTTCTCAGTTCTTGGCTGTAGGAAGCTGTGGCAGCATGTCTCTGCACCCTCTTTGCCTGCAAGCACTGCCCCCATAGCTACAATAGGACAGGACTGGTGAATTGTGGCCACTGGGAGCCGCGGGGGCTGGCGCTTGTGTAGAGTCATCATCAGCAAAATGTCTCACAGCAGTCAGATTATTCTGATGGGATGCATTCAGCCCATTGGCTGCGGATTGCCCATGAAAATGCCATAAACTGTGTCCTTGTTCTGTGCAACTACTGTTAGGAACTTGAAACCACAGGAAAACTCCTCAGTGGAGGTGCATCTACACAACACCCTAAACTTGAAATAAGATATGCAATTAGTGCTACACAAATCGCGTATATTAGTTTGAATCTATTTCAGAATAGTTTATTTTGAATTTTGGCGCATCTACACAGCGCCAAATTTTGAAATAATGCATTATTTTGAAACATTCCTTAACCCTCATGGAACAAGGGTTACAGGGATGCTGAGATAGCATGCCCATATTTTGAAATAAGGGGCAGCTTGTTAACACATGGGGTAGCTGTTTCAGGATACCTCAGTGTAGACACACCCTGGCTTTTGAAGGACTGCTCACTTGCCAGAGCTCATATAGGAGTTGGGATGGAGTCTGATAAGCTTATAGTGTACACATTGGGTGTTTTATCATTTTAAATATGTTTCCTCTGCAGTGCTTTTACCTTTAGACTAAAATGTACTTGCTTAGAAGGAACTATGCAGTAGATTAGCTGTTACAATTACTCTATTAATCATCTTTGAAATGAAAACAACACAAATCTGCTTTAGCAGCATGTGTTTTGCTATTGAATTCACAGTATGGTAAGGGAACCGTGTAGCCTGGGAATACCTCACAAGAGAGACAGACATGAATCTCCATCTAAGAGAGGTCTTGACTGAGGAGCCTGAAGCTAATGTGGGTACCCATGCTGGACCATGAAGTGGACATATATTGCAGTTTCCCTGAACGGATACAGGTAGGCCTCCTAAGTCACACTGGAGTGCTTTCTTCCCAAATTAAGAGTCCTATAAAATATGTGGCATATCTGTTTATATGCGGGTTTAATTGTGACAATCTGCCTACTATATCTATGGATTCATCCTCCATTGTGGCCATCTACCCAAAAATGTCTTGCCATACCACACCCTTTATTCTCTTTCCATGCAAATTCCACACAAGGAATAATATGTTCAGTTAAAATATATATTTTTGAAGTAAATGTTTATTTAAAGGACCTGAGCTGCCTGCTACTAGGTACTGAACCCATGACTTGCTTCTTGATCATTTACTATGTTGAAGCCGCTGGCCTGACATGCTTATTAATACATACTTTATTCTATACACCAGCTATATTTTTACTCAATGAAAGAATGTGACCTACTTTATTCGACTTGTATGTCTCATCTTACCCTTCTAAAGGCTGTGAGTTATGTTTGTTGTGACAGATAGTACACTTAAGTGCTGTCAATCATCTGTACCACTGGAGATAGAACTTTGGAGAAACAAAACCACCCGTATTTACCTAGTGAAAAACTTAAGCAACTGCTTATGAAAACACAAGAGGGTTGATCAGGCAATTTCCTTCATGCCCACTTCTGCCATCCATACTATTTACTGAGTAGGATGTTATGCTACAAATATCTGCTGGTATCACTTGGGGTAGTTTGCCCTATATACGATAAGCAGACTGTAACTGGCCTTAAGATATTGCACAAGATAGGAGGGGAATTTAAATGCTTTCCTTCCTCTTCCCACTCCGTGCCTGAATCATTGTTCTATGGGGCTGATGGCGATGTACATTCTGGTGGATGAAGAGAAGAGGGTAGCTACAGTCCTCAATATCAAACATTCAAAAATCATGTGCCAGCCACTCCCCCATCTTAAGTTCTATTTCTTTGTCTTCTGACCTGCAGGGTGCATGTGCTTCACATTTTCAAGTTCTTCTTGACAGCCATGAGGGGCTAGATCCTTGTTATTTTAAAATGAAATATGAGTCTCGCTTGTTATTTCTTGATTCCAGCTGCTGGAAAGTTAAGAAAATTGTGACATTTATAATAAAGTCACGAGAGTTGTCAGTGAGTCTTTATACTGCCCCTACCATGTACCAGGCAATAGGGCAAAGAGAAAATACAAACTAAGGAGTATGTCTGAACTATAAAGAGTGGTAACAAAATACTAGCCTCTTGAGAACGAGAAAAAACATGCCTGCTTTCCTTGGCTAATTGTGGGGTGATGTAGCTATGTGCAACCCCTTATAAACAGTGAGATGACTCAGGGCTGGTTATCCGATAGCATTACTCCATTGTCTTCAAGGCAATTGTGCCATCAAAACATTTGGGCCACAATCTAGCCCTTTGATATCACACATTCATCCAACTGATGCTGAAACTCATTAGTCACCAAGATCCTAAATACTCAGACTCTGTTATCTTCAGTACATGCTGCCAACATCATCTATTAGCTTGGATTTTGTGTGAGAAGGGAGCTGGAAGAGTGAGGAAGAAATATTACCTGTGTTAGGATCAGTTTTTTCTGTTGCCTTAACGATGTAGGTAAAGTGATACTACTGGATCTGACATTTACACTGATACAGTTTCTAAAGCTCTGTAAAGGTCTATTGCAAAAAATAAGAATACTTTGGTTGTGCATCAATCAACCAAATAAATACAATTTGCCAATTTAATATCAAGGCAGAAAATCTTTTTTAATATAATAAAATTCCCAGATCTGAATGCATCTGAAATTTGTGATGTTTAGACTGTAACCTGAGACCAGATCTAAATGTTATTTTCATTGCAGTGAGGAAAATTACCAATATTCCATGGCCAGAATATATTTGCTGTGCTAATGAAAATTTATACCCACTTTTGTGAACAACATCTTCTCTTAATTTATACAGATCTAGAGAACCTCTCTATAATTATTGTTTTCTCACATTCTATTATTGCAGTAAATAAATTGGTGCATTATCAAAGCAAATTATCTCTTCAATATAGCAAATGCATCATCAAATGAGACTCTGTGATGATAGATTTATGAATCATCCCTGATAGACAAGGTCAAATAATAGATTCAATATTAAAACTGCATATACAGTATTTTGGAAGCAGTTTCTTTTATCAGTGAGAGTTTATATTTAAACTAACTGAAGATGTGACTTATGCTGTGTATTTTATGATAATAAGTTGAAACTGATGTGCCATCATTTTCTGAAGACTCTGCAGTAGAAGGGAATTGATGAACTCGGTTGTGCCAAGATTACTCAGACAGTGAACCACACATTTCCCATGCTTCAGAGAAAGGTGAAAAACTTCAAAGGACTTTGCCAATCTAAATCCCAGTTCTAGTGATCAATTAGACTCTGAGCATGTGTGTGTAACCCAGGTGGAGCAGATGGCAACCAATATTGATATCTAAGGGTTCCTTTCCAACAAAACAACACAGAATGGACTGAGCCCTTGTCCATTAACCTGGGAAATTTCTTTTGGAAAAGGCATTCTTCTTCGTAGAATGAGGATTACCAATGTCAGAAAACACCCTGTGTTCTTTCGATTTTCTTTCGAAATAATGCAATAGCAGTGTGGACGTAAGTGAAGAGTTTTCAGAAAAACAGCCATCTTTCCTAAAAAAGCCCTGTAGTCTAGATGCACCTTGAGTGTAGCAACAAAAAAATAAAAAAGGTAGTGAAAGGAGAGAAATCACCCAATATTAATTAGGGAAAATGCTGCAAGTAGGATTCATAAACTTATAACTGTGAGTGGGACACCCACCCCTGTGTACATGTCCACCTCATGTTCTTGTGTTCTACCACCAAAAGTTCCTTTTCTGTGCCCCTCTCTCTTCCCTCACCCCACCTCACTCAAAGTGGTTGTCCTTTGTCAGTGAGGACCCAGGGTTCAGAGATTTGACTGGGTGAGTTTGCCTCCCACTCAGGGAAAAAGTAACCTGGGTGTTTCTCCCATCTGAGCACTTACTCTGATTGGCTGGCTGGCCAGCCTCTGTTCCTCTCCACTTAGCCATCCTGCCAGCTGCAGTTCCTCATTGTCTGGCTGGCCATTCCCTCCAGCCAACTGCTGGTAGGGAACATGGGGGGGGGTACATGCCCCCAGATGCAGTGGGTGGGGGGGCAAGGAACCAGCCGCTGGTGAGGCCAGAGTCGCTGGGTGTCCAGAGGGTCTAATGAGGTGACCTGGCCCAAAGCAGAGGTCCAGCCCTCCACTCTCACCGTCACTGGTGTTTAAAGTGGAGCAACATGGCCTCAACTTGCTCTGCTCCCACGGCCACAGAGCTCTTCTTCCTTCTGGTGAGTGCAGGAGCAGTCCCGCCCCCTTCCCTGAACGATGCACTGGGGAGCAGATCAAGTTGGTCCCTTGCCCCTCCCACACCTGCATTCATGGCCACATCTACCCCCTCATATTCCCCAAAGGTTGCCCTTGTCCAGTATCCTCAAAAGACACAAGGTCTGCTTAACTCCTGTTGTTCATTAGAGTTTTGACTTCAGCGGAAGCAGTTCTGAACTTGCCATCTCTGGGAACTATTTCAGTCCAAAGTCAACAGGCAGTGTGGCACTAGCATACATTGCATTTACTTTTCCAAATAATTAAAATAAATAGTGGAAAACACAATAAACAGGTAGTCAAGGAGCTAACTATTTCACATCTCCAAGCAGTATTCAGCATTGTAGCTGTGTTGCTCTCAGGAAATTGGAGGGATGAGTTTGGGGAGATAATACCTTTTGTTGGACCATCTTCAAAGCTGGTCAGTTTCTGCTCCTGACCACATCAAGCATCTTTATGGTCTTTTGGAGAAGTCTGCAGTAGAGAAGCCTATCAGGAGAGAGGCCTATCAAAGCATTTCTGATGCAAAGTGTGTCCACTACCCTTTTGGTTTTTTGTACGGGTTTTTGCTGCTTTTCCACCATCTTTTGGCATTTTTCCCCAAGGAGTGGCGTTCCATCAGCAATGCCAACATGCTACAACACTGCCCGGTGCCACATCTAGCCAATCCACAGGCTTTTTTCCCAGAAATCAGGACTGCGCAATGAGAATTCACCTCTTAGAGAGGCTGCCTCTGACGCTCATTGTTCAACAAGGCTATCTAGGAGCTACCCTCCAGGCCTGTCCATGAATCTTATGCCAGCTGACATGCTAGGTATGCTTTCCTTTTCATTGACTATGTTCTTGTGCAAAGCTATCCATTAGATTTCCTTCCCCTTACAAAATGTTAGAGAGAGGTTTCTGTGCTGTGATGAAAATTGTAGACAATTACCTATTTTGAATTTTTTTAGGTGCCGGATTATTTGAATAAAAGATTTGGAAATACACAAGATAGTAAGACCATTGTGTTTCTTTTTGATGTATGGATTTGATTTTATTCATACAGATTTACAGCTGGGACTGACTTTTAAATATACAAATGTAAGATTACTGTCAATTTTCCTACATTTTCTAAAATTAACTGTTATTTTCAAACTATATAAAAGCATTTGTGCTCTGACAGGCCCATAGGAGCATACACAGAGATGAATAGATAAAGAAATTATGTTGCTTTTAAATAGGATTGAACAAATAAGTATGACCTCTTTTCCAAAGGATATAAATAGCTTAGGGTATGTCTACACTACCCCCCTAGTTTGAACTGGGGGGGTAATGTAGTCATACGGTGTTGCAAATGAAGCCCGGGATTTGAATTTCCCGGGCTTCATTTGCATAAAGCCGGCCAGCGCCATTTTTAAATGCCGGCTAGGTTGGACCCCGTGCCGCGTGGCTACACGCGGCATGGACTAGCTAGTTCGGATTAGGCTTCCTATCTGAACTAGCTGTACGTTCCACAAGGAGTAACGGTAGTTTGGAATAGGAAGCCTAATCCAAACTACCTATTCCATGCCACGTATAGCCACAGGCACGGAGTCTGAACTAACGGGGCTTTAAAAATGCAAGAAATTCAAATCCCGGGCTTCATTTGCAACTTCGGTTGCCTACATTAACCACCCTAGTTTGAACTAGAGTGGTAGTGTAGCCATACCCTTAGGTATTAGCTTACACTTTACTCTTAAGAAGCTAAGTGAACTTTAAAGCAAAAATTGTATTTTATCATTTGCTATAGGAAATTTCACACACTGAGCATGGGACCACTTCCCCCTTATTCAGTCCTTTGAGAGTCACTAATGTCATCATCAGAGAAAAGGAAAAGGATATGTGAAGTCAAGTGCTTTCTTCTCTCTTTATAATACAATCTCTTGTGCTAAAAACTTATTTGATGAATCATGATGACATGCAGTCCATTGTGGACATGAGGTTTGAATTGTCCCAGTGATAAAATGAAAATTTCTTGTTTGCATTTTCTCCCTCTGCCTAAGTAGGCAATGGCTCTTTTACACCTGTCTAGGGCGCTTATAATGTCTTGGCCTCTGAAAAACTAGTTTGTGGGTGTTACTCTGAAATATGTTATAATTCTGTGACAGTCATACAGTAGAACCTTACATATAATATTGAGACACTTATTTTATTACCTCAATAATATTCAGCAGATTATGAGTTTTAAAATAATATCTCACAAAGCATATTTTGTGAAAAATTATCAACTTGTAAACGTGGTGACCAGACTACCATAGGGAATTAATGATTTTTTCACTGAATGCTATTTTAATGTTGGTTTTCCTGTGTCAAATATAGAGTAATTAACATTGCAAAGTTAAGCAATGAAAAGTTAGAAAATGCCAAAATTAAGGTTTCCTGTGCAATCCCAATTCCAGCTCTGCTGTATGCAATATGAGATAGTCTTTAATTACATGAGCACATTTTATTTTTCCATAAGACCCTTACCTTATTCAATGCACGGAATGGATGGTGTTCAATTAATGACCAGCTATTTGATATTTTGTTTTATCTCATTGTTTAATTTGTGACTACATACCATATTTACTGTACATTATTCAAACTCTGCTATGCAGAACGAATTGCTAGTTTCCTCAGGAGATTTTGATTTTGGGAATCATCATAATGGAGTATTTTACAAACATTAATTACTTTATCTTCCCATAACCTTGAAACATAAAATGGTGATATTACAGCTAAGAAATAGAGTCACAAAGATTAAGGTAAAAAGTTTCCACTAAGATATGTAGGATCTCCTTTTTTTCAGAGTACTTTATACAGCACTTATATACTTAGGTACACCTTCCATTTTATTCAGTTAGGGTACGTCTAGACTACATGGCTCCGTCGACGGAGCCATGTAAAATAGTTTACTCGGCATAGTCAATGAAGCAGGGATTTAAATAATCCTCACTTCATTAAAATAAAAATAGCCGCCACGCTGTGCCGACGATCAACTGATCTGGCATAGAGTGGCAGTCTAGATGCGGTGCGATTGACAAGGGAAGCCTTTGTCAACCGCTCCGGTAAGCCTCGGGACAGCATGGCGGCCATTTTTATTTTAATGAAGAGGGGATTATTTAAATCCCAGCTTCATTGACTATGCCGAATAAACTATTTTACATGGCTCCATTAATGGAGCCATGTAGTCTAGCTGTACCATTACAGTTATGGGTGCTTGCAAATCAGAAATCAGTGTATCAAGCTGGGCATCTAGCAGATGAAGACACAGAGTAAGTGATGTTTTGTGTAAGTGACTAATCCTATCTCTGCCACTGTCAAAGAGTTTGTGTGATTCTAGACAAAATTGTCAAGATGTGTATTCAACTGCCTTTACTGTGAGATCACACTTTCTCCTCCTATCAGCCCTTGCCTCGTTCACTACACACTTTTACGCATCTTTCAACTTCTGTAACAAATGAGGAATGGGTCCTACAGGCAGCAGTCTTTTTTACTATAGAACCCTAATTTGTCACCACTGTGAACCATCCTGTACATTGAGGGAGGCCAGTGTCATCAGGAAAAATCATATATGATCATATAATAAAAGCAAGTAAGAGAAAATATCTTTAAAAAGCAATGCAATATAATCTTGAACAATAGCCATTAAAGTACCTTAATCACAATCACATTGTAGAGCCCCTAGAGCAGTGGTCTCCAACCTTTTTACACCCAAGATCACTTTTTAAGTCTCAGAACAGGTGAAGATCTACTGCCCCGCCCCTTCCTTGAAGCCCCTCCTACATTACATGAGGAAATCTAATGTAAATGTACTGCGCAGGTGCGCAGTTCAGAGAGGGCTCAAGAGCTACTCTTAGAGCCCCTGAGATCTACCAGTAGATTGTGATCTACTGGTTGGTGACCATGGCCCTAGAGACAGAGCTAAGGTTTTTTAAATGCCCTACCTGTGTGTTGCCATAACTTAAATTATTTGTATATTTGTTGATTTTAAATGCCCTGAGTTAGGCTTGTGAGAATTATACCATACTTCTAATGTGTTTTACCTTAGTATTACTGATTCATAGTCTCAAATAGAGCTGTTCAGAAATAAATTACTGCATTTTTCCACTTGAAAATGCTGGTCTATCTAAATACTATGGCTACGTCTAGACTGGCATGATTTTCCGCAAATGCTTTTAACGGAAAAGTTTTCCATTAAAAGCATTTGCGGAAAAGAGTGTCTAGATTGGCATGGACGCTTTTCCGCAAGAGCAGTTTTTGCAGAAAAGCATTCATGCCAATCTAGATGTACTTTTCCGCAAAAAAGCCCCAGTCGCAATTTTCGCGATAGGGGCTTTTTTGTGCAAAACAAATCTGAGCTGTCTACACCGGCCCTTTTGAGCAAAAGCTTTGTGCAAAAGAACTTTTGCACGTACGGGAGCAGCATAGTATTTCCACAAGAAGCACTGATTTCTTACATGAGATCGACGGTGTTCTTGCAGAAATTCAAGCGGCCAGTGTAGACAGCTGGCAAGTTTTTCCGGAAAAGCGGCTGCTTTTGCGAAAAAACTTGCCAGTCTAGACGCAGCCTATTAGACTATCAATTTTACTGAAATTTTCATTTTAGAGGTAAAAGATTCCAACAAGGTCAGACCAAAACATTTTGATTTTTACACATGGCAAAAGAGGATACAAAAAAAGACCTAATATCTCCATTTTGCCTCTTTCCTGCTTCAACTTCTCTGGAAAGTGGACTTACAACTAAAAGGAGCAGTAGCAGTTTGGGTGGAGGATGTTCCAGTCCTTTGGAAGTTACCAAAGAAACTTTTGCAAGCCATCAATCTGTCCCATCACTGCTCTAAACCAGATATAAGAACTTTGCCATCATTTGTAGTTATATTATCTTTAATTCTCTTCTTTTGTTAATGCATCTTTCATTAGCTTACTAAGGATTGGCTGACGGTGTGATGTTTGAATAAGATGTCAGATACATATTGACCTGTGAGTAAGAGTCTCATCTTTTGGGAGGAGTAAAACCTCACATATGTTGAATTAGGTTTTCAATAACTTCTCACCGTTTTAGACCTGTCTGTCAGGATGGGTGCCGCGGGCTGGAATGCCTAAAGGGAACTGTGCTGGTCTTAGGGTTAACTAGTGTAGTACTGCAGAAGCTCTTTTATTGCTGGTTTGGTGAACCTAATTATAAAATAAACCAACAGTTTAGGAGAATTGTCTATTCTGATTTGTCTGGTCTGCCCCAAGTGGTCAATCCCAAGCACCCAGTTGCAGCACGTGGATATCCTTTATAGAATCAGGGTGTGTTGTAGAGCATGGCTACCCTGGGACAATTCCATCTGGCTAAGCATGGTGCTTCATGTGCTCTCTGCCTTCCTCTTCCTCCGTAAGGTGGGTCTCCTTCAGTCTCAAGACACCATCTGTGCTAGACAGGAAGTTTATTCCTCCAGTCAAGTCACAAACAAAATGTAACTCCTTCCAGGGTAGCAATAAGTCCCACTAAAATGTCCTAACATGCTGTAGCCGGCCAGACTAAGTCTCAGGTCCAACACTGGGTTCCCAAAGTACAAAGGACGCTACACAGGTATCTGTCAAACACAAACAGTTTATTTTTTGACAGCTAACAGCTGTGCCCCATAAATGGAAGAACAACATAACAAAGAAGCGGCATATCTTACGTCCCTTCCTGTAAGCCTGGGACCCCGGGTAGGCTGTGGACCAAGTGTGAAGTTGTCTCAGCTTCCGAGGCACCGGTACCCAAAGCCCATTGGTGAGGTCCGATTTGCTAGGCTCTGAGGAAGTTTTCCTCCCCTGTTTGGCAGTTTGGAAATTTCCAGGGCTTACTCATTAGTGCTGATGTAGAGCTTAGCTGTTAGTTATCGACCTGGTTCTGATCTGGGTCTTCTTGTCCTTTGGCCCTGTTTACATGATCGGTACGTTAGGGTAAACAGAATTGTTTATGCGTTCTTGCCCTTTACCCTTATCTCATACTTTGTTCTTGCTATGCTGGCAACAATGCTTATCTTAAATGGCGTATGTTCCTAAAGACTTGCTTCTGGCTCATCAGATATAGGGAAAAGGGAAAGGAGGGAAAGAATGCAGGCCTCACCACCCTTAAACTAGCACGTACAAAGTTCTTCCGCAATTGACCACTACACACGCAAAAGGTCACTCTGCCCTTCAGGATTTATCCTCACTCTACCTTTGGGACCCTGTTCACAGCCCCTTTCTGGGCTCCCTTGCAAAGTCTTCCTGGCTCCTCCCAATGAGTTCCCCAGTTGGAATACCATAATCAGCCTGTGTCCTTCCCCACTCCTATATACAGCTATGGGACTCCAGAATGGTTTCCCTGGACTACCTAGTCTCCTACCCAGCCTGGCTCAGCTTCTTTCTCAGAAGCCTTCCCATTTACAGTTCTTCCAACCCCCAGCTTGAGATCTCTCAGATTAAGGGACACCTCAGCTTTCTAACAGGACTATCAGTTGACCCCTAACCTCTGCCTCCTCAAGCTACAACACTCCCAATTCTTCATGGTACAGGTGTGGCTGGTCACATCTCCGCATGAAGGGACCAGTCACTCCCACAGGGCACAGTGTTTTTATAGCTCTCATGACTGTAGAATGGGAAGTAGAAGCTGAAATGTCTGTGTATTATGTTCATAAATATAACTATGAACCATTTAAAATATTTATTATTCTGCCTCTCGTCCCTTGATACCGCTACAACAAATGATGGTGACATTTTTATCATAATTTACCATATGACTAGGGTTTTTTTTTAACTTAAAATACTGCATTCCTTTATAGTCACTAATATTTTTACTCATTTTTATTGAGGTGTTTGCATAGCTATGCAAAGAGATAAATACAGTGTGGTGTTAATCCATCCAGCAACAGATGTCTGATAGAGACTAGCTCTGTAAATCAAAGTAGGAATGAAAGCAACTTTATGCACTCTCAAAGGCAGGATGAAGTGTGTATCATTCTTTCAGAAATCGAAGAGAAGGGTCAAATCTCAAACCTGTTTAAATCTCCACACCGTGTAATGGATCCTGGGAATCTAACATCTGAGGCAACGACGAGTCTAACCATTCTTTGTACACATTCTCTTTCATCATTTTTATTTCTGAGAATTACACAGTGAGCCAATAATGCTGAAAACCTCAATCATTTCCTCACTGCCTTCCCTACTGAAATATTAACGTTTGTTTTTGATACCCCAGGATGTTTCTTTTCCTCCTTTATGCCTTTACATGCACTAAGTTGTTGAAAGGATTTTTTGTTTGTTTGCTTGTTTTAATTGAATCTTTTATCAGGAGCATTGGTCAATACTTCTCCGTTATAATTTTTTTCAGAGTGTGACAAGTTCTTCTTTGGTGTTTTCACTGATACCTATGGATGGGCCACAAGAGGAATTCTTCCTACTTACCAATGCCCTTCAATTTATCATAAATTAACACTAACATACTTGATGTAACCCCATATGGAGTGAATCAGAGTCTAATATCATGATAACAAAGGCATGGCAAAATGTAGCAAGATTCACATGGAATAGAAAGGTCTCATTCATCTCACCAGGCACAAATAAAGAAGTACTCTTGGCTCCTGGTGTGTGTGTATCTTAAGAGCTCTTTCTCACAAACTGTGGTGTCTCTCCCTCAATCAAGGGTGCTGATACTGGCTTCAGAAAGAGTTCCCATTGTTTCTCACATCTTATCAACATTTTCCCCGGCTTATCTAGTCTGAGCTTCAGCCAGCCAGCTTCCATCCGAATACTGACCTCATGCAAACAGAGGATCAACATTCCACTGTGCTAGATGAGTCAGACCCAAGAGAGGGCTTTAGTGTTGAGCTGCTTTAGGACATCAAAGACACAGCAGACCATGCAAATTCACCTGCCACTTTCTCCCAATGCTTCGTATCTATTTCAAGCAAGTGCAATGATAAGACAGAATTGTGCCTAATAAAGCTTCCTTGAGGCAAATGAGCCATGGCTTCACATAGCCCAAAGAGGCCACCTTAAAAAAAAGTGGCACCACTGAACAATACAACCCATTTCTGTTGAGAAATATAGGCAGGCAGCAAAAGGTACAGATACTAATGTTTTCCTTATACCCACTGAAATGGGTTCATATGTGTAAGGATGTATGTATGTGCACATGTACATTATTTCTGGGAGAGGGTTTAGCCATGCAGCCTACTTCCAACCCTTATGGAGCAGAGTAGTGTGCAATTTGATGCATAGATGAAGATAAGAAAATAATCATGACTCCATTACCTCCCCTTTCTCCCACTCCATCCAAGCTCTTCTCCTGCAGAGCGGCACACAGAGGATTTCATGACAACCAGGTATACTTCCCTGCCCTGGCATAACCACTCCTGTCCCACACTTTAGGAGATCTCCACAAACCTGAAAATAGGATCTGGATTTGCTTCTTAATTAGCATGATTGTAAATAGATATAAACTGGTGTCGTGACAATCAAGATTCAGTCACTGAGAGAACAAAGATAAAGCATCTTTTTGTATAATGTATTATTGTGCTCTAAAACTGTATCAAGTAAGATCTATTAGGAAACCTTGTAATGTTCTGAACTTGGTAATCATTATGTATACACATCATAATACTAAATGTATGTGTTTGTGCCTGTGTGTTCATAAACTTCCACTCCACTTTATTACAAGGTGGCACCTCCCAAGCCAGTTGTTTATGGAAACTTAGCTTCAAGAATCCATCCATTTTCTAGATGTGCTTTTCCGAAAATGCTTTTAACGGAAAACTTTTCCATGAAAAGCATTTCCGGAAAATCATGCCAGTCTAGACATAGCCCCAAGGTTTAGAGCTGCACAGAATTTGGTGGGGGAGACAAGGTTTAGAGCTGCACAGAACTCTTCCTCAGGTCGAGGAATGCTGTATATCCTGGACATTCTCCTTGGAGCATATGCACCTTAACCACTCACAGCCTCCTTCACCAAATAAAGGCACTCCAACAGAGAAGTCAATCACATCATGGAACAGGCCATCCAAATACACCAAGAGAGTCTGCTTCAATATAGAAATAAAACTCTTGCTGACTGCACACATCTACAGGTCATCAACCATGCTGGAATCCATATGAGGTTTCATCAAGCCACTACAACGCTTACTTAATGGGGACATGAGACCTGACCAAAGAAGAACCCCATGGAACTCTATAGCTTGTCTCTTTTGCTAACAGAAGTTGGTTTAATAAATGATGTTACCTCATACACCTTGTCACTCTCATTAGAGTTAACGGGAAGACAATGAGACATCCCAGATGGGGATTCCCCCATCTGAGTTATCATGAGTAAAACTTCCATGAGATAAAGATGAAAAAATCTTTTTTTAAAAGAGGCTTGTAGCTGCGGTTTACGTCTGGAAACTAAGGGCCATTCTCTAATGGGGAAGCAGTCTGTGAACACTAGATCCCTCCTATATCTAAGGGTATTCTAGAAAACAGTTCAGAAGCAATAGGTAACGTGCATTGCAAAATTATTTTATCTAATATAGAAGTGGGTAGCTTGTATATTTTTTTCTTCTCTTACTAGGTCATCTTTTACTCTGGGTATAAATAAACAAAAAGCTTATTTAATAGAAAAATCGCAAAGTGGATCTCTGGCGTACAAATAGCGTGGACAGTATGTCACATTGAAGCTTGGTGGGCTGATTCCATGCCTTCTGGAGTGATGAACAAAAGAGGAACTGCCTGGATGTTTGGTACTGAAGAACTCAGGGATGATGGATTTGCAGAAACTTGGGACTAGCAGCCCTGTTTACCACCTTGCAAAGAGAGACGAGACTGATAGAACCTTGTGCTTGGGGAAAAGCTGCTGGAGTCAGGGAATTGAACTATGGGTGCACAACATAAAGACCCTAGTGTTACAGGGCAGGTAGTGACAGAACCTCTTGAATGGGCCCCAAATATCACAAGAGAGTGACAGGGGATAGTGTAGCATGAAAACAGGCCAACGGGAGGGATTATGAGGCACATGATAAATCAAACGGGATATTCATTATTTTACATATTCTTAAATCCTACCCTTGGACATTTCCCCTGCTACAACAACTTGTGTGCCTTTGGAGTGTAACTTACAATGGCCATGAATAGATGTTACCACCCTTTATTGTCCAATAAAATACAAATGTTCACCAGACCCACTTCTTCCTTTGGCCAATTTGATGCCAAGATTCATTATCAAGTGTGTTTATAATCATTTCTTTTATTTTCCATCTTGAAGCTAAACTAATATCCACCATACATCAATAACAATACAAAAGAAATAAACCAAACCCGTCATTATTTGCTCACTGAAAATAGAGCACCTAAGGAATTTTTATATCACAATCTTTGATCATTTGGTTTCTTCTCTTTGAGGATTGCCACAAAACAAATGAAACAAGCAAAACAAAACAAAACACTAAAATGTGTCAATGGCTCCTTCTTTTTTTATTATTTATAAGTGATGGATATTACTAATGATGGATCCATAAACTACAGAAGTTTTCACAGCCCCATCTGCATAGTTACTTTTCATGAGATATATACTACGTACATCCATCCTGCATTATGAACAAAAATGTAATATAATTTTATAATTCATTTTATTGGGAATAGGGAGGAGGGGGAGAAGCTACAATATGCTACAGTTGGGATAGAGGAAGGACACGTATAAACATTTGTGCCCAGGGATACCATTTATACACCTTCTCCATCTTAATTTGAACCATTGAACACAACTCTATCATATATATCCACCAGGGCCAAAAACATATTCTGCTCTCTTTGGTTTATACCCAGAACAAATCCATTTCATACAGATGTGTATTGCTGGCTGCTTAGGGAATATTTGTTTACTGGTTATAATATGATCCAGTTAAGATATTTACTATTGGCAATGGTGACAAAAATTGAGGCTTTTCATATCATTATATTTTCACAGCAAAGCAATATTTTTTATTAAAATAAATCTTTTATGTCCCCCTAGGCAAGTTACAATTTTTTCATAGGATATAAATTACACACACGTACACATTCAGCTTAATCGAGAGGGATATGGATACCCTATTCTTACTACGGGAATAGCAATGCAAATAAGGTGTCCCATTATAGACTATGATAATAATTGTGTTAAGATTCTGAACATGCCTATTCTGTAATAAATAGTAATAAATAGTTTCTGAAGCCTCAACAGACTTAGAATCAGCTAAATGCTATGCAGTTAGTGAAAGAAAGAAAGAAAGAAAGAAAGAAAGAAAGAAAGAAAGAAAGAAAGAAAGAAAGAAAGAAAGAAAGAAAGAAAGAAAGAAAGAAAGAAAGAAAATATGTTTAATTTTTTCTCCAGCCAACCTGATACAAGTGTTCACTAAGCCTGGTCTATACTAGACCAGGAAGATCAGTTTAAAGTATGCAACTCCATCTACACATTTTGCGTAACTGTAGTTGGCTTACCTTAAGCAGAGCCATGGTGTGGTCTACACAGCGGGAGGCGACGGAAGCAAAGGCTTTCATAGGTTTCCCTTACTCCCTGCAGAAGGAGGACTACTGGATGCCAGCAAGGGCTGCCTTCAGTGTTCAATTTACGCTCGGTACTAGATCTACTAAACTGAAAACTGGAAGATTGACCTCTGGAGTGTCAGTCTTCTCATAAGTATCGATAAGCCTTAAAGGTATGTCTAAACTGCACAGCTATTTCGGGATACCAGAGGTACTCTGAAATAGTTACCTTGCATCTATTCAAACTGTTCATTATTTCAAAATATTTTTCAAAATAATGGGCACGCTATTTTGCCATCTTGGTAAACCTCATTGCACGAGAGATGGCTTGAAATAGTGTGTTATTTTAAAATTTGGTGCATCTACACAGCACCAAATTTCAAAATAAGTTCTTTCGACATAGTTTCAAAATAGGATACATAGTTTGCATAGCACAAATTGCATATTTTATTTTGAGTTTAGATTACTTATGTAGATGCACTCTAAGGGTATGTCTAGACTACATGCCTCTGTCATCAGAGGCATGTAGATTAGGCTACCCTGCATAGGGAAATGAAGCCGCGATTTAAATAATCGCGGCTTCATTTAAATTAAAATTGGGGCAGTCTAGATGCACCACAGTCGACAAGGAAGACTTTGTCGACTGGTGCAGGTAAACCTGGTTTCACGAGGCATACCTGCGCCGGTCAACAAAGGCTTCCTTGTCGACCGTGACACATCTAGACTGCCCCAATCTGCTGACAAACAGCTGATCATCAGCTGGTCGGCAGAGCACGGCAGCCATTTTAATGTAAATGAAGCTGCAATTATTTAAATTGCGGCTACATTTCCCTATGCCGGGTAGCCTAATCTACATGCCTCTGACAACAGAGGCATGTAGTCTAGACATACCCTAAGTGTCAGATCGAAATCCCAGTGATGGAACAGCTTGCTTTATCTTAACAAATTGTTAAATTAGGCCCTTAAAATTCCCGCCATTAAAATATACTATATATTTAAGAGAGTTTGTCTGTCTGTGCATCTGTTAGTTCAAGATCTCATCCTAAATGGTAAGAGCTAGGACCACTAAATTCAGTATACAGCTTCCTCTTATCATAACTTACATCAAGGTAATAGTTTGGTTGTACCAGGGAAATGGGATGTGCCTGAAATGGGATTGCTTCTCATAAAACCATACAGAAACGAGACAGAATCACCAGGCAGGTGAAAGTGGCTGGCTGGTTCTCTACAGGACTGCCCCAGCCCTGAGCCTCCCCCCTCCAAACACCCTTAAGGGAAGGTGGGGAGAGCTGTTGAATCTCCCTCCTCTCCTATTTGTATTGGGAACATTGCTGACTGTTCCCCTTTGCCATGAAGCAAGGAGAAAGTGCATTTTGCTGCATTCCTCACCTTGACTGGGGAACTAAGGGGGCAGACAAACCTGGACCTGCCCCCACCAGGGGACATGCACCCCTCCTGCTGTGCTCGATAGATCTGTAGTGTCCATGGAGAGGTGCTTTTCACCCCAAGCTGCTATGGTAAGAGAGGCCTGAAGGAGTCCTCCCTCCCAGGGGCAGCCTGCATCCTGAATTCCTCATCCCCAGTCCCACCCCGGAGCATGATTTAAATAAAGCCTGTACATTGCGCAAGAGGGCTTATTCCTTCTGGGGAGAGGAATAACTCTTCCGGAAGAAGCCCTGTTTTCCGACACTGTACTGTAAATTTATTTGCTCAAGAACATGCGTGGAGTGTAGATGCTCTGCAAGTTTTTGTGTAAGAACAGCTGTTCTTGTGCAAAAAGCCTGCAGTGTAGATGTAGCCTCAGTGTGTTGCCAATTTACATGTGCACATACCAAAAGTGGCAATATTTTAAGTACAGGCAGTCCCCGGGTTACGTACAAGATAGGGACTGTAGGTTTGTTCTTAAATTGAATTTGTATGTAAGTCGGAACTGGTACATATTGTAGGGGAAACTCTAGCCAAACATTTCTCCAGAGCTCAGTTTTATTCTCCCACACCTCACTTCCCTCAGTCCTTTATTCTCAAGTTGAGGTGTCTGCTGAGAAAAGCCGCTCTGCGTCTCCCAGGTCTGCTGTGGGGGGGGGGGGGGAGGGCACTAGCTTCGCGTCTCCCTGGTCTGCTGGGGGCAAGCAGCTAGTGCGGGGTTGCCTCACCCCATTTGTAAGTAGGGATCCGATGTAAGTTGGATCCATGTAACCCGGGGACTGCCTGTATTCAAAAGGCATTGCCCTTCTTCCAAATACAAGAGAAATGAAACTTACACTTCAATATACAGTGTAACTCCAACAAGTTATTTAATTCAGGTTGAATCTCTATTAACCAGGACTCTCTCGTCTGGCAACAATCCATGGTCTGCCACGGATGCTGCAGGACCAGAGACTGCCAGTGAAGGGCTGGTGGACAGGAGTCCTGCAGGCTGGGAAGCCTGCCCTGGCTCACAGCACCAGGACTTCCCAGTGAGACCAGAAAACCCAGTGGGAAGCAGCAGGGCTGCTGGGTCCTGGCAATGGGGCCAGCAGCAGTGGGGGAGCTGGTCTCTGGCTGGTAGCAAAACCAGAGCTAGGAGGGGCCAGTGTCAAAATACTCAGAATGTTTTTATTTACCAAAAACACAGGAGAATCTATTCTATGCACATTATCTTCTTCCCTATAACTTCTTTCATAGGTCTATTAAATCTACATCTCTAAAGAAAACCATATTGAAATGCATGTTCTATAATATTTGTGCTGTCCATGTTCTACAATATTTGTGCTGGTTGAAATGTTTCATTCAAAATTATTTTGAGAAAAGATGCCTTTAAAAACACACAAAACTTTAATGGGAAGCTTTCTGAAAATTTTCAGTTTTTTTTATAAGAATGACCTGATTATAAAAACAAAACCAAAAAATCCATACACCCCAGATTTTCTCCATTTTATTTCTTTCCTTATCTTTTTAAAAATTTCCTCCTATTTTCTTTTTAATTTTCTCACTGAAAACTGGGTAAGTGGCAGGTATAAAGATGAAAAGGAAGGAGAAAAGGAAGAAACTCTGAATAATAAAAGAAACACAACCCCCTGAAATGTTCTGAATTTTCAATAAAAAAAACTTCTCATTTACCAGCACATTGTTGGAACATTTCATTTTATGAAAATTTTAAAATGGTGAAAACTTTTCATACTTAACAAAAATTTAACTTTTTTTCAACCAACTCTGCATTAAAGAAAGAGTTATATGAATGGGATGGAATCAAGGATGTGTGACAAAATATAATTATGTAGTATTCAGGGTGTTCATCTATGGGAACATCTCTGTTAAATTTTAGTCTTTGTTATGGAGCTATACACTTAAGCAATTTTTAACCTAAGTTAATGACATTTGGTTTGTGGATATTTCCTACGTGTGAGTATATGTTTTTCAATAAGTAAATCAAGGTTTTGGGGACCCAGGGCTTAAAATAGATGGAGGACTAGAGAAAGGAAAGTTGAGAAGGGGAACTATAGAAGTGGTCAGAGGAACATCTTTTGGTCTGAAAATTTAAAAGTAAAGAAAAGAAAAAAAAGAAAAAATCATTCCTACACTTCCAGCTTGCTTTGTCTCTGAAACTAAAGGCAGCAGCCCACTGAGAGCCTGAAAATCTTCAAGCACCAACTGCACAAATCTTGTGTTATTTAAAGTTTTCTCTGTAGGGAGTGCTGAGGGAATGACTGAATTGCAAAACTGGCTGAGCTGAGAGACTGTCCTCTTGATGAAGAATGCTTGTGGCTTACCCTGAAGAAATGTATTGCACAACCCATTTTCTGCTCAAAATAGCTGAAACAAAATCAGGTTGTGCACCCTTAATTTTGCGCCATTGTGCAGATTCATTATGATACTGTAGTTACATAATCATATACTATTTTTCCAAAGGACTTTGGCTCATTCAGCCTGGAAGATGGATGGTGTTCTTGGAATGAATCAAGATTGTAAATCCTTTGTCTCGTTTATTGCAGATCTTGGAAGATATTTACATGTTAGGTTTATGAAGGTCCAAAGCCCAGCCAATGCTAAAGGCCTACCCCTTCATTCAACAGGTAGAAGACAAGGCTCCAGATCAAAACTGGAGGTAGCAAATGAAAACAAAACAAAACAAAACAGGGATAGGAGTGAAAATTCAATGTTAAAAATTATAATCCCAGGGAGGACATCAAGTAGAAAAGCTAAGAGGTCGGTGGATGTCACTTAAAAAACTCTACCTGAGGCATGACCAGATAAAGGACTGGAATAGGCTCCACAGTTGCAGAGCACTTCCCTTCCCTGGTCACCTCCTACATCTTCCTCCTCCTGCCCAGTGCCAGGAAGAGATTGATAAGGAGGTCTTGAAGCTTTGTGGGACACAGAAGATGTGTGGGAAAGTGTAGTCAGAACCTGAGTAAGAAAAGTGGAGGGGCTGGAAGAGGAGCTGCAACCTTACGCATCCTACATAAATGTCTCCTTACCACACAAAAGGACACATTTCAGGGGAGTACATGAACAAGCAGGAGCATGCTTATACTCATGGCTCCATGGAGGAGTTGTTGGAAGGTGTATAAGAAATGAGGCAGGGGATTACAGAAAAAGAAAGAGGTTCCTCATTTTGGCTATGTCTAGACCACAAGCCTCTTTCAAAAGAGAGCATCTAGACTACAAGCAGGTTTTTCGAAAGAGAGAGCGACTTTTTAGAAAGATAGTCTAGATGCTCTCTTTCAAAAATCACAGTTTGCATTTAATAGCACCTTTTTTCAAAAGAGTACTTTTGAAAAAAGGCATTATTCCTTGTAAAATGAGGTTTACCGTGATAAAAAAAACCTGCCGTGTTCTTTCAATTTATTTTTGAAAGAATGCAGCTGCAGACTAGACGCAGGTAAAGATTTTTCAAAAAAGGCCACTTTTTTTGAAAAATCCCTGTAGTCTAGATACACCCTAAATGGGTGCCTAACTAGAGACATCTGGAATCTGAGCACAGACAACTGCACTTGATGTAAACAAACAAAGTGCTATCCAATTCAAACTGTTCCGAAACGTAGACTTCTCCAGTTGTGCCCCCCACAGTTAGTATACACTTTTGATAATAATCTCTCTATGCCTCAGTTCCTCATCTGTAAAGTGGGATTAATAATGCTTCCTCACATCTCTCAGAGGGACTGTGAAAAAAATTAATATTTGTAAAGCAAAGTTTGTGACAATGAACTCCATAAAAAAGCCATGAAGAAATGAACAATTCTCTATTCAAAGAAGGATTTCAGTGAGGTAAAAGCTTGTGGCCAGACATGGAACAATGAGGTTAAATACTAAATAGCACTTCATTCAATGATCACCACCTAACACATGCCCTAAATGAGAGAAACAGCCTGAGGAAAAAATAGCACATGATCATTTAAACAAATCCTGGATACTTCTGTCTACACACAAGGGGACTTAATTCTGGCCTTTCCTAACTTCTAAGTATTTGTTTGTGAAACATTAACATTGAAAATTCATTTTGGTGTTTATTACACAGTACAGTAGAGTTCACTTTCAATGTGGTGAGAAGGAAAGTGGGAATGGGGAGACGCAGTAAAGATCAGAGCTGGAAAGAGATTTTTAGTTGCTTGAAGACTTAAATGAAAAGAAAAGAAATAAAGAGACTATTCACTTGTTGAGTATTCTTGGGTTTATAACATCTGTAATGCTGATTCACCAGCTCACTATTTGTTTCAGTGAGCTAGAGTGTGAGAGATTGCATTTCCTGATGATGATACACCAGTGATACACCTATCTGATCCTGCGAGTCTAAGTGCATATTCACACTGCAATTAGATACCCGGAGCTAACCAAAGACAGCTCACTTGCTCTTAGCACTTAGGCTAAAAGGCTGTTTAATTGTGTCATAAACATTTGGGCTCAGGCTGTATCCTGAGCTCTGGTATCCTCCCATCTCAGAGAGTCCTAGAAAGAATGCTGGCATGAAGCATGTCTCTCTCATCAACCAAGATTGGCCCAATAACAGATACAAACTCACTCAGATTGTGTCTCTTCATTGCAATTAAACAATTCCTTACCCCGATCCCCATGAGTTTTTACTTGCACTGTAGACACATCCTTAGCTGTAATAGCTAATAAACAATAGACCTGTATCTCAACTGTTTGCAGTCAGTTCTCATTACTACATCTATTGTTATCAACAAACTGGATCTTGTACGAAAAATCAGGCAGCTGTGACTGGTTATTTCAGACTTCCTTACTGAAGCAAAATTCCCATTCAAGTCATTGTGAGTTTTGCCTGAGAAAAAAATGCAAGACTGAACACTTTATCAGAAATGACAGGTAGTATAAATAAAAGAAATTCTGAGGTTTTCAAAAATTGGAACCTTTATCTAATCCATTCTCAAACTTGCTGTTCTTTTTAAGCCCTGTCTTAACTCCAGGGTAATTCTCTCAGCCTGATTGTCAAAAACATCACACAGCTTCCCAGATGTCCTACCCATATTTTTCCCAGTAACAGCTACATCTGCTCACCCTCCTTTTACAAGCTGTTCTTCCCATCTAATGACCCCTCCCCTAGTTGATTGCATCTTTATACCAGATGCTCTTCTACATCAACCGTTGCTCTTTTGAAACCCGCCATTGCAATCCTATGGCCTGCAGCTCATGGGTACAGTAATTATTATTGTGCATTCAAAACACACAAAACAAAATAAAAAATACGTTATTAGTAGATTTCATGTTTTGATATATGTCTATGGAGCCACTACAAACCTGCTAAATTCCACTAGAGGGTGTAGTGGCCATTTGAAGCAAAAAGGAAAAAAAAAAGCTACACAAGTGAAACTTACTAGAAGATGAATCCTATTAAAAAAAATATAATTAAAGTTTCTTCCTATTATTTTTATTTTGCATTTCTCATCACCTTCTTCTGAGATTTCAGTACCATATTATATACTTCCCTGCCTGACAGAAAGCAAAGAATGCTGGGAGACAGTAAGGATAATCCTATTACAGGCTTTCACGCCTAGTACATGTGATTAACAGTTACTGTTTATGATGGTGACATATAAGAGACAATAAACGAGTCTGGAAACTGGTTAAAAGCAAGAAAAAGCATGCAGCCTTTAGATAAGTTAAATCCTTTGTTTTAATCCTAGGTTCATGTGTGTTAGACCCATGAATACAAGACTCTGAAAATGATTTTAAAATAATGTGACATAAAAAATATTCATAAAACTTTGGGTTCTTGCCCAGATTGCAATTGAAAATGATTTGCTGTTTCTTTCGATTTAAAAATGGTGCAAACATCATAAATTGCAACCATGACGAGGGGTAAAATTTCCCTAAGTTCATCTATGTGGTATCAGTTTAAACAGATTGCTCATTGGTGTGGCTGAGGTGAACTCAAGGATCCTTTTAAAAAGTGAACGGCCTGTGAATGATATAATCTCTCTCTCTAAAAAAAAGCTTTTCCTGTGACAGAATGACATCACCACATCATCAGTGTCATCAGCGTCAACAGGCTCTCTCAGCGAAGCAGAAGCAGCCAGAGAAGGGGGAAGTAGGTGAGCATAGCGAGCAGAGGGTCCAGCCCCCCTAGTAGTCTAATAAATAAAGGAGAATGTTTGTATGTTTTTGCACTAATAACTTGGGGTATGTCTACACTACCACCCTAGTTCGAACTAGGGTGGTTAATGTAGGCAACCAGAGTTGCAAATGAAGCCCAGGATTTGAATTTCCCGGGATTCATTTGCATATTGCCAGGCGCCGCCATTTTTAAATGTCCGCTAGTTTGGACTCCATGCTCGCGGCTACACACGGCATGAACTAGGTAGTTCGGATTAGGCTTCCTATTCCAAACTATCGTTACACCTCATGGAACAAGGTGTACCAGTAGTTCGGAATAGGAAGCCTAATCCAAACTACCTAGTTCATGCCGCGTGTAGCTGCGGGCACGGAGTCCGAACTAGCGGACGTTTAAAAATGGCAGCGCCATGAAGCCCAGGAAATTCAAATCCCAGGCTTCATTTGCAACTCCGGTTGCCTACATTAACCACCCTAGTTCGAACTAGGGTGGTAGTGTAGATGTACCCTTGGGCACTAGAAGAGCTACAGCAACCAAATTTTGCATGGGGTAACCTTTCCTCCAGGAGAAAGTTTTAAGGTACTTTTGGCAGTATGGGGAGGAGTGGCTTCCTGGGGGAAATGGCGGGGACAGTCACTCACTAAGGCTGGTGGCAACGGAGAGAGCCCGGCACCTGCTCACCGTGGCCTGCAGGAGAGGGGAGCCCCTGGCGCAGCCACATGGTGTGGCAGGTAGCAGGGTGGAAGTTTCGGGGTGGGCAGTGGGGTCATTGCCCCCATGGCACCTGCAGCCCAGGCATGAGCTGGGATGCTCCGCCCACCCTAGGTCCCATTCTCGCCCCCTCCCATCCCTCACACAGGGCACCCATAGCAGGACTCCACCACCTGCCCTGAGCAATGCGGGGTAACTCCAGCTAATTAAAGCATAATAGTCTTTGTGTGGCATGTAAACAGAAGGTTTAAAATTCTTCCTCCTACTAATCTGTACCTCAGCCTTTCCTGGGCTAACCAGTTACCTGTAACCCTTATCCTAGTCAGGAGCTACCCTCAATCCTAAAGTTTAAGACTAGGCCACAACCTCCCAGCTGAACCCTAGCTCTAACCAGTGGCCAGTAATTGGCCCCTATCAAATCTTAACCGGACACTGACCATAAATCTAGCCAGGAACACCATCTGCCCCATCTATAAACCTTACCCAAGTCAAATATTGCGGGTCAACTCTACCGCTAGTCAGGGCAACCCTCCACCTCTAACCTTAAAACCTTCATTAGCGTCACTGACCAGGTTCAGTGCTAATCCTTGTCCCAGGCAATCATCCAACACTGACCGTAATCCTGTCCTAGGACCACCATGTTGCCCAATCCTAAATCTAGCCTGAAGCCACTAACCAAGCTTTGATTTGTCAGCCATCTTATCCCTAGCCCAGGGTAACCAACTTTGTCCAATTCCTAGCTGTAGTTCTAGGTGGTCATCCTAGCCCAATCCAAGCCCAGAGTGAGCATCAGAACCTAACCCTGGCTCTAAACCATCAACAGGCTATACACCTAATCTTATTCATGGACCACCAACATCTCCCAACCCTGTCCATAACTCAACCTCTGAATCCAGTCTTGACTCAAACCCTGGTCCCATGACACTACTCAGTCCCAACCCAAGCCATAAACCCAAAGTACCCCAATTCTTGTATGGGTCAGTCCCAAATTTGCCCTAAGGCCATCATCAGGTACCCAGCCACAATTCCCCCCAAACTCTAAAACTGACCTGGTGTCACCATTCAGCCTCAGCCCTAGCCTTAACATAGGATCACCAATGGGCAGCACTTCTAATCTGGATCCTCCATCCAGCTCCAACACTAACTCTTCCCCTGGCATATCATCTTCTCCCAGCCCTACCCATATATAGAGAATTACACCTCCTCATCCCCATCTCATCCTTTTTTGCCATCAATCTGGCTCAATCCTGAGACAACCATCCCCACCCTACCTTTAGCTCTTGACAAATAATTTGCCCAAATTAAACTTGTCAAGCATTAACTAGCACCACCTTAACTGTACCAAAGAGCCAGTGACCAGTTTTCATTCTAACTCTAATCTCTGCCAACCAACAGTCTGAAAGGAAGAACCAACCAACAAGGAAGAAACATTTGTTATAATGAAATCTGTCACTATCAACAAAATCTCCCTAATTTTAGCACTGTTAACAAAATCCATTGTTTTTGGAAAGGACAGTTAGGCTTTGTCTAGACTTCAGGCTTCTTGCGCAAGAAGCTTTTTGCAGAAGAGATCTTCTGCAAAAACTTCTTGCTCCACACTGCAAAAGCGCATCGGAAAAATGATGCGCTTTTGTGCAAGAGAGCATCCAGACTACATGGACACTCTCTCCCAAGAAAGCTCTGATTGCCATAAACAGAATGGCCACCAGGACACCTGTGCTTCTTCTGATAGGCTGTTTTTGTGCAAAAAAAAACCTGTTTCCCATCTACACACATCTTTTTGTGCAAGAGTTCTTGCACAAAAAGGAGTTATTCTTTGTAGAAAGAGGACTACTTATATCACAAACACCCCTCCGTCTGCTGATTCATTGTACATTTTCTTGCACAAAAACGCACTTGAAGTGTGGACGCTCCACAGGTTTTTAAACAAAAATGGCCATTTTTGCACAAAACCCCTGTAGTGTAGATGTAGCCTTATTGAACAGTAACACCTAACACCACTAATTTTCTTAGAATCATACAGCTGGAAGAGACCTCAGGAGGTCAAGTCAAAACCCCTGCCCAAAGTAGGACCGACCCTACTAAATCATCCCAGCCAGGGCTTTGTCAAGCCGGGACCAGGGATGGAGATTCTACCACCTTCCTAGAGAACCCATTACTGTGTTTTACCATCTTCCTACTGAAATAGCTTTTCCTAATATCCAACCTAGGTCTCCCCCTTTTATTGGGATCTTCATATTTATTTGACTACAATTATTTGGGTTTAGGTTTTACTATCATATGGAAACTGCTCTGAAGAAGTTGACTGATGGTATCCCCATTGAAATTGCTGACAATCAGATTTTGATTCTTGTTTAAATGGTACGCTGCTGAAGTAAGCTGATCAATTTTATATAAAAGGACCTGTTGATATATGTGTGGTTTGTTGCTGTATATCACTGGGGTCGCTTTCTTTCTGGGCATTACCAAAGGTTATGCTTACATAATTGCTATGAGGTTGCCCTTTTTCCTTATGCCAACTAGGATGTTGTCTATGTCTAGGATTTGGACTAATTGTATTTGAAGGTCCATTTTTATTTTTAAGGTGTATTTGGGAGGCTGTTGAAAAAGCAGGTATTTTAACATTATAATGCAACTAGAGCATGACAAATTGCATTCATAAATACATAATTAAAATGAGAGTTCCTTGAAGATCAGGTTAAAATTACCCTTGATAATAACTGTTCCTAATTAAACAGAATGAATATATTTCATGTTACTGTGGTGGGATAAATGAATGAATGCAAAGGAGTGTGTATAAAGTTGAATATGGTATCTGAAACAATTGGATCAAAGGATAAGCACAACCCCTCCCCCCACACACACATGCACGAACCCTGCTGAATTACTGAAAAAGAGTATTCCAATGGGCTGCAAAGGATGCACCTTTGAAAAAATTTAGCTCCTCTGTGAATGAAATAAATGTTACTTAAGAAGAGCTTCTTTGGGGAATACAGAGAAGAAATTTTGCCCCTTTGACATTGTTCTCTCTATTCTTACAGATTTGTGAGAAATAGTATTTTTGATGTTGAGGTGACAGAGATTTGTCCACTTCCACTTCCACAAGATTTTATTTTTTTCCTTGGGCATTGTATATCCTTGTGGGTTTCCATGACTGAAACATTGACAATTTAAACTCTGTGCCCACTCCACTTCACTATATATTTGCACCCAAAACACAAAATAGCAGAGGCCAATCATAGAATGGATCCAATTGTAGCTACTCAGTCAGAAAAATGGGAGATACACAGAAGGACCAATTTTTTATAAGACTTTACATTTAATATCACAAAAATCTTCACTCTTTCCTTTCACTTCAAATGAATTTGAATCCTGGCCTCCGAAAAGAGAATCTCATGGAGATCTTGATGTCTGCCCACTTTCAACTTCTCCCATGAGTGGTAGAATACAATTTAGCCTCAAGTAATTCTGGAAAAGAAAACAAAACCAGTTGGACATTAGGGAATAACATTCTGTAAGATACAATTTCTTTCGAAAGTGAAGCAGAGGAAATCTAATTCAAATAATACTGTTTCACTGCTGTTGCGTTCAGCATTTTCCACAAACAAACAAACAAACAAATGTATTGACAACTTGGCTGAGGAGGCTGGTAATGGGATTCATGTGTTGCTAACAAATCTGATACCATACAAGCATACCCCAAATGCTCACACTCTAATTCCTAAAGCCCACACACTAAGCAACATCACAATTTGCTCCCAGTTGACATTCTTGTCAGAAGTTTCTTCAAAAAACATGAGGTCTGAACAAGTCATAGAGTTTCATCTACACTCTCAATCCAGAGTTGTGTCTATTATAAGGCACATTATTTGGATTGTGAATGGAAAAAGTTTTATCATCTGCAATCAGAGTAAAACATTAAAAAAATAGAAGATTTTTGTTTATAAACAGTGACAATTGGAAAAAATTTTGAAACAATTTTTCAAAATATATTTAGTCCCCTTACTATAGGAGCCTCTGACTTTTACTGGGAGGATTCTTTGTGCTGCAATCCAGCACTAGAGATTACAACTCCCATGAGCTCTTGGAAAAAAGGAGGGGAAAACTCTTGCTGTCCTCCAGGAGTGTAGGGAGAGAATTGGGACCAGGGCGGGGGAGAGGGGACTCCATTTTTGGAGAGAGGAGACAGATTGCTGGAATGGAGCCTTTCCCATGCCAGGAGCTGCTGTTGGAAACTAGAGCCTTCTGCTGAGAGCTTGCTGGGGCTTGAATCTAGCAGGCTGCTTCACAGGCTATTGGTGTAATTGTCCCTGAAGGGGAAAGACTTTGGCTGTCTCTACACTACAAAGAAAAGTTGGAAAAAGATACGCAAATTGCGACGTGCAATTTGCGTATCCTTTTCTGCTTTTCTTCAGAAAGAGGCCTTTCTGACATTTGGCCCATCTACACAGGGTCAAATGTCGGGGGAAAATTCTTTTTCGGAACATCTCTTCTTCCTCATAAAATGAGGTTTATAGGGATGCCGAAAAAACATGTCTGCTTTTCCAAAATTATTTTTGGAAAAGCAGACACATTCCTTGGACATGGCAGAGCTTTTCTGAGATACCTCCAGTATCCCGGAAAAGCTCTGTAGTCTAGAAGTGCCCTTTGGCTGTGTCTGTGGCTGAGAAGAGCTTGCATAGCCTTCATGTGCACCCATGCAAGCAAGTGTCTGGGACTCTAAATCCAGAGGTATGAACACTCTGAGGTGGGATAAAGGGTAGCAGTGTAAATGCCAGTTAGATAAGTTTCCTTTATTTCTGTGTACTTTGTTAATTGATTTTATTCACTTTTAGTCTCTTAAGCCCTGTTTCTTTAAGTTGTTAAGTAAAGGTTAATCAATTAGATGTATATTATTTATAATTATTGTTTTGGAGTTAGATCAGATTATTACTGGAATAATTTTATTCCTGGAAGCTCCCAAGGCACACCATTAAGTGTGTACAGGGCCAACCAGGTGGAGGCATCATCATTGTAGATTCCTTTAGGAGCGAGGGGATGGATAGGGAATCTCCAACTATACAACATCACCAGGGGAATATTCAGGACCTCCTTTTATGTTAAAAACATCAGGTGACCAGGCACACGGATGAGTGTCGTCTTCTCCCGAGTAAACCAGGAAGGAAAAAGGGGGGTTAGATATAAAATTCCGGTTAAGTGTCTCTCATAATTAAAATAATCATGTGACATATAAAAGTGCTGACAAGTTTAATGCAGATGGAAAAGTGAAAAAGGTTTCATTATTGCAGTTGGTGCACCTTGCTTTCTTGTAACAAGCATTCTTGAGAAAAATTAGTCCCTTATCAAAAGAAGATAATTTGGATTGAAGAAATCATCCAACTTGATACAGACGTTGTAAAAGAAGCAAATTAGTGCCCATTAAAAAAGGGAGCATGCTTCTTGTATTATAAAAGTCTACATGTCCAGCAAGATAGTTAAAGGGAAAATCTTTGTTAACCAAGGATTAGTTGGACTTCCAAGCCAGGTTGGACCTCCCTGGTCTGGCACCTTCAGGACCCAACCAGATGAGGGATTTTACCAGACCAGGGGAGGTTATATCTGGCCCCCCTGCTGATGGTCTCCCAGCCAGCACCCACCTTCCCCCTGCAGCCAGCTCCACTGCCCTGTTGGTCTCCCCTCCCTTCCCTGCTAAGCTGGGGGCCAGCTCCCAGCACACCAGGCTCCCAAGTCTGCCAGCAGTCCAGCTGGGGCACACCGGGCTCCCTGTCCCACCAGGCAGCTCCATGTCAGACTATGGCCCTGCCTGGTAGCCCATCTGGATTGCGCCTGGCAACCCAGCTGTGGCACACCAGGAAGCCCAGGTACAGGGAGCCCAGGAGCCAGCCCTTCACCAGGACTCTCTGATCTCTGTTGACAGACCAGAGAGTCCCGGTTCAACCTGTATAATGAATATTGCACAAACTCTGTCACAAATGTCTATTATCTGATATCATCTACCATATGATGCAGTATTTGATACCCAATGTTTATCAATTGTCTGTCCAGAAAGTTTCACTCATCAAGTCTGGAAACAAAAAACAGTCATATGAATTAGGCCTTTTCTGGGACTGGGACCACACCGTGATTCCAGCCTTTGATTTCTAGCCTTCTGTGCGGCTGCACTAATAGAAGCACTAGTGTAGACAGTAATGCACATTATTTGCTCGTCTAGAGATTGAAACTGCTGGAAATTGATCCTCAGGGCAGCTGAATCAGACCACAGCAGAGATATTAGACTGATCAGAAACTATTCACAAATAGAAAAAGAATAGATGCATTCTGATAATTTATTTACAATAACTAATTAACTCCACTGGTACATCATACTGGAGAAAATGTATTTATTTTATACTTATGGATTTACGTGATATGTAATTAATATTACATCAGCCAAGTAATGTCTATTATTTTTAGTGTTACTAAGTTAGTGTTACTAAGTTTTCTCTTTGCATTCTCAACTAATACAAATAATTAATGGATGCCTAAATTGTGAATTGGGGGGAATAGTCTCTTAGGGTATGTCTACACTATGGGCTAAGGTCGAATTAAGATGTGCAACTTCAGTTACGTTAATTGAGTAGCTGAAGTCCAAGTACCTTAACTCGATTTTTGGTGCTGTCTACACTGCAGGAAGTCAAAGGGAGAACACTCTCCCTTCAACTTCCCTTACTCCTTGTGGCAGCAGGACTACTGGCATTAATTGGAGCATCCCTCTCAGTTCAAATTAGCGTATCTTCACTAGACCTGCTAATTCAAACCCTGGAAGATCGACAGCAGCAGCTTTGACCTTCTCTGTAGTGTAGACATACCCTTAATGCTATTACTATTCTCTTTCTTCTCTGTCCAACACAGCTCCGGTAGCAGCTGCCTGACTGGCACTCTCACCTACCTGATTCTTGAGCAGTGAAATGTTATTAATTACTTGTTTTCTGGTGATGACTTAAACCATGTGTGTGATACACCACAGAGACCTGGCTCAGATGGAGTAATTATCCTGTCAGAAGTTTATTGGCTCCAGCATCTTCAGGAGCTCAGAAAGGTTGAGATCCAACTAATTTCTAGTCCACTTTTCCGTGAATTTATCAAAGAAAACTGGAAGTGTCAGTTTCAACATTTCAGTCCACAGACCCAGTTATGAAGTATATGAAACCCTAGGTATGAATCCAAGATTACTCAAAGTATAAGGACTTACATGGAGAGAATGGATCCTGTGCTGGTATGCAGGCTCACCTTTCCTTTCTCTGGGTATCAATTGTCCAGATCTATGTAATGTACCTCTCCAAAACAATTAAAGCTGAGAACAATTGATTCGACTGCTCTATTCTCTGCATTCTTACATCTTGTTCTGATTTACTGAAGTTGCTGAGAGAAAAAGGATGTTTAATTGTCAGTAACCTCTGAAAAGAATGGGATGTATGCAGTGCTTGCCAGTAGTGTCTGCCAGTTACTGTTCACAGCGTTTCTAATAAACAATGCAATGTATCTAATTCTTGACAGCTCTACTGTCTTATATAAGAAGTTACACTTTCTTCAGGGAAAAGAATACAGTATCATCAACAGATATGTCCTATATAGATATCTCCTGCTTCCTTATGCAACAGTACTAGACCCATTAATGGATAATATGTTTTTAAGATAAGCAAATTCAATAATTCTGTGTTTATTTCCTTGATCAGTGGATTACCTAATATCTATGTCTTATGTCTATTTTATGGTTATGGCTACACTTCCAATTTATGCTGGTATAACTGTGTCACTCAGGCCTGGTCTATACTACAGTGGAAGGTCAAATTAAGAGATGCAACTCCAGCCATGTTAATTACATAGCTGGCAATTCAAGTTTCCACACCAACCACATAGCAGGAGGAGTAAATGCTCTCATCGGCTTCCCTTACTCCACATGAGGAGGCGTACCAGTACCAACTGGGATGCCCTTTGAATTCGATTTAGTGGGGCTTCACTAGACCCGCTAAATTGAACCCCAAAAAATCAACCATGACAGTGTCAATCTTTCGCGTCGTGAAGATGTGGCCTCTGAGTGTGGAAAGTCCATGCCCCTGAGCAACTCAGTTATACTGACCTAACTTCCAGCATAGACAGCATTCTCCCATCAACATATCTCAGGGAGGTGGAGTACCTGCACTGAAGAAGTACTTCTGTCAACAAAAAGTCTTTACTAAGTGCTACAATGGTGTAGTTGCAATGGTATAATTGAATACCCCCTGCCCCCGAGAAGGATATTTGATTTCTCCAGGAAGCATGGATGTATAGACTTACTGGACAAATACATCTTATAATTGGTATTAATTATTCCCCAATTGAAATGTTTTTGTATTCCCTTAGAATCCCCTTATTAGGACATTGACATTTTCCTTATTTTAGCAAGTGTTTCTGAAAGGTTTGCTGCATTACAGCTATAATTCCTGTGCAAAATCCTGCATTTTGCAAGAAACTTTGTGTTTAGCATCAGGTGAGGCAGCAATGATGGAGATTTCTTTGTTGAATGTTTGTAATGACCTTCTCCTTTCCTTTCACCAATATTTATTTTCTCTGCTAACCCAGTTGGGGTTGCTCACAACATTTAATATTTGGCATTTGTTCAGCATATTAGGAATATTGGATCATAACCTCTGGCTGAGACCTACATGGGTTGAAATTATGTTACATAGACACATTGGCAATTTTTTTATAAGTAATAAATGTGCCCATTCTGTTCCCTTCTCAAGTAGATTGTGTTGATTCATTTGGCTTCAGTGTGGTCTTCTTTTGGATTCCCTATGTTGCCTCAGGCTATATTAAATAATGATAGGTGCCCGTAGTTATTTGAACTTGTCATAGTGCAGGAGCAAAAGTGGAGGCCTTGTAACGTTGGAGCTGAAAATAAGGCCCTGAATTAATTGCAGGGTTCAGGCATGCAGATGAAGATTTGTGAAAAGGGAAATACATGTTCAAACCCAATAAGAGGGTAACAGGCACGTTCAGGAATAGAGAAAGTGACTTTCCAAATAAATTGTTTTTATACTATTAATCAGGGTGGTTAAGCACTGGAATAAATTGCCTAGGGAGGTTGTGAAATCTACATCATTGGAGATATTTAGAGCACGTTAGATAGACATCTATCAGGTCCTGCTGCAAGGGGACTAGAATTGATGGCTTCTCGAGGTTCCTCCTAGTTCTAGTAGTCTATGATTCTATGAAAACAATGATTAGCTCTGTAGCACCTCCTTAGAGACTAACATATATATATATATATAGTAGCATGAGCTTTCATGTGCAAAACCCACTTCCTATGATTCTGAGTTCAATGCATGAGTGTTTGCTACTTTTCTTTAAAGGAAAGAAGTACTACAGCACATTTGAAAAAAGACCCCACAGAGCTTAAACTTCAGAGGTTCTGATCATCCACATATCTAACTGTGGGAGCAGCGAGATTTTGGTACTTTCGAACATCAGGCCCTTAATATGCAGTGTAGAGCTGTAAAGCTGTTGAGAGTAGGAGCACCATTCCGATCACGGTCTTACAGATCAGGCACAAAGTTGGCACCTAACAGATCTAGATTCATCTGTGCCAGAAATGTCATCTAGGGCCTCATTTTCAATTATATTTAGGCATCTAAAAATGCAGATAGGTGCCTACTGGAATTTTAAAATGTAATTAAGGAAATTAGGCATCTAACTCTCATTGATCTGCAGCTTAAGCACCTTTGAAAGTCCCACTAGGCACCCACCACATCTGGTCCTGAGGGTATATCTACACTACACAGCTTTTAGGGTCAGGGCTATGTTGACACATCCACTGTGTGTGGGGGCATTTTTGCTGTTAAGTTCTAGCCCTTATGAAGTGAATTTGCTTTGTGGGCAGGAGAGCACTCCTTTGGACCAAGCACTGTTTACACTAGTACCTGCCCTGGCAAAGCTGGGGACTTGAGGGTGTAAAGTACCTGTAAAGGACAAAAGCGTTGTCACTCAATTGCCAGTGTAGACAAAGCCTTAAGTCAATGGGAATCTTTCCATTGAGTTCAAGCTTTGAATGAGACACTAAGGGGGTTGAAAGCAAACCTTTAATCTTCCTTTTTCAGATTTCCTTTATCAGTCTTGTCTATTTAGAATGTGAGGTCTTTAGAGTTTTTTTCAGACTATGTTTGCACTGTGCCTGGTAAAGTGGTGTGCTAATTTGTGTAGATGCTTTTCAACACTTCCAAAATACCAGTAATGATACTAGTAATATTTCCAGATCTATCCATTCCTATACTTACTCGTTCTGATTTTTCTTTCACACAGTTATATTTACCACCATGTGAGTATAATCTGGTCCATTGTTCCTGATGATAGGCATCAAAGTCAAAGAATTATATAAAAATAAAGTATTAAAAGTGACTGACATTCCTATCTGCTCGCCAACATTTCTAATGAAAATCCATCATTGTTTGAGACATCCTCTTTACAGCTGGTCAGAAAATTTTTGATAAAAACCAAAAGGGTTGGTTTCTGACAAGTTTTTCAATTCCAAATAATTTTGAAAATAAACTTGAATAAAAGTTTGTTTTGCCATTTTCTAAATGAAAAATTCTGGTTTAGGGTTCCAAGTGATTTTTATTTAAAAATTAGGGCTATTTGATGTAAAAAAAAACCCCCAAAACCCTTAAAAAGAAAAGGAACATTTTGAAATTATCTAAACAAAACTTAAGTTTACCCAAACAAACAAAAGTATTAGATATTTAGTTTGCAAACATTTTTGAGATTTTGGTTTTCGACCCACTTTGAGATTGAAGAAAAATTAGGAAATCCCACATTTCTGCAGGATGGGAAAACTGTTTTCTACCCAATTCAGATTTCTTTATCCCTACATAGGCAAAAGAGGAGATACTGTCCCATTTTGAGTCAATGAGCAAATTTTATTACATTGGTCTCTTTTCCCTCATTTTTCAGTGCTACACAACAGATCTTTTGACACAGATGATTGAGAAATGATACACAGATGACTGAGAAACGAGCACTAACACTATTTTTAACTTAGCCTGCTGTAACAAATGTTCAAGACTGGAGTGATAAATAAGGAAGAGTCTTCAAAACACTTTATTGCAGAAGATACTAATAAATAAATAAATACTCTGATTATGGGTCAAATTCTGATCTTCTTATTTATGTTAGTGTCTGTGGTACTAGCACTGTTTATTTCTGAATGCTTTTCAAATCATAGTAGAGGATGCATTTAGAAGAAATTAATCCTGTTCCTCAAATCTTTTCCTGACCTTTCATCCGTGATTTACAATAATAAAAGATTTGTGATTCTGCACATAGCATAATCTTTCCTCCCAAAAATAAAAATAGCACATGGATAATTAGGAAACACTTAACATCAAATTAGGAACACTTTAAAATTATAGTACATCAATTCGTTTCATACAGTAGGCCTACATATTTCCTCATTCATAATGAATGGAATCTTTATAATTAACATTATTCCCATGCATGAGGACTATAATATATCATGCATGCTTATGTGTCTGATTAGTTCTTTGTGACATTAACAGTCCAGCAGATAATTTACGTTTTTTTCCTTATCAAAAGCAAAACCTAACAAGCATATTCTTTGACTTGTTGAAAGTAAACTCATGAACTGAATTTGAAACAATCTCAATTATTTACCAGGAACAATGAAAGCAGGAATGAATTTTAAGTCCCTTTCTGTAACTGGGATTTGCTTGGATTTTCCAAGGTTTGTTACTTTGTTCTAAACTAAGACTGACTTGATCTGTTCATCACCACTGAATTACTCCACTTAACTGATGAAATACTACTGGTTTCAATGCAGTGGCAAATCATGTTATTCCTTTCTCTCTTTCTCTATGGAAGTCCTCAGTAATCAAAATACTTGAGCTCATCTGTAGTATCCGAGCTACCAGAATAAAAATAGGAAATCAAACAGTATGTTTTAAAAATTGGTGACTTTTTGTTGTTTTCCAGACAATTATGTCCTTTTGAGGAGATATGAATCATGACCGATGTGTGTCAGAGTAGTGGGAACCAAGAGCTGAACCAGCACTCTGACCACTTAAATAGCAATTATTTCCCACCCCTGAAGGGCCTGACTATGCTTATTTAGTGGATTATAATAAGCTGGGGAAGACAAAAGAGCTTATTAGACCATTTGCAAAGAGTGCAGAAGAAGGCACAGAAAGGATATTCTGGAAGGAGAAGCTGGCTAATAGAACAAGTTTCAAGAAGGAACTCTGAGTGCAGAGATTTCATCTCAGCTGAGGACTGAGGAGAAAACTGATGCTGTAAATTGGGAGGCATATGGGTCAGTAAAGTGGTAGATTGAATAATGTAAATAAACTACTTGTTGATGATTAAGAATTGAAGTTTTCCAAACATTCTCTAAGGTACCACAGGACTGCTCGTTCTAGCTACGCAGACTAACAAAAGTATTAGGCCATGACCTTTTGTGTGTAAAACCCACTTCATCAAATGAGTTGGAGTGGAAATTGCAGAATCCAGGGTATATATAATGCCATGTATATTGGCCATACCAGACAGGATAAGTGGACACAAATCAGACATTAGAAATGGTAACACACATAAATCTATAGGAGAATATTTTAACCTCCCTGGATATTCAATAATGGATTAAAATTCTTTTGTAGAAGGATGGCTACTTTTAATCACCCAGTTACAAAGAGAGACAACTGAACTAGAATTCATTTACAAGTTCAATACTATCAACTTAGCTTTGAATAAAGATCTTAACTAATTAATGCACCACAAAGGCAATTTCTTTTCTTTTGATATTTGCATTTCCACATCAGGTATCTAAAAGGATGTCATGAGGAGGAGGGAGAAAACTTGTTCATCTTGGCCTCTGAGACTAGAACAAGAAGCAATAGATTTAAACTGTAGCAAGGGAGGTTTAGGTTGGACATTCGGAAAAAGTTCCTAACTGTCAGGGTGTCAAACACTGGAATAAATTGCCCTGGGAGGTTGTGGAATCCCGATCTCTGGAGATATTTAAGAGTACGTTAGATAAATGTCTATCAGGGATGGTCTAGACAGTATTTGGTCCTGCCATGGGGGCAAGGGACTGGACTCGATGACCTCTCGAGGTCCCTTCCAGTCCTTGTATTCTATGATTCTATGAATAGACTCATAGATTCATAGACTTTAAGGTCAGAAGGGACCATTATGATCATCTAGTCTGACCCCCCACACAGTGCAGGCTACAAAATCTCACCCACCCCTCCTAGAATAATCCTCTCACCTATATCTCAGATATTGAAGCCTTCAAATACTTTGAAGACCCCAAGATGCAGAGAATCCTCCAGCTGTGATCTGTACCCCATGCTACAGAGGAAGGCGAAAAACTTCCAGGGCCTCTGCCAATCTACCCTTGAGGAAAATTCCTTCCCGACCCCAAATATGGCGATCAGCTAAACCCTGAGCATGTGGGCAAGACTCATCAGCCAGACACCCAGAAAGTTCTCTATAGTAACTCCTATCATCCCTCCATTGACCTATTTACCACTGATAATGAATGGTCAATTAGTTACCAAGATCATGTTATCTCATCAGACCATCCCCTTCATAAACCTTTTAATTTTCATATTAATCCCTATCTTTTCCAATTTAACCAATAATTCCCCATGTGGTACTGTATCAAATGCCTTACTAAACTCGAGGTAGATTAGATCCACTGCATTTCCTTTATCTAAAAAATCTGTTACTTTCTCAAAAAAGGAGATCAGGTTGGTTTGGCACGATCTACCTTTTGTAAAACCATGTTGTAATTTGTCCCAATTTCCATTAGCCTCAATGTCTCTAACTACTTTCTCCTTCAAAATTTTTTCCAGGATCTTACATACTACAGATGTCAAACTAACAGGCCTATAGTTACCCGGGTCGCTTTTTTTCCCTTTCTTAAAAATCGGAACTATATTAGCAATTCTCCAGTCAAATGGTATAACCCCTGAGTTTAGAGATTTATTAAAAAATTTTGCTAATGGACTTGCAAGTTCATGTGCCAGTTCCTTTAATATTCTTGGATGAAGATTATTTGGGCCCCCGGATTTACTCCCATTAAGCTGTTCAAGTTTGGCTTTTATCTCGGATATGGTAATATCTACCTCCTTATCTTTAGTCCCATTTGTTAACTGACCATTATCCCTAAGCTCTTCATTAGCCTCATTAAAGACTGAAGTAAAGTATTTGTTCAAATATTGGGCCATTCCTAGATTATCCTTAACCTCCACTCCATTCTTAGTAATTAGCAGTCCTACTTCTTCTTTTTTTTGTTTTTTTCCTATTTATACGGCTATAAAACCTTTTACTATTGGTTTTAATTCGCTTTGCAAGGTCCAACTCTACCTGACTTATAGCCTCTCTCACTTTATCCCTACATGCTCTAACCTCAATAAGGTAGCTTTCTTTACTGATCCCTCCCATTTTCCACTCCTTATATGCTTTCTGCTTTTTCTTAATCACCTCTCTGAGATGCTTGCTCATCCAGCTTGGTCTAACACACCTGCCTATAATTTTTTTTCCCTTTTCTAGGGATACAGGCTTCTGACAGCTTCTGCAACTTTAACTTAAAATAATTCCAGGCCTCCTCCACTTTAAGATCCATAATTTCTTTATACCAATCAACTTCCCTAACTAATTTCCTTAATTTACTAAAGTTAGCTCTTTTGAAATCAAAAACCCTAGTCTCAGATTTTTTTTTTTTATCCTTCCCTTTAATTTAAACTGAATTAGCTCATGATCACTCGAGCCAAGGTTGTCTCCTACAACCATTTCATCTATGATGTCCTCGCTACTCACCAAAACCAAATCTAAAATAGCATCCCCCCTTGTTGGTTCAGCAACTACTTGATGAAGGAATTCATCAGCTATCACATCTAGGAAAATCTGAGCCCTATTATTATTACTAGCACTTGTTCTCCAGTCTATATCTGGAAAGTTGAAATCTCCCATGATTACGCAGTTTCCATGAGTATTTACTTCATTAAAAATATTAAAGAGGTCTCTATCCATGTCCAAATTGGATCCTGCTGGTCTATAACACACCCCAAGCACTATCCCAGGGGAGGATCTGATAGTTTTCTTCCCCAATGTGATTTTTGCCCAAACGGACTCTGTATTCTCCATTCCATCACTTTTTATTTCTTTACAATCTACCTCATCTTTGATATACAATGCGACTCCACCACCTTTACCCTTATTTCTGTCTTTCCTAAACAGCACATACCCTTCAATACCTGTACTCCAGTCATGCCTAGTATTCCACCATGTTTCTGTTATTCCTATAATATCTGGTTTCACTTCCTGGACCAATAACTCTAGTTCCTCCTTTTTGTTACCTAGGCTCCTCGCATTGGTGTACAAACATCTTAATTTTTGCTGATTGGCCTCATTCACATTCTTTACCCAATTTGGCACGGACGTTATACCTCCAATATGACCTATTAGACTAGTATCCACCCCACCCTTCCTCATGTTCATTCTCCTACCCCCAGCTATATCCTTTCTTACTTCGTTTTCTCCCTCTCAGGGTTAAAATCTGGCATAGAGATTACCTGGGTATTTCCCAACCGTCTCCCCCAAATTCCTAGTTTAAAGCTCTCTTAATAAGTTGAGCCAGCCTCCATCCTAGAAGTCTATTTCCCTCCCTACTTAGGTGAAGTCCAGCTCTAGAGAACAGTCCTCTGTCCATAAATGCCTCCCAGTGACCATACATCCCAAAGCCCTCCTTATAGCACCACTGCCTAAGCCATCTATTGATCATCATAATCCTGTCACATCTTAGTTGCTCTTCTCTAGGAACAGGCAGAATCCCACTAAAGATCACCTGAGCCTCAATTTCCTTGAGCATCCTCCCCAGCCTAGCATAGTCTCCCTTAATTCGTTCCATCGAGAATCTAGCCGTATCATTTGTTCCTACATGAAGGATGATCAATGGATTCCTTCCTGCTCCCTTAATAATTCTCTTCAACCTCAGTTCCACATCTCGTATCTTAGCACCTGGCAGACTGCACACCCTTCTATTCTCTGGATCAGCTCTGGTTACAGGCCTATCTATTCTTCTCAATAAGGAGTCCCCAGTCACATAGACCTGCCTTTTCCTAGTGACAGTGAAATTCTCTGGTCTATCTCTAGCTTCCATTGGCTGCAAGTCCTTGCCATTCCTATTTTCCCTTGTAATCCTAATTGGTGTTGTCTCCATTAAGTCTTCCCCTTCATCTATGGCTATGTCTAGACTGCAGGCTTCTTTCGAAAGAGGCTCTTTCGAAAGATGCTTTCGAAAGAGCCTCTTTCGAAAGATCGCGTCTAGACTGCAGGCGGATCTTTCGATAGAGGAAATCCACTTTTTCAAAAGAGAGCACCCAGCGAGTCTGGATGCTCTCTTTCGAAGACGACCTCTTTACATTGAAGAACGCCTTCTTTCGAAAGAGGAACTTTCGAAAGAAGGCGTTCTTCCTCGTAAATTGTGGTTTACCGCCATTGAAAGAAAAGCCGCGTTCTTTCGAAATAATTTCGAAAGAACGCGGCTTGAGTCTGGACGCAGGGGAAGTTTTTTCGGGAAAAGGCTACTTTTCCCGAAAAAACCCCTGAGTCTGGACACGGCCTATGGGACTAGCCACTCTTCTCTTCTTCCTTACCCTTCCATCTTCATTATCTACCTGCTGTACCCCTTCTACATTTTCCAGCTCCACATACCTGTTCTTGAGCTCTATTTTTCCTTCACTGACCCATCTTTTCCTCTGCCTGGTCCTCTGAGTCACATGCTTCCACTGTCCATTTTCTTCGCCCAGCAGTCCCCCCTCTCAGGCCCTTGATCCTGCTTCCATCTGCATATCTAAGCTTTCTCCTTCAGCCACGTCATGCCTTGGCCCCATCATCTGCTCAAACCCCCTTCTAAACTCGACCAGAGTTTCCACCTGCATCTCCAGTCCTCGGATCTTTTCTTCCATCAGCTCTATCAGGCGGCACTTCATGCAAACAAAACTCCTTTCAGGTACCCCCTCCAGAATCATGTACATACCGCAGCTACCACATCCAATCATCCTCCTTGTGTTCTCTACTATTTGGGCCATGGCCAGTAATGCCTCTGTGTTTTATCTACTTTCTCACAAAAATCCTATTAGTCCGGTGAACACAAAAACAAACCAAAACACCCTCTCCACAGCAAAAACAAACTCCAAACAAGTCCCACAATCCAAAATCCCTTTACAAACTCCCACTCAAACTCTCCTGTTTACAGCTCTGTTTGCTTGGCTCCTGTGCTGCTCCAGCTATCTCTAAAGACAGTTTATTTGTGGCAACAGACGTGATTTTATTTTACATAAGGAAGGAGAGTTAGGAAGGGGAAAGTGGAAGGACGTGAGGGTGGAATAAGGCACAAAGCCCCAGTGGGGCATGCCAGGGAGACTTCACTCCTCCCACAGGGCCTCCCAGATACCGACAGCCCCCCGATGGGCCTTCCAGCTGGCAGCCATGCGGGACTGCATGTACAGGCCAACCAAGTGGTCAGCATCTACCATTCAGCCTGGCAGGAAAGCCTCCCCCTTCCTTTTTCACAAATTGTGCAGCACACAGCGCATCGCCATAACATGCGGAATATTCCTCTCGGACAGGTCCAGAGTGAGATCCAGCTGAAGGCACCCTCCACCACAATGTGGGCCCTGCTGACCCTGGCATTAAAGGCCTGCCGGGAGGGGTTGAGGTGTCCCATGTAGGGCTTCATGAGCAAGGGCTGTAGTGGGTAGGCTGCATCCCCCACCAGGCACACAGACATGTCCACGTCCCTGACCCCGATGTGGTGGTCGGAGAAGAAAGTCCCAACGTGTAGCCTATGGCACACGGAGGAATTGCAGTACACCCCTGCATCATGTGCTTTGCTGGACCAGCCCATGTTAATGTCCAGGAAGCAGCCCCGATGGTCAGACATAGCCTGCAAGATGACCGAGAAGTATCCCTTCCGATTTATGTATGGGGAGGCCTGGTGGTCTGGGGCACAGATGGGGATGTGTGTCCCGTTGATTGCCCCCCTGCAACTGGGGAAGCCCAGGGTGCCAAAGCCCTTGATGACTGCATCCACATCAGTGAGGCAGATGACTTTGTGGAGCAGAACTCTTTTGATGGCCTTGACCACAGCAGAGGGACACACAAAACTGAGAGTCACTGGGGTGCCATGGTGGCTGACAGTGTTCCTTCCATGCCACTGCCCCTCCCCCTCTCCCCAGAAGCAACCCTCCCCTGCAATCCTGGCCACCGTGGGCAGTCTGTAGTGCAGCTGGGACAGAACAAACCCTGCCGGGTAGTGGACTTGCACCACCTCCCCCCCTTTTCCCTAGGGCAGCCCATCCCCTCCTTGCACCACCACCCCCAGCACGGTGGCCGGAGACTGCTGTACCTGCATGAGCACTGCTCCGACAGTGGATCTTCCCATGCCGAACTGGTTCCCCATGGATCGGTAGCTATATGGCGTGGAGAGCTTCCAGTGGTCAATGGCCACATGCTTCTGGAGGGGAATGGCGGACCTCATGTGTATGTCCTGTCGCTGCAGAACTGGGGTGAGCCACTCACAGAGCTCAAGAAAGGTTTCCTTCTTCATTCTGAAGTTCTGGGTCCATTGTTGGTCTCCCCAGCACTCCAGGACGATTGGTCCCACCAGTTGCTGCTGGTATCCAGATGCCAGATGCAGCGGGGCACACTGGCATCCATGCACTGCTGTTGCTCCTCCTCGTCCCCCAGGAGGGTCCAGAAAACGGCCTGGGGGTCGGGCTGCAGTAGATGCTTCAAGGCAGACTCCAGCAATTGCTGCCAGGATTGCAGCAAGATATCCAAAATGAGCACCAGAGTGCCCAGGGGCAGCTCTTGCTCCATGTTGCCGAGTGCTGTGGTGTCCTGAGTCAGGGCCACCAAAGCAGGCAGAGACAAAAATGCTTTGTTGTCCCTCAGAGAGGTAGGCAAGCAAGCAGGGAAACCTGAGAACCGGCTATCAAGGGGGGTCCCTTTAAGCACAAGCCTGAGATAGCCTCACGCCGCAGCCACACAAAGTAACTACTGAACTTATGCCCTGCTGGAACCAGTTTCGGCTGGCCTTAAATGCAATTCAGTGTCCAATCAGTGTGGACGCGCTATTTCGAAATAGCAAAATGCTATTTCGAAATGCATTTTGTGTGTAAGCGCGTTATTTCAAAATATCTTATTTCGAATTAATTATTTTGAAATAAGATATTTTGAAATAACGCTGTAGTGTAGACATACCCTGTTTGAATAAAATATATCATTTTGACCTGAAATAGGGTATGTGTCTGTGTGTGTGTTAGCCAAGCATGTCCCATTGGAACGAATGCAATTTGTACTGCTCGAACTCTATGAAGCAAGTTGAGTATCTTAGTTTTCTACACATGCATTTTGAGCGTCTCCTTTTTTTAAAGTCAAAATTAAAACTTTATTTGCTCAGACTGCACTGTTCAGTGATGTCCTTCTGTGTATCTCATTGTTAACGTCCCATGTAATGTTAGACAGAAGACACTATATGAATGCAGGATAAATTGACTTGAATTCTATTCCATGGTGCTACATTGTATATCCCTGTATTGTACGCTTGGCAACCTGCACCTGTATTTTTCAAAGGATAATACCCGTATTTATCTTGAAAGTTTATACACTGTATCTACTGACAATTTCTATGGAAGACACTGAATGATTTTTTGTTCTGTTTGTAGTCTTCTCCTGTCTGACGCAGCACCCAAGAGATGACATTGATTTCGCTGAAGACAAAAATAAGACATTTTTACTTTTCCATAAGCAGTGTATCCTGCTACTTCATATCATTCACACATGTAACTTAGCAACCCGGACAAACACAATAATCTAGATACACAATATTTTAACCCATTGCATCTCTAATATATTTGTGTAGATATCCTTACTGTTTGATGAGATTTGGCATATTTGATTTAAAATGCCACACTCAACTTCTTTAGCTCATCTTATTCAAGTGTTTTGCAGACAAACTTATAAAATTAGTATTAGAAACTGAACAGGGTTTTGATTTACCTTTTGCTATTTGCTAATTGCTAGTAAAATGCTTAACAAAAAGAGAATCACCATATTGAGAGGTTGAAGGAAATCTGGTGGAAAATAAAATAATCAGCAATAACCTTTGCACTAAGATAGCATCCTTCATATAAGTAGTTTAACTAATTAAGGCAACATCTTATCTATATTATGACCAAATTCTCAGTAGGAGGAAATTGTCATATCTCCACTGAGTTCAATACCAGCTAAGATTCTAGCAAAAATCAGTAGTACTTATTTAACTGAGTACTTCCACATACTTCAGTCAGACTAATTGATTAAATGTGTATCTTTTATCATTTTCTGTGTGAGTTTATTCAAGAGAATAGTGACTCTCTGGCTTCCCTTACATAGTGGTTTTGGGGACATTTCAAGTTCTGCATGAGATACCCCACATGTGATAGGCATGTGTAGGACCTATTAATCTTGAAAGCTGTGTTGGGGGAGGGGGAGTGTTCATATGCTGTGGCATGTCATACACAATTATGTATGCATAATTGCCAGAATATTCTATTTTCACAATTATGTATGCACAATTGCCAGAATATTCTATTTTCCTATTTAGTTCATTGTTTCAGGAAAAATATTTTTACAGAAAATGTTGACTTTAGCATGATCTCTCTTTCATACACACACACACACACACACACACACACACACACACACACACACACACAAAGTCCGGAATACTGTTTGAATGACTATTTTCAATGGAATTCTGTTTCTGACCATCTCTAACATAGAAGCTCTGTTCATGCACTGGCAGGGATGTCCAATCCATAGGATGGTTTGGGATGGCTGTCCCAGGATCTGTGGGGTGCAGTGGGCTAGAAGGGTAGTGGGGTGAGGCAAAGCATGCTGGCTGTGTAATGAGTGCAAGGAGGAAGCGACCCCTGCTGCTGCTGCACCAGGTCTCTGTAATCTCCCAGGTTGCACTGGTTGGGGGAGGGGAAAACAGGTGAGGTGTTTGTATGGGGGACGGTTGGGGAAGGGGTGGAACAGAGGCAGGAGGAGGTCTAATTTTCAGGTCGCACGTCCCCCTGGAGATGGCCCTATGCACACTGGGGAACTATTGTACTAGGTACTGAATACATGGGCTACGTCTACACTGGCATGATTTTCCAGAAATGCTTTTAACAGAAAAGTTTTCCACTAAAAGCATTTTCGGAAAAGAGCATCTAGATTAGCACGGACGCTTTTCTGCAAAAGCACTTTTTGCGGAAAAGCGTCCGTGCCACTCTAGACGCACTTTCGTGCCAAAAAGCCCCGATCGCCATTTTAGCCATCGGGGCTTTTTTGTGCTAAACAGTACTATGCTGTCTACATTGGCCCTCTTGCGCAAATGATTTGCACAAGAGGGCTTTTGCCTGAACGGGAGCAGCACAGTATTTCTGCAAGAACACTGACGATCTTACATGAGATCGTCAGTGTTCTTGCGGAAATTCAAGCGGCAAGTGTAGACAGCTGGCAAGTTTTTCCACAAAAGCAGATGATTTTGCAGAAAAACTTGCCAGTCTAGACACAGCCATGCATTCTGAAAAGATGGTCTCTCATGCATCTTAGACTATGTCTAGACTGTATGCCTTTTTCAAGAGAGGCTTTGTCGACAGTATCTGTCGACAAAGCCTCTGTCGAAAAAGAGTGTCTAGATTACATTATGTTGATCAAAAAGTCAATCCTTTTTTTAAAAAAAAGAGCATCCAGACTGCCAGACGCTTTGTCAACAAAAGAAGGTACCCAGAAGTGGGCACATGATGCCTACATATTCCAGAACTCCTACCTGTACCACAGGTTGCAGGCAGGAGCATTTTTCCCCCAGTGGCACCTTGCACTCAGGGACATGCAGATGCACTGTGCGTAGTTGCTGATGTGGCCTATCCCCTGATGGCGTGGCTCATGAAGCCCTACACCAACAACCTAGACGTGAGCAAGGAGCTTTTCAACACGCATCATAGCCAGGCTCACATTCAGGTGGAATGCGCCTTTGGCCGGCTGAAAGGGAGGTTCCGTTGCCTCCACATGCAGCTGGAGATGGGCGAACGCAACATCCCGGAGGTGGTTGCAGCATGTTGCGCCATCCATAACCTGGTGGAGAGGAAAGGGGAGGCCTTCCTGCTGGGGTGGGAGACAGGTGCTGATGGCAAGGAGAGGCAATTTCAGCAGCCTCGGACAGTTGCCATCCGCCAGGCTCACCAGGCTGGTGTCCAAATCCTAGAAGCCCTGAGGGAGAGATTCTCAGAAGGAGCCCACTGACTCTCCCCAGGGCCTCCCACATGGGGGGTTTGGCCTCGCCCACCCTTACCTGTCTCTTTACTACCCTCACCCTCTTCCCATAAAGAATACATGCACACCCGGTGCTCTTTGTACACAGACATTAGGTTTTTTTATTAGAAACACAATCAGTAAAGAAAATGTGCCAACTGTTTAAAAAGATTCTGTGTACTGTTCAAATGTGTAAAGGTAAATCTTTCACTCAAAAATAAAGATTTTGTTATAGAACTGAAATGACCTTTAACTGGGGTGGTAGGGGACTGAAAACCTGGAAGCGGGAGGGGGGCTCAAGTAGGCCGCTACTTCCCTGATCGCTGGGACCTGCCACCTTCCTGCGTCCTGGCATCACCATGGCTTTAGGATTGGGTAGAGCGAGACCTAGTCCTGGCCTGGGTGGGGGGGGAGAGGAAGGGGCAGCTGTTGGGTCTGTGAGGGCTTGTGAGCAGGCGAGGCTGGGGGGAAGAGTGGGCTGGGGTATCTGGAGGAGCAAGGGGAGCAGCGGCCTGGCATGCAGGAGGAGTGGTGCCCGTGACAGGGGCAGGCAAGGCAAAGAGCTCCCTCATTGTGGCACAGATGGTAGTGCGCTGCTGGACCAGCTTATCCAGCAGCCTGGTGCGCCACTCAGACCTGCTCAGGGAGCACGTTGCAGCCCTGCAGGACTTCAACAGGACCCTTCAGCAGAGGACAGAGGCAGAGGCTGTGTACACACGCCAGTGCCTGTGGGTGCCACAGGTCTGGAATGGTGGCGGGTGTGGTGCTCCCCTGTTGGGTAGAGGGTCCGGCTGTGGAGGAAAAGAGGAGAAGACACTTACTGTCTATGTACACCCCTGCTGTCCCTGAGGGCATGCCATGGCTGTCAGGGGCTCTCCTTTGGACAGGAGAATCAGGAGTGTTACACGTGACACTGTGGGTACATCTAGACTACATGCCTCTGTCGCCAGAGGCATGTAGATTAGGCTACCAGACATAGTAAAATGAAGCAGCGATTTAAATAATCGCCGCTTCGTTTAAATTTACATGGCTGCCGCGATAGTCTGGACACGCGGGTGTTAACATCAAAGGTATTTGTCGACCACCCAGGTAAACCTCAGCCCAGGAGGTTTACCTGGGTGGTCGACAAATACCTTTGATGTCGGCAGGGGAGTGTCCAGACTATCGCACTGAGCGGACAAACAGCTTCAAAATCGCCGCTTCATTTTACTATGTCGGGTAGCCTAATCTACATGCCTCTGGTACATACCCTAAGTGTGAGTTGGGCAGCAGCCTGAAAGCCTCACAGCGGCCCCACAGTGGCAATGAGGCTAGCTGGCTCCCCACACTGCCAACTCGCCTGTGTGTGGTGGCCCCTCAAAGCAATCGCCTGATGTTCCCTCCCCGATGTCCATGGATGCCTGGGAGGCCTCCCTGGTCTGGGTTCCTGCTGGCTCCTCTTACTCCTCCTGGTGCAGCTCTCCCGCCTTTCCTGCCTGGTCTTCCTCCCTCAGGAGGGGTCGGTCTATGATGTGGTGGAGTAACTCGGACTCCATCACACACAGAGTATGTCTACACTAGCCCATTAGTTCAAACTAGGGAGGCTAATGTAGACATTCGAAGTTGCAAATGAAGCCTGGTATTTAAATATCCTGGGCTTTATTTGCATCTTCCCGTCCGGGCGTCATTTTTAAATCCCCTTAGTCCGAACTAACTGCCCACAGCTACACGCGGCAGTCAAATGTTAACTCGAACTAACTTCTTAGTTCAAGTTAACTATTACACCTCATTACACTCCCTGAAAGTCAAAGGTAAATTTCATAGGGTGTGTCTAGGCTACAGGGTTTTGTCAACAAAAATCCACTTTTGTCGACAAAACTATACCTGTATCTACACTGCTATCTACACATAACGTCAACAGAACTCAGCAGTTTTGTCGACCGCTGTAAACCTTATTCTACTAGGAATGCCTTTTTTCAACAGAGTTCTGTCGACAGAAGGTGTTATTGCATCTACACTGTCATGTCAACAAAGCGGCTAGCTTTGTCGACAGAACTGGATGTAGTCTAGACGCTCTTTGTTGACAGAAGCTTTGTCGACAGTATCTGTTGACTAAAGCCTGTACTCTAGACGTACCCATATTATGTGTTTGTTCCATCTCTGGATGTACAATACATAGAATGCTAGGCAATACAATGCCAGAGGAGAGAGCTGCAGGAGTCCACAAAAGGTATCTGTTACAGCTCACTTTTTCAAATGGCAATAGAGGATTAATTTTCCGATTGAAAACCAGTTCTTACCCTTATGTGAGTGTTTGAATTTTTTAGCAATGCTCCTTTTGATTGTATCTCTCTGCTCCTCTGAGTTTACTAGTATTTAAGACATTGTGATTTCCTTTTAAAGTATGTAATCTATAAAAATCCAGACTAAATGAAATATGCATGAATATAAAAAGCATGACAGAACTGAGAATCTGTTTCACTGCTATAAAGTTTCATCTGCTTTGAGGTCTGAACAGTTCTACTCATTTGCTTGCTCAGTCTTTATTAGGCAAGAGTCTGAAAATATATTCACAATATTTGGAAAGCAAAAGAGGATGCAGAGACTCAGATGTTTGGTCAGCAGCTTGTTTATTAGGAACTTACCTATCCATCCAAGTCTGGAATGCTTTTAATTTTGATATGGAATTGTTCCGGGACTGTGTGCCGTGTCCTTTTTTTAATCAATTTTTGTATCTTGATGTTAATGCTGTTTTTCTGCCACCACTGGTGAAGTACCTGCAAAGTATTGTACTTTACATCTTTCTTATGCCTTTCTGTATACGGTACCATTCCTTTTGTTTAGGAAAACATTTGAAAATGTGCATCTGCCTGTCTGTTTGTCCATTTTTAAGTCTGTTTGTTCAAGAACTCCTACATGGTAAGAGCTAGGACCACAAAATTTGGTATGCTGCTTCCTCTTCTCCTAACTTAAAGCAAGGTCAGGGATTGGTTGTGCCAGGGAAATGGGATCTGCCTGGAATGGGATTGTTTTCCACAACATGGACAGGGAGGGGCTGATCGGAGACACAGCTATATTGCAGAGTAATCAGTGTGGGCAGGCTGGTGTGGAGCCAGGAGTAGCCAGATGGGGCTGGGGATTGCTATCGTGCCAGCAATTGACCCTGATAAGTGCCCCCCGCTACCCCAGACCCCTCCCACACTGGTCCTTGGCCAAAGTGGGGTGTGTGTGGGGGGAGGGAAAAAGCCCCACCAGAAGGGGGAGGAATCCCTTGCCAGATGGAGTGGGGGGAAGAAAAGGCCCAGAAAAGGCCTTGCCACATGGGGGAGGAGAGAAAGCCCCAACATCCTCCAGAGGAGCCACAGCTCACCTCCCCCAGCACCACTGGGCTACCCAGCATGCATGCACCCCATCCTGTCTGCACAGGAGTATTCCCAAGGCCAGCCTGAGTGGCCGCCCACTTCTGGATCCTGAAGTGGGTCTGAGGAGCAGCATCCTGCATTACCTTCCTCCCTCCTCTCGTCTTTTCCCTCAGACTGGGACTGGGGAGCACTGGCAGGGCCAGCCTACGAAGCCCCTCCTTCCTCGGGGCTCCCTCACTCTTGTTCCCTGTGCATAAAGCAATGGGCAGGGTATGCAGCTCCCCCCTACCACCACCAAGGGACAAGCTAGCAAGCAGGGTGCGTGCCTCCCTCACAGCCCCAGCAGAAATTGGAGGGCAGGGAGTATGGGTCCCCTGCCCTGGGGACAAGCAGGCAGGCAGGGGGCACAGTCTCCACCACCTGGGAAGATGTTGGCCACCCACACCCTTTGCAGTGGGCCTCTCTTCCCTGAGCTCCTTCTCCTTCCAGTTCCTTGCCCTGATTCCTGCACCTGCCCTGAGCCCCTTGTTACCTGCCAACCCTCAGTCTCATCCCCCACATCCCCGACCCCCTGCCCTGAGCCCGTCCTACACCACCATGCCCACAGCCTCCTGCCCAGCCTCCCACATCCCCAAGGTCCTGCTCTGATTCCTGTACCCTCCATGCTACCAACCCCACTGCCCTGAAGAACTCAGGCAACACCAAGTAAGTCTTCCAGTGTTTGATATTTGAGAAGTATTACATGCACAAAGGTAGGTCTGTGCTTTGATATAATAGCCATTTAAACAACAGTTCTATCATAACGGCCAAACATCCACAAGGTTGAAACTGCAGACTCACAAGGAAAAGATTCGCCTCTAAAAGGGGTTCACCCTGCTCTATGTTCAAGTCAGCAGGAAGAACAAGACCTAGTTTATGTTTACAATGACTGTGTGATTAAAAAGTCATACTTCACCAACTCTAAAGTTGCCTTTCTGAACATCTGCCTTTCCATTCAATTAATTCCAAGTGATATTTGCCCAGAAAATGTAGAACATATTCAACTGCAGTAGAGATAGCGCTAAAGCAAGCAATCCCTGTTTAAAACTCAGACTTACTTCTGTCAGCATTCTTGCAAGAACATTACACCTTGGTTTCCTCATTAATATTGTTCTACCTTAGCCTAATGTATAACTAAGTAATGTGTCATGCAGTGGAAATGAGCATGCAAACATAATGCATTTTACATATGGTAAATTTCAAATGACCTTCTTCATTTTACTTACCATAAAATCAGTAATTTCCAGTGCTGAATCAAAGACTTGCCTACATTTCTCAAATAATGGGCATCTAAAAATGTCATCTGCTATATTAATTAAAGAGCTTTTAAAAAATTCTTGCACTGCATGATTAGAGATGAGGGCTGGTGACTGGATACCTGGATTCTATACCCACTTGTGGATTTTATTTCCATTTGTGTCATGAACTTGTCTGACCTTAGGCAGCAGTGACAAAACTTCAGCTGTGTTTGGTGGCACAATTTTCCACCTGAAATAACTTGCCAATGAAAGCAGGAATAGAGCATTCTCTGCTCCTCGGTTTCCCAGACAATACAAATGGGAATCACGAATGATGCTTATGTTTATAAAGCGTTCTGTGATCTGTATGTGTACATGATTGACAGTATTTGACATTGCTCATCCAGATTTGTTTAAAAAAGAAGCCAGAGTTCTACAAGAAAAAAATCCACTTTTAATTTCTTGAAAATCTGAGTCTCACAGAGTATCTGCTCTGAGATTTCCATAAAATATAACACAATAAAACATAATTCAAATGAAAAATATTTGAAGATTTGACCTTTAGCCATCAATGTGCTGTTTCCAAATTGCCCGCTTGAGGTGGTTGAAAATCTTGTAGAATTGACTGGTGCAACTGAGCATTTAACACCACACCTGCAAAGTGTGTTAGCTATAGAAATGTACTGTTTAATAATGTATTTTGGTACAATTTAATGTGTAATATATTGCACTGTGATGCACTATCGTTCTTCCTGACTAACAAACTTTGCAGGTGTGGTGCTTCCTATGCATTCATACCAATTACACATTTGTATGTTTAAAAACAACAAATTTGGCTACCCCTCTGAAACTTTTAAAGTTTTTCCTGTTACAGACTAACAGTTTGGTAGCACTTTAAAGACTAACAAAACATGTAGATGGTATCATGAGCTTTCGTGGACAAAACCCACTTTTTCAGATGACTGGAGTGTCATCTTCCATTTGTATGTTTGTTAGCATCCCAGTAGACAGCATTATCTTTGACTGTAAAACCATTTCTAGAGAACTGGTTTAATATCTCCCATTTCCCCCAATATTATAACCTCAAATGATTGATTTACAGACACTTATTTTATGCATATTTCACAGAGATTATAGTGGACACTTAAATCTAAGAACCATGTTTTGAATCACAGAGTAACATAAAATATGAAGCCATATCTGTACCAGAAAATTTAGAGAGCAAGAGAAAAACCTAGCAGACGTTTGGATGTGGAGTGAAACCACATGACTTCAAGTTATAAATACTAATGTCTTCATTTATATGATGGTATCTATCTAATCTTAATGAAATCCCTCTTTTATATGTGGTTTCAAATTATGTAGCTCCAGTCCACTCTCTGATGCATACTGTACATCACATATATTATGACAAGGTATTCTACTGAACTAGGACTTTATCCCACCAAAGCCCACTCAAGTGGTTTTTCTATTGACTTGAATGAGATTTGGATCAGCCTCCTTACGGGTTCAAAACCAGAACCTTTTGTCTACCACAATGAAAACATCTATTAGAAAGCAGGATCCTGTCTTTACGTTCAAGTGGTAAATGGTCTGGTACCTAAGGTATCTTCTCTGACAGCAAAACATGCCAGGTCAACAACCTTAGTTTACAAATCACTGTCAAACTGTCAAAGCAGGCAGGCATTCGATACACCTAAGATGACCTTTGAAATGTTGCAAGCATTCTGACATAATGCATTTACATACTGTTAAACTTCTGGTAGACTTTACTGAGTCTTTAAAAAAATAAACAGTTTTAAAGTAATATTAATCATATTTTACTCTTTTGATTTATTTCATTTAATTGCATCACAGACAAAAATATTTTTGGAATCTTCACTCAAGCAAAATGTAAATTTGGTTCAAAGAGTCAGCCCTTTGGTTACTGTTTGTATCTTGGATTCAGCATCTCAAAATAACAGGTTAGTATCCTTAGAAGTGGCTTTCAAAGCAGGTAATAGGAGAATATTAATATGGAATAAAATGCATCAGGTGGCATCCTCTCAGGCCCAGATTCTCAGGTACAGATGAGGAGCAAAGGACGTATCGAGACTACAACCCTTTTTCGATAAAGGGATGTAAATTAGGCATGTTGATATTGCAAATTAAGCCAGGATTTCCCATGCTTTATTTGCATAATGGCTGTCGCTGCTTTTTTTCCTGCAGGAGTACAGGATCTTTCGAAACAGGGCATTTCTGTCAAAAATGCCCAGTCTAAACTGCCATTTTTCCCGAAAAAGTCCAATTTTGAAAAAAAGCAGTGGCTGCCATTATGCAAATGAAGAGTGGGAAATTCAAATCCTGGCTTCATTTGCAATATCGAAGTGCCTAATTTGCATCCCTTTTTCGATAAAGGGATGTAGTCTGGACGTAGCCCAAGATTCTAGCTCAGCACGGAGGATGCACTCATTCAACCATAGGATGGCTCTGTGCTCACTGGGCCCCCAGCAAAATGTAAAACTCTCTGAAGGTTCCTGTAAGTTACAATGTCCCCACAAGGCTGAAAGAGCCTTACGTATAGGCAAGGACACTTAAACTGTGCTTCCCCCCTGCTCCAATGATAACCTTCCTCTTCTCCATTGCTGACAGCAGGAAGGGAGCTGGCTCAGGAGATGTTGTACAAGTTCCACACCTCCAAACTATTTCTTTATACTTGAGTTCTTTTCCCGTGGCTGGATGAGCTAACATTAGAACCAACTTGTGCTGATAAAATAGCCAGCATTGCAGAAGATCTAGGTTTGAGTCCACATTGCTGCATGTTCAAATAAATGTGCAAAATATATCCAGCTTTGCATCCATATCCTAAATTAAATATTTAAGGGGAAGATGCCAATTCTTTCATATATTTCTTTACGCATACTGTGAAATGTGAACAGACCAAAGAAAAGAACTTTTTATATACCACAACAATGCCACACTGAGTTTTCTTAGACACGCACAGTCACCCTAATGAACCTTCAGAGGATGGACTTCTATTCATGAAGAATTAGTCATTCACCCACAATTCTGACTTGTGTGTTGATATATGGCTCAATGAATTTAAACTGGGTGTGTACAAAAGACAGAACGCACATGGATGCTCCCTAGTTTGAAACGTTGACCTTCAAGGCAGAAGAAGCCTGAAAAATTGTGATATTCGTGAAAGAAGAAGTGGCATTCTTTTTTCTAACTTAGAATTTAATCATCACATTCACGTGGTGCTGTGGGGCATATGATAGGGTGCTGCTTCAAAAGAACCTAATTAGCCCTGCCCTGCCAGATCCAATCAGGGAGAATAGATTAATAGTGAAGAGCTGCCCTATTCTGTGGTACTGGGTATAGAATGGGACCCTGTCTCAAAAGGGAAAGAGGACCTGGGGAGGAGCCCAACCAGAAGAAAGGGGACAGAAACCCAAAGGCGGGAGTCAAGGCCCTGCACAGGGGAAACCCAGGGGTGGGAGGCCCTCAGAACCCCATGAAGAAGGGGGTTGGAACCCAAGACAACATTGCCAGGAGCAAAATCATACTAGAGTGATGGACAGGGGCCTACAGGAACATCCTGAACTAATAGGGTGGGTAAGCGGGTCCTGAAACAGAGGGTCAGGTGGTGCATGCATTTACATTTAAATGAAATGTAAAACTTTACCATTTCCAGTTCACTAATTGCCTTTTGAAATTTTTACAAGAGCAGAGATTATCTTTTCAAAGTTCATTATGAATAATTATTCTGCCATCTTAAATAACCATGTTGCTTGATTTGGATAAGGTATATTGAGTGACCTAAAACAAATCAAACATCTACTTCGTTGCAATATGAATGCCATGACCAGAAAAATGCAGCCGTCCTAATTAATTTTTAAATCTAATTCAGTCAATCACCTATTGACTTCAGTGGGTATTTGCTTGATCAAAGAGTAATGGAGTTATCTTTGTGATATCATATTTGAAGTACATGGAAAAAAAGTGCCATGGTAAAATTAAGATGGAAGTTTTCTTTTTAGACCAGACTACTATATTCCCATTTTCCAAATGCTGTGTCTTGTTAACCAGCCATTGTTGGTGATGTAGAATGTGATCCCAATTATACTTCTGAGATGAAATTGTGGCTCCATTGATGTTAATGGGAGTTTTGCCATTTCAAGAGGGACAGGATTTCACTTTACATCCTTGGCAGCATGTGAGGACTAGACCAGGCAGAGAAACAAAAAATGTTGAGTCCAAAACAAATTATCCTTAGATAAACCTTAGAACAGGACTATTGAACTTCTGAAGCCCCAGGGGCCACAATGATATTCATAGCACATTCTGAGGGCCACAGCTTCAGTGTGGTTGCATATACATACAAATATATATGCAAATAGCTTCTTTCACCCAATGCCTTGGCGCTCCCAGCACCTCCTTCCTGGGGGCTAGAAACGTCGACATCCTGTACCCGTCTGTTCCAGCCAGACCATCCACTTGTGTCTTTCAATGCTCACCCCACCTGGGGGATGCCTCGCTGTTGTGGAGTGTGTTCCCAGTGGAGGCCATGGTCAAATGATCCCATCTGTGGGTCATGTGTTGAACCCCGCATGAACCCAAACTGCACCACAGGCCACAAACAAATGGGCCACAGGTTGGGTAGCCCTGCCCTAGAATTTTTATGGAAACCAGTACAATCTGAGGCAAGCTTGTTTTAATGTGCCAATGCTAAACTTCAAAGAAATAAGAGATGTAAGATTATATGACCTCTAACCCACACTGATGCATTTTTTTCTAGACATGTGTCAAATATTTGAAATGCATGGCATTGGTTATGCTCTCCACAGGCTTCAATTTCAGAGAGTATATTTTATATTTTATTTTATTTTAAAGAAAATTGGAAAATTACTTCACAACCGGGTATTTCCAATCTTTCAAAGCTCTAATAATTACACAAAAATTGCAATTACTATCAGTCAAGTTACTGTTTGTTGACTTTTGAAAAGCTACTGCAATAGCCTGACAACAATAAAGCATTTCCCCCATACTTTACACTAGAATTAAACTGAGGTCTTTCAACAACCATTACATTGTAATTATGTCAGGCATTAGACCTGTCAGTGTTTTTACTAGCCTGGCTTGAGAAATGTAAGTGAGTCTCATTGTCACTGCTATTTTTGTTAAGGCTAAGACCACAGAGAAATATTTTTTCTTTTCTAGTTTGTTAAAGAATTCAGTAGCCAGTCTGAAGAATATTTTTAATGACCCATGTTAAAATAGGGGAATTATTCTCTTTGCTTTTGTTTGGGGATTAGAGAAAGGATAGGGTTATTGAAACTCTGAGTTGTCCAAGAGAGTATGAAACAAAAATAAGTGATCCTATTTCATTTTTACTACTTTGAACACAATCCTGAGGCTTTCATTCAGGCAAAACTTCTAATAACTCCCACTGGCTTCAGTGCCATTGTTTGGATGCTAAAAATAAGTAGTATTGCTTGAAATACAATAGATGTTTACGGTCGAGATTATGGTCTGAATGTAGGAGGACCTGTAGGCTTATAGGAAAGAAGGCCACCGCATTCCTCTCTTTATAAGCCCACTATGGTCTGAAAAGAGATAAGAAGTAGCTTATCAGCATTGCAGCTCCAGGTGATAAGAGACACTCTCCCAATCAGAAGGAAGTCATAAACTTCAAGGCAAGAAGGGACCATCATCACTGTCTAGTCTGAACTCCTGCACATTGAAGGTGACAGAACCTCACCTTCTCATTCCTGTTATAAAGCCAAAACCTCTGGGTGAGTTACTGAAGTCCTCACATTGTGAATTAAAGACTTTCACCATTTACTATAATTTAAACCTGCAAGTGACCTATGTCTCATGCTGCAGAGGAAGGTGAACACTCCCCACCCCTTCCAGGGGCTCTGCCTACATGATGGAGGTGGGGGAATTCCTTCCTGAACCCAAATATGGGGATCAGTTGGACTCTGAGTGAGACCCATCAGACGAAGACCCAGGAAAGAATTCAGAGCCCTCCCGATTTGGTCTCCCAGTTCTTGCTGTTGGAGATAATTACTAGTGTCAATTAAAAATGGGCATGTACCATGGTAGGCAATTCCATTATACCATCCCAGCCATAAAACTATCAAGCTCAGTCTTGAACATTCAAATATAATAGAATCATAGGGCAGCAAGAGACTTAAGGAGATCATCGAGTCCAGTCCCTGCCTAAAGCAGGGCCAATCCCAACTCAATCAGCCCAGCCAAATAAACCTGCCAATGCCACAGAAGAGTACAACAGAGTAACAGTTTAGGAAGCCTCTTTGAGACACAACATGCTTGTTACTATGGGCAGCTTGCAAATAACAGTCTAGCCCTATGTGGTGCAACTATTCATTTAGTCCATAAATTCCATTAAATTCAGTGGAAGGTATTCTTCTGCAAGGAATGAGCTTTTAATGGCTAGCGTCAAACGTATACATATGTATTGACTGTAGGGCTACAATAAGAACTGAAATGCTAGTATAATTATACTACTACTAATATACATAGAATTAGAATGAGGACCAATATGAGAAATGACAGTCCTTAAAATCTATGGTAAATAAATCATTTAAGGTGCGTCTACACAGCAGGGTTTAATTTGAAATAAGCTACACAAATTGAGCTACGTCAATTACATAGCTTATTTCGAGTTTTGGTGCTGTCTACACAGCACTTATTTCAAAATAGAACACTCTTCCTCTGACTTCCCTTACTCTTTGTACAATGAGGGTTACAGGAGTTAGAGTAAGAAATCTCCCAGCTTGACAGTATTTCAATATTATGTCGAAATAATTGCCAGCTGTGTATATGCAGCCTATGTTATTTTGAAATAATGTTGCTGTATAGACATAGCCTTAGGCTGCAAAGTAGAACCTTGATTTCAATTGGATGCCAGATGAGTGCAAAGAGTTGATATGTTGTTCCTTTGTCAGAAGTAGGTCCTTACTCAGTAACTAAAAAATACAAGACTGCAAATCAATGCAGAGAATTGGTGGTGGAGCTGAAAACAGAACAGAGGAGTCCTGACTTCTTTTGTTATCAGTTCCATTCTTATTAATCACTGTAATTCAGTCTAATCAAATTCTCAACCAAACACAAATATCGTTTTACTGAGACAACACATATGCCATATCATCAACTAGTGATTGTTAGATACTTCTCAGTGATGGAGACCCATACACACATACTAATGAAGGTATGTCACATGGGCTAGCCATCAGAGAAAAGGACCAGGGACTAATGAAAGTCTGATTGGCTTTTTTGCCATAAGTATGCACAAGTCATATAACCTTTTCATAAACCCATGAATTTGGATGGAACTCATGATAACATTAAAAAAACATCTGAACTGTATTTTACTCTACTCAGCCAGTAATACTGCTCCTAAGAAAACAGGGAATTAGACAATTAAGAGCAGGATCTTTGGAAACCTTTTGGAGAAGACCTTGAAAACAACACTGGTATCTCTGTTCCTATGGCTCCCGTTTTTATAAAATGATCACTAAACTTTATCTGAATGCAATACAATCAGACATAGCTACAATAGCAATCTGGATAAGAGCAGAGCCAACCAAATAATTCATTAAAAAAAACCCTTTAGTTGAGTTTCACTCTCTTTCCTTTGAAACCGCATTATTTATTATTTTAACTAGCCACCAACTGTTTATGTAAATATATTTCACTCGTTTGCTCACCTAAACTGTTTGCATTATTTCTGGTGGATGCTTGGTAATCTAAGTGTTAAAGATCTAGTGGTATTTTGCTCCCAAAATGGATGACTAAAACTTAACCCCCCACACCCCAAAAGAAAACCAACAACAAAAAAACCTAAACCACAAACCAAAACTAAAAACAAGCACTGGAGAATACAGAATGACAAAGTACACCTTCTAGCACAAATATTTGAAGGCATAACTAGTCTTACTAAAACTTGTGAAATTTTTAGATTTAAAAATGCTTTGACAAAAGAGAAAAATAAAACATTTCAAAGATGAAATTTTGATCAAAAATGAAAAAAATTCTAATCAACTCCATTCATGAATTCCCTAGAGCAATCCCAATTATTGAACAATGATAACCTGATCACCACAAATAACAGTGAATTGCCTTCAATTTTTCAATTTATGAATATATTTTAATCATATTTTATATTATTTGACCATCTCCAGGTAGTTTTATTGATAATTGCATTCTCTGAGGTCATCTTTTTATAAAAAGTTTTCAATATTGACATACTTGATGCAGCATTCATTGCCAGAAAATTAAATAAATCTAGATTGTCACAAGAGGTCTTCATTGTCATATATAGATATGTGCAGCCGCTCTTTAATAATGGATTTTTGAAAACAAGAGATGACACTTTCTACTAATGAAACCAACTATGTTGGCCTTAGGAATGCCTACTGCTGTGTGAAAGAACAAAAACAAATAAAACAGGAAGAATGTCTGAAATCATTTGCAGTATGCCATAGATATATCTAGTTGAGAACAAGGAGTAGTCCATAAATAAAATCACCAACTGGTGATATCCACTATGAAACATATGTTTGTTTGCATGTATTGATATAAGCAACAAACTGAAAATTGCCAACAAAGTTGAGAATACTGAAGCTCTCAACTAATATTTACATAGAGATTGCAGGTTGCATTCCCCTCATCCTCAAAGTGTAATTGTAAGGACTAGCATCACTAGGAATTGAGTGGAAACTATTTCCAGAAGTTACTGAGGCACATGAAATATGCACATTAAGTCTTTTTTAAAACTCTTCTATAGAGAAGAGCTGTACATCAGTTCTACTTTCTATTTCAACTGAATGCCCCTCTATATAGTAAACTCTATGATGCTCACTTTATTTACATCAGGTAAATGAAGGCTTGAGTCCACGGTATTCCAAGGTATTTCAGTTATGCATGCAATTCCCATTATACTTTATGGGAGTTGCACCCCTCTATGCAAGAGTGAAGTAGGGCCCTTTATAATGCCAGAATTAATGATCTACTGACCTAAATACAATCAGTTTTTTTGGAATCAATTCTATCTTAGATACTTCAATAAATAAATGTAATAATGATTAAAATATTACATCATATTATACAAAGTACAGATATCTGTCAGTAGTTTTGATTTGCCTAGATTATATTCCAGACATAAATCACATCATTATGTAGGAAGTGCAAAAATACAAGTTAAAAGGCTCATATCTGGCAAAGCCGGGGTAAAATACTTCCTACAAAATTTTGGTAAAGAACTTTTGATTCCAACTCAGCAACAACACTGGCAAAGACAGCACAATGATGCCAATTTCCTTCAGCCAATACTATTTACACTGAAAAGGGGTTTTGTTTACTTTGGATTAATAGCATGAGACATTGTCCTTTTTAGCTATTCACTTCTGACTCATCCTGCATATTGTAGGTCAGTTGAGGCAGCCCTTGATGTACAAACATGTAAACAAAGCTTCCAAATCTCCACTGTTTATGTAATTCAAAAATAAGTAAACTGAAAACTGACAAAGAACAATCTTACAATATGATGACATTTTAATTTATTAAAATAACTTAGTAGAATTTATTTACAAAGGATTGAAAGAGTGCATCTAAATATAAAACATGGACATTCATAACACTAATGATTTTCTTACATTATATTCGGGTTTTCATGTAGTAATATCTGGGAGTATCTGGAGCTTATAGTTGGTCAGAAATTGAATATGAGCTCACAATAAGGTGCAGCTGAGAAAATAGTTCATATCAGCTGGGGTATATTAACAAGAATATGGTATATAAGATATAGCACTGATTGTTCTGCTTTTTGTGGCACTGGTGAGACCTCAGTTTTAGTTGTGAATAAGACATTTTAGGAAAGATATGGACAAGTTGGAAAGAGAGGCCAGAGGAAAGCAACAAAAATGATTAAAAGGTTTAGAAAATATGACTTCCGCAGAAAGGTTTTTAAAAACTGAGTGTGCTTAATTTTAAGAAAAATAGACTGAAAGGAGACGGATAAAAATCTTCAAATGTGTTAAGGGCTGTTCTGAAGAGGATGGTGATCAATTGTTCTCCATACCTGGAAGTAAAGTAAGAAACTTAATTTGCAGAAAGGGAAGCTTAGCTTGGTTGTTAGGAAAAAGCTTTCTAACCATAAGCATAAATAAGTACTGGATAGACCTGTCAAGAATGGTCTAGCCATACTCACCATAGGGGGTGCTGGACTAGATGACCTCTTAAAGTCCCTTCTAGCCCCACATTTCTATGATTCTATATATTTTTGAATTTTGTAGCCAGGTACTATGCCACTTTGTTAACCATGTCATAGAACTGTCAGAAGTGTTTTTGAGGTTGGAGGGGGAGAACTCTTTTTCTTGTCCTTATTGTTGTAAAGCAAACTATCTGAATGTAAACGGAGAAAAACAGCTACATCATTTCTTTGCCTATATCAATGGTGTATTAATTTCTGTAAGTTTTTGAATGACTCAATAATTTTACCTCTTACTGCTCATCGCTCTAAGGGCGTTAGTACCCTTCCTATCTAATTGCTATCCTATGAGCCTTATCTGCTTCTAATAACTATCCAACCTTTAGATACTTATAGACTACCAGCTCTGCCTACTTGTTTTTCCCTTTGATATTTTCATTCCCTCTGCTCCTTGTGTCCCATCCCCTTCTTTTTTTTCCTTTCCCCCTTTTCCTTCTCCCCTATTTATTTTGGGTCTGCATATCCTAAACTCCAGTCATTTGAAGAAGTGGGCTGTGCCCACGAAAGCGCATGCCACCATCTAATGTTTTGTTAGTCTATAAAGTGCTACCAGACCATTTGTTGTTTTTTTAAGTTTACACTTCAATATGCTTATTATTCCTCAAAGTTATGGTGGGTACTGAAGGCAATTAGTACCTAGGCTTGATCAAAAAGCAGAGGCGGTGGTCAAGTTGTACTTATGTCTGCCTCAGCCATCTTCTTGTGTGTCGAAATCTCTAAACATCCCATAACCAGCTGTCAAAACCTCCCACTTCCACTCTTCTACAATGCAGTTAAGTGTTCTCCAATCAGGAATAGGATGAAATTGAAAATCAGGATATAATATAAAATGTTATATTTAATATTAAAGAATACAGGAACCAAACTGATTGAATTATCTATTGCCATGTTTGATGTGATAATTATCATTCTGCTTTTGCAACTTCTTGAACCTGTCACAGAACATGCAGCCTTCTGAAGAATTCTGTCATGGAGAACTGGCGAAAAGGCGGGCTTTTGCAGAACATTCACATCCAGTTTGCTGCAGAGGACATGTAATTCATTAGATACCACCTTTCATCCTGAAAGAGTCACATTTAATCCATTATTTACATGCAGGTAACTCTGAAATGAGCAAAGCAAGTGTTCCACAAACATGAAGCAATGGTACACAAAAAGGTATGTCTCCAATACTCTGAGAAATTCAGTGCTACTTTGTGTGGATAAAAAGCCTGCCTAATGAAAACTGAAGCTTGCTGTCTTCACAGCAAAAAGGGGTGCTGTTACATGGAGATCACTATCCTAGGAGATGGGTAGGTTTTCCCTTGATGTAAGTAGCTGAGGAGAAGTTCAGGTGGAAGGTAGTATTGACCACTGAATAAATCAAAATATAAACTACTCGTGCTTTGTGTGCATTAGTATTCTTAACTCACCGATCTTAAAGCAAAATCCTATCTTGATATGAAAACACTTTTTTTGCGATTAAAACAGACTATAGACAAGAAGATGATCATCTCCAATTGATCCTGACAAGAACATTATAGTTATAATTATCATGCACCTATTATTCTTTATAACTTCCATCTAAGAACTGATCCATCTAAAAACTCCATTCCAATTAGCTTGCTAAATCTGGGAGGTAACTCACCCCAGAAATACTGTTTAGATGTTACTGCTTCATCAGTATTATATTTAGGAATAATAAAATGCAAGAATAAATGGGAAGGATGTTATTGTACACTGGGGATAGGTGTAAAAAAGAAAAATAAAGTAAGATATGACCAGACACACTTTCCTCAGATGAAAAGAAAATTGATGTTCCAAAAGGTTTGCAGGCATTTTTTTACATTATATGTTCATACCTGACTGTATCTGAAGTTCTATGGCATTCTCTCCTTTGTAGTTCTCCTTTTATACAAAGTAGCCCAATACTAGTAGTGTGATTCAGAACTAAAGTGCTACACTGCAATTTCTGCAAAGAAAGGTAAATTGGAAAATTAAAACAATATAGAGAAAAAATCCCTGTATCCTTCCAATACAGTATCACAGCCAAGAGTCAATCTGGAAAAAATAGGGGTTAGAAAAAAAGTAGAAATAAAGACCATTTTTAAAGTGCTTCAGCTTCAATTGAATGATTTCCTTAAATGCTGCTATTTTCATTGAAATTTAGACTTTGAAGTTAATGCCTTACCAAGGTGAATTGTGGAGTACAGTTCCCTCCCCGCCTCCCCCATTGTTGCTATTGTTTAGCAAGAGACAGTTTTCTGAAAAGTTAGGTTAAGAGGGCAACAAAACAACCTGCTCTTTGTAATGTGAAAAACCTTCGCCAACGGAAAGGTTAAACATTTATTTTATTTTTTACAGAAAGCTTGAGTTTTACAAGGATGAAACCAAAACTGTGGGGGAAATTAAGTATTACAGAAGCCACTTGCATTAATCCATTTACATTAAAACATATGAATTGTGAAAGTTTGCCAAAGAAAAATCCCACAATTTTAAAACAAATACTGCCCTATTGTTGCAAGTTATTCTGCATGGATGGACCCTGGCACCTACCAAAGCCAACTGATTTAAACTGGGTTACATGTAGGCCCAGGGGTCTATGAATAGCTTGTTGCATGTGCAACTTTGCTATCATAGTAAATCTAGTAATTTAAATGCAGAATGTGTAGGACAATTCAGCACATGCAGACGTGTTTACATGATCTGAGCCTAAATAGAGATAAACATTGCAAAGCTTTGCCTTGCATACCACCTTCACTAAGGGGACTAGTGTATTGACCTGGACAGTCCGGTATTTTTGCCTCCTGTCCCATAAAAAAAATCAGAAAATACTGGACTCTTAAAATGTCTGGTATTTTCTGGGTTTTTTTCCCTGCCAGGAGGTGAAAATACCAGATACCTGGCAACCCTACAACACACTTAGCAACTGAGCCCAGCCGGCCCCTGAACCTCGTTTACGTGGTTCCACAAGGAAGCTCCCTTCTGGCTTGATCAAGAGAACAAGATGGCCACAGGCAAAAAACCTAAAGACCTGAGCAAGGGGAAGTGATGCCTTCCCTGGGTCTTAGTGCTCAACCTCCCCTCTTCCTATCTCTATTCTGAGTCTGCCTGCAATTAAAGGGGCCATGCTATTTGTTTTATTTTATTTATTTATTTTTTGCTTAATAACTCTGGGGTGGGGGTGTTTTTTTTTTTTTTTTTGCTCAACAACGTAGGTCTCTCCCCTTTTTTCCCCCCTCAACAGAATTTTTTCCCCATTTTTTGGGGGGGAGGGGGTGTTCAGTATTTTTGTTGAAACCATCTGGCAAACCTAAAAGGGACTGCTCTCCCTTTACTAAAACTCAGTGGGGCTTTTTGGTTGGTTAGCTCCCACTATCAAAAGGAATGAGAAATCAGGATCCTGAGATGGACAGCCCCTAAGAACAATGGCAAGAGGCCAGAGCTCCAGGTCAGCCTGATTGCAAGGGCACGCTGGCCTGAGGGGGTGAGGAGTCTGGGGGGGGGCAGAGGGAATCTGGTCCTCTGTCCTTGAAAGCAGCGTGTTGCTTGAATCAGACTGAATAGGGCTGAGCTAAGGAGACACATGTGCCTGAGCTGAGCTGGGGAGCGGAGCCATGGCCGTCAAAGGGAGCCAGAGACACAGCCCAGCCAAACTTATAATTGCTGCATCCACAGAGCCAGAAGGGCCAAAGAAGCAACCCGGGAGCTGAAGGCAGCTCTGCAGGGTGGAACTGGGCTGGAGCAGGCTGGAGCTGGGTGTAGTGAGAAGCACGGGAGAACAGAGAGGAGCTTGGGTAGAGGTCCAACACTGGGGGACTTCACCAGCCATGAGGCCTTGCAAGCCAGATGGGGTGACTAACACTGCGGCAAAGGGGCCTGCCCCTCAGAGCAAGTGTCTGACCTGCAGCATCCCTGCAGCTCATCCACGGCCTGAGAAGGAATCTTGGGACCTAAAAGGAACAGACTCGGTGACTACAACAAAGTTAGAGGTTGAGCCCCCAGGAATCCTGGGCCCAGACGTGTTGGGGTTGAGAGGATTCTGTTACGCAGGAGGGTGGAAGGGGAGCCCTTGAGATCAGGGGCTCTGCTTAAAGGAAGTGGGAGCAAAGACTCAGATCGTTTCACTAGCCCATTTCACAGGGGTCATGTAGAAGCCAAAAAAGTTTCCCTCAGTAGTGGGACCATTCCCCCACTTACATTCAGGCAGCTGGGCATGAATTCCTTCTTCTCTAGCTCATAATAGCAGCTCAGCCCAACAGCTAAATAGGGGCAGGGACTGGGAGAGAGAGAGGCTTCTGGCTGGCTGCTCAGACTGGGTGAGGACTGAGCTGGGGAGGACCCCACCAGAATTGTTTCTTCAGGGAGGAAGTCCTGGGCATACAGCCCCATACCAGGGCTAATATTATTTCAAGACAGAGCCCCAGGCAGAGCTAGAAAATCCACCTGAGAATCACAGAAAAGGAGTTCACCACAGGAGAAAGAACGCGGACACACACAACCAAAGGAGAGGGGGGTTTTGGGGTGCTTATGAGAGGGGGTTTTTGGCTCTGTCACAGACCGAGATTGCTGCATGTAGCTGTGGGTATGCTTTCCATGCTGGACAACAAAGTGTGGATGTTCTGTGGTTTATTCCCCCCAGATTTAAAAATATAATATGTCCCCATCATTTTCCCCATTCTAGCAAAACCCCCTCCTTTAATTCCTCCCCCCTCCCTTCTCCCCTATTTATTTTGGGTCTGCACATCCTAAACTCAAAACTCCGGTCATCTGAAGAAGTGGAATGTGCCCACGAAAACTCAAGATACCAGCTACATGTTTTGTTAGTCTATAAAGTGCTACCAGACCATTTATTGTTTTTTAAGTTTATCCTGTACAGACTAACTCGGCTACCTCCTGAAGCTTACAAAACGTAGTGTCAACCAAGTCATATATGCTAGACATAGCACACACCACCTTAATAATATTCCAATGTATATTATATTATATTATAAATGGATGCTGCAATGTTTGTTAACTGAATGTATTATGCTCTTTCCAGAATTCAGTTCACCCATGTCAAGCATCCCACACCCTTTCAAAGCTGAAACCAGTTTTGGCATTAGAAAATAGGAAACTTTTCAAGGGAAAGATGCATGCATAGTTGGTACCATGCATAGATAGGAAATACCCTGATGGCACATCAAGACATGAAGTGTAGTATTCAAAATGAGATATGGGAAAGTACAGCGAGATGCTAAGGTCAAAGCTGGCACAAACTCATGGGGAAAACTTACATGTTGAGCGATGTACAAATGCTGGTGTTGGTTATGGAAGTATTCTATGAATATAGTTTAAAAGATGTATATTTGAAGTACACCTTTTGTGTAAGCTGAACTTGTTGTGACTCCTGCAAGATAAGAATTATTTCCCAGACAATTATGTAGGCCTCCTTTGTATTTTGCGGTTTTTGTCTTTAGACAATACACTCTGTTATTTGTATCTCTGAACACTTTTAAAAACAAACTGTGAGTTTACTCAAATGATTGGACATACCTTTTGCTCAACAGTAGCAACCTTTTATCATTTTCTCCCAGACTCATATTATTATTTTACTTTAGAAATTCATGAGATAAGTAGCTTGAGCTCTGCTTTCTTTTCACTTCAGTCTATACACTAGTGTGCTACCCCTTCTACTATCATATGTCTTGCTGTAAAACTGCTGTAAGACAAAGATCCCTCAGTTAGGAACAGAATGACATTTCCCTCCCAACCAGCAGCAATTTTCCTATTTCTGTGGCATTGGTTAATGTTGCAGGACAGCTTTAGTTTCTTGAGACTCTATATACCATTCACCTACATTTGTCTCTTGTTAAGCTACAGGCTGAATTTTTTCTTTTTTTTTTTTACACAAGTTCATTCATTAAATCAGACTTCACATCCTGTGGTTGATTAGAATTCAAATCTCTTTTAGACAAAGGAAACAGCCAACCTTTCTGTAACATGCTGAGTTTTGCTATGCACAAAATTAGCGTTAATATAAATCATTCTTTAAAAAAAGAGAGATATGTCATGATGAGCGTTGATGGAAAATGTGGATTATTAAAATATAATGAAGAGCAGAGGACTCTAACCTTTTTAAGACAAGATAACTTTTTGAATGTAAGTCAATCCAGAATCTACCTCAAACCCAAATACCCTTGGCTCACCTCCTTCCCCACCCCTTCTCTGCCTTTATACCAACCATAAACTGCCTTTATATCAACCACAGTAATGTGACTATTCCTATTATAAATGGTTCAGGTAAGCAGAGATTAAGAAAACTGGCCTGGTGTCATCTCAAACTGTGACCAGATCAAATAAAGACGCCACAAAGTGGGCATTTAATGCCTCATCAAACTTCTTAATAACCATGTACAGTAGCTGTTTATTAAACACTTTTGAAGAGTATGAATCTTCCAGATAAATCAGTGAGCTCTTTGTGTCAGATACTGATTCAACAGAGCCTCTTAACCCGGTAGATGGGTTCCAAAATGCACTTCACACAGAAAATCCCATTATTAATCATAGGCCAGCATGGTCTACAGCATATATACATAGGTTACATGTTGCCAGGAAGGCATTTTATTTCGCTAATAATAATAATTTTATTATTTCTTACAACAGTATGTTTGAATTTTTTCTCAAAGTTCTGTATTGCTTCATACCTTGCAAAAAGAAGGGCTATTTTATGTATTAAAGTTTGGAAAACTGCTGATTACCTATTGTGAGAGCTTCCTTCCCCCTTCCACGTGTATGCTTGCTAATGTGTTTTCTACATCAGTGTGTCCGTGACTTCCCAGGACAGCCCAGACAGATTCGTAGCTGCAACAACCCATTATACTTGTTACATGACAGTTGCTTGTTTAAAATTCGCACTTGGAACCTGTTGTGGTTCAAGTGACTTCAGGATATTGTGTGTGTCACAATCATTGGTTAAACCTGTTTTGTAGCGAGAAAAAAACAATGACAAATGTGTTAAATTTACACAACTAAAACAAATTATTTCAGCTCTATCCTAGTGACTCACGCAGCTTAATTGGGATGGGCTCTCTTCCATCCATTCTCCCCCAGGCAGCCTCTCCAAAGGGAGATAAAAGTCTTTACACCTTCAAACAGAACGTGGAGAAGGATGGCAGGAGACAAATCGCTTGGTCATTGTCTTTGATACACCCCCTCTGGGACACCTGGTGCTGGCCACTGTCGGCAAACAGGCTACTGGGCTAGATGGACCTTTGGTCTGACCCAGTACGGCCGTTCTTATGTTCTTATGTTATGTAATGACATTGCAGGCAGGAGTAATGTGATACATAGATTCAGAACTTGGGCTGACTCTCACAATCAGATTTTCATCTAGTTACTTGTCATCAGGCGAGCTGACAGACCCATTGGGCTCCTGGGCAAGGTGTGTGTATGTGTGTGTGTGTGGGGGAGGGGGAGTGGCTTTGAACTCCTGGCAGGAGCAGAGCCTTGAGCAGAATGGGTGGGGCTGGGACAGCCAGCCCTCAGTGAGTCCTGGAGCATGCTATTCTGGGCTCCAATGGGGATTTAAAAAGCCCAAGGCTCCAGCCATTGCTGTGGTTACAGGAACAGTAGTGACAGCCAGGACCCTAGGGCCCCTTGGAGTCACTAGGCCCCAGGGCAGTTGCCCTCTCTGCCCCCCTGCTGGTGGGCCTGCTTGGCAGAGTGCCATTGAAGCTAGACGTCTACAATCAGTCAGAAAACAAGCAGGGCACATCTTCCCCGAAGAACAAGAATCAGGGGAGCTGTGCATTTGGGTGCATTTGTGAGCCCAATCCCCACTTCCATCCACGTGTGAATCATTCTGCTGCACATCTGCTGGAAAGGTGATCCCGTGCCTGAGCTCCACCATGACTTGGAGCTCTATCATTTTGCAGTGTGCAGGCAGCACAAGCTGCTGGTCTAAATGAGAAGGTCTGCAGAGCCCAGTATAAATGTGGTAACATGATTGTGAGACCTGGGTCCAGCAATCACTGGCAATGTGTGTGGCGGGTCCGAGAGGCCACGTGCACCCCAAACACCATAGGTGAGAAGGCAAGGGACCAGAACCTCTGGATGGGCCAGCGTACTAGTGGGGGGCCTTGGTGTCTGCAGCAGGGATCAGGCCCTCCCTGTACTGACTGGCAGCTGGGAAAGGAAGTGAAGTGATGTAGTTCTGCTCCCAGGCTGCCAGTGTGTCACTCAGGGAAGGAATGAGACTGCCCCCTAGCCACTGCCAGTGGCTGAGGGGGACAGGATTCCTGCTGCAGGAGCCAGACCCCCATTATTACCCCACATCACTCGGGGAGGGCACTTGGGGGAAGAGGCAGGGCGGAGCAGGAAGAGGCAGGGCAGGGGTGGGGCTTGAGGTGGAGGAAGCTTTGTTCTGACTCTCCCCTGGGTGGCACATGGCCACTGTCCCCTTCTCCTCTGGATCCTTCTTCACCAGTTATCCCTGCCAGGAATTTTAAACCCAGGTTTACAATGCAGCATGGAAACACCAAGTCCACAAGCCTGGGCCCACAGATCCAGAACAAGAGCTCTTTCTTTATTCATGTTTGCATATAGTGCTCAGTATAGAGATAGGTGAAATCTTGTTGGTGAAAGCTAAAGATCTAGTGATACTAAAATATTTTGCAAATTGATGTCAGTTCCACCAAATTGTTCATCTAAATCAAAAATAAACAAAAACAAAACCCTTAAAACAAAAGTTCTAGAAATGTCTACATCTTTTATTTTGACATTTTCAAACCAAAGCGTTTTAATTTTTCAGGGTGAAATGACTTTTTTTTATTTCCGAATTCCATTAATTTTATACGTACAAAATGCAAAAAACATTTTTAAATAATCACACTGAAAACTAAACAGTTCCTTCATTTCATTTTGGGATCAAATTAAATGTTTTAATTCAATCTGAAATATTTATTTATTTTTACTTTATTTTCACTCCTAAGAAAAGGCCAAAAAATGGAGTGTGTGTGTTGGGGGGGGGGGGGAGGGAGGTTAACCCACTAAAAAAATAAAAAGTAAAATTTACTGGAACCAACAGGAAACTGAAAAATCCACTACACACACTGTTCTCCTTAGCACAAAGAACAACCCCTCTCCCCACACCCCACCACACACTCCTGATTGGATAATTTAGGTTTAGCTGTAAAAGGTGTCTATAATCAACAATTAGTAGTGCAAACGGAATTTAGACATGGAGAGCTGAACATCTAAGGAATGTTCAATATCACAAAACTAAGGCCATGTCTACACTAGGAAACTGTTTCAAAATTACTAAATTTGACTTAAGAATTCCCTATTTAACAAATTCGAACTAGCATGTTCTCACTACAGGGAAGTCTAGAAATTAGTCCGAACCAGGCTCTATTAATGTGGACTTAGAGCCCCAGGAAACACTTTGAGGAGCTGCGGTAGGCCTTCTGGAGGTCAGTAAGTTTGAAATAGTGGCACTGAAGCATCCATGCTATTTCAAAATTACTATTACGGAATTAGCGTTACTCCTGTGAAAAGCAGGAGTACAAAGTTCAAATTCCATGGCCCATTATTTCAAAATGATGGGATTGGTAGTGTAGACACACTGCTTATACATTCAACCTTGAGGAGGTTATTTGAAATAAGATCCTAGTGTAGACCAGGGCTAAGTAATTCCATTGTGTAAAAACATTTACAAATAGGAATTTGATTAGAAAACCAAGAGTGGAAGCTAACATGAAAGATGACAGGGGAAGATTTCTCAAAGCACAGAACATATCAAAAATTATTCCCCAGAATTATATTTTATACGAAGCAAGATTTATAATGTATCATCTTAGCAGAAGCCAGGAGAGTAAAGCAATGCTGACCTTAGTGCCACCTAGGCTATGTCTAGACTACAGGCTTCTTTCGAAAGAGGCTCTTTCGAAAGCATCTTTCGAAAGAGCCTCTTTCGAAAGATCGCGTCTAGACTGCAGGCGGATCTTTCGAAAGAGAAATCCGCTTTTTCGAAAGAGAGCACCCAGCGAGTCTGGATGCTCTCTTTCGAAGACGGCCTCTTTACATTGAAGAACGCCTTCTTTCGAAAGAGGAGCTTTCGAAAGAAGGCGTTCTTCCTCGTGAAATGAGGTTTACCGCCATCGAAAGAAAGGCCGCGTTCTTTCGAAATAATTTCGAAAGAACGCGGCTTGAGTCTGGACGTAGGGGAAGTTTTTTCGGGAAAAGGCTACTTTTCCCGAAAAAACCCCTGAGTCTGGACACGGCCCAAGTGCTGTATGTGAAGCAGAACAGGCTTTTGAAAAACTAGAGGCTACATTTCCCTTTGAAGAGATTACTGCTCTTTAAATGGCTTCTAAATTATGTCATTGGATTTAGACCATATGCTAAAGTGTTTAATTTAACAGTTATCCCACTGACTATTAATTATGTCTTCTGGTCAGTTCTCTCCTCAACAGCTTGAATAGCAAACATAGGTGAATAAAGTCATCTGTGAAATCACAGAAAAGTATCCATAGACACTTATGTATATGGACAGTTAATAAAAAAAATGTAAATGGTTCGGCTGATTTCTTGTTGCATTGTTTGATATTAGTTAAAACCGCATTCTGCTGTTCGTCACACAAATGCAATCTGGTTCAAGTTAATAAGAAAAGCACTGCCACTGCGAGAAGGTAGAGGAAAGAGCCAGCTACGGATAGTTGTACAAAGGTCATGGAAGAAATTAAAGTTGTCTCTAGAATTGTGTGGTTCTTCAGAGACAGCTGATTGACCTGTCAACAACTCTTTATGGACATGTCTACATTAGAGTTATTTCAAAATAACTCCCATTATTTCAAAATAACAAGGTGAGCGTCCACCTTCAAAATAATAACCTCTCATTCTACGAGGAATGACACCTATTTTGAAATTGATTTTGAAATAGGATTAGTGTGGATGCTCAGCTGCTGTTATTTCAAAATAACTACCCCCCAGAGTCATTCAAAGTAATTATTCCCCAGTGTTTCCTGGGGTTCTAAGTCGAGAGAGTATGTCCACATTAAGGGAGCCTGCCTCAGACTCATTTTTGAGGCTTCCCTGTAGTGTGGATGCACTATTTCAAAGTAGTGTAGACACAGCCTACCTGCCCTCTCATAATTGATACTGCTCACCAGATTGTATGCTTTCACAGTGAACTATTCTTCCTTTCATCCTGCATCCCATTCTGCCTGGTAGGGTGGGAAACATGATTTACCTGTGATGTCACGTTCATTCCTAAGCTTCTGCTGAGAAACACCACTCACCAGATCCTGACATGCTCAGAACAGAGCTCCTTCCCCACACTATCTTCATTCAGGCACTTTAAAAATGGGCCTGGGAAACAGGAATACTGTCTAACATTAAAAAGTTAATTTGAGGGATTCTGTGTATGTGTGTGTGTGTGTGTTAAATTTCAGATGAAATTTAACTAAACTATCATTGATGAGTATGGCTTAGAGCTCAGGAAAATATTCGCTGTGGGCCCTGAAGTCATAGAAATCTAGATTCCTGTTGCAAATTTGAAATTGAGATGAAAGTTTCAGTGAGGTTCCCTGCCCTTCAGCACAGGCTTGCATGGTTCCAAACTGATAGTTCCCATTTCAAGTCATGATGGAGAGATGAGCAGTTTCAACAATGAAACCAGCAGAAACTTGGTAGTTTGGCTTTCAATTTCATGTTTCATTAAATCTAAATACAGTGATACTGCCTAAAAAAGCTTTGTATAAATCCCTGTTAACTACTGAGTTTTGTTTGACTCAAGGAAAGGCCTGCTTAGAAAGAAAGCATTTTAGAGTCTACTACAGAACTCTTTAAAAAGAAGAGCATGTACACTCTTACAGTATTTGTTTATATCATATCTCCTCCCGTCCCCTCCCCTCAGGATTTCTCACCATTGCAAACACCAGGTCACTTGCCCTGTGATAGCAATAATGGGAGCTCTGAAGCAAACAAGGTACCCCTTGTGCCCATCATTCTAATGCCTGTTTCCTTGAGCTTTGTCCTGGAAATAGTGCTGTATAAAGGTAGAAATGCATAGTGCTAAAAAGAAAAAAACTTACTTCTTCTGGGTGAAGCTGCCCAGATTAGGAAGAGGCTAATTAGTAAAAAAACAATGTGGAAGTAGAGGCAAGGTAAGAGTACCATCTTTTGGTTCCAAAGAAAAAAAAAAGATAAAACTGCCGCAGAGGGAGGCAATTAGTCTTATTGTTGACATACGACTGATTCTTGACTTCACTTTTTTAGAAGCTGCATCCCATATCTCTCATGCTGTACTTTGTACACAAAAGATCTTGAGACTTAGACCATGTTTTACAATTTATGTATCATTGGAGAAAAGAGTGGGGAAGGGGACAATAGCTCACAATTTTTGTTTTTCTGCTGTCGTTAGGCTCAATATACTTATCCACAGATTAACAGAACCACAGTGTAATCTCCTATATTGGGTAAGCCTCCTTTATAAACCAGCAGGCAAAAAACAGCTGAGAAACTTTAACTTTAACATATCAGAATCAGAGCCTTATTTACTTAGGCTCAGATTCTGATTTCTTCATCCATATGAAGTAAATAACTTAGTCTGCACATAGTCCATGGATTTCAAAGGCAGCGGACTCTAGCCCCTGCTTTTACTCCTGCTTCTGAAATGGCCTACTTATTGTACACGGAAGATTTGCTGGGTCTCTGTCATAACTTATTAATTACCCCAGGTTGGGGAAAGGTCAGATATAAGCTTTTTAGAGGAAGGAAGTTCATATATTTTCTTGGTTACAACTATTATTTTTAAGACGTCACTAAATTAATCTGTATGAAACATTCACTCTTATGGTCCCCATCTTATCTTCCATTAAAAAAACCCAACTTAACAGAGCAGTTAATCCTATAGTTCTTTACCTCCTGAGGTCTCTCCTACACAATTCCAGCTGAATACTTATTAGGACTATGGTCATATACTGGGAAATTTCATCTTAATTTACATATCCAGCTAGTCACACTGACAGATTTATCTCCTAGGTCTTCTTAACCTGGCAAGGGAGTTTCTCAGGGATTGGGGGAAAGCTATAAATAGCAGTGTCTCAAAGGATCTCCTTCTCAGTTCTTTGCTCTTGTCCATTATATTACTACCACAAGAACCAGCTTGCTAGTATGGAAAAATCAGATATTTTCTGGGGGAAAAAAAGCAGTGTCCTCAGGTTGGTGCCTTAATATAGGTATTCTATCTAGGCTATTTTAGAAGTTCACCAGCATTGTTCTCCGAAGTTTAGAGCCTTATTATGAGTAGCTCATGGAGGTAGGTACTGTGCTAGGTGCTGTACAAACATGCGTAGACAAAAGCAGGACTCTGAGAGTAATACTAATAAATGGATTTATTACTCTGTGGAGATTATGCAGAATTAATTGGCATGAATTTGGCAATGACTTGGTTAGTAAATGTGACAAATACGGCAATTTATTACAATGTCTTCCAGAGATCTTACTGTATTCAACTTATGCATCATTGTGGGCCAGGAACTATCTATAATTATATGGGGGAGTATGACAACAGCCAAGCTGGGAACTAAAAACAGCGGGGCACTCACTGGCAGCAGGTTTCTATAATTTTTGGTGGTGTGCAGAACAGGTCCAAATCTCTTTCCCCCCCACATTCTGGGGCAAGGTCACTGGCTTTTAGGTGGGGTGGGGAGGTGCTCAGTGCTAGAGCAGAGGGTTGAGGTTCGGGGGAGTGGGCTCTGGGGTAGGAATGAGGGGTTTGGGATGTGTTAGGGGCTCAGAGCTGGGGCAGAGGATTGGGCTCAGGTAGATGATGACCAGCCCCACTGACGGGAAGACAAAGGGTGCACTTGCCCTTGGGCCCGGTGGTTCAAAGAGGCCCAAGATTCTGCACCCTCCCCCCCCACTGCACCGTGCTCAGGGGCTGTCGGCTCCTTGGTGAGGGCTTTGGCTGGGAGTACAGGTTCTTGGTAGGGGCTGGCCTTGCAATGCAAAACTCAAACAGGGTGCAGAAATCAGGCTGCCCTGGGCTGGGGCCAGAGAGGAGGATTCCCCCTCCCATGACTTACAGAAGCCCCACTTGGAGTTGCCTGCCAGGCAGGGGCTGCCATGTTCCTCCTCCCCTCTCCCTGCTCAGACACAGCAGTCAGCCTGCTTCCAGTACCACCCCCTTATAGCCAGGCAGCAGCAGCAGCCACAAGGGACAGCAGGAGGCCCAGGGCAACCGCTCGCTGCCCAGGACACAGGTCAGGAGAGGCAGCCAGGGAAGGTGTGTGCAGTCCCAGCAGGTGGGGCTTGGAGATGGTATGGGGGAGGTGTCCAGGGGCAACTGGCAGTGTCAGGGAAGAGACTCAGCCACAGCATTGAAGGAGCAAGGGCCCCCCAGCCCACATAACTGCTGCCTATGCCGTGGAGGTGGTTAGGCGACCTCACTCAGCACTGTAACATTTTCTCAGAGCTACCACCAGGAGAGGCAAACATACTAATTTAAACTGGATTCCCTAGAGACCAACAGAAAAAAAAAGTGTGTGTGGGGGGGAGGATAGACTGGGATAGCTCTGATAAGCTTATTAGTATGTGTGTAGGCTCTTGTACATGAGCTGGCCTATTATGACAATTAAATTAGTGTGTCTGTATTGATGGATATTTTTATGGAATTAGTAAGGTCTATATTCTAGTCCTTCTCAGCATCTGTCAGGGCTGTTCTCTGCTCTGGCACTCCAAGTGCAGAAGACAAGGGCCTGCAAGAGACCATGAATACCCTGCCTCTATAGGCTCTGTTTACAAAAACTTCCCAGAGTCACAGATGCACTGGCTCTGAGAAAAACACTAGCTGCCACCATCAAGTGATTTAATCTTAAAAAAAGGGGGATGAACGCTTGAATTTCTTCCCAAGGGCTACCCCAAGCTCTTTCAAGAGAGCTTGAAAAATGAAGCAAAAAACCGCAGAAAACAACTGTATCTCTGACAGTTGACCTCCACGGCTCCACAGACATACACAGGCCTCCTGTTACCTTTGAGGACACAACCATCAAATCATCACCTTAAAAAAGGTGATTTTATTAACAAAACAACAAGATATACTTGCTAAAGCATACTTGGTTGCTATGTGTTACAGAGCAACTAAGAAAAGAACAGATCAAAACCACAAAGTTCTTTGGACTCTAACGTAAATTTTGAGTGGGGGAGGGAAGGCATAGGTTCCCACAGGGAAGTTTAACCAAACAACTAAAACAAAAGAAAAATACTCCCATGTCCAATATTTCTTATAGGCATGGTAATTCTGTGTACTGCATCTGCTCCCTCAGGCCCTTACTTAGGAAGAGCAGACCAATATATATCCAATTCTAATTTCAGCACTGTATCCCCATTGGTTTTTCTGGCCTCCTGCCAACACCCTTGCTAGCTACCTGAGTTTAACGCCTTAGTCAATTGGTACTGGCCGGACACTCCTCCTATCCATCACAGAATCCTTATGTGATACATTTGGACCTGATGCTCCAGTGCGTAACACCTTGTGTAGTCATATACAGTTGGCCAAACTGGGTGTAAAATTTAATACAGTAAATTACAACCAGAGATGCCACACTGGAGTCTTTTCCTTTAATCTTCATATCTTGACAGAGTTACTCATGAGCATATCATAGTCTTAATCTTAAGTATTTATTCTTGCAACATACCTAGGATGTAGGGAAGTACTACAATTCTGATGTTACAGGTGGGGAAGTGAGGCACACAGAACCTAAATACCTTTCCAGTCTTTTCCCAGAATCCAGGTGATTGGGATTCCAGTACCTGTCCTTCCACATGCTTTCTTTGTGACCATTGGCAAGTCACTTAGGCCTAAAATCCTCAAAGAAAGCATGTGGAAGGACAGGTACTGGAATCCCAATTACCTGGACTCTGGGAAAAGACTGGACTCTCTTTCCTGGGGAGTTTGGAGAGGAGTTAACTTAATTTTAAAGCCACAGTATAAGCAAGGACTAAGTTATTTGTCTGAAATTACGTAGACCAACATTAACTACACCAGTGGCTAAAATAAACACCTTTCTGTGGGTCAGCAAAATTTCAGTATTACTGTTATACATCTAATGTTGAGGTTGTTCTATACTTCTTTCATGCATGACTCTCCTGAACTCCATTTTGAATAGAGAATAGGAAATGACATTCAGTAAGCAAATATGGTATATTATGATAACCTATCTGAGAAATAGTATGTGATCATGTAATTTATGATTATAAAGGGAAGAAACTTATGAAAAAGCATTTTACTCTCTACAACTTCAAAGTTCTGCTGACCTGCAAGAAACTTGATGAGAACACATCCTAAATAGTATTATGGGAAACTATTTAGCCAGACTCAAGTTAATACTCATAAAAAAAAGAAAAAGAAAAGATTCACAAGAGTTGCTCTGCCTCTTCCACAATATAATTCTTCTCTCTCCCCCCACCTCCATATCTTCCAGTCCTGCCTTTCTACCTCTTTTATGTGCATTCCACAGGATGGCAGAAAAGCTGTGCATATCAGCAAAGAAGTAAAGTAAAGTAACTACAAGGAGTGAACATCATGCAGCCCTTTCTCAGTGGGAGACTAATTCTCATCTCTGTTATTTCCATCTTTTCAAATGCAAATAGTCTTTAAAGACACAGCCTGATGCAAAGGCAAACTTACTGTATGATCTTAGAGAGACAAGGTGGGAGAGGAAGGTAATTTCTTTTTGAGGACCAACTGCCAGTATACACAGAGGGTGTGTCTAGACTACATGCCTCCGTCGATGGAGGCGTGTAGATTAGACAGATCGGCAAAGGGAAATGAAGCCGCGATTAAAATAAACGCGGCTTCATTTAAATTTAATTGGCTGCCCCGCTTTGCTGACAAACAGCTAATCAGCTGTTTGTCAGCAGATCGGGGCAGTCTGGGCGCGCCGCGGTCACAAGGAAGCCTTTGTTGATTGGTGCAAGTATGCCTCGTGAAACCAGGTTTACCTGCACCGATCAACAAAGGCTTCCTTGTGATCGCGGCGTGTCCAGACTACCCCGATCTGCCAACAAACAGCTAATCAGCTGTTTGTCGGCAGAGCGGGGCAGCCATTTAAATTTAAATGAAGCCGCGATTATTTTAATCGCAGCTTCATTTCCCTTTTTCAAATAAACTAATCTACATGCCTCTGTCGACGGAGGCATGTAGTTTAGACGTACCCAGAGTGTCCTGAATAAGAGCTCTCTTTCACCAACAGAAGTAAAAGACATTATCTCACTCACCTGACAGAACTACAACAATGATATGATCCTAAGCATTCCTTTGTAGCATCCAGCTCTGTATGCAAAACTGTAGAATGGCTTGGAGCAGGCCAAATTGCAGTATAATCTTAAGAGCTGGATAATATATTCCCTACTCAGTGCTTGGCTTGCAAGACTGACACCCGTAAAATAGCACCCCTCATCCCAAAATGCTATACACACTTTAGCTGATATACACTGGTCACTTCATCTCATATGTCTTCAGTGGGTAAGAGAGATTTAAAACCCATTCTGGTACTATCATGCCTGACTCAACAAAGTGACAGGATTTGTGCATTTTTCTTTCCTGCCACTTCTACCAGGCTGGGAGAGAAAAATGCATAAGTCTGGTCATCTTGTCAAGTGTGTGTATATGTGTGTATGTATGGGAGAGAGAGAGTGAAATGTAGTTTTACCTTTCCTTCCCCAAAGTGGCTGAACTTCAGTGGTAGAAGAAGCAAAGTGGTATCTGTTTTACAGTGCGTAGCAACACAGCATAACTCTGTAGATTCAGTTGGCTAATGTCCTTCTCACCTTCTTTCCTAAAGAGTTATGCTGTACTGCTACACACAGTGTGTGTGTGTGTGTGTGTGTGTGTGTGTGTGTGTGTATGTGTGTGTGTGTGAGAAAGAGAGAGAGAGAGAGAGAGAGACTTGGCTCATATGAGTTAAGGTGAGTCTTACAAAACTTGAAGATTTAGGCTCATATGGATTTTGCAAATTTTTAAATGTGCATTTGGTTCATGAGGTTTCTGAGAGTAATTCAGCAGGATTGCCTCATTTTGTGGATCCACATACTTCTGAAACTTTCAACCAATCCAATGTGATTTTCTATTGCCACCATTTCTGGCATCCCTCTGCTCCACCTCCACTCTTTTCCAGTCTGGGAAGGCCCTCTTCAAGGTGTGGTGTTGTAGGTTTTGTGGTGGGGGACAGAGCTGAGTGGAAGATGACAATTGTATTTTGAGGCAACTTTCAGGTATCAAATTTGTTTTCAATTTACAGAGGGAAAAATAACAACAAACACAAGGCTTTTGAAATATTAGACAAAAACAGAATTGTGTCAAATTGTCCCAGAGTGAGTGTCTGGGAAGTCAGAAGGTTGCCTAGGATATGGAAGGCCAACCTCCAAGTCTCTGATGTGGCTGATTCAAAGCAAAGGTTTATGTCCCAGATCACTGGAAGAGAAAGAAGATGAGTTTCCAATGCCTTAAGCTCATGTTTTCACAACCATCTTGTAGTGGAGGGAGTCTCTTCCTGGTCTTCTCTCAAAAAAAAAATGATGAAGACTTTGTCAAAACTAAAACAACACATTGTGACAAAATAAGATTGAAATTGTTCCACCCAATTCTAGTGGGAAAGCACCTGGGCTAATGGCAATGTCAATGGAAGAGGTTCTGGAGCGTAAGTAGCAGGGTATAATTGTTCTCCTATTACAAAAAGGAGAGGGAGTGATCAAGTTTTTGAGAGACTGTGGATCAGGGATCTAACCAAGCACTCCTCTTAAAAAGCATTGCTTAAAGTGTGCTCCCAAAAGACTCCTGTAGGAGGAAAGGCAGCTCATCTAACCAAAGGAAATTGAAATGGAAGAGGAAAGTGTTGGCACTTGACAGACTCATCTAGAGGACTCAGACATATATGGTAGCCAATTCAAAACCACAACAATCACCTGAGATTTGGAAAGCAGAGCTCACTTGCCTAGTGAAGAAAAGGGAGCCCACAAAAAAAAAACCCTTTGGGATTTTGCCCAGTTAATAAAAAGACAGCTCTCTCACAAAACTGCAGAGCAAAACAAAAATCACTTGGCTGTTATTTGCTTTGAGACTGACAGGAACACACACGTTTGTAAAATACAGTAGTCTGACAGTAGTCTGGGCTACCAACATTCTCTGCTCATTCTCTTAACATTGGGAGCCCAAGATTTGATTTTTTGGGGGGAGGGAGAAGAGAGGAGAGTGTGTGCAGTGAAGGAGATGAGTTAGGAAACCATATGTTGATATGTTTCAATCAGATGGTGGCAAAAAACCTTACATGAACTATAGCTTCTTTGCAGAATATTTAACCACTCACTTGCATTGTTCCCTGTCTTTCGTTGAATGAGTGCAATGAAAAACAATTTTGATTCAGCACTTTGATCCCTTACTACACAGTGATTGATCATAGCAATTTCTTTCACATAAACAGAGCCCTCCAGATAAGCTCATTTCAGAAACCCAGGGCTGTAAATGCACTACAGACCAAAAACTAATATTTTGCTTGTCGTGTTTAAACTCACATAGCCAATAGAGCTCAGAATAGTTGTGTCATAAAAGCAGAAGTGTTTTAAGAATCTTGATTTAATCAGCTTCTGAGAAAGAGAGCACTCTTTCAATTTCTTTGGGTGTTCAGCTGTGCATTAGTCTTTTCATTCTGTAAAATTTTACTGTGTAATATGTGGAAATCTTACACCACTAACTAGAAAAAGAAAAGAAGGAAGAATATGTCCTCTTATTGAAAATGAATATTGGGAGCACAGAAAAGGCACATAGGTGTGTATGCCTATGTCACCCAGAAACCTGTACGTTGTTTTATAAAGATATGTATTTTCCAGCAAAATAACAAGAACAAACTGATAAAGGTGTAATTTTCACTGGACAGATGTTCTGTGTATTATCCGTACTTTGCTGACCAGTTGCACCAGGAAATTGATTATAGAAAATGGGAACAGCAGAAATCTGAATATCACCATAGATGTTATCCATAAAATTAAAAATGACAAATAGTCTTGCAGCACCTCAGAGACTAACAAAACATGTAGATGTTATCATGAGCTTTCGTGGGCACAACACATTTATTCAGATTAATATTTTGTTAGTCTCTAAGGCTATGTCTATTCTAGCCCCTTAGTTCGAACTAGGGTGGCTACTGTAGGCATTCGAACTTGCAAATAAAGCCCGGGATTTAAATATCCTGGGCTTCATTTGCATGTTCCCAGGCGGGCGCCATTTTTAAATCCCCTTAGTTCGAACTGACTGCCCGCAGCTACACGCGACAGTCAGAAGTTAATCCTTAATTCAGAGTAACTTCTGACTGCTGCAGGAAGCTGCGGGCAGTCAGTTTGAACTAAAGGGATTTAAAAATGGCACCTGCCCGGGAACATGCAAATGAAGCCCGGGATATTTAAATCCCGGGCTTCATTTGCAAGTTCGAATGCCTACATTAGCCAACCTGGTTCGAACTAGGGGCTAGTGTAGTCATATCCTAAGATGCTACAAGACTATATGTTGTTTGTAACTGGAAAAACTTAAAAGACTAATTTGGCTATTCCTCTGAAGCCATACAATTAAGTTAGATTTTTGTTTTCCTTAAAAAGTTATTTCAGTCACAGAGATCCAAGACCATGGATTAAAATTGTTCAAAGTTCTGGAGCAGTGTTTCTCAAAGCGGTCCACAGATCCACTCGGAGAAACCTACTAAGGGTACGTCTAGACTACATGCCTCCGTCGACGGAGGCATGTAGATTAGCCAGATCGGCAGAGGGAAATGAAGCCGATCAAAAAAGGCTTCTTTGTCAGCGCGGCGCGTCCAGACTGCCCCGATCTGCCAACAAACAGCTGATCAGCAGAGCGGGGCAGCCATTTAAATTTAAATGAAGCCGTGATTATTTTAATCGAGGCTTCATTTCCCTCTGCCGATCTGGCTAATCTAGATGCCTCCGTCGACGGAGGCATGTAGTCTAGACGTACCCTAACTGTCCTCTTCTGTTTGTTTATTTGCTAGCTCCACAGCCATAGAGCCTCGTGGCTCCCATTGGCTCCAGTTCGACATTTGCAGCCAAGGGGAGCTGCGGGAAGTGGCGTGGAGTGGGCTGCTGCTTCCTGTGGCTCCCCTTGCCTGCAAATGGGGAACCAGAGACAATGGGAACTATGAGGCTTTGTGGCCATGGAGCCAGTAAATAAACAAACTGGAGTGACCAGTTAATAGGTTTCTCAGAGTGGATTTGTGGACCTCTTTGAGAAACACCATTCTAGAGTGTACAGATAGAAAAATGTGGTTCAGTTCACTCTCAGGGCAAGCAAAAAGTTTGCATTTGCTAAGTGAAATTAATTTTTAGTTTATTATGGCAATATTTCCATGCAAAGAATAATAATACAAACTTCCGTCTCCTAATTGGAAAAGTTACTAGAAATTCATGGACAATTTTAATTCAATATTTTTGTATGTGAAGATTGTTAAGGGGAAATTTATGTTCTGAGAAGTCTGCATTTCAGCCAGGGTTTTTCCAATCTTCCTTTCCTACTTTTCACTTACCTATTAGCATATTGATTAAATATTCACAATGTGCATGTGAATTACTATACTCTCAAACTGTGCATGAAAACTGTGAGAGTGAAATTTCCATAGGTTTCAGATTAGATTATATATTAAAAACTCAGACCAGTTTCACAGAGAAGTTTCCTAAAGTTTACAAAACTTTTCGGTGTATCTGGGTTCATTTTTATTGTTGTGGCTCCAAACCATTCAAAATGTATAATTCCACATAGATTTTTACATAGAATAAGAAAGCATTCACTTCTTCCAGCTGATTTTTACACTGAAATTTTGAAGTCATTTAGCTCCAAAATCTGAACATAAAACTCGTTGAAAGGAACATAATCCCTAATCAATCAAGACAGAAGCAACTATTCATATAAATCATGAAGAAGCATGGCTGACATGTTTCACATTGCTTTGCTGGGTCTAAATTGGTGTGTGTGTGTGTGTGTGTGTGTGTGTGTGTGTGCACGCGCGCATATGTACATGCTTGTAAATGGAGATAGAAAATCTCGGTAGGTTTATGAGGTGAAGTTTTCAGCTTTTAAGAACAGAACACAATATATTTCACTCCTATTACTCTTATTTGTAAATTCCTGTGGTGGAATTATTTTCCTGTATCACAGGCCTTGACACTGGCAAACAACAGGAAAGAAACTATATCCCAAAATAATAGGGCAAGGAAGGTTTGTGGAATCCCTGTCATTGGAGTATTCTAAGAGCAGGTTAGAAAAACACCTGTCATAGTCCAGCCACTTGGTCCTGCCTCAGTGCAGAGGGATAGGCTAAATGACTTTTCAAGATCCTTGCCAGATTTTTAAGGTTGATAATGCATGCTTTTTCCTAGACCATTTAGAGTACATACTCAGTCAGCACCTCTACCACAAGTATAAATTGCAGTGTAACTAGTGAGGCACAATTTAAGCAAGCAGAGTAAAGACATAACTGAAGTTTTTGGAGGTTGCCAACTTTCACACCATAGATAAGCACCTGGACTTTTCACAATAAGCCAAAAATACAAGCTAATCTCATTTCAAAACAAGGCCAAAACAAGCCATTCCCTAACAGAACCCTGATACTCTATTCCCTGGCCTACACTAGCATTTTACTTCAAAATAACTCCCCCAAGATCAAATTTATAAGCAGAACATCCACATTACCAAGCCTGTTATTTTGAAATAATGGGCCGTGGGATTTGAAATCTGTACTCTTGCTGTTCATCAGGAGTAATGCTATGTGAAATAGTTATTTTGAAATAACGGTAGTGCGGATGCTCCGGTGCCGCTATTTAGAAATAACTACTCCCAAGAGTCATTTAAAATAATTACTCCCCAGTGCTTCTTTGGCCTCTGAGTCCGAGGTAGCGCATCCACATTAATGGAGCTTGCCTCGCACTAATTTTGAGGCTTCCCCATAGTGTGGACACGCTAGTTCGAATTTGTTAAATCGGAAGTCATTAAGTCAAATTTAGTAATTTTGAAATAATTTCCTAGGGTAGACATGGCCTATGTGAGTAGATTTCCCCCTGCAACATGCTGTCTGGGACTGTGGTGGGTCTATTGTGCACCTCTCAACTTTCTCCCCTTTCCCTCCTTACCCCCAAAAAAGAAACAACAAGCCCCAAGCCAAACAAGCTACAAGCAAAAAAGTAGCCAACACACAACTTGTAAACCAATGAAACCAAAAAAAAGGCCCAATTTTGGTGCTTTTCATGTGAATTTGGCAGCTTAGCTATTCTGCACTCTTGCTGCTCTCTCAAACTGTGCCTCTGTCCTTACTGCTAAGTTTAGCAGAGCAAGATCATGTTTCTAAGGCCTTTCCCTGAGTCGCCACAGGAGTGAGAGGAAAGCAGGGAGAGGCTGCCAGCTCCTCACAGTTGGAGTTCTTCCTCACCATTGGTAAAGACACTGGCAGAAGAAAAATTTGTCTCTGTGGGAAAAGGCTCTGGAAGTGGGGAATCATCTTTTTCTACTACCTCACCCCACCAAAGACTTTCCTTATTGCAGGAAAAGACTTGTGAAGCAGAGAAAGGCTCTGGCTGGGTGGGGAGGTAGTCAGTGTGAAAAATCTCCAGTAGGTCCCCTCTGCCAGAGTCCTTCCCTGCTGCAGTGAAAGTCTCCACCAGAAGGGAAAGGTTCTGGCAGAGAAGAGGTAGTGGGATAGACTCAGCCTCCTTCCTGCCAGAGTCTTTCACTGCCATGTCGATCTACGCACTGCACTTTAGATACAGCAGGCTTTTTTCCATAGTGTGGAACTACACATACCGTACAAGCCACCACCAGGGTGTGTCATACAGACATTGCTGGAATTTTTCACAGATTGGCACAATCTTCCATTAAATCCTATACCTCTGGAGACATTTTCTTTAATTAGCCTTGATGATAAGAAACCTGAATCAACCCATGGTCAATTTTTCAGTGCTGATTGGAGTATGTGTCCTGAAACATTATTAACTTTATCGGAAGTATCGGTTTTCCTATTAAATGTCCCTTGGAAACAACCACCCAACATTTCACATATATTGTTTTTATATCTGCACATAGCTATTCTCAATATTAATGGATATTCAGTGTGCACACACATGCACCTCTATATATGTATTAGTGGCAGTATAATTATGTGTGTGCATACAAGTAGGTACATATTTATAGGAACGTCTCTAATGTAACCAGTCTAGGGCTCTGAAATGTGACTCTGTAAGTCTAGCTCCTTGTTACGCATGAATATTGTCACTGTATGTATTCAGAGTGAAATCACACGTTATGAAATTTGGATCCTACGCAGCTCATGCTGAGACCAATAACAAAAATGAATGCATTGATATCACTGCAACACTGAGTCTTTATTTAGGACCAGAATAATGCCACGGAGCAGACTGTCGAACTTAGCTAAGCTGTGAAGTAAAAGTCCACACCTCACTCAGCCTACCTAAGTCTTGGGTTCAGATCTGATTCATGGCTCCTGCTCTAGGGGACTCTTCCTGTGACAAGTGGGCAGGGAGGATTGGGCTTTGAGTCCTTAATCTCCGACTGGAATGGCTGGGCAAGTGTAGGAGGGGGGAGTAGAATATTCCCTTTGCAAAGCTGTAATGACTTTCTCCTAGCAAGGAGGAAGAAAGATAAATAAATAAAGAATTGTGTAGGTCTTGGTTAAAACATCAGCTGATGTAAATCCGGATGGTTGCACTGTATTATGCTAATTTATACTAGCTGAAGATCTAGGCCTCTGAGGTACAAATCAATCCAAGGGTAGCTTCCAGGAAAGAGCCCACAGGCCCCTTCTTCGAGCTGAATCTACTGGCTCATTCTAACCCCTTGTGAATAAGTGTTGCAGGGCCAGTCTGCTGACGTGACTTCAGGCTCAGAAGGGGAAGGTATAGTTAGGGCATCTGAATTAAGTGAGAGATTATGCAGCTAATGGAGTGATGAAGTTAACTCACTTGTTTGATTAGATTATTCATTTGCCAGTATGGCTGCCTCTGGAGCGCCTAGGAAGCAAGAGAAGCCAAATGTAGCTGCTCTACAGAGAATTATTACTAATCCAATTTTAAAATAACACAGAACAATTTTAAACCATGCTCATTTAATGGGTAAACACTGACCGGAATTAACTAGGCATTCTTGGCTTTGGGGAAATATAAGGTTATGAATAGATGGGGAGATATTTTGCTCAGCTCATTGGTCAGAGGCAAAAAATGTGGTAGTAGGTAACTCTTATTTTGCAGGGATACCGAATTAGTGCCCTTTAGAGAGCTACGGGTGAAATTTAAATTAGAAAACAATCAAGATGCTAGGTAATGTGTACATAAGGTTCTATGTATTGTATTACACAGATATAGCAATGTTAGTTCAAGGAAATTCTTTTAAAATCAAGTGCGGCAATTTTAGCCACAGATCGTGATGCTGCACCACCTGCAATTCGGCCATTTTCTTTACTGGCAGAGCGGTACTCTGAACAGGCCTTAATCAGTGTCAGATATTAAATCTAGAAAAAAAATAACCGAATCCCATAAATTGTGAACTGTGTTGTAGCTTTTGCCAACCAGAATCAATCTTACCAAATCTTCAGATTCTACCTAAGGGTTATCAAGTGTTTTGGTCGCTTTGGGCACGTAGGGGATTAAAGCACCTTTTCCCTTTGGCTTGGCCAACGCCTCTCTGGGGTCTGGTGTAGACTCCCTACCTTGTAAGTAAAAAGGTAGAGAGGGCTCAGAGAAGTGCAGGGTGCAAACAGAGCCTTGTCTGTGTTTTCCCCATCTTTTCTGGACAACGGAGCGTAGCACAGCAGGATTTATATGGACCTTTTTCAGGAGGACCACAGAAAGGCATTTCAGCTTAGAATATAGAGGGAAGCAAGGTTGGAACTATGCCTCTAAGACAGAATTTCCCACGGGGAGGGTGTCATTTAACCCTTCCTCAAGACTGAGAATAAACTCTCAGTCTAATTGTAAAACTTTTAAACCAGTGCAAAAAGACACGTTAGAAAAACAATTGTCACTACGGCATTTTGCTGCTTTTTGTCACTTTCAGCTGAAGAGATTTTGATTCTGACTAACCCTGTAGATAAAAACCCAAATGTGCTAATGATATTCCTATCTGCCAGCTGGTGCTGAAAACTCTTTTACTACACTGCAGGACAAGTGCACTTACAAATGTGAGCCCCAGAACCCTTGTTGTGAGTACAGGGTCCCACATTTCTAGCTAACTATTCAAACAAGACATGTAAGAAAACATTTTCTATTCTGAATGAATAATAGAACTGCTTCTGTGGGGGGTGTCTAAAAAAACATGAGGCTGAATTTTTTTGTAAAGCACTTTTGATAGCTATCCCAACTGGAAACCATCCCACACACATAGACTACATTGTTATTTCTCTCTGCTTGTTCTAATTGCTTTTTCTGGGTTTAGACCTAATCTGAATATGCAATGTATATTTGGTGAAGAAAAATGGCAAACTACAGGAAGTGCTAACAATTATTATTATTTTATAAGTTGGAATTTTCAGAAGTAAAAGTCTCCATGAAAATCAACAGGAACTTGGGAAATTACATCCCAATAATTTATTGTCTAGATTGTAGTAACACCCAAATGGGCTGCGCCAATGAGGAGTTATGTAATTTTTGAGACAAAGGTCTTGAAACAATTATGTGGCAAATTAATATTTCACAGTGAGATCCTGCACTCTGAATCAGCAGTTTTGCTCTACTGCAGAAGTGGACATATCTAGAAAACCATTTAGCTGGCTATCTGGAAATTCTTCCTGACTCAGAGAAATCTCTCTTAGGGTGTGTCTACACTGCAGGGCTTAACTCGAGATAAGCTACGCAAATTGAGCCACATCAATTGCATAGCTTATTTCAAACTAGTTTATTTTGAAATAGGGAGTGTCTACACAGCACTTATTTCGAAATAGACACTCTTCCTCCGACTTCCCTTACTCCTCGTACAATGAGGGTTACAGGAGTCAAAGTAAGAAGTCCTCCAGCTTGACAGTATTTTGACACTATTTTGAAATAACTGCCTGCTGTGTACATGCAGACTAAGTTATTTCAGAATAGTGCTAGTTATTTTGAAATAGTGTTGCAGTGTAGAAGTACTCTTAGATAGCTTTCTTTTCTAGTTGAGTCTAATCTCTATTTTACTATCGTTGTCACTATAGTATCTGAAGACTTTCCAGTAGTGCATTGTCTTGACTAATGTCTGTCACATGTGGTTCAGTGTTTCCTCTATTTTTTCCATCCATGTGCAGAATGAATTTTGTTATGTGCACCAAGGCATGTGCAGGTGTGCACCACCAATACAAACATGTTGCTGGCTGTGTGCACACTGCTGATCAGCTGGGCAGCACCCAACTCTCTCCTAGGTAGTCATCCAAACACACATCTTACATCTTATTTTTCTCATATTCTCCTCAGGGAAAAAATGGTTATGTGCAGGATAGTTTCTTCACCCCCCCCCCCAAAAAAAGTATTCACATATATTATTAAAAGCAATGTCACAGTTGCCCCAGGGCTTGGCATTCCAAAAGGGCCCTGAGGTTCCAGCTCTTTAGATTGCTGCCAGAGCATTGCATGCCTCTTAGGACTGCCTGCGGAGGCGGGGTGTGGCAACATGGTGCCAGACAGCACTGAGAGCTAGGGAGGCGTGCATCATGATCCCAGTGATTCTGGGGGCTGACTGCCACCAGCCTGACCCCTTCTGCCTAAGGCCCTGTCCCTTCCCGGACCAATGAGAAGCCCCCTCACTCCCCCTCCACACACACACCTTGCCCAAGGGGCTGGTGAAGATGTCAATTCCCCTGGTCACAGGAGTGCCCCTTGTGCTCAAAGTGGAAGGTAGTGAGGTCTGTGGTGGCCTATGGGATTCCTATGGGAATTCATTCCACAGCCTAGGACTGTTTCCCAAAGACTTTGTCTCCTTGAGTAGCTTGCTCCATTATATCTGGGAAGCAGAGTTGTCAACCATAGTCTATTTCCCCAGAGTTTTAGGTGATCTTTTACAAATACGGGGCCCAGACCATTGAATGCCTTACATATAAGAACTGGGATCATAAACTTTTGATGCTCTGGTGACATTCAGTGATTTTTGTAGCATTTCTATGTCACTCCCCCATAAGTCCTCAGCATTGAGAACATTGCAGTGGGAAAGATGACATAGTCAGAGGGCAGATTTCATCTTTTTTTTTTTTAATCTGAATGCTTGGCACTTTTTCTATGCAGTTTGCAATTTTCACCCATGAGCTGTCCAACCTATTTAGATTGTCACTTCCTCTTTTGTGGAGTATCATGCGTTCTTGTAGTGCTATAAATTAATAATATTAAGACTTAACATCACATCAAAAGGGAAGGGAAATCAAAATAGAGTTTTATTATTTATGTGATTATTTATGTAACCTCCCATTATTTTGGTATGACTTTGTGTTTGGGGCTTTACATGCGATTTTGTATTGGGGTGGGGAGAATATGAACACTGTGCAGATGAAAAACATAACACATGCTAAAAGGGGTTCGGATTCTCCCTACAAAGTTTCTGCTCTTTTGTGTTTAGGGAGATACTTGCTTATTCTCATTTCTAGCCTTCCCATAGGGATACTAATATGCTTTAGATATAATTTATGGACCTTTGAAAGGAACATTGCTTTCCTGTACTGAAAATGCTGATTTGCTAGAACTGTACATTGTACATCAGGGACATACCTTGTGGGAATGATGTCAACTCACAGCAGGATGGAGGGATGGTTGAGTTACTAGGATGCCTGTGGTTATCTGAGACTACGATAACTATCTATCACTGAAACATGAAACCCCTTTCTACAGTAAAAAAGAAACAAAACCTTCCCAGGAACCATACATGAAATTAATGCCCGTTTCCTAGTTTGTGATGGATTTTTTTTTTTACTCAAGCTATGTAGCTTACCTTTCTTTATGGCTCGTTCGGGGCAATGTAGTCCTTCCTCTGGCACAATTCCCATTGGTTTATTCCCCCTTATTCCAGCCCAAAAGATATTGTATTATATCCAAAACTCACTGAGGGTATGTCTACACTACCCTCCTAGTTCGAACTAGGAGGGTAATGTATGCATACCGCACTTGCTAATGAAGCCCGGGATTTGAATTTCCCGGGCTTCATTAGCATAAGCGGGGAGCCGCCATTTTTAAATCCCCGCTGCTTCGAACCCCGTGTAGCGCGGCTACACGGGGCTCGAACTAGGTAGTTCGGACTAGGGTGCCTATTCCGAACTACCGGTACACCTCGTTTCACGAGGAGTACCGGTAGTTCGGAATAGGACCCTAGTCCGAACTACCTAGTTCGAGCCCCGTGTAGCCGCGCTACACGGGGTTCGAAGCAGCGGGGATTTAAAAATGGCGGCTCCCCGCTTATGCTAATGAAGCCCGGGAAATTCAAATCCCGGGCTTCATTAGCAAGTGCGGTATGCATACATTACCCCGCTAGTTCGAACTAGCGGGGTAGTGTAGACATACCCTGAGGTATATAGAAAGACTCTCCATTGATTACAGTGGGCTTTGGGTCAAGTTCTCAGCTCAAAGACTTTCCTTATTCTTTAAGTACCTTCTGTATTTAAAGTGCAAGGCAGGCTAGCTACTAATTGTTTCATGTTAACTCTTCTGAATACCAGTGCTATTACTTGTTAGCTTTTTTCCATTTAATTGAAGTCACTGAGTCAGAGGCTATTCAATCTGGTGACAATCAATTAACTACTGTGTACAGTGCAAACTCTCTTACAGATGCTAAGTCATTATTTGATGCTCTTTGACGTTATGTCATTGAAGTTTCTGATTGACCACTATAATACTGCTTAAATTCCAGCTGCAAGACCAAAGTGTTTTTTTTCCTGATGACATAGGACACAGGGCCCTATTAAGTATATCCATATATTAGCCAGTCTTGTCCTTTGGCAGGCTTCTAAAGTATATTGAGTTCAAGGTTATGAAACAGATTGAAGCAGCGTGGTGACCCATTAAGAGCTCTTTGTGCTACTTGGAGCATGAAAGGTTTGGGTTTAATAAGCTGAGCAGGCAGAGATAGGAAGCAATACAAAGGCAGCATATTATCAGGCCCAGGTTGAAGGCTGAGGGAATAATTCATAATTAATTATTTATACAACAAATGTCAACTCCTTTTTTCCGTTAACAAATTGTCCGTGAACAGATCGTGATTTTCTTGATGAATGTATTAATCGCTGTGAATAATTTATCGTCTGCAGCTCATTCATGGATAGTTTATAGGAACTGAAATGTGAACAGGCTTGATTGGACACATAAGTCATATGACACATTACTGTCCCCAATTGGATGAGTACTAAGATTCTAATAATTAAGCTTCAGGTGCAAATGATGGCATTCGTGAATTCAGGATGTGTCCCTTGAAGCTTGCTTTTTTTGATGACAATTTCTGCTAGTGAACTCCTTTGCTGGAATGGGTACATGAAATGGGCATAAAATTAATGAAAACAAAAGCCTTTATGTGTTTTTTTTAACAAATGTGTGTGTAATTTTTTTCAGTGTTCATTCAGCTCCACTGAACAGCTATACTCTTATCATTAGTTCTTATGTGTATCATTCCAACTCAGGGTAAGTGGAAACAAGCCTTAAGTAAGTCTGATTAGCAATTACCTTAGGCCAGACTTGGAAGGTTAAGGTACACGACTTCAGCTATGTAAAATACATAGTTGGATTCAGGTTACTTTTACAGAGAAAGGAGCAAACACTGTGGTCGACTTGCCTTACTGCAAGGAGTACCAGCACCAACCAGAGCAGCCCTCAGAATTCAATTTAACATATTTTAGCTAAACCCACTAAATTGAATGCCAGAAGACTGATCTCTGGTGCAGCAAGAGGAGATGTATCCTAAGGCCGTCATCCACCCTGTGCTTTTCAGCACATTGGGCTACCTACCTTCTCCAATTAACAATGCTTAATTACTCTTCCATATGTATGACTGTAAACTGTCCAGATATTTGTACATTTATCAACTCCAAATAACATTGTCATGTTTCGATATTTGCCATTTACTTCAGCACTGTTTATTTCTACCCAGTGATGCTGCATACACTAGATTATTGGGTTTCCTTGCTCTCCCAGAGCATGCACAGGACAACAAAATATGAAGGAGACCAAAAAGATCTAGGAAGAAGAGTCTGGAAAAGGAGTAGAGGCTGTGAGTGAGGAGACCTCTGGCTAGATCTTGCCTTGCTCTCTGATAGAAGTTTCCACATATTTCCTTTCCGCTGGTCTCTGTGAAAAAAAAGAAGTGCTACCACATCCATGTGCTCCTCAAATGCAAATATTTCTCTTGTTTTTACTCATTCAGGTGGTGCCCATGAGTTCAGTTGTGTTATAAGATCAAATAAAAGTATCTATAGCATAGATTTGATAATGTTAACAACCCTTTCCTTCATATTACTAGCATGTTTCCTTCATTGGAGTCAGTGCCAAATATATGCCCTTTATTAGGGCTGAAAAACAGGAACTAGCTTATCTGGAATAGACAAGGCAGAACAGCGCAGAGGTGGAAGCCTTCAATCTCCTGAGAGCCTTGAGTTAAGGTTGCTGCTGGAATCTTATTATTTCTGTTGGCTTCTATGCTCCTGTGCAGTCTTCTTAGGGTATGTCTATGGGTATGTGTACACTAGCCCCCTAGTTCGATCTAGGGAGGCTAATGAGGGCAACCGAAATTGCAAATGAAGCATGAGATTTAAATATCCCGTGCTTCATTAGCATGTTCCCGGCTGGTCGCCATTTTAGAAATTGACTAGCACGAAGTAACTGCCCGCATCTACACGTGGCAGTGAAACGGGATTCCAAATTAAAGCCCTAAATCAAATTAGCTATTAAACCTCATTCCAGGAGGAATAACAGCTCATTTGATTAAGGGCTTTAATTCGGAATCCTGTTTCACTGCCACATGTAGACGCGGGCAGTTACTTTGGGCTAGTCAATTTCTAAAATGGCGACCAGCCGGGAACATGCTAATGAAGCGCAGGATATTTAAATCCCACACTTCATTTGCAATTATAGTCGCCCTCATTAGCCTCCTTAGATCGAACTAGAAGGCTAGTGTAGACATACCTTGTACTACAGAGTTTTGTTGGAAAAATGGATGTTTTTCTGAAAATACCTGAGTTACATCCACACTGCAATCACATTCTTCCAAAAATAAATCAAAATAACACGGGGCTTTTTCCAGCGTTGGTAATCCTCTTTCTATGTGGAAGAAGCCTTTTTCTGAAAGAGCTCTTTTGGAGAAAGGCGTGTGTGGATGGGGAAGAGGGAGTTTTTTCACAAGAAGAGGAAAGAGGAAAAAGCACAGGTGCCCTGGTGGCCATTCTGCCCATAGTAATCATACCTTACATGTAAGATAGCGTCCATTCAGCGTGGACGTTATCTGTTGAAAAAGCAGATCACTTTTTCAATGTGCTTTCGCAGTATGGATGCTGTCTTTCAGAAGAAGATTTTCGGGAAGATCTCTTCTGGAAAAGCTTCTTCCAAAAGAAGTCTGCAGTCTAGACATAGCCTCAAAGATTTTTCTTGCTGGCCATGGAAAAAAGCACCACCTTCTCTTCTGCCATTGACATATGGTGGAACTGAGTAAAGAAAACATGTTGTCACCTCCTAAAGGAGGGGAACTTCTCATCGCTAGCCTTACTACTAACTTAGTGCTCTTTCATCATTACATTTCAAACATAAGGAGTTCCTAAGGGAGTTCAGAGCATGAGGAAATGAATTTCAGCCAACCGAACAGGCACTTAGAGACTGAATTATTCTGTCACCACTGTGGACCAGCCTGCCACTTTGAGGTTGTTGAGGCAGAACAGCAGGGCTTGAACTATTACTCTCTACAGTGTATTTGTTTGGGGGACAAATTACTCCACTTCTTTCTGCTATTAAACTGGTGCCTTTCACTGGCTCTAACCTGACTTCAAAGTACTTGTGAGGAATGTACCAGCACAGTTCTTCCCTTAAAGGCTGGAAGTTTGGGGCTAGCCAATCCTAATTACAGAGTGAGCTACATCGGAGACAGATTAGAGTGACTCCCTTGTGAAGAGCTTCAGGAGGTTGCTATGAAGGGAGAATGTTCAGTGATTAGAAACTACAAGGAGAGACTGACTCTAAAAAAAGAGCCTTGGTGGGGTTTGTTTATTTGTTTGTTTATTTTCTTGAAAAGTCTGATATGGAAACAGAGGCAGGCTGCCTGTCATGTGACCATGAGCCACGAGGAGGCACATGGAAGAAAGCCAGTCCTGTTACTAACGAATAACAGAAACACTGACATGACAAGATGTTGGCAACGAGAATTAGTATGGATGCTGTGGATAATAGGCCATCAATTATACATTCAGTCAGTGGAAAGAAGTCAGCAAGAATCAATGGGCTTTCAATAAGGACCTGAAGAGATCATTCATTTCCACAGCCTGTGTTTTGTCTTGTAGGTTGCAAACATCTCTAGTAGGGTCCTTACTATTTTACAGTTAGCTAGTTTGTTATATTTAAGTACTGCAGAGCAGAGCAGGTATTACGGGCAGGCAGGCCGAGCGGTAGCCTTGGGCCACCATATTCAAGGAGCCGCCGACAGAGCTGGTCTTAGGGCATTTTGTCCTGACCTCCCAAATCCTCCCCCCAGGTTTTCCTGGTTACTCCCCAGACCCACCCTTTTTTTTTGGTCCAGTATTTTTTTTGAAACCATTTGAAAACCCTATGGACGAGCCTGCCCGGGGCTACCAATTGGTTAGGATCAGCCCTGCTGCAGAGGGACAGAAGCAGGGGATGGTTTAACGCAGTGTTTCTCAGAGTAGTCTGCAAAACCACTCTGACAATCCTGCTAACTGGCCAGAACCACGCCACTTCCCGCAGCTCCCCTTGGCTGGAACGGCGAACTGGAACCAATGGGAACTGCGAGGCTCAGTGGCTATGGAGCCAGCAAATAAACACACTGGAGTGGACAGCTAGCAGGTTTCTGAGTTTTGTGGACCACTTTGAGAAACATTGGCTTAGAGGGTTGCAAAGCCTTCAGGGGTGTGGTTTTTTGTAAAAAGCAAAGCCAGGGATATTTTGACTTTGAGTCACATTATAGCTGAATCTCCCACATACGAACTGGCTTATACTATTGATACTATTTTTGGCCCATTTCTTCCACTTACTCCTCTGTCATTCGGCTAGTAAGGGACAAATGTTGATACCCCAAGTCATACTCAGTAACACCTTACTCTCTGAACATGACATCTTTCTCTGCAAGCAGTGGGACCACATATGAAATAAGCAGGGGAGCTGACAGCTCTGCCAGGCCCCTGGGCAAAGTGGGAGGAGGGCGGCTCTGTGCTGTCAGAAGGAGTCAGGCCTTGGGCAGAAGGGGTGGGGCTGGGTCAGCTAGTGCCATCTGGACCTCGGTGCCTTCCACCATCCCACTCTTCCCACAGCATTCCGTGCTGCCTAAAGTACACCACACAGTGATCTAGCAGTGGTTTAAAGGGCCCAGAGATCCAGATGCCACTGCTACAGTTGCAGTAGTATCACTAATACCAGGATCCCCCGGTCCCTTTGAATTCCATTTGCCCATTCCCCCAACACCCATCAGTGGGCCTGGGAATAAGGTACAGGTTGAACCTTTCTAGTCCAGCACCCTTGGGACCTGAGTAGTTCCGAACCAGAGAATTTTGTGGTCAGTATTGTCTAGCAGCATTACCAATACTTCCACTGCTTACTGGGCTGTTAGAGGACATTTAGGGGTAAATTAGAACTAAATAACAGCACAGAACACTGAGACCTAGGACTGGTGGCTGTAAACAAACTTTATGGGCCCAAGGAAACTTGGCCACAGCCATGAAAAGTGGACATCCAGCTAACCACAATCATGCCGAGCATGGATGTTTTTGGAGCAGTTTGTTCTGTCTAGAGAGGTTCAACCTGTGCTACTCGATGTCAAGAAGGGTATAGAGTGCAGCTTGAAATTAGTGAAGAAACTGACTAGAGGTTTTTCCATTGATCCTGTGGGGAAAACACTTTCATCTGGTGAAATGGAATTGATACAAAAACATAATTTCAGGGATATAATCCACAAAGTCTCTATTTAAGAAAAAAATACACACAAGTAAGAAAAGACTACATCTTAATAAGCAGATTGTGTAAGGTTCTTTCCTTCCAGCATGGAAACAAAAACAATAAAGGTCTTATGTCTTGTTAATAGTTCTGCCTATAGGGGAGTGAAAAGAAAATTACCTAGAGAAAAATAAGCCTCACAGCAACTTCTTTAAGGCTGACAGACTCAAGAGACTAAGGTGTTCTTTTCCTCAAACATTTCCTTAAGTATTTACGTAAAGAGTTGTCAGGTCAGCATTGTACACCATATTTTATAGATAAATAGAGTCTATTTACAGTGCCGCGGGCAATAAAGCACCACACTACTGAAGCAAGGACATTCAGAGCCCCTCAGCTTTCAGTGGTACATCCATCTATTATATCTATCTTTTTATCTATCTGTACATTGCGGTGGTCCATATAATGCATCTCTTTATCATCATCACTACTGTATATGTCCGAAGCTGTATACAAGGACGTGTATAAGGAAAGAATACACATATTAGGTAAACATTCTGACTGGCTATGTCTAGAATACATCCCTTTTTCGGAAAAGGGATGTAAATTAGACGTATCGCAATTGCTAATGAAGCGGGGATTTAAATCTCCCATGCTTCATTAGCATAAAAATGGCTGCCGCTTTTTTTCGGCACGGAGTTTTGTCGGAGAAAAGCGCCAGTCTAGACACTGATCTTTCGAAAAATAAAGCCTTTTCCAAAAGATCCCTTATCCCTCTTGAAATAACAAATGAAGCCTGAAATCTTTGAGGTCATAGCTAGGACATGCATGTCAGAAAAAATGTTTTGTGGTGTTTATGCTTCTGTGGAAACAAAACTGAGTTTGGGGTAAGAAAAGGGACTGTTTGGTGATTAGGATGTTAATCTGAGAATTGAGAGATTATATATCAATTTTCTGTTCTGTTGGGGTATGTCTACACTGCAAATTTAAATTCAAAATAACAGCCGTTATTTCGAATTAACTTTAATAGCGTCTATACATGCAAACCGCTATTTCAAAATTAATTTGAAATAGTGGAGCGCTTAATTTGAATTTGGTAAACCTCATTCTATGAGGAATAACGCCAAATTCAAAATAGCTATTTTGAATTAAGTGCTGTGTAGACACTTAATTTGAAATAGGGGGCCTCCAGCCCTTCCCAGGGAGCCCTGGTGGCCACTCTGGGCACAACCAGGAAAACTTCCTCTCCTCTCCCCCAGCCCCGGAGCCATTAAAGGGGTAGACCCTGGCCACAGTGCCTGTGCCAGCTCCAAGCATGCCAGCCCAGAGCCAGAAGTGGCCACTGAGGCCCCTGACCGAGTGCCCCCAAAACATGAGCTAGCGAGTCACTGACAGCCAGCCCTCCACCGCTCCCCAGGAGCAGTCTGCCAGCTCCCAGGAGCCAGACAAGGGCTGGAGAAGGAGGAAGACTTCCTGGTCCAGGGTGGAGATCACGGACCTTATTCAAGTTTGGGGGGATGCCCCCAATGTCCGTGACCTCCGCACTAGATGGGGAATGAGGCCGTCTATGGCAGGATAGCTGCCGCCTGGCCACCAAAGGCCACATGAGAACCCAGGAGCAAATCTGCATGAAAATCAAGTTGGTCCAGCGAGACCCCAACTCTGGGGCCTGAGCTTCCCCTCTCCCTTCTTCCCTTTGCTTCCCCCTTCCAGCTCCCTCCTCCCAGGTTTCCCCCTCCCCTCTCCCATGCTCTTTCTTCTCCTCTTCCACCTCCTTTTCCCAGTCTCTCCAGAGGTTCACCCCCCCCCCAGTTTTGTTCAATCAACCCAGTTTCTATTTTTGAACATACGTGTCTTTTATTTGACATCAGGAAGTGGGGCTAGGGAGGGGTAAGTGGAAGGACGTGAGGGAGGAATGTGGCACGAGTCCCCGGTGGGGAGGACCGGGGTGGCTCTGAGGGCTCCTTGGGGTGGACGCTCTCCTGCAGGGCCTCCTGGATCCTGACAGCCGCCTGATGGACCCCCCCCATCATCCGGGCTGATTGCAATGACCCCACGAGATGCACTGACGTACCCAGGAGCATCTCTGGCTCCATGTGGCCGAGTGCTATGGTGTCCCGAGTGCAGGCACTCAGGGCACTCCAAGACAGGACTGCTTTGCTGTCCCTCATCGAGGTAGACAAGCAAGCGGGGAACCCTGAGAACTATCTGTCCGGGGTGGGGATAGGGTCCCTTTAAGCATGGAGATCAGTTAGCCTCAGGCAGCAGCCCCACACACTAAGTCGAACTTGATGCCCTGCCGGCACTGGTTCCAGCCAGCCCTAATTTCGGTTCAGGGTCCACTCAGTGTGGACACGCTATTTCGAAATAGTAAAACTCTATTTCAAAATAGGTTTTGTATGTAGATGCATTAACTAGAATTAGCTTAATTCGAATTAACTATTTCAAATTAAGTTAACTCGAATTAATGCTGTAGTGTAGATGTACCCCTACAGACTTTGTATATTACTTGGGGCAAGTCACTGAATCTCTCTGCCTCAATTCCCCATCTGTAAAGTGAGGTAAAAAAAGCACTTTTCTAACTTAGAGGGGTGTTATGGTGATATATGCAGCCAAGATTATTCACATTTCTGTGGTAATGAGGGCCATAAACTTTCCATAGATAGAAAAACATCCTTTTTGCTGGAATCATTGTTTTTACATGGAGGTGTTGCTCTGCTTTATTTGAAAAAAAGATATGTAACCTTTATTCTTTCAATTTCTCACTCCCTTCCTGTTGTAGTCAAGCATAGTCCATCCTATGGGTCCACTAACATTTCCACAGCATTAGTCAACCCCCCACTCCCTAAACCTTGCAGCCAAATAAGGCAGACCACGAAAGCACATGTTTAACTTCAAGCATTTCAATTCATTAAATGAGACTTTTTCAAAAGCTTGAATTTAGGCATATACTTAAGTATTTTCCTATAAGAAGCTACGTCTTCTGAAGACAATAAATATAAAATAATGATGTGCACTGGCTCTGTTTAGGAGGTTTATTTGGAAGCTTATCCAAAATGAATAAACTTTTTGGTATCGAAAAGCTGGTCTGGAAATTTTGGAGGAAGGTTCTACATATCTAGAGCAAAAAAAAAAAAAAAGCAGTCATGTAGCACTTTAAAGACTAACGAGATGTTTTATTAGTTGATGAGCTTTCATGGGGAAGACCCATTTCAGATAATATTCTGAAAGTGAAATGGCATGACCATTATATAGCAGAGGGATACAATGAAGAAGTAAACAAATCAGCTACATAGAATAGAAGGTAGGAGAGAGGGGACAAGGAGGAGACAAGGACGGAGGAAATTGCTTATTGTAAGAGTCAAGTAAGTGGCTAATCTGGAGTAACTACAAATATCAAAAGGTGGGGAGGCTGTCTTTGTAATGTGTAAGGTAATTATCATCTAGATTAAGGCCCATTTTAGCATAAATAAAAAGTTCTGAAGTCTCCCTGTGTAATCTGATGTTAAAGTCTCTTTGAAGTAAGATGCAAGATCTTTAAGGGAATGACCAGTTTGGTTGAAATGTCGGCTAACAGATTTCTCTGTGTGGAGCTGTCTGATGTCTGATTTGTGAGCATTAATTCTCTGGCAAAGTGACTGACCATTTGTCCAATATACATCACAGAGGGACATTGCTGGGAATATGAGCCCTTGATCATATAACTGACATGGTTAGGTTCAGTGATGGTATCTCCAGAGTAAATATGTGGACAAAGCTGGCAACGGGGTTTGTTGCAAGGGAAAGTTCCACGGTTAGTATTAATGTGGTATGCCCTGTGGTTGTTAGTAAGAATCTTCCTGAGATTAGGTGGTTGTCTATAGGAGAGTATATATCTGTCACGCAGAGCCTCCCGGACTGTAACGTCCTGTTCCAGTATAGGTGGCAGGTTATTGATAATGTGCTGGAAGGGTTTGAATTGGGGGCTATAGACTATAGATAATAACAAGTGGTATCCTATTGTTGATTTTCTTGGGCCCATCTAGGGCAGTGGACATTTTTTATCTGGCACATTTCGTATAATATCATTAGCGATATGTAAAGAGTAAATTATTTTATTTACTTAACATTCCTATGAAGAAGTAAATTATTCTATTAACATTTACCCCTCCAATCATTTATCTGAGAGAGATAAGAAGTAAGCAGCTGTTGAAAGCACTCTAGACACAAAGATTAGACTGTTTTGGTTTCATTGTCTTTTTTCATGTCCCCTTTTCTAGTTCTTGATATTATTGCCCAAAATTCAAACACTCAGAATGATTGCAAGAAGAACAGCCTTGTGCACTAGGCAATGTCCCAGGACTCAGGAGGTCTCAAGTCTACTTTCTGGTTGTCTGCGTGACCACAAATAAAGTAATTTCATCTCTCTGTCTTCTCTGTAATAAAAGAAAGAGATTTATTTTCTTTCTCCCATCTTATGTCTTTCCTGCCTCTTTACATTGTAATCCCTTTGAGGCCTGAATTGGTTTTTACTACTTGTTTGTAGCAGATTCTCGCCAAAATGCTTCCACACCATTGAAACTGCTCTCACCAAAATCTCTTATCTTTTCCTCACTAAATTCAGAACCCTACTTAATCCTCCTCTTCCTCATTCCATCAGTCACCTTTTGCACAGCCTACCATGCTCTTCATTTTGAAATCTTGTTCTCATTGGCTGTTATGCTCCTGTCTCTCTAATCACTCCTTCAGCTTCAGAGGATCCTTATTTTCTATCAGGGGTCGCACAGGGGTTGGTTCTTGGTTCCCTTTTCTTCTCCTTCTTTTCCTTTTGTCTCAGAAACCTCATCTACAAGTATAAATTCCACTATCATCTCCAAGCACATGATTCACATACTAGACTAGTCTTCTTCTGTTCAAACTGAAATTTCTGTTTGTCTTTCTGACATCTCCTTGTGGGTGTCTAGATATCAACTCAATATGGGAAGAGCAGTGCTCTTCTTAACATCCCTCCACCACCCCCAATATTTCTGTCCCCAACTCCTTTCCTTATTCCTTTGAACACCACCACCACCCTGCCTTTCATGCAGGCTTGTAACTTGGGCATCATCTTTGACTTGGACCTCTCTTTAGGTCTTCACTTCTAAGTTTTGTCTAAATCTCACAAATTCTTTCTGCATAACATCTCTACAATACAGCCTTTTCTATCCAACCCTATAGCTCAGTCTCTTGTCCAAAATCTCATATATTTCACCTCTTTAGTTATTACAACATCCTTGTCTCTGGCCTTCACAAATGCAGTCTTGCCCTGCTACTGTCCAGTCAGAATTCTGCTACAAAGATTATTCTGCTAGGCCATTGCTTTGGCTGCATCAATTCTTTTCCCTTTGTCTAACACATGAAAGTACAGTAAACTTCCGATAATCCGGCACCTTTAGGACCCAGGGGGTGCCAGATCATCAGATATGCCGGACTATCAGAAGGGGGGGCTATAAGGGGTCTGGAGTGGGGTGGGAGGGGATGCCACCCCAGACCCCTCATAGCCCCCCCCTTATGATAGTCAGGCTCTGCCCCAGGAGTCCCTGATTCAGCCGCTGCTGGTCAGTTTCAGCAGCAGCTGATTCGGAGATGCGTGTAATAGAGCAGCTGGGGTGCTGCTGGGTTGGTCCCGCAGTGCCGAGGGGCGGCGCTACGGCACCAACCCAGCAGCACCCCAGCTGTTCTTGGGGACGCCTGGGCAGAGCAGCTGGAGTGCTGCCCGGTTGGTCCCACAGCGCCAAAGGACAGTGCTGCGGGACCAACCCGGCAGGACCCCAGCTACTCTGCCACAGGGTCCCCGATTCAGCCGCTACTGAAACAGATAAGTGGCTGATTCCAGGAAGCCGGGGGCAGAGCAGCTCTGCCCCGGGCTTCCTGGAATCAGTCACTGATCTGTTTCAGCAGCAACTGAATTGGGGACCCCTGGGGCAGAGCAGCTGGGGTCCTGCCGGGTTGGTCCCGCATCGCCATCCTTTGGCGCTGCGGAACCAACCCAGCAGCACTCCAGCTGCTCTGCCCCAGGCGTCCCCAAGAGCATCTGGGGTGCTGCTGGGTTGGTCCCGCAGCCCCGAGGGGCAGCGCTACCAGACCAACCTGGCAGCACCCCAGCTGCTCTGCTCCTGGCTTCCCCAATTCAGCTGCTGGTCAGTTTCAGCAGCAGCTGAATGGGGGAAGCCTGTCCAGCTTCCCCAGCACTTCCGGGTTCCTGAAGGTGCTGGACCATCAGGAGTCCCGGAGCATTGGATGCCGGACTAATGGAGTTTTACTGTATGTTGTTTGTCTTCTTTCTGGGCCCTTGTGGCTGATCTTCATCACACCTATCTTTACACATAAATTATGTCTGTCATCAGCCAACAGTCAGCCTTCATCTTACATTTTCCACTAATTTAAATTATAAAACAAACACTTCTATGCTCTTTCACATAATGCTACTCATTCTTGGGAGAGGATCCACAAGACTCACTCACTATACTAATTCATATCTCTCCTTAAAACTCTCCTTTGCCTTGAACACAGGCACTGGCACACCAACACAGGCACACCAATGGACTAACCTATCAGGAGGTATGTCTACACTAGCCCCCTAGTTCGAACTAGGGGGCTAATGTAGGCATTCAAACTTGCAAATGAAGCCCAGGATTTAAATATCCCAGGCTCTATTTGCATGTTCCAGGGCGTGCGCCATTTTTAAATCCCCTTAGTTCAAACTGACTGCCCGTGGCTACACGCGACAGTCAGAAGTTAATCCTTAATTCGGAGTAACTTCTGACTGCTGCATGAAGCTGCGGGCAGTCAGTTTGAACTAAGGGGATTTAAAAATGGCGCCCGCCCGGGAACATGCAAATGAAGCCCGGGATATTTAAATCCCAGGCTTCATTTGCAAGTTCGAATGCCTACATTAGCCACCCTCGTTCAAACTAGGGGGCTAGTGTAGACATACCCAGGCTGACTAATATTATCTCATGGTTTCCTTATACTTCTCACTCCATCTGTCTACATCCATCTCTTCTATCTTGCCTTGTACTTAAATTATGATATCTTTGGAGCAGAAACTATCTTTTAGTTTTCCGTTTAAACAAGCACCTGGGACACACAGTCCATGAAGGGCTTCTAGGCACTATGATAATGCCATTAACAAATAATAATAGATCTGATCTCAGTTTGGGCTACTGGCCACTATCATAATATAAATAATGGTATATAAAAAGAAAATTGGAGGTTTGCCTGGATAGGCATTTTGTCCACTTATCCCCTTGTCTGAGAATAATTGTTATGACCATTGTGATAGCACTGAAGGGCCGCATTGTGCTAAGCGCTATGCAAACATCTAGTAAATGACAGTCACTGCAGAAAGAGTTTGTGGTCCAAGTCATATTCTAGCCCTTTGTGTCTACGTTAGGCCAGCTGAACAGCATCATAAGTAACTGATGTCTTTAATTTCTCCCATCTGTTTTCTGTAGCTGAAAAGACTTTCACTTTTATTTATTACATGCTACTGAGATATTTTTAGGGTCCATCATAAAAATCTCTATATTATTTTCAAATAATTGAAATCTTGTTTTCAGATTTCTGAATTTACAATTGAGTATCCACATGAAGAACCCAAATTGTAGCCATTAAAAAAAAGAAACTTTGCTCATGAAGGACAACAAAGGAGAAAATACACACTCTTATCTAACCAACTGGTCTAGTTGTAAACATGAAGGCTACGTCTACACTGGCCCCTTTTCCGGAAGGGGCATGTAAATTTCACCTATCATAGTAGGGAAATCCGCGGGGGATTTAAATATCCCCCGCGGCATTTAAATAAAAATGTCCGCCGCTTTTTTCCGGCTTTTTTAAAAGCCGGAAAAGAGCGTCTACACTGGCCCCGATCCTCCGGAAAAAGCGCCCTTTTCCGGAGGCTCTTATTCCTACTTCAAAGTAGGATCGGGGCCAGTGTAGACGCTCTTTTCCGGCTTTTTTAAAAGCCAGAAAAAAGCGGCGGACATTTTTATTTAAATGCCGCGGGGGATATTTAAATCCCCCGCGGATTTCCCTACTACGATAGGTGAAATTTACATGCCCCTTCCGGAAAAGGGGCCAGTGTAGACGTAGCCGAAGAGATAACACCAGTGATCTTTATAATCTCATACGGATAGGCATAAAACATTCTGATCCACAGTACAGCACAGGAATCAAACTGAAATGTTTGGAGAACAGCCATTTTCCCTTTCAAAGGTTCTCTCATGGTGTGTTTACACTACAGGATAAAGTTGAATTAAGATATGCAACTTCAGCTATGTTAATTGTGTAGCGGAAGTTCAAGTACCTTAAATTGACTTTTGGTGCTGTTCATGCTGCAGGAAGTCTAAGGAAGAACACTCTCTCTTCAACTTCCCTTTACTCCTCATAGAAAGAGGACTACCCGTATCAACTGGAGTGCCTCTCTTAGTTCGAATTAGCATGTCTTCACTAGACCCACTAATTTGAACCCTGGAAGATCGACAGCAGCAGCTTTGATCTTCTCTGTCGTGTAGACATACCCTCAGTGTCTAAAGAGTATAGTACCACAACTTGAGGAATCTCTGCAAGACAATGTGTGATGATGTTCTCTAATGGGATTTTAATTCAAAACATCCTGCCTCCTAAGGAATTACAAATTTGGCTCTGTTTAATGAGTTGGGTGATAGTTCTTGTAAGATAATTGAACTTTTGTCTTATTGCAAATGAGATTATAGCATCAGTTATACTTCCAGGAAATGACCCATGTTCAAAAGCCAAATTAAAAAGTTTGTTCAACTTTGGACCTATGTTTCTGACCCAAACTTTTTTATTTTTCAATGAGTTTTCTAGATATTCCAGCAGAATATTGTAGCAATTTTTCCTTTCATCCTTCACATGGAAAATTCTTAATTAAATTATAACAAAAACAACTAGAAAAGAAAAGGTTACTGCAATATTTATTGCATTCCATACATGCTAAATCATTTAAGCATGGCAAAAATCCCATCACACCCTTCCAGAATAATTTTTACTTGGTGTCAATTTAAACATTATTTTGAGTTATAAAATATTCCACTAACTTCTGTTTACATGTCAGTAAAAGCCTCTCATTTGCAGACATTGACTGACATCAGAGTGAAAAATGAACATAGGCTTGTTCCAAATCCAACTGAAATTAACAGGAATCATTCCACTGGTTTCATCTGGATTTTGATTAGGGCCTAGAAGCCAGAAAACAGGTTGTTTTTGTACTATATCCAGTCATGACTGACAACAAGTGTAATGTCCTCATATGTAAATTCATGCAGCCCTACTCCAGGCTCCAGAGAAGCAGGGATGGTCAAATTATCCCATTGAAAGTTTTCTTCTGAAAGAAATATTAGTTTCACTCAAACAGAAATTCTTTTCGAGGTAATAATGTGAAATTTTGTTTATGTTTTCCAATTTTTGAAAAGGAGACTTTGAATCAAAACATTGAATGATGAATGAACATGTCAAGAAAGAAATGATTTGTGTCGAATTGGCATTTCACAATATAAAAGAGCTCAACATTTGTAAACAAAAACCTCTTAATTTTGACCAAAATATATAAAAAAATGGATGTGACATTTCTGAATCTAAATTTTGCCTGTTTTTTGTTCCATGAAAACTTTCCATCCTGTTTTGAAATGTAATGTTGCAATATATCAGAATTTCCCACAAGATGGATAATTTCCAAACAGTTCTGCTAAGAAGCATCCAATATTTGGGATACTTGTCTAAAACAAATCTGTAGATTTACACAGCACTGCTTGTTATGATAATTCAAAACTAAATCACTTATTTCTTGATGTGGGGAAAAGTAACTACCTTTCAAAATATCTGCTAAAATACTTGTTGAAAATTCTGTAAATGTATCAGATAGACATTTACACTCTAGAGATGAATCTATTATAAGGTCTTTTAGCAGTGTGGTCTGATTCTGTGTGTGTGCTGCTTGAAAATGTTCTTTCCCCTGGGGACTCTTCAGTGCACTTAGACTATTCTTTGTAAATTAATATCAAATCAGATCCATTTTGTAAATGAAGTGAAAGCTCTGTCAGGCTTCCTGAGTAGATCAAAGGAAATGCTAACCTTTATCCTATGTCATTTACTTTGCTGTTTAACAATGCCTCTTGATCTGAAAGTTTTCAGTGGAAAAATGAAAATGAATGCTTTCCATTTGTATAAAAAACCCTTAAACATCATGGCAATGCACCTTAATAGCAACAAAATTCACTTTCACCAATGCTGATGCTCTGCACTTGCCATCAACTGTGGCTTAATTTCCTCTTTCCAAGTTTTAGACAAGGATCTCCTGATGTTTTCCCTTATTTCTGCACATGTACAGAGCCATCTAGAATTAAAGAATGTAGGCCATTGGCATGGAAACGCTTTTAATGGTGGGGGTGCTGAAAGCTCTTACGCCAGACCACCCCTCCATCCGAGCTGCGTGTGGGCATGGGGTCAGAAGTGTAGTGCTGGGGCTGGCAGCCAGGACCTGGGGAAGGGAGCAGTTGCTGGGACTCAGGCATGGGGATGCAGCATCCTCCTGTGAAGCACTGACTCAGAGGACAGGACAGATAATCAGATGAACATGAACTGCCAGCCCATTGCTATGGGCCAAAGGGGTCATGAGATACTTAGATGTAGAAACAGGGGATGAAGAATAAGGAGGTTATATTACTTATCTATTTGCTAGTGTTGCGGCTGCTTCTGGATTATTGTGTCTAGCTGTGGTGTGCCGATTCCGAAAGCTTGCTGAAAAATTGGAGAGGATTCACAGAAGAGCCATGTGAAATTTGAGAACATGAAGGAGAGTGATAGATGCCAGGAGATCAATCACTGAATATAGAGAAGGTTAAGAGGTTACTTGATCACAGTCTACAAGTACCTACACGAGGAACAAAAATTGGATAATGGGCTCTTCAGTCTAGCAGACAGAAGTATAACAAAATTCAGTGGCAGGAAGTTGAAGCTGGACAAGTTCAGACTAGAAATAAGCCACACATTTTTAACAGCGAGGTTTAGTAGCCATTGGAATAACATGTCCGGGGTGGGGTGGGTGCTATATCACTGGAAATTTTAAAATCAGGATTGAACGTTTTTCTAAAAGACATGTGCTGGTTCAAGTATGTATTCACAGGAATCCCATGGTTTGTGATATACAGCTGTCAGACTACATGATCACAATGGTCTGTGCTGATTTTTTAATCTGAATCTATGAACTCATTTCCTTGTTTGTCTGCAGGCTGGATATGGCAGAGTTCGGTGGCACCAGACTTTACACAGCTCAAGCACATGGTCCTATTCTAAACTATATCTAACTCTATAACTGTGTCTTTCTTTAGGTAAATGTTAGTTAGTTGTGCTTATATGCTGATATGCATGCTCACGACATCCCTTACTTTTGTGAGTTGGTTCAACCAAAGTCCACAAGCCTACTTGTAGAGTGAGGTGCGATTGGATGAGTGGAAGTGTATGAGAATCTACATTTCTTTACTCCAATTGTTTCATGAATTCCTTCATCCTCCTTCTACCTCATTCCTTATTCCAAGTGAGAACAACATTGTCTGAGAACATGGTACTTATGCAAGTACAAGTCGGGGATGCAACAGCTAATGCAATAGGTTGATCCCAAATAATGTTTAACAAAAATGTTAAACATCCCATAAAAGCCTAAAATTGTGTATGAGCTACACTGAATCCTTCCTCAAGTCATGTTTACTTTTATCCAAAAGCTGCAGAAGAAATGTTTTGATATATTTTAGCTTCTTACATGGATTTAAGTGAAGAAAGATGTATGTCATATATCTTCTTTGTGGCTGTTTTCTCAACAATAATAGGGAATCTATGGATACAGACTCCTGTTATGTCATATAGTTCTTACATTTTTTGTAATCTGCACTCATGTTAGGTTACTGAGTTCAGGAAATATAAAGATCTATCTTTTACCCTCACTCGGCCTTTTCAATAAGGGTGCATCTACATACCACCCTAAACTTGAAATAAGATATGCAATTGGTACTATGTAAATTGTGTATCTTATTTCGAATCTATTTCAAAATAGCTTATTTTGAAATTTTGCACATCTGCCTAGCACCAAAGTTTGAAATAACGTGCTATTTTGAGCCATCCCTTATCCCTTGTGCAACAAGGTTTACAGGCATGGCGAAATAGCTCACATGTTATTTTGAAAAATATTTCAAAATAATGAGTGGTTTGTGTAGACACGTGGTAGCTATTTTGGGATACCTCCAGTATCCCGAAATAGCTGTGCAGTGTAGACATACCCTCACATTCATTATTTGATATCTTTTTATTGCATCAGAAAGAAGAAGAAGAAGAGATAAGGTAAGATATCCTAGTTTTTGACAATCTCTTTTGATAAGAATAGTTATTCCCCCCCATGCTTCTAATCATTCCCGTCACTTTTTCTGAGCCCTCCCCTCTAAACTTAATTGGTTGCACATAATGAGAAAAGGAACCAACTGCAGGTGGCAAACAAAGGTCAACTAACTGCTTTGCATGGTGTGGAAAGTGAACAAAGCATTTGGAAACATGAAGCCCTCTGAATCCTCCAGTCAGGAATGGAACATGGCGGAGAATTGGAGGACATTATTGCTGCACTTCCGAATTTTACTGAAATCAACCAATTTTTTCAAACATTGGTGAATGCAAAATTTTCCAAGTGCTACCTGGGGCAGGGTTAGTAGTGTTAGAAATGTGCAGTGAGTTCTAGCAGGAATATGAAGAAGATTGCAAACATTCCGAAATATCAAGAAAATGCTTTTCTTGAGTAGCAGTGGACATCACTGTATTCTGCTGAGACCCCTGATCAATATGCTCCAGATCAGTAACAAAATCATGTGAATTTGAAGAGGCTAAGAGATGGACTATTCTATACTTCATTGTAGGCCCAGGCTCCGGCCTAGCTCTGCTTAGGTCTACACACAATTTATGCTAACAAAGGGCTCAGACTCAAGGTCCTAGGATGCGCTCCTTCCTCCAGGGGTGAAGGGTACAAAATCAAGCCTGGACATAGGTTCAAGAACCTATTGCTTGACATAGCCCCACTAGATGCATGTTCTGCGCATTGGCCAAAAATTATCCACAATCTCCCACAGGCTGAGTCTTTGCCATCTGGAAAGTTTTTCCATGCTGCATCATAAACAAAGGGCTATTGTAGCAATATTTTAGAGGTTTCTAGAAAATCTGGGATATGGATTGTTAGACTCGGGCCTGCATAATTCACTGTAGTTGCTGGAGGCCCAGATTGGGATCCTAGATTCAGCAATTCATAACGTGGGTTTGCAAATGAGTTTAGATGCTCACACTCTATGTTAAGAAGGGTCTGCTAACTTGAATTCTACTAACCTGGGCATGTGGTACAATGTAGACATACCAGTAAAGAATAACTAATGAATGGGCCTAAGAAAATCTTCTGGGAAGTAAACGACTTGAGTTTGGAAAGAAGTGGGTATTTGTAGCACTAATAAAAACTTTGCTGCCCAAATTAAAGGGTTAGCAAGCAGCAAAGGAACTGAAAAGCATCTAATTAAAATACATATGAAGACAAAAAGACAGAATACAAGGGTAAACAAGTGGCAGCAACCAGATTTGTTTGTAATACATATAGAGGCAATCATAACACAATTCAGACGTGTCTAGCCCAAGGGATGCATGGTCATGGAACCGTTTCATACTGCTACTGCCAGAGATGTATCTGTTCTCTATATAAACAGATTATTTTAGACTCCAGGGTTGTCAATTCAGCATCTTTTACCAACACTAAACACGTGACTTTACAGACACTGATGTCTCAGAGAGGTTATGGTATAGCTTATAAAGCTAACACTTCAGAATCAATTGAGATTTTTGCATACAAATCAGCCTTTTATAAACTGATTTGTATTTTTGTTTCTAGGCTGAGATTTCTCATAATCTTTTGTACTGTAGGAATTATATTATTATTTCAGCTGACAGAGCGATCACTACCTCCCATCTGGTATTTGTAATTTATCACAACCCATAAAAATTCTCAGTAGCTTTGGCTGACAGTTACCTACCAAGAGAAATGTGTCACAGGCATAGCTGTATGAAATGTAACTTACATAAACTTGTTTGTTTGTTTTGTCTTGGTCTCTGTGGGTTTGTAAAACTGGAGCCTAGCTCTTTCGTAGGCTGTGCTGGTAAAATATAGAGGGGTATTTGAGGAGGTAGAAATGCCCTCCCCTCTGAAAATAACCTCAGTGTTGGGGGACTTCCCATTGGAGTTAAGATAGTTTATCAACTCTGCTTCTTTCCCAGGCAATGGATAAACAGTTACATTTAGAAGAGGTTCAGAAAAGGATCTCAAGATTCATTAACAGATGCGGGGAAAAAACTCTCTTATATAATAAGAAATTGAAATGATTGGGATTCCTTGCCCTAGAAAGGAGAAGAGTAAGAGGAGATATGATAAAAGCATATCAAAGTATGAGTGCTGTAGAAAAGATAGATAGGGAGAACAGTATCTCCCTTAATGACAAAAGAAGAAGGGACAATGAAAGGTGGCAAATACAAAACTGAGAAGAGGAAACACTTTTATGCACACTGTACAATTGGCTAGAAGCTGAAGCCAGATGAATTCAGACTACGAATTAAGGCACCCTTTTTTAACAATGAGGTTATTAACCAATGAAATAACTTATCAAGGGTGCACTGATTCTCCCTTCCTGTCAATTCTTAAATTAAGACTGGTTGTTTATCTAAAAGATGTATTCTAGATGAAACAGGAATGAATTCAGGCTTTGTTGTGACATTAACCCGAGTACAATCTGGACTATGGAACAGATGCGTAACCTTAATTTTATAGCCTGAGGTATTTTTTTATGCTGCTTTTACTGTCAGAACATCCACTACTCACCTACTCACAGCCTTTTGTATGCTAGGTGACAGTCACAAATTCGTATTCCCAGCCTGGTTCCCCCAGAAATGTGCATCTTGTACTCTTCAGCATATTACTGAACAATATGGGTGCATCTAGACTGGCAAGATTTTGTGCAAAAGCAATTGCTTTTGCAGAAAAACTTGCCACCTGTCTACACTGGCCACTTGAATTTGTGCAAGAGCACTGACATTCTACTGTAAGAAATTAGTGCTTCTTGTGCAAATACTTTGACGCTCCCGCTCAGGGATAAGCCCTCTTGCACAAGAATACTTGCGCAAGAGGGCCAGTGTAGACAGGCACCTTAATTTCTTGCACAAGAAAGCCCGATGGCTAAAATGGCCATCGGAGCTCTCTGCGTCTATACTGAGCACGGATGCTTTTGTGCAAAAGATGTCTTTTGCGCAAATGCATCCGTGCCAGTCTAGACACTCTTTTGTGCAAATACTTTTAACGGAAAAACTTTTCTGTTAAAAGTATTTGCGCTAAATCATGCCAGTCTAGACGCAGCCTGTGTGCTCATAGAAAGCCTGTTATTTCAGCTTTGCTTGCCCAAATGGAGTTTTCCACTCACTTTAGTCAAAATGGACTGGTTGAGATAAAATCTATCTTTCTGTGGTTATCTTATTGTTTTAAGTGATTACAAGTGTTAATGCATAAACATCAAGACTGTTTGCAAAAGAAAATCAGAGTATTACACAAGCTAATACCTTCACTTACCAAGCTAAGTGAACTTAAAAGCAAATGTTTGCTCTCACCACAGGCTGCTGTAAATATCTCAGGATGGGGCTCCTTTCAGCCTGGAACCACACCTCCCCAGCTTCTCCTTTGCGTGTCATTGATGTCATGAACGGGAAGCTAGGAGGAGGAGCACTGAAGTCAATTGTTTTCCTTCTTGAGCTTTCAAACTCTTGTGCTAGAAACATCCTTGCTGAGTCATGGTGACATGCAGTCAATACCTATAATGAAATATAAATGCCTTGTTTATCCCTTCTCACCTTCTGAGAAGGGATATCTGCTTGATTAAATGAGGGTCCTTTTACACCTCTCTGGGGTGCTAGCATGTCTTTGTCTGAGAAAAACTGATTTGTGGGTGTTATTGAAATATATTGTAATTCTGAGTAACAATCAAGTAGTTGAATGATATAACCTAGCATGTAGTGCTGATATATGCATTTGAATAGAATAATGATATTTAGCTGGTGGTGACTATTTCAAATGATACCTCACAAGGAATACTTTGTATGAAATGTAGCATAGTCTTGTTAAAGTGGGAACCACAATAATCTTGACCAAGGGTGTGTCTAGACTACATGCCTCCTTCGACGGAGGCATGTAGATTAGCCAGATCGGAAGAGGGAAATGAAGCCGCGATTAAAATAATCGCGGCTTCATTTAAATTTAAATGGCTGCCCCGATCTGCCGATCAGCTGTTTGTCGGCAGATCGGGGCAGTCTGGACGCGATGCGCCGACAAAGAAGCCTTTCTTCATCGGCACAGGTAAACCTGGTTTCACGAGGCTTACCTGTGCCGATGAAGAAAGGCTTCTTTGTCGGCGCATCGCGTCCAGACTGCCCCGATCTGCCGACAAACAGCTGATCGGCAGATCGGGGCAGCCATTTAAATTTAAATGAAGCCGCGATTATTTTAATCGCGGCTTCATTTCCCTCTTCCGATCTGGCTAATCTACATGCCTCCGTCGAAGGAGGCATGTAGTCTAGACACACCCCAAGTGTTGGCAACCCTTGCCTCTTGGGTCATCAGGATAATCTGCTGGAGGGCCATGAGACATTTTTCTGACCTTAACCATCCACAGGCAGGGCTGCTGCAGTTCTGAGTGGTTGTGGTTTACCATTCCTGGCTGGTGGAAACTGTGGGAAATGGAAGCCAGCCCATTCTTGCAGCCCATGCCACTTCCTGCAGCCCCCACTGGCTGGGAATGGCTAAGCATGGCCACTGGGGCTGGGAGGGAAGGATACCTTTAGATGGTCAATGTCAGAAAAGTCTCATGGCCCACCAGAGGTTTTGTTATACAGAAAGTCAGACTAGAATATTAAAGCGGGCCCTTTGGTCTTAGCATCTATGCATCTATGACTAATTACCACAGGATGCCATTGACACCGATAACATAGGTATATTGATAAAAGGTCTGAACATTTATAATGATAACAAAATTATCCAGCATTATAATATTATAAAATTCCCAGAGTATAAAAAGTCTTCCTCTAGAGTTTAAACCAATCTCTATGACCATAAGCAATGAAGATGGTATAAAGACTATTTCAGATCTGGTTGTTAAGGGGTTTCTTCCACCTTTCTCAGAAGTATTTGGTGCTGGCCCTCACCAGGGACAGAATATGGGACTAGAGATAGATAATAGGATGGATCCAGGAATTGACAGGAAGGGAGAATCAGTGCACCCTTGATAAGTTATTTCATTGGTTAATAACCTCATTGTTAAAAAAGGGTGCCTTAATTCGTAGTCTGAATTCATCTGGCTTCAGCTTCTAGCCAATTGTACAGTGTGCATAAAAGTGTTTCCTCTTCTCAGTTTTGTATTTGCCACCTTTCATTGTCCCTTCTTCTTTTGTCATTAAGGGAGATACTGTTCTCCCTATCTATCTTTTCTACAGCACTCATACTTTGATATGCTTTTATCATATCTCCTCTTACTCTTCTCCTTTCTAGGGCAAGGAATCCCAATCATTTCAATTTCTTATTATATAAGAGAGTTTTTTCCCCGCATCTGTTAATGAATCTTGAGATCCTTTTCTGAACCTCTTCTAAATGTAACTGTTTATCCATTGCCTGGGAAAGAAGCAGAGTTGATAAACTATCTTAACTCCAACGGCAATTCTTGTATTCCTATTTTTAAACAATAAAATAAAATAAAATACTATACATTTCCCTGTCCCTCATCATTATATCTGTAAGTTTAGGCATAAAAAAATTTGACAACGGTTAAGCTGATGGTGCACAGGAACCATAACTTATCATTGCTAATATTGTCTGATTGTTACCCTGTGGTTTCCCATTTGCCTATCTGTTATCTCTTGTTTTATATTTAGATCGTAAACTGCTGGCAGGCAGGGACTTTGTTTTTTCAATTTGTTTATAAGAATTTGAGATTTTTTTAAAGCCCTTTTTTCACATTCATTGACTTGAAGAAAGCACTTGACTTCATGAAAAGAGAGGCTGGGTGTAAAGTGCTAAAGTTGCATTGGTTTAGGAGCAAGATGATTCAAATACTTCAGAGTCTATATAATAGAGATTAGCATGCAATATGAGGCAGCAGCAAACTGACAGAGTGGTTTGAAGTGAAAACTGGTGTCAAACAGGGATGCATATTCAGTGCAATAGTGTTTGTTCTCTATGTAGAAAACAGTGTATCCAATTCCCTTAGTAACATTGATGGAGGCTGTGAGACACTGGGGGCAAATCATCACCTTGATTTTGCATACAATATCCCAGTGATAATGCTGACAGAGAAATACAGCCAAGAACCTGTACATAACAGCCAAAGAATGGTGATTAAAAATGAATTAACAAAATACCAAACTAATGATAACACCAAGAAAAGAAAGGGAAAGAAAGGGAAATCAAATAGGCTAAACTAAGCATCTGCCATATAGACATTGAACAAGTTAGCTTCTGCTACTTGAGTCCCATCTTACCACACGCAAACAGTTATGGAGATGACATTGTTAAGGGGATAACTTCTACCAGCAGAACATTCACATGCCTGAATAAAACTATTTGGAATCTTAGATCAGTGTCTATAACAACTAGCACTAGTTTATATATAATGTTCATTGTACCCACATTGTCCACAACAGTATGGCTGTAAAACCAGGGTCTAACACAGCGTCTAGTGCAGGGGTGGGCAAAAGCCTCTCAGTAGGCTGAATCTGGCCCATCTGGGGCAATTACAGGCCCCATACCCAATGGGTATGCACGGCGGTTAGGGGGTGGGGGGAAGAAGCAGGACCTCTTTCTGGGGCAGCCGGAACAGCGTGGCCACAGCCATTTCTGCAAGAGAGCATGAAGCCAGGTAAGGTTCCCCCTCATGCGCACACCTTCCCACTGCCACCCCAATCCCATTACTTCCCTCCCCCCATGACCCAGCACCCCCAGCTTTTTCTGACACTCTCCCTTGTTCTTGCACCCTCTCTTCTGGCCACACGCTGCACCCTCTCTTGTTCCTGCTCCTTCCACCTGGCCCGACACCCTACTCCCAGCCTGCTTCTGCACCCCACCTCCCTTCCAGATCCTGCACCCCATAGTCATGTTACCAGAGTTTAAGGGAAACAGCCAGGTCACTGCTGCGCCCAAGGGGGGGTGTTTGCCCCAAAAGTTGGTAGAAAGGGGGCCATGCGAGGTGTCAAATAAAAGCTTGTTGTCTACGGATTCTGTATATGCTCTTCATATACCTGTATAATATCTGTGTGTGAAATAGAAATGTACTCTGTGTTGATGCTGAAAGATTCTCTGTCTGAGGTAGATCAATGGGCCGGGAATTTTTGCCCATCAAAATGCTAATGAGCAAAGCTCCAGGGAACAATGGACTTCTGGAGGCCAAAGACATACCTGGCTACTGGCCATGTGACTCTCCAGCTTGGAAGAAGCCAGGAGCAGCTATAAATATGCCATGTGGCCGACTCCATCTTGGTGCTCAGCTCAGCTCTTCATCCCAGATGCAAGATTGCAGGGATCAATGAGCCAGAAAGAACTGTGGACCCATCCTGACATAGGATATACACCAAAGACTTTCAAGCCAGCAGTTATAACATCTCTGCTGCAAACCTGCATCAAGAACTGGGAGATTCGATGCATGTAATGTATGATACTTTAACAACCTTCCTCTCATGCTTTTCTTTCTTTTAGTATTAAACCATTAGATTTTAGATTCTAAAGGATTAGCTCAGCATGGTTTGTGGGTAAGATCCAGAGCGTAAATTGACCTGGGATCTTTGGCTGGTTTCTTGGAACTGGACAGAACTTGTTTGGGGAAGGTGAGATTGGGTTTTAAAACCCCTCACCTGTGGGTAGGCCCAGGGCTGTCTGGGGCACGGATATTGCTTGGGTGTCAGAGGGGTTTTACTCGTGAGGCTTCTGGCTGGCCAAGCCGGTAGCTGAAGTGCTCTGTGGGACTGATTTGTGGCCTGTTTGGGAAGGTCTACAGTTGGGGGGCTGTAAGGAACCCCAATTTTGAGCAATTTGCCCTGAGCGGATGCCCTCAGTGGTGCCCAGACCTGGCCCGGTCAGTCACACCCATTCCTATCCTACTTGCTGGCAACCCTGTCTCATGCACTGTACCCCTCATTTTTGTCCCTATCCCAGAGCCTAAGGAGGTCCATAAAATCCACTAACTCCAGAACCCCAGAAAAGTAAATCTGGCATATGGGAAGCCCGCAACCTCAGTTTCCCCCTTCCCTTCCTCTCCCTCCATGAGGCGGGGCACCAGATGAGTGAGGTGTCTCTGTTGGGGCCACATCAGTGAGCACTGGGGGAAGTGATTTTGCTTGTGTGGTCCCCAACTGTTTTTTGGGACCCCAGACCCAAGAAGGGTTCCCTAGCCCTCCCATAAATATTGAAAACATTGAAACTTTTGTGTTAGACATAATATTTTACTTTATTTAAATGAAGTTTGATAAACTAACATGAGAAAGTTAAAACGCTTAAGATGTTTCATAATTTAAATTAAACTGTTCTTATTAGCTGCAACTGGTGCAGATAATAAGGTCTCTGTAACCAGCAGGGTAATTCTCAACCCCGCCCCTTCCACCTGAAACCCCACCCCTTTTGGGTCAGCCCACAGTCACTTAAGAAATTTGTGAAGTGGCCCCCTTCCAAAATTATTGCCCACCCTTGTTCTAGTGCAAAAGCTGCAAACAAAGCTAGATCAACTACACAATGTTGACATCCATAGAAGTCTAAAAGTGCAGTGTGTTAATACAGTCAACCAAAGGTGCCAGCTGCAATGGTCTGGCCATGTTGTTAGGATGATCACATACCATATGGCTGAAATTGTTCTCCATGGAAGAGTGGATGGTGACAGGCTGCAGCTCTCCAAGGAGCGAGTGATATAACATGATATATAAAATCATCCAGATAAATTCAGATGGTGACTTAGATAGATGTGAATGGATTCTGCTTATAACTTTGGCCCAACCCAAACTTGTTATTGAATAAAAGAGATGATAATTATTTGTACCACACCTAATACAATGGGATCTTGGCATAGGACGAGGGCCCTGGGTACTAAAGTAATACAACTAATAATACCACAAATATATGTGATTTATTACAAACTAAGATGATATTTTACATGAGACACTTGTTTACATCTTGGTATCCTAGCACTGGTTTTAGATCGAAATAAACCCAACAATTTGAAGGGAAACTCAGACAGGTGCCCAAAGTTTGTTTACATTTGCATTAAACCCATATTGAAACACCTATGTTTATTTATAAACAAGCTACATTCATTTTAACTTGAGTCAAAATTTACCCAAAAGGTTTGTGAACTACAGCAACTTGAGTTTCAAGTTTGAAATGAAGCTAGAAATCAGGTGAGTTTCATGTGGCCTCTGGTTTTTCTAATGAAAGTTTCACAAGTTTCTAGACAGAAATATTTGGAGCACATTTATAAGCTACAGTTCAGCTGAGAAAGTTACCTGTTGCTATTAAATTGATGGAAAAACCTTAATGTGGAAATATGCAAAGTACTGTAAAATCATTCAGCATATCTTTTTTCCTTAACCTAAAATAATTAAAATTCTAAGATATTTTGAGAGTATTTTTTTTCAAGACTGGAATTCCCTGATGTGGTAGGAAAATGTTTAATACAAAATTAAATCTTATCATATATGCCCAGGGAGGTTGTGGAATCTCCATCTGAGGAGATATTTAAGAGTAGGTTAGATAAATATCTATGAGAGATGGTCTAGACAGCATACTTGGTCCTGCCATGTGGGCAGGAGTCTGGACTCGATGCCCTTTCGAGGTCCCTTCCAGTCCTGGTATTCTATGATTCTATGATTCATATTAAGCATAATAATGTATTATATCAGTGACTTGACCAAATAATAAATGCTTTTTCACTAATGTAATAAACAGTTCCTGATACAAAATTTGGATTGCATCAAATAATTTTACCACTGTATTTGCTATATCAGATCAGAAGATATGAAATTCACTAAAATAACACACATTTCTTGTGTATGTATATCTAGGCTGTGTTTGTTGCAGATCTACTTTGTAAAAATCTACTTTGTGTCTTTTTATTATGCAGTCATCTCTTTTCAGTTGTGTTTATGTATTAAAAAAGAAAAAATACAATAACAGAGAAAACTGATAAGTGAAAAAGTTGATGAATTTTGTAACTAGCCTATATACAGTTAAATATTGACCTAGCTGTTGAATATTTGATAGGCTCCTTATTAATTAATTTCCAATAGTCTTTTCAGTTAGTGGAATAGAACATTTTAAGGTCTATCTGAACACTACTCTTCCAGTGTTTTCTGAGGGTATATCTACACAGCAGAGTTTTTTCAGAAAACCACAATTTTTCTGAAAAAAACTTCATTTACATCCACACTGCAATTGTGTTCTTTCAAAAAAAATTGAAAGAACAGAGGAGTTTTTCTGACATTGGTAAACCTCTTTCTCGAGGAAGAAGACTTTTTCCGAAAGAGCTCTTTTGGAGAAAGGTGTGTGTGGACGGGGAAGAGGGAGTTCTTTCAAAAGAAGAGGAAAGAGGAAAAAGCACAGGTGCCCTGGTGGCCACTCTGGACATAGTAATCACAGCTTAAATGCAAAATAGCGTCTATTCAGTGTGAACACTATCTTTCGAAAAAACTGATCGCTTTTTCGATGCACTTGGGCAGTGTGGACACTTTTTTTCTGAAGAAGTTTTTTTGGGAAGATCTCTTAAGGAAAAGCTTCTTCCAAGCCTGCAGTCTAGACATAGCCTGACTATGTTAAGTTTCACTAAGCTTCAGCAGTCATTTTATTCTAGTCCCATTCCTACTGGTCCTGCAATTGAGATTAAAAAATATAGACAAAGATTTAGTTTTAACATTTTTTTTATTACATCAGAGACCTTTCCTTCAGATGCTGGTTTTACATGGTTCCATTGAAGCGGATGATTGATTGATTTAATTAAAAAGTAAATGCACTTTCATGATTCATGAGGTCTCATAAAAACTCAGAGTCCTACCAAGTGGCAAAATAATCACCACAAAAGCATCAGCAGAAAATAATTCAATGCAGGTAATTGTGCAAAGCTGAGAAGTCCAGCAAAGCATAGGAGTTTACAGACACATTTAGAGTACATTCAGGAAAATGTTTAAGCAGATGCTTAAATCCATCTTTATTCATGACAGCACATAAATTACTTTAAAGTTAAGTAGGTTTTTAAGTGCTTTATTGAATGGAGATGCTTTTGTAAATCCAACCCTCACAGACCTGGGACCCAGTCTTTACAAGTGCTGAAAATTTTAAGAATCAATGGGTTTTAATGGGAATATATGGAATTCAGGAATTGTTCCATCTTCCAGTTAAGTGAATGGAAAGACTAGACCTCAAACTCTCCCAGTACTTAGCAGGATTTGCTCCTTATACACTAGAAGATAAACAGCATTATATTTTTCAGATCTAGTTAGCAACAGTAAATCTATTTTTACCATCATTTTTTTATTATTTCTATTAGTAGTCAGACTATAGCATTACTATTGCAAAATTATCACTGTATAATTACAATATATGTAGCAATATTCATTGCTGAAAAATTATATACAGAGAAAACTATGACAGACATACTTATTCAGCATTAAATTTAGACATCAGATCCACAATATAATATAATTTATTCTCACCAACTAATGGTAATATTTTGAATAATGAGTTACAATTGAGCCTGAAGGATCCAATTTGCATTTAACTATCAAACTCTTATAAGCATTGCACATTAAGAGCAATAAATGTCACTGCAATGTTTAATCATGCAATACAATGCATAAAATACAAAATATTCAAAATATTTTTAATTAGCAATTCAATTATTTTGTTTTCTGTTTCCCTATATTAAAACTTTTGAGAATTTTTCATAAAAATGTTTTTACAAAAAATGCAAATTCATCAAAACTGAAACTGAATGAGAAACAGGCCTGGCTTTAACAAATCTCCCACTGTAACAACATTTTTTAAAAAAAGTTTAAAATTCTTGAAATATTTAATTTCAACAATTAATTTGGACAGACTGAAAATTCAGTTTTTCTGTTCAGAATGACTTGCCATTTAGAATTTTCACCTTATTAGAATAAAAAAAGTTTAAAAATGAAAAAAAAAGGATTTAGAATAAAAATAAGAATAAAATGTTTTAAAATTATATAACAAATCATTCTGATTGTCCCAAACCAAGCTGTATTTTGATTCATGATTTTTGGGGGGGTCCTCATTTAGAATGGGGGGAATAAGAAATCTTTCCAAAATATTTGCAGGATGTGAAAACTGCTTCACATCCAGTTTACTGTATATTTTAGAGGTTTACATTTGTTATATTTCACACAACAGGAAAATGTATATGACGTGCAGTACGGAGCCCAACTAAGTTCCCACTCAGCAAATGAGTGTAAGGTGATCCAGGTATTGAATCTCATTTGATTATAGCTTGATGAGACTGGGCAGTCTTGACCTTGAGGCTTTCATGAGATACAACTCACTTCCTCAGATGCTTCAAGAAAAAAGAAAAGAAAAAAAAAGGAAGTATAGAGAGATGGGAGTGTGACATCTATGCTAATAAAATCATAGTGGATGTGGCTCACCTCCAACAGTGGCAAATTACATGGAGGTAGCACATAACATACATAGACAGACTTCACATAAATGTCTCAATACCATTCTGATTTATTTAAGAGATAGAGCACAAGACAGCCCAAATCATTTAGGGTATGGCTACACAGCAAAGTTATTTCGAAATAACAGCCGTTATTTCAAAAAAACTTTACCAGCATTTTCACAGCCAAACCGCTATTTTGAAATTAAATCGAAATACCTGAGCACTTATTTCGAATTTGATAAACCTCATTCCATGAGGAATACCAGCAATTTCGAAACTGCTATTTCAAAATAAGCAGCCACTTGCGAACCTAGGAGCAGGTTCTTATGAAAACAAAGGAGCTGCGGCAGGCATATGCCAGGGCCACAGGGGGCAGCTCCCAAACTGGGGCAGACCCAGATCCCTGCTCCTATTTTGATGCCGTGGACCACATCCTGGGGGGCAAGATAGTCCGTGCCTCCCAGGTGGTCGTCCACCCTGCGGCAGAGCTTGCTGCCTCCTGCTGCTCCAGCCCTTGTTGCCTCCTCAGCTACTGCTCCTCCTCCCATTCCTTCTCCCCGTCCCGCTTCTTCCTCCCCACCCTCCCCACACCCCCAGGGATGCCGAGGCCCCCACACCCACAGTGCTGGGAGACAGTTGGGCCGGCGAGACCCCCAACCCTGAGCCCTGAGCTTCACCTCCTCCTTCCTCCCCTTGCCTCCCCCTGCCAGCTCCCTCCTCTCAGGTTCCCCTCCCTCCTCACAGGTTTCCCCCTTCCCCACCTTCTTTCCCCAGTCTCACCTCAGTTTCATTCCCCCTCCTTCCTCCCCCAGTTTTGTTCACTAAAGAGACTTTGTTGTAATGAACACATATGTGTCTAGATGCATTATTTTGAAGGGGGTTTAGGGAGGGTTAAGCTGGAAGGGGGTTTAGGGAGGGTTAAGTGGAAGGATGTTAGGGAGGAATTAGGCAAAACAAGCCCCCAGTGGGACACACCAGGAGACTGTTACTGCCTGAAGAACGTGCTTCCAGGCTTGCAGCAACACATCCGGGAGACGTACCAGAGTGCCCAGGGGCGGCTCCAGCTCCATACTGCAGAGTGCTGTGGTGTCCGAAGTGAGGGCAACCAGAGCACGCAGAGAAAAAAAATGCTTTGGTGTCCCTCAGTGAGGTATGCAAGCAATCAGGGAAACCTTAGAACTGGCTGTCCAGAGGTTCCCTTTAAGCACAGGTCTCAAGGTAAGTCCTGATCTGATGCCCTGCCAGAACCAGTTCCGGCCGGCCTTAAATGCGATTCAGTGTCCTATCGGTGTGGACGCGCGATTTCAAAATACCAAAACGCTACTTTGAAATGCATTTTGTGTCTAGATGCACAGATATAGATATTTCAAAATAAATATATAGATATTTCAAAATAATTCTCTAGTGTAGACAAACCCTTAGAAAACAACAAATTGCCTAAGGTCAAAGCAGCTCACTGCAGAGTAGCCTTGGGTATTATTTGTGTTCAGATAGACAGGATCCCTCCTTCCTCATCAAGGCTGCTTCAGCAGCTTCCTTCAGATTGAGAAAATGTCCCCAAACTTTTATTAGACCACTTTTATAATCTCCAGACTCCTTTGTCAGGTGCATCAGCGTCCTTAGACAGTCACAGACCCCTTCCAACTTACCTCATTGAGTTTTCTTAAGTTGGAGTCAGCATTTTGCCAATGATGTTTGTATTGAAGTAGAGGACCAACTCAATTCAGTGACCATTTATTGCAAGCTTTGTAACACTAGCCAATGAAAATTCAATTAACATGCAGTTAAAGGAATAATGGAGAAAACAAAAGGCTGGACATGGAGCTGCAGCTTGTTAAAGATACTTACAGAGACTTCATAAGCTCGCACAGCATTCAGAATTTGTATGGAGAGATCAAGACTGCCTATGGGAGAGTGGGGGAGGAGGGAGAAGGGGGCAATTGCCTTGGGGCCTGGTGACACAAAGGGGCCTGGGACTCCCTGCTGTTGCTGCTGTAACTATGGCAGCCAGGTGGCCAGAGCCCCGGGCCCTTTAAATCACCACACAAGTACCACACTGAGCACTCTGGGCAGTGCTAAGGGCTGGGGGCAGGAGGCACATCGCACTCCAGGTGGTGCTGAAGGCTACCTGGGGCTGGCATGGTGTGTGTTAGAAAAAGAACAGGTGGGCCAGAAAAAGACGGGCTTCTTTATTGAAGATACTCATTCCACCTTGGATACAAGAGTGTAACTGTGGTTAATTCGTTGCTCAGAGTTTTTAGGAGTCCAAGTTAGTTTGTAAATTCACTTATCTACTACACCTCCCCTTAATTCCTTAGGGTATGTCTACACTACAAAGTTAATTCGAACTAATAGTTAGTTCGAATTAACTTTGATAGGTGCTACACATACAAACCGCTAGTTCGAACTTAATTCGAACTAGCTGAGCGCTTAATTCGAACTAGGTAAACCTCATTCCACGAGGACTAACGCCTAGTTCGAATTAAGTAGTTCCAATTAAGGGCTGTGTAGCCACTTAATTCGAACTAGTGGTAGGCTAGCCCTCCCCAGCTTTCCCTGGTGGCCACTCTGGGCACCACCAGAGAAACTCTTTTGCCCCCCTCCCGGCCCCAGAGCCCTTAAAGGGGCATGGGCTGGCTACAGTGCCCGTGCCATGTGCAAGCCTGCCAGCACCCAGCCAGCAGACCCTGCACCTGGCACGGCTCAAGCCAGCCACCTGCTGCCACCCAGCCCTCCGCCTCTTCCCGGGACCAGGCTGGCAGCTCCCGGAACCACACTGAGCAAGAGGCGGGTGCCCGCCTGGTCTAGTGCAGACATCGTGGACCTCATCCACGATCTCTGCACTAGGCACAGGAAAGTGGCCGTCTAGGGCAGGAGAGCTGCCAGCCTGGCCACCCAGGAGCAGGTTTGCATGAAAATCAAGGTGGTCCACTGAGACCCCCGACCCTGAGCCCTGAGCTTACAATGGCCATACTGGGTCAGAACAAAGGTCCATCTAGCCCAGTAGCCCAGTATCCTGTCTGCCGACAGTGGCCAACACTAGGTACCCTGGAGGGGATGGACTGAAGACAATGACCAAGCCATTTGTCTCGTGCCATCCATCTCCAGCCTTCCACAAACAGAGGGCAGGGACACCATTTCTATCCCCTGGCTAATAGATCAAGTCATGGAGGTTTGGTCCATGGAGTGCTAACTTCTCATTAAACTCTGTTATAGTTGTAGCCTTCACAGCCTCCTGCAGCAAGGAGTTCCACAGGTTGACTCTTTGCTTTGTGAAGAAGAACTTTCTGTTACTAGTTTGAAGCCTGCTACCCATTCCTTTCCTTTGGTGTCCTCTAGTCCTTCTATTATGGGAACTAATGAAGAACTTTTCTTGATACACCCTCTCCACTCCACTCATGCTTTTATAGACCTCTATCATATCCCCCCTCAGTCTCCTCTTTTCTAAGCTGAAAAGTCCCAGTCTTTTTATCCTCTCTTCATATGGGACCTCTTCCAAACCTCTGATCATTTTAGTTGCTCTCCCCTCTTCCACCCTTTCTTTTCCTCTCTCCCACCTCCTTTTCCCAGTCTCCCTCAGTTTTGTTCAATAAAGAGAGTTTCTGTTTTTGAACACGTGTCCTTTATTTTGTACATCAGGAAGGGAGGCTAGGGAGGAGTAAGTGGAAGGAGGTGAGGGAGGAATGGGGTACGAGCCCCCGATGAGGAGTACTGGGGTGGCTCTGCGGGCTCCTTGGGGTGGAAGCTCTCCTGCAGTCCCCCGATTGACCCCCCCCGATGGCAGCCTGCGGCAAGTGCAGCTGGGCTGATGGCCGAGTGCTGTGATGTGCCCAGTGTGGACTGCTTTGCAAGAGGGAAACCTCTGAGAACAGTCTGTCCGGGGTGGGGGTCGGGACTCTTTAAGCACAGCCCTCGGCTAGCCTGAGACAGTAGCTCCACGCTCTAAGTCCTATTCTTATGCCCTGCCGGCACTGCCTCCGGCCATCCTCAACCTCGGTTCAGGGTCCACTCAATGTGGACATGCTAGTTCGAATTAGCAAAATGCTAATTCGACTGGTTTTTAAGTCTAGATGCGCTAATTCGAATTAGCTTAGTTCAAATTAACTAATTCGGACTAAGTTAGTTCGAATTAGTGCTGTAATGCAGACATACCCTTATTTAGTAATATGAACACTTATATAATGAATCACCATGCGATTCAGTGGTGCTGTCTTTGCTATTCTTCACTATACCTTGGTAATGCTTCCCCGGATCCCTCAGTTAACCCTTATATATTCCAATAGTGTGCTTTGAGGTGGTGCTCAGATATGGCTGTCCCCAGCCCTACCACTTATGTCCAAGGCCCTGCCCCTTCTAGGAGTGTGGAGATACTCCCACACACCTCACCCGGGAGCATGGGGAGACTGTTGGTGCCCCTGGGACCAATTCCCCCAATAGTCACAACACGCAAGCAAATTTTAAAGAATGAATTCTGCAAGAAAACAATAAAGAAACTGATTCTGATTTACTTACTCTTGGTGGACTGTACTTTACTTCATAGATTTCTGTGGAAATATTTGCTGAGTATAGTGCTATATAATGAAAAACAAGGGTATCAGAATCTAGCTTAAAGTTAACCAGGCGGACATATTGGTCCTGAGGAGTTTTAAATTATGTAGGATTTCCCAAAATGTTGGGGAAAATGAGTGGCTGTTCACCATGTGCATTTCCCAAATATCTCTCAGAGTTCTCAGACATGTCCTTCTTTGTGAAGTGCATCAAACAAGCTGCTGCGAGTCTGTCCATTAAACCTCACTTCAGCCTTACAGATGGAGGATTATAGTCTGACCTCATTGAAGTCAATATCAAAAGACCACTGGCGGAAATGGGGCAGGATTTTGCCCAGAGTCACTACCCAGCGTCTACTGCACGTATGCAATTTATGAATGAATAAACCTTTCCCCATGTATCTCTTCTGAAAATTAAGACTAGCTAGAGACTGAGATAAAGATAGAGATATTGTACTGAAATAAGATTTCTAAATTGTATTTGGGATGCACCATAAAGTCCTTATTTTGTGGAATGTTTCCCTTAATCTTGAAGCTTTTGGAGTTACAAATATTACTTTAAAATTTTAGGGTTCTTTCATATGACAGCAATATCAGTTTTACATATATTCCTAGATTGTAAGGCCAGAAGGGACCATTTTGATTATCTATGATCTCCTGCATAACATAGGTAACAGAATTTCAACTGAAATCTCTTCAGCACCCAAATCTAAATGTAAAGAGTTCAAATAGTAGAGATTAATCCACCACATCCCTTGGTAATGCCAATGGTTAATCACCTTCACTGTTAGAAAAATGTGCTCTGTTTCTACCCTGAATTTATGTAGCTTTAGCTTCCAGCCATTAGTTCTTGTTATACCTTTATCTGTTAAATTAAAGAGTCCTCTACTTTCAGAAATCCTCTACCAATATAAGTGCTTATACCATCTGGATAAAGAGATAAATCAGCTTTTATCCAGCCAGGGCAGTTGCATAGATTCCTTGCAGGATCAAAGATAGATGAAACTCCATGCCTTTATTTTCTCCTTTGAAAGAAACATCCACAGGAAACAGTAAATGCATTGTGTGTTCATCCCTCCCAGTGGAGCAATATAGAGAAGATCCTACCTTACTAAGAGGGGAACAATGCTTGACATGAGAGGCACAATCGGGGTAAGTAGTCTTCTGCCTTTGCCTGTCTCTTTATTACTTTATTACTCTTCCCTTGAAGTGTACTTAAAATTATCACCATCCTTCTGCCTATAAGACTTTGTAAATCACATTTTAAGGACATGACTACACTTTGGGAGAAAAGTTTGCCTAATTTATGCAATGTGATGGCAGCTATGTGAATATCATAGCTGGAGTTCATATACCTTAGGCCAAGTTTCCATGGAGTCTTCACTGCAAGAAGTCAATGGGAAACTCTCTCCTCAACTTCCCTTATCAATTCTGGTATTCCAATGGAACAAGAATCATGGGAGAGTGATCAGCAGTTGATTTAGTGGGTCTTCACTGAACCTGCTAAATCGACTGTCGTGGGATTGATCGTCATAGCACCGATCCTCCAGTAAGTGTAAGTATGCCATAAGAAGCAAAAAATGGGGAGTAACATTAGTTTGAACCAAGGGGTTTGGATTGAACTAACGCATCCCAGCGTGCACTTTCACTTTTGAAACAGCTGTTGAGCAGAGTACCGTGCCAGTGAGATCATACTAATGAAGCACAGTATGTTTAAATCCCTGCTTAATTAGCAATTTCAGTCATCTACATTTGCATCCCTAGTTTGAACTTGGGAGCAAGTGTAGACGTACCCTCAGATAGCACCTCCCAGTCTCACACTAGGCAATGGCCTTTCCAGCAATAGCTTGGCATTTTACATTCAAATTCCAACTGGAAATAAAAAAAATAAAAACTATCATTACATTTCAAAACCTCGCTTTCAGTTTCACTGTATGTCAAGTTCCAAAAACAGGTAAAAGAACAGGTCGGGGGGAATTTTATTGTTTTGAGTAAATCTGTTGTGATTCTTGGTAAGACACAGAGCTAAGACCCAGGAGATCTGGTGTCAATTCCTGACTCTGTTGCAGAGTTCCTGTGTGACCCTAGGCTAGTACTAAATTCTAAGATCTTTGAGATAGGGCTATCATAAGCCCTGTTCTCTGCATACAGTACAGAGAGTAAATGAATGAACAGCATCTAGCACAATGAGGCCTTCAGGGACTGTTGGAATGCAAATAATAAATCCATTTTAAGTGAGAGAAGCTAATTGGGGGGAGACTATTTTTTTCTTTTCTTCTTCGCCAGTCTTTCATTTCTTTCCACTTACCCCTTTGAGTCCCATATCTCTCTTCCAAATCCGGACATCAGATGGATTTTCTCAGAGCAGACACGAACCTTTGCCAGAAAGTAATGTCACAATAATATTCCTATTACAAGGATTTAGCAGGCATCTTAAACAAGACTTGAGGCACTGGGCGTGTTTCAGACTTAAAAAATTAAATGCCAACAGCACCTCAAATGGTTAATAAAACTGGACAAAGCTACAGGATCCTTGGTTTTATGATCCAAAAGACATCTTTAGTTTATGAATTAGCAAGACTTTTTCATTTAATAATCTGTAGGGAATTGCTGTTTCCTGCCCTGTTCCTTGTGGCTGTGCTATGCTTTCTTGTAACTTTTATTTTAACCTTCTCTTCCTTTTCATTGCCTTTCAAGAAAAATTCCCCAGGGGAGATATGTTGTTCAGGTGAAGTTCAAAAGCATGCAACTAGCTGGTCCTGCTCAGAGTGCTTCATAATAATTGACGGCAGCAGGTTTTGGAAGAGACAGAGTCATCATTTTAAAAAATAAGAATTATTCTGCAGTTTATACCTCAGTTACTTTTATTATTTAAACTGTCCTTGTGGTATCATCTCCAAGGTTTAGATGGGAGAGAGAGGGAGGGAGAGTCTTTCTTCTGATCTATTTCTTTTTTATCTCTTTGCTCACAGCTAAAATGTCTGAAAACTTCCTCTTGTTTGTGTATGTAGTGGTCAATTGAATGTAGTCGTCAATTGCGGAAGAACTTTGTACATGATAGTTTAGGGGTGGTGAGGCCTGCATTCCTCCCTCCCCCCCTTTCTCTTTCCCCTATATCTGATGAGCCAGAAGCAAGTCTTTAGGAACATACACCATTTAAGATAAGCATTGTTGCCAGAATAGCAAGAAGAAGTATAAGATAAGGTTAAGAATGCATAAACAATTCTGTTTACCCTAAAGTACTGATCACATAAACAGGGCAAAGGACAAGAAGATCCAGATCAGAACCAGATCAATAACTACGGGTGTGTCTAGACTACATGCCTCCTTCGACGGAGGCATGTAGATTAGCCAGATCGGAAGAGGGAAATGAAGCCGCGATTAAAATAATCGCGGCTTCATTTAAATTTAAATGGCTGCCCCGATCTGCCGATCAGCTGTTTGTCGGCAGATCGGGGCAGTCTGGACGCGACGCGCTGACAAAGAAGCCTTTCTTCATCGGCACAGGTAAGCCTCATGAAACCAGGTTTACCTGTGCCGATGAAGAAAGGCTTCTTTGTCGGCGCGTCGCGTCCAGACTGCCCCGATCTGCCGACAAACAGCTGATCGGCAGATCGGGGCAGCCATTTAAATTTAAATGAAGCCGCGATGATTTTAATCGCGGCTTCATTTCCCTCTTCCGATCTGGCTAATCTACATGCCTCCGTCGAAGGAGGCATGTAGTCTAGACACACCCTAACAGCTAAGCTCTACTTATGCACTAATGAGTAAGCCCTGGAAATTTCCAAACTGCCAAACAAGGCAGGACAACTATTTAAGGCTGCCTCAGAGCCTAGCAAATCGGACTTTGCCGATGGGCTGTGAATGCCAGCGCCTCAGAAACTGAGACAACCTCCCACTTCGTCTGCAGCCTACCCAGGGTCCTAGGCCTGCGGAAGGGATGTAAGATATGCCACTTCTTTGTTATATTGTTCTTCCATCTATGGGGCACAGTTGTTAGCTGTCAAGAAATAAACTGTTTGTGCTTGACAGATACCTGTGTGGCATCCTTTGTACTTTGGGAACCCAGTGTTGGACCTGAGACTTACTCTGGCCAGCTACAGTGTACAATCTGTGAAAATTGTGACTGATACTGATTCTTGAAGGAAAGAGCATTTTCACAGCATAAAAGGGCCGTAGACTCAATGTAAATGTAATTCAAATCCACTTTAATGGCCCCTTCATCTCCAGAGAATAAAGAGACCTTAGTATACACGATAATCCATGTTACTTAGGTAGACTTAGACCAATTCTATGCCTGACCAGGAAGGTTGGCTTAGCAGCTCCAGCTACAAAAATAACGTAGCTGGAGTCAACATATCATAAGATGAGCTTGGCACTGTCTTCACAGTGGAGGTCGACAGGAACAAACACTCTTGTCAGCTTCCCTTACTCCTTGCAACAATAAGGAATACGAGCGCCAACAGGGGGTGACTTCAGCATTTAATATAGCGGGTCTTTACTAGACCCACTAAATGAAATAGCGACAATGATCTCCAGCACGTAAGTATAGATGTAGCGTTAGTATCAGTTGCCTGTTCGGTGTACAATGTGAAGCATCATGCTATAATCTTGATACCTAAATCACATCTGTACCTAAATGTCTGTGTATGCATGTGTGTTTAAAAACAAATAAATTGTGATTGTCTTGGCCATCGTTGATCATTTTGGATCAACAATACTAATTCTAGATAACAATAATGCGTTTATTAAGCATAAACAAGTTAATTCCATACAGTTTACTCCATCACACACTGTTATTCCTCAGTAAGTTATTGAGTAAGTAATATCTCTAGTAATTCTAATAAGAATCTCTATCAATACTTTTAGAATGACAAATCACATAGAACTCTCAGATTATATTTATAAATGGCTTCCACTTAATACTTTGAATAGTGACTTTAATGGGTACTTATGGTAGGCTTCTTTGGTACAAATATGTTGCATACGCTTCGATAAAATGACACTCCTAGGAACAGTTATAACAATAAGTGGTTTGCATAATGATAGAAAACAGACTTTTAAATGCTTTATTTATTCAACTCTCTGATTTATGTTTCCTTTTGTTTCTGGAGTGGCATGACAGGCTTTTTCTAGAAAAAGCAATCCTAGCAGGGAAACTGTATTGAACATTTTTTTGCCTGTTATTAAAGTATATTTTTAACTTGGAGTATTTCAGACATAAACCACAGATACAATTCTTTGTGAAGCAAATGAGAGCGACTTAATCTTGCTGTTCTCATCTCTTTTGTGCTAAGGATCAGTGAAGCTGCTACTACAGGTGCCATGTTTAACATTTATTGAATGTTGTACTCAGGGCAGAACGCTGGGGGTTCATTCCTGACATTCATATCTTATCTCTGACAATTAGCTGTCCTAAAATCACCTTGTTTGCTTTATCATCTTGAAGGAAGACAGCTTTGTACTCAGAGTCTTGCCTTTAATGTTCTTTTCTGTTTCTAGCATGTAACGTGTTTCATTAACCCTTTTCTTAAGGAACAGTGTACATACCCAGGCACCATTGTTTAAAAAAACAAAGAAAATCTACCCTTTCAGAATGGCCTGGCAAACATCATGTATATATGACTCATTTATTTATAGTTTGTAAAGCTGATGAATCTCAGGATGAAAGATGCCATCTAAATATAAGCTATTTTTATATCTATTGGAAAGAAATGTTTTAGACTAGATTTCTTCTGGAAACCGAGATTAATAATGAGGGACATAAAGACACCAACATTAAAACAAAACAGCACTTTGATTAAGTTCACTAAACTTTTGTTCACTAAACTTGGTCATTTTTCAGCCTAATTATTTTCTTCCTCCGCCTTACACATATGCTTTTCATGCTGGTTGTAACAGTTGCCTTGTCTGTATGCTCTGGTGGGATGAAGTACTTACGGGATTTTGAGTAATTCATTTTTGTAAAGGAGCTAAGGGTAAATGATCTTTATATTTTTGAAGCAAATGTGCTTTTAACAGAAACTGCAAAGTATCAGGTCACCTATAAACATTCTGATTTTCTGAGTTCACTTGATAGAAAATAACATTATAAACATCAATGGGAATTTGATGTTATTCCTCCAAATAACATCCTGGTGCCTGCATTGTATAAATCAGTTATGTTTCCTTTTGTGGTCTGCTCAGCATGTTTATTCCTTGCTAGTCAGGCTGCAGCTGCAGGTGCTTTTTTTTTTTTTTTTTCTCTGATCAGGTTAAGGTTCGCTTCTCTGAGATAGTCATTAGATCGACAGAATAACTCAGCCTTTAAGCTCTTGCTCATTAACACCTGCCTATTAAAGTGAATATTTTATTCCAGATATTAATTTAGAGCCACCACAGGGCTCACTCTAAGTATGTGCTCTCATTTCCTTCAGGGGCTTTTTTTGCTTTATAGCAGAGCTGCTTACAGTGCTTTCTGCTTTGAACTCCATACTGCTGTTCTTAATAAAAACGACCCTGGAGTTCTTGCCCTAAAGAAAAGCCTGTTCATTAACACTTGAGAAGAATATGATGAGGCCAAGACAGAGCCCTGTGGAAGAAACACTGGCTATTTGGAATACAAGATTCTTCGTTTTTATTACAATATGTACTATTAAATATTACGGTCCGACTCCTGCATCTTTATTTATTCCTCATTTAGGCAAAACTATTTTTGATGTCAATGAGATTTTTGCTTGAATAACATGGCACATTATGTCTTGTGTAAACAAGTAAGTGGGCCAAATTCTGACCTGAATTCCATTGTTTTACAGCACAGATTTGAATTCCATTCACTTTAGACGTGTAAAGTATAAATAAAAATAAAATACAAGTTTATTCTGAATAACATCTTAAAGAAAGTGTCTTACAAACAGAGATAGAGAATACAGTTACAAAAAGTCATTTCTTTATCTCTGCTGTTACTTAAGTAATGCAGAGAAAGGTGAATAATCATGTTTTTAGATCATATTTTAAAAAGGGTAGAGAATGAACACAGCTAAGACACAGAAGAAGATTATTTCTGATGGCAAGGTCAGCAGAGGAGAAGGCTTTTACAGGCGGCGGCAACCTCAAGGAAAAAGAGGAAGGGCAAACCCAGTGAGACAAGATTCATGAATGAGGTTAGAACAAAACCATATTCGGTTTTAAAATCAGAGCAGTTTTTAAGTGCATTCTCAATGAGTGACAGCAGTGGAATTTTTGGGGAATGGACAAGATGTGAGAGAAGATAGGGAACAATGTTTGTCATCTATTACAGGGCCTATATTACAGTAATTTGTTGAGGTCATACAGGATAAAGTTACAGTAGCCAAGGCAAGAGGAAATGAAGACGTTTAGGGACTGAACCAAGGCTCATTAAATAATTTGATTCTTTCTGTTGGAGGTTGGCTTTAAAAGTGCACATGTGAAGACAAGTTGTGGTAAAGTGACATCAGGTAAGAAGCGTATCAAAACCAATACCTGTAATCTTTATTTTTATGGAGCCCTTCTACAACTAAGATCCTTTGCTAGTTTGCACATATAATTTTAAAGAAGCAACTAAAACAATCATTACAAGTTCATAGCAACAAAATGATTGTCAAAATTAAGACATTTACTTTTGACATTGCTTTGAAAACAATTAGACTCATTCCCTTGAAACTTGACAATGAAGCCAAATTAGGTAGCTTCCTATAATCAGAATGAAAATAAAAAGAATGTAAGAAGGCAAAGGGGTTCGTGTTTCTGTTTTTGATAATGCATTTGAAAACCTTCATGCTGACTGTCTCAAAGTTTACAAAACCATTTTTTAGACCCTTACTATGTCAAAGATTTGATTTGTAGACACAGGAAAAGATATTAGCAGATACAAATACAGAGCCTGATCCATAGCTCATCAAAGTCAGTGGAGATACTTCATTCTCTTCAGTGGGATCTGAGTAAAGTCCACAAAATGCTTTTTAGCTAGAGATATATGTTGGCCTCTGCAGGGACAGTGCAAAGTGGTTGAAAGATGGCTCCCTGGTTGGCATATTTCAGGCTGTCCTCTTGGACACAGAGTCTAGTACCTATGAAATGGGATAGGGATGGGTATGGTCTGAATAACTCAGCAGATAGAACAGTAACTTAAAGCCTATATCAGTGCAGCAAGGGGGAGGGCAACATATTTGCCAGGCTCCCAAGCAAGGTGCTTTCCTATGTGAGTTCTTTCTTGGCTCCATGCTCCCAGAAAGGGCGGGGCCATCAGCCATCTGGGTCACTGCCGCAAACATGCCACTTCTGTGAGCAGCTGCCTGGAATTTTAAGGGGGTACTCAACCGTGTCCCAGCTGAATTCCATGGATTCCTCTCAATAGACTCTTCAGACAACATCCTTGGGCAATAACAGGGAGGACATTGTGGATGAGGTAAGGGAAGAAGAGAAGCATGGTCAGCAAGTGAGGTTGAACTTAGCCACACTAGGTCAATTTTCTAAACAATGAGTTCACACCACCAAGCCCATTCTTCTGACTTAAAGGGCTGTAAAAGTTGATTTAAGTACTCCTGCTTTTCTCAAAAAGTAACTCTAAGTTTGACCTTGCAAGGTCAACTTTAGGGTAGTGCAGATACAGCACTGTGAAAATCAACATTCTTGGCCTCTGTAAGGTGTTCCATAGTGCCCCAATGTGGCAACTCTTGTCATAAATTTCAACTCTGCTGCTCTCCAGGTGCTCAAGAGAAGGCCTGGGAAAATTTGACTTTCATTTCTGATTTGGCCAGCATGGTGAGCAGACCTCCGAGCAGAAAGCACACCTCAGCTGTATGCCTGACCATGAATGCCCAGCATCACAAATGAGGTCTATCATGGAGCATGCAGGATATCCTGGACCTCATTGCTGCATAAGGAGATATATCTGCTAAGGCAGAACTGCAAAATAGCAAAAGAAATGCTGATATCTGTGCCAAGATTGCACAGGCCATGGTGGAAAAAATCATACACCAGGCATGCCTGGCAGTGCTAGATGAAAATAAAGGAGCCCAGGCATGTGGGTGGATTGAAAGGAACCCGTAGGGTACATCTAGACTACAGGCTTTGGTCGACAGAAGTTTTGTCGACAGATACTGTCAACAAAGCTTCTGTCGACAAAGAGCATCTAGACTACATCCAGTTCTGTCAACAAAGCAAGCCGCTTTGTCAACATGACAGTGTAGACGGAAAGGACAGTGTAGATTCAATAACACCTTCTGTCGACAGAACTCTGTTGACAAAAGGCATTATTCCTCATAGAATGAGGTTTACAACCGTCGACAAAACTGCTGAGTTCCGTCGATGTTATGTCAACAGAATTCAGCAGCAGTGTAGATGCAGGTATAGTTTTGTCGACAAAAGTCCACTTTTGTCGACAAAACCCTGTAGTGTAGACACACCCTCTAGATATTGAACCCAGCTCTGGCTGCTGCAAGCTTCACCGGTCAGAAGAGTTACAAGAGCCAAGTGGACACTAGAACTCAAATCAGAACTTTCCAACTCTATATAGGGTGCATCTACACTGCACCATTTTTCTGGAATAATGGCCGTTATTCTGGAAAAACAATACTAGTGTCCACACTGCAATTGTTATTTCTACAGTCAAATGACTGGTGGCTTTTTCTGATGATGGTAAACCTCATTCCACAAGGAATAAGCTCTTTTCTGAAAAAGCTTTTTTGGAAGAGGATGTGTGCAAACATTCCACTTCTGATATGTTGAAATAGCTCCTCACCAGGACCATTCTAAAGTTATTCCTCCCCCATGCCTCCTGGCACTCTAAAACTGAGATAGCACATCCACATTAGGGGAGTCTGCCTCAGACTAATTTTGAGTTTCTCTGTAGTGTGGATGCTTTATTTCAAAATAAGCTTTTCTGGAAGATATCTTCTAGAAAAGCTTATTCTTCAAGAATCTTACAGGGTAGACATCATCTAAAACTACATCTGCACTATAACCTGGATCAACACTGTCCTGTGTGTGTGATTAAGATCTGTCATATTCTTGTTCTCACTTTCCCCCCAGGTTTTGTTCTGGAATTATTTTACATACACACGCATACCCCTTCCTTATACTTAAAGCAGAAAGTTGGTGATTGAGATTAGCAAGGGGCCTCAACTTACAAAGCTCTATGAGGCTATGTTTACACTAGGGATTTATTTCAAAATAAGTTATTTTGAAATAATAACTCCCAAAATAACTATTTTGAAAGAAACTATTCCTCTCCAGAAGCAGGAGTTCATTCCAGTCTTGAATTAGCCATGGAGTCCTCATCTCATTGAGTTTAAAAGCAGAGTGACTTATTTCATCATTTACTTCTTCTCAGACCACATTCTTTAAAATTACCATTTAGATATCTGATACATTCAAGAGGATCTGCACTTTTTAATGCACTTATATAAGTGATTTTTTTAAGGGAGGAGAGCAAAAGGCCCTGGCTTTTGCTTTTCCCTAAAGTCAGGAGCAATTTTAATTTATAGACAACTGTTTCCTGGTATGCAATTCTGGGAAATAGCTCAGTTAATTAGGTTCTTCCATTGAAAACCTATATAGAATTTTACAGATGTTAACTCAATAGAAAAAGAACCCTTTGGTCTTGAGAACAAACTTATATTATGAGAAAACCAAATCAAATTGAAAAGTGAAAGGAAACTGTGTCACCAATGGATTGTGCAGTTCTGACATGGGTATTGTCTATTGCTCAGACAGATAGCCCCCTACGAAAACCAGACAATAAAACAAAGCTGCAGAGCCAAAAGAAAGAGTATAAGCTGGATCTGAAGGAATGCTACCCTTACGTCTACCTGAAAGGGGGGAGAGACCCTGAGTATGGCTATGTAAACACAGTTTGCTCCTGCTTTTCTTAGATTTGTTAGACATTCAGCAGATGGCATGGTATTCTTCTCAGTGTAATCAACTTAATTTGTGACCCAACACCAGCTATGTTTGTTTTAAATGCGGGGATAGCTGAAATATGGTACCAAGGTTTGTAATTTTGTGGGAATACAGAAAAGTAGGACACCACTAAATTGTTCCAAAGAAAAGGGCTCACAGCAGAAAGAATCTCGCTAAGCAAGAGGTCTCGACTTATAGTTCTATGAGGCTATGTTTACACTAGGGAGTTATTTCAAAATAAGTTATTCTGAAATAATAACTCCTGAAATAACTATTTTAAAATAAGCAATTCTTCTTCACAAGCAGGAGTTTTTATTTCGAAATAATGGGCTTGGTACTCTGGACACTCGCTTTGTTATTTCTAAATAACTCTCCAGTGTAGACATGCCCTGAGAGCAGAGGGAATGAGGGAAGGTTATTCTGGTCAGGATATCTGCCTGGACTAGTTTGACCTTTTCCCTCCCCATCCACACACACACTCTTCAAAGAACAGAGTTAAGTGGGCATCATTAAGAGCCTCTTTGTTATGTAAATTATTTTGGCTTTTTTTTTCTATTCCCCTTGCTGAAATCACTGGGAACTGAAATCACTTGATAATGATTGGCAGAAGTCACAGCCATGAGATAAATCCAAGCGAATGATGATTAACTGAGTGGAGGGCAAAATTTGGCCATTAGTTTGGGAACAGTCATCCTGAAGGATCTGCTTTCTTCTTCTCCTGGCACAAGAGAGATAGTAATCATAATGACAGGAAGAAACAAACAATCCAACCCCATTGATTATCTTTTTTATGTTTCGGGTCATTTAGAAACCTCTCTACATGAAACAAAGGTGACCATCTGTCTGGGCTAATGAAACCCTAGCTTCCAATTATTTCTAAGCTCCAGTCACTTCTTATAAATGTTCTTTTTTGCTAAGTCATAAATAATATTTCCCACGTTTTCATCTCCTGAATTCCCTTTGAGAGTGGAACTTCTAACAGAAATATAACTTTGTGACACTAAAAATTACACAAGTTTTTATTCTGACTCTCTTTTTGCCCATTTATACCATTTCTGATCTTTCAAGTCTTTAAAAACAAACGATTTTCTTCTCTTTTTCTAAACAGGCATTATGGGATAGAGGGATTATAACGTTGCTAGAAGTTTTTTAAAATTTCTTCTCAAATACACTTTCCACTATTATTTCCCCTTTTTGACCCAACAGGGTCAAAACATTCTTCAGGGCACTGGGATGTTCCAGTTGGAAGTAAAAAAATTAACGGCCTCTAGTACTTTCTTTGATGTGATCCTGTTTATTCAAAGGATAACAGAATGAACTAAAAACAAACTCTGGCTTTTTCCCCAAGGTCACATTATGTTCATAGGCTACTGCTTGGCTTTCTTACTTTGTGCCTCTGCCCCTCTCTATTTATGCATGTTCTCAGCATTTGTGTGTACTGCTCCGTTCGCCTGGGCATGCATACACACACAACCGAAAGCCCTCTGGATGCTCATTCCAGACTTCTGGGCAGGTTCACAGCCGACTTTTGGCTTGAGGGAGGCAGGCTTCTGACTAACACTCAGGATGAGTTAAGCAAATTGAAGAGTGCTTTGACATTCAATCTCAATGAGGTTTTAACTCAACCTATAACAAGATTTCACCCCGCCTGTAGCAGTATTTTAAGACACTGTACTTTTTTATAACAGATTTATCCCCATGGTACAGTTAAAGAATTGCAATTAATGGGTCCCTGAATTAGCTCTTTCACTTTGAGTCTACAGTTCCTTTCTTCAACTCTTCCCAGTTTCAGCTGTCTACCTGGCAAAAGGGGCAGTATATGGGAATACTTTAAACACGAGATTTCTTACTTCTCCATGAGTATTATGCTAGAAACTTGCTAAAAGACTGAAATTCAAATAAAAATTTCCTTATTTCATAACTAAACAAATATATCATATATAGTGAATCACATCTTTATGCTCCTTATTTATTGAAGCAATTCCATTGGCCTAAAAACTCATGTAGAATAAAAATTGGAATTAATTTTATAATGTAATTTAAGAATCCATGAAAAAGGCTTATATTAAAGATATATACTACGGCTGTGTCTACATTGGCACCCCTTTCCGGAAAAGGGATGCTAATGCAGACTTCAGAATTGCAAATTCCACGGGGGATTTAAATATCCTTGAATAAGAGATCCTGCAGAAAAGGGCTTATTTTCCGGAGAATCATGTCTAGACTGGCGCTTTTCTCCGGCTTATCCCCAAGCCGGAAAAAAGCGGCAGCCATGTAAATGCAAATGCCGCGGGGGATATTTAAATCCCCCACGGAATTTGCAATTCCGAAGTCTACATTAGCATCCCTTTTCCGGAAAGGGGTGCCAATGTAGACACAGCCTACTAGTCTGTATTGTCTGACTGGATTTTATACTAGCAGGAATTGCTTTATTTATCAACTAGAACATTTATCCAGAGTTATTTGGATCCTTCAGGAGGTGCAGGGGACTCTCTCTGTGTGTATGTGTGTGTGTAGGGGAAGCAACCCTCCTCCCAAGATTCATACCAGGGTTGCTTGCTTGTCCCTTTCCTGCCCTCGTCAGGGAGCGAGAATGAAATGCACAGCTGGTCTGCTATTCTCCCCAGTCACAATGTGGAATGCAGCAAATCTGCATTTTCCCTTCAGGCTACATCTAGACTGCAAGCCTCTTTCAAAAAAGAGTGTCTAGACTACAACCAGTACTTTCGAAAAACCAAGCCGCTTTTTCAAAATAGAGCACCTGGGCAGTCTGGATGCTCTCTTTCAAAAAAAACCTGTTTGCATTACATAGTGCCTTTTTTCGAAAGAGCACTTTCAAAAAAAGGCGTTCTTCTTCATAAAATGAGGTTTTCCGCAGTCGAAAAAACTGCCTCTTTCTTTTGATTTACTTTCAAAAGAATGCAGCAGCAGTCTAGACACGGGAAGTTTTTTCGAAAAAAGACCATTTTTTTTCGAAAAAACCCTGTAGTCTGGACACATCCTCACGCCCTGATAAATGGGAACAGCTAGCAATGTTCCCCAGCACTTCATCCCCCCTTCCTCCTGAAAGGGCATGTAGGGGGTGGGAAGCTTGCAGCTAAAGCAGTCCCCAATAGGGTGGGGGTGCACCCCCAATCAGCCTTTTTCACTTGCCTAGTGATTCGGTCTCTTTTCTGCATGATTATGAAAAGCAATCCCATTCCAGGCATATCCCATTTTCCTGGCATAACCAAATTCATATGCTGCTTTAAGGTATTATAACAAGAAGCTGTATATTATAAGAGGAAGCTATTTACGGACTAAATCTGTATACCGTTTAGGAGGAGTTCTTGAACAAATAGACAGACAGACAGACAAACTCTCAAATATATAGTAGACAGCTTGAAAACATGTCACTTTTATTCTATAGTTTTCTTAGCACTCTGTTGAACCATGTCCTCACTTTGTGGGCGCCCATCATCATCTACTTATTCATTGTAGCTCTCTTTTAGGACCTTTCTCAGACTGCATCTTCTCCTACCTCCTCCTCTGGGTATTCTGTAGTTTAGCCCTCTGAACAAGTCACAGCCCATTGTGAGGTAACACAAAGAGGTTTAAATAAATACCCAAACAACTCTTTATATTAATATCCCTTCCATCCTTCTTAAGCTTCTCTGTTGCTCCCTGGTTGGATCTATCTCAGGGCTTCCATTGCAGGAGCATAGCTTGTTCCTATAGTATTCCTCCTCGATTGTTTCATTACATCTTTCCTGAGGGAGGCCTGCCTCCTGTGCCATCCCCTGCCCTCCAACTGTGCTCCCATAGGGTACGTCTACACAGCAAGCAGTTATTTCAAAATAATGTTGAAACACTGTCAAGCTGGAGGACTTCTTACTCCGACTCCAGGGACCATAATTACAGGAGAAGTAAGGGAAGTTGGAGGAAGAGTGCTCTGTTTCAAAATAAGTGCTGTGTAGATGCTCCCAATTTTGAAATAAGCTATTTCAAAATAAACTACAAAATTGACGTCGCTCATTTTGCGTAGCTTATTTCGAGTTAAGTCCCGCTGTGTAGATGCACTTAGTCTACATATACAACCTAGCTCTGTCTCCTCTGGCTAGGAGGCAATCAGTTAATCATCCCCCAGGTGCAGAGCATGATTTCTTACTTCTGCTTTGCAAGTGAGGTGGACTAAGCCCCTTCACACAGTCATTAAGGCATACTAAGAGAAAATTATTTGTTTGTTTTTTTTAAGAGCGATGGAAATGAATAGGCATCTATTTCTGTCACCACTTACAGTACAACAGTGCAACCTATTTGTGGGGAACTAGAACATTGCTTTGATGTGGGGCTTTTAAATAACTGCAAGGCAGATGGTAAGAAACAAAAAAAAATCTTATGAAGTTGGAAAACTGTTTGAGGAATGTTATAGTCTGGTTTGGAAAAATCTTTCTATCTGTAGGTGGTAACTGCAGACTCCAAGTCTGTGATTAGCCTTTAATATAGAAGAGGTAACACTATTTAGCTGATAAAGAACATATCAACACAGCATGAGCAACAGAAGAAAAAGCCAACTTTTCCCTGAAATCAATTCCAGCTCTTTAAACATACAATGCACTCAGTAATAACTAACAAACAAACTCTATTTTTAGCACTCAGTGTATGGGATATTAATACATAATGTATCTTTATAACTGTAGCCACAGAACTGAGATATGATTCATAATTACGATGTGTAAGATCCAAGGTTTGAATATTGCTCAACTTTTCATATAATATGACATCATGGATGAATTTATGGCTAGGCCCACAAATACAAGCAAAAGACTAGCTTGCTTACTTGCTGTTGCTGGCTTATTTACACGCTCTTGAGAAGAGCCTTGCAGAAGGAGTGGGAACTTCAGTCATGTCTTTAACAGGGTATAGAGCTACTGGAAATATGTACTGGAGGGCATCTCCAAAACATTTTTGGCTCTTGTTAGGGAAGAGGTATTTACCAGTATAATCTATTCCTCAGAGCTCACAGTGAAAAAATAGAAAAATAAATAATAATACTTAGGGTATGTCTACACTACCCCGCTAGTTCGAACTAGCGGGGTAATGTATGCATACCGCACTTACTAATGAAGCCCGGGATTTGAATTTCCCGGGCTTCATTAGCATAAGCGGGAAGCCGCCATTTTTAAATCCCCGCTGCTTCGAACCCCGTGCAGCGCGGCTACACGGGGCTCGAACTAGGTAGTTCGGACTTGGTTCCTATTCCGAACTACCGTTACTCCTCGTGAAACGAGGTGTACTGGTAGTTCGGAATAGGCACCCTAGTCCGAACTACCTAGTTCGAGGCCTGTGTAGCCGCGCTGCATGGGGTTCGAAGCAGCGGGGATTTAAAAATGGCGGCTCCCTGCTTATGCTAATGAAGCCCGGGAAATTCAAATCCCGGGCTTCATTAGCAAGTGCGGTATGCATACATTACCCCGCTAGTTCGAACTAGCGGGGTAGTGTAGACATACCCTGAGGCAGCCTTAAATACAGTTTTCCCTGCCTTGTTTTGCAGTTTGGAAATTTCCAGGGATTACTCATTAGTGCTGATATAGGGCTTAGCTGTTAGTTATCGATCTGGTTCTGATCTAGTTCTGCTTGTTCTTTGGCCCTGTTTACGTGATCAGTATGGGTACGTCTACACTACAGCGCTAGTTCGAACTAACTTAGTTCGAATTAGTTAATTCGAACTAAGCTAATTTGAACTAACGCGTCTAGAACTAAAAACTAGTTCGAATTAGGGTTTTGCTAATTCGAACTAGCAAGTCCACATTGAGTGGACTCTAAACAGGGCTTAAGGATGGCCGGAAGCAGTGCTGGCAGGGCATAAGAGGAGGACTTAGAGCATGGAGATGCTGTCTCAGGCTAGCCGAGGGCTGCGCTTAAGGGTCCCGACCCCCACCCCGGACACACAGTTCTAGGGGGTGCCCCGCTTGCAAAGAAGTTCTGGCTTGGAGTGCCCGGAGTACCCACAATGGGCACATCACACCACTCGGCCATCAGCCCGGCTGCACTTGCCGCAGGCTGCCATCTGGAGAGAGGGGGTAATTGGGGGGCTGCAGGAGAGCTTCCACCCCCAGAAGCCCGCAGAGCCAGCCCAGTCCTCCCCATCGGGGGCTCGTACCCCATTCCTCCCTCACCTCCTTCCACTTACCCTTCCCTAGCCCCCCTTCTTATTGATGTACAAAATATAGATAATGTTTCTTCCAACATTGACTCTGTCTTTATTGAACAAAACTGGGGGGAGACTGGGAAAAGGAGGTGGGAGAGGGGAAGAGAAAGGCTGGGAGAGGGGAGGGCAACCAACATGATCAGGGGTTGGGAACAGGTCCCAGATGAAGAAAGGCTACAGAGACTGGGACTGTTCAGCTTAGAAAAGAGGAGACGGAGGGGGGACAGGATAGAGGTCTCTAAAAGCAGGGGTTGGGTGGAGACGGTGCATTCAGAAAAGTTCTTCCTGAGTTCCCATAAAGAAGGACTAGAGGACACCAAAGGAAAGGAATGGGTAGCAGGCTTGAAACTAGTAAGAGAAAGTTGTTGTTCTTCACAAAGCAAATAGTTAACCTGCGGAACTCCTTGCTGCAGGAGGCTGTGAAGGCTACAACTAGAACAGAGTTTAAAGGGAAGTGAGATCAAGTCATGGAGGTTGGGTCCATGGAGTGGTCTTAGCCAGGGGGTAGGAGTGGTGTCCCTGCCCAAAGTTTGTGGAAGGCTGGAGAGGGATGGCACGAGACAAATGGCTTGGTCACTGTCTTCGGTCCATCCCCTCCAGGGTCCCTAGGGTTGGCCGCTGTCAGCAGACAGGCTACTGGGCTAGATGGACCTTTGGTCTGACCCAGGATGGCCATTGTAAGCTCAGGGCTCAGGGTCGGGGGTCTCAGTGGACCCCCTTGATTTTCATGCACACCTGCTCCTGGGTGGCCAGGCTGGCAGCTCTCCTGCCCTAGCCGGCCACTTTCCTGTGCCTAGTGCGGAGATCGTGGACGAGGTCCACGATGTCCGCACTAGCCCAGGAAGGTGCCCGCCTTTTGCGGTCCAGGGCAAGCTCCCGGGAGCCGCCAGCCTGGTCCCGGGAAGAGGGGGTGGGCTGGGGGACATCGGGTGGGTGGCTCTGTGCCGTGCCAGGTGCAGGGTCTGCTGGCTGAGTGCTGGCAGGCTTGCACCTGGCATGGGCACCGTAACCAGCCCGTGCCCCTTTAAGGGGTCCGGGGCCGGGAGGGGGGCATAGAGTTTCCCTGGTGTTGGCCAGAGTGGCCACCAGGGAAACCTGGGGAGGGCTAACCTCCCACTAGTTTGAATTAAGGGGCTACACACCCCTTAATTCGAACTAGCTAGTTCGAACTAGGCTTAATCCTCGTAAAATGAGGTTTACCTAGTTCGAACTAAGCACTCCACTAGTTCGATTCAAATTCGAACTAGCGGAGCGCTAGTGTAGCGCCTAGGAAAGTTAGTTCGAACTAACGTCTGTTAGTTCGAACTAACTTTTCAGTGTAGACATACCCTATGTTAGGGTAAACAGAATTGTTTATGTGTTCTTGCCCTATACCCTTATCTTATACTTGTTCTTGCTATACCGGCAACAATGCTTATCTTAAGTGGCGTATGTTCCCAAAGACTTGCTTCTGGCTCATCAGATATAGGGAAAAGGAAAAGAGGGAAAGGAATGCAGGCCTCTCCACCCATAAACTAGCACGTACAAAGTTCTTCTGCAATTGACCACTACAGAAGCCCTCGCGCGCGCCTCCTCTGGGGCCAGCTCCCTCCTCCTGTGGTGCAGGGAAGCCCCATGCCATCTCCAGGGCCAACTCTCTTCTTTCAGAGGCAATCCCCAGTGCGCACCTCCTCTGGGGACCCCCCGCAAGTTCCAGCACGCCACAGACCTGAGGGAGGGGAGCAGCCATTGCACTTCTGGAACCCTTGGAAGTGGCGCGCAGCTGCAGGACTTCCGCCCACGCTGCAGGAAGCCGGCACTACCTCCATTTTCACTGGAGGTAGGCAGTAGGGCTTCTCGGGGTTGGGGGAAGTTGAGGGGGATCCCGAACACCTTGCGGTTGACTGGTCGAGCCCTCGCGATCAACCAGTCGATCGCGATCGACCGGTTGGTGACCACGGTTATAGACAGATGTATTGGAGCATAAGTTTTCGTGGGCAAAGACCCACTTCATCAGATGCATCTAACAAAGTGGGTCTTTGCCCATGAAAGCATATGCTCTAATACATCTGTTAGTCTATAAGGTGCCACAGGACTCCTTGTCTCCTATTCGTTTTGTTTTCCCAAATTGAATGAGTTCCAGATTCTAATCTCAGGTTTATGCCATGCATTGTTTATTATGAGGAATAATCTGCTACTGTGATTGTGCTTCTAGCAGGTCTTTTTCTTTCTTGTGAGATGCACAGAAATATACAATGCTTTTCTGAGATTAAAATCTATCGTTAAATCTTCAAAGCAATTATATAGACAAAAAGCAGCAGTCTCTCACCACCTTAGCAAGGAGGAATCAGTTGATGAGAAATTTACAGTAGATTATCAGCTCAAAGAAAAGAGTTGATATCCCCAAGAGTGATCAATGAATGAACTAATATGCCTAAATTGATCCCATTCTATATGTATCTATAGGATTTGACTTTTGTCATTGATTTTAATGGGAGAATAAATGAGCCATTTTATTTTTCCTTCAGGAGAAGTATAATTTATAGAGCTAAAGCAAAACAAAGGAAGAACTGGAACTCAGGAAAATACAACCCTTCCCTATGGTTTTGTTCTTTTTCTGCTTTAAAGAAATGCTACGGCATCTTTGAAGAAGTTGGCATCTTTGAAGAAGTTTTTGAAAGGTTTATTTAGAAAAAATGATTAAAAGAGCAGCAAAACCAGCTATTTTGAGTTCTACAGGAAGTGAATGTTTTAATTTATGGTATGACTTTGTATTTTCAATAGCTATCTGAAAATTACTAAGAAAATCTGAAAAATGAATGAGTCATTAATAGAAAGAGGGGAATACTCTAAATTCAGACTAAATCACTTACTATTTTATGTTTCCCTACACATTTATACTAACAATTCCAAATATTATCACTGTATTTCTAATGCTTTAAGGAAAAGAAGAAATGATTTTCAAACTGAAGGGTATTATCCCAGTCTAATTGAAACCAATGAGTACTGTGATTTCAGTGGGACAGGAGCTTCTCCCCAAATATTGTCACATAAACAGATATGGAAAAGTCCTGGCACCCTGATGCAAATGGCAAGATTCCTATTGATTTCAACTGAGTCAATATTTCATCTAAAGAAACTAATGAGGGCCTGAATTTCAAAATCAAATATACAAGTGCATATGCAAAGCTGAGCATTGTTACACAACTGATTTGCAAGTGCAAATGTGTGATTGATTTCAGCATACAACAATCAGTGCACAGTGAACATCTTGTTGAACAGATTGCCAATTCAGTTATATTTCAACTATGCACATAGTTTAAAAACAACTTTTAAAAACAGTGAGGGTATGTCTACACTTGCTCCCTAGTCTGAACTAGGGATGCAAATGTAGCATACCGAAGTTCCTAATGAAGCACGGGATTTAAATATTTGCGTCTGGTCACCACTTTAAAAATCCACTAGTCCAAATTAACTCGCCGCATGTTGATGTGGTATTCCGAAAGAAACCCCTTCCCTCAGATTAACTGTTACTCCTCATGCAATGAATAGTAACAGTTAATCGGAGGGAAGGGGTTTCTTTCAGAATACTGCATCTACATGAAGTGAGTTAATTCAGACTAATGGATTTTTAAAATAGCGACCGGACTCGACTATGTTAATATTCTAGCAACTTCGGTATGCTACCTTTGCCTCCCTAGTTCGGACTAGGGAGCCCATTCAAACTAGGGTGGCTAATGTAGTCATTCGAACTTGCAAATGAAGCCCGGGATTTAAATATCCCGGGCTTTATTTGCATGTTCCTGGGCGCCGCCATTTTTAAATTCCCCGTAGTTCGAACTACCTGTCCGCGGCTACACACAGCACAGGCTAGGTAGTTCGAATTAAAGCTCCTAATTCGAACTACCATTACTCCTCCTGCAATGAGGAGTAACAGTAGTTGCAACAAACCATTAGTTTAAACATACCCTTAGAGAATAACTTATGTAGTATCATGGAAGAAATGGGTTTATATATATTTATATATGTGTTAGTCTTTAAGCCCTGGTCTATACTAGGGAGTTATTTGAAATAACTCCCCTTTTTTGAAATAATAATTGGTGCGGCCACACTACAAAGCCCACTATATAGAAATCTGTACTCCTGCTTTCCCTCAGGAAATAAGCTAATTTCAAAATAGTTATTTGGGGAGTTATTATTTCAATTGTAATTCTTTTTGAAATAATTTCCTAGTGTAGACAAGTCCTAAGGTGCCACAAGATTATTCATTATTTTTAAAAGTTGTTTCAAAGTTAAAGACTAACATGGCTACCCTCGAGACTTTTTCACTCATGTACATAGTTATTTTGCATGACTTCTATATAACTTAACTAATGAACAAAATCATTATAGCACAAATAAATAACATCACCGTTTTTTAGATATGGAAAAAGAGAGTAAAGATATTAAATAAGGATACAGAAAACATTAAGTGCAAGTAGTAAAACAAAAGTTTCAGTCTCTCCCCATCAGCTGACACCACTCTTACGTCAAAGTAAATCCACTGGGAATAACCCCCCAAAAATTGTATGTGAAATTCAGTAGATTTAAAATTGAAAACGTTATATTCCACTGGCAATCTTTAAAGAAAAAAATCTTTTGACGATAAAATTTCTTTTACCTTTATTTATGAATCCCACCATTCTCCTATAAGGTATAAAGGAGATGATATACTACTGTAGACTCTTTCTGTAAGTTTATGTGAATCCATGAATTATGTATATAAAAAAGATCTGTAACAGAAGAAAAGATCATTGGTATCATCCATAATCTCTGAGATAAAGCAGCAGTGTATGCCTTACCATGTACTGTAGCACTTAGCGGTAAGTGGCAATGTTATACCATACTGCTACATTAAAAATGCAGATTTAGATCTGCAGTAAAAGAATTGAAATTGATTCCAGTCCACCAGAGCATTCATGAAGCTGAGCTGTGCACCATTTGCAGTAACAAAAAGGTGATTCTTGAGTGATTCCATACCTTTTTTCACATTACAATAGACATTTTGATGTACACATACATTATTTAACATTATATAAAGGGAATGATGCTTAGCTGTAGCATAAACAATAATGTATCTAAATCAACTCTTGAACATCTGTAAGAACATGTTTTCTTGCAATCTCTCATAAGCTCGCCTGCAGATTGTTAAATATTCATCAAGTATTTTAAACAGTACCTTATCTTTTGGCAGGATGAAATCGTGACAGGGTTTGTACCAGGTATATGAATTATTGTCCTGATTTTATTTTCCATGGAACACTAGGGGAAGACAGGAGAATGAATGGAATGGTTCACTGCCAGGTTATGATTTTCCCTTGTCATTTTCAATAATGTCTTCTCAAGGCTTGTGGTCCTTATACAGGCAAAAAAAAAATATATTGATTTTATATGCACTTCTGCTGTAGTTTTTACTCGAGCTAGAGGCCCATCAAGATGTAACATTATTAAGCACGTGAGAACTCTGGCACCTAGTGGCAGGATGGCAATCCAGGAGGGGCAGGGCTGAAATAATGGAATGGGGCTCAGACTGGAGCTAGCAGCAGCCCCCAGCAACCTGGAACAGTATATCTTGCCCTCTTGAAGATCACACCTAAGTTGATTCAAAGTTACAGGCAGCTTGACAAGTCTATCCTGTGTATTTAAGATGCATAGATTAGGTATTTCTTCAATACTTTGGCCTTGAAAACCTCTTAATTCAAGAAAACATTATCAGTGACATAAATGAGGTCAAGGCTTGTGAGTCTGACAGCTCTTGGAGGCTCGTTTCATTGCCTCCATCCAGGAATGTTTTTCTGTAGTCAGAATCAATTATCGTCATTATAAGGGAGAGGAAGTTCAAAAGATCATGTCAGAGACTGGGAGAATAATTCTGGTCAAGCTATTAGTAACTTAACCATTCCTAGGTGACACTCATGAAAAAAGGGTCAATTAATTAAGATTTTGAAATGTTACTCTGTTTACTTGGATACGGAAATAACATATTTTTCTCTTCTAATAATAATGTATCAGATTCATGGCCATATGGTGATTGTGACAGAGTTGTTGCCACCTGTAATAATTTATTATTTTTGTTCCTTGACTAGGTTATTGTGATGTTTACTCTCTGTATATACTGAGTTAATGCAATAGCCGTATTATCTGGAAATGCAATTACAAAGGTGAGGGGTGGGTTCTGATACAGATTTCTTTGAAAACTGACAAGACAGTGCAACAGCCATTCATTGAGAAGCCCTATCTCAGCTTTACCAGGCATCTGGGACAGATTTTCCTAGGAATGACTTATCCCTGGGGCCGGGTGTGATTGAAAAGATGTGAGAGGGTTTAAAAGAGTCTCATGCTCCTTCAAGGGGAGATGTGTTTTTGATAGTATGGTGAACCCATACTTCAGAGATTGGTCTGTCTGGCAGGTCACACCCGCAATAGAAGGACGAACTTAAAAAACAACAAATGGTCTGGTAGCACTTTATAGACTAACAAAACATATAGATGGTATCATGAGTTTTCGTGGGCACAGCCCACTTCTTCAGATGACCAGAGTTTTGAGTTTAGGATGTGCAGACCCAAAACAGAAGGATAGTTAGGCTCCACGTAAGGCAGATGTGCACGTAAACTTTTTGTTATTTTACATGCTATTTTCTTTTATGTTGTGCTTTGTTCCCTTGGTTAACAAAACAATGTTTTTTTCTTAGAAGAAGGCACTCTTGTGTCATAGTATTAATCGCTAAGCCAAAAGAAAGAACTGCAGGTTCCAAACACAGTCGGTCTTGCTTAGTTAATCGCAATCACCATACAGGGTAAAAGTGAGAGAATAGTGGGATTCCTCCCTGAGCCAGGCAAAGACACAAAAGCTGAGACTTGCGGAGGTGCACTCAGAGATGTGAGAAATAGTCCAAGATATAGGTCACTCTACAGCCACCTCAGCAACCACAGTGTTCCAGACTTCATGTGAAGCTTCCATAAACCCAGCGGACATGTCCTGTGATGAATTCCTCATTATGGTGGAACCTTCCACTGGCGTATAACTGCTGTAGCAGTCTTCCCTCCTTAGTCCATAAGTGCAAGGTTGTGGTGGCATTCAGCTGAGTCCAACTTGCAGAACATCTCCTCATAGAATAAAATATCCTGAGAGTAGTATTTTTTCTGTTGGGGCTTAGCCCAGAAGTTAAAAGCCTGGTATCACCAAAATCATAAAGGGCTGGGCGCATGTTGAGTGATGAGTACAACTTAGCTGGATTTGAGAATCAGACCAAACATATGTGGTTTCAAGCAGCATTCTTTTCAATCTAGCCCCAACAGACACATTGTTTGGCTTTTTTCCATGGGAGTAAAAATGATTAGCGCTGTTCAAAAGGAACTTTTCATGAACAATATGATTCCATATGTAAACTTCTTCTTTGTTAGGCTGCAGCTGCAGCTCTGTCATACACTATGCCCACAAAAGACGATATTATGCCTCCTTAATGGAATTCTATGCAATCTTTCAGTGCCACACAGTGTTACTCACTGACCTGGACAGAGGTTTGATATTTAAAAGACTTGTTTCTGTGTACCTAGATGAGTATAATGAACTAATTTAATGAACAGAGGAATGTTAATGACACATTTCCACCCTCCTTCTGATTTTCTGGATTCTAGGTTTTACCTGCCCAAACAATTTATAAACCAATTTTGTCAGTTCTTGAAGGTTTGCAATTTTTTTATTCCAACTCTCAGAGCTAATTGTTCTCTATCCCATCATTACTGTCAATCAAGCTGGGACTTATCTTCACATCCCCCCCCCCAACATTTTACAACAATATATTTTTTCTCTTTTCAATAAAATTGGAACAATAGACTCAAATCTACTGTCATCTACATGGCTGTAACTCCTATTAAAGCCAATGGGAGTTGAAGCTGAGACAAATACCGTTTTCAGTTCTGTCCTACCTCTGTGCAAATCTGTAGTTTCTGCAATGAAGTCATTCATATAACTGAGGGCAGATGACACAAAGGGCTCATCTAGACTACATCCCTCTGTCGAAAGAGGGATGTAAATAAGCCCGATTGAAAGTGCAAATGAAGCGCAGATTTAAATATCCTGTACTTCATTTGCATATTCGTGTCTGATCACTGTTTTGCAAAAGGGTATTTCAAACATGAAACTGTAGTCTAGAAAAAATGAGGGGCCCGGGTTCTTTCGAAAAAGGTTTTTTTTTTCTCGAAAGAACCTTGTCTAGACTGCAGTTTCGCTTTTGAAATACCCTTTTTCGAAACAGTGCTCGGATGCGAATATGCAAATGAAGCATGAGATATTTAAATCCGCACTTCATTTGCTCTTTTAATCGGGCTAATTTACATCCCTCTTTCGACAGAGGGATGTAAGCTAGATGAGCCCAAGATTATTAACTTTACCTTATGACTCAGGACCATCCTCTCTATCCTGCACAGCCCACAGAACAGACAGTGAAGTAAAAGAATAACTAGGTAGTCAGTAGACTTAGTAACCAGTTCTATTTTATGTATGCTAGCCTTTAAAAAGTCTGTAACACAAACTGTGCCAGTGAGGATTTGTTTACTCAAACACTTAGTTCATAGTAATCTAGGACGTAAAACTACTTCTCACTAGTTTGCTGGCTGATAAATGTCTGTGTGGACCTTGCCATTATGCACTAAAAGTTCAGCAGTACCCTTTGATCTTCCCCACTTTGAAATGGAAGTGTATTGAAGCAGGCCAAGGAAAATCTAGTGTGTAGTAGCAGGCTCCACTCCAACACCTATTGCTCTTCTGGCCATTGCAAGGCAGGTCTGCACCTCAGGTTGCTGCAAACCTGTTTTTGTGTTGACAAGCCCTGAGTTGGGCCTGGTCTACACTCTGAGGTGAGGTCAAAGTTAGTCACATGGGCTACGTCGAGACTGGCATGATTTTCCGGAAATGCTTTTAACGGAAAAGTTTTCCATTAAAAGCATTTTCGGAAAAGAGCGTCTAGATTGGCACGGACGCTTTTCCGCAAAAGCACTTTTTCAGAAAAGCGTACCTGGCCAATCTAGACGTGCTTTTGAGCAAAAAAGCCCCAATCGCCATTTTCATGATCGGGGCTTTTTTACGGAAAACAAATCTCAGCTGTCTAGTATTTCCGCAAAAAGCACCGATTTCTTACAGTAGGAAGTCAGTGCTTTTGCGGAAATTCAAGCGGCCAGTGTAGACAGCTGGCAAGTTTTTCCGGAAAAGCGGCTGATTTTCCGGAAAAAGTGGCCAGTCTAGACACAGCCATTAGGTTTGCAAGCATTCTGTGGGGCAGAGGAAGTGACCCCATACTGTGCGCATCTGTACCCCTTCTCCTCATTCCTAGTGCCCCTCCTTGGGAAATGCAAACATGTGAACAACCATGGGGGTTGCAATTTGCAAGCACCCTTCCCCACATATTTTCAAAGCAAAAGTTAAAGAGCCCTCCTAACGAATTGTTTCCCATGACTGCCTGCAAAATGAGTTCTGCTGCCCAGTGCTCTGGAGTGTGTTATACCTTGCTGGCATGTGCTCAATTTAAAATGAAAAATGCGGCCTTGTACCTAACACATGTGCTTTGTGGTATAAAGTGCTTCGTTCTCTGTAAAAGAGTTAACCCTCTGTTTTTTACAATGTATCTTCTGTAACATCTATCCTTGTGGGGTTTTTTTTAATGCCGCTGCAGCCCTGTCTGTGGTATTGGGCAGATCACTCTGAATTGATTCCTGACTGATTGATAGCAGCTCTAGCAGTGAGGCATTTGCAGATTAGAAGCTGGGGGGGGGGGGGGAGCCCCATACATGCAATGAAATGTTTTACAAGCTCATGTAATTCACCCACACTAATAGGTCACAAACCAATGCATGGAGTTGCATGCAGTTCCCATCCTCATCTGCACTTTAGAGAAGGATGGGAGAGCATGCAGGGAACATGAGTGTAACATACAGGGCCAAATGTTGAGGCTCATGGAGGAGCAAGCACCCCTAATGAGGTGTCTGGTAGAGGTTCACAAAATGCTTTTAAAACACAGAGCCAACCTCTACCCACTAATAAACAAATGCCCTCCTACCCAAGTTCCATATCCTCCTCTCCTCGACACCCTACAATGTGGGGGCAGTAAGGAAGCCCCAGGGGAGCCATTCAGTCAGTTCCAAGGGATAGCTCATGGAGCAGAAAGTTGTCATTCTCACATCTTTGATTGTTACACAGAGTATTTGACTGTAATACTCTGCCTCCTCTTCATGTCATCAGACCCTTGTTATGCCTGCAACTCTGTTTCCATTCAGGGTATGTCTAGACTACAGAGTTTTGTCGACAAAAGTGGACTTTTGTCAACAAAACTATACCTGCGTCTACACTACCGCTGAGTTCTGTCGACATAACATCAACAGAACTCATCAGTTTTGTCAACGCTGGTAAACCTCATTTTACGAGGCATAACGCCTTCTATTGACAGAGTTCTGTCTACAGAAGGGGTACGTCTAGACTACAGGCTTCTGTCGACAGAAGTTTTGTCGACAGATACTGTCGACAAAACTTCTGTTGACAAAGAGCTTCTAGACTACATTGAGTTCTGTCGACAAAGCAAGCTGCTTTGTCGACATGGTAGTGTGGACGCAAAGGACAGTTTACATGCAACAACACCTTCTGTTGACAGAAACTCTGTCGACAGAAGGCGTTATACCTCGTAAAATGAGGTTTACCAGCGTCGTCAAAATTGCTGAGTTCTGTCGACGTTATGTCGACAGAACTCAGCGGTAGTGTGGACGCAGGTATAGTTTTGTTGACAAAAGTCCACTTTTGTCGACAAAACCCTGTAGTCTAGACACACCCAAGGCGTTATTGCATGTAAACTGTCCTTGTGTCTACACTGCCATGTCGACAAAGCAGCTTGCTTTGTCAACAGAACTGAATGTAGTGTAGACGCTCTTTGTCGACAGAAGCTTTGTCGACAGTATCTGTCGACAAAACTTCTGTCGACAAAACTCTGTAGTCTACACGTACCCTCAGTGTTGCCAAAATAAAAATGTCTGGTTTAGAACATTAGTATCTTTGTTTGCTGTGCCATCTGGTTTACAGCTCAGCACAGGTAAAACTGGGCAGTACATGTATTATACACATAATTGTCACATTATTGGTCACTCATGAAGCTGGTTTTTAAAGTCTCTCTGATGTGCAGTGCATCTCAATGTGCTTTGATTACTGCACTGGTGTCTGGCTGCTCATAACTGGATGCCAAGCAATCTGACTCAATCTCCGACCCTGCAAGAAACTCTACCCCCTTCCACTTTCTCAGATATTATGCAGCACACATCAAGCAGCAACAATAATGGGAATATTGCTTTCGCTGATGTCTAACCTAGTTAATAAACTGTGCCAGCATCCTTTAAATGTCCAAAGGTACATTCTACCACCACTCTGGACTTGCTCATCCTTTAGTTGAACTGCTCTTTACTTCTGTCCAAGCTGCTTATCTATGGCTTCATGGGCCATGGGAGCAAGGAGTAGTTTGGGTTTCTACGGATAACTTTTAAATTTACCAGTGGTAATTTTCCATTCTTGGAAGAAAATTCCATCTTGCAGCTTTCTGAACAGATCAGAGTTTCTAAAGATGTGTGTGTCTTGCACCTTTCCTGACCATCCCAAGTTGATGTTGGTTGAAACATCCCTTGTCATCCTCCAGTACTTGCATCACCATTAATCAATAATACTTGCAGTTTAGTGTTCTTTGGCAAGGTGGTTTGGTGCCAATATAGTGATATGCATTCTGCTTACTTTCCCACCACACTTTGCCATCATGGCTAAGCCATCCACTATGTCGTGCATGTTCCCCAGAATCACTACCCTGCCTAGCAGAAGAGTATTGATTCCCCTGGCTATTTTAATCACAGTAGCCCCCACTGTGGATTTGCCCACTCTGAATTGATTCCCAAATGACCAGTAGCAGTCTGGCGTTGCAGGTTTCCACAGGGCTATAGCTACTCATTTCTCAGCTGCCAGAGTGGGTCTCATTTTGCTACGCTTCAATGTAGGGGAAAGCAATTTGCAAAGTTCCATGAACATTGCTTTACACATGTGAAAGTTTTGCAGTCACTGCTGATCATTCCATAGCTGCATAACTGTGTGGCCATACTAGTCTGTGCTTTTTTCCCAGGGCCAGAATCAGTGTTCCATTGTATCAACATGCTTAACCACAACCAGCATTTGCCAGTTGCTCCATTCACTGGGTTCCTGAATGCCAGTGGCTTCCTCACTTTCTACCTCTTATTGGTAAGTTCTTGCTGCACAAATTGCAGGATAATGTGTAAAGTGTTTGCAATGCTTGTCACAGCAGTGTGCAGCTGATCAAGGTCCATGCTTGCCATGCTATAGTGTCTGCAGGGATAACCAGGGGAAAAAAAGTACAAAATGATTGTTTGCAATTGCTCTCAAGGAGAGAAGGAGGGAGGTAAGTGCATCATGGGAGGCTGATGACATACACCTAGAACCACCTGTGACAATGTTTTTGTCCCATCGGGCATTGGAGGCTAACCTACAACTCAAAAGGGTGACAGGAACTGTGGGATGACTACCCACAGTGCATCACTATAAGGGTATGTCTATACTAGCCACCCTAGTTCGAACTAGGGTGACTAATGTAGTCATTCAAACTTGCAAATGAAGCCCAGGATTAAAAGGAGTAACAAAGAGTAACGGTAGTTCAAATTAGGAGCTTTAATTCGAACTACCTAGCCCGTGCCGCATGTAGCCGCAGGCAGGGAGTTCGAACTACCGGGCATTTAAAAATGGCAGCACCCGGGAACATGCAAATAAAGCCTGGGATATTTTAATCCCGGGCTTCATTTGCAACTTCGATTGACTACATTAACCACCCTAGTTCAAACTAGGGTAGTAGTGTAGACATAAACTCTAAGGCCGTGTCCAGACTCAGGGGTTTTTTCGGGAAAAGTAGCCTTTTCCCGAAAAAACTTCCCCTGCGTCCAGACTCAAGCTGCGTTCTTTCGAAATTATTTCGAAAGAACGCGGCTTTTCTTTTGATGGAGGTAAACCTCAATTTACGAGGAAGAACGCCTTCTTTCGAAAGTTCCTCTTTCGAAAGAAGGCGTTCTTCAATGTAAAGAGGCCGTCTTCGAAAGAGAGCATCCAGACTCGCTGGGTGCTCTCTTTCGAAAAAGCGGATTTCTCTTTCGAAAGATCCACCTGCAGTCTAGACGCGATCTTTCGAAAGAAGCCTGCAGTCTAGACATAGCCTAAGGGTGTATTAGCCATGGTAGTGAGGATGCACTCTGTCTACTGAATGTACTTAGTGGGGATATGGATCTTCAACTTTACAAAACGGAATACAATCAGTTAACATCAATAAGCTCAGCCTTATTTTGTACTGTAGAAATATCCTTAGAGGACTATTTGAAAGTCAGAGGTACAACTGACAGGGTTTTTTCCCTCTCCCTTTCCCTTCTTTTTCTGTTATACGTTGTGAGTTTTCTCCTTTTTCTTCACTCTGCTCATATGAGGAAGTGGGCGTTACTCATGAAACCTATATATATATTTAGAGGTAGAATGTGATAATTTTGATTAATTAGGGTTAGTTCTTGGTTCTGGGAGGAGAGTGTGGTCTAGAGATTAGATCAGGATATTAAAAAATAGACTGTTGACTGCCATTTGTTAATGATGCTTTATATTTACATAAATTGAAAATCTCATTTTCTCCTTGCTCTGGCTCTGATTTATGCAGTGTATAAACATAGTCTTTTGTACTTTCCACAATGTGTTTGAAACCATGGTATCAAAAACTCTGTTTAAACAGAATGTTAAACAGAATGACTTTCTGTTGAGGTTCTATGGTAGTGTGAGCTATTTTAGGCATAACTACACTCTTTGCTAATGTGCAGTTCTCCTCTTCACTTGCTATTACTGCTTGTGCAAGTCACACTTCTTAATTGCATTACTCACAAGGCATAGGAAGCACAAAGGAAGACCACAAGATTATTAGGAAGCTTCGGCAGTACTAACTTGAATGATCATTGCCTCTCCCTCCTGCCCCTATTCTCAAGTACTATGATTATTTGATGTGTTTATAATGAAGTATATGAATACACATAATGCAGAAACCCCACTCTTGTTTTATTTCTTCCTAGCACCCTTAGACATTCACTGTTGCCCAAGTAGGAATAGCATTAATACATTAATTATTAGAAGAATATACATAGCCTCAGGGATTATGTACAAGCTATTAGCAGCAATATGCAGTGGGTAATATATGCTGTTTATTAGTTGGAACAACCATCATGTTGATTTAGGATATCAGCACTCAGACAGCACAAAGGAAAATTAAAATGAGCTACTAGGAATTTCATTCAAGGCATTTGCTTTTTCAGTAAAGTCAAGGCATCAAAATAGAATGAAAAAGTGCAAGAATTGCCTTGGGCAAGTTTGAACAAATGATAGCAGGGATATTGGAGCTACTCACGCCCATCTTTTCCTATACAGGTGGACTGTGGAGCTAGTGGTTTCAAATGTGCATTGGATGCATGATGAAATTCTGATATGAGGCCAAATAAAGGATGGAGTGAAAATAATATCAAAATCTTATCTCCTTTCATGTGATTTTTTCAGCCCCAAATCACAGAGTTGTCATAATTAGTTGATAGAGTGATCAAAAATCTTACAGGATCAAACGAGGGTTTCTCTTCTACGATTGAGACTGAAGGTGAATCAGAACCAGAAAATAAGCCCCTTTAAATTTTGCATACAACCTAGAACTCACATTCAGGGACATGAATCAAACCCTGCCTCTAAAATGAACAAACATTTGTTTTTGATTATGCACTTTCTTTAGTAGATCTGATTGCAGTTTTGTGGGAACAGATCCAGAAGCTGTGTGTAGAAATTTTATCTAAACTGATTTTTAGATCACGCAGAAGAGCACATAATTGCTCCTGAGACATGTTTTTATTTCACTTCAGTAAGAGTTATGCTATAACCTTTCAGACACTTAGCACGTTTGATCACTAACAATAAATGCTTAACAAGCTGGGGGGAAGAGGGAGGAGGCTGTTGTTTGTTTTGTTTTATTTGATTTTGATTGTGTGGCATGGAGCCTGAATAGCTTATTTTTAATAGTCTGATAAAATCCATTGTACTGTTGAAATGAACATAGAGGTTAGAACAGTGGAAAGGAGAATATGCAGAGATTTATGTGGAGGACAATGATGTGGGGAAAGCACCAGTTTTTACAGGAGGATAATTACAGGGGCTATTAAGCTGTTAGGAATTAGTTGTGTATGACCTTATTTGTGAGAATGGATAGATCTGGGTCATCTAAGAAAATCAGGTGTGATGCCATTCTTTATAAAAATGCAATAATATTTGACATTGATATATGGAAATACTGCAGGATGCAATAGTGCAGTAGATTATTTCTGTGGAAAATATTAGCAGTGGTTTAGGAAATTAATATGGCAAGCTCTCTGGTGTGGCTCATGACATGTACAAGAGTACAAACCTCAGAGCAAACTGTGAAGGACACAAATCCCAAAGGAGTTGTGAGTTCTATATTTAAATTCCACCAATCAAGTGTCAAGTTTGAACTCCTCACACGCTATAACACCCTTGATAGTCTGGTCTATCTTGCCTTTGTGATAGATGTCCCCTTACATCAAAGAATCACAATAATCATAGAAGCATAGGAGAGGAAGGGACCTCAGTAGGTCACCTAGTCCAGTCCCTGGCACTCAGGGCAGGGCAATAATATAATAGCCCCAAAAGGCTAGTCATGTATCCTGGGTCAACTGCACGCTAGCTCTCTCTCCAAAGACAATGTTTGTAGCCAATCCTACAATAAATTATCTAAAGATTTATTCATTTATATTTACAAGGTTATGGCAGTAAAAATACACTCTCAAATGAATTACGGTCTTAGCTTCCAAAAGGTCATAGAAGCTGGTGTTATATTGATGCACTATAAGTCCTCTAAGGTTAACCCAGGCCAAACAGCTGAGGATCCATTGCTTTTGCTTAAGCAACATAGGGTATATCTACACTACCCCGCTAGTTCGAACTAGCGGGGTAATGTAGGCATACCACAATTGCAAATGAAGCCCGGGATTTGAATTTCCCGGGCTTCATTTGCATAAGCTGGGCGCCGCCATTTTTAAATCCCGGCTGGTTCAAACCCCGTGCCGCGCGGCTACACGCGGCATGGGGTTCGAACCAGCCGGGATTTAAAAATGGCGGCGCCCAGCTTATGCAAATGAAGCCCGGGAAATTCAAATCCCGGGCTTCATTTGCAATTGCGGTATGCCTACATTACCCTCCTATTTCGAAATAGGAGGGTAGTGTAGACATACCCATAGAGATAACAATTTCATGTATTCCCTTCACCCAGAATTCAAGCTGAGGGAATCAGTGTTTGTGCACAATTTTTCTTTATGTGTGGGGAGAGCAATAAATGAAGTTTTTTGTCCACTTGTCGATGGTCGATGAAGGTAGGGCTAGGGTTGGGGAGGCAAGCCGCCAGGCCCATGCTTTCTGCTAAGGCTCCGCCCCCATGGAACCCAAGCTGCCTCCACCACCACCACAATGCGGAGTTGGCTAGCACAGCACACACATACACCCCTCACCACTAAGGGGAGGAGAGGTGGGCACACGTCCCCAGCCTCCTTGGCCCTGGAGCATGGGGAGGAAGGAGGTCACATGTCCCCAGGCTCCCCAGCCCAGAGCGCTGGGGGCAGTAACACTCCACTCCCCAGCTGGGTCTAGACTATACCTCTCTGTCGACAGAGATATGTAGATTAGGCATGTCAAAATTGCTAATGAAGCGGTGATTTAAATATCCTATGCTTCATTAGCATAAACATGGCCACTGCTTTTTTTATTGAGACCTTTGATCTTCCTTAGCAATGGCACAGAATTAAAGTCATGGCCCACAGCAGAGCAACATAGGCACTGAGAACAGCTCAGCTCTGGGAAGGCTCAGTCACAGGCCTTGTCTACACTACCGAGAAAACTGACGCTGCTGTAGTCGATCTTCTGGGCTGTGTCTAGACTGCATCCCTTTTTCGTAAAAGGGATGCAAATTAGACATATCGCAATTGCAAATGAAGCGGGGATTTAAATCTCCCCCCCCCCCGCTTCATTAGCATAAAAATGGCTGCTGCTTTTTTCCTGCTCGGAGCTTTGTCGGAAAAAAGCGCCAGCCTAGACGCAGATCTTTAGGAAAATAAAGCGTTTTACGAAAGATCCCTTATCCCTCATTTTAGTGTAGACAAGCCCTCATTTTAGGGATAAGGGATCTTTCAGAAAAGGCTTTATTTTCCGAAAGATCCGCGTCTAGATTGGCACTTTTTTCCGGCAAAGCTCTGAGCCGGAAAAAAGCGGCAGCCATTTTTATGCTAATGAAGCGGGGGGGGGGGATTTAAATCCCCGCTTCATTTGCAATTGCAATACATCTAATTTGAATCCCTTTTACCAAAAAGGGATGCTGTCTAGACACAGCCCCTGTGTTTGAATTAGTGGGTCTAGTGTAGACCTGCTAATTTGAACTTAGAGGGCACCTCCTTTTGTGCCAGTACTCCTGCTCCTCATGAGGAGTAAAGGAAGCCAACAGGAACATGCTCCTGTCGACCTCCCAACATGTGGACATGATTTAAAATACTTCAACTCCAGCTACATAATTAACATAGCTGAGTTGTGTATCTTTCCCCTTTAGTATAAACCAGGCCACAGAGACTTGACACAGCACCCAGGTGCATTGCTCCAATGGGATCAAATCCCCAGGTAAATCTGTCGCTATGCATTAAAGTTTTATAGCATGCAAGCTCATAAGCTATTCTCCCTCTTTATCAGTGAAACAGAGATATGAACAGGTGTTGTCCCCTATATTAAGCGTAAAAAGTAAGATTTAAGTGATTGCAAGTGATAACAAGATAGATTAAAGTAACCTTATTACAAATAATAATTCCTCATCCTAGTCCTTGTTTCAGGTTAAATCCTTCTCAGGCCACAAATGTCCTTTCCGGCTTGGATCCAGCAGTTCTCCACCCGTCCCCTTTTGATTCTTTTGTTTCCTGGTGTTATCGTGTGTCGTCTTAGAGTAAGGTGGCTGTCTAAAAAAACAGCTGAAGACAAACATTGTGTACTTCTCCTTTCCTTACATAGATTTTCCATTAGTTGGGGAGTCTTTATTAATTCCCCATATGTCTTTGGAAAAGTACAAAATTCATGATGGATTCCTGCACCAAGTGACATGGTCACATATCTTTGTAGGACAAACCATAGTCCAGGCTTATAGAAAAAGCAAGATTATTAACAGATCATTGTCCCAAATACCAGGCTGTTGAGTTCCTTGAGTACTACTAATGGCCTTCATTAGCACATCTAGATATACTCACAAGTTTGTAACTTCAAATATAGGAATGTTACATGCACATAAACAGAATATACACATTCAGGGGATTACAAGCTTTTCAACTGCAGGTTACATGCCAAATATTGTATAAAGCATATTCGAGTTAGGCATATTCATATTCAAAACTCTATTTCCATAAAGAATATGGAGGTGCACTGTCATAATATGGTATAGCCCCCAAAGCTCATAATACCATCTACATATTTTGTTAGTATGTAATAGGAAAAACTTAAAAACCAACAAATAGTCTGGTAACACTTAGACTAACACAGCTACCCCTCTGAAACAATATGTTATGTTCTGAATCCCCTATGTGAGAAAACATAAGTTTTCAGATAATATGGGGATGAGGGCAATACAGGAATCTGACACTTAACAGAACAGACTCTAATGAATTAGACTAGACTGGACATAAATGGACTAAAATAAGATTCCCAAATTTCCCCAGACTTTAGGGAATTTTATAAAAATCACTCATGATTCCCTAGTTGTTAGCACTTACAAATGTGCCTCTTTCATGCAGAGAGAGAAAGAGAGAGGAAAAGAAAAAAAAAAGAAAAGCAAGATAAATCCATATGACAGGAAGGATTACATTTGGGAAAGGAGAGATTAAAAGCAGAAAATGGACAATGGGCCAAATGTTTCTTTGGAATAACTCCATTAAGTTAAATGGAGGTTACATCAGAAATGAACCTGGCCAATTTAAACATGAGTCTATTTTTTCAAAGAACAGTTATAGCTTCTTTTCATAGAAGATACATTGATTTTGTACCATCTTACAAATGGTAAATGAAATTCTGGTCTTACCAAATTCAGCAGATCCAGGATCTCACTCCGGAAGTCTATTCCTTTTCGGAAATGAGTGGGGACCACAACTGTAATTCATTAAAAAAATTAACACTCTTCTGATTTGAGATATTACCAAACTCTGTCCTTTACGGCATTTATAACTCCTCTGAAAGCATGAGTTTAAAATGGAAAACAAGAATGATCCTTATTTACAACCTCCCGTCTCATCGTATAATATTAAGAGCCAACCACAAGGAGAAAAACATTGCTGTGAAATCCTGTACAGTTTCATTATAACTCATAAGTAATGTTTTCAGAGGCATTAATTTAATGTATCTTTGAGAGGGAGGTTGATAGGATTATATAAAAAAAGTCGTCCCCCCATAATAAAGCTTAAAACAACTTTGTAAAATTCAATTATAACTATCCAATGGTGAATAAGAAATATTTGGGAACTGATTAAAGCAATTCTTAAAGCAAATTATACCACTGTCAGAAAACAAGAAATCAGATTGTCAAAACACAAGGATATTTCTATGCAAAGCATCTAGCAAGTTATTTAACACAGATGATTCCTGTCTGAATATTATATTAGTTTCATTAATTTTGGCTACATCTAGAAATAAAAATAATATGTTTGCATGTTTGCCATTTGGAAAAAAAATCTAAATGAAAAATGCATTCAAAGATAACAGTCCAGAAGAATTTTATGTTTTAATTCTATCCAAGTTAATTCAGCACTGTTAAAAAATCTATCTGTAGATTTAAGGCCGTTGAGATCACAAAATAACTACGTTTTCTGCACTAAAATCCAATCTATAAAATTTCAATATACTGTTATCACATGTATGTCATTAATAAGTGGCTTTTATGTACTACTTCCCTGGATGAAAATCGAGCATAACAGTAAGCAATATAAAGTAAGCAATATAAACTAGACTCTGGTTAATTTTTATTATGGACTATACTCCTATTGTGGTGGAGCCTTGAGATAGACAAATACTATGCTATCAACAACTGTATGAGTAGATGAAAAGATGAAGTGTGAATTAAGCCATAATTTTACACTGGGTTTACACCATTGAAATTAGCCACAACCCTAAACTAAGAATTATACTAGCATACAACTGGAGTAAGTCTGTGGTGATATACTGATAATGATATTGCAATGGTTATACAATATACTATAGATTTATAGAACACAGGCACTAAAGGATCCAAATCATTTAATATAAATATTAAAATTATCATAATCTAACAAACCAGTCATTTTCTCCACTTCAATTCCATTCCATTCACTTTTCCTTAAGTTTTGTGTAAATACATTTAGGCTATGTCTACATTTGCGGCGTCTTGTGCGAGAAATATGCAAATAAGGTTAAGTGTAGAATATTGCCAAGCCTCATTTGCATACCTAATGAGCCACCATTTTTGCAGAAGAGGCTCTTGCACCAGAAGGAGCTGTCTACACTGCCCTTTCTTGCGCAACAAAAACCCTCTTGCTCAATGCTGCTACGCTGATTATTTTCAGGAATAACGACATTGCGCAAGTGGGTTTTTGTTGCGCAAGAAGGGGTAATGTAGACAGCTCCTTCTGGTGCAAGAGCCTCTTCTGCAAAACTGGTGTCTCATTAGGTATGCAAATGAGGCTCGGCGATATTCCACGCTTAGCCTCATTTGCATATTTCTCAAACAAGAAGCTGCAAGTGTAGACATAGCCTTAGTGTTGATGAATTGTGCTGGACTGAGAGCTCTGCAAATTGAAGGCTTATAAATATCCTCAGAGCAAGTGCAAGCTTCCTCTTTCACTGCTCTGGAAATGTACATCAGAGTACATCTACACTGTGCAGGGTATGTTATGGTATGTGAACTCTACCTAGACTGGAATCCCTTATTTGTTCCCAAGGAATCAAGGTTAATAAATTGCAACCCATAAGCCTCCTGGAAACAAAACCCAACCACTTGTAGAGATGGGTGTAAGCCAAGCTCCATCATGTAAACAACTCTGAAACAAAAGAAGTTGAAAGCCAAATCACCACTGATCTGAGGTTTGTAAACCCAGTGCTAACCCTGTGTGTGTGTTACTGAGACAAGAAACAAAACCTTATCAAAACACACTCCATTCCCAGATTTTGGGGGTTTGATTGAATGCCCCCATATTCCAAATTAGGACTAGTGCTGGCTTTACAAACCAAACCCAACTAATGAGGTTTGAAATCCCATCTTCCTTGGTCCAGCCTTTCTTTTTTCCAACAAAATGGCCTCATAAATTTATGTCAGTCAATGTCAGAAAACTAAGCAATGTAGAGTTTGATCCTGCAGAATCCAGATGAGAACCAGGCAGTGTAGGTACTAGGAGGGGAGTTGGTCCTTTTCCATATCATAGAATAATAGGACTGGAAGGAACCTCAAGAGGTCATCGAGTCCAGTCCCCTGCTCTCATGGCAGGACCTAGTACTGTTCCCAACCTTTTCTAGATGGGGACCCATTTTGACAATTCAGGAAGACTTGGTGACCCAAGGCAATTCAAAACTTGCAGAAGGAGGGGGGGGGCGAGCCACCTGGGGAGATACTTGGTGACCCTTTTGAAATGTAATGGCAACCTATATTTGGGTCCTGACACATAGGTTGGGAAACCCTGGTCTAGACCATCCCTGATAGACATTTATCTAACCTACTCTTAAATATCTCCAGAGATGGAGATTCCACAATTTCCCTAGGCAATTTATTCCAGTGTTTAACCACCCTGACAGTTAGGAACTTTTTCCTAATGTCCAACCTAAACGTCTTCCTGCAGTTTGAACCCATTGCTTCTTGTTCTATCCTCAGAGGCCAGCAAGAACAAGTTTTCTCCCTCCTCCTTGAGACACCCTTTTAGATACCTGAAAACTGCTATCATGTTTCTCAATCTTCTCTTTTCCAAACTAAACAAGCCCAATTCTTTCAGTCTTCCTTCATTGGTCATGAACTCTAGACCTTTAATCATTCTTGTTGCTCTTCTCTGGACCTTCTCCAATTTCTCCACATCTTTCTTGAAATGTGGTGCCCAGAACTGGACACAATACTCCAACGGAGGCCTAATCAGTGCAGAGTAGAGCGGAAGAATGACTTCTCGTGTCTTGCTCACAACACACCTGTTAATGGATCCTAGACTCGAGTTTGCTTTTTTTGCAACAGCATCACACTGTTGACTCATACTTAGCTTATGGTCCACTATAATCCCTAGATCCCTTTCTGCTGTACTCCTTCCTAGATGTCGCTTCCCATTCTGTATGCGTGAAACTGATTGTACCTTCCTAAGTGGAGCACTTTGCATTTGTTTTTATTAAACTTCATCCTTTTTACCTCAAACCATTTCTCTGATTTGTCCAGATCATTTTGAATTATGTCTCTATCTTCCAAAGCAGTTGCAACACTTCCAATCTTAGTATCATCTGCAAACTTAATAAGTGTACTCTCTATGCTGATATCTAAATGGTTGATGAAGATACTGAACAGAACCAGTCCCAAAACAGACCCTTGTGGAATCCCATGGATTGTGAACCATTAATAACTGCTTCCTGAGAATGGTTATTCAGACAGTTATACACCCACCTTATAGTAGCCCCATCTAAGTTGTATTTGCCTACTTTATTGATAAGAATATTATGCAAGACCATATCAAATACCTTACTAAAGTCTAGGTATACCATGTACACTACTTCTCCCTTATCCACAAGACTCATTATTGTATCAAAGAAAGCTATCAGATTGGTTTGACATGATTTGTTCTTTACAAATCCATGTGGCTGTTCCCTATCACCTTATTATCATCCAAGTGTTGGCAGATGAATTCCTTAATTACTTGCTACATTATCTTTCCTGGCATAGAAGTTAAACTGACTGGTCTGTAAAAGCAGCGAGAAGTCCTGTGGCACCTTATAGACTAACCGAAGTATTGGAGCACACACTTTCATGGGCAAAGACCCATTTCGTCAGATGCATGTAGTGGAAATTTCCAGAGGCAGGTATAAATATGCAGGCCAGAATCAGGTTAGAGATAATGAGGTGGATCCAATAAGGGAGGATAAGGCCCACTTCTAGTAGCTGATCTGGAGGTGTGAATACTAAGGGTATGTCTACACTACAACGTTAAATCTAACTAACTTAGTTCGAATTAGTTAATTCGAACTGAGCTAATTCGAACTAACGGATCCAGACTAAAAAACCAGTTCGATTTAGCGTTTTGCTAATACGAACTAGCATGTCCACATTAAGTGGACCCTGAACTGGGCTTAAGGATGGCTGGAAGCAGTGCCGGCAGGGCATCAGAGGAGGACTTAGAGCGTGGAGATGCTGTCTCAGGCTAGCCGAGGGCTGTGCTTAAAGGGTCCCGACCCCAACCCCGGACAGACAGTTCTCAGGGGTGCCCCACTTGCAAAGCAGTCCTGGCTTGGATTGCCCGGACTACCCACACTGGGCACATCACAACACTCAGCCATCAGCCCGGCTGCACTTGCCGCAGGCTGCCATCTGGGGAGAGGAGGCAATTGGGGGGCTGCAGGACAGCTTCCACCCCCAGAAGCCCGCAGAGCCAGCCCAGTCCTCCCCATCAGGGGCTCGTGCCCCATTCCTCCCTCACCTCCTTCCACTTACCCTTCCCTAGCCCCCCTTCCTGATGTACAAAATAAAGGACAATTGTGTTCAAAAATGGAATCTAAACAAAACTGGGGGAGACCGGGAAAAGGAGGTGGAAGAGGGGAAGAGAGAGGCTGGGAGAGGGGAGGGCAACTAAAATGATCGGGGGTTGGGAACAGGTCCCATATGAAGAGAGGCTAAAGAGACTGGGACTTTTCAGCTTAGAAAAGAGGAGACGGAGGGGGGACAGGATAGAGGTCTCTAAAAACAGGAGTTGGGTGGAGAGGGTGCATACAGAAAAGTTCTTCATTAGTTCCCATAAAGAAGGACTAGAGGACACCAAAGGAAAGGAATGGGTAGCAGGCTTCAAACTAGTAACAGAAAGTTGTTCTTCACAAAGCAAAGAGTCAACCTGTGGAACTCCTTGCTGCAGGAGAGTGTGAAGGCTAGAACTAGAACAGAGTTTAAAGGGAAGTGAGATCAAGTCATGGAGGTTGGGTCCATGGAGTGGTATTAGCCAGGGGGTAGGAGTGGTGTCCCTGCCCAAGGTTTGTGGAAGGCTGGATAGGGATGGCATGAGACAAATGGCTTGGTCACTGTCTTCGGTCCATCCCCTCCAGTGTCCCTAGGGTTGGCCGCTGTCGGCAGACAGGCTACTGGGCTAGATGGACCTTTGGTCTGACCTACGACAGCCATTGTAAGCTCAGGGCTCAGGGTCGGGGGTCTCACTGGACCCCCTTGATTCTCTTGCACACCTGCTCCTGGGTGGTCAGGCTGGTAGCTCTCCTGCCCTAGCCGGCCACTTTTCTGTGCCTATTTCGGAGATCATGGACGAGGTCCACGATGTTTGCACTAGCCCAGGCGGGTGCCCGCCTCTTGTGGTCCTGGGCAAGTTCCCGGGAGCCGCCAGCCTGGTCCCGGGAAGAGGGGGAGGGCTGGGGGGCATCGGGTGGGTGGCTCAAGCCGTGCCAGGTACAGGGTCTGCTGGCTGGGCGCTGGCAGGCTTGCACCTGGCACGGGCACCGTAGCCAGCCCGTGCCCCTTTAAGGGGTCCAGGGTCAGGAGGGGGGCAGACGAGTTTCCCTGGTGTTGGCCAGAGTGGCCACCAGGGAAACCTGGGGAGGGCTAGCCTCCCACTAGTTCGAATTAAGGGGCTACACACCCCTTAATTCGAATTAGCTAGTTCGAACTAGGCTTAATCCTTGTAAAATGAGGTTTTCCTAGTTCGAACTAAGCGCTCCGCTAATTCGATTTAAATTCGAACTAGTGGAGCGCTAGTGTAGCGCCTATTAAAGTTAATTCGAACTAATGTCCGTTAGTTCGAATTAACTTTGTAGTGTAGACATACCCTCAGGGTATGTCTACACTACCCCCCTAGTTCGAACTAGGGGGGTAATGTATGCATACCGAACTTGCTAATGAAGCCCGGGATTTGACTTTCCCGGGCTTCATTAGCATAAGGCCGGCTCCGCCATTTTTAAAAGCCGGCTAGTGCGAACCCCGTGCCGCACGGCTACATGCGGCACGGGCTAGATAGTTCAGACTAACTAGCTATTCTGAACTATCTGTACACCTCATTCCACGAGGCGTACAGATAGTTCGGAATAGCTAGCTAGTCTGAACTATCTAGCCCGTGCCGCGTGTAGCCGCGCGGCACGGGGTTCGCACTAGCCGGCTTTTAAAAATGGCGGAGCCGGCTTTATGCTAATGAAGCCCGGGAAATTCAAATCCCGGGCTTCATTAGCAAGTTCAGTATGCATACCTTACCCCCCTAGTTCGAACTAGGGGGGTAGTGTAGACATACCCTCAGTTAGTATTTAGGCTGGCATATACCTTAGGGTACGTCTACACTGCATCCCTAGTTCGATCTAGGGATGCAAATGGATACAATCGAAGTAGTTAATGAAGCGGGGATTTTAATATGCCGCGCTCCATTAACATGATCTCGCCGGCGCGCTAGTTCGAATCACAGCTGATTTGAACCAGGAAGTGCGCGCCGGGATGCATTAGTTCGGACTAAAGCCCTTAGTCCGAACTAATGTTACTCCTCATTTTTTGAGGAGTAACATTAGTTCGGACTAAGGGCTTTAGTCCGAACTAACGCATCCCGGCGCGCACTTCCTGGTTCGAATCAGCTGTGATTCGAACTAGCGCGCCGGCGAGATCATGTTAATGGAGCGCGGGATATTTAAATCCCCGCTTCATTAACTACTTCGATTGTCTCCATTTGCATCCCTAGTTCGAACTAGGTATGCAGTGTAGACATACCCTTAGATAGTTTGTCAGAGTTTGGGCAGGCAGTTTGGGGGCTTTGCTCTCAGCTCTCAAAATAGAAGACAATTTCCCTAGAAACCATCACCTTCTGACACTGGCTGGAGGTTGCTCTAACTCTGGCTGGAGTCATAAGTGGACTGTACAAGGCATAGCATTAGCTCCCTGATAATTCACCCCCTCTCTCCTACACCCAGAATATTTTGGGATAGAAAAGAATTTGACCCACAATTTTTACAAAAATTACAAATTGTTTAGACTTCTCTAATTTAAACATGAGTATGGAGAACACTGCCAAATAGATGGTGAAAATGCAATAATTTCACAACAGAAAAATGGGTCAGAGACTGGCTTAACCTGCTTTGGATTTTATGTGAGAAGCAATGTGAGACTTGGATAAGTTAAAAAAAAAATCACCTTGAAATAACTCATACTCAACTCTTGACTGAGTTTGAGGCTGCACAGTCAGAGAAAGAAGCTTGGAGGGAAAAGAAGGCATGTACTAAAGTGACTGATCTTGAAGCTAGGGGTTTGGAAGTGAAAAAGTGGGGTGGGAGAGATACATAGTTATTGATCTTTCGTGTTGTGCGGCAGGCATCAGGAAAACAACTCACAAAATATATCAACAGCTAGAGAAAAAATTTACAAGGAATACCAAAAGCATTTCTTCAAACATGCAGAGAGGGGAATATAGCCAGGAGCTGGACTTGCACAAATGAAGTGCATACAGAGTAGAAAAGTGCCGACGTGGGCAAAAAATAAGGTACCAAGGGAGATTCTGCTCTCAAATTAAACATCTGGGGCTCGTCTACACTGGCCCCTTTTCCGGAAGGGGCATGTTAATTTCAGCTATCGTAGTAGGGAAATCCGCGGGGGATTTAAATATCCCCCGCGGCATTTAAATAAAAATGTCCGCCGCTTTTTTCCGGCTTTTAAAAAAGCCAGAAAAGAGCGTCTACACTGGCCCCGATCCTCCGGAAAAAGCGCCCTTTTCCGGAGGCTCTTATTCCTACTTCAAAGTACTTTTTAAAAGCCGGAAAAAAGCGGCGGACATTTTTATTTAAATGCCGCGGGGGATATTTAAATCCCCCGCGGATTTCCCTACTACGATAGCTGAAATTAACATGCCCCTTCCGGAAAAGGGGCCAGTGTAGACGTAGCCCTGGGCTGTGTCTACATTGGCATCCCTTTCCGGAAAAGGGATGCTAATGAGACACATCGCAATTGCAAATCCTCGGGGGATTTAAATATCCCCCGCAGCATTTGCATTTACATGGCTGCCGCTTTTTTCCGGCTTGGGAATAAGCCGGAGAAAAGCGCCAGTCTAGACGTGATTCTCCGGAAAATAAACCCTTTTCCAGAGGATCTCTTATTCCAACTTTCAAGGTGGAAGCCTCGTGGAACAAGGTGTACCGGTAGTTCGGAATAGGAAGCCTAATCTGAACTACCTAGTTCGTGCCGCATGTAGCCATGGGCACGGAGTCCGAACTAGCAGACATTTAAAAATGGCGGCGCCCGGCAATATGCAAATGAAGCCCAGGAAATTCAAATCCCGGGCTTCATTTGCAACTCCGGTTGCCTACATTAACCACCCTAGTTCAAACTAGGGTGGTAGTGTAGACATACCCTTAGACAGTTAAAAATTTGATTGGATCTCTGAAGGCCATCAAAGATTTTATGCTTAATACATGCATGGATGTTTGGAACTGTGTGAGAGCAGGTGCCACAATTCTTGTATCAGTTATATAATGGGAGCTCTAGAACCATGTCTTAACATTAAGAATGCTGATTACATTCCATGACTGCAAATATTAATACCTAGTTCATTGAGGTCAACAGGAAAAGCTGTAATAAGATGTCATCACTCTGCTTTATAGATACTCTTCTGTTCTGGAGCATTCTTAGTACATTTTCTCCATAATCACATTCACAGAATTTATTAATGAGGCATGTATCCTGTCTGATAGAAGACTCTGGTTGATGTGGTTTGTTATCCTTTTGCTACCTGTAAGTGCAAGGCCTTTACAGTGGCTCTGATACTGTCCTTTATTTTGTTTTGGTCACAGAGCTGCTGAAAGCTAAGTCCAGCTGCACCTGGGTCACTGAACAAAAATCAGTAAGTGCTATCCTGCTGCAGCAAATTTCTCAGTACATCTTTTTCTCCTGCATGGTTATTTCCACTAAATGGGCCAATCAGACCCCTGTGGTGCGAGATAGTGAGACTGAGTTGGCCTTACAGTGAAATTGAGATTGCATCTTGGAGGCAAAGGGAATAAAAGGCCAAACTTTTCTAACAGGGCTGCAGGTGCTCAGCACGACTGAACATCGGGTTGCTTTTATTTAGGTGCTTAGCATAAGACATCCAGGTTTGCACATTCTGAGATTAACTTCCATGAACTATAAACAATAATTACTCTCTCTCTCTCACTCTCAGTCTTTTAATGCCCACCCAGAAATACAATGTATTACTGAATATGGTGAAATATGTTACAGTGAAATCCATAACTTTGTGTACTTTCATTGTATGTGAGAGACAATTAATTATGAGCCCAATCCAAAACCAATTAAAGTCAGTGGAAAGATTCTTTCATTACTATAGTGAAAAAATCCAGCTAAAACTTTGTCCTTATTAGAGCTGGTCGGAATTTTTTTATCCAAACAATATTTCAATGAAATACTGTTTCTGTCAAAATTGACACCTTTGAAAAAGTGGCAGTTTTGACATATAGAGAATACAAAAATAATACCAAGCATTTCAATAATGTATAAATGCCATTCCCACATTTTCCAGAAGAAAACATTTCCATTTTTTTATTCTGAAATGACTTTTTCAACCAAAAATAATTTTTAAAATATTATTTTTAAAGTTTTAATTCTGATGTTGTAAGGAATTTTATTTGATCACAAATAAACATTTTCAGCAAAATTATTTTGGTTCTATTGAAGAGAAATTTAGGGAAACTGAAAATGTATTTAGTTCTGTTCTGATTTGCAAGGAGAAAAAAAAGTTGAAATAGCTGAAATTCCCTGAAATGTAAAATCCAGTTCCTATCTAGCTTTAATTCCCTAAAGACCATTTTTTTGTATTGCTGAATCATGAGCACACAAAATGGGCAGAGAAAAAAAAACACAGAGTATGTCTTTTCTAAGGTTTGGATCAACGGGTAGCAATGGTTCCAAAGGGAGTCGATTTATCATTTCTAATATACATGCTATAAATGGACCACTGAGTGCTTTCCTACTGATTCTGGCACTCCACCAAAATGAGAATAGTAAGCAGAATATATGGCAGAGTGTCACCTGTCAATTTACTGCTGTGAAGATACCGTGGTAAGCAGACGTAAGTATGTCGACTTCATCTACATTATTCATGTAGATGAAGATGTGTAACTTAAATTGATGGTCTATGGTACTGTAGCAAAGAGAGCTCCAGAAGAGACAAGAGAGCTAGAGAGCACCACATTTTGCACTGGTATAGCAGTCCTGTAAAATATAGTGTTCAAGTCTACAAGTAAGACCTCACACTGGAAAGTAGTGAGGAGGAGGAGGGGAGAAGAAGACCCCCATCCCCGTCACACACATGTAAATTAGTCTGGGAACCTATTAAGGAGAATGCTATACATCCAAAGCTGATGCCCCATCCTTGAACACAGGAATCCAAGCTCTACAAAGTTACATAATAGGGTATGTCTACACAGCCAAATTATTTCAAGGTATCCCAAAATAGCAATCCCCCATCTTTTGAACGCGCCTGCTATTTTGAAATATAGCGGATGTGCTATTCACCATCCCTGTAAACCCCATTGTACGAGGAGTAAGGGATGGCTCAAAATAGTGCTGTATTTTGAAATAGACTTGAAATAAGCTATGCAATTTGCATAGCGCAAATTGTGTAGCTTATTTCAAGTTTTGGGTGCTGTGGAGATGCCCCCATAGATACCTCTGGAGACCACCGAGTAAGAATAATTATATGAGTTTGAGACAAAATGGTAAAATTGAGCCCCTCAATTGTTCTTCCTCCCCTCCCCGCTTTCCATAGTAATATATACTAGCAGAAAAGTGACAACCAGGATATCAGCTTTAACTCTGAGGCCTTGTCTATACTTATGCTGAGATCAATGCTCTGCAGATCGATGTTCTGGGGTTTGATTTAGTGGGTCCAGTAAGGACCTGCTAAATCGAATGCTGAGAGCACCCCATCAACCCCGGTATTCTACAGAGTCATGAGGAGTAAGGGAAGTTGATGAGAGAATTTCTCCCTTGGTGTGGACCTGGCCTGAGTTTCTCAGTTCCTCTTGATTTAATAGAAGACATTAAAGTTACTTTAATGCAGGTTATTTTGGGGGATTTAATATAATTAATATTTGTTCTGTAAGATGTAATGCTATGGAGTGGTTACACACTTAGGGAGGCCACAGACAGGGATTTCCAGAATGTCAATATACAAGCACTCCCTTTCCCACAGCCTACCATCAAAGTCCAATGTGTTTTTACAACAAAGTCCCCCAACCTCCTGCTGTGCACACACAATAGTTTATCTGTAAATCAAGGTTCACTATAAACGGAATTGAAATTTCCACATTAGAGTACATTGAAACAACTTGGACTGCCATTCTACTTCAAAACAAAAGGCATTTTCTATTTGAGTCACAGTGTATTCTGTTTTAATTGTGGTGTCCTCACATAAATTCAGGACATTAGTAACAGTGAAGCCCAGCTTATTGGATAGGAGAAACTGTCAATGTCCACAATAAACTCTTATTGCAAAGAACATTTCTTAATGAATTCGTTTTAGTGTACTTTTTCAAGTTTTGTTCTCTCTTGCCCAGCTGGCTATGTCCAGCTGACACCCACTGAGTGACGACTAGCACCCTACATTTATAGTCACTGATTTCTTTGTAGACCTCAGCAGAGTACAGAGGGTGGACATGACCATTTAGAAAGCTCAAGAAGTGCAGCATTGCATGTTTCAGCCTCCATTCTTCTAGTTTTCTTTCCCTTCAGAAAAATCAATGTGAGAAGTGACCCACTTATCTGATACTTCACATCCAGGAAGTAGCAGCCACAAATAAACCCTAAAAAATGAGGAAACACAGTTGGTGCTTTGTCAGCCTGTTGATTGCTAAAGCAACAACAACAATAAAAACAATTTGTTTCTTAACGGACATGCTACGAATAAAAAAAATAAAGCCACAAAGCCATTTTGAGAGTACTAAAAAGCATCATGAAGAATGTTATAATGATCTTGATGTCTAAAGTTGTTTAACAATGAATTGTTTGTATATAGAAACTACATTCAATACACCACCACCAGCTATTTTTAAAATAATTTCAATAAAGAGCTTTTGTGGTTTTGTGTTTATTTTTACTCATAGTTTTAGAGCTTCATTGCCCAATTATCTCTAATCAGGCCTGACAGTTCAGTTCTAGAGCTAAAGAGCTTCTAGTCCCATTATAGATAAGCTCACAGGTATTGATTTGAGCCTTTTTTTTCATTTGGAACTAAATATCTGTGGAAGACAGAACATTTTCAAATCCTTTGCTATGTGGCAGAATTGAAATGGCAAAGAGAGTGATGTTGATCAAATGAAATGATAGAAACCAGTTTATTGAAAGCTTTTGTTCCTTGCATTATTCATACAGTTTCAAAGGTAATCACCCCTTCCACCCACAAAAATGATCCTTAACAAACAATGCATTTTGCATGAATTAACTTCAATTCAATCTTTCTGTTTATTCTAAAGATTGGGAGCAATCATTGAACCTTAGCACAGGGATTAATTTCATCAGTATATGCTCTCTCTTTCTCTCTTTCATTCTTTCGCTCTCTCGCCTTCCCCCTTTATAAAGTTAAAGAATATCTGGATCAAAGGTCTTATTTTAATTTATGCATATGAGTTCAGGTGATGGCTAATTACTATGTGCAATTAAAGCAATACTAATTGTTACATTTCCATATTAATAATTGTATCTTGCCCCATATCTAATATCAGACATTACTTCATGGCCAGTGCAATCATAGCCACAATAATATAAAGAGCTGTGTGGAATTGACATCTACTAATACGCGATAATTAATAAACTAGTGTATTTTGACTTTTTTGATGGGTTTGGTATGAAAAAGTTTAGGAAGCCCAGTGTTGTTGTTTATTTGTTGGGATGGTGTCAAATTTATGTGGCCATACTGAATAAATGATGAATGTGACTTAAACATGTCAAAGATGGCCGAATAACATGGGATTCTGGAAGCAGATCCTCACTAAGCAGAAGGGAACCGAAATAAATTTGAGAAGTCAAACTGGAAAAGGATTACAGACTGAAATGCATGTACAATCAATACTGGACTTATTGCTCAGTAAATATGGGACTATGGAAAAGTTAATATCCAGCAGGGATCACAAGCTGATTTGGTCATCCTAACAGCAGAAGGTCATGCAAAAGACAGATTGAATAGTTGATGAAGTGAGTAAAAATGGGGTGATGTTGACTACCACCTTTCCTAGCCCCTTCCAAAAATACTAATTAGGTAAAAATTAGTCATGCACACCCACTGGGGGCAGGGTTTTAAGACACGATACTCCTTTGGGGAAAGAAAGTATAAAAATCAAACAAAGTAAATTATTGGTGAATCCATTAATGTGAGCACCTGAAGAAGTCAGTGACTTCTCTTTTGTGTCTTATGGGAGTATGAACCAGAGGGCTTTCAAAGGCAACCAAGGCTTCGCTTTGGGGGATCAGACCAGAAAAAGAATGAACAAAAAGAAAAGTAGCCATCTGTAGATTCCTTGTTTGCCAGGCAGTCACTGTATGGGACTAGGACAGAAGTACTGTCTATGTAGGTTTGTGTAAGAGAGGCTTATTTAAGGAACAGTATAGTTTCTAATGTGATGCTGTTTCTAATATAGGAGTTATGTGCTTGATGAACTTACCATGCAGAGTTGGGTTAAATTCTTGATTTGACCTTTTACACTGACAGCAAACAGCAATCAGTTCTGCTGGGAGTCGTTAAAGATCCAGGAGGTACAAGTGTGGGAAGATATAGAGAGAGGAACAATGACAGGAGTACTCCAGTTCCACAACAGTCCTTGTTTGCCTTGATAAAGTGAAGATAAGGCATTGTTTCACAGCCTCACCCTCGCTGTAGTTGGTGGAAAACACACAATATAAATTCATGCTGACCCTTGATTTCTGCCTCTGTAGACCTGAATCTCAGAAGAGGGACTATTTTGGGACTGCTGCTTTCAGGGAATCATTTTTCCATGAAGTATGTGTGTGTGTAGGGAGTGAACAGTGGGACTGGTTAGTGCAAAGGTAGCTATAACATACAAGAACACAACCTTCTAGACGTGCTCTCTAACTCAGTGGATTTCCTTACAGATATCAGTGAATGTGCAGGTTATCACAGGCATGCTAGCAGGGCATGACAGGTGGGATTCACTGGGATCAGTTTTGGGATATCTTCATCAAAGATTTAGATCAGTGGTTCTCAAACTTTTTGGGCTCCGGAGTCCTTTACATGCGTAAAAAATTATGCAGAGCCCCAGCGGTCCACTGATTGTATGTGTTGTTCCTATCAACGTGTCCAGTTTGTCAACCTCATGGAGCCCCGGTGATGTCTTGTGGAGCCCTGGGGCTCCATGGAGCACAGTGTGAAAAACATTGATTTAGATAATGGCGTAGAGAGTACTGAGCACAACATTTCAGGACAAATATGAAGAAAATGAAGAAGATCTAGAGAAGAGCAATACAAATGATTAAAGGTCTAAAAAACATCACCTAGGAGGGAAGACTAAAAGAAATGGGTTTGTTTAATTTGAGAAAGAGAAGACTGAGAGGGGACATGATAACAAGTTTCAAGTACCTAAAAGGGTATTACAAGGAGGGAGGGAGGGAGAAAAATTAATCTCTTTAACCTCTGATAAGACAAAAAACAATGGGCTTAAAATGCAGCATGGGAGGTTTAAGTTGGACATTAGGAAAAACTTCCTAAGGGTATGTCTACACTACCCCGCTAGTTCGAACTAGCGGGGTAATGTATGCATACCGCACTTGCTAATGAAGCCCGGGATTTGAATTTCCCGGGCTTCATTAGCATAAGCGGGGAGCCGCCATTTTTAAATCCCCGCTGCTTCGAACCCCGTGTAGTGCGGCTACACGGGGCTCGAACTAGGTAGTTCGGACTAGGGTCCTATTCCGAACTACCGTTACTCCTCGTGAAACGAGGTGTACCGGTAGTTCGGAATAGGCACCCTAGTCCGAACTACCTAGTTCAAGCCCCGTGTAGCCGCGCTACACGGGGTTCGAAGCAGCGGGGATTTAAAAATGGCGGCTCCCCGCTTATGCTAATGAAGCCCGGGAAATTCAAATCCCGGGCTTCATTAGCAAGTGCGGTATGCATACATTACCCTCCTAGTTCGAACTAGGAGGGTAGTGTAGACATACCCTAACTGTCAAGGTGGTTAAGAGCTGGAATAAATTGCCGAGGGAAGTTGTAGAATCTCCATCACTGGAGATATTTAAGACCAGGTTAAATAAACATCTGTCAGGGATGATCTAGATGGTGCTTGATCCTGCAGTGAGGGCAGGAGACTGGACTTGATGACCGCTCAAGGCCCCTTGCAATTCTAGTATTCTCTGATTATGTGCAAAGGTGCTGGCAAATACTGATCTTCATTTCCTGATTGCAGTTACCTGACAAAATTAAGCATCACAAGAGCTCACGCCCTATCTAATTTTACATGGCACTCATAGAAAATGTCATTTAAAATATTTTGTCACCATTTCATTCAACTGACAAATCATTTGATAAAAAGTCAGACTGTTTTAGGATAGAAACACAAGTGGACAGAGTTAAGGTTGACCTTTGACCCATGATTGCATCTATTGATTTCTGAGGTTTTATTTTATGAAATGTAATGTACCATTCATTTTCTGAAATGGAACACAATTAAGGAATACTTTATATACATGCACACACCCAAAGATTTGAAATATATAGATGAGCGGCTCATAGGACATTTAAATTAAAATCTAACATGCAAGACATTTAATTGTTATGCCAAACCATGCAGAAATGAACTACCATTACTTGACAGCATACTGACCTGGAGAAAATTGAACAAGTTATTGTTCATTTTGCTTCTGATTTCTTTTGATTTTTGTTCTCCTTTTTAGCTCTTCTGCCAAGCTAGGTCACATTGTTCACTAATCAATTAAATGACTTATTTTTTTATTTTTTATTTACATCGTTAAGCCTGGTGCACCAGATCCTTATCTGTTTTAAACATTGGCATAGCACCATTGAATAATAGAATAATATTTCTATTTATTTTCACTAATTTACACAATTTATAAATATTTGCAACAAATTGTCCACATATTCACCAATATAAAGCTCCATATTAAGAGGGACTTTTTACAGTATGGTCATAAAACGAAGACCATACAACCTAATTCATTGATAAAAAGACTACAGATTCTCACTCACATAATGTTCATATGTCAACCATTTTCTGTGCCTGTTTACTCCATATACACCTAATACGACTCAGGATAAATTAATCCTTGGATTTAAAAAGCACAGGGAAAGTTTCAGAATTTCAGTGTGGTATCTATAGGTAAATGATGACTTTTTAATGGTAAGCACTACATTTCATTCAGACAAGTGCATTTTCTTTTTTTCATGGATGTGAAGGCTAGAAGGAATCATAATGATGTGCTACTCTCCTGGATAACACTGACAAGAACTTCGATCAAAAAAGGATTATCCCTATTTTACAGAAGGGAAACTGAGACAGAGAAATTTAATGACTTGCCCAAAGTCACAGGTGCATGGGAAGCAAATTTACTGCCTTGTTTCTCAGAGACTTATTTCCATTCTGTCCACCCATTGGACTAATCCCACCTTGACACATGGTGTTATATTAGTCAACAGAATAATAACCATATGTTAACTGAAAGTATTCAATGGTTTTTATATCTATCTGCCAAAATTGTTGAGCAAAAACATAAATCTAGTTTACACATAGCTGCTAATTCTATGCAAATGCAAATTCCTATGCAAATACAAATTCCTATTTGAGGTTCTAGGAAGGTACTATGATTGCAAGAAATACAATTTCCCATTCATAGACCCTGTGGCTCATTCGGTACTCATGCTTCCCATGTGTTAGGAAATCTTTAAAAAATAAGGGTTTCAAATATTTTTGCTGCCAACACAGTTGTGCGAACTGGTATGGATGGAGTTTAATTTTTCTAAAAGCTATGCTTGGCTGAATTTTGCTTAGGTAAGGATTACAGAATAGGACCTGTAGAATCCACATTCAGTGTTGCCCAAGTAATTAGATTGGGATACAGAGAGATCAACAAGACCCTTCAGTGGTGCTAGAACTATTTTTTTGGGGTGGGACGCACCCTCCCTTTAGACCTGTTGTGATTGGGTTGGCAACTCTTCCAGACTGGATAGACTGGATCCCATTGCTGTGAATGGTGTCTGGTCCATCCAGTCCAGGAGAGTTGGCAACCATCACCTCGCCAGGCTGAGGTCAGAGCTGGGGGCAGCTGAAGAGCCCTGGGCTAGCAGTAGGACCCTGGGGCTGGTGGGGCAAGCGCACTGTGGAACTCATAGCAGAGCCAGCGGAGGATGAGGACTGAGGGCCAATAGGACTATAGGTGGCTGGCAAAGCATGTGGGGCTGGCAGGATCCTGCAGGGGCTGCCCAGAGGCCTGCCCCTAGGGCTGGAGGAGTTGGCAGCCAAGCCAGCCCCCAAGGCACAACGAAAACTAGTGTGAAAACTGGGCAATCCCCACACCTCTACTTCCCCTATATGAGAATTTTACAATAATGAAAACCATATAGACTCCTAATTAGCAATTGATAGTTTAGTAATTCAGCTTCCAAAGTGAGAAAAGAAAACCCTCACATATTGGCCCAAATTCTGACGCCTTTGCTCATAAAGAATAGGTATTTGTATATGAGCTGTGCCTTTAAAATGAATGGGATTATTTAAAGTGAGTATAGCAAAAAGAATCTGGCCCTTTATTATTCACTGCCACTTGGCAGTCAAACCACTAGTTTCAAGCCAAGAAACTCATGCTACATTGAAGGATTCCATCTAAAATAGGTATATCTGATATAAAACCATTGATCTAATATACTTTATGAACTTTCCTGAAACATCTCTGATTTGCCATCACACTGCATCTCCCAGTTAAGCGACTTAGTATATTATTTTGAGATAATTATATGTTGCTATTTGACATATTGAAGAAGAAAGGGGAAAACTAAAAGCTGAGCCCTTTAAAAAATGCATCAGAGGTAAGAATGAAAAAGTGACTCCTTTTTGCAGGTGTATCAGCTCTGATATATACATGGCTTTGGCTGCATCAACAGCCTTTCTATAATTCACTTTTTACTGAGAGGAAAACATCAATTATGGAAAGCCCATGATGCTGCCCAAGGGAAATTCTGAGTTTTGTTTTCAGCTCTGCTTCTGCTTCCTAACTCAAATATGTGGGACAGGACAACACTCTCTCCTTGTGTCTCTATTCATTTCTTCATTTTGTGTTAACACACCAAAGTTGTTTGTATTTAATGTCAATAAACCTCAATCGTTAAAGATTTCCTAACCAATATAGATAGGCTGGATTTATTACATGTTTTTTTGTTACTTTCTGCCCATCTTTTAGTTCATATAGTAGCTTCCACTTGTGACACTTTTAATCATATCAATCAGGTTTGTCCTTAGGATTTATGGGGCTTTACAGAGTACTATTGAACCAGTGTCCCTATCCCCAAAGACAGCCTGGGGGTGGGAATGATTTTTTAGAGATGAAATTTTCTAATCTTCAGCAGTGCACCAATGAAATAATTTTAAAGCAAATTTTAAACTGAGGTCCTGTAGACTAAAACAGTAATTTTAGCAACTGACAGTATATACCTGGGGTTGGTGAATGCCTGTTAAATGGCTTCATTACCATTTTAATGGTTCTTTCACAGGTTCAATGTTCTGCTAATAGGTCTGGCAGGCTTTTTCACTGTTAAGTTAACTAGATCTTCTCCAGAGGAAGCAAAGCCACAGCAGATAGGAAGAATGGGTGGGTGGACATTGAAATCCGGTGGTCCTTCAAATTTAAAGGGCCTATGCAGTTGCATATTCTGCATTAGAGTAAGGATGACCCTCAGATCAGTGTTCTGCTAGATTTAACCTGATAAAACATTTCTCTATTTATATATGATTTGCTATCTACAGGAGAAATCCCATTGAAATCTTTTTTGTATTCACTATACTACTATTTTGATTATTTTGTAGAGCAATGACTATTTTACTATATGTTAATAGAATTTAGATGTTGTTTATGAATATAACAGGTGTGTTTTTATTTTCATTTTTGGAGAAACTTCTTTCAAGGGTTTTAGATATCTGAAATTATAGTGTAAATAGGAAAATATGATGGATTTTTATTTCATATTAATATTTTAACGTACACTAAGATCTGGTTGGAAGTTCCTTGATGGATTTTTTATTCTGCTTGAAAATGCTGAGAAAAACAGAAATCCCTAATTTTCTCACTAAACGAAACACCATGTTCCTGCCTGGCAATATAGACAACTTACTAGGCAACAGCATTTCTTTTGAGGAGTGTTATCTCAAAACACAGAAATGGTTTCATATTTAAATTTTTGTTTTGTAGCTAGATTACCAGTTCATTACATTGCAAATATTTACTTTTCTATTAAGATTTTTCTTTTCATATAATTTGGAAAAGACACCCACATACTTTAGAAGAAGAATTTTAATGACAAATGCCCAAAAAATAGAATTTCTTCTCTAATTAAAAATAGTATTGTTAATAATAATATTTGCCTACTTCATAGAGCACTGAAAGGGTAAATAAACTGTGAAAAACTTTTTGAGATCCTCAAATGGAAGCTACAATAGGAATGCAAAATATTGTGGTTTTGAAATTAGGAAGAGTGATTAAAAGTAAATTGAATTGAGGGGAGTAGTTATGGCCACATTGGTCAATGATGGACACAACCTACTGTTTATCTGTGCTATTTATACAGTCCCCATGGTACATGAGTGTTTCACAATATTAAGTGATTGTAGTCTCACATCATCCCCCAATCAGCTAAGAGAGCACAAATGCCCACATTTTATAGACACAGAGACTAAGGGACTTGCACAAGGTCACACAAGAAATGATTGGCAACAAAATGATGGCAGCTGAAATTCAATGTTGATAAATGCAAAGTAATGCACATTGGAAAACAGTCGCAACTATATGATATGGGTCTAAATTAGCACTTGCCACTCTAGAGGGAGATCTTGGAGTCATTGTGGATAGTTCACTGAAAACATCCACTCAATATACAACATCAGTCAAAAATAATTGAGAAAAGGACAGATAATAAGACAGAAAATATTATAGTGCCTCTATATAAATCCATGGTAATTCATATCTGGAATACTGTGTGTAGATATGGTCACCTCATCTCAAAAAAATATTTTGAAATGTGAAAAGGTTCAGAAAAGGGTAACAGAAATGATTCAGAGTATGGAATGGCTTCCGGTCAAGGAGAGATTAATAAGACTTCGATGTTTCAGCTTGGAAAAGAGATGACTAAGGGGGGATATAAGTGAGTTCTACAGAATCATGACTGGTGTAGAGAAAGTGGGTAAGAAAGTGCTCTTTACTCCTTTTCATAACACAAGAATGAGGGCTCACCCAATGAAATTAATAGGCAAGAGGTTTAAAATAATCAAACGGAAGTATTTCTTCACACAATGCAGTCAGCCCATGGAACTCTTAGCCAGAGGATGTTGTGATGGTTAAACCATAACAGGGTTAAAAAAAGAGCTAGATAAATTAATGGCAGATAGAACTATCAATGGCTATTAGGCAAGACGAGCAAGGATGGTATCCCTAGGCCCTGTTTGTCAGAAGCTGAGCATGAGTGACAGAGAATGGATCACTTACAGGTTATGTACTCTGTTCATTCACCTGGCACCAGCCTCTGTCAGATGACAGGATACTGGGCTAGATGGAACATGAGTCTGACTCAGTATGGTTGTTCTGAGGTTCTTATGTTCTTAAGTCTCTGGTAGAGAAAAAAATGGGAATTTTGTCACCAGAGTAACAGGCGAAAATCTTATCCTTTCTCCTTGAATATGTGGCAGAGGGTTTCTTCAACCCAGAAGGAGTAGGTGAACTCTCTTCTGCTTTGTGAGAAGCTGCTTCCATCAGCCCTCTGCCCCTCCCTTTATTTCAAGAATTACTCAGGAATATCTTCAAAACCCTATGGCATTGCCAGTTGAGCCAAAGGAGAGTAGAAGTTAGTTACTGTACTGTCATATAAAAGTTTATGTAGTCTAAGGGCTTGCTTGCCATTGCCTCATGACATAGCACACACTCAAGCAGATCTGGCATTCCATATATTGGGGCTAGTGATCCAGAGGAACATTAGCTACTATGTACATTTCCATATGCCCGGCACACAATTGCAAGATACCTGTTTCCAAAGTGATCTTAAGAACATAAGTAAACAAGAACAGCCATACTGGGTCAGAGCAAACATCCAACTATTCCAGTGTCCTGTCTTCCAACAGTGACCAATGTCAGGTGCCCCTGAATGAATAGAACAGGTAATCATTGTCACATGGAGGTTTTTTTGAAAAAAACGGCAATCTTGATGCGGATCTGTCGAAAATAAAGCCTTTTTCGACAGATCCTGTATTCCTCAAAAATTTAAATGAAATATTTAAATCCCTGCTTCATTAGCAATTTCAAAGTGCTTGATTTGCATCCCTCTGTTGACAGAGAGATGTAGTCTAGACACACCCCTAATGTCCTGGTCTTCACAATGTCTTCTGGCAAGGAGTTCCACAAGTTGACTGTGTTGCATGAAGAAATTTTTCCTCTGGCTTGTTTTAAACCACCTACCTATTAATCTTGTTTGGTGACTCCTAGTTCTTGTGTTATGGGAACAAGTAAATAACTTTTCCTTATTTACTTTCTTCACACCAGTCATGATTTTATAGACCTCTATCATATACACCCTTAGTCTCCTCTTTTCTAAGATGAAAAGTCCCATTTTTATTACTCTTGCCTCATGAGGCAGTTGTTCTAAAACCCCTAATAATTTTTGTTGCTCTTTTCTGAACTTTTTCCAATGCCACTATATCTTTTCTTAGATGAGGCGACCACATCTGCACCCATGCTGCATCAGCATAAATATGCCTACGTAGCATCATGTAGCAGACCACATTTAAAAAGGAGACAAATTGAATTTGGCGTAAAGTTGCCAATGTCCCGTTGAGTTGTGCTAAAAGCTTATGTTGCATTATTGCATGTATGTTGTGTGTTTATTACTAGAGTCAAGCCAAATAATCTAAACAAAATAAAATTTTCCCTCTGCTTTATTTACAATCATGTCATTTTGATCTTTTGGCACGTGTATATCTGTTGCTACCTGACTTTCACGTCCTCTCAGCATCTTATTGCTCAGGCAGGCGTGCAATTAATCCCATTACAAACTAATGGATTTACATGGGGATTACATTAAACTGTTTTGATGAAGCAATAGCTGTGAAACAATGCACTTCTCTTGGCAGAAATGTTCTGTAAACTGCCTTTTACATGTCCCTCTCCTGTGATTACTAATAATTTACTTACTAAAGTAGAAGCATCCTTGTGTCTCGGGCTGCTTCACTGGAGCAATCCCAAAAAGAGTAGTGGAAATCAGGACAATTTTGAAGTGTATTAAAAATATAATTTGATTTCACATTTGGACAAGTAAGTCTATTTTTAAAGTGTACACAAAGTGCAGAAGGTGCAAAGTGCAAAGGAAAATAAAACTTTATTTTAAAGTTTCATGAAGAGAGTTTGTGTTACAATATAATCTAAGTCTAGAAGGAGTTCCTACATGCTTAATTTCATGCAGTGCATGGAGCAGTTGGGGGACCAGGAAATAAAAAAAAAATATTTCCACTCCTGTTCTGAATCTGGTTACTGACCCAGTTTTCAAGAAGAGAGCTTTTCTGATTACCTGACAGGAGCTCATATCTGTATGAAAAGAATTTAATCTTTCATGCACAGCTACAACACTGCACACAAATGCTACCAGTATGATAGCCGTGCTTTTGCTCTCTCAGATTGTCTGAATAATGATTAGTAGAAAGCTGTTTTTTATATGTACAAGATTTCCAGATACGAATATTCAAAAGCTGTAGTGGCTATGTGTGCATGTGATTCAAACACAAATTATCCAGGTCTTGTCACCAATACAAGCAAGAAAGAAGTGTATTTCGTGGGTAGTACCAGTGAAGAGATACGCAATGCTCAGCGGATAAAAGGCTTGTAGTCCCAGCTGGGAAAATAGTTCCATTATCTCCCAGCTGCATAGACATTCCATACGGCTTGGTTCTGCCTGGATGAACAGTGTGGCTTGCTGAGAGCTTGAAACAGTTCTGCAGAAAATTGTAAAGATCCTGAGACATTTCACTGTTAAGATCTGTAAGTACAAAACTGTGGTGACTACTGCAATGTGAATAATGCTGGGGAAGGTGTATTTTCTCATTTTTTCTGTGATTTTCATTTGCATAAAAGGTAGAAAATGGAGAGCACAAGAAATCATGCTTTATTTATGCTGTGTTTCGATGAATTACTGATCCTCAAAATGTGTTTTTTCTTTGCTAAAGAAAAATATATATTGAATTTGTATTCAAGTGAGGTTGGGATAAAACATAATAGCAGACTGTCTTGCTGTAAAGACACCACAGGTATATTTCTGAGTGTTTCACCAGCTCTGTGCTGCAGTAAAACTAATGGGCAACACTGAGAATGACAGTGCTAATTTTGGCACTTTTGTATTACTTGGTGCTGCATATTAAAATGTGGGGGAAGGTAACACAAGATTAATCTCATTTTATGAACACTAAACATTTAGAAGGAATAAACATGACTTCTGCTGATGTAAGTGAGTCTTTAGATGAAAGTTCCCCCTTTTGTTTATTTAAATGGAGAGAACAAAATAAAACAAAGCAAAGCAAAATAATCCAAACAAACATATGCTGAACTTGTGTTTTTTTATTCAAAGATTTCTGAATGAGTTGCAATTTTGATTCTGTCAGGTATTTATATGGTGTGTTGCTGCTTTAAAAGATCTACAATACTTTATTAAAAGTTTTGGAAGTTTGTCCATCCAAAAACAATCAAATGATGATCATGCAGGTGGTGCTTTAGATAACAGTATACTTCCATTGTGCTTTTTTTGTTTTGTTTTGTTTGAGACATTTGTTGCATCTTTAAAGGGATTCTTCTTATATTTCTGCTATAATAAAACTTTATGCAAGGAATTTCTTACAGCAGTTATAGAATAATTACAGTTGTAAAATAATAGGGGGAAAGCCTTTTTAGATAATAGTCTATACATACCTTTGTACTTGTTTGCCATAATTAATAGGTATGTATCATAAAATGAATGCAGAGCAGTTACTTCTTTTAAATTACTTTTTTTTTTCTGGAGACAGAAATCAAACAGCTTGCATCTTCTCAAATATTTTGAAAGTTCTGTAAGTCTTATGTGGGAAAACAAATGTAAACCTTACAGTATTTGCAATCCTGAGTGTCACAGCATCACCAATATATCTTCATCAGCATGCCTTTGCCTCAGGGATTCAGGGGTATTAAGTCAGTGTGGCATTGCTTGTGTCTGTGCTTCAAAGATCTGATCACACAAAAAGTTCTAAATTCTTATCTTTGTGATTCTCATGATTACTATGTTTCAGATTGTAAAGTGAAACAGAATAATAAAACACACCCATACATATAACAATCTTCTTTAAAATGCTAGGAAATGGGGTTTCCTAAAATCAGTTTTTTGCAGTTTAGGCAAATGTTGTAACGATAACAGTCGTCAGCATTACCACCGACTGTATCTTGGTGCTAAATTGTTGTTTTGATTTTAAGCACTTATAGCTGATTGGGAGGGAAGGGAGTAGTAGGAAATTTAGTCCTGCCTTTGTGTGCTAGAGTTGTTACTTGCAGTGGCCCAAAAATCCATCGATTTCTATAAGCCAGTATTACAATATTGACCACTCCCAAAAGACTGTAAAAGAGACTTGGCATCAGAAAGAGGGCAGAGTTCTGGTTGTACATGTGTATTATGTGTCTTTAGTTTTGTATTTTAACAGAAATTATTCCTTAAAAGAATGTGTATGCACCTATCTATATAGTAATGTTGTTAAATTTCTTTCTGAGATTTTTCAGTACCTCTGTATGTACCTCTGTACACCACATGCTTATTTCAAAATAAGTTGTTCCAGAAGAAATACTCAGAAATAGCTTATTTTGAAATAACACATCTACACTACAAGGAAGCCTCAAAATTAGTCCAAAGCAGGCTTCTCTAATGTGGATGTACTATCTCGATTTAGAGGAGAGGCACTGGGGAGTAATTAGTTTGAATGACTCTGGGGAGGAACTATTTCAAAATAGCAGCTGTGGAGTGTCCACACTACTGCTATTCCGAAATAGCTATTTCAGAATAGGGTTATTCCTCATGGAATGAGGTTTACAGAAGTTGGAATAAAACATTCCATTATTTCAAAATTATTTTGAAATAACAGAATTGCTGTATAGACACTTGATTACTATTTTGGAATAACGGCTGTTATTCCAAAATAACGTTGCTGGGTAGACACACCCTATTAAAATTAAGATTTCCTTAGCTTTGGCCTGGTCTACACTAGGACCTTAGTCCAAAATTAGTCCCCCCCAGGTCAAATTTGTAAGCAATGAATCTACACTACCAAGTCTGTTCTTCGGGAGAAGTGGCCATGGAATTCAAACTCCGTAGACCAGCTTTTCATGAGGAATAATGCTATTCCCAAACTTGTAAATCTGAAATAATGTTAGTGTGGACACTCCAGTGCCACTAATTAGAACTAATTGGCCTCTGGGAGGCTTCATGCCACTCCCCAGACTGCTTCCTGGGGCTCTGAGTCTGAGGTATTGCATCCACATTAATGGAGCCAGTCTCAGATAACATTCAATTCTTCCCCGTAGTGAGGACAGGGAACTTTGAATTTGTAAAACTGGGTGCTAAGAAGTTGAACTTAGTAAATTCAAAATAATCTCCTAGTATAGACATGGCCTCTGAGTAAGGGCTCCAAATGCTTTCCTCTTTTTTCCAACTCAGTTGGTGAAGACAGACCCTTCTGTAGAGGGTGTGTTCCTTTGAGACATACCATTGAGATATACATTTCAAGTGAAGTTTCTGAAAGCAGATGCATTCAAACAAGATTGACTCAAAAATGCCCCTTTTTGTTATTAAAGTTGTAGTAAAAAAGGGTTATGGATATGTGGCCAAAATTCTAGCCTGGTTGCCTAAATAATTCCAGGTTCAATTTTACAGTTACATTTACAGTTACTATCCCTCGCCCACCAAAGTCTCTGATTTCTGTATCTAATCTATTATGTAGCTATTCAGGTGAATGTATTTGTAGTTGCAAAATGGCAGGCCAGCATTTAATAATCTCTGATTTATTCACAATTTTTAAACTCATAATATAAAAATGGGATTGGCAGAAAATACACTTTTTCCAAAAACACAGTACTTGTGGGACTGGTTCACACTGTGAAAATCAAAACCCTACCAGAACAACACACTCCACTGCACACACAGTTCTCTCCCTGGGCAGAGTTTAAGAGGAAGGACAAACCACATGTGGCAGGTGTAAGTGAAATCACTAAATGCACCATTGGAAGTTTCTCATTTGTTGTGGGACTGTGAGTGCTATAAACACCTCTGCGCAATAGAATCGAATCGAATAGAATCCTGGCAAGACACTCTTTCGGAAAAGGGAGCAGTGGAAGTTAAACCAGAAGAAAAAGGATTTGGAATTTCTTCCTTGAGGCAGTGAGAGAGACTATGGTACCCATTTTGTTCATCTTATATCTTCATTACACAACTCTATCTCTCCTCTCTGGGAAGCTCCAGTCAGGTTAGTGGACATATGTCTGTCAGGCGCTCATCTCATCTGCAGTATTTTAGCACAGTGCAGCCCTGCCCTATAGATTAGATACAGTTGATTAGATTAAAAAGCAGTTTCTCTGTTTTTTCTCCTGAGGACTAAAGGTGTTTTCGCCCATTTGTTCAGGAACTGTAAAATTAATTGCTCCACAATAGCCACATGATAATTAGAGACTCAACACCTCACTTCATTTATAGTTTTGTGCCTTATCAAACTGCTTCTTTGATGCCATTGCAGCAGATAATGATTTCCTGAGACCCCTTTATTTTTTAACCCCAAATGTCTGTTTCTGTCTCTCATAAGAATGAAAAGGGCAAAATTGTGGATCAGCAGTAAAAAAACTAAGCATATCTCCCCTGCTCTGTTAATATTCATGGTCTGAATTCTCTTCAATGTTCTGACTTACTGTGGACAGAAAAAGATGATTTTTTTTCAGAACTGCTAGCACCAGTTGAGCACCATTTAATCAGGGTTCTGGTGAAATCCCTGACTTGTTTTCTTCTGTCCCACTCCACTTGCATGGGTGCTGTAAATATTTCATTTTGTTGTCTACTTGGGATTTGGCATACTGACAGAAGGGTGGGTGGGTGGGAAAAGTGGGCAGTTGCTCCAGAGCCCAGCAACTCAAAAGGACCCAGGCTACCAGCTACCACTACTGCAGTAGCAGTGGTGGCTGGAACTGCAGGCCCATTAAATTGCCACCAGAGTGTTGTGTGATACGTTTCAGGCAGCTCTGAAGGTTGCCAAGAGAAGGGGGGAAATTACCCTTAGCTGAGATGAATGGAGAAGTGGGCTTTACCCACGAAAGATTATGCTACCATCTATATTTTTTGTTAGTCTCTAAGGTGGTGCAGGACTATTTGTTGTTTTTAAAAACATTTTTCAGTTACAGACTCACATGGCTACCCCTCTGAAACTTTTATACCCATGCAGAAGGATCAGGGTGACTACACAGACATAACTTGTTTATTACTTATTGCTACCCAGGCTATGTTTAGACTGCAGACTGCTTTCAGAGGAAGCTTTTCCTGAAAAGATCTTCCAAAAAATCTTCTTCTGAAAGAGCATCCACACAGCAAAAGCACATTGAAAAAGCGATCTGCTTTTTGAAAGATAATGTCCATTACTATGGACGGAGTGGCCAATAGAGCACCTGTGCTTTTTCCTCTTTCCTCTTCTTTCAAAAGAACTCCCTCTTCCGCATCCACACACACCTTTTTCTGAACGAGCTCTTTCACAAAAAGGGTTCTTCCTCATAGAAAGAGGATTACCAATGCTGGAAAAAAAACTTTTTTCTTTCCATTTTTTTGTCGAAGGAACACGATTGCAGTGTGGACATAAGTGAAGTTTTTCTGAAAAAACTCTGCAGTGTAGACATACCCCCAGGAGCAGGGATTAGTAGTGCCTGACTGCTGTCCCGTGCTGTCCTAGCATGCCCTCATTTCTGTGCTCCACTGCAGATCTCAGCTCCAGCTGCAGATTCTTTCAGTGGAGTCTTGGTGCAGAGGCCCTGGTCCATGGAATGTCACTGCGGAATGTGGAGGACAGATGTTCTGGGTGCAATACCTCACTTTAACCCACTGCTGCTCTGATTCTTGCCACACAGTGCCTGTACTCCTGTGGGCTTTCAAGGGAGATTGCATTCAAGGTGTTATTGTATAGATCCACCCCAAACGCTCCTTTGTTATCCTGTCAAAGAGCAGGTGCATAGTGTCAACCATCTAAACAAGTGTAAGCAGACACACCAACATGCATAGGCATCAATGGTGGCAGGAATCCATGTCAGGAATACCCAACGACAGCCTGTCCTGAGCTAAGAAAGAGTTGGTGATGTGCACATGCCTTCTGTGGTTCTGAGAGGAATTCACTGTCAGACATTTTTTTAAAAGTTCCATTGGTCATATCAGATGGGTATAACAGGGTGCAGGTAGGTGCCTCTATCTTCTGATGCAAGTCAGACACCTCTGCTTGGATGCAATCACCCAGGCTCTTTTTTTTTCTACAGTACCAGTTCCCACCACCTTGTAGCTACAGACAGCCTCAGGCTTCCAGCCTCAGGGATTGCTAGCCTCTGCAGCCAGCAGGGAAGAGCAGCCTCTAACTACCTACCTCCATACCTCCCCTCTCATTAACTGCCAGGTTTGTCCTTCCTTGGCCTTTCCACCCCTTCAGGTGGGGTTTGTCCATGAACAGCTGTCTCCTCCTCTTTCAGGTGATTACAGGCATCATCTTCTGGAGATTCTTTTATGCCTCATATGCAACAAATACACAGGTTGGGAGGTAGATTTCCCCATAGCTCTATCATAATTTACAAGTCCTCACACCAATTGCACCCTTCTCCATTACCCATTTTCTTCTGGTAGAGAGGTCAGCACCAATCCCAGCCTTCTGCTCAACTCCCCAGGACTTGGGTTCTCCGAAGCCACCGGTAGGGTCAGTGTTTCTTTTCCTGGCATCACTGTGGTGTGGGTAGCTCCAGTTGCCTTTTTTCCCCCTTTTAAGGGACTTTGGCTGGTCTCCTTTGTACTTCTTGTCATTTGTCTACCCTATCTAGGCTCTCTAGTCTAGGGTTTCTCATGTTTACTACTCCAAGGATCTTGTTCCTCTTCCTCCCTGGAGCATCTCAGTTTAGGGGTCCTTGCCCCCTTCTTTGGGGAATCTTTCCTTTATCCTTTGGTGAGGGCCCATCTCCCTACCTAAAACAATGGGGCATGGTAACCCTTCTACCACCATGACCCTCATTCATTTAAAGCTGCCCTGAACTGGGCAATCTGGCCGTGTCTCTTGTCCCTCTGGATACACTTCAGGGCCATCCATGCACCTGGAATCACACAGTATCGTTTTAGCAGCTCTAATCTGGATGAAAGAGCAGGCTGAAATTGTATTCACCAGGCCCCTAAGGGGTTCCCTCTTTACCTTCAGGGGGATGGTGAACAGCCTTTGCTCCTGTGTCTGCCCTCCAGCATGAATTCAGACACAAAATTCAACCCACCTACATTTCACATCTGGGCAATTTCATTTTATATGTCCTTGTCACCACACTGCCAGGCTGTACTGGGAGCTCTTCAGGTTCCTCCATTTTCTCTGGGCCTTTCTCAGGAAGGGATTACCTCAGTTTCTACCCCAACACTCTGTCTTTATAGGGTCAGGCCCAGAGGTGAAAGTGGGCTGGTGCAGGCCAATATGGTATGCTGATGAGATCTTGCCATGGGCAGATGGTGAATTTAGAGCTGAGGGAGGGAAGCCCCACTTTAGGGGCAGGCAACCCCTCCCCCAGAGGAAAGCATGAAGCCCCAGTCTTCCCCCCAGCTCAGGAGCATGAGGGAGGTTGGGTTACTCACAACCTCAACCTTCCCTGGAGCCTCTGGATCTGGAGGGTATGTGGGAGCCCTGCCCTGGTGGGCACATGGCAGGTGGCCCTCTCTGGCCTGAGTGTGAGCAGCACCTGGTCCTAACTTCCCCAGCTCCAGGAGTGTTGGCAGCACAGCCCCAGCCTCGATGGGGCTGAAGCCCAGATAATCCTGGGGAAGCCTTGCTGAATAAGGCAGAGGCTGGGGTTGGAGTGTGGGCAGGACCAGGCTGGTCATTTGGATAGACATTGCTTTCTCCTGACTCTTATATCCACCGCACATGGATCTGGCCACTGGTATCGGCCCACACACAGCCGACCTAAAAGCACCATCACTTTAAAGCTTTAACATTGCTGCCCCATTTGCTCCCTCCATGTCATCAGCCCTGCCACAGGTGCGCTGCTGGTAATGGGTAAGATAGTTTATGACTTAACCATCTGCATTCTGCTACAAAGACCTTTTACATCTGCACTTGAAAGGGAATCCTCTGAACTGTCATTCATGTTAAAATTCGACACTCTCCGGGAAGGAATGAACAAATACACAAACTATCTTACCCATTACCAAGATAACTTCCCCAATTATCATCTCTAATACCATTAGCTCACAGACATCCCACTCTCCCCACCTCTAATATCATCAATTCACAGACACTTACCTTCCTTCCTTCCCCCCCCCCCCCGCATCCCTCTCCTGTTCTGAAATGTGATTTGTCCTTTTCATGTGTGTTCATTTTTTTTAATTGTATCCTTTGGTATATATGGTTGTGACTATTTTCTTCCACTATTTGATCTGAGGAAGTGGGTCTGGCCCACGAAAGCTCATCATCTAATAAACCATCTTGTTAGTCTTTAAAGTGCTACATTGTCCTGCATTTTGCTTCCTCCATGTACTCCTCAGTCAACTTTACTGCTGCATTAACTGTTCTTGGCTAATGTTGCCAGACCTAGACTTGGATATTCTCAGGGAAGATCTGGAGCAATTGTTCTAGGACCAGGGGCATCCATTATCTCCCCCACTGATTAACTCTCATGCTTCAGCCAGCGGGTGGCTCAGTTCTTCAGTCTCTGGGGAAATGCCCAGGGCCACACACCTCTGGAACTTTTGGTGGAAATTCTTCAGCCCGAGGGACTACTAGATTCTGTAGCCAGCAGGGAAGAACTGCCTCTAACTTCCTGGCTCCTCCCTTTCCTGTCCCCTGGCTTCCTTCCTGCCAGCCTCTATGAAGCCCCGGCTAATGAAGCTGGCAGCTGTTCCCTAATTGCCACTTAGGCTTGAGCTTATTCAACCACTTCCAATTCCCCTTTCCTGATTGGAGCTGGCATGACAAAAGTCTGGTTCAGGGTTTCCTAGCCAGCACCCTGTCACAATGCTGTCTTTGTCTACTGGAATAATGGAGAACATTGGGCAGGACTCAGGCACTTGAAGGAATTAACCTGTCCTGCTTGGCGTCCCATCGTAAACTCTAATGCAATAAGGTAGTCTATGGGTATGTCTACACTGCCACCCTAGTTCAAACTGTTGGAACTAACATTGATGCACTGTTCTGATGGGCACAATCTGGCCTTTTGTGGGAATAGCTTTTCAAGTTGTCAGTGTGTGCACTGTAGTCGCTGTGGAGGTTTTTTGTTTGTATGTTTTGTTGATACAAGTGGGAGGTGTGTATGACACACACTGCAAATGGAGTGTTCGGGGAGAGAGTCATTTCCCTCACTTAGATCCTTTAATACAATTCTATTCTCTAAAGACAAGACCAAATGAAGGAAGATGGTCAGAAATAAAGTCTTGTTATTAACATTCTTGGCAGCATCTGCTGTAAAGTTCTTGTTAAGAGAAAAAGAAAATAGAAAAAAAAGAAGAAAAAAATAAACAGTATGTCCTTTTCCTCTACACAACATTAATAATAGAAGGAAGCCACACAGACACAGTTGGGTTCCAAATAACCATGTTTATTAACTATACACAAACATATAAGATCTACGGCTCCGGCAGGGTTCTGATGACTACAGCAAGGCTATGTCTACATTACAAGTTTTCTCAGCAAAAAATATGCTAATGAGGGACTCATTTGCATGAGTTGTGATCTCATTTGCATATTTTTTGCTGATCCATTTTTGTGCTGGGGTTTTTGCGCAAAAACAAGCAGTGTGGACATTTTCTTTTTGCTCAAAACCCCCCTTTTTCCACAAGATCCTTATGCCCCCCCAAAAAAGGAGGTATAGCAATCTTGCTGAAAAAGGGATTTTTGTACAAAAAGAAAACATCCACTCTGCTTGTTTTTGCGCAAAAACCCCAGCACAAAAATGGATCGGCAGAAAATATGCAAATGAGATTGCCACTCACGCAGATGAGTCCCTCATTAGCATATTTTTTGCTGAGAAAGCTCGTTGTATAGATGTAACCCAAGAGAAGATAGGAAGAAGGCCCAGTAAAGGGTTTCCAAACTGTTGAATGAGACACCACTCACTTCATATATAGTAAATGCTCCTCCTCCTACAGTGTAAAAAATCATACACAAATTATAAATATGCTACTACTAGAATATTTAAATGGTGTTACTTGGATCCTTAACTCAGATCAGTTTTGCTTTTCTTCATTTAAATCATTGCTCTGGGGTGGGGTGGGGTGGGGCTGAGGAGGAGGGGCTCAGGCTGCCCCAGGTATAGAGGACAACCCCAGCCCTCTCACATTGCAGCAGTTTGGGGTTAGGTGAGAAATGCCTCTTTTTGGCCCCTGCAGCTGCAGCAAGCACAGCTGGGAGAAAGATTCATGGCCCCCGGCTGAGAACAGACAGACACACAGACAGACTCTCTGAAATATATCAGAGATAGCTCTCCCTTTTTCCACCCCTGCCAGCCCAATGGGGTTATAGCTGTCCTGGTCCCCATCACTGGCCCCTTGCTGCCCCCCCGTGGTCATTCTGCAGTATAACTCCCTTCTGCCAGGCCTCTCCCTTTCCATTTCATGATAAATATTTGAATTCAACGCACATCCCATTGTCCTGGCACAACCAAACCTGACCTTGCTTTAAGTTAAGTGGAAACTGCATGGTCCTAGCTCTTGAACAAGTTCTTGAACAAATGGACTCACAGATGGAGAGACACCCATTTCTAAAATGTATGACAAGATCAATAATATACAACACGCTACCCAGTGCACACTTCCCAGGGCTCCAGTGGCAATTTAAAGGGCTTAGGGCTCCAGTTGCTGCAGTTGCTTCTGAAGCAGCCGCATCAGCAAGAAGCCTTTGAACTTTTTAAGTCTTTGGGCCCAGAGTCATCTTTTCTATTTGCCACCCCCTCATCAGCAGCTCTGCCTACAGGGAGCACAGAGAACCTGGCAAGAGAATTCTTCCGAAGTTTTAAGCTATTTGGAAGGAAAATACTACATTTAGTTAGACTAATTAATATTGCCAATGTCTCATTCTCTCTCTTCCTCTCCCCAAAAAGTCTGTTAACCTTAACAGATAAATGAATGGTGAACATTCACATGGAAAACTATGGGCCAATTCTATAGGTGCAATTATGAAGCCCAGTAAAATAAGGGCAGGTATTAAAATCATGATTTAAAGTCACCCCATATAATATTATTCTGTAAAAACTGTTTAAGAAATGGCAGCTAAGTTTTAAACAACAAAAACATTCACTTAGATGCAAGACCTGAATCCTAAGCGGAGTCAAGGACAAAGCTAGATCTTAATATACGTTTGAACATTAAAGACTTAAGATAATACTATTTGATATTAGTTCTGCTCTTGAGGTATTTCAGCCATTAATTGCACAGCTATCTAAGGGATTCCACGTGTTAAAGTAGGTGTTGGATAATGTATCAGGCTTAAATTTGGATTTAGGATCTTAAGGTACAAAATGGAAGATTTAGGCCAGAAATAGCTAGCAATTAATTTCAGACAGTAACTGGTAAACCAAAATATCTGTATTAGAATATACACTGATGAAAGATAACAGTTACTGATTCTGATCAAATTTAAATGGTAGTTTTGGATATTTATTATTTTTATGGATATTTATTATTTTTATTATCAGTGCACCTATGAGTCAAAATCACAGACCAGAATGTGTGAAGTGATGTACAAGCACAGACTAAGAAGATACATTGTAAGATTTTGGCTGGTTAGGAATTAAGTAGGAGACAAGATAAAACAGACAGATGCAGACCAACAGGTGGGCACGTATAGGGTGATAATGAGACAATATTATCTAAACAGACCACACAAATAAGGAGAGGAAATGGTTAGAACACACAAGTATCATGACTAATGAGGAAAATGTCCTCAATTCCACAATTGTTTTATTATGCTATGAGTGGTAGGTTTGCTTAGTTGGGATTAAAGAAAGAAAAGAGAAGGGAAGCAGAGAGGAGGGAGTAGAAGGGACAAGCTTAAGTGAGGAGACAGTGAGGAGGCAGGGTGCAGAGAGAGGGTTGGAACAAATAACCAATCTGTGCAATGCAGAGAAAGTCAGAGGATAGTTTTGACTGGACTGTTCAGGGGTCTTTATTTTAACTGCTGCCGCCTCTAGCATCTGGATTCCCTGGCTGGCTGATATCTGCAGTTTTTCTACACCACCACATGGCGATGGTATAAGGAGATATCACCTAGGACTTAGTGCCCCAGAGGATGTGTGGAAAGTTTACCCTACACAGTTCTAGGTTCGCCCCAGCTGGGCCCTTCAGTACTACCAGTTGTAATCTCCAGCATTCTACAGTGTACAATAGATTTACCAAGTTAATTCACATAAGCTAAAATTCTAAATGAGGACAAGGCAGTTTGTAATTTTCACATGAATTAGTAGATGTCATGGAACACACCTCTATTCACATCCCACATATCAGTGTAATTAAGTTTGTAAAAGGTACAGCTTGTAAGTTATCAAGTTACCAAGAACAGAGAGACATAAACACATGAGGGACCTGGAAACATGAACGAGGAGAGAATGGGTCATAGAAAAGATCAGCTCAGCCTCTGAAGTGAAGAATTTTACTTGAAACAAGGACGGGGGTGAGGGTTAAGGAGTTATGTTCTGTAATAATTTATCTTTGTGTATTAGGTTTAACTAGTGTGTTTTGTTTTATGTTGGTGTAGTAATTTACTTTGATCTCGTAATGGGGGGAGGACCAATGGCGGTGCATACCTCTCTTTTACTGAGAAAGAGAGTGATCTCTATGGGTACGTCTAGAGTACATGGCTCCGTTGACGGAGCCATGTAGATTTGTTTGTTCGGCAAAAGGAAATGAAGCCGCGATTTAAATAATCGCGGCTTCATATAAATTTAAATGGTTGCCACGCTGAGCTGACAAACAGCTGATCAGCTGTTTGTCGGCTCAGCGTGCTAGTCTGGACTCTCCCCTGTCAACATGAAAGCCCTTTATCGACCTCCCCGGTAAACCTCATCCTACGAGGCATAACGGGGAGGTCGATAAATGGCTTTCAGGTCGGTGCGGGAGCGTCCAGACTAGTGTACTGAGCTGACAAACAGCTGATCAGCTGTTTGTTGGCTCAGCGCGGCAGCCATTGAAATTTAAAGGAAGCTGCAATTATTTAAATTGCGGCTTCATTTCCCTTTGCCGATCAGCCTAATCTACATGGCTCCATCGATGGAGCCATGTAGTTTAGACACACCCTATGAGTTTTCTCTGTGTAAAACTTTTATTCAGAATCAGAAGGATTTATCTGGTGTTTTGGTCCCTTTTGAGGGCTGTGTTCCCAGGTTCTTTCAAGCTCTTATAGCTGAGCTCACTCAGAGCTGAGGTGTTATCAGCATCTGTATTACTCTGCTGGAGTGGGGTGGAGAGGACTGTTGCCCTAATTGTATGCCTTTCCTTGGGGAGACTTAAACATCTGGTGCAGCAGGACAGGGTGGTGGGCTCCACAGAGGACATGTAGGTGGGCTCAGTGGTACGATCAATACTTTGGATGACAGTCTGAAGGGAATTTCTGTGATCCAATCCATCACAGTGGGATATCAGATTTAAAGATTCAGGGTTTAACCAAATCTCTAGGATTTATGGGTAGGGCCTTTACCGAGGGGAAGATTATCCTTCCTCTGCCCGCTGTGGAGGGTTTCTCACCTTCCTTTGGAACAACCATTGTTAGTGAACAATCAGGACTAGTGATCAGAGTGGTCAGACCTAGGAGTTAGAAATAGGCCAGGATTAGGAGCCAACACTCAGAACTGTGCTACCAGGATTGAGGCAAAGTAGATGCAGAGGAACAAGCAGGCACAGGTGGTGTCACACCCATAAACAAACATTTTCAGAAGCCACCATGTAGCTTGGTTTAGCAGCTGATCTGGTGACTCTTTCCACCATTATGGTGGTGAAGTCAATCATGCTCCCTATTAAAAGTTAGCTTTGCTAGATAGGTTTCCCAGGGTATGTCTACATAAGCCCCCTAGTTCGAACTAGAGAGGCTAATGTAGGCATTCGAAATTGCAAATGAAGCATGGGATTTAAATATCCCGGGCTTTATTTTCATCTTCCCATCTGGGCGCCATTTTTAAATTCCCTTAGTCCAAACTAATTGCCCGTGGCTACACGCGGCAGTCAAACGCTAACTCGAACTAAGTCCTTAGTTCGAGTTAACTGTTACACCTCATTCCACAAGGTGTAACAGTTAACTCGAACTAAGGACTTAGCTCGAGTTAACATTTGACTGCCGCTTGTAGCCGCAGGCAGTTAGTTCGGACCAAGGGGATTTAAAAATGGCGCCCAGATGGGAAGATGCAAATAAAGCCCGAGATATTTAAATCCCAGGCTTCATTTGCAACTTCGAATGCCTACATTACCCTCCCTAGTTCGAACTAGGGGGCTAGTGTAGACATACCCCCAGAGACTGGCTGCGCTCCTGTTCTGATTCCTGTTGGAAGAAGGAAACTAGCTTAGAACAGTGGTCCTCAATGTGGTGCCCATGGGCACCATGGTGCCCGCCAGGGCATTTGTGCATGCCCGCCGACAACCTGAGCCGGCCCCGCCCCCGGCGCATGGCGCACTGGAGGCGCTGGCCCCAGGGGCACATGCTGGCAGCCCCAGCCCCGGGGCACATGCTGGCATGCGGCACCGGTGCCGGCCCCAGGTGCACGGCTCAGGCGGCAACGCCAGCCCCGGGCTCATGGCACAAGCTGCTCAGGCGGCCCCAGCTCCGGCCCCGGCCCTGAGGCACATGCCGGCGTCGGGTGCAAGGGCATCCCCACCCCTGGCATGCCCTAGGACGCGCGGCCCCGCCCCCGGGCACCCGGTGCATGAGTGGTCCCACCCCCGGGTGCCCAGGAGCCTCTAAAGTTTGGGGACCACTGCCTTAGAATGATCCCAGATCTGATCCAGTATGGAAACTCCCATCTTCTCATAAAGTGGGAGAAGTTCCCATGAGCTCACTATTTGCATATTTGGGCCCTATTTTTATATATATTCTGATTTTGCCTGTAGTGAGTGTTATTAGCTTCATTTTATGGAGTGGGTAAGCAAGGTTAAGAAAGATAACAGCATTTACCTGGGATTAAAATGATTTGTATTAGATAAGGTAGAAATAAAAAGATCTTGGCCCAAATCCTGTTTCTGACATTGACTTGGTCATTGACCTTGAAAAAATCTCTGAAGATTAAGACTTTCTTGATAACTAATGTCTGTAAATAAAAACAAAGTACAGGCTGAACCTCCAAAATCAGTGACTCTCTGGTCCAGCAACATCCGTGGTCCGGTAGGTCCTACCGGACCACGGATGTTGCTGGACCAGAGAGCCCTGTAGCCCGGCAGTGCAAACCAGCTGGGAGCCTCATCCCCCAGGAGTCCTGGCCAGCAGGGCAGCAGTGGCACCAGTGAGGCCCATCACCCTGAACAGGCGGGGCAGCAGTGGGACAGCCAGCAGCAAAATCAGGGCAGCCAGCAAGCCCTGGCCCTGGTGATCCCAGCGGAGCACAGCAAAGGCAGAGCAGCTGTCAAACCCCATCTTGGGGATCCCCAGAAGACTGCAGGAGAAGCAGTGCCAGCAAGCCATGTCCTCAGGACATGACAGAAGTGAGGCATCTGGCAAGCCCCATGCCCAGGGATTCCTGGCAGAGCGTGACAGAAGCGACTCAGCCAGCAAATCCCGTCCCCGGAGATTCCCAGTCGGGCAGGGGAGAAGTGGGGCCACAGTGGCTGGGGAGCTCTGTCCCAGTTGGATGGTGGAGAAGCGTAGCTCCAAGGACCAGAACCCAAGTCCAGGCCCTGAAGTCTGGAGCCCAGTGGCAGTGGGGTCAGAGTGGAGCCAACTGCAGGGAGGGGGAGCATCCTGGGAGGCCGGTGGCAGGGGACCTCCCCATATCTGGCAAATTCCCTCATTCAGGCCAGGTCAGGTACCGAGGGTGCCACATAAGGGAGGTCCAACAGTCCAACCTGTATTTTTGAAGTCAATAACAAGACCCAGAAAGAATCTGGATTACCTTTTTTCATTTATTTAAGGCCTCATCCAATGCACACTGGACTCAGCGGTTGTCTTTTCAGCAAATTCAATGAGTTTGGAATCAGACTTTCTAGCCTTCTCCAGAATTCATAAATCCGAACTTTCAAGTGAAGGTGTCTGTCTAGTCTTAACATTACTCATTATGAATTTTTGTCCCTGAAAATTGTGGAAAACCTCTGAATTTTGGAAATAGACGATTGTGCAAAATGAACAACATAGAAATTACACTACTGGGTCAGACTAAATGTCTACATAGCTCAGTATCCTCTTTTCCAACAGAGGTCAGTGCCAGGTGCCCCAGAGGGAGTAAACAGAACAGGTACCATATTTTAGCAAATATGCCCCGCACCGGAATAAACCCCGTGGTTTTTCCGAATTGAATAAAAAAAAATCTTGCATATCCCGCGCACATGTATAACCCACAGGGTACACAGGACTTTTCTTTCAAACTGTGCCGGGGTATATTAGCTAATTTATGGAGCCGGGGGGGGGGGGAGGGGAGGAGAGGGGAAATTAGCCAACCTAAATGCTCTGGTTCCTGCGGGCACTCACCGTCCCGATTCCTGCGCAGCCACCAGTCTCCAGCCTCCGGATGGGGGAGTGCTCATCATCCTGGTTCCTGGGGCTGCACAGGAACTGGGGTGTGAGTGCTCCCCCACCCCTTCCTGCGACTTCACAGGAACCGGGGGGATGAACGCTCCCCCACCCAGAGGCTGGAGGCTATGCAGGAACTCACCAGGTGAGTGAAAAAATATTGTATACCCCGCACCCGAGTATACTCCTTGGGGGCGGGGCGGGGTTTGTAAAAACACATAGAACCCACAGGTTATATGCGCTAAAATACAGTAATAATCAAATGATCCATACACTAGTGCTCCTTACCAGTGCCTGACAAAGAGAGAGACTAGGAGACACCATCCCAAAGCATGAGCTTTTTGATTTTTGTATGCAATTTCACCCACCTGCATTGATTAAATTAATTGTAAACGACTAACATTCCACAATGAAGATGTGACAATAGAGTCTTATGGGTATTTTTCTAATCACAGTCTGAACGTCACAATGATGGTTCCACCTGGCATAATTATGTACCTCTGTGCTTTATCCCACTCTTTAATTGATTTGTCTTTTTTTCTTTGATCATGAATAAAAGCTAGAACATGTTGCAGCCAGGATAGATGTATTTGCCTGCATTGGTGAAAGTTGTTTCTTTTTTAATGGGAAAGGAAGAATTGGCCACATGTTAAAAAGAACACAATGCAGTTTTGTTGTTCTTTTATTTCACAATTTTCAAAATGTAATGATTGCTTTCGGGTAAAATTCAAATCAATGCAGCACTTATAACCTAATAACAGGTTATAGATTGTTATCCAATATATAATTTGTTACACAGTCTATCTGGCCTCTATTTATTGAGTCATTAAAATTTGTTTTTATAAGGTAAACATTATGTGAGTGGGGCATAACAAAGAATAACCTTTCATACATACCATGCTATAAATTAAATTACCCTTAAATGAAATCATTAATCAAGTGGCTGCAGCCTAATGAGACCAAAATAGGCAGACAAGAACAGCTTGAAATCTTTCTTCAAGGGACAACTTCATATTTATAGAATCACAGTTTATTCCATATAGTTTTATAGACTGGTTGGGTGGCTCCCACACATTTTTTCCCAAGCTACAGAATGGTGTATTGGTATTTCAAGAATAAGTATATTTCATCATGCCATAAACTACAGTTGACTGTGGAAATATAAGGCTAGATGAGCAATAATATACTGTGCCTTGAGTAGCAAGTAGGGAATAATTACACAAAAAATGATCTGGGGTGTGCTTCAGAAAGTTGCTTCTTATTTCCTCCATGGTCACCCAGAATGCTGGGGGAGGGAAACAGATGAGGAGTAATATCCCAGAAATGAATCTATATTATTATAAGCATAACTGATGAAAATAACTTCATTATGCAAAAATTCAGATCCTTTTAATGCTAGCTCCTCCTCAGCTTCCTCTCTGCAAACAGAAATTTAGTTTAGGGTCATTAGAGACTGAACTCTATTTCAAGATTTAAAAAAGTGGAGTTAAAATCAACATACAGAGGTTTATTGATAGAAGGGTTTACAACTATTTAGATTTGTATATGTCAACACACCCATGACATCCATGCCGTAGCCTGTATCTGAGAGTATGTTTGAAGGCTGATGGACAATGATTCATATAGTAAGCTTTTGCTTTTTTTGTTGCAGCTGTGAGAGATGCTCTTTTTAAAAATACGAAAGCTAGATGAAGTACTGAGTACAGACACTGAACGTGCATGCTGTATAGGCTTGTAGAGTGTGCTACATGTCCATAGCTTTACATATGATAAAGAAATGCCCATGCCAGATTTTGAATTCCATCCTCATCCCTTTTCATTGCTGTCTGTTCCTTTCCTTTCCATATTTCCACACTTATTCTTATTCAAGTACCATTAAAGGCCAGTAAGGCACTAGATTGGGTTGAGTGTGTATTGCTGAAAGACCTACTTTGTTGGATTTGGGTAACAGTCCTGACCTGCATCTATTGTAGTATAATTGTTGTGTATGATTGTCAGGAGCTTTGAACAGGAATACAGTCTGAACCTCTGTAGTCTGGCACTCTCTGCTCCAGCAACATCTGTGGTCCAGCATGATTTTAGTCAGCTGGATGTCCACTTATCACAGGTGTGGCCTACTTTCTCATGGTCCCATAAATTTTGTTTGCAGCTACAACACTTGATTCTCAGTGTTCTGTGCTATGTAGCTCTAATTTACCACTAAATATTTTCTAAGGTTACGTCTACACTCCCAGTTTTGCTGGCAGTGAGTATGCAAATGAGCCACAGATTAGCATATCACCAACCTCATTTGCATAATTTATACACAAATGATTTTTGTGGGGAAAAAAGGTAGTGTGGACTTTTTTTTGTGCAAAGCCCCCCCTTTCCACAAGATCTTTATGCCCCAAAAAAGGAGGTTTACTGATTTTGCGGAAAAAGGGTTTTTGTGCAAAAAGAAAACATCCACACTGCTTGTATTTGCATAAAAACACCTAGGCAAAAACGGATCAGCAGAAAATATGCAAATGTGATCGCGACTCATGCAAATGTGTCCTTCATTAGCATATTTTTTGCCGAGAAAACTCGTAGTGTAGATGTAGCCTAAGAGCCTAGCAAACAGTGGAAGTGTTGGTAATGCTGCTAGACAATATTGACCTCCCATGGTTTGGCAAATTCTCTGGTTTGGCACCAGTCAGGTCCTGAGAGTGCCAGACTAGAGAGGTTCAACCTCTATTTTAAAACAGCTAAAACTACAGAGGTACCTGGCTCCAACACAGGTAAGTTCTTGACATGTCATTAGTTTACATGCAATCAAAATCTGACCCAGACTGTCCTAACCAGCATAATCATTGTGGCCCCCGCTGTGCATAGAGGGCAGGATGTAGGGGACCAGTTATAGTATGCTGTGGGTCACTGTTCCGTAGAGATTCCTAACACTTACCATGGGTGGGGTTGTTCAAGGGTTATGCCCAGGAAATCTGCAGCTATCCAGACCCCCAGGCAAATCACCTCTCCTCCAGGCAGTGTGCTGAGTAGCAGCAGCAGTAATTATACTACACAATGCCTTGAGGGCCAATGAGTGTTCCTTTCCTCATTCCTGCATACATGTGTCCTTTCTAGGAGCATATGTTTAGTGATTAGCATCTAAACTGTTTTACTGATTTAATGGGAGAAGTCTCATGACTAACATTATACACAGTATTATTAATTTCTAATATTAATAGCCATGCTTATTACTGTAGTGCCTAGGGACTACCCAAAGGTGGAGCCTGGCTATGCTAGACACTGTAAACAAATGAGTCCCTGTTCCAAAGAGATTACAGTCTAAATACATAAGTGATTGGCTGGATCAAGGTTATGATCCTGCCTCTGTACACCTGCCAGAAAATGATCAATAGCGAATAGCCAAACCATACTGTTGTAGGCAGTTTGCTTCTCCAGACCAACTTTTGCTGGTTGGTTTGTTTTACTTTATTTGTACACTGCTATACATTTAAGCAAGTGTGTATAAGATTTACTGACTCGGGATTTTTGCTTAATGCTTTATGCATATTTGCATTTGCAGGGGTTTAAAAAACAGGGTAATATAAGGTGATGTGCAGAAATAATGTGCTGTCACGGTAATGTAAACAACCAAAAATGTCATTTGATTTAGGACATGTAAATATTCTCTGTCTTATAACAAGATAGGCTTAAACTATATCAAACTCTGCTAAACAATAGCAAGGACATTTCAAAATGAACAAACCATTCCAAACAGGTATGCTATCCTGGAGGAAGGACATATCATTGTCAAAGGACGAAAAATGCTTCTTGATATAGGGCCTATAAATCTGTACTCATTGTGAGTCACTTGAAGTAATCTACAAAACCATTGTTATATGCATGATGGGGTAATTGTAACATAGATGGAAAGATTTTGAAGCATCTCTGATGCTTCTAATTCTCTATGAGCACTGTAGGCCTTTGAAAAGCTTCCTTTTCTAAAAGGAAACTAAAAGATGACAGTATAGTAAGTGTGTAAGTAATTCTTGGTATAGGTAATTTATAGGTACTTCTGGGAAAGATGTTTCTACTTGGCAAGTGATATAGCCTTGACTCATGTATAAATATTACAGAGCCTACATGAAACTGTACTGAATAGAGTTATATTCAGATCTTTGTGGGCTTACAACCATAATGCAATAGCCTTGAAAGGCACCGGAGAATGTGCACACAATGGATTTGTGTTCTGGTATGTTTAAAATGTTTTCCATAACACAAAAAGAATGAAAACATGCATTTACAGAAGAGCAATACAATGAACTAGGAAAGCATGAAAAACTTAATTTAATTGGGTTATTTAATAACAAATTAATTCTAGGTTAATTTTATATCTAGGTTATGTTGTGGTAGGATCCTTATGCACTTTATAAACTCTAAATACATTTTTATTCTTACATCCACTTGGAGGATTTTGATCTCAATACTTCACTCCCTTTTCTTGATGAAGGAAAAACAATATGAGTTGAATCCCATGACCGACATCAATAAGATTTCTCTTCCTCTTTAAAAATAGAACTTTAGAGTGGTGAATCTCAGAAGAGAATTGTGCCTTAAACACTGAACTCATTTCACCCACCACTGCAAGGCTGTCATATTGAGGCTTAAAAACAAGCAGCTGTTTAAATAGTGTACAGACATGCTATACAACTTGTGACGGCACGTTGGGGGTCCCCCGTCTCCTGCACCCCGAAATGGCACAAACAGACTGCACCAGCCGGTGGAATAGAGGAAGTTTATTGCCTCTCCAGGATACAGTACAGCACAGATGTAATCTGGTCCCAGAGCTGGGCTAGGATGCCTCAGGCCCCCCTGAGATGGGGGAGACTGGGCCCCTAAACTCCAGCCCCTTTCCCTAGACTGTCTCCTCCATGCTCCCAGACACCAACTAACCAACACTCTTTCAGCCCTGCCCCCCAGCCAGGGCAGCATTCTACCTTCCTTTGTTCCTCTCCATGGAGGGTGTCTGGCCATACCGGTTGAGAGGTCCCTTTGCATAGTGACTTATCCTGTTTTGCTGGGTCGTGGTACCCACGGCAGCCAGTGGGGGTTTATGGAACTAGAAGGGAGTTTACCTGAGTATTTTGATCAAAATCCAGTCTAGGTAAGAATCTTTCAAATATCCAAAGCTTGAGGTAACATCAGTTTCATTATCTCGCATATTAATATGGTTTCCTGACTCTGGTCAATTTCAATTTGTTTCATGGTAGATATTTTAGTACACACTTGCTGTGATGGCTTTTTATAAATTTCCTCAGAACTCTGTTAAATTTGTCAATTTTGTTTCAAAAATCTGCTATCTAGCATTTAGACTTGGGTAGACAATAAGTAGCCCATGGGCCAGAGATGGTTCACCAAGGTGTGTCCCTGACAGGCTGCCAGCCGCTTGATTTACTTGCTCACTCACGCTGGCTGCTGATCAATGTTCCCATCCAACGGGAACTGTGAAAAGTGGTGGCTCAGCCCACACTGCTTCCCACAGTTCCCATTGGCTAGGAATGGCGAACAGTGTTCAATGGGAGCTAAGAGCAGCCATACCTATGGATGAGCAGGTAAATGAAGTGTTTAGTGACCCTCCAGGGTCTAACCCTGGCGAACTGTGTCTAGCCCAAGGGGCACTTATTGCCCACCCCTCATTTAGACAATAGGACTACACATATGAATAAGTGCTATCTGACATACCTGAGGTTTGCAGAAAATGGCCTGAATGAGACAGGTAAATGTTTAATCTTTTACTGTTCTTTCTTTTATATATACCTGAACAGGTAGCTTAGTGTTCTGCTAGTTCCCCTTCAATAAATCACTACATATTTTAATATAGGGCATGTCTAGACTACCTTCAGCTTCCAAAAGAAGATATGCAAATTCGGTGCTAATTTGCATATCATCTTCAGATCTCTTTTTCGGAAGAGGTTTTCCTAAAAAAAAGCAGTCTAGATGGGGTTTTTCGTGTAAAACCCTCCCTTTTTTGAAAGAAACCTTATTCCTCAAAAAAGGAGGTTTATAGAGTTCTTTCGAAAAAGAGGGGTTTTGAGCAAAACCCCCCATCAAGACTGCTTTTTTTTTAATCTCTTTCAAAAAAGGGATCAGAAGAAGATATGCAACTTAGCGCCGAATTTGCATATCTTCTTTCGGAAGCCGATATACACGCCCATAGAAAGAGTCTAAATTAAAGTTCTGACTAAATGGGTATTTAAAAAAGGCTTCTCAGAGCAGTGATGGAACAAGAAGTCAGATTCAGGTTCTGTTTCCTTCTCAATACAAAATTTCATAGGTGAAAAAAAGAAAGCAGAATGAAAAGCAGATTCACTCTCTAAAAGTGTCCTCACCAGGTATTAAGCCATGCGGCCCTGGAGAAAGTGAGTTGCTCACTTAAAATGAAGGGTTAGGATTTTCTGGTGGTCTGGTAGGAAGGAGCTTTTGCTCCTTTCAGGTGCCCCTACAAAGAAGAATATAGAAGATAAGATGATTGCTCAGGGGTGGGCAATAATTTTCACAGGGGTCCACTGAATTAATTTTGCTATGTGGTCACAGGCTGTCTCCATCATCCTCAGGAAGAGGTGGGGCCTGGCACAGAAGGGGTGGGGCTAAGGAATAGCCTACCCCCAAAGTTGTCTGGGGTGGGAGGCTTTGAATTAAAAACACACAAAAGGGCGCATACCCTGCTGCTTCTGCATTGTCTGGCAGCCACCCAGGATTCCTGCAGCTATTTAAAAGGCTCATGGCTCTGGCCCTGCCTGGGTAGTGCCATGACCATGAGCCATTTAAATAGGATCTTGCTGCCTTAGCCATTGCCTGGAAATTTGGTGGCACAGGCAGCAAGATATAAATAGAAAGTGGCCAGAAGCAGTCAGATATGAGGCAGGTCAGATCCATCCCCTAGGCCACATCTTGTCCAGCCCTGGTCTAGCTCAATCCCTAGGTAGGTCAGCTTAGTAGCCGGCCCTTCTGTTGCGTTTCAGTACATATGGTTTGACCACAACACTAGGTCTCTACATATTAATCATTACTAAGTAAGACCATCCTTATTGTTCTTGCCTTGGCTAAATATAAAAAGCATTTTCTCCAAATATAACCACATCAGTTTTTTATCTGGCATAAATAAGCATGACTCCATCGAAGTCTAGGAATCTATGCCAATTTACCCCAGCATAGGATGAGTCCCATTGCATTTGTTGTAATAAAATAATAAAATAAAATACCTGCAGAATGATAAGCTGAAGTTCATATCTCTTTGGTGTGGCTATGGAGGGGAAAAAAACATTCCCAAATACTTATTATTATTCAAACTAAAATTCTGTCTAACATGGTCAGAATTTATATAAATTGTTTGCTGCATATACAGCAGATGCAAATGTATTAATACGCACATCCATGACTTGGGCTGAGTGCAGTATAATTATCAGGAAAGAAAATCAATTAAAACAAATAATCTGTCAAGTGCAAAATGGGAGTCCAGTAGTAATTAATGTAATAAAATGTATTTATGTTTTTCTCTATTGCCTTTGCTTGTTTGGGGATAGTTGATATGGGCTGCTTTCAGAATGCACAAACAGTTCACATGTGGTTTCAAGGAAACAGAATGGATTTTGAAAGAAAGTCATTCATAAACAATTAATCTTAGTAATAGAATTACACCATAATATTTGAGCAGTGGGAAGATATAACTACAAGGTATGTGAAATGACTTAGAAGGCACTAGAAGTGATTTTAAATTTCTACAAAAAAAGGCATATTTTCTTGTAGACGGAAAGAAATTAGATGTAAGTATTGCCAATATTCTGCCAATGCTCTTTATTTTCTAAACATTTGCTTTATTCAGGTCAAATTAACACATTTTATATATATATTCAATAATATGGCTTATAGTAACATATGCTTCATTTGTAATCCTCAATTTAAAAGCAAATTGCAATATTTTGTAATCTAGATGCGGCAATAGGTTTATGCAACTTGCTATAGTGTACCTGTTAAGAAATCAAAACTGCACTTAATGCCTGCGTTGTAACAAGCTATTTAGGTAAGACATGGCTACGTAACCTTTATTAAACACAAACTCATTCAGAGGCAACTGATTGGGGAAAACCATGTGACTCCCTGAGCTCATAAAACGGCCTGGAGTATCCCCCTCCCCCCCCCCCCGCCTTCACTGACTAGGGCTCACCGCTGCTCTTCCCCCCTACTTATCCTTACTCTGCCCTCTTCCTGCCTCTTCCCCCAACTGAAGAGGCCTGGGTGACTAGCAGGGCTGGCATTAGCAGCCGGGTGCCGGTGCCAGCAGCAGAGGTCCGTCCCACCTCATGCTCACCAGCAGTAGAAGGGGAAGTGGAGCAAGATTGCTCTGCTCCTGCTGGAGAGTGTAGAGTAGTCCCACCATCTACCACAGAAGTTTCTGGCTGGCCTTTCCCATCATGACATTCCAGGAGCATGTGACCCCTCATGACCTCAAGTGTTGCCCCTGACATTATTTATTATTAGAATTTCAGTGGACATCATCAGCCCTTTTGTGGACTCGATCTTTGTCCTGTTTGGGATACTGAGTTTGGACAAATAAGCACCAACAGATTTTAAAACCCTCAACACTCACCCGCTGATTTCTATAGGTGTGTGCATTATTCACACTACTATACAAAGTTGAACTAGGTGGTGCAATTTACACACAGTTTTGTATAGTGGTGGAACGGTGCTCCATGAGAGACTGGGGCTCAGCCAGCACCATAACTCATTAGGCTGCTGGGTCTTTGCATCAAACTTAAGGTGCAATGTGGATTGTTTCTTGCTATGCACTGGCACAGGGGGGCCGGGCCAGGGGCTAACTTCCTGCACACTTTTGTCCTCCCTCCACTGCTCTGGATGGAGCAATTACAGGACAGACCCTAGTGACAAAGCCTGTTATTATGATTGGCCATTGCTTGGATTACACAAGGGGTGGATGGAAAGGTCCAGGTACAAGGCACCCATTCCTTCCTGCACACTAATACAAAGGCTCATCCTAGCCTGGCTTTTACCTTTTAAGAATATTCAGAATGAAAAGATGCCTGACATTTATGGCTTACCAAATTCAGAGGGGAGGAAGAAAGGAGAAAGGAAAAGTTGTGGCATTTTGAAAATGTGCATGTCCCGTTGCTATCCTTGAGGAGTCTATTATTTGCAATGTGAACATTGGGCCATACTGTGCTGATTTCTCATCAAAGGCCCTGCCAGAGTTACAAAGAGTTGCTTTAGTTTAGTTGCAGGCTTTGGTGTGCAATAAGATTTCATATCCATATATCAACTGAGTCTTTTTTATTTGTTTTTGCTATGCAAAAATATCCTTCCTTGGCTGCAGAGGGCCTTTTGGCAGTGGCATGGGTGGCCTTCTATTTTGGATAGAAGACAAGTAAATGGAGGTGGGAGTGATACACATGATGTGTGCTGTGCATCATAGAAGGCTAACTACATTCCATGCATCGGTGCATAGAAGGAGGTGGGGTACGAGAGATCCCTCAGCTGTGGAAAGGTCTGCAAATAATATATCTGCAACTGGAGAAAAGTGTAGAAAATATACCTACTAAATGCAGAGTTCCACAGCTTTGTTTGGTGAAATGAGACATTCTAGTCTTTGCTCATTCATTTCATTGCTGCTCCACCTTAGGGATGTACTGCTGCCCATCACCAGAGTATCAGAAAGTCTTCTGCACAAAATGGACGGTCATTAATGAAGCCCTTTTTGTTCTTTCACTACTATGTCTCCTGACTCTTGCTCCAATAATCAGCCTTTTCTTTTTCTGGACTGCATCTCCATCCAATCCTGCTGTTCTGCAGATTTGATTATTATGTTTGGGAGCTTCCGTTGCTACTGGATTAGCTAGAATCCGATAGAGAACATCTAATTTAATCAATCTCTTTAAAATGCTGAAATGGATTATCCCACTCACACGTTTCCTTTTCTATCTCTTAAGAAATTACTTTCGCTAAACCTAATTCAGATGTGAGCTAAAATCACTTGCTGCTTCCAGTTTTCTCGGTATTATCAAAAGAGATTCTAAATTTTACTAATAGGAACAATTTCCATCTGCTAAAGAAGAATGACATTACAAAGATTAGCATTGTAATTTGAGTCACTTACTTTTTAAATAATAAACCCTGAGCTCAAAAAGTTTACCTACTGGCATGTATGTTTAAATAGTGTTTGCGGTTTTATCCTCGGGGACAAAGATAGCATCCATGTATTGCTCAGTTAGTAGTAGACAGCTTGGTTAGCTTCAGGAGATACAGACCTGCCTGGTTTGTATTTATATTATTTAGTATTTCACTTAGTATCATTTCCAGATGGTTCAAACTCACCTAACCCATAAGAATTCATGTCGCATTGCTTTTGGTAGAAATTGACCTAATCTTCTTATTTATCACTTTTGCAGCAATATTTGTCTATTATAAAATCTAATATCTCCTCACAGCTGTCTGAAAAAATCTGAAGCTAAGAATTTGTATTCATGTTGCATTAATACTCTTTGCCAGGCTGAAGACCCGGACGTTATTAAGCTGACAAAATTCCAGGTTCTGGCCTAGGAAGTAACATTAATCCTATTTTCACTTTTTATTTTGTTACAAACTATGATACATAAATTCATGAGCTCAGAGTGATAGGCGGTCTTGCTTCCCCCCCCCCCCCCACACACACACACACTTTAAAGGAATTTCTCAGCATCTGGTTCAAATGAGCATCTCACCAGCAACTCATAAAAGTGACTAAACTCTTCTGATCTTTTGCAGCTCCACCCATCCACTTTGCATAGAAAGTTAAAAAGCAGAATCTGATTTATACATTTTACTGATGCAAGTGAACTTGGAGGCCATTTGGTACAATGTAAATCCCTCTCCTTCAGATTTTTGTTTCTTAGTTTGAAATTCTAGGACAAGATGTCCAACTCCAAAGTGTAAGACTCCCGAGTCTGATGAAATGCATCCCAGGATACTCAAGGAGCTGATAGAGGAGGTATCTGAGCCTTTAGCTATGATCTTTGAAAAATCATGGCAGACAGGGTAGATTCCAGAAGACTGGAAAAGGGCAAATATTGTGCCCATCGATAAAAAGGGGAATAAGAACAACCCAGGAAACTACAGTCCGGTCAATTTAACGTCTGTCCCAGGGAAGATAATGGAGCAGGTAATTAAGGAAATCATATGCAAACACTTGGAAGGTAATAAAGTGATAGGGAATAGCCAGCATGGGTTTGTGAAGAACAAGTCATGCCAAACTACTCTGATAGCTTTCTTTGATAGGATAACGAGCCTTGTGGATAAGGGAGAAGCGGTGGATGTCATATACCTAGACTTTAGTAAGGCATTTGATACGGTCCCGCATGATATTCTTATTGATAAACTAGACAAATGTAACTTAGATAGGGCCATGATAAGGTGGGTGCATAATTGGCTGGATAACCGTAGTCAGAGAGTTGTTGTTAACGGTGCTAAATCCTGCTGGAAAGGGATAACAAGTGGAGTTCCGCAAGGGTCTGTTTTGGGACCCGTACTGTTCAATATCTTCATCAATGATGTAGATATTGGGATAGAGAGTACGCTTATTAAGTTTGCAGATGACACCAAACTGGGTGGGGTTGCAACTTCTTTGGAGCATAGGGACAGAATTCAAAATGACCTTAGCAAGTTAGAGAAATGGTCAGAGGTAAACAGGATGAAATTTAATAAAGAGAAATGCAAAGTGCTCCACTTAGGAAGGAACAATCAGTTCCATACATACAAGATGGGAAGCGACTGTCTAGGAAGGAGCATGGCGGAAAGGGATCTAGGGGTCATAGTGGACCACAAGTTGAATATGAGTCAACAGTGTGATGCTGTTGCAAAAAAAGCAAATATGATTCTAGGTTGTATCAACAGGTGTGTTGTAAGCAAAACTCGTGAAGTCATTCTGCCGCTCCACTCTGCACTAGTTAGGCCTCAGCTGGAGTACTGTGTCCAGTTCTGGGCGCCACATTTCAAGAAAGATGTGGAGACATTGGAAAGGGTACAGAGAAGAGCGACAAGAATGATTAAAGGTTTAGAGAACATGACTTATGAAGCCAGGCTTCATGAACTGGGCTTGTTTAGTTTGGAAAAAAGAAGATTAAGGGGGGACATGATAGCGGTTTTCAAATATCTAAAAGGGTGTCACAAGGAGGAAGGAGAAAATTTGTTCCTCTTGGTTACTGAGGACAGGACAAAGAGTAATGGGCTTAAAGTGCAGCAGAGGAGGTTTAGATTGGACATTAGGAAAAAATTCCTAACTGTCAGGGTGGTCAAATATTGGAATAAATTGCCAAGGGAGGTTGTGGAATCTCCCTCTCTGGAGATATTTAAGAACAGATTAGATAGACATCTGTCAGGGATGGTGTAGACGGAGCTTGGTCCTGCCTTGAGGGCGGGGGGCTGGCCTCGATGACCTCTCAAGGTCCTTTCCAGTCCTATTATTCTATGATTCTATGACTGTGTCAACCCATTGCTAACTGATTATTTAGTCTGCTTGGTACTTCATCAATAAGGTAGGATGAATAATGGCACAGAGGAAAGAAAGGTTGAGAACAAAAAGTCTGAGGAAGCTCAATTTGATGGAGACAGGACATGCCTTTAGGGTGGAAGACAGATCCTTGTAGAGGAGTCCTGAAGGGACTGTTCAGTATTGACTTTCCTAAGAAAAGTTATTATCTGAGAACTAGTAAGGCATTCAGGGAGCTGGAAAGATGCTGCTGGAGCTAATGTAACACCCTTAGGCTTCGTCTAGACTACAAGCCTCTTTCAAAAGAGGCTTTTTCGCAAGAATCTTTCAAAACAGCCTCTTTTGAAAGAGAGCGTCTAGACTGCAATCACTTCTTTCCAAAAAATGAGCCGCTTTTTTGAAAGAGAGCACTGAGGCAGTCTGGATTCTCTCTTTCGAAAAAGCCCTGTTTGCATTCAAGAACGCCTTTTTTTTTTGAAAGAGCACTTTCAAAAAGGCATTCTTCCTCGTAAAATGAGGTTTACTGCGGTTGAAAAAAAACTGCCACATTCTTTCAATTTAATTTCGAAAGAATGCAGCGGCCCTCTAGATGCAGGGGAAGTTTTTTCGAAAAAAGGCCACTTTTAGGCTATGTCTAGACTGCAAGCCTATGTCTTGACTGCAAGCCTATGTCTTGACTGCAAGCCTCTTTCAAAAAAGAGCGTCTAGACCACAACCAGTACTTTCGAAAAAGCAAGGTGCTTTTTTGAAAGAGAGCACCGAGGCAGTCTGGATGCTCTCTTTTGAAAAAGCACAGTTTGCATTACATAGCGCCTTTTTTCTAAAGAGCACATTTGAAAAAAGGCGTTATTCCTCATAAAATGAGATTTTCTGAAGTAAAAAAACTGCCACGTTCTTTTGATTTACTTTCAAAAGAACATGGCAGCAGTCTAGACGCAGGGGAAGGTTTTTTTTTTTTTTTTTTTTTTTTTAAAAAGGCCACTTTTTTCAAAAAAAACCTGTAGTCTAGACACACCCTTAGTTAAAGGGCACAAGGAGCCAGGGAGATTAGAAGATCTGTTGTAAATACTGAGTTCAAGGGGTTCAGGCTGGAGAAGTCAGGAGTGTCACTGTGCCCCAGTGGGTCACAGATGACAATACTGGGGTTCAGGACAACCTGCTGAGAAATAGGGCAGAAGTACCCCAGACCTATGATTATTCTGTTTTTAGATAATACCAAGCCATTAACAAATGTAATTTTTTGTCTCATCACATTATTTACCAATAATTAAACACAAATTCAGTCTTGTTAGGTATCCAGCCTTTGTCTCACCACCCAGATCTTGTCATAAATATAGGGTCCTTCTAATCCCAAGAGATCAGCCAATTAGCCGGATCAATATATAACTCAGACATTATCCAGTAATCACTCTGTTGCCAATCTAAACGTTACCAAAATATTTAAGGTTTATTGCTAAGAAAAAAAGAGTTAAAAGGTACATGATCATTTACATACAATAATTGCAAAGTTCTTATATCTGCTTTGTAGCAGTGAAGCTATAGACTGCTGGCTTGTCAAGTGTCTCTGGTAACTTCCAAAAGATTGCAAGGTCCTCAGTCTGTAGTTCAATATGTTCCTTTTAGTTGTAAATCCATAGTCCAGAGAATCAGGGCAGGAAATAGGCAAAATAGAGACATCTCAGAGGTTTTTTATATCCTTTGCCTTGTGCCTGGAAATTTACTGTCTCAAACAAATCTCAGAGCTTGTTTGTGGAAAGTTACTGGCCTAAGATGGAGTCAAGGATCACATGAGCATATCACATGTCCATGCTTTGATGAATCACAGAGGAAGCTATTGCCTGTATTCTGGCTGAGGTATAATAGTTTCTATTGGACCACAGCGACTATCTTATACTATGTATTCATTACTAAATAGGTGTGTGTGTTTTTCAGCAGGATATCACCTGATATATTCTGCTGTAAAATCCTAGTGAAGACAAGACACTTGTATTTTTTTACTGCAAGATAGCTTTTTCTTCATCTTCCCTCAATGCCCAGGAAGTGTACCACTTCTTCTTGAGGGAGTCACAGGATTATTATTGTGACCCTCTTGCAGAATTGCTCTAATGGATGACTGGTATAAGGAAATGCTCTGCCCAGCACTTAGGCTCCATGGCTATATTTAATGTCTACTTGTTCAATATCACTGCATGTTATGTTGGATTCCTTCTATACAGCCAGCCTCCCATGTGTGCTCTTATTTGCTTTGCCTAGAATGCTTTATAGGCTGAACACATGATTCCTTTCCTCCCCCCTCCAGAATATAAAGTGAGAGTGTGTGGAAAAAATATTCATTTAACAAAATAGCCTTAGCTTGTTTTTTGAGTAAGAAAAGTTACGAGAAAGTTACCAGAAGAATTAGCAATAAATCCTAGTATGAGATGATGGAAGCCAGATTTTCAAGTTGGCCAAGTACTGGAAGGAATCATAAATGAGTGATATAAGAAACAGAAGGATAATTTCAGAAGTAGGAGCAATAAACAGCAAATGAGATTCCAGGCAGGTAAATATGTGATATGTCTACAAGCCAAGAACACTAAAAAGAGAAGGATAATCTCAGTAAATGATACATTCTTGCTACATACTGATTAGAGGGAGAAAGAAAGAGAGAGAGATTTGTGTGTAATTGTAAAAAAAAAGCACCTTAGCTGGATGCATGGCTCTAGAGTAGAAGACAAGTATTAGAATGGAAGTGTTAGATATAGCACAAATCAGCAGACAGTATTACTGCTATGAAAAACTCTAGGTAGGTCTTTCCTTAGCAGATTGTATCCAGTGCCATTCACTAAGACCAGTTTCCTGCATTCTTTCTGTACAGAAACTTGACACTGAAGTCAGAAAGGTGTGCAAAGAATATGGGATCAGGAGCTTTGCTACTAACTGATGCCATTTCTCTTAAAGAGAGTGTAGTGGAAAGGAATCAAGAGATTTAATATGATTTTAAAGAAATAATCTGTGATGTTTGTTATGAAGCAAATGTCTGCTTTTAAAACACTGAGTAAGGGAATTCATGGTATACATTAAAGTGCTACTGTGAAATCTGGCTCACAATGTAGCAATCTTTGTGTAAGATCTTGGAAAAGAAAAGATCCTCAAGATATCATTTTAATGATTTTATCAGAAATTCCATTATGAAACCCCCTCTCCTTAAAGAGGTATCCTCCCACTTTTTAACAGAGTTTCAGTTTTGCCATTGATATCAAGCCATTATCATGCTGAAACTATTTTGGAGGCTATTTTCCAGAGTTTTTGTTCTGAATTTTCACTTTGGCTGTGTCTACACTGCACCCCTTTTCCGGAAAAGGGATGCAGATTAGACCAGTCGGAATTGCAAATCCACGGGGGATTAAAATATCCCCCGCGGCATTTGCATTTACATGGCTGCCGCTTTTTTCCGGCTTGGGGATAAGCCAGAGAAAAGTGCCAGTCTAGACGCGATTCTCCAGAAAATAAGCCCTTTTTCGGAGGCTTATTCCTACTTTCAAGTCTCACACTTTCAAGTAGGAATAAGAAATCCTCTGGAAAACGGCTTATTTTCCGGAGAATCGTGTCTAGACTGACGCTTTCCTCTGGCTTATCCCCAAGCTGGAAAAAAGCGGCAACCATGTAAATGCAAATGTCGCAGGGGATATTTAAATCCCCCGCAGAATTTGCAATTCCGAAGACTACATTAGCATCCCTTTTCCGGAAAGGGGTGCCAATGTAGACACAGCCTTTGGGTATGTCGGCACTGGCAATGTAAAATGGCTATGTAATCGCAGCACCAGTGCTGGGAGAGAGTTCTCCCAGTGCTGAAAAACCACTCCGATGAGAGGAGTAGCATACCATGGTGGGAACATAACTTCCAGTGCTATAGTATTCTCTACATTGGCACATTCCAGTGCTGAAACTTGCTGAGCTCAAGGGAGTGTTTTTTCATACACCCGAGCAAGAAAGTTTCAGCAAAGTAAAGTGGCAGTGTACATTTAGCCTTACAGCACATCTTAAGCATCTTAGTTGTATCTGAATGAGTGTGTGCTCTTTAAACTTATAGCTCTTGATCTTTGAGTAGAGGCGGCATTTCCAATAACTTTTAAAGTAATTGTTAATTACTATAGGAGTTATCATTCTAAATGATTCCTTTACAGTGGCCAATGCCAGATGTCCCACAGGGAGTGAATAGAAACAGGTAAGACTCAAGTGATCCCTCTCCTGTCATCCATTTCCAGCCCCTGACAAACAGAGGCTAGGGATACCATTCCTACCTATTTTGGCTAATAAATAAGGGTGGACCTAACCTCCATGAATTTATCTAGTTCTTTCTTGAATTCTGTTAAAGTCCTGGTCTTCATAACCTCCTCTGGCAAGGAGTTCCACAGTTTGACTTTACGCTATGTGAACAAAACTTTCTTTTGTTAGTTTAAAATCCACTATCTACTAATTTCATCTGGTGACCCCTCATTCTTATGTTATGGGAACAAGTAAGCAACTTTTCCTTATTCACTTTCTCCATACCTGTCATGATTGTGTAGACATCTAATATATTCCCCCCTTAGTATCCTCTTTTCTAAACTGAAAAGTCTCACTCTTTTAAATCACTTCATAAGGCACATATTCCAACCCCCCTAATCATTTTTATTGCCCTTTTCTGTACCTTTTCCAATGTCAATATATCTTTTTGAGATGAGGCAACCACATCTGTATGCAGTGTTCAAGATGTTGGCATACCATGGATTTATGTAGAGTCAATAAGATATTCTCTGTCTTATCTTCAATTCTCTGTCTTATTCTCCATCCCTTTTTTATGATTCCTAAGATTCTGTTTGCTTTTTTGACTGCCGCAGCACACTGAGTGGATGTTTTCAGAGAACTATCCATACTGACTACAAGATCTTTCTCTTGCGTGGTTGTAGCTAAATTAGTGTTCATCATTTTGTATGTGTACTTGGGATTCTTTTCTCCAATGTGCATTACTCTACATTTATCAACATGAAAATTAATTTGCCATTTTGTTTCCCAGTCACCTAGTTTTGTGAGATCCTTTTGAAACTTTACACATTCTGCTTTGTTCTTAACTGTCTTGAGCAATTAAAAAAACCAATGAATAGTCTAGCAGCACCTTAAAGACTAACAAAACATAGATCGCATCATGAGCTTTTGTTCGTACGACCCACTCCTTCAGATGAATGGAGCATTAAAAGTTCAGATCCAAGAAAGGGGGGAAAGAAAGGGAGAAAAAAGTCATCTGCAAAAGTTGCCACCTCACTGCTTACCACTGTCTCCAGATCATTTATAAATAGTTAAAAAGGATTAGTTCCAGGACAGACCCTTGGGTGACACTGGTTACCTCTCTCCAATCTGAAAACTGACCAATTATTCCTACCCTTTGTTTCCTGTCCTTTAACCAGTTATCAATCCATGAGTGGACCTTCCCTCTTGTCCCATCACAACTTACTTTACTTAAGAGCCTTTGGTGAGGGACCTTGTCAAAGGTATTCTGGAAATCTAAGTACACTATATCCACTGGATCCGCTTTGTCCACATGTTTGTTGACCCCCTCAAAGAACTCTAGGGCTATGTCTACACTGCAGGCTTCTTGCTCAAGAACTTTTTGAACAAGAATTCTTGCGCAAGAGCATGTCCACACTACCATGTGCTTTTGCGCAAGAGTGTCTATGGCAGTGTGGACGCTCTCTTGTGCAAGAAAGCTCTAATGGCCATTTTAGCCATGGGGTTTCTTGTGCAAGAAACCCCTGTTCCCATCCACGCTGGCCTTTCTGTGCAAGAGCTCTTGCACAAAAATGGCTTATTTCTCATGGGGAGAGGAATAACTCTTACGCAAAAAGCCCTTTCTTCTGATGATTTATTATAAACTTTCTTGTGCAAGAATGGGCTTGTAGTGTGTATGCTCTGCAAGTTTTTGTGCAAGAACATTCGTTCTTGAACAAGAAGCCTGCAGTATAGACATAGCCTAATAGATTAGTAAGGCATAATTCCCTTTACAGAAACCATTTTGACTTTTCCCCAACAAATTATGTTAATCTATGTGTCTGACAATTTTATTCTTCATTATAATTTCAACTAATTTCCCGGTACTGATGTAAGACTTACCAGTCTGTAGTTGCCAGGATCACCTTTAGAGCTCTTTTTAAATATTGGCATCACATTAGTTATCTTCCAGTCATTAGGTATGGACGTAGATGTAAAGGGTATGTTATAAACCACAATTAATAATTCCACAATTTCACATTTGAGTTATTTCAGAAGTCTTGGGTGAATGCCATCTGGTCCTGGTAACTGGTTACTATTAAGTTTATCAATTTGTTTATCAATTTGTTCCTCTAAAGATGCCTCAATCTCACATAGTTCCTTGGATTTGTCACCTAAAAAGAATGGCTCAGGTTAGGGAATCTTCCTAACATCCTCAGCTGTGAAGACCGAAGCAAATAATTCATTTAGTTTCTCCACAATTACCTTATCTTTAAGTGTTCCTTTAGCATCTTGATCATCAAGTGGCCACACTGATTGTTTAGCAGGCTTCCTGCTTCTGATGTACTAAAAAACATTTTGATATTCCTTTTTGTGTTTTTGGCTAGCTGGTCTTCAAACTGCTTTTGGTTCTCCTTATTTTATTTTTACACTTAATTCGACAGAGCTTATGTTCCTTTCTATTTTCCTTACTAAAATTTAACTTCTACATTTAAGGAATGACTTTTTATTTCTCATTGCTTCTTTTACTTGCTTGTTAAGTCACAAGCTTTTTGGTTCACTTACTGTGTTTTTTAATTTGGGGTATACATTGCAGTTGGGCCTCTATTATGGTGTCTTTGAAAAGTCTCCATGTAACTTGCAGGGATTTAATTTTTGTCACTGTACCTTTTAATTTCTGTTTAGCTAACCTCTTCATTTTTAGTAGTTCCTCTTTCTAACATTAAATGCCACAGTGGTGTTTTTCCCACCGCAGGGATGTTACATTTTATTACATTATGGTCACTATTTCCAATCAGTCCAGTTATATTTACTTTTTGGACCAAATCCTGTGCTCCACTTAGGACTAAATCAAGAATTGCCTCTCCGCTTGTGGGTTCCAGAACTAGCTGCTCCATAAAGCAGTAATTTAAGGTGTCAACAAAATATCTCTGCTTTCTGTCCTGAAGGGATGTGTACCCAGGCAATATGGAGATAATTTAAATCCCCCACTATTATTTAATTTCTTATTTTTATAGACTTTCTAATCTTCCTTAGCATTTCATAGTCACTATCACTGTCCTTGTCAGGTGGTCAGTAATATATTTGTAATGCTATATTCTTATTATTAGAGCATGGAATTACTATCCATAGAGATTCTGTGGAACATTTTGGTTCATTTAAGATTTTTACTTTATTTGATTCTATATTTTCTTTCATGTATAGTGCCACTCTCTCACCAGCACAACTTGTTCTGTCCTTCTGATATATTTTGTACCCTGGTATGACTGTGTGCCATTGATTGTCTTCATTCCACCAAGTTTCTGTGATGCCTATTATAGCAATATCCTCCTTAAATACAAGGCACTCTAGTTCACCCATCTTATTTTTAGACTTTTTAGATTTTTAGTGTTTGTGTATAAACCCTTAAAAATTTATCACTGTCTGGCATTTCCTGATCTATTAGAATGGAACTCTTTTTCATTTGATGGTTTCTCATCTGATCTTACCCATATTTTAACATCTTCCATCCTCTCCTCTTTACGAGAACATAGAAATTCTCTATTAATAGACTCTCCTCTAAGAGGTGTTTCTCTCTAATCCATGTGCTGCTCCTCACCCATCAGCTTTCCTCCAGCCCTTAATATAAAAAACTGTTCTACGATCTTTTTAATTTTGAGTGATAGCAATCTGGTTCCATTAGAGTTTTATGTGGAGTCTATCCTTCCTGTATAGGCTCCCCCATCCCAAAAATTTCCCCGGTTCCTTATAAATCTAAACCCCTCCTCCCTATACCATCATCTCATCTACACATTGAGACCCTGCATTTCTGTCTGCCAACCTGGCCCTGGACACGGAACTAGAAGCATTTCAGAGAATGCTACCACTGAGGTCCTGGATTTCAGTCTTTTTTCTTAGCAGCCTACATTTGGCCTCCAGGACCCATCTCCTATTCTTCCCTATGTCATTGGTACTTACATGTGCCATTACAACCAGCTCCTTCCAGTACTACATATAAGTCTTTCTAAATGTCTTGAGAGATCTGCAACCTTTGCACCAGGCAGGCAAGTCACCATACAATACTCTCGGTCATTGCAATCTCAGCTGTCTATGTTTCTAATGATCAAATCCCCCATTACTAACACCTGATTTTCCTAATGACTGGAGTTCTCTCCCCCAGAGAAGTATCCTCAGTGTGAGAGGATACTACAATGTCATCTGGAAGGAGGGTCCCAACTATGGGTTAATTTCTCTCTGCTCTAGTTGAATGTTCCCCTTCCCTGAGCCTTTCACCCTTCTCAGCAGCACAGAGGCTGTCTGACCAGAGGTGGGACAGTTCTACGTTGTCCCAGAAAGCCTGATCTACATACCTCTCTGCTTCCCTTAGCTCATCCAATTCAGCCACCCTGGCCCTCAAAGCCTGTATGTGATCTGTGAGGGCCAGGCACTCCTTGCACCAAATGCACACATATGCCACCTGTCCATAGGGAAGGTAATCATACAGTCTGTATTGATTGCAATCAACAGGATAGCCCCAATTCTTCTGCTGGGCTTCTGCCTGCATTCTCTCCCACAAATAATTAGATTCTTGATAGGGTTTTTATTTAAATCAGGTGTTTTGGATTTACTTCCTGTAACAGGTTCAGTCCTGTCAGTGAGCATCCCTTGGTGGCTTAAGGGGGGGGGGGGGGGAGGGAGGTGTCTTGCAATATTTACTCTCCTATCTGCAGGAGAGTCAATGTCCAGTCCATGGCCAAGGTTCAGGCCTCTTCTTTTCCCCTCCCCCCACACTTGTGTGTGGTTTGCAGGGAGGTTTGGGGACCCAAGCCTGCCCACTCCTCTGGGTCCCTGCTCAAGGACCCTATATGTAGCAGTTACCTGCCAAGTTTCAAAGTCCATAATTGTGGTCACATCCCTGGTCCACTTCCCCAGGATACTGTTTCATCCATCCCTTCTATAGGGCCTTGTTGCTGAAGTCCCCTTGTCTGGGGTTCCGCAGAGTTATTGCTGGCTAGCCTTTAGCTGCAGGATATAGCACCACTCAGTTACTAGGGCCCAGCTCCCACACAGAGCTATCCAAGGTTCTGGTGTTCCCCAGTCAGCCCAGAGGTCTGCCTGGGTTGAGCTCCAGGAAGGAACTGACAGGCTTTACCTAGCAGCTCCTTATATAGCAGCCTGCTGAATCCTGATTGGCTGTTGTGAAGGCTGCCCCTCTACCCTGCTTGGAGGACCTCTCCATTGCTCCTGCTGCTGGCCAGGGTGCTGAAAGGCCTCCAGCAGGGAGGTTGAGCTTTGTCCACTCCATCACAGTTCTGTTTAAAATAAGTTAAAAAAAATATTAAGTATATCTAGCCCTCTTCAAAATCTTCCTATAAACTCCCTCACAAAACTCCCTGTTAGCTATTTCTGTTCACTAAGTTCCCTGGTTGCTTACTAACAGGTTCTATATTGCCCTGGCCTTCCAGAAATTCCTGCCCCCCAGTTAAGGCTTCACCAATGAATGAAGGGTTATACGATTCAAATCCTCATTAGGAAGCCCACAGCTTCCAGCTACCAGCCTCAGCACATGGACTTCCAAACAAACAGACAAACACAAGCTCAGCTCACAGTATCTTTCAGGCAACCAGCAAGTACCTCCCAAACAGAAACACACGCACATACCGCAAGGGTCCCGTAATTGCTCCTCCTTCACCTGGAGAACTCCCTCACAGAACTCCCTGTTAGCTGCTCCTGTTCACTAAGCATGGAAAAAAAGCCTCTTGAAAATACAGTAGGTTTAGAACCTATTGAAATTAGGCTGCAAGTTTCTACCACACCAAATTACATAGGAGGAATTACATACAAGTCATCCCCTTAAATAATTCTATCTGATTACAGTGTCTTCTTTTAACTGATGTGTTTTCAGGGCTTTAATATGAATTTGGCAGCATTTTTCATCACATGGTATTGAATAGTGAGTGTTTTGCTATGTCATATTGACAGGATACCTCAAATGATCTTAGGTGTTAAGAGTCTTTAGCTCACCAGATCAAGTGTTTGTGCAAAGTTAGGTTTAGTATATGGATGACGTTGCCATTAGTTATTGTGATTGGCATATTGCTACCAGTCTGATTCAAAGGTTCTGAGTTAAAAGTTGGACGTTCAGACAGTTCCAATAATTAATATACCTTGGGTATTTACTAGATTATTTAAATGCTTAATAATAAAATTATAAATTGCACGAGTCTAGTTTCTGTCATTCATGCTGTTGGAAAGAGCTAGGTGGGAAGGGCCTGGCTTCATGCCCCCAAAAGGGGCTGGACCTCAGGCAAAAGGGGTGGGGCTGAGGGCAGTCAGTCCTTAGTGCCTCCTGGATGCAGCGCTGGTTCTCCCTCCAGACCTCAAAGCCACATGGAGCACCAAGCATGATGCTCCAGTGACAATTCAAAGGGACCCAGGGAACCACAGTAGCAGCAGCAGAAGCTGGGAGCTCCAGGCCCTGGAGTCCTGTCAGTGGTCCTGGGGCATTAGCAAAGTATAATACCTCAGTAGTAGAACTAACTAGTTTTGTTAGGCTGCACTGTACGTGCCTGTTATCCCACCACTAATGCACTCTTGTCTCCTCTCTCAGATGTATGCCTGCTTCAATAGTGCTTGCTACTAAACAACCCTTTCAGTCCCAGTGCTTCAGGAATACCTCCTCTCACTTACAACTTCCTCCTCACAGTTCACTCATTTATGAAGCACCGACGCATAAGGATACATCAGTACAAAGTTCCCATTAATTATTGTTATTAATATTTTCATTTTAAAAAAACAATAAGCAGCCAATCTTTCTGTAGGCTTGCAACTTTCTCTCTCTAAATGCATTTTATATTTCTTCTGATGACATAGAACAATGTCCTCTTTTATTGCACATGACCTCATGCAAATCAGAACTTAAAAATAAAGCAGAGAACTTGGAGATAAGTTTGCTCATGACAATAAAACTCTAAACCACAAAGCAATCATAAGTTAAGGCAACCTGAACACCCAACATAGAAGCGATGTTCAAGTAGTAGCCAGCGGCCCTCAGGACACTCAACCACAACAACACACTAATTCCCTTTCTAATAACTCCTCTTTCAATTTCAGCTATATTGTCACCCTCAGTACACATATCATGCTGCAAGTCAACCTTTCAATGCTCAATTGTGGCTGCTGGCCATATTATCATCCTGGTCACAAAAAGAGGACCAGGCTACTTGAGGCTGCTACTCCCCCTAGGGAAAGATCTAGGCACAGACTTTACAAAGCCAGGGCCTCAGCAAACCTGAAATCCCAGCCAACAGAGTAGGCAGGGGAGGGAAGTAAGAAGTTTGAACTTCTCCCTGAGAACAAGGGGGCTGGGTTGGGGGAAGGGGAGGAATTATGGTTCAGAAAAGTTTCTTTTGGGGGCAGCACTGACACCAACATGGGGGCAGGCTGAAGTAGTTCTGCCCTATGCCAGGAGAGGGCCACTTTAAATTCTCCCCAGAGCACCACATGAAGCTCTGTAGCAGAGGGTCCCTGAATGAGTGTCTATGGAAAGTACTCTCCTTCCTGGCCAGCCCCAAACATATTACATGCTTTGCTCCTCCCCCACCCCCACCCCCACCCCAGATAGCAGGTCTGCTTTGTTATCTCCAGGGGCCTAGGCTGTTTTCCCCCAGCATAATCCAAGGAGTGAAGTGAGCCTGTCAGTAAAGACTCTGGGATGATCCTGTAAAACAGAGAGAATGAGGCAAGGTATTTATTTGATCTCTCAGAATGGGCCTACAATCAGTATCAGAGCTGGAGTTTGATCTTGGGATTGTTCTTACTCCATCAGCTCCCCTGGTGCCTGCTGCCCCCCAACACCTCACCCTCCTCTGCTGTCCTGACTCCTGCCCTTCTCACTGCCCTCAGCCCTCCTGCGACCTACCCCCCCTCTACCAGCCCTTCTTCCCTCCCCCGTGCCCACTCCTCCAGTAGCCCCACACTGATCCTCGGAGCTACGCCTCCTCATCCCCTCTCCTAACACCTCCCTCTACACACCTGCCCTGCCTCTCTCCTCTGGTGCTGGTCCCTCCCCTGCAGTTGTCTGCCCTTCTGCTTCACCTCCCGAATCCCCTGGCACCTGTACCTTCCCTTACCCCTACAACCTTCGGGTGCCCCCCTTACCTCACTGCCCCTGCCTCCTTTGCCCTCTTTTTCCCTGATGCCCACCCCCTCACCATTCTCTGCCCCGTTCTCCTCATGCCCCTCTGCCCGCACACATGATTTGCTCCATTCCTGCCTTCCTTATGCCCGCCCCTTCTTTCAAGCCTTCTCCCAGCACCTCCCCCTTCTCCCTTCTTGCTTGCAATGCCCTTACCCTCTCTCCTCTCAGCATCACCCTGTCCCCCCTCCCACTGACATCTCCCCTCCTGCCCTTTTCCTCATTGTCTCCACTTGGCCCCCTGGCATTTGTCTCTCCTCCACCCTGGGTATGTCTACACTACCCTCCTAATTCGAACTAGGAGGGTAATGTAGGCATACCGCACTTGCAAATGAAGCCCGGGATTTGACGAGGAGTACAGCCTAATCCGAACTAGCTACTCCGTGCCGCGTGTAGCCGTGCGGCACGGGGTTCGAACTAGCCAGGATTTAAAAATGGCGGCACCTGGCTTATGCAAATGAAGCCCGGGAAATTCAAATCCCGGGCTTCATTTGCAAGTGCGGTATGCCTACATTACCCCGCTAGTTCGAACTAGCGGAGTAGTGTAGACATACACCCTGTCCCTTGGTGCCTTCCCCTTTCTTCTCCAGAGTTGCCCCCCTCCCCTCAGCACAAGCCCCTTCCTCTCACACCCCTTCCCACTTTTTTCCTCCTCCACTCCCCCACCTTCTGCCTTCCAGTTTGTGGCACTGGAGTCTGTGATTGGGCCCCAGAAGTTCCTGCAGCCCTGGCCCCAGCTGCTTCCGGGGCTCCAGACCACTTGCCGGGCCTGGACCTGGGTCGTGCGGTGCAACTCTAGGCTAGGTGGTTTTAAAGTCCCGGGCCGTGATGTCATGCCATGCCCAGGCATCTTCCCTCTCAGCTGTTGCGCAGAGTTTGAGCATGCCGCGCATGCCCTCCCTTGGCCCCACTGTGCCTCGTACATGACTGGTGCTGGGGAATTTAAAGTGCGGGACTGCTGTGCCCCATCACAATCCCCCTCCTCCTGCAGCAGCCACCAGCTAGCCCTTCGGCCAGCCCCTCAGAGGAAGGCCCACTGGGAAATTCCCGGTATCCCGCCGAGCCAGTCTGCCCCTGACAAGCCCACATCTCTTACCTACATGTGCTAAAAACCATGAGTACTGTACTGCGAATCATGCACTCCAATCTTAAGTGAAGTGAGATAGAGGCCTGGTGGAAGAGTTAAACCTCTCATACAATTTTCTAAGATTGGTGTGATTGGAAATGCAGCGAGACAGAAGGCCAATGGCAGCCAATCTGTACATGCTGCCTTCAGAAACAGAAGGGTTTACATTAGCGTTGCCTTCTTTCAGTCGGAGGGAATGAGGTAGACATCACTAAATGTTGCTATCAGTGCTGTGAACTTTTCTTTACATTATCCATATGGCCTCAGGAAGCATTTGTGTGGCTTCTGTTTTTCTGTCAAGCAACATAAGACATATAATTACTGCACTTTGCTGCACTTCAGTTTGATTTAGTTTCTAAAAAGAGCTATAGGCTAACAACCCATTGTTTAGGTCTGCTACACACTCTTGTTTTGAATTTTGTTAGGGAATACATTTCACTGAAGTAGTGGCTGTTGCTTCTGAAGATAGGGGCTCATTTGCCGACTAGGGATCTGCAAATGGGGCTGGGTTGGGAACTGGGAGGCAATCACAGCTGGGTAATATGAAGACTTAGCTCTTCATGGGGTTACCCTTAGATGTACGGAGGATTAAAATGCTGCTAATGGTTATTGTAAATTGCCATTGGCCATTGTCATGCTCAAGAGGATATGGGCAATAAACAATGATAATGGCCAAGGAACTGGATCCCTGTAGCAATGCAAAAGGGTCAGTAAGTCAGCCAGGGTTCAGTGGACCACAGTGTAGCCCCCATCTCACATTCTTAACTGAGTATTTTGGGAGCAAAGTTATAATGGGAAACATTCCTTTTGCCACTGCTTAGTAAAGCCGAATAATCAAAAGGGAAATAATCATTCAGGCTGAGTCCAGACTCAGGGTTTTTTTCTAAAAAAGTAGCCTTTTTTCGAAAAAACGTCACCTGCGTCTAGACTGCAGCCGCGTTTTCGAAATTAAATCGAAAGAACGCGGCTTTTCTTTCGATGGCGGTAAACCTCAATTTACGAGGAAGAACGCCTTCTTTCGAAAGTTCCTCTTTCGAAAGAAGGCGTTCTTGAATGTAAATAGGGCTTCTTCGAAAGAGAGCATCCAGACTCACTGGATGCTTTCTTTCGAAAAAGCAAGCCGCTTTTTCGAAAGTTCAACGTGCAGTCTAGACGCTGTCTTTCGAAAGAGCCTCTTTCGAAAGAGGCTTGCAGTCTAGACATAGCCTCAGTGAAGAATTTAATAGAAAAAGTCCATGAAAATCAGATACATTAATCAACAAATATTATTGGAAATTCTCTAATTTAAGCAGATTCTTCAGTGAGTAACATCTGGACAGTAGGTACTATTATGGTAGCTATGAGGCTGTCATGTGCTAGAGATAGTTCAGTTCAGAATTGAAATTACTGCCACCTAACTGCTTGAGTTTGGGCCAGTCCATTGTCTACAGAGGGGCCTGGGTCAGGCTTTATGTGCTAATATAAAGGGTAGATCTTATTCGTGGTCTTTTATCAGTACTGAAAAATAAAATAAGTGGCCACCAAGTCTGCAGCAAGAAGCACACTGTTTAAGACCTAATTTATAAACCATTGACATCAATAAGTCTTTCTCTGAATTCAGTGGGATTTAGATGACAGATTTGTACACTTTTGGGGAAGAAAAACAGAAATGAAATTTAAAAAGCAGTAATGTTTAAAGCAGAAATTTAACAGCCACACTTTCAGAAGATTTGAACATTCGGGGATCTCAGCACTGCACTGTCATTCCCTGATATCAGTTCGTTTCTTTTTCATATTGATTACTTTGAATAAATATATTTTTTTTAAAAAGAAGGAAATTCTTTAAATGTGAAGGATGTTCATAGGGTTTGCTTGGAAATGTAAATGGATTGGAGCTGATCCTTTGCTGAGGCCAGTGAGTGTGTAGTGCTGTTGTAGAAGGGAGGAGTTGCAAAGCTAGCTAGATACCAAGCCAACCCTATTATGAAACTTAGAGAAGCCCAATGGCTGCTATAAATTATGACTGCTGCCAACAACCCAAAGGGCCAATAAGGGATCTGGGTGTTACCAAAAGCCCCATCCACCCTCCCTTAACTCTCCCCACTGGCATAAGGGAGAAGGTACACCATAAGGGAGCCACTACACCAACTTTAGGGACAACTTTACAGTAGTAAAGCACAAGGGAGAATTCCTGCCTTTGTTTATTAAATACAGCACAAACTAGAGTGAAAATGATAGATACTATAACTTCGTAGTCCAAAATGTTGTCTGAAGTTGAGATAATTGACCTAACAAACATTTGTTGGTAAGTAAAAAAAAGAAAAAAAAAGAATGAGAAGTCCTATGGTACTTTATAGACTAAGGGTGTGTCTAGACTACAGGGTTTTTCTGAAAAAAAGTGACCTTTTTTTGAAAAAATCTTCCCCTGTATCTAAACTGCTGCCGCATTTTTCAAAAGTAAATCAGAAGAAGGTGGCAGTTTTTTCCACCGCAGAAAACCTCATTTTACGAGGAAGAATGCCTTTTTTCAAAAGTGCTCTTCCAAAAAAAGGTGCTATGTAATGTGCTTTTTCCAAAAGAGAACATCCAGAATGCCTGGGTGCTCTCTTTCGAAAAAGTGGCTTGCTTTTTTGAAAGTATTGGTGGTAGTCTAGATGCTCTTTGTCGAAAGAGGCTTTTTCAAAAAACCTCTCTTGAAAGAGGCTTGCAGTCTAGACGTAGCCTAACAGATTTACTGGATCATAAGCTTTCGTGGGCAAAGACCCACTTCATCAGATGCATGTAGTGAAAATGCCAGAGGCAGGTATAAATATACAGGCATAAAAAAGAGTTCCAATCAAGAGTAAGGTTAGAGATAACAAGGTCAATTCATTCAGGGAGGATGAGACCCCCTTCTAGCAGTTGATGTGGAGGTATGAACACCACGGGGGGAGAAACTGCTTTTGTAGTTGGCTAGACATTCACAGTCTTTGTTTAATCCTAAAATGAGTGTGTCAAATTTGCAGATGAATTGTAGCTCTGCAGTTTCTCTTTGAAGTCTGTTTTTAAAGTTCTTTTGTTGCAGGATGGCTACTTTTAAATCTGCTACTTTGTGTCCAGGGAGATAGAATCATAGAATCATAAAATAATAAGACTGGAAGGGACCTTGAGAGGTCATTGAGTCCAGTCCCCTGCCCTCATGGCAGAACCCAGTACTGTCTAGACCATCCTTCATAGACATTTATCTAACCTACTCTTAAATATTTCCAGTGATGGAGATTCCGCAACCTCTCTAGGTAATTTATTCCAGTGTTTAACCACCCTGACAGTTAGGAACTTTTTCCTAATGTCCAACCTAAACCTCCCTTGCTGCAGTTTTAGCCCATTGCTTCTTTTTCTATCCTCAGAGGCCAGGAAGAACAAGTTTTCTCCCTCCTCCTTGTGATACCCTTTTACATTCCTGAAAACTGCTATCATGTCCCCTCTCAGTCTTCTCTTTTCCAAACTAAACAAGCCCAATTCTTTCAGATTTCCTTCATAGGTCATGAACTCTAGACCATTAATCATTCTTGTTGCTCTTCTCTGGACCTTCTCCAATTTTCCACATCTTTCTTGAAATGTGGTGCCCAGAACTGGACACAATACTCCAACTGAGACCTAATCAGTGCAGAGTAGAGTGGAAGAATGACTTCTCATGTCTTGTTCTCAACACACCTGTTAATGCATCTTAGAATCATGTTTGCTTTTTTTGCAACAGCATCACACTGTTGACTCATATTTGGCTTGTGGTCCTAGATTCCTTTCTGCTGTACTCCTTCCTAGACAGTCACTTCCCATTCTGTATGTGTGAAACTGATTGTTCCTTCCTAAGTGGAGCACTTTGCATTTGTCCTTATTAAACTTCATCCTGTTTACCTCAGACCATTTCTCCAGTTTGTCCAGATCATTTTGAATTATGACCGTGTCCTCCAAAGCAGCTGCAACCCCTATCAGCGTGGTATCATCTGCAAACTTAATAAGCATACTCTCTATGCTGATATTTAAATAGTTGATAAAGATATTGAACAGATTGAAGCGTTCTCCTACAGGTTTTGTATATTACCATTCCTGATATCTGGTTTGTGTCCGTTTATTCTTTTACGTAGGGACTGTCCAGTTTGGCTGATGTATATAGCAGAGGGGCATTGCTGGCACATGATGGCATATATTACATTGGTAGATGTGCAGATGAATGAGCCCTTGATTATGTAGCTGATGTGGTTAGGTCCTGTGATGGAGTCACTGGTGTAGATATGTGGGCAGAGTTGGCACCAAGGTTTGTTGCAGGGATTGGTTCCTGAATTAGAGTTACTGTGGTGTAATGTATATTTGCGTGTGAGAATTTGCTTCAGGTTGGCAGGTTGTCTGTGGGCGAGGACTGGCCTACATCCCAAGGTGGTGAGAGTGAGGGATCATTGTCCAGGATGGATTGAAGATCACTAATGATGCGTTGGAGAGGTTTTAGCCGGGAACTCTAGGTGATGGCCAGTAGTGTTCTGTTATTTTCTTTGTAGGGTCTGTCTTGTAGAAGGAGGCTTCTGAATACATGTCTGGCTCTGTCAATCTGTTTCCTCACTTCCTCATCTGGGTATTGTAGTTTCAGGAATGCTTGGTGAAGCTCTTGTGGGTGTTTGTCTCTGTCTGAGGGGTTGGAGCAAATGCGGTTGTACCTTAGTGCTTGGCTGTAGACAATGGATCATGTGGTATGTCCGGGATGGAAGCTGGAGGCATGTAGGTAGGCATAACGGTCAGTAGGTTTTTGGTACAGGGTGGTGTTTATGTGACCATCACTTATTTGCACTGTAGTGTCCAGGAATTGGATCTCTTGTGTAGACTGGTCTAGGCTGAGGTTGATGGTGGGGTGGAAGGAGGAAGCCTCCACAGGAAGGAGGCTCTGGAAGAATTTCACCATGATTTCAACAGTTTCCACCCCACCATCAACCTCAGTCTACATCAGTCTACACAATGGTATTTATGAGAAAACTGTACCTTCACTATGCTTTTCCTAAGGCTTGGGTTAAGGGTTGTGATTCTGTGACTTATTGATGAAGCAGTGTAAGCTTAAAAGACATTTTTATACTATTTGTGAACAATGCAACATGCTAGGGCTTAGATCTTTTATTCTGTATAATTGTGTTAAATGCAGCAAATGATCACAAACAGTTAACTTTAATTCTTGTACACAAAAGCTCCTGTGTGTGGGGCTTCATGCATAATTTGGGAACACGGTATTATTGCTTCTATTTGCAATTGTAATAGCTACATGAGCAAATGATCATCTAGATTTTCTATTAGTAATTTGCATGTATATCTCAAATATGATTTGTGCGGTCACCATAAATGTGCATGCAGAGTATGCACACATTCTTTAGTGTAGTGATAGAAATGTAGCCGTGTTAGTCTGGTTTTAGTCTGCTTCTTCCACTATTTGATCTGAGGAAGTGGGTCTGGCCCACAAAAGCTCATCACCTAATAAACCATCTTGTTAGTCTTTAAAGTGCTACATACTCCTGTTTTTTTGCTTCATTCTTCAGTGTGTGATTAGAAACTCTGGAGACTGAAATGTAAAGCACAATGAAGTAATTTATATCTACATTACTTTTCTTCTTTTGCTAGGACACAAACAATCCTAGCTCTAGACCATTAAATACTGAAAGGCCATACACAACCCATTTTAATTTGCACTGCCCCCTGAAAAAAAGCAAACCTAAAAACACTATGTGTGAGTCCAGACTATAGAGTTTTTTTGAAAAAAAATAGCCTTTTTTTGAAAAAACTTCACCTGAGTCTAGACTGCAGCTGTGTTCTTTCAAAAGTAAATCGAAAGAACACGGCAGGTTTTTCAATCGCAGTAAACCTCATTTTATGAGGAATAATGTCTTTTTTTTAAAGTACTCTTTTGAAAAAAGGTGCTATTGAATGCAAACTGCTTTTTTGAAAGAGAGCATCGTTTTTCTTTTTCAAATAATCTGCTTGTAGTCTAGATGCTCTTTTTTGAAAGAGGCTTTTTCAAAAGTATCTTTCAAAAAAGCCTCTTTTGAAAGAGGCTTGTAGTCTAGATGTACCCTATGTATTTAATACGATTTGTTTTTTCTTCTTTCATCCCATAGTAATTTCCCATTTGGAAGCATCTTGCAACTGTAGATAAGACTGGTAACATTGCGAAGATTCATTTCCACTATCAGTGGAGAGATGGGTTCAACTGAGGCAGAGACTGCCAGTCCTTGAGAAGGAATTTTGAAAATGAAGCCTGATTTCATTATACATAGACACCATAGAACCATACAGTGGCATTTTCACTGGAAGCCAGATTTTGCCCATACATATGTGCATATACATGCTAGTCAAGTCCTTGGTAAAAGTGACCCAAGAGAAGCTACAGTCACGTATACAAGGGTAGAACTTGGCCTCTTGTGTTTAACAAAGGTTGTCTAGAAAAATGACAGTATATATTCCATAAATTGGTACAAAATATGATTCAATAATTGGAAACGAAATGCCCTACCAACATAAATTCTTCCCTGAGTCAGTAGAACTGGTCTCCCTTGCCTTAGCTCCATATAGTTATGAGCATATGCTATTCATTCTGTTATGGATATCCAGGAAGGAGTCTGAATCAGAGAGTCTTAAGACTTGAAAATAAAAATGTACCCGTTTATCATTGGCATTCATGAGAATCTTCACATAAGATGCCATAAATCAAGTGCTTGGGAGACAATATAGAGATCAGAAATAATGGTGAGCCAAGACTATAAGCCTGGCTAGGTAAGACTTCAGCTTTTTTCCTGGAAGCTGCATACATGAACGGGAGAAATAGATGTGGTAGGCCAAATTCAAATTTAGGCATTATGACATAGATTTTTTTTAAATGGATGGGGCGGGCAGAGATTGCAATTACAGAATAACATCCTCCAACAACCTATCAAGAAGTGTAAGATAAGCACAAACTTATCTCCTAATTTTAGGAGGAGATAATCCTTCTTTCATTGTTCCAGGTACACTCTCATGTTTCCATTTTCTTGTCATTTGAATTACACCAACATGTTCTCACTAATGTATACTTTGGTCCCATCCTTATTATTACTACTAAATTTGGCCTAAGTCCTTTGCTGTTTTCCTCTTCACGTCAAAAGTGTTCATATTTCTGCAATCATTCCACAACATGGTATCATAGGGTATGTCTTCACTAGCCCCCTAGTTCGAACTAGGGAGGCTAATGAGGGCAACTGGAATTGCAAATGAAGCATGGTATTTAAATATACTCCCGTTTCACTGCCGCGTGTAGACGTGGGCAGTTATTCCGGGCTAGTCAATTTCCAAAATGGCGACTGCCCGGGAACATGCTAATGAAGCATGGGATATTTAAATCTCGTGCTTCATTTGCAATTTTGGTCACCCTCATTAGCCTCCCTAGTTCAAACTAGGGGGCTAATGTAGACATACCCATAGATAAAATTGTCAATGTGCTTGTAGTTAAATTTGAGGAGAACATTTTTGGGCAATGAAAATGACAATATTTTCCTCTGTCAGTTTTCCACCTGCAGTGACTCTCTTTCACTTCTAGAAAACTGATAGACACAGAGGACAGGAGAAATGCTGCACATTTTTATAAAATCTATTATACCACCAAAAAGGGCATAGACTAAGGCTATATCTACACTGTTCATCTTACAATGGCACATCTGTTCTGCTGCAGCTGCACCACTACAAGGTAAGGAGTGCAGCTGCTCTCTCACAGGGAGAGAGATCTCCCAAGGACAAAATTAAACTACCCCCAATGAAAGTGGTTGCTGGAGAGTAGCTCCTATTGACACAGGCATTTTTCATTGCTAAAATTTTGTTATTCAGGGGGGTGTATTATAAACATCATTGAGTGACAAAAGTATTAAACAAAAGTGCCAGTGTAGACAAAGACTAAAATTACCATATGGATTAATCAAACAGAAAGGGTAATAACAAAAATAAAATTAAAGACCCCAGAACACAAATATACTGAATTTTGTTAAGCTATTCCATTGTATACGTCAACTCATCATAATGATGAAATAAAGCTATATGTTATTATGCTTCTAAATTCTTCCTATGTAAGGCCGTGTCCAGACTCAGGGGTTTTTTCGGGAAAAGTAGCCTTTTCCCGAAAAAACTTCCCCTGCGTCCAGACTCAAGCCGCGTTCTTTCGAAATTATTTCGAAAGAACGCGGCTTTTCTTTCGATGGCGGTAAACCTCGTTTCACGAGGAAGAACGCCTTCCTTCGAAAGTTCCTCTTTTGAAGGAAGGCGTTCTTCAATGTAAAGAGGCCGTCTTTGAAAGAGAGCATCCAGACTCGCTGGATGCTCTCTTTCGAAAAAGCGGATTTTTCTTTTGAAAGATCCGCGTGCAGTCTAGACGCGATCTTTTGAAAGATGCTCTTTCGAAAGATGCTTTCGAAAGAGCATCTTTTGAAAGAAGCCTGCAGTCTAGACATAGCCTAAGAGAAAAAGCAATAAAATTTCAAATATTGATCTTATGGATAAAGGGAAAATTCTTCTGGGCCCTAACATTACTCTAGATCAGTGATCACCAACCATTAGATCGGGATCTACCAGTAGATCTTGGAGCCTCTGACAAGTGATCTTGACCGGTTTGGCCAGGAAGCCATCAAGCGCTGGCACTTCAGTTGCCTCTCAACCCATTGCTGCTCCTGTCTTCTGCCTTGGAGCTGCCCCCCTGGGAGCCTCCTGCTTGATGCAGGGTGTGAGAGGGAGAAGGGTGTGTGTGCTGATATCAGGGTGTCCCTCATCCCTGCCACTCCTGTACCCTGTTTCCACACAGAGAGAAGGGCATGGAGGAAGCTTGGCAATGCAAATCTCTGTCACTCTCACACTGTGTGTGCGTGCGTGTCTGTCATTCTCACAAACACACGTTGTCCTTCCCTCGCATCTCTCGACCCAAAACACACGTGGGGGTTGTTGTTACTTCTGTTACTACTTGCAAAATGTGGTATTTTTGACTGATTTGTGCATTTCATAATTTTCATTTCTCAATTACGCTTAAATTTAATTCTTTGAGTAGTGAGTTCTAAAATGCCTAACCTATTGGCTGGAGTCATTCTCCCTGTGGCAATTGCTTGCTCCTGGAAGTGGCTGGCATGTTCCAGCTGCCCCTGCTCCGCCTTTCTCATGGTGTCTCCACATGTTGTCCTTGCCTGCAGACACCTCTCCTGCAGCTCCCATTGATCAATAACGAGGAACCATGGCAAGTAGAAGCTATGGACTGAGTGGATGAGAAGCAGCATATGGCTCCAGGGAGCCATTGCTGTACATGTCAGCTGCTTTCAGGGTAGGAGAAAACTGCTCCAACACCCAGAAGCTGTCTGAGTTAAACAGTGCCCTGCCAGATGCTGCTTCCTGAACCCCTGACACAGCTCTGAGCCTCCTCTTACACCTAACCCCCTGCCCCAGACATGAGTCCCCCTGCAGCCAAACTCCTTCCCAGACTTTGTATCCTGAAACTCCTCATAGACCCCAATCCCCCAAACTAGGCTAAGCGCAGAGCCCCTCCCACGTTCCAACCCCCTTGACCCAAGACCAGAGCCTGCACCCCAACCCCCTACCCCAGCCTGGTTAAAGTGAATGAGGATGGGGGAGGAAGGAGGAGGGAGTGATCAGGGTGAAGTTTTGGAGAAGAGCTGGAGCAGGGGCGGGGCCTCAAAGAAGGGGTGGGAAGGAAGCCGGGCAAGGGTATTTGGGTTTGAGGTAGATCTTACATTGCACTTAAATTGAAAAAGTGATCTTGTGGTTAAAAAGGTTGGAGACCACTGCTCTAGATACAGTAGTACTAGAGTTAGTGCATTGGCTTACATCAGGCCTTAATTTGTCCCCATATCATCAATATTCTAGATTCTGAGATGAAAGTAATTCATCAGAATATTACTCTGTATGTATTCTTTTCTACAGAGCTGGGCAGATTACTGTCTGTGAAAAAAAACCCTCAAAAGTTACAGTCAGACAGTAACATATTACACAGTCTGACTAAGGTTGGCATAGTTGGTCCCTTTATGACTGCCAGTGATTGACAGTAAACCCTTATATCCTCATCTCCATTCAGCCACATTTCTATCCATCAGACTTTATAGATGTATTCACCTCAAACTTGCAACTATATATACCAAGCACATAACAATATAATCCCCACATATGACTTATTAGTCATTTCCTCCCATCCAATGTTAAAAGGAAAGGAAGTAAATGACAACTAGAATATAATATCTGATGAGTGGGTTCTTTTCCATTGATTTCCGTGCTCTAATGAGAAAGTAGCAAAACGCTGGTGCTGACTACTTTTGTAATGAACATATTTGTATAAATTACAAGCTGTTAATAAATGGACATGCAACCAGTATTTCTATGGGGAAAATCTAGTGTCTCTCCCACGATCATATTTAGCATACTTTGTTTTCTATCTAAAGCAGCTTGTGTGTTTCTGAGTATGGAATGACAATTATAAGTGATTGCATTAAATCCAGAAAAGATTATCATGGCATGATTTATCTTGTTACTTTGTCTGATTGAATGCCACACTGGGGTTCTAGTCTGAGCCAGATTTTCTCAAACTATAAATATTTCAGTTTTTTAATTTATTCTTGATTTAGTTTGACAGTAAATAATTGTATGGAAGCTGTTGTTGGAAAGCTGTTGTCAAAAAATTATTAAGTACTTGTTTGCCTATAAGGTCTTTTTTCTGGAAGAGTTTAAATAAATAAAATAGTTGGACTATCTAAATAAAATAGATTGCTTTCCCCCTCCTTTTTTAACTTTCACTATCATTAACTTGTGAGTTTCAGGTTAGAAGTGGAAGGGCAGTTACAAATCAGAAGATTAATAAATATCTTTAAATTATATGAATGTCATGATTTCTGGATATGTATTTTTGACAGTGTTAGGAGCATGTACTTGCATTTGTGTTATAAGAGACTACTGGATGCAGGCAGTTTAATGGGTTTTCTTACATGTTTCAGCAGAACAATCTGCATACTACATTTCTCTTTTCTAGAAACCACAAGACATTTAGGGCACGTTTTTACTTACCGCAAGATCAACACTCCAGAGTTTGATCTTCTAGCATTCAATTTAGCAGTTCTAAACCATAAATTGAACACTGAGGGCACATCATCATCTGGTTCTCCTCCTTTTGGGAGAAGTAAAAGAAGCCAATGGGAGTGTTTGTTCTCGTCAGTTTCTCGCAGTGTGGACACCACCATAGCTCAGCTTAAGATGAGCCGGTGAGCCTACTCAAGCTACGCATTTGGCATAGCTGGAATTGTGTACCTTAAACTGACATTTCAGGTCCAGTGTAGACCTGGCCTTAGATTACTCATAGATTCATCTTTAATTGCCTCGATCTGAAAGCTAAAAACAGTAAAACAATGCTCGCCTCTGAGTCAGATACATTCCTGAGTTGGGGGTAGTATGGAGCTGCATCACCTCAGATGACGAGGTGAAGGTACCGATGGCATTCAAAGAGATACAATGCTTCCAACTCCCTGATAAATTGTGGGTTGAAGAACTCTTTAAGAAGGCATGTGTGTGACTGTCTCCCCAAAATGGCCACCCAACCCTTCTGTCTGACATGTCTGAAGATGGAGCTGAGGTACTGTCAGCCGATGGTCAGGGCAGTGCGTGGTGTGTGTGTTATATACCCGAGTCTTCAACTGCTAGAACTCCTTCGCAGAGGTTCCTTCGCAGAGGGCGGCCTAAGGAAGGCCGATGGGCACCCCAAAGGTTTTACGTCTGTGTCTTTAGCTGCTAGGACCAGGGTCCCTTCGCAGCGGGCAGCCTACAGGCTGACAGATGCCCCAAAGTTTTTGCAGGAGAGCTTATTACACCTGAGACATTAACTGCTGGGGCACAGTTCCTTTCACAGCGGGCAGCCTAGGGAAGGCTGACAGGTGCCCCACGGATCTGTCCCCTGGAGGCAACAACATCCAAATGCCCAGCTCTGCCTGTGTCTGCCCCTATGACCGGCTGGAGTTCTTTTAAATTGTGCTTGGTTTTGTTACAGCAACTGAAGGTTAAAGCTTAAACAGTTACAGGTTTATTAAAAGGCTTATAAAAGCATGTGATTACAATGGCTATTGTTCTATTTATTAACTGCTAGCAAATACAGATCTTAAAATGGTTGCAAAGGAAAAGGAAGATAGGAAATAATGGTGCCAAGTGACAGCTTAATCTTTAAAAAGCTCTGATTCTATGTATATACTTAAAGCAAAGGACACATACAGGTAAAATTTTTACCCCCTTCTGCACCTCTCGACTCCAGTGTGTCAGGCCAGGGCCGGTCCCTTAATTCCTCGGAAAGCCGAATACGAGGTGGGTGTCCCCATGGAACCTCGGGAGGCCAATCACCTAACCCAGCCAGCAGGTAGATGGCAGATTGACACTCAGAGGGAGTATGCTGCTGGACCCATCTTTATACCCATAGGGGCCCGTATCCTCTTTCTTATCTAAGATGCCAAATTGTACTGGTCCGTCTTTGTGACGCCAGTTCTTACAAGGGAGTTTCAAATAATTTACACTTGTAAGAAAGAGATAACTAAATTAGGAGTACTGGACATTCTTTGCTGGGCGGGAGATTCCCCCCGGACGAGTGTGTGATTGTATCAATATGGGTTTCAGTCAAGGGCACTCCTTGGCAGCCTCTTGGTCAGCGATTAGCTCGACCACCCTCTTATCTCTGCTTACAGTTGTCCAGGGTCACTGTGAGCTAACATATCCGGGCCTCCTGTCAAGGCTTCAAAGTCTATGCTGGTTTTACTGCTCTATGTGCCCTGTATGCTTCCAGGCAAGCAAGATGGATGATACAGGGGGGGGTTCCTGTCTGGCTACAGGTACACCTCTCTCTCCACCCCTCCCCATCCTCTTCATGGTGCTGTACATCCTCAGAGGAGTAGGGAAAGAACAGCCAATATGCTCCCTGTGAGCCAAACCCTGACACAGGTATGTCCCTTATACCCTCTCCAACCCACTATACACCTGTGTAAAGGCCCAGGACTAATCCTTAAAGTTTAGAGCATTCTTAAACTGAATTACCACTGTAGTTTTAGATATTCTAACCCGTTTTTCCTAAATCCTTGAAAATCCCTACTTTCACATATTCGTAAATGTCTGAAAATTCACCTTTTGAGATAAATATTAGGTGAAATTGTTTGGAGGCTAGGTGCTATTAATAGTGTACATACAGTGTGAATTCTGATTTGGCAGTATTTTACAACCATTTTGTGAGGGTATGAACAATACCTAATGGAGAAGCTGTGGAGAATTGGGTTTTTTGTCAATTATGATGCCACCTACAATCCATTAAGGCCAAGCTTTTAAAGTTAGATTCCTAAGTTCATATTTAGGCACCTAAAGAAGATGGAGGATTTTCAACAGTTCTAAGCACCCAGCACCCTTCACTTTCTTCAATATTACTTCATGCTGACATCAGTGTATATAAGGACCTTCTCTATTGAAATCACTGGAGATACTTTGCTATAAGGAGAGGAAAACTGGGCCCTAAATACTGACCAAAAGCCTAATTTGTCACTGAACAATTTTCAGCTCTAAAAAGGTCCAGAATGATTTTATAATTTGCTAAGCCCACTTTATCAAGTGCTTTCTCATTTTGACTTTTATGAACTGATTCCCAGCAGGAAAATACAAGTTTGCCCTTTGGGAATAAAGGCCACAATGATTCGTTTTCTTTCTTGATTTAATTCATCATACAATGATTGAAATGTCAGAGGAAATTAGAGCAAATTGTTATTTAAACCTTTGGGGAAACATGTTTTAATCTTCAAAAAGAAAGATTTTATAGATAGGGAGTGATACTATATTGCTTATACCTTAATTGTGAGAGTTAAAATTCTACTAGTAGGATAAACCCTGTGCATTCCCCTCAACATGCCAATGCATCTCCTCTGGCCCATGCTGAAGGCAGACGAGTCACTGCCTTCTGGTAATATTTTCCCAGGTCCTGGGGCATTGTCATGAGTTCTCTGGAGGATCTTGGTTTATTTAATTAAAGTGTAAAGGAACTCCAAGCTTGTTCATAGCTTGCATGAAATGCTCATAGTCCCTCACACAAGTCCCGTATGGAATATATAGATCTTTATCCCATAAGCCCCCTGTCTCTTTAGCAGATGATGTTTCTTTTATAGTTGCATTTTCAGTAATACTGATAAAAATGGAAGGGGAGAGAGGTAACAAAGAAAGTTCCCAGTGGTCCCCATTAAAACTGGCCAGTCACCATTGGCCAGTAAAGTTAACATTAGTGTGTTATATGTAGCATTTCTATCCCTGGAGTGTACTTAGCATCTGGAATAATGTGGCACACTAAAGCATTTGTCAAGGATTGTGGGGGTTTTTGTTTTGTTTTTTGATGTCTAATACCTGTGATTTAAGACATTTAAAGAAGATCACAGAATTGGGTTTCTGTGAAATCCTATTGCTACTATGAGAATGTACATACTAAAAGAGTCTAGTACTCTGTAATTTGAAAACCCACACAAATATGAACACTAGCTTTCAGAATTCTTATCTGAATGACTAACTCTTATCCATACCTGATACAAAATAAAATGATTTCTGTTATGTTGCGGGGAGTTTCACAGTATAGGAAGAAATCAGTGGAAATGCAGAGAGCTGGAGTAGTTGCAAGTGTCCTTTTTATTGCATAGCACAGAACTCATTAGCACAAGCCCAGACTAGTTGGGCTGACCCCAGTGGCCTACTCAGTTACTATAACAAGATCTATACCTACAACCCAATACACAACATATTCCTCCCCCCTTAATAAAAATGTCCCCTTAAGAAAACAAAAACTAAGAAATGACAGTAGACAACCTCAAATTCCCAGCTAAACCTGGGGATTATTTTGCCCCAACTGTGAGTTAATCTCAACTAAAGGTCCAGCCATTGAGTAAGCCTACTTTCTTTAGGTGGATTACGGCGGACGTCTGGCGTTCTCGCACCCGAAGATGTTATGGGTGCAGGCCTCACACTGGTCTGGGAACTTGAAGTGTGACCAGGGGAGGCTGTTGGATCAGCCTGCTCGGGGGGGGGGGGGGGGGGGGGGGAGGTTATTGTTCACCGCTGGTGGTGACAGAGGAGAAGAGTCAGGAGCAGGTGACTCTTGACACGGTAGCTCACCAGCAGTGGGAAGAATGGGCAACTCAAATGGAGATGTGCCTTGGGGGCAGGAATAACCTGTCAATAACTGATCTACATGCCACTGCCAGATGAGATCCTTCGCAGTCCGGACAGTATAGGAAACAGGTCCTGTTCGAGCATGGGGTACAGATCACAGCTAGAGGATTCTCTGCATCTTGGGGTCTTCAAAGTATTTGAAGGCTTCAATATCTGAGATATATGTGAGAGGATTATTCTGGGAGGGGTGGGTGAAATTCTGTGGCCTGCACTGTGCAGGGGGTCAGACTAGATGATCATAATGGTCCCTTCTGACCTTAAAGTCTATGAGTCTATGAGTGGCGGGGACCCATTTACTCCAGGAGCATAGTTCCGAGCCAAAACTGGCTATCCAGGACTAAAGGTTCGATCTTTTGCTCTGGACATATGCCTGATGACTTTACCTTGCTGCTGATGTTGCACAATTTGTCACGGTTCTGAAGGTTTCAGCAAATCAAAGCACGTGCGTAGCAGACATCCCATCATTAGAAAAGCCGGGGACACTTTGGTTGTAGCATGAGGAGTGTTTCTGTACGATAGTACGGTGTCCAGACTCTTTTGTATGAGTGAATGTCCTCTAACTGATTTAAAAGCTTGTTTCATTGTCTGAACAAACCTTTCAGCCAATCCATTTGTGGCTTGTGGCTGGGTGATAGGGTGCTGAAGTGATGTGATGGATCCCATTAGCTTTCATAACATTTCCAAACTCCCGAGAGACAAACTGTGGACCGTTGTCACTCACAAGTTGTTCAGGAAGACCAAAATGACAAAAGATTCCCCGTAGTTTTTGGATAGTATTCTCAGCAGTAGTGAAAGGCATTATACAGACTTCTGGCCATTTGGAATGAGAATCTACCACCACCAATAACATGCTAGTTTCAAATGGGCCAGCAAAATCAACATGAATATGTTGCCTTAGTTTTTCAGGCCAGTCCCATGGGTGTAGAGGTGCCAATTGAGGTGCATTCCTCACACCTTGGCAAGAAATATAAGCTCTTGCCTTCTCTTCAATGTCACTGTCCAAGCCAGGCCACCAAAAATAGCTTTGTGCAATTTCTTTCATGCTCACCATTCCACAGTGACCTGAATGCAGCTGCTCTAACATCTGTTGTCTCAGTATTTTTGGAATAATGACACGCATTCCTCACAACAAGCACCCTGAATGGGTTGATAACTTTGTTCTCCTGGACATGTAGGGGACAAGGTCAGGTGAGACCTGGGAGTTCCATAGAAATGTTCCATGCATCACTAGTTCCATTACTTGGGATAGTGCTGGGTCAACACGAGTTGCTCTCAACTTGTGCAGCAGTGATGGGCATGTTCTCTACCTGTTCAAAGTAAAAGATTTCCTTCTGGCCACTATCTTGATGTTTGACTGGCAAAGGCAGCCTAGAGAGACCATCTGCATTGCCATACAGATCAGCTTTCCGATATCTGATCTTATATGTGTGTCCTGAAAGCCACGATGCCCATCATTGCATACGACTAGCAGCCACCTGTGTGTGGACCAAAAATTGCCATCAGAGGTCGATGGTCAGTGAGAAGTGTAAACTTCCATCCAAACAAGTACTGGTAAAATTTCTGAATCCCAAAAATGATTCCCAATGCTTCATGTTCAATTTGCGCATAGTTAGTTTCAGCCTTGCTTAAGGTGAGTGAAACAAAAGCAATTGGTTTCTCCTCTCTTGAAGGCATAACATGTGACAAGACTGCTCCTACTCCATATAGGGAGGCATCACAAGCCAACTGTAAAGGTAAGGATGGATCAACATGTGTCAGGACCTCTGCATTTAGCAATGAACATTTAGCTTTGTTAAATGCAACATCACAGTCCACTTCCAGACCTTGTTCTGGCCAAGGAGCTCGTGAAGTGGTATTAATAGTGTGGCTAGCTGTGAAATAAACCTTCCATAATAGTTCAATAGTCCTAGAAATGAGCGAAGTTGACTAACATTTTGAAGGGGACTTATGAAGACGAGTAGCATCAATGATGTGTCCCAAATATTCAACAGAGGGCTAAAAGAATGCACACTTATCTTTACGGACTGGTAGGCCAAACTCTTCTAGTCTTTGAAGGGTAGCCTCTAAGTTCTTAAGGGGACCCTCCTCGTTCCCGCCTGTAACCAGGATGTCATCAAGATAGCACTGGTCTCCTGGCAAGCCACACAAGATCTGGTCCATAGCTCTCTGGAACAAAGCTGAGGCAGAAGTTATTCCAAAGGGTAGAGCGACAATAACGATAAAGCCCTTTATGCATCACAGTAGTCAACGCTCTTGGGATTCCTCATCAACTTGCATCTGTAAATATGCTTGACTCAGATCAATCTTACTAAACTTTTGTCCCCCAGCCAGGCCCGCAAAGATGTCATCGATGTGAGGAAGGGGGTATTGCTCTGCACATAACACAGGGTTAACAGTGACCTTAAAATCCCCACAGATCTGAATAGAACCGTCTTTCTTCAATATTGGAACTATTGCAATTGCCCATGGACTATGGGTAACTGGTATTAGGACTCCATTTTTGACTAGGCACTCCAGGTCTGCTTCAACTTTTGGCCTGATAGCATATGGCACAGTTCTGGCCTTCAGATATTTTGGTTGGCTACCAGGTTTAATATTCAGTTTCACGGTGATTCCCCTCATACTTCCCAGATCCTCTCCAAAAACAGCAGCATGTTTCTTTAATATATCAGTCAAACCTGTTTCTTCTTTAGTCATCCGGTGCACTTCTGCCCAGTCCAGTGGGATCTTCCTAAGCCATGATCTCTCCATTATGGCTGGGTAATGGCCTTTCACCACAAACAGTGGCAATTCTGAAGTCTGTCCATGTAGGCTGTGTCTAGACAGATCGGCAAAGGGAAATGAAGCTGCGATTTAAATAATCGCGGCTTCATTTAAATGTAAATGGCTGCCGCGCTGAGCCAACAAAAGCTGATCAGCTGTTTGTTGGCTCAGCGCGCTATTCTGGATGCTCCCACGCCGACCTGAAAGCCCTTTGTCTCGTAGGATGAGGTTTACCGGGAAGGTCGATAAAGGGCTTTCATGTCAACAGCGAGCGTCCAGACTGCCCCGATCTGCCGACAAACAACTGATCGGCAGAGCGGGGCAGCCATTTAAATTTAAATGAAGCCGCGATTATTTAAATCACGGCTTCATTTCCCTTTGCCAAACAAACAAATCTACATGGCTCCGTTGACGGAGCCATGTAGTCTAGACGTACCCGTAGTTTCACCTTAACATCAGTAGTGCCTAATAGGGGTACTGCTTCTCCTGTGTATGTCTTCAGAATGATCTTTGTTGCCTTAAGTGGAAGATGCTTCAGTTTTTCCTTATACAGCATGTCCGAGACCAATGAAACTGCTGCACCAGTATCCACTTCCATGCGTACAGGTTTGCCATCCAACCGTGTGGTTACCCAGTATTCATGGGAGCCCCCTTCCAAAGACAAAACATAGCATGGAACTTCTTCAGACAAGGTGTCACTTTGATCATCAGGCATCTGCTCGAGTGTATGCAGATTTTCCTTTTTGTTCCGCCAGTCCACTGGCCTCTTTTTCTTTTGTTTGCAGGCACGCTCAAAATGTCCTTTTTCCACACTGTCAACACACTGGCTGTGTCTAGACTGGCCAGTCTTTCCGGAAAATCAGCCGCTTTTCCAGAAAAACTTGCCAGCTGTCTACACTGGCTACTTGAATTTCCACAAAAGCACTGACTTCCTACTGTAAGAAATCAGTGCTTTTTGCAGAAATACTATGCTGCTCCCATTCGGGCAAAAGTGTAGACAGCTGAGATTTGTTTTCCGCAAAAAAGCCCCGATCATGAAAATGGTGATCAGGGCTTTTTTTGCGCAAAAGCGCATCTAGATTGGCCACAGACACTTTTCCGCAAAAAGTGCTTTTTCGGACAAGCGTCCGTGCCACTCTAGACACTCTGTTCCAAAAATGCTTTTAACAGAAAACTTTTCCATTAAAAGCATTTCCGGAAAATCATGCCAGTCTAGACGTAGCCACTAGCTTCTTACACCAGCATTCTGATGCATGGTGACCTGGCTTACCACAGCGGTAACATTCCTGGCTCCCCATTGTTTTGTGAGTAGGTTCTTGGGACATTTTATGCACCCCAGGGGGTGCGCTAAGGTATTGTGCCTCCTGTGTAGCAAGTTCCATGGAGACTGCAATATCAATGGCCTTCTATAGGGTGAGCTGAGCTTCTGTCAACAGATGCCTCCGTATAGCTTCACTGTGCAGGCCACACACTAACCTGTCACATTTGGCATCATTTAACATCTCCTTAAATTCACAGTGTTCAGCAAGCTTTTTCAAATTGGCTACAAATTGTACAATTGTTTCACTTTCTTTTTGGTCTCTGTTATGGAACCTATACCTTTCTGCAATTACCAGTGGTTTTGGAGCATAATGTGACCCCAGGGTTTCCACAATGTCACTGTAAGATTGTGTCTCTGGCTTAACAGGGAGCAGCAAACTGCATAGCAGAGAGTAGGTCTTAGCCCCTACGACACTTAAAAATATTGGCACTTCTCTTTAATATCATTTGCAATAACAAAAAGTTCAAACCACTCAGTATATACCTGCCATTGCTCTAAAGTCTCCTCAAAAGGTCCCAGTGACCCTGTAAGTGTAGCCATGGCTACTGCATCCCCCCCCCCTTTTTTTTTTCTTTTCCAGTCTCTGGGCTTCTTGATCTAGTTTCAGTTTGCACAGTGTAGCAGTCAGTTCTTACCCCCACCTTCCAGAACAGCCAAAAAAAAGTTTGTTTCCTTACATTGACTTCTACTTCTTTTGTTGCTGGAAGCAGCACAGGTATCCTACCCTCGTTGCCACTTGTTTTATCGTGAGGAGTTTCACAGTATAGGAAGAAATCAGTGGAAATGCAGAGAGCTTGAGTAGTTGCAAGTGTCCATTTTATTGCATAGCACAGAACTCACTAGCACAAGCCCAGACTAGCTGGGCTGACCCCAGTGACCTACTCAGTTACTATAACAACAAGATCTATATCTACAACCCAATACACAACAATTTCTATTAAAGAACATGCAACAGATTCTCATGCTGAAACCCTCCTAATTTCAGTGGGACATTTTACTTATTGTGGTGGCACAATGGGGCGTAATGCATTTGAAATATGGACCACATTCTGGCTTTTGTTGTGCATGTGGGCATAACAGCAGCAGTTGCAGAGGTGCAGGGACTCCATTTGTATTCCAACCGTTTCCAAGAAAAGAACCAACTAGGTGCATCACAGAGTAGTCAGAATTTGTGGAGGGAGCGGTGATTAGCTTATTTATGCACATGCACTGTCTGCCATACAGCTAGTTGCTTTGTGGACTGATTCCACAGAGATTCTATTGATTTCTTAGCTGAGTAAATTCACTCTTGTTCCAAGATTCCATGAAAGGCCTAAGCCCCAATGAAGTCCCTCTAGAGTGACATATTGAGAGTTTAATGCTACAGTGCTTAGTCCTGCCATGAGTAAAGGGGACTGGACTAGCTAACCTCTGAAGGTCCCTTACAGTTCTATGATTCTATGTTTCTATAAACTGTCTTCCATGGGCAGTTTCCCAAGACTGATTTTCACCTACTAAGTGGCAGAAAGAATCTGTAGGGATCTATTCAGAGAACCCTAGTGTGCCAGTGTCGGAATGGTGGGAAGGGGACAAAGAGGGCAATTACTACACCATTAAAAAGCTACTGCAGCAGCAGTGGCCAGAGCCCCGGGCCTTTAAAATCACTGCCAGAGCCTGTCCTTTCCACCCAAGGCTCTGCCCCTTATGGGAGTGTGGAGTTGTGCCCATCCCCCACATTGCCTCAAGGCCTGGCAATCCAGCTGGCCCCCCGATAGACCCTATTGCTAAATCAGTGAGGTGATTCATGCATAAACATGAGGCTCATGCTTCGTTGGTTAACACACAACAGCAAGAAATGGTCTCAAGGGATGGAAACTACTGTTAAGGATTATCATACCACTGGAGAATCCTCTCAGCCATGTCCCCTTTCCTTTGACCATGCTCTTCTTTCTATTACAGCTGGAAGGAGGAACTGCATGTGTCTCAGGTCTATGGCATCTGAGAATCTCCTTTATGCCTTCATGAGCTTCCCTGAATCAGAAATGCACCTTTAGAGGCAGGCTCTCCAGCAGTGCAGCTGGAAGTGGCTACATCCCCAGGGAAATTCTGGCTGTGTACTTGGCTCAGATTTACGTTCTAACCATTCAACATCTCTTACTATTTTTTTTTTTTTTTTTTTTTTACAGAATATAAAGACAGTTACAGGAAGATATATTTTATTCTCTGCTGATTGGATGGGAGGGATTTTTGACCTTGAAAAGTGGAGATGATGTTGCTATGGAAACTAGTAATTCTGCTGCCACTCATGAGTTGCAACCCAGGTAAAATGTTCCATTATTACTGTTTGTGATTGATAAATATGTCAGCATCATAATTCCTTTTTTAAAAAGAGAAGCAATTACTAAAACTAACAGTACTTATTCTCATGAACCAGTGAGTAAGCAGCTTTTCTGTATGAGATCCTTTATTGTTAAGCAATACACACTGCTGACTTGAACCAGAAAAAAAACATGTTTGAAGTGCTAAGAGAAAGTAAGATATTGCTCATCAACATACTTCTAAGCTGTGGCATTTAAAAAGATAGAAAGTTACATATCATGAGAAATGTGTGACTATCTTCCAATTTTCAGAGGATTTTCTGTCAACTGAAATTTTCACTCCATGTGCATCAGCAAATGTGAAAATTATCATGCCTATTTTTGATATATATGGTCCATTAACCAAACAATTTGCATCTCCTTTTCTACTGTTTATTTGGTTTGTCTACGTAAAGGGCCCAATCTTTCTCCTGACAAAGTCAACCCTTACATTTGCATTGACTTTTAAAGGTTTTAAAGCAATTGGTCTATATGTCATATACTTATGATGTAATTATATTAATTATATCAATCTCAAATGATGCTTAAATTAATTATATCATGCATGAGTCAGCAGCTATATTTGACCTGAAGAATGAACAGAAGATAATATAGAATGCAGCCTGAGGTAGCATTTTAAAATAAAATTAAAATGAAACCAGGTCATATTTGATTGAATAGACTCTTGGTATAATCTAGAATTTCAGTAATATAGGTTTTTCCATTAAATGAATATTTAACGGCAGCTGTGTCAATGACAAATAGCCACATATTAAGCATTTTAAAAGGTTGATATACTGAAATCCAGGTTGCCAAGGAAACAAACAATTAAAATAATTAAATTCTGTTATTGTCTCTGCTTTAATTTTGGACCAAATCCTCTGTCTATTGCATGGCCTGAATGCTCACAGATCCAATATTACTTCCCTTGTCCTCAGCCTACCGCCAGACTAAAAACTCTGAAATATATGAAGACACTCAGTATAGGCTCTTCCTTATGAGCACATGGAATTCAGCTCTGAAAGTAGAGTTCCAGTCCAAGATCAGATGGGGGAAGATTCCACTCATCACAGGCCACACAAGCACTGCCCTCCAGGTCTGTGCAGGCCCTGTTTTCTCTATCTATAGGTTGCAGTGGGCATACCCCAACCTCTGAGCCCACAGTGGGCACGTCTACACTAGGAAATTATTTCAAAATAACTAAATTTGAAATAATAACTCCTGAAATAATGAAATCAAAATAGGGTGTTCCCACAACAGGGAAGCCTCAAAATTAGTCTGAAGCAGGCTCCCTTAATGTGGACTTACTACCTTGACTTAGAGCCCCACAAAGTACTGGGGAGTAATTACTTTGAGGCTGTGTCTAGACTGCACCCCTTTTGCGGAAAAAGGATGCAGATTAGACACAGCACAATTGCAAATGAAGCGGGGATTTACATCTCCCTTGCTTCATTTGCATGAACAGGCCTGCAGCTTTTTTCCAGCTCGGGGCTTTGCCGGCAAAAAGCGTCAGTCTAGACGGGGATCTTTCGGAATATAAAGTCTTTTCCGAAAGATCCCTTATTCCTTTTTTAAAGAGGAATAAGGGATCTTTCGGAAAAGGCTTTATTTTCCGAAAGATCCCCGTCTAGACTGACACTTTTTGCCAGCAAAGCCCCGGCCAGAAAAAAGCGGCAGCCAAGTTCATGTAAATGAAGCAGGGGAGATTTAAATCCCCACTTCATTTGCAATTGCGATATGTCTAATCTGCATCCCTTTTCCGCAAAAGGGGTGCATTCCAGACACAGCCTGAATGTCTTTGGGGAGAAGTTATTTGGAAATAGCAGCAGTGTACTGCCCACACTAACACTATTTCAAAATAACAATTTCAAAATAAGTGTTGTTCCCCAGGAAAAGCAGAAGTACAGATTTCAAAATATCCAGCCTGTTACCTTGAAGTAATGGGCTTGGTAGTGTGGCCTCTCTGCTTATTATTTCAAAATAAACAGAGGTTATTTTGAAATAACTCTGTAGTGTAGACCAGAGCTAAATGACTCCCTGCGGTGACCAGGTACTGCTGTACTAGATGCTCATTCACAGATTCACTACTTCCAGAGAAGCAGGGCACGCCAGCTTCTCAATTTCTTCCCAAATTGCTGCTCTGCTTGGCACACAATTCTGATATGTTTTTTACTGAAAAAAGGTAAAATTCTTTTAACAAACTATAGAAACTCAAGTGATTACAAACTGAAGTTTTAGAAACAAATATAAAATAAAATCATAGCACACATTCTAGAACCAAACTTAGATACTCAGAGGGGGAGCTGTATTAGTCTGTAACTTTAAAAACAATGAGTAGTCCTGTGGCACCTTAGAGACTAACAAAATTAAAATTTTAAATTACAATTTAAAAATTTAAAATTTAAAATTAAAATTAAAAAATATATAGAATCATGAGTTTTCATGGGTAAGACCAGGGTAACAGTGTCAAACTTGTAGATTAAATCCAGTTCTGCAGTCTCTCTCTGTAATTGGATAGTGAAATTCCTTTGTAGAAGAATGGCTACTTTTGATTGAGTGACCAGGCAGGTCAAAATGTTCCCCTACAGATTTGTGTGTGTTACTGTTTCTGATGTCTGATTTGTGTCCATTTATCTTTTGTCATAGAGACTGTCATGTATATTTGCCAAATCATACAGAGGCTCATTGCTGGCACTTGATGGCAAATACACACACACAGAGACTCTAAGGTGCCACCGCACTACTCATTTTTAATAGTTTTTAATTAGATATTGTTCTGTCTTATACAGCAGTTCTCACCCAAAATCCTTCAAGTATCTTTTAGCCAGGCTTGGCTATGATATATTTTGTCATGAGATAAGTCACACTGTCAATTTGCCTTCCTGCTGAAACATCAAAGGTATTTCTTTGCACTGCAGACATTGTCCTTCTTTATAAACAGGACACCTGCTGCTTGTTGTTTTTTCACTGTATATTTACTTCTTGTAGATTTTTCAATCTCTTAGTCAGTATCTGGCTTAGTATTCAAATAAGCACACAGTTCACAATGGCTAGAGAGATAAACGTGTCTTACCCGCTGCCCAAAAATAGCCTCTCACAAATGTTACCCCTGGTTACCTGCCTTCAGAATGTAATTTTCAGTAACAATGCATAGAATCATAGCATGCTAGAACTAGAAGGGACCTTGAGAGGTCATCAAGTCCTTTCCCCTGCCCTCATGGTAGGACCAAGCACCATTTAGATCCTCCCTCATAGATGTCTATCTAACCTGCTCTTAAATATCTCAAATGATGGAGATTCCACAACACTCCTAGGCAATTTATTAGAGTGTTTAACCACCCTAACAGTTGGGAAGATTTTCCTAATGTCCAACCTAAACCTCCTTTGCTGAAATTCAAGCCCACTGCTTCTTGTTCTATCATGAGAGGCCCACGAGAACAATTTTTCTCCCTCCTCCTTGTAACAATACCCTTTTAGTTACTTGAAAACTGCCATCATGACTCCATTTAGACTTCTCTTTTCTAAACTAAACAAACCCATTATTTCAGTCTTCCCTCATACTTCATTATTTCTATACCTTTAATCATTTTTGTTGCTCTTCTTAGGACCTTCTCCAATTTCTCCACATCTTTCTTGAAATGTGGTGCCCAGAACTCGACACAGTACTCAAACCGAGGCCTAATCAGTGCAGAGTAGAGCAGAAGAATGACATCTTGTGCCTTGTTCAGAACACTCCTGTTAATGCACTCCTGTTAACTCCATAACTTATTTAGTATTATCCACCCCCACCTTTAGCAATATTATGATGACTAGTGGGCAATTTCCTCTTGGTAGAGGCTTGATATGCCAGTTTTTACTGACTTATTATGCTTATATCTGACCCAGGGATCTCTATAAATGCCAATGCGCACCTTCTGCCAGTCCGGGCCAAGAAGTCCCTAGGTCACAAGAAGCCCCCGGGTCACACAAGACCTACATACTTTAGATGCCACTCACACTAGCTGTGGAGATTTTTATTTATTATAGCATTATCTCTCTTCTTCTTTGTTGGGGAGGGATAGCTCAGTGGTTTGAGCATTGGCCTGCTAAACCCAGGATTGTAAATTCAATCCTTGTGGAGGCCGTTTAGGGATTGGGGCAAAAATTTGTCAGGGATGGTACTTGGCCCTGCTGTGAAGGCAGGGGACTGGACTCAATGACCTTTCAAGGTCCCTTCCAGTTCTAGGGAATAGGCAATCTCCATTAATTTAAAAAGTCTTCTTTAGTCAGAGTAGTTAGTAGTGCTGACATTTAAATGATCATCATTAGGCTTCAGACTCTTCACCCTTATGAGATGAATAGGGACATTATACACCTCTCAACTCTATTGATTCAGATTGCCTGGAGACTCACAAAAACACCACTATATCAGCATATACTCAGTTCTCCATTTGCATCAGGGTGCATGCTCATTTTATTACTACGCTACGACAGTGGTTCCCAATCTTTTTGATACTGGGGACCAGTAAACCCATTCACAAACTTTTGGAAAACTGGTAACATTTATTTGCATATTTGCATATTCATTAAGCAAATGATGAATATGCAAGTGAATTGTGTCGCTGGCCCTACCTGTCCAGCAGGTTGTTCCGCCCCACCTCCTGGCCCCAATCCTGGCCACTTTATCAACTGGCGCCGGCTCCCCTGCCTGCGTTCGGCGCTGGGTGTTCTGTGTCAGTGTGCACAGCACCCAGCCTTCTCCCTGAGTCCAAGCGCCCACCAGATGTAGCCCCCGCTGCCCGAGAGCATCCCAGCAGAGACAATGGAATCACACAAATTAATAGGATCATGCGCGATAATTTTTCTAAGGACCGGTATTTTTTTTTCTTCTAAGGACCGGTACTGAGCCGCAGACCACACTTTGGGAAACGCTGCTCTAGGATGTTTGCTTCCCTACATGACTGTTGTATTTTCTAACTATTCCCTTTCCTAGTCTTTTTAAACATTACTTTGTAAAATGTCTGCATTTCATAATTACGTACCTTTATTTTAATCTTCCTGTGCAAACAACCTTTTAAATGGAGCTCAGCATCTTGGAAATTTTTGAATTAAGGGATACAGATGTTACATTGTAATATTCAGTTTTGTGATGACTATTGAAATATAGATGAAAGACTTGAAAACAATAGAAAAATGTATCCAAGAAAGATAGCAAGCAAAAAAGTCGCATAATCTACTGTTATTAGTAATACAGCATACCCCTGGCTTAATTCTTCTGCAGTTTATATCAATGATAAAATTGCCACTGACTGAAATGGGTGTAGAATCAATTTGACCAAGTGGAAGAATGGTCAGGTTGTCAGTTAGAAAAGATTGGCATAACTCCAATGGAGATAAGTTAGTTTTTACCCACTGAGGATCTGGCCTGAAATCTGAATAGTGACCATAATCAAACCCACCATAAGAGGACAAAGCTTCCTTGATTTCTAAGAAGAACAGATTCATAGCTGTGTGGAACTGATACCAAGAGTTAGACATTTGAATCAGTAAGTCTACAAAGAATATCTTAACTAAATTAACTGCATAAAAGATATATCTATCTATCTATCTTAGAGGGATAGCCATGTTAGTCTGTAACTTTTTTGTGAGCTTTCATGGGCAAAACCCACTTCTTCAGATGAGATGATCTGTTTGATTCCTGAGAACCGCAGCTCTAACATGGAGCAACTAATTTTTCCTCCACCTCTCATTTCCCACAGAGTGGCTGTGTCTACATTGGCATCCCTTTCCGGAAAAGGGATGCTAATGAGACACTTCTGAATTGCAAATCCACGGGGGATTTAAATATCCCCCGCGACATTGCATTTACATGGCTGCCGCTTTTTTCCGGCTCGGGGTTTTTGCCGGAGAAAAGCGCCAGTGTAGACGCGATTCTCCGGAAAATAAGCCCTTTTCCGGAAGATCCCTTATTCCTACTTCAAAGGCTCATGAACAGAGTCTTGGGGTCAGGAGAGGGTGAAAAATACCTTTAACTTCAAAGTAGGAATAAGGGATCTTCCAGAAAAGGGCTTATTTTCCGGAGAATCGCGTCTACACTGGCGCTTTTCTCCGGCAAAAACCCCGAGCCGGAAAAAAGCGGCAGCCATGTAAATGCAAATGCCGTGGCGGATTTGCAATTCCGAAGTGTCTCATTAGCATCCCTTTTCCCGAAAGGGATGCCAATGTAGACACAGCCAGTATGTTTAGCAATAAATAAATAAATAAAGCCTTCTTGAGTCTACAGTCCACAGAAATAAAATAATATTAACAATATGGTTGTCTACACTGCATCCCTTTACCATAAAATATATGCAAATTAGACACATCACAATTACAAATGAAGCGGGGATTTAAATCCTCCCCTGCTTCATTTTCATAAACATGGCTGCCAGAAAAAAGTGCCAGTCTAGACGTGGATCTTTCGGAAAATAAAGCCTTTTCTGAAAGATCCCTTATTCCGAAGATCTAGACTGGCGCTTTTTCTGGCAAAGCTCAGAGCCGGAAAAAAGCGGCAGCCATGTTTATGCAAATGGAACGGGGGGATTTCAATCCCCACTTCATTTGCAATTGTGATGTGTCTAATTTACATCCCTTTTACGGAAAAGGGATGCAGTCTAGACACAGCCTATATGTATGTACAGTGGCACCGTAAGGAACATCTTGGGATTTTCTTCTTCTTTAATAACCCATTGCTATTGAAATGAGACAATCAGATATAAACATAGCACCAGAGGCAAGGATGAGGATGAGGATGAACACAGGGTTCATTATTTTAAATTCTGTGTATTTGTCTAAGGGCTGTCCCTTCCCACTGTTGATGAAATGCAAATGTCTCTTGATATTAGTATGTTGAGGGAGAACATCCAACTTCAGGAATAAGGACTTGGATATAATGTTGAAAAGATTATTGTAATAGAGAAGTGGCCATTCTGTTTGCAAAGGATAATTCTTTCTTCTTAGCATCTCTTTGTCTTTAGACTATCTGCTCTGTTACTTCCAGCCCTTATTCTGCATTCCATCACTAATCTGCAAAGACAATGACAAGTTGTCTCAGAGAGGAGATTAATGATGATTTTGTGGTTTAGGGTGGAATAAGGGACAGTCCCCAAATCTGCCACAGACTTCCCATGTGACCTTGGGCAAGTCACTTCATCTCCCTGTGCTTCAGTTCCTCCTTTATTAATAGGGATCATAATACTTTTCTATTCCTACATTTTGCCTGTCTTTTCTCTTTAGCTTCTAATCTTATTGAAGTATACTCTCTCTCTCTCTCTCTCTCTCTGTCTTTCTCTGTTTAGTTCCTAATATGTTGGGACCCCATTCCCCGTTGGGGCCACTGAGTACCACTGTAATACAAGTAACAATAACGTTATTAATATAACAATACAAATATTGAAAGCAGCCCAGTGATTCTCTCATCTCTTTTTTCACTACTGCATTAGACTTGGGGTCAGGAGAAGGGGTAATAATCTTCCTCTGAGGTTGGGTAGAAAGATGACACAAAAGCAGAATGTGTCCTTCACTCCCTTACAAAAGCAAATCAAAGTTATGTGAGAAGGGGGGTAGAAACAGAACTGCTGGGGGCTACTGTTGAGCAGTGCATACAGAGGGGAACTGTATAGTCTAGTTATTTTTCACACTAGCTAGTCTGCTGTGTCATTCCCAGCCTCCCCCTTCACATCTCTGCTATGTGGAAAGAAGGGGGGGGGGGCAAAGAAGGGTAGGATCATCTTTGCCCTCAGGCTACCACCCATTTTTTCTAGATTTAAAGATGCTGCTTTTTTATGGTTCTTTCCTCCTCACTAAGAACCCTTCTGATCTGTTAAAGGTATTTTTCACCCTCTCCTGACCCCAAGACTCTGTTCATGAGCCTCAAAGAGGCATTTCTCAAGATGGTGCAGCCTGTTTTCCGAATGCTTGGAGTGTGCCATGAATATTGGTGTAGAGTGGAAGAGAGAAGGCAATGCATCCGCCTCCTCCTCAAGAACATCCAGAGGCATCTTTCCCTGCAGTGCAAAGTTTGTTATTGTGGCTGAGCTTGAGGTGGGCAATTCAAAGGAGGGAGAAGGCTCCCACATAAGTGCTACCCATACCATGTCCTTCGGTGAATAGCAACACATGCATTCAAACATGAACATGTTTCTAACTCTTTTTCTGTGGTCCACAAAAAGATGGCACAATAGAAACACCAGCTGGCAGAGGAAATCCTCTCGATCGTGCATAACAAAAAAGGAGTTAAAAATACTCGATACTACAAACTGTACCCTGTTAATGTAAATGGGTTGGTGGCTGCCAGCTTTGCTGAAATCACTCCAGGGTGGTACCTATCACACATGTTTTCCATGTACTGCCTAAAGTAGTCTTACATGGCGAATGAACCATTATTAAATACAAAGCAAGTTTTGCTCTCAGTACCACTCTGATGGATTTCACACAGAATTTGGCTCCTACTCCTTGCTTTTCAGAGTGCTAATTCTCATATGCTGATTATTTCCCTCTGTCTCCTTCTAAGAATTGTGGTATGCTGTAATTTCAGGGGCACAAAACAAGCAATCAAGCATGTCAGTGACTTCTTTCTGCAAACACACTTAGCCTGGACTCATCTTGTGGTGACATGGGCATAGAAGTAGACTGGTCAATAATAATGATGTTTTATCGTCAGTCCATTTCAATAAGGATCATTGTTTAACCTCAACCAATGCTGACCAATGCTGAGGACTTCTGAAATTCCCACACATTCCATTTTGAAATTGCAGAGATTTATTTCAAGTTGCCTTTAAAACAAATCAGACACTTAGGACAATGAAATACAGTGTCTTCTAGTTTCAGAGGAGTGTTAGTCTGTTCCAGAAAAAACAAAAAGTCCCGTGACATCTTAAAGACTAACTTCTTAGTTTTTAATGTGCCATAGCACTCTTTGTTGTTTATGGAGTCTTCTGTTACCCAAAAACATAATAGCATATCAAAATGACCAGTTAAACGCAAGGAACAGAAAGTAATTAAAAATCATATAACAATGTTACAATCAGTATTGTGAGCAATCTTTGCTCACAGTTCATTTCCAAGAAGATTGTCTGCTCTATTGTGAATTCCCTGTAGTGCACAGACACATGGTGCAAAAGAGGTTAAAACACAGATGATACTTTGAGGAGCAATTCACTTTCAGATTTAGTTTGCATTGATTTACCTGCCAAGAAGATTTTATTTACAGTTTTTAATGTTACGTGATGTGTACTAGAATGCACAGATAAAAGTCATTACTTGAGGTACCTGTTGAGCTGAAGGTTTACTATATGTGTGTAGTATAGATCTTCAAATTGAAAATACTACCACCTTGTGCTTTAAATAATTATTTCATAATCTCTTCAATGAGTTTCTTTGTTAGAAGATATATATTATCTACTGAATTTTTGTATGGTGTTTCTCTATTTTCAATCAAGTAATTTTACCTTTGCCTATGAGGCTTATTAACTCTAGAAAATAACATTCTTTTGGTACTTTAGAAATAATTTTGTGTTTTCATTTTTGTATGTAGCAGGTTCCAGGAAAATTCAATTGCACTTCATTATCTCTGCCAAGAAGCTGAGAATTGTAGCTGATTAAGGATTTAAAATATTTTGGAGCATTTGACTGTTGCTTAAAGTGGGAAAATAAATGTTAAAAATCAAACCTAGGAAGGTAATATGAAAATGTGTAGGTTACAAGAATGACTAAATCAGACTCAACCACTGTTTCCTAACGTAAATCTGTTCTAATTTATTATAAGTACAGAATGATGGAAAGACTATAAAGTCACCTTGTCCAGTCTACTGTACTATCTAGGATTTTTCTCTGACCTAATAGACTTGATTCACTTTATTTATGTGTAAACTCCTTCAAAGATAAGGCTGGACACCTCATCAGTTAGGTTAACTGAAAAATTGAAAGATCTATTAAGAAAAGGTTTCTGGCATCTCATCTAAATATATCCTGGTCTGGTTTTCAAGCCTTACTCATTGATTGTAGATAACTCTTCCCTTTTGACTTATTGGAGTCTCTTTTTGTAAACCTCTGATGAAATTAGAAATAATTCCCAGATGCAAAATTCAAAGCTGGATTTTGACTGCCTCCAGTGTTTGGGATGGTTTCTGCGTAGCACATTACAAAAATGAAGAATCAGCTATAAATCTGGATCTAGAATGAGTTTCAGATTCAACCTCTCCTCCTCCTAGCCCCCACTAAATTTTGAAGGAGTTAGGAAGTTACATTATTGGTCCCAGGCTATTTCTAATGGGTTGTCTACATAGAAAACTTAGTCCACAGTGAACTTAAAAGTGCACTTACTACTCCCCACAAATTTCCCATGTAGATATTCTTCCTGCACATTACGGCCTGGTCTACACTAGACCAGGAAAGTTGGCTTAAGGTACACAGCTTTAGCTGCGCAAAGTGCACAGTTGGAGTTGGCTCGCCTTAAAACGAGCCTTGGTGGCATCCACACTGCGGGAGGCCAATGGGAGCACACGCTCCTGTCAGCTTCCCTTACTCCTTGCAAAAGAAAGAGTATTGAACGTCTGTGGGAGCTGCCCTCAGTATGGGTATATCTACACTACCCTCCTAGTTCGAACTAGGAGGGTAATGTAGGCATACCGCACTTGCAAATGAAGCCTGGGATTTGAATTTCCTGGGCTTCATTTGCATAAGCGGGGCGCCGCCATTTTTAAAACCCCGCTTGTTCGAACCCCGTGCAGCACGGCTACACGGGGCACGAACTAGGTAGTTCGAACTAGGCTTCCTAGTTCGAACTACCGTTACTCCTCATTCCACGAAATAGCACATTCCGCGCTGCATGGGGTTCGAACTAGCGGGGTTTTAAAAATGGCAGCGCCCCGCTTATGCAAATGAAGCCCAGGAAATTCAAATCCCAGGCTTCATTTGCAAGTGCGGTATGCCTACATTACCCTCTTAGTTCGAACTAGTGGGGTAGTGTAGACATACCCTATTGGATTTAGGGGTCTATACTAGACCTGCTAAATCAAAGGCCAGAAGATCAACCTCCGGAGCATCAATCTTCTGGTAATTATAGACATGCCCTAAGAGTGCCTTCAGGCTATTTAGCACTATATACTTCCAAAATGTGTTAAAAATGCATACATAGGAACTCTTAGTGTATAATAAAAGTGCCACCCTTCCCTCCTGCTACTGACCCCCAACCCACCTCTCCTCCCCACTGCCGGCCTTAGCCTCCACCCTCCCCTTCTGGGCTTCTGGGCTGCTGTGGCCCTGGCAACCTGGACTGACATGTCCCCCACCCCACTGCTGGGGTTTCCGCATCTGTCACATCCCCACCCACCTCTACTACCAAGGCTGCTGCAGCTGCAGCATCCCTGGCCCTGCTACTAGGGCTGCCACAGCCCCAGTTGTGCTGCTGGTCCCAGTCTCAGCAGCTCTGAGCCACCAGCCCTCTTGCCACTGGGGCTCCCAGCTAGCACTCCATTCATGGTTCTGCTGGTCCATAGCTGTTGCTGGATGAGGGAGTTTGGAGATCCAACCAGTAATGTGAGATCTCAAAAGAATCCAATGCCGCTCCCTCCCCCCCCCCCCCATTAGTCTGTCTGTTTCTTGCCTTACATTGCAAGCTCTCTGGGACAAGTTCCATCTTTTTGCTTTGCTTGGGCAGCAGCTGCCATAATGGGTTCCTGATCTAAGACCAAGATCCCAAGATGCTCTGATAATACAAATAATTATCAACAACTCTGAGGATAGTTAGTACGAAAAAAATGAGTCCAAGTGAGTTACTGTGCACTCTCAGGAGTTAATTTTCAAATGTATAATCTCGAATCATTAAAAACATTTTTTTAAAATGTTAAAAGTGATTATCTAATGTAGTAATGGACATTTTGTACCAAATCCTCAGCTGGTGTACATTTTCATAGATAATGGAGCTACACACATTGATGCCAGCTCTGGATATGACCCATTTTGTCTTTCCAAAACAGAAAGGACAATATCTACTACTTTTCAGTGTGTCATTAAACACGCTGAAACAAACAAGCAAATAAACAAAAGAACCTCAGTTTTTTTGCAGAAGCTTGAAAGTAAAATTTCTTTAGTTATTACCAATTTTGCTACTTTTTTCTTTTAAAATATATCAAGTTGTTAGGATTTGCATATTTCTTGTGAAGCAGAAATTAACACTATCATTTCTTTGAATTCCTTTTGATTGCATTTACTGATATATTTGAAAAAGAAGCGTTATGAGCAAATGCTGACTAACTTAGTAACTGTGTTTATGCACTCAAAAACTTTTTTGCCTTTCAATTTCTCTGTAAAAAGGAAATGTTAAACCATTTTCATTGTTACTATTGTTTTAACTTCTAGAATTAGCTGAATATGGGAAGTGTGCTTTGCACAGAGCCCTCAAGTGCTAACAATTTAATTTGAACATAATTAATCAAAATTCAGACACAGATGATCGTTCATTGATTGGAGAAGAAATCTATTTGGAGAGCTTGGAATTTTTAGACAACTCTCTGGACCAATGAGTCCCTAATTCCACCAAAATAACTGTTAGTTGGATTGTGTGTGCACGAAGCCAACCTTTAGTCAGAGCCAGACCCTTATTTGTATATCGAGCCAGAATCGTATTAGATAGGGTTTGCTGGGGAGAGCCAGATGTAGGGAGGGCAGCATTAAGAGAATGTAGAGATCTGAATAGAGGACAAAAATACAGCTTAGCTGGAGTTTTATCGATACTCTGAATAGTGCAGATATGATCAATAAAACTCACACTAAGCTACATATCCTCTTTCCATTGCCCCAATGTCCTGTTGCTGCATGAAGTCTGTTCAATGCAACATTTGAGAGAGATTCCTGGAGGCAATCTTTCTTCTTTAGATTTTCTGAAGTCTTTGTCAGAAAATGGAGGTGGTATCCCCAGGAAATTACAGGTACATGTTTGGGCATGTTTAGAACTCCACTGATAGTGGGTTGGAGGTAGAGAGCATCTGATGTCCATGGCAGGTCTGAAAAAGATTCTGCAGGCTTCCCCAAGAATTCAGAATGTATAGCTGTGGCCCACGATTATAATGACAGAGATATTTAAATAAATAAACAAACAAATAAACAAATAAATACCAACATTTACTTCGTGCTGCCCTGACTCTGCACCGCTCCTGAAAGCGGTTAGCATGTTTAGCTCCACAGCACCATGTGCTGCCCCTCATTTACAGGCATTGAGCCCACAGCTTCTATTGGCCACAGTTCCCTGTTATTGATCAATGGGAGCTGCAGGAGTGGACAGCATGTGGAGACCCCCTGTTCTGCCTTTCTTGGGGACTGCAGAGACATGCCAGCTCTTTCCAGGAGCAGCAATTACCACAGGGATAATTAATCCAGCTGTGACGGGTTAGGCATTTTAGAACTCTTTACTCAAAGAATTAAATCTAAGCATAAGAGAGAAATGAAAATTATGCAATGCACAGACCTGTCAAAAACCCAAAATAACACACTTTGCAAGCAGTAACAGAAGTAACAATCCCCCACATATGTGTTGGGTCAGGAGATGAGAATGATAGAGACACACACAGTGTGTGAGAGTGATAGAGATTTGCATTGCCAAGCTCCCTCCATCCCCTTCTCTCCGTGCAGAGAGGGGTACAGAAGTGGGGGAAGGAGGAACACCCAGACATCAGGACCCTCCATTTTCTTCCCACAACCTGCACAGCAAGTGGGAGGCTATAGGGGGGCAGCTCTAAGGCAGAGGACAGAAGCAGCATGACAGTGGGTGGAGAGGCAGCTGAAGTGCCAGTGCTTGATAGCTTCTTGGCCAAACCAGTCAGGATCACCTGTCAGAGGCTTGAAGATCTTCTGGTAGATCCCGATCTACTGGTTGGTAACCACTGGTCTACACACTCCTTATTTCGAAATAGCTATTTCAGAATAGGCATTATTCCTCATAGAATGAGCTTTACAGATTTTGGAATAAACCATCCATTATTTCAAAATTATTTTGAAATAATGGAATGACTGTTTAGACGCTCGCATTGTTATTTCAAAATAATTCTAGTTATTTTGAAATACCGGTACAGTGTAGACACATCCTTAGTCTTGCCACAGTGTGTGTTGCCTTGAATAGTCCAGAAAAGAATCCAGTGACTGAAGCTGTTTGTTTAGTGACAGATTTACTTCCCACTTGGGTCATGGAGATTCCTGGATTCAACAATATCTGGTGAAGCCCATTGAGATTAAGAAGATCTACATGTCTGTGAAAGTGGTCAGAGTGCAATGAATACCACAGGTTTTACCAAACATTGTGTCAGCTGGGCAGGAGGCTGCCGTACCCGCTTTGGAGGACTGCACTGAAATACTGTCCCTTGGAAAAGAGAATTTTTTCTGTCCTATCCTCTGTGAATGTGAATGCAAATAACGTCCAGTTATCCAGCCTGTGTGCTGGGAACAGGATTTTCCTCACCTAGCGTCTTCATCTCATATTTGCATTATTTTAATTGATACACAATTATGTCTGCTCCTGAACCACTAGAGTGCACACAATGGATATGTCGTTAAAATGCCATTAGTGTAAACTATTTCTGACACTGGCATTGATTGTGTGGTTGCTTATTGCGTGGTTGTTTATTTGTGTATAACTGAAAAATGGCCTATATGCTTTTATGAATATTACATCTGGTAAATTTGATATATTGTGTTAACAATTTTTTGTGGTATTTTGAAAATATAAAGTGCCATTTATACTCAATTGCTTTATAGACATCGGTTATTAAATGTATCGCTATAACGAAAATGTTTTTGAATCAATGTGTGGGGCTATTTTGAAGTCTTTGTAAATGAGTGCATTATGTTGTAGAACTGCTCTTTATAATGCCTAGCCTAATATATAAATATACAACATTGTAAGTGTGCATTTTTAATGCCACATAACTATGTAAAAAGGCTGAGTTCTGTGTCTTTTTATTTCTTTTAATTGGCTTTTTCTCTGAAACAAATCACATGAACAGAACCCCACTAGAGAACAAAAATCCCTCCTGATATAGATGGAAAATACAATATCATCAGAATGACAAAGCAAAAATAGTCTGAAGTTGAAACACATATTCCTCCCCAACTCAGCCATATGTCACATAAGTGCTAATCAATGAATATGTTTAAAATTCCCACCTCCATCACACGGTTTCATCAGTTGGAAACATCACTTTCAGCTACCTTCCCCCACCATCCTCAAGGCCTAATCAAACAGGCAAATTCTGAAGATATTCCAGTGATCAACAGATTCAGGCTCTTTTGAATTGAGAGGGGAAGAAGGGAAAGAGCATTTTGAAGAAAGACATGGAGCCGTGTCAGGGCAGAACACCAAGGTACAAGAAGTTTGAAGGTGGCCCTCCAGAACCACTGGTACAGGTTGGGTCAAGTAACGTAGAGATTGTAAATGTGTTCATCTGCCTAGGCTGCAAGCAGAATTTGAATGGGTGTGCCAAACCAGGCATTCTTCAACAAGTAGGTCTAACTGCCTTCTGTATGACATACATGTGTCACTTATGGATGCATAAACTTCTGGTTCAGTTCTATCAAACCTATCTACAATGTGAATTGCAATATAGGTCAGAAACATGAATCGTCTTGGAGGTAGACCTGGAGCAGCTAGAGGCATAACATATGTTCTGTCAGTGCCAAATCCTAAACCTAAAGCAGGCTTACTTTGTACAAAACATCATAATCTCTCAGGCTTTGTCTACACTACAGATAAGATTGAAGCAGACAGTCAATCTTCCGTGGTTCAAATTAGATGGTCTAGTGAAGACATGCTAATTTTAACTGAGAGGGGGCTCCCATCAATGCCAGCAGTCCTACTTCTATGAGGAGTAAAAGAAGTCAAAGGAAGAGCATGGTCCCTTCAACTTCCCACAGTAAGGATGATGCCAACATTCGAGTTAAGATACTTCGACTTCAGCTATGTAATTGACATAGCTGAAGTTGTGTATCGTAATTCAAACGTATTCCCTGGTGTAAACCAGGCCTCAGAAAACTAACCTTCCTCCAGACATTCGTTATAATCACCAGGTTGGGCAAAAACATCCCAGCACACCAGGCTTTCAATGTCTCCATGGTTGCACAAAGGGGTGTATGTACTGGCTCTACCTGACTCCACCTAAAGGGCCACCACAGAGATTTTAATATTCATCATGTTGAGACATATCTGGGAACTTGACTACATCACACTTAGTGCCGCACCATTAACTGTAGAAACAGTGATCCGCAGTAGATTATATGATGGGCCTTTGTTGAATTGCTATATAAGATTTTCTAACAGACAAGTAGAGCTTTGTGAAGAGGCTGGTCCAGTAAAAGATATTCCCTCTCCCTCTTTGCCTTTCTTATATAGTCTTGGTCAGTTTCTTGTTTATAGTATTTGGTTACCTCTACAAACATCTACATTGCCTTTTCCTCCAGATGACAGCATGTTCTCCTTCTAAAAGATGTTGTCCTGATCCAGTCTGGAAAATTACTTTGTAGATTAACAGTAAAACCTATTAAAATGAAATTATTCAAGAACTGATGCCTAAGCCTAGATCACCTGCCTATCCATAAAAAGACAAAATAAGAAATACAATAATATATATGTAATATTGCATCTCAATATTCCATATATGCAAAATATACATATATACAACATGTGGAATATTGAGACACAATATGGAATGCAATGTTATATACATATTTTATACATATATTATTGCATTCCATACTTTGTATTGATAGGCAGGTATATATACACACACTCTATAGACTACAAAAACTCATACCCAATAGTAACTGAAAATTACTCACTTTCATGTGACTCTCAGATGAATTTATAATCAGTAGGTGCTCTGCCAAAAAAACAAATAAACAAACAAAAACCCCTAGACAAGATGGAGTAAATCTCTATAATGTCATCATTAGCCCTTACCTGAATTTGTTGACAAGAACATTATGAGACAATATCTAATTTTACTCTGGAGTAAATCCACAGAAGATATGCTTGATTGCCAGATTTACATTGTTGTGACTGAGGTCAGAATCTAACACTCTCACTGTAAATGAAATTGATAATTAAATTTGTTATGCTTTATGCTGTTTGTATTTGAGATGAAAAGAGAGCTTTCTCTGTGTCTTTTCCCCCTGTAAACATTTGTTTAATTACAACTGAGAATATTTAGCTCTAGGCTAGAGGAAATGTAGTAATTTCCAGTGAGAGACACTGAACTCTTATTTGCTTGAAAAGTTATTATCTATCATGACTTGGCATCTTCTAATTAGTGCATTTCATTCATTCATTCATTCATTCATTCAACAACCCTCAGCATTTCTGTAACATAAGCTGGCAATGTGTAAATTGTGTCATATTATAACTGGGAGAATGGCCTTAAATGTGCTCATCAGTTTTGCTTTCTATTTTGTTCTGTATAAGTTTTTATACTTGACTAAGCACTGCAGTATCCGTGAGCCTTCCTGTAGGGCAGTAAGCAATAGAATTACACATCTGTCATGTGATTCATCTTTTCCCCAGAGGGCAAAGTGAAGTGTCCTGTTTTTGTGAGACTGGTTAGTTTGTTTTTGAAGGTATTTATTGTATTTTGTTTTATTAAGTAAAAATACCTTTAACTAATTGTTTGTATTAGTAATGGGCCTTGCTCTTTGAGTGAGATTTGTGGTGGTTCCCCATGAGTAAGTATGATGATCTACCAAGTCTTCTTAATAACTCATTATACTTATTGTGGACTAAAGCAGTGCAGTGCAGCATAAAAGGAATGAGTCTGTAGGTCAGATTTTATTATCAACTCTGCCACCGGATTCTTATGTGCCCTTGACCAAGTCACTTCACCTGTCCTGCCTTCACTGCCTCATTTGAAGAACAGAGATAATTATACCTCAACTTTACAAAAGTGCTATGAGATCTGTGGACTAAAATCACTTCTGTATTATTAAAAAATGTTTATAGAGTGCTGAAGACAAACAATGAGATACTTAATCATCACTCCTGGATGTGCCCTTTAATAAAAGAAGCAATGGAAAACTTTCATTATAAAACCTGAAGCTACATAAAACTCATCTGCAAAGTTCATTTTGGTTTATTTGTTTGCATGTATCTCTATGACATAGTGTCTCAACTTCACACACAGTAATAGATAGATCCTCAGAAAACTCTTGTGAGCTAGGTAAGTATTTCTGGAGAAAATATTCAAAAATGTCTAAGTGAAACAGGATCATAGAATCATAGAGCTGGAAAAGACCTCAGAAGGTCATCAAGTCCAGCCCCCTGCCCAAGGCAGGACCAATCCCAACTAAATCAATCCAGCAAGGGCTTTGTCAAGCCGAGACTTACACACCTCTAGGGATGGAGACTCCACTACTTCCCTAGGTAGCCCATTCCAGTGCTTCACTACTCTCCTAGTGAAATAGTTTTTCCTAATGTCCAACCTGGACCTCTCCCACCGCAACTTGAGACCATTGCTCCTTGTTCTGCCACTGTCACCATTGAGAACAGCCTTTCTCCATCCTCTTTGGAAGCTACCTTCAGGAATTTGAAAGCTGCTATCAAATCCCCCCTCACTCTTCGCTTCTACAGACTAAACAGTCCCAACTCCCTCAGCCTCACCTCATAGGTCATATGTTCCAGCCCCCTAATCATTTTGGTTGCCCTCTGCTGGACCCTCTCCAATGCATCCTCCAATAGTGGGGGGCCCAGAACTGGATACGATACTCCAGATGTGGCCTCACCAGAGCCAAATAAAGGGGAATAATGACATCTCTGGATCCTAGGCCCAGACCTTATAGATAATTAGCCCCTTCTTCATCTTTAGGTGTCTAAGTCCATGTGAGGGGGTCACTCACCACCGTAGCGGGGGTCCGTCATCTGTCCCTGGAATCAGTCCATTCCACCCGCCCGGGCCTCCGCTCACATGGCGTTTCCCCTCCGGAACCCTCCGGTCACGTCGTTCTCTTCGCCACACTGCCCTCCGGCAGCGCCCAAGTCACTCGCTCTGAGCTCCCCCTTCTGGGGGTTGGTGTCTCTCCAGCAGGCCTTGCCGCAGGCCTAGCAGGCTGGCCGGTTGGCTGTCTGAGCGCCCCGGCCCAGCCTGACTCTCTAGCCCTGCCCTAGCTCCAGGGAGCATCCTGCTCCCTCAGCAGCCAGGCTCACACCACCTTCTCTGAAGCAGCCCTTCCCTTTTATAGCTCCCAGCTGGGCCTTAATTGGCCAACGCCGCCCAGCTGGGCTGAACTCCCCGGGCCTGCTCCAGTCTGGGGTTTGGCTCTTAAAGGGCCAGTACAGGGCAGCTGCCCTGTTACAGTCCACTATTGTGTGACCATTGACATGTTACCAGCTAATTAGGTATGAGTCTAAGGACTGTAGCCTTCACAGCTGGGATTTGCAAAGCCACCTAAGTGCTAATGTCTCCCCACAACTAACTTAGAGCCATAGCTCAAACTGGAGCCCTGGAAGTCACAAAGCAGAACTCTCAGTGTAGATGGGGGTACACTTATTTTGTCACTGAACCCTAATCCAGGAAGCCTGCTCAGTAGATGCCTAATACCTGTTAACAACTAGCCCCCACAGCAAAAGGGTGGAGACAAACTGCCAATAATAGAGGAGCATTAGAGTGACCGCACAAAAGACAAGGGTACCAGGAAACACAGAACATGCCTAAGTCCCATTTTCAAAATGACATAAACACCTTCAGAAGTTTGGCTCTCAGTGAATATGTACCTAAGGACATGTCTCTTGTAGGAATTTGTAAAGCACCTCGGTGCCTAACTCCCGTGATTGCACCTACCTGCCTCTTTAGGCATATAAGAATGGCCATACTGGGTCAGATCAAAGGTCCGTCGAGCCTTGGCCAGTGTCAGGTTCCCCAGAGAGGGTGGACCGAAGACAATGATCAAGAATTTGTCTCCTGACATCCTTCTCTAGCTTTGAGAAACAGAGGACAGAGGCACCATTCCTTACCCCCTGGCTAATAGCCTTTAATGGACCTAACCTCCATGAATTTTTCTAGCTCTTTTTAAAACTCTGATACAGTCCTAGCCTTCACAGCCTCCTCTGCAAGAAGTTCCAAAGGTTGATTGTGCGCTGTGTGAAGAAGAACAGTCTTTTATTAGTTTTAAACCTGCTACCCATTAATTTCATTTGGTGTCCACTAGTTCTTATATTATGGGAACAAGTAAATAACTTTTCTTTACTCTCCCTCTCCATACCACTCATGATTTTATATACGTCTATCATATCCCCCCTCAGTCTCCTCTTTTCTAAACTGAAAAGTCCCAGTCTCTTTAGCTTCTCCTCATATGGGACCCGTTTCAAACCCCTAATCATTTTAGTTGTTCTTTTCTGAACCTTTTCTAATGCCAAAATATATTTTTCAATGTGAAGAGACCACATCTGTATGCAGTATTCAAGATGTGGGTGTACTATACTTTTTTATAGGGGCAGTGAGATATTCTTCATCTTATTTTCTATCCCTTTTTAAATAATTCCTATCATCCTATTTGCTTTTTTGACTGCCGTTGCACACTGCGTGGATGTTTTCAGAGAACTATCCATGATAACTCCAAGATCTCTTTCCTGATTAGTTGTAGCTAAATTAGCCCCCATCATATTGTATGTATAGTTGGGGTTATTTTTTTCCAATGTGCATTACTTTACACTTATCCACATTACATTGTATTTGCCATTTTGTTGCTCAATCACTCAGTTTGGTGAGATCTTTTTGAAGTTCTTCACAGTCTGCTTTGGTCTTGACTATCTTGAACAGTTTAGTATTGTCCGCAAACTTTGCCACCTCACTGCTCACCCCTCTCTCTAGATCATTTATGAATAAGTTGAATAGGATTGGTCCTAGGACAAACCCTTGGGGAACACCACTAATTACACCTCTGTATTCTGAAAATTTACCATTTATTCCTACCCTTTGTTTCCTGTCTTTTAACCAGTTCTCAGTCCATGAAAGGACCTTCCTTCTTATCCCCTGGCAACCTAATTTACATAAGAGCCTTTGGTGAGGGACTTGTCAAAGGCTTTCTGAAAATCTAAGTACACTATATCTATTGGATTCCCCTTGTCCACATGTTTGTTAACCCCTTCAAAGAACTCTAAGGGTATGACTCTGCTGACAGAGGCATGTAAATTAGACATACCGACATAATCAATGAAGCAGGGATTTAAATATCCCCCGCTTCATTAGAATAAAAATGGCTGCCACGTTGTGCCGGCTCAACTGTTTGTCAGCAGAAACCGGCAGTCAAGACAGGGATCAGTCGACAAGGAAAGCATTTGCTGACTGACCCTGTAAACCTCGACAAACAGCTGACCCAGCACAACATGGTGGCCATTTTTATTCTAATGAAGCGGGGGATATTTAAATCTCCGCTTCATTGACTATAGAATCATAGAATCATAGAATAATAGGACTGGAAGGGACCTCAAGGGGTCATCGAGTCCAGCCCCCTGCCCTCAAGGCAGGACCAAGCTCCGTCTACACCATCCCTGACAGATGTCTATCTAACCTGTTCTTAAATATCTCCAGAGAGGGAGATTCCACCACCTCCCTTGGCAATTTATTCCAATATTTGACCACCCTGACAGTTAGGAATTTTTTCCTAATGTCCAATCTAAACCTCCCCTGCTGCACTTTAAGCCCATTACTCCTTGTCCTGTCCTCAGAAACCAAGAGGAACAAATTTTCTCCTTCCTCCTTGTGACACCCTTTTAGATATTTGAAAACCGCTATCATGTCCCCCCTTAATCTTCTTTTTTCCAAACTAAACAAGCCCAGTTCATGAAGCCTGGCTTCATAGGTCATGTTCTCTAGACCTTTAATCATTCTTGTCGCTCTTCTCTGTACCCTTTCCAATTTCTCCACATCTTTCTTGACAGTATGTCAGTATGTCTAATTTATACATGCTGACAGAGGCATGTAGTATAGACATACCCTAATAGATTAGTAAGACATGATTTCCCTTTACAGAAACCATGTTGACTTTTGCCCAACAAATTATGTTCTTCTACGTGTCTGACAATTTTATTCTTTAATATTGTTTCAACTAATTTGCCCGGTACTGACATTAGACTTACTGGCCTGTAACTGCCAGGGTCGCCTCTAGAGCCCTTTTTAAATATTGGCGTTATGTTAGCTGTCTTCCAGTCCTTGAGTACAGAAGCTGATTTCAATACCTTTAAAAGATAGAGATCTAATTTCTAAAATTAGACAGTGAATCCTAACTGACTCAGTCACTTTTGAAAATGGGATTTGGGTCCTAACACATGTAGCTATTTTTGAAAACTTTTACCTACCCATTCACTATCTTAGGGTATGTCTAGACTACATTCCTCTGTCGCCAGAGAGTTGTAAATTAGACATACTGAAATTGCTAATGAACCGGGTATTTAAATATCCCATTCTTCATTAGAATAAAAATGGCCACCGCTTTTTGCCAACATGGCAATTTGCCGGCAAAAAGCAGCAGTCTAGAAGGGGATCAGTCAACAAGGAAAACCTTTTCCGTCCGATCCTGTAAACCTCGTTGCACAAGGCATAAAGGATCAGTTGGAAAAGGCTTTCCTTGCCGACCTATCCCCATCTAGACTGCTGCTTTTTGCCAGCAAATTGCCACATCGGCAAAAAGTGGCGGCCATTTTTATTCTAATGAAGTGCGGGATATGTAAATTCCCCTCTTCATTAGCAATTTCTGTTTGTCTAATTTACATCCCTCTGTCACCAGAGAGATGTAGTCTAAACAGACCCTTACAGCTGTCACTACCTGCTCTTCCTGCGCGCACACCTGATTTAATACCATTGTCTCTGGGTCATTATCATAGCTCTTTCCCCTCTCAAAACTCCCTGTCTAAAAGCTTGTCTGTGAATATTGTATTATCTTGGCTGCTATTACTCATTCTTTTTCAAGAGCGCTGAAGATCTCTTAGGGTAAGGGAATCACTGATCAATAACACTTCCAATTTCTGAGTCTCAAAGCCCACTAAACTTTAACCAGAATAAACCAAAAGGCAGTATGCAGTAATCCTTCTACTTCCCAATCCCATAAGGAATCTCTAGTTTTATAAGATCCCATCTGTACTTAAATTCCTGAGCACAGTCTAGCTTCCTAACTTCCTCTTCAATCTTGCTCTCCCTCTCTTCTCGGAAGCCAGCTGTCAGTCGTTTCAATTTCATTTCTGCTAAAGTTCAGAACAAGTAGTTAGGGCAAAGCTTCATTCCAGAAATCCAAGCCTATGGAGGTATGTCTACACTCCAGAAAAAGCACTCAAGACCCTGAGTATCAAAGCTCAAACCTACAGATGCGGGTTCACACTATGGCTCTGAGATACTTATGTAGATGTTCCTCCTTGGGCTGGAAAGGTACTGAAATTCACCCTTTCGCCAGACTTCAGAATCTGAGCTCCAGCCCAAGTGGGAATCTCTACATTTTAGTGCTGCATTTAGCCCTGCAAAGGACCAGGCAAGCCAGAGTCTGTAGATTAAGGCTCTGAGACCCACTGCCACAAGACTTTTTTTGAAGTGTAGATATACCCCGTGCCTCTGTATATTCAACAGCATATGTTCTTTGTCTTCAACCAACAACACACCCCATCATACAATTTTGGTTAACAACTCTTATGTGGTAATAACATCTCATATCACACCATTTCATAACAACACAGTCCCTTAAGCCAGAAAGTTCAGTGAGTAGCTTCAGGTCACACAGGATACAAAATCTGTGGCAGCACATAAAGCCAAACCCCGATGTACTAATTCTCAGTCTTGTGCCCTTTTTTCGCTACAAACTCAAAAAATGTTTTTAAAAGACCAATTTTTCCACTGGAATGTGTTTGGATTCCAGGCTTGATATTCAAATCATGTCTATGCTGGGGTCAGCCCAAAATTGGGTATTAGCTGAGTTTCATACCAAGTGTTTGTATTCATTCTAATTTGACACTGAAAGTGAAACCTAGGAAGTGGGAATTCACTAATGAAAGCTAAAGGAAAAGGTCACTCAATGGATTTCTGTTGAGGATTCTAAGCTTTAAGAAATTCTAGTTAACAACAAATTGATTTCATCTAGGCAAATAGCCAGATCGTCAACGTCCGTGTACCTCTATGGATTTACGTCAGTTGAGAATCTGGCCCTAGTGTCTTAAGTGTAGTAGTGTCTCGAGTCAAGTTTTATCCAATAAATCATTTCCTAATATACATGTTTCAGATAATGCATTGCATGGGAGAAATGGATTTTCAACCAATCTGATATAACCATCACCAGGCAGATTTGTACCTGGGATCTCTGGAGCTTAGGGGAGGAGCCTCTATAGCTTGAGCTAGAAAGCCAGCTGGCTCTCAGCTTAGGCTGTAAAGACATCTTTTCTTTAACTCTTGCTGTAAGTAGCCTAAGTGCCACTACATGGGACAGTGAACCACACTAGGGGTGTGTGTACACAGCAAAATTATTTCGGGATAACAGCCATTATTCCAAAATAACTATGTGAGCATCTACACAGCAATTCCATTATTTTGAAATAATTTCAAAATAATGAATGGCTTATTCCAACTTCTGCAAAACTCATTCTATGAAGAATAACACCTATTCTAAAATAGCTATTTCGAAATAAGCCATGTGTAGACGTTCCACTGCTGCTATTCCAAAATAGCCCTCACCAGGGCCATTCTAAGTTAATCCTCCTGAGGCTCTAAATCAAGATAGCATGTCTATATTAGGGAAACTTGCCTTGGACTAATTTTAATGTTTCCCTGCAGTGTATATGTGCTATTTTAAAATGAGCTATTTCAAAATAACTATTTCAGAATAGCTTATTCCAAAATAACTGTGCAGTGTAGGCGTGACCTAGGTATATGGGTTACAGTAGCACATTTAAATACTGTACATATAAATTAGCTAGTATATAGAAAATGGGAAAAATTCTTTTACATGTAAAAAATTTGTGGCATTTTCACAGTAAGTCAACTAACATTTTCACTAGAAACTTGCTAAAGCTTTGAAATTTAATTGTAGTTCAGGTGCAGTTTTCAGGATAACGAGATGCTGGTTTAAATGTAAGCATGTGGAAAATATTTGGTACGTGAAGAATGATCACAATGGCCCCTTCTGGACTTGGGATATATGAAGCTATGAAGATGTACCATGAATCCCCCAGCCTCCCACCCACAGCTGGACACACACTCAAAAGCAAAATGATGGAAGTGTTGCCATGCTTTATTTCATTGCAAACTGTATCCCCTCTGCATAGCTAAACTAGAGTACTAACGTCACAACAATAACTTTTGTGTCATTCTTTGGAAATATGGCCTCCAGGTAGTTTGTCAGGGTGTTGTTGGTAGTGCTACTCAATGGACACAATGAATATAATTCCATGATAAATTTCTCTAACCATTGTAAATAAAACAAGTATATCCCCTACCTTTTGAATCAGGCTTTTCCAGGAGTGGATGAGTACAGCTTAATATCTGTACTGTATTTTAAAGTGAACACACAACTCATGGACATTTATGGACATTTGATTTATTTGGCCCACTGTCCTTGCATTTAGAACATAAGAACATAAGAACGGCTGTACTGGGTCAGCCCAAAGGTCCTTCTAGCCCAGTATCCTGTCTACTGACAGTGGCCAGCACCAGGTGCCCCAGAGAGGGTGGACCGAAGACAATGATCAAGCGATTTGTCTCCTGCCATCTCTTTCCAGCCTCTGACAGAGGCCAAGGACACCATTTTATCCCCTGGCTAATAGCCTTTTATGGACCTAACCTCCATGAAATTATCTAGCTTCTCTTTAAACTCTATTATAGTCCTAGCCTTCACAGCCTCCTCTGGCAAGGAGTTCCACAGGTTGACTACACGCTGTGTGAAGAAGAACTTTCTTTTATTAGTTTTAAACCTGCTACCCATTAAATTCATTAGGTATCCTCTAGTTCTTCTATTTAGGGAACTAATAAATAACTTTTCTTCATCGGCCCTCTCCACACCACTCATGATTTTATAGACCTCTATCATATCTCCCCTCAGTTTCCTCTTTTCTAAACTGAAAAGTCCCAGTCGGTGTAACCTCTCCTCATACGGGACCCGTTCCAAACCCCTACTCATTTTAGTTGCCCTTTTCTGAACCCTTTCCAAGGCCAAAATATCTTTTTTGAGGTGAGGAGACCACATCTGTACACAGTATTGAAGATGTGGGCGTACCATAGTTTTATACAGGGGCAGTAAGATATTCTGGGTCTTATTTTCTATCCCTTTCCTAATAATTCCTAGCATCCTATTTGCCTTTTTGACCGCCTCTGCACACTGCGTGGAAGTTTTCAGAGAACTGTCCACGATAACTCCAAGATCTCTTTCCTGATTTGTCATAGCCAAATTAGCCCCCATCATACTGTACATATAGTTGGGGTTATTTTTCCCGATGTGCAATACTTTACACTTACCCACATTAAATTTCATTTGCCATTTTGTTGCCCAATCACTCAGTTTGGTGAGATCTTCTTGGAGTCCCTCACAGTCAGCTTCTGTCTTGACTATCCTAAACAGTTTGGTATCATCTGCAAACTTTACTATCTCACTGCTTACCCCTTTCTCCAGATCATTTATGAATAAGTTGAAAAGGACTGGTCCCAAGACTGACCCTTGGGGGACACCACTAGTTAGCCCTCTCCAATCTGAAAATTTACCATTTATTCCTATCCTTTGTTTCCTGTCTTTTAACCAGTTCTCAATCCAAGAAAGGACCTTCCCTCTTATCCCATGACTATGTAATTTACACAAGAGCCTTTGGTGAGGGACCTTGTCAAATGCTTTCTGAAAATCCAAGTATACTATATCTACTGGATCCCCCTTATCCGCATGTTTGTTAACCCCTTCAAAGAACTCTAATAGATTAGTAAGACAGTATTTCCCTTTACAGAAACCATGTTGACTTTTGTCCAACAAATTTGTTCTTCTACATGCTTCACAATTTTATTCTTTACTATTGTTTCGACTAATTTGCCCGGTACTGAAGTTAGACTTACCGGTCTGTAATTGCCAGGATCGCCTCTAGAGCCCTTTTTAAATATTGGTGTCATGTTGGCTACCTTCCAGTCATTAGGTACGGAAGCCAATTTAAAGGAGAGGTTACAAACCACAGATGATAGCTCAGCAATTTCCCATTTGAGTTCTTTTAGAACCCTTGGATGAATGCCATCCGGTCCCGGAGATTTGTTAACATTAAGTTTTTCTATTTGTTCCAAAACCTCCTCTAATGACACTTCAATCCGGGACAGTTCCTCAGATTCATCACCCACAAAGGACGGTGCAGATTCGGAAATCTCCCCAATGTCCTCAGCCGTGTAGACTGAAGCAAAGAAATCATTTAGTTTCTCCGCAATGGCTTTATCGTCCTTGATTGCTCCTTCTATAGCTCGATCATCTAGGGGACCCACAGGTTTTTTAGCAGGCTTTCTGCTTCTAATGTACTTAAAAAACATTTTGTTATTTCTTTTTGAGTTTTTGGCTAGCTGTTCCTCAATTTTTTGTTGCTTTTCTTATTACATTTTTACACTTGATTTGACAGTGTTTATGTTCCTTTCTATTTATCTCACTAGGATTGGAATTCCACTTCTTAAAAGATACCTTTTTGTCCCTCACTGCTTCTTTAACATGGTGGTTAAGCCACGGTGACACTTTTTTAGGTCTCTTGCTATGTTTTTTAATTTGGGGTATACATTTAAGTTGAGCCTCTATTATGGTGTCTTTAAAAAGTTTCCATGCAGCTTTCAGGGATTTGGCTCTAGTCACTGTGCCTTTTAATTTCTGTTTAACTAACCTCCTCATTTTTGTGTAATTCCCCTTTTTGAAATTAAATTCCAGGGTGCTGGACTGCTGAGGTGTTCTTCCCACCACAGGAATGTTGAATGTTATTATATTATGGTCACTATTCCCAAGCGGTCCTGTAAGGATTATTTCCTGGACCTGATCCTGTGCTCCACTCAGGACTAAATTGAGAATTGCCTCTCCCCTTGTGGGTTCCTGTACCAGCTGCTCCAAGAAGCAGTCATTTAAGCCATTGAGAAATTTTATCTCCACTTCTCTTCCTGAGGTGACATGTATCCAGTCAATATGGGGGTAATTAAAATCCCCCATTATTATAGAGTTCTCTATTTTGGTAGCCTCTCTAATCTCCGTCAGCATTTCAATGTCAGTATCGCTGTCCTGGTCAGGTGGTCGGTAATATCCCTACTGCTAATTTCTTATTATTGGAGCATGGAATTACTATCCATAGCGATTCTATGGAACATGTTGATTCACTTAATATTTTTATTTCATTTGATTCTACCTTATCTTTCACATACAGTGCCACTCCGCCACCCACCCAGCCTGCTCTATCCTTTCTATATATTTTATATCCCGGTATGATTGTGTCCCACAGATTTTCCTCATTCCACCAGGTTTCAGTGATGCCTATTATGTCAATCTCCTCATTTAATACAAGGTACTCTAGTTCACCCATCTTATTAGTCAGACTCCTAGCATTTGTGTACAAGCACTTTAAAAATTTGCCACTGCTTATTTGTCTGCCCTTCTCTGATGCATTGGATTCCTTTGTATGTGGTTGTTTGTCTGCTCTGGCCCATGGTTTGCTCTCTCCCCTCCTCTCTTTCTGACTACAGCTTAAAGAATCTCTATCAATGGATTCTCCTCTAAGAGAAGTCTCCCTCCGATTTACGTGCATTTCCGCACCAATCGGCTTTCCCCCATCTCTTAGTTTAAAAACTGCTCTACGGCCTTTTTAAATGCCCATTCCCAAATGCCCTCATGGGTTTTTTGGTAGCATCTATTTTGTTATTTACTGTGTTCTTTTTAGATGAGAATATTTTTAATTGCTCAGTTTGTGTCTCAGTTCAAACACTGTCTCCAATTGAGCGCACCAATTGAGCGCATTTCTTCCTTTACCATACTACAGAATTCTGCCTCTTTATTTTCATCAATCTTTTTTCAGTTTCAGCCTGAATTTCAGCACTGTCATTGATGAGATGACTAATCCACTGTCCTTGTATGCAGTGTTCCCTTTCATACCACTCTGGGGACATCTACTTTCCTCTGCATAGACATCATTTTTGTGTGGGCTGGGAGGCACATGTGGTATTTCATTAGTGAAAATATACAGAAAAGTTTTATACAGTGTGTTTTCCCTACATTTCATTTTTTTTGCCCTGTGTTGAAATGTCTTGCAGGCTCTTTTGTGTGCACATAAAACCTCAACTCAGTATTTCCATTTGAACCAAATTGAAGAAACTCAAGAAATCATCCAGTACTGAGCAGCTTGAGAGAAACATAAGCAGGTGTTAAATTAAGACTATGCTTGTCTTTTATTACAGTCCTTTTAAAAAATACTAGAGTGGAGAAGGCATTTGACTCAGATTAATGTTTGGGGCCATCACAGAAAATGGAATCTAAGGAGGCATTTAAATTGATGGCAGAGGTTAGAGGAACATCATGGAAATATGCATGGAAATTAGAGCTGGTTGATTTTTTCCCAAAAAATAATTTTGACAAAAATGAAACATTTTTTGGTTTTGTTAATGTTCTTCCTCAAATCATTCTTGTTTCATTGAGATTAATAGTTTGGATTTCAGCCTTTGTTTTGCAGTTTCCAGGGATTTGATATATAGATACAACCCCAAAACATTTCGAGGAAGATGGGCACTATCTGTGAATGCTGTCATTTCTGCAATATAGTTGTGGGCTTGAAAAGCAAAAGCAAAAAACTGGAACCAGTACTAGTGAAAATGGGGATAAAAGGAGCATACAAACAGGGAAGCTAAACTGCCCTTACTGCTGCAGTTAGCATCAGAGATAACATGGAATTTTTCACAGATTTGCTTGTGCGATCCATTTCCAATTGGTAATTTCTCTTGTGAAAACATTCTTGAAAAGCACAGCCACTCTTTCCCTTCAAAGGAAATTCCATTCAAAATAGTCTCCATATTCTCTAATGGCTTTGTGATAGCCATTTCAGTGTGAGATACAGGCCATTTTCTCTATGTCTTCTATTCATTTCTTTTCATATGAATTATAAAAAGTAACACCAAAATTAACGTAAGTACACTCTCTTAGCAGCACTAAAACACTCTATGGGAAAAGAGCATTATCTAGTCAATTATGCTATAATAGAATTTGCCATTTGACAGTTTAACCATTTTGTGAGCAACATTTATTTTAGCCCCATAATAATAGCTATCTGAAAAACCTTTCCTAAGAGGTTTTAGAGTTTGCTATTTTTATCATTTTATTTCAGGAGTAAAAGAATCAAGGGGAAGGGCAGAGTGAAATAAAGAAAAAGAAATTCAAAAGATAAAGTAGCTGTTGCTCATTTCAGGGATGGTCCAGTGAGTCAGAGAGAATGGTGTGTGTGTGTCTGTGTGTGTGTCTGTGTGTGTGTGAAGTAAAGAATGGCACAGTTAGGACTTTAAATTAAATCCCAAGAGGAAAAGAGAGGAGTAGAGACCTGAGTCAACACCTTTAAAAATGCTGATCTATTCTGCCCCAATAATTATATCAGGACACTGTAGTAGTATCACTAGTGGAAGTGTGAAACAAAAGACAGGACTATGCAGCACTTTAAAGACTAACAGGATGGTTTATTAGGTGATGAGCTTTCGTGGGCCAGACCCACTTCCTCAGATCAAATTGCAGAAGAAAATTGGCATGACCATATATACCAAAGGGATGCAATCAAAAAAAGTGAACACATATAAAATTGACAGAACAGAAGGAGGGGAGGGGAGGTTAGAGTCTATGAGATAATTATATTAGGGGTGATAATTGGGGAAGCTATCTTGGTAATGGGTAAGATAATTAGCATCTTTGTTAAGGTCCATTCGTAAAGTATCAAATTTAAGCATGAAAGACAGTTCTGAGGCTTCCCTTTGTAGTCTGATGTTAAAATCTCTTTTAAGCAGGATGCATATAATAAGGTCATTGAGACAATGCCTAGTCTGGATGAAATGGCAAGAAACTGTTTTTTTCTTTGTGAAACTGTCTGATGTCTGTTTTGTGTGCATTGATTCTTTGGCGAAGTGTCTGAGAAGTTTGTCCAATATACATAGCAGACGGACACCGTTGGCACATGATAACATAAATTATATTTCTGGATGAACAGGAATATGTGTTCTTGATCTTGTAACTGACATGGTTAGGCCCAATGATGGTGTCAGCAGAGTAAATATGTGGAGAAAACTGGCAACAGGGTTTGTTGCAAGGGAAAGTTCCACAGTTGGTATTAGTGTGGGATGTCCTGTGGTGGTTGGTAAGAATCATCCTGAGGTTAGGTGGTTGTCTAGAGGAGACTACGGGTCTGTCTTCCAGAGCCTCTCAGAGTGTAGTATCCTGTTCCAGTATAGTTTGTAGTTTATTGATAATGCGTTGGACAGGTTTAAGTTGGGGGCTATGACAAGTGGTGTTCTATTGTTGGTTTTCTTGGGTCTGTCTTGAAGTAGATGGTTTCTGGATATTCATCTGGCTCTTTCAATTTGTTTTTTTATTTCTCTGGGTGGGTAATTGAGGTTTATAAATGCTTGGTAGAGATCCTGAAGTTTCTGGTCTCTGTCAGTGGGATTAGAGCAGATGTGATTGTATCTAAGGACTTGGCTATAGACGATGTATCGTATGGTGTGTTCTGGATGGGAGCTGGAGGCATGTAGGTAACTATGAGTCAGTGGGTTTTCTGTAGAGAGTGGTATCTAATTTACCATTTGTGATTTGTACAGTGATGCCCAGGGAATGGATCTCTCATGTAGAATGGTCCAGGCTGAGATTGATGGTGGGGTGTAGGTTGTTAAAGTCTCTGTGGAATGCATCCAGTGTTTCTTGGCCTTTGGTCCAGATCATAAAGATGTCATCGATGTAGCGTAAATAAAGAAGGGATAAAAGGGGACGGGATCTGAGGAAACGTTGTTCTAAGTCAGCCATTAAGATGTTAGCATGGGGCCATGCGGGTACCCGTGGCTGGTGCTGCTGATCTGGAGGTATAAGTTGTCCCCAAATTGGAAATAATCATGGGTGAGAACAAAGTTACATAGGTCTGCTACCAGCTTGGCAGTGGTATCCTCTGGGATAGTGTTTCTATTTGTGTATTTTCAACTATTTCTGTGGAACACTGTAGTACTTTTCTGTAAGGGCAGGTCTGAAGCAAAGATGATCTCCACCACTCAAATCAAAAGGCGAAGAGGAACTAAAAGCCCTGTGAAAGGATTCTGCTTTGCTAAAATAGCCTGGGACAAATACTTGACCTTCAGATGTCATCAAGGACATTGCTACATGAAGTTTTTTGGCCTGCTCCAGTCACGTGTCTGTCCCTCATACTAAACTCTTCTCTCTCTCCCCGATCTTTCTTGCTATTGTTTCCATCAATCTCGTTTGCTTCCTACTTTTGTCTTTACTTCCCAACAAACACCTTTCTCCCTGCAGAAAAGAGAAACACTCAGTCACCTCCTGAAACATGATTTCAGTGGAGGAGAAGAAGGTCTCGGAGCTACCAAGAGATTTGCTATGTGTCACCACCACCACTTGCTTTTAGGCTATGTTTTTCTGCCTCCTTTTGGCTACGTCTAAACTACACCCTTTTGTTGGCAGAGGGATGTAAATTAAACGTATCAAAAGGGCAAATTAATCCGGGATTTAAATATCCCATGTTTCATTTGCATAAATGGCAGCATAATGGCAGACGCCGCTTTTTTCCAAAACAGGGCTTTTCGAAGAAAAAAAAACGGGCAGGATATTGACATTAGGACTGCTTTCAACTTCATCCCTGTTTCTGTGAATAACTTGCACAGACTGAGATTGACATCAAGATCCTAAATATTCAAAAAAGACAACTCCTTTGAGTTGTGTTTTTGCTTATCTGTAATCATTTGTTTTGGTAATTTTATTCAAGATCATTAACACGGATCACACATGCTGTGTTCTTAATTATTTTTTAAAATATTGTGCTGCCACTCATGTTGAAATACATAACATGCAAATGGCAGGTAATGCAATTTGAAATGCAACATACTAAACTGTTTTTTTTAATCAATGAGTGATAATGATAGCTTGTGTTTTGACTTTTGGTGCTAATTGACAGTAATAAAATAGTTTTTACTTTACTAATTGAACATAGTTCAGAGTTATTTATCTGTTTATTTTAAAACTGACTATGAGCTTGAGATGCTTGATACAATAAAATATACAACACTAATTATGTTAGCAGCAGTGTAATATGTAATTTGCCAAATAATTTCCACAATAAAATAGTCTTGTGACCATTTTTGAGAAGTTCTTGTACTTCTCTGGTTTTCATCGTGTCTTTGAAATGTAGCAGGTGGAAATCCCTGAGACTATGTCCCATGAAATTTCATTTAGGTTTGGCTGAAATATAAACTGTCAAAAATCAGTATTTCCCTTCTGTTGTGCAGGAAATTTTTGGCAGAATGCCAAAATAATAACTGCACAAGAATATTCCCAGTCTGGGATAAATCTGAAGTAACAGCAGATGATGCTATGCATGGAATGTCTGGTTTCCTACATCTTTAAATTAATTCAGACACTCAAGAACCAAACCAAATGCTTAGTGTTACTGGACACTCCTGTTTAATCAGGTTCATCTACTCATATGCACTCAGGTCTCATACAAGCTGTACTTCTTTTGATACAATCAAGCACTTGATATGATATGAATCATTCTCTTGGCTGATGATGGTATACTAGCTCATCTCTCCTTTAGCTGGGAAATCAGCCCCAGAGCCTCTTATCACCTTCATTTGCATTTTAGTGCACATGAACTAATATAGTGTCTCAATAAAATAAGATTGATTTAGTCCCCTGAGGGTAATTTAAAAGGCATGTTACAATTGCTTATAATTATTGGTAGCCCCCAAGATCAATATTGTTTACATTTGTTACAACCACAACAGGGAGAGTTCAGTCTGTTGAGTGCATTTTTATGTACTGTATGTTTGGCTTTTCCCACTTTCCACTAAGATTACTTTTCTTATGTTTTGTACATTCTTTCCAATAGACTGCATGGATTATGTTCCACATTTATCACACCTTGTTGTTCTATCAGTCTTCTCTTTGACCTTTAGGATGCTATCTGTCCTGGTGCCAGTTCAGGTTGGACTACGGGAAAATTCCCTCATACACTGATAGAAATTAAAAGAGTATCAGAAGGTATTGTAATGTGATCAGGCCACTTAACTACAGTGTTACTTCAGTTCAAAGGAAATGCTGTTACTGTATTCACTTATGTATAATCTGCTAATTGTTATTGTATTACATTATGTATATCCCTGTAACTAGTCAACCCTAGATAAAAAATAATGAGTAGTCCTGTAGTGCCTCAGAGACTAACAAGCATTTGTATGGTATAATGAGCTTTTGTGGGCAAAACCCACTTCATCAGATGAGCTGGAGAGGGATATTAGAAACCCAGAATTTATAACAGAAAAAAAAAGTTGCGGTACCTGAAGTTCTAGTACCGGTGCAAATCAGGCTAATTAAGTAAGCTGGAAATGCCCCATACTAAGCTTTTGATGTAAAAATGAGATGTTAAATGCAGGGAAGGCTGGCTTTATAATGTGACATCCAATTAATGTCTTTGATCAAACTCAGAGAAACAGTGTCACATTCACAAATGAATATCAATTCCACTTTCTCTCTCTCTGTATGTAATTGGCTGGTGAAATTCCTTTGTAGAAGAATGGCTACTTTTAAATCCATTAATGAGTGCCCAGTGTCTGACTTGTGTCCATTTATCCTTTATCATAGAGACTGTCCATGTATTAGCCAATATACATGGACAGTCTCTACAACAAAAGGATAAAAGGACACCAATGAGACATCAGAAATGGCAACACACACAAACCTGTAGGGGAACATTACTAGTTTATAATTATCAACTGTTTGAATTTGGACTTCAGACATTGACTCACTTGTCTGTTACTGCAATTTTATTTCTTTTAACCTCTCAATAAATCATGTCTTTTTCTTAGCTAATAAATCTTTACAGGCAGTCCCCGGGTTACATGGATCCGACTTACATCGGATCCCTACTTACAAACGGGGTAAGGCAACCCCGTAGTAGCTGCTTCCCCCCAGCAGATCAGGGAGACGCGAAGCTAGCGCCCCTCCCCAGCAGACCAGGGAGATGCGGAGCGGCTTTTCTCAGCAGACACCTCAGCTTGAGAATAAAGGACTGAGGGAAGTGAGGTGTGGGAGAATAAAACTGACCTCTGGAGAAATGTTTGGCTAGAGTTTCCCCTACAATATGTACTAGTTCCGACTTACATACAAATTCAACTTAAGAACAAACCTACAGTCCCTATCTTGTACGTAACCCGGGGACTGCCTGTAATTAGTTTACTAGGGAATTATCTGTCAGTTTTGTCTTTGGTTTGAGATCCATAGTACCAATCTGTCAAGGATTAATGACTGATCCTTTGTAACTGTGAGTAACCTGATGTAATGTGATTTTTGGTTTATGTGACCATTATCACTAAGTCCAGTTTGTCTGGTGACAAGATAGGCTAGTGCACTAAAGAGACTCTCTGTGTCTCCATGGATAAGAGTTGCATAATGATCCAGGAGTTCACACTTGTTATTGGCTTGGTGATGTATAGTTGTTGACTATACCAGAAATTTGTGGTGCCTGTTCTCTTTTCTGGCAGTTGGACCTAAGATTGGCACTCTTAGTTGTGAGCATGACAATCGTAACCTTCAAATAGCCACTCTGCTATACTGCATAGAATTTTTCATATATGACATTTTGCATGGGGTTAGTGTGAGAACGGTGGCTTAATTTAAAAATAAATAATTAAAAGAATTGATTCAAGGAGCTATTCCTGCTGGCAGGGCTCTTAGGAATAGCATGATTATTATCACATGTATCATAATAGTGGTTAGCATCCCTCATTTGAGATCAAGGTTATCTTTTGACATGCACCATACAGACACTAAGACTATGTCTATACTGCATCCCTCTTGCACAAAAGCCTGTCAATGAAGCACAGATTAACATAATGCATGCTTCATTTACATAATTAATTATAGGGGCGTTTTTGCACAAGAGGCTTTTGTGCAAGAGCCGTTCTTTGTTTTTTCAGGAAGAACAGCTCTTGCAAAAGAGGGGTTTTTTTGCACAAAAAGGAGCTGTGTAGTTGGATCCTTTTTGTGCAAAAGCCCTTGAGCAAAAATGACCTGTATTAATTATGCAAATGAAGAGCGACAATATGCTAATCCAGGCTTCATTTGCATAGGCTTTTGCGCAGGAGGAATGCAGTATAGACGTAGCCTTAGTAAGAGACTGTGTTTGCTCCAAACAGCTTGTAGATTAAACAGAAAAGGATCAGAGAAGGGAAATATTATTATTTCAGGTTTATAGAAAGGAATAGAAATAGTAAGCAATGTGCCAATAGTCAATGAGAAAGTTCATGACAGATTTGGGAAATTAACCTAGATCTTCCAAGTTCCAGTAAGCGCTTATTCTGGAAGACCAAAAATGTGGTAAATTAATATTCTTTCAATTATTTTTACTCTCCCCTGATTAGAAAAAATGTATTGGTATAAAAGGAATTAGTCATTTCTGACCTTGGTTGTACTTGTCTCTATTTTCTATTTTATTCATGTTGCAGATTGATCAAGGTTGAATAATTTTGGCTTTCCTGTGTATTTACATTATTTTACCATCAGATTATGGTTTTATACAACCCCAACTTTGATAATTGCATTTTCTGGGATTCTGGATATTTTCTGTTATCAATAATTGGGGTAAATCAGTAAAACTCAGAGAGCTTCATGACGGCTATAGGCTCATGGGACACAGTGTCCATAGCAGCTAGAATAGTTGTGGGGTTTAGGTTGCATACATTTGGGGGCTACAATATTTGGGTTAGTACTACACCAAACCTCTGAAGAGAAGCAGAAATGAAAAGTGACACAGAGGAAAGAAACAAGAAAGATTCAGCTGCTAGGGTATATAGGTTCTTACTCCAGTGGGAACCAGAAAGCACTCAAACCTGGGGTAAGCAACTTGCAGCCCGTAAGCCACATGTGGTCCACCAGGGTTCTATATGTAGCCTGTGAAATATTTTGTTTACCATTACCTATGTGCATGGTTGCCAGATTCTACTGGGTTTTGACCACATCATTTTTTTCTCTACGGGTATTACTAAAGTGACAGGCACATAAAGCAAGGACACACGACATGAGATATATGACATGAGATTGTATACAACATTGACAGGGAGAGCCATGTTCTCCCTCTGCAGCTAGCCAAAGTGCTGCTATGATTCAGTTGGCACACATCACAAATGAAAGGTACACAAGCGCAGTTAGGAAAACTACCCTATACGAGGAAAAATTTTGGTTACGACAAACTTGCAGTCCACTGAGATGTTGGAGAGCCACTCATGTGGCCCAAAATGACCTCACAAAACTAGGTGATTGGGAACAAAATGTCAAATGAAATTTAATGTTGATAAATGCAAAGTAATGCACATTGGAAAAAAAATAATACCAACTATACATACTATATGATGGGGACTAATTTATCTATAACTGCACAAGAGAGAGATCTGGAGCCATTGTGGATAGTTCTCTAAAAACGTCTACTCAATATGAGGCTGCAGAAAAAAAAGCAAACAGAGCGTTAGGAATCATTAAAAAAAGGGATAGAGAATTAGACAGAGAATATCTTATGGCCCTCATATAAATCCATGGTATGCCCACATATTGAGTACTATGTACAGATGTGATTGCCTCAGCTCATAAAAGATATGTTTGCATTTGAAAAGGTTCCAAAAAGAGCAACAACAATGACTAGGGGTTTGGAATGAGTGCCATATGAAAAGAGATTAAAAGGATTGGGACTTTTCATCTTAGAAAAGAGGAGAGTATGGGGGGATATGATAGAGGTCTATAAAATCATGACAGGTATGGAGAAAGTGAATTAGGAAAAGTTAAAAACATAAGAATGGCCATACTGGATCAAACCAAAGGTTCATCTAGCCCAGTATCCTGTCTGCCAACAGTGGCCAATGCCCCGTGCCCCCAGAGGGACAGAAAAGCTATTTGCTTGTTCCCATAACATAAGAACTAGAGGTCTTCAAATGAAATTAATAAGTATCAGATATAAAATAAATAAATAAAAAGAAGTTTTTCTTCATGCAGCACACAGTCAACATGTGGAACTCCTTTCCCAGAGGAGGTTGTGAAGACCAGGACTTTAAGAGAACTCGAAAAGAACTGAATAAAATCATGGAGGTTAGGTCCGTCAATACTTATTAGCCAGAATGGGTAGGGATGGTGTCCCTAGCTTCTATTTGTCAGAGTCTGGAAATGGATGATAGGAGATGAATCACTTGATGAGTTACCTGTTCTGTTCACTCCCTCTGGGACATCTGGCATTGGCCACTGTTGGAGACCTTTGTTCTGACCCTGTATGGCCGTTCTTATGGCCAAAGTGAAGGGATATTTTACTAGTGCTGGCAGATAAAGGAGAAGTTGCACATATAGTGGACAAACCAGTTATATTTCAAGATAAAACACAGTATAGTAATTCATAGCTTGGCCTCAGAGGTAAGTCCAATAAGAGTTAAAGCTCCTGAGGTCTGGTGCCTAGGGTATTTTCTCCAGTCCTGGGCTCTGTTAAAGGCAATGTGCTAAGATACAGTTTTCCTGGGCAGTATCAGTTCATGGTATATCTTGTTGGGGGCTCCTTTGCACTGATCCCCTCCCACTACTGTAGCAGCACTTCCCTTCTTGCAAGCTCCTCCAATTCCAGTGGGTATTAAGATACGCACCCCACCCCCCGCAGTACCTGCTTGTATATGAGTGCCCTTTACAAATGTTAGCCCTTCTCTTTGAGTCCAACACCTACCCATAACATTCTGATCTGTTCCTGGGACATAATTCCCTTTGTCTGGGGCACTTCAGTTGTAATAGCTTCTTCAGGATCTTGTCAGCTTAGGAGGAGTTGTTGTTCATTTTGTGCCTCTGAGAGTACTCTTCAAGATTTCTGGCTGCAAGATGCTTGCTCAGTCTCTGCTCCTTCCCACAAGTTCTGGGTAGATCTATATCCCACTGAACCACCAACCGTTCATTCCCTGCAAGACATGTATCCCTTCAGCTTCTGCTTTGTTGGTTAGTTTTCTGCTCTGCATATAACTCCTTAGCTTTTCTTCAGTCTGCTGTTGTGCCCTGCTCCCATCTTACCACATGGCTTCTCCAGCAATCTCCATGTCTAGCTTCTCTACCCTGCTCTCAGATCAAAATACAATTCTACCCACATGCTCTACTCCCTCACTGACTTAACAGACAGAGTGGTTGCTTTTAAAAAGTTTCTGCCTGGCACTTTATTGTCCAGAAAAGGAAACTGGGTCTGTGTATGTTCCTCAGAGGCATCCAGAGTTGTGAGGAACCTCACCACCACCTACCATTAACATGAGTCTATGCTTGCTGCTGTTGAGCTCCCTGAAACTCCCAGCTCTGGCAATACAACCTCTGTCTTTCAGGCCTGCATGGGCTTTACTGTCTCTGGTCAGGTTAGCAAAAGCATACACCAGTGGCTCAGTCCTTGAAGCATTCCTGGTAGCCTCTATTCCCTTGTCCAATGGATACACACCATCACCAGGCTTGTAGTTCCAAAAGGAACCGTACATACTAGCTTTTAAGATTCAACTCTGGATCTCCACTTTGTTGTGTACCACAGCTAAGGATGACTCAAGATTGTCAAACAACTGGAATTATTTAATCAAAGATTATCAGTCTGGGTACATCTACACTAGCCCCCTAGATCAATCTAGGGAGGCTAATGAGGGTGACCGGAATTCCAGATCAAGCCCGGGATTTAAATATCCCACGCTTGATTTGCATGTTCCTGTCCGGTTGCCATTTTAGAAATTGACTAGCCTGAAGTAACTGCCTGCGTCTACACGCGGCAGTGAAATGGGTTTCCAATTTAAAGCCCTAAATCAAATTAGGTAGTATTCCTCCTGCAATGAGGTTTACCACCTGATTTGAATTAGGGGCTTTAAATCGGAAGCCCATTTCACTGCCGCGTGTGGACGCGGGCAGTTACTTTGGACTAGTCAATTTCTAAAATGGCGACCAGCCAGGAACATGCAAATCAAGAGCGGGATATTTAAATCCCGGGCTTGATTTGCAATTCCGGTCGCCCTCATTAGCCTCCCTAGATCGATCTAGGGGGCTAGTGTAGACGTACCCTCAGAGATTAGTTCAGCACTATAAAGAATACAGAAAAAAAGAGTTACATTTTCACATTCTCCTCAGATCAAAACAGCTCTGTCTCTATACTTCACTATCCCTGGAAGGATGCACAATTTCATTCTCCAAATTAAATTCTCACACTAGCATATTTATAGATGGGAATACTTTGCCAAATAAACTTATGTTCATATGCCATTAGTATACATTTTGTGTTTACCTGATATATGTTGGAAGATATGATTATTTCATAGAATCATAAAATCCTAGTGCTGGAAGGTACCTCAAGAGGTCGTTAAGTCCAGTCCCTGTCCTCACAACAGGACCAAGCACCATCTAGATCATTCCTGACAGGTGTCTGTCTAACCTGCTCTTAAATATCTCCAGTGATTAACCAACCTGACTGTTAGGAACATTTTCCTAATGACCAACCTAAACTTCCCTTGAAGCAATTTAAGCCCATTGCTTCTTGTCCTTTCCTCAGAGGCCAAGGAGAACAATTTTTTCTCCCTTTTCCTTGTAAAACACTTGAAAACTGCTATCATGTCCCCTCTCAGTATTTTCTTTTCTAACCTAAACAAACCCAATTCTTTTAGTCTTCCCTCATAGGTCATGTTTTCTAGACTTTTATTCATATTTGTTGCTCTTCTCTGGACCTTCTCCAATTTCTCCACATCTTTTTTGAAATGTGGTACTGTATTTACAGCAGAGAGGGCTACTAATTCAAGATAAACTCTCCCATTGGGTCTCTTTGATTCCATAGTCCTTATTGATTCCCCCAAAAGAAAATATCTGCTGTATCAATCATTCCTTATTATTTCTGCAAGTCTATATCAGTATTATACAGAGGGTTTTCAAGACTATGTGGAGTTTTGTAGTCATGAAGATGCTATGAATTATTTAAATACAGGATAATGGGTCACATTCCTACTTAGGCCCACCCACTTCCTGGAACCCAATAAGACTACTTTTCTGTATTCAACTGGCCTGAGTCTATCACAGTACATTTACAAAAGTGTGGTTATGCACTCTCCTTCATCACTTCATTGTCATTCAGGTCCATTTTTTGTACTGCTTAATATCTCATCCACAACAATGCAGTTGTCTTCAATAATCACTAGCTATTTCGCACGGTTCTGGTGGAATTATCAGACACTGTAATACAGTAAATAGGTTATTATTTCCTGTGTAATATACTGTAATCAGCACAATATTCAATTTGAATAGAAGGGCAATAAAAACTCTTCTGTAATATTTTTCTCATTAGGAGTGTATTTATGTGTGTGCTTCTCCAGATTGTATCTATATGTATATGTATACACACACACACAGTGTGCCCAATAGCAGTATTTTCACACATCTATATACACACAGAGAGGATGTGGTGTATATACACTGTTATGGTATTCTCAGTATAGGCTTGATCAAATACCCATTGAAGTCAATGGCTTTCTTTGACTTCAAAAGGATTTGACTCATGCCCTTTATACAGAAAGAGAGAAAATTGATGAAGCATTCAATTTGTGGCTTGAAATTTTTCTTAGCACCAGCTATAAAAATGTAAGCCATTTCTATTATGCATCTACAGTCATGCTGTGGAAGAGGGGAAAGGTTATTTTGTCATTCTCTACATAACTCTTCTTGTATTTATCCTTTTTATTTCCATCAGATCCTACAATAAACCACTCCAGAAGATAATCAGATAAGTGAAAAGCAAATGCGGGTTTACAGATTTCGTAAATGCACCCAAAGATTTGCAGCTAGGTTGCCCCTAACCCTTCTTTTCATTCAAGAGATGAAGGAGATATAAGTTATCCCCTCGTCTCCTACTCCCATCCCTCTTTCCTTTACCCCGTTCAGATTGTCTTTCCTACCATATGATGAGGATGTAGGGAGAGATTTGAGAATATTTAATTCCTGGGGGGGGGGCGGAAATGGGAGGCATTAAAAGGAGTAGAATGATTCATAGCTATACAAATACAAAGACACAGTTCAGTCATAGCTGTCTCCATGCACAGTAAACTGCTACACGAAAGAGTTAAAGTAATCTCTTCCTTCCACAGAGCAGTGGAGAAGTAGGGGAAGTATTGAGCTATACCTCCAAGCAGTGCAATTAACTGCCACCCTTGTTCAAGATGGATTATAAAGTTACTCGGTCAATGTTGCCTTGTGACAGGTATAATCTATAAATATATAAAATAAGAATTTTCAGTAAAAAGCTATGTCTAAATCTACTTAAACCACTAATGTTATGTAAAAATAGACAGATAAGCAAATGTCCTTCTGTTTTGAATACACTTTCAATGATTCTTCAAACACAGAGGTTTGAAGAATATTTTTCATACCAATTTATTTTTTGTGCAATATTTTTTTGAGTCTAAACAAAACTTTGCAATGGGTCAACTATTATATGCTAATGCACTTAAGTCTCTTTCCCACCTTATCTAAACCCGAATCTGAGATCAACATGCTAACAGAACTGAAATGCTAGTGATAGATTTCTGTGTAAATTCCACAAAAACACAGAGTAAACCAACTGTAGCACCTGTCAGAATTGCCTGACCTTAATTAACTATTCTTTTAATGTAGTAAGCATGGTTATATTTTACTCAGAAAAGTTATGAAAACACAATGTTGGATTTATTTAACTGGCAGGATATTAAATAATATAGCTGTTATCTTTTCCTGTATTGTAAATTATTGAATTAAACCTTCAGTCAGTTTGGCAATAGTACCAAATAAATATTACAGCAGTACAATGCAGCAAACAATATCTGTCACTGAATCTAGGTCCCACTTATAGCTGAAAATTACAGTGAATAAAATGCTTGTGCAGTAGATTGGAAAAAGATTCATTATTATTTATTCGTCTTGCCTGGTAACACAAAAACTAATGAAATTTCATTGAGAAGAATGCATGTCAGGATTACTGTACATCATAAAGACACATCCTTTTAACATCACTGTGGATATTTGTCTGTGTAATTAGATGCCTGTTCTGCAATACTTTTATATCTGAAGGACATGGCCAAGTTCAGAATATAAAACAAATCATCCTCACGGAAGAAAAGGCTTTCTTTATCTTGTCCACATCTTACACAATAATACAAAATCTTCAGAAAAATGTGCTGTAAAAACAGTGTAGCAGGGTACAGCAAGTCATTCTACTCCAGCAAAACCTGTCAATTGTAAACCTGCAAGTTTTCTTCCATGTGGTATTGTGCAATTGTTAATAAACTCATGGATATGTATGTCTATATTCTCTATACCTGTTTGTAGTCTATATATCTATACCAACATCTATATAATGAATTTATCCATACATAGCAGTAACCAAGTCTACATAATATAATGTCACATCCTCATCTGGTGTGAACTGATTTAAATGTCATTGACAGAACACTCTTATGCAATTTACCAGACATATTTCTATGTCATAGCATGAGCTTTTAACTCTGAATGCTTTGGGGGAGTGGGAATATTTTGAAATTGTAATCAAATTATTTTAGTCCTCTGCATGCATAGAATTTGGCCCTAAATTTCAGTGTGTTGTTTTTCAGGAAAACAATTTCATTAAATGTAGTAACTTTTGATAAGTAATTTCTGATTAGACAGAAATTAACTCCAACAAGGTAATAGTTTTCATGAGTATTGCATTTGCAGCATCAAAACACTTAAGAGATTACACAAGTAGTATGGAATTTAAGAGTGTGAAAATGGGCACTCCACCTCCAACTACCCCAAATTTCTAGCCAATCAACACACCATAGATATTTTGATATAAATTATTCTGCAGATACAAAGGTGACTTGCTGAAAAGAATTCTGCTTTATATTGTGTCCGGCTGCCAGGGGTCAGAAAGGGTGACCAGATGTCCTGATGTTATAGGGACAGTCTCAATATTTGGCACCTATTTATTTAGGCACCTATTGCCCCCCTAACCACCCTCTGTTCGGATTGTTCACATTGTTATCCGGTCACCCTAGGACCACAGGACTTCAAAGCTGTGCCCTGAACCATCCTGCTACTTCCTATGCTAAGAGCTGGTACCAACTCTGCAGCTATAAAATTGTGGTGACCTGGAGCATAATGATGTCTGCCTATGTTGGTACAGGTTGGACCTCTCTGGTCCGGCACCCTCAGGACCTGTCCGGTCCCAAACGAAGGAATTTGCCGGACCAGAGGCGGTTCCCTGCTACTGGCTCCCCAGATCATCTTCCCTCCCTGCTGCCGGCCCCAGCTGCAACCCCTATTGGGCTGCTGTGCTGATGCAGTCCCAACAGCCTGGTCTCCCCTGGCCCCAATCCCATTATTAGGGCTACCATAGCTGCTGCATCTCCAACTCAGGGTCCGCTACTGTGGCTGCCACATCTCCAACCTTGCTGCCAGGGCTCCCACAGCCCTTACTGAACTACTGGGGGTCTGGTACCAGTCCCAGCCCCAGCCCCAGTCCTGCTGGTCTCCAAGCCCCCAGCCCGCTTGCCACTGGGGCTCTCAGCCAGGACTGCCTGGTCCAGGAATACTTGTCAGACCACTGATGTTGATGGATGAGGGAGTCCCAGTTTTGGGAGGTCCAACCTGTACTTAATTACATATATTAATTGTATATATGGCCACATCATGTAAAGCCTGAGTCTGAAATCCTCAATTCTATTAAAGTCAGTTGGAGTATTTCAGCTGGTTTCAGTGGGACTAGGGTTTTACTCCAAGTGCCTCGTAGAATGCTACAACCACATTCTTGAGCATTTCAGAAAGTTGGCTTCCTTTCTATTTTTAGCTCCAGATAAGAGACAAACTAGGAGGTCTTGGTTGCTCCCTAAATGACTTTTTCAACAGAAACTGAAACCTGAAAGGAACCCAATATCTCTGAAGCTCTATACTTCAATTTCTGGAGGGAAAGAAAGCACATGAAAGTTGAAGACTCCTGAGGGGGAAAAACCCTACAGGCTTTAGGCTGTTTTTGTTGCTGAAGCCTGTAATATGTCCTTTAATCTTACTTTCGGTACGCTACTCTCTGCGTTCAATATCAGGCTGGGATTTGAACAACTTATGGGGAAAATATGTCTCCCTGGGTGTACAATGTCTGCTATGTCTTACATATTTTATTCTTTTTCTTGGATGCTTTAATTCCCTTTCTTTTCTACCTGTCATTGTTTGGAAAATATCTAATTCTTTGCATTAATATGTTATTGTAAGTTTATGCCCCGTTGGTGTTAACAAGTTAATGGACTGACACTGCATTTGTCCACTGCCTGTTCTTTTGTATCAGTCATATTATTAAAAGCCCTTGAGCTACTTTTTGGTTGAAGCAAATATCCATTTTGTTCTGTTTCAAACAGGACTGGCTCAAAATCCCTAGCATTGTTTGCAACAAGAAAATCACACACAATTTTAGTATGGGAGGATAACTAGCATTTCTTCTTTACATATATGTGGGGTAGTATTTAAAATAAAATACTGTCTTCTTGTATTATACTTATGACTGCAGGGCTTCCTTAGAACCAGATGCTTAAACCTTTACACATGGCCAACATCACACACCATGGTGAGATTGTCCAAAGTCCATGAGTGGTTTAGGAGCGCAAGTCACACTGTAATTGATTGAAACTGTTCCACCTTGTATACACAATTAATTATTTATTAGAGCAGGGACTGGAACCTGGTCTTCCTACTTCAGTTCCCTGGCCATGGGAATTGAGAGTTATTTGCACTCTCTCATATCCAATAAATATCCAGATATTTCATATAAAGTGGGAAAGCATCAGAGAGAGAGATTGAAAGCAACTGTTGGGGGACAGAAGTCTTTAACCCAGTCCCCCTTTTCTCCCTACGATATTGGGTATAAATGAGACATCACTGGCTTTTTCATTTGGTAGACCCTCATTTGCTTTTTCATTTCATGTCTACCTTTATATGAAGTTATATGTGATGGTATTAATGTTACTATTTTATTCATACATCATAATTCATATTTAATATATTTCACAATATTGAAATTAAATGTTGACATTCTTGAACCAAAATATTTTTTGGGTTATTTAACTGTCTATTTTTAAAAATTTCCATTCCACAAAATATTTTAGATTTTGCATTTCATCCTCATTTAGGAGGAAAATAAATTTGGAAATGTCAGAAGTCCATTTAGAAAATCCCACTCCTAATTGATGAGTAGTACTAAGCATTCAGTGGAAATATCACAGAATAAATTGCTACCCAGCATAAGAGTCATAATATAGTTGTTAAAGTGTAAGTATTTTGGGCCTGATACCTGTTTTAAAGTGCTTAGCAAAATGGTTCCCCTATACCAATTGGAGCATCTATGCTACCAGAATATAAATAAGTGGTAATAAAACAAAGAAATTTTTAGAAAAAAAACCTTTCAAATGGAATTATGTTTGAAAATATGTGCATTAATTTAGATTTGATTACATTACATGGATGTTGTAATTTTCCTACTTATTGACTATGAGAATGCAGAGTGAAGACACATAACTGTGCTCTGTATTGATGTGAGACAATAATTGTACTGATATGATTAAAACTTTCTAGTGTGTCCAGTCTAACAATTATACTGATTTTCAAGATAGTCTGGTTTTCCGTATTTTTTTTTCCCTCATGGCGTCGCTACAGGGTAAGGGAGAAATGTTGCTCTCTCTCTCTTTCTCTCATTGCCCTGGTCTTTACTATAAGGCTATGTCTAGACTGCAAGCCTCTTTCTAAAGAGGCTTTTTCGAAAGTATCTTTCGAAAAAGCCTCTTTAGAAAGAGAGTGTCTAGACTGCACGCGGAACTTTCAAAAAAGCAAGCCGCTTTTTCGAAAGAAAGCAGCAAGTGAGTCTGGATGCTCTCTTTCTAAAAAGCCCTGTTTGCTTTCAAGAACGCCTTTTTTCAAACGAGCACTTTCAAAAAAAGGCGTTCTTCCTCGTGGAATTAGGTTTACCGCCGTCGAAAGAAAAGCCGCATTCTTTGATTTAATTTCTAAAGAACGCAGCTGCAGTTACTTTAACTAAAAGGTTACTTTTTTCGAAAAAAAAACCCTGAGTCTGGACACAGCCTAAGGTTGCTAGAAAAGACACCTCTTAATCATCTTCTGTTTTTGGTTCATGCAGTCATATTAATGTTTTGAATCAGATATGAGGCTCTGCCTAAGACATGTTACGAAAAATTCATTAAAGACTCATGACCTCTTAAATTTATAACCTTCCTGGAAGCTAATAACTTGGGTAAATTCCTCCTTATCTGGTTTCCCTATGTGAATTATTGCAGCTTCACCTTTAGAAGCTTCTGGCTATATGGCTTTCTTTTTCTAACCTTTTTTATGTTGTGATATTTCAACTTATTTAGGCTGCCCTTAATACCAACACTTTCATTTTATGGGACAGCAATGCTGTCCTTCTGTGTCTGCTACTCAGAAGTATGGGACAAAAAAGAGTCATTGGCACAATTCAAGCTCTTTATGGCAGGTATTGTACTATCTTATTGATATTTGTTAGGACTGCACCTAGTACAATGGGACCTATGTCCCACACTGGGGTACCTATATATTACCACAGTGCATATAATAAGAAATAAGAAGAAACACAGTACCCCCATGATCTTCTGTTTATACATCATATATGGGCTTCTGGGTTAATGAAAATGCGTAGAACGGGCCATACCCATGTTTAGTGTCTCCTCTTGTGTTAGTCTGTTTGGAGATTGCAAAAAGGCCAAAAGCCCTGTATGGCTTTTCTTTTAAGCAGTGCATGGACATTTGTAGGTGCCCTCTATGCATAGGTCATTTTTAGCTATAGAGGCTGCATATAATAGTAATTATGGCACTATGTAACAGGGGTTATAATTCTATTTAAAATAGAACCCATATAATATAAAGAAAACCCACATAGTTCTGTATACTCCATATACATCCATTTGTGATGGGGTATGAGGGTTTCAAAAGGATGGGAACTGCTGATCTGTTCTCTGCTTTTCAGATCCCAAGCATATCTAGGGGTATGTCTACACTTGCAGCCTATTTCAGAATAGGGCTGCAAATGTAGGCATTCAGAATTGCAAATCAAGCCCGGGATTTAAATATCCCACGCTTGATTTGCATCTTCCCGGCCGGGCGCCATTTTTTGAAATTTACAAACCCGGAACAAATTTACAAACCCAGACGCGCCGTGGCTGTCCTGCTGCCCTTGGGCTCCGCGGCTTTGTTCTGCTTTGCTCCCCGTCCCCCTGGTCTGCAGACCAGGGGGACGGGGAGCAAAGCGGCGGAACACACGGGCAGCGGGCAGCCCAGACACGTCTGGGCTGTCCGCTGCCCACGTGCTCCGCGGCTTTGCTCTGCTTTGCTCCCTGTCCCCCTGCCAGGGCTTTGCTCCCCGTCCCCTTGCCGTGGCTTTGCTCCCCGTCCTCCTGCCGCGGCTTTGCCCTGCTTTGCTCCCCGTGCCCCTGCCAGGGGGACGGGGAGCAAAGCAGAGCAAAGCCGTGGAGCACGCGGGCAGCGGACAGCCCAGACTGTCCGCTGCCCGCGTGTTCCACCGCTTTGCTTCCCTCTCCCTGGTCTGCTGGAGACCAGGGAGAGGGCCCCGTTCGTAACTGTGGATCCGACGTAAGTCGGATCCGCGTAACTCGGGGACTGCCTGTAGTTCAAAATAGGGCTTTATTTCTAACGCCCATTTCACTGCCTCGTGTAGACGCAGGCAGTTATTCCGGGCTTGTAAATTTCAAAAATGTCGCCTGGCCGGGAAGATGCAAATCAAGCACAAGATATTTAAATCCTGGGCTTGATTTGCAATTCTGAATGCCTACATTTGCAGCACTATTCTGAAATAGGCTGCAAGTGTAGACATACCCTAACAGACTTAGAATTGTATTTAACTATGTTGTCATTGATACAGCGTAAAAGTAACTAAAAATCTAAAGGCACACACTGAAAATTGTTCAAGTGCCTCCAAATTGAGTTCCTCAGCCCCACATAACAAAAAATGTACTGCCTATATAGACATTAAAGAAAACCACACTGAAATCCTCCATTGAGTTTTGATTATGAAAAGAATAGGCTTCCACCGGGGGGATAATCTTTAATTGGCTCAAGACAATGTCACATAATGATGAAAGGAATGATATTTCATTTCTACATTCCACATTTGAATTCAAGCTAGCATAATTATTATGTTTATGGAGCTCAAACTGATCAGGCGGCATAGCAAAACACATACATTTTGACTTTCTAAGGATGTGTTTCCTAATGAGAGTTTGTATTTGCTTTCAGATGCTAAGCAGAAGTGTCACATCCAAGGTGTGTGGACAAATACATCCATTTAGTCAAATGCCGTTACTCTGATAGACTGAAATCCAAATCCAAATACTAGAGAAATTAGAGATACTAAAAAGATTCATTTGTCATAAGTAATTATGGAGGAACAGGGGTTCTTGGCCAATATAGGGGGAAATATATGACTATGGTCTACAAGAAAGGATAATGGAAGAATCAGGAAATTAGAAATGACCATGCCTGACCTTTCATAGAGAGACAGTAATAAGGAATGGGTTCCTAACATAGCTGAAGAAATATAGACTGATAAAACCTAATCTATATCATCTCCAACAATGCAAGTATATTGTGACAAAATTGGTGCCATCCTCCACAGCTCGCAGGGTGGGAGAAGGATGTTAGAATGAAGACAGGTTGATACTGGGATGCTGTGGCTCTTCCCAGAGGCACCTCGTTACCACCTGCTCTTAGCCTGAGGAACCTCTTGTCCGTGCCTGGCAGGAGTCAGGTGTCCAGCTACACTGACTATGGGCAATATGAGCACTCCCCTCTCAGGGTGCATCTCTACTGCAGCATTTCCCTGAAAAAAACCTGCAATTTTTCTGGAAAAATAATACTTGCATCCACACTGCAAAGTTCACACTAAGGGTATGTCTAGACTACAGGGTTTTGTCGACAAAAGTGAACTTTTCTCGACAAAACTAAACGTGTATCTACACTACTGCTGAGTTCTGTTGACATAACGTCGACAGACCTCAGTAGTTTTGTCGACGCTGATAAACCTCATTTTACGAGGAATAACGCCTTTTGTCAACAGAGTTCTGTCAACAGAAGGCGTTATTGCATCTAAACTGTCCTTTGCATCTACACTGCCATGTCGACAAAGCAGCTTGCTTTGTCGACAGAACTGAATGTAGTCCATACGCTCTTTGTCGACAGAAGCTTTGTCGACAGTATCTGTCGACAAAACTTCTGTCGACAAAAGCCTGTAGTCTAGATGTACCCAAAGTCGAAAGAACAGAAGGTATTTTCTGATGGTGATAAACCTCTTTCTACAAGGAAGAAGCCCTTTTTCCAAAAAAGATTTTTGGAAAAAAGGCACATGTGGACGCGGAAACGGGAGTTCTTTCAAAAGAAGAGGCTTCCAGGAAATAACACAGGTGCCCTGGTGGCCACTCTGTCCATAGTAATCATAACTTAAATGCAAGATAGTGTCCAATCAATGTGGATGCTATCTTTCAAAATAAGCTTTACCGGAAGATCTCTTCTGGAAAAGCTTCTGCCAAAAGAAGCTTGCAGTCTAGACATAGCGTCAGTATCCAGGTCCTGTTGTCCCTCTGCCGGTTAGCCATAAACCCTCTTAACTAGTTATTACCACATCTTATAGGGCAAAGCTCACCCCAAATTTATAGCCAGGGTTGGCTGTGGACTTCCATGCTTCAGAAAAGCCATTCTGTTAGTTTGGCTCCTCAATAAAAAAGATCCAGTATGCTTCCTGCACCCTCATTATAGCCTTTATCCTTACTGTTGTCCTTGTTCATAAAAGAGATGCCCCCTGCAGGTTGTTTCTCCCCAAGCATGTGCCCCTTGATTTGCTTCTGTCTCAGACTGCAGCTGGGCCTCTACTGTGAAGCTAGACAACACATCTAACCAGCCAGAGAGAGAGAAGCATCTCTTCTTTCCTACCTGACAGAAGCATGTTTATTATCTCCTGGTGACCTGCTTTAACTCACATATCATGAGAACACAATTTTCAGTATAGATACATAATTCCTTAAATTTTATCCATATGTACATTTCGGTTGTTAGGACTATCCATTGTCTATTTGAAGAGACATCACAAAATACCCTTAGGCAATCTTACTGAATTTATGTTTGAGGCCCCGTGCCCTCTGCCAGTAGGCATTAAGAGGTTCATCTGTCAGACAAGCCATTGTCAGAAACATGCAAAAAATCATGCTCAATATCTGAGTAATTTTTCTAATAGGGGTAAGTAACACATCTTCCTCAAAGATCCTTCTGGAGCAACTGGCGTAACATATTTGGCATCATATTGTAGCACAAAGATTTTCATTGGGCGTTAGGAGCCTAATCTGCACACGTGATCTTTTTACATCCCATTAGGCACCTATCTGCATTGTAAAGTGTTTAAATACCTTTGTAAATCTGGCCCTTGGAAGTCTATGTCCCACTGATGGGACGGTGTTCTAAGGGACAAAATCATTTTTGAAAGTGGCACTAATGCTTCTAAAACATAGAGGTGCTTCTAAAAATGTTAGACAGGAGCCACAGAAAGATAATGATGATGAAAAGGCTTTGTAGATTAACACAGAAGGCAAGAAAATCACATGGTACTTACTGAAGGAAAGGGAACTAATTTGGCCCTTGCAATAATAAACCTAACATTTCAGAAAGGCAGTAAAAATAAGAAATCATAGGGCACAGAGGGAGAGATTTAAATAAATTTTATTACTCAGTGTATGGTCAGTTTGACAAATGTTCTACTAAGGGTAGCATTAAAAAGATCTAGCAGAGCCATGTTGGAAAAAAGTCGCAATGTAGGAAATGCCGAGAGAAAGAACAGTTAATTTGCAAGCATCTAGGGAGGTAGCTGGGACAGATGTATGAGTCACTTCAGTATCTCTTTCTCCCAATATTTTTTATAATACATTAATGTATTTGTTCATTTTTTAATACTATAGAAAAAATAGTTTTGTCCCTTTCCACTGAGAAAAATGCACTGACAACTCTGCATTGCATCTTCAGGGAGGGGTCTGCTCTCCTTTGCCTCTCAAGGAATTGGATAAATGGTGCTTGTTCTTTTATTTAAACCAAAAGACATGCCTAAATGTGTGTTGACATGAGTAGAAACCATCTATAAGGAGGTCAAATGCTTCAGCAGAGTTCCCCATTTCTATGGTAGCATAGCTGACTGTGGTCTTTGGTAGTCCTCTCCAGACACTCCCCTACAAAGAATTTTCAAAATTAAAATGGTGTTTAACTGAATAAATTGGTGCTAATGGATTTTCTCTCCCACCATTAGCTTCATGGGGGACATGTCTGTGAAGACTCTTCACCAGGGCTCAGGGAAATGGGAGCAACCTGAAGAGTGACTCTGCGATCTGCCACTCCTGATTTGATTCCTTCCTTAAGAAATACTAGAAGACTTATTTGGCATTGCCTAGGTCTACCAGGAGGCATGGGTGGGGACTGTACAAGCCTCCCACTGGCACTCTCCGGGCCTGGCCCAGTGCCAGAGGGGGGGCCAGCTTGGGATAGAGAGGGTCAGCTATGCTGCTCATCCCCTGCAGTGTTCTGGGGGTGAGGGAGGGGAAGAGGGCATGTGGCAATGGGGCTGACAGAGTTTCCCCCCTCCTCCTCCGCAGTCTAGTGAGAGGAGTTTGGGGCAAGAGAGTCACTTACCTGGGCTGGTGGCTGGCAAGATGGTGAGCCCAGTCCCCAGGTGGCCACTCCCTTCCTGATGCAGCTGCCTCCATTGGTTACTCTGTACTACAGTGTCCTTCATCTCTACCCCTCCCTTTCCATGTTATGGAAAACAATTAAATTACAGGCACAGCTCATTTTCCTGGCCCAACCAAACCCTGACCTTGCTTTAAGTTAGGATAAGGGGAAGCTGCCTACCAAATTTGGTGGTCCTAGTTGCTACCGGTTAGGGGGAGTTCTTGAACAAATGGACTCCCAGATAGACAGATGGATGGACTCCCAGATCTCTAATGTACATATAGAGAGATGGGAAAACATTATGAAGACCTCAGCTACTTGAAATATTTCTGTACAATATGGAAAATATCTTTAGTTTTAGTATAAGCAAACAGGATAGCAGGCAGAGAAAAATAATTGAGAGCCCTACTTAGATATTTACTAAGACTGGGACAGGGATTGTGTTCTTGATCTGTGTTTGCACAGCACCTAGCATAATGTAGTATAATAATAGTAGTAGCAGTAATAGTAATAACAACAACAGTTTGTGAATTTAGGCCCTGATCTAGCAAGGCACTGAAGTACATACTTTTTAAAGAACAAGTAGTCCCACTAAAGGAAAATGGTGAGATGACACCAATGGTTGTATTCAATTGCATATTTGTTTTTCTATCTTTTGCATCTTGTCACTGGTTTTGCTTTGTATTTTATGGGAAGCTTGCTTTATGTCCACTAGAAATGGCTAAATGAAGAAATGTTCAAAAGTCTCATTCAAGTTCAGATACAGCCTTTAAAGTTCAGCAGAATATAAACAGTTATGGAAATTGATGCTTTTTCATATGATTTACATCATTTTATGGTCTGTTATGTCACTTATAATACCTCATATAATGTTCAGAGAAGTTTAATGTTTTACCTTCAAACTACTAGCTCATCTTAGCTGTTTTACTGGCTTGAAATATTGTATAGTTCTAGCTTTATATCCTATACTTGGCGGATGTATTTTATCTTTCTTGTGTATCTAATGTATGTATACCCATACCATTTCCTTTATAACACAAGATACTCTTTTAAAAATGAGATGTATCTTCCCCAACAGCTATTGCAGTACAAAACAAATCAATCTCTTTGGACTATCATTCACAATTTAACTCCACCTCTTGTGGAGGCTATTTCTACCAAGTGCTAGTCATAAAAATATATTCACAGTCAGGTTGAGTTCTGTGCATTTTTATGTTGTTCCAGAAGCATAGACCAAATATATCTTATATTGGTGTGCAGAATTTGTTCCTGGGCAGAGTGTAACATTAAATATATATTGGAAACACTTGTGTTTAACCTCGGTCGGATTCCTGACAAGGCCACTGATATTTCAATATAAACTTTCCATTGAAAAGACTAGTAGTCAACATTGTGTTACTCTTTTACAAAAGCAGCAGCAGACACTTCTGGGTGAATAAAAAGCTGTTCAAGAGCACAGCACAACACACGAATGTAGGTCAGGAAACAAATTTCTCCTGCCTTTAACATCTGCATTTCCACATCAAAAGCTATGTATGGGACACATCCAGCCCATTTAATTAGTCTCATTAATGCGTCCTACCATTGACAGGTATTTCTTCTGATGTTATATATAACTCTTGATTTCTGTTATTTCTACTGCAATTCATTTGAACAAAGGGTTTTACCCATGAAAGCTCATGAGTCTATATATTTAGTTAGTCTCTAATGTACACCAGCCCTCAAAGAGAAGACTGAAGCTGCCACAGCTGATCTTCTGGGGTTAGAATTAACGGGTCTAGTGAAGACACAGTAATTTGAACTGTAATTCCCATCAATGGTGGCAATCCTGCTCCTATGAAGAATAAGGGAAGTCAAAGGGAGAATGTGTCCCGTTGATCTGATGCTGTGTGGATGGTGCCAAAGTGCAATTTAAGATACGCAACTCCAGCTACATTAATTACGTAGCTGGAAATGAAGTATCTTAATTCGAATTTATCCCCTAGTGTAGACCTAGCATAAAGTGTCACTGGACTGCTTGTTGTTTTTAAATCCAACAGTAGCTATAATTCAAAAATAGCAATTGTATTATCTGATGTTAATTAATCCTGTTCCCTAGATTATTATTCATTATAAATGATTAATCAGTAAATTGGATAGCAATAAAACAAAAAAGCCAATATTATACCAGGAAATAGGAAATGGGCAATTGCTTCTTACAAGTCTTTCAAAAGTGCTTCTATGTTTAAAAGCCTTTTATGAAGCATCTTTTTTTCCCCTGGTACTGTCTTGATGGTCTGCTGCAATCCTTGAAAAGCTTTTAAGTAATAAAGTTAAAATATACAAGATTTTTATATGATCATAACATTTCAACTGACTTATTGTAAGTGTCAAATGTTATTGGTTTCAGATCCATGAAACTAAAATTCAGATCTTATCTGTGAACAGAAGAAGCTTTAATAACAGTAAGAAGATCAAAGAGGATTACACCCATCATGTAACAAGGGCTCCTTATATTTCACAATATACTTTATAAGGCCTTGTTCTTGCAAGTTTTGAGCTGATAGACCCTTGAAATCAATTGAGGTTTGGGCAATACAGGAATCTCTGTGAAGTTCTACTTGCAGAATCAGGAACTAAATGTATACTTAAGTGTATTGCAATATGTCTGTGCATTACTAACCAATGAATCATCCTTTTTTCAAGAACCCCCCCCCCCCCAGAGAACAAAAAATTCATACTGAAAACTGGTGAGTGGCATCACACTAATTTTAAACATTTCAGAGAGTCCACTGGTCAAGGTACTGACTTAGAACTTGGATTCAGTTCTCTGTTCATCAGACTTCCTGTGTAACCTTGGGCAGCTCACTTAGGGTATGTCTACACTGCATGGCTACTTTGGGATACTGTAAGTATCCCAAAATAGCTACCCTGCATCTACACAAGCTGCCCGTTATTTTGAAATATTTTTTGAAATAATGGGCACGCTGTTTCAGCATCCTGGTAACACTCGTTCGGCTAAGGGATGTTTCAAAATAGCACGTTCTCGAAATTTGGCACTGTGTAGATATGCCAAATTTCAAAATGGATTAGAATCAAGATAGGCAATTTGCTCTACACAAATTGTGTATCTTATTTCGAGTTTAGGCTGATGTATAGATGCACCCTAAGTCTCTTGGCCAGGTCTACACTAGTAAAATGTGTAGCTGGAGTTTGCTTACCTTAAGCCACACCTTGATGGTGTGCACACTGAGGAAGGCTGATGGGAGCAAATGCTCCTGTTGTCTTCCTTTATGCCTCGCATAAGAAGGAACTTCCCTTACTCCTCGACCTCCAGAGCATCAATCTTCTGGTAAGTATAGCTGGGCCCTTTGTGTCTCAGCTCCCCATCTGTACAATGCTGATATAATAGTATTTCCCTATGTCATAGGGTTACTCTAAGGATAAATGTGTTAACAATTTTGAGGTCTTGTACAACATACAAATACTAAAGTTAGATTGGTGGAATGACATCTCTTTGTCAATCTTCACTTCCACCATAATCTTTATGCACATCTAGGGTGTGTCTAGACTACATGCCTCTGTCGACGGAGGCATGTAGATTAGCCAGATCGGCAGAGGGAAATGAAGCCGCGATTAAAATAATCGCGGCTTCATTTAAATTTAAATGGCTGCCCCGCTCTGCCGATCAGCTGTTTGTCGGCAGATCGGGGCAGTCTGGATGCGACGCGCCGACAAAGAAGCCTTTCTTGATCGGCACAGGTATGCCTCGTGAAACCAGGTTTACCTGTGCTGATCAAGAAAGGCTTCTTTGTCGGCGCGTCGCGTCCAGACTGCCCCGATCTGCCGACAAACAGCTGATCGGCAGAGCGGGGCAGCCATTTAAATTTAAATGAAGCCGTGATTATTTTAATCGCGGCTTCATTTCCCTCTGCCGATCTGGCTAATCTACATGCCTCCGTCGACGGAGGCATGTAGTTTAGACGTACCCCTAGACTGCCCGTGGCTTTTCAAAGAAGATATGCCAATTTGGGTGTGAATTGGCATATCTTCTTCCAATCCTGTTTTCAGAAGAGTTTTTTGGGGGGGAAAATGCAATATAGATGTGGTTCTTAAAAAAAAAAAAACAATCCTTTTTCGAAAGAACCCTTCTTTCTAAAAAAATTAGGTGTACAAGGTTCTTTTGAAAAGGGTTTTTTTTAAAAAAAGAACCGTGTCTAGATTGCTTTTTTATTTAAACTCTTCCGAAAATGGGATCAGAAGAAGATATGCTAAATCATGCCAAATTTGCATATCTTCCTTCGAAAGCCGCAGGCAGTCTAGAGGTGCCCTAAGTGAGATGCTGAGAGGAGAGGGAGTAAATATAATAGACATCCACATAATTTATGTAGGAAACACAGAAACAAGCTACTCTTCACTTTCATTATACAAATAAACCATGAATCTCCCAGAATGAAGTTGTATTATGTATCTGCTTTTAAATATTTGCTCAGTACAGTGGGGAAAAACCCTGTCGTCTGATGCCCAATATAATAGTTTGCAGAGTATTCATTTTCAAACAAAGGAAGGACACTAGAAGTTCTAGTGTTTTATCAGAACATTTAAAAGGCTAATCTTACATTATTGTTTTATTTCGCAGAGGAAGATACTCTTCACGGTCCTATTTTTATCCAAGAGCCATATGACATCACTTATTCTATTGGTTCAGAGGATTCAGAAATACTGCTGAATTGTACAGCCAACGGATATCCATTGCCAAACTACAGGTGAAGTCATCTTTGCAACTCTGTGGTCTCCCTGTCAATGTCTTAAACTATAGCTCCTGAAACGCTCAGGTGCACATCCTTGACTTTAGTGAGTGCTTACACACACACACTAATGGTATTAAGGGATCATTGGGGCTACTTTTGTGAGCAGATACTCACCAATATGAGTAAAAGTGGTACAATCTACCCTTCAACAATGTAATATCTTCATTTGCATAAAATTTGATTAGCTATTTACATTAAAACATAATAAAGACAATATAATCATCACAAAGAAATAGTTTAAAATATTATTAAGAAACCGCATGTAAAGGGCAGGAAACAAACAAACAAAAACTAGACCTTTTGAAAATAATATATCCCATTGACTTGGATTCAAACCACACTGAAGACAATGGAAATCTTTCTCTTACTTCACTAGTTTGGGATCAGGCCTGAGTTGTTCAGAATTCCTTTAAAAAGGTGGTAAAAAATGCACAAATATATCAACTTTGTGGAGTACATGTCATTAGAATGTCCTTCTACTGGTGCAACTTCACGAGTGTTTAACAAAGAAAAAACATCACAGAAAACTTCCCATAAAGTGTTTTAAAACCTATAAAATTATTTAAAATCCATAGCACAGCTGTGAAAACCAGAAAAGGATAGCTTTTTGTTGTGCCTAAGTGTGTGTGTGTGTGTGTATCATAAAAACGTATAAAGCAAAAAACACAAGTCTTGCTTAACACTAACATTTCATGAATATATTTATAAGGTTTATTTAGAGAAACTGCATGGCACAGTTCTGATTTCTTGCTTACTATACCCAATAGGCTAACTTAATAAAATCTAGGTCCAAAGAATTGTTTGCTCATTCAGTAACAATGACTTAGACTCTTATTTTAACATAGCCCTTTGCTCCAAGGCTCAGGAAACCTGAGTTTTATAAAAGAAGTTGTAAGTGTAGAAAAGGATGCTATGTGTTCCTCATTACATGGGGTTAAAGCAAAGGCTTGGGAAAAAGGAAACTGAGGAAGAAGAAATAGTGCATGCAAGTTATTGAAGGAAAACTAGTGTTACCTAAAATACTGGAAACTATATTAAATAACTGTTAAGTATGAGGTGCAGATTTTCCCTGCAAAGCTGTCAATAATAAATGGGAACCTGGCTTCTCTGACTCTTAAGTGTAGCTTTTTAGCAGTTAAATTTTTCAGGGTTTCAATATTTTTTCTCCCAATCCCACTTTTTTTTTTATAATTGTGGCCTTTCACTATATATAGGTCTTTTAGCCTCATCCCATGATCTCCTGCTATCTACCAGCACACACATGTTTAACAAAGAAAAAACATCACAGAAAACTTCCCATAAAGTGTTTTAAAACCTATAAAATTACTTAAAATCCACAGGTCACAGAGGCTACATCTACACTGAACAGTTATTTCAGAATAAGCTTTTCTGGAACAGTTATTCTGAAATAACTTGTTTTGAAATAGCACGTCTACACTACAGGGAAGTCTCAAAATTAATCTGAGGTAGACTTCCCTAATGTAGATGTGATATCTCGATTTAGAGCCCAGGGAGGAAAAACTTAGAATGGCCCTGTTGAGGGGCTATTTTGAAATAGCAGAAGTGGAGCGTCTACACGGCCCCTATTCCAAAATAACTATTTTGGGATAGGCATTATTCTTTGTAGAATGACATTTACAGAAGTTGGAATAAGCTGTCCGTTATTGCAAAATTATTTCGAAATAACAGAATTGCCATGTGGACACTCACATAGTTACTTCGGAATAACAGCCGTTATTCTGAAATACCTTTTCTGTGTAGAAACACCCTGAGTTTCAGGTTCTCCAGTCCATTTACTCACTCATTTTCACAATGGCCAGGGGAAGGTGACGTTTCCTTGGCAGATCATGAAAATCCCTACCTTGACCTGCACGGTTTCCTCTCTGCCGCAAACATGCACAAATAATTGGTGCAGTAGCAAGAGTAGCCTTCAGCACTATAAATTCACTGGAATGGATCATCAGCCTGGGAGACTTGTCTCAGCTCCTTTGTGAATCTTCCCCCAATATCCAGATAGACACTTGGAATAGGAACTCTTCCTGGTCACATGCCATAGTCCCCTATTTCGTCTCTCTCCCTCCTCTTTCTTATTCCGCTTCTCACTTTCTCCCTCTCCTGCATTCCTTACCTCCTTTCCTATATGTTTCCAATTGGGACAAATCATTTGGTGGTGTTTTCTCACTCCCTTTTCAGTTTCTTTGGTTTAATTCAGGACTAACTCACTTGGTCCTGGTCTACACTAGGGAGTTATTTCAAAATAGCTCCCCTTATTTTGAAATAAGTGGAGCATTCACACTACCAAGCCCATTATTTTGAAAAAAAAGGGCTAGTTATTTCAAAATATGTATTCCTTCTTTCCTTGGGGAATAATGCTTATTTCAAAATAGTGTTAGTATAGATGTTCCATTGTTGCTATTTCAAAATAACTACTCCCCAGAGTAATTCAAATTACTTCCCAGTGCTTCCTGAGGGATCTAAGTTGGGATAGCATGTCCACAATAATGGAGCCTGCCTTAGACTAATTTCGAGGCTCCCACGTAGTGGGGACACACTATTTCAATTTTGTTATTTGTTGTTTCAAGAGTTATTATTTTGAATTCAGTTATTTCAAAATAATTTCCTAGTGTAGTCGTGCCATTATTGTAAATGGAGTTACAGTGATGTGTAACCGCCACCTGGCAGATTTGAACCTGGGAACCTCCAGAGCTGAATATAGGAGCCTCTACCCTCTGAGCTAAAAGCCAGCTGGCTCCCAGCCCATGCTGTAGAGGTCTCTTGATCTTAACTGTTGCTGTGGTCTAGATACCACTTGCATTGCTCAGTAACCACATTAGTGGCATATCTAGACTACATGGCTCCGTCGATGGAGCAATGTAGATGAGTATACTAGACACAGGGAAATGAAGCGGCATTTTAAATAATCGCCACTTCATTTACATCAAAATGACCATTACTCTGTGCCGATCAGCTGTTTGGCGGCACAGTGGAGCAGTCTGGACTCTCCGCGGTCAACAACGGAAGCCTTTGTCAATCGCTCCGGTAAACCTCATTCCACGAGGCATAATGGAGCGGTCAACAAAGGCTTCTGTTATCGACTGTGGAGCATCCAGACACCCCCGCTGTGCCGCCAAACAGCTGATCGGCACAGCACGGCGGCCATTTTGATGTAAATGAAGCGGCGATTATTTAAATCACAGCTTCATTTCCCTATGTCTAGTAAACTCATCTACATGGCTCCGTTGACGGAGCCATGTAGTCTAGACATACCCTATGTGTGTGGATTACAGATGCAGTTAGTGTGATGTCAGAATCAGTTTAAACATTTTAAAGATTTGCAACATATAAAATCTTTTCTAAAATCCTGGTTGCTCTCTCTGATTATATCTTTTCCTGGAGTTTCGTCTGCACTCTTGCATTGACTTTAGTGGGAGAAGGAATAGGCTACTTCTAGATTGCAGGCTTCTTTCAGAAGAAGCCTTTTTTGGAAGAGATCTACTACTTCTGAAAGAGAGTATCCATGCTCCAAAAGTGCATTGAAAAAGCAATCTACTTTTTCGAAAGAGAGCGTGCAGACTAAATGGACACTCTTTCACATGTAAACTGTGATTGCTATGTATGGAATGTCCACCAGGGCAGCTGTGCTTTTTCCTCTTTCCTCTTCTTCCGAATGACCTCCCTCTTCCCTGACCACACATGCCTTTTTGTGAAAGAGGTCTTTTATAAAAAGGCTTCTTCCTCGTAGAATGGGGATTACCAATGCTGGAAAAATTCCACTGTTTTCGATTTTCTTGAGGAAGAACGCAATTTCAGTGTGGACGTTCCTCAAGTTTTGTCAGAAAAATTGTCATTTTTCTGACAAAACTCTGTAGTGTAGACATAGCCTTAGTGTAAATCGCTTAACTTCTTTGATTTCAGTGCAGCTAAATCAGTTATACTAGCTAAGGATCTGGTCCACATATGTTAGATTCTCATGTATCTAGAAAATTGAGTACGGTATGAAACTATAGTAATATTCTATGCTGAGTAAAGTGTTGATGGTTGCAAGGACAAAGTGCAAAGGTTTTATTTGATTCATAAACAAAGAAGTACTACAGTAGGAATAAAGTTATATACAATGTAATTTTCTACCTTGTAGTTTTCTACATAAAAATAAATATGCTGATGTAAAGATAAAACAAACAAATAAATAAATTGGAAATATTTAGCATTTCCTAAAGGTCTTTTAAGTAAGAATTTAATTATATATATTTTTAAAGAAAACTGTTGATTCTAGTCTATTTTTTCAGCGTTTTTAAAAAAATGATGTTTAATAATATCACACACATTTTATGCGTGCGCGCGCACACACACACACACAGAGGGAACTGAAATGAGTATAATGAATAAGTACAAAATGAGACATTATCTCAGAAATTGTATAATGCAGATCAGATTACAATGAAAACAAAACTAAAGATAGAAATATAACTTTAGATAGCGAGTAAACATGAATATTCAGTTATATTACCTCAGATCTAATACCCTACTTTACCTTTTAATGACAAAGTTGATTGTTAATTACAAAATTTGATCCAGTATCTTTACTGTACTTAATATAATATTAGTGAAAGGAAAAAAATATCACAGAAGCTTACAAGATAAATTCATTGCACATGAATATTTTCATTAGCGTGGAGTCAATAATTGACAATAAATTATTTTACAACTATACTTAGTCTCTTTTTCTAACTGAAAAATATCTATGAGCATATCATTGTTTCCTCTAATTTATTCATTATTATGTTTGTCTTTTTAACACCCTAAATAAATATCTATCTGTAGTAGGCTGCCTTTAGCAATTAGGCAACTATCAAATTTATATGATGGACATCATGTTAAGAACATATAAAAAGCATTAGTGAATTATATATCTCTTTCCCCTCTGTTTTGGTCACTAGATGTTAGCCTTTTCCCTTCCTTTTTTGTGATCATTCATGGACATAAACCCAGGAGGCTTACAAGTAAATATTGATCACAAAAAAGAACTGTATTCCTCTAAAGAGTTGTGTAGGAGATTTTCCAGATGAATACAAAGATGTCTGACAAAAACAGAATTCTAATAATGCAGACTTTTAAAACGTCCTTTCTAACAGAAGATGTTGTTGCTACACAAGAATTCTTAAAACACATATTTTGTTTTGGTTTAAATACAATGGGCCAGATAATCAGCTGGAATAATTAGACAGAGTTTATACAAAATGAGAATCTTGCCCTTACATACACTTCTTTAATTTCATGGCTTAACTATCATCGAACCTCAATCAGGTACATGACTAATACATCCATATGTCTTCTGACTAGAGATGAGCCTCCACATGATGGTACAGTGAGGGTGTAAAAGTGTTCTAGTGGGAGCAATGAATGCCTACTGCTCACTTGGCTTCTGATGAAGCTGCTGCTGCTACTTCAGAGAGACTTTAGAGAAGTGTAGGAGGTCAGAGGAGATGTTTTAGAATCTAATACAAAGCTCAAAGGAAAGTCTCACATTGATTACAGTGGGAGTTGTATCAGCCCCACTCCCACCAATGTCCAGATAACTAGGAAACATGTGATATACTCACACCAACATTTGGGTATTATAACGTTATGAGGGAAACAGAGGAATGAGGGGGGAGCCTTACTTGTATGGTTCATCACTGACCCACTTCTTGGTTTTTTTACTGTACAAATAGGTACCATTGCTTATTCTGGAAATGTTATCTTAGGCCATGTCTTCACTAAGGAGAAGATCGATGCTGCTGTGATCGATCTTCCAGAGTTCTAGTAAAGACGCACTAAATCAAACACAGAAGAGTAAGGGAACTGAGAGGTGTAAGGGAAGTTGATGGGAGCATTTGCTCCCATCAGCATCCTGCTGTGGGGAAAGCAGGAAAACTCAAATTATGATATGTCAACTCCAGCTATGTAATTACTGTAGATGGATTTGTATATCTTAATTTGACTTTCTCTTTTAGGGTAGACCTGGCCTTAGACCGGAAAGTGAAGGGAAATAATTTTTTTTATTGACCACAACTGACAGCTGCCATTGTGCTGTATGGAGCCAATTTTGATTGCCAAAGATTTTAGTGTGCTTACCCACCCCTTACACTAGTAAGATTGTTTTTTGGTTGAAACAGTCAAAATCGAAAAGCTGTTTTGAATGTTTTCAAAGACAGGAATGAATTCCATGCCTTAGTAAGTGGCAATGAGCTACACATAAATATTTTAACCATTTACAAGAGCATCAATAAAGACTAATAATAATTTGATTGCTTTGAGTTGGTACTAACATGCGCCATAGAATTCATTCCACCTCACTGAGATAAAGTACAGATTTTGCTTCTACTCACATCTGATATGAAAGTCTGTGATAAATAGGGCTTGTTCAGGTGAACGGTTATTCTAATTAATGCTTAAAACAAAGGCCAGGTCTACACTATACCAGGCAGCTCAGCTTAAGGTATGCAATTCCAGTTACATAGAATATGTAGCTACAGTCAGCTTACCTTAAACCAAGCTTAGAGGTGTTCCCACAGTGGGAGGACGATAGGAGCAAATGCTCCCATTGGCTTCCCTTACTCCTTGCAAAAGGAGTAGTACTGGACGTTTGATTTAGCAAGTCTTAACTAAACTCGCTACAGCGAACTCCGGAAAATCTATCGTGGCATTGGCGATCTTCCTTTTAGACAGAAGACTAAGGTATATTTGAAAAACAAAATGGTAACACAAATCTAACCCTCTTTTCTGTGCTCGTGGCTAGAATTTTTTGGTAGCATAAAGAATCCAATCCAAAGCATGAAGAGCTGCCTAACAGGATGTTTTCTAATTGAGATTACTTTCATTTCACACCACAACCTGTCATGTGGTGGGAAGCACCTAAATTGACTATTGCACTGTATAGAACCTACCGCTTAGTGTCAAATGGAATTTCGATTCCACATGAAGTTCTGACTTTTCAAAATTTGTTTTCATTCCACATTGGAATAAAAACCCAACATTTTGAAATTTCCCATGGAACATAAGTTCAGAGGAAAAATCTATTTAGGACAATCAAAATATTTTTTATAATGTTGAAATGTTTAGACAAAGTTAATTAAATAAAGTGAACCTGTCAAGTAATTTTATGGAAAATAGATCTTGTCAAATGAACTAGATACCATATTTGATTAGATTATGAATTTGCTTAATAAAGATATCTGTGTTGACAACATATTATTAGCCTTTTGTAAGGCACTTGACATTCTGATTAAAATATAGCATTAACAATAACAATATACTACATATTAAATGGATTAACATCTCTAAATGATGGATCTCAAAAGTAATTTTAAATGGGAAACCTTCATCAATTAGGGGATCTTTATTATCTATAAGAAAGTCAACAAGTAATAACATTATAGTCAACATATGGAAAATATATCTCAAAACTTTTAAACTATCAAAGAAGACATAATAAGATCCAATGGGTGGAAGATAAAGCTACATAAGTCATATTACAAATAAGGCATGTGTTTTTAACAATGAAATTAACTGATCGCTGGAATAATTTACCAAGAGACATTCTTCATCACTTCCAATCTTTAAATCAAAAGTGGAAGTCTGTTCTTTTAATTTTGTTGCAATAAATGGACCCAAAGATTCAAAAGTGTTACATGACCCTGTCATTGTCCATCACTATACAGTTTTAAATACTGTTTAGTAACATGGCAAACACATCATTAAACATATTTTAAACTTTATTTTATTAAAGACACAGAAAAAGGAAAAAAATATGTACAGCATTTGAAATATGAAGTTTAGAACATAACATTTCCTTTTCATTCTATTGCCTTCTGCTTTCTCTTTTAGCTATAAAGAGTTTTTATGAAGAAAACTCCCTTTTTGACAGTATCTTAGATGATAATAACTATCTTTTTTTGGAAGGGGAGAGAAAAGATTAGTTAAGATGGGTTGGAGCTGTTATTTTTGCTGTCTGATCCAGTTTCCTAAAAGACCAAATAAGGTGCACACAGAAGGGTACAGAAAAGAACAGTTAAGATAGAAAATGCAGCTTCTGTCCCTGATGCTTATTTTCACCTTGTACTCTCTCAGCTAATAAAATACAGGCACACCACCACCATCTTATTAGATACGGTGAGATCTGGCAAAATTGTAGCAGCAGTGAGGTTTTTAGGGCATTGATTTTAGCCACTTCTTTGGTCAGTAGGCTTACAGCAGTGTTGAAAAGTATACAGTGTTGTTGGATAAGGCAGACTCCTATTAAACAGAAGGCAACACGAAGGGGATAGGAAAGCTAAGAAATAACACAGGGAAGAGAGAGAAAAAAACCTAAGGAAGAAAGGACACAAAGTTTCACATCTCAGGTTGTGTTTGGGATTTAGCTAGAGACAGTGGAGGCTGAAATCTCTTGTGTGTCCACCTCTTTTGCCAAATCTCATCAGTATAGCCCTCAAGATCAGAGTGTTGAACTGCCAATGGCATCACACTGGATTTCAAGATCTCAAGAAATAATGTGTGGATGTTAGCACCCTCCCATTCTCCCTGCTATCAGTGAACCAGCATCCATGATAACCAATCCGCCTCTCCTCTGAGAGTATCATTTTTAAAATTCCCAAAGGGCAGAGGTGGGTAGAAATGGAGCCTATCCCTTCATTATTTTGTCCATCAGTTAGTCCTAATTTCTAACACACCAGTTTTGGTCCACCGATTTTCAGTCCCACATTTCTGTTGTTTAACAGGGCATGATCTTTACAAAATCTTGAATTATATCTGTAGGCCTTTTGCATTTGGCCTAATAATCCGTGTCCCTTTCCTGATAAATATTTATTGTTACAGACTATTGTGCTATTTTATCAACTGTTTTATTCACTTCCTTGCATTTAGGATCATAGCTGGGGTAGCTGCACTAGGCCCCAATGATCACTACAGGTCTTTTAAAAAAGATATGTTCCAGTTCAACCAGATGTTTTGGGCCTGATGGAGGATTTGGTCTATTCTTCATGTTATGTAAGAGATCAGAATTAGGAATGTTAACAAATTAACTGGAAAGCATACTGAGACTTAATAGTAGGCTTCCTGGTTGATGAGCTAGATGCCAGCATGGGGGCTGACAGTCTTGCCAGGTCCCTGTGAAAGGTGGGGGAAAGTCTGGCTCCAAGCTCCCAGAAGGGGAAGGGCTTCAGATGGAAAGGGACGGGATTGGGTCAGCCAGCCCTCAGTACTGTCCATACCACCTCCTCCCTCCCAGAGTTGCCTGGAGCATGCTGTGTGGTGTTCCAGCAGCAATTTAGAGGGCTCAGGGCACCTCCATTGTGGCAGTAATGGTGACAGCAGCCAGGAACCGCAGACCCTCTGGAATCACCAGGCCCTGGGACATTTGCACTCTTTGTCACTCCCCCATCGACAGGTCTTGGTGGCAGAACCTAAGTAAAAATGGGCAACCGTTAAGCGCTATCATTTAATCAGTTAACTGTTTTAACATTCCTAATCAGAATAGTTGATCCTATTTTTCCTGTCTAGCCTTAAACTCTATGAATCTATAAAACACATGGGCTACGTCTACACTGGCACCCTTTTCCGGAAATGCTTAAAACGGAACAGTTTTCCGTTATAAGTATTTCCGGAAAAAGCGTGTCTACATTGGCAGGATGCTTTTCCAGAAAAGCACTTTTTCCGGAAAAGCGTCCGTGGCCAATGTAGACGCGCTTTTCCAGAAAAAAGCCCCGATGGTCATTTTCTCGATTGGGGCTTTTTTGCGGAAAAGACTACTGTGCTGTCTACACTGGCCCTTTTCCAGAACAGTTTTTCCGGAAAAGGACTTTTGCCCGAACGGGAGCAGCATAGTTTTTCCGGAAAAACACTGACAATTTTACAGTAGATCGTCATTGCTTTTCCAGAAAAGCAAGCAGCCAGTGTAGACAGCTGGCAAGTTATTCCGGAAAAGTGGCTACTTTTCTGGAATAAGTGGCCCAGTGTAGACACAGCCGTATAGTATTTATTTCACTAGAGGTCTTTTTTTCATCAGTCTTATTTGAGAACACTTCCTCTCTAGGCAAATATTTAAACTAAGCTCAGTGACTTGCATATTTTTGGTTCTATTCTGAAGATAAATTAGCAGTCAGTGATGTATTTTTGACATGCAATGATAAATATACATTTTAAATTATTGAATTCAAAAAAGGTTCATAAAACTATTAGATCAGCTGGGATTAATATAAAGATATTAAAAATGATTTGAAATAATCCTTCATGGATTAGTTAATATCAGATAAATACACTAGGGCACACATGCTATGATTAAACACTTGTCTGGCAATCACATGGATTCATTAATTCTGTTCCTTCATTGATTTAAACATATTAATTAGGAAAAAAGCCCACACCAGGAGCTGAACCCCTGATCTATATGCACAGTTTAATAATCATTGTACCATGGTGATTAGAATGATTATGGGGATAGTGTGAAAAATTCATTCGCTGCAACTAAGCCAACAACTTTGCATTTGTGTTGAAAAACAATTATGGAGCTTAATTGGGAGCCATGTAATGATGACAGCAGTTATTTCAGTGATTGATTCTCAAATTAAAGAGAGCTGGCAAACTAAATACCACTATTTCCTATGCTAGAAAACTAAAAGGAGAACCAAGGTCCAGAGAGCATGTACAGTACACAAATTATGAAATATGGAGAACTACTGACTGTGATATAGAGAACTGCTTCTTATAGAAGGCTGATGGATGGCCATTGCCTACAGCTCTGCTTGTCCTGATAAAAATGTAAAAGATAAAGGAATCCAGGGATCAAAATTAGCAGTAACTAGAGGCAAGCAAACTATTGCTGTTCTGCAGTTGCCACTAGACTTCTTAATGCTAAAGCATTCATAAAACAGAAGTCAGAGATATGGAGGATCCAGCTAAATTATTTAAAGCTTCTAGAATTTGTTCACAAAAATTCAATTGATTTGATATTTGATCAATCACTTCTCATCTTTAAAAGCATATATCCCTCTCCAAGGTCATGTTTCTTGTCTTTCTCTGTATATATTTGTCAAGATTTTCCTTAGAGCGTGCAATGACATTTCACACGATTCTTTGAAGCAGTTTCTCCTACTCACAAATAATCCGCTCAATCAAATTCTTGGAGAAACTCCTCTCAGCAGTTGGCTCATATACATTTTTTTGCAATATATGGCAGGGAGAGTTCCTCAGATGTATAGCCCTATTGATTTTAATGAAGCTATGCCAGTTTATGACGGCTGAAGATCAGCTACCAGTGTTTACATTTGTGGGAAACAGTTTTAGTTTAGAAGATATTGGTGAAGGTACAAAAGTCTCTTTCAAGTTTTAGACTATAGTATCTAGTTCAGCTAAACTATCATCACTTATTGCTGAAACTAATTAGTACTCTATATTTTGCTCTGTTAGTCTATGGATAATTAAACAAAATTCCCATGGTGCAGAGAACTTACAGAAGGCATGCATGCCACTTAAGTCATGCACAAGATTTCTATATATTTTGGGGTATGTCTAGACTACATGGCTCCATCGACGGAGCCATGTAAACTCGTTTACCCGACACAGTCAATGAAGCGTGGACTTAAATAGTCCCTACTTCATTAAAATAAGAATGGCCACCGCTCTGTGCCGACAATCAGCTGATACGGCACAGCGCGGCAGTCTAAACGCAGATCGGTAGACAAGGGAAGCCTATATCAATCGCTCCCTTATGCTTTGTGAAATCCCCGCTTCATTGACTATGTCGGGTAAAGTAGTTTACATGGCTCCGTCGATGGAGCCATGTAGTCTAGACATACCCTTGCAGGTCATAGAGGGGTCCACATCACATCTACATGTCAGTGCAGTGTTTAGATAGAGTGGAATGGGGGAATGCATTAGGTGAAAAATGATAAGGATCATGTGGAACTAGCGTGGAAAAAAAACCCTTATGTATAGTGCAAGGATAAGGCTCTAGATATTATTCAAGACCACTGCTTGGACAACACCTACTGAAGGGCCTCGCCCATATGAATGCTAGTTTTTTTGGGCTTTAACTGAGTTATGTGAATCCCATTCTAATGTGAATAATGGCAAAGCCCTGAGACACTTCCTTTTTAAAAATTAAATATATATATACAGGCAGTCCCCGGGTTACATGGATCTGACTTACATCGGATCCCTACTTACAAACGGGGTGAGGCAACCCCGCATTAGCTGCTTGCCCCCAGCAGACCAGGGAGACACGAAGCTAGCGCCTCCCCGCCCCCCGCAGACCAGGGAGACGTGGAGCGGCTTTTCTCAGCAGACACCTCAGCTTGAGAATAAAGGACTGAGGGAAGTGAGGTGTGGGAGAATAAAACTGAGCTCTGGAGAATTGTTTGGCTAGAGTTTCCCCTACAATATGTACCAGTTCCGACTTACATACAAATTCAACTTAAGAACAAACCTACAGTCCCTATCTTGTACGTAACCCGGGGACTGCTTGTATATATATTTATTTTCAATGAAATATTATGTTTATTTTGACATTTGGAAGTAGCTGTGAAATGTTGCAGACTCAATCTTTCTACTTAACAGACTGATAGTGACAACTCATGTTTTAAAATAGCACCATTCTTATTATTGTATTATCAATCTCAGACATGCTATAGAAAACCTGGCTGTTTTCTTCTGCTCTTTGAAGTATAATCCTTTCCTGATTTATATCTCTAAAACATTTCTATAAGCAAATTTATGACATCACTTGCAAAGGCAATAAAACACTTTCAGGTACCATTTATATTATAAAAATAATGCATCTGCAGTCAAGGTATCTGTACTCCCAATTGGATGAATAATTTAATTTTTTATAAATAAGTTATAATTACCTTTTGTGGATATGGGTTGAACTCTGGTGACTAACATACAAGCAGCAAAGATTTTTAAACCGAAGAAATATTGATAATATTAAGATTGATACACTTTTTTTGTTACAGGGATGCTACAGCACACTATTTGATAAATCTGAATAGATGCTGTAAATTATAAGCATAATTTGATTTTTTTCCCCTCAAAGGTGGAAGCAAAATGGTACAGATATTGATCTTACCATGAGTTATCACTACAGGTTGGTTGAAGGCAGCTTGGCAATCAATAACCCACATACAAAACAGGATATTGGAACATACCAGTGTTTGGCCACAAATTCATTTGGAACAATTCTGAGCAGGAAAGCAAAGCTTCAGTTTGCATGTAAGTTATGAAAGCATTACTTTCTAACTAATTTTGTATGTGTCATGTCATTTATTTGATCATTAAAAGTATCACAATGACTACAATGAAAGGGGTGAATTTATCTCTGCAGTGCTTTTCTATTTTAGATTTAAAAAATCCTATTTTCTTATAAATATTTACAACTAAAACAGACTTCCGATTCCTTACAGCACTCAGAGAACAATAATTACCACTGCTGACTGAAAGGTCAAGAAAGATGAATGCAATTACTTTTGTTTAATAAAGCTATTACAATTTTTAAGAGGGTGGGGTTTTTTTTTGGCCTGAGTGATGTTCATTAGTTATCTTCTTCCATACCTAGCCACACGTGCAAAGAAAAAAAAGCTAAAAAAATGCAGAAGACTAGTCTTTATGGTTGCTTCTGCATAATGATGCCCAGCAGTGTCACATAAATGTCACACCAGTAATTACCTCAGTGACATTTTGTTACATTAAGAGATATACAGGAAGATTCTCTTCTTCTTTATATACTGTGTAAAAGGATATTGTTGTGCTGTGCTGAAATGTATCATATTTCAGCCGGGTTGGATGCAGTCACAGATGTCAATTTGAACCAGTTTCTGAATTATTATGCTAACCCTTTTATTATTTCTTCTGCACATTTTTGAATGGTAACTGAATTTTATTGGTACCCTCAAAGGAAACTTGAAGGAAGCCACACATTTTACATGCACTCATTTTTTTCTCCTTTCTAAAGGTCTGCACTGCCTGTTACTGTGAGAAAGCAATTGTTTTCAAAACTCATTAATAAAACATACATCTAAAGCCAACCTTATGTCGCTATTTCAGACATCAGTAAATGTATTAATTATTAATCCTGTTCCATTTCTCATAGCAAATCTCATGTCACAAAGGTTATACAAAGGAGACATCAGAAGTTGAGATAGTTCACAGACTTTCTTTTCATAAAGCTGATCATTTGGTTTTATCATTTGTACTGAGTTTTGTAATTTTTCCTTTGAATTTCTTAAGCAAAGAGATTTGGTCTCTAGAGATCGGGGCAAATGAAAACCAAATTTTAATTCATCATAGTCTGACCCTTTATATTTGCTTTTCTCAAATATTTCTGCGAGCAACCTTTTGTTCGTGGGAAATGAATTCCAAGCTAGTAGGTGAAATTTGCTTTGTGACCAAACAAAATCCCTGTCAGGCAGAAATAGTGGAGCAGCCATATTAGAATTTTGTTTGTGGAAACTGTGAGTACATCTACTCTGTGTAGCTATTTCAGGATACTGAGGTATCCCGAAATAGCTACTCCACATCTTAACAAGCCACCTGTTATTTCAAAATATTTTTCAAAACAACGGGAGCGCTATTTTGGCATCCCTGTATCCCTCATTTCACGAAGGTTAAGGGATGTCTCAAAATAGTGTGTTATTTCAAAATTTGGCACTATGTAGACATGCCAAATTTAAAAATAAGGTATTTCAAATTAGAATTGATATAAGACGCACAATTTCCATAGAGCAAATTGCATATCTTATTTCAAGTTTAGGGTGCTGTGTAGACGCACCCTGTGAGTGAAGAAAGAAGCAGGGTAAGTTACTGGGAGGAAACTGGGGAATGAATGGAAGAGGACGAGCTCAAATGAGGAAAAGGAATGTACCAAGAGAGACTATGAGGAGGAAGCTGAAGGCTATATGCCAAAAACACCTCCAATTATGGTATTCATTACAGACTCCATCTCCACATGGATTGAAGGAAACTCCTCAGTTCCTTCAGCCATAGGCACACTATACTGCCAAGAGGAAGATGTATCCATTGAAAGGGACCCTGTAGAAAAAAATAAAAAAAATATTCATACCCTATTCACAGGATTTCCTGAAGGTTTCTAGGAATATTACTTTTTTCACAGCCTGGATTGCAAGGGTAGGAAAAGGAGGGAGCTACAAAATATGAAAAGGAGCTTTGGAAGAGTAGAATAGAAGAGAAGGGTGGCCTGCAGGAAGGACTGTCTCTTTTCACTTGAAAGAAGGAAAGGAAAACTAGTCTCTGCCAGGCTGCTGTTGCAATGTTGTTTTTACACATTTATTTTATGAATCACATGATCAATGGTATTAGCTAGGATGCCTAACAGAGATACATTCCATATACAGAGCTGGTGTTTGAAGTAACATCCACCAATGCAGAGAAGGAAAACTTTGCCAAGTAGTGGAATAGAAACACAAACCTGTATTTAGCCAAAGAACTTGAAGGTGAGAATAAATCTGAGGCAAACTGCAAAGATACATATCTCCAAACTGAGTAGGAGTTAACATTATTGTATGGTGCTAGGCCAAAAGTAGATGGATTTCTTTCAGAAGTACAACATAGCTCTCAGAAACGCAGAGGAAATTGTCTTTGCCAGACAAATAATATTAAGATGGACAAACAAGAATTCAATATGCTTCAGCAGTGGAGAGCAAAGATATTACATAGGAGACTCTCTCAATCCTAGATTAGTGTACCAAATACTGGCCACATGTTATCAGGAGTCAAACTTAAAGGAAAAATATAAATGATTTTTTTCTTCTGTCTGTTGGCCAGAAAAGCTACATCACAATCAGATACAATTAAAGCAATTCAACAACTAGTAAGGACTATGACTGTATGGATAGTGTTAAATGGTTTTATCTGTTTAATACAGGAATTTTGGCACTCTACCCTGGTGAAGCATTCTTCCAGAATAACTTAATTCATTGAGAAATAAGATCCCTTGGTTTCAGAGGTTAAAGATCAAGCAGTTAGTTTACTGAGGCTTTGTGTCCTCAGAGACACACTTTGCACAGCTACTTGTGGGACCAATATTGAACACAAGATTCTATTTTTGTGGATCAGATGAACCAGCAAGTTCCAGTACTAGTATGCAGAAGTATAAGGAACAGAAATATAAAGACATATACGATACTAATTTCAGGCTGAAGGCTTCATTATCAGAGGAGATGGCAGAAATGTACATCCTTTTCCTTGTCAGACAAAGCAGCAAGAAACAGAAGTGAAAGCACCCAATAAAAAAGGCATTATGAACATGACTCATAACCTGATTTACAGAAAGAAAAAAACAGCAACATTGAGAAAGGCACAAGGGCACCTTGGTGAGGAGTCCAGTATAAAGTCTTTGATAAATAGTTGAAAAGACAGGATCACAGAAAGGGGTTTTAATTTATTCAAACTAGCCACTTTTGGGGCTGCATGGCCCATGGCCCCAATCCTACTAAAAAACTGCATAGCTTTTAACCTGCCTTACATCCATGGGTCCAATAAAAAGAAAAGTAAAATTGCTGTGCAAAAGTAGAGCCACAAAATTGTTCTTATAAAATTAAGGGACAGGCCTTGATAAATGAAACCCTGAGTTATCTTTTAACACTTTGAAATTGCACTGCTTAATAGCCAGTTATTACATTGCCCACTTTAGGGCCCCATAAACATCAATAGGAGTTTTGAGTGGGTCAGGAGTTCATGACTGCACTGAGTGGGAATGCAGAACAAGATCCTACTAGCTTTTATCAAGTTCATAGTTTTTATTGGTAATTTTTCCTGAAACAAAACAGTGGCTCAGTTCTGTCACTCTCACAAACAGTAAGAGCTCTCTACAGGAGCAGTCTCATTCATTTCAGTTGACTTCTCACTTAGGCCATAAGCCTGCTACTGTGTCAGCAGGAACTTCCTTAGGGCTTTGTGGGAATGCAGGGATCTGACCAGCTGGTTCGAGCTTCTGAATCAGGTCTTGCATACACCTGTTGTCTCATATCTTATGATAATACCTTTGGCTACGTCTAGACTGCAAGCCTCTTTTGAAAAAGCCTCTTTCAAAGAGAGCATCTAGATTACAACCAGTACTTGTGAAAAAGCAAGACGCTTTTTTGAAAGACAGAACCCAGGCAGTCTGGATGCTCTGTTTCGAAAAAGCACAATTTGTTTTACATAGCGCCTTTTTTTGAAAGAGCACTTTCAAAAAAAGACGTTCTTCCTCATAAAACGAGGTTTTCCATGGTCGAAAAAACTGCCGCGTTCTTTCAATTTACTGTCGACAGAACGCGGCAGCAGTCTAGACATAGGGGAAGTTTTTTTGAAAAAAGGCCACTTTTCTCTAAAAAAACCCTATAGTCTAGACACACCCTTTGTGACTAGAGGTGTCTATTTTTTTAAAAATGTGTGCACAGCAACCTGATCTGTGATTTGGGCTCCAAGTTGCTATTGCCATCCCAATCATAAATAATTCTAGTAATATATTTGGAAAGGGGAATTTTAAGTATATCTGTTTCTTTATTAGAAGGCAAATAACCATGAGTTCTAATGTAAAGTACAGTTACTCAAATTAACTTCAAATCTTCTTCCCTCTTCTCAAACATAGTGGTCACATATTCATTGCACACATCTATGGGTATGTCTACACTACCCTCCTAGTTCGAACTAGGAGGGTAATATAGGCATACCGCACTTGCAAATCAAGCCCGGGATTTGAATTTCCCGGGCTTCATTCGCATAAGCGGGGAGCCGCCATTTTTAAAACCCCTCTGGTTCGAACCCCGTGCCGCGCGGCTACATGGGGCACGAACTAGGTAGTTCGAACTAGGCTTCCTAGTTCGAACTACCATTACTCCTCATTTCACGAGGAGTAACGGTAGTTCGAACTAGGAAACCTAGTTCGAACTACCTAGTTCGTGCCCCGTGTAGCCGCGCGGCACGGGGTTCGAACCAGTGGGGTTTTAAAAATGGCGGCTCTCCGCTTATGCAAATGAAGCCCGGGAAATTCAAATCCCGGGCTTCCTTTGCAAGTGCGGTATGCCTACATTACCCTGCTAGTTCGAACTAGCGGGGTAGTGTAGACATACCCAATAAGATTTGTGAAGATTATAAACATGTTCTTCTCTGAGTAACAAAACAATTGCTCCACGAGTAAGGTCCTGCCAAATTTACGGTTTGATTTGATCAATTTCACAGTCATAGGGATTAAAAATTGTAAATTTCACAATTTCAGCTATTTAAATCTGAAATTTCACAGTGTTGTAATTGCAGAAGTTCCGAGCCAAAAAGGACTTGGGGTGGGGGATGGAGATGGTGGTTCTGCTACTCTGACTTCTGCACCACAGCTGGGAGAGTGGTTGGGAACCAGCTCTGAAGGCTCTGGTATGGTACTGTCACCCTTACTTCTGCAATGTTGTTGGCAGGGCACTGCATTCAGATCTGGGTGCCTGGCAAACAGCTACCACTCTCTGGCCACCTGGCTCTGAAGGCAGCACAGAAGTAAGGGTAGCAATACAGCAAACCTCCTTCAAATGACCTTGCAATCCACCTGAAATTCCCTTTTGGGTCAGGACCTCTAATCTGAGAAATGCTGGTTTACCCCATGAAGTCTGCATAGTATATAGGTTAGAAAGCACACAAAGGACAAGATTTCACGGGGAAAGACCATATTTCATGGTCCATGACAAGTTTTTCATTGTCATGAATTCAGTAGGGCACTATTCTTGAGATTAGAAATAGGCATTTCACTTCACTTGAAGTTTCCGGCTTATCCTCTATTGAAAACAGAGGTGTCAGATCAAAGCCACAGGAGGAATATAAGATGGAAGGAAGCAACACAGATTATGAAAATTAAACACAGTCTTGGTGATAGAGAGGACTGTGTGATCATATAGATGTTTAAGCAGGACACATGGCATGGTGATGGAAAAGTTTGAGTCATTCTAAATAGAAAGGAAAATGTACGTATTCCCTATAAAAATAACTTTTAAATTAGAAACAGCAATACAGCTTTGACTATTACCTGCTGAATATGGTTTTCAACTACTAATGTTATCTTGATAATAACTGGAGCTGAATAATCCAAATCGAGATCTGAATTTCCAACCTCTTCAAATAAACAGATCTCAGATCTTGCTTCTGCAGCCAGTCACAAAAAAGGAGCCTGGAACTAGATTTAGAGTCTGAGCAACCCCTTCTATTCCAGAGTCAGAAGTCAGCAGCCATCTTTTTTCATCATCTAGATGACAAATGCAGCCATGGTGCAGAGATCTAGCATGAAGTTATGCAATGCTTAACCCCAGAATGGGGAGAACCTTCCAGAGAGCTGACATGGAGAACGCATCTGCATTTCCTTTGGACAGTGCAGAGGGAGGAGTATCAAATAGAAGACTGGTGATTGGGGAGGACTCGGGGCAGGTCCATTCTTGAGCCATGAAATCTGAGTTTAGGTGCAATTGGTGGTCCCAAAAAAGCACTTCACATGTAAAACAAACACATATGCTGGAGTAGCTGCCAAGGAGTCCCTTGCCCATCTTAATCACTCTTCACTCAGTCTGAAAAATCAATCAGATCAATAATTATACAATACTTTGAGTGATGGGGGCAAATATTGAATGACGATTAACTAATTATTGGTGCTGCATTCAGCATGGTGTTTTCCAAACCAAAGATGTGACATTTGCTTTGGGTGCAGGCTTCCCCATATGGAGAGTTTTAGTTTGCTTTCCACTTCATGGACATAGCATTAAAAATGTCCACTGCCAGCCCTGCTGTGTAGATGTGCCCTGAATGACGGGGACATTCCTTCCAGTCCTATGTTTCCTCTGTATTCTATCTGGTCCTATATGTGCAGATGATGGAATGTTTAAGATGTCACAGTTTGCTATTGCATTTAGCTGTCACGAGAGAGCAGTGTAAAACAAAGGTCAAAATTGTGACTTGCCCTATGTGCCCCTGCAGTGGAGGGTGCAATGACAGGATTGTGGGTGATGATACCACTAGTAAAAGGTGTTTCTCAAAACTGTCACAGAGCCCATTAACGCAGCAATTTGGGTGGTATAATTTCACTGCCAGAAATAGCAACCACACCAGAAAATCCACAAGGTGAAAAAGCATCTCAGAGCAGGGAAGAATTTTGACCAATGGGAGTTTTTTTCCTTATGCCTCTCTGGGAGTTGCGCAAAAAGGGCTCGAATTGGTTATGCAAATGAAGTGCAACAAAATGCTAATCAGTGCTTCGTTTGCATACTCTCTGCCCGCAAAAGCCGGCAGTGTAGACAAAGCCTGAGAGTGCTGCTTCTGCTAGGATTCTATCCCTCAAGCACAAGGAATTTGCAGAAATTATTTCATCGGTTTTATATAAACTAAGTATTTGCAAACAGCTGGGGTTGGGGAAAATACCAACAACCAGCTACTGTAAAACTGTCCATCCTTTCCTATATTATTATTTTTTAAAATAACATATAAAAAAGCCAAACATATAAAAATACATTCCAGAAATGGCAACTCAAATTATATACTAAGGGGAAAAAGTGTATGTTATGTTGTGAATCAAATTATGTGAAAAAAACATGACTATTCATGGAGTGAAAAGAGCTGCCCAAATATTTAAAACACTTAATTTGTCAGGGGTTTTAAATGCGATTCTTTCTAATACTTTAAAAACATTTTGTTACCTATTCTATCGCTAATCAGAAGCAAAGATAATTTCTGTTAAACACATGTCTATTTCTATCCCATGCAAAAATCAAGGGAGAGTCAGAAATGTTAATTTTTACATATGAATTTCAAGAAACATTCACAAGAATTTGAAGGTAGGTATAAGGTTAATGGGTTTTAAAAGAGAAAAATACTGTTTGATCAATCTGTTTGATATTTGTTCATATTTCAAAAAGCTTCCCTCTTTATTTTAAACAGAGCTCTAATTGTAAATAATGTTATTTTGCTTGGCATTTTATGGCCACATTCAGATACCCATAAATTTCCATGGGCTACGTCAGAAAGTAAGATGCTATTCTGCCTCAGAACCTGGGCCTTATTATCAATGATAGAGAGAGCACCTCATGTTGCACTTTTATCCTCTCTGCCCTTGGCTGGAGATAAGGTTCAATGATGTCACACATGTTTCAGTAATAATGGATGCAAAAGCAGGAATTGGAAGTCATGGAAGAAATCTGGATTTCCTGAATACTCTAACACAGTGTTTGCCTGATTTTTGCAGAACACATGAAATAGTCTCATATTTAAAATGCCAAATAGAAGGAGAGATAGACCCATCTAGAACATGATCTTCTAGAGGATAACAGAAAAAATCCCAAACATCAACACTTTATTTTTATCTAACCATTTTAAGATAAGATATTTAAAACATTCAGATTAATTTAGTTTTAGCTAGACCATGACAGTCTTAGCTACGTGCAGAGCCCTTTTAGACAATTTTTGTATGAGATGTTCAGAAAGCATAAAATCCCACTTTTCATCTGATTACTTCATCATCTTGTTTACCTTTGACTGCACACAAATTACATGAACATCACAAAGCAATATGGCATGCCTCAAAATGTCATAACCCTTTCTGCTTGAACCATATGTTTTGAAACAGAAAATGGAAAAATCAATGCAGTTAAATCAGATCAGCTACTCTGAACTTATGAAGTCTCGACATGCATGAATTTCAGTCTAAATGGCTCTTATACTCCTACCTAGGTTGATAGTGTACTACTGTACATGTACTGAGATGCCCATTGTGATTATATCATAATTAAAGATATAGTGGGCGTAGTATCTACTGCCTAGGAGTAAAAGCTCTCTCTCAAGTTCTCTCTCATAATCTGAGCCACTGATTACCAATTAATTACCAACAGATGTTTGTATATCTTGTTGAACTGCATGACACAAAAATCATTGCAACATTTTTTCTCCTTAACAAGTGATAGTGTGAATTTTATTGTGTTGTTTACATTTTATTCATTTTTGACAAGTTTTGCAATGATGGATATGATTTTCAAAAACTCCTAAATAAAGTAGGAGTCTCAGCTCTATCTTCAAAGGGAACTTAGGGGGCTTTTAAATGTCAAAAGCCCAATTCTCAAAAGTCCTTAGGTACCTAATTCCTCATTCCCTAACACCTTTGAGGATTTGGGTCTTAATCCCATTAGTTTACTCACTTTCGAAAATTTTTCCCATTTTGGGTAAGGAGCCGCCTATTAATATGCCCCATTACAGCAGCTCAGGGAAAGAGTAGTGACATCCAGAAATGAAAGCTATGAATAATTGGCTCATATCAGTAATAATTTACTTCCCAGCAGTATTGACTCTCTACTGGCCAATGAATGGGGAAGGGGAAGACACACAGAGTTGTGTATCCATGTATTCCTCACTGTCTGGCCACGCCTTTCCTTCTTATGAGATGAAAGGAAGTAGCACTGCCAAATTCAAACCAGAAATTCCACTGTAGGGGCACATAGGGCAAGTCACAATTTTGACCTTTGTTTTACACTGCTCTCTTGTGACAGCTAAGTGCAATAGCAAACCGTGACATCTTAAACATTCCATCATTGGTGGAAAGATTCGTCTGCACATATAGGACCAGATAGAATACAGAGGAAACATAGGACTGGAAGGAATGTCCCCAGTCATTCAGGGCACATCTACACAGCACAGCTAAAGCCCAAATAAGCTACGCAACTTGAGTTACGTCAATTGCGTGGCTTAAATCAAAATAGCTTATTTTGGCTTTTGGCACTGCCTATACAGCAGGAAATCTGAGTTAGAGCCCTCTTCCTCCGACTTCCCTTAGTCCTGATAAAACCAGCGTTACAGGAGTTGGAGTCAGAAGTCCTCCAGCTTGACATTATTTTGACATTATTTCAAAATAACTACTTGTAGTGTAGATAACACTGCTTTGTAGATGTATCCTCAGTCCAGTCTTCTGGATTATCCATTTATAATCTTATCAAGCTCCTTATTAAAACTAATTTAGTCGTTTGCCCCCTACTCCTATTGAAAGCTCATTCCTGAACCTCACTCTGCTGATGATTAGAAACAGCATGGTTTCTAGTCCAGTACATTTCACCTCACACCGTTACCAAGGCAAGATATGCCCTGGATGGATTCAAACTCCAAAAGGTAGCAATGAAGGCTGCCACTTAGAGAGGAAAGAGCAGCTCAGTATACCAAACTCAAGGAAGACTAAAATGATGCTGGCAGTAGGAGGAGATTGCTTTGAAGCTATCCCACTGTTGACTGACTCATGCCCTCAGATTGTAAAATGGGTCCACAAATCTGAGTTCCTTGTTGGGATCTTCATTATGATTGGGTACTCAAATAGCTAGCCACAGTAAATACCTAATCCCATCTGTGACTGGCTAGCATGTGACCAATAGGAATGAGCATATAGAGTGCATCTATCCAGCAGGGCTTAACTCAAAATAAGTTACACAAATTGAGCTACGTGAATTACATAGCTTATTTCAAAATTGGGAGCATCTACACAGCACTTATTTCGAATTAGAGCACTCTTCTTCTGACTTCCCTTACTCCTTGTACAATGAGGGTTACAGAAGTCGGAGTAAGAAGTTCTCCAGCTTGACAGTATTTTGACATTATTTTGAAATGACTTCCTGCTATGTAGACGCGGACTAAGTTATTTCAAAATAACACTAGTTATTTTGAAATAATGTTGCTGTGTACACATACCCATGGAGTTATAGTAGATAAGCCTGAAGCTCACTAATGCAACTCCTTATTATGTAGAAACAAATCTCAATTGGCTGGAGAAGCTCTGCCTCATGTAAAATTAATCTGTCCATCTGTTTACGAGCACAGATCAGCAACCCAACCCCCTCTGAAGATCATCCATTGCTAAGCTTCAGAGCCCAAGTGGCAACTTCAAGGTGCTTCCTATGCAGCTCTTTTTAGACAGCCATTAGAAACCCTGCTAGCCTGAGTCTTTCAATCCAACCTTGTATAGACATACCCTGGGAGATCTTTCCGTTCCTATTTCTGCCATAGACTTTCTGTGTGACCTTCAGTATGTTGCTTGCTCTCCTTGTGTCAAAGTTCCCTGTATGTCTATAAAATAAAATGGGGATATAATAGTAATTCCAAATAGCAAAGAGTTGTTATGTGGAGTATTAAAGATTATGAATAGCTCAGGTAATAGGGACCATATACACATTTGAAGATTATTTTTAGTTATAGGTTATTTACTCTTCTGTAGAAATGTTTTTCCGAAGTCAGCCTGTTGCAAGCTGTCCTGGAAAAGTAATATGTGTGATTGAAATATTGTTGGTCCCAGAGCTGCTGGATTCTGATTGATAAAATTTAATATTTTTGAAGGGTATAACCAGTCTCTTTATTTGCGAAGTGGGTTAAGTTCCTTTTTCTCTCTCCTAGTTTCATTGCACACAGTATGACTTAGCTTGCAATAAATTATGGAATACAATATCTACAATGTCCACATGAACTTTTTATTTTTAGTTTGGTGCAAAAAAAAAAGATAGATGGAGTTGTGGAAAAAAAATAAGAAAACCACATAAAATTCACAGTAAAAAGTAATTTAATCAGTTTTTATTATGTATTTCTTCTTGTAACTGGAGATGAGGGCACTCAGCATTTCACAGGAGGTACTCAGCACCTTGCAAGATCTGGCTTTGTGCAGGTTGAGGATTACGTGTGTCTAAAGCCAATTGCAGGATCAGAGTCCCAGGGAGCATCTACATTGCACCTTTCCCTCAAAATAAGCTACACAGCTTGTGCTGTCTATCTTATTTCAAGCTATCTACACAGTGCCAAATTTTGAAATAAAGGGCTATTCCGACAATTCCCTTAACTCTCTTGGAACGAGGGTTACAAGAATGCTGGCATAGTGCACCCATTATTTTGAAATATATTTCAAAATAAAGGACATGTTTAAAGATGCAGAATTGCTATTTCTGGATGCTTCTGGTGTCTCAGAATAGCCCCACTGTCTAGGTGTAGGCCGAGTGAGCAAACCAATTGGGCAAAGCTAGTCATACGTAAAAATCTACATGCATGCTGAAAAATACAAATAGGAGAGCAGAGGAATAGAAATAGACAAGACTAGTTCAAGATGACTACTAATACCTCTGCCATGAGGTACAGTTTGACACACGGGGCCAAGTCCATCCCTAGTGTAGGTGCACTGAAGGATTAATTTAGCCCATTTGATTTAGACTTGTGGTGAGAAATCTGTTTTTAAGAACACTCCAATCTGGGGAAAAATCATGTAGATGGTAAAGTGACTCTGTGCTGACTAGTGACAAATAGACTCTATAATGACAAACGAGAAAATGGTCAAAGACTATAAATATTAAAAATATATATTTTATTTCCTTTTGTGGGTGTCAATGCCGTGGTTGTACCTCTGGCCTGAAGAGAGATGGAATTCAGAGTGAAAGCCTTTATCAGTACTCACTGCTCAGGATAGCTCACTCTGGCTCAGTTCAGAAGTGGGTTTTAATATTTTATACTGTTAACACTAGAGATGAAAGAGAGTCAGATGTGGGCCAGCTGAAGGACATCATAAGATATGCTTTGCAGTGAGTTTCTTCATGCACATTGCAAATATAAACTCAGCTAAGGATTTTCACTGTTCAATTTAATTGTGGTTTTCTTGCTGTTCTTCCATGGAGGTGCTTAATATTATCTTGCAGAGATAACTAAGTTTTTATTTTACAAGACAGAAAAGTTGCTATCCATGTTTTGCAATAGAGAAACTAGAGCACAGAGAGATGGAGTGCCAGATTTTAAACGATGCATCTGCAGATGTAGATAGTCACCTACATAGTAAACATCTTAAAAGATCTTAGCCTTTTTTTGAAAAAACTTCCCCTGTGTCTAGACTGCCACCGCATTCTTTCAAAATTAAATTGAAAGAATTCGGTGTTTTTTTCGACCATGGTAAAGCTCATTTTACAAGGAAGAATGCCTTTTTTCAGAAGTGCTCTTTTGAAAAAAGGCATTCTTGAATGCAAACAGGGCTTTTTCGAAAGAGAGCATCCAGACTGCCTAGGTGCTCTCTTTTGAAAAAGCATCTTGAAATGGTTGCAGTCTAGATGCTCTCTTTCTGAGAGCTTGTGGTCTAGACGTAGCCCCAGTTATGGCATTTTAGAACCAATCTCCATTAGCGGTTGCTCAAAGCTGTAGTGCCCAAACAGGTACACTTGGAGGCACTGCATTACTAGGAAGCGCAATACCTTCTGGAGCATTCTGGTGTCCTTCACACTTGTGGATGCATATAAGGGGCAATCAAATCTGTCCCTAACTAATTTTGTAGCCCTGCTGAAGTCAATGAACCTTCCTACATGAAGAAAGACAATGATTAAAAATAGGAACAAAGGTAATCCTGTGTCTAAGATTCAAGACCTGCAAAGCTTTATGTGAGTAGCCTCATTTGTTTGCACTGGGGCTAACCTATATGACTAGAACTCATTTGTGTGTGAATTATGGCTCCCATCTTTGACCACAGATCAGGACTGAATCAGGTAACTCCAAAACTAAAAGCATAAACTTTTACAGCTTGAAGTAAAGAGCCAGGTTCTCTAGCTGGGTGCTGTATTAGCAACCCGTATCCCCTATGATTCAGGCACAAAGAAAGAGCTGTAACATATGCCATAAAAGCAGTGTGTTATATGAGTAATTTCCACCACAGAAAAAGAATAGGTAACAAATAACCAGTCTATCATCACAGATGGTAGAATTGCTCATCGCAAATATTAACAAAGAGTTTTTTCTGAAATCTGTTGAGTTCACAATTTTTGGTCACATTTCTCCATGAGGAAAATTGCATTGTGATACATCATGCACAGTTACACTAATCATGTTATGATCCATCACACCCTCTAAAACAAAGAGAAGAAACTGGAACCCAATGTGGTGTATCACAAATCAGCACATCTCCACAGAAATGTGAGAAAGACTATTGATTTTTCCTCAGCAGGACTTCTAGTTTGTGAAGTGCTCTTACTTCTAATGACTTAGCATTTATTGTTTTATTCAGTAAGAGCCCATAATTATAGCAGTAATATTTGGGATTGTATAATGACAAAACATTTAGGGAAAAGAATCAAAAGTTTAAGAAAGCATGAAATTGCATTAATTCAGATGAACTGTTAGTAATTATGCAAGGTGGTAAATTTAATTTGCTTTAATTGTCTGTAACAATCTCATGGATTAAAATTCTCTTATATCCTTGTTTGCTATTTAGTACTATAGGGCTGTCCCATATTCATTCCTAATATAAGTTAACATACTTTTATTTTTTTCTAATTAAAGAAAAGATGTTTTCTTCTATAAAGCAACGTAATTTATCTCTGTGTGACCAATTCTCACAGTCCCAAATCAGTGGTGTTTTTATCATCTATAAATGAATACATCAAGGCTACGTCTAGACTGGCATGATTTTCCGGAAATGCTTTTAATGGAAAAGTTTTCCGTTAAAAGCATTTTCGGAAAAGAGTGTCTAAATTGGCACGGACGCTTTTCCGCAAAAGCACTTTTTGCAGAAAAGCATCCATAGCCAATCTAGACGCGCTTTTGCGCAAAAAAGCCCTGATCGCCATTTTCGCGATAGGGGCTTTTTTGCGCAAAACAAATCTCAGCTGTCTACACTGCCCCTTTTTGCGTAACAGAGACTTTTGCCCGAATGGGAGCAGCATAGTATTTCAGCAAAAAGCACTGATTTCTTGCAGTAGGAAGTCAGTGCTTTGGCGGAAATTCAAGTGGCCAGTGTAGACAGCTGGCAAGTTTTTCCGGAAAAGCGGCTGATTTTCTGGAAAAACTGGCCAGTCTAGACATAGCCCAAGAGTAACCGAACCATACTGTTGCATCAGACCCATTTTGCTGCATGACCTGGATCAGTTGCCCAAATAGAGGTATATGTGACAATGACACTAACCAAGATCCCAAAAGAACATAGTATCTTGGTTGGAGTCATGGAAAATTCAGTGGGCTACTGTGCATATAGAGCATTCTCAAAGTTAGGAAACATGCATACAAATGGGAATACATGCTGGTCTTTTCAGGAGGAGCAGTAAAACTGGTTTTCTGGTTACTGTCTTTCTGAAACACTGCCCTGCACTAGCAGATTGATTCAAGGATCCCCCAAGCCAGAGCTACATTCTTCTCTCAGTCCCAATTCCATTGCTTCTCTAATGTGCAAGAGATATTTTATTCCCAGTGCAAGAAATAGTTGCAAATGTCCTGTCCTATAAAGCTAGGCTTATATCTAGGGTCAATACTAGTTAAAATTAAAAGAAACAAAACAAAAAAACAGGTAGTCTTGTGGCACTTCAGCTCTAGTCTACACTAGGGAGGTATTTCAAAATAACTTCCCCTATTTCAAAATAACAGTGGAGCTCCACACTACCGAGCCTGTTATTTCTAAATAATGGGTTGGTCATTTCGAAATAATAACTCCTGCTTTCCACAAGAAATAAATGCTTATTTTGAAATAGCAGTAGCGTGACCGTTCCACTGCTGCTATTTTGAAATAACTGCTCCCCAGAGACATTCAACGTAATTACTCCCCAGTACTTCCTGGGGCTCTAAGTCGAGGTAACATGTCTACATTAACTGCCTTGGACTAATTTTAAGGCTTTCCTGTAGCATGGACACACTTTTTAAAGATAGTTATTTTGAGAGTTATTATTACAATATATGTTATTTTGAAATAATTTCCTCGTGTAGAGAAATACCCTTAGAGACTGGCCAAAATATATAGACTCATGAGCTTTCATGGGTATAACCCACTACATCAGATGAATTGGAGTGGTCTGAACCTTGACCCATTTTTAGAATGAATAACTAAAACTTTTTTTGAACCTGTGAAATGTTTGGATCAATACTTTCTTTATGAGCTAGTCTTCAAAACTTAGAAAAAGAGTATAGTGATTGTTTGCTCCCCCATGCAGTTCTATATTCTTATTTTGTGTTTCTGGCAAGGACTGCAACAAGAAATGCTGGAAGGCCACAATAACAGCTATCCTCATAATATTTCCAGCTATAACAGGGGAGCAGAAGTGATGGAAATGTCAGAGAACATCATGAAACAACCTGTTCTTGTGACATTCCTAACCCAAATTTACTAAGACAGGAGGTCTGGATATTTCTGACAGGTTTTTTTTTAATAAGCATCCCAACTGAACCCAAGCTAAGAGCATTCTAAGGCTTATCTGTCTCTACTTAAATCATTCAGTTTCTGTTGATAGTGTAAGGCTGTGGATAAGCAGGACTGAACCTGGTAACTTCTGAAAATTAATGAGTCTCTGCTTCATGAGCTAAAATCCACCTGTGGCCTAGCTAACTAAGGCTGTCTAGATCAGTGGTTTTCAAACTTTTTTTTCTCGTGACTCAGCTGAAGAAAATTGTTGATACCAGCAACCCAAAATAAATTGGCTCGAGTGTAGCCTCTAGAGTGAGGCTGAGAGATTTGTGGTATAGGACAAGGCTCTAGCTTTTGGAGTGTGAGGGCTGTGGCAGGAGGCGCTTAACTTGAACAGCATCCAGTAAGCAGTGCAACATGGCTAATGTAACCACCACCAGGTGGATTTGAACCTGAGACCTCTGGAGTTTAGTATAGGAGCCTCTACCCTTTGAGCTAAAAAGCAGCTGGCTCGCAGCTCATCCTATAGAGGTCTCTTGTTCTTTATCTGTTGCTGTGGTCTAAGTGCCACTGCATGGTACAGTGAACACAAGAGGGCTATGTCTACACTGCACCTCTCTTGTGCAAAAGCCTATGCAAATGAAGTGTGGATTAGCATATTGCTGCACTTCATTTGCATAGTTAATTAGGGGGCATTTTTGTGCAAGAGGCTTTTGCGCAAAAAGGATCTGTGTAGATGGCTCCTTTTTGCGCAAAAACACCTCTTGCTCAAGATCCGTTCTTCCTCATTTTTTTCAGGAAGAATGGCTCTTGTGCAAGAGGGTTTTTTTTTTTTTTGCTCAAAAAGGAGCAGTCTACACAGCTCCTTTTTGCTCAAAAGCCTCTTGTGCAAAAATGCCCTTTAATTAATTATGCACATTATGCTAATCTGTGCTTCATTTGCATAGGCTTTTGCGCAAGAGAGGTGCAGTGTAGATGTAGCCTAGTTGTGTGGGTTACACTAAGGCAGGCTTCCTTCCTCTCCTGACACCATAGACCATGCTGCATCCTAGAAACAGCCATCAGCAGGTTCTCAGCTAGTGGGAGTGTGGAGCTAGTGCTCAGGGCAGGGCAGTGCACAAAGCCCTGTGCACTTCCCCCCCGCCCCACCATGGGCCTGCTGCCAACTGCTTCTGGGGCACAGTATAGTTTGTGGTGCCAGGATAGGCAGGTAGCTAGCTGCCTTAGCACCCCCACTGGTCACCTGATCACTGTGCAACAATGAGACCCAGTGCCTGATATTCCATGATCCAGTACTGGATCACAACCCATAGTTTGAAAGCCACTGCTCTAGATAGCCTAGGGACCACTGGAGGGGGCCAGAGAGCCACACCAAGCAGGCTTGGGTTACAATAGCATTATTTATCACTCAACAGGCATGGGTGTATAAACTGGATTTAATTTATTGAAAAAGGTGTGTCAGTACTTCGTGGTCTTGATGCCTGTTATGCTTCTACTTCACAGAATAGTATTCAGATTCATTATTTTCTACATAGTTCCCTCACCATGATATCAGAATGATATGTATCTGTAAGCAAGAATTGCAGATACCATCAAATTTATTTGTATTCAAATCACCTAAGAGCACTTTTAGAACCGGTTAGTTTTTAGTCAGCATGTTAGTTATATAGCTGTTAGTTGACAAGGCTCACTAAAGAAAATGCTGTACCCAATAGTTTCAAAAAAGAGAGAAATCAGCTGTAGGAAAGGGACTAAGGGTATGTCTACACTACCCCCCTAGATCGAATTAGGGGGGGTAATGTAGTCATACGGAGTTGCAAATGAAGCCCGGGATTTGAATTTCCCGGGCTTCATTTGCATAAAGCCGGCCGGAGCCATTTTTAAATGCCGGTTAGTTCAGACCCCGTGCAGATAGGCTTCCTATCTGAACTAGCTGTACGCCTAATCCGAACTAGCCTAATCCGAACTAGCTAGTCCATGCCGCGTGTAGCCGCGTGGCATGGGGTCCGAACTAGCCAGCATTTAAAAATGGCGCCGGCCAGCTTTATGCAAATGAAGCCCAGGAAATTCAAATCCCGGGCTTTATTTGCAACTCCGTATGACTACATTACCCCCCCTAGTTCGAACTAGGGGGGTAGTGTAGACATACCCTAAGAATAGTGGTGGAAAGTAGAGATGTTGATAGAACCAGAGTAAGGCAGAATAAGGGGACTCAATCTAGGGAAAAAATTGATTCAGATCAGGGGATGGACAATCAGCTTCGAGCAAGTTCATGTTTTATTAGCACCAGTTCATCCTTCTCTCCCTACCAGCTTCTGTCTGAAAGGTGAGGACACGGACAACTTTGTCACCCTGACATTTTAAAATGCACAAAAAAGAACAGAATAGCATTTCATCACCTTGAAGTTAGATATTTGATTAAGATGCAGATTGGAAAGTGTCCCAACTACCCTTATGTAAATTTATGTAGATGTGAAATTATTATAAATAGGCAACATTAAATTTTTTCTTACTCCTGATGGGATTTTGATACCCAGCTGTACAAAACTGCATTATCTTCCCATATCCAGTCATTGCATTGTGACATGTTAGGATACACTGTTGAGTGACTTCAAAGAATTACTCCATCTCTTTATTTTAAAAGCAATTTACATTAAAAAAAATCAAGGAACCTATAGGCAAAAATCAAAATAATTATAAATTCCTGGTGCAATCAGCATTTCTGGTAGTGGTTGGCATTAAACACTTTTAAAAGAAAGACTTTGGGATACAGACTCCTTTCAGTGATTGATCATCAGCTCTTTTAATGCAGTAGCATGAGCATAATGAGCAGGAAATGTTTGTGTATATTACATTAGTGCATTTCTCTAGATATCATCATTCATCACCTTAACTAAACACTTCACTGATCACTATGGGTTTGCTTATCTCCTGGTAGCTGCAGTGCAGTACTTAGCAAAACTGCTCTGATGTTCATTCTCCTCTAAAATACTATTCATTTTACCTTCTGCTTTTATTGTAATTGAATATCCAAATTAAAAAATCACAGGCCATATCCTCTGCTGGTGTAAATCAGTGTAATTCTGTTGACTTTGACAGACCTATAACAATTCATACCCATTATAGCAACTTCCCTCACATATTTACACCCCATGCAAATCTGGAAGCCTCACTACCTCAGATTTTTCAGCCTCTATCAGAAATAGTCCTGTCAGCTGCTAATTTGGTTTCCACAGGGTAACATATGTTTTTCCTGCTCTAAGCATATATCTCTCTTGCTGAGGTCTGCAAAAGTTCCCTACTGAAGATGATGACTTGCTGCCACACACAGCTGAGTCCATACATTTCCACCCTTCATTGTGAAGAATCACTTATTCACCTGAGTGTTTTGCTTAGTCTACATGCCCTCATTATTACATTTGACTGATTAATTGTGCCATCCCAATAGTAATCTGCCAGCACACACAGTTCTGAAAGGGGATTATTTTTTTGACTTGCAGTTCATGGTACAATGCAGTTTGTGGCAACTCATTATTCACAAAGGGAGAGAAACGCAGGCAAAGAATAGAAGGAATTTATAGAGAAATAGGTAATAACTTATTTATAGATTTCTGCAGAAACACTATAGTTAGCAAAATATACCATCTGTTACATAGCCTCACTATTCCTAAGTGCATATTAGCAATCTAAATACATGCCAAACACCTGATCTTTGCTATCTTATTTAATACAGCTCTTGACAGGCCACATTATACTTTATTAGGTTATGTCATGTTATGTTATAAAGTTATGCTAGGTAACATAGTCAAAAGGAAGACAGGGTGGTTTTGCTGCTGTTATTGGAAATGTTCATGCTGGGCCAGATTTTCAAAAGGGATCAGCACCTAGCAGCTCACATTTAGTCCTTTAAATAAGTGGACAGATTTTCAAAACCATTCCTCTCTCGAACTGATTGGAAAATTGGGAGGGGGGGGGGGGGGGGAAAGGGGGAGGTGTCTTAAGGGAAAAAAAAGACACAAATTAAAACACATTTGTTTCAAGTGAAAAACTAAAAAACAAAACCCAATTTTTTTGGCCAAAATTGGAACAAATTCAGCTAAAGTGTTGGATTAGGAAATACAGTTATGGAGCCTCATGCCACCCTCCTTTTCTATGGACTGGGTTCCCTGGCTAGACTACATGTCCCAGTCTCCCAGGAGCTGTCACAGTACACCATGGGAGTCCCTGGCTGCTATGTGTCATAGGAAGTGTCGAGAAACTGAGCCCACAGAGAAGAACGAGGCACCTGAATAACAGAGCTCATGAGGCACAACTGAGGTATTTATGAATATTTTCCCCTCTTTCCCCCTCTCTTTTTTCTGGTGCATGAGGGGTTATGAAAATTTGGTATTTTCTGCAGAGGCCAATGGAAAACAGTTTTTATGTTCAAAGAATATGACAAACTGGTAAGCATCCAGTATGCGTCCATTGGTTTTAATGGGACATGCTGGATGCTACGTACCTCTAAATAATCTGGCTGCTTCCTTCAGGTAACCAAGTGGGAATTAAATTCTTTTTGAAATCTGTTCCCAGTTGTGGCGAGAGTAAAGCTGACCTACAGTTTCCCACCAAAAATGACAGTGAAATTGGTATTTTGGCACAGCACCGTCACATACAGAAGATAATTTCTTACACAACATCACAATTAATCCTACTAATCAGGGAACAAAAGGAGTTTCTAGGATTTAAGTCACCGTTATACTATTGATATTTGTATTCAGTGATTTTTAAATGGAAAATAAAGGGAAATCAATTCACAAAGAGAAGGTAGATGGTGAGACCAAAAGAGATTATTATAGTCACATTATACTGAAGTTTCTTCTGGCTGTCTCCCGCTTTCTAGCAAATGTACCAGTTTCCAGAGTGATGTGTAAAATTACTTGGAGAACTCTAAGAAGAGCAATGCAAACTTGGTTACCTTTGCCTCTGTGTGAAAATATTCTTCACGGTATTGCTCTTTATTTTCCCTAACGGAGCATATTTTACCAGCAAAAGCTTTTCTTAGCGGAACTGTGAGTCTACGATTTATAGTAATGGAAGGGGAGTAGAAACCATTGACTAAACTATGGGTGTTTTGTTGTATTTTGTTATTAAAAAGATAAAACCTTATCTTCTTTTTGCTTCATTAGCAAAAGGGAGGAAAGAATGTGCTCAGAGAGAAGTATTTCTGAGAGCATTTTATTACTCATAAACAAACCTCAAAAGATTTGTTTTATTTCCTCTTGGATGACCATCTGTGAAGTGAACTCACAATCTGTAACTTTGTAAGCAGTGCAATTGTGGCTGTGTTGGTTCCATGATATTAGAGCAGTGTTTCTCAAAGCGGTCTGCAGAACAACTTTGACAAACCTGCTAACTGGCTGTGCTGGTGTGTTTACTTACTGGCTCTGCGGCCACGGAGCCTCGTGGCTCCCAATGGCTCCTATTCACCATTTGCAGCCAACAGGCTCGTGCCACTTCCCATGGCTCTCCTTGGCTGCAAACAGCAAACTGGAGCCAATAGGAGCTGTGAGGCTTTATGGCCACAGAGCTAGTAACTAAACACATCAGCACAGTCAGTTAGCAGGATTCTAAAAGTGGTTTCACAGACCACTCTGAGATATATTATATTATAGACAAGGTGGGTGAGGTCATATATTTTAATGAACCAACTTCTGTTGGTGCATGAGACAAGCTTTCAAAACACACACAGATCTTCTTCAGGTCTAGAAAAGGTACTCCCAGCATCACAGCTAAATGAAAAGCGAAAGAAATTATTTAACATAAGTAGTTAGGACCTACGTCTACACAGCAGTGTTATTTTGGTATAACTGATGTTATTTTGATATAACATAGTCCGCGACTACACTACAAGCAGGTATTTTGACATAGTTGAGCTGGAGGACTTCTTACTCCAGCTCCTATAACCCTCATTTTATGAGGAGTAAAGGAAGTTGGAGGAAGAGTGCTCTAACTTGGATTTCCTGCTGTGCAGACATCATCGAAAGCCAAAATATGCTATTTTGACATAAGCTGCGCAATTGTCATAGCTCAAGTTGCGTAGTTTATTTTGGATTTAGCCTGGCTGTGTAGACGTGCCCTAAGGGATTGTTCTAGATAGAGTGGCCCATGAACTCTTCACAGACACAGAGGAGTTAGTGGGTAACAGATTATACTAATAAATCATAAAGCCAGTGTCTCCATTCTGTACATATTTTTTCCTGTCTAGAAGAGTTAATCTCCCATGCTCATCTATTGAAACCGCAGTGTGAGTTTGAAACTGCAAGGTTTTCTTACCCTTCTTTTACTGAAGACCATGGTAGTTCCTCCCTCCCCAAAGATAAATAGATCTCTTCTCCTAAATCCTAAACTCTGAAATTTGGGACATTCAGGCCTGATGGATGTTATGGTGACATTTTAATATCTGAGGCCTGAAGGATCCCCAAATAACAACACAAGAATGGCCATACTGGGTCAGACTGAAGATCCATCTAGTCCAATATCCTGTGTGCCAACAGTAGCCAATGCCAGATGTCCCAGAGGGAACACAACAGGTAATCATCACGTGATCCCTCTCCTGTCATCCATTTCCAGACAAACAGAGGCTGGGAGTACCATTCCTACCCATCCTGGCTAATTGCCAATGATTTACCTAATCTCCATGCATTTCTCTAGCTATTTTGGTGACATTTTTAAATCCAAGGCCTGAGGGATCCCCAAATGTTTTGGTGTCATTTTTAAATGTAGCAGATCTGATGATCATCTACCAAATCCTCTCAAAAGCACTTCTTAGTGGTGTTAACACACTATCTAAAAATGGAATTTTCACAGCAGACGTCACATGTCATCGCTGGTATCTCATCACCATGTTGGAAGATCTTATGTGACTTGACTTTTACTAAGTTCTAATAAGCACACAACTTTGAGAGGCTTTTATATGTACATAAAGCAAGTCAACATTAACATCTAGGTCCTATGCACCTGTGGCATTGCCTGTATTTGGGGCCAACTGTGAGTGAGTACAATGCGCTTGCCAATTTCCTTTCCAAGGAAGATGGGTGGGGAATTGATATGGATCTACAGCAAATTGTTAACACCGTGGAAAAAAGAGAACAGGCATAATTCAATGATTCTATCATTTAGGGTATGTCTACACTTGTACCCTCTTTCGACAGAGGGATGCAAATGCAGCTGAGCAAAATTGAAAATGAAGCGCGGATTTGAATTTCCCATGCTTTATTTGAATATTTACATTATGGCGCTATTTTGAAATAGCACTATTTCGAAAAAAGAAATGCCGTCTAGACGCAGTTATTTTGAAAGAAAACCCTTCTTCCAAAATAACTTGTAAACCTCGTTGTAGGAGGAATAAGGGTTATTTCAGAAGAAGGGGTTTCTTTTGAAATAACCGGATCTAGACAGTGAAGGAGAATTTAATCCGAGGGTTCGGATGGGGGCCCAAACCCCTACCAAATCAATTCCAGACACCCTTCTTAAGCAACCAGCTTTATTCAGGAATGCATTCCAAGGCAAAAATCTCCAGGATACTCAGGAAAAGTTTCTGCAACTGCCCAAACAAAAGGTGAGGTCTTTTATACTACCTTACATGGTAATTACCTCTTTTTCACTGACCACTTACAATTGCATGCATATACAGGTCATGCCCCTTTGCACCAAATTCCCTCCAATCATTATTTGTCCCCTCACAGTCCCTTTGGAGGCCTTACTACAGGTTCAAACCAGTTACACCTATCCCCTCCTGATTGTATACCCAAGTCCAAGCACGTACCTCTTTACAAAGACCAGACTTAACATCCAGGTCACACAGAGGTCATACTGACAACAGTTAAGTTTATCCTTCATTTCCCCCTTTGATCCACTTGTGAATCACAATTAATCTTAAGCATCCATTCCCATTCATCCTCAAACGTGCAAGTGTCTTCGTAGTCTTTCTCGGGAGGGTTCTGTACATTTAGAAGAAGATCTGTTGTACCTTGCTTTCTGCTACATTGTCTATCTTTTGTAAGCACCTTTTAATACAGCATAAGGCTAGCTGTATCATTATGTATATAGAGCATATTAAGACAAGGAACATCAATATTCCTACCACCACTTTCTTCATGAGTTCGCTTAACCCTATTCTATAGTGTTTCTTTTTTCAAAATATCGCTATTTTGAAATAACACCAAAACATGAATATGCAAACGAAGCATGGGAAATTCAAATCCGTGCTTCATTTGCAATTTCGCTCAACTGCATTTGCATCTCTCTCTCGAAAGAAGGTGCAAGTGTAGACATACCCTTATACTGTACTAATTTTTCAGAACAAGGACATAGACATGTTTGAAAAAGGTTTAAAAGATTGGATGTTTGGATAGTTCACCAATAAATACAACAATAACCAGGGCCATCCCCCCCTTCTGCACCCCACCCCATCTCTTCCCTGGTGTGGGTGTGAGAGCTCTGACAATTAGTTAAGTTTGAATTAATATAGTGAGGTTTTACAGAACCAAGCCATGCTTGGTTTGCTTTCTGTTTATGGTAGTGAATACAACACTCTATATTCTCCTTTTCTGTTTCTTTTCCCCCCATAAAATACTCAGACACAAAGCACTAGCAAACAAGGAGTTAAAGGGATATCATAGAGCTTAAAATGCTTTTCCAATACATTGACAGATACCTACCACTATTACCGTAAGAGTGTGGAACATGTTCAAGAAGTGCTGCAGCTCTCTAATTAAATTCAGCCACTTCCGAATAGACAATATTGGCATAGAAGACCAATACATAAGAAGAGAGAGAAGGAGGAAAAAATAAAGTGAGCTGTCAAAGGTTCATCCAAGAGGGAGCTAACTGAGGCATTAATAAACAAGAACTGTCCCAACCCTCTCTCTGCAACAAACCCCATTGCCAACTCTGTCCACATATCTATACAAGCAATACCATCACAGGACCTAACAACATAAGGCACAACATCAGGGGCTCATTCACTAACATAATGTATGCCATCAAGTGCTAGTATTGTCCCTCTGCGTATATTGGCCAACCTGGGCAGTCCCAGCACTAAAGGATAAATGTTCCTTAGGGGAAACACTAGGGGCATGTCTAAACTACATTCCTCTTCTGAAAGAGGAATGTAAATGAGCCCCATTGAAAATGCAAATGAAACATGGATTTACAAATCTCGCGTTTCATTTGCATAATCGCTTGAGAAGGGATTTTTGAAAAAGAAACTACAGCCTAGACGGGGTTCTTTAGGAAAAAAAAAAAACCTTTTTAGAAAGAACCCGTACACCTGAAAAGATGAGGTGTATGGGTTCTTTAGTAAAAGGTTTTTTTTTTTTTCGAAATAACCCCATCTAGACTGCGGTTTCTTTTTCAAAAAATCCTTTTTTCAAAAAAGTGCTCTCACATGATTATGCAAATGAAGTGCAAGATTTGTAAATCCGCACTTCATTTACATTCATCATTTGGAAGAGAAATGTAATTTAGACATAGCAGTTGCAAACTAGTGTAATAAATGATGAGAGATATACATTCCTCTATTTCTTATATTTGCTCACTAGGGCTATGTCTAGACTGCAAACCTCTTTCGAAAAAGGCTTTCTAAAGATGCGTTTGAAAAAGCCTCTTTCGAAAAAGAGTGTCTAGACTACAACCAGTACTTTCGAAAAAGCAAGCCACTTTTTTTAAAAAAAGAACCCAGGCAGTCTGGATGATGCTCTCTTTCGAAAAAGCACAGCTTGCATTAAATAGTGCCTTTTTTCAAAAGAGCACTTTCAAAAAAAGGTGTTAGTCCTTGTAAAATGAGGTTTCCTGCGGTCGAAAATACTACCGCATTCTTTCGATTTACTTTTGAAAGAACGCGGCAGCAGTCTAGATGCAGGGGAAGTTTTTTCGAAAAAAGGTCACTTTTTTTCGAAAAAACTCTGTTATCTAGACACACCATAGGTGTTACCTCATTCTTAACTACATCAGCTTGGTCTCATCCTTAAGCTCATAATTAGATGCTAGGCAATGTGCTTCACTGAAGTTTGAATTGAAGAGATTGGCAAATAGAGCTAGTGGGTATTTCATACTGATGATATCACAGTTCATGAATTCTAGCTAGCTATATAAAAATCCCTATAACCTTCTATGTGTTCAATGTGGAGGGAGAAACAGTAACAGGAAACTTGGAAATGGCAGAGATACTTAATGACTTCTTTGTTTCGGTCTTCACCGAGAAGTGTCATGAAGAAATGCCTAACATAGTGGATTCTAGTGGGAAGGGGGTAGATTTAGAAGATAAAATAAAAAAAGAAGTTAAAAACCACTTAGAAAAGTTAGATGCCTGCAAGTCACCAGAGCCTGATGAAATGCATTCTAGAATACTCAAGGAGTTGATAGAGGAGGTATCCGAGCTTTTAGCTATCATCTTTGGAAAATCATGGAAGACAGGAGAGATTCCAGAAGACTGGAAAAGGGCAAATATAGTGCCCAGCTATAAAAAGGGAAATAAAAACAACTCAGAAAACTACAGACAAGTCAGTTTAACTTATGTGCCAGGAAAGATAATGGAGCAAGTAATTAAGGAAATCATCTGCAAACACTTCGAAGATAATAAGGTGATAGAGAACAGCCCGCATGGATTTGTAAAGAACAAATCATGTCAAACCAATCTGATAGGATAACGAGTCTTGTGGATAAGGGAGAAGCAGTAGACGTGGTATATATAAACCTTAGTAAGGCATTTGCTATGGTCTCTCAAGATATTCTTATCAATAAACTAGGCAAATACAACTTAGATGGGGCTACTATAAGGTGGATGCATAACTGGCTGGATAACTGTTCCCTGAGATTAGTTATTAATGGTTCACAATCCTGCTGGAAAGGTACAACAAGTGGGGTTCCACAGGGGTCTGTTTTGGGACTGGTTCTGTTCAATATCTTCATCAACAGTTTAGATATCGGCATAAAGAGTACACTTATTAAGTTTGCAGATGATACCAAGATGGCAGGGGTTGCAACTGCTTTGGAGGAAAGGTCATAATATAAAATGATCTGGACAATTTGGAGAAATGGTCTGAGGTAAACAGGATGAAGTTTAACAAGGAGAAATGCAAAGTGCTCTACTTAGGAAGGAACAATCAGTTTCTCAGATACAGAATGGGAAGTGACTGTCTAGGAAGGAGTTCGGTAGAAAGGGATCTAGGGGTTTTAGTGGACCACAAGCTAAATATGAGTCACCAGTGTGACACTGTTGCAAAAAATGCAAATATGATTCTAGGATGCATTGACAGGTGTATTTTGAGCAAGACACGAGAAGTCATTCTTCCACTCTACCCTGCACTGAATAGGCCTCAACTGGAATATTGTGTCCAGTTCTGGGCACCACATTTCAAGAAAGATGTGGAGAAATTGGAGAAGGTCCAGAGAAGAGCAACAAGAATGATTAAAGGTCTAGAGAACATAACCTATGAAGGAAGACTGAAAGAATTGGGCTTGTTTAGTTTGGAAAAGAGAAGATTGAGAGGGGACATGATAGCGATTTTCAGATATCTAAAAGGATGTCACAAGGAGGAAAGAGAAAACTTGGTCTTCCTGGCCTCTGAGGATAGAACAAGAAGCAATGGGCTTAAACTGCAGCAAGGGAAGTTTAGGTTGGACATTAGGAAAAAGCTCCTAACTGTCAGAGTGGAATAAATTACCTAAGGGGTGTGTGGAATCTCCATCCCTGGAGATATTTAAGAGTAGATTAGATAAATGTCTATCAGGGATTGTCTAGACAGGACTGGGCCCTGCCATGAGGGCAGGGGACTGGACTTGAAGACCTTTCAAGGTCCCTTCCAGTCCTAGTATTCTATGATTCTCAAAAAGAAAAGGACAGAGATATTCATGTGGGACTCCACTGCTTCATATTAAGTTCCATGAGTGTTAGTGCTATCACAGACAGCTGACAGATACAAAAGGAACCGCATGGACATATTATCTTCTTCATCTGCTGACCACCACTATCAGCATAGTCTCTATGGTAAATTCCTATGGTAAATATTCCTGAAAGCGATATTAGATTCTCAACCGGTTCTACCAAAGCTTTCTTGATAATTTTCAGTAATGGAATACAAAAATAAAAATAAAAAAACCTTTTTTTGGATATTGTCATTGTCAGTGACAGCTTGCTTAATCACCTCTTTCAAAGAAAATTATACGTTGTCTACCAGAGACAGCTCATGGAAATTATTTCCAACAATAGCCTGAGCAACTTCCTGATGGCCTTCACTAGCTGAGAAGGAAATGGATTCCATTTTCAGGTTATAACAGAAAGCTTCCCTATCCCCACCAGCATCTCAGCAATTGACATTGGAAAAAAAAAACAAAGGTGACTGCAGAAGCAGATAGCCTGGGCCAAATCTGAGCTAATTTAACCGCAGAATAATCTGGTTATTCCTCACAGTGAGACACAGTTGACTCTGTCACTGGATACAAATGACCTGAATTAACCCTGACATTTAGCTGCCCCATTAGCAGAGTCCCCTGACACATCCATATCCCTGTGCAGCTCTAAATAAAACAGAATTAAATAAAAAGGTTTAGTTCATGGGGGGAAAATAGCACATTATTGAAATGACTTGCTGATAAGTACAAATTAAGTGGATATCTAAAGCTTGGTTGATGCTTTGGAGAAGGGATGATACAAAGGTAAATTCAGTGGAAAAAGCAAACACAGCTATTATTTTACCTGATTTCTTGTAGGTTATCAGTCTGATTTGTATGACACTATCTTATAAGAGTAAGTTTCCATGCCTAACAGAACCTAAACTTACTTTTCAGATTATGAACATAATAAGCTGTGAGTCAAAACCCTTGTGGTAAAGTAAATAAAGCGAACAATATGTGAAATTATATGGTATAGATAGCTCTAGGGAGGAGATGATATATCCTGTTATATTTTATTAAATCACAGTTTGAATGAAAAAAAAATAGCATTTGATACAACCCTTGCCATAAGGCACTCTGACATGAAAGTAATGAATCTCGGCATTTTAAATGAGAGCTTTTGGAACAAAAAGAAAACCATTGGCTTTGATGGAATTTTTTGGAAGATACATCTGCTATGTTATCTTTTGTCATTAGAGTCACATTATTAAAGGGGAACTATACTGAGAAACTTATTATCTGTACTTTTTTCAATAAGCAATGAAACAAAGAGTAGACTCTTCTCCTTATGTATATTCATAGCTTCAGTTAAAAGAAATTGACAAATTGCCACAGAAATTACACATAAGCATGGGTTATGCATGTGTATGTGTGTGTGTGTTGGCAAAGGGAGACTTTACACAATAATGAATCTCCTAGTGTCAATTTGTCTCCTGTAAAGCTCTTCATTTGCTCCTATAGCTCTGAATGCAAATCCCATTCATATTAAGAAAGAGATTCCCTAGACTTCAGGGGGCTTTGAATGTGAACTAAAGTGAGCAGATTCATTTAAAAATTTCTGCCTGCTTAGGTATTTAAGCACAGATTCTCAACTATGTACTAAAATAAATGCTAACTTCGATGTCCACCTAATAATTAAATTAATAAAACTTTATTATTAGAAACATTAGATTTGTTCTCTATTGATGTGAAGGACTTGTAAATCAGAAATATACAAAACAGCCCAACCTTTTTGCATTCAGTATCCAAAAATGGTGCTATAGTGTCATACAATAGTACTGAATGAGCTTAAAAGGGGGAATATAATATTACAAAATGATGGGAGTTCTTTCCCATAGGGACTTGAGATTAGTGGGACCATTAGTCTGACATGGTATATGAGCATATTTGCAGATAGAAGTTCTAATATACTATTGGAGTAAAAGGTCTGGCTCTGTTAATTTCATTTAGAGTTTTGTCAGAATAATAATGGAAAATTGGACCCATCGTTTGCAGCTAAATAAATCTGACAGTTAATATTTGAATTTTTTTGTTTTCTTTTCTTTTGTTCAAGATCTTGGAAATTTTGAAACAAAAACAAGAAGCACCGTCTCAGTCAGAGAAGGACAAGGAGTGGTTTTGCTTTGTGGTCCTCCACCACACTATGGAGGTATGATATAAAGTTCTGAATTGTGCAATTGGGATTAATTTGTACAGGTACAGTACTGTCCTATCCAGGAAACAGTAGCCTGCAGCTCACAAGATATTGGACAATAGAATACCATAAATTGAATAGAATAATAGTAAATTGGCCATTTTTTTTCAAAGCATCACAATCTGGATATGACTAATTATTCTTCATATTTAAACCTCTAAAGCTATGCTCTTCAATGGGTTTCTTTTGATGCTTGGATTATCACTATTAAGATCCCTAAATTGGACTTCTCTCTGGCAATACAATTAAGCAAGTGCATAAAATGTTTGCAGGATTGGGGCTTTAATCTATACTAGAGCTGTGTAAACCTGGTTGTATAAAATAAAAGCCATTAAACATATTCACTTAAATATAAAACTGTAGTCAAACCTTCTAGCGTTTTCAACCTGACATACAAGTTGCAAACATATCTGGAAATTTGTTGTCAATACAAAGCAGCATGCAAATTAAAAACACTGATAATAATTGTTTCCTTAATAGAGAGAGTGGGATCTTCCAATATTGGTGGTGCAGAAATGTACACAGTATTCTTTAGAGTATGCTGTAATAGATGCCTTAAGAAAGGGATTTGTATAAAATGTGCAAAGTATATTATAAAGGTCTCATATTTCCATACCCACCAAAAGCAAAAAATTAATGGACACCCTCTTTCATGAGATTAGCAGTCCAGTTTCAAAGATCAAAGAAGTTCAGATAGATGATAGTGATAGAGATGCAGCCGTGTTAGTCTGGTCTAGCTGAAACAAAAGACAGGACTATGCAGCACTTTAAAGACTTTAAACCATCTTGTTAGTCTTTAAAGTGCTACATAGTCCTGTCTTTTGTTTCAGATAGATGATAGTTCTTCATTTTTATAAGGTCATGAAGAACCCAAACTTTTATTTATTATCATTTGTATTATAACTCCAGGCAAGATCAAATCTCCATTGTGCTGACCACACATAAATATGGTCCCTGTGACACAGAACTAAGTACTTGGAGTTCCCTATCTGGAAATGGGTTACAGCAAATGTTCCCTCATCAGTATTCAATACCCTTCCATCATCAGAAAGAAAGTGGAAACTCTGAAAATAGGCATACAATTCATAGATATACTTAGGTTGGCCAGATACCAAGTTTGAAAAATCAGGACAGTAAGTGGGCAGGGGAGTGTCACCTATAGAAGAAAAAACGCTAAATATCAGAAGAGTCCCTATAAAATTGGATCACCCTAGATATACAACTCCATAACGCTAATGTTGACCATATGCACTATGACATCTTAAGAGCTGTGTGAAACATTTGTTGAGAAACTAAATACACTTCCTGAGATTGAAGGGCTTCTGTGCAAAATGCTTCTCCTCAGTATTTAGTTGAAGGTAAACATGGCAGTGTTTTCAGTTAAGTTTTTAGTACCTCAAGCTGTGTTGTTTGGGTGTCAATACCCAAATGAAGTCGCATGATATTTCCTCAATCTTCTTAATTACCTGTATTCTATTCTATATGCATGGAAGGATCATTAGAAGGTTTTTTTCTCTTGTTTCCTCACACTTGTGTGAGAGAAAGCAAGACAACATGCTGGTCAGAAAGCAGACATGAGTTTTACTGAGTGACTGCTGGGGATACGTGGTCATCAGTGATACCTTCCAAAAAAACAACCATACTGGGAAATAGGGAAAATCAGGGGAAGGGTCCATTGAGGGGCCTATAAAGGGACAAGAAAATAGTGCATTTTTGCATTAATAATTTGGTTTATGTAGGCAGGAGTGATGTCCTGCACACTCTTATATAGTTTCCATTCAGTAATGGTCTAATTTGTATTTATTATACCCCCACCCTTTCCCCCTCCCCCGTGTCCCTCATAGCTCAAGAATTGTTGCAGAGGGAAAAGAGTATGTTATTTTTCCTCTGAAGAACAAAAGCGAGGAAAGGAAAGTAGGAAAGTTCAAAACATTTTGTATCCCTTTATGCTCTGAACCAACAGGCAACACCACCTCACTTCATCCCGTATAAATTCCCCCATCTTCTAGGTGTACTAACTGAACTGTAGCCTGTAGCAAGAACTTAATTACACATTCAAATTGCTTTGGATGGCAGAAGAGTGCCATTTGTCCTTGTGCTCCCTGTTACTTTGATTCAATATTTTATACATTCAGTCTGACATGGAAACTTGCTGTGTTCTGTGGAATATCTCTGATTAAATACTCTGGCAAAACCAAGTGTGTTTGCATGTGTGTTTTGTGCTGTAACTGTGTATAGTACACAAACACACAGTAAAACTTTGGCTAAACACCATAAAGAGCGTGGAGGAATTGATTGGAGGTTTCTTGATGACTCTGCTGCCCCACAACTGCTATTTCTAAGCCATCAGTGCTCCCGAGCAGGTATTTTGTAGTGATGATCTCTTTTGGTGAAAGACGGGATTCGGCAAAATTTCAATAGTGAATATATTCCTTTTCAAGACATTGCTATTCAATCACATTGATCTAGTTTTTGCTTGTAGCCCAAGATCACATGTAGTCTTTCTACATTTGGATATTGTACTTACTTGATCTTCCCATTGATTTCCTACACTGCTGTTTCTCTTTTACCCTCTACTACCAGTATCACATGTGTATGTTTTAGTATGAATGCATATATATGTGTATGCACGTATGCTTATATAGATCAATGTTCCATCTAATTTCTCCATCCATGTGCAGAATAAATTTTATGTGCACCAAGATATGTGCAGATGTGTACCACCATTAAAAACACATGCTACTGGCTATGGGAAGCTGTGGGTGCTCTGCTAATCAGCTAGGTGGCATTTGAATCTCACCTGTACAGCCACATGAGCTCTCAGCTTACACGGAAAACTGATATAGATATATTTTTCTCATGCATTTATGTCCCTACGAGAAATATGTGATATTATTCTCAAGAAAACCTGTTCTTTTGAGATTTTGCAGCTCAGCCTTGCAAATCTGAAGCGAGCTTGAACCATTTGCATGAACAAACAAAAATGCTAGGTGTTATAACCCAGATCACACCTTCAAACCTTTTGAATTCTACCCAGGAGTAACTGAATGCTCACAACCCCACTGTTTTCTACTGTGGCCCAAACTGCCTGTCTTACCTGCTAAAGAGCACAGAACATATCATTTAAAAATAATAACACGAAGAAGAAAGATAGCACAATGGTCAAATCAGTATTTCAAACTGAAAGAAGTAACTTTTCTTTGGTCATTCATTTTGTCTGTCTTCCAGGGGAGATCACCACACATGCTTGGGAAGTAAAAATAGTTTATTGAGTTCTAGCACTCACACTTCTCTATCTCCAATATTTTTCTCAACTCTTATTAAAGAAACAAAGTTATGAGACCAATTCTCAAGAAGAGAAGGTAAATAGTGATCTGTAAAGGGAAAGCACTATATCAGAGGGGAAATGAAGTCCATCAATTGGCATAAGCCCAGAGAATAAAATGTCAGTTCATATAACGTTTACAGCACTGTGAAAGCAGTATATAATCAGGGAGATTAACTGAAACCCAGTCCTTAAAGGTGGGGAAAGTTCCAAAGGGAGTCCTTCAGATGGATCAATGGGACAGATGGGATAATTAACCATCCTCAAACTAGCAGGTTTCTCTAGATTCGTAAAGTAAAACAGTATAGTGACATAAAATCGGGGAAGGCATTCATAATGGAATCCAATAGATAAAGGTGAATTGATCCCAGATTAATTGAACTGACAGAATGACAGTCATGAACAAACCCTGTTCCATGGTGCTTTATTGGTTGGAAATGTTAGCGTCTGACCAATGTGCATGAAAACCAAAAATATTATTTGAAATAACAAGCCTCCAGAGAATGGATATTGAGTTCCTCTCCTCCTGTGAGCCATTGACACTGTATGTGCTCCAAAAGTATATGCCATAGGGATGAGGAGTAAGGCATGAGCTACATATAAATAGTATTCTATTCTAGGGCTCTAAGATAGTGAAACAATTCTATGTCTATGGAAAAGGTGTTTTGATTGAAGCTCTCTCCCCTTACACCTAAAAGAGAAAAATCTAGTAGCTCTGTGCATGGCTCCCACTAAATTCTATGGGAGTTCTGTGTGAGTAAGGCAAGCAGGATTTAGGTCTTAAAATAAATGGGAAGGAAACTAGTTAGCTATCAAACAGTTGGATGTTTACTTTTCTTGGATTGTACCCTGTGCCAGAGAACAGTTGCAAATGTGTTGAATTTCCTTGTTTTATATAAAGGGGGGATCTGGATTAGAATAAGAGGTATCCTTATTGAATGGACATTCTTCAACTTTCATGAGAGAGAGAGAAAGAGTGCTCAGATTAAATTGGTCTTTGTTTCTTTAAACAAAAGTTTAGTTTCTACAGGTGGTACTCTCTGCATTTATTACTTTAAGACAAAATAAAGTAAGTTTGTTGCAATCTAAGATCAGTCTCAAAACTAAAGATGAGGCTATTTGTGCTAACCATTATAAATTTATACTAAAATATTTACCCAGTGTGGTTCAGTCTTTAACATAAGTTTTGTTTTTCTTTATTTAAGTCATTGCTCTGAGGTGGGGAGGGGGATGAGGGGTTCAGTACGCAGGCTGCCCTAGGGAGAGAGGAGAACCGCAGCCCTCTGTCACCATAGAAGCTTGAGGCTAGGTGAGAAGCATCTGTCCATGGCTGCAGCAATTGCAGTCGGCATAGCTGGGGGAGGGTGCAAGTCCCTTGACCATGGGATGGAGAGATACACAACCAAACTCATTCTGAAATATATAGTAGATAGCTGTCATTTCTCCACCCCTGCCCCCTGCTGGCCCAATGGGGTTATAGTTGTCTTGGTCCCCATCTCTGGCTCTTTGCTGTCCCCTGCGTCATTCTACAATACAATTGTCCCTCCTGCCAGACCCTTCTCTTTCCATTTTATGAGAAACAATCAAATTCCAGGCATATCCTGTTGTCCTGGAACAACCAAACCCTGACCTTGCTTGAAGTTATGATAAGACAAAGCTGCATACCAAATATGGTGGTCCTTGCTCTGAATATTTAGGATGAGATCTTAAACAAATGGACTCACAGATGGACAGACACACACACACAGATGCACAAACTGTCTAAAAAATATTGTAGATTACCGTAGTACCTACAAGCTCTAATCATTCACCAGGACCACATTGTGTTACACACTGGACAGAGAACAAGGATCCCTGCCCCAAGGTTGCCTAAATTTGCTACTGATGATCCTTTTTAGACATCTTAATATTGTTCCCACAAATATTACAGTGAATAACACCCAGGCTGTACATAAAATCTCTTGTTACTTTGCCACAATTCTCATTACTGATATAGCTAGGTCACTCAAATACATTTGACATTATATTTCAGCTAATCATTTGGTTTAATATTGTGAAATAAACACATGAATCCAGTTGCTGCAAAAGAGGCTTATAATAAAAAAAAGATCACCATTTAATATAGACAATTTGAATAGTATGTTATCAAGAAGTTTTTAAATCAAAATTGTATCTAATCTTATTCCTTGCATTATTTGTAGATTATTGAGACCAAAAATAATTATGTCCATTTTCTGTTCTGCCAAACCCTAGGATGCATACTGCAGAGTGTATATGTTCCATACATGACATTCTAGTGATGCCATTGGATTTCTACATGCAAAGCAGAAAATAAGGACTCCTGTATATTTATTTGACTATTACAGTAAAACTCCAGTTGTTCAGCATCCAGTGGTCCGGCACTCCCGATAGTCCAGCACCAGCTGGAACCCAGAAGTGCTCTGGCCAGCTGGACAATTGGAGCTGCTCTGTCCTCTGCTTCCCCAAATCCAAAGCTGGTCTGACCTGAGCGGTGCTGTGGGACCAACCCGGCAGCACTCCAGCTGCTCTGCCTCTGGCTTTCCCAAGTCTGCCGCTGGTCAGTTTCAGCAGCGGCAGACTTGGGGAAGCCGGGGGCAGAGCATCTGGGGTGCTGCCCATGCTGCACCATTCCTCGCCGACCCCTTCTCCCCCGACACCTCATAGTCCCTATTCCAGTACTCCGGCATATCCAATAATCCGGCACTCCCTGGGTCTGGAAGGTGCCAGATTATCGGAAGTTTACTGTACTTGTTGCAGGATGTAGTATGCATCCATAATGCTCTACATATTACATTGAAAAGATTGCCCTGAGGAATTCACAGTCTTGTTGAATGTGACATAGTCTTGACTTGAAAGTTGCCATATTATTTTGTTCTCCATGTAGAAGAATTGAAGCTAAATATGCAGAGAGGAAATGCTGACAGTGAATACTGAAGAGAAAGATCTCTCCATACTCTTAAGTACAGATAATCCTAAAAGCAGAATTTCTCTCTCTCCTTCCCCACCTCACTGCTAGAAGATTGGAATGCAAGAGTAAGAGGAGGGGAATGTAGATTAAGGTGCCAACTGGGGCCCTAAGACTTCATGTTCATTGAACCCAGAAATAAAACCATGAGATGATGGAGGAAAAAAATCATAGTCCTAGGGGGTGTATCCAGTCCTTCAGAGAAAAGACTATTCCTCTCTCCCCTGGCAGGAGAAGTAAAGCAGGGTTGGGAGTGGGGGGACAGAAGCTTGGATTGGACCTCTCTGTCTCAAAACTGTGCAAGTTCACAGCAGCTGAGGGTCTGGCCCTTCTGTTTTATAAATGTTTTGAAACCAGCCTCACCTCTAGTCCCACATTTGCTATGAGAAGAGAACAGAGCAATGGCCACTAGTGCATTCTGAATTTGCAATATGGAGATACCTTGGTGGCTATAGGTGCTTATCTTCATATACCTTAAATGTTAAAAGCTAACACTTAAAATAAGCTGATTTTCCCCAAAGTTTAAATATTATGTATGAAGTAAAAAAAAAAATCCAGCTGTGCCTCTAAGACTCCTCCCCCAACCCAAGACAGAATGGTTATCTTCCATTTCCAATAGAAGGAGAAGTTGACACCATCTCAGAAAGGAGATCAATTATATATTGTGTAGGAAGGTTGCCATGTAGAAAGGAGATAAAGATTTTAAGCAAGAAAGCAAGAAATCCTGAACACTTTGGTGGAGTTCAAACAATTTAGCCAAGGTTTTCAGTAATAGCTTTAAGGTGTCTCAAAGGGTACGTCTAAACTACATGGCTCTGTCGACGGAGCCATGTAGATTTGTTGTTTTGGCAAAGGCAAATGAAGCCGCGATTTAAAAGATCACGGCTTCATTTAAATTTACATGGCTGCCGCGCTGAGCCAACAAACAGCTAATCAGCTGTTTGTCCGCTCAGCGCGCTAGTCTGGACGCTCCTCTGCCGACATCAAAGCCCTTTGTCGGCAGCCCTGTTATTCCTCGTGGGATGAGGTTTACCGGGGCTGCCAACAAAGGGCTTTGATGTCGGCAGGGGAGCGTCCAGACTAGCGCGCTGAGCAGACAAACAGCTGATCAGCTGTTTGTTGGCTCAGCGCGGCAGCCATGTAAATTTAAATGAAGCTGCGATCATTTAAATCGCGGCTTCATTTGCCTTTGCCTATGTGTCTAATCTACATGCCTCTGACGACAGAGGTATGTTGTCTAGACACAGCCAAACTGTGCACCTTAAAACTGCCAGTCACTAGCCATGTCTGAAAACTTTCAGCCTTAATCTGTCTCTTACCATCTTTATCTATTAATGTGAGTTAAGTGTAAGAGCAAAATGAATGTGGCCATCCAGAATATCCTGCCTCTTCATAGCTTTTTTTGTTAGCACTAATCAAAAGAAGGGAAGGCTTTCTTCTGTCAAGTTCAAAGTATGCAAAATAATAAAGCAAGCTGATTTCTTCCATGTTTAAAGCACATAATAAGGCTCATAAATAAGTCCTCTATCACAATACCTAACCCATCTTTGCTCCTTTCTGCTGCTACTGCCATGTGGATTTATATACCCTGCCCCACACCTCCAAATAAATTCAGCAGCTTTTTACTAATGATGCTCATCAACACTCTGCAAGATGCAGCTGCTAAACTATCTGGACTGGTTAAGAAGGTTCAGCAGGGCTGATTGTCATGGGAGGTGTTTTAATTCTATCACTGCCACAGTCTCTGTGAGAACTGTCAGCCACATCAGTTACTAACTGATAATTTGGTGTAATTTTAAAAAGTAGAACAAAAGAAGAAAAAAACCCAGGAAATCTGAGGATGTTTTCCTGCTCTCATTCAATTATATACAGGTTAAAAATGAAATTGTGACCTTATTAAGTAATGGGTGTATTTAGGAAAGGATCATATATTTATATGACATAAGTAAATAAACAAGCTCTTAATTCATTCAAATGAATGCACAGCAGGGATATGTGTTGATTGGAGCTGTTTATTAAGAAAGTTGCGTTCTTTTGGTGTTGCACTGGAACCAAAGACCAGTTATCATCCTTTTTACTTTACGGCTATGTCTAGACTGGCATGGTTTTCCACAAATGCTTTTTAACGGAAAAGTTTTTCCGTTAAAAGCATTTGCAGAAAAGGGTGTCTAGACTGGCACGGACGCTTTTCCGCAAAAGCGCTTTTTGCGGAAAAGCATCCATGCCAATCTAGACGCGGTTTTGCGCAAGAAAGCCCCAATCGCCATTTTCGCGATCGGGGCTTTTTTGCGCAAAACAATACCGCGTTGTCTACACTGGCCCTCTTGTGCAAAAGCATTTGCGCAAGAGGGCTTTTGCCCGAATGGGAGCAGCATAGTATTTCCGCAAGAACACTGACAATCTTATATGAGATCGTCAGTGATCTTGTGGAAATTCAAGTGGCCAGTGTAGACAGCTGGCAAGTTTTTCTGCAAAAGCAGCTGCTTATGCAGAAAAACTTGCCAGTCTAGACACAGCCGATATCCAGTATATGAAACTTAAAGCCCTGCTCTTTCAATTTACTACAGAAGAGTTTAACTTTAAGCATGTGAGTAGTTCTATAGATAACAGAAGAACTACTAATATGCTTAAAATTGGACATAAGAATAAGGATTTGTGGGACTGGACTCTAATTCCGTATATATAAGTAAATGTTTAACTTTCCTATTGTGATTTTAGTGGGCTTACTCCTGAGAGTAGATAAAGGCCATATGTGCTTTCCAGATGTAGCACTAGTGGAGGTAGTCTTTGATCTGCAGCATGTGTAGCAGGATACCAGGGCCAATACCCACAAAATGGCTTAGAAACTGCTTGGGTAGGACAACTGGACCCAGACTCTAAGGGGAGCCAACAGACTCACCAGGCCTCTGGTGAAGCGGGGGAAGCGGGACACACAGGCAACTCTGCATGTCCAGAAAGGGCAGAGCCTCAGGCAGAAAGGGCAGGGCCAGGGGCAGCCAGCTTTCACCACTTACCTGGCTTTGCTTAAGTAGCAGCCATCTAACATAGAAAGAAGTCTAAAAAAGCCATCCAAGTCCTCTGTCTCTCCCCACACATTTATAGTGACCCAGGCCTCCCTAACTGGTTCTAGGCACCTAACAGTTAGGTGTTATGATGCTCAGCACTTCAGTACCTAAATCCTTTTGTGGATATGCATCTAAGGCCTTTTTTCCCTGGATGGGACCCTTGCATGGACAGGGATCTCCTTTGATGTGACAGGAGTCCTATGAAGTTGAAGGATCTACCCACCCTAAGTCAGTTATGGGCTCAGGGTCCATTGCCATTTGAATCTTAGAAACATTTAGCTTATATTGTAGAGGCTCATGTTCTAAGCTCCATAAGCCCCCGGTTCAATTCCACCTGCAGATGACTAGTTGTTGGTGTTATTCAAGCACATTGCTGTGGGCAAAGACCAAGCAGTAGTACCTGCTAATAGGAAATGTCATTCCATGCTTATTATGTAGTGGCTGAATATAACCAAAATATTTTAACCAAATTAGAATAATTACACTTTGTAAGCTTTCCTGAGAGGCTGCCACCTCAATGTTACATTAAAAATGTGAGGAGAAAGTGACATGAGTATTTTATATGCATTCCAATTTTGCTGAGGAGTTTTTGCTAAGCTAATCATAAAAGTTTCACACATCTGTGAATTTCATTTTCAATAATTATTTGCAGGCACATATAGCTAGGGGTTTCTCTCCAGGTGTAAAATTGTCATAAGGTTAGCAGAACATTTTTGTGACCTAAGGGTAAATTTCACTCTGTTCCAGCAGTACCATTGGAATGAGTCCAGCAAGTAGGGCAGATGATTTTGCTTCAAAAGTTTAGAAAAAACACCATAAAAGTGGGTGGGTCAAAGATTCTGCTTTCCTGACACAAGCAGGGTGTAACTCAACAGCATTTGCTCCTGTTAACCCCATTCAGCAGTAGATTACACACTGAGGGTACATCTACACTAAGAAATTATTTCAAAATAACTACTGAAATAACTATTTCAAAATAGTATGCCCCCACAATAGTATGCCCCCAGTTAGGGAGGCCTGGGTCACTCAAAATTAGTCTGAGGCAAGATCCCTTAATGTGGAGGCACTACTTTGAGTAATTATTTTGACTCTGGGGAGTAGTTATTTTGAAATAGCAGCAGGAAAGCATCCACGCTACTATTTTGAAATGAAATAAGCATTATTACTCATGGAAACAAGAGTTATTATTTTGAAATAACCAACCTCTTATTTTGAAATAACGGGCTTGGTAGTGTGGATGCTCTGCTTGTTATTTCAAAATAGACCATGTCTGACTCACCCTGTGCATAGCCTCATTGATTTCAGTGTTACCAGTTATATGGGCTTTGGGCCCAAATGGAAAAAAAAATTCACCAGTTGAAGAACTTAATTCTTCAGTCTTTTTAATATCTAAAACATATTATATACAGTGTGTTCTTTTCAGAACAGTACAGATCTTCTTAGAGATATTTTATTAGTTTGCTGAATGATATAACTTTGCCTGGTTGTTAATCCATTGCAGGTTAGATGTGTGTTGATATACTGTCTGTCTTTCTATCTAATCTTTTAGGTAGTTCTTCCACATTTGGAAAAGACTAGGTAACTTTATGACCATTTATTATATTTCTTGAAAGAAATCTCATATTTCTAGGAATAAGTTTACTGACTGCAAGTGATTCTAAAAGGGCTCCAACTACTGTACCTTGACACACACCCTCCTATGCAAGTCTGCATATTTTGCTAAATGTATTCATATTGCTAAAGCATGAGACATTGGCTAGGGCTGAAGAGAACAATGGAGTAAAATCAAGTGTCAATCTGGTATGGAAAATCCTCTATTCCCTAACTTCAGAAACTTTGTCTCATTTTTAATTTCATATAGAAATAGTTACTCCCAAAGGGAAAATCTCCAGGGCGTGTCTACGCAACACCCTAAACTCAAAATAAGATACACAATTTGCACTATGCAAATTGAGTTTCTTAAATTGAATCTATTTTGAAATTTGGTGCATCAACACAGTGCCAAATTTCAAAATAATGCGCTATTTTGAGCCATTCCTTATACCTCAGGCAACGAGAGTTCCTCGGATGGCAAAATAGAACACATGTTATTTTGAAAAATATTTCAGAATAATGGGCGGCTTGTGTAGATACTATTCTTTGAACAGAAGAAATCACAAGAACTCTCACCAGTGCTGAAGATTAAAATATGTATCCCGACTTGCAACACTGTAGTTCTCATACCAGAGTCTACAGGATTCAATAATTCTGAAACTGTCACAGGCATGTTGACTGTCACAGGGAAGAGGTGTGATTCACACAACTGTGTTTTTCACAGCGATCCTGTTGGTAAATTAAAAACAAAACAAACAAATAAATAAAAAGATATGGGTGTCCTTTTTTTGACTTTCTATGAAACAGCCTGCATATTTACAACCACCAAGCCTTTTCATTTCACTAAGCCTCATTTGCTAGGGCCCTACTGTCAACCATTTTCTCTGTGCTTTTACTGCATCTACACACCACTCCTATATACTTGTCCAATAGTATCCTTACTAGACTCTTTGCTCCGATACCGATAGTCATAAAAATGAAGGAAATCCTACAAGTGACAGACATAGTCCTAGCACACCTTCCTTCAATAATACACTAGTTTAATGGCTCTGCCTTGAAGCTGTTTTACCCAAAATATAGTGAAGGCATGTGTGTTTAAGTATTTGTACCTTAACTTTCACAGAGATAATAGACTAGAAAATGTAGTGTTGCATTAGAAAAGAAGTTAGTGTAAGTGAAGCATGCCTGACAGTTCAGTGTTATGCCATATAGAAGAGCTCTAGAGTTTGGTATCTTGCTCTCTGGAGATTTGATCTCATTGAAGTCTGGTAAAATTAAGGCTTCCTTTGATTTTGGGGGGAGCTGAATTGGCCTCTAGGCAAGCTTGGCCTGCAAAAGGTGGAAGGGAATCAACCTCCAGTTAGAAGACTAGGAGCTCTTACCTTATATTTCTTCTGGGAGAAGTAAATGTCTACACTTGCACCCTAGTTCGAACTAGGGATGCAAATGTAGGCATTCGAAAGAGTCAGTCAAGTGGGGATTTAAATATTCCGCGCTTCATTAGCATGATCTTGCCGGCACGTTACTCCGATCAACAGCTATTCGAAAGTGAAAGTGCGCACAGGGACACGTTAGTTCGAACCAAACCCCTTGGTTTGAACTAACATTATTCCTCAAAAAATGAGGAGGATGTTTTTTGAGGAATAATGTTAATTTGAACCAAGGGATTTGGTTTGAACTAACGTGTCCCGGCGCGCACTTTCACTTTCGAAAAAGCTGTTGATCAGAGTAATGCACTGGCAAGATCATGCTAATGAAGCATGAGATATTTAAATTCCTTCTTCATTGACTCTTTTGAATGCCTCCATTTGCATCCCTAGTTCGAACTAGGGTGAAAGTGTAGACATACCCATAGATTCAGATATGAAGGAGAAGGACTTGCACTTGATCCCAAGTAAGTTCATGGCAAAATCTCCCAATGACACTGATAAACCCAAAGACAATGATGTGATGGGGATGTTGGGAGATGCCTAGCAAAGTGAATAGTAGCTGAGGTCAACTGGAGACTACTGAAAACTGAGAGAAGGACAGAGAGACATAGACCCTTCTTTGCTGATTCATTAGCCTCTGATATCAGCCTTATGGGAAAGCTTTATATGCCATGATTCTGGAAGGATTTGACAGACATTTAATAGAATTTTGTAGAAATTTTCTTACATTACATAGCGTTTAGTAGGGAGCAAGACTCTTTCTATAGATCTTTTTTCTAATACCACACTATTGATTTTTATAGCAGGCATATATTTTTCCATTAACTTCTATGGAATGGCTCATAACCCCCAAACAGGTTTTTGTTTTGTATTTTATTAGAGGGAATAGTGTAAGGTCTAGCAGTAAAACAGGCATTAGCCACTTAGGTAAAGTGTCCTTGATCAGTTCCCAGATTCGTGTCATTTCTAATTGTGCTTCTGTAATATTGGAAGGTGATAATGTAAAACTCCACCAAACTACTGTCGTTTACAGATTTATTATCATACCATACTGATGTCATAACCGATGATGGCAGGGAAAATGTGTAAAAATGAAGCTGTTGGCAGAACGTTGTTAGCTCATGAATTATACATTCAATTAAGAAAAGCTAAGCTGTTGGATTTTGAAACTTTTGATTTAGTGTGTTTTATTAAAAATAGAATTTCAGAACTACTCCTGCCACTTCTGGAACAGGATAGAAAAACCCCCCCACAAAAAACCCTTCAGTCAGCTGTCAAACTCCAGGCAGCAGGAAGGAGTAACTGTGGCAGAGGCAAACAGAAGAATAAGAAATGCAGGCAAAGCAAGAGGAAAGGGGGTGAAAGAAAAGAGTTAGCAGAGAGGGAGATAAGGAATTCAGTGAAGCACAAGGAGCATAGGAGAAGTGAGACATAGATATCATGAGATATCAAGAAGCAGATGGTAGAAAAGGGCATATTTATTGTTTCTATAATTCATTTTAAAAATAGAACAAAGTACAACTTGTGTATGTCCATGTGAGACTCCTCCCCTCTTAGAAATCTGGTGATATATTCTCAAATTACCCTACTTTGTTTATATTGCTTAAACCATAAGAAAATGAGTAAAATAGAATATTGGGGGTGAACACGTTATATAATAGTCAATATTCATGACCTCTTCCATGTAGGTGGTCAGCAATCTGCAAAACAGTGTCAGTAATCTCACAGTGTACCTGTGATAATTTTAACAAGATACATGATTCTCTGTTACTGACCCAAAGAAGAGCTGTTTAGAAACAGTAATATTAAAGCAAATTTCTTATATGTTTTGCTGTTAGAAGGTGATATACATGCATGCTTTAGATCTTGTCTGATGCCATCAGCAAAGAGCAGCAGTACAGAAACAAGCAATAGTTATAGAATACTGGGTGTTGGTGTGATACTTCTGTGAGGCTACACCACATATTCTTCACAGAAATAGTGTTATGATATGAATATGGCATACTAACTAAGTTGTGTTTTATGCAAGATTCACACTGGAAAATTAAATTAATTGATTGTTGCCCAAAAGTTGTCGAAAAGTTGATGAACTTCTGAAAAGGTTTGATTTATGTTTTAGGACAAACAACTGCTTATTTTATCTAAGTTCATCCCAAATGCATCCTACGAGGGTGACTGGCTATTTGAAACTTGCTACATCGGGGTTAGGCATTAATGTGGAATACAGTACTTTGGAAAGGATGCATCATGAATATTTGATGTTTTCCAGACATTTCCTATGCTTGGATCTTCAATGATAACCCCTTGTATGTTCAGGAGGATAGTCGCCGATTTGTATCCCAAGAGACAGGAAATCTATATATCGCTAAAGTAGAGCCATCTGATGTGGGCAATTACACCTGTGTTGTAACTAATGCTAAAGCACAACAAAGTGTTCGGGGCCCTCCCACTCCCCTTATCCTCCGTAGCGATGGTAAGTTCTTTTAATTTGACTTTCTGAAAAAACAAACCCACGCAAAACTTTTAAAAATCATTTATTTGACTTTGATGTTAGTAATTAATTCTGAGGCTGAACTAATCCTTGAATGCAAACATGTACATTCATACTATTATCTGGGGTCTAAGCTAAAGATTCCCTTTTACATCCAGTGGACTTTGGATCAGACCTTTGTAAAATGAAGAAAGAAGTTCTATTTGTGGTCAATAAATATGTCTACAACAAGGGAAGACACGCTACAGTTGAAAGAAAGCAAAAAAAATTCCAGTTCTCCATTCTAATTTTGGTCCCAGGAAGGCTTACATGTGGATTTGAATTTGGCAAAGCTTTCTAAACTTAAATTCAAGTTATCGCTCAAATATAAAATCCAGAGATAGCTCAAAACTAAGTGAGTCACTGGAGTGAGAGAAAAACAAACGCCTTTTAGGCAGCTCTCTAAATAAATGTTCACAGTGGGGAATATATAGCTGGGAAATCTGTTAGCAAAGTTTTTTTGATGGGATTGTTTACCTGAATTGTAATCCCCCATACTGCTTTCAAAGCACTCTGATACACTAACAAAATACAGCAGAAGGTTACATTCCTAGAATAAATAAAAGGCATTTGTGAATTATAGGATATTTCCTCCATAAAGTTCAGATCACATTTTAATTCAGATAATGTTTGTGTCATTTGCACGAAGACCACAGCCTCCAAAGAAACATCATGCTCCATAGGCTCATACGTTAGCTATTTTATATAAAACATTGGTACAAACACCCCATGTTTTGCTCCTATTCTTCTCACCCCCTTTCTACCAATATGCTCCTTTTTTCTACCCTCCTTTCCTTACCCCCTAATTTTTTCCATCTGTCTTCCACTCCTTATCTGCTTTCCGCTTCCTTTACTTTAGAGTGAGTAGGAGCCTTCTGAAATTCAGGGGAGTATTTCCATTAATTTCAATGGGTTCTGGATCAGGCCTTAGGCCAAGGATCTCTAAAGCACCGAGAGACAATGAAAAACAACACACATCATGATTACAAAATTCTTGCTAAGCATAAAAAAGAAGCATTGGTTTACATCCAGTATGGGATATGGTAAAGACGTTGGATCAATAGAAACATCTGAATAGACTGGTTTACTGTAATGCAGTGAACTCTATCTCTGTACAGTTAAACTTAAAAAAATCCATCAAATAGTCTGCTAGCACTTTAAAGACCAACAAAACATGTAGATGGTATCATGAGCTTTCCGGTCATCTGAAGAAGTGGGCTGTGCCCACGAAAGCTCATGATACCATCTACATATTTTGTTAGTCTTTAAAGTGCTACCAGACTATTAGTTTGTACAGGATAAACTTAAAAACAACAAACTCAGCTACACCTCTAAAGCGTCTGTACAGTTAGTTCAGCTTGAAGCACATTTGCTTAAAATTAAGCCTACATTCACTGCAATGCTAAGCACCCTCAAACTGATCCCATTCACAGTAAGTATTGTAAACACTAGTTCTTTAGACTGATTTTTCCAAACTGTTCAGTACAGAAAATTGGGATCAGATTTTCCAAAATCTTCAGATTCCACTTTGGAGCCTAAATGAAATGGTCAGATTTTCAAAAATGTTCAGTACCTAGCTGCTTTCATTATTTTCCTCTTCACCCACATGTCATCCTGAACATTAGCCATCTTCCTTTTGATATTTGATGGTAATGTGGTTAACGCTCTGTGTATTGGTAGTCATTGTTCTGAATAAGAACATCACGGTGCTGAGGTCTTTTAAACATCTGTACCCACAAGTGAAATTTACCCAGCATAAAAACAACAGCATATACTAATTAACATCCATATAGACTTATGTCAGTTATGGTGCTTGTGGTGGCTGTCTGCGGTTAAAATTCACTCAGAACTCCTACCTTACTCCCATTGAAATCATTTGAAAAATGCTAATTGAGTCCAATGGGAGCAGGATGAGATTCTAAGTTTAGAAATAACGACATTCTTTCTTTTACACTGAAATTCTGTTGTACTAGACAGGTCTGAGACACAACTGGAGTGCTAGCTGTTTTGATGTTCAACAGGTGTTATGGGAGAGTATGAACCAAAGATTGAAGTACGTTTTCCAGAAACAACATACGCAGCGAAGGGTTCATCTGTTAAACTGGAATGCTTTGCTCTTGGAAAGTAAGGGGTTTTTGTTTTTATTTAATGTTTTTTATTCAACAGTGGTAATCACAAAGAATTATGAGTATCTTTAGAATGCTTGGTTAAGTGGAAATTTTTTTGATTGGTTGTCATCGAAATGTCAATAATACCTTGTCAGGTCATTTTAAAACACCTTTTTGCAGCTTATCTGTTTCTCTTTTGAATATTCACAATGAAGGCAAACAAACAAAATCTGAAGCTGACTTAATTGTAAGTTTTGTTACAAACTCACAACTAAGACTCATTCACTGAAAGGTTCACTGAGCTATTTAAACCTTGGAAGAATGTCCAAGCCTCAGTAACAAGCATTTCTGAGTTGATTTTCAGTTATGCATTTAAATCATTTAAAATCCCATGTGAAACCAAATTTTGGGATTCAGTTCACATCTCAGAACAAAATTTGGGATGAACTCATACAGATTGAACTTGAATGTATTCCAAGGACCCTTCCAAAATGAAACCATTGTCATTCACACAGTTCTCTTTATACCAATGGCTCAGAAGTGTTGATTATCTCTTGAGAGGCGCTAAGGATTAAGCCTTCCATTAAAATCTGACAGTTGCAGATACTCAGCACCTATCAGGACTGGACTATATCCTTTAGGCATGGTACTTATAAGAAACTATTGCACTTGTCTAAAGGAGTAGTTGAAGTCATTCGACTTCTCACTTCATATTTCACAACACACTGTGCAGTAAGTCACCCACTGAGCAACACAGTGGGCCAGACCCTGAGTTGGTGTAATTCAACATAACTTCAATGAAGTTAATGGAACTGTACCAATTTCTACTCGCTGAGAATCTGACCAGGTTCTGAAGTATCTTGTTGCATGATTAATTGGCATTTTCTGGAGATAAAAACATGTTCATGTTTTGAATATTAAAGCACAATTAACTGCTATTTTTAAATGATAGAGATAAACTGGATCAATTAGGGATGGAGCAGGTGTTCTGTCCTCTTCTCATAGTACTAGTGGAAATACACTGCTTCTAAGAGATGATTGGCCCTTTTAGCTACAATATGTAGCTAACTATGAACAACGTTTATTAAGTGATATTGACTATACTGCATTTGCTATGACAAATGAATTTTGGGGGGGAAAAGCTAGTATTGGGGAATTTGCTACACATTATAGTGAATCTACTCTTAGATTGTCCACCAGTGCTCTCCCTACTAAGATACGCTATAGTTATACATGTGATTCAGCTCAATAATGGGTCTTACAGGATGAAATTCTATGGTCTGTGTTATATAGAAGGTCTGAGAGAATTATCTAATGGTCCCTTCTGGATTTAAAAATGGTCTCTTCTGCACTTGATTTGCATCCCTAATCTTAATCTCCATTAATCTCAATGTCCAAGGAAGTGGATGCCACACAATGTTCCCTCAATTTTTTCCATGTGTGTGCAGGATATATTTTGTTGTGTGCACCAAGGCATGTACACATGTGCACCATCAATAGAAACTCATGCTGCTAGCTGTGGATGCTATGGGTGTTCTGCTAATTACCTGGACAGCATTTAAATCTCTCTTGGGCAGCTGCCCAAATGCTCATTTTATAGGGAACAAAGGTGTCACATATATAATAGCTGAAAGTGAGAAAAGACTATCACATTGAAAATTTCACTTACCAAATCAATAGAGATTAAAATCATCCACTGACTTTAAAAATTAAAGGACTAGTGAGGAAACCTTGGAGGCAACATCCAGAGAATTGTTCTGCCTTGTAATTCTCTTTTTGACCAGCTGCAATGTCAGGCAAGAGAAAGAAGAGCAAGTTCAGGTAATAAGTGCAGACACATAATATAAAATGTTAGTTCTAGAAAGAGAAATTTACCATTAATTGTAATTAATGGATTTTATTCATTACTTCAAATCCATTAGTCCTATTTTGATTTTGTTTTCCCGAGTAATGGTGATTTAAGAAAAAAGTATCGCAATAGCTTAGATCAAGATTATTAAGGTGGTATTGTATTTTCTATTATATATAAAAGGAATGATACTGTATTAAAAAGTGGGGTAGGGATGGACTGGTGTTTCATTGATGTAAATGCAGTCAATAGATGTCAATAGATTTACTCTTCATGTAAACCACAGTAATATCATGATAGCCTGAAATGGTCTGGATAATTATTTATTACAGCAGGATTTAAAAAAAACCAAAACCAACCAACAACATTATGAAACAGTGAGAATTGGAAATGACAAAATACAGGTTGAACCTCTCTAATCTGACACTCTCTGGAATGGCAATATCCATGGTCAGCATGATTTTATTTAGCTGGAAGTTCACTTATCATGGGTGAGGCCAAGATTCCTGTGGTCCCACAAAGTTTGTTTACAGCCATCAGTCCTGGCTCTCATTGTTCTGTGCTGTTATTTAGCTCTAATGTACCCCTAAATGTTTTCTAAGAGCCCAGAAAGGAGTGAAAGTGTTGGCATTGCTACAAGACAATATTGATCTCCCGTGGTTCAGCAAATTCTCTGGTTCATCACCGGTCAGGTTCCTGGGGTGCTGAAAGAGAGGGAGATTCAGCATCTGTTGAATTTCTTCCTCCTTCCCTTTTTACTAAAAGGGTGAGATACTGCAGTTTTCTTTAAACATTTTAATAATTATTGCAGTACACCAGGGCTACTCAACATGGCCCAGCCCACGGCCCATTTGTTTGTGGCCCGTGGTGTGGTTTGGGTTTATGCAGGGCTCAATACGTGGCTGTGGGTGGGAACCAAAACAAAAAAGTAGTCAATATAATGGTCTTCTGTTGATATAGGTTTTAGTAGTTAAATTCCTGGACTGTCGTTGCTCATTAAAAGTGCTATCATATGGCTGAAAATCAGGTAAATATTGCATTTTATTAATATCAGCAGAACTGACTTAAATGGGGCCTACATGTTATGTAGTATTGCCTTAATCTTTGTATTCATGTCTGTCAGTGTGAAATAAGCTATTTACATATATTTGCATGCATATGCAACCACACTTAAGTTGTAGACCTCGGCATGTGCTGTGAGTATAATTGTGGCCACTGGGGCTTCCAAAGTTGAATAGTCCTGCAATACACAATAATGTTTATCTTCAAAAACTCATATACTGAGTTCTGAAAAGAATATTAGGCCAAGTCCTCAGGGCTGTAACTTAATCTACTTAAATGAATGAAATTACTCCATTTTATACCATTCTATACCAGCTCAAGATTTGTCCTTAGAAGTCGAGATAGTTATCTAATCTTAATTGAACTTGCTCAGATTTCCTAGGTCTGAGAGTTTTATCAGATTAGTCTTTCTCTTAGGGCTCATCTAGACTTTGGGAAACGGTTAAGATGTGGCTTTTTTGGCAAACTCCCCCCTTCATCAAAAAGCAGCTCTTCCTCAAAAAAAAGAGGTTTACACGGCTATTTGATGAGGGGGGGGCGTCACCGAAAAAGCCGTGTCTTAACACTTTCTCTTTCGAAAGGACTTTAAGTGCGATAAGAAAAAGATATGCAAATTCCCGCAGCATTTGCATACTTTTTTTCAACAGTTCCCCGTAGTTTATGAGCCCTCTGAGTTACTGATGATTCCTATGACTTCTTGGCCAGCAAGCTACGTTTACTTCTATCTCCAGTCTTAATGAAAACTTGTAAGGGCAAAATACACAAAAAAGATAAACTTGAATCTTAAAGATGAAGTTACCTGATTTTTTAAACAAATTCGTAAGTATTATTTCTGCGCACAATGTGCTTGAGGGTCTCCAAATATATCCAACATTTCAGCCCAGTCCCTGTCTCAAAAACCTTGCAATAAATGTTTTCTGTGAATATTAGAAAGTGGTGAACCTAGGAAGAGGTTTCATTTAAAAATGTTTATTTATCTCTAGTTATAAGTGAAAATAAAACTGTGCCCACTATCTTTTGATTGGATAGTTTTGGAAAGTTGAAGGTTAAAGGAGACATTTAGCATCCTCTGTCCCTTACATTATTTGACAAATCATGAGTTCTGGAACATTCCTTAGATTTTTTTCCCCCAGCAGAATAATAGATTCTGCAGAGGAGGCATTGCCATTATACCTTTTGCCCAGAAGGAGCTGCTGTGTTGCCTGAGAGGGCAGCTGGCTCACAGAGCAATCAGCTTCAAAGAAATAGGGAGTATTTTGGCTTTGCCCCCCAGCCAACTTCTACAAAGGTTCAGGTGCCCTTGACTATAATAGCTATAACCCATAATGAAGTACTTATTTGATCAAAGACCAATTAGCTCACTGGGAGGAGGAGGAAAAATCCCTGCAGAACTCTGCTTCACTGGCAATTTGGCAACCAAGGAGATGGCAATTTTTGTCACAACAGATCTCAGAAATCAGAAAACTGAATTGCCAAGAAAGTGAAGGTGGACAGAGCATCAATATTAGATTAATTTAGTTGAAGTGGCTTCCCAGTGGATGGAGAGGTTGCATGTAGGTTACCTGTTCACACAATATTTGAAGGACAGGAATACCTACAAGCTGAAAAACAAAATTAATATCAAGTGATAAGACAAGCATGAAGGACCCCATAGTTAGTGGTGAATGGAATATCATTCCATTTGCATCAAGTGTGCAGCAGGCTGTATTCAAAAGTAATTTTCAAATCATGGATCACCTACTGACACTGAATCGTATTCTGAAGAATGCAACAAGACTCTGTGTGTAGCTTCCCCAGACCACGAAGAAACCTTTGACGTGGATGGAAAATAAATTGGTACCGAAAGTGCTGGATTACTGGGTGGGTTGGAGAAAACAAAAATGCATCACCATCAGATGAACAGCAGTTACATTTATGATTAACTGGAAGGATGAACAGAATAGGACACCTAAGGCATTTAAATGTGCTCTTTAGTTTAATCATTTTACACAGAGGGAAACTAAAATTCAGAACTGTTACTCGATTCGGCAACTCATCACAACTGGGATCTAAACTTGTGAGTTCCACCCTTGTGTTCATTCCACTGAACAATATTATCTCCATGCAACATTCATTGTCACATTATCTATCAGTAACATTATATTGATATTACTGTAACATTGCTTTTGAAGGGAGTTAATACAATAAAGGATCAGACTCATAATCTTTATGCCAGAAGGGAACCTCATGATCATCTAGTCTGACCTTATATATTTCACGGGCCATGGAATCTCACCCTCTCACTCCTAGAGTAAGGCTATAACTTATGATGGAGTTACTGAAGTTCTCAATTTTTGATATGAAGATTTCACATTATAGAGTATCCACCATTTACTGTAGTTGAAAGCAGTACATGCCCCCTAATGATGCGGCTAATGATGGCAGAAGGATCTCTGACAATCTGACTGGGGGTAAAGTTCCTTCCTAATGCCGAATATGGTCATCAGTTAGAGGCTACGTTTGTTGAGAAAATAAACAAAACGGCACCCCAAACAGGCACACATGCTGTAAATGCAAATTTATTTTTTATTCTGGCTGAGAGTAACCCTTTTCCTAGTCATTCCATGTGTAGATTATTTCTGCTAACATCAGGAATAACCTTGGGAAGCCTGTGCATATGGGCCATTGCTGAACCAGAGAACATACAAGCTTATCCACATGGATTATGTTGCGCAGGCCTTGTGAATTATAACCCAGAACACTTATCTCTGGGGGGAGAGGGAGCTACCAACACATTGCCATGGTTTTAGGACAAAGATTGCATTGTGTCTATGCGTTTCAAGCATGCTTACTAACTATACAGACACATACAAAGTCTATCTAACTCTACACACAGCTGCTCTGTGAGGATCTGGGGGCTTATGAAATAGAAGAGAAGGAGGATCACTAGAAGGCTCCCAAGTTTTTTTAATTATATTTCCCAGCTCCAGTACACTGTCTGTGGATTGGGCTACATCCAGCCGACACCCGATACAGGAAATGGATATTTTTGCTGGTTGCCTGCTAGAATTTGATAACAACATGATATCACCAATTAGAAGCTCTAGAGGGATCATCTTCATTTCACTGTTATACTGCTTGAGGGTGGACCACTTGATTCTTATCACACTTCTGGCCAAACATGCCTTGCACAGCAATGGAAGTCTCAGCTGCTCTCCAAGTAATGAAGCAGAATGATTGGAACCTTGAACCCTCTAATTATTATGCCCTTTGGATCTTCATTCTTTCTCGTGTCCATATTTGACGCAGTCATCATAGCAGCTTTCACATCTCAGCTTTGTCTCATTTGTTTAACCAGGCATAGTCTTAATTATCTAAACTGTAAATTTAATTTCATTGTGAAGTGCCCTGAGAGGCACAGCATGAAAGATGCTCTGATCGACTGATTTATGCAATGTGTGCCTTCAAGAGATGGAACTTTCCTATTGGTGCAGATTATGATAGTACAAGCACTTTAAATTGAGGCCCAGTGTGACAAGATTTATGCCCCAAAATAAAATATTTTGGACTTCTTTTCTATCTCATTTATAGATCCCTGGGCAGATACAAAATTTGTATCTGCATCTGCAAAAATGAGCTGCAGATATCCACATTGACATCCGTACACTTGGATGGTCATGGATATAAAGCAGATATCCATGAATATGCAGGGTTTGACATACAAACTTTGTATCTACATCCACAAACATGAGCTGAGGATATCCAAATTCACATCCATAGATGCATATATCTGTGAATATAAAGCAGATATTAGTGTATCTGCAGGGCTCGTCTAATTTAGTAACTTAGAGTGCATCTACACAACACCCTGAAGTCGAAATAAGCCTGTCGTGGGGTACACCCCTGGTGTGGGTTGTGCCCCCCCCTTTTAAGGTCACGTTGCCCCTCTCGGGCTCCTAGCTCAGGGCATCCATGGTATTAACAATATAAAGGCCATGCCTCTCTATCAGGGTAAATATGGCACTACCAGTCCCAATATAAATCAATGCTCATCTATCATGGTAAATACGGTACTAACAGTCCCAATATAAAGTGCATGCCCCTCTGTCAGGGAAAATATGGCTTATTATTTAAATCGCGGCTTCATTTCCCTCTGCCGATCAGCCTAATCTACATGGCTCCACTGATGGAGCCATGTAGTTTAGACACACCCTCACTGTTGTCAGTGGGTCTACTGATTGGGTAAGGTACTGCTCAGTATAAGGATACTATTGTCTGACGTTTCATGTTATGGTCATTCAGTAGCCATTGGGATAATTCTGATCCTAAAATATACTGAACACTAACACTCCCATAGAAATTATTTCCCTCTATAAAAGTCCAAGATTAGCATCTGGACAAACTGTGTGTGAGCCATATTTCAGTGTTCCTTCTTAAAGCACTGGCTTTTACTAAATGGGACAAGAGGGAAAAAATGAACAGCTTTCACTTTGCCAAGGTGAATTTTAATTCACCCATTTAAAATCCTATATAATATTTCCTTTTTATCCTCCCCTTAGTCAAAACTATTTCATTTGGTCCACTGTAATGGGTCACTATGAAGAGATTTTACTAGAATGAAGTTCACTGGTAATGGGGTGTCATTTAAATCTATAGAAACCAGATAAAAAGTTGTCTTGTCCAATAAACAGTGACTGAAGACATGGAAAGTACATGCTAATCAGCTACCAGAAAAAGCCAATGGAGAAAAAGATCTTCTGAAAAAGCCCAGATATCACAGATTGTATTTATGTATGATAGGCACATAAAAGAAACACCAGTCCTACTCTAGACTGCAACAGCAGTCATTTAACCTATAATTTAGGTTGGAGAAGGTCTGCTAAAGCTGCTGTCCTGACAAATGAACTCTCTCTCTTCATAAAACTAGGCCACCTCCTCAGTCTAAGCCCCTTCTAGGAGAGCACAGAGTACCACTGAGTATGTTACAATTACTAATTTACACAGAGCAAAGTTGATGCTCCAAATGCTAAATTTTACTTCTATCATCCTAATATCATCTATCATCCTTCTATCATCATTCTAATAGTTCACATCAGAGGAGAAATGCATTTCAAACTATCTTGGTGTAAAGGAGAGAGAAGGGGGGAAAAAAATCCCAAAAGCAAAAAACAAAAATGAAGAGGAGATTTTATCTTGAAAGATCCCCAAGGAAGTAATTATAAAGATCTGGTATGGATAAGGAAAACAGAAGGTCATCTTCAGCTGAGGCCTTGGTAAACCTGAGTTGACAGATTGACAGAAGAGGCATTTTCCCACAGAACTCTGCCTCTGGCCTTAGTGTCAGTGAAGACTTTCCTTATTCATGAATAGAGATTGCTAAAATAAAACAAACCAGTAACGGGGGGGGGGGGGGGGGGGCAGTAACAGTGTAGGAAAAAATTGAAGAATCATTTTTGTCTTCTTCTCCCACTCCACCACCAATGGTTCCTATTTTCTCTTCATCTTTTTGTCAACTTTGGGCCAGAAGTTTACATAAATGCTTTTTGCATTTTATACATTGTGGTTTTGACATTAAACTATAGCAATTAGTCCACTGTTTAATATGCAATATCATTTTTAAAAGCCATCCATGTTCTGCCTATTATCAACGGTCTCTTTCAACCTATAGGAAGAGCCATTCCAACCAATCTTTTTCATAATCTTGATCACAATCATGAGGGAATAGAGCTATTCTGCCCACTAGCTGCCATTTTTACATGAGTTTAAGGAGTGTGTTTTGCAATAATCCAGTGCATGGAAGCAGATCCTGAATAATTGTTTGCAGGCTTTCATCTGAAAAAAAAAAAAAAGGATATAACTTTCTAGAGAACCAAACATAATAAAAGTCACAATGACAGTCCCTGCTGTCTGAACATCCAGAAGATACCTGGGGCCCCCAAAGCCCTGTAGGTTTCAAACTTGTACAACAAAAGGGCATGGAATGAAAATTGTGGGTACAGATAAAATTTTGGTGCTTCCTCCAAGTGTTTCCTCTTGCTACCGACATTGCCTTGAGTGTTAATTCAGTTGACTCTATCTCTCTCTTTGGCTGTGTCTAAACTACATCCCTTTTCTCAAAAAAGGGATGTAAATTAGACATTTTGAAATTTCAAATGAAGCTGGGATTTAAATTTTCCATGCTTTATGTGAATAATGGCGGCCACATTTTTTCAAAATGGGGCTTTTTGAAAGAAAACTATAGGTTGTTTAGATGGGGATCAATCAAAACTAAAACCCTTTTTTGAAAGATCCTGGGCTCCTACAGGGCTTTTGGGGCCCCAGGTATCTTCTGGATGTTCAGAAAGCAGGGACTGTCATTATGACTTTTATTATTTTTGGTCCCTAGAAAGTTATATTCTTTTTTTTTTTCAGATGAAAGCCTGTAAACAATTATACAGGCTCTGCTTCTGTGCATTGGATTAGACACAGCCTATCTCTCAGCCATTTCCCAGTCTCACTTATAGTAACTTGTTCAGCTACATTGGAGAGGTCAGATTAGAATTACAGGCAGTCCCCGGGTTACATGGATCCGACTTACATCGGATCCCTACTTACAAACGGGGTGAGGCAACCCCGCACTAGCTGCTTCCCCCCAGCAGACCAGGGAGACGCGGAGCGGCTTTTCTCAGCAGACACCTCAGCTTGAGAATAAAGGACTGAGGGAAGTGAGGTGTGGGAGAATAAAACTGAGCTCTGGAGAAATGTTTGGTAGAGTTTCCCCTACAATATGTACCAGTTCCGACTTACATACAAATTCAACTTAAGAACAAACCTACAGTCCCTATCTTGCACGTAACCTGGGGACTGCCTGTATATATACACACGTGTGCAGGGCTGGAGCTAAGAGCCACAGTAAGACTCAGAATGAATTGTGTATAGCCGTACATCGTCTGTGTAGGCAATGTAGTTATGATGAAATAATAGCTAGATAGATCACTGAGTTCTCTAAATAGTTATTAGAGGGTTTTCAGCTAATGTTCTGGTCTTGATGCTATACTTTTCTGTTTCATGTAGCAGAAAGGAGCTTAGGTTAGAAGTTCTTCAGCTGCACAATTTATCAACTTCTGCCAGCACTAGATTGCTGAAAACAATATGTGTTTGGTCTGAGTTTCGAGTTATTAATGTTACCCAAACTAGGTGAGGTTTACCTGATTTTATCTTTCATTATATTTTTATGGTACTCCAGCTGTAAATTGTTCTGTAAAGATTTGTATTTTTCCTACTTAGATAATGATATTTCCATACAGATAACATTTGACTTCTTTCACGATAGAATTAGACAAAGTCATACACACTATAGCTCCTGTTCTATAAGTAGATACCTATTGGTGACTCTAACACTCTTAGGGTATGTCTACACTACAGCGCTAATTCGAACTAACGGATCCAGACTAAAAAACTAGTTCGAATTAGCGTTTTGCTAATTCGAACTAGCATGTCCACATTAAGTGGACCCTGAACCGGGGTTAAGGATGGCTGGAAGCAGTGCCGGCAGGGCATCAGAGTAGGACTTAGAGCGTGGAGATGCTGTCTCAGGCTAGCCGATGGCTGTGCTTAAAGGGACCCGAACCCCACCCCGGACAGACAGTTCTCAGGGGTGCCCCGCTTGCAAAGCAGTCCTGGCTTGGATTGCCCGGAGTACCGACACTGGGCACATCACAGCACTCGGCCATCAGACTGGCTGCACTTGCCGCAGGCTGCCATCTGGGGAGAGGGGGCAATTGGGGGGCTGCAGGAGAGCTTCCACCCCCAGAAGCCCACAGAGCCAGCCCAGTCCTCCCTATCGGGGGCTCGTACCCCATTCCTCCCTCACCTCCTTCCACTTACCCTTCCCTAACCCCCCTTCCTGATGTACAAAATAAAGAAAATGTGTGGTCAAAAATAGAATCTCTCTTTATTGAACAAAACTCGGGGAGACTGGGAAAAGGAGGTGGGAGAGGGGAAGAGAGAGTGTGAGAGAGGGGAGGGCAACTAAAATGATCAGAGGTTTGGAACAGATCCCATATGAAGAGAGGCTAAAGAGACTGGGACTTTTCAGTTTAGAAAAGAGGAGACTGAGGGGGGATAGGATAGAGGTCTCTAAAAACATGAGTGGGGTGGAAGGGTGCATCAAGAAAAGTTCTTCATTAGTTCCCATAATAGAAGGACTAGAGGACACCAAAGGAAAGGAATGGGTAGCAGGCTTCAAACTAGTAACAGAAAGTTCTTCTTAACAAAGCAAAGAGTCAACCTGTGGAACTCCGTGCTGCAGGAGGCTGTGAAGGCTAGAACTAGAACAGAGTTTAAAGAGAAGTGAGATAAAGGGATGGAGGTTGGGTCCATGGAGTGGTATTAGCCAGTGGGTAGGAGTGGTGTCCCTGCCCAAGGTTTGTGGAAGGCTGGAGAGGGATGGCACGAGACAAATGGCTTGGTCACTGTCTTTGGTCCATCCCCTCCAGGGTCCCTAGGGTTGGCCGCTGTCGGCAGACAGGCTACTGGGCTAGATGGACCTTTGGTCTGACCCAGGACGGCCATTGTAAGCTCAGGGCTCAGGGTTGGGGGTCTCAGTGGACCACCTTGATTTTCATGCACACCTGCTCCTGGGTGGGCAGGCTGGCAGCTCTCCTACTCTAGACGGCCACTTTCCTGTGTCTAGTGCGGAGGTCGTGGACAAGGTCCACGATGTCCGCACTAGACCAGGCGGGTGCCCGCCTCTTGCGGTCCCGGGAAAGCTCCCTGGAGCCGCCAGCCTGGTCCCGGGAAGAGGGGGAGGGCTCGGGGGCATTGGGTGGCTGGCTCGAGCCATGCCAGGTGCAGGGTCTGCTAGCTGGGTGCTGACAGGCTTGCACCTGGCACGGGCACCGTAGCCAGCCCGTGCCCCTTTAAGGGGTCTGGGGCCGGGAGGGGGGCAATAGAGTTTCCCTGGTGTTGGCCAGAGTGGCCACCAGGGAAAGCTGGGGAGGGCTAGCCTCCCACTAGTTTGAATTAAGGGGCTACACACCCCTTAATTCGAACTAGTAAGTTCGAACTAGGCTTAGTCCTCGTAGAATGAGGTTTACCTAGTTCGAACTAAGCGCTCCTTTAGTTTGAATTAAGTTCGAACTAGCGGAGCGCTAGTGTAGCGCCTATAAAAGTTAATTCAAACTAACATCCGTTAGTCTGAATTAACTTTTTAGTGTAGACATACCCTTACAGAGCCTGAACACTAGGACCCTCCTTATGAAGTGGAAGGGTTTCAGAGTTTGGGCTGCAACCTGAGCCTGAAAATTGACATGATAGCTAAAGAGCTGCTTTGCCTGAGCTCTGTGAGCCTGAATCATCTAGCATGGGCTGATTCAATATAGACATACAAGATTTCTAATGGAGCAGTAATCCGTCTGTGAAGATGAGTGTGCAGGATTGGGAGCCGTGACATATACTTTCTGCTCTCTTGAAACAGGCATCTAGAAACATACACAAAGTATAGTTGTTGCCTTTCTAAATTTTAACACAGAATATTTTCTGATGATATTATAAGCCACACAAAGAAACATCTCCAGCACTGAGTCAAAACCACTTCAAAAAGCTGTTCACAGTGTATCAGATCTTCTGCATTGGAAAAGAAGCTTACTTTACTTTTCAGTAGCATGAAAAGCAATCTGGAAATGCAAGACTATTAATATTTCAAAGTGTTCTGGTGACATAACAAATCATGAAGGTGAAGCTTGTATGGTCTGTGATATTACCAGGAACTCAGGAAGTATGTATGGCCTTTGTCATACTTGGCTATTTTTTATCATATAGAATATATTGATTCAAACATAAATGAAAATGATAAAAAGCTATAAAAATGCAAAACAAGGAAAAAAAACTCCCTTTTGCCTTCTTTCTGATTGTCACTCATGTTCTTTTTCTGTTCTCTGCTCATTTCTTTTTGTACCCTCTCTTTGCTCCATCTTTTATATCCTGAGTTATAGCTCTTCATTCCTCCTTTGTGTTCCTGTCTGATGTTTCATCATTCTGATTAGTGATAAGTAACTGAAGTGGTGCAGACATTTTGTTTGTTCTGAAAGCCACCAATAATTCAGATGCTTGCATGAAGGTTAGCTGCCCTTTCAAGTTTTCTGAGTTCTCTCCTCCATCCCATGCATTTTCTTTCTTTCTTTCTCTTTCTTTCTTTCTTTCTTTCTTTCTTTCTTTCTTTCTTTCTTTCTTTCTTTCTTTCTTTCTTTCTTTCTTTCTTTCTTTCTCAGATGGCAGGATTTGTTCCTAAAAGTTGAGCAAATCTGTGTGAAGTGATATTGATCTAAGACCAGTACTTTCAAAAGCTCATATGGGTCTTGGTAATACAATTCCCATTGCCTGTCAATAAGACTTGGGTTCCTAAATCATTGAATGCTTCTGAAAATCTCACTGGAGACCACTTTAATAAAACTTTTAGAAATGAACAAGTTTTATGTTTTAATTTATTTAAAATCCTTCCCTCTTCCCCCTAGAGTGATTAAGGGAATACGTTTTACCTTTTCTGTGGTGTATTGATAAAAGTATCCCCACATTTAATATAGTATAATTATTTAGTCCCGTTCCCAGTATTAACTGGAAGAGGAGTGATGGACACCCATTGTCAAGGAAAATCAAACACTACAAATCCAAAGGAGTCCTTGAAATCCCAGATTTTCAGCAGGAAGATGAAGGCTTTTATGAATGTATTACAGGAAACATTCGAGGAAGAAACATTGCAAGAGGTCAACTAATAATCTATGGTGAGCAAATGGAATTGTTTTTTATGTAGAATGTGTTAGCATTTGGAAATATTCTGTACAAGAGAAAGATAATGAAGTCCATTAGCCCCTTGAAAGGAGATATCAGTGAAGAATGCAGTTTCAGGTTAAGCTGATTAATAAAAGGATTGGAGCCTTGAAATGACCCCTGAATTACAATTTAAACTTCAGCGAGTACAAGATATTGTGTATTAGTATCAGATTGAAAAATGTAGGCTGTGCCATGCTGCAGCTAAAAAGGTTAATATAAGGCAGAAAGAAATCTCATGTATTTACATGAAACATTAAGGGATAGATAGAAAATTTACTCTCAGCCCATATTATGGGGAGGAACATGTATCTATGATGTCCTGGAGTAACAGAGGAAAAGAACTATGCCCCTCTGATCTATACTAGTAGCAGCTTACTTCACCTACCATACTAGCTTATCTGTGTTGACCAATGTGTTGTGGAAGAAAGTAATTCTCCAGCTAAATCTTGCTACATGCACAGAAGTGGGAAAGAGCAGTCCCACGGAACCAATCCCACTCCTGCTCTGTGAACTAGGATGAAGGAAGCATGCAGAGGATGATCAGTGGGTATCTTTTCACCTTTGTTCTTGTGCAAGGTACATAAAACAAACATTCTTGCTATAAATAGCAAAGTATGGTGCTCATCTATATATGCCAGAAATAATGTAAAAGCGAAGAGATTAAAAAATAAAATGGGGCAATGAGAAATGATGAGCATTCACAGTTCTGCTCCCTGATCCTGCATTTGGCTCTAATTCAGCAGACACTTCTTTCTTTGTTGAAAAAGGAAACTTTTTCATTCTAATGTATAGTTTTTTGGTTTAACTGACCAACTACTAATCTCCAGGTTAGGTCTACAGTAGGGGACAAAGTCAAACTAAGGTATGTAACTCCAGCTATGTAAATAGCATAGTGGAGACCACATGCCTTAGTTCAACTTGCTGCAGCATCCCCACTGTGGACTTCTTCTACTCCTCACAACTCAGTGAAGTCTACAGGAGTGTGATTAGCAGTCGATTTTGCAGCTAAGTTAACTCCTGGGAGATCAATTCCCACAATATCAATCTCCTGGTAAGTGGAGACAGGCCTTCATGCCAAAGCACTGGCTTATGCCGAAAATAGAACTATTTGCTGCTGCTGCTTTAATTGTTGCTGCTAGTGATGCTTTTGGTGGGGTCATTTTGTTCTCACTGTCCAGTTATTTTCATGAAACATGAATAAATGGTTGTATTCAATTTAGCAGATTATTTTGCCAAGACTAATAACTGCAGATTTAATTATATAAATGTAATTAACATTACAAGCTTATTAACTGTACTTTGGATTTTCATTCATAATTGTTTGTAGATTATATCTATCTATCTAACACATTTTTCATGATTTTATAAGCAAGTGGGCATGGTTTGTGTGTGATTTATTTCCTCTTTCTTAATTCCCACACTGTTGCAGAATGTTCTGTTCATATCCTCTACCCTGTGTCTGCGTGGTCTATTTAGACTAAGTTATTTTGGGCTGGAACTGTCTGGTAAACTCTGTTTGTAAAGTGCTTAGCACAAGGGGCTTCAATTTTGGTTAGTCCTTGAGCACGATTGTAGTAAATATTATTCATAATTAACTGTAGTAAATATTATTCATAATTCAGCATGGTCCCCTTTACCAACTTGTTTTTTTCTCACAAATGTACATTCACAATTCCTGGATTGGACTCTAGGAATGGTCTGCATCCATGGATGAATGATCTGGAGATACAGAGTCAGGAGCCAACCAATAACTTGATCTATATTTGGAATTATATCGAAAGTTATTTTGTCAAATATCTGGCTCTGTTTATCCCCTGAAATTATAACAATGATCTTTTTTGTTACTTAAGGCAGGGCTGTGATGGGCCTTTACACTGTAATGTAAGATGGTATGTGCACAAAAAGCATCTCTGCCAAGGGTCCCTTACAGAGACTACAAGCCTCTTTCAAAAGAGGCTTTTTCGAAAGAATCTTTTGAAAAAGCCTCTTTCAAAAGAGAGTCTAGACTGCAACCTCTTCTTTCGAAAAAGTGGCTCACTTTTTCGAAAGAGCACCCAGGCAGTCTGGATGCTCTCTTTCGAAAAAGCCCTGTTTGCATTCAAGAACACCTTTTTTCAAAAGAGAACTTTCAAAAAAAGGCGTTCCTCCTCATAAAATGAGGAGTACCGTCGTCAAAAGAATAGCCGCGTTCTTTCGATTTAATTTCGAAAGAACTCGGCTATAGTCTAGACGCAGGTGTCAGCCGTGTCTGGCTACAGCAGGTGAAGTTTTTCGAAAAAAGTCTACTTTTTCAAAAAAAAACCCTGCAGTCTAGACACAGCCCTTGGAGAGCACAGTACTAGCTCCCTCTGTATTCCTCTGGGGGATGCATATCATCTCAAGGAAGGCAAACAGTGGTGAGCAATAGATAAGTTGTGCTCCTGCTGTCCTCTGTGGGAATCTCTGGAGCAGGGTCAGCAACCAGGGAGAGAAGGTCCTATCATCTGGCATAGTCCTCTTGTCAGCAAAGAGCTCATACAGGAATAACTCCGGGTGCCCCCCTTCCCAGGAATGCAGTTTATTATGTATTATTACTACTATTATGTTGTCAGTACTTCAGAGTCTCAGTCATAAACTAGGACCCTGGAGGGGCAGAAGAGGGGTGACAGACTCACTGGGCCCATGGGCTCCACATTCCCAGAAGGGGCAGTGACTTTGGCAGAAAGGGCAGAGTTGGGGGCAGCCAGCTCTCAGCACTGCCTGAAGCATCTGTATCATGCATCTCTTTCCCTGGCAGCTGCCAGAGCTGCACGCTGTTCGGTGCTCCATTGGTTGTTTAAAGGGCTTAGGAGCCCCAGGACCTTTTGAATTGCTTCCTCCCCCCTTAACAGGCCTGCCAGGACATTATTGTGCTAGTCACTATACAAACACAGGACAAATAGATGATCCCTACCTCAGAGAGTTTATGGTCTGAGTGTAAGATGAAAAGATAAGAGATGAAAACGGACAGACTGGTGAGTACAAGGAAACAGTGAGGCAATATTGGTCCACATGATAGACTGTAAGCTGAGCAAACCAAAAGCCATGCTTCTGTTTACAATGCTTTCCATTTTTTTGTCTTGTTAATACAGCTCTCCCTGAATGGGATAAAAAAATCCAAAATGCCTATCTCTCTCTCTATGACAGCTTGTTTTGGGAATGTAAGGCAAGTGGAAAACCAAGTCCCTCCTACAGTTGGTTAAAAAATGGTGAACCTCTTATGCCAGAGGTAAGATGCAACATTTTTTTACATTGTTTAGCATTGGCTGTTCTAAAAAATAAAACCCTACTCATGTTGGGTACGTCTAGACTACAGACTTCTGTCGACAAAGCAACCTGCTTTGTCGACATGGTAGTGTGGACGCAAAGGACAGTTTACATTCAATAACACCTTCTGTCGACAGAGACTCTGTCGACAAAAGGCGTTATGCCTCGTAAAATGAGGTTTACCAGCGTTGACAAAACTGCTGAGTTCTGTCAACATTATGTCGACAGAACTCAGCGGTAGTGTGGACGCAGGTATAGTTTTGTCGACAAAAGTCCACTTTTGTCGACAAAACCCTGTAGTCTAGACACACCCTTTGGGAGGATGTGGTAAAGACAAGGACTTTAAGAGGGTTAAAAAAGAGCTAGATAGATTCATGGGAGTTAGGTCCATCAATGGCTATTAGCCAGGATGGGTAGGAATGGTGTCCCTAGCTTCTGTTTGGAAATAGATGACAGGAGAGGGATCACGTGATGATTACCTGTTGTGTTCCCTCCCTCTGGGGCATCTGGGATTGGCCACTGTCTGCAGACAGGATACTGGGCTAGATGGACCTTTGGTCTGACCCAGTATATCCGTTCCTATGTTCTTATTATTGTTGTCCTTGTGAAGTGGAAATATCAAGTCTGTCTTTGAAGATGTTATTTACAGACTGCCATTTTCTAATGGTATCCTTTTAATGAAAGAGGGATAAAATAAAGTCTTACTAATATTGTTCACAGCACTTACAGTGCATTGTAAATGGAATATTTTGGGAAACAAAATGTTGAATGCTATTACTCAATTGACTAAATGGATAGTTTAAAGGTGAATATTCACTATGTCTCAGAACTATGCTTGTTGAAAACATCTTAGAATGCTGCCTTCCACCCTAGGGTTTATTCTATAACACAGGCCCACGGTTTAACAAACCACTTCTCTCTGACCACATAGCTGGTCATCTCTATGTTATTTCTGCTTGTGTGCAAATGATACTTCATTCTTCATTTTGTCTGACTAACTAAGAAAAAAGTCATCTCAGATGTGGGTGGAGGGGGAATTCAGCTTCTCCATGAACTGCTTGCATTACTTTTTAAAAGGGTTTTATATTCATAGGATGTCTGCTAAAAAGAAAAAAAATACATTGAGAGGATAGCAAACACCCTGTAGGAAGAACTAAATATGCGGAAGATATCTGTAGTCAGACACTTGAGGGAAAAAAGTGGATAAGTAATGGGATGTTGTTAATTAGTTAGCAATATATCAGCTATATTACTCCAGGCTACGCTCTCATCAAATTTTCAATATAATCAAAGTTGGGCTGGGTTAGTACTTGGTTTGTAGACCTCTGAGTGGAAGGAAAAAGCAGAATGCCAAGAAAATGTTTTTGCTGTCTCAATAGGTGGCACTCTTTCCTATGCATCTATGTAATAACAAGAGGACATCAAACAATCTCTGAAACTAGCATTATCTTTAACTATTAAGAAGTTACATGAAATACATTGATTAGTTCAGAAATGTACATTTTATTTCAGATGCATACAGTATTTCAGCTGGGGATTCTATTACATGCTATAATACTATACGGTTCACTCTAAATTCTATGAAGGCAATCTAGACAGTCTAAAGAAATATAATAAAAAAACAAATCTGTTGTTTCCAGACTGGCATTCCAAGATGGAATTTATATTCTGTTGTTGTGTGTTTCTTTGTCACTGATTCATTTTGGAGAGAGTGCTCTCTCTTGCTTTTTGGTATTCTACTTTAAAGTGTGGCTTTTATTGTCCCTGGAGGATAGCAATAGTAAGACTTGAAATATTTGGTTTTAAGTTATGTTAGTCGTACAGAGCCAGTTTCATTGTGTGCTGAGGAAAAGTGAAGGAAAAATTGCTTAAAGCATAGAAACAAAAATATGGGCCAGATTTATTCATAGTGTTTCTATGTGCATGTGTGTGTTTGAGGGAGGGGAACTTTTTGTTTTGTTTTTATTGTTGTTTTTACTTCATCATCATCGTACCATTGATTAAATTGGCCCCGTAAAAGCTGAAATTGAAGGTAAGCATATCCAGCTTCCACTAGATGATTTATGCTGGCTGCCAGTGGGCAGAGCTGTCCCATCCATAGGATGAATCGGGACAGCTGCCCTAAACCCTGCACTTTTGGGGACCCAACGGTGGCCATCCCAACCGTCCAATGATGGGAGAGACTGGGGGATTATGGGAGCCACGCATCGGACACCAGAAGGGGTCACCTTCACCCCGCCCCCACTCACCACATGGGCATAGGCAACCTTCTTCATCCCCAGCTGCACCACCCTCTCCCAGCCTGCTGTGCCACGCCTCTCCATGGCGGTGGGAAGCAGAGAGCTCTGGCTTCAAGGCATTCCACTTCTTGCCACCACAGAGAAGGCTGAGAGATGGAAATGTGGTACGACAGAGCAGGCTACCAAACCACTCCAGCTCCTGCTGCTTACATGGTAAGTAGGGGGAGGGTGGCCCTGATATTGCTCCATGCCAGGCCCTGGTAATCCACCTGGGTTGTGTTGTTCAGGGGAGGAGGCAAATGGGCAGATTGGGGGGCAGAGCAGAGATGGGGCTTGTGGAGAGGATGGGGTGGAGGCAGGGCCAGCAGTGAGGGGGGTTGCCTTGAGACTCCTGCCTTTGGTACTGCAGGGGGTTGCCCAGGTTCTGCACCCCCCTTGGGATCGTCCTGCCTATGGGTTTCCAGGTGGCGTTTAAGGTGATGACTGTCCTTTAAAGCCATTATTGACTTGAGACCTGTCTAATTAAAATATTTAGTAATGTACCCTTGAATAATTAACTGTAGGTATGGACCCAATAATTGGATAGACAACAGTTGTGTTCACACATGGGCTGTGTCTACACTGGCATGAATTTCCGGAACTGCTTAAAATGGAATACTATTCCGTTTTCAGTTTTTCTGGAAAAGGAGTGTCTACATTGGCAGGCTGCTTTTCCGGAAAAGCCCTTTTTCTGGAAAAGCATCTGTGGCCAATGTAGACGCGCTTTTCCGGAAAAGAGCCCCGATCGCCATTTTCGCGATCGGGGCTTTTTTCCGGAAAAGACTACTGGGCTGTCTACACTGGCCCTTTTCCGGAACAGTGTTCCGGAATAAGGACTTATGCCCGAGTGGGAGCAGAATAGTTTTTCTGGAATAGCGGCTGATTTTGTACAGTAGAGCGTCGTTGCTTTTCCGGAAATTCAAGGGCCAGTGTAGACAGCTCGCAGCTTATTCCGGAAAAGCGGCTGATTTTCCGGAATAAGTGGCCCAGTGTAGACACAGCCATGGTGTATATCATTAAATGATCAAAAGTGGGAGGACTAAATATTCATATTAATGGAATAGAATCCAAAACCCTCTCAAATTTTATTCTGATTGTGCAGATCTGGTTATTTTCATATGACTCATGCTGTAAATGTACTAGGCAATATTATCAAGTCTTCTGGACACCTGAAATATTTAACTGGTGATAGACAGGTTTTCAAAAACAATAGTTTTTGCCTACCTGTATTCTCTGTCTCAATCTCAACAGCTGCTCCTCTGTGTGGCAATTTGTGAGCTTTAGCAGGACATGTGCAGGACATGTGGCACTGTATAGTGTCCTGCAGGCGAGGTGGCAATTTTCAACATATTGTTATTTGTGGTTTATAACAAATAAAAAAGGAAAAAGCTAGAATATAATGAGAATATTGACAAACATCCTGTTAGTTCCATGATTAAACAAAAAACAAGGGGGAGAGTTTATTGGGCGGGAATGAGATAAAAAGCAAGGAAAGAGGAGAAACACTGAAGAAGGGCAAAGGGAAAGGAGAGGGGTGAAGGAGAAATGAAAGAAGCAGGGGGGCAGGTGGAGTGAGGCTGTGATACATGACCGCTAAGGAGGGCATGTAGGAGAGGCTATGTTAGGGGTTGCAGCAAACAGCCAATCAGCAAAGGGTGAAGAATTTCCAAAGTAAAAACTGAGAAATGGAGCCTGTAGACATCAAAAAGGTCCTTAACACAACTGCCTCTGTATCTGCTCCTGCCTGCTGAGTTTCTGTAGCTTTTCTCTTCCCCAAGTCCACATGGTTGGAGGGGAAGAGTAGGCTATCGGTTTTACTGCCACTGGGGAGGAGTCTCCCTGTAAGTTTCTGTCTTCCAGGTGCTAAAAGGGTAAATCCCTTAGGGTCTCATTTTCTACCTCCTCTCATGGTGCAGCTCTCCCTGCTGCAGCTGCTTCTGTGTCTGCTTCCTGTTGAAGTGTAGCCCTGTAGCTCCCAATGCAACAATGCCTTTAAACAATGAGATTTCAGCATGTGTCCACAGTTAAACATATGTTTAAGTGCTTTGATGAACTGGGATTTTAAAATTAGAACAGGGTAAATAAATTATTTGGATTGCTGGTAATTAAAAAAAAAACTTGGAAAACCCCTCATTTCAGGGGAAGCTATAAACATTTGTTTTAAATGTTTGTTTGGAAACCCCAAAAATTGAACATTTTAGTTTGAGGGAATCAAATGTTTTGATTTCAAAAGTTTTATATATTTATTTAACAATAAATTGAAGAAAGTTTCTAAATGAAAGGTAATTTAAAATAGAAAAATTAAAATGTTTTGTAATTTGTTAATTGTTTAAGTGAATCAGTCCATTTTTTTACAGATTTGCAAAATATTCTGGTGTGCTAAATCTGAATTTTCAGCAAAAAGAAGTTTCATGTGAAACTATTTGTCCATCTACTGTGATATCATGATAACCATCATTAATCTGTATTCTAAGATATATATATATTTTAGCTGGGCTACTTGGCTTCCTCATTTTTTATTTCATTTTTATAGTGTTTTAATAAGCATTCAAAGATAACAGAATATTAGCTTCTAACTCATGACCATCTGTTTTTATATTCACCTCTTCAAACAAATGTTTGCTTGTTTTTCCTTTGGTAGGAGAGAATTCAAATAGAAAATGGAACTCTTACCATAACTATGCTGAACATGACAGATTCTGGCCTCTATCAGTGTGTTGCAGAAAACAAATACAATACTATTTATGCCAATGCTGAGCTAAGAGTGATAGGTAAGTAAACAGACCATTAAAAAACAGATAGTAACTAGAGTGTAAAATTAATTTCAAAATTTTGAAAACATAGAAAATGAAGAGACTTGACTGAATATTGCAGAGTCAGCTTTTGTGGACTTCTATTTCAATTCCACAAGGCTGTTCAGTTCATATATGTTTGTATCCCTTACTATTCACAAACATTTGTCCAAACATGTTTTGTTTGCGTGAATGTTTGGGGAACGGGTGTTCTTTGTTGGTATTTTCAACATGCTGGGTGAACAGCATTTCTGTGTGTGAACAAGGGCACTTATTGGGTGTTATTCCTTTCTTGATATTATTTGATTTCTGCAATTTAAAAACATCAGTCATCATTTCAAGGGAGCAAAACCAATGTCATGTGACTTAAGCCAACAGCAGTTAGTGCATATAATCTCAATATGAATTTCAGCAACACCCATGGGCTACAATTTGTTCACATATGATGAGTCCCACTTGGAATCATAGGGCTGGAAGAAACTTCAGGAGATCATCAAGTCCAGCCCCGTGCCTAAAGCAGGACCAGCCCCAACTAAATCATCCCAGCCAAGGACTTTGTCAAGCCAGGACTTAAAAACCTCTAGGGATGGAAATTCCACCCCTCCCTAGATAACTCATTCCAGTGCTTCACCACCCTCCTAAGAAAATAGTTTTTTCCTAATATCCAACCTAGACCTCCCCCACTGCAACTTGGGACCATTGCTCCTCATTTTGCCATCTGTCACTACTGAGAACAACCTACCTCCATCCTCTTTGGAACTCCCCTTCAGGAGGTTGAAGACTGCTATCAAATCCCCACTCACTCCTTTCTTCTGCAAACTAAACAAGCCCAACATTCTCCAAAAACTTCCTGGATTGTCTGTGTACTGTTGTATTGGTCTCCCAACAGATGTTAACCTTTCCAAATACAACCTCCAGTCACACAAAGTCTGTACAGATCTTGTGATGCTCCTCTCTGCAAGATTAAATTTCACCCATGAATTGTTTGATAAAAATCTGTGAATAATGAATGGATTTCAGAAAACAGAATGAGATCCTGTGGAAAAAAATGGAATTGACAAATATATTAGCTATGAATAATCTACACTTTAGTAGTGAATAAAATGGACAAGATTCAGGCTTAATTCTGCTCTAGCTTTTACTACGTCTGCATTGCAGCTGAGCATATGATTTGTAGCTCATGTGGACATGCCCATTTTAGCTTTAATCCAACTAATTTTCTAAAAATAAATTGAAGATGGAGGAGTGTGGTCCTTATCATGGGCTATGCCAGTCTGCTTGAATCCATCTAGGTATATTCTCCCTATACAGCCTATTAGAACTCTGCTAAATCACTTCCTTCCTAATCTAACACAAACCTTCTGTCCAGTTCTCAGAGACTTTCCTAAATAAAGGCTACTAGGAATAACATAGAAAGCTGGGTTGTTCTAATCCTTTTTGTTTACAGATGGACAAAATTCACACGACAATATAAATACAAGGCCACTAAATGGATTTAAATTCGTAGAGTGCAACTAGAAATCTTTAATCCAAATCTTCAAAGGCAAAGAAGGCAATTGGACTTAATTTCAGAAAATTAATTTACTTTGTCAACTATGTCATGAAGTTTTTTCATTTTTTTCTTTTCTTTTCTTTTTTTTTTTTTAAAGCTTCAGCCCCGGATTTTTCCAAAAATCCTGTGAAACAAATGTCAGTAGCTCAAGTTGGGGGCGAAGTTACCATTGAATGTAAACCAAACGCTTCTCCCAGGGCAGTAGTTAACTGGAAAAAGGGCACCAATGATCTGCGACAAAATAAAAGGTACTTCGGTCAACTGATTGCTGGGATTTGTTTTTTTTATTTTGGTTTGGTTTGGTTTGGTTTGGTTCTGTTTTTTTTTAATTTGTTTGTTTGCTTGTTTTTAGTTTTCTGGTATTGGAAGAACATCAATTGACTGTTACTTTTGACAGCTCGTTGCTGGAGCACACTGATGCTGTAGGCCTATTCATTATGAGCTCTAGCCATACAATTGTAGATAGAAAGTTGATTGACAACGAAACTGGGTTAAAGACACTTGGAATGTATGCTTTGCTTTCTTGAACAGTTATATCACTGCAGTATTCTCTGTGCCATCTCTTCTTACCCTATGCAAAGCCTGATTGAATGCACTTCTAATAAAGAAGATCATTGGAGGTTTGAGTGGATGAAATCCTCCTCAGAACTCCAGATGAACTGCATGGTAGCTATAGAGACAGCACAGCAGCCCATGATTACATTACTCTCCATGGTCTATGCTTTTAATCCTTAAGCAAGGAGATTTTGCCTGTGGAACAGGAAAGTGGTAGAGTAATTTGCATGTGCTGGCTCTTCTGCAGCAGTCCTGCACCCCAGCCTCCTTTGTTCACCAAGAGCCAACCATGTTCAAGCCTGCCTGACACACTGAGTCATAGTGTGGATGGCTACTGAGTTGTTTATTTTTAGTAAATCAAATTGAGCAGACTTAGCATGAGACTGACAACTTGCTCTGGAAATCATGCCTCCAGCTGCAGTGTAGACATACGCTAAGACTTTAAGGAGAAATCTACCTAAGATTTTCAATGATCCATACAAGGAAAAATCTCTTTCTCCTCCCCTCCCCCCACTTCAGAGTTAACAAATTAAATCTACTATCTATACTTATAGTACATACTCATAGGCATTCCACACACAAATGTGCAATTACTCCAAATTCAATATTGCAGTTGGGGATAGTGGTGTTAAGTGTAGGAAAAGACGGCCAGATTTTCTATTGGTTTGTATTTTGTTTCCACCGTTAGTGAGTGAGTGTAAAATGCTAACATAGAAAAGAGAGCATTTTGCATCTGTTATCCACAGGTGTAAATCATTACTCAAGAGAAAGTCAGTAAAGAACCTGGCCCAGAGACTGTAATATAAGGTGCTTTTACAGAACAGAGATTCCTAATAATTTTTTCTCTGAGACAATAGCAGAAGAGCTATCTTTAAATTATGGGGAAAACTTTCAGCTATTACTTATCATGAATATTGTTTTAATTGTATATTATACAATGTTTACAATATTTACTGTTATATTATACAAAATGTTGAAATAAAACCTCATTAAAATGCTACAGCTATAGGATGCATTTCACAGACACTGACTGGGCTTTCTTATATACAGCAGTAAAGAGATAAATGCGGTCTAAACTTTTCTATGTCAAGACCTGCATTGGCAGTGTGGGTCCAGTGTGATTTGCATGTGCATGTGCTATGCATGCACACAGCCATAATATTAACTTGGATATAAATGTTCCTTGATAATATTAAATTATTACTAGTAATTATAACTATCTTGTATTTATGGACCTCCATTCTGAGGGGCTCCAGGCACCCTTCAAAAATAAACCACAGAAGTATAATTTCAATGACAATGGGAATGGTTGTATGTTTGAATTCACCTATATAATAACACCCTCAACTTCCTCCTATGCAGTTACAGTGTATCGTTTGGACATAAAGTAACATAATAATCAACGTTCAATCTTTTGCAAATTGCTCTTTCCCTTGATTGTTAAATCATAAAGTAGTTAGTGCCACAATTTTAAAGACAAACTCTTCCAGAAGTTCCATAGAATGTGAAATAGCATACAGAAAATGAAGGGACTTGAATAGGTGTTTTCTCCTCACCTAGCAAAATCATATGCATCTTTACTTATAAAGGGGGGGGGGGACATCCGCTCTAGCTTTTTTGTGTATATTTGAATTCTAGCAGAACACATAAATCTGAACTATTTTAAATAAAGGTTACCTGAGTTCTCCATCTATTTTATTGTGCAGCATTTATAATCTCCATGGATTCCTTTGCTAACCTTTTTGAATTGCTGGCTGGCATATTATCTGGGAAGAAATATCTTTCACAGTTCTGACAAGAATGTGATGATGGACAAGTTGCTAAATAAGTTAAACCACATAGCTCCTTTAGGATGATCTAGACAAATTAAATCCTTTGTTAAGGAGATGGGGTTACCAAATCTGTGGAGAATATTTTGCCCTAAAGCAGAAAAGATTTTCACCTCCCTCCCCATCCTTGCTCATGATTTGATCTATTTCTGAAGGCTATGCATAGATTTATCATCTGCAGCAATTCCTTTTTTAATATCACATGGTCTGAACATGTTGCCTTTTATGTATTGTATCTCCTACATGTAAAAACGAAGAGGTTATTAAGCAGTGCTGGCTAATCAACTGAGATCTACCTTCATGTTCTATCTATAAAAGTATAGCTGTTTACTCAAATTGTGAAAAATGAAGAAATGGTAGGGAGAGGGAATAGTGATTTGCATCTCAGATAAAGCAAGATAAGCAAGACTTATCTGAAATCTAGACTTTCATCCTGCATAACAAGTCATTAGTAGCTGTGCCATTGACCTCAATGATGCAGAATCAGGCCCTAATGAAAATCTTGCTATATGTTAAAAGTTATTTTCAGCTGAAACAAGTTGGTAGATGGGAATCTTATTTCAGTTTGATCATTTGTCAAAGTATCTGTTTTCTGTATAAAATGTGTAAACACACACGTTGTGTGTGTGTGTATACACACAAATACACATGTATGTGTTTACATATATATATTGCTAAATCTTCACTTATAGATACAGGAAGCCTGCTGAGGGAAAACACAGACATTAGTTAATAAAGCAAAAGGAAGGAATAGATTACAGTCAGTAATCTAATTACTCATAATTAGCAATAACAATATTCATAATATTATAACTCCAGATATTTTTGTAGTTTTATTTCTTTAGGAAACAGTGAACAAAATCTTGAAAAAAGAAGAATTAAATTCTGTCTTTTAATAATCTAGCTAAACAAAACTTAAACAACTGAACAGATGTTGTAATTGCAGACTCGTATCACTGCCTAATAAAGATTATTCAGTCATTGCTAAAGTCTTAGAGCTGACCTTTGGAGTCTTAAACTCAGAGCTGTGCCCATTCCCAACATGGTGACCCAGAAAGTTTCATTAAGGATTTCAATCTGCTTATACCAAGGTATTGCCTTTGAACTATGCCACCAGCCTTCAAAGCAAATGGGTTCATCCATGATTTGGATGCATAGATGCTCTAATCAAAACCAGAGCAAATTGTGTCAGACAAAGTGGTGTTCTGATGGTCACACATAAGAGCAGTGGCAGAGAAGCAGACCCCAGGGTTCCTGACACCTAGATTAGTAAGCCAGGGAATAGATCAAACTACCTTATGCATCAACTGCTTGAAGTGAGGGGACTTTCTGTATGACTACATCTACACTGCACGCTTATTTCAAAATAGCTCATCTACACTGCTGGGAAGCCTCAAAATTAGTCCGGGGCAGTTTTCCCTAATGTAGATGTGCTGTCTTAGTTTAGAACCCCAGTAGGCACTGCAGAGGAATAACTTAGAATAGCCCCTCACCAGAGCCATTTTGAAATAGCAGCCGTGGAGTGTCTGCACATACCTTATTTTGAAATAACTATTTTGGAATAGGCATTATTCTTCATAGAATGAGGTTTACAGATTTCAGAATAAGCTGTCCGTTATTTCAAAATTATTTTGAAATAATGGAATGACTGTGTAAACACGTGCATTGGTATTTTGAAATAACACTAGTTATCTTGAAATAACTATGCAGTGTAGATGCACCCCTATGCGAGCTTCTGTACTGGCGTTATAGTTTTACATGGGAACAACCTTTCTCACTATCAGAGGGGTAGCCGTGTTAGTCTGAATCTGCAAAAGCGGCGAGGAGTCCTGTGGCACCTTGTAGACTAACTGAAGTGTTGGAGCATAAGCTTTCGTGGGCAAAGACCCACTTCGTCAGACGCATGTCTGCATCTGATGAAGTGGGTCTTTGCCCATGAAATCTTATGCTCCAACACTTCAGCTAGTCTATAAAGGTATGTCTGCACTATCACCCTAGTTCGAATTAGGGTGGTAATGTAGGCAACCGGAGTTGCAAATGAAGCCCGGGATTTGAATTTCCCGGGCTTCATTCGCATAAAGCCGGGTGCCGCCATTTTTAAATGTCTCCTAGTGCGGACTCAGTGCCACGCGGCTACACGCGGCACGGACTAGGTAGCTCGGACTAGGCTTCCTAGTCCGAACTACCATTACTCCTCGTTTCACGTGAAGGAGTAACGGTAGTTCGGACTAGGAAGCCTAGTCCAAAATACCTAGTCCGTGCCGCGTGTAGCCGCGCGGCACGGAGTCTGCACTAGTGGACATTTAAAAATGGTGGCGCCGGCTTTATGCAAATGAAGCCCGTGAAATTCAAATCCCGGGCTTCATTGCAACTCCGGTTGCCTACATTACCACCCTAGTTCGAACTAGGGTGGTAGTGTAGACATACCCTAAGGTACCACAGGACTCCTCGTTGCTTTCTCACTATGTTTTGGCACTTTTGACTTCAGCTTTCTCTAACAAAATGTTCAATGAACACGTGAACCTACAAAATAGTTGGGCTTTATGTTTTTTCAGTTTGGGAGCCGGTTTCAGTTTGTTCTCACTTATAGTTCTTGATCCTCCTTTAGTAGGAGATTTTCTTAACTTTGATGATTCCCTTTCACCCAGTATCTTATCAGCATGTGTATGCTTGTAAAGAAGAAAGTTCATTTCCCCTTCTAGTTTGAAAGTGAGCACTAGCATTAACAGTCAGAACAGGTTTAGATATCTTAGGCAGCATCACTGTAAATCAACATGAATACAGATTATGCTTATCTCTTTGTGACATTCTAATTTGACTTAGGGAACCAATGGAACTGAATCCACATCTGCTAAATTTGATTAATCACTTCAGTTTCATTCTTAGCTAACAAGTGAAGTGACAGAAATCGAATGCATAGATTTGCCTGCCTGTTTCCAGTGCTCATGTATTGCTTGTTCTGGAATCATCTACTGTACTGAGATATGAAAATGCATGCAAAATCTCAGATTGCTCGATAGAATCACTTTGATTTTTCTACTGGCAGAAAACACTAAACATTGAACATACTCTGCAACCCTGACAACAAACATAATCATTACATCTCTTTCAGGAGAATGCTGGCAACAGTAATGAGTATTTGTGTTTTAAAATTATATTTCCCTCTCTGTGCATGGTGGCTTCTCTCTCTACATGGCTGGATGGCCAATAACGTTTTGTGACAAAAACATGTAAGAAAAAGAGATTTATAAGCCTTGAGAATCTATTTATCTGTTAATGACTCTTCTATTTGCAGTAAATTATAAACAATCCTACAAATAGTTGTGCACATGCTTAACATTGCACTTCTGAATAGCGTCTCAGTGGGTCTTTTCGCAAAAACTGAGCATATGCAGAAGTGTTTGCAGAAACAGGGCCATTTGTCTAACAGCACAGAATGGGGGAACCTAAAGACACTGACATCAAAATCCAAAGACCAAGACAGAGGCCAATTGTTCCAAGTTTATTTTAACCATATTTATTTGTCTCTAGGTTCAATCAATTTTTTCTCTCTATCAATCTCTCTTTCCATTATGATAAGTGAGAGGATTACAAAGTGGAAGGAGCAATAGATCTGCATGGAATGGTGGGGTTCAGGGAGACTGAAAAACTCCAGTCAAGATTAAGGTTAAAGGTATAACAGGGTTAAAAAAAACTAGGTAAGTTCATGGAGTATAGGTCTATCAATGGCTGTTAGCTAAGATCATAAGGGATGCAACCCAATGCTCTGAGCCTAAATCTACACTGAGCTGTTTCATGCAAGAAATATGAAAATGAGGCAAAGTGTGGAATATCAGTGCACCTCATTTGCATAATTAATGAGGCCGCTTTTTGCGCAAGAGGCTTTTGCACAAAAAGGAGCCATCTACACAGCTCATTTTTGCGCAAAAACTCTTCTTGCACAAGAGCCATGTAGATGGCTCCTTTTTTGAACAAAAGTCTCTTGCGCAAAAAGTGGCCACTCATTAATTATGCAAATGAGGCATGGCGATATTCCTTGCTTCACCTCATTTGCATATTTCTTGCGCAAAACAGTGTAGTGTAGACATAGCCTGAGTGTCTCTAGCCTCTGACGGCTAGAACCTGGGAATGAATGACAAGGGATGTATTATTCAATGACTGTCTGTTCTACTCATTTCTTACGAAACATCTGGCATTCACCACTGTTGAAAGAAAAGATACTGGGCTAGATGGACCATTGGACTTACCAAATATTGCCTTTCTTATTTTCACTAATGGCTGAAAGCTGACAAGAGATAAAAGAGATTCATATACCCCAAGGCCATTGTGATCCTCTAGTCTGACTTCCTCTATTACAGAGGCCTTAGAAATTCCCCAAATAATTGATGAGTATGGCTTTTTATTTAAAAAAATCCAATTTTGTTTTAAAAATTGCCAGTGATGGAGAATTCACCCTGAACCTGGTAAATAGCTTCCGATGGTTAATTTCCCTGTCAAAAAAAAAAAAAAAAAAAATTTCAGGATGATTTTTTTCGCTCCAAATTCTAGCCAATGGATTTTGTTATACTTTCTCTGCTGGAATGAAGAGCTCATTATGAAATATTTCTTCCCCATGTAGAGCCTTATAGACTGTAATCAAGTCACCCCTTACCCTTCTCTTTTAATCATTGAGTCTATCATTATAATGCATGGTTTCTAATCCTTCAATCATTCTTGCTCGTCTCTAAAACTTCTCCATTTTTTCCAATGCCTATCTTGAATTGTGGACATTAGAGCTGCACAGTGTTCTGGCATGGTAGCACCAGTGCTAAATTAAGAGGTAGAAAAAACATTCTACTCTTATTTGAATTGTTCCCCATTTATGCATTCAATTATCACATTAGCTAGCCCTTTTGACGGCAGTTTCACATTGGACGCGCATGTTCTGCTGATTACATCCCCCAAATCTTTTTAGTACCCATACAATGAATATAAATATACTCTTTGTTCCTAGATCTACACATTTATATTTAGCTACATTAAAAGGCGTATTGTTTGCTTGCACCCATTTTACCAAGCAATCATGTTCACTCAAACGTTATTTACCATTCTTCTAATTTTTCTGACATCTGCAAACGTCATCAGTAATAATTTTTTGTTGTCTTCTAGATCATTGATACAAATATCAATAAGTATAGGGCCAAGAACTAATCCCCGAAGGACTCCAATACAAACAACCTCCATTTACAATTTTCTATGTACAATTACATTTTGAGATCTATGAGTCAGCAAGCTTTTAGTCCCTTTAATGCATGCTTTGTTGATTTTATAATGCTCTAGTTCTTTAATCAACATTCTGTGTGGTATACGTTGAAACACTTTAAATAAATCTAAGTATATTACATCAAAATTATTACCTAGAGGAAAGGTATCAAGTTATATTGAGGGATCTATTTTCCAAATTGATGTGCCTCCCCTTTAATTCTTTATTAATTGAATCACATACTAGCTACTCCACTATCTTGCCTGGGATCAATGTCACACTGAATGGCCAATAATTCTCCCAGTCATCTTCTTTACTCTTTTTAAATATTGTCATAACATTGCCCTTCTTTCACTTTCCTGGAACTTCTCCTGTGCTCCAAGATATATTGAAAATCACCATAAATGGTTTAGCAAGTTCCTCAGTCAGCTCTTTTAAAACTCTTGGCATTCAAGTTATCTGGCTCTGCTGATTTTAAAATGATTAACTTTAGTAGCAGTTATTTAATATCCTATTGAGATACTATAGAAAGAAAGGAGTGTTTTTGTATGACATGACTACATCATTCTACCCAAATACAGTACACAAATATTTACTGATAATAGAAGAATGAGCAGGGATAGGAAAAGGAAGAAGATTATCTTGTTGATTTTATCACTTTTGTTTCATTGTCCCCCTTTCTTCCTTTGCTGTTTTCTTTACAGCTGAAGCCATTCCACTGAAATATAATGAGAATGCTGAATTGAATGCATGTAGCATCTTGACCCAAAAAATGTTAGCAGGCAGCTAACATAAAAATAACAGTGCAATAGAAAGCAGTAGGCAAAGAGCCTTTTCTTCTACTTCCCCCTCCTTAGAGAGCTTCGTAACGGAACAAGCCAATAAACCTAATTTCATCATCTGCCACCGACTTCTTAATGTAACGCATTTAGTACAGTAGCTCCTGTGAGCATCAGGTAGGCAAATGAACCATATGTTCTCATGCTTAAGGAAGAATGACAACCTGCATAATAATCAACATATTACAATTTACCTTCTGTATGTTGTCGTTGTAAAAAAAATGTTCATATTGAGCTCCTGGGAACCTTGTTAAGGTGAGCTATACCAAAGGGGATGTGGTACATTCTGAAAATGTCCCAAACAATCTGCCACTTGTACCATTTTATATGGAGCTGTAATAAGCTCAAATCCTGTGAGGGTCATTGATGAGTCCTCTGTCACTCTTTCTGAGTGTCATACTCAGCCCTTGATTCATCCAGGGAAATATCACTGATATTGAGGGCATGAGCCAAAACCAAACAAAATCAGTGGTACTCTTTCCATTGACCTCAGTAGGTTTTCCATTCACCTCAGTAGATGCAGCCCATAAGTCCTATCATGGAAAAGGAGAGTTTTAAGGAGGGTAATGAATTAGTGTTGTGAATGTTTTGGGGGAGCTCCCTTCAAGCATCAGGGCAGAGGGAGAAAGCATGTTTGAAAATTTAACAAGTGCTCCATGGAGGGTGGCATCATGGGAAGATTGGAGGAAGAAGTCGACGTAAGATAGTAAGAGATGACAGGTTAGGGTAGGCAGGCCATAAAGGGCTTTGGAAGTGAACAAATCAGCTTATGCTTTTATGTAACAGAGAAGGGGGAGCCAGTGGAGGATTCTAAGAGAGGGCTGAAAGCAATGGGCTCGGTAGGAAAACAATCTTTGCAGAGGCTTTGTGAATGGGTATGAATGGGGGAAAATTTTATTTGTTAAGATCAGAGAAAAGGATGCTGAATTTATGCCTCCTGCAAGGAGGTTTACAGGATCTGTCAAAAAAGGCTTTCTTTCTTGACAGATCCCCCCCCCCCCCCCCCCAGACTGCCACTTTTTGCAGACAAAGTGCTGAGTCGGCAAAAATGGTGGGCATTTTTATGCTAATTAGGCGTGGGATATTTAAATCCCCACTTAATTTACAATATCAACCTGCCTAATCTGCATCCCTCTACTGACAGAGTGATGCAGTCTAGACATACCCTTAGGGAGAAAGAATCTGTGCCCCTTGACTGGGAGAAACATCCTTCTCATATCTGCATAGCTACCATACCTTCAATTACCACCTGGAATCTCTCCTTTGCCGTGATGCCTCCAAAAAACTTGACAATAGTTAGGCTCCTAGATTGTATGACCGCTGCCTACCACAGATATAGCCTCTTTGTTTCCTTGTAGTCAGAAATCTTTCCGTACCCATCTGTTTTTTCTTGCCTTACCCATAAATTACAAGCTCTGTTGGGCAAGGACTGGGTGTTTGTTCTGTGTTTGTTAAGTGTCTAACACAATGGGGTCCTGGCTCATGACTGGGCTCTTAGGTGACATGATAATAATGATAGTAATAATCATAATAATAATAAAAGCTGTCAGAGGGCAAGGAAGAAGGTGAGGGAAGCTGAGGAGGGAGGGCTGCCATATATTGTCAGATTTCTTTTGGAAGAACTCAGTGAGATTCTGAGCAGATAGAGAAGCACAGGCAGAAGTTCAGGGTCAGCTGGAGGATGCTGTGAATAGTCAGTTGAGATGGCAGGTGGGGAATTCTGTTACATTGGAGGTACAGGATTGTTTAGCTGGCAAGATGGTAGAACTAAAGGAGGAAAGAACAAATCTGTAGTCAGGCCTGCTGATGGTGGAGGGATGGGCATCTGTTCCAGGACCCAGCAACTCAAAAGGGCCCGGGATTACAGTCACTGGCGTTGCTACCACAGGGGCTCTGGACCCTTTAAATCACCAATGGAGCCTCCCACAGAGCATTCCAGGCAGCGCTGACGGCTTCCTGAAGTAGCTGTAATGAAGTCCAAGTGGCGCTGAGGCTTCCTGGGGGAAGCTAGCTCCAACCCCATCCCTTCTGCCTGAGGCCCCACCCCTTCCAGGGGCATTGAGCTCCCCTCACCTTGCCTAGGAGCGCCACAAGGAACCAGCCCCAGTACCTGTAGTGAAATAAATCAGCCTTGTCGTGGGATTGCCACCACCAATGCTCTGCAGCATGAATGCAGGAGCTGAGGAAGAAGATGATGGGGGTGAGCCAGGGCTGACTGTGATGAGAGATAGGGGCAAACTAGTACTGTCATCTGAAAAAGTGGGTTGTGCCCATGAAACCACATGATACCATCTACATCAGTGGTCACCAACCAGTAGATTGGGATCTACCAGTAGATCTTGGAGCCTCTGACAGGGTCTCCTGATTTGGTTGGCTAGGAAGCTATTGTAAGCGGGGGAATGATCCCGCTATTGTGGGGAACTTTCCTGGCTTCTATACACCCCGGTGAAATGAACCAGCGAAAGGATCTGAGTCCCCGCTCCCACTTCCTTTACCCCACGGCTCCCTGATCCTGAGGGCTCCCCCTCCACTCTCCTGAGTAGCAGAGCCCTTGAAACCCCAACAAGGCTGGGCCCAGGTTTCCTGGGGCTTAATCCCTGACCTTGTAGTCACTAGGGGCAGGAGTTAGGGTGTCCCCACTCCGAGGTGCTCTCTTTACACTGCAGGCCTTCTTGGCCCAGTGATCACTTCATAAGGTTCAAAGCAAATACAATTTATTAAACAACAACTGATTAAAGAGAAAAGAATAAGAAAAAAATGAGAATGGTTAAATGAGAACACACAGCCCTGCTCTGTAGCACAGGGACATCAAAACAGCAGCCTGCAGAGTGTAAGGACAGTCCACAGTCTCTTCCTTAGAGGCCCCTTAGAGGCCTTGGATGTGCTGCAGGGGAGGCTGCAGGCTGGACACGCTTGCTCTGGCAGTGCCCACACAGCCTCAAGCTCTAAGTGGCCAGACCCCTCTCCCAGTCCAGAGCCTCTCCCCACACTTTGCAGTTCCCAGCTGCTCACCACATCCAGCTGCAGGCTGTGCTGTGTGGCCAGTCTCTAGCTTCTTGCGTTGCTTCTCTGTTCCTTTTGGCTCTCTGAGCACTGCCAGTCTGCTGCTCAACTCAGGGTCTGCGCTCTTTGAGCTGTGTGTGTCAGGCTCAGCTGCTGCAAAAACTGCCCCTCAGCACACAGCTTGCTTTGCTAGTCTTTCAGCTCCCTGTTTTTGCAGGACTTCTTCACACAGCTTGTACTCCTATTTCAGCTCTCTGTCTTTGCAGGACCTCTTCTGCACACAGCTTGTTTGTTCAGAGAGAGAGCCAAGACAATCCCAGCTCACAGGGAGGACGGGGCCTGGCCTCTCCCCTTCCTCACTGGCCTGTCCAACCTGTCAATCAGGCTGAGCTGGAGTGTTGGCTGCTTTCCATTGTCTCTGGGGTCTGTCAGCCTCCTGAACCCTTCTCCCTCTGAAAGTGGGAGCTGGCAAACCAAAAAACTCCCACAGAGTTTTAGTAAGGGGTAACAGTCCCCTTACACTATCAAGCGCTGGCACTTAAGTTGCCCCTCCACCCACTGTCATGCTGCTCCTGCTCTGCCTTAGAGCTGTCCCCTGGGAGCCTCCTGCTTGCTGTGCAGGGGGTGGGAAGGAAAAGGGGTGTGTTTGGATGTCAGGGTGTCCGTCCTCTCCCCACTCCTATACCCTATCTCCACACAGAGAGAAGTGGATGGAGGGAGCTTGGCAATGCAAATCTCTGGCAGACACACACACAATGCATGAGTGTGACTGTCTCACAAACACACACTGTCCTTCACTTTCATCTCTCACCCAACACATGTGGGGTAGTTGTTACTTCTTTTACTGCTTGCAAAGTGGGTTATTTTTGGTTTTTGACTGGCCTGTGCATTTCTTAATTTTCGTTTCTCTTTTATGCTTAAATTTAATTGTGCAGTGAGTTCTAAAATGCCTAACCTGTTGTGGCTGGCAATTATTCCTGTGGTAACTGCTGCTCCTGGAAGTGGCAGGCATATCCCTGCAGCCCCTGAGAAAGGCTCCCATTGATCAATAATAGGGGAACCATGACCAGTAGAAGCTGTGGTCTCAGTGCCTGTAGATGAGGGGCAGCACAAGGAGCCATTGCTGTACATACCAGCTGTTTTCAGAAGTGGTGTGGGGCCAGGGCAGGAGTAAGCCTGCCTTAACCCACTGCTCCACCTGAAAACCATCTCAGCTAAATGGTGCCCAGACAGAGCCTGCTTCCTGAAGCTCTTCCTGCACCCAACCTCCTGCCCTGGATGGGAGTCCCCCTAGACCCAAACTCCTTCCCAGAGCTTGTACCCTGAAACCCCTCCTGGACTCCAATCCTCCACCCTGAGTGAAGCCCTGAGCCCCTCCCACACTCCAAACTCCTTGGCCCAAGATCAGAGCCTGTACCCTATCTCCCTACCCCAGCCTGTGCAAGTAAGTGAGGATGGGAGAGGAAGGTGGTGGAGTGAGCAGGGTGAGGCCTCAGAGCAGGGGCAGGGCCTCAAAGAAGGGACAGGAAGCAAATGGGGCAAGGGTATTTGGGTTTGTGGTAGATCTTACATTGCACTGAAATTGAAAAGTGATCTTGTGATTAAAAAAGTTGGAGACCACTGATCTACATGTTTTGTTAGTCTTTAAGGTGCTACTAGACTATTTGTTGTTTTTAAGGGTTTTCTGTGTGTTTTTTGTTTTGTTTTGTTTTTTTAAGTGAAGGAAAGTGAGAATGCAGATAATTGGACATCAATGAAAAAGAAAAGAGGGCAGAGAGTAGAGAGGGCTAAACCATGAAGAGAAGTATTGGTTCTGATGGACTGGAAGTCATGGAATGGCTATGTGGCAGAGCATGAGTATGGGGCTTATGAATGATGCTGAAAGGGGTTAGGTGATGATCAGAGATGGGGAACTCAGCAAAAGAAAGATCAGAGAAAGAGCAATATGTGATGGAGACCAAATCAAGTTATTAGCCCTGTTGGAGTCAGAGTCGAACCAGGATGGCACAGGTGAGGGCAAGAATATAGTGTACAGCTAAGAAGTCAGATGTGTTGTCAGTACCCATCTGAAGTCTTAAAGATGAGTGTGGAGAATTCTGAAGAGGGGAAAAGAGGGAGAGGCAGGTGTTGAAATCAGGCAGGAAGACTGATGACAATGAAGGGTTCTTCATAAGAGTGAAATGCAGACCTGCCTGTTTGTCTCTTGTCCTTGGTCCCCATCCCACTGTTACAGATATTCGAATTTTCATTCACAAGTTCCATTTTGACTAGTGTGATTTCATTATAATTATTTTATCTCTTGCATGTTGGAGTCTTTCAATGGCATGAAAGGGATATTAGTATACCAAAATGCACATGCAGCAGACTGGGTATGTTTAGACAACATGTTCATGACCGTCAGGGTATCTCTACCCTGCACACTTATTTTGGAATAAGCAATTTTGAAAGAAATACTCTGAAATAGCTTATTTCGAAGTAGCGCATCTACTCTACAAGAAGGCCTCAAAATTAGTCCAAAATTATCACTCCCCTAGTGCGGATGTGTTTTCTCGATTTAGAGCCCTAGGAATCACTAGGGAGTAATTACTTTGAATGGTTCTGAGGAGGATCTATTTCGAAATAGCAGTGGAGCGTTCACATTACTGGTATTTCGAAATAGCAGTTTCGGAAGAAACGTTATTCCTCATCAAATGATGTTTACAGAAATCAGAATAAGCTGCCCATTAGTTTGAAATAACAGAATTGCTATGTAGACACTCACATTTTTATTTTGGAATAACGGACATTATTCCAAAATAACACTGCTGTGTAGATGCACCCTAAGTGTCCAGGGACTGAAAATCAGGCCTTTACATTTGGGAAGTGGATGAATGGTACTTTCTTGTTCTACATAGAGTAAATATGGTATATTTGTGAGACAGTAGCAGTTTCAATTTTATGTTGACTCTATATACTGGTGGAAGGCAGAATTTTCTGGGAGTGAATTCACTCCCACACATAAGGTATCAGAAATTCCACTGGACCATTGAAATCCCACTTTTGTCCTGAATTAAGGCTATAACTTGATATCAGTACTGAGTCTGTTTTTATCTGAGGCTGCATCTGAAGTTGTAATAATTGGCTGAAACATCATGAAAAATAATGATCAGTGGTGGAATTAGTTCTAATAATAGCAGTGTGGGCACACTGTCACAGGGTAAGTGAGATTTTTCTCTGGAGCTCCTGCATTGTTAATATCTTTCAAAGACAGCAGGATTTACTAGCAAATAGAGGAAATTGGCAGGATATCTTTCTGACAATTATATTTGACATTTACACTTCTACTTTCACTGCAGAATCCAACAACTAGTGGAAGCTGATTCTTCCCCTCTCAACAGCAAGCTATATTATATGTTTTTTCAACTGTGGACTTTTACCACAGGTTCCCAGGTCTGTAAGGACTATGTTTCACTGTGCCCCCTTCACGTAGCGATATTTCTGAGTTTTGGTGACTTTTTGACTCTGAGTTTTGGTGTATGGCTGTTGACTGAATGGGAAGATTATTCCTTCTCTCTTACGCTGATAAAAGGTAATTTCACTATAGCTACAGCTTTCAATAAAATGGCAGTCTGCTGGGTCCATAGCACCGAACAGGATGGTGACACAGGCCTTATCTGAATTGGCCCTTGGTTATGCTGCCTAATATTGATTACTAAATTTGTACTTGGGACTAAATTTTTCTTCCAACAGAGTTGGGCTGAAAAATGATTCTCTCTCTCTCTCTCTCTCTCTCTGTGTGTGTCTGTGTCTGTGGTAGATGAGCCCAGGTTGGCTGTCTTGGTGTACTTTTTCAGTAGTTGCAATATTCATTAATTTTTATTTGAGCAGTCTAGCTAGTTACTTTTCATTTCTAAGATGGAATGTGATCTCAGTTTGCAGTTTGGGTAATTTGTCCATTTACAGACACCCAAGGATTGTATATATTGTCACAACTTTGAGGTTGGGCAAGAACTCTGGCATAGTTTTCTAGTCTTCTCTTGTAAAGAGGAGGGTGGAGCTAGAAAGAAGATGGGACATAGGTAGTATGGATGAGCCTTAATACAGAGGGCACGCATACACTGCCTTTCACCTAGAACTACAGGGGTGTGAATAGCTATGCTCCGTAAATTACTGAGTTGTAACTCTTCTGTGTCATTGTTGTGTGTGCAGACAAGAACAGGTTTTTAGGGTGTGTTACATAGTCATCTTCTAACTGGACCCCTTTAATCTGAACTAAGAAACTTTCATTTCACACCCACAGCGCTTTGGCCCACACTTTTATTTACTCCCAATAGTCTGAACTGTGGGCCAGAGTATAACAGTGTAAGTAGCCTGAACACACATGGAGCCCCGTTTTCTTCTTAAAAAAGACAAGCATGGGGAGTTGCAGTTTGTATCTGTGATGAGGTAAAGATATACTATGGATTAATAATGAATTTCTTATGAACGGCGAACAACTTGTTGGAAAATCACACTCGAAAAGCTGTTATCAATGGACAGTCAAGCTGTAAGGACATATTGAGTAGTATCCCATAGGGATCCAGCCTAGGTCCAGTTCTGCTCAGTATCTTCATAAATGATTTCGAGGATAAAGACATCAAGACTACACTTCTAAAGATTGCAGACAATAACACACTGAGAGGGGTTGCAAGTGCTTTCTAGGATAGGATTAGAATTCAGAATAATTTTGACAAACTGGAAAAGTGATCTAAAATAAACAGGCTGAAATTCAATAAGGACAGATGCAAAATACTACACTTAGGGTATGTCGCCAGAGGCATGTAAATTAGACTACCCGACATAGTCAATGAAGCCAGGATTTAAATATCCTTGGCTTTATTAAAATAAAAATGGCTGCTGCGCCGTGCCGTCTCAGCTGATAGTCGGCACAGCGCAACAGTCAAGACGCGGATCGGTCAACAGGGAATGCCTTTGTCAACCACTCCCTTATGCCTCATAAAACAAGGTTTAAAGGAGTGGTTGACAAAGACATTCCCTGTCGACTGATCCGCATCTTGATTCGTGCGCTGTGCCGTCCATCAGCTGAGCCGGCACAGCGCAGCGGCCATTTTTATTTGAATGAAGCTGGGGATATTTAAATCCTGGCTTCATTGACTATGTTGGGTAGTCTAATTTACATGCTTCTGATGACAGAGGCATGTATTCTAGACATACCCTTAGGAAGAAAAAGTCAGCTGCACAGATACAAAATAGGAAATCAATTTCTAGGAAGGAGTACTGCAGAAAAAGATTGGGTGGGGGTCAACATAATATGTCACAAAGTAAGTATGAATCAATGTAAAACAAATAAACAAAAAGCCATCAATCTGTCATGTATCAGAAGACACAAGGGCTGCGTCTAGACTAGCAAGTTTTTCCGCAAAAGCAACTGCTTTTGCAGAAACACTTGCCAGCTGTATACACTGGCCGCTTGAATTTGTGCAAGAACACTGACGATCTCATGTAAGATTGTCAATGTTCTTACGGAAATACTATGCTGCTCCCGTTCGGGCAAAAGCCCTCTTGCACAAATGCTTTTGCGCAAAAGGGCCAGTGTAGACAACGCGTTATTGTTTTGCGCAAAAAAGCCCTGATCGTGAAAATGGCTATCGGGGCTTTCTTGTGCAAAAACGCGTCTAGATTGACACAGATGCTTTTCCGCAAAAAGTGCTTTTGCGGAAAAGCATCCGTGCCAATCTAGACACTCTTTTCCGCAAATGCTTTTAACAGAAAAACTTTTCCATTAAAAGCATTTGCGGAAAATCATGCCAGTCTAGACGTAGCCAGGAAGTAATTCTTCTCTATTCTACTTAGCACAGTTAAGGCCTCCTCTGCAGTATTGTAGCCAGTTCTCAAGACCACAATTTGGAAAAGATGTGGACAAATTGGAGGAAGTCCAGGAGAGCCACAAAAAAATTATGAAAGGTCTAGAAAATATTACTCATGAGAAAAGATTGGAAAAACTGTATTTAGACTTAAGAAGGGAAGAAGGAGTAGGTTAGGATACAAGTCTTCAAGTATGTAAAATGTTGTTATAAAGAGAAGGTTGATAAATTATTCTCCTTAACCACTGAGGAAGCAATGGACTTAAATTGCACCAAGGGAGATTTAGGCTACACATTTCAAAACACTTCCTAACTGTCAAAGTAGCTAAGCACTGGAACAAATTACCTAGGGAAGTTGTGGAATCTCTGTCATTAGAGATTTTTAAGATCAGGTTAGAAAAAAGCATCCATCAGAAATGTTCCATATGGTACTCAGTCCTGCCTCTGTGCACGGAGTGGGATTGATCCCTTCCAATCCTACTTTTTTATTATGTTATGATTTATCCAGGTGCATCAATGTGCTTTTGTGTCATGTATATTTTGTACTGATGGGAGTGGTTGGTTAACAATGGATCCATTATCCCTTTTTTTTCTTAAAAAAATTAAATCAGGTCAATTCACAAGTTACATCCTGGGTCATATTAGGTTCTTTTGTATGATGAAATGAGGAACTCTAACAACATATCTTTTATGGAAACTTAGTTTGCTCACCATATTGCATTTTGCCTTGAAGCTTTATCTTGCAGCAAAACACAACTCAAGATGTCTGTCTATTTTTGCATAAAACAAATATTTGACTTCACAAATTGTGAATAGTTCCTACACCTTAGGTTATGAGAAAAAATAGTAAAAATAAGAGACCTGCTTTTTAATTAGCAAAGAACAATATTGTGTTATTGCTTATTATGATTGCTAATAATATTCTTTATTTAAATATTTTAATAACCTTGTTCAGTTAGATTTTGTAACTTTGTTTTCATCCAAATACTAAACATTGGTTTTAATGCTATTTATTTTGTTTGCAGTTAATTGTGCCATTTGATTTAGAAGTTCATTAATATCAGCTTGCAGATAAAGTCTTCTTTTAAACATAGTTTATTAAATAGCAATACCATTAGCATACAAATTAATACTCTGAATAGGATAAAGAGGTACAGAGATCATTAACATATAATATAAGCAATTGAGGCTAAGATGGAAGTCAGTAGAATCTTTTAACTAAAACTAAAGCTGTCATGAGGCACAATTCATTCACTTAGCTAAATTTCACTCTGATTTAAACCTTTATAAGTGTCTAATCATTTGACTGCCCTTATTGAAGTTACTTGAGAATTTGGCCCACTTTTCTTTTCTTTCTCATTTTCTGTTTACGTATCCAAATCTCTGTAATCTAGCCTCTCATTTGAATTCTGAACCTACTCAGCTGTATTTTGAAAATGAGGCTATTAATTGGGTGCCTATATATGAATGTGAGCCTACCTTTAGGGTCTCATGGCCTAATTTATAAATGCAGGTACACTGGTCGTAGATGCTGTATAAGTGTTTGCATTCACAAATGGTCAACAATTGTTATTTATGCTTAGAGCCGGATTAAACTAAGGCCTATAAACAAACTACAACATGGATCTCTGCATAGTTTTGGCCCAGCAATGTCACCTCAAGCTCTTTTGGAGTGATGATAGTAAAGGGGGACCCTTCTTTGCAAAGAGTGATACCCTTCACATTACTTATCCCAGCAGCTGGGGTTGATCTGCGTGGATGGATGTGCTGACTCCTCCCACACAGGGTCCTCTATATGGGTGATATTAGTTAGACCAAGTAGACTAGCTGGTCTTGTTGCTAGGAGCCCATTGAAATGTGTGGAATTTTGCACACCAGCCTCAACAGTTATTTCAACCACTCTGCAGACTCAGGCAGATGTTAGAGTTGATTCTGATCGATTCAGAGATTAAAGCTTTTCATCACATTCCAGAGGACTAGAAAATTACTTCTTCCTATCCCCCAAATCCCATTTCCTTTTAATCCTATAATTCCAGGAGTACATTCTCTAGTCATACCTTTACACTGCAGCACTATTTTGAGATACTGCAGGTATCCCAAAATAGACATTCCACATCTTTTGAGTGTGCCCGTTATTTTGAAATATAATGGGCTCGCTATTCTGACATTGCTGTAAACCTCATTCCAGAAGAAGTGATGTTTTGGAATAGCGATTTATTTTGAAATAAGTGCTATGTAGATAGCACCAAATTTTGAAATAAGCTATTTAGTCATTGACTAGAACTAAGGTATGCAATTTGTGTAGCTCAAATCGCGTATCTTATTTCTCACTTTGGATGCAGTGTAGGCACACTCCTAGAGTGCCTATTCCTTAATCCAGCCTCCTTTGTGTATGCAGTTGCCAGACTTGTGCTAATTGTGCATACAAATTGGATATACAGTTTCAGATCTAACTTTTGAAAAATTGTGTCTTTCATTGTCCTAATTGCACTAGGTTTAAATAACGACAATTTTTATAATTAAAAGGCTGTGATTTTGCAGCCCTTAATAAGGAAAAAAAAGTCCCACTCGCTAGAGTAAATACTACAGGACTTGGACCATTGAGTCTGATTTTCTAAAACATAAGTCAAACTTTACACCAGACTAACCAATGATTTCAGAGGCAGTAGGCTGAATCTGTACTGAAGTAAAGCAATGGTGAAGCAGGGTGTATATACAGGCAGTCCCCGACTTACGCGGATCCGACTTATGTCGGATCCGCACTTATGAACGGGGCTTTCTCGCCCCAGAGGTCGAGGTAGCGGATTGCTACCTGCGAGCTCCAGGGCGAGAAAGCCCCGTTCATAAGCTGCTCTGGTGCCCCTGGTCTGCTGGAGACCGTCTCAAGCAGACCAGGGGCACCGGGCGGGTTCCCGCGCTTCTGAGGCTTTGCCAGAGCAAAGCCTCAGAAGCGCGGGAACCCGCCGCTGCTGCGGCTTCAGTCCCGGTGCCTGTGGTCTGCTGGGGACTGTCCCCAGCAGACCACAGGCACCGGGACTGAAGCCGCAGCCACGGGGGGGTCCCGCGCCTCTGAGACTTTGCCAGAGCAAAGCCTCAGAGGCGCGGCACCCCGCTGCCGCTGCGGCTCTGCTCCCGGTGTCCCTGGTCTGCTGGGGGGGGGGGTGCGGCTAGTGTGGCCCCCCCCCCAGCAGACCAGGCTTTTGTTTTGGACCCTGGAGCAGAGCAGCTGGGGCGCTGCCGATTGGTCCTGCAGCGCCGCTCTGGGCACTACTGGACCAACCTGGCAGCACCCCAGTTGCTCTGCCCCAGGTCCTGATTCAGCCGCTGCTGGTCAGTTTCAGCAGTGGCTGAATCAGGACGCCTGGGGCAGAGCAGCTGGGGTGCTGCTGGGTTGGTCCAGTAGCGCCGAGGAGCGGTGCTACTGGAGCAACCCAGCAGCACCCCAGCTGCTCTGCCCCAGGCGTCCCCAAGTCAGCTGCTGCTGAAACTGACCAGCGCTGACTACAGGAAGCCCGAGGCAGAGTTGCTCTGCCCCAGGCTTCCTGGAATCAGCGTTGATCAGTTTCAGCAGCAGCTGACTTGGGGAAGCTTGGGGTTCTTAAGTAGAATCTGTATGTAAGTCAGAACTGGCGGTCAGTTTCAGCAGCGGCTGAATCTGGACGCCAGTTCCGACTTACATACCGATTCAACTTAAGAACAAACCTACAGTCCCTATCTTGTACGTAACCCGGGGACTGCCTGTAGATAACATGAATGACATAGCAGGGCACGCCACGGTTGGAATAATTTAACAGGGTACATATTAGATTTTAAACTGTGGCAGAGGTAATGTGTTGACTCCTACTACACATCCCAGATTTTATTTTCTGTTTACTTTGGTAAACACACATTATATTCTCAAGATCAAGAGAAATAGCAGTCAACAATCTTTTGTTCACTTGAGATATCACATTGGGAGTTGATTTGTTTGGTGCAGTTAATTAAAAGTTGTATATATAATCTCTGCTAGATTTCTTAAACTTTTACTTATGTGTGGCAATTTTAATGAACACTTTTGATGTTCCTCAGACTTGTGCCTTCTGCACAAATATGGCATACTGTCTTTATTTCTGGAGACCGTTAAGAAAATATTGACTCAGGTGAAAATTTACAATGTCCCTTTCATTTTTTTTATAGTCTAAAGACATAAGCATCCAAAGCTAAGGATTCTAGTTATAGAAATAGGACTTTATATTATGTTTATCTCATTTATGAAACAATAATTCTAGAAATAATGGATTCATTCAAGTCTGTAGTGGCTGTGTCTATTTGTTGTGTTTGGAACACAGGATTTTTATTCATCCCTTCATCTCACACAGAATGGTCACCTATTTGCGTCATTCACCTACACTAAAGTACCAAAGCTCAGATCCTGATTAGAATAGGAAGCATGTGACTACCTTTATGCCAGTGAATCATTCTATTCACTTCATTGGCACTAGTTAATGCTCAGATTTCGGCACACACCCAAGTAACTTGCTGTCATAAGGCATCAATGAGAAAAGTTCATTGCACACTTGTCTTCAGACCTATCTTAATGGAGATGCTTTTAACAGATTTACCTTAACTTTGATTCAGTTTGTCCTTTGGCAAATGAGAGTTTATTTGTTCTCAAAAGCTGAATTTCTTGGAGAAGAAAATTTATTCTGTGGTTACCTGTGTTAGACTGAACTTTAAATATTAATGCACATTATTATCTTGTTTGGGTAGCTGGAATTACCTTGACTTTTTATATAAATAAGATTTATTATTACCAAGTTTCATCCCATCCAAACATTGTGAAAAGTTATTGTTTTATAGTAAGCTCTTCAGAAAGCAAAATGGGATCACTTTTCACTACTTCTGATCTTTCTAATCAGTTGCCCCTGGTCTTCACTAGGGGATACGTTCCAATTAAGATATGCAACTTCAGCTACATTAATTGAGTAGCTTAAGTAGAAGTATCTTAATTTGAATTTTGATGCCGTCCACACTGTGGGAAGTCAAAAGGAGCACACTCTCCCTTCAACTTCCCTTATGACTTAAAGAAACAGGACTACCCACATGGATGGGAGCCCCCTCTCAGTTCGAATTAGCAGGTCTTCACTAGACTGGGTAATTCAAACCCTAGAATATCAACTGCAGCAGCTTCAATCTTATCTGTAATGTAGACATGGCCTTGCAGAGAACTTGATCCAGAGCCAACTGGAGAAAATGGAAAGATTCCCATTATCTTCAATGAGCTTTGGATCAGGCCCACAATTTCACTATAAAAGGGTATGTCTACACTAGCTCATTAGTTCGAGCTAGGTAGGGTAATTAGGGCAACCGGAGTTGCAAATGAAGCCCGGTATTTAAATATCCCGGGCTTCATTTGCACGTTCCCGGGCGCTGTCATTTTTAAATCCCCCTTAGTCCGAACTCCATGCCCGCGACTACACGCGGCACGGAGTAGGTAGTTCAAATTAGAGATCCTAATTCGAACTACCGTTACTCCTCGTGGAATGAGGAGTAGCAGTAGTTTGAATTAGGATCTCTAATTCGAACTGTGCCGCGTGTAGCCGCAAGCACGGAGTTCAGACTAAGGGGGATTTAAAAATTGTGGCGCCCGGGAACATGCAAATGAAGCCCGGGATACTTAAATCCTGGGCTTCATTTGCAACTCCGGTTGCCCTAATTACCCTACCTAGCTCGAACTAACGAACTAGTGTAGACATACCCTAACAGACATACAGAAAAATACAAGGAACAGGCCAATCAGCCCAATTCTCTGAATGAAATTGAGGATTTCACCACATTATTTTTCTGGATGTATTTAAATTTTGTTTTGCTTTTCTGCCATGCTCTGTATCCTCTTCCTTTTCCAGAAATAAACTCACACTCTTTGCTTCAACTGCCTTTTCTTTTAGTTAATTATGTATTCAATACCCTTTGAAATAATTATGCCTTTGCTTCTATTTATTGCCAGCTTCCTAATTTGTAGATAATGTGACTTCAAATTCTAAAACCATTTGAAAACTTCCACTGGCTTATGCCATAGTTTCTCTTTGCCAGCATAGATTTTGTTCATGTTGAGTTTCAAATTGGCTGATAATTTAAGCATTACTGTGAGTGAATCCCTGGGTCTAGGATTATCTGACCAACTTCTGAGTGGACAGTAAGCAATCCTGGTAAATAAACATGTGCGTACCCAAGATGCCATGCACAATATACAGTAATCATTTTGTCCAACTGCATGCCAGTCTAGATTTCTATAAAACAATATAGAAGCATATCTGAGTTTGCAGCTACAGTCAGGAAATGAACCATCAGCAGCAGTAATCTCTCTCAGAGAGATGGATTAACTTCATACATTTTACATTAGAATGCAAACAACAAGGAGTCCAGTGGCACTTTAAAGACTAACAATTTTATTATGGCATAAACTTTCATGAGTTGCAACTCACTTCATCAGATGCATGAAGTGAAAGAAAGAGATAGTAGGGATACAGAAATAGGAGTGTTACATCAGTGCTAATTCAATCAGGGTAGATATGGAAAAAAAGGCGAGAATACCTAAAGGGGAAAATTACGTATGATAATGAAGAGAGCTACCACAATACAAATGAATAATAAATACATAATATCTGATTAAACTCTCTAACTCCTGCTCAGTCTGAGTTATAATTCAAGCATGCAGCGTGTGATTATATGGTGATCCACAAGTGAAATAGTCTTTGATTTTCACTATACAGAATGCACAGTCTTTGCTTGTTAGTCACCTAATTCTATTTTGTCACCAATATTTTCTCTTGGCCATGTAGCTGCATATGATGGGAGGGGGGTTTCAACTCACCAGTGTGGCACCTCCTGCTTGCCATCCCAGGGATTAGCTCTGTTCACCAGTGCACACTCTTCTGGTGATATCTTGTACTATCACTTCTGTTCCAGGGTCTCACATCACTTCCAGGACCATGCCACCCTCAGTGTGACACGGCCCTCCAGCTGTGCTGCACTCTTGGGGGGAAGGGGAGTGAGTATCACAGTGTCCAGCCACTATATAGAGTGGCATCAGGGGAAGGACCCAGGTCTGTTCACTATTTTGCCTCCTGGCCCAAGGACCCTGTGTAGATGGTCACTGCTTCCAACCTTCCCTCTGACTCCACAGTAGATTTACCTGTGGCCATAGCACCCTTTCCCTTGCCTCAGAGCCTCAGCCTGCTGATTCCTGGTGTACAACAAGCGCATCCCTTAGCTCCCCGATTCTCTGCCTGTGGCACTGCTCTGTCCTGGGAGCTTGATGTCCTCTGCATGCTAGTCAGACATTCTTTCTCCTTCCTCAAGTTCCAGCAAGTGACTCATGCTGGTCTGCAATTTCCAACCCTGAGTAGCTGCTCCCAGAAGCCCTTCTGTGATTAGCTGCCTCCATAGGGCTCTATTAACTCCTGAGAGCCCAGTGTGGGGCAGGTTCCCCATCACACAGCAATTGCGGCATAGCCCTATTTTAAATGCAAGTCAAGCTTGCAGAACAGAGCCTGAAACGTTTTCCAAAGATGGTTCTTCATACTGATGTACATCCTTCTTTCAAACACAACCCTCACAGCTCTCTCCACAGTTGATTAAGAGAGATACCTGAGTTTCTTGCACTGATGTCTAGCTTAATTATGTCAATTAAAAAGTGCTAGTTTATTCTTCTGTGTCCAGCCATTCTTAGCTGAAAATGTTAGCTAGTTGGTATGTCATTAGAGATAACAGTCTACCTCTTTGTTCATATGTTACTAAGGTAGGTTGATTTTGAACTGTTTTGATTTATGGCTGTTAAATCCAAATTTACTTTCTTACCATGCTACTAACTGTATGCATGTGAATGCACCTCAGCAGCCTCATAATCAAATCAACAAGGATATTCACTTACAGCCAAATCCTTTCCTCTTTCTACTGCAAACCCAGCAGGTAAAACTTTCCCTTCACCCAAGAATTCAGAATGGCTATATACACCACCTGTGGCAGCTCTTGTAACTTGGGGTATGTCTAAACTACATGGCTCCGTCGACGGAGCCATCTAGATTTGTTTGTTTGGCAAAGGGAAATGAAGCCGCGATTATGAATTGTGGCTTCATTTAAATTTAAATGGCCGCGGTGCTGAGCCAACAAACAGCTGATCAACCATTTAAATTTAAATGAAGCCGCGATTCATAATCGCGGCTTCATTTCCCTTTGCCGATCAGCCTAATCTACATGGCTCCATTGATGGAGCCATGTAATTTAGACACACTTGTTGTCCCAAATGCTGCTGTGCCCCTGTACATGACAGCTCAATAGATGGTCTTGTCTGGTCATCCTCTTTCATCTCCTACTGCACTGCATGCTTGTGCAGCAAAATCAAGTGCCTTCATTGCAGCTCCTCATGCACAGGGCATCCCAAAGACTTGTCCATTCTAGGACCAACCCTTTGGCTGCATTAAAGCTCTTGGCTGTTGATAAAACTTTAGGGATGTCATTCAACCCGGTCTGTAAGCTGAGACACTCAAGCTGTGCTGCAAAAGAGCCCCTATTGCTTTTTCACTAGTGCACATTTGGCAAATTCTTTGGCATAGCGAGGCAAGCACAACTACTGTATAAAATGACGTTCTGTGTGGGGAATAAAGAGGCAGATGTACAAGGCACTGGTGGATTTCTCAAAGGGAATATTTTCTACCCTTGACTTTGCTATGTATTAGTGAATTTGTTGACCATCCAAAGATGTGGAAGTGTAGTAATCTTGTCATCAACATTAGTGTGGCCTGAGGCATCGTCCCGCACAATTGATAGTTGCAGCACCCCAGCAGCCTTGGGAAGTACACAGTCATAATACTTTCCATGAGTCCTTCTTGCTCTTGCCAAGGGCAGAGGAAAGGGGGAGGGAAGTGACTTAGTGGGCATCTATTCTTCTCTCCAATCCACTTCCAGTGCTGACCAATGTCTCACAAAAGGCAGCTCTGCAGGTAAAATCTTAATGAATCCATCTTATTTTTCTTCCCAATGTGGCTATATTAAGGGTAGTTATGATCTAGTAATAAATAAGTCCCATTCTAGCTACAAAGTTCCTCTGCATGACATGGGGAGGTTAAATTGACTTCACATTTACCTTCTTTGTTCACTAGTTAGAGTAGTGTATGATTTATAGATGGATTTTTCTAAAGTACTTAAGTGGTGTATAGGGGGGAGTTGGGCTCCTAATTAACTTTGCCCACGAAAGCTTATGCTCCAATAAATCTGTTAGTCTACAAGGTGCCACAGGACTTCTTGTTGTTAATTAATGTAGGCTATGTCTACACAGCGGAGCTGTTTTGGGATACCGCCAGTATCGTGAAATAGTTATTCTGTGTCTTTAAATGCACCTGTTATTTTGAAACATATTTTGAAAAAATGGGCACGCAGTCCTGGCATCCTTGTCACTCTCATTCCACGAGGGTTAAGAGATTTGTCAAAATAGTACTTTATTTTGAAATTTGATGCTTTGTTTCGAGGTAAAGGTGCTGGTTAGACACATCTTTAGGGACCATGGCAAATCTCTCCCTTCCCTGATTTCAGTGGCGTTGAAGAGAATCCGAACCTTTATTTTGCCTCACCTCACCCACCAAAAAAAGGTCATATTTAGGTCATGATCAGTGCTGGAAATAAGGAACAAGAATTACACGTGGTGACAATGCAGATCTGAAGATAAATTTAGTCAGTTCTAAGTCCTATGAAAGTATCCTGCAGTTTCAGCAAGAGCAGTAAACTGAAAGCCCCCTTACAAAACACCCCCCAGAGAGCTAACTTTTATATCCACACCTCATCACCCAGCACACTAAACACAGGTGTGAGAGCTCCCTTTCATTTGACAGTTACTTGAACACAGTCTGTAATAATGTATCTGTCTCCAAGCAAATCAGAATTTGTTCATGCAGTTCACAGAGGTGCTCCACAAAGAGTTAGTATTTGTACTTCATCAAAACTTGGGCCAGATACTGTATTCACCTTCACAGAATGGCTCTTAACTAAATGAGAATTGAAACCAAAAGTAGAACATAGACCATGGTATGTTATGCAGCTAAACACAAGGATATAAATACATGTCGGAATACAAGATCCAATAATATTTTGTATATATGTAATATATTTTATATTACTGCCAACTTCCTTTTGCACTCTAGTTGTTCATTTGCTTTAATAATTTAAATGCTAAATCATCTAAAATTACATTGTAAATATTGAACACCCTGGCTGTGAGACTTATATTCAATTTTTTTCTTATGTGAACTGTTTTTTTTAATCAGATTTATATCTGCCCCTCTGCCAGAAAATTCCGTCTCTTTTTATCTCTAGTATTTATGGCTCCATTTAACTCAGATTTGAAATTAATTTTCCCACCTCTGGATGGTTGCACATTGTATATGTGCCTATAAAAAGACACAGCAAAAAGTCTAATGTTATCTCTCTGTATTCATTAACAGGGAGGTGACACAATGTTGAGTCCTTGTTCAAGCTCCCTTAAAGTTTAACTAGCAAGAACTTGGGCCAAATTCTGCACTGGCTTGCACTCTGAAACACCACATTGACTCAAAGAAATAAAAATCAGTGATGAACCTGAAATACAAAATTCAGGCATGGTACTGTCTTGGGTTTATACTGCTTGAGACAGTTCAGATAAATCGTCACTATTTTTATCTGGTATATATTTCTCCAACTTCCTCCCCACATGTCTCACCATTATCTTTGAGATTCTCATAATATTAGCCAGTATAATCTAGTCAGTACTCACAAATCAGTGCTTAACTGGGCAATGTAAAACACAGCCACTAAAAAGATGATTTCGTAGAAGAAGATGATTTCATAGGGCAATATAACAAAGCTGTGTTTTTTATGTTTTCATTGCCTGTGAGGTGGTGTTTCAGACTCTCCTCTAGCTTGCTAACAACTTTTTGTAAAACTAGCAAAATTACACTGGCTGTCAGTCCTTATATTTCACATCATAAGTGATTTGCCATCTGAGGTCAGGGGAAGAGAGGGGGAGAAAACCCCTCTAGTATAAAGTAACACAATTAGCTCCATTATTGGGATTTTATTTCTTCTTTTGAAACATCCAGCATTGAACACAGAAGGGCACAGAAAATTGGACTGGATGTTTATGGTCAATTCTCGTTTATAGAATCATAGAACACTAGAACTGGAAGGGACCTAGAGAGATCATCAAGTCCAGTCCCCTGCCCTCAAGGGGCAGGACCAAGCACTGTCTACATCACCCCTGATAGATAGTCTGCTCTTTCATATCTCCAGTGATAGAGATTCCGCAACCTCCCTAGGTAATTTATTCCAGTCTTTAACCACCCTGACAGCGAAGAAGTTTTTCTTAATGTTCAACCTAAACCTCTCTTGCTGCAGTTTAAGCCCATTGCTTCTCATCCTATTATCAGGAGAACAATTCTCCCCTTTCCTCCCTGTGACCCCCTTTTCGATACCTGAAAACCACTATCATGTCCCCTCTCAGTCTTCTCTTTTCCAAACTAAACAAACCCAATTCTTTCAGCTTTCCCTTCTAACTCATATTTTCTAGAGCTTTTTTTGTTGCTCTTCTCTGGACCTTCTCCAATTTCTCCACATTTTTCTTGAAATGTGGTACCCAGAACTGAGGCCTAAACAGTGCAGAGTAGAGTGGAAGTATGACTTCTCGTGTCTTGCTCACAACACTCCTGTTAATGCATCCCAGAATCATGTTTGCTTTTTTTGCAACAGTGTTGGCTCATGTTTAGCTTGTGGTCCACTATTGACTCCTGTTTAGCTTGTGGTCCACTATAACCCCTAGATCTCCTTCTGCAGTACTCCTTTCTAGACAGTCGCTTCCCATTCTGTGTGTGTGAAATGCATTGTTCCTAAGTGGAGTCCTTTGCATTTGTCCTTATTAAACTTCATCCTATTTACCTCAGACCATTTCTCCAGTTTGTCCACAGCATTTTGAATTATGACTTTATCCTCCAAAGCAGTTGCAACCCCTTCCAGCTTGGTTTCATCTGCAAACTTAATAAGTGTACTCTCTATCACATCATCTAAATAGTTGATGATGATATTGAACAGAAATGGTCCCAAAACAGACCCCCGTAGAACTCCACTCATTATGGGTATGTCTACACTACAAAGTTAGTTCGAACTAATGTCCGTTAGTTCCAGGAAGGTGTCCCTCCTCATCCTGAAGTTCTGGGTCCACTGTCGGTCTTCCCAGCGCTCCAGGATGATGCGGTCCCACCAGTCGCTGCTGGTGTCCAGATGCGGCGGGGCACGCCAGTGCCGGGGTGCCGCCGCGGCTCCTCCATGGCCCCCAGGGCGGCCAGTCAGAGAGGCAGGGGGCTGACGTGCACCAGGTGGTGCCAGGCAGCCTCAAGCCATTGGTGGCAGGCTTGCAGCAGCAAGTCCAGAAAGTGCACCAGAAGGTGCAGGGCGAGCTCTGGCTCCATGGTCCCACCTGCGGCGGCGTCCCCGAAGGGAAGCACCAACACAGATGGGCGCAGAGACCAACGCTTTGCTGTCCCTCGGCGAGGCTGGCAAGCACGCAGGAAAAGCTGTGAACCGGCTGTCCGGGGGGGTCCCTTTAAGCACGAGCCTCAGATAGCCTCAGATAGCAGCCACACAAAGCAACTACTGACCTGATGCCCTGCCAGAACCGGTTTCAGACGCCCTTAAATGCGCCCCTGTGTCCAATCAGTGTGGACGCGCTAGTTCGAATTAGCAAAACACTAATTCGAACTAGTTTTTAGTTCTAGATGCGTTAGTTCGAATTAGCTTAGTTCGAATTAACTAATTTGAACTAAGTTAGTTCGAATTAGCGCTGTAGTGTAGACGTACCCGAAGTCCTTCCAGCATGACTGTGAACCATTAATACCTAATCTCTGAGAATGGTTATCCAGCCAGTTATTCACCCACCATATAGTAGCCCCATTTAAATTATATTTGATAGTTAAGAGTTGGAACTGAAAAATAATTGGAATACATTTAGTTTGCTGTAGAAAAGTATAATCATTATCACAGTATCTGAATATTAACAATATGATGCTACTTTTATTACAGTTCCTGTACAGGAAGTTGGCACAATATCTGTGTAAATCTATCTATCTGTATATTTTTTAGGATCTTTATGGGAGAGGATGGCAGTCTCAAGATATATAACATTACAAAAACAGATGCGGGAGTGTTCACTTGTATAGCAATGAATCCATTTGGAGTTGCTAGGAACTCAGGAAACCTGGTTGTGAAAGGTATGTTATTGCCTTCGTTTGTGCTTTATGAATATTGGAAATGTACATACATATTTGATGAAACAAACTGGCATGTCAAAGATCATAATAATACTGTTATGATGCAAGATATAAACCAATCTTTATACTGAACCATAGCTACTGAATGGCTGCAACAACTGTTAAAATACTTTGCCTGTCCATAGGGAGTGACTATGCTTTAGTATCATCCTTAAAATGATATTGATAACCCAGAGGGCCTTGGTGAAAGAATTAGGCTTTGTTGTCAATATCTTCCAAATTAGCACTTCTAAGAAAAATATTGATAGAACAACAGAAATCTGGCAGCAGGTCTGTCCTTACTCATACATAGGAGAAACAGAGGCCTACGGCTCCCAAAAATTTGAGGCACAGCTGGGTCTTAATATCTGCTCACTCGCCTCTTCTGATCCTTATTCTGTGGCTCTACTTTCTTGGGAGAGGCTCTAGCTAGCTTAAAAGTGAAAAAGTCTGCCATCTCTATTAGAACACCAAACCTGTGAGAGAGCCATTCAAGAGGTAATTAAGCCATTTAACAATCATTTGCTAACCCCAGCTATATGCTGTCAGTTTTCTGAATTTACTCTTTCAGTCAACAGAACTTTAGTTTAAAATACATTAGTGTGTTGTTGAAGATTATAAAATTACACCTCTAAAAAAATCACCATTCCCCACCCTCTGGATTGCTGTTGTTCATAGGGGCACTAAGTTAATAGCACTATGTATGTTCCCATAAATCACAAGGATGTCCCTGTCTGGAAGTTGATCAATGACTTCAGATATATGGTAATCAGTACTTATCATTTGTATCACAGTAGCACTGAGGAGCCCTTGTCCTGTGCAAGGTCCTCATTGTACTAGGTGTTGTACAAACACAGAACAGAGAGCCCCTGCCACAAACAGCTTGTAAACAAAATACCAGAAACATTTTGCTATTTCAAAATAGCAGGTCCACACTGAGTGGACTCAAAATCGCATTTAAGGCCATCCAGAACCAGTTCCAGCAGGGCACCAGGTCAGGATGTAATGTGAGGGGATGATGCCTGAGGCTATCTGATGTATGTGCTTAAAGGGCCTGCCCCCGGACAGCCAGGGTACAGCTAAACTACATGGCTCCGCTGACGGAGCCATGTAGATTTGTTTGTTTGGCAAAGTCAAATGAAGCCGCAATTAAAATGATCGCGGCTTCATTTAAATTTACATGGCTGCCGCACTGAGCCGACAAAAAGCTGATTAGCTGTTTGTCCGCTCAGCGCACTAGTCTGGACGCTCCCCTGTCGACATCAAAGCCCTTTGTCAGCAGCCCCGGTAAACCTCATTCCACAAGGAATAACGGGGCTGCCGACAAAGGGCTGTAGTCTAGACACAGCCCCAGTGCTCACGTTTCCCTGCTTGCTTATCTACTTTGATGAGGGACAGCAAAGCATTTTGTCTCTGCGTGCTTTGATTGCCCTCACTCAGGAGACCACAGCACTCTGCGACATGGAGCCGGAGCTGCCCCACTCTGGTGCTTCTCGTAGATGTGTTACTGTGAGCCTGGCTGCACTTTTTGCAGGCTGCCATCCGGTAGGTCCATCAGGGGGCTGTCAGTATCCAGGAGGCCCTGTGGGAGAGCTTCCACCTTGAAGAATACTAAGATCCACCCTGGACTGCCCCACTGGGGGATTGTGCCTCATTCCTCCCTCACATCCTTCCACTTACCCCTCCCCAACGCTCCTTCCTGTTGTAAAATAAAATACCTATATTTTCATGAACACAAACTCTCTTTATTTAACAAAACTGGGTGGGGAGGATGAAACTCTGGTGAGACTAAGGAAGGGAGGAGGGAGAAGGGAGAAAAGAGGGTGGGAGAAGGGAGGGGGAAACCTGGGAGGAGGGAGCTGGAAGGGGGAAGCAATGGAAAGAAGTTGGAGAGAAAGCTGAGGTCTCAGGGGTGGGGATCTCACTGGACAAACTTGATTTTCATGCAGACCTGCTCCTGGGTTTGCATGTGGCCTTTGGTGGCAGGCTGGCAGCTATCCTGCCATAGATGGCCACATTCCTCCATCTAATGCGGAGATCATGGACATTGGGGGCATCCCCCCAAACCTGAATAAGGTCCATGATCTCCACCTTGGAGTAGGAAGGCACCCACCTTCTCTGGACCCTGGCAGTCTCCTGGGAGCTGGCAGACTGCTCCTGGGGAACAGTGGGGGCTGGCTGCCAGTGGCTTGCTGGCTCATGTTTTGGGGCCACTGGGTCAAGGGCAGTGACTGTTGGCTCTGGGCTGGTAGGCTTGGAGCTGGCACAGGCACTGTTGCCAGAGTCTGCCCCTTTAAGGTCTCCAGGGAGTGGAGGAGAAAGAGAAGTGTTCTTGGTTGAGGCTGGAGTGGCCACCAGGGCACCCTGGGAAGGCTGGAGGCCCCCATTTAGAAATAAGTGTCTATACAGCACTTATTTCAAAATAGCTATTTTGAATTTGGTGTTATTCCTCATGGAATGAGATTTACTAAATTTGAAATAAGCGCTCCGCTATTTCAAATTTATTTCAAAATAACGGTTTGGCTGTGTAGACGCTAGGAAAGGGCTGTTATTTCAAAATAACTTTGCTGTGTAGACATACCCTTGAGTGAATTACTCTGATTATCAAATTGTTTCATTTTCTTTTGTTCTATTTGAAAAAAATAGTTGTTCAGAAGCTAAATAAAAACTTCATTCTAATAAAACACCCAATCACTAAGAAGCTATTTCCCTATGTCATAGTCGTGGTTAACCACCTTGGCATATTACACACAAAAAATACAGAGCTTAAATAGAAGTGGTCTTAGGTCCTTCATATAGTCTCCTTTTCTTAATATTAAAATGTTCTCCCCATACTCACTCCCAAAGGACACCAAGAGCAGTTGTAATATCTCCTGCCAATTTACTTACCTGAATTTTAACATCTTAACTTTCCAGATTCGTTTGTGTCATTTCACTGTGTGCTCCAGCAGCTAAAAATATTTGCTCCTAGTGGGAGTAATCTGAGCTGCCAAAACCCAGAAATGCTCACATCACCTAGCAAGTCATTTTAGTGAAGGAAAAAAGCACCTTTCCTCTCCTTGTTCCTCCCCTCCCACCCCAATTGCATATTAGTTGAACTTGTAATCCTGTTCTTTGAAAGAAATTGACTTGATGTCACATTGTGAGACATCACTATGGACTTGTCCTGGTCAGGTTGCATTATGACAAATCCGTTTTGACGTGTTCTAAGAGAATGTGACTGAAGTAACCTGATGGGATATGTCAAACTGCACCCTCCAGGCTAATATGTGAAGAGAAGTTTCCCAAGTATATGAATTGTTATTGAAAGTGTTGTGAAGCTGACATATTAAATGCTGCTACCCATCAACCTTACCTATATTTTTTTCTTAAGTACAGGTAAGTGCCTACCACCTAACAGCCCATGAGAAAAATGTCAAGGCCCCAAAACATCATGTTCTCTGGGACCTGACCTTTCCCCATTTTGCTTTATTTACACACAGATCAGACAGATATTTTGGGCCCTCCCTGAGCTCAGGACCCTCATACAATTGCCCTCTGCCCTCAGTGATCCTGTCTACTTATCCTAAAGATCACCCACAAAAAGAATGGTTAGAAAGGGACAGGTTTTTTTTTAAGCCTAAGTATCCAGATCCCTTTATATAATACATAGCGGGCTTAGCTAGAAAAGGTGGGAAACCTAAAAGAATGGGGGAAAAAAAAAAAAAAAGTGATCAAGTTTTCAGCACAGGAAAGGGTGAGTGAGTGACATTCATCCCTGTGTAGCATGCCAGGTCAGCAACTGGCCTATGCACCTTTTATGTTATTAAAATAGGGTGCTGATTTATGCTGGATGGATTGATGACTTTATAGCTATAATATCTCTGTGTGATTGTCAGCTTAAATGTCTCTGACTTCCTACTGCTGTTCTGGGAAGCCTGTTAAAAGTGTATTATGCATGTATGACCTTTCTCTCTCTCTTGTGACTATTATACACTGACTAAGGCCTTGTCCATACTGGAACTTCATCTGGAAGCCCTGAGTGCAGATGTGCGTGATAATGGTGCATTTTGCCTTTGCCTTTAATATTGTTATTTTTTTAAGCACAGGAAAATTCACTGCCACAGTGTAAATCATGACAATAATAAGCATTTTCACTAGTGCAACTGCATTGATGATAGGCCTATAGGGTTGTCCCCCCTTCTGGTTTCACTGGAAGTCTCCCGGAATTGGGCTCGATCTCTCAAAGGCTCCTGAGGCCACACTGTGACATCAGTCACTAAAAGTCTGGCAGTGCACTGGGACCAAAGGAGGTTCCCTGCCTGCCATGGCCCTACATTGCTTCCACGCACTGCCCCGAACCACTTCTGCACTGAGCACCACCATTGCAGTTTCTCTTGACTGGTAACTGCAGCCAATGGAAGTTCAGGTGTGGTGGTTATAGGTGGGGGGCAGTGGGCAGAGACACCTACCTCCCCATCCCACCATGCTGCCAGTAGCTTCCGGGAGTGGTGTGGAGCCAGAGCAGACAGGGAACCTGCTTTAACTCCACTGTATCACCAACTAGAAGCCACCCAAGGCAAGTGCTGCTAGGCCAGAGGCTGCACTCCAAGTCCCTTCCTGTACCTCAGCTCCCTGCCCCAGCCTATGAAAGAGAGTGAGGGTGGTAGAAAGTGAGCAATGGAAGGTGGGAAGATGGAGTGAGCAGGGCAGGACTTCAGAGAAGGGTCAGGGCCTTGGAAAAGGGGCATGGCAGGTTAGGGTGGAGAAGGACAGGGTGGGAGAAGAGTGTTTAGGTTATGTGTAATAGTATGCTTTTGACTGATACTTAATGTTTTGTGTTCAGGCCCTGCTGATCAGTGGACGGGTTAATCATTAAGTCAATATAGCTGCCAGAACAGGAAAAACTGTGGAAAATTTAGAACCTCCTCTTGCTCCTTATGAAACATGATTGTAAATTTTAATATAATTGGTTTCTTAGGAAAACATCCATACTGTGTGACATTAAATGTTAACAATGAAAAAGTGGAGAAAGGAAAGTAAAACCTGTAGCTTTGAAATTAATTATCAGATCTATGAGAAGACAACTCTTGATGTTAGATAATGTTAGAACCTGTAGTTTTAGGAATGAGAGATTACTCAGCATCATTTGTAATACATTTTTTTTCGGATTGGGCTCATTTTTGGTAATTTCATGATCATTTTTTCTAGCCTGCAGGCCTGACTTCCTCCTTACCATATTGCAGCTGGCTAAAGTAGTTTTCACATTCATATTTTGTAAGTACAATTAGTATCAATGCAAGGTGTAATTTGAGAAAATGTTACAGCACAGCTAGCAGTGAATAAAATGAGTCATGTAGTGTTTGAGGAACTCTCACTCCATGAGAGTTAGATACCATTGCACATACCACCATATATACTTCCTAATGGAGCAGTATGCAACAACAACAACGAAACACATTAAAAACAACACCAAAATTATTTCATTTGGCATTTACAAAATGTATTAAAACCAGAGTAATAACATGGTATAAAAATGATCTTGTTTGCAGGGAACATTTGTTTTTGTTTCCCCTCTGGAGAAGTTTGGGCTGTTCAATTATAGGGCTCATTGCTTCAGCATTATTTTCAACTGAAATGTCAGAACTTGGAAAAGCATATCTAATGTGCAAATTAAGTTTATTGCTGCTCATTGAGTTGTTTATTCTTTGTGATAGAAGTCTTTATTATACCTCAAGCACACAGAGCATCTTATCTATTTACTTGTCTCTGGAATGAAAGCCATTTTATATAATGTGTCTCTGAAGCTACTAAGCAAGATGGATAGATAATGGGAAACCAAGAGTTTCTGAGAGGCTTTTGAAAGGGTCTGAGATGGAGGTTTTAAACACAGCTTCATAATGGAATCAGCAAAGATCACACTAAGTGAGCAAGAAAGCATGAGGCATGTCATGTGCTGTGGCCCAGCAAGAACGATGAACCCAAAGGAACAATCATCTCATAGCATGATACTTCTATAAAGATGTATTTTTTTCTTTTGCTATCACAGCAAGAATACACACACCCACTCTCACTCATAGACCCTATAATTCACAATAAGGCAGTTGAAATATGTCTTTGTGGAAAAATAAAAAGGTAGCCAGTATGGAGAAGTTTTGAGAAAGCCAGGCTCCTTTGCATGACTGTGTAGTCATGGCCTTTGCCAGTGTATAAATGGAAGTCTTTGTGGGTTTTGATATTCCAAAAGGGAAGATCTGTGGTGGGAAGCCCAAGTACTACATTGTTCAAACTGCTTTCAAACTGTCCCTTATGCTTCTGTGCTATGGGAATCAATAGGAAATTGCAAGTTGTCTCTCTGATTAAGAATTTTCTCTATAGCATTCTATTGGAGGGGTATGACTATCAAATGCTAGAATAGTGGTTTGTTTTCAGTTTCTTTGAGTCTGAGACTCAAATAATAAATAAAAAAAAAAGTCTTCCCAACAACCTTACCCAACAATTCTTTGTGGCCACAATGGAATGGTTCCAGGGAAATAGCAATAAGCAGACACAGTGGAAGTTGGATGTACTGCTTGGCGTGACTGGTAACTGGTAGAATGGGCATCCTTCTTCCTCATTGTATGCTCGCTTTTGCTGCTAAACTCTGTGATTACAACTGAACACCGTGGTAAACCAGAAATGAGACGGGGAAACAAAGTTCTGGATTTGAAGGCAGTAGGATGCAAAGCAGACGAAAGAAAAAACTTAAAAAGCAACAAATAGTCTAGCAGTACCTTAAAGACTAACAAAACATGTAGATGGTATTGTGAGCTTTCATGGGTACAACCCACTTCTTCAGATGTGTGTATTCTTCTGAAGCAGTTGTTTGTACCATGAAAGCTCATCATAATATCCACGTTTTGTTAGTCTGTAAGGGTATGTCTACACTTGCACCCTAGTTCTAACTAGGGATGCAAATGTAGGCAACCAAAAGTGCTAATGAAGTGGGGATTTAAATAACCTGTGCTTCATTAGCATACTCTTGCCCACGTGCTAGTCCAATCGCCAGCTGTTTCAAACCAGGAAGTGTGCTCCGGGCCGCGTTAGTTCGAATCAAACTCCGTGGTTCGAACTAACGTTACTCCTCAAAACGTTACTCAAACCACAGGGTTTGATTCGAACTAACACGGCCCAGAGCTCACTTCCTGGTTCGAAACAGCTGGCAATCAGACTAGAGCGTGGATGAGATTATTCTAATGAAGTATGGGATATTTAAATTCCTGCTTCATTAGCAATTTCGGTGGCCTACATTTGCATCCCTAGTCTGAACTAGCGTGCAAGTGTAGACATTCCCTAACTGGAAAATCTTAAAAAACAATGACTAGTCTAGCAGCACCTTAAAAACTAACTTAGCTACCCCTCTGAAGCAGAAGAAGGAAAGAAGGGATAAATTGCTCTTTCTTTGTGTTCTGGCTCCTAGCGCGTTTTTACAGATTTTATTTTTCTTTCATGTGTGCAGTGTCATCCATCAGACTCCACCCCTCACACCTATTGCTGGAAAGAAAAGTTTTCCAATTCAATTTTTTATAGCTATTTTCCCACCCCATGTTGTGACAAGTCAAAATCACCGCAAAAATTGCAAACTGAAATATTGTGAAAAATAATAAAATCCGCTTAGGTCAATTGAAACGTTTTGTTTTGACTTTGACCATTTTTACTTTTAAAATCTATAATTAGCTACCATTTCCAAATTAAATTCCTTTTGAAGTAGAAAACTGGAATTGTTTGTTTAGAAAGTGTCACTATTTCATATTGACAGCATCAAAACTTTCCTTCAATAAGTGTCTCAACTCAGAAAAATTTGTAAAGCCAACACTTTCTTATTAAAATATTTAGATTTGATAAATTGGCTGTTTCTGGCAAAAAAAAAATGTTGACAAATCCCCAACTCATTCCAGTCCCCTAAGTGAAGCTAGTGTTCCATGTATTGTGACATATGCCCCACAGAACAGTTAGAAAATAATATCCTTTCTTTTAAATTTTGATTACATTCCATAGATTTCTGAATGATTTCCATGAATTTACACACAATCTTATTGATATAATATCATTTTTATATAATTTTGTCATAAGCATACATTATTTATAATAGCAGTATTAATATTCATAGAGTGCTATAACTTCACACACAGCTTTACAGAGTAGGCAAAAAGTACCTCCAATTGATTTACCATCTAATACAGACAAGTAGGATTTACAGGATAACTGTTCAGGCACCAGGTGGTATTCAGACACTCAAGAAGAGATTGACACTGCAACATCTCTGTAAAGGGTATAGAGGGTCCTGAAGGACAAGGAGCGCATTGGGCACATGGGAAATACAATGCACATTCACAGCTTTATTAAAGATTAATCAAGCTAGATGTAAAAGGCAAATCAAGCAGCCCAGTATAACTACATTGATGTAATATGAGTTGTAAGTTTTTTAGAAAGAAATATTCTTTGCGTCTCTCACAAAATGTGAATATTTGTGGTCATGCCATCAGATAATTTGGGACTTGAATGCATCTGAAATGTAGTGCACCTGCCCACTCTTGCTTTCAGACAGGAAAAAATGTCTCTATTCTACTAGTTAAAGAAAATCTATAATAATATTATCACATCATGCTTCCACACTAGGGCAAACCTTCTCCTCCCCCCACCCAAAAAAACCCCCAGCAAAACCTCCAAGTGACGTGAAACTGTTCTGATCATTAAAGAAAAGGTTCCAAATACCCATTAAGTCATGCAATGGAAATCAAGAAAGAGTATGCTTTGCTTCAACAATTGAAGATCTTCAAAGATTCTTTTTTTTCCTTTCCTTGTCACTTGTTCCCATTAAAGGGGAAGTCCAACAAGAAAAAGATTTTAGCACCATCTAATCCATTTTAACAATGCAAAGACCTTTCTTTGATTTCCTTGGGAAGTGCCAGTTAAAATCTGGTGTAAACACTGTAACTGGAGAGTCAGCTTTAGTTCAAAAGAATGATCACAGAAAGTGCAGTATTCCTCCTCATTGCTACTTCACACCTTCCTTGACAGTCCCAGAACTGATAACTCAACTCTGTGAGGAAGTCACTTGAAGTTCAGTACTGTACATAATGCTCCCACCTATGTAGTATTCAGTTACTGGAAATGCTTTAGCAATCTTCTCAAAGAGTGTTCTGAATCACAAGTTAATAAGATCCCCCACCAAGGGAGGTGGTGGAATCTCCCTCTACTTTATTTAAGATATTTAAGAACAGGTTAGATAGACATCTGTCAGGGATGGTGTAGACGGAGCTTGATCCTGCCTTGAGGGCGGGGGGCTGGACTCGATGATCTCTCGAGGTCCCTTCCAGTCCTATTATTCTATGATTCTATGATTCTATATTGAATGAAGTATTGTATTTTCAAATACTTTGCCAATACAGGGTTTATCCTGGCATGAGATAGACATGCTGAACTAATGCAGTTCCTGAAAGACACATACACACAGAACACATTACTAAAACTGAATGATTTCTGCAAATTTTATTCATGTGCATCTGAATTCTCACGGTTTTATAAAAGTTAATGCAAATACTTTATTTAAGAGAATTGTTCACAAAAAGGGTGGTGCCAATAACATCAACAACAGTAAAGCCATGTAAACCAGCTTATTTCAGCTTCAGCAAGCTACTTTTTTCATTAATGATGTAGGGGATAAAAAATATTAAATGATTTTTCAGGTTTCAAGTCATCTCCTTTGGACCCTAAATACTGCAATGCATGTGACACTGTAAGAAACTGCCAATGAAAATTAATTGTATTCAAATAATAAATTAAATGAGCAGAAAATCTCAGTTTATGAACTAAGAAAAAACAATGACCACATTTTCTTTTGCTGCAGTATTCTGTAAAGAAAGTTTTTTCAATGTCTACCTTATCATGTTTCTTCCCTTTCTCCCTGTAGTCTTAGCAGCTTCAACATTGTATACTATATTGTTTGAAATTAAGTCAAATGAGTATGACATTTATGAATCAGCATATTATAGGAGATGAATAATTTGGTATGTTGCACATCTTCAGGTCTTCTCTAAAATATACATAGCACTCACTGTATACATAGTGCTCTTGGTAATAGGTTATAAATGATGAATAATGCACTGTAATTATTGAAATATTAAAGTTTCTTTAATAGGGACTGAAATAGAACATTAAATCAATTTAAACCATTTCAGAAATGTTGCAAAAATCATTCAGTTTTCTACTTTTTTATTACAATCATATACTGGTATTTTTATACACTTGTTTATAATAAAGAATGATTTTTCTCAACAGAGAGGACTGTAATTACTGTTCCACCTTCTAAAATGGATGTTACAGTTGGAGAAAGTATAGTTCTACCATGTCAGGTGTCTCATGACCCCTCCGCTGAGGTTGTATTCACATGGTCATTCAATGGAAATGTGATAGATTTTAAAAGAGGAGTGAATCATTTTGAAAGAATTGGAGGAGTAAGTTCTTCAGATACTTTAGTGCTTCATCAAACTCTTCTTAACAATCCTTAAACCACATGAACATCTTTTGTCATGCTCATTTTTTATATGCATGTCAAATCACGGCTACTTTATAAAAGTTACATCCATTTAGTTTGCTTTCTTATATTTCATAAACAAGTTATTTGTGAAGTCATAATAAAACTGTCAAACTGAAATAAACTGATGATGGCAATGAATGCTTTAATTTAAAAGCTGCATTTTTATTAATATTTAGCAAGTTATAAAAATGTCCAGTTGGAAAATATGTTGTGAGTGATTAGTTTTATCTTTTTCTTCCTTTTATCTCAAGGAATCTGTTGGGGATTTGATGATAAGAAATATTCAGCTAAATCATTCCGGGAAATATGTTTGCATGGTACAAACAACCATAGACAGTCTATCTTCAGCAGCAGATGTAATTGTAAGAGGTAAGTCTATTAAGTGTAGAAGTCTAACAATATTCTATGTAAGATTGTGAAATGCTTAACATCAGCAACTGGATTGGTGAAATTTAAAAAGTTTGTGGCTCTCTGATATAACAATGCAGTAATGTGATGGCATTTCCCACACTCATTGCTCTCTTTGGGCCAAGTTATGCTTGGTAGCTGCTGGCCAAGGTAAGGGTGGTGAGCAATAGAAGCAAGCCCCGTTTAAAGATAAAGTGGCAAACATCCTCCCTAAGAATTCTAGTAAATGTGGAGGTTGTCACTACATGTTGCCCCAACCTTCAGAATGACACAGCCTGCTCTCCCCCAGGTGTGTCCAGGTTATTCATGTCAGTGCAAAGACGAAATGTCATGGTCCCACCTTCTCTCCATCTCCCTTTAGTGTTCTTAGGATGGAACATTGTGGGCATTCTACTGGCTGCTGAGACTCCAATTTTGTGGCCCTTGCTAAAAAAAGATACAATTAGGAATCCAAAAAGATGTTCTATGATAGATGCTGGAGCTGAATTATGCATCCATTTCAAACTTTAGGAAAAGTCAAATTCTACTAGATATAAGGCTCCATGCCACAATATTTACGGATCCTAATTTCCCATTATTTTCAGTGGGGATTTTGGATGTACAGAGAATATGGGTTCCAAAATGCTGTTTCACACTTTTGTATTGTACAATTAAGCTCTTTCTACTGCATTCTGTTTCCTTCATGTTCACAACAGAGATATGTACCTTCAATATCTTGTTTTAAATACGGCAGGAATGTCATTTTTTCAATAAAATACATATTTCCATCAGGCCCTCCAGGTCCCCCGCAAGATGTTATAGTCGAACACATTTCTAGCACTACTGCACTACTATCCTGGAGACCAGGAACAGATAATAATAGTCCAGTCCAGATCTACAGTGTTCAGACAAGGACTCCCTTTTCAGTTGGTTGGCAGGCAGTTTCAACCGGTAAGCAAGTTGAAATTTCTGGTTCACTTTCATGCTCGTCACATGACTTATCCAAAGATGCGTTTTTCACTCACATGTCTTTTGTATTTAGTTCCTGAAATTCTCAATGGCAGAACCTATTCAGCAACAGTGACTGGTTTAAACCCTTGGGTGGAATATGAATTCCGTGTAGTTGCTGGCAATAGCATTGGAATTGGGGAGCCAAGCAGACCATCAGAGCTGCTAAGAACGAAAGCATCCAGTAAGTCTTCCTGAATTGTTTCAATGATTGTAGAAACCTCTTAGGGTGTATCTAGACAGCACCCTTTTGTCGGAATAAGCTACGCAATTTGTGCTACGCGAATTGTGTAGCTTATTCTGAATCTAAATCGAAAGAGCTTATTTGAAATTTGGCACTGTCTACACAGCACCAAATTTCCGAATAAGGTACTATTCTGACAACTCCCTTAACCCTCATGGAACGAGGGCTACAGGGATGCTGCAATAGCATGCCTTTAATAAACTTTTAAAGACATGGTATTGCTATTTTGGGATACTTCCGGTATCCTGAAAGATAAACTCAGTCTGATGTGCCCCTGGTCACTATTCTACTTAAAAATGAAATTACATAGGGTTATGGGACTGCTCCACTACAATCAAAGAGGGTTTTTTCATTGACATCAATGAGCCATGGTCCAGGCCCTGTGTACATTAGATTTATGAAAGCATTTTTCAGTTCATCATATGCTAATTTAGTCTTAATGAAACTTCACTGATCTCAATGTTATACCAGGTCTGAGTCTGTCCATACTGTTATTACAAAATATGGATTCTATTGTTTAAACACCAATCACTGATCTTGTTTTTTGACGGTTATAATGATGTGAACATGCCAGCCACTAAGCAAAGAATCAGTATGCAATGGGTGAATGTTGTCTTCCTGAGTACAATCCCACTGTTTTACATCTTCATTCAAAACTTGTCTGAGAGCTTAGCCACCCATATCTGCGCTTAGCTAGAAGGAAGAGACTTAGGACCTCATTTAAGACCGCTGATGACAATAGGATTGTTTCCATTGATTTCAGTGGCCGTGATATTTTGCTACACAGTCAGCCTAGTCCATATACATTTCTCTAACCATTTCCTTCTGAATTTATTTTACCTACTTCCTGGGGGACTCTATCAACAAACAGCTCTTATATTGGTTTGATCCTCCCTGCCTGGCTTTTGTTGGTGGGGACATGAAAGCTGAATTTCCAGCACGTCAAGACTAGAGCCTGATCTAATGCCGGCAGGGTTAAGAATCCCATCAGGTGGGGGCATGATAGATGCAAGACAAGGGAAAGGTACAGTGGTGTTGGCAACAGGCAGTTTTCCTCTCTTTGTGGGTTCTTCCTTTTTAAAACCTGCCTTCCTCCATCGTTGAACTTCCTTAGGCTCCCATCTGCCTTCATCTTACCAACCACATGGAGTATGTCTACACAGTAACTAAAAACCTGATGGCTGGCCCATGGTTGCTGATGTAAGTGCCACCAGGTGGATTTGAACCTGGGACCTCTAGAGTTGAGTATAGGAGCCTCTACCTCCGAGCTAAAAGCCAGCTAAAAGCCCCCGAGCTAAAAGCCTAGCCCATGCTGTAGAGGTCTCTTGATTTTAACTAGAAAAGCGGCGAGGAGTCCTGTGGCACCTTATAGACTATCTGAAATGTAGGAGCATAAGCTTTCGTGGGCAAAGACCCACTTCGTCAGATGCATGTAGTGGAAATTTCCAGAGGCAGGTATAAATATGCAGGCCAGGATCAGGCTGGAGATGACGAGGTGGATCCAATCAAGGAGGATGAGGCCCACTTCTAGCAGCTGATCTGGAGGTGTGAATTCCAAGAGAGCAGAAGCTACTTTTGTAGTTAGCAAGCCATTCACAGTCTTTGTTTAATCCAGAGTTGATTGTGTCAAACTTGAAGATGAACTGTAGCTCAGCAGTTTCTCTTTGAAGTCTGGTCCTGAAGTTTTTTTGCTGCAGGATGGCTACCTTTAGATCTGCAATTGTGTGTCCAGGAAGATTGAAGTGTTCCCCTACAGGTTTTTGTATGTTGCCATTCCTAATATCAGATTTGTGTCCATTGATGCTTTTACGTAGGGACTGTCCAGTTTGGCCGATGTGTATAGCAGTGGGGCATTGTTGGCACATGATGGCATATATTACGTTGGTAGATGTGCAGGAGAATGTACCAGTGACAGTATGGCTGATCTGGTTAGGTCCTGTGATGGTGTTGCTGGTGTATATATGTGGGCAGAGTTGGCACCGAGGTTTGTTGCAAGGATTGGAACCAGCATTGAGCTGCCATTTTTGCAGAAGAGTCTCTTGCGCTAGAAGGAGTCTCTTGCTCAAGAAGGGGCAGTGTAGACAGCTCCTTCTAGCGCAAGAGCCTCTTCTGCAAAAATGGTGGCTCATTAGGTATGCAAATGAGGCTTGGCGATATTCCACGCTTAGCCTCATTTGCATACTTCTGGCGCAACAACCCGCCAGTGTAGACATAGCCTAGGTGTATGGGTTACACCAAGACAGAGCTTTGGTGATGTGACTGTTTAAATGGGGGGTAGACATGAGCTCTAGGCCCCTGCTACCTCTGTGGGTCCCAGAGCTCAGGCTCCAGCCTGAAGCCAAATGTCTACACTGCAATTAAATGGCCCAGGGCCTGCAAGCCTGAGTCAGGTGTCTAATTGTAATGTAGATGTACTCTGGAACATCCTTTTTAAGTATGGGCCCCACATAGCATGAGTGAGTGGCTCAACCCCTCTCTATAGGGTTACCAGGCATCCCATTTTTAAAGGGACAGTTCCATATTTAATCCTTCCTTCAGGCCTCCCAACTTTTTCTTAAAAACATGCAAATTATCCCATATTTTTTGTCTTTCCACCCTTCCCCCATCAGTAACGGTAAGTCCTGCTGCTGGCCAGATTTCAGCTCCTGAACTGCCTACCTCCTGGTGCTGAGTGGGGGGTACTGAGTTGGGGTGGAATCCAGTGGCAGATGATGGGGGAGAGGGAAGAAGGCTGGTGACGGGGCAAAGATGCAGCATATGGGTCCAGCTGCTGCCTTTGCTGGTCTGTCAGCACAGATTCCACTGTGTGCTGGCTCCTGGCTAGCAGCCCTCCACCCCATCTCATGTCCAGACAGTGCTGGCTGTGTGCTGTGAGCTACAATGGCTGCAGAGTGTAGGCAGATGCCAGGTGGGGCCATTTCTGTGTTACCTCTGCTGCCCACCCCATTGGCCCCGTACATGTTCCCCCCTCACTGCCCTCTCCATGCTTGTCCCACTCCCCATGCTGTGTGGAGAACTATCCCCTGGTCAGAGCACTCAGCTCATTGGCAGCCAGACTGGCAGGCTCCTTCTGTCCTCCACTGCTTCAGGCTGGGCTGCCCCCCCTAAGCAAATCCAAGAACCTTCAGTCTGTGGTGATGTCCAGGACAAGCCAAGCCCTGAATATGCCAAAGTCCTACTCAGCACTGGCATAGAGAAGTCCCTCTGCCCTTCAGCTAAGCTCTGGAATGGTGTGTGGAAGCAGTTTTCAGCCTGTTCCCACCCCAAACATTCAGTCTCCACAGCCATCCCCTTAGCAGGGGCTTAACACCCTTTTTGCTTCCCCTCCCCCATCTTTGGTCCTCCCTCTTCTGTCCCTTAGGCAGCCCTCTTACTAAGCCACTTCCCTCTTGCTAAGCCAGGCTCCATGGCCACTGAAGCCTCTTTGTTACGGTTCCCTAGGCCCTTGTGCACAATGCATCCTTAGAGTTTAACACCTTACTGATCAATTTGCAGCCAAGGGACCGGAGGTGCCTGAGTTATGTTGGTGGCTAGCAGCAGCCTGGAGGTGATAGCTTCCCCTCAATACTGTGAAGGCAGGAAGGGTTCGGTTCTGTAAAGTCAAGTCGTGGGCTTGGTCATTCTCCTTTCCTACTCCTCCATTCCCCCACTGGAAGCAGTTCCTGTCTCGTCCATTCTGCATCGTGCAGAAAGGTTCTGGTAGCTATACTCTGAGATGTACAGTGGCAAAAATCAGTGTGGGGAGGGGAGGGATGTGACCCTGCTCCCCCACCTCATTGTGTTGTCTCAGGGAGTCATGATGCCTGATACCAAGAGAGGTGGGTCTGTCCCCAGAGATTCATCCAGGCATGGAGGGCACAGAGTAACAGGCAGGGAGTGCTGGGTTAGTCTGTCACCCCCTGTGTATGAGAGGTGTGTCCCTTCTCCCCATATAATCCCCAAAACCTTGATGATAAAAAAAAAAATCCAACTACACAGTATTTTTAATGGGGATTCAGTCAAGTAATGTTAATATGAAAGTTAGTTCTGATTGATTGCTGTTGAACTCTCTTGGATATGCATAATTTAAATAGGCGTCCCATATTCAGCATAGAGAAATCTGGCCACCCTTCCTCTCTCCTAGCTGCCCTTAATAACTGGTCTATTCAAATAAAAACCACACTGCTCTGACCTCCAAAGCCCTGCTAGAAAACAGGTGCTAACTCATCTAACTGCAGGGCAATCTCATCCATACAGTCCTCAGTCACATCCAGATTTCAGAACACAGCAACCAGCCCAGAATCCTCAATGCCATGTCCCCAGGATAAGAGAACTTCACTTTTGCCCTCAGATTTAACTTATAGCAATAGGTGAGAAGTGTTCCAGGGATAGTCACCAACTGCCTTACTCCCTCAGAATGCATCGACACTGCACCGTAGCTCAAAAAAAGAGACTGAATTTGAGCTATGCAAATTACATATCTTATTTCTATCTTATTTTGAAATAGCTTATTTTGTAATTTGGAGCTGTCTACACAGCTTCAAATTGTGAAACAACACACTATTCCAAAACATTCCTTATTCCTTGTGGAATAGTGAGCCCAATATATTTTAAAATAATGGGCATGCCCAAAAGACACAGAGTAGCTATTTTGGGATACATCCAGTATCCTAAAATAGCGCTGCAGTGTAGACATAGCCCCAATCTCCAGTCTGCCTTCATTTTACCCCACACTGGAAGCCTTTTAAAGACTGGGACCCACATAGCTGGAATGGGTGACTCATCTCCTCTCATTCATGGGGTGATGGTGAATAAAGTGAAGATGCAGGCCAGCTTTTCTTAAAAGCAAGGGGAAAATGCTGCACCCCAAAAAGGGTTGTAGTAAAATATATCTTCTTCCTCTGGAGCAAGTGGGGAGTACATAAGGAATTGTGACTTTCTAAAATTGTTGCTGGGGCCGAACTATGTGCTATCCTTCACAGAGGAGTGAGGATGAAAGTTCAGTCTAAACCATGTAAGGTTCTAATCCCCCACCAACCTAGAGTGGAACAAACACTAAAATACCTTCTCAGGCTGAGATTTAAAAAGCAAATAAGATAGTCAGATACTTTTTAGTCTCCCTCACTTAATTAGCAATCCTGCTGATTACATGATGCTTCAGTGAGAAGTAGTATGTTGGAATTCAAGATTCTTTCTTTTAGGCCATGACTTTATTAGCCTTTTTAGTAAAGACCCACTAAATTGAATGCTGAGGGCACCACCGTCGATGCCAGTACTCCTTGTTGTAGGGAGTAAGGAAAGTTAACAGGAGCATTTCTCCAGTTGACCTCTGACTATTGGACTGCCCTAGAAAATCGGTGCAAGGTAAATTGACTCCAGCTAGGCAATTCACGCAGCTGGAGTTGTGTATCTTGCATCAATTTCCTTCATCAGTGTAGACCTGGCCTAAGTAAAAACTTTCAATAGCTCTGCCAGGGGGCTGCACTAGATTAGATGCAAAGAGACAGCAGTTTGCAAAGCAAAAAACAAAAAAAGAAAAACCCAATAACAATCAGGCCATTTAAAATAGGCAGTTGGGGAAGAAATTGAAATAAGAGAAAAGAACATCTTGCTCACAATGCTTCACTAAGGCCTGGCCCAATGCACTGATGCCAGGGCAGAGGCTTCCATAAACTGTACTGGTTCAGGACCTAATGCCTTAAGCACATTATTGTGGTAAAGTGTACCAGCTGCTGTACACATGGGCTGAATACAACGGCTGTGCAGCAAGATATACTAGACACAGCTTAGCCTTCTTTTCTTCACAGAATATGAATTCACAACAAGAACACAGCAGTGGCAGCAGAAGACTAGCAATGAAAGGGTAAATTAGAAATGCCCTGTTGTAATAGCGATTTTGCCAGCTAAAACCTGATTGAGCATTAGTAGATTTGTGGATGCAAATGAACCACTGCTCATTTCATTAAAATGCAGCTGAGAATTAATTGAGCCTCCGTTGGTGCACTCAACTGTAAATTTTCATCTGTTTCTCAACTATGACCCAGTTGAGGCTCTGTTGAGCAGTAGTATAAATTTTTCCCCATGCAAATGCAGTAAACACTGAACTCATTTAACACATGTGCTAATTGAGCATCAACTGGTTCATGGAACAGTGGAGCGCTAGTTGAGTCTGGCGTGAAAGTCTTTTTTTTTTCATTTACTTCTTTAGATTAATCCCTCTCCTTCCCATCTTAAATGCCTTAACTATGAAGCACACAGTGACACTGGATATGAGTGACAAACTTTAACCTCTTATAATAAGTTCGCCAATAGATCTTGCTTTACTTTTATCAGATTCGGCCATTTTGTAACAATAGTCTCTCCAAAGTTCTAAAATTGGGAAAAAAAAGCAAAAGTAGTCGCAGAAATGTTGTGCAGAAGACATGAGGTAAAGGCTAAATTTGGGCTACAGAATATGTTTCCTTGGAAAAAAACTGATTTAAGTAAGAAATCACTAGAAAGGACGAAGCCTCACAAAGGTTTAGGACTGAAGGGGTATGTCTACACTACCCTCCTAGTTCGAACTAGGAGGGTAATGTAGGCATACCGCACTTGCAAATGAAGCCCGGGATTTGAATTTCCCGGGCTTCATTTGCAAAAGCGGGGAGCCGCCATTTTTAAAACCCCGCTGGTTCGAACTCCGCGCAGCGCGGCTACACAGGGCTCGAACTAGGTAGTTCACGAGGAGTAACAGTAGTTCGAACTAGGAAGCCTAGTTCGAACTACCTAGTTTGTGCCCTGTGTAACCGCGCTGCACGGGGTTCGAACCAGCAGGGTTTTAAAAATGGCGGCTCCCCGCTTATGCAAATGAAGCCCGGGAAATTCAAATCCCGGGCTTCATTTGCAAGTGCGGTATGCCTACATTACCCCGCTAGTTCGAACTAGCGGGGTAGTGTAGACATACCCTATTGGAGTCCTGTAATTAGTGTGTGGTCACGTTTCGGGTTAATGCAATACAAACCACATAAACATATGTGGTTACTATCTTCCTGATTTTAACTAGGAACTTATTTATATCATTAGTCCCATAGAAGAATAGTCAAGAATAAGGGACTTCTCAAAAGGTGTCAGAATTTGGTCCATAAGGCCAGATTTTGTTACCTGTACTCTGGTTTAATAACACTGTCCTCCACAAATTGTTCCTCTGAAGACAATGGGTGTGATTTTACCATCTGTCTCTGAGAGGCACAGAACAACTTGCAGCCAGAGTATCTGACAGGAGTATCAGGCCCCTGGGCAATGTGTGTGTGTGGTGGTGGGGGGAGGGGTTCCATGCTGCAGGAAAGGGCAGGGCCGCAGGCGGAAGGGACAGCGCAGAGGCAGCCAGCAGCCAGCCCCCAGCGATGCTCAGACCATGCAGTGTCTCCCTGCTGCTGGCCCTCTGAGTCAGCCAGAGCATGCAGTGCAGGGCTCTGGAGCATCTTGCCTGGTACTTGAATAACAATTCTGAAAGGCAGAGTTCTAGCTGGCGGTGGCAGCTTCAGGAACACCAGGCCCTTTAAAATCACCTGGCCCCAGGGCAGCTGCCCCTTTTGTGCCCTCCCTCCCATCAGGCCTGCCTGCAGTTCTGGTGACTTTAAGCCTCCTTTGTGCACTATCAGACCTCATCCGCTTGAGGTGCATCGAGGTTCCAGTATTTGAGGGAGCTGTGAGATGTATGCTCTCCCCTTTCCATCTCTGACATGTCAGATACTGATTCTACATCCAGTCTTGCCGTAGAGGCCCTGTCGGGCAGCATAAAGCTACTAATGAAAGGATTGCTCTTTGGCTAGCTCCAGCATGCCAAAAGCATTGCTGCAGCAACATATAACAGCCATAGTGGAAGGGAGAATCCTTCCCACTGAAGCTACGTATGAGGTGCTATTCAATCTGAGTAATGCTTCTAAGCTCTGGCACACTCTGAAGTTGCAGAATTCAAATGAGGCCCATCTGATTAGCACAGCACCCACAGCTAGGTTTTTGTTTCTGTTGGTGGTTCACATTTGCACATACATCAGTGCACATACAATTATTCTGCACATGGATGGGAAAAAAGAGGTAACATTGCTTGGAAGTTCTATGAAGTATGCTCCTCATCTTGAAATACCATTTCGTTACATTAATTGGACATTATAATAATAGCATTACGGTGAATCAAACTCCAAATTTAAATACCTTTGGAATCTTCAAACAGTTTGTCAAACGACAAGCACAAATGTGGTAGGATTTTTTTTGAGGGGTGTCAAGTTTCTTCAGAAAAAGGAAAACCTAAAGCTAATTAAAATATATATTTCTCCAGGAACATATTTACTGCTCAAATGTATAATTAGCCAGAAAATCAGTAGAATAGCAGCTACAGCCTGATTGAAAAATCATTTTGTCAATTAGCTGATGAATATGAGTGTCAAATACTTAATGTTCCTAGGTTGTTTAATTTTTTCAACCAGGATACCCAGGTATCAAATTCATCTGTGACCTCTGCCTTAGAAAACTTAAAATGTGTAAATACAATTTAAACTCATTTAAACCACAGACACTACACATTACATTTCGAAAAGCAAAGTTACTGTATATCAAAACAGCTGACATGGGAGGCTGCAATCATGCTTTTGACAACAGCTGCTGTTAATTGCAAGTTACAAATGTCCTTTGTTCTTTAGTTCCTCTAGTGGCACCAACAAATGTGAGCGGAGGTGGAGGAAGTCGCTCTGAGCTTGTCATCACATGGGAGGTAAAGTCTAATCTAAATCAATTGATCTAAATAGTTTGAGGAAAAGAATATGGGTGAAACCCAGGACCTCCTAAAGCCACCACAAGTCTTGTCGCTGATTTAAATAGAGCCAGGACTTTTACCCTCTGCTGGCATGGAAATACTCAAAAGATACAAATCAGGTTTTCTTTGTCATTAATAATTTATAGAAATAAACAGTTTGAGAGGCATACTGTAAAGATGTTTAGAACATGTCTATAACCCTGTTATCTCCATAGTACAGAAAATCACTTAACATGCTAATCTGCTTGGCTATTTTCTGCCTTAAACATTTTTTACACTTTTGTTTGAATGTTCTTTATTTGGGAATACTGTGCTTTATTTGGGAATACCATGTATTAAAAGAGCTATGCCTTCAATGCATACACTTAGTATTAGAGAATAAAGACCAATCATATATCTGAAGGAAATCTCTTCTTTAAAATATACTACCCATAAAATGTGGTCTGGATTAAAACTCCAATCACCACTTCGGGAGTCAGAGAGACACCTAAAACAATTCTTCTTTTCCTTCAGGGTTTTTTTTTTGGGGGGGGAGGGCGAGAGGGGACATGTTATAGATAAGAAATGTGGCTTTGGCTTTCTGAGGTGATTTGGGGATTTAGACACACAACTCATATTTAAATTTATGGGATTTACACTGTTCAATATTTTAGTTGTCTTAGAAAATGTCAACCTGTACATGAAAAGGAGGCTACAGCCCAGATTGTAGGCTGAACACCAGCCAAGTAGGCCTCATCCTCTCCTGAATAGGACAGAGCTGGGGAGTAGATATGGAATTCTACAAGATGAAATATGTTTTAAGGGGGAAGACTCCTATTTATTTCAGTGAACTTTGGGTCAGGCTCTTCTGTTCACAATGTTCCCTCTTCTATGAATTCAGGATGATTGGAGGAGCCTGATCTGATTCTGCTCCTCTGTTTGCCTCATGAGGTTGTTTCCCTTTGCAAAGAGTGGAGAGTCCTAAACTGAACCCTGTCAGCCCATGGTCAGGATAGTGTTTGTGTGTATGTGTGTGTTATACACCCGAGTCTTCAACTGCTAGGACACAAGGTCCTGTCACAACGGGACACCTAGGGGAGGCCAACGGACACCCGGAGAAGTTTTATGTCCGTGTCTTTGACTGCTAGGACCAGGGTCCCTTTGTGGTGAGTCCCATTGCAGAGGGCAGCCAACAGGCTGACAGACGCCCTAGAGTTTACAAGGAGAGCTTATTATACCTCAGCCTTTGACTGCTAGGACACATGATCCCTTCGCAGCGGGCAGCCTAGGGAAGGCTGAGAGGTGCCCCTACGGATCTGTCCCCTCGAGGCGACACGATCCAAATGCCCTGCTCTGCCTGATTCTGCTCCCTATGACCAGCTGAAGTTCTTTTAAATTGTGCTTGTTTCTGTTACAGCAACTGAAGGAGTCAGGTTAAAACTTAACCAGTTACAGGTTTATTAAGGAAACTTATAAAGCATGTGGTTATAATGGCTATGGCTCTATTTCTTAACTGCTAGCAAATATAGATCTTTAAAAAATGGTTACAAAGAAACTAAAGATAGAAAATAGAAATAATGGTACCAAGTGACAGCTTAATCTTTAAAGAGCTCTAAGTCTATGTGTACACTTAAGACAAAGGACACATCCAGGTACAATTTTTACCCCCTTCTGTGCCTCTTGACTCCAGCGTATCAGGCCAGGGCTGGTCCTTCAATTCCTAGGAAAGACGAATACGAGGTGGGCGTCCCCATGGAACCTCGGGGGGCCAATCACCTAACTCAACCAGCAAATAGATGGTAGATTGACACTCAGAGTGAGTGTGCAGCTGGACCCATCTTTATACCCATAGGGTCACGTATTCTCTTCCTTATCTATGGCGCCAAATGGATCTGGTTTGTCTTTGTGATGCCAGCTCTTACAAGGGAGTTGTGAACTTAATTTACACTTGTAAGAGAGATAACTAAATTGGGAGTACTGGACATTCTTTACTGGGTGGGAGATTCCTCCCCCCCCCCCCACTCGGACGAGTGTGTGTTCGTATCAATATAGGTGCCAGCCAAGGCAGCGCTCACAGCCTCGAGGTCAACAATTGGCGTATCTCTGTTTATAGCCATCCAGGGTCACAGCAGCCAGCATATCTGGGTCTTCTGTCAAGGCTTCAAAGACTCTGCTGATTTTACTGCTCTGTGTGCCATGTATGCTCCAGGCAAGCAAAAATGGATGTTACAGGTGGGGGTTCCTGTCTGGCTACAAACCCACAGATAGGGTGTGTCTAGACTACATGCCTCCGTCGACAGAGGCATGTAGATTAGCCAGATCGGCAGAGGGAAATGAAGCCACAAGTAAAATAATCGCGGCTTCATTTAAATTTAAATGGCTGCCCCGCTCTGCCGATCAGCTGTTTGTCGGCAGATCGGGGCAGTCTGGATGCGATGCGCCGACAAAGAAGCCTTTCTTGATCGGCACAGGTAAACCTGGTTTCACGAGGCATACCTGTGCCGATCAAGAAAGGCTTCTTTGTCAACGCGGCGCGTCCAGACTGCCCTGATCTGCCGACAAACAGCTGATCGGCAAAGCGGGGCAGCCATTTAAATTTAAATGAAGCCGCGATTATTTTAATTGTGGCTTCATTTCCCTCTGCCGATCTGGCTAATCTACATGCCTCCGTCGACGGAGGCATGTAGTTTAGACGTACCCATATGGTGTAACCCTAGAAGAGATAAAGGACAATTAAATAGTACAATTTCCATATTTAATGGCCACAACAAATCTAAATTCTCTTGTGTTTGATCATATGTTAAACAGACAGTTCACTCACCTTCTTTAGATAAATTCTTCTTCTGTTACACAGTGTCAAGAAACAAGTGGCAGCCCTTGATTTCCATGGCCTTGAGAAATGACACTGCCGTTATTTTCTTCCCTCCATGGAAAGAATCCAAGAGCAAGTGGTGATTACAGTAAAATAGTTCACAAGTGGTTACTGAGCAAATAAGAATCTTGAAATAAAAGCTTTAGATTGCAAAATGGGCTTTTTGTTTTGCACATACTGCTGCAAATGTGATTTTCTTCTTGGATATCAGGTCCACTGAATGCCCATGCCCATGTCATTTCAACGATGGTTTTCTTACGTTTCCATATACTACTTTCTCTCCTTTCTCTTTTCTTCTCCTCTGTTCATCCATCATGAAAAACAGCCAGACAGCCACATCAAATTATCTCTGTAATGGGCTAGGAGTCACTACAGTGGCAACTCCTGCTGGCTGTTCTCGGAATTAGATCTCTGCCTGCCATCACTGCTGTCTCCTCTCTTGGGACCCATGCCATTCCTCAGAACGCAATGCCCTTTTCTGGGAACATCCCCATTAAGTTTTCTCTTTCCTCTTCTGAAGGGCCACTAATTTTCAGTCCAGCCACTTGCCTCTGTGGCAAACTGCATTTGCCTGTCTAGCCACTTGCCTCAATGGCAAGCTGTAGTCTGTGCTCTGACCACTCTCCTTAATGGCAAGTGGAACAATGGGGGGTAGATGAGGAGGAGACCAATTCTACCCAATAGTCTGTCCCCCAACCCAGGGATCATATAGCTGTCCTACCCCTGCTCCGGCTTCTGATGCCTGTTTCCCTTGTCCACTTCCCAGTAGCTCCAGCATCTAATTTGCCTTCACACCATGATCTCAGTCTAGCAGCCGGTCATGCTGGAGCTCCCTATTGCTCCCCTGATCCTACCTAGCACTGCTGTGTTGACCGTGTTGCTCTCTTGGCTGCCAGTCCTCCTTTCTTGCTCTCCAGGGAGAGACTCCTCTCTGCTCTGCTGAGCAGACTTTCTTATATGGCCCTCCGTGACCTTGATTGGCAGTCCTAACAAGCTTCCTCCCTATTGGATATTTCAGTAAGCCCCCTGCCCTTTGATTAGAGTTCTGCTCAGCCTCTTTGAGGGCTGCTTTAACCCCCACTGTTACCTGTGTCAAGCAGCTGCACCACCATATTCCCATTTTGAAATCTAGCATATTGGACTCTACAGTCTATCCTGAGGAGCAGCCAGGAGAGATGCTAATTATACCAGGCTAACAACACAGAACACAACTCTTCTGCTTACTGTGATGAACTGACCAACCACCCTGATAAAATCTGAGGTCACAGAAGCCTCAAAACAAATTAAACGCTCTAGCAAATAGCTTAAACTCTGACATATCCCCACCACGACCATAATATAACAGTTAACTCTCTCAGTCCTGGGTAAAAAATAGAAGGGGGAAATATACTACAGAGGGTTTTGAGGATTAATGTTTGTAAAACACTTCAGGATTGATTCAAAGGGGTAGCTATGTTAGTCTGTAACTGAAAAGACTTAAAACAACAAATAGTCCTGCAGGATCTTAGGGTATGTCTAATTATAGGCCATTTTTTCAACAAAACCTGAGTTATGTCCACACTGCAATTTAATTCTTTCAAAAGTAAATCAAAAGAGCAGAGGGGGTTTTCTGGCATTGGTAATCCTCTTTCTATGAGGAAGAAGCCTTTTTTCTGAAAGAGCTCTTTCAGAAAAAGGTGTGTGTGGTCAGGGAAGAGGGAGTTCTTTCAAAAGAAGAGGAAAGAGGAAAAAGCACAGGTGCCCTGGTGGCCACTCCATCCATAGTAACCATAGCTTAAATGTGAGATAGAAAACATTCAGTGTGGATTCTACCTTTCAAAAAAGCAAATCCCTTTTTCGATGTGCTTTTGTGTGTGGATGCTGTCTTTCGGAAGATTTTTCTAAAGATCTCTTCCAAAAAAAGGGCCTTCCAAAAGAAGCCTGTAGTCTAGACATAGCCTAAGAGACAAAAAAAAAAAATGTAGATGGTGTCATGAGCTTTCGTGGGCACAACAAACCCTCTTCTTCAGAAGAATGGAGTTAAGATGCCCAGGATACAAATATCAGAGAAAAGAGAAAGCTTTCTTCTTCTGCTATTTATTTGTACTTCAGGGTGGGTAAGCTTAATACAGATGCTAAGCTTTATTATTTCATATGGTACTTGCCATTGGACTTGGAAGGATTAAGGAGAATAAGCAAATATATTGTCCTTAGAAAGCTTGTTATGCTTTTCTCCTCCCCTTCCCCCACTTCTTTTTACGATATTGATGGCTGTAGTAATTCATATGTACGGTAGATCTTTGTACTCTAAACTAATGATCACTAACAGTTCTGCTGTTCTTCCTGCCCTTGACTATATCTTTAGATTTTCTACCATTTGTGCACGGATGCTTTTCAATGCATCTTTGTTTGATGTGAATATCTGCACTGTGTGATATATTGCTACAGAAAACATCCTGTATATCTTGTATCATGCAGCACTGGTCCTTTCACTTCCTTGTATAAAATATTATACAAATGTTCTCTCTCCTCAAAATGCCAGTGTGATTGTGTTCTTTTCCTCAAAAAAAACACAAAATAAACCAAAACAAAAAAACAGTGCTGATGAAAGTGCCCACTTGGTATGAACCATTAGCATATACTTTGAGAGGAGATTTCACTAATAGAAACATTAATTTTGCTATGTAGTCCTTCAATAGCTTGTCTATGGCTATGCAAGACAAAATTAAATAAAGACATTTTATGCACTTGGGATTGCACTCATGCTAAAAATTGAAATAAAAGAGGTGTGCATACAAGTATGCAATTAACATACACTTATGTATAACCCACATGTGCTCTTTTCCAACTTCTTTTTTTTCCTTATAAATTGTCCAAAATTAGCATTTTAGTCCCTGTGGGGGGAACAATTCAGATACATCCTGAGTTGAGTGAAATGCTTTTAATTTAAAAAAAAAATCACACTTGCAAGAGCATGTCTTTAATGGGGCTGATCAAATCTTTTGTTTCTAAATTGATTGCCTCAATAGATGTATTGTTTTGATTTTTATTTCAATATTAAATTGACTGATGGAGCAAATATTATTATCTTCTCTAAGGCACAGTCAACCAAATCAATGCACCTGAAATATACTGATAGAATGAAGATTCAATTAAAACTGTATATACTTTCAAATGCTTATTGATTGATTTCCTCTACATCTACAGTCAGTTCCTGAAGAACTACAGAATGGGGAAGGTTTTGGCTACATCATTATGTTTCGACCTCTTGGTTCAACAAGCTGGACGAAGGCAGTAGTGTCTTCGGTAGAATCATCAAAGTATATCTACAGAAATGAAAGTCTTATGCCTCTATTCCCTTTTGAAGTTAAAGTGGGTGTTTACAATAATGAAGGAGAAGGAACCCTGAGCTCCATATCCATTGTCTATGCAGGAGAAGATGGTAAATATAATTGTCATTATTATTTACTATTTTATTAATGTTAAATTAGCATTTTAGTTCCCAGCCACATTCCTAAGAACATAAGAATGCCATGTTGAGTCAGACCAAAGGTCCATCTAGCCCGGTATCCTGTCTGCTGAGAATGGCCAATGCCAGATGCCCCAGAGGGAGTGACTAAAACAGCTAATCCTCAAGTGATCCCTTTCCAGTCATCCATTTCCAGTCTTTGACAAACAGAGGCTAGGGACACCATTCCTCTCCATTCTGACTAATAAGTATTGATGGACCTAACCTCCATGAATTTATCTAGTTCTTTCTTGAACTCTGTTGAAGTCCTGGTCTTCACAATCTCCTTTGTCAAGAAGTTCCACAGATTGTCTGTGCACTGCATAAAGAAAAACTTCCTATTGTTTTGTTTTTTAAACTGCTACTCATTAATTTCATTTGGTGACCCCTAGTTCTTATGCTATGGGAACAAGAAAATAATTTTTCCTTATTCACTTTCTCCATACCTGTCATGATTTTATAGACTTTTATCATATCCCCACTCAGTTTCCTCTTTTTAAAGAAAAGTCCCAGTCTTTTTAATCTTTCTTCATATAGCACCTGTTTCAAACCCCTAATCATTTGCCCTTTCTGAATCTTTTTCAAACTTTTTTGAAATGATGCAACCATATCTGTACACAGTATTCAAGATATGGGCATACCGTGGATTTGTATAGAGGCAATAACATATTCTCTGTCTTATTCTCTATCCCTTTCTAAATGATTCCTAATGTTATGTTTGAATTTTTTGACTCTTATTGCACATTGAGTGGATGTTTTCAGAGAACTAGCCACAATGACTCCAAGATCTCTCTCTTGAGTCGTTATAGCTAAATTAGTTCCCATTATTTTGTATGTATAGTTGAGATTATTTTTCCAGTATGCATTACTTTGCATTTATCAACATTAAATTTCATTTGCCATTTTGTTTCCTAATCCTCTAGTTTTGTGAGATCCTTTTGAAATTCTTCACACTCTGCTTTGCTTTTAACTATCTTAAGCAGTTTAGTATCATCTGGAAATTTTGCCACCTCACTGTTTACCCCATTCTCCAGATTATTTATAAATAGGCTAAATAGGTTTGGTTCCAGTACAGACCCTTAGGGGACACCACTAGTTACCTCTTTCCATTCTGAAAACTGACCATATATTGCTGCCCTTTGTTTCCTGTCTTATAATCAGTTATCAGTCCAGGAGAGGACATTCCCTCTTATCCCATGACTACTAACTTTACTTAAGAGCCTTTGGTGAAGGACCTTGTCAAAGGCTTTCTGGAAAGCTAAGTTTCCCTTTATAGAATCCATGTTGACTTTTCCCCAACAAATTAAGTTCATCTATGTGTCTGAAAATTCTATTCTTAACTATTGTTTCAGCTAATTTGCCTGGTACTGATGTTAGATTTACCTGTCTGTCATTGCCGGGATCACCTGTAGAGCCCTTTTTAAATATAGGTGTCAGATTAACTATTTTCCAATCATTAGGTATAGAATTAAAGGATAGTTTACAAACCGCATTTAATATTTCTGCAATTTCATATTTAAGTTCTTTCAGAACTTTTGGGTGAATGCCATCTGGTCCCGGTGGCTTGTTACTGTTAAGTTTATCAATTTGTTCCAAAACCTCCTCTAATGATACCTCAATCTGGGACAATTCCTCAGATTTGTCACCTAAAATGAATGGGAATATTCAGGTTTGGGAATCTCCCAAACAGCCTCAGCCATGAAGACCAAAACAAAGAATTCATTTATTTCCTCTGCAATGACCTTATCATCTTTCAGTGTTTCTTTAGCATCTCGATTGTCCAGTGGTCCCACTGGTTGTTTAACAGGCTTCCTGCTTCTGATGTACTTAAAAATATTTTGCTATTACTTTTTTAGGTTTTGGTTAGTTGTTTGACAGAGTTTATGCTTCTTTTCATTTTCCTCACTAGGATTTAACTTCCACTTTTTAAATGATGCCTTTTTATCTCTCACTGCTTCTTTTACTTTATCTTTAAGCCATGGTGACACTTTTTTAGTTCTCTTACTGTGTTTTTTAATTTGGGAGATACGTTGAAGTTGGGCCTCTAATATGGTGCCTTTGAAAAGTCTCTATGCAGCTTGCAGGGATTTAACTTTTGGCATTGTACCTTTTAATTTCTGTTTAACTAACTTCCTCATTTTTGTGTAGTCCCCCTTTTTGAAATTAAATGCCACAGGGTTGGGCTGCTGAGGTGTTTTTCCCATCACAGAGATGTTCAACTTTATTGCATTATGGTCACTATTTCTAAGCAATACAGGTATATTTACCTCTTGGACCAAATCCTGTGCTCCACTTAGGAATAAATCAAGAATTGCCTCTCCCCAAAATTGTGGGTTCCAGAATCACCTGCTCCAAGAAGCAGTCATTTAAGATGTCATATAACTTTATGTCTACATCCCATCCTGAAGTGACGTGTACCCAGTCTGTATGGGAAAGTTGAAATCCCCCACTATTATTGAATTTTTATTTTGATAACCTCTCTATAATCTCCTTTTGTATTTCATAGTCACTAAGACTACGTCTAGACTGGCATGATTTTCCAAAAATGCTTTTAACAGAAAAGTTTTCCATTAAAAGCATTTGTGGAAAAGAGCGTCTAGATTGGCATGGACGCTATTCTGCAAAAGCACTTTTTGTGGAAAAGCGTTCGTGCCAATCTAGCCCCGCTTTTGCGCAAAAAAGCCCTGATCGCCATTTACACGATCGGGGCTTTTTTGCGCAAAACAAATCTGAGCTGTCTACACTGGCCCTTTTGCACAAAAGCTTTTGTGCAAAAGGACTTTTGCCTGAACGGGAGCAGCATAGTATTTCCACAAGAAGCACTGATTTCTTATATGAGATCGTCAGTGTTCTTGAGGAAATTCAAGCGGCCAGTGTAGACAGCTGGCAAGTTTTTCCGCAAAAGCAGCCTAACGGTCTCCTAGTCAGGTGGTTAGTAATAGATCCCTACTGCTATACTCTTATCATTAGAGCATGGATCACTATCCACAGAAATTCTATGGAACATTTTGGCTCATTTATGATTTTTACTTCATTTGATTCTTCATTTTCTTTCACGAAGAGCACCACTCCCTCCCCAACACGACCTATTCTGTCCTTCTGATATATTTTGTACCCTGGTATGACTGTGTGCCATTGTTCGTCTTCATTCTACCAAGTTTCTGTGATGCTTATTATATCAATATCTTCCTTAAATATGAGGCACTTTAGTTCACGCATCTTATTATTTAGACTTCTAGCATTGTGTATAAGCAATTTAAAAATTTGTCACTGTTTAGCCATCTGGCATTTCCTGATGTTTTTGAATGGCACTCTTTTTCAACTGACTGTTTCTGATCTTACCCATATTTTGTCATCTTCCATCCTCTCCTCCTTACTAGAATATAGAGAACTATGGCCTCATAGTGCCAGGCATTGCTCAGATATGCTACCACATTTTGCTTGCTATTGTATTCTCTTTGGGGCTGTTTCATAGAAGAGGAAAAAATATGACCTGCATTTTTTGGATGGGGGTTCAAGTGAAGAGGGTGTAGGTCCAGATTTTCAAAACCACTTATCATCTAACAGCTCCCATCTATGGAATCAGAAGAAGGCTAAAAGATGCTGCTTATATCCATAGTTTTCTAAAGAGTTTGATATTGTGGATGCTAAGCACTATTGTAAACATAGCCACTTATTTTGTTGCTTAAATTGGAGCTGAGCTTTTCTGAAAATCTGGCTTATGTTGCAGGAGTTGAGCATTTTTTAAAATTGACTTAGCCAAGGTCACACATGATGTCTGAAAAACAAGGAACTGAAATCAAATTTCCTGAGTTACAGCCCAGTGCCTTAACCACAATACCTTTTGTTCCTTTTAGTTCCTGCGCTTTAGATGTTCTCAGCTTTTAATCCAATGATATGTTCTGTAAATTGCATTTATTACAGACCTGCCTTTTCTTTCCTATGATCTTAGAGCCTCAGATTGCACCATCGGGGGTTTCCGTGCAGAGCTTTTCCGCTTCTGAAGTTGAAGTCTCCTGGAATGCTATAGCATGGAACAGGCATACAGGAAGGGTGCTTGGCTATGAGGTGATGCATGTAACATTAATTATATTTTTATTGAAAGATGTTCTTTTCGGACTTCATTGCAATCATATCTCTTCTAAGAGCCATGCATATTCTAGTTTGCCTTCCATTACAGTGAGTTAATGGATAAAGAAACCTTAACCCAGCTCTCATTAGCAACATTTCACCTGGAATAATCACAAGGATTTGTATACTACTGTTCTGTCTGTGCCTTCCTATAATGGCAAAAAATAAATTATGCCTTCATAATCAACCCTTAGGTCTGCTCTTTTGCAATGAATACTACAGGTTGACCCTCTCTAGGCTAGGACTCTCAGAACCTGACTGATGTTGAACCAGAGAGTTTTCTGAACCACAGAAGGTAAAACATTATATAGCAGCATTACCAACACTTCCACTGCTTATTGGGCTCTTAGAAGACATTTAGGAGTAAATTAGAACTAAGTAACAACACAGAACATTGAGAGCCAGGAATGTTGGCTTTAAGCAAACTTTATGGGACCACAGGAAACTTGGCCATGCCCATGATAAGTGAACAGATGTTGTTAGACCAGAGATTTCGGCACTAGAGAGGTTCAACCTATTTAAGAGTACTTGCATTTTATTCTAAAAACTCTAACTTTTCTTCCACCTATCCATTCATGTTCTTACAGTATAAGCAATTCAATACTGTTTGAGCAACATCGGGCACTTGATGGCTCTGAGGCATATAAATGAGAGAGAGCAAGTGTTTTGACATTGGGTCACCAGTACAAATTCATTTGAAATCGGGAGTAACTGAAAATTGTTATCATCAAAAGACTGTTCTGTAGCTTATGTAAATTGCATTGATATTCTCAGCCCAGCTCGCAGCGAATAGCTATCCCAGTAATAAAAAATAACAGCTTACAATAATAGCACATTTCTCCCTATTGCACACACTGATTGGCAGTCTCCTGCACTGAATAGTCATGAAGGCCTGCTCCAAACTCCACCTTTATGTACGCAGCATGCAATTCCATTGCTATCAATGGGTTTTCATGGGATATAAATCTGGAAATAATTGATCCCCAGAAGTGATGCCTTCAGCAAAGAGTTATGGCACTCTGGTGCAGGGTGCGGGGCAGGAAGTTTTTTACATTACCCCCATTTGTGCTCTATATGTTCTATGAATACACTGACACTGAAATATTACTTGAGCTTCCAGTCCTGTAAATCCAGCCCATTTCACATGCATTATTGTTAAAATAAGCCCTTAATAAAACTAATGCAGACAACAGAAATATTTAAATTTCTATTGTCCTATCATTATTAATATACTAATATACTTTATATTAATATACTTATTAATATACTTTATATTAATATAAAGTGGTAGGGGTGTAGAGTATGCAAGCCTTAGTAAATCAAACATCTATTAGAAAAAAAGAGATGTCTAAGAAAATATTTGCTATTGTAACAAAACTACATAGTAAAGAAACATAATTAAAATCCTCCTTGATGGCTCATATAAGTGTCTCATTGTGTCTTTTTTTAAGTTTCCTTCAAATATGCTCAAATTATAAAATAAGACAAGCCTTTAAAATTTCTTACCTTCTCAAGGTTTCCCTTTTGGACATCTATAAAACTAAGGATTTCTCATTTGCTTTTCTAATTTGTATTCAGAGTCTGAAATTTTATTTCTTCACTATAAATATTCATGCTTCATTTTATTTCCTGGCAGTTTTGATTACAAAACATGCTGTCTTCCTTGAAACCTTAGTTGTTGGCTTATCTCCTTTCCAATCAAGACTGTAATTGGTAGGAAAACAATGAACTGTCTGTTCTTTGCCCTTAATATTCAGGTTTTATACTGGACAGATGATTCCAAGGAAACCGCAGCTGGTAAAGTTAGAGTCAGTGGAAATGTAACAGCAAAAAACATCACAGGATTAAAAGCCAACACACTATATTTTGCAACAATAAGAGCTTACAACACAGCTGGAACAGGACCATCTAGCACTCCAGTCAACATCACTACTAAGAAGTCTCGTAAGTATTTACTGTCATACTAAATAAGGAATATAGAAGCAGAACAAATGTGTAGCCTTATATAAATATATTACAATGCATCTTTGTTTTCTGTAATGACGTTAATAAATGTATCCCAAATAGCTTCACAGAATTAAGCAAAATCAACTTCTTTACAAAATAAACTACTGTATCTCTCCCTCTGAAATAGGCAGAGTAGTCACCATGAGAAAGTCAACATTTACCCACAGTTTCCTACATTGTGATATCTGAGGTGCCAATTCAGTACATAGACACCAAAAGGGAACTCCTGGGGTGAAATCCTGGCTGCAATAGATATATCTGCACTACAATTAGACACCAATGGCTGACCTGTGCTACCTGAACTAGGGTAAGAGATTTGGGCTTAGGTTTGGTTTAATTAAGGTGTAGACATTTGGGCTCAGGCTGCAACTTGAGCTCTGGGACCCTCCCACCTTTCAGAGTCTGAGAGCCCAGCACCAGGCTGAGGCCAAATGTCTACACACAATAAAACAGACCCTTAAACCAAGCGTATACCAGCCAGAATGGGCTAATTATGGATTTAATTGCAATGTGGATTAATCTAGTCCTGGCAATTGCATAACTCCCTTTAATATAAATAGGACCATGATCTTACCCCTACAGGCTATTTTGTACATTATAGACTACAGTTAGGTGATTTTCATAGTCACTCACAATTTTTGGTACAGAAAATAACAATTGCATTTCAAGTATCAGAGGGATAGCCGTGTTAGTCTACAAGGTGCTACAGGACTCCTTGTCGCTTTTGCAGATCCAGACTAACAGATGTATTGGAGCATATGCTTTCGTGGGCAAAGACCCACTTCGTCAGATGTCTGTTAGTCTATAAGGTGCTGCAGGACTCCTTATTGCATTTCAGATGTTGCTAAGTGGCAACCATTGAAAAACATTTACTTTTCAATAGCAATTATGTCCTCACTGCTGCATGTTTTCACGTGAGATTTTAAAAGAGGTGCCAAGCAAATAAAGAAAAGCTATTCCTAATGGCAAACCACAATATTGGGAACCAGGAATACGAGTTTCCTTCAGGGTGTTTGTTTGTTTGCTTGTTTGCAATAAAAGTTTTTACTGTTTACATTGCTATCCACCACTGTTCTGTAGAATGCGAGAAATATATGTAATGGATTCATATAAAGGTATATTATCCAGTCATTTAAATTTCCCTAAAAGAATAATGATAAAATATACCATTCCCTTTTCAGAACTCTGTCCAATGAAGCTAATAATGATGATGGTCTAAGGTTTGTTTTTATAGGGTGTTGAGAAACTCCTGGAAATATCAAGTACAGTCTAGGAGCTACCAAACATCTTGCAGTATCAAGTTTTTAAAGTGACATGAGAGTCTTAACATTAGCTAACAGTAATAGAAAAAGCATTGAACCACAGGTCTACACAGATGGGACATATTTGTAGAATCACAATAAAAATAAGATTTAAGACTAATCCAGTCCCAGTAGAAGTCACTAACTTCAGTGGGCACTGAAGGGTTACATATAGCAAGAATTTGCAGAACGATTTTGTGCAATAGCGAGCATGCATGTGCATGCCATATGACATATTAAGCAGCTATATCACCTCTAGATGATGTCTAAATAAGCACATTGTTGTTGAAGGCTTAAATCATCTACTTAAACTTCCCTTTTCCTTGAAGATTGATAGCATTTACAGCTAGAAAGTATACTAATACTTAATTAGATTCAGTGGTGGGAGTGTTAAAGATATCAGTTACTAATTGATATATATTTTTCTTTGCTATTAAATATATGCTGTGTATCTCACATACTGTCTTAATCCTAGTCATAATTCTGTTTTTTGCCTTTATTACATATAATTTCTACAGATGGAAAAATACACATACAAGGGGATATATAAAACCAATTTATTATTATAGTGCTGGCTGTAAACTCTGCTATACATTTTTTACATCATTTTCATAATAAATTCCTATTTTTGGTTGTTTCTGAGTTGAAAGTGAAAAATAACTTCAGGCAGAAACCTGGCACAGAGTCTGTAAATTTGGCATATGCTGGAAGCAAAACATATTGGCAACTAAGAAGAGTCGAATTATTTTTTAATGTGTAATGCTATGATACATTATGAAAGCTCAGAAGTGTTCCAGGACATATAGCTTATGAAAATAGTTTTTCTGGTCTCTTTATGTATTTCAAATATTATTAGAGAAAACAGAATTGGAGTGGCATTTTCTGTACAGAATTAGGGCCTATGTAAAAGTCCTCAATGATCTCAAAATTCAATGGGAATTGGACACTGAGTTTCTTTGGCAATATCATACTTAGGGCATAGGGAAAGGCCAATAATTCAAGATCTACCCTTCCCACTCTAAATGTCTAGTTACTATTCATATAATTTATTTTACTCACAATAACCTTGAGTCCCTTCTCCCCACCTTCATTAACCTGTAGAAGAGAGAAAACATATGTTTTGTTTAGTAATGGTTTTTGTAACCTTCATTGTCAGCAAAACAGAATTTTGCCTGTTCCTCAAAAGAGTACATCAGAATTAGAGCTGAACACAAATTTTGTAACAAACAGTTTATCCAGTAAATTTGGTCTTTTTTCCTGATTAAAGTGGCTGCTTTATGCCATTTAATTTACCTTTCAAAATGAATATTTTAGGCTAACTTTCAAAATGAAACTTTTAGCCTATGGTTCTTTTATGAGCGGCTCATGACATATAGCAATTAGAATATGTCATCCTGTGGCTGAGTGCCCTCGCAATTCCTTTTGTCCATTCACACACCTCCTTAGTTTTTGGTTTATTAGATTAATTCACATTCAAATCCCTCCGCAAGCTGATCTGTTTACATATCTTCTCACCAGGTTGCTTGGTGGCCTCCTGCCTCTGATCTCACTCCCCAAGTCCCAGGTTTCTGTGCTGGAAGTTACTTGTTCCCAGCAACCTTTGGATTCATTTTATATCTCTCTCATAAACTCCTCCGTAAGTTGCTCTCCCAGTTCATCCCCGGTATCTCAGTGTTCTCTGCTGGAGCCTGTTTGCTCTGAGCAATCAGTCATCTTCCTCCTTCTCCACTCTGCTTTCCCAGGGTATGTCTACACTACCACCCTAGTTCGAACTAGGGTGGGAATGTAGACATACCCCCAGGGAATACCCTCTCTGCAGCTTCCCCTTTTCTTAATAGTTGAGCGTTGCTCAGGTATGCCTGCATAGCAACAAGGGCTGGCTAGCCTTTTAAGCCGCAAGCCTACTACAATCTGACATTCAAGCTGTGCAATTGGTCACCTTAGCATACAGCAAGGCATTACTCACCCTGACTGAAAATGGCAGAATCTCTCCCTTAATTTCTTATAAGCTTAATTTACCTGTCTATTAAAAGAATATAAGTATACTAAGACATCTGAGGCCTCATTAGCTAATATTTGAAAAACTCTAAATTCCTCAGAAGATAGGTGCTTTAGATGTGACAAGTATCAAATAAGAGTAATAATAAATGAAACTAAGCACTTTAGATTAATATTTATCACTTGAGAACAGTTCCTAAAAATGTACAGTAGGTATGGGCCTGAACTAAGAAGCTCTGATCTAGAACTGTAATTCTCTACAGTTGAAGAGGATTTGGATCTGTGTGTTTCAGGCCAATCTTTAGTATTTATTATAACTGACAGAAAAGAGGGTAAGCACTTGCTTTGTTCAATAGAAGCTTTGTTGATACTTCCTACCTCCACCACCAACTGCCCACTCCTCAGTAGGCACTAAAATACTTGAGGTTTAGTAAAGCATCTGTGTTTTCTTTTGATTATCATGGCACTAAAATGACATATCAAAGTGAGATCTGCCCATCAAAATATTCAATGGGATGAATCTTGGAGCTTAAGAAAATCTAATTCCAAATATTGCAAAGACTGTTAGGCTTTGGTTTGTTTGCTTAATTTATTTTAATAAGAATATTGTATGCACATTATTTTTTCTCCATAGGCCAGATCTACCAGTCCAGTCACCTGGCTTTCTGCAGAGACATAAGGAGGAGTGGGGGATGAGAAAAGATAGCTCTTAAACACCTTTCTAGTCCATTAATGTAGCACTGGCTGGAGGGACCAATTGGGCCTCCAGAGTAACTTAGAACAACCTTAAGACTGCTCTAATTTACATGGGTAGTGACTGCACCACTGACTATTTCATTAGCACAATGAACTCCAGCTTCATCTTCAGGCCTTCTCAGATGTATCACCTACAACAATGGATATGGTACTTCTAGCTGCATGGAAGAATACGCTTTGGTATTTAGGAAATGCATGATGGAAGGCCAGCCTACATTCTTGTGCTGAAGGGAACTAATACTAGCTCCAGACGGCCTTTACCTATATAAGGTATTCCCTCTGAGATCTCCTCCCCCTCCATTACAGTTTTACTGCACAAGGCAACCGGAATCTATACCATAATAGGAATTGTGACTTTACAGCTAGGGTCTATGGCAGTGATCGTGCCATATTAGAGATCTGTGCCATATTAGAGATCTCTGGAACTTCTGGGGATAGTAGAATAACCAGATTTTGCCCCCATTGAGTTTGTTTATCAGTAGTCAAATATTTCCTATGTAAAAACACACAGTATTTTCCAGGATCCCAAGAATCAGTGTTAGTTTATAGGAAAAGAGAAAATCAGTTCTGGAAAGAAAATATTCTTGTTCATTCACTCTCTTAGGGTGTGTCTAGACTACAGAGTTTTGTCGACAAAAGTGGACTTTTGTCGACAAAACTATACCTGCGTCTACACTACCACTGAGTTCTGTCGACATAACGTCGACAGAACTCAGCAGTTTTGTCAACGCTGGTAAACCTCATTTTACGAGGCATAACGCCTTCTGTCGACAGACTTTCTGTCGACAGAAAGTGTTATTGCATGTAAACTGTCCTTTGCATCTACACTACCATGTCGACAAAGCAGCTTGCTTTGTCAACAGAACTGAATGTAGTGTAGACGCTCTTTGTCGACAGAAGTTTTGTCGACAGTATCTGTTGACAAAACTTCTGTCGACAAAAGCCTGTAGTCTAGATGTACCCTTACATACACACAGAAATAGACCAGATTTTCAAAATACATTCTAAACTTAACTGCCCCAAATTCAGTATTAAGTGTTATAACTTTTCTTATGCCTTGTATCTACAAGCTACTCTTCATCTGTGAACATGTGATCAGTCCTTATATAGACAAAAACAAAGTATTTACCATGTCTTTCTCTCATTTATGCATTTTTCTTTTTGATCAAATACCATCTCCATATTATTACTTAATAGTGCAATGTAAGTATTTAAAAAAATAATAATTCATAGTATGAGCTACTGTTACATTTTTTTAAAAAAAAGCAAAACTGAGCCATAATATCTGTGGTCCATGGCTGGGATCTTCTTAGTAGGACATTTGAATAATGGAAAATGGACAGTCTCTGGAAATGATTCAGTACATGCAAGAGAAGATCCTCTTTTTAGTACATGAATAACAATGGTTAAATACATTATAACCTGATGGCAGGACAGGAAGAAAATAAATGTATGCTTATTGTACAACGACTAATGCTACCCCCACTCTAAGGATTATGTTAATGGCTCATTTAACGTAAAAATAACAAATTCAGTATTTTAAAATATGTATTAAATGTTCAAACTCTTTAAAAATATTCTCATCTTTCAATAATGAGAACTGATAATATGTAAAGTGATTATAAACAGTATACATTTATTATAAGGGTATTAAAATTGATGCCATCAAACCACTTGTCTTCCAAGATATCTGAAATACTGTGGTTAAAAAAATAAAGAAGACTTCGTTTCCTATTCTCCAGCAGGCCAAAGCTAGTCCATATTTTTAATGTAGCTATCTTTTCCATAATTGCTTGTAAAAGTGTTTGCGAAAAGCAAATAAGCGGATATGAATTTAAGTGAGTTGATTTTTTATTCAAGTTCATGAATTTTTTTAAAAAAAGAAATCAGTATTCACCCAGCTTTCACACTTTTTCTGAGTGAGAGAATAATTGAAATATGCACACATCTGTGTGGTTACACCTGGATGGTTAACCAATATCTTCATTTCCTAATGATATAAAGGATTAAACTCTTCACAATTATGAAAAAACAGCACCACTTTTCTCACATAATGCAACAATTAGTTTGTTCTACCTCTGTAAGAAACAAAAGAGATTACAGATTGTTATCCAATTAACTGTTCCTTATAATTTACATTTGTTAAATGTCAAGGTCAGCTATGGGAACAGTGGTACATAGTATTAAAAGGGAGAAAATGGATCCCAGAAAATTAACATATCCATCTTGGATCTGAAGCCCAACTATAGGAGTCATACTGGCCTGAATGAATCCAGATTCTTCCTTACTTTCTTCATTTCCATCCAAATCTACATTAACAGACTTTGAAGCCAGAAGGGACCAGCATGATCATATCATCTGACCTCCTACACATTGCAGGCCATAAAACCTATAACAGACCTATAACCTCTAGCTGAGTTACTGAAATACACAAATCATGATTTGAAGACTTCCAGAGAATGTCTAAACTACATCCCTCTTTCGATAGAGGGATGTAAATTAGGCAGATTTAAAGTGCAAATGAAGCACGGATTTAAATATCCTGTGCTTCATTTGCATAATCACATCACAGTTTTCTTTCAAAAAAGGGTATTTCAAAAGTGAAACCACTGTCTAGATGTGGTTCTTTTGGAAAAAAAAAACCCACTTTTTCGAAAGATCCTGTACACTAAGATCTTTATGGCTGACTTAGAACAATGTTTCCTCAGCTCCCGTCCCCTTTTACCCCTTCTCTACTTATGCTACATCGTTGACATCTTTATGATTTGGACGTATGGCCAAGAAACACTGGAGACATTCCACAGAGATTTTAACAACCTACACCCCACTATCAATCTCAGCCTGGACCATTCTACACGAGAGATCCCTTTCCTGGACACCACAGTACAAATCACCAATGGAAAATTAGACACCACTCTCTACAGAAAACCCACCGACTCATACAGTTACCAACATGCCTCCAGCTCCCATCCAGAACACACCATACGATCCATCGTCTATAGCCAAGCCCTCATCTGCTCTAATACAATACAACCTCATCTGCTCTAATCCCAGTGACAGAGACTAGAAACTTCAGGATCTCTACTAAGCATTTATAAACCTCAACTACCCACCCAGAGAAATAAAAAAACAAATTGAAAGAGCCAGACGAATACCTAGAAACCATCTACTTCAAGACAGACCCAAGAAAACCAATAATAGAACACCACTTGTCATCACCTACAGCCCCCAACTTAAAGCTGTCCAACACATTATCAATAAACTACAACCTATACTGGAACAAGATGCTAAACTCTGAGAGGTTCTGGGAGACAGACCCGTAGTCTCCTATAGACAACCACGTAACCTCAGGATGATTCTTACCAACAACCACAGGACATACCACACTAATACCAACCCTGGAACCTTCCCTTGCAACAAACCCCGTTGCCAGCTTTGTCCACATATTCACTCTGCTGATTCCATTATTGGACCTAACCAAGTGAGTTATAAGATCAAGAACACATATTCCTGCTCATCCAGAAATATAATTTATGCTATCATGTGCCAAAAGTGTCCGTCTGCTATGTACATTGGACAAACGTCTCATATGCTTCGCCAAAGAATCAATGCCCACAAAACAGATATTAGACAGGATCACAAAGAAAAAACAGTTTCTTGCCATTTCAATGAGAAATGGCATTGTCTCAATGACTTGATTACCTGCATCCTGCTACAAAGACCTTTTAACACCAGACTTGAAAAAGAATCCTCTGACTTGTCATTCATGCTTGAATTCGATACTTTACGCTTCGGTCTAAACAAAGACATTAATTATCTTACCCATTACAAAGATAGCCTCCCCAATTATCACCTCTAATATCATTAGCTCACAGACATTTACGTCCCTCTTTCATACCCCTTCTGTTCTGAAATTTGATTTGTTCTTTTCATGTATGTTCATTTTTTTGATTGTATCCTTTGGTATATATGGTTGTGCCAATTTTCTTCCACTATTTGATCTGAGGAAGTGGGTCTGGCCCACGAAAGCTCATTACCTAATAAACCATCTTGTTAGGCTTTAAAGTGCTACATAGTCCTGTTTTTTGTTTCAGCTAGACCAGACTAACATGGCTACATTTCTATCCTTTATTCAAAAGAACGCTGTGACATGATTATGCAAATGAAGCGTGGGATATTTAAATCCCTGCTTCATTTGCACTTTTGATCTGCCTAATTTACATCCCTCTTTCGAAAGAGAATGTAGTTTAGACATAGCCCCAGTTACAGAGAATCAACCATTTATTCCAGTTCAAACCTGAGAGTGACCTGTGCCCCACATAGCAGAGGAAGGCCGCCCCCCAAAACAAATCCCAGAATATCTGCCAATCTGACCTGGAGGAAAATTCTTTCCCAATACCAGGTATGACAATCAGATCATGGGCATATCTGAGAGACCAATGAGAAGACACTCACGAAAGAAATCACTATAGTAATTCAAAGCCCTGCATATCCAATGTCCCATCTCTGGCTACTGGAGATATTTTCTACTTGCTGTTGCCAATGGTCCACATTCCTCTTTGGGCAATCTCATCTAATTCCCTTAATTGCTAAATACTTTTCTCCCAGATGTGTCCCTAATCCAGAAGGATACACCATTCAGCCAGAAGACAAGCCACCATTCTAAATCTCCCATCTACTTCAGAGATGCAGTTTCAACTTCACACATACTTGGAGATCTCTGAATCAGCCAGTATGTAAACGCAGTCATTTGGGGGTAGATTATCAATGGCACAAACTGTGCTTAGATACTTGGATCTAAATCCTCAAATGGGACATAGTCCAAGACAGCTGAGTAAGGGGCTCCTTAAACTTGCCAGTAGGACATGCAAAGATGTGAGGGAGGGGGGGCTTAAGTCCCTTGGTCTCTACCCCAAGATATTTAGTTGCCTAATTCTAGGCAAAGAGAGACACGGCACCTTATTTAGGCTTCTCAGCCATGAACCCTCTCCAGGGTTCGTCTCCTAAACCTAGTCAGTCCTTTTTCATGAAAAAAGATGGAGGATTATGAGCACACATCTCAGATTAAGGGATCCTGCAATGGTGAGGGCACCAAGCAGCTTGGTGGCAGTCAGAACATAGGCATTTTTGTACATGCCCACAAGTCCTTGGAGACTCCAGGTGCCTACTGGGTTAGTTGGCAGTTGATCAGAGTTTTGAGGATCTCAGTGGTGCTTAAATTCAACATTGCATGTTAATGGTGCTTAAATGTTGAATTTAGGCACTAATCATGTAAAGGTGCATAGGAGCCTAACTCCAATGGATTGTTATAGGCATTAGTCACCTAAGTACCTTTGAGGATTTAGAACATTGTGGATCTAGAATCTAATGCATTTATTTTTGCCTTCAAATGTCTACTGTACATAAAGGTTCCTAAAACCTGGTGTAATGCTGGCAGACCCCAGAAATTTGAGGGCAGAATCAAACCTGGGACCTCTAGAGCTTAGTGTGAGAGTCTCTACTGCATGAACTAAAAGCCAGCTGCTTCTCAGTGCCATTAGCTGGGACAGTGAACCACACCCAGAAGGTGAGTGGGTTACACTGGCAGTCTGACCTATCAAATACAGACTTGTTCATTGAGCTTGCTTCAAACTTTGTGACCTCATTTTTCTCCCCCTGAAATAGAGGACACATAAAAAAAGCATTTTGTAATACCTTGCATCTATGCACTAACAATAGTACTTCAAATTCAATGAAATCTATTCAGTGTAACATAATATTGTCAGAAAGAACCAGATTCTGCCTATATTCCAAAATTTCACTTTTGTCAGTAAATGATATGTGTTCTGAGTAGAACTTGACTATTCTATCTAAAATGATAGTAACGACTGACCTGAAAATATTTTTACTCTTCTTCACTTGGATCAGTCATGCATTGGTTACTTTCATGTCAGCAGATTATTTGATTACACTATGCAAATTAATATCCAATTATCTCTTGTTATTATCTTTTTTTAAAGCACCAAGTCAACCACCAGCAAACATTGCATGGAAGCTGACAAATTCAAAAATATGCTTGAATTGGGAACATGTAAAAACAATGGAAAATGAATCAGAAGTGCTAGGCTATAAGGTAAATCATTTCTTTGTCTAATGCATCATACATATTGGTTATAATAGAGGCACCACAAATAATGCAAATGCTTCGTGATGATCCAACTTTCCGTGAGAATAATCACTAAATGGGAAATACTGACTTCTTCAGTGTTTGGGATGCATGATGAGCAGTTAAATATAAAAATTAAAATGTGGCTGACATCTGCTCTTATAATTTGTGAATGCATTAATGCATCTCCACACATATCAGAGGATAGACCTCTAAATAACAAAAGAGCCAAGGAGCACTATTTGAATTTTTTTTAAAGCAGTCTATTATTTTAAAAAGGAAAAGTTAGTGTGAAGCCTGTTTAGTGGTTTTGATCAAGAAGGGATGTGGCAATGATTCAGTTCAAGAAAGGAAAGATTCTTCATTCCCTTCATGAAGAATTTAGATACTGACCTTTAGGCAAAATGCTTATCCATGCAAGTCTTCACACACGTGTGTATGGGTATAAAGGGCTTTTGTGGTATTGTTGGTTTACTCAACCCAAGGCTATGCCCAGTTATTCCCCAATCAAAAATAAAGTGCAACATATTTTGAAAAGAGGTGAGTCCACACTAAGTTATTAGTCGGTTATGTTATTTGACAAGCTATACACTTTGGGGAACAGACTAAACTGCTGAGCTCTGTTAGGCTCACTCCAGGTACGTCTACACTACCCCGCTAGTTCGAACTAGTGCGGGTAATGTAGTCATCCGCACTTGCAAATAAAGCCCGGGATTTGAATTTCCCGGGCTTCATTTGCATGAAGCTGGTCGGCGCCATTTTTAAATGCCGGCTAGTTCGAACCCCGTGCCGCGCGGCTACCTGCGGCACGGAGTAGCTAGTTCGGATTAGGCTTCTAATCCGAACTAGCTGTATGCCTCGTGGAACGCCTCGGATTAGGAAGCCTAATCCGAACTAGCTACTCCGTGCCGCATGTAGCCACGCGGCACGGGGTTCGAACTAGCTGGCATTTAAAAATGGCGCTGGACGGCTTCATGCAAATGAAGCCCGGGAAATTCAAATCCCGGGCTTCATTTGCAAGTGCAGATGACTACATTACCCCCGCTAGTTCGAACTAGCGGAGTAGTGTAGACATACCCTTCTTTGGCAATTTGCTTCTAGGAACTATTTTTCTATTTCAACATTTTAAAATCTCTTTAAGTACTCAGTGCAAAAAACCTATTTTTAAAATGCTCATTAATATCTTTTTTCTGTCCACTTCACTCTTCAGTTATCTTTTTAGCATATAAATCTCAAAAAGCTGTCAAGAGCAAGAAGTCAGAGCTATGTATGCAAAGGAGAAAGACTTCTTGAAGAAGAAATTATTTGTGCATGCGGGATTTGCATCTAAATGTATCACCAGCTAGCCCACATTCACCAGTGACATAGACCAAACAATCTGTAAACTGACACAATGATATCAAAAAAAGTCCACATGAACAATACTAAATGCAGTGAAGTATGTGTAAGGAGAGAGGAAGTTCTACCCAACACTGTCCAACATAATTTATCTGCTTGTGCTTTTTTAACACATACACCTACAGGTGGCTTCACTGTTTTTCATTTCTGCAGATAAGCATTACACGGCAGTCAATGCGAGTATTGGTACTAATGTTGATGGACTTTAGATCAAAAGCAAATGGGAAGATTTTCAAAAGAGCTCAGCATGATGGGTTCTTTGCTGTTTTGAAAATGGGGTCATGAGTGTCACAAGGGGAGAGGCTGAGTGATGAGCATTTATGAAAATAAATCCCTCATTTGGATATCTTAATGAGAGCTGAGTTGTTTTCAAATCTGGCCTCCATTGTGGATGAGAAGCCCCAAATTCTGGCCTTATGTCCATCCTCAGTAATTCCACACTAAGTGAAATAGATACATGAATAATACATTTTAATAATCTTCAGTGAGGGCAAGTCTTCATTCACCACACCGGAGATCGAAGTTCTGGCATTCAATTAGGCAGGTCTAGTATAGGCCTGTAAATCAAGTGCCGAGGGAAGCTCCGGCCGATGTCTGTACTCTTCCCAGTTCTGAGGAGTAAAGAAAGCTGATAGAAGTGTTTGCTTTGCAATGCTGACCTCCCACATTGGAGACAGCCCCAAGCTCAGCTTAAGGTAAGGCAACTCCAGCTACATATTCTATGTAGGTGGCATTGAATACCTTAAGCCAGCCATTTGGTGTAGTGTAGACCTGGCCTGAATTCACACTGTAAATGAGGTTTGGATCTATATTGCATGAATACTGTATTGCAGTTGGGACAAGGATTGGCATTGTACGTGAAGCACTACACCCATTATGGCCCCCATACTGAGTCTACACAGAAAATGATTATAAGTTTCTGAAGTAGTCTGTGTTTCTGCTCAATAAATCTGCAGGGTTCTGAAAATGCAGAATTACATGTGTATGAGAGATGAGAAATAATGCTCTCCCAAAGACCCTAAAAAATCCAATTACTTCTTTTTTTTCTAATCTCTTCACATTCAGATTTTGTACAGGCAAAATAGACAAAGCAAAACTCATATATTGGAGACAAATAATACCTCCGCTGAGATTATGGTCCCATTTGAGGAAGATTATCTCATAGAAATAAGAACAGTCAGTGACGGTGGGGATGGCAGCAGTAGTGAGGAAATAAGGATTCCAAAAATGTCAAGTAAGTTTTTTTTTCTGAATATTATTGTTTAACATGCAGGCAGTGCTCTTCTAAAGGGAAGGCGAACTAGATCTTAACCACCATAGATGACCAATAGCACGGCTTAATGCTGGATAAACCTTTAGCAGTTGCTTGTATAGCTTTATGTTTAATGTAAAAAAAAGGGAAAGCCATTTATACAGTCAGGTTGTGACAACTTTTCAGGGTAACTGTACCTCTGGGCTATGTCTACACAGTGGATTCTTGCACAAGAACGGCCATTCTTCCACAGAGCAATCATACTTCCCACATGCTCTTGCGCAAGAAGATTTACAGTTAAGCGTGGGAGGAGAGGGCTTCTTGCACAAGAGCTATGCTCTTTTCTAAGTGTAAGCCCTTTTGCACAAGCGCTCTTGGCAAAAGGGCAGTGTGGACGTGCGGCAGGGGTTTCTTGCACAAGAATCCTCTATGGCTAAAATGGCCATCAGAGCTTTCTTGTGCAAGAAAGCATCCATACTGCCATGGATGCTCTTGTGCAAAAGTACATGGCAGTGTGGACTTGTTCTTGTGTTCTTGAGTTTTTGCACAAGAACCTGCCAGTGTAGACATAGCCCAGCAGTGGCCTAGAGAGTGGGACCAACACCCAGTTTGGAAAAAAATGACCACCAGGTATGATCAATAGGAATTATGTTGTCCCAATTTTGTGGTAATCAACTGGGGTATTGTGTCGCATTTGCAATGCTTTCCTCCAAAAGTATCTTCAAAGAAGGTGCCAGCTATTAGGAAAGGTTCCTTCTTTCTCTTGTTGAGATGCACTTGTGTCACTTTATTTCTGTAATTCCTGGGCAATGCTGCTGTAAAAATATACGTGAGCCCATTAAAGAAAACGGAACACCATGGTCCTAATTTTGTGAAGTGCTAGCATCAGTGGCACTGAGGATATGCCACACTTTGCATGATTGGATTATGAATTATTGTAATTCATAACATTTGTGTATGCATTTTTGTTGACAAATATGAATGATTCTGAATTCTTTGAAAAATAGATCTGACACAAGGTACTCATGCATGCTTTCCTTAAGTGGTTTTATTTTTGTATTTTTATAGGTTTAAACTCCAGAGGAACAAAATCATTTGAGTTGGTAGTCCATGTGGTAACAAATGGGATTATGATTCTGAGTTGCATTCTTACGTTCTCAGCTCTTTGATGATTAAAACCAGGGACAATCATAGACTTTTGAAAGTATATCAGCTGTTGATTTTATCTTGATACAGCCAACATTCCCGAAGACTGTATTATCGCAGGGTGGGAATATACACTGTACATTATTAAGAATGTAAATATTACATTAATTAAGATCTATTGAATTCTGAGGATAAATATATATAAATTAATAGAGTGGTGCCAAAATATAGATGTGTGATTGTAACAAGTGACCTCTATTATATTTTGCTAACAGTGAGTTATGATTCAAATCCAGGTTAATTGTATGAAAAACATAAATGACTTCAGTCAACTCATAAATTGTGAATTGATAACAAAGAGGGAATAGGTTTGCAGTTGTTTGTAAAGTGGATATTTATTCTATGTTCCTCATTTTAATATATAAAAAGAATAATAATGATACTTTGCAATTTATTGAAAAATATTTGTTTACTTGTTGCACCTTTTTGCATCAGGTTATCATCCATTACGAAGTCATGAGACAGGAATTGGCATGCAATGTAATCTTTTGACCTTTACCAAATTATTTTCTCTGAAAAAGGAAATAGTCACCTTCTTGTATAAAAGGAATTAGAGTCCAGTCCAAAACTCACTGAATTCAGTTAAAACAATCCCACTGTCTTCAATCACATAACCAGTAGATCAAGCCCTTAATGAGACAATAATTCTTATGCTACAGCCTTCACATTCACAAATAATGGTTTTTTTCATGAAATGAAACTATTCTGGTCAATAAATCAAGCATTTCAGAGCTGGCTAAACATTCAAGTTAATATAAGAAACATTTTCACAACTGGTCTCGAAAATATTGGATGTACTATATTTCTTATTTGAAACTCCATGTAATTTTGTTTCACTTTCTTAAATGTCTGCTTCCATTCTGTTTTTCTAATAAATAAGTAACTGAATAATCCAATCATATGGTTACTTAAATATTCAAGAGTGTATTTTCCTCTCGCTGCTTTGGGATATGCTTTGTGTACATAATTTCCTTTAGTGTTAATAGAATTCACAAATGTACAGCTTGTGAGATGAAAAGTTGGTGTGACCTTAGAAAACTCGTAGCACACTTTCACTATATCATTTTATACCAATACTACTCCATTGAATAAAATGCAACAGTTGAAGGAATTAATGATGAATCTCAAGAGAGTTTTTCTCTGATATCAATAAACTATACAGTGGTTTGTTGGAAACTTCTGCATATTGATTTCACATAAACAATCTTAAATGTGGGGAAAAAATCTGAAATGTTTTGTGCTGAACCATGTAATAGCAGGGTATTCACATTTATGTGATCATCTCTGCCTGTACATAGTGGAAGGAAAAACTATGCAGCACTTTAAAGACTAACAAGATGTTTTAATAGGTGATGAGCTTTCGTGGGCCAGGAAGTGGGTCTGGCCCACAAAAGCTCATTCACCTATTAAACCATCTTGTTAGTGTTTAAAGTTCTACATAGTTTTTCCTTTTGTTTTAACAAGATCAGACTAACATGGCTACCTCTCTATTACTGTACATAGCGGAGGAAATCTTGGCCCTGAGAAAGTCAGTAGCAAAATTGACTTCAATGGGGCAGAATATCACCTGACTCATATTACATAACTGGCTTAATTTTAAGTTCCCTTAAGGAGATCGGACCAGAAGATACTCAAATCATGTGGTGGGAAAATAGGGTCCAATGTCTTTACTGTTTTGTAAACAGGACCTTTAATTAATTCAGCAGGACTGTGTTATAATTGTCTCTCTCCCTCTCTCTGAAGTATACAGTATAGATTTTACCAATCTTCATAAGGAAAAATCTCACTCTTCCCTTTTGTGTTTCATTTCCACTGTTTTCTCACATTTACCAGATCAATGATGCTCTATCAGATCTTGTTAAAATCCTTTGTCACTTAAAAAATGTATACTAGTCTTGTGACAGATTCAATCACTATGTATTAACTGGTATTTATCTAGTCACTATATAAAGCTGTGTATCCATCTTCAGACAGGAATTTGAGGAGGAAGGAAAGAAGCAATGTTTTATATTTATACTACAAGATAATGAAAATCATCTTATTAAGTTTTTCAGTTTATTAAATTATTAGTCATACTCGGCCCTGTAGTAAGTGATTGAAATAGATTTGTTTGGCTTAAAATATGTATCAACACTGGTTGATTATAACTTGAAGCTTGATGAACACGAATATCAATGGACTGGCTCCCTTACATTAAGGTGATGGGCCCAGAAATCTCCTCATCCTCTCACACAAGTTTATATTCCCTCTCCACTACTGAAAACTATGTAAGGAGCAAGCTCAGCATAATGACCAGTGCTGTGTCTGCTTTCCTTTTTTGAAGAAAATGAATATGTAGAAAATATTTACCAACATCCATTCTTTCCATGAAACATAGTTACATTTTCTGATTGTTCCTACTGATGATTATTGTGCAAATCATTACCCCTTCACAAAAGGCCCAGAGGGAAGAGAAATCTGTTAACATTCTAAGGCAAGATCACACTTACCCCGAGATCGATGTTCCAGAGATCGATTCCAGGATTTGATTTAGGGGGTCTAGTAAAGAATTACTAAATCAAATGCTGGTGGCACCCCCATTAATTCTGGTACTTCATGGGGTCACGAGAAGGGAAGTTGACAGGAGAGTTTATTCCGTTGACCCACTGCACTGGGGAGGCCACAGAAATTCAATTTAAGGTATGTAGACTCCAGCTATGCTATTCTAGTAGCTGGAGTTGCATATCTTAGGTTGACTTTCTTTCGTTGTGTAGACCTGGCCAAAGGAACAGAGGAATAAAAACAGGTTCTTAATAAAATTAGTATTTATTTTGAACAGGTTACATTTTTCACAGCTCGAACCACCATGCTCATACAGACGCATCAAAGGCCTCATCCAGAGCAGCACCAGTGCCGCCTATAACACATGTGAGCTCAGATGGAATAGGTGACTAATCATTCTGCAGACTAGTCACCTGTGGCATAAAGAACTATCCTGAGATTTAAAAAAAAAAACCTGCTGGCAATTGTGTTCCTTTGTGAGCCATTTCATGAATATGCATATTGGCAGAAATCTGCTGAGGTAGAAATTAGAAACCACTAGAAATTGTATTATAGGTTGAATCTCTCTAGTCTGGTGCTTTCTGGTCCAGCATGATTTTTGTTAGCTTGATTTCCACTTATCAGTGCGGCCAAGTTTCCTGCAGTTCCATAACGTGTATTTACTGATACAAGTCCTGGCTCTTTTTGTTCTGTGCTGTTATTTAGCTCTAATTTACCCCTAACTGTCTACTAAGAGCCCAGTAAGCAGTGGAAGTGTTGGTAATGATGTTAGACAATATTGACCTCCTGTGGTTTGGCAAATTCTCTGTTTCAGCACAGGTCAGGTTCTGATAGTGCCAAACTTGAGAGTTTCAACCTATATCATTATTTGAGGTCACACCTGCACATTCAGAAATTAGCATGAATTTGCAAAACACAAAAACAAAAAACAAAAAGCCCCAAACAAACCCTCATTAAATTATACTGGCCCAAAGAGGAACTTCCTATCACGAACACACTTTCAAGGGTAAGTGAAAAGAAGGAACTGCAGAGAAAGGAGTTTGTAATGAATACAATGAAATGCAGAAGAATCACGTGATATTCCTGGCCACCCTTCCTGGAAGACCTGCATAGCTGAACTAAATAAAAAAAATTACTTTTTTAAAAAAGGGGGCTAATACTCAGTTTCTTTGAAAATTGAGCTGTTAGATAACCCCCTGAGGAGTAATGTAATTGCTTATTACCATACACTATAAGTCATAGTTTGTTAGGAAATGATAACTTACCTCAATTTATATATAGTTTATTTCAGGAACTCTGATATATAAGCACCAATCCATTACTAAATACAATTAAAAGGATTAACATAAAAGTCACTGCAAATAGCAAAGATATCCTTAATGAAATTTAAGGGTTTCATAGTTAAGATAGTTTACAATATTTTATTACACTTTCTAGTATGTTAGCAGGATCACCATTTTGTGAACATAGGGGCAGAATCACAATGTCTGAACTGTTTCTTGAGACAAAGGAATTGACTTTAAAGTAGATAAAATAAGTAGAATTGGCAATTCCATATCAGAAACTTTTGCTGTTTCAGAATTTGTTTTTGTTCCACATTGGCATGGAAAGAAATAAATTTGAAATGTGTTTTATGAAAATGGAATTGTGTTGAAATGTCCATTTTCAGACAAAATTGAGATTTTCTGTATGTGTGTGTGTGCGTGTACATACGTGTGCACATACGTGTGGGAAGGTATGTGCCCTAAACACCAAGCTGCATGGAAATCTGTCTCTCTTTTCCAATGTAAATGTTGTCAAAACCAATACACCCCCATTAAATGTATCAGCTTTGATGAAGCAGTATATTGCAGCCAAATGAAAATTTTCAGAAAGTGTTCCAGCCACCTCCACAAGAAACTGATATGCCAGGAAATTTTAATGGAGGATAAAGAACAAGAAAAATGTCAAACAGTAACCCCACGTCAAGTGGGAAAAAATGGTAAATTTCAAACAGAAATTTGTTTCCAGTGTACTTAATTAATATCTATCTAATCCACAACATGCAATAGATAGTTGTGTTGGAGAAAAAGAAGATATTTAAACAAAAGTAAGGAAGACACTGTCTCTATTTTTTGCAGACATCCTAAATGCTGCTGATGGAGGTAACACAATCGGCTCAGTCTCTGGCACTGAAAAATTACAGGCTTAAGGTGAACTATCCACTACAGAAGCCAAACCAACCACAGAATTGTTATGAGAACATAAAAGTTTTCCATCTCTTTTGGTGTGTTTCATTGATCACCTGTGCTTGTTAATGACCGCTAATTATATTGAAACTAAGTGTTGTTTGCGTATGATTTAACAAAAAGAAGAGGTAACAATAAACCCTGGACTTATTAGACAATGATCACTGGCATGTGACAATGGTATAGCCTTTTGTCATCTGGACTTATGTCGTTTGATTGGAACTGGAGTTGGAAGTAAAGATCAATCTCTTACCAGCACTCTTATTAATCACACCTTTTTTACCTTGGTAATGCACAGAGAGAAGATGTGCCATGACAGGACACAGGATGGTCTGGGGTTTTGTGGGTTTTGTAGATATTTCCATAGCTTATAAACCTCAGTGTTGTATGTGGTTTGATTCAGTGTGTCAATGTGTTGTAAATAGAGCATGAAAAATCATCTTGTCGTGTTTTCTCTTTCTGTGCTACATTCTGTCTATGCTGCAGAATTGTTTTTGTTGTTTGAACTCCTTTCTCTCTCGCTTTTGGGAATCAAATGAGCATAAGAGATTCCTGACACCTGGGACTCAGTTAGGTTGCCTTAACAACAATTGGCCAAACAAGACAGAGCTAATTGTCTTGGTTTAACTCTCAGCAAACCTAACCTAGCCTCTGAATAAAACACAGTTTGGGGCCAATCAGGACCAGGATAGCAAGATAAATACAGCTTTCTTGTGTTTTAGAGTAGGGTAATTCAAACATTGGAAGCTTTAATTTCTTACTTCCAAATGCTGGACTGATAAGGTATATATGCTGGGGAATTGCAGATGGGAAAAATAAATTCTGGGGATCCTGAATTGTTTTACGTTGAGGAGGGTTGCTTTGTATTTGGTACAAATCCTTTTGCAGCTCCAGGGAAGACAATTAAAACTTTTATTCCATCCTTGAAAGATGGATACAGTACTTGTGATTTCCCTCTCCCCAATGTAATTCAGTACATGGGACATCACTATGGTCTAGATACAAAACCAGGATTTATACTACAGGTATTTATTATCTTTGTGCTTTCTGTAGTATATTAATTGCACAAAGGTGTTTTGTTTAGTGTATTCATTTTTAAAAATCCATGTAAACTGCAGCAGAACACTTAGCCTGGAGGCCAGGGGTGATCCAATTATTTCTGGCAAAGTTCAAATTTCTTGGTCAAGATATAGTCGAGGCCTACACGCCAGAAAAAAACTAATACAAAAACAACAATAACGATCATAATAAGTAAAAAAGATTTTGGAGTCTGTTCAAAAGTGTTTGGCAATCTGGATTTGGCCTGCGGTCTGCCTATTGACTACAGCAACTCCTCTTCAGATATTTACCCAAAGCATTTCTTCTAATTTCAGCCTCTCTCTTAATGCTGTTGTCTCTCTATTTCCCTTGAAGACTTTCTGGGAGACAAAGGGCACATCTATACTGACTGCAAGATTGACACTCCAGAAGTCTATCTGCTAGCATTCAATTTAGCAGGTCTAGTATAGACCCGTAAATTAAACACTGAGGGCAGCTCCCACTGGTGTCTCGTACTCCTACTTTTGTGAAGAGTATGGGAAACCAAATGGAGTATTTGCTCCAATTGGCCTTCCTCTGTGTGGATGCCACCAAGGCTTGGCTTAAGATAAGCTGTCTCCAGCTATGCATTTTGCGTAACTGGAGTTGTGTACCTAAAGCTGATCTTCTGGTCTAGTATAGACCAGGCCAATGAGTATTTGTAAGTAAGAAAAGAATGAATAATAACAAACTGTTTCTTCTAAATCAAAGAAATTCATCAGGACTATCCAAAGTTTGCCTCATCACTCCATTTAAGGTCCAAAATACCCTCTGTAGATGGAGAACCTCACATATTTTCAAGTGTTTCACCTGGCAACCCTTGCTGTTATAGCAACTGTGAATGATCTTTCAAAAAAGGAACAGATGGCCTAAGAGCAAGATGGTCCAGATTCTCCTCCCCAATTGGTGCAAATCTGAAGTAATTCCATCATCATCCCTGAAGGAATTTCAAAACTGAGATTAATTATAAAAAAGACTATTTGTGTTAAGACCACCCAACCTACTAACAGGGTTAAAAATCAGAAAAGTTTATTATCTTTTTCAAAATAAAGATGCTGTCTCATTACGTTACAGTTGGATTTCACCTCGCAAGCACATGCTGGGATGCTGCCACTCTTTTGTGTTGTGGAGAGCTCATACTCAGTGCCAACTTCCAAAGCAGATATCTGACTGCATGCCCATCCCCACAAGCCATCTGAACATTGTTTAGAGTTGCTTCATACTTGATAACAGATGACATTTAAAAATAGAGACATGTAAAACTATTTTCAGCTAATTTGAATAGTCAGAGTGAGTGCCGTATCTGTCAATTTATGGGCACAGCAGGTAGGTTACAGTTCACGTGGCACCTTTCCATGCTAATAGCAATTTCAGATGTTTACACTCTGAATTTGTTAGCGTCTACCACAGGCAAAGCAATAACAGGGATGGAAGGATGAGTATCCTTATGTTGTCTTGTGAGATTCTGTCATGAAACGAAAGCACAGCTCCATTGCCGAATGCCATTCTGCAAGCGTGGTTCTGGAAGTTTCCATGTTAATTACCTTTCCATAATCGAACATTTAACTTCCTCAGTTCCCAAAGAAATTATGTTTGTACTTATGCAGGCTCTAAATGTTACATTAGTTCTTTGTGGGTTGTGGGACATTATAACTAGGTCTAGACTGCAACATTTTTGCAGAAAAAGCTACACAAAATGCGCTCTGCATTTTATGTAGCTTTTTCCGCTTTTTTTCGGAAAAGGCTTTTCTGCCATTTGGCCCTGTCTAGATGGGGCTAAATGGTAGAAAAACCTCTTCTTTTGGTAGAGCCTTATGCTTCATGAAACGAGGTATACAGAGCTCCCCGAAAGAGCGCATTTGCTCTTCCGTGAAAAAAAGCGGAAGAGCAAACGTGTTCCTTCGATGTGGTGGGGTTTTTGCGGGATACCTCCAGTATCCTGCAAAAACCCTTAGTCTAGACATAGCCTACAACTCAAAGATTCTGCAACCAGCAGCAGCCTTTACAGAGGCAAAATTCCCAACTGGCCCTGATCCTGCAAACACTTATACATATGCTTAAATGTTAAAACTGCTTGTGAATACATTTATTATGCATTCATTACCTGGATCCTGGTAGTGCCTAGGAAGCACAATCATTGGCCTGGAATCCATTATGCTAGGTGCTGTACAAACACAGGACAAAAGATGGTCCCTGCTCCAAAGAGTGCAAGATTTAAGTTGGAGACGAGGCAACAGGTGTGAGCACAGGGAAACAGTGAGACAATATTGACCAGAGTAATCTCAGCACTCTAGCTGCTTAACTGTTTTCAAGTATTTTCATTAAGTATCGTATCAAAGAAGAGTTTAAAGGAGCGATTTGAAGGAGGACAATTAAATAATTCTGTTATTTTTAGGGAGTTGCTAAGTATGAGAGGCAACCTGGGAAAAAGCATAAAAGTGTGTGCATGTTTGACTGTGTCCATGTATCTCTCTATTGAATCTGTAGCTAGAGATATAAATATGTTAAAGATGTGCAAATGTATATGTAAGACATAGTTTTTTTTATGAGAGAGCTTCTCTTGCCTTATATTGCCACACCCTGTCTCCTTTAAGTAGGCTTATTGTACAAACATATGCTAGTAAAATGAACCACAAAAGTCCCCTTAGCTCACTCTTTGTCCTAAGTTTCCACAGTCTCCTCTTCCAGGGTTCCTTGGTAATCTTGCTTTTTACAGCTTTCTAGTCCCAGCCAGTTCCCTTCTCTTATGACAGTGGTCTGAATACTGCTGGAATACTATAGTCAGCTCTTATGCCTGCAGTTCATGAAGGATGTTGACAGATTGGTTCAGTGAAGAGCCCCAAGAATGATTACACAATTAAAAAACATGCCTTATAGTGACGGAACTCCTTAAGCCCATCTTTTTAGCTCTACAAAGAGGAAGTGAAGGTGTGACTTGATTAAAGTCTTTAATCAACTACCCCGGGAACAAATATTTAATAATGGTCCCTTCAGTTTAGCAGAGGAAAATATAATAATCCAGGGGCTGGATATTGAAACAAGACAAATTCAGACCGGAAACAAGATGTACATTTTTAACAGTGAAAGTGATTAACTATTGGAACAGTTTCCCCGGGGTCATGGTGGAGTTTACATCACTGACAAATTTTGAATCAAGACTAGGTGGTTTTCTAGAATATAGCTTCTTGATTACAAAGGTCCCTTCTGCCTTGGAATCTATTAATCTTATTCAGCCAGCTCTATTACTCTTTGGAATAACAGTTCCTGGGCATCCTTTGTGAGAAGAAGGCACTCTGGTCCTTCCTCCAAGGACTCACTGCCTGAGAGGGATTAGATTCTCTCTCTTAAAGAACACCTTGTTTCCTTAACTCCTCCTCTAACAGGCTTTTAGGGTACATATAGACTACAGGCTTTTGTGGACAGAACTTTTGTCAACATGACAGTGTAGACACAAAGGACAGTGTAAATGCAATAACGCCTTCTGTCGACAGAACTCTGTCAACAAAAGGTGTTATTCCTCATAGAATGAGGTTTATAGCTGTCAACAAAACTACTGAGTTCTGTCGATGTTATGTCAACTGAACTCAGTGGCAGTGTAGACGCAGGTATAGTTTTGTCGACAAAAGTCCATTTTTGTTGACAAAACCCTGTAGTCTAGACATACCCTTATAGCCCAAACCCTTGGATTGGCTTCACTGGCCACAGCTACTCTGACACAGGGCAGTGGACAAAACCTGCTTGAAAAGGGATTACTGACACCAATAAGGATTTTGTTTATATAAGAGTTTGTATTTCAATCCAACAGTAAACAATCCTTCTAGAGTCTGGGGCCAGATCTTATGAGCCTGCTGTCTTACTACTGCTTGTGCAAATATAACTTTACCTAATAATCCCGGCATTGAGTTAAGTCATTTGTAGTTGAATGAGGTTTCTTTTGCCAGTACCAAACATTCAAAAAAGAATGAGTCCGTTTTCCCAAAATCATGATAATGTCTTATGAAAAACCTAGATTTATGATTTTAAAAATCATACAACTTTTATTTGCCATCTGGTATTTGAGTCTTTAGAGTTTGCATTTGCAAGCTTTTCTCTACCACCTTGAAAATCACATATTCCTGCATACAAAATAAAAGATTTTCATACCATGATAGAGCTTCATCTACTGTGGCTTTATGGAAAACACCAAATATCACAAGAGATATGTTAATATCAGGTAACCTGACATCACCTGTCTTTTAGAAAGACACCTAATCTTGATTTAAAGACAATAAGCAATAGAGACATTTTCACTTCTATAGGTAAGCTGTTGCATTCGTGTATCGCCCTCACTGTTACAAATTTCCCTCGCATGTCGACGATATCACAGCCAGAAGAGAATCCATTTCACTCTCTCATGCATGTACCCTTGTGTAGTTTTACCAGGAGCATACCATAATGAAAAAAAATTGTTATCTTTTGGTCACAGGTAAGCAGATATTAGTTACAGTAGGAACTGGTCAGAATTTCTCTGAGGGAGTGGTTTTCCATCAGAGAATGAAGATTAGTTGAAAATGAAACATTTCACGGGGACAGCTTGATATACAGTGTTGTTCCTTAGCATTGTTGCTTGCACTCTCTCCTTTTTGAAGACATTTTTTTAAAATGTAGGCATTTTTTCCTAGCTATGCTTTGCTATTCTCATTCTAGCCTCAAACATTTACCTAATACACCAACCCCCTTTTCATGCAATTAGTCCCATTGTTTGTTTGAGGCGATGTTCACAAAGTTCAGCCATTACTCATGTGAGTGGGTCCATAAAAGTGTGGAGCTTCTGCAAAGGCAATAGGACTACTCATGTGAGGACAGGTACATGTGTATTAAGCTCCCCTAAAAAAAGTTTTTTTTTAAGAAAGTTTAATACACATGTACATGCATCTGATGAAGTGGGTCTTTGCCCACGAAAGCTTATGCTCCAACACTTCAGTTAGTCTATAAGGTGCCACAGGACTCCTCGCCGCTTTTGCAGATTCAGACTAACACGGCTACCCCTCTGATAAAAAAACCTGGAAGCCAAGATGCAATTATGTCCCTTTGGATCATATTTCTGGCCTGGGACTGCTCCATAGGGCTGTAACTAAGGCACAGTCTAGCTCAGGAGTGGGCAAAAGGGCCTCCACAGTCTGGATCCAGCCCGCCAAGTGGGTTGATCCAAACCGTGGAGGCCCTGCTGCTCCCCCCCCACCAGTCCAATTAGGGCCCAGGGGCAGGAGGAAGCACACAGTTTCCTCCATCTTGCCAGGAGCACACGGTACCTAGAAGTGCCATGTGCTCCTGGCAGGGAAGGAGGAGACTTTGCATGCTCCCCCACCCCTAAGCCCTGATTAGCCTGGAGGCAGAAGGGGGAGCGCACAAAGTCTCCTCCAACTGCCAAGGGCATGGGTGCCTAAGGGGAACCTCGGGGGGGGGGGGGGGACAGGGCAAAGGCCAATCATGGTCTATGCATGGGGAAACAGGGAAGTATCCTGCTCTCTCCCCCTTTTGCTTGAGGCCCTACTCCTTCCGGAGTGGCCTGAGGTCACTTCAAAAATTTCTGAAGTGGCCCCCAGCAAAAAAGGTTTGTCCTGATCTAGCTCAATATCATTATCTTATAACTATTTGTAATTTTATAGAACTCTTTGATTGAACAGTAGCAACTAGCAGACTGTTGGGATTGTACAGATAAATAATGATTGTTTATAATAATCTAAATATGTCAGCAGGACAGAGGCTTTTGGTGTCATACAACTGGATTAAATTATATTCATTGGTACATTTCACTTGGTCTTAACAAAATATATTAATATCTTGCCTGAAGAAACTTTTATAGAGTAAAAGAAATTGAAATTGACCATGCTCATTGCTTTAGTCTGCCATTGATAGCATTCTGCATTGTATTTCTGTGGTAAGTATGTTATTTATAGTGTATATGGGCAGTGCATGGGAAGGATATTAAAGTAATCTACATATGACTCAAAACTAAATGAATACTTTACCTTGATTTTCAATAAGTATGATAATATGGAAGAGGAACAGGAAGGCAGAAAGCCTGATGGGAGTAAGAATGTAGAAATGGAAATTACCACATCTGTGGTTGAAGAAAATCTTAAAGGGGATCAAATAATTTCCCAGAATACTAAAACAATTGGCACATGTGATCATTAATGGATTTTTAATATAGCTGTTGACTTGGGGTAGTGTCATATGACTGATGAATAGCTAGTGCTTTCTTTATAGTAAAGAAAGAGAAAAAAGTGACCCAGCCAATTACAGCCCTGTTAGTCTGACCTCAATAGTATGCAAGGCTTTAAAAGAAACTGTACAGAATAGAATAGTTAAATTTATGGAAATAAACAATAAAAGGGATGCAATGCAACATGCAGACTAATCTGATTTTCTTCTTTTGAGAAAATAACTGATTTTTTTAGATATTGGAGATGCAGCAGATGTAAAACACTTAAAGTATATAAAACATTTGACAGTGTACTATGTAGGAAATGTAATTAGAGAAGATGGGATTAGTTCAAAATTATGAGCTAGATAAGGATAGGCCTGAAAGGAGAAAGGTAAAACGTTGTGCCGAAATGTGAATTATAGGACTGGGGAGTGGTTACTGGTGGAGTTTCTGAAGGACTGATCTTGGAACCAATCTTATTCAATATTTTGATGGGCTAATCAAATTAACTGATGAGACAATGTTGGGAGGCATAGTTAATACAGAGGATCAAAGTATTATAGAAGCTCATTCAGATCTTTCTGAAGTCTGGAGTAACAAACATGGGATAAAATTCAAAAGTGTAAAGTGCAGTATCATGTGTTCGGTGTCTAATAATTATTTCTTCTACAAGCTGGGACTCAGCTGTAAATGATAGAAGAAAGAGATGTGGGTTTGTGGGACAGTCACAGGATAACTATTAGCCACAAATCTAATACAGCTGTGAAAAAAGGCACAATCCTCCAATGCATTAGGTGAGGCTTTTCCAGCAGAGATAGAGAAGAATTAATGCCATTGTATGAGGCACTGGTAAAACATCAATTGGAATATTGTTTTATCATTCTGGTTGCCTATGTTCAAGCAAGATGAATTCCAACTGGAACAGGTGCAAACAAGCACTACTAGAATGGTCAGAGAGACAGATGGACTATCTTATAAGAGAAGGCTAGAAGAAACTGGGCTGTTTAATCTATCAAAAAGAAGACTAAGAGGGGATATTACTCCTCTCTACTAATACAACAGGGTGGCAAACACCAGGAAGGGTGAAAAGCTATTTAGCTAAAGGACACAGATTGGTTATGTCTACTGTTGGCTTCTTGCACAAGAACTTCTAGAGCAAGGGTTTTTGTGCAAGAACTCTTGTGCAAGAACATATCCACACTGCCATGTCCAAGATGTGATTTTGCGCAAGAGCATCCATGGCAGTGTGGACACTCTCTTGTGCAAGAAAGCTCTGATGGCCATTTTAGCCATAGTGCTTTCTTGCACAAGAAACCCCTGCCATGGGTCTACACTGTCCTCTTGAGCAAGAGCTCCTGTGCAAGAAGCCCTCTCTTACCTCGCCGTATTGTAAATCTTCTTGTGAAAGAGCGGGTGGGCAGTGTGGACACTTTCCAGAAGAACCACCGTTCTTGAGCAATAATCTGCCAGTGTAGACATAGCCATTGAGTGCAAGAATAAATAAGTATAAACTGGCTATAAACAAATTCAGGCTAGAAATTAGAGGGTTTCTAGCCATCAGAGGAATGAGATTCTGGAATAGCTTCCTAATAGGACTTGTGTCAGCAACCAACTTAATTCGTTTTTACAGAGAGTGGGACAAATTTATGAGTGCAATTTATCACAGGGTTGCTTGTGATAATAATAGGTAGGGCTCTGCTCTGCTGTGTCTCTTACGTTCCTAATCACGAGGCATGAACAGTTTCAACCGGCCATCACCAACGGTCAGGAAGACACTCCTCTCACTAGCCAGTATATTCAGATATTTTTGGTTTCCATCATTTGAAGCATGGGTGGAGATAGGATATTGGGTGGGGAAGGCCAAGGCTCTGAGATGGCACCAAGTATTCTCTCAGGTGTTTTATTGCTCACATGATTAAAGTCTACCAGACTGAGAAGGAATTTTCCACTGGGTCAATTAGGCGGTGACCTAGGGTTTGTATGATGCAACTTGTGGCTGTGGGAGATTTTCCCGCATTATCTGTGTATAGTCACTCAAGAATTTCCCAGCCACTGTGGAAGCCTTGAGGACTGATGCACTTTGATCCATCCCATTCTCTTCCTGTGGCACATCATAATCTAATATTCTTGAAAATATGAAGTACAGTGAGTGCAACTTGAAGGCTTAGAAACCAGAAGACAATGGAATTATTAAACAAAACAAAACAAAACAAAAAAACCATGATTTGTAAGCTAGTCTCATGATTTTCAGGGTCCTGGCTCCTGATTTTTGAATAGCTGAGGTTTAGCAATAATTGTGAGGCTTTTTCAAAGCTGCTGGTAACCCCAGGAGTTAGCAAGGATAAAGAGTTCAAAGATTCTAGAAAACAGGGGGAAATATTTGCAGTTAAATCACTAAAATATATTTTGATTTGTTATTAGCAATGGGAAGAGCTTGCAACACCTTTTTGGCAATCTTTAAATGGGGTGGGGATCATTACTGAGGCTACATCTAGACTGCATTGCTTTTTGGGGATACCGCTCTTTCACCATCCCTGTAAACCTTCTTCTACAAGGAATACGGGATGGTTCAAAAGAGCACTTTCTTTTGCAATTTGGCATCATGTAGATGTGCCAAATTACAAAAAACCCTCTTTCGAAAGTAAATTAAAAAAAGATACACAACTTGCATACTACACATTGCATATCTTTTTTCCGATTTAACAGTGCAGTCTAGATGTAGCCTGAGAGAAATGGAGGGATGTGTGAACTAGGAGGAACTAACCTCGTCTCCATCACCTGGAACCCCCAGATGTACTTCAAAACCATTAGATCTTTGTTGTAAGAGCTGTGAACAGACCTGGCCACAGAAGGAGAACCAAAGCATTGTCACCCCTCAACTGGCTTGGGCTAAATCCTGACTAACGCCTGGGATGTGAACCCGAGGTTCCTGCTGCCTCCCCTCACGCGTGCATCATTTTCATACCCTGTCTTATTTCTTAGTCTTTTGCTAGTTATAATCTGACCCAGCTGGCCAAGACAACCTTTATAAAAACTGCTGTGAATCTGTAACACAAAAGATGAGATAAAAACAATGTCTTAGCCCGATGCTAATAAAAGCTTGGCACACATTGGAGTGACTGATCAGACCATATGATGGGTCTGTGTTTCCCAGCACCAATGTTGCAAATGAAAGTCAGCACCAAAGACAGAACTGTTTCTATCCTTGCTGCTCATTTTCATTCCCTCCTGTGTACATTTGTTTTCTTTTTGTCTTCAAGGAAACAAAGTTGGACTCCAGCAAGATCTCAAGACTATCGATACTGACTTGTTCTCTTTTTGACTGAAAGGTGCTGTTAATACCATCTTTAACTACCACTAAACGACTGTCCAAGAGGGTTTGATAATGAAACAGAAAGGGAATAAGAGATGCTGCTTAATGAAGGCCTTACTTATTACTTTACATTTCAAATGTCTTAACTATCTTTCTATTCTGTCACTTTAATAAATAGTAAAGATTTGTATTGATGTTTGTTACAAAAGTAGTCACTACCAATAACTTGATATGAAACCTCAAACCATGCTTACCTGTTAAAATGTTCTAACAGTGAAGAAGGATTTTATTAACATCTTAGTTCTTTTTTGGCTGGTAACATCTTTTTATGAATACAACAGATCTCAGATATACCCCTATATACATCTCTCTTACATGCATCTCTCTTACATGCATATATCCCTCTATTTGCATGGGGGATTGGGCATTCAATGGTGAGAATAATGGTAGTCCTATGACAGCTCTCAAAAGCGAGCAAATCCTGACTACATCATGGTCATAGGTGGGAGCATGTGGTGGTCAGCAGTGCCTGTGACTGAATATGTTTGAGGTATGACAGAAATCAGTGGATATTAGACTCTCCATGTGAAGGTCTTGGGAATTATGCATGTGAAGCATTATTATGTCTGGCCCAGCAACCTGTGTGTGTTTTTGAGTCTTGATTCTTTGCTGCCTCACTAATGTCTGGGTTTGGAGAATCTCACTCATCTCACCATATTCTTGAGCTGGAACTAGTCACTTCTCCAAGCCAACATAATGCCCTCCATATTGTTGTCTTCTAGTGCCTGTGCAGAATATTGGCAGGGCATGCCGTGTACACTGGGCACTTACGTTGCTATTTTAGATTCCAGCTAGACCAGTTCCTTGGGCTGACCGGTCCTCTGCTATTGGAAATATATGCAGGATACAGCTGTACATTTCTACTGCTGATACTTGGCCCCCTTCCTGGACTGTCCCCTGCCTCTCTTCTGTCAATGCCTTGATATCACAGCATCTATTCTAACATCTTTTGCTGTTGGCATATCAGAGCATGTGCCTGGATTGCTTAAGGCTTGTTTGTCCATCTGCCAGGCCTCAGGGCACCATCTCTGATTACCTGTCTTGGTGTTCTATGCTAAGGGATTGTTGGCCACTCACATTAACAGAAGGCTTCCTTCCCCCTATGAACAGATTTTCCCCTCCTCTTCTGGAATGTGCAAGCAGCTGAAATGACCTGTTCTTTGATAATGAAGGCAGAGTAGGATGAGCTCCAACTGCTCTGCACAGCTGAGGCAAAAATACTCCTTGTTGCCTAATGAACTAATGAGCTGAGCCTATAGCTTCACTCTGTTCTTGCTAGTAGATTTTTGATAGCAGCTGAGATGACAAACATGAAAACAAGATCACAGAGGGATGGATTTTCAGCTACTTCTATGCATCTTCCTTAGCTTCACCACAGGATGCCTGGTGTTTTAAGGTGGCATTTGGCCTATGCACATTTTGGGTAGAATATTTAAATAACATCATCTGAGCCAACATTTTCAAAGGTGGATGTTTAGTCCAGGATCTGGCTTTTAGAGCTGTTCAGCATGCACAATTACTATAGAAGTTGTGTAGGAAAACCAGACCACTTTTATATAAGTACCTGAACATGGTTTTAAGGACCTAGTTTTAGATGGCCTGTTTTGAAAATGTTTGGTTAAATGTGAATTGGCATATAATAAAATTATTAATAGACAAATTATCTATCAATTGGTTCAAAAGGGATACAGATGAAGTTTTCAAAGTGGAGACAATGTGGAACCATATACTGCACCTCTCTTTTTAGTATAATTTAAATAAATGCAAAGTCCAATCTTGCTCTAACATTGCAGTTGTATAATGTCTGTGTCCCGCCTTCTAATTCTGAGTGTGTATTATTGGATTTCTGCCACTTGTGCTGCATTAAAAATACGAACTCTTGAAAACTGAAACAAGGTTGCAAAAGAGCAGCGCGTAATTCAAATGTGCCCTGCATCTTCTGCAGAGTATACACAGTGGCTTGGCATTTCTCTCATGGTGACCATTACCTAATGCTAAAAGCATGAAAAAAAATCAGTGTTATGAAATGGTTTTTAAAAAGTCTTTCTTGAGAAATTTCCCATACAGAAAAGGTCACTTAGACATTTTTGACAGAATGGTAAAATAAAGGCCTCTCCGCAGCCTCAATCATTTGGTTTTCTAATGCACACTTCTTTCCTTTGTAAATTCCTAGCAGTTAGTACTTGAAAATACATCTGAGGTAGCAATTAGAATGCCATTTTTATACTGTTGGTATGAGTCTTTTCGTTACTTAATTTGCCCTTTCATATGACAATATTTGTCTTTAGAAAGATAATTATTTGATGGCAACAATTCTGAGATCCAAAGCGGTATATGGGAACACCACAAGGCTCTCCATGACATTGAAGTCCCTTTTGAAAGGAGAATAGGGCAGTGGCCACTAAGAGGTGCCTATACACTTGCACCACATAAATTGCCTTTGTGAAGGGCAGCAAAAGGGCTGCATTTGAATATTAGGTGTGAGGTAATGAGGGGGAAGGCCCACATCATCTCTGTTTATTGTCTCCAGGTTGTATGATAGCTAGCAACTGCCCTGTACTCTATGCAGATAGGGCACAATAAGGACCTAGTTTGGGTAGGAAGGATGGATTAGTTAACACTTGACTGAGCTGTAGGAGATGGGTGAAATCAATTTCTACTCCACCACAAACAGTCTGTGTGATATTGGGCAAGGGATTTAGTGTCTTTACCCGAGGTCCCCATCTGTGAAATGGGGATAACAGAGCTACTCTATTTCAAGTGATTTTGTGAAGATTTATACATACATTAAAAGATAGTGAGGTGTTCAGGCCCAGATTCTAAAGCTGCTTTCCAGAAATTTCAATGGGCATTAGGTATCTAGTGCTTTTAAAAGTCTTATTAGATATCTATCTTCATCTTTAGGCAGAGGTAAATGCCTTTTAGAAACTGGCCCATAGATACGATAGTACCTAAGGCGTATCGACAGAGTGGATTTCACTCTGACAAATACCAAGTACCCCAATGTGAGTTCAAAAGCAGTCTTATCTCCTAGACAGAAACCTAATCAGAAACATTAAAGTTTCATCATGTTACAGAATCAACACCATCTGACTTACTGATCACATTAAAAAAAAAAAGGAACGCCGCCTGAATTTTAAACTACAATTACTGAATACTTCTGAACAACAAATAGATTTGAAAAAAAAAAGTATTTTCTCCCTGACCACCTCAACAAGGAAAAGGATTCATTTTATTAGTTAGATATTCATGAGTAATTATTATTAAAGCTGAGAAAATAATACTTTGCGAGTACATAGTGCCATTCAGCTGAGGATTATAGTTTAGTGGATCTTTAAGGTAATATTCTTTCTGGTCATCATATGCCTGTAGAGTATGTCTACAGAGCAACTGGCAGCTCGCTTCCGAATGTGGTAGATGAACATGTGCTAGCTACGCATGAGCTAGCATGCTAAAAATAGTATTGTGTCTGCATGACTCAGGCAAGCAATTGACTCAGGCAAGCAATCCAGGTGTATATCCAGTGTTGAGCTGAGTTTGTACATGGGCTCCTAGCTTGAATGGCACCCCAGACCTTGTTCCATGGACATGCTGCTCCTTTCAGCATGCTAGATCTAGAAGAACTACCATCTGTCCACCTTGGCTGGCAAGCAGCCCCCAGCTGAAGTACAGTCATATCGCTAAAGGTCACTCACTAAATCAGAAAGTGTTTGGTGGGAGAACTGTTCCAGCCTACCCTAAGCAGAATGGTAGCATTTAAGATCACTACATCTCCAGTTGCAATTAGATTCACAAATATACCCATATTTACCTCCATAAAACCTTCAATGCAGTCCTGCTAGTCTGCAGAGATTTCAATTCAGCATCCAGTAGTCTCTATACTCCTTTGCATTCATCCTGGCTTTTCTTCCTGAGTTATTGCCTCATGATAATTTTCTGTGCTGACAGGTATGAGCTAAAGGATATTTCCTGGGGCATTCGATGTGCCATGAAGTAGACATTTTAGGTGGTGCGAGTGTGATTTAATTGTGTTATTCAGCACTGCTTCCCTGGAGGTTTAAAAGCACTGCATATGTGCAACAGGAATCTGTCACACATCTCACTATCCTAAGTAAATTGAAAGCCTACAAAGTTTGAGTGGGTTTGAAATTTATTTGAAGGCCTTCTTACAGCTGTACAATTTATTCACTGAGATCAGCATTTTACAGTGTATTGATTAATGTGGCTATTGATTTATTCTGCCATTGTACTGGCCCGGTATGTACAGCACTGGAAATAGCTGCTATTTATTGACAAAAATGAGCTGAGAAAAGTCTTCCTCCTGACTGAACCAGTGCTACATTTCTGCATTCCTCTTTCTGGCACAGAAAGTATGAAGCAAAAGCTGTCTCCAAAAAAAGAAGCTCCCAACCCTAAACAGCTCAGCCACTACCATATCACTGTAGTTGTTCATAATCTCCATTCATTTTACAGGAAGTTTAGGCACTTAACCCAGTGAAAATGAAATGTTTACTAGGCACCAAAAGTTAGACGTGGTGACTCTCTCAGCATCACCACTGCAAAGCTTATTTGGGAATCTGAAATTCCCACTTCTGCCATTGGCTGGCTGGGCAATGCTGGCTTCAGTTGATCGTCTGTAAAGTGGACATAATGCTCCTCTCTCATGATTCTTGAGATTATTGCTCACGTGACATGAGTTTTGCCTCATTCTATGGTTTAAAGATGCTTGAAGCCACTGTCTAGGGAAACCTTTGAGTGACACAGAGCTGCCTTAGAGGATTTCACAGATTCTAAGGCCAGAAGGGCCTGTAGTTATCATCTAGTCTGAGCTCCTGTATAGCACAAGCCTGAAAACTTCCCAAAACCATAATAATAGAGTAGATAGTTTGGAAAAAAAAATCTTGATTTAAAAATCATCAGTGATGATGAATCCACTGCAACCCCTGCTAAATTGTTCCAATAGTTACTTACCCTCACAGAAAACATTTATGCTTATTTCCAGTCTGAATTTTTCTAGCTTCAACTTTCAGCCATTGCATCATGTTATACTGTTCTTTGCTAGACAGATGAGACCATTATTATATATTTATTTCCCATGTAGATACTTACAGGCTGTAATCAAATCACCCTGTAACCTTTTCTTTGTTAAACTACATTGATTGAACTGCTTGAGCCTCTCTCTATAGCATTTTTTCTAATGATTTAATAATTTCTGTGGCTCTTATATGAACTCTCTCCAATTTATCAACACCCTTCTTGGGTTGTGGGTATCAGATCTAGTCACAGGATTCAACCTTCAGTAGCACGAGTGCCAAATGAAGAGGCAAAAACTCAACTCTCATTTGAGATGTCTCTGGTTGTATATCCTAGGCTCTCATTGGCTCTTCTGGGCATGGCACTGCAGTGGAGCTCCTGCTCACCTGACTAGCTACCATGATCCCCACATCTTTTTTGAAAGTCATTGCTTCCCAGGATAGTCCTGCCAGGCCCGGCCTTTGGGCAAGGTGAGCGAGGCAGTTGCCTGGGCCCTGCACATGCAGGGCCCCATGGCCCCGTGCATTCAGGACCCTGCACTGCCCAGCTCCTGGCCTCACCCACCTGGCCACTTACTCACTGCCCTTACTGGGAGCCGCATAGCCATGTGGCTCAGCCAAACACAGCATGCTGCCTCGGGGCCCACAAACTATTTGGCTGGGCCTGAGTCCCGCATTCTGTTCTTAGATGTGTAAATTTACATGTAGCCACAATAAAACATGTATTGTTTGCCTGTGCCCAGTCTACATAGTGATCCAAATTAGTATGAATCAGTGACTTCTCTTCATTGTTCACCATTTCACCATTTTTTTTTTTTGCCATCTGCAAACATTATCAGTGACAATTGTATGCCTCCTTCCAGAACACTGATACAAATGTTAAATAGCATAGGTCCAGCAACTTATTCCTGAGGGACCCCACCCCTACAAACAGGCCCACTTAATGATACAGCTTCCTTTGCAGTGACATTCTGAGACCTGTGTTACCCAGTTTTTAATCCATTTAATGAGTGCCATGTTAATTGTATAGTGTTCTGGATTTTTTAAAATAAAAATGTGTGGTAAATGATCACTACCGTCACTCCATTTTCCAATGCAGGGGAGGCAGTCAAGATATCCCTACACTTTGGTAACCCCTGTGACAGAGGATGAACCTGGATTAGCCTCTGGAGACTGTTGACAGTCAGAACAGGTTAGGACTTGTTTATACTTAGCTATGCCGAGGCACAGCTGCAACACTTCAGCTATAGCTGAACTCCTGTAGTACTTCGGGGAGGATGCTACCTCTGCTGACAGGTGTCAGACAGTGGCAGTAGGCAGTCTATCATAGCAGTCACAGATGGGGTGGGGTCCACACATCAGGGACAGTAGTTTGGGGTCAGAGAAATCTCTAGAGTGAGGCTCAATAAGCAAGATTTGGTGGTCAAAGTCAGACTGGGGCCATAAATCAGAGGTAGAACCAGGAGATGAGATTCAGAATGAGAGACAGGCTGGGATAGGTGATCAGAGCTCAGGAGACAGGGGGTATGCCTAGACTGCATCCCTCTGTCGGCAGAGGGATGCAGACTAGGCAGGTCGACATTGCAAATGAGGCAGGGATTTAAATATCCCGTGCTTAATTTGCATAAAAATGGCCACCGCATTTTGCCGACTCAGTACTTGGTCTGCAAAAAGCAGCAGTCTAGAGGGGGATCTGTCAAGAAAGAAAGCCTTTTTTTTTGACAGATCCCTTATGCCTCCTGCAGCAAGCTCAAAGTTGGTGTGGATGCCCTGACCACTTCCTGGGACAACCTCTAATGTTAAATGGAATGCTTGTCAAATCAAAGGGCTACAGGGAACCATCACTTTGAGTACATTGGGTAGTACTTCCTGAAACATCTATTCTGTACAGTGATTCCTGCCTGGGACTCTGGATGGCCTACTGATGACATCATGGGAACATCAGATGGCTCCTGCTTTGCAGATATGGTTTCTAGTCTCTAAATTCCCTTACAAGAGGACTATTTCTCTTGCCAGTGTAGCTAGTGTACTTCCCCAGGAGTTGTAGCTAGTGCTATCTACACGGGAGGAGAGGGAGCATAAGACAATTTAACTGTGTCATGGGGGGGAGGGGTTTTCACACCGAGTGCTGTAATGATATTGACCAGATTTCCCTTTGTATACCAGGCCTTAGGGTAGCCTTCAAGTAGCATTCTAGTCTGTGCTTGGGCAGAGAGTCATTCTATGGCCAAGGAGAACAAAAAGTCAACTTTGTCTCTCTTTATTCTGAAATGTGAGGAGCATTTAGCTGCAACTCAGGACCTGGTCCTGAATGTGCTAGAGTAGGTTTGCCAGGTGGCTGGTATTGAACCAAACAGTCTGGTATTTGCGCCTTCTGTCTAGTAAAAAAACTCAGAAAATACCAGACATCTAACATTTTCTGTTTTCTCTAAGGCCTGGCTATGGCGCCCGAAGGAAGGCCTCTTGGGACATGCTGGGGTGGAGGGAGGGGGGAGCGGCCTGGGAATTAAAGGACCCACGACTACATTTTGGCCCTGTTCCTTTTTTTAATGGAGCCAGATAGCTAAAATGTAGGTTTTGCAATGTAATGTGTAATGTACCCTGCCAGCCGCTGTTTCTGACTAGCAGAAAGGAACGGCCTAGTGCTGTTGCTAAAGATGCATCAAGCAGTCTGTTTATGTTTATCAGTGCTAAGACAGGAACAGAGCAGGAGATTCTTATGAATCGCTATGGGCATCCTTTTATCCTTAGGATTGTTTTCTTCTTTAAGAGCATAAGAATGTGTTTTATATTATGGAAAAATTTGTAATAGTAATAGTTACTTAATCTTAGAATATTTGTACTTGATCTGTTTTTCAGAAAATAACTGTGTAATTTTTATTTGTGTAAGTCAAAAATATAAATGTATAAAAAATTACACACAGCATTCAAATGGTCAAATGGCCAGACACTTGTGGGCACAAAGGAACTATCATATGTGCCTGTAGTATTTGGTAACAGGTCAGAGGCAGATTGGTGACCCTAAAGTTAAAAGCAAGCACTCTCAATGAATGAAAATAATAAATCCCATCAAATTCAGGATACGGCAACACCCAAAAAACATATTTTTCAAATGACTAATTACAGCATAATACAGCAATATCCATGAATTTTCACTAAAAATCCTATACAAATGGGGAGTCTTGCACGGTTCTTTGGGTTCCATCCTGCCAAAATCTAAAGCTGGGATTCCTGCATCTCCCAGTGGGTACAGTTTGCCCTTGTTGGAAATGGGAGCTGCATGTTGGGCCACCACTTCCCACACATCCCATGGGTTGGGAACAGTGAACCGTGGCCACTGGAAGCTGTGGGGCTCCATGCCTGTCGATGCTCAGGTAAACAAACTATCTGGAGGCCTACCATAAACTAACCCTGACAAACTACATGAAGTCTGAGGGCTGCAGGTTCCCCACCCTTGTCTGATGTAAAGATTTCCATACAAAATTTACACTACTGCAAAAATTATAGAACAATGTTTCTTAAAATGGGCCACAGCCCACTTGGGAAAGCCATTACTGAAGCCATGGATCCTTATGTAAAGGATCGATAGCCATAAAGCCTTTTTTCGGAAAAAGGTATGGAAAATGTGCTCTGTAATTTGCGTACCTTTTTCCGCTTTTTCTTTCGGAAGAGGCTTTTCCAAAATTCGACACTGGGCCAAATTTTGGAAAAATCACCTCATTTGGAAGATCCCTTCTTCCTCATGGAACTAGGAAGACAGGGCTTCCGAAAGAGTGTGTCTGCTCTTCTGCAAAAAAAAGCAGAAGTGCAAACATGTTCCCTGGAAAAAACAGTATCCCAAAAAACCCCCACAGTCTAGATGTACCCAGAGAGAAAAAGAGCGAGCAAGTGAGTGAAGAAAATAGGAAGTGTTTATCAGAACTGAACATTTAGAAATTTATCAGCTCAACCGTTATTTGATTCCTGAATTCGCTTGGAAGAACATGATCTTACTGAGAGGGATTTCATAACCACACTTTCCTTGATTCAAGGTCAAGAGAGGTGCATAGAAATATTAGGTGCTATTGTACTATTAACTACAACATCTCTTGTAGCTGGTGTCTGACTTCAAAGGGTACTATTACAGATGCCAGTTTCCTATAGACTACTGGAATTGAGCCTAAAATAACAGATATTCTTCTCTTGCCCACACAATAGGAATAGGCAGTATTCATATTAGAGATGGTTGATTTTTTTTTTTTGGACTGAAATATTTTTATCAAAATGGAAACATTTCTTGGGAATGTGTCATTTTCAGTGAAATTTGACAGAAAGAAATGAAGCAATTTGAATCAAAATACAATACCTTATTTTAACTGTTTTTTGTTCTAAATTTCTTGTTTCATTTTGACTTTTTTCATGTTTGTAATTTTAGCATATTATGTATATTATATTTAATATATATTACATAATATTGAACATATTTTACAATATCAAAATGAAATATTTTAATAAAGTAAATTGATGATCCTGAAATGAAATATTTTGACATTGCCATCCCATGATAAATTGAGAAATTTTAACTTTTTCATATGGATTTAAAACAAAAGGAAATTTAAAAACATCAAAATTTCTTGTAGGGCAAATTCCATTTTGTGCCTAGCTTCTTCCTGCTAGTTTGTGTTGCCCTCAACTGTCAAGACTTTGATGCTATATTTACATATATGTATACAAACATTTTGAAATGTTCTCTGCAGTGTATGTAAAGTATAATTATTGCAGCTTATCCAACTGATTAAAACAATTGTACCATCCTACTTGTCTAGCAGTGATAGACTGAATCTGAAGGTGATAGTGTAAACTGAGCTGTTAATTACAGTTTAAGCTTCAATGACAAAGAACAAAAGATTAAAAAAGGGGTATAATTTTCAAAAGTACCTCCCTGATTTAGGAGACTAAGTATCTTTTCAAAAGTAACCAAAGAGTATGTCTACACAATGAGGGAAATGTGCATAATTGGTTTTGTGATTTCTAAAAGCACTAACATGTTGCAAATTCATTGCTTCACAATGGTCCTGTTGGTGTAATCTTGGTAACCTTGACCATAAAAGATTTGAATAGAACAGCATGTTTTTCAGTTTTATTAGCTTATTTGCTGACTCTTTAAAAATAATTTTCTTGTAGCCTCATTTTCATGTAGCCTGAAAACAGCATGTTTAATCTCACTATGGGACAGAGATTTGAATGTTGAGTATAGGTTGAATCTCTCTACTCTGGCACCCTTGGGACCTGACTTTGGCAGCACCAGAGAATTTGCCAGACCACGGGAGTTCAATATTGTCTACAAGCATTACTAACATTTCTACTGCTTTCTGGGTCCTCAGAAGACATTTAGGGTAAGTGAGATCTAAACAAAAGCATAGAACACTGAGAGCCAGGATTGGTTGCAGTAAACAAACTTTATGGGCCACTGGAAACTGATAAGTGGATATCCAGCTAACTAAAATCATGCCAGACCATGGATGCCAGACCAGAGAATGCTGGACTAGAGATGTTCAACCTGTAGTTTGAATAACATATCCCAGAAGAACCTTCGTGTTATTGAATTCTGAAATGTCTAAGCCACCATATCTTTACAATGTTCATGCACAGAGAGATGGAGAATGCTTAGAAAAATAAAATAAAAAGTTTGTAACTAAAAATCCTTATTTTAGAAGCAGAAAATAGTCAAGAGATGGATAAATTATTCATCACCCCTCTCTCCCAGAGAAGGAAAATCAAAGTGATTCTGAAATATTAGGCAGTGCATAGCATCAGACATTTGTATCTAAGGCCCACCATAATAATTTATCTAATTTATCTATGGTACTACACTCATAAGTATGGATTCCTAATCATTTCCAAACGTTAAGTGTTTTTCTTTCCACAGCCCCTGGAAGATTTCTTCTATAAATACATCACTGGGTCTTTGACATACTACTCACTGTGAGAAAGTAAAAATGGTAACATGCCCTGCTCGATAAAATCTTGTCTGTAAAGCATTTTTAATAAAAACACTAAAAAACAACTATGAGATAAAATCACAGTCTGTTGCTTGTCACTATGCCAGTCCAACAGTTTGGAGTTTTTTAATATTAAATTGAAGACATTAATTGTGGTTTGGTCACTTAATGGTAGTTCACAGCTATTAAAAAATAAAACTGTCAAACCTTATTGATTCATAGGATCTACGAGCTATGAGGGTATGTAGTTTGGCATTTAATAATATTAAGTATACAGGACCAAATTATGTTATCATTTTAAAATCAGAATGCCAATGTGGTCCCTGATGTTTAATAAGATATTCTTCATTATTTATTGTGGACAAAATAATATTCTTTGGTCCTTAGGCTTCCAATCTAGGGCCTCCAATATTCTGCTCTCTTTTCTTTCATAGAACTAACATTCATGTTTGGACCTGGACATTACAGCTGAATAGAATACTGGAGTCCAAATTTGCCATGTGGACCTGAACAGAGAATTTTCTCTTTTGTATACAAGACATGTACTGCTTTATCAGAATTAGTTGCTTTATCTAGATTTCTTTTGGGATTTAATTACACGGTGACATCCAAATATTATTCAAAGACTTCATAAAGGCAGTTTACTTGATGCCAAAGTGCTGGAAGTAGTTTGTGGAAGTTGTTTGTGGAAACTGTTGCTTCTGTCATCATTTTTATAGCGTCACCACCTGCCAAAGAACTATGGCTCAGCTCCAGTTGTGAAAAGAACAAAATCTTAATGGATAATTTCAAGATTTCAAAATTCATTTTCATCCCAATTAAGAACAAAATCCTAAAATTGCAAATGATTAAGGAAAGAAAATTTTGCAGAAAATATTGATTTGCGTCCAGCTAAGCATTTTGTTTCCGTTTGAACTTTTCATTTCAAAATATGTTTCTTTTATTGTAAAAGTTATTTCAAAAGGAAACATTAAAAAAGCCATTCCATTCCAAAATTGTCAAGAAAGAATGTTTTGACAATGGCCAAACTATTCCCTCCCCCCCCTCCCCCCCCCACACACACTTTTATTTTGGTCAAATCTTTTTGTCCCAAAATTAAATATGATTTTACAAAGCTTTTAGACTTTCACAGAACTGCAGTTTGCAATGGAAAATGGTCCAGTTTTTTTTAAAGCTGCTCTAGTCACAGCATTCAATATTCCAGTTTAAGTCAAACAGAGACAATAAAAGTCCTAGCATGTGATATTGCAGCAGTTCTGTTTATATTAAGATGTAGTATTGCATGCTGGAACCTGTAGTCTCCATAGTCCTATTAAAGATGAAGATGACAGCAAGCCATATTTCATAATTATATTTGGCCTGTGAGTCACACTTTGGCTGCTTACCCTCATCTTTTGTTCCAAAATGAGTACCTCAAAGGTTAAAATGACATGGCTTTAAATTGCAGGATTAATTTTCTAAGGCAAGTTTGTGGAATTTAATGCAACTTTTTGTTAAAGTACATCTAACACATTTGTTTTTTTCTAAAAGATTAATGTATGAAAAGAAGGGAAATCAATCATTACCAGTTATGAAACCAGGCTTTATTTTTACAGAGAACATTTTGTGTTTAATGGGCACAAACTATCAGGAAGCCTAGATTCATGGACTTTTTTCGGACAGAAAGAGCCACTATGATAATCTAGTTTAATATTCTGCATAACATGGGCTGTACGACTTCCTTGAATTATGGTACTTCCTTCTTGATGCTCAATAGCTGTGGTTGAACAAGAACTTAGCTTTTAGAAAAATATCCAATCTTAATTACAACATTTTCAGTGTTGGAGCAGCCACCGGAATTACTTGAAAGTTGTTCCAATTGTTAATTATTGCCACTTATTTTTTAAAAAATGCCTTATTTCTACTTTGAATTCATCTAGCTTCAAACACTGGAATTTGTTATACCTTTATATTTCACACTGAAGAACTCCTATCGCCAAATTTATTTTGCTTACATTGGTAGATGTACACTGTGATCAAGTCACTTGATAGCCATTTCTTTTATACACCAAATAAATGTAGCTTATCGTTTCTCTCACTATAAGGCATGTTTCTCAATCCTTTAATCATTCTTCTGACTCCTCTTTGAACCCTCTCCAATTTTTGTAACATTCTCCTTCAAATGTAAGCAATTTATTGAAGGAGTAGCTGAACCAGTATCAAATACAGAGGTGATAAGTCCTACCTACCTCTGTGCAGTATTTCCGTGTTTATACATCCAAGGACCACAACATTGCACTGGGAATTCATGGTCAGCCAACAACATACAGTCCCCCAAGACATGCCCTCTCAAGCCTTTTTTAGTCACTGAATTCCAGAATAGTGTTCTCCACCCTATAATTAAAACCTGCATTCTTTGTGCCTTCAATTTATTTTTATTGATATGCTCAATTTTTGATTCTGCCCAACTTATTAAGGGATCAAGATTGCTCCGTATCAGACATGTCTCTGTTTCATTATTTACCATTTCCTAATTCTTCAAGTCATCTTCAAACATTTTCAGAGATGATTTTTTTCTTGTTTTCTTTGAGGTCACTGATAAAAGTATTAAATAATATTGGGGCAAGAACCTCTCTTTGTGGAATTACTCATGTTTACAATTAAATTTTAAGACTTTTTAATCACTTTTATATGTGATTTGTTGACTTTGTATCATTCCAATTTCTTAATCAAAATGATGTGATACAATGTCAAATATCATATTGAAATATAAGTGCCTTATGTCAACACTATTATCTCTGTCAACCAAAATTGTAGATAAGGTGTTGTGATGTCTTGAGTCCTTTTGAGTGCCACCTGATGCGTTGAGATGAATCAGCCTAGCGTGGGTCCCCTTTTTTTGATGTTGCTGGGCTAGGATCACAAGCTTCTACCAGCTAAGCATGTAGGCAGGGCCATACCCAGCTACACAGAAATGAACTTCATGAATTGTTTTCTTCCCCACCTCATATAGGGTTTCTGTGAGATGGGAATCCTTTGTTCAATTCCTCCACCTCCCAGTGGAAAAATTCAGCAGTCCAAAATAGAGTTTAATATCACAGCATCCATGAGTCTTTTCAAAATCAATTGTCCTGTCTGGACTTTCCACAGTTGTACCAGAATTGTTAGCAATGGGCATCATTCAAAGTAGCATAGTTGAAATACAGATACATAATCAATATTCCTAATTTTGGATAAAAAAATGTGCATGCATACAAACAGGAGCATCATATTCAGAAAATCAGACTCTTTCCAATAATGCCTTACATGAGTTATCTTGCATAAAGCATATCTTGGTTATTCATATCCTAAGAACATTTTCATAAAGAAAATGGAGTGTAACATTACAGATGTGCCTTGTTCTAATTACTTGTAGCTAGATGAGGAAAGGATTTGTATGTCCCATCATGCTTTAGTCATCATTCCAGAGTACATATGTCTATGATGTTGATGTGTTCTGCTCAATAATAATGCAAAACAGTAAAGCCCGATGTATGTTCATTTTCATCATCTAAGTCAGATGCCACCAGCAGAAAGTTGATTTTGTTTTCTTTTGCTTCAGGTTCTGCACATTCCTCATTGGAGCATTGCTTTTTTAGGAGTTCTGAAAGAGTACTCTACAATTCCTTCCTCTAAGATGTTGGAAGGAGTGTCATATTCTTAATGCTGTAGCTGTCCTTCAATACCTTCTTTGGTACCTTCTTTGTATTTTTCAAATCTGCAGTGAAAGTGTTCTTAAATGAACTTGTGCTTGTTCAACATCCAAGACTGCTATATCATGACATATATGGCAGATCTGGGTAAAATAGCAGGAAACATACAATTCTCCCCCCAAAGAATTCACTCACAAATTTCATTAACACATTATTTGTAACAAACATCATCAACATTGAAGTATATCCTCTGGAATAGTGGCTGAGGCATGAAGGGACATATGAATATTTAGCATATCTGGCACAAAAATACCTTCTAATGCCAGCTACAAAAATGCCATGCGAACACCTGTTCTCACTTTCAGGTGACATTGTAAATAAGAAGCAGGCGGTGTTATCTCCTATAATTGTAAACAAATTTCCATCATGATTAATTTGTTTTAGATAGTCGCATGAGTTAACTGTGATTAATCAACAGCTTTAATCACGTTAGTCATCGTGTGTTTTCTAACATGAGAGAAAACATCTTGTTCCCAAATGAAGACATACCCAGAATTCTATCAAATAGATATCATGGAGTTTGGGTTGCTTGTACAGCATTCAACAAGATGCCTTTGCATACATAAAAAGAAATGTATCCCACAGTAAAGTGAAATGCAGCAATTGTTTTGGAGTGCATCACAACACTACATAGCAATTTAGAGCACGAAGTGACAAATGGTAGGATGTAACTAAGTAATCTGGAATATGTCCAGAAAAAAAGCATTTTAGAATCCCAGTTCTTGAAAAAGGTCTTTTTAAGTATAATTAACTTACATTTCAAAATAGAAAACCATTTCAAATGCATAAGAAAGGAATTTTGCATTTTGAAAATGTCAAGCTGGATCATTTTGACAATTTCAAAACCTGTTTTTACTTTTTTAATTAAGAAATTTATTAAAAGAAAACATTTCCCAGAAAGAGTTTCAGTTTTGTCAAAAAAGCCATACTTTTGGCTGAATAATTCCCAAATAGCTCTACCTATGTGTACTTCTGCCCCCAAACAGAGATATTTCTATCAAACAGTACCCAGTGAAATCCTCTGCCTCCATTGGTCAGTTTGGGTGTGTCTACTCAGCAAAGTTATTTTGGGATAACAGCTATTATTCTGAAATAACTATGCGAGCAATTCTGTTATTGAAAAATAATTTCGAAATAACGGTCAGCTTATTCCGACTTCTGTAAACCTCATTCTATGTACAGTAATGCTTATTCCGAAATAGCTATTCAGGATAAATGTAAGAAGCAACTAAGCTCAGTAGATATCTGAAATAACTGGAGGCAACACTCAAAATACAGGCCTCATTCAAGACATGTTTTCCCAATGGATAACATAGGTATAAATCAGGTCTCACACAAATAAAATAAAGTGTACATTCATTGTGTTAGCATGGCTGGTGTTACCATCTCTTTTAAAGAAGCTCTTGAAAAAGCATTCAAGTGCTAGATAGCATATTGAATTCCATTTTTTATCCTAGTGGAGTATATTAATGGAAAGAAAGCTATACCCTAACATTATAACTCTTTCATCTGATATTATCATTATGTGCATTTCACATTACTGTATCACTAATTTTATATTCAGTGTATCAGGGACATTAATTCACATTTAGTTTCCTGCTGAATAAGCCAGATCGCTTAAGAAAATAAATGTCTCTATTTCTTTTTATAGGGTGAAGTTAATTTACAGTTCCAGACTAAGAAAACAAAAAATGAGAATTAAAACCATGCTTGCTACATGAAGTTTCCCAAAGATTAGCATTCATGCATGTTGTAAACACATAAAGTGTCTTAAATAACATTTGTGATTTGTCTTTAGCTAAAGGCATTTTTCCTTTGCTCATTTTGATCTATTTAGCAGCTATGACTTTAAGCTTTCCTTGTAGCATTGATAGACTATACACTGAGGTTACTGAATTAAAAGAAAATTATTATTTACTTTAATGGTTTGTAATGCAAAATATGTTTCTGTTGGCTCAGGAAAAAAAAGGGTAGTAGAACTCTTTTGGGATGGCACTAAGGAGTTTCATTCTGGTCTTGTATTATAAATAACGAGCTTGTCACCATCTGAATTTCTGAAGCAGCAATGTATCATGTTAAGTAGGACACAAACTGACTAAAGATCTCAGGTCAACACAGTTAAGAAATCAAAATCTTGGTAAGGAGAGAGGAATTCAATAAAAATTCAAAAAAACAACATTCTGTCCATATCCATCTTCCTTTGGAAATTAATGAGCTGGCACATCCAGAAGACAGAGATCAAAACCTATACACTATTTAAGACCCACTTAAGCATTCAAAATAACACATAGGTAGGACTTAAGTCCTCATGTGAGCCATCTGCACAACAGTGAATTTTATGTTTATTTGCTTTCCACCCATGAAGTTCTGATAAGAACTCCACAGAGCCAGACCCTACAATTCCACAGAGCTTATTGAAGTTAGTCAGACACAGTTATGAGGGTTTTCTCTAAATAATAAATTTGGGGTTCTTTTTATTTGTCTCTGGTTTCTGAGCTGGGTAATGCCTTTGATTTGGCCTTTGTCTGCATCCCTGACAGCTAGACACAAACTTTTTTGAGAAACAAATGATGCAATCAAAACTTTTTTTCCCAGCTGTTAGAGCTTTAAAAAAAAACATTAAATATTGAAAGATTAATAATAATTGTGAGAATTATTGTGTTATAGCAGACCTAGAACCTGCAATTTTTGCTGAAAAAGAAATCAAATTTAAATGTAAATGTAAAATTCATTGTTGTAATAAGAAACTGAGCAATAGTGTCCTAACAATCTTAGGACTGATTTAGCTTACATGTTAAAGAAATAGGCCACAGATAAAGGAATCTCTGGTGGAATGAGATGGTGATAGGCATCTATCTAGGTATTTAAATAAGATTCACAGCAATAGCCTGTGAGCATGACTCCATTTCATAACATAAATGACATCATGGCTATGAATACCTGTGTAAATAGAAAGCTAGGGGCAGAATGAATGTCGAGGTCGATGTAGATTCATTGGAGGTAGGTGATAATGTCCTTAGTGTAAGGAACTCACAAACAAAGAGGAAGAGTGAGAAAGATGGAGAGCAGGTGGAAAGGTCCAAATAAAAGGATTCTTCATGTTGTGTGCCTACAAAGAAACAATCTACTCCCATGTATTTGAATTTGTGTGACTGTATATCCATCCATCTATTTGTTCAAGAACTCCTCCTAAACGGTAAGAGCTAGGTCCACCAAAATTGGTATAAAGCTTCCTCTGATGCTCCTGTAATTTATAGCAAGGTAAGGGTTTGGTTTTGCCAGGAAAATGGGATGCTCCTGTATTGGGTTTGCTTTACATAAAATATACATGGTACATCTACACTGCACACTAATTTTGAAACAAGCTATTCCAGGACAGTTATTCCGATATAGCTTATTTCGAAATAGCATGTCTACACTGCAGGGAAGCCTCAAAATTAGCCCAAGGCAGGCTTCCCTAATGTAGACGTGCTATCTCAATTTAGACCCCGAGGAGGCACTGGGAGAAATAACAAAATGGGTTTGGTGAGGGGCTATTTTGGAATAGCAGCAGTGGAGTGTCTACACACTCCTTATTTCAAAATAGCTATTTTGGAATAGGTGTTATTCCTCGTAGAATGAGGTTTACAAATTTCAGAATAAGCCTCCTGTTATTTCTGAATTATTTCAAAATAACAGAATAGCTGTGTAGATGCTCTCATTGTTATTTCAAAATAACCTTAGTTATCGTGAAAGAATGGTGCAATGTAAACATACCCACAGAAAAGGGACAGAACCACCAGGCAGCTGAATGGGGCTGGTTGGAGGCATGTCTCTCCCTCCCACCACCACCATCCAGGACTGTCCCAGCCTCAAGCCTCCCACCAGACAGGCATCCTTTAGAGTGGTTAGGGGGCTAAAGCTGTCCCCCCCCCAACTTGTACTGGAACATTGCTGACTGATCCCATATTATCAAGGAGTGAGAGAAAAGTGCTCATTTGCTGCATTCCTCACTCTGGCTGGAGAGCACAGGGAGCAGATGAACCTGGACCTCCCTCATCTGGGGAACATGCACCCATCTTCTGGCTATGCCCACCGGAGTTGCAGTAGCCATAGAGAAGCACTTCTTGCCTGGCCTCAAAGGGTACATCTAGACTACATGCCTCTGGCGACAGAGGCATGTAGATTAGACTACCAGGCATAGGAAAATGAAGCGGCGATTTAAATAATCGCCGCTTCATTTAAATTTACATGGCGTCTGCGCTGAACCGATCAGCTGTTTGTCGGCTCAGCGCGGTAATCTGGACGCACGGGAGTCGGCATCAAAGGCATTGAGGCATACCTGGGAGGTCGAAAAATGCCTTTTGCCTCGACCCCTGCGCGTCCAGACTTCCGCGCTGAGCCGACAAACAGCTGATCGGCTCAGCGCGGCAGCCATGTAAATTTAAATGAAGCGGCGATTATTTAAATCGACACTTCATTTTCCTGTGCCTGGTAGTCTAATCTACATGCCTCTGTCGCCAGAGGCATGTAGTCTAGACGTACCCAAACTGACGCAGTGCAAGACGGCTAGGGTTGTCTTCTCTGCCTAGGGCAGCCTGCATTCTGAACCCCTCCTCCCTAACCCCACTCCAGATCAATGATTTAAATGAAGTCATATACATTTGTATGTTATTTTCAAAACAAACAAACAAACAAACATACAAAACCAGCCAACATTAATTGGGATAAGGGTCTGAGCAATGCCAGTTTCTTCTAGTATATAATAAAAAATGTTTCCAAATATCTTATTTCAAAATAATAATTCCTGAAATAACAATTTCAAAATAAGATTTATTCCTCATGATAAGCAGGAGTTATTTAGAAACATCAAGGCCATTATTTTGAAATAAATGGCTTGACAGTGTGGACGCTCTAAGTTTTTTTCTTGCAAAGAGGCTAACACGATGTCACACTAAGATTCTAATAGCTGAAATCAGATTTAAAAATGTAGAAATCACATTGCTTCAGGTTTTTTTTAAGGAATGTTTTTATCTCAAGCTAAAATTCAAATGCACGATTGACATTTTTATAAAAAAAATCCTTTATAACACAAGCTAGTTTCCAATCTTCCATGGCAACTCCTAGCTAACGATGGTTTAAAAAGATAAGAACATAAGAAGGCCATACTGGATAAAACCAATGGTCCACATAGCCGAGTATCCTATCTTGCACAGTGCTTCAGGCAGAGTGAACAGAATAAGGCAATTTATACAAGTGATTCACTCCTCGATGTCCAGTCCCAGCTTCTAGTAATTAGAGTTTTAGGGACACCCAGAGTGTGGTGGGATTGTGCTCCTGACCATCTTAGCTAATAGCAATGATGGATCTATCTCCATGAATCTGTTTAATTATTTTTGAACTAAGTTATACTTTGGGTCTTCACAGCATTCCCTGGCAATGAGCTCCATGAGTTGACTGAGCTTTGTGTGAAGAAGTGTTCCTTATGTTTGTTTTAAACCTGCTGCCTGTTCATTTTGTTGGGGGATCCCACATTCTTGTGTTATGTGAAGGGCTAAGTTATAGAATCACAGGACTGGAAGAGACCTTAAAGGAATATCCAGTCCAGTCTCTTGCACTCATGGTAGGACTAAATGTTATCTAGACCAGTGTTTCTCAACCAGTGGTATGAGTACCCTTAGGGGTACTTGAGAGAAATCCAGGGGGGTATGTTAACAACTGAAATTTGGAGAAAACTGATTTTTTGTTTTAAGTTTTGCAGTGTTTTATTATTTATGTACTTTTTACACCCAAAAATGTCATTACCCAGCTACGTTTAAGTTGTTTAAACAAATGTGTTGCAATGGTAGAAAAAAAATTGTGTGTCTGAAAACTGTAATTACTCGGGGTACTTATAACTTTTTTTTAAAAAAAAGGGGGTACTGTATTAAAAAAAGGTTGAGAAACACTGATCTAGACCATACACGTGTATGTCTAACCTGTTTTAAAAAATCTCCAATAAAGAAGATTCTGCAACCTCCCTAGGCAATACTTCCATGACAGTTAGGAAGTATTTCCTCAGGCCAAACCTAAACAGCCTTTGCTGCAATTTAAGTGCATTGCTTCTTATCCAATCATCAGAGTTTAAGGAGAACAGCTTTTCTTCTAACAGTCTTTTATGTACCTGAGAATTGTTATCATGTACCCTCTCAGTCATCTCTTCTCCAGACTAAAGAAACCTAGTTTTGTCAATCTTCTCTCATAGGTCATGTTTTCTAGGCTTTTCATTATTTTTGTTGCTCTTCTCTGGATTATTTCCTATTTGTCCACACATTTCCTGATATGTGGCTTCCTGAACTGGACACAGTACTCCATTTGGAGCCTAATCAGCCCAGAATAGAATAGAAGAACAACTTTTTGTATCTTGCCTAAAACACTTCTGAATATATCCCAGAATGATGTTTGCTTTTTTTGTAACTTTGTTACACTGTTGACTCCTATTCAAGCTATGATCCACTGTAGCCTCCAGATCCTTTCCCACAGTACTTCCTCTAAGATCATTTCCCTTTTTGTATGTGAGCAACCGATTATTCTATTCTAAGTGGAGTACTATGTATTTTTCCTTATTGAATTTCATCTTATTTACTTGAGACCATTTCTTCAGTTTTCCAGATATTTTGAATTTTAATCCTACCCTCCGAATCATTTGCAACTAACACTTCCTTATTCATTTTTTCCACACCACTCATGATTTTATAGATCTCTATGATATCCTCCTTACTTTGTCTCTTTTCCAAGATGAGCAGTCCCAGACTTTGTAATCTCTTCTCAGATTCAAGCTATTCCATACCTCTAATACTTTTTTTCCTTTTCCTTTTCTGTATTTTTGAAGTTCTAATTTCTTTTTTGAGATGGGTCCACCAGCACACAGTATTAATGATGTGGTTGCACTAAGGATTTACACAGTGGCACTGTGATATTTACTCTTTTATTATCTATCCCTTTTCTATTGGTTCCTAACATTGTTAGCTTTTTTGACTACCAGTGCACATTAGGCAGAGGTTTTCTAAAAACTGTCTATGATGATTCCAAGATGGTTTTCTCCAGAGGCAACTGTTACCCAATACATTCTCCACTGGAGATCACCCAAGGTTACACTTGTATAGATTTATTGATTGAGGAATTAACACTCCACTATATGCGCTATATGGTTAAAGTAAAGAGGATAGAGCTGCCACTAAAGGTTTAAAAAAGGGGAACCAGCTATCTCTCTCTCACAAACACACACCTTCATTCATTCACACACATTCATTCCTGTCCTCAGGCACTCACATGCTTAAACAGGTATATGAGTTTCAGAAGGAGCCAAGGCATGTTGGTTCTGGAGGGACTGTCTACTGGTTATGGCTGGGGAGCTGGTCAGAAAAGAAAGAGGAGCTTCTCAGAAAGAGGGCTACTGTAATGAGCCACTCCTTTTATTGCCTCTGTACAACCCCTGTGACTCATCCACATTCTCACTAGCAAGTGTGCCTAGACCTCCCTTGATCTAGCAGAGCAAGTCTCCTTAATTGGTCTGATGACTTATCACCTGGCTCCACAGTGCTCAGCCTTGCAGTTTCTAATCCCAAACACACAATAGTCTCCACTCACACATACTCATTTCTATCTCAGGGGAGAATGCAGTTTAGAACAAGTTACAAGCAAAGTGGCTGTTACAAAGATTACAAAGTTGCAAGGCTCAACAATCACCAAGTTTACAAGTTTACAGTAAGTTTCTGAACTTATAAAGCAAAGTAGCTGAGAGTTACATAGTTGCAAGGTTTTCCAAAAACTACAGAGTTGCAAGGTTTAAAATTACAATGAGTAGCAGAGTTTAAAAGGCAATGCAGCTGAAACAATTACAAAGATTCAGAGAATCATTTTCAAATCTTCAATAATGAAGTGATTTAGAAGGCAACTGCCCCTCCTCCCACAGCAATGCAATCAGCAGGAGGTTTTTGTCAGTCTCTGGGTGTGTCTAGACTACAGGGTTTTTTCAAAATAAGTGGCCAAAAAAAGTGAGTTACAAGGTTTAAATCAAAAGTTAAAAACTGAAACTAAATGTTTCAGACAACAGGTGGCCTGTGGTGGCAAATTTGGATAATTTAGCTTAGTACTGAAAAGTTTTAACAATTTTTCTATAGTCTATTGGATACAATAACTCAGCAGTTCTTCTCAAGCATTTGGCTTAAATTCTAAGCTGTAGGTGTGCACTCATGTATAACCACATCTGTACAAAAATGTGTGCTTTAGTCTTTCCTAAAAGATGTTAACATTTTATCTCATATAAAACATTATATATTAGTGAAATTGTAATTCCATTGTACTCCTCTTCTTTTGATTTCACCTATATGCAATTCTACTCAGCAACAGTTGACTCAGGTTCAAGAGACTACCTCTATCTGTTTGTTTCATGGGAGGGTAGGAGGGCAACTACAAAACATTCACAGGAGTTTGAAGACAGGGAAAAGGATAAAGTGCTTTTTTTGGGGGGGGAGAGAGGAGTTCTTAATAATTTTTCTCCAAAAATCTTGGAAGGTAAAATTATCTGGAGTTTCCTTATTTCTCACTACATACCAGATCACACAGCCATATTTCAATGATGGCTTAACATGAAAGGCAGTAGAAAGAAATAGAGATAGTGCCCCAGATCCTCTAGTGAGCCTGAGTGGATCATTACTACTCCTGAAAAGGAAGGAGTTAAGATGACTTTGGGAATGCTTTGAACCATGTGCTTTAGATTGCTGAGGCTAGTTAAATTCCCAACATAAGTTAGGTCATTTGCTTCATCATCTGGGGAACAATGAAGAGTACTACACTCTGCCTTTATGCCCTTCTATCCTCGTTTTGACATCAACTTGTACTTTCCACGGTGGGGGAGCTAAAAGAAGGTGATGGAGAGTGGGTTGTGCCATATGTAGATTCCTCTATATGTGGAGACTCCCCAGCTTTTCTGTTAGATCAACTTTGGGAAGAGCCAAAGAAGGAGAAGGGGCAAAGGTGGAGCTACAGATCCACACGCAGCCAAGGGCCAAATCACTCTCACATATGACATCCTCAAAAGGGGTACACAACATAACAGAGCTGCAGGTCTGATTCTTGATCCATACACTGCCTAGGGTCATCATAGACATTACTGCAATGAAAGGTCCTCTTAGGGATAGTAGGGATCTTCTTAGATTTTGTAGCAATGCGAAAGCATCTGGACATTTCTTCAGGAAAGGAAAATGAAAGAGTTAAATACCTGCAGAAACATTCTCCCTCCCTTGGCTGGATAATCGTCCTCTGCCACAGAGGATATACTGGCAGGATCCACCTAACAGCATAGAAGAAGACAATGAACACTTATTTGGATTGCCTATGCTAGCCTGGGCTTAAACAAGATAAAACACTCACTCACATGAAGAAATTTAAACTAAGTGGGAAATTTGGGACCAGGAAGGAAATCTCTCCCTGGGGCACACTGGAATTTGAGTTTTTGATTGTTTATCTTCTCTTTGTTTTTTTTTGGGGGGGGGGGACATTAAAGAATGGGCTCTGTCATGATGATCCAGTGGACTAATTCCACGTGACTATCTTAGTGCTATTGTAGAGGGGCAGCTCTGAAAAGACCAATTCTGTTCTCTCTCCTGTGATCCCCTCCCAATCTGAGAAGTTTTCATAAGAAATAAAGAAGTTGAAAAAATCATTTTGTTGCCTGACAGGAGGGGAGACTGCCTTAATTTTGTTGTCACTAGGAGTCTAAATGTAGAAGGACAGCTGCTGTGCTCAAGCAACAATGCAATCAGTTAATGCTTTCAGCGGGGAGACATTATCTGCTTCTTCCTCCTGCCAAGCAAGGAGAAACAAACTTTTTTATTTTAGGAACTTTGTATAGAACTTGTCTGTTTGCATGCACTTCTTCAAACTTAGGGAAGGCAAGGACCGCTATATAGCACTGGCACGCCCTGGAAAAAGCCCCACAAGATGAACCACTCCAACCCTCACTCTTGCACCTACCCAATACCCCAGCCTCCTGCCTTACCCCACCTGACATTCCCAAAGCCCTGCCCTAACTCCTGCACCTACCACATTGCCAGCCCCCTGCCCTGAAGGGCTGAGGCAATGCTGGGTAAGTCTTCTATTACCAATATATTTAGCTCTGCAAACTGAGTCTGAGTCAATTGACCTCGGCTCTGAGACAGGGCTTTCTTTACTAAGTAATCATTAAACAACAAAAATGGAGCCCTGGATTACTATGCCGTGGTTAGGAGATGATTTTATGGATTGGGCCTTGATTTTACTGACCTGCATCCTGCAATTCTGTAGGAGATTTATCCCTGAGATTACATCTGATTCACTTAGCTTGTATAAACATAAGAGTCACAAACAGGATGCATTACCACCTGAAATAATCTATGTGCATACAGACTGCATGTGAAGTGCAATATTTCCTTCAAAGGGAGATATGAAAATAAAAGGCAATAATGGTAACATTAGAAAGTTATTAGGTATTGTTAGATTAAAAATACATTTGAGAGTTCTGGAGCTGAGAAAAACTATTTGAAATGATAAAACAGGTTCCTACTCTAGGGAAAGAAAAATGCCCCAAAAGAGAATATTATTGGGTCAGGTAGGTTAGCACTTGTTCATTGAAGGTGTCCTATTGGTCTGACTTGCATAGGGTTTTGCAAATTAATCCCTCATCTTCCATCCTCTGCTGAGCTCAAACAAAATCAAAAGATCTCAGGTCACTTTCAAACTTAGGTCTCCCAAAAGACAGCATAAAAAGCAATATGCTGTAGGCAAATAGACCAGGCCAGACTAAGATCTTTCAGGCACCAAAACTAAAGTACAGCAACAGTGGTTCAAACAGTCAAAAAAGGGAATATATTTTAAACATAAAGAAGGGAGGACAACATTATGACCTGAAAAGAAATATGGGAATGATAGTTTTAACAATTCTTTAATAAAACTATTAGGCCATCATTGGCTGAAATAAAATAACTTTTCTTAATTTACTTGGAGCACCAATCTTAATCTTATTCATCATTATTAAATGTTGGAAGTTTAAATATTTAATATAGAAGAGATGAAACTATTTAAGAGCTACTGAAGCCTTTGCAAGAGAACTTGAATAGTCTTTAAAAATTGTGAAAACTATTGAGAGCAGATCTGTAGTGCGAAAAAAACAATAACAGAAGATAAAATAAAATTGTTAAGTCTTTTATTCATATAATTTGTCCTAATTTCAGAGATTACTGAAAAGGTGATTTAAAGAAGATGAATGTGTTTAGGAAATGACAAACTAAGCTTTTCATAGAGACCAGTGATTCTATGCAGGTATATTGAAAATGAAAGAAAGGATATTATGTAGACTTATACAGGACAGATATCATAATGTAATTTAGATATTAATCTATATAAGTGGATTATCTATAGTTGGACAATTTCATGTAAATTAAAAAAACAAAAAAACAACCCTACAAAGACTCCATAGAGGTTTTATAGAAAAAGAAATCAGCAGAGATGGGGTGGAAATAGATTTCAGTTCATTTGAAAAGATTAAACATTGCACTAAAATAATCTAATTAATGTTATTCTTTTTTTCTTCTTGCGGAATCTTTGGAGGTTGTTGTTACTCTTCTTCGCTTTCCTTCCTCCACCCTGAAATTGTCCCACTGTTGGGATTCTCCTATATGACATTATAGCTCTCTCCAGAGTCTGGAAAGGTTGCTCTGAGCCTCAGCCAGAACAGCTCATTGAGGCCAGGTCTACTCTAAAGGAGAAAGTTGCATATGATACACAACTTCAGCTATGTTAATTATGTAGCTGGAGTCATTGTATCTTAAATCATGTTTTCATGCCATCCACACAGCAGGAGTTCAAAAGGAGCAAATGCTTCCATTGGCTTCCCTTAGTCCTTGTGAGAAGGCAGGGCTTCTGGCGCTGATGGAGGCACCCTCTCAGTCTGAATTCACTAGACCCACTAAATCAAATGATAGAAGATCAATCTCTGGAAGGTCGATCTTCTCCGTAGTATAGACAAGTCCTGAGAGATCAGACTAAGCAATGATCTAACGAAACTAACCTTGTAAAAATATTATTGACTAAATGGCAAAAATCAGAATATGAGCCTTCTCCCAATGAGGTCAACTGGAATTGTATAGGTGATTCAATAGGATTTGTGCTAGTACTAATGTAAGAACAAATATGGCGATCAAAATATTCCAAGTAGAGAGACCACTGTAAGCAGGAAACTTTTACTTGAATACGGGCCGACGGCATAAATGAATTAAATAAAAAGAAGCTATCATCTCAATGAAGACATCTCAATCTCATAATCAGATATTTTGAATATATGTTCTGATTTTACAGTACCAGGAAGATTTGAAGCAATGGCACTTTGAGACATTGCACTAATGTGACATTTTTCTTTGAAGAAGTATCATTAAATGAGGGATAGGTCAGATTACATTTATTAGATAAGATTATGAAGTAGGACTCGTGTGTGTGTGTGTGTGTGTGTGTGTGTGTGTGTGTTTGTGTGCGCGCGCGCGTAAAAGGGGATTACATTTAGAAGGTTAATATTATATGTCAAATGTTTTCCTCTGAGGTGTTCAGACTAGATATCTCCAGTCAATGGACCTTGACAACTTCTGAAGAAAAGGATTACAATGAGGATGGAAATAAAAAGAGCCGAGAGAATATTTCAAAACGTGGTATGAATTCTCATTCAGTAAATAAAAATCCTATCGTTATGAAAACTAGGAAAATGTCAAAAAGAGAAAGAAAATTAAACTATCTATAAACAAGCAGAAAATGAAGTCAGTTACTGTTACCCATAGTTATGAAAATATTTGTTACCTTTGGGGAGAGGGAATCTTCAGAATTCTCTGTTTAAACTTTTCTTCTCCACTGGACAACCATACCTCACTGTGCTGAGAAGCTTACATCTTCTCTATTGTAAGACAACTGTATTGTAAATTGATATTTCAGTGCTTACTTGGGTGCGGTAGAGCATATGCCATTTTTCACCTCAGAGGTGTCGGCCCTTTATTGTTAACTCTGGGCAACTTTGAAATTAATGAAATCCTAAAAATGTGGAGTATTATTATCTCCAATTGGTATTGTTAGAGATAAGGCTTTTTTTTTTTGTTTAATAATATGAGCAAGTTTTCAGTCCTTGAAGAAAAGGTGTCTTGTCAGATTTGTTACATGGTGAACTTTTGGAAGTAACTATGAGAGACGGAATTTCATCTCTGCTTAATTGTCTATTTGGATAGAGTTCTTGGTTCAGAGAATCATCCTGGGAACTAGGCATTGATGTGAGGATGGAAATGTCTGGAAGAGGAGATTGCCCACGCCATGTGTGTAGCTGTTTGTTGCAGGAATGGAGTATGTATGTAATTAAAGTAAGTTGCACTTTAAACATACCCAGTGTCTGTTTCATGGGTTTCTCCTCCTCTATTGCCACTTGGAAGAAGGATATTAGTGGTGTTGGAACGGTTACTGGTGCCAGCAGAATGGGCAACAATTTTATTATTAGAATTGATCTGGAAATGGGAAAAAAAAGAGAATGCCAGAAATTAGTTTTCGTTCTGAGTCAAGAAATCACTGTTGGTGAAACGTCACAGTCAGAAAATGTCAGATTTGTAACTTTTCACTATGGCAGGTGACATTTTTGTTTAATTCTACCTGGAAGTCATAATCATGTTCTACCCTTAAATATGGAAATCCCAATGACATAATGGAGTAAATACAGAATGTATCTAGAGGAATATCCTTTTCTCACTAAAGAAATAGGAAAACATCCCATTGATTTCAATGAGAGTTGGGGGTCAGTTTTTTCTGCATTGCTGTTGCCAATTTCTAAGCAGTATTTGTCTCACTTCCTCAGCCCAAAGAAAACAGACTATATTTTTCCTTCTTTTAAGTAAGCGCTAAAGTATACACACACAAGAAGACACAGTAACTGTGGTTTCTCACTTCTGTGGTTCTTTGAAATTGTTTCCCTTTAACTTTCGCCTTTAAAAACAAAATGACTTTAAACAGCTCTTAGAACTCTGAAGAAAGCTGATTTTTTTTTCCAGGAAATCAAAGACAAAATATTTTGTTTCTCAATTAAATTATAAATAGAGGATTGTAAGCGGAAAAAATACAAAATCATAAAAAACATGTTAAAGAATTGTTATCTTTTAGAAAGTCATGCCCCATTTTTAGATTAGAATGACCTTTGGGGCACACTTCAAAGGCTATTTATATTCCCAGCCTTATAATGAAGTAGGGCTCTGACGGGAGTTCATATTTGTAGGGGAGTGGAGTTTTGTTAATTGTAAAGCTTAAGTCCAAGCAAGTTAATTCGAATTTTGGTACCTTCCACACTGCAGGAAGTCAAAGGGAGCACACTCTTCCTTCGACTTCCCTTACTCCTCATAGAAGCAAGACTACCGGTATCAATGGGAGTGCCCTCTCAATTCAAATTAACATGTCTTCAATAGACCCCCTAATTTGAACCCCAGAAAATCGACTGCAGTTGCTTTGATCTTATCTGTAGTGTAAACATAGAGATGGAGTATGACAAGACTTTGTAAGCAATCCCATTGAAATCAATGACACTACAACTCATTAATTAAGGTATTAGTCATTTTGAGTAGAGTAGCCAAATCTGGTCTTAAATAAATAAATACATCTGGGGGAATGATGCTGATGTAGATGTGATCCTGAAGTTTTCAGCGATCATATTTAAGTTTGTGTCTTCTGCATGCAATATAAGAACTTCTTGTGGTCACATCACATCTGAGAAAATTATTGTCCTAGGTGTACCCAGATTTCACAAACTCCTCATCAGGTCAACATCCAAAACTGGCAATTTAAAGGATGGTGCTGTGTCTTTGTAGGTGAGTTCAAACCAGATTTAGAGTGATGTGTTTGTCTAGCAATTTATATATGCCCAGAGTGGAGTGATTCGGCCCTGAAGATTAGTTACCATTAAAAAAAGGAAAGCTGCTTAAAATTTAGCTCTATTGATTTGCATTTTGAATGAGAAACTATATTAAATATACGCTAATATGATACATATATTTTTCTCTGAATGACACCATTAAAAAGGGGACTACACAGATCATCCGTATAATAACTGTGATTGTCAGTAATAATTATTCAAGCTGTTGTGTTGATCAAAGTTTAAATAAATTCAGATTGAATTCCCTTGATGACATCCATGACTAACTTTGAATACAGGAATAGACTAAAATGAAATGTTTTACTTTAAAGTTATTAGGTAGGTTAACTTTGATCAAATACAAGTTAGTGTAGCATAGCAAGCAATTATTTCTTTTATTATTTCAATATCGTACAAAAAAGATATCATGAAATCATAATAACAAAATAACTTTTAAAAATAATGCCTAGTAGGTGCTTTGTTAAACAGATATATCTGTTTGTGCATATTGAATATATTGAACTGAATATCCATGCCACCATGCAGGAGTTCCACTTTCAGTGTGTTTGCAGGAATCTATCTTTGTTTCATTTAGAGTTGGAGAATTTAGCCATCACCACTGAGGTGAGACTTTCCAATATCTCAATGCTCATTTAACCTTTGCTCTCCGTGCAGAGATGGACACCTAGGATAGCAGTTCATGCCCCTTGTAATAGCAGATTTCTTGAGATGGTCGGGCCTCTATTAGGAATAGGATTGAGACTAACAATGCATTTCACACTGAACAATAAAATTGTAATGCCTTTGTCATTTCCAAATTTAGTAAGATGTGATCTAGAGTCAAAAGATAACACATACCATTACTAAAACCTTGAAATCTCCCAGTTTCTACTCTATTTTACTATTGACTATAACTGTGCAATTAAAAATATTGCCTTTGGGTCTTAGAAAACATTTCATATACATAGGCTGTATCTAGACTGGCAAGTTTTTGCGGTCGCTTTTGTGGAAAAGCTTGCCAGCTGTCTATTCTGGCCACTTTGAATTTGTGCAAGAACACTGACGATCTAATGTAAGATTGTCAGTGTTCTTCCGCAAATACAATGACTCTCCCGTTCGGGAAAAAGCCCTCTTGCGCAAATGCTTTTGCGCAAGAGGGCCAATGTAGACAGCTGAGAACCATTTTGTGCAAAAAAGCGAAAATGGCGATCGGGGCTTTCTTGCGCAAAACCGTGTCTAGATTGGCACGGACGCTTTTCCGCAAAAAATACTTTTGCGGAAAAGCGTCCATGCCAATCTAGGCGCTCTTTTCCACAAATGCTTTTAACGGAAAACCTTTTCTGTTAAAAGCATTTGTGGAAAATCATGCCAGTCTAGACGTAGCCATAGTGTGCCCAGTCATCATCATATTTTCAAATGTTGATGTTATGGCTTTGAAAGGGGTATGAAGAACATATTAATTGAGGTACAGTCAGAGGCAAGTTTTTAACAGCTGGACTTTATTTTCTGTATTCATTGTTTGTCTCTGATTATTTACAGCCCCAAAAATGTGCATTTGAAAACTGAAATCCAGTTACCGCTAAGAAGAAAATCAGATCTTAGATGATAAATAGGCAAATGCTTTAATTTCCATTTTGTCAAAAGCATTTTATGGTGCTCTTTACTTGTTGCTCTATCACTGGAACTAAAATAGTGTGTTCTAAAGAAAGACATGCAGATGTGATTGCTAGGGCCTTATCTTGCAACTGTCACTCATACATTTCTCTTTATTTCACTGAGACTAATTTTGTGAATGATGACAACTGGTGTGAATAAGTGTTTTCCAACTGAGTCCATAGATTAGAGTTCTCTGGGGTCAAGGACATGTCTCGGTCTATGTCTGTAAAGTACTTTGTGCATTTCTAGTGCTCTGTGAATGATTATTAATAGCAGAGAACAAGGAATGAATTAGGCAACTGAAGTAAATTCAGAATTCCCAGGTCTGACATTTTACTGAGAAGCATTTATTGCCATTGTAAAAATCTCGTTATTCTCCCTGTAGAACGACCCAAAAGAACATGGGGGGGGGGAGGCAGAGAAAAGCAGCATAGTCTCCGCTCGATCAGCCCATGGAGAGGGGTCGGTATGAAGAGTGTGTGCTCTAAAAAGGAGTGTTGAAATTCACACACTCCCCATGTGTGCTGAAAGTCCTGGGAGACATTCTTCAGAGTGCCAGTAGGTGCAGCTCTGTGTGGTTCACAACACAGGGCTCACTGTACTCAAGGTACAGGTAGTTTGATGTAGTTGAGAAGAGAACGGGAAGTGTAAAGCTATCACTATTTGTATGTTTCTATTGCAAAGGGTAATGGAGATGCTGTCTCCACCACCAATGGATGTCCTGGGAATAAGCTCATTCCAGCCCCAGAGTGCCCTCGTCTGGCAGTGTCTTGCCCCAGTTATGTGCCTCTTCTGCCACCCCCATGCCGAGACCCTCATCTCTCCCAGACTGCGGCACACTTTCCCCAGGGTTACTATCCTTTGGAGCTGTCTGCTCCAGGATTCCTCTTCCCCAAGGAACCAGCTATGCCTGATCCTATTTGCATCAGTAACCCTCTGCAGCCCCTAGTCTTGCCTGGACCCTCAGTGGCAAACTGCACTCTGAATTGGCTATGCTCATCAGCAGCAAGAGGGACAGACCTGCTACCTCTTTCTCCTCTGGATGCTCCTATGTAGCCCTAGTACCCTCTGGGACTTCTTTGCCAGGGTCTTACCCCTGGGCATTAGTCAGGTTGGAGCCCTGCTGGCCGCCTTGCCAGTCCCTTTTAGGCAACCAGTCCATCTCCCTCGAGCCCTGAGGAGAAATTAAGTGTCCTCTGTCCTCCTTATAGGGCCTAGCCTGGCCCTGATTGGTTGCCTTCAGCTTTCTTCTGATTGGCTCCTGCCCCAGCCCTCTGCAAGGGCTGCTTTAGTCCTTTGTTCTCTGGGGCAGGACATCTGGCTCATTGCACAAAGCTTGTTAAAAATAATATGATTAAGAGCACACTCCCCTAAACACCACAGTCTAAACATTTTGCATGTTTTTTCTCTGAAATACATCTAAGTCTTTTGTTCTGTGACATTTAGCATTGTTCCATTCTAGCAAAGGTTGTTGTTTTATTTCCCAATGACTTTCTGACCTGTATTTAAAGTCAGCAGTCCAATCAGTCTTAGCTGACATACAAAAAATAGTAACTTATTGACTTTTACAAGCGGTAACAGAACATGAAAAGATGAAAACTTGGCACTGAATTTTCCATATGAATGGAAGTGTCAACAAAATAGGAGAAAGATCCACTCTTCTTATAGTCAGCTTTTTATATGTGAGTTTACTCTCTTATATAAATGTGACTCCGGTGCACTTTTGAACTTAACTCTTGTAATTGAGTTAGCGATTCTAGATTAAAAATGTAAACTTTGATTTGATAAAACCATGGTAGTTCATCCCTTCATGGATTCTTAAAACTGGAAAGAAAATTAAATTGCTAACAACTGTGTATTTGGCTTTATGGAAAAAAACAGCCTTCAGAAATCTCTAATGGCTTCTATTCCATTTAAAAATCCTATGCAATATTTCCCCTTATATTTTTCAAAGTCTTACATGGATTTATCCTTTCCTGAAACTTGACCTGTTCTGCAGCATGATCTCTTGTCTCACAAAATGGAAATATTTTTCTCCCATGTTCTGGACTTTTCTGCCTCTCTTTAAATCCCACCTCAATATACATAAATAACCATCATACTACAGGCTGGACTTCTCTGGGTCCAGTACCCTCAGGACCTGGCTGGTCTTGAACAAAGGAATTTGCTGGACCGGGGAGGTATCCTGCTATCAGCTCCCCCAACCCATTGTCTCCCCTCCCCACCACTGGAATGCCATGCTGCTGCAGCCTCAGCATCCTGAGCTGACACATTGCTGGGTCCAGTGCCACTACCAAGGCTGCCATGGCCCTAGCTGTGCTCTGGACCCAGTCCCAGCCCAGCCCCGCTGGGCTCCCAGTGGCCAGCCCTCTTGACACTGGGGCTCCCAGCCAGCACTTCCTGGTCCCAGGACATCCATGGTCCGATATTGCTGGGAGATCCAACCTGTAGTTCCAGTAAAGTGTATGTTCAGATAAAACAAATAAATGAAACACTATTTCACTTATCAATCAATAAACACATTTGTAAATATTAAATATGTTTCAGATTAGCTAAACAGAATCATTAGCAGAGATGGTTGAAATTTTCAGGATTTTCAATTTCAAGAATCTTAAATTTCAATCAAAGAACAAAGTGTTCAATGATACTTTAATATTTTGACATTTAACCAGTTTTTTCTGGACAAAATACAACATATACAGTCAACAGAATTGCACAACACTGACACAAATCTGTCTAAAGAGTTGAATGCCTCAGTCCAGCTCCTAAATGATGGATTATTACAACAACAGCAACAAGAAACAATGAAACTTTCACTAATTGACAGTTTATACTGGTGGAGAAGTGGCTTCCATATCCTCCAACCATGTTAGCTACTCAGGGTATGTCTACACTACCCCGCTAGTTCGAACTAGCGGGGTAATGTAGGCATACCGCACTTGCAAATGAAGCCCGGGATTTGAATTTCCCGGGCTTCATTTGCATAAACTGGGCGCCGCCATTTTTAAATCCCTGCTCGTTCGAACCCCGTGTCGCGCGGCTACACGCGGCACGGACTAGGTAGTTCGGACTAGGCTTCCTAGTCCGAACTACCATTACTCCTCATTCCACGAGGAGTAACGGTAGTTCGGACTAGGAAGCCTAGTCCAAACTATCTAGTCCGTGCCGCGTGTAGCCGCGCGGCACGGGGTTCGAACAAGCAGGGATTTAAAAATGGCGGCGCCCAGTTTATGCAAATGAAGCCCGGGAAATTCAAATCCCAGGCTTAATTTGTAAGTGCGGTATGCCTACATTACCCTCCTAGTTCGAACTAGGAGGGTAGTGTAGACATACCCTCAGAGATTATTTCTCTCCATGTCTAGGCTATACCAAATGAGTGGAGTGTTGTAAGGAACCTTACTTTTCTGCTGTTGGTTTAATAAATTTTGTATAGATATATTAAAGACTTCACTTTCCAGTTTTATCTATAGATGAACTGTCACAAGCATGATTCAGTTTTCTTCAAATCTATTTGAAAGATTAGTGAACCTCATCCCACTAATTATTTCATGAAGTTCTATTAATGTAATGAAATAAATGTTTGTGTAGTCTCCAGAAGTTGTAGGGTCATTTCAATGCAAATACATTGAATGGAACAGCTGCATGACACTGATAAAACTCCACAACTTGTTAATTTAACATTTCTGTCTTTTGACCTGGTTGAGTAGATTTTAGCAATGAATCCAATATAAGAAAGTGGACCTAGATAGAAAATGACAGCACAGTTCAATATTTATTAAGTGTCATTTTTTCCCTGTAGAAATACATAAAATCAGATCTTTGAGCAGTGGGTAATATAGGCAAGGGAAGGCATTGCCTTCCTCAAACTTCCTACACTTCCCAGTTACCTGGGAGGGGCTGGGGCTGTGTCACATGACAGATTAGTTCCCCGGAAGCTGGGGAAGGCTGGGGTAATGCAGCAGCCTTGGTCCTCAGCTGGGATTGGTCAGGGCTTGATTGGGGGATGGTGTTGTTCAAGGGATATGGTGTGGGGCTAGAAGGGACAGGACTTCCAGTTGAAGGGGCGGGTTTCAGCTTGCCATCCCCAGCTGGTCCCTCACCTGCTGCCCATGTTCAGGTCCCACTGTTTCCCTCCCCATAGTAAGTCAAAGTGGCCTTCCTCCGAAGTTGAACCAATTCTAGAAGCAAAGAAGTGGTATAGGAAGTATAGTAGATGGGCCTCTAGCTCCGTTGGACAGGAGCAAGTGAAGGAGGCCGACACCCCTGCCTTGTTGCCATCCACCAAATACTCTAGGGAGCTGTTAGGTCTGCCAAATATCCCAAGGAATTGCTGAGACTGCAGGCCACCAAGTATCCCAAGGATCAGTGAATGATGTAGCCCTATGAACAGACTGAGGTAGAAGGTAGCCTAGGGAAACCAGAAATTAGTCTGGTTGTGGTGCCAGCACTTGATCCCAACGGCAGGATCACTCACCACAACTAGAGTCCTAGGGTCCTAGGCTGGAGTGGGTGAACTTGGATCCCCTTATTCCCTGCTGCTAGCCCCACCACCTGAGGCCAGAAGGGCTGTGTTTGTTTGCTGTCTGCCACAGCCAGCGAGGCTGGGCTAGAGACCGGTTATGTGCTCTGCCCTCCCCAAAGGCCCGGAGCCTGACAGTGGTTGCCATCTGCCCCAAGAGAAGAGCTTGGGTGACCGACTGCTGGTTTCCCATCACTCTCCAAGAGACCTTGCTAATTCCCTGCCAATTGATTATCAATAGCTAGGTGGCATCATTATACAGAGTGGCACCCCCCTTTGAGTCTGACTTGAAACCACTATATCCCATTTCATTTCTGTCTGTGGACCTACCACAGATATACTGCATGCCAAGAAGAAAGGACAGGGCAGATTATGGAGGGTCTCTGAACCTCCTACACACGGTGAAGCCCCTCTCCTCATAGCAACAGAAAGTGGGGTTTCAGGCATGCTGGAACAGGCATGGTGTAAGTTTTTCCAAAAGGTCCATCATTACGTGGATCTACAATCCTAACCACACCTTTCGTAGCCTCCCCTGGTGTATGCAGGATGAGCAGCTGCTACTAAAACTCATTGCTTGTAATTATTTCAGTGGAGAAGCAGCACACCCTCTGAGGGTATGTCTACACTGCAAAGTTAATTCGAACTAACTTTCATAGGCGCTACACTAGCGCTCCGCTAGTTCGAATTTAATACGAACTAACGGAGCGCTTAGTTCGAACAAGGTAATCCTCATTCCACGAGGATTAAGCCTAGTTCGAACTAGCTAGTTCGAATTAAGGGGTGTGAAGCCCCTTAATTCGAACTAGTGGGAGGCTAGCCCTCCCCAGGTTTCCCTGGTGGACACTCTGGCCAACACCAGGGAAACTCTACTGCCCCCCTCCCGGCCCCGGACCCCTTAAAGGGGCACGGGCTGGCTACGGTGCCCGTGTCAGGTGCAAGCCTGCCAGCACCCAGCCAGCAGACCCTGCACCTGGCACAGATCGAGCCACCGACCCGATGCCCCCCAGCCCTCCCCCTCTTCCCGGGACCAGGCTGGTGGCTCCTGGGAGCTTGCCCGGGACCGCAAGAGGCGGGCACCCGCCTGGGCTAGTGCGGACATCGTGGACCTCGTCCATGATCTCCGCACTAGGCACAGGAAAGTGGCCGGCTTGGGCAGGATAGCTGCCAGCCTGGCCACCCAGGAGCAGGTGTGCAAGAGAATCAAGGGGGTCCACTGAGACCCCCGACCCTAAGCCCTGAGCTTACAATGGCTGTCCTGGGTCAGACCAAAGGTCCATCTAGCCCAGTAGCCTGTCTTCCGACAGCGGCCAACGCTAGGGACCCTGGAGGGGATGGACCGAAGACAGTGACCAAGCCATTTGTCTCGTGCCATCCATCTCCAGCATTCCACAAACCTTGGGCAGGGACATCACTCCTACCCCCTGGCTAATACCACTCCATGGACCCAACCTCCATGACTTGATCTCACTTCCCTTTAAACTCTGTTCCAGTTCTAGCCTTCACAGCCTCCTGCAGCAAGGAGTTCCACAGGTTGACTCTTTGCTTTGTGAAGAACAACTTTCTGTTACTACTTTGAAGCCTGCTACCCATTCCTTTCCTTTGGTGTCCTCTAGTCCTTCTTTATGGGAACTAATGAAGAACTTTTCTGTATGCACCCTCTCCACCCAACTCCTGCTTTTAGAGACCTCTATCCTGTCCCCCCTCCGTCTCCTCTTTTCTAAGCTGAAAAGTCCCAGTCTCTTTAGCCTCTCTTCATATGGGACCTGTTCCCAACCCCTGACCATTTTAGTTGCCCTCCCCTCTCCCAGCCTCTCTCTTCCCCTCTCCCACCTCCTTTTCCCAGTCTCCCCCAGTTTTGTTCAATAAAGACAGATTCCATTTTGGAAGACACGTTATCTTTATTTTGTACATCAAGAAGAGGGGCTAGGGAAGGATAAGTGGAAAGAGGTGAGGGAGGATGGGGCACGAGCCCCCGATGGGGAGGACTGGGCTGGGTCTGCGGGCTTCTGGGGGTGGAAGATCTCCTGCAGCCCCCCAATTGCCCCCTCTCCTCAGATGGCAGCCTGCAGCAAGTGCAGCCGGGCTGATGGCCGAGTGCTGTGATGTGCCCAGTGTGGGCACTCAGGGCACTCCAAGCCAGGACTGCTTTGCAAGCAGGGCACCCCTGAGAACTGTCTGTCCGGGGTGGGGGTCGGGACCCTTTAAGCACAGCTCTCGGCTAGCCTGAGACAGCATCTCCACGCTCTAAGTCCTTCTCTGATGCCCTGCCGGCACTGCTTCCGGCCATCGTTAACCGCGCTTCAGGGTCCACTTAATGTGGACGCGCTAGTTCGAATTAGCAAAACGCTAATTCGAACTAGTTTTTAGTTCTAGATGCGTTAGTTCAAATTAGCTTAGTTCGAATTAGCGCTGTAGTGTAGACATACCCTGAGAAAACTCCAACCCCAGTTGTTCCCCTTAGTTCCTTTGCGCATAGTCCTATTACTTCTTCTTTTGTTTTCAGTGAGAGGAGAGAACTAGGAAGAGCTTTTAGCCCCCGGAACTAATCACTAAAAGTTGATTTTGTCATTTATCTTCCTTCCCATTTTTAATTATTTTAATTTGTTAAAATTGGAAAAAAGCAAAAATAACCTGTCCATTATTCTTTGGATCAATTTTGCTCTTTAGGCTCATTGGCATAGATTTGTTTCCCACTGGATCAATCCCAAAAGGCACATATCCTGCAAAAGGAAAGCTTTCCCCATTTTGCTCTGTGCAGTGTTCTATAAGCTTTCACGACAAACACTTTCTACTTTCATATATGGATGTAAGATCAGAGTTAGCCATTGACACCAGCTTTTGGCAGATCCATAGATACAGGCTGCATCACCGTTTCCTGGCAGTCTCAATACAAATTTAACAACCAGGAAAAATGTTAACTGTTTAATATTTGAAGATGTGTTTAATATTTTAAACAGTAAAATTCTTCTGCTGGTTAAACTGATATTAAAGCAGGAAGGCTACTGGCTACTGTCTATCAAAGAAATGAGTCCTGAAGAATGGCAGTGTGATTGTGTTAGCTGTCAATCTAGGAAAACACTAGACAATAGGGCAGCAAGGGCAATGTGAACACTCTTCATGGCTTTAAATACAGCAGGGGAGAGGGCCGTGCAACACCAAGCATGCAGACGAGTGCCTTGTGCAGGGGTGAATTTCACCCTTATATGACCTTAGGAAGTGTTATTTCCTCCCATTTCACTTCCTTCCCCTTGTATGCTCTTGTTTGAATGGGTGCAGAGGTGGAAGTTCCCTTTCTTAATCCACCAGCAGGTAAATGATGATGAGAAAACACTTGGTATTTCTCCAGACACTCCTTCTTATGCAGGGTCTTCCATGTAGGGTGACCATCTTATCAAAAAGCAAAAGCAGGGCACAAGCAGGAGGCCAAACCCATCTGTGGCCTTGCCCCTCCTTCTCTTTTTCCCACTCCCCCCACCGAGAGCCCACCATCTGGCCAGGCCAAAAGCTGGTGCCAAGAAGTGCTAATAACCTCCCAGGGAGCATTTGAGAAAGCCCCAGATTCTCTACCAGCATGGGCTGGGGGGCCCTGAAACCGGCCCCTAGCCTCTGTCCCCATCCCTAGGGAGAGTCCAGAGATCTCTACAGTAGCTCAGGTTTCCTGGAAAGCTCTTAACTACTGCTCGGGTCTGGCTTCTGGTCTGGATAGGGGAAGGAGGTTTTTTTTGGGGGGAGGGATAGGAGGAACAGCAGATGGGAGCTTGTGGCAGGGGAAACTAACCCTCTACTCCCCCCACCAAGAAGAGTCTGGTCTCAGCTCTGAGCTTCAGGCAGGTATTGAGCAGTGTCACAGGGAATCCGTGCCTAATACTGTCCCTCAATCATTCAATATGGGACTAAGATTTGAAGTTTGTATTTCAGGACTGTCCCACCCAAATCGGGGGTGGGAGGTCACCCTATTTCCTTGAGCATTAAACATTTCATGGTAGTCAAGTTACTCCTTTTATTTTCAAGGAATCATGTCTCCTGGGTAGATTCGTCTGGCCAAGTGACCCTCAGTCGAACTGATACACCTCTAATTGTGATCATAGGCATCATGAAAAAATGTTTTAGCTGCTACCAGCAAGACAAGGGATTCTGTTCCATCAAATTCCTGTGAAAGTCATAGAATCATAGAACTATAGAGCTGGAAGAGACCTCAGAAGGTCATCAAGTCCAGCCCTCTGCTCTAGGCAGGACCAATCCCAACTAAATCAACCCGGCAAAGGCTTTGTCAAGCCAAGACTTAAACACCTCTAGGGATGGAGACTCCACTACTTCCCTAGGTAACCCATTCCAGTGTTTCACCACTCTCCTAGGCTGTGTCTACACTGGGCCACTTATTCCGGAAAATCAGCCGCTTTTCCGGAATAAGCTGCGAGCTGTCTACACTGGCCCTTGAATTTCCGGAAAAGCAACGATGCTCTACTGTACAAAATCAGCCGCTATTCTGGAAAAACTATTCTGCTCCCGCTTGGGCATAAGTCCTTATTTCGGAACACTGTTCTGGAAAAGGGCCAGTGTAGACAGCCCAGTACAGGCAGTCCCGGGGTTACGTACAAAATAGGGGCTATAGGTTTGTTCTTAAGTTGAATTTGTATGTAAGTCGGAACTGGCTCCAGATTCAGCTGCTGCCACTGAAACTGACCAGGGGCTGACTAAAGGAAGCCAGAGGCAGAGTTGCTCTGCCCCCAGCTTCCTGGAATCAGCCTGATCAGTTTCAACAGCTGCTGAATCTGGAGCCTGGGACAGAACAGCTGGGGCGCTGCCCGGTAGGTTCCCACAGGACCAACCTGGCAGCACACCAGCTGCTCTACCCGAGGCGTCCCGCAACAAAAGCCTGGTCTGCTGGGGGGGGGCGCACTAGTTGCGCCCCCTCCCCCCCAGAAGACCAGGGAGACCCGAGCAAAGCTGCACAGGCGGAGGGACCCCGCTGCCCGTGCAGCTTTGCTCCTGTCTCCCTGGGGTGCTGAGGGGAGTTCCCCCTCCAGCACTCATGGGAGACCCGAGCAAAGCCGCACAGGCGGAGGGACCCCGCTGCCCGTGTGGCTTTGCTCCTGTCTCCCTGGAGTGCTGGGCGGCTTTGCTCTGGGGCAAACGAGCAAAGCCGCCCAGGCAGCAGGACTCCTGCTGCCTGGGCGGCTTTGCTCGGGTGTCCCTGGGTCTGCTGGGGGGATCCAGCGGCTTTTCCGGAAAAGCAGCCTGCCCATGTAGATGCTCCTTTTCCGGAAAAACTGAAAATGGAATAGTATTCCATTTTAAGCATTTCCGGAAATTCATGCCAATGTAGACACAACCCTAGTGAAATAGTTTTTCCTAATATCCAACCTGGACCTCTCCCACCACAACTTGAGACCAGTGCTCCTTGTTCTGCCATCTGTCACTACTGAAAACAGCCTCTCTCCATCCTCTTTGGAACCTCCCTTCAGGAAGTTGAAGGCTGCTATCAAATCCCCCCTCACTCTTCGCTTCTGCAGACTAAACAGACCCAACTCCCTCAGCCTCTCCTCATAAGTCATATGCTCCAGCCCCCTAATCATTTTGGTTGCCCTCCGCTGGACCCTCTCCAACGCGTCCACATTCCTTTTGCAGTGGGGGGCCCGGAACTGGACACAATACTCCAGATGTGGCCTCACCAGAGCCGAATAAAGGGGAATAATGACATCTCTGTATCTGCTGGCAATGCTCCTCTTAATGCAACCTAATATGCCATTAGTGTTCTTGGCTATAAGGGCACACTGTTGACTCATATCCAGCGTCTCATCCACTGTAACCCCCAGGTCCTTTTCTGCAGAACTACTACTTAAGTGGTTGGTCCCCAACTTGTCACTCCACTTTCTTCCTGTCTTGAGGTATACCTCCTCAGACTAAGTCTCCCTATCTTTCTTTTCATCTCTTTCCTTAATATAGCTTACCGCTGAATATTATTTTCTGCTGGAACTAGTCATCATGCAACTTCCTAAAAAGCAACTTGTATGCACTGCAAAATAACTTTAATACATCCGAGCCTTAGCTATTGTAAATCAGCCCAGTAGCACTGGAGTCAGTAGAGCTATGCCATTATAGACCAGCTGAGAATCTGGTTCTTTACTTTGTCCTTCTTTTCCCGCTATATCCCTTTCTGTGGTCCTTAAAGGTGCTATGTCAGTAATGGGCATCCTGCCGCCAATAGCCACGGTAATTGATGTGAATTATACGCTTGTCCATCTCTATCTTAAAACTAAGTTGTCCCCCTTCCTTATTCCTATACAGGCAGTCCCCGACTTACGCGGATTCGACTTATGTCGGATCCGCACTTACGAACGGGGCTTTCTCGCCCCGGAGCTCGCAGGCAGCTATCCGCCACCTCGACCTCCGGGGCGAGAAAAGCTGCTCCCGGTGCCCCTGGTCTGCTGGGGACCGTCTCCAGCAGACCAGGGGTACCGGGAGCGAAGCCGCAGCCGCGGCGGGTTCCCACGCTTCTGAGGCTTTGCCAGAGCAAAGCCTCAGATGCGCGGGACCCCGTCGCGGCTGCGGCTTCGCTCCCGGTGTCCCTGGTCTCCTGGAGATGGTCCCCAGCAGACCAGGGACACCGGGAGTGAAGCCGCAGCGGCAGCAGGTTCCCGCGCTTCTGAGGCTTCGCTCTGGCCAAGCCTCAGAAGCGTGGGAACCTGCTGCTGCTGTGGCTTCGCTCCCGGAGCCCCTGGTCTGCTGGGGACTGTCTCCAGCAGACCAGGGGCACCGGGAGCAAAGCCGCAGCCGCGGCCAGAGCAAAGCCTCAGAGGCGTGGCACCCGGCTGCCACTACGGCTTTGCTCCCCGTGTCCCTGGTCTGCTGGGGGGGGGAGGGGCGCAGCTAGTGTGCCCCCCCCCAGAAGACCAGGCTTTTGTTGTGGACCCTGGGGCAGAGCAGCTGGGGCGCTGCCGGTTGGTCCTGCAGCGCTGCTCTGGGCACTACTGGACCAACCCGGCAGCACCCCAGCTGCTCTGCCTCAGGCCTCCTGATTCAGCCGCTGCTGGTCAGTTTCAGCAGCGGCTGAATCAGGACGCCTGGGGCACAGCAGCTGGGGTGCTGCTGGGTTGGTCCAGTAGCGCCGAGGAGCGGTGCTACTGGAGCAACCCAGCAGCACCCCAGCTACTCTGCCCCAGGCGTCCCCAACTCAGCCGCTGCTGAAACTGACCAGCGCTGACTACAGGAAGCCCGAGGCAGAGTTGCTCTGCCCCAGGCTTCCTAGAATCAGCCATTGATCAGTTTCAGCAGCAGCTGACTTGGGGACGCTTGGGGTTCTTAAGTTGAATCTGTATGGAAGTCAGAACTGGCAGTCAGTTTCAGCAGCGGCTGAATCTGGACGCCAGTTCCGACTTACATACAGATTCAACTTAAGAACAAACCTACAGTCCCTATCTTGTACGTAATCCGGGGACTGCCTGTATTGAAGATGTTTTTGAACTTCACTTCTTCTCTGATGGTTAAAAAACAGCTATTGGCACAGTTCTATTAACATGTCTATGACCTTTCTTCCTTTACTTGCTTTGTGCAACCATGTTAGGACAAGTTACAATTTAGCAGGTGATTTTAAAATCAGTTTTGTAATTTACTTATATCTGAAAGGAAATGCAAACCAACTTCTCAAAAATGAAATTAACAGTTCCTCACTGCCACTACGATTCAAAGGAGATTTGTTACATAATTTACCACTTGCCAGCTTTGCTTTTCTAAAGATGCAAAATAGGAACAGGAACAAATGGTTTCATGTGAATAAACAAATATACAAGGCATGATCAATTAGCCAAAGTGAAATGACTCATTTTTCATTAAGACAGCATTCAAGAGCTATTACTCATCTATACAAGGATTCACTCATCATTTGAGTATTTGGCCTGTAGTGTACATTTTTCTTGAAGGGATCTATGTAAAAATAAACAAATCAAGAATCCCTTAGGGTGCGTCTATACAGCAGCTACACTGACGTTATTCCAAAATAACAGCGTGTGTCTACACTATTTCGAAATATTATTTCGAAATAATGTCAAGCAGGAGGACTTCTTACTATGACTCATAGTAACCCTCATTTTACAAGGTGTAAGGAAAGTTGAAGGAAGAGTGTTCTACCTTCAACTTCCTGCTGTGTAGACAACACCACACACCGAATTAAGCTATTTTGACTTCAGCTATGCAATTGACATTGCTGAAGTTGTGGAGCTTAATTCGACTTTAGCCCTGCTGTGTAGACATACCCCTAGTCCAATAAGTCCTGACAAAAGGAATCAGAGATAAAATAGTTTATTGCCTATTGAATACCTTTACTTATATTTGAAGCAGCTGCATTGTACTAATCCCTGAATGTAAAACAAGATTGCCCATCAGTGCTCTTCTTCCTTTTCTCTTTTTTATGGAACCATAAAAAATAAATAAAAGCAATCTGCACTTTATAGCACAAAACAACAATACGCATTCAGAGGTCTAACAACATTGCTTCCTCAATAATAGAGTCCAATACAATGTTGTCTAATTAATCCATTTCAACCCTTTCTCTTTTGTCTCATTGTCAACTCCCAAATAAAAACAGATACCAGAATAAAGTTTAGTACAGATGTACATAACATATTTTGCTTCTATATCCATTTTCATGAATGCTCAACATGAATTCAAACTCTCTTTAAAAAATTATTTGCTTTTATTAAATCCTTTAAAGTAAAATATTCCAAAAGGGAGTAAGAACTATATTCCACTGGAAACAGCTAGCCTAGCACAAAGCTATCTAAAAAGTTATTTTTTAATCTAACCCCTCTGTTTATATGCTATGAATATAACACACAGGGACCTCCAAGGGTGCTAGATGACTTTGCTGGATTGGAGATGCTGAGAGCCATTGAATCAAACTGTAAATCGCGTGTGTGAGGGAAACCATGTCAAACCAGGAATTACAGCACCAAGAACCCCTAATTGCAGCACTCTGTCCACCAAAAAGAACATAACAACAGCAAATACTGGGTCAGACCAAAGGTCCATTTAGTCCAGTGTTCTGTCTTTCAGCAGTGGCTAATGCCAGGTATGATACGCCAGAGGGAGTGAACAGGACAGGTAATCGTCATGTGATGCCTCTTCTGTCATCCATTTTCAGCCTCTGAGAAACAGAGGCTAGGGATACTATTTCTACCCATCCTGGCTAATAGCCATTGATGGACCTAACCTCCATGAATTTTTCTAGTTCCTTTTTGAACCCTGGTCTTCATAACATCCTCTGGCAAGGAGTTCCATAGGTTGACTGTGCACTGTGTAAAGAAAAAAATCCTTTTATTTGTTTTAAACCTGCTACCTATGAATTTCATTTGGTGACCCCCTAGTTCTTATGTTATGGGAACAAGTAAATAGCTTTTTCTTATTCATTTTTTCCAAACCAGTCATGATTTTATAGACTTCTATCATATGCCTTCTTAGTCTCCTCTTTTCTAAGTTGAAAACTCGCAGTCTTTTTATTCTCTCTTCATATGGGACCCATTCCAAACCCCTAATCAGTACAATCAGTTTCCTCTCCACTTCCCCTTTATGGACCATTGGCTGCTAGTAAAGGCAGCCATTATAAAAGTGTGGCCCCTAATAAAGCCAGCCTCCTCTTTCTTTCTAGCTGCCTCTGTAGACATCCATACTCGTTCTTCTGCTGAGGCTCTTCTCTTCCCATCATTTGACTGACTTCAGTTCTATTCTCCTTCTCTAACCTCCATTCACTCTCTGTGCTCTGTTGATGGTCTAATGAATGCTTCCCAGATGCGTCTCCAATGCTATCTCATTGTTCACTTGAAAGCTGACCAAATTCTGCCCTGAGTATAAGTAAATTCCTCTGAAATGAAGTTGCTGAGCAGACCTATCTAGTGATAGAATAGGGCCCAGATTTCCTCACCTCCTTTCTCTCTGTTGCCATGTTTTTTGGTACACATAGATAATTCCATGGCTGCTGTTCTTTTGAAACTGAAAAAATATCCTACAGAAATATGATTCTGGGATGTAGAGCTGGACACAATGGTTCTGGCTGCTGTAACCCCTGGTTTAATGTGGTTTCCCTCACACATAGGATTTAGAGTTTCATTCAATGCCTCACAACATCTCCAATACACAAACCATTCCAGCACCCTTGGGGGTTCCCATGTACTATATTCATAGCATATAAATTGAGAGGTTAGGTTAAAAATACTTTTTAGATAGGTCTAAAAAGTCCTCTCTCCCCCCCCCCCCCAGCACACCAGGGAGACCCGAGCAAAGCCGCACAGGCGGAGGGACCCCGCTGCCCGTGCGGCTTTGCTCCTGTCTCCCTGGAGTGCTGGGCGGCTTTGCTCCGGGGCAAACGAGCAAAGCAGCCCAGGCAGCGGGACTCCCGCCGCCTGGGCGGCTTTGCTCGGGTGTCCCTGGTCTGCTGGGGGGGTCAAGCGGCTTTCCTGGACCCCCCCAGCAGACCAGGGTGACCGGGAGAAGCTTTTCTCGCCCCGGAGGACACGGGTGGCGATCCGCCGCCCGTGAGCTCCGGGGCGAGAAAAGCCCCGTTCGTAAGTACGGATCCGACATAAGTCGGATCCGCTTAAGTCGGGGACTGCCTGTACTGGCAAATCAAAGATACTTTTTAAAAACATTTCTTCTTTGATTATAAAATGTGTCCTGAATTCAACCTTTTTAAACATGTTGCTCAATCTGTTCAGTTTAAATTTCTAAACAAAAAATGTTCTGAACCAGAAGATTGGAAATTTTCATTTGGAATATGTCAAAGTGAAATGTTTTAAAAATCTAAAAATGATTCTCAATATTTTTTGAGTCAAGAAATTCATCAAACTGAACCCAGTTTCAGTTCTGACAAATTGATACTTTTCAATGAAAAAAGTATTCCCTACCAACCTGTTTACTCAAAATGCTTGTTGGCCAGCATTCTAGGGACATTTCTTATGCATCGGTGTCCCCGCCTTTTACCATTTTGCAACATTTACTCTTACTCTTACCTATGTCCATTACCCCCCTGTTGCATATGACTGAATTTCTGGCTCTGTTTCATCTTCCCAGACAGCTCTGCAGTAAGGAGAATTATCGTATACTGTTACAGCACAGGTGCTACTTTCTCTTGTCACTTGCTACTTTTACACTTTGAGCTAGAAGAGGTATGTGAGGGAGAAGCAAAGAATGTACAGTGCCTTCATTGTTTCCCCTGACCTCCTATACACACACTCAGTGGCTAGTAGAGCTGAGATGAAGGAGGATTGTAATTTACTGAAGCTATAGGCAGGCAGCAAAGTACTAATCCCCTAGAGCAAGTGGGAAGGAAGGGAAGAATTGTGACAGAAATGTGATTCTGAGTCATGACATCTCCTGGGACTACTCTTGGATTGATGCTTCATATCACCTTTTGCTCAAGCTTGTGCCTGATGTCACATTCTAGCCATTTGTGAGTAAATGGGTTTAAGGAAGAGACAGATATGATTGTCATATTTGTGGATTATGGCCCATAGTTCTAAATCTTGCAGCCATCATTCAAGCAAACTCCCATCAATAGTTTTTCCCTCAGTGAGGAGGGAGTAAACATTGCATGTTCAAATCCACTGCATTTGAAACTTTTCTTTGATATTTATTTTTTCTGAGGTTCACATTCCCTGGCATCTCATCCTGTCTTGTTGCAGAAGTTGTACTTTCTGAAAATAAAAGCTTACATTCTGGAAAATATGCCAAAATCTTCAGGAAATCTTTGTGAAGACCCTAAATCCTCAGAATTCATGGGTTTCCCACATCCATAGATTTCTATAGCCTCAGGCTATAACTCCCTGACATGCCATTAAGAAACAGAATTGCAGCAAGCTGCACTAGAGTTTCGATGTCTGGCAAATAAGCCCCTCAAAGCTTGTAAGCTAAGTGCCATTCACCCCGCAGGCTCACATGTAATTGCAAGCACAAAATTGCAAACATGGTCTGGTTTAACAGAAAGTGAGCTTGCTTGGAAGCTGGATTTTCCAAAGTTTTCAAAGCTCAGTCAGCAATCCAAGCAGATAACCACTCTTTTGTGGGATGGAGACTCTCAGTTTTCATCTGTTAACTATAGATGAAAATGTCTTGTCGATAACCTTGTGGAGGGTTTATTTTTATGAGGCTGCATGCGGTGAAGCATGGTGCACTAATTGGTATATGGGGTGTATGAAAGAGGCATTAATCACAGTTTGTAGGATTTCTGTTACATTTTGTTTCATCCATATGGTTCCTCTTCTTTATTATAACAGCAACCAGAAAATAGCATGGCCAAACAATATGATTAAATTTCAAAATAAATCATTACAAGTATTCTTTGACATGCATCATCGCTGAAGATTTAATTAGCATGAGAAGGAAACAGCCAAAAGATATAGTAGAAAATGTCATGCAAACACAGACACACACACACAGACACACGGACACACAACTTAATATATCTCTCCAATTTCTGTTGCTTCCTTTATTTTACAGTATCTTTATTCAAAGCCTGCTCCTTCAATGAGATGAGCATAAGAGGATTCCAGTGGATTTCTTAAGAGGAAAATCACAGCCGTAATCACAAATTCCAGAGACGTTTCCATCTTGCATAAATATAAAGATAGTATGCACAGATGCATGCACACACACAAGTTCCTGTATATACTTTGTGCATGTGTGCGTGTGTGTGGAATGTAAGAAAGAAAAGAAACAAGGATGAGGTAGTTTCTCTTATTGGATCAACATATGTTGGTGAAAGAAGTTTTCAAGCTTACACAGACCTCTAATTCAGCTCTCGCTCACTCTCTTTCTCCATACCTACACACACATAACAGCTAAATTGACATGACTTCGCAGCAAGCATGGATCAGATTATTTTTCTGTTATGTAGTTGAGAGAAATTCATATGATAGTGTTTAAGTGCAAAAGTCAAGAGAAAACTTGTATATAAAGGGCCTCAGTAAAGATGTTATAAGATAAAGGAAGGGAATTTATATATAAAATCTTATTACTATTCTAACAATAAAAAAGAATATGATTCATAAAATTTTTTGTGAAACTAAAAATTTGTTTAGAGAGATAGGAAAAAAAGTAAAAATATCAATATGCTAAATTGTCCTCTGTTCCACTGCCTTTATGCTCAGAGTGTTACATGAACAAGGTTCTCTCTCATTGACATTTAGAGCACGAATGACTGCAAACAAGGCAGAAACTCCAATGCTCATTGGGACCGACTTTGAATTACAAAACTAATAATAAAAAAATCATTTTGACTATCTCCCTAGCAACACAATGGCTAATCTTATTGAGCAATTAATTGCATAATTGTTCAACAACCACAAAATATTGTGCTGGCTTTGGGACTATCAACGCAAGCATAACAATCCTCCCCTAACAGCATTGTGTAATACTCATATAATTAAATGGAAATCTAAAAAGAAAACAGACTAAACAGCATACAGAGTAAACTGTTGGGATATGACATTTACTGTGATCCTTCCCGCTTCTATTTCTGTCAAAAATGTTGCTATATTGGTATTCCAGCTACACAATCATACTGAAGAACTTCCTGAACTTGTCTAATAAAGTTTTAACCTGATCACTGATAGAACAGTTGTATTCTCTATGGACACAAAATTTGTGTATGGGGAAGGAGGAATGAGGAACCAGCAATTAGGAAGGAACTATACATGCTGATAACTGTATGTGGCAGCCAATATAGTTGAGGGAGGAAAAAAACTATGACACAGTGAAGCTGACTGAAAAGTTGCCCTTTATCTGTAATGATCTTAGAAAGCTTGGTTGTTTTGAATCAAATTAAATACATATACAGTGAATGCCCAATACTGGAATGGCCACACTGGGGCTTGGGGAAATTGGTGGTCTCGTAATTAAAGCAATACACCTGGGTCTGAGAGAAATTGCAACCCTGCCACATACTTGCCATAACAAAAGGATCTTTAGGGAGCTTTAAGTTTGGGATCATGCTGTGTGAGGCTCTGGTACCAATTTAAAGGGCCTGGGGCCCCGGCAGTTGCTACTGCTGCAGCCCTTTGAATTGCTGGGCTCCAGGGTAACTAGCTCCTTTGCCTCCCACCTCTCATCTGTGGACCTGCCTGTTGTATTAAGTTTATATGTAGTGTGTATATCACTGCGGGCCAGGGATTACATGCTACTCAGGGGGCAGCGGGAGGTACTGCACCTCCAGCAGGAGCCAAAAAAAAGGAGAGAGTGATGAGGGAAAATCACTTAAGAGTTTAAACACCTCTACCCTGGGGAGGCTTGCCAGTACTAGGTCACATTGGATTTTCCAGGGAGTAACAGGAAAAGAAAGAGCTTTGGGTATAAAACAGTCATTTATAGTTGCTAAGGCCTTCTTTTTCCTCCAGCAAATGGATCGAACCTTCTGTCCAAAGAGGTCTCTGACTCCTGAAGAAGGGTTGGAAAGATTATCACCCAACAAGAGCATGATGGGTGGCCTCTGGTAAGCTTTTAGTATGGGTATAGGAAGGTATTGTTTTCAATATATTATCTGTGTAATATTTTACCTTAAAATAAATGCATGCACGCACACCAGCAGTATAATAACTGCTGCAGCTTTGCACCACCATAACGCGCTTCACCAAAGTTTGCAGTATAGACGTGGTCTAAGACTTATTCTGCACGGGTTAAAGCAGCTAAACTAATTGGTTGAGTTCATTTGGATTGACTTTCCTGGATGTCCCCTTGTGGGCAAGTCCTGAATTAGTTTCATGGTATGCATAAAATTTAAAACCATGTATTAAATTCCAAGTCTCAGAGTAGAAATAAACCACACGAAAATACTTTAAAAATCCCCTTTTTATTTAAAGGGTTATTAAAATAATGAGAGAACAAAAGCAAGGAAATTCTCAGAGAACCTTAACAGCATGTCCTGTAAATCAGTCCTTAGAACCACCAGTTTAACTGTCTGGACATGTTCTGTACTGTCTCTGATGATGGTAGTTCATGTGCTATGTTTTTTTCTTGGGTGGGGCACTCAGACAGTTATTGTTTGTTTTCATGTTTTGCTATTTTCAACTCAAATAGGATTAAAACAATCGCTTATTTTAAAAATTTCTCTTCAACAGCATATCAATCATTTTAGTTCGGCACATATCAGTGAGTTCTGCAACAGTGCTTTTTTTCTGGGTAAAATTTTCAAAACAACTAATTCCCTTTATACAGGATAGTAACGAGTGACCATATATTGCAAGCAGACTCAATATAATTGAAGCCTAAATAAGAACTATGGGTTTTTATTAGATTTATAGAGGGTTATTTGAAACAAACCCATGATTCTAGTGACTTTCACTATATGAGAAATGAAGAATTGAAAAAAAAAATCCAAAATCTGTTTTTCATCTGTGATGAACATCAGATAAGAACAGACATCTGGGGCAGACTAAGGGGCTACGTCTACACTGGCAGCTTCTTGTACAAGAACTCTTTTGTGGAAGAGTTCTTATGCAAAAACTCTTCCACAAGTGAGCGTCTACACTGCCATGTGCTTTTGCACAAGAGATGTGCTTTTGCGCAAGGGTATCCATGGCAGTGTAGACGTTCTCTTTCGCAAGAAAGCTCTGATGGCCATTTTAGCCATAGGGGCTCCTTGCACAAGAAATTCATGTTGCTTGTCTACACTGGCCTGTTCTGGAAGAGCTCTTGCGCAAGAGGGTTTCTTCCTGAGAGGGAGTGTCAGCATTTTTGCACAAGAAGCCATGATTTTCTACAGTACAACGTCAGTTTAATTGAGCAAGAACACGTGGCTAATGTAGACAGGAGGCATGTTTTTGTGCAAGAGCGGCTGTTTTCGCGCAAGAATGCGTCAGTGTAGACACAGCCAAGGTGTGTCTAGCCTATTGCCCCAGCTTTCCATAGTGGCCAATACCAAGTGCTTCAAAAGGAATCTATAAAAAAGGAAATCAATCATGGAGTGATCCATCCGGCTGTGCACCCTCAACTTAAGGCTAGGGAGAGTCAGGGCATGGACTTGCATTCCTGGCTATCTTGGCTAATAGCCATTGATGGACTATCCTCCATGACTGTATCTATTTCTTTTTTTAATTCTATTATAATTTTGACTGTCACAATATCCCCAAGCCATGAGTACCACAGATTGATTGTATGGTGTGCAAAGTGTTTTCTTCTGTTTGTCTTAAACCTGCTGCCTAATAATTTCACTGGGTGATCCTGGTTCTTGTATTATGTGAAGGAGTAAATAATACTTCCTTATTCACTTTGTACATGCCATTCCTGATATTATAGACTTCTATCATGCCCCCCACACTTGTCATCTCTTTCCCAAGATGAAAAGTTCCAATCTTTTTAATCTCTCCTCAGAAGGAAACTTTTTCATATCCTCTATTATTTTTGTTGCCTTTCTCTATAGTGTTTCCATTTCTAATATATTTTTGAGGTTGGGTGACCAGAACTGCATGCAATATTCAAAAGCACGGGTATACTATGGATTTATAGAGTTGCATTATGATATTTTCTCTCACATCTGTTCCTTTCCTAATAATTACTCACATTCTTTTTCTGGCTGCCGCTGCATATGCCAGGGATGTTTTCAGAGAACTACCCACAACGACTTCACGATCTTTCTTGATTGTGAACAGGTAATTTAGACTGCATCATTTTGTGAGTATAGTTGTAGTTCCATTGTACAAAGTAGGATTATGTTTTCCAACACAAGAGTGTTGTACTGAAATATGATGGTATTTTCCCAAGATCAGTTCTGAAAATGTAGAATGAGCCAGAGTCTCCATTCTTGGACCCAGTGGGAAACTCATAGGATTTAAGGTCCAATATCAGATAGGCTTTATGAAAAATGTTGACCTGTGTACTAAAGGACTATGTATCAGTAATTTTATGGTCTGAATAATGAAGCTGATCAAAGGTTTCCAGTTGCATTAATCTAACTTGGCCGTGACACTGAATTTTGAAGATGCATTGTAAACCTGTGATCAGTGTAGCTGTAGCCTCAGAAAACATTCAAAATAACTAGACTTTGGTTTGAATGATCAACTGGGAGAAAGGCAAATTGATCAGCCTTCTCCGTGCCTAGTAACAACTTCCCCTTTAATACCGGTATATATATTTACAGAGAAGTCTAATTCAGGAAACATCACTGAAATGTAACTAGAAGAAAACAAAATCTAATATAGTGGGGATTATCAGTATCGATCTATTGTATGACTTGTTGCATCATACATGATCAATCATTTGCAATTCCAAAAAAGAAAAGAAAGATTTATGCTACATGATATGTTGTGTCTCCTTTTTAACATGTAGCCAGTTTTATTGCTAATCCTTTCTTCTACTTCTTTGCAGGAGTAATGTTATTAAGCAAATCTGTGAGGTTTTTTGTTTTTGTTTTTTAACCAAGTGATAATATAATTGATTAAAACAACTTCATTGCCAAAACACACTTCCAAGTGAGATCTCAAAAGCAGCATGCCACGTGAGGATTGTATTTCTTTGTGTCAAGAGATTGTAGATTGTATAATAGCATATAGTGTAGTATCGACTTCCTTTATCTCTGGGGCTTTGTACAGTTATCGTGGTAGCTTTGAGTAAAAGGCAATATCGTCAGAAGATTATTGTGGTTTGCCATTAAGAAAAATCAACATTTGCCATTCCACCGTGTCCACAGTGCCGTGATATCATTTTTCTTTAGTGTGTATTCAGGGCTACCAGGGAGGGTGCGGGGGAAGGGTGCAAAAGGAGCAACTGCGTGAAGGTCTGGTGATGTAAAAGGCCCTGGAGACTGTGGAAGTAACTGGAGCCCCAGGCCCTTCAAATCGCTGCCAGAACCCCTGAGGCGCAGGTTGGGCAGCGCCGAAAGGCTGGATGGGTGAATGCAAGCCCCAGTCCTGGCCCTTCCACCCAAGGACCTTCCCACTTCAGACAGCAGCCCTGTTTTAGTGACTGCAAACTCACGTTAAAAGAACCAATCCCAGCACAAAAGAGATTAAAATTAAGGGTAAGTTTTTTCCCTGGATATTTTTAATTAAAGTCATGGACAGGTCGGGGCAATAAAAAGAGAAATCATTGAAGCCTATGACCTGTCCTTGATTTTGACTAATATCCCCGGGAAGCTGCCTAATGAAGGGGAACAACCCTCCCCCCAGTTGGGCCTCTGTAGGGGCAGGGGCATATTAGGAGCTCTAAGAGCTCAAACCACTCGGAGCAGCTCAGAGCTTGGGTTTGCCCTCTGCCAGTAGCAGTCAGGAGCTGCAGGATACCTCCACCACCCATGGTGGCTCAGTACTCCAGTGGCCCCCACTGCTATGGCAGCTTGGAACTACCAGGGAGCTTTGGGGGTCCTTGCTACCCATAGAGCTGGGAGCGGCAGGATCCTTCTACCTCCTGCGGTGGAACTATGGTGTCCACCCTTGCCCAGGTGGTGGCTGGGAGCCTGAAGAGCCCCACTGCCTCTGCCAGTAAAGGTACCCTAGAGCTCTCAGCTGCCATAGCTGAAGTCAGGGAGGTCTCTGGAAGTTGCAGATTCCATGACTTCCACAACCTTCGTGACAAAACCGCAGCCTTATTTATAACTTAGACAAAGAGCTGGAGAGGAATGTGAGTTACAGAAAGGTGAGGTGATTTGACTAAGGTCACACAGTAGCTCTCGAACAGCACAAATAACAGCACCCAGGTCTTCAGATACCCAGTCTAGCTATCTATTCATTAGATCACACTTCTTCTTATAACAGGATATTGTCATTATTAAATGCCTTTGCAGAAGTGAATGAGTTTTAATTGTTCTTATCCTACATTCAGCCATAGGGATAGAATACCCTTTTATACTGTTTCCTTTCACATTCTGCTGAATCAATATTCTAAAATCCAGAGTAGTTCACACATTTCTTTTTATTCAATGGTAATTAAATGTCATGTCACATTTCTACTGTTTCTCACAGTTTCTATCTTTGACTCAAGTAATGCAGTGCCTACTGTGACTTGGTGGGCTCATGGAAAGCACATATCCATGGGCAAAACATATTAAAACCTGATATTATTTATCTGCATTCATTACTATGATAGAAGTTTTCATTGTGTTACATTCTTAGGGAGATGTAACAAAATGGGAGCATAAGATTAAGAACATAAATTAGAAGACCTTTGGGCCAAATCTATGATCAGTTATATACACTTTACATTCATGTAATTTTTAACTTAGGGTAGTTATTTCAGATTTGCACTAGTGATACTTTCCTTTCCAGAACTACAAAATTTAAAAAAGAAGAATCCTAGAATCCCTTAGAACTGGAAGGGACCTCAAGAGGTCATCGAGTCCAGTCCCCTGCCTGCATGGAAGGACCAAGCACTGACTTGACCATCCCTGACAGATGTTTATCTAACCTGCTCTTAAATATCTCCAGAAATGGAGAGTCCACAACCTCCCTAGGCAATTTATTCCAGTGTTTAACCACCCTGACATTTAGGAAGTTTTTTCTAATGTCCAACCGAAACCTCCCTTGCTGCAATTTAAGCCCGTTGCTTCTTGTCAGAGGCTAAGGAGAACAATTTGTCTCCCTCCTTCTTGTGACACCCATTTAGAAGAAGAAGAAGAAGAAAAAGAAGAAATGATATAGTATCTTAGGCTACATTTACACTGTAGTAGAAAGTCAACAAGGTATGCAACACCAGCTACATGAATAGCTGAGATGGACTCGATGTACCTTAAGTTGAGTTACCACAGGGGTCTGCAGCATGGGTAGTGCATATGTAGCCTAAATGTAGTCTGAAAAAATTATCCAAATGCTTAAAACTGGAATGACCAAAACAAGTTCCCAAAATTACAAAATATAACCTAATGGGGTGAAAGGAGCACTGCAGCTACAACTTGTACTTTATCTTCACTTCCTTTATCAGTTAGATTGTCATTAATGAGTTTTTGATATAATTTCTGAAAATGGTCCCTGAGTACCCGGAAAAGCAGCATGTGGATGGCATTTGCACACAGCATAGCTAAAAAGGAAAAAATTATATCTGGCAAGGGCACAGGCCTGGGATTCATGAGATCAAATTCTGATTCTGTTACTGCTTCCTGTGGGAACTCAGGAAAATTTCTTAATTTTTAACTCAGTTTTCCCACCTGCAAAATGGAGATAATATGTTCCTTTGTCTATAAGGCCTTTTAGGGCAGAGATTGTGTCTTATTACATGTGTGTACAAAACCTACCACTCGGGAGCCTCTAATAATACATATGATAATATTTTGGTTCAATACATTGTTATGCACATAGGGAAACAGGAAGCATTCTGTGGGCACACATGGTTAGAGGTAAACAGCACTTATTTTCACTCTAGCTGTTTATTTCCTATGTTTTATAGTAACAATATTTCTTCATGCAAAACATTCTTATGGAACAGAATTTCAGAGGAAAAAAACAGATGAGAATGTTTATCAAACTCTTTTGTTGCCTTGGGCTATATCAAGCTAGCAACAAATATTTTGGCTAATATAATTGGCCTGAGGGTTTTTTCCTGTCATATTTTAACTATTTTTCAGATACCAGGAAAAAAGGCATCATGTAATTAAGTGACTCTTGAAACTCAATAATTTCAAATCTTGTTAAATATAACTTTTTAAATAAAAATAACCTGACTCTATAATAATACCTAAGCAGAAAAGGATGCCTCTGGTGGTAATCAAATATGAGGATGACTTTAGGAATTAATAATTGGTTACTGGAATGAATCATAACATGTACCAATACTAGAGCAATTTTACCATCCCCTTGAAGACAAGTAAATATTCCTCCCCTCGCCCCCGCATTTTTCTCTTTGCGACATCGGCTGGTATCATATTCCCGTAAATGAGCAACCTTGAAAACTAGTCATTGAATCCTTGTAGTAGTAAAGAGGTTTCCATGAACTCTAACAAGCCTTTAATAATTACATTCAATTAGCTTGGCAATATGTCCTCTTGCAGTGAAGTGAATGAAATTATTCCCCTTTGAGTCAACAGGACATGATTGGACACTAAGTTTGGGTAGCTTTCTGAAGTTCTGTATACTTCTTCCATAGTTAATGATTTATAAAACTTCAGCAAAGACAGCTAGCTACAATATGCCTATGCTCCACTTATGATAATGCAAGTGTATCAAGTCGTGTTGTAGCTTATTTAATATCAGAAGGATCAGCATAATTTACATCTAGTTTTATATTCATGTAGACAGAAATCGCTAAATATTCCCAACTGCACAGGAATATCCTGTTAAAATTATATTCAAAAGTACATTTAAATAGCAACAACTCATTCATCTCAACTTGCCTTACACCCTATACTGCTATTTAGTTTACATAGGTGCTTTTTAAATCCTCTGCTAGAGCAGAATAAGCCTCCCTAGCTAGCATAGAACATCTTCCCAGCCCTTGTAGGCCGGGTTGTTTCCTTATAGGCACTTTTCCGTCAGCATTTCTTCCTGGGCTTGTCCCTTTAAAATTTGTCAGAGGCAAATGGCTGCAGCCTCTAAGCATCCATTTTGTAACTGGCTACTGCTTGCTACATCTTATTTCTTTCTGATGCTGTGTGCTTTTAAATCTTTTGATTTGCCACATTTAGTATCTTTCTTATATTTCAGGAGGTGACCCATTCTCACACATGCATCACCCAGTGCAGAGAGATTGCCAGTTTTCTGTTTCTTCCTACGAGCATCACTTGCCAAAGGGGTTAGTTCTAAATTCTGGTGTAGAAGTGGTTCTAGAACAAACTAAAAACAAATGGAATCATATTGGGGATCTCTAATGAGTTTCATACTGAGCAGAAACAGCTGTCTCTCCGTCTGTTTCAACTCATGTCATTTGCGTACTGTACACTGAATCCAATTCAGAAAATATTCCCCGAAGGTGGTATTTAAAAATGAAAAATCCCACCCCATTGAAAGCCTTTTTTTCTGTATATCTAGTGTTCCATTTGTAATGGCCTATCATATTCATTAAATAGTGGGTACCATCTGCTACGAACCAGCCCAGAACAAATCTGGTTTGAACCAGGTAAAAAGGCACAGGAGTGACTTTCTCCAAACAAATAGCTGCAATTTTTTTTTTAAACTTTAAAGGGACTAAATGGGATTTTTTCTTTAGTTTGAGAAGACAGAAACATGGGTTAATTAAAATAAGGACACGTTTTTTCTCTCTAAAGAATGTTTATAAACCTCATCTAAAATTGGAAGTAATTTATCACTGGATGTTCTGTGAAATTCAGCTGTATATCCATCTGGTCATGGTGCTTTAGTAGGTAATATTGCTTGTAGGGCACTTTTTATTGCTTATCTCTCAGGAGGGATATCTAAGTCTTGCCTTGATAATGCTGGCAGCTCTATTTCATCCGGAAAAAAAATCACTTCTGTTTCTGAAGCATATAATTCAGTATAGAAACAAATCATTCATTTTTTCTCCCTTCTATTCCCATCCTCCCCCACCTCCATCCATTTTGTAAATAACCTTTTGGAATCTTGAAGCTTAAATCTGTTCCTTGCCACCTTTCTTATCCTCCAGCACATGAACACAGTGCTTTGTTGGGCTATTCAGGAGTGCTAGATGGTATGACATTAATTTGGAAATAATAACATAAGGGGGAAAGTGTCATTTTAAAAAAGGGTCAAACATACGGAAAAAAAAGTTTGGACAGTCTTGAACAGCGTTCTTTAAGCTCAGAATTGAATGTGTCTCCTGAGTATATTTTCAGCTGCAAGCAGAAATGAATGTTGTATTTAGGGTGCCCCCTAGACAAAAAAGTTAATGTTCCAGAAGATTCAGATCTATATTTTAGAACAGACAATACATTGCTTGTCAAATAAGTTAAAACATTGACTAGGGTTTATGCAAAGGTATACTGCTCTATGAGTCATCAAAGGAAGTTTGAAATCAATTCCATATTGAGCAGAAAACCACTGTGACTTGCCCAGAGTTGGAATAACAGATCAAGTCATCTAACTGTGTGTTAACATTCCAGAAGCAACAGCAGCTCTTCTTTCAGTTGCAAATCCACCCCTTGCCTCATCTATTGTAGGAAGGCCATCCAAAAAACATTGCATAGAAATCATTAGCAAACTCATTTTGGTAACAGTAAAAGGACATGGATGAAACTGGGACTCAAGATGTGTTAGAATGGAACTCCACTGTGCACTTCTGGTACCAACTTCAACCATATTTAAAGTATCACAGATTGATACAGGCCTCAAAGACTGAAATGCATCTGAACATTTCCAAACGTGAAGACTTCTACTTAGTCGGCATTATTCAACTATCAATGGTTATCGCCTGTTTGTTGCTATAGGAAAGACTCTTATGGAATGTAACGTAGGTAAATATTTTACCAGTTTCCTGTTGTGGGTGGGAGAGGAAGGATCTCTCCCAGAGGCTTAAGAGTTTCATTTTCTACACCCTTTCTACCATGCATGTAGAAAAAGAACATTACCCATGTGTTGGACATTTCCAATAGTGTTAAAGCTGAATATGTTGTACAGAGTACGTCAGTGATTGCACATCATGAAATAAATTCTGTCTGGACTTGATGCACAATTTATGGGCTTTAAATAAGCTTTTGTGCACATTAAGTATGTGTTATTGGGGCTTTTGTTTGCTCTGTGACCCTAAATGCACCCAGGGTTAAATTCTGTTCTGTTCAGGTATAAATCCACATGGACCATAGAGAAGTCTCAATATTTCCATGGAGAAATCATCAGTAGAACTGAGATGATTTCTGCACTTACACCTATACCCAGACCCATGCACACTAATATGTTTCCAATAAGGATGTTAAGTAGGAATTTCCATTGACTACTTGACTAGGCGATAAGCTCTTCCGTGTTCCACCTTTGAAATGTACAAGAGCCCTAGTGGGGGCTCTTGTGCATTTGGAACCCAGGGCCAGCAGGAAATCTCTCTGACTCCGGGCTCCACATGGGCACTTCCACTTTGAAATGCACAAGAGCCCCCACTGGAGACTCTTGTACATTTAAAGTTGACATGCTGTGTGGAGCCTGGAGCCAGTGGGGAGTCCCATGCTGATCATAGGCTCCATGCTGCGCTTCCTCTTTGAAATGCACAAGAGCCCCTGTTGGGGATTCTTATACATTTCTAAGCGGCAGCACCATGCAGAACCTCGGGTCAGCTGGGGAGTCCCCAATTGATCCCAGGCTCCAAGCGGTGCTGCCACGTTCAAATGCCACACAGAAGCCGGGGTCCCCAGCTGATTCTAGGCTCCACACAGCGCTGCCACTTTGAAATGCCACAAGAAGCCTGATGCCGGGCTTCCTGCGGTATTAAAAGTGGAAGCGCCACACAGATCAGCTGACCCTGGGCTCCGTGTGGCACTGCTGCTTTTAAGTACCCCCTTCGTCTCCCACCCACTTGCTACCTCTGTGTCATAGAAGCAGCAGCGAGAAGTGGAGGGGGTGAAGTGACTAGTCAACTATCCTGTCAACTATCTGATAAGCATTTTGCTTATCGGTTAGTCGACTAATTCTTTACATCCCTAGTTTCCAAGCTGAGAAGAAAAGCTGCATGGTCGGGGGGGGGGGGGTAATAATCGTAACCATGTTAGTTGAACTAAAAATTAAAATGAATATGGCGGGCTTTAAAAACAAGGGGCCAGATCCCAGCTGATGTAAAATGGCTAAGCAGCTGATACGCACCAGCTGACAATCTGGATGGAGAGCAATTTAGGTCTAAACCTTACAAGAAATAGAGAGCCCATGGATTTTTTGGAGGGACTGTGTTTACACAGAATGGTTGGTTGCTTGCTGATAAAAGTTGCACTAACGCAACATAATTCTCAGTATGCTAAAAGAGAATATCAAGCATGGCTCAATCTTTCCCTCAGCTATGCACGAGCACACAAATGTAATAACTAATTTTACAAGGGGTGATGCACACAGAACAAGTTCTCAGCAGTTTCAGAAAACATGTAAATAGAGCTGCTCCAATGCTGCAAACTTATTTTGAGGACATTCATTTGAATTCCAAGGACCTGTTTAGTTTTCACCATGTTAATTCCCCTTAGTATTCACTGTTTGCAAACACTCACAAGAAGAGTTTTAGTGTACAGGCAGTCCCCGGGTTATGTACAAGATAGGGACTGTAGGTTTGTTCTTAAGTTAAATCTGTGTGTAAGTCGGAACTGGCATCCAGATTCAGCCGCTGCTGAAACTGATCAGTTTCAACAGCGGCTGAATCTGGACTCCAGTTCTGACTTACATACAGATTCAACTTAAGAACCCCAGGCTCCGCAGCTTTGCTCTGCTTTGCTCCCCGTCCCCCTGGTCTGCGTCTGGGCTGTCCACTGCCCGCGTGTTCTGCCGCTTTGCTCCCCGTCCCCCTGGTCTGCAGACCAGGGGGACGGGGAGCAAAGCAGAGCAAAGCCGCGGAGCACGTGGGCAGCGGACAGCCCAGACGCGTCTGGGCTGTCCGCTGCCCGCGTGTTCCGCCGCTTTGCTTCCTCTCCCTGGTCTGCTGGAGACCAGGGAGAGGGAGGGCCCTGTTCGTAACTGCGGATACGACGAAAGTCGGATCCGCATAATTCGGGGACTGCCTGTATGTGAATATTTGAGATATGGGTATTCATTCCAGAAATACACCTATTCACATGTGAGGAAGAGTATTTGCTATTGCTTACTTATTAATTTCCTGTTAAAGAACATCAACTATCTAATCAGAGATCAGACACAGTGTATGTTATATAGGTGACCGATAATACATTATAAATAATGACTAATCAGTAATCAAAGAGAACAGGTTACAAACAACCATATACAGAAGAGGGCTTCTCCCAACTATCATTAGTTGAATAATGAATGCCTTTGCAAAAAGCAAAATCAAATCACAGCAAGTCTGGAGGAGAAAAAGTGCTCAGTTCATGGAATAATTTATTAGCAATAATTCAGTCAAGAAACTGTAATTATATGAATTAACAGTTTAGACTGGCAAGTACAATATTGGATTTTGATCCTAATACTGCACCCGAATTCCTGAATTTGCTTAAGGTCGGTTGAACTATGGTGGTGTTGCCAATTCTTGCAATTTTATCACAAGTCTCAAAATATTTAGTGTTTCTTTTAAAGACTGAGCCACTGCAATTGTGACAGTTCAGGAAACTCACAGCTTTTATTTCAAAATAAAAAAGTAACTTCTTAGGTGTTGTTGCAGAGGAAAGTTTGAAAAAAATGAAGTAAGTACTTCTAAGCCAGAAGGCAAATACAAAGAACCCAACATTTATATTTTAAAAAGCTCAAGATTTATAGGTCAGTCTCATGATTTTGGCAGGCTGATGTTTTAATGCTTAGTCTTGGTCATACTGAGTCTCTATGCAAACTCTTCAATACATCTACAGCTATTGAATGTAAAGCATGCCTTGGAACGCCAAACTTGAAATCGATGGAACAGAGAGGGATTTGATCATGCGTGAATTTCATCTTATTAGCAATTTTGAAAATTGATCAGCTTCCCTGTAGGAAAGGAAGAAACAAAATGGAGAAAGCATTAGAATAAAACTCTCACTTTTTTTTAGTACAATTTACAAAACAGGGTCAAGAAGCACAGCAAGTGGTACCTGGAATACCCAAATTTCTAAAAACATGAAATAAGCCTCTTCTTGGTGAGTCAAGGATAGATGTGGCTTGTGCTCCCTCCATGATACATGGGAGCAGAGGAGTGGGGGCAAGGAGACATTTGGGGGAAGAAGCAGGGGCCAGAAACACAGCCCCGGAGGCTGTGGGTACTCAGGGAGCTCTTGTAGATCTGTGTTCCTGGCCCCCAGCTTCAGGGCTCTGCAGCCACCCCGCCTCTTCTCCCGAATACCCCTCCCCAGTCCCCACATGATTAATGGCTGCTTTCCCTGGAGCAGAGCTCTGCAGCTCATGGCAGCAGAGAAGCCAGCATGGACTTCCCCTGGTCTGGCAAATTCCCTGGTTGGGGACTCCTCAGGTCCTGAGGGTGCCCAACAAAGGAGGTACGGCCTGTAATAGTATCAAGGAAATAGCTTGCCAGTTCTCTTTTGATCATATGTCCTCAGTAGCAAGTTGTGCAGTAGGACCAGGGCATTTGTTTGGAGAAGACAAAAACAGTGCTTTCAGGGTTTGCTTGCCCTGTCACTTTAAGGGGAGTCTGCATTAGTGTAAGGAGAATTTGTGGAAATTAATGTTGCCAGTGTTAGTATTAATCCTGCGAGTTATTTCCCCTTTGGTCTAGAGATCAGTGATGACATATAGGAAGACTCTACCCCTGGTTCCATCCCTTCCCCCCACAAAACTTCAAACATACAGGGCCCTCAATAGACAGTTACTTTGCCAAGAAAGTTAGGAAATCTATGTCTTTGATTCACTCATCCCTTCCCTCTTCATAATTGGGCCATTGCTGCAGTGAAAATCAGCATGCTCTATCCTTTTATACTTTTTCAAATATGATACATATAACACACAGTATATGATAGTGAAACATATTATTTTACAGCTATGAAGATTACAGCAAAATGTGTAGTTTATGCAGTGAAACAGAAAGTTTTAGTAAAATATATTTATTTTTTCACCCCAAGATTGATAACTCAGGCCAAAATATTTGCACTTGACTGATTTCTCTAGTTCCCCTTCCTTTAATGAAAGTTCCATAAATTCTGATATTTTATTAAAAAAAAATTTTCACCAGTTGTCCAAATCCCGTGATTCTGTAAATTTTTGTAGACCAGTTGAGTAATGTTATATGTTACATTGCTTTTTTTTTTCCACAGGCCCACATAAAACTGTGCATTGGAATGAAAGGTTACATGATTAAATATAAAGCCCTGCTTTTGTATTATAAAAGACTGGGAAAACTGTACTAAGTATTTAACTCATAGGCATGTTTGAAATATCAAATCTACAAAAGAAGCAACTTGCAAAAATTTTGATAGTTTCTTTGCCAAAGGTTTGTGTCAATTGCCCAATGGAGTCAATGGAAGGCACTAAGTCAATTTGTTTGCTAAATTCACAATTAGAAATATAGAACTGATTTTACAGAACTGATGCAAATGACTGAATAAGGTCTACAAATGGATCTGAATTTAAACCAATTAGATTTGTTTTACTTGAACATTGTCCAGCCTCTCTGCAGAAATGGCTGATATTTACTTATTTGATCATTCCCAAATGAGAGAGACTCAAATGTCTTACCTCAGAATGTGAGTAAAATCCACACTCATTCCTAATTCCTCGATTTGGAATTCTTAAGACCTTAAATGAAATTTTTCACTTCAAGACATAAGATTGAGGAATATAAAGTACACAATCTAAAAAGGTTGAAATTCTCTCCTTATTGAAGTTAATAATTAATCTTCCATTGTGTCAATGCATTAGAATTTCATCCCAAATATTCTAAACTGATAATAATTTTAAGGATTTGGAGATGTTTACAGATGATGATAAAATATGAGTACTGTGTAACAAAATATGTTTTTCACTTTTTTTGTAAATAGAATGAGTAAGTGCCTCATATACTTTTAGATCCCATTATTTGTCTAAACTACAGATTTTTTTTTTTGAAAGAAGATATGCAAATGCCACAGGAATTTGCATAGCTTCTTCCAATCGCTTTTTCGAAAGCGGGTCTTTCTAAAGTGAAAGTAGTCTGGACACATTTTTTTTGAAAAAAAAAGCCCTTTATCAAAAAACCATGTAAACCTCCATTTTTTAGGAAGAGCGTTTTTTTCGAAAAAGGGGTTTTATTCCAAAAAAACTCATATGCAGACTGTGATGGACCGGGCCGGTCTGGGCACAGCTGAGGGCATCTGCTCAGGGCGAATTGCTCAAATTTGAGGCTCCTTACAACCCCCAGACTGGTGACCTTTCCAAACAGGCCACAAACCAGTCTCACAGAGCACTTCAGCAGCCTGCCTGAAGCCTCACGAGCAAAACCCCTCTGACGCCCCAGCAATATCCGTGCCCCAGATGGCCCCGGGCCTCATACACAGGTGGGGGGGTCTTAGAACCCAATTCTACCTACTCCGAACAAGTTCTGTCCAGTTCCAAGAAACCAGTCACAGATCCCAAGTCAATTTACCCTCCGGATCTTACCCACAAATCACGCTGAGCCAGTCCTTTAGCATCTAACATCTAAAGGTTTATTGCTACCAGAAAGAAAAGCATGAGAGTAAGGTTGTTAAAGGATAATACTTTACATGCAACAAATCTCCCAGTTCTCTATGCAGGCTCTAGCAGAGATGTTATAGCTTCTGGCTTAGAAGTCCTTAGTTGCACATCATAGGTTAGGATGGGTCCACAGTTCTTTCCGGCTCTTCGATCCCTGCACTGCTGCCTCTGGGATGAAGTGCTGAGCTGAGTACCAAGATGGAGTCAGCCACATGGCATATTTATACCTCCTTCCTGGTCTCTTCTTGGCTGCAGCAGGTCACCTGGCCAGCAGCCTATCACTGTGTTCCCTGCTGGTAGCCCTTAGGTGTCGGTCACCATTCCTGAGGTGTGTCCTTAGCCCATTGAGTGCTATTGTCCCACAGGGCCTTGCTAATTAGCATGTCCATAGGCCGGGCTCTACCCAATGCTCAACCACGTTCAGAGAGACTTCCAGTCTCCATACAGATTACAGATTCCTAACTACACACACAGACATTATATAGATATATGAAGAGCAGACACAGAATCAGAAGAAAGTAAGCTATTGTTTGACCCCTCACATGGCCCTCTTTGTACCACTTTTGGGGTGAACACCCCCCCATGGGTGCAGCAGTGACCCGGCTGCTCCCCTCACAATCCAATAACGTGACACAGACTGCTTTCACTTCCAAAAGACCCGCTTTCAAAAAAGCGATCGGAAGAAGATATGCAAATTCCCACGGAATTTGCATATCCTCTTTCAAAAAAAAAAGTCATTTAGACCAACCCTTGCAGTCAATAGAATTGTAAAGATTTACTATGTCTACATAGGAATAAAATCCCACTGCTGGCCCGGGTTAGCTGATTGGGCTCGCAGACCTCAGGCTCTGGGGCTGAAAAATGGCTGTGTAGACATTCAGGCTTAGGACAAATATCTACATGGTGAGTTTTAACCCCGCAGCCTGAGCCCCATGATCTTATGTTGGCTGGTGTTTTCAAGCTCAAGCTCATTATGCACTGCAGGGCTTTTATTCCTGTGTAGATTCTGTGACGTGCACAGGCACTATGAAGCTCTGTATTAGAAATGTGATCGGGAACAAAACTCTAATCTAAAGCTTGAGTCAGAGAGTGTTTGAGCTATTTACAAAATTTGCAACTGTGCTTCAAACTCTCTGAGTCTTTGTCCCTGGAGTGTGCACTCAACTCATATATCTATTATTTATGCAGAGCACAGACTTGAGTTTGGATTTTGATTTATGCTCCAAACAATAAATTTCAGAAAATGAAATGTATTTGGGAACATAAGTTATTACAAAGACATTAAAAAGATCTACAATAAAAATATTTTGTGCTAACTGCACCACAGTTTAATTGCTTCTTTAAAATCTTAACAAGTTAAAGGTGAGTTACACAGCAACCTCCTATGCAAGCCTCCACATTGTAACTATAATGATGCACAATCTGTTAGCTATCTGAAGACTATAAACAGGCTAATATTTCGAGAAGTGTGGGATAAATCACCCATTCAGAAGCACTGAAGAGAAAATGATGAAGCTCTGAGTGAGTTGTGAAGCAGTGAATAAGGATGTATTACACCACAGGAAACCATCAATATTTGTTTATTATGTCAGTGTGAGAAATAAATCTGTTAACTAATTTGTATTCTCTTCAGTTAATTCCAGTGTTTCAGCATGAGCTTTTGTGTTTCAGTTTGAGTGTTACACAGCTGCTTAATGGTGCTATCAAGTATTCTGGAGTCATGGTTCCTTGGAGATAGGAAGAAACTGTAAAGCATAATATCAATTCACAGATATATGAATAATATTCCGTTAGCTTTCAATTAACACTTTACAACTCTGTCATCCTATTGATGGTGTTTATCTAATGCACTGAATACTCCCTGTGAATAATAAATCAACAGCTGAATAAAACCCCCTTAATTTAATTACATTGATATTAACATAATCAAATGATACATGCATAAACTGCCCCAGCATGCCCTAAACTCATTTTCTTTTTACTGTTGTATCAACCCCCATTGCTAAAATTTTCAAAAAGGCCTTTGATCCGGAATGCTAAGCCTGAGCTGTTGAGCTCCCACACCCATCAATAGGGGCAGCAGTTTATTTAGCACCTCCAAAAATGAGGTCCTAGCTGTTTTCAGTTAGGTAACATAAAATTGATGTATCCCAAATCCGTGGCCAGGTTAAGTAACATTTGGTCTGTTTGTTCTCTAGCCCCCCTTGAGGTTTCCAACAGTTGCTATAATAATTGCCATGCCACGTTTGATCAGTTAAATTTACCTATGTATAAACGTACCCCCAAATTGCTTTTTTTTTCTTTTATGGATATAGAACAGTCAAAACCTGGTGGATTGTATGTAGTCTTGTAAAGAATTTAAAAGACAACTGCAGAGTTTTCCTCTTTGGACATAATATAGTACTTGTACTTGTATTCTTTCTTCCCAGAAAAAAAGAAACAAATGTTATGCATTTTAATGAAGCTAACTTAAATTCAGTCATATTTTGTTAGGCAGTAATTGTCTAGGAGAATAGAATTAATCTTGTGGTTGTTTTGGGGGTAGTTGAACATGTTATGAAAGTTGGATCAAGAATATAGATAGCTCATTTAGATCCCTGCCTCTCTCAAAGTCTTCTGCCAACAAATATCATCTGAATTGTTTGTTCACTAAAGATTTATAAAGGTCTTTTTAAAAAACTCATTTCAAAACTCTGCTCCAAAGAGCTGCAAAGGTCACCAAAGTTTTGCTTTGACTCCCTCTCCAATTTCTTCATTGATCTTCTAATTTCTGTCATTTAATAGATGTCTGTTTGAATGACTCTGGTAAACTTGTATGCAAAGCGCATTACTTGTTCTTTCAAAATACTTTAGAAAACTGAAAGGAATCCTATAGGTGTGACTTGAAATTAACATGGAAATAATGTGTAATAACCTTTATGGTGGAGGGGAATGCACTTCAGAAAGCTTGGCAGATTCATGGATTGGAAAAATGAGAGAAGGAGAAAAGAATGTAGGGGAAAAAGAAGGGACTGACCATAATAATTACTGTCACATCAGAGACAAATTGTTCTTGGTCAATGCATTTCAGATGTGGATGAAGCATCTAGAGCAGGTGGGACTAATATACAATCTGCCCAGCTTCTGGACACTTTGCAAAATGTTTCTCTTAAACAAAGCTTTCCCATCATAACCAAATCAATTAAAGGGAAGGAAATGTTCCTAATAAGTATGAATAAATGAAATGGTTTTGTGGACAGATATTTGTCTCATTTAAATTAAAAGTAAAGCCCTGAATAGTGGCATTCCCTGCTATTGAAACCTAGGGTGTGTCTAGACTACATGCCTCCTTCGACGGAGGCATGTAGATTAGCCAGATCGGAAGAGGGAAATCAGCTGTTTGTCGGCAGATCGGGGCAGTCTGGACGCGATGCGCCGACAAAGAAGCCTTTCTTCATCGGCACAGGTAAACCTGGTTTCACGAGGCTTACCTGTGCCGATGAAGAAAGGCTTCTTTGTCGGCGCGTTGCGTCCAGACTGCCCCGATCTGCCGACAAACAGCTGATCGGCAGATCGGGGCAGCCATTTAAATTTAAATGAAGCCGCGATTATTTTAATCGCGGCTTCATTTCCCTCTTCCGATCTGGCTAATCTACATGCCTCCGTCGAAGGAGGCATGTAGTCTAGACACACCCTTAGTGACAAACAACTGGGCCTATTACTGAAATAATTAACAATCTCTCTTTCAAAGAAAGCAATCTCCTAACACAGATAAATAACACACCTGGTTCTGAGGAAACAAAAGCTTAATTATATTTTGCCATAGTGTACAATTTGTAGTGAATAACTTATTAGTGACTATAATCTTTTCTGTTGGTGAATTGTCTGCAGACACTTTGACTTTTAGGATTCTTTCACTAGCCATTATTGTGTGATGAAAAGTCAGTCTATTGCTAGGTTAACTGTGAACTGTTCAGTGCAGAAATTCATGTTTGATATTTGTGTTTCACCATTTGAGCTTACTGGCTGAATTGCCTAAACAGCCTAAACATTTTTCTTTCATCGGGAAGCTATCTTTGTTTTATGATCAAAACAATCTTGGCTCCACGCCTGAATTTCACTTTCAATGAACATTTGTACAGACAAAACTTTGTGAAGACAGACTAATTAGAGATTCAAACACTGTCAAAGGTAAATTCTATTTAGAACTTGTAAACTGTTCAAGAATACTTTTTCCACTTTTCAGTTAACCCTGCTGATAATTGCCCAACTGAGAATTGTTTTTCGTGGCAAAATCATCAAGAAAGAAGTGACAACAGAGCTACAACAAGGCTTGGTGTCAGGAACACAGCTAGCTCCTAGCCTGGCTACTAGGCAATTCAGCAAGGTCATCTGGACCCAGTGAACAATGTCCACCGAGTTCTACTTCCTGATTGGTCACAGAAGCCAATGGTTTGCTACATGAGCCTTGCAGAAGAGGTGGCACAACTGCTGTTTCTGTGTACCTTGCTCAGGATAGCTGACAGCCTAGCCAGGCCTCTGGGAAAGGTGGGAGGATGGGCCTACTTCCCATTCCCAGAAGGGGCAGGGCCTTGGGTGGAAGGGACAGGGCTGGGCCAGCCAGCCTTCAATGCCACCCAGACTGTGCTGCACTCCCCGCCCAGCTCTCAGCACCCTCTGCAATGCCCTGCTCGGGGTCTGGAGTGTGGTACTCCATCAGCGATTTAAAGGGCCCAAGGCAGTTGCCGCCTTTGGGCCACTCCCCCATCAGCAGGCCTGTCCTTGCCTGTATGTTTATCCTGCTTTTACTATTTCTTCCTCCTGTACCATACTTTGCTCCAAGACTTGCTTTGCTCCCAGCCCTGTTCCTGTTCCAGCTCAGACACAGCCTGTATTTTCTCCAGCCTCAATCTTAACTCTATGCTCCATTCTGGTTTTCCAAATCTGCACTACAGCTCTGATTATAGCTTTGTCTCACCTTTCAGTTTAGGATTGGTTTCTGACTCAGCTTCTGACCTTTGGTTTGGCTTCTCGACAATTACTTCAGCTTGACATTTGGACCAATTCCTTGATCTGAGTTTGCCACTATCCAAACTTGCCACCCAGGCCCTGGCAACTTACACTTGGCTTTTGTCAACTGTGTGGATCTTTCCCAATCCAGCTTCAACCACTACATGGGTGCCAACATCTCATGTAGCACTGATGGATGACTGTGTGATAATGCTTATAGTATTTGACATACTTCAGGCTTCAGCACAACTGATCACAAGTTGCTACTGACCTATAAATGAACAATGAAACATGGTTTTAATCAGTCTTTTCCCCTACATAATTTTGACCAGCTGTTTATCCTCATCCTTCAGAGTCCTTCCCTTTGTTGAGATCTGCGGAAATAAGAACTGGACCTCTACTTTCCCAGGGTTTACATGAGACCTCAAAGGAAGGCTATAGGATTACCACAGTCTCCTTTACCACCAGTGAAATGAAGACACCCAGCTTCATAGCCCATTCTCAACAGACATGATCAATGCTGTTTCCAAGATCATATGGTGTTGATAAGAGAACAGTGCTTTCATGGAGGTCCCCTAGCAAAGTGTACATGCTAGCATGCGGAGGGTTAAGTCCCAACACACTTCCACTAATTATACAGAATTTTTGATAGATGCATCCATTGGAATGAGTCTTCTCTGCCCCCTGTTGCATGAGGTGTCAACGCTTTGTCAATGTTAAAATGAATAACACAAGTGCTTCTGGGTTTGTTTTTTGGGGTTTTGTTTTGAATTGAATTAAGGCATGACAGCAACTAAACACTCAGACCCTGCTGAACTTAGTACTATCCTTGACCTCTAGATGTCTCTTCAAATTAAATCATTATAGATTTTGTTTTCCTTTTTTCAGTTGAAGCATTTTAAATCTCCAATGGCTCATTTAAACCCTTGCATATTCCAAAGAGCTCTTTCATTGTCAGTTGAAGTACTACCCATGGAATCTCAAACAGAAGAATTCCGGGATCTCTATAATTAATATATTTGCAATATAAAAGTAGCCATATGGAAGTTTAAATTTGTCTAATAATTATTTAATAGACAAAAGGAAAATCTCAAGGTCTCACTCTGTGCTCAGTATAACCTCCTTTAATGTACTTAGCAAAAAAGAGAAAACAAAAGCAAACAAAGAAGCACTAGGCAATTACAGCATGAGGTATGGCAAAGCTACCACAATTAACACAGTATGTGGAGGAAAGGGGGGAAGAATTCAGAGAAAGACAAAATATGGAACTACCTCAAACTTTTTTCAGTGGCATCTTTATAAAAAACAAAGCATGACTTGTTGAGAGTGCGAATTATAAATCATTCCCTGTACCCACCCCAACTGCAAAGTCTGAATCAAAAGCTAGCTTTCTATCTGACTACTGTTACATTGGCCACCATGTCTAAGAGTTACCAGTGATAAGGAAGAATGCCCCTCAGAAGAAAACTACTAGTGCTCCCTGGTTGGATTTCTGCACATGCATCAGATAGTGCTGATGGGAATGTGCTTTCACCAAGAAATGAATCCTGCTTCCTCCTCCAGAAGTACAGAGGACTCACTGGTAGGAGGTGCAATTCTGCTTTAGAAGAGAGAGACCATGCAGGGAGTTCAAATACCACTATGTAGCAAAGAGCCCAGCTCTGTGGTGGTTCACTATACACTAAGTAGAGATAAGACAGCTGCAGTGCTAAGGCCTATATAGCTGCAGATGCTCTCATCCTCATATCACTCCCACACAGATATATAAGGCCTGATCTGGTACCTTCTGAAGTCAAAGGGCATCCTTCTCTTGACCTAAGTGAACATTGCATTGGATCCAAAGTGCAGAATTCAGGCTGTATTTGCAAAGTGGACAGGGTAAACAAGCCTGGGACCTCTGGAGCTTAGTGCATGGGTCTCTACCACTTGGGCTATAAGCCAGATGCTTCTCAGCTAAGGCTGTAGAGCAAACTCATTTTCTTTCTCTGTAAGTCATCTAAGTGCCAGTAAATAGAACAGTGAACCACACCCAGGAGACATGTGGTTTACATATTCACAATGCAGCCATTTGTTGCTGGAACCACTGACCTACTCCCTCTCTCTGTGCTCAAAGATTCTTGATTTGGCAAAGCTAACAATCAGCCTACAAGGAAACACTGGCTCCCTCTATAGTCCCGGGACAACATGCCTGTAGTGAATCAGCATTGCCTCCCACTGACCCAGAGGAGGAAACTCCCCTCAAAACCTTTTGGTGGGTGGTTCCAGAATCACCCAGCCCCACCCACAGGAAACAGGAAGCTAGGGCTGGGGGTATAAGAAGGGAAGCTCCCAGCTCAGTCAGAGCCCAGTGGCTGAGCAGGGCAGAGGCTCTTACCCAGCTCCAGTGGAGGAAGGCCCAGCCAAGCTACGCTCCACTGGATGACTGGGTCAGACTGCCTGGGCTGCTACCAGGCCCTGAGCCCAGGCCTAGACTACCCCAACCACTGCTGGACCTGGATCCCAGGGCATACCTGTAGACGTGCCGCCCCCTGGATCCATGGAGCTACCCGGACACTCCAGACCCATGCAAGGCCCAGCTGAGTGAGCTGGACTACCAGGACCCTTACCTTCCCTGGACCCTGAGCCTATGGACATGCTGCTGGCACCTCCATCCACAACCAACACCAAGGAGCTGCACCTGAGCCAGGTAGACCCCCAGAGGGGATGAGGAAGTGTCCCATGGACCCCCAACTCTGAGGCGGCTGAGTACATGGAGGTCAGCTGAGCAGTGTGTTATGGCTTGGAGCTCCACCGGTCCAATGGCTGCAGTCCTGCCACTGTTAGGGCCCTGGGCTGGGAGGTGTTAGAGTAGGGAGGATCCACATCCCCCCCCCCCCCCCGCCACCCTTTCCTTTGGGTGGCAGATTCCCCTCATGCACAAAAACCCCTGAGCTTGTCGGCTTTCCACCAGCACGGAGACCCGACCCCGGTCTGCACCTGTACATAGGCTGGTGCCATTAAACCTGGTGGACTACTTACTGTTTAGAATTTACTTCATAGACTATTTGCTAGACTGTTGGTTGCCCACCCTGACCCAGGGCCAGTGCATATAGGCTGCCGTGCAGTTTATTTGAAACTGTTTGTTCACCAGCCCGCCTGAACTAAGGGTGTGGCCTAGAGTCTGCCTCCTGGGGTACCAGAGACTGCGTGGTTTGTCTGTTCATCACCCTGCCTGCATAAGGGTGAGGCGTTTAGAACTGAGAGTGGGCCGGCAGTAAGGCCTGGAGCCTGGACTCCAGAGGCAGTGGTGAGTCAGTGTGGCCTCCCTTTGACACCAGCCACTACAATGCCCCACATGAAAACTTACTCGAGTAATAACTTCCAGAATTAATTGATTTGTTTAATGTTATTGAGACTTAAGCATGGTGATCAAGTGCTTTGCTGGAAAGGAATCTTAGGGGTTGATCTGTGGTCCTTGAAGTGAATGGTATAATTCCCTTTGACCTCAGTAGGGTGGATTCATTCCCTCAATGCCTAAAACAGGGGATTAGTTACTTATGTACAGCTCTAGATTCTAAATTATAAATATCTGTGTGAAAAATGGGTCCTAGGTTTTACCTTCTCTGGCAAGAAAACACACATGATCATTTAAAGACAAATATATTACAAGCCTTAAGACTGGTCTATGAAATTACTCACTGAGACAAATCTGATTCCTTTTCCCAAAGGAATCAGATTTAAGAAACTTAAGTGAATGCCACAGTTCTAGCTACACCAGTCACATAATGATTTCAACTTAGATTTTTCACATACCTAATTATGATATAAAAAGAAAGCTTCCTAGTTGAAATACAGAATAAAGGGTCACAAAAAACCCCAAAACTCAATCTGTTCATGAGTTACTTAGCCATTTATTATCCCCAAAGGCATGTCTATACAGCAGGGCAAAAGTCAAATTAAGCTACACAACTTCAGCTCCATCAATTGCGTAGCTGAAGTTGAAATAGTTTAATTCGGATTTTGGCACTGTCTTCACGGCGGGGAGCTGAAGGAAGAACACACTTCCTTTGACTTCCTTTACACCTTGTGAAATGAGGGTTACAGTGGTTGGAATAAGAAGTCCTCCAGCTTGCCATTATTCTGAAATGAAGGCTTGCTGTGTAGATGTGCTCTTTGCTATTTCAGAATAACATTATTCCAAAATAATGCTGCGATGTATACATAGCCTGAGAGAAAACGTGTTTATTTGCACTTTACCTTTGTGGTATTCCACACTTCCCATCATTAACCATTTTGGGATAGTGACACGTATAATAACCTTGTCTCCACATCCTCACCATCATGGATGCTCATTTCCCTCAACTTGAAAACTTCATATGCTAGCTGACAATATCTCAATGTCCTGTCAAATTGACTCCCAGTTCTGCATATTTCAGCAAATTTTTGATGTAGCAAAAACTCCAGCTGGGTCTTTGGGTTCAATTATAGTACAACTTTGCTTGGTCTACTTTCATAGCTGTCCAATCCCCCCAACCCATTCAGCAATGAATAGAGCATTAACAAAAACATCTCTCTGGCATGGATTGTGATTTTTTTCCCCTTAGGATTGGAAAGCCATCTCTCTTTTCTGTTCTCATAGCCTGAACATAATCATATTCTCCAAATGTTGTCCAGCCTTTCAAAAAAGAAATTACAGAGGGGGAAGATAGTACAGTTCCCCTGACTCTTTTCAGACACTGTGAACATTTTACATTATTATAAATTATAGTACAGTATTCTTACTGTTAGTAGCTTCTGCTTCCTTCCTCTTCAGGCTGCAAAAGTAGTCTGACAACCAAGGCTATTCCGGTAGCTATATTCCCGGAATGTTGAAAAAAGTAACAAAACGGTTGACTTCTACAGCAAAGTTCTGTTATGGGGTTTATGGTCAAACATGAATAGTGAAGGTAAAAGCATTGCACAATGCCCACATAACAATTTGGCCCCCACCTTCCACAACACAAGGCTAACCCCACAATGATAACCTAGCAGAGGTGACTTATTTTAATTGGCTGCAATGTCACATGAATGAAAGCTAATGGACTCTCAAAGCTATGTAGACACACAAGGATGTGCAGATGTTCCCTCGTGCGCATTTCCAGGTGCAGTTGTACAGGATATGAAGGGGTATTCCCTGCCTCCTTTCTGTGCCACTATGTGCACACACATGGTCATTCCTGATTTCCTTCGCCTGCTGGGAACAAGGACTAGTGTGCACATGAGTGGGACCTGGCTGCCTGTACAGAGTTTTTAACCCATGCTCAGCCTGAGCTCACTCATTTTTCCATCAATCCCATTAACCCATACAAACAGGATGGAGTGTGCAGTCAGTGAGGATTATACTAATAGCATTTGCCATATGGGCATGCAGTGCTGCCAAGTTTAAACCTACCAAATAAGGACTCCATGACCAATATGCAGCTACCAAGCTTGTAATTAAAGTCCCTCTTTCTAGGGTCATTGATGTGAGGGTATAGAGGTAGCTTATATGTAGGATCCCCCCAAAAAATATTGGGCACAGATCTCATACAGAACAGTATTATTTTGAGGAATGAAGTCCTTTTTTTTTTTCCTATTCAGATATAATCCTGAACTCCTGAGCATCCTGGAGTCATGATCCTTTCCAGTGTTTCCCGTGTTTGCATCCATAAATGTGCCGCTGAGGTCCACTAAGTCTGGCAGAAATGAATAGTAACATTTCTGCTTCACATGCTCACTTCCCCCTTATGGAGAGCAAAGTATATGGATATGGGTGCCATCAATGTCTCCTGAACAATCCAGAAACTTCGTTCTCTGAAGTCCAGCTATTATTTCCGGAATTTCTAATACTTTTGAAATATAAATATATGTGGGAAAATCTCTGTTCATTGCTTCACAGACTTGCATAACCATAACCCTGAGGCTGTGTCTAGATTGGCAAGTTTTTCCACAAAAGCAGCTGCTTTTGCGGAAAAACTTGCCAGCTGTCTATACTTGCCGCTTGAATTTCCACAAGAACACTGACGATCTTATGTAAGAAATCAGTGCTTCTTGCGGAAATACTGTGCTGCTCCCGTTCGGGCAAAAATCCTTTTGTGCAAAAGGGCCAGTGTAGACAGCTCAGATTTGTTTTGCGCAAAAAAGCCCCGATCGCAAAAATGGCCATCGGGGTTTTTTTTGCGAAAAAGCGCATCTAAATTGGCACGGACACTTTTCCGCAAAAAGTGATTTTGTGGAAAAGCATCCGTGCCAATCTAGACGCTCTTTTCCGCAAATGCTTTTAACGGAAACTTTTCCATTAAAAGCATTTGCAGAAAATCATGCCAGTCTAGACGTAGCCTGACAGTAAAGCCCCCCAAACTGGTTTGCAACAGACCCGCATCTGTTTGGTGCTGTCAACTTCCACAAAGCACTAGCAACCTGATTCTGAACCAGTATGGGTATCCTAAATCGAGTGTTCTGGCTTTGAAAGGTGATGTAAGCCGCTTAGGGCACATCTACACTACACCCTTATCTCAAAACAAGCTATGCAATTTGAGCTATGCAAATTGCGTAGCTTATTTCAAGGGTATTTTGAAATAAAGCGTTATTCCAAAATGACCCTTAATCCTTGTGGAACGAGATTTACAGGGACGTCAGAACAGAGTGTTTGTAATTTCAAAAGCTATTTCAAAATAACAGGCGTGCTGTCAAGATACTTCCAGTATCCCGAAATAGCGTATTCTGTATCTCAAATAGTGCTGCCATCTAGACACACCCCTAGACAGCTTCATGAAGGCATGTTTCCTTATTTAGTAATTCTGAAGCCACTTCTGGTCATCCCATTTCCAAAACAATGGGATCCCATAACAATATCCGATTATCCTTCACCATATGTGACAATCTATTGATGGGCTCATCATATCTCTATCATGTGAACTGAATGAATTGCCATTGATCCTTATGTCAGCTAGAACATATCATAAGAACGGCCGTAGTGGATCAAACCGAAGGTCCATCTAGCTCAGTATGCTGTCTTCCAATAGTGGCCAAGGCTAAGTGCCCCAGAGGGAATGAACAGAACAGGTAATCATCAAGTGATCCAATCTCCTGTCACCCATTCCCAGTTTCTGGCAAACAGAGGCTAGGGCACTGTGCTTTTGAGGTGTCAAAGTTCTGCCCAAATTCTATCCAACATCATGCTTATTCCACAAAATAACCATTTGTTCCACAATAAGGAGCAGAGACTGAAACACATCACCCCAATGCTCCATGTCTTCCACCCCATTCGTCAGGGAATAATAGCAAGCAGTCAATGTAAAGCTGCCATTAGCTAATGTTTGAGGATGGGAGCTATTATCAACAACGCAAAGTTTTTCCTAAGGTGGCTCACAGAAACCTGAGATACCATCCCTGAAATGTTAGTGCTAATATCACATAACTACAAGTGGCAGTGTGGCTATGTATATGCAGATTTATACTTATGTCCAGCACAGTGCGATGTAGACAATGGGGGAAAGTATGGGGAGCATACACAAGCATTCACATGGTTCATATGCCCACCAGAGAGAATTTGTCATGAATTGGCAGAAGAAATCATGATTCCCATTTGTGGCTGACCGACCACCTATAATAGCTTTGCCTTACCTACAGATAAAGGGATTACTTCTAGCTACAATAGCAATGTCTTATGTTCTGATACTGAAGATTGCTGATTGGATCCCTTCTGATAGTTCTGGTGCTTGCATGTATGCAGTGTTTTTTTTTTTTTTTTATGATGGTACTGCTCAGGAAGTAGTACCGGCACCTCCAGTCAGAGCTTACGTGGAAGGAACGGAGCGTACCGGCACATCTGTAATGAAAATGGCTGGGTTGTGTCTCTTAAAAGGGCAATGCCAACCCCGCTGCCTTTTTTGTTGCTGTTGTTCAACAACTTTTCCCCTGAAGTACCCGCACTTTTTTTTTAAAACAGAAAGAGCACTGCATGTATGTGACTATGTGTCTCAGGAGTAATCATCTTATTTCTTGCTGTAGTCAGGAAAAATATCAGACTTTAATAAGAAATTGAAAGAACTGAAGATAAGACAGTGAACAGACTAAACTCAGTGGGCTGCCTACAGTGAACAGACTAAACTCAGTGGGCTGCCTTCAGAACTCATCTACACCAGTGTAAATCAGGAGTAACTCAGAATTTTCCTTTTTAATTGACTTATTCTTGACTAATTCCAATGTATCTGAACACCAGTTTCCTTTACTCTTCTCCCATCGGCATAGCACATCTTGCACTACAGCACCATAGCTACATTGGTGCAGCTGAACCAATGTGGCGCTGTAGTGAGACTTACACTAGGATTCACTGTAAGTCGAGCTGCATCTAAAAAAAAAAATCTTCTCTTCCCTTCAGTGAAGCTCAGAATGCTTTTGACTTTTTTATTTTTTTTATGAAGCTGAGGTTCAAAAGCTCACCATTTGTAGATGTCAGCTGTGGTGAGGCGGCGAGGGGAAGGTCTTCAGAAGAATAAGAAACTGATGGAAAACCTAGACAAGGATATCTCCTTCCAGTCCTGACAAGATAAAAGCCTCCCTTCACCCTGTCTCTGTGTGGGCATGGGCTTGAACCCCTTTGATTAACCTGCGTTAGAGCCAGGAGTTAGCAGAGATTCAGACCTTTGAAGTTTTCAGTTACTGTAAGACAGCAGCTGCAACAACTTTGTGTCTGCCAAAAATGAAGTCCTTATATTTTCAGCAGTAAGGTCTATTTCACACTGATGATCTCTATTGAAACCCCCTTTTTTCAGAATAACATACAAGAATTTAAGATAAATATTTTGTATTTAATTTCTCTGTACCTCAAACTTTTCAGTTTACAGTCACACATAATTAATGGTGAACTTAGTCCCTGATCTAAATGAAAATGAAATAAGCTTTGCTCCAAGCTCTGAACTAAAAGGGCCAGAGATTTCTCCCATGCTGCAGGTAAAATCCTTCGCTTCCTTCTTGCATACCACAACAAATTTATATTTCATTCTGTACCTTTAAAGCCCTATCCAGTTCTGTCATGGCCTACAATTCATACATAATTTCTTACAATGTTGCTTGCTCCTCCTTCCCAGCCCTACACCAACCAAGCCAGCCTTACCACCACTTTGGGTGTGTCTAGACTACAAGGTTTTTTCGAAAGAGGCTTGCAGTCTAGACATAGCCTTTATTTCCTTTCCTTGCTCCCATGTTTTCAGTATCTTCCTCTAATTATCAGAGTGAAGACAAACCAGGATTATTGAAGGGGGTGACTAGTATATTCTTTTGGCACATAATGATGTGGCCTAGTTCAACTCCTTGTGTAGAAGGTCAGATTGGATGGTCACAATGGCCACTTCTGGCCTTAAAATCTTTGTCTATGGCTCTGTGAACATAATGCCTCTATCAAAAAGCAAAATATTCCACTGAATGACCTTGAATGAATCCAAAGTGACAAAATTCAGAGGCCTTTGTGTGAATGGAAGGTGAAATGAATTAACAGGATGTGATATGAACCATTGTTTTGATCAGACAATGAGAGTCATTACTTGGATTGGTTTCTGTTTCATTTGTTCTATAGGCCATTTTTTTGTTGTTGCTGCACTTTAAAAGAAGAGTAAAGCAGCTGGATATATACTATTGAATAATTTTCCGAGCACATGCAACTGTGAACTGTTGATAAGTCCTGCTACGAACATAAATGAGTATTTCCTCCTATCCATTCCTGATTTATGTATCTATTGCCATGTTTAATTTAACCCTGTCTGTGCTGTAGAAGAAAATATATTCCTCCCATTGTTGCTAAATTGCAATGAAAACCTACTGGCAATTACAAGTAAATAAAAAATTAGGCCCCAGGGTTAGCCACCACAACTGCTTTGAGGTAAATGGCATTAAAACTTGTCCCATAGACCTATGCAAATGACTGGATTTATATATTTGGGATATTGTATGCATGTCTCAATGGGCAATCTTGCTTCTCTTTTGTATGTTTCTGTGCCAGACTGTTTGGCAAGGGACATCAAATTTCCTCCGAAAAAATGGAACATCACAAATTCATGCAGATGAGCTCCGAAAGTAATGCATCCTGCTGCTCCCTCTTCCTCATAAATCTTTCTCATTATCCCAGTCACTTCAGGTTCTACACTACAGCTTCTGATCTATTAGGAAATAACTCTGCCTAGTACATTCTGCCTGCACATTCCTCAACAGTTTGAACCAGATTCTGTGCAAGCACACACATGGACTCTAAAATTCATGCTAAGTGGTACCTTAATTTGTAAATAGTCTGATTTTCTCGAATGGGACTCCCCACGAGGGCTATGTCTACACTGCAAGCCTCTTTCGAAAAAGAGCGTCTAGACTGCAACCAACACTTTCGAAAAAGCAAGCCGCTTTTTCGAAAGAGAGCACCCAGGCAGTCTGGATGCTCTCTTTCAAAAAAGCACAGTTTGCATTAGATAGCGCCTTTTTTCGAAAGAGCACTTTCGAAAAAAGGTGTTATTCCTTGTGAAATGAGGAGTACCGCCGTCAAAAGAAAAGCCACGTTCTTTCGATTTAATTTCGAAAGACCGTGGCTGTAGTCTAGACGCAGGTGAAGTTTTTTCGAAAAAAGGCTACTTTTTTCGAAAAAACCCTACAGTCTAGACACAGCTGAGGAGAAATATTATCTAAGGGGGGAAGCAAAATCAAGCCCTTTGACTGCAGTAATGCAGTTAATTGGAAGCAGGTAGGTGGCTCTTTATAGAGAAGTCATTACTAACTACACTTCTGTGTTGGAGACTGTTTGCTTCTCATGTACACTGTTATTTTTCCATCAGTTATTTGATTTATTCTTCATTACACTGGAGTAGATCAGGCGTCTATTTTGTCATTCATGTAAAACATATCTATATTTTGCATCTATTTTCTTCTTTTCCCCAAAGGATGCCAGAGGTTTTTTTGCCACAAGAAATCTGAAAAACAGCCACTAATTGTCTGGCGGGATGTAGTGCGCTGGTAACTTACGTTTTAGTGATTGGCCATGTAATTTCCATTAGGTTGCTTTGGAGCCTTCAGAATTACAGTGATTATTTTCATTTTTAGTAAGGAAATATAATATTTTGGTGTTTATCACTTTCATCCTAAGTGCTTTATGACAAATTCTTCTCTGATTTACAGTAGTGTGACTCCAGACTACATGCTTTACATAAAAATGCTATCACAATTTCAATACTAATGGGAAGCAGAATTTGACCCTAAATACTCTAAAACACAAGAATGAGAAAATAATTCTGAGTAAGTAAGGGAGGAAACAGAATGGCTACGTCTAGAATGGCATGATTTTCCGAAAATGCTTTTAACGGAAAAGTTTTCCGTTAAAAGCATTTTCGGAAAAGAGCGTCTGGATTGGCAGGACGCTTTTCCACAAAAGCACTATTTGCGGAAAAGCGTCCGTGGCCAATATAGATGTGCTTTTCCGCAAAAAAGCCCCGATCGCCATTTTCGCGATCAGGGCTTTTGTGCAGAAAACAAATCTGAGCTATCTACACTGGCCCTTTTGCACAAAACTTTTGCACAAAAGGACTTTTGCCCGAACGGGAGCAGCATAGTATTTCCGCAAGAACACTGACAATCTTACATGAGATCGTCAGTGCTTTTGCGGAAATTCAAGCGGCTAGTGTATATAGCTGGCAAGTTTTTCTGGAAAAGCAGCTGATTTTCCGGAAAAACTGGCCAGTCTAGACACAGCCAATAGCTAAGCATGTTCAGGAGCAAGGCAGAGGTGTATATATAGAAGGACATGAGAGAAAAAAAGCATCCTGTTTCTAGGTATGGAAGATAATTTGCTTTTTTTCCTCTTACAATTCAAAGGTGTTTCTTTTTTTACTTGTATCACATTAAAACACTTGTGGTATAGGTTTCTTATCTTGTTGTATTCAGCTTTGTTTGTCTAATGCCTGCTCCGCTTTTGATGTCTGACTTTATTTGTCTTCATTCACTAATCTAGTCTCTGTAATAATCCTTTGTTATTATTTGTCTTTGTTTGACTTACATTTTCTTGACAGTCTTCTTGTGACATTGTTCATCTTCATTCACAGTCTATCCACTAAACAGAACTTTTCTGGCATTGTTCAGCTTTGTTCTCTTCTTTTCTACTTAGCAATAGTAGCTTAAAGTCATCCTTTTTCATTTATGTATCATCCAGGCAACCATCTCTTAGCCTCACTTGTGTATATTAGAAATGATCATCAGAGTTCAATTTGTTTTTGCTTCCCAATACATCCAGCAGTCATCATCTGGCATTACATAGTCCTCTTCATGTGTATTCCAGGATTATTCATCTTTATTCACTCTCATTCACTGGGCAATTATGTACCTCTATATCTTGTGCCTTGCCGCAACATAGCATACCATTTCTGTTCTGATTGTGTGCTATTTGTCATTATGTATGTTCTACCTCTGCCTTACCACTATTAACCACTCAGTCCTCATTCAATCAGGTGTATCTATCATCTGTAAACATATCTACTAATGGATATAAGACAACAAAGAACTCCTGGGTATGCTGCTGTTATTCACAAATCCCTTTTATATAAATGCAGAAATAAGTGGTCCTGGGGTTCAAGCACAAGACTGAAGACTGGGAGATATTGGATCCATGGTGTTCCTCTTGCCTGAACTTGAGCAAGTCACTTAATCATCCCATGCCTAAATCAAATAGGGATGGCATTTTCCATTCTCAGAACAGAACTGCTGCACTTCCTGAATGGATGCACAATGTTTTGAGATTCCTGGATGGTTGATTCTATCACAGTTCAAAATCAACAAGGTCCTGATTCAAAAGCCAATGGAAAAAAAATTTGTCTTCCATGGATTTTGGAGCAGGCAATAACTGTCTAGGGTGAGGAGGAAACTTTTGTCATAGTATTGTTATAGCACAAATATCCATTGCATATTCTTCTGAAGCATTTGATGGATTTTCAGAGAGGAGGAATACCTGCAACTCCAGCAGGGATCAATGGAAGCTGAAAACCAGGCCTCAATGTCTCAAGCTGCTAGTTGGGCCTTCAGAGTTGTGCATAATTGAAAGTTTTCTCAGTGAGCCATCATTCAACTGCAAAGTTCAATCCACAAATGGGATTGAGAAGGTTCAATAATAGTTATATTAGTTATAATAGTTATGACATTGATTTTATTTTTTTAAGCATAAGCGAGAATTTGGTTTGAGAAACTGCCCTAGAGATCATTAGATGAGCTTTGTAAATTTATCTAAGTGAAGGGTTGGTCAAATATGGGATCTATCAGCCTTGAAAGATTGACTCTAAGCTGATATAAATGAAAAAACCCACCTCCCCTAATTCACTGCACACAAGTCATTTCAATGAGACTGATACTTCTAATGGAAAAAAATCCACACCTGGTAATGTTAGACTTAGAAGGCGAACCTCCTGCCCCCAAGCTACATGTGGTTAGCTGCTGGTGGGACCAGAGGTTCACATTTTTAGATGATTTGCCAGATGGTTTAAGCATCCTCAAGCACAAAGCTCAACAGATCCCAGTAGCTGCAATTCACTGTTCCCAACCAATGGGAGCTGCAGGAATGGGAGCTGCTCAGCCCGCACCACTTTCTGCAGCTCCTATTGGTTGGGTATGATGAACCATGGCCACTGGGAACTGTGGGGCTCCATGCCTGAGGAAGCTGAGTTAAACAAACTGTCTCATAACCCTCCACCAGCTAACCCTGATGAACTGAATATAGCCAGCACACCAGAGGTTCCCACCCCAGGATCAGACCATATCTTTTCACTTTTCTAATACAGTGAGCAAGATTTTAGCCATATGTCCTCAATGGATTAGGTGTAATGGGGCTAAAAGAAACAATGCATATTTTGAAAAAAATTGAAAGTTCAAGTCACATTTTAGTTAAGAGCACACAATATCACACTTTAGCATGTTGGAAGCTATGTCACAAACTGTTAAGTCAATTTTTCTTCTATGCAAGCATAGCACTTTATTTCTCAAAGTGTAAGAAAAGTTGAAGTATAACTAACAAAAGGGTAATGGAATGTGCACAGGCACATGTGTTTTGAAGAGAAATACATGTGGAATCCTAGGAAAGCTCTGATATTGAAGAGGTGCCATATACAACATCTGATAGAGTGGCAAGGCTGTGTAACACAGAACACATTTTAAAAACATTCTCTAAATGTTAGGAAAAAATCCTGAAGAGCGTGGAGTATAAATTAGAGTATAAATTCTAATACTCACATGCAATTCTGCTCTTGCATTTTGAAAGATCAAGGTGATATGAAATTCTTCTAAAATATTAAAGCAGGTTAAAATATCAAATCTTCCAGATGATCTGATTGAAATTGAAACCCTGGTGCAAGTTAGCACCACTTCACTGAAATCAGTGGAGTTACTTCTTGCCTGAAGTTACCATTTACATCAGTAAACTTAAACTACCAATAAATCCATATATAAACCAAATAATTAAAAAGGAAATGGAACTACACCAAAACTGCAAATGTCCCTGAACCTTCTGGAGACTGCTCAAAATCTGCATCAAGATCTGTCAACATTTTGTCAGTACTCCTACCATTATATTGCACCTGCCAAAGCTTCTGATCTTCAGGCTCCATCCTTTGGTGTGTTCAAAATCCAGAACTTATAACTTACCGGTACTCCTTAAAAAAAAACAAACAGTTTTTCTTTACTTTCTCTGCAGGAACTAAAGACATGTCTTCACTACTCACTGGATCAATGGGCAGTGGCTCCGATGCTCTCCCATTGACTTCAGTAGTCCATCACAATGAGAAGATATGGCAGAGTGAACAAAGTGGGTGTCAGCTGTTTACTTCCCACTGTGAAGCAGACCTAAGTACATAGACTTCAGCCACGTTATTCATGTAGCTGAAGTTGTATAATGTTGGTAGATGGCCCACAGAAGTATAGACAGGGCCTAAATCGTGAGATTACCTTCAAGGGATAACAACATCAGAATATCCTAAAGGATTGAAGCTTCCCTCAATACTTAGTTACCTCTGCTGTCATCAATTTTTAAATTTGTGGGTCCTTAGTTTATCTGAATCAATGGACCTCAATTATGATTTTATAAATATTAAGTTCACATGTATTCATTTAGGATCTGATCCAGCAGAATAGACTTGCATTTCCTTTAAAGGTCATCAGACAGGATTGTAATATTTATACAAAATAAGCAGGTCAATTCACCTTTTTTTTATTAAACAGTTGCTACCTATAGATTTAAAACTTTTCATTCAGGAGGAATATCTGTGAAATATTTATTGCCAGTGCCATTTTTTTCCTCTGAGATCTTAATTCATGAAATTTTATAGAGCAATAGATCAATTGAAGAAGGAAAAGTAGCAAAAGAAAATAGTACATTTCTGCAAGTCTATTCTGGGATTTTTATTGTTTTGCATTGCACCAAGTGCATTTTGTATTTATTTATTTGTTATTTTATTCAAGGTAACAAAAATACCTGTAATTTTTTACACACAACATAAATAAAGTATGCAGGGAAGCTGTTAAACTAAAAAATAGGTGACTTGTTAAAAAAAATCTACAGAAGGTCTGGAAACTCTGAGAGTTCTATCTCTGGTAATATCCAACACATCGTGACAACGAGGACATGAGCTGGATTAGAACTCAGTAGAACCAGATGGTGTTACCTGGTTGACTTAGAAAAAGCCCTAAAGAGCAACTGCAAAGCTAAAATGGGAAGTGTCAGAAGGAAAATGAGGGCAAATCTATGTTCCCCTCCTTCTGTGCTCAGTCATCCCCAGAATATCATGACAAAACTGTCTTTGTCTGGCTGAATGTGTGGATGTAGTGCTAACAGAGAATTCTCTGAGGCACTGAATTTGAGAACAAAAGTACTGGGACCCTTTTTGTCATCTCTGGTATACGAATGAAAGTTTGAAGATACCTCTATGGAGAAAAGTGTGATGTGCACTTTACCAGCCCCATTCAGCTTTCTCAAAACACCTTGGGTAGAGTGTTCAGGCAGTGCAGCTACAAGGGACGCACCATACTCAAAGGCCAGGAATTGTACTGCCAAAAAAACAATACTGTGACAGGGCTTTGCATCCTTAGAGAGGATGTCAGAAAGCAGCCAGCTCTTATCCTTGTGATGACAAAACATGACGCCAGATCTGACAGCAATCAAGTAACATAGGACATATAGAAGTCCTTGTGGATGGGGAGCTAAAGTTTATAGGGAAGAAAACACTGACACACAGAGGACTTGAGGACATATATCACATATGAGCAGGATTACTTCTACAGTGTCCTATGGTGAATTAACCATAGATGTGTCATCTGAGTAGGCCCAGTTTGGCCTTACTTTCTCCAGGTTTAATATAAAAACAATTGTATAATACTGTGGAGAGGAACATAAACTGCATAGATCAACATACAGGATTACAGAGAAGCAAGACAAACAAAAACCTAGATATTTTGGGGGTCACACCGAAGCTGTACAAACAAATGTTGCACCTATTTTGTCCCTTGCCTCTGTGTAGCCGATGGAACACAGTGGTCTCCATCATATGAGCAAAGTGAGGAGACAGCATGGCTTGAGCTCTGAAACCAAGTTCCCATGTTTCCTCCAGCTCACATGAGTATACCACCGCAGTTCAAAATAGCATAGGGTTTGTGCCTACTCCCATTTAAGTCAATGGCAGCACTCAAGTCAGCAATGAAGTGATCACCGTTAGAATATTTCAGTAAATTCCAGTAGCTTTGTGTTCCCTTGCCGATAGTAGTTTGCATTTCTCAGTTGTTTGTCAGTGTGAGTATTTTTTTTTTATTGCACAGCCTCACTCTGAAGAGCAAAGCCACCAGGAGAACAGCAAGCTTTTTGCAAGTTTTGAGTGACTTGAGAACTATCCTCAAATACCTTTTTATGGTTCTATCAAAAAGAAAAACTATATAGAAGTAGTAAACACTTGAACTGTATCATGCATGTACCTCTTTTAGGCATTGGTTGTGTTTTTGTTTGTTTGTTTTAATGATCTGTGCTGCTGTGATATTTAAATGCTTTGTAATCTTTGTGTAATAGAACCCTAACTGTCTAAAAGCTTCTTTTTCTTCTAGTGTCAGGAATGAGACCCTACATGCGCATCTTCTTGGTTTTTCAACTGCCCTAATGAATTAGCTAGACTGCCTGACAGACTACACTGCGTTATTGGCTGGAGAAGTTAGCAGACTGGTTCTTCAGCCCAGTAGTAGCATCAGGCTGCTGGCTACTCAGTGAAAGCAGCTGTGGATTTTCTTCCTTCCTATGCTTGCCTCACTCCAAGTCCTGTTGTGGCCTAAACCCTGTCCTATCTCTGGTCTTGATTGAGCCATGTCTCAGCATCACTCATGCATCTGAACTAGCTCTACTTTTGCCTTCTCAGACTCTGGTTTTGACCTTTGGTTCCAGATGCTGGCTCTGACTCTGTCTTTGTGTCAACAATTGGCTCTGGCATTTGGATTCTGAACACTGATCAAAACTCCTGCTTCAGCCAGTAGGTCTGACTACTCTGAGCTGGTCTCCTGAGACCTCTTCTCGCCTACCCCTAAGAACTACCACTGCCATTAGCTGACGTTAGCTGACCAATTGATAAAAATTTTTGCATGAATAGGTTTGTCCCAGGCCATCCTCATGGACCAGGGGACTAACATAACATCTTGGTTAATGATTGAATTGTGCCGTCTCGTGCGCATTAAGATGTTAAGGACCGCCGTATAGCATCCACAAACAGATGGTTTAGTAGAAAGGTTCAACCGGACACTAAAAATCAATGTTGCGGTGATCCGAAGAACAGGATTCCCGGGACTGGGATACATTACTACCAGCCCTGTTGTTTGCGATAAGGGAGGATCCATAGCCTTCCACAGGGTTTTCACCCTTTGAGTTGTTATAGTGTAACCGGGTGGCCTGCTAGGGGTCCTGGGGTACCCTCCAGTTCGTGGGTCCCTACCCTGACCCTTCCCTGCCCCCGGCTTCTATTTTGCCGTTCCCACGGTCCACTCCCAACAGTCCTTCCCTTGCGTCCCCGCCAATTCCACCGGAGGCTTCCTTTTGCGCCCAGTCCGCTGCGCCACTGCTCCGGATTGCTGGCTGGTCCATCAACGCCACTACCTCGGGGCTCCCCGTCGGCTCCTTCCTTGCCGCACTGGTCGCCCGCGTTGGTCGCCTTCCCTCCGCGTCCTCTCCTGGTCCCTCAGTCGCTCCTGCGGAGGAGGCTGAGAGCAGAATCTCCCCTGCTCTCCGCTCGCCTCCCCCCCTCCTGCCTCTCTCTTCCCTCTTTTAAACTCCCCACTCGGTGTTCCTCTGGCCCCCGCCCTTCCTGGGGCTGCCGCCGGCTTCCCGGGTCCTAAAACCCACCCGCTAGCCTCCGGGCTGCAGGGCACGTGCGCACCAGCCGTGCCAGCTTCCCCCGACCCTGCTGGCTGCTCCGCCGCGCGGCACCTGCCTCCGGGCGCCAGTTGACACTCCGCACAGGGCGCGGGGCTGCGGATCCCGCGTCCGCTAGTGTGGGGGTGAGTCCCCCCGTCACATAAGGGTAGCAGCTGCAGGGTATCCTGGATGTTATGAAGGAAGGCTGGAATACACAGTCATCTTAAGTACACGGGTTGGTCCACTATATCATGCAACTCCTCGGGGACTTGGTTGGGCATAACTTAACGAGGGCCCAGGAAAACCAGGCCCAGTGGTATAACTGTGATGCTTGAGTACAGACATTTGAGCCAGGAGAGAGGGTATTATTGTTGTTACTAGACTGGGAATCCAAGCTGATGGCCCAATGGCAAGGCCTTTTTGAAATATGACGCTGTATAGGAGAGGTAGACTATGAAGTTAAGCTTTCAGGGAAACAGAAGGATACTCATATCTACCATGTTAACCTATTGAAGAAATGGAGATCCCACAAGGCCCTGCTGGCTGAGCCCCGGCTACTGGAAACGGAGCTGGGCCCCTGGAGTGGTGACCGCAAGGGGGGCAAGGAGATGGCTTGTTGCTGTGGAGTTAATTCTTCCCTGACCTGCACCGAGGCCTGAGTCCTGCTGCAACAGTATCCCCATGTGTTATCCGTAGTTCCGGGGTGAACTACTTGGGCGGCCCACCATATCAACACCGAGCCTGGTAAGAGTGCAGGATGCGATCCGGCCCCTACCCTGAAAAATGTGGGACATGGTCTGGGCTGAGGTGGACACCATGCTTAGCCTGGGGATGATAAGAGTCACGTAGCGATTGGCGTAGCCCCATTGTATTAGTGCCCAAATTGTTTGCGCAAGAGAACTACACAACTATAGTTGAAGTAGGCCCTGACTGTAAAATGGACCATTGCGTTATTACCTCCTAGGCACCCGGTTCCAGCTAATAACAGACCATGCCCCTCTCTAATGGATCCAATTGATGAAAGAAACAAACCCGTGGATCATGTGGTCGGACTTCTCACTACAGCCCTATTGTTTTGATGTAAAACACCGACCTGGTAAAGCCCATGGAAACGCAGCCTTTCTTTCATGAATCCCAGAGAGGGAAGAAGAGGCTAAGAGCCAAGTTAGAGGGTTGTGTGTGTGATGAAGCCCCAGAGCTCCACACTCCTGCAGCCCCAACCTCATCACAAGATGGAGGGGCGGAGGTTGGGCCACAGCCCAGCGGTGCAGCAGTCGCTAGAGCCATCATGGCTGAACACGCGTTGGTGCCGAGGCCTGATGTGATGCGGCGTGACTTTCTGGCTGGGATGGGTGTGGTGCGGGAGGCATGGCTGGGGCATACTGCCGAACAGGCCGACCACATCACATAGCAGTGCAGCGCCCGGTTTAAAAGGGAGTCGGCGGCTGGGTAAAAGGGGAGTGGGGCAGGAGACTTGGGCTAGCGGGTCAAAGAGGAGAGCGGAGACGTTCCGAAGGGCATAGGGGGGGAGTACCTTCCCCCCCCCCCCGCAACCTAAGTGAACTGAAGGTGGGTAGGAAGTGATCCAGGGCAGGGTGGGAGAACTCTCGTGGGTTGGCATGTGACAGGCAGCAGCCCCGTTGACCATAGGGGAGCAAGCAGGAGTGCTCTCCTTCCTTTAGGGCCCTGGGTCGGGACCCAGTTGTGAGGGTGGGCAGAGATCCCGTTACCCCCCTCTCGGTGATATCCAGTGACCTAGACGGCAAGAAGTGTCGACCACTAGGGAGAGGCGGGTGTGGGATAATTGTGACACATATTAAAAGTGGTATTCGCAGATTTCGGTAAACATTGTGAACTTCATGCAGAAAAACTTAAACAGGGCAGGTGGGGGGAGCAGAGGTGTGCCCAGAAGGGGCATGGATTCCTTTAGCCCAGGAACACTGCCCCAGACAACTTGCAATCTACATAACTAGGAAAAAATAGATCTGACAAGGCTGATACAGAGTAAAGACGATAAAGCCTTTGTTACTTGAGAATTTCATGGCATTTTATTGAAGTTAACAAAGCTTCTGAGCATGGTGAGTAAATGTCTTTATAGCCATTTTACAGACGGATGAATTGAGGCATAAAGAGCTTAAGAACTTGCACAAAATTACACAGTAAGTTGAGAACAAATTTAAGAATAGAACTAAAAAATCTTCCTAACATCACCTGGAAAATACTGTATCTCACTAATACATTAATTCCAGTTTCATGCAGTTCCATTTATTTCTTCTTTGTCTCTTGGCAGGCATCATTCTATTGAAGACAACCATTTTCTTTGCTGGGAGAGAAAACATAGCAAAATGGCAGCAGTTTAACATTTTTCTTACTCCGTGATTTCACACTTAGACATGAACTCCTAAGATATGCCTTTGGTAATGTCTTTATGAAGAGCTCAACATTTGGTGCTTCCAACCCCTAGGGCTTCTGTGAAATTCATGCTTTTGAAGAATTTACAAAAGTTAGTGAGGCATGATCTTCTTTTTCTTAAATCATAGTGACTGTTTAATTCTGCAGTGCTTTTCCCTGTGTTTCCCTTTTGAGCTCTTAAAAAGAAACTTTTTGTGACTTTCACCATAAAATGATGTTACATTTTCTGATCTTCATTTTTTTTAAAGCATGTATTTAGGTGTTTTCTTCAGTAATGGAGTCATTGGCTACTTTCTAGTTTTTCTGAGGAATATCTTTAATAGAATAAGCTTATAAAAATGGATATATAGGCTTATCTAAGATATATTCTTCTTGTATGAATTTTGTTTGTGAATAATAATAATAATAATTAATAATAACTATTCTTATTATTCTTATTATTCACAATTTAGCACCTAAAGCAAGGATCCTGCAACGTTCCAGGAACTGCACATGCATATATCTAAAAGATGTTATTTCTTAATGGTCATCATCCTTTCTACAGACTGTTAATATTGAACTGTGTGTTCTCAATAGAATTTTCAATGTGGTATTTTTTTACACCAGTGTAGCTGAATGTGCTTTTTTACATTTATGATAGCAGCTGCAAATACAGCTCTCCATACTGTTCTTTATTGAACATCTCTAATTTCATATTTTGCATTTCCCCCTTCAACTTCACTCTATTTTACTGCTATGCTCTTTAAAAAATTAATTCTTTAGAGATGTCCCTGACTAAGGAATAATCAGTAAGTTGCACCACCAAGGAGTAGCTCCAGGAGAGATTTCGTACCTTTTAGGCTATAACTAAGCTACCAAGTTAAGTCAACCTCTCTTATATTGCCATACGTCCACCACAGTAGACCACTTGGGTGTTTCTATATAACTCCTCACACTTCCTGGGTATGGTGTTCTGTCCTATCTAGTGGCACCAAAACCACTTAGGGCACGTCTAAACTACATTCTTCTGTCAAAAGAGGAATGTAAATGAAACAAATCGGAAGTGCAAATGAAGTACGGATTTAAATATCCCACACTTCATTTGCATATTCATGTCTGAGAGTTTTTTCAAAAAAGGGTTTTTCGAAAGTGAAATCACAATCTAGACACGGTTCTCTTGGGAAAAAATGTTTTTCAAAAGAACCCGTACTCCTGAAAAAATGAGGAGTATGTGTTCTTTCAAAAAAGGGTGTTTTTTTTCTGAAAGAACTGCATCTACACTGCGCTTTCACTTTTGAAAACCCTTTTTTGAAAAAGTGCTCAGATGTGAATATGCAAATGAAACGCGGGATATTAAAATCCACACTTCATTTGCACTTTCGATTTGCTTCATTTACATTCCTCTTTCAAAAGAGGAATATAGTCTAGAGATAGCCTTTGAGAAGTTATTGAATGTGCTCTAGCACCTTAGCTAAGGGCATGTATTTATTATCTGATGCAACAGAGGGTCATACACTAAGTTCTAGAGATCTCAGGTTTGATCTTGACTGACAATGACTGGGCTCTGTCATTGTTACCTCTACACTTTGCTGCTTGTGTCTATGGTGCATGTCCTCCCCAGGAGTACTTGTATTTATTGTACCGTCAGTGTGGGGCACTGAAGAATGAATCCTGAAAGCCAAAACAGTTGACATACACAATGCAGTATGCACAGTGACACTACATCAATCTGACTACATCAAATTTGATTCTACACTGCTAGTGGAGATGAAGTTATTAAGTTAGTCTAGAAGGACAGTTAAATCAGTGGGAGCAAAATTTAAGTGTTGACATTTCCAGTATTAGGTCTACTTAAGCTGCCTTACATCAACCTAACTCTGTACCGTAGACCAGTCTTTAATCACAATAATCCCTCTTTTCATTTTTTTCTCGGGAGCAGAAAAAATGCAATAATTTGCTTTGTTGCTTTAGGAGCAGCAAATAACAACAAAGACAAGAAAAAAGGATACACATGACAGACTATACTCTTATATTCACTACTTTCACAAAATTATGATACAATTTTGTACAAAGTATGCCTTGTGAGGTATCATTTGAAAACTCATAATTTGCTGATCATTATTGTCCTTGTAAAATATATGTGGCAACATTGTATGTAAAGTTATACGATTCTACTGTAGGATGCTACTAAGTCATATTCCAAATCTGGAGGAAGTGTTCCAAATCAGAGATAAAAGGCAAACAGACACCTCAGCCACATATCAGCAAATCAAATGGACAATTGCTTGGATAAGCAGCCTCTCTTTGGCAGGAATTAGGATGTGAGTGAGAAATTTACATCTTGGCAAACTGACTTGCTATTGCCTGAATCCTAGCTGGAGGTAATTTTCAAAGGAGAAAAATTCTATAAAATGAAGAACAGAGAACACAAATCAACTCCCTCCCCTCATCTCTACGCATAGCATCAACAATGTTTGGAAGACAAAAGGAACATTATTGAATTGGGGGAGGTTCCTGACTGAACTGTTTAAAGTATATGATGGAAAAAACATTTGCTTAAATTCACTTAGTTTATGTTCAATATTAGTTTGTATTTTACCTATTATTTCTTTGTAGCCAATTCTGATTTTTATGCCATATTAATAAACTTGTTTTATTGTTTCAGCTAAACCAGTGTGGTTTATCTGAAATGGAGATTTGAGATTTTATTGTTTCATCTAAACCAGGGTATGTCTACACTACAAAGTTAATTCGAACTAACAGCCGTTAGTTCGAATTAACTTTAATTGGGGCTACAAATACAAACCGCTAGTTCGAATTTCAATCGAACTAGTGGAGCACTTAATTCGAACTAGGTAAACCTCATTCTACGAGGAGTAATGCCTAGTTTGAATTAAGTAGTTCGAATTAAGGGCTGTGTAGCCACTTAAATCAAACTAGTTGAAGGCTAGCCCTTCCCAGGTTGCCCTGGTGGCCACTCTGGGCCAAACCAGGGAAACTCTTCGGCCCCTCTCCTGGCCCCGGAGCCCTTAAAGGGGCACGGTCTGGCTACAGTGCTTGTGCCAGTTGCAAGCCTGCCAGCACCCAGCCAGCAGACCTTGCACCTGGCACAGCATGAGCCAGCCACCCAGCCCTCTGCCTCTCCCCAGGACCAGACTAGCGGCTCACAGGAGCCTGCCCGGGGCCTCAAGAGGCAGGCGCTCGCCTGCTCTAGTGTGGAGATCATGGACCTCATCCAGGTTTGGGGGGAGGCCTCCAACGTCCACGACCTCCGCACTAGGCACAGGAAAGTGGCCGTCTAGGGCAGGATAGCTGCTAGCCTGGTCACCAAAGGCCACATGCAAATCCAGGAGCAGGTTTGCATGAAAATCAAGTTGGTCTAGTGAGACCCCTGACCCTGAGCTTAGAACATAAGAACATAAGAATGGCCATACTGGGTCAGACCAAAGGTACATCTAGCCTGTCTGCTGACAGCGGCCAACACCAGCTACCCCGGAGGAGATGGACCGAAGACAATGACCAAGTGATTTGTCTCGTGCCATCTATCTCCAGCCTTCCACAGACAGAGGCTAGGGACACCATTCCTACCCCCTGGCTAATAGCACTCCATGGACCCAACCTCCATGAATTTATCTAACTTCTCTTTAAACTCTGTTATAGTCCTAGCCTTCACAGCCTCCTGTGGCAAGGAGTTCCACAGGTTGACTATGCGCTATGTGAAGAAGAACTTTCTTTTATTAGTTTTAAGCCTGCTACCCATTCATTTCATTTGGTGTCCTCTAGTCCTTCTATTATGGGAACTAATGAAGAACTTTTGTTTATTCACCCTCTCCACACCACTCATGATTTTGTAGATCTCTATCATATCCTTTCTCAGTCTCCTCTTTTCTAAGCTGAAAAATCCCAGTCTCTTTAGTCTCTCTTCATATGGGACCTGTTCTAAACCCCTAATCATTTTAGTTGCCCTTTTCTGAACCCTTTCCAAGGCCAAAATATCTTCTTTGAGGTGAGGAGACCACATCTGTACACAGTACTGAAGATATGGTGTACCATAGTTTTATACTTCCCCTCCTGCTATTCCCCTGGCTTCCCCCTTCCAGATCCCTCCTCCAAGGTTTCCCCCTCCCCTCTCCCACCTCCTTTTCCCAGTCTCCCCAGAGTTTAATTCCTCCCCCCTCCCCAGTTTTGTTAAATAAAGAGAGTTTCTATTTTTGAACACACGTGTCCTTTAGTTTTTACATCAGGGAGGGGTAAATGGAAGGAGGTAAAGGAGGAATGTGGCACAAGCCCCCGATGGGGAGGACTGGGGTGGCTCTATGGGCTCCTTGGGGTGGAAGCTCTCCTGCAGGGCCTCCTGGATCCTGACAGCCCCCCGATTCACCCCCCTGGATGGCAGCCTGTGGCAAGTACAGCCGGGCTGATGGCCGAGTGCTGTGATGTGCCGAGTATGGGCACTCAGGGCACTCCAAAACAGGACTGCTTTGTTATCCCTCATCGAGTTAGACAAGCAAGCAGGGAACCCTGAGAACTGTCTGTCCAGGGTGGGGGTCGGGTCCCTTTAAGCACTGCCCTCAGCTAGCCTGAGGCAGAAGCTCCACACTCTAAGTCCTAACCTGATGGTCTACCAGCCTTAACTTCGGTTCAGCGTCCACTCAATGTGGACATGCTATTTCGAATTAGCAAAATGCTAATTCGAATTAGTTTTTAGGTCTAGATGCACTAATTCGAATTAGCTTATTTCAAATTAACTAATTCGAATTAAGTTAGTTCGAATTAGTGCTGTAGTGTAGACATACCCCCAGCGTGGTTTAGATGAAACAATAAAATCTCAAATCTCCATTTCAGATAACAGGGCCTGTGCATATCATTGTCTATTAAAGAAATAACGTTTTTTAAATGACCCTGTATTGTCCAGAAGGAAAGAGCTGGGCAGCACAAAATACACATTTCTGGGACAAGTCTGGGACTGGTAATCACTCTACAATATAATTCAGGAGTGGCTGACTAGAAATACTTGTATAATTCAACTGGGAGTGATACTGCATTGTAGAGGCTGTTTGTAAACAGACCAGGAGTAGTTGTTCTGACAGTGAACGAGTGTAAAAGGCACCCAGCATGGAAATCCGAGGGGGTACTGTTTAACCACCCAGATTGTACCCTCTGGTATGTCACAGTGGGGCCAAGGAGGAGTTGCCTCTGCTGTTGGCTCCTCCCCCCTTAATTATAAGGAAGGGCATGGATCCCAAAGTCTAGGCCAACAGCCTTTCATTCCAAAGCTCTATGTCAGCTTGTCTTCATTTTTCTCTTTTTATCTTTTAAATGTTCTGTTTTTGATATTTGGTCAACACTAAGTATGGAGACAGCTCTTAACTCTTGCCAGAAACAAGCAGCTTTCTAGAGATCATGCCACATTTTTCAATACATCAGTCTCTGCCTTCATACTCTAAAGCATTATATAATTCTCTCTCTCTCTCTCTCTCTGTGGGTATGTCTACACTATCCCCCTAGTTCGAACTAGGGGGGTAATGTATGCATACCGAACTTGCTAATGAAGCCCGGGATTTGAATTTTCTGGGCTTCATTAGCATAAAGCCGCGCCGCCATTTTTAAAAGCCGGCTAGTGCGAACCCCGTGCCGCGCGGCTACACGCGGCACGGACTAGATAGTTCGGATTAGGCTTCTAATCCGAACTATCTGTACGCCTCGTGGAATGAGGTGTACAGATAGTTCGGATTAGGAAGCCTAATCCGAACTATCTAGTCCGTGCTGCGTGTAGCCGCGCGGCACGGGGTTCGCACTAGCCGGCTTTTAAAAATGGCGGCGCCGGCTTTATGCTAATGAAGCCCGGGAAATTCAAATCCCGGGCTTCATTAGCAAGTTCGGTATGCATACATTACCCCCATAGTTCGAACTAGGGGGGTAGTGTAGACATACCCTATGTGTGTGAATCCATGAGAGAGAGAGAGACCTGACTTTTTAAGTCAGTTATTTTACCCAGACTTATTGTATTATGCTGAGGGGTTTGCAATTATGGTAGTCTTTTACATGAGCAGAAGCATTCCTTGCTTGAAGGTGTTTTTCCAAGACCTTATATATTCTGCCCACTAACTGTATTTTTCTTAATTTACATATTTTTTGATTGACAAGAGGAAAAATATATTATGAATAAGGTTGCTATAAAATCATGAGTTTGAGAAAATGATACATGTTAGTGTTTTTCCCCCCTGCAGCTTGCAATTTTCTGTTCTCTCCAGGCAATTTCTGACTGAAATAAAGTGACTTTTTTCAGGTGCTGATCCACTGCTATAATGAAAAAAACCTGTACAGTGCAGTAAAGCACCAGTATAAACCCACTATTAGCTACTCCCCTTGTGGAGGTGGTTTGCATAGAGCACTCGGAGAGCTTTCTCAACGTTCCTGTTGTGGCCACACTTTCATTGTAAAGCACTGCCATGGCATCACAGTCATGACTATGTTTTAATTTTAGAAATGTAAATAAAGCCTATATACAAAAAAAGTTGAGGGGTTTCTAGAGGGAGTGTGAATTGATACCATAGATATTGGGTATCTGTTTGAGAGCATGTAATTGGCACCAGCTTAGACTCAGTTCACACTTTCTTGGACAAATCTTTGAGCTGAGTGCAAAAGAACCAGGGCTTCATGTATTCCTGGTTTAAGGTGTGTGCTAGGAAATTAATTCCTTGCAACAGAATTATATTGCAGAAGCTGAGGTTTTCTTTACAAACGTATTAAGTATGTGCTTTTATGGCTGCTGAAATAGCCTCAGAATTGTAAGCCAGGCATAAATTGGACAGACTGTCTTCAGACAACATTCGAAAACATGAGAACTGTTCCATTCATGTCAGTCAGGGCCCTTTGGATTCTATGGACTCTATGATCTTGCAAAAATCTTGCAATCGAATTTACCATTTTGCTGCAGCCAGGTGCCTGTCATTTTCTTTTTTCTGCAAGTCCTTGGCTAGTGGTATCTCTTGCTCTCCAGCTTTCCCCAGAGGGGGTATGTTATTTTTTTCCCCAAGCTAATATTTAACTATTATAGTATTTTTCTTAGCACATCTTTTAGCGCCATGACCACAGTCTATTGTAAGTCCCATCTTTTAGTCCCCTGATCCATATGTGAAGCCCAGAATCCTGCCCTCTAAGATCGAGGAAGGACCGTCTTTGATATGCATTCATACCCCACATTCTCACACAACAATGGTTACTAAAGGGGGTGGGGGTTATTGTATTATAATGCATTTTTCCATAGTTTTCCATGGATTCAGACAGGCAGTGGAATTTCTGTTTGCAACCAGGTAGGATAATGTGAAACCAGAAGTGTATGCTGGCCAGCTGAGTAGGCTGAAGCGTAACAGAGCAGCTAGGGGTAGGAGAACTGAGAAGATGATTGCCTGAAGCAGCTTACAAACTCTCTCCTTCCCTAGCATACAATGTAGGGAGGAGGTCAATGAGTATTTTGAACCATAAACAACAGTTCTTTGTGTTTGGGGGTGCGATGGGGGGATTGGAAATGAAGGATAAAGGAGATAGAATGAATTAAAGATACCAAAGAATGAAAAGTGTTCTTGAAGTAAAATTTATTAATCTGTGTAGTTTATCAAAGAGACAGTTAAGAGGCAACTTGCTAATGGCTTGGAAGGGTGCTTTGTTTAGCTAGCAGCCAAAGGCATAACAAGATTCAATAACTGAAAACTGAAACTAGACAAATGCAGGCTAAAAATAAGACGCACTTTTTTTTAATAGTGATGAGGACCAACCATTGTCACAATTTACAGGAGGGATGTAGGGGACTCTTCTTCACTTGAAGTCTTTATATCAAAATTGGATTTTGTTTTTTAAAGATATGCTCTAGCTCAGGGATGGGCGAAATGCAGCCCATGATCTGCATACAGCTTGTCTAATGTTTCTGTCAGGCCCACCACGGGTATGTCTACACTACAGGGTTGTTTTTTTTTTTTTTTTAAGTGGCCTTTTTTCAAAAAAAACTTCAACTAGAATAAAAATAAGACTAGACTAGACTGCTGCCGTGTTCTTTTGAAAGTAAATTGAAAGAAAGCGGCAATTTTTTCAGTCACGGAAAACCTCCTTTTATGAGGAATAACGCCTTTTTTCGAAAGTGCTCTTTTGAAAAAGGCATTATTGAACGCGAACTGTGCTTTTTAGAAAGAGAGCATCCAGATTGCCGGGGTGCTCTCTTTTGAAAAAGTGGCTCACTCTTTTGAAAGTACTGGCTGCAATCTAGATGCTCTCTTTCGAAAGAGGCTTGTAGTCTAGATGTACCCCAAGACTCCCAGTAACAGAGGAAACTATTCTGGCTGCTGTGGTGAGGGCAATGGCTGGAGCTTTGAGTCCATTTAATCACTGCCTGAGCCCCAGGCAGTGCAGAAGGGCTAGTTGTGGGAGGCTAGTCCCTAGCTCTGCCCCTTTCACCTAAGGCTCCACCCCCTCTGGGCTTCTGGAATTGGCCCCTCCACATCTTTCCCAGGAGGCCCCACAACTCTGTCTCCCTTGTTAATAATGCCCATTGGTGATTTTCTTCTTCACATTTAGTGAGTTTGATTTCTTCTTTTACACTTAATTTTAATGAGCATAAACTGTAAGTAAAAGCTGAGCATTAGTGTTATTGTGACAAATTGTACAAGTGTTCACAAAACTATTTGCAATATAAATTGCTTTCTAAAATAAGCTTTAGATAATAGTGTATTCAGTTAATTGTTATTAAGTTTAATTACTTTGTTTTGTAAAGACCATAATGAGATCTTTTGACAATAGATGGTGAGATAATTTCATTAATATGGTAGAAATGTGTGGCCTGTGACAATTTATCGTTATCAACATTGGTGGATTAGTCCCCCTCCTGCAAAATTATTGCTCACTCTTGCTTTAGTTCAACCAAAAGTTATGGGCTTGATGAAATAATTACAGGGTGAAATCCTATGACTTCTGTTATGCAGAAGTTCAGATTAGCTGATTTTAATACAGGGGGTCCCCGCTATAAGTCGTCTCAGTACACATCTGTTCCACACTAAAGTCGTTGACCTTTGTAGGAATTAATGCAATTATGAGTCCTCTCATTCCCCGCTATAAGTCATGCAAAACACTCCCCCCCAATTTGCTTAAATGGAAGTCAGCCGCTGAAAAAAATTTCCCTGCTTTAAGTTGTTTCGCTATAAGTCCAAGATTTTTGGAAGGTACCTTGGATTTATAGCGAGGACCCCCCTATAGTTCCTTCTGGCTTTAATATCAATGAACCCTTGAGTTTAGCAATGCTAGCTGCATAATTTTTGAGGACTTGATAATAGCTATGGACATCCATGGGATTTCATCAGTATTCTACAAACTTGTCTCTTTGTTAAAAATGACTAAATTAAAATCTCAGTGTAAGTAAAAAGAAACTCGGGCCCTAACTTGTGAAGGAGAGGCAGATGGAATGTAATCTATTTCATATGCCTTGAGGGCAGGGGACTGGACTCGATGACCTCTCGAGGTCCCTTCCAGTCCTATGATTCTATGATATGGGATTCCAGTAGGATGTACAGCACCATTCCCTTGGGAATGTAGTGTTATAGACATACTAGATACAGACACATATCTACCAGATTGGGAGAGATTTTTCAGAATCTTAGTACTCGTAACTTCTGTATGTCATCTTTATCATTAATCATCATCTGTTATGTCATGTTTCTTTTCTATCTGGTCAGGCATCAGGTGTGGTCCTGAATAGCTGCAGTACATTAATTTCCAATTGGTGGCTACTAGTGGCTGGCAAATTAGGTTACTTTGTGACTTTGTATTATCTCTGTTAATTGCGTGACAGATCATTATTGACTACCATTCAGTGGATGGCAGATGTCCAATAAGACACCAAATGTAGTTTGTGATCCTTCTGTGACACCTGAATGGTTTTTAGATTTCTTTAAATAAATAAATAAATGGTATAACATATTCTGCTCTCAGTTACATGTAAAGCAGATACATTATTGGGATTTCACAGCATTGAAGAGTTGGATAGGGCAAATCTAAATAATAATATAAACTAATTTTTTTTGGGTTTGAGCCTTAAGCTAGTTAAAAAACGACAACAAAAGAATTGAGATCCTGCTGGGTTTTTTCTCAGATGAAATCATTAGCATGTGTGACACAGGGGCGTAACCAGAAGGGGATACTTGGGTGGGTCCTGACTTCAGATGGTGGGGGCAATGATAGGGGCAGGAGAGGAGTGTAGGAGAGATTGGGCTGGTTCCCACCAACCAGCATTGAAGAGGGTGGAGTGGGAGGGGAAGGGGTCCCTGGAACGGAGTTGTGGCACTTGCCCTGCTGCACCCACTCAGCACTACTGCCAGGGAGTGGGAGTGGGGGCTTACAGTGCTTACCAATGCCACTTCCAGCAAAGGCAGCAAGTGGGAGGAGCAGGACAAATCCCTGACTGGGTTCTGTGGCTGGAGCACTGGAAGAGAAAAGCAGAGCAAGGCCTGCATCCCGACCCCAGACCTCAGCAGGAGTGCCAGGCAGCCGGACATGGGAAAGGATAAAGCTGAGTTGGGGGTGTGTGTGGGCCTGGATGATAAGCAAGTTGGCAATGGCACACTCTAGCTCCTCTGAAAATGTCATATATATAACAAAGGAAATGAGGAACAAACCCACATGCTATGAAATTGCCCCTGAGTTTGATCATTATTGAAGCTGGACAGCAATTTCCAATCAAAATTATTTCTCAATGAAACACTGCAATTTCCAGAAAATCTCCTTGGTCAAACTTCATGATGATCCTCAGTTTCCAAACTGACTAAGCTGCATGATGCATCCTCAGAGTCGTGTGACTTCAAACTGATTTAGAATGGAATGTTTCAAAAATGCCAATTTCTGATCAGCTCTGCTCCTTTATTGAATAAACTATTCATTATATGTTAAGCTCCAATTTCCCTAGGTACCCAAACATGTTTTCTCATAAATTGTGATTACATCAGTCTAGTTAATGGTAACCTTATAGGTGTCTGCAAAAGTTAAAGTGTCAAGAGGTTCCAGAACGAATGTTGTGAATTTCTGAATATACAATAGAGCAGGTCAAAAAATGAGGGGGGGGGGGGGGTTCATGTTCTTCTTCCCTGGTTTATTTTAATTCTAAATGTCATTGAAATGTCAACGTTTGAGCAATGTTGACCTGCTCTAATATGTAGTGTCATCTGACTGTAACTGCAACAGCTTCAATTTTCCAAAGTGAGACTCTTGGATATTTCAAACACTTGAGCCATCTTAAGGGGACCTGATTGGTGAGTAGGGAGTGGGAGTTCAGCACCTTATATGATTAAATTTTCTCCCCCCAACAACTCCAGCTTTCACAGCTGGTGTTTTTACCCTTCACTCCTAGGGTTGGTAGACTTCCAGGGGTGTGGCCAGTTTACGCGTTGTGGAGCCCTGGCAATTTGTAGCAGGAGTCTTCTGCACCTGACTGTTTTTCTCTTCAGTTAGCCCAGACTGAGCAGAGTTAATCCCTTGTCAATTTTACCTCCCTTGGAAACATGCCCAGTCGAGGTGAGGGGACCAGGCCCCTTTGGGCCCAGGGCAGCTTTTTTTAACTCTTGAATCCCTGGCCCTGTCACACAAGTATTAACATCCACAGTGATTGAATAAAGCCTTGACTTCACCCTGCCTTCTCACTGAGCAATGTGGTTAATTTGCTGTTTCTACATGCCAGAAGTAAACCATTAATAGCTCTCATATGAAAGTAAGGACACTGAGTCACATGGCCTCTGCGACCAATGTGCTGGACCAATGAAATGTTTTATTTTAAGTCAGTTTGTAGTCATGTGACTCCATGTACACCATGCAGCTAAGCAATATCTCTGGCTGAGACCTGTGCCCAAAGTGAAATTCTACCCTGACACAATTTTTTACTGAGTGTCTGTTTAACTCCCAAATGATCCCCTCCCCCCCAAAAAAAAACCTCTCAACTTTTCTCACCTTGCTTTTTCCCTCAGAGAAGCCACCTCATATTACTTTGTGAATAATTATTCTTTGTACTCTGGCTGTGACCCCCTCTTTTGCAAAGAGAAGATTATCTCAATATGCAGTGGCCATACATAGAGTTAAAAGAATTTGCAGCAGTAATTGCTGTGTGAAAATATCATTAAAACGAACAGTCAGATAAATGCTAACACATTTCAAATTATGGCTTCTCAGCTGAGTTCTGAACAATCACGGAAAAAGTAATTCTCTCTTCTGAAGGGCAGTGGCTCGTTGTCCATCTGGTAAAATATTTTCATCAGCTTTCATGAGAATGCCACAGAGATTATATTCTTTTCTGTCAATTTGTTTAATGTCAACACCTCTAGAATTTGCACATTTCACTGATTCTAGAATTATGAAGGTTTTATATGATGCCACATGCATCATATTTTATGTTGGTTGCTTCTAAGGCTTGGATTCACTTCTGATAGGACTGCTGTGCATTCTGTTTATTTCATAGAATTTCTCATTCTGGGTCCAGTTATTTAGCAGATAGTGTTTTTTATCTGTGAACCTTATAGCCTGTATCACAGCCTCTCAGTGCTCTTTTATGAGCTAGTTGCCATAGTTATCTTGATGATGAGAATGATTTCTTTGTGCCTGTAAAAATGTAAATAAAATGCTTATTCAACATGGGTGTTTAAGAAGGGGGCTCCATATAGAAAAGGTGATTTGGACTTCATTATGATGAAGCTGGGAACTAGTACATCCCAGTATTTTTAAATCAAAATAATGTGAAATGACAAAGGAATATGGTGATAGTAATGGATATTGAATGGATTTTCTTTTTATTTTCCAATTGACTCAGATGCTGTCGCATGACTATTTTGCTATTTGCCATTATAAAATATATATCTAGTGGTATTTTATTCTGGACAAAATGCCTTACATATGCTACTCAGAAATGTTAGTACGTAGTACTATGTCAAGAGCTGGATATTATATCAATATCTACTCTATTCTCTCAACAAGTGTCTAAGACCTGATCTATACTTAGAAGTTTTGGTGGCATAGCTGTGTTTGTGAAGAATGCAGGGATAAATCACAACCCTAATTGACACAAAAGGTCCTGTAAATATCCTTTTGCCCAATGACATTTCCTTGGGTTGCCCAGGTTAGTGAATCACCATATTAACTTACTGCCTTAATGACAGAAAGATTGGCTGGTGCTAGACTAGAAATAATTATGTTAAAAAAAGAATTAATTAAATTCATGGAGCACAGGTCTATCAATGGCTATTAGCCAATAGGGTCAGAGCTAGCACTTCATGCTCTGTGTAACCCTGAACCTCACCTGGCAGAAACTGGGACTGGAAGACAAGAGACGGAATACTCAATAATTGCCGTGATTTGTTCATTCCCTCTGAAGCATTTGGCACTGGCCACTTTCAGAAGATAGGATAGTGGATCAGATGGACCATTGGTCTGATCTAGTATGGCTTGTCTTATGTTCTTATTGATGTTCTTGTTCCTTGACTTTTGCCAGTTATTCTCCGACAATCTCCTGAGGGGTCTGCCAACCTCTTCTGTGCCTGGCATGTTAACACTTGTGTGACAGGGCTAGGAAATCAAGGGTTAAAAAAACTGCCCGGGGCCCAAGAGGTCCCATCCCCTCACCTACACTGGGTATCCTCCCAGGAAAAGAAACATTTAAAAGAGAGTGCCTCAGCTCAGTCTTGGCTAACTGCCAACTGCAGGAGTCAAGGGTGGCAACTCATTGTGGGTTGTATTCTTGCACAAGAGGCCAGTGTAGACAGGCAATGTTAATTTCTTGCACAAGAAAGGCCAATGGCTAAAATGGCCATCGGAGTTTTCTTGCGCAAGAAAGTGTATACACTGGCACGGATGCTTTTGCGCAAAAGTACATCTCTTGCGCAAAAGCACATGCCAGTGTAGACGCTCTCTTGTGCAAATGCTTTAAGACAAAAACTTTTGCGTTAAAAGTATTTGCACAAAATCTTGCCAGTGTAGATGTAGCCAAGTTGTTTATTAGCTGTGCGAGTACTGGTACAACACCATTCTTATCACTTTCATGAGCTGAGACTGAGGTCAAACTTGTTTATGGCTTAGTAGTTTCCCAGCTCAAGACATAGGTTAAAGCTGATAAGAGCCAGCTACTGTTTGCGCGTGCAGAGTCCCAGGCCATGTATTCAAAGGGATGGAAACTTTAATTCCGGGCTTGCTAAGTTGCAGGACCCACATATGACTTTTTTTTGTGAAAACACCCAGGACTATCACCATTGAGTGGAACTGATGTCCAGGATCACACAGCTAACCCTCTCCAACAGCTTGATATACTCCAGTTCCCAGCGTCCCCAGAAGAAGCATTTCCCTGTGGTATCCAGCTGCCCTCACTGGACACTCACAGAAATTTCCAGATAAGCTATTCCCAAAAGAACAATACACACACACAAGTGTTGTGGATTTTTTTTTTTTTGGTTTGTCTCAACTGAGTATCAGCTCTGATATACCAACAGAGCACTACAATCTATTTATAGTAAAGAAACAGCTACAGGTTCATCAACAAAGGTTAAGATTTAAGAGATAGTGAGCAAGTAAATAAGAATAGAGTACAAATTTTAAAAATGTATAACATGTTTGTCATAGTCTAAATTTAACTTTACCAGTCTAATCCCTTATGCAAAGAAGTCCATCTTATACACATTTCCTTCACATTCTTTTACCAAATTCTATGTGAGATCCTATAGTCACTATAGTATTTTCACTGCCAATTACTTTCTAGGGGTATGTCTACACTATCACCCTAGTTCGAACGAGGGTGGTTAATGTAGTCAATCGAAGTTGCATCTTGCCGGGCGCCACCATTTTTAAATCGTCGGTAGTTTGGACTCCGTGCCCGCGGCTACACGCAGCACGGAGTAGGTAGTTCAAATTAGGCTTTCTAATTTGAACTACTGTTACACTTCGTTCCACTAGAAAGCCTAATTTGAACTACCTACTCCGTGCCGCGTGTAGCCGCGGGCACAGAGTCCAAACTACTGGGGATTTAAAAATGGAGGCGCCCGACAAGATGCAAATGAAGCACAGGATATTTAAATCCCGGGCTTCATTTGCAACTTCGATTGACTACATTAACCACCCTAGTTCGAACTAGGGTGGAAGTGTAGACATACCCTAGGAAAAGGATAAAAGAGGGGTCCTTTTATACCTTCTTTTTCTCCAAAGATCATTGTCTTTGCACCCCAAAGACAGGACAACCTCCTGTGGTTTTAATCTCTGGGATCTTTTCATAATGACTTCACATTCTCATTTTGATTTGGAATTCCAATGTGTTTGGCTTCCAATGCTCCATTTTAATCAAACACAGGGACAGGTACTAGACCTGCTTTGTCCGGCAGAAAACCTATTTGCCCACTCTACAGGGTTACATAGTCTAAAACAACATAATAGGTACACATAATTCCTTATACACTATGGCTTTGTCTAGACTGTCAAGTTTTTCCACAAAAGCAGCTGATTTTGTGGAAAAACTTGCCAGCTGTCTACACTGGCGGCTTGAATTTCCACAAGAACACTGACTTCCTACTGTCTGAAATCAGTGCTTCTTGCGGAAATACTATGATGCTCCTGTTCAGACAAAAGTCCTTTTGCGCAAAGCTTTTGCACAAAAGGGCCAGTGTAGACAGCTCAGATTTGTTTTGCGCAAAAAAGCCCCGATCGTGAAAATGGCGATCAGGGCTTTTTTGCGCAAAAGTGCATCTAGATTGGCCCGGACGCTTTTCCGCAAAAAGTGTCCGTGCCAATCTAGATGCTCTTTTCCACAAATGCTTTTAACGGAAAATCATGCCAGTCTAGACGTAGCCTATGGCTATGTCTACACTGCAGGCTTCTTGCGCAAGAACACCTGTTCTTGCACAAAAACTTATGGAGCATCCACACTACAAGCCCGTTCTTGTGCAAGAAAGTTTATAGTAGATAGAAGAGAGGGCTTTTTGCTCAAGAGTTATTCTACTCCCCACGAGGAATAAGCCTTTTTGTGCAAGAACTCTTGCACAAAGAGGCTAGTGTGGATGGGAACAGGGGTTTCTTGTGCAAGAAACCACTATGGCTAAAATGGCCATCAAAGCTTTCTTGCACAAGAGAGCATCCACACTGCCATGGACACTCTTGCGCAAAAGCACATGGCAGTGCGAACGCCCTCTTGAGCAAGAACTTTTGTGCAAGAACTCTTGTGCAAAAAGTTCTTGTGCAAGAAGCCTGTAGAGTAGACATAGCCCATCTGTACAGACATCCTTCAATGCTTATAATGACCAATGTGACACGAACTTTCATTTAAGATCTCATATGACGGTCCTTGCAGGTCCATATTATGACAGCCATGTGTTTAGTATGGTGAGTTTGGCCTGTTAACAGCTGCTGACAGAGAGCACAAATGAGTTTTGGAGCTGCACTATAACTTTGTTTGAGGCACTGGTGTAAGCTAAACCAGCAAAATAATTCTTGCCAGCCTAAACTGCATTTCAGCTCCTAGGGTTTGCCAATATAGCTATGTTGGACCAATCTTTCTCATATAGACAATGCTTATGACTCATTTCCCCCTCTCTACCTCCTTTCTCCACCTCCCCTGCCTGTTTCCCAAGGACCTGATTCAGGAAATCCTCCCTGTTGTTCTACTTTCCTGTTGATTTCAATTAGACTACTTTTTGAGTAAGATACAATTCAGCCTGAGTGTATCTAACACAGCCTGGTCCAAATGTCAATAAGAAACTCACAGTCTATTAATATTGCATATATAAATACTTCATCTAAGAGCATGTTTTAAATGGCCACATTGAGGACACTCTTTTCTATATGTTATAATGTGTTCATGACTGGCACAATTTCTTTAAAGATACAGTTCGATTAACTTTACTCTTATGAAAAGCACTTTATTACATCTTTCAAAAGGCATATCATATCACACTGGGCTTCATCAGTTTTCCTTTGCTATGGCTTTGCCAATAAAATCCTCTCTAATTTCAGATGATGAATGTTTGTCCCCATGATAAAATATCAAATATTCTCTCTGCAACAAGTCATCTTCAATAGCAATTTTTTAAAAAGTTTTTAAAAAGTTCTTTCAGATAACATTTGACTCTGCAATTTTCCTCCTTTGGTCTAAGGAGGAAAACTTGAAAATATTACAGCACACTAAGTCATTAATCATGGATAGGGGACATTTGGCTGACACATTTAACTATACCTGTTCTATTAATAATCAAACATGCCAAAAGATGTTGTTACACTCAGGTATTAATCAGAAGTCAGGATAGCTCTATATAAGTTCACTAAAACTGATGAAGGAACTACAGTGCTAGATTAATGGAGAGTCAGTGTGAGATACAGAAGCATGACATGCATCTGCCAGTGAGTCTTAGCCCTGGTGAGAAGAGATGATAAGGATATTGTTGTAGAAGAGGCAACTGTATTTAATAGCCACTATTGCAACTCTGGCTTACAGAGCCATGCAAATGGCCCTAAAATGCATCAATATCAGGAAATGGAGGAACCTCCTTAACTGCTGCCTTGCTGCTCTGTCTGTCTCAACTCATCTTTGACAAATTTGAACAAAATGGAAGGGATATAAAGCATCATGCTTTGAGGCTTAAGACTTAAACTAATATCTAGCCATTAGTTCAGTGGTCACCAACCAGTAGATCAGGATCTACCAGTAGATCTTGGAGCCTCTGACAGGTGATCCTGACTGGTTGGGCTGGGAGGCTATCAATCACTGGCATTTCAGCTGCCCCTCCACCCACTGCCCTGCTGCTCCTGACCAGAGCCTCCAAGCTGCTCCCTTGGAGCCTCCTGCTTGTTGTGCTGGGTGGGGGAGACAGAAGGAAAAGGCACTAATATCACTCTGTCCCTCCTCTCCTATACCCCATCTTCCCAGAGTGAGGGGGCAGGGCCTTGCCGAAGGAAAGGGACAGGGGTATTTGGTTTTGAGGTAGATGCTGGTCTGACAAAATCAAAATGTGATTTTGTGCTTTAAAAAGTTGGAGACCACTGCATTAGTTGTTTCTAACCTATATTCCTAGGGACCAATAACCCCACCCCTGACTACTGCAGGGCTCCTTTGAAGCTTCCTTTGCAGCATCTGAGGCTTACCACAGTCAGAGGCAGGATTCCAGAGTAGATCGAATACCTGTCTGATCTAGTCTGGCAAATCATATGTTCCAGATCCACCTGTACATTTTTAGAAATGGACTCTGAAGAGTGGAGGCTTGAAAGGTCCTAAAGCACAGGTTTATCACAGACAGAGAAGAAAACCAAGGAAAACATTTTAGTGAAGACTTTACAAAGTATTAGCAAGTTCAGCTCCTCCCAGGCTAATGACCGTGGGGTATGTCTACACTACAGGCTTCTTGCACAAAAACGCATCCACACTGCAAAAGTGCATTGAAAAAGTGATGCATTTTTGTGCAAGAGAGCATCCAGACTCTCTTGAAAGAAAGTGATGATAGCTATTAACAGAATGGCCACAAGGGTACTGGTTCTTTTTTCAGTAGGTGTTTTTTGCGCAAAAAGAAGCGGTTCCCGGTCCACAAACACTTTTTTGCACAAGAGCTTTTGCGCAAAAAGGAGTTATTCCTCATAGAAAGAGGAATAACTCTTGTGCAAAACCCCCTCCATTCTGTCGATTTTCTTGCACAAAAATGCGCTTGAGGTGTGGACGCTCCATGAGTTTTTGCGCAAAAACTCTTCAGTCTAGATGTAGCCCATGTGTTTACTTCACCACGTGAGTTTTCTCCTATTTCTCACACCCAGTCTAATAAAAATGACAGCACATTTTAAAGCCTGCTGATTGATTTATCAGGCTTTACATGAAAAGCCTAAGGAAAGACACTGAGGAATAATTATGATATATTTGAAAATACATTTCCTTTAAGTAATACACCTTGTCACTATTTGCAGTGAAACATCCTAGACAAATTTCTACAAATTTATATTCAATCCAGCTGAGTAGCGCAAGTTGCATATCTTAATTCAACTTTGTCCTATAGTGTAGACGTGCTCTGATGGAATGGCTGCCTTCTTTCCTGTACTCATAACCTTCCTGCTACACTTGTGTCAGCCTATGTTATCTTGCAGCTGTGCTCAGTGAGAGTCATTAGAACAGCAACTACTAGCAGTTACCCTATGCTCTCCTTTGATGAAAGGTCCATCATTGTGTCAGACATTGTTAATTGTCTGATGCTGTGACGTAGTTCCCAGTGGAACTATCAATTGCAACAAGATACAATGGCAGGATTCACTGTTTAGAAGCAGGACATGGCTCTTCTAGTTACTGCTTGTTATTTGGCCAGTCAGTACATTGGCACTGGGATATCATCTCGTGTGTTTGGAATAATGTGGAAGTTGTGAGTTCTGAGCAATAAAATTCAAGGTTTGTTTGTGTGTGTGTGGGGGGGGGAGGGGTTGGCGAAATATACAGAATAGATTTCAGTATACCTGCAACATCTCATCAGACTCCCTATGCTTACAATCTTGTATTTGGCTATATAGCAAAGTTTACAGGGACTACATGTGCTATTTGCAGAAAGCAGAGGGACAAACATATTTATAAGCATTATTTTCTTTCCTGGAAGGCAACCTTTACACTACATTGATTTTCTCTTTAGTTAATACTTAGGTAGCATCCTATTTTTCTACAAAACAATATCCACCATTAATTCTCCTACACATTTTCCATAAATACATGCAACTAAAAATGTGATAAATGTGTAGAAACCAATGCTTGCTTCAAAATGGTGAGCAAATGAACGTTCTGATTTTTCTGGTATCCCTTCCAGTTTCTGTGTGCTCAGTGGAAATATGGAGAGATTACTATATTCAACATATACCATTTTTTGTTACCTAGCCTCAAAGGAACAAGTCATATAGGAAAATCCTACATTGATAGTTCTGCAATAAGGATGTAAAAAAAAAATAGAGATGACTCAACGGAAGTTTCCCTCTTTTATTTGGTCCCTCCTCTTTTTACTGTCCTGTAGTCAGTAGTGTTACCTTTTAAAAAGTCCAAAGAAAAGTAACACTGACTCATAAGGAAGCCTGGTCATCTTTTAGAATCTCTGTAGCCTTCTCAGAACAGGCTGACACTGATGAATAGCAATGGAACCAGCAATTTCATCAAAGAAAGATGACCCCACGCCATGGTATGTAGCCCAACCCTGTCTTAAAAGTACTTGGACCTCAGGTGTCTAACTATGTTTGGAGATCTGGATTTTTCTTTTTAAATCGTCTCTTTCTATGTCTCACTCTCTCTGGCCCACTGACTACGTACGAATTTATTCATGCTGAGACAGGCATAGCGCCAGAGGGCGAGTCAGGAGGAGTGTCCTTGGGCCACTGCAAAAGGTGGGAGATGGTGGCTCCTGTCCCTGGCTCCAATTTCTTTTTCATTATTTATCCACTATGGAACAGTTTCAATAGGAGAGATTGAGGGATCTACCCATCAGGCTGCCTTGCTCAATGGTTAGAGCATTTTCCTGAGAGCTGAGATGCCCCTTTTCAAACATTTCTCCCCCTCTGGCAGAAAGGAGTGATTTGAACTTGTCTCCCCTACATCCTAGATGAAAGCTCTACCTAATGGACTAAAAGTTACAGGTTGGGCATTACTTCCACTTTCTCCTCCAGTGTAATTTTCAATGGGACCCAGTCCAGCAGGCTTCTAAGTACACCGACCAGATCAGTCTCCACAGCTCAGTTGGGTGGCCAAAAGCCTTTCTTCTCCCCACATTCATGAATCACCCTGGGGCTTAGGTCATAGATAGAAGTTTAGATGCCTAGAAGAAGAAAGCAGTTCACATGCTTAGAGGAAGAAGCATAGGCATCTTACTCTGTAAACTTAGGAGCTGAGTGAGTTTAGATGTTAGTAGTGTTCAAAAGGAGTTTTGTGCATTGCAGTGATATTGAAACTGGGACTCAGTGCGTAACCCCTTTACAGTTTTCAGGCCTTAAAAACAAATTCTTCACCTAGCCCTAGGAATGATATTAGCAATTTCTTTGAATCCCACCTTCAAGCGACCTTGAGTGAAGTTTCCATGTGTTTACTGCTGCTGCTCCACACCACATGTAAGGAATGAGATATTCTGATAGTTATTGAATAATGATTTCCCACAGTGTGGAAGAAACACCTGCCCAGTTGGGTACAGTATATAGATTTACTCCAGGGTGTCACAAACTGATCAGCACAGAGCTACTTAGCACAGGTGTTTCTGTAATTTTGATTAATAGGAAAAACACACGATCTTCAATAACTCTGAGATTCACCATTCTACCTTTCTGATGCTCTGGAGATTGTAACATCAAACATGAGAACACTGGCTGTCTTCCTAAATTGCTAATCTCTTTTAGAGACTGTCCTACTTGTTTGCATGTGTTCTCATGTTAGCCAGGTCTATCATGAGACTCTCCCATGCAGAGCCCATGTGTAATGAGACAAAGCCCTAAGGCCAAGAAGGTCACAGAGTCCTCCAGGAGGCCAGAATGGCTGTGGAGGAATAAGCCAATCAGGAGCCTGGAGGAACTACAAAAGGAGCTGCAGGACTAGAGGCAGCTCAGTTGCAGCCCAGACCTGGAAGAGAGAAGGTCAAGGGGGCTGGTTAGTAGAACCAAGGCCAGCTCAGAATGGGGAGCTGTTAGAACACTGTCTCCAGGAGGAGAAGTCCTGAAGACACCACTCTTTTACTGAGTGGGGACTCAGATTGAAAGGATGAATTCAGAGAGAGGGTACCGGGATTGGCCTTGTTAGAAGTATACCCTGGAAGAGGTTTGTGATTTCACACGAGGCTGTGAGACTCAGCCAGAGGGCCAAAGAGCTGCAAGGCTTTTTAAAACCGAGGCAGTGCAGGAACCCGCACTTGGCAAAATGCGGGCACACACCATGTAACTACATCCATACTGACACTGCAGTTGCACATTGGATTCACATGTGTCTGGATTCACGTGTGCATATCCCATTGTCCTTAGCCCTCTCATGATGTGGAGCAGCCACTTGTGCTAGAACTTTTCTGTCTTGCTCTCATACCAGCATGTTTTCAGCCTTCCATATTGTACAACCAGCTCCGCTTCTGCCCACACCAACCCATGGATGAGATATGGATCCATTTGACCAACTGCTGCTTTTTGTGAGCATGAGCCCAGAATAACTGTTTGGCAAGATGCTGGATGGTATTTTGGAACAAGTTTCTGAAATGAAGAAGGTGAAGGAGTCTTAAAGGGGTGGATCCATTTGAGGGTTGACAATCCTCCAGGATTGTACTAGAGTCTCCAGTAACTAAAAATTAATGTTTAATGAAAGAACATGTCATGTGATGAAACTTCCAGGAATACAGCCAACCAAAACTGGCAGCCTTAGTCCAATAATGGCAGATGGGAGAAAAATTATTTTCCAGGTGTGTAGCTGCTTTCTGGTACAGCATAACAAGAAGAGCCTGATGAGACCACATTTTTCTGGAGACCTGGGACGGCTAGCAGTAGCTCCAGAACTTCCTCATGAGGAGACAGATAGTGCTGAATCAGTACAAGGAGCATGCCCTGACCTACCTGTACCAGGACAGTCAATTGAGGGAAGTCTTATCAGTGCAGATGTGGGTTGCTATTGTGCCTTGTAAGCTGGCTATCCCAGTCAGTTACATAGCCATTGCTAACCAATTTGGTGTGGTTAAGTGAACTCTGAGGGTTGTGATGATCGAGGTTTGCCAGGTGATTGTTACAGTGTGGTTGACACTAGGGCTGTGTCCAGACTCCATGCCTCCGTCGACGGAGGCATGTAGATTAGCCAGCTCGGAAGAGGGAAATGAAGCCGCGATTAAAATAATCGCGGCTTCATTTAAATTTAAATAGCTGCCCCGATCTGCCGATCAGCTGTTTGTCGGCAGATCGGGAGAGTCTGGACGCGATGCCCCGACAAAGAAGCCTTTCTTCATCGACACAGGTAAACCTGGTTTCACGAGGCTTACCTGTGCCGATGAAGAAAGGCTTCTTTGTCGGGGCATCGCGTCCAGACTCTCCCGATCTGCCGACAAACAGCTGATCGGCAGATCGGGGCAGCCATTTAAATTTAAATGAAGCCGCGATTATTTTAATCGCGGCTTCATTTCCCTCTTCCGAGCTGGCTAATCTACATGCCTCCGTCGACGGAGGCATGGAGTCTGGACACAGCCTAGGTGTGTGACAGAAATGGTAGTCAGTTTTCAGAGAATGGGATTTCCCAAGTACAGTAGGATGATTGATGCTACACATGTGCCTATAATTTGTCTGCCACAGGAAGCAAGAGGGTAAACTGCAGAGGGAATTATTCTATCATTCTTCTGGCCTGGGTGAACCACAGTGATAGGTTCATAAACAAAATGTGAATAGCACTGGAAAAGTGATTGACATGAGGGTTTTCAAGAGATCGGAACTGTACGTTGGGAGAAGCTGGGGCATTATTTTATCCTAATAATATTTTTGTCAACAAAGTTTTGGTTCCTGCAGTTCCACTGGGGGACCCTATATATCTTCTGCCAGCATTGTCCATGAAACCATATCCTAACAATACAGAATCTGCTACAAGAAGGTATTGTTACATGCTCAGCAGTTGGAGAGCATGGTTGTGGAGAGCGTGTCTTTGGCAGCCTGAAGGCAAGGTGATGCAATTGACCCTTTGGTGTCAGTATGGCCAATGCTGTCCATATGAATGTGACCTATTACGCCCTCCACAACATCTATGAGGATGCAAGTAAAAATTTTGAATGGCACGATTGGTTTGGAGGCCAGGCGCATGCAACCAGAAATTGCACCTTTCTACTCTGGTTCCATGTGGCATGCCAGTAAACAAAGGGATGTTGTCTGTGCCCACATGTTTGCACGTCAGAGTGAAATTAATGAAATCTGAAGATGTTGTTGCCCTACACTGTTAATAAATATTATGTCTTTTCCCATCAGTTACCAATGCATGTCTTTGTTTATGGATATAATGCAGTGGGCCTTTGCCACCTCAAAGCCCAGCACAGATTATGGATTCAAACCCAGTGAGGCTGTGGATGGCAATTGCCTACAATAAGCTGTGCTCCCATTGCTCCCCCATCATCCAGCAACTCCTGCATGCTTGCATGGTTGGACAGGATGGAAAGAGCACCATAGTGTGGGGGGTTATGCTGCCCCAGTACCCAGCAAAAACTGGGTGTTCTCTTTATGGGTGACTGAATCCCAATATACACTGGTGATCTGAGTACTGGGCTGATAGATCCATCACCTGAGAAGATCATGGTTTTAGATGTAGTCATCACACAGAGTTCCATAGGTCTCCAGTGACTGGAGCATTGTATGGACTTCAGGTGTCATTCCTTCCTCAATGATACTAAGCCCCTTAATTCTGATCCCTTACAACTCTACCTGTCCACACCACATAGAACATAATTCACAAATTCAATTAGTGAAAAATAAAAACTTTAATTGTAATATGGGGTGGAGGTAAGACATATACAGGTATGCTTTACAGCACTAACTCAACATAACCCAAACACTACAGATATGAGATAACAAATAATGAATTTCACAACAGAAATTTGGAATAAGGGAACCAAAACACGCAAGTAGGAAAGATAGGGAAAAATAACATCTGCTTATCTATTGTCCAATTAAGCATAAGTGCAAAGTAACTTTGAAAGGAATAAAACTATAAACAAGTTAGGAAGTTTCAACTGTGAACACCAAAACCCAGTCAGATATATAAAATACAGGGAACATGCCAATAAAAACCAAATGTGCAATAAAGGTCAAGTGCAATATTACTTTGTTGTTTACGTTTTCTGCCCTTTCAATATACCTTTGAACTTGTACTATATTGCATGTGTACTGTTATTTTTATTGAGGCTTACCCTGTACTTCATTTTTCTTACACTAGTTATGCACATTGCTGAAAGTAACACACTTTGTTATTTTATGGTTTTTCCCCTCTTAAAGCATGGAACTGTAAACTGTGCACATAAGAAACCCATCGGACATGAAATACAAAGGAAGCCCAAATAATAATTTTTCTGCAAAATGAAATTTCAACATTACGCTGAAAGGGATTACACCAGAAATAACATCATGTGCATCTGTAAACTAACCACATGAAATACTTTGAGCACATATACAATGCAGGGAAAACCCTAATCAAGGGTAACTAATAAAAAAGGAAGTGCAACAGCAGTATACATTGCTTATGTCAATGTATACATATCTCTAAGAAACAACCAACTCTGATATCAATATAATTCTCTGTTAACTTGAAAATCTTATAAAGCAAAGAGAGGCAAGTGCATATGGCAGACAACCCAGTCTGTATTTAAAGCATAAAAAAGTGAAGACTTTTTTTAAAAATAGAGAAGTACAGATAGAACAGAAATAAGTGGGTGTGCATCTGTCATTATGGCAAGAAAGCATTTCAACAGTCCAGACTTTCCACATCCACCATACTGCACTGAAGTAGTAGTGTAACAGATGCTGGTTGTGGCACTTCTAGTCCCCTTACTCTCAAGATCCTGCCAGGATCTCCTTGTATAGGGCTGCACAAGGATTGATGTTCAGATATGAAGTTCAAAGGGAGTCAAATGTTCTCCAAACCCTAAAGTGGTTCCAAGATGTGAAGTGATGAAGGATACTCCGGTTGACCAGCTACATGAATCTGGAAAGAGACACACAAAGTAGTTGACTCAGGCGCTCCCATTTTGGGAAGCTGTGGAGCTCTGAGTAGAACTTGCTGAACCACCCTGGTGGCTTGCATAGTGATGATCTGCTCCAGGAACAGCCTTTTGTGGCCACTGTTTCTCCTCTCCTCTTGAAGGAAAAGTCCCAACATTCTTCCCTTTTGTGGGATGTGCCTTTTTTGGGGCCTCCGGAAAGCAAGAAGGTCCTTACTCCTTTGGGCCACCAGTTGAAATAGCTATTCCATACTCCTCTTTTTCCAGACTCTCTGCTGGCCACTGGTAGTGTCCATTGTATTGGATAGGAACCCTGGCTCTGCATATGTTAAAGTGCCTACCAAATGAAGAAAACACACAGTATGTTAACTGCATTATTATGTAGGAATAAATGAATAATCATAAAAACCCCAATAAAATAATTTTTAATACTGCACATAAGACCACAATTGGCCATACTGAAACTATTTCATTGTTCCTCATGAGCAGCCATTTTCATTTTTGGTACAGGGAGAATGAGGCAAACATGGTTTTGGTAACTAACATTTTTTTTAATCATGAAAAATATTTGTAATTCTGGAATTTGTTTTGTAAGGGAAGAGTGAAATCCTTTCTAATGCACACTCAACTATGGTGGATCTTACTTTTGTTACAGGGCAGGTACACCCTTGGAGAACAGAAATATTTTTTTAAATAATACCAACACGAATAAAGGAAATTTTGCTTGAGACAAATTTTGGGATCCTATCAATTTATGATAGGAACCGATTCTGGAAATACTTATCATTGAGTGAATTGACATAGAGAGCTCCCACGGTGGTTCAAGAAAATGTTATCTCCCAAGAAATCTGCAAAATCATCTCAGATTTCTGATCCATGAAAAAGTTTCAGACATAATGTTCCATGACTGGAGTGAAATCACAATGAAAATTGACAAATTTTTGCAGTTGCATGCATACTATCACTGGTAGCACAAGGTATGTCTACACTGCAGGGCAAAAGTAGAATTAAGATATGCAACTTCAGCTAAGTCAACTGCATAGAAGAAGTCAAAATAGCTTAATTCGGTTTTTTACGCTGTCTATACAGCAGAAAGTCAAAGGAAGAATACTCTTCCTTCAACTTCCCTTACTCCTCATGAAATGAGTGTTTCAGGAGTCAGAATAAGAAGTCCTCCATCCTGACATTATTTCAAAATAATGGCTTGCTGTGTGGATGTGCATTTTTTTATTTTGAAATATTGTCAGTTATTCCAAAATAACACTGCTGTGTAGATGTATCCAGAAAGAAGAAGCATTAAGAAATTGTTCACTATAGAGATCTGTGATTAACTGGCATAATATTAACAAGGTAGAAGAAACACAAACCAAAGTAGGGGAAGAACAGCTTAAAGAATGTTTACAGATATTGGGTCTATTCAATCACCACCGCCTGATGAAATTCATCATAGGATAGTTAAGGAACTGGTTGAAGCAATCTTAGAACCAGTAGCAATTATTTTTGTTCTCCTTTTTTAAAATATAGGTACTATATTTGGCCTTCTCCAATTATCTGGGACCCATTTTCTTCTCCTTGGTTCACAAAGAGGTCCTGGCTAATTATAGACAAAGCAGTCTAACTTCAATACCTGGAAAGATACTGGAACAAACTATTACATAATCAGTTTTTAAGCACCTACATGATAGTAGGATTATAAAAAATGCCCTGCATGGATTTGTCAAGAACACAAAGGTGGGAAGGTGTACCTAAGACAATCCTATGGAGATCAGTAGGAGAATGGATTAGAGAATATGCTTATGAAATTTGTGGATGACAACAAGCTGGGGAGCATTGAAAGCACTTGGGAAGATCAGATTAGAATTATAAATTTGAGAATCTGTCTAAATTCAATAAAATGAAATTATGAAGTCTATGCAGTCAGAAGTGGCCAATACAACCATCTAGTCTGACCACCTGCATATTTCAGGCCACAGAGAGCTTCACAAATCCACTTTTGTAACAGACCCTAATCCAATCATGGTTTAAAGACTTCGATTTGCAGAGAATCCACCACTTACACTAGTTTAAACCTGCAAGTGATCGACGCCCTAACATGTAGAGGAAGATGAAAAAAACCCAGGGTCTCTGCCAATCTGACTGAAGGGAAAATCCCCTCCTGACCCCAAATATGGTGATCAGATAGCTCCTGAGCATATGTACAAGACCCACCAGCCAGATAGCAGGGAAAAAATTATCTGTAGTAACCCAGAATCCTCCCCTTCTTTATCACTGGCCATTGGGGATATATTTTGCTGGCAGCTGCAGATTTGCTTTATGCCATTGTATACAGTGTCATCATAATATCCACTTCAAAATGTATCCAGCCTTTCAAGCTTAAGTCTTGAAGACAGTTAGGGTTTTTTTTCCACCGCTGCTCCCCTAATCAATGAAGATAAGTAATGTGCCACAAATAGCAAGCAAAATCAAATGCACAATTACAAAACAGAATAACTTGCGAGGTAGTAGTAATGCAGAAAGTTATCTGGGGATTATAGTGGATCACAAATTGAATATGTGTTAACAATGTGATGTAGTTATGAAAAAAGCTAATATAATTCTGGGATGCGTTAACATGAGTGTTGTATGTAAGACATGAGAGGTAATTATCCCATCTACTTGTCACTGGTGAAATCTCAGTTGGAGTACTGAACTCAGTTCTGGGGACACTACACTTTAGTAAATATATGAATACATTAGAGAAAGCCCCAAGGAGAGCAAAAATGACAAAAGGTTTAGAAAACCTTAAACAAAAAGTTAAAAAAAAGGATCACGTTCAGTCTTGAGAAAAGGCTATTGAATTGGGATCTGATACTATTCTAATATGGTAAGGGCTTTTCTAAAATGGTGATTATTGATTGTTCTCCATGTCCACTGAAGGCAGGACAACAAGTAAAGGGCTTCATCTGCTGCAAAAGTGATATTTGAATTAGATATGAGGAAAAAAAGCTCTCTATCCACAAAGGTAATTAAGCACTAGAATGGGCTTCCAAGTGAGGTTGTGGAATCCCCATCAATGGAGTTTTTAAGAACAGGTTATACAATTATCTATCATGGATTGTCCAGGTTTACTTGGTCCTTCTTCAGCACAAGGGGCTATACCTGAGGACCTACTAAGATCACTTCAATCCATTTCTATGATTCTATTACCTTTCCTCCCCCAGCCTCCATGTGGAATCCAAATTTCCAAGATGGAAAAAAGAAGAAAAAAACAGTGTTTTGGTTTTGGCAACCATTTTGGATGCTTCGTGGCAGCTGCAGCAACAGGTGTGAGGAAAGTAACATATGAGGGGCTGATGTGCATCAGTCACAGTCTACTATAAACACACATCCTCCAAGCATGAAAAACCCTCCTCCAGGACAATTAAGTTATTGTCATAACCCACAAATCCTGTCCTAAGGACACAAGGACAAGTTCATGTACATCAAAAATGCATGATGGCTTGGCTCTTACCTGGCTACAGGCCATTGCCCTGTTCCTGCTCCATACTCTCTTAGAATCATAAGATTGGAAGACACCTCAGAAGGATATAGAGTTCAGTCTTCTGCTAAATCGTCCCAACTAAATCATCCCAGCCAGGGCTTTCTCAAACAAGGACTTAAAAACCTCTAGGGATGAAGAGTCCACCATCTCCCAAGGCAACTCATTCCAGTGCTTTACTATCCTCCTAGTGAAACAGTTTTTCTCCTAATATCCAATCTAGACTTCCCCCACTGCAACTTGAGACCATTTCTCATCTTTCTGTCATCTGTCACTGCTGAGAACAGTCTCTCTCCATTCCAGCTGGAATCCCCCTTCAGGTACTAGAAGGCTACTATCAAATCCCCCCTCACTCTTCTCTTCTGTAGACTAAATAAGCCCAAATCCCTCAGCCTCTCCTCTGACCTCCTTATCATTTTTGTTGTACTCCGCTGGACTCTCTCCACTGCATCACATCTTTTCTGTAATCCCTTTCTTTAGATTCTGTCTCCACAATCTGGTTCATGTTTCCATCCTGAGATTAATCTAGAAAGAATCCTTCAGAAACATTCTCAGACTCATCCTGCTGGGTGACCTGCTGGGACATTAGACTCTGTGGACAGCACAGGAGAATGCATTTTCCCTGCCACCCTCTGCTGAAGACGTGTGGGAGTGACAATGGAGTACTACCTAGACTTGCATGTAATTCTCCACATCATGGACTGGGCAGATACAGAAGTGGGTTAGATGGTGATTTCTGGTAATACTCCCACTCCAAGGAAGGCACACTATTTCACATTCAACATGCCACAACATTCAAGCACTCCTGCTTTGGATAGGAAGTAGTCTGGACAAAATAATGTACTGGGGGCCAAAAGGGAGGTACCACTTTCTGCAGCTCCCATTGGCTGGAAATGGTGACCCTGAGTCACTGGGAGTTCCAAAGGGCGGTGCCTACAGTGGTCAATTTCAGCAAAATATCTCACAGCCTACAATCACATTATCCTGATAGTCCATGTGTAGGCTGCAGGTTTCCCACCACTGATTTAAATCCTAAAATTCCCCTTAATCATCAGGAAATTCACAGGTTGCTTTCATATGGGAAGTGACTTTCTAGGAAGTAGCAGTGCAGAAAGGGATGTAGTGGTTATAGTGGACCACAAGATAAATATGAGTCAAAAGTGTGACACTGTTTCAAAAAAAGCAAACATGATTCTGGGATGCATTACCAAGAGTGATGTGAGCAAGACATGAGAAATGATTCTTCTGCTCTACTCTGCACTGATTAGGCCTCAGTTGGAGTAATGTGTCCAGTTTTGGACACCACATTTCAAGAAAGATGTGGAGAAATTGAAGAAGGTCCAGAGAAGAGCAACACAAATATTAAATGATCTGTGAGGGAAGAGTGAAAGAACTGGGATTGTTTAGTTTAGAAAAGACATGACTGAGAGGGGACATGATATCAGTTTTCAAGTGTTACAAAGAGGAGAGAGAAAAATAGTTTCCCTCTGATGATAGGACAAAAAGCAATGGGCTTAAATTGCAGCAAGGGAGTTTTAGGTTGGACTTTAGGAAAAAGTTACTAACTGTCAGGGTGGTTAAACACTGGAATAAATTGCCAGTAGAGGTTGTGGAATCTCCATCACTGGAGATATTTAAGAACAGGTTGGATAGACATCTATCAGGGATGATCTAGATGGTGTTTGGTACTGCCATGAGGGCAGAGGACTGGACTTGATGATCTCTTGAGGTCCCTTCCAGTTCTAGTGTTCTATGATTTTATCATTCTATGATATCCCATCTCACTATAGACAATTCCTATGGCAGTAACCCTCCCACCCCCACTGTATCACTAGTGAGACAATCCACACAATTTTGCAATAAATTGATGCAGATTAGCTCCTCAGTGCGCTCACATATGGGATAAGCACAAATCCTGATTCCGTTACATGATCACAATTCTGCAATTAGCTCCTTACATAATCATAACATCAAATTAATTCCCATCTCCTTAGCTTATAGATACACCCCTTACCTAGTGCCTCAACCATTCAGCACAACCACAACTCATATACTGAATGCTGTCATACCTCGGTGTTCTGTATCTCAGTACCTTCTGTGGTCTGAACTGTCAGTGTCAGCGTCGTCTGGTCCAGATCATCCTGGTGTGCTCCTGACAGGACCTCTACCCTGTCAGTGACGATAAACTTTCAGTTGCATGTTTAACCATCAGTACTCCCTTTATCTAGAGGGTTAGACCCCGTGCACTTGGGTCAACATGGGAGATCTCTGAGAGGCCCTGGAAATGACAGATGCAGGCAAGGTTTGAAATCAATCGAGCAGGTTTATTGTCAAATGCGAAGCTCTAACAGTTGATAACAGAGATCAGTACAATGATACACCACTGTGCATTATGGCCCACGTTGAAAAGTACCAACACTGGGCAGGCCTATTGCCATATAACAGATATTAACAGCAGTCAGTCAGAGTTAAGCTACTGTGCATTCTGTAAGTTTAGGCAATGACACCTGCCGTTCAGGTGCCTAGTGCGCCCCGCCAAGGTCGGCTGGAAAGCACCCTTTGTGGTGTCCTTTTATAGACAGGTACAGACAACTTACATCATTTCTTTATATACCAGGTTGCCACCCTCTGTTGCCTAGTTGTCACCCCTTACCTTGTGCAAGAGGGGCTTACCTTCTATTTGTCATCCTGTCAGTTCCGACCTGGTCCTGAACCTAGGTCGGTATGTGCATTAGTTTTGGAGGAGTCTTTGTACCAAGACATTGCTTATTAAGATGTTCCATTACTCCCTTTGGCTTACAGTCTGTACTTGGTACTTCCCTGTGTCCTTCCATGCTTCACCTAACTTACACAACTACACAGTTAGCGGTAGGGCCTCTTTCTCGGCGCCTGTGTTCCTGAACCAAAGTCTTGCTCACTAGATTCTAGGGCTGTTGCTGCTTTCATGTTACAGGCCTCTATTCAGGCCCACTTACTACATGTTACTGACCCTCAACTTACTACGAATGCAGCTGCAGTGCATGTATATAAATCCTAATGAATACTGCCAGTTCTAGAGGGCAGAGCCAAGGTTATATTGGTATGTGCCTTAACGCTGCATTTCCTGATTTTCTGAAGTTTGAGCTTTGCTTGACATTCCGGCAGGACATGAGCTGTCCCTTTGAAACCTTATCTCGGTGTTAACAAAGGTTTTGGGTTTGTTTTTTTTTTTTTTTTAAAGCTTATACATTTCATTGAATAATAATTTCACCCTTTCATTTTGCTGGTCTGTGTGAACAGCACTTGAGCACCAGTAACTGTCCTAGAATTCCTGGGAGAAGACTGAAACCCAGAGAAAAACAGACCAAGTTGTCGCACTGTCAGGAGTCAGAGAATGATGGCTGTTTTATTCAATGTGCCAATATTCCTCAGAAGCAGGTAAGCAGAGAGAAAGAAAAGCACTCACTGAGAAGCATGATTAGTCTCCTACCCTTCAAGAAAATTGTTATACTCAAGGCCTTGCATTTTAGTGCCACTTTTTGTTCTGATTTTAAAGGTACAGATTAATTGCTCTAATTTGGGCAGTAAATAAGCCATTAGCCTGGCTAGCTCTAACAAATGTCTCTAATTTAAGGACTTTCAAACACACTCCAATTGCCCACGTATTTCTGCTTACCCAGGCTGCAAAAGTTAGTTTGTGTATTGAAGTGTAGCACAGCCTTCAGACAGTGCCTTAGGGACAGTTTCTCTGCTGTGCCCAGATTTCAGTGTGGAACATCCTGGAACTGGTTCTGGCTCTCTAGTAGGGCTAGTGGAAATTTTTCTGCTTAAACTGCTTTGAATGGGGAATTGGGTTTTTAACTGAATGACATTTTTTTCATAAAAAAGGCTTTGCTTTCAAGTTTTTGTCAAAAACAAATGCCCCCAAAGTATAACATTTTCAGCCAAAAACCAAAATGAACAGTTAGGAATTGAAATTTGACATTCTCACATCAAAATGCTTGCTCTCAGGCTAGTTAGACATGACATTGCTTCCTTCTGAGCCACAATACCACCTCACGGGGGCTGAAATCACCATTGCCCTTGGAGACATAACCATCTGGCACAAGTCAGAGAAGCAGAGACATGGGGATAGAAGCATAGCAACTGACTCCATCATTTCTGTGTCATCTGAGGAATCCTAATACCTGTCTACACTAAACTCCCTCATCAAGCAACCCTACACAACTTCAGCTATGTAATTTAAGTAGCTGAAGTCAATGTACTTACCACTGTGGTAAAGCCAGCATGGGCTGATTTCCCGTTGACTCCGGCAACTCTTCTCATCCTGGTGGAGTACCAGAATCAATAGGGGAGTGCTTGTAAATTGATTTATCACATCTAATGAGACGATAAATCGACTGCTGATGCATCGATTGCTGCAGCATCGATGTACCGTGTAGTAGAGACAAGGGCCCAGACAATTTTCAACTGCTTTTACATTGCCTGAATAGCTCAAAAAGAATGAATGAGGGCAATTAATTTGCCTCTTAAACTTTGGAAGCATCACAGATTTTTCTACACATCAACCTAATTTCTCCTGCTTGGCATTGGGAACAGAATCAAAATCAACTCCCACTCCAGGCAGTGGAACCAGAGGTCGAGGAAACTATACATAGTCTCTGACACCTTATCTTACCTCCCTGGATAATAAAAGAGAATGCCAATCCTGGACCTGAAAAGAAAAAGACATGTATATGTAGCATTAATTTCACTGAGTCCTTTACTTGTATCATGAGAGTCTGGCAGCAATTATAAAAGATTTTTAATAAAAGGATATTTTTTCCCTGATACAGACTGTATACAACCCAGGGTGGGAGTAATATTTCATCCCAGTTTAAGTCACATGTTGAAAGCATACCATCTGAATCCTCCTTCTGCTTCTATTATAATTTATTTTGTTCATAGCTTTTGGTGAACCATGTGGGCTGAAGCATTATGGCTTTTCAATATCTCACTAAATATATTTGGAATGCCTAATTGAAGCTTAACCTTCAGTTTGTTCAATAAATATATTCTCAATCTAATAGTTCTGAAAAAAAATTCTGGTCAAGGTCTTATTTAGCTAGTTTTGTTTGCCTTTAAAGACAGAGAGCATGAAGGCACTGCAGTGAATTGCTATAACAGAGAAACAACGAGGTAAAAGACAATTTTCATGATTTTTTCTTTACACTGCAATTATATCAGCACACTTGACAATGACATAAACAAATAGTACAAATGAAGCCATTAATTTGTTTCCTATCTACACACTTTTAATTAGACACATTTAATTAGATTCGGGTACAATTTCTCAAGAAGATTTTGCAACACATATTTAAGCTAGTCTTCTACAAGGAGAGGTATTTATCTTCATTTATTAAAAGAAACAACTAAGTACAATGGTACTAGACTGTTCATGATAAACATGGCTGTCAAAAATAATTTTTATTACCAAATTTATTAGAAAACAAAGTTATCTCCAGGTTCATTAGTTATTAAGCTTTTGCTGTTTTAATTGTTATAATAAATATACTGACATATTTAATATAGTCACTAATTTTTTATGACAGATCATTTTTATAGCTAGCAATAAATGTCCCTAAATATCCTGATGTATTTCCCTGTCCATTTTTTGTCTCTAACATTTGTTTTGAAAATTTAATGTAAAAGTAGGCAAAAAATGTAAGATATTTACAATATGTCAGATCAAAATAAAATAAGTCATGAGTAGATGGGGACAGTGTCACAGCTACAGAAACAATAAACTCTCATCATTCTAGAATATTAAAAGAAACCATTGTCAGAACTTGTGAAAATGTTCAGGAGCCAAGTCCTCTGTTATTAGAGTGATAACTGGAACTTTGGTAAACTGTCACAAGTTATTTACCTGAGGAACATATTTCCTTTTTTCTTTGTATGAATAGTCTGCACACATTGCATTTTTTTTACAAATGTATTCCTTATTCAGAATTATTCACTGAATAGCTTCAGGAAATATTTTTTGGTGTGTAACTCATTCACAAGCAGGTTCCCTGTGGTATTCTTTTTTTACAAATTCAAACTGTTTTTACTGGATACACTTGGATCCTGCAAATGGATTTGTCTCATGCAGAGGTCCATTGTCTTTATGGTGTTCCATGCAGGGACAAAGAGGAACCTGGGAGATTCCATTTTCAGCATCTAGTCCATAGTTAATTTCTATTTCCTGATTTGGGCACCTGATCAAATACACATTCAACTCAATGGAAGGAGACACCATTCATTTCAGAGAGCAGTCAATCAATCCTGTGATGGACATAACACTTAGAATCAGGTTACCAGGGTGAGTATTTCTTATGAATTCAAAGTATGTTGTTTGTGAGTAGTGCTCTATATGTGCATACAAATCACTGTTTCTATGAACTTTCCTCTGGACAAATGGGATTTACTTTGATTATTATATTGGAAGTTGGTGGTTGCTTAGGGGAGCAGTGATCATACCTAGATTACATTCACCATGGACCAAAAAAAAGGACAGTCCCAACAGTATTATATATACTTGGTGCTTCAAAAGGGCTTATAGTCAAAAAAATAAGGAAAATTATGAGCAAAATTGACCAGGAGGTAAGACTTTAGACAGAAAAAAGTGACTGAAATTTGGAAGCTCTTAGAAAGTGTTTTTAGAGGCAAAACCCTCCCCTCCATCATGATTCCACAATCAATAATGAGTACAACTTTGACTAAAAGCCCATCTTGATGCAGTGGTAATGTGAAGGTGGCAATAACAGATTAGAAAAGCAAAATATAACTGGAAAAAATGGGGAAATGCAAAAAAATATAAATTTAAAGTTCTGATGCATAGAAAAGGCAAAAATCTCTGTTCTACCAGGTCCAGGACAAAGATATTTTTAATATATTAAGAATGAAAAAAGCTAGTAATTGTATAGGCTCTTTATTAGCTAGAAAAGGTAAAACTGTTGATAATGATGTATCTAGAAACAAGGGCTGGAGGCCACAGCTTCAGAATGGAGGACTGTGTTCTGGAAAGCAGGGGTCACAGTTGATGAGCAACAACACAACATGAGCTCCCAGTGGAATGGTTTGGCAAAAAGAGGAGTGATATTGAAGGGCTGGTCTATAATGCTAGTAATTTACATTGCTCAGGGGTGTAAAAATGATCTCCCCATGCCATGTACATTACATCAACTTAAAGTAGTACCTGCATCCTTACACCAACATAGCTTCTGCCTCTCTTGGATGTGGAGTAATTATGTCTACAAGAGAGGACTCTCTCATCAGCATAGCATAGATATGCTACAATAGTGAATCTGTATCGATGCACTGCAGTAGTGTAGACTTCCTGTAAGAGTAGGGAGGTGACTTTACTTCTGGGTATGGCATTTATGAGACCGATACAGGAAGACTAATATGGCTGCATTTTTTAAAAGATACTGAAAAATTGCAGAGGGTGAAGAAAGAGAACCTGAAACATTCTTTGAAATTTAGTTTATCAAAGAGAAGACTCAGAGGCAACTTGATTATAAGCTGAAGCATCTTCATAGAGAGAAAATATTGGCCTTTTTAATTTAGTGGAAAAAGGCATAATAAGAACCAATGCCTTGAGACAAAACCAGACAAATTCAAATTAGAAATAAGGCATGAATTTTTAACAATGAGGATGATTAACCTTTGGAACAAACTACCCAGGGAAATTATGGATTCTACATCTCTTAATGTCTGGAAATCCAAGACTGGATACTTTTTTTGGAAGTTGTATGTTAGTCATAATTTCAATATAGAGGTAACTGGGTGAGATTTAGTATCTTATGACACAAAGAAATTAACAGCAGAGAATGTAATAGTCTTCTCTGGAATTAAAATTGTATATATCTATTGATTAGTATTATTATAATTATTTGTAGTATAGCTACACCAATGTATCCCAATCATGATGGATGCCCTTTTGAACTGTGCATGGTTCAAACATATAGAATAGAACATTCTTTGCTCCAAAGACAACTTCTATATGATTCTAGGTAAAACTTTCTCTACAAAGTGAACAATGCCTAAGTGAATTGAAAATGAATTCATTTAAAAATGTGAACAAACGTTAGTGCAAACCTCTGGTATAAAGTGACTATACTGTTCTTTTTGTTGTTGTTGTTGTTGTTGAGGCACAAGGGAAATAAAATAACTCCCTTGCCTTCAGACAAAAGATAACTGATTCATTCACATACACACTACCTCACACAGTATTTTCTACTTCAGAGACTTTGTGAATCCACACAAAATAATGAGGATTGCCCAGAATTTTCACCAAAATGTTCATCCAAATGCTGTATTGACATGCGTTTCACAGTTACATGAAATTATTAATATAATTACTGATAGAAAATATGTATAGTATGATCCCATCGAATAGGGATTGGGGATCCATTGTGTGCCGCCTGTCCCCATGAACAACTTCACCATCACCACACTCCATAGCCACATCGAATATGTGCTACACCCAGAAGAAAGGCAAAGGATAATGGAAACACACAACAGTAGGGGTCGATTTTGTTAAAGTTTTTGGGTTTAGTTTATTACTAGTGTTTGGCTGTGCTAATGGCAACTGACCTACCTGTTTTTAGTTTAATGTTGTAGTTTTCAAAGATATGTTCAAAATATTTATTTTATTTTATTTAGAAATGTTGTCAATATCACTTCATGACCTCATATAACATCTCCTCTCTTGGTATTCACACCTCCAGATCAGGTACTAGAAGTGGGCTTCATCCTCCCTGATTGGATTCACCTTTTTATCTCTAGCCTGATTCTGGCCTGCATATTTATACCTGGCTCTGGAAATTTCTACTACATGCCTCTGACGAAGTGGGTCTTTGCCCACGAAAGCTTATGCCCCAACATTTCTGTTAGTCTATAAGGTGCCACAGGACTCCTTGCAGCTTTCTCATATAACATGTATTTCTAATAATAAAGGTAAGTACCTAACACCGGACAAGTGGGAAGTAATAGGCAAAACACTATTTTTCAATGCATTTCTCTACGTCAGACTTGCACTGTAAATCCACATTTCTCGCTACTCACTCTTCCCACCATTTCATATATGGACTTGGCATTCATAAGTACAATGCCTAGCAATCTCCCACACAAACATTTCCTCATGTGATAGGACAGTACCTATACTCAAATTTGTAAATATAAAATTCTCCTTTTTTCATTGGCCCATATAAGTCTATAATATAGGGGCACAGAGCACACCTGATTTGTCTTGCCCAGAGGCATCCTGCCTCAGCTGTGATTGGTGCACTTTCTGGTTGAGTGGGCTGGATCAGCAAGTCGTTCCTGTCATAGCCCCATTCAGGGGCAAATAGCTCACCTTTGGCTTCACAAAGGTTATGAAGAGCTGCAATAATACACACAGCACTGCTGATACAGGAATCTAAACGTATCTGTAAACAGTGTGAGCATGGTTTCATAAATGTGTATTCAGTCATTATTCTGTACCTGTAGACTGCCAGTATTTCTGGGCCTTCTGAGATCAGGATATGGTTTCATAAGCACAGGCTTATGTGAGGGATTTCCCAGGATCACAGTGGGGACATTAACGATTATGCCACTTGATGCAAATTGTAACCAAGCTGATTATGAATGTAGATTCCTGATCAAGTTTTCCAGGGCAGCCCACAAAGGTGCCCATAAATTGGTCCCTGTTGTCCACAAGGGCCAGCTTAGAAATGGATTAAAACCTCCATAACAAGCAATAAGTTCATGATATTGATTATGCCCACCACCTTGAGTAAATCACATGACTGACTGCCCCTAAAACCTCCTTGCACACTTTATCCTTGATTGATGTGCCAACACAGAACTGGTTAGCAATGGGCCTGTAGAAGTCTGTGCTAGCTAAATTCAAGGTACTAATAGATCTGTTTGGCTGCAATCAAGTAACTGTTGTAACACAGGAGGGTCAGGGCAAGCTGGTCACAGAGCTCTAGAAATGCACTTGTCTTCAAGAGAAAGTTCTGCACTCACCACTGGTCATATCAGGTCTGCATGACTTTCTAGTGTGTGCTTGTGGCCCGAGATACATCAGTCTATATAGGGGCCACTAGCAGCTACATTACAGTCACAAGCAACAGCATTCAGTTAGATTCTTCTGTGTCTGAATCCTCTTCCTCCTCTGCCACCCTCAATCACCTTCAGTGGATCAGAAACTGCCCCCAGAAGGTGTGACATCATATTCTGCATGCTTTGCCTCTTTGCTGAAAGAAGATTTATTCAGTTCTGCATGCTGGAGTGTGGATGTTGGAGCCCCAAGTATGGAGACTGGTCTCAGAAATTCTAAACCTAATGTCAATATTCAGCATAGATGTTCAACTTCTGGTCTTGCAAACCCTAGGTCCCTGGATCAAGTCCCAGTAACCCTGGGCTTATATTTCAGTACAGTCACACCCTACATGGCCTACCCCAACAGCAAGTGGGCTGGAAGAACTTTGTCATTTTCCCTTGTGAAATTGACAGTAGCCTTCCAGGAGTGCAACTAGGACGCCTGAAAAGTCCCCAAATAGATGGTGTACCAAGAGTTTAGTAAAGCATTTGATACAGTCTCACTCTACTTTCTTATCAATATACTAGGGAAATACAATGTAGATAGGGCTACTATAAGTTATAGGTATAACTGGTTGGATAACTATTCTCATAGAGTAATTACCAATGGTTGACAGTTATGCTGGAAGGGCATAATAAGTGGGGTTCTGCAGGGATCAGTTGTGGAACCAGTTCTGCTCAATATCTTCATCAACTAATTAGATCATGGCATAGAAAGTATGTTTAGAAAGTTTGCAGATGACACCAAGCTGGGAGGGGTTGCAAGTGTTTTGGAGGATAGGGTCATAATTCAAAATGATCTGGACAAACTGGAGAAATGGTCTGAGGTAAATAGGATGAAGTTCAATGAAGAAAAATGCAATATATTCCTCTTAGTGATGAACAATCAATTTCACACATACAAAATGAGAAATGACTGTCTAGAAAGGAATACTGCAGACAGGGATCTAGGGGTCATAGTGGAGCACAAGCTAAACAGTCTCACTGTTGCAAAAAATACATTCTGGGATGTATTAACAGGAGTGTTGTGAGAAGACATGAGAAATAATTCTTCCCCTCTACTCTGTGCGGATTAGCACTCAGCTGGGGTATTTTTATGGCACAGTTCTGGGCACCACATTTCAGAAAAGATATGGAGAAATTGAAGAAGGTCCAGAGAAGAGCATCAAACATGATTAAAGGTCTCGAAAACATGGCCTCTGAGAGAATAATGAAAGAATTGGGTTTGTTTACTCTGAGAAAGGAAAGACAGAGAGGGGATATAATAGCAGCTTTCTAAGTATCTAAAAGGGCGTTACAAGGAAGAGGGAGAAAAAATATTCACCTTCACCTTGGATGATAGGACAAACTTGCTAACTGTCAGTGTCATTAAACATGGGAATAAATTGCCTAAGGAGGTTGTGGAATCTCCATCATTAATCAGGTTAGACAGGCATCTGTCAGAGATGCTCCGATGGTGCTTGGTCCTGCCACGAGGGAAGGAGACTGGACTTCATGACCTTTCGAGGTCACTTCCACTTCTAGTATTCTGTGATTCTGTGAAAACCCTTCCTGTGAAAATGTGTGCATTTTTCACATTTCATCATAATTTGTGATTTAAAAAAAAGCTAACTTTTTCACTGGAAAGAGTTTCCATTTTCTAGCAAGCTCCTTTAGCAAAAAAAGAATTAAGAGAAAGAAGAAGTGTTCTCTCATAACCTGGGCTTCTACTCCTGTAGGGGTCATTGAAGAGGTGGGTCTTAAGGAGAGAACTGGACATTCATTGTGGACAACACCCTGTCATTCTTACTCAGGGAGAACTGCAATTTAAGTTCATATTGAAGACACAGTGAAGTCAATTACAGGACACAGCCTCACTTCTTTCATTCACTTAGTGATGGAGCACTGGGTAAAGATAAACTTGATACATGAAATAGGATGATGAACCTCAGCCTTAAGTTTGTTTTCCTGGCTCATTTATTTAAAAACCAGGGGGTTGCGCTTATGTGTGTACTTTGCATCATGCTAGCACCAGCTCACTTTTGATGCAAGTAATCTCAGAGGGTATGTCTACACTACCCCGCTAGTTCGAACTAGCGGGGTAATGTAGGCATACCGCACTTGCAAATGAAGCCCGGGATTTGAATTTCCCGGGCTTCATTTGCATAAGCGGGGAGCCGCCATTTTTAAAACCCCGCTGGTTCGAACCCCGTGCAGTGCGGCTACACGGGGCTCGAACTAGGTAGTTCGGACTAGGATTCCTATTCCGAACTACCTAGTTCGAGCCCCGTGTAGCCGCGCTGCATGGGGTTCGAACCAGAGGCGTTTTAAAAATGGCGGCTCCCCGCTTATGCAAATGAAGCCCGGGAAATTCAAATCCCGGGCTTCATTTGCAAGTGCGGTATGCCTACATTACCCTCCTAGTTCAAACTAGGAGGGTAGTGTAGACATACCCTAAGTTATTAAGAATATGTCACTGCAGTACAAGTGTGATCCTGTGTTAACATACCACTGAGGCTCCTACATTACATATCCCTTTTTAGCCAACCCAGAAGGACAGGAGATGGTGCGGTTACTAAGAAATGGCTTAATAGGGACAACAATGGGCTACAGCAATCCTAACTTAAGTGTTTGGTAGCTTGTGGACATTACAGGCAGTTATAATTTAGAGCACCTATCAGGGTTTGTTAACACATCATATATGATAAGGCAGTATCAGAATCATAGGGACACAAGTAGGATCTTCTCTCTACTTTTGTTTATCTGATCTTGAATTTCTGCCCTGTGTATTTTGTGAATGCTGAAGTATCTTGCTGTAAATGCCTTTTTCTTCAAATTTATACCTTTAGTGGAGAGCCTAAATTGCATAGGGCTAAATTAATCCATGGAGTAACTCACTTGAAGGAAGTGAGGTTACATTAGGAATGAAATTTGGTCTACTGTGTTTTTTGAAAGACACCATAGCAGATTGGGTCCCGTGGGAATCAATGCAATGCAGCTTTTATCACCACTACAGTGCCCCACTTTTAAACTGTGTATATTTATATGTTTGTGTCTTGTAAAATAAAGTACTGGCTTCTCTTCCGTGTTTGCTGTCTGTTGTGATGCATCAGCAACATAACAAACAACACGGTATGCTACACCAGGGAGAGCATGGGGAAATTTAGCACCCTAATGAGCAGCATGTGTTCTTCCTTTTTTTTAATAGTTACAGAAATTTGTTGTTCAGTCAGTTAAAGAAAAATGTTCAACACATATACAAGAAGAGATTATTGACATATTTTAAGCGGAGTATGTTACAATTTTTACAAGCACAGTGGATCATCCAACACGGCTGACTATCTGTGACTCACAGAAGATAATAAACTCAGTGTGGCTTTGACTCAAAAATCACCCTGTAGTAACATTCCAACTTGTTCTACAGCTTTCTGAACTGCTTGTCACTAGTGGTCCAAATCTCCCAGTGTGAAGTTTTCAAATAATGTGCTGACTGCTAGCACCATGGGGTTAATACATGAACAACAGCAACATAGTGAGGATAAAAGAAAATGCTTGAATAATCTCATCAGCAGTAAAGTTGGTTCTAGCAAAACTGAACATGTTTCTATGATGTCTGCCTTTTAGTTAAAGGGTTTTGTTTGGTAGTCTAGTGAATTTAGAATGAGGTGTTTCTAGAGTCCTGAGCTCCAGTGGAACATGAGTTATTGACACCAGATGGGATAAATATTTAAATATTGTGTATTAATTTTCAAGTAAGAGTAATAGAGTCACGTGATTTAAATGTTAGGCGATTCTTTAATATCCTCAGATGCAATAATCTGAATATATGGATGTGGACAAATTGGAGAGAGTTCAGAGAAGGGCAACAAAATGATTAAGGGCTGGGCCACATGACTTATGAGAAGAGGCTGAGGGAACTGAACTTATTTAGTCTGCAGAAGAGAAGCGTGAAGGGGGGATTTGATAGCAGTCTTCAACTGTCTGAAGGGGGTTCCAAAGAGGGTGGAGAGAAGCTATTCTCAGTGGTGACAAATGACAGAACAAGGAGCAATGGTCTCAAGTTGCAGTGGGAGAGGTCTAGGTTGGATACTAGGAGAAAACTATTTCACTAGGAGGGTGGTATAATATTGGAATGGGTTGCCTTGGGAGATGGTGGCATCTCCATTACTACAGGTTTTTAAGACCAGGCTTGAGAAAGCCCAGACTGGGATGATTCAGTTGGAGTTGATCTTGCTCTGAACAGGGGGTTGGACTACATAACTTCCTGAGATCTCTTCCAACTCTAATCTATGATTCTGTAATTCTATATTTATTCTCTCTTGTATGCTTCCCTATGCACATACAACCACATAATCAGAAGTCCAAATTTAATTCTTAGTCATACCTATGAAATCCATCAGAGTTAACAGAAGAGGAAATTGATTTCCATCAATACAGCTGATGTAGTACATCTTATGAAGACACTCTGGCTTTGTCTACACTGCAGCCTTTTGTCGGAAGAGACAATGCAAATGAAGCACTCATTAGCATTTCTTGTACTGTCATTTGCATATTCTCTGCCAATGCTTTTTGCGAAGAGGTTTTTGTGCAAAAACAAGCAGTGTAGATGAGGCTGTTTTGCACAAAGGTATCCTATATACCTCCTTTTTTGAGGCATAAAGGATCTTGTGCAAAAAGTGTTTTTTTGCGTATAACGGCCCCATCTACATTGCTTGTTTTTGCACAAAAACCTCTTCTGCAAAAAGCATCGGCAGAGAATATGCAAATGACAGCATGACAAATGCTGATGAGCACTTCATTTGCATTGTCTCTGCCAACAAATAGCTGCAGTGTAGACGTAGCTTCTATGGCAACAGGAGAGCACTCTCCTATCAACATAATTATTCACCTCCATAAAGGTGTGTCTAGACTATATGGCTCCATCGACGAAGCCATGTAAAGTAGTTTACTCGACACAGTCAATGAAGTGGGGATTTAAATAATTCCCGCTTCATTAAAATAAAAATGGCCACCACTCTGTGCTGACAATCAGCTGATCTGGCACAGCGCATAGTCTAGACAGGGCGCGGTCAACAAAGGAAGCCTTTGGTGACCGCTCCAGTATGCTTCGTGAAATGAGGTTTACTGGAGGGTCGACAAAGGCTTCCCTTGTCAACCGCGCCGTGTCTAGACTGCCGCACTGCACCAGATCAGCTGATTGTCGGCATAGTGCGGTGGCCATTTTTATTTTAATGAAGCAGGGATTATTTAAATCCCCGCTTCATTGACTATGTCGAGTAATCTACTTTACATGGCTCCGTCGACGGAGACATGTAGTCTAAACACACCCTCAGAGTCAGAAGCTATGCTGATGGGAAAATGTATCCATCCAAGATAGTGCCAATGTGGACAGAGGTTAGGCCACACTGGCTTGTGTGCATAGGGGAATACATTTTTCACACCCCTGAGTAACATAAATTAATCTAGTATAGACCAGCCCTTAATTTCTCACTTGTAGAATGGGGATAGTTTAATTTCTTCTATTCTTTGTACTGTCTGTTTAGACTGTAATCTACTCAGGTCAGGTCATGTTTCTTATCCTAGCTTACACTGTACCAGGCACAATATGGCCTTTACCTTGGCTGAGACCTCTAGACACCAGTGTTATTCAAATAAATGAACAATAATTATGAAAGATGGCACAGACGTAAGGAGCTTCAAAATATGGCCTGGAGACTATGGAATTTAAATATACAAGATATCTCTGCTAGTAGAATACATGGCCTATTGTTGAGTCTAGTCTTTTTTAAAGACCCTCCCCCCCATTTCCTTTGGCGGACTATTCCATGGCCTCATATACTACATCTCACTATCAGGAAGTTTTTCCTTCAAATTTCAGACTAAATTCAGCCTGTTTCCCCTTTCTTAATTTCATTTGTCTACCTCTAGTTTTGTCCCATAAAGAATTTCCCTCTATCCACAGTAAATGCACACTTCAAAGTTTTGTGGACAATGATTGTGTCCCCTGTTTGTCATTTATCACATAAGCCACATTTATTTATTTCATTTAATCTCTCCTCATAAATCAGTGTAACATCCTGTCCCTGGTAAATTCTGTTGCTCTGCTCTAAGCTAACTCTTACATGTTACTATATCTCTGAGAGGTTTGGTGCATGTAATACCCAGCTGCAAGTACAGCAGTCATAAAAAGCAATGTATTACCTGATGTCTCCACATATTCAGCCCCAAGTCACATTGTTTTTGGCTGCCATATCACAAATCCATGTCCAAATTTGCTCCCTACTATCACCACAGAGTCCTTCTAGCTTCTGCTCCTCCAGATTTTGAGCACGAAAATGTGAACTAAAATCAGATCTAACTGTAATTACAGTGGTAACCCACTAAACTCCACACAACTGGAATGAGTCTCTTTATGGTGGCCCTTTATTTATGATCTTTGAGTCAGTTACTAGTCTACAGGAGAAGGTTCTTATCCAAACCAAATTTAATTAGTGTTGAGAGTAATACTGTGCACGGCTCAAAACCAAATGCTCTACTAAAAACCAGAGAGAATGTATCTATTACTCTCCTTCAGCCACTCTTTGTAAATGAAGAACTACTACATTTAAACATTAATATTTTAAACAAACCAACTATGAATAACCAGATTCTCTATTTATATTCCCAGCTGCTTCTTGCTCTGTGTTCAGTTAAGGCTCAATCCTGCAATGAGTTGAGTGCTTTGGACCCTATCCAGCCAAGCTCTTAAGCATGCGCCCAACTTAAAGCACAGGCTTAGTTTTACTGACTGAACTGATGCATATGCTTATATGTTTACAGGCATCACGGTGTAGGTTTCTGACTCACTATTATATTCTTACTCACACAATTAACCCTTTTGCACACAAGAGAGCTCATGGATTTCACTAGAATTAGTCCAATGAATGTGGTTCAAATAAGAGTGTGTTGTAGGATCATGCCCTCCTTTCACACGCATACAAAAAATACTCATTTAGACAAACTTTGGACTTTGAAGAGAGGGCCCAGTTCTGAAGTCTTATTTGTTTGTTCATCAAAGTACTGAAATCACTGCTTTTTATTCCTTAGATGCTGTAACAACAAGTAAGTTCTGCTACATTTTTTTGATTTACCATAAAAGTTAAGTGTCACATTTCAGCCAAATAAAAGTGATTAAAATATGACAGCTGGCAAATTATGCTAACATCTGGCAACAAATCATTCTTGACAGTTGAACGGTACACTTCTTATAGCAGAGATATTAATAATATAAACAGTGAACTGCAAAAATGGTAGTACTTGACTAATATATTACCTGAAGGGACAGAGGAAATACATTGTTTATCTTAATGTGGAAGAAATGTCAGCCTTTCTTTCCTCAGTTGTGAAGCAAATTGAAAGCAAGTAAATATAAATACACAAATATTTTAAGTACCATTAATACTGGGTATCAAAGTAACTGAAATATGGACATTCAAAATGCAGGATGACACCCCGATCATTAAACACACTGATAATGCAGACAATGTGTCTGTGTCCCAGCAGATATTTTAAAATGTGCATTATTTGGACGATATCCCACATTGATTCTGTCAAAGCCATTGTGATCTGCTTTGTAATCATGGCCAATGGGAACCTTTACAATAAATACTATTGGTTGAATACATTAAAAGATTGTTAGAGAGCTCTCACATGTATTTTTATCCAAATGTAATCTGTCTTGTGAGGCCCACATTTAGAAAAAACACTGAAGCATGTGCAGAAACTTATGACTACAGAAGTAGTCTCTTTGATTTCAGTGGGTCTGCCCATTTGCTTTTTGTTCATATACTTGCTTAAGCAACTGCTGAATCAGAGTTTAAATGTGTATTCAGGGCAGTGTCTAAGTCTATCTGGAAACTCCTTGGTATTCATATCATGGATACTTAAAAGCTCCCCAAATGAATTTGTATGTCAGTGTAGATTTAAGTGACAATTCTCACTCTCCGGATCATCACCTTGTCATGTTGATTTTCCTTGTGTGTTCCAATGATGCTGTAGGGAGTCTTGTACTCCTGTTAGAGTCACCCATGGTGGCAAAGTCAAGGGGCTGGTACCAGATGGAGAATGATCCTAACAGTTCGCAGCAATGGAACAGGTGGAGGATAGCGAGGGTAATGCTACAATGGCTGTGAAGGCAGATGAATGCTGCAGCAGACAGGAGACTCCCAATCATTGTGGACTCCATGTCATTGGACACAGGCCTTCTGTCCATCAAGGACTGTGTGGTGGTTGCAGTGCAATAGTCCCCCCATGATAAAAGAAGTCACGCACAAGTATCTTCCTATGTACACTATGGTGATTAGGATTGTCACCAAATGGAGAACTCAGAAGAAACTTATCTGATGAAAGATCAACATATACGGCTGGAAGGACCCCACCAGATGAAGTCACTTCCAGATAGCTCTCCAAAGGAAGCTGACAACAGTACACCCTGAAGATGCTAAAGAACACTGGTGTCAATTGAAAAATGCCATCATGGGAGCTTATGGAGAAACCATTGGCTACCAGTCCAGGTAGCATCAGGATTGATTTGATGAGAATGATATGGAAATTGAATGTCTGATTGAGGTAAAAAGGAAAGGCTTCAGGGCTGGCAAAGCAACATCAATTGCACAATGAAGAGAGAAGTGCATGCGAAGGCCAAGAACACAAAACAAGGACTCTGAAAAATCAATGATGGACCGAGAAGGCATGAGAGCTCCAGGATCTAGCAGATATCAACAATACCTGATGTTTCTTCAAGGCCACCCAAGATGTTTATGGACTGAGAAATCATGGAGTTAATCCCCTGAGATCAAAGGATGGTACCCCACTCTTGAAAGATAATGAAGCCATTGCTTCTCACTGCAGGGACCACTTTTTGAGCTCCTGAACTGTCCCTTTGCCATAGTCCCAGAATCCCTTAGCAAACACCTAGGCCGTGTCCACACTCAGGGGTTCTTTTGAAAAAAGTAGCCTTTTTTCGAAAGAACTTCCCCTGCGTCCAGACTCAAGCTGCGTTCTTTCGAAATTAAATCGAAAGAACGCGGCTTTTCTTTCGACGGCGGTAAACCTCGTTTCACGAGGAAGAACGCCTTTTTCGAGGGAGATCCGTCGAAAGAACGTGAGTCTGGACGGGGGGAGCCCTTTCTTTCGAAATTATTGGCCTCCAGGAACAAGCCCTGGTGGACAATCTGGGCCATGGGTTGCATGTCTGTGGTTCCTGGCTGCAGCCATTCCTTAAAGGGACAGGCGCACCCTCACAGCCACTTGTTGCAGACAAGGAGCCAGAGCACAAGGCGACCTTGCTGCAGCATGTCACAGCCCCAAGAGCGTCCTGGCCCTTCCTACGAGCCTTCTGGGGACCCAGCCAAGGGCTCCAAGTGCCGGGCACCATCCTGGTCCGGCACAGAGATCAAGAGCCTGCTGGAGCTGTGGGGAGAGGAGGAGGCCTTACAGGCCCTCAAAAGCCGGCGGCGAAATGCCGACATTTATGGCCGCATGGCTGAAGCCCTGGCCCAGAAGGGCCACTACCCCCGCACCCAGGACCAGGTGCGCTCCAAAGTGAAGGAGCTGCGGAAGGGCTACGCCAAAGCCAGGGAGGAGAGCTCCCGGTCTGGGGCAGCCCCCCACTACTGCCCCTACTACCCAAAGCTGGACCAGATCCTGGGTGGCAGTGCAGAAGCACGCACACCACGGAGGTTCGTGCAGTCCGGACTGGCAGACCCGGTGGTGGACGCTCCAGAGCGGGAGCTACAGCAGTCTGGAGACGGGGACATGGTCCCAGAGGAGGAGGAGGACACCGAGGAGACGGCGACCCTCACCCTGGAGCCAGTCACCCAGACCTCTGAGGCCTCCCAGGCGTCATCTGGCGCGGGAGAGGAAGCAGCAGGTGAGTACAGTGAGTTTGTGTCACACCCGGGGGGGGGGGAGGTAGGTGGGTGGGTGCACAATGGGTGATGCACAAGGGAAACCTGTCATGCTCAGGTTGATGCCCAGGTCACACACACACACACACACACACACAGTGTGACCTTCAGAATGTCTGCTTCCCCTGTCTCAAGGGAGAGGGCATGCCCTTTTGGACAGCTGTTGCACACATGACTGATTGTGATAGAAATGTAGCCGTGTTACTCTGATCTGAGGAAGTGGGTCTGGCCCTGGAAAGCTCATCCCCTAATAAACCATCCTGTTAGTATTGTAAGTGCTACAGAGTCCAGTTTATAGGACTGATTGTGTCTTCTTCTTTTCCTCCACAGCCGGACCAGCCGTGGAAGAGGGCCGCAGCACCCCAGCCCCACCTCCATCTCCATCTCCACCTCGGAGACATGGGAGCCGCAGACACAGGCGTGTCTACGCCGACATCCTCCGGCAGCACGTCGAGGCTGTGCAGGAGCAGAACGCCATCCTGCTACAGAGGGCGGAGGCAGAGGAGCGGTGGCGTGATCGGCTCATGAATGAGCTGGTCCTGCAGCGCATGGTGCTGTACGCCACCCTGAGGGAGGTCAGCGGCTTGCCTGCTGCTGTGCCTGGTCCTGCTCCTCCAGCACCCCATGACCCCACCCCACCAAACCCCCCTACCACAACAGCAGCCCTTTCCCCCCTTGGACCTCCCTTTCCCCCAGCCCCCCCAGCTCCCCAGCCCCTCTCTCCCCCTGGCCCTCCTCTCCCCCAGGCTTCCACGTCCCAAGAGCCCCCCAGCAGCCAGCCAACCGACAGGTGCATCACCCGATCCCGTAGCCGGGGAGCACCCCAAACACGAGGCCCAGTCAGGAAAGGGAAATCTGCCAAGCCCCGTTCAACCTGATCCCCTTCCCCCCTCCAGGTTTCCAGTCCCCTTCCCCCCTCCAGGTTTCAATCACCCCCATCACCCCACTTATTAAGCACAAACAAAGGGTTAAAGGAACTGTTTGTTTATTGTATATAGTTTGGCAACAACAAAAATGAAAAAAAAAATTGTTATTTTGCCACATTGTTTGATAATATGTACAAAATTATAAATAAGTAAAGAGAACATTTTATTTTGAAACACACCCTGGTGTAAGTGATGTGTCAAAACTGGGTCAGGAGATGGGTTGTGGAGGGAAGCTTCTATTGGGGGCCAGGGCCCAGTCCCCAGGCAGAAGCCCCTCAGTGCACTCAGTGGCCTCCACTGGAGAATTGCTCCCGGAGGGCCTCCTGGATGCCAACTGCAGAGCAGTGAGCCTGGTGGATGGCAGCTGTCCGGGGCTGGGCAAAGAGCCTATCCTGGGCATCAGCAGCTCTCCCCCACCCTGGTAGGAAGGCCTCCCCTTTCCTCTCCACGAGGTTATGGAGGACGCAACACGCGGCCACCACCTCGGGGATGTTGGTCTCCCCCATGTCGAGGCGTGTGAGCAAGCACCGGAATCTGCGCTTTAAACGGCCAAACGCACATTCCACCTAGTTACGAGCCCAGTTAAGGCGAGCATTAAACTGCTCCTTGCTCGCATCCAGCTGGCCGGTGTAGGGCTTCATCAGCCACTATGCACACCGGCATGTGCACATCCCCAACCGCAAACTGGCGATGGGGGAAAAATGTTCCTGCCTGAAGCCTCCGGTACAGGTACGAGTTTCTGAAGATGCGGGCATCGTGTGCCCGCCCTGACCACCCACCACAAATGTCCGAAAACTGTCCACGATGGTCGACCAGGGCCTGGAGGACCATAGAAAAGTAGCCCTTTCGATTGATGAATTGGGCTGCTCGATGGGGCGGTGCACGGATGGCAATGTGTGTCCCATCGAGCGCTCCTCCGCAATTGGGGAAGCCGAGGGCAGCAAAGCCGGCCATGACGCTGTCCAGATCCGGTAGACAGATGAGCCTGTTGAGCAGCTCCGAATTGATGGCCCTCACCACCTGCAGAACGAGACAGACAACAAAGTGTTAGAAGGAGTGCCTTATGTCTTAGGAGGAGAACCCACCGCCCACCTTCCCTCTCAAACAAACAGCCCGGGAATCCCCTCCTCAGGAACCCCCCCCCCCCCCCCCACAATTCAGGGTGAGTGGAGGAGCTCCCTCCCACTCCCACTCCCACTCCCACGCCACTTGGCCCTTCCTGACAGTCTCCCTTCCCCCCACCCCAAACTGTGACTGTCCCCAGACAATGACTTACCTCCATCAAAACGGCCCCGACAGTAGATCTCCCCACTCCAAATTGGTGTCCCATGGAGCGGTAGCTGTCGGGGGTTGCCAGCTTCCAGAGGGCAATGGCGACCCTCTTTTCCAGGGGGATGGCGGGCCGCAGGTGGGTGTCTTGCCGTTGCAGAGCAGGGGCGAGCCAGGTACAGAGCTCCTGGAAAGTGGTCTTTCTCATGCGGAAGTTCCGTAGCCAGTCTTGGTCATCCCAGATCTCCATCACGAGCCGGTCCCACCAGTCAGAGCTGGTGTCAAACCTCCAAACACGCCTGTCCACGAAAAAGTTCGGAGGCAAGGGCTGTGTGGCTGCCGGACGGGAGAACCCCTCGTCCCTCTGGTCTGGGTCCAGCTCGGGAAGGAGCCTCATGATTGTCTCACGAAGATGCAGCAACAGCTGCAGTATGGTGGTGTGGGGCCATCGCCTGCCCAGGGGCAGCTCTGGCTCCATGCCACAAATAAGGGTCTGCAAGCAGAAAAACCTCAAAAGAAAAAAGCTGCTGGGGTGTCCCAGGAAGCTGAGCACTCCAAAGCAGCACTGCAATGCCTTGCAAAATTCCTCAAGGGACAGCAAAGGCAGCTGCAGGAGCAGAGCAACGGGTGTTCAGGAGTGTCCCTCTCACCACGCGTCTCTGCAAAGGGCAGGCAGGCAGCACCCGGAAGGAAATGCTGCCCCCATGCCCTGGCAGAAGCAGTTCTGGGTGGCTTTCAATTTCGAAAGAGCGTCCGGCAGTCTGGATGCTCTTTTTCGAAATAGCGGATCGATCTTTCGATCCGTGCATTGTAGTCTAGACGCGCTCTTTCGAAAGAGCCTCTTTCGAAAGATGCTTTCGAAAGAGGCTCTTTCGAAAGAAGCCTGCAGTCTAGACACAGCCCTAAGGATGATTTTGCAATACTTCCTACCTTGAATGAAGTCCAAGCGGTGAAGAGCAACAAGGGAACTGAACTAGATGGAATCCCCACTGAAGTCATCAAAGAAGGTGAGCCAGAGCTCCACAAACCACTCAATTTTCTGATTCTTAAGATCTGGCATAGGAAGCAAATAACGTGAGAGTTGAGAGACACATTGATCGTCAGTCTCGTCAAGAAGAGTGACAAATTGGACTCTGGAAACTATCATGGCATCTCCCTCCTGGCAACGGCAGGAAAAACCTTAGCTCAAATCCTTGCCAATCAACTTCTGCCCCTCTCAGAAGAAATTCTTCCAGAGTCCCAGTGTGGCTTCTGACCATTTCGAGGAACAGTGGACATGATCTTCCACTCGACATGCCATACTCTGCAATTGCAAGAAAAATGTTGTGAACAAAATCAAGCCTTATACATGAGTTTCATCGACCTGACCAAGACGTTTGATTCAATCAATCGTGGTGCCCTGTGGACCATCCTCTCAAAGATCGGTTGCCCCCCAAAATTCATCAGCATCCTGAGGCTGCTTCACAACAACATTACTGCCACATTGCTAAGTAACAATACGTTCCTTTAAGGTCAAAACGGGAGTCAAACAAGGCTGCATTATTGCCCCAGTGCTGTTCTGCATCTTTGTCACCATGACCTTCCATCTCATTGACAGCAAGTTTCCAGATGGTGTGAAGATTGCCTACAGAATGAATGGAAGCTTTTCAATCTCAAGAGACTGAAAGACAAAAGCAAGACCTCAATGACTTTGATCATGGAACTCCTGTACGCAGATGATGATATGATTGCTGCTCTTCCCCCCATAGTTCTTCAGACCATCTTAAGCACCTTCACTGAAGTGTACAAGAATCTCGGCTTCACATTGAACATGAAAAAGACCAAGGTGCTCCATTAGCCCTTGCCAATGGGACAATCTCATGTACCATCTATTAAAGTCAATAGAGAGCTGCTGGAAAACATGGAGCATTTCCCATAATTTGGACGTCATCTCTCTTCCAAAGTCGACATTGACATGGAAATCCAGCATCACCTGAGCTGTGCAAGCTCTGCTTTTGCCTGCCTGAGACAAAGGGTCTTTGTGAACTGGGACATCAGTGCCAAGACAAAGCTCCTTGTGTACCGCACAGTGGTTGTTCCAACACTGCTGTACACATGTGAAACCAGGACACCATATAAGCGTCACCTGAAGGAACTTGAAGAATATCATCAACACTGCCTCAGGAGAATCCTAAATATCCCTTGGAAGGACAGGCGCATGAACACTAGCATCCTGGAGGAGTCACACATGACCAGCATTGAAGCTATCATAATCTACCAACAACTTCACTGGAGTAGTCAGGTGGTCCAGATGCCTGATCAGCATGTCCCAAAACAGATTGTGTTTTCCAAGTTCAAGGAAGGTCGGAGGAGTGTTGGAGGCCAGAGGAAGTGATTTAAGGACATGTTGAAGGCAAACATGAAAAAGTTCATCATCCGTGTCAACGTTGGGAAAATCTTGCCCAGGACCACCCCCAGTGAAGAGCGATAATCCGTTGGGGGTGGCAAAATTTGAGAGGTCCTGCCACAGTGTAGATGAGGAGAGGCAGAGAAGGAGAAAAGAGCAGCAAAAACTGCTCTCCGCCCCTCCAATAGCCACCAGCACCTTCTGTGGTAAGACCTGGAGCTCCATAATCAGGCTGGTCAGCCATCAACAGATCCACAAATAGGAGGCAGACAGGAAGATGTTCTACTTGTTATTGAATGACCATAGAGAAAGAGGTAACAATTTGCCCTCTCTGAATATTCACATCTCCAGACCAAATTCTATGAGTGGCCCATTTTTACCCTCACTTGATTAGCTTCGTTAACACAAGCAGCTTCTTCCTTTCTATATATTCCCGCTTCTGTAACTTCTACTCCAATTCGTCCGATGAAGTGAGTTTTACCATGAAAATGTATTCCCTAATAAATACGTCAGTCTCTAAGATGTCACAGGTCTCTTCATTATCTTTCGCCCAGCTCACATTCCGAGGAAAATGGTCTGTGAACTGCACAGAACCATAGTGGGAGACAACAGCAAACTGCCACATGCTGTGGAAAAGGAATCAGAACTACAAGTCAGCTCAAGGTTTCAGTTTTTCCCATGAGCTGAACTCCCCCACCTTTGCTCTTTCCTGCCCTCCCTTTTTAAGCAGTGATGTAAAGCTTTTGCATAGGCTTATTAGCCGATGGCTGGGGTAATGAGTGGTCTGTGAGCCCTATCACACCCGAGTCTTTAACTGATAGGACAAAGTCCCTTCGCAGTGGGCAGCCAGGGAGACTGACGGGTGCCCCAAAAGTCAGCCCCAAGGAGACGGCATGACTCAATGCTCAGCTCTTACTGCGTTTACTCCTGACCATGGCAAGATAGCCAAACCGGCTATGGTTCTTTTGATTGCGTTCGGTTCTGTTACAGCAACCAGGGAAATCAGGTTAAAGCTTAAACAGCTACTATTTTATTGTTACATGGCAAGCTTAGCTGTTAAATGTTACTGCTGTGTTACAGATAGCACAGCCACTACAAAGACAAGACAGAAAATACAATAAAAGTCACTTAAAGGTACCTTGGAACCCTTTTGGTTCTCTGAGCTCTTATTGAATACGTGCAAAACAGACACCTAGCAGGTATATTCTCACCTCTGCGATCCTTACTCCAGCAGAGCCAGTGTTTCTCTCAATCCAAATGGGAAACAGTCGGTACAAGACGAAGGCATCCTTAAATTCTCGGGGGTCCAGGACCGCCTGACCAGCAGATATATGGTTGGATCGCCAATTAGAGTGGGGCATAGGACCCCACTTTATACCTCTGTGATCACGTAGATGCTTCTCATGTCATAAAATTCCAATTGAGTTGGAATGTCTTTGTAACGCCCGTTCCCACAGGAAGTTGTCAAAGCTTAATTTGCACCTGTGAGGTGGAGATAACTAAATCATAAGGGCCGGAGGTTCTTTTATGATGGGGCGGCAGATTCCTCTTCTGGGGCGGTGTGTACGCATATCAATTACTGGTGCCAGCCAAGGGCAGCCAGAGGCCCCGATCGTCTGCTGACCCAATTGCCGCTGTTATCTGGTTTCTGTCTAGCATCCAGGGCCATAGTTATTCCAGCACCTCTGGAGGCCCTGGAGCCTTGAAGACAGAGTTTCATTCCCATGGATTCTCCCACCCAAGGATTTCGGAGGGAGGAGAGGGGGCATTTCTGTCTGGCTACAAGGCTACTCATGTATCTTGGACCAAAGTCATTCAAGCCAACAGAAGCTGGACATGCAGATCACTTCTCGGGACATAGCTTGCTTTAAAGAGTTTCTCCCCAAACCCATCAGTGCAAAAGTTTCAGAGGGGTAGCCAAGTTAGTCTATAACTAGAACAACTTAAACAATGAATAGTCTAGTAGCACCCTAAAGATTAACAAAACATGTAGATGGTATCATGAACTTTTGTGGGCACAACCCACATCTTCAGATGACTGGAGTATTAAAAGTCCAGATCCAAGAATAAACAAGGGAAAGAGAGGGAGGGGAGGAGAAAAAAGACAGTGAATAGATTGTTCAAGTAATTATAAGAGACCAATAAGAACAATTAGCACCTCCATTGTTCGGTTGGTTGGTTAAGTCATTAGGATGTGGAAGGTAGTGTGAGAGACAGCGGATATCTCTGTTCATTCCATTCTGATAAGAATTAAACTTGTAAATGAAGTTAAATTCCAACCATTCCCTGTGTATTTGGCTTGTGGAATTGGCCTGAAACAACACAGTGACTTGGAGATCCACCATCAGTGCAAGTTACCCGTATTAAAATTAAAGCAAGGTCAATTAGCTAAGCACTTCCCAGGGCTTTTTCTAGCACATCATAACTGCACTCTGCATCCTACTAGGTTCTGAGTGCAATTGGCACAATGACACACAGCTGTTTGGGCCCTGTTCCTGCTGCTATGTGCCCCTGGAACTGGTAGGAGAGCAGCCAAAGGTTTCCTTTGACTATGTAGGGAGGGAGTCGGGAGTAGTGAGGGAGAATACAAGGACACAAGGGGATGGAGCAAAGCAAACAGCATTCTTCTTGATTCTCAGCCAGTGCCAAGTCCTTAACAGCAGCTCTAAGTTACACCTGTGGCATTTTGGCCTCTAGCCAAAAGGATGGGAAAAGCAAAAATGTACCCAAGAGCCATCATCTTCTTTCTCTTCAGCTGCACTGAGAGTTAACCGAAAAGAACTGATGCAGTGTCCCTACATCTGTAAATCATAAAGGAGGCATGAAGTGCATACATACCTGTCACACAGGCTACGTCTAGACAGCAGGCATCTTTTGGAAGAAGCTTTTCTGGAAGAGATCTTCTGAAAAAACTTCTTCCGAAAGAGTACTTTCACACTGCCAAAGTCCAACGAAAAAGTGATCTCCTTTTTGAAAGATAGCATCCATGCTGAATGGACTCTATCTCGCATTTAAGCTGTGATTCCTATGGATGGAGTGGCCACCAGGGCACCTGTGCTTTTTCCTCTTTCCTCCTCTTTCAAAAGAACTCCCTCTTCCCCATCCACACATGCCTTTTTCCAAAAGAGCTCTTTCATAAAAAGGTTTCTTCCTCTTAGAAAGAGGTTTACCAATGTCAGAAAAACCTCTCTGTTCTTTTGATTATTTTCCGAAAGAATGCGATTGCAGTGTGGATGTAAGTGAAGTTTTTTCAGAAAAACTCTAGTGTAGACATACCCACACATTGAAAATGTGTGAAACCTTTCAATACATATCGAAGAGTAAAATAATGTGACACAGAATCAAAAATTTGCGACTGTATCCTAGTGATTGCTGTCCATTACAAAATTAATCTGATTTCCAGGAAGAAAGGAGCAGAAATTTCACAGTTGGATTTTGCACATTTTTAATTAGCAATTTTTCTTTTAAATACTTGTGTTCCGAGTTTAATTTCAGTGTGCTGCCACGGAGTAATTGTTTCTTGAATGCACATGCTGCTGTGCATCATTTGAGGATCTAAAAATAACCCATAGCAGAGAACACATACATTTTACCACTTTCATAGATAATTTATGGAATGATTTTGCACTTCTGTAACACTCAGCTCACAATTCACTTTTCAATACACAAGGTGTCATTTAGAGTTTGCAATAGTTTCTTAATAAAATTCTCTCTGAGTTTTATCTCCTAAACGTTTCATTTTATGCATGGCCACAATATTGAAAGTGTGTTCACATATGTACATACAACACACTGGAAGTAAAGCTACTGTCAAAACTTCAAACACATTGGCTTTCTAACATTTTGCCATCTACAGTTAGCATACATAATAATGCCCTAAATATACTATAAGAAGTATGTCCTGGCATTTATCTGCAGGAGTCGCAAGCTTCAGGCATTTGTTTCAACACATATGTGAAGCCGGGGGGAGAGACAATGTGACAACTCAGGCTGCATTTCCATCAGCATGCTGATGACATTCAACACTGCTGGTTCATCTCTTTTCTCTTTGGTTCCAGATGGTGCCATGGCTGTGCCCTCTCAAAGCTTCGAACACATGGGGCCAAGATGAGAATGAGACAGAAGCACAGATGAGGGTGAACTGGCAAAAGATTAATCCAGATAAGAGAAACTGTGAGGCTAGTGGGGAGGAAAGAACAACAGAGGGAAAATCTGCCTCCTCTGTGAAAGGAGGGGTGGTTTTCTTTTGTCTCTGAGGTTCACAGTCCAGGGGTCCATTTAGATCTTTGGCTACGGCTATGTCTACACTTCAAAGAAAAGTTGGAAAAATATATGCAAAGTGCAAACTGCAATTTGCGTATCTTTTTTTGCTTTTCTTTCGAAAGTGGTGTTTCCGAAATTTGACTCATCAACACGGCACCAAATTTTAGAAAAACCTTCTCTTTCGAGCCATCCTTTCTTCCTTGCAAAATGAAGTTTACAAAGATGGTGAAAGAACGTGTCTGCTTTTCCTAATTTTTTTCAGAGAAGTGGATGCGTTCCTTGGATGTGGCATAGCTTTTCTAGAATATCTCCGCTATCCCAGAAAACAGCTGCAGTCTAGACGTAGCTACTTCTGGGTACCATAACTAGCCTGGAGAGCTGCACATCTGTGAACTTTTGCTTCAGATATGATGAACCTTAACACAGTTGTCCATAATAGAGTCCTCCATATTGGACTGCTTCAGTCAGATCAATGCAGCTTTTCATTTAAAGAAAGCTCATGGAAGTAGCAGGTAGTGTAGAACAAAGCTACTTGCTTGCACAGAGGTGATTACTGTGTGGCTCACACTTATACCAGGGTTCTGTAACTTTCATAACCTAATGATCTCTTTTTAAATTCAAGAAGCTGATTATATTTCATCTATAGGTTTTAGTTTATTTTAAGTAAATTAAGGACTTTCTTTTCTTAGCTATAGTCTTGACAGTTTAACACAGCAAGGGTGCTTTTGCTAGGTTATAGATCTGTGTGTTGGAAGTAGGTTATTCTCAGTGGAGAGCCTTTGACTTTGGACTTAGATTTCCTTTATGTTTGTTGACCCTCCAGTTATGCTACAAAAATCATTAGGCCTTTGCTTGAAGTGAGAGGGTGGTTTAGGTATAAAGAGCTGTTGATATTATGGGAAAGAGAGATTTTGTTTGGGGCTGCTTTTAGTCAATTAGTTATCTGCCATATGCTAAATTAAGAATTTCTGGAATATTTGGTGAAAGATTTATTTAGATGTACATGAAGCCCCTGCCATTCACGGTTTCACTACCTTGGTTTTGCATATTCACCATGCTCTGTGCTGCACCAGTCCAGGTACGTGACGCAGCGTGATGACGCTTTTTCAGTGCACTCTGGTAAAGAAGTCTTAAAAGGGAAATTGAAGTTGCAATGTTGCTGTACCAGGATATGTTAGCTAATACATGTGTTTATTTCATTGTCACATGTGAATATTAATCTATTGCATCATTACATCATTTTATAGAGAAAATGTGCTTGTTTTGTGTCAGGAACACTTCCCCCACCCCCAGTATTGGTGGATTTTGTCATTTGCCATGATTTCAAGAACACATTCCCTGCATATGGCGAGGGCTTCTGTATAAAAATACAGAAAAGAACACTGAGGTTCAACCTGTACAATGAAATCAGATACAACTGCTCCCTTGAAGCCAAGAAAAAAAATGGAGAAAGTAACACTCACTCCAGCTTCAGTCTTCTACCCATATTATTCATATTCCCACTCACATTAAGAACTATTACAAGTTGGACCTCCCTGATCTGGCACCCTCCCAACCTGACCCAAATAAGGGTATTTTCTGGATCAGGGGAGATCTGGGAGAGGGGCGCCAGCCCCCCCACTGGGCTCGTCACCACAGCCACCAGGGGTCCTTACCCCAGCCTCGCAAGCTGCAGCCGCCTTGCCAAAGCTCCTGGCCCTAGGAGCTGCGGCAGCCCCACTGGAGCTTCCAGTGACTCCACTGACTTCATGGCAGCCCTGCTGCTCCACTGGAATTTCCAGAGGGGCTTCACTTCCCCGTGAGTTCTGTCCGCCTCCTCTTGCCAGCTTCCCTGCGGGGTCTGGTGCCCCCCGGCCTCCACTGCCCCTCTGGCCCCTCCAGCCAGCTCCGCTCCTAGCCACCAGCAACTTCTGCTTCTGGGGCTCTCTAGTTCCATAGCATCCATGGTCCTTCTGTGCCACAGATGTTGCTGGACCACAGAGGTTCAACCTATACAATGGAATCAGATGCAACTGCTCCCTTGAAGCCAAGAAAAAAAAATGGAGAAAGTAACACTCATTCCAGCTTCAGTATTCTACCCATATTATTTATATTCCCACTCACATCTACTTTCCCAAAAGCCTGGGGAAAAGATGAGAGTGAGGTTTACAAAGTGCATGTGTGAGAAAGGGACAGAGATTACATAGCTGAAGAAAGAAGCCTTATATAATATTTTATGTATGCACTGTTTGTGCATGGATGTTTAATGCACTTTTCCAAAGGTTCTTCATTCTGATCAAGTAAGCAATTTGTGGCAGCTTGTTTTGTAAATTTAGAATGATATCTTTCAGCAAATTATCTGAAAAAGACCATACAATTGGATTCTTTGGATTGCAGTGTGAAAGGATCGCCGTTCTATTTCCCAGGGTTATGATAATGTGTTTATTTTAAAGTTACATTGAGTGATTTGACTTAAATTCTGACATTACAATTTGCCTCATGTGTGATCCACAGTGAGGTTTACTACAATGCTTGAGAAGAAATCTGGGCCTCAGAATATAAATGGGGCTCTGAATCCCCAGTTTTATGGTGGCTGCGTAGAATGGTGAAGTGGCATGTACTCATTAGCATAAAGGGCGTGCCCGCAGAATTGGAAGGCACAGAGGAGTGACAACAGAATAAGAATCCTGTTCCTGTATGCAATCATAGAATCATAAGACTGGAAGGGACCTCGAGATGTCATCGAGTCCAGCACCCTGCCCTCAAGGCAGGACCAAGCTCTGTCTACACCATCCCTGACAGATGTCTATCTAACCTGTTCTTAAATATCTCCAGAGAGGGAGATTCCACCACCTCCCTTGACAAATTATTCCAATATTTGACCACCCTGACAGTTAGGAATTTTTTCCTAATGTCCAATCTAAACTCCCTTGCTGCACTTTAAGCCCATTACTCCTTGTCCTGTCCTCAGAAACCAAGAGGAACAAATTTTCTCCTTCCTCCTTGTGACACCCTTTTAGATATTTGAAAACCGCTATCATGTCCCCCCTTAATCTTCTTTTTTCCAAACTAAACAAGCCCAGTTCATGAAGCCTGGCTTCATAGGTCATGTTCTCTAGACCTTTAATCATTCTTGTCGCTCTTCTCTGTACCCTTTCCAATTTCTCCACATCTTTCTTGAAATGTGGCGCCCAGAACTGGACACAGTACTCCAGCTGAGGCCTAACTAGTGCAGAGTAGAGCAGAATGACTTCACGAGTTTTGCTTACAACACACCTGTTGATACAACCTAGAATCATATTTGCTTTTTTTGCAGCAGCATCACACTGTTGACTCATATTCAACTTGTGGTCCACTATGACCCCTAGATCCCTTTCCGCCATGCTCCTTCCTAGACAGTTGCTTCCCATCTTGTATGTATGGAACTGATTGTTCCTTCCTAAGTGGAGCACTTTGCATTTCTCTTTATTAAATTTCATCCTGTTTACCTCTGACCATTTCTCTAACTTGCTAAGGTCATTTTGAATTATGTCCCTATCCTCCAAAGAAGTCGCAACCCCACCCAGTTTGGTATCATCTGCAAACTTAATAAGCGTACTCTCTATCCCAATATCTACATCATTGATGAAGATATTGAACAGTACGGGTCCCAAAACAGACCCTTGCGGAACTCCACTTGTTATCCCTTTCCAGCAGGATTTAGCACCGTTAACAACAACTCTCTGACTACGGTTATCCAGCCAATTATGCACCCACCTTATCATGGCCCTATCTAAGTTATATTTGCCTTGTTTATCAATAAGAATCAATAGGTATTTGAATCCAGTTCTCAGTGACAAGACTCCACATAATAAAAAACCACGTTCACAACTTACACGCTTGCTGGTAGTCATATCAATGTGGCCAGGCACTGAGATCCAAATTCTGACTGCCCTTATTTGAAAGCACAGGTTAGGTGAGAAAAGTGTAAACGTTACCCTTATGCAGCCTGTATATGGGCCATGTGGAATTCCAGTACCTGTGCTTAAAGGGACCCCAAGGACTGTATTCTCCATACCTCTGACAGTATGACGAGGTGTACCACACATTTGCTGACCCTCTCAAGAGATAATTCTGCGTTGGCGCACATTGCTTTAGGAAGAAGTTCTATATGAAGAGTAGCCCATTGAGTTTGGTCCTTAAATTGTTGCCTGGAAAGGCTTGCCAATGTCAGTTACTCACAGAACCAATGAGACTTGGTCCTCCAGTGGCTAGAAGGTTTGGAAGCAGTCAGAGGCCTGTCATGGCCCATCATGCCAGATAAAAAGGCCATGTTGCTGCTTTCAAATGTCAGTTCTGAAGGAAACCAGCAGACAGGAAGAAAGATAGATTCTCTCTCTTCATTACCCTAAGCCGCCAGGCCTGTTTACTGGCCTACTGAGTAAATCAATGGGAGACTTTTACTGTATTTTATGCAGTGTAAAGCGCAGGCAAAGCATCCTGAATTAGTGATAGAAATGTAGTCGTGAAAGAAATGAAACCATCTTGTTAGTCTTTAAAGTGCTACGTAGTCCTGTTTTTTGTTTCATCCTGAATTAGATATTATTTGGACTGCTGAAATCTAGCATATCAGCTACTTCAGGAAGCATTCTGAGTCAGATTGCTTCCCAGTGCTCCCCCAGTGCCTTAATGATCCTCTGATGATCCAGGACAAGATCGAGGCTGACACATATCACATCTTACAAAAGCTTGCCCTGTTGCTCTTTGTTATGTACTCCAGCTCCCAGCTGATCTTAATTCGCCCTTCAGATCCATGCAAGGAGGAGAAGTTATTTGCATATGATTTCTGTGAAGACAATATTCCATAACATAATAAGGAAAGGATTAATAGTGCAGAATCCCTGAAGCACTGATTCTACAGCTCTCACATGAGAAACAGCATGTTATTTTCCCCTGTTTCAGTGAGTTCGTGTACAGAAGTTGTTCTGTGGGCATAACTACATTCACATCTGCTGCTATTAATGCTTGAAGTCCCAAACCACAGAGAGTTTTCTCTAAAGAACAGGTAGCTAATGTAAATAATCCACTTCAGAAAGCTACTCTTTTAGATCTACACATATGGGGGATGGGAGGAGGTGAAGGTCCAGTTGTCCTTACCTCCCAGAGCATACCGGAAAAGATAAAAAACAATTGTAGCAATACAATTCATGAAAGTGCTTGCATGTGGCATTTTGTTACTTGTGATCATTTACTTCCAAACAATGGTGTTTTTCCAGTTTAGCACAAAGTCTAGCAATACAGTATGGGATACAATTATTTTCTGAAGGAAAGGCAGATAAAAGTTTGGTGCAGCTTTCACTAAATAATCCTCCTGTTAGCAGGCATTCTTACCTGCTTTTTCAGAATGCACAGTGAGTAAGGATGTATGAAACGGGTGAAGCAATTGGTCATGAAATTTCACAACAGGAGTATCACTAATTCATTTTGCACTATTTTAAATCTTTAAAGGCTCTTTCCATAACATCTGAGGATGCTTTTGGGGTATTTTGTTTGTCTTTCCCAAGATCCACTTTCTACGTATGCTTCTACCTTGAGATTTCACATTTACATCTTGATCCCTAAAAGTCATCTTTGACAACACTGGCATGCAAATATAAGGGGGAAAAAAGTATGCAAAGCTACATATAAGCAACAACACAGAGATATATAGAATGTTATAGTCCTACATATGCAGACATTAGACACTTCGGAGGGGGAGGGGTCCAAAGCAGTTAGTGATATGCTCTCCGCTGTGGGTGAGGTCCCCAGGCACCAAAATTACAAGGTATCAACAGCAGCTAAATTTTACCACTGAGTGAGTACAAGCAGTGGTCCATGTGTAAGCTCTCCCCTATCAATTTAGTGTAGCTGTCATATAGCATGTCCATGCACAGGAGGACTGTTTAGGAGTGAGCCCCTGAACAACCAGGAACACCCCACAATGCCCTGTAGCTGGTGATGCAGATGGCCAAGGTATCAACAGGAGCAGAGCCAATGGAATCAGGCATGTCTGTTGCATCACTGCTAATAGGATCTTCATCTGGCCTTTGTGATGTTGCTGCCACTGTGAATTATTCTTCCCCCCATGTCCTGACAGAGGAAACAGTTGGGGAGACATGCAACTTAAGATCATTTTTGGGACAGATGCAGCCAGGGAAGAGAATTTGAGGCAGCAGTAAGAACCGCGGGAGGGAAGGGGAGGGGACAGACTTTTTGGGACTTTAGGCAGAAAGGACAAGGCTGGGGGCAGGAAGCTGTCAGCACCACCTGGGTTGCAATGAGCCGTGGTACTCTGTCTTTCCAGCCTGCCCTCAAAGCCGCCCAGGCCACACCACACAGCACTCTAGCAGTGATTTAAAAAAGCAGTGTCTAGGAGCCCCAAGCTCTTTAGAATTGCCAGGCCCCACAACAACTGCCCTCTTTGCCCCCCTGTACCAGTGGGGCTAGTAAGAACACAATAGTTGTTCTAGTAAGATAGTAGAAAAGCCAGCCTGTTTCCCAGCAAAATCCCACAGTCTATCCAAACATGACTGATTCCTTTTAACTGTAAACAGTGACAAGAGCAATAAAATAAATACTGTGCAAACCCCAGCAGTAAAACAACATAGATCCTGGGAAATTGGACAGTGTTAAGCTACAGCTCGAGTGGAAAGGAGCATACATATATGCTCAAATGGAGTTAGTTTTTTCTTATTCCAGGTTGAATTAAAAGGAATAAAAGCTGCATTTGCATTATTGTCTCTTGACGTTTTCTGACCTGGGCAATCTTTAAGTATTCTTAATCTTAAATCTTCCTTTAAATCTTTCTGCTTAAGAACCTAAAACAAAGAAGAAGGGCCAATAGATAGTAATCTCTAGTAACCCTCACAAATGACTACTTCAGTCTGTATGCACTATACTTCTCCTCATAAACATTTATACTCTTCTGCTCTATGGACCAAGGGTCCAGAACAGCTGACAAGCAGGTAGGTTATTAACTCTGTTCAGTGTTAGCTTTGTCATTTCCAAAAGGGCAAGGGTTCCAATTACAAAGACAGTAGCAGATTAGTTAAGCAATAAAGATATTTTTGCACACACATAAAGAAGGAAGAAAAATATAGATAATCTGAGAAAAGAAATTACATTATTACTATTACTATTAATTTATTTATTCGTGTAGTGTCAAAGTGCCACCATCATGGATCAGCACACTATTGAGTTGGAATGACATAGTTTAAATGACTTGCCCAAGTTCACACAAGGACATTGTGGGAGAAATGGGGACTGAATCCAACTTTTCTCTGTCCTGTTCCAGTTTTTAAACCAATTATGCAAATTAATGAGATTAGGCAGGTACTTAAAGTTACATATGCTGAACCAGGGGTTTAAACTTTCTGTTCCTCAATTCCTCTCTGTAAAATTGGAGGAAATAATATTCCTTTTTCTTCTACACTATAACTATTTTGCTGATTTAGACTTATGCACAGGAACAGTCTCTTATGATGTGTATATAAAATTCTTAACACAATGGGGTCCTTTTCTCAGTTTAGATTACTGGAGCCTGCTATAATATCAAAATAATAAAATTTAAGGTATGTTTTAAGTTTCTTAACATATAACATTTTAAAAATAGTACTTATAGGCAACTACCAATAGCACTTTACATGTTTCAAGGTGCTACACAAAAATGAAAGGAATGCTGTCTCGTAAAGTATTGAATATTTTGAGGAAAATCATTACTGTATTAGGTTACATCACTAATAAAATTTTTCATGATTTAAATTGCTTATTTCTTTAATTTTTTGAATTAGTCTTCTTAAAACATGAAAACACACAAGACAGTTTCATGTTTTTTCCCTATATAGTTTCACATTCTCAAATATCACATTCTCAAATACTAGTCCTATGTTTCTGTGTTAGATTGCAGACACTGGAGGCAATGGTAACTTTGTTTTTGTTTGTTTGTTTATTTAATAAGTTGTATGCTTATAGTGTGCTTATAATAAGACTCCACAGCCTGATTTTGGTTTCAGTCACAGTGGTGACTCAGGAGTAATTCTGTTGAAGTCATTGGAGATATTTAGTGCAAAATTACTGAAAGATAAGAACTGTGCCTTTTAAATGAATTTATTTGTATGATAGGAGTTTTGCTATTGATATTAATGAAGCCAGGATTTTACTCAAGGGTTCCAAAACCAGGCACTATTTAATACTTGCTTGCCTGAGGCATCTTCCAACAACCTAGTGACTTTGATCTCCACCAGAGCTCTCCCCTTACGCCCTGACACAAGCATTTTACATATCTCCAGCTCATAGACTCTGTGTTTTGTCTTATTCAGCATTATAGCCTCCACTATTAATTGTGAGAAACATTTATGATCAATTAGATATAAATATTAGATAAAACTATGTAGAATACCTCACGATAGAAAATCTGTGTCTATGTCTTTTCATTCCTGCACCCAAGTTTGGCTTTTCATTTTCCATGTAAAGGTGTAGCACTTAAGTGAAGAAACTACTACTTCAGTGGGAAAATTTCTCTCATGGGCATAGTTAATCCACTTCCCTTTGTGTCAATAGCTATGTCAAAGGGAGAAGTTCACCCATTCATCTAGGCTACATCTAGCGTGCTAGCTTCTTTTGGAAGAAGCTATTGTGGAAGATATCTTCCAGATTTTTTTTTTTCAAAAGAGGGCATCTATACAGCAAAAGTGCAATGAAAAAGGGATGTGCTTTTTCGAAATATAGCCTCCACATTAATTGGACGCTATTTCGCATTTCAGTTGTGATTACTGTGGATGGAATGGCTACCAGGGCACCTGTGCTTTTCCCTGGAGGTCACTTCTTTCGAAAAAACATTCTCCTCTACGTCCACACACACCTTTTTCCGAAAAAGCTTTTTCAGAAAAAGGTTTCTTTCCCATAGAAAGAGGTTTACTGCTGTCGGAAAAAAACCTCAGTTCTTTCGAATTTCTGTTGAAAGAACACAATAGCAGTATGGACGTAAGTGTAGTTTTTCTGGAAAAGCGGCCATTTTTCCTGAAAAACTCTGCAGTGTAGACATATCCCTAGTGGTGCTGTCTACATGGGGTTTAAGTTGGCACAAATGTGTCACTCAGGGATGCAGATTTTTCACAGCCTTAAGTGATGTAGGTATACTAGTATATATCTGTAATGTAGACCTGGTCTCAGTGTCACAGCTAACTGCAAGATGGAAGAGATTGTTTGGCATACATAGTTATCATATATTTCAAAGGACCATTCAAGGTGAAATGGCCCACTAACACCCCTTCAACCACAAGGAGGAAAGGAAAAGAGGGAATCACTGGTGGGTGTTGAACAGTTACAGATTGTTGTAATAAACCATAAATCTCGAGTCTCTAATAGGTTCGTGATTTTTAGAGTTCAGCAAAATTATGAATATAAGTTCTTGGGCTCATCTTTTGAAAGTGTTTGGCAGGGTTTCTTTGAGAAACTCTATATAGAGTATGAAATAGAATGAACTGTTTGCGAAAAGCGTGCATCTAAGGTGTGCAGTGGGAGTGTTGATCATTGTATCCAGAGATCTCCATCTGCAGATTTTGTAACTGTTGTTCTGTCAGGGTCTTGAGCTAGTTGAATTGATGTGTGCTGATCCTTGGGAACCTTGCTTCTGATGAGGAGGTTAGTGAGGTTAGAGACTTGTTTGAAGGCCAGAAGAGGAAGAGTTAGAAAATATTTCTTTCAGGATGGTGTCCCCATCCAGTATGGGTAGTGAATGTTTGATGATATCCCATTTTGATTCCAGTGTGGGATGGTAAATGTGGTCAGAGGGAAGTTTATATCATTATTGAAGTGGATTCACTCAAGGTATTTGGGTGGCCCTTCCATGATGCTATCTGCTTATTGCTGGTGTGTCCTTGGTTGGTGTAGTGGTTTTGAGTTTCTCAAGATGTATATCTTGGATTTAGCTCTGTCATTCCCCGAGGTACTACCTCTGGCATACGTGGAAACAAAGTTTTGAAGTTATGCTAATGTAAATTGAGAAGGCACCAGTGTTCTTACGTGGGACTTTTGGAAGCACTGAAAATTAGCACTGAAAAAGCTTTACTAATTTCTATGTAAAGCTGCTGAGTCAATGGAAATATTTCCAGATGCAAAGTCAGACACTTTACAAATCTTTTGTTAGAAAATAGGAAACAATCTTTAAACAAAGTTTCAATTTTTTTGTGGAAAACGTGTTTGTTAAAGGTAATTTCAGAACATCCTTTCTTAGACTGCCTTGCTGTATACCAGTGTTCCTTTAAATTATGGTGTATTAGATTATACAGTAAGTAGCAATGGACCTAACTGGATATAGTTAGGCACCTAAGCCTGAGAAGTGTTTTGAAGAGTATGATTATATAAAAAGTGGCATATTACCATAATCATCAAAGTAGACATAAAAAAAACCCAACAGAACAATAATAAGTGCCTAATTCTGTTACCTTCATTCATGTTGATTAGAAATTCTCTCTCCCATTCCAATAAAAATGTACCAAACCAGGAGGGGAAAAAATCAGTATAATGGTAATGGCGACTGATAATAATGTTACCTAGTTCACGTATAGCACTTTTCATTGGCAGATCTCAAACACTTTATAAGAAAGTAAACATCATTACCCTTCTGCAAACAGGGAAACTAATGCACCAAACAGTGAAGAGACAAGTGCAAGGGGGCTAGTTGCAGAGGTAGGAACATAACCAAATTTTCCTGACACATATTCTAATGCACTACCAAGTAGGCCATCCTGCATTCTGAAAAGATCCTTTGAGATAAATATATCATGATAATAACTCAAAACTCTGAGAAAACAAATTTTGATTTCAGGATAGTATTTCATTAAATGGTAGATTAAAGGTGATGGTGGTAGTTACTGTAAATCATATTATTCGATAACTTGGATTCTAGATAGTGCTGGAATTTCTTTTAAAAAAGTGGTAAAAACTTTTCTGGAAGACTTTAAAGTGAATAATAATAAGAGTAAAAGCACACGTCCCACATCTCACTCATGGGCAGCAGATATAAATGCAACTAATAAGCTAATTGAGCAAACAAACCAAAACAGCGCACAACTCAACACTTTTTAATAACTTGAACTCAAACTTATGATTTTCTGGAAAATTCAGTGTGTTCAACTTTGATTCGTGATTGTCTAAAAGCTGGAGAAGTTGTCCAGTATGAAAGCTGCATACATTTTTTTCTCTGCCCTGTTGCATTAATTTACAGCCTGACCACAAGCCTGTTCACCACTGGAAACATATTTGATCTCGATCTCAGTGCCCTAGAAAACAAGAGATGACATTTTAAAAGCTCAGCCTTTTGATTGCTGATTACATGTCTGAGCCATTTCTGCCTCTGGTGCAAGATAAGAGCAGAAAACTGTATTTGAAGATGATAATTGGGCACATTAAAATGCTGGATTGTTTGAGCCACCTTACTTTTTCTAATATGGATTGTCCTAGGCCAGGTCTACACTATGGGATGAATTTGAATTAAGATACTTAACTGCAGCCACGTCAATTACATAGCTGGAGTCGAAGTATCTTAAATCGCATTTTGGCACTGTCCACATAGCAGGAGGTCAACAGGAGTATGTGCTTTTGTCAACTTTCCTTACTCCTCATTGGAGCAGGACTACTGTTGTTGATGGGAGCACCCTCTCAGTTCGAATTAGCGGCTCTTCATTAGATCCAATAATTTGAACCCTGGAAGATCGCGGAAGATCGATGCAGCTAGATGTCTGAGTCAATATAATTTTGTGACCTTCACTTAATTTGCAATGAAAGCGGTGCCAGAGCTCAAGCAATATTTTTTTATTTTACTTTCATAATTTATGCAGCAAGCCAGAGATGCCAGACTTCTGTGCAGCCATGCCTCGCGGTGCCAGCGCTCAACCCTGGCAAGCCCTGGCACTAGCCCTCCCTGTAACCCTTTTGGTATTACTCTTTTAGGTCCTGATTGAAGCCCCATTGAAGAAAAGGGAAATACTTCCACTGACTTCAGTGAGCTTTGAATCAGACAGTTAATTCTATTATGGTTGTACAGATGACTGGGGTTATAATGCAGAGACTAGCAAAGCTGTTGCTCATAGTAAGTAAAAACATAACTGCACAACAGAAATAAGATGTAATGGAATTGAAATATTATATATTCACATCCAAAGATTTAGGACTAGCTCGTTCTAAGATGTTGAGACTTTCTGAACACTGCCAATAAATGGAGAACTATCCAATATACCTCACATGTTAATTTTACACAAAAGTCATCTCAAAACCAATTTTACAAAAGTCTTGACATATAATTTAATTTTGCATTGACATTTACTCTGTTTTTATCAGCAAAACAGGAATATGCTTAGGTGAACTCACAGCCCATTCAGGTTTAAATTGTATCTTCAAAAGATACAGTCCAATAGAAAAAACAGGAGCAGATGGAGGGAATTGGAAAGACTAGAGATGCAGATAATTACCAATGTATTTGCATAGGAGGCTATTGTATTTTGTTTTGCTGTAAGTGGAAAAAGTTTGTGTGTGTCCAGACCCTATTCATTTCAGGAGAATGGGTGGCATTTGTTATACAGGATTCTGTGGTATTAAATAATGAATCTCGGACCCATGGAACTATTCCCAGAGCTGCATTTAGCCCCTATGGTTCACTCGTCATACACACTGGGGATACATTATACAAAATTATTTCTTTATGCCCCAAAGTTGAAATGATTAGTTGGAAGCAGGAAAACTAATAAAAGTCATTCCTTGTCCAGAGATTTTAGGTTCATGGTTATTAAGACATGAGTGAAAATACAGACAACTAAATAGATATTCTGCTGACACCATGCTCACAATAGTGGTGGCCTTGAGTATGTAGAGTTTGTATCATGAGCAATACTTTGGGGCAACACCATTTTCATGCACGTTGGTTCTCTTTCATTCTGTTCAGAACTTCTCCCTAGTATACTTTTTGTCTTCTAAGAAAATTCAGTGCTAATAGCTATGATTCTATAAACCTTAAAGTCATGTATACCGGCCCTTTGGAGTTCTGGTGAAGAATCCAGAAACAGAAAGTGCAACAGGCCAAACATTGTGAGAAGGAAATTCAGTCACTCCACTGGATGAATTCAAGTACCGTGGTGGTTAAGAAGTAGTCGAACTTGTAGATGTTCCTCCTTCACCTGTCAGGGAAGCCAACAAAACATAATTTGCTGATTTGCTCAGTGGGTTAAAGAAACTAACCACAGTCCAAAGAGACAGAATACCTGCAAAATAACATAGACCAGTTATCCTTAGCATTATTCTACCATGTGTTAGTAGCAAAGAGCACCTTTGGCTTATGATCCTCGGTAAAAGAGATCTTTTTTTGTTCTTCAATTATTTGCCTTCTCAAACACTGAATAAATTTGAAACCAGGAAAGAGAAATTTTGATTCACCCATAACCTAGTATAACTGGGGTATCCTGTAGATAGTTCCATTCTGTATTGAAGAACCCTGATAAAAGCTAGGAACTTCCAAGAAATGATGAATGTCCTGTTCAGTCACACATATTGAAGAATTATTTTACTAAACTATATTAATCACTTTGCATATCCCTTGACCATCTGAACTAAACTAGAGCAAACACCCACGGACTGATTTTTCTTAGGAGCTTAAGTAGGAAAGAATGTAGCTCTTGTACCTTGTAATTTAAAGCACTAAAATTGACCATACTGTTACATTATTTATCACAGCCTCTACAGGAAATGCATAGACATTTATAATATGTAAAAGACAAACTGACAGATTTGTAGGCCACAATGCAACTGGAGCAATGAGGATTAAAATGATCATTTCCTGATATTTTTCTTTCATCCAAGCCAGATCCCCCAGTGGGATTGATGAGCACAGCTCCATTTGACTTCAAAGGACTGGCATCCACCTATGTCAGCTAAGGATCTGGCTCATAATATTTACAGGGTTTTTTAACACGGTCACATTAAAAAAAAAAAACCCTCAATAATTATAGCAAAGAAAAACAGCCATGTATTTCTATCAGAATACTGTAGAGAGAAGGTCTAGAAACCAGTGTAGCACTTGATCCCACAAGAAGTCCTATTGAAGTCAAGGGAATCAGCATCTGTAGTAGTATATGGGTATCAGAATCTGTGCCTAAGAAGTGAGGGTATGTCTACACTACCCCGCTAGTTCGAACTAGCGGGGTAATGTATGCATACCGAACTTGCTAATGAAGCCCGGGATTTGAATTTCCCGGGCTTCATTAGCATAAAGCCGGCGCCGCCATTTTTAAAAGCCGGCTAGTGCGAACTATCTAGCCCGTGCTTCGTGTAGCCGCGTGGCACGGGGTTCGCACTAGCCGGCTTTTAAAAATGGCGGCGCCGGCTTTATGCTAATGAAGCCCGGGAAATTCAAATCCCGGGTTTCATTAGCAAGTTCGGTATGCATACATTACCCCGCTAGTTCGAACTAGCGGGGTAGTGTAGACATACCCTGAGATGTTAAAATAAAATATCCATTCTTATGTTCAGTAGTTCTGTCTTAAGCATCATTAGCATTTTCTTTAACAGAGTCATTGCCTGTACAATCCACTCACTTCTCATGCATATATGTAAATATCTGAATACATACCTGAAACTATTATCCACTTTTTATGACTTCAAAGTTTTTTTACCATTTGATCTTTCTTTTTTTCTCTGTGTGCAACCTGACAGTTTTCCTAGCTAACCCCTAGAGAGTTTTCATACTTTTTTCCCCCTTTCATCTTTTTTTTCTGGTTATATTAGTTTATCTTTTCTCCTCTTTCATTAGCCTTGTTATTTCTGTTTAACCACCTGACAAAGAACTCTTGGATAAAACATCTGCAGTTTCTATTTTCTAGAAAACACATTTCTTTTATTTGCATAATTTTGGAAAGAAAAATGTGACACTTTTTTATTACTAATGTAATGTCACTACATTAGTAGTGTAGTGTCATTACTCTTTAAGTTGAGGAAACCAAATGCTTATGATATATTCTTTATAAAAAGTTTACATTTTAATTAGAATGAGGGTTTTTTTCCCCACCTTCTCACACTATCTAAGGCCTCATCTACACTTGAATGTTTTGTTGCCAAAACCTGCCGTTTGGAGACAAAACAGTGAAAGCATTTATATTACGATGTGACATTTTCCTGGGAGGCAGCCAGGACAGCAAAAGAGAGCAGGTCCACAATCCCTTGCCAATGATAAATGGACATTTCAGGTAGCAGTTAGCCACTGGAGTAGGGGCTAGATGTACGGTTGCCAGGTGTCTGTTATTGGCCCAGACAGTCCGGTATCTGTGGCCTCTGTCTGGTAAAAAAACCCAGAAAGTATTTTCTGTTTGTCTCGGACAGAAAGCCACTTGGGACATTCCTCCCCTGCCACTTCTGGCGGGGGTGGAGGGAGCTAGCAGTGTAGCGTGTTGGGATTTAAAGGTGTAGTGACCCTTTTCCCTGCCATGTTCGGTATTTTTTGGGAAAGTACCTGGCAACCCTAGCTAGATGATGATTCACAGTGGATTACTGAGGCAAGGTAGGTATAACAGTTTGGGGCTTTCTGGAAGGGTAGGATGCCAGAGTGCAGGAACACTGCTGAAGGGTAGTGAGGAAAGGGCACTGCAGGTCGGAAGGAACGCGAGGCCTGAATCAGTGCAGAAAGCAAGTAACTGATGTAGAGTCTCTGGCCAGCAGAAAGCACCATGGCAATGAATTGAACCACTGTAGATGTGAAAAACTGAGAAGCAAGTTACTTAAAGCAGATTTGTACACACCAATACTGATGCAGGAACAAGGCCTATGTTTCCCTTTCTGTTGTGTTTCGTACAGATGAAAAACAAATTTATACATACCCAAATGGTCATATGCAAATATTTGTTTGCATTAATTAGGACAGTCAAATTTAGAAGTTGGCTTGAGAGCATTTTTAAAATTAGTTAAGTACACTGAGGAAATCTAACATAAGAGTCATCATTTCCCAAAATTTCTCATTACATTTTTCCAATGAGCACCCACCTTAGAAGATGGATGCATTGATTTTTGAAATGTGTATCATGTTTAAGAAAGACTTGATTACATAATAGAGGAGTTTAAAAAATCTGCCTTCTCCAAGGCTAGACATACAATTTATTATTATTATTATTATTTACAAATATTTAGACTCAGTTTGCATACCGTTTGTGTAAGCTCTGATGTGAATCTGAAATATTTATGTTTGCTGTTTAGTGAATAAGGTAGCAAATAATTTTCTCTACAAAAATTATTTTACTTGAGGGAAAAATTCTTATTTTCTGCACCACTGTAGAAATACAATCTATAATTGCTTGCCTAAAGCATTCTTAATCCCACTATGAATGTAGTTGGGTAATCAATATATTTTGAAAATTAATCTTAGACTATAGACCCTTAGCAATCAACCTGCATTGGAAAAGGTTTGTATTTTGTCAAAATTACCTTGTACTTTGCACATGCAATTACAGTTTCTCAACAATAATCCTTGTTCAAAGACTATGCAAATACATGTGATTTTATTAGTACTTTATAAATGTGGTGTGCCAGTTTCTTGTTTAAATTTTGGAACAAAGATTTATTAACTTAATGTAACTAGATGCAATTATAAGGCAAAATAAATACTCTCCTTGGTTTGAACTAAGTATAGTCTTTGGCACTGTTGTATGCATTTCCTGCTAGATGATTATCGTGACATTATATAACTGATTGAAATGGACTTTTTTACATTTGCTCACAATATTTGAGCTAAAATTTAACCTGAATTATCACTAGAAAATACATTGAAGGGTTAGAAAGTACTTCAGCAACTAAAAAGGCATGTCTGCATTTCATATTTTGGGTGCCTTATCTAGAAAGTCAGGTTGTTTCCTTGGAGAAGTTATGATCCATGAGCAAAAACTTTGCAAGGGTAAAAGGTGAGCAAATAACCATGAGAACGGAATGTGGAGCTAGTAATCTTCTTTCCCACAAGTCAACAATTTTAGCAACAAGAAAGTGCAATAGTTTGCATTCATTTTGTTACTGTCAATCTAAATCCCATTCTAATTGAAATTCTTATGCATTTTGATACATGCAAAACTCGAATTGATTTCAAGGGATATTTGCCGTAACAGGGACCCCATAAAAACTTCAGGACTTCAAACCATAAAGCCTGCAAAGAATGGTATGTTTCCTCAAAGGAAAAGTGAAATATTAGTTATACTATATCCTTTTTACAATGTGAGCATCAGTAGATAAAACAGTAGGATAAAGCTTTTTATATTTGCCAGCCCAATATTTAAAGAATAAGTATTTCTTACTAATTGACAAAGGGTAAGACTCAAGTACCTAACAGGGTGTCAAGTACCTAAACAGGTATTACAAGTAGGAGGGAGAAAAATTATTCACCTTAACATTTGAAGATAGGACAGGAAGCGATGGGCTTAAATTGCAGCAAGGGAGGTTTAGGTTGAACATTAGGAAAAACTTCTTAACTGTCAGGGTGGTTAAGCACTGAAATTAATTGCCTAGGGAAGTTGTGGAAACTCCATCATTGAATATATTTAAGAGAAAGTTGGATAAACATCTGACAGGAATGATCTAGATGGTGCTTGGTCCTGCTGTTAGGTTCCTTCCAGTCCTATTATTCTATGGTTTTCAAAAGTAGCTAAGTGACTTTAAAGAACAAATCCACCTCATCGGAACTTCTCCTCCGTAGGGTACGTCTACACTGCATGGCAATTTTGAAATAAGCTATTCTGGAAGATATATTCTGATATATCTTATTTCAAAATAGGTCTACACTGCAGGGAAGTCTCAAAAATAGTCTGAGGAAGGCTTCCCTAATGTAGACGTGCAATCTCAATTTAGACCCCCCCAGGAGGCAATGGGAGGAATAAATTTGAATGTTCCTGGTGAGGGGCTATTTCAAAATAGCAGCAGTGGTGCAGCTACACACGCCTCATTTCGAAATAGCTATTTCAGAATAGCGTTATTCCTTAGGGTATGTCTACACTACAAAGTTAGTTCGAACTAACGGATGTTAGTTCGAACTAACTTTCATAGGCGCTACACTAGCGCTCCGTTAGTTCGAATTTAATTCGAACTAACGGAGCGCTTAGTTTGAACTAGGTAATCCCCTTTCCACGAGGATTAAGCCTAGTTCGAACTAGCTAGTTCGAATTAAGGGGTATGTAGACCCTTAATTCGAACTAGTGGGAGGCTAGCCCTCCCCAGGTTTCCCTGGTGGCCACTCTGGCCAACACCAGGGAAACTCTATGCCCCCCTCCTGGCCCCGGACCCCTTAAAGGGGCACGGGCTGGCTACGGTGCCCCTGCCAGGTGCAAGCCTGCCAGCACCCAGCCAGCAGACCCTGCACCTGGCATGGATCGAGCCACCCACCGGACGCCCCCCAGTCCTCCCCCTCTTCCCAGGACCAGGCTGGCGGCTCCCGGGATCTTGCCCGGGACCACAAGAGGCGGGCAACCGCCTGGGCTAGTGCGGACATCGTGGACCTCGTCCCCGATCTCCTCACTAGGCACAGGAAAGTGGCCGGCTTGAGCAGGATAGCTGCCAGCCTGGCCACCCAGGAGCAGGTGTGCAAGAGAATCAAGGGGGTCCACTGAGACCCCCGACCCTGATCCCTGAGCTTACAATGGCCGTCCTGGGTCAGATCAAAGGTCCATCTAGCCCAGTAGCCTGTCTGCCAACAGCGGCCAACCCTAGGGACCCTGGAGGGGATGGACTGAAGACAGTGACCAAGCCATTTGTCTCGTGCCATCCCTCTCCAGCCTTCCACAAACCTTGGGCAGGGACACCACTCCTACCCCCTGGCTAATACCACTCCATGGACCCAACCTCCATGACTTGATCTCACGTCCCTTTAAACTCTGTTCCAGTTCTAGCCTTCACAGCCTCCTGCAGCAAGGAGTTCCACAGGTTGACTCTTTGCTTTGTGAAGAACAACTTTCTGTTACTAGTTTGAAGTCTGCTACCCATTCCTTTCCTTTGGTGTCCTTTAGTCCTTCTTTATGGGAACTAATGAAGAACTTTTCTGTATGCACCCTCTCCACCCAACTCCTGCTTTTAGAGACCTCTATCCTGTCCCCCCTCCATCTCCTCTTTTCTAAGCTGAAAAGTCCCAGTCTCTTTAGCCTCTCTTCATATGGGACCTGTTCCCAACCCCTGATCATTTTAGTTGCCCTCCCCTCTCCCACCTCCTTTTCCCAGTCTCCCCCAGTTTTGTTCAATAAAGACAGATTCAATTTTTGAACACAATTGTCCTTTATTTTGTACATCAAGAAGAGGGGCTAGGGAAGGGTAAGTGGAAGGAGGTGAGGGAGGAATGGGGTACGCGCCCCCGATGGGGAGGACTGGGCTGGCTCTGCGGGCTTCTGGGTGTGGAAGCTCTCCTGCAGCCCCCCAATTGCCCCCTCTCCCCAGATGGCAGCCTGCGGCAAGTGAAGCCGGGCTGATGGCCGAGTGCTGTGATGTGCCCAGTGTGGGTACTCCGGGCAATGCAAGACAGGACTGCTTTGCAAGCGGGACACCCCTGAGAACTGTCTGTCCGGGGTGGAGGTTGGGACCCTTTAAGCACAGCCCTCGGCTAGCCTGAGACAGCAGCTCCACGCTCTAAGTCCTCCTCTGATGCCCTGCCAGCACTGCTTCCGGTCATCCTTAAGCCTGGTTCAGGGTCCACTTAATGTGGACATGCTAGTTCAAATTAGCAAAACGCTAATTCGAACTAGTTTTTTAGTCTGGATCCGTTAGTTCGAATTAGCTTAGTTCGAATTAACTAATTCGAACTAAGTTAGTTCGAATTAGCGCTGTAGTGTAGACATACCCTTATAGAATGAAGTTTACAGATTTCAGAATAAGCCATCTGTTATTTTGAAATTATTTCAAAATAATGAAATGGCTGTATAGAAGCTCACATTGTTATTTTGAAATAATGCTGGTTATCTCAAAATAACGGTGCAGTGTAGATGACATCACTAATCAAAATAGGGCTGGTTGGACGGGAAGACAGTGAGGTCACAGTTCCATTCCACTCAATAATAGGTAACATGGACAGGGCTAGCTTCAGAGGGTGATACACTGCTGAACGTGCTGCCCCCTGTTCACCTGGAAACTCTGGGAAGCGTCGAGGTACCATGCCTTCCAAAGGATCCGCTGGAGGCAGCCTATCTCCACACCGTCTGTAATGCAGGTTTACCATATGATGGTACAAGCAAGCTCTTTTAGTACACTTTGCATTCAAGACAGCTGAAGACTCTTTGAACAGCCACATAGATTTTGTAATTTGTTTTGTAGTTCATCTCTAAAGTTTCCCTATCATATATTATGCACATACTGCAGTGCAGAATGTTCCTGTTTACCAGCCCATAGCTGATGTAGATCTAGCAGATGACAATTGCACCCAAAATGCAGTGTAACAGCCCAGATTCGCATGACTATTCTCAGCATAAATCCTATACTAAACTCTTGTTTGCCCAGTGTTTGAAATGTAGGTGCATACTGGAGCTGCCAAACAAAATATTAAGCAGTAGTATCTGTGTGGAAGTTTTCATGTACGTTTCAGTGTAACAGCCATGTTTTACAGTAGGCCACATAGACTGTTAATTTGGGCCCAATTTGCAAATATATGACATTGCAAATATCACTTCAAATGAGGAGCCGCATGGCCTTCTATTCTAATGTATCATAAAGCATCCATTTCACAGAGCTTTAACAGTTTGCATCAAGCTGCACTGACGTGCATCAAACCAGGAATTCATAAGCTTGGTATAAATAATAAAATAAGGGTAAATTTTCACAAGGGAAATCTTCCTTTTTTATAGGTGCACCATACAACCACAGATTTGCACCTGTATTTGTACAGGAAGTTTGATGGCTCCAAGATAAGTATTTGGTCTCAAACTGTAGGAGTATGGTGTGACTCACATGGTTTAGAGGCACTACACCTCAGATTTGCTTCTGCAATTCATTCTTCAAACAATGGGAGTAAAAGAAGTGTGGGCTTCTAAATAGGTCCAATGTACCTCTATACCAGCTGTACCAATAGTATTGATTTACAGTTACTTTGAATTTATCCAGGCACTCCATACTTCAGCAAAGGAATTATGTAGCTAAAGACCAGACAATAAATAAAGTAGGAATTTCTGTACTGTGGATATGCTATGTGTGTACACTTAGGCCATGATCCTTTAATGAGCTCCTCAAGTACTCCTGGAGAATAACTGCAATACATATGAGTCTTAGCTCAGTAAGGACATTTTTCAAATTTAACTAAGTTCATGCTCAAAAGCTTCAGAGGGGTCGCCGAGTTAGTCTACAGGAGGAAAAACTTAAAAAACAAATAATCTAGTAGCACTTTAAAGATTAACAAAACATGTAGATGATATCATGAGCTTTCATGGGCACTGGTCATCTGAAGAAGTGGGTTGTGCCCGTGAAAGCTCATGATACCATCTACAAGTTCATGCTTTAAATACATATTTTAACTTCTTTATAAAAGTAAAGTGTAAAATATAATGGTTTAAATATCAGAAGAGAATTGCTTCGGTTGTGTCCATTACTAACAGACAAATATCCTGTTAAATGTTTAACACTTTTTCAATTAGCACTTCAGTGCATGCAATGGTTTGATGTGCAAACTGATGAAGCAGATGGTTAAGACACTGGAAAACAAATAAAGAAAAAGAACTTGTTACACTTCATTTTAAGTGACAGTTCTACTGTACCGTAGTTAAGTTGTAGGTACTGAAATCAAAGCAATGTGCAACATAGCTTATGCCCTGAAGAAGACATAATTTGTTACATGTAATATGTTATACTTCATTTTAATTAGCCATTTAGTTCAGTCACTTCTTTACTTTGAGTAGACTGAGAAAATATATATGGCACAGTGCTTAGCACACAATATGTATGATGTATGAATGTATGATGATCTGGCTATGTATAGGCCACTTAGCTTCTCATGAGCACCAGGCAAAAAAATTAAAAGTTTATACAGAATTCATTAATAAAGAATTAAAGCACAGGTTTTAGGGAAAACTGGTATTTATCAAAAACATTTAATTTTATTCTTTGAGATCACAAATGTGATTGATAAAGATAATCATGTAGATACAGTATGCTAGGACTTGTATAAGGCATTTGATTCAGTACCATATGACATTCTCATGAAAAAAATAGCAGTATACAAAATCATTAAAGCATGTGTCAACTGGATTAATCATTGGCTAACTGACATCTCAAAAGTAGTCAGCAGTTGAGAGTGATCATCAAATAAGGATGTTTCTAGTGGGGTTCTGAAGGTAAGCTATTAAGAAATGAAACTCCAGCTACATGAATTGTGTAGTTTGAGACGATGTACCTAAATTCACGCTTTGGTGTCATCTCCACGGCAAGAGGTTGATGAACGCAAATGTTCCAATTGACTTCTCTTAGTCTTCACAAATCTAGGAATACTGGTGTTGATAGGGATGCTCTCAGCATTCGATTTAGCGGGTCTTTACTACATCTGCTAAATCGAACACCGGAAGATCAACTGACGCAGCATAGATCTCTGCATAAGAAAAAAGGTGACTTAAGTCATAGAAAAAAGGGAGCCAAGAAAAATGAATACATCTCTCATACTTCACATAAACCTATGCATGATGCACTGATAATAGATGCATTATTGGCAAATATGAAAACCATTTGACCAAGAAGGAAAATGACACATTAAAAATGCATCTTTTTTAGACTTGCAGTTATTCCAAGTCTAGATGAGTAAATCTAATACAGATGTTTTAGGTGTGACTTTGCTGTTGGTATGAGGCTTTAGATGAACATCATGGAAGAGTGAAGACTTCTTTTTTGGTTTGATCTTGAGCAATACTAGCTATGGATGTCTCTTGTTAACTAGTAGTTGCAGATAATCAACACTTATCTGAATCAGATCTATTGTGCATAGAACAAGTCCTACATGATCAAAGACATTGCAGGCTTTATCACCCTGCCATTATCCAAATATGTTCCTTTTCTAGCCAGGAGGAGCACTTTAAGGTGTCAGAATGAAGATTAGTCTTCATGTTCATTCAAACCTTCACCTCTCCTGAGATGACCAAGAGCAACAACAATAAAGAAAAATATGTTGCAGTTGTATAATAGTTTATGGCCTAATCATAAGAGGTAAGTGCAGACATGGTTTTAACCTGGGTGGAGCAGCTGCAATGCATTTGTGCTGCTCATGAGGCTGTTATGACAGCCAGTGAACACCAGCTCATAGGTAAATATTATCCATGCCTCCAAGCCAAAAGCTGAGAAGGAGTAACATAAGTTGTACTGCCATTAAGTCTATCCCTCCAGGGTATCCTCCCTCAGTTCTACATCAGCCATGCGGCCCAATGCAACAGCCCAGGATTTGCCCTTATCTTTTTAACGTCCTCAATAAATAAAAGCTAAGGCTTTTGTGATGGTGGCAACTATCTGCTGGGAATTGGATTGATATCACAATGCATTCCTCATAGCCCATTGAGTTCAACGGTCATACATTTGGGTCAATACTGGGTGGTTCTATACCTGAACCAGTGAGAGAAGAATAAATAGCTCCATATACCATTGCCAGATGATGCACTTCCAATAAGGTTCATACAACTGAAATATTGTACTTATAGCTCACATTTAGGGTTTCTTTTAAATGTCTCTTGTTACTACACAGCTTTGAAGTAAAGAACCATGAAAAATATGACAAGCTTTCAGAATTGGTATTAAGACTAATGGATGATTCAGAGCAAAATGGATTGGATGGTACTTTGTGGGCACTGAGTTAATACAGAGAATATAGAGTTACTCTAAGTCCATTTTACTCACATAGTTAAGCTTTCTTAAAGCTGCTGGAAAAAAGGTTCATATGATATATACACTTTCAATGCTTCAGGCTAAACCGTGCCATTTTCCTGATGTGGAACAAGGATAGGGTATCACTCTTAATGCTTTCAACTCATCAGACTCATTCCGCTCTCAGTTCAACACAGTAAATCAAGAATAAAATAAGTGGGCCTTATTCAGCTCCCATTAATATCACTTTAGTTAGAACAGGTTTGAAACCATTACCATCAGTGGCATTGTTTTGAATTTATGCTGATGTAACTGAGAGTTGAATTGGTCTAATTGTGTTAAAAACTTCAGCACTTTGAAAACAGAAGTAAAGAGCGTGAAAAGATGAGTACATACAATATTGAGAGCAGGTGCATTTTGCCTGTTGATAGGCATTAGGAAGCACACACACAGTACTACAGCCACACATTTTAATACAGTAAAGTAATAATATTTTGCCCTTGTATCAAATATTTCATGCACAGATGGTCAAATCATGTTACTTGGGGTGAAGACTGTGCACCCTTTCCAAATATCCAGTGATTGGTTGCTTTTCCTATGGCTACATTAAATTATTGTACAGGTTGGATTTCCCAGGTCTGTATCCTTGGGACCGGAGCAGTCCCAAACCAGGGAGTTTGCTGGACCAGGGGAGGGTCAAGGCTCCTCTCTGAGCTGTGGGAGTCCCTGGAGCCTGGGTTCCCCACCCTGCTGGGACTCCCAGGGTCAGCCTCCTCGGGCTGGAACTCTCCAGCCTCCACCCACGGCCACAGTCGGGGATTCCTCCCTGCTGCCACCAGGGATTCCATCCCGGCCACCACTGGCCCTATCCTGCTGGGCTTCCTGACTGGAGATTCCTCTCGGCTGCTGTTAGGGCTCCCTGGGGCTGGACTCTCTTACTTACTGCAGGACCAGCCCCTGCCAGCCCTGCCAGGGCTTCCCATCACCAGTGGGATTACCAGCTGGTTCATATGCCTCGCCTCTGGGACTCTCTGTTTGAGCAACATCTGTGATCCTTCCAGACCACCCATCTTGCCAGACCAAAGAGTCTGGGATTTGGGAGGTTAAACCTGTAGTAAAATGGAATTTATAATATTAAATTGGGGGGAAAGTACAGGAACACAACAAAGGTATTATGCAAACCCCAGACACCAAAATACTAAACAATTATAATGCCTCTTACAAATGAGTCTCCTCTGATCTAAGATACATATGTGTGAACCTCAAAGATTACAAAATAGCTACTTACATTATTGCAAATGTTGTTTTTTAAATAAACTGATACTATCATGTAAACCAGGCCTGGGCAAAATAGGGAACGCAGGCCATATTTGGCCTGCCAAGCCATCAGATCCATCCTGCGGATGGAGCAGGAAGCCTCAGGCAGACTCCCTGCCTGTCCTGCCCACCTTGCACAAGCTTAGAAAAGCAGCAACTGGGCTGTCTGTGTTTCCCAGCTGTGGGGGATGAGGGAGGAGAAGCTTCATTCATTGTCCCTGCTCTTAGAACAATCCCATCAGCTGGTTTCTGGCCAGTGGGAGCTGCATGTTTAAAGAACTCCTGGCCAGGAATCATCTAGGAAAGCGTCCTGGCCAGAGCCTGCCTCTGGCAACCCAGCCCTTCCCTCCCCGCAACCCACTGACACCCCACATAATCCCAACCCTCTTCCTCAGCAAACATCTGGAAGATAATAAGGTGACAGGACACAGCCAGCATGGATTTGAAAAGAACAAATCATGTCAAACCAGTCTGATATGGTCTCGCATGATATTCTTATAAATAAACTAGGCAAATGCAACTTAAATGGGGCTACTATAAGGTGGGTACATAACTGGCTAGATAACCATTCTCAGAGAGTAGTTATTAATTATTCACAATCCTGATGGAAAGGCATAACAAGTGGGATTCCATGGGGGTCTGTTTAGAGACTGGTTCTGTTCAATATCTTCATTAACAATTTAGATATTGGCATAGAGAGTATGCTTATTAATTTTGCAGATGATATGAAGTTGGGAGGGGTTGCAAGTGTTTTGGAGGAAACAGTCATGATTGAAAATGATCCGGACAAACGAGAGAAATAGTCTGAAGCAACTAGGATGAAGTTTAAAAAGACAAATGCAAAGTACTCCACTTATGAAGGAACAATCAATTTCACACGAGGGCTATGTCTACACTGGCCCCTTTTCTGGAAGGGGCATGTAAATTTCACCAGTCGTCGTAGGGAAATCCGCGGGGGATTTAAATATCCCCCGCGGCATTTAAATAAAAATGTCCGCCGCTTTTTTCCGGCTTTTAAAAAAGCCGGAAAAGAGCGTCTACACTTTGAAGTAGGAATAAGACCCTCCGGAAAAGGGCACTTTTTCCGGAGGATCGGGGCCAGTGTAGATGCTCTTTTCCGGCTTTTTTAAAAGCCGGAAAAAAGCGGCGGACATTTTTATTTAAATGCCGCGGGGGATATTTAAATCACCCGCGGATTTCCCTACGACGACTGGTGAAATTTACATGCCCCTTCCGGAAAAGGGGCCAGTGTAGACGAGCCCATACAGAATGGGAAGAGACTGTCTAGGAAGGAGGACGTAGACAAGGATCTAGGGGTCATAGTGTTCCACAACCTACATGAGAGTCAGCAGTGTGATGCTGTTGCAAAAAAAGTAAACATGATTCTGGGATGCATTAACAGGAGTGTTATCAACACGACATGAGAAGTCATTCTTTCGCTCTACTCTGTGCTGATTAGTTGGAGGTCTCAGTTGGAGTATTGTGTCCAGTTCTGGGCACCACATTTTAAGAAAGATATGGAGACATTGGCGAAGTTCCAGAGAAGAGCAACAAAAATGATTAAAGTTTTAGAGAACATGACCTATGAAGGAAGACTGAAAGAATTGGGCTTGTTTAGCTTAGAAAAAAGAGGGGACGTGATACCCTTTTAGATACTTGAAAACTGCTATCACAGGGAGAAGGGGGAAAAATTGTTCTCTTTGGCCTCTGAGGATAGGACTAGAATCAAGGGGTTTAAATTGCAGCAAGGGAGTTTTAGGTTGGACATTAGGAAAAGCTTCCTAACTAGAATAAATTGCCTAGGGAGATTGTGGAATCTCCATCACTGAAGATATTTAAGAGCCGGTTGGATACACATATATCAGGGATGATCTAGACTATGCTTGCTCCTGCCCTATGAGGGCAGGGGACTGGACTTGATGATCTCTTGAGATCCCTTCGGCTGTGTCTAGACTGCATCCCTTTTCCGTAAAAGAGATGCAAATTAGACACATCGCAATTGCAAATGAAGCGGGGATTTAAATCCCCCCCACTTCATTTGCATAAACATGGCTGCCACTTTTTTCCAGCTCGGAGCTTTGCTGGAAAAAAGCGCCAGTCTAGACGGGGATCTTTCGGAAAATAAAGCCTTTTCCGAAGGATCCCTTATTCCTTATTTTAAGAGGAATAAGGTATCTTTTGGAAAAGGCTTTATTTTCCAAAAGATCCGCGTCTAGACTGGCGTTTTTTTCTGGCAAAGCCCCAAGCTGGAAAAAAGCGGAAGCCATTTTTATGCAAATGAAGACGGGGGGATTTAAATCCCCGCTTCATTTGCAATTGCAATGTGTCTAATTTGCATCCCTTTTATGGAAAAGGGATGCAGTCTAGACACAGCCTTCCAGTTCTAGTGTAAGCAGGGGCTGAACTGCTGCTTGCTATCAGCCAGCTAACAGGAGAGAGCTGCCCTGCGGTGGGTGTGCCCACTACAATTGTTTAGCTGTGCAAGATAATTAACTGTTAACTGTTGATATGTAAATACAGCTCATGCCAGGATGGGGAGGGAATATAAGGTGTGGCTATGAAAATCCAATTCAGCCAGAGCTGAAGGAAGATCAGTGTTGGAATGGAATGTGGTATATTGTAAATAATTTGGGGCTGTTGTGGGGGTCACAAATCATGCTACCCCTAAATGTGGGAACTGTAAAACATGTCACCAGTCCTTGCAGGAGAGACACCACCATCATTGTAAGAGGTCTCCAAGGAACAAGCCTCCCCGCTTCCAGAGTTGAGTGGACTGAGCTGGGGGGAAGGGTTAAAGGGCTTGAGTCAGCCTGCTTCATACCTGCCAGGTGTGAGCTGTAAGACTGGCCCAACCTGCCCCTTTCCCCCTTTGTGTTAAGAACAAACCTAAAGTAGACTCCATGGGGAGTCTTTTTGCTAGTCCAGTGGAAGCTGGAATCCTTTGCCAGTCCAGGTGGTGGCTAAAGAGTTTAAATCACTAAGAGTATGTCTACATTAGCTCGTTAGTTCAAGCTAGGTAGGGTAATGAGGGCAAGCGGAGTTGCAAATGAAGCCTGGGATTTAAATATCTCGGGCTTCATTTGCATGTTCCCGAGCACCACCATTTTTAAATCCCCCTTAGTCCGAACTCCGTGCCCATGGCTACAAGCAGCACAGAGTAGGTAGTTCGAATTAAAGATCCTAATTCTAATTAAAGATCCATGAGGAGTAACGATAGTTCAAATTAGGATCTTTAATTTGAACTACCCACTCCATGCCACGTGTAGCCGCGGGCATGGAGTTCGCACTAAGGGGGATTTAAAAATGGCAGCGCCCAGGAACATGCAAATGAAGTCCGGGGTATTTAAATCCCGGGCTTCATTTGCAAATCCACTTGCCCTAATTACCCTATCTAGCTCAAATTAAAGGGCTAGTGTAGACATACCCTAAGAGCTGAAATCACTGGTTTGGCTAGGAGCCAGACCCATAGCAGCCAGCGAAGCGTCGGCGGCCAGCAGAGTGCCTGGTGAGAATCACTGGCTGGTGGTGTGGTGTGGCCGGTAGGAGCGGCAGCAGGCGAGGAGCAGCGGCAGGCAAGGAATGGCGAGGCGTGGTGGCAGGCAAGGAGCGGTGACCAGTGGTGCAGCACGGCTGGTAGGAGTGGTGGCAGGCGACAAGAGGAGCATCTGGTGGTGTGGAACAAGACAGCTGGTGGAGCATGGTGGAGTGGCTCCTAAGGTGCCCCCTATCTATCTCCCCACCCCCATTTCTATCCAGGCTGGGTGGTGAAACCCTGTGGGTGAACTTTTGGACTCTGGGTGACAGAGACTTTTGGGGTGTTGGACTTTGGGACTTCAGGTGATTCTTGGATGGGGCTTAGCTCATGTCTGGGTTATGATCTCTGTTTGTGGTATTTTCCCAAGTTAATGCCGTATGACTTCTCTCTCTGTTTCATTAAATGTTTCTTTCCTACACTCAGACTCTATGCTTGCGAATGGGGAAGCATTGCCTCTCAGAGGCACCCAGGGGTGTGTGAATTTCCCAGGTTACTGGGTGGGGGCTTGAAAGGGACCCCAAGATATTGAACCCGGCCCTAGTTGCTGCCAGGCCTACTCGGCAGAAGGGTTATACTAGTATTCCATGACTCCATGGGTACGTCTAAACTACATGGCTCCATCAACGGAGCCATGTAGATTTGTTGTTTTGGCAAAGGCAAATGAAGCCGAGATTTAAATGATCACGGCTTCATTTAAATTTACATGGCTGCCGCGCTGAGCCGACAAATAGCTGATCAGTTGTTTGTCCGCTCAGCGCACTAGTCTGGACGCTCCCCTGCCGACATCAAAGCCCTTTGTTGGCAGCCCCGGTAAACCTCATCCCACGAGGAATAACGGGGCTGCCGACAAAGGGCTTTGATGTCGGCAGGGGAGCGTCCAGACTAGCGTGCTGAGTGGACAAACAGCTGATCAGCTGTTTGTCGGCTCAGCGTGGCAGCCATGTAAATTTAAATGAAGCCGCGATCATTTAAATCGCGGCTTCATTTGCCTTTCCCTATGTGTCTAATCTACATGCCTCTGACAACAGAGGCATGTAGTCTAGACACAGCCTATGATTCTCCCCTCCTGAACCCATACCCTCTCCCAGATCCTGCACCTCAATCTCCTGCACCAGGTCACAACCCCCTCCTGCCCTAGTTACAACCCAAACCCCTGCACCTCCTCCTGCATCCCAATGCCTTACCCTAATCTTCCTTCTGCACTCAACTTCCATCCCAGACCTTGCACCTCCTCCATTAATATCATAGAAGAGTGCCACCCTTGACCACATTCCCATACCTTGGCTCCCTCATAAAAAAATATTGCCCACCCCTGATATAAATCCTTTTCCTCAGAGAATCATGCTCAGATTTCATACCCTTCCTTGTTACACATATTATTCAACGTGTAAATTATATTATCACTGAGGTTTTGCCAAAGGGGGCGGAAGGAGAAAAAAAGGACAAATAAGTCCAGATATGTTTCTCAACCTGTCTTGCCAAAGATTCTTGTCACTCTTGTCACTTGCTTGAACTACACATGATCAGTAGCAACAGCCTTTTATCATGGAACTCACAGGAGAATATCAATACCAAGTATAATCCCTTAAAGACATCCAACAGATACTGAATAGCTACAGTATTTATATCTCACCAGATATGGGACACGGAGCTAAAGAAATGCTTTTCTTGTTACTTTCTTTTATTTGTTCCTGGAATGCTGCATGCTGTTGATCCTGTCCACTTTTCTTTCATAGGGATACTAGTTAATTGGTTCCTGTCAAAGTCTGCCATATTGCTGTAAAATTGTGTTTAATAAGATTGATTTGGAAGACTATGTCCTCACAGTTCATAAAGGCCCAGAATAGAGTATGGTAAGTGGTCTGATCATATCCTAGAAATGTTAAAATTTTAGAAAGCGTATTTAAGACAGTCTAGGGGGATGTGGAAAGCAATAATAATCAGGTGTTTAAATCTCTTTAGGCTCTTTCAAAATCTCCGTGTGAGTACATCAGTTTAAGAGTATGAAGTTGTCAAACTACTATGAACAGAATTTTCCATTTGACTTATTCCATCTTTCCTATTTGTAAATATCCTTTCCTCTGTTTTAGATGAAAAAGTTAAGAATCCGAGGAAAGGGGAGTACAGACACTGGTTAGAAGAGTGTGGTGGCTATTCTGTTGTTTAGGAAAATCATAACTAGAGGTAGGTGTGAGGCATTCTCACCTAGCTTAGAGCAAGTCGATACCCTCCCCCAACTTCCCTCTTCCAGCTAAATAGAAAAGCGCAGTCATTGGGGCCTGTGATGGGGTGTATCAACCCCACACTGGGGCCAAAGTGGCTAACCTGGCCTAGATGGCTGAGAAGTCCCCATCCCCACAGCCCCGCTGGGCATGCTTCAGTTGGAAGTTGGTTCAAAAGGCCTCCAGAGCTGCTGAGTCAGGGCTGACTGCCACAGGGGAAGGAGGTACTGCAGGAGATAGCATGTCTTGACCAAACAGAAGCAGCCAGGCCAGGAGGGATTGCAGTAGAAGCCTCCAGACCAGAGTGTGAAAACAGAGAGGACTTCTTACAAAATCTGGGTAGGAAGCAGCTGAGGGCAGGGAATTACTCCCCAAGAGTTCGGCATGTTGTGGTACGATTCCCCAATGAGCTAGCAGTGGGTCGCAGCAATGCTAAGGGCACTGGGCTGGGACCCAATGGAGAGGGAGAGCCTAGGTCCCTGTATCCCCTTCCTTAGGTACCCCCCATGAGTGGGAGCATTGTCTATTATATATTGACTTTGTGGCCATTGGGCCACACTATCCTGATCCCAGAGGGGGAGTATATTGATTCTGTGGTCATTGGGCAGTACTGCTTGATCCCTAAAGGTATGTCTACACTACAAAGTTAATTTGAACTAACAGCCGTTAGTTCGAATTAACTTTGATAGGCGCTACACATAAAAACCACTAGTTTGAACTTAATTCGAACTAGCGGAGCGCTTAATTCGAACTAGGTAAACCTCATTCTACGAGGACTAATGCCGAGTTCGAATTAACTGGTTCGAATTAAGGGCTGTGTAGCCACTTAATTCGAACTAGTGGGAGGCTAGCCCTCCCCAACTTGCCCTGGTGGCCACTCTGGGCACCACCAGGGAAACTCGTCTGCCCCCCTCCTGGCCCCGGAGCCCTTAAAGGGGCACAGTCTGGCTACGGTGCTCGTGCCAGGTGCAAGCCTGCCAGCATCCAGCCAGCAGACCCTGCACCTGGCAAAGCACGAACCAGCCACCCGCTGCCACCCAGCCCTCCACCTCTTCCCAGGACCAGGCTGGTGGCTCCCAGGAGCCTGCTCGGGGCCGCAAGAGGCGGGCGCTCCCCTTGTCTAGTGCGGAGATCATGGACCTCATCCACGACCTCCACACTAGGCACAGGAAAGTGGCCATCGAGGGCAGGATAGCTGCCAGCCTGGCCACCCAGGAGCAGGTTTGCATGAAAATCAAGGTGGTCCAGCGAGACCCCTGACCCTGAGCCCTGAGCTTAGAATGGCCGTACTGGGTCAGACCAAAGGTCCATCTAGCCCAGTAGCCTGTCTGCTGACAGTGGCCAACACCAGCTACCCCAGAGGAGATGGACTGAAGGCAATGACCAAGCCATTTGTCTTGTGCTATCCATCTCTAGCCTTCCTAAATAGAGGCCAGGGACACCATTTCTATCCCCTGGCTAATATCACTCCATGGACCCAGCCTCCATGACTTTATCTAACTTCTCTTTAAACTATGTTATAGTTCTAGCCTTCACAGCCTCCTGCAGCAAGGAGTTCCACAGGTTGACTATTTGCTTTGTGAAGAAGAACTTTTTGTTATTAGTTTGAAGCCTGCTACCCATTCATTTCATTTGGTGTCCTCTAGTCCTTCTATTATGGGAACTAATGAAGAACTTTTCTTTATGCACCCTCTCCACACCACTCGCGCTTTTATAGACCTCTATCATATCCCCCCTCAGTCTCCTCTTTTCTAAGCTGAGAAGTCCCAGTCTCTTTAGCCTCTCTTCATATGGGACCTGTTCCAAACCCCTGATCATTTTAGTTGCCCTCCCCTCTCCCACCTCCTTTTCCCAGTCTCCCCGAGTTTTGTTCAATAAAGAGAGTTTCTATTTTTGAACACACATGTCCTTTATTTTGTACATCAGGAAGGGGGGCTAGGGAGGGGTAAGTGGAAGGAGGTGAGGGAGGAATGGGGTACGAGCCCCCGATAGGGAGGACTGGGGTGGCTCTGCGGGCTCCTCGGGGTGTAAGCTCTCCTGCAGCCCTCCGATTGAACCCCTCCCCCACAGATGGCAGCCTGCGGCAAGTGCAGCCAGGCTGATGGCTAAGTGCTGTGATGTGCTGAGTGTGGGCATTCAGGACACTCCAAGCCAGGACTGCTTTGCTGTCCTTCATTGAGTTAGACAAGCGAGCGGGCAACCCCTGAGAACTGTCTATCCGGGGTGGGGGTCGGGTCTCTTTAAGCACTGCCCTCGGCTAGCCTGAGACAGCAGCTCCATGCTCTAAGTCCTAATCTGATGCCCTGCCGGCACTGCTTCTGGCCATCCTTAACCTCAGTTCAGGGTCCATTCAATGTTGACATGCTAGTTTGAATTAGCAAAATGCTAATTCGAACTAGTTTTTAGGTCTAGATACACTAGTTCGAATTAGCTTAGTTCGAATTAACTAATTCGAATTAAGTTAGTTCGAATTAGTGCTGTAGTGTGGACATACCCAGAGGGACTGTATACTGACTCTGTGGCTGCTGAGCCACACTGTGTGTGTTCTCTGAAGCCACTGGGCCATATTACTCTGAACACTAGAAGATTGCATATTAACTCTGTGGCCACTAGGCTGTACTACCCTGGACCCAGGTTGCACTGCATAGACTCAGTGGCTGTTAGGCCATTGAACCTTGAAAGGGACTTCAAGGGGCTTCTGAGGGCCTAGATGTGCCTCGAGAGGGTCTTTCTTTTTATATTACCCCTTTTGTCTGATGTGCCTATCATCCTCAGAAAACACAAGAGACTTTCAGATTGACTTCAGCTTTCTCTTTTCTTGTATTAGGCATTTGACCTGCGCTTTTGTGAGGATTTCTCAGAATTTTAGATTGACTAACTCCAAAATCTCAGAACTCCCATCGAACCACTGTTTATGGTCACTACACATGCCATCCTGATAATTATTACAAAGTGTAGTGAAGTTGAATGGAACAGAGAAGATGGAATTGTTCTAGAGCTCCAATTAAAAACAATAACCTCTAACGATCATTGTCATTTGATAGGAAATAAAACATCAGAATGGAATGTAAATCAGCAGAAGCACTGGCAGCAGATGGTCCACAGGACCTATCAAACTTTTTCTATCATCCTAATGAGCTGAGTGATAACTGCTCAGAAAGTAGGAAGTGAGGGCAGAATCACAGCTCAAAAGAGAAAGTCAAGAAAAATAATCTAATCCACCAATCCCACAAATGTTATTGAGTCACATAACACATTTTTTTTAAAGAATTGTATGAAGTTAATTAATGAAACATCAAGATCTTGGACGTACACCAGAGTCTGGCAACCCCTGGCCCAGACAACTTCATTGATCTTCTTCTAAAGAATTAATAAGCAAGTCAAAAGAAGTGGTCCAGAGAGTCAATTAAAAAGACCCCAACAAGTGGAGTCTGAGAAATCAGTTAATCTCTTCCCACCAATGAAGAATTGTTTCTTTCATATATCTACCATTCCCATGTCCAATCTTGCTACAGTTGATTCCAGGAACTGGGAATCCCAAACCTTCCACCAGAAAACTACTACATTCCCAAAGCCAATAGGACTCATTTGCCTATTATATTCATGGTGCTTACCCTCAGTTTACCTTTGCTTATTTTCATGTCATTAATTCTAGTTTTACACTACTGGCAATTTCTAATTAACTCCTTTTACTCCTGTTTGTTTTTATGTCCTTCAAATCATCTAAATGGCTTTCACATTCCCACATAGTCATTCATGGGCAAAATTCATATTCTATACTTCATTTGAACTTCCTTGATATATTTTAATCCCTTACTACTTTTTATTGTTCTCCCACCATTTTTTTAACAAATCTTCACAATGCAGGAATACAGAACTTGCGGCTTTCTCATGAGGAAATGTCTACGGTACAGTGTTTTTTTACACTGATCAGTGAGGTAGCTTAATAATGCACGTTTCCCCTTTTTTATTTGTTAAAACTTGAAATGAATTATATATAATAAACTAACTGGGTAGAAAACTAGCATTGTGGGCATTTGCAATATTTGCTTGTTAACATTTTCAAGAGGTTTTTTTTTTATATTTAGTCCATGTAGTTGTTTTCAGTTGATAAAACCACAACAGAAACTCTTTATCACAGTGGGAGTTTACCTCTCCCTTCAGATTTTGAGCAATAACAGTTCTGTGGGGTAATAATTATACCAGATGTGCTGTACCATGTAAATTAATCTATTGCTTTGGTAGCACTGTTCCAAAAGCAGTGCTGACGGTGAATGCTCAGAATGAGCAAATTAATTAGCCAAACTGTGAAATCAAATAAATCTCACAGCAGTGACCTCTGTGTCACAGAATAAAGACAGACATTAAATTCCTATAGTCACTTTAGTTGAAGTAAAATCAGAACTTAAAAAGAGATAAGCATTGTCATTATACTCACTTGAAATAACTGTTCAGGGCCACAAAAGTGCACTAATAAGGAAAGCTGGATCTTTGATTTGGTAGCATTTGTTGTGATGTATCTTTTTTCAATGTATGCAAATTAAGACCTAAATGGGCATCAAAGTATTTCCTCACCAATATTTCATTACAAAACTACATCATAATCCAGGGATTTTTTGGTGGTGTCAGTTCCTCCTCTATCCAACAAGATATTGACACCTAATTTCTTTGGGACAGGGACTGTCATATATTATATCTTTGTAATGCACCAAACATAATAGGATCCTGACCTCTTGAGCATCCATCTCATTTGGCCTGTTTGAAATCTGCTTGAAAACTGATGCCAGGATGGTCTCGGATAAAGAAAAATAATATAGAAGCAGCATGCCAAAGACAATGGTGTCTCTCATTCCATGTTTGCAGCTGCTTTGTCACCATTCCAATATAAATTATAATTATTTGGGATTAAATACAGTCCATGATTAGCTATTTTACACAGTAAGAAAGAAGACTTTGTAAGGAGGGTAAAGCCAATGTATGGTTATGCAGCTACTGCTCAAACATGCCATAGCCAATATGTACTGCCACCATAATAGCCCTGGCAGCTTGGTAATACGGGTTGTGGTATGAAAAAAAAGAATATGGTTAGCTTAAAATCCTCTGGGCATTTTTGTCTACCATACAATGAATGCAGGATGATTCCATTTGCCTTGAATTTTTTGCTTCTGAAGACAGCAAGAATAAACAATGCCCTTTTTTAGCTAGCTTTAGCAATATGCACTGACTTTCTAGCCTATTTTTAGAATTAAATGGTGAGCATCCACAAACCAGTATCAAAGTTTTAGTCTCATCTCTAATTTTGTGTCACAGGGAACAAGAGGAGGTTGCTGACTGGAGTTATGGAGTTAATAGTGGGAGAGTTTTTAGCTGGAAAAAGAATCTAGTTAGAATCATTGAACTGGGAGGGACCGCAAGGAGTCCAATCCCCTGCCCTCACAGCAGGGCCAAGCACTGTCTAGAATCTCTAGGTCATCCCTGATAGATGTGTATCCAACCTGCTCTTAAGTAGCTCCAGTGATGTAGATTCCATAACCTCCCTAGGCAATTTATTCTAGTGCTTAACCACCCTGACAGTTAGGAAGTTTTTCTTCCTGTCTAACCTAAACCTCCATTTTTGCAGTTTAAGCCCATTGCTTCTTCTCTCATCCTCAGAGGCCAAGAAGAATATTTTTTCTCCCTCCTCCTTGTAACACCCTTTTAGATAGCTGAAAACTGCTATCATGTCGTAGGGGTCAATTGCGGAAGAACTCTGTACATGTGAAGTATAGGGGTGGTGAGGCCTACATTCTCCCTCCTTTCCCATTTCCCCCTCCTTCCCTACTACTGATGAGCCAGAAACAAGCCTCTGGGAACATACACCATTGTAGCAAGAACTATTTGTAGATAAGGGTGGGAACATAACAGTCTTGTTTACCTAAATGTACTGATCATGTAAACAACGTCAAAGGACAAGCAGTAGAGCTGAGACATACTGTAACAAGCAATGAGTAACCCCTGGATATTTCCAAACTGCCACAAACAAGGTAGAGACACAATATTTAAAGCTGCACCAGAGCACAGCAATTTGGACTTCACTGGTGGGCTTTGGGTACCGGCGCCTTGGATGCTGAGATAGTCTCGCACTTCATCCACAGCCGAAACGAGTTCCTTGGCTAGCAGAAGGGATGTAAGAAATGTCACTTTTCCTATCATGTTGTTCTTTTAGTTAAGGGGCACAGCTGATAGCTGTCAGGAAATAAACTGCTTGGCTACATCTACATTGGCGCTTTCTAGCTCAAGTACCATTTTGCACAAGAGTTATTGCGTTAAAGTACTTGCGCAAGAAAGCGTCTACATTGGCCACGGCGCATCATCAGAACCACGCGCTTTTGTGCAAGAAACTGTCTATTTGTGCAAAAGTGTGAACCCGGAACTACTTTGCAGAGGGCAAAAGGGCACCAGGACTTTCTCGGGGCAGGGGCTGGAGCTCCTTTGAGATGCGTGCTTAAAGGGATCTCCCTGGACAGCCGTTTCTCTCCTGCTGCAAGCTTTAGGATCTCTTGTAGGGACTGACAGCCATATCAGTTTCCAGTTGTGGTTGCCCTCTGCCTTATTGGACACCACAGCTTTGAGCCCTAGTGCCTTTAGTTAATTGTGCCTTTACCTTGCTGTGCCATGGAGCCAGGGATGGCCTTGTGCCTGCCCTGGCCCCTTCTGACCATCTTGGAGTGCCTGCAGCTGCTGCTCCATGCTGCTGCACACCTCCTCCAGGACCTCGAGATGAAGGTCGCTCTGGAATCCCTCCTCATGGATGGATCTGAGACTCACTCTTGCCTGCAACACATGGCCCCTCTCAGTCTTCTCTTTTCCAAACTAAACAAGCCCAATTCTTTCAGTCTTCCCTCATATGCGATGTTCTCTAGACCTTCAATCATGTTTTTTTGCTCTTCTCTAGACCTTCTCCAATGTCTCCACATCTTTCCTGAAATGTGGTACCCAGAACTGAACACAATACTCCAACTGAGGCCTAATCAGAGCAGAGTAGAGAAGAAGAATGACTTCTTGCAACACTCCTGTTAGTGCATCCCATGGCATTGTGGGGTTCCATGTCCATGTTCATAAACAACAAGAAGTCCTGTGGCACCTTATAGACTAACAAATTTATTGGAGCATAAGCTTTTGTGGGCAAAGACCCACTTCATCAGATGCATCTTTCGGCAGATCCTGTACTCCTCAAAAAATGAGGAAAGAGCTCCCCACTGTTAGCAGAGCCGTAGCTACACTTTATTTTCACTTTCGACACTGAGCCTGATCGGCACAGCATCGGTACATGAGTATGCAAATGAAGCCCAGGATATTTAAATCCCGGGCTCATTTTCACTTCCAAAGTGCCTAATCTACATCCCTCTGTCGGCAGAGGGATGCAGTAGAGACATAGCCTTAGTGTATAAGGTGCCACAGGACTTTTCATTGTTTATGCAGATTCAGACTAACATGGCTACTCCTCTGATACATGTTCATAAAGTCACTCATTTATATGTCATGCCCATATCATAATCATATCATAAACATTATCAGATTGCAAGTAGAAAGATTTTTTTTTAGCCTGCAACTTGCCCTAAGGTTACTAGATGTACTGACATTCCACGTTGCTGTCTTTCTTTGTTTATCATGCATTATCCTCATGAATAAAGTTTCTGCCAATCAAATTATGCCACTAGTGATTTCTGGGCACACCCGATGATTTTGTACTATTTTGTCAGAGACAACTGGGGAAGTGTGTTGCTTCAGTGGATTACATAGGCATAACTAATAGGTGCTTAGAGAATATTTCTATGCCTGATGCACAAGGGAACAATTCCATTGAGTTATAAATGTGTTGGCTCTGCAAGAGTGCTAAGGAGTCAAGCTCGGTCTGGTGGTAAGCCACCAACAAAAGCAGATATGTTCATGGGTTATGTTTATATTGTCTTTTTTTCATGGCAGAAGGGCACTTTAATAAACTTCAGGTTTGGTAATCTTGGATACAGTTTTGGTGGGACATTAGCCCAACTGGTCATTACCTACCAGGTCTATTGTAGCGGGGCAGCTGTCCTGCTCTGACAAGGGAGGTTAAAAGCAGACTGAAGGAAACCTGTGAAAACCTCTCCAATCAAGGAGAGGCTTATAGGGAGCCAGTCAAAGGGCTGCTTGCTGAGGCAGCACTGTTATAAGGAACCACAGTAAAATTCCAGTGGTTCGGCATCCAATGGTCCTCCGGCACCATCTGGAACCCAGAAGTGCTGGACAATTGGAGCTGCTCTGTCCCCGGCTTCCCCAATTCAGCTGCTGCTAAAACTGACCAATGGCTGACTCCGGGAAGCCCGGGGCATAGCAGCTGGGGTGCTCTGCCCCAGGCTTCCCGGAGTCAACACCTGGTCAATTTCAGCAGCGGCTGAATCGGGGAAGTCTGGCACAGAGCAGCTGGGGTGCTGCCGGGTAGGTCCCCTAGTGCAGCCCCTCGGCACTGTGGGACTAACCCTGCAGCACCCCAGTGGCTCTGCCTCAGGCTTCCCCGATTCAGCCGCTGCTGAAACTGACCAGTGGCTGACAGAGCAGCTGGGGTGCTCTTCCCTGGGCTTCCTGGAGTCAGCCGCTGGTCAGTTTCAGAAGCGGCTGAATCGGGGAAGTCTGGGGCAGAGCAGCTGGGGTGCTGCCAGGTTGGTCCCACAGCGCCAAGGGGTGCATCTCTCCCACTCCACTCCAGACCCCTCATAGCCCCCCCTTCTGATAGTCCAGCATATCTGATAATCTGGCACCCCCGGGTCCTAAAGGTGCCGGATTATCGGAAGTTTACTGTACTCAGCAAAACAGAGGACTGTTGGGTCCTGATCAGTAAAGGGGAAGGACTGGTTCCCTGGGAAAAGCCACTCAGGTGGAGCAGTCATGGGCAAACTTGCAGGAGCTGGAGAGAATTTCTTGCTTGATAGCTCCCAGGCTGAGGGCCTTGATACAAGGGTCAAGAAGGTGCAAAGGTCACAGGGAAGTGGAACAGGGAATGTGAGCAGTTAATAAAGGGGAGTGAAGGAAAACAGGACAAGGCTGACACCATAAGGTCCTTGGGCCAGGACACAGAATTGTGGATAAGCCTTGGTCTCCCCCCCTCCCCCTTCTTCTTGCACCACAAGAGTATGGCCTCTATAGCTTGCAGCTGGCCCCCTGAGGTAAGAGGCTTCAGTTACCCATGGTGGCAGGTGTATCAATCAAGTATGGTAGATACCCTTGGAAGGAGGAAAGAATGGAATAGTGGGCACAGCCAGAGGACAGTGTCCTGAAAAGGACACCATGGTCCAGGGCGCAATTTGGATCCACAAGCAGCAGAGCAGAAAGCAGAGCGATGGGTGAGACACCAGCCAGAAAGTGGTGCACTCAACAATCAGAGCTAAATCCTGGTGTGAACAGCAGGAGGTGCCATATTTCTATTATAGACTGTGAGCATAGCTCTATATATTCAAAGCAAAATAAATAAATGCATGACAATTAAAAGTGGTGACACTTCTGTGCTGAGAAATGAAGCTGAAGGCTGGCACATGGTATCATTTAACACAGGACTCTGCAACACTTGGGGGAAAAGAGTCCAGTTCAGAACCCAGCAGGAAAGCAGCACTTCCATTAGGTTTATAATATAGATTCCTTAAGCATACCAGATTCTTTTTCCCATTAAAAGTAAGAAGTACTTTTTAAAGAATTTGTTGGTGATGATTTTTCTTTAGAGGCTCAATTTGTACTAAATTCCCCTAGAAAAGGGGTCAGGTATTTTTCTGTGGAGTGTTATTTAATCTTTGGTTAAGAGAGTATAAACTCAGAACAGACACAGCTCTGGCCTACACTAAGGAGTTATTTTGAAATAACCCCCTTTATTCTGAAATAATAAGTGGAGCATCCACACTATTTCAAAATAACAGGCTGGTAATTTCAAATTCTGTACTCCTGCTTTCCTTGGAGAATAATGCTTATTTCAGATTAATTATTTAGGGAGGGCGGAGGGTGGGGGCTGAATTCCCCTCTTCCCCTCCCCCGCAAGGTATGGGAATATTGCTGCTGGTCCCCTTTCTCAGAGAATAAGGGGAAAGTGCATAGTTTACCGCATTCCTCACTCTGGCTGGAGAGTGCAGGAGGCAGACAAATCTGGACCTGCCCCAGCTGTGCCCGCTGGAGCTGCAGCAGTCATGGAGAGATGCTTCTCACCTGGCCCCAGGCTGCTGCAGTGAGAAAGGGCTGGGATCATCCTCTCTCCCCAGGGCAGCCTGCATACTGAATTCCTCCTTCCCAGACCACCCCATTTGAAATGAAGAAAAACAGAAGTGAATTGAGTTAAGGCCCTGAGCAATGCCAGGTAACTCTTCTAGTATTAAATATAATATACAACCATATAATATATTACATTTAATATGTTAATATTTTATGCAAGTCTAAGCAAAAATTCAGTAGAGCAGGCTGACTAGATACTAAGACTCCCTTAGTATCTGGTAAGTGCTCTAACTACCATGAGTCATTCTTATGGCTTGTGTCTAGTCCAATGATTCTTTTATTATATAGCCACAATGCAGCAGCTTCAATAATTACATGCTTTTATTTGCAGTTTGTACAAACAGAAGAACAACAAGCCAACTCATTTCATTCCTACTGCGATTTCCTCTGGGCTAATTAAATGTACTCTACTGATACCTCAACTGTGCAACTATGGGAGATTGAAAGATTTAAAGGAACAAATGCCAAATCAGTGCTACAGTGTCCATAATGGATTGTGTTAGACAACAGGACTGACGGGGTATTCATTAATATTACGACTGAGAAGTTTCTGTAAAACTTATAGTAGTAGATTTACTCTCACACAATTACAGAATAAGAATTTAAATTACAGAATTTATCACTCTGACTAAAGAATTAGGATCAAATAATATAACTCATTCAGTGTACAGTACTCTGTTGAACTATTAAATGCTTAATGATTATCCAAAACACGATACATGATGTGACTTGTATTTTAGATTAAATGTAAATGGGAGAAATATAACCAGTTATGATTGTCACCACTTTATGCAACAGATCTGCAAAATGAGCTCAGATCTATACATACAATATGATGGGGACTAATTTAGCTATACCTACTCAAGAGAGAGATCTTGGAGTCATTGTGGATAGTTTTCTGAAAACATCCACTCAATGTGCAGCAGCCGTCAAAAAAGGAAACAGAATGGTAGGAATCATTAAAAAAGAGCTAGAGAATAAAACAGAGAATATCTTATTGCCTCTATATAAAACCATGGTATGCCCACATCTTAAATACTGCATACAGATGTGCTTGCCTCATCTCAAAAAAGGTACCTTGGCATTGGAAAAGGTTCAGAAAAGGTCAACAAAAATGATTAGGGGTTTTGAACGGGTCCCATATGAAGAGAGATTAAAAAGACTAGAACTTTTCAGCTTAGAAAAGAGGAAATTAATGGGGGGATATGATAGAAAATCATGACTGGTGTGAAAAAAGTGAATAAGGAAAAGTTATTTACTTGTTACCATATGTGAAGAACTAGGGGTCACCAAATGAAATTAATAGGTAGCAGGTTTAAAACAAACAAAAGGAAGTTTTTCTTCATGCAGCGCACAGTGAACCTGTGGAACTTCTGGCCAGTGGGGATGTGGTGAAAGCTAGGACTTTAAGAGGGTTCAAAAAAGAACTAAATAAATTCATGGGGATTTGGTCCATCAATGGCTATTAGCCAGGATGGGTTGAAATGGTGTCCCTAGTCTCTGTTTGTCAGAGGCTGGAAATGGATGATAGGAGAGGAATCACGTGAGGATTACCTGTTCTGTTCACTCCCTCTGGGGCATCTGGCATTGACCATCTAGACAGGATACTGCACTAGATGGACCTTTGGTCTGACCCAGAATGGCCATTCTTATGTCTCATTTAAATGCCTAAATGAAGTGGCCAGATTTTACAGAAGTAACAATAGTGGGAGCTGCTGGTTGCTGAGCCGCTTTTGGGTGCCTAAATGGAAAAATTACCTTTAAAAAAATTGCTTTATTAGGCCAACAGCCATTAACTGGCATTAACTTTTTTACATTAACATTTGAATTTTTAAATAGCATGAATGGAAAATTCTCTCCATACCAGTGCTTGTGGCTGGTCTTTTTCTTTTCTGTTTCTAGAACTTCCTGCTTTTTGATGAAAATTGTATGGCAAAATTCAATGCATATTAATTTTTCCAACCTTTAAAGCTAGAATGGAAATGCTAACTATCTGAGATCCTTAATTAGAGTGTTACTATCATTCTCTGGTGTAATAAATACGACAATTTTCTTAAGCTCTTTGAATCTAGCCGTTAAAATGCTAGAAAGAACACCAATGATCTCTTGCAATTTTTGTTTTCTCCAAATGTTAATACTTAGCACAGTTATTTTCTGTCTGCCATAAATAGTAAGATGTTTGTGTGTTTGTTTGTTTTTTGCCATCCCTGATGCAAAAATGTCTGTGAATCTTAATAATTTTACAGGTATTTAGCCCACAGGGAATGCCCCAACAGTCATGTATTACAAGTCTAGGTTTTACCCAGTGACATTTTCTTCAAGATTATTTAATTGTGTTCCATGTTTTATTGTGGCTATGCTTTTTCTGCTCTATATAAATGCACATCTGTCTTTTGCAGTGGATTTGCTTATGTGTGATTTTATTATTGTTCTTTGTCTATTGGAAGTAATAATAAGTCTAGAGCATGCTGGAAATATGAGACAGCCTGTTCTTCTGAGGTTGTCAGTCTAGTTTGTCAGAGCTAGAGAGGGGGTTGGTTAGTTCATGTAAGTTTTGGAGCTAACATTTGAGTGGGTATAAACAGTTTGATTTCTGAAAATTGTACAGGTTTACATAGCACTTGAAAATTGTGTCCCTAATGTCTTTATTAGACTATTATCTGAAAAAAATACTCGTTATTTACAGTGTAACCAAAGTCTCCAGAAGTGAAATGGTTAACCAAGTTTGTAATACACTGCTGTAAACAATATAATTCCTATCACTGCTGCTAACAGAGAATACAAAGTAAAAGGAGATTAAAAAAAATCTTAGTGAGAATTTTTCTTTTAAATATTCTAATCATAGCAGATCAGAGTCATACAAAATAATGGGTTACACCACAAGTGGTCTCATTTATTGAAATCAATTAACTATTCATGGAGTAATGTTCTACTCAGCATGAGTAACGGAATTAGAATCTGGCCCGAAATGATTTCTGGGACTTAGGAAGTGCTGTCTGTTCTGTTCTGAGCTTTATGTTTTTGAATGACTTATGCAGAAGTTATGTAGTCATCTGTCTTGTCATTGAGCCTGCTGTGTTCCATCTGTGTAAAAAGAAATCTTTGATCTTCTAATATGGAAATTAATTTGGCTAATCAGCTATTTGAGGCAATGTGATCAAGCCCTGGACTGGGACTTAGGAGCCATGAGCCCTGCTCTGAGCTCTGCCAGTGGTAGAAAATTGCTTTCCCATTCTGTGTCTCAATTTACCCATCTGTAAAATGGTGGTGATGATTCAGATGTTGTTCGGAAAGTGGTTTGAGAGCATAAGAACTTGGGATTTGTATTATTGTTACTGTTTTGTTTAATGGTAATAGTGAAGGAGCTGATTGTACAGGGTAGATATCAACTTCTGACGCTAAGGTGTCCAGTGATTAGTATTAAAGGGCAGGCCTGCCAATGAGGGTAAAAGAGGGCAACTGCACAGGGGCCTGGCATTTAATGGGGCCAAGAGCTCCTGGCTGCTGCCACTGTTGCAGAAGCAGTAGCAGCTGGGAGCTCTGGGACCCTTGGAAACGCCTCAGAAGCACCACTCTGTGCAGCTCTGAGGGCTGAAGGGGAGGGCTGTCAGCTCTGCCCCTTCCAGGGACACAGAGCTACCCCCACTCCTGAGCCTGCAGTGGCTGTTAGCCCCACTGTACATGGGTACTATAAGATAATAAGCAAAGGAAATCTGGCAGAGAAAAATCAGTCTCTGGTATGTGTGCGCTTTGTGTTTGTGTCTCTCCATCCACTCTTAAATGCTAGGACCACAGTAAGGGTACGTCTACACTACAGCGCTAGTTCAAACTAACTTAGTTCGAATTAGTTAATTCGAACAAAGCTAATTCGAACTAACGCGTCTAGAACTAAAAACTAGTTCGAATTAGCGTTTTGCTAATTCGAACTAGCAAGTCCACATTGAGTGGACTCTGAACAGGGCTTAAGGATGGCCGGAAGCAGTGCCGGCAGGGCATAAAAGGAGGACTTAGAACATGGAGATGCTGTCTCAGGCTAGCCGAGGGCTGCGCTTAAAGGGTCCCGACCCCCACCCCGGACACACAGTTCTAAGGGGTGCCCCGCTTGCAAAGAAGTTCTGGCTTGGAGTGCCCGGAGTACCCACACTGGGCACATCACACCACTCGGCCATCAGCCCGGCTGCACTTGCCGCAGGCTGCCATCTGCGGGGGAGGGGTTCAATCGGAGGGCTGCAGGAGAGCTTACACCCCGAGGAGCCCGCAGAGCCAGCCCAGTCCTCCCCATCAGGGGCTCGTACGCCATTCCTCCCTCACCTCCTTCCACTTACCCTTCCCTAGCCCCCCTTCTTATTCATGTACAAAATAACGATAACGTTTCTTCCAACATTGACTCTGTCTTTATTGAACAAAACTGGGGGGAGACTGGGAAAAGGAGGTGGGAGAGGGGAAGAGAAAGGCTGGGAGAAGGGAGGGCAACTAACATGATCAGGGGTTGGGAACAGGTCCCAGATGAAGAAAGGCTACAGAGACTGGGACTGTTCAGCTTAGAAAAGAGGAGACGGAGGGGGGACAGGATAGAGGTCTCTAAAAGCAGGGGTTGGGTGGAGAGGGTGCATTCAGAAAAGTTCTTCCTGAGTTCCCATAAAGAAGGACTAGAGGACACCAAAGGAAAGGAATGGGTAGCAGGCTTCAAACTAGTAAGAGAAAGTTGTTGTTCTTCAGAAAGCAAATAGTTAACCTGCGGAACTCCTTGCTGCAGGAGGCTGTGAAGGCTACAACTAGAACAGAGTTTAAAGGGAAGTGAGATCAAGTCATGGAGGTTGGGTCCATGGAGTGGTCTTAGCCAGGGGGTAAGAGTGGTGTCCCTGCCCAAAGTTTGTGGAAGGCTGGAGAGGGATGGCACGAGACAAATGGCTTGGTCACTGTCTTCGGTCCATCCCCTCCAGGGTCCCTAGGGTTGGCCACTGTCGGCAGACAGGCTACTGGGCTAGATGGACCTTTGGTCTGACCCAGGACGGCCATTGTAAGCTCAGGGCTCAGAGTCGGGGGTCTCAGTGGACCCCCTTGATTTTCATGCACACCTGCTCCTGGGTGGCCAGGCTGGCAGCTCTCCTGCCCTAGCCGGCCACTTTCCTGTGCCTAGTGCTGAGATCGTGGACGAGGTCCACGATGTCCGCACTAGCCCAGGAAGGTGCCCACCTCTTGCGGTCCAGGGCAAGCTCCCGGGTCCCAGCAAGAGGGGGTGGGCTGGGGGGCATCGGGTGGGAGGCTCTGTGCCGTGCCAGGTGCAGGGTCTGCTAGCTGGGTGCTGGTAGGCTTGCACCTGGCACGGGCACCGTAGCCAGCCCATGCCCCTTTAAGGGGTCCGGGGCCGGGAGGGGGGCATAGAGTTTCCCTGGTGTTGGCCAGAGTGGCCACCAGGAAAACCTGGGGAGGGCTAGCCTCCCACTAGTTCGAACTAAAGGGCTACACAGCACTTAGTTTCGAACTAGCTAGTTCGAACTAGGCGTTAGTCCTCGTAAAATGAGTTTTACCTAGTTCGAACTAAGCGCTCCGTTAGTTCGAATTAAGTTCGAACTAACGGAGCGCTAGTGTAGCGCCTAGGAAAGTTAGTTCGAACTAACGTCCGTTAGTTCGAACTAACTTTGTAGTGTAGACATACCCTAAGAGTGTAGACATGGTGTTATACATTTTCAAGGACAAGTATGACCTTATTACAATAACAGACACAGGACTGACCAAGCAAATAGACTTGGGGATTCAAAATTACTACAATACAAAATTTTACAGAAGACTGGGCAAAATAAAAGAGAAAAGAGAAGCCTTACGCTAATAAGAGATTATGCTGAATCTGAAATAAGAAATAATATTTTGAAGTTACTTAGCTATCAGAGGGTATGTCTACACTACCCCGCTAGTTCGAACTAGCGGGGTAATGTAGGCATACCGCACTTGCAAATGAAGCCCGGGATTTGAATTTCCCGGGCTTCATTTGCATAAGCGGGGCGCCGCCATTTTTAAATCCCCGCTCGTTCGAACCCCGTGCCGCGCGGCTACACGCGGCACGAACTTGGTAGTTCGAACTAGGCTTCCTAGTTCGAACTACCATTACTCCTCGTGGAATGAGGAGTAACGGTAGTTTGAACTAGGAAGCCTAGTTCGAACTACCTAGTTCGTGCTGCGTGTAGCCGCGCGGCACGGGGTTCGAACGAGCGGGGATTTAAAAATGGCGGTGCCCCGCTTATGCAAATGAAGCCTGGGAAATTCAAATCCCGGGCTTCATTTGCAAGTGCGGTATGCCTACATTACCCCGCTAGTTCGAACTAGCGGGGTAGTGTAGACATACCCTAAGTAACTATAGGGTGATGAAGCTCTAGAGGTCATTTTTCTTCATATTTTACTGTATGGCTTCTTTGTATGTGTCTTACAGCTCATGACAGAATAGAAAATGAAGGACTCGGTCTTTTTCTGTACTCACTTTCTACTGGGCACAGCAGTGATGGGAGAGCCATAAAGAAGCTGAAGGATGCTATCCCAGCCTACAGCCTGCCAGTTGCCTATTCAGCCCCTGGAGGATCCAGGGGAGCCTTAGAGCTGCTTTAAATTCCACCTCAATTTTAAGGGATCTCCAGGTTTGATCCATAGTTAGGACTGCTAGGGTATGTCCACACTAGGAAGTTATTTCAAAATAAGTTATTTTGAAATAACTCCTGAAATAACTATTTTGAAATAGTGTGTCCACACCACAGGGAAGCCTAGAAATTAGTCTGAGGCAGGCTCCCTTAATGTGGATGTACTACCTCAACTTAGAGCCCCAGGAAGCACTGGGAAGTAATTACTTTGGCTCTAGGGAGTCGTTATTTCAAAATAGCAGCAGCAGAGCATCCACACTACTGATATTTTGAAATAACTATTTTGAAATAAGAGTTATTCCTCCTGAAAAGCAGGAGTTATTATGTCAAAATAACCAGGCATAGTAATGTGGACACTCGGCTTGTTATTTTGAAATAAGGGGAGTTATTTTTAAATAACTCCCTCGTGTAGACCAGGGCCCATAACAACACATTGCAGCCTAATCTCTTAATCCTGGCACACTCAGGGTACGTCTAGATTACATGCCTCTGCTGACAGAGACATGTAAAATAGAGTACCCGACATAGTCAATGAAGTGGGGATTTAAATAGTCCAGGCTTCATTAAAATAAAAATGGTCACCATGCTGTTCCGGCTCAGCTGATCATCGGCACAGTGCGTGAGTCAAGATGTGAATCAGTCGACAGGGAATGCCTTAGTAGACCACTCCTGTACACTTCATTTCATGAGGCATAAGGGAGCGATCGACAAAGGCGTTCCCTGTCAACCAATCCACATCTTGACTCGTGCGCTGTGCCGACGATCAGCTGAGCCGGCACATCGCGGTGGCCATTTTTATTTTAATGAACCCGGGGATATTTAAATCCCCACTTCATTGACTATGTCGGGTAGCCTATTTTACACGCCTCTGTCGGCAGAGGTATTTAATCTAGACATACCCCCAGTGTACAGGGATGGGAGTGTCATAGGGTGGGTCTACACAGCAAGGCTTAACTTGAAATAAGCTACGCAAATTGAGCTATATCAATGGGGATGCTCCCAATAGCTTGTTTCAAAATTGAGAGCATCTGCACAGCACTTATTTCGAAACAGAGCATACTTCCTCAGACTTCCCTTATTCCTCGTACAATGAGGATTACAGGAGTCGGAGTAAGAAGTCCTCCAACTTAATAGTATTTCAACATCATTTCAAAATAACTGCCTCCTATGTAGATGCAGTATAAGTTATTTTGAAATAATGTTGATATGTAGATGTACTCATAGTAGCCTCTGTACCAGCTTCTTCAATTAGGGGTTTCCCCCTACACTATACAAAGCCATAGATGCTTGTTAAAACCAGCTATCTGTCCCCTTTGGAGGAGACAACCATGATGTTTAAAAATAAATTAAATAGATAAATTGACACTGCAGACATCTGCAGTAAAACCCGTGAATCTAAGATTTGACGTTAAGAATTTTTTTTTTTTTGTTATGGCTCACTCTCACCACCTACATGCACACTCTCTGTAATTATCAGCAGCCTTTGCAAGAAAAAAGTAGCTGAAAACAGTGTCATGACACTTTGGTTTTTCTCATTGTGTTCATATGAAAAACATTTTTAAAAGCTGTGACTGCTGCTGTGAAGGAAAAATCCAAATAAAATAAGACACACTTTTCTGTAATGGAATGTGTTGTTGTACAGTAATTATATAATTGCAAGCAAAGAACAAAAAGGGATGCTGAAATCTGGATCTGTATACAAAAATGAATGGGTTTGCATAAATTTAAACCTTTGAAAATTTGATTTTGCATCCTTGCACAGGATTTCACTTCACAAAAGCCCGTCCCTTTTAAATACGTGTTATATAAATGTGCAAGAAAACAAAACCCGAATTGATATTCCATCTAATGAAATGATGTAGCATTCAGCTGGTGATATACCATGAACATGTGACCTGGTAGGATACACACAGGCTTCTGAATGTTTAGTCTGCAGGAGGTCAACCTATCCAACAGGTAGATCATCTTTCCACATCAGCCTATGTAAATGAAACAAATAGAAAAAAGTGGCAAATAAGCCTACAGTTGAAAGTTACAATGCCATCTATGAAATGGAGAGCTTATGGAAATACATTTGATGCTCTAACTGTCCTTAATGCCTGCCTTCTAATTATATCACTCATCACCATGTCCCCCTACATTAGCATGCCATATTCTTGAAGATCTACTGCAAAAATATAGGATACCATAGGGACCGAGTTACTTGTGAAGCCATTCCATACAGTACATCCAAGTTGGAGTGATTTCAGTCACTACTGATCTGGGCATTAATATTCACCTTGATTTACATCCATTCAGTTGAACAGTTTTTCACTGCTGACCAGACTTCATTAGTAAAACACTAGCGAAGGGGTCACAAAGCACAATGGAACACCATTCATGCTAAGAAACTGGTCCATTGTTGAAAAAAGTTACAGGAAACTAGTCCAACAAGATGTAGGGAGTAAGTCAGAGCTGTGCTGAGTACCCAAAGGTACTGCAGTCAGAGACATAACTACAGAAACCTACATTGCATCCTGTTACAAGTTATAGCTGGTATGCTCCCCCGTATTTCTGGTATATTCTGTCTGCCCAGTTTTCTGTTGCCTCATGCTTTGGCTTTGCCTGCACTGGTGTGAGTGGCTGTAATTCAGACTAACTGCCGTAAGGAGGTTTGTTGAGCAGAGATCATCTTAGAAGTAGCATCCAGCACAGAATCATAACCTAAAGCAGGTGTTCCATGCTGCCAGTCAGTGCAAGGGGTCTAGTTCCTGGACTGGGAATGTGTAATATCTCTGGCTGGCCTAGGACATTTTCATAACAGGCGATTGCCCAATCATCCAGTGGCCAAATTCAGACTTCATACACATGAGATCTCCAAAGTAAAGTTAGCTTTGAATGGGAATAAGGTACAGTATACCATATTAATTCTCAGGGTGTCTAAACTACATGGCTCCATCGATGGAACCATGTAGATTAGGCTGACCGGCAAAGGGAAATGAAGACGCGATTTAAATAATCGCGGCTTCATTTAAATTTAAATGGCTGCCGCGCTGAGCTGACAAACAGCTGATCAGCTGTTTGTTGGCTCAGAGCACTAGTCTGGACGCTCCCGCGCCGACCTGAAAGCCCTTTATCGACCTCCCCGTTATGCCTTGTAGGATGAGGTTTACCGGGGAGGTTGATAAAGGGCTTTCAGATCGGCGCGGGAGCATCCAGACTAGCATGCTGAGCCGACAAACAGCTGGTCAGCTGTTTATCGGCTCAGTGCGGCAGCCATTTAAATTTAAATGAAGCTGCGATTATTTAAATCACAGCTTCATTTCCCTTTGCCAAACAAACAAAGCTACATGGCTCCGTCGATGGAGCCATGTAGTCTAGACGTACCCTCACTGTCCTGAGATCTACATCCAGACCTCATTAAGAGGCTTCTGATCTCCTTTACAACAGTGTTAATTGAGAGTAATTCCATCAAATAATGAAGGTACACTGGGGTAAGAAATCATCCTGTAGCCACTAGACCCAATTGTAAAATCTTTTGTTCTAATGTTAACTATTTTGACATTAGTGGAGTCACATTCCAATTCCATTAGTACAATGGAGAACAGAATTTGCAGTCCCTTGGATTTTAGTGTACTCATGATCTAATTTCAAACTCTGAGACTGAATACTGACTTTCATTCTTACTCATGTTGAATCGTTCCTTTTTAAACATTCCTATTGATATGAGTTGTGTAACTTATTGGGTAAGTTACTACTCAGTGTGTGAAACTTGTCTCCATTGAAGCCAATTGGAGTTTTGTTTTTAGCCTCAGTGGAGATGGGATTTCTCTCTGCATGAGCAAAGTCTTCATAATCTGGCTCTGTCGAGGTTCAGGATTCAGCGCATCAGATTCTGATCCTCTGACTCAAACGGCTGAAGCCCTGCACTAAACAAATCATCCCATTGAGGTCAAAGGGCTGCCTGTGGTGTCAGGGGGTTTTCTAAGTGAACAAAAGGATCAAAATCTGGCCCAAAGAGCATGGAAAAAAACAACAACCCATGAACAAATGAGGTATCTGATTTTTTTGCACTTTAAGAACACAAGAAAAAATAAATGAATCATTATAGTCTCAACAAATATCATGAGACAGATGTGAAAAACACTGAGTTATAGCCAAGCTATTCTGATTTACACCAGAGACGAATATCTGTCTCTCCACTTCTTGTAAGACCTTTGCCTTTAAAGACCAATTTTGTGGTTTATAACTGATGGCTTTACAAATATCTTCAGGTTTTAATGATGATACCAAATCTTTGCTGTTGAAAGGACAATTGTATCAGGTAGTGATAATGAGTAATGACAGTAAATTTTCTTCTTAAGAACCAGGTCTGGCTGCATCTGAAATCCTTTATCTGAAAAGGAATTGGATAGAGAAAGCGTGACCACAAATAATGTCACTGCAAAGAACAAGATAGGAAATCAGAAATAAAAACTGATTCTGATCTTAGGGCACCTCTACACTGCAGGGCTTAATTCAAAATAAGCTACACAAACTGAGCTACATCAATTGCGTAGCTTATTTTGAAATTGGGAACATCTACACAGCACTTATTTCAAAATAGAGCACTCTTCCTCTGACTTCCCTTACTCCTCGTGCAATGAGGGTTACAGGAGTCAGAGTAAAGGTACATCTACACAACAACATTATTTCAAAAGAACACTAGTAACTAGCATTATTTCAAAATAACTTAGTCCACGTCTACACAGCAGGCAGTTATTTCGAAATAATGTCAAAATACTGTCAAGCTGAAGAACTTCGTATTCTGACTTTGTATTTCGAAATAACGCATCTACACACGAAATGCATTTCGAAATAGCGTTTTTCTATTTCAAAATAGCATGTCCACACTGAGTGGATGTTGAATCCACTGGTTGGAATCAGTTCCAGCAGGGCATCAGGTCAGAAGTTGCCTTGTGGCCAGGGCAGCCAGCAAGGCTCCCTGGAAAGGGCTGGAGGCCCCCTATTTTGAAATAAGCATCTACCCAGTGCTAATTTTGAAATTGGCACTATTCCTCATGGAATGAGGTTTACCAATTTCAAAATAAGCCCTCCACTATTTTGACTTAATTTCGAAATAATGGAATGGCTGTGTAGACGGTAGGAAAGTTATTTCGAAATAACTGCTGTTCTTTTGAAAAAACTTTGCTGTGTTGACATACCTGAAGAGTGCTCTGTTTTGAAATAAGTGCTGTGTAGATGCTCTCAGTTTCAAAATAAGGTATTTCAAAATAAGGTACGCAATTAATGTAGCTCAATTTGTGTAGCTTATTTCAACTTAAGCCCTGCTGTGTAGATGCACCCTAAGCTGTCCTCCAACTTGACAGTATGTCAACATTATTGAATGTTGTCCTGCCATAACTCTAGTTATTTTGAAGTAATGTTGCTTTATAGACATACCCTTAGAGATTATCTACCTCACTTAGCTGCATTAACTTCAATATGATCTCTCCCTGCTTCATATTTCTACAAGACTGAAATCAGTCCTCTGTATAGAAATTCAACTTTATTCAGTTTTTTGTCTAACGTTATCAATTAATGAAATTGAATGAACCACAGAAAGTTTATGGACAGTCCTTTGTTACGTCCTTGGGCTCAAGTATCTGAAATTAGACGATATAGGACAAATCTAATCTCAATTGCATTGGTGTAAATCCACCGTAGCTCCTTTAAACTAGATCCTCACTTGTATTGAAGAAACTTGGAATCACTTTACAGATGTACAGCTCTACAGCCAGCTAAACCAATTCCCAAATGATCTTCCCTATCTAAGGGAATTTCTAAATATAGATCCACTATAGCAGCTTCTGGGACATCACCTATGAGCCCTAGACTTTGAATAACAACAGTTTACAGCAGAACGATGAGTATAGTGGTTGTAACTACCAATTTCTGGGTTATGCCTGTTATCAGAACATATATTGTTCGTAAATGGTTCATAGGGTATAGGATTTCAGTCATCAGGGCTGTCATTATGACCTTTCATAGGGTATGTCTACACTACCCCGCTAGTTCGAACTAGCAGGGTAATGTAGGCATACCGCACTTGCAAATGAAGCCCGGGATTTGAATTTCCCGGGCTTCATTTGCATAAGCGGGGAGCCACCATTTTTAAAACCCCGCTGGTTCGAACCCCGTGCAGCGCGGCTACACGGGGCTCGAACTAGGTAGTTCGAACTAGGATTCCTATTCCGAACTACTAGTACACCTCGTAATACCGGTAGTTCGGAATAGGAATCCTAGTTCGAACTACCTAGTTTGAGCCCCGTGTAGCCGCGCTGCACGGGGTTCGAACCAGCGGGGTTTTAAAAATGGCAGCTCCCCGCTTATGCAAATGAAGCCCGGGAAATTCAAATCCCGGGCTTCATTTGCAAGTGCGGTATGCCTACATTACCCTCCTAGTTCGAACTAGGAGGGTAGTGTAGACATACCGATAAGAACTAAACTCACTTTAAAAAATTAAGAATCCCCACCCTTTACTATCCCCTCCCAAACCTCATGATGATTAGTTTCATGGTATTCATATTCTGAAGAGCTGTTTTATAAGAGAAGACCATATCTAATTTTCATTTGAAAATGAGAAAGAAATCAACAAGATCATATGACTTTCACATGGATCTGTACTGTATATCCACAATGCAAGACTAACTTATCCTCTAATTTGAATAAGAAGGCTTTTGTGCCTTGACTAAATACATATTGAAAGCTTTTCAGATACAGAGGGGGAGAAACCCAGGAACAGGTGTGACTAGTGAAGTGTTATTTGTTGAATGTCAAGACTATGGCTTTCATAGCTTAGGTTAACCTTTGTGGGAATGAAAACCCCAGATACAGTAGTTTAAGGTAAAACTTGAAAGGATTCAATTTCTCACCATGCCTTTTTTCATTTATAATTTGATACAAGTGTGTGTTTAATTGCTATATTGAGATGGGGCACTTTTGCCCCACACAGTAGAACAGACTATGGGCTGGGTCCAGCTGGCTGAGAGCGCTCCTCCTCCACTGCCTTGCCGGGCATGCTCACAGGTGAGCTGGAGTATAAAAGGCCCTGAAACAGATCACTTGGCTGACAGCTGAAGGGGAAGGACCTGCAGAGCGAGCTCTAGAGCTGACACAGCCTCACCTGATGCAGCAGCTGCTACAGCCCCAGCAGCAACCACCACTGACACAGCCATGGCAACAGCTCCAGTGATAGGCTGGAGGTACAGCAGCGGAGAGACATGCGAGACGGTAGGAAGTGGCCCTGGGCAGGGAATTGAAACACCGAGTGCTCAGCGTGTTGCAGGGAGGGAACCCCTGCTGAGCGAGCAGTGGACTGAGCCACTGCTCATAGGGCCCTGGGCTAGGACTTGGTGGAGTGGGAGGGCCCAGGTCCCTCTACCCCTCCCTCTGCAGTGCTCCAAAACAGAGGTAGCCCCTGAAGCCTATAGACTAGGCCTAAGGGCTGTATTTATCCCAATAGGGGAGTGCTACAAGGACTAGGCTTCAGGGCCATATTTACCCCAAGAAAGGGGCCAGTGTTAGGGACTGGGCTGCAGGGCCGTATTCACCCTGATGGGGGAGGGCATCCCAAGGACTACGCTGCAGGGCCATATTTACCCCAAGAGAGGGGCCTGCTTTAGAGACTGGGCCGTAAGGCCATATTGACCCTGATGGGGGGTGGGTGGGGGATGCACCACAAGGACTTGGTCTTAGGGCCATATTTACCCTGAGCCACAGGGCTATATTGACTCGGACAGAGGGGCATCAGAGACTCAGATGCCAGCCATTGGGCAGCACATATGACCCCGATAAGTGGATCCATGGGGAATTTTGACCATGGGGCCCCGCACAAGGGGAACGTGCCCCTCGACATATATATTGTTAGTGCAAGTTGAGCGTTGTGCACCTATCATTTGAACTCTAGAGTACTTGTGTTTTCAGGAAGGATCTCATGACTTTCCTCGTGAATTTGCCAAACTAGTAAGATTTTAAAACACAAAGTAAGACATATCCCTAGAAGTTATTTAAAATAAATATTTGAGGAAGGCTTGTTTTAAAGAAGTTAATCCTTCCAGAAATGGATAACAGCAAGATATTTAATCATGGCATATGCAGTTTAATCACATTTAGAGTCCTCTAGAAATTGAGTTTATACAACTTCTTTAATTTAGAGGCCAGTATAATGCCTAAGTAGTTAATCTCCTTAGAATTGATATTGGACTTAAATCTTTTGCAGCGTTTTATACATAGGAATAACATTCACTTTAGGAAATGTCATGAGGAACTCAAATGAATAAATCAGCCACACCCAACCTACTCCAGGTAAAATATGGGGTTTGCTCTTTCTACCCCAAAGTTTGATACAATCTGATGTACCCTTGGATATTGACAGCTATAGCAGCAATAACAATGGCACTCTTTTTGGGTTGTGATTAGGAACTAGGTATTCCAACATGATTTTCTTCATTCAATCTAAGCCTGACTGAAAAAATTAGAGGAACAGTGATGGGATTAGAGATTCCCACTGCCCTCTGGAAAATCTGTACATTTTATAAATTGCTCTGGGACCTATGTTCCACTCTATTTTAAACTATCAGCTTCCTCCAGCGAGCTATGGCTTAAATATCATTGGCCAAAAGTAATATATCATGCATAGTATTGATTTTGTTGCTGTTGTTCAATCACTCTAAATTTTCATCCAGATGCTTAGCTTATCATATAGTGTTTCCACATTCTTTTGGGTAGAATGACCAGCTTCCTGTAATCTGTTTCACAGCAGCATGTAGTAACACTAACCCTGCTTTGCCTTTATACCTATGCAGTCCTTTTAAAGTCAGTCACATTGTATGGAAATAAATGAGGGCAGTATGTTAGTCCTTTTTCTCTTTTGATGCCTTTTATTGAGCTAGTAATGTCACTAAAAAGCAATCTACTCTATTTTGTAGGGCATTGAGGGGGCAGAACATAAATCTGCCTACTTTAGCTAAGACTGGCCAACATGTCATCATAGGAGCAACCTATTGAAATCAATGAGACTAGACAAGAGAGTAACTATTCATAAGTGTGAGTAAAGAGTTCACAGCCCAGCTCTTAATTAAAAATAGCCTATGTGAAGCTCATCAAAAATGGAAGTACCAAAGCCAAAATGAATAAAGGCAGCTTTTAATGGCAATGAAAATAGTAATATGTGCCTGTTTCCCAGAACATCCTTTATGAGTTCGGAGTAGCATCCCTAATAATAAGTAGCTCTTGCCCATGGCTTTACATTTTTTATAACGCCGAATATCTATCTAGTTACATCTCAGCAAGCAGAGTGACAGTTTGTCACAGCCATGTTTTTACCAATACAGTGTTTTGGACTGTATACCTAACAAGTCTTATCTTGCTAGGTTCATTGAATAGGAGGTTGCTGTCAATTTAGTCTGAGCTCTTGTACTCAAGAATAAACAACATTTTCCTCCAAAAGTTTGTGTCATAAAAGAGAAATTCCAAAGTCATCCACCAGGTTGTTTCAATACTAAAGTGAATTCATGGGCAGATTTAAAATGAAATTCCTTATGGAACAAGTTTTAAAAAATATATATACTAGTAATTTGTAGCATAGATTTAGTGAAGAAACATAAATCATATTCAATTTCAATAAAAGCTTAACTTGTGATATCTGATCAGAGTGGGTTACTTTTAAGATATTCTATCAGACATGGAAATCTATTTAAAATCAAATGTTTCTACTGGTGCGAATGAAGCAAAACCAGAAAGGCCTTCTGGTATTTTTCAGGGAAAATCTTGCACCTTTTGCCATTTTTAGGTGAGAGCATCAGTTGAACCCACATATAGTCTCCACATAACACAATCCAGTTCCTGATACCTAGCATTGAGACAAGATTGGCAGCAGGGGTATGACTGATAGATTCACAGTTGTATAGATTCATCAGTTACTGCCCTCTGGAAGGGGTCAGTAGAGTATAAGCCATTTGAGCACTCAGGCAGTAGGTAAAATTTTATCCTGTGATGCTCTGTGGCCTCTGTGGAGAAGAGTCCATCCCCCTAGTCCACCTGTAAGGCCTCCTTTGGCCATGCTTGGCTACTTATGTGCATAATATAATTACACATACCCACATATATATGTAATATGCAACTCGTTGAGTACAGAATGCATAATTTTTTTTGCTATGGAAGTAGATTGAACATGGTTTGTTGCTCAAGGCCGGAACTAGAAAATGAATTCAAGTAAAAGCCAAATATTAAGTCTCTAGGTCATTTTCAGCATGCATACTCAAGACACTGTATAATATATAATAGAACTCCACAGCTTCTCCTCTTTAGGTATAGAGCCAGCCAATGAATGGATTATTTAATTTTACTAAATCATAGCATGTTTAGCCACTTTACCTGGTAAACAACTGCCCATACTGCAACTGAGTACTATACTTGAATGTTCCTTAACCTTTAGGAATTTGCTGCTAGCAAAATATCAGCATACAGAATAACTGACAGAAATAGTCAGTGAAATAACTTCTGTTTGCCTTGGCAATAAACTAGCACTTTGTTTCATATGAAGTTCCCATCTCTCTCCACAATGTTTGATCAGCACGGATGCAATGAGTCAATAATTGATCTGTGTAAATCCTTACCTATATACAATAGTGATAGAAATGTAGCCGTGTTAGTCTGGGGTAGCTGAAGCAAAATGCAGGACAATGTAGCACTTTAAAGACTAACAAGATGGTTTATTAGATGATGAGCTTTCGTGGGCCAGACCCACTTCCTCAGATCAAATAGTGGAAGAAAGTAGTCACAACCATATATACCAAAGGATACAATTAAATTGTATCATTTTTTTAATTGTATCCTTTGGTATATATGGTTGTGACTATTTTCTTCCACTATTTGATCTGAGGAAGTGGGTCTGGCCCACGAAAACTCATAATCTAATAAACCATCTTGTTAGTCTTTAAAGTGCTACATTATCCTGCATTTTGCTTACCTATATACATAGGCTTTATGAGGACTATGGGTTGCTGAAATGTCCCCTATGAGCAATTGAGCTTCATCAGCTTTGGAGATTACACTTAGTTGGGCTAAATTGTTGTAACTATGTTGATGCACAATATTTTTGCATGATTGAACCTATAGCAATTATTCAGGTTGAAAAAATTTGTTTGGCCTTTAAACAAGATTCCACCTTCCCAACTTGCTTCCATCCAATGACCCCATATTTTGGTTATCTTTACAGATGGCTTAAAAAAAAAGCCAACATTCTGAGTGGCTTAATTTTTTTTAAAACAAATGCCTGGGATACATTTGTAAGTAAAGTGTTTTGAAATTAATAGGTATTGCCTTAAGAGATCACATTATGTAAACTGAACTTGTTTGTAGCCAGGAACCTTTTACATGAGACTTAAGCATACCTGTTTTCAAAATAAAACTTATATCTTATTTTGAAAATTGAGTGTCAAACAGTAAACAGCTGTGGGCTCATAATAAAATAGAAACTGTGCCAGCTACTCTTACAAGGAGAAGTTGCACCTACATGTTGCTGGATACAGCTCCAACAGTCAAATCATTGAAACCCTGGGGGTGAATTCCTGATCCCTCTAACTCAATGGGAGGTTTGCCATTGTCTCTAAATAGGGCCAGAATTTAACCATTTATCTTTATCTGAATGACAAGTTTGACTCAAAGCTTTAAACTCATTGATTTAAATAAAGATCATAATATTCATAAAGATGATCCTAAAATACATTAAACAGAATGTTTAAGATTAAGCCTGAGACCAATACCATGCAATTACATTTCAGTAGGATCACTTTGATGGAAGCATAATATAGCATGTGGATCTATGAATGGGCTGACTCCTTCTTTCAGTAGATTACTTCTAGCTCTTGACCAGGAGTAAATATGATTTCAAGACAATATTAAAGACGTATCCATAGCACGAGGCAGTATCTATAGTAGGTTTATACAAAGCCTATACTATTTTCTTAGTACTAGTGTATTACTTAGAAAAATGGGAGGCAAATGTTTCCTGTGCTTCCAAGTGCACCACCAAAGGTTCAGTGGAGACGTTCATATACAGTGGATAGAATTATTTGCTGGTTGTAGCATTTCCTAAACACAAAGACATTTAGAAACCATTTAACAAATTGATTTCTAACTTAAGAAGTGAACCTCTCTGCTTTCATTTGTATAAACCTGGTTAGCTATCACTGGGTACATTGTTGATATTGTAATGGGTTTTGTTGATTTCATTCATTTTATTCTTCTCTTCTACTATTAATATTTTTTTATCAGCCATGTAAAAGTAGTGGGTTGAATGGCTCTTTCTGTTAGGTATCCCCCATCTCTCTCTCTCTGCTTCTTTTTATTGTCAGTATTTCTAGTGGATTAAAATATACTCATATATTTTTTTAAATGTATAATAGCTTGCGGTTGTGTGCCTCTAAACCTATTGTTTGTGACCACTATTTATGTGGTTGCAAAATTAGTGGTTGATTAAGACCCCTTTAAATTGTATGTACATATACATAAAGATGACTAGAAAAATGTTTTCATTATAAGGACTGGACAACGTTGTCAGGAGGTTTCAAAATGGAGAAGAGGAATCAAGTCATTTCAGAGACCCTGAGAATCCCTAACCGTCTACCCTCCTTTAGCCTGGTTATCCCTGGCAGCAGGAGAGAGCACTAAAATGTCATGTCATCAGAATAAAACCATAATGTGTTACTAGTGAATGCGTTCTCCCTCAGCTTCCTTATCCCAAATGCAAACAAGCAAATCTGCAGAAAATAGCTTTCGAGTACCTACTGATGATGAATGTAATGTCTGCCATCAGTAAAGTTAGGAACATTATGATCTGATTTTCCATGAAATATCAGACTGCAGCACCAAGACTTGTTTTTTGTCACTATTCTAGACTAATCTGATCCCACAAACTATTGAATACAAATACAAACTAAGTGGTAGCCTTGAAGAAAATGTAAAGCATCAGTTGCATATCTACCAAACCTTTTCTTAACTCACCCCTCAAGGTCCTGTATATGAGTTCTGTCCATAGGGACATGAACTTGTGCTCTATAGGATACAACCTTTCTCAAGTTCTTGTCTTGCACAAAAGGGTGAGATGTAACTGTCTTATCTGCTGCATGTGAGATCTTCTTCTACAAAGGAAATGAGACCCCAATTTGGCCAGTTATCAGCAAGAGCTTCCTTCTTTATGAAAGAAAAAAACCCCATGTAATCAAACACTACTTGAAAAACAAAAGAGAAATCCCAAATCTCACATGGACATCTATAAAATCACCCTTCAAATGACAATGTAAACTCATTTATACAAGATAAAAGGGTATTCTTACTTATCATGCATCTATGTCATTAGAGTTTTCAGAAAGCAGGAACACAAACACGTGCATTTCATAATAGCCCTATTGATATGAGAAGAGAGATCAAATACTATGGGTTTTATAGGGAAATGTGTCCCATCCTAAATTATTGAAATGGAGATCAAACTGATCGGAGCTACAATGTCATTTTTCAGACTATTTATACGACAGCTGTCAAATGGCAAAGGGATCTGTTGGCAATATGACAACTTTTGAATTTGCTACAATAGTCCCCTCTCCCTGTAATTGTACTTTTCACCTGCCAAACCAATCCATTTAAATGCTTATATCTGGCTATTATATAAAATCAGGGTGACAAATTGTATGTCTGCAACCCTCTTTGTTCCCATTCTACAGCCCAGTGAACATTTGTGGTGTACATCAATTTGACGAGAGTGTAGGATGTTTGGGGATGGTGAATAATGTTACTCAGTGTGATTCATTTTACTGCAGCTAATGCCAGAAAAACTCTACTGAAAACAATAGCCTGGTTCTTGGACTTTGCACATATATTCCTTTTGTCCAGTTGTTCCTTTGTTTAAGCTCCTATTCAGATGGAATAATCAGGACTCTACACGCAGAAACCTAGCAACAGAGGCATTATATACTATGATTTCTAAGCATCAGTAATATGTGCCATTTTGTGGATTGTTTTTTTTTTCTGATACATGAAACTATGCCCATCACAGAACCATTAGGCCAAACACAGCTCTGCTGTAAGTAGGTGTAACCAGTGGGACTAAGAATCTGTCCGGGACTCTGGACAAGGCAGGGAGCCCATGGTCCATGCCCAGGAAAGGGCAGGGCCTCATGTGGAAGGGGCAGAGCTAGGGATGGTCAGCACTGCCTGGAGCATGGTGCACCCTCAGTACAGCCCACAAGCAGTGATTTAAGGGTCCAGGGCTCCAGTAGCCACAACTGCCACAATAGCAGCAGTGGTGGCTGGGAGCATGGACCCTTTTGAATCATCAGGAACCAAAGCAACTGCTCCATTTGCCTGTCCTGTTTGCAGGCCACTTCATCCAATTATTTCAGTGGAGTCTCAGTCACATCAGGATCAAATTTGGCCTTGTTGATGAACTTGGTACATGCAAGTGAAGAAGATACTAAGAATATCAGCACACTCCTGCATACACTCTGACTGCAGTGGAGCTAGAATTTTCTCTGACATTTATTGCATTTGGCATACAATTTAAAAAGGGCTGCATGAATGAAAAGAATCTCGCCACAAAAATGTTATGTTTGTGTTTGTGGAAAATGATGACCTGTTTCAGGACCATGTCAGATTTTCTGCTGGCAAATCTTCTTATGATGTCAGTATGTTGTAAGAAAAGCTTATTGAATGCTCTGTGATAAGGAGGCAGAGGAGAAATTCAGTGGTGAGGGAGATTAGGGTTCATTTTAGCATTACAACAAAAAGAAACAGTTTTGCCAACAGTTGAGACATTTTTTTCCCAGTCTAAAAGGAGGAAGCTAAACGACAGTGAAGATTAAAGTCTGAGTTCATCTTAATTGTGAACAAGCAGTGACATGGACATGATGTCAGGATGTGGGTTCCAGATGGTAAGACTGGTGACAGGACTAGTGGTAAAAGCCAGACAGAGTAAGGAATGAGCAAAAGGTAGAGCTGAAACTGTGGCCCAGAGACACCCTATTGGTCAGAATCGGGATCAGAGTCCATAGACAAGCCAAATCAGAATTGTGCCTGAGGCCAAAAGCAAGCAGGCCAAATGCAAAATCCAGGATGGGGTTGGTCCAAGGATCTAGAGATTAAGAGAGGGCTGTTCTGAAGCAGGGCCAGAACAGCTCTGGAACAGGGTCAAAATATTGCACAGACCCGGCTCAAGACTAGAACAAGGTTTGGGAATGGCAGAGCAGAAATCTAGGGAGTATGTAATATTGCAAGACCACCAAAGGCTTCCTAGCTAAGTGGCTCTGATCCACAGATTAACTGGCAGCTCTGACAGTGAAAGTGAAATATCTATGCCCTGGAGTCATGACTACATCCCTGCCTAGGGATAGACTGCTACGGTGAGCCTCAGGATGGAGATTCTTCAGGTTTTGCTTCAGGGATGAGTTGGTGCAGATGCGTTGCTGCAGCATGACCTCACAACGAGCCACTGTAAGGGTACGTCTAGACTACCGTGTTTTGTCGACGGAAGTTTTGTCGACAGATACTGTCGACAAAACTTCCGTCGACAATTTGCGTCCAGACACATGGAGTTCTGTCGACAAAGCAAGCCGCTTTGTCGACAGAACTCCGTAGTCTGGACGCAGTGTTACAGGCAATAACACCTTCTGTCGACAGAGTTCTGTCGACAGAAAGTGTTATGCCTCGTAAAATGAGGCATACCAGCATCGACAAAACTGCGGAGTTCTGTCGACGTTATGTCGACAGAACTCCGCGGTAGTGTAGACGCTGGTATTGTTTTGTCGACAAAAGTCCACTTTTGTCGACAAAACTAGGTAGTCTAGACACACCCTAAGGTCTGTTAGAGGGGTGAGTCATTGTAGCTAAGTGAGCAGCCCTGGTCTTGCGACACGTTTGTGTCACACATGGGTGCAATCCTCTTCTTATAGAAGTCAGTGGTAAACCTTTGAAAGGGCCCTTATTAGTTTTAAAAAAAATGCTTCTATTTTTATTTATATATATAATGCCTCCTGTGTCTTTTATTGTGGCCCAGTACACGTTAATGTTACATTAAATAGCTCATCAGGAGATACATTTAAAAACTTTTGTAAATAGCTTCCTTATTTTTATAATACATCATTTGAGGCCTGATCCAAAAACCACTGACTCATCAGGAAGACTTTCCACTGTCTTCCATAGGAATTGGAGCAGGCCTTTGAATAATAAACCTTAAAAAATGCCATTAATGCTCTCTTACTTGCCATTTTTTAAAAGTCTGTAATTGAAAATAAACCACTTTACATTGCCTTTGTTTCCTCCATGAAGCTGCCATGTCATATACCAACTGTGCAGTTATCAGCACAATGCCATGCAGCATTTGGTGGTAACACAGTATATAACTCGTGTCATTGCTCTATGAGAGTTTAGCACAAAATATAACCCTATTAAAATTACAGTGCATTTATCACCTAGCTCAGCTCAAAGAACTCACAAGCTGCAAAGAATTTAATTAAAAAACAATGATTTAATAGGCAGGCTCCATCTATTGTTTACTCTGGAGGTTTAGATTCTATTTAAAATTGGATCTCAAATTTAATTTAGGCTTCCTCCAAACTTGTCATACATATGGCTGCTTTCGGACTGAGCAGAATGGTAAAAGTTTATATGGAGGGTCCTTTCCTTTTAGTCTAATTCTGGAATTGACCTGAACATTTAAGAAGATGGTTTGTGTTTTATCTTCACGTTTGCTGCAATGGAGATGCAAAGTGAAGCATTACTGGTTAACCATGATGCCCAAGAATTGAAGATCAGACATACCCAAAGGATGAATGACACTCTCTGGATTAGATAAGCAGGCAGGGCATTTGAAACTTAAGGTAACTGACAATGTGAAGCAGCTGCCTGGAAAGGTTAAGGGATCACTGCCTCTCACATAGCTGGGCAGGATAAAAAGAAGCAGGTTCCAGGGTGTAAAGGGGAAGTTGTGTTCTCTTTTTCCCCTGGGTGCTAGAGGCTGTGGGCACTGTGGCCAGCATTTGTCAGTGGAATTAATTGATTTAATGTTATTTATGTGGGTTTTTTGCAAATAATAATTTGAACCCCCACACCTTTAAAGGACTACGGTCTGACATTTATGTCCCTTGCCAGGCTTTTGAAAGTCACTCAGGTTACAGAGGAGGACCACAAGTGCCTTAAAGCTGCGCAATACTATAAATAGAATACACTAATATTAATAGCCAGGGCTTGACAAACTATAGAATCTACTTGCCCATGGCGACTAGATTTCAGCTGCATGCCCAGTTTACCAGCAGCATGTGCATGTGCAATGCAGCTCTTGCGCATGCGCAGTGCGGGGTTGGCGAGCGGCTTTCACCGCTGTTTGTCAAGCCCTGTTAATAGCGAAAGATAATGCAAAAGGAAATACATTGTAAAGGGGGAATGTACCTTCCCATTTTGGGACAATCTTGAATAATTTAAAGAAAGATGTGGGGAAATGGTCACTACAAATAAATTATTGATATAGGGCAAGATTGTGCAAATTATGCCCACAATAGTTAAGTAAACTCACTGGGGGCTGCTTTCAGGATTATATGCATGGCAACATGAATAAATTTTGTAGCCCTTAATTTTGAATCTTGCAGTGACACTGTATCTAAAGGATAACATGCATTCTGGTGTGACCTCAAGTTATGTTTTTGCTATCTTGCATGACATCCTGGCAATAGCTTAATATTACATTGCAGGGCTGATTTATCTTTTGTTTCTTTTAAACATATCCGGTGGTGATCCATTACCCAAGTTTCAAATGTAGTGCCTGCTTATCTAATCCAGAGTGGCATTCATCCTTTGGTACATCTGACCTTCAATTCTGAAGAACAGAGATTCTAGAGTCATAGTTTTAGTATGATTTTTTTTCAAGTTAGCATTACAAAATAAAAATGAAACAAATATTGTCAACTTGAGGTACTCTGTTTTATCAGTTTAGAGGTATAGAGTAGATCGCCATGAAATTGGGTGTAACATTTGGAAGGAGGACATGTTGGAGGATTTCATTCATTTTCAACAGTGCATTAATTATCTAGAATAACCACAACCAGCATAAGACAAACTGTTTCTAATAGCAGTAAATTAAGTCACGACTGTCGGGACTAACATTTTTAAAGCTCTATCGGGATGCAAATGAAATCCTGTTGGTACAGATGGATTCTAGTGTGATTTAAAGAACATCTTTGTACACACTTTCTATAAACAGAAAAGACTTGCCACCAAGAACCTGATTTAATGTACGGAAAAGGAAAGGCAATATGCCAATTTCTCACTTTTAATTGAAACTCTGATGGAAGATCTTTTTTTTTTTTTCATATGGGAAATCTAAAAAGCTGTCCTGCCCAAATGTCATGCCTATGTATTGGCTGAACTGCAAATTTGAGCTGTAAAATGATGTTACCCAGCTTTTATGATAAAACTCTTTTAAACCAGTTTTCTTTGAAATTATATATCAGCTGTTATAGTTGTATCCAACATCGTAATATGGACATTTTATGAAAAGTCTGTCTAACTGCAAAAGGTCTAATGAAAATGTGTAAAACCATGATATATGTCAGTCTATTATATGTGCATTGTTAATATATAGCAATCCTGATCTGCTTTTTATCAAGAGATCTGTTTGTCTGTCAGTGATGTGCAACACTATGCCTGAATTTTTGTACACACACACTGGAAAATGTGTGTATTGTGAATAGAAGGAAGTAAAGAGAAAGATAAGACTGTCTAAACTCATTTCATATGTCTGTTTTAGTATCTGCTAGGAAGACTAAGGGTATCAGATTTTACAGTTCATGAGATTTCATTCTCAGCATTTTAGATATTATTGGAAAGCAGTTTATAAAAAAGGGGCGGGATAGGAACTCTTTTATGACATTTACAAGACATCAGTATGGTGGTTATTTCATTCAATCTCAATATGGAAATCAGAAACTTTGGGGAAATGTAATTAATTCACCAAATGTATTTCAATACCATGAATGGCCATATCTACCACTCCCATAAATGGGATCAGCTCATAGGCTCATTTGAAATGAATCAAACTACATGAAAGTCAAACTTCATCAGAGTCCAGATTACACACAGAAACTTGAGTTAAAGCTGAAACCCCTATTGTGTTTTTGTGTCAGTAATTCAGATAACACATGGCAATATTCATATTTGTGTAGAGAACTCTGGTACAACTTATGGACCACTTGACCCTTGAAAATGGGATTAAAATAGTGACTGTGCCCTTAGCACAGAGATTCATTTCACCCACAATTTTTAGAGATTGCAACAGTAATGCTACTAAGACAGAAAGAGATAAGGAAAGAGCAGTTATCAGAATGATCATTTAATATGTATGTTCTTTGGTCTTCAGAGGTCCCAATCAGAGATGCTAAGTACTGTAAAAGGACATCAAAACACAGGATCCATATCCTGTTTACAGTTTTAGGAAAAGATTAAAATTCAAGACATTGGGGTCATTTCAAAATCACAAACAATTATTACAAAAGTTCAGTACATGAATGATGAGGTCATATTTTTGGAAACCATATGTTTATATGACAAGATGGATAGGGTGACCATATTTCTCTGCGCTGTATACAGGACACGTGGTAAAATCATTAGTGTTCAAGTAAGCTCAACAACAATAAATCAGAATTCTGTAGTACAAATATTCAAATTAACATCAAGATGCTGAGCTCCCATTAAAAATATTGCATAGTTGAAAAGTTTTTATTTACTTTCTTAAAAGCTTTACAGCTCACACAGGGAGAAGTGACAGACACACACTCCCATACACCTCTATCACACAAGGGTGACTCACCATGCAATCCACACTCTCCTGCTCAGTGGTCTCTACTTTTCATGACTGGTTGGGCACTTTACCCGCCCTCCCCCCCACCTCTCCTCCTACCTGGTTCCACATTTACCTGAGGCAACATGCAGTGGGGATACATTGGGGCACATGCACCCTCCCAGATTTCTGCCAGGATTCACATCAGAATGTGGCCAACAGCAGCCTTTTGGCACTAATACCTCCAGGATGCTGCTGGCCACCGACATAACCAAACTGCCTCCTGTGCCCCTAGCTACAGTGCAAGCAGGAAAGGGATCAGGAAGGAGGCATATGAAGAAGCAGCAGAGCTGTGGTGTATGTGAAGAGACAAAGCAGGGAGAGGACAAGGGCTGCACTGATCCGACAGCAGGGAAGCAGCTGGCCCTGCACACTGCAGCTCTGCCCTGCCTCCAGCCTTGAACAATCATCCCCATTTTCTGCTACTGATCTCCGCATGCACCAATGATGGGCCGGCAGCCGGCGAGCAGGGATCTAGCCAAGAGCAGGAACTGTCAGTACTGATGCAGGGAGCAACTGAAAATAAGAGAAAATTTGCACAGTTTCAAGAAAGTCAAGACACTTTCAGGTGGGTTGAAATACAGGACTCATAGAAACATACAGTTGGAAGAGGCCTCAGGAGGTGATCAAGTCCAACCCCCTGCCCAAAGTGGGACCAACCCCAACTAAATCATCCCAGCCAGGGCTTTGTCAAGCCAGGACTTAAAAACCTCCAGGGATGGAGATTCCACCACTTCCCTAGGTAACCCATTCCAGTGCTTCACCACCCTCCTAGTAAAATAGTTTTTCCTAATATCCAGCCTAGCTCTCTCACTGCAACTTGAGACCATTGCTCCTTGTTCTGCCATCTGTCACTACTGAGAAAAGCCTCTCTCCATCCTCTTTGGAACCTCTCTTCAGGCAGTTGAAGGCTGATATAAAATCCCCTCTCATTCTTCTCTTATATGGACTAAATAAGCTCAAATCCCTCAGCCTCTCCTCATAAATCAAGTGCTCCAGCCCCCTTCCCATTTTGGTTGCCCTCTGCTAGACTTTATCCACTGCATCCACATCCTTTCTGTAGTGAGGGGCCCAGAATTGGATGCAATACTCCAGATGTAGCCTCACCCATGCAGAATAAAGGGGAATAATCACTTCTCTAGATCTGCTGGCAATGTTCCTCCTAATGCACCTAATATGCCCTTAGCCTTCTTGACTACAGACGGACACTGTTTGCTCATATCCAGCTTTTCATTCACTGTAATCCATAGATCTTTTTCTGCCTAACTGCTGCTTAGCCAGTCAGTTTCCAGCCTGTAGCAGTGCTTGGGATTCTCCCATCCCAAGTGCAGGACTCTGCACTTGTCCATGTTGAACCTCATCAGATTTCTTTTGGTCCAATCCTACAATTTGTCTAGGTCACTCTGAATCCTATCCCTACCTTCCAATGTATCTACCTCTCCCCTAGCTTAGTGTCATCTCTGAACTTGCTGAGGGTGCAATCCATCCCTTTCATTAAATCATTAATGAAGATTTTGAACAAAACCAAACACAGTACCAACCCTTGGGGCACTCCACTTGATACCGACCACCAGTCAGACATCAAGCCATTGATCACTACCCATCGAGCCCGACAATCTAGCCAGCTCTCTATCCACCCTACAGTCCATACTTCTGTAGCCCAAGGTCCAGTGTGCCACAACAGCAGCCCTGGGAACTAAAAGTCATAGTCTACAAACTGCGGAATGTTGGGAAAACTTTCTGGTTCCTGCCAGGATGTACCATCTGCCCCCAGCAGGGTCTCAGCAGGGACTGAGCTAGAAGCAGAATGCAGAGAGATGGGGCTGCTTAACTGTGATCCTGTTCTATGTTTTTTTTAATAGACTAAAGCCTGTTCCTGGTCATTTGTCTGATTTGGTCTGCTCTGAGGTGCATCCACACTAATACACAATGCAGAGCACACTGAGGAGCTTCAGGTGTAGCCTCCCACAGTTGTGCAAGAAGTCACAAGGCTTCCCCTATGCTGAATAAACTCACACTGGACTAGTGAACAGGAAGGGTTACACTTCCTTAACTTGCTGGCAAGAATACAGATGGAGACCATATCAAAAGCCTTGCTAAAGTTAAGGTATATCACAGCCACCGCCTTCCCCGTATCCACAGAGCCAGTTACTTTGTCATAGAAGGCAATCAAGTTGGTCAGGCATAACTTGCCCTTGGTGAATCCATGTTGACTTCACGTTTAAAAATCGGATGTCTCATCACCCTAGGTAGAAAGGAATTGTCTTTGAGACACAACACAGCCCAACTTAGCAAACTAAAGATTATACCTAGGAATAGTCTCAGAGGGGTAGCTGTGTTAGTCTTCAATTTTAAAAACTACTTTTTTAAAAAAAAGTAGCCCTGAAGTCAAGCAGAGACACCTTATTCTTGAGAATAGTCCTATTGGAATTCAAAGCTCTTTCACTGATATTTATAAAGCCCTTGGGCACATTGTTAAGGGCAAACCAGGACAACTTTCAGAATAAGTTACTACTCAACTAAGGCTAGAAATCCAAAGATGTTTTGATGCCTAGAGAGATTTTCAAAAGTACTTAAGCTGGTTGGGCACCTAATGCCCCTATCTTCATCTTTAGATGCCTAAATACCCTTGAAAATTAAATTCCTTCCCTTCTTGCCACAACCTCATCTGTTTGAAAAGCAATGCACCAAATTGATGCCTGATGGAAATCCATTGATTTAAGCAGAATTACACCAGCATGAATTTGGCCCTAGGAGTTGATGACTGAACTTAAACCCTGCCAAACTATATAATTCATTACCTGTTTATAATAAACAATTTTTTGCAGCCTCCCTCTCTCTCTCATCACTTCTTCCCACCTGCCAGCTGCTAGTCAGTTACAATATATAACTTCACGGTGAGAGGTTGGTGTTTTTTTTTTTAGCATTCTTCTGCTTTTTTCATCTCCTATAATTCTGGCTGTAATCCAGTCCTCCAAACTTTGCACATCTAAAACTCTCACTGGCTTAATTGTGAGTTGTGGTTCTAAGAGAACTGCAGGACCAAGCCTTGGATAGCTGAATATAGGAAAGGTTATTTAAATATTCTATTGTTTTCTCATCAGCATTGGACATGGAAATTAATGCCAACAATACAGAGTCAAATTCTTATAATGAGCAGCAGTTTATTCTCTGGATGATTTTGTTGTGATTCCCTCTTGGTTTTCGTGGGCAGGCTATTGACTTCATCCCTTTCCTGGGAGTGGACTATTTCACCTCTTGTACTGACTCAGTTCTACTGGCCATTGCATTGGAGAGGGTTCCCCCCCTCTTTGTGACACTGAGCATGTACTGAGCTTGCAGCCTGTACTGTGTCCCTGATTAGGGTGACCAGATGTCCTGTCTCTCACCTCCCATCGGTACTGTTGGGTCCTACTGTTGGCTAAATCCTTGCTCACCATCTGCACACTCACCAGCAGTGAATGAGGACATCCAGTAGTTGATGATGGGGCTGGGAGCGCAAGGCTGGTGGTTGGGCACAGCTGCAGTGTGCGGGTTCAGCTGCTTCCCCTGCTCATCCACTAGTGCAGTCCTTGCTGTGATACCTCCTCCTTGCCAGCAGGCCCTCTTTATCCCCTGTCCTGTTTACAGACAGCACTGGCTACCTGAGTGTGGGCCTATGCTGCCCACCCATCAGTCCTTTTAATGCGTCTCCTCTCACTGTCCTTTCCCTGCTGTGCCTATTCATCCCTCAGCTTTGCTGCTCCTCCATATGCCCCCTGGCAGGGTATGTTCCACACCAGTTGCTGTGCAGAGAACCAGTCCCTGGTCAGATCATTCAACTCACCAACACCCTGGCTGACAGGCTCCTTCCTTCCCTCACTTCCTCTGGCTGGACTGGTACTCAGGGACAGTTCAAGACCCCACGGGCCAGGGTACTAGACAGGAGAAGCCAAGACCTGCATGTTCCAAAGCCCCACACGCTCTCCTGGGACACTCTGGACCTGATGCAGAAGTTGACACACTGTGGGGGAAGGAGGTAGGTCAGGATCAGTAGACTTGTGTGCATGCTGTGCAAATGAGCCTACCCTCATCCCTGGGGCTGAGATGTGCTCAGGGTGGAATAGCTGAGAAGGGGATTGTCACAATTTGTCTTTGTCTCTATAGACTGGGATAATGTCTAGTAGCTGGGCTGTTCCCATCCTTTCTGAACTCCTAATGCATGAACAGCTCATCAGGATGAGAACAGACTCCTTTCCACTCAATGGCTCAAAAGCCCTTGGTCAGAGGAAGAGAGTTAGTGTGAGGACAATTCCCCCACTCCTAAATCTCAATGCCGGTAGGAGGGAAGAGCTAATTCCCTTTGGGTCCACCTGGTTCTTTAGGAAGGAGTCCGTGATTCTTATGTGAGCACTATCTCCTGAATCTCATGGCAAAAACAAGGAAGGCTGGTCAAGGGGCATGAGAAGTGAGGTTTTCATTGCCAGCCAGGGCCCTGACTTGAAGTTGCATCTCCTTCTGTGATGGCACGTTGGGGGTCCCCCGTCTCCTGCACCCCAAAATGGCAGAAACCGACTGCACCAGCCAGTGGAATAGAGGAAGTTTATTGCCTCTCCAGGATACAGTACAGCACAGATGTAATCTGGTCACAGAGCTGGGCTAGGATGCCTCAGGCCCCCTTGAGATGGGGGAGACTGGGCCCCTAAACTCCAGCCCCTTTCCCTAGGCTGTCTCCTCCATGCTCCCAGACAGCAACTAACCAACACTCTTCCAGCCCTGCCCCCCAGCCAGGGCAGCATTCCACCTTCCTTTGTTCCTCTCCATGGGGGGTGTCTGGCCATACCGGTTGAGAGGTCCCTTTGCATAGTGACTCATCCTGTTTTGCTGGGTCGTGGTACCCACGGCAGCCAGTGGGGGTTACCCCAGAGCCAGCAGCATAGAAACCAGCCAGGTACCCCCACTACGTCACACCTTCCCCTGTCCCTGAAGGAAGAAGGGCTCAAAATAGCACTGCTCCAAGTGTCCTGACCAAAAATGGCCAACTGGGGTACAATCTAGGATAGACTCCTTTCCAGTTCTCCCTAACGCTAAGTTAAAACTGCCTCCTACCCCTTCTGACCATGCTCACCTCTAAGATGTATTGGGCTATGTCTAGACTGCAGGCTTCTTTCGAAAGAGCCTCTTTCGAAAGCATCTTTCGAAAGAGGCTCTTTCGAAAGAGCGCGTCTAGACTACAATGCGCGGATCGAAAGATCGATCCGCTATTTCGAAAAAGAGCGTCCAGACTGCTGGACGCTCTTTCGAAATTCAAAGCCACCCAGAACTGCTTCTGCCAGGGCATGGGGGCAGCATTTCCTTCCGGGTGCTGCCTGCCTGCCCTTTGCAGAGATGCGTGGTTAAAGGGACACTCCTGAACACCCGTTGCTCTGCTCCTGCAGCTGCCTTTGCTGTCCCTTGAGGAATTTTGCAAGGCATTGCAGTGCTGCTTTGGAGTGCTCAGCTTCCTGGGACACCCCAGCAGCTTTTTTCTTTTGAGGTTTTTCTGCTTGCAGACCCTTATTTTTGGCATGGAGCCAGAGCTGCCCCTGGGCAGGTGATGGCCCCATACCACCATACTGCAGCTGTTGCTGCATCTTCATGACACAGTCATGAGGCTCCTTCCCGAGCTGCTCCCAGACCAGAGGGACGAGGGGTTCCTCCGTAACGCAGCCGCACTGCCCTTGCCTCTGAAATTTTTCGTGGACAGGCGTGTTTGGAGGTTTGACACCAGCTCTGAATGGTGGGACCGGCTCGTGATGGAGATCTGGGATGACCAAGACTGGCTACGGAACTTCCGCATGAGAAAGACCACTTTCCAGGAGCTATGTACCTGGCTCACCCCTGCTCTGGAACGGCAAGACACCCACCTGCGGCCCGCCATCCCCCTGGAAAAGAGGGTCGCCATTGCCCTCTGGAAGCTGGCAACCCCCGACAGCTACCGCTCCGTGGGACACCAATTTGGCATGGGGAGATCTACTGTCGGGGCCGTCTTGATGGAGGTAAGTCATTGTCTGGGGACAGTCACAGTTTGGGGTGGGGGGAAGGGAGACTGTCAGGAAGGGCCAAGTGGAGTGGGAGTGGGAGGGAGCTCCTCCACTCAGCCTGAATTGTGTGTGGGGGGGGGGGTTCTGAGGAGGGGATTCCCGGGGTGTTTGAGAGGGAAGGTGGGAGGTGGGTTCTCCTCCTAAGACATAAGGCACCCCTTCTAACACTTTGTTGTCTGTCTCGTTCTGCAGGTGGTGAGGGCCATCAATTCGGAGCTGCTCAACAGGCTCATCTGTCTACCGGATCTGGACAGCGTCATGGCTGGCTTTGCTGCCCTCGGCTTCCCGAATTGCGGAGGAGCGCTCGATGGGACACACATTGCCATCCGTGCACCGCCCCATCGAGCAGCCCAATTCATCAATAGAAAGGGCTACTTTTCTATGGTCCTCCAGGCCCTGGTCGACCATCGTGGACAGTTTTCGGACATTTGTGGTGGGTGGTCAGGGCGGGCACACGATGCCTGCATCTTCAGAAACTCGTACCTGTACCGGAGGCTTCAGGCAGGAACATTTTTCCCCCATCGCCAGTTTGCGGTTGGGGATGTGCACATGCCGGTGTGCATAGTGGCTGATGCCGCCTATCCCCTGATGCCGTGGCTGATGATGCCGTACACCGGCCAGCTGGATGCGAGCAAGGAGCAGTTTAATGCTCGCCTTAACCGGGCTCGCAACCAGGTCGAATGTGCGTTTGGCCGTTTAAAGGGCAGATTCCGGTGCTTGCTCACACGCCTCGACATGGGGGAGACCAACATCCCCGAGGTGGTGGCCGCATGTTGCGTCCTCCATAACCTCGTGGAGAGGAAAGGGGATGCCTTCCTACCAGGGTGGGGGAGAGCTGCTGATGCCCAGGAGAGGCTCTTTGCCCAGCCCCGGACAGCTGCCATCCGCCAGGCTCACCGGTCTGCAGTTGGCATCCAGGAGGCCCTCCGGGAGCAATTCTCCAGTGGAGGCCACTGAGACTGAGTGCACTGAGGGGCTTCTGCCTGGGGACTGGGCCCTGGCCCAATAGAAGCTTCCCTCCACAACCCATCTCCTGACCCAGTTTGGACACATCACTTACACCAGGGTGTGTTTCAAAATAAAATGTTCTCTTTACTTGTTAGGTAATATGTACAAAATTATAAATGTTGCAAACATAACACAATTTTTTTTTCATTTTTGTTGTTGCCAAACTATATACAATAAAGAAACAGTTCGTTTAACCCTTTGTTTGTGCTTTATAACTGGGGTGATGGGGGTGATTGAAACCTGGAGGGGGGAAGGAGACTGGAAACCTGGAGGGGGGAAGGGGACTGGAAACCTGGAGGGGGGAAGGGGATCAGGTTGAACGGGGCTTGGCAGATTTCCCTTTCCTGCCTGGGCCTCGTGTTTGGGGTGCTCCCCGGCTACGGGATCGGGTGATGCACCTGTCGGTTGGCTGGCTGCTGGGGTGCTCTTGAGAAGTGGAAGCCTGGGGGAGAGGAGGGCCAGGGGGAGAGAGGGGCTGGGGAACTGTGGGGGCTGGGGGAGAGGGAGGTCCAAGGGGGGAAAGGGATGCTGTTGTGGAAGGGGGGTTTGGTGATGTGGGGTCATGGGGTGCTGGAGGAGCAGGACCAGGCACAGCAGCAGGCAAGCCACTGACCTCCCTCAGGGTGCTGTACAGGACCGTGCGCTGCAGGACCAGCTCGTTCATGAGCCGATCACGCCAGCGCTCCTCTGCCTCCGCCCTCTGTCGCAGGATGGAGTTCTGCTCCTGCACAGCCTCGACGTGCTGTCTGAGGATGTCCGCGTAGACACGCCTGTGTCTGCGGCTCCCATGTCCCCGAGATGGAGATGGAGATGGAGGTGGGGCTGGGGTGCTGCGGCCCTCTTCCACGGCTGGTCCGGCTGTGGAGGAAAAGAAGAAGACAAAATCAGTCCTATAAACTGGACTCTGTAGCACTGAAAATACTAACAGGATGGTTTATTAGGGGATGAGCTTTCCTGGGCCAGACCCACTTCCTCAGATCAGAGTAACACGGCTACATTTCTATCACAATCAGTCATGTGTGCAACAGCTGTCCAAAAGGGCATGCCCTCTCCCTTGAGACAGGGGAAGCAGACATTCTGACGGTCACACTGTGTGTGTGTGTGTGACCTGGGCATCAGCCTGAGCATGACAGGTTTCCCTTGTGCATCACCCACTGTGTACCCACCTACCTCCTCCCCCCCCCCCGGGTGTGACACAACCTCACTGTACTCACCTGCTGCTTCCTCTCCTGCGCCAGATGACGCCTGGGAGGCCTCAGAGGTCTGGGTGACTGGCTCCACGGTGGTGAGGGTCGCCGTCTCCTCGCTGTCCTCCTCCTCCTCTGGGCCCATGTCCCCGTCTCCAGACTGCTGTAGCTCCCGCTCTGGAGCGTCCACCACGGGGTCTGCCAGTCCGGACTGCACGAACCTCCGTGGTGTGCGTGCTTCTGCACTGCCACCCAGGATCTGGTCCAGCTCTGGGTAGTAGGGGCAGTAGTGGGGGGCTGCCCCAGACCGGGAGCTCTCCTCCCTGGCTTTGGCGTAGCCCTGCCACAGCTCCTTTACCTTGGACCGCACCTGGTCCTGGGTGCTGGGGTAGTGGCCCTTCTGGGCCAGGGCTTCAGCCATGCGGCCATAAATTTCGGCATTTCACCGCCGGCTTTTGAGGGCCTGTAAGGTCTCCTCCTCTCCCCACAGCTCCAGCCGGCTCTTGATCTCAGCGCCGGACCAGGATGGTGCCCGGCGCTTGGAGCCCTTGGCTGGGTCCTCAGAAGGCTCGGTGGAAGGGCCAGGACGGTCTTGGGGCTGTGACATGCTGCAGCAAGGTCGCCGTGTGCTCTGGCTCCTTGTCTGCAACAAGTGTCTGTGAGGGTGCCTGTCCCTTTAAGGAATGGCTGCAGCCAGGAACCACAGACGTGCAACCCATGCCCCAGATTGTCCACCAGGGCTTCTTCCTGGAGGCCAATTCTTTCGAAAGAAAGGGCTCCCCCCGTCCAGACTCACGTTCTTTCGACGGATCTCCCTCGAAAAAGGCGTTCTTCCTCGTAAAAGTAGGTGTACAGCCTTCGAAAGAAAAGCCACGTTCTTTCGATTTACTTTCGAAAGAACGCGGCTTGAGTCTGGACGCAGGGGAAGTTCTTTCGAAAAAAGGGTACTTTTTTCTAAAGAACCCCTGAGTCTGGACACGGCATTGGAGGCTGTCTGTGTCTGGGGACTCTTTTCCAGCAGGCTCCCCAGCATGGCATGCTGAGGTCAGACAAGGCCTTGTGCAGAGCCTGCAAAGGGAGGGAAAGCCATGGGTCACAGTTGGTAAATTGGGAAAACTTTTTTTCCTGTTAATAGTCCTTTGCTCAGCCAATCAGCCTCAAGACTCTGAAAAGTGGAAAGCTGTGAGGTCTCACCGCACATCTGAAAACATGGTCCAGGTCGCCACCAGAGGGGATCAATCTCAGAGCAATTCCAGCCCCACCTCTTTGGGATAGCCTCTCACAAAGCCATAAGGGGAAGGAGTGGTGTCTCTGAGGTTGGACAGTTCTGCTTGCTGATGTCAGGGTCTCTCTGTGAGGTCAGAATCTCTCCATTTGCTTTCCCCAATAGGCTGAGGTCCTGAAACAAGCCTTTGTGATGTCACTGCCATACCCACTCCTCCCCTGCAAGGCTGATGTCCTGCCCCTAACCATCCCTTTGGGTCAGACAGAGTGATCAGAATAAAATGCATTCAAATGAGCTACAGACCAACAATCACTCATAGTCATTATTCAGCATGACTCGAGAAGAACTGGAATATTAGAGAAAATCAAGAACTGTGCAGACACAATAATTGCAGAGAAGCAACATGATCAATCAAATACATGATTACATAAGAACGGCCATACTGGGTCAGACTAAAGGTCCATCTAGCCCAGTATCCTGTCTACCGACAGTGGCCAGCACCAGGTGCCCCAGAGAGGGTGGACTGAAGACAATGATCAAGCGATTTGTCTCCTGCCATCCCTCTCCAGCCTCTGACAGACAGAGGCCAAGGACACCATTTTATCCCCTGGCTAATAGCCTTTTATGGACCTAACCTCCATGAAATTATCTAGCTTCTCTTTAATCTCTATTATAATCCTGGCCTTCACAGCCTCCTCTGGCAAGGAGTTCCACAGGTTGACTACATGCTGTGTGAAGAAGAACTTTCTTTTATTCGTTTTAAACCTGCTACCCATTAATTTCATTTTGGTGTCCTCTAGTTCTTCTATTTAGGGAACTAATAAATAACTTTTCTTTATTGGCCCTCTCCACACCACTCATGATTTTATAGACCTCTATCATATCCCCCCTCAGTCTCCTCTTTTCTAAACTGAAAAGTCCCAGTCGCTTTAACCTCTACTTATATGGGACCCGTTCCAAACACCTACTCATTTTAGTTGCCCTTTTCTGAACCCTTTCCAAGGCCAAAATATCTTTTTTGAGCTGAGGAGACCACATCTGTACACAGTATTCAAGATGTGGGCATACCATAGTTTTATACTGGGCAGTAAGATATTCTGGGTCTTATTTTCTATCCCTTTCCTAATAATTCCTAGCATCCTATTTGCCTTTTTGACCGCCGCTGCACACTGTGTGGAAGTTTTCAGAGAACTGTCCACGATAACTCCAAGATCTCTTTCCTGATTTGTCGTAGCCAAATTTGCCCCCATCATACTGTACATGTAGTTGGGGTTATTTTTCCCAATGTGCATTACTTTACACTTGTCCACATTAAATTTCATTTGCCATTTTGTTGCCCAATCATTCAGTTTGGTGAGATCTTCTTAGAGTCCCTCACAGTCTGCTTCTGTCTTGACTATCCTAAACAGTTTTGTATCATCTGCAAACTTTACTACCTCACTGCTTACCCCTTTCTCCAGATCATTTATGAATAAGTTGAAAAGGATTGGTCCCAGGACTGACCCTTGGGGGACATCACTAGTTACCCCTCTCCAATCTGAAAATTTACCATTTATTCCTACCCTTTGTTTCCTGTCTTTTAACCAGTTCTCAATCCAAGAAAGGACCTTCCCTCTTATCCCATGGCCATGTAATTTACACAAGAGCCTTTGGTGAGGGACCTTGTCAAAGGCTTTCTGAAAATCCAAGTATACTATATCTACCGGATCCCCCTTATCCGTATGTTTGTTAACCCCTTCAAATAACTCTAAGGGTATGTCTACACTACCACCCTAGTTCGAACTAGGGTGGTAATGTAGGCAACCAGATTTGCAAATGAAGCCCGGGATTTGAATTTCCCGGGCTTCATTTGCATAAAGCCGGGCGCCACCATTTTTAAATGTCCGCTAGTGCCGACTCCATGCCGCGCGGCTACACGCGGCACGGACTAGGTAGTTCGGACTAGGCTTCCTAGTCCGAACTACCATTACTTCTCGGCTACACGTGGCACGGAGTCTGCACTAGTGGACATTTAAAAATGGTGGCGCCCGGCTTTATGCAAATGAAGCCCAGGAAATTCAAATCCCGGGCTTCATTTGCAACTCCAGTTGCCTACATTACCACCCTAGTTCGAACTAGGGTAGTAGTGTAGACATACCCTAAGTGTGGATGTGGGGAAGAATTTATATCGACAATAAAGGCCTCCAGGAAGAAGCCCTGGTGGACTCTCCTGCCACAGCTTTCAACTCTATTGTTCTTGCCTATAGTCATCTTTAAATGCCACAGGCACACAGGATTAGCATTCTGGTAGCAAGCCAGCTTCAGCCAGGACCTTGACTGCACAGCTCTTCCTGGTAGGGGCAGTCTGAGCCATGTCCCAGGGACAAGCCCCCCGAGACCCCGCTGGCTCTTCCAGAGACGCATCCATGCAGGAAGCCAGGGGCACCAAACTCCAGGCACCCTCCTGGTCTGAGCCTGAGATAAAAGCCCTCCTGGAGCTCTGGTCTGAGGAGGAGGCTCTTCAGGCCCCACAGTCCAGGTGGAGGAACGCTAACATCTACGCCAGAATGGATGATGGCCTGGCAAGGTCAGAGCCAACGTGAAGGAGCTGCAGCAGGGGCAAGTTAGGGTCTGTGAGTGCAGCTCCCGCTCTGGGGAAATGGCACACTATTGTGCCTATTATGAGGACTTGAACTGGATCCTGGGTGCAGAGGAACCCCTGCCTCCCAAGAGGGTTGTGGAGTCTGGCTTGGAGATCCCTGTGCAGCAGCAGCTGCAACTCCAGGGTGAGACCCCAACAGATGACCAGCAGCTCCAAGAGGAGGAGGAGATGGAAGACACCACCAGGAGCACAGCGACCCTGACCCAGGAGCCAGACACCCACACTCAGGAGGCCTCCCAGCAGAAGCAGCCTGAGGTGGGCTGCGGCAGCTGGCACCCCCACCTGCACGGCCGTCAATGGACTGACATCATCATTGGGCGTCCCGGGTGCCCCATTGAAGTTGGAGCCCTAGGCGACAGCCGAGTCAGCCTATAGTCACGGGCCGCCCCTGCCTCCCAGACAACTTTGGACACCGGGGAGGGAACATCAGATGAGTGCTGTGAGGGTCCAACACACGCAGGACAGGGTAGGTGGGAGCAAAGTGGATGGTGCAGTGCTGTGACATGTCATGCTGATCACAGCCTGTGGGGTGGGGGCACACACATGGCTGACCTCAGGGAGGGCCATCCTACCCCTGCACCTGCATGGCTGCGAGGCACCACCTGCTCCTGCCAGGTGCAGGCATGGGTTAGGAACCCTGGGATTGCTACACAGCTTCAGGCCTCTCAGCAACCTGCGGGAACCCCAACTGTGGCCTGACATCTGTCTGTGCTGCTTGGCCATGGGGTGTGTGTGAGGTGGGGCAGGATGGTGGCCTGCACACTTTCTGGGCTCCAGGGGGGCCATTGCTGCTGGCCAGGCCACACCATGCCTTACTGAGTTGCACATGAGCATCCTCTGACCCTAGGACAGGCACTGACTGCTGAGAAGAAGGAGGGCAGGCCCTCTCAGGGAAAGTGTGAGTGTGCATGACTGATGACTTTTCCCTCTTGTCCTCCACAGCTGGACCAGCTGACCAGGAGGGGAGTGCCACACCTGCCCCACCATCCAGACGGTTGCAAGGAACCCATCAGCTCTGGCGCACGTATTTGGACCTGGTGCGCCAGCACATCTCAGTCCTGCAAGGGATGCAGGATGTAATGAACCAGAGGATGGAGGCAGAGGCAGAGTGGCGCAGGCGCTTGCTGGACGAGTTTGTCCAGCAGCGCCCTGAGATTTGTGCTGCTGTCCGGGAGGCCATGGCCTTCCCTGGTTCTGTGCCTGGTCCTGCTCTGCCTGCTCAACTTGTCCCCCCCCAACAACTACCTCCCCCCCTCAGCCTCTGCCATCCCAGACCCAGGTACAGCCCCACCTCCTGCCCAGCCTCCTACTGTCCCAGCCTGCATGTGCAGCCATCTGTGAGAAGGCCTCCGCAGCCAAAGTGCCAGGGGCTCTTCATCAAGGCAGCACCCTTAGCCCTGAGCCTCTCTCTCCCCTTGCAGGTTGACATTCCCCCTTCCCACGTGTCAGAGTCACTGAAGGGAAGCACTTTACTTTGTCTACAAACACTTTATTCTTCTGAACAAAAGAGTATTTTATTTTTTCAAAAAACCAACGGTGAAATAAACTGTAAACATTTTTTCACCAACACCTGTCTCTGTTGTCAGCGTGTGATGAATGTGTACAATTTGTGAATGTGGGGCCGGGAGGGGTTTTGTGAAGGAAGGCACCAGGGGCATGGGGCAATCCCACAATTGGAAGACCTTGAGGAAAATCATCGGGCTCCTTGGGAAAATTGCTCCCTCAGGGCTTCTCGAATGTGCAAGCCCAGCTGGTGGGCTTGCCAGATGGCAACTGTCTGGGGCTGCTCAAAGTGCCTCCTCTCCACATCAGCTCATGTCCCCCACGCAGGGAGGAAGGCCTCCCCTTTCCTGTCCACTAGGTTGTGCAGCACACAGCATGCAGTAACCACATCAGGGATGTTGTGTTCCCCCATGTCCACCCAAGTAAGCAGTCATCTAAATCTGCCCTTCAGATGGCCAAAGGTGCACTCCACCTGGAATTGAGTCCGATTCAAGCAGGAGTTAAAGAGTTCCCTGCTCACATCAAGGTGTCCCGTGAATGGCTTCATGAGCCAGGGCATAAGGGGGTACGCCGCATTGGCCACGATGCACGTAGGCATCTGCACATCCCCGATTGCATAGTTCCTCTCCAGAAATAATGCCCCAGCCTGCAGCCTGCGGTACAAGTATGAGTTCCGGAATATGTGGGCATTGTGTGCCTGACCTGACCACCCAACACAAATGTCTGTGAATTGTTCCCAATGGTCAACCAGGGCCTGTAGAACCATCAAAAAGTAGCCCTTTCTATTAATATACTGTGCTGCTCGATGGGGTGGTGCGCTGATCAGGATGTGAGTCCCGTCGAGTGCTCCACCGCAGTTTGGAAAACACAGCCCCGAAAATCTGGCCAAGATGGTATGCAGGTCTTTGAGGAGGTCAGTCCTGTGAAGCAGCTCTGAGTTGATGGCCGTCACCATCTGCAGAAAGGGACAAATACAAACACACATAACAGGATATTAGAGGAGTTGAGTAAGTTGATGAGAGGTGCTCCCCCATCCCTCCCCTACCAGACCCCAAGAGTTCCCCCTCAGGCAATTCCCCTCCCCCCATGCCCTCCACACCACTGCAGGGTGAGGCCAGGCAGGCTTCTACCACTCCCACGCCGTCCCACATTCCCTGTGCCCGGTCCTGACCATCCCCCTTATCCGCCCGCCCCGAGAGTGACTTACCTCCATCAAGATGGCCCTGATAGTAGACCTCCCCACACCAAATTGATGTCCCACGGAGTGGTAGCTGTCGGGGGTAGCCAGCTTCCACAGAGCAATAGCGATGCACTTCTCCAGGGGGATGGTGGGCCACAAGTGGGTGTCCTGGCATTGCAGGGTAGGGGCAAGCCAGGCACAGAGCTCCTGGAACATGAACTTCCACATCTGGAAGTTTTGGAGCCACTGGTTGTTGTCCCACTGCTGCATAACAAGCTGGTCTCACCAGTCAGAACTGGTGTCCAGCCTCCAAACTCACCTCTCCAGGAATAAGTTCAGGGGCAAGGGACGTAGGGCTGCAGCTTCAGTGAGGGGCTCAAAACTGGGCTCTGAATCCAGCTCTGCCACAAACGTCATGATGCTCTCATGCAGATTCAGCAGACCATCCAGCATCACAGTGTGGGGCCATCGCCTGCCCGGGGCAGCTCAGGCTCCATGGCCAAAACCGTAGTGCAAAGCACAAAATCAAACCTGAAAATAAACTGCTGTGATGTCCGAGGAATCAGGGCAACCAGGGCAAAAACTGCAGCAGCTTTGCTTTCCCTCTAGGAGGTAGGCAAGCTAGAAGCAGGCAAAGAGCAACGACTGTCCAGGAGGATCCCTTTAAGCATGCGTCTCTGTAAAGAGCATGCAGCAGCGCCTGGAATTTAAGGCTGCCCCTGTGACCTGCCAGAAGCACTTCTGGGGGTCTTCTTTTGTCAACAGAATGTCCAGTAGTCTGGACGCTCTTTTCTGATAAAGTGGATTGCTTTTTTGATCTGCGTTATGCAGTCCAGACGCTCTTTTTCGACAGAAGCTTTGCTGACAGTATCTGTCAGCACCTGTTTTGTAGCCTCCACCCTTCTTTTGAACCCCACAAATCTCACACAAAAAATGTCCCACTCAAGCTATTGTTCTCAGGGGCTTAGATCCCAGTACCATTCAATCACACTTTTGAACCAGCAGGCTCCAAAAGAAGACGTCATTTTCTTGCAAGCAGTGGCATGTGGCTTGTGCTTTGCTTTATGTCGCTTTCTAGACCTGCTGGTTCCTTTTTTAGCCAAAAGATGCTATTCAGAGAAATGGTGTAGAGTCAGTGACATTCCAAGTCACTCCAATAGGGGCACTATGAATGGGAGGATTGACTGAACCTCATAAGATGACTGGGGCTCAGGGTGAGCAGAGCTACAACACTGATACACGGGGTCTTATTACCCTTTATTTATTAAGCACTGGTACATATGACTGTGTCTCAATGTTGTTCCAATTCATACATTATTTGCTTATGTAAAGAGAAAAAATGGAGTCCAATTCCCAGAGGGAGAAATAGAAGGACACTGGTACTGAATCTAGAGACTGCTGTGGGAAGATGAACTGTTCAGGAAGGCTGGGGAAGGGAATTCAGTCAGTATAAAACCATAGTTTCTACGTTGTTATACATCCACTAAAGAACTGACCTGATGTATTTAAAAGAAAGTAAAGAGACATGGGATCTTGATTGCACTGGTCATCTTGATACCATGTCGCATGTTGCTCCCCAGTGCCTCATCCATCTTTCTCTTTTAGACTTTATTCTCTTTGAGGCATGGGACTGTGTTTGGAAATCCTCTAGCCCAGGTTGTATGCTACCTCTGATCTCAATGGCAAGAGATTGCAAGGAATTACAAAACTACTCCCACATGGGACCTGACCTTGCCAGAATCAGTGTATCATTCCCTTCAGTGGGGGTTGAGCACTCTCAGCACCTGGCAGACTCGGACCCCTATTTAGCAGGAATCAGTTTTATGTCAGTGGAGGTTTCCATTGCTCAGCTTCCAAGGAGTTGAATCGCGATTTGGAAGTGCTTGGCTGGGTGCCTGTTCTATGGCCTCAGTGGGTTTCTGCAGTGCAGAAATGTGCAGACCATTTCTGCTGAATAGATCCATAAATTATTTACATTACCTTCATATAGCATCTTATTGACTACAGCATTGTAAAGTATCCTATTAATGTTTTAGGCATTTCACTTTATTTTGATACAAGTAAATTATTTAGGAAATGTTAAAATGCTTTATGCTTTGACTAATGAGTAGAAAAAGTGTATACTGCATCTTATTTTAATTGGCTGTTTACCCTAGCCTGTGGAAATCAGGCATTTATTATTTCAGACTTAATTAACTATGCATACAATCCCTGATGGATATGCATTCAGTTCTTCCACTTGATTTAGTCATTAAGAGACATAAATGTGCAGATTGTTCTTATCTGGAAACAAAATAATTCTATTTTGAAGGAACTAAGTTAGTTTCTATGAAGTTCACAATGGATCATCCTGATTTATTCAGTTTACCAAATGAAATCAATACAATAGGTTAAATTTGGAATAGTTTAAATTGATTCAAGTAATTTCCTCAACCTGAAGTTGATGATATCTTTGATTCTCAGTTTATCTGCCCTTAAAAGACAGAAATGTTCTTAAATTAATAGTAACCTAAAGGTTACATCCAATCAATGTTTATATGATATTATATGTACATATATTTGTGGAATGGTTCCAAATGTCAAAATAGCCCAATAATATTAAAAGCCTTGATTTTCTTTTGCTTTAAGTTGCAATGTAGGGGAATAGGTGATATAAAGATCTACATTATTCCCCTGTACCCACTATCCATATTAAAGGCAGCAATTCCCTCTCCTTCACAATAGAGCAGGAAGAGGTTTAGGTGGCCAGTGAGCCAGGAGAGGTCATCTGCATCAGATTTTGATTATTGTTATCAGACCAGAATGGGAATCAGGAACCAGATTGTGAACATCTTCTATTATGGTCCCTGATCTGTTCTTGGGCCAACACAACTACACATTGCCTCTTACATTGGGTTCATGGCAAAAACAGAATTTAGTCCAATGTCGTTATTCTTTCTTTTATTACTGTATTTACACACAGTGTCATGGGTCTCTGATATTCTACTAACAAAAGGAACCAAGATCCCGGCCCTAAACAACATACTTGTGGTCTGAGCAAAAATAATATACGTCTGGAACTCAATGGCAGTCAGATGCTCAGAGGATAAGGTCTTTGACAGAAAATACATGAGTCAAACAGCACATTAGACATTGGAACACTGTAGGTGAGGAAGGAGAAAGTTTTGGATGACAAATACAAGGACAAGAAATTGCAAGCCATGTAAAGAAGTTTTTCCCTTTCTTATTTTGTATCATGAACTGTTATCATGGAACTGTCTTATTTTTAATATTAGAATAAATAAATATTGTATCAAGGCCAGGCAAAGGAGTGGTGATAGGTAGTCTCCAGGTAGAAATGTGCAGTTATGTAGCCAATATCAATTATGTTCATGGGGTAGAAGAATGTACCAAATACAGGCGGTTGGTGTGGAGATGTCCCACAGTTGTGCATGGGTGAAAGTGATAAAGGCTTTCTAAGGTAAATTGGCAGAGCACTGGGAATAGGAGAAGTTGAATCTGAATTAACAGACTTTTAAACAAATTAGTCCTTCCCAGTCATAATAAGCAGGAAGAACTTGAAGTGCTAATAAATAAAGGCAACTATGACATATTTGGTATCACAGAGACTTGGTGGGATGATACACAATTAGAATATTGGTATAGAAAGGTACTGCTTGCTCAGGAAGAATAGGTAGGGAAAAAAGGTAGGAGGTGTTGCCTTATGTATTAAAAAATGAATACTCTTAGACCGAGGTGGAGATGGACATGGAAGACAGATTTGTTGAGTCTCTCTGGATTAGGTTAAAAGGAGTAAAAAGTAAGGGTGATATCATGTTAGGGGTCTGCTACAGACCACCTACCCAGGCAGAGGAGGTGGATCGTCCAAAGCGCAGGATTTGGTGGTGATAAGGGACTTCAGTTATCCAGACATCTGTTGGGAAACTAACAGAGCAGAGCACAGATAATCCAATGAGTTATTGGACTGCATTGGAGACAATTATTTATTTCAGAAGGTTGAGAAAGCTACTTAGGGGTAAGCTGTTCTTGATTTGATTTTTAACAAATAGGGAGGAACGGGTTGAAAATTTGAAAGTGGAAGGCAACGTGGGTGAAAGTGATCATGAAATCATAGAGTTCATGTTTCTAAGGACTGATAGAAAGGAGAACACTGAAATAGAGACAATGGATTTCAGGAAGGCAGTAAACTCAGAAAACTGGTAGGTAAGGTCTCCTGGGAAGCAAGGTTAAGAGGAAAAGCAAATGAAGAGAGTGGGCAGTTTTTCAAATGGACATTATTAAGGGTCCCAAAGCAAACTATTGTACTTCATAGGAAAGATATAAAGTATGGCAGGAGACCACCTTGGATCAACTAGGAGATCTTATATGATCTAAAAATAAAAAGGAGTCATATGCAAAGTGGAAACTAAGTCAAATTACAAAGGATGAATATAAGCAAACAACACAGGTATGCAGAGGCAAGATTAGAAAGGCAAAGGCACAAAATGAGCTGAATCTTGCTAGATGCACAAAGGGTAATAAGATGTTCTCCAAGTATATTTGGAGCAAGAGGAAGACTAAGGAAAGGATAGGCCCATTGCTCAGTGAAGAGGGAGAAACAATAACAGGAAACTCGGAAATGTCAGAGATGCTTAATGACTTCTTTGCTTTAGTTTTCATCAAGAAGATGGATGGTGACAGGATGCCTAATGTGGAGAATGCTAGTGGAAATGGGGTATGTTTAAAAGTTAAAATAAAATAAGAAGTTAAAAATTACTTAGAAAAGTTAGATGTCTGCAAGTCACCAGTGCCAGATGAAATGCATCCTAGAATACTCAAGGAGCTGATAGAGGAGGTATCTGATTCTTTAGCTATCATCTTTGAAAAATCATGGAAGTCGGGAGAGATTCCAGAAGGCTGGAAAAGGCCAATATAGTGCCCATCTGAAAAAAGAGAAATAAAAACAACCCAGGAAACTACACACCAGTCAGTTTAACTTCAGTTGCAGGGAAGATAATGGAGCAAATAATTAAGGAATCCATCTGCAAATGTCTGGAGATAGTAAGGTACGTAACAGCCAGCAAGGATTTGTAAAGAACAAATCATGTCAAACCAACCTGATAGCTTTCTTTGATAGGACATCAAGTCTTGTGGATAAGGGAGAAGCAGTGGACAAGGTATACCTAGACATTACTAAGGCATTTGACATGGTCTCGCATGACCTTCTTATCAATAAACTAGGGAAACAATCATGCTGGAAGGGCATAACAATTGGGTTTTGCAGGGGTCTGTTAAGGGAGCGCTTCTGTTCAACATCTTCATCAATAGCTTCAGAGGAGTAGACAAGTTTTTTAGCACTAAAAAACTTCTAAACACAATATATATGGCTGAGTCTAATTTGACTCCAGAAAAATTTAGCAGCTGAGGCCTTTTCTACACTACCGTGGTAAGTCAACCTAAGTTATCCTACTCCAGATAAATGAATAATGAGCCTATACTGTTTTGTGTTGATCGGAGACACTCTCCCATCAATTTATGTTAATCTTCTTATTCCAGAAGGGTACCAGAGTCAACCAGATAACAGTCTGTGGTCAATTTAGTGGGGTCTTCACTAGACCTGCTAAATTAACCTCCATTGCATTGATAACAGCAGCATTGATACCCCGTAAGTGTGGACATGGCCAGAGTTTTAAACATCTGTGCACACCATTATCCCATTTTTTCAAGTTAAAAGACATTTTCTTATCTGAGTGGCTATGAAATATACTACTAATGTGTTCTTACAGCTTGACTCCCATTATGATTTCAGTAAGAGTTTAATCAGGTCTTGGGGTGAAATTCATGCCCGTGAGCAGGATGAGCCGGAGGATCAATGGGGTGAAAATAACACAGGCGTTTCCATGTAGGATCTAACCAATGGTGCATTTAATTCTATTTCAAATGTCCTATTTCTGATACGGGGACATGCAAAAAAAAATTGCAATAGACAGTTATGGGATAATCTGATGTCAGCAAATGTTTCTTCCTAATTCTGAATAGCTAAAGGTTAGGTTATACCATGATGCATAATGTGTTTTTATTTCATTTTATTTTCCTTTCCAGTGCTCTTGTTTATTTTTTAATATTTACTAATAAAATTCTGGGCATTTTCATTAACTTATAAATATCAAATTATTTTTTTCTGAATGCTGCTAAGCACTTGGGCTGAATGATACCCTGTTGCAATGAGTTCCAAAGGCTAACTGTGCATTATGTGAAAAAATACTTCCTTTTATCAGTTTCACATATACTTCTTTTCAGTTTTGTTGACTATCTCCCTTTTTCTTGTGTTATATAAAACGTGGAATAGTACCACCTAATCTAATTTCCGTATATCATTCATTATTTTCTTTTACTGGAATGACTTTCTGTTCTTCAGAAAAGAGATGAAATCTCCATTATAATGAATTAGCCCAGCAGATTGCAGCTCTTTGTACTAGCATTATGAGGTAAGATATTAAATAAAAACATGGAGAAAAGACAATTGCTAGGTCTTTATGAATACTGCAACACCCACATTGAAAAAGGGCCATTCTTAACTTCTCATGGACCTGTAAGCTTTCAGAAGAACATATCTACATTTTGAATCGGAAATAAAGTTTAGAACACCTCTTTTCTCAGTTAATAAAATAGCATTTATAGAGGAGATGTCAACATAATTATAAGTGCTCAGCAACTTTCTTGATCAGACTCAAACTTGGGATTGTTATCAGTACCTATCCATTTGCTTGCAATATAATTTGGAAAAAAAAGGAATGCAAAGAAAATATTATACTTGAACTTTTTCTAATCTTAATCATTCTGATAAAAATCTACTTTTGTAGAGAGAAAGACACAGCATCCTGGAGAAATATTTGCCAAAGTGGGGCATGAGACTGACTAAACGCAAAACAATAAAATAAATTACTACAGTAAACTAAGCAAACTAAGCCAGAAGCTCAGATAGTTCCATATAATTATGTAGATTGAAAGGAAACTTATTTTGGCAGGAAAATTAACTATGTTGCCATTACCCTGGGTTTCCTACCACCTACCTTGGTTCTTTGCTGCCACTATCAACCTTCTCACTTAGAAATTTAATTTTAGAGCAGTCCTCCTTTTGCTTCCTTGTAACAAGGACCCCATACCTGCGGGACAGAGGCTCCTGATAGCTACGGTAGGTGTTCATCAAAGGACACCATACAAATCCCCACTAACAGCGGCACTCCAGATTGCATTAACAAACCTGTAATATATTATTTGCAATTAGAACCATTTAATGCCCCGGAAAGTTTTATTTCATACCCCAATTCAGGTTTCCTCTTCATAAGCCATGGAGCCTGATGTTCTCATAGGCAGTGTTCCCTGTGAGCTGTGTGCTTGTACGGCTTCTCAGGAGACTTTCAAATACTATCCAGCTGATTAGCAGAGCACCCACAGCTAGGTTTGTGTTTCTAGAGGTGGTGCACATTCACACATGCCATGGTGTACATAAAAATGTAATCCACACATGGCTGGAAAAGATTAGAGGAAACATTGCTCCCAGTCTGGTCTCAACCGCTCCCCCACCCACATACCCCACCTACACCCTCCCTGATGGACCAGTCTGGAAAGATCTTCCTTCCCAACTTCAACATGCCTGGACCAAATCACCTCTAGCCAGCCAGTCACCAGACTAACCCTTCCTCCAAACTGCCAACTTTTGAACAAATGATCTCAGGTTAGCTCTGACAGCCCAATGGGCCCTCACCTTTAGGTTTCAAGCCGCTATCTCACTTTCACCAGCATATTTTATATCCCACCTTCCTCATACCTAAAATCATACAAATACAACACATACCCTAATAGTGTCCGTATACGTGGATGTCGTTTTACCCGAACTTGCAGATTTCGTGAAATTGGACCATTTTGTGGAAACAGCCCAATTTCTCTGAAGTTCCTATAGGACAGTCTGGTTTCCCACCAGTTTGAAAATCATAGGAGGGTGCTGAACCCTGGTCTGTTGGGGTGCATGTACGCATCACTCTTACCTCAAAATAAGCCACTCAATTTGCGCTACACAAATTGCATAGCTCCGTGGTCACCAACCAGTAGATCGCGATCTACCGGTAGATCTCAGGGGCTCTAAGAGTAGCTCTTGAGCCCTCTCTGAACTGTGCACCTGCACAGTACATTTACATTAGATTTCCTCATGTAATGTAGGCGGGGCTTCAAGGAAGGGGCGGGGCAGTAGATCTTCGCCTGTTCTGAGACTTAAAAAGTGATCTTGGGTGTAAAAAGGTTGGAGACCACTGGCATAGCTTATTTTGAGGTTATTTTGAATTAGCTTATTTCAAAATTTGGTTCTGTTTACATAGCACCAAATTTCAAAATAAGGCACTATTCCAAAACATCCCTTAACCCTCGTGCAGCGAGGTTTACAGGGACGTCAGAATAGCAAGCCCATTATATTTCAGTATAATGGGCTTGCTCTTAAGATGCAGAATAGCTATTTCAGGATATTGGAGGTATTCCAAAATAGCTCCACATTGTAGACATAGCCTCAGGGTCCTTAAATCCAAGACAAACTACCAATTTACTTTCATAAGGAATTTTGATATTTTTTATTTTGGCCCTGAATGGAATGAAACCAGATTTCAAAATACTGGTATCTTCCAAGATGCAGAATTACTTTCCTCCATACAGTTGTAGTCCATATCCTACCAATACCTATCCATGTCAATTTTATACATTGAGTAACTCCAGACCATGAACATTACTCACATAAGGTATGTCTACACTATTTTGAAATAACTAAATTCAACTTAACTCCTGATTTTACAAAATTGAAATAGCATGTCCCCACTATGGGGAAGTCTCAAAATTAGTCCGAAGCAGGCTCCATTACTGTGGATGTGCTACCTCCACTTAGAGCCCCAGAAAGCACTGGGAGTAATTAATTTGAATTACCCTAGGGTATGTCTACACTACCCCGCTAGTTCGAACTAGCGGGGTAATGTATGCATACCGCACTTGCTAATGAAGCCCGGGATTTGAATTTCCCGGGCTTCATTAGCATAAGCGGGGAGCCGCCATTTTTAAATCCCCGCTGCTTCGAACCCCGTGTAGCGCGGCTACACGGGGTTCGAAGCAGCGGGGATTTAAAAATGGCGGCTCCCCGCTTATGCTAATGAAGCCCGGGAAATTCAAATCCCGGGCTTCATTAGCAAGTGCGGTATGCATACATTACCCTCCTAGTTCGAACTAGGAGGGTAGTGTAGACATACCCCTAGAGAGTAGCTATTTTGAAATAGTGGTACTAGCATGTTCACACTAATGCTATTTTGAAATAATTATTTGAGATTAGCGCTATTCCCCAAGGAAAGCAGGAGTGCAGATTTCAAAATAAGTGGCCTGTTATTTTGAAATAACAGGCTTTGAAGTGTGGATGCTCCATTTATAAATTTGATTGGGGGAGGGGCGGGAAATAACGCCCTAGTGTAGACAAGGGTATACACGGAGGTAAATGTTTGCAGAAACAGACCTAGGTTTCTTTGATAAAATGGTTAAAAATTAGCTACAGATCTATTAAAGAGGCCATCATGCACATTTAAATCTAAGATATTTATGTGGTCCCATTACCATACTATTTGAATGCCTCACAACCTTTAGGCTGCGTCTAGACTGGCAAGTTTTTCCGCAAAAGTAGGCACTTTTGCACAAAAACTTGCCAGCTGTCTACACTGGCCGCTTGATTTTGTGCAAAAGCACTGACGTTCTACTGTCCGAAATCAGTGCTTCTTGTGTAAATGCTTTGACGTTCCTGTTCAGGCAAAAGCCCTTTTCTGGAAATGTTTTTGCGCAAGAGGGCCAGTGTAGACAGCTAAAAACTGTTTTGTGGCAAAAAGCCCCGATGGCGAAAATGGCGATCGGGGCTTTCTTGCGCAAAACCGCATCTAGATTGGCACGGACGCTTTTCCGCAAAAAGTGCTTTTGCGGAAAAGCGTCCATGCCAATTAGATGCTCTTTTCCGCAAATGCTTTTAACGGAAAAACTTTCCCGTTAAAAGCATTTGCGGAAAATCATGCCAGTCTAGAAGTAGCCTAAATGTTTTTCATGCGACCTTTTCTCTGGAAGTGGGTGACAGGGTAAGGATCACGTGAGGTTTACCAGTTGTGATCCCTCTGAGCCATCTGGTATTGGCCACTGTCGACAGACAGGATACTGGGCTAAATGGATCTTTGGTCTGACCCACTATGGCTGTTCTTATGTGATACATTGTTTCTCACAACACTCTTGGGAAGCAGGGAAATGCTATTATCCCTATATTACAGACAGGGAACTAAGACACGGTTTATTTGATGCCTAAATACCTTTCAGAATCTGGGTCAAAGAGACAACTGACTTGCTCAAGCTGACACATGAAATCTATGATGCGGCATAGCCATAACACCAGGGGTCTGCTAAGACCTAGCCTAGTGCCATGGCTCCCCTTCCCCCCTGACCAGTCTAAATCCCCTAATAATATCAGTGGGAAGGTTGGATGTATCTTTAGAAATTAAGTTTGAGGTTTGTACAGGGCAAAATTCCCTACTACAGGGTTAGTTTCCTTTTCTTTTGTCTCTCTATCTGCTTAGGATTCATTCAAAATGCTACAGGAACATTCTTACAATACAGGCAGTTCCCGGGTTACATGGATCCGACTTACATCAGATCCCTACTTACAAACGGGGTGAGGCAACCCCGCACTAGCTGCTTCCCCCCAGCAGACCAGGGAGACGCGAAGCTAGTGCCCCCCCCCCAGCAGACCAGGGAGATGCGGAGCGGCTTTTCTCAGCAGACACCTCAGCTTGAGAATAAAGGACTGAGGGAAGTGAGGTGTGGGAGAATAAAACTGAGCTCTGGAGAAATGTTTGGCTAGAGTTTCCCCTACAATATGTACCAGTTCCGACTTACATACAAATTCAACTTAAGAACAAACCTACAGTCCCTATCTTGTATGTAACCCGGGGACTGCCTGTAGTTAAAAAACCAAGTGCAGCAGGTGTGGAAACTATTGGGGAGAGAGCAGAGAAGGTTTAGCTAAATATGGCTGGAATTCATCATTAATAGGATTATAGGCCATTAAAGTACCTGAGACCTTAAAAAAGTGATAGTTTATATAAGAGAAATGCTACTCAAATCACTATGAAGCAGTAGGTCCTCTGGGTTACACTGACATATTTTGGATGGTGTGTTTTAGCAGTTACATCTAAAGCTGCAGAAAGCTAAGCACTAGAAGTTATCACTGCATAGGCTGTCAAAGCAGTAAAAAAGAGGGGGAGAATTTAAATTGAGCCGTTTTTCTCCTATATATGCGTTCATATGAGCAATGGCCTTTGTGATCAAATCCAATGCCGTATCTTCAAAATATAAATCTAGTTCATTTAAATCAATCATGTAGTGAATATTTATTTATTTGTTTGTTTATTTATTTATTTATAGTCATTTTTTTATTTCCTTTAGCAGGTATATACATTTTTAAAGAGCTGAATTTCAAGTACAGTGCATGTCTTTCTCTTGAGACAAATATTGATCTCTGTGTTAATTTGATGCAATAAAGGCTTTTTTGTCTCTTTTCCACTTAACCTTACATTTGCTCTTATGTAAATAAAGTACAGATGACTATAATCATATTTATGTAACATCTTGCTCTACATTTATAATTAGAGTACTATGCATTGTAGTCAGAATGAAAATTTCATAGATAGAACAGATAATTACTTGGATCACTTATTTATTGTAATCCTATAATTTTGCTAAAAGAACACTTCCAAGGTAAAAATTACATACATGTGGTAAATATTTTCTTAAAAAATCTTCCCTGTGTTGCTAAAACATACTTATTATCCACAATTATATTTTTAGGCCATGATCTTACAATTGAACCCTTTACTGTAGCTTCCTGTACCCTAAGGAATCAAAATTACTTCAAATAATGCTCTAGTATCTGAAATAATAATAGAGAGGTAGCCATGTTAGTCTGATCTTGCTAAAACAAAAGGGAAAACTATGTAGCACTTTAAAGACTTCAAGATGGTTTAATAGGTGATGAGCTTTCGTGGGTCTGGCCCACAAAAGCTCATCACCTATTAAACCATCTTGTTAGTCTTTAAAGTGCTATATAGTTTTCCCTTTAGTTTTAATATCTGAAGTGTGAGGAGTTGGTAACTGTAAAATATATGATTATAGTATGGATAGCCTGAGACATTGAGCTTAGCCTAGGGTAAAGGGCGAAGTAGAGACAAGTCATTCCAGGAAAGTATTATGACCTAGAAAGTCACAGTTTCTCAGCAGCTACTCTCATTCTCCGCAAAAGGGCACCATTTACTTCTCCTTGCATTGTCTACATTCTGTGGGAAGGGGAGAAGTCCATCTAAGTTATTCAATTTCAGCTACGTAAATAGCATAGCTGAAGTCAACATACTTATATCAACTCACCCTGTTAGTAGATATTCTCCCATTGACTCCCCTTGCACATCTCATTGAGGTAGAGTACCAGAGTAGTAGGGAGGGTGATTGGCTGTCGATTTGTCACAACCGATCACTGCCCTGTCAATCTGACCTATCGAGTAGACCTGCCCTCCATTGCTCTGCATAGTATCCTCCCAACCATGATCTTGGTCTCCCACTTGTTCTGCCAGAGAAGAGTGTTGGATGACACCATGCAGCTGAGCTGCTGGACCTTATACAAGCGGAATGCAGAGAGAGCTCTTATATGCAGACCTATATTTTCAATGATGAGAAGAAGATGAGTTCAACCTGGAACATGTGCCAAGAAGGGCCACTAGCATTATCTAAGGAATGCAAAACCTACCTTATACTCATGGATATTGAGATACTAAGACGATATTTAAATAACTTGGCTTGTTAGGCTTAATTAAAAGAAGGCTGAGGGGTCTTAGCCAGAGGTGGTCTTAGGGGTCTATTGCAGAAATGGATGAGTGGGGTGCTGAGGCGTACAGTGTGCAGAAGCTCAGACTAGATGATCATAATGCTTCCTTCTCAATTTAAAGTCTATGGGTGTGTCTAGACGGAATCCCTCTGTTGGCCGAGGGATGCATATTAGGCAGGTCAACATTGCAAATAAGACAGAGATTTAAATATCCCTTGCCTAATTTGCATAAAAATGGCGACTGCATTTTGCCGACTAAGCACTTTGTCAGCAAAAAGGAGCATTCTAGAGGGGATCTGTCAAGAAAGAAAGCATTTTTCAACAGATCAATTATGCCTCCTGCAAGGAGGTTTACAGGATCTGTCAAAAAAGGTTTTGTTTCTTGACAGATCCCCATCTAGACTGCTGCTTTTTTCTGACAAACTGCTGAGTCCGCAAAACGCAGCGGCCATTTTTATGCAAGATAGGCACAGGATATTTAAATCCCTGCCTCATTTGCAATGTCGACCTCCCTAATCTGCATCCCTCTGTTGGCAGAGGGATGCAGTCTAGACATACCCTATGATTCTATGGCTATGTCTACACTACAAGGTTTTTGTGCATAAATGGCTGTTTTTGCACTAAAAACAGGTGGAGCATCCACACCTCAAGCACTTTTTTGTGCAACCTCCCCTCCCCCCCAAAAAAACTCCCACAGTAAATCAACAGGACAGAGAGCTTTTGCCAGTAAAGTTATTCCTATCCCCATGAGGAATAACACCTTTTTGAGCTACAGCTCTTGTGCAAAAAGGCATGTGTGGACGCTCTGCAAGGGTTTCTTGTACAAAAAGTGCATATCACAAAAAGCACAGGTGCTCTGATGGCCATTCTGTTAATGGCAATTAGAGCTTTTTTGCACAAGAGTATCCATGCAGTGTGGACGCTCTCTTGTGCAAAAGCAGATTGCTTTTGCGATGAGCTTTTAAGGTATGGATGCACTTTTGTGCAAGAAGTTTTTGCAGAAGATCTCTTCTGCAAAAAGCTTCTTGTGCAAAAACCCTGCAGTGTAGACAAAGTGTATGAGAAAAACAGCTGAGCAGATCTAAGACTCAGTATCAGTGTTAGAGGATCTAAGAATCATAGAACTGAAAGTGGCATAAAGAAGTTTTCTAGTTCAGTCCCCTGCATTCAAGGCAGAATTAAATATTATCTAGATCATTCCTGGGATCTTTCCTACCTACTCCCTGGAATTTTCTAAAGTCTGCCTTCTTGAAATCCATTCTCTTTACTATACCATTTTCCCTCCTACTATTTCTTAGAATTGGGAATACCATCATTTCATGATCACTTTCACCCAGGCTGCCTTCCACTTTCAAATTCTCAACTTGTTCTCCCTATTTGTCAAAATCAAATATAGAATAGCTCCTCCCCTAGAGTCTTTCTCTGCATTCATGTTTGTGTCCCTGTTCTCTTTTCTCATATTTGAAGGCAGGGAAATCTTACCGCTGCAAGTTACATGAAGTCTGCAACATCAAAACCAAAGCCAGTCTAGAAGAAGTTGGCAGGAATGTCTGATGTAACTGTCTAGGATTTGAACAGCCATAGGAGTAAGACTTAATACCATATATATATATAAGCACTCTGTGATTCTAAGCATGTTACTACAGGTGTTCTCATACTGGGAGAATCTTGCTGTTACACATAAAATTTTCAAATGCCCCAGTGCAATAACCTGCAAGCTGTATTGTTTTCAAACAGTACAGATGTGGTAGACATACTTTTTAGCCTTTTGTACACATTTTATTGTGTAAGGTTGAAAAGAATGAGTAGACATATAAAGCTGCCTTTTCCAAAGTAAGAGTGTATCTCCAGTTATAACTTTTTATAACCTCCCTATTCAGTTGTGACTCAGCATTCGTTAAGCCTGTTTCTAGTGTAGCGCAGCTTGCCCCAATGGATTTGCCTTGCAGCAGGCTGACTGGAGTTCTGCTGGAAAGATGAAAAAGGAAAAGCATACAACTTTTACTCTTACAGCCTCTCTCTGTCCGCAGTTTCTTTGAACATTAGATGATGGTTCAGGCCTGGGTGATAAGGCTCTCCAAGGCATGCTGACTCCCCAGTAATATGCTCAAAATTAGCAGTGAGAAAATTGGATGCGTGTTTATTGTATGGTAGGGTGATAAAAGTCTGATTCCAAAATGCAAATCTCCTATCATGAGAGACAAGGTGGAGGAGGTAATCGCTTTGACTGGACCATCTTCTACTGGTGAGAGAGACAAGCTTTCAAGCCACACAGGGCTTGGCACTGCATAGAAACTTTTATTGCAGCACTTTACTAACTCATATAGGCTGTGTCTACACTGGGCCACTTATTCCGGAAAAGCAGCCGCTTTTCCGGAATAAGCTGTGAGCTATCTACACTGGCCGCTTGCTTTTCCGGAAAAGCAATGACGACCTACTGTAAAATTGTCAGTGTTTTTCCGGAAAAACTATGCTGCTGCCGTTCAGGCAAAAGTCCTTTTCTGGAAAAACTGTTCCGGAAAAGGGCCAGTGTAGACAGCACAGTAATCTTTTCCGCAAAAAAGCACCAATCGCGAAAATGACGATCGGGGCTTTTTTCCGGAAAAGCGCGTCTACATTGGCCACGGACGCTTTTCCGGAAAAAGTGATTTTCCGGAAAAGCATCCTGCCAATGTAGACGTGCTTTTTCTGGAAATACTTATAACGGAAAACTCTTCCATTTTAAGCATTTCCGGAAAAGGGTTCCAGTGCAGACGTAGCCATAGTGTCTAAATCTATTGAGATCAATAGCAAAACTCATTGGCCTGGTCTACACTAAAGGGGAAAGTCAACAAGATATACAACTCTAGCTATATTAATTACATAGCTGAAGTAAGGTATCTTAAATCGTGTTTTGGTGATGTCCACATAGCGGTAGGTCGATGGGAGCACACGCTCCCATCAGCTTCCTTTACTCCTCATAAGAAGCAGGAGTATTGTTGGCAACAGGAGCACCCTCTCAGTTTGAACTAGCAGGTCTTCACTAGACCCACCAATTTGAACCCTGGAAGATCTACTGCAGCAGCTTTGATCTTCTCTGTAGTGTGGACAAGCCCTTAGAGGCAGATCATAATGTCCTAACTGCCGCTGAGTAAAATCTTATTTTACAAGTAACTCCATTGACCTGTCAGACAGCTTGTGGTTCATTCAGTGTGAATAAGATATTCCGAACCTTGACTTTAGATTGTAAGTTCTTTGGGACAAGGCCTTTCTTTTCGTTTTCTGTTTATAGCACTAAGCACGGTGAACCCCCAATCCTAGACAAGGCCCCTAGGTATTTCCACACTACAAATAGTAATAACTAATACTGTTCATTGAGCAAGAGATGGATTTATACTACCATGTTCTATAAAGATGCTAACTTTTATATATGCACAAATGTGATAACTGCTGAGTGTCAGCAGTGACTGAAATAAAAATATTCTGTGGAAACTGTCAAATAGCCATAATATGATAAACCACTACTTTGGGGAAAGCTTTTGATGGTAATCCTCAGTTTCTTTGGAGTGCTCACAGGTCACAAGGCACTCATAAACTACAGTGATGAACACAGTTTAAGAACAGAATAGGTGAGGCAATACTCACCCCTGCTTGCTGCCAAAAAATTGTTTTCAACTTGGATGGCACTTGGTTTATCTGAAAAGTTGCTTTCTTCATATTATTTTTTCCTTCTGCCTCAGCTCTTGCTCGTTGTGTGTGAGGGATTCACTTAGACTGCCATTGCAGCTCGAATTGACACCAATTCTATGTTTAACATTCAAACAGTCTGATGCTGCAAATAGCTTTTAGAGATGCCCACATTTCAGGGTACATCTACACTACATGGCTCCATCGACGGAGCCATGTAGATTTGTTTGTTCAGCAAAGGGAAATGAAGCCACGATTTAAATAATCGCGGCTTCATTTAAATTTAAATGGCTGCCCCGCTCTGCCGATCAGCTGTTTGTCGTCAGACCGGGGAAGTCTGGATGCTCCCCTGCCAACACGAAAGCCCTTTATCGACCTCCCCGGTAAACCTCATTCTACAGGGCATAACGGGGAGGTCGATAAAGGACTTTCAGGTTGGCGCAGGAGCGTCCAGAATAGCGCGCTGAGCCGACAAACAGCTGTTCAGCTGTTTGTCTGGTCAGCGCAGCAGCCATTTAAATTTAAATGAAGCCGCGATTATTTAAATCGCGGCTTCATTTCCCTTTGCCAATCAGCCTAATCTACATGGCTCCATCGATGGAGTCATGTAGTTTAGACACATCCTCAATGTTTGCAGTATCGGGCCCTTCCCTTGGAGCAGCTATCTGAAATTTTTGAAGGATTAAAACAGTGTTTGGTTAACCGCTTTTCCAAAGAAAATGCTCACAGGATATGTTTATAACACATCACAGTCCAGGTCCAAGGCCTCTGGGGCAGACAAAACTCCACTAAATGAAATGAGAGTTTTGCTTATGTACGATGCTCCGTTGTTATTCTGTGCTTCAGTAATAAAAGATCTCAGAAATAGCTGGGAATGTTTGCCTTTCAGCATTACTCATCTTGCAGTTCAATATCTAGATACCAAGAACTGAATGAAAGCATTTGAAATACAGTTTCTGGTTCCAACCTCACGTACACTGGTGGAAATCAAGATTAATTCTCCTGAAGGCAAAGGAATGTAGAACTGGTGTAAGTAAATTCAGAAATAGGAGTATCTATCTACATATTGTGTGTCTGTCTGTCTGTGAGTCTATTTGTTCAAGAGCACCTAAATGATAAGAGCTAGAACCACCAAATTTGGTATGCAGCTTCCTCTTATCCTAGCTTATCGTAGCAAGGTCAAGGTTTGGCTCTGCCAGGACAATGTGATGTTCCTGGAATTTGATTGTTTCTCACAAAATGGAAAAGGAATGATCTGGTAGGTAGAGTTATACTGTGGAATGACCACAGAGGAGCAGCAAGCACCCCAGTGGGAAGCCACTGGCTGGCAGCAACCAGCACCCCAGCCTGCTCTAGGGAGCAGCTGCCAGTTACTGCATGGCCTCTGCCATTCCCAGGCCAAGACCATGAAGCACTGGCAGAAGGCCTGCATGGCACTCCCTCTGCCCTCGGTCTGGTCCTGGGGCGAAGCCAGCAGCTGGGGTGCACGGTCCCCTTCCCCGCATTGTGAAGAAGCTGGTGGCTGGGGTGGGCTCCCCACTGACTCACTCTGGGCCGACCTGGGGAGAAGTTAGTAACCAAGGTATGCTCCCCACCCGCACACCGGGCCTGACTCGGGCAATGCTGGGTAAGTCTTTGAGAGTATTTGCATGAAATGTATTGCTAAAAATGTTTATGGATACCGCTATTATAACTAGCTTATTTTCTTGCACATTTAATAGATCAATGTTGTCCAAAATAATCTTTTAACATGACTAAAGTAAACAAGTATATTCATTGCCACATAACTTGCCACAGGATTGATACCCTTGTTGAAACAGAATACAAAAATAGTGATTGATTTTTGTTCTTAGTTTAATAAAAGGAATCACAAAGCACTATGAAAACATGCATTCATTTAATTTGACTGACATCTTCAATTTTGGATATATATTCTAACTAATGGAATGAAAATTGCAATACATGAATCAATTATATTTGTTCAGTTGTCTATGAGCAAAGTGAGAATACTTTAAATTATATATGATCCCACTGTCTATATATCATGGTATCTTAATTGACAACAGTACCATCAATAAAATTTGTTTTTAATGAGGAGCTTATCAGTATGCATACATAGTTCATTTCAGATCTATTGTCATTTATAGAAGTGTTAGGTTTCTACTCAAATATCTCAAAACACAGTCTCTGCATTTTTAATTCAGGAAAATGAGAAGAATTGGTTGGCATGTATGAGGATTTACTGAGATCATTAGCAACCCTATTAATATTATATCATTATTGGATAATTATTATGTTCCTATTACTGCAATAGAATTGTAGCAACATATTTTGAATGTAAGAGTTCAGTTTGTATTATCTAAGACAGTGGTCACCATCCCGATCTACTGGTAGATCTTGGAGCCTCTGACAGGTGACCCTGACTGATTTGGCCAAGAGGCTATCAAGTGTCACCACTTCAGCTGCTCCTCCCCCATCTGCTGTACATCTCCTGCCCTTTGCCTTGGAGCTGTCTCCTCAGGAGCCTCCTGCTTTATGTGCAGGGCAGAGGAGGGTTCTGATGTCAAGATGCCACCTTTCCCACTCTGTATCCTTCTCCACAGAGCAGAGAAGGGGCACAACAGGACTTAGGATGGAGTTTAATGGCTGCTTTTGGGAGAGGTGTAAGACCAGGACAGGGGTGAGCCTGCCTTAGCCTCACTGCACTACCCCCCAGGAGCTACCTGAGGTGACCAATGTCCAGCTGAAGCAGAGATCCCAAACCCCTACCCCAGTCATGAACCCCCTCCTATACCCCAAGTCCCTGCCCTATCCATGAGTACCCCTGCATCCAAACACCATCCAAGAGCCTGCATCTAGACCCCCCTCCGGCACCCAAACTGCCTACCCCTAGCTCAGCTCAGAGCCCCTCTCACACTCCAGATTCCTTAATCCAAGACCAGAGCCTGTACCCCAACCCTCTGCCTCAGCCTGGTGAAAGTGAGGGAGAATGGGGAAGGGAGGGAGGATGGCGTGAGCAGGGGCGGGGCCTTGATGAAGGCAGGACAAGGGTATTTGGGTTTGAGGTAAATCTTGGATTGCATTTAAATTCAAAAAGTGAACTCGTGCTTAAAAAGGTTGGAAACCACTGATCTAAGCCCTTTCACTTCAACAATGGGCACCAGCCCTGCATACATGTATATATGGACTTGACTTTAAGCACCCAAGCAATCCCGCAGAAACCATAAGGAAATATATGAGTGTTTGCATGATTGGGGCTATAGTTTTGGGGAGGTTTTAGGAAATATACTGGAAACTTTCATTGTTCTTGGAAACATATTTTAAAATGTATAAGGAAAATACATTGAACCTTTTGTTAGTGTCAATCTTTACCCGTGGATTAACAGTCTGCATTTTTTTAAAGAGCAACTTTATTGAAACTTTCTGAATTTCAAAGTTTGATTAAAATAAATTCTGCATTTTCCCACTTTTGACCAGTTTGGTAATTTAGTAATCTGATATTCAGTAATTTAAGAACAAACATTCATTACTTGTTTTTATCTAATTTACATGGTGCCTGTGATGCAATTTATATCCACGACTGGCACTAAGAGATTTCACCTTGAGTGAGAGAGAGCTCAGTTAAAGTGCTGGCCTAACATGAAGTTCAGCAGGAGGAAGGAGGTGAGAACTGTTGGAAAGCATAAAGGGAGAGGAAGGCCATATGAGAAGAGGGCTGCAGGGAGAAAGGAAAAGATCACTGCAGGCCCTCTCTGGTTTGTTAGAAATTGAAGGAAGACTGTATACAGGGGAAGACATGCAGTAACTCTAGGGAAGAATTGTGGGAAAAGGCCTAGGCAGGAAGAAATCCATGGAAGTAGCAGGGAGTCTAAGAAAATAGACCTTATCTGTTCATCTCAGCAACCCTGAACTGGAACCCAAAACTGGGGTAGAAACACCCTGATGCAAGGGAGTGAAGAAATTTAAAGTAAAAGCCCTGCTGAGTATGTCTACCCAAGAATGGAAGAACGCCCTTGCAGAGCCCAGGAAGGCATGAAAAGTCTATGGAGGACTAAGCCAGGGTAGGGTGAAGTATTAACTTCATCTGAGTTTAGTTTATTAGACTGTTTGGTTACCTGAGTGGCTGGAGGCAGTGGGTGCTAGAAGAGGAGAGCCTGTTATGCCACAGCCAGCCACTCAGGGGCATGCTAGCAGTGACTCCACTTTTCTACAGAGACTGCCACAGATGGTATAAGCATCCTAGAGGACAAAAAGATTAAAAATCACTTAAAGAAACAACCATCTGAAAGGAATGGCCCAGAAAGAAAGGGCCATGTTCCACTATCAGTTAATGGTCTGGAGTTACTTCAAATTATATTTGGACAGCTAAGAGTTAAAATTGATTCAAAAAGCTTGGTGCTCAGAAAAACTGAGTGATGCAAAGCAACCTTTAAAATAGGGGAGGGAGGCAGAGACTAGACAAGAATAAACCAGCCAAACTAGTCTGGACTTACTGTCTGTCTTTAGGATACACTGAAAGGCTATGTCTAGACTGCAAGCCTCTTTCGAAAGAGGCTTTTTCGAAAGTATCTTTCGAAAAAGCCTTTTCGAAAAAGAGCGTCTAGACTGCAAGCAGTACTTTCGAAAAAGCAAGCCACTTTTTCGAAAGAAAGCAGCGAGTGAGTCTGGATGCTCTCTTTCTAAAAAGCCCTGTTGGCATTCAAGAACGCCTTTTTTCGAAAGAGCACTTTTGAAAAAAGGCGTTCTTCCTCGTAAAATGAGGTTTACCGCCGTCGAAAGAAAAGCCGCATTCTTTCAATTTAATTTCGAAAGAACGTGGCTGCAGTCTAGACGCAGGTGAAGTTTTTTCGAAAAAAGGCTACTTTTTTCGAAAAATACCCTGAGTCTGGACACAGCCAAAGAGATTCTCAGGAACCTCCCATTACAGAATCTACTCCAGTTCCAATTGAATTCATTGGAAAGACTGCCATGAACTTCCAACAGGCATTGGATCAAGTATAATCTGTTAAAAGCCAAGATATCTTTACTGAGTAAACCCAGGCTTCATAACATTGCTAACAGGAACTTTAAATTGAGAAGACATTTACCTTGGTAAAATAATGACTTCAATTAGGCTCCTAAGGTGGGCAGTGTTTACTCCAGTGTTTCCCAGCCAGGGTTCTGCGGAACCCTGGGGTTCTGCAGACGATCATCAGGGGTTCCGCGAGAAATCGTGGAATAAATAAATATTTTTTTCTTACAATGTAAGCTTACATATATAACAGCTCTTTACAAATACATTTTCTTGACAATAATTTAGCAGTAATTGAATTGCGCTCCCCGCTGTCAACTTTTTCTGGCCAAGCAAACATTTTCATAGGTAAGGGTTCCTTGGGATATGAAAAATTATTCTAGGGGTTCTCCATGGGAAAAAGGTTGGGAATCACTGGTTTACTCATATACTTCATAGATTATGAAGAACTCATCTAGCTACTATTATTATGATCTTCTTTATAAACTAACAATCTAGAAGTGTAATATATTTACTTAAGATGTGGGCAAAGAATACTTGACAATTTGATAGAATTTAAATTAGATGGGATACTGTAAGGTGAGAGTGACTTTTTTCAACTAGCCTCTAATAAGGAATCATGGCAGGTGATGGGTTTCATTTACTTTCTGTAGGTTTTATTGGGTGTGCATTGCCATGCATTTTGTAAACCAGCTTTTGCACACGCACAAACATTTTGAGAAGGACGCGATGATGCACAGTGTGTCGTGGAGGACAGGGCTGCATCCCTAGTGTGTAGGCACATCTGCTGCATTGACATGATAGACTATCATGCCTCCAAAGTATCTTTTGGCTTCTATTGGTACAGGGATCTGGGAACTAAAAAGGAGCAACATAACAGAGCACAACAGATGTGCATGATTCATTGCAGTCTACTGAGTAACTAATACAATTTTTTAGAAATTAGTAGGCAGACCAAAATAGATATTTACCTGATAAACTATAATACCATCAGTGTCCTGAGAATATAATATATATTGCAAAAACAAAAACATAAAAGCTCTAAATAGTTTCCCAGTCCTATGATTATGGCTACATGTCAGTTCTATTCACTTTCAGTTTGAACACTCTCTCTAATATATAGGCTACATCTAGACTACAAGCCTCTTTCGAAAGATGCTTTTTTGAAACAATCTTTCAAAAAAGCCTCTTTCGAAAGAGAACATCTAAATTGCAACCACTTATTTCGGAAAAGCGAGCTGCTTTTTGGAAAGAGAGCACCCAAGCAGTCTGGATGCTCTCTTTCGAAAAAGCTCTGTTTGCATTCAAGAACTCCTTTTTTTCAAAAGAGCACTTCCGAAAAAAAGGCATTCTTCCTCATAAAATGAGGTTTACCACCGTTGAAAAACTGCCACATTCTTTCGATTTAATTTCGAAAGAACGCGGCATCAATCTAGACGCAGAGGGGAGTTTTTTTTTCCGAAAAAACCCTGTAGACTAGACACACCATAAATGGTTGCTAAATCAACAAAGTAGATGTAAATCAAAATCCTAGTAGGATTCAAAAAGAAATTAGACATTACAGATAACAAAATATTCAGAATTATATATAAAAGTAATTGTAAGGCACATATATATATCCTCATTTTTCAGGCCATACAACTAATTAATGAAGTTTAGGAAGATTCTTTCTTGATAGCCAAGTTATCCCGTAATTGCCTGTGGGAGAATTTTTTCAGCACCTCTCTTAGGAGTACCTTGTCCTGGCCTCTATTAGAGACAAGTTAATGGATGAGATGGACAGCTGTTCTGAGTAAGGGTGCTCTAGACAGCGGCTCTATTTCAAGATACTTCCGGTATCCCAAAATAGCATTTTCCATATCTTAACAGTGTACCCATTATTTCAAAATAGCTTTCAAAATAACGGGCGCACTATTCCGACATCCCTGTAAACCTCTTTCCATGAGGATTAAGGACATTTCAGAATAGCAGTCTATTTCAAAATTCACTTGAAATAAGCTACACATTTTTCATAGTTCAAATTGCATAGCTTATTTCGAGCTAAGAGTGCAGTGTAGACACACCCTACATGGCACAATTCCATTGTTCCTGTAGTCAGGGTTGAGCTCCCTTTCATTAGCTGCCTAATACAGCTCAAGAAAGCTAAGATTCATGCTGTCAGTCTTGGAACTGCTGGGTATAAGGTTAGTCCTTAACAGAACCTGGAATAGCCTATATGGATAAAAATGGTGGACAAAGGCTGCTGGCATGTTGTAGAATTATCCTGGCCACATCTTTGTTCCCAGACTCTGCCCTCTACAATAGATGAAGAGAGGATGGTTGGTGTACACACCACTGTACTTGATCTACACTGTCAAAAGATGCTCTGTATGCTAGGTCCCCATGCCAACTAAGGCCTTGTTTTATTCACCCAGAGTCCTGGTTGTAGTAGAGATGTGGCCGTTGATATTCAAGTGTTACTATGCTGTTTGTAGGTTCTTCCATCTCACATAAAATATAATGGGTCAAATTCAATCCTGGTATAATTCCATTCATGTCAATGGGGTGAGGGGCAGAATTTAGCCCAGTATGACTCAGTGATCTCACATTTCAAAGCAAACCAGGATAAATTAATCACATGCAGAAGTGCCAGGTACAAAACAAATTCTCGTTATTCCCATAAATGTGGATTGCAGTTCCCAGTATCCTAAAATATAAACCTGTGAATCTTTTTTTATTGGTATCATTTCATCTGTTAATGGAACACAATATTGTCTGAGCACCGGTAATAGGTAATTTTTATGGGTCAACTTGTCTCCACATCAATTAATGGATCTTTTTCAGGGGGTAGGGAATACAGTGGCATAGCAAGGGTGTGACGGCGCGTTGGGGGTCCCCCGTCTCCTGCAGCCCCGAAATGGCACAAACAGACTGCACCAGCCGGTGGAATAGAGGAACTTTATTCCCTCTCCAGGATACAGCACAGCACAGATGTAATCTGGTCACAGAGCTGGGCTAGGATGCCTCAGGCCCCCTTGAGATGGGGGGAGACTGGGCCCCTAAACTCCAGCCCCTTTCCCTAGGCTGTCTCCTCCATGCTCCCAGCCAGCCACTCTAACTAACTCTCTTCCAGCCCTGCCCCCCAGCCAGGGCAGCATTCCCCCTTCCTTTGTTCCTCTCCATGGGGTTTATCTGGTTCAACAGGTTTGGCATCACCTTTGCATAGTGAGGTTTTCCCTGCTGGGTCTTGCTCCAGACAGCAGAGGTCACCACCGCCCAGCAAGTACCCCCACTACGTCACAAAGGGGAGAGGCGGGGGGCAGTTGCCCCCAGGCACCACTCAAGGGGGATGCTAATTTAGTCCCCCTCCACTCTCTCTGTCATCCCTTGGTTTGCCTGTTCCTCCTCCACCCACTGGCACCACCTGGAGCCTCCTCCACACCTCTCCACCCCCAGCCCAACCTTCCTCCATCTCCGCCGGCATATTAGCGTGTTTGCGGGTCTGGGCCCAAACTGGAGGGGGCAGGGAAAGATTCAATACAAGCTCCACCCCTGGGACAGGCTCAGCCATACGCCAGGTTCGAGGTCCCGCCACGCGGCAGCGGGGTTGTGTGCAAATTTTTCCTTTGCCCTCGGGTGCATAACACCCTCACTATGCCTCTGAGGGAACATGATGTAGCTGCGTCATCATCTCCTCTCTGAGCTCTGTGAGAAACTTCAGGTAATTAGGCTGTTTATTTTGAACCAGTAACTGAATTCAGTTTTGTTCTTGGCTCTCCCACGAACTCCCTCAGGAGCTGCTCAGCAGCTGCTATAGAGCAGCCTCAGGGCAAACTCAGCCATGGATCCTTCTTGAACTCTGGGTCTGAGTGGGGGCCCATAGTAACACTGTGAGAAGGGGAAACAATCTATTCAAGAAGGTTCCTCTCTGTAACCTCAAGACATATTTTCCCACAAATGACATAGTTTTGGGGGGTTGGGAGGTCATCTTTGCAAGCCTTCTCAGAAAACCTCTTTTAGCCAAAGGTACAATTTATAGAACCTCACAGACTTTTCAGTCCCCTCTAGCTTCCTTCAGCAAGGAGCACTAGCCCTAAGTAACTGGAAATAACTGGAAGATGCCTACTGATGTCATGAATATTACTTCTCATACAATATACTCTTCATTACTCTGAGGAGAAGGAATGTTCTATAATGATAGTTATCTCTCTACAGGAGACTACGCACGTTGTGCTTACAAAACAGCCATAAAAATTATAAATCATTACTGGTGTTGATAGTACTTCAAGCCAAAATGCATAGAAACCAGTTTTTTTAAGAAAATGAATTATGAAATATGTATCCATCACCATGAAATCACTGTGTGCACATGCATCAAGGAGAATTATAAATTTATTTATTTATAATTTGTCTCTTTTCCCCCTCCACCTTAAAGAGAAATCATAGGAAAGGTTGAATGGCAGATTTCTTTATGAAATTGGCCAGAAAGCATTTCATTCCGTTTGATTTGCAATGGTTAATGAGTAACATAATTTTTAATCATAGATTGTCAGACTTGACACAATTGACAAGCACATCCCGCATATTCTGCATGGCATAATGTAAGCTGCTGCATATGCTAACAAGAGAACAAACGCGATGTGAAAAAGATCAGCGTGCCACGAGAGAATAACATTTCTTTGGCAAATTAGCTGTGGTGTAAATATCTTTTGGTTTTAGGATTGCAGTGGGTATTTATACAAATAGAAATATTTTCTCTGGCATGAAACACAGAAAAGGTGAAGGGTATGGGAAAGAAATGAAATCAGTCCTCTTCTACTATTTGGATGAGTCTACGCAGCAGCATTATTCCGGAATAACAATGCGAGCATCTGCACAGCAATTCTATTATTTTGAAATAAATTCGAAATAACAGATGGCTTATTCTGACTTCTGTAAACCTCATTCCATGAGGAATAGCTTCTCTTCCAAAATAGCTATTTCAAAAGAGCAGTAGTGTGGACGCTCCACTGCTATTTCAAAATAGCACCTCACCAGGGCCATTCTAAGTAATTTCTCCCCAGTGTTCCCTGGGATTCTAAATCAAGGTAAACAGGATGAGGTTTAATAAGGAGAAATGCAGAGTGCTCCACTTAGGAAGGAACAATCAGTTCCATACATACAAGATGGGAAGCGACTGTCTAGGAAGGAGCATGGCGGAAAGGGATCTAGGGGTCATAGTGGACCACAAGTTGAATATGAGTCAACAGTGTGATGCTGTTGCAAAAAAAGCAAATATGATTCTAGGTTGTATCAACAGGTGTGTTGTAAGCAAAACTCGTGAAGTCATTCTGCCGCTCTATTCTGCACTAGTTAGGCCTCAGCTGGAGTACTGTGTCCAGTTCTGGGCGCCACATTTCAAGAAAGATGTGGAGAAATTGGAAAGGGTACAGAGAAGAGCGACAAGAATGATTAAAGGTTTAGAGAACATGACCTATGAAGCCAGGCTTCATGAACTGGGCTTGTTTAGTTTGGAAAAAAGAAGATTAAGGGGGGACATGATAGCGGTTTTCAAATATCTAAAAGGGTGTCACAAGGAGGAAGGCGAAAATTTGTTCCTCTTGGTTTCTGAGGACAGGACAAGGAGTAATGGGCTTAAAGTGCAGCAGGGGAGGTTTAGATTGGACATTAGGAAAAAATTCCTAACTGTCAGGGTGGTCAAATATTGGAATAAATTGCCAAGGGAGGTGGTGGAATCTCCCTCTCTGGAGATATTTAAGAACAGGTTAGATAGACATCTGTCAGGGATGGTGTAGACGGAGCTTGGTCCTGCCTTGAGGGCGGGGGGCTGGACTCGATGACCTCTCGAGGTCCCTTCCAGTCCTATTATTCTATGATTCTATGATTCTATGATTCTAAGGTAGTATGTCCACATTAGGGGAGCCTACCTAATTATGAGGCTTCTCTGTAGTGTAGAAATGCTATTTCAAAATAAGTTATTTTAAAGTATTTCTTCTGGAATAGCTTATTCCAAAATAAGCATGAAGTGTAGATGTACCCTTAGTAAATGCTAGCAATCATACAAGGCATAGCAAACATAAGATCCTAACTTATAATCCTTCAAGACACTCTGGATGGTACATCAGGACAAATTATAACCAAATACACGCTGACAAACTTCCTGAACTTTATCTTGCCTAACCAGCCTACCAACATTTTTTTCAATGATAATACAGAGCCAGATGCTCAGAAGTTCCACAAATTTCCACTCACGGGATCATGTCCAATGTTCCGTCTAATAATGTCTGTCCATGTGTGGAATAAATTTTGTGATGTGCACCAAGGCATGTGCAGATGTACACCACTAGTAAAAACACATGCAGCTACTGGCCGTGGGAGATCTGCTAAACAGCTTTGGCATTTGAATCTCACCTATGTGGCAACCTAATTGCTTATCTTATAGCGAACACTGGTCATATCCTCAATCCTACTTTGACTGCATTGCAGAGGATGGAAATCTACCCTAACAGAGTATCTGGGGATTCCTCCCATCTATAGTTGTTCAGGATAGGAGGAATTGAAACTTGATCCTTGCTCCCAGGAGGTGACTCCAACCTGGAGTTACCCCCTAGGATTGGGGGAGTACAAAAGTACCATAAACCCATATTTCTTCATCCTCTCCCAACCTTCAGTGCACCATTAGCAGGTATATTTTGCCCAGGAGCCCCTTCAGTTCTGGGAACACCTAATAAGTGTCTCCTGTAATCACTCTGACTTCTTTTGGATCCTGGAAAGCCAGCAGAATTTAGGGCCAATACCACTGCCCTTTCGTGGAAGGTACAAACCCTCCACCTTCTGTCCTTTATAACCTTTGGCAGAGTCTCATCAAGATGAGTCTCAAAGTCCTAGCACCCTGACATGTAACCCTGCCTTCCAAAGAACCTTTCTGTGGAGAAGAATCCAGTTAGGAAGGTTCCTCTGTGCAGAGAGCCACTGTACTTACATGATTTAGATAAGCTCATTGCCCAGAAAGGAGTGGAGTAACAGGGACCAAGGATTTATTATAATCACGGATCCGTCTCTGCTTGTCAAGCCACTTATCTTCTTTGCCTCAGTAAAATGGGGATTATAATGCTTACTTATGAACATCACCAGGGTACATTTTGGATTAGTTCATTAATACCAGCAAAGCTCTTTGAAGAAGAAAAATGAGTAAATGAATAAATATATGTTAGTATTCCTTGGACAACATCTTGCTTGAGTGATCATCAGGTTATGAAGTCAGATTTCTTTATGATTTAAGTGGTAACACAAACCATACAACAAATCACTTTAGTCTGGACACTGGCCTTTGTTTCTATTGTCCCAACCACTCAAATCCATCATGAGTGGAATTGATGGCTTGTGGGTATGTGTTCTTAATGGCTCTGACTGATAATGCTGCTGACATGAGTAGGCACAACTTCTATGAATGTTATAGGTATTTAATTTTAATTTGTTCATGTTCAGCAGAGAATAGAGGAGGGAAGGGCTGAGAATGTGCTTGTGTGGATGAAGAGCAAAGGTCAGGGTAAGTGAAATGTTTGAGAGGAAAATAGGCCTGTTAAGGGTTTTTTTTCCTTTTGATTTAGCTTTGAAAGTTATTCAGTATTAGAATATCAACTTGCTTTGCATTTTAATCTCCCTAAATCCCATCAGGATGTGGTAAGTGCTGCCAAGAGCTATCACAAACTTGACTCTCTGCTGCTGCTATTTCTGAAATGACAGCAGAAGAAGTAGTGCGGGTTTCTGGCTACCTTTACCAAAAGAGACTACAGGCAGATGTAATTTGTAAAAGTTGAAAACTAAAGTATATTCATAATACCCTGTCAGTGATCTTTGTACATCTAAGAAAAGGGACACTGACTGCAGTATGTGACGATAAAAAGATTGGGCATTTTTGTTGTTGTTATTTTTACAGGTAGCCTACTGCGAAAAGATCCTGATTATTTTTGATACGTGTTAATGGTGCTTGTCACATTCTCTGTATTTTCATCATGACATGAATAATTTTTGATGACATCTGTCACCTTTTGTACATTTCTTAACTAGATGTCATTTGCTAAAAACATACAAGATATTGGCAACGTATGAACAAGAGCATCTCACAACAGCAAATGCAACCATGATTGGCAGGAGGCAAATACTGTTTATTCTTTAAACTAAATTACAAAACTTTTGCCCCTAAACCCTGTTTAAAAGGTGGTGCTGGCAAAAATTATCTTTTTTTTGGAGGAGGAAGGAGGTGGGAAATGATACCAATGAGAGAGAGTGCTGGAATTTGTCTGGCAGATATTTCCCATTACCTGCCAGTACAGTGATGGGGTAATCATTGATTTATATGGTTTGGCAATAGCTTGTCCTACCCCCGAAGAAGAAAAACATTTCCGTCTGGCCTTGAGAAATGGCTGCTCAGCATTCAGGATGTGATCTTCTGCCATGTGAAGTGTATGGTTGATATTATTCTTACTCTGGGAGGAGCAGCTGGGGATCTCTGGATTTTTTTTTAATGCACATAAATATGAGTGGCCTCAACGTGAGGGCACCTGGAGAGAAAGCAGGTGACCCCGTTGTGGATCAGAATGGATGGCTCACTTTGACAGCAGTTCTTTTAAAAATGCCCTCAACAAATGTAACTGCCCTGAACACCTTGTACTGTACATATGTACACATAACGGTAGGGACATGTCACTCAAAGTCCCATTCATTGGCTTTATTCTGATTATTTTTTGTTACTGTAAATTTCTTGCATTTGAACTACAAGCAGGGCTTGTACACAGCCTAGCCCAAGAATCAGATTCCTGTTCAAACTCCCCCAGTGTTTAAAGGAATGTGGTGCTCCAGTTTGGTCTATTATAGAAAGAGACCTAAATAAATGAAAGTGGGACCAATATTCAAACTTTTCCAAAGTTAGGTCCAGTATCAAACTGTGTCACTCAGTTCAGTCACCAGCCAGTGGTGAGAGAGGACAATCGCTGGTACTTCCACACCAGCTAGGTGTTTGTAGAGACCAGACAGGTCCACCAGCAAAGATGGGCAAAGGGGGCAGTTGCATCTGAGCTGAGTGATTCAAAGGGGCCCATGGATCCTGGCCACAATAGCACCAGAGCCGTTTTTCATTCATTCCTATTCTGGTCCCAAATTAGCAATACACATAAGCATGCTTGACTTTATGCCTATGAGTAATCCCACTCTATTCAGCAAAGTGCATCAAGCAAGAGCTTAAATACTTGGACAATAGGGATAGAATTGGTCACATGTAAGTCACTTGCTGAACTAGAGCCTACATTTTGAAGGATATTTTCAGTAAACTTACAAGACAAACAGAAAGATTTATTTTAATTTGATTGTAGATATGCGGCTTCTCTAGCTCTTCACATAGACTTCACCTGTAGTACCCATTTACTTACTATACATTGAAAAATGGCAGTTACAGTGTACCATAGCCTGCACACTTTCAAACCAACAGTAGTTTTTGAATAGATGAAGCTTTAATATTTTAAATACCTCCAAAATGTTATTTTGGTGCAGAGAACACATTTAAGATAAATAGTTAGATACTACATTTAATATTCTGAGCATATGTTGTAATGCATACACGTCTCCTTGTGAAATGAAACAAAGTGGTTGTGCATGTAGAGTAAGTGGCTGGATGATTGAATGGAGCTAGCAGAAGTCATTGTATATTAGCCTTACAAATGAACAGGAAATCTTATAACGAATGAAACTGGAAAGGATCCATCAATTTAGTTGTGTGACAAGGAACAAGTACTCAGAAATTTACTTCTGTATCTCACTTGCATAGGTCATGTGAGAAATTTGTTTTGAGGGGAGTCAGTAAGTTCCCATTAATGATCGTCATGGTTATAAAATAGATGATGCTTATAAAACAGAAATATTTTGGGGTGGGGAGGATGTTCTTTTCATTCTTTGGCACCAATGGCTTCTAAAGACTGGACTGTATTAGTGGATTGAAGAAGAAGGTGCACAAAGCATGTGGCAGTCGTTGGAGGAACTGCACCAGCACTCAGTAAAAGGAAAGATAAAGGTTTGATTCTCTGATGTGATTGAGCTTTGCTCAGTGAGCAGGAGATGGTGTCAAGAAGCCACTTCAAGATCTTTAGTTGTCAAGGACTTCCCAACCCTTGTGTGAATTGATGCTTCTGAGTAGAACGATATGTATAGCTGTTTCTCCAGCTCACCCTTTGCAATGTTGATGCCAGGATATTAGAGAGACAAGATGGATGAAATCATATACTTTACTGGACAGAAGTCTGGTGACTGTGAAGGCATTAATGAGCCACTTCACCTTGAAAGGTCTTTTAGAATATGTGTTAATTACTTGTGCTAAATAATTTGTTCAGTCTTGTACTCATCTCTGACGCTCTAAGACCATGTTTACTCTAGTGACTTTAAAGAGGCACCGCTCTGTAAGAGTGCTCAGGTAGCTGCTCTATGCTGATGGGAGAGAGCTTTCCCAGCAATATAAAGAATCTCTTCAACAAGCACAATACCACTTATGTTGAGAAAACTTATGTCACTCAGGTAAAATATTTTCATCCCCCTAAGCAACATAAGTTTTATCAATATAAGTGGCCATGCAGACAGAACCTTAGTGACAGGACCTTAGTGCCTGTCCAACACCTGAAAAAGAGCTTGGTGTAGAACATTAGAACATAAGAAAGGCCATATTGACTCAGACCTGTATCCTGTCTTCAGACAGTAGCCAATGCCAGATACCCCACAGGGAATGAACAGAAAAGGTAATCATCAGGTGATCCCTTTCCTGTCACCCATTTCCAGCCTCTGCCAAACAGAGACTCGGGTTACCATTCCTACCCATCCTAGCTAATAAGAAGGTGCAGAACCTAACCTCCATGAACTTATCTATTTCTTTTTTGAACCCTGTTAAATTCCTGGTCTTCAAGCATCCTCTGGCAAGCTTGAAAGATATAAAAGGCTATGTCTAGACTACAGACTTCTTGCGCAAGAAGCTTTTTTTGGAAGCGATCTTCCAAAAAATCTTCTTGCAAAAGAGAGCGTCCAAAAGAGAGCTCTCTCAAATGTAAGCAATGATTTCTATGGACAGAATGGCCACCAGGGCACCTGTGCTTTTTCCTCTTTCCTCTGCAACCGAAAAAACTCCCTCTTCCCCATCCACACTCACCTTTTTGCGAAAGAGCTCTTTCGCAAAAAGGCTTCTTCCTCATAGTATGAGGATTACCAATTGTGCAAAAAGTCTTCTGTTCTTTCAATTTACTGTCTAAAGAACGTGCTTACAGTGTGGATATAACTCAAATTTTTTCAGAAAAATGGCCGTTTTTCCAACAAAACTCTGTAGTCTTGACATAGCCAAAGTTATTACCTCACAGTCACTGTCTTTTTTTGTTTTTGCATTCATTGGTGGGTCTGAAAAATTGAAAAAGAGCAACTTGTTTTACAGCAATCTCAAATGGAGCTTTTTGACAAATAAAAAAAAGTCAGAAAAAAAATCAGATTCAACAAAATGTTTAATTCAACCTGAAATGAAATATTTCGTTTCCGGGCTTGGTTGTTGTTCTTTTGGTTGGTTGGTTTTGATTTGATTTTTATTAAAAGCAAAGGAACTTGGAAGTGAAGGGCTTGCTTAAACCCCCCACAAAATCTGAGTAGGAGAAAGGCATGGCCCCGTTATAAGCAATGGCTAGGACACTCACTTGGGATGTAGGAGATGCAGCTTTGAATCTCCCCTCTGGAACAGGCTCTTAAATCCAGACCTCTTCCCTCTCCAGGTGAGTTCATTAAGCTATTGTATGTTCTCTGGAGTGTTTTTGTCTTCCTATTGAAACTGTTCCACTTTGTATAGGCAATTAGATATGTATGTGCTCAGAGTGTTAGAATGACTCCATAGCCTGGTGGCTAGGGTACTCCCCTAGACTCCAGTTACAGTGAATGGATAAGCTAAGTACAATGTAAGAAAAGGGGTTTGTTTGTTTTTCACAGCGGCTGCATCTAGACTGGCAAGTTTTTCCACAAAAGCAGGTGCTTTTGCGGAAAAACTTGCCAGCTGTCTACACTGGCTGCTTGAATTTCCACAAGAACACTGATGATCTCATGTAAGATTGTCAGTGTTCTTGCGGAAATGCTATGCTGCTCCCGTTCGGGCAAAATCCCTCTTGCACAAATGCTTTTGTGCAAGAGGGCCACTGTATAAAAGGTGATATTGTTTTGCGCAAAAAAGCCCTGATGGCTAAAATGGCGCGTTCTTGCGCAAAACCACGTCTAGATTGGCACGGATGCTTTTCCGCAAAAAGTGTTTTTGCAGAAGAACGTCCGTGCCAATCTAGACGCTCTTGTCCACAAATGCTTTTAACGGAAAAACTTTTCCGTTAAAAGCATTTGTGGAAAATCATGCCAGTCTAGACGTAGCCAGCAAGTTTAAGCACTGCACTGGATTATGTTACTACAGATTTAACAAGGGCTTACACAGCTCAAGAACTGTACGCCTGAATCTTCTCTCATTTGTGCAAGTGTAAACCAAAAATAACATCTCAAAAACATTGAAAATTATCCAGCTGTATAACTGTCATAACACAGAACAAATTAAGGCCCAGAGTCTTCTTGAAATTAATATGCAGGTTTCATCAGAACTAACATGTTGCTTAGGCCAATAACTTTGTACAAAGTGTTCCTTAAAAAAAAGCATGCAAGCATTCATACTTTAAAATAGACACAAATATACAGGTACTGTATGGCTATGCGACCAGTAAGTTTATATTATAGAGCCATTAATATAACCTAGAAAATAAATTATTTTAAAAGTTCAAATATTGAGCTCTAGAAGAAAATCAAAAGTGCTTTCCTGCTGTTCTTTTCAATATTCACTTCATGTTTTATTTGGAAGTTAGATTCCTCCACACTCTAAAATGTACTCTACTTTTATCTTAAGTATTGCTATATCCAAAGGAACAAAGAACGTTTCTTATCAGCATCTTCCTGCTGGACTTCCTAATGCATTTGATTTCCAGCTATTAACCCAGGAGACCTATGTTCACAATCACTTTGTGGTTCTTAAGACCCTACAGGTTTAGTGGTGTATAGACATTCTTATAAAGATTATTACTTTATTTTGTACTGAACAATGTTTGCCAATATCCTCTTGGCTTGTGGCTGAAAGATGACTGGAAAATCAACCAGCCAGGCCACTAGGGATCTAAATTTTTCTCTTACTCTGCTATTTGCTTTCAATAAAACCCCAGAAACATGAACTTTCAACAGCATCTCACACTATTTTCAGAGGGAAATATCATGGTGTCATCACACTCTTGCTAAAAATAACTACATGAGCTTGTTCCAGGCTTCCTGAAATAATAAATGAGAGCCCTACAGCAAAAATCATACTGAAAACTGATTTACAAATAAAGGTATCTTTGCAGCTAATGTTTCCAGATTCTGTTCTGATAAACCTGAATAAATAAGGAGTAACTCCACTGAAATGAACAGCCATGTTGCAGTGAGACAGACATGTGAGGCCAGAATTAGGCCATAGTAAGAGAAGTAGTAACGTCATTGCAACAGACAGACTTTGCTAGCATATACTGTAAAGATATGCTACATACCAGAACACATACCCAATTCTCAGCTATTACCTGAGGCTACTTCTAGACTGCCCTCTCCTGTGCAAGAGAATATGCAAATGAGGTGAAGCGGTGACTATCGCCATGCCTCATTTGCATACTTAATTAGCTGCCATTTATGCACAAAATCCCCCTCTTGCACAAGAGTCATTCTGCCACCTTTTTTCAGGAAGAACTGCTCTTGCACAAGAGGGGGGTTTTGTGCAAAAGCCCCTTGTGCAAAATGGAGGCTCATTAAGTATGCAAATGAGGTGAGGCTATATTCACCGCTTCACCTCATTTGCATATTTTCTTGCACAAGAGGGGGTACTCTAGTTGTAGTCTATGGGTACATCTACACTGCAACATTATTTCAAAATAACTAGCATTTCGAAAGAACTTAGTCGGCGTCTACACAGCAGGCAGTTATTTCAAAATAGTGTGAAAATACTGCCAAGCTGGAGGACTTCTTAATCAGACTCCTGTAACCCTCATTGTATGAGGAAAAAGGAAAGTCAGAGGAAGAGTGCTCTATTTCAAAATAAATGTTGTGTAGATGCTCCCTATTTCCAAATATGCCATTTTGAAATAAGATACGCAATTGACGTAGCTCACTTTGCATAGCTTATTTCGAGTTAAGTCTTGCAGTGTAGCTGCAACCTAAATGTCCAGACACAGATCTTACCCTATTAATAAAACACAATAACTACTTGAAATTCTGTTTGTTTTTTTTTAAAATTAACATGTGCTTTAAAGATTAAACGTATTTACAACAAACCCTCAAACTTCATTCCAATGTGGCATTGTTTTTTTTCCAGTTTGATTGGTAATTAAGTTAATTTTCTTATCAGAAGGACATTCCCCCTCCATCACAGTACTTTGATCAATTTTGCATTACCCATTTTATCCAGAATCATAAGTCATGTTAAATGTTTTCTCCTGATGTGATTACAGACACATATTTCTCCCCTGCCATTTACATTTATGAGATTTATGGGACTAACCCTTTTAACATGAATAGGAATGAAGCATTTAAAGCCCAGATTGTGGAAAGGACATTTATTCAGAGAAGAACTTTAATATGTGTTCAAGTCCCATTGAAGTCACAGGTTTGAACATAAGCACAAGTTAAATACTTTCCCAAACAGAGACTAGACATGGTTAATTCCCTTGTATCAGGAATTACCACCCTGATTCAGCAAAGCATGTAAGCATGGTTCTTGACATTATTCACAATCTAGAATACCATTCACTTCAGTGAGATTTGAGCATGTGAGTAAAGTTAATCACACATTTACATGCTTTCCTGGATAAGGAAACATTATGTTCAAGATGTTTAGAATCAGTCTGCTGGTACAGAGAGGAATTTCCTTACTTTCCAGAACACTGGTAGTATTATGGAATACTATAGTGTGGATATTTTATTATTGATTGCACATATCAATTGCAGTTTTGTGGATCTACTGTGCTAGTGCTCTGTGGAAGGGGAGGGCTTGAGTATATCTGGGTTTTGTTGTGATTAAAGGGGTGATTGATTAAAACTGGGAAGCCTTTTGAATAGTTTCCCAGGCCAGTGGATTTTATATTCATTTTATAGTTTTAAAAACAAAAGCAAGTAGGTGACACCCCTTCTTCCCTGTAGTTAGGACTAATACAAGAGTGTAGACTGATGATTATACTCATTTTATGCAGAGGCTAGTGACAGTAAAGAAAGAGCAATGGAGGACTGCGCCTTGTAACTTAGGACCAAATAATAGCAGAGAAGACATGAATGAGACAGTTGTGAGTTAGCAGATAGAAAGCTACTGCACTGTGAACAAGTAGCTTCAAACTTTGCCACTATGGGATTTTTTTTCCACACACCTGCTTCTAACTGTGCATGTGCCAGCATAATAATTCAATCCATGCTTAGTGCTGCCCATTTTGATGCGCAGAGGCAAGCCTCCCCTGAAAGCATTCTCTAGAAGGTGTTATGCTCTCAGCACTACTTGGCTGCGTCTAGACTGGCATGATTTTGCGTAAAAGCAGTTGCTTTTGCACAAAATTGTGTCGCCTGTCTACACTGGCCGCGAGTATTTGCACAAGAGGACACTGACTTTGTAATGTACAAAATCAGTGGTTCTTGCACAAATACTCTAACGCTCCCGCTCAGAGATCAGTCCTCTTGCACAAGTATTCTTGCGCAAGAGGGCCAGTGTAGACAGCAACGTTAATTTCTTGCACAAGAAAGCCCGATGGCTAAAATGGCCATCAGAGCTTTCTTATGCAAGAGAGCGTCTATACTGGCACGGATGCTTTCGCACAAAAGCAAATCTTTTGCGCAAAGGCACTTGCCAGTATAGACATTCTCTTGCGCAAATACTTTTAATGGAAATCATGCCAGTCTAGACAGAGCCCTTCTGTTTTGATTTCGACATGGCATTCTGCTTTGGAGAGAATATCTGCAGACTCTCCTGCTAGGAAAGGACTATTCTTACAAAGTTCACCATTTTGTCAACTGTGCTACGGTGGCCTATGTGCAAAGCCTGTCTCACCCAAATATCTTACTTCTATAGCGAAGAAAGATAGTGAACATTGTAGATGCATAGATTTAAGTTCCCCTCACTTTTTGGTTTACTCCTGTAAAGCTGATCCTTTCCCTCCATCCACCAGGAAAGCAAAAAAACAAAAACAAAAAAAACACCCTCATTTTGTGTTGTTGGGTTTCTTTACTTGCTCTGGCTGGAGTTGCTCCCTTCAGTTCCCTTGCTGGTTGACTCCACTTCTTTTCCCTCACCCTCTAGACCCCTATAGTTCATGGAAGATCAGAAATTTCAAATGGTAAAAGGGCTAATGAAACTTCTACAAGACTGGCATTTTAAGAATTAAAACCTGATATTTTGCTAGGATCTTGATGCTTCTAAGAATTGGATAGGACAAATCAGGCAAAGTCAATCTATCACTGTTAACAGAGGGAGAGACTTTTCCTAAGGAAAAAGGAAAAAAGCTCTTCACTGCAGCATACACTCAGTTTTCTTCATTGCAAATAGAAGCAACAGCCAGAAGGGTCCTAGTTAACTAAGCTCTGATCAGCCTCTGAATTTATAATAAGAATAATATTAAAATACTGCAGATACTCCTTGTTCTCTTAATCCATACCCCAGGGAAAATGGGGTAAGATTGAAATAATACAAAGTAATAATTCAGTTGGGCGAACTACATATTTTATGTATATCAACTATGTTGCATTTTTTTCAGTCCATTCCACCTTGGTGTGAAATATAAACTGTGTGCCTAATATGGGTAGATGCAGTCATGCCTGAATATAAGCCATCTGTTGGCTAAAACTCCACACCAACTGCTAATTTTGTGACTCATGCAAGAACAGGGGTCCAGGAAAAAAGCAGAATTTCAACCCCAATTTAAAGAATTGATGTAAACCTCAAATTTTCTGTCCCATAAAAAAAAAAGGTCAAAACATGCTAAAATATTTTTAGGGATATGTGATTTCTCAAAAGTAATCAAGATCTGTTCTATGAGCCTCCCATGAAGATTGGATTATGGCTTCCTTTGGACATTTTAGTAGTACAGGTTGAACCTCTCTAAGCCTGGGATTTTCTGGTCCAGCAAAATCTGTGGTCCAGTATGTGGGGTGAGGGGGCTCAAGAGATTAGGGCTGTCACTGGGGGGAGGTTCTAGGTACTAGGGCTTTTGGTGGACCAGTAACATTTTATTTGCATATTTCCATTTTGTTGTTATTTGTATAATGAATATGAAAATAAAATATTGCCGGTATGCCAAAATTTGTGAATGGATTTACCGGTCCCCAGTATAAAAATGGTAGGGAACCACTGTTCTAAGAGTAAGCAGTGGAAGTGTTGTTAACACTGCTAGACAATATTGACCTTCTGTAGTTCAGCAAATTCTCTCATTCAGCCATGTGCTGGATTAGAGAGATGCAACTGGTTGAGCATTTCAGATTATTCAAGTGACCCAGTAAATTCATTCCTTTCATATTTTTAATATGAGCCCTTTTCAGGAAAAAGGGAAGAGCTCATTAAATAGGTCTTTTAAAACCTAGATGGATATTCTGCTTTGCAGTCTTTCCTACAGATAACTTGCCACATTTAAGTAGTAGTAGTTCTCTCCACTTTGATTTATTTTGCACTGCTTCTAAAGACAATCCCCTCAAAAGGAGTGTTACCGTCTAAATTAGTTTTGCAAAGATTATATCTGTAACCCATTTAAAATAGACACTATTGTCTTCACCTGAACAAACAGAATTAGGTCACCAGATGTATTAAGTGCACACAACAAATGATTTTTCTTCTGCTCAAACACACAGAAACCAAGAGAAATGTGAAATTCCATGTGGACATTTTTGCGCTTAGAATAAATGAATGCTCATTGTTAGGATGAGGATCTGTATGTTCTCTGAAGCAGCAATCTTAGCAGCAAAACATATCACTGAAAAAAGTTGAAGTAGTACCTTGAAAAATTACAAAATGTAGTCAGCCCAATGAGAATGAAAATTATTCATATTTTTGCCTCAGCATATCAGCATTTACACTTAAAAAACCCCCTTGAAGCTCTGGGATTGAGGAGTGCTGTTCACCTATTAGAAGGGCTGATACTTCACCAGATCTGTGAATGTACCCACCAGGATTGCGGTAGAGACAACACAGAAAAGAAAGACGATGACACTGCTATTAACTAGCCCATCGTGAAATGTAAAATTACTGAGCCAAGCACTTCTAAAGTTGTCAGTAATGTAGGAACATAGGGGTTTTTTGGGAGACACGAAATATATCCAGGGGCTTTAATGGCTATTGAGTTGGAGTACAACTCTAGAAGATAAACTATTGTCAGTGCTGTTATCACTGATACCTGTGGGAAATAATCATCTATGTATATATAATCTAATAATGATAAATCCCTGAGGGACTTTTGAAAACCCCACCCAATATAAATATATGAATAGTTAGAAACAACTATACACTACTGGATTTTTTTTTTCATATGAGACACAGAGCTGAGTTATGGCTCTGATCTCCAGAACTTGCACCAAAATGAATGCAGAATTTTGCTTCTATTCAGGTCACGTGTGCAAACTGTATACGAGCTAAGAAGTCATTTGGGGATAAAACGTTATGTGACAAATTAGGAAGGTAGGAATATAGTGTTAGGAATCAGGCCAACCACTCTCCAGGCTGCCCAACAAGCTTAACTGGCCTGTAGTAGTGAGCTGCCTGAGGGTATGTCTACACTACCACCCTAGTTCGAACTAGGGTGGTTAATGTAGGCAACCGGTGTTGCAAATGAAGCCCGGGATTTGAATTTCCTGGGCTTCATTTGCATATTGCCGGGCGCCGCAATTTTTAAATGTCTGCTAGTTCAGACTCCGTGCCCGGGGCTACACGCGGCACGAACTAGGTAGTTCGGATTAGGCTTCCTATTCTGAACTACCATTACTCCTCGTGGAATGAGGTGTACCGGTAGTTCGGAATAGGAAGCCTAATCTGAACTACCTAGTTCGTGCCGCGTGTAGCCACAGCCATGGAGTCCGAACTAGCGGACATTTAAAAATGGCGGCGCCCGGCAATATGCAAATGAAGCCCGGGAAATTCAAATCCCGGGCTTCATTTGCAACTCCGGTTGCCTACATTAACCACCCTAGTTCGAACTAGGGCGGTAGTGTAGACATACCCTGATTGATTACAGCACATGATTGGTGGGAGGAGTCAGCAGATCTGCTCTTAGGCCCATTAGCAGCAGCTTGGGGGTTGCTCAAAGTATTTGCCCATGGCCGGGCCTGCCAATGGAGCGGTGGGGAAGAGGCAAGGGGGTAATTACTCCAGTGCCTGGCATTTCAAAGGGGCCTGAGGCTCCTGGATATTGTGGTACTGGCAGCAGCGGAACCCCAGATCCTTTAAATCACCACCAGAGCACTGCACCATGTGTTGTGGGTGGCTCTGAGGGCTGGGGAGGGGAGCATGCTGCTGTCCAGGTGGCACTGAGGGCTGCTGCCTCCAACCGCACCCCTTTCACTCAAGACCGTCCCCCACGCACACACACCTTGGTTGGGGGCCAGCAGAATCTGTCGGCTCCCCTGCCCAGGGCTGGGATACTCATGCTTCAGACCAAGCCCTGGCTTTAGATTTGCCAGCTTTGATCTTTGGCACCAGTTTCTGACTTCTGATTTCAGCTCTGACCTTTGACTTTATAATTGGGCCTCTGACCTGGGCTCCTGTTCCTAGCTATAAATCCCCACTCTAACCATGGGGCCTGAAACTTACTTTAACCCCAAGACACCACTGCCTTTGTCCCACTCACTGACATGCAGGTATTTCCATTCTGCCAAACACACCTACAATTTAGTGGTTGACTCAAGCTCATGTATAAGAGTGCTCATCCCTTATCTATACTATGAAGAAATTCTCATTATCAGTTTAGGTTCCTAACCCTTTTCTCAATCCTACCATGCTCTTGGCATCAATTATATCTAGTAGCAATAAGTTCCTACTAGTCACTTTAATGGGGTCACAAAGGGTATTGCTCAGGAAAGAATCTGGCATTACAGCAATGCAACAGCTGAAAGATAAAGACTATTTTCCTTCAGGTTAGAACTTCACTGCTTGTTTGGCTGAGCATATTTTTAAAACTAGTGTGCAATCCAAAAGATATTGATTGAAAACAATTGCAAGGCAAAAACAGAAGAATCTAAAACTTAAATTCTGTGCTGAAAACAGTGATGATGTTCCAGAGAGAATTTTTGTTGTTCATTACTCAAAATTGAGGAGCAGATTCTACATAATGAGTAGTGCCTTATTCTGCATCTAGTTCCACTGAAATCACATTGCATACATTTGAGTGTGCTTCTCCCTCCATCTACTGTATGTCACCAGTCTTTGGAGACAATAAAGCCCAGATTTACAAGGGACTGTGTTACTGTAAGTCTCAGCATTGCAGTGCCTAACTTTTGGGTGCCTAGTAAATCAACAGAGCAAAACTGTGATCCACAAAGCTGAGCAGATGCATGGTAACTTCTATCCTGCAAACTTAAGTGACGAGTGCATTTAGGTGCCTACTGAATTCAGGAGTAGTTTTATGGTCTGCAGATGACCACATCATTGGAATTTAGGCACATAAAATGGGGTTTAGGCACCTAAATACCTTTGGGAATTGGGACATAAATGCTTTGGGACGGCAAAAATAAGATCATAAGAATGGCCATACTGGGTGAGACCAAAAGTCCATTTGGTCAGGAGCCAATACCAGATGCCCCAGCGGGAGGGACCACAACAGGTAATCATCATGTGTTCCCTCTCCTGTCATCCATTTCCAGACAAACAGAGGCTAGGGACACCATTCCTTCCCATCCTGGCTAATAGCCATTGACAGACCTAAACACCATGAATCATGTAGCTCTTTTTTTATCCCTGTTAAAGTCCTAGTCTTCACAACAGCCTCTGGCAAGGAGTTCCACAGGTTGACTGTATGCTGAGTAAAAAACCCCTTCCTTTTATTTATTTTAAACCTGCTCCCTATTAATTTCATTAGGTGACTTCTAGTTTTTTATATTGTGGGAACAGGTAAATAACTTTTCCTTATTCATTTTTTCCATACCAATCATGATTGTATAGACCTCTATCATATCTCCCCTTAATCTCCTCTTTTCTAAGATGAAAATTACAAATCTTTTTAATCTCTCTTCATTAGGGGATCTGTTCCAAACCCCTAATAATTTTTGTTGCCCTTTTCTGAACCTTTTTCAATGTCAACATGTATTTTTTGAGATGAGGCAACCACATATGTATGCTGTATTTAACTTGTGGGAGTACCATGGTTTTATATAAAGGCCATACGATATTCTCTCTTATTCTCTATCCCTTTTTTAATGATTCTTAAGATTCTTTTTGCTTTTTTGACTGCCACGATGACTCCAAGATCTCTCTCTTTGGTAGCTGTAGCTAAATTAGTCCCCATCATACAGTATGTATAATTGGGATTATTTTTCCAATATGCATTACTTTACATTTATCAACATTAAATTTCATTACTTTTTTGTTGCCCAATCATTTATAAAAATGTCTTTGTCTTTCTACAGCACCTAACACAATGAAGCCCTTAGCCAGGCATTCATAGTAGAGATTAATGAACCAAACTCCTTCACTGATTCAGCAAGGTTTAATCCTTCTTTTCCTGCTAGCAAGGACATAACATTGCAGAAGCAGCAGGCTAACTCCTAATGGTTCACTGAACTCTACCCTTCTTGTCCTGCAGTGTTAGCCTGAGTGAGCCTTGCTAATGTAAGAGCCGTCACACAACAAAACAACACTTGACCTTTATAGAGTGTTTGTATTAGCAGCATTAAGTGACTAATTCCCCAGTGCCTTTCTACCTCCAGTGTCAACACCTCTTGAGCTCCAACCAGCACCTCCTGATGCACCAGCTAGCTCAAGTACAAAGCACCACTTAAGTAAAACATGACATGCATCTGACGAAGTTGGTCTTTGCCCACGAAAGCTTATGCTCAAATACATCTGTTAGTCTATAAGGTGCCACAGGCCTCCTAGACACTTTTGCAGATCCACACTAACATGGCTACCCCTCTGATACTTAAGTAAAACTAGAGATCTGTGTGTCTCTGTGGAGTTGGGTTGGGGCAACACTCAAGTTAACAGTGAAGACAAGAGCTGAGATGGAAGTGGGGGTGGTGGTTAATGAGATATAAGATCTGCACATGTTTTAAACAAGATCTCATTGAAGTAACTTGCACGCTTAGTGAATCAGAGGGTTTTCCTTTGATGGGAGGGAAACTCTGCCAAAGGACTTCACTTACCTTCAATAAAATGGAAGAGTTATTGACATGGGCAATTGCTGCACATGCGCAAAACTATAATGAAGACGTGATAATTATAAGCAGTGTCCATGGATGACAGCACTGTATATTAATATGTTGTGATGTTCTCCAGCTGTCATTTCTGTGGTCTAAATTCTTCAATAAGACAACTGCTTCTAACATAGAGCCTGAATGATTGTTTTAATACAATGATGGCTCCTTAGAGGTTCTTTATAATTTGAAACTCTTTAGCTTCCTCATAATAGAAATAGCCAGTTAGTCCTGATATGTTGTTGTACTGGACAAGCCAAACCCTTAGGATATCTGTCGGATGGATACCCATGGAAAACAGGGTGGGATGTGTTACCACGGAGAAACACCCTGTAACCCCCATATTACTTGTCTGTGTATAATTGTGATATTACATATAAAGTGTCTTTGGTGGTTCGAGTCAGCACCATTGACCATGCTTTTTAAAGTCCAGTTGGTGGTGCAGCAGGGGCCCAGGACTAAAGCAGGCTCCCTATCTGCCTGGCTCTGTAAGACTTCCAGAAGTGTCAAGTTCCTGTGGCCTCAACGTGCAGGGGACTCTGCCTGCTGTTTGCATCCCAAGTGCCAGCTCTGCAGCTCTCATTGGTCAAGAAACATGACCAATGGGAGCTGCAGGTGTAGTGCCTGTGAGCATAAGGGTAGCATGGGGAACCTCCTTGTGCTTAGGGCCCACAGGAACTTGGCAGCCACTTGATTGGAGCTGCACTCCACACCCTCTCTCACTTTCTAACCAGTGACCCCAGTCCAGTGTTCCCTCCTGCACCCAAACTCTCTTCTGGGCCTACACCTTGCACTCCCCACACACTCCAGCTCACTGCCCCAACTTTGAGTCCCTCCTACACCCCAAATCCCTCATCCCCAAAGCCCTCAACCCCAGCCAGAGCCTCATCTTCCCCACACCTAAACACTCTTCCCCAGCACAGAGTCCTCTCCCACAATCTGAACCCCTTATTTCTGGAACCACCTGGAGCCCACACTGCCAGCTGCAGCCCTCACCCCTTCTGTACTCCAGTCTCCTGCCTCAGATTGGAGCTCCTTCTCACACTCTGAACCCCTCATTTCTGGCCCCACCCCAGAGCCTGCACTCTCATATGGAACCCTCAGCCCCCTCCCACACTCCAACCTTCTATTCCAGCTCAGTGAAAGTGAGGGGAGAGGGAGCAATGGAGGGAGGGATGTGGCCTTGGAGTAAGAGTGGGGCATGGGCAGGGCCTCTGGAATGGGCAGGGCAGGGTGTTCAGTTTTGGGTAGTCAGAAAGTTGGCAACCTTATTCTGCACTGAGACTCAGGGTGGATCTGAGAAAAGGCCTCTGGTCTCTGGACTCAACTAGACAGACCTTGCTGTAACTTTTGCAGTCTCTGTACTAACATAAAGGATTTTCTGTGTTGTTTTCCAGACAACTAATAGATCCTTCTGATTTACAATTCTCACTATGTTGATAGTCAGCTGCAGAATTCAGTCCATACCTTATAAATACATTGTCCCTCTTGACTGTGTTGATGAGTGTGGTTTTGTAATTAAGAGTCAATAGCAAATAACATTGTGAAGTGAAATATAGAAAGCTGTGAACTCACTTTCGTCAGTGTCACCTGACAAAGACATTTTCCCTCCACCTTATTTAATTGTAAGATTGTACAATAAGTAAAATGCCTGCAGGGGACTAGAAGAAGGTTTTTCCGTGTTGGTCTGCTCTGTACAAGGGTTAATGTGGCCCAGCCAGCGCTTTTCATTCAAATAATGAATGAATTATTGGAAATTGCCAGTCCTTGTTAAACTAGATGTGCAAGATCATTGTACCACATGTAAATATAACTGACTTTTCTGATGGCCATAAGAAACTCTTGCATGTAAATGGATGGTGCTAGCACAAGCAAGAAGTCTGGGCTTACCTCTGTTGTTCACTTTTCCCAGATGGGACTCCATCTAATAGGACTTAACAGAATTGATAATAATCACTACATTTCCATCCATTTCAGTGGTGATAGGATTGAGCCCTTATAGTGTATTTTCATAGGCATGCGCGGCACATTTCATTAGGGTGTGCACCCAAAGAATTTTTTAAAATGCACTTTGACCCCCCCCCATTAGTCACACTCCTGACCCCTGTTAGCCACGCCCCTGGAGGTAACCCTCTCCGGGTAAGATGGGCACATGACCAAAAGTAAAAAGTGTTATGTGACCCCTGACCCAAGGACTTTTCCCACCATCCTCCTACCAAAAGGGATTAGATTGGTCCCCACCAACCTCCCCCATGCAACTATCCTGCAATTGCATTAATCCAATGTGTATGACATTAATGCGGGGGTGGAGAGGCTGGGGGAGGGGGGAAGTGTTCCCTCTAAGAGTTTCCTCCCATGAGCAGAATGAATTTTGTGTTGTGCACCAGTACTGAATTCATGTGACTTGTTTAGAAGTGCCATTGTAGCACACAAGTTATTAATAAATATCTACCTTTCCCCTCTGCTGCCATGTCTCCTCTCCTTGCTCCATCAACTCCCCTGGTGCCTGCTTCCCGCCAATCCCTCACCCTCCTCTGCTGTCCTGACTTCTGCCCTTCTCACTGCCCTCAGCCTTCCTGAGACCTGCCCCCCCTCCACCAGCCCTTCTCTCCCCCCTGTGCTCACTCCTCCAGGAGCCCCACTCTGATCATGTGAGCTACCCCTCCTCTTCCCTTTGTCTAACACCTCCCTCACCTCTCTCATCTGGTGCAGGTCCCTCCCCTGCAGGTGTCTGCCCTTCTGCTTCACCCCCAGAATTCTCTGGCATCTACACCTTCCCTTACCCCTGCAACCTCCTGGTGCCTCCCCCTTCCCTCGTTGCCCCTGCCCCCTTTGCCCTTTTTTCCCTGATGCCCACCTCCTCACCACCCTCTGCCCCCATTCCTCTCATGCCCCTGTGCCCTCACACATGAGTTGCTCCAACCCCTCCTTCCTCATGCCCACCCCTTCTGTCAAGCCTTCTCTCAGCACCTCCCCCTCCAATCCCCAGTGCCCTTACTCTCTCCTCTTCCAGCATCACCCTGTCCCCCATCCCACTGACACCTCCCCTCCTGCCCTTTTCCTCATTGTCTCCACTTCTCCCCTAGCATTTGTGTCTCCTCTACCCTGTCCCTTTGCTGCCTTCCCCTTTCTTCCCCCTCTCCCCTCCCCCTCCGTACAAGCCCCTTCAACCCTTTCCCCTTTCTTCCTCCTCCACCACAAAAGCCTCTTCCTCTCCCACCCCTTCCTCTTATTCCCTCCACCCCTTACCTTCAGCTTCTGCCTTACAGCTTACAGGGGTGGAGTCAGAGCCAGTCCAAGCTGCAGAGCCGGGGAGGGGCACCCCCGGGGCACCGTATGGTGCTGCAGGGCTGGGTGGGGGCACTCCAGGTGCACCGCATGGTGCTGCAGGGTGGGACGCTGTGCGGTGCTGCCAGGACATGTGGGGGCACCTCCAGGGCGCTGCGCGGTGCTGCAGGGCCGGGCGCCGCATCATGCTGCCACGCTGGGCGGGAACGTTCCCGGGTGCCGTGGCCAGGGTGCCGTGTCATGCTGCTGGGGCCACGCGGTGCTGCCAGGCTGGGTGGGGCCCAAGGTGCAAAAATGGCTCAGGCTAGCTGGCCCAAGACATTAGGGTGTGCCTGGGCACACCCGGCACACCCCGTGCACATGCCTATGTTATGCAGACTCAGAAAAGCAGATTAATAGTGGGCAAAATGGTATTTGCAGGTCTCTTGGCTAAATTGTTTTAATTAAGTGATAAAAAGGCACACTTGTTCATCCTTTGTCTATTGGATGAAAAAAAAAACATATGCGGAGGTGTCAGGTCTAGTCCATTCATCCATCCAGGCTTTTGTATTATTGTGTCTCGGTATGTTACAAATTCTAAAAATAAACACAATGAAAGATTTTTCTCTCTAATTAAATATCCCCCCACCCATTCAATTTATTTTGCCTGTTTGAACATTCTTTTACTTGAAACTTCATGGAAAACAAATACTCTAGGTAGCACACCCATAGTCAAAGCAAGTTTATTTTTAAATTCCATTGACTAATATGGATTTTTTCCAAACCCTATTTCACAGTAACAGTGCAGCAGATGAACAGAAGTAGGTAACTATTCAATAATTTATATTAAAGCAGCCAAATTATATCCCAACAATGTTAAAATGAACTAGTGCCACTGTTTCAAGAAGGGTGTTTTCTCCTGGGCCAAGTCAGGTATTGGAGTCCTGGATCATCATTTGATTCAGTAATATATGTTCGTTTGATTAAAGTTAATAAAGCAAAACCAGATTTAGCAAATGGAACGAATGTTCAGAGATAATTTCAGTTAGAATGAATAAGAGACGTGGAGATGTAATTATACGAATCTGCTAAAGACCTCTAGGGTGAAATGAACATGACCACAGAACACTGTACAAGGAAACAGAACAAGCAACAAGACACGACTAGTAATAGGATACTTTAATTACCCAGAAGTAAATTGGGAACAGTCTGTGGTAATACTGCCAATATGTTTATAACAATGTAGAGCTACTGCAGGATTTTCTAAAACCAGTTGGTAAGCAGACAGCATCCAGTGTGTGGGAAACATATAAAGAAAGTACTATTTCAGAGGATGCCACTCCTCATAAAGATTAATATCTTACTGCATGAATAGTACTTTTACATTTCAATGGGACTGGTCACAGAGCATAAAGATCCTGAAAACAGTCAAGCCCTAAATGAAGAGGTGCTGCAGATCTCCATATATTTTCTATAACTTTACATTTACGTTACAAAAAAATTATGACACTGGAGTAATAGTTTTCAGGTCAGACTTGGGAAGAAGTCATAGAAAAGGGAATTTGTCCATCAACTGGCCAGACACGGATATCAACATTGGCAGCTAGGAGAACACTTGTTCACCTGTAATGAATTTTCACTTACAAATATTGAGACAAGACTTAGTAGTGCAATTTTAATCAAGACAGAAAACTTTGATCAATAAAAGGGAGGCTTTTAAAAATCATCAATAACTCATTCATAATTTTTCATCATTTTAGCCTTCTAGCACCATGGCTTATGGCTAGGTTGCGGGGGGTGGGGGGGGGGGTTGGAGGGGGAGAGTGAAGGAGGGTTTGACAGAATGAAGTAATTTCACTATGCATAACAATAGTTAATTTTGCCACTATGGGGATATAAACTGGTTCCTGCAGTGCCAGTTACTGAATAATCACTATTTGTTCTGTTTTAAAACAAACACTGTAAAAACTTGTAAATAGATTATAGTTATTATATTATTGCTTGTGTCTGTTTAAATGTTGTGCAATTATTATTGAAGTTGTTGGGGGCTAAGGTCACTTTCATTATATCAAAGATCACATTCTAATCTCATAATACCTGTTATATTATCCTCTAATGGAATATGTCCCAGTGCAACATATAATATCCAATCAATTCTTATTTTACATAGAATTCGATTTCTGGAACCCAAATTAAATGAAAAATGAAGCTATATTCTGAACAGAGTTTCTATGAAAATGGCATTGTGCAGTTGCATGTTTGTTGTCTCTTAAGGAAACCTGTATCAAATGCTTTCCATTTACAGTGGTTTTGATTGTTTGGATTTGTCTGTTCATTTTCCTAAGTGCTGGGCTTGCAGATGCATCCTGGGTGTCAGAATCAAGCTAGGTTCTTTACGTCTTGCTTAGCAGCAGCAATCAGTGTTCTGCAGGTTGTTGCTTCTGCCCAAATACCATTAAGTTTTCCTGGGGTCCTAATCAGGGCAAGATTACGTCTAAATTACAGACTTCTTTCAGAAGAAACTTTTTTCGGAAGAGAATGTCCAAAAAAACTTCTTCCGAAAGAGAGCATCCACGCTGCAAGAGTGCATCGAAAAAGTGATCTGCTTTTTCAAAAGAAAGCATCCAGACAGAATGGACGCTCTCTCGCATGTAAGCTGTTATTGCTATGAATAGAATGGCCACCAGGGCACCTGTGCTTTTTCCTCTTTCCTCTTCTTCCAAAAGAACTCCCTCTTCCCCATCCACACACACCTTTTTCTGAAAGAACTCTTTTTCAAAAAGGCTTCTTCCTCATAGAATGAGGATTGCCAATGCCAGAAAAACCCTTCTGTTCTTTCAATTTTCTTGTGGAAAAATGCAAGAAGTGTGGACGCTTCTCAAGTTGTGTCAGAAAAACGGCCATTTTTCCAACAAAACTCTGCAGTGTAGACATCCCCCAAGTGGGAAGCACTCCCCACACCAGTGTTCCCTCTAAGGTGCACAGAGCCCAGAGCTCCTGACTGGGCGGGGCTGATTAATCACCTGTGTAGCTGTGCTGTTGCGCAGCTTAGAGGGAACACTGCCCTACACCCTTCACCTGTAGTCCCGTTCCCATTCTGCCCTCTCCACAAGGGACCCCACCCATGCCCCTGCTCCTTTCTTTTCTTTCCCCAAAGTTTCCCTCCTGTTCCACATAGGGCCACCTCATTTTGCTCTATCCAAGATCAGGGAAGATCTATCCTGTCACCCCCATAGCCTCATGCTCCCCCAGCCCTGAGACTGGAGATGCTAGTTCCTCCAGGCCCAGGGCTGCAGTGGGATTCTGATGCGGGGGGAGAGGGGGAAGGGGAGATGAGAGCTTCCGATGCGGATGGGGTTAGGTTCTGCCCCAGTTGCTGTTGGAGATGAAATCTGGGTGCACTAGAGGCTTCCCTTGTAGCCACAAGCTGCTGCAGAGCAGAGGGTCAGGAACACTGAGGACTTTATCCACTGCAGCCTGGAGGGGCTGGAGTCCATAGAGCACTGGGGGGAGTTCCCAGGGTGCCTGAAGATTCCCACACCTGCCCCTGGCTGCTGCCAGAGGGGCTAAAGGTACTAGGGGCTTACCACAGCCAGCTGCTGCAAGGGTTGGGAGGCACTAAGGACTTCCCCTGCCACTGCACCTGCCCTGGCACCCAGCACCGCCACCAGGGCATGAGATCCGAGATCATGGGCATTTCCCTTATCCAGCCAAGGTGAAGCAGGGTCAGATACATGTGGGTTTCTCCCACCACCCACCCAACACTGCTGCTTGGGAGCAGCTTCAGAGCATGTGGATTTTCTTCACATTCTTGGGGTTCTGGGTGTTCCCCCACAGTTGCCCAAAGCCCTTAGGCATGGGCTCCATAGTTGCAGTGGCTAATCTATCACTGACCTTGTAATTTACCAAACCTTGTAATTTACTTGTTGAGGAGGTTTACATTGGAATAGAATCCAGCTCATTTTTTTCCTGAAATTTATGTATTTCTTTATTTAAATATTTTTACCCCACAAATGTGTGTGCTCTGAGGTAAAAAGGTATACAAAGCTCTTATTGTAACCATAAAAAGTATGTATGGTTTTGAATGATCTGAAAAGTAAAGTGTTAACTCATTACTTCTATCCTTTTCCACAGTAGAGCTCTACTTTACAAATCCTGCTAAGATTAGTTCCTCTGCAAATAACATATCGGCATTGAATAAGGCAATTTTTCAATGTAATTTTTTACAGACCCAGTATTAATTTATTTGGATTCATCTGATAAAATACAGTTGAGTAAAATGACAAACTGTTTCAGAGCACTGTATGCATGTGCAAATTATAATTAGCACAAGAATTAGTAATGTAAGCGAATAATCGAGTCACTATCGGCAGGCTGGAAGTGAGTGGGACTTGGCTCCAGGGCCTTGGGAAGAAGCGGCGGGGCTGGGTCTTGCTTTCTTTAACTACGCTTTCACCCAATGCCCATGGCTCTGCCTGTCCTGCTTACACCTTGTAAGCTGAGCTTGGTATCTTTTCAGCCCAGAATTTGCCCCAAAAATGCCCTACTGCATGGACCACTTCTTCTCATGGGATCCTCACAGAGGAAGTGTTAGATGTGCCTCCATGACAGAGACAGCGAAACTCTCTAACCTGTTAACCTTCTAGAAGCACACACTTTATTAAACTTGTACATCCCTGATGATGTACCATGAAAGCAAAACAATTTTAATAACAAAAAGGTATGAATTAAATGATAGCAGGTTAGAGAGAGAAAGGTGGAGATGGTTACAACAAAATAAAAGTGAAAAAATGCATCTAAATCTAAAACTTAATCTCACAAAATACAGTCTTTGTTCAAGGTAATTTCTCTCATCCACTATTTCTTTTGACCCTTTATGGGCTGGTTTGGCCAAGACTCACCAGAAAGATCAAATGGGTCTTCAGGTGAAGGAAAAAGATGGAATCTCTCTCTGTGTTCCTTGTTCCCCAAAGGGATATCTGCCTTACAAATCAAGAAAGCCAAATCAAGAAAAAGGGGATTCAATCTCCTTTGTCTCTCTAAGGTGCAAGGTGTCACCCACATACCTTCCGTGTGTGTCATAATATCACATCTAATAGCATAGAGACCACATATAGAGAGACTAACGAGTCTGTTCTACAGCCTTAGCTAATAACCAGCTAGCTTTTAGCTCTTAGGCTGCGTCTAGACTGGCATGATTTTGCGGAAATACTTTTAACAGAAATTTTTTTCCATTAAAAGTATTTCCGCAAAAGAGCGTCTAGATTGGCACGGATGCTTTTGCGCAAAAGCATCCATGCCCAGTATAGATGTGCTTTTGCGCAAGAAAGCTCCAATGGCCATTTTAGCCATTGGGCTTTCTTGCGCAAAAAATTAAGGTGCCTGTCTACACTGGCCCTCTTGCACAAGTATTCTTGCGCAAGAGGGCTTATCCCTGATCAGGAGCATCAAAGTATTTGCGCAAGAAGCATTGAATTCTTACATTAGAACATCAGTGTTCTTGTGCAAATTCAAGTGGCCAGTGTAGACAGCTGGCAAGTTTTTGCATGAAAGCGGCCACTTTTGCGCAAAATCTTGCCAATCTAGACACACCCATGTAGTAGAGGCTGATGTTGTAAGTGCCAAATGTCCTAAGTTTGATTCCATCTGTTGACATTACACAGACACTGTGTTAACTCTCTGACTCTTGAGTTCACCATCAGAATAATGCCACATGGTTAGCTCAATGGTTTTGTTTGCTGCTATTATGTAAATTGAGTTAAACCCATGTTGCTTTGTCTGGGACAGACCTTTTCATCACTTTCACCTAGGCTAGGCTGTCTGGTCTTAATCAAGATCCTGTAACATCATATAGAGGAAATTCATAGCTTCACATATCATGGTAACACATACTTTTTACACTATTAATAAAGCAGCATGTTGTTAACTTTCATCTGGTACCTTACCAGGCATACTCTGTACACATACAATGGCATGGTCACACTTAACACTGAACTGGGACACTGATTCGATATTATCTTATAGCAAACAAGCACTCACCAGCACTACTTCCTGCAGTGTCCTGGACATCCCAACTTAGTTTTGGCCAGGCTTGGTCATGCCACTTAATCTTGAGGTGATAAGGCTGTAGATCATATTTCTTCTGGTCCCATCCTCATGTAAGATATAGTGATACATTGGGGGGGGGAGGGGCACAGAATCAAGGGTATAATGTGCCTTTATGAGCTACATACCATGGTGACCTGCAGCCACCTGATTAGACTCAATGGGGTTGCTTGGATATAAATGAGGATAGCATGTCCCTGGTCCAGCTATTCTGGAAGAAGGACAGGAGACAGTGGATGTGGTTTAATTAAACCTCAATTTTATTCTAAAATGTTTAGGAGACTCTGGCATATAATGGTGTACAGTACAGGTAATTCCATAATGATTTCAATAAATACCCAGGGGACTTCCATTAGCCCTTCTCCTTCCCCAGTTTGCTTCCCAGCCAGTACACTGCTGGGATCTCACCCTTCTCAACCCTTGAATGAGGGCTAAGGAGGTGAAGTGGATCCATGTCATGTCAGTCACAGGCGCTCCCAACCATCATCAAGTGTAGTGCAGCATGCCCCCCTTGGCAATGAAGATGCATTCGAGTATCTGCCCTCTCAATTTTCAATGGTACTTCCTTGGCCTATTATGGTGACCATGGGTGACGGTGAATCAGGGCTCAGTAACAAAGAGGGAGCCTGAGAAACAGCTACTACATCCAAGGAAGGCGCCAGGTGCAAAATTTTCCACCCCTGACCTGGGGAGGTAGTGATGAAAAATAACAATACAGGATTCTGTCAAGTCCCTGTAACTGGAATGAGCATCTCTAGTGTAGACAAGCCTACAGTGTTTTTACTGTAAATGGGACACACTGATTCAGATACAGGTCAGACCTCAGAAGTACATGTTAACTTTTGAAGCTTAAAATAATGGAAAACCCAACCAAATACAAATACAGAAAATAATTGTTACCTGAAAATTGTCTTTTACTTATAACAATAATAGACGCAACCTCCTGTGTGAAAGGCAATTTTAATTTTTAACAGCAAAGGTATTGTTTGCTTCTTTTGCTTTATGCTGCAAAATTTTTCACCTGCTTCTCAGTATAATGCTTTGTCTTTCCCTGGTGTGATCATACAATTAAGCCACAGTGCACTGTTTTTTGACATCTCTCTGATTTCTATGACAGCAGATTATAAAATCATGTGTAGCGAGAAGGGGAGATGAAAAATGTTGGAGCTAAATGGCATTATCTTCAATATGCAGAAATGACAAAATGTAGGAAGGGAATGCAAAACAGGAGCATTCCTGTGTAGGAAAGATGTTTTATTGTTCATTTTATTTTGCTTCCTTACTATACAAAAATCACAGTGTTTACAGACCTTACTCCTGAAGAAGAGAAAGGGTAAATTATCCATAGTGGTGAAAGGTAAAGTTGCACCTTGCTGCAGACAATGGTCCTAATTCCACAGGAATCTTAAGCAGATGCCTATTTTGAAGAACCATATGCTAGGCACAGGCAGGTGTTTAAGTATCTTGCTGGAATCAGTGCCTAATTGCCCTTCACGTGGCACTCAAAGAAGCAGGAGCACAAAAGAAGGCTGTAGGATGCTAGTTATTTTGAGGGAAAAGAGGGTTAGATTTGCAAAGACATTGTATGTTCATCTTTAGGTGAACTGCAATTCACAAAACTCCTGCTTCAGCTGCTGCCAAATTGTGTCAGCTGCTGTACCTAAACATACTAGACATATATAGGCCCCATTCACAAAGGGGCATTGATGCCTAACTGGAACTTCAGATGACTGAATCTGGGATCAGGCACTACTGGTATACCCAACCCCCCACTCAGCTGTCAATGAACCCCCTGGATGTCTCAAATCACTTAGGGCCCATGTTTATTTTTCAGTTTTCCTTAGACACCCAGGCTTCTGCCTCTCACTCATTGCCTCCCTGTAGGGTTGCTTATTTCCTCTCTGAGAGCAACTTGTGAGATGGGGTAGATAGGTGTTCCTCCCTCTAACTCACTAAGGGGGCAGGTATGCTCTAAAGCCACCTAACCCCCCACAATACAGCTGGGAATAAGAGGAGGTGCTCCCACAAACTTTTTGCCCAGCGACTAGGTTATGCACTCAGGATGTGGGAGATCCCCCTGAATCAAGTCTACTCTCTACTTAATGAGGAGAAGGGATTTGAACAGGGAGCTGCCTCTTCCCCAGTGAATGCCCTAAACATTAGACTATGGGATTTTCTGATGTGGGGCTTCCCCTGTCTCTGCTGAGGAACCTTTTCCACTGTGGATAAATAATTAAATACAATTTGGTACTGAGCAATATGGAGAACTGCTTTCTAGCCTGGTGCTTATAGCATTCAACAGGGAGATCCCATCTTCCTGCTCTAATGACTTTTTCATTATTTATTCTACTGTGAAACCACTTCATCAGGAGAGTCTGAGGAAGACCTCAGAACAGAGGGCTGACACCAAGAGAAGTGAGTGAGCTGAGACAAGTAGAGATAGGCACTTCCCTGCAGCCAACATTTAAGCACCTATCTTTATGAGAGAGATTTAGGATAGACTTCTATCACCAGCATCTCCCACTAATTAGCTTAGCACCAAGATGTAGTAATTCTGGCTTTTGGGAATAACAGTCTAAGGTTCCTTTCTCTCCTTATTCATGGAAAAGGGAACCCAGGCACCTTACTCAAACTTCATGGACTGCAGTGGCAATAGATTGTTCCTAAGCTTTTCTAGACGCCTAGAAGTAAGTGTTACAACACCCAAGCTCCTCCTTAAATCTAACCCAGAGCATTCTTCATGCTTATGGAAGGAAAGTTTGGATTTTGATAGGCCCTGAAATAGAGAACCGATATCTGCCTTGTTCCTCTCAGTCAGTAGCAGAACTGGAAGGCAAAACCTGGCAGATGATGTGTGGACAAAAGGACAAACCATGGGGTAGGCTGTGCTTTTATGGGGAGCTTTGCATGACCCCACCCTGTTCTGAGGTAGAGCCCTGTTAAGAACAGGTGTTTGGGCTTGGTAGAGGGGGATGATCAGAACCAGCAGGGGAGGAATCAGGCAATTGCTTGATAGACCTGGGTTACTATAAAGGCTGAAAGAACACATTAGGGAGAGAGAAGCAATAAGGAGTGGGTTGGTGTTTGTGGTAGGTGAGAGTTCAGATAGGCTGTAGGAAGCCTGCCTCTGGATCAGGAGAAAGATAGCTAGTTTTAAAACTCTGATTTTGTGGTTTGTTGAAGGTTGTTAGAGGTACCATATTTAGTGCTCTGAAGAAAGAATTTGATGGGCCTTAGTGAGGTGTCTAATCCTTCCCTGGTCTGGATGAACAGGTTAGCAGCTATGGGTGTGTCAGGCTCAATAAGAGACACCATTATTAATAAATATCTTTGGCTTATATTGTAACTATGAACAATTCAGTATTCCCTGAAGTTTTGTGCTGGTGAATTCCAATTTAACTGCTGTTATTGAAATAGTATTAATATGTTATTAAAAGCACAGAAAAGAAGGGGAAAGTAGGTAAAGCATATAAAATTAAAAGTATTAAGTAAGGGTTTCATTTTAATAGTCCCTTATTCCCATTAGCTAGAAGGAGTTGAACTTTTTCTCCCATCTCCTTCTTTGAGGTCTTTCAGATAATCCAGTTTTGTTTTGGGGTGGAGATTTTTTTTTTGGGGGGGGAGAAGTGAGTTGAAAGAATCTGGAGCTGTTGCTGTTAAAGTCTGCTATAAAGCACTAAAATGAAACAAAAAAACATACAAGAGGAAATGTAGGGGGAAAACAGCAAAGATAGAAAATACAGCTTCTGTCTCAGGTGCTGACTCTTACTTGCAAACTAACAGCTAGAGAAACATTTTGGCACAGCAGAGTCTTATCAGCCACTCCAAGATATAGCAAATGTTGCCAGCATTTGGGCTGTTTAGTATGCTGCTCTTAGCTGTCTTGCTGACTATTGGCTCAAAACAGTGTTGCAAAAGGTAACTTTAGCCAACTAATCCAGATTCTTCCTGAACACAAGATCAAAGGACAAAGATGGAAAAGAAACAAGATAGAGGAAAAACTGGAACATTAGGGTGGGGCTGAGAGCAGGACTCTAAGACTTTCATCCTAGGTGCTCTTCAGGATTTAGCTAAAGCCAGTGTCCACTATGATATCATTGATTCCTTCTCTCTGTCCCAGCACTCTAAGGATGCCTTTTAGGGTAAGAATGACAAAGTCCTACCACTGGCTGAGTGGGGGGGTCCATTGAGACTGTGGGAGGTAGCCATGAGGATAAAACATCCTCCTTTTAACCTATGCATCCCCAATGATGATGGGCAATCACTCGTTGTGGAGTATAGTCATCTTCCATGGGAGTTTTGGACCCTCAGGTGACTGATAAGGCCAATCCTTGAACCACAAATTCTATTCCAATGACAGCTGTTTCCAGGTACAGCAGGAGGTAGTTGACCATGACTAGAAGCCAGTCTTCCTTTCCTCCTGCACCTCTTGTCCTCTACAGCATATTGGCAGGCAAATTCAAAATGCAGTGAGCCATTGCATAGGGCTTCTCTCCATTTTGAGCAATCCTGGATAAGTGTCAACATCAATGTTGCACTTATTTAAGTTATCCTTTAGCAAGTCCTTACAATGCTTCTGTTGTCCTCCCAAGTTACAGTATCCTTCTTTCAGCTGAGAAAACAGGACCTGTTTTGGGACGTGATGGTCTAATATGCAAAAAATGTAACCAGTCCATCAAAGTTGCTGATGGATGATCATGGCCTTGATATTGGTGGTCTTTACCTCTTTCAGAACACTAATGTTGCTGTCTTGTTCTCCCATTTGATCTTCAAGATCTTGCAGAGGTGACATTGGTCTCGAGGACTGTCAAGTGTTGTCTGTAAGTTGTCCAGGTTTTAGACTCGTACAATAGTGTTGGGAGAATGGGCATATACAACCCTATTTCACTCCTGTTTGTACTTTGAAGGGTTTGCTCCAGGAGCCAATGCTGCTCAGAACAGTCGCTTTCATGTTGTCATGAAGGAACTTTAGGACATTGTTATGTTTATCAGGCGATCCAATCTTCGGAAGGACAGTCCAAAGGCATGGTGATTCACCGAGTCAAAGACTTTATTTAGATCAATAAAAACTATGTACAGTGAGAAGTTTTGCTCCTGAAACTTTTTTCTTGCAGCTGTAGTAGAATGAAGATCATATCCACAGTTATGCAATGTGGGCAGATGACACTCTGACTCCTGTAACACTTCTTCTGATAGGGGCAAAAGATGGGTTGCAAGGACCTATGCCAAAACTTTGCCTGCAGCAGCAAGGAGAAAGATGCTATGACAGTTTTCACAGTCAGCTTTATCCCCTTTCTTAAAAAGGGTAATAATCAAGGCTTCCTCATTTCACTGGGTATCTCCTTCTTATCCAGATTTTAAGGATAAGCAGGTTAAGTTGCTGAACTAACTCGGGTCCAATGTTTTTAAAGATTTCAGTGGGATCCCATCTGGATTTGCTGCCTTGTTGTTCATCTGCTTGATAGCATTTTATACCTCATGCAAATTCAGAAGGTCTCTGAGATCATCCCTAGAAAGTTGTTGGGGGATTTGTCAAGAACATCATCTGCAACCATGGAGTTATGATTAAGATCTTCAAAATGTTCTTCCCAGTGAAAATTAATGGCTTTATTTTCCTTTGAAAGTGTGGTTCCATCCTTAGAGCAAAGGGGATTCATACCTTGACAAGCTGGCCCATAAACTGCCTTAATGGCACTAAAAGAAGTATGTATTATAGATGTCCACAAAATGTTGGAGTTCTTGTACTTTCTCAGTTCACCAGGGCTATGTCTACAGTGGTGGGTTCTTGCGCAAGAATGGCCATTCTTCCACAGAGCATCCACACTGCCCGCCTGCTCTTGCGAAAGAAGATTTACAGTAAAGTGTGGGAAGAGAGGGCTTCTTGTACAAGAGCTATGCTCTTTTCTAACAAGTGTAAGCCCTCTTGCTCAAGAGCTCTTGTTCAAGAGGGCAGTATGGACATGTGGCAGGGGTTTCTTGCAGAAGAAAGCCCTATGACTAAAATGGTCATCAAAGCTTTACTGAGCAAGAGAGTGTCCACACTGCCATGGACGCTGTTGCACAAAAGCACCTGGCAATGTTGACGTGTTCTTGCACAAGAGTTCTTGCACAAGAACCCTTGCACAATATGTTCTTGTGCAAGAACCCGCCAGTGTTGACATTGCTCATTTGTTCTTGAGTTCTCTGGGTTTGTTGGACTTCCACCCTTGTCTTAGCATAGGCTTCTCTTTGTATTGGAATTTATATCATACTGCCAATCATGAAATGCCATTTCCTTCTTAATGATAAGTTGCTTGATTTTAACATCATTCTCATCAAACTAGTCCTCATGCTTTCTGGTGTGGTAGCCTATGGTTTCCTCATAGGTATTGATTATTACTGCTTTTAGCTGACTCTAATATTCATCTATTTCTTCCAGAAACTCTGATGGAAACTTTCCCTAACTCCCATTTAGATACACAACATCCATGAAATGGTGGCTTCTACCCTTAGCAGAAGAGCCATAACCAATCAAACCAAACTAGAGTCTACACTAATTCAGAAAGATTGGGCCTAATTAGGCTTTGCAGATAAGTGCAGAGCAGGCCCAGAAAGCTGACAGAGGGACACTAAGTATGAAGTTGAAGATAGAGGTTTGAGATAATATTTTGACTTTTTTTTTCTTTCCCTAAAGGAAGAGACAGAATAACATAAACTAAAGCTGGTGTCTTTGATTTTCCAAAGTTTTTTTTCTTGACGATCTTTATTTCAAAGTTTAAAGAAATTTCTAGACTATTCACCACATGTTTATCTGCATTAACTCACAATGAAAGCAATTCTCACATCATACATAGAGGAGTGCTCAGGAGGAAATGCACAAGAATAAAAAAGTCTTTGAAGAGCTTTATCACGAATATGCCTCTTACTGTGCTAAACTGTGAATTCCCTGCAGGTGGTTTTGGTTTTTGGTTTGGAGGGTTTTCATATCCCTAAGCCATGCAATACACACCCAATGCTGGCTGAACGTGAATAGTACATATGTGAAACAAGGAGATTTGAGCTACACTGAACCTAGATAAATCTAAACCTGATTGCTGGTGGAAATTAACATTGTGTAAAACAAAGTTCTATGCACATAGCTTTTTTTCTGTAGTTCTACAATGTCCCAGTAGAGAGAGCGCACAATTTATGTGTCTCCAGAGTTCTGTAGTCTGTAGTAAATAATGCTAGTTGAAAATCAGAAAAAAAGAAATCAGCATTTAAAACCTTTTAGACCTCATGCAACTGGATATAAATGAAACATGAGAGATTTTAAATCAGAGATCCATACTGCTCCCAAAAATCTGTAAGGCCAGGAACTATTGAAGAACTTGGATTTTTTCCATTCTATGTTCTCCTTGTAACTGATACTACACAATAAGAAGTTCACTGACCTGAGTTGATTGTTCATGATTTATTTTATGGTGATCTACAAACACTGTAATTTGCGAATGAACTAATTGGAAATTGTTGGAAACACTCCACATCCCCTTGCACTTTAAAAACAAACAAACAAATGGAATGCCATAGATTTTTATCTGGGGAAAAGAGGGACTTTGGATACAATATTAAAATGCATCAAGTGTACTGAAACCAGATTAAAGTAAATAAAGGCCTGGATGCTGCACAGCTGGACTCATCCAAAACTATTAACTATTAATCTGGGTTTGAATAGGAACTGGGAGGGTGCCTCTTGTCTGCAGGGTTTTTTCAGAAAAATAGCCATTTTTCCGAAAACTTTACTTGTGTCCGCACTGCTATTGTGTTCTTTTGAAAGAAAATCAAAAGAAAGCAGGGGGTTTTCTGACATTGGTAAACCTCATTCTACAAGGAAGAATGACTTTTCCAAAAGAGCTCTTTAGGAAAAAGGTGTATGTGAATGTAGAAGAGGGAGTTTTTTCAAAAGAAGAGGCCTCCAGGAAAAAGCACAGGTGCCCTGGTGGCTACTCCATCCATAGTAATCACAGCTTACATGCGAGAGTGTCCAATGAGTGAGGACGCTCTCTTTTGGAAGAAGTTTTTTGGAAGATCTCTTCCAAAAAAGCTTCTTTCGAAAGAAGCCTGCAGTCTAGATGTACCCAGAATGGCTGGCTCACGATACAATCAATCTCCCTCCTTCCTTTGTATTCAGACCTCTTCATCAACTGTTGGCAGTGGGCCATGTCATGATTATGAGGGTTAGCCAGCAGCCTGGGGATTAAGGGGTTAACTACACCTAGCCAGGTGGAGTGACGAATAAGAATGTAGGTGGAACTTTTCAAACTGGGACAAAGGAATTTGGGTTTTTTTCTCTTCTCCCTTTTGTCTCTCAGAGAGTTCTCTGCAGCTACAGAGAGGGACAAGCATGTCTCTCTCTCTCTCCAAGGCACCATTCTTCATTTTCTGTAAGTAGGGTGAAGTTTAGGCAGTTTCGTTAGGTTTTATTGTTTTAAGGATTGGGTATGGGATCTGAGATCAGGCACTGTTTAAAAGATGTTTTGGCTTTTCATTGTAACTAAGTTCTAGGCCCATGGAGTTTCTCCATGAGTATATTTTGTTACCTTCCTATCTAGTCATTATGGTTGCAACAGGAATATTGTTGTAATAATAAAAGTTTTTTCTTTTCTTTTTATTAACCTGGCAGTGGGGGAGGTCTCTGATCTTCCCCCAGAGGAGTCTGTGTGTTTTCCAGAAGTGGGGGCCAGCAAGTGTACCCCAAAGCCTTATCTACCAGGCTTTGGTATAAAAATTCCCCCAAAATCTTAAAAACCTAGATCTTGGGAATAAAACTTCCGCTGCCACCACCCAAATGTTGCTAAAGAAACCAGGGGAAAGATCATTTGGGAAATCTCACCCCTAAAATAAAAATCAAGGCACACAATTAACCACTGCCAGGTTAATAAAAAGAAAAGAAAGAACTTTTATTATTACAACAATATTCCTGTTGCAACCATAATGACTAGATAGGAAGGTAACAAAATATACTCATGGAGAAACTCCATGGGCCTAGAACTTAGTTACAAAGAAAAGCCAAAACATCTTTTAAACAGTGCCAGATCTCAGATCCCATACCCAATCCTTAAAACAATAAAACCTAACGAAACTGCCTAAACTTCACCCTACTTACAGAAAATGAAGAATGGTGCCTTGGAGAGAGAGAGAGACATGCTTGTCCCTCTCTGTAGCTGCAGAGAACTCTGAGAGACAAAAGGGAGAAGAGAAAAAAACCCAAATTCCTTTGTCCCAGTTTGAAAAGTCTCACCTACATTCTTATTGGTCACTCCACCTGGCTAGGTGTAGTTAACCCCTTAATCCCCAGGCTGCTGGCTAACCCTCATAATCATGACATTCCCAAGATCTAGGTTTTTAAGATTTTGGGGGAATTTTTATACCAAAGCCTGGTAGATAAGGCTTTGGGGTACACTTGCTGGCCCCCACTTCTGCATTTATCATGCCAGAGTGGGGAAGGAGCCATGACAGGCCACATCCACAGTGACTGAATTGGCCTTGTCAGAACTAATCCTCCACTTGAAAAGGTAACTCCCTTCTTTCCATGTGCTAGTATATTTATGCCTGCCTCTCTAATTTACACTCTATGCATCTGATGAAGTGGGTCTTAACTTTAATGGGCTATGTCAAAATAAACTTGTTAAGCTTTAAGGTGCCACAGGATTTCTTGTTGTTTGGGCTTTTTTTGCTGACCCCTGAGGTACTCTAAAAACGTACATTGATATAACAGTGTTTGTTCTGGAGTATAGAAAACCCATATCCCTGAGAATGCGGTTATACTGACAAAACTTCAGGTGTCATCAGTGCTAGGCCAATGGTATGGTGATTCTCATTGGCCTAGCTGCAATGTTTTGGGTAGCTCGAGTAGGAGTATCTATGCCAACAGGTACTCCTGCACCACAGGTTATGTCCTCACTAAGTGCTACAACAGGGCAGCTGTACCACTACAGTGCTGTAAGTGGAGACAAGTCCTCAGTCAGGAACTATAGGTTGAATCTCTCTAGACTGGCACCCTTGAGACCTGACCAGTGCCAAACTAGAAAATTTGTTGAACCACAGGAGGTCAATATTGCCTAGCAATATTGCCAACACTTCCACTATTTACTGGGCTCTTAGAAGACATTTAGCGGTAAATTAGAGCTAAATAACAGCACAGAACACTGAGAGCCAGAACTGGTGGCTGAAAACAAACTTTATGGGACTGCAGGAAACTTGGCCACACCTATGATAAGTGGACATCCAGCTAATTAAAATCATGCCGTACTATGGATGTTGCTGGACCAGAGAGTGCCAGACAAGAGAGGCTCAACCTGTACATACTTTCTATGTATCTTATGCCATATTCAGCATTTTTTTTAAACTGCAAATTGTTTTACATACTTGTCTAGTATCTTGTTCTTGGAGATGATACTGAAACATAAAGGCTACGTCTAGACTGGCCCCTAATTCCGGAAAAGTCATGCAAAGCAGGTAAGTCAGAATAGGGAAATCTGCGGGGGATTTAAATAAACATGTCCGCCGCTTTTTTTCCGGCTTGGGGAAAAGCCGGAAAAAAGCATCTAGACTGGCGCGATCCTCCGGAATAAAGCCCTTTTCTGGAGGATCTCTTATTCCTACTTGAAAGGGCTTTATTCTGGAGGATCGCGCCAGTCTAGACGCTTTTTTCTGGCTTTTCCCCAAGCCGGAAAAAAAGCGGCGGACATGTTTATTTAAATCCCCCGTGGATTTCCCTATTCTGACTTACCTGCTTTGCATGACTTTTCCAGAATTAGGGGCCAGTCTAGACGTAGCCAAACACTAAAAGGGCCAAATCCTAAGTTGGTGTAAAATACAGTTAGTGGTGCTACTTGAGTCTACACCAGCTGAGGATCTGACCTTCAATTAATATTTGATGTAGCTGATGTTTTTCCAGGAAAAGTTCATCAGACATGTTATATGGAGTTATAAAGTTAATATAAAAAGCAGATGAGGAGAAATTGAAAGGGACAGTCAAAAGAGGAGAGATAAGAGATAAACATAGATGGAGCTGGTGATGTATGGGCACTGCTAACAGGCTGTTCCAGATGCCAGGAGCTGCTGAGAAGAAGAGTGCGTTGCTAGCACTGGAGCAGCTGCATGAAGAGACAGACGCCTACATGAGTGAACTGAAATGGTGAGGGGATGGCTGTATATCTGAAATATCTCCACATCCGTTTTCCCTCCAGACTATGCTTCAGTGGAACACCTAGTGGTGACAGAAAATGGAGAGCATAATAAGATCATTATTTCTTAGACTATCATGCATTCTCCATGCTGGTCTTTATGATAGGTTGATGGGCGAAGAGGTTATATTCAGCAAAATTTTTATTTCAGAGTATTAAGTCTGGGTCAGAGAAAAGTCAAACAACATTTTAAATTTTCCTGGTCTTAAACATGACATGGTGAATTACAAAGAGCTGCATTTGTTCTTGGCCCATATCAGCATCTACTCTGGGTTGCAAACTTTTTTTAACTTTGACTTATTCTGGCCATATTAAAAAGGAATGGATTGCCTAAAACAATATGGATCTCCAAATAGTTTATATGGTGTTGATAACAATTGAATATTACATATCTATGTAAGGCAATCAGAATACCAAATGCTGCTAAACATAGGTAACTCATAATAGAGGGTATCTTTCAAATGCCATTGAAACCCATAATATTCTTTCAGTTCACTTCTGTTGGCTTTGAATCAAGCCCGATCTACCTAATATCAAGTGCTGGCTGCCTGTCATGTCCCTGATAAGAAGTTGTGGAAAGATTTCCAACTTCCCTACATCCTCTCTATATAGAAACCATTTGTACAGCTGTATTACTTCATTTTTCTACTGTCATACGTATCATATGGTTAATTTTTTTTAAAAAAAAATGTGTAAATGTCCAGTTTTAGCTAAGTGCTCATGATCCATTTACTGGAAATCTGTGGCCATTTATGTATGTTACATTCTTCTGCTTTAGCTCATTCTTATGTATGCTACATTCTTCTGCTTTAGCTCATGTTGAGTAGCATCTTAGTCGGAGTGCAATACTATCAATGAACACTTCTTGCAAACCATGGCTCTTGATATGTTAGTTTTGCACAAAAATCAAACCTTTTTTACAAAGTACATTTTTTTAAAAAGGAAAACACTGTTTGTTTTGTAGTTTCATTCCTGCTAGTCCACTGCTTGAAAGGTTATCAGGTTAGGAAGAAATTCTTTCGCTCCCAAGGTATCTCTTTTAAGGAATATTGCCTTTCTAAAATCTATGGCAAACATTGGACACAAGTATAATCTTTCAGTTATATGCAGTTCTGCAGTGGATGGCATTCTCTTTCCCACAGAGGATTCTCTACAAAATTACCCTCCGCAACCCACTTATTGTGAGTCATTATAAAGAAACGGTGTCATTGTCACATAAATTGCCTTCTTATTATTGTTCTTTCAGGATTGTTTTTATCATAAAATGAGCCACTTTAATCTTGTTTTGGGTAATCCTGTTTACCAGAGAGTCTTTACACAAAACAGTAAGTTTTGTTTTTCCTTCAAGTGTTTGTCATCTTGGATTCAAATTGCAACTAATTAAAGATACAGCCTGACTCTAGGGGTGTGTCTAGACTACACCTCTCTGTCTACAGAAAGATGTAGATTAGGCTCATCGAAATTGCTAATGAAGCAGGGATTTAACTATCCCATGCCTCATTATCATAAAAATGGCCGCTACTTTTTTTGAAACTGAGCTTTTAAAAAAGAAAAATGGCAGTCTAGATGCGGATCTATTGAAAATAAAGCTTTTTACGATAGATCCTGTAAAGATCATTTTTTGAGGAATACAGGATCTGTCAAAAAAGGCTTTATTTTCAACAGATCCGCGTCTAGACTGCTATTTTTTTTAACTGATTCGAAAACAGTGATAGCCATGTTTATGCTAATGAGGCATGGGATATTTAAATCCCTGGTTCATTAGCAATTTCGATGTGCTTGATTTGCATCCCTCTGTTGACAGAGAGGTGTAGTCTAGACAAAGTCTAGCTGCTAATCTTTATATTGAAAATACCTACTTTAAGCAATAGACCAAATATCTTCCTGAAGACATTCTAAGCTGAAGAAAACTTTACTAGCATAAATAACTAAATTCCCTATCAACACAAAGTTTAGACAGTGTCTGAGTCTAGCAATCAGATGACATTTTATGTCCATTATCATTGATGTAAAGTATATTAATGGTGTTATAAAGTAGCATTTCCCAGTATTTTCTCAAAACTCTCTTGTTAGGTCTACCCATAAATTTCTCATAAGCTATAAATATTCAGGAAGGGAAACCAGTTACCATATAATGACTTCTAATAGGCACTATGAATGAATTCTATACTGTGTAATAGCCAGACACCTATGAAAAATGGCCATAGGATGTAATCTATATATTATACATGAAAGAGCTTACTGGATCTGCAAAGAATACATTTTTTTCTGTGCAGATGGAAAAGTAAAAGGACGCATGTAACAAAGATTTTCTTCCAATTAAGAAATGTACAATACTGGTCCATCTTATTCAGCAATCAGAATAGTAATTACTTTTGCACTTACTGAATTGTAAGACTTTCATAAAGCTCAACTAGTAAGGGATGGATCATTTTATGGTTACCTGTTCTGTTCATTCCCTCTTGGGCACTTGGCATTGGCCACTGTCAGAAGACAGGCTGCTGGGCTAGATGGACCTCTGGTCTGACGAATTATCACCATTCTTATGACACTCTGTAGACTCTTCCCATGAGGTACTACAGAGGGATGTTCTATGGGATTAGGTGCAATGGGCCCGATTGTTATATATGTGGCAGTGGTCTCCCTATATGCTCTTCTTAAACTCTCTCTCCCTTAACAAAGATTCTATGTGTTTCATGGGGCAAATTCTGAACTCTGATCCCAATCCCTGCACAGAGACTTAGTGTACAGGAGTTGCAAAAAAGCTGCCACCTCCCTGCTCTATACCCACTGCTTCAATCTTAAGCCTTGTCTTCACTTCCAGGACGACGAGCACTCTGGAGATCAATCTTCCCGCATTCAATTTAGTGGGTCTAGTAAGGACCCACTAAATCGAACACTGAGGGCACCCCCATCAATCTCTGAACTCCTCGCAGTTGCAAGGAGTAAGGGAGATCAATGGGAGAGTTTCTTCCGTTGACCTCCTATTGTAGGGCTTCCCAAGAAAATGGATACAAGGTATGTTGACTCCAGCTACGCAATTCTCCTAGCTGCAGTTGTGTATCTTGTATCAATTTTTCTCTGCCAGTATAGACATGGCCTTAGTTATTCAAGGACTATTTTGACTGTTGTCAGGGTTGTTCCCCAACTCTAGCACTCTGAGTGCAGAGGGTGGGGGCCCGCAAGAGACTTTAAAAAAATTCTTTGCCTCTATAGGCTTCTGCTTAAAAGCTCCCCAAAGTCACAGATTCCCTGGCTTTTGGTGGTAGCTGTCACCACCAAATGAAACAAAAGAAACTCCTTCCTTCTCGACAACACGCCTTCTATCCATCACAACTCTGAACCTCTATGCTGGGGAGAAAGCTGACTCAGAATTCCTGCTGTTCTGTAGAAATTAGTAGTTTCTTTCTGTGGCTGCAGTGCATCAGCTTGTCCTCAATGATAATAGGAAGAAAACATGTTCTGCATAGGAGTGATGAAAATTCTGTGCCTCGTGAATTCATCATAAGGTGATCAATCGTATATTTGTATGGAGGTTGGAAGGCTTTTTCCACTCTATTCTTGGAGTTATCTGTTTGTGTAAGCAATCATCAACAGTTTAAAGACTATGGGCTAGATCCTCAGAGGGTGTAAATCAGCATAGATCCGTTGATTTCAATTGTTTCTATTGCCTTATGCTTAGCTGAGAATCTAGCCCCATATGTGAAAGGTTGGCCATGGAGAGTCATGTCAAGGTTTTAGAAAAATGCTTACCGGGATTTGAATCAAAATAATGAGCATTCTAGAAGGCCTATAAAAAGAACTGAATTCTTTTAAAATTTATAGGAACCCTTTATCTTTCAAAGTCCTCTGAAAATGAATGCTTGAAAGATTGTAACATTCAGACAGCATTCAGATGTTTTAGAGCTATGGAATGACTTTTAATCTTTATCAAATGTTATGTTTAAAATACTATTTTAAAAAACCTACAGAAATAAGTAATTATATGTAATAAGCAATAAATGTAATTTCCACTACATGAATCTGATGAAGTGGGTCTTTGCCCATGAAAGTTTATGCTTATTCTCCAATAAATCTGTTAGGGTATGTCTATACTTGCACACTAGTTCGAACTAGGAATATAATCACATTTCACTTACAGAACTGTTAACATTGCAAAGAATAGACAATTTTTTTTCAGATAATCTCTGAGAATTATGAAATGCTGAGACACTTATCAAACTGCCTTGTATAGCTGAGTATAATATCAAATTTTAACTTATTAAATTGAAAAGTGCAAAGTTGTACAAAAACCCACACTTAATCAATGAATTGCCATTTTGTTCACATTGTCATTAAAAAGTCTTGAGTCAATATATCCTCTTATGAACTCTCTGTGCCCTATAAATTTTCTGATTTACTGGGTGTTGTGCATTGCTCATGTGCAGAGAAAGCAATAAAAATTGTGGTTATTAGTCACTATTCTCCTCCTTTTCTGTTTTGAGTCATTAACATCAATTACTAACCACTGCATTGTCAATTAAGACTATCCAATGCTGCTATTCATTGCTAATGTGCTAATTGTCATCAATTTACTGCTTCAATTATATGGTCATACACTTGCCTCAAGGTATATTATCTTCCTATACTGCTGTTGAGGAGATAGTCTACTCAGTGTTTCAATGTAAAAAGGAAAGGAAAGGAAAGGAAAGGAAAGGAAAGGAAAGGAAAGGAAAGGAAAGGACCGGGGGGGGGGAGAATGACTGAATGAAGCAACTATAGTGTACTAGAAGATTTTCTAGATGTTGCTCAGGTCCTTAACCAATTAATTTTTATTTTTGAAAATAAAGTGCAAATGTACACTCTTCAATTAAATTATTTCTCTGGGGTGAGGCTAGGGAGGAGGGATTCAGTGTGCAGGCTGCCCTTCAGGGAGAGAGGACTACTCCAGCCCTTCATGACCACAGCAGCTTGGCACCGGGAGAGAAGCACCTTTCCATAACTGCTGCAGCTCCAGTGGGCACAGCTGAGGCTGGTTGGGACAGGTCCCAGGTTCGTCTGTCCCCTGTGCTCCCCAGCCAGAGTGAGAAAAGCAGCAAACCATGCACTTTTTCTCACTTCCTGACGATGGCGAATAGTAAGCAATATTTCTGTATGAATCTGGGAGGAGATTCAGCCCTCCCTGACCTCCCTAAAGTGTGCCTGGAAGGTGGGAGGCATGAGGCTGGGACGCTGGGGCAATGCTGGACGGGGGCGGGGAGGGAGCCAGCCAGACCAGTTCACTTGCTTCATGATTCTTTTTTTCTGCATGGTTTTATGTGAAGTAGTCCCATTCCAGGCACAGCCCATTTTCCTGGCACTCTTACTTTGCTTTAAGCTATGATAAAAGGAATCTGTGCACCACATTTTGTTGGTCCTAGCTCTTACCATTTAGGAGGAGTTCTTGAACAAACAGACAATCAGACAGACTTTCTCAAATATACAGTAGAAGATTCCAATTTATGTTTACAGATTTTTATTGTATTTAAGGTAATTGAATTTGAGAAAAAGAACTTATTTTTATTGAGGAATTTTAAGACTTCCAAATCATTCTTGAGAATTCCAAGGAAACACACGTTTGATCTACAGTATAATTAGATTCATAGGACCCTTCAATCTATAGCTGTGTGTGCCTTGCTGACTAATTATATCTGATTGCCTGGTGCAGGATGCACTTTCAAATCATCCTTGAATTACTAATGTTGTGCTTGCTCTGACATAGCTGATGAGGAGGAATATGAGTGGTCACTGTAAAATACAGTGTGCTGTGGTCCATTTGCAAAGCAATTGCTGTTTCCTTTTAAATAGAAGTAGGGTCCTACCAAATTCAAAGTCCACTTTCATCAATTTCACAGTCATGGGATGTTAACATTTGTAGATTTCATTATTTCAGCTATTTAATTCTGAAGTTTCATGGTATTACAATTGTAGGGATAGTGACCTAAAAAGGAGTTATGTGTGTGTGTGTGGCAGGGGGATTGTGGTATTGATACCCTGTCCTCTGTGCTGCTGTTGACAATGCTGCTGCTTTCAAAACTGGGCAGTCAGAGAGCCGTGGTTGCTGGTTGAGAGACCAGCTCTGAAAGCAGAGCCCCTGCCGGCAATAAGGACGGCATGGCATGCTATTGCCATCCTTAGTTCTGTGCTGCTGCTGGTAGGATATTTCCTTCAGAGCTGGGCGTACAGCCAACAGCCTCCATTCTCCAGCCACTCAGCTTGGAAGGCAAGACAGAAGTGCAGGTAGTAACACTGTGATCCCCTTAAAATACCTCTATGACACCACTGCAGCCCCCTTGTGGGTGAAGACTCCCAACATGAGAAACAGTGGTTTCCCTTATGAAATCTATACAGTGTCGGATAAAAGCACACAAAAGAACTGTATTTCACAGAGGGAGACTGTATTTCATGGTCCATTTTCATGGCTGTGAATTTCATGGGGCCCAAGTTAGAAAAAAAACTTACAATATAGATGCATGTGATGGGATTCACAAAGGGTCTGTGGCATTGGAATGCTGATCATCCACAGTGCCTGAATTTTAGGGAACTGGAGAAACACAGGAACAACAATGTGATATACAAAATCTGAGTTTGGAGTCCTCGCTTTCTGTACAATGAATGGGGGAAGGGAAAGACACCTTAGAATGATATCCACAAAAAGTCAGCATGATCTGAACAGGGGACTCCTATCTCCCCCTATGACAGAGATGGAGCATTTGAACCTGGGTGCATGCTCTAGTCACTGGATGGTGAAGGACAATGATGATTAGTGGCACCTCCTCCTCTGGACTCACTTTGAACCAGGCTCCATACAGTGGGTGGCCTCTGTGGATCAGATCCTGCACAAGGCTGGGGCAGCTAAATGCCAGCGATGTCCTTGTTTGTGAATCCCCTTGGGGCTTAGGTGTGAGGATGCTGAGATGGGTTCAGCAGTGCACAAACTCAGAGGCCAAAGCAGAGGTGTCTAGGGAACTTTTACCCTTTAAAACGTAAATACTCAAGTATGTTTAGGCACCTACAGGGTTTAACTGGAGTTCTGTGGAGCTTAAATCTGGGAGTTGGGTGTCTAAACCCAAGACTAGCCCCTGTAACAGTGTAGGTGTTCCTGCTTGGGTTGGAGCCATGCTTGGAGACTCTTTGGCTTGGCTAGATTTCAGAGCCCAGGCTCCAGCTTGAGCAGGGACATCTTCATTACTATTTCTAGTCCCATAGTATGAACCCTTTTGATCTGAGTCTGAGACTCACTGCTCATAGGGGGTTGAGTTTTTACAGGGTAGATGGGCCTTGAGTACCTTTGTGAATCCGGACCTTTTTTTTTTTTCCTAATTCATTTCTTTTATTTGTCTTGAACAGAGGTGTCCAAGACTGCCCCTGGCCTTTCCTCTTGAACAAAGCCAAACTGTAACAACTAAGACACCTGAGTTGTGCTTTTCTTGACCCCATTTCCTCAGGCTGTCCCTTTCTCCTACCTGTGGTCACATCTATGCTTAAAATACATCGATGCTGCTGCAGTGATGTAACACTTCAATGAGAACGTTGACACCAATAGATGAACTCTTGCCTGCCATCAACACAATCAATCCAACTTCCTCCAGGAGGCAGTAGCTATGTCTGTGGGAGAAGCTCTCCTGTCAATATAGCATTGTCTGCGCAGGCTTAGGTTGGAATAACTACTGAACTCTTGGGCGTGGATTTCCCCTTAACCTTCCTTTTGGGCAGATGCCCAATGACACAAAGGAACCTTACACAGATGAGACTATAACTAGTGTTCACTAGAATTTGCTCCTTTGCTAGTCCCCATGGATTAAAAAAAAAGAAAAGAAAATGCTTGACATACACATTCCTATTAAATTCACCCATCTCTTATGAGATGAATCTGGCTTGGTCTACACTATGGAAATGGGTTGATATTAGGTATCTTACGTCAACTGGTTATGTCAGCGTACACCCTATCTCCCGGTTCCCACCAATGTAAGTACCTGACTACCCCAATTCCACCACTACGAGAGGCACAAGACTCACATTGGTGTAGTTAGGGTGATTCAGTGTATGTTACTGACATCAGCAGTTGGCTATTTCCTTGTCCACATTGGAGTCAGGCAACTGACGTGACAGTACAGCTTTCTTCCCTGGGCAGGGAGTGGGGCTCCAGCAAGAGCACTGCTGCTCCATGAACTCCTTTCTCCCAGCCTGGCTATACTCTCCCTGTTCCCCACTTGGAGCCAGGCTACCCCTTAGTTCTTAGCTCCTGCAGCACAGCCAGGGCCATCTTGAGGGGGTTGCAGGGCCACATGCAACCTTCCCCCCCATCCCTCCCCAGTGGCCTAGTTGCAGAATCTAGGGCAACCCCCCCCTCGCCTTCTGCCACCACCAAGAAGTCGAGCACAGAAGGCCAGGAAGGGACAGTATAGCATTGCAGAGCAGGCTGGGCCGCTCCAGTTCCTGCCACCATGATGAGTTGGGGGGAGGTGCAATCACTGTTGCCATGGCACCAGGCTTTCAGCCTCAGTTAATCCCCTGGGTCCCATCCATAGAATAGTTGGGGCAGCCTCCACAGAGCCCCCCCAAAAGCACAGGGCTTGGGGTGGCTGCCCCAAACCATTCTATAGACAGGATGGCAATAAGCACAGCTGCTACCTCTGTACCATGCTCCCAATTCCAAGCCGTTACTCCAGGAGTAATAAGCCAACCTAACATAGGTCGACTTTGGTTTCTCGTGTAGACCTGTCTCTAGAGAGAGACACCAGTGTTTCTCATAGGATCTCTGAGGTAACATGATCCAAAAGGACTAAAGCAACGTTAAAGCACGTGTAGAATGAGATTTTATTGTATATAATTCAAATGAAATATTTAAAAGAAATATTTACTGGGTCTGGTCAAACATTTTCCATCACAACTGCTTTTTGATGGCAAATCAGGTTTAGATTAAACATCGTTATTTGCAAAGAGTGTTTTCCATTGAGAATATTGAGGGTTTGCCTTCAAAAAGGCCAACCAAAATATTTTTGGCATAAATCAGAATACTTCAATTCTGATATGATGCTTCATTGGGGTTTGTAATATGGCTGCCTCAGATGCTCATTCCTCTATGAGCTAGACTGTGCAGCCAGACTTCATCTCCCATGTTGTGCTCTGGCCAGAAGGCTCCACATTTAGCCTGTCTTCCCTCACCAAAAAAGGGAACTGTGGTGCATCCTAGTACATGAATCTGATTTTGGAGCACATAAGCATGAAGCACTCAGAATACAATTCCTGTGGGACACTATGCCAGAATTTCCAAATAGAAATATTCAAGCTGTCATTCAAAATATTGAGGAGTCCAGTGGCATCTTAAAGATTAACCAATTTATTTGGGCATAAACTTTCATGGACAAAAAAACACTGTCAGATGCCGAAGTGGATCTTTGTCCACAAAAGTTTTTCCCCAAATAAATCTGTTTGTCAAAGGTGCCACAAGATGCCTTGTTGTTTTTGCAGATAATGGCTACCCCTTTGATAGTCATCCAAACTATTGTAGGTTTTTTTCCCGAAAAGTCCATTTTTGCAGGGGGAAAAAAACACATTGCTTTCTAAGCAGTGGCACTATCCAGGCCTAAGCATCTCTTTCCCACTGAAGGAAACTGCTTTGTAACATTTAATGGCATTTTTTTTAATAAGCAGCAACACTCATCAATTGTAAGAACAAGTTTTTGCATTGTTCATATAAGTGGAATTAAGAACAAAGGCAGAGAAGAGAAGGTTCCCCAGAGCTATGGCCATTTTTAGGGCTCTGCACAATTATATTATTCTTTGGACCTTGGTTCATATACATAAGATTTTACAGATTTTTATTTATGTCTACTAGGCTTTAATTTACATCTGGCTCTATAATTCTGCACCTGTTTCTTTATCATCTACTGACATTTTAAAGTGAGAGTTATTTTCTCATTAATCAGTTCTTACAATAGTAAATGACCCTTATACTCCACAGCTACTTGAGGGAGACAGTGTTTACAGCCCTTTGCCCTTTGGTAGCTGGCTTCTTTGCTTTCTGCGGACAAGTCCAGACCTAATTCCAAAGCTATTTTCCAGCAAAACAGGTGCAGCAAGTGCACTGTATTAATTTAAATTTTAATGAGGGTGAATGACATTAAAGCCACTTGCTGAAAATCAGCAAATGACACCAGTATTATTACTTCTCTCAGTCTGCTTGGGAATCAACAGCTCGGCATGAGGAAAGTTTGAAAAGAAGGGTTATTTTTAACAATTTTCACCTGATAGGCAATACTCTGTTCTCTGTTCCAACACTAAATCTATATGGACGTCAGTGAAATTGCAATGGTGAAATCATAATAGGATTTGATCCATTAACTCCAATTGTAGATTCCTGTTTATCTGCCATCTTAGTTATGTTGTTGAATATAAATTTCCTGAGGGGGAAAGTCATGCCCAGTATAATAAAGATTAAACCTAAGGGATTTAATTTTTTATATAAATGTTATCAATAAAAATAAATTTAATAGAGAATTCTACCATTACTATAGATGTACGAAGATATTCTATTGAATTCAAGAGCACTGGTCTAATTCTCTATTAAAAACCATGGGATGGTTTTAATCTCCTGTATTAAGGTGATAATTCTCTTTTAAATATACAGTGTAGACCTACACAAAGACTGGGCAAAGCACATTACTCCACTTTGCTTACCTTTCTGGCTCTGAAAGTAGAGTTGCCAGCCTTTCCAGACTGGTCGGAAGTCTACTGGAATCACAGAGATCTCCCAATGACTACTGAAAGCAATCTGGGAGATTTTAATAGGTCGCTAAAAGGTGGGTGGATTAGTAGGGCTAAGGCAAGCTGTCTACCTGTGCTGGTTCGGAAGTGGATGACATGTCTAGCTTATAGGTACAGGGGTATCCAGGGGATCTCTGTGCACTACTTCCACCCCAAGCACCATATCCGCAGCTCCCATTGGCCAGGAACCATGATGAATGAGAACTGCAGGGGTGGTGCCTGCAGGCCAGGGCATGTGCACAGCTACCTGGTCACTTCTGAGATGGAAGGGACATGTCATTGTTCTAGGAGCCACCCATGGTGGGCACTACCCAGAAGGAGTCTGCACCCCAACCCCATGCCCCAGCCCAGATGTCTTTTCTGCACCCCAAACCTCTCACCATGGCCCCACTCCAGGGAACACCCTCCCAAGATGGAGCCCTCACCCCAACTCTCCTGCACCCCAACTACATGCTCAAGTTCACAACTCCCTCCCACACTCTGACTCCCTCATTTCTGGCTTCATCCTAGAGCCCACACCCCCAGCCAGAGCTCTCATTCCCTCCCACACCTTAAGCCCTGTATCCTAGCCCAGTGAAAATGGGAGTGGCTGTGGGAGAACAAGCAACAGAGGGAAGGGGAGATGGCATGAGCAGGGATGAGCCCTCAGGGAAGGTGTGCAGCATGACCCTTGGGAAGAGATAGAGAGAGGGTAGGGTGTTCAATTTTGTGTGATTAGAAAGTTGTCATCCATATCTGAAAGGGTTAATGTGGGCTTGAGAGATCAATTACTCTGCCCAGAGGGAAGTGCAGGTTAGAAGGGGGCTGCAGGCTTTCTATAGTGCAATGCAATGCATTTATTACAAGACCTACATGTGTACTATAGCTAGCACGACTGATGTTTCACTAGAAGCTATACATGAAACTGCAGGGCCTGCCTGTCAGGGCCAATTGTAATGATAAATGTATCAAACAAATATGTGTGGATTGTTGGGACTTTGCATGCTATAGTTCACCTATCAATGTTAGAACTCCTTATGCTATTTAAGTTAAAGTGGGCTTGCAAGAGTTAAAAGACAAGGAAAAGCTGCATGACATCAAAACTTTGTCATGGGAAAAGTCTCATAAGAGCATAAGAATGGACATACTGGGTCAGACCAAAGGTCCATCCAGCTCAGTACCCTGTCTGGTGACAGTGGACAATGCGAGGTGCCCCAGAGGGAGTGAATCGAACAAGTAGTGAACAAGTGATGTCTCTCCTGCCATCCATCTCCACCCTCTGACGAACAGAGGCTGTGGACATCATTCCTTACCCACATTGGCTAATAGCCATAGTTCTCTTTTAAAACCTGTAATAGTCCTAGCCTTCACAGCCTCCTCAGGCAAGGAGTTCCACAGATTGACTATGCACTGTGTGAAGAAAAACTTCCTTTTATTTGTTTTAAACCTTCTGCCCATTAATTTCATTTGGTGACCTCTAGTTCTTATATTATGGGAATAAGTAAATAACTTTTCCTTATTCACTTTTTCCACACAACTCATGATTTTATATAGCTCTATCATATCCCCCCTTACTGTCCTCTTTTCCAAGCTGAAAAGTCCCAATCTCTTTAATTTCTCCTCATAAGAGACCCGTTTCAAACCCCTAATCATTTTAGTTGCCCTTCTCTGAATATTTTCTAATGCCAGTATATCTTTTTTGAGATGAGGAAATCACATCTGTATGCAGTATTCCAGATGTGGGCGTACCATGGATTTATATAAGAGCAATAAGATATTCTCCATCTTATTCTCTATCCCTTTTTTAATGATTCCTAACATCCTGTTTGCTTTTTTCACTGTCGCTGCATACTGCGTGGATGTCTTCAGAGAACGATCCACAATGACTCCAAGATCTTTTTCCTGATTAGTTGTAGCTAAATTAGCCCCAATCATATTATATGTATAGTTGGGGTTATTTTTCCCAATGTGCATTACTTTACATTTAACCACATTAAAGTTTATTTGCCATTTTGTTGCCCAGTCACTTAGTTTGGTGAGATCTTTTTGAAGTTCTTCACAGTCTGCTTTGGTCTTAACTACCGTGAGCTGTTTAGTATCGTCTGCAAACTTTGCCACTTCACTGTTTACTCCTTTTTCCAGATCATTTATGAATATGTTGAGTAGGATTGGTCCTAGGACTGACCCTTGGGGAATACCATTAGTTACCTCTCTCCATTCTGAAAATTTATCATTTATTCCTACCTTTTGTTTCCTCTTTTAACCAGTTTTCAGTCCATGAAAGGATCTTCCCTCTTATCCCATGACAACTTAATTTATGAAAGGGCCATTGGTGAGGGACCTTGTCAAAGGCTTTCTGGAAATCTAAGTACACTATATCTACTGGATCCCCCTTGTCCACATGTTTGTTGACCCCTTCAAAGAACTCTAATAGATGAGTAAGACATGATTTCCCTTTACAGAAACCATGTTGACTTTTGCCCAACAAATTATGTTCTTCTATCTGTCTGACAATTTAATTCTTTACTAATTTGTTTCAGCTAATTTGCCCGGTACTGACGTCTCATGTCCCGAAGTGACTTTAGATTTATTTTATAAACTTAAGCAACAAAAAGAGACAGTAAATATTAAAAATTAAGTTTACCACTACATAAATCAGTGAGGAGAAAGCTAGTCTAGTGAGCGGGCCACATGAGTGGCCCTCCTTCATCTCAGTGGGCTGCAAGGTTGCTATAAGCACAATAGTCTCCTGGAATAGAGCAGTTTTCCTAACAGTGTACCTAGACTTTGCAGGGTGTGCTGATTGAACTATAGCAGCACTCTGGCTGTGGAGGAAGCACACGGCTCTCACAATGTTGTATGCAATCAGCATTCACCTCACTTCATGTGCTCTTCCTTTAAGTGAGTCTCTCTTTTGTAATACTGGCAGGGGAAAAAAATCTTATGCAGATGAAAACCAGTAGACTCTGGGAACCCTATACATGAGCAACTGTAGACAGAATGTCTTGGGGGGTACACAGAACCCTGATGCACGATCTGTAGCCCATTAGTGAGCTAGATGAAAAGTGGAGGCAGTAGTGTTAAATATATACAGATGAGTAAAGAAAAACAGAAGCATAGGGTCAGCATGCTGTATCCCAAAATGTAGAATTATACATATAAAGGGATATTTCTTTTTGTAGCTGGCATAAGAGCTGAACTAGCCACAATTTTGTTAGCACAAAATCGCATCTGGCATGAATGCCCGGCAATGTCGGTTATTTTTTCAGCTTCACTCTTAGGCCTTATGGTGATACAAAAGGGTGTCTCAGTACATACAGCTGAATCAATCAGTGAAAAGATATTTCTAATACAGTTATCACAGATGGGGATGCATGTAGCTTTAGTTTGGCTCCTAACATGTGTTAGAACAGGGAATGAAATGGTGGACAGAACAGCAGAAAAGGTGGCAAGGAATGGAAAGTGTCATAGAAATATCCTTGAGTAAACAGGAATTCAAATGCCTATCACAGAAATGTTTACAAGAGAGATGGCAAAATAATTGGATTAATGAAAAAAGAGGAAGAGTTTTATTTATTTATTTTTAATTGTGTCCTAGAGTTAAGGATAACTACATACTTCAGGACCTGCAGAGGAAAAATGAAGTGCTTTTGTTTAGAATACTAACCGTCCACTGTGACTTAAACAAAAGTCTTTTTCAAGTAAACAGACACAGCAGTAGACTGCATGCTCTCTAAGGTGGAAGAAACAATTGAACATCTTTATGGGTATGCAAGGGCTTTACTAAAGAAAAGGGAAAGCTTTCTGAGGAATTCCAATATGTTAAGGTAACCAAAAAAAAAAAAAAAAAACCTGAAGAAATGGGTAGCATTAGACAGGTGTTATAACATTACCAGAAAACCCCTGGGTTGAGTGAGAGTGTATTAACTGCTAAGTATGTAGGGGTATGTCTAAACTACCCTCCTAGTTCGAACTAGGAGGGTAATGTAGGCATACCGCACTTGCAAATGAAGCCCGGGATTTGAATTTCCCGGGCTTCATTTGCATAAGCGGGGAGCCACCATTTTTAAAACCCCGCTGGTTCGATCCCCGTGCAGCGCGGCTACACGGGGCACGAACTAGGTAGTTCGAACTAGGCTTCCTAGTTCGAACTACCGTTACTCCTCATTTCACGACAAGCATTTCACGAGGAGTAACGGTAGTTCAAACTAGGAAGCCTAGTTCGAACTACCTAGTTCGTGCCCCGTGTAGCCGCGCTGCACGGGGTTCGAACCAGCGGGGTTTTGAAAATGGCGGCTCCCCGCTTATGCAAATGAAGCCCTGGAAATTCAAATCCCGGGCTTCATTTGCAAGTGCGGTATGCCTACATTACCCTCCTAGTTCGAACTAGGAGGGTAGTGTAGACATACCCTAGGAATAGTAGTGGAGGCTATAGACTATTCAGTCACATTTGCTTTGTCAAGAAAAAGAAGACAAAGGAAAGGAAGGCGTCTGCATGGGAAAATAGTGTAGTTGTTTTCTGCTACTAGAAAGATTGGCAGATTCAAGGAGGAAGCTTAAAAGGAAGATTGGCCGTGGGATCTTCTAGAGTGGTGAAATCTGGCAGGTGGCGAGAAGATGCACAACTCAGTCATCAGCAACAACCAAACTGAAATTGGTCATGATTTGGACTTCCAGGGAGAGAGCCTGAAGAGGACAGATGGGGGATTGCATTTGGGGGCTTCTTGGGGGATCAGGGGAGATCCCTGTGAGTCCTGGCTCAGGAAGAAGGGTGAGCAGAGTGGTCTGTAGAAAGACAATAGTAGCAAGAAGTTCGGGCAGCAGCATGGAGTCTGAAAGAGCAAACCTTGGTTGTTCATTAGAGAATCCTTGAACTGGAACCTAGTATGGAGGGCCAACCTGGCTTCTCCAGCCACTGAGGAATGCGATTTGAGACTCCTGAGAAGGAGATGAGGACATCTAAGCATTTAAGTGAAAGATATGAAGACCACAGGGTGGAGAGTAGGGACAAAAGATCTTTTGTAAAGACATTGGAGTTTATTGCCCTGAAAGGGGTGGGATAAAAGGTGCAGGTGGAACAATAAGGAATGCAAAGGGAGGAGAGCCTGTTGTGCCTGGCAGCTGTAATAAGATGCTCTATTAGTGAGTCTCCTTTTCATTTCCAGCCATTGTTTCTTGTTATATTTTACTCCTGTAAGCTAAAAAGACTTTTAGGGCCTGGTATTGCTCCCATAGAATGCAGGAACTGACATTTTGAATCAGACCAGTGGATTCCTACAGTCTAGTCTCCTATCTCCATCAGTTGCTGCTGCCAGAATCTATTTCTAAAGGTCTCCACAACCACACAGTCTGAACACATCACAATCTTTAATGTGTTTATCCTCACACCACTCCTGTTAGGGTCATCCTTACCAATATGCAGAATGCACAGATGCATAGAGTACCCTAAAATTTGGGGTACCACTGGGTCTTAATAGCCACTTACCCACTCTCCTATTCCTAAAACAATCATTACATGCACACTCCGGGCTGCTCTGGGCATGGAAGCACTAATAGGGCCACATAACCCCTAAGGATGGCCCTGATGCCTGGGAACTAAGGAAGTGCTACAGTGATCTCTGTTTTATGTGCCAGACTTTGCTGGTCCAAAATCTTTTCTGTATTGCCCACTCATCTCACCCATGCAGATGGGGAATAATGATCCCACAAAAGCTCCTCTGCTTCCCATGCTGCTAACAGCCATGTAGGTAACTAGTGCAGGGTGTAAGAGGAAGACATTTGCTCCCATAAGTGGATACAAAGAAACAACTGCCTGTGGCCATTCTCAGAAGACAGATTAACTGTTCCTCAAGAGAGAAACTTTTAAATTGAATTTCAAATGGTAAAAAAAAAAAATCTATAGTTGATTCTGACATTTTCAGAGAGAAGATGTATCAAGAAAAGAGAAGAAGAGACAATAGAATGAAGGGGGAGAATAGTGGGGGAGGGCTTTGCATTTTCTTTGGTTCTAAAATTAAAATAAATGCTCCAGCTCTCTGTTGTGATACTGAGCTGCAACAACGGCACCAGTAGGCTGCAATGCCAGTGTATGCTGCAGGTGAAGAATTTTGCATGCATTGTGACTGCCATGTGACCTCTTCCTTGTTAGCAAGGCAAGAATACTGCTGACTACTGTAGTGGTTTCTTTGGTCATAGACAGCTGGGAAAAAGTGAGAGCATCCCTCTAGAAGTCTGAAATTGGCTTGGATTCATCAGAAAAAGGTGAAATGACCACATTCTTCTCTGATTTCTGGACAATTACACTGTCCAGAAGGTCTAGTCTTTTAATTTTAGCAAGGGATGAATAGGTGTTTGTCTGCCAAATGTCATTGAAGCATTTCTGCAAGTAGATTAATCCAAAAAAAAGCTTGTAATTATTGGAGTATCTCTGGACTTCTGAGCATGTGTTTGTGTCTGGCTCTCTCTCCACATGCTATCCAATTCCCAGAGCCAGTACATATGCTATCCATTTCCCAAATCTATTACAAACCAATAAAAAATTACTTTTCCAGAATTATGCCACAGAAATACATTCTTTCATAATAAATGTGGTCTTTGCTTATCATGTTGTTCATTACTTTACATGGATAAAAATTCTGTAGCAACACACTGATATAGTTCAGGTAATGAAGTACTGTACTGATTACAAGAGAACCTAATTAAAGACATATTTTAACATAACTTGAATTCTTGTTGAATTATGGATGTGAGGGAAGAAAGCAGAAGCATTTATAGTGATGTTAAAAATATGTAATTTGAGGAAATGTGCAGAAGAAAACCAACTGTGTGCTGACATTTGCAATGAACAAATAGACAAGATTTGTTTTGTCTAGTGCTGTTCGGGATAAAATGTGAAACACCATCACCTTTTGAGCATACAAAAGTAATTAAATCTCCAGCAAACCCCTTAACCTAGCAAATCTTCTAAACCTATATTGCTTCCAATAGAGTGCACATGGTCATAAAAAAATCTATATTTACCAACTAGATCCCAAATCACGAATTATGTTATATGAGAGCTTGATTCAACGCCTATTAGAGTCAAGCGGAGATTTTTCCAATCTCTTAAATGAATGTTGGATCTTGGTCTGAGTTTGCAGCTATGTACCATTTTAAGACACATTTTTACGTGAAATGCCATATTGTTGTAACAAGTTGGTAAAGCTATTTTTTTTTAATGACAACAAATAGAATTCAGTCAATATTTATCTCTTCACCATAGGAAGATAATAGGCACTGTTTTGTTCAAGTCAGATTCTTATACCACAGCCATCATTGTGGTATTTAAGCACTTTCTAGAATCAGAAAATTAATCAAAAAGACTAATGTCTATAGAATGTTTCCTCTCCATGTTTTCCACATCAGGAAGGGGGGAAAATATATGTACAATGTGTGCCTAGAGGACATATCAGGGACTGATTGCTTTGAGGGTAGCTGTTCTTTGAGAAGCAGGGGGAATGAAGGGATAAGTGAATGGAGCATGCCTTATATTTAGATGGGAACCCAGTGATATTGTGGTATTTAATAGCTCCTACAAGAGAAAATTTTATCCTTTCCCTGTCTCTGTGTCATGTCCATCTGGCCTACTTACATTTAAAAATGAAGGTTTGAAAGAGCAAAAAGTGACTAGAAAGGCATATTCCATCAGTGAATCAGATGCGGCAGGACCTGCAATCTTTCCTACAGTTTTGTATCCACTATAACTGAAACTTTGATTACAGTTGCTGTAATGAGCGGCATTTAAGTTCTTCAAAAATGTTTGAAAATATTCATTCAAATAACATTTGAGCCTCTTTGCATATGCCTTCTAGAAATAGAAATAGAAATTGTAGCAGATGCGATCAACAGCAGCAGTGTTCATGGACACAGTAAATTTTAAGTAAATGATGGTGGAGGTAAATATTGAATTAAAAAAATCCAAGGACCACACACATCCAACCAGGGAAGAAGAACATAATCATATGACTTATCTAAGAAAAACTTAGTAGGGATTACAAAGCTGGACAATGAAATTCTTGGGAAGAAATTGCAAAATAGAAGTTATTTGCCAGATTTCTACAAAGATTAAGTTTAACAAACTAATATTTGTGGAAAATGCATGCAGTTCACAATCAATTTATGAATACTATTTGTGAAAGTCATTGAATAAACTATTTGCTAAGAATTATTTATTTATCTCTAGCAAGAACTTTCAAAACAGGCCAAACACAATAATCAGTCTTACTTTGGGATTTGTTTGGAATACTCAAGTTTCCCTTGCTGAGTGGCCAAACTATGATTTTATTAATTTCATCATAGAAAATAATCTTGTTCTCATAGTTTATTTTCTTCTATTTATTCCTTTAATTAAGACCTTTTTCGAGTCCTTTTCTAAGCCATATTTTTCTGGTGATTCTATACCTTTCCCGTGGAGTACCTGCACTGGACAGCCCCCCTACACTTAAATAAGGAGTTGCAACATATACCTATCACCCTTCATGCCATGTATGAACAGAACCCTTTCTGAACCAGCTGTAGGGAAGGTGAAAAAACCCTATTTGTGTGTCAGACAATATAAGGAAAAAATTCCTTCCCTCCCCCCAGGGTAATTTCCACAGCTGGTCATGTCCAAACCTGGTATTTTACCACCTAAAGCTGAGGGAGGGTCCTGCTTTTCTCTATGTGAAAGGGAAGCTTCAGGCAGCAAGATACCCTTCTAAAATCATAGAAGATGAGTTGGTACCTCACTAACCCTTTTGCAGCAATTTTCATCCCAACACCTGCAGCCATAAAGCATTCCCTTTCTCCAGCCAGCCAAATAGCTCCCAACCCTCCCCCCACTTAGCAGTACAGGGTTGTGATTATGCTCTCTCCTCCCCTCCCCCCAAAAAAGCTTTCAGTCATTCTAAAGAAAATGGGTATTTTCCAATAAATGTATCTTCAAAATAGTCAATTGTGCTCACTGCTGTAGGTACAAAACCAATCTAATTTAAATTGTCTATATCTATAAACAATTTAGTTAACATCACTAAAGGAAATAAAATTTTCTGTATACTTAACTGTTTCCAAATGTACCCATAAAAATTCAACCTAAGCTTCTCCCTCCCAAAGTAATATATTGTAGTACTAAGTTTTAAAAAAAGAAATGAATAAAACAAAAGCTAAATTTGTCAGAAAAAGCTAAGTGTAACAATAAGCTTTCTAAAATCTCAAATAACTATACAAAAGTAAAATAAAATAGAAGTAAAAACAGCAGTAAAACTAAATGTTGCTATAATATAGCGATCATCAAAACCCAAGCCAGAAAATTATTTTGACTATAAAAACTTACTCAAAGTTTAAATATAAAAATAAAATTTGCAGTTTAAAAATGTTAGCAATTTAAATGTGTTATCTGCTTATAATTTGCAATTTACAATAGGAAAACATAAGGGCTATAAAATCTTTTTAAAATTATTTTAAAGAAAGTTCAAAGGCTCAACTAGCAAGGCTAAGCACAGCAAGTGTGAAATATTTATTCATCCTCTCCTAATAAACTGATAACAATATAGCAAGGGACTGCATTTTTTAAAAGAAAACCTATTTTAAAATGTAAAAAGTATGTGTAAAATAAATGATCTTGTTAAAAAAATCCACTAAAATTCTGTCCAAATGTTTCATTCAAAATTTCAAAGCCAACAAAGATGATATTGGAGAAGCAGACAACATTTCCTGGTTGATGAGTTTTGTTAATTAACCATTTGGATATCTCCATGCTTTTACATTATTTTTTGTTTAAGTTATAAATGTAAAATATATATTAGTAAATGAAAAACAAAACCAAAAAGGTGACCAAAACAAAAACAGAAAAAATAACAAACATCTAAATTCCGTTTTTATTGATAAATCAATAAAATGTTAAAACATTAATATACCTAGTATAACATAGAAAATAAAAAGTAAATTGTAGAAAGGGTGTAGTCTTATGAAACATGTATTTAGTCAAAGGAAGAAAATAAATATTAACTAGACTTTCTACGTTCTATTTCTACGAAAGAAGAACCTCAATAAGTTGGGCAGGAGAGACGTTTGTTTTCAGACGGATATGAAGTTTAAAAACAGAAACCAACCCAACTTCAAAGAAAATCTGTAAATATAAGGAGCGAAGTTCAACCTCCAAAATCTTATTCAGAAGTTCTGTTTAGCTGAAATGCAAAATAAATGCTACTAAGGGAGTAAAAACAAAAACTATATGGTGGAATTTTATAAATAAATAAAGATATTAAAATTCTGAAATGGGAGATAACTCCAAAGACCTTATAAAGAAATATTGTGCAAAGATATTCAATATATTTTGACTTTGTTATTCAATTTTACCAACCTGCCATTACCAGAGGGCTATAGCCATGACTTAGATCTGAAGTTAGTTTAGTTTAGAGAGGAAGGCTGTTCTAATGATTAAGGCACAAGCCTAGAACTTTGGATAATTGGGATCCAATTCCTACTTTACCAAAAACTTCCTGTATGATCTTTGAGCAAACCACTTAGGGTATGTCTACACTACAGCATTAGTTCATTTGAAATAAGTTATTTTGAAATAATGCATCTACACACAAAATGCATTTTGAAATAGCATTTTGCTGTTTCAAAATACTGCTTCCACACTGAGTGGATGCTGAATCACATTTAAGGCCGGCCGGAACCAGGTCCGGTAGGGCATCAGGTCAGGAATTGCTTTATATGGCTGCTGCCTGAGGCTATCTGAGGCCTGTGCTTAAATGGACCCCCCCTGGACAGCCGGGTCTCAGCTTTCCCTGTTTGCTTGCCTACGTCAATGAGGTACAGCAAAGCATTTTGTGCCTGCATACTCTGCTTGCCCTCACTCAGGACACCACAGCACTCTGCAACATGGAGCCAGAACTGCCCCTGGGCACTCTGGTGCTTCTTGTGGATGTGTTGCTGCAAGCCTGGCTGCACTTTTTGCAGGCTGCCATCCAGGAGGTCCATCGAGGGGTTGTCAGTATCCAGGAGGCCCTGCAGGAGAGCTTCCACCCTGAGAAGCACTAAGAGCCTCCCTGGTCTGCCCCACTGAGGGCTTGTGCCTCATTCCTCCCTCACGTCCTTCCACTTACCCCTCCCTAACCCCACTTCCTGATGTCAAATAAAACACATGTATTTTCATGAACACAGACTCTCTTTATTTAACAAAACTGGGGGGTTGGGAATGAAACTCTGGTGAGACTGGGGAAAGGAGGTGGGAAAGGGGAGGAGAGATGGTGGGAGAAAGGAGGGGGGAATCTGGGAGGAGGGAGGTGGAAGGGGGAAGCAAGGGGAAGAAGGGGGAGAGGAAGCTCAGGGTTGGGCGTCTCACCGAACCAACTTGATTTTCATGCAAACCTGCTCCTGGGTTCGCATGTGGCCTTTGGTGGCCAGGCTGGCAGCTATCCTGCCATAGATGGCCGCCTTCCTCCATCTAGTGCAGAGATCATGGACTTTGGGGGCATCCCCCCCAAATCTGAATAAGGTCCATGATCTCCACCCTGGACCAGGAAGGTGCTGCCTTCTCTGGCCCCTATCAGGCTCCTGGGAGCTGGCAGACTGCTCCTGGGGAACAGTGAAGTGTTGGCTGCCAGTGGCTTGCTGGCTCAAGTTTTGGGGCCACTAGGTCAGGGGCAGTGACTGCTGGCTCTGGGCTGGCAGGCTTGGAGCTGGCACAGGCACTGTGGCCAGAGTCAACTGCTTTAAGGGCTCTGGGGAGTGGGGAGGGAGAGGAGTGTTCTTGGTTGAAGCTGGAGTGGCCACCAGGGCACCCTGGGAAGGCTGGAGGCCCCCTATTTCGATATAAGTGTCTACACAGCACTTATTTCAAAATAGCTATTTTGAATTTGGCGTTATTCCTCATGGAATGAGGTTTACCAAATTCGAAATAAGCGCTCCGCTATTTTGAATTAATTTCAAAATAGCAGTTTGGCTGTGTAGATGCTAGTAAAGTTATTTCAAAATAACGGATGTTATTTCAAAATAACTTTGCTGTTTAGACATACCCTTAGTTTCTCTTTACCTTTGTTGCCCATCTGTCAATGGGATTAAAGTATTTCTCAGGAGTGGTGATGGATAGGCAGAGTGATATTTTATTTTCTGGGCATCCCAGTACTTGGAGACTAAAGGTTTAAACTCAGGTAGCTAAGAAGTGTTGGATGGGAGCCAGGAGAGAGAGTGGGAGAAAGTGTTGAGATTTGTATTTAAAGGAGCCCTGCTTTTTTTTTTCTTTGTGTGTGTTTAAGCCAGGAGCTGGAGGAACAAGATGAATTGAACCAGGCAGGACTACCATGTCTACAAAGAATATTAGGCATGGAAATGGACTAGACCATGAAGCATGGTATGTGAATAAATAGGGAATGTTTATTTAGACATGATCAGGCTATTTTCTTTGTTTTGTTGTTTGGTTACATGTCTCTGTGTTAAGTCCCTATGCCATACGCTGTAACTTGAAGTTGATTCCCAGTGATAAAATGTTTTGTGTTTTAATTTTTTCTTTACTCAGTTGCTTTTAAACACCTAGCAACAGAGTGTGCTTTACCAAGTACAACTTTTTGTTTTGTTAATAAAATCACCTTTTTAAGGCTATGATTTCATTCTCTTGTCCTGGAAGTTAATAGGAGATCTGTGTATGGATACCTAAGACTGAGAGTTAGCTATCAGAGATTACTGTTTGTTTTTTCAAGGTCTCTTGTGGTAGAAGAGCTTGGGAGACCCCTCTGGGAGACGTTCCCAAGTGATTTCTCCCTTGGTTCAAAAAGAAAGGGTTTTTTTTTTCTCACTTGGTGGTGTCAGATACCTCCAAAGGTCAAGGAATCTGTGACCTTAGGAAACTTTTAAGCAGAAGCCTGTAGAGGCAAGGTATTTTGAAGGTCTTCTGGAGGCCCCTACTTTCTGCACTCAAAGTGCCAGAGTAGGGAACAGCCTTGACATGGTGGCAGCACTAGCAGGGTCATTTTGACCCAGGAACACAGACTTCAGGATTTTAATAGGACAGCACACCTCCTATCCATCATTGCGGTGCTGTGAGATTAGCATGAGTGACTCCAGCACTGTGGTCATGGGACTAGTAGGTTAGCATAACACTTTTTTCCTTTCATCTCTGATTTGGAAGTGTAGCCTGCTAAGATATATTTTTCCTACCTGTGACCAATAGCGGACGTGACCTCCGTGCAATTTTTAGTAAAACTCGTTTATTCGCGCCCCCCTGGCGCAACATGGGGGACCTCCCATTGGTCTCTTTGCACTAGAGAGTGAAACACGTCCAGCTCAGGTCATGGGCTGTGGGAGGGGGACCTGGGCCCTGCCCTCCCTCCAGGTCCCTACCCAGGGCTCTAAGGACAGAGAATCCTCCCTATCTCAGTTGGTGGGGTGTTTCCCCTAAACACACCAACTCTCGGGCATCCACTCAATCCTACCCTGGGTCACTTCCTCATGGCCGGCCTCCTGCCGGCATTCACTCATCTGTCCACCCGACAGGTCCCTTCCTCACCCTTTCCCCTTCCCCTCTCCCGCCTTTATCCTCAGCCCCTTACCAGCTCCCCCCCCGCGCCAGCGTCCCTCCCTCCCCCTGCGTGGCTTGCCAGAGCGTCTGCCCGTTGCCTACCCCCTCACTTCCTCCTCCCCCCCAAATATCTCTTCCAATCAATTAGAAGTACCAATCAAAATCTTAGGGTACCAGGCCCAACTTTGGGTAAAGGGTTGAACATAGAATCATAGAATACTCGGACTGGAAGGGACCTCGAGAGGTCATCGAGTCCAGTCCCCTGCCCTCCTGGCAGGATCCAGTACTGTCTAGACCATCCCTGATAGACATTTATTTAACCTATTCTTAAATATCTCCAGAGATGGAGATTCCATAACCTCCCTAGGCAATTTATTCCAGTGTTTAACTCCCTTGACAATTAGGAACTTTTTCCTAATGTCCAACCTAAACCTCCCTTGCTGCAGTTTAAGCCCATTGCTTCTTGTTCTGTCCTCAGAGGCCAGGGAAGAACAATTTTTCTCCCTCCTCCTTGTGACACCCTTTTAGGTGTCTGAAAGCTGCTATCATGTCCCCTTTCAATCTTCTCTTTTCCAAACTAAACAAGCCCAATTCTCTCAGTCTACCTTCATAGGTCATGTTCTCTAGACCTTTAATCATTTTTGTTGCTCTTCTCCGGACATATCAGGGCGACAGATGGGCACCTTCATCCCCCTCAGAAGAGAATCTCCGACCACCACTACCCTATGTTTCCTCTTCACAGTGATGGCAGCAGACCTCTCAGCTGTGTGGGTATGAGGCTTCTCCTCCTCTGTTGTAGGGGGTGATTCCTTTTCTCCTGTATCAAAAAGATCATAATGGTTTCCTAGTACCATGGTGGGAGGGTTTGGAGCAGGGGTGAAGCACTGCCTGCTGCCAGAAGTAACCAGGTGCCAGTGTCCACTCTGAGCCATCTCCTCCTCCACCAGTGGTGTGTCAGCTGTTTTGTGTACTGCAACAGTTACCTCAGCTGTCTCTACATGAATACTGTCCAGGAATTGCTCGTGGATTCGGATGCTCCTCAACCTAACCATCTCCTCCTGTAGCTCTCCCACCTGCTGCCTGAGAGATTCCACCAGCAGTCCCTAACAGGTATATACCATGAGTCCCTGACAGGTATTTCTATCAAATAGCTTTTAACTTGGGGGGGGGGGGAGGAACCCTGCTGCCCTGTTACCATTAGCAGTGGGGTGACTATATAAACAATAAGTAGAATTTAAAATGTACAATTCTCTTTCAAGGAAAGATTTCCTCCAAATGAATCTTGTCTTTGTAATTATCTATATGCAAACTATTCAAGGGCAATCGGAGAACCAAAAAATTTTTAGAAGTCCCTGAGAAATACTCTCAAAAATATATCAAGTCTCCAACTGTTCACATAGTTTGCAGTGTGATTACTTATCAGGTAACACTATGTTGCTTATTATAAAGCAATCTAGCCAATAAGACATAGGCATCATTAAGACAAAATTCATCTGGTTCTATCAAACATTTTTGTTATATTGCTTAAGAGGATCTATTGGCCTCTGATCTGTTAAAAGGATTTGACGCCATCTATTTAAACAACTAGATATGCAGATATGGAGGAAAATGTGCAGGCAGAAAATTAAATTGTATAGATCATGAGCATCTCTGAGTTGATTAAATTGAATGAGAGTGCCTTTCCTCTTTCATATGGAAAGAAGCTTAACATTAAAAAACTAATCTTTTCTAAGATAAAGTTCATTAACACAATGATTATTCATTTGGCTTTTATAATGATATTACCGCTTAATCACCAGAACATTGCTTCTTGGGCTCGATAGGAATCAGCAGGAAACATTTGAAGAGATAGACTTAGTGATAATGTGATGGCAGACAAAATGGAAATCTCACTGCTCTTCATTTTCAATGCAGCAACATAGCTCAGGTTTCTAAAAATCTACCCATCAAACAGCATGAGCTTGAAACCTTGCATTGAATGCAGAGTAAAAGTTACATAGCACCAAAGCCTCAGGTTTCCTGTACTCCACAATTAAATGTGTGAGGTTTCTCTGGGGTGCAATTTCATTATTTTGTGTGTGGGGGGCACCCCAGAGTAGGATTGCAACACAAAGTGGGGCAGTTTTGGGGTCAATGTAATACAGTCATACAGGAGATGACACTCTTCCTTGAGTTTACAGTCTAACTAGCCAATTTACCTGGTGTTTGTTGGGTTCTTAAAACTCAGTTAAAGTTTTTGTTTGGAAAATAACAAGCAAATTATTGCTTTATTTAAATTATTGCATTTTAAAAAAATACAGTGTTATTTTGATTGTTTCAATTTTTATTTTGGATTTATTTTTAAAAGACTGTTATAATGTTTCTATTGAATTTTTTAGTAACGTTTTTAAAATGGGAATTCCATCGAGTGTATTTTTTTCTTCATCCCTATAAACTCTTATCATTCGCTATGTTTTAACAAAAAAGGGCTACAGTCAATTTGGTTTCTAATATTTTTCCAACCTTAAGCATTGATTTAGCTGTGCCAAAACAGAGTACTACTCCAAATTTCTGTTTTATATCTTTTCATCCTATTTTTCTGGCTCATTTTGGTTCAGATCCTTTCAATATTCATTCAGTTATGTCAATTTTGAGGACTGTGTTTAAATTTGGTGATTCTGTCTCTTTTCTGTTTTGTTTTTTTTAATACAGAAGCAATCCTCACATTTCAGATACATCCCATTTTCCTAGAACAACCAAACCTCTACATTGCTTTCAGTTATGATAAGAGGAAAGCTGCATATTGAATTTGGTGGTCCTAGCTCTTACCATTTAAGAGGTGTTAAGAAGTGTTATTGATCAAACAAAGACAAACTCTCTAAAACATAGAGTAGACTAGAGGAGAATAGACAAACAGTAATATTCATAGGGATAAATAAAATGACTGAGGTGCTTGTCTTGTTAGTTACTACTTTTTGGTTTGATTTCCCCACACTATCCCAAGTAAATCTCCCTGCCCAGCTGCCTCGGTTAACATGCTGCACCATTGCCGATGAAATGTCCTTTTCTGTCACTTGACAGATTTTATTTTATTTTATTGCTGTCTTCATTTATTGTTTTCCATTTTAATGCTTGGCTGTTTTCATCTCTCTCACATGTAGTTTGAACCCCTAAGCAACACCCAAAAGGCCTTCCAACTTATACAAGACAATGAAGCTTCTGATATCACAAAATCCTGCACATATTTAGGCTATGAAAAATCTTAGCTCCTGCCGCTACTCCAGCTGCAACACTTCTAATGTCTCTCCTCTTTGGGAACTTGGGATGGAATTTAATTCCTGAATATTGCTGCTGAAAGATCAGGAAATAAGGGAATAAGAGACAGCTTGGAGGTGAGTGGGAGAAGGTATTCCTGACAAAGGAGATGAAGCAATTGGGAATCAGATAATGGGAACTCCAGAATGTAAGAATATTGTGGGGTGGGTAGAAATTTCTTAAGTAGATGGGTGGACACACAGGATTAGGGGCAGCAGCTGATCTGCTCCATGCAGGCTACTCTGCAGAGATTACAAAAGTGGCTCTTTCTCAGCAGTTTAGGTGGAAAAATGAGAATTCAGGAAAGCTTCAGTCTAAGATTCTACATGTGTCATATTCTTCAGGAAGCTTTTCATTACATGTCTTTGCCATGGACAAAGAAAAAAAATACAAACGTTTAAAACCTGATTCTGAACTCATTGTTAATCAGGAAGTTCTTTGTGCTCTAGGGAGTTGAGTATATAGATGGTTGGAAAATGCTGACTGGTCAAATCCAATATGTTTAGTCACAATTGGACATCATATTTACTGATTGCCACTGAAAATGATGTGGGATCAGAGGCTAAAATAGGGACAGAAAAAGTAAAAGAATAATTAGAAAAGTTAGAGGTCTTCATGTCACCAGAGCCTGAGGAAATACATTATAGAATACACATGAAGCTGAGTGAGGAGATATCTGAGCCATTAGCAACTATCTTCAAGAAGTTATGCAAGATGGAAGAGATTCTAGAAGATTGGAAAAGGGCAAATATTGTGACTATCAATAAAAAGAGGGAAAAGGACAACTTGGGGAATTACAGACCCCTCAACTTAACTTCAGTACACAGAAAGGTAATGGAGCAATTAATTAATCAATCAGTTTACAAACACCTAGAAGGTAATAAGGTGATAACTAAAAGTCAGCATGGATTTGTCAAGACTAAATCATGACAAACCAAACTAATATCATTCTTCAACAGGATAACAAACCTTGTGGATAGGGAAAAAGCAATAGATGTGATGTAGTTTGATTTTAGGAAAGCTTTTGATACTGTCTCACATGACTGTCTCAGAAACATACTAGGAAAATTCAATCTAGATAGAATCCTAGAGCTGGAAGAGACGTCAGGAGGTCATCAAGTCCAGCTCCCTGCCAAAGGCAGGACCAATCCCAACTAAAACAACCCAGCCAGGGCTTTGTCAAGCCGAGACTTAAAAACCTCTAGGGATGGAGATTCCACCACCTCCCTATGTAACCCATTCCAGTGCTTCACCACTCTCCTGGTGAAATAGTTGTTCCTAATATCCAACCTAGATCTCCCCCATTGTAACTTGAGACTATTGCCTCTTGTTCTGCCATCCGTCACTACTGTGAACAGTCTTTCTTCGTCCTCTTTGGAACCTTCCTTCAGGAAGTAAAAGGCTGCTCTCAAATCTCCCTTCACTCTTCTCTTCTGCAGACTAAAAAAACCCAAATCCTTCAGTTTCTCCTCATAGGTCATGCTCTCCAGCTCCCTAATCATTTTGGTTGCCCTCCACTGGACCTTCTCCCATGCTTCCACATCCTTTCTATAGTGGGGGGCCCAGAACTGGACACATTACTCCAGATATGGCCTCACCAGAGCCGAATAAAGGGGAATAATCACTTCTTTGGATTTGCTGGCAATGCTCTTCCTCATGCACCCTAATATGCCGTAAACCCTATTGGCTACAAGGGCACACTGTTGACTCATATCCAACTTCTCATCCACTGTAATCCCCAGGTCCTTTTCTGCAGATAGAACTACTATAAAGTGGATGCATAACAAGTTTGGAAACCCATTCCCAGAGCGTAGTCTTCTGAGAGTTCCACAGTAAATCTGGAATATTTATAAACATTTATAAAGTTTGCAGCTGATACCAAGTTGGGAGGGATTGCAAGTGCTTTGGAGGATAGATTAATATTCAAAATGATCTGGACAACCTGGAGTAATGGTCTGAAGTTAACAGGATGAAATGCAATAAGGACAAATTCAGAGTTCTGCAGATAGGAAGGAAAAGTCAGTTGCACACACATGCAATAGAAAATGACTGCTTAGGAAGGACTACTGAGAAAAGAGAGCTGGTATGCTAGCAAACCACAAGCTAAATATAAGTCACCAGTGTAACACCATTGCAAAAAAAGCAATTATTCTGGGATTTATCACCAGGAGTGATGCGAGAAAGACACGTGAAGTAATTCCTCAGTTGTACTCCATACTGATTAGGCCTCAAGTGGAGTATTATGTCCAGTTTTTGGCACCAGATTTCAGGAAAGATGTGAACAAATTGGAGAAAGTCCAGAGATGAGCAACAAAAATGATTAAAGTTCTAGAAAATATGACCTATGCAGGAAGACTGAAAAAACTGGGTTTGTTTAGTCTGCAAAAGAAAAGAAATTTTAAGGAATCAAAAGGATTGTTACAAGGTGGGGGAAATGTTCTTTTTAATCTATGAAGATTCACCAAAAAGCAATAGGCTTAAATTGGAGCAGGAGAGGTTTAGGTTGGGAAAACTTCTTGCCAGAATAGTTAAGCTCTGGAATAAATTGCTTAGGGAGTTTGTAATATCTCCATCACTGAAGATTTGTAAAAGTAGGATAGACAAACACTTGTCAGAAGCAGCCTTGATAGTATTTAGCCCTGCCATGAGTGTGGGGGAGTGGATTAGAAGGCCTCTTGAGGTCTCTTTCAATCCCACACGTCTATGATTTTATTATTCTATGTTATGTAGTAACATATTGGGTCCAATGTACTTCTGATGACCAGGAGGAAAGTTTCATGTTAGTTCATCTGGCAGCTGCTGCAAAGTGCATAATCTCTGAGGGCTCCAACCTGAGTCAGTCTGCATGATGGGTCTACCCTGGAACCAGGGACCCTGGACACCCTAAGAGTGGTGAGTGAAATTGGCACCGTGTGGCATGACAATGGAAAAGTTACTGAATAGTGATTTAATTACAAAGAATGATTTTGTTCCAACTCAAAACAAATCCAATTTTGATTGTGAAAATTTCCCATGAAACAGGTATTCTGAGTTTTCAATAAGTTCTAATGGAGAAAATTGTTGTGAGATCAAATTCAGACATAAATTGTATTAAATTTCTCTATATACTTATTTAAAAGATCAATTATAGACAGAGGAATGTTGAAAGCAAGGGTCCCTCAATGCAATAAATCCTGATATGCCTGCTTAGCTATGTTCTTGTTTGCCTGACAAACACAAATCTACTTAACTTGTGGTGGCTTTTTACTTTCTATCATTATCCTTAAACTGACCCTCTGTCCCCAGGTAAATCTGTGACAGGTGGCAGTTTTGCTAATCAAGTGCCTGGCCATGCAGGATTATAGCAGTATGATGGATCCTTGATCTTGGGATCCAGGTTTCCTGTGGAAACAAAAGAAGGAAACATTGAAAATAAATGATAAAGCAAAGGTCTAGTACAAGCATACGTTATTATAGCCTGTCCAAATCAATTGCTACTGAGGGACCTATTCTGCAGACCTGCAGCCAGACTTTGTAGCTTTGGTTAAATTGTACTTCAGGGAAAGTGGGGGAATTTCCATTATACCCCTCCTTCTAGAGTTGTTTAGTGGTGGCATTCAGAGGCAAAGAGTACACGTGTAACACTGACAGGTGGAAGTGAACCTGGCATCTCTGAAGTTTAGTGCATGAGCCTCTACAGCATGAGCCAAAAGGCAGCTGACTCTCAGCTAAGGCTGTAGAGCAAACTCATGCTTTCTCACTGTAAGGCTGTGTCTAGACTGGCCAGTTTTTCCGGAAAATCAGCCACTTTTCCAGAAAAACTTGCCAGCTGTCTACACTGGCCGCTTGAATTTCCGCAGAAGCATTGACGATCTCATGTAAGATTGTCACTGTTCTTGCGGAAATACTATGCTGCTCCCGTTCGGGCAAAAGTCCTTTTGCGCAAAAGTTTTGCACAAAAGGGCCAGTATAGACAGCCCAGATTTGTTTTCTGCAAAAAAGCCCCGATCGCGAAAATGGCGATCGGGGCTTTTTTGCAGAAAAGCACGTCTAGATTGGCCAGGGACGCTTTTCCACAAAGTGCTTTTGGGGAAAAGCGTCCATGCCAATCTAGACACTCTTTTCCGCAAATGCTTTTAACTGAAAACTTTTCCGTTAAAAGCATTTGCGGAAAATCATGCCAGTCTAGACATAGCCTAAGTGGTCAAAGCCACTACATGGGACAGTGAACCACACCCGGTAGGTGTGTGGATTACACATGCAGAGTAGATCACGCCTGTTATATACTGCTTATCAGAAATTCCATGACATCTCTAGCAGCCTCAGTTTCTAATAGGTATAGAAGAAATGGGATGTTGTCTACCCAGCAAGCCACAGCCCTACAGTAAATACTAATTAAAGCTGAACGTAAAGCAAAGCAAATGTGCTTAAGTGTGCACAGCAATACATGAGGGAAACCACTGGTCAAAGGACAGCCTGAGTGTTTGCAAGTTAAAAACTTCAGATAGCAAGTTCCATCAGCATCATCTAATAATGGGTGAGTGTTCTTAATTAACAGATTTTCTTTTGTTGCAGAATTTAAAATAGCTTATTTTTTAAAAGGGAAAACTTGTGTTCTCTCCGTAGAGCTATATTAGCACATATAAAAACCCAATACATGTTGAGTGACCAAAAGGGCACATGTGAGAAAGTGGAAGTGCCTTCTAACTTAATATAACTTCCATGCTTTTCAAGGCTAGTGAGAAGTGCCTAGTCATGCAGGGATCATCTAGTCTGGCCAGCTAAATACCACATGCCTTAGATCCTCCTCAAAATAATATCTAGAGCTGCTCACTTAGCAAAACATCAAGGCTGTTGAATGATCATTGATGAAGAATCCATTTTGATCCTTATACAATTGTTCCAATGGTTAATTACTCTCACTGATAAAAACATATGCCTTATTTCTAGTCTGAATGTGATGTTGTCATAGCTTTCTCTGCTAGACTAAAGATCCCATTGTTAAATTTGTTCCCTATGAAGGTACTTATTGACTGTAATCAAGTCACCCCTTAGCCTTTTTTTTGTTAAGCTCAATAGACTCACAGAGCTCAGTCTATCACTGTACGGCATGTTTTCTAATCCTATAATCATCCTCACGTCTCTTGTCTGAAACCTCTCCAATTTATTAACATTCTTTTATAACTGTATGGGAACCAAATTTGGATACATTATTCCAGCAGAGTCAAAACAGTGCCAAATATAAAGAAAAATTACCTTTCTACTTCTAGTCATGATTTCTGTTTATGCATTCCAGGATCAAATGATCTCTCTTTGGGAGAGCATCACACCAGGAGTTCATGTTTAGCTAATTATTTACCATGATAAGTGTTCCCTCTAAGTTGTGTGGTAGCAGTTTTAGAGGTGATTAATCAGCCCCACCCAGTCAGAGGCTGGCTGGGCGGGGCTGATAAATCACATCTAAAACTGTGCTGCCCTGCAGCTTAGAGGGGACACTGACCATGATCACCATGGGTTTTTCATAGTCATTGCTTCCCGGAATGGAGTTCTCCACTCTGACAGTATGATTGACATTCTTAGATTTACACATGTTCCAAGGGGGGGGGGGGGCATATTTACATTTTGTTGAAATGAAACACGTATTGTTTTCTTGTTCCAAGTTTACCAAACAATCCAGAACACTTGCATTTGATGAAGGAGGTCTTTGCCCACGAAAGCTTATGCTCCAACACTTCAGTTAGTCTATAAGGTGCCACAGGATTCCTTGCCGCTTTTGCAGATTCAGACTAACACGGCTACCCCTCTGATACGTGAATCCAGAACACTGTATCAGTGACCTCCCCTTTTCATTATTTACCACTCACCTCAATTTTGCGTCATCTGCAAATTCAAGACAGCCATTGTTTTATTTGGAAGTAATGTAGCTTAGTGGATAGTCCCCTGTAATTAGAAATTTGAGTTCTATTCCTGGCTCTCCCACAGGTCTTAGATAAATCACTTCCCTGTGCCTGCATTTCCCTCTCTGTAAATTGGGAATTATGATATTTGACTCTTTGGTGGTTTCCTTTGGGAAAATTGCAATTAATAAGAGCCAAGTATTATTAATATATGTTAATGTTCTGATCTTGTGCTGAGGCTGCTCTATGGCCTGGGAAGATCAAGACATCGAATGCGACTATGGATAAGAACAAAAGATAACTCCTGGGAATCCATATTTAAAACTCTCGTTTGGCTGTCAGGAGCTGTCATGTATAGCCTCAGATTATCATGAATATCATAAGCCTTTTCTATTGGGTCACTTCTGTGTTGCGCAGCTGAAACTGAAAACATGTAAAACTGCACACAACCATAGTTTTTCAGGAATCTGTTTTAATTAATAAAATGAGGAGGGTGTGGAAAAGGAACCATCAAGTGGCCTGGTTCCTTTAAAAGTACTTCCAGTGGAATTCACCTTCTGCTCACACTGTCAGCTTTTAATTACAGTCTGTGTCACTTTCTGAAGTTCTCCGTTCATGTTCCCTGTGGCTCATTTCATGGTTGCATGCAGCAGCAGGGTGGTAAGTAGATCTGTTGCTTGTGTATTTTCATTGTTCCAGTGGGAACGTAGGATGCAAACAATAAAAGAGATCGTTTTAAACGACACATTTTTGTTCTAATTGGAGCAGTCACAATTCAAATTAACCCATAAAAATCAGTTTAGAAAGTGGCATGGCACTAAACTAGGCAAAAATGAACAGCTAAAATAAAAACTGGAAACAACCCGATGAAGCAAGAATTAAGGTCCAGTGGTTAGGACACTAGGTTAGGACTTAGGAAACCTGGGTTTAAGTCTTCCTGTGTGATCATCAATAACTCATTCACATTCTATGACCTAATGACATAAAAAAAACAAAAAAGAGCTAAATTAAGAATATTTAGTACCCACTTTATCAGCTTCATTTAGCATGGACACTCTAAAGGTGCATCAACACTGCACTGTTATTTCAGAATAACAATGCACACAGTAATTCCGTTATTTTGAAATAATATCGATAATAGGTGGCTTATTCTGACTTCTGTAAATCTCATTCCATTAGGAATAACTCCTCTTCTGAAATAGCTATTTTGAAATAGCTGCAGTGTGGATGCTTCATTGCCGCTATTTCAAAATAGCTCCTCACCAGAGCCATTCTAAGTAATTTCTCCCCAGTGCTTCCTGGGGTACCAAATCGAGATAGTGCGTCCACATTAGGGGAGCCAGCCTCAGGCTAATTTTGAGGCTTCCCTGTAGCGTGGACATTCTATTTTGGAACATATCTTCCGGAATAGCTTATTCCGAAATGAGTATACAGTGTTAGTAGTACCTTAATTGACAATTTCTTTCCCTTTTTTTCTTCTTTCTCCTCCCTGCCCCGAGTGCTATTTATTTTAAAACTGGACTGACCCCTTAAATTCCATTCATCTGAAGAAGTGGTTTGTGCCCACAAAAGCTCATGATACCATCTTCATTTTTTGTTAGTCTGCAAGGTGCTGCAGGACTATTTGTTGTTTTTTTACGTTTTTCCAGTCAAAGCCTAACAGGGCTACCTTTTTGAATCATTCAACCTCCCTGTGCCTGAATTTACCATCTATAAAATGCAAGTCTTTGCCCTTCCTTAGGGCACAGGAGTGTTGCAAGGGTAAATATATTGAAGATTGTGGAATGCTCTACTAATGTGACAGGAGCTAAGTAAACTGCTATGATAGCTGACTGTATACGTATTTCAGTAGGGATGTGCCTCTTTTCAGAGATTCCTCCCACACACATCCATCTTATGCTTCTATTTCTCTTTTCCCACACCCCCCGTAAAATATACTTGTTAGAAACTTCAGGGATCTTCAGAGAAAGCCCAGACAGATGGCAACCCTCAGTGAAGGAAACAGGAGCTGGGAAATAGTCCCATTTCTTCTCCATAACCAGATACTCTGATATTGGAAATTTTATGGTGTGTTTTATCGCCCAGTCCTTCTGCTTTTTCTTATATCTTTGCTTATTTGATTTATAAAACCACAGCCGTTAGCTGCCTCACACTCTACATGCCTCCCCCCCCCCCGACACAATTAATTAGAAACATGATCAATACCATACAATCAATGCAAACAATACAAGACTGGAAAGCTTAACAAAAACTAACTAACTATCACACCTCTCTTAGGGTATGTCTACACTACAAAGTTAATTCGAACTAACAGACGTTAGTTCGAATTAACTTTGATAGGTGCTACACATGCAAACCGCTAGTTCGAACTTAATTCGAACTAACGGAGCACTTAATTCGAACTAGGTAAACCTCATTCTACGAGGACTAACGCCTAGTTCGAATTAAGTAGTTCGAATTAAGGGCTGTGTAGCCACTTAATTCGAACTAGTGGGAGGCTAGCCCTCCCCAGCTTTCCCTGGTGGCCACTCTGGGAACCACCAGGGAAACTCGTCTGCCCCCCTCCCGGCCCCGGAGCCCTTAAAGGGGCACGGACTGGTTACGGTGCCCATGCCAGGTTCAAGCCTGCCAGCACCCAGCCAGCAGACCCTGCACCTGGCACGGGATGAGCCAGCCACCTGCTGCCACCCAGCCCTCCACCTCTTCCCGGGACCAGGCTGGCGGCTCCCGGGAGCCTGCCCAGGTCGGCAAGAGGCGGGCGCCTGCCTGGTCTAGTGCAGACATCGTGGACCTCATCCATGACCTCTGCACTAGGCACAGGAAAGTGGCCATCTAGGGCAGGAGAGCTGCCAGCCTGGTCACCCAGGAGCAGGTTTGCATGAAAATCAAGATGGTCCACTGAGACCCCCCAGTCCTGAGCCCTGAGCTTAGAATGGCCATACTGGGTCAGACCAAACGTCCATCTAGCCCAGTAGCCTGTCTGTCAACAGCGGCCAACACTAGGTACCCTGGAGGGGATGGACTGAAGACACTGACCAAGCCATTTGTCTCATGCCATCCATCTCCAGCCTTCCACAAACAGAGGCCAGGGACACCATTTCTACCCCCTGGCTAATAGCACTCCATGGACCCAACCTCCATGACTTTATCTCACTTCTCTTTAAACTCTGTTATAGTTCTAGCCTTCACAGTCTCCTGCAGCAAGGAGTTCCACAGGTTGACTATTTGCTTTGTGAAGAAGAACTTTCTGTTGTTAGTTTGAAGCCTGCTACCCATTCATTTCATTTGGTGTCCTTTAGTCCTTCTATTATGGGAACTAATGAAGAACTTTTCTTTATGCACCCTCTCCAAACCACTCATGCTTTTATAGACCTCTATCATATCCCCCCTCAGTCTCCTCTTTTTTAAGCTGAAAAGTCCCAGTCTCTTTAGCCTCTCTTCATATGGGACCTGTTCCAAACCCCTGATCATTTTAGTTGCCCTCCCCTCTCCCACCCTCTCTTTTCCCCTCTCCCACCTCCTTTTCCCAGTCTCCCCGAGTTTTGTTAAATAAAGAGAGTTTCTATTTTTGAACACACGTGTCCTTTATTTTGTACATCAGGAAGGGGGGCTAGGGAGCGGTAAGTGGAAGGAGGTGAGGGAGGAATGGGGTACGAGCCCCTGATGGGGAGGACTGGGCTGGCTCTGCGGGCTCCTCAGGGTGGAAGCGCTCCTGAAGCCCCTTGATTAACCCCCCCCTTCCGGATGGCAGCCTGCGGCAAGTGCAGCCATGTTGATGGCCGAGTGCTGTGATGTGCCGAGTGTGGGCACTCAGGGCACTATAAGCCAGGACTGCTTTGCAAGTGGGGAACCCCTGAGAACTGTCTATCCGGGGTGGGGGTGGGGGTGGGGTCCCTTTAAGCACAGACCTCGGCTAGCCTGAGACAGCAGCTCCACGCTCTAAGTCCTAATCTGATGCCCTGCCAGCACTGCTTCCGGCCATCCTTAACCTAGGTTCAGGGTCCACTCAGTGTGGACATGCTAGTTCGAATTAGCAAAATGCTAATTCGAACTACTTTTTAAGTCTAGATGCGCTAATTCGAATTAGTTCGAATTAGTGCTGTCGTGTAGACATACCCTTTGGTACATGGAGAAGCACCGAACTGTATAAAGATATGCACGGTAGATTCTGAGGTGGGGGGTCAAAACATCTATGAATTAACATGTGAGTTTCATGCTATGTAGATCAGCCCCCACAGTGCCAAGGGTGGCAACTTTTCTGTGCTTGAATGGTCTAGATAAAGATATTTTATTTCTGAAGAGAGCACACACTCTCTGTAATGTGATCTCCTACATTACAAATGCTCTTCAGATGAAAACAATCAACTATTGACATCAATCAGAATTTTGCTCACAGGCAACTTTCTTCCCCAAGATGTTTCTAACATAAGCACAGTTCTTATGGCAGCAAAGACTCTTTAATCTCCAGTTTATAAGAAAATAAATGACACTTTTCCGTCTCCTTTCATTCCCCTCTTCACTTCCCTGTGGCATTTCATTCCCATCACTGCTATTGTGAAAATGATGGTGCCAGTTATGGCTGTGTAGATATGGTCTTGAAGCACACATATGTTATTTAAATACAATGCTGGGAACTAACACATTTGTGTTCGTAGCTTTCCATCTTGGCTATGAGGCATTAAAATAATGGCCAGATGAAAGCATATTTTCTTACGCACCACCGTTTTTTTCCTCTTTTTGCAAGTCAGCTTGTGACATCTGAATAGCTTACTCATGCATTCCCATTCGATTCATTTTTATTACAGCTATTGCTTTAGTATAGATAAGCTTGGAGGATGCAACTACACTTTGGGTTCCTTTCATATTTCATGTATTTCTCCAGGTTTTCATCATTGTACAATACTACATCAGCATGCAGAGTTGCACTTGCTGGAATAAAATTGCCAAATCAGACTTATCAAAGTTTTCAGGAATCTAAAATTCAGATAAGAAAGACTGAGATATTGAACAGGATCATCAGTCAGGATCATTTAAACATCATAAAATAGAAAGGGGGTGATTTATTCTTTTTTTTAAGTCTTTTTTTTCTTTTTTTACATTAATGCTTGGAATGTTATCATCTACAAAGAAGATAATTTATCTCCTTTCCTCTTGTAAGTGCTAATCTTTCTGCCAGGGAATCTATAGAAGAGAAAACAATGTAATGTGGTGATTTTTCCAGCTGCAACAATCATTAAGAATGTTTTAAATTTTAAAGAGGGTATAGAAGTTACTCTGGCTGTATGACAGCTGTTGTGTGCCATAACTCACAAAACAATAGTGGGGATATTTGATAAGTTTATTGAGCTAGCCAAGGCACATAGAAAGCTACCTTAAAGCATCTGTGGATTCCCCTTGACAAGGGTTGGGCCATAATTTTTGCCCAGGGGCCACTTCAAAATTTTTTGAAGTAGTCCCGGGCCATCCCAGAAGGGGCAGGGCCTAAACAGGAAGGGTGGGGCCTAAGTGGGAAGGGGTAGGGGACCATGATTGGGGTGAGGGTAGAGGAGCCCCTTTGCCCACCCTTCCCACTAGGCAACTATGCCCTGAAAGAGGCATGGCAGATTCCCACCCCCCCTCCCAGGCCAATCAGGGCATGGGAGCAGGGGAGCATGGGAAGTGGTGGATCCGCTCACTTGGTGGGCTGAATCTGGCCCGCAGAGGCCCTTTTGTCCACCCCTGCCCTTGATTGTCTGCATAACTTTGGACATCTAGAGCTTTGTGCATGTGCCTCTACCACTGGAGCTAAAAGCAAGCAGCCTCTCAGACAAGACCGTGGCGCACACTCCTTCTTTCTTTCTATAAAGATCCCACTACATGGGACAGTGAATCACACCCAGTAGGTGTGTAGGATACCTCTGTATATAATAAATAGCACCAAATATTTCACCCTTTTTCTTTTACAATGTGGTTATTTGGGACCACAAATCCATTCATATTGGTGGAGAACTACTTGCACCCTCTCACAGAATCCTGTGGAGATAAACCCGAACAGTGGGTCTCAAAGCGTCCCTCACCTCCTGAAGCCAGGGAGTACGTAGGGTGAAGAGCCCCACGTGCTGGATGAGCACCAGAGGATCCACGCAGTTCCCCAGTCTCTCATCCTGGTGACTTCTGCCAGGACTAACCTCTGGGATTCTCCCCCTCCCCCCGGATTGTGTAGCAGGGGCTCCATGAGAAGGTCTGCCCCACGGTGGCTCCCAAGGGCCTGGTCACCAAAAGCAGCTTCCAGGTCTGGAGGAGGTCCTGGTGGAAGGCCGGCAGCTTGGAGAGGTCTTGCGGAAGACCTCTCAAATAAAGGAGCTGCCAGTCATATCAGAGTCCTCGCAAGTGGTGAAGGAAAGCATGTGCCATCGTGCTCCGCACTGACTACCTGCATTATATAGGAGCCTCTGCAGGGCCTGGAGGTGGAGGATATGGACCTACGTGCAGAAACACATCAGGCCTTGCCCTCCTTCCCTTCTCCAGAGGACAATAGTATCAGGGGACGGAGCAAGTGGGGAAGGAAGAAGGTTCACCACTCCCTCGCCCCTGCTAGGCTGGAAGCAAGGTGGGAGGGTAGCAATATAGGTAGGAGGAAGGGGGATAAAGGATCAAAAGGTGCAACTCCCAACACAGGATGGAAAGCCTAGCTCCTCCGGCTGCACTGGGGAGATGAGGGGTAGGTTATTTAAAGAACATGGGGAAAATGAAACTGTGTATAGGGGAGGGTAACTAAAAAAGAAGGGGAACACCAACAAAAATAAGAGGGGGGCATGAGCACACAAGAAGGGGGGAAGCAGTGGAGAGGGAAGGCAGGCAGTGTGAACGTGCCTGCTCAGGAGAGGTGTGGGGCAGCTAGACACTGCTGGGTTGGGGAGAACCAATGTGCCCTCAGGTGCCGGAGTGGCAGACCCACAGCACTTGCTGCAGGACCCAGCAGAGCAAAGGAGATGTGGGGAGGCAAGCAATGGGCCAAGAATGGAAAGGGCCCCTGAAGCAACTGAAGCAGGGGAGGGAGCAGCAGCAGTAGCAGAAATTCAGGGGCAGTGGAACCAAGGGGAGGTGAACCACTCACCACCCCTAGTGCCCCACAGGAGCTGCACCAGCCACCAGCTAGGAACTTTGATGGAAAGTGGGTCCCTTAAAACTCCCCCCCCAACACCTCCACCACAGAGCATGTTGTGGGGAGAAAAGATCCCAGGAGCCACCCTAAAGCAGCCCCCTTACCTCCTCTGCCCCAAAAGGAGCAGCAGGAATGGTGGAGTTCAAGCCCGCAGCAGTAAGGAAAAGGAAAGGGGCAGGTAGACCTCCCTCCAGGAAGATGGAAGAGGTCGCTACCCACCCCCAGCATCCTCAACAGCTAGCTGAGGTGAATGGGTTGGAGGAGGAAGCTGCCTGCAAGGAAATCAGATCAAGAGATGAGGGGGGCTGGCCCAGAATATGAGTGTAGCTTGAAGCCTGCCTGCCACAACAGCAGTAGGCCCCTCCCCCCACCACACAACTTCCAAAAAGGTGGAAGGGAGGAGTGCAGAGGAAGGAGGATGTACGGCAGCCCAAAAGCAGGTTAATCGGTACCAGAGGGAGACATTTTAGAGGGGTTGTTTGGGGAAGTGGTCCATGAAAAAGCTGCCAAGTCAAGAGAAAAAACAACCTTGACTGCTGCTGCTATTTTAGGAGCCCTGGACCAGAACCCATGTAGTGGGTGGGCCCAGGTTCCCCCCAAACTTTCCCCCATGCCAACACAGAGCCTGCCCCAAGTAGGGAGACCAAGACTATCAGTGGGTTTTCACCCCAAAATAATGGACTAGCCTGTGAGTATGGCACACTAAGCTGTGGACCCTGTCTCCAGTAAAGAGAAAGGGGCTGTGTATAGGACCACAGTGAGTCTCTGATGCTAATATTAGCTGCCAGTAGCACGAGACCCAGAGGGCACAGCCAGAATATTGCCACACATTCTAAAAGCTGATCTGTTCTTTCTACCTACACCACTGAAACCCTTGTCCAGGACTTCATCACCCATCGTCATCTTTCTTCCCCATCTGTCTGACTATACCTCCCTATCTTTGATACCCTCCATGTCTTCCGCATTATAGTTATCAACTATAAGACCCCAACCTGTTTTTACTGTATCGTAAGCTCTTAGGGCTTGTCTGTACTAGGAAATAATTTTGAAATAACTAAATTAAAAATAACTCCTGAAATAACTATGTTAAAATTAGTTTATTCTCTGATGAAAGCAGGAGTACAGATTTCAAAATAACCAGCCCGTTATGTTAAATAACAGGGCTTGGTAGTGTGGATGCTCCACTTATTATTTCTAAATAAGGGGGGTTATTTTGAAATAACTCCCTAGGGTAGACCAAGGCTTAATGAGTAGCCGACTAATAGCTGCAATTTTCTCTAGAACAAAAATAAAGTCTAATTTACTATGTCCTATTTTGTTCAAGTCCTGACTTGTTGGTACTATCCTCCATTTTCTGCCAAAATGTGAGGGTTTTTTTTCCCCCATGAACAGGGCTCTAACTTGATTGCGCTTCTTCAGGAAATACATAATGAGCTATAATCATGTTAACATCCCCTAAAGAGTAAATTCTCAGCAGGGTAAGTGGAAGATAAGATATGCTATTTTAGAGGCATGATCCATAGAAGTTAATCACAAATGCACGATTTCAGTGTGAACCAGAGAACAATTTGGCCCAATATAGTCAAAGTAAAACCAAAAGAGAACTCCAGCAAAATCTGGATTTTAACTCCTACAGTTAGGGACTCGCTGGTCCAGGACTCTCTGGTCTGACAACAGAAGTTGCTGTACCAGAAAAGGAGAAGGGGCCATCCCAAAGTTCGGTGGCCAGCAGCTAGGGCCAGCAGCAGGGGTTGGGAAGCACAGCCAGCAGATGGGGATCGGGCTGAGACTGGACTGACAGCAGAACCAGGAGCTCGGTGGGGCTGAGGCCAGGGAGCATGGCCAACAGCGGGAGTAAGGGTTGGTGGCAGATCCGGGGAACACATCTGAGACACGGAGCAGAGCCAGGGACAGGGCTGAGAGCACAGTTGGGAGGGGAACCCAGCAGTCAGGAGGCTGGGGGCCCCCTGGGTGAGCCTGGCGCTGGCCATAGGCTGCCAGGATTGGCCTCCCCTGGTATAGCAAACTCCCTTGTTCAGGACCAGTCAGGTATCAAGAGTGTCAGGCCAGAGAAGAATACTGTGGCTGAGCTGCTTTACTGCTTGGCTGTGTCTACACCTGGCCACTTATTTCGGAAAATCAGCCGCTTTTCCAGAATAAGCTGCGAGCTGTCTACACTGGCCCTTGAATTTCCAGAAAAGCAACGATGCTCTACTGTACAAAATCAGCCGCTATTTCAGAAAAACTATTCTGCTCCCGCTTGGGCATAAGTCCTTATTCCGGAACACTGTTCCGGAAAAGGGCCAGTGTAGACAGCCCAGTAGTCCTTTCTGGAAAAAAGCCCCAATCGCGAAAATGGCGATCGGGGCTCTTTTCTGGAAAAGCACGTCTACATTGGCCACAGACGCTTTTCCGGAAAAAGGGCTTTTCCGGAAAAGCAGCCTGCCAATGTAGACGCTCCTTTTTCGGAAAAACTGAAAACGGAATAGTATTTCGTTTTAAGCATTTCCGGAAATTCATGCCAGTGTAGACACAGCCCTTGAGTGTGAGTGAAACACTCCTAATACTTTTTTTTTTTGTGGAACGTTTATAGACGCAATATTTTTTCACTCATAAACAATCATCTAATCAATGATTATTTTGGTCTTTGAAATTTCAGAATAAAGTTTTTAGTCTCTGAGTCCAATACAGAGGAATTTATTCAATTTTAAAATGCAGTGTGTCTATTCGGCCAGCACTGAAGCACATGCTTAACTTTACTCCCATGGTTAGTCCCACTGATTTCACTGGGATGGTTCATGGTAGTCTAAGTAAGCATTTGCTGAAGTGTTTGCAATGTCAGGATCTTAGTAAATAAAAAATCAAAACAAATATGTTCACACTCCCATTAAAACTGCTCTGAATTGTAATAAAAACATTAATTTTAATGCACAAGTGTTCAGAATTAATGCTGACAGAACTTAATGTGAAAAATGTATATGATGAATGCAAAAATATTGCAATCCAACTGTATTATATGTAGCATCTGTGACTCCAATTTGCAGCACATGCAAGTTATCAGTGGAGGATTTTGTTAGTGTAATGAAAACTAAAAAATGTCATGAGTTCAAAAACTTTTAGATTAACATTTGTTTCTAAGGCTGCTCAGATGGCATGGAAAAGACCATTAAAATGTTTTGGTGAGCTACAAATAACCATCAAGATATAGCTGTGTCATGTCTATGTGTCTCCTTCCTACAGTTGAATAGGTGTATAGTGGGTAAATCTTCTAGTTGTACATATATTACAGACCTAAAACCAATGAAGAAAGCACAGCATTATGAAATGTTACAAGGTTATGATGCTTGTTTTGGGCCACATCTAGCGCCAACTAAATAACTCACACTGACATCAAAGGGCCTTTAGAGTCCTGTCAAAAGTACACACCATAACGTGGCTCATTGCTTTCATTGTTCCAAAGCTTTGGAGTCTGCAGTTGTATTTCTGTGGGTCAGCAAGGAAAAGCAAACACACAGTGGAGCGTTTTCTAGAAGATTATGAACAGTAAGATGACAAATGGACATAATTTTCTATTAGAAAAAAGTATTGTAAGAGAACTGGACTTTGTATGACCACAATAAATGTTACTCTTAATGATGCTCAAGGACAAGGTTTGTGGTATAAAGATATCAGGTGCTTTAAAAAATAAAAAAATAAAAAAAAAACAATTGAGGGAGAAAAAAGCTTGAGAGAGTAAAAACGGAAAATAAAGTAGTGGACACTTTAGACGAGGCCCCAACTAGCAGTTATAAATGCTTCCCAAAATAGGTTCCTTTTTATTTTATATTCAGATTTCATCTCAAAGATAGTGTGTTCTCTTTCGTTACATTCCTTTTATTATTTCTGATACCAGCCAGAAAGAACTAGAAGAAAGCATTGAAAGATGTATACATGCATATTAAAATCTTAAAATCACTAGAAGTGCATTTTGTAAACGAAATAGAAAAAAAAATTGTGCTGCTGATAGAGGAACCTGGGACTCCTCTGATATGCCAGGACCCATGGCCAGAAAAGGAAAAGACAGGTTTAACCAAGGATCCTCCTGCTCCTTTCATTGTTGCCAGTACCACCTTTCAGCTCGACTTCAGAACTGTGAATTAATTGTTCAAGCCACTGAAATGCAGCTAAACAGGTCAAAGCTCAGTACAATGTAACTGGTACAAGATGATCCCCACATACTTCCCTTTTAAAACAAGTTATTGGGACATCAAAGAACTATTGTCCCTGCTGTATTACATCACCATGCAATACAAAAAAACACATTCTCACCCAAGAATGCTGTCCATGTCCAGGCATGAGACATGTGTGTCCAGGCTAGGAATTATAGACTCTTAAAACAGTATAATTTTTCATGTAGCTCAGGTTTTCTAAACCTGTCATCATTTCTGTTTCTCTGGACTTAACACATCTCTCCTAAAGTGTGGGTTCTGGAACTGGACATAGTACTACAGGTGAGACCTCCCCAGTGCCAAGTTCAGTAGGACAATTATAGCACATTGACACAGCAGTGTTATTTCAAAATAACAATGCCAGCGTCTACGCAGCAAGCTCGTTATTTTGAAATAGCGGTCATCTTATTTTGAATTCCATACCCCTCATTTTACCAGGAATAACGCCTAATCTGAAATAGCTATTTCAGAATAGGGAGTGTGAAGACAGCATAGTTGTGATTATTTAAAAAAAAGTGGCCTCCAGGGCTTCCCAAAGCTGACCACACTCATCAGAACTCTATAGTTCCTCTTCCCCTGTAGCCCTTAAAGCTGCAGCCACAGGGGAAAGGGCTTGTAGCAAAACACAGACCCTGAGAGCCCTATGCCACATAGCAGCAGCCATCACAGGTGTCCCTGCTGCCATGAGAGACCCTCATGCTCCATCTGAACCTCCTCACAGCTGCAGCCAAGTAGGCAGCCAGCTCTCAGGATCGTGCCTAGGGTTGAGAGAGGCAAGCGCCTGCCTAATCTGGTGCAGAGATCATGGACCTCATAGAGGTCTGGGGAGAGTAGGCAAACCTCCAGTATCTCTGTACCAGGTGCAAGAATGTGGATGTCTATGGCCACACAACTGACAGCCTGGTGGTCACTCCTGCTACCACTCCTGCCCTTCCACTTTCTCCCCCTCGCTCCCTCTAGCCGCCGAGGGCCCCACACAAGAGGTGATAGGACCTGAGGCAGGCGCCAGTCCAAGCCCCATCCTTGAGCCTTTCCCACCCTCTCTGCTTCCTTCCCCTTCCATCTCCTTCCTCCCAGGTTCTTTCCCCTGCCCCTCCCAGTTACATTTACCCCAATTAAACAAAACGAGTTTATTCTTTCAAAACAAAGTGTGGTTTATTGTGTCTGCAGGGGAGGTGTATAGAGGAGGGGAAGGGAGGAGTGGAGAAGGAAAAAGCACACTGGGCCACTGCAGAAGCACTTTGTGGGAGGCCCAGAGAGAGTCTCACCACTGGCCCTGGTTGAAACTCTCCCTTAGCGCCTCCCAGATACATATAGCCCCCAGTTGGCCTGACAGATGGCAGCCATGCAGGACTGCACAAAGGCCTTGGTGAGCCACTCAGCATCTGCCCCACCCCCACCCCCATCCCCACCCTCACCCCCAACCCCACTCTGGCAGGGATGTCTTCCCCATTACAGTCACAACAGTTGTGGAGGACACAGCATGCAGTCACCACTTGAGGGACATTCCAGTTGCTGAAGTCCAGCCAGGTGAGGAGGCAATGGAACCTCACTTTCAGATGACCAAGGGCACCAAATGTCCTGCTGAGCCTGCCGTTGAAGCATTCCTTGCTCTGATGTCTGGTGTTGGGCTTCATGAGCCAGAGGAGAAGAGGGTAGGCTGCATCACCTACCATGCACATCTGCATGTCCACATCACCAACCCTGATGGTGTGGTAGGGGGAAAAGGTGCCAGCATGTAGCTTCAGGAACAGGCTGGAGTTCCTGAAGATGTGGGCATCATGTGCTTTCCCCAACCACCCAACGTTGATGTCCGTGAACTGGCTGCAGTGGTCCATGAGGGCCTGCGGGCCCATCAAAAATGACCCCTTGCGGTTGATATATCCGGATGCTCAGTGGTCAGGGGCCTTGATGGGGATATGCGTGCTGTCAATCACCCCTTCCCCTCCGCAGCTGGGGAAGCCCTTGGTGGGATCTATGATGATGGAGTCCATATTGTCCAGGTTGATGACTCTACATAGCAGAATGGTATTGATGGCCCTCATCACCTGTAGAAGGAGACAAACAGAGAATCACAGGGTTGCCAGAGCTCTCAGAAGTTCCCCGAGCCCAACTGCCTCTCCCCCCCCCCAATGTCCCCCACCACACACCAGAAGTAATCTCTAATTACCCCATCATCTGGCAGAGCTTTGGGAAGGCGGGACTGAAAAACCTCCCATGGAGGGGGCTTCCATCACCTCCCCCCCTTCCCTAGGGTACCCCATTCCAGAAGTTCAACCTCCCCTCCCCTGGGACAATAGCATTAGAGAGTCATGCCTGCATGAGCAGAGCCCCAGTGGTTAATCTTCCCACACCGAACTGGTTCCCCATAGAGCAGTAGTGGTCCGGTGTGGCAAGCTTCCAGATAGTGATGGTGACCCACTTCTGGAAGGGGATGGTGGGTCTCATGTGGGTGTCCCGTCTCATGAGGATAGGTACTAGCCACTCACAGAACTCCAGGAAGGTGTCCTTCTGCATGCGGAAATTCTGGAGCCCCTGTTGGTTGTCCAACTGCTCCATCACGATCTGGTTCCACCAGACAGAACTGGTATCCAGTTGCCAGAAGCGGCAGTGCACAGTGTGCAGGGGAGGGTCGAGCTCCATAAGCAGCATGTGGAGAGAGGAGAGGAGGTGCCCCGCAATAAGCGGGGGGTCCTCCTGCAGAGCCATGAGGGCAGCCTGCAGAAAATGCACCAGGAGGTGCAGCATGAGATGTAAGAGCCGTTGACTGACCAGAGGCTGGTCTAGCTCCACGGCAAGAGTTCTATGGTGTCCACACAGGCTACCAGAGTATGCAGAGAAAAGGCTTTGCTGTCTCTCAACGAGGTAGGCAAAGGACAAGTGTCTGAGACATGACTAAACAGGGGGTTCCCTTTAAGCACGAGCCTCAGATACGCTCAGGCATCAGCTACAGGAAGTGACCGCTATCCTGTTGCCCTGCCTGAAGTGCTTCCAAGTGGCTTTAAATGCGACACAGCATCCAATGAGTGTGGACACTCTATTCTGAAATAGCTCAGCACTATTTTGATGGGCATTTGCTGTGTAGACAGGCTATTTTGAAATAAGCTATATATAAATTTTGAAATAGCTTATTCTGATATAAGCATGCAGTGCAGTGTCCTTATCTCCTATGTCTTTTATATAACTCTCCCATTAAAACACTCCAGATTCATAGTAGTTTTTTTACAAATGCATCACATCGATAGCTCATATTCAATAAGTGTAAAGTCCTTTTCAAAAGTGTTTCCATCTAGTCAGATATTCCCCATTTTGTATTTGTACATCTGATATTTTTCTTTCCTACGTTAAGTATTTTGCACTTGTCTTTACTGAATTTCATCTTATAGATTTCAGACCATTGCTCACATTTTCAAGGTTGTTTTGAAGTCTAATTCTGTCTTCCAAAGTGCTTGCAACCTCTCCCAGCTTGCTTTCATTTGTACATGTTATAAGCATACTCTCCATTCACTTATTCAAGACATTAATGAAAAGTGAGTGTAATACCAGAACCAGGACTAACCCCTGAAGGAGCCCATTAAATATGCCCTTCTTGTTTCAGCGCAAACTATTCATAACTACTCTTTGAGTATATTGTTTCAAACATGTGTGCACCCACCTTATACTAATTTTATTTGGCCAATACTACCCAACTTTGCTCATGGGAATATCAGATAGGACTGTGCCAAAAGCTTTGCTAAAATCAAGATGTATGACATCTAATGTTACCACTCCCCTCAGTAGGCCAATAACCCCTTCAAAGACGGAAATTAGGTTGGTTCGGTATGATTTGGTTTTGATAAAAGCATCCTGGCTAGTCTTTATTCTCCTATTATTCTCTAGTGGTTTACAAATTGATTGTTTAATACTTTGTTCCAGTGGTTTTCCAGAAGTTGAATTTAAGCTGACATCTATAATTCTCTGGGTCCATTTTGTTCTCTCCGACCTTTTAAAAAAAGAAAAAAAGTACCATATTTGTCTTGCTCCAGGCCTTTGGGATCTTCTCCAATCTTCATGAGTGCTTGAAGATAATTGCTAATGGTTCTGAGATTTTTTTTCAGTTAGTTCCTTAAGGACCCTAGGATGAATTTCATCAGCCCCTGATTAATTGAATATATCCTACTTGTCTAAATATCCTTTAACATTTTCTTACCCTGTTTTGCCTTGTGTTCCTTCCCAATTGTGAATATTAATTGTCTTGAGTATTTGGTCATCATTAACCATTTTTGTGAAGACTGAAGCAAAATTGATATTAAATACCTCAGCCTTCATAATTTCGATAATTATTAGCTCCCCTTGGCTGCTAAAAGGAGGCCCATATTTTCCTCCTTCTTACTCCTAATGTAATTAAAGAATCTTTTCTTATTGCCTTTTATGTTCTTTGCTAGATGTAATTCATTTTGAGCCATAGCCTTTCTGATTTTGTACCTATATGACCATGCTATTCTTTTGTACTCCTTTTTAGCAAGTTGTCTGTTTGTGTGTTTTGTAGATTTCCCTTTTCAGTGTCAGATAATTAAAGAGTCATGTTCACCACAATAAATGTTGGGTATTGGCCTTTTACTGTACTTCCTATCCTTCCTTCACATTGGGATCATTTACAGTTATGACTTTCACATTGTCTCTTAACACTACCAGGTTAGTTTGAAATACAATATTTTGAAATAACTCCTGAAATAACTATTTTGAAATAAGCTTATTCCTCTTCACAAGCAGGAGTTATTATTTTGAAATAACAGGCTTGTAGTGTCAGAGGTGTAGCTGAGTTAGTCTGTAAGGTTGCATCCCCACAGCAGGGTTTAATTCAAAATAAGCTACATGAATTGACCTATGTCAATTGCGTAGCTTATTTTGAAATAGCTTATTTCAAAATTGAGAGCATCTACACAGCACTTATTTTGAAATGGAGCATACTTCCTCCGACTTCCCTTACTCCTCGTACAATGAGGGTTACAGGAGTCAAAGTAAGAAATCCTCCAGCTTAACAGTATTTCAACATTATTTCGAAATAACTACCTGCTGTGTAGACGTGAACTAAGTTATTTCAGAATAATGCTAATTATTTTAAAATAATGTTGCTGTATAGACGTACCCTCACTGAAAACAATTAAAAAGGCTTGGTAGTGTGGATGCTCACCTTGTTATTTCGAAATAACTTCCCATCTCTTCCAAACACAGGTTCCGCTCTAGGGCCTTCTTTCAAGAGACCCATCACCTCTGAAAACATATCGGCATGCTTTTAAAATTTTCTCTGTTTTGCTTCTTTCATTAGAGCTGTAAAATGCAGCCCACATCCATGGTTTGCATGGCTGTCTTTTTCAAGAGAGTGTTGTGGTGCCAACCACCTCAACCTTCAGTTTGTAGCATCTATCATTTTTTCAAGTTAGTTACAGAGGGTATGTCTACACTACCCTCCTAGTTCGAACTAGGAGGGTAATGTATGCATACCGCACTTGCTAATGAAGCCCGGGATTTGAATTTCCCGGGCTTCATTAGCATAAGCGGGGAGCCGCCATTTTTAAATCCCCGCTGCTTCGAACCCCGTGTAGCGCGGCTACACGGGGCTCGAACTAGGTAGTTCGGACTAGGGTGCCTATTCCGAACTACCGGTACACCTCGTTTCACGAGGAGTACCGGTAGTTCGGAATAGGACCCTAGTCCGAACTACCTAGTTCGAGCCCCGTGTAGCCGCGCTACACGGGGTTCGAAGCAGCGGGGATTTAAAAATGGCGGCTCCCCGCTTATGCTAATGAAGCCCGGGAAATTCAAATCCCGGGCTTCATTAGCAAGTGCGGTATGCATACATTACCCCGCTAGTTCGAACTAGCGGGGTAGTGTAGACATACCCTATGAGATTATGTTTTCCTATGGGCTGCATTATGCTCCTATTGTATATTATTAGATTATGTCTGTCCTTGGTAATGGATGTGTTCAAGGCCAATTTGCTCTCAAGAATTACATAGTGAAAGGTTCTGCTATCCACGTGAAATTGCACAGTTGCATGGTGTTGTCCATTGTTGTTTGGCTGTCCCAACATCCCAAACTTAATATACTTTCATACTCAAGGAGAAAGAGTCATGATACCACCATGTCTGATAGTCCCAGGGTGCCAGAAGGCCTGTTTGAGTTCCATGGCTCATGCTGCCAGCAGAGAAATAATAGCTCAGCCACTGCCGCTCTTTGTCATTTGCAAAGAGAGATGATCAAGTGGACTACTCTGTCCACGTGACTGAGTTGTGTCCACCCCCACCTACCTCCCCAAACAGTTCCCTGTTTTCCTGGTGTCCCCTCAATAGCAGTCTCCCCAGGGAAGACCTTCTGAAACCTTCAGATTTCAGTTCCGCTGTTCTGGAAATAGCTGCTGCTACCATTACAAATTCAGAGAGAGTTTCTAGCACTGATGAATGATGTATAAAATGGCAGGTCAAAATGAAAGATTTTAGAGTTGAAAGGAATTTTCTGAATGTAAATCCATTGATACCTTAAAACTGACAATCCTGATTTTTTATGTGTGGAATATGGCTGAATGAAAGGCCAGGAAGGACATAAATAGACTTCATTAAATTCTGCTCATATGGACCCAAACAACAGTTTGGTTCATTGACTCTTTCCCTTTCAAACAATTTTTTGTTTTGTTTTCCCCTTTCTTTTCTTGGGGGGGGGGGGGCAGGAAAGAAGGGCAGTGAATAGCATCTCCAGCATTATCTTTGCCAACGAATTTTGTGGGAATGATGGTCCGGATCCTCAAAGCTATTTTAGGTGTCTCACTCCTATTGTAATTAATAGAAGTTAGGATCTGGGATGGCATATACAGAATCAGGGCTCCATCCTTCTAACCTTGATCTCCTGCTGAGAGCTATTGAATTTAATAGGATTGTGCACCAGTACAGACTACTTATGTGAGAATAGGTAACAGGACTGTGCCTTAAAAATTGCAATGTATTATAAAAAGAAATATTATTTTCGGCATCCCTCCCATTAATAGCAATTAGCTAGGGCAGGATCTGTAATGAGCATTCTTTGTTGTTATAGGGGGAATGGAATCAACTTCTCTTTTCCCTTCCATTACTCCCCCAACTCAGTTTTGCTTGGTAACTACATGACATTTTCTATCATTACTGTTGAATGTGGAGATAAATGAATGGCAACTTGGCTACATTGCAGTGTTTTTATGTGTTTGGGACTATTAATTAATTTTATTTTATTTCTTGTCACAAACCTATGGCCTCCAGTGTTTTAAATTGTCCCTTAACTAGAGGCCCACCAATGGGGAGGATTCAAATGGGACAGTTGCTCCACAACCCAGTGCTTTAAAAGGGACTAGGACTCCTGGCCGCTGCCACTGCTACTGCAAGAGCCTTGGGCCCTTTAAATTGCTGCTGGAGTGCCATGCAGTTCTCTCCTGACATCTCGGAGTGCTGGCAGGGGAGAGGGAGAGGGATCCCACATATTGTGCTCCAGGCAGCACTGAATGCTCGCTGCCCAAACCCCTCCTCTTCTGCCTGAGGCCCTGCCCATTCTGAGAGCACAGTACTCCCCGCCCATCTTGCCCAGTAGCCCAGCAAGTCTGTTGGCCCTTTGCATAACAGTAAGAACAGTTGCCTGAATTCACAACACCCCTGGGCTCAGGGATATGAGTAACAGATTAGCTCGCTCATAAGACAGGAAGTTCATTCCTAGGCAGAGGTTCAGTACAAGTTTATGTACCACTTACATCCCATTTAAGCCCTATTTTGAAATCTCAAGTGAGACTTGAGTAGTGCATACACCTCAGTGCTGGCTCTCTGCACTGGGATGAATTTCAGTCAAGGTGAATTGCACTGGATTTTCCCAATTATAACCAGGGTAAAAAGTAAAACATTACAGCAGAAAATTAAAAATAAAGTGAGCTGCAAGGCTTGAATATTTGATGTTTTAATGTTCATTAAAAAGCAGTAATTATCTGATTATATCTGTCAATTCTGGAACATTAGCTTGCTTCAGCCTTTAAACTCTACAGTTAATTTTTGTACAGATTAATTAAAATAAAAAGAGCTCTGCTTTGTGTTTGGCTTTTTTATTCACAAACTTCTTTATTACCTGAGTCTTTCTTTTTCTCAAACAAGTTGCTATCGTTTAAAGTAAAGCAGACACCTCCCGAATGGAACAATCTCTTGAGAGATGAGAAATGAGATTCTACAAGGAAATGAAAATGTTTCATGTCTCGCTTTCATCTTCTGAAAGGTTACTTTAAAAAGTTAACTCCTGAGGAAAAACAGATGTGTCCTGAAATTAAGCATTCAAAGCATCACTAGGAAAAGCCCATTGCACCTACCATGCAAATGATAAAGGAAAACATGTCCTGAAAATAACATTCAATTCCACTATTTTAGGCATGAGACTAAGTGGTGTGTTTTTTTCTTGTTGAAACACAACGTCTTCAATACTACTGAGATAATATGTTCATCAAATATAGGAATAGAGATTAGGGTCCAATGAAAGTCCCATTGATGTGACTTCTTCCCATTGATACCACTGTGAGATTGATTATGCTCTACATTAGGACAAAGCAAAATTGTCTTTCCTTTTTGCTTGCCTTAAAAATAACATATATATATATTTCTGGGGACAGAGATTTGGGGCCTGAATTTTCCCATTTGTAAAAGAGGGATAGAAATGCTTACCTGCTTTCTGTATGGCACATTGAGATCTGGCAATGGAAACTGCCATAGACATTTTAAATGTTATTTTGTAGAAATCACAACTACTACTGGAGTGCAGTTGCCACTGGGCTAGATGCATACCAGGCATGTTTTTCAAGAGACATATACAAGAGTAATTCTCAGATAAAGAAATTTACATTAGTTTATCCAAGTTAAGCATCAGGAGGAAAACAGATAGACAGACAGTTAATCCCATGAAAGCTATACAGCCTGAAAACTTCATGCAATTATCTGATCTTGAATATACTTTTAATACTGGAGATAATATCACCCTTGTACTATGAGAAGGGTCATGTTCTATTATAAATCATAGAACACAGAAATATAGATCTAAAAGCAATTTCAAGAAGTCATCAAGTCCAGCCTCCTGCTTTGTGGCAGAATTCAGTACACCTAAGTCATCCCTGCCAGGTATTTGTCCAACCCATTCTTAAAAACCTCTAATTATGGTGATTCCACAGCATCCCTTGGAAACATACTCCCGACAATAATTACATTTTATAGTAAGAATGTTTTTCTTAATATCTAATCTACATCTCCCTTGGTTTCAATGAAGTCCATTACTTCTTGTCCTACTTTTAGTGGGTCTGGGGAACAATTGATCACTGTCCTTTTTAAAACAGCTGTTAGCCTATTTGAAGACAGTTATCAGGTCGCCCTGAGTCTTATTTTCTCAAGACAAAACATGCAAGTTTTTAACTTTTGCTCACAGGCAAGGTTCTTTAAACCGTTTTTTTTCTCCTCTTTGAACACTCTTTTTCCCCTATATCTTTTCTGCAGTATGGTGCCCAGAATGGGGTGTATTACTCCAGCTAAGGCCCCATAATTGTGGGGTCGAACAAGAAAATTACCTTCCATTTTATATACAATTTTGATGTTAATACACCTGAGCATAATAGTCACCTTTTCCACAGCTGTATCACATTGTTGGGTCATGTTCAGTTTGTGATCCACTAGAATCCCTATGTCTTTTTCAGCAATATTACCACCTAGCTTGTAATTCCCCATCTTGGGGCATGTTTACACTAGGAAACTATTTTGAAATAACTAAATTCAACTTAATAGCTCCCAATTTTACAAAATCAAAATAGCATGTTCCCACCTCAGGGAAGCTTTGAAATTAGTATGAGGCAGGCATTGCTAATGTGGATGTGCTGCTTCAGCTTGGAGCCTCAGGAAGCGTTGGGGAGTAATTAGTTCGAATTACTCTTGGGAGTAGTTATTTTGAAATAGTGGCAGTGGAGCATCCACACTACCGCTATTTCAAAATAACGATTTTGAAATGAGCATTATTCCTTGAGAAAAGCAGGAGTACAGATTTCGAAATAAGCGGCCCCTTATTTCAAAATAATGGGCTTAGTAGTATGGACACTTCACTTATAAATTGGACCTAAGGGGGGTTATTTCAAAATAAAGTCCAAGAGTAGACCAGGGCTTGTAGTTTTGTATTTGATTTTTCCTTCCTCAATGAAGTGCTTTGCACTTATATTTAGTGAGTTTTATTATGCAGAACTAAGACCCATTTGCCGGAGATGATTGGGCTTGGCAAAATTTGATTATTATTTTTTAATGATTTCAGCTAGAGTCATCACTATTTTAAACACTTTGAAATTTTGTGTTTATTTTAAATTTTCACAAGTGTAGGAAATTATGGTAAAGTCCGACTGTGGAAGGATCAAACAATAATTATGTAGTGACAGTAGACAATGGGATTAAAGTTGAAACTTTACAATAATTAAAATACTGTGTTCTCTATGTTGTATGTCAAAATGCAAAGTAAGAAGCCTTATGTCAAGTTCTGATAAGTTTTCAAGCAGCATTTTTCTTGACTTTCCCCATCTATACATTTTGATTATCGATGGAAATATTTGTCAGGGTATGCGAGTCTGGTGAAATCCATATTTATCAACATTTACCAACAAAACTGGGTCATTTCAAGCATAATGTTTTGTCCTATAGCTTAACATCTCAGCTGATAAACAACTCTGATGATACAGTGCCCCTTAGTACCATTCTGGGGCTCTGTTTTAGTAATGACTTAAAAGGAATTAAATCATTAAGCCATGTACGTGCAGCACATAGATTTCCACGGATAACAAATCAAACTAGACCCCACTTAGAGTACCTGCAAGAATTTATGCAATGCTAAAACTGGTTTGCACTGCTTATCAAAATGTACCAGTAAAGAAAGCAATTTCTATTATTCTTTTTATTCATCATTAATTAAGCATTTATAACTGTTACATGAAATTCAGCCAAAGAGTTTTGAAGTGTTTGGAAGTTCTGTTCATATCAAGGGATATATTGGACATTAAGATCTTTTTCTGACTGCACTGCATTGATAGCATTGTCATGAACACTTAATAGCATCATGCAAATGAGAGGAGATAACAGCTATTGTTGTTGCTCTTAGTGGCAAATTGTTTGCATATTTCTATACTTACATTTCACCCACACACAAAAAAAAAGACAGTGATTCCAAAGTGAAATTTCTCCTAAACATAAAGGCTGCGTCTAGATTGGCAAGTTTTTCCGCAAAATCATCTGCTTTTGCGGAAAAACTTGCCAGCTGTCTACACTGGCCTCTTGAATTTCTGCAAAAGCACTAATGATCTCATGTAAGATTGTCAGTGCTTTTGTGGAAATACTATGCTGCTCCCGTTCAGGCAAAAATCTTTTTCTGAAAAACTTTTGCGCAAAAGGGCCAGTGTAGACAGCAGAGATTTGTTTTCCGCAAAAAAGTCCCGATCGCAAAAATGGCGATCGGGGTTTTTTTTGCGGAAAAGCGCGTCTAGATTGGCCACAGACGCTTTTCCGCAAAAAGTACTTTTGCGGAAAAGCGTCCTGCCAATCTAGACGTGCTTTTCTGAAAATGCTTTTAATGGAAAACTTTTCCGTTAAAAGCATTTCTGAAAAATCATGCCATGTAGATGTAGCCAAACAGAGAACAAAAATTTGGTAGCTGTATAATGCAATAAACTATTTCCTCCCTTTTTCTGTATTGTAGTGGTCCTGTAGAATGTAGGTAAAATTATAGTTGATGTTTTTTGTATCCTTATGGTTGAACAAGAGTTGTGAAGTATTAGCAAGAGCAGATTCTCTTATTATCCATACAGTCGGGTGATTTCTGAAAGCAGTTGTTTGTTGTGTCATCTCATTATTTAAGTGCCCTGTTCTAATTCTTACACTTCTTGTTTCTGACTGAGTTGGAATAGAATAGTTACAATATTATTTTGAGCTTGGTTTGAAGAAATATTGAGGGGCCAGATCTTCAATTGGTGCAAAACAACAAAGATTGATTTGTCCATTCTTGCGTGTGTGTATTTAGCACGGAAGGTGCACACCTCCTCCACAACCATCCAGTAAAGTGCAAGCCCATGCTTTTAATGTTGTTTTTTTACATTACTATCTTTTCACATGATTTGTGGCATTTAAGGAAGCAGCACACTCTCTACTAGAATTCTGGGAAACTTTTTCATGAGCTGTCTATGATTTAAATGCAACATGGAAAGACATGGACTCAAATCACACCCTAAATCTTAGAGGGCTATGGGAATAAAGTCTTATTTTTGCTGTCATCTGTAGCCTCTTGCATTGACATTGTTACTTCAGTAATTCTCTCCAATTTATTTTCCATCTAACATTCAAACTAAAGCCAAGGCCTCAGGGTTTACAAATGGAGGGAATGGACTGATACAGTGGTTTTCAAACTATGGATCATGACCCAGTGGAATGTCAGGCATTGGGTCTCATTGCTTAGGGTGATCAGGTGACCAGTGTTTCAGTGGGGCTAAGGCCTACTTATCCTGACACCACAGACTATGCCATGTTGCAGAAACGGACAGCAGCAGGACCATCTCCCAGGTAACTGGGAGGAGGAGAGCACACTGCACTTCACGCACTGCTCCTGCCCTAAGCACTAGCTCTGCACTCCCATTGGTTGGGAACCTGCTGCTGGCTGCTTCTGGAACACAGCATGGTCTGTGGAGCCAGGACAGGCAGGAAACCTGCCTTAGTATCCCTGCTGCGCTTCTGACTGGGAGCCACTTGAGGTAAGCCCCTTCTGCACCAGCCCTGACGCCCCTCCCTCCAAAGCCAAAGATCTCAGACTCAGCCCCACCCCGGAGCCCACACTTTAGTCAAATTATGTTGTGTCTCAGTCATAAGCAATTTTCTTCAACTGGGCCATGAGAAAAAAAGTTGGAAAACCACTCACCTAGCATTTAATACAAAGGTAGAACACTACTCGTAATGCAAAGCAGGTTCATTTCTTCTCCTACTCCATGGTTTGCAGAGGCCAGTGAAGTTACATTTCTAATCCTATAATTTTTTAAAAAACCACCAACACCCTTCAATTATTACCTAAAGTCTTTGTAGATCCCCATTCAAAAATCAGGAATAAATATAGTCCACTTAGCCACGAGAGAGAGACAGAGAGAAATTGGCTCAGTGACTTTCCTTCTGCTAAATGACCTGTCTGCTGTAAAATGCACTTATCCAGACTCAGCTCCCTTTGTCACTACTTTCATCATCTGTCTGACTGTGAGTTGCACTGAAAGAAAACAGCTGTGCAACTACCAGTAGAACAAGAACGGAGTGAGTATTTGCTATGAAACAGATTGAGTAATCTGGAGAAGAACCCACTGGGCGGCATTTGGTTGGGTGTAAATTGTTTGATACCAGCATATTTATTCTAGCTTCAGTCTGGTGTAAGAACAGGATTTGGCCCATACAGAATAAGACTTGGATGGAGTGCAAAAGCCAGTACAATTGCTCTATATAAACAATGTGGGTTGGCAGACACTTTCTTTTTGCTTCAAATGATGAATTACATTGTCTAGTCCTTTTGTCATCCTTGTCATTCAGACTAATGCATGAATACTCATGCTTTTATTTGCTACAGGGCTATGTAAAGGAGGAGTAAACTGCTTGTGTTCAGAGCTTTTCAGTCTGATTCTCCACTTCCTTTCACAAGTCTTAAACCAGGATAACTCCCTTGACTTCATTAGAGTTGTGCTTGATATACACGTAAGTAGATGAAATTTGAACCCTCCCACCATGTGTTTTATTATTTGCATCATACCTTATGTTTTTGGCACAAACATATGTGAGTTAATTATTATTTTTTGCTATGACTATTATGTACATTTCTAAGCCAACATTTGGGTACCTGCAAAACTAATACAAATCATTTCTCTGAAAGAGAAGTACCATCCCTTGTTCCTCCCTTTCTAAGCCACTTTCATAAAGCTTTAGAGGCCACTACATTTGCATTTCTGAGAATTTGTGACTGCTGACTTGTAGACTTTATCATGAACAGAAAAAGAAAATGACGAGATTTAACTAGTACTAGATGGAACTCAAAGGACCACAGGAGTAGCTCCATTAATATTAATTCTGGCTGAGATATGCTTCTGAAAATGCTAATGAAGCATTGTGCAGCAAGATGCAAATTCTGCAATAGCAGACATTGCTGTGCAGTTGTCTAAAGTAATGGCTCCTGGATACTATACTGTATTCAGTAGTCCCTTCCCTAACGGTACTGTTCAGAACCAGGTTTATGGAGAAAGAGAGTCTGCATATTTACTATGATGAACATGTTTCTGATGACTCCTATATCACTTTGTTTTTTAATGTGTATTGAAATTTGACAAACTGTCAGTTATACATAATCAGGTTAGATGAGAGAATAGCAAAATGTACTCTGATATATGTGACAGCATGATGTGCAAATATAACAACAAATTACAGATAAATAATTCAAATGACAAAAGACATTGTGTAGTAATGGTGATCAGTAAAAATGCATATATATTTTTTTCTTCTTTCTCTTTCTTAGATACCACATTGACTTTCTTTTAGCTCCCTTACTGCACCACCATGTGTAATGCCTGTTGTTCTATTGCTGAAGTAAAAGATAGCTAACAGCTGTCTTTCTAGAATCTCAACCGATAACATCTTAACATATTAATCTCTTAGCATTCCCTTTAAAGTAATTGATCAAAAATGAGAAATATTTTGTACATGCTAACCCCCTAGAAAAAATCTTATCTACAAGGTGTGTAAAGTGGAAAAGAAGCAACTCGATGAAGTGAAATCTCCTTCCCTTTCTCTCTCTCTCACACACACACACATGTACTATTTATGGTGGTATAGGACTGAAGCCAAGACAATCCCCAACTGCCTGTTTGGTGCTGCTTTAACTCCTCCCTCCACTGGTGAAGCAGCATAAAAGAGAGTTTCTTTGTATCAAAGTGGTCAAGTGACTGCTCTGAGAATCACTGGGCCTTATGTAGAGGCCCCTGACCTCAGGGAATCTTTCCATTAACTGCAGGGAGTGTTGGATGAAGCCCATTGTGAAATTGACCAGAAAAGAAAAACAAAAAGAGGAATTGATATCATGAAAATGTAGGTTTCGCTTATCATAGATTTTTAGATGAGATGAATACTTGGAAAGAAGCTTAGAATTTGTTCCAAATTGTATTCTTGATGTTTACCAAAAACTAGGCTAAGTTGCAGATGAAGATTTCATGACATAAAGATGGGTCAGATCAGAATAAGAGTAAATTAAGCATCCTTTAAATAAGTATCTTCATTGCTGCTCATTTCTCCAGTTTAAGTGAGAGTGGTTAAATAAATGGATAAAATTACAATAAATAACTGTGGACGAATCTGAAAAGTACAATTTTCTTTTGCGAAAGGAACTTGCTCAAGAACAAGTACATAATGGCACGGACTAGACAAATGTAGTTGGAAGCAATGCAATAAAGAGTTCCAGCCAGAGCCAAATGAAATAAAGATGAGATGAGGAGCAACTAGTCATTTTTGCTAAGGGCTTGTGGGCTTCTGAAAAGTGATCTCATCTAGTGAGCAATTAACTTTGCTCTCCAGGAATTCAGATTAAATGTAATCAATTAATAGAGTTTCCATTTCAGCCCAACAGCAGCAGAAGTAGAATGTTATGTAAATTCCTCAAGCTTTCTTTTGCCCCTACAGAAAAATATAAAGTGACTAAATAATGGGTTCTTTTTTTTTTTAAATGTCACCACTCCCTACTTCTCCTTCTGTCTGCAGTTCTCTGTTGCTGGCCAATGGGAGGAGTGGGAGCAGCGCTTGTAGGCAAAGGGCCCACAGAGATGTGCTGGGCGCCATTTCTCAATGTTCCCATTGGCCAGGAACAGAGAACTGTGGCCAGTAGGAGCCATAAGGGGCTGTTTATGCAGATATCCAAAGTCATCAAAATGTCTCAGATTACTCTGAAGGACCTCATGCACCCAGTGGGTCACAGGTTGGCCAGCACTGCTGCCAAGGGCAGAGTATAAAAGGTGAGCTGAACCAAAGGAGAAGAGTGTCTTCTCTCATTGGGGACTATTGTCCACTGTATTTTGGTTGACCTGCTTTTGTTGACTATCTGGGGGAGAGGTAATAAATCCATATATATATATATATATATATATATATATATATATATATATATATATATATATATATATATATATATATAATGGCTAGCGCTTGAAGCTTTATTTCCCTTTCCTGGCTATTTAAAAAGTCCTCCAGTTTGTATCCAGATTCCTAAGCCTGGAGAGAATCAGTAGCTCCGTCATGCTTAGTTTTTTGTGTATGGTAGGCACAGTGTTTGATTTTATTCTCTTTCCTCTCTAGCTCCCTATGGCTACGTCTAGACTGGCACGATTTTCCGGAAATGCTTTTAACGGAAACATTTTGCGTTAAAAGCATTTTTGGAACAGACCGTCTAAATTGGCACAGACGCTTTTCCGCAAAAGCACTTTTTGCGGAAAAGCGTCTGTGCCAATCTAGACGCGCTTTTCCGCAAAAAAGTTCCGATCACCATTTTCGCGATTGGGGCTTTTTTGCAGAAAACAAATCCGAGCTGTCTACACTGGCCCTTTTGCGCAAAAGTTTTGAGCAAAAGGACTTTTGCCCGAACGGGAGCAGCATAGTATTTCCACAAGAAGCTCTGATTTCTTACAGTAGGAAATCAGTGCTTTTGCGGAAATTCAAGCAGCCAGTGTAGACAGCTGGCAAGTTTTTCCGGAAAAGCGGCTAATTTTCTGGAAAAGCTGGGCAGTCTAGACACAGCCTATATGTATATGGGACATTGTAGGATGTCCCATTCAGATTGCTGAGCAGTGCACCTATATGAAAAGGGCCCTGCGTGTGTGGATCTCTGCCTTCTGCACAGAATGGACTGGGTCATCTGCCTCTGTGGTACCTATACTTAGATTCTGGACAGGGCTTGCCATGGTCAACATCCCACACAGAGCTGGGTAGCCTACAAGTAAAGAATAGGCCTTAGCTGGGGGTTGTATGTAGTTTCCCCCCTCTGGTCCCAAAGCCATACAACTATGTATTATAATTTTCATGAAGCCTATCATATACTCAGTTCTGGCTTCTCCTGGATCCACCAGGCTTGAAGGAGAATTCTAAGTCTCCTTCATGGACAGGAAAATTCTGTATTTCTGATAAAATGATTGGGGAGGAGCCCCATGTGAACATCCTCGTGGAGCTTCTCTTGTGTCTAGGATCTAAGAAAAATCAGTGGAAGGTCTGCTTTTATAAAATCCATCCAGTCTTACACTGAGCTGAGACAAGACTTTTAGAGATCAAATGGTTGTGTGTGCAGTGTAGATATCACCATGCTTTGAACATATCCAAAAGAAGTTTAATGTAACAGTTTTTGTGCATCACTATGTAATTTCTTTGCCATCATTTATGAAGCTGTCCAATAACCTAATAATTAGGTTTAAATTTAGAACAATTCAAATTAGTATATGGACATATGATTTTGCCTTAAAAACTGATGCTTTTATCTTTGCAAGAGTGGGGTATTTCTTTTCACTGTGGTTCATTAGTGCCATTTCTTTTGATGCACATATTCACTTTTTTTCACTTCTTCCTACTCCCCTGCATAAGGTTATCATACTGCTTTGGATTAAAAAAACAGTATGGCAGGATGTCATCCAGCTTTTATATCAAAACTATGTGAAACTTTAAAATTATTATTTTAATACCATTCAAAACTGGTCCCAGAGTTATGCAAAAGGTTATGTACATGAATGAATCTTTTGATGTATCTTATCTGAGTTCCATATTATCAATAAAATCCCAGACTGGGCAAGTTTCGTTGCCTATGATACGTTGTGAACGTTAAATACAGCTGTAATGATCATGAACAGCCTGATTTCAGCTGATTAATCCTAAATTCTCCATATTCTCTTTGAACTATCCTCCTTTCACATCCCTATTTGCTTAATATTATTGTGGTTGTGGTGTTGGTTTGATAGTTTTTTCCCACTAATGTTTTGCATCACCAAGTACATCACCAAGTCTACCTTTTTTCAGTAAGGATCAGATCAGTTTTCTTAGATTTGTGATCATAACTAAAATTTCTAATGAACTTTTTTTCCGCTTTAGACAACTATTCCTTTTCTAAACCTGCTATATTCTCTTCAAGTTGCACTGTAATGACCAGTCCGATACTTACCTGAGGTGAGGTCAGATGCGTGAGATTAGGCCTCCTCTGTTGATTTATATTCACTTCTCCAGCAAGATCCCCAAGCATTCTGCTGACTTTTTCACTGTTGCTATATTGTGGATTGCAAAGTTGTAAAATTTCCCCTTCACTATTGCTCTCAGTCCACTTGCTTTCTCATTCATCAATTACCTATACTAAATTTTTGCTTGAAGCTTTTAATTTAAGACTCTTTTTTTTTGCATTAAAAGAGAGTTGGTCATGCAATCAAATTCTGCATAAGTGAAACCTTTGAGAAATATAAGCTGTCTTCTCCATCACCGGTGAAAAGCCATTTCCCAGAGTACCTACAATGAGTCTGCTAGAGTCTGTTACAAGATGAATCAAACAGTAAGGTTGCATTTACATTGCAGGCTTCTTGCACAAGAACAGCTGTTTTGCACAAAAACTTGCAGAGTGTCTACACTGCATGTGCATTCTTGTGCAAGTAAATTTACAGTATTATGTCGGAAAACAGGGCTTCTTGCACAAGAGCTCTGATGCTCCATATGAGGAAGAATCCTTCTTGCATAAGCATTCTTGCTTAAGAGAGCAGTATGGACAGGCAGTCAAGAGATTTTGTTCAAGAACTGGCCTCCCAGGAAAAAATGCAGGTGGCCGCTTCGACACTCGGTACCCGCACTTACAGCTTGCTACTTCCTGCTTGCTGGACCGTCGCTGCCCTGCTGCACCCAGGAGCCCCAGGATGTCTGCTCCAGAGGCACCCCATGAGGCTCCTACCAGCAGCCACCCCAGCCCCTCCCTAGGACTCCCAGCAGGCCCAGAGGGGCACCAAGTGGCATGCCTCTTGTGGTCCATGGCTGAGGTTGAGGCCCTCCTGGGCCTTTGGGCACACGAGGAAGCCCTCCACAATCCCCGTGCCCATCCCCACAATGCTGATATCTTCAGCCACATGGCCCAGGCACTCTCGGACCAGGGACATCTGGCCCAGACCCTTGAACAAGTCCGGACCAGCATTAAGGAGCTGCTCCTGGGCTGTGTCTGGGCCACTGAGGGTGAGGGGGCAGGAGCTGACACCTCCCCCCACTATGAGTGCTTGCATGCCATTCTCGGTGAGATAGCAGTCCAAAGGCCCTCGCTGGCAGTGGACACAGGACTGCACACTCTGGTGGTCAGGCCGCCTGGCCTGGAGGAAGAGGGCAGCTTGACCACTGGCCCCGAGGATGAGAGTAAGGACCACCCCATCACCCTGCACCTCTAGCCAGTGCCCAGCATCCAGGACACCTCCCGGGCCCCATCCAAGGCTGGTGATGGATCCCCCAGTGAGTGTAGTGCTTCTCCATCACAAGGGCGGGGAAGCATCAGTCAGGCAGTTTGAGCTGCATGCCATTCAGCAGTACACAACACAGAAACACAGAACACAGGACCATCCAGGAGCAAGGGACCATCCAGCCTTGTGGCTGCGGCAGCAACCACCTAGGCACAAGTCCGGTGGGTCAGGCTGTGTGACCAGCTCCTCCGGCAGCACATCCAGGTCATGGAGAGGATGGAGGCAGCAGCCATCACCAAGCTGCAGGTCAACCTGGATTGGAAGCAGCAGGCATGGGGGCAATTCCTCCACAGGTGCAACAGGATGTGCGACACAATCTCCACCCTCACATCACACATTGGCCAAGCCGTTCACTATGGCATGGCCTTGCCGCATCCTCTTGCCCTCTCTGCTGTGCCCATGCCCCCTCCTGCTGCCCCTCCTGCTGCTGTTGCCATGCCCCCTTCTGCTGCACCCCGTCCTGCCCACTCCCTGTGCTGCCTGCCTCAACCCATCCTGAAGGATGCCGAGGCCTCCACACCCGCAGAGACACTGACAGGAGCCATCCCTCCCAGAAATAGCTCCCCTTCCCAGCTCAGAGCCTCTTCCTCCTCCCTCTCCCAGTTCAGAGCCCCCTCTCACTGTCCACCCTTCCTCCCTATTGTAAATAAAATAACAGTTGAATGTTGTTTAAACATTTTTTTTGTTTATTGGGAGGTGAGAGAAGGGGGGAGGGAAGGGTGACTCTCTGGAGCAGGATGTTGTTGATGGCATGGACAACCTGCAGAAGGGCACACAGAAACACAGGGAACACACCAAATGAGGCAGGACAGGTTCATGAGCCCTTGGGGGGTGCCTGCCCCACTGTGTTTTCCTGTGATGCCCTCTGCCCCCAAACACACCAGGGCCCCCTCACCCCAGAGTGTCCCCCCATACCAGCAAGCCTGTGTGAGGAAGGGACTGCAGAAGCCCCTGGGTTGGGGATTGGAGAGAATTGTGGATGGGAGACAAAAGTGACCCTACTGTGGGGCCTGGGAGAACATCTCCTTCAGGGCCTCCTGGATGTGCATCCCATTGTGGTTCACCTGCTGGAGGGAAGCTGTGTGGGGCTGCTCAAATTCCCAGCCCTCACCTGCCATCCATCCCAGGAAGAAGGCCTCTCCCTTCCGCTCTACTGTGTTGTGCAGCACACAACATGCTGCCACAACCTCAGCAATGTTCTGCTTACCCACTTCGGGATGGGTGAGCAGACAATGGAATCATGCCTTCAGCCATCCAAAGGCACACTCCACCTGGTTGCAGGCCCGCTTCAGGTAGTCATAGAATCATAGGACTGGAAGGGACCTCGAGAGGTCATCGAGTCCAGCCCCCCGCCCTCAAGGCAGGACCAAGCTCCACCTACACCATCCCTGACAGATGTCTATCTAACCTGTTCTTAAATATCTCCAGAGAGGGAGATTCCACCACCTCCCTTGGCAATTTATTCCAATATTTGACCACCCTGACAGTTAGGAATTTTTTCCTAATGTCCAATCTAAACCTCCCCTGCTGCACTTTAAGCCCAAAGTGGTTGAAACGTTTTTACTTGGAGTCCATGAGTCTGGTGTATGGCCACATCAGCCAGGGCATAAGGGGGTAGCCCACTTCCCCCACGATGCAGAGTGGCATGAGGACATCCCCAACCGTCTATTCCTGCTGGGGAAAGAAAGTGTCCACCTTCATCCTGTGATACAGGCTGGAGTTTCTCAGAATGTGCCTGGCTGGACCACCCCACATAGATGTCTGTGAAGCGGCCATGGTGGTCCATGAGGACCTGGAGCACCATTGAGAAGTACCCCTTCTGATTGATTAAATGGGCCACTCAATGCTCCGGTGCCCGGATGAAGATGTGGGTCCCATCCACAGCTTCCCTGTAGTTGAGGAACCCCAGGGCAGCGAAGCCAGCCATGGTTGCGTCTACATCCTGCAGGCGGATGACTCTCTGGAGCAGGATGTTGTTGATGGCACAAACAACCTGCAGAAGGGCACACAGGGTATGTCTAAACTGCATGGCTCCGTCGACGGAGCCATGTAGATTTGTTGTTTTGGCAAAGGCAAATGAAGCCGCGATTTAAATGATCGCGGCTTCATTTACATTTACATGGCTGCCGTGCTGAGCCGACAAACAGTTGATCAGCTGTTTGTCCGCTCAGCGCACTAGTCTGGACGCTCCCCTGCCAACATCAAAGCCCTTTGTCAGCAGCCCCGGTAAACCTCATCCCACGAGGAATAACGGGGCTGCCGACAAAGGGCTTTGATATCGGCAGGGGAGTGTCCAGACTAGCGCGCTGAGTGGACAAACAGCTGATCAGCTGTTTGTCGGCTCAGCGTGGCAGCCATGTAAATGTAAATGAAGCCGCGATCATTTAAATCGCAGCTTCATTTGACTTTGCCTATGTGTCTAATCTACATGCCTCTGACGACAGAGGCATGTAGTCTAGACACAGCCACAGAAACACAGGGAATGCACTGAATGAGGCAGGGCAGGTTCATGAGCCCTGAGGGGGTGCCCACCCCCCTGTGTTTTCCTGTGATGCCCTCTGCCCCCAAACACACCAGGGCCCCCTCTCCCAGAGTGTCCCCCCATACCAGCAAGCCTGTGTGAGGAAGGGACTGCAGAAGCCCCTGGGTGATGGGGCTTCCCCCACTCCTCCTGTCTCCCCCCAGCCAGGTGTCTTTCCTTCCCCCAGGCAGGGAGTGTAGCCTCTCCCCCCCCCCCCCCCGGGGCCTTACCTACATCAAGACACTGTGGACCTGCCCACCCCAAACTGGTGTGCCACCGAGTAGTAGCTGCCCGGGATGGCCAGCTTCCACAGGGCAATGGCAACCCTCTTGTTCACAGGGATGGTGGGCCGCAGCTAGGTGTCACATCTGAGGAGCCCAGGGACGAGCCAGGCACACAGCTCCAGGAACATCTGCTTCCACATCCTGAAGTTCTGGAGCCACTGCTGGTCGTCCCATTGCTCCAGGACCAACCGGTCCCACCAGTTGGAACTGGTGTTGAGTCTCCAGTAGTGCCTCTCCATGGTCGGGTAGGGATGCCACAGCGACGCCACTACATCTGGAGAGATGGAGTCCAGAGTGAGCTCAACATTGAGCTTGTGTAGGAGTAGCAAGGCAGCATGGAGCAGCAGCTGCAGGCACTCCAAAATGGCCATGTGGGGCTAGAGCAGGCATAGGGCCACCCCTGGCTCCATGGCACAGCAAGCAGAAGGCAAAAATCCCCAAAGTCACTAGGGCACAGGCTGTGGTGTCCAGTGAGGTAGAGGGCAACCATAACTAGCACTGCTACAGCTTTCAGTCCCTACGAGAGGTCCCAAAGCATGCAGCAGCAGAGAAACGGCTATCCAGAGAGATCCCTTTAAGCACGTCTCAGAGGCGCTCCAGCCCCTGCCCCTGGAAAGTCCTGGTACCCTTTTGCCCTGTCCAAAGTAGATCTGGAGGGAAGTCTTTGCGCAAGAGCATCCCACCAGTGTGGACACTCCCTTGTGCAAAAGCGCATGGCTTTTGCGATGAGCTTTGACCAGTATGGACACGCTCATATGCAAGACCTTTTGAGCAAGAATTCTTGTGCAAAATGGTTCTTGCGCAAGAAGCGTACAATGTACACGTAGCCTATGGGTTGGTGGGTTTTTTTTTCAAATCACCACTCTACCTAGTGATAGGACACACCCAGCACTTTCATTCAACACTGCACAATAAATTGACCTCATTTGATTTTGTGCCTGTTTTACCCTTATTACTAGGCAGGCAGTTTGGTCTCTGCCTTCTGATCAGGTTATCCACTTCATATTGGAGTATTTATCTCAGGAACTACAGGAGTTCAAACAATTAGATGGGAAAGATTGGAGCTCTCATGAGCTGCAGGGAACATTAATTCAGGTTGTGAAGGAAAGGAGAAAGGGACTTCTGAGACGGGCATGCTTATGACTCAGTCTTATTGAATCAGATGTTGCTGGTGTAATGCTGGCGGACCACACCCACTAGGTTTCAAGTGTCCTGGCACAGCTTATTGCTAACAAAAGACCGATCAAGGGAAATTGTAGGTTGATGATATGAATTCCACTCGCAGAATTCATCAGGCTCTGGGATTCTGGAGATTGTTTCCTCTGTGGTGGGTTTGGCCTGAAAAGAAAAGACTTCCTGGCCCTACGCTGGCTTTCTGGTTTCTGACCTATGCTCTCTATGCCTATGTACCACCTTCTGAGTCCACAGATGAATTAGATGTGTTTTCCCTATCATCATGAAACAGGACACAGTCAGATTCAGTTCTTGCTCAGCTAATGATATATCTGGGAAAAGCTTTGCATAAACAGCAATCTTCTTAATATAACAGTTATCACATGCCGCACAGAGATTGCATGCTCATCACCCTCCAACATCATCTGAGAGGGATTTTTTCCCCTCTATATCAAAATGACAGCTTCTTTTTGTGTAGGAAAGGTGTGAATAGAGAGCAGGATGCTACCTTCCTGGGAGGAGTTGCTCTGAGAAGACACTAAAACAATAATAATAAAATGGTGAAGAAAGGAAAAATGTGTGAAGCATGCAGCAGGCTACCAATAGTGCAAGAGGGGAGGAGGAGGGACTGTGAGTTCTTAAAAAAAAGAACTGAAGGGCATAAGAAGTTAGCCATAATGAATTAGCCTCTCAAACATTGAACAGACCAGCTCAATGAAATCAATGGAAAGATTTCCATTCACTGGAATGAGTCTTGGATAAAGCCCATCAAGAGCAATGCAATGAAAGAACATTGTTAAGTTTGATAGGCACAACATTTTATGTTTGATCTACTGTGTTTTGCCTGCATCGCAAAGTCTCTGGTAATGTCTATTCCTTCAAAGCAAACCCTTTCCTAACCCTTTTCTGTAGGAAAAATAAAGACATCAGCCCAGCTTCTATAAGCTCCCTTGCCAAAAAAAAAAAAAAAAAAAAAGAGAGAGAGAGAGAGAGAGAGAGAGAGAGAGAGAGAATGGTTTTGGTAATAATAAAGTAATTATAATTATAATTAGCACTTATTTAGTGCTTCATATTTTCAAAGCATTGTATAAACATTAGCTAATGAATATTTGGTAAGCAAACAGATTTCAAGCTTCAAGAAGGTTTATTATAAACTGTGAGAAAAATATTTTAAAGCATTCAGGTGACTTTTTCTCATTGTTGCGATATTCAAAAGAAATAATTCAATCTTAATTATAAGAGATTTTCTGCTGTCTACTTTATTTCTTAAGCACTCCTGTCTTGAACGGGATTTATTTAAAGTATAGTGTGTGGAGAAAAGGTAAAGCTTTTTAAAGCCTTCATGGTTGTGGGGATTAAATATTGAAATAATGAAAATCGTTATGGGTACATCTACACAACAGTGTTATATCAGAATAATGCCAGTTCTTCTGAAATAACACAATCCGCATCTACACTACAAGCAGTAATTTCGACATGATGTCAAAATAACATCAAGCTGGAGGACTTCTTACTCCAACTCCAGTAACCTTCATTTTCTGAGGAGTAAGGGAAGTTGGAGGAAGAATGCTCCAACTCAGCCTTCCTGCTGTGTAGATAGCTCCAAAAGCCGAAGTAAGCTATTTCGACTTAAGCTATGCAATTGGCGGAGCCTTTGGCCATGAACTTTGAAAACATATAGAGATCAGGAGAGATCCTGGATGACTGGAAAAAGGCAAATGTAGTGCCCATGTTTAAAAAAGGAAAGAAGGACAATCCAGGGAACCTTAGTCCCCGGAAAAATCATAGAGGGGATCCTCAAGGAATCCATTTTGAAGCCCTTGTAAGAGAGGAAAGTGATCAGGAATAATCAACATGGATTCATAAAGGGCAAGTTATGCCTGACCAATCTGATTAGCTTTCATGATGAGGTAACTGGCTCTGTGGATATGGGAAAGTCAGTGGATGTGATATACCTTGACTTTAGCAAAGCTTTTGATATGGTCTCCCACAATATTCTTCCTAGCAAGTTAAGGGAGTATGGATTGGATAAATGGACTGTAAGATGGATAGAAAGCTGGCTAGACTGTCGGGCCCAATGGGTAGTGATCAACAGCTTGATGTCAGGTTAGCGGTTAGTTTCTAGCAGAGTGCCCCAAGGATCAGTTCTTGGACCAGTTTTGTTCAACATCTTTATTAATTACCTGGATGAGGGGATGGATTGCACCCTCAGCAAGTTTGCAGATGACAATAAGCTAGAGGGAGAGATAGATATGTTAGGGTATGTCTACACTACCCCACTAGTTCGAACTAGCGGGGGTAATGTAGTCATCCGCAGTTGCAAATGAAGCCCGGGATTTGAATTTCCTGGGCTTCATTTGCATGAAGCCGGCCGGCACCATTTTTCAATGCCGGCTAGTTCGGACTCCGTGCCGCGCGGCTACACGCAGCACGGACTAGCTAGTTCGGATTAGGCTTCTAATCCGAACTAGCTGTACTCCTCATGGAACGAGGTGTACAGCTAGTTCGGATTAGAAGCCTAATCCGAACTAGCTAGTCCGTGCTGCGTGTAGCCGCGCGGCACGGAGTCCGAACTAGCCGGCATTTAAAAATGGCGCCAGCCGGCTTCATGCAAATGAAGCCCGGGAAATTCAAATCCCGGGCTTCATTTGCAACTGTGGATGACTACATTACCCCCGCTAGTTCGAACTAGCAGGGTAGTGTAGACATACCCTCTGAGGGCAGGGATAGGGTCCAGAGTGACCTGGACAGATTAGAGGATTGGGCCAAAAGAAATCTGATGAGGTTCAACAAGGACAAGTGCAGAGTCCTGCACGTGGGATGGAAGAATCCCAAGCATTGTTACAGGCTGGGAACTGAATGGCTAAGTAGCAGTTCAGCAGAAAAGGACCTGGGGATTACAGTGGATGAGAAGTTGGATATAAGTCAACCGTGTGCCCTTGTAGCCAAGAAGGCTAATGGCATATTAACATGCATTAGGAGGAGCAGATCCAGATAAGTGATTATTCCCCTTTATTCGGCTCTGGTGAGGTCACATCTGGAATATTGTGTCCATCCTGCAGAAAAAAACTTCAGGACCAGACTTCAGAGAGAAACTGCTGAGCTGCAGTTCATCTGCAAATTTGATATCATCAGCTCAGGATTAAACAAAGACTGTGAATGGCTAGCCAATTACAAAAGTAGTTTCTCCTCTCTTGGTGTTCACACCTCCAGATCAGCTGCTAGAAGTAGGCCTCATCCTCCCTGATTGAATTTACCTCGTTATCTCTAGCCTGATTCTTGCCTGCATATTTATACCTGCCTCTGGAAATTTCCACTACATGTATCTGATGAAGTGGGTCTTTGCCCACGAAAGCTTATGCTCCAATATATCTGTTAGTTTATAACGTGCTACAGAACTCCTTGTCGCTTTTGCAGATCCAGACTAACACGGCTACTCCTCTGATACTGCATAGCAGTGACTTTCATGGGAGCTTTTAATACGCATATTAAGGCCACGATAATGCAAGATGCTTTGTGGGAGTATTAAGTTGCACATGAGAAGAACTGGCAGAATCAGCACTTGAGATTAAACTTCAGAACAAACTGTGAGATTGGTGATGGATATTAGAAAGGTGACAGTAAAATTTAGTGTAAAATGTAATAATGTGGTGAATACAGCAGCCAATTAACAGCACATGGCAACACTATTTGGAATGTGCCAGCTACTCAGATGGTAGATGTAACTGCATTCATTTGAATGAAGCTACTCCAAGTTACACCATTGTCAGAACTAGCCCATGCTAAATCACCTGCCCACATTGAGTCTGATCTGTATACCTCAATACAAACACCAATACATATGTTAAATTTAAGTGAGGGATGGAGGTAGGGTTCTAATTCATGGAGACTTACCCAGCTCTGAAACATCCACATTTCTTCCAAATCTGAATGTGTTACCTGAAATTAATCTCAGCCCTACAGCTCAAAGAGCTGGCCCTTCAATCTCATACATGAGGCTGAACCTTCAGGGGAATTCTTATTGTCTTTTAATAGGAATATGAATGGATGGTCGCTGATATCAATGTGTATTCCTGCTGGAGTCACTGAAGCGCCATACAGGCACCGGTATCAACATGAATACCTTGGAGCACAGAACTGAGCTCTGAGATAGGACATTAAGAAATGCGCGAGTGTGAGCTGCATTAGAGCCATATAAGTTACTCCCCTTAGTATTTAGTTTACCACAGAACATACAGTATTAAGCTTTCTGGGTATGTCTACACTGCCACTCTAGTTCGAACTAGGATGGCTAATGTAGGCATTTGTACTTGCAAATGAAGCCCAGGATTTAAATATCCCGGGCTTTATTTGCGTGTTCCTGGGCGCCGCCATTTTTAAGTGCCCCGTAGTTCAAACTACCTGCCCACGGCTACACATGGCACAGGCGAGGTAGTTCGAATTAAAGCTCCTAATTCGAACTACCTTTACTCCTCCTGCAATGAGCCACGGGCAGGTAGTTCGAACTACGGGGCACTTAAAAATGGGGGCACCCGGGAACATGCAAATAAAACCCAGGATATTTAAATCCCGGGCTTCATTTGCAAGTTTTAATGACTACATTAGTTACCCTAGTTTGAACTAGGGTGGCAGTGTAGACATACCCTTAGTGCTGGAAATACAGCTAATTCGATGGTGTGACAAAGTGGAGGGCTGTCTGCTCTGTAACCCGGTGTCCCCACTTGGCTGGGCTGTGATGTGTGATTCCCACTGACTCATCCACATGTGTATTGACCTAGGCACCTAGTCCCAGCCTGAGCAGATAACAAGGCTCTGCCCAGAGGGAGAGACAAAGGAAGGGAGGCAGAAATGACCACTTGACTGGAGGGCAGGGCCTGGGAACCCCTTCCCTCCAAGGGAATTAAGGCTGTTGGCCTATCCTATGCCTATATCAAACCTATGCTGTGCTATATCTTGGAGAAGCAATAAACCCATTTTTACTCTACTGGCTGGCGGAAAGTCACATCTGGCTGCAGATGGGAGTGTAGATTCGGGGGGCTCCCCGATGCGCCGTCACAGATGGTAAGAACTGAGATGTGATAAATATTCATTTTTAATGGTGCTCACTATATAACTAAGTGAAACTGCAGAGGTAATGTCGGGGGAAGAAATATAATTATTGGAGCTGCTTTTCAGTCAAGTTACTGAGATTGGCATCATCACTCCTATCAAAGTAGTCCTGGGTTTTAATCAACCGGAACAGATTAGGAGGATTTTGTTTTTTCCTTTCAAACTCAATACATCCATTCTGTTCAAAAATCCCTATTTCCTATTATGCTGACATGCTGGGCCTCATTCTCTTTTTACTTAAATCAGTGTAAGCCCAATGTCTGCAGTGGAATTATTCTTACTTTATACTGCAGTAAATGAGAGAAAATGTAGGCCGCCTGAGTCAGGAGGAATAGTGCCATCTATTGAATCTCCAAAAACACTTGTCTAAAGGTCTACCATCTAAATATTTACCTGGCCAAATCCTCTTGTCATCAGAGTCTGAAGCCAAGGCTATACTAGATCGGAAAGTCAGCTTATGGTACGCAACTCCAACTACATAAATAACGTAGCTGGAGTCAATATACCATAAGCCAACCTTGGTGCTGTCTCCACAGTGGGAGATCAACAGGACCAAATGCTCCCATCGGCTTCCCTTAATCCTTGCAAATTGAGGAATATTGGTGTTGACCAGGGGCACCTTTACCATTCAATTTGACAGCTCCTTACTTGACCCGCTAAACTGAATGCCAGAAGATGGATCTCCAGTGCAGCAAGTGGAGATATAGCCTGAGGTGGCTAAAGAGTCATTGTGGATAATTCTTGATATGCGTTTCCAACCTCCTTTTCCTTGTTGCCCTGCTTGACTTCAGTATTTTTATTTTGTATAGCTTTCCCCCCAGTCCTTGACGTCCAGTTGCATGCTAATAGTCCCTCTGATGGATTCATATCATAGTCCTTTTTTTTTTTACTTACACATATTAACTTATTCTTAATCAATTTTCTCCTTTCTAAATATCCCCAGCTTTGGCAACTATACAGTAAGCCTTCTCCCCATGAAGTGATTAAAGTATTCAACTTGCTTGCTTTCTTCCTTCAGCTTATCTGATTTGGTTTGTGCTCTGAGCAGTAGCTGGGTAGTGTGTATTTCTTGTTTCTTAAATTCTCCAAATTATGTGTGAGCTCTATATTAGTTTCTCTTCCAATTGCTTCTGCTTCACTATCCATAAATAATATGTAGTATTAACACATGTTAGCAGGGAAACACTAAGCTACCCTCTAGCTGCTAATATGTGTGAAAAAGACAAATGCTTCTTTTCTCAAGGATGTTACCTTCTGTTAGTTATCATGTGTTAACCAACATGAGGTAAGAACACATTTTTTCCATACATAATTGCATAGTGCCTAACACAATGAGTCCCTAACCTCATTTGAGACCTCTAGAAACTACTGTGATACAAATAACTACAGACAGGACCTTTCTAGTCCAGAATTCTTTGGTTCTGCAATATCTGTCATCTAGCATAATTTTAGTTATCTGGATGTTGACTTATGATGGATGTGGCCAAGTTTCCCACCATCCCATAAAATTTGTTTACAGTCACCAGTCCTGGCTCTTGGTGTTCGTTGCTGTAATATAGCTCCATTTTACCCCTAAATGTCTTCTAAGAGCCCAGTAAGCAGTGGAAGTGTTGGTAATGCTGCTAGACAATATTGACCTCCCATGGTTCAGCAAATTTTCTGGTCTGGCACCGGTCAGGTCCCAAAGATAGAGAGGTTCAATCTGTAGTAATAATAATAATGATAAGCAACTTTTTCATTTTTTAAAGTAATTTAACTGTATCTCTGTGTCTTTTAGGTAGGGAGAGAGCTAAAAAAGTTCAAATAAAATAGCATCAACTAAAAACCTAAAGAAATACTCAAACTGAACTGAGCTGAATCGCTTGTTTTGGGGTTTTTTTCATTTATTTGTTTTTTGTTTCAAGCTATTTAGTTAATTTTCCCATTACTTTTAGTTTTTGTTTCTTACCTCTGTATTTCTGGATACTGTTAAGGAGCAATATATAATGAAAATGTGCTATAAGGGAATTTATAATTATAACAATGAATGAGAGTATCCAAAGGTATGGTATACTCATTCCAATCAACAGAAGAAAGCACTGGAAATTTCATGATCTTCTGGGCTTTCAAGCCTAATTTCACCTCTAAACTTTGAGGGACTTTACCTGGTCTCTCAACCTTTTCACATCTGCCTGTCACAACTGTGAGAACAGAAAAGAATTTGTTACATTATTGTCTGAAGTAATACAAAGGAGAAAAATCCCCAAAACTTAAAACTGAAGAAAAAATCTATGGAGAAATAATGACATATATGTTAAGGCTGAAAACAAAGTTCAGTCTCAGGCATTAGATAAGAATCTTACCAAAAAAAAGCTTGATTTATATATCTATTAAAAAGATGTTAAACTTAGCAGGTGGGCATCTTCAGTCTGCCCTACAGTAGGGAGCTCTTATTCACCAGCAATGGGGTTTCCCCATTGCGTTCTGTCCAGATCTTCTTCTTAGCCTCAGGCCTAATTCACTGAAGTTGGTAAAAAAAAATTCTGTTGACCACAGTGGGCAGAAGTCTTTTATTCTCTGACAATAGCCCTGACAATGCTAAGAAGTTAATAAGAATCAAAACTCCAAGCCATGGTTACAATTTGTTTTTGTTCGCTTTAATTAAATATATATTAAGTCACTGGAGGAAAAATGGATTCTGAGCACCTTAACACTGGCGAACAAGGGCTCACCTGAGTGATCCCATGGACTACAATGGTTGGAAATGTGCTGCTTCAGTTGGATGACTCAGAAGCATATTTTTCTCAGTCTGGTTCTAAATAACTTCAGCATAGGCATAAGCAGGCCCATTGCTTTTTTAATTTAACTTGATTTCACACTAAAGTAACCAGAGCGTTACTTTACTGTGTGAAGATTTCAGAACATACAATTGGCTACTCAGGTGGAAATCAGATTGCACATGAATTGCAAACTGGTGAATGTAATGTAACAAATATGTGGGTCTCTTTCTGCCCATCTCAGCTTGGATATAATACTTGTGAATTACACATTTAGATTTTGTTGCAGTAATATATCTGATTTGCTTTTCTTTGTCTGAAAAGGCAAAAATGTCTTAGTAAATTAATATATAGACACATTTTGGGTTACAGATTAATATTCATTATAGAACACTCCCATTTTAATTACAGGTTCATTGCAACTGCACTGTAAAATTGATGTGACGCTGTGGCTATATTTACACTACAGGCTTCTTGCGCAAGAAGCTTTTTGTGAAAGAGATCTTCCACAAAATCTTCTTGTGCAAGAGAGTGTCCACACTGCATGGACAATCTCTCAAAAGAAAGAACTGATAGCTATCCACAGAATGGCTGTGAGGGCACTTGTGCTTTTTCCTCTTTCCTGTTTTTGCGCACACAAAAAACCTTTTGCCCATCCACACACACCTTTTCACAAAAGAACTCTAGCACAAAAAGGAGTTAATCCTTATAGGAGGAGGAATACTTACACCAGAAGAAACCCTCTGTTCTTTCATTTTATGTGCACAAAAACATATTTGAGGTGAGGACGCTCTGCAAGTTGTTGGGCAAAACCAGCTATTTTTGCACAAGAACTCTGTAGTGTAGACCTAGCCTGTGATAGGATGGACCAGCCTTGAAGATGAAAGAGGGCCATGGAGAAGTCCTGCAAGGAGACTAGAGCATCTGTGGAGGAGCCAGCCAAGCAGGGCCCAGGAAGGCCTATAAAAGAAGCTGCACAGCAGGAGTCAGTTGAAGCCCAGTTTTGAAAGAGTGAAGGCCAAGTGCAACAGGCTGGCTGAGAATGGGAGCACCATGGACAGCTCTGAGTTAGCTCCTGTTAAGGAGCAACATTAATGGCAGCACCATGGACAGCTGGTTAGAGATGGACTATGGAGAGACTCTCTGTGGGTATGTCTACACTAACTCATTAATTAGAGCTAGGTAGACAAATCAGGCTACTGGAATTGCAAATGATGCCCAGGATTTAAATATCCCAGGCTTTATTTGCATGTTCCCGTTCGTCCGTCATTTTTAAATCCCCCTTAGTTTGAACGAACTGCCAGCGACTACACACGGCAGTTTAAAGTTAATCTGAACTAAGTCCTTAGTTCGGATTAACTGTTACACCTCATTCCATGAGGAGTAAGAGTTAATCTGAACTAAGGACTTAGTTCGGATTAACTTTAAACTGCCACATGTAGCCGCGGGCAGTTCGTTTGAACTCCGGGGGATTTAAAAATGGCGGCTGGACAGGAACATGCAAATAAAGCCCGGGATATGTAAATCCCAGGCTTCATTTGCAACTCTGGTTGCCTGATTTGCCTACCTAGATCGAATTAACAAGCTAGTGTAGACATACCCTGTATGATAAACTGTGATAGAGCCAGTAAGTAAGAGTGAGGATAGAAAGAGAGAGACAGAAACATAGGGACACTAGCAATGGGCACTGACATGGGCCCCTGGTACAGGTATACCCCGGAAGGCATTGTGTTTCATACCAGGCTATGTGACCCGGCTGGAGAGCTGACTAGCCGAAAGGCTTTTAAACATAGGGAGTACAGGAACATGCACTCAGCCGGACGGGAGCATTGCGAGAGGTGCGCACCACCTCATTACAGATACAAATGAAGAAAATAAAATATCATCCTCATCAAAATTAGCACAATCCAGAAACAGCTAAGTACAAAGCTTCGGTTACTTTTTATATTATAGAACTTCAGAGCCACTTTCAGCTATCAAACATTCTGAAAACTTCTCTTTAACGGCTTTGCACAGATATTTTCCTCTTCAGCCATGCATGGGGAATCTGATTACTTAGCATTTGAACTGTAAAGCAATAATGTTTATGTGATACGGAAAAAAAGAAACCTTGAGCAAAAGAGTCAATCAGACTCTAAGAACAATAACAGTGGATCAAGCCCCTTCCTCCCCATAAATCCATAACTTCTCCACTATGGCTGTGTCTAAACTAGCATTTTTTTCTGCAAAATCATCTGCTTTTGCAGAAAAACTTGCCAGCTGTCTACACTGGCCGCTTGAATTTCTGCAAGAACACTGACGATCTCATGTAAGATCGTCAGTGTTCTTGCAGAAATACTGTGCTGCTCCCGTTCGGGCAAAAGCCCTCTTGTGTAAATCATTTGCGCAAGCGGGCCAGTGTAAACAGTACAGTACTGTTTTCCGCAAAAAAGCCCTGATCGCGAAAATGGCCATCGGGGCTTTTTTGTGGAAAAGCACGTCTAGATTGGCCACGGACGCTTTTCCGCAAAAAGTGCTTTTGCCAAAAAGCGTCCTGCCAATCTAGACGTGCTTTTCCGAAAATGCTTTTAACAGAAAACTTTTCCATTAAAAGCATTTCCGGAAAATCATGCTAGTGCAGACGTAGCCTATATGTTATACTTTCCTTAAATCTACAATAGGAAATGCCTTAAATATGGCAAATATTATGATTACCTAACTGCAAATGCTTAGTTATCCAAAACAACTGAAAAATGTTAATGGCCTATTATTTTTGTCAACATTAAAACTCTTGCCATAATTTATTATAGAAATTGTGTAATTCAAGGTAGATGTTTGTACAGGGTTGTATTGTTCACTAAGATGAAATTAAGTGAATAAAAAATAGAGGTAGGTTTGAATATAAATACTTTACTTCTTCCAAAATTAAATGACATTACTTGCTAAGAGCTTTTTAAGCAGCATTTGTTTAGGGTGCGTAGTGGCATCAAAGAGGGAGACAATTAGAGTGCCAATGATTTGGATTAATCTCCAGGTGTTCATCTTAACTCATTTTATCTTAAAAGGAGTACATAAGCAGTGAATTTAACTAGACTGCAGCTAAAATACACCTGAAGAATGTAAATTGATTACACTCTCTAAGGGTTTGCTCTAAAGGTATGTCTACACTACAAAGTTAATTCGAACTAACAGACGTTAGTTCGAATTAACTTTGATAGGCGCTACACATGCAAACTGCTAGTTCGAACTTAACTTGAACTAGCGGAGCGCTTAATTCGAACTAGGTAAACCTCATTCCACAAGTACTAATGCCTAGTTCGAATTAACTAGTTCGAATTAAGGGCTGTGTAGCCACTTAATTCGAACTAGTGGGAGGCTAGCCCTCCCCAGCTTTCCCTGGCGGCCACTCTGGGCACCACCAGGGAAACTCTCCTGCCCCCCCTCCCAGCCCCGGAGCCCTTAAAGGGGCACGGTCTGGCTACGGTGCCCGTGCCAGGTGCAAGCTTGCCAGCACCCAGCCAGCAGACCCTGCACCTGGCACGGCTCGAGCCAGCCACCAGCTGCCACCCAGCCCTTCGCCTCTTCCCGGGACCAGGCTGGCAGCTCCCGGGAGCCTGCCCAGGGCCACAAGAGGCGGGCGCCCGCCTGGTCTAGTGTGCACATCATTGACCTCATCCACGACCTCCGCACTAGCCACAGGAAAGTGGCTGTTGAGGGCAGAATAGCTGCCAGCCTGGCCACCCAGGAGCAGGTTTGCATGAAAATCAGGGTGGTCCAGTGAGACCCCCGACCCTGAGCCCTGAGCTTAGAATGGCTGTCCTGGGTCAGACCAAAGGTCCATCTAGCCCAGTAGCCTGTCTGCTGACAGCGGCCAGCAGTAGATTCCCTGGAGGGGATGGACCGAAGACAATGACCAAGCCATTTCTCTCGTGCTATCCATCTCCAGCCTTCCAAAACAGAGGCCAGGGACACCATTCCTACCCCCTGGCTAATAGCACTCCATGGACCAAACCTCCATGACTTGATCTCACTTCTCTTTAAACTCTGTTATAGTTCTAGCCTTCACAGCCTCCTGCGGCAAGGAGTTCCACAGGTTGACTATTTGCTTTGTGTAGAACAACTTTCTGTTATTAGTTTGAAGTCTGCTACCCATTCATTTCATTTGGTGTCCTTTAGTCCTTCTATTATGGGAACTAATGAAGAACTTTTCTTTATGCACCTCTCCACACCACTCATGCTTTTATAGACTTCTATCATATCCCCCCTCAGTCTCCTCTTTTCTAAGGTGAAAAGTCCCAGTCTCTTTAGGCTCTCTTCATATGGGACCTGTTCCCAACCCCTGATCATTTTAGTTGCCCTCCCCTCTTCCACCCTTTCTCTTCCCCACTCCCACCTCCTTTTCCCAGTTCCCCCGGTTTTGTTCAATAAAGAGAGTTTCTATTTTTGAACACATGTCCTTTATTTTGTACATCAGGAAGGGGGGCTAGGGAGGGGTAAGTGGAAGGAGGTGAGGGAGGAATGGGGTATGAGCCCTCGATGAGGAGGACTGGGGTGGCTCTGCGGGCTCCTCGGGGTGGAAACTCTCCTGCAGTCCCCCAATTGACCCCCCCTCCCAGATGGCAGCCTGCAGCAAGTGCAGCCGGGCTGATGGCCGAGTGCTGTGATGTGCTGAGTGTGGGCACTCAGGGCACTCCAAGCCAGGACTGCTTTGCAAGCGGGGAACCCCTGAAAACTGTCTGTCCGGGGTGGGGGTCGGGACCCTTTAAGCACAGCTCTCGGCTAGCCTGAGACAGCAGCTCCACGCTCTAAGTCCTCATCTGATGCCCTACCGGCACTGCTTCCAGCCATCCTTAACCTCGGTTCTGGGTCCACTCAATGTGGACATGCTAGTTCGAATTAGCAAAATGCTAATTCGAACTAGTTTTTAGGTCTAGATGCACTAGTTCAAATTAGCTTAGTTCGAATTAACTAATTAACGAATTAACTAAATTAGTTCGAATTAGCGCTGTAGTGTAGACATACCCTAAGTAAGTTGTCCTTCTAATTTGCACCTTTTGGGGCATTGCAACTTTAGTTACTTCACTCAGGAGGGAAAGGTTACCTAGAAACTGATTTTGCAAGATAATGAATGCCGGTATTTTGGTAATGTTGTTCTTTCTATTGCGGTAGAACAGTGGTTCCCAACCTGTGGTCTGAGGATGTCTGTTGGTCTGCAACGGTACTGCACAGGGGTCCATGGAAAGTTTAAAAACAAGGATTGGGCATCCTTACTTTTCTTTTCTTTTCATTTTCTCTTTTCCCTTTTTTTAATAGATTGAAAAGGGGTCCATATGATTGTAAAGGTTGTGAACCACTGCAGTGAACATAGAGGACTAATCAGGAATTGTGGCCCTCTTGCATTAATCCCTGTACAAACAAGAAAAACAGTCTAGAATTAGGACAAGATTCAACATGGGGCTCACCATATGTGGTGAAATCTTGGCTTCACTGAAGTAAAAGGGATTAGGACATCACCCAGGAGGCTGGAATAAAGAACAAGGTAGCAATAAAGATAATAGTAGTCACTATCTTTCTAGTCAGGTATTGAACTCCCTTGATACCTAATGATTTTCAAGGGACTTGAAGCACTAAACAACTTAAAGGATCAGGCATCTAATCTTTCTTCTTCCTGACTGAGATCCTTGAAGTGTGTGCCTCCCAAGCTGAAGTGAATCTAGAAAAAAACACAAGAGGGTTACTGTCTTAGCTGACAACTTCTGTTCCAGCTATAATTAACCCAAATGGTACAAGCCCTATTCAATCAAGTCTAGGAAAAGTTAAAATTATTCACCAAACCCACTCCTTGTGTAACTTCAATGTAAAGTCACTGTTATATTCCAAAGGGGCCATAAGATTACTGTTACTTTGACGGGATAGCATTGCAAAGACCGGCTGTTGTCTCTCCTCAGAATTAAGTGTCTGTTGGATTAAACTTCTATAAATATGGAAGTGTTTATTTTTAATTGGCTGTTTCTCTGTGATTACCAGTATTTACTAAGGTGCACTTTCTATTAAGGTCATGAAGTATGAAATAACAATAAGAAAACAAATCACTATTAATTTTGATAAACACATCTGTGACGGGGCGGCCCCGCCCCGCACTCAAGCCCAGGGAAACCACCTGGGGCCGGGGGCGGAGAGGGCCCCACCCACACAGCCCTACTGGGCATGCTCCAAAGGGAGCCAAGGTATAAAAGGCTGCTGGCCTGCTCAGAAAGGGCAGACTACGACCCGAGCAGGAGCTAGCGGCCACTGGACAGAGAGGGAGTCGCCGGGGGAGCTGAGCGTGCTGCTGCCGGGCCTCTGCAGGGCTCGGCCCCAACGCCGGAGCCGCCGACCGACCACCCGCGACCCGAGTGCTGGACCGGACTCCGCCAACTCTGCAGCTGCCAGGGGGAGGACCACTACAGCCCGTCGACCGACGCCGACAGGTGGGACCGCGGCAGGCTGCGAGCAGGGGGTAGGAAGCGACCCAGGGCAGGGAGCTGTAGAAGCCCCTGAGGGCTCGGGGCGTTGCGGGGAGGAGCCCCCGCCGAGCCAGTGGTGGGAACCGCCCGCCACTACTAGGGCCCTGGGTCGGGGTCCGGTGGAGAGGGAGGGACCGGACCCCCCTACCCCTGCTGCCTGAGACCCTGGCACGTGGGAGCAGGGTAGCAAACTGCAAACTGTGGACTAGGCCTCTGGGCCTGCAAACTGTGGACTAGGCCTCTGGGCCTGCAAACTGAGGACTAGGCCGGGAGGCCGTATTTCCCCTAGCACAGGGGCATTATACTTTGGGACTAGGCCGGTGGGCCGTATTTCCCCTACGAGAGGGGCAGGGTACTTTGAGGGCTAGGCCCAGACGGGCCGAGTTAGGCCCCGGATGGGGGTGGCAACCCCGAGACAGGGGCGAGCCCCCCGACACATGGTGGAGAATGTGGGCACGCGACCCCGCCCCTGGGCAGAGGGGCTGGCAAAGGGGGTTGGTAGACGCGGGCCGCGAGAATCCCGGGGACAGAAACCGGGGTTGCTGACCTGGCGACAGCGGTATGAAGGGGACCTGACCGAACTGCGGAGGCAGTTGGCAGGCCTACAAGAGCGACAGGACCGATGGGAGCGGGAGGTCGCGAGCCAGTTGGGGGCCCAGGGAAGGGCGGTGCCCCCCGGGGGCTGCCCCTTTGGGCAAGCGCCGATTGTAGAACCTGGTAGGGGGCCAACAGACCCTGCTAAAATGGTGGTGAGACTTAGGGTAGAAGGGAACCCCACGGTGGCACTGGTGGACTCAGGGTGCAGCCAGACCCTAGTTAGGGCCGACCTAATATCTGAGCCAGAGCCAGCCGGGGGCCCCATCCGGTTTTTGTGTGTACACGGGGACGTACGGGCGTACCCGACAGCATGGGTGCAGCTAGATGATGGCCAGGAGGTGGGGGTCTATAGCGTGGGTTTGGTCCCGACGCTCGCCTACCCCGTGATATTAGGCCGTGATTGGAGAGGCCTAGGCCGGGTGTTGCGGGAGTGGGGACAGCAGTCAGTGCCAGGGCAGGGCACCCCCCCACACGACCTGGAGGAAGCCGCCCAAGGCAAGAGGCTAAGGGGGGCGGAGAGGCCGAACCCAGGAACAGCGACGGGCCTGCCACCGAACCGGGGAGACCACCCCGCCTGGGAGGAGGAAGTCGAAACCCTAGAAGTAGAGGGCGACTTTATGAGAGAGCAAAGGGAAGACCAGACCCTGAGTCGAGCTTGGGAGCAGGTACAGGACCCAGGGGAGGGGACCAGCCAAGATCCCCGTCAGCCCCAAGGCCCACGGTTCTGTGTGAAGGCAGATCGGCTATATAGGGTGGTCCGGGAACCCCAGACGGGGGAAGACATCTGGCAGCTCCTGGTCCCCCACAGGTTTAGGAACGCCGTACTCCGGCTGGCGCACCGGCTGCCTTGGGCTGGCCACCTCGGGCGAGAAAAGACCCTGCAACGGATAGGGATGAGGTTTTTTTGGCCGGGCATACACCACGCTGTGAGGGCCTTCTGTGAATCCTGCCCCGAGTGCCAACTCACCAGTAGAAAGGGGGCGCCGAAAGCCCCCCTGGTGGCCCTGCCCGTGATAGGGGTCCCCTTTGAAAGGATCGGGTTGGACCTGGTGGGACCCCTAGAAAAGGCCAGCTCAGGCTGTCAGTACATCATGGTGGTGGTGGACTACGCCACCCGTTACCCAGAAGCGGTGCCCCTACGTAATACCACCGCCCGCACTCTTGCCGAAGAACTTTTTAAACTGTTTGCTCGAGTAGGGATACCGAAGGAGATCCTGACCGACCAGGGGACCAATGTGTCGTCCCGGCTGATGGCAGAACTATCGCGGCTACTGAACATCCACCCCCTGAGGACGACGGTTTACCATCCCCAGACAGACGGCCTGGTGGAGCGTTTTAACCAAACGCTAAAGACGATGCTGCCTAAGTTCGTGGCTGAGGACCCTCGACACTGGGACAAGCTCCTACCAGCCTTGTTATTTGCCATTCGGGAGGTCCCCCAGGCGTCAACGGGTTTCTCCCCATTCGAGCTCCTGTATGGGCGACAGCCGAGGGGAATACTCGACCTTTTACGAGAAAGCTGGGAAGAACAAGAATCGCGGGTACAAGGGACAGTACCCTACATCTTACAGCTGCGGGAACGCCTGCGGAAGGTAGGGGAATTTGCCAGGGCTAACCTCCTACAGGCGCAGGAGGTCCAAGCCTGATATTACAACCGAGGGGCCAAACTCCGCTCTTTTGAACCGGGGGACCACGTCCTCGTCCTACTGCCATCCCGAGAGTCCAAGCTACTGGCCCGATGGCAAGGCCCGTTCGAGGTGGTCCGGCGAATAGGGACGGTGGACTACGAAGTGAGGCTGCCGGGGAGGAGGAGAGAGGTACGACTATACCACATCAACCTCTTGAAGGAGTGGAAGACCGCCGAAGGACTACTGGTCACCCCATATCCCCCGGAGCCAGAGCTCGGGCCAGCCGTAGAGGACCTCCAGGGGGAGGCTCAGGTAACGATGGGGCCCGAGTTGAATCCAGTACAGCGAGGAGAATTACAGCGAGTGGCCCAGAGGTTCGCGCCATTTTTCTCCACTCAACCCGGCCGCGTCCACACCACACATCACCACATCGCTACCCGGCCAGGCCATAAGGTGCGAGACCAACACAGGCCCCTCCCTAGGAAGATGTGGGAAACAGTCCAGCGGGAACTCCAGACCATGCTAGAGATGGGAGTGGTGGAGGAATCTCATAGTGAGTGGAAGAGTCCCATAGTTCTAGTCCCGAAGCCAGACGGCACGACGCGATTTTGCATCGATTTTCGGAAAGTGAATGCCATCTCGCGGTTCGATGCCTACCCGATGCCACGAACCGAGGAGCTCTTGGAACGGCTCGGCCAAGCGGAATACTTCTCCATCCTGGACATGACGAAAGGGTATTGGCAGATCCCCCTGACACCAGCCTCTAAGGAGAAGACGGCCTTCCCTACACCATGGGGCCTGTTTCAATTCGTGACCATGCCATTCGGACTGCATGGGGCAGCGGCCACGTTCCAACGATTAATGGACCGATTGTTACAGCCCCATCACGCCTACGCAGCCGCATATATAGATGACGTGGTGATCTATAGCCCAACGTGGACGGCCCATCTGCAGCATTTAGAAGCCGTATTGAAGTCCCTGAAGGAGGCCGGCCTCACAGCCAACCCGCGAAAATGCCAGCTGGGACGCCGGGAAGTAACCTACGTGGGGTACACGGTCGGGCAAGGGACAGTACGACCGCTGGTGGACAAAGTGAAAGCTGTGCAGGAGTGCAAGACACCCGCAACCAAAAAGCAGGTACGCCAGTTCTTGGGGCTTGCGGGGTACTATCGCCGGTTTATCCCCGGCTTTGCGGCCATTGCAGCCCCTCTAACTGACCTCACGAAAAGTACCCAGCCGAACAAGGTACAATGGTCAGCGGACTGTGAGGTGGCTTTCAGGACACTGAAGGACCAGCTTACTAAAGCCCCGGTCCTGTTCCACCCAGATTTTTCAAAGCCCTTCCTACTGCAAACGGATGCATCAGAAAGAGGCTTGGGGGCAGTGCTGTCCCAACAGGCAGAGGGAGGGGAGCACCCGATAGTATATTTGAGCCGCAAGCTCTTCCCACGAGAACAGAACTACGCTACCATAGAAAAGGAGGCACTGGCAATAAAGTGGGCTATAGACGCCCTAAGATATTATTTATTGGGCAACACGTTTCAGGTGGTGACAGACCATGCCCCCCTGAAATGGTTAAATAGCATGAAAGAGACGAACCCCCGTTTAATGCGGTGGTATCCATCTTTACAGCCGTACAATTTCAGTATAACCCATCGCCCAGGGAAGGCGCACACGAATGCTGATTTCCTTTCCAGAGTGGGGGAAGAAGAGACGGGAACGGACGAGGGGATAGGTACCCACTTAAGGGGGGGGGGGTGTGACGGGGCGGCCCCGCCCCGCACTCAGGCCCAGGGAAACCACCTGGGGCCGGGGGCGGAGAGGGCCCCACCCACACAGCCCTACTGGGCATGCTCCAAAGGGAGCCAAGGTATAAAAGGCTGCTGGCCTGCTCAGAAAGGGCAGACTACGACCCGAGCAGGAGCTAGCGGCCACTGGACAGAGAGGGAGTCGCCGGGGGAGCTGAGCGTGCTGCTGCCGGGCCTCTGCAGGGCTCGGCCCCAACGCCGGAGCCGCCGACCGACCACCCGCGACCCGAGTGCTGGACCGGACTCCGCCAACTCTGCAGCTGCCAGGGGGAGGACCACTACAGCCCGTCGACCGACGCCGACAGGTGGGACCGCGGCAGGCTGCGAGCAGGGGGTAGGAAGCGACCCAGGGCAGGGAGCTGTAGAAGCCCCTGAGGGCTCGGGGCGTTGCGGGGAGGAGCCCCCGCCGAGCCGGTGGTGGGAACCGCCCGCCACTACTAGGGCCCTGGGTCGGGGTCCGGTGGAGAGGGAGGGACCGGACCCCCCTACCCCTGCTGCCTGAGACCCTGGCACGTGGGAGCAGGGTAGCAAACTGCAAACTGTGGACTAGGCCTCTGGGCCTGCAAACTGTGGACTAGGCCTCTGGGCCTGCAAACTGAGGACTAGGCCGGGAGGCCGTATTTCCCCTAGCACAGGGGCATTATACTTTGGGACTAGGCCGGTGGGCCGTATTTCCTCTACGAGAGGGGCAGGGTACTTTGAGGGCTAGGCCCAGACGGGCCGAGTTAGGCCCCGGATGGGGGTGGCAACCCCGAGACAGGGGCGAGCCCCCCGACAACATCTAACAACTGACCCAGGTTTCAGTTTCAGAAATAAACTAGGTTTTCCCCTTGTTCTTTTAAAATTTACAGTTATTTCTTGTGTTTCTTTAGTTTTAAGTATCAGATAAAGACAAGATGCTGGACTATACTTTCTCATGGTACAAACCTGGAGGCAGGGCTGAACTCCTCTGTGAGAATTACCCAACACTGCTCTTTCTAGGGTATCAGGATTTGTGCCTCCCTCTCCTTTCTCCACACCCAATGGGTCATGGAACCAGTCCTCAAACCTTGCAGCTCTTCTGGGATGAGCAGAAGGCCAGAATCATCTCTGCCACATCCCTGAAGACACCAGAATCCTCCTGCCTGCATTAGCATGACTGTTGAGTTATGACACTGAGAATGTGCCCTAGAGGTTCCTACAAAAATGGGTCTCCATGATCAAAGGGATTCTGTGGAAAAAACAGTACAGATGGTCAATGAGGAGGTTGGTAGGAAAGCTTCCAATCAAGCCACCTGCCCTAACCAAACACAGAGATGACCTATCAGAGGAATATTCTATCTCTGTCAGCAGGACTATGCAGGATTTGAATGGTAAATGGCAAACTGGGCTTAACTGCGGGGCTTAACTCGAAATAAGCTATGCAAATTGAGCTACGTCAATTGCGTAGCTTATTTTGAAATAGCTTATTTCTATATAGGGAGTATCTACACATCACTTATTTCAAAAGACAGCACTCTTCCTCATACAATGAGGGCTTCAGAAGTCAGAGTAAGAAGTCCTACAGCTTGACAGTATTTTGACACTATTTTGAAATAACTTCCTGCTGTATAGACACAGATTAAATTATTTTGGAATAGCGCTAGTAATTTCAAAATAGTATTGCAGTGTAGACGTACCCTGGAGGAGCAGCTGTTCTATGAAGCATGCTACTCTTAGGAACTAGTGGATAGAATATTTATATATCCATGAAGGAGTCAAACATTGTTTTGGGCAGCTTTAACTTTTCTATTGCATGCCTTCATCCTTCTCCAAGATAGGAATACTGCTTCCAGTAGAGTAACAGAGGCCAGGCAATGCAACACAAAAGCCAGAATGTTGTTTGAAATTCCTTTCTCTATTAATTTTGGAGGCCTATGTGGTTTGGAAAGCACATGTTCTGTCTTCTTCACCCACAAGCCTCTTCTTTTGGAAGGAAAGAACGTGTTAGAAACTCTACTAAGTGAATTTCATGACATTTTTGAGATTGCTATGGAAGGGTGCAGAAAGGCTCCAACATGACTAGCCTAATATCACAAAACTAGTCAGTAACAAGGATGCAATGACAAATGGTGCCTTTGCAATCGGACATAACATGCTCATAAGTGTCCAGTGCACCAAAAGATTTTACAGTCTATCAGACCTATCTCCTTCTGTAAGCAGACAGAGAAGTGAAAATGCTTATTACTTGAATAGCTTTGCTCATCCGTTGAATTTTCCACATCAGTTATGTATTATTGACTTTAGCACCTTCCTCTTTCAAGTAGCAGTCGCAAGTGGCAAAATAAAGTGAGATGTGATGTTGCTGTTGTGGGAAACAGAGCATAAATGTTTCACAAAAAGGGCAGCTAGTATGAACTCTTCAGCTGGCTCAAAGGACAGGTGTATTTGACACTTTGTGAAGGATTAGGAGCCTCAGCAGTTAGGGCATGTCTGCACTGGGGATTTATTTTGAAATAATTCCCCTTATTTCAAAATAACAAGTGAAGTGTCCATACTACAGCTATCGCTACACTACCAGGTTATTCTGAAGTAAGTTATTTTGAAATAATAACTCCCAAAAGAGCTATTTCGAAATAGCGTGTCCACACTACAGGGAAGCCTCAAAATTAGTCTGAGGCAAGCTCCCTTAATGTGGATCTACTATCTTGACTTGGAGCCCCAGAAAGGATGGGGGAGTAATTACTTTGAATGACTCTGAGGAGTAGTTATTTTGAAATAACAGCAGCTGAGTGTCCACACTACCACTATTTCGAAATAACAATAGCTTATTTCAAAATAGCTATATCTCTATTGTATCTTCTTTTATGTTTATTCCTATTAAGCAACTGATTGCCTTGTTCTCTATTCTATCTATCAGGGAAGACACCAAAGTAGTAATAATAATAATAATAATAATAATAATTTGCAATACAATAATAACTAGAAGCACTAATCAACCAGTGCTCCATTGTGCTAGGAGCTGCACAAACATGTGGTAAGAAACAGTCCCGGCCTTTAAGATTTTATATTCTAAACAGACAAGACAGACAAGAGCAGGCACAGAGATACAGCAAACAAGGAAAAGACTGCAAACTGAGGTCCATAGGCCCAGATCCACACATTTTGCTTTTTGGTACCTAAATTTTTGAGATTTCTGCACCTACTTTTTGGGCTTAGGCACATAAGTCCTAGTTTCAGGCTTCAAAAAACTCTAGCTCAATGCTGTAGGAGCTTAAGCTCACATGCTGCTTACATTTGCAGGGTCAAAGTTCCCTTTGCACCTTAGTTTCTGCCTTTGGGAATGCACACTGCTACCCTTTCCTGTGCGTCCAGGTATGATCCATGAACTTGGAGAAGACAGGCATTGGTCTGCCTAAGTCACATACGAGGCCCCCATATGGTAGGTATGCTCAGAGGCTGCCTACCAGATCAGCACTAATTAAAAAAAAATTAGCAAGTGGAGGCACCTTAATGTTCAGATTATTCATTAGCGAACTCATCTGGTACGTGGGAGACCTTGGTTCAATTCCTTACACTACCACATGTGGCAAAGAGGTTTGCACAGTGGTTTCCCACTCCACAGGATGGTACTCTGGCCACTGAGGGTACGTCTACACTTCATTACTCTCTCAAAAGAGGAATGCAAATGCAGACACCTGAAATTGCTAATGAAGTGGGGATTTAAATATCCTGGGCTTCATTTGCATAATCACATTATGGCGCTATTTCGAGAGAAAAAATTGGGTTATTTTGAGATAAAATCCTTCCCTCGAAATAACAAACTCCTCATTTCTCATCACCATCTCCCTTTGGTGGCCCCCAGTGTAGCCTGCTGGCTTTTGTGGAACACACTCAAAGATGCCTGTTTCTCCTCATTCATTGTACATGAGCCTAGGAGCTTAGCTCAGGCTTTCTGGATGGTAGGTTTGTTCCTGTGATTTATTATTTGACCTAAATTGAAGTGTATCTATTGCCCAGCTGAGCAATGCATATAAAGATACAGTTGAGTAGGGTATGTCCAATGTCGGTCAATATTGCTAGTAAACATTAATGACACAACTTACCTTAACAATATCCTCCAGCTTAAAACATAAACTGCCAAAAGCAGAAATTAGGAAAATGACTGAAATATTTAAAGAATCCAGGCAGAGCAGAGCATGCTAGCTATAGAATGGATAGTAGTTACAATGCTGTTTTTCAGGAAATACGAGAATAAAACTTCATGAGAGAAGACTGGTAGTTCTATAAAGCAAGCAAATAAAAACAATGTATTTTGAGAACACACTTGATTTTCTTATTTATTTAGAAAATTCTGCAAGCCCCAAACCTCTAATTATGGCTTTCTTCAGTCAACCTTTGTTCAATAATTCTCAAAGTAGGTTACATTGCACACCTACCGCAGATATAGTATTATGACGGATCATTGAAAGAAATGTTTATTGCAGTAATTCAATATGAGCCAAGCTACAATAAAACAAGCACTGTGAATTAGACAACTCCCCAGGGCCTATACAGGAGAGGTACTGTTCATTCTTTGCCTACACCTGCAGTATTACAGTTGTACCTATATAGCCTTGCCATATGTATTAAGCTTATATGGATTTAAAAGTACACAGGGTGTGTCTATATGCACTATGATTTTTCTACTCTCTGCCATCTTTTGTAGTGATTTGCACTTGTGTAAAATGCTACCAAATCAGAAGCCATTTTAGACCCATTTTGAAACATTGTCTGCTGCAAATGACTAGAGCAAAGAGCAGAAGAATGAAGAATCCCGCCCATTGGATATTCTTACCTATATCTGGCTAACTTTAGTCTCAGTCTTACAAGGTGCTGCCTGTGCAGGCCCTAAGTCAGGTAAATACCCAAGCACATGCTTAAACTTAACCACATGGAAAGCTGTACTGATGTCACTGCACATGCTTGAGTGTTTTGGTGGATGGGGTCCAGAGGGCACAGCACCTTTCAGAATCAATGCCTAAATCTATGTACAGGTATTGGTCACAATAAATGTTAGTCAGGCACTCAAAACTTAGGAGGAACCAGAATTAAGACTGCCCATGCTAAGATTTAATTCCACATCCTTGTGTTTTTGCATCCTATCATAGTTTTGAACTCTGTGATCTCATACTGTGTTTTTTCACTTGCCCCTGACTTTTGAAGCTCTTTTTCAGTCTGTTAGAAGACTCGGGCAGCTGTCATAACATCATTTCTCAAGTCACGGTTTTCTTCATGACCATGAGATCTAAAAGCACAGTATAAACATAACAAAGCTGAGATTCTGACATGACCACATGACTCCAGGAGTGGGGTCCCTAGGCACAGATGTAGCGTGCCTGTTCTCTAATCCATCCTGGACATGGGACTATGCTGATTTGATGATGTGTTTCCATTAGGAAAAAGAGATTGTGAGGTACATTACAAATTTCATATTATATTAATAACATTCTTTCTTTTCTTCTCCTTACTTACTCTTGCTCTCATCTTTTGAGGCCAGTATCATGTAGCTGCCATTTTTGAGTCTACTACTTGTATTTATTTCAAAGGCAAAACTCCAAAAGACAAATATGATGTTAGGAATTATTATTAAGAAAGGGATAGAAAATAAGATACAGAATATCTTACTGCATCTGTATAAAACTATGGTACACCTACATCTTGAATACTGTGTACAGATGTGGTCTCCTCACCTCAAAAAAGATATTTTGGCCTTGGAAAGGGTTCAGAAAAGGGCAACTAAAATTATTAGGGGTTTGGAGCGGGTCTCATACAAAGAGAGGTTATAGCGACTGGGACTTTTCAGTTTAGAAAAGTGGAGACTGAGGGGGATATGACAGAGGTATATAAAATCATGAGTGGTGTGGAGAGGGTGAATAAAGAAAAGTTATTTATTAGTTCCCATAATAGAAGAACTAGAGGACACCAAATGAAATTAATGGGTAGCAAGTTTAGAACTAATAAAAGGAAGTTCTTCTTCACACAGCGTGTAGTCAACCTGTGGAATTCCTTGCCAGAGGAGGCTGTGAAGGCTAGGACGAAAACAGAGTTTAAAGAGAAGCTAGATAATTTCATGGAGGTTAGGTCCATAAAAGACTATTAGCCAGGGGATAGAAGTGGTGTCCCTGGCCTCTGTTTGTCAGAGGCTGGAAAAGGATGGCAGGAGACAAATCGCTGATCATTGTCTTTGGTCTACCCTTTCTGGGGTACCTGGTGCTGGCCACTGCGGCAGATAGGCTACTGGACTAGATGGACCTTTGGTCTGACCCAGTATGGCCGTTCTTATGTTCTTAAGTTCTTATCTGCACAAGGCAGAACTTTTGGGGTTCAGTCTGTGACTCAACAGGTGATCTAAGTCCTCTCATGAAACTCATCAACTTCAAATCTAAAGTTCATTTCTTTGATTTTGTCTTGGCTAACATATTATACACACAGAAAGAGAGAACTATTTTATGCAATGGTTTTGAGATATCTTACTATATTAAGGTTATGTATCATTGTGGGCCCAGAATTTCAGGTAATTTCATGAGGGAAGGTGAACAGAGCTCCTCTAGGAACTGAGACCAGTGAAGGCAAATTCACTCAGACTGTAACACTTCCAGAGAAGTACCACCACCTGTATACACTGCTTGTGTAAACTAGTTAAAACTGGAGTCTCCAGAGACCAACAGACAAGGCAGGGACTTTTAGATAAATAGCCTGAGTTTAAACTGACTCAGGGCTGTCTTTGTGAGCCAGCAAATGGAGAGGACCTTCTGTTCAAGGGGGAGTATCCCTCCTAAATGGTTTTAGAAGGACTCTGGCCTGCTGAGACCTGAAAATTCTGATGTGTGACTTCTGGTAAGCTTTTAGCATGCATAAAAGCTCTTTTATATGTTTTCTCTGTAATGTTTCACTTTCAAGATAAATGTGCTTGCTTATAAAAGACTGTGTGGTCATTTATAACTACTGGAAAATTATAGCTCTTTGGAGGGCAGAGAACAGAAAGAAAAGTACAGACACTGTCCTGTTTAATCGGTCTGGGATACTGGGAACACCACAGCCTGGGAAAACTTTGTGAGGGAAGAGAGAGAGAGAGATGGGTATCTACCTAAGGCTGTGTCCAGACTCAGGGTTTTTTTCGAAAAAAGTAGCCTTTTTTAGAAAAAAACATCACCTGCGTATAGACTGCAGCCGCGTTATTTCAAAATTAAATCGAAAGAACGCGGCTTTTCTTTCGACGGCGGTAAACCTCATTTCACGAGGAAAAACGCCTTTTTTCGAAAGTGCTCTTTCGAAAAAAGGCATTCTTGAATGCCAACAGGGCTTTTTAGAAAGAGAGCATCCAGATTCACTTGCTGCTTTCTTTCGAAAAAGCGACTTGCTTTTTCGAAAGTTCTGCTTGCAGTCTAGACGCTCTTTTTCGAAAGAGGCTTTTTCGAAAGATACTTTCGAAAAAGCCTCTTTCGAAAGAGGCCTGCAGTCTAGACATAGCCTAGGAGACAAGATGGCTGAGGACCCAGGAGGAGCAATACACACAGATTCCATAAATTGTGACATATTTTATAAAAAGAAAGACAAACATCCTACCACAACACTCCACTACATACACTTCCACCCCTACCCTGGGGAAAGGATGAGAGCAAAAATACACAACAAATGTCCATCACATCAAATAACAAACTAATGGATGGTGCTCAGATAGAATGGTAGTAAGTGTGATATTAAAAAAAAGCTATATAAAATTAAGTAGGGGCTACAAAGAGAAATGAGTGAGGAGCAGACACTTATAAAGGTTTCCTACAAACATTTAGTGACCAATTACATTTTTGCAAAATGCATTTTGTATTTGGAGGTAAGATTTTTGTGAATATGGTTAGTGCTGGATTAAAGCACTCGCAATATGATGGGCATCTAAATAAGAAAATAACTAGCCCCATTTAAAAATTTTATTAAAAACAGCTCATAAATAAAGGAGATGGGGGGGAAAAAGTCTATTATAGACTTTTTTGCTCAGATATGGTCAAAATATATCCATCTGGCTCCACTAATATCCTTATCCTCAACGGTCACTAAGTCTACACTGCACACTTATTTCGGAATAATCTATTCCGGAAGAAATACTCTGAAATAGCTTATTTTGAAATAGCACGTCTACGACAGGGAAGCCTCAAAATTAGCCTGAGGCAGGCTCCCTAATGTGGATGCACTACCACAATTTAGAGCCCCAGGAGGCACTGGGGAGTAATTACTTTGAATGGCCCTGGGGAGGAGCTATTTTGAAATAGCAGAAATGGAGTGTCCATATTACTGCTATTCCAAAATAGCTATTTCAGACTAGGCATTATATCCTCATGGAATGAGGTTTACAGAAGTCGGAATAAGCCATTCATTATTTCACGTTCATTTCAAAATAACGGAATTGCTCTGTAGATGCTCTCATTGTTATTTCAGAATAATGGCTATTATTCTGAATTAACGCTTCTGTTTAGACACATCCTTAATGTTTATTCTTGACAGATGGGAAGCCAGGGCTGAGCAAAAAGCACTGTCCTTTCAGTGAAAATAATATTTTTTTATTGTATGGCACCTCTTGCACTTGATATATTTTAGGGACTCGATGTCATAATCTGCCCTTGAATATGGTGCTGATAAATTTCCAGTATTCATGCACTATTAGGTTGCATCTTGAGAATACCAGACTTATGAATTTTCAGGTATAATTTATCACTTAAAATCCAGTTCAGAAAGGTTCTAAAGCAGGTACCCAACTATAGCCCCAATCTTATAAATATTTATGAGCATGCTTAACTTTAAGAATGTAAGAATATAAGAACATAAGCAGAGCCAGCTTTAGGCCGATTCACCCAAATTGGGCCCCATGCCTAAGAGGGGGGCCCCGCGCCTAAGAGGGTCCTGCTCCCTGGTAAGCGGCGCATACGCGACCCCACCCCTGGGAATCAGGCCCCGCAGTTCCTAAAGCCAGCCCTGAACATAAGAATGGCCATACTGGGTCAAACTAAAGGTTTATCTCATCTAGAATCCTGTCTTCCAGGGGCCATCCCAGGTACCGCAGAGGGAATGAACAGAACAGGTAATCCTCAAGTGATCCAGCCTCTGTTGCCCATTTCCAGCTTCTGACAAACAGAGACTCGGAACACCATTTCTGCCCATCCTGGCTAATAGCTATTGATGCATGTATCCTCCATGAATGTATCTTTATTACCATAAGAAGTCCCATTCAAAGCCATGGGTCTGCTCTACACAGAAGTCCAATGAAGCATGAACCTAAGTGTCTGCAGCATCAGGGCATACAAGCATGTGAGTAACATTGATTTAAATGGATTACTCATGTGCTAATCAGTTAGCATATTTCTAAGTACCCTGGTGGATAAAATCTTTGTTCAGATTATCTCTGATACTGATATATACTATTTTTAATTCTTGTTGATTTTATGTTAATAGTAACCTATTTGTAATAGATCCATTTTTCAATCATACCATGCCTTAGCCAGAGATTAAATTGAAGGGTGTTCTAATTAATGAGATATTTTTTAAAACAAGGTTTCAGTAGTTGAGAGAATGGCATGGGAACTCTGAGTGTTGGTTTTGATAATATATGTTGGTGTTGCTTGACCAAGTTTTGGTTTTCAATTTACTCATTTAACAATGGTCACACTTAAGAAAATAAGAACCTTGATTTTTTTTTTTCTTCAGGAAATTCTAGCTCCATCTTTAGACAATAGCAAAAATCAATGAAGGGAATCAATAGCTAAAATCACTTTTAATAAATTGGAAGCTAAATTTAATTGCTCCTTTGGGTGAGCAATACTAATAAAAATCATACCCAAATTCATATGAAAGCATGTAAAATATAGATTTTGGTTATCTAGCTACTTTAATGTGCATCTGTGTCATTGCAACAATAGGGAACAAAGGCTTAGAACACAGAGGTGGGAGAAATAGCCCCAGTGGGTGCAAATTCCATTGACTTCAATAGAGATATGAAAATTTACAATGGCTCTAAATAGGCCCATGTGTAGTTATCAATAAAAAATTTGCATACACATATTTATGTGCCACTTTGGACATTAACCTACATTTTTACAAAAAAATTCGTGTCTATGTGGTATGTAATTTATACTTCCAACATTTGCCATTTGGAAAATAATGTTATGATATCAGATGATGTGTAAAAAATGTGTCTACATAACTAACAATCATGTTGTTTCTTTAATGAATAACTCATGAACATATTTGATTTCTTTATAAATATTTTAAAACCTTTTTTCATTCTCAGCAATAGACATGAGCAGCATTGTTTGCAATAAAGTCAACATTGAAAACAAACATTTTAAATTATTTGTATGTTTTAATCATATTGTATGTAGCTTTCTTTTTTTTATTATTATTTTATCTTTTGCTCTTCAACTTTTCGACAGAGGTGGGAAAGGGCTTTCCTTTTTTCTTCCTTCCAATTTATTAAGAGCAATGAAAGAAGGTATTGATCATATAAATGTCTACAAACACACAATTCAGTACTGAAGATTCTAGCTAAATTGAATACAGTGATTATCATCGGAAAGTCGGTATTTGTCTAAAGTTATCTGCCAATTATTTGAGGCATTGCACAGTAGTTGTTTCTTTTAAGTAGAGCTCGGGGAAAAATTTTCAGCAAATCCGTTATTTGCCAAAAAATGCATTTTCAGGTAAACTGAAACTCTTTGTAAAATGTTTTGTCCCCTTGTAAAATGAAACTTTCTCCTTCTCCCTGTTTAGCCACTGAACTGAAAGATCATTGAGTCATCCAGCTGCAGTTGAAAGCACAGGCAAATATTGTATTCAAGCATCCCAATGAAGGTAAACTTTGATTTATTTATGCCAACCACTATGAATATTAAGGAGAGTTTAAATAAAACACTTTAGTGCACTAAACCAGACATATAAAGAAATACAGTGAATCTTTAAAATAGATTTAAGTTTGTCGCACAAATTATATTAAGTTTAAAACAGATACTATATGTATTAATCTGGTCAATTTTCTATACCAGTTTATTTCTGCATCATATGTTTTTTTAAACAACAGTAGGGTCCTTTCAGTTAAAAGAAAATACATTAAAGGGAGGACATTTGGAACTTCAGAATAAAGATTGACGTCCTCTACTGATTTTATTAATCCTCATTTGCTCATAATCCTAGTGAACCTATGGATTAGATCTGGATTATAGGAATTTATTGCAATGGAGGTGTGCACAAGAATAACAGTCTGCTTGAATATAAGATGGTTGGCTAATCAGGCCAGTTTTCCAAGTGTCATCCAATACTAACTATTCCTCATGTTCAAGAATATAGAAAGTTCTATTAATTGCTTTCCATCGTAAGGACTTTACTAAAATGTGAAATGGAATTTAGACTCATAGACTCATAGACTTTAAGGTCAGAAGGGACCATTATGATCATCTAGTCTGACCCCCTGCACAGTGCAGGCCACAAAATCTCACCCACCCCTCGTAGAATAATCCTCTCACCTATATCTCAGATATTGAAGCCTTCAAATACTTTGAAGACTCCAAGATGCAGAGAATCCTCTAGCTGTGATCTGTACCCCATGCTACAGAGGAAGGCGAAAAACCTCCAGGGCCTCTGCCAATCTACCCTGGAGGAAAATTCCTTCCCGACCCCAAATATGGCGATCAGCTAAACCCTGAGCATGTGGGCAAGACTCATCAGCCAGACACCCAGAAAGTTCTCTATAGTAACTCCTATCATCCCTCCATTGACCTATTTCCCTATTTAGCTAGCTTGAGTCCTATCTGATTCAGTAACAAGCCCATAAGGTCTTTGATAGATACCTTATTAAAGAGAATTGGGTAATGTGGGCACTAAGCATAAGATATTCTAATGCTAAGAAACAGAACAATTTCATGCAATCCTTCCATAGTCTGAAAATGCTTCTTCAAATCTCATTTTTGACTGGATAAAGGAACTACTATATGAAGGAGTTTATAGTATGCCATGAACTGACAGATTGTCATGCATTAACAAGTCAGAGAGCTATGAAGCAGATTTGTATTTTTTTTTCTCCAAAAAACTTTTTAATGAGATCACTATCTAGGCATTAATTGATGTTGATATTACAACTACAAATGAAGTGCATCTTGATCCCATCATACAGTTTTCAGAAATAGGGAACAAATCTTGAGAAGACAAATTAGTTGTGAGGCCTAATGTAAAGAGTAAAAGCATTGCTTATCTAACAGATGGACTCTGATTTATTTTTAATTTTAAGGGGAAAATCCTACAGATAAATTTGTTTTGTTTCTCCCAGTGGAAATTTTTGACTATTTAATTAAAGGCCTCATTGCCCTATCATTAAATTCAAAGAAGCAAATCTAATGCAAGCACTTAAATGTAATGCCATTCATTAGTCTTTAATGAAGAGAAACTTATTCTTTCTCTAAAGAACAGCTGTAAAAATTGTCTGTCATCCACAAAATTATGCATTATGAAGATTATTAACGAAGGCTATAAACTGCCCAGGCAATGTGTACATGCTCCCCCTCACTCTTTTCCTTTCCCTCCGCCATTCAGCTTCATTCATAAAAGAGGTTAATTGAAAACACAATGCCTGGAATTCTGCAAGACTTTGGTCAGGATCCTGTTACAAGGAGTCTAATAATTCTATAAAATCTCAGTAACAGCACTAACATGAAGCTATCTGTTCCACCACACTACAAAGATCACTTTTAACTTAGTTTGAGCTTTCATGATTCAATGACCATGTAATCCGCTACTAGATATGGGATTCATCTAACCCTTTTTCAAATTATGCTCATATATATATATATGGAAATTGACTGATACACTTATAGCATTATTAGGGAAAAAAGAGGGTTGGCGTATGAGGAGGCAAACCAAGTAGGATTCGGGATATTTTTCTACCCCCTGAGTTTTCTACAGAAATAATTCAAAAAAACTGTTGGTGTAAGCTTTGCTGCCATTTCCAGAAAGCACAGAGACAGTATTTCCAACCTGCATTTGTGCATCAGCGTTATGACTATGGTATTTAGTTATTTAAGCACCTCTTTTTACCATGGTTGATACCAAAGCAAAAAGAACCAGTGATTCTTCTCAGGGCACCCAGGGTTGCGGGTTATCTTGCTTCAAGAACAAGGGAATTGTACCTGTTCTGGTCTGCGGATGATGGGGAGAAGAGGGTAATGGGGGCAGATGTGCTGGGACCAAGAAAATAAAAGGGGCCCGAGTCTCCTGACAGCCACCACTGCTACTGCAGCAGCAGTGGTGGCGTGAACCCCAGATCCTTTAAATCACCTTGCAATGCTGTGTGCTCTGGGCAGCTCTGAGGGCTGAAGTGAGGGTGTGCTGTGATCCAGGTTGCACTGAGGGCTGGCTGCCCCCAGCCCTGCTCTTTCTGTCTGAGGCAATGCCCCTTCTGGCAACATGGAGCTATCCCCCAATCTTGTCTAGGGGTCTGCAGAGGCTGTTGGCATCCCAGTGCCTGAGTTAGCTCGGTGTTTGTTCCGTAAGACACACAGCCTGTCAGTCATTCTCCTCTGAGCTCCACCAGCCCTTACAGGCTGACAATAGATGCATCTCAGTTCTTTCAAATGTCCCCTTTGATCACTGGATATCCTGAATCACTGATCTAGCCTTTCCTTGATCACTGGATACCCACAGAACTAGTGATCCTCTGTTTTCAAAGGCACAGTTTACACAGCTTACCCATTTCACCTTAAACCACCACGCCTGTAATACACACACAGCAGCTGAGTTCAATTACAAAAAAAGAGTTTATACACTAAAGAATAGCGATTCCTATAAAAGACAGTGTAAGAGACAGGAACAACTGGTTGCATTACAAGCACTTTGGAACCTAAATTTAAATAGCAAGATAACTTCCTGTGTGAAGATATTTTCCTTGCCTTAAATCCTTCCAACATATTATTTCCTGATTGAAATCTTCATTTCATCTCCTCAATGGAAGATACAGCATTTGTCTCCCTACCTACACTTCCAGCTCAAAAGTTTATTGTGCTCACTTGTAAATAGGGCTTTCCTGCCGGTTTACTTCTTTCTGTACATTTCCTCTTTTCTGAGATTTCACAATCCATCATTAGCATGTAGGCCAGACTGCAAATAGTTACAAATAGTCACTTTCCATATATATCGTTGCTCTTGGTGAACCACACAATACTTCAGTTTACACAGATAATGGCTAAATATATTCTGCCTGGAAAAGAACCCTGTTTTCACTCTTGCTGGAGACCAACCTCCAAGTTACATACCTTAAGAACATTTTCCCGTATCAGATATACAATAGCCCAATGTCTGTGACTCTGTAATGCTGAAATGCTGGCTGTTCCCTCTGGGCGGCCCATGCTACATGGAGAGCCAGGGCCCAAAAGGCCACTTGCGCTGCTTGCTCCCCGGCGGCGGCCCAGCTGAGCGGCGCAGAAGTCAGCTGAGCGCCACAGCGGGAGGGGCAGGGGGGCATGGCAGTGATGTACATGGCCAGGGGGCAGGGCCTAGCCGTGTACATCACTGCCCTGCCTCCCTTTGCCTCCTGCAGTGGTGCTCAGTTGACTTCTGTGCTGCTCAGCTGGGCTGCCGCAGGGGAGCAAGCGGAGCAAGTGGCCATTTCGGCTCCCCTGCGGCGGCCCGGATGAGCAACACAGAAGTCAGCTGAGCACCACGGTGGAAGGCGAAGGGGGGTGGAGCAGTGACGTGCGATGTGACAGCGGCTCCAGGCCCCACCCCCTGGCCATGAATATCACTGCCCTGCCCCCCTTTGCATCCCGCCATGGGGCTTGGCTGACTTCTGCGCCGCTCAGCCGGGCCGCCACATGGCAGCAAGTGGCACAAGTGACTGTTTGGGCTCCACGCTCCCCATGCCCCACGGGGAGTGCGGAGCCCAAACAACCATTTGGGCTCTGTGGTCCCCCGAGTGAGAGGCGGGAGTGGGAGGAGAAGAGAAAGAGAGAGATAGAGAGAGAGGCAGGAGGCAGAGGAGAGCTGAGAGAGATAGGGGGAGGCAGTAGGAGGAGGAGAGAGAGAGAGAGAGAAAGACAGAATGAGAGACCGGAGGCTCAGGAGAGAAGACTGATGTGGAGGAGTGACCTGAGAATCCCATCTTATGATGGGCTAATTGGCTAGTAGTCCTTACATGACATATGTACATATATTTCACAAGAATTATGGTGACCAGTGGAATACAGTCTTTCTTTAGAGACCTTGCACGCCACCTGTGGTGAACTATAATTCACACATCAAACCCTAGGGATCCCTGTACCCCATCTATGCCCTTTGCCAGTGTATTTGGAAAGAGTAAGTCTCAGGTCTGACACTGGGCTCTCAAAGTACAAAGGATACTATACGGGTATCTGTCAAATACAAGTAGTTTATTTCTTGACAGCTAACAGCTGTGCCCCATAAATGCAAGAACAATATAACAAAGAAGCGGCATATCTTACGTCCCTTCCTGCAAGCCTGGGACCCTGGGTAGAAAGTGGGAGGTTGTCTCAGCTTCCAAGGCACCAGTACCCAAAGCCCATCAGTGAAGTCCAATTTGCTAAGCTCTGAAGCAGCCTTAAATACAGTTTTCCTGCCTTATTTGGCAGTTTGGAAATTTCCAGGGGTTACTCATTAGTGCTGATGTAGGGCTTAGCTGTTAGTTATCGATCTGGTACTGATCTGGATCTTCTTGTTCTTTGGCCCTGTTTACATGATCAGTATGTTAGGGTAAACATGCGTTCTCGCCCTTTACCCTTATCTTTACTTGTTCTTGCTATACTGGCAACAATACTTATCTTAAGTGGCATATGTTCCCAAAGACTTGCTTCTGGCTCATCAGATATAGGGAAAAGGGAGGAAATAATGCAGACCTCACCACCCCTAAACTAACACGTACAAAGTTCTTCTGCAATTGACCACTACAGCCAGTTGGCATGAAGAGATTCTTGGGTCACAGAAGCCTGAAGCAGTATTATGGTAAGTCTTTTTGGAATGTATGTTTTGGGGGAGTGCAGAATACCGACAGCCTACATGGTGACTTTCATATCTCTGAATATTGTCATCAGATGCTAGAAATAGCATATGGCAGTCATAGGCCATTACAGGTTTCTCAGTGAACTTTTACAAACTTCTTACATGATGAAGGTGAGTTGCCATACAGTGTCAGTAGTTCGTATAGTAGCATTGTTTTACATATACCATCATCAATCCACACTCTATTTATTCCAATAAGGGTGTGTGTGTGAGAGAGAGAGAGAATTTTATTCATCTCAATCAATGACTTATTACTCTATTACTCAGTGTACTCTGAGTTTAGGGGCTGCAGCCCCCTGCACTTAGGGACCTGGGCCAGGGTTCGGAGAGAGGCCCAAACCCCCTTCCTCGGTACCCTGGAAGCTAAACCCATCTTGTACAGGTAGGCAATCACCCAGGGTGACCCGCAAAATATAAAAATAAAACAAACCGTGAAACCGCTACTGAGCACAAAGGCGTAAACTGGTGTTTGGAAACAGAGGGGAGTGGGGAAGACTCGAACACCACGAGGGGAACCCATAACACGAGCCCAGGCACATTAATCAGAGATAAGGATTCCACTAGGGCATGGACAACTCCGAGTTAGGCATTGCAATGCTGAGCCTAAAAGTGTATGTGAGATAGGTACATTCTGGGCCTTTTTTCTTCCTTTCTAGTTAAAAAGCACTAAACACTATGAACTGTGGCATCTGGCACATTGCAGTTTGAATGGCTTTGCTTTCTATTCATCTGAAGTTACTGGGATCTCATTCAAATCCGCAAGTTCACTGGCAGTCAAGAGCAGCCATGCAGGAGGGTAAGGAGTGACTTCATTTGGTAACAGTCAAGTGGCTTCTGAAAACGTTGACTCACTTTGATGTGTTGAGTGTCTGATTCTGATCTCACATTGACACACATCTAGAGTAACGCCGTTGAAATCACTGGCACAACACAACTGTAGAACCAAAGAAAGTGAGATACGAGTGTGGCCCTGCAGATGTAGTACAACACACATTCTTCCTACAGATTATGTAACTGTACATGCAGTCTTTCAATTTCTTTTTAACTGTATAACCCCAAAGTATCCTGCACCACAAAATCATCTCTGAATTCCTTTAGTTTTAGATAAATTCTTTACTTCTGTTTAGGGGCGATTGTGTGGCTCCGTGGATAGAACCCTGAACAAGGAGTCGAGAAGTTTGCTGGTCCCAAGATTGCCTCTCAACTGCTCTGTGGTCTTGGATAATTCTCTTTGCCTCCATTTCCCAAATTCCTGAAATGGAGATGCATCCAAACAGCTTGGAGAAGAGAATGAAAACTACAAAATGTAGCAGCACCTCTAAGACAAACATGGAATTCTGTTTTCACTTACAAATTGCTATGGTGTTTGTTAAATACTTCTCACTTTCTGATATTCTGAATACCAACTGGATGTTTGTATTGTATGATGGAGGAGCCTATGTTTTACGGTACTACATGGCACTTACGAGGCTTTGTTTTTATGTCACTTCCTACTTCACTAAGCTGTTAGGTACCATTAGTCATGCTATTTTGCATTAAGGAATGGGGGCTAACTGCATTCTCTGGCACACCTGATGAGTCATTTTTTACCAGATGAAGGCAAATCTATTTACTTTTCAAACCGCAATGGCAAAAAATAGAGTAATTCTCATTGAATTTACACTCATCGAAGCTAATCTATGGTTACTGAGAGGGTATTGGTATAAGACCCAAATCTGGTCCACTGCTTTGTAGCTTCTGAAGTAAAAGAAGTCATGACTGTTTCAGCACTTGTTCGTTAGTATATATAATACTTTAGTCTTATTGTCCCCTCTAAGGTAGGTTGCCTTAAACCACCCACAACTGAGCAAGTGAGAGTGTATGGCGATGCTTTTAGGGAGTAGCTGGTTTGGAAGGGTTATGCATTGCAAATGTCTCAAAACTAAGCTGCAACATTTCTTTCCTCCTACTAATCAAGTAAGACACTTTCTCTTTACTCAAAAATTTTGCACATGGGATAATCAAAAATAAATGTCAGCCTTTTCATCTAAACTGAGAAGCTGAAGTCTTCCCTCTCAATTAAAGTGGGATTACATTAAGTGAAGGTATCACCTTTGATGTTAATTATCTGGGAAGCTTTGTTTGGGACTCAATTTCTTTCAGAAGAAAGAAAAAGGGAATAGAGATTAATATTAGCCATTCGTATCCCAGTGTTCCCTGTAAGCTGTGCACCTGTGCGGCTGCTTAGGAGAAATTCAAATGCCACCCAGCTGATTAGCAGAGCCCCCACATCCAGGTTTGTGTTTCTACTAGTGGTGCATATTTGTACATGTGTTGGCACACATTACAAAGTTATTCCATACATGGATGGGAAAAAATGTGTATATGGACGGAAAAGATTAGAGGGATCATCGTATATCACTGATAGCTTGCCCATATGTGCAAAGAACAGAGGTTCCAGACTAGAAAGGGTTGGTTAGAGGGAAATATTTATACATAAAGGTGAGGAAGAAATGAGTGTTACGCCACAGACAAGAGAGATCCTAATGAATTAACATTAACTGCACTAGAGAAGATCTGGCAATATTGTGACTAAAGCTTTGACCTTTAATAGTCAGTTTTGTTACCCTGAGACTAGAAGTTACTAGTGTATATGTTATTCTAGTCTCCCTCCCCACCTCTTTTCCCCATCCCCGCCCCCTAGCCACCATTATCCCACCATCCTTGATAGCTACAATCTATTAGTATTTCTGGAGACACTTAAGTGAACAAATAAGTGGAGAAGTTGACAAAAAGATTGAGAGACGCAGTATAAGAAATATTGTTCTTTGGAAGATAATGCAAGCCCTTTCCCCAGAAGACCTGCTGCTTAGTTTGTCAGATGCAAGATGACAGTGGTGAAGGGGCTTAGTTATTATCAAGCTATTATGTGCTAAGCTAAACTAGAGCTAGTGGGACGATTTGTGCTTGTAAATCAAAGTAGAAAATTCTAGAATTCACACTAAATATTATTACAGACAAGCCATCGTAAGCAGAGGATGAATCTTTATCCTGAAAATGGATCCACACAGTTCTAGTTCTCTCTCTAGAAGGCTAGACCTTGGTGCTTGTCACGGAATTCAATGGGTGCAGCAGTCTGCCCATGCCAATCACTTGAGCGGAATGCTACTGGTTTTCTGTTTGTGTGGTTTTATTCATCCATATTTACATCTGGTCAAATATTTTAAAAGTTCTATAACTTGATGACAATATTGCCAAAACCCGTGGTATTTTGATGTAGCTCTAAGGTGAAACATTTGAGGCTTGACTTCAAAGGACTGAAGCAAGTGCCTAAATGCTTTCCTGAAACAGAACGTAAGGATTTAATCACATGAGTGAGTGCTTTGTTGGATCAGGGTTGGAGTTCTCAGCACCATACTGGACTGAGCCCTCAAACTCTGTAGGCCAAATCCTCAGCTGGTGTACATCAGTATATCTCCATTGATATCAGTTTTACTTTTTTATGGTTTCCAGCCATCATACTTGCAAGGAACTTCATAGACTCATAGAACACTAGAAATGGGAAGGACCTCAAGAGATCATCTAGTCCAGTCCCCTGCCCTCACTGTAGGACCAAATACTGTCAAGATCTTCCCGGACAGGTATCTGTCTAACCTGCATTTAAATATCTCCAGTTATGGGGAAATTCCATAACCTTTCTAGGCAATTTATTCCATTGTTTAACCACCATGACAGTTAATGTGCAAACTAAACACCCCTTGCTGCAGTTTAAGCCCATTGTTTCTCATCCTATCATCGGAGGCCAAGGAGAACAATTTTTCTCCCTCCTCCTTGTGACACCCTTTCAGATACCTGAAAACTGCTATCATGTCCCTTTCCGTCTTCTCTTTTCCAAGCTAAATAAACCCAAATCCTTCAGCCTTGCCGCATAACTCATGTTCTCTAGACCTTTAATCATTTTTGTTGCTCTTCTCTGGACCTTCTCTAATTTCTCCCCATCTTTCTTGAAATGTGGTACCCAGGAATGGACACCAATTGAGGCCTAATCAGTGCAGAGTAGAGCAGAAGAATAATTTCTCATGTCTTGCTCACAATACTCCTGTTAATGCATCCCAAAATCATATTTGCTTTTTTTGCAACAGTGTCACACTGTTGATTCATATTTCGCTTGTGGTCCACTATGAGCCCTAGATCCATTTCTACTGTACTCCTTCCTAGACAGTCACTTCCCATTCTGTATGTGTGAAACAGGTTGTTCCTTCCTAAGTGGAGTACTTTGCATTTGTCCTTATTACACTTCATCCTATTTACCTCAGACCGTTTCTCCAGTTTGTCCAGATCATTTGCAATTATGACCCTATTCGCCAAAGCACTTGCAACTCCTCCCAGCTTGGTATCATCTGCAAATTTAATAAGCGAACTCTCTATGCCAATATCTAAATCGTTGATGAAGACATGAACAGAACCGGTTCCAAAACAGACTCCTGTGGAACCCCACTTGTTATGCCCTTCCAACATGACTGTGAACTATTAATAATGACTCTCTGAGAATGGTTATCCAGTCAGTTATACACCCACATCATAGTAGCCCCATCTAATTTTCATTTCCTTAGTTTAATGATAAGAAGGCCGTGCACGACTGTGTCAAATGCCTTACTAAATTCTCGGTATACCACATCGACCGCTTCTCCCTTATCCACAAGGCTTGATACCCTATTAAAGAAAGCTATCAAATTGCTTTGACATGATTTGTTCTTTACAAATCCATGCTGGCTGTTACCTATTACCTTATTTTCTTTCAGCTATTTGTAGATGAATTCCTTAATTACCTGCTCCATTATCTTTCCTGGCACAGAAGTTCAGCTGACTGGTCTGTAGTTTCCTGGGTTGTTCTTATTTTCCTTTTTATAGATGGGCACTATAATTGCTCTTTCCCAGTCTTTTGAAATCTCTCCCGACTTCAATGATTTTTCAAAGATGGTAACTAAAGGTTCAGACACCTCCACTATCACCTCCTTGAATATTCTAGAATGCATTTTCATCTGGCCCTGGTGACTTGAAAACATCTAACTTTTCTAAGTAATTGTTAACTTGTTGATTTTTCATTTCATCTTCTAAACCTACTCCATTTCCACTAGCATGCACTATGTTAGGAATTCCTTCTTCATCAAACTTTTTGATGAAAATCAAAACAAAGAAGTCATTGAGCACCTCTGCCATTTCCAAGTTTCATGTTATCGTTTCTCCCTCCTCACTGAGCAATGGGACTACTCTGTTTTTGGTCTTCCTCTTGCTTTTAATATATTTATTGAATGTCTTCTTGTTACCTTTTATGTCTCTAGCTATATTAAGCTCATTTTGTGCTTTTGCTTTTCTGATCTTATCCCTGCATTCCTGTGTTGTTTGCTTGTATATTCACCCTTTGTAATTTGACTTAGTTTCCACTTTTTATATTTCTTCTTTTTGATTTTTAGATCATGTAAGATCTCCTGGTTAAGTGGCGGTCGTCTTTTGCCATACTTTCTATCTTTCCAATGCAGCAGAATAGTTTCCTTTTGGGCCCTTAATAATGTCCATTTGAAAACTACCATCTCGCTTCAGTTTCTTTTCCTCTTAGTCTTGCTTCCCATGGGACCTTAGCTACCAGCTCTCTGAGGCTATGTCTACACTGCAGGGGGTTTTCTGAAAAAGACGCAAATTATGAACTGCAATTTGAGTACTTTTTCCCGCTTGTTTTTTTGGAAGAGGCTTTTCCAATATTTGGCCCATCTATGTGGGGCCAAATGTTGGAAAAACCTCCTCTTTTGAAAGATCACTTATTCCTCATAAAATGAGGAATACAGGGATGCCAAAAGAACATGCACATTTTTTCAGAAACTGTTCTGAGAAAGTGGACGCGTTCCCTGGACATGACAGAGTTTTTCCGGAATACCTCCGGTATCCTGGAAAAACTCTTCAGTCTAGACATAGCCTGAATTGACTAATATCTACCTTCCTGAAATCCATTGTCTCTATTTTGCTGTTCTCCCTCTACCATTCCTTCTAATCATGAGCTCAATGATTTCATGGTCACTTTGTCCCAAGCTGCCTTCCACTTTCAAATTTTCAATCTGTTCCTCCCTATTTGTTAAAATTCAGTCTAGAACAGCTTCCCCCCAGTAGCTTTCTCAACCTTCTGAAATAAAAAAAATTATCCAATGCTGTCCAAAAACTTAGGCTGTGTCTAGACTACATCCCTTTTTCAGTAAAGGGATGTAATTTAGGCATGTGGCTATTGCAAATGAAGCCGAGATTTAAATATCCCATGCTTCATTTGCATAATGGTGGCTGCCACTTTTTTCTGAAATGGGGCTTTTTCAAAAAAAAATCGGTAGTTTAGATGGGAATCTTTCAAAAATAAAACCCTTTTTTGAAAGATTCCCGTCTAAACTGCCTTTTTCTTTTTTCGAAAAAGCCCCATTTCGGAAAAAAGCGGCAGCTGCCATTATGCAAATGAAATGCGGGATATTTAAATCCCGGCTTTATTTGCAATATCAACATGCCTAATTTACATCTCTTTGCAGAAAAAGGGATGTAGTCTAGACCCTCGCTTACTGGATAATCTGTGCCCTGCTGTGTTAGTTTCCCAACAGATGTCTGGATAGTTGAAATCTCCCATCACCACCATATTCCATACTTTGGGTGATTTTGTGAGTTGTTTAAAAAAAAAGCGCCTTATCCACCTCTTCTGCCTGGGTAGGTGGTCTGCAGTAGACCCCAGCATGAATCTCCCTTTTAACCTAACTCGGAGATTCTAAACAAGTCTGTCTCCTACGTCCAACTCCAACTCAGTCCAAGTGTAAACATTTTTAATATATAAAGCAACACCTCCTCCCTTTTTTTCCCGGCCTATCCTTCCTGAGTAAGCTGTACCTTTCTATCCCAATATTCCAATCATGTGTATTATCCCACCAGGTCTCTGTGATACCAACTATGTCACAGTTGTGTTTATTTATTAGCACTTCATGTCCTTCTATATGAAGCACCTCATCTTTGCCTGTAAGTAATTCACTTAAGTAACATCCTTCTATTTTAGAACGTTTATTTCATACTTCTCACCTTTTGCACATGCTCATGATTTACATTAGTTTCCTACTTGACTTTTCTGCCAGACTGTTTCCTGGCATTTTTGGCCTTTTGCTCAATTCTCAATATTTTTGGGTTTTTTCCCTTTTTAAAAAAAAAATGAGCTCTGCGTTGTTGCTCTAGCAGCTTTTTGTTTTTGTTTTGTTTTTGGTCATTTGGAATTTGTTTCTGATTATTATATTTGTGCTCTTATTCTGGAGCTAACTTCTCTCAACACCTTTCTGTTCACAATCAAAGCTGAGTTAACTGACATTAGCAAGAAATTCTCTGGCATTCTGAACATTGCAAAATGTCTACATAGTTGATGGGAAATTGTGTTCTCAATTGTTTAGCTGTTAAAACAGGTGACATTAGTCACTGTGGAATATTTGAATTTATGGCTGTCTCTAAAGACATATTTTCCAGTTAGTAGCTTTATTAAGATACTTATTTTAATCATTTTGAAATATCATTTTAACTGAAACCTGCTCTGTTTCAAAAAGGAAGATGTGTTTATTAAATAAATTAAACCCCACTGCCAGTAACCATGAGGGGATCTGGATCATCCACATAAGTATCTTTTACAGATCTTATCACATGCTATTTCTCTTAAATTCATCCAATTATTGCAAAACACAATTTCAGATAACATGATATTGTCTTGCTGTGAAACATATAGACAGGATATTGGAATTTGCTTGTTTGTTAAAGCAAGCAGCTCATTAGGAATAATTAAGATAGAAGAAGCTGGGCTGTTAAATTTTCATGGTATGCTGTCAGCTAGATAGCTCTACTAAAGGCAAAAGCAACATGGTCCCTCAATTAGTCCATTGATCAGTTGATGTTTAACATAATTGAGATGCTGCTTGTGAGAACATTGCAGAAGATGGTGCTTTTGCCATCTTTCATTGGAAACTTGGTAATTCTGGAGAAATAAACAGCATAATAGGGATGGAGGGATGCAAATCACCTCAGAATTCAACTCAGTGGACATTTAAAGTAGGGATGGGCAATAAAATGGCAGCGTGTCACCAGGCAGAGTTTCACCAGGCAGAGGGGTCCGGGGCCGGGAGGGGGGCAGTAGAGTTTCCCTGGTGTTGGCCAGAGTGGCCACCAGGGAAACCTGGGGAGGGCTAGCCTCCCACTAGTTCGAATTAAGGGGCTACACACCCCTTAATTCGAACTAGCTAGTTCGAACTAGGCTTAATCCTCGTGGAATGAGGATTACCTAGTTCGAACTAAGCGCTCTGTTAGTTCGAATTAAATTCAAACTAGCGGAGCGCTAGTGTAGCGCCTATGAAAGTTAGTTTGAACTAACATCCATTAGTTCGAACTAACTTTGTAGTGTAGACATACCCTGAGGGGTGGTGTTTCCCTGCTCCCAGCTACAAGCCTCTCTAGGGCCAGTCTCAGGAACCATCCGCCTCCCCGCTGCCGGCAGGCCCTTTTAAAAAGGCCCACCGGAGGTTACGTGTTCCTGGTGCCCCGCCCTGCCCCTCCCGCGCCGGCACTCGCTCACCTACCCTGTCCTGCATGTTAATCCTGCATGTTAAACACTGGGGGCGGGGTTAGCCGTGGCCCGATTCCCCAGCCGCGGGGGGAGTCCCCGCGGCCGGTGCCCGCTGCATGCCGGCGCTCGTTGGCCGAGTGTTGCGGCCAGGGTTGCTGTCCCCCGCGGCCCTCTTCCATGATCCTCCGTGTGGGCCGCCTTCGGCCCGTCACACCCTTCAAAATAAGAATAATTCTTGAAGTATGCTTGAAACAAAGATATGGAATCTGCAGGCATTTTGGAAGCCAGGAGGACAGAGGGTATGTCTACACTACAGAGTTAAGTCAAAATAAGAGACGTTATTCTGAATTAACTGTAATAGCTGTCTACACATACAAACCACTATTTCAAAATAAATTCGAAATAGCGAAGCCCTTATTTAGAATTAGGTAAACCTCATTCTATGAGGAATAACACCTAATTTGAAATAGCTAATTTGAAATAAGTGCTCTGTAGACACTTATTTCGAATTAGGGGGCCTCCAGCCCTTCCCAGTTCCTTCCGGTGGCCACTCTGGGCCAAACCAGGAAAACTTGTCTGCTCCCGCTCTAGCCCTTGAGCCCTTAAAGGAGCAGACTCTGGCCACAGTGCCTGTGCCAGTTGTCAGCCTGCCAACACACAGCCAGCAGACCGTGCACCTGGCACAGTATGAGCCAGCAACCCGCTGCCACTCAGCCCTCCACCGCTCCCCAGGACCAGGCTGGCAGCTCCCAGGAGCCTGTCAGGGGCCGCTAAAGGCAGGCACCTTCCTGGTCAAATGCGAAGATCGTGGGCCTCATTGAGATTTGGGGGAGTCCTCTAATGCCCATGATCTCCACACTATGTGCAGGAATGCAGCTGTCTACAGCTGCATGGCTGCCAGCCTGGCCACCAGAGGCCACATACACAGCCGGGAGCAGGTGCGGAGCAAAATAAAAAAACTGCAGCAGGTCTATCCCAGGGCCTCCTAACCAGGGGCTGACCCAGAGGTCTGCCCCTACTATGAGGCCCTGGACCGCATCCGGGGGGGGGGGGGGGCGGTCAGACGTTCCGTGCCCCCCTGATCATTGACGCCGGGGCAGAGGGCCCTGTTCCTGACACAGGGGAAGAGATGGAGGAGGACGACAGCAGCCAGGAGCCTGCAGGAAGCCTGCCCTGCACCCAGGATCCCCGAACCGAACCGGAGACCCCATCAGCAGCCTCATCCGAGACCAGTGAGGCCTCCACATGTGAGTGACATCACGGTCCCCTTATGCGGGGTTGGTGGGAGGGGCAGCCCAGGGACCTTACCCCGGGAAGAGACACTGAACGTTGCCCTCCCTCCAGATGCCCCCTCTACACAGAGGCACGGCACATCTCCCCCCACCCTCCCCACCACCACCACACTGTAAGCAGCAAAGGGGCTGGGAAGTAGTCCTGGGCCAGCTCACACTCCCGGGGATAGCAGGAAGTGATGGTGCAGACACCTGCCGTCCTTGCCTTGCAGAGGGAGGCTGGGTTTCACTCACTGTGTCCTCAAGGAGAACTGACCACTTCTCTTGTTTCACCACAGCCGCAGCACCTGCAAGTGCAGGATGCACCACCTCGCCTGGATACTCCACCAAACCCGGGCCAGAAGGCGCACCCGCAACCTGGAGGAGTTCCGGGGCAGCAGCTGTGGTTGCAGGGATGGCAGGTCCACAGTCAGAAACAGTGGGTGCAAGAGGACCTGCAGCTGCGGTGGGAGAGCTTGAGGGAGCTCCGGAAGCAGGACCATGCCCTCCGTGAGCACCCCGGACGCCCCCGCACCTGCAGTGCTGTGAGATGGGAGAGCCAGCAAGACCCCCAACCCTGAGCTTCCCCTCCCCCTTCCTCCCTTTGCCTCCCGCTTCCAGCTCCCTCCTCTCAGGTTTTCCCCCTCCCCTCTCCCACCCTCATTCCTCCCTTCCCCCCACCCCACCCCAGTTATGTGAAATAAAGAGAGTTTTTTGTGGCAACGCGGGTGTTTTTATTGTAGATCAGGAAGGGGGGTTAAGGAGGGGAAGGAGAAGGAGGTGGGGGTGGAATGTAAGGCACAAGGCCCCACTGGGGCATGTCAGGGGACTTCAGTCCTCGTCCACCTGGAAGCTCTCCTGCAGGGCTTCCTGAATGCAGACAGCCCCCTGAAGGGCCTCCCATGTGGGGCTGTGCGTACTAGCCAGCCAGGTGGTTAGCCTCTCCTGTCCAGGCTGGCAGGAGAGCCTCCCCCTTCCTCTCACACAAATTGTGGAGCACACAGCATGCTGCCACCTCATGCGGAATATTGTGCTGGGAGAGGTCGAGGCAGGTCAGGAGGCACCTAAACCTGTCAGCCGATGGTCAGGGCAGTGTGTGTTTCTGAGAAAAGGTTTAATGTCCGTGTCTTTACTGCTAGGACAGGAGTCCCGTCGCAGAGGGTGGCCAGCAGACGCGCCTTTATAGGAAGAGCTTATTTCACCTCAGATTTTAGCTGCTAGAATGCAAGATTCCTTCGCAGCGGGCAGCCTTAGGGAAAGACTGAGAGATGCCCCAACGGATCTGTCACCTGGGAGTGACACAGATCCAAACACCCAAGCTCTTCCTATACCTGTCCCTTATGACCAGCTGAAGTTCTTTTAAATTGTGCTTGGTTCTGTTACAGCAACTGAAGGAGTCAGGTTAAAGCTTAAACAGTTACAGGTTTATTAAAGAAGCTTATAAATCATATGGTTACAATGGCTATTGCTCTCTTTCTTAACTGTTAGCAAATACAGATTTTTAAAAATGGTTACAAAGAAAATAAAGATAGAAAATAGAAATAATGGTACCAAGTGACAGCTTAATCTTTAAAGAGCTCTAAGTCTATGTGTACACTTAAGACAAAGGACCACATCCAGGTAAAATTTTTACCCCTTTTTGTGCCTCTCGACTCCAGCGTGTCAGGCCAGGGATGGTCAATTCCTAGGAAAGACGGATACGAGGTGGGCGTCCCCTTGGAACCTCAGAGATGAAACACCTAACCCGACCAGCAGATAGATGGTAGATTGACACTCAGAGTAAATGTGCTGCTGGATCCATCCATACCCCTGGAGGCCTATATCCTCTTTCTTATCTAAGAGGCCAAATTGTACTGGTCTGTTTTGTGGCGCCAGTTCTTACAAGCAAGTTTCAAGTTAATTTACACTTGCAAGAGAGATAACTAAATTGTGAGCACTAGACATTTTTTTTTACTGGGCGAGAGATTCCTCCCCCCGCGGACAGCTGAGTGTTCGTATCAATATGGGTTAAGTCAAGGGCACTCTTTGTCAGCCTCTTGGTCAGCAATTGGCATATCTCTGTTTACAGCCATTCATGATCACAGCAGCCTGGGCCTTCTGCTCTGTGTGCCCTGTATGCTCTAGGCAAGCAAAAATGGATGTTACAAGGGGGGTTCCTGTCTGGCTACAAAACCGTGCTTTCAGTAGGCCGAAAGCCCCCTCGACCATGATGCGGGCCCTGCTGAGCCTGGCATTGAAGGCCTGCCAGGAGGGGCTGAGGTGTCCCGTGGAGGGCTTCATCAGCCAGGGCTGTAGGGGGTAGGCCGCATCCCCCACCAGGCACACTGGCATGTCCACGTTCCTGACCCTGATGTGGCAGTCAGGGAAAAAAGTCCTGGTGTGCAGCCTCTGGCACATGGAGGAGTTGAGGTACACCCGCACATCGTGTGCCTTGCCGGACCAGCCTACATTGATGTCCGTGAACTGACTCCGGTGATCAGACATGGCCTGCAGGATCACGGAGAAGTACCCTTTCCTGTTGATGAAGAGGGAGGCCTGGTGGTCCGGAGAATGGATGGGAATGTGCGTCCCATCGATTGCCCCCCCTCCCCCGCAGTTGGGGAAGCCGAGGGCGCCGAATCCCTGTATGACTGCATCCAGGTCGGTGAGGTGAACGACTCTGTGGAGCAGCACCCTGTTGATGGCCTTCACCACCTGCAGAGAGACACACAAAACCGAGGGTCACTGAGGTGCCCATTTGGCTGGAAGTGTTCTTTCCCCACCACTGTCCCATGCCCCACTCCCAGGAGTAACCCCCGCTGCAATCCTGGCCACCACGGGCAGTCTGTAGCGCAGCTAGGATGGACTGACCCCTCCCGGAGAGGGCACTTACACCACCTCCCCCCTGTTTTCCCTGGGGCAGCCCACATCCTTCTTGCAGCCCCCCCCTTCTGGCCCAGTGGCTGGTGAGTGCCATATCTGCATGAGCACCACTCCGACGGTGGATCTCCCCATGCCAAACTGGTTCCCGACGGATCGATAGCTATCCGGTGTGGAGAGCTTCCAGAGGGTGATGGCCACCCACTTGTGGAGGGGAATGGCGGGCCTCATGCATGTGTCCTGTCACCGCAGAGCAGGGGCAAGCCACTCACAGAGCTCCAGGAAGGTGTCCTTCTTCATCCTGAAGTTCTGGGTCCACTGTTGGTCTCCCCAGTGCTCCAGGACGATGCGATCCCACCAGTCGCTGCTGGTGTCCAGACGCCAGATGCGGCAGGGCATGCTGGCGTCTGGGCACCGCTCCTCCAGGGCCCCAAAGGGGGCAAGGGGAGGGCCAGGGGGTTGGCCTGCAGCAGAAGGTGCCAGGCAGCCTCCAGCATTTGGTGCCAGACTTGCAGAAAGATGTTCAACATGAGCACCAGAGTGTCCAGGGGCGGCTCTGACTCCATGATGTGGATTGCTGAGGTGTCCCAAAGGAGAGCGACCAAAACAGAAGGAGAGAAAAACGCTTTGCTGGCCCTCATCGAGGTTGGCAAGCAAGCGGCAAAGCTGAGAACCGGATGTCCAGGGGGATCCCTTTAAGCACGAGCCTCAGATAGCCTCAGACAGCAGCCACACAAAGCAACTACTGACCTGATGCCCTGCCAGAACCGGTTTCAGCTGCCCTTAAATGCAATCCAGCATCCAATCAGTGTGGATGTGCTATTTTGAAATAGCAAAACACTATTTCAAATTAGTTTTGGGGTCTAGATGTGTTATTTCAAATTAACTGATTCAAAATAAGTTAATTCCAAATAGCGCTGTAGTGTAGACATACCCAGACTGAGTTTATGGAAGGAGATTTCTGGAAACCTAACTTGTCTGAGATGTGAAAATTCTAAAATTCGCCTCCCATTATACCTGTGCTGTCACAAACTCTTTAATTAAAACACAGTTCCTCATCTCCAGGGGAGCCAACAGCCTTCACAAGCCCCTAGATAAGATGGGAGAGGAGCTGGCTCTGCACTCCCAGAAAGGGTGGGCCCTCGGACAGATGGATCAGGGCTGAGGCAGTTGGTTCTCCACTCCCCCCAGAGCACAGTGTGCTCTCTCGCCCCAGCTCTAAGAGCTGCGTGGATCAGTGGCACAGGGACTCCGGCCACTGCTGCTGCCACATGAGCATGGTGGTGGCCGGAACAATTGTCCCCTTTGTTCTCCCCTCCATCAGTGGCCCTGTTCATCTCGTATGAATTTGAAAGAGATGGCAGTAGGGAACAAATCAAGCTACAAATAACTGAAGGTGGTGGAGTGCAAGATATAGGCAGTGTTGCCAACTCTCATGGTTTTGCCATGACTCTCATACTAATTATTGTTTTCCTTAAAGCTTTGATTCCTGGAGTCATGTGGATATGTGAAAATTTCAGCCTTTATTCCTAAAGAAACAAATAAGTTTCTAGCTCTTGTGGCTGTGAAGGAAGCTTCAAAATGTGACCCCTGTGTACCTTAAAATCTCAAAACCCCCCACAAAATACCAGAAATAAAAAACGCCACATCTGTCATTTTTTACATAATCTCATTCTTTTAAAGTCAGTCTCATGGTTTATGGTGATCCTGACTTGTGATTTTTGAGCATTGGGGTTGGCAATATTGGTTATGTCTGGGAAGTGAGGCATGTGATTTTAACTGGTCACCAGTGTTAGTGGGGAGTATGTGTGTGGGGGGGTGTTATTCAGGTTATCAAAGAAAATCAACCTTGGTGCACACTTTACTGCCTTGGTGAAAGCAATAACATAGTCATAGATCAGTTGGTCTTGTCAATCTACAGTCTGTGAATCAGTAGAATTCAAACTGACTAATCTGGTTATTTTTATCAGCCGTTGGAGTCTGCAAATTCTCACTAGCAAAGGCTTGGCAGGTATAATCATGAAGTGTGGGTTTTTCTTTATGGGCGATCAAATGCAGGGCTGTTATTAGCATACCCCAGAGAACCCTCCCAGTGTGTAAGTCATTACTTAATTGGTTCATGTCTAGTTTAGTCAGCAGCACATTATTATCATTAGGAGTATGGCCAGCTGCCATGTATCGGCTTTTTGTGTAGTCTGGGGGGCATCTCCAAAGCCAATCATATGGTCACAGTTCTGCAGGTGTGGTGAGAAGACACTTAATGAAGCACACTTTGGCTCTGAGCCAGCAAAGCAAAGAAGTCTGTTCAGTCTTCATACTGAAATGGCTTACCTTACACATTTTGCTATAGAAAACCCGTAGGTAGCAAATTATCCAACCTAGTTCTAGCTTTAAAATAGCACAAACAGATGATATATACAAATGTTTACATGCATAACCACATAGTCTAGTGAATTTCCTCTGATGTTTCACTGCAAGGGACATTAAAATGGTTTCTCTAATGTTATGTTATCCACGCTAATAAGATTTAAAGTACAAGTAACCTCTTATAAACATTTAAGCAACCAAAGTTTTACGGTTGCTTTGGTCTTCTGAATAGTACTGAGCTGCTGAGTTCAGTTCTGAAAACTAATGATCTCATCAACCAATCAAATTTAAAGGAGATTATTAAACCTGAAGGGACTAAGATGATCAGGCCCATAGACTATAAAATTTCAAGAAATTGCAATTTTTATCTACTTAAAAATAGATAAATTGAGAATTACTTTGTAGGAAGTAAGTTTCCTTGTTATATTGTTTGACTCCCCTTAAATAGGCACACAGTATTTGGCGCAAATAAATGTTTCTCTGCCATACAACATATATTTATTTCAATTAAATAAAGAATAACAGGCAAATTAGATTACCAGTTACATCATCAAATTAGAGATGTTATATTCTAAGAACATAACATTGTGTCTCTCAAATTATCTTCCAATCCCACCTGCTCTCAGATCTTTATATCTTGGCTATCTGCTTCCCTATGATTGCTCCACAGAAAATAAACAGATGGGGCTGAGAAAAATCCAAAAAAATAAATGGGGTAGAAACGGCCTCAAGCCTTGTGAACAGCATAAGGGTGTTTTTTCAAGTGGGGAGGGGACCTACAAACCTGCTGGAACATAAGATATGATGTGATTTATTTTTTAGCCATATTAAAAGAAGTTCTAGTTTCTTTTGGTGAAAGAGAAAGAGAAATTCAGTTTTTCTTAAATGAGACAATTGCACAGGCAACATGCAAATTGTTTTACATGCTTACCTGAGACAATTGCATGATCAATATTTATATTTGAAGAACATTCAAGAATATTGAAATCTACATTCAAATATGTGAAATTCTGTGTGTGTGTGTGTATATATATTCATTTCATCATACTGAAAAATTTAGTAATCTGATATATGACAAAGATAAATTGCACCTGGGAAAGGCCTGTATTGTCTAGCATGTGTGTGCAATTTATGCGTTCACTTAAGGAAAGCCTCGCTAAACATGTTTCTTTCCTCCTATGCTCCCATGATACATCAGTGTATTGTCTGAGGGAAGAATGCTCTTCCTCTGTTTGTGGCATTGTTTACTGACTGTATATCAGAGGTGACCTTACTAGTGCCCTTTAGAGATTATTTTCTCTTGTCAGTCTTTACCTAACTTTATTAACTAATTTACATAGGGGAAAGAAAAGAGAGAGGTAAAATTGTGATTGTTGAGTGACTGAAATTTGATATTTAAACAAAAAAAAAAAAAAGGATGGAAAAACCAAACAAAGCAGATGTAGAAAAGAACACTGGTGGGTTTTTAGACTATTTTTGTTTTGTTTTTTTATTTGATAATTACATGTCATTCTGAATTACTACTTAATTCTGATGGTGTAGAAAGGGTACAGGAGAAACGTTATTACTCCAATAGGCAAGTAAATCCCATCTTTGCAAGGGGCCTGGAATTTCTGGACAGAAATAGCAGAAGAGTGTTTGAGGTTAATAATACATGTAAGGGCAACTTCATCTTTGTTGAAAGAAGGTGTAACTCCATTGAAATCATTGAAACAATTCTTGTTTTTGTGAGACCAGAGGGGGCTGAAGACTCTGGCTTTCACTGTATTATAGGTGACCCTTGCCCCATTCCAGAAAGACCACTCAAGGCATATACATCATTTTAGTTTTTTATGTGCCGCTTTTGAGGTGCACTGGGGTTTGTACTGGCCTCTTGTGAATGAATTGGTTCCTTAAAGTTTAAAGTTCACATAAACTATCATTGTGTTTCTCCTAATTGAGAATAATTGCAATTCTCTTCACTTCTTCATTCAACCAAGCCAACATACTGTCATGGAAGCCAAACAGAATGATGACATTCTGGAAGCCCTTAAGTCTCATTTAAGTCTCACTTAAACCCTCTAAATAGGACTAAAGAGGCCTATGTATGAAGTGTATTTAAACCCTTGAGTACTAATTTCACCCTAGCACCAACAGTATGGAGTTATTTTAAATGAAAAAAAATATTTTTGTCAAATTGAGGAAGGTAGACGCATGTCTGAAAGCACTGTTGCAGATATATGCTAAATAGGTAGGATAGAACTGAAGATTAAACTGGCAATGTAGATATTTTATTGCTTTACCTTGAGATAGGCACCTTTGGCTACATCTACACTGCTTCCTTCTTGCACAAAAGCCTATGCAAATGAAGCACGGATTAGCATATTATCATGCTTCATTTGCATAAATAATTAGGAGCCGTTTCTGCACAAGCAATTTTTGCGCAAAAAGGAGCTGTCTCCATAGCACCTTTTTGCACAAAACCCCCCTCTTGTGCAAGAGCTGTTCTTCCTGAAAAAATGAGGAAGAAGAGCTCTTGCGCAAGAGGGGGGGTTTGCGCAAAAAAAGACACTGTGTAGATGGCTCTTTTTTGCATAAAAATGGCTCCTAATTAATTATGAAAATAAAGCACAGTAATATGCGAGTCTGTGCTTCGTTTGCATAGGCTTTTGCGCAATAAGGAAGCAGTGTAGACGTCATGTGGCCAGGAGGTCATCTTTGAGAGAGCAAGAAACAGGGCGTGGGAGGAGGAACATGTATACAAGAGTTATGAATGTTTCAGGAAGTGAAATTCAAGGTGAAAAGTACTGAAGTTCAGTGGTCATGGTCTAATATTTATATGTATTATACATGTGCATAATGCTTTACAAATGTAGCATGATGAGTGGAATTAGAGAAAGGTTGTTTGGTTTCAGGAGGAACCTATTTTGAAATAACACCAGGGTCACAGAATATGTGCTGGGATGAGATTGATAACAGGCAAACTGTAGAACTTTAATATGTAATCCTAGTCACTCAGCACACTTGATAAAACTTTCTTTATTGCAACTTGCAATAACAGCTCTTATTGCTAATGAAATATCAGTATGAAAAAACCCATGTTCCCTGACTCAGAACTGACAGTCTACATGAAGGGAAGGAAGATATGATGGTTACACCTCAGCTGCGTCTAGACTGGCAAGTTTTTCGGCAAAAGCAAATGTCTACACTGGCCGCTTTATTTTGTGCCAAAGCACTGATGTTCTACTGTCCGAAATCAGTGCTTCTTGCGTAAATGCCTTTCGGGCAAAAGCCCTTTTCCGGAAATGTTTCTGCACAAGAGGGCCAGTATAGACAGCTAAAAACTGTTTTGCGCAAAAAAGCCCCGATGGCGAAAATGGCACTAGGGGCTTTTTTGCGCAAAACCGTGTCTAGATTGGCACGGACGCTTTTCTGCAAAAAGTGCTTTTGCGGAAAAGCGTCCATGCCAATCTTGATGCTCTTTTCCGCAAATGCTTTTAACGGAAAAACTTTTGCGTTAAAAGCATATGTGGAAAATCATGCCAGTCGAGACGTAGCCCTCATGTTTTGAGAACCAGAGTTTCTAGGTTTACTCATCACTGTCAACCATCCACCAGTGGGTACAGCATAACAATGATGCCATAGAATCAGCCCTTATTTTATACTCCTTACATTCCTCTTGAAGTAAACATCTCTTACCTGCTCTGAATTAGTGGAGCAGTTTTATGAGGTTCCCCAGTTAATACCATGGTAAAGCATACATCAGTCATCGAGCAGATAGCTTCCCATGTGACAGCTTCATATCATCCTTTGGTATAATTAAAGCATGATCAATATCTGATGATACTGAAATTGGCAGAGTACAGTAGCAATTGTACAGGGGGATTGAACCAAGCCACAAAACTAGCTGTTGAGAAGTGGGTGCTGTAGGCAATGAAATGTGATTCAGAATTAAAATGTCAAATCTTACTCCCACGGGAAGGATTTAAACAACACGGATAAAAATGTGGGAACTTACCAAGCAATCATACATCCCCAAATGAAAATGAGTGTATATTTACCTTGGTGCTGTTCTAACATTACTGTTTCAGGTAACTATGGTCTCTCTTTGCTGCAGGGATGATGTGTATGGGGGGTATTGAACAAATAGAATGACAGGTGATCTAGAAAAGTGTCTCTATCTTAAGATATGGTCCATTCCATGTAAACGTTTATAACTCTGCCTGTTAATCAACGTGTAAAGAAGAGATACCACTTATGAATTTGACCTGACATAGGAAAAGGGATCAAATTACCATGATCATGGAAGTAAAAAGATGAGACCTATATAGGCATCTCAGATTGTTGATGCATTTATCTTCTCCTGGCTACATTCTTGCTATATTAGGCTTGTTGGACTCTGGCCCACATTGAGGAAGCAATGAAGGGTTGGCAGCATCAAGAGGAGCTTAGAGAAAGTCCAGTTGCTCCACGGGCTGCACTCTGTGGGTGTGTCTACACAGCAAAGTTATTTCGGAATAACAGCCATTATTCCGAAATAACTATGCAAGCGTCTACACAGCAATTCCATTATTTTGAAATAATTTCAAAATAACGGATGACTTAGTTTGACTTCTGTAAGCCTCATTTTTCGAAGAATAACGCCTATTCCAAAATAGCTGTTTTGAAATAAGTCATGTGTAGATGCTCCACTTCTGCTATTTCAGAATAGCCCCTCGCCAGGGCCATTCTAAGTTATTCCTCCTGAGGTTCTATATCGAGATAGAACAGCTTCATTAGTGAAGCCTGCCTCAGACTAATTTTGAGGCTTCCCTGCAGTGTAGATGTGCAATTTCAAAATAAGCTATTTTGGAATAACTGTTCTGGAATAGCTTATTCCAAAATAACTGTGCAGTGTAGACATAGCCTGTTTCATGCCGTGCATGGTCTTGCATGCAGGTTGGTGCAGATAAGATGGCAGACCCATAGCATGCCTGCAGGATGAGTAGAAAGAGGAGTGGTTGTTGACAGGGACTGCAGTGTTCACAGGCTCTAGCAAGGGTTATGCACAAGAGGGAGAGAGATTTCATCAGCACACCACCTCGGTCTGTGCACTCACACAAGAGCCTGCCAGAACCAATGTCTTTCTCCCCTCCCTCATACTCAGTATGTGAAACAGTAACAGCCAGGAGAAGACAAATGCAGGACTCCCAGTGGCACTAACAAAGCAAGAGAGTAGTCAGCAGAGTTTAAACTGGAGAGAGGAGAGGATCTGGTTGAGAGGTGAGACGATATGGGGCTGAGTGGCATGATGTTGCTGAAAAGGAGCAAGATGAAGAAGGAGTCACTTCCCAGTTTGAATCATTATTGAGACCACAAGGAAAAACAAAACAACATGAGTGTGCAACTTTTTTTTCTCTTTGGGTCAAAAGGGTAGTTGCAATGCAAGCTGCTGTTTGTGTAGAAACTGTGCCAGTAAAGATAAGACTGGGAACGTCTGCTCTAATATGCCACCTGCAAACTAGCTATAATGTGGCAGAGACATCTGCATGCAAAAATCCCCTGGCCAGTGTATGCTGAGAAGACAAATCACCAGAAGGCTAAACAAATGTTCTTAATTGAGATGAGTGCAAATCAAAAAGGGATCAGAACATTCGAACCTGGGGTCTTAGTTCAGTATGCCATAGAGATAAGAAATGGTGATAAAATGCAGATCCAAATTCCAGTTGAGATGTAGGACACAGGGAGGTCATGATGCGAACACAAACATACACACACACACATTCCAGTCGCTGTGTGTGAGCATACACACACAAACCAATTGGTCTGATACTGTTATTTTATTTTTTACCTTTGTTGAATTCTTAAGTAGAATACAGTAATAAATTTGCTATCTTTTCCATATAATAAGATACCTCCTGACCTTGGTGGGAGGCTCCTGCATACATTTATGTGAGTAATACATATTTACAGGATTGTGTGCAGAGACCACTGACAATAATGACCCTGGTGACCAATGATAATAGTTGCAAGTCTTCTATTGTCTATGGTATTTCTGGAGTGCTGACTCCAGAATGTTAGCTGCTGTCACATTAAGAATAGTCTCCTCCTTTCCCTTCTCCTTTCAGACTCAAAATTTAGGTTTCTGTCATTATTAACATACCTGAATACCAGAGCTGGATTGTACTGAATGTTTCATTTCTGAAAACAAAAGGGAGCAGAGTTGAAAATCAGAGAGTGACAAGGTCCAGTTCTGTGACTATTACTAACTGTGGGTTGCACTTTACCAATCTGAATAGTATCATGGATGGCAGCTGGTTAAAAAAAAAGGGGTTTCTTCTCCCCATGAAAAAAAATTATATTAAAATTTATTTTTTTTCATCTTCCATGGAAAACTTTGGTTTCTGGCAGAAATTCAAAAACCATATCCTGAAATATTTCCATTTGAAATGCTGTCATAGTTCCATATGGGACTTGTAGATTGGGTATCACAAGCTTCCATTCGCCCCGTCTTAGTCAGGTCCTCCTTCTTAGAACAGCCCCATGCCACCTGTTCTTCCCTCTCTGAGGAGAGAAGAGGCATCTGGTCATGGTGCATCATGGGAAGCATGGCCCAGTTGGTGAGCCTAACCAGGAGAATAGATGAGGCATTGTGGCAACATTTCCAAAATGAAATATTTTGCCTTCCAGATGAAATATTTCAGGTTTGGGGCATTTGGTTTTTCAAAAAACAAACAAACCAACCAAAAAAAACCCCACTACACACACACAACCAAAAACCCTGAAATTTTATGCAAAAAATAGTGTGCAAAAATCCAATATTTCATCAAAAACAGTTTCAATAAAAAACTTCTGATGACTCCTATCGTGACTTCAATTGATTCTTTTATATTCTGAGCATCAGGGTATGGAACAGCCATATAATTCTGATTGGGGTTGAAATTTCCCTTGAAATTTGATGTGTTCTGATCTGAGACTTGATATGAGTCTGTGTCTAATTTTGTATGAATATGTAAATTGCACTGTCTGGAACCTGAAAAATATCTTAAGTCAACAGATTCACAAATATTCCAATTTAATTTGGGTTCAATTCCAAAATATATTTCTCTGTAAAATTCAGACTTACAGATATATTTTCCCCCCTATTATACTATCTGCAATCCTACCAAAACTTCACATCACAGATTTGTGGCAGACCTAAAGAAAGTCTATTAAATAAAGAAGTATCATAATTAATTGTAAATTAACAGACTTAAGGGTTTCTGAGACTATTAGGAATAATGGTGATACTATCAGTGCCTGGCGTTAGTTCAGAAGCACTGAAGCTGTAATATTCATTGTTTTCCAAACCATTATTTTTGCTCTACTGAACAACAGCTGCTGCATGGCAGTATTTTGAGCTATCCTGTTAAAGATCCATTCACTGATGCAAATAGGAAATGTTATGTCTTCTATTACTTTTGATAGATCTCCTGTGGATTTTTTTTTACAGTTAAATATAAATCACATGTGAAATCCCTTCTTGTAAATATAGCATATGTACAAGAAGTAAATCAAGTTGATACAATCTATTCCATTGTTGTAATGCATCTCCTATGTGGAATATGTAAGAGAGTGATAAATAATATTTCATATATTACTACACCTGTGTGATATTTCACTAGGAACAGGCAGATAAGGGGAGAACAACTGCTGCAGAATTCTTAATGAAAAGTTAAAAAAAAGACCCCAAAAAAACCTCCAAACCTGTAGTCATTTGGGGATTTTGTACTGTGTTTAATATGGCTGCAGTTGTAGGGCTAAGTTATCTTTAGGCACATCCCCGGGTAATAGATGGAACACTGGAAGAACCTGAGAAACATCCCTCAAACAATTATTTCCATGATTCCCCTGTTACCTTGCAGTAGTTTGTGGCATTCATTTCCCTTTCCTCTCCATGCACTTAGCCAACTGTGTCCAGGAGGGAAACATCAGGATGAACTTCTTTCAGGACCAAGAGCTCAAGTGTAGATAGCCCTAATGCCTCCAAGTATGAGCAATTGCCCTTTTTGCCTTCTCCTCCCCCATCAAAGGGCCTCACTAAGGCTCATCTACATGACAAAGTTATGGTGACACAATTTACACTAGCATACAGCAACCAGTTATTAAAAAACTTTGTGTGTGTGTGTGTGTGTGTGTGTGTGTGTGTGTGTGTGTGTGTACACTTGGCTCCTTGTGTCAGTGTCCTTACCAAAAGCACATGTCAATATTTTTGTCAGTGTGGAGCATTGTGGGATGGCTCCTGAACTCCAATAACAGTTGACATGAGCAACCCAGTATCTATCCTGATAATGCATCAACTGAATTACATGAGCTCCGCCTCTGTGCCACTCAGAGAGGTGGTGATACCAAAATGGCATAGAGACGTCTGTGGGGCCAACCTTAAATGAAGACACTCACATGGCCAAGTTGACTCAAGGCAGTCTATTGTCAACCTAACCCTATAGTGCAAAGCAGGCCCAAGCCTATTCCAACCTCAGCTCTGAATGCTGTACAAAGCTCAGCCAGATGCTTACTCCAAGGGGCAAGTGGGTAGAGAACAGGCAGAGCCACAGATCAACTACTCCTCTTCTTCTCCCGCCCCCCCCCCCCCACATCTATTAGTCATTGGAGCTGGCTAGCTACAGAGGGTCAGGAGAAACCATGCTGCATCCCCCCAAAAAAGTATGTTGCGAGTTACTGTTCTTCTCTGTCTTCCTCTTCTATCTCCCATCCTGTGCAAAAAACACCTAGAGGGCAGTGGGAATGGGAGTGAAGGTTGTGCAACAAATATACAACAGTGAGTTTATTAAAAGCCCTGGAATGTATGAGTCACAGTTAGGGAGAGAGAAATCTCTTTCTCTGAAAAAATCCATCCCACAAAGCCAAGTGTACCAACTAGGGCTGTCAGGCGATTTAAAAAATTAACCATGATTGATTGCGTGATTAAAAAAATTAATTGCAATTAATGGTGTGATGAATTGTGCCGTTAAACAATAAAGGAATAATATTTATTTAAATATTTTGGATGTTTTCTACCTTTTCAAATATTTTTATTTCAATTACTACATAGAATATGAAGTATACTGTGCTCACTTTATTTTTTATTACAAATATTTGAGCTACAAAAAACAAAAGAAATCATGTTTTTCAATTCTCCCATTACCAATAGTGTAATGCAATCTCTTTGGGTATGTGCACACAGCAGTTTTTTCAGAAAAATGGCCATTTTTCCAGAAAAAATATCACATACACAGTGCAATCATGTTCTTTCAAAAAAAAAATCTAAAGAACAGAGGGATTTTTCTGAAATTGGTAAACATCTTTCTACGAGGAAGAAGCCTTTTTCCGAAAGAGCTTTTTCAGAAAAAGGCATGTGTGGACGGGGAAGAGGGAGTTCTTTCGAAAGAAGAGGAAATAGGAAGAAGCATAGATGCCCTGGTAGCCACTCCATCCATAGTAATCACAGCTTAAATATGAGATAGCGTCCATTCAGTTCTTTCAAAAAAGCAGATCGCTTTTTCAATGTAGTGTTGCTGTGTAGATGCTCTTTTTCAGAAGAAGTTTTTTCAGAAGATCTCTTCCAGAAAAGCTTCCAAAAGAAGTCTGCAGCCTAGACATAGCCTTAATCATGAAAGATGAACTTACAAGTGTAGAATTATGTACCAAAAATAACTGCATTCAAATATAAGACAATGTCAATCTTTAGAGCCTACAAATCCACTCAATCCTGCTTCACATGGCATTGTTTTAGCCAGCATCACAAAATACTTATGTGCCAGATGTGCTAAGATTCATATGTCCCTTCACACTGCAACCACCTTTTCAGCGGACGTCCATCCATATTGATGATGGGTTTTGATAATGAGCCAAAGCAGTGTGAACCATCACATGTTCATTTTTATCATCTGAGTCAGATTCCACCAGTAGAATTTTTCCTCTTGGTGGGGTTTTGGTTCTGTAGTTTCCACATCAGAATGGTGTTCTTATAAGACTTCTGAAAATATGTTCAAAACCTCATTTCTCTCACATTTTTGAAGGCACTTCTGATCCTTAAACTATGGTCAAGTGATGTGGCTATCTTTAGAAATCTTATATTGGTACCTTCTTTGTTTTTTGTCAAATCAAATGTGACATTGTAAATAAGAAATGGGAAATATTATCTCCTGAGAAAATGAACAAACTTAGAGATTGGCTGAACAAGAAATAAGACTGAGTGGGCTTGTAACCTCTACAATTGCATATTTGTTTGTTTTTGAGAGCAGTTGTGTAACAAACTACATTTGTACATTTCACTTTCTCAGTAAAGAGGTTGCACTATAGTACTTCTGAGGCAACTTGAAAAATATTATTTCTGTTATTGTTTTTATAGTTCAAATATTTGTAATAAAAATAATATAAAGTGAGCACTGTGCACTTTGTGTTCTGTGTTGTAAATAAAAATATACAAAAATATACAAAATAATTAATACATTTCAATTGGTATTCTATTTTTTAGCAGTGTGATTAGAACAGCAATAAATTGCAATTAATTTCTTTTAATCACAATTAATTTTGAGTTGATTATGTGAGTTAATTGTGCTTAATCGACAGCCTTAGTACCTATGCTGGATCATCACTGAAACACGTTTTGTAAAGATCCAAAAATATACATGTTTGCCCCCTCCCTCCATACTTCTCCCACAAATATATTGTGCCTTTCTGTACTCTATATTAAAAGATGCACAGTGAAAATGCAGGCTTAAATTCTGAATACAGCAACTTGACCTGATTGAATTCTAAAGTGAGATTACATATTTGGCCACTATCCCACTGTACGGACAGGGCTAGGTTGTGTTGTTTCATTGAGTTTAACTTTGGTTTCAGGTGAGAAGTAGAGCTGGGCTCTCAGGGAGCCAGTTACAGCTCAAACCTATATGTCCACCTATCAGCAGTTCAAGTTTTTGAGCCACACAGAGCTCTCCTGCAGGTTGTTTGCCAGTTCTGAAAACGAGTTCTGTCTAAGCTCAAAAGCTTGCCTCTCTCACCACCAACAACAAAAGGTATTACCTTATCCACCTTGTTTCCCAAATAGGAAGCCTAGTTTAGAGAGGAAATTAAGAACACTAGTTTGGACACAGGCTTTCTGTGTGTGTGAACATTACAAGTTACTAAGTCTCCTTGGTGTTAGTTTCTCCTTCTGTAAATTAAGATTAATACCTCCTTAGTTCATGGACATGTGAGGATAAAAACTCTTCATGATTGTGAGGTGCTCAGATACCATGGTGATTAAATAAACACCTCAGGCAAAACTTACCTATTCATTAATTACCTAAATAACTGGGCACAAAAAAACCTGGGTATTTTTTGGCATGCATGAAAACTCAGATTTGTGTGCACAATGTTATGCAACTGCAAACACAAACACAGGTTTGCAGATGTAAGAGGCATGCAGATCTCTCATGAAAATCTGCTATGCTACTGCTGCAGCTAAATGACACATCCTTTGCTTAGTCATTTCCAAATTATTCTCAAACTATGTAATGTCATTAATATTCATGTAGTTGTGCCTTCATGTTGTATTTATTACTAATCTGTAATTAACCCAATGTTATATGACAAATGTTAAATGCTTACAAATATTCATTCAGTGCTAGATGTCTCCTCTCATAAAATATTGGGTTTCACTGCTGTCCCTCTTGTAACATTAAAAGGATATAAGTAATTATAGAAAGTACATTACAATAATGACTGGCTGTGCTTACAGCTGGGATATTTTTCAGGTTTAGCCTTTTAACAATCTACAATTCAATGCTTTCTCCAGAAATATTTTCATTAGTCTAATTACGGCAGGCAGTGAAAAGATCAGCTTCAATTAATTTCAGAAAGAAGAAAGGTCAATGGAAAGAACTGTTGTTTGAGCTCACTTGTCATCTTAGCTTTTCAAATTAGCATAGCCATTCTTTCCGAAAGTGCAAGTATGAATGCATCAACATTTACATTACGGGGCATAGGTAAACAACTTATTACAGTTTTTGGCTTTTATCATGTACCATTGACACATTGCATTTCTACAAAGAGGTCAGAACCCAGTCACACACAGGAACTGCTTGTATCCATGAGAAATGGGCAGGTACAACTATTGCCTCAGTATTATCAATATATAACGTACCTAGTCTGTCAGGCTGATATTCTAACAGCTGCCATCTCAGATCTTTTGCTGCCAGTGGCAACCCATGCTGTTGGAAGTGGGAAGGAAGGGTACATACTGAACATGTACTTGTGCTGAAAGGAGGGTCTGTCTTTTAAAAGAATGGATCTTGGGCTGGCCAAATACATGGCAAACTCTTCCTGTTGTTCTTCCTTTATGTTCTTGGTGGGGTGAGGAGAGTATAGAAAATGAAGTTGTGAAAGGCTGCTGCTGAGAAAGAGTCTGTTTGTTTCTCATGCTCTGGACAGACTGTTTCAAATTGCCGACACAAGTGATATTGCAACAACCACTAGTTTGCCAATGTTTTGAAGACCTTTGATTATGTGCTAAGTAAAGTTGATCAAGCAAATTAAAGTCGCCTAGGGTGGCTTCTCCATATATAACAAATTTATCTTAAAATCTCTCTTTCCAAGTTTAGCTACGTAGCCTCCTCTGCAACTTTCCAGAGATTCAAGAAGGATTCTTATTAGCATGTGTGGCATGACAGAGCCCACATAGATTTAGAGGCAAACCTGGTGAGCAACCAAGGGAATAGGTTACAGTAGCTGTGTTTTGCTTAAAAGAAGCACACGGGATCTTTTTCATGGTGATAAGGCAACACACACTATTTATTTATAATATAACAAAGTAGCATATACATTTACACACACACACATTCTGGGTACGTCTAGACTACAGGCTTTTGTCAACAGAAGTTTTGTCGACAGATACTGTCAACAAAGCTTCTGTCGACAAAGAGCATCTAGACTACATCCAGTTCTGTCGACAAAGCAAGCCACTTTGTCGACATGTGTAGCCAGACAGGAACCCCCCTAGTAACATCCATTTTTGCTTGCCTGGAGCATACAGGGCACACAGAGCAGAAGCCCAGGCTGTGTGATCGTGAATGGCTGTAAACAGACATATGCCAATTGCTAAGCAAGAGGCTGCCAAGGAGTGCCCTTGACTCAAACCCATATTGATACGAACACACAGCCGTCCGCAAGGGGAGGAATCTCTCGCCCAGTAAAAAAAAATGTCTACTACTCACAATTTAGTTATCTCTCTTGCAAGTGTAAATTAACTTGAAACTTGCTTGTAAGAACTGGCGCCACAAAACAGACCAGTACAATTTGTCATCTTAAGATAAGAAAGAGGATACGGGCCCCCAGGGGTATAAAGATGGATCCAGCAGCACATTTACTCTGAGTGTCAATCTACCATCTATCTGCTGGTCGGGTTAGGTGTTTGATCTCCCGAGGTTCCAAGGGGACACCCACCTCGTATTCGTCTTTCCTAGGAATTGAGAGACCAGCTCTGGCCTGACACGCTGGAGTCGAGAGGCACAGAAGGGGGGGGGTAAAAATTGTACCTGGATGTGGTCCTTTGTCTTAAGTGTACACATTGACTTAGAGCTCTTTAAAGATTAAGCTGTCACTTGGTACCATTATTTCTATTTTCTATTTTTATTTTCTTTGTAACTATTTTTTTAATCTATATTTGCTAGCAGTTACAAAATAGAGCAATAGCCATTGTAACCATATGCTTTTATAAGTCTTTTTAATAAACCTGTAACTGTTTAAGTTTTTAACCTGACTCCTTCAGTTGCTGTAACAGAACCAAGCACAATTTAAAAGAACTTCAGCCGGTCATAAGGGACAGGTATAGGAAGAGCTTGGGCGTTTGGATTTGTGTCACTCCCAGGTGACAGATCCATTGGGGCATCTCTCAGTCTTTCCCAGACTGCCCGCTGCGAAGGGATTCTGCATCCTAGCAGCTAAAATCTGAGGTGTAATAAGCTCTTCCTATAAAGCAAACCTCTTGGTCTGCTGGCTACCCTCTGCGATGGCACCCCAGTCCTAGCAGTAAAGACACGGACGTTAAACCTTTTCTCGGAAACACACACACACACACACTGCCCTGACTGTCGGCTAACAACATGACAGTGTAGACAGAAAGGACAGTGTACATGCAATAATGCCTTCAGTTGACAAAACTCTGTCGACAAAAGGGGTTATTCCTCATGGAATGAGGTTTACAGCCGTTGGCAAAATTTCTGAGTTCTGTCGACGTTATGTATACTATATGCAGGTATACTATAGGTTATGTATACTATACGCAGGTATCGTTTTGTCGACAAAAGTCCACTTTTGTCGACAAAACCCTGAAGTCTAGACACACACACACACACATCCTGCTGATGGAATAGTTACCAGTGTGTTGCTTGGTCTAACCTATTGGCCAGATAAGTCAGGTACGAGGAAGGAGTCGGGTTCATGTCAGTCCGGACTGATGCTCCTCTTGGCAGGGCGAGAGCCTGAAGAACCATACAAGACACCCCATCTTTTATAAGTTTTTCTTTCCTTGCAAATCGATGTGTTTTGCCTTGTCAGTCCTTAATCCATCATTCAGCATCACAATCAGTTTTTCTGCAACATATGTTTTTCCGGAGGTTGTTCCCACTGTCATCTGATATCAGTATGTTGACGAGCCCTCCTGGGTGTTGTCTTCTGGCAAAACTTGTTATTGGTTCCCTATCAAGGGGTGTTTGCCACTAACTTCAGGGTTCATCAATCTGCTCTGGTAGTCTACGTCTTCAGTGGGCTTTTACTTAGTTGATAATTATTTGATGCTTCTGAGTCACCAGTCCCTCCTCTGACCATTTGAGCATTCAATGGCCTTCACACTTATCTCTCCTAAAACAGTCTCACTCTCATTCACACAAACAATACAATTACACAATTGCAGCATGCTACAAAAGGGTACTTCTAGTCATTTTAACAAAGTTACAAAGTCTTTCAACATTAAACTTCTTTCTATTACAAGGCATTACCTACTATTAACATCATTATGCATTACAATATTCCATCCCTTCACTAGTATGTCAGAACATACTAACATCAAACAGAGCAGGAGCTAAGTTAACAAAGCTACCTGGCCTGTCTGAGACCTACATCTTGGCTATGTCTACACTGGTGCGTTCTTGCACAAGAATGGCCGTTCATCCGCAGAGCGTCCACACTGCCCGCCTGCTCTTGCGCAAGAAGATTTACAGTAAAGCATGGTAAAAGAGGGATTCTTGCGCAAAAGCTATGCTCTTGTGCAAGAGCTCTTTTGCAAGAAGGCAATGTGGACGCAGGGCAGGGGTTCGTGCGCAAGAAAGCCCTATGGCTAAAATGGCCATCAGAGCTTACTTACTCAAGAGAGCGTCCACACTGCCATGGATGCTCTTGCGCAAAAGCACATGACCGTGTGGACATGTTCTTGTACAAGAGTTATTGCTCAGAAACCCGCCAGTGTAAACATAGCCCTTGGCTACGTCTACACTGGCCCCTTCTCCGGAAGAGGCATGCTAATTTCGAACTTTGGAATAGGGAAATCCGTGGGGGATTTAAATATCCCCCGCGGGATTTAAATAAACATGGCCACTGCTTTTTTTCCGGCTTGGGGAAAAGCCGGAAAAGAGCGTCTAGACTGGCGCGATCATCCGGAATACAGCACTTTTCCGGAGGATTTCTTATTCCTACTTGCAAGGGCTTTATTCCGGAGGATCACGCCAGTCTAGACGCTCTTTTCCGGCTTTTCCCCAAGCCGGAAAAAAAGCGGCAGCCATGTTTATTTAAATCCCGCGGGGGATATTTAAATCCCCCGCGGATTTCCCTATTCCAAAGTTCGAAATTAGCATGCCTCTTCCGGAGAAGGGACCAGTGTAGACGTAGCCCCAGTGTTTAAGTTTAATCCAAAACTTTTGCTATAACATACATCCATTATAACTAACTAACTTATTAGCTACAAAATTCTATGCCTACAGCTGCATGAAATAAATTTTAAATGTGAATTTAGTGACAAAGTGTATAGAAATTGATAATGTCTTTCTAGCAATGGAGAAAAAAATGACTGAGATGAGACAGGAAATTAGCAGTCTATTTGCCTTCCCAATAAATGTGGCTATATCATTGTCAGTAATGAGTCCTTACAGAATGAAGGGGAAGTCAGAAAGCAGGCTCCTTTAAAGAAATGTGGGCCTGCTAGGTAATTTTGCATTTGCCACTTACTATTTAGATAGGAGTTGATGTTATCACTTGTTTCTGAGAAGAAGACAGATCTTTTGGTTAGTTTTAAATCTATCTGATGCTCTAAAAGTAAAGGCTCTTTAAAACTCTACCATAACCTGTCATGGTTCAGTGAACTACCTGAGTTCTCAAAGATAATGCCTATGATACTACACGCAGCACTGTAACTCCCAAGGGCTGCAATACCACTTGAGAGCATCATCCAAGTTAAAATGGAATTTGTGTAAAAAATAATGAACTCTGGAATTATGGAAACGCTGGCACAGATTTTGACCACAGTTATTTCAGCCATGATTGTATAAACAATGGAACATATCCTCAGTGTGCAGTGTAGCCTTTAGTGAAGCTACACCAGTTTAAACCAGCTAAGTGCCTAGCACACTAATTTGTTCTTCATCCTAGCAAAAGTTCTACCCAAAACTCAGCTTAGAATTCAATTTTTAAGAGGTGGTGTCAAGGATAAGAATCAGAAGGACAAGGTTGTCCCTTTCCTACAGCTTTCTTCCTGAAACCTGAATTCAGGAACAATTCATCTAATTTTAGGATCAGTACCAGTAGCTTTAGTGGATGACAGCTGAGTTTGCAGTGCATTTGGCTCAAGATTTATGGCTTCAGGTGGAAACCTGGTAAAATCCAGCTGTTTGGATTTTTTTGTGTCCGTTTTTGGTTGTGGTTGATCTGAAACTCCAAGCACATTTTTTATGGGAAGGGGGGGCTAAAACAAACAAAAAATGTTTGTCACAAATCCCTGAAAAGTCACATATCTTGTTACCCATAGCTCAAGTTATGATCCTATCACATGGTGGATGTTAGAGATTTGCAGGGACATAGTGGAACAGTTTACACTTTAAGTACATTTTTGTGAAGCTATAAAAAGCAAAGCAGTGTAATTAGTACAAATACGGCATTTGTGTTTTTTCAAAACTAGTAGATTTAGCATGATGTAAAAAAATCATTCATCAAATAAGTGAACACATCTCATTGAATGACTCCTTGGGGTCATGCAAAATTAAGTCTAAAGGCATGGTGGAGGTGCAGGGAACACAAGGTTGATTTATTTCATATATTTACATTATCTATTTTGCATTAATTTAGGACCAGATTCTGATGCCTTTACCCACAGCCACATTATTTCATGATGATCCGTAATGAGTAAAGAACTATTTCAGAATGAGTAAGAGTACCCTAATATAGTTCTTCTTGAATGCCATAGTGCTGTGAGTTACAGTACTGGTCACAGAGGTCTGTTTTCTGGCTACTTTATAACTAGAGATTGCCACTTATTTATAACTAGAGCTTAGCAAATGTATTTTCATAAACCTTTTATTCCCCAAGAAATGCAGATTCAGTGAAACCAAAACTTTGTGTGATTTCATGAGATTTTTGTCAAATTGTTTTAGTCAAAACAACAAAATGTGCCGAAAAAGAGAATCTAGTCATTTTTTTTGGATTGTCATAATTTCTAACAAAAAGAACAAAATTACCCATCTCTATTTATTATTGTATTAACTGCAAGTGGATGGATGGGTTCCTCCCACTTCCTCTGGAGTTGTATCCAACTCCTCCTTGCTGCTTTTACCTGAATTTTTGGAGCTATTTCAAAATATGCACCATATCTGCTAAAATGTTTGATATTTTGCACCAAATTGGACTTAACTGACTTGGATAATTGTGGTGGGATGGCTTAGGCCCTGAAGCCACCTGCTGGAGTCTTGTGGCCTTACTATGCTGCACCCCAGAAGAGAAGCCATGGAGAAGTCTTCCAAGCAGGCTAGAGTGGCTTCAGGAGAAGTGGCCACTCAGGAGCCAGGGAGACCCTAGAAAAGGAGATGTGGGACCACGCAGCAGCCAGTGCCTCTGGAGACCTCAAGCTGTGAAGATTGGATGATTGGTTTACTGGGGGAGTGGCAGCATTGCAGACAGCTCTGCATGGAGAGCTTAGCGAGACTGATTAACTATGATGGGACTCTGAGATAAAGCCCTGAGGTGAAAGCTATCTCCAGAATTAGAAGCCCTTGGGGGCACCACTCTTTTCTGAAATGGAGAATGGACTGAGGGGAACGGACTCAGAGACACTATATTGCAGGCGTTATGATGGACCCCTGTTAAATGTGTACCCTGAAAGAGGGTTGTGTTTGATTGCACAAGGGGGTGATTCAGCCAGAGGGCTGAGTTGCTGAAGAGTCTCAAACCAACATAGTGCAGGTACACACACTTGTCCAGAGAAGGGCACTCGAAAGAGGAACGCAGCCTCATTACAGTAATGCTATGCATCATGTTTTGGATTGCATGCTCTGTGCCATTATTGTTTCATTTTTTAAAATATGTGCACAGTAATGTCCATTGTGCTCTGATCTTAACTCTTATGTTGGCTCCAGTTTCTTGTAGTTATTATAAACATACACAAACCACTTCACCCGCAGGAGAAGTGAAAACAGCTGGATAATGCAACCTTTTTAAGCAGGGATAAAATAGGAGAAATGAGAGAGCTGAAGGTTGTTTTTATTTGTTTTTAAAGCCTTCCTCTAATTTGCCATAAATAAAAAAGATGCTGGGCAGGTCTAAATTATCTGTCTCTCTAGCCATGCATCACAGGATGCAAAAGAAATATCACATATTAACATTTCTCATGGTCAGCTACTGACCATGGCTGGGAAGGCGCTTTATAGGTTCAAGAATAAGTGGATTGTGATGGGACATACAGACTCCACACTGAAAAGGAGGGATTAATGAGTGCTTAGCAGATGTCAGGAAGGACATCCAACCCTTCTTCACTAGGAAGCAGAGGAGAGCTCTGCCATTTCTCTTGCTAAAGAAAGCATGGTTTCATACAAGAGTCTGGGAAAGCTTGCTGCCTAAATGAGTCTCCTATTGGATGGGGAGACCAGGCCCAAGAAGACTAAAAGGACTGACATGAAGACAAGGAGGATGAGGATGGGGACCTGCAAAAAGACTTCTCAGATAACACTGGTTTTGAGTTTATAGTATTTGGGGTGTAGGCTCTTTAATACTTGTAAAGGGTAAACTTCAAACATGATGGCCAGAGGGCTGAGTTACAGGGTAAGATAGGTCACTGGAAAACCAGAACAATTGTCAACAGGGAAAAGATCCATTACACCTCACCTAGAAGGTGCACATGCTGCAGGAGTGAGTCTACTCTTTCAGGTGGGTCTTGCAGAATATAAAAATTATCCACTGTTCAATCCAACTGGGTATATTTGGGTGAAGGAGGTACTTTCACTATACTCCCAATCCACTCCCCTTCACTTACCTCCACTGCATTTCCAAAGCCTTTTAGACCACATGGTGAAAATTGCTAAGAGAAAATCCTCTTTATCCTAGCAAAAGTGTTCTGTCCTGATAGTCATGGAGCAATTCCTGGTGGCTATGTCAACAGGTAACATGAAAGGGAAATTTCTGGGTTGTATTCCAGGCAGACAAAAGAGTCTCAACCTGCAGAGCAGCTGTAAGGAGAGAAAGTGAGACAGGATATGTACGAACAGAAAGGAAATCAAAATGTAGCCAAGTGAATTCATGACACAGAAGTTAATTTATGACAAATTGTGTGGTACTCTAATGCCACAGCAATTGGAGTTCCCTGTAAATTATGAGGAAGCATTGAGTATTTGTATATGTACACACAAATTCTTTAAAAACTGAATTGGGGTTGGTTAATTGTGGCAGTGCCCTCCCTCCCAAATGCCAACACAAATTGTTAAAAGGAAGTAAATGTGAAATCACGGGATACCTATTAACCTAGTACAGTTCTACTGACTATGATAAGGTAATTTCTTCAGTCTCTAGCAGAGAAGAAAATAAACCCTAACCAATATCATCACAGTATTACACACATCCCTACCTACAGCCTCAGCAACAACTGCAAATATTCAGCACTGACATATGTATGCGAATTCAGTATGTAGGGTGATGTATTTTTCAGAAAGAAGTATGATTTCCAAATTAAGTCTTAACATTCTATACTAAACTGTTCGTAAAAATCAGTTGAGACAAACTTTTCCCATTTCCAATAATGGCCAGATAGGTAATGGATGAGAGAGATCTGTTGACCACTAAACTCCAACCATTGTATCATTTAGTATCACATGTGATTTCACTGGAAAGATTTGTACTGCTATTTTGATATTCTGGAGTTCATAATTACAAAATGATTCACCACATTACGTTCCAAAAATATATGTGTAAGTGAATATGTTCTTAGCATGTCCAGCAATTAAGGTTGGAAGTCCTGCAAGTTTTAATTTTGCAATGGTCCAGATTGCATGATGAGTAATAAACTATAAGACTTCAGACCACGGAATTTGAGGAATTAGTACCTGAATTGGAACAATGTCATGTTTTCCATTGATCCAGTGTTGGTCTGACTGAAACTTTAGCTTTCCAAGGTGTCTTCACAACAGAGACATCCTACCATCACCATTTTAACAGTTAATATTGTGCAGCTATAGCAGCATAGCCGGGCTTGCATGTTATTTTATAAACATGAATAAGCGGAGTACTTTATTGATTATTTGTTAAGATCAAAATCTGTTCTTAACACAAGAGGTGATGGGATGACTGTTGCAAATGTGCACAAAATGTCAGGGGTTGCTTTTAGGATGTATTGAGTATATAGAAATATCAGTTCCCCTTCTAATAACAATATGTCTCCTCTTTTTGGTTAAGATTCTTGGGGTCCTACGATACCAGTCCCAACTCAGGACTGCAGTGACAACAGCTATGTTGCACTTTCACATTTTGAATAGTAAGGAAACTGTACCTATTCCTTAAGGTGATCTATACCTATTCCTTAACGTAATCTAGCCTCAATTACTGCAATTTAGTCTACTTTGACCTGATCCTGAAGGCCTTTCATAAATTAAACAAATCCAAAATGCAAAAGACCATGTCAATTCTACCCCAGGTAAAATTTAAACTCCTGGACCTGCTCTCAATATAATGATAAATATTTTTAATCTCTTTGGGTATGTCTACACTTGCACCCTAGTTCGAACTAGGGATGCAAATGTAGTCATTCAAAATAGTCAATGAAGCGGAGATTTAAATATCCCATGTTTCATTAGCATGATCTTGCTGGCGCGTTACACCAATCAACAGCTGTTTTGAAAGTGAAAGTGTGTACCGGGACCGTTAGTTCGAACCAAACCCCTTGGTTTGAATTAACATTACTCCTCATTTTTTGAATAGCTATGTTCCTTGTAATCCCTAGGCAATTTGTAATGGATTAATGAAGGAAACTTCTGATTTAGCAGTGAATCTTCTAACCTGCACTTTTAATGAGATATGTGAAATATTCATAATGAAGCCTGAAACCAATTAAACATTTGTCTGGTTTTAATTTGTTACAAACTCCAGTTTGACCCGGTTCCTAGAAAGGTGTGTCTAATGTGTCCCCAAAAGGTCTGTGAACTCATAGTGAAATCAATGTCTCACAAGATGCTATAGGTATATCCATATTTTACAGTAAAGAAACTGGGGCAAGAAAAGATGATGTTTATACCCCAGTGTCACATTCTGAATTCATGACAGAGCCAGCATTAGAAGTCCTTTCTGACTTTCAGCTGGATGCTTCAGCCCATGTATCATGATGCCTCCCATAATTCTATAATCATTTGAGCTGCTTGGAACCTTTTTGACCCAATGGAATTTTGCTAAACGAAGCGGCTTTGGGGGAAACCAAACTGTGTCCACTTGAATGAACATTATGTTGAAAAAAATATTGATGAAAGAGAGAGAGAGAAAAATATGTTTCCACGTACTGGCTATGTCTAGACTGCAGGCTTCTTTCGGAAGAAACTTTTTTTGGAAGAGATCTTCCAAAAAAACTTCTTCTGAAAGAGTGTCCATACACAAAAGCACATGGAAAAAGTGATCTTATTTTTAGAAAGATAGTGTCCACACTGAATGGACACTATCTTGCATTTAAGCTGTGATTACTATGGACGGAATGGCCACCATGGCACCTGTGCTTTTTCCTCTTTCTCCTTTTTTCAAAAGAACTCCTTCTTCCCTGTCCACACACTCCTTTTTCCGAAAGATCACTTTTGGAAAAAGGCTTCTTCCTCATAGAAAAAGGATTACCAACACCAGAAAACCCTCTCTGTTCTTTCGATTTACTTTCGGAAGAATGCAATTGCAGTATGAATGTAACTCAGGTTTTATCGGAAAAACGGCTCTTTTTCCAACAAAACTCTGTAGTGCAGATCTAACCAGTGTCAACTGGCAGTTAGGGTACTGGTCTGGAAGGTGAGAGACCTGGCTCTGCTTGAATCAGAGAGAGCTGAGATAAAAAACAAGGGAGGGTTTTTGAACAAGGGAGGGCAGGGATCTGAAATAGCACATTTTTCTCTTCAAGGGCTGAGCTGTAAAAGCTAAAGAAAATATTCCAGTTTGAGTCAAACTCCAAACAAGTCTTGGTGAATCTTTTTTCCTTTATTTGAATTTTTTTTAAAAACAAGTAAAACAATGACTCAACGCAACACTTTTTTTCTTTAAAAATAAATTCGATCAATTGGAATACTTGCAATTGACTCAAAATAAGATTTGTTTCCAAGTTTTCATTTGGATTCAGCCACTTTGCCTGGCTTACAAAAAAAATTGCCCAAATCTACTTAAACTGAATTTCCCACTTTTCAGGCCAGTGTCCTAGCCACAAGTTGCTGTGTTCTGTGACATTTTACCACCTCTACCTGAACCTCAAATCTTCTTTGAGAACTGGCAAGTCGGTGCAATTCAATTTTCATGAAAACATACTGATGGTTTTGTTCTCATTCCAATGCCAAACAAAACCAAATGTTAAAACCTTGAAAGTTGTCACAAGTTGAAATTGTCTTCTCCCTAGCTCTACTTTGTGCTTCAGAGAAGGGAATTTAGGAGTAGGAGACAACACTTAATAGCAATATGGAAGAGTATTAAGGGATTTTTTGCCATTCTGAAAGGGGGGACACAGATGTCAATGAAAAAAAGCAGAACTGACTTCTAGAGAGAAATCCTGTAGTTTTGCGTTTGCCACTCTTATTTGTTTTACAAAGCCCATGTGCTAATACTACACCAGGAAATATGTGCATTTGAGAATTGTTGCTCTTAGGCTATCTCTACACTGCCCTCTCTTGTGCAAAAACATATGCAAATGAGGCAAAGCGTGGAATATTGCTGCACTTCATTTGCTTAATTAATGAGGCTCTGTTTTTTCATGAGAGGCTTTTGTGCAAAAAGGAGCTGTGTAGACCCCTCTTGCGCAAGAGCCATTCTTCCTGAAAAAAATGCAGAAAAATGGCTCTTGAGCAAAAGCCTCTTGTGCAAAAACGGAGCCTCATTAATTATGCAAATGTGGTGCAGCGATATTCCACGCTTCGCCTCATTTGCATATGTTTTTGTGCAAGAGGCACTATAGTGAAGACACAGCCTACGGGTATTACCACACTGGATCAAATACAAATACATCAAAACTCTACGTAGTTTCACTTTGCTTTGTTAGGAAAATTCACTGTGTCATTTCTTCCTTGTGGCGTTGTAAGAAGTGTTTATTGAGTTGATGTATACAAGCTGGAAGGGCACTGCTTCAAGACCTCAAAGACCATCTTAAGAAACATAAAAAATAAAACAAAAATCTGTAGCCCTATCAGGTGTATCTGACCCCACACTACCTTTGACTCAGTCTCTGATATATGCTCTAAGACTCATAAAACAGCAAATATGTCACTGGTGATGTTATATATTTATCAGTTAAACACTGTGCTAAGTGAAAAAAAAGAGACCGTGAATGAAGAATGATCATAGAAATGTAGGGCTGGAAAGGATCTCAAACTTACCAGTACACCCCCCTCCCTTTGTTGTGGTAGGACCCAATAACCCCAGAGTGTCCCTGACAGGTGTTGGTACAACTGTTTGTTTTTAAAAGCTTCCAGTGATGGGAACTTCATGACCTCCAAAGAAAGCCTATTCCAGAATTTAATTGCCTTTACGGTTAGAAAGTTTTAATAATATTTAATCTAAATCTACCTTGCTGCAGATTAGACCATCAATTCTTGACCTGCCTTCAGGTGACATGGAGAACAACTGACCACAGACCTAACAGACCTTAACATATTAGAAGACTTTTATCAGGTCCACCCTCAGTCACCTTATCTCAGAAGTAAACCTGCCCAGTTTTTTAACCTTTCTTCACAGGTCAGGTTGGCTAAACCTTTTATCATTTTTGTTGCTCTCCTCTGGTCTCTTTCCAATTTGCCCATCTTTCATAAATCCTGGTGCCCAGATTAGGACACAGTACTCCATCCCAGGACTCATCAGTGCCAGTTAGAACAGAACAATTACCTCCTGTGTCACACATACAACAATCCTGTTAATACACCCCAGAATAGTATTAGCCTTTTTTTGCAGCTACATTATATTGATGACTCATATTCACACGGTGGTCCCCAGATCTTTTTCTGCAGTGCAGCCACCTATACAGTTATTCCCTATTCTGTAGGTTGTCAGCCGATGGTCAGGGAAGTGTGTGTGTGTGTGTGTGTGTGTTTCCAAGAAAAGGTTTAACGTCCGTGTCTTTACTGCTAGGACCGGGGTCCCATCGCAGAGGGTGGCCAGCAGGCCAACAGACGCCTCGTTATAGTAGGTGCGTATTTGTTTTTTTTTCTTTCAAAGTGCAAAGAAAGAATACACTTTTCTGTATTGAATTCCATCTTGCTGAGTTCAGATCATTTCTCCAGTCTGTCAAATTTGTTGAATTTTAAATCTGTCCCCCAAAGTGCTTGCAACCCCTGCAAATTTTATAAGCATGCTCTCTATATCATTATCCAAGTCATTAATGAAAATATTAATGAATACCAAACCCAGAACTGACCTCTGTGAAACCCCACTAGATGCACCTTTCTAATTTGACAACACACTATTGAGAACTGAAACAAGACACGGATGATGCATATCTACTTTTCAACATGTAACACTGTAAACAAGCCTATTAACAGAAACTGGTAAAATGGTTTTTGAAGAATATAATGGCTTGTTTTCACAACATATTTATCGTAGGTGGAACATTCATTATCATGCAAACATTTGCCATTTGTACCTTTGGCAATACTAATGCCAGTTAATAACAATGTTTCAAACACCATTATGCTGTAAAGCATCAAAGTGATGTGCTCATAGAAACATAGAATCCTAAGGCTGGAAGAGACCTAGGAGGTCATCTAGCCCAATCCCCAAATCATATTAGATTTAAATAGATCTCTCAATTTATTTATGAGGAAGGAAAGTATTATTACATCCACTTTACACTTAGATAAATGAAGATACTCTTAGCATCCATTGGTTTGATAATTTTCCACTTTTGTTTTGGTCAAACAGGGAGATACTTAGGTGATCTCAGCAAGATGCAGCCTTCCACCTGCAAGGGGACAAGGACAGGGGAGCTCACCTGGTACAGCAAATTCTCTCATTCAGGACCAGTTAGATCCTGAGGGTGCCAGACCAGGGAGATGCAACCTGTATTTGTCCTACCCTTGTTGGATGTGGGGAAGAATTGACCACCATATTCAAAAAGAATTTACTTATTTGAAGACTATTATTTGACTACTATCTGAAGACTGTCCTTGTTCAGCCTTCTCTTCTCTAGGCTATCCAGGCTTAATTCTTTTGATCTATCCTCATTTGTCATATTTTTGAAACCTCTTATACAGTGTGTCAGTGGCAGAAAACAGAATAGGTTCTAAATAATCTGATTCCAATGCTAATTCTTCCAAGTTAGAATAAGGGTACAAATGTAAGTCAAAATTGACTCAGAGAGTTCATAATCCCTAAAGTTTGAAAAAAATTGGGTAGGATTTGAGTTAATTTGTTCCCCCATAAATCTTAAATACCTCAACATTTGGGTTTTCAATGGAACTGCTAGAAAATACTTTGGAAAATATCATGGGACCTGCTCTGTGGAATGCTTTTCAGACTACACAATTCAAATTATAATTATACTAACAAATACAAAATTCATATTGTCCAAATGTCCAGATAAGAGCGAAAGATGTTCATATTTATTTCTGATTATGAGCTTACAGACATGAACACATTTGTGGAAATGATCCTAGTTCCCAAAAGTTAGGTTAAAAGCAAATCAAGGCTGCATTTCAATGACGCTTCAGTTAGAGTTGAGTGTCTCTGATGCATCTGTAACCAGTTAGGCATTCCCCTTTGCTTAACTAGTACATTTCCCTTCTAATTAATGAATGGGCCAGGACAAGTTGTGCATGCTCAGTGTGGTCCCAGGGTGAAAATCTCAGAAAATGCACAAATGGCTAAGACACAGTCTAAAAGCTAACAAGTATTTCTCTCTCAAGTACAGGTTTCAATAAATATTTGCTGTTGAGCATTCAAATTCCACTGCCATTCCCATTTAGAGCAAATGGCATAAAGCAACATTTTTTAGGGACAGAACTATCCTACAGACTGTCAAGGTTGGTAGGCACAAAAATTGGATTCTGTTTAGGCTGGCTTTAGGTCAGATGGGGACTCCCTTACTCACACTGGTGAGCCATCACTCTGTGAACTATTCCATTGGAGCCGAGGGGGGTGGTTTAGACATTACTGCTGTAGGTACTCCAGAATAGGCTAGGTATGAATTTCAAGAAGGTGGATTGTATTGCCTGGAGGCATAGATTCTACAGATCTCAAATCATAATAAACACTCCCTTGCCCTCCCACACCAGATGCTTCTCTAAACTAAAGCCCTCCTTTCCCTTGTAGGGACTTGGAGAACAATGGTAGCCTGACATCCCCCCACCTCTCATCACTTTCTTTTCTACTTCAGAGAGCAGCAGCAAACAGCTCTCCATAACACACACTCAGGAACCCTGTGACGGGGGGACTCAGCCCGCACTCCCGGCCTCAGGATCCGAAGCCCCGCGCCCTGCGCGGACGATCAGCTGGCGCCGGGAGTCCGGCGCGGCATGACGGCGCGGGCTGTGGAGCCGGGGGAAACCGGCACGCAGGTGCCGGGAAGCCCGGGCGATAGCTGGCCCGGGGGCGGCCCCAGGAGGGGCGGGGACCAGCAGGACGCCGAGCGGGGAATTCAAAAGGGCGGAGGGAGGGGCACGGAGGGGGGAGGCCATGGGAGAGCAGGGGAGATGCTGCTCTCGGCCTCCTCCGCAGGACCTGAGAGGGACGGCCGGCCCGGAGAGGATTGGGACGGAGCGGAGCAACCCCGAGTCGACGGCGGTCAACAGACAGGCAGCTGGAACGACGGCCCGGAGATCCGGGCTCCGACCAAAGCAGCCAGCGGGGTTGGCAAGCTCGCTGGGAGTCGACCGCAAAGAGTGGACCGTGGGAACGGAGAGGTAGAGGCCGGGAACAGGGGCGGCTTGGGGCCGAACGGGGCAAAGGCCCACGAACTGGGGGCGCCCCGTGACCCCTGATGGATAACCCGGCTACAGACCCATAGGCTACGTCTAGACTGGCCTGCTTTTCCGCAAATGCTTTTAACAGAAAAGAGCGACTAGACTGGCACGGACGCTTTTCCACAAAAGCACTTTTTGCGGAAAAGCACCCGTGCCAATCTAGACGTGCTTTCCCGCAAAAAAGCCCCGATAGCCATTTTTGCTATCGGGGCTTTTTTGCGCAAAACAATACCACGTCCGGCCCTTTTGCCTGAATGGGAGCAGCATAGTATTTCCACAAGAAGCATTGATTTCAGTGTTCTTGCGGAAATTCAAGTGGCCAGTGTAGACAGCTGGCAAGTTTTTCCGCAAAAGCAGCTGCTTTTGCTGAAAAACATGCCAGTCTAGACACAGCCATAAAGTATAAGCCACAGTCTGCAGAAGACATTTTGACATGCATTGTAGAAAGCATCTACACTACTGAGAAACTCTCCTACCCTTGCCAACTTTGTTCATGAATTCAATGGCAACAATGTCATTTCATCTCCAAAAAATGATTGCTAGTATGTCCCTCTGGGGTTTCAAAAGAGATTAGAGTGCATCTCTCCCCCAGCCTCAGAACAGTGGGAGTGTTCCTTGGTAAGTGTGATTATGTAAGAATAAATATTACTATGATCAGAAAACCTCCACAGGCTCAAAACCTGTGGGTGGAAGTGAAAATGTACAATATGTTACTAGCAAGCTGTGTCATCTTTTTTTTTTTCAGCCTCCGCCACTCAAACCCTATCCCGTTTTTTTAATCATACAGTTGAAAAGGACAAGTATGTGTGGAGCTGCTTTTTCCTAATTAGAAAGCAGGCAATGGTTGACTGGAAATATTGACGAGATAAATTAATACAAGATGTACAAATTACCTCCTAGACTAGAAGGAAATTGGAGCTGTGCCCCGACCCCTTTTGCTTCGTTTAAAAAAAATATTTGCTAATTCGTCATGTTCCAACTATGTACTTAGCCCTTTATAAATAAATAAGGAAACAAAATTCCTCCTCCAAGGAGCTTATGCTAACTACACTGACAAAACAGAGCAGAGACAAGTAGCAAGTTGTGCGCCTTTGTGAGCTGATGGTGATTTAAAACTCAGAAGCAGAAGTTAAATATCTCTTACAATTACAGACTTGTTTAAAATACATTCTCATTTTAAGGTTCCATGTGTATTAATGTTATATCTGTATGCAATATTCTGCAAAAAATTGTGCTGAAGAAGACTGCATGTGGGGCCTTCAAATACCTCGATGCACAGATACATAAAGACTTTCTTTAGGGCTTTGTGAGCATCAGTTGAAAACATGTTTATAGGCTACATAGTCTTCTTATCCTCCTGTAATCTTCTCTTTAGAAGAAAACCTAGCATTTCTGGTGGAGTGGATTTATTCCAATGAACACCTTTTTGAAAGGAACATATTTAGCATACTGCAGTCACTTATTTCCATTAAAATCCTTTCTATGATCTATTTTAATGCAAATGACTCGTTCAGGATGTATTCACATATCCAAAACAATTGGAAATCTGTGGATCGGTTGGAAGCATCTACAAAGCTAAACATGTTTGGACCCTCTTTGCTTTTCTGGTTAGACATGCATTGAATAAAAAATGTTCAAAGACATTATTATTACATATTACCTGCATTAAATATTTTAATGTGTAATCCTCAGTAAACAGTGATTTTTAAGAGATAACTATTATATTTATGGGGAGGAGGGTAAAGGTTTTGTGGGTTTTGTGCAATGTTCCCTATAATGTTTTCCATCCATGCATGGAATACATTTTGTTACATGCACTGAGGCATGTGAGGATGTGCACTGAGGGTACGTCTAGACTACACCTCTTTGTCGACAGAGAGATGTAAATTAGGCATGTCGAAATTGCTAATGAAGCAGGGATTTAAATATCCCATGTTTCATTAGCATAAACATGGCCACCGCTTTTTTCGACACAGAGCTTTTTTGAAAAAAAAAAGGCAGTCTAGATAGGGATCTGTCAAAAAAGAAACCCTTTTTTGACAGATCCTGTAAACCTCATTTTTTGAGGAATATGGGATCTGTCGAAAAAGGGTTTATTTTTCTACAGATCTCCATCTAGACTTCTATTTTTTTTCGAAAAAGCTTAGTGTCGGTGTGGGGGGCCCCGTGGCACCCTCTCCCTTCTGTAGTCCTCCTGAACTACATGTCTATAGTTGACAGCAGTTCTTCGGGCTCATTACGCCTTGGGTACGCAGGGTGGGGGGTCTGGGCCCACCCTCACTCCCAGACCCCAGCCCAGGGCCCTAAGGACAGGGTCTCTTGGACCTGTTCCACCGGAGGGGTATATCCCCTTAACTCACCGGTGCGCCGGCTCCGTGCCCTGCCCTGGGCTGCTTCCACCCTGCCTGCTTGAATTCCCCTTTCCAGTCGTCCTGCGCTCCTAGCTCCTCTATCTCTCCCCCCCCTCCCCCGTGTACTCACTGGGGGTCTTTTTATTCCCCCTGTGGTCTGCCTCCCCGGGCGTCTCACATCACCTCCGTGCCCGGACGTCACTTCCGGCCGCCATTACTCCCCGCCCATGCGGGGCGGGTTGCCTAGCAACGCCAACTGTCCCGCTGCCCAGCTGATGAGCGGCGGTGCTACACCGCCTGCAAGCGGTCAATTCCCGCCGCACTGTCCCCAGGAGCGAAAGGGCGATTGCGGGGTCAGTGCGGGGTGGACCCGCTTCAGGGGGGTAGGCGGGTCCCAGCCCGTCACAGTCGGAAAAAAGCGGATGCCATGTTTCTGCTAATGAAACGCAGGATATTTAAATCTCTGCTTCATTAGCAATTTCGACATGCCTAATCTACATCTCTCTGTCGACAGAGAGATATAGTCTAGACACAGCCAGACAGTAGAAACACATGTTGCAAGCTGTGTGCAATGTGGGTGTTCTGCTAATCACCGGAATCTCTCCTGGGTGGCCACCCAAACACTCAGCTTAGATGGAACACTGATTTTGTGTGTTTGGGGTTTTTTTGGATTTCTTCTGGAGTGTGCATGGATTGTTGCACTTAGAATTATCATATATATATACACACACACACACACACACACACGAAATAAAGTTAATAATTATAGGCATTATAGCCTCATACTGTACCCTGAATGGCAAAATGTATGATATGTAGACTGCTAAAACAGGACTTTAAAAATGACCTGCAAATTCCTGGGAAGAAACAACCACAGTAAGAAGGCAGCTAATTGCTGTACTTTCCACAGAACTAAAAATAAATTGGAAGGCAAGACAATAGTGAGACAGTCTGCATGCAGCTATATACAATAGTGACACTTGTAGCAAATGCAGAACGTTTATAAAAGAACTTAAATTAGCTGGATCATTCCTCTCCAGAAAAGATCCTATTGCCTTTTATCTATTTTACCAGTCCCATATTTCCTCTCTTTCCTTTCAAAAAGACATTTAGCACTAGTCTCTATTTTAAAATATTCTTCACTGATAAGCCTGACAAAAGACCATTGTCACATGGGGTATGTCTACACTAGAAAGTTAGTTCGAACTAACGGACGTTAGTTCGAACTAACTTTCCTATGCGCTACACTAGCGCTCCGCTAGTTCGAATTTGAATCGAACTAGCGGAGCGCTTAGTTCGAACTAGGTAAACCTCATTTTACGAGGACTAACGCCTAGTTCGAACTAGCTAGTTCGAACTAAGGGCTGTGTAGCCCTTTAGTTCGAACTAGTGGGAGGCTAGCCCTCCCCAGGTTTCCCTGGTGGCCACTCTGGCCAACACCAGGGAAACTCTATGCCCCCCTCCCGGCCCCGGACCCCTTAAAGGGGCACGGGCTGGCTACGGTGCCCGTGCCAGGTGCAAGCCTGCCAGCACCCAGCTAGCAGACCCTGCACCTGGCACGGCACAGAGCCACCCACCCGATGCCCCCCAGCCCACCCCCTCTTGCCGGGACCAGGCTGGCGGCTCCCGGGAGCTTGCCCTGGACCGCAAGAGGCGGGCACCTTCCTGGGCTAGTGCGGACATCGTGGACCTCGTCCACGATCTCCGCACTAGGCACAGGAAAGTGGCTGTCTAGGGCAGGAGAGCTGCCAGCCTGGCCACCCAGGACCAGGTGTGCATGAAAATCAAGGGGGTCCACTGAGACCCCCGACACTGAGCCCTGAGCTTACAATGGCCGTCCTGGGTCAGACCAAAGGTCCATCTAGCCCAGTAGCCTGTCTGCCAACAGCGGCCAACCCTAGGGACCCTGGAGGGGATGGACCGAAGACAATGACCAAGCCATTTGTCTCGTGCCATCCCTCTCCAGCCTTCCACAAACTTTGGGCAGGGACACCACTCCTACCCTCTGGCTAATAGGACTCCATGGACCCAACCTCCATCACTTTATCTCACTTCCCTTTAAACTCTGTTCTAGTTGTAGCCTTCACAGCCTCCTGCAGCAAGGAGTTCCACAGGTTAACTATTTGCTTTGTCAAGAAGAACAACTTTCTCTTACTAGTTTCAAGCCTGCTACCCATTCCTTTCCTTTGGTGTCCTCTAGTCCTTCTTTATGGGAACTCAGGAAGAACTTTTCTGAATGCACCCTCTCCACCCAACCCCTGCTTTTAGAGACCTCTATCCTGTCCCCCCTCCATCTCCTCTTTTCTAAGCTGAACAGTCCCAGTCTCTGTAGCCTTTCTTCATCTGGGACCTGTTCCCAACCCCTGATCATGTTAGTTGCCCTCCCCTCTCCCAGCCTTTCTCTTCCCCTCTCCCACCTCCTTTTCCCAGTGTCCCCCAGTTTTTTTCAATAAAGACAGAGTCAATGTTGGAAGAAACGTTATCTTTATTTTGTACATCAATAAGAAGAGGGGCTAGGGAAGGGTAAGTGGAAGGAGGTGAGGGAGGAATGGGGTACGAGCCCCCGATGGGGAGGACTGGGCTGGCTCTGCGGGCTTCTGGGGGTGGAAGCTCTCCTGCAGCCCCCCAATTACTCCCTCTCCCCAGATGGCAGCCTGCGGCAAGTGCAGCCGGGCTGATGGCCGAGTGGTGTGATGTGCCCAGTGTGGGCAATCCAAGCCAGAACTTCTTTGGAAGCGGGGCACCCCTTAGAACTGTGTGTCCGGGGTGGGGGTCGGGACCCTTTAAGCGCAGCCCTCGGCTAGCCTGAGACAGCATCTCCATGCTCTAAGTCCTCCTTTTATGCCCTGCCGGCACTGCTTCCGGCCATCATTAAGCCCTGTTCAGAGTCCACTCAATGTGGACTTACTAGTTCGAACTAGCAAAACGCTAGTTCGAACTAGTTTTTAGTTCTAGATGCGTTAGTTCGAACTAGCTTAGTTCGAATTAACTAATTCGAACTAAGTTAGTTCGAACTAGCGCTGTAGTGTAGACGTACCCATGGATAGTAAGCTTTCATGGCCATCTACAGAGGCAGCTTTCAACTGCTGTTCCCTTCTCCTCTTGCAACTGAGATAAACTTCTTTGGTAGTTGAGCCCTCAGCTCTAATTTCCTCAACATCCAATTAATAGGAGCTCTACATATGAAGCACAAAAGGATCTTTCTGATGGTCCGTATAATATGACTTTCATGGACAGTGTCATCAATTTCATGTCATACACATCCATGATTGCATGTTCAGTAGCCAAACAAAATTGATCCAAATGAGACAAGGGGCAGATTCTCTACAGCTACAACTTTTCTCTCCCCTAAGTAGATGCAAGGGGATCACAATGAGGCTAAGGGTGTATGTCAGAGAATGTTCCTGTTGGAGGAAGAGAAAAACTCCCTGTGAAGATGAATGTGCTGGATCTGGAGGCCCTGAGATTGCAGTATCCTTTTCACCCATACCTTGCCCAGTGGCGTAGGAGGAATGCTGAAGGTCCAAATATGTGCTAGAGCTCAATTTCACTATGCCAGTCCCCCACTGGAGGAGACTGTTAAAGACCCCACACCAGTGACATGATTTAGAGCAGCCGGGGAGTTGCTCTAAGGCTCTGTCTATAATTGAGATGGGAGGTTTTATTCCCAGTTCGCTCACACAGATGTACCCATACTAGCTCTGCTTGAGTGAGTGCCTAAAAAGAGCAGCCTTTCTTCAGCAGCATAGGAAGCTGCTCATGTTAGTGGCTCAAAACACAAGCCTGAGCTGCTTCCCGTGCTGTCACGGCCCTATTTCTAGGAACTAGCTCAAGCAGAGCTAGTCCAGGTGAGGATCTACATGAGTTAGGAATCACATCTCCCACCAAATTCAGATGTACTCTGCATTGTGCTGTGGCCAAACTCAAGGAGCTTTCCATTAACACTCTGAAAATATCCCCTCTCCTCCCACTTGAGCCCTGGTGAGATCTGACACAAGAGAGTATCTCGTGCAGAGCTACAATTCTGGGGGGAAGGGTGTAAACTCAACTTTCCTTGACAGTGTTCACTATTTGACCCAGGATTGGGCCCAGTTGACACAAAAATAAACTGAAAGCCTACGTAAGGACTTAAGAACCCATGTGATGGATGACACATGCTACTCCTGTTAGTATCCCTGGGTATGTCTACACTAGAAAGTTAGTTCGAACTAACGGACGTTAGTTCGAACTAACTTTCCTATGCGCTACACTAGCGCTTCGCTAGTTCGAATTTGAATCGAACTAGCGGAGCGCTTAGTTCGAACTAGGTAAACCTCATTTTACGAGGACTAACGCCTAGTTCGAACTAGCTAGTTCGAACTAAGGGCTGTGTAGCCCTTTAGTTCGAACTAGTGGGAGGCTAGCCCTCCCCAGGTTTCCCTGGTGGCCACTCTGGCCAACACCAGGGAAACTCTATGCCCCCCTCCCGGCCCCGGACCCCTTAAAGGGGCACGGGCTGGCTACGGTGCCCGTGCCAGGTGCAAGCCTGCCAGCACCCAGCTAGCAGACCCTGCACCTGGCACGGCACAGAGCCACCCACCCAATGCCCCCCAGCCCACCCCCTCTTGCCGGGACCAGGCTGGCGGCTCCCGGGAGCTTGCCCTGGACCGCAAGAGGCGGGCACCTTCCTGGGCTAGTGCGGACATCGTGGACCTCGTCCACGATCTCCGCACTAGGCACAGGAAAGTGGCCGGCTAGGGCAGGAGAGCTGCCAGCCTGGCCACCCAGGACCAGGTGTGCATGAAAATCAAGAGGGTCCACTGAGACCCCCGACACTGAGCCCTGAGCTTACAATGGCCGTACTGGGTCAGACCAAAGGTCCATCTAGCCCAGTAGCCTGTCTGCCAACAGCGGCCAACCCTAGGGACCCTGGAGGGGATGGACCGAAGACAATGACCAAGCCATTTGTCTCGTGCCATCCCTCTCCAGCCTTCCACAAACTTTGGGCAGGGACACCACTCCTACCCTCTGGCTAATAGGACTCCATGGACGCAACCTCCATCACTTGATCTCACTTCCCTTTCAACTCTGTTCTAGTTCTAGCCTTCACAGCCTCCTGCAGCAAGGAGTTCCACAGGTTAACTATTTGCTTTGTCAAGAACAACTTTCTCTTACTAGTTTCAAGCCTGCTACCCATTCCTTTCCTTTGGTGTCCTCTAGTCCTTCTTTAGGGGAACTCATGAAGAACTTTTCTGAATGCACCCTCTCCACCCAACCCCTGCTTTTAGAGACCTCTATCCTGTCCCCCCTCCGTCTCCTCTTTTCTAAGCTGAACAGTCCCAGTCTCTGTAGCCTCTCTTCATCTGGGACCTGTTCCCAACCCCTGATCATGTTAGTTGCCCTCCCCTCTCCCAGCCTTTCTCTTCCCCTCTCCCACCTCCTTTTCCCAGTCTCCCCCAGTTTTTTTCAATAAAGACAGAGTCAATGTTGGAAGAAACGTTATCTTTATTTTGTACATCAATAAGAAGGGGGGCTAGGGAAGGGCAAGTGGAAGGAGGTGAGGGAGGAATGGGGTACGAGCCCCCGATGGGGAGGACTGGGCTGGCTCTGCGGGCTTCTGGGGGTGGAAGCTCTCCTGCAGCCCCCCAATTACTCCCTCTCCCCAGATGGCAGCCTGCGGCAAGTGCAGCCGGGCTGATGGCCGAGTGGTGTGATGTGCCCAGTGTGGGCACTCAGGGCACTCCAAGCCAGAACTTCTTTGCAAGCGGGGCACCCCTTAGAACTGTGTGTCCGGGGTGGGGGTCGGGACCCTTTAAGCGCAGCCCTCGGCTAGCCTGAGACAGTATCTCCATGCTCTAAGTCCTCCTTTTATGCCCTGCCGGCACTGCTTCCGGCCATCATTAAGCCCTGTTCAGAGTCCACTCAATGTGGACTTACTAGTTCGAACTAGCAAAACGCTAGTTCGAACTAGTTTTTAGTTCTAGATGCGTTAGTTCGAACTAGCTTAGTTCGAATTAACTAATTCGAACTAAGTTAGTTCGAACTAGCGCTGTAGTGTAGACGTACCCCCTGAGAAGCCAGCTTCCATGGGAACAAGGAAAGCTGACAGAGGACAGATGGAGAAACCAATTTCAGCCCCCACCTAACAATTAGATATTCAACTTTTTGCCTAGTTCTTCTCACCAATACTCATTTGCTAGCTCAGCAAACACATGTAGAAGTTTTAAGAGCTCTTCTCCACTTGTTCCACTAACGACTAATACCAACTGGCAGAATACCGTTGGCAAAATCTTAAGAAAATGTTCACTTCCTTCTCATATGAGTCCAATTTAATGGGTTTATTTTGGTCTCTAATGCCCAGCATGGCTTCAGCTTTAGGTGTCTGAGAACTCTGCAAATGAACTGCTGATGTGCACGAGTGTTGCTGTAGACCTGTCAATCCCAGGATATTAGCAAGACAACGTGGGTGGGGTAATATCTTTAATGGATCAGCTTCTGTTTGGTGAGAGACAAAACTTTTGAGCTACATGGACCTGAAAAGAAGCGTGTATGACTGGCAAGCTTGTCTCTCTCACCAGCAGAAATTGATCCAATAAAAGATATTACCTCACCTAGATTGTCTCTCGGGTATGGAGGAAGTCAGCAGCTAACAGTCCCAAGACTGAAACATGAAGAGGGTGATGACATTCTTTTGGAGGGAGAGGTACTTCCTAGAAATAGTTACCACATTGGACTGACAAACCTGAGTTCTCTTGGCCATCAAGGCTCAGTGCATTTTTTGTTTTCTCAGTTGCCTGACAGGGTTTGATCTGGCTGTAGGACTGGTTTCTTATTCACCTCTGAAAGATGTTAAGTCGTATTCACTTGAGAGGGTCCACACTTCCCGATTTTTATGCACACTTCATAAAATGCAATGAACAAAAACAAGCTGCCTCCAAAACATTCCCATTTGAGCATGCTCTCATTCTAGCTCAGCATCCTGTACTCAAGCCTCAAAAGATCAGTACAATTGCTTTCCTTCATACGCACTGAGCCTTCTATTGGCCCTGAATAGCTGTAATAGAAGTAGATTCTTCACTGATAAGAAAGCCTGGGAAAAGACCATTGTCAAATGGATAGTAGGCTGTCACGACCATCTACAGAGGCAGCTTTCAGCCACTGTTCCCTTCTCTTGCAACTAAGATAAACTTCTTTGGTAGCTGAGCCCTCAGCTCTAGCTCTAATTTCCTCAACATCTGATGAGTAGCAGCTCTAAATCTGTCAATACGAAGCACAAAAGGATGTTATTGATGGTCCGTATACGATGCCTTTCATGGATGGTGCTATCAATCTCATGTCATACACATCCATTATTGCTAACAATTTATATTGCATGTTCAGTAAGTCATATGTGGTGCTTTCTGACTTTATGCTGCTGTCCAATATACCATAGTCTTTGTGCTACATTTATCAGACTTAGTATATGGCTGAAATACATTTTTGGGACACCATTCCTATTTCTAAAGTAGCTAGACATGAGGTACTCTTTATTTTTCCATATAACTATTGTGGCACACCTTGAATTATTCTCCATAGTTTGACTCTCTTCCTCAGAAGAAGCCCTGTTAATTAAGGCTGTGGTCTAATACTCATAAATCAACAGAAGAGCCTCAATATAAGCTTTAGATTTATCCTTAAACCTTCCACAATGCATTCTTCCTTTCTTTGGGCTGTTTCTGTTTATCAAAGGTTCATAGGGTTCTGAAAGATTCCAACTGCACTTTTCTCTACCCTTTTGTAATAATAAAATACCATCTGAATCCTACACTGATGCAGTGAGTATCATATATCATAATAGATTACCCAGAAGTAGAGTACAGGAACAAGATGTGTGCATCCATTATATTAATTATACTCCCCTCTTATGCTGCAGGGAGACTCTCTTGCTGTTGGCTTTCTTTCTTAATCTGCCCGTATGGATCTGATTTGCAAAATGAATGGCTGGGTGAGGAATTTCAAGATGTGTGGCTTGCTCCACTGCAGCTCTTCTGGGGAAAAGCCTTTTGGCAGTTGTAATTCTCAGTTGCTGATGGTGACATGGCAAAGTGATTGAATCTCTGAAATATTGTGTCAAGGTGGCAATTAGACAGGATTTTGTATAGAAGTTAGCAGTATGTATCATAGAGAATGAATGAAAGAAAGCATGGTCTCATGGCAAGGGTACTGAACTGGCAGTACTGAGTTCTTCGCCTGGCTCTTTTTCTGATCTGCTGCTTTATAACTAGAACAAGACACTTATTCTCTTGGTGTCTCTGTTTTCCACCCCACTCTTGGGGGCCATGTCTATTTGGATCATGAGCTCTTTGCAGCATGTACCATCTATTGGTATGGGCCCCATTTCTGGTTTAGATCTCTAGTAAAGAATTAATATTTTTTAAAATAAATCAAATCTTTCCCTTCCTATAAGCCCTCCTAAAATTTCAATATTTCAGGTGTTTCATGAGTAGGAAGAAAAGATGTGAATGTTTCAACATATATTTGAATATAATTTCCCAGACATTACATAATTGCTTCATTCACCATTTTTGTAAAAATTACAAAGAAATGGTCCTTGATTCAAGTCCAATGGACCACTTCTATTCACAGCTGCCATTTGCAGATAACTCATGTTACGTCTTATACTAACTAGTGATAACATTCAGTAAAAGGTGAAATTTTGTAGAGTTTAATAGGAAACCAGTATGATACTAATGCTGCAGTACTTTTACCATTACTGAGAAATATTGTAGAACCTCTATGATAGTGTGTCTTTAGTCAATTTTTTAATAGTCAAAAATTAAGCTTAGAGTATACACTGTATGTGCTGAAACTACTAAAGAGCGTCAAAATTTATTATCATGGACAGTGTTCAACCTGAGACATTATTTTCAGAAAAAGACCTTAAATAGGAATGTTTAAGTTCACATATTGCTAATTGACAAATACTAAAATATGTCTCTGTTAGCAAACCATACCAGCACATCTGCAATTTATTATTTGAATGATGTTACTGCTCTGCAGTATACTTTTAGAAATGATTGTTAATAATTTGCTTATTTAATATCCCCTCTAACCCTGGGGAGATTGATGGGGGAATGCATCTGAGTTTGTCTTCTAACTGCTACAAATGGATTTGTCTTTACCTTTAATACTGACAGACTACTACTCTTCAACAACTACTCCCCATCAACAACTAACTGTAAGTTATCATTACTTGAATCAGGCTTATCTGTTATTCATAAGCTAGAAAAAGATGTTTTCCCCTACTACTTTATAGTTTTCATTTTCTCTCTCTCTCTCTTCACAGTTTGCAATGGCCTCCAGAGAAACCTTTCAAATAAAATTTCTTTATGCTGTTTTTCTTGGCACAAATGTATTTTTCTCTCTGTTTTTGAGCGAAAATTAACATTGTTCTATTTTGGTCCCTTTTTTGTCTGTATATTGACAACAGACTTTCTAGCTTAAAATCACCTCTGCGACTGACGGCTCTAGAGAAAATTCAAGAAGTCTTACAATACAATTCTGAAGGGATTCATCACTCTTCCTAGGAGCCACATAAGACATGGTCTTACATTGATAAGTAAATGGGAATTTTGCAGTTGACTTCAGTGGGAGCAAATACAAGCCTACAATGCTAACTTTAGATCCTCACATGTGAAATCACAGGGTCTGCCTGTGATAGTGTTCTATATCTGTGTGTATGTTACATATGCATGTGTGTTGTATAAAGTATGTAAATAGTTAAGGTGCCAGTAGATGGTGCTCAAGAAGCAGTAGCATAGTTTCTGGGTTCTGCAGAACCAGTAAACTGGTTGAGCATTGCAAATGGCTTCCTCTTGTCAAGCTTTTTACATCAGCTCTTAATGGGGCCCAGTCCAATTTCCAAGCTAATCGCAATTATTTTCATGGGAATAATGTTGAAGGGAGCATGACATCTTTTCAAGAGGTAATCAGCAGGGTGCCTCAAGATTCCTTGCTAGGGTCAGTATTTAATGCATCTATTCATGATCTGCACAGGGATTGAACAGTGAGGTAGTGAAATTTGAGTTATTTATGTTATGCAAGTCTAAGGAGCATAGTGAAAAAATTCAGAGGGACTTAGCCAAGCTGTGACAAAAGGTAACACTCTCCTAAATGGAAGTTCAATATTAATAAACACAAAGTAGTTCACAGTGGAAGGAGACATTTAAAAGTCTTGCACCTTGCAAGATTTAAACTCTTTGTATCATCTCAAATAATGGCCTTGATTATCAGTGCAGACAGCTCTGTTTGCCATTGTGGTCAAAAAAGGAATCTATTTAGCTTAACAAAGAGAAAGTTAAGGGATCACTTAATCACAATCTATAAGAACCTACATGTCAAACAAATATCTGATAAAGGTATCTAACAGACAAAGATCTAACATGAGCCAGTTCCTGGCAGTTAGTTAGATGAATTCATACAGGAAACAAGGCATATTTTTAACTAGTGAGGGGGAATAGCCACTGGAACAAATCACCAAGAATTGTGATTGATTCCCTATCATTGGCAATTATAAAATAAAGATTTTTTAAGAGATGTTCTAGTTGAAAAGGAATTATGTTGGTGGAGTGCTGTTTTACAGGAGGTCAGACCAGATAATCACATTGATTCCTTCTGGCCTTGGAATCTATGAATAGTGACTAATGACTAAAAGCCACACAAAAAATCTTCTATGAAGACAAACTGGAAAGATCAAAATTTTGTAACCTAACAAAGGCGATGAAAAGTAGAGCTGACAAGAATCTATAAAATAATGAATGATCTAGAGAAAGAAGATGGGGGAATGTTATCCTTGTTTCATACACAAGGACAAGGGGAAACGCTATTCAATTAAAATATGGTAAGTTAACTGATATAAAGAAAGGCTTTTTCACATAATATATAATGAATTCCATACTCTAATTGCCACAAAATAATTTTGAAACCAAAATTTAGCAAAGTACAAAAAAGCGGAATTGGACACTTATATGGATAACAACCATATCCAAAATTCTAGTAGTGTTTATATAACTTTTATAGTGATATTAAACCAGATGCTTAAGGACTTCAGCCTCTTCCTAACTAGTAAGGGTTAAGAGGGTTTTTCTTTTTTTAATCTTCCTTGGGAAAATGTGGTGCTGGCTCCTCTCAGAAGCAAGATAAAGGATTAGGTGGACCAAATATGATCCAGTAGGGCAAATGCAATGACCTCTGATTATCAAGCCTCCTGTTTCTTGACATAAGTTCTCCCTAGCCAATCATTGAACACTTCATTGGCCTGAAGATCATATCTTCGTGGCTGAGCCTTCTTGGGAAGAAAAGCCATCCCTTCAGCAATACTCCTACAACATGATCCACATGGGACCACAGAGAGAATCACTGAAAATAAAGAAACACCTAAAAGCTGGAGGCATGTCAATCAGACTACAGATTGTAGCCTTGACATGGAATGCTAACAATTTCTAATGCAGCACTTATGATGGAAACTGACCTCAAGTGCCTGGATATATTTAAACTTTTGTAAAAAAAAGCAGTATGATTTGGATTGATGAGGACAGGGTAAAAAATATGTTTTCTTTCCTTCTCCTGTATCTCCGCCTTCCTCACCCTCCTTAGCTACCCCTTTTCACTATCCACCAGTGTTCACTCCTGGCAGCCACCCAGGAAAAATTCAAACCTGACCAGCTGATTAGCAGAACATGCATAGTTTCCCACAGACAGCAGCCTGTGTTTCTACTGGTGGTGCACATCTTGCATACCTCAGTATATATAACACAATTTATTCTGCACATATTAGAGGGAATATTACTACTCACCCAAACTGTCTTTTTATCCCTGTAGTGACATGCTTTCTGAATGTAGCACAGTGGCCACAGACAGTTCTGTTTTTCAGTGAGACTCTGGCCGTGCACAGGTATTTCATTAAATTGATTTTGATCAATACATCCCACTAACTAATCTTTGGACAATCAGTGACCACAGGCATCTGTGATAAGTGTTTCTTCAACTATAGTAACACAATATTTTGTTTTCCATTTAAAACGTTTACAAGTAGTAAAGTATTCCACTGGCACTAGGCTGTACATTTACTGTCAATAGCAGATTAATAGGCTTGATTATGTAATGATTTTGTATCTCTTCTTCACGTGACTTTCAGAAAGGTCAGCACCTTATCATGCCAACAGTCTGGACGTTGTATGTGCCTGTGTTTAAATGTATTTGCTTCTGATTTACATTTTTCCATACATGTTTTAAAATTCAGAACTTCTCTTTTGTGCTGAACTCAAATGACTGTTGAACTTTTCTTTTAATAACGGAAATAATGTTCACAGCAGATTATAGTATTCTATATAAATGTGATTCTTTATGTACAATGATATAGAGGTGGATGTCATCTTAGAATCTTAAACAGGATTAAAAATAATTTACAGCCCTTGAACTGAGAAGCCGCAAGGTTTTCCCACATTGCTTTATTTTAATGTGCTAATTTACAAATTGCAATTTGGTATCGTTTGCAAATTACTGTATTTCCATTACAAAATCCCTAATTTCAGGATTTGGAAATTCAGACATAAAACTTTGCTTTGGACTTGGGGCATACGGGCATTTTGTTCAACAGCTGGGGGCACATTTGGCTGTCTTCAATGGATGAATATGACAAAAACAAACAAAACAAAATCAAAAAAGGCCTGGATTCTCCTGGGCTGTGTTTCACATTTTAAGATTAAAAACAGTGTTTTGCTTTTACAACTCTAGTTTAGGATACAAGACTGCACGTCTTATTTCAGGAATGCAGAATCAGAATAGTGATTAAGGTGACTTCTAAAAAATTATATCTTGAAAAGTGAGTGAAATCTTCATGCTACACTTTTATGTCCATGAACAGCAGGGACATAAATAGGAACATCTGAAGGCTCTATTCCGGCTCTAAGGATATTAAATGAATTGTTTGGTTTCCATCTGTTACAGTTATGGCCATTTCCTATGATATCTTTGGTAGACTTTACTCAATTTAGTTAAGACATCATCTATTGTATTAAATGAATATGTTATTGTTGGCTAGGATTGTATCTAATTTTGCAGAAGGCCGATTTGACCGATGTGAAACTTGGGGGTTAAATAACTATATTGAACACTGTACCCAACAAGAGAGGACTTTTGAAATAAAAGGTTTGAGTGCTTTTCCTGGAGGAAGTGAATGAAAATTCCCCATTTCGGTCAAGGCAAAAAAATCCAGCTCTTTGAAGCTACATCCTGAGGACTGAGACATTGTCTATGGATCACCATTACATAAGGCGAAGATCAAAGGCCCAAACTGATGTAAAGGAAATACTGAAATAATTATGGTTTTTCTGGTCCTGATTTGGAGAAAGTTATGAGCATTCAGATATGGGGGAAAATCCAGTTATGAGTTTTGAAGGAATGACAACTACCAGAGCTTGAGGCTGGAGTTGGGGGTGATCTCAGATAAACTTTATAGGATGTGAGTAGGTATTTATGGGCTTTTAATATGTTTTCTTTGTAATGTTTTTGCTTTAAGAATAAATGAGCTTGCTTATGAAGCTCAGTGCAGTCATTTGTAACTGGGGGCAATTACAATGGTCATAAAAAAGCACACTGCAGATACTGGCCTTTTATGATCTGGCTTGCTGGTGATATATCACAGTGTCGGTAAAGAACAGTGCAGCCTAGGAACAGGGGCTGATATAGGGCAGGGCGAGAGGGGCGGCCACCCCGGGCTCCGCGCTTCAAGAAGCCCTGCGCATGCGCTGTGGCGCCACCACGCATATGCCGTGTCAAAGGGGGGGGGCCGTGAAATTGTGCTTTCCTGGACCCCGCAAAATCGTTATCTGCCCCTGCCTAGGAAATCACCAGTCTGATGGGAAAGAGATCAGGACAGGCGAAAACTGAGGAGCGAGTAACTTCAGGGTTCCCTCAAGAGATCATGGAGGTCAATAGCATCTAGCAACATTACCAAGACTCCCACTGCTTGCTGGGCTCTTAGAAGTCATTCAGGGGTAAATTAGAGCTAAAGAATAGCACAAAACACTGAGGCTACATCTACATTGGCCCCTTTTTCGAAAGGGGCATGCTAATTTTAAACTTCGGAATAGGGAAATCCGTGGGGGATTTAAATATCCCCCGCGGGATTTAAATAAAGATGTCCGCCGCTTTTTTCTGGCTTGGGGAAAAGCCGGAAAAAAGCATCTAGACTGGCCCGATCCTCCGGAATAAAGCCCTATTCTGAAGGATCTCTTATTTAAGAGATAAGAGATCCTCCGGAATAGGGCTTTATTCTGGAGGATCGGGCCAGTCTAGAAGCTTTTTTCCAGCTTTTCCCCAAGCCGGAAAAAAGCGGCAGACATCTTTATTTAAATCCCGCGGAGGATATTTAAATCCCTCGCGGATTTCCCTATTCCGAAGTTTAAAATTAGCATGCTCCTTTCGAAAAAGGGGCCAATGTAGACGTAGCCTGAGAGTCAGTGGCTGGAAACAAACATTATGGGATTGTGGGAAACTTGGCCACACCAGGCTATGGTAAGTGGACATCTGGCTAACTAAAATCATGCTGGACCACACATATTGCTGGACCAGAGAGGGCTGGACTAGTGAAGTTCAACCTGTAGATAAATGTCCATCTTACATAAACTCTCCTCCATAATTGGCATTAATTGGCATATTTTTTAGGATTATCGCCCAAGGCTAAGTTCTGAATCAATTTGGAGAAAGAACAACTGTTAGCTCCTAGATAGGATTCCTGAAACAAGTGTCAAAGCAGCTTGGCATAACACCAAGGTGCTTCTTCCATTCTGTTCCTTTTCATTTACTGGACTTTGGCCTCCAGGACTTTCAATTCAGCACCTTTCCGTCAGTCCTAAAATCACTTAAAATGTTGTCTAAAAGATTTATACTCCCAGGAGTTAGTGCATTAGTGTCATAGTCTTTGAAAACGTTGCCATTTATGTTGTCACTTATCTGTGAACTCTAGAATATTTATACATTATGCTGCAAATAATGCTCCTGAAGAAGTTAGTTACAGTCTAGTGCTTTTTAAAATCTCCTTTAAAAATGCGTATTTGGAGTATAACCTCTAACTGTGCGTGAACAATTATTTACATGAAAGGCACTGCCATGGCCAGTGTCAATTCCTTTTCTTAGAGCACTATTAAGTAAACACACACACAGGATATTAACCTACATCAGTGGTTGCCAAACTTTTTACATCCAAGATCACTTTAAAATGTCAGAACAAGCCAGGATCTTTCCTGAGACCCCACCCCTTTCTTGAGGCCCCGCCCTCTTCAAACCTCTCCACAGACTACCTGCTGCTAATGGAAACTCACCATTAATTATACCCAAGCCATTTTGCTAGGGCTGCAGCGGGGGAGAGTGGTTTAATTTAAATTATTAAACAGACAAAGTGTTTTAACTTTCTCATATTAGCTGATCAAACTTCATTTTAAATAAAGTAAAACATTATGTGCCACACAAAATATTTCAATGTTTTCTTTATTTATGGCAGGGATGAGGAAACATTTTTGGGTTGGGGGCCACTGACCCACAGAAAAATCAGTTGGGGACCACACAAATGAGAAGCAAAAAAACTCCTCCCAAACCCGCCAACCCTCACTGATGTGGCCCCCAACTGAGACGCCTCACTCTTCTGCCATTCCAGTCCCCACAGGACTGAGGTTCAGGGCTTCCCATAGGCCAGATTTACTTCTCTGGGGTTCCAGAGTTAGTGGATTTTGTGACCCCCCCTTAGGCTCTGAGGTGGGAACAAAAATGAGGGGCTCAATGTGAGGGACACTGCTGCCAGCAAGAGGGATCGGGATGCAGAGTCTGGAAGGGAGTTAGCAGCAGGAGAGGATGTGTGGGGGGGGGGGGGTGGTACTAAGGGAGTTTGAGAGTGGAAGGGGGTGAGGCAGTAACATAGAAAAAGTTGAAAAGGTGAGAGTGCGGCTAGTTGGGGAAGGGGGCAAAGAAGTGGGGAGTAAAGGAAAGTGCAGCTTCTGCAAAATAAAAGTGTATCTTTCCTCTGCTACAGCATCGTTCCCCTCCGCCCCAGGATCCCCCCAACCTGGTCCTTTGCACTGTCCCATACCCCTCAGTGCAAGCCCTGCCCTTCCCATCCTGCCTCTGCAGCCTGATCCCCTGCATCACCTCATGCCCATCAGTGCAAGCCCGGCTTCTCCCATCCTGCCTCCGCAGCCTGATCCCCTGCATCACCCCATGCACCTCCGGCCAACCCCTGATCTGCCCCATTCTTCCCCCCATCCTCCTTCAACCCTCTCCTGCTCCCACTTCCCTGCGCCCCCAGCGCACTCACTAGCAGGACAGCAGCGCTGGGACTTGCGCTGCTCCCTGGAGATTGCTGGGGCGAGGAGGAGGAGGGAGAGGGGGAGGGGGAGTTCCTTCCCTGCGTGGCCCATCCCTTTGCCTGCAGGCAATGGCTCCAGGGCTGGGGCTGGGGGAAGCAGAGCCCGGGGCCGCCCAGGGCTGGCTTCAGCCAGGCCAAGCGCAGTGGGGCATTGGGGAAGGGGCTCCCCGAACCCGCCCACAGCCTGCCTGGGTGCAGTAGGGCGCTGGGGAAGGTGGCTCTCTGACCCCGCACACAGTCCATAGGGACCAGTGCAGGGTAGCCCTGTCCCCAGCGCGCCACGTGTGCCAGCCGCCCAGCCCCCCTCCCAGAGCAGGCGTCTGCGCGGTGCTCCAGTTGGGCGAGATCAAAGAAGAGCAGCTGCTCGGCCAGCAGCCACGTGGTTAGATGGCCAGGTGGCGGCCCCTCTTGGATCCAGGCCAGCTGGAGTGCGGCGCAGCCTCAGCAGTCTGCTGCAGCCCCCCTAGCAATAGCGTTCAAACAGGGGCAGCCACCCCGCGAGCTGGCTGCGACTCTCAGCCTGACGAGCCTGCACCAAGCTCCAGCGGGGCTGGGTCCAAGAGGGGGAGCCAGCTGGCTGCAGTGATCGATCCTTCCGGGCGATTCTAGGGCAGAATGTCAGGACAAGATGCATGAAGGCTGGGGTGAAGGATTCAGAACCTACCACCCAACTTCACCGAGCAGTGGCTTCTTTATCTTATAGCGTGCCGCACAGTGATTTTGCCATTATTTTGCTTGAGCACTGAAGCCGTCATTAAGTAACCCTGTCTTAAGTAACAACTTCAGAGTATCCCCAAGGTTCGCCGTACAATTTTGTTTGACCTTTAATTAAATACCAAGACTATCTTCACTAGGCAAAAGGTATTTGCTACTCCCTCTGGGGGTTTTTAATTCTAGTTCTTCTTTTATGTCAGTGGTTGCAATGAACAGGGATTCCTACTTGTACGCTTTTCTGTTTTGATCGGTGTGAGCTTGTACCCCATGAGTTTCACTCTGTTACAGGTTCAAATGATCCTCCAAAAACACTCAAAGCAAAACTCAGATAAAACAGCAGTTTCGCATGGTTTGACCTCCTTTCTAGTTCAAAACAAAGCTCTGATATGCTTGAAAACAGATTTGGGTTTAGATACCTTGTAATGAATTAGGGGTGAATTCTTCATTTGTGACACAACCTGAAACCAGGTCAAGATTGGCAATGCACAATGTAGATCAGTGGTCACCAGCCGGTCAACCTTTGTAGAGCCATACAATGCAGGGGATGTGCCCCTCCACACAGACAGTCACAACAGGATACACAATGAAACCACAACGAGGAGGTAGGATCTGAATTTGCAACACTGTACATGTATGCCAGACTCCTTTTTAATTCAATACCTGGACATGATAGAACAGGTTAAGGATTGTGCCAGCGCTTACATTTTACTTGGATTGGCTTGCCAGCGTGTGTTATAGCATGCGTTGTAACCTTCATGGTAATTAAACATTGTTTGTGTGTGTTTAATTATTATCACCATGACACGTACAGTTGTCGTTAGGATGTCCTGAAGCTGATATCCTGATTGTCAATCATCTAGTCCAATTATATAGAGGTATGCTCCTGAAGGTCGGTCTGCAAGGCATTGTCCAAAATGTCAGCCTTATTATTACAATTGATCTTAAAACAGTCCGCATGGCATTCTTGTAGCTGAATTTATCATCCTGTTTATGAAGTATTTTAGACTATTTTCTAAACAGAATGCATCTGAATGTTGAGCCGGCACCTTTGATTTGTGACTACTTTTGTCTACCTTTGACTTTTTTAAAATGTATTTAGAACAAAGCAGGTGGACTTGTTCAGTGATGGGTGATAAAATATGCACAGAAAATATGCATCAGTGAAATGCTGCTTAAGCAAGTCATCCCTTTGCACAGATGTCCCATGATTTACCTCACGCATCTTATTTGCTTTTGCTCACCACCCAACAGAGGGGAGGTGATGTATTTCACCGGTGTTTGCAAAGATGTTGCATGCTCAGCTGGGCTATGATGATGTATTCTACACATGTCCCTTCTGAAAAATTCGGAAGCATTTTCAGCGTTGATTTCCCCTAAGAGTTATTATCCCCCACACAGATCGGCAGTGCAGTGCCGCACTACCTGGATTTATGAGGTGACCTTGGAGACACAGGCAGTCCCAAATTGAAAACACTCGGCGCTAAACTTGAAAATATATATATTGGATTACTGAGCACCCACTACCATTGTATAAATCAGAATGAGATTATGCAAATAATAAATAACATTTATGGAACATTTCATGCAACACTAGAATTCCATCATGTGCTGGTCAAATGCATACCTCTCACGTCTACCTGATCTCGCCCCCCTCCAGGGCTCTTTATAAACTGAGCGCTTGAGTGACCACTCAGGAGAGATTTAAATGCTGCCCAACTGATTAGCAGAGCACTCATAGCCAGCAGCATATGTTTCTGCTGGTGGTGCATGTCTGCACATACCTCAGTGCACATAACAACATTTATTCCACACATGGATGGAAAAAATGAAAGGGAGCATTGCTTCCATCCAATCTCAAATATTGAGCTGATTTCAGTGGAAGCAGGACTGTGCCCCCCTTAAATCCACTGTGGGAGGCTCTTTACTTTGATTATATGAGTTTGAGTCTGTTTCTTTAAATGATTCTCACAGATGCTGAGCAATGACCACTTCCATCAAAGACTATGGAGGATGCTGGTATCAGGCAACTCTCTGAGGCTACATCTAGACTAGAGGGGTTTTGTGGGCTACCAAAAGTATCCCACAAAAACCCCACTACATCCAGGGAAGGCGTTTGCTCTTCCACTTTTTTTCGCAGAAAAGCAAATGAGCTCTTTCAAGGAGCCCTGTATACCTTGTTTCACGAGGCATAAAGGCTCCACCAAAAGAGGAGGCTTTTCTGCCATTTGGCCCCATCTAGACTGGGCCAAATGGCGGAAAAGCCTCTTCCGCAAAAGTGCTCGGAAAAAACTATGCAAATAGTGGAGCGTAATTTGTGGAGCTTTTTCTGATAAAGCCAGTAGTCTAGACCTATCCTCAGCATTGGGCCTATAGCAGAGATTGGGGAGAGGGGATGGACCCTGAGACAGTGTGATTCTTTCTTAGTGCTTGGGGACCTCACATGTGATAATATTTTCTCTCCCATACTACTTGTTATAACATCCCAGGCTATGTAGTCTGAGGATGCTGAGTCCCTGCAATTTGTTAGAGAAAGCTCCCTTGGTTTTTGTTTGGTCGTTTGGTTGGTTTTTGGCTTTTGTTTTTTGGCAGAAAACTAGTCAGATAGTTATTAGGAGCTTCATCCTCCTAGCTGTGTGGGGAAACTCAAGTGCTTTGTTTTTAAAGTCAGGAGCTGTTCCAATAAGGAGGTGCTGATAAATGGCAATGAAGCAATAGAATAGAAGCATGTGGTGCGCAGACTTAGGAACAGCAATAAATGCAAACCCAACCTGCACTAATGTTAATTGTCATTCGGTTGATATCAATGTGCAGTTTATTAAACCATAAAGCAAGGCAATGAGCACAGAAAGCTGCACTGAAGATAATTAAATATAATCACAGCTTCAGTTAATCCAGCAAAACCCAGGAGATGCACAGTTCAGGGTAAGCACCCTGTTTGCACTACAGACACTGCTGGAACAGTCATTAAGAGCATGCACTGAACTGAGATTGCAACTCACGTGTAAAGGCAGGTCCCACCTACAGCTTTAAACCCAAATTTCCATCTTTCTGGCTTGCAATAACTTTGAATCTCCAAGTAGCTGTGGGCTTATTTATTTGGTTTGGGGTAACAGCAAGTGCAGCAGATCTGACACAGTGGGACCCCAACACCAGTTCTCCAGGGATGGAGCAGGCTCTGGCATTAGGAAGGCAGGATAAAGGCTGTCCTGAAGGTAGGGTGCTGGAATGGCCTAGTGGATAGAGCATTTGCTTGGGGAATGCTATTTGATGGGTTTAAGTCCTGTCCCCCTCTTTGCTTACCCAGGCAGCCACAGGGGGCAACACCCCCTGTCCTGGCATTACAGCTGCTGGGTCCAGGGACCAAAGCCCAGTGGCTTTGGCCCTGGGTGGCCCAGCCCAGCCACAGGTCCCCTGCCTCGGGTTGAAGCCCATAGTCCTCAACCTCTGGCTTTGGATCCTCAGCCAAGGGGACTCAGGTGGGTTTAGATTTTGGTCTCCCATCCTGGGGTAATTAATTTTTGTTCCCAGAAGGGAGTTGTGGTGCAATAAAGTTTCAGAACTCCTGAGCTAGAGACTCTAATCAGGACTGAAATCTTCACGGTATCAGGTGACCTACTGACATAGGAAGAGAGAGAGGGTATTACTCCCAAGAGCTAAAGCTACATAGGAAAAAAAGGGGCTGGAGCAGTAGAGAGGGATACATTATATCTGCAGAACAATCACAGTGATGGAAAACGTATATGTCCTATGCTTCTTACATAAGAACATAACATAAGAACATAAGAACGGCCGTACTGGGTCAGACCAAAGGTCCTTCTAGCCCAGTATCCTGTCTACCGACAGTGGCCTGCACCAGGTGCCCCAGAGAGGGTGGACCAAAGACAATGATCAAGCGATTTGTCTCCTGCCATCTCTCTCCAGCCTCTGAAAAACAGAGGCCAAGGACACCATTTTATCCCCTGGCTAATAGCCTTTTATGGACCTAACCTCCATGAAATTATCTAGCTTCTCTTTAAACTCTATTATAATCCTAGCCTTCACAGCCTCCTCTGGCAAGGAGTTCCACAGGTTGACTACACGCTGTGTGAAGAAGAACTTTCTTTTATTCATTTTAAACCTGCTACCCATTAATTTCATTTGATGTCCTCTAGTTCTTCTATTTAGGGAACTAATAAATAACTTTTCTTTATCAGCTCTCTCCACACCACTCATGATTTTATAGACCTCTATCATATCCCCCCTCAGTCTCCTCTTTTCTAAACTGAAAAGTCCCAGTCGCTTTAACCTCTCCTCATATGGGACCCGCTCCAAATCCCTAATCATTTTAGTTGCCCTTTTCTGAACCCTTTCCAAGGCCAAAATATCTTTTTTGAGGTGAGGAGACCACAACTGTACACAGTATTCAAGATGTGGGCATACCATAGTTTTATACTGGGCAGTAAGATATTCTGGGTCTTATTTTCTATCCCTTTCCTAATAATTCCTAGCAACCTATTTGCCTTTTTGACCGCCGCTGCACACTGCATGGAAGTTTTCAGAGAACTGTCCACGATAACTCCAAGATCCCTTTCCTGATTTGTCGTAGCCAAATTAGCCCCCATCATACTGTACATATAGTTGGGGTTATTTTTCCCGATGTGCATTACTTTACACTTACCCACATTAAATTTCATTTGCCATTTTCCTGCCCCATCACTGAGTTTGGTGAGATCTTCTTGGAGTCCCTCACAGTCTGCTTCTGTCTTGACTATCCTAAACAGATTGGTATCATCCGCAAACTTTACTACCTCACTGCTTACCCCTTTCTCCAGATCATTTATGAATAAGTTGAAAAGGATTGGTCCCAGGACTGACCCTTGGAGTACACCACTAGTTACCCCTCTCCAATCTGAAAATTTACCATTTATTCCTACCCTTTGTTTCCTGTCTTTTAACCAGTTCGCAATCCAAGAAAGGACCTTCCCTCTTATCCCATGGCCATGTAATTTACACAAGAGCCTTTGGTGAGGGACCTTGTCAAAGGCTTTCTGAAAATCCAAGTATACTATATCTACTGCATCCCCCTTATCCGCATGCTTGTTAACCCCTTCAAAGAACTCTAATACATTAGTAAGACAGGATTTCCCTTTACAGAATCCATGTTGACTTTTGTCCAACGAATTATGTTTTTCTACATGCTTCACAATTTTATTCTTTACTATTGTTTCGACTAATTTGCCCGGTTCTTATCTGAGTTGATTTTATTTTGGGATTTTCTTAAGCATGCAACGAGGGATCAGATAGGGTGATGAAAAAGGCAGGAAAATAGGGATGAATTCACAGGAGGAAGAGAGTGGGAAGGACAAAGGAAGAGGACCAGGGAGTTTAAGATGAATGGAAAAGTGGAGAAGAAAAGCTGGTGAGAAGCAAAGTGGGCAAGGCATGTGAGGCAGGGAGCAGAGCAAATGGCCAAAGGTAAAATCAAAGGTCCACAATTGTAATTTAAGAAGTCAGAGTCTAATGACATCACCAACATTCAGAGGTGAAAAAGCAGAGGGAAGGGAGAACAGTAAGAGGGTTATTAGGGCTTCATCCTCGGACCCTTGTGAAGAGGATTCCTTCTAGCTCTTGAAATTTGCTTAGACTCCAAAAGTGACTGCTTATACTTCCACTAAGCCCAAAAAGTGGGCTTCATAGGCAAAGGGGGTTGAAAAATGTTTTGACATTTTTCCTTCCAAAACTCCCATTTATGTCAAACAAAGTGTTTCATTGAACTGTATTAGTTCTAAGAAAATGTCACTGGGATGGCTTCTTTGGTCCAGGGTGCAGTTTCACACAGACACACACAGAGAAGAATTAAGAGCTTGTCAGTTTGGGCTCTGAATCAATGAAAACAGGGACTTAAATGTGAGTCTCTCACTTCCCTGCTAAGTACCCCAAATCACATTGACTATTTCAGGGTGTTTTTTTTTCTCTCGCTTTCTCTTTTTCTCCATGAAAAATTTTGAAATGTCTCATTTTTGCTCCTATGTAGGAAAAGAACAGTTTGCAAAATGGAATTGTTGTTTTCTCATCAGTCCTATGCATAAGACCTGCTTCCCTGCATATGCTCTCACCATCATTAGGTCTTGGGAAGGGAGGGTAAGTCAGGGAGGGTATGTCTACACTACCCCCCCTAGTTCGAACTAGGGGGGGTAATGTAGTCATACAGAGTTGCAAATGATGCCCGGGATTTAAATTTCCCGGGCTTCATTGGCATAAAACCGGCCGGCGCCATTTTTAAATGTCAGCTAGGTCGGACCCCGTGCCGCGCGGCTACACGCGGCACGGACTAGCTAGTTCGGATTAGGCTTCCTAATCCGAACTAGCTGTACACCTCGTGGAACAAGGTGTACAGATAGTTCGGATTAGGAAGCCTAATCCGAACTAGCTAGTCCGTGCCGCGTGTAGCCACGCGGCACGGGGTCCGACCTAGCCGGAATTTAAAAATGGCGCCAGCCGGCTTTATGCAAATGAAGCCCGGGAAATTCAAATCCCAGGCTTCATTTGCAACTCCGTATGACTACATTACCCCCCCTAGTTCGAACTAGGGGGGTAGTGTACACATACCCGGAGGGAGAGGCAGTTGGCCTCATCCTCTACCCCAGGGATGGAAAAGCTCAGGCCTGGGGGCTGGATGCAGACCCTGGCTTGCCAGGATCTAGTCCCCAAGGATCAGGGATCCCCTGCCACTCCACTGTGGGGCTGGAGCACACAAACTCTTACTTGTGGGTGACCTGAAACTAGTTTTTCAGTGAACCCTGACCCAAAAAAGATTCCTTACCCCTGCTCTACCTCCTTTCACTAAATAGATGGCTGTTGGGCATTTCCTTTGGGTAAACTTTAAGGATTTTCAAGGTACATCTTCTCTGAGTTAAAGTAAATAGAGAAGGTTTTGGAGGGTTTTTTTTAATAGGGTGGAAACATAGACTTAGAAGAATTTGATTTTTTTTTAAATCCAATGATAATATCTAAGTTCATTTTTAAATATTTGAAAAGATTTTTTTTATCTGTTTACATGTTCACAGTTGTGCCTAACTGTATTTTAAGCATATTTAAAAATTTGTATTAAGATAACATTTAAGGGAAATTAAGAGTGTGTGTGTGCCCGGCAATCATTATTATAATGTCAGGTTGAGATTCCAAGAGTTAGCTTTACAACCATTGTAACACAAATTGGCAACATCACATTTCAAAATACACCAAGCAAAGTATAATAAGTTCTCAAACAACATTTTTCTTACTTTGCCTATCTATAAATTTTACTTGTTACGGAGGGAATGGGGAGAGAAAGAAAAAGAGTGTTGAAATTGACATTTACTGATGAATATCGAACTCTTCCAAGCCTAAGTTTAGGCCAGTGGATAAAGCATCAGCCTGGGGACCAGGAGCACATGCATCTAGTGCCACTGAGCTATGTGGCTTTGACTATATGTCTACAGTGAGAAACCAAACCCTGCTACAAGCCATTCTCAGAGCCTGGGTCTACAGATTCCAGCTTGCCCTGCCGTGCTAACTGGAGCTCTGTGGATGCTCTGGTCTGGCTCTTAAGCCTGTCCAGGGATGAGTTTCAGCGCTCTAAAGCCAGCCCAAGCCCCTACCGCTACCTGACTATTTTTCGCGAGCGCCGGAGTCTCTAGACCCAGGTTCTCCAGTTGGGTGTAGGGTTTTTTGGTTTTATTTTGGTTTTGGTTTTTTGCTCTGTAAACATACCCTAAACCACTTCCTCGCTCCGGTCCTCTTTCTCCGGTCCGCTTTGCCTGCGCGTTTACACTGTATGCTCTTTAGGGCAGCACACTGCCGAACGGGATCCGAATCTGGGAGGGGGTGTCTCCAGAGGTTACTGTCACGTCCGTCAGGATCAGGGAGCGGTGACCCCCTCGAAAGCAAAGGCGAGCGGACTGACTCTTGCCTGCAGCAAAGCTGTCACCCCTGCAGGGGGGTGTAATGGAACCACGGTCAGCGGGAGCCACGCGAACCTGCCCCCTGCAGAGAGCCGGCTGAAGGGGGATCCAGCCGGGGTCCCGGGCCCCCCACGCAGGGCTGGCGGACCGGGGTCCACGCCGGAGGCGCGGGTAGTTGGCACACACGCCTGGTCTTTCGTTCTCTCCTCCCCCACGGGCGGGCGGCCCCGGCTCAGGTTTGGGGGGTGGGGTTTGCGCGGCGCTCACAGGGCTCCCCAATCTCTGACGTTCAACGCCGCGGCCAAGGGCTGCTCGGTGTAAGAACAGCCCTGCGGGCTGCGCGGCAGAGCGGGGAGGCAGCGCTCGGGCAAAGGACGCCTCGGCTGCGCCGCTGCACAGAGCCCGCGTCTCCGCTGCAGCCGCCGCCGCTGATCGCCCGGCCGGGGGGCAGGGGGATCGGACCGCAGCTCGCAGCCTGCTCGAAGGTAAGCCCGGGCGGGGACTGGAGCGGGGCGCCGCGGATCGCCCAGGCTGCTGCTGGCGCGGAGAGAAGGCGGGGAGAAGTAGTGGGGGGGGGGGGGTCAGATGGACCGGACCTGCCGGGGGGGGAGGGGGGGAGAGCTGCCGGCTTGGCCCCTGCTGCCCCAGCCCGCTCCGGCTGCAAGCGAGGAACTAAGTTTGTTTGTTGTCGGACAGCCCTGCCCCCGCCCCCAGCCCGCCACCGCCGGGGCCAGGACTCGCCCTTGTGCAAAGGGCCCCAGTGCACCGGGCGTAGCAGCGCCCGCAGCAGCCGCTCCCCGGGCGGTCCCTGCGCTGGCGGAGGGTCCGGCGATTCGGAGACTTTGCCAAGGAGCAGGTTTGTTACGGGGGGGGGGGCGACGCGCAGAGAGGGGATCGGCCAGTGCTGGATCCTGCGGGACCCCGGCAGCGAGCACTGGGGAGGCAGCAGAACTCCAGGGGCTGAAGTTGCGTGGTGGCAAAGGGGCTTGGGAAAGAGACCCAGGGCATCGGCTCCCCTCCCTTCCCGGCTGATTCCCACCGCCCCAGCCAGACTGCTCCGTTCCACACGGAGGGCTCACCCGGAGAACTCCCGATTTCCCGCTCCGCTTTGCTAGACAGCGGCTATCTGGGCAGCCCCTTGGCCACCGAGCCCAGCCAGCGGCACCCGGGCGGGCTGGCTTCCGCGCCGCATCGTGCCTCCCCGCCAGGCGCTCGGCAGTGGGTCGCGGCGACGGAGCCGTTCGTGTGATTCAGCCCCGAAGGGAACCGCGTTCGCTCCTCCTGCGAACTTCAACCTGGGGGAGCGCTGGTCGCGGCTGCCCCCTTGGAGCCAAAGAACCAAGGGGCGCGAGATCCCTGCAGCATGGCGAAGCCCAGGCGCCTAGGAGAGGAGCCTGGTGCAAGGGGATGGCTCTCCTGTGCTTCGCAAGCCCCGACCGACACGCCTGACAGAGATCGATCAAGCCAGTGTCCTTGGGAGATGCTGGAGATGCTGAGTGCAGCTCGGCGAGGAAAGGACCAAGCCGAGCGTGTGTGCCGGGGGGTGGAGGGGCTTGCCGTGTCGCTACCTAGTACAAACCTATGCAGAACTTTCGCGTGTTGCAAACGAGTGTTTCTTGATGCTTAGGGGGTTTGGCAGCTCTTCCTTTCCGAGGGCTGATGTTAGCTCTCCGTGTGAGGAGTAACATAATGCAGCATGTTGTTTTATTTATCCCTGAGAAGCGTGCCTTGCTCCCTAACCTACAAATTACACGATGTTGCTTGCATAACAAGTGGAATTAGTTTGGATCTTACATACTAATGTTAGGTCACCTTTTGGAATAAATGGAAGCAGATTTCTGCAGGAGGAGATAAAAGGAGGCTTTTGTCTGTGGCCATGTATTTGTTTTTTTCCCGCCCCTTAGCAGATGAATGAAGGTAAAATATTAAAGAGATGCCAGCCACATGTATGCATGTACGATTATTTTCCCCTCTTTCATCTTTTGTATCTGCCCTCATTTTAAAAATCTATGGTTCATGATTTTTATATGCTAACAGATAAGTCACCGGAGTTGCATGCAGTAGAAGTTGATGCAGGCTTCCTATTAAAACAGTCCTGCAATTTTGGAAATCCATTATTAAATAGTTATTTTTTAAAAATAACTGTTTCAACTGCTGGGAATGCCATGGGGCATAAGATCAGAGCATGTTTAACAAGGGTAGTTTTCCACCTGAAATAACCCACTCATGTCTCTAGTTATCAGTAATTCTTCCTAGCATCTCTTTCTCTGTGTAGAACTCAAAACTAATATGCAAAATCAGGTGCTAGATTGGTGGTGGGAGAATGCAGGGGAGAAAAAATTCCTGGTGCTTTTGCTGTTTTTCTCTGCAGGAAACTTTGTCTTCTCTGTCTAGGCTCATCAAAGTTTTTGTGTTATTAAATTGCATTTGCCAGTTACTGATCCTGCATAAATGACTTCTCAATAATCTCTTAAAGTCCCCCCACTCCTTCATCTGCTGTTATAACTTCTTATTTTTCAAAGATTACTCCCCCCTCCTAGTTCTATTAGGTTCCCTACTTCCTCCTTTAGAGGAATGTATGCTGCTAATTTTCCCCAAACTCCTGATTCTTTTAGGCAATGGCTTCCAGTGCAGAATACACTACAGTGTATTTATCTTCATAGCTTCTGTGTGCACACCAAAGACAAATTAAAGTCATGATCCAAACACCACTGAAGTCAATGGAAAAAGACTTTGATTAACTTCAACAGGCTTTCTGTCAGTGAACTGTTGAGGGAGGGAGAGTAGGGGTGAAGCTCTAAATGTATGACATTTATAAATAGTTGTACATGTGCTCAAAAAATGTGCATGTTTGAAAATGGTGCCCATTTACACCATAGGTTGTTTGAAGATCATGCTTAAGTGAAATCATACCTAAAATGCCCAGATTTCTTGAAGAGCTCTTTGTTTTGAATGTATTCAGAGGAACTCTGATGACTAGAACTGAAGAATTTGGAAATCTCTCTTACAGTTTAATTTAAGGGCTCCATTGTAGCTGCTTTCATTTTCCTGAAGCTTAAGCTTTTCTTGGATCATGAATGGAAGTTAAATTGCTTTTTCCTTAACAAGAGGAAGTCCAGGGAGCTTTGCCATGGCGTAGGGAAATTGAGCAGTAAAATAACACTTGAGTGCCTTAATCATGAACTTGCATGACAACTCCAGTCATGTGCTATTGAGATATGAAATTCTTTACTGCTGGAGTTATGTGCAACCATTTAGTGCCTCCAAACCTTGTGCTATGAGACAAGTTACAGCTAGTAGCCTCTAGTCTTCTTTTCCATGACTTGAAGTAATAATACGGGGCAGCACTTTTTATCATGACCGTTGAAATGTCCACCATCCTGTACTATGGCTGACTTATTTATATGTGTAGTCTCTCTATTGTCGGTTTTCTGGATGCGGATGTTTTCCTGTCAGCAGAGACTCACCTGTGCTGGAGTCAGAAATAATAGCACTGCAAGCCAGGAGACAAGTGCTGTCATTGAGCTGAAACAGCTCTCAAAGGGTATATCTACACTACAATGTTAATTCGAACTAACTTAGTTCGAATTAGTTAATTCGAACTAAGCTAATTCGAACTAACGGATCCAGACTAAAAAACTAGTTCGAATTGGCATTTTGCTAATTCGAACTAGCATGTCCACATTAAGTGGACCCTGAACCAGGCTTAAGGATGGCCAGAAGCAGTGCCGGCAGGGCATCAGAGGAGGACTTAGAGCATGGAGATGCTGTCTCAGGCTAGCCGAGGGCTGTGCTTAAAGGGTCCCGACCCCCACCCCGGACAGACAGTTCTCAGGGGTGCCCCGCTTGCAAAGCAGTCCTGGCTTGGATTGCCCAGACTACCCACACTGGGCACATCACACCACTCAGCCATCAGCCCGGCTGCACTTGCCGCAGGCTGCCATCTAGGGAGAGGGGCCAATTGGGGGGCTGCAGGAGAGCTTCCACCCCCAGAAGCCCGCAGAGCCAGCCCAGTCCTCCCCATTGGGGGCTCGTGCCCCATTCCTCCCTCACCTCCTTCCACTTACCCTTCCCTAGCCCCTCTTCTTGATGTACAAAATAAAGATAACGTGTCTTCCAAAATGGAATCTGTCTTTATTGAACAAAACTGGGGGAGACTGGGAAAAGGAGGTGGAAGAGGGGAAGAGAGAGGCTGGGAGAGGGGAGGGCAACTAAAATGATCAGGGGTTGGGAACAGGTCCCATATGAAGAGAGGCTAAAGAGACTGGGACTTTTCAGCTTAGAAAAGAGGAGATGGAGGGGGGACAGGATAGAGGTCTCTAAAAGCAGGAGTTGGGTGGAGAGGGTGCATACAGAAAAGTTCTTCATTAGTTCCCATAATAGAAGAACTAGAGGACACCAAAGGAAAGGAATGGGTAGCAGGCTTCAAACTAGTAACAGAAAGTTCTTCTTCACAAAGCAAAGAGTCAACCTGTGGAACTCCTTGCTGCAGGAGGCTGTGAAGGCTACAACTAGAACAGAGTTTAAAGGGAAGTGAGATCAAGTCATGGAGGTTGGGTCCATGGAGTGGTATTAGCCAGAGGGTAGGAGTGGTGTCCCTGCCCAAGGTTTGTGGAAGGCTGGAGAGGGATGGCATGAGACAAATGGCTTGGTCACTGTCTTTGGTCCATCCCCTCCAGGGTCCCTAGGTTTGGCCGCTGTTGGCAGACAGGCTACTGGGCTAGATGGACCTTTGGTCTGACCCAGGACGGCCATTGTAAGCTCAGGGCTCAGGGTCGGGGGTCTCAGTGGACCCCCTTGATTCTCTTGCACACCTGCTCCTAGGTGGCCAGGCTGGCAGCTCTCCTGCCCTAGCCGGCCACTTTCCTGTGCCTAGTGCGGAGATCGTGGACGAGGTCCACGATGTCCGCACTAGCCCAGGCGGGTGCCCGCCTCTTGCGGTCCCTGGCAAGCTCCCGGGAGCCGCCAGCCTGGTCCCGGGAAGAGGGGGAGGGCTGGGCGGCATCGGGTGGGTGGCTCGATCCATGCCAGGTGCAGGGTCTGCTGGCTGGGTGCTGGCAGGCTTGCACCTGGCACGGGCACCGTAGCCAGCCGTGCCCCTTTAAGGGGTCCAGGGCCGGGAGGGGGGCAGACGAGTTTCCCTGGTGTTGGCCAGAGTGGCCACCAGGGAAACCTGGGGAGGGCTAGCCTCCCACTAGTTCGAATTAAGGGGCTACACACCCCTCAATTCGAACTAGCTAGTTCGAACTAGGCTTAATCTTCGTAAAATGAGGTTTTCCTAGTTCGAACTAAGCGCTCCGCTAGTTCGAATTAAGTTCGAACTAGCGGAGCGCTAGTGTAGCACCTATCAAAGTTAATTCGAACTAATGTCTGTTAGTTCAAATTAACTTTGTACTGTAGACATACCCCTGGTGAGTGGGTGACCTCCATGACACGTGCGCCTCTCAGTAACCTGGAAAGCAAGAACCTCTGTTAGCGATTAGCTGGAAAACAATGCTTGCTGCTGAGTTTGAGGTTTATTTTTTACACTTACGTCACTGTTGGGTTAAAATTCATATATATATATAGGAAGTTGGCAGAATTCTTTATCCATGTTATGAGTAACATAAATGTAATGCTGTTAATTTTTTTCCATTACTTTTAAGCTGTAAATAGCTTTTCTTATTTTCAGCTGCATCAATTTCACATGAAATTATAGCCACGTTCATGTTCTGGTTATATGTAACTATCTAGATCCGGAGGTAAACTCCTAGTGGAAGACATGGCCCAGGTAGTTTGCATGTCTTTGTAACTAGTTGAAGTCAAGACTATGCTCCTGCCCTCACTCCACTGGATCCACATCCACTAGCTTCATCAAGGGGGGAAAACTCCCTGTGCTTTGTAGCTGCTGCTAATGAGATAGCTCTCTCAATGTAAGAACACGTAGGCGTAACCCTACGCTGAAGTGTGGATTTGAGACACTGCAGGAGAATATTATTTATTTAAAAATACAATATTTTAATTAGAATCACAGAATCAAGGCAATGTAGGACTGGAAAGAACCAGCCTCCTGCGATGAGGCAAGAACAAGCAAAGCTAATTGAAATTAAGAATAATCATGGTCCTATTTCTGCTGATGACAAATTTTGTAAAATCTGGCTTTCTTACCACACCTGTATTTGTGGCTTACTTTGACCTGGCAGTGTTCCTTTAAATATTATCTCTAACTGACTTTCATGTTAGCTGTGATCTGCTTCTTACAGCTGTGCACTTGGGTGGTGGAAATTTTGTGAAGTGCTTGGGGAACCAGATGGGAATATTCCAGATGGGAATATTCCTTCAATACACAGTAATTTTGTATTTTTGTTGCTGCATGAGTGATGTCCTTGTAGCAGGGCAAAGGTAACCACAAACACAGAAAAGTAGCACAAATCAATGAGGGACACAGATCTCAGCTTTAAAACTCTAAACCAGCCAAATTATGAGTTGAAGGTAGTTTCACTGTTATTCAAATATAAATGTAAGTAGGAATGTTGTGATGCTAGTGACTCATTCTTTTGATTATTCATTAGATAAATACCTTATGATGATGCATAACAAATCTAATGAGTTATCTGGCAGTATATAATCACTTTCCATTCCCTCAATAATACCCTGCCCCTCCCCCCCCCCATTTGGGGATTATGGTAAGGTGTGCAACCCATACCATTCTTAAAAGGATAGATGGGCCAATTAACAGCATAGGCTGCACCTGGATGGAAGCCAAGCCTCAGTAATGCTTAATTAAGGAAGAAGTTTACCTGGGCAGGGACAGGTGGGACTTTTATAGAGCTAAGAAGTTAAGAACAGAAAAGCAAAGCAAAGGATTCTAGGCTCGGAACCTGGAGCAGGGGGTGGGTTGTGTACCCTTGCTGGACAAGTGACACAATTTAGGATTTATGGCAGAAGACTACCTAGCATGGCAGAGAGACCACTAGTCCAGAGAGATATTGGCAGACTCTGGAACAGAGGGGCTGTAGGGACCTGGCCAGAGGGCCACATCATAAAGAGTCCTGGAGGGTGAGATTGGGACAACAGACTGAGTAAATGCTGGAAGAGGTGTCCAGCCTGAATCAAGCCAGTCCCCAGAGAAGCCACAAGGAAGTGTTTAATTGGTGAGTAGCAAACCCTGTTGCAAGGGCCTAGAAACCTCATTTCCTCATAGAAGCAGAGCAGCAATATTTCATACAGAAAGCGAAGGTTGCAAGACTGCATGTATTGTAGTGAGCAAGTAATTTTGTTCTTTGTTTCTCTCTAGATATAGGCACTTTTTTGTTTATCTGAGGGGAAAAAACCTATTTTAATGTGACACCAACCAAAAATAAAGGCAGGGACTTTCGAATTGTTGAAATGGTGGCCGTGGTTGTCAATTGACTCAAACTTTTAAAAACACTTAATTTAAAGCTTTCATGATTATATGCATGATGTATAGATAATATACTGCCCAGTAAGGCAAAATGTGCAGGCTAGGCTCTGTTAAAATAGACTGGGATTTGTAAAGCGCATAAAGCGTCTAAACTGCAATATCACAGAGTAGATATAACAACACGAAGGACTTAAGCAGGGTAAGCTCTTCACATTGCTATGCCATTTAAAAGCAGTCTTGACTAATTTATTCTTAGCAAATATGGCCTATTTTCTTGAATACCTAATCTTTTAAGATCAAGGTCTCAAAGGTAAACCAAATGATTGCATTAAATAGCTTGAAGGGGTAAGAACTTGATCTTATAAAATGTATTGTTCTGTTAACGCTTCAATAAAGAACCATACACTGAGACTAGTACTATATAAAATTTCATTAAGGGTGAAAGTATTGGGATAAAGCATTCTTAAGCAATATAGTGGTTTGTCTATGTCTGTATTCAGAGTGTGAAAAACAAGCAACAAAGTGACATTTAATATGCAAACAAAGCATGTATTCAGGGAGTAACCATTCAAATGTATTTTTAGTTTAATTAAAGGTAACACAACATTTAAAAAAAAAAAAAACACTCCTTCGTAATGACTTTATAGTTACCATAAATACATTTAGTTGAAATGAACCTTGCATAGCATAATTCAATAGAATGATAGATTATGAATCCACATCAACCAGGTATATGTTAAGTACCAAAATATGACTGTTAATACCTTATACTGTACCATATTACCCCATTCATAGGTTTTAATTGGATCACCCTTCAACAATGAGGTGGTGCTTTTGACCCTTCTGTGGGGGTATTTCTCCATTCTTGAACATTCTTTGTGCCTTTTTACTTGTCCCTTGCTCTCACTAACCAAATCTGTTCCCCTTCTGACATGAACATCTGCTCACCTCAGAAAACTGATCCTTTTTCTACATTCTGCTTTCCCACATTGAGGAGGACAACATAATACTCACTCTCTCTCACAATGTTCCTTTTTCTCATTCCTCTGCCCAGTCTATGGTTTCCCTCACCCATTTAACTATCCCTCTCTAATATCCATTTTTTGTTTCTGGTCAAATTTCTTGTCTATATGCTGTCTTCAAACTTGCATGTTCTGAGAATTCCCTGACTTCAGGGAGTCCTAGAATGTATAATATAGTGGAAGCCAGAACATCCAAGATTAGAGAATAGCACCCAGGAAAACTAGATTGAGTTGGCCCCTTGTGAATGACACATAGCGAAGTAGCAGGGACTTCGATGAGCAGAATAGTTATGCTAGAAAAGGGGTGTTCTTACTAGAATCATACATGCCTTCATTTGAGTGTGATGGCTGCTCTAGAAAGTTCAGCCCAATTCTACTTTGTTTGTCCATCTGTGACAGGATAATCAGCTATGAAACAGTATCTTCTAGTGGTCATCCCACCCTGCCACCGAACATGAACCTTTAAGGCTTGAGACAGGAACAAAAGATACATTAAGGCTTTGTCTATGCAACACATTTTTGTGGCAGAAAATATGCTAATGATGGACTCATTAGCATGAGTTGTGATCTCATTAGCATATTTTCTGCTGTTTCTTTTTGTGCAAGGGGTGCTTAGGCAAAAAGAAGCCCTGTAGCCACTTCTATTTTGCACAAAAACCTTGTTTAGCACAAGATGCTTTTGCCTGTCCTGGAGAGACATAAGGATCTTGCTCAAAATGGAAGTGGCTATACTGCTTCTTTTTGCGCAAAAACTCCTTGTGCAAAAAGAAGGCAGAAAATATGCTAATGATATTGTGACTTATGCTAAAAAGTCCCTCATTAGCATATTTTCTGCCACAAACTTGCATTGTAGATTTAGCCTATAGAGACTAAGTCCTGGGAATCAATGGTGCTTAGAAGTAAAACCCTGTGCAGATGCAAAATTTTGTTTCAGCATCTGTATCTGCAAAAATGAGCCTTGGCTATCTGCATCCACATCCCCAAATGTGGATTCTCACAGGTATCTGGATTTGCAGGGCTCCACAGAGAAGGCATCAGGCTACTGTTCCTTAAAGGCTCTGAAACCCTTGGAAGAATGTAGGGAAGAAAGGGCAAGGCTCCCCTCTCACCCGGTGAACTAGGAGGAGGTTGAGAGGAGACCTATAAAAGCTGCCTTCTCCCTCAGAGCAAGGGGATGCTGGCAGAAGAAGCTTAGCTTGTTGTACCCTCCAGATTGGAAGGCTAATTAGGCAGGGGGCTCAGTGCAGGCGAGCTGGCAGAAGGCCTCGCCACTGAGTGACTGAAGGCAAGAGGCATGTGTCCAGCTCCAGGGAGATAGCTGGGGGGAGTGGCTGCTCAAAGGAGAGAGCTGCTGACTGCTTTAAGGCAAGGGGGGGGGGGGGGAGAGCTGCTTCCTGAGCTAGTCCTGGGAGATGCTGTGAGGAATCAGAATGTCTACATTGCAGTGAAATGCCCATGGCTGGATCATGTCAGCTGACTGTGAGGCTCAGTCTGTGGGGCAACTCAGTTGCCGTTTAGACATTCAGGCTTGGGTTGGACCTTCCTCCTGCCCCATGGGATTTCAGAGCTTGAGCTGCAGCTAAGGTCCTGAAATCTCTATTGGACAGTCACATCCCCACAGCCTGAGTCAGCCGATGTGGACCATCTACAGGCAATTAATTGCTGTGTAGAATAAGGAGTCCCTGGGAATACTAGTGTCTGCTGATCTTGTGGCAATGCTGATCTTGTGAGGATACTGCTAAGTGAAGTAAAAGTAGGAGCAGCCTGGGGAAGAATGGTGGAGGGATAGAAGGAATGGTCCTTAACCACAAAAATAGGGTCCCTTGCCTAGAATCCAGAGGTAAGTGCAGGGTTGGGCTTCCCCTAGATCAAGGGGGAAATATAGTCAACAAAGATCAAAGTAGCCAAGAACAGCACATAGAGGCTGGGAAATGGACTTGTCAGCCATTAGACTTTGAATTTTCTGTTTTAGGGGCTTTTCAGTTAACTGCAGAAGGGGAATGGACTGGACAGTGACTTGTCTGGAGGGCCAGGCTGCACGCAATCTCAAACTATTGAGACCCCAGCATGATGGAACAGGGTACTAGTCTGAGATTAATCACTGCAATGCCTCATGTTGGCACTAGGTGACACTACAGAGCAGAGATTTGATAATGCCACCCTAAATCATATACAGTAGAAGGCAATTGTAGGCTTGGCAACTGTATTTTATTTATATGAAATATTTAACCCAATTTATATATTTCTTATTTAAACCTGATATAGGCTTATCAAGTAATCTTTCTTCTAGAGAACTAAGATAATTAGTCAAACAGTAAAGTTTATTTTGCTTATAATGGAAGAAAAATTGCATTACAAAAGTAAACCTTCACTTAACTGAGTGGCAATGACATGCAAGAGTGTCAGACCTTTATCCTCTATTATACACTTATTTTGCAGGTGATCACAGGATATTATCACCAATACATATAAATAACATCAGACCTAAATAGTCACTCACATTTTCATATCTGTGCTTCAATTAACACATGGTCAAGACCTAAAATAGGTATTGGTGAAAGGTCAGAGTGTATCTGGATGTATATTGCAGGTTTGTTTATCATCCTATAGGGTTAGTTCATTGTATTCTCCAGCCTTTGTCTCTTATCTATAGCCTGAAGAAAATTGTGACCAGGTCGCTTTCTGAATTTGTTCTGCAAATGCAGGCCTCACTTTAGAGTCCAAACCCACTTCCTCTTGGAGTTTAGCTTTTACTAGAATTCAACAATATGATAAAGTTCTGTTCATGCTGCATTCAGCTGTTATCCCCTCTAGTTTACTCAGTCCATTGCCTTGTTCTTGACTCTCCCTTATACCAAGATTAGAAAGTGACTCACCTCTCTCAGGAGACAGCAAAACTGGCAAATGATGCCAAGAGGGTTATTGTGTGCAATGTATCTCTGCATTTGATTAATGTGATTAAAGATTGGGTCAAATTCTGAGTTGATTTAAACCTAATGCACTCCCATTCCACTTAGTTACAAGTTTTCTGGACATGGTACTATAAATCAGGGCAAGATGTGGCTTCTTCAGTTTCTAATATTTCTTGAGGTGAGTTTACTCATGGAAAGTGACAGACCAAGAACTCTGAAATGAAATTCCTCCTTTAGCCACGGGATAGGTCTAGTGGAGTCATTGGGAGAGGCAGATTTGTACACGTTGAGTCCATCCAGGACGGTGATGACTCATCAGAAGGTTCCAGAAGTTATTTTAGTTGTCAAGCCTCCCAAAACCTTGACTCCCTTGTGGGCTAAACAAGGATATGGATGCTTCTCCATTAGGCCACCACAACTATTTAGGCTACTGAATGCCTGTCATCAAATACTAGCCTGTTCAAATACTAGCCTGTTCTAGTGCATGGGGATAAAAGCTCTTTATTCCAGTCTTTTGAAGTAAATGCCTGACTAGTACACAACTCTTGCTCTGATGCTAAACAAGCAATTCTTTTGCAAGCCAGAACACTTGCCTAAAGTAATTTTGATTTTTCAGAATCACTTCTATTAATTGCACATATATTGTTCAGTTAGGAGATGTCTAATGCCCTCTACTGTGCATGCATAGCTAGAAGTAGAAATCATCATGTATTTTTTTCCTCCTGCAGTGCATTTCAAATATCAGTTCTTGGCAACATGAAACAGGATTTCAAACTAGCCCTTGAAATATGCATGTAAATAGAATTTTTGTAGATACAGCAGATTGGTAATTTGTGCATGCAAATTATTTTGAATTACAATATTTTTCATTATTCTGAGCATATTTGAGTGACCACTGCTTCCAAATCATTATATAAATGTTTTAATCTGAAAGAAGCTCTCAAACATTGCCCAGTGTTTGCAATTGACTGGGAGCAGCTTGTCGGTTTTTTTTTTTTCTGAATCATTTCATTGCCTTCATTTTCAAAATGCATGTGTCCAGCTCAGTGGTCAGTTACTGAGTATGTGCAAACTGTTAAATTATATACACATGGAACCCCTTTTCTGTTAGATGGTGGCAGCCAATGCATAGTAGAGGACCTGTGTGTTAGATAACATTGATTGTGGCATTTATCTAGTCATTGGCAACTGGATTTGAGTGTGGTTATTTTTGCAGGTCTACCAGCTCTCATGGGGGGTGTGCATATAGTGGGCATTGCCCAGGCTTGTATACCAAATTTAGTATCCAACATAACATGCACTGTCCTCCAAGGAATCAATGAGCCAGTCTGGATACACAAGTTTATTTTAGGGCAAGATGTTAGAGGGAGAAGTAGCTTGAGGAAAAAGGACCCAAGGGAAAAGTAATACCGTGCAAAGCACGCAGCAGCATCTTGCTGACCAGTGAATAAAAACAGACAATTCAGCTCTGCCTGGCTGACTCTTCCCCCAGATCTTTGAAGCAGACTTGTCTGCCTAGACTCAAGGCACATTTACATATATGCAAACTGTATGCAAATCTGCATGTAATCCTTAGCAGTATATTCAGCTACTCAGCTCTGCATCATAATGTTCCCCAATAACAATCAGTTAAATCTACCCACCCATCCATTCCTTTTCTCTCATTCCATCAGCTTTCCTATCAACCCGCAATTTGTCTCTCCTCCTTTGTTACCCTTCACTACTCCTGACCCTGGTTGCTCCTCCCCATAAACCTTATTTACTTATGATGTCCTGGTGTTGAGCTAGTCTTCCCAACAGCGGCAGCACCTGTAGTGATTTGACTGATGGCTTAGATTTCTTCCAATTGTCCCTGTCTCCGCTGTTTGTTCAGATGACCCTCCTTTGCTCTTTCCCAACTTCCTTGCTCTTCATTGGGAGGGAACTTGGAGCAGGCAAATAGGGAGTCTTAAGGTATGGCTACACAGCACTCTAAACATGAAATAAGATATGCAACTTGCTCTATGCAAATCGTGTCTCATTTTGATTTAATTTTGAAATTTGGCGTGTCTACACAGCACCAAATTTTGAAATATGCTATTTCAAGACATCCCTTAACCCTTGTGGAACAATGATTACAGGAATACTGAAATGGCGCATGTGCTATTTCAAGACTTCTCTAAATAGCAGATGTTCGCTATTTTGGGATACTGCACTTCCGGTATCATGAAATAGCCCTGCTATATAAAGTTACCCTTAGATACTAGCCCAAACAGCTCTTGTAGCTGGCAAAAAATATGAAAGGATCAATGAGTCAGGGGCTGGAAAGCCAGAAGTTGAGGATACCCTAGCAGTCTTGTTAGAACATGAATGAACAGCTCTCAGAGCAAGCAGTATATTCTCTGGATGGAATGTTGGCAGATGTCTGGCTGAGAAGTGCAGATCAGAGGTGAGAAACAGTTTCAGAGTAGGAACCCATATGAAATGGTGACAGCTACCTGGGTGTTTGTTATAGTGCAGATTCACATGAAAGGCTCCTGTACTGAAATGCAGGGGAGTTAGTACTGAGTCCTGGACCGAGAATAATCCCAGTACACAGGCTCCCTGGAGAGTTTTCTGAATCTACCGTGCTCACTAGCCAACTAGCTGGAGAGGCATCTCCTTCTAGGTGCTCACAAATATACCTACATCTACACTGGCAGCTTCTTGCACAAGAACAGCCATTATTCAGCAAAAAATTGCTGGCTGTCTACACTGCACGAGCGTTCTTCCAGAAATAAATTTACAGTACAGCGTTGTAAAACAGGGCTTCTTCCGGAAGAGTTATTCTCTCCCCATGAGGAATAAGCCCTCTTGCGCAAGAGCTCTTCCAGAAGAGGCCAGTGTAGACAGGCACTGTGAATTTCTTGTGCAAGAAGTCTCTATGGTTAAAATGGCCATCAGAGCTTTCTTGTGCAAGAGCATCTACACTGCCATGGATGCTCTTGCGCAAAAGCACATTGCAGTGTAGATGCTCTCTTGTGGAAGAGGTTTTGCACAAGAACTCTTTCACAAGAGTTCTTGTGCAAGAAGCTGCCAGTGTAGACATAGCCTGGCCAGTGTGTAAATAACAGCTAGCCTGGTATTTCAGAAATCAACCTGGGCTTGGGAATACACTGCTCAAGTCATAGGAGACAGGTCACTTCAGCTTTCCACTGGGGTTAAAGTGGTGCTCGCAGTCCACAATATGAATCTCCCTCATTACTCAAGGAAACCTGTTTATTAACTGGAACAACACATCTGTGTGAGGTTTAATTTTCCAGTTTGTGGTGAAGATTTCATAGCTTCTTCCCTTCCATCAGTGCTAGCAGGAAGGTCAGTTAGATAAAGCCAAAAGCCTGCAGAATTCATTCTCTCTCTCTCTCTCTCAATACTCCTGTCTCTTTCTTTCCTGTTCTCTCCAACACTACTTCTTTTTCTGTATCTCTTTGTAGAAAGTTTCGCTCATCCTTTCCACATTCTCAGTTTCTTTACCTGAAGAAACTTCTTCTTACAGGAGGATTCTGTACTGGCATCCAGAACTTATTTCCTAGTTAAGTACCTGCTGTGATAAGATGTTTCTTGAAGGCATAAAGCACACGCTAAGAGGAGTTACATAGAAATGCATTTCTGTTATGGCAGTTGCTCTCCATTTCTGTTTTAAGTCAGATAGTTCCCTGCTGTCTGTTTCCTGGTGTCTTGTGTACATACTGCACAGTATATATTACATATTAAACATTTTACTGGGGGATAGTTTGAAACAGTAGGCATAATATTATCTTACTATATAATTTAGAACGTCTGTCTCTGAGACCATTTGTTCAAGAAGTCCTCCTAAACAGTAAGGGCTAGGACTATCACATTTGGCATGTAGCTTCCTCTTAACTTAAGCAAGATCGGGGTTTGGTTGTACCTGGAAAATGGGATGTGCCTGGAATGGGATTGTAGCATACAAATTGAAAGGGAGGAGTATGATAGGGACAGTAATACTTATGAATTACAGGAGGGCAACAAGTGTTTCAATGAGCAGCTGCTGGTTGGCAGCATAATCCTGCTGCCCTGGGCCAGAGAGCACTGGTTGGTGGCTTGCGTGTTCTCCCCCTCCTGCCCAGCCCAGCTCTGGGGAGCACTGGTGGGAGGGGTGGAAGCTGGCAGGTGGAGTGCAAGCCCCAGCCCTGGATTGGCTCTAGGCAGAAACTGACAGATACCCCCACTCCTCCCAACCCCTTGCCTTGACTACTGCACCCCCACTCCTGCCCTAGTCCTTCCTTACCCCAACCCTGACTCCCATACCTCCCACATCCCATAACCCCTCCTCAGTACCCAACCCTGCCTCCTTCCCTAAGCCCCCACCCCACACACACATCCCTGCCCTGACTCCTACACTCTCCAGACCACCAGCACCCTGCCCAGAAGGACCTGAGCAACACCACATAAGTCTTCTAATATCTTTTATATGAAATGCTGCTAATACACTATTTTGCATGAAATGATTGCTCAGGTGAATTTCAAGTCGGATATGCTGACTGAAATTGCAAATGTAGGGAGAAACCACTAGTCAAATAGATCTGAGAATGAGGAGCACAGAATGTAGAGTGACTCAATATTTTCTCAAGTCAAAAGTGGGGGAGGGGGAAAAACCTAGTACTAGAATCCTGCAAAGGTCAAACTAACTTTTTACTCGCGTGACAATGGGTAATCCTCCTCGCATTGATACCATGATTGCAAAATCCCTCTTTGTTCGTCACTAGGATTTACTTGCTGGTAATTTAGGGGAATTAAAAATAAGAACCTTTTCCCCACCAATTTGATGTAGTTTCTGATTTCCTTGGAAAATTGGCAATATTGGAAGTTCCCCCCTACCCCCCGAACAGTTACTGCTGCTGGGGGTCTTACTGATAGCCTTCTGTCATCAGTGGAAGTCTTTTTATGACTTCACTGGGCTGTGGGTGGGGCCCATGATGAAGATCTTAGAGGGTTTTATAGTCACAGGTGCAGTTTTAGCCCCTTTCTCTCGATCGGAACCAAACAGCAAACTTGATCAAAACTTGCAATAATGTTTTAGTCCTTTGGCTGCAGACTTTCTTGTTGGGTTAATAGTGTAAATGGCTAATCATATACAATTGTACCGCGGAGGTAGGAAAATGTATCTAGCAGCTCACAGCGCTCAACTAACTTAATTAGCCATGATCAACCATAACCTTCCCTCTGTCTCTGATATCACTGCCTAATGTTTGCAAGGGCTCTGATTTCTCCCAGTAAAAGTTAATCCTGGTGCATAATTTCACACAGATCCACTTTTTGTTGGTGGAAAGCTATTACTAGATCCTTCTGCAGCACTGGTCTAGGATGAACCTCTCTATTCTGGCATCCTCAGGACCGGATCTGTGTTGGACCAGAGAATTGCCAGACTGCAGGAGGTCAATGTTGTCTAGCATCATTCTGAGATAAATAGGATGAAGTTTAATAAAGACAAATGCAAAGTTCTCCACTTAGGAAGGAAAAAACAATCAGTTTCACACATACAGAATGGGAAGTGACGGTCTGGGAAGGAGTACAGCAGAAAGGGATCTAGGGTTTATAGTGGACCACAAGTTAAATGAGTCAGCAGTGTGATGCTGTTGCAAAGAAAGCAAGCATTATTCTGGGATGTACTAACAGGTGTGTTGTGAGCAAGACACGAGAAGTCATTCTTCTGCTCTACTCTGTGCTGGTTAGGCCTCAATTGGAGTATTGTATCCAGTTCTGGGCACTGAATTTCAAGAAAGATGTAGAAAAATTGGACAGGGTCCAGAGACGAGCAACGAGAATGATTAAAGGTCTAGAGAACATAACCTATGAGGGAAGGCTGAAGGAACTGGGTTTGTTTAGTTTAGAAAAGAGAAGATTGAGGGGGGATGTGATAGCAGTTTTCAGCTATCTAAAAGGGTTTCATAAGGAGGAGGGAGAACTTGTTCATCTTGGCCTCTGAGGATAGAACAAGGAAGCAATGGGCTTAAACTGCAGCAAGGGAGGTTTAGGTTGGACATTAGGAAAAAGTTCCTGTCAGGGTAGTCAAACACTGGAATAAATTGCCCAGGGAGGTTGTAGAATCCCCATCTCTGGAGATATTGAAGAGTAGGTTAGATAAATGTCTATCAGGGATGGTCTAGACAGTATTTGGTCCTGCCATGAGGGCAGGGGACTGCCTCGATGACCTCTCGAGGTCCCTTCCAGTCCTAGTATTCTATGATTACCAACACTTATACAGCTTATGGACACTTATTTAGAGGACATTTAGGGGTAAATTAGAACTTAAGAATAGCACAGAACACTGAGAACCAGGCCTGGTGGCTGTACACAAACTTGACCACACCCCTGATAAGTGGACCATGGATGTTGTCAGACCAAAGAATGCATGACTAGAGATGCCAAACATAGTAATTCTAGGCTATGCAGGAAATCATTTGGTAGGCTCATAGCCATTTATTGATTTAGTATATGTATTTCTAGGTGTTTTTTTGGCTAACTGTAGCTGCATTCATCATTGTTGCAGAACTCTGACAGTGAACAAAAGGTGCTGCAGGGGTCTATAACTCATGCAATGAATTAATGGATGCCAAGCTTCATTACTTTTCCAGCTAAAAAGGAGCTTGGAGCCATGTGGTACTCCTATCCAAGACTGAAGATACCTATAACAAGTTGCAGGGTTTTCCTGCCTTATATTTACAAAAGATGAGTATCACATGTTGAATGTGACTTTTCTGGTATTTATGGCCACGTTGGTGTGATGTGTATGTAATGTTTTAAAGGCATCTTGTCATACAAGATTTTTTTTTAAGTGGAGTTTAATTATCCCTGACTAAGTCAATGTTGTAACCTTCTGTGTGAAGGTATGACATATTAAAAAAGAGTGGGTTGACTTTTCCTCTAGATGGCTTGCTGTCTAAACTATATCACATGACTCTACAATTTTCCTCAAAGCAGATGTATAGGTCCTATCGTGTGAAACTCAGCACACCCAATAACTTCAGTGGGAGTTCAGTGACACCCAGGAGAAATTACTATCTCAGGGGATTAGGCACATTTGATTCACAACTGCACCTCAGAGGGTGAAACTTGGAGCTTGTTTGTCAAGGCTGTTCCTCACTCTGGCATGATAAATGCAGAAGTGGGGGCCCATGAGATCTCCAAAACCTTGCTTTGGTACCAAACTCTTCCCCCCCCCCCCCCCCCAAATCCTAATACTCAGATTTTGGAGAAATCTGCTGTCACCACCCAAGTAATTCCAAGAAAACCAGGGAAGATATCACTTGGGGAAGCCTCCTCCCTAAAGTAATACTCTCCCCTGCCCCAACCTCCATTTTACTTGGAGTTGGGGAAAAACAGAGGGGATTCAAAGACAACAATGGTCTCTGCCCTGATAACTAGGCACTGAGTCAAAGGACACAACAATCCACCAATACTGGTTAATTAGAAAAAGAAAACAAACTTTTATTATCAAAACAAACCTACAGTTCCAAGCATAGTAAAATGGCTAGATGGAAAGAGCCATCAATTGATCTAAGTACTCAGGGGCCAAAACTTTAGTTACAAAAGAACACAATTACCAGCTCAGACATTAGTTCCAAATTCCCAAATCAGGAAAACAACAAAATTCTAATGGACTATCTAAACTTTGCCCTACTTACACATTGTAAAGAGTCTCTTCTTTGAAGGAGAGTGGAGGCCCATCTCTCTCCGTCTTGGGAAAAAAATGCTCTTCCTCAGACAAAGAATGGAAAGATAAAGACTCCTTTGTCCGAGTTTGAAATTCCTACCTGTATTGTTATTGGCTGACCACCCAATACCTTGCTAGATACAGAGTTAATCCCTTAGTCACCAGGTGCTGGTCAGCACTCCTGGTTATGACAATCTTCCTCCCACAGAAGCAGCCGTGCCCAAGAAAGCATTCTCCCTGGTAAAAGAGAAGGTCAATCGGGGATAGACAGGAGTGGAGAGTAAGCATCTTTACCTCTGGCTGAGGCACCACGAAGCAATTTTAAAATTCTTCTCTGTGTGCACAGTCAATGCATCTCCAACATGCTGTGTGTGGCTTTGCCCATTCCTACCCAGCCCCAGCTGTTCAACTGAGCTATACCAGCTGGCTACAAACTTGCACCTCTTTGGGCTCTTGTGTGCCCTCCTTCTGTACTAGTGAAAAAGCTCAATAAAAAGTCATGAATCCAAGATCGTTGTGTCTGATTTCATAGATGAAATTTGTATTCCCTAATTTGTGATTGCATAACTGTATGAGGCTGATTCAGTGTTAGTGACAATATCCTTTTGTGCATTGGCTTGATATAAATCAAGTAGTTTTGGTTTCTTTGATCCTCTGGCTTAATGTTATGTCCTGCTTCCATTTTACTAGTTCTCAAAGGGAAGAATAGAGATTTTTTTTTAAAAAAAGTTTGAAGGTTAATCTGTATTTTCTGGTACATGTATCCAGTCTGACTAAACTGTGTTATCAGCTTGTCTACTTATTTTTAGCCTTCTGGAACATTGTAGGCAGACTCTGAGCATAAGACACAGAAGCTGAAAATAGTTCAGGAATATATACACTCTCTAACTTGTTCAGTCCAACATAAGAGGTCACAATGCAGCTGAATAGTGCACCTCAGAGGAATCTAGACTAGAGTGTGTGAACAGAGTACTTGGGTAGATTAAGTGATATAGTATGGTTCCTGAACAATGGCACATTAAGGACTTTGAAGACACTATCTGTAATAATGGGCGTAAATGGGCAGACATACAATATTTGTATTGCTGTTTAATTATATTGAGATCTTTCTTTGTGAATCCTCACATGAATAAGCTAGTCTCTAAGGCCCCTTCAAAACAATCTGCCAACAGAGGAACAAAGGAGCATGCAGGGTCTGTGAAAAGAAAACGAAACAATTAGACACCCTCCTGATAGGGCAGCCACAGGGAAATGATGAGATGGAAAAGGTTTGATAAACATGGGACAGAGCAAGAAGCAGGGAAAGGAATACGAAGGAGTGAGTGGGGATTGATCAGTGGAACAATGAGGATTCCTCTTCAGTTTTTCTGCCATCACTGGCATCTGTCTCCTCCCTGCTGAATCCTTTATTTATAGTTCTGATGGCTCCACTGCTACTTTAATCGGAGCATGAAGAGATCTGATTTGAAGGGAATCTCCAGTTCCTTAGAGGATTGGACATAGCTGCGATGTCAAAGGAGAAGTAGCTCGGGGGAGGGGGGAAGGGGACTCCCGCTGAACCTCTTTGAGGGGGATCATTGCTAAAGAGTGGACTGCTAATTCAAGTAGCATTAAGGTAGGCTAAAATTCAACCAGATGCACTACAGCATGAGGGGGACAATGGTAATAGATTCATCTCAACCCTAGCCCATGCCCCAGCATGGATTTATTGGTACTGAGTTCTTCTGATAGGCTCTACAGGGAATAGGGGCCTGTGTGGTAGAGACCTCCTTCCCCTTATAAGCTAAAGAATGTCAGCAAATGAGCATGAACCCCGAAGCAACAAAACACTTCACTTCTATGGGATGTCTCAGGTGCTGCTTCAAACTAAGCAGGTGTTTAAGCGCTTCGCTGGATTGGGAACTTGTGCCATTGTCATGCAAGAGGCACTTACTGAGTGCCCAATGGAAAGGGCAAAATACACTACAATTCAAAATGACACTTGGTACGTTAAAAAGAGGGAAATGCTTTCAAATCCTATTCAAAAGCATTTTTAATGTGGAATCTGAGAGAACATCTATATTGCATACAAAACCCCTCCCACCTCAAAGTCCAAAAGTCTGGGTTCTCACCCAAATCTGCAAGTCTACCCTACAATTAAACAGCCCTGTTGCCAGCCCCCAGGCAAGGTAGGGAGTGCTCTGGAATCCCATAAAGGGGTGGGACCTTGGGTGGAAGGGGTGGGGCTGAAGGTTAGCCTCTAGTGCTGTCTGGAGTGTCAGCCGGGTTCTGGCAGTAATCTTAAGGGCTTGGGGCTCTGGCTGCTACCTCCACCACTCCAGTGGTGGCTGGAGACCGGGCCCTTTTGAATCACCTAGCCTCAGGGTAGTTGACACCATAGGCACAACAACCCCCATCACCCCATTGGTAGGCCAGCCCTGAAAGCCCAATACAACTAGCATGGGCCAGCCATAGGTGTCTAGTTATGCCTAGAGGGTATTCAGAATTAAAAACTTATTGAGGACCAAATGCTTAACCATTTACTTCCATTTATTTCCAAATACAGGGAAGTTTTGTGGCTCTACTAGATTATTTGTTCAAGACAAAAAAAGTTTGCCAACTACTTCGTGGACTGAACAACATCCCTAGACGTTTTTCACTGTGTTTAGAGAATATGGCAGATCTGTTGGTTCCCTCTGTTTGCTATCAGTAGAGAATAAAGTGTCTCAGAACTACTTTATTATTATTTATTAGTGTATTTCAGTATTAGTGTACAAAATGTGGAATCACTACCTCTAGAAAAGTAGATTATCTCTTCCTGGATGGTTAATTTCATTTCATTCAGCAAAACTTGATTCATATTTCTGAACTACCACAGCCAAACAGCTTTCTAAGCAGAGTTGCAGTGCTAGACAAAATTAGATCCAAGTAGGCTGAAGTGAAATATCATTGTTGCAATTGTCCAAAGGGGATGAATGAAAATAATATAGATCAAACTTAAATTGAGTTCAGATACTACAGAAATAACAGTTCTATATCTATAAAATCAATCTGTCAACCTTAGGGTCACACTTGAAAATGGTACTTCTGTTCTTGGATTACCCATCTTTGTCTGTAATAGACATAAGATGTTAGTTCCTTAAGCAGTTTGCAGATTTATATCACTAACAAAGCTGCATGGGCCTTCCCATAAAACAACCAAAAAACTCCACACCTTCAAGGAGTTATTAAATTGCTAAGCTGTTACAATTTGTAGAGCCCTGAGTGGATACAAATTTGTATCCATGCAGAGATCTACCAAAAGTGACTGTTTGGGGGGCGGGGGGGGGAGGAAGGAGACTCCTAAAATTACACTAGTGCATTTTATTATTTTAAAAGACTGAAGGAGGAAGTAAGTTCATTGTTCTTATGTGGGTGGAGTGAGAAGGATAAATAGAAGGAATTTATTGAAGAAATAGCGTCTATTTATACTACCTATCTCTATTGCTTAACTCTTCAAAATGGGCAGAAATGCACCTAATATTAACACTTCATATCAGCCATTGATGGCATTATAAATCTATATTGTACGTGACTCAAAATAATAAAGGTCTAGAGTTGCAAAGTTGCATTGTCTCTTTTGACTTTGGATCCAGCTTTAGCTAGTATAGTCCTCATTTTCAGTTTAATTTATCCTACATACTCCAATATCTCTAAAGCAGAGTGTCTTTAAAATTTGTTGTACTGCCTATACTTGAAGGACTACATTAAACTTAAAAATTGAGTACCTAATCAAATACTTGTGATACAAAATGTATTTTTTCAAAAGTAGAATTAAATTACATGTACTATGAATAGGAATAAACACCATAGGGAAACCTAATAACTAGACACTAACATATTACAAACCCTTACATTACAGTGGTATAAATCTGCAAGTTACTTAAGATTGTGCATAAAACTTTTTTATAATACCTCCGTCCAAGTGCAGCTATCAAATCATGTAGCTGGTTTGACAGCTTTAATTGATTAGATTCCACATAACACAAGAATGTAGCTCTCCATTGGAATTTACTCTAGTGGTGATGAAAATTATATACATTATCTTGCTCAGATCATCTTTATCCAACAGCACAAAGAATGCTGTCCTGTAATTGAAAATTCCACCTGTGAACTGTTTCTTAAGTCCGTTAAAAGAGAACCATAAGGCTATGATTGCAGGTAAAGCTAAGCACTTGTATGTTTGCCATGTTGTGACAGAATGCACACTGTATTCACATCCTACACACTTTATAAGAAGCTTTGAACAAAACATGCTTTGTAAGATTTCATTGGAAAACTAATAGTTTGCTGGACAATATCATGACAATGTATGTAGCAATGTTATAAAGTATCCTGTCAAGCAGATTTGTCTTAAACCTAAATTTACAGATAAGCTTTAAAATGTCTTCAGCCAGCCAGAGGCAAAAGAAAAGACAAAGAAAATCTGCATTTCATTATACACAGGTGAAAAGAAACAGCATGAAGCTTCCTTCCTCCACTGGACTCTGTCTCCTTGCTCTCAGCTGGAAAGAACTTTAAGTAGGGATCACACAAGAAAATGCTGTTAAAAGATGGGCAGTACTGTATATAAAAATAACTTGGATCTCTCCCCCCCCCCCCCCCATGTCCTTTATCTCCTCCTTTCCATCTCTTTTCACCTTAAAACAAAACAACCCACCCCCCAACTCCGCCCTTGGACTTTAGCCTGAAAGTTTGGGTAGCAGTGAACTGAAAGCATGGGTAAGGGCTTCACTTTGAAAAAAGACTAGTTAAAGTTTAGAAAGTGTTCTATTTTTTCCCTGTAGCCATTTCTTACTTGAATGCCCCATTACTTGGACTCCATTTTTTAAATCTTCATAGTTTTCACTAAAGAATAAAACAAATTTATTTAATCTAGTCTTGTGAATTCATAGTAAGTAAATACTAGAACTGGGAAGGACTTCAAGAGGTCATCAGGTCCAGTCCTCTGACCTCACAACAGGACCAAGCACCATCTAGATCATCCCTGACAGATGCCTAACTAACCTGCTCTTAAATGTCTAGTGATGGAGATTCCACAACCTCTTTAGGCAATTTATTCCAGTGTTTGTTTAACCACTATGTCAATTATGAAGTTTTCCCTGATGTCAAATTTAAACCTCCCTTGTTGCATAGCCTCTGAAGATAGAACAAGAAGCAAAGGGGAACCATTTTTTTCACCCTCCTCCATGTAACACCCTTATAGCAGATTCCAGGTATCCAGCCAATTATGCGACCACCTTATAATAGCCCTGTCATGATCAAGCATGCTGACCAGCACCTGGTAACTAAGGGTATGTTTACACTAGAGCGGTTAATTTGAGTTATCTTAGTTAATTTGAATTAACTATTTTGAATTAACACATCTACACAAACTATTTCGAAATAGCATGTCCATACTGAGTGGATCCTGAACCGAAGTTAAGGCTGGTTGGAGCCAGTGCCAGCAGGGCATCAGGTTAGGACTTAGTGTATGGGGCTGCTGCCTCAGGCTAACTGAGCACCATGCTTAAAGGGACCCTACCCGCACCCTAGACAGACAGTTCTCAGGGTTCCTCGCTTTCTTATCTAGCTTGATGAGGGAGATAGCAAAGCATCCCTGTCTTGAAGTGCCCTGAGTGCCCACACCTGGGACACCACTTGGAGCCAGAGCTGGCCCTGGACATGCCGGTGTGTCTCGTGGGGTCATTGTCATCAGCTTGGCTGCATTTGCATGCGAGGGGGTCCAGCGGGGGGCTGTCAGGATCTAGGAGACCCTGTGGGAGAGCATCCACTGTGAGGAGCTTTCAGAGCCTCTTCGGCCCTTCCCACTGGGGGCTCATGCCCCATTCCTCCCTTACATCCTTCCACTTACCTCTCCCTAGTCCCCTGTTCCTGATGTCAAATAAGATATGTATGTTCAAAAATAGAAACTGGGTTTATTGAACAAAACTGGGGGGAGGGAAATGAACCTCTGGGGAGACTGGGAAAAGGAGGTGGGGGAGGGGAGGAGGAAGCTGGAAGGGGGAGGAAGGGAAGCTCAGGGTTGCGGGGGGTTCACCAGATCTACCTGATTTTCATGCAAACCTGCTCCTGGCTTCACATGTGGCCAGGCTGGCAGCTATCCTGCCAGAGACAACTGTGTTCCTCCATCTAGTGCAGAGATCATGGATGTTGGCAAACATCCCCTACCCCAAACCTGAATAAGGTCCATGATCTCCACTCTGGACCAGGAAAGCATTTGCCTTCTCCAGCCCCTGTCAGGCTCCTGGGAGCTGGCAGACTGCTCTTGGGGAGCAGTGGAGGGCTGGCTGCCAGGGGCTTGCTGGCTCATGTTTTGGGGCCACTGGGTCAGGGGCCCTGGTGGCCACTGCTGGCTCTGGGGCTGGCAGGCTTTGAGCTGGCACAGGCACTGTGGCCAGAGTCTACCCCTTTAATGGCTCCGGGGCTGCGGGAGAGGAGAGGAAGTTTCCCTGGTTGTGCCCAGAGTGGCCACCAGGGCTCTCTGGGAAGGGCTGGGGGCCCCCTATTTTGAATTAAGTGTCTACACAGCACTTAATTAGAAATAGCTATTTTGAATTTGGCATTATCCTCGTAGAATGAGGTTTACCAAATTTGAATTAAGCATGCCGCTATCTTGAATTAATTTCGAAATAGAGGTTTGCATATAGAGGCTATTAAAGTTAATTTGAAATAACAGCTGTTTTGAATTAACTTTGCAGTGTAGACATACACTAAGGGTATGTCTACACTACCACCCTAGTTCGAACAAGGAGTAATGGTACGAGGAAGCCTAGTCCGAATGGCAGTGCCCGGCTTTATGCAAATGAAGCCCGGGAAATTCAAATCCCGGGCTTCATTTGCAGCTCCGGTTGCCTACATTACCACCCTAGTTCGAACTAGGGTGGGAGTGTAGACATACCCTAAGGGGTTAACTAATACCTCCTATACCTCGCCAGGTATTCGATGGTCAGCCAATGACAATGCAGGTAGGAATTTCAAACTGGAAGAAAGGTTTTTCTCTCTTCTGGGCTTGAGGCAGACCAGTCTTTTTCCAAGACTGAGGGAGATTGGAGAAAACAGACTTCTTAATGTGTAAGTAGGGAAAAGTTTAGATAATCCATCAGGTTTTGTTGTTTTCCTTGTTTGGGAGTCTGGAAATTGTGTGTGTGTGTGTGTGTGTGTGTGTGTGTGTGTGCGCGCGCGCGCGCGGTTTTTTTCTTTGTAACTAAGCTTTTGGCCTAGGAACTTGCCCTGTATATATCAGTTGGTGGCTTTTCCCATCTAGCCACTTTAGTATGCTTGCAACTGTAGTTTTGTTTTGATAAAAGTTTGTGGTTTTTTTTAAATTAACTGGTATTGGTTGATCTTTGTGTCCTGCAAGGTTTGTCTGTGTGTAAATGCATGCTTGACTAAGAGGTCAGCTACCATAGACGGCAGCTTGTTTTTCTCTTTTCAGGCCTCTTTGGGGAAAAGAACTTGGAGTACCCCTGGGGTTAGTTTCAAGTGTCTACCCCTGTTTGTGGATTCAAAAACACTTGGTGGCAGCAGATCCCCCAAAATCTGGATATTAGGATTTTGGGGGGAAGTTGTACCAAAGCCTGTAGAGGCAAGGTTTTGGAGTACTCTTGCAGGACCCCATTTCTGCATTCATTGTGTTGTGCCAGAATGGGGAACAGCCTTGATAAGCCTATTGATACCATGTCCCCTGCTTCTCCCTTATCTACAAGGCTTGATATCCTATCAAAGAAAGCTATCAGATTAGCTTGACATGATTTGGTTTTAAAAATCTATTCTGGCTGTTACCTATCTCCTTATCTTCCAGACGTTTGTAGATTAATTCCTTAATTACTTGCTCCATTATCTTCCCTGGCACAGAAGTTAAGCTGACTGGTCTGTAGTTTCCTGGGTTGTTCTTACTTGTCTCTTACAGATGGGCACTATATTTGCCCCTTTTCAGTCTTCTGGAATTGTTTGGGTAACTTTTATGTATTGATTTCCCTACACATATAGAAACACTTCTCTGCCAATTTTTGAGTTTTGGGGTTCGATTTCAACTAAAAAATGTGGCGGTTGTACCCATATGATTTGAAAATAGGGGGGAAAGGTTGTGTAAATCCCTGGAAAGGGAATTTGCCAAGTCTCCCACAGTTTCTAATACTGCAAAGTACATTTTGTGTATTAGGTGTATAAATGAATGGCACCACTTATTCATGCTTCATATGAATTTTATCATTGTTTCTGGTATCTTTACCTGTGCATTAGGCATTGTACAGAAAACTTCAGAAGACTGTCACTGTTCCATGGACTATACAATCCAAACAGGGATGTGATTAACATAGGGCATAACATGCAAGAGATGGCATCAAAGTGATGTATGGCTATGTCATGATTAACATAATGGTTTGTTTTATGGTCTTGTGGACTACATAGGAACTTAATACAAAATTGGAAGTGATCTCTTGGGTTATCAAGTCCGATCCCCTGCTGTCACTGACAACATCGTCCTGGATCTTGATAAATTTATGAAGAAGGTTACATCTAAAATTAAAGTTGCTTCCCTTCCCCCTTACTCCTAGCTCTCAGCTGAGACCTTCTTTGTGTAAGAGCCATCTGAAAGGCAGCACAGAAATGATAGTTGGAGAACAGTGTGCTCATGTCCACATCGCTGGTGCAGAGGAGAGACTTGGAAGGATCATCCAAAAAAGAGACAGAATGGAGGCTATAAAGCTAGAATAAGAAGCTTGAAAAATACAGTAGAAGAAAGAGTAACAGGCATGGAAGTAGAATTGATTGGCAGTTACCCAACCATTTTGTTTTGTCAGAAAACATTTCACCTTTGACAAATTAATTTTTGAAAGACAAATTGAAATATTAGGTGTTTCATAAGATTAAAACAGACTTTGAAATGGAAAACAAATACTCTATTCAAAGAGCAAGAATGTTTCAAACTACTACACTTTAAAAAAAAAAAAAAGTCAAAATTGGAACAACAAAAAGCACCCTGATATGTTTCAACTCCAAATATACATATTTGGGTAATTTCATGGCATGGGAAAATTCCAATTTTTTTAACCAATTAGGAACAGAAAAAAAATTTTAAAAAATATTTACCCCATCCCACCAAACAACAATAACAAATCCAGATCCTGCCCATGGAATTTAATCATGGTGACTGTATTACAGCAAAACTCCAATAGTCCAGCATCCAATTGTACGCCACTCCCGATAGTCCAGCATCAAAATGGCAAGAGCCTAGTGAGTGAGCTTCGGCAAAAAATGAGTCACAAGGCAGCAGTTGAACCAAGCAAAACTGGATGGGATCAAGTCAGTCAGCCACTGGCATTGTGTGACACTGGACAGTGCTTGTGCTACAATAGTTAAAAACAATTTATATACGCTGTGTGTGTGTGTGTGTGTGTGTGTGTAAAATACATAAAACCAGTTTATAGTACCTCCTGATAATCCGGCACCTAGGTCTGATAATCTGGAACCTTTGGGAAGTCTACTGTACATGGATGGAAAAGAACTACTGAGAGTTTTAGGAAGACTATAAAGATAAGTAACATCAAATACATAATTAATCTAGTTGTTCCAACACACAACTATAAAGTAAAGGCTTTAAATTATTTAAGCATGTCATTCTATCATTCTTATTGGTTTTTCAGAATGAGTCAAAATGAAACCTTACCTTTCAATAAAATCAAAATACTTTGATAATTCCCCAGTATTAATTTTCTATGGAAGACTTTGATTTCTGTCAAATCAGCTTGTTGCAAAGGGAAAATATTTTCAGGGAAATTTCAATTAGCAAGTGTCTGGGGTCTTTTGCTGCCCTCCTTCTCAGAGGGAGGGACAGGATGCACTTCTAAGCACCCAAGGTGGTCTCAGGAGATCTGGGGAAGAAAGGGCGGGTGGGCTCTCTGTCTGGACAGTTTGGAACAAGGGGGCAGTTACCCAGTTCAGGAACCAGTCATGTGGAGCCCTGTCAGCAGTATGCTGCTGGTGCAGCTCCCCTAGTGGCCACACTGCAGTATTTCATCCCTCTTCTCTGCTCCCTCTCTTTCCATGTTCTGGAAAACATTCCCATTGAAGGTACTTCCCATTTTTCTAGCACAATGAAACCCTGACCTTTTTTTTTTTTTAAGTTAGGGTAAGAGGAAGCTGCATACCAAATTTTGGTGGCCTTTGCTCTTACCATTTAGGAGGAGTTCTTAAACACACTTGCAGACAAACCGACAGATGGACTCACAGACTCTAATATAGATAGCTAGATGGCTTCACTTTATCAAAACAAAATGTTTCCAAATATTATTTTCCATTCCATTGGAAACTTCTGACTTCATTTTGAATAAGAATGAAAACAACTTTTTGAAAGGTTGAAATTTTTAGAAGAATAACATAGAAACAACCATACTGGGTCAGACCAATGATCCATTTATCCCAGTATCTGCTCTTCCCACAGTGAGCAGTGCAAGGTGCTGCAGAGGGAATGAACAAAACAGGGTAATTAGCCTGTGATTCATCCAATCACTGCTTATGTCAATAGAATTTCCCTTTCCCAACCAGCTGTAATTATGACCCTTAGGTTATGCTACACTACAGAGTTACAGCAACATGGATGCAGTGCTATTAGTGCAGATCCTCTAAGATGGGGTGTGGGATAGAGCTTGCCTATTGATTTACTTCAGTCCCTCTGAGTGGTGATAGTTTGGGGGGGGGGGGGGGGAGAAAAGGAAAGATCCTCTCCCACTGATACAGTCTGTCCACACCAGCACTTTAGGTCAGTAGAACTTGTATTGCTCAGGAGAGTAGTTTATTCACATCCTTGAGAGACTGAACTTACACCATTTAAGCTGTGGTGTGTACTCCGCCTCAGGGAACATACTAAGTATAATAATATGGAAGCAAATTCCCTTTTCTAAAGAGAACAAATATACAGTTAAGTCAAAGTTGAAACTGAGCTTGGATTATACATGTATTCAAAGAATAGTTACAATATTTTCAGTACATATTTCATAATTCTGTTCTTTAGAAAGAGGGAACTGATAACACTAGCTTTATCAAACTATAAAATTTTCTACTGCTTTCACAGATCTAGCCTTGTCCCTCAGTAGATCAAGGTAAAAGTGCTGGAACTGAAGCATGGACATACTAACATTAATTTTTTAAACTTTAAAAAACAATGGTCTGATACCATCGATATGTTTTGTTAGTCTATAAAGTGCTATCATGAGTTTTCGTGGGCACAGACAGGTCATCTGAAGAAGTAGTCTGTGCCCATGACATTGAGTCACCAATGATCTATAAAGTGCTACCAGACCAGTTTTTATTTTTTAAGTTGATCCTGTACAGACTAACATGTGCCTCTAACCTACTATTATCCAGTGGTTATCATTAGACGATTTCATAAGATAATGAAATTGCTAATGTATGACTAACAGGTGTAACAGATGTTTCTTAGTGCCATCTCTTGGTACTGGGACATATTTCTCACTGAAATCAACCCATTCTTCATTATGGTAACGATTAATGAAGGGAAAGAATGTATTGACTGCATGACCTTGTTCTGTTAAGTTCTGTCCATCCCTCACACCTACTGTCTCTCACTCCTTTCATTTTCAGACCTTATCATTTAGTATTCCAGGTATCCGGTTTGATCCATCCTTCAGCTGTCACTAAACTGGCAGATACACTAAGCATTTCTAGATATATATTCTGTGCAGACCGTGCAACAAGATGAGAATCTCACTGGTAGAACTTGGCAAATCATTGATTTGATATAACTCTGTCCTTTCTATTTATAGTTGTTTGCAAAAAATTGAGTTTTTCAAATGTTTGGTGTTTTTTAAAAACATTCAATGACTAATTCCTGGTCTGTAGTTCATTTGGGAACATTTTGATGTATATTAAATGAAAAGTATTTTGATGAGAGACTTAAGGGAAAATTCTTCCCTCCTATAAGACAAGGGTAAATGCCTTTTTAAATTTTTGTTAACTGTGGCATGTGGTTGACTTTATTTGTTTCTGACTTAATTCAAATTGTATTTTATATCCAACCTCTTTGCATAATAAGTGGGCAACAGCAAAACATGATAGCCATTAGGTCTCTTGTTCTGTTTCTGTCGCTAGATTCAAACCTACTACAGTACATTCTTTCATTAAATAACAATCTTTTCTAGGCCTTTAACTCCATGTGCTCTTTCTTGATAGAGATACATGGGAAACAATTTTGTCTATTTCAGAACAGGAATTATTTTTTTTGAGAAAAGAAAATAGAAAAGTCAAAATCTCTCAAATGTATTCATGAACCAGAGTTTAAAAAAAAAAAAATCAATGTATGGTCAGCTGAAGCATGTTCAAGTTCAAAAGTTGAGAACTTTATGAAAACTGACACTTTCCTGAGGAGAAATTTAATGTCGGTGTGAATCAGTGTTTTCCAACAAAACTGTTTAAAAATTTAAATTCTTGAGCTGGTCTCCTAAAATTGAGAACAGAAGCAATAACTAGATCAAAATCTTAAAGGAAATAGCCACTATCAGTTCCAGGCCAACATATCTAGGAATGTAAGTAAACTTCTGTAGCCTGCATCGATCCTTTGGGGCAGGGGCATTGGTAGTTATTGCATTGGTGGGGGAAAAAAATAATAATGGCAGGGAAAGGCACTGTCATTAATGGGTGGGTTGAAAAGGTTTTATCGTATGTAGGAAACATTTTGGCAAAAGACTGGACTTCTGCATTTTATCTTTCAAATTATGAAGTCATGATAGGTTATTGGTTGATAGAGATCCTGGATGTATGCCAGGGTGTACAGCCTTATACTTGACGCATACTTTTAGGTGAGAAATCTGAGGGACTGTCCCATATTGAAATAGCATTAGGGAAGGTTTTGGAACAAATTGATTTAAATAATACTAAGTCACAAGGACTAGATGCTCTTCATCAAAGCATTCTAAGGGTACTCAGATATGTTATTTCACAACTACTAATTTTGCTATGTAACTATTGCTTAAATCTCAAGTACCATTTGATTGGAGGATAGCTAATGTAATGCTGATTCCAGAGATGATCCTGCCAATTACACACTAAGTCTAACTTCAGTATCCGTCAAACTGGTTGGTTGAAACTATACTAAACCACAGGATTACCGGACACACAAATGAACACTCTATCTTGAGGAAGAAACATAGAAATCAGTTTTTTTTAAGAGTTCTTTGAGAGTGTCAAGATTCTGGTAGACAAGGGTGATCCAGCTTATATAATCTACTTAGACTTTCAGGATTTCTTGGTGGAAGTTCCTCGCCAAAGGATCTATAGCAAACTAGTCTGTGATAGGATGAGAGTGAAAATGGAATCAGTAGCTCATTAAGACAGGAATAAATGATCTGCTGTCAAAAGAGCATGGTGCTCAGGGATCTGTTCTGGACCAGTGCATTTCAACAAACTCAATGATCTGAATGAAGGGGAAAATAGGTGGCAAAATTTGCTATAATGCAAAATTACTCAAGATAGTGAAGTCCAAAGCTGACTGTGAAGAGCTACAAAGGGATCTCACAACTGGGTGACAGACAAAATGACAGATGAAATTCAGTGATGATCAGTGCACAGCAATGCACATAATGGCAGGGGGAAAAAGAACCCCAATTATAGATATGAATAATGGGGTCTAGATTAACTGTTACTACTGATTGAAGAGACCTTGGTGTCATCATGGATAGTTTCCTGGAAATATCTGCTCAATGTGCAGCAGATGTAAAAAATGCTAATAATTTTGGGAACCATTAAGAAAGCAAGAGATAATATATCATAAAATATATTGTATACAATTCCATGGTACATCAATATTTTGAATACTTTCTATAGGTCTGATTCCATCTAAAAAACTATATACTAAAACTTAAAAGGGTTGTGTAGAAATGGGCCATAGGGCATACTCCAAATTATGTTTATCTTCCATCTGAGGAAAAACTTAATGACACTCTTCAGATCTTAAAAAAAAAAATGAGTAAGAGGGATAGAAGATCATAAATTATGTGGAGAATGATGGCAAGGCTAACTCAAATTGCCCTATTTTGTTCAATCCCTCTGAAATATCTGGCACCAGTCACTGTGGGATGTCAGGATACTGAGCTAGATGGAACACTGTTCTGACCCAAGATGGCCATTCTCTATATTATGTTCTTTTGCCACCTTTTATTTACAAATGTTTTTTATAGACATTGTAACTATACAAGTAATAATTAATACATTATGTTTGTGTCATTTTTGTACCAGGAGGGAAGGAAGAATTAAAGCACATTCAATACTTTTGGGTAGTTTATTTGTCATTCTAACTGTGACTTCTTTGGCCTCAATAGAATTTCTAAGAATAGAATCAGTTTATGGCAAATACTTATTGAGAGAGGAAAAAGAAGAAAAATTTCTTGGCTTTGTCTACACTGCAGGATTTTTGCGCAAGAAGCTTTTTGCAGAAGAGATCTTTCACACAAACTTCTTGCGGCAAAGCGTGTCCACACCTCAAAAGCGCATCACAAGTGATGTGCTTTTAAGCAAGAAAACATCCACACTGCATGGACACTCTTGTGCAAGACAACTCTGATTGTCATTAACAAATGTCCATCAGAGCCCCTGTGCTTTTTCTGATAAGCTCTTTTTGCACAAGAAACCCCTGCGGAGCATCCACACATGCCTTTTTGTGCAAGAGCTGAAGCACGAAAAGGAATATTTCTCGTGGGGAGAGGAATATCTCTACTGGCAAAAGCCCTGTGTCCTGTCAATTTACTCGTGTGTCTGCACAAAAACGTTCTTGAGGTGTGGACACTCCACCATTTTTGTGCAAAAATGGCTGGTTTTGCACAAAAGCCTTGTAGTATAAACATAGCCCTTGCATTCCAAACTTAAATGCAGAGGCAATATGTCTCTTCATACAAAAATGAAATAAGATATAGCATGGCAAATCAGAAAAACAATGCTCTCTTGAGACAACTAAGACAAACTGATTTAAAAATCCTAATTGACAAAAATAGCTAAGAGAAATATAGTGTTAATATAATTTCAGCTTACATTATTAAAATATTGAGGACTATGGTTTTTATTATGCAACATAAATATTTCATATATGAACAACATCTTGTTTGGAAGAGAGAGATTTCCAGAAAACAGAGCAAGGAAGACCTTTGAGACTCAGTGAAGGCTTAATTTCAATGTGTCTTTGAGCAGCCTAGCAGCACAATAAGTTTTGGATGCTAACTGAGTTACCCAACTATTTCATCAAGCCTAAGGCAAATAAAAAGTAGCACCAACACTCAAATTATCTGTGTGTACTGATAAGCAAAATGCATGATTCAAGCTTGGCTTCTTAAGAAATAAACATTAATATTAAACAGTTACCCCCATCTCCCGCAAATACACACTTTGCATGAAATACTGTGAGTTTGCAAAACAATCTCCTACAACTGACAAGTTTATGGCTGTGGTTGACTAATGAAACAGGAGTGTAGCAATATATTTCTAAAAAATCTCCAATGGTCTAAAAGTACTTTAAAAAAAAAATTAGCACACGTTGTTAAATGAACAGATCAGGGCAAAAAAGTGGGTTTAGTTCTCAAGGGTCCATTAAACCTTTTTCAATTTAATTTGTATATGTTCGCAGTCCACTGAGTTTTGAGATTTGAGGTTTAAAAGTTAAACTTAGCCAACATAGTCAAATTATGCTCAGCTCGGTTTAAAAACCCTACCCAAAAATTCCCCCTCAAACCATATGTTGGCCGAAGTTCTAGTTGAAAATCAACCCAGTCTTACTCAAAACCTGGAGTAACTTTGCTGAAGGGGTCCTACAAGTGTGTTTCCCCAATTTTGTTGATCTGTCTGAAGTGTTTGCAAATTACACAATAAATCCCCCCTTCCCCCCCCCCAGTACAATGAATAAAATGTACTTAATTTAAATAGTGGTGAATATTCAGTAATGGTAATGACCTAAATATTGGAAGTGCTTTCATATGTATTTCTGGGAAAATTGCATTAGTCCTTGACCTTTGCTTACTCATTATTTTGTCTACACATAATTAACACATTCATAATACCACATAAATGCCACTTATTGATATCGTCCCAGGGGCAACTAGTTATCTAGCAGGAACAGGGACACTAACATTTACTGACTCATTTAGCTTCTCTTCCACATTAGCTGAAGAAATCCCTTTGTCAGATCATATAAACATGTATATTAATAGGCAATATTGGCATAAGTATAGCAAAGACAGTGTTTGGAATTCTGTCAGACTTCAGCAACACTAATTTAAAAGTACTGCTAAACAGTGTGTGAGCCAGTACGGTACTTGTGGGATATAATGAGTTGATATTTAGTTTGACTGATGGAGCATACAGGCAGAGGAAGATTTCGCTGAGTTTGTGATCTATCTATTAAGTCCCATATAACTACTGTATTGATCCTGATATCCTTAAAAATCATCTTGACAGGAGAAACCAAAAATGTCACCTGTAGGTAGGTATATAGGGTCATGTCCTCTTTTGGTGTAGATTAGAATAGCTGTAGTAACTTGAGGGTACGTCTAGACTACATTCCTCTGGTGACAGAGGCATGTAGATTAGACTACCCGCATAGGAAAATGAAGCAGCAATTTAAATAATCGCCGCTTCATTTAAATTTAAATGGCTGCTGCGCTAAGCCGATCAGCTGTTTGTCGGCTCAGCGCAGTAGTCTGGACGCTCCGCGGTCGACATCAAAGGTATGCCTGGAAGGTAGACAAATGCCTTTGCACTCCTATCTCTCTCTCTCTCTCTCCCCCCCCATTACCTGCCACCTCTGCCCTCGCTCCCCCTCCCGTGCTCTTCCCCAGGCTTTTATCCTCCTTCTCCCTCGCCTGCGCTTGGTGGGTGATGTCATTTCCCCCCGCCGTCCCTTCCGCCCTTGTCACGCAGGTGACGTCACCTGCTGCGCCCGGCAGGGCATGCTGCCCAGGTGCTTCCCCTGTCCCCTCCTGCTGGGCTCACACACCCGTTGCGCCAGCCCCCTCCCCATGCGTCTCTGCTGGCGCTCATGCCGCCACCTCTGTAGCGGCTCGGGTGCAAGTTTCTCCAGCATCCTGACTCCCCTCCTGCTGGTCACAGTGACGGGGTTGCCTCACCCCATCACACCATGTATACTTTTGACCTTCACAGCATCCCCTAGCAATGAGTTCCAAAGGTTGATCATGCATTGTGACACAAGTATTTCCTTATTTGATTTAAAGCTGCTACACAGTGAAATTAATAGAGAGCAGTATCTCCTTGTGTTATGTGAATAGGAAAATAACATTTTTCTCCACAAATTTATAATTTTATAACCTTTTATCATATCCTTAGTCATCTCTTTTCTAAATTGAGAAAAGTCTTTTTTATTCTCTGAGGCTGTTCCCATATCTAATAACTGTCTGCACTTTTTTCAAGTTCTAATATATCTTTTTTCAGATGGGGTGAGCAGAACTCTGTGCAATCGTCAAGATATGAGCATACCATGGATTTATGTAATGACACTATATTAGCTATCCCTTTCTTAATGTTTTCTAACATTGTTTGCTTGTTTGTTTGTTTGTTTTGTTTGCTTTTGACTGCTGCTGCACGTTGAGCAAATGTTTCCAGTGACCTATCCACAATGAGTCCAGCATTTCTTTCTTGAATGGTAATGGGTAATTTAGAACTCATCATTTTGTGTATATATAGTTGGAATTCTGTTTTTTGACGTGCAGTACTTTGCACTTATTAGCACTGAATTTCATCTGCCGTACTGTTGCTCTGTCACCCAGTTTTGTGGGCTCCCTTTGCAAATCATCAGTCAGCTTTGAACCTAAACTCTCTTGTATAATTTTGTATCTTCACTGTTTATCTCATTTTCCAGGTTCATTTATGAAATAGATGAGGAAGACTGAAAAGGGGAAGGGGATTCTGTTGTTTAGTCACAAATTCATCATTATATTTTAACACTAGTTAGATGATTTCAAGTGTCATAATGGTCCCCAAATTCTCATTTAGATTTTAGGATGGTTGATCCAATCCCACTTATCCCAACAGAAAGACTTTTGTTGACTGCTCTGGGTTTTGGATGACTCCATAGGCTGTCAGGGCAGGGACCTTGTCTTTATATGTGAGTAAATGGAATCACACTGTTGGCATGACACAGAAAACAAATAGCAATAATGATAATAGTCTCCTATACACTGCTCTCTTGCATGCAAAAGCAGCTGACAAGGCTGTGACCTATTCCTTTAAATCAGGAAGCAGGGGGATGATCTTTCTGATCACATTAATTTGTAGGTTTTTAAAACCTACGTGTTTGACAAGGGTAAATAAGAAAGTTTATGCAATACTAATTACACTGTCACTGTAAAGATCACATAATCTTGGACCAGATTGTCCCTTCACTGATTCTCTACCATCACCTTGCGATGAGGGCAGATATGTTGAAAAATGCCTAATCTTCTTGAACATCTTCCATTTTCTTACATCATGTGTCTTGACTATGCTTGGAAATTGCCAGTTACTGACACCGGTGGTTGGCCGTAAGGGCAGCTGAATGGCATTGTGGTGTTAAATGCTCTATGCCTTGCAGAGAGACAGAAGGCATGACTGGAGCCTGTTCTGAACTGATTCAAACCGGTGAGCTGGGCTGGGGTCCTTACATTCATGGGGCACTCCCATCACTGCTGTCAGTGGTGAAGCTGCATCAAGGTTAACAATGGCAAGGGATTTGTGTGAGAGAAGCTGAGTGTAGACATAGCCCTTGTGTCAGAAAGGAATCTCTTCCACTGGTGTAAAGCTAGGGGAAGAGAGGGCATTGTCTACTTTGCTAGAGGATGGGGCACTTTAATGGTGGGGAGGTGACAGCAAAATGGGTCAGTGTCATGACACCAACTCATCCCCAGGGACTGGAAGGGATGGGGAGTTGATAAAGGATAACTCAAGTCAGAGAAGCTGCTTTTCCCTGGACCAGATGGAGCAGTACCCATCTGGGAAGTGGCAAAATACCATGTGCAGACCTTCTGTGGGCACTGTTCTAGCTGCTCTTCTCTCTGGAGACTGGGAAGAAATCTTTCTTCATCACCAGATTGACCAAGGTGGAATGAGGTTTTTCACCTGCCCAGAGGTGAACACCTATTCAAAGGAGGAGGGTGTTGAATAAGAAGGGAGATAGGCTATGATGTCATTACTCATTATGTAAGGTTGGGACAATTGCCCGGTGCTGGTATTCCTTATCTAACCCCCTTTTTCCTCCCTGGGTTACTTGGGAGCAGGCCACACTCACCTGTGTCTCTGGGTGCCTGATGTTTTTAACATAAAAGGAGATCCTGAGTATCCTAGTGGTGAAGTTGTTTAGTTGCTTCAGTCTCTTGCTCCTAAAGGAATATACAATGGTGGTACCTCCACCTGGCTGGCCCTTTACATACTCAATGGTGTGCTTTGGGAGCCTCCAGAAAAAAAATTATTCCAGTAATAATCTGGATCTAATGCCAAGACCACAATTATAAATAATATATCTAATTTAGTTAAAGTTGTGTTAATTCTAATTTAACAACTTAAAGAAACAGGGTTTAACAGATAAGTGGATACCATCAATTAACAAAAGCTTCAGGGGGTAGCCAAGTTAGTCTCTACAGGGTAAACTTAAACAACAAATAGTCTGGTAACACTTTAAAGACTAACAAAACATGTAGATGGTATCATGAGCTTTCGTGGGCCCAGCCCACTTCTTCGATTTGGAGCACCTATGACTAGCACAGCATGGAGACAACCCTCTACCTGCTTCTTTGATAGCACACCTTAACTCCCAATCAAAAACTGTCTCTCAAATGGTTGGGCGGGGGACCAGCACAGGAAAAGTTGGAAGCCCTTGTGAAAGGATCATGGAGTTACCTGCACTGCACACTTTTATCTGTTGAGTAGCTGGCACTCGAGGATCAGAAGCTGGCACTGGGGGGCTTTGGAAGTCAGGGCTTTTTATACTGTGGACAAGCAAATAATTCACAAACTTTTGGTAGACCAGTAAGAAAGAAAGGAAACTTATCTAATTGGCATTTACACTGCCACCATTTATCCCACTCCACAGAGTGAGCTCTTCTGGATTCAGAGCCCCAGATGCCTGCATGGGTGTGCTTGAAGGTCTGCAGCTGGACTGGAGACAGCACTCGACAAGTTGTGTGTGTCAGTCCAAGCTAAGCAGCTAGCTGCAAAATCCTTCTGCCACTGGAACAGGCCCCACCAAATACCAGCAGCTCTGGTTCACTGGGAAGATCACTCAGGCTCTTTGGACTCAGAGTCAGTTTGTCTTCTGTGCTCTGTGCCAGGCGGCACTTTCCCAAAGAGCCACAGTTACACATACTACCTTCTATGCAGGGTTATACAGGTCCTCCCAGCCACCGCCAAACTCTCTTCCCTCCAGGGACGATCACCAATAGCCTCTGAAACAGCCTGCTAGATCCAAGCACCAGCAGGCTCTAGCTTCAATACAATAGTGTCTGGCCTGGAAAAGGCTCCATACAAGCAATGTGTCTGCTCTCTCCATAATGCAGCCCAACAACTCTCCTTCTCTCCCTTCCTGGAAGCGCAAGAATATCCCTCCTTTTTCCGAAGGGCTCATGAAAGTTGTAGTCTCTAGGGCTAGTTTGCAGCACACAGGATCCTCCCAGTAAGTCAGAGGCTCCTGTAGTAAAAGGGAGCCTGCACTTAGGGAAGGGATACAGTGACCAGATCGGTGGCTTGGTAGAGGAATTTAAGGAGTGGTTTTAAAAAGGGGGCAGTGAAGAAGGATTTGGAGTACCTATGACTAGCATGGCAGGAGACCACCCTCTACTTGCTGCTTTGATAGCATACCTTATCTCTCATTCAAGAACAGGGTCTCATTGGCTGGGGACCAGCACAGGAAAAAAAGTTGGAAGCCCTTGTGAAGATAGTGAAAAGATCACGGAGTTAACTGCACTGTACATGAGTAGCCCTCTAAGTTGCTGTCTGATTAAATCATATCCAGTGTCACTTGTCCTTTCAGTACAGCAAGATAAGAAATAGAGTTGGCTCTTCTTCCATTTAATAAATCACTTCAATGTTGAATTTTGTTGCATATTGTTCAAACACTTTTTCCTGGGTTCCTTTTGGAGGCCTAGCAGCAACTGAATCAGTCCCATGTCCAAGCAATATAGTATATTGACAAGATATCATTGTGCAAGTTTCATTCATGAGCTGAGGGATTTATGCATTGCTTCCATTAAAGCCATACTACCTAGCTTTTTGTTATTAGAAACCACAGCCATTTGCATCTCAATGGCATGAACAGTTTAATTCCAGGAATACAGTCAATTGTATACCTTAAATTGTTGTTCATTGTTTAATTTACTTGCATTAGTATTTATCCCTCTGCCAGACTATCATTAAGCCACATTAACCTTTCGTTTTCTTTCTGTTCTGGCAGTACCCCTGGTGAACTGCTGGTGTTTTTAATGCAAAATGCCACTGCCCGGTGACTTCCCAGGAGGACAATATTCTTTTCACATAATTCCTCCTAATTACTGGCAACATTTTTTTTGTAAATTATATGGCATATTTTTGTCATTCTAATGAGTATAATCAAGTCAAGTATAACAATTGTATATAAACCAAGACTTTTCCCCCCTCAGGTCACTGTCTGTATAACCAATAGAATAAAGCAAATGAGAGAAACAGAGGGCATAAGAGCAATAACTGAATGAAGCTTTTACCCTCATCACAAAGGGATTTGCTAGGCTGCAGTAGCTTCTCCTGCATTCCACTCTCCTAAAGCATTGCTCATAATTTGTCTCTTGCTATCTGCCTCTATATCTTTTCAGAATCCATGAAGTGCACGTGTACCTCCTTGGCATGGTCCCAGTTGTTTTCAAGGACCTGCTTTTAAGATAAAATCAGGCCTGTAATGCTCTAACCTTCACACAAAAAGCATACTGCTTTTTCAGAAAAGTGATGCTTGTCAGCGATGAGCTTCTATATTTTCCATTACTGTAGACTTTCCAAAGATTTTAGCATGATTTCCTGATAGCTGGCAATCTCTAGAATCACTTCTTTAAAAATAAGTTGCTCTGAAAGGCACCTTTCCCTGCAATAACTGCCTAGTAGTTTGTTACTGTAAAGCATCATTCACTCAGGAAGTAGAGTGGTTCAGTGCAACGGTTCCCAACCACTAGGCTGCAGACCAGCGCTGGGCCACAAACCGCTGGCTGCAGCGGCTCTGGGGACTGGGGCTCGGGGGCATGGTGTGGAGGGAGGGTTTGGTAGCAGCAGGAGGTGCGGAGCCAGGTAAGAAACCTTCATCTCCTCCTGGCCAGACCCCCCCCCCCTCCTCCCCACAGTCCACTCCTGCACCCAACTTCCCAGCCAGATGCTGCACTCCCGCCTGCTCTTGCACCCATTTTGTTGTCATGCGTGGATGGCTGGTGGCCTGCTGAAAGGTTTGAATTGGGTAGGGTGGACCTTGGGCTAAAATGTTTGAAAACCACTAACCTAGCCTAATGAGTAACTGATCTCCCTTGAGACCTCTGAGAGAGACCCATCACACAACAAATAAAAGGTTAATTTTGAAAATTGGTTTTAGATTCAACTAAGGTAGACAGTGGTGCATCTTGGAGTATCAGACAGCTAGACTAATTTTGTTTTCTGTAATTACATTAGAAACATATTTTCTGTAGATGATTCCCATGTTGTGGAATTAGCTAGCTACTTGACCCTGAATTTCTATAAATAATGTTATTAGGTGGCAAGGATGTGGAAGGATTATTTTTGAAAGACCTATGAATGACTCTACTATCCCTTTAAGGAACGGGTTGGGGCCTTTGCTGAGGACAGCCTGTGTAATCAAGGAGGTCCTGTGCTAGGACTGAGCTTCATAAAGAAGAAAAGGAAGATGAGGGAGGGAAGGAGTAGAAATCTGTTAGGCTGCTGTGGTTTCTCTTAGGCTTCAGGAGATTAGCCTAGTCAGACTCCGAGACTTGGTGTTATGGATCTTAAGTCTGGGGATTCTGAACCAGGGTCTTGAGGTGAGAAACTTATCAACTGTTTACTTTAATTGCTCCATTGCTAGAGGATTATGAAAGACGATCTGCTATTTTCTTCATGTGTGTTTGACTTCTTTTCCTGGGCTTATAAAGTGAATCAGTTGCTGCCTCACTTGAGGGAAAATTAAGATGAGGCTCCCTCACAGTGCAACACCAAATCACAACAGGGTGCATGGAGATGCCCCCACACCTTTTCAGGCTCATTATTTTGAAATTCTCATGTGGCTGCTTGCTACATATAAACTGCTGCAAATCTATCCACTCTCTGACCTTCAAGTTCATTAATTAGGCATGAGTAATGTCTTTAAGATTATCTGATGTCCACATAACTTTTTTCCTCTCATTACCGAAACACCTGTTAAAATACACGTACAGTTAACATTGCTCTTAGACTTCATTGGGGCTAACTAACTGTAAAAGGTCTCCATTTTAGTTCCAGTAATTTCAGGCTCCATGTGAACCCTGGTCAATAAACTTTTTCTCCCCTCAAAAGTGTTTGCTTGATATGCAGAAGGCAGTTGCTCTGTCATCACCATTCAGCCTTTTCTTTCATTTGTGCAATGTCTGCAAGTAGAATGGAAAAAAATATCCCCTTACTTACCTTGAAATTGTCTGAAATCTCCTTTCTCAGGTTCTCAGTTCTGTTTAATATCACAAGTCAGGTGAATAGCTAGAAAAATAGCCAAACCCATTTAGACCCTTTTGTTTTGATTCCTGTCACTGAATGATTTCAGATATTTTCGTATCTCACCATGACAGAGATCAATTCCTGTTTTTATTTGATATTTTTGTCTCCCAAGAAAATAATAGACTCTGCAGATGAAAAATGACTCAAAGTTCCTTTTTTTAAAAAAAAGTATATCTTACCTGTATACAAATATATTGTAAACTGAATAATCCTACAGTGAGTTCAGCTGCGAGTAAGTTTAAAAAAAAAAAAAACTACTGAAAAGCACAGGAAAGCATACGTTTCCTAGTAGTGCTTGCCACTGGAAACACAAATATGTGGTCCATTCCCATTTATATAATAAGTCAGTTCAGTTCTGCTGTCTTAAAGGTATCCTGAATAAATAAGGTTGGAGCCAGTGCCTACGTTATTACAGCCCTCCTATTCCTATCCACTACTGACAGGCCCGTCCAAAGAGTTTGCAGGGGCCAAGGTGCCATGTTGTGGTTGGCTGCACTGTGTGGCCGGGCGGTTCCCAGCCAGGGCAGCGAGTGAGCAGCCAGATTGGCAACTGTCTTGCTCACCTTGCCCTAAGGCTGGGCCTGACAACTGATGGGATAACAAGTAAAGAATGCCATACATGTTAATGATCCTGCCTGTACACCATCCCTCAGAGGACTATTGTACAGCCTTCCCATGATGGATGCCATTAGAATCATAAAATACTAGGACTGGAAGGGACCTCGAGAGGTCATCGAGTCCAGTCCCCTACCCCCATGGCAGGATCAACTACTATCTAGACCATCCCTGATAGACATTTATCTAACCTACTCTTAAATATCTCCAGAGATGGGGATTCCACAACCTCCCTGGGCAATTTATTCCAGTGTTTAACAACCCTGACAGTTAGGAACTTTTTCCTAATGTCCAACCTAAACCTCCCTTGCTGCAGTCGCGCCCATTAGGAGTGACTGCAGTGTGAAATATCTCTACATGTTGGTAAAAGACCACATTATTGTTTGGAAGCTCCCTCAAAAGCCATGCCTGTCATCACTCAGCTTTGACCTTTTTGAATCCGGACAAAAATAAGGTCAGTTGGGTACAGCATGAGGGTTCCATCAAATAGTTCAGTCAGACTCCTAACAAGCTTTACAATCATGCATGTTTAACCTTCGGGTTACATGCGCTTGCTAGTTAAATGACCTACAAATCAGGGTACTGCCACTTCCTTCTTTGTGACTGAACAACACATCCCCCGCAGATTTCTCAGTCTCCCTCTCCACTTTCATCTCACTCACATATACAGTCCCTTCCTGAGCGCATATGCTACTGCTCCTTTCAATTTGGTCTGTAATGGCTCTGTTGTCTTTTCCTTTCTTTCTACTTAAAACACACCCTTCACAAGATCTATTCACATTAATACCGTCTCCCCATTGGGAGACTTCTTACGCTGATGTATCAATCTAAAATACCCTGCTCTTTGTATGCAGGGAATACGATGGTTGTCACTATTGCCCCATATTACTATGCATATGAGGTAGGGATTGCTTGTGGCTTACACACTCTATGCAAAGGCACACTGTGTTGCATGCACCGTAGCCTGGAAATGCTGTAATTATCATGAAATTGACATTATGAGTAATGTTGTTCAAGCTAAAGAAATACCTTCTGTGCACTTTGAAGTGGGTTCTGCTCAGAAGTGAGATGTTTACACAGTTGTGTAAGAGAGACGTGTTTAGCCTTGCAAAGCCAGCACCGCTACAGGACAGTGAACTGAATTCTTTTATATAGCATATCAGCACAGTTGTGGGCTAAGTTTTACATTAGGCTATATCTACACTTGTGACGTAGTGGGGGTACTTGCTGGGCTGTGGTGACCCCTGCTGTCTGGAGCAAGACCCAGCAGGGAAAGCCTCACTAGGCAAAGGTGCCAAACTTGTTGAACCAGTGGCCAGACACCCCCCATGGAGAGGAACAAAGGGAGGTGGAATGCTGCCCTGGCTGGGGGGCAGGGCTGGTAGAGGGTTAGTTAGTTCCTGGCTGGAAGGCAGGGAATAAGGAGCTGGGTAGGGGGCTGGGGCTCCCCTATCTCAAGGGGGGGCACTGAGGCCTCTTAGCCCCAGTTCCTGTAACCAGATTACATCTGTGCTGTGCTGAGCTGGAGGAGCAATAAACCACCCTCAATTCCACTGGCTGGTGCAGTCTGTTTGTGCCATTGCGGGGTGCAGGAGATGGGGAACCCCCAACATGCCGTCACAACACTACAAGGTTTTTTGCACAAAAACAGCTGTTTTTGCACAAAAACCGGCAGAACAGCCACACCTCAAGCACGTTTTTGTGCAAGAAAATCGACAGAACAGAGGGCTTTTGCTGGTAGGGTTATTCCTTTTTGTGCTAAAGCTCTTGTGCAAAAAGGCAGGTGTGGATGCTCCGGAGGGGTTTTTGTGCAAGAAACCCCTATTGGAAAAAGCACAGGAGCTCTGATGGCCATTCTGTGAATGGCCATCAGAGCTTTCATGCACAAGAGTGTCCATGCAGTGTGGATGCTCTCTAGCTCAAAAGCACATAATTTTTGCCATGTGCTTTGAGGTCTGGATGCATTTTTTGCCAAGAAATGTTTGCGCAAGAACTCTTCTGCAAATGGCTTCTTGTGGAAAAACCCTGCAGTGTAGACACAACCTCTGTGTTGATAATGTCAGTGTCAGAACCAGTTCTTACCATGGCTTCAGGAGCATCAGCTAAGTCTGCAGGGCTGGCAACTTGATTCATCAGATTTCTTCTAGGATTCACTGACAGATAATAAACATACATGCCTTGGCTGTGCTGTTTTGATAGAATGCTAGAAAACTTATCCGGCACTGGCCTGGAGTGGTGGGGGTCGGGCAGTCTACTCACTGGTTTCTCCCAGAGGCTGGCCTGAGGTGACTAGTGTTGTGTGGTACTGTGGCCTGGAGGTGGCCTGGTGTGGTAGGGGCTGCACAGCAGCTATCAACTGCGCCCCAGGGCAAGCTGGGGGTAGCAGGGCTATGCTGCCAAACAGTGGCTGCTTCCCAGGGCTGGAGTGCTTGCTGCCCCCCTGTGGTCATTCATGAATAAAATTATCCCTCCTATCACACCCCTCCATTTCCATTTGATGCAAAACAATCACATTCCACATAGATCTCGTTGCTTTGGCACAATCAAACTTTTGGTGCTTTAAATTATGGTAAGAGGAAGCTGCATATAAAGTTTGCTGGTCCTACCTCTTACCATTTAGGAGCAGTTCTTGAACAAACACACTCAGAAGGCCAGACAGACAGATGCACAAACTCCCTAAAGTATATAGTAGATCTCTTTGAATTGTATCTCTACTCTGAGGATTTTAGGGTGGCTTTCCATTTTTATTCTTTTTATGTTTGGATTTGGGGAGACAAGTTGCAAGATGCAATCTATTGGTACCTGTGAAATAATTATATGCACAGGAATTTTCATTCAAAATGTTGAACTAGAAGATTTACCCGGTGTTGATTCGGTACTAAACTCAATTTTTTTTTTTTTTTGGTTTTTGGAAAATAAAATGAACATGCTACATTAAATTGTTGCTTGGGAGGAGGCTGGAGATGAGGGGTTCAATATGCAGGATCTTCCGGAGAAAGAGGACTACCCCAGCCCTCTCTTATTGTGCAGGTTGGAGCCAGGTAAGAAGCTCCTCTGCATGGTCACTGCAGTTCCAGTGGGCACAGCTGAGGGAGGAGTGCATGTTCCCCAGCTGGGGAAGGTCCAGGTTTGATTGCTCTTTGCGCTCCTCAGCCAGCATAAGGAATGCAGAAAATTGTGTACTTCTCCCTTGCTCCCTGACAAAGGGGAACAGCCAGCACTGTTCCTGTAAGAATCTGGCGGGGTAGCTTCAGCCTTTCCCCTCCCTGAAGGGTACTTGTGGGTGAGAGGCTTGGTTCTGGGGCAGTCCTTGGTTCTGGGGAGATGTGTCTCCAGCCAGCCCCTTTCACCTGCCTGGTTATTTTGTCTTTCCTGAATGGTTTTATGAAAAGCAACCTCATTCCAGCAACATCCCATTTTCCTGGCCCAACCAAAGGTGATGAAAGTCAGTCAGGATAAGTGAAAATTGTTCAAATTCAATGGCAAACAATTTTGAAGAGTTAAGTGGTCAAATTTTTTTAGATAGAGTTGAATGCTAGCAAATGTCTTTGTTAACATGGATGTCAAATTTTAGCAAAAGAGATGCCTAATCTAAACTATGTAATTCGTAGTGCAATAAAGAAGCCAGAGAAAAAATAATCCACGAAGCACCAGTAATAAATTGATTTTAGACCCTCAGTGCATACTGAATTAGTGTTTTTAAGTGTACAGCAAGGAAACACAAAAACATGTATTACTATGCACTGGACTCAATATGATAGATCTTTAACTGCATCACACTGAGGTAAACACCTGTGAACCATTCCATTTTTATAGAAACTCCATACAGTTGAATAGAATTATCACCCCAGTACAAAGATTCTTGAATTCTCAAGTCCATCCCAGAGCAATGATTTAAATGAAGAAAAACCAAAATTATTTCAGGTAAGGACTTGAGCAATGCTGTGTAAATACTCTATTAAATTCATAAAAAAATGAAGTTTTTGTTCTTTGTACGGTACCTAGCACAATGAGCTCCATAACTAGGGATTGTAGATGCTATACAAATAATAAAAGGTAGTAATACTTAAAGTCTAATTGCCATGATTGAGGATTACCAACACATTATATGATATTGCTCACTACTTAAATACGGCAGTATATTGCTTTATCATATTCATTCAGGAATCATACATAAATATCACTTAATACACTATTTAATACAGACATATTTTTAAGGCAAGATGCATACCCTAGGTAAACTGTATCTTAAAATCCTAGTGATGACTGTGCTGGAAGTTCCTAGATATAAGGAAAAAAATGTTCAGATCATAGAAACTGAACAAATTCAGAGATGCATACAACACATACTAGCTTTCATGTCATCCAAAAAGCAACACCACACAGGCATGGATCCAGTAATAAGATCTATGCTCAACATAGGCACTAATAAAAGAAGAAATAAACATCATTACAAGGTCAATGTAGCTAAATTGGTATCCTCACTGTATTATAACAAAGTAATGAGAAACACCTTCAGCTTCAAACAGAAGTCAATAGAACATCAGCAAGCGGCTACTGCAGGCATCCTTTATCTAGCAAGGATCTGACACAACATGCAGACATTCAGGAATCACGCAAACACAAAGAAATGTTTAAAAAGAGGACAAACCACTGCTAGTAAGCAGCAAAAACAACCATTCACATTTTTTAGGTATAGATTGCATTTCTTTTTTTACTGCACGCTGGAGAAATAATGAAAGAAATACAGGTCAAAGCAGCATGTTTGAGGCATAACATTGTAGACAATTGGCTGATCGCTGTAGATGGCCACACAAGTGAAATGAAATTGAGTGCTGGATAAAGGAATCTGAAATGAAAGTTAAAGACAAGGTTGCAGAAATTTCTCTCTAAACCAAATTGTAAGTCACCTGTTGCCAGCAGCACCAAGAATATAACAAATAATGACAGAAATTATGCAGAATAATTATGGTCTAAATAATATAAAAGTGTAAACAAAAAAAATGCCATCCTTCCCCTTGGTTTCACCCCAATAAAGGGTGTGAGCTGTCATGTTTAATGCACAATGCAATGATGTATTGAAATAAAGATAAGTGATTAACTATGCATTATACTTAACATCTACCATAGTACTCAAAGTGTAATCACCCTAATTTGCAATTGTAAATCTCCTATCAATTAATTTACACCGCACAAGTAACCATCTGATTATCTTTTTACATAGCTGTATTTACACAGTAATTAAACGCTAAGTAATTAGCATGTAATTGCACATACTTATTTGCACCTTGTAAAGGGAATGGTGTATTTATGCATCATTAAATATTTGGATTTAAAGGAGCTACCCACAAATCTTTCACCCATCTTCTTCACCACACTTTCTGTCAAATGGTGGCTGTGCCAAGATTTTCACTACGAATTTTTTTTTTTGGGTGGGGAAAAGTGTGCAACTTGAGTACCCTTTAAATTCAGGGCCCTTCAGCATCTCAAGATGGGCAGCAAAAACATCAAGGTACCCAAAATCACTGTTCATGCATGAACACTTTAGCCTGAAACTTTATACCATTTTAAAATAATGGCCATCCCTCCATGCCATCCATCCCCTGCCTAAAGGAAAGCAAGAGAGAAACTGCTAGATCTGTTTTGATAGAATTATCAGTGCATCATATAAGGATACATTGAGACGATTACCTCTGTTCTTAGCATGGATAAATGTTTTCAGTGTAGCATCTTTAAACAAAAGCATTACCCATTAAGATACCAGCTAAGGGCACACTCTATGGATGTCACCAAAGGTAATGGTGGCTTTTATGTCAAGTGTTTCTAATGGGAATTTTATTCCCCTCACGCTGCTGTTCCTTTTTGTTTGGTCTAAAATTATTCTGATAAGACTTTTAAACAAACACAATGTGGCCTATGCAGAAAAATGGGGCTGGAGCATAGTTCTGTCAGTATAGAGACTATTATGTGTAATTCTGTTATATCCTGTGAAGTTGGCGGGGGCACTGAGTGGGGCAGATTGGCCTATGAACAACAGGGAAGGGTCAACTAAAGTCAGGAGAGGCAACTGATCCCCTTCCACACTAGCAATTTCTGCCATTGCTCTGCTACACCCCAGGACATGGTACCCTTGTAAAATAAATTAGCACTGGCCAATAATTATCACAATGCTGCATCTAAGGTCCACTTAATTACTCCTTATGCTTAGAATAGGGAGGATCTCTGGTAATACCTGGTAAATATTGGCTTTGGAGCTAGATTTCCCTTACCGTGTCATCCTCAAGTTGCTGAGTACCTTCTTTTTTCCCATTGACTTCACTGCGAGTTCTTCCAGCAGAATTTATGCTAATGAGATTCATTAGCATAAGTTGTGATCTCATTAGCATATTTTCTGCCATTTCTTTTTGCGCAAGGGATTTTTGCGCAAAAAGAAGCAGTGTGGATGGGTTTTTTTTGCGCAGTTCCCCCATTGTGCACAAGATCCTTATGGATCCATAAGGATCTTGCACAACACGGGGGGTTGCGCAAAAAAAACCCGTTTACACTGTTTCTTTTTGTGTAAAAGCTCCTTGTGCAAAAAGAAATGGCAGGAAATATGCTAATGAGGGACTCTGCTGGAAGAACTCTCAGTGAAGATGAAGCCGAAGAGTCAATACCCTGAAGCCCATATCCTGACTCTCCCCATAACTAAAGGCCAGTTTAGATTAGGACAGGCAAACTCAATGAAGTTTAAGGTATTGAGAGAATATTTAGGATTAACAAAATGAGTGGCATGGAGCGCTACAGGATGATATTAATATTAGCATAGCCAAATTTCCTACCAGGCTGGAGTTTTGTAATACACAATTTTTCCTCTACTCTGCTGTTTTGAATCCCAGTGTATTTACTGAGGAATTTGTTCCCTATTCCTCAAAGATCATTTATATGAAAGAAAATCTTTGTCAGCCTCTTTTTGTTCCTTTTATCCCAGCAACACAATTTCACTGATCCCTGCCAGGCTTCCATTGTCTGGAAATCTAGGAAAGTATAGCAATTTTCTCATTATTTATAGAAATGCTATGAAAGGCACCAATACATACGCTCTAGGTTCCTTAGATGTAACTCGAAAATACATCTTAAATGCAGCAATATCCTACCACCAGCCAAAGTTTTTTCAAACTCAAATCATCTGCCCTATCCAGCAGTTCCCATCATGGGAACTGAATGTATTGTTGATAATGCTTGCAATTTCATAGCAAATCTTGAAATAATTGTCTTTTCCTAAAATTCCAGCAACTAGAAGCAAGAAACTGTGACACAATCTGTTTTCATTTGTTAAAAAAGGAAGTTACTAGCCCTCATATTTATACTAGAAAAGCATGAATATGTGTAAAGAGTATAGCTCTGAGACAGAAGGCAAATGAAAAGAGCCTCAAATGATTATTTTGTTATCTTTATTTTTAAGCCGATCTCATAATCACTGGGGACCTAGCTATGATTTTGAAGTGATTAATGCTAGGAATATCAAACAGGAGTTTGACTAGAAAGTAAACTTACATTTATGCAGGCCAAATGGAATGCTCCATTTTTAATCCCAAACGTTTAAGTCAATCCCAAATTGAACAGAACACATTGCCCTGCCCTATTTCAAATAGCTTCCCCATATGTCCTTTTACATGTGTTCTCTCTCTTTCATTTTCATACATATAGAAAAATCACTTGTAGCAAGCAGCTGCATTAGTACACATAAAGCATAGAGGGACAAGGTGGGTGAGGTAATATCTTTGTGGGCCAAATTCTGTTGGTGACAGAGTTACACATAGCTCTTCTGGACTGAGAGGTCCTGAGAATGTCACAGCTAAATAAAAGAGTGAACTGGCAGTTTCGTACAAGAATTAGCACGTATTCTAAGGCCTTTATACATAACCAGAATACATGTGTCACTGGGCAGGGGGAGGGAATGCAGAGGTCTTTTAGAGGGTACATCAACTCAGCTAGATATTTGCCTAGTTTTACACCAGGCTGCATAAAAAACACTAGCAACGTTATTGCCAACTAAAATTTCATATAGACAATAACTTGTTTATACTGCCCTATATACTTTACACTGAAATGTAAGTATATTTCTATTCCAGTTGATTGATTTTTATAATGATATGGTAAAAATGAGAACATAAGCAATTTTTCAGAAACAGTCTGCTGTGACACTTTTGAATTTTTGTGTCACATTTTGTAAGCAAGTAGTTTTTAGGGGAGATGAAACTTAGGGGTGGGCAGGGCAAACCGGACTCCTGAAAGAGGTGCAATGGTCTGAAATGGCTGGGTGTTACTGTTCTAAAGGACCTTTCCAAGTGAAGTGGTCCATTAACACTCTTGTATTCGTAGGATTAAAAGGGCAGATAGTGGATTATGGATTATTGCAATAAAGCATATATATCCAGACTCTTTAAGACCATTTTAGTGTATAGAAAAGTTATGAATTTAAACTCCTAGGCACATCTTTGGAAGATGTTGTTCAGGTTTACTTTGAAGATAAGAACTGTTATTTCAGAAACAAGTGGTCTCTTTGTGAAAAGTGTTCACCCACAGGTAATATGTTGTTTGTGTCCTTTTATCATTTTCCTATGAATTCATTTGAGGGCACAGTGGAAGTCTGGTTGCACCCACCGGCTACATCTAGACTAGCATGATTTTCTGCAAATGCTTTTAAAGGAAAAGTTTTTCCGTTAAAAGCATTTGTGGAAAAGAGCGTCTAGATTGGCACGGACGCTTTTCCGCAAAAGCACATTTTGCGGAAAAGTGTCCGTGCCAATCTAGATGCAGTTTTGCACAAGAAAGCCCCGATCGCCGTTTTCGCCATCGGGGCTTTTTTCGCACAAAATAGTTTTTAGCTGTCTACACTGGCCCTCTTGCACAAAAACATTTCCGGAAAAGGACTTTTGCCCGAAAGGGAACGTCAAAGCATTTGTGCAAGAAGCACTGATTTCAGACAGTAGAACATCAGTGCTTTTGCACAAAATCAAGCAGCCAGTGTAGAGAGCTGGCAAGTTTTTGCACAAAAGCAGTTGCTTTTGTGGAAAAACTTGCCAGTCTAAACGCAGCCACCTTGTTGTGGTTGGGGCATTTAGTGCACTGGTTGTGGTACAACCATTTACCTACAACATACACAATAATATTTTGTGTGTGTGTTTCAGTATATACAGTATACTGATATTATATTTTATATATACTATGCCCTATGTACAGCTAGGAACACTGTAGGATTTTTTTGTTTTCCCCCAAAATTTATATATTTCGGCGAGAATCTATGGCATCAGTTGTGCTGTGAGAATAGAACATATTTTTACATAGCCAGTCATTGTACAGTAGCCACAACAAATCTGTTCTAATAAAAATGAATGTTTGGAGAAACAAGGTAATTAACCAACTGGCTATTTTGCCATTGAAAGCTGCAATCAAGTGAGTAGCATTGCTGATACCATATCAAATACTACACCAAACTGTCAGACCTCCTCATGCATATGTTTATGCAGGCAACAGCCAACTATGATGCTCTTTCTAATTTCACTAGGAAGCTACAACTTATAATACAAGCATTAGGGATCACTCTAAATGAAGCCTGTGAGGCTCACCACATTATCCACAGCCATCCTCCTTTCCATATATATTTCCTTTTTTGGAGATCAAAGGGCCACAGCTGTATAACAATACACTATAGTTAACATAAACATGCCATTTTATTCTCATGGGTTCGGAAGTGTAACTTACACATTAAATAAAACACACAAATATCGGCAGTCGGGTTGTAGCTGGGTAGCAAATGACCAAAATAAATGTAAGTTCTTCCTTTCTCTGACTTTAAGGGCACATCCACACTACGCAGACGATTGATACTGCTGTGGTCGATCTACCCTCTAAATCAAACACAAAGGCTATGTCTACACTACCCCCGTTTTGCGCAAAAAATATGCAACTGAGGCAAAGCATGGAAAATTGCCGCACCCCATTTGCATAATTAATGAGGCTCTGTTTTTGTGCAAGAGGCTTTTGCGCAAAAAGGAGCGGTCTACACAGCTCTGTTTTTGCACAAAAACCCCCTCTTGTGCAAGAGCAATTAAGAACATAAAAATGGCCATACTGGGTCAGACCAAAGGTCCATCTAGACCAGTAGCCTGTCTGCTGACAGTGGCCAGTGTCAGGTTCCCCAGAGGGGATGGACCGAAGACAATGATCAAGAAATTTGTCTCCTGCCATCCTTTTCCAGCCTCTGACAAACAGAGGCCAGGGACACCATTTCTATCTCCTGGCTAATAGCCTTATATGGACCTAACCTCCATGAAATTATCTAGCTTCTCTTTAAACTCTGTTTTCGTCCTAGCCTTCACAGCCTCCTCTGGCAAGGAGTTCCACAGGTTGACTATGCACTGTGTGAAGAAGAACTTTCTTTTATTAATTTTAAATCTGCTATCCATTAACTTCATTTGGTGTCCTCTAGTTCTTCTATTATGGGAACTAATAAATAACTTTTCTTTATTCACCCTCTCCACAACACTCATGATTTTATATACCTCTGTCATATCCCCCCTCAGTCTCCTCTCTTCTAAACTGAAAAGTTCTAGTCTCTTTAACCTCTCTTCATATGGGACCAAACCCCTAATCATTTTAGTTGCTCTTTTCTGAACCTTTTCCAAGGCCAAAATATCTCTTTTGAGGTGAGGAGACCACATTTGTACACAGTATCCAGATGTGGGAGTACCATAATTTTATATAGGGGCAGTAAGATATTCTGTGTCTTATTTTCTAACCCTGTCTTAATAATTCCTAACATCCTATTTGCCTTTTTGACCACCGCTGCACACTGTGTGGAAGTTTTCAGAGAACTATCCACAATAACTCCAAGATCTCTTTCCTGATTTGTTGTAGCCAAATTAGCCCCCATCATACTGTACGTATAGTTGGGGTTATTTTTTCCAACGTGCATTACTTTACACTTATCCACATTAAATTTCATTTGCCATTTTGTTGCCCAATCACTCAGTTTGGTGAGATCTTTTTGAAGTTCTTCACAGTCTGCTTCTGTTTTGACTATCTTAAACAGTAACATCCGCAAACTTTACTACCTCACTGCTTGCCCCTTTCTCCAAATCATTTATGAATAAGTTGAACAGGATTGGTCCCAGGACTGACCCATGGGGGACACCACCATTCTTTCACATTTTTTTTTGAGGAAGAATGGCTCTTGAGCAAAAATGAAGCCTCATTAATTATGCAAATGCGGTGCAGTGATATTCCACGCTTTGCCTCATTTGCATATATTTGCGCAAAATAGGGCAGTGTAGACTTAGCCAGAGGGAGACCCCATCAGTGCTGATACTCCTGCTTTTCATGAGTATTAAGGGGAGCCAGTGGGAGTGTTTGCTCCCATCAGCCTCCTGCTGTGTGGATAGCGTGGAAACACAATGTGAGATACGTCGACTCCAGCTATGAAATTTACATAGCTGGAGTTGCGTAAATTACTTTGACTTTCCTCTGTAGTGTAGACCAGGCTGAAGCATGCCCCAAAATTCCTCATGCCTATTCTGTGGAACATGTTACAGTTCCCTCCTCAAGAGGTAACATGGTTATTTGGAGAGCTGCTTCTCCTATCTTCCTCTAATGTCCTGTGGGGTCCATGCACATATAAGGAGATGATTGAGAGTTTTTCCATAATAAAAAAAAAGTTCCTGAAACTGCACATGATATATTGTTGCCACTTAAACTAAAATTTTGTAAATGAAACTTTTTTTTTACTGTACACTTGCTCCTGGGCTATACAGCTGTGTGGGGTTGGATGTGAAGTTCTTCTGTGCACACCTGAAATGGAATTTCATGTTGTGTCAAGGGGATCAAAACCTAGTGAAGCAAGGTGTTCTAATTTGTGGAGTATGCATTGGGATAGATTGAGATACATGGTTTAGAATCCTAACAAGGCTGAATCCCCTCAGTGCTTCATCTTTCAAAAGAAAATGAAATTAACAAGGAATTTACTCTGTGGGTAACTTTCAGCTTAGACCTTAAAGAATGTGGTCATGTCTGATAGACAGAAATATTAGAAGTCCCTTGACACTTCTTGTTGGGCTTGTCTTGGAGTCCTAGTCAAACCATTCCTTTCCCCCACCTCTCAATTTTTGTACTGCGTACTAGTAGCTTGGTCCTCAAATGTAGTTACATGGTAATGGTGCATATAGTTTGTGACAATGTACAGATTAAGGGGTGAATTTGCTTTCCCTATTCATAAAGGTAATCGGTTAATTTTTGCCATGCTAAATGAGTGTAACCCCCAAGGAGATTAACTAGATTCCTGGGGCTCTGTCTTCTGGCAGCTCAGGGACAAGAACACTGAGTTTGCCTTGGCTCCCCCTCACTAACAGGGACAGAGTCTGCCCGGCAACCCATAGGGAGTGAGACGCCCCTCCCAGGGTATGGATACACTAACCACCCTAGTTTGAACTAGGGTGGCTAATGTAGTCATTTGAATTTGCAAATGAAGCCCAGGATTTAAATATACCAGGCTTCATTTCCATGTTCCCGGGCGCCTCCATTTTTAAATGCCCCGTAGCTTGACCTACCTCCCCACGGCTAGGTAGTTTGAATTAACACTCTTAATTCGAACTACTGTTACTCCTCATTGCAGGTAGTTCGAGCTATGAGGAGTAACAGTAGTTCGAATTAAGAGTGTTAATTCAAACTACCTAGCCGTGGGCAGGTAGGTCAAGCTACCGGGCATTTAAAAATGGAGGCGCCCAGGAACATGGAAATGAAGCCTGGTATATTTAAATCCCGGGCTTCATTTGTGATTTCGAATTACTACATTAGCCACCCTAGTTCGAACTAGGGTGGCTAGTGTAGCCATACCCCCAGGGAGTTCAGGAGGAGAAGGAGGAGCCATTGTTGGAGGAGTCTGGAGCCAGCCAGGGCAAGGGGAGGGCTGGCTGTGTGGGAGCTAGAACGCCCCAGGCCTGCATGCAGGGTTCCCCCTGAGAACTAGCCTTTAGGGACCTGAAGGCAGGATTTCTCAGGTGGGCTTTATGTCTCCACTGTTGATTCCCAGTTTGTGGAGTTTGCTGGGAGGCTTCCCCAGCCAGGCTGAGTTGGCTCTTTGGCTCCCTCGGTGAGACCAGTCACTGCATGGTCAGCTCTGGTCTGTCTGCTGGTTCGGGGCTGTTGCCTGCTGTGTGTGCGTCTGAATGCTGGGCTAGGAGGTTATAGTTTGAATTTTGGTGCAGTTGTGTGGCCTGCACCTTGAGCCTTGCACCCTTTGTGGTGAGGGGAAATTCTGGGATCAAAGCAGCCTGATTCCTGCCCAAAGAGGATCCCTGCCGGAAGAGACCAGCCCCTCTGCAGTGACTGAGTCATCTCTCAACCTGAGGCTCATTCATGGAGTGTGTGAGTGCACCATCTTTTAGTTAGTAAGTCAGGGTATGTCCACACTACAAAGTTAGTTCGAACTAATGGTCTAACTTTCATAGGCGCTACACTAGCGCTCCGCTAGTTCGAATTTAATTCGAACTAACGGAGCGCTTAGTTCGAACTAGGTAAACCTCATTCCACGAGGATTAAGCCTAGTTCGAACTAGCTAGTTCAAATTAAGGGCTGTGTAGCCCCTTAATTCGAACTAGTGGGAGGCTAGCCCTCCCCAGGTTTCCCTGGTGGCCACTCTGGCCAACACCAGGGAAACTCGTTTGCCCCCCTCCCAACCCCGGACCCCTTAAAGAGGCATGGGCTGGCAATGGTGCCCGTGCCAGGTGCAAGCCTGCCAGCACCCAGCCAGCAGACCCTGCACCTGGCATGGATCGAGCCACCCACCCGATGCCCCCCAGCCCTCTTCCCTCTTCCCGGGACCAGGCTGGCGGCTCCCAGGAGCTTGCCAGAGACCGCAAGAGGCGGGCACCCGCCTGGGCTAGTGCAGACATCGTGGACCTCGTCCACGACCTCCGCACTAGGCACAAGAAAGTGGCCAGCTACGGCAGGAGAACTGCCAGCCTGGCCACCCGGAGCAGGTGTGCAAGAGAATCAAGGGGGTCCACTGAGACCCCCGACCCTGAGCTTACAATGGCCATCCTGGGTCAGACCAAAGGTCCATCTAGACCAGTAGCCTGTCTGCTGACAGCAGCCAACACTAGGGGCCCTGGAGGGGATGGACTGAAGACAGTGACCAAGCCATTTGTCTCATACCATCCCTCTCTAGCTTTCCACAAACCTTGGGCAGGGACGCCACTCCTCCCCCCTGGCTAATACCACTCCATGGACCCAACCTCCATGACTTGATCTCACTTCCCTTTAAACTCTGTTCTAGTTCTAGCCTTCACAGCCTCCTGCAGCAAGGAGTTCCACAGGTTGACTCTTTGCTTTGTGAAGAACAACTTTCTCTTACTAGTTTGAAGCCTGCTACCCATTCCTTTCCTTTGGTGTCCTCTAGTCCTTCTTTATGGGAACTAATGAAGAACTTTTCTGTATGAACCCTCTCCACCCAACTCCTGCTTTTAGAGACTTCTATCCTGTCCCCCCTCCGTCTCCTCTTTTCTAAGCTGAAAAGTCCCAATCTCTTTAGCCTCTCTTCATATGGGACCTGTTCCCAACCCCTGATCATTTTAGTTGCCCTCCCCTCTCTCAGCCTCTCTCTTCCCCTCTCCCACCTCCTTTTCCCAGTCTCCCCCAGTTTTGTTCAATAAAGACAGATTCCATTTTGGAAGACACGTTATCTTTATTTTGTACATCAAGAAGAGGGGCTAGGGAAGGGTAAGTGGAAGGAGGTGAGGGAGGAATGGGGCACGAGCCCCCGATGGGGAGGACTGGGCTGGCTCTGCAGGGTTCTGGGGGTGGAAGCTCTCCTGCAGCCCCCCCAATTGGCCCCTCTCCCCAGATGGCAGCCTGCGGCAAGTGCAGCCGGGCTGATAGCCGAGTGGTGTGATGTGCCCAGTGTGGGTAGTCCGGGCACTCCAAGCCAAGACTGCTTTGCAAGTGCGGCACCCCTGAGAACTGTCTGTCCGGGGTGGGGGTCGGGACCCTTTAAGCACAGCCCTCGGCTAGCCTGAGGCAGCATCTCCACTCTATAAGTCCTCATCTGATGCCCTGCCGGCACTGCTTCCGGCCATCCTTAAGCGTCCACTTAATGTGGACATGCTAGTTCGAATTAGCAAAACGCTAATTCGAACTAGATTTTTAGTCTGGATCCGTTAGTTCGAATTAGCTTAGTTCGAATTAACTAATTCGAACTAAGTTAGTTCGAATTAAAGTTGTAGTGTAGACATACCCTCAGGGAATTTGTTTGGAGATTTTATAACCTGCTGCATATTAAACTTGTGGAGGGATTTACTGCCTTTTCCTACTTGAGTCCTTTGGGCTGTACTGGACCCAGTCAGCCCCACTGCTAAACCACTGCAGAGAAGAATTTTGCGGTCAAAAATCATCAAAGGCCCCAACAAAGTACACGTACCAACGGGACACTAACCTTACAGTTGCTGGGCATCGGTGAACCTAAAGATTGTGTTTTACCCTGTTCTGTTATATTTGTCTCCTGTTTAATATACTTGTGTTTATTATAGTGTATGCGTTTGTGTTATTTTCTGGGAGTCTCCAACTATCTTGCAAATACGTGGGGATTGCCCTAGGTTAGAATTTTCCTCCCAAGCTGCCCTGGTGACCCTGCCAGGAAGGAGTGAGGGGGGTGGAGGCACTGCCAAATAAATCCATAGGAAAAAATAAAGTTGAGTGGGTGGCGGGATCCATCAAAACCTATAAGCAGATTGGCCTTAAAGAAGGTAACCAGGTGGAGAGGGGTGCTACATGTGTAAGTAGAGGAAGACTTGGTAGTAAATAATGAAGAGGCCATCAAGGCAAAATGGGTGAATCTGAGTAATATTTTTGCAATTATAACCATAAAGCCACTTCTTCATTAGGAATAGATCTTGCAATCCAGGGAGAATGGGCAATTATACAGAAATCCAAGAAGAGATTTTAGCTAACTGTGGGTTTAATTTTTTTCTTTTCCCCTCTAATTTTCCCTGGAAACCCATATCATTTATTCACAATGCTGTTACAATAATTGAACAAGTCTTGAAAATAGAAGAAATCTACCTTACAAATTACTACCCAAGACCTACATTATTTTGACAGGTGTCATGGCTGGATAGCGTCACTTGCTCTACTGTTTGAAATGGTATGGTATCTTTGGGAAACAGACTAATAGCTTTCTGTACCTTTGCATGTAGATAGATTACACTGCATCAGGGTTCCCTTCCCCCAACCACCTTTCTTTTTTCCTACTCATAACCAAGCAGTCTGAAGATAGTGAATAAACGGATAGAATATTCCCAAGTACTTTACATGTCTTGTTAACACAGCAGTTTCTCTTCTGGAAGTTGGGGGAGGGGAAAGTAAAAGCAGAAAGATAATTTCCTACCAGAGTAGGTGCCGATGGTGATTTATGAAGCTCACAAAGAATTACAAAATTCATTCATCATAGTTTCTGATATTTCTTGGAAATAATCCGAATATAAAAACAGCTGAGATCTGAAATGAAAAGCTGTCTGGCTACCATATGTCCAGCCTACCAGGCAGCGATAATACAATGCTTCCTAAATATATTTGAAAAAGTATCATGATAAGTGAAACCAGAGTCAGAGGGGGTATGTTCCCTGGAGAGAGAGTTAATTCAGAGTGGGAGGCCAGAAACAATTTAGCCATATGGCAGGAGCAGTCCACAGAGTTTAATGCAGTTCCACTTGTTCAGCTTAACGTGACTTCAGCAAATTCCTTGCAAATGAAACATGGCGGCAAGGCTGGAGCTGAGAGTTTTCTGCAGTGCAGCAGCTGGCAGGATGGAACTTGGTCTGAAGCTCTCCAGAGCCCTGGAGACACAGACCTAGCCTAGTGATGGACCGAGGAGTTTGAAGTGAATGCAGATCAGGAGAAGGACAACCGAAGGAAAGCAAAACCATTTTTTACTTTATTGGGGAAGAAGTCAGAGTGGTCTGCGGTTCTTGGAACTCACCACTGCCACAAGCCTCGCTACGGTTCTATGTTGGCCCACAGAGAGAAGGGTAAAGAGGGCAGTTGCCTCGGGGCCCAGTGATTCAAAGAGGCCCAAGACTCCGGGCCGCTGCTACTGTGGCAGTGGCCAGAGCACGAGGCCCTTGAAATTACTGCCAGAGTGTGCACCACACGCTTCATGTAGCTCTGAGGGCGGGGGAGAAAGGGTACCACTCTGTGTGCAGCATGGAGGACTGATCTGCTCCCATCCCCTTCCCTTCCACCCAAGGCCCCACCCCCTCTGGGAGTATGGAGCTGGGCCTTCCCACCTTGCCCAGCAGCCTGCAAAGGCAGCCAACTCCCCTGGTTCTAGGAGATCTGGGATTAATTCCTTCCCAAAGCAGAACAAAATTAAGGTGTAACACGGGTTTCTTATTAGAGGAGTCCAGAAAGCAAGGAATGACATCCCTCTTTTATTGTCTCATGCACACTGGCTGCTACATGCAATTTGGGGGAATTTAAGACTCCCTAGGTCTGCAGCACTTGGGATCACCACTGCCAGAAAGGTTTACGCAGATGCTTAGATGTGGGGCTTGCAGTGGAAAGCAGAAGAGAGAAAATGAATGCCCCAGGAGGCAATACACCCCCAGTAGTCCATGCAGTGATGCCAGAGTAAAGAAGAGCAGGGAGCCTAGTTTTTACACCCACAGAGAGATGCATTTACTGTGACACAGACACCATGAGCAGGTACAGAAAAAGTGTCCCACACTAGAACAGGATTGCAAGGAATTTGACAAGCTGAACCAGTTTAGCAGTTCAGGCAACAGCAGTGGAAGGTACCAGAAAGCTTGTTAGACTTGTGCATGAGGGGAATGGCACATCAGACAACTAGGCCCGACGGGTGGGGAGTGCAAAAGGTGCAGTTGCTCCTGTGCCCAGCATTTGTGGTGGTGGCTGGAGCCCCAGGCACATTAAATCACCTCTTTAGCACCATGCAGCATACTCTGTGCAGCTGTGAAGGCATCCTAGGATGAGGGCATAGAGTGGGCACTTTGGGTGGTGCTGAGGGCCAGCAGCTTCCAGCCTTGCCCCTTCTACCTGAGGTCAGCTGCTGCAACTGGATCCATTATGCTTATCATGAAGAAAGCACTGAATAATCCAGTATACGAAGTGTTTGAATGTCTGCAGAGCTGAGGTGTCCTAACATTCCTTACCCTAACCCTACCCTAACTCTGTGATGGGAACCACTAGTCCCAATTTACAGACGCAGAATTGAGTCTCAGGGAGAATTAAGCAACTTACTGGTGATGGCAGAAGAAATTTCCGATTGAACCAAGAACTGAACCGTTACCTGCGTTCTAGATCTAGTTCTAGATCTGTTATATATCCCCTATTACAGGGGGATTCAAAGTTGGGTTGAAGGCCGACCCAAGTAATCCATGGATGGGCTGCAAGATGATTTATTGGTTTTGCTTTCTGCTGCAAACTGCAGCCAATGGGAGCTACAAGGCTCTGTGCCTATGGATGTTTAGATGAACAAATCATCTTGCAATCCACTGAGTCTTATCTGGGCAGGTCCATGACCCAATTTTGAAAACCCCTGCCCTCTACCACCCATCCTATCCTATTGGCATTGGAGCATATATAACTTACATAAAGAATGTATATATTGGAAATGGGAGACTTCTGACTTCTCTGTAAACGCTTGTTTATAGCCCATGAATGTCTTAAGGTATGAAACGTCTGACTTTTTAAGATGTGGAAAACAAAAGGTTTTAAGAGTGTAATTAAAGATTTTTATGGCTTCATCTTAGCTCTCTACAAATGGCTATATATGGTACCCAAGGTTTTACAGGAGAGAAATCCAAAAAGTATCTAAAAAATTGCTGTAATAGTTTCTTTGGTATATACAGAATGGACAATGGCATGGACCGATACACAGGTTTTATTGGCATCTGAGCCTAATGAAACTATCCCAAACTCCCGTATTAATACACTTTACAAAATATTGTTTGCAAGGACAAGCATTCAAAATTAAGACATAAGGCAACCTTAATACTGACATTTCCTACTTGACTCCAACATGATCTGCCGCTGGGTGTGCGGTTGGAGCATGCCAGTGCAGAGAAATGTTAGAGGTTTTAGTAGTAAGCTTCTAATAAGCTGTGCATGAACATGTGCAGAAGGTGGATCTCTGAGGCTTATGACTTCTGAGTGGATTTTGGGGGAATGAGGGGTAGAAGGTCTCTCTCTGACACCAAGACGGAGGTGGTAGAGCTTTTCAAATTACATGGTTGGGAGAAATCTTTTAACATTCACAAAAACATTTTTTTTCACTAAGCACCTTCTTAGAAAAGGATGAACCACTTTTAGTGAAACTTGCCAAAAACATTCAGCCAGAGGATGGAAAATGTTAGCCTATAAATGGTTAAAGTTCAGCAAAATTATAAGCATCTGAAAACACAAGTTTACACTTGAAAGTGTTGTTGTAATATACATTGTGTCTTTTGTGCGGTGAACTCATATACCACAGGACCCATGCACAGAAACTACAAGCCAAATCCATGTGTGTACAAGATGGTGTTATCCTCCTATTTACCTGAGCTGTCTTTTCTCCATTACTTCCAGTATTGCATGAATCCTCCTGAAGGAACAGTATGACTGAAGTTGTAATTTCATAACATGAGGTTTCTGATTAGTGGCAGAATTGCATTGAGCAATAAATCCTGAATGCTGTCTCATAGGCAGTAAGATTTATTGTACGTTGGTTGTTAATGACATTCTCCCTTGCTTTGGAAATTTTGATGAGGCCTTCACTGTCGCCCTTCACTGTCGCTTTGTGCACTATCAATTTTATTATGATCCAGGATGTGCCTTATTTTCTTTCTTGCTTCCAGTGCACTGTTGAGAGAAACTGAACTTAGGAAAGATGAAAAATATTCAACTAGATCAACATTAACTAAGAGTGAAAATTAATATCACATTTAACTGATTGTTAGAATGGGTGTTTACTGTTTTCCAAATGCAGAATATGAAGTAATTCCGTCATGATAATATTTGCTAAGTATTATTACCTTTTTGCCCCAAGCTATGGGCCAATATTTGGGTCCTTCCCAGGTTGTTCAGGAGGTGAAATTAATGATGCAAATCAGATATACCTTTGGTGCAATTGGTGTGATGGGCTTGTTTGTTTTACAAAGAGTTTACAAAAAGTCCTATATCCTTGAGCAAAGTAGAAACCCACATCGGGCAATTTCCTTGCTCAGAAATCCAAATCTTCCATTCCAGCAACTACAGTACTCCCAAAACTTTGTGTGTCTGCTTACTTCCAGAGCCATATTCACAGCTACTTTCCTCCATGTATACTAGCTTTCCTCATGCTTTCTTCCTCTCACAAAAATAGCTGCAACTAAGCTCCCGTCATTTTTACAATGATAGGTGCTTGAACTATAAATGCTGGGAGTGCTATTGCACCCCCTGGCTTGATGTGGTTTCCATTATAAACCAGTTTTATAGTTGGTTCAGAGGCTCTCAGCACCCCCACTATAAATATTGTGCCAGCACCTCTGTTTGCAATAAGTCTCAAGGAAACCATTCAGGATATGTCTACACTGCAATAAGACATTCCTTGCTGGCTTGGGTAAGCTCACACTGGCTCTCCGGCCTCAACTTTTATTGTGGTGTAGACATTTAAGCCAGGGGTAGGGAATCTGCAGCTTGTGGGCCAGATCCAGCCCTCTGCTTACTTTGGTCTGGCCTACAGCAAGTCTTCACGTGGCAGGTCAGAAGCCCTGAGCCTCGGAGCCCCTGCGTAGGGTTGGAACACTGTCACCCAGAGCCCATCCCACTATAGGCGAGGCTGGATTAAGAAAGAGGCTTGGGGAGCCCTGAGCAGCAGGCATAAGAGCTCCTGTGCATTATCTGGTCCTGCCTGGCTGGAGCTATATCGCTGAAATTCACTTTGTCTCTGTGCTGCCTTCACCTGCAAGCACCGCCCCCATAGCTCCCATTGGCCTGGAATCATGACCAATAAGAGCTGCAGGGGGCACTGACTGCAGGCCTGCACAGAGCAGTGTGGACCACACTGAGCCACCTGCTTCCTCTATGACCGCCAAAGGCAAGCTGCAGCTGCCCCAGGTAAATGCCCTGCATCCCAACCCTCTTTCCCCAGCCCTGAGTCACCTTCCATCACACCTTTACCCTGTCATAGACCCCACATCCCAACCCTAGGCCCCAACCCTTCCACCTCACAGGGTTCCAGTCTGAGCCTGAACATCTACACTGCAGTTAAACAGACCCATAGCCCAAACCCTGTGAGCCCAAGCCATCTGGCACAACCAAATACAGGTTTTCAGTGGGAATATTGCCATGCACTCAGCTTAACTCTTCTCAAGCATGACCATGTAGCCTAGTGCCTTTAACAATATCTTTTTCCAGTGTTCAGCTATCACTACAGAAAGAAGCATATAATTGCTCCTTCCATTTAGCTTGAAAAAAGGAGTTAGCACACCAATAAGCTTTAGGCAGGTCTGTGAGTGATGGCAGCTATTAATACCTTTAAGCATTACAGTCTATAACTGTGTTTGCATCGTGTTCTCAATGTTGGGAGACAGCACAACTTCTGGTAACGCAAAACCAGGACAAGACAGCTTTTATTTTTCTTGAGATCATGTTCTATACCTTCAGCTCCAGCTCTCTAGTGCACTATATTTTGTTGTCCCTCTTCCCCCTCACCTCCCGGTATATAGATTAGGCATCACACGTTCCACATGGAGTGGTCTGGGGAGAGAAACTCCACTTCCAAAATAATTGTAGGGAAGGAGAAAATGCACTGAGTTAGTGAAGATACGAGTTCCAATCTTACTTTAACAGCTATTCACATTCATGTAAACTTAAAAACTCTCACTGAGCTAGATCATATGTACTTGTCTTAGATGGTAGTCCAGTATTATCTGCTATTTTACAAATAAACCAAGAAATTGCAGTCACTCCAGGTGAAACTGGGAATGTAACTCAGAACTCCAATGTGGAAAAAGTAGACACCATCCACTCATCCTTTCAGAGTGAATGTGCTATATACATATGCCTGGTTGGTGCTTTAGCTCTAGATCATGGTACCTTTCTTACAAGCAAATATAGAACCTAAGAATTTTTTAATCTCAATAGTCTGTTATCTAGTAAATAATTGTGTAAGCCACTGGCATAGCATCTAATATCACCTTTAGTACCTGGTCCATATGGAGGAAAAATCACTTTTTTGATCACATGATACATGTTATCCTGTATTTTTTTAAATAGTTTGTTTAATTCACGAAGGGAGAGAATCTCCTTTGAAATAGCTTTCATAGTGAAAAACATTATAATGTATCAATGTTATATATAGCATGTCATGGAACAAAATGGAGGTATTCCATGTTTAATTGGTTACATTGGCAGATTTGGTGGTTGTTATGCTTCCCATGTACACATGCAACTCCAGTAGCATCTATGGAAAGTGACCATTGGAGGCAATTTGATCACAATCGTAACCATTGAACAAATATTATTTTTTGGATGGCATAACTTATAAATTCCCAAAATGGCATTGAATTAGTAACTTGGCCCCTGTAATACTGATCACAAAAGGTAATCCAGAAAATAATCAGAGAGTGATATACTTCAAAAGTCTCCAAAGTTTTTAAGTATTTGGTTCCAGGTTTTGCCTTGGCCTGTGATAGTAATGAGCAATGGCATTGAAATTTGGAGTTGCATCTGAAATTTGCCAGAGGGCAGGGCTATTTGGAGCCAGCATTTTGATGGAGATTCACCTATAAGACAAAGGTTGACTATTTAGGCTGGAATCTGTAACCCTATTTTCACCATGTGCATATGAAAATCAGTCTTATAATTTCAGGCACTGTGGTTATGGCTTCCACAGTATTTTTTTAATTGTGCAATTAAAGATACAAGTTTTGTTTTCTGTCATTTCATGGCTGTTCCAATATCACAGCCACAGGCCATGTTGGCTAAGTTCAACCCAGATGACAGCTTTTGTTCAGAACAAACACAGAAAGGAATTAGCATGGAAGCTGAATCACCATTGGACGCCAAGAAAAAAGGCAGGCCCCTCAGGTCATACATCCCTTGGCCAAGAGATGGGAAATGCCTCCACAAAATGTGTAAGTGCTGTAATTAGCCTACAGCATAAAAGCTTCTTTCTTTGATATTATTAATCCATGGCTCTTAGGGGCATTGATAAATGAAAGAAGCTACTGAAAGCATTGTGACTGCATATGGATTGCTGGAATCTATTGTCCTATTTTTTGTTGTTTATTTAGGAGCTGCTGTAGTAGGTTTATACAAATTGCTACTGGAAAAAAAAACCTATATCGCGAGCCATGGAGACTTATACTAAACAAACAAATCAGACCCAAAGATTTTCACCAGAGCCTCAGCTTAGTCATACATTTTCTTTCCATAATTACACACCTGGAAATAACTGCGGGGCAATTCTGTGAGGACATCTTAGAGTACATAGAGCTGATTTGTTTGTGCAATAACACTACAGGTCAGATTATAGTCAGAATCAAGTAGCTCTCTTACTGTCATGAAACATAGAACCTTCCACCTCCCACTCTGCTGGCTGGTGTGTGAGGATACTTCCAGAAATGGAACAGAGGCCTGGAGGTTTTGGTGTGAACAAAAAGGTGTTTATTTTATCCACAGCCAAAATCTGTGATTTGCCACCAAATGCCTTTAATCTTTTAACACCACGAGAGTCAAATAAAATAGTGCATGTCTAAAGGAAGCAGAGCAAAGTTGAGGTGTAAACTAGAGGGTTGCACACATAGATACTGACTTTTATTTTTCCCCAGGAATGTTCCATCTATTCCCCTGGGCTCTCTTCCCCTCTCCCCCCACTCTCCATCCTCCCACAAGTGCCTTTCCACAGCCACTGAGCATATCACCGGATAGCTGTGGCTAGTGGTTGCTGAACTAGGGATGTAATAGTGTAGTCTATTAACCAGTTATCTGATAAGCAAAAGCTTATAGGTTAATGCTATAGACTACATGCATTTCCCTCTTCCCCTTTCCCCCAACAGGGGCTGCTGCTGCCCTGCATCTGAGGCAGCAGCACAGGGTGACAGGCAATTGGTCCCTGAGGGGAGCTGGTTTTTAAACTGGCTCTCCTTGTGAACCAGGTCCCACCTGGCACCCCTTGCAGAGTGGCAGGGGATGGCCAGAGTGCACTGGCTGCCAGCCCCGCCACTGGGGACTAAAGAATAGTCGACTAACTGATCAGAATTCATGAGGTTACTTGACTATTCAGTTAACCAATATTTAACATCCCTATGCTGAACACCCACTATTTTTTTCTGTGGTGCTTCAACCCCGGAGTCAATGTTGCACACATCATTACTTCTATAGGCCAATCTTATTGCATGTGCCCAGTGCTCTTTGAATCCATCCTTCCTACCTCTCCTCCAACAATTGCTAATTTGTTCAATTAGATCTTTTATTGGTGTCTGGGAGAGAAGTCACTTGAGGTGTCCACATTTCTAACTCCTGGAAAGGACAGAGCAGAGATGGGGGCCAAAGGTTGTTCTGCTAGAAGGGCTTAATGTCAGTCATCAAATGGTTTGTTGATCAATTACAAACCTGCATAGGGGTGTGGAGGAGCTGTTGCAGCACCCGTAGGTTTTCATAAGAATGGCCATACTGGGTCAGACCAAAGGTCCATCTAGCCTGGTATCCTGTCTTCTGACAGTGGCCAATGCCAGGTGCCCCAGAGGGAATGAACAGAACAGGTAATCAACAGACCCTTCTACTGTGACCCATTTCCAGCCTCTGACAGAGACTAGGGACATCATTGCTGCCCATCCTGGCTAATAAGAATTGATGGACCTACCCTACATGAATGTATCTAGTTCTTTCTTGAAACCAGTTAAAGTCCTTGTCTTCACAGCATCCTCTGGCAAGGAGTTTCACAGGTTGACTGTGCGCTGCATGAAGAAAAAATTCCTTTTATTTGTTTTAAAACTCCTACCTATTACCCATTGTTTCACCCAGTAAACCTACGCAAAGGGGCTGACCCTGCCACTGGTTCTACCAGCTCTAAGTCATGCCAAACTAATCTGATAGCTTTCTCTGATAGGATAACGAGCCTTGTGGATAAGGGAGAAGCGGTGGATGTCATATACCTAGACTTTAGTAAGGCATTTGATACAGTCTCTCATGATATTCTTATTGATAAACTAGGCAAATATAACTTAGATAGGGCCACGATAAGGTGGGTGCATAATTGGCTGGATAACCGTAGTCAGAGAGTTGTTGTTAACGGTGCTAAATCCTGCTGGAAAGGGATAACAAATGGAGTTCCTCAAGGGTCTGTTTTGGGACCCTTACTGTTCAATATCTTCATCAATGATGTAGATATTAGGATAGAGAGTACGCTTATTAAGTTTGCAGATGATACCAAACTGGGTGGGGTTGCAACTTCTTTGGAGGATAGGGATATAATTCAAAATGACCTTAGCAAGTTAGAGAAATGGTCAGAGGTAAACAGGATGAAGTTTAATAAAGAGAAATGCAAAGTGCTCCACTTAGGAAGGAACAATCAGTTCCATACATACAAGATGGGAAGCGACTGTCTAGGAAGGAGCATGGCGGAAAGGGATCTAGGGGTCATAGTGGACCACAAGTTGAATATGAGTCAACGGTGTGATGCTGCTGCAAAAAAAGCAAATATGATTCTAGGTTGTATCAACAGGTGTGTTGTAAGCAAAACTCGTGAAGTCATTCTGCCGCTCTACTCTGCACTAGTTAGGCCTCAGCTGGAGTACTGTGTCCAGTTCTAGGCGCCACATTTCAAGAAAGATGTGGAGAAATTGGAAAGGGTACAGAGAAGAACGACAAGAATGATTAAAGGTCTAGAGAACATGACCTATGAAGCCAGGCTTCATGAACTGGGCTTGTTTAGTTTGGAAAAAAGAAGATTAAGGGGGGACATGATAGCGGTTTTCAAATATCTAAAAGGGTGTCACAAGGAGGAAGGAGAAAATTTGTTCCTCTTGGTTTCTGAGGACAGGACAAGGAGTAATGGGCTTAAAGTGAAGCAAGGGAGGTTTAGATTGGACATTAGGAAAAAATTCCTAACTGTCAGGGTGGTCAAATATTGGAATAAATTGCCAAGGGAGGTGGTGGAATCTCCCTCTCTGGAAATATTTAAGAACAGGTCAGGGATGGTGTAGACAGAGCTTGGTCCTGCCTTGAGGGCGGGGGGCTGGACTCGATGACCTCTTGAGGTCCCTTCCAGTGCTATGATTCTATGATTCTATGTCCTGGCCTGTGCCTGGTCTCTCCATGGTCCCACCAGCCTTGGGTCCTGCCCTCCAGATGGCCCTGCTGTGGTCCTGCTGGCCCCAAAGGCAAGAAACCCTTAGGATCCTGTCACCAGCCATCTCTGTGGGATCTGTAGCCCATCATCCGTGGGGTTCAGGCTACCATCCCTGGAGGCTGCGCTGTCAGTCCATGTCCTGCCACTGGCCTGGGGCCCGAGATCCACCTTAAGCTGTAGCTGGGTTGTCAACTCTCCCAGATCTGATACCATTAGTGGCAATGGCATGCAGTCCATCCAGGAGAGTTGGCAACTGTAGGTGTGACCCCAAGCTAGGGCAGTAAGGGATGCAAAAATGTTTGGAGGGAGCACAGCTCAGCACCTCACCTTGAAAATAGTTTCACTGCCACTGCCGACATGGTTAAAACCAATAGTTTTGCTAAATAGATGCCAGAAGCTCTGTGGGTGTGTGTCCACTTTTTTTTTTTTCATTAAATCAATAAGACTCTGCCTACTGATGTGTAAAACGTTCCCTGACATTTTGGATTTAACTTGTGAACACTGAGTCTGTTTATCACTGTCCATCTCAACAGACAAGCTGAGACATACCATTCAGATGACTGTAAAATCTCACTTTCCTTGGCCAACAATATAATAGAGACCTGCAGTAGTGAAGGCCCCATCCCTTCTCCTACCGTGCCCTGCCTGTAGGTCTAAGAAATGGTAACCATGCAGCAAATTGTCCTTAGTTACTGCATTCCTGAGGGAAGATAGATGTTTCCACTCCCTTCCCTTTCTCTTCCCTCACCCCCCATTCCAAGACTTCCAGCCTCAGGCTTTAAGAAATTGAATAACAAGCAGGGCTATATGTGGATGCTGCTTCAACTTAGAAACGGTGTTTTCTGCTTACAGGTGTATGCAAAATTAGGCCCACTCTTATTCCTAGATACAAAATGGTAGATAAAAATTTGAAGCTACTTTACAAAATTAAGTTCTGAGGTTTGTTTTATAATTATGTGGGAGGTGGTGGTGTAATTCTCTGTCACTTAGATTTCAGGTAGAAGAAACACAAAATACAATTTATGCAGAACAAAGCAAACTGGGCCCTCGGTGGAAAAGCCGCAGCGAACACGTTTGACTAGTAGTACTCCATACCTTGCATTAGCTATAAGATCCCTTTTGATTCTGGTATTTGGCCTTGGTTCTTATATTCAAAGCCATCAACCCAGCCATATCAGAGACAACCTCTCTATCCTTGATGCTTCACAACTGCTGAGCAATACTGAGTCAAACCAGTTAGCAAAATACAAAGTTCAAATTCATAATAAATCTCATTCAATGGGGGGGTCAAGGTGGGTGATAGAAATTATCTGTGAATTATCTGTGAATAGAAACCCAAGATAAGATCAATTTTCAAGAATTTAAGAATATAATACTGGAGACTGGTTGATAGGAAAAAAGTCCAGGTGCATTCCAGGATACATATTTATTTGGAATAATAGAGATGAAATTGCTATATATATGAAGAGAATTTGTAAAAGAGACAGCCATGTAATATTATCCCACCCTACAATCAAATATATTAGCCACTTCTTACAGTATTGATCTGGATATTGAAAGATGCTAGTCTAGAGCTTGAGTCTTCCTATTCTAGCCGAGCATGAATACATTTTGATTGACTCAAAATAAATTTCGGGGAATTGTGGGTTTGCAAAACATTCAGGTATGTTGACTTTTCATCACTTTTCAGGGTATGAAAAATGTTCAAAAATCTCAAAAAAATCCCTGTAGGTTGGAAAACATTACGTCTTGACAAACTGTAATGAAAGAGTCTTGCCCAAGGTCATACTTCAGGTCATTTGATGAAATGGGAGCACAATGTGGGTCTCTTGAGAGTGCAAATGGTACACGGTTCATTGGAAACTTTTTGCCTTCTCTGTTTCAGAGTGTCTGCATCATCTAACGGTTCTAGTCACACACCAACCTAGATGTCACTACTTTGTTTCATTTACTAATTGTTGGAATTGGTCCATGGTTGAGTTTAAGGAGTATTATGTTTCATTTAAGGAAGCTGTCACAGTAGCTACTGGAGTCAATAACCACATTATATAAAGTCTCTCTCCCATACTCTTCTGTGTCCAGACTTCTATTACACGGGGGGGGAGGGGGGGGGAGCACTTGATTTATTTTAATAGAGTGAACTTGTCAGATTTTGTGAAATTCTATGTTGATTTCACATATCTGGTCATGGGGCACAGACACATTCACTTGCAAATTTCTATGGTAAATTGATGAAGGAAACAAACTTCTGTTTTTTGTGGAAGAGAAGGCAGGTGTATGGGAGAATGTGTGTGATCTGAGATTGACTTTTAGTTTTCTTCTGGGAATAAATTAAAAGGAGCCTTCAGAAGAAAAGGAACAGTTAAAAAAAAAACCTACACAAACTGAGTGAGAGCTCAGGAAGGCCAGAATCTGAGTATGAATTCATTTGATCATCTTATTACAGAAAAGTGAGAGAGCTGTCCTAAAATCTCACTTACCATAGTGACTATAGTTCCTTGGTAAAATGTTTAACTAGCATTAAATATTCAAGTCCTTCATTTGTGGTAATCAATGGACTAGGTAGATGAATATATTAGCTGGCAAAGAACCACTAAATCACCACTTCAAATAAACAGGAGTTGAATTCTAAAGAAATGCAAAATGGAAGATACAAGGAAGTCAATAATTGCTGCAGATGCTGTCAATAAAACATAGATTGTTTAGGCATGTGTCTGAGCTCTTGACATCTGGTGTCCTGTTACTCTGATCTTACTAAGGGCTTGTCTTCAATGCCAAAAATTGCCTTTTGGTGACAAAATAGTGACAGTGCTTGCACTGCAATGCGACTTTTGTTGGGAAAAACACCCAGTTTTGGGGACAAAAAATTTCCAGTCCTGTAAGCAACTTTTGTCTTTTCCCCTCCTTTTATTGTTGACAAAGAGCCAGCGCGAACTCTGCTATTTGTTTTGCCGAGAGAACTGGCTTCTGCCAGTATCTGACAATGCTTGGCCTGATGGCTGTGCTCAGTGTTTTGGGATCTCTGCCGCTCTGCAAACATGTGCCCTTTCCCTTTCCAAGCTCTGGAAAGTGTCTGACAGTTGAGTGAGCTGCCTGCTCCATTTGGGGAACAAACACAAAGTAAATCATTGGAATGTTTCTGTTTTGCTCTGCTGCAGTGGGAAAGACTGCTGTGCACCATGGAGAGCTCACAGAGCTACAAGGGGATCCCAAGAAGCACAGAGATCAGCTTTGCCTTCCCACCACACTGTACTGTAGGGCTATGTCTACACTATGAGTTTTCTCGGCAAAAAATACGATAATGAGGGACTAATTTGCATGAATCATTATCTCATTTGCATATTTTCTGCCAATCTGTTTTTTGTGCTGGGTTTTTTGTGCAAAAACAAGCTGTATGGATGTTTTCTTTTTGCGCAAATCCCCTTTTTGCACAAGATCCTTATGCCCCGAAAAAGCACTTTTGTCACCAAATCTTCCAAGTGTAGACATAGCCTAAGAATCAAAATCAAATGCATACACATAGACATGATCAGGTAAATTCTAAAAAGATTCTTAACCACTTTTTCCCCCTTACAAACATATCTGAAAATGAGAAAATTATAGATAGGGGCTAGAAATGGGGAAAAAAACCGTGATGGCCAGCTAGATAACTACTTCGCTAGATCAAGATTTTTGTCTACTCTGTATTTTCTTTCTGATGCATTTTTTTGAAGATGATGTACTGAATTGCCATGGAAAATCTTCTTTGCATTGCATCATTGCCTTAGTACAGTATGGTTCTTGGGCAAAGGATTTAGAAATACAACTATTTGGGAATATAAGTGTGGGGAAAAGAAATACAGAATTAGGAGAAACCTGCTTCTGTTCTTGACAAGTGATAGTCACTTTGGATTTTTGGAAGATGTGAACTTTTCCCTTCCTTTAGCCACCAATAGTTGGCTGGGGGTTATTCCAGGGGGTTATTTAAGATCAGTTCTCCGAAATGGGGCACGTAAGAGAACTGATCAGCATTGTTCTTTCTGTGGGCAGAGGAGACATTCTCACTCCCCTTCTTTTATAGGCCAACAGTGTCTTGGAGACCTCCATGACTATTTTGATGCTCTAGAACAGTGTTTCTTAAACTTTTTAAGACCGAGGAACACCAAACAATTGTTTTTTTTCATGAGGAACACCAAAGATTTTTTTTGTTGAGGGGGAAAAAAAAAAGGTCGGGGGAGGGGGGTAGAGTCAGGGAATTCCCTCAGTTATTGAGGGGAAAAAAAACCCTGCCCCTTAAAGGGGGGGCATTTTGAATTCTGTTCTCCACAGCACACCCCCGACTACCTCACGGTGCACCGGTGTGCCACAGAACACAGTTTAAGAAACACTGCTCTAGAAAGCGAAAGACTAGGATGAGGAACAGAATACTGATCCTCCTAAAGAGCAGAGTTCTACCATTTACCATCAGTTTGGCTGTTACTTATTAGGCATCTCATTAAAATTAATAACAAATAAATCAGTAGATTAAAATGATAATGTATGAACCCTGGTAGTTCTTCATGGATAATTGTCTACCCTGTGATGCAACCCATAACCCTCTGTTTCTCTGAAAACCACTGGCTATTGCAAGATGCTGCTAAATGTGACAACAACTAAATAAATTCAAATAAGCAAAGGAGGATTAACTTTATCAGCAACAAACTTCTATGTTTAGCATTGGAGTCTAGCATTGGAGTCTGGCATACTGTTAAATAATCTTTCATAAGTGTCAAGGTTGATGTGCTGTATGCAGAGAAGCCAAGAATCACATACTCAGCAGTTCAGAGGCTAGTGTATCACTTTGAGGCAATACAAAATGATATAAAGCATTTCATTGAATTTAAAGTAGAAAGGAGAGGAGCATATGTTCTAATCCAAACTGAATTCTTTTGCAGTCATTTATTAGTATTGACAGAAATACTTTTCACCTGTTTTCACACACAGCAAATTGTTTTCCAAACATTTTTCTGCCCTGAATGAAGTGCACCATGTATCTGCACTGCTCCCAGAGCAAACCACTGAATGGATTTTGACTCTGTCACAATGTGCTCTCATATTTTCAGAGTATTGTTGTGTGCTGAGGTGTCACTGAGGTGTGGGGAGTCACTGGCCCCTGCATCCTCATCCACAGCCAGATGTGACTCTCAGCCAGCAGATAAAACAGTTCACAGAGACACAGTGTGAACAGACTTCTTAGCACAAGAACCCATATTCCTCAAAAAATGAGGTTTACGGGTTCTTTCAAAAAAGAGTATTTTTAATGAAAAAGCCGTGTCTAGTCAGCATTTTTTGGCGAAAAACCTCTTCTGCAAAAAGGGCCGGCAGAGGATACGCAAATGAAGTGCGAGAATATGCTAATCAGTAGAGCTTGACAATCTATGTAATCTACTCACCCGGGGAGAGTAGATTACAACCCGGAAGAGCTGGGTTCGGGTGATCTGTGCATACGCAGAACAATCTGCGCATACGCAGATCGCCGGACAGCGCAGCTGGCGAGTGGGGCTCACTGTGGCTTGGCGAGCCCTGCTAATCAGCACTTCATTTACATTTCCTCTTTTGAAAGAGGAAAGCAGTCTAGATATATCCACAGAGTTACCGCAGTACAGGACAGTAGAAATCACATGACTTCATGAATACAATCCCCACTTAGTCCCATGAGGTTAGCTCAATGGAATTGGAAAGCCCACTGTAAACAATATAGGAATTAAACATTCAAGTGTAGATGGCTAATATCTTCAGTGTATGACTCACTCTGTAATCATGTCTACATATTTGACAATCTCTAAAGATTGTCATTTACCCACGTGCAGTCAAGCAGCTCAATGTCCATTTTATTTGTAAAGAAAATCAAGAAAATTTCATTTTGAACCCTCAAAATCAATAGAGATTTTTAATACTGCTCTCAAACTGATGATGTGCATTCTCCCACCTTTAAAAAACATTTTCAAAGATCGAATTTTCACATCTGAGAAATTACAAACCATCTGAGTTCTTTGTTTTGACAACATTTCTCTTTGAAGTTAAACAAATCAACCCTGTGAGAGCTACTGTGGCGATTAGACTGAGTCCTCTTTCTGCAAGACAGATTGCACTTAGAGTGCTTTTACCGAATGTTTAGATGAACAAGAAATGTGCTTATGACAAATACATACAGGATTTATATTTCACCTCTCAAATCGTGTCTCTTCAGTTTTAGTTGCCATCATCAATCTATTGCGTTAATGACAATGTATGAATTCAGGGGTAGGAGGAATGCTGGGGATTCAAATAGCTGAGAAAAGTGTTCAAAATTTATCACTTACACCTGTAGGTGAGTAACACGTGGTATTCCTTTTAGGCAAAATGATTACTTGCTGTGTAATGCCTGGTTTTCTTCAGACGGAATCAAACCTGGGTGTTTTATAGCTTAGAACATAAGCCTCTATGGCGGGACTGGGCAAAATATGGCTGGGCTGGGGTGAGTCTGGCCTGACAAGCCACCGGATCTGGCCCGTGGATACAGCGGGAAGCCTCAGGCAGACTCCCTGCTTGCCTCATGTTCCCCCACACCACTCAGAAAAGTCGCTGCCATAGCCATTTCTCTTTCTCAGCTGTGAGCCTGGGGGAAAGAGGAGTGGTGCTTCACATGCTGCTTCCTCCCCTGTCACAATCCCATTGTCTGATTTCTGGCCAATGGGAGCTGCCTCTTTTGAAGAACAGGCAGAAAGCAAAGCAAACCCTAACACCCCAGCCCCCCAGCTTTTATTCACCAAGGGTATGTCTACACTAGCTCATTAATTTGAGCTAGATAGGCATATCAGGCAACCGGAGTTGCAAATGAAGCCCGGGATTTAAATATCCTGGGTTTTATTTGCATATTCCCATCCGACCGCCATTTTAAAATCCCCCTTAGTTCGAACGAACTGCCAGCGGCTATATGCGGCAGTTTAAAGTTAATCCGAACTAAGGACTAACTGTTACTCCTCGTGGACTTAGTTCAGATTAACTTTAAACTGCCGCATGTAGCCACGGGCAGTTCGTTCGAACTAAGGGGGATTTAAAAATGGCGGCCAGACGGGAATATGCAAATAAAGCCTGGGATATTTAAATCCCAGGCTTCATTTGCAACTCCGGTTGCTGATTTGCCTACCTAGATCGAATTAACGAGCTAGTGTAGACATACCCCAACATACATGGCCTCTGTAGCCTGTGTGGGAGTAGGGTAGGTAGACTGGCTGGCTGAGAACCCTACTTGGCTGCTGGCCAGGAGTCACCCAGGTAAGTTTTCCGGCCAAAGCTTGCCTCTGGCACCTCAGCTCCTATACCCCCACCCACTCCTGTCTCCCCATGTGTGAGAGGGAGCCTTGATGTGGCCTCGGATGTGGTCGGGCCAAGCTCCCAGGGTTCCCTTTCTTGGTTTATTCTAGCCATATCGATGCAGTGCCCCCCCGGCATCGGGCAACCAATGGCCCTGTTGTGGCCCCCTTACCAAATGGGCACAGTGACAACCATCCACCCTTGCCCCAGCAGGGCTAACACCCAGTGTCCTCAGTCTGGTCCTTTGTATGGTTATTCCTCCCTCTCTCTCTCTCTCTCTCTCTCTCTCCAAAGTGCTGCCTCCTGTAGCCTGGCTCCCACACCAGCCGGTGCGGGACAGTCTCACCTATCGTTCACCTGTGGGGTAGGAGGACCCGGGCCTGCCCTCACTCATGGGTCTCAGCCCAGGGCCCTAAGGACAGGGTCAGCGTGGTCCCTGCCTGGCTGGTGAGGGATCCTTCCCTCAACTCTCCAACCCACAGGCTTTAGCACAGCCCTTCCCTAGGCCACTTCCTACCCCTACTGCTATTCTCTTATGGCCATACTGGGGCTATGGGTCCATCCTCAGTGCTCCCCGACCTGCCCCCCCATCTCCAGTGCGCTCTCCTCCCTGCTCTTGAGTTCCAGTATGCTTTTCATCCCCCCACCATCTCTGACCCCTCCTCCTGTGTAGTGTGGGGCGCTGTTGATGTGGGCATCACCGCCTTCTATGTCGGGCGGGCCACCGAGCTCTCATTCAACCCTGCCTCCTCCCAGCTGCACCACAACTGCTGAGCAGGTGGCACAACAGATCTGGCACATCTCCCATCAGGCATACTGTGTTGCGATTGGTTCCGAGGCCCACCAGAACACCAGCGCCCCATCACACCATGTCCCCCTCCTGAACTGATACTCCCTCATAGACCCTGAACCCCAACCCCATGCCCAGAGTCACCACTCAAACCCCTGCACTCTAGTTCCCTGATCCAGGTCACAAACCCCTCCCTCCTTCCCTAAGTCATAGCCCAAACTCCTGTACCCCAATCCCCTACCATAAGTCACAAACCAAACCCCTGCACCCTAGTCCAGTGCCCCTGGTCAGAACTGCCTCCTTCACCCAAACTCTAGCATCCCACACCCACTCCAGCATCCCAATCCCTTACCCCAAGTTCCTTTCTGCAGCCAACCTCCATCCCAGACCCTACATCTCTTCCGTTAGTCTCATGGAAGAGTGCAGCTCTTTATCACTTTCCAAAATCTTGGAGTGGGCTCCTAGCTAAAATTATTGCCCATCCCTGCTCTACTGCATGAGCTAGAAGCCTGCTGGCTAGTAGCTTCAAGTGTAGAGCAGAATCAATATTCTCTCTCTGTGTCCTCCGTGTCACCAGTTGCAACTGTGAACGACACCCAGAAAGTGTGTGGGTTACATGTGCATTGTCATAGGAGGGTAAAGCTTGTCATAGTCTCCTTTGGTAGCTCAAAGTGCAGGGTAATCTCTGCACGGTCCTCCTTAAGTGTGGTAGATGGGCTGACAAGAGTAGGGGTTGAGTGGAGCCTTCACTCTTTCCCAGTAGCACAACTGAGCCAGCATGAAGAAGAAGTGATCAGCTACGACTCGGTATGTGTACCAGACCGTTTTCTCCTGGAGCCAGAAGAGAACCAGGAAACAAATTGAGACTGAGTCAAAATAAATTCATTCCTTGGTCTGCTCTGGAAGCAGTGCAGCTACGTGCTGCACTGTACTCAGGGTAGGTAAGATCACACAGTCTAGCCATTGCCAACAAATAGTTCTAAAAAGGAACCGCCTATTGCCATAAATGGACTTTTCCTCAGTCTTGTTTCTTTTAAGAAACGAATAAGTAAAAACCTAAACAAGTGGCTGCATGCCAGGGGTAGGCAATAACATGGCAGCAGTCTGCCAGTGTCAGCCTCTGGTGGGGAACCACCACTGTATTTACCTGCATAGCTGCAGGTCTGGTAATTACTACTCCAGTTGGCCACGGATCACCATTTACAGCCAATGGGGGCAGCAGGAAGTGGTGTGGACTGGGACATTGCTTCCTCCAGCTCCCGTTGGTTGGAAGCGGTGATCTGAGGACAACTCGAGTTGGGATTGCTGGGATCTGTGGCCATGCAGGTAAATCTAGTGGTGGGAACCTGCCAGGAGCTAATCCTGATGGACCAGATCCAGCCTGCAGGCCAGTATTTGCCCATCCTTGGATTAGATGCCCAAAAATGTCCAGTGGATGCAGCTGAGTTAAATCTTTGGGATGAATGGCTTATTCTGGCTTATTCTTCTCATATTGCAGTTTAGGATCAACTAAGTCTACATTGGCATGTTACAGCACTGTAACCTTCTGGCACAAGGATGTGAAAAAATACCCCCTTCCAGCGCAACATGTTACAGCGATAAAAAGTGCCAGTGTGAATCAGGCTACAGCACTGGCAGCTGCAATCCCAGTACTGTTAGTTGCTCTCCTCATGGAGCTGGTTTACACTGAGCGTTGGAAGAGCTCTTTCCTTGCACTCATGCTGGGGCCACACTTTCAGTTTATAGTGTTGCCACGGCTGCACTTCAAACTGTTAAGTGTAGACAAAGCCTGAAAGAGATTGTGACACATTTGCCAAACTGTTCTGCCAGTCCCTTTCAAGCTCGACTCACCAGGGAATGTAAATTCCATTCAGAGAAGCAGGGAGGTCGGGATGCAGATGGATGTCACCATGGCAGTCCCTTTATGCCTAATCTCTCCTTGTCTAGGTGCTCCGTTGGGAGGTGGGAGATCCAGTCCTACTGTGTTGCAATTCCTATGTAACGCATCTCCTGAGACTGTCTAGCTGTATTCCACCTTTACAGAGAATGAAGGTTCAGTCTGCCCTGAGTGTCACATATGCTCTGAGAACTTGTTGGCATTTGTCTCATAATTTATTTATTTTATTATGTTTGTTTCACTTACTTATAACAAAGAAACAAAACCTGTTCCAGGCTTCCTTCTCAGAGCTGAAATCTACCATTCTTACAGTTTTTGAGGGAGATCTATAGGGTCAAATTCTTGGCTTTCCTTTTCCCCCATTTGCTTATAAAATACAATATGAATTAAAATAATTGTGTTGGAAGGGGTGAGTGGGCTAGGAAAGTCTTTAAAGCAAGTTATTCCTGCTCTGTTCAAACTAGGGATTCATCAGATTCCTTTTCCAAGCCAGAGGAATTTAGAATAGAATGGAGACTTCTCTAAATTATTTCAAATCAGACCCCAACGTCATTTGTATCCCACCCCTCGCATACACAGTGCTACTCCAACACTCCTGAAGATTTGACACCTACAGCTGTGTGGCATTACCCCAAGTTGCTGGGAGGGCAATGATTTTTTATAACTTAACATCTGTAACAAAAGCATTAACTATCTAGTGTGCAATTATGTGTACTGTCATGGCAAATAGCATAACAGTGTTGGTTGCATGTAATAACCTGAACTTCTAGATTCAAGAGTTGAGAAACTCAAGGGAGGTTGTATTCTTTTCATTGTACTCTGAATCCCTCTCACAGACCAAAAGAACTTTCTCCATGCTCTCCACTCATCCAATCACTCACAAATCAAGTATGAGCAGGAGTAACAAGATTTATCTACCTCATCTGGTGAGAGGAGAAATGCACTGAAAACTGCGATGCACTCAGATACTGTGATTATTGGGGCACATTAATATCTCAGGGTACAGCTACACTGCAACACTATTTCAAAATAACTAGCGCTATTCCAAAATAACTTAGTCCGTGTCTACACAGCAAGCTGTTATTTTGAAATAGTGTCAAAATACTGTCAAGTTGGAGTTCTTACTCTGACTCCTGTAACCCTCATTGTACGAGGAGTAAGGGAAATCAGGGGAAGAGTGCTCTATTTCGAAATAAGTGCTGTTTAGACGCTCCTTATTTCAAAATCAGATACACAATTGACATAGCTCAATTTGTGTAGCTTATTTTGAGTTAAGCCCTGCAATGTAGATGCACCCTAAGATAGATGTGAATGTGCATTAGCTGGAGTATAGCTTCTTTCTGTTGAGAAATACCAGTCTGCATTAATGTCCAATATACACAAGAATTGCAGACTTCCAGAACTCAGTTGATGCAGAGTTCAGCATAAAGATTTCTGTTGCCAGCTGACATCAAATGGTCTTCAGGCGGTTGTCACAGCTCCCAGTAACCAGCCACCAAAAAGCTGTCTTCACCTGGAAAAATATATTTTATTTTTGTGCAATTAAACAGCAGGTCTGTGACATGAAGCAGTGTCTTCCTTCTTCTTTTTTCTCCTGAAGTGATTTTTTTCCCCTTGAAGCATGTTTTACTCTTCTATATAAAGTACGGATCACTTACAAATGAATGCTTGGTTTCTTGGAAAAGACAGCTGAGAGAACAAAATTCAGGAGGAGTGACTGGGGAGCCATGTTAAAGAATTGTTGCAAAATATAAAAGGAATGACAACTTTGTATCTGCATTCTGCAGCTCCTTGTGGTGATTTTCAGAGAAAGGGATGCAAAAAATTTTGAGCATCTTAAGAACTCAGGCTATGTTATAGTGCATTATATAGTGGCACCTAGGAGAGCATTATGTTTGTTTCACAGTAATTTCATAGATTTGAATTCCAGTGTGTTTCCCACCTGGGTATAAAGTGAGTTTTCGAGTTGATTGGAAGCTATGACTGATATTTATTCTAAAGCAAAATTGCTCAGGGGTTGCTGGTTGTTAGGTGGTAATGTAGTTTAAATGCATTAGATTTTCAAGTGTGGAAATCTGCGTTCGCTGTGGCTTGTGAGGATACAAGTACAATTACTTTAATCACCATCTCAAACATGTGTCTACCAGAGCACGATACAGTTTGGGTTAGAGCAAGGTGAAATATTTGCAGTGAAATTAAAGCACTATAAACTTGTCCCTCTTCCCAGGTTTTGAGTCAGTGTTTATGTAAATGTCGTGCTTTGCATGAAACCATCTACAGAATCAATGCTTCTGTTTTGAACCTGACATTTCTTTTGCTTTGACTACTGCACGCAGCTAATACAGTGAAAGCTTTGTTTTCTAGCATGCAGAGGGAATAGGGGTTGCCAATTAATTGAATGTGCCAGATAACAAAGCTTATTGGTCTGCCCCCTCTACCCCATTGCTGGCAAATCCGGCTCCTGACAGCTCACTGTAGGCTGAGGGGGAAGGAGGCTCCTGCTGATGACATGAGCCAGCAATGCCGGTTCTCAGTCAGCTGAACAGGCAGGAGTCAGGTGTGTGTGCCTCAAGATGTGGCAGTATTGTGGTTGGGGGCAATGCCGGTTAACAAAGTTTTCTGATTAAGAGCATGGGTGGTGTGTATGCTAGGTGAGGGCTTCCCAAGCTTCCAGACTGGCCCTGCCCACACTCTGCCCCAAGAATGCCCACTGGCCATGTACTAGAGGCAGAGTGTTGCTGTCCTTGAGCACCCGCTTTCCCTGTGCTCCGGGGCCAGGGAGGCTGGGGCCACACGCCAACTGCCTCCAGCTCTGCCCTCCCCCACCGCCCATGGTTAACAACAGAGTGCTGGATAATAAAGCTTTCACTATAATATTTTGGTAACACACAAGCCATCATGGCAGGAAGAACGACTAGTTTCCTTCTCGTATTCCACCTTGTGTTTTGTGGCCATGGCTACTGTGCCTCATGACAAGAAGACAGTGTGCGGTGTCAGTTTCTGTCGGCTCATTGCCACGAGGGAGTTCCTTGTGCTGAGAGGATGTGGCTATAATACAAATACAATATGCAGATATGCTCCCACGGTGCTGAACAGCAAACCGAGTAAAATATACAAAGGTCAAAGGAATACTTTCAAACTGAAAGTATCTGTCTGTGTGTTTGGGAACAGACACAAACATGTAGGTTTTAAGTTTTCCCTCTGATTTGTATGTATTGTTCCATAAATAATATGAAACTAACAGTGGGGTCCAGGAACAGTGAGGAAAATTATTTTAAAAAACAGGAGAATGAAAGAATAAATGGAAAGGAGAAATGGACAGAGGCCACTCAACAATGTACTGCACTAGGCAAAATGTCAGTGTGATGCCCCCCTCTTACTGAGATTCTGTGGGGGCACAATCAGCCTTCGGTGGGTATGGTGAAAGGCATCCAAAGGAAAGGGGGCAAAGCCACAACTTGCAGCCACACTCACTAACTCTCTTACTCACCTGTCTGATTAGGTAGCCCAACCACTTGCTCCCTGGCTAGGCAGAATCTGCCTCAGTAGATAATTACCTAATTTTGCCTATAGCTAAAGCAGCTCCTGAATATTTTTAAGGTTTTATAATACTTTGATCATATTTTTTCCTTCATATATTTATTTTCTTTTCCAGACAGGTCCTGAAATTTAACAAAATCATTTTGGGCTCAAATATGTTACCTTTACAAATATCACATTAAGTGGACCCAATTGCAGCCAAATGCTTTTTTCTTAGCAGTGAGCAAAATCACAGTGCTCAGGAGTGAACTTCACTTTAACAAGCTCCTGTATGCTTTTCATCTTCTTCCAGGACACTTAACACAACAATATGGCCTGGAATGGTGAGGGAGTATAATAATCCTAAACTGAAAACAGAAGTGTTTGAGAGGAGGATGGGTAATGGAGGAGGATGTGTCTGTGTTCACAGCAGCACTATCCTGTGAAAGATGGTGGGGGAGAGGCATAGGAGGAGCCTCAATCTTTTGTTTAAAATCTCCCTAAGATATGTTTCACTTCCATCATCTGCTGCTCATCTTATCTAATAAGTAACAAGATCTGCTGCTGTGCAGGAATGCAGAAGTGGGACCAGTCTTAGGATGTGGGTAATCAAGGTGATTATTTTCGGCACACATCTCTGCCGACTTTAACTCAGTGTCTGGGAGTAGGAGGGGCACATTGATTGGTCATTCAACCAGTCAACCTTAGGCAATTTGCTTGGGGAAAAATTTAAAGTTTTCCATCCTAAGCAGCATATGACCTAGAGCAGGACTCAAAGGGGGGGGGAGGGGGATTAAGTTTACGTGCAATGTGAATTGTGGTATTTCTTGACTTAAAGTGCATAACATCTTAACGTAGGCTTGGGGACTTCCTGTGGGATATATCTTAATCTCACATGCACATATACCTCCACACACATGTACAGTTAGATATCTTATTGAAGTTATTAGAGTGCAGTTCAGTGCTCTTTTGAAAGAAGCAATATGAGATAAATAATCAATTAAGGTGATGTTTTCTAATTAGTTTTTGTATCTGATGTGGTGGTTTTGTCATTCTCTTCTCCTCTATACTAAATGTAAATGTATGCTTGAACATAGGCAGCTAGTTTGCCACTCAATCAGCTTTGCCTTATAGTGTTGTGTTAGGGAGAAGTTGTGACTATGGGGGGATCTAAATAAAAATGACACCAATTAATGAAACAGCAAGAGGATTTCTGCTGTTAATACTTGAAAACATGCACTACAAAATGCGTATGAAACATATCAGGCACCAGCATATCTCAAGAGTAAAATTAAATGAGAAGTTCCTTGAGAGTTTTTCTGGTATCTTTTTAAGTACTACAGGTTGGACCTCTGTAGTCCAGCACCCTTGGGACCTGATCAATGCTGAACCAGAGAATTTACTGAACCTTAGGAGGTCAGTATTGTCTAGCCACATTACCAACCCTTCCACTGCTTACTGGGCTTTTAAAAGATGATTGAGGCAAATTAGAGCTGAATGACAGCACAGAACACTGAGAGCCAGGACTCGTGGCTGCAAACAAACTTTATGGGACCATGCAAAACTTGGCCACACCCATGACAAGTGGACATCCAGCTAACTAAAATCATGCTTGACCACTGATGTTGCCAGACCAGATAGTGCTGGGCCAGAGAGGTTCAACCTGTACTCAATGAAGAGTTCACGTAAAGGAGAATTAGTTACAGGAAACCTAGACAAACGCAGGACCCATATGAATGCAAGATCTCAACTTTGATAACTCAGAGCTACTTCAAGAGATTTTCAGTTATTTTTAAACATAGCTGCGTTTAAAGGATGCAACCCTAACATAGATTTTTAAAGGCACAAAGGAAGCTTGGGCATTCAGCATCTATGTCTCTTCAAGTGATATGTTAGGGTAAAATGCTGGCAGCTTCTGATGAAGCAAAGGTTATTTGAATAAACAAGAATCTACACTTCAAATTCCAATAATGAATATATGCACTTCTGGTTATAGCAACTCGGTCACACATCCATAGTGGAACCTGTCTCTGACAAACACTTCGATGCTCTGAAATGGTTTTCTTCTGTGATGTAGTTGTATCATTTAGAGTTTCCATTTGCATGAGTGCAAGATGCCTTTGGTTTTACCACTGATGAGTAACGCATTCGTTCCATACTCATGCCCTTGTGCGGATGGAAACTTCAGATCATGTACCATCCAATGAGTTTGCCCTCCTTTTTCATTTAGAGATAAACAGAGAATACGCTTTCAAATGTTATTCTAAGGTCACAAAACTCTTTAGTGCACCAATTTACATTTGGTTCTCAGGAATGAAAATTAATTCTCAGAATTGTATTCCTTAACAAAGAACACAGACTAATGACACTTGTTATAGTCTGAATCCCAGGAGAAATTCCTCTAATAAATGTTTCAGAATCTGCAGATCAGTTTCAGTAATACTCCAAAACAGTGAAAGGAGGAGTGGATTAAGATCATGCTAGACTGAACTGATTTATAGGAAATCAAAAGAAATTCCTAATTAAAACAATGGGAATCCAAGAGCAAAACCAAATGCATAGTAGAAAATATAACTACAACATGAAAATATGTAATGTCTAGAACTCAAAAGGTGTTAAAGACAGGACTTCAGAACTCATCTCTGAGCTTGATGTGACAGTTTTTATGCAGGAAAATTTCCATCCAAGTCCACACTTGGCTGTTCTTTATAGGACAATTCTTGAAATACAAAGCTGTCATTTAGGCATGTCTGTAAACATACAAATCTTGCAAAGATTTTCATGCTGTAGAAAGTTGTTAGAATGGCAGTTTGTTTTGATTAATCTTAAAATTGTTTTAGATAAAATCATAAATATAAGTTTGCCTTTGCATTAAAGTACTCCCCTAACTTGCAGTTTTATTCAACCCTTCAGGTAGATTAATTTAAATCAAAGCAATTTTAATCATGATTTAAATCAGGAAGCAGTGAACAATGATTGTAATCATTTTTTTGTTTGGACTTTTTAGTTATTTTCCTAAATAAATTTGATTTTTCACTGATGATAAACCATGAAAACATTGATTTGTGTCTAAAGATAACCTTTGCACATTTGGTGTTTCCCTTTGTTAATCAGTAGGATTTATTTATTTAATCTGTTTTATAAATTTATTCTGATTCTTAATTTTTACACTTGTATTATGTTAGAAAATGGTGAATGATGTATTGTTTACTAGACTTTCTTTTATTTGTGATGTGTCTATTTGGTTGTAAATTCAAATTGAATTAAAGTGCACAAAATCATTTATTTTTAGAACCAGTATTAAATATCTATTAAAAATGTCTTGGATACATAAGAAAAAATTATTCAACTTTTGTATTTCAAACTGATTTATCAAACAAATTGTGATTAGTGAAATGAATTGATTGTTTCTGTTAACCATGTACGGAAGTTTTTAAGAACTAATAGCTCTCATTTTCTCACACCTAATTTTAAGTTAATAGATTGGAAGAGGAAAACAGATGTCCCTGATTTTTTAAGCTCTTATTGGGTTTTTTATCTTTGAATGAACTAGCTGAACACACTGAAATAACGCAAGTTTGCAAAAGAAGCTTCTATTGTCAAAATTTGTGTTAGCATTTCAACTGCTTCCAAAGGCTTTAACCATTTACTTCTATCAGGTCCATAATATGACTTTCATTAAAATTTGGCAGAAAACGTGTAATTTTTTTTTGTATTGTATTCAAATAATTTAAATTCACTAAATTTAAATTAACTAAATTCCCATAGTTTGTCAGTTTCAACTAAGCTTATTTAAAAAACTAGACATTTTTATTTATCCTGACCTTTTGCTAGAATCCATATTATTTAACTTATTACTTAGCAAGGTGCTCAGTTTGTTTGGATTCTGATCTATATGGCTGAGTGTAAAGTTACTCTAGATCAGTGACTCTACCATACTTTCAGGAATCTTATTTGTCTTGCATATTTCAAGTTTCATTTCACTAAAAAACCTGCTTGCATATAAAATCAGGCATCAAAATACAAAAGTATCAACATATTATTACTGAAAAATGGCTTCCTTTCTCATTTTTACCATAATTGTAAAATAAATGGAAATATAAATATTGTACTTACATTTCAGTATATAGAGTAGTATAAGCATGTCATTGTATGAAATTTTAGTTTCTACTGATTTCACAGTGCATTTTATGTAGCTCTTTGCAAAACAAGGCAAATATCTAGATGAATTGAAGTGTCCCTTGGAAGAATTTTGTGTACTTTGGGGTACATGTATCCCTGGTTGAGAACTACTGATTTAAATGTGAGACGGTGTAAACAAATTCAGAATTTCCTCCTTTTGGGTATAGGAATACATGGAATTCTACTCAAACCATGAATTCTAAAAGAATTTTATTATTTAACTGCAGATTCTTTAAATGAATGAAAGTCATTGTGAATAAATTGTTCCGTGTACATTCTTTTTTCCATCTCTGGTCATATGCATTCTTCTCAACATCCACGGATAGATTCTGAGATGCTATATATCTCTTGACTGCAGTGGAGTTATGATGACTTTCAAACACTGTCTGAAACAGTGTCAATCGGTCCCCTAGAAATAAAGTATAATTACATGTGCTGTGATAGATATTTGTAAAATGTGTCTATTACATTTCAATACAGAGCAGCAACGTATAATTCCTGCAAATGAAATTACAGCCAGCAAAATTGTTTAATAATCTAGGAAATAATTTAGAGCTTGAACTTGTTTCCAAGGAATTAAATGGGAGATGTCTACCAAAGACTTAATAGGAGCAGGCATACAACACACAGTTGAAAGACATACAATTCCTTGTTTCTTTCTCCTTCAGTATTGTGCCATTACATTAAATAATGCATCCAGGGATACCTGCCAGCCTCTCTGTCCCAAACTTTCATTTAAAAAAAAATAAACAAGCAAAGTTTTCCATATTCAGAGCAAAGTACCAGACTTGGGTTTGAAAATCAATGAAATACAGTGCAGGGAGTGAGGCTGGTGATATCAGAAAGTCCAACTCCATTAATACCGGGCCTTGTGCTAGGGCTCAGTTTGGCCAATAATTATTAGTTTTTGGCTGTCTTGAAAAGTTAAGAGTAAAAAGTGCTCTGTGCTTAGATCGTAGTATTTCTAAAGTACTACCCACCTACATTTTGCATAAACATTCTTTATTTCATATGGCAACTTGAAAAGCAACATTAATAGTTAACATCCAAATTTGTCACCCACTCTATGGCTTTTGATGGCATTGAATGAATCAGTTAGAAGTTCACTAGATGTTCCATGCTTTGCATATCTTCTCTAATGACAAGATTACATACTGGACTGTTCCTCTTCATTTGTATAATAAGTAACTGCAACACTCTAGGTGAGATTCAAATGCAGATTGCTACAATCTATATTTTGTAGCATAGAACAAGCAGATGGTGGTCTCTAGGGGTACGTCTAAACTACATGGCTCCATTGACGGAGCCATGTAGATTAGACACATAGGCAAAGGTAAATGAAGCCGCGATTTAAATGATCGCGGCTTCATTTACATTTACATGGCTGCCGCGCTGAGCCGACAAACAGCCGATCAGCTGTTTGTCCGCTCAGCGCGCTACTCTGGACGCTCCCCTGCCGACGTCAAAGCCCTTTGTGGGCAGCCCCATTATTCCTCGTGGGACGACAAACAGCTGATCAGCTGTTTGTCCGCTCAGCGCGCTACTCTGGACGCTCCCCTGCCGACGTCAAAGCCCTTTGTGGGCAGCCCCATTATTCCTCGTCCCACGAGGAATAATGGGGCTGCCCACAAAGGGCTTTGACGTCGGCAGGGGAGCGTCCAGAGTAGCGCGCTGAGCGGACAAACAGCTGATCAGCTGTTTGTCGTCCCACGAGGAATAATGGGGCTGCCCACAAAGGGCTTTGACGTCGGCAGGGGAGCGTCCAGAGTAGCGCGCTGAGCGGACAAACAGCTGATCGGCTGTTTGTCGGCTCAGCGCGGCAGCCATGTAAATGTAAATGAAGCCGCGATCATTTAAATCGCGGCTTCATTTACCTTTGCCTATGTGTCTAATCTACATGCCTCTGACGACAGAGGCATGTAGTCTAGACACAGCCTAGGATCTGTCATCAAGTCTTGGTGTCACTGTTTTTTCATGGCTTCCAACACTTGTCTTTTGGTGACCATCCTAAAGCAATGAGAATTTCATCTGCTAACCAGAAGTAGGTTCCTGGATTTAAGGTGGAATCTCAGTGTTTTTGAGATTTTCATGAGTGGGCAAGTCTGAGTTCATTGTCATAGAGACATATTTTCCTATTGCTTCTCTTTGGAGGCATTATGGTAAGATCTGCATGAGGATAGAAAGTCAGTCTGTGATGTCAGCAGTCTGACAATTTTCATAGCAGTGTTCAGTTGCTCATTGAGAGGTTTCACGTGCATGCTACCTGTTCATCCTGGCACACAATATCCAGCTGCTGAGAAGATAAAGACCTACAGTGGCTACCCATGAGGTGTGAGCTCTGCTTCCCAACTAGTCTTGGCTAGTGTGTGGGTTACTTTATTCCTAGACTTTATCTCGGCAGCATTCCTCATCAGATGCTGTCAGTATGTGAGGCTATGATCCAGAATCATTCTGAGCTCTTTCTGGAAATTTGTGTGGCTCAGTGTAATGTTGCAGAAAGTGATATTCAGGCACCTCATTGTAATTTGATTGCTCTGGTAGAAAATTGAGACAACTGGGGAGGGTGGTTTGGTCGAAGTTGCCATGACCAATAGTACTCCAGTTTTTTAGATCATCTGTGAGGATGTCTTCAGTGAAAATGATAAGTGCTTCAATGATAAGTGCAAGATCATCCATGTATGCAAATTTCTGTAACTTGGTTAATGACATATCATTGATATAAATATTAAAAAGCAATGGTACAAAGATGGATCCCTGTGGGAGCCCATAGTTCAGTAGTTAATGTCTGCTGGTCTGTTCCATTAATTGTGTGTGAAACTTACTGTTGTTGGCATGACTGTCAATAGGTACAGCGTTGTTCTGGGACACTGTTTTCAACACTTTTTTTTTTGGTTAAGTAGACCACGAAGTTATACAAAAGCTCCTTTTATCAAGCAACTTATTTTTGCTAGTCCTCTAGCTGCATGCTATACTTAGTATATTACAGAAATATTATAAATCCTTTCATTCAAATTGTTTCTGCATCTTTTACTTTCTACTTTTCGTAATGTGTCCATATGTTCAGTTATTTACTGTCATGGGATCCACTCACTGCATGCGGTACCTCCTCCTCGTGGCTCTGAGTAGTAGCTCTTGTGGGGCACTGCTTTGCTTACCTGGTATGTCTGCCCATATTTTTCACTGTGCTCGCTTTCCTTTTTGTGGCTTGGTCCTTTGACCAAGTCGCTAAGGTCCTCCCTTTCTAGGAAATTCAAAAACCTTGCAGACTAGCTGCCTGTCTGGTGTCACCACTATTCTGTGACACTTTCCAATGGCTGGTAGGGGAATCTAGGCCTACCATTTACACTGGGTTCCAGATCAGGGACCATATAAGAAGCAGCAAGTCTATACAATCCTACCCCTTGCTTTGGTTTCCCTAGGTTCCTTCCTATCTATCTGGCTTTCCCCTTTTCCTGGGTTTACCAGCCCAAACTCCTGCCCCCCACCCCACCCCAGGAGTGACTATAGACTGCTTCCCAAAAGCCTCCACCAGCTAACAGCTTCTGGAATTTATATAGCCCTCTCTTATTTTTGCTCAGCTAAGCCCATTTCCAGTTCATGGCCTGGTCTTTGTATCCTTCTTCAGATGCAACCTGGGCAGTTAATTGGCCTCTATAGACACTTCAGTCCCTCTTGGCCTTGTCCTATTGGGTGCGCCCTGCCATCACATTTCACCTAAACCAAAATTTGAGCAGATGGCAATCTGGAACAATTGGCTAACTGCATATCTGGAACTTCTGGGAAGTGGACAGGAGAGTGACCCCTAACCCAAGCTTTGGGGTGTTGGGCCTCCCCAGCTATGAGCTGTGATCTCAAGCAACTGAAAGTCCTCCTAACACTAACAGTGAAGATCTGCGAGTTTTGGCTGACGGAGAATATTTGTGCAGCGGAGGAAGCTGGGTTTTACTGGGATGTCTTGGCAACTGATAAGAGCTTGTTCAGTCCACAGTTAAGTCCAAGCAGCTGAAAGCTTAAGTTCATATAGCCACAAGTAGAATTCTTGAACTTGAATGTAAGCTACCGAGTGCAGTGAGTGCTCGATCTGAGAGTCATATGCCACTGCCGAGAGCTGTTCAAGAGAGAATTATTTCAAGTAGAAGGGAGATATGAATCATATGGTGGAAAAATCCAGTGAAGTACTTGGCCTCGCTTACTTTTTTTAAACACATTTTGTTACTTTGTTCAGTTAACCCTTTGCTCTTCAAATGGTAGGTTTTTAAAATTACATTCATAATTCCAAAACGTATATGGATTAGGAGAAATGCAGGGAAAATAAGGGTAGTTTTTGAACTGGGGAGGGGATGATTGCATTCAGTTGTTTATTCTTGACTCTTGTCATCTCTGGATGTATTTATTTAGTGTGTGTGGCTACTTTCATGTACATTTCCACTGAATACTAACCACTTTTTGCATCTTAGGTAACTTCAGCCCATCATACCTTTGTGTAAATTTAATTTCCAGCATTTCAGTTTAATGTTGTATTTTCTGAAAACATATGAATGCTTCTTCCTAACTTGCTTCCCCCCTTTTTCCTGGGTTTACTCCTCCTCCAAGGAATAACTATCTTGACTCAAGGCAATTTCCATCCAAGACTTGCCCTGAGTAAAAATGAAGGATGTAGAAATCTGGTCCTTGTAATACTTTAGTTTTCAACTTCATAGACAGACATTTGGATACCTGCACATAATAAGTCCTCTATGATATAGTCTCATCCGCCTTCATTGGCAGCACAGTAGGTATTCCATGTGTGCTCATTTAACTGTCTACTTGTCATTGTAATATTTCTTATTTTCTGGTACAGTTTGAATTGCTAACCTGCAGGTACCCTAACTGTTTCATGTTGTTGTAATAATTGTAGATTATATTCTGTTTTGCACTTGCAAATAGCTCTACTCATTCCACCCCGCAGGTAAAAATGATGTAACACACACAAATAATCATAAAACTCAGTATGCGTTATTTTCTGTATTAATTTATTTTTTCAGGTGGTGGTGAATTGAATCAAGACTACGTACCATGCATTGGAGTAAGTGTAGCTTTTATATTTTAATATTTATTGTTGATTCATCTCTTATGGCTTGAATGCTGGTTTCAGAGGGGTAGTTGTATTAGTCTGTTTCAGCAAAAACAATGAGGAGTCTTGTGACCCCTTAAAGACTAACACATTAATTTGGGCATAAGCTTTCATGGATTGGAACCAGTGTTCCCTATAAACTGTGTGGTCACTCAGAAGAGATTCAGATGCTGCCCAGGTGATTTAACAGAGTCCCCCCAATTTTTGTTTTGTTTTGTTCTGCACATGGATGGAGAAGACTAGAGGGTACATTGTCTGGGATCTACTTTGACAAAATGAGTTCCAGCCCATCAAAATGTATGCCTAAATAAATTTGTTATTCTGTAAGATGCCACAGGACTCCTTGTTATTTTATGTGCAGTGTTCCACTATCGTTTCTCAGAATTCAAACTACATGAACTTATTGATGTTAGTTTAATTGGTAGATAAGACCCTCTTCATGGTGGAGAAATTGAGTGCAGATATTTTTGAGCAATATAATTTATATTACAGAAATTAGGATTAGAAAAAAAATCCTTACTATATTCATTTTAATTCCCTGCCTCCCCACATTTTTCCAATAGTAACCTCATTTGAAAATCCAGGGCTGTGTCTACATTGGCATCCCTTTCCGGAAAAGGGATGCTAATGAGACACATCGCAATTGCAAATCCGTGGGGGATTTAAATATCCCCTGCGGCATTTGCATTTACATGGCTGCCACTTTTTTCCGGCTTGGGGATAAGCCGGAGAAAAGCGCCAGTCTAGACGTCATTCTCTGGAAAATAAGCCCTTTTCTGGAGGATCTCTTATTCATACTTTCAAGTAGGAATGAGAAATCCTCCGGAAAAGGGCTTATTTTCCGGAGAATCTCGTCTAGATTGGCGCTTTTCTCCGGCTTATCCCCAAGCCGGAAAAAAGCAGCAGCCATGTAAATACAAATCTGCGGGCAATTTAAATATCCCCCGCGGCATTTGCAATTGCAATGTGTCTCATTAGCATCCCTTTTCCAGAAAGGGATGCCAATGTAGACACAGCCCAGGTGTTTACTTATGCAGGCTATATTTTATTTTTCTTCCCAAGGATCTATCATAACACTTTTTAAACTTGATGATTATTAAAATATTGAGAATGTAGATTAAGACTGTTTATTTTAAGTGACTGACTTTACACTCAAATGACCAATTTTAAAATACTGGGTCTTGAGAAAATTTACGTCACCTGCATTTGAAAATTTACTACAGTAGTTTGAGATGAGATTTTGGCCTCCATGTTTTGTGCTAGGGCGGGCATGCCAGAGCATTGACTGATTTCAATGGTGCAAGGTAAGGCTTTAAATGAGAATTTCATTGTGAAAGAAGCTTGGGGCCTGAATCTCTATTCTCATTCAAATCAAGATTGGTAGCACGAGCTTTACCTATGTTCCCTGTCACTTGTTTTGGATTAGCGATGTTAAAACTGTGATGCTGTTGAATGCTAGCATTTAACTGGCTAACAATTTCACACAACACCTGTCACCATGGGCATGGGGTCCCTCTGCAGAGTCCTGCTGCCCTGCCTATTGGCCCCTAACAAGCCAGGACTTCTCTGGCCCAGCCTAACTGGCTGCGAGTGGAGTTCACCATGAGATGCTGCTTAAAACTTTAACATCCCTATTTTGGATCTGATACAGTATCCCATTATATGTAGTCTGGTTTTCACCTCTAAAATTGTGGTAGCTATTTTAGAGGTAAAAATTGGCTATGTACTAGGTGTACTCATGGTACTAATTATTACAGTCAGTATTTTTGTTGGATCCATACAAGCTTTCTCCAAAAGACATTCTTTTATTCATACTGTGGGGGAGATATATATGAATTCCCCTGTGCTTTTCCTCTAATCTGAGATATGATTACTTTATCTGTACTAGGTGGTTGCAGACAGCACATCATTAAAATATTTATTTTCTTAGTTGTTCTCCTTTTCTAGATTTGAATAATTAAAATGTTTCTCCTGGGCAGCTTGCATCTTGAGTAGAATTCTAATTGAAGAATTTTATATATTTACTTGAATTAGAAAAGAGTACAAATGCCAACTGCATCTAAACAATGGGGTGCTATGAGAAATTGGATTTTTTTTAATTATATGATCAAGTTTGCTCCAGTGAAACATGTCACTTTCTAATTGTCAGAAAGGAAGAGTTTTTAATTTACTTTTCCAACAGGAACAATCTGTTGTTCAGAAATATTGTCCTGTAGTGTGTTTGTGTGTGTGTGTGTGTATGTGTATATATATATATATATATATATATATATATATATAATTCTTAAACTGATGCTGTAGGCCTTCCCCAAATGAAATTCCCATTGCTATCAATTTCTGTGTAAAATGAGGGATAACAATACTAATCTCCTGTTGTAACATGCTTTGAGATCTACCAATGAGAAGCATTTAAGAGCTACGTGGTGGTATTATTACTATAGCTCCTCCTACTAAAAGTCATGGAAATTTTACCTGAATAGGAACAGTAGGATCAAGATCTGTGTTACATGAAAAAGGTGTTCACATTTCTCTAGGTTTACGTTTTGCAATCTGAATCTTCAAAATATCAATTTGATTGAAAAAAAAATTATGCGACTGTAATACAGGCTACTACAGGGTTCGTCTGTATTGCAACACTATTTTGAAAATAATTAGCACTAATTCAAAATAACTTAGTCCATGTCTACACAGCAGGTAGTTATTTCGGAATAGTGTCAAAATACTTTCAAGCTAGAGGACTTCGTGCTCCAACTCCTGTAACCCTCACTGTATGAGGAGTAAAGGAAGTCAGAGGAAGAGTGCTCTATTTCAAAATAAGTCTGTGTAGTCGCTCCCTATTTTGAAATAAGCTATGCAATTGACATAGCTCAATTTGCGTAGCTTATTTCGAGTTAAGCCCTGCAGTGTAGATGCACCCACATGCATCAACAAAACAACTGCCCTATTTAGTTATCTTCTGTTTAGCAATATTATACTAAATATTTTTACACAAATGCTGACTGTTTTCAACTAGCATATGTTTTCCATTTGTTTTAAATGCTTCCTTAACCGCATGTTTTCCCAAATTTAATATATTTGACTAGGAAAGTATTTTAAAAATAAGCATTTAGTCTCCAAGATCATTTGGCAACTGTTGAATATTTGTAGTCTAATTCTTCCATGCAGTCATGCATGATGTATTCCCTTAATGAGGCATCATAACTGTTTTGTGATAGTCATGTATCTTTCTATGGTCCAGTATGTAAGCAAGATGCTCAGCATTAGCTTTTCATTTTCAGAAAAAAGGTCCAAAAAGTAAAGATCTGGAAGTAAATATTTATGAACACACTTACAATGATGTGGAATCTGTTCTTTTATTACCTGTTGAGGTCACTGGAACATCTGCTTGCAGACAGTAATCTTAGAAAGCTTTTAGCTGAAATACTTTGCATTCAACAGCTAAGCTGCCGGTGTAATTTAATTAGAAATATTGCCAGCAAACATACTGTACTATTGTACTTGAGCTTCAGTATTATCATTTTCTGTCTGGAAATGCTGAACATGTTGGACAATAGCTCTAGGATAGGAAACTGTAATTAGTGTACGTAACAATCAGTTATTGAAAAGATCTGAAACTATTTTTCCCCTCAGCATTTATTGGCAAAGTGATAATTCTGGGGTGAAGGACTGGTTGTGACAGTTGAACGTTAATAATTGTCACAGACTGACTGGTATTTCATTCAGTTTGGAGACATTTTTCTATTAGCTCTATTAGTCATTAGTCAATGCCATTTAATGGATTATTTGAGATGTACATCACCTCTTTCTGTCTTCTTCAAAGGCACCACAAGCTTTGGCTGTTCTTCTGTTCTTCTCTGCCTATGCTTCTCAAGTCCCACAGAAGAGAAGTATTTTTCCTCTTAGGACTATTTGGTCATTACTGGGCAGTCTCTCTCTCTCTTTCTCTCACTCTCTGAACCCCTATCTCCTCTTTATTTAGGTCTTTTCTTTCTCCCTTGCTTCCATTGCTTCCTACTTGTTTTCATTTATGTTGACAACTCTCCTTACTTTTTTTCTCCTCAGTATTCTTCTTGAAATTATTTGTTGGATTTCTGCTGCCATCATTACTCACTCTCGTGGTATTTTCTTATTGGGGCTTTTTATGACAGGCTAGTGAGAGGTTCTCTACATGCTGCTACTCAAAATACAGTTTTCAATGTCCCTGGCTTAGCCTGGTGGGTTTGTCTATGGATTTTTTTTTTTTTTTTTTTTTGGCCTGGTTAGGCAAACATGTCTAATGGCAATTGTTTTGAAGTAATGTAAAAAAAACATAAAACAGTAAAACTATTATATGACCTTATAGCTATGGAAGTACTACTGTCAGGGGAAGTGGGTCCCATAACATTCTTTCTTCTATTAAAAGTTTATGCACTATTTTAATAATTTTCCAAAATGGTAGCATTAAACGGAACCCAAAGATGATGCTGTTACTGCAAGGTGCTAGTTTCCATTTGCAAGCTGTTTTTTCTTTACTTAAAGTTGCACTTCTGTAGAGAGATCAAGAGGAAGCTGTCTGTGTTCACAGAAGAACTAGATGAGATCCTTTTGACATGTGCAGTTTGCTCCACACTTGGTAATAGTCTGATGGTATTTAGCACTGGGCTCATCAAGATTTGGGGAATGAAGAAAGGAGGAAAACTATCCGGGGTGGTGTTCATTGCTTGGCTTTAGTTCAGTGATTTTGCCCACTATGGTCACAAGTTAAGATATTTGAACGAGCTCTGCAAGTAGTTTAAATTGAAAGCTGTGGACATCTATCCACCATAGAATAGTGCAAATATATATTGAAAGTTCTTAAATTCCTCATAATGGTTATCTGATTTCAGGGTTATTTCTTTTGCTGTCACATGCAGATTCTTACATTGATCACTTCAAGTCTGGTTTTCAGAATGATGGCATTTGAGTTCTTTGGTATTTACTCTCTCTGAGAAGAGTGCATGGTGCTCAAAATAACACCAAATATCTATTAAATTAGCAACTTGCATGTTTATGAAATCAGATGGAAAAACAATTTGTACATCCGAGCACTTGGTTGATGTACAAAGAGATTACCATGGTCTTCTGAGAAGGTTAAACTGTCATCTAGTTAAATATGTACTGAAAGTAATGCTGCTAAAACTGCTGCCACTTGTGATTGATACTGATGATGGATGGTAGGTATAAATCTTTGTGTGTGCATGTGTGTGTGCAGATGCACACAAATTGCCCATTTTCCAGACATTTCAAGGTTCCTTCCTTAGATTATGATATAATCTGAGTTTCTTGTTGCATTAGACATCTTTTCTGATTAAGGAGAAAGTATTCGCCATGCTGAAATAGCACTAAAACTGATTCTACAATGTAGGCTGTAGTGATTTATTGCCCACTTATTACATGAATAACAGCATTATATTTTGGACAATGGGGGGTCACCCCTATGAGGATTGCTTTTCTATGACAAACAGCTCATGGCTCCTGCATGATAATGGTGGAGGCACAGTGTTATTTTTTTTTCAAGTGCCCATTAATATGATAGATAAAGTCCTTGAAGTGAATAATAAGGTTTAAGTCATTATTAAAGGAGGTCTAGTCCTATCATATTTATTTCTATAATATCACTGGATCCTGGCTAGGCCCACCAATGGGAGAGGGAAGGAGGGGCAAAGAGGATAAGTATCCCAAGGTTTTGTGATTCTACAGGGGCTGGAGCTCCCAGTTGCTGCCACCACTACCATAGCAACAGCAGTGGCGAGAGACCCAGGCCTTTTAGAGTCGCTGTTGGAGCGCCAGTTGACCTGCTGAAGAGTTGCGTGCTCTGGCTGGCTCTGAGAGCCAGCATGGAGGGGGGAAAAGGGGAGAGACCATGCCGCCTAGGGTGGGATGAGGGCTGGCTGCCTCAGCCCCACCCTTTAGGCACAAGGCCACACCCCTTTGGGATAAGGGTGCTCTCTTCCCCCCACTTTGCCCAAAGGTCTGTCAGTCCAGTTAGTTCCCCTGATCGTGGTTCTAGCACACACACACACACAGTGTCAAAAGTCCTGGCTGATTTAAACAAAAGGGAGAATGAAGAAAAACAGTATTAAAAAAAAGGCCAAAAATGTGTGTATCCTTTTAGTAAACAATATCAATCTAAGTTTTCCCAGCTTTACACGGGCAGTTTCCTTAACCAATACATTTATGCCATGACTATTTATCAAATCTGGGAGTTTAGATGATGGGCTTGAGCACTCTCTCAGGCTCACAATAAAAATAGCCTGTTGGCTGTTTTCTTGAGTGAGCGCTTGAAAATGGGCAGAATAAATGGGTTCTTCTGACATTGCCTCTCAGAGCTTGTTTGTGTTTTAAGGCTGGTAGAGTGCTCCCACTGCAATCTCTGACTGATCTTTTGGAAAGCACCCTTTTGTAATACGGCAGTCAGAGCAGGTTTGGGAGTTTTGAAGAAATGTACATCATTTCTACTATCACCTACTCAAAGACTAAGGAGAGAGTCTTCTAATGGGTATGAAAGTGGTTGGGGCTGAAAGCAGAGAGGTCTGTTTCAGATAAACTACATTTATTAAATGACAGAGGGAGAGAGCCTTAAACAACAATGATATAGGTAGCTGCTGTCATGAGCACTATTTAAAGGGAATAAAAAACTGCTTCTTGGAAAGAATTACGGTATTGAAAAATGAAATGTTGAATCATTGTAAGCAAGCATGTGGTATTGGTTCTAAAGGGCACTGTGAAACAATATGTCTGGGACAATCAGGAAAATTAAAATTGCTAGAGGAGCTGTTATTTCAGATATTGCATCAATCATCCCATGTCTCAGGACTGTAGACAACTCATGGGATAGTTAAGTGAATTTAGTGCTCATGAAAGATGCTAGATTGACAGTCCTGGAAGTGAGGTTCTCTGTTTACCCCCAGGATAGGTACAGCAGATGCAGAAAAATATAAGTTTTTTCTGTGCGTACTAGTACCTGATCAGAATGGATACACTTTTAGGGCTAAGGAAAGTGCAGTCTCTGTGTATCTTTTAAAATGAGCCTCTGATTTGGTGGCTTATGTGGTTGGCTCCAGTAATGAGTTTGCTTGTATAGATATGTGGGCAGAATTGGCATCGTGGCTGATTGCAGGGATCGGTTCCTGGAGGTTTATGATGTAGCTTTGTAGCATGGTTATTAGAATCATAGAATCATAGAATAATAGGACTGGAAGGGACCTCGAGAGGTCATCGAGTCCAGCCCCCCGACCTCAAGGCAGGACCAAGCTCCGTCTACACCATCCCTGACAGATGTCTATCTAACCTGTTCTTAAATATCTCCAGAGAGGGAGATTCCACCACCTCCCTTGGCAATTTATTCCAATATTTGACCACCCTGACAGTTAGGAATTTTTTCCTAATGTCCAATCTAAACCTCCCCTGCTGCACTTTAAGCCCATTACTCCTTGTCCTATCCTTAGAAACCAAGAGGAACAAATTTTCTCCTTCCTCCTTGTGACACCCTTTTAGATATTTGAAAACCGCTATCATGTCCCCCCTTAATCTTCTTTTTTTTCCAAACTAAACAAGCCCAGTTCATGAAGCCTGGCTTCATAGGTCATGTTTTCTAGACCTTTAATCATTCTTGTTGCTCTTCTCTGTATCCTTTCCAATTTCTCCACATCTTTCTTGAAATGTGGTGCCCAGAATTGGACACAGTACTCCAGCTGAGGCCTAACTAGTGCAGAGTGGAGCGGCAGAATGACTTCACGAGTTTTGCTTACAACACACCTGTTGATACAACCTAGAATCATATTTGCTTTTTTTTGCAACAGCATCACACTGTTGACTCATATTCAACTTGTGGTCCACTATGACCCCTAGATCCCTTTCCGCCATGCTCCTTCCTAGACAGTCGCTTCCCATCTTGTATGTATGGAACTGATTGTTCCTTCCTAAGTGGAGCACTTTGCATTTCTCTTTATTAAACTTCATCCTGTTTACCTCTGACCATTTCTCTAACTTGCTAAGGTCATTTTGAATTATGTCCCTATCCTCCGAAGAAGTTGCAACCCCACCCAGTATGGTATCATCTGCAAACTTAATAAGCGTACTCTCTATCCCAATATCTACATCATTGATGAAGATATTGAACAGTACGGGTTCCAAAACAGACCCTTGAGGAACTCAACTTGTTATCCCTTTCCAGCAGGATTTAGCACCGTTAACAACAACTCTCTGACTATGGTTATCCAGCTAATTATGCACCCACCTTATCGTGGCCCTATCTAAGTTACATTTGCCTAGTTTATCAATAAGAATATCATGCGAGACCGTATCAAATGCCTTACTAAAGTCTAGGTATATGACATCCACCGCTTCTCCCTTATCCACAAGGCTCGTTATCCTATCAAAGAAAGCTATCAGATTAGTTTGGCATGACTTGTTCTTCACAAACCCATGCTGGCTAATCCCTATCACTTTATTACCTTCCAAGTGTTTGCATATGATTTCCTTAATTACCTGCTCCATTATCTTCCCTGGGACAGACGTTAAACTGACTGGTCTGTAGTTTCCTGGGTTGTTCTTATTCCCCTTTTTATAAATGGGCACAATATTTGCCCTTTTCCAGTCTTCTGGAATCTCCCCTGTCTGCCATGATTTTTCAAAGATCATAGCTAAAGGCTCAGATACCTCCTCTATCAGCTCCTTGAGTATTCTGGGATGCATTTCATCAGGACCTGGTGACTTGCTGACATCTAACTTTCCTAAGTGATTTTTAACTTGTTCTTTGTGTATCCTATCTTCTAAACTTACGTATTAGAAAGAAAACGTTTCAGGTTGGGGGATTGTCTGTAAGTGAGGACTCGGCTTTCCCTTGATATATTTTTTACCCACTGCCTTTTCTTGTTCCCCACCTCCCAATTTTCCCTTCTTCCATCCCGCCTCCCATCTCCCCTATTTATTTTGGTCTTAGACATCTAGCACTCCGGTCATCTGAAGAAGTGGGTTGTGCCCATGAAAGCTCATGAGACCATCTATATGTTTTGTTAGTCTATAAAGTGCTACCAGACTACTTGCTATTAGACTATATGTTGTACAGATAAATAAAACCGAGAGAGAGAGATTAAGTGATTTGTTGCAGGTCATATAGTCAGTGTGGAAACTGAGAATAGAACCTTGAGTCTCCTGAATCAAACACATTAAAAATGGATAAAACAAGTTCACCTCTCTCTAGCCTCTACCAATCGGTGCTAAATTTGGTTTGGTGACCTTGATAAGAAATGTTCCATAGCGTACTATTCATCTGCTAAACCAGCTAGTCCCACTGCTCATTTTAATTTAATATTATTTGCACTACTAGTAGTGTGAATGCTTGTTATAGTTAAGAAGAGTCACTAACCTTTGTGATTCAGCATGGTGAATTCACTCACTATTTCCATCTTGTTAACAATGAGGTAAATGCAATGTCTGTATTCCCAAACGTCCACGTTCCAGTAATTTAAATATTTTCAGAGTTAACTAGGGCAAAAAGTATTAGTAATCTAGGAAGCCCTTGTGAGAATGAAAGAGAATTTAGAGGCAGCAAGTAGTTTGATTAGAATCTGCATCAAAATGAACATGAAAGAGCTTTCTTGGGAGTGAAAGGCAAGCAAGTCAGAATAGAACCAAAGCAATCTTGAATGCAAAAATCCTACTCAGTGCTGCAAAGTTGAAAGAGGAATCTCTTCTTTGGCTGAAGCAATGGTTGTCATAATGATAAATATTAAAAGAAATAATTCTTTCAAGCTTCAGAACATGAGAGAGGTTGTAGGCAATCTACTTGAAGAAGGTATGCAGCACAAAGAAATGGAGGGTTAAAGAGGTAAACCACAGATTTAGTGAAATTTCATAATAATCCCTCTGGGCAAGTTTACACAGCAGGGCAAAAGCCAAAATAAGCTACGGAAGTTGAGGAATGTCAGTTGTATAGCTTACGTCGAAATACTGTATTTCAGCTTTTTGGTGCTATCTACACAGCAGGAAGTCCAAGGCAGAGCACTCTTCCTCTGACTTTCCTTACTCCTCATAAAATGAGGCTTACAGGAGTCGGAGTAAGAAGTCCTCCAGCTCAACATTATTTTGGCATTATGTAGAAATAACTGCTTGCTGCATAAACACGGACTATGTTATTTCAGAATAACGTCAGTTATTCCGAAGTAACACTGCTGTGTAGACGTAGTCTCTGTGATTGGCTGTGGTCAAAGAAGACTTCTTAGGATTATTCCCTGGTGTGCTGATTATGCCTCTGACACTCACTGCCTTGCTTCTCAGCACCCTGTCCTTCTGGGCCAGATTCTCTGGTCTCCCCTAGACAAGACACAGAGTTGGGGTTAACACCCCCCTGGAATGCAATGCAGACACTGAACCACTTCAGCTCTGGGAGGATGCAATTCTAGGGCACAACATCCAGGAAACCAACCTTCAAAAGGGATCACCCCCCCCCCCCCCCGTTTCCCCGCAAAAAATCCATGTTTCTCTGAGTAAAAGTTTTCATGAGGATGTTCACCCTCTGATTCAGTGAAAGAGAGAGCTGCACACTGGTCACCCCCCCCCTCCCAACATGCACAGTTATTTACACTGGGCCTGATAGTAAAGAAAGGCACTTTTTATTAAGAACAAACAGCAGTATTTAAGTGGTTGCAAGTGAAAACAGAGATCAAAATAAATTACTTAGCTAAAAGTTCTTCTGAGGCTTTAGGAAGGAGTAGGTTTAATGGAAATATACCCCCCTTCCTCTTTTGTGGCATTCCTTACCTCCTCTGCTCTATGAACACATTCACATGCACTCACAGGCTCTCAGGGGTTTCTACCTTCCCGTGTCAAAGAGATGGCATTAGCTTTGTTAGGTGTTACCAGTTCAGTACCTGACACTAGTGTGGTTTGAATCTGTGGAGTTCCCATAGATCTCCCAGGTTAGGCTTCCAAAAGGCTAACAGCAAAGTCATCCCGCCCTTTCCCTCCCCCCCCCCCCCCCCCCCCCCCCCCCGCCCCGTGGGAGTCTAGAATGACAGGTGGACAGCTTGGGTGAACAGCTCCAGCCCCAGCATTCCTCTCCCAGCCCCACCTACCAGAAATGTGGAAATAGTCTTCCTCCCCCTCCTCTGGATCATCTGCCACCTGTCCAGCTGTAGGCACATAGCTCCCAACTATGACAGACCCTTCCTGGGAAAGCCCTGCAGTCTTTTCTATTTTTCCATTGGGTAAACTCATCCATAAGGCCTCTGGATTCCTTAGCTCCCACAGCAGTTTCTTAGATTCCAGCTTCTGTCTTAAGGTTTTGCTCCAAGACACATACCTCTGTGCTTCCTGTGGTCAGACCTACCCCCTGCTGTTCCCATGCCCCTCCTGGACAAATTCGCTGGTGCTAGACAATAACAGAGAGTCAGGGCTGCCTTTCTCCGCCCCTCCTCCTTGTTGCAATTTGCCTACTCCTGCTGGAGATGAATCCGAGAGACACTTTCTTGTCCTCTCCGCAGCCCCTGTGGCATTTCCCTCCCCCGCTGGGATTCCAGCACAAGATTCCTTCTTGCTGCTAACAGTCCCTGGGATGGACTCCATCACCTTGAAAAAGTCATTTGCCAAAGTAAATAATGCAAAATTCTCTGGCAGAGAAGCAACCGTCAACTCAGCTTGTTTATGCTCTGGCTACCTGTACTCCGGGCAAAGGTGCAAGGATCTTATGGCCACCAACCAATTCTAATTCAGCCAAGTCCCCAAAGAGGATATCTTTCCCCAAAGAGATGAGTTGTACTGGAGTGAAATTTGGCCTCTTCAGTCTATTGACCAAATAAATCAAATGGTCCTATTATCTATTATTATCAGACTAGCCATGCTGGATCAGATCAAGGGTCCATCTAGCCCAGTATCCTTTTTTCCTTCTGTGGCCAATGCCAGATGCTTCAGAGGAAATGAACAGAACAGGGCAATTACTGAGTGATCCAATACCTGTCATCCACTCCCAGCATATGTATGCATTGCTTTTATTTGACCGGGATGCAACTGTGATGGGTCTAGCACAAACGGCGAACCAAATGCCTCCCTGCCACAAAGAGCTTACAGTTTAAGTCGACAGTATTGTCTTGCTTAAAAACCCTGTTCACTAGGTAGCTTGATTCCTCTTGTGTGAACACTTATGGCAGCATGAAGATAATGCTCATTAGTAGATGAGAAGGATATAAAGGCAGAGTCGTACTATCAGGTACCGATGGACTCTGGCACAGCTATCAGAAAGTATCCTCAACTCCTTAGTTAGTGAGGCACTTGACACTTCCTAGATTCAGGCTGGAAGCCAGGCCTGCTGACAAGAGAGGGGTGCAAAAGGAACAACTGCCTTGGGGTCTGACTATTCACAACTGACCCAGCGGTTCCACCATCACTGCTACTGAGGCAGCAGCAGCAGCCAGAGTCTGGGGCTTTTTAAATGGCCACTGCAGTGCTCTGAGGGAGGCGAGGAGGGGAGGGTACAGCACAGCACTGAGGGGTAGCTGCTCCAGTCCCACCCCTTCTGCCTAAGGCCTTCTCCCTTCTTGGGAACATGGATGCCCCCTGACACGCACCTTGTCCAGGAGCCCAGCCATTCTATCAGTCCCACAGAGCCACAATTAAAAGTAGCCCTATCTTAACATGAAACAGGGAAATCAGGCTTCTGAGACTTGTAATGTTTTCTGTTACTCTACTTTAAATCAGCTTCACTAGCTTTTCAACAAGCTAAATAAGAATGAATGTTTTGTGCCTTGGATAATAAACCCTCACCGTATATGTCATCTTGACCAGTTATTAAAATAGTTGCCTTCTTCTATCAATTCTCCTGTTGTTAATTGTCTTGTACACCTTGATTATGCCTCTGGCAGTTTGTAACTGTGTCAATTAACATTTCGGAAACTCACCCCAGCTTCAGGAATGTGAATAAACATTAAACAGTTAAATGTTTGTTCTAGAAATATTAATAGTGTATTGACATTGTGTTTTCCAGGCCCTCCCCTGCCCAGCTCTGCCATAGGTGCATGTTACCAACCCCCTGCTCCTCCCCAAAAAAGTATTTAGACCATCAAATATAAATATGACGATTGCTAAATAAATGGTAAGGAAAGAGATTTACAGTGTTGGATTTTGATCTCACACCGGTATAAATCTGGAATATCTGCACTCAAATCCCTGGAGTTAGGCCATTGTAAAAGTAGGTTAAATCAGATCACTAGCTAAGAGTTGAAAAAAAAATCCAGAATATAATTAACAGTAAATCATATATAATAGTCCACACACCCAACCTGTGTCTCTGCAATGTCGGTGTTGTTTTTCTCCTAAGAAAAGAGTAGAAATGTCTAATATATTTAACACTTTTTTTCTAATGCTCCGTACTCCACTGAATTTGATTTTGCTTCACTGAGCATTTATCTGTAACACAGAATTTACTTAAGACTGATTCTATTAACTTTACTTGTGCTAAGTAGTACCTTACTCTAAAGTAAATCTGATTTTGGTACTCAACAGGAAGAATAAGCATGGCATGGTTGGATCCTCTGCTAAAAATAATAGCAACAATAGCAGTGTGTGGGTAAATGGCTTCACTTTGGTTTACAAGAGCAAAGTTTGGTCCCAGTACATTTCAGCTCATATGTTCTTAGGCGTCTCTAGTGCTGATGTCTTCATCATACTCTTTGATTAAAACAATGGAGCAGTGCATCAACCCATCGTTTAAAACACCATACAAAATGTCCTTTTTCAAACCTTGTAGTTTGTTCTCAGGTTCCTTTCTGAAGGCAATGTTACCCATTGTATCTGAAGGACGTTTTGCTTGAGAACTTGAGGATTGGATCCTTTAGATCATGTTTTTTTTTTTCCTTTTTCCTGAACAGATCATTGCATCTAGTTTTGCCAAGGTAAATTTTGTAAACAAACATCCTGTGTTTTTTATACTATTTGCTTTCAAGTAATTTTTCGTTGCCCTACTCTTCCTTTTGCCTGTGATAAAAGTATAAAATGACTTTATGTTCTAGAGTTATGTTTACCTCTTTCGCTAACAATGATCCAATTTTCTCTGACTAGGAGTAGCCGTATTGTTATCAAGGCTCCACGAGGCATGAGAAAGGTCATGAGAATAGGGCCCATGTTTTGCCTGCAATATCTAACTGCTCCCATATGCTGCAGTCTTGTTACTCCCTCCCCTTTTCATTTAATGTACAACTTCCTGTCACCCTTCAAATCTTTAAGAACTTATCTCTAAAGCCACATCGACCTTTCCATTTTCCTTCTATTTTATCTAGGAAAAGAATTGCTTTCTGCTGATTGCCTTTACTATAGCATTCTCACTATATTCCAAGCTTTCTCTATCTCTCTCCTTTTACCTTTTCTTGTTTCCACCCATAGAATGATGCACACTAGTTCTCCTAAGCTTACTGAAATCAAGTACAGTATAGTAAACATTCCCAATTTGAATCTCTTAATACAAGGCTTGATCATTGCAGCCCGTGAAGTATATTGCAAAACTACATTGATCTCAGTAATGCACAATCCAACTCATGGTGTTCAGATCATAAACTCCTCTACATCAGCTCTAAGATCTCATTTATTTCCTCTTTAATACATAGTACAAAATCTAAAACTCCATTTTATCTCCTCACTCATAGACACAGGAATTTATCTTTTGTGCTGTCCACTGACATCCTTAATGGCTTTACTCTAAGTAAAAGTTTGAGTTAAAAATCAGTCATGAGTAATACTGGCTTGTGATGTGAATGTGTGTGTGTGAGAGAGAGAGAGAAGGTGAGAGAGAGATCTATGTGTGTTCTAGAATGAAATTATCATTTCTGCCGTGACTTAGGAATACTACTGCAAATTCCTATACCTTGTCTTTGTCTCTTCTTCTGTCTCCTAATGCCACTTATTTAATTGTCTGTGTTTTTAAGTAAGCTCTTTGCACACACTCTTGTCCCTTCAACACAAATTGTACCCTGCAAGACTGACAATCCAATGATCTGATTGTTTTTACCTCTCTTTTTGGGGTATACCAAACACCACAAGATATAAGGATCAGAATTCTTGTCCTGTATCTTTTATCTTTACTTTCTCCCCCCCCCCCCATTGTCTCCTAATATGCTAGTGTAACCCACACACCTACTGTGATTCCCTGTACCATGTAGTATCACTTAGACCACCTACAGCAAGAGATAAGAACAAGGGAACTCTACAGCCTAAGCTAAGAGCCAGCTGACTTTATAACTCAAGCTGTAGAGGCTCCTACACTAAGCTCCAGAGGTCCCAGGCTCAAATCTGCCCAGTGGTGGTTATATTAGCACCTAAGAAGGGTCCCTTCTTAGATCTTTCTTCTGTATTTTTGGGCAGTTTCTGCTCTTGATGATAACTCCAGTGTAAATTTAAGTTAATTCCACTGAGGCCAATGGAGTCACCGTGGATTTACAGATTGTTCCTCTTCCCAGGAGGTGGGACTTTCCACTGTGATGTTTCCTGCACGTATTCAGGGTTGTGATAAAGCCAGTAATCCGTTCCTCAGTCCCACAGCCATGGGCAACAATAACTGCATCCAGTCCATGAGTTAGGCATTTATAAAAGCAGATCAAATCAGATTACTATCCTTCTAAGACTCCGAAGTAATCCAGAATATAATCCACACTACATCAAACACAATATTTCTCCCATCTCTCCGATTTCTCTGCAATTTTCCTAAAAAAAATGTAGAAGTTTCTAATCTATGCAAAGCTTTTTCTAATGCTCTATACTCAGCTGAATTTGATTTTGTCTCACTGACTATCTTATCTAGAACAAGCGAGTTCAATACAATGGTGGTGCTTTGCAGGGTTATCCCTTGGGGTGTGTCTACACAGCAAAGTTATTTCAGAATAGCAGCTGTTATTCCGAAATAACAATGTAAGCGTCTGCACAGCAATTCCATTATTTTGAAATAACGGATGGCTTATTCCGACTTCTATAAACCTCATTCTACAAAGAATGCCTATTCCAAAATAGCTATTTCAAAATAAGGCATGTGTAGACACTCCACTTCTGCTATTTCAAAACAGCCCCTTGCCAGAGCCATTCTAAGTTATTCCTTCTGGGGCTCTAAATTGAGATAGCACGCCTACATTAGGGAAGCCTTCCATGGACTAATTTTGAGGCTTCCCTACAGTGTAGATGTAGCCTTGGTGGGCTGCCACCACTATATTTACCTGCACCTCCACAGGTAAGAGCGATTAGCAGCCCTTGTTGGATACGGATTGCCGTTCTTGGCCAATGTGAGCTATGGGAAGCAGCATGGACCAGGATGCCACTTCTCACAGCTCCTGTTGGCTGGAAACATTTGTGGCCAAAGGAGCTGCAATCACCTGAACTTGTGGAGGCAAATGTTCTATAGTAAACTAACTAAAGGTTTATTAGCTAAGAAAAAAGAATGAGCGTTCTTAAAATGTTAAAGCAGGCAAAATATATGTACAGATGAATCAGCTGGAAATGCCAAATGGTGGCAGAGATGTAATAAGCTGCCAGTTTTCCAAAAGTCTTTCAGGATACCCAAATTGTCTGTGGGGATCTTGGCTTTGTAATTCGGCATACTTCCTTGTAAGAGACCAAACAGTCAGAAATAAAGGCTCTTTGAATCCACATTTACATTTCCTCATGGAAGACAAGTTGACAGTCTCTCTACCCATGTTCTCTGATGACATGGAGTGTGGAATCACATTGAGCCTGTGACCTCAGTTCATCATCACAAGGGCCATTTGCTTTGGAATTAAAACCTTGCTGACAAAGTTCCTCATTAGCATTCTCTAAGGCTTTTTTGATGTCTAAGTTATTTAGTTACAAGCAGATTTGCAATGTAAATGTTTGCTATTATATTATGACAGGAACAGGTAAGAGAAAACAATGCATCCCATTAGCTGTCTAAAGTGTAAATACCCAAAATAGGAATCGCTTTGATCTATATTAATACACAAGTGAATTGGCCTGAATACCCTTTAGCCTGAACTGGTCAGCCAGGGTCACAACATTAATGATGAAAATAAGGAAAAGTTTATTTAACGGTGTGTATAAGATCTGAGATGTCACAGGTCAAAGCAGTGGAAACAAATGGCAATACATAAAATAAAATTGCAATATGCAACCTACAGCATAGCCTTGATTAGCAAAATACCTCCTTGTGTTTAAAGATGCTGAGTTCACCCAAAGTCTTTGCAACATTTTCCAGACAGATTGGTTACAATCATAGAACCCTGTGGTTATAAGGTACTGTGAGGGTCAACTAGTTTACCTCCTTGTCAAGATGCAGATTGGTTCGGTGTAAACCATCCAAGACTTTCTGTCCACTCTCCTTTTGAAAACCTCCAGTGAAAGTATTCTACTCAGCTGCCTACTGTTCTCACAATTAGGAAGTTAATTTGTGTCACTGACAGTTTCTTTTCATTGCACCCTCAGATTTAACCCCCCCTCCAGTTCTATTATCTTTACTTATAGCTGTTAGGCTCCCTGCTTCTTTTTTTCTTGCATATCTTCTCATGTTAATTCAGTTGTTTCATTAGTATCAAGTTTAGCAATGCAAATAGACTTACATTGGTCCATTGTGGGTCTCACAACTAGAGAGAGTTGAGACTATGTAACACTTTAAAGACTAACAAGATGGTTTATTAGGTGATGAGCTTTTGTGGGCCAGACCCACTTCCTTAGATCAAATTATGGAAGAAAATTGGCATGACCATATATACCAAAGGGATATAATCAAAAAAAAGTGAACACATATAAAAAGGACAAATCAAATTTCAGAACAGAGGGGAGATGAGGGGAGAGGTTAATGTCTGTGAGCTAATGATATTAGAGGTGATAACTGGGGAAGCTATCTTTGTAATGGGTAAGGTAATTAGCATCTTTGTTGAGACCCAGGCGTAAAGTGTCAAATTTAAGCATGAATGACAGTTCAGAGTTTTCTCTTTCAAGTCTGGTAAGAGTGCGTGTCTACTACCACCTGTCTTGATAGAACCTGTTTATCTGTCAGAACTCCCACCCTTTAAGTATACAATTTTCATGCATAACACTTTAAATATCCATCCATACATACATCTAATAATGATCAGGATGATTGGTGCATTGTTGCCTGTTGGTTAGACCTCACATGTAGCCTTTTGGTGCCTTATTACATAGACAATAGACTTAGATAACCACTATAAACCCCCTATATATCCCTTATGCCATCTACTAAAGGCACCAATGGGTCCCTGGATCACACCTTTATTTTTTCTTTGTTTGCTTACTCATTCCTGTTTTACTTTCAGTGTGTATAGCTCCTGTATTGAGAACTGTGCCCTTTCCTCATCAGTCCATAGTATAAATCTTCTAGACAGCCTTTAAAATTGGGTTAAGCTGAGCCCACTTGAGCAGTAAGAAAAGAGGGAATGTCTGACTTCTGTACCAGAGAGTCCTGCAACAGAGGTTGAGCTTCATTATATACAATCCTGGAAGCAGAAATTCTGTGTTTTCCTTCAGGAATGTGATGCCTGGTTTAAAGGTAATCGTAATTATTCAGTGACATTCACTCTTTGGGCAGGAAGGGCACGTGGCATTGCTAAAGCTCCCAGCAGGGGTGGATATAGGGCAGGGTGAACGGGGCGGCTGCCCCGGGCCCCACGCTTCAAAAAGCCCCGCGCATGCGCCGTGGCACCGTTGCGCATGCGCCGTGGCACCGCTGTGCATGCGCATGACGTCACTGCGCATGCGCCGTGGCAAAAGGGGGGGCCCTGTGGACTTACGCTGCCCGGGGCCCCGCAAAACTGTCATCTGCCTCTGGCTCCCAGGGTGGGTGTGTCATGGTTAACATATCCTCTAATTTCATTACTCAATTATTTTCTTCCTTTCTTTGTTCAGAAAAAAAAAGTCAGGAAGGAGTGAATAAGTTATGGAGGGTCCAATCCTACAATAGAATTTCACGTGAATTAATTTTTTCCACTAAACATGCAACTTCAGGGAGACTAATAATGCAGGAATGTGGGTAGATTTCAATTAATTGTTTCGGTTGCTAAATAATTTCATTTGAATAAAGGACAAATTCAGAAATTTTGAAAGGGGATTGTTTGAGCATTTCTGAAAGGAAATGTTTTGACTTTTTTTTTCTGGGAAGATGTTTCAAAATTCCATTTCAAAAATTCATTTTTTATTTTAAAAACTATAAAATGCTAAAAATCTCAAAACACTGATTTTTGGGGCCAGTCATTTTAACTTCTTTTGTTTTTCTGGAAATATCATTTTTAATTTGGGTTTGAGTCAAGCTAAAGCATAGTATTATTACTCAGGGTGAGGAGAGAACTACCCCCTGCCCTCACCCCAAAATCAGTTCTTTCCAGAGCTCTATCAGGAGCTCAGTTTGAGGAAGAGGCTCCACAGAAATGCAGCATTGCAAATAAATGCAGCATCTGGGCCCAAGACTCTGTACTTTTGATTTATCATGGAGAATATGGAAAGCTGCAAATTATGATTTTTCTATAGATGACTCATGTTGACATTGCCCCATTTTCCTGGTAATCATCAGCCAATTTCCATTGGGTACTCCATCATATTAACATAAGGATTGTGAATGTGTTTTAAACAGGAATCAGAGTATCATATCTATAAAGACTTCTGGTCCCGTTTACCTTTTGACACACAGAAGCGTATTCTTAAGCCAGCGCTTCCATGCTGTTCAGATACTGTCTTCAAGAGCTAAAAATAATTGTGCAGTGTGTTACAAGTAACATGAAACAGGTGGTATTCTAGCTCTCTCCTGGCAATGGACTATTGTGAGTCAGAAGTTAGCAGTTTAATTTCTGGACAAAACTGTTTACCTTGAAGATGTCTGGGTATTTTTGTTTGTACTGTTTTTTTTCTTATTGTCAGAACTGATCATATAAATCTGCTTCACTGCATATGTGAGATGCATGCTAAACGTGATTTTATTATTTGCACAATGAGTCTCCAACATCCTGTCGTCTTCATTTTATTTTCATTCCTTTTTCCTTAGTGCTTTCTACAACTTACTGTAACTCACAAATCATATTGTCTCTGCTTATTACCCAAGCCTTGCTCCAGCTGGTGAAATGCAGTCTCTCCACTGCTATTTCAGGATTTTTTTCTTCATCATGTCCTGAGTTTACTCCATGCATTTTTATATACAGGTTTCAAGTATCTTTATAACCCCCTTATACAGCCTATTCCATTAAATTGTTTGCACAAAATTCACTCTATAAAGTAATATACCCAGTGGTTGCTAGGAAAAAAAGGATGAATTATATTTCTGTTCTGCTGCTACAGCCAGATATGATTTTCACTTTAATTTCTGTTCCAGCTTTCTCATATATAATTTTGAATTCCAAAGCCATCTCTGCACTAAAGCACTCCCATGATGTGTAGGATTTTTGACTAATGGGGTGTGGCTAGTACTAGCTTGGAATTTCCAAAAACTACATTTCAGATAGCTAAAGTTCCTGTTAAAGGGAGAAAAGAGGCAGTGAACGTGTAATGCCAAAGAGTTAAAAGGCATGTTCATTTTCAGGTATTCATGTGTGAAAAGGGCCAAGTTAATTAACTGTTTTGTTTAGTGAAAGATGTCAATTAAGAATTGATAATAACTTCTATCTGAACTGTATCCTGGATAAAGAACAACACCTCTTTGTGAGCAAGTGATTTCAGAATGTTACTGGAATTTTGAAGAGTTGAGTAAAGTTTTAGGATTCGGTCTTTTACTTTTGAATGCTCTCTCTAAGCAGCCTTATCATTTCCAATTTTACAATTATGGATCCCAGCATCATTAGCCTGACAAATTTTCTGCTTGGGATTACTGACACCAGAAAGTCCCACATCATAGTGTCAAGGGGAAACTTGTGATAGTTGTTCTTGTCCCTGGCTTTGCACGAAGAGGCATAAATGAATGTGACACTGTTCGTTATTACAGAACATTAGGTGAAGTGTATGCATCAAACTGTATGGTGAATATTTAATGATCCTGACCCTGTGCCATGCAAAGGAAAGGGAGACAATGTAAAGAGAACTGGGCTGGGGAAAGGGTCTAGTAATATTATAAAGTCAAAGTTGAGCTACAAATTGAGTCACAAGGCAACTTTCAATGGCAAAGTGCCTGGGGGGGGGAGGAGCCATTAATAATCAATCATATGTTTTCACTACTATTTCCCATAAAAGACTTGAAAACAGTTCTGCTTCACTGTTTTACATCTGTGCCTTAAGCCAGTAAACTGTCATGTGTCCTTGTGCGATTTCTAGATTAGACAACTTCAGTAATCATTTACTGATGTAATACTGCCCTCTGCTTAAGAAATGCCAAACTTCATTGAATAATTATAAGCCTGTTTTTTTTTAAAGGGATGAAAATATCTGCAAACAAAAAGTGAAAGGTTTACAGATGGACATTTTTATCAGGAAATGCGACTCAGGCTCAGATGTAGAAGTTGATTTCTAGAATCCAGGTGTACAACACAAAATAAGGCCAGAAAGAGCACTACTGTCTGAATCTAATATGTTAACATTAGATCCTGTTACAAATATTGTCATACTCTTCTGCATGACCATTAAAGTCAGAGACTTTGTGCAGGAATAAATAACATAATTATTAGTCCATTAGGATATTCTTGATTGGGAGATATCATTCTGCATAAGAAAGCAGCTAATTTACATCTGTATGAATATCAGAAGGCTTCATTGTGATTAAATATCAAAGGAACTCTTTTTTTTTCCTGTGCTAACTCATCTGGAATGACCTAATGCACTTCTTGGTTCTGCCTCATTCTGAAACAGAGCAAAATGACTATCTCAGAATAATATACATAGAATAGGGATGTAAAACTCTGTTTAATTGGTTGTCTGGAGCAGCTCCTCTCCACGGTGGACCCCGTGCGGGTTAACCCGAACCAGCAAGCATCTCCCATTAAGAGTGATGCTTACCAGTTAACCTTTTACATCCCTAACATAAATATTGTATTTCCTTTTTAACCACTTTATTAATATAGTATTAAAATGACACATGAAAATATCCTAAAATCTCATTTTTAAAGATCACATGGGCCGTAGTTGTTAATCACTGGGAAGGAGGTTCACTCAACAACCTGACTAACTGAAGTAACATAAATTCTGAGAGAAGGAAACCTCTCCTTTATTGTTTTCCTTAGAGGAAAGAAGGTGAATACACCACACAGCAACTGTGTGTGCTGGGAGAATGAAGATGTATGCTGGGGAGGAATGGAGATCCTCCATGAATTGAGGGAATTTCATGTTTTCAAACAATTACCTTTTCAATGGGGCATCTAATTTTCATCTACGTTTTTCTGCACATAATTTTCTGGGAGTGCAACTCTGCAGACAAACAGTGGCAGGTTCTGTGCTAGACTCTGCAAGTCAGATAGCCCCCTATATCTTGTAAACAATTTTCTCAATTTAATTCCAGCTGAAGCTGCAAAACTAAAAGTTTGTTCCAAATGTACAGTTAATACACATTGCATTCACAATAATTATGTACAGCATTCACAGCGGGAGAAATTTAGTTAATTGTTATTTAAATATGTAAATTGAATTTGATCTTTTATCTTCATTGAATGTGACTTACACATCATCATTACTGGTACTCTATACTGACCTGATTTATTTGCACTTCTGTATCCCTGTTATTTTGATTTAGAAGGAACTAAAAACATGCCAATCTGAGACGCTAAGCGCACATCATATTATTGAGGGAAATCAAACATCTATTAGCAAATGCTAATGTGCTCTGGAGATAATACATTATTCTTAGATAGTCACAGTCATGCATCAGCCTCCTCCACACAAAGCTGGTAAAAAGGGTGATTTTTGCAGTGTGTCCTGAGGATTGACAGGAAGAGATTGTTTTGAACCAATGGGACAACCTCCAAAGTCTAGGATTCTTCACAGACCTGATTTCACCAGGATTTTACTTCCTGTCCAAGGGAAGGAGTCAAGCTTGGGTATCTTTATGGCAGTGTGGGACAGCAAAGTATGAGGTGTCTGAAAAAGCAGGATCCCAAGGTCAAAACTATCACCAGTAACTGACAAGCAACCAGAGAAGACCTCAGAACAGCAATGTAATACTGTACTGTATACTTGCAGTGAGAGATCCTGCTTATCAGCAGGCTGTTGAATGCCATATCGGGTTTGCTAAATTGATTTAAGATGAAACCCCAAGTAGGGAAGATTTCAGTAGAAGTGACAAACTTATGAATCAATAAACTGAGACCATATCAGAAAAAAAAGTCAGATATGAGGGAAAGATTTGTGCTGATATATGAATACAGAGCAATAACTAGAAATCTGCTGAAACTTCCAGGTTGCAAACTCAGATTTTTTAAAAAATTAGGCAAACACTTGCAATCAGAAATCCAGATAAAATCACCCCATTGCACCTTGGGTTTGCTATCCTCATTCCATCACATCAGGTCTTTTTTATTTATTTATTTATTAATCTGGATTGACCATCAGTTTCTTAGCTCTGTTACACCTCGATCTCAACAAAGCGGGATGGACACTAATCTGTGCCATTTAGGCTGGAAGTGAAAGACCTGTCAAAACAAATATCAAAGTTCAGAAATGCACCATAGTTTCCTTTTCCTCCTCATTAAGGCATGATCTCATTCCTGTTGAAGTGAATCAGAAAATTCCTATCAAATAAGCCCTTAAAGCATCCTAGTGATCCCATGTATGTTTCTGTCTTATTCAATAAGATGAAATTTTATAGAACCCCCAACAGTGTTTTATAATAATCAGACGCTTTTGGAGTCAGAGCCTTATCCAGTATAAATCAGTGAAGCTATATTAGCTATTGTTTTATCTCACCTGAAGATCTATCCCAAAATCTTTAATGGCTCCATTATTAAAATGGCCCAGAAAAACAAGCCCATTTCGAAACTCCTTTTTATGTCTACTTGAGGTGAAAACAATGAGATAGGAACTTTAAAACTGGGATGCAGGTGTGATTCTATAAATATTAGATGCAACATTCTATTCTGCTTTTTGAAAAAAATCTGTTTGGCACTCTGTGGTATGGAGTACATAATTGGGTCCATAGCAAGTGCATAAATTAGATCTGCCTTATGTGGTACTGCTAATTTATGCACATCAAGTTTTGAAAGTTTTGATAATATTATACAGTTCTTTGGAATTCAAAATGTGCAACTTTGGTAACATAATACAACTCTTTACAGAATTCTGCCTACTTCCTCTATAAGACAGATGCTGTGATGTATCGAAAACTCTGTTAAAACAGTAAGCTGTTACTTTAAGTGGTTTTCCTGTTTACAGGTTAAGGGGTTCTGTAAGGATATATATCATCTGGGCTTGGGAACAGTCAGTCTGTAGATGCCCCTCCTGTAGTAAGGCTTTAGGGAGCAGCCTGTTTTGTCTCTCTCTGGGGTTCCTGTATGTTACTATTCTGAATACTAACAGTGTTACATTGTACTTTCCAGTAAGAGTGTTTATTTATGTAACTTCTTTACATATATGCTGTAAGCATAACACACACTTGCATGCAAGAAAGGAAGAGTAGTTAGAATCCTGGATAGTGACAGATCAAGGATAATTAATAAAAGATCATGTAGACCAAGTGGTAGAACTGCATAGGGATAACAAATAAGATAATGAGGCCATCATTGCCTCTGATCTATTACTAGAGCTGATTGAAAATTCACAACCTGAATTTCATTACATGACTGCAGTATCTATTTGTTTTTAGCAGAATGTATGCAGGGATTTAGTTTCTCTAATTACTCTATGAACATCTTTTCGGTATTGAAGTGGACAAGGAAGCAATGAGACATACACCAGAGAAAGGTTAATGTTAAGGATGTAACTTCATTAAACAATTAACCAATGAGGAACCACTCCTCAAATTCTCTGACAGAGCAGATTTTAACTGAACACCAATGATCCTGCATTCTATGCACCTGAGTAGGGCCATGAGTGCAATATTTCTTCCTTCACAATCCCCAAGTCTGTCTGGAGATGATAGTAGGAACCAGAGTTCTCTGATATACCCAAATAGTGAGGAGAGAAGGGCAAGGTGGTGCTTATGTGCCCATATCACCCTTTTTTACTAATTGCACAACCCAGTTAATATGGTGAGTCTGTTTAAGCTCTGGATTGATCATGAATATCTGAAATATCAGCTGTGCTGCCTAGCTGTGTGGGTGATAGAAGTGACACTGTTGTTGCTTGCTTGGGTGTCAGTGAAACTCCAACACCTAAATGGACTTGGAAAGTGAATATAAAAGGGGCACAAACAGGACTAAAAAGCAATCTTTAGTCCTCAGCACAGGAGCTAACTGCTCCTCCATGAAGCCCCACTAAAGACAATCCAAGTGCACAGAGCCAGTTAGAAGATGCACAAGTGCAAGTATTCAAAAGTATTCATCAAATCAAAGAACAGAAATGATACCATGAAATTTATTTGATTTCAGTGGCATTCTGTGGGGGTATACAATGCCTCCATGCTGATTGCCATGTAGAGTCAATGCCTAAGGGATTATTGGCCTCATCCAGCTGCCATTAAATTAATGGAAAAGCTCATTTTGATATTAATGGACATTGGATCAGACCTTATCTCCCTGACTCTAAATCAAATAGACTTGCAGGAAATCCTCTTCCTTCTCAGGGATTCCGTCTGTATCTAATACATAAAAGATAAAGAGACACTATTACCTTAGAGTTTCAGTAGCGCTATGACAGCCGATTGCCGCCAACTTTTTGGATATACTAGCTGTGCTATTCTACTATAATAAGTTAAATTATATTGTTTTCCCTCTAGGTATTTATGTACCCTCTATTAATGTTTATTGACCTTATCTCCATTTTATAGATGATAAATTTAGGCAGGGAGAGATTACACAACGCTCTCCAGGTTCCTTAGGAAGTCTGTGTCATAGCCATGAACACAGCCCTCAGCTCCTGTGTCCCAGTCTAATGCCTTCACCACAAAACCATAAATCATTTGAGGAATTTAATCTACTTCTTTTTTTTTTTTTTGAGACATATTATTCAATAGCAAATTGTTCAGAATTACACCCTGGTAATTAAAAGAAAAGCATGAGAGGAAGTAAAATAAATAAATAAACCTATAAAATGACTAAGTGCTTACAAAGCTTCCATTTAATCAATAGCTATGTCACTGGTGATTTGCAAAACTTTACTACATGAATTTAATCAGAGAGGTTTTTCCTGGTACGTGGGAGGCAAGTATACTGATTAATTAATTTCTATTCCGGGAATGAGACAGCCTCTCAGCAGAGCAAATCTGAATAGTTTGGTGACAGAGCAATATGTAGTAAAAATGTAAGCGGACCTTTAGTTTATGTTGTTAGACCCAAGACAAAAAGATAGCTACTGCTGCAGCTAATTAACAAATGCGTGTAGTCCAAAACAGGAAGAGGCATAGTAAAAGTGTGCATATGTGATACAAAGGAAAAGAAAATATAATATATTCAGTATTTTCTTGCAAGGCAGTATGGGAGAGTGCAGATTTTTTATTTCATGGGCATATTGTGGATTATTGGCCAGGAACTTTTTTAAAATCGTGTTTTCAGTTTAGTGCTATCTTAAGATACGTACCATTCCTTTCTGATTTGTATAAAGAACTTTGAGTCCAATATTTTGCCATGTCTAAATAAATTTGAAATTAAAGTGTTGAGAAGAGAGCATTAGAGACAAAATTTGGTATGTAGGTTAGACAGGAAAATGTTTGTGGCTTAGATGGGGTTTTTTTTCTCCTAATTATCTGCATGTTGAAACTCTCTAGTCTGGCACTCAGTGGTCTGGCAAAATTTGTGATCCAGCATGTTTTTAGTTAACCGGATGTACATTTATCATGGACGTGGCCAACTTTCCCACATTCCCATAACATTTGTTTACAGCTACCAGTCCTGGCTCTCAGTGTTCTGTGCTATAATTTTAGCTCTAATTTACCCCTACATGTTTTCTAAGAGCCCAGTAAGCAGTGGAAGCATTGGTAATGCTGCTCAACAATATTGACCTCCCGTGGTTCAACAAATTTTCTACTTTGGTACTGATCAGGTCCTGAGGATGCTGGACTAGAGAGGTTCACCTATAATAGATTTTTTATTGCTGTGTCTAAAATCTGATATGTTTCATGCATGTAAAAAGAATGGACCAGACCCTCAGCTGTTGTAAATCAGTGTAACCCTACTGCCTTCTCAGTTCATGAGGTGGTAGGTTTGGTTTAAGAACATAGGTGGACCTGAATTGGACAGTTCACAGGAAAGAATGGTGGCAGAGTAAAGATCCTGTTTACTGTCAGTCTGATCATCTCCATTACCAGGGCTCAACAATCTATGTAATCTACTCACCCATGGCGAGTAGATTACATCCCGGAAGAGCTTGGTTCGCGTGAGCTGCGCATGCGCAAAATGATCTGCACATGTGCAGAACGCCGGATAGCACGGCTGGCGAGTGGGGCTCGCTGCAGCTCGGCGAGCCCTGTCCATTACCAAGAAGACCTAAATATATAAAACCATATAGGGATGTCTGGAGTGAAGCTTGATTCTCTCAACAAAAGAAATTGGTCCAATAAAAGATATTGCCTCACCCACCTTGTCTCTCTGCAGATCTATTGGCCATGTAGTTCCTATAATTTTCTCTGTTCTCAGAATATTGGGGCTTATGGCAATTTCATCCCACATAAATGTATTCTTTTTCCAGCATGTGTCTGAAGCATTGTTATACATTTATTTTAAACTTCTTGGACTGAACTTCCAATGATAACTGTATAGTACCTTAGAATGATTTTGCTTCATTGTGTCACAGAGAAAGAAAGTGGCAGCCCATTCACTCTTTCATAGTCATTTCTTTATACATTGTCTTGCTCCATTTTTTCATGAATCCACAGTTAACTTTTGTTTTCAAATTCCATCCAAGGAGCTCTAAGATGGGCAATGAAAATTACTGGAAACCTGGAAAAACGTCTGCATAAAGACAGGTGGAAAAGATTGGAACTGTTTAATGTGTGCATGAGTAAATAGGGACATGATGGAATATTCTAAATAATGAATGCTATGGAGAAGGAACTCATATTCACCCTTTCTTACAATACAAGATTAAGGAAAAGATTCAATTCAATGGATACTTTTTTATCACTTTAAAATCTAACTTGTGGAACTTACTGTCACAAGATCTCACTGGGATGAAGATCTGTCTAGGATTCAGAAAAAAAGATGCAGAAGTTATATGGATAATGAGACTACCTGCAGGTTACATTAGTTAAGTAATGGGCAACCAAGGCTAGTGAATGGGACCACAGTGGGACACAAGATTGTTGCAACCAAGACAGTCTCCTGGGATAGGGTAGTCTTGCTAACTGCACTTGTGTACCTAGAATTTGCGGGGTGTGCCAATTGAACTGTAACTGTGCTTTGATTGAATGCAGAGGGAGTTCATGGCTCTCAAGGCAAAGTTATGTGCAGTCTACATACACCTCAGTTCATGTGCCCTTGCTTTACATGCATGTCACTTGAGAAATATCTGTAGGAAAAAAAGGTACACATACAGAAACCAGTGAAATAGGGCAACCTCATAAGCAACGGTAAACAAAATGTCTTGTGGGCCACCTATAGAGCTCCGTTGGGCCACATGTGGCCCACGGACCACATGTTGCCCACCACTGTACTAGATAATAGGTAAGAAAAGGAAACAAATCCTAATACAAACTACTTCTAATTGAAGAAACATTTCTCTGAGCTGGTGGTAGCATAATTCCGTAACTGCACTAGACACAGTATCCTGCACCTCCCTCTGTAGCATCCAGTGATGGTGAGACACGATACTGCATTAGATGGACCACTGCTGTGGCACACTTTGGAAATTCCTGCCTTCCTACAAATTCATTGAAAAGTCACAGAATTAATCCCATATTATTTATGGTCTGTTCTATTGCCCTTTTTTGATGCCTCTGAATGATGCTTTGAAATTTTCTTCTACTTCATTACTCTTTGCAGAATAATTAAAAGGTATTCAAATGCCAGAATTTTTAATTTCATCATATTGTCTTGATAGAACCTCTCTCTAAATTTAATCATCCTTTAACATTTGCTGTATTGTCTATAGGTGGCTGAGATTATCCCATTTCTTACGATACGTCTACCCAGCAGGGGTAAAGTCAAATTAAGTTATACAACATCAGCTACATCAATTGCTTAGCTTAAGTCGAAATAGCTTAAGTCTTCTTTTAGTGCTGTCTATACAGCAGGAAGTCGAAGGAAGAACACTCTTTCTTCAACTTCCTTATTCCCCGTAAAATGAGCATTACCGTGAGTTGGAGTAAGAAGTCCTCTAGCTCAACATTATTTCATAATAAAGGCTTGTTGTATAGAGGTGCGCTATGTTATTTCAGAATAACACAAGTTATTCTGAAATGAACCTGCTGAGTAGATGTACCCTTAGGGAGCTATAAGAGTAGAGTTATCTCTAATAGGTGTTAAAGATGGAAGAGTGCATCTACCTTTAGTTCCACCTGGTAAAGACACTGAGGCTGTGTCTACATTGGCAAGATTTTGCACAAAAGCAGCTGCTTTTGCGCAAAATCTTGCCGCCTGTCTACACTAACCGCGAGTATTTGGGCCAGAACACTTGTGCAAATACTCTGATGCTCACGCTCAGGGATAAGCCCTCTTGCACAAGTATTCTTTGATAGCAGCCTTCAATTTCATAAAGGGATGTTCCAAAAAGGTTCCACTAGACTAGGTTGCCCATCGCTTATCTAATGTGACCAGCAGGTAGTCTCATTATCCAAAGCAGGACCAACCCCAACTAAATTAGCCCAGTCAGGGCTTTGTCAAGTCAAGACTTAAAAACATCTAGGTATGGAGATTCCACCGCATCCCTAGGTAACCCATTCTAGTACTTCACCACCCTTTTACTGAAATAGTTTTTCCTAATATCCAACCTAGACCTCACCCACTGTAACTTGAGACCATTGCTCCTTGTTCTGCCACTTGTCACTACTGAGAACAGCTTTTCTCCATTCTCTTTGGAACCTCCCTTCAGGAATTTGAAGGCTGCTATCAAATCCATCCCCCCTCCATCACTCTTCTCTTCTGCAGACTAAATAGGCCCAAATCCCTCAGCCTCTCTTCATAGGTTATATGCTCCTGCCCCCTAATCATTTTGGCTGCCCTCCACTGGACCCTCTCTAATGCATCCACATCCTTTCTGTAGCTTCTCTTAGTTGTCTGAAGAAAGCCTTGTCTACCTCATCCACCTGATCTGGTGATCTATAGCAGACACCAACCACAACATCACCCCTATTGCTTCCACCTCTAAACTTAACCAATAGACTCTCAACAGGCTTTTCTCCCTCTATATACTGGAGCTCTGAGCAATCATACTGCTCTCTTACATACAATGCAACTCCTCCTCCTTTTTTCCCCCATCTGTTCTTCCTGAACAGTTTATACCCTTCCATGACAGTGCTCTAGTCATGTGAGTCATCCCACCAAGTCTCTATTATTCCAATCAAATCATAGTTCTTTGATTGGGCCAGGGATTCTAATTCTTCCTTGTTTCCCAGGCTTCTTGCATTCGTGTAAAAACACCTTAGATAACCAGTTGGTTGCCCTACCTAGTAGAAGTTCATTCTACTACTGTTCTGTACCTAGACAGGATGGTACAAAGCACTTTCACAGCATCCCACGAATAAAGGTAGTTCTGAAGAAGCGTGCAAATTGCAATCAGACACTTTTGAGTTTAGTTTACATGCATGAAACCACTAAGAATTCAAGCTGAACTCCAGTATTCAAAGAATTGCAATAGTCAAATAATTCAACTGACCATGTTCAAAATTTCCATTAAGTATCATTGTCAGCACTGACTCTGAGTGCTCATTTCTATCCACATTAAAGAAAAAAACCACCTTTACTATCATCAAAACCGGACTCATTTCTGTGAAATTAAGAACATACATTATAAAGCTATACAGAGGAAAATATGAACAATTCAGAATGTCCTCTGCATTGGCCACTGTGCAGTTTGAACACTCCAATTTTATAAACAACAAATAGACTAGCAGCTCCTTAAAGACTAACAAAACATATAGATGGTATCACCTGAAGAAGTGGGTTGCACCCGTGGAAACTCATGATACCATCTACATGTTTTATTAGTCTTTAAAGTGCTATTAGTCTATTTGTTGTTTTTTAAGTTTTTCCCATTACAGACTAACTCGGCTACCGTTATGAAAAGCAAAATCTTATGAAAGTAAAATCTCCAGCTGATTGCGATGTGACTTTTGTCTTTTTAAAGTTTTTGTGATTCAATTTCAGGTGGCATTTTGGACTTAAGACAATTTTTCCTGAAGACCATGGAAATTGCATTAGGGGCCTGAATCAAAGCCCATTTTCATTGGCTTCAATGGGCTATGGATCATGCCCTTAACAACTTTATTGTTTTGTAAATGTTTCTAAAAAACGAAATCTAGAATTTAGATTAAATTCTTCAAAAGTGCTCCCATTTAATCCAGATGCATATACTGTGTCTGGGTATTGCACATGCCTCATTTGGACCCAAGTAGACACACTTTTTGTTAGTGAATTTTAGAAAATGTAGGTCGGTTTTTCTTTTGCACTGGGATAAGAAGATGTAGTTGTGAAAGCTATAACTGGCTTAAATATAAAATGGAAGTATATTATCATGACATGCAATATGACTAATCAAGAATGGAAATTGTATCAAATATACATTTGATAACAGATTTTTTTTCTTGTTTGTAAAAAGAGATAAACGTGAATGGATTAGAATAGAAAAATTTCAAGACACAATTTTTGGAAATCTTGAAATGAGAGTTGTGTAAAGTTTGGGAATAATTTGGTTGATTTGTTTTCTTCTTCCTTTATACCAACCACCCCCTTTTCTGTTTAAACCTGGTTGCTGTTCTCTTGAATATTTCTGCTCAGCCTTGTCAGCCACTGTGTCTCATGACATGATGAGCTGGCTCAGAGGACTGATAACTAATAATCACACAATCAGTGATCAAATGGAATAGGTAACTGTAAACATTTTGGAGCCAGGTCTACCACCTGGTTAAGAACTCACTTGTAAAGCAACAAGACTGTAATTTCCCCTTATTAGGCACTTCATGCACAGCAATTAATAGGTCTGTAACTTTGAAACTAGACAAAATGTAATGTGGCAGAATTTGCAGTAGACTATTTTATTATTTTTTTAAAAAAATATAACTAGTCTTTGAACAGTGACTAGTGTTTTCCAGAGATCAAGCAAAAAAGACGTTTTTATTTGACAACTTACGAGCTGGCTGTAAACTGGAAGAGCCAGAAATCTAACACGAAAGTATGTCCTTGAGATTTCCAGCCCAATTTTCATAACCATAAGGTATTGAATAAATTCCCGTATTTTTTCAATAAGTCTCTGAATTTTCTGGGTGTTCAGCTGGACTGAATCCTGAATTCCAAATCTATAGGGTTTCATTCATCACTATTCATTACACGATGTCATTCGGGTCAATAGTGAACAGAGAGAAATTCATGAATATTAAGGGAATTAATTATGTTAAAAGCAAATGAAGTTTTTCAAAGTCATATCAAGGTTGCTCTCTGTGGTATGTGTCTTCTGTGGAGCTTATTATAAGTTTCACAGTTTGCAGGCTTGTTGGAAAACATACAGATGGAGTCTGCAGAGTGTCTGTGAACTCTGCCAATCTTCCATAAAATTATTTCAATTTTCTCCAAGATTTTATGTCACTTTAAATAAGCAGAACATTACAACTTGTTGAATCAGATGCAGGAACCATGGCTGGCTTCAGGGTATAGGGATGGCTGTAAATGTGTTTTCATTTTAGAAACCCAGTGAACCACTAGTGTCCTGATCCTGCAAACTACTGTACTTGAGAGACACATTAATGCAGAGCCGTAGTGAGGTAAATGCAAAACATTAAATATTCCAGAATAACAAGTAAATTTTCCTTTTCAGCAAAATAGTAGAAGTGTAGAACTGGAAGGGATCTTAGGTCATCTAATCCAGTTTCCTCCACTCAAGATAGGTTTAAGTAATAAGTAGGTCATTCCAGACAGGTGTTTTCTAACCTGTTCATAAAATCCTTCAGTGACATAGATTCCACAAACTCCCTATACAAATTGTTCCAGTGCTTAACTACCCTGACAAGAAAAATCTTTCCTAACAATGACACCTCCCGTGCTGTTGTTTGAGCCTATCATGTCTTGTCTTCTTCTATGAAGTTAAGGAGAACAATTTTTTACCCTCCTCCTTGTAACAATTTTTTATGTAATTGAAAATTGTTATATCCTTCATCACAAATATGTGCAGCTTTGTGACAATCCCAGTTTCCATTGGGAATAAAGAATAAAATGAAATAGAATTTTGGTCTGAAATAACTAAGACTTATGACCATGTGTCATGCTGTATTTCAATCAAAAGGTGTTTATGTGGGAATTACAAGAAGTTGTATGGTTTGTTATGTAGGCGGTAAGGTGACATGATTATAAAGGTCCTTTCTGCCCTCAAACTCTAAATGCATGTTATTTTATGAATGGCAATAATTAAACTATACAAGTGAAACCATCATGTTACAGAAAAAATACACGTTTTGTTTTGTTTTGCTTATACAGGTTGAACCTCTCTAGTCTGGCACTCTTTGTCCGGCAACATCTGTGGTCCATCATGATTCATGTTAGCTGGATGTCCATTTATCATTGCTGTGGCCAAGTTTCCTGTGGTCCCACAAAGTTTGTTTACAGCCACCAGTCCTGGGTCTCCATCTTCTGTGCTGTTATTTAACTTTAATTTACTCCAAATATCTTCTAAGAACCCAGTAAGCAGTGGAAGTGTAGGTAATACTGCTAGATAATATTGACCTCCTCTGGTTTGGCAAATTCTTTGGTTTGGCACTGGTCAGGTCCCAAGGGTGCCAGACTAGACAGCTGCAACCTGTATCAAAATGTAACCAAATGCACATTGCTTTAAAACAGGGAAAAAATAAGAAAAAAATGAATTACGGCTGAAGTCAACAGTCCGAGTCTCAGCCAGACTAATAGAGTGAAGTTCAGGGAGGAATCTGAACTCCTTGAGGGGCTGGATACATTACGGGAGTTGCCTCATTTGACAGCAGTCTAGTGAAGGCAAGCTGTAGTATATGAACAGCTAATTGATTCCTAGAATGGCAGTGGCATTGCTTCAGAAGTGGCATTTGCTTGACCTGACAAGGCGTGGTTAAGTTGTGATAGTATTCTTAAAAAATCAAGACAGATAAAAAAGTGGTGTAAATTAGATTAAAAGGACTGAATAATAGCACAAGAAAACACAGGCCACCGTTGCAAGTATTTCTTTGTGAATTTTTAGCAGGTAACAGCAAATTGTTTAATTTGTGCCTCCTCTCTAGAAATGTCATTCATGGAAAAGCAAGCAAACTAAAAAGACAGAGAAAGCGTCCCTTTGTCCTTCAGAAACCTCTTGCATGCTGCTCTCCTAACAGCGCAAGGACTGTAATTTTCATGATAGAACCATTATAATCAACTCAGACAAGTTATTCCCTATAGCCCTGGTCTGTAGGGCTACAGAAAATTATTTTCTCAGACACATGATGCAAACATCCAGTTTTAGCCTTTTGTTTAAATGTAGGTGAGAATTTTCAGAGGCATCTCTCTTCATTTTCTCAGTGTGGAGCAGTTGTGGATCCATTTCTTATTTCTTTAACTCCTGCAAACACCCAACTATTCAGATTCAGTCTCATTACAAAAAAATGATTGAGTAGAATGAGGGAAACCTAGATGCAAACAACTGGCAATAGAAGGAACAGATTCACAGGGAAGGCCCTCAGAATGTGAGAAGAGACCAACAAGGAGACCAACTCCCTTAAATCACCAAGATGAAGGATTGTTTCTGTGTTACAGGATCTGTAGCAGCGTAGTTATGGCACCATCGCTATACCGGCAGATCCCCACAGAGTAGGCATTTTTCCATCCCTGTAGGAATGACACCTCCCCGAGTGATATGGCTAGGTTGATGGAAATATTTTTTTCTTTGCATTGGGTGTAGGTTAGCATAGCTATGCCTCTTGAGGAAGGGTGAGATTTTTCAGACCTCTGAATACTGTAGCTCTATTGACCCCAGTGTAAGACACTAAACTTTTCCCCCTCACAGACCTACTTAGACAGGACCCACTTAAATCATCTACTAGGCAGGAGGTGTCAACAGGTGGTTATTGTGGAAGCAAATTCTAGAGTTAGGTAAAATGAACCATCAACAGCCCCCTTTTCTGTTTCAATCTGGTTGCTGTTCTCTTGAAGATTTCTGCTCAGCATATCAGCTACTGTGTCCCATAACATGATGAGCTGGCTCAGAGGTCTGATAACTAATAACCACACAATCAGTGATCAAATGGAATAGGTAACTGTAAACATTTTGGAGCAAGTCTACTACTTGGTTAAGTTGACAGAACTCACTTGTAAAGCAATAAGACTGTATTTCCCGTTATTAGGCACTTCTTGCACAGCAATTAATAGGTCATTGTTCTGTAACTTTGAAACTAGACAAAATTTAATGTGGCAGAATTTGCAGAATACTTTTTTATTCTTTTTTTTAATATAACTAGTCTGTGAACAGTGACGGACATTAATTGGCTTGACATGAATTCATTAAAGAGAAAATTGTGCCAAGCCATGAAAGGTCAGTGAATGAGACCCATCAATATTGAGGTCAAACAGCAAAGGATGCAGTTAATAACCATCTGTTAATAAGTTTTCTCCAAAGAAAAATTATACAAGTTCAAAATTAGCACTTGTTTTTGACAGGCTATAACAGATAAACATCATTCTTGCACAACGTGAGGTCAAAATTTGGATGTTAACATTTAATCATTTAAATCTCTCTGTGTGTATTTAAATATGCATTTACAATAGCGTAAGAAATTCAAGCCTGAATCCATATTTAGGCATGTAAGAAGCCTGACTTTCTCAGAGATGTGCTGATCACCCACACTCTGAATAAAGTGACTGTGAGTTATGAGTTTTCAGCATTTCAGGAAGCCAAGCTATTTTCGGACTGATCCAAAGCTCATTGAAGTCAGCGGATATACCTTCAGTTCCACAGGATTTGGATCATAGGCATTTATTATGGCTAAATATGGATGTAGGTGGCTAATATTATACTCTCTCTAATGTGAAAGTGTTGTTTCAAAACTAGAATAGCACTGGTCTAAATTATTTCCCTAATATAAAAAATACACATTTATTTGTACCTTTTTACAATTGATGTAATAGTGAAATTAACTGTAAATCTTCCATTTTCCCAGTTACTTTTAAAAAAGTTTTTATTCAGTTTCTTATTCACTTAGGCTATGTCTGCACTGGCATGATTTTCCGGAAATGCTTTTAATGGAAGTTTTCTGTTAAAAGCATTTTTGGAAAAGAGCATCTAGATTGGCACGGACGCTTTTCTGCAAAAGCACTTTTTGCGGAAAAGCGTCCGTGCCAATCTAGACGCGCTTTTGCGCAAAAAAGCCCTGATCACCATTTTAGCCATCACCATTTTAGCCAGCGGGGCTTTTTTGCACAAAACAATACTGTGCTGTCTACACTGGCCCTCTTGCACAAATGATTTGCGCAAGAGGGCTTTTGCCCGAACGGGAGCTGCATAGTATTTCCGCAAGAACACTGACGATCTTACCTGAGATCGTCAGTGTTCTTGAAGAAATTCAAGCGGCTATTGTAGACAGCTGGCAAGTTTTTCCACAAAAGCAGATGATTTTGCAGAAAAACTTGCCAGTCTAGACACAGCCTTAGGGTATGTCTACACAGCAAAGTTATTTCGAAATAACTTTACTAGCATCTTCACAGCCAAACCGCTATTTCGAAATTAAATCAAAATAGTGGAGGGCTTATTTTGAAATTGGTAAACCTCATCCCATGAGGAATAGCACCAATTTTGAAATTGCTATTTTGAAATAAGCATTGTATAGATGCTTATTTCAAAATAGGGGGCCTCCAGCCCTTCCCAGGCCACTCTGTGCACAACCAAGAAAACTCTCCCTCTCCCTCCCCCTCTCCCCGGAGCCTTTAAAAGGGTAGACTCTGGCCACAGTGCCTGTGCCAGCTCCTGCCAGCCCAGACCCAGCAGTCGCTGCACCTGACCCAGTGGCCCCAGCATGAGCCAGGCAGCCAGTGCCAGCCAGCCGTCCACTGCTCCCCATGACCAGTCTGCCAGCTTCCAGGAGCCTGCCAGGGGCCAGAAAAGTTAGGCACCTGCCTGGTCCAGTGTGGAGATCAGGGACCTAATTCAGGTTTGGAGGGATGTCTCCAACATCCATGATCTCTGCACTAAACAGAGGAACGCATCCGTCTATAGTCGGATGGTTGCCAGCCTGGCCACCAAATGCCACATGCAAACCCAGGAGCAGGTTCCCATGAATATAAAGGAGTTGAGGCAGGAGTATGTCAGGGCCACAGGGGGCAGCTCCCAACCAGGGGCAGACCCAGACCTCTGCCCCTATTTTGATGCCATGGACCGCATTCTGGGGCGCAAGATAGTCCGTGCCCCCCAGGTGGTCATCGACCCTGGGGCAGAGCTTGCTGCCTCCTGCTGCTCCTACCCCTGCTGCCTCCCCAGCTACCACACATCCTCCCCGCCCTCCCCACACCCCCAGGGACACCGATGCATCCTGAGGCCCCTGCACTCATGGTGCTGGAAAACAGTTTGGCCGGCAAGACTCCCAACCCTGAGCCCTGAGCTTCTCTTCCCCCTTCCTCCTCTTGCTCCCTCCTCCCCTCTCCCACCTTTTTCCCTAGTCTCACTTTAGTTTCATTCCCCCCCTCCATGTGTTCATTACAATAAAGCCTATTTTATTGTTCAATAAAGAGGCTTTGTTGTAATGAAACATGTCTTTTATTGTACAGCAGGAAAGGGGGGTTAGGGAGGGGTAAGTGAAAGGATGTAAGGGAGGAATGAGGCACAAGCCCCCAGTGGGGCAGACCAGGGAGACTGTTACTGCCTGCAGAATGTGCTTTCAAGCTTACAGCATCACGTCCAGGAGAAGCACCAGAGTGCCTAGGGGCGGCTCCAGATCCATGCTGCAGAGTGCTGTGGTGTCCTGAGTGAGGGCAACCAGAGCACACAGAGAAAAAAATGCTTTGGTGTCCCTCAGTGAGGTAGGCAAGCAAGCAGGGAAACCTTAGAACCGGCTGTCCAGGGGGGTCCCTTTAAGCACAGGTCTCAGCCTCAGGCAGCAGCCACACAAAGTAACTCCTGACCTGATGCCCTGCCAGAACTGGTTCCGGTCAGCCTTAAATGCAATTCAGCATCCTATCAGTGTGGATGAGCTATTTTGAAATAGCAAAACGCTATTTAGAAATGCATTTTGTGTGTAGATGTGTTTTATTTTGAAATAAGCCATTTCAAAATAAGCTATTTTGAAATAACGCTGTAGTGTAGACATACCCTTACTTATTAAAAAATTCTTTTTTTATAATTCATTTGTTCAAAAGTCATATTAGTCATATGTTTTATATAAAGAAGCCAAGGTCTAATAAATTTCTTCAATATTTCTTTAATACTTTAGAGATTTTCTGAATTAACAATTTTAATTAAATATTCATTAACTCATATTAAATCTTTGTAAAATGTGTGTGGGTTGTTATATATTGAAAAAAATCTACCCATTTAAATTTTGCATCACTTGCCATTTAATTTTTTCATATGAGGAAGCTCCACTTCTAGCCACCCCCAAAAGTAATGGGTTCCTTAGGGCTGTGCAAACCAGTCATGGTAAAATCTGGCCCCATCTAGGACTTTTCAACTAGACACTCACGCTAGGTTCATGGAACAGTGCAGTCACTGAAGTGAGCAAACCTTTTGAGTGGACTTGCCCTGCTTTTTTTTATTTTTGCCTCGAAACTCACAATAAAACTGAATGAGTTCCAAAAACATAAAATCAAAACTGAGATGAAATGTTAAAACTCAAACTCATAATACAGAAACAAAATACAGGACTATGTAGCACTTTATTTTATTTAGTCCTGTATTTTGTTTCAGCTACACCAGACTAACACGGCTACATTTCTATCATAATAAAGAGTTCAACTTAAAGGCCGGGCAGCACCAGAACCCAGTCCTGAAGATAAAGTTTGAACAGTGCTCTGTATAGCAAAAGAGATGTTTTTTTCCCCCAGTAGACTCTTTGTCATGGACTAGGTAGCACCAAGACCTTGGCATACTGTGTATAATCCAATGGCAGCTTTTAAAGGAAATCAAAGATATATAAAAAGCAAAGACCCTCTAGTCAAAAGTCTGAGAACTATCCTGAAGTTCTACTTTCAGAAGTAATAAAAGCTTTTATCATTTCATTGCAGCTACCAGTACACGGAATGAATTGCAAAAGAGTCATATGGCTTTCCATATTAGCTAGGGGTCAGGAAGCATTTAGGGTAGATAGGAAACATGCATATATTAGCTTTCTGGGCAACTTGATCATAAATGCTTTTAACGTTATATTAGATTATTCATTTTGCATTAAAAATGTCTAGGGGCTGTTCATCGTAAACTGCCAACATAGGTCTGTGTGTGTGTGGTGTGTGTACAACGTTTCTTGCTGTTAAATGCTTTAAAAATGCTTTAAAAATGCACAAATAGATTGTTTAGAAAAAAAAGTGTGTGTCTACATAGACACACACACATCAAAACCCTATAATGTAATATACCCATTCATCCATATCTATTAGCAATAGAGATTTTATGATCCTCTTATACCTATGTGTGTTTGTGTATATCTACAACACTTCTTTCTAAAGTTAATCTATTTGTACCTCATATTGTTTTCCTTTTTTGCTCTAAAAAGCAAGAAACGTTGTTCAATTTTTCATCAGCATTATGAAAAATGCCTTGTAAAAGTAAATTGGAACACCAATTACTTTAATAATTGTTTGTATTGCTTACCGAGATGCATTTTAGAGAGTTTTAATATAAAATATTCATTAATAGTATTAGAAACATGTAGTCCTTTAGTCTGGTGTATCTAAAGGTTCATTAAATGTATTTCAGATAGAAATGGTACTGTACCAGAATTCAGCTCAGAGCGCTAATTAGGCATAAAAGCTTTGGTTACGCTAAATGTTCAAGTACTTGTTAAGAATGTACTATTCTCCATCATCATCTTTACTATGGATGTCATTAAAGAACATTAAAGTTTATCAGAAAGAAGTGCTGACACTGACTTGATGTACTATTAGAGATATAATAGTTATCTGAAGATGGAAGTAGGAAGGCTGAGCTTAAAAGGCTTTTGGGCGGTCAGTAAATTCTCATGACAAAGATCAGCCAAATTGAAATGGCCAAACAAGCTTGGAGGTTTGGTAGGGGAGTTAAGAGGGAGAGAGAGGACTTTTCAGCTGTCCAAAGTGACAGGTGCTATAAGCATAATTGCTTTTAGTTAATACCTACTATAATTTACCCCCCCTCCACCCCCTAAGAAAATTTCACTGAGCTGGAAAATTGGACATTAAGGACAGAATCCTTTTCTGAAATATGCACAGTGTATTCTGGAATTTCTCTGTACCTGGACTTTGATACTCTTTTGACTCTATATTCCTGGAACTTATGAAACCTGAAAGGAGAATTTTGGCCCGAAAACCTACAAAATGGTCCTCTCTTATACCAGTTAATTTCAATATCAGTTTTATCATTATAAATATTGGATAGACTGAATATTCTGAATTACCTATAATACTTTACTGGGCTTGGCATAACCACGGCAAGCTGGTAAACAGTTCCCTAATCAGGTCTTCTGCTTAAGAACTTCCAAATGGGTACAAGAATGCCATGCGTCACCTGCAATGGAGAACAAGTTAGTGGAGAGCCAGTCTAAGGGGATTCTAAACATGCTCCAACAGGGCTGCAGAAGACTTCCCTAATGGCTCTCCTCCTCCTTCTATCGATAGGGAGAGGGAGAAATGACCATGCTGAAGAGTTGCTGAATATGATCATATATAGTATGAAGAGCCAGACCTTATGTTCTAGTTGAATAGCAGGATATCTGCCTAGCCAGGGCTTAAACGAGTCTGATGGGCATTCTGATTCCTGTAACCCTGATACGTTCCAAGCAGTTCCCTCTGAAGTATACCCCTTGATTTGTCTTGGCTTCATCTTCAGAATATGGCCCATTCTGTGTTTAAGCAAGTACAGTGTCAATAACTCTGAGCTTGAGTTACAGTATGTAAATTCTGAATTAAGTGCCGCAGAGAACTTGTTATAATTATTTAAAAATTTCTTGCCAATGGAACCAAGCTGCTGAAAAAGAGCTTTAGGGTCTGTAGGATGTCAGGCAAAAATGGAGCCCCACACTCCAAAATGGGTTGGTTTAGTGTCTGGCTCTAGGGAAGGGGTGGGCAATAATTTTCACAGGGGGACCACTTCATGACTTGAAGTATGTGGTCATGGGCTGGCTCCAGGCTCCCCCTGAAAGGGATGGGGCCCCAGAGGAAGGGGTGGGTGGGTATAGGGGCTTTAGAGAGAGAAAAAGAGCATGTGTGAGTGTGAGACACACACTGTGGGTATGTCTACACTACAGCACTAATTCGAACTAACTTAATTTGATTTAGTTAATTCAAACTAAGCTAATTTGAACTAGTGCATCTAGACCTAAAAACTAGTTTGAATTAGCGTTTTCCTAATTCGAACTAGCATGTCCACATTGAGTGAACCCTGAACTGAAGTTAAGGCTGGCCGGAAGCAGTGCCGGCAGGGCATCAGGTTAGGTCTTAGAGCGTGGAGCTGCTGTCTCAGGCTAGCCGAGGGCTGTGCTTAAAGGGACCCGATCCCCACCCCAGACAGACAGTTCTCAGGGTTCCCCCCTTGCTTGTCTACCTCGATGAGGGACAGCAAAGCAGTCCTGTCTTGGAGTGCCCTGAGTGCCCACACTCGGCACATCACAGCACTCGGTCATCAGCCCAGCTGCATTTGCCGCAGGCTGCCATCCGGGGGGGGGAGGGGGTCAATCGGGGGACTGCAGGAGAGCTTCCACCCCGAGGAGCCCACAGAGCGACCCCAGTCCTCCCCATTGGGGGCTCGTACCCCATTCCTCCCTCACCTCCTTCCACTTACCCCTCCCTAGCCCCCCTTCCTGATGTACAAAATAAAGGACGCGTGTGTTCAAAAATAGAAACTCTCTTTATTGAACAAAACTTGGGGAGACTGGGAAAAGGAGGTGGGAGAAGGGAAGAGAGAGGGTGGGAAGGCAAATAAAATGATCATGGGTTTGGAACAGGTCCCATATGAAAAGAGGCTAAAGAGACTGGGACTTCTCAGCTTATAAAAGAGGAGACTGAGGGAGGATATGATAGAGGTCTATAAAAGCACAAGTGGTATAGAGAGGGTGCATAAAGAAAAGTTCTTCATTAGTTCCCATAATAGAAGGACTAGAGGACACCAAATGAAATGAATGGGTAGCAGGCTTCAAATTAATAACAGAAAGTTCTTCTTCACAAAGCAAATAGTCAACCTGTGGAACTCCTTGCTGCAGGAGGCTGTAAAGGCTAGAACTATAACAGAGTTTAAAGAGAAGTTAGATAAATTCATGGAGGCTGTGTCCATGGAGTGATATTATCCAGGGGATAGAAATGGTGTCCCTGGTCTCTGTTTTGGAAGGCTGGAGATGGATGGCACAAGACAAATGACTTGGTCATTGTCTTCGGTCCATCCCCTCTGGGGTAGCTGGTGTTGGCCGCTGTTGGCAGACAGGCTACTGGGCTAGATGGACCTTTGGTTTGACCCGGTACGGCCGTTCTAAGCTCAGGGCTCAGGGTCGGGGGTATCACTGGACCACCTTGATTTTCATGCAAACCTGCTCCTGGGTGGCCAGGCTGGCAGCTATCCTGCCCTAGATGGCCACTTTCCTGTGCCTAGTGCGGGGGTCTTGGATGAGGTCCATGATGTCCACACTAGACCAGGTGGGCTCCCGCCTCTTGCGGCCCCGGGCAGGCTCCTGGGAGCCGCCAGCCTGGTACCGGGAAGAGGCGGAGGGCTGGGTGGCAGCGGGTGGCTGGTTCGTGCCGTGCCAAGTGCAGGGTCTTCTGGCTGGGTGCTGGCAGGCTTGCACCTGGCACGGGCACCGTAGCCAGACCGTGCCCCTTTAAGGGCTCTGGGGCCGGGAGGGCGGCAGGAGAGTTTCCCTGGTGGTGCCCAGAGTGGCCATCAGGGAAAGCTGGGGAGGGCTAGCCTCCCACTAGTTCAAATTAAGTGGCTACACAGCCCTTAATTCGAACTACTTAATTCAAACTAGGCATTAGTCCTCGTAGAATGAGGTTTACCTAGTTCGAATTAAGCGCTCCGCTAGTTCGAATTAAGTTCGAACTAGCAGTTTGTATGTGTAGCGCCTATCAAAGTTAATTCAAACTAACAGCTGTTAGTTCGAATTAACTTTGTAGTGTAGACATACCCTGTGTGTGAGAGACTGACTTTGTGACACAGATTGAGTGTGTGTGGCACAGAGAGACTATGACAATGACACAGAGTGTATGTGCTGGCTGCTGCTGGGTAAGTTTCTGAGAGAAGCCATGCTCTGTCTCTTTAAGATTGTCATGCTCTGTTGTCTTCCTTCTCCCCCACTCTGCTGAGATGGTTCATGGGGAGGGAGAAGAGAGAAGGAACAATGAAATCTTAGAAACCTCTTAAGATAGGTACCCTCCTCTGACTCACCATCCATGCTTCAGATTGGAGCAGCTCCCATGTGTGCTTCCCTTTCCCCAAATCCTGCTGTGCAGAGATGGGGGTCAGGGACAGGAAACTGACTTTAACTCTCCTCTATCCTACATCCCCTCTCTCCTTGCTCTGCACAGCTAGCAGGAGAATCCTGGCAGCAGCTTGGCTGCAGGACGGAGCAGGGTGGGAGAAGGGGCAGTAGAACACAGGCTGCTGACTGTAAATATGAACCTCTGTTAATCAGCTGAGTGAACTGGAGAGAAATGCTGGGAGGGATCTGGCCACCTGGCCTGATTTTGCCCACCCCTGCTCTAGTGACACATAGGCAAGTCTGGTTGATGTTGTCTCCTCCAGTACTGTCAGAGTTGGTGATGGTGCTCATAAGTTACCAAGTCCATGTGTGGCTCTTGGAAACATTAGACCCTACACAGGTCTAAAGCTAGCGGAAAAATGAAGTAAATTTATATCAATTCAGTGGTGTTCACAAGGATACGGACAGTATTCCACTCACCTCGAGTGCTAACAAATTGGATAATTGTGTGTGTGTAGGGGAAGGGACATTGTAAATAGTACAGTTTTGAATCAGATTTGAGAGTACTGGATTTGTGTGCAGGCATCTTTGGTACACCTTTGTCCCCATCTCAAAGTCAATAAAAGTTCATCATAAAGAGAAGTAAGCAAAATAAATACAATGAAATTGACCACTTACTATGTGAGATAGTATTGTGAAAACAACCAGATGTTCTTTTAGTACCTGTTATAAAATAAAGTCTTTGTAAACAAACACTAATTACCTCTGTGATGGGAAAGTAAACAAAAATCTATATCAGTTTAGGATATTATGCTCATTGTAAATTGTGTTCATGAATAATCCAGTTTCCGCATTTATTAAGCAATGAATACATTTTTATAAATCTAGTTGACATTTAGCTCTTTTATTAAACATGATAAATGCCAGAGAAAATTGAATTAAGAAAGCTTGTCACATGTTTTACTACTGGTTTTGAAATTTTGCCGAGCTGTAAATGGACCTGCTTTATATCAAGAATAAATCTGTTGGAAGACTAGGGAGTATTTTTTTTCTTTCATTGCCAGAGGCCCTGACCTTTTTGTTGATGGCTGTTTTTTAACAGCTTCACCTTATGGCTTTATTCCTTTTGATTCACAAGAAATTTGATTATCTGCCCTGAGCAGTAGTCATAATCACAGCAAGAAGAGACAAGCTACAAAGGGGATAGTACAAAATGTTTTCAAATCCTGATAGAGGGAGAGTTTGGAGAAATCTGAACAAAACTCTAAATCAGACATGATGCCATAAACATCTTGTAAAATATAAGTGATTCTCTAAACATATGCAATCCTTCCCTACTGTCCTTGAAGCCACTATAAACAAGGGCTCTGAATCTGTTTTGTGTTTCTCTCCTCCTCTTACCAAAAAGTATCAATGAAATGGTATCACTACCACCATGATGTGTGGTTCTTTTGGCACCAGCCACAACTTTCTGTATTATTGCAAAATAAAATGCATAATTTGTGAAATACCGATTGTTTAAAAACTGTTGTCATGGACATTTCTCCTGCAGGAAGTTAATTATTCTTTGGATTATCACTTTCTGGGTATTTCAGAATTCATCCTCTCCTTCATTATGCTTTGCAACAAGCACTGAGTTTGTAGTTTTTTCTAATTTACATGTAAACCATAGAGGCTTTCAGCCACAGAGAGAGAAAACACTCATTTTCTCACATGAGCATGTATTTCCATTGTATAGGTAGATGCGTGTGGAAGGTGTGTGGAGTTCTGCAATTATTCTACTAAATAGGAGAATTTTCCTTTTGATGAGGTACAGTCACACTCTACATAGACATTAGATTCATGGCTATTTCATCTTCTTCATCCAAAGTCCAAAAATGTTGTTCCATAGCAGCATAACTGAAAATGGAGTTTAGCCTTCAGTATATCAACATGCCATTCAGAAGTAGCAATATAAATGAATGGAATAAGAAGGGTAAAAACCTCTAATTCAGCTGCTGAGTTTTTCTTATTTAATGTAATTAAAGTCCCAGTTTAAGGAAGCATCCCTATCCAGGGCAGCACTGAAGCACACGTTTAATTTTAAACATGTTTAATTGTCATCACAAATAAGGATGAACTTAAACACGTACTTTAGTGTTTTCCTGTTTACGGACCCAGAGAGATGAGGCTTATGGAATATTGCAAATACCATCCTGCTTATTTCAAATACCATTCAGCTTGTTAGGAGGATTATTAACCTAAAATACATTATACTGATATAATGCACTATAAATGTGGGCTGGATTTTCTCCCCGATGTAAATTGGTTTAGCTTCACTGGCTTCAATGGAGCTTTGCAGCTATTTATTGCCTTTTGACCTGACCCATTCTGTGTATGTAGTACTGTTCGTTCTACATTTTTTAAGCTTGAGAGCCCAAAGTTACACAGCTACATCCATGTCCTGAATGTTAGTGGTGTGGAGCACTTGCAATTTCTGCTGATGGTAAAAGGATATAGAAGGACCACTCACAACAAAGCTACTTTTTATTTTGGTGCGTAAAATTAAGTTGAAGTAGTTTTGAAGTGATTCCATGTAAATTAAAATACCGATGTTAGTTATCATGGTTAATATAGAGTAAGAGACAAGAAGAGTGAGGGAAATAAGTGTTCATTTATGCACATACAAAACACTTAAACCATCCTTTCATTTCAGTGTACAGTGCAATTTAGATCTTGCACTGCTGGTCTCAGTAATTAGGAAAAATAATGAAGTGGAAAAGCCAGACTCATGTGACCTGACCCAGAAAATGAGATGGCATGTGACATTCTATAATAGTTTGATATATAGCACACCAAAAATTACCATATGCATGTGAGAGACTGTGTAATTTATTCATGTAGATTTCATTCTAATGCAAGCTTCATACCAATGGGTGACCAAAGCTCCAGAAAATTTTGGCACCTTCCCATGTTAAGTAACAGATCACAGCAAAACAACACACACACACACACACACACACAAAGCCTTAGGTGGCAGAGCGAGTCAGAGCCTGGGTCAATTGAGCTGGCCTTGTGGGCCTTATGCTGACTGGCCAAAAACCGCAGTGTAGACTTCTGGGCCTGAGCTAGGCTCTGAAACCTGCTGTGGGGTAAGGATCTTAGAGCCCAGACTGCTGTCTCAATGCAAACTGCCACACTAAAATTTTTAGCCCCAAAGTGCAAGCTCCAAGCCCATCTGTTGCTCCAGGCTCCAAGGATATCTGCTGTAGGAGGGGGGTTGGGCCATGTAGACACAACCCCCAAAATGGGTGTCACTTTGTTAGTTCATGAGTAATCTAAGTCGTACTGCTGTGCAACATCCAATTCTGCTAGATTTCATGAAATTGTTTTGGCATAAGGGGAGTCGCGTTGCTTTCATTCCTCCACAATCAGTACCTTTAAAACTAAGTATCCCGGTGACCACAGGACTGGTTGTGTAAGGAAGTCTCACACTAGGTGAAGACCAAGAATGAAGATGACAAATGCAAAGCCCTTCTTTGGTTGCATCTTGCAGAGAGAATTCTGTCCCATCCAGAATACAAGTATAAGGGTATTTGTCATGTGTGGTTATTGCATAATTTTGTTAATCCATTAACCCTTAGCTCTCACTTCAAGAGAATGTTGGCATGGTTTGTTTTAGCTGCAGAACGATTCATCTGGTACAAACCGTGGTTTTTATTGGCCAGTAGCTCTATTTCCTCAGACTCTGAGCCTAAGGTAAAATGAGCCAATTCTGGTTAATCTTGAATATAAGCCCCCTGAGAAAAATGAGGGCCAGTATAGGTTGTGAAGACAGTGATTCAAAACATAGCCGTCTTCTCTCTCAATAAAAGACAGAACTATGTAGCACTTTAAAGACTAACAAGATGGTTTATTAGATGATGAGCTTTCGTGGGCTAGAACTACTTCCTCAGAGCAATATGTGGAAGAAAATCGACACAACTATATATACCAAAGTAATACAATCAAAGAAATAAACGCATGTGAAATTGACAAATCAAATTTTAGAACAGAGTGGGGGTGAGGAGGGGAAGGTTAGTTTCTGTGATGTAATGACATAGGGGTGATGATAGAGGAAGTTTCTGTGAGGTAATCACATTAGGGGTGGTAATTGGGGAAGTTATCTTTGTAATAGGTGAGATAATTAGAGTCTTTGTTTAAACCCATACATAAAATGTCAAATTTAAGCATGAATGACAATTCTGAAGCTTCTCGTTGAAGTCTGGAGTTAAAGTCTCTTTAAAGTAATATGCATGTTTTAAGGTCATTGAGAGAATGATCAGTCTGGCTGAAATGGCAAGCAATAGCTTTCTCTCTGTGAAAGAGTCTTATGTCTGTTTTGTGTGCATTGATTCTTTGGCGAAGTGTCTGAGACATTTGTCCAATGTACATAGCAGACGGACACTTTAGGCACATGATGGCATAAATTATATTTCTGGATGAACTCAGAGATAGCTGAGAGTGTTGGTTGCATAGGGTTTGAGAAGGGAGTCTACATACCTGGATAATCCAGTAGTGAGCGTACCGATACCTGAGATGATGGGGCGTCCGGGGTGTCCAGGTTTATGGATTTTGGGAAGCAGAACAATCCTGGTTAGGGTTCAGAAGGTGTGTCTGTGTGGATTTGGTCCTGAGTAGAGGTGGGGAGTTTTTTAAGGAGACAGCGTAGTTTCTTTTGGTATTCTGAAGAAGGATCAGAGGAGAGAGGTTTGTAAAATGTGGTGTTGGAGAGTTGTCTAGTTACCTCCTGGTCATAGTCGGATTTATTCATAATGACCACAGCACCCCCTTTGTTAGCTGGTTTGATTGTAATGTCCGGGTTGTTTTTGAGATTCTGAATGGCATAGTGTTCAGCACGGCTGAGATTGGATGTCGCTTGTTGCTTGTGAATAATGTCAGTCTGTGCCTTGTTGCGGAAGCATTGTATATAGAAATCCAGATTGTAATTCCGACCATCAGGGGGAGTCCATATAGAATTGTTTTTCTTTTGGTGTTGATGGGGGGCATCTGGTTGGTCAGACTGATGTTCAGTAGTAGTTTGGAAATATTCTCGCAGGCGGAGGTGGCAAAAGAAAGCCTCAAGGTCACTACAAAATTGAATCCAGTTATTGGGGTAGGTGGGGCAGAAAGAAAGTCCCCAGGGTAAAACAGACTCTTCTGCTGGGTTGAGTTTGTAGACTCTAATTATCTTACCCATTACAAAGATAGCTTCCCCAATTATCACCCCTAATGTCATTACCTCACAGAAACTAACCTTCCCCCCTTACCTCCACTCTGTTCTAAAATTTGATTTGTCAATTTCACATGCATTCATTTTTTTGATTGTATCACTTTGGTATACATGGTTGTGCCGATTTTCTTCCACATATTGATCTGAGGAAGTGAGTCTGGCCCACGAAAGCTCACACCTAATAAACCATCTTGTTAGTCTTTAAAGTGCTACATAGTTCTGTCTTTTGTTTCAGCTACACCAGACTAACAGGGCTGCATCTCTATCACTATTCTCTCTTAACAGTCTCCCACTGCCCCCAATATGATTTTACAGGGCACTGTGCTGCTGGAGATGCTATTTTCCAAAAGAGTCCTAAAGTAATGGCTCTGAATTCTTGATCATTTGCTATCCCATGAACGTTTTCCAAGAAAAGAAGTATCTCAACCTTCTTATATGTTATATAATTAAGCTCTATCCACCTAAATCTCAGCTAAATAATTTTGCCAGCATTCCTTCTTATCTTCCATTACAACATGATATACTATTGGTTCTCAATGAAGGATACATGCACTCCTGAGGGACACAGAAATCTTCCAAAGGGGCACATCAACTCATCTAGATATTTGTCTAGTGTTATCAACAGGCTACATAAAAAGCACTAGTTAAATCAATGCAAACTAAAATTTCATATAGACGATAACTTGTTTATATTGCTTTATATGCCATATGCTGCAATGTAAGTACAATATTTATTTGTCGAATGTTTTAGTTGATAATTATATGGTAAAAATGAGAGAGGAAGCAATTATGCAGTAAAAGTGAGCTCTGGCACTTTTGTATTTTTGTTTAACTTTATAAGCAAATAGTTTTTAAGTGAGGTAAAACTTAGGGCACACAAGACAAATCAGACTTCCAAAAGGGGTACAGTTGTCTGGAAAGCTTGAAGGCCACTGTTATAGAGTATTGCTGTCCTTTTACTGTCAAATATTTGCCAAATTTAATCTAAGGATCAGGCGTATCTTTGTGGGGGAGAAGTGATTCCCATAAAGTGTGCACACCAATATACAATGTACAAACAAAGCATATTATGGATTATTATAGGTTCTCACTGTAAATTTAAGATATTACTATAGGCACACAATAGAATGAATGGGTTGTCAAAGCAATAGCCTTCGTTGATAAAGCGGAAACTTTAGTTATATTTTCAACATGTGCAAGTAGAGCTAAAACCGGGAGCCAGGTTTCCTTATTGTGCATTAGGAACAAGCAAGTGAAAGCAAGAGAGAGAACTTTTCCCAACAACTTAGGCCTTGATTGAACTGGGAAGACCTACAGTTTCCCACAGGAAAAATGTTTGTCACAATGTTTGTCGACACTCTGGGTAGCACATTTCCAACAGGTCTATCACAGGTTCATTATCTTCTTGGTTTGGTATTCCTCTTTTGCTTGCTGCCATTTGTTGTTTTGTTTGTGCCAAGAACCAAGGGGCTTGTGATAGAGAATTAATAAAGTAATATCCTGAAGTTCCAAAAGCAAAGGAGTGCTCTGGCTTAGTTGTGTGGAGGAGCACCGTGTTTCTGCTTTTCAGTGAGTCAATTGACCTATAATGTTTTCCCAAGGAAGTAAGTGCTGAGGGATGAGAAGAAAACAAATCAAGTATCAATTCCTCATCATTCCTTCTCTCCTCCCCCACCTTAGAAAATGAAAATGGGAATAAAAGTGGATTTTCTGAAACAGTTTTTCTGGCATGTTTGACTTGGAGGGCAGAGAAGGAGGAAAAGTATATTTATAGCTTCCTCTGGGATGCTGGTGATCACATGAGGGTGTCTAAGACTAACAATACTTTTTTATACCATTCTGTTCACTGAAAGCTTCCCTTTGCAAGTATTGTAGATGTGATAGGAATGTTCTTTTCAGCCCTTGTGCTTTTCAAATAGAGCATGTTCAACAAAGAAGAGTCTTCATTTCTCACATAATGTAGAACACCTGTCACTCACTATTAGTATAAGTAAGATCCTCCATGATTTAGGAAGCTACTGTGGGGATGTGTCCTACAGGAGCAATCAGAATGACCACCTATTCTCTGCACTGCTCTAGAAATCAGGACACATGCTGCATTTCCCTGTCATTTTCAGTTTGTGTCATTTGCAGGATACACAGTGGCAAGACCTATCTATTTTTTATCCCTGTAAATTATGCTGACCCTCCTTCTTCTGTAAGTTTCCTGTTTTAACCCCTGTGTCATCCCACTGCTGAGTGGAAGCACATGTGCAGGACCATACAAGTTAACTCTGTTGTAAGATAAATCAGTGAAGTGTAACCTGGGTATATTCTAAGGCCACGTCTCCACTTACCGGGAGATTGATGCTGTGGAGATCGATCTCCCAGGGTTTGATTTAGAGAGTCTAGTATGGACACACTAAATCAATTGCCAATTACACCTGCATTGATTCTGGCACTCCACTGAGACACAAAGAGTAAGGGAAGTCAACAGGAGAATTTCTCACCTTGACCTCCCATAGTGGTGATGCTGTGGAAATTCAAACTAGGGTACATTAACTTCAGTTACACTATTCATGTAGGTTGAATTGCATATCTTAGTTCAACTTTGTCCCCTAATGTAGACCTGGCCTAAGTGGAACTCTCTTTTTATTTGCAAATATACACATAAGTCCTGAAATAAGATGATTAAACACCGTTAAAATGATAAAATACCTCAGGGCATGTCTACATAGCAATGTTATTTCAAAACAACAAAGTGAGTGTCTACAAAGCAAGCCCGTTATATCAAAATAATTTTGAAGTAACAGACTTCTTATTTCGAATTCTGTAACCCTCATTTCACGAGGAATAGGGTGTGTGTAGACAGCACAGCTATGCTTATTTCGAAATAATTGGCCTCCAGGGCTTCCCCAGATGTCCTGGTGGCCACTCTGTCCACATACATCAAAACTCTATAGTTCCCCTTCCTCCACAATTCTTAAAGCTGCAACCACAGGGGAAAGGGCTTGTGGCACAAAGTAGCCCCTGCCAGCCCAGTGCCACACACTAGCAGTCGTCACTGCATTCCCTGCTGCTATCACAGAGCACTGTGCTCCCTTCAAGCCTCCCACGGCTGCAAGGGAACCAGCCGCTAGCTTCCAAGCTCTTGGCTGGGGGCAAAAAAGGACTCCCCCCTCATGGACTGATGTGGAGACCCCAGGCCTCATTGAAATCTGGGGGGGATCAGTTCAACCTCCAGCATCTCCGAACCAGATGACAAAATGCTAATGTCTATGTTTAGATGTCCAACAGCCTGGTCCAGAGGGGGCACAGTCGCACTCTGGACTGGGTTAGAATTAAGATTAAGGAGCCTACACCAAGTCCAGGGAAAGAAGTTCCCAATCAGGAGCAGCACCCTAGAATTGTCACTTCTATGCCCAGCTGGATGGCATCCTGAGAGGGGGGCAGGTTTCCTCCCCTCCCATTATCATTGACTTTGGCCAGGACATACCTGTCATTAGCCTCCATGAGGGCAGGGCTGTGCAGGAAGATGAGGAGGAGTCCAGGAGCAACACCATGACCGCCAGCCAGGAGGTCAGCCTGTTCCTGGAGCTGCCCTGCCCCCCTAGGTTATCACCATCGCTGTGGAAGGCCCATCAGGTGAGTTGCATTACTTTCCCTAGACACATGTAGGGGGAGGTGGTGGGCAGTGAGGAGCTGCGTGCTCCTCACTTGGCCTTCTCGGCCTGGGGATCACACAGCGGCCTGGGGATGTGGGTGCACATGGAGTGCCAGTCCAGAGCAAACAGCTGCAATGAGGCTGCCACATAGGAACCTTGCGCTCCTGCTCACAGGATTTCTGCACAGGCCTGCCTTGATCCCGAACCTGTGGTGGGACATCTTTCCACCACAAGCCATTGCTGAGGAGGATGGGGTTCTGGACACACACAGCAGTGCCACACATGGCACACAGGCATACCCACACTCTTGGGGCAGCGTCCGCTCCTGGGCAAGCATGGCGAGTTGGAGGACACTGAGCCCGTGCCAGGAGAGCCTGCCAGGAGTGGGAGGGAGTGGAGGGGACCCCAGTAGCACCCTCCTCAGCAAGTGGCATCCGCCGTTCAAACACACTTCCCCCAACACCCTCCCCACCTCTGTCCTCAAGCAGGCAGTGATACAAATCCTCTACCTGTGGGGTGCCACCACTGCTAGACCCGACGTGTGCACAGCATGGAGGGAAACTGAGCCGTCCCATCACTCCCCTCCCAGCTGCCAGCTCCTGGGCTGGCCAACACCTTCCCATGCCTCTGGCCTGGCCAGCACCTTCCTATGCCTGCTTGTCCCTGGGATGTGGAGGTAGTGAGGCTCCCCCCCCGGGATGTCTGTGCCCCTGAAGGAAAGTGTTCACTGCCTAGACCACAGATGGCCTTGCTTAAAGCACATCGCCATCATCTGACCCGAGACCTTACTGTGTCACCTCATACATTAGAGCTAGGCTTTAGGCACCCTGTCTCCTGACCCTTCTCACTTTTCTTCACAGCTGGATCAGCTGTTAGTGAGGCACATCCACCTGCTCCCATGCCGTCCTCCCAACACTGCAAGACCCTGAAAGACCCGCAGGCTCCGAAGTCCCCAGGAAGATCTGCAGTGGGAGCATGTTGTCTGCCTACGCTCCCTGCGATGGTTTCTCAAGTGGCAGGACTGCAGACTGGATGCCGACCTAAAGCTGCGATGCATCACCTGGCAGGAGATGCTGCAGCAGGCTTGGGTCATGTGTGCGGCTTTCACCACCACCGTCAATGGCCTGATGGCCACCATTTAGTGGTCCAGCAGCCACCATCCTGCTCAGGCCCCAGCTCCTGCTCCCTCCAGGTTCTCCCTCTAGCCCCCAGCTGCTGAGGGCCCTGCACACAAGGTGATGGGGCCACCCAAGGCAGCTGCTAGTCCCAGCCCCATCCCTGAGCCTCTCCTCCATCCTCCTCTCGCTTCTACCTCCCTCCCTCCCCCACAGCTTCCTTCCCCAGTCCCTCCCCAATTATATTTACCCCAATTAAAAAAAACAGTTTATTGGTACAAAACAAAAAGTTGATTGTGTTGATTGTATCTGAAGAGGAGTGGAACAGGGAGGAAGAGAACACAGGAAAGGGAGGTGTGGGGGAAAAGGGTCACAGAGGGGCACTGCTGAGTCCCCTTGTGGGGAGGTTAAGGAGAGAGTGTCACAGGCGTCCCTGGCTGAAAGTCTCCCTCAGGTCTTCCAGAATGGGCACAGCCATCAAGGGGCCTGCTGGATCTCAGCCGTGCATGGCTGCTCAAAGGTTCTCCTGAGCTGCTTGGACTCTGCTCCCCACAGTGTCAGGAACGTCTCCCCATTATTTTGGCACAGGTTGTGCAGGGCACAGCAGGCTGACACAACAAGGGGGATGTTCCACTCACTGAGGTCCAGGCAGGTGAGGAGACACTGGAACCTCCCTTTCAGATGGCCAAAGGTGCCCTCCACAACAATGCAGGCCCTGCTGAGCCTACCATTGATGCATTCCTTGCTTTGATCAAGGTGTCCCATGTACAGCTTCATCAGCTAGGGGAGCAAAGAGTAGGCTGCATTCCCCACAATGGCATATCCACATCCCCGACCCTGATGGTGCGGTCAGGGAAAAAAGTGTTGGTCTGCATCTTCTGGAACAGGCTGGAGTTCCTGACTATGTGGGCCTCATGTGCTTTCCCCTTCCACTCAATGTTGATGTCTGTGAAGCAGCCTCTGTGGTCCACAATGGCCTGCAGGATCACAGAAAAGTACCCCTTCCAGTTAATATAATCAGGGGGCCCGGATGGGGATGTGGGTGCCATTAGTGCTTCCCCCACAGTTGGGGAAGCCCATAGCAGCAAAGCCAGCAATGATAGGGTCCACATTGACCAGGATGATGACGCTGCGGGAGAGCTTCCACCCTGAGGAGCACTAAGAGCTTCCCTGGCCTGCCCCACTGGGGGGCTTGTGCCTCATTCCTCCCTCACGTCCTTCCACTTACCCCTCCCTAACCCCCCTTCCTGATGTCAAATAAAATACACGTATTTTCATGAACACAAACTCTCTTTATTTAACAACACTGGGGAGGATGGATTAAACTCTGATGAGACTGGGGAAAGGAGGTGGGAGAGGGGAGGGGGAAACCTGGGAGGAGGGAGCTGGAAGGGGGAAGTAAGGGGAAGAAGAGGGAGGGGAAGCTTAGGGTTGGGGGACTCACCAGCAACTTGATTTTCATGCAAACCTGCTCCTGGGTTCACATGTGGCCTTTGGTGGCCAGGCTGGCAGCTATTCTGCCATAGACAGCTGCGTTCCCCCATCTAGTGCAGAGATCATGGACATTGGGGGCATCCCTTCCCCAAACATGAATAAGGTCCATGATCTCCACCCTGGACCAGGAAGGTGCCCACCTTCTCCGGGCCTTGGCAGGCTCCTGGGAGCTGGCAGACTGCTCCTGGGAAGGAGTGGAGGGTTGGCTGCCAATGGCTTGCTGGCTCATGTTTTGGGGCCACTGGGTCAAGGGCAGTGACTGCTGGCTCTGGGCTGGCAAGCTTAGAGCTGGTACAGGCACTGTGGCCAGAGTCAACACCTTTAAGGGCTCCGTGGAGGGGGGAGGGAGAGGAGTGTTCTTGGTTGAGGCTGGAGTGGCCACCAGGGCACCCTGGGAAGGCTGGAGGCCCCCTATTTCGATATAAGTGTCTACACAGCACTTATTTTGAAATAGCTATTTCGAATTTGGCGTTATTCCTCATGGAATGAGGTTTACAAATTTGAAATCGCTATTAATTTTGAAATAGTGGCTTGGCTGTGTAGATGCTAGTAAAGTTATTTCAAAATAACAGCTGTTATTTCAAAATAAGTTTGCTGTGTAGACATACCCTAAGTCTTGTCCTGCCTGGCTATATCAGCATGCATGAATCATGCACCATTTTAAAATGTAGCTTCAATGGATTTAGTTAACAATAAATTGTCCATTTGGATGTGAAATAAATGCTCTTATTTTTTTTAAATCAGTTCATAAGATCAATTTATAACACTTTATATTGGTTGATTTTCTGCATGGTTTTAATTGTATAATTGAAATAAAACATAAGAAAGAAAGTGCTTTAAATTCTGCTTACACAGGAATTGTTAGGGTTTTTTATTAAAGTGTTAGCAATTTCCTCAACTTCATATTATTAACCTGTTAATAGCACTTTGTGTAATGAGAACCCTGCAGATTGCATCTTATTCTAAGAATGGCAAACTTTATTGCTTCGTGAGAATGTTGCTGAAAATCCTGGCAATACATGGTCATCATAATTGCTCGGAAAGGAACTGTTATATAAATATATGTACTCTAATTCAAATAAAATTTAATGTGTTGTTTTTAAAATAACCATGAAGTAATTCATAATATAGAATGTAATGTGTATGTGCATTAGCATCTGTTATGAAAGTTCCTAAATGCATGCAGTGTTCCTTTTTAACTATAAATAAGCTTAGTTATATTTTCGTTTGGTTTCAAGTAATGAAAGAACTGAGACCAGGTGGTGAAATAGAAGACAAAAAAGTAATTTCTGAAAAGAAAGTCAAGGTTATATCTATCTTGATACACAGTACATGAGAGCTCCCCTAAATTCTGCATTCCCAGCCCCTAAATCTAACCTAAAAAGTCCCAGATGTATGTCATATGGGGCAGTAGAATATTCACTTATGCGCAAGTATACAGGAGAACCAAATCTATAGCTGACATTTGACTCCAATTTCCATGTCCAAAGATGCTTCTAAAAAAGAGTTGGTCAAAAAAAAAAAAAAAAGGACCAAAACGTTTAATGGAAAAATCAAATTCAGTTTGATAGAAACATTGCTTGGCCTCTGTCAAACAGCTGAATAATTTTGTTAAAAAAATATCTGAAAAAAAATTGACATGTTGATCTTTTTTCAATTCAATTTTTTTATTTCAATTTTATTTAAAAAACTCAAAGCATTTTTAGTTGAACATTTTGTTTTCCTCCAAATTAATTTGTTCCTGACCTTTTAGTTTGCCTAAACATTTCAAGTATTTTTTGAGTGACCCTGAAACAACTTTCCCCCTACCACCCAATTTTTTGTGAGAAACACAAAATTAGTTGTTTGCAAAACTCTACTCTAAACTTGTTTTGGTTTTGTATTGGACAGTGCTTCAGTTGCCATTTTCACTGTTGTACACCAAACTCACGCCATACAGAGAATGATCCAGCAAACCTTCTAAGACCTGCTTATCTTTATATATTGTATATAGGGGTATGTCTAGACTGCAGAAGACTCTGCCGTGTCCAAATTTTTTTCGAAAGAGCAGACGTGATTTTTTTGGCATCTCTGTAAACCTCATTTTACGAGGAAGAAGGGATGTTCTGAAAAAGGTTTTTTTTCCTGACATTTGGCCCAGTGTAGATGGGCCAAATGTTGAAAAAGCCTCTTCTGAAAAAAAGAAGCGGAAAAAGCAACTCAAATTGCGAACCGCATTTTGCGTAGTTTTTTTCCAGAAGAACTGTGTAGTCTAGACACAGCCTAAATGGGCCCAATGATTCCAGTTACTTCACTACTTTGACATTCTTCTTTAAGTCTCATTCTTATTTTTATAGACACTTCATTTTGGAAGGGCTTCCTAACTTTTTTTAGCCGTCACTGCAATCTTCTAGTCTTCTAGACTTCTTAAGAATGGTATGAAAAGAGTTAAAGATGGTTTAGAAAACTGGGGTATTGAGTCCATTGATTTCTTTTATTTCATCAGCTAAAGAATGCAGCCTATCTGGAAATCAAAAGGTGTTCACCAACAATGTATAAATTTAACTTTTCCTGTCAAAGCTCTACAGGTGGTAGATGGCTCATTATAATATCCAGTTCCTTCTTCCTTTAAAAATGGTGAGACACACAGAAGAATAGTTCAGCTGCCTGGGCAAGCTTTTTTGAATGGCTCAAAGATTAGATTAATGATAACCTGCTCATTTTGTCAGCCTGTGGAAGGGAACAAAACACTTACTTGTGTGCTGGAGAGCTCCCAAAATGACACTTGAAACCATGGACACAGTTTTGATATTCTTTTAACAAGTGTGACTGCTCAAATTGCACTGAAGCATTGGGTTTGTAAAAAGAACATATACATATATGTGCAAGTTTGGGAACATGCTGTTTCAAGTCCCTGTTTACATACTGATTTGAATTGCTGAATTAATGGAATCTGTGATATACTTCGGACTAAAGCTACGATGCATGGCAATACTCTAATACATAGCATAATGTGGTGTCAGTTCAAGTAATAAAAAATATAACAAAATGTTTTTCATATCTTGTCTATCCAATAAGGTTAACATCATAACTGGCCTTTGAAGTTGAAAAGACTCATTCTCTGGTGCTTGTAATTCTTTGGGAACACAGCCTAGATTGAAACTGTTTGTGATATTAATTTGGCCATTTAATATATTTATATCAAGTTAAATAACACATGTAGGCACATGTCATGAGCACTTAGTCATGTGCATGTCACGCTTGTTCAAGTAGTGAACTTCCCATGTTTTGGCTGGCTTAACACTAATGTCTGCAGTGAAGCAGTAGGGGGTTCATTTAGCTTAGCATCATCAATTTCTGTTAATATCAGATTTAAAAAAATAACTTGAAGGACAGCTTGAGAATTCATTAAATTAAAACTGCAAATACCAGGAAAGAATCAATAACTAAATTTCTGTTCTAAGGAGAGGTTCCACTTGGGGTGCTAAAGGTTACAATTGCTGGAGTAATGGTGTGTGTGTGTGTCTGTGGTGTGTGTGTGTGTGTGTGTGTGTGTGTGTGTGTTTCTATCTCCAGAAGCTTTATAGCACCACCAGCTCCTGTTACATTTGATCGCCAAAGCATTCCTTAACATGGTATTCTGAGAACTGTAATCCTGTTCTATTGGGCAGCCATAGTTTACAGTTGCTTTTGAGGCTGCATTCTATTTAATCTGCCAATTTTTCTCATATAGTGTAGCTGCTGTGAAAGAAATTGGAGCTGTTACACTGTTCGCTTTGATACACTTTGTAAAATGCAAGGTGGGAGACAGTAAACCAAACACAGCATGCCAGTAATTTCTTTAAAATTGCTGATGTTCCAGCACTGTGATTCCGTATCCTAGTAAGTTGTCACTACTTTCCCCCCCAAAAAGGAAAGCACTGTTTAAATGTTTCCTTTTCATTTGCATTGACATTGTGGTACTGTATATTAAATGGAATTCTAGACTGAAGTTGGGAGGTTTCACACAATTTCTTGTTTCTAATGAGACCACTCTTGTTGTTATGTGATAATACAGGTCAAATCCCAATGTATCTGAAGGAAGCGTGTTTATCCTTGGAAATATCAATGAACTTAATTATTTAGTTCTATAGCAAAGGGATGGACAATTCCAAGCTCATTAGAATTTCCAAGCACAGACTGGGAATTCTCTTCTTTTTCAGAAAGAAGAGTTTAACTTTTGGTAGTAACCATAGGAGACAGATCCACAACTGGCTTAAATATTCATGGAGGCCAGAACAAATTATAAAAAGACACACTAGATGTCCAGCTTGAAAGCATGTCTGATTGACACAGCAACTGGGAAACAACAGTCCCTGACAGAGGAAGGCAGTATCAGATTTGACATACTGAAATTAATTAGTTTGAAGCAAGGTGCATTAACACCTGATGTGGAAAATGTGAACCATGCAAAGCAAGGATGCAATACTTTACACTGGTCACTGACAATCCCATCTGTCCCTCACTTAACAATGTTTGTGGTTCTTGGGTTGATTTGACCTAGCACATGCATATTCACTTACAGTGTTCACTGAATCCTCATATGTTGACTTTGACATGGGATTCCACCATCAAATTGTCCTAGCTGTATGGAAGTCAGTGGAGTTACAACTACTTATGAGAGGAGAATTTGTTCTAAAAATCTATGGGTATTCTACAAGAGCCAGGTACCTGACTCAGCTGTCTTTGGACTGCGGGAAGGCTATTTCTGGCATTGGAGAACTGAGTAGTTCCGGGCTGCTGGAGTGATAAATCGAGTTAGGTGAAAACAAAGATGACTTGATCCTCCATTTCTCTGTCTCCCTTTCCCCAGACAAGCTGAATCTTTTATAGCAAATTTGGCAAGTTAACTAGAAAATATACTATGTAATATTGATGAGAGTTGAAAGTTCTCAAATACCTACAGTATTTCACCTGTTACTTAGTTTGGCCTTTTAGGTGGATAGTTTAAGAATTCTACTACAAACTGCAATGTAAAAATAATGAGCCAGGATATATTCAGCAGCAATGCTTTCGAAACTATATACAGAAAGAAGGTATATGGGATGCACAAAGTGAAAGGAAAAGTGTCTGGAAAAGTGAAAGGAAAAGGAAGTCTGACTCCATGAATCAGATCGAGAGCTGTGGAGATTTTCCTTGTAAGACTGTCCTTCAGAATTAATAGAGAAGAAATGCATAGGATTCCAGAGAAATGATAGAGTGCTCTAGAACTTTTGAAATTTTAGAACCACAAACAAACAGATGTTCAGTTAGCATTTTCAAATACATTTTCTTAGACCTTTGCGATACAAGTCTGGTTGTGTTCATTCTCAAATTCTCTGTCTCTGTGTAAATAAAGGAACAGGGAAAATACATCTGTTCACATCATATGTGACTATACATTTTTTTTTTTACCAAAATTGCTGTATTCTAAACAGAGTGACTGGAAAGTACAATCCGATAGTCTTCTAGAAACCAATTCCAGTGTGGTTTTATGTTGGGACATACTATATAAGAGCAAGACTGAATAATGTAAAATATGACAGATTGTGTCTTTGTACTGTTGCATGTTAGGGAGTACTGCTATTGCTGATTTTGTGACACACCTACTATTTATTATGCTAGGCAACAGGCAGAGCTGAACCTGGGACCCTTGGAGCTTAGTGCATGAGCCTCTACAGCTTAAGCTCTCAGATAAGGCTGTAAAGGAAGCTCATTCTTTTTCTCTGTAAATGGTGTAAGTGCCACTACATGGGACACAGGAGGGGTCTGGTTATACTAGCTTGTGAAATGTGGATGATTTCTTTCTTTCCTCTTTAATGCCACTTATTTAGCTACTCTCCTACTTTTTTCATTCATTCCTGCTTCTCCCCCATATGCTCTGAAACTGTTTTAAAGTTCATGAAGAGGAACTTTCACCTACATTGTCAATCCGTCTAAAGGGGTCCTCTATTCTGTAAAATCATCTAGCATTTAATAGGAAATGGTAAATTTATTCTAGGTTTGTTTTCACCGTCCTCATTAATTCTGTCCTACCTTGTGTGATACTTGAAAAACCCATAGAGGTTAACTCTTCACGATGAAATTCTAGATTAATTCTGTAGATCGTTATATTTTTTTAATTTCCGGAGAATCTCTTTAATTTGATCCCAAATAATTCTATAAGGCTTTTAAATAAGGGAATTAAAGCATAGAATCTAATTTCTAGAGGGAATTGCTTCTGACATTACGGCTTGTATGTACACGTTTTTTCCTGTTTTTTTTTCTCTTGTGCATTTTCTGTGTGCCAGCACAGAAGCATTAATGATGGAATATGGAGCTTTTCTCCTTGACATCACAGTCACAGTTTCCAATCCATCCCATGTCAGGAACAATTACCATCCTACCCCCGCTCTCGCCCCTTTGTTCAGTGGTTTGTTTATAAATCAGTTGGTAGTTCTCAATTTACCTCCTACCTGAATTTATATTACAATAGTAATCCTCACAATTGGCATTAATATGGTACCTTTAACAGTCTCATCAAAGAGACCAGTTAATGGATTGAAAAATGTTATTGAAGTGAATGTTTCCAAGGAAAGTTAAGGCATGTGCAAGTTTACAACAAAAGGCAAAGTGAATCCGGGGGTCAAGGGTGGTTAAAGGGGAAACAAGAAATCATAACACATTAAAAGCATTATGTGTAACTTACCTTGTCCCAGATGATGGTGGGTAGCTTTTAAAAACTCAGTTCAAAATGTTCTCGGGGGTGCCACCCATAAAGTAAAAAAAGAGTTTTAGTCTCTGGCAAAGTTCATAGGCTCATGGATGGAGTGTGTCCTGCAATGTGATGTGTCCTAGGTCCTCTTTGGTCTGGAGAGTTTCCTGAAACAACATAAGAATGGCCATAATAGGTCAGACCAAAGATCCATCTAGCCCAGTATCCTGTCTGCCAACTGTGGCCAATACTAGATGCCACAGAGGGAGGGAACAGAACAGGTAATCATCACGTGATCCCTCTTCTGTCATCCATTTCCAGACAAACAGTGGCTAGGAACACCATTCCTGCCCATTCTGGTTAATAGCCATTGATGGACCTAACCTCCATGAATCTATCTAGCTCTTTTTGAACCATGTTGAAGTCCTAGTCTTCACAATATCTTCTGGCAAGGCGTTCCACAGGTTGACTGTGCACTGCATGAAAAAAACTTCCTTTTGTTTGTTTTAAACCTATTACCTATTAATTTCATTTGGTGACCCTTAGTTTTTTTATTGTGGGAATAAATACATAAATTTTCCTTAAGTGGAGAGGAGTCCTGTGGCACCTTATAGACTAACTGAAGTGTTGGAGCATAAGCTTTCGTGGGCAAAGACCACGACTCCTTGCAGCTTTTGCAGATTCAGACTAACACGGCTACCCCTCTGATACTTAATTTTTCCTTATTCACTTTTTCCACACCAATCATGATTTTATAGACCGCTATCATATCTCCCTCCCCTTAGTCTCCTCTTTTCTAAGATGAAAACTCCAAGTCATTTTAGTCTCTCTTCATATGGGACCTGCACCAAACCCCTAATCATTTTTGTTGCTCTTTTCTGAACTTTTTCCAATGCCAATATATCTTTTATGAGATGAGGTGACCACATCTGTATACAGTATTCAAGATGTGGTGTGGGCATACCATGGTTTTACAAAGAGGCAATAAGATATTCTCTGTCTTATGCTCTATCCCTTTTTAAATGATTCCTAACATTCTATTTGCTTTTTTGACTGCTACTGCACACTAAGTGGGTGTTTTCAGAGAACTGTCTAGAATGACTCCAAGATCTCTCTCTTGAGTAGCTGTAGCTAAATTAGTCCCCATCATCTTGTATGTATAGTTGGGATTGTCTTTCCAATGTGAATTACTTTTACATTTATCAACATTAAATTTCATTTGCCATTTTGTTGCCCATTTTGGTGAAATTTTTGTGAAGCTCTTCACAATCTGCTTTGGTCTTAACTGTCTTGAGCAATTTGGAACAAGTCAGAAGAATAAGAAACATAGTCAGGGATGGAAGCCAGTATGATATTAAACAAAACTATTTTTATACACCTAAAAATGATCCTTGGAGGGTTGTTTTGGTGAAGCAGTGTGAAGAGATTTGTATTATTTCTGCCTTATATGTTGATAAAGAAGACTTTAACCTCCAGGATTGTCATTCCAGCACCTTTTACAAGCACTAAATTATCTTTAAAATGTATAAATGAAAAAAGGAACATCACATGGTATCTTGATGTTGAAGAATAACTTGTTTCTAAGTTAATTTTTTATGATATTCATCATCTTAAAGCAATGATTGTCTCTCTAATGCTGTCAAATTAAAAATCAGCATGTCTTTTCTACCACACAAGTGAAAATGAAGCAACTTAAACCTGTCTGGTGGTTGGAGTAAATTCTGTAGCCAAATCTGTGTTCGTTGTTCAATATGTATTTTACAGTCTTGGTTCCAAATTCAGCACTGGTAGAAGCAATTGTAAATCCTTTGAAATAAATGGAATTGGATCAGACCTGAATTTGTCTTATAATCTCCTGTTTATGATCTCTTCCTTTCATTTGTCTGTGAAACTTCCATACTGCAGTTTCAAGTGACTGGGCTTCTGCCAGCAACTTGATGTGTATCCAGAGTTTATTTCCTCTTGCTTTTGACCTTCATAGTGTACCTTTATTGATAAAAATAAGCTCAATAATGTAATAATTTTATACAAGTTATCAATAACGCTTTCTTCTTAATTTACTGTGATAATATCTGCTAGTATACTGTGCTCCTTGTGTAGCACTTTACTGCAGTAAATTATCATGAAGCAATTATCGATATGAATGCTGAAATGTGCATGTTGATGTGTTCTAAAACTAATGTTATTGTTCAGGACAAATGCACAAAATTTAGGTTAAATAGTATTTTCTGTGGGATGTGATTAGTATATTTATAGCAATGTATATTATCGTTCCAATGACTTAATAGGAACATCATATACATATTGGTCTGAAGGAGAGTTTTAATAAATTATGAGTTTGTTCCCTATTAAAAGATCACAAAAGCTATGTTAAAAACTTTACTAAGGTGAAGCATTGAAAAGTTAGGAGCATCAAATGTAAGGTCACATGTGCAACCTTATTTCTGCCTTTCCTGACATTGTCAGCCTGTGAAACTCCTTAACAGAGGAAGTTGTTAAGGCCAGGACTTTAACAAGGTTAAAAAAAAATCTATATACATTCATGGAGGATAGGTCCATCAATTCCTGCAGGATGGGCAGGAATGGTGTTTCTAGCCTCTGTTTGTCAGAAGCTGCAAATGGGCAAAAAGGCATGGATCACTTGATGATTTACCTGTTTTGTTCATTCCCTGGGGCATCTGGCATTGTCCACTGTCGGAAGACAGGATAATGGGCTAGATGGACCTTTGGTCTGACCTAGTATGGCTGTTCTTATTTTCTTATGCATGTATTCATTATAATGTTCTCATTAGTTGCATGAAGATATGGTGTTTTTCACACAAGTTTCCTGATCTCAGTCGTCTTCTCCTTTCGCCTCCCCCTTTCAGGTTCCTTGTTTAAGTCTCTCTGCCCAGCCAGTGTGAATGAAGTTGTTTATGCTTCAAGCCTTGTCTCCCTAAAGAAATGTTGCCAAAAGTTCCCACAACACCTAGACTAGTTCATTTCCACAAATGTTAACAGCATTGAAAGTCTTAGTATATCTGGGCCACAAGCTTCAATTAAAATTTGCAGGATCTGTATTTTAATCTGTTTTATTCACTTGTTTAAAGAACTACAATCAAAGGTAAATATGATTTAAAAGCTGAGGGCTGAGCACTGTACAGTGTCACTGAAGCTTACTGTCATGAGTTACATGGTTCAGCTCCCTCTGCTGCTGTGTGAGTCAGGAACTGTAACGTCGACTGCCCAAAGCTTAAATGCATCACATTGATAAGCAGAGGCATTCTTGGTTAAGGCAGCTCTTAAAAGAATCTTGAGTGATTTTCAACATGAGCAAATACAGACCCAAGGAATGAAACTGTTCCCATTTAATTTAATGAGCATACATGCAGCTCTGATTACTGCTAGTTGGGATCTACTGCTGGAATACTACTACCACTGCAGTGGTATAAAAACTTAACTCTGTTATATTGGCCAGTGGATCAATGTAAATAGGAAGAAGAAACACAAGAGCAAAGAAGAAGGAAAAAAGGTATCTTATGCATGTCAGCCTCTTTATGTCATGTTCAGTGAACTCATCAGTGGAACCTAATGAGTGAAATCTTCTCTTCTGTAACCACTCAAAACTTAGAAATGACAGTTATTGCATCCCTCATCCTTTCCTTCTCAGCATCCTTCTTCGTGTGACAAGGTGACACCAAGAGCCTTGGCTTATACAGGCAGTCCCCGGGTTACATGGATCCGACTTACATCGGATCCCTACTTACAAATGGGGAGAGGCAACCCCGCACTAGCTGCTTCCCCCCAGCAGACCAGGGAGATGCGAAGCTAGTGCCCCCCCCCCGTCCCCCCCCCCAACAGACCTGGGAGATGCAGACACCTCAGCTTGAGAATAAAGGACTGAGGGAAGTGAGGTGTGGGAGAATAAAACTGAGCTCTGGAGAATTGTTTGGCTAGAGTTTTCCCTACAATATGTACCAGTTCCGACTTACATACAAATTCAACTTAAGAACAAACCTACAGTCCCTATCTTGTACGTAACCCGGGGACTGCCTATAGACCAACTTTCCCACTCCCTGTTGGAAGAGCTAATCAACCTACTCCCCTATGCCTCTTCTCCCCTTTTAGGCTCTTGGACAAGCTACAAATGAAGTTATCCTGACAGCCTGGCAGCTTGTCACACATTGTAGTGGGCCTTTTTTTTTTAATTTTCAGGGCCAACTGTAGATATTACTGATCATAGGTTCATAAAACTGTACATCTGGAAAGGTCCTCTACTCCAGCTACCTCTAGTGACGGGGATTCTATGACCCCTATAGAAGCCTATTCTGAAGCTTAACTATCCTTATAGGTAGAAAGTTTTTCCTTATATCTAAACTAAATCTCCTTGTTGCAATGAAGCCCATTTCTACTTGTCCCTCCTTCAAAGGACATGGAGAGCAATCGATCACAGTCCTCTTTGCAGCAACCTTTAATTTATTTGAAGCCTATTATCATTTTGCCCCGTCTTGTTGTTTTCTCAAGACTAAACATGCTCAGTTAGAAAAACACTGTCTTTCTAAACCTTTTGTTATATTTGTTGCTCTTCTCTGGATTCTTTCCAGTTTGTACCCATCTTTCCGAAATTGTGGTGCCCAGATTTGGATGTAGTACTCCAACTGGGATCTCACCAGTGCTGAGTAGAGCTGTACACACCTCTGGAAATATAGCCATGAAAGGCTGGAGTAGGCCTTGAAGCCCCATGCTGGAGGCCTTGTGATTCTGCCAAACTCCACTCCAGAAAAGGACAATAGAAAGATCCTCTGAGATGTCTAGAATGGTTGTGTGATTAGCAGCTAATCACAGGCCAGCAGGTCAGCATAAGAAGGGCTGCAAGGCCAGAGCCAAAGAAGTTCTTTGCTAGAACTAGAGAATGGTAGCTGGTGCTCTGGGCAGGCTGCTGGGACTCTTCTGAAACAAAGCCCTGAGGTAAGGGTGAAGAATTTGTTGGAGCCATGGGGAAGTGGCCTAGAGAATTAGAGCAACAATACAGTTATTTAAAGTTATCTACTGGGTCTCTGGGCTGGGACCTGAGTAGCAGGTGGGCCTGGAACTGCTCTAGTACTGGGAGGAAGTGACCTGGACAGTGTGGTACTCCAGTGGAGTGAGGGGAATTGACTTGTAGCAGCCTCCCTGGAGAGTTGTGGCTAGAAAGGCCTTAAAAGGGTGAAAATATTACCTCCAGGGAAGGAGCCCTGGGGCACCATTCTATTCCAGAGTGAGAACAGAGAAAGACTTACAAAAGGGCACTGAGAGTCTCCTGTTGGAATTGTACCTTGGAACGGGCTTGCTTTAGTTCTCATATGACTGTGTTTTGTCTTGGCTTGTGTCTCTGAAGAACCACCACAAACAGGGAGTGTGCAGGCACACTCACTTGTCATGGGCTGTGTGCAAGAGGTGAGTGCACAATGACATTAGTTCTTTTTCCAATTGCATCACACTGTTGAATCCTATTAAATATGTGACCCACTATAACTCCTCAGCTCCTTTTCAATAGTACAACCATCTAGCCAGTTATTTGTCATTTGTCATTCTGTGTGCTAACCTGACATCAAGGGGGTCCTTTAAATGTCGCATAGCATACTCCCAGAGAACAGGTAAGCTACCACCTGGTTTAGCCCAGAAAGAGATATGTCAAAGCATCCAACTTGTTCCCCTTGCAATCTCCATCCTTAATCTTTTACCAAACACTGCTTGGCGAAATTCTGGGTCAAAAACTTGCTATAGGAGAACTATATAAAATATGTCTCTACAGCTCACAATGCTCTTATTGCCTGTCTCACAGCTTGTCTGCACTGTATTCAAACACAGCCCTTTGGGAGAGATATGTTGAGCCAGATTCATATCTCAGATAGGTACAAATTGGATGTAACACCATTGTCTAGAGGAATACCTTGTAGGCATGTTGAAAAAAAGGTTTCACATTTGGAAACAAAGTGAATATATCCACTCAGTATGTAGCTAGTTTAATTAAGGATAATAGCTCATTATAACAGAACATAGGGACTTTAGAAATATTTAGGAAAACCTCTAACATTTACACATGAGGGAAACCGTTGATGTCCAAAGGAAGGATCTTTTATGTTAGTAATGCATCACTGTATCACAGAACAGTATATTCTGGGTCATAATCCAGTGTTTTTACCATCTTTTCTCTTTATTAAAGTTATAATTATTCTGAAATAACAGATTTTAAAGAAACCACCTGTTTCATGGATTCTTTACTCTTCAAGGTGAAGTCCATTGAGCAACACTGAGTTCTTATACACCCCTCCTCAAAAGAAGACACATTCTTTCTGCAAGAAGAGAAGCATTTTAACTTCCAAGAATACATAGAATCATGTTGCTAAAGGCAGAGAATCTGTTGTAATAGCCCTTAATTCACTGAAATAGTCTGTTCTGTTTTATGCCATTCTAAATCTAGATAATGTGTTATGTGCCAGCTATGAAAAGAAGTCTGATTTTGATCAAGTTCGGACATGCCTTGAAATGACCTTTCATATATAACAGAAACATAATTCAGATAAGAGAAGCATTGAATCATCCAGTAAGAATAGTTGCCAAAGTGGGTAATTTCATCTGTGTGCTTTATTACCCATGCAAATATTCAAGTTAGCTACTTCCGATGTGAGATGGAGGGCACATTCCTGCAGGAGATATTATGTTTCAAATTACAATATATTATTATAGCACATCTCATGAAGTGACATATTAATCAGCTGTGATGTGACACAAATTGGCATGGTAGAACTAGAAAATACAGAGTGACAGGTTTCCATTAGAGCTGAGCCAAGGGTTCTGCACTATTGGTGAAATCAGCAGAAATTCATTTCCCTCACTAGATTTGTGAGAAGTCAAAGCTTGGCATTCTCCTGCTATCTTTCCTAAGGGGGAAAATCTGTTCCTTGTGGGCACAAAACTTGTCTTTATGGTTGATGGAGTAGCCAGCTGAGAACCTGGCATAAATGAAATGAAGCACCTTTTCCTAAGAATTATTCTCTTTCTGCCAGTACCTCTAGAGTTTCTTGCTTTGGGGCTAAGCTGTGCCTGCAAGGCACCACTTGTGTTGGGGATGGTACAGAGATAAACCAGGAGCTCCTATAAGCATTGTGTCTGAGGCAGACACACAGCACCATCAGTCTTTGGCTTGGTGAATTCTGCAGTCCCTCTTGCATGAGGCCATCTTCACTGACTGATCAGAGGTCATATGTTATACCTCACTTTTTACTCTGCCCTTGCAATTTACGGTCCCACAGTCAATAACAGAGATCCCAGCTTCTTGCACGAAGGGAACACAAGGTCAGAGAGTGTGCAGGATGAGGGATAGCTCTTCACATACTGTCCATCGCTCCTTCCTTTTGCACCTTGCTAAGGCCAAATAAGTTATTAGATTATTAAACTAACTATCCTCAGGCAGACTCACAAAGAAGGCTTGATAGAAACTCCTTCTTAATGTCAAATAAGCCCAGAGGGGAGCCACATATGGCAGCTCCCTAACCTCACACTCTGTACAGGCTTCTAAAAAGGAGCGGGGGAGGGGTTCTCTACCAGGATGGCTCTCCCCAGAGAACCTTTAAGGTTTCACAAGGAACCTCTTATGTCCATAGTGATATGAAACAAATTAATTCCTTGCTTCTCCCAGGAAGACAAGGAAAAGAAAACCCAGAATATGCTGCAAAATAAACAGCAACCATAAGGCACGCTTCTGTCTGCCTTGCAAGATAATTCTGAGGTGATTCTCAGTTCATTGTCATATAATTAATTTACTACTAATTACAGGTAGTCTACTGCCCCTTGTATGTCATGAGGGTTAATGGCTTAATTGGTTGCTTTGCCAGAGTCTAAAGTAAATACAAGTATTTTGAGAGGAACATATTCATAGACCTCCCTTTCTACCTTCATTAGTACTGAAGAAGGAATCTGTCTGGGATCATCAGTTTTGCTGATGTAAACTTCTTGCCCATGCCTGAGAAGATGGTAGCACCCATCTGCAACTCCGCTAATAGGGAAAGAGAAACCCATTGTATTACTTCATTGCTTGAAATGGTCTGTGGAAGTCTGTAGTTCTGTTTTATTTCTATTTGGCAGGAACTTGCATGAGAAACTCTAAGTCTTGAATATTTGGGGGGGGAGGGGTTGTTGTTGTTGTTGTTTTGAGACAAATCACTTGCATGATATTGTAATTGGACCATTTCAGGATTGGGGGGTTGTTAGTAAGGTATAACATGTTCCAAAAGATGCATTTAGAGAGAGAGAAAGGAATCCATGCCTTTTTTTGCATAGTGATCTGAGGCCAAGTTGTCTTCTGCTTTTGAAAAGATAAGTTGTTATACAAATAACACATGCTCTGATACATGTTTGTGCTTAGAACATGTTGTGTTGTATTTTTGCAAGTGAAAATAAAGAGCTGGTAGGGCTAAGTAGCACTGGGCCCTATGACTGTCATGTGAAATTTGACTTAGGGGAGAAAGTGAGGGTTCTTATATAAACAAGTAGTGTCTTTCTTTTTATTCATTTGTTCTTCTCCAAATTATCATACCATCTGACCACCTCAAACCTGAAAAAGTTTATTATAACAACATGACACAACAAAGATGCAGTGGAGTATAACTATCCCCATCTCAAAGAAAGAAAAGTGAGTCAGTGAGATTAAGCAAGTGGCAACAGGTCTCCTGAGACCTACTCCAGTGCTTTTGCCACAGGGTCATCTAATTAATGTTGTGGCTCATATGCATTTTCACCCTTTGGACACACAACTTGTCCAATAATCAATTATTTCACTGAAGAGCCTCTAAGGGCTGGAACACATGAGAACATAGGATGGTTTAGTTGTAAAACTTTTTGGACTAATGAATGGTTCAAAATGGCATGACTAGCTGGGTCGCATCAACAAATGACTGTGGGTATTGCAAGTACAACTGCTGCTCAGTTGTCTAATATGCTAACTTCATGTTCACAAACAACAAATACCCATTTTCATCCCTATAATGAGTTTTTATGCAACAATGTGAAAACTCCAGGGCCTCTTGTTATCAAGAGATAATCGTATTCTGGCAGTGGCACTTATCATACCTAGTAAATGTCCCAAGGATGTGATTATCTTTGGATAACTTTATAGCCTGCTATGTTCTGTTGTTTACTTAGAAAGACTCTGTAATATCTGTCTATAGTTTATAATATTCATTGTGATAATGATAAAAGAATAAAGTGACCATTTACTTGTTAGTGTCAGGCATTGTGATTAGAAGCCCAAAGCATATTAAATGTGTTATTGCAGAAAAGTAAATGCATTTAAATATAATCTCTTTCCTGGCCTTATTTCAGTAACCCTCAGTGTTCATATAGTTCTAACCAGCAAAATTAATAAGAATTCTGGAAACAAATAGATATTTTAATATCAGTGTGACCTTTCCATCCCATAGCAAATTTATATTGGTTCTCAAATACCTATATAGGAAGCAATTGAAATTTCTGAAGTTTCCCACAATTTATCAGGTGCTAAAAGAGTTTCTTAATAAGATTAAATATACAAAACAACATACTTGATTTCAAGAAGACAGGGAGGAAGCCATTTTGAAATGATATTGGTGTCTTTGTGAACAGCAGCGTGGATGGGAGTGGACAGGTTTAGACTGAAAGTGGACAGACCAGAATTTTATTCCAGACTCTATTACTGATGCATTTTTGTGATGTTGGGGGAAATCAGTTTACTTCTCTCTACTTTACTTTTCCTATCTGTTAAATTGGGCTAATGCTACTAGGCCAACTTTGTGTGCAAGGTCTATGACAAAAAATAAGATATACTTGACGGATATTAGTAATCAGTATAATTAAGACTGCAGATTAGTTGTATATTCAGGCAGCAGACCTGTTGCCTGTATTTGTTCTCAAATAGTTTCCACCCCCAAAGAGATTATTATAATGAGGCTCTGTTGATCCTGATGTTTGATTACATGGAACTCAGAGCCAGTGAATTCAGTTCCATCCCATCTTGCACAGCAGCTAGAGAATCCTTGGGTGTTTCCTAGCTTGAGGAGGTAGACTGGATGCCACATAAATTTGACACATGGTTCCTGGTCTCACGTTCCCATTTATGTGTCTGTGCTCAGTGCATCAGTCACAGGAAGCATCAGCAAGAATATTTTTGATGCTTGGAGGGTAATCCCTGTGCATCCTGTCCCTTGAAGCGTGCTTAAGGATTGTGGATCAGCAGTACTTACCTTTCCTTCCTCCTCCTCCCACTGAAGAATTTATCAAGGGAATTGATTGGCTTTCCCTGAAGACATCAAGTAACTTCATCCCACAAACCTCAGATTGGAGCAAGGGAGCAGTTCAGGCCAGCGGCCTCCCATGGGCAACAACGTAAATGTCTTGGGCCCTTCAGAAAAGGAATGAAATGGAGGATGGATGGGTCATGCAAACATCACCATCTGAGGTTCATTTCTTGCTTTGAAACCTGGACTAATATTTGAGGTTGCAATCAAACTCTAGTCTAAATAAACTGTGATACTTAAGCACAACTGGATCTTTCCATAACCAGGGTGAAATCAATAGAGAGGCTACCCAACTGCATAGCAGAATGGAGAACTAGATATTTCCTTACTCTCTGAAGACACCCTACATAATTTTATAGCAGGGTTGCAATGGATTATTTTAAATTGGATTGTTCAAGAATTCTATAGAAATGTTATCATGTTCCTCTCTGTTTTCAAAGACTCCTGATGTTTTCTCTTCAGTCCTCCCCCCTCAGACTTTTTTCTTCTTTTCTTCGTTCCATCTCTTCAGGGATTTTCTGGTACTAACAATCATTCACTATGTTTGTCAAAGGGTCATCGCCTTACAGTTTTTGCTACTTCAAGCAGAAAATATGAACAATTTGGGAATTCTAAATGGGTGCTCATAGGGATAAATCCTGCAGCAAATATTAGCAAAGATGTGTCCTAGTACACCCTCTGCAATAGACATCAGGCCAGCCAGGGAGAATGCTACAAGGCAATCTTGGGGATTATACCATGGGGCATGTTTTTAGGCTACTTTGAACATGAGCAGTATGTATTCTTATCTGGTGGTTGCTAGAAAGCCTCTTCTCATCCAAACAGCATGCAACATCCACTTGTCATGCCTCCTTCAAACACTAAAGCTTGATCCTGTCCTATTACTGCATGATGGGGATGAATGTGTTTGCAGAGGGCAGTGGTTCAGTCCATAAGCATAAGTTACACTCTGAAGTCATGTTCTGAAAATGCTGCCACCTTTCGGGCTGTTTCAAATCAAGATTTGAAATGTGCCACATTTGGTACTGTTTTACATACAATGTATTAGCCCTTTACTGCTTACCAAATAACAATAAAAAATTAGGGAAAAAACTGCACCTCATTGATTCCATTACAGTAATTGGAAAAACATTAGAAAGGGGGATATTTTGAAAATGAAATGAAAAAAAATTCAACTGGAAATATTTTTATTTGATCTCGAAATCTCCCCAGAATAATCTTCAAAATATGTTCTCCTCTTTCCCCAAGAATATTTCCCCATTTCTTCAACAGAAAAATGTTTTGGTCAGAAAATTTCAACCAGATTTAAAGACAGCTCTTCTGATGGAAGGATTCCAGAAGTGATACTTCTCAAATGTCTAAATCCCACCATTAATTTTTTGTTTTTGCATAACTCAAATGCCATTTGAATTTCACTGAAGTGTTTGCCGAATGAGTTTTTGTGTGCAAAAATTGATTCTACCATTGTAGTGCAAAGCTCAATAGAGTCTTAACAAAGAAGACCCGTAATACTTTAGTAGCTAACAAATTACGTGTGTAAATATTTTTGGGAAACAAGAAGACTAGATGCCACTGGAAGATTTAACTCATGTCTAACAAACAATGCTGATTCCGTAATTTTAATCAAATTACTGAATTGGGGGTATACATTTTACTTTTTGTTAGCTTTTCCATATTTTAAAAAATATTTTTATCTTGTATATTCCTTTACATTTTCTCCAAGAAACACATACCTCACCTGCTCAGAAGCATTTTTGTAGCCATTGCATTAGTGGGGGCATTATTAATCATGCTGCTGAGGACTGCCTACAAACCAAATTCGGCAGTGGACCATGAGAGCTCCACTTGGCCAGTAAGAATGCTATTGATTGGCTCAATAAATACATAAATCATTTAGGCCAAATTCTATTTTTTTATTGTTTCTGTGGTATACATCTGGTGGGACTGCTCTGAAATCTGCAATTATTTTGGATTTATTGCATTAATTGAAGTAAGAGTGGAATTTCACAGAGTGCCTTTCCCATGGCCTTTACTATGGCCTGTTTACTGAATCTTGTCTTCACTTACCCTGAGATCAGTCTCCCAGGGTTCAATTTAGTGGGTCTAGTAAAGACTCACTAAATTGACCACTGAGGGCACCCTTGTTGATCCTGGTACTCCACAGGCTGCGAGGAGTAAGGGAAGCTGATGGGAGAGATTTTCCCATCGACCTTCCACAGTGGGGATGCTGCAGAAATTCAGCATAAGGTACGTCGACTCCAACTGTGCAATCTTCATAGCTGGATTTGCATATCTAATGTCAATTTTCTCCTATAGTGTAGACCTGGCCTGATATATACATTGCACGTAATATACATTTCTTACGCATGGAACTAGATTGCATAAATGTAATTGCATGTAAAACTCAGCTGCAGCCAAGAAAAGATGAAGCTCTAAAGCATAGAGGGAAAATATCTTTACACGTAGGCTAATTACCATGTGGAATGGATTAGCAAAGTCACAACAGAAACTGCAAGCATGAAGATATTTAAAAGAGGAATTAGACATGCACTTTAAAAGAAAAAGAAATTACAGGGTATTAACATTAGTAATATAGGTAGATGGATTTGCATGAGCTGTCAATCCTTCTTACTCCTCTTAAATAGCATAGTTTTAATCCGATATAAGCCTGGTGCACACTGTTTTGATCTGCATCCAAACTCATATTTTCTCTTAAGCATTCAGGTGTTCAGATATAGAAAGTTTTGACTGGGGCCAATCTCTAGTACTAGACAGAGACTTGTGCACATCAATAATAGAGTCATCCCAGATCAGTGAGTTCAGAGAGCCAGAGGTTTTCATTCCTTTGAACAATGCCCATTCACTTACATGCTTGTGAAACAGAAATGACCTTCAGTGTCCAGTTAAATCTCCTTTGGGATGGTATATAGATATGTTCCTGTTGTGTTGTGTTTTGTAAGTTAAATATGACTAGTTTGAAAGTATTCATTCATTCATTTGCCATGGGGCTCACCGTGATAGGCTCTCTGTGTGGTAAACAAGGATTGATTGTGGATGATGATATAAACTATGGACGTTTACATTAATGGCAAAATTCTTGTTAAAGTGTTGAAAACAGTCTGCTATCTATGTCTATATCCACCTATATATTTTAGGATATTGTCTAGGGTTACCAGGTGTCCGGTATTCACCCAGACAGTCCGGTATTTTCAGCTTCTGTCCGGTAAAAAAAATCAGAGAATACCGGACACCTAAAATGTCCGGTATTTTCTGAATTTTTCCCCGGCCAGAAAATTTTTGGCGCCCAAAACTCCCCGCCCTCCGACCCTAGCCCCGATGCTTACCTGGTTCCCCAAGGCTGCCGGCACAAAATGTTTTAAGTCCTTTTTTTTTTTTTGCTCAGCAACTTTGGTCCTCCCTCCCTTTTTTCCCTCTTTAACAGAACTTTTTCCCGGTGTTATTTTTATTTTTGGGGGGGGCGGTATTTTTGTTTCAACCATCTGGCAACCCTATTTATGACTCAGAGCTCAGTGAGAGCTTCGTATGTAACAACCAAAAACATTGGTTACAAAATATTCTTCACAGAGAACTTCTGAATAAAGGTGCAGTGACATGGATAATTGTCAGGGCTTCCTGAATGTATTTAATCATTAATTTAAATAATAGAATATCCCTTTAAAATCCTAATATCAGTCACTCACTTTAAGTATGAAAAATGCTCCAAACCCTTCGGAACAAGTAAAGAATGCAAATATTGTAGCTTAAGTAAATGCAGGTATTGTGAATGGAAGATTTACTGACACTGCCAAGGAATTTGTCACGAACTTGTATTTCATGTTTTTTAAAATATATAGCACTGAAATCTGGTAACGTGTATGTTCGTCAAACTCAATATGCAGCATACACATTAAAAACTGTAGCTCTGTGGTATACAACCATCAGCAGAATCTTAGCTCAGAATCAGGCCCATAAGTGGGAAGTGTTCACATCATGCACATAACATGCTTGGTTTATCAGATATGAAAATATCATCCACTTTTTCTTTGGACTTTCACACAGAGTAAGACTGAAGTTATTTCCTGTGAGACCTTGCATCTCTGATAACATTATTGTACTCTGTGGTGATATGACAGGGATCATAAGGTAAAAAATAGATTCACTGACACAAAGTACCATACTGAGAATGTTTGTACTGTACTTGAAATGCATCATCTGTACTAACTTGTTTCCAGAGAAGATGACTGCAAACATGGTAAGTAGGTGGAACAGGAGTCAGTTGGTGCCCTGTAAAAAAGGTGGTTTTAACATGCAAAAGACTGCAGGATAAGTCTTAACGGCAACAACCAGAGTGACCATCCATTTAATTGAGGCCTAAAAGATTAACATTTTAAGGCTTTGTCTGGGATAATGAAAGAATATGCTGTGGTTAATTTAGCAAAGTAATTCATGACGACAAGCTTTGGAGATAATGCTTTTGCTCCTGATTTCTGGGTGTCAACTCAAAACCATTTTTCTCTTGATAAAAGATGTAGACGGCTTAGAAAGTGAGATGAGATTCTAGACACACATGAAAGACGCAGATAGGGTGAAAAAGCACTTTTAAATCTGCCTAGACATTTAGAAAAAAAATTTACTCAATGGAAAGACATGCCCTTTCATTGGCAGAAAGCGGGTCTTATTACTTAATATACAATGCATCAGAAGTCATCTGTTGCAGCTAGAGCAAATGAAGAAGATACTGTACAGGCATTGCTAGGATTTACATTACAAGTAAATGAGACCTTATTATTTTAAGCCTGAATTCCATTATTGATTATAACATACTTATAATAAATCAGGTAAAAGCCTGTATTTAAATTTCAAAGACTGCAGATTTTTTACCACAATTTCTGTGTGGCACACATCTTTTAATGAATGTTAAAAGGATATTGTTCCTAGATAATACCCACTTATTCATAATTGTGCAAGTAATTCAATTGTTAATTTGCCACATCAGGTGTTAGACGAATGTGCATTTACCATTTGTCAACATATTGTGATGTTTTTCTGATGCTTTTAAATATGTCTCTTGTCTTACACCCCTGCTGTATAGAAATCCAAGTCAAAGTCTCATTATGTAATTATTTCTTTTTCCATCCCTATGGCATTGGAACTCCATTATAAATATTTTAAACCAATGGAGTCAATTAAACTGCCATGATTTTCCATTTTATACTTCCTCAATCTCCCAGAATGATTTTTTTCCAATTATGTTCCTTGCTCAAACATTTGAATAAAAAAAGATATATGTTTTATACTATGCCTTATTCTCTAAGCAGTTTGGTTATTTGTCTATGCATCTTGAATAGAACCTATATCAGAGTATGCAATTAATCTTTTTAAAATATCCAATTATTCTCTATGGCCCATATAATATCCTCTTCCAATTCCCCATTGCTAAATGAAAGTCAGAGAAAATATAAAATCAATTAACTGGAAACATTTGTACAATGATTTTATGGGTAACACATAGTATGGTAAACTCTTGTGCATGTAAGAAAATAAGGAAATCATAACCTAGTAATTGGGGATACAAGCTTGGAATCATTTAAATGAATGAATGTTTTAGATTTAGTTTTGTGGGGAGCTTAGGAACATGGACCACGCTCACATCATGTGAATCACATGTATGCATGGCCTAGATTTTGAGTGCCTCCATTTTTGGATGTTCAGTTTGACCCTTTAAAAGGGCCTTATTTTCAGGAAGTACTATTCATCTCCTTGTGAATATCTTTGGTATTTCTAGTTGAGCATGAAAACTCCTTAGTCCTGTTAGAAGTTGTCAGCCATGTGTCTGTGTAATATAATTAACTAAGCAAATTTATACAATAATTTTAATCTTTTATTACAAACATAAATTATGGTCTTGTCTAAACTAATTTTGTGTTTTTTCATGATTGTGTTGAGATCGACCTTTACAATGATATTGGGATTGCCTGGTTTTGCTAAGAGTAGTTTTAGGCCACTTAGAATCCACATAATACATTATTAAAAAATTATTAGGCATACTTTGTGCAGTTACAATGCCTTCAGTTTCTCCTAATTCAAGACAGTTACTGGTTAATGAGGCAAAGAATTTCTGGGATCCAGGTGAAGCAGTTTCCGTAAGAGAAATCCTGACAATGATCACCATATTAAGAAAAGCTGCAAAACTTCATATTTGATAAACACTTTTTACCATTACCAGAATGACATTCACAATATCAGTTGCTCCTTCACCATCCCCTTTAAAATAAACCAAGAAAACATAAATAAATGAAACAAACCCAAGCCAAGATTTCTATAACCTAAAAAGGTCAGCTGCTAAAATGTCCTGATGCTTCACTACTGCCATTTCCACAGAGAGCTTAGATGTGGTAATGGGCAGCCCTACAAAACTCAAAGGTAGTGATGGGCAACGTAACCTAGTGAGTGGGTTGTATAAGTGATCCTCCTTCATCTCAGTGGGCTGCGGGATTGTTGTGACAAATGGTTTCCCAAGAGAAAGTAGTTTTGCTAACTGCATTTCCATAGCTAGAGTTTGCAGGGTGTGCCAATTGAACCGTAGCAGCGCTTTGATTGAATGCAGAGGGAGCTCACGGCTCTTGCAGTCAATATTGTGCGCAATCAGTACCTCACTTCACCCACCTTTGCTTTACGTGCGTGTCACTTTAGTAACAGTGGTAGGAAAAAACCCCTACATGGATGAAAACTAGCAGAATCAGGTGACCACGTGTGTAGGCAATAGTAAACAAAATGTTTCGTGGGCCATATATAGAACCCCGATGGGCTACATGCAGCCCTCCACTGCTCTAAGGGTTTGTCCACACAGTACTTTCATGCACACCAATATGGTATACATTTTAGTATGCATTAACTGGCCCATGTGAACCCTACTGGTGCACAGTAAAAGTTTCCTAATGAATATTAATGTAGTCCTGTTTCGGACTTTATTATGTTAGTTATCATTAGGGAACTTGGAGTGCACACCAGCAGGATTCACGTGTGCCAATGAACATGTGACTAATCCACTATTTAGGCCAGTCCTAGGACTCTTGAGTGAAAGATGATGACTTGCTTTCTTCGTTCACAGATTTTTTTCATTGTTAATCCAAAATGAATATATTTTGTATTATAGTTATTGGAAGGATTTTCAGAAACAGAAAATAATATGAGGAAAAGACAACCTATGCCACACTTTTAACTATAATAAAGGTTTCCACATTAATATATAGTGGTTGTATTTGTACAGGAACAAGAGCCTATACCACAGGATTAAATGCTCCCTCTGCCTCTAAAAAGTTACTCCAACTTAATATGGTTTGTTCCTAAATAAATATATTACATATATTACGCTGGGGGTTCCCTGATCCTGCACCCCCGTAGCAGCCAGAACAGTCTCCACCAGCTAAGAGAATAGTGAGGGGTTTATTGATTTTCCAGATACAGCACAGCACATACATGATGTGGCTACCGGGGGCAGGGCCAGGATGGCTCAGGTCCCTAGGGTTAGGGTCCATCACCGCTAGCCCCCAGCTTAACCTATTCTCTCCATGTTTCCCAGACAGCAACTGCCTCCCCCCCAAGGTCCTGCCCCTCAGCCAGGTGCTGGTCTCCACCTTCCTCCCTTTGTCTCTCTCCCTGGGAGGCTGAGCCTAGGTGTCTGGGTTAATACACATTTGGGTGAGTCAGTGGGAATCACATCACAGCACAGGGGGACACTGGGTTACAGAGCAGACAGCACCCCCTCTACGCCACCATGGTATCATCGGAGAGTCCACTGAGAATGAATCCCACGTAATGTGGATAAATCTATTCCATCAAGGCATGATTAAGTCTGTGATCATGGGCCTGAGTGAGAATTTTACAATTATCATTGATTAGGAACATTGCATGGTAATTTATGCATTTTCTTCATCTTAGGTAGCTGGAGAATCAAAGTGTTGAGAGCAGTTCTTAAGTTAAAGGGGAAGACACTAGTATTACAAGCGTATTTAAAGGTGGTTATCAGTGGTGATGTTATCTGATCCATACATTACTTATAAAATTCAGCAGGAAAGCCATCCAACTCTGAGCTCCTAAAAGACTGCATGGATTTTATGGCCTCCTTTATCTTCCCTGCTGATATAGCTTCCTGTAATCCATCTCTGTGTTTGTTATTTAGCATGGGGACCTGAAAATCCCATGAGGAAGAGGCTCAAATGTGCAGGCTCAGATATATATATACACACAATGCAAGGTCTCAAAGGCCTCTTATTTCCTCAGTTGATATTACCTCTTTAGCATTTAGAAATACAGTATTTTGTATCTATTCCTTCTTTTCTAACCCTATCACACAATAAATCTGTGTATTCTCCATACTGCCAGTGGTTTTCTTATGACTGAAAAAAAAAACCTCAGGGGCTTACATTGTATGTCTTATTAATTCCATATTCTGTCTGTGCAAACCTCATCAGAGTGGTATAATTTAATTTGCCAGCATTGCCTTTATATAAGTCAACTTTACCAGTAAATTTGAGAGTAAAAGGATCTGGCCTAATGTTCACTGAAATCAATGGAAATATGATACAAATTGTAAAATACAGTTACTGCCTCAAAGACTTTACAATCTAAATATGTTTTACATACTGTGGCCAGCAACACACAATTTTTCTTTCTGCAAGAAATTCTAACATAAAATAATAATGATATTCAAAAACTATCATTTTTTATTTTATCAAAGACATTGCAGTATTAAATGAAATATTAAACAGGATTTGTTATTTACATACAATAAAATTAATATTAATATAATAATAAACAAATAAAATGGTAAAGTCAAAATGAAATATTGCTATCTTTTTTAAATGAAAGGATTGTTCTACTGAATGTTTTCAACTAGCTCTTCTTTTTCAGATTACCCTTCCAAGAAGACATATTTGGTTCATCCACACACTCAATGTCTGATTAAAAAGTTGCATTTCTTTCTTCCAAAACTTATGATGAGGGAGGAATTCAATCATCATTTAGGAATGGTTTTCAGTACATTCCTAACTACTGCTAAGTCAATCGTTTTATTTTATTACATTTAGGGAAACCACACAGAAGTTTCATTGAAAATAAATGTGGCAAACTTAAAAAAAGAAAGAAATTTTTGTAATAGACTTTGTCCAGTTCCTTGAATATGGGGACATGATACCTGTATCCCTTCCTACACACAAACAGGAACTCAGCATCATTACAGACCCTTGCATTCAGGTTAGCAAAAAAAGATTGTGAGGCCAATCCTGCAAGATGCTGAGTACCAATTAAGTGAAACGAAAAATTGTGGGTTTAATTTTAAGTATGTGTGCAATCCCAGTGACTTCTGGAAATTACAAATGGACTTAAATTGGCTATGTTGTAATGGGCCCAGCGTGCTTAGCATCAACCAGCATTGAACTATCAGCATTAAGTCTCAGAGGCATCTGGGAAGGGGGCCAGGCTTTGCTTCACATCACTCCCCCTTTGTGCCAGTCAGTAGCTCTGATGTAAAACTCCTGTAGACTTCAATAGAAAATAATAAACTGTCTTTAGTTGGGAGTTTTTTCTTCCCATGTTACTCTATAGAGAATCTATTAGAGAATTATATCCTGGGTATATAATTCTACAGAAAGTTCAGCAAGCTTATGGGGAGGGTTTCATTCTTTGCTGAGTCCTCTAGGAGTTTTAGCATCATTTCTATAGAAGCTAACTAGGTCCTTCCCTTTTAACTTCTTTAAGAAAGTAATTCATGCTGCATTCCATTGAGATATGGTTGTCAGTTTGTAACACTATCTGTGTGGTGATAATCACCATGATTTCTAAGAACCTTACTGTCATAATCAGGAGTGCTGACCAGCACCTGATGACTAAGGGGTTAATTCTGTACCTAGCTGGCTTGGTGGTCAGCCAGTAGCAATGCAGGTAGGAATTTCAAACTGGAAAAGAGGGATTTTTCTCTCTATTTTTTGTTTCACAGGCAGAGCAGTTTCTTCCAAGTACTGAGGGAGATAGGAGACACTTCTCTTTCCAATAATGGACTTCCTACAAGTTGTAAGTAGGGAAAAGTTTAGCTAATCCATCAGAATTTATTTTTTTTCCTTGTTTGGGGATGTGGAAATAATGTCTGAGCTTGTTAAGTGTTTTTTTTTTCTTTTTTATAACTAAGCTTTTAGCACAGGTACTTTCCCTGAGTATTTATATCAATTGGTGGCTCTTCCCATCTAGCCACTTCACTATGCTTGCAACTGTAGTTTTGTGCTGTTAATAAAGGATTGTTTTCTTTTCTAATTAACTGGGATTGATTGATTGTTGCGTCCTTAGGACTCGGCATCTAGTTACAAGGGCAGAGTCCATTGTTGTCTGTGAATTCCCTCTGTTTTTCCCAACTCCAAGTAAAATGGAGCTTGGGGCAGTGGGAGAGTTTTACCTTAGGAAGGAGAATTCCCAAATGATTTCTTCCTTGGTTTTCTTGGAATTAATTGGGTGGCAGCAAGATTCCCCAAAATCCGGGTATTAGGATTTTGGAAGGAAGTTTTTGTACCAGAGCTTGTAGATGCAAGGTTTTGGAATTCTCTTGCGGGTCCCCATTTCTGCATTTGTCGTGCCAGAGTGGGGAACAGCTTTGACACTTACAAATTCTGAAACAAAACCCATTAAGGATCCACTATGTCTCTCCACGATTTGACTGGTATGTGATATCCCTGCTGGGGTGGAGGCCAAAAAAGGAGGACTTCACAGTCCAGTCTGGCAATAATGTAGCTTCTGCAGTGTCAGGCAAGTGGAATTCCATGCAGAAGGCCATTCACTCCTGTGACTGATTTGTCCCATTGGTAATTAATGAGCTCTCAGATGACTTGGGCTCATCCAAAGGAGGACTGTGAAGATCAAGACTCAAATTGCTCCTGTTTGTTTTTGAAAGAGAGCTAGTATGGAGAGCAGAGCAGGAGGGCATGAGGTTCTAAGTAAGCTTGCGTCTGAGTCCTTTCATCCACTGGGAATACTGCACTGTTACCAAGGCGAGGTAATCTTTATAAGGCATTATTTTGCCAGACGTTTCTTTTCATTGACCTTGGTAGTCTCCTAAGGTCAACCAAGTTTAAGACCTTGTATCTTATAATTACAACACTTTTCCTCAGGAGTGTCTATATTTCTCACTTGCATATTTCTAGCATCCCATTCTTCCCCCCCCCCTCCCCCCGTGGTTCCATGCCAGTCGTTATAAAAATGTTCAAAAAACTAATATACTATTCTGAGGGGAAAAATAAAACTTCTTTGGGCAAACCAAGAGCTAGATAATAATGATGGTTTCTGAGATTACCTTATGCCCCTGCTTTAGGCTTTGACAGCTCAGACATCCGCAACCTGAGTTGTGTTTTACTCTCTGAGACATAGCAAAAATGAATGTGCTGATGGATTTTCTGCTTGCTCTTAATGAGCTTAATAAGTCCCCATGGGGCCTTTGATATAGCAGAGAAGTCTTTTTTTAAAAAACTCATGTTTTTAATTTTTCATATATTTCTCTTAATAGTGGAGTGACTTTTCCCCATTGACCCAATATTAGCTGTCTTGCAAGAGCAGCATTAGCATGGCATAAGGGCAGTGGCTGAACGGATGGAACATATGATCCTTACCTTTGACACATTTTGGTATAATCAGTTCACAGATGAAAACAAGCTCTTTTCTGAGCAGATTGGTACTAAAAAGGAGTTTAATTTGGTTATCCATTTCTAATTCAAATCTGTAAATAATTCAGTACCTTTATGATTTTATTTGTGACTGGTAAGTAATGTTATAGGCACAGAAACAGAGCTGTATAGACTAATCAACAGATTTTTTCCTTCTTTCCTTTTCTCTCTTGAGACTCAAGAATATGATTTTCTCTTCAGCAGATTGGTTTCTTTCTATATTTCTACTATTTAAATACTGTATGAAGAAATTAAGATAATCATGTCAAGGAAACATGAAACAGAAATATACCTGATCAAATTTGACAGCTAAATTAGCCATATTTGTATATGCTTTCTGTGGATTCTTTTTTATGTGGATTTTTCATTTGTAGTCATAAAACTGTATGAAATTAGGAATTCAGTGTCATGTCTATTTTAATTAATTCTGGTAATTAAAAAGCCTACATTTTTAGTAGATAGCCAGTGAAGTATTAATCAGGGAAAATATTGGATCAGAAATATTTGATCTTACAGCAGATTTAAATGCAAACCTCCATGTGTACAATTTATGCACAGATGGGTGGGGGTCAAGATTTTCTCTTGGAGGTACCTATGCATGCCTATTGAGGCCAGTAGAACAGCAGAGAGGTGGATCAGAGCCATGATATTTATATCCCGTAACTTCCTGACCTTATAAAAGTGAATTGCCCTGTTTTATAGCTCAAAAGGTTCTTATCGTTGAGCAGCAGAGAAAGCTGTTTTTCTATAACAGTTGGGTGCAAGGAAACAGATGAGTTTCTTGTCTCTACACCCTTCATTTGAATTTTTTTTCCGTGAATTGGGGGAAAATTGTAGCTGGCTAGCCTCAAAACAGTGATTCAAGATGAAGAGCTGCTCCTCTTCATGTCCTCCCTGATGCCTTTACTTCATCCACACAGGATTGAGTTTAGTCAGAGAAGGTTTAATGCCCTTTAATGCACTGGGCCTGATTCTATGTTGCTTTATGTTTTGTGTAGTCATCTGCAATTAGGGTTGCCAGATGATCTCCCAAAAAATACCGAACGCACAGGCTAAAAATTTGTCGAGAAAAAAAAAAAAAAACCCACCCACACCAAATACACATCCTGTGTGGCTACTACCAAGAGCCACTAATCTGGGAACAAAGGGGGAGGCAGCAGAGCCTGCTACCCAAAGCAGAGAGAGGAAGACCCTGGGGCAACACAATGGTAGGGCGGGGAGGGGCGACCATGGGTAGGAAGGTGACTCCCCCCATAGCCTGCACGGATGTCAATGGCCGTGACATCATCATGGGGCACCCTGTAACGTCATCATCGGGCGCCCAGGCCAGTGATGCCCTAGGCAGCTGCCTAGCTGCCCTAGGCAGCTGCCTAGCTCGCCTAGGCTCATGGGTGGTCCCTGTGTCTAGACTACATCCCTCCGACACCAGAGGGATGTAAATTAGGCATACTGAAATTGACTGAAATTGAAACTGAAATTGATATTGATTTAAATATCCTGCACTTCATTAGCATAAAAATGGCCACTGCTTTTTGTTGCCACAGAGCTTTGGTGACAAAAAGCGGCAGTCTAGATGTGAATCTGTCACTCACTAAAGCCTTTGACGACAGATCCCTTATGCCTCATACAACGCCTGCCCCCACCAGGCTTTTGCACACTACCAAAGGCTCCCAGCACCAATCATGGCCCCGCCTCCCAGCCACTCCCCTTGTCCCCGCCAGGCTGCCAACTGGCGCTCTGTCAGAAAAACAGAAAATAATGGACATTGCACATGTCTGGTATTTTCTGAATTTTTTTACCGGACAGAGAGTGAAAAAACCGTACTGTCTTGTAGAATACCAGATACCTGGCAACCCTATCTGCAATAGTGTAATCCATTACCATTCTGGTGTGGTAACACTTTGTGCTCCTTTGCTATGGTGTAAACATGCAGAGCAATAGAGACTTAGATCTGCCAAGTAAGGAGGCAGATCTCTTAAAATGAAGGGGTTATGTTAAGGGATTAGGACCAGTTGAGGATAAACTAGGCCCCTTTACTAAGTGATTCAGTTGTTCTAATATTTCTTTCCCACCCATCTGTATTAATTGATAGACAGTGGGAGAGACCCTAAGTCAGTGGTCTCCAACCATTTTATGCTTGCGATCACTTTTTGAATTTAAGTGCAATCCAGGATCTCCCAGAATCTTAAATACCTTTGCCCCACCTCCTTTGTGCCCCTTCTCTGAGGCTCTGCCCCTGCTCACTCCACCCTCCCTCCCTTTCACTAGGTTGGAGCAGCGTGTTGTGGGGCAGGCTCCGGCCTTGGATTAAGGGATTTGGAATATGAGAGGGGCTCTGATCTGCAGGCTGTTGGGGTGCCGGAAGGAGGGTTCTAGATGCAGGCTCTGGGAGGGCATTTGGATGGAAGGGTGCTTGGGACTAGGGATGTAGGACTGAGGGTAGAGTTTTGGGATGTGGGCTTCAGCTGGTTTACCTCAAGTGCCTCCTGTGTGGTGGTGCAGTGGGGCTAAGGCAGGCTCACCCTGCCTTGGCCCTGCACCACTCCCAGAGTGAGAGAGGAGGCACCTTAACATCAGCACCCCTGCTCTCTCCTCTGCCCAGCAAGCAAGAGGCTCCTGAGGGGCAGCTCCAAGGTAGAGAGCAGGAGATGCGCATCATGGGGGGAGGGGCAGCTGAAGTGCCTGCACTCGATAGCCCTGTGGCCAGATCTGTCAGGATCACCTGTCAAAGGCTCCAAGATCTCAAGTGGTTGGTGACCACTGCCCTAAGTACACTAACTGGCTACGTCTACACTACGATATTTCTCGGTAAAAAATATGCTAATGAGGGACTAATTTGCATGAGTCATGATCTAATTTGCATATTTTCCACCAATCAGTTTTTTCTCTAGGGATTTTATACAAAAACAAATAGTGTGGGTATTTTCTTTTTGCGCAAAAAACCCTTTTCCCACAAAATCCTTAATGATCTTGCGGGAAAAGGGGGGTTTGCGCAAAAAGAAAACGTCTGCACTGTTTATTTTTTTGCAAAAACGGTTCACCAGAAAATATACAAAAGAGATCGCAACTCATGCAAATGAGTCCCTCATTAGATTATTTTTTGCTGAGAAAACTCGTAGTGTAGATGTAGCCACATTGACTGGCAGTGAAGTGCAGAAGCAACAGATGTAATATTAAGACCAAGACTGTATGTCCCTAAGAAAATTAAGGGAAAAGGAGGCTGAAGGATTCCTGTTTTTAAAAACAAGGAGCTGAGGGCCCTGTGATATTGCCCTGCCAAAACTGGAGTTGCAGAAATGGTTCTGTTTTCCCCAAGGATCCAAGTTATAATAGGTTTCCTAGTCAGGAAGAAGCAGTTATCACTCAACACCACATAGTACTGGAACAAGAGCTATGCATTTTCCCATTGGCATTTCAACTTTTCCCTGTAGGGGTGGGACACCTTATAAAAGCAGATCATGAAACACTGCCTAAACCAGTGTGGAAGGAAAGGGCAAGTTGTGAATGAAGAGATCTAAGAGGCTCTTCAGGAGGGATCTAGGTGAGGAAATGCAGCTACATAACAGACCCAAATTGCTTCCATTTACCATATGGAAATGACTCTCTCTCAAATCAAGTCACTATTTGGGCTAGTTGAGAATTTGTTATTCTGTTCACACAACTTTACTATTACCAATATCAAATGAAAGAGCAAAATCAAACAGATGGAGGTAGCCTGAAAATCGATCAGTTTCCCTGAAATGTGAATGAATAAACTATCTATTCTAGTTTAAGAAGGATCATAACCTGCAAATATGTGATGTATGTGATGCAGTTCGTACACATGGAACAAATGGAAACCATCTGGAGACAGACTGAAGTGCCACAGAATCATATAAATTGGATGGCCTTGATGCTTTTTAAAGCCTTGAAAGAGAACAGAAAAGGGGGGAAAAAGCTTAGACTAGAATGAGTTTATCTAAATTCTTCTAACATGGGGTAAAGTAACAGATCTGGTAAAATACTTCCTTTTCCAGAATCTATATTATCTTCTGATTAGATCCTCAGCGGCTTATAAATTGGCATAGTTCAATTGTCTTGGATAGAGTTGTACTGACTTACACAAGCAGAATCTTATAAAGACACAATTGCAGTAAATGAGTGGGATAAATTAAAGTTTTGGAAATCAGAGTAGGAAAGTGTAGGTCTGGCTTGCTAGACCTCCAGTGAGTACAGTGTGTTTAATCTCTCAATTACAAAATTGAATGAATGATATGAAAGACAAAGACATGATCACTGGAGGAAACTATAATAGATAATGCTTGAGACTTCAGAATAGATGCACTAATCAACATAGGAATAATTTAGTTTGTATAAAAATATAAAAAATTGCTGCATCCATGACTGGTTGTCGAACAATTGTACTAAACATCAAGTTGGTTCCCGGAGTTCTGCAGGAACAAAACAGAATCAATGAGTATTATTGGCATGAATTTTATACTGCCAATGCAGAAGACTGAATGGTACGTTGGGGGAACATATAAATGCAGAACCAAATGTTATCTCGACTGGAGCTCTGATGCCCCAGTGCAGCACACTGTGCAGTCTGAAGCAAATAGGATCATCATCAATCTAGAACAGTACTTAGGAAGCAAATTACAAAACAAACAAACAAAAACATTCCATGTGAAATACAAGGGAAGTAACAGCCAATACTGTAAGCCTATGAAAATTCCTTCAATTTTAGGTTTTAAAAGCATAACTGGTAAACAAATAGTGGGCACTGCTGACCACTTATGTCTCAGTAGTACTGTGCTCTGTTCAGAAAGTTGGACTAAAATTCATAATCTAAGGTCAAGCATTCAAATATATTTCAGAGATTTCATTGCTTCCTATTTTAATTTAGAGATGCCTTTTGAAATAAAAGGCAGATGAGTAATTAGATGAAAGTTACCTAGTTGCTAAAAAGAACTGAGACCTAATAAGATCAGTAATTATAGTCTTCTTCAAACAAGATGCAAAGGATCCTTGAGGAAGTGAACGATTAACAGAGCTGGTAATAACTGAGGCCAAGGTATGTATACAATGTATCGATCACTGGGAGAGCCAAGGATCAGGACAAGCAGGGGGAGAGATGCACCTGCTGAAAAAAATCTTCTTAATTGTGTTGATATTGAACTGGGACAGATACAAAAGGCAGGAAAACCACAAATTGCTGATGGCAGTGGGAGGAACAAAAAAGAAAGATGCCAGGAGGGTCACCACTTAAGTAATTGTCTCCCGATTCTAGTAATTTTGTAACAGAATTTTACATTATACAGTTATTTGATGGATAGTACAGAATAATGCCATAAGAAAGAGACTTTGCATAAATATTTTGAGTAAAATACTGGGACCAGGCTTGCTTTAAAAGCATTCAATTACTCCATAATATCAGACAGCTCAGGAGCTCCAAGCAAGTCTCCTCCTTTCCTTCTGCTCCATGAAACACGATGGGAAGGAGTGGCTAGCTCTCAGCTGTTTTGATCCCAAAATGCAGTTTTATCAGTGAAATAATAGTTGAGTTAAATTTTCTGTCAGCCCTCAATAAAGGGAAGGTTTGAAAGGCAAAAGTCACAAGAAAAAGGAGCGACAAGGAGTCCTGTAACACTTTCTAGACTAACAGATGAATTGGAGCATAAGCTCAGGATTAAACAAAGACTGTGAATGGCTAGCTAATTACAAAAGCAGTTTCTCCTCTCTTGGTGTTCACACCTTCAGATCAGGTGCTAGAAGTGGGCCTCATCCTCCCTGATTGAATTTACCTCGTTATCTCTAGCCTGATTCTTGCCTGCATATTTATATCTGCCTCTGGAAATTTCCAGTCCATTCATCTGATGAAGTGGGTCTTTGCCCATGAAAGCTTATGCTCCAATACATCTGTTAGTCTCTAAGGTGCTACAGGACTCCTTGTCGCTTTTGCAAATCCAAACTAACACGGCTACCCCTCTGATAAGAAAAAGGAGGACAGAGGAGATACTGTAGATCCCTGTTTATGTCTGTGGTTAATTTATCTTCAGAAAGACCTGGTTGATCAGTAAAAGGAGAAAAAACCAGCAACAAAGTCTATACATAAGTCTTTGCTGTAATATATATTGTTCACTAGTCCCAGGTCTACAGATACTCTAACTTAGTTGTCATACTCTTTCATGTTCATCATGTGAACCTCCTGGGATTGAATGGAAATCATGCAGAGCTAGAAGTGTACCTGCCAAACAAGCAAACAAATCCATAGAGGAGTTATTTCAAAATAGTTTTTAAGCAAATACTGAAGGCTGTTTTACTACAATTTCCATTTTTCCCAGTCCGTGTTTATAATTGATCCCAGTATAGATTATTCCTCCAGCACCTCCATCTTCTTACACATAACATTTTAAGCTTAGCTCTCTGCAGACCCAGCACTTAGGTAGTGGTGGTCACAGCAGGTAAGCAGTAGGAGGAAGAGGCACCTTTGAAGCATTGGCTAGCTTTGCTTACGCAGCAGTGTTTCAAAGGAAAACTGTTTGAGCTCTGAGCCTGGGCTTCTAAGAGAATCACTACCACTCCTGAGAAATTGCTTGCTATCTTAAGCTTGAACCTTGATTGCAGGAAGCTATACTAAGAGGCTCCTATTTCACTATCTTGAAATTAACAGGTCCAGTTTAAATGATGCTTGAGGAGAGAATGATTCCTCCTCTCATGGCCCAAACTCCCATTACTGCTCAGGTTGAAGTTGTCTTTCATAAAAACGAGGTAGGATGAGAAATCACAATTACTAAAATGATGAATAAGGACATAACCAGTGCTAATTATGCAGGCAAAACTCAAGGTAAATGCCAGAGCCCAAGACAGAGTGCAAGTTTTTTTGTGACTACAATTCACTGTGACAAAATCAAGAGGTTTTAGAAAATTATTAAACCTTTCAGAAAGTAGATGTTAAGGAATGTCAATGTGAATATTAATGTTTCCCATAAAAGAAGCTTTTGTGCCTGAAGTCCATGTTCATACAATCAGCAGAAAATTCAAAATTAATCTTTGGTGTATGATAAAAGGCTGAGATAGAACAAAAGAAAAGACGAACATAAAGGGAAAAGACACTGAAGAAACAATATCAGACAAAAAATACCTTGCACATCTATAGCTCCTTATGAAATACACTGTCCTCCCTTTACCCCAGTGATCAGAAACTGTACCAAAAGACAGATTAAAAAGCTCCTCTTATACAAATCAGAGCAAACCAACCCATTCCCTATCACTCCCCAAAGACCTGTTCTGAAGCTCACTGAAGTCAGGGAGAGCCTTCATGTTAATTTCAGTGGGCTTTGAATTAGGCAGTATACACCTAATTTATTTTCAGAAGCAAAGCCATAAATTATGATGATCTGTCTCCATACTTAGAGAAATGTTATTTACAATTTTAAAGCATTTTTTTTTATTTTGTACTGCTGACACTACCTGGTTGAGCAATTGATTGTGCAGACAGATTTCTTTGTCATATCATATGCCCTGGCATGCTTGTCCTGCTTAAGCACAATGTCAGGCTCTCCAAACAAGGTGAGACATCTTCCCCTGCCCCACACACCTGCGAAGTGGCCATAAACTAGTCAGGGATAAATAAAACTGAAAGGCCTGGCAGTGTTCAACAGTAGCATGATCGAGAGGTCTTCAGAGCTAGGACACCTGCGAATATGCTAACATGCAGTCTTGGAGAAGGTCCAGAAAAACCAGTTCTCATGCAAAATTCCAGAATATGGTAAAAAATAGTGCAGTAACAGGACACAAATCTCTGATTTTCATATCAGTATTCCTCTCTCACAACTCTCCAGCTTGCAGATTGATCCTGCTTGCAGTTTGCCAGCCCTCTCCACAAGCAGAACAGGGTCTTGCCCCTGCTTTGTGGCTTACTAACAAGGGCTTGCCTCTCTTCCTTGGTTCCTTGACAAGGGCTTGTTTGGGCTTTCCAGCACAGCAGTCAGGTCTCTTCCCTGTTCCCTGGCCCTTACACAAAGCACTAAGTAAAGCACTACAATGTATCCCTACATGATTTATAATAAATTGAATGAAAATAACATTTCTTTGTTTTATTTCTATCTAACACTTGACTTGTATGTGGGAGGAGAACAGAATAACTGCATGTTATGATTTCCTATTGAAGTTAAAGTAGTTCGGGATCTTCAGAATCAGAACACAGAACTCAACCCATGCTAAGATTTATACTGGGGAAAACAATGAACAGTACTGGGATTTTCTTCATAATCATCCTATGATTCTCAAGTACAGAGAATTAGGTCCAGTATAGACACACTCCATTTATATACCTTGTAGTAAGTCCAGTAAAATGTATACATTGAGTATGTCTGCATTGGACCCAACTGTCCTCTTCTTTTGGTGTAAAAGAGGAGTAACTCCATTCACTCTGCTGGGGTGACACTGGTGCAGAACACTAAAGGAAGGAATCAGGTCCTTAGGAGAGTGGCATTTTTATTTTTCCTCCGCAGATCAAATCCCTTGCAGTAAATGTCAGGAAGTAGAAGTTATCCATGGATGATCAAATTATGTCACTGGAGCAAATCTCTCAGTACTCACGGGCTCACTGGGTGCTATCCATCCTAGGCTGTAAACAGAAGCCAAGGAGTAGAAAGTCTACTAACATGGACTAAAGTCAAGGAATGAGGAAAGTGGCTGTGTTGCATGCTCTTGCACTTCATTACAGCATTGGTTTGGGGCTGTGTGGGTTTAGTGAGGCATTACTGGGGTCTGAGAGCTCAGATAGAGAATAATTGCTATGTGTGGCATATTCCTAAATGGAAACATGTCAGTTGGACAGGAGCTAATGGTAGTGCCCCATACTAATTACAAGGCTTCAGTCTCTACTTAAGGAACGCATTTCTTGGAAACTCTGCAAATTTAGATCCCTTAAACCTTTTGAGTACTTCTTTCCTGCCTTCTACAGAGAACAGCAGAATTTGCATGGCATAGTTCCTTGTCCATTCTTTCATTCAATCCAGGATTTAAGGAGACCTTGTGTGGGTGACTTTTGGCACTATACTGACTGAATAGTTGTGGATCTGTCGGTGTCTAGTAGCTCAGTAAATAATCACTCCAATGAAGTATGGTCCTTTCAGCACCCTTATGCACGACTATACTATTGGTACCAAACATTGAAGTTCTTCGCCTCCGATATGTGGTTACTGCCCTTGCAATTTATTTGTACACTCAATAGGACCAATATGCCTAGTAGCACAGAATTATGTGACTGTCAATGTAAAGTTTGATACCACACACAATTTGATGCCACACACTGAATTAAATGACAGAGAAGCAATCAGTTCTGTGTCATTGAATTCAGCAATAGCCAGTAATTTACAATGGGGCTGTATTGTTTTAATAAATAGAAATACCAATGAAATGTAGTGGCTTCTATCTGTTTGAATTTAGCAAGGTCACTGGTAATAAGTTTTTTGTACTGTGTTTTGATTAGTTTTTTGTGTTATGCAGTGCCTGGAATGTATTGATGGTGTGAGGAAAAAAATGCTAATAAATGCAATTAATTATTTTGTTTTAATGTACATGCACAGATATTGGATGTATTTTGTATGTTTTATTATAAGTTTATAAAAATCTTGGGAACCCTTCAGGATGAAAAGTACCACATAAATATAAACTTTTTTTAATGATATAAGCTAAATGCTCAGTTGCTGTTAGTCTATCTCTCCAGATTTCATTTTACATCAGGCAAGTAGTCCAGTTACATCATTTGAGATTCTAGTCAACATCTTTGCTTCTGGTACAACCTGAAGCTAGAACCTATAGAAATGTGAGGGACCAAGGGAGGGATACAAGTCAATTGGATTGGTTCCAGTCCCTCACTCAGTAGCTGGTTCATAGGATGGTATTGATGGGTACTTCAAAGGTGACCTGCTAGATGGAGGAAGAGTTGTGCAATTATTCTTGCCATGGACATGAGGAAGAGTGAAGAGATAAATAGCAAGAGTACGAAAAAGGTGATCAAATTAGACCATTTGCCAATGCAATTGTCAAAGTCAGACAGGACTCACAGATTTGGCAGACTGCTCTGTTTATTCTGCAAAGCTTTGCTAGAATGCATGGAGGAAATGTGAGTACCATACAAGGTTCAAACCCCTAGATTTTATACAGTCAAAAGGCCAAGTTAACAAGATCAAAGGGTGTGGCAAAACTTCACATTATTAGTGTGGTTAAGTATCTTCATTTCAATATTAAGCACACAGCAATCTCCTGGCTATATCTCCCTGATTATCTGGAATTGTTTCCTGTCTAACACTTAATGTTCCTTTTCCTGTTAAACTCAGGCCCAAATTGGCTAGCACCTTGATCTGCATACCTACAATCAACATTAACATACTTTTCTTCTTTCTCTTAAAAAGACAAACAGAATTCCTTCAACTTATTCAGTTATTACAGCACAATTCATCTTTTTCTTACAGTATAATTCTTTCTACTTTCACAATCCCTCCTTTTGGTCAAGCTTCGCCTATGACCAACAATTACTGGGTTCCTTGCATTAACCGTTCTTTGTCTCTCTGTTCATCAGTGATATTTAAAATCATCAGATTAGCACTCTGGTGAGGGGTAGCTAGCTGTGTGATATGTTTTGCACAGTTTTGGATACAACAGGAGATTAACTGAAAACATACAAAAATCATTAAGATCCCAAATAGGATAGTCAGGGCTCCCTGAAACAACCAGTTTCCTATGCCAGAGAAATTGAACAAGTTACTCAGCCATTTCCACAGGGAACTTGGCTCTTCGTGAGGAAGATATGCAATCTTCTCTAAGTAGTTAGCGCGATCTATTACATCATTGGTGTTGTCTGGTATATATACACAACATTCTTTGCCAATGAGAGCACAGGTGCCTCCTTTTGCTGCCAGCACTATATCCAATGCCTGACGGTTTTGGAGGACCACTTGTCTGATCGCTCCCGTTTCTTTGGCCAGGGCCCTTAAACTTTCTCCAGTTTCATTTGCCATGATTTCAACTACTGCTTGTAACCTCAGAAGCCTTTTTGCATGATGTATTACTCCCCCAAGTGGGATAAAGGAACCACCAATAGCCTCTTCCCAAGTTAAAGGGCTTATGTGATTCACATACCATTGGGCATCCGACAGGTCCCTTCTTTTTCGCATAAAATTACGGAGGCGTTCTCGTGGGAAGGACTCTAACACTCGGAATTGTGGGAAGAGTTGGGCGGGATAACAGATACCTGACCAGTTAACTGGTAATGTGGTATAGGCCTTTGTCCCACAGACCCAATGATGCCCTATCAAAGCCGGGAAGGGTCGGTTGCACCCCTTTGCCATATAGGTGTCTACAAAGGAGGAGTAATATCCCCCGAAGGGCACACGGTGATTCTCCTTACGGGGAGTGGTGTTATTTGCATGGCATTGAAAGATTGTACTGTTCTCACTAGGGTGGCTGTAGCGGGAGCAGGAGAGTGATTTCCCTGTTTGATCCCAGGTTGAGAAAAAATTCATATCCCCATACCCGGTCCTCCATTTTTCAATCTTGTTTGAATAATCCCATACACCATTGGTTACAATATGCTGAAGACAACTGCTCCTCCCCAGATTCAGCCCCGTCCCATTACACACCCAACACCAGTGACCTTTTCCCTCCACCACGCTTATCCATTTAGATACATTTATTCCTACTGCTTCCCAAGTGTCATTACTGTTCCATGTCTTGTTAAACGGATGAGGTCCTCCGGTGAGGCCTGGGGAATTAAGTGGGATTGCCAAGACAGGAACACCAGCTTGTGAGTGGGCTGGGATGTGGCTGCAGACCCAGCAATTAGAGATATTAAGGGTCTGAGCGATCCATACTTGCTGGTGGATAAAAGAATTGTCATTGTCATTGTGGATTCCCCAGACCTTAAGACACCAGTAGCCGAGGAACAGGCCCCACCAGAGGCACATGCTGGAGGCAAGACCCTTTTTGGTTCTGACAACCTCAGCTGAGGGAACCGCAGTCACGGTTTTATGTCCACCAGGCAGCAGGCGCTAGGCTCACTGCTGCTTCTTCTTGGGCCTTGCTTTTGGTTGTCGTCTGCTTCAGGCAATCCTTACGTGAACGTAGGTTGTAAGGTATTGCAGGCTGTTCCTCTACGTCTTCTTCTGGAGTCAAAATTGACTCTGCGTGGTCCTGAGGCGATGGCTGGTCTGCTGGGGGTGGTGCCTTCTTACACTGAGAAGCATGTATCCATGCTGCTATGCCGGATAGCTTAACAGCCGTCTGGGTAGTGAGCAGCACCTGATGTGGACCCTTCCACCGGGGTTCCAAGGCGTGTTTTCGTTGGTGGTGTCGTATGTAGACCCAATCACCTGTCTCGAGGGTGTGGCAGGCGTCAGAGGTGGGTTCGGTTGGCCAGGCGGCTCGAACCTGTGAATGGAAGTGACTTACAGCTTGCATTAGTCCCTTGCAGTACTGAAGGAGTATACTGTGAGTCAAGTTCAAGTCTGAGACTGGAGTAATGGTAGCCATTGTTCGCATAGGGCGCCCCATAACAATTTCAAAAGGACTTAATTTATGTCTCTGGGATGGGGTGGATCGAATTTCCATAAGGGCCAATGGTAAGGCTGCTGGCCAGCTTAACCCTGTAGAGTCACAAATTTTTGCAAGCTTATTTTTTAGCATGCCATTTCGTCTTTCAACTGCACCTGCGCTCTGTGGGTGGTAGGGACAGTGCAGCAAGTGCGTGACATGTAATACACGATCCAGGTGCTGAACAAGTTGTCCAGTAAAATGTGTACCCCGGTCACTGGACAAAGTGGCAGGAATTCCTTTGGCAGGCGTAATATGATTTAACAAACATTTGGCAACAGACAGTGAATCAGCTTTGCGACAAGGAAAGGCTTCAATCCAGCCCGAAAATAAGCATACCATAACCAGAATGAATTCATAGCGTTGACACTTAGGCATTTGTACAAAATCAAGCTGCCAATGCAAGAACAGTGCCTGGGGCAGGCCTCGGAACCCTTGAGCTACCTTTACAGGTTTGCCAACATTGTAGCTTTGGCAAGTGGTACAGGCGGCACAGTGGCGAGCTGCAAAAGAGCTGAAATGGGGGGCCCACCATCCTGCCTTAGTTACAGCAGAGATCATACCCTCCTTTCCGACATGCGAAACGCCGTGTAGCAGGGCGGCCAAAGCTGGGTAGAGCGAGAAGGGGGCCACAAAGGCACCACTAGGCGAGCGCCAAAGGGAATCAGGGTGTAGAGAGCAACCCTGGGTGACCCAGGAGTCTTTTTCTGTTTCTGGGGCTGAGTCTTGGAGCAGAGTAAGTTCAGAAAGGGATGGTACAGAAAGGGAGCCAAGAAATGCATCTGGGGAAGGTTCTATGGCAGCAGCATGTTTAGCAGCTGCATCAGCAAATGCATTACCCTTAGCAACATCAGTATCTGCTGTGGAGTGGCCCGGGCACTTAACAATAGCTAAGGCAGATGGGAGTAAAACTGCATACAGGAGAGCAGAAATGTAGGGGCCATTCTTGATAGGGGTACCAGCAGAGGTAAGGAAACCCCGAGCTTGCCAGAGGGTGCCAAAGTCATGTACAACCCCAAAAGCATATCGAGAATCAGTATAAATGGTGGCGGAGCGTCCCTCAGCCAGAAAGCAAGCGCGGGTTAGGGCAACTAGTTCCGCAACTTGTGCTGAGGTCACAGAAGGTAAAGGCGCAGCTTCTAGGGTTTCAGAGAGTGATACCACAGCGTATCCTGCAAGGAGACGACCTTGGCTATCTCTAAAGCAGGAACCGTCAGTGAATAACACAAGGTCGGAGTTAGAGACAGGGACATCAGAAAGGTCGGGGCGCGGGACGGTGACAGCAGAGACAGTTGCAAGGCAGTCGTGGGGTTCACCGTCATTAGACAGAGGAAGGAGAGTGGCAGGGTTCAGCTGAGAACAGCGCTTTATGGTGATATGCGAAGCCAAAAGCAGTAAAAGTTCGTACCTAGTGAGGCGGGCAGAGGAAAGGTGAGCTGTATTACGTTGTAGCAGGAGAGTTTCTACAGAGTGAGGGACCATGAGAGAAACAGGAGAGCGGAGGACAAGGGACTCAGACATTTCAATCAGGCGTGCTGCGGCAGCCACAGCACGCAGACAGGGGGGTAGACCTTGGGCAACAGGATCCAAGGTGGCAGAGAAATAAGCTACTGGACGATTTTTGCCACCATGCTCCTGAGTAAGAACCCCAAGTGCACACCCAGATTGCTCGTGGCAGAAAAGGGTAAAGGGCTTACAATAGTCAGGTAACCCTAAGGCGGGGGCAGAAGCCAAACTCTGTTTGAGAGAAATAAAAGCAGATTCGGCCTCTGGGGGCCATGGCATAGGGTCAGGTACAGAGAACCGAGTGAGTTCTTGGAGCGGTTTAGCGAGAGAAGAATATTGGGCAACCCATTGTCTACAAAAACCCGCCATGCCCAAAAATTTTCTGACTTGGCGTGGGGAGCGAGGTCGGGGAAAGCTAAGGATGGCTTGGATGCGGGTGGGAGAAAGCGTACGGGAACCCTGGGAGAGAAGAAAGCCAAGGTATGTGACAGAGACTTGGCAGAGCTGTAGCTTAGAGCGAGAAGCCTTGTGGCCTTTGTTTGCTAGGGAAGTGAGAAGCAGTAAAGAGTCAGTTTCTGAGGCAGATAATGAAGGGGAACAGAGGAGTAGGTCATCTACATATTGGACCAGTGTGGACCCTGCTGGGAAAACCAGGTCGGCGAGGTCTCTGGCTAATGCTTGGGAAAAGTAAGACGGGCTTTCTGTATACCCCTGGGGAAGTGTGGTCCATGTGTACTGCTGCCCCTTGTAAGAAAAGGCAAAAAGATACTGGGACTTAGGGTGAACCGGGACAGAAAAGAAAGCAGAGCACAAATCCACAACAGTAAAATGAGTTGCATCTGGCGGGATAGAAGCCAGAATCGTAGCTGGGTTAGGGACTACAGGAAAGGTGGGTATGACAATGCGGTTAATGGCTCGAAGATCCTGAACAAACCGCCATGATTTACCATCAGCTTTTCGAACTGGGAGGATAGGGGTGTTACAGGGGCTGGAACAGGGGACAATAATGCCTTGTTCCTGCAGTGCGGTCATGACTGGAGCAATGCCAGCCTCTGCTTCAGGATTTAGAGGGTACTGGGACAGGCGAGGCAGGGGTTTGGAGTCATCAATGGTAATGCGAACAGGTTCAGTATTTAAATGGCCCACCTCAGATGGGTGTGATGGCCATAGAGAGGAAGGAACCTGCGAAATTAGATGTTCAAGGGACGGAACCAATGGATAACAGGGGATCGGAGTGGAAAGGGAAGTTTCAGACAGCAGGGAGGCTGCAGAATCACACAGGGAGGACTGGGGAATTTGAAGGTAGACACCATCCGGGGAGCAGTAGATGGTACAGCCAAGTTTACATAACAGATCCCGACCCAAAAGGTTTACCGGAGTGGAGTCAGAGAGAAGGAATGCATGATCTGCGGAGAGGGGACCAACTTGAACCGGTAGGGGTTTTGAAAGGGGATAAGGGGTTGAGATTCCCGTAATGCCCACAGCGGACACGGTTTTTCCAGAGCGGGGAACTGCAGGCAGGTCGGTAGTACGGACTGCAGAGAGTGAAGCTCCTGTATCAACGAGGAAAGGGAGAGAGAGATCATTGACAGTCAGGACACATTCACCAGTGGGGGAGAGAGGTAGTAAGGGAGCTAAAATTTCCTGAGGTTCCCCGGCATCCCGTCATTGTTGCGGCGCAAAGTAAGGCTGGGGATCAGCCGGCAGGGAGCCTAGCTGATTGCCTGCAAGGTTATTAGGTCGGCGCGGACACTCGTTCTTCCAGTGTCCGGGCTGCTTACAGTAATTACAGACACCTCCAAAACCTGAAAATCCAGTTCCACGGCCTCCCCCGCGACCACGCCCCCGTCCTTGGTGCCCCCCCGTCCCCGGTACTGTCTGCCCTGCCCTGAATAATGCTGTATTTGCAGAGCCATTAACTTTTGTGAGGACTGTTCCTCTTTCCCTTTTAGAGTGCGGTGACAATGCTCTGCTACTGCTTGCAATTTGTCCATGGTTTCGGTCTCCCATCCAACACTTATTTTCTTTAACATACTACTAGTAGCTGGTAGGAGACCATCAACAAACGCATGCGCCAGGGCCCCCTGTCCATTTTCATCGGGCTGTTGTATTCCTGAATGTTGTAAGAAAATGTCTGTTAGCCGGGTCCGATAATCTCCCGGACTCTCCCCTTGCCTTTGTTTGCAACAGCGTATGGCTGCCCAGTTTGGTTTAGGGGACCACACTCGGGGAATGGCTTCGTGTAGGCGTCTCCAAATATTCCTACACTGGTCTTTATACGCGGTGTCTGGGCCAGTATTTTTCATGGTTGAATGGCGTGCCTCAGCTGGCCAATTTGCTGCAGTCAGCCACTTTTCATACTGGCTGGTAGAGACTAACAGTTTACACAGTTGGAGGAGGTCTGTCTCAGAGGGTTCATAGGTTTCACAGACCAGCAAAAATTCCTCAGCAAATTTAATAGGATTTTCCTGTGGCTTAGGAAAACCTTTAATTACTGACAGAAGTTCTGTACGAGTCCAGGGTTTATGACTCCAAGTGGAGCCACCCCCTTCCGTCTTAAGGACCCGCAAGGGTGCCAGAACAGGTTTGTCAGAGTCCCTTTCCCACCTTCCATCAGGGGTTTTTGTCCAGGAAGCAGAGGGAAGAGGGCGAGAGGGTGATGGTGAGATCATTAAATTGGGAGTATCGAAAGAGGAATCAGGGGAATCTTTGCAATTCAAACGTGGAGGGGTTCTTTTTGGGGTTGGAAGACCTTGAACACTCTGCAGGGCTGCGAGGCCAATAAGGGTATTTTCTTCATCCTCATCATCGGAAATTACCGAAGGCTTTTCTTCCTCTGTTCCCTCAGTGGGGCGGGAGTATGGAGGGGGTCGGGTTCGATCCGGATCATCACGCAGAACTGGGTAAAGGGGAGCGCTCGGGCTGGTGGTGGGAGAGGCTGCATCCAATAGGGCCTTTAATTTATCATTAGAATTTTTAAGGGAGGCGAGCTTCGATTCGGTCCATCTACGATTTGCCTCTTCCCACCACTGCATGAAGCAATCTACCTCTCCTTTAGCCAATTTAGTTTTGGGGAGGCCAAGTTTGTCTCTTAAGACGTCTACTCGGTCTTTGTCCCAGGATCCTAACAGTGGCCACTGTGATTTGGGATCCCCTAGGGTTAACCTAGACCATTTTTCCAGGAATTTACAGGAGTCTGGACCCTTCCTAAAATACATAAAATGAGCCGGGGTCCCTTTAGGGAACTGCCCTTGCTTAGACGTCTGGTTACCCATACAGGAGGACTTCACACACCAATCACACCAGGAGGAAATTCGGGTTCGTCAGAGCGGTGCCCGGTGCAACACACAAAAGAAGCCCACAGGCTACTGCCTCAATCGCCCTTGCGTTCACTCCAAGGATTTCATCCAAGGCGTGGTGCGGCTGCGATTGTGCAGATTCCAGTCACACAGACCGTGGGGACAGGAGCCCCTTGGTCGGCCAGTCCCTGGACAGGGATGGCTCCCAGACTCACTCACACCACAGGGAAGACGGATAGACACAGAGACAAGACAGTCCTCAGTCCGGACAAAATAATTACCTGACCAGAGTCCTGATGTTAGATCCCGGGATCCCTACCAGAACAGAGCAGGAACCAACAGGTTCGATGGCGTAGACTTCGCTGTGGCTGTGCACCTTTCCGTTCTGGCGGAGGACCGCTCGGGTCAAATGCCCAGGTGCCGGCTGCCACGGTAGTCCTGCAAGACGGTCAGGGATCACACAGCTTCAGCGAAGACGGTTGCCATCTCAGTAGAACCTCCAAATTGTCAAAGTCAGACAGGACTCACAGATTTGGCAGACTGCTCTGTTTATTCTGCAAAGCTTTGCTAGAATGCATGGAGGAAATGTGAGTACCATACAAGGTTCAAACCCCTAGATTTTATACAGTCAAAAGGCCAAGTTAACAAGATCAAAGGGTGTGGCAAAACTTCACATTATTAGTGTGGTTAAGTATCTTCATTTCAATATTAAGCACACAGCAATCTCCTGGCTATATCTCCCTGATTATCTGGAATTGTTTCCTGTCTAACACTTAATGTTCCTTTTCCTGTTAAACTCAGGCCCAAATTGGCTAGCACCTTGATCTGCATACCTACAATCAACATTAACATACTTTTCTTCTTTCTCTTAAAAAGACAAACAGAATTCCTTCAACTTATTCAGTTATTACAGCACAATTCATCTTTTTCTTACAGTATAATTCTTTCTACTTTCACACTAGTAATTCTCTACAAATGGGAAGATAAAAGAACCTTGTATGCTGTTATGGCATATTGTGTGTTTATTCTGGATATCTTTTAAAAGGTTCCTGTGCATAGGAATTATTATTTGAGTTATAATAACTTACAGATGTGTAGTTATTCTAATAAATTGTGTCACATTTTTGGATAGTTGATGGGTTGTGGATTCACCTCAATCTGCGAAACCCACTCAAGTTACTTGAAAAGAGCTACCTGGCTTTTTGAGATAAAATATTCACTCAGCCTTTACTCTCAATGTTTCCTAAGCAAATTGAAATAATTGAGAGGTATGCCTCTCTTGTGTATAGGACAAAGTAGATGTATAGTGTGTTGTATTGTGGAAGTTGCAAGTAAGGAAAAAAAATAATATCATTCTTTGTACATTACTGTTTTCTGGTAAATGAAACTCACATTAATGGTTTTAGCCATTATATATTATCCCCTACTACTTGTATAGGACCAGACTTGAGGGGAAATCTAGGGTGGCTATTGCCATGACAATATAATGCACTGAGACTTTATTACTTTATATAATGTTGTTCAGACATTCCTCCTAGCAGGGTGAACTCATGTATTTTTAGGTGTGTAAATTAATAAGACAAGAAATAACTAAAATGTATCAAAACCCTCCATTTATTTTTCTTTTCTTTTCCCCCCGAGGAACCAGACTAACAGCAAGTGCAATAACTAAAACACTTTGCACTTTCTTTTATGTGAGGATCCTAAAACTCATTTCTTGTGAGATGCAGTAGGTTCTTAAGGTAGAACCAGTTAGTACTATATTTTGACTGTAAGTCTGGTGGGACAGGAATCCACTTTTTTGTTCTGAATTTGTACAATGCCCTAGCACAATGGGATCCTGTTTTCTGACTGGGGCTCTGAGGCAGGGCTACAACACAAATTATAAATAATAGTAATAAACCTCTGGAGCATGTACCTGCTTGTCATTATGTGTACTAGCTTAATGGGCACCAAATCCCTGACTGGAGTACAAGATATTCTTATAATATAAATAATAAATACTAATAATTTATTGTTTTGCGAATGAATAAAGACACTGGGTGGTTTGAATAAGTAACCTAGCTTCAAAGAGCAGGTCCAAGCTGGAGCTGAGAGTAGAGTATAGACATGTTGATGCAAAGGTCTGTATTCTAATCCCTAAACCAAAGTCTTTTCTCTATTGAAGTATGGCAATTAATGGCCTTTTTTTCTTGAATGCAATTTTTTTTTCAAACCAGAGATTACACAAATTCTGGTGCTTTCCAATATACAGGCAGTCCCCGAGTTACGTGGATCCGACTTATGTCGGATCCGCAGTTACTAACGGGGCCGTTCCTCTCCCTGGTCTCCAGCAGACCAGGGAGAAGAAGCAAAGCGGCGGAACACGTGGGCAGCGGACAGGGCTGTCCGCTGCCCACGCGCTCCGAGGCTTGGCTCTGCTTGGCTCTGCTTTGCCCCCCCTCCCCCCCCCCGTCCCCCTGGTCTGCAGACCGGGGGGGGGGGGGGCAAAGCAGAGCCAAGCCGCGGAGCGCGCTGCCAGCTGACAGCCCAGACGCGTCTGGGCTGTCAGCTGATCGCGCGCTCCACGGCTTGGCTCTGCTTTGCCCCCCCCCCGTGCCCCTGGTCTGCAGACTGGGGGGGGGGCAAAGCAGAGCCAAGCCGCGGAGCGCGCGGTCAGCTGACAGCCCAGACGCGTCTGGGGTATCAGCTGGCAGCGCGCTCCGCGGCTTGGCTCTGCTTTGCCCCCCCCCCATTCCCCTGGTCTGCAGACCAGGGGGACGGGGGGCAAAGCAGAGCAAAGCCGCGGAGCACACGGGCAGCGGACAGCCCAGACGCGTCTGGGCTGTCCGCTGCCCCCGTGTTCCGCCGCTTTGCTCCCCGTCCCCCTGGTCTGCAGACCAGGGGGAGGGGGAGCAAAGCAGAGCAAAGCCACAGAGCCCAAGGGCAGCAGGACAGCCACGGCGCATCTGGGCTGTCCCGCTGCCCCCGTGCTCCGTGGCTTTGCTCCGGACACCTGTGGTACAGCAGCTGGGGCGCTGCCAGTTGGTCCCGTAGCGCCGCTCTGGGCGCTACGGGACCAACTGGGCAGCACCCCAGCTGTTCTGCCCCAGGCATCCTGATTCAGCCACTGCTGGTCAGATTCAGCAGTGGCTGAATCAGGACTCCTGGGGCTGAGTAGCTGGGGTGCTGCTGGGTTGGTCCAGTAGCGCCAAGGAGCGGCGGTGCTACTGGACCAACCCAGCAGCACCCCAGCTGCTCTGCCCCAGGCGTCCCCAAGTCAGCCGCTGCTGAAACTGACCAGTGGCTGACTACAGGAAGCCCCTGCCCCGGGCTTCCTGGAATCAGCTGCTGATCAGTTTCAGCAGCAGCTGACTTGGGGATGCCTGGGGTTCTTAAGTTGAATCTGTATGTAAGTCAGAACTGGCATCCAGATTCAGCCGCTGTTGAAACTGATCAGTTTCAGCAGCGGCTGAATCTGGACGCCAGTTCCGACTTACATACAGATTCAACTTAAGAACAAACCTACAGTCCCTATCTTGTACGTAACCCGGGGACTGCCTGTAATTTTGTATGAATTTACTTCACAATATTCATTGTTTCAGTAACATTAATGAAACATTATGGGTTCCATTTTGTTGGCTAAATTAGCACTTTCCACACCCAGTAGCCACAGACTGAGTTACCTTAATTGAGAGATTCCCCAGTTCTGTTCCACAGACAATTTGGTGTCTATTAAGAGTAGGCTGGTCACCTGAACATTACACATCTTTTCCTTATTTCTAGCTGCTAAATTTCATCAGAAATTAAAATGAATTGCATACTTTCATACATTTAATTTCCCATGTACAGAGTTACTGTAGTTGCCACACAGTCAGATTTCTCTGGTGGGATGTTGTTCTCACAATAATAATAATTACAATAATAATTGTATAAAAAGTTTGAGAACCTCTGACATAGATGGTAAAGTGTTGAGGTTAGCACATCTGTGATGCCTGTAAAACATAAAAGATTAAATAGATGCACTGTGCATTCTTGAGTGGAGCTAATGCAATGGAGTATTGTTCAGGAAGCTAGCAATATGTCAGGATGCTGGGATTTTCTCAACAGTGTGTTTATGTAGGATTTGCTACAACTGCACTACTTGCAGGGTGATGTATTATGTGTTCCTTATGTAGGCTGTGTCCAAGTTTGCTCCAATAAAAACTGAAGTAATTCAGCTTGATTCAGAAAGCATCTGCCATATGTTCAGACTCTGTGAATGTAAATCCTATTGGGATTAGGGTTTGTTTTTTGTTTGTGTAAACACATCTTTGTCTACTAACTTCTCACTCCCCATTGCTTTTAGCATCTTCAAATAGTCCGCGTTTCCTTAAAACACTTCAATAGTTCCCTTTTGATTGAAGAAGCAAAAGAAACAGCACATTGTCTGATTTTTCATAAAATTCACAGGGTGAGAGACTCTTGGCATTTTGAACTCTGGGCTACTAGATATATGATTACAATGTCTGTGAGTCTGTAAGGCTGTAGTGTTACAGTCTTGCCTCTGGGGGGTGCTCTTACCTCCCACCGTGGCACTCGGCACAGTTCTGCGCCGCTGGGCCGGGCTGCCGCGGGGGAGCCCAAATGGCCGCTTGCTCCCCCACGGCGGCCTGGACAAGCAGCACACAACTCAGGCGAGCGCCATGGCAGGAAGGGAAGGGGGGCATGGCGGTGACGTCCATGGCCAGGGGGTGGGGCCCGGTGGTGTACGTCACTGCCCTGCCCCTTTCCCCTCCTGCCATGGTGCTTGACTGAGTTCTGCACCGCTTGGCTGGGCCTCTGTGGGGGAGCCCAAATGGCCACTTGCTCCCCCATGGTGGCCTGGCCGAGCGGCACAGAACTCAGCCGAGCACCACGGCGGGAGGGGAAGGGGGCGGGGTGGTGATGTACATGGCCCTGCCCCCTGGCCATGTACGTCACTGGGGTAGGATGTAAAAAAACCTGGACACCCTTGATCGGGGCCAGGAGGGGGGAGGGACCAGCCAAGAGAGGAGTGAGGCTGGCTTGGGGGGGAAGCAGTAGCAGCGTAGCTGGCAGGGGAAAACGGGGGGAGAGGTGGCTGGTGGGAAGCAAAGCTGGTCGGGGATGGGGGTTGGAGGCCATAGGGCTGGCCAGTGGGAAGCAAAGCTGGTCGGAGGTGGGAGTCGGGGGCAGCAAGGCTGGCTTTGGGAAATCAGAAGGAGGAACTGGCTGACGGGGGGGGGGGGCAGGGAGAGGGAATAGGCCAGCGGGGAGCCGGACTCACCCGGGCGCATACATATCCCAGAGTGCTGCCCGCCCCATTCATGTATCCCTGATGGATACAGAGGAGAGTGGAGAGAAGTGAGAGGCAGGACGGGGAGAAGAGAAAGAGAGAGACAGTGTGGAGACAGAGTGAGAGGCAGGAGGAGGAGAAGAGAAAGGGAAAGTGAGAGGCAGGAGGGGGAGAAGAGAAAGAAAGAGATGTTAGGGAGGCAGAAGGCGCAGGAGAGCTGAGAGAGATGGGGGGAGGCAGTAGGAGGAGAGAGAGAGAGAGAGACAGAGCGAGAGACTGGAGGCTCAGGAGAAAAGACCGACGTGGAGGAGAGACCTGAAAATCCCATCTTATGACAGGCTAATTGGCTAGTTACTATATATAAGGTGTTTCTCTTGTGCTACTGGGCATGCCTGTGTAACTGTGCTCTCAAAGAAACAAGTTAGATGACAGGTTGTCAGATATTGTTAGTTCCAACTAGTTAGATCATCTCCCACCATCTGTATGATTGGGGAGGATTCAGATATGTCTCACTTACATGGAGTGATGGCTTTATGGCATCACTTCCTTCCTACCCAATTTCCTTATGCAATGCACTCTGGGTGCTCTGTGCAGATGGGGAGGAGGAATAGGTAGGTGGGTTGGGCTCTCTCTGCAGCTCCATCTTACCAAATCTGAGGAAAGAGCAAGCAGTATGATGCTGACAATCTTGATGCTCTGCACAGAAGCCTTGGAGACAAACATACTGCAGGAGACTAAGTACAATCTAATAAAAAACCACCTAGATCTTCATCCTAACTGATGGGACCACACTCACCTGCTCCTCCCCTCACACTTTTAAGAATGAGACAGAGACAGCTGCTCAGCAAAAAAAACCAAGAGGCTTCTACTGAAAACGTATTGCCATGGAGGGGAGACAAAATGGTAGGAATTGAAAGAACTGCCATTCCCTAACAGTAATCCTGTGTTAGAAACAAACAGATATAATGTTTTGTGTGCTATATCTAATTTCAAAGATTGCTAATTATGATACTGGGAGAGATTCTGGTTTTATTGGTGTGGGAAACGCAACTAATTTTCCATTTGGAAAGTGGACTTTGGGTTCAATTAGTATTTTTGCTAAAAATATTTCCTTTTCACAGAAAATTTTGATTTGTTTTTAATGTAAATGCCTAAATCTAGAAATAGCCCTTGAAGCATCATGGAAAATGTAACCCAACCAGAGAATCCATGCCAGAAAGACGAAAATGGGCACAGAAGGCATCCACCCCTACAATTCTTATGAGGCATGTGTTGAAAAATCCATAGGACTTCCATGAGCTGAAAAGTCCATAGGAAAAAAGTGGAGAAAAACACAAAGAATTTTAAACACAAGAAATACAGTGATGGAATGATAGTCACATATAGTCATAATGTTTTCTGAACATTTCCCTCTTTCTAATTAACTCCTTTCTTTATGTCTTTTCTCATATTGATGTGTGACCCAGAATCATTTATCATATATATTAGATATCTCTTTCCAACTTGATTTTGAATATTAGCTTTAAAATAACACCTCTTTATATACAATCAACACTTTGTTTTTTGGACATGACTGGTTTGGAACATAGTGCATCAAAAATTTTACAACATGTCCCTACTTCAAATACCATTCACTGAAGCCTGAAGCCAGTCATTTTCCGTAAACTCCATTTACTGTATCTATCAATCACACTGGGATTTTTCCCCCTTTAATGTGACTTTAAACTTGAAAACATTTCTAACTCTGAGGAATGCAGGGTCAGATGCAGGGTGAACGTTAATGAGAACTGGATGGATACATGCTGCATCTTCAATTAATGCTTTGTTTTCTGTTCAGAATGAATGGAAATCTGTTCTAATTTCAAGAATACTTCATTTACTTCATTGTGCTACATCATGGAGAACTGATGGGCTTTATTGACATGCATGTGCAAATAATCCATATATGTATTCCCATGGTCAAGTTAACTTACCCTGAGTTTTGTTTTGAAATAGGAATGAACAAAAGTGAGATGCTTAGGCTCTGATTAAATCAGCACAAGGTGAAATGAACATGTTTTCTACCTTGATGGGCTTTAAGAAAATGTTGGAAGGTTAAAAAATGGGGGGAAAAGGGAATTATTTGCTTAAGTCCCACCTGATTATAACACCCTTTCAGAGAAAAATGCTAGGATTTGGCACTCTGTAATGCAGCACGGTAATGCACTGCATCTTGAAATGAAAATTAAGCAAAATGAGAGTCAATAAATGAGAAATCATCTTCTATGGAGCCACAAACTTTCATAAACAACTGGTTTTTATTAAAGAATATAACAACACTCTCCAAACAGTCACTGATTACTAATTTAATCAGAAATGTATGTCTGAAAGGCAATTTGAGAAGTCATCCAGACCAGCCCCCTGCACTGTGACAAGGCCAAGTAAACCTACACCAGTCCTGCAAGGTTATGGATTCTGCAAAACTTTCACTGAAGTAATAGCTCAGCAATTTTTCTTCAGGAGGAGAGACCATACCTTTTAGTCTATGACTCTGTGGGTGGTGGTTGAAAAGATGTCTCTTTATGTCATATTAAATACAAATGTTAATTGTTGGTTATTCCTATTTTATTACTAATTAATAATATGCAAAACATGGACCTAAGCCCTGGTTCCTCATTCTGGGCAAACATCTGTCTACCTCAGCAGGAGTCAATGTGAGTCTTGTATCAGTGTATGAAAACTGAAGCATCAGAATCCAAAATTTGTAAATCTCCTTTGTATTTAATATTGGCCTGATTCTATGAGGTGCTGCTGATCACAATTAGCTCTTTAAAGTTAATGAGGGTGTCCAACCCCTCATAGGACTGAGCCTGGTATGCTTTCCAAAGATTGAAGTATGCCAGTGCTTTTTTCTTATATAATCTTTCAGAGATCTTTTTAAAGACACAAATACCATGGGTCAGGAACAGCACAGATGCAGTGATCTTATGATATTTTCCAATGTAGTCGGGTTTAATGACATTTGAAAGAGCTAACTGGACTGAGGATAAGCATGATAGGGTGACATATGGCAAAGTGGATATGGGCTTACCTCCTACTGCTTGAATTCATGTTTGATCTAAGAGGAGTAGAAGGAAATCTGCCTAATGAGAAGATATGATTCCAGCTTGTTTTGCATCTTTATTTCATCAGGGAGAGACCTTCCCTTGCTCAGAGAGTGGTTCTCTCAGCTGAAAATTGGTATCTATCACTTTATGATTTCAGTGAGAAATAGGTGTTTTGAAAATATATTAAGGTGCAAATAGTTATATGCAGACGTAGCACTTAGATGCCTACTATGCACCCTACTGAGAGTTTAAATAAAAAAGCATGTCAACATTCTATGAATAATAGTAATTGGACAAAGCATCTTTGCTCTAGACCAGTTCATATCAAGGACTTTAAATTTTGGGGTAGTCTTTATTGTGTATCTCTGTGTACACTGGTGTCCTGTCAACTAGTGGGAATAAGCATCTGAATTTGGGTTAGCAGAATGAATGAGAAAATAAGTAATACTAAAAAGGAAATAGATACCTTCACTTGCTTTTAATGTCTCACTATGTGTGATTGCATGGTTATCTTGGTGGTTATCTGAAAACGGGTGTATGTAGTCAAGGTTCATTACATTTACCCTACAAGGACCAGCTTCTCAGCTAGTGAAAACTGCATAGTTCTCTGTTGATAACAGGGCTATGTTAATTCATAGCCAACAGAGGATCTGGCTGAAAACCTCTATCCTACATAGACCGCTATGTAGGACATCCCACTAGGTTATCAGGAAGTTATAAAGATTGTGAATCTGAGTATCATAACTCCATTTTTATTTGGCCTTCCTTTCTTCTTTGTCATACATTGGACTGCCATGCATGCTGGTATTCAGTTTCTTCTTTTCAGAATCTGAGATGGACCTGTGGGTGACTTATTTTAGAAAATAAATGCTCTGGAGTGGTAGTATCAGGATATCACAAACTCTCAGAAGATCTGAGAGCTTCTAGAGAGAATCATTTTTGTGATTGCCTAGTTAGACATTATACATTGACAAAGGTTTATAGCTGCCATATTTCCATTTGTGGCAAATATTGTATGGTTCGATTGTAGATAGATAAGCACTGAGACCTAGTGTGTACGTAAATATATCCTCTCCTTCCACATATGCGTGTGTGCGTGCGCACATACACACAAACACTATCTTTATGCTTTTGTATTGCAGCTATACCCAAACATGCCAGGTACTATACAAACACACAGAAAATCACAGCTTCTGCCTCTATCAGCTTTTAAAGGAGAAATAAGATTTCAGAGGCACAAAGAGCATTTAGTTGCACAACTCCCATTCAAAATCATTAACTCAACTGCAATTAGTGATTTTAAATTCTTTTGAAAATCTCCCCCCAAGACTTTATCAAGGTAATTATCATTATGTAAATGTGCAGTAAAAGACTTTAACATATACATGCATGCATACCTTTCTTTGTAAGTTGCTTAACTTTGCTTCTTAAATATTTAAGCATGATATTGAAAAATATATCTGTGGACTTGCCATATACCAGAGATCTAATAAATTAGTCTGTACCATTTTCCTCCCACTCTCTGCCTGATATAAGAAACATGTTGCTCTCCTCACTCTGCTTCTTTTATCTTCCTTCTTTCTCATGTTTCTGCATTATGTTTCCACCTTCAGTCTATGGCAATAGCACTGAATGCTGATTAGACAATAGTCAGTTCATCCCAAGGCAAAAATGTTAAGGTCATTTCTTCATGTTCTTTTATTGCCTGGCCAGCTCGTTTCCTTGTACTTGTGTTTCAGGTTAGCCAATTATATGCACTTATTTTTATGACACTTGCCCATCTTTACTAGCCTTAATCTCTTTTCCTCTTCATTCCCAATAACATAAGCAGTTTCTATAATCTAGTCAGAACTGAAGTTCATAAAAGGAATCCCTTAAACTGACAGTTTGAAATGAACAACCAGTCAAACTCACACACAGAAGAAAAGAGGAATTTTATTGCAATAAAGTAAAAACAAGTCATTGTGACAGGCTTGGTGGTGCTGCGTGTTACATTCTGCTGCTAATAGGGAAATTTCCAGGACTTCTGTAAAGTTTGAGCTCTCGTTTCCATTTTTGTATTTGAGGAATCACACATTTTGGCTACCAGGGCTGCCTGTCCTGAGATGTGATCCTATAAAATGTTATTTGGATAAGTAACACACACATAGATTGATAGTGTTGCCTGACATTCAGATTGTGTATTAATTATACAAATTATTTATGAATTTTGAGTTACTTCTTTGAGGATTGACAGGTTCACATCTCAGGATCAGGCCTAGTAATTAAATTATTCTGTAACTAGAAGCCCTGATGTGCACAGTTGCAACACTCACGCTATAGGAATTCTTGTATATTTGCAAATATAGTTTAATAATACATTTAGCACAAACACCCCAACTTAAGAAGATAGATTGGGAATGTACATTTATATTTCCACATACACCATTCCTTCTAGAACAATCTGAAATGTTATCTGTCATCTTCCTCAGCTTCCTATCATCACCAGTGGCCATCATTCTGGCACTTCCCAAGGACTAAATCTCCTCTTACAGCAGATAGATAGGTAGGTAGGTAGACAGACACATGAGGAATTTTTTGGATCTGGCCCTTCATTTTCAAATATAGCTGGAGTATGTGGCCAGCAATTACCTAGACCTACTCAATAACTATTTTGATTTTAAGATGATCTAGTTATTCTTCATCTTGGTGTTAGTTGTTTGCTAGTATTGGACAAAAAAAATACAGACCTTTAATAAACAGAAGTGTGTGGAATTTGGACCACTCTTCTTCAGTATTATGGTTGTCTCAAAGTTGCCGCAATGGCATTTTTAAAAAGGAATCCAGAAAAAGATGAAAAGTGCAGGGATTAAAACATGAGTTTTACTAAGCTTCTGTGTTTGAGGTCCACATACTGTGAAAGGTCATCACGACCAGTAAAATAAATTCCCTCGTTATCTCAAATTCAGTTTTTGGTTCTAGTTTGTTACACTCCAAATAAACACTAAATTAATGCCTGAAAGTTACAATTCAGATAAAAGAGCAGGCCCTTACTATTGCTTTAGGAACAATATAAAATAAGAACATTGAATATAATTTGTGTGTCATTTAAAATGGATGTCGGAAGGCAGCACCAATCTGCTAGAAGCATCTAATTGAACTTCATCTTCTGACAGCAGCAAGATGATGATAAAGAGAAGGAATACAATCTCCTAAAAGACCTTACAGCAATGTTGAAAATGTATGAGAGAAAGTGTTTGTTTATAGTTTCCTTGCCTAGTTCTCTATGAGAGAGTGTGAGGGACGAGAAGTATTTTATCATGATTTAATGAGACCTCAATTCCGGTCCTGATATGATAGTTCCTACTGGTTCCAGTCTGGATTGGGGCATCGTTTTGTGCTTCCTTCCTACAAACACAGCAAGGAAGGCATAGTCCCTGCTCCAGAGAACTTAAAATCTATGGAACGTGCAGGATTCTCTGTCCAAACGCAGGAATCTGACCACATTAAATAATATACAAATCCAGGGGTTAAACTAAGACCAAATCAGGCCTGCCGATGATGATGAAGCCAAGAGGGCAACTGCCCCATAGCCTGGTGATTTTAAAGGGCAAGGGGTTCCCAGTCACTGCAGATACTGTGGCAGAGGCAGTGCACAGAGCCCCAGTCTTTCAATGCACTGTGCGGCATTCTCCAGTCTGCTCTAAGGGCTGGGATATTGAGGGGGAGGGGAAGTACCATGCTCCATGAGGTGCTGAAGGCTGGTGGGGGGACCGTGCTCACTTCCCAGGCCCACCCCGCCCCTGCCCCTGAGTCTCCCCTCCCCCCATACACCCACCTTGCCCAGGGGCCCAGCATGTCTGTGGGCTCCTCTGGACAAGATGCAATAAGCAAGCTGCCACTGGATGCAGGAATCATGCTGTAGCCGTCTCTGTTTCCCTATATAAGAGAGAGCTCCAAAAGGCAGCCATTTTCCATGGGACAGAATTCCTGTGCCGTGGTGTGGTACCACCCCATCCTGAACACAAGGCTGTGTCTGAACCGGGGCCTTACTTTGCAGGTTATTGGCTTTGACATAGAAAGCCCAGATAATAGTTAATATATGTTTGTTGCTGCAAGGAGTCTGTGTCAGCTCTGTAGCCATAGACAATAGATCAGAGAAAGTTGTACATTGAACTTTACCTCACTCACTTGGTCAGGAAGTCTTTTTAGTGAGGAGAAGGCATTAGTCTTTCCTTGCACGGATGTCCAGTGGCACTTGTGCTTTGCTATTTAAGTGGTTTGCCATGAGCTGGAGAGATTGAGAATCAGACTGTATAATTAAGCAGGTAGCATCCTTATTGAAATACCAATTTGTCAGTTTCTCTAGATATTAGAAATCTTTTTTTTCAAAGAGACTAGTAAAAGTTTGAACATCTTATATTTTTTTCTGGTGGGACAAAAAAAATTTTAGCCCATGTAAATGAACAATTTGCATATTTGTGTATAAATGGTGATAGTCCTAGATATTAAGATCCCAGAATTTTTGTTCCCACAAAAGCCAGAATTGTAGAAATATGATCAGTGCCACAGTATCCCCATGACGATGATGGCATCCTGTTTGCTAACCTTGCCTAGCAAGGACAAACATTGTAGAAGTTTAAACCTCAAAGATGGAAACATCATCATTAGACAACTGATTTTTATGCATATTGAATACCATAAAAGTCACTTTCAGCATTACAACGAATGAAATTCACTAAAGATACTAAATATCTCAAGCACTGGCCTTCTAAAATTTTTTATGCTGATTTATTTCAATTTATTTAAAAATACACCAGATACCACCAACCTGTTTTCTAGGCATATTCATGCGTATTATTAGAGCATAGCTGAAATTACGATCACAAACTGAATCCACCAGACCCCACCAGAAACTTTTATTCTTTCCTACTGCTCCCACCCACCTCCTAATCCCTCCACCCCAATGTCTGGGGAAACAAATGAGCCCTGTAGCATGAGGTATACCCACTTGGTTGTTAGTGCACGAATCTGGCTCACATACAGACACATAAGAAGAGAAAGCTCCATGCCATCTGTCCTCACCCACATGGGGTGCCTTAAGCTAGCTCTCTAGCCATGTGAATTACAGGTCTCATTTTCAAAGAATTATGAGACAACTACAACTCAAGTCAACTGGAGTTGTCAGCTCAGCACCTCTCAGTCTGACCCTTATGAGTGTCCTGTGCAGCCTCTATTGGACATAGTAAATGTAGTCATAGGCTTCGTCTATACTGTGGCTTTTGTTGCAAGAACCTATGCAAATGAAATGCAGATTAGCATATTGCTGCATTTAATTCGCATAATTTATTCAAGCTGTTTTTGCACAAAACCAAGCAGTATGGACTTTTTTTTTTTTTTTTTTTTTTTTTTTGCATACAAACCCATTTTGTGCAAGATCCTTATGTTTCTCCCGGAAAGGCATAAGGATCTTGTGCAAAATGGGGGTTTTGCACCAAAAAACCCATCCACGCTGCTTGTTTTTGCACAAAACCTTGTGCAAAAACAGCTTGAATAACTTATGCAAATGAAGCATGGTGATATGCTAATCCATGCTTCATTTCCACAGGCTCCAGTGGCAAAAGCCGTAGTGTAGATGTAGCCATAGAGTGTAACAGGAGAAGAGACCACAAGATCATATAGTCCGGGGTGAGCAATAAGTAGCTTATGGGCCAGACATGGTTATCCAAGGTTAGTTACAAGGGGGCTTCTAGATACTTTATTTACCTGAATGTCCACAGGTATGGCCACTCGCAGATCCTCTAGGCAATGGTTTTCCATTCCCCGTCAATTGACGCTACAGGAAGTAGTGGCCTGACTTATAGGCTATTTATTGTCCATCCCAATATAATCTAATCTCCTATATATCCCAGACTACCAGTACCTCTCAGTGCCCAATCATGAAATCCAACAACCAAAGTAAAACCATAGGAGACTAGCCTACTATGTGCCACAGGCTAAGGAACAGAAAGGGCCACCATCATTGTTCATTTCTGCTGAGGCGTCACAATGGCAGGAAAATAATTAAGTGAGGGACACCCAGATAATCCTGTCCAGTGACCTGAACCCACATGTTGCAGAGGAAAGCAAACAAAAAAGTCACTACCAATCTGACCTCGAGGAAAATTCTTTTTGAACCCCATATCTGATGATCAGTTTGCCCCGAGCATGTGAGCAAGCCAAGCTCTTGAGAGAGAGAGTGTGTGAGTGAAATAAGGTGTGAGAGTGTGAGTACTTGGTCTCACTTCAGAACTCTGGCTCACCTCATACTGTGTCCTATCTCCATCCATGGCCATTCCTGATTCTTCTGAGTTGGGAGATAAAAAAGGAATTGGGCATGATTGGGCAGGAGGTTTGGGGTAGGAGGAGAAGGGAGCTGAGCTTGACATTCTGAAGCATGAGCTTTTAGGAACATAAGACATACACTGGAAGTGAGCACCCAGACTGTTGAGCCCAGTGCCACACCACCACAAGCAACCTTTGCCAGACAATCAGAATTAGAGCATGGAACATACTTGGGACGAACTAAGCACATGTGAACAGCTTTATGGGATTGTGGTCTTAGTGGCCTGATTTTCAAAAGTGCTTAGCACCCAGCAACGTCTATTGATTTCACGTGTCCTGCAAGCCCCATAAGAAATCAGCCAATCTACAAGACTACATAGATAAAGTTAATTAGTTGATGAAGTTCCAGCCTGCCATTGAGCCTTTAATTTTTCTCTTTAGTTGTGGCATTTAATCCAGGTCAGCTAAAACTTCACAGCTGTCCTCCAGCTTGATCTGACACCAGTAACTGAAAACAGCTGATGCCCTGCCTTAGCAAAACTACTGCTATAGCCTGGCACTGAATCTTGTGCTAGAAACAGACTTTTTTTTTAAAAGTCCAGTCATCTGTAAATGTGTTTTCTTATAAGAACACTCGCTGTTAACAGCAATAGCTGTTATGTTTTGTTGGATGGAATGATACTAAAACCAGAGTTTGGGCACCTCAAAACAATTCAGTTTAATTAAGTTGCATTACAAATATACACACAGTGGAAGAGAGACACTTTCTCTTTAAACTCTAAACTGGAATTTATCTCAAATCACTGTATGCTCTTAGAGAGCATGTCCATTTTCAACCCACAAGCATTTAGTGGATGTCATCAGATATGTTACATCAGGCACAGACATCTGACAGAGACCTGTATCCATTCAGTTGATTATAGATCCCAGCTGTTCCAAATCCCAGGAGAGGGTGGAGGGTGGCTTAAGATGGGATCTATGGATCTGTGCTTTGTACTGGGAGGGACTATTACACTTTGGATTCAGGGACACTCGGAGGGGAACATTGCCAGAGGGGGCTAAGGAGCAGAGTAGGGAGCCAGGAATCCCACAGACACGTTAGCTGAGGGGTTGGGAAAGAACCTTTGGTTGGCTTACATCTGGATCCCAATGCGGTACTGACTCGATTCCATATTTTCCAATTGATGGTTATATTTACTGAGGAGAGGTAGCAGACATGTTCCTGAGGTACCTTACAATAGAAGTAAAGTACACGTAGCTCCACATACATACTAAACATGAAATAATTTACTGTAACCTATGTAAACATGAGCACACAGAATTTGCTGCAAGTATTCCAGAGTATATGGAGGATGAAATTCTAATAGCAGAGAACCAAAATTGACCCCAGGCCTGACTCAGTTGACTTCTGCTGACAAAAGACAGCATTGACCCAAGATGTGCATTCAAAGCTTTTATAACTCTGTTTGAGCAGACAGGAATATGAGTGCATCACATCTGAAAGCATTTAAAGTTCTCTAGTGCCTGAAAAGCTCTTTAAAGGTCAACCTAATTAAGACGAAGTTTGTTTGTACCAATATAAAGTAGATACTATTATTGGAAATTCATTGCAATGCAATATATGGCATTTTCACGTACAGTTTAAAATTTTGCAAAGTTAATTTGGAAAGAGCAGAAATGATCCTTTTGCTTCCCTGATGTTTTACTTAAAAATGACATTTTAATCTATAATAATGATTTTTTTTTGCTATGGTTAAGACAAGTTTCGCTGTTCCTAATGTGTAACAGAGTGCAATAATTAAGCAACTATTTACATATTCTTGAAAATGGGGAGGAGATATCTATAGATTACAGCTCCATTTTGTTGGAAATTTTGAATCAACTTCTGTCAACATGAGCACACAGAATTTGTTGTAGTACAGTAGACTTCTGATAATCTGGAACCTATGGGATTTAGGTGGTGCTGGATTATCAAATATGCTGGACTATCAGGAGGTACTATAAGCAGGTTATATATATATATATATACTATATATAAAGTGTTCTTAACCCTTTTTATTGTACATACTGTATACAGTATACTGTAATGTTTTAGTTTTTTTAAGTCTTTTTTACCATTTTTGCTCAGGTCAGCTGCTGCCGCTGTTACCTTGTGACTCATTTTTTGCCAAAGCTCACTCACTAGGCTCTTGCCATTTTGATGCCAGACTATCAGGAGTGCCGGACTATTGGATGCCGGACTATTGGAGTTTTACTGTATTTACTTTCTCTGTGTATGTTTAACGTGTCTCATTGTTCAGGGTACTCCCCAATAGCAATATTTCCTTTTTACACTTTTTTTTTTTAATTTCAAAACATTTAGTTTGAAGATATGACCTCCATAGCTCTTGGCAGAACTACAACAAAATGAAGACCTGCAAATTCATGACACTAAATGACAAGTCTCTATATTTGTAAATCATTTCCTCCGCCGCTTCCCTGATAGCTTTTTTGCCTTCCCTTGTCTCCTCTATTTCCCCCAAACAGCTAATGTTACCATCACAATTATACAGTAATGGGAGTTCAGGAAAATACTTTGTTGTGTTGTGCAGACAATAGAGAATTGTGATGTCAGTGCTTGATAGATAAGCAAAAGAAGAAATGCTTGTCAGATAGGGCTGGACCCAAAGGCCATTGTTGGCAATGGGGAGTCTTTCCTTTCACTTTATTAGATCAAGCCCATAGGGGTTTTGTTTGGTTTATTTTTAAGCAGCAAATTTGCATCTATCCCTCCCTGAAAACAAGGCTTTGTGCAAGGATTGCAAGGAACAGGATCTACCAGAGCAGCCCAGAAGGCTTCAGAGCAGGCTGATCATGTTTCCTGTTCTAGCCAGCAAGTTGGAGCAGGGGGTGCAGTTAGGCTGCTCCTAAAGCATATGGGTTTTGAGCCTCTATAACCAAACCATTATGGATCCCCTAGTCATGTGTCAGCCTGTTTGGAGCCCCCTTCTACTGTGCAGTATTCCACAAAGCAGAGGGCCCAAGAGAGTGGATTCTTTGCCCATAGAGAACTAAAACAGCACTGCTGTGGCAAATAAGGCTTCAGACAGGACATCCATTTACCGCCACGGAGATAGGATCTTTAAAATACTATTTTCCGTTAAAAAGTATTACATAATTCAGCAGAGTGGTTTAATTTTCTGATTGTTTTCTCTGTAATGACCCTACTCTGATTTCATGGTTGAGGGCAGGGTCTGAAGATGCTGAGCAAGGAGAGAATCAGTAGCTGCAGCTAAGCAATATACAGAATGCTCCTGACCTAGACTTGGATTGCTTACAGAGCAGCTTTGGGCAGGCTGGCTTTGCTTTTTTATCGCCTTCTTTACACTATTTTGATGGGGGTGACCCTGTAAGGTTTTTCCCCCTAAATTCTATAAAGTGAGACGACACTATCAGATGTAAAAATTATAAATCATCCATTTCACTGAGTTTCTTGGATTTCTTAAATACTTTGGGTTTTGTCCAGATGTTTCACCTAGCTCAGTTAAGTCTGACCTAAATATATCAACAGGAAAAGAACAGCTGCTCCTATATTGCTGGAATGCCACTTTTTCAACATATTGTTTGATGGTTTTTCTCCTTCTGCTAGCCTATTTCTGTTCCAGGTAAAACTGATCCCAGACATTTGCAAAACCTTACAGTTTCAACAAACAAACAAACAATAAAACCAAACAAACAAGCCAAAACAAACAAAAAAGCCCCTTTCATTCTGTACTTTTCAAGGCAGAGCATCTCTCTATATTTATGGATATAAAACACACGGTATCTCAGTTATTAAACAAACCCACTTAGAACTACAATAGCTGAGATGTCAAGAACAGCTGAATGTGAACAACAAAAAGTTTACAGTACAGTAACTCTGGCTGAATATGAGGACATTGTGGAAATATGGCCCATGTCTTATCCCCTCTCAGGAACACTTGGGACTTGTCTATACTACATGGGAAGGTCAAAATAAGATATGCAACATAGCTTAAGTTGCATAGCTGGAGTTGACTTATCTTAAATCCCCATCCACACAGTGAGAGGTCGACCAGAGCAAATGCTCCCTTACTTTCTCCAGCTTCACTTACTCCTCATGAGGAGTCAAGTACCAGGGCCAATGGGGGTACCCTTTGAGTTTGCTCTGGCTCGTCTGTTCTACTCCCACTAAATTGAACCCCATAAGCTCGACCGTGGCAGCATCAATCTTCTGTGTAGTGTACACGTGCCCTTGAAGAACATATCTTACTGATATTCAACATGTTTTACTGGTTCCTGATTACTTCTGGCATCAAATCAAAATTCTTAAATCTTAAAAGCATTATAGTAGTTTGGAGTTGGGCTGCATCAGGGTCATAGAGACAGATGTGCTTTTTCTGTGAAAGGAGTAAACCCCTTGGCTGCATCTAGACTGGCATGATTTTGCGGAAATACTTTTAACGGAAAAGTTTTTCCATTAAAAGTATTTCCGCAAAAGCGCGTCTAGATTGGCACGGATGCTTTTGCGCAAAAAGTGCTTTTGCGCAAAAGCATCCGTGGCCAGTCTAGAGGCGATTTGGTGCAAGAAAGCCCCGATCGCCATTTTAGCCATCGGGGCTTTTTTGCGCAAAACAGTTCTTCCCTGTCTACACTGGTCCTCTTGAGCAAGTATTCTTGCTCAAGAGGGCTTTTTCCCGAGTGGGAGCGTGAAAGTATTTGCGCAAGAAGCACTGATTTTGTACATTACAAAGTCAGTGCTCTTGCGCAAATTGAAGCGGCCAGTGTAAACAGCTGGCAAGTTTTTGCGCAAAATCTTGCCAGTCTAGACACACCCCTTCTGAACTAGAGATAAGGTGTTCTTGTCCCAGTGTGCTTGACTGTGAAACAAGCCACTGAAGGAGAAAAGAACTCCAGTGTGTGTGTTATCAGGGCTTGGTTTTCAGGTGTGCAGATTTCATCAAAATCACTGGGAGCTGTGAGTGCTCCATAGCTCTGGAAATGATGCTGTAGTCCTCTTTTTTCCACATGCATTTCTGCTAAAACTGGAAAGAGGAATAAAGTAAGGATGCTATCTCAAAGAGTTGTAAAAACAACATGGGCCCCTCCATATGAATTTGTATTTGAAGCATAGGCAATATTGTGACTGTATCACATTGTTCCCATATGTGCCATGGTTGTGGGTTAATTTTTACTCCTTTAAAACAACTGATTCAATCAATTCATAAATCTTGATCCTGTCTCCTTGTTACATTGAGATTCAGTAGTTGCTGCCAGTGCTGTTCTTTAAATTGTGTCATTCCACCTTTATCCTACTTGATGACTGAGATGATACCTTTTATTATCCCACCCTCCTTGTGCCTGTCCATCCTTGTGAAATGCAGATGGAGAATTGCATTACTAGTGTAACAAAAATAGAAGAAATGTACCACTGTGATGCTTGAATTCCTGATACACTATCCAGTGGTTTTACATGCAGCAGATTAAGATTTTACTCTGATAGCTCTGCTATCTGATAGGTACCAAATGGAGTGAATAGTTCACTATCTAAGCATCAGTAATATAAATACCAAGTTGTGTCTTATGTAGACTACATTAATAGGATGCTCAGCAGTGCCTGCCTGTCTCAGCCTCTCTCTGTCTGCCTCTTACCCACACACATACCCTGTGGTGGCAGTGCGGATGTGCTTTCACTGTGCAGTGTTACAGCTTTTTTTCTTCAACGATGTGATGTCTGCCTGGGAAAGGTCAGGTTGGTGTCCTTGTTGTTCACGGTGACTTTCTTTTTGATTTTCAGAAGAGAAAGCAAGATTAGGGATGTGCTGAAATGTGAAGAGAAACACGACTTGCAGCAAACAAAGAAATTACTCTAGAAGGGGGGGAAGACCCATGTAACACTTTATTATTTTGTTTTTGTGTTTTTAACAAATGCCTGACCGGTGGAAAATTGTATTTAATAATCAAAATGAGTATATCATTAGCTGCTAAGTATGGACCAATGATTTAGCAGAAACTGTTGGTGTGGCAGTAGGGTACAGTGTGTATATATGTATATATACACTGCATTACCTGGAAGTCAGATCATCTAGTTTCTATCCCTGCTTGGGCTAGTGACCTTTGGCATCTCATTCACTGCCTTAGTGTCTCCATCTGCAAAGCTGTATAATGGTGCTTATCTTCCTTTGCAAAACCCTTTTATTTATTTCAATTGCAAGTGAAATTGGAGGGATGCTTAATGGTGGACATATTTGGGTGCCTGTCTGTCTGTACTTTTCTATACATTTTTCCCAATAAAGGAAATGCTTTCATTACAGCTGGAAAGGGCAGAATAGCTGTTGCCTGTAGCATCAGGTTTGAAATTGCTAGATCCAGAGGTTTGTATGCCCTCAGGGTGGAATACACTCTTCATCCTTCCATAAAAATAAATTGACTTCTGTGCAGTTTACTGTAGCTGGGTACTAAAAGCCAAGAATCTGTTATGCATAGATGTTAAAAATCGTATGTCACTTATGGTAAGACTAGCACGTGGCCCTGTTGTCTTTAGGTACAGAATGTTCTTCTCTCCCCTTTTGGGCAGCATGCTATGCATCTGTTGGTATCATCTACCCTGGAGGCAGATCAATTTTAAGATACACAGGTGCATGTGTGCATGAGGTGTGTGTAACTATGAGGCACTTTGGGGTTCTTTTGACATGAAAAAGCCTTATACAAATATAAAATACATTATTTCTAGAATAATAAAATAAAATTCATTGGTCAGCTTAATTTTATCCATGAATGTTGGTTTTTCTGAGTGCATAGGGGGACCTCAGTGAGGTTTATCAACATAACAAAGTGCTTTTATTCTGGGATTAAATGAACGGTCTTGCAGTGGGAACATTTTACTGTAATATTATGGATGAAAATGTTCTTTAATTACAGGGTAGGGCATAGTTCTGATGTGCAGAAGTGGCTGTCTTGGAGATTTGCTAATCTCAAAGACAAACTTAGAAGAATTTCCATAGAATCTAATGTAGACATGACTGCACAGCACAAACAAATACAGCAGTCTAAGAGCTAGATTTTTGAAATGCTGAACATCCTAGGACCAATTTGGGTCTAAATCCACTTCTGAGAACAGGGCCCTAAATATTTTTATTTTTTTAAATTTGCATTAGTGCTCTCTGTTCATACTCTGCCATCTAGGATATTCTCTGCCCTTCCACAACCCCCATGTTAATTGCTTAACATGGCAAAACAATAACTTTATTAATAGTATTTAATAGGCAAATCTGATTTTGTGATTAAAGCACTGGACTAAGGCTCAAAAGATCTGATTCAATTCTTAGTTCTAACAAAGACTACCTATTTGAACTTGGACAAATGACTTTATTTCTATATAACAGTAAATGAGAAATGAGAATGATAATACTGTCACATGAGAGTGATATTTTCTTTCCCTGTTTTCTCTGTTTACACTGTAAACCATTGGTCACCAACCGGTAGATCGGGATTAACCGATACATCTTGGAGCCTCTCACAGGAGATCCTGAATGGTTTGGATAGGAAGCTATCAAGCTCTGGCACTTCATTCACTGTCATGCTGCTCCTGCCCTCTGCCTCCACAGAAGCCTCCTACTTCCTGTGCAGGGTGTGGGAGAGAGAAGGGGGGATTCTGATGTCAGAGTGTCCCCCTTGTCCCCCACTTCTGTACCCTATTGCCACACAAAGAGAAGGGGATGGAGGAAGCTTAGCAATGCAAATCTCTATCACTCTCACACACTGTCATTTTCACAAACACACATTGTCCTTCACACATCTCCTGACCTAGCACATAGGTTGGTTGTTGTTGTTACTTCTTTTACTGCTTGCAAAGTGCATTGTTTGGTTTTTGACTAGTCTGTGCATTTCATAATTTTCATTTTTTTCTTACGTTTACATTTAATTTGAGTAGTGAGTTCTAAAATCTTTGAGTAGTGTGTCCATTGAGAAGTGAGTTCTTTGAGAAGTGAGTCCTAACCTGTTGTGGCTGGAGCAATTATTCTTGTGGCAATTGCTGCTCCTGGAAGTGGCTGACATGTCCCTGCAGCCCCAGAGAACAAGGGCTAAAAAACCATATTCCTTTCCCCAAGAATGTTCCATTTGTGTAGCTGAATTGAAATCCCTTTTGCTGTTGAATAAATCATGACAAACTAACCTGTTAGCTTTGTTTGACAGCATAACAAGCCTTGTGGTTAGAGGGGAAGCTGTAGCTTTGGTGTATCTTAACTTCAGAAAGGCTTTTAATACTGTAGCTCATGACTTTCTCATAAATACAACCTAGATGGAGCTAGTATAATGTGGATGCAAAAGTGGTTGGAGAACCAGAGAGTAATTATCACTGGTTCACATTCATGCTAGAAGAGCATAGCAAGTGAGATCCTGCAGCAATTGGTCCTGGGTCCATTCTGTTCAATACCTTCATAAATTATTTGGATTATGACATTGAAAATTTGCTTATAAAATTTGTGGGTGATATCAACTTGGTGAGTTTGCAAGTTCTTTGGAGGTTATGAATAAAATTCAAAATGATTTGGATAGACTGGAGAAATGGCCTGAAATAAATAGGATTAAATTTAATAGGACAAAAGCAAAGCAATTCATTTAGGAAGGAGTAAATCGGACTATATATATATATATATATATATATATATATATATTAGCGGGAATGTTTTAAGCAAGACACAAGAAGTAGTTCTTCTACTTTACTCCATGCTGATTAGCACTCCACTGGAATACTTTGTCCAGTTCTGGATGCCACATTTCAGGAAAGATATGAGCAAATTGGAGACAGTCCAGAAAATAGGAACAAAAATGAGGGAAAATAAAACATGACTTCTAAGGAAAGATTTAAAGAAGGGTTGGTTTAGTCTAGAGAAGAGAAGACTGAGTGGGACATTACAATTTTCGGGTACATAAAATATTGTTAAGAATGTAAGAATGGCCATATTGGGTAAGAGCAATGGTCCATCTAGACCAATATCCTGTCTTCCGACAGTGTCAGGTATGTCAGAGGGAATGAACAGGATACGCAATTATCCAGTGATCCAGGAGGAGGGTTACAATGATGAGGCTCGAAAACTGTTCTCATTAACCTGAAGAGAATAGAACAAGAAGCAATCGTCTTAAATTGCAGCAAGTGAAGGTTAGGTTGGATATTAAGAAAAATGTCCTAATTGTCAGGTTATGAAAGCACTGGAGCAATTTATCGAAGGAGGGTGTGGAATCTCTATTATTGGAGGTTTTTGAAAACAGGTTAGAGAAAGATGTTTGGAATGTTCTAATTATTACTTAGTCCTCCTTTGAGTGCAGGAAATTGGATTAGATGACCTATTGAGTTCCCTTCCTCTCCTACACGTCTATAATCAGATATTTAAAATACATCATAGGTAACTATAGTGCAAGCCAATATTTTCTTTTCTTTTTAGCTTTTGAAAGGACATAAATGTATTGCAAAAATAAGACATCTATCAGGGTTAGATATCTTTACAATTGCTATGTTGTTTGTTCCTAATTCATTTATATGCTGTAGACAGACATGATGAAGATATGTGAAAGAAAATCTTATTTCTGCATATCTTCTTTCCTAGTGGGTATTAACAACGCATACGAAAAGGGAATGGTAATTTACATCCTGTGCATCTCTGCTGCCATGTTTCCTCCCAAATGATCCCTAACAACATTATATTATTACAAATAGATTGTAAACTAAACAGTATTGCAGGAATCACTTTACCCAGTACGGAAATGCAGCTACCTCTGGAGTGAAAAGTAACATCTGTTGAACAAAATGCCCCAACTCTTTATAATGCTTTAGGAGAGACAGGGAAGAATAGTTTGTTCAAATGATATTACATGAGGAATTTAGGATGGCAAAGTGTAATTATTGAAATAGAAATGTAACTAGAACAATGGAGCAAAGTTTTCTACTCTTGGGAAAAGGGCCAGGAGATGGTTAATAATGACATTTGGCCAGTATTTCAGTTTTGTCTCATCAGAAGACTTGGAAAGAAACAGAGAGTTGATTTCTTGATTCAGAGGTCCCAAGTTCCAAAATACCATGCAACAAAGATAAGAATAATCGATTTTAAATTGTTCTGCTAATAATGAGTGAAGACTGAAGTGCAATAAGGTCAGTCTCTTAAACATCTCAGTTCAGAAAAATCTACTTTTCTATTCGAGCATAGGGTTCAGCTCGGCAGCATGGCATGGAAATACTAAATAAAATGATGTAGGAAATATGATGCTATTTAGAGGAAACATTGTAAATTATAAACAGATTAAATATTTAGCTGACAGAGAACATTTTCAGGGTTAACTTCAAACTTAGTGTGGCATTTTGCCAGTCTGTCTAATGCTTTCTTAGCAATGTTAGGTTCAGCTGACACATCGCTCTCACTAGAGTTGGAGTATCATTTGAAATTAACACTGGAGATATAACTGAGTTTCATTATACTTTTTAAAAAAACCTGGCAACAAAGACACTGCAGATGTAGCAATTGCTAGCAATTTTCATTGATAATACAGTAAAAAAAAATCAGCTGAGCACCTGAAACAGCATAGATGTTCTTTAACTGGAAACATTGCATTTGCAGATTTATACATGGAACACACATAGTCTGTTCCAAAAAAATTGATCAACTTTGCTCAGCTCTGTATTTGTGCCCATTTTTTTTGTCTAAAGTTTAAATGACACATCATTGGAAACAAATCATGAAAATCAGGGGCATTTTCCAAGAACAAATTCACACTTGTGACATATGAACTCTTTTGATTTATTTAAATCCTCTTAAACAACAAAATGGTATATCTGATGTGCACACATGCTGTGCAGCATATGGAATTCAGTTTTCATGCTGGCTACTTCCCTTTAGCTATACCTACACTGCACTGCTTTTCTGGAAAAAGCTACTCAAATTATGAACCACAGTTTATGTAGCTTTTTCCTCTTCTTTTTTTGGAAGAGGTTTTTCTGACATTTGGCCCATCTACACTGGGCCAAATGTCGGAAAAAAAACTCTTTTTCAGAACATCCTTTCTTCCTTGTAAAATGAGGTTTACAGGGATGCCGAAAAAGTGCATCTGCTCTTCCAAAAAAAATTCAGAAGAACAGACATGTTCCTTTGAAATCAACACGAATTCTGCCCATGTTAAGACAGCAGAACTAGACCATATCTTAGATGACAGGAACATATAGGAATATACACATTTAAATTGTATATATTCATGTAAGTACTGTACTTGCACTTTTTATATGCACATATAATTGCATCATATTCACAATAAGGTGATAGGAATAGAGAAACACATTTAAATTGTGTATACTCGTACTTCTTTTTATATGCACATATAATTACACCATATTCACAATGAGGGGAGAATACACCTCATAACATTTTAATGGTTTTTGTAGGGCAGCAATTTTATAACTATATAAGAGAAAAATCAGACGGTGGTTTAAAACTAATCTGTCAGTGGGGAAGGATGATTTTCGTCAGATGAAGGAAAAGATTAAATTAGATTTGATTAGTTTAGACTCTACTTGAGTAGACTCTCTACATTGAGAATCACTAACTATGATGTCAAGCTCAAATCTTTGCCTATGTTTTTTATTCTCTATTGTGGCTTTGCTTTTACCTTCTGATTGAAATGTATATTATTGCATTAGTCATTTATTGTCCCATTTGAGCAACATATAAAGCAACAGTTCTTTTATTCATTTATTTAAATACAAATGTTAGTAGTGTGAATGTAACATTTGAATGGAATTTTAAAAGGCATTTAGACATCTAAAGTTGCATATAAACACCTAGTGGGTTTGTGTAGACAGTGCCTAAAGCTGAGTTAAGTTATTTCAACTTCAGCTATGCAATTAATGTAGCTGATGTTGCTTATCTTAATTTGACTTTAGCGCGCAGGGTAGACATATCCTAAGTATCTATCAACACCTTTAGGCTAAATACATTTGAAAAGTCTGTCCCTCAATCACTTTTGGAGAATTTTATACTGGATATCCAAATCCTGTGGGTGCTAATAAAAATCTAAGTCTTAAAGTCTAAATTCAGGCCACACAAACTTTTCTTTGAATGAAGAGATAAGAAATTGTATATGAAATGGCAGGATGTGTACACATGGAAGCTAGATTGCAAATATTCCGATAGGAATTCATATGGCATCCATGTCTTTTATCATATCAAGGGATGCTAAGTACAGCTATGCAGCTACTAATGACTGTATGAATTCTAAAGCTACAGATTGACCTCAGTAAATGCTAGATATACATTTTGTGTAGAAGGGAATATTTTTAAATCCACAAGAAAAAAATGTAGCATAAACAGAATTGCCAGTGAAGATAAATAGTCTTTGATAAACTTACAGTTCTAAATTCCCCTTGCATTTGTTTCTTTGAGGATAAGGTTGCTATTTCTCACAGAGGGTTTTATATTTCTGTCTTGCAAAAAAAAAATAGTGCTTCTGCTAAGGTCTGCCTTGCAATTACTCTCTATTGCTCTTGTTGCCTCTCCCATTATACCTGCACTGTGAGCCTCTCTAGAAGGCAGAAAACAATGTTTCTCAAGAATAAAATGTGAACTGAATGAGTTTTCAATTGGACTGTGCTAGACTAGTACCCATGTGTTAAACCTACATAACCTTGTTCAATATGATGGGATTAGACTGCCATTTAGAAACTATTATGTTAGTTCACATAGGGTGTGTCTAGACTACAGGGTTTTGTCGACAAAGCTATACCTGGGTCTACACTACTGCTGAGTTATGTTGACATAACGTCGACAGAACTTGGCAGTTTTGTTGATGGCGATAAACCTCATTCAAAGAGGAATAACACCTTTTTGTTGACAGAGTTCTGTCGACAGAAGGCATTATTGCATCTACACTGTCCTTTGCATCTACACTCTCATGTCGACAAAGCACCTTGCTTTGTCGACAGAACTGGATGTAGTCTAGATGCTCTTTGTAGACAGAAGCTTTGTCGACAGTATCTGTCAACAGAGTCTCTATTGACAAAAGTCTGTAGTCTAGATGTACCCATACAGTGATTTGATTTGAAAATCTTATATCGGGGTCTTTCTTAGAAGTCCCTCTTCCATATGTATAGTCCAATTGCCCCAGGTGCTGAATGCTTTTTTAGGCTACATCTACACTATAGCGTAGATCAACACTCTGAGATTAATCCACCAGTGGTCGTTTTAGTGGGTCTAGGTAAGACCTGCCAAAATGACCACATATTCCTCTCTGGTGTTACTCTACCCCAAATGATAATGGTAAGGGAAGTTGATAGGAGAGTTTCTCTCATCAACCTCCCACAATATAGAAACTGTGGTAACTTGACCTGAGGTATGTTGACCCGAGATATGTTTTTCACATAGCTAGAGTTGTGTAGGTTAAGTTGACTTTTGTTGTAGTGTAGATGTAGTGTTAGATATGTTAAATATTATAATCTCCCATTAATGTCAACAGTGTTCTTTGTATATAAATTGCATCTAAAATCATTTCATAGAATCAGTTTTAGATCATGCTTAACATGTTTAGTACAGAAAAACTCTATTGGTCTAACTTAACAAACAATGAATAGCCTAGCAATACCTTAAAGACTAACAAAACATGTGGATGGTGTCATGAGTTTTTGTGGGTACAACCCACTTCTTCAGATGAATGGAGTATTAAAAGTCCAGGTCCAAAATAAATAGGGGATTGTGGTCAGGGGGTGGGGGGCGGAAGGGAAAATAGTGAATTAGAGGGTTCCTGTTACATGTCACAAGTACCCATTGTTTGTTTTTTTAAGTCATTAGTATGTGGAAGGTAGTGTGCTAGCCAGGTAATGTCTTTATTCATACATTTGTGGTGGGTACCAAACCTGTAAATGAAGTTAAATTCCAACACTTCCCTATGTATTTGGCTTGCGGAATTGGCCTGAAACAACACCGTGTCTTTGAGATCCATTAATGAGTGCCTGGGCAGGTTAAAGTGTTCTCCAGCAGGTTTCTCTGTGTTGCCTTTTTGGATATCTGATTTGTGTCCATTACTTCTTTCCCGTAGAGACTGTCCAGTTTGGCCAATATACATGGCAGTGGGGCATTGCTGGCATAGATCACATTAGTGGATGTGCAGTTAAATGAGCTGCTGATATGGTTGGGTCCAGTGATGAAATCGCTTGTGTAGATGTGTGGGCAGAATTGGCACCGTGGCACCGTGGCTGATTGCAGGGGTGTGTTCCTGGATGACTATGATGGAGGTGTCCTGCATGGTACTGGAAAGAATTTGTTTGTGATTGGGGGGTTGTCTGCAAGTGAGGATTGACCTTTCCCCCAAGGCCAGTGAGACTGAGGAGTCATTTCCCAGGATAGGTTGTAGATTGTTCATAATGTATTGGAGGGGTTTACGTTGTGGGCTGTAGGTGATGAGAAGTGGAATTCTGTTGTTTTCTCTTCAAACCTCTCCTATTTATTTTGGAACTGGACTTTTAATACTCCATTCATCTGAAGAAGTGGGTTGTACCCACAAAAGCTCATGATACCATCTACATGTTTTGTTAGTCTTTAAGGTGCTGCTAGACTATTAGTCATTTTTCTAAGTTTTTCCAGTTACAGACTAACTCATCTAATTGAATCTATTGGCCTGGTTAACTGACATTTAAAAGCAGATGGAGATAGCTAGGTACACTCATTCATTTAATAGTAGACTCATTCATTTAATTAAATGAACCTCTTAAGACTGAAAAATGTTTCAGGATTCCACTTACAAGCATGCAAAATTGACATGTTCTTCCACTACCCTCCTTCTCTCCTCCCCAATCATTCCAAGTATGTCTACAGTGCAGAGGTTTTTTTTTTGAAAAACAGCTGTTTTTCTGAAAATTTTCACTTATGTCCACACTGCAATCACATTCTTTTGGAAAAAAAAATGGAAAGAACAGAGATATTTTTCTGGCATGGGTAAACCTCTTTCTAGGAGGAAGAAGCCTTTTTCTGAAAGAGTTCTTACGGAAAAAGGCATGTGTGGACAGGGAAGAGGAAGTTCTTTCAAAAGAAGACGACCCTAGTGGCCACTCTGTCCATAATAATCACAGTTTAAATGTGATATAGTATCCATTCAGTGTGGTTGCTATCTTTCGAAAAAGCAGACAACTTTTTCGATGCACTTTTGCAGTGTGGACACTCTCTTTAGGAAGAAATTTTTTCGGAAGATCTCTTCTGGAAAAGCTTCTTCTGAAAGAAGCCTGCAGTCTAGACATAGCTGTAAAGTTACTCCCCTAAACTTTGTCTGTATGAAAAGCCAAAACAAATGCCATTCAGAGTGCATTGTGAAGCTCTTCATTATATGATAGTCCCTTGCTTACATACTTTGTTTTGCTGTGAGATTAACAGAACAATTTAATCTACGCTGTCTACCGTTTAGGTAGATATTACTGGTTGAATTTTGTTATTTTAGAAAGGGATGAAGACTTCTTAATTTTCCATTCTGAGTGTCCATCACAGAAATGATTGACTTAGCCAACTGGGCTGTTCACTTGATTCTGAAATGTATAAAACTTGTGCACATACTTTAAAATGTATATGGCATCCTGCACGACTTTACAAAATCAAACATAAGCTTTTCAAAACAGACAAATAAATAAAAAATAGATTTAGGATAAACTTTTCAAAAGTTCCTGATTGACTCAGATTGCATCTTACTAAATGGGTCTTTGCCCATGAAAGCTTATGCTCCAACACTTCAGTTAGTCTATAAGGTGCCACAGGACTCCTCGCCGCTTTTGATTGACTTAGGAACCTAAGTTACATTTTCAAGAATGAGTTAGCCCAATGTTTTGACAATATTATCTCTACACAATATTGTCAAAATCCAAAAAGTTTTCTTTCTTTCTCAACACTCATTTCAATCAGTCATACTTCTTGAGAATACTTTTGTGAGATGTGTACAACACTAAATTAACTCTGAACAGATAACCAGGAATTCAGAAGGCCATTTTAATTTCTAAATAATGTTACCTTGTATATTGTATACACTAGGAGATTTTGCTCAGAGTCCTGCCAAAACTCAAATTTCAAATGAATCCTTTCAAATAGCATGAGGTTCCAAGAGGCATTATGTTTTTTATGGAAAATATAGTGTTGTTGAAGTATATTTTGTGGCTTTGTAAAAAATGAAGTGCCAATCAGAAGACTTCATGGATGTTATCTGGCCTAAAACTTTAATAACAGGTGTTCCTTGCAGACTTTCAATAGCTAGATTCTGACACAGCTGGCAGCTTTGGCTTTTTACAGCATTTAAATTTGGCTTTCATAGTAACGGAGTAGAGCACACCATCCTAGCATGATAGAATAGTTACAATAGAAAGAGCATCCTTATTTCAGTAATTGGATATCTAGCACTTATTCAGATAAAATAGCAGGCATCCAGTCTAAATATGCTAAGCAGATAAGAAAGTGAACTACAGGACACAATAGTGGCTTACTGAAATCTTCTGACAAACCCTATTTTATTTTTCTCCCTGAATAAATCCATGCAGTAACCCCCTCTGTAATCATTTATTCATGCAATCCTATTGTCTGTTATCCAAACATTAATTACTACTCATTAAGTCACTGTAAACAGTGAAAATTTAAAAAAAAAAGATTTAAAAAAAGACATCAGGACTTTCACTGAGAAATTTCTATTTAACGTGGGTTTAGTTTACTTAGAGCATGCCTCATTCAAGCATATTATAGGGCTGATAGGCCCATTATTAAGGTTGCCTGATGCTATTATAAGGCTTTGTTTTCAGTTTCTTATAACTTTTTAGCCAAACTTTTACAATTTGAGCTGAAATATATCTTCTCAACATCTACCTCAGTTTGAATTATTTGGGAAGATCTTTGCCAAAACAGTTTTGCTGATTCTGAAAATGAGTCTACATGCTTTTAAATAGGCCACTACCTGTGACTTTGGGTATCTAATTAATGTTTAAAATCTGACCTTATGTGTCACTTTTGAAAATGAGAATTAAGTACTTTTGAAAATCCTAACTAAGGGTATGCTTTGGAAACCAAAATGGAGTGGTTTTCTTATAAAATTCTTAGTCTGTCAATTTTCATTGTTTCCATGGGTGGGGCCTCACATCAGAATTGGGTTTTTAGGAAAAACAAGAAGAGGTTGGAGGCAGGACTGTATTAGGAAATCAATCCATGAAGTGAATGCATGTAAGGCAGCAGGAAAAAGGGAGCATTGAGAAGAAATAAAGGCTATGTCAACACTGGCATTTGATTAACAAAGTTTTTGTCATTCATGGGTTCTTAACCTGAATGATATAAGTTTTACGAAAGCAAGTGCAAGTGTGAAGGCTGCTAATGAATCAATGAATGGCCATATAGCATTTCTGTGATTAGAGAGGTTTTTTTGGTGTGTTAAGAATTATTATCAGTATTAATATCCACGTTTTTGTGTACCCAAGAAACTTATTTTTTAATAAGTTGAATATATGTCCTGAGATTTAATTGCCACCTATATTTATTGTAACAGAAATGTTGTTGTTGACCATGATTCTTTTGAAATGACAGAAAAAAAGAGTTCATTTCAAACCTAAAGTATAAACTTTTACTTTTTCTTTTGCTCAGGCCCCTACTCTGTCATACATAAATCAGTGGAATATGAAAGAACTAGTAAAAGTGACTGTATCCTTCTGGGGCTGTAATTTGGCTCCATGAATTATTAATTATTCAACCAGTATAGCATCAGCTCTTCAGAACTCAATATAAATGTAAAAGGCTCACCTTATCAGTCATAATCTAAGAAGCAGCAGTAATGTAATTCTTACCATTTAGCACTTTGTGGTATGTTGAAAAGGAATAGGATATTAGACCATTTAAACTTTTTGAAATGTAACACAAATTAAGGAAGTATTTTTCTTACCTCTGTGAAATACTGTAAAAAGAGAAGAATGAGCATGGATTTCTCAAGGTTTTTGGACTTGTTCAAGTGATGAAGCTGTTTCATTTGTGAGAGAGTCTGTGGTTGAAGGAAATTATCTGAAAATAAAGAGTTGATACTGCTTGTAGCCACAGCACTGGTAAGACAAAAAGAGAAAAATATATATTAAGTCTTGAAATTAGGATAAAGCGAATGAGAGTACAAAGACATCTGACACTGTAAGTAAAATTTTCCTCTAGAAGAAATATAGTTATCTTCGTTTTTACATACAATATTAGAAGCATGTGCTGTCCTTAATTTTGTTCATTGTTACTTAATAGAGGTTTAAAATATGGTCGTTCTTGTATATATCATCCATGTAATATTTAAGCAGTCTCAGAAGAAATTAGAATTTAAAACCCTTCATTCTTTCTTATAAAATTATATTTGCATAGGACACTTACAGATGTATCAAAATCTTGTCCTTTTTAAACATAACCTACCTTTGATAGTGTCAGTCTGAGTGAAATAGCTAATAATAAATTCTCAGCTTCAACATTTAACGTGGATTTGGGTAAGATGTAAATATGCCATTTTTTATATTGTCAGGTGAGAACTAACATTTTATTCAAAAATTTAAATGTTTTGTAAATATTTTTTCTTCACATATGAAGGATAATTTGTTATAAATAAACAACTAAAGAGATTTTCACATGTAAAATATTATAGTATTGCCTCGTTTTAAAATATGTTTTAATTTTAATAGAATATAGAAATGGAATTAATGAAAAATTGGATCTTTTTTTAGTACCTACAACTCTTTAATCACCATAGCAGTATAAAATGTACATATGGCGACATTATAGTCAAATTCTAATGTGAAATTTTAACAGGGACAGCTGAAAGAATATAGCACATTTTATAGTTAGTACCATTTGTACCTTATTTTAAAAAAATGCTTCCATCTGTTGACTCAAGCAATTCAGACATTATTAAAGGAGTAGTTCAGGGTGGTGAAGAAAGTGCATATAAAATTGTTTCTCAGAAAATTAATTACTCTATACAAGATTTCAAAGGAAATAAGCAAGCTCCTACACTAATTATGGATTTTTCCGTGATTACATAGAATGGTGAATCATTTGGTACATGATACCATACTGGGAGGAAAAAATAGAAAATAATTTTTTAATCTTGTTAATTTTTTCTGACTTACTGTTATCCTCCAACTGTTTCTGAGAGTGTAGTGCCTGAAAAAAGAACTGATTTCCTGCCGGGAAATATAAGAACATTATTAATATCCATATTGCTAAAATATCTCTATTAAAAAGATATTTTTTCAACATAAGCAAACCTGCTGACTTGATCTAGGTATCACAGAATTTGGTTTACCATCTGCAATCCCTAAAGCCCTGTCAGGTGCCTTGCTGCAATTTAGTATCATCTTAGAAGTGCCCCCTTCAGAAAATACTTCTTTCTGGAGTTCCATTTTCGTGCTGGAAATGTTAAATCAACCATTCCTTTACATTATTCCTAGAACTACTGCCATTGTTTCATCATGGCAAGTTTAAGAGAGAGAGAAAGCCCTGCAAGTATAGGCAGCTGGTCTTTTATAGCTCTGCATCTATAATAATTAAAGTTGTTCTGTAAAGTATCCATGTTTGGACCACATGCAAGCAAATAAACATGGATGACATACACATGCTACAATAATTACACATGCAATTTACAAAATAGAACAGTGAATGTCTTACATCAGACATAACCATTGCATTAAATCAGCAGTTCTCAACTTTTCAGTGCTAAGAGTCCCCTTTACCTTAAAAGGACACCTACTCCCATTTAATCTGGACTTAGATGAGACCCCTCTGTGATTTTGCAACCTTGGAAGGGCAGAATAGTTGTGGCTCCTAGCATTTGTACATGAGCATCTAGTCTGAGGATCCCTGTCTTCCAGAGCTTTAGTTGCAAGCAGTCTGTAGATTTGGTGGACATATCTATATCGGTTTAGGCTTAGGTCATGTTTTCAACACCCAAGTGAAGAATGACTGCATTAGTTCTTTCATAATTGATCTTTACAGCACCCCATGTGTGATCCTTATACGTTTGTTCATGTGGAGCATATTCCTTCCGTAGAGTTAATCTGTGTGCAACCTGTTCTAACTGAAATCAAATCTGTCCCGTTTACTTCCATAGGAGTTGCTTTCATTTATGTCAGGGCTGACTTTGAATGTCAGTTACCACTGTGGTTGGAAGAAGATTAAATTAGTCCTTTGTCCATGCATACTATGAAATGCTGCCTGCGGAATTGTGGAAGAAGTTCTGATGTTTGCTTTGCTCAGGCTGTGAAGCAGAAGGTTTTTCTTTCATTACTAACTCACCACATAATTGTGCTGTGGTGAGGCACAACCTGTTAAAATAACTACTGCATTTTATTTCCGCTATAGGCAGTGGAAAAGGGTGTTTCATTAATTATAAAATCTTTCTAGGCAAGGTGCATTTGTATGCAGGGTGCTGAATAATTTAATGTGGCAAAGGTAATTAGGAATGATTTCTTCATGGAGTTAAACTTTTTTTATTATATCAATTTCCACTATGTTAAAAAGTCTTGAGGGGCATACAATGTGTGATCAGAATATTGTGTCCTAAACAGCAGACCAGTTCTTCAGCTACTTCCAAATTAGCAGGTCTCACTTGTTCACTTGCAGCTTATATCTCCCATTAGCCATTCCGAACACCTTCACATTTATATCAAAGTCAGATCAAGGAAATCAAAATGTTATAGGAGCAGATCACTTTTTTCTTTTCATAGAATCATAGAATAATAGGACTGGAAGGGACCTCAAGAGGTCATCGAGTCCAGCCCCCCGCCCTCAAGGCAGGTCCAAGCTCCGTCTACACCATCCCTGACAGATGTCTATCTAACCTGTTCTTAAATATCTCCAGAGAGGGAGATTCCACCAATGTATTTTGGTATATACTTTCATTCCCTGTCTTTGATTCTATTCCTGGTGAAACAAAAATACCTGCATGGTATCGCTGTTTCCACTGTTTTATATCTAAGTGCGGTTGCATGCCTACAGCCATTTCACAATGCTTGTACAGGCATGAAGCAGGCTAGCCAGAGCACTTCAAGAGGGTCTGTTTCATGCCTGACATAATTCTGCAGCCATCACACTACTCTGAGTATGAAAGCATGAAACTATCCTGCTACAGCACCCAAAAAAGTCCTTCTTCATACCTCTCTGAATTCAGCTCCTATATTTCCCTTGTGTATCTGCAGTACTGTATCTCCAATATCCCTGAAGATGAAAAGAGAGGCCAGAGTGTTGCTATGATTGGATCTCATTCACTCTTACTCAGAATGATAGAAGGTTCCTTCTGTCAGGCAGTTCTATACTGTGGGAAAAACCCTGCTCTTATTGACTCACTTGAGTAAACCTGGTGAGTTGGGTATACTCACTCAGGGTGAAAACTAAGGCCAAATTTGGCTTTTAGACTAGAGGAGCATTTCAAATTCTTCTTCGTGCTTTAGGTACCTGGGTTAGTGGATCACATAATATTATTAGTATTTGCGTGGGCAAAGTTAGACATCCAGGGTGTGTTACAGATGCAAGAAGAAATTAAATTGCTGTATTTTAAAAGACAGTTTCAGTGGGTTCTCTTAGATGCTTTTGGGATCTTTTAAGCCCAGACTAAATCCCATTTTCAAAACACATTATAATTTAGAGTAATAGATTCCAAGGCCAGAAAGGGACCTTTATGATCATCTAATTTGATCTCCTATATAACACATGCCATGGAATTCTCCCCCCCCCCCAAATTCCTAGCATATATCTTTTAGAAAAACATTCCGTCTTTATTTCAAAACGGTCCATTATAGAGAATCCACCCTGTCCTTGGTAAATTGTTCCAGTGGTTAACTTCCTTCAATGTAAAAAATGTACACTGTGTTTCCATTCTGAATTTATCTTGCTGTGACTTCTAGCCTTTGGATCATGTTGCACCTTTCTCTGCTGTATGGAAGCACCTTAAATACTAGCTCTTCCTGTAGATCCTTTTAGACTTTAATGAATCCCTTAATCTTAATCTTCTCTTTTTTAAGCTACATAAGTTGAGCTCTTTGACTCTATCAATGTATGGAAGATTTTCTAACCCTTTAATCATTCTCGGGACCTTCTCTGAACCATTACCAGTGTACCAACGTCCTTGTTGAATTGGATGAGTTCCAGAATTGGACACAAGCAGCTGTCACACTACTGACAAATACAGAGGTACTCTACTCCTACTCAAGATTCCCCTGTTTACTGGTATTCCTGGTAATTCCTCCTCAGATGCAACTTGAGATTCACATGTTGTGCATCCCAGATTTGCAGTAGCTTGTTTGGCCACAGTGTCACATTGAGAGTTCATGTCCTGCTGATTGTCCACTGTGACCCCAAAATCTTCTTGAGAGTCACTGCTTCCTAGGAGAGAGGTCCCCCATTCTGTAAGTATCACATAGATTCTTTGTCCCTTGTCAAAGAGGGGTGGGATAGCTCAGTGGTTTGAGCATTGGACTGCTAAACCCAGGATTGTGAGTTCAGTCCACTGGGGCCATTTAGGGGTCCGGGGCAAATCTGTCAGGGATGGTACTTGGTCCTGCTGTAAAGGCAGGGGACTGGACTCAACTGGATGACCTTTCAAGGCCCCTTCCAGTTCTATGAGATAGGTATATCTCCATATTATTATTATTATATATGTAGCCATAGTAAAATGCATATTCTCTGTGCCAAGTTCACTAGCTCATGCCAAATCAGTGACGTGTTCTCTTCATTATTTACCACTTCCGCGATTCTTCTGTCATCTGCCATCTTTACCAGGGATGATTTTATCTTTTCTTCCACATTATTTAACATAATACAAATGTTAAATAGCACAGGGACAAAAACTGAGTCCTATGCGACTGGGAAGAAACCCATGCAATGGTGATTTCCTATTCAGTTACATTCTTGAGACCTATCACTTAGCCAATTTTTAATCCACGTTATGTGTGCCATGTTAATTTCATATCATTCTAGTTTTAAATAAAAATATCAGGTGGCTCCAAGTAAAATTCCTTAAAGAAGCTTAACTATATTACGTCTGCTCTACTACCATTACCGACCGTCTTAGATAATCCCATAACGAAAATCAGGTTAGTGAGATAGAGTCTATTTTCCATAGACACATGTTGATTCGCATTAATTACATTACCTTCCTTTAATTTTTTGTTTATCAAATGCTGTATCAACTGTTCCCATTATCTTCCCTCGGACTGATATCAGGCTGACATGCCTATTACCTATGTTACCCAATTTCCCCTTTTTAAAAATGGGCACAGTATTAGCTTTCTTCCAGTCTTCTGGAACTCCCCCCTGCTCATTGAAAACCAACATTAACCAATCCTTTAAGCTCCCATGTATAAAATTTAAAAATATCTACCTTTAGAAGCTTCTGTTTCACATCCTCCGGATACCAGTGGAAAGGAAAGTTAGCCATAATCATCACCGTATGATGAGAATATGTAATTTGCTTTTCTTCCAAATTCATATCAACACACACACAGTTTCATTAAATGTGACTCTCAAAATGTACAACATAGAGTGTAACTTCTGTTTTCAACAGCTAGGCATTATTGCTTGATCAACTACACTTCTCTTCTTGAATATCTGTATATATTAATAAAATATTGTGTAGGTGGTTCAAAACAGATTTCCCCTAGCTTTCTCCTCCTCGGTCCTCTTAAAGCGGAGGTGGGGAACCTTCTTTGGATTGGGGGCTGCTAACACACAGAAACATCTGTTGGGGGTTGCACAAAAATGAGAAGCAAAAAAAAACCCTGCCTCATGGATGTGGGAGGTGGGGCCAAAAATGAGGGGTTCAGTGTATGGGAGGGACTGCTGGGAAGCAAGCGTAGGGTCTAGATGGGAGGGAGGGTGCAGAAGTGGGTTGAGGATTGGTTATCTGGCAGGGCAGTAGAATAAAGCAGCAGGCTGAGGGTGGGAGAGCTGAGTGGAAGATAGGGTGCAGGCCAATCAGAGAGGCAGGAAAAAACCTCTAGGCACTGCTTTATTGCACTGCTATTTCCCCAGCCGGGGGGAAGAGGCCACCTGATACCGGCTTGCCTGACTCTGTCCTGTAAGGGTCGGAGCTTCTTTCCCCCTGCAGCAGAGAGCTGCGGCTGGTATTCCAGCCCTGTGGGTAGTTCTAATAGTTCACTAATTCTGGGAGGGAGGGGAGCCCTGAACATCAGGGGCTGAATCCAGAGAAGATGGGGGCCAGATCAAGCCCCGGGCTGTAGGTTCCCTACTGCTGTCTCATAGGTAAAATGCACCTGCCTGGATCGTTCCTTTTCCTGGATTCAGCCACACCATCGCAGAAAGCTCAGGAGATTTAATGTTTGAATCCCACAAAAGCAATTTTGTAAGGCTGCAAAATGGTAGCTAGATTTCCAGTTTTTCTCAGAGGAGACCGACTTTGAATTTAAAGTATGTTAGAACTCCTCTTAGGGCAAAGAACATCTGCTAGGCTGTAATCTAATAAGACAAAATCAGCTGAAGATGAGGACTTTGACATGTATATTGCTTGTAACTGCACCTGAGTGACTCTGGCATCTTTTATACATATTGTGGAAAGGGACAGGCACACATGGCTATCGGAATAGCAGGAGGACCAGCCACTCTTTTGATCACTCTTCTGTCTGAACCAAATCCCCTAGTGAACTGTAGGAATGGTTTCAAGGATTAATGTGATTTGTAGCCTCTATTATTATCTGCCCGTAAATATAATGGTGTCTAGTGGTTTATGCCCACCCCATTACGTGGCATTGACCTGTACATTTTCGAGGGTCCCAGTATATATGCATATGTGCACGTGTGTCTATAAAAGAACCTAGGGGATCTTGATAGAAAGGAAGTGATCTTGGGAATAAGTGATGCTTGGGAGACAATCCCATCATTTTATCTATAAGGGCTCAGGGCCAGCAGCCTCACAGAGGAGGCTCAGCTCAGTTCTCACCCAGTCAACTGGAGATGAGCTGGGAGAAGGGGATTAGTATAAATGCAGCCCCTACCTCTTTGCAGGATGTAGACATCAGCAGAAAGCTGGCCCATTGAGTGCTCTGAGGACTAATTTGGAAAAGGGGTCAGCTGAGGGTAAATCCCAGCTGCTAGCTAATTCACAAGAAGGTGAGTTAGGGATTCCTGTTTAAGAAAGACCATTCTGAGCACAAGCCCAACTCAAAGGGGACTGGGAAGGTTTCTGGAACTGAGATGAGAGCTGACCCAAGACCAAGAGAATGAGAGGCCCATGTCCAGAGAAGGATAAAATGTTTTGTAGTGCTTAGCTTTGTTTGTAGTGCTAGAGTTCTAGTGAGGGGCCACAGAGAAGCAAAAGAAGAATGTAATTTGGTTTGACTTGGTAGGACTTTGCTGCCAGCTCAGGGGAAGCTGGGTGAATGATGCTAGCTGGAGAAAGCCAGCCTTGGTCTGACCATAATGCCTGGACTTGGATACCCCAGAGGGGAATGAATTACCTGGCTGTAGGGCTAAACCACAGAAGACACAGATAGAGACGGTCAACGGGAGGTAACCAAAGGTAAGGCACAGCAGCCCATATCCAGCCAGGGAGCAGCTTCTGTGCAGATGAGGCTTGGTCTGAGGTGGGACCCTATCAAACATAGGTTCTTCAAACTTGGAGGGCCAATTTCTCCTCCAAGACCTGAGTTTCAGATCCCTGAAACTTAAAGTAATTTATAGTCTAGAGGAATCAATAGAAGTATCACCTGACCATGTCTTACTAAATGATTTCCCTGCCATTGAGGGGACTCAGACATTGATTCAACTTGGTCTTTTTGTTCTCTGTCTGTGCTACACTATAGTTTAGTCTCCATGATGCTGTGATACTTTTCTCTAATTCTTCTTGTTGATCTTGATGAGGGGATCTGGCAAGGGAAGGGGGATGTTTATTGGCCTGTCATAGCAAGGAGGTTGTCATAGTGAGATGACATGGTTGTCCCTTCTAGCCCAAGAATCTAGGAATCTATTAACAGATCCTGGCCTTAAAATCTAGGAATTTAATTCTATAGAAATTGCCAGTTTTCAGTTATTGCTCTAAATATGTTATTCCTCAAAGAAATATTTTCCTTGTTTGTGATGACAACTGTATCAGAGGGTATCAAAATTCAGAAAGAAAGAACATTGGGTTTTCTTTAATTAATAAATGGTTCTTATGATGATACTTGGGAAAGGTGGGCCTGAAAAATTTAGTGAGCACAAATTACAAATTGACTTTGGAAAGAATAATTTATACCATCAGGGCTTTTTAGATATATAACCCATAGAGAGATAAAGCAGTGTTTATGCATCCCTGAACCAGACATCTGAATGCAAATTCAAAAATACCTGAATAAATTTGTAATAGTCTGGGGTACTGTGCATGCAGAAGACCAAAGGGTCTATCATATTCATCCAAGAATACAGCTGTCTTTATTAATGAAAAGTTTCAACACTGAGAACTAATTTAGTGAACTGTTCATAACCCATGCATAAGACAGAAAGCAGAGGTGGTCCCCACATAAAAGCTGAAGCTGGTGCAGTTTTGGCATGTCCTACGCCCAATTCTCAGCTGTTGGATGCCACTTCATTTCAGTTTTCCTTCGCCCTGGGTGCTGTTACAGTGGTAATCAAGGAGAGAGTGCCAAGCTGGACTCTACATCTCAGGGAACAGGATTGAATTTCAAACTGAGGGGAGTGGGTATTGCTGTTTATTTTTCTACTATGTTAAATTATTTGCCTTGCTGGTTATAAATATTACACTTGAAGAGACCTTGCTGACTGTGAATGTTTTCATTCTGCTGAGACATTCCTTTAGAGTACAGCAACCTAAACCGTGAAATACCACAATCCCCACAACAGAAGATTGCAACTGCAATGTACAAATGTGTAAAGCACGTACCCAAACATTCAGACCCAAGTTTTCCCAAAGCCTTATTTGGAAAGGGGCAGAATAGCTATTCTCATAATCTCCCTATTGATCTTCTGCTTCTCCATCTGACAGCGCTCGGAGCACACATACATTCAGCAAGTCCTAATAATATATGTATTTTTAAGGTCTTGTTCTACCAAGGTCCCAGAGCTACCGTTGCCCTTGCTCACTGCTTTCTAACCTGTGTTGAAAGTTATTTGGTCCACAATGAGAGAGAACACTCTGACCTACCTCACTCTAGACAGCAGCAACTCCCCTCCCCCCTCCCAGTTCCTATCAAGGCTGAGTTGATCCAAGTAAGGAGGAGTGAACTGTGTCATTCTGCATTTATATTACATAAATATGGATAGGGATATAAATTATATACATTGTGTTTTCTGGGCCACAATTTTAATATAAATATAAAATAATAGAAAATGGGAATAACAACTAAACTATTCCAGGATTTAAAACAGTGGAAATACCAATACTGTGAACAAGTAATCTGACGGATATGTAGCATTCCCAACAGGGAGTCCTTAATAATAATACTAGGCCATAAATAATATTCTAGAAATCCAGCTAAGTGATAAGAAATGAAGAAGGCAAGGGGAATACAAACCCATAGATTTAGGCAACTCAAGTAGATATTTACCTTCTATGCAGACTGTTCTGCAGTGAAATACATCTCTAAATGAAGACACTAAAAATAATTGTGCTTTGATGGCTTTTAGATCTCACAAATTAAATCAATTTAGAATGTCTGAGCTTTTCCCTGTACAAAATTACATAGCAGAAAACTGTCTTATTGCATGTTCCAAGATGCAGAGAGAAACATATACTTTATGTGCCTAAAAATGTTATGGAAATGCATATTGCTAGAATGGAAGTACATAAGAAAATGGATGGCTATTATCCAGCTGTAACTTCCACTATTTAAATGCAAACAAAACAGGAAAATGAAATGCAATTTTTAGTTTAATCTACTTTCATGAGTCTTCTGGGAAGCCCAGAAGTATCTGAAAAGAGCCTCTGGGACCTGCTGGGTTTAAATATGGATTTTGAAGTCTGTTCAGTAATAAGTGGTATGCTACATTTGGTCTAAAAATGAAGCTTAGCAAGTGACATCTGTGTTTAAATGAATGTACAGGAAGCACATTGGGAGCAGGGGGAGGAAAAGGGGTATGTGCCAAATTAACTGTTCACTTCAGTGATGTATTACCCTTTCTGTTGTCCAGAGTTCAGACTAAATTTATCCTTGGCCCAATCCATTCTAAAACCAACACGTTAAATATAAGTACTTCACTGTACACCCTCTGTAGATTGCTAAAGAAAAGCTATTGTGGTTGAAACAGTTAAAACACACAACAAAATGCCTTGGACATTGACCAAATGATCAGAGAGCATCCGGGGGTGGAGTGGAGGTGGAGAGAAAGGCACAGTGAAATGTGATTGAGATAAACTGTAATGAAAATGGTGTATATATTTTTTCCTGCCAATGAACTAACTTCTAAAGAAAGAGTTGTAATTACATGACATGCAAAATTATGTATCTAAATATCGAGTATGGTATAGAAACTGTGTTATAACTGTCGCAGCACAGAGCCTTTGATAGAAGACTCAGTGCTTTTCTAATCACAAATAATTTCCATTCTGAGAATGGAATAGTATGAAATAGATTTTGAAGTTAATTTTTTTTCTGTAATTTTAAGCCCTAGATTGGCCTGGGACATCTCTGCATTGATGTCCTTAGAGTTACATTTCCCTTCAGACCAATTACAAAGGTTCACAAGGTTGTTTTTATTTTCCTTGATGCTTTTTTAATGAGGCCTCCTAGTAAACAGCACACATTATGCTTTCCTGTTGTATTCCTGTCTGCCGCCTTCAAACATTTATTACTAATACTTCTGGGAAATGATTTATAAATTAAATATTAGTAAAATGTATTTTAAAAGATAGTGATAGTAGTAGTAGTACTAGAGGAATTACTTATTCTTATATTGGGGGAATCTTGCCAGCAGTTTGCTAATGGATGTGTAGAGAAAGTCACGGTTAAAGGACTATCGTGGTTTTTATGTAATAAATAGAGATAATAGACAGAGAGGATTTTTAGTGCATATATTTGGACCTGTGGTTCATTTTAATAAAATGTGTCTAAGAGAGCCAATATTTGTTTATAGCAGCTCGTAGATAATTAGCAATGAAGCTAGCATAAAGGACTAAAATGTTAATGTTACAACAGCTTAGCTTTTAAGCGATATTTGGTGTCATCCATGCAAAGATACAGATCTAGTAAAATACACTCCTTGCATGCCTGAAGCATTCTGTAGTCAGGGGAGAAAAATGTGGGCATACTTACACATGCATGTGCACACACTTATACACACACCTGTGGGAGATATTTTCACATAAGACTCTGTATTGTCTTCAGTTTGAATTTAGAGTAACAAAGTAATATTTTTGCAAGGATTCATACCTATTTTCTGATAAAACTTAATTTAATCTTTCACTCAAGAGTCCTAAAAGTAAGTCACCTACTCAAGTAGAACTCCTTGTCAGAGGATGTTGTGAAGACCAGGACTTTAACAGGGTTCATAAAAGAGCTAAATACATTCATGGAGGATAGATCCATTAATGGCTATTAGCTAGGATGAGCAGGAATAGTGTCCTAATCTCTGTTTGTCAGGAGTTGGGAATGGGTAACAGGGGTGGGATTACTTGCTGATTACAAGCAGTCCCCGACTTACGCGGATCCGACTTATGTCGGATCCGCACTTACGAACGGAGCTTTCTCGCCCCGGAAGTCGGGGCGAGAAAGCCCCGTTCGTAAGCTGCTCCGGTGCCCCTGGTCTGCTGGAGACCGTCTCCAGCAGACCAGGGGCACCGGGCGGGTTCCCGCGCTTCTGAGGCTTTGCCAGAGCAAAGCCTCGGAAGCGCGGGAACCGCTGCTGCTGCCACTTGGGTGCCGGTGCCTGTGGTCTGCTGGGGACCGTCCCCAGCAGACCACAGGCACCGGGACCCATGCGGCAGCAGCGGGCGGGTTCCTGCGCTTCTGAGGCTTTGCCAGAGCAAAGCCTCAGAAGCGCGGGAACCCCCGCTGCTGCCGCATGAGACCCGGTGCCTGTGGTCTGCTGGGGACGGTCCCCAGCAGACCACAGGCACCCGGACTGAAGCCGCAGCCGCGGGGGGGGTCCCGCGCCTCTGAGGCTTTGCCAGAGCAAAGCCTCAGAGGCGCGGGGAACCGCCGCTGCTGCCGCTTCAGTCAAAGCGGCAGCAGCGGCGGTTCCCCGCGCCTCTGAGGCTTTGCTCTGGCAAAGCCTCAGAGGCGCGGGACCCCCCCGCGGCTGCGGCTTCAGTCCGGGTGCCTGTGGTCTGCTGGGGACCGTCCCCAGCAGACCACAGGCATCCAGACTGGAGCGGCAGCAGCGGCGGTTCCCCGCGCCTCTGAGGCTTTGCTCTGGCAAAGCCTCAGAGGCGCGGGACCCCCCCGCGGCTGCGGCTTCAGTCCGGGTGCCTGTGGTCTGCTGGGGACGGTCCCCAGCAGACCACAGGCACCCTGACTGAAGCCGCAGCCGCGGGGGGTCCCGCGCCTCAGAGGCTTTGCCAGAGCAAAGCCTCAGAGGCGCGGCACTGCTCCCCGTGTCCCTGGTCTGCTGGGGGGGGGGGGGCGCAGCTAGTGTGCTCCCCCCCCCCCCAGCAGACCAGGCTTTTGTTTTGGACTCTGGGGCAGAGCAGCTGGGGCGCTGCCGATTGGTCCTGCAGCGCCCGTGGGCACTACTGGACCAACCTGGCAGCACCCCAGCTGCTCTGCCCCAGGTCCTGATTCAGCCGCTGCTGGTCAGTTTCAGCAGCGGCTGAATCAGGACGTCTGGGGCAGAGCAGATGGGGTGCTGCTGGGTTGGTCCAGTAGCACCCCAGCTGCTCTGCCCCAGGCGTCCCCAAGTCAGCTTCTGCTGAAACTGACCAGCGCTGACTACAGGAAGCCCCAGGCAGAGTTGCTCTGCCCCGGGCTTCCTGGAATCAGCTGCTGATCAGTTTCAGCAGCAGCTGACTTGGGGACGCCTGGGGTTCTTAAGTTGATTCTGTATGTAAGTCAGAACTGGCGGTCAGTTTCAGCAGTGTCTGAATCTGGACGCCAGTTCCGACTTACATACAGATTCAACTTAAGAACAAACCTACAGTCCCTATCTTGTACGTAACCCGGGGACTGTCTGTACCTGTTCTAGTCAGTTCCTCTGAGGGCACTTAGCATTGGCCACTGTTGACAGACAGGCTACTGCGCTAAATGGACCTTTGGTCTGACCCAGTTTGGCCATTCTTATGTGCAAGTGCCCTGATATTTATTATGGTGGGGCTCCTCAGCTCCAGCCATTCCCATTAATGGGAGTTGTGAGTCTTCATTATCTCTGAACAGCAAACTACAAACTTACTTAGGTGCCTAAATTTGATGTAGGTGGCACTTAAGTTTGAAAATTTGTCTTTAATTAAACTTGCTAACCGCTGCTGTATGGTAGTGGTGTTCTCCAAAGATTCCACATGTATATTATTCTCACTGCTGGCTCTTAGTGATTCAGCATGTGACTGATAGAATTCACTAGAGGGCAGCAAGATAATGAATATTCTCTAGGCTGCCTAATACCCACTACTCAGCACAATATAAATCTTAGCCCTGGAATGGGCCAACGAGGTGCTGCTTGATTGTGCTGCCTCTTTAGTCGCCAGCTCTTCTAGATTGCAGAGACTACTTGTCATACATTCTTTGCCCCCCATTCCCTGCCAGTTGGGTTTAATATGCTTGTATGCTAGAGTATGATAGAGAGAGCCAAGACAGTGCAATAGTCAGGCTTTTATTTCTTTCTCCGCAGGCACAGACCTTTCCATGAAGCACTTCCTGAAAGTAGAGTTCCCCATGTTCGTAGATATCACATTATGCATAAATGCACTATATTGCCCCCTGTAGGAAACTATCATAACACTCAGCATGCTGGTTTGATCATTCCTGGTTCACTCATTTTCTTGCCCCTTACTATTAAAGAATGCTTCCCTGTGCCAGGTCTCACATGTGTGTATGTAGCCACAAAACATGAGACCTTGAATAGTCAAGCATTCCTTAATAGCAAGGGGCAGCCACTAAAGGTACCCCTTTTTCTTTTATTCCCTACTCTTCCTTCTTGGGTTCCCCTCTTTCTGTGCCCTAGGACTAGGAATTTAGCAGTTATTTTCCATTTTCTATAAAGTATATCTCCTCCCTGACCCTCAGCTACTTTCAATAATTCAGGGTGTGATGTCACCAATTGAAGTGGTTCTCTGAGCAGGTACTGTTCTCCTAACTCATCTCAAAGCATCCTAGGATGCAACATGTCACCTCAAAATGGCCTGATCCAATACCCAATAAATAATTCTATTTATTTGAGTGACAGTTGGGTCAGGTTTACGATCGACTTGTGGAACTACTTGCCAGAAGATGTTGTAAAGACCAGGACTTTAAAAGGGTTCAAAAAGGAGCTAGATTAAATTCATGAAGGATAGGTCCATCAAAGCTTATTAGCCACGATGGGTAGAAATGGTGTCCCTAGTCTGTTTGTCAAAGGCTGGGAATGGGTGACAAAGGAGTGATCACTTGATGATTGCCTGTTCTGTTCACTCCCTCTGTGGCACCTGTCACTGGCCACTTTTGGAAGACAGGTTATTGAGCTAGGGATACATTGGGTGTGACCCACTATGGCCATTCCTGTGTTCCAGTATATATGCATGTGCGTGTGAGACAAAAAATCTGGAACCTCTGCTTTAACTCGGGGCTCACTCACCTCTCTCTTCTTCTCAGTTTTCCGTGCTCCTAGTCATGCATCAGTGGATATGTTGGGTTCTTTACTACATACTGTTCTTAAGGAAGTTCACTGTTGTACAGGAGGTTTTCTTTGCATTTTTTCGTAGAGTTTTTCTTACGTTGCTTGCAGTTTCATTCTCTAAACTCACTCTGATTCCTTCTATTTCTTCCTTTAGTTTTTACTGTAGCAAGGGGGTAAAATCAGTTTAATCAACTCTGTGACCTTAGCAGCAATATATTAAAGACACTGAGAATCTGTTAGTAGAACATTTAAAGACATACCATTCATTTACTATTTCATTAAAGGAAATTCCAGAGGGCTTTATATTGGCCTGTTCTTTCCTGTTAATTGCATTTTTTGGTTATGCATCAGAACACCTTTACCCTTGGATACAATATGCTTCTCACTGAAATAAGGTATTATACTAAAATGTAGGCACTCCAATAATGTGATATATGACTTTGACCATTTTCATCATTTATATCTTAACCAGTTCATCACATTAATTTGGCATATATACAGCTTCACTGCCCTGTGATGAAAACAGTAGCTTGGCTAGCTAATCAAGATGCAAAATGTTTAAAAGATCAAAGGGAAATATATAATATATTAGGTACTATATTCTTCTATGTGCAGAACATTATCATAACATTAATCCATTCTAAGCAAAAGGAATCACATTAAGGAGTATTAACAATGTAGATTTAACCAAATCAAGTTGCGTCCCTCAGATGTCCAAGAAAGAATAAGTAGATTGCAGGGCTGGCTCGAGCCATTTCTAGCGCCCCTGGGCAGCGGGCGTGCGACGCATGCGTGGCTCTGCCCCTGGGAGCACGGTGCATGCATGGCCCCACCCCCCGGCGCGCTGCACACCTTACAGCTGCCATCAGGCACCCCCATAGCTGATGTTACCCCGGGCAGCTTCCCAGCTAGCCCCCCCTCCTTTTATCCGGCCCTAGTAGATTGGATAGTTCAGATAAATGTGTCCTTTTTTTTAACTACAGCTATATTGAAAATGTAAAGAGGTCTATATTTAAACCAGTCTAAGAGCAGTCCTTACATTATGAAATAGAGTACAGAATGTTAAACATTTAAAGATAAAAACTGGAACAATTGTGTTACAATGCAAAACTATTTTCTTATAAAAAAATCTTTAAATTACACCATATGAGTAAAGACAATGGTATGAAATTCATATTAGTCTGCCACATCAGGGAATGAAACTAGAAAATTATATAAAATTAATCCTTTCCCCTTGGCAGTTTTAATATTGTAATCCTCTATAGTCATCCTCTCTAACCAAGTTTGAAGGGTCTATAATTCTGCTGTTTTTCATATCCTGTCTCTTATCTCATTGTATAGCTGATTTCAAAGCTGATGTTCTGTGGAGGTTAAAACAAGCATGATTCATCCCATCTATTCTCAGATGAAGATGCTATTATTAGGGGAGTAAGTGGACTAGTTTTTTTGAGATTAGCATTTCTTCTGAATTTTTTGAGTGAAAAGCAATTCATATGAAATTACCAAATGACAAATATTTTCCTTTCTCAGTAGCTGTTGAACCATGTGTATGTAAATGTGGATGTGCATGAGAGGGTTATTATATTGAAGGGGTATTTCCATTAAAAGGCCAATAGTTTATTTTTAATATGATCTGTTTAATTGAGTGGCAGGTTCTGTCAGTGTAACTCCATTGAGCTGGATGGAATTATGCCAGTGTAAAATTAGAGTAACACAGAAGTGAATTAACGGAGTTTTGACTGATTTACACTTTCAGAGGTGGGATCATAATCAGTCACCAAGACTTTATAGTCATCTAAATGTGCAGTTATCACTTTAAAATGTTCACTTGACTTTAACCTATCTTTGTTTAATTTGCTTGCTACTTATGTCCCAAAGACTTCAGAATGGTGTAGTTATTCTATTCCATTTGTTTTCACTGTGTGCTGTGTTTCTTGACACACATTCTATTGGACATCAGGATTTTCAGACTTTTCCTTATTCAGTATTATTTGGTATTTATTGCTGCATGAACACTAATTTTAATTTTACCAAAATAAGGACAGTGAAGTTTTTGTTTGCATATTATTAGTTATTATCAACTCTCACATTAACAGTGGGAATTGCAGTTTCCTTTATTTCCTGTGCATGGCATAAATAATGTTGTATGTTTATTTGGAGAAACCCATTGTTAGTTATTCATAGTTCATTGGTGATGCGAAACATTTCAGTATGTGCTTGCATTATGATTTAGAATGAATAAACTGTCTCTTAATATTTATTACAATCCATTCAAGTGCAATGAAGGGCTTCTTTTACTCTGGACAACATCAGTGGCATAATCAGGATGAGTTTCACCACACAGTTTGGCAGATCTCTATGGCTGTGTGAGAACCCAAGTCATTCAAAAGGCAGACAACATTGTGATCTCTGATTTTCATGAATTTGACCATCGATCTACTCTCATTCTGCACTTTTGGAAAATGAGAATAATGTTTAACTGAAGAGCATAAGGGCAGATTTTTCTTCTCGGGCGGGGGAACTGTTAAGGAAAAATAAATCCTATGAACTCCTTCTCGGGGAGTTTCTACCAGAGCATACAATTGTCCATGCATTTGTACCTCCCTGTCTGCTCTCCATGGAGTGGGCAGAATTTGAACTCAAAGAACCCAAAGAGGCCAGTATTGTCTGTGTACAGATGTCATGGAAACCTGCAACTCTTTTACTTCCCTGATAAAGTGAATTCTCCTAAAAGCTGCCTCAATTTCTTCTGCCATCATCCTGGCTTCCTGCCAACACACAGAGGGATGAATTAGTTTATAGACTGAGGTTGTATTAATGCTTCTGTGAACTCATTGCTGGTTTCTGGGGTGACGGATGACATGCATTGCATTCTTATTGCCATAGCCCCAAGGCATGCTCCCTCTCCACATAGATCCTTATGGAGGCCTCATTGTGGGGTGCAGTGTGAAGAGGATGATTGTGTAGAGGCAGCTGATTGCCCCTTTCCCCAATACACACCTTTTGCTTCCTAGCCAGGAATCTACTGAATTTTCATCCTCTTTGTCTAAAGGTAGATTGGACAAATCCAGGCCAGAAAACATTTCTTAGTTATCTCTTCAGCCACATTTTCTCTGTCCCAGAGGGAAAAGTGGTCTCTTTTGGTACATGAAATTCACTTTATTACTCTGTGTCTCAAATTCTCTGGAGAGTGTTTCAAATCTACACAACAGCTGTCCTGAGCAGAACTGGCCAGCACTTGCAAAGTGTCTCCGATTCTTCATTTGAATTCTTAACTACATTAATTTCAGTTGCATTTGGGTCCATTTTATATTTGCTTCTTAAAAATATTCTTATGAAGGAGGTTAATGGCAAGAATGTTCTGTGAATATTCGGTGAATATGAAACAAACATTGAATAATTCTGGAAAGCAACACTAAAATTAAGGACCATGAGTATTCATCCAGCTAATCTAATACTGAGAATTTTACACATCCAAGCAGGGAACAGAAAAATTGCACCTTACCTACAGGTGTTATCAAACTAACCAGTTCATTGTGATTAAATAATGAATACTCATAATAATTCATATTGCTTCTGAATAAACTTTGGACCACAGAGAATATTTGCTAAATGATTCCGATAGTAAATAAATATGAGAAAATTGTAAGATGACAGTTTGCAAACAAACAAATTCAGCTAATAAATTATCCGCTCTGAATAATTTTCACAGTGTGTGAAGGTTAGGCTATATCTGGCCAAAAACTAGATGGTTCTGACAGACGGCTATAAAAGCATTCTGTTGCTCCAACAACAATCAGGAATAAATCAGACTCAATACATTGGTTCCTTAATTCTAAAATAAGGAGCCATAGATGGTGTAAATTTGCAGAGTTCTACTGACTGTTAGACACACTGATTTAACTAGCTGGGGATCTTGTCCAAAAGTTTTAGAGGGTAGCACAGGAGGGACTTTAAGCCAGCCTGCATACCTTTTCTGAGATCTGCTGTTGTAGACCTGTATGAGATGTGGAGCTATAGTTCCCTCTGCTTTTGTGAGTGTGGCAGAATACTTGAGGGTCCAGCGGGCTAATATAGTTTTGCATGCCCCTCCAAAGCAAAAGGCCATTTCACACTCTGGAGAGCAATAGAGTGGAACAGTAGGCAGCACAGAGGGTATGTACCCTCTTTCAAGAGAAGGATGCAAATGAAGACATTCAAAGTTGCAAATGAAGCCGGGACTTAAATATCCCGTGCTTCATTTGCATATTGCGTTATGGTGCTATTTCGAAATAACAGATGCTGTTAAGATGCGGTTATTTTGACAGAAAACCCTTCTCTCGAAATAACCCTTATTCCTCATACAATGAGGTTTACCAGTTATTTTGAGAGAAGGGTTTTCTCTTGAAACAACCACGTCTTAACAGCATCTGTTCTTTCAAAATAATGCTATTTCGAAATAGTACCATAATGTGAATATTTAAATCCCGGCTTCATTTGCAGTTTCAAATGTCTTCATTTGCATCCGTCTCTCGAAAGAGGGTGCAAGTGTAGACATACCCTAACTCTGGTGTTACTTCTGTTATTGAAAACCAAGTTCCTTGCCTTGCAAGCCCTGAGAGCCATGAACTCCATTTGATTTCATTGTGTATTGGAGGATGTGCAATACCTTGTAGGATCAGTTACTAAGGAGAATTTCTGAAGGGTGAATGGAGACAATGATCAGCTATTTGGAGGAGAGGGGAATCAGTGGATAGTGCCATGGAACATTTGTTTTAGTTTGTTTGCTTTTTACCTTTCAGTAGTCCATTATGGCTTCTCACTACACATAACAGAATGGCCACTTAATCATACATCATGTTGTCAAATGTACTTTACCTTATCACATTTCACTCGACAGTGTTGACTTTCTTTTGGTTTCCAAATCCTTAACCCTCTCAGCGTGAAGGACCATGCCAGGAGCAAGCCTATATGTACTGGTATTGATTGTGTTGGTTTGTAAAGGCTCCTTAATGTTCCACTCAAAGCAAAGTAGAATTCTTTGAATGAAGGTAATAGCATGGATTGTGCCTCCATTATATATTACTGAAATTCATGGTTCAGATTTGTAGTAGCATGAAGTATTATGCAATTTAATTAACTTATGCTTGGACATTCTAGGCACTTAGACTATTTCTGCATTTGTCAAGATCATTAGATGTGGCATCAAAGTTTTTCAAAAGAGCAAGAATATAATCAATTTTGCAGAGAATTCAGGGGAGGTTGTAGAATTTCCATCTCTGGAGATATTTAAGAGCTGGTTAGACAGACATCTATCAGGGATGGCAGATGGTGCTGGGTCTTGTAATGAGGGCAGGGGACTAGACTCGATGACCTCTCGAGGTCCCTTCCATTTCTAGTGTTCTATGATTTTATAATTTCTTTCTGTGTTTAACAGTATTCTTAATCCAATACTGACTGAAGAGAAAAAGAAAGCCTTAAATTACCTTTGCTGGACTTACGTTAAAGCCCAAGATAGGACATAAGGATATCTGACGTCCTGTTCCCTCCTGTACCATAGAGTTTCTGTGGATGGCAAATCACTTAATCTCAGTTTTCCCATCTGTAAAACCAGAATAACGATATATATCTCACTGGGGCAGAGGTTTCAGGTGTGAAGTACAAGGATAAGAAGAGTAGTGTTCTTGCTACATTTCCTAGGTGGACAATTGGGGAAGTGGTGACATCTCTCCGGACTCAAGTTCATAAGATGTGCAGCCCTCTCTGCACACCAGAGAGTTTTGGCTAAAATCAGATAAATGCTAACCAAGCTTTTAGAGTTAGTCCATCACAAATAATTATCATCTTAAACTTACTGGTCACCTGAATGAGATTAGACATTGAGATAATGTTTACACTTGTGAGGTGGAGCTCGGAGATAGAACAGGAATGACAGTTAACCATACACAGATGTCTCAGGACAACTTCTATGAATAAAACAGGCTGGCAATAAAATCTTGTGGCAGGAGTGAAACTGACAAGTAAAAGATCCTACAGTTTGCATACAAGGCCAGATTGCAATCAGGTATGTGGGACGAGAGTGGGAGTAAGAAGCCTCCTCACCCCCTTACATGGTTAGCAGGGGGTGAATCTACACTGCAGGGCTTAACTCAAATTGTGTAGCTTATTTTGAAATTGAAACTGGGAAGATCTACACAAATTTTGAAGTAACCAAATTTTGAAGTAACGTGCTATTTTAAGCCATCCCTTGACCCTTATGCAACAAGGTTTACCGGGATGGTGAAATAGCCTGCCTGTTATTTTGAAAAATATTTCGAAATAACAGGCGGCTTGTGTAGACACAGGACACTTGTTGGCTTGGATGTGTGTCAATAATGCAATAACTTTTCAATGCTGCATCTCATCATTTTCAAAATTTCCGGGAATGTCTTAGGCATCTGTGGGGAGAACCATGTTGATTTTGGTGAAAATCAGAAAAACAAAAGAAGTGTGGGGGCATAACTTCTGATTGGCAGAGCCACCAGCTTCAACCAGTGCCGTAACTTGAACAGCCATTAAAACATCCCAGCAAAACAATCCTTGTAGCTTCACCCTCCCTACCAACACAATGTAAAAATGCTGCCATCATGAAAGAGAGAGATGAAAAACACTTGGGGAAATAGGCATGGGATAAGAAAGTAGAGAAACAGGGGGTGCACTTGTAACCACAACAGGGTGGATTCAAACTTGGGACCTCTGGAGCTTAATATAGGAGCCTCTATAGCTTGAGCCCACCTTAGGCTGTAGAGCTCCCTTGTTCTTATCTTTTGACGGTGAACCACACTAGGGCTACGTCTAGACTGGCCCCTAATTCCGGAAAAGTCATGCAAAGCAGGTAAGTCAGAATAGGGAAATCCGCGGGGGATATTTAAATATCCCCCGCGAGATTTAAATAAACATGTCCGCCGCTTTTTTTCCGGCTTGGGGAAAAGCCAGAAAAAAGTGTCTAGACTGGCGCGATCCTCTGGAATAAAGCCCTTTTCCTACTTTCAAGTAGGAATAAGAGATCCTCCGGAAAAGGGCTTTATTCCGGAGGATCGCGCCAGTCTAGACGCTTTTTTCCGGCTTTTCCCAAAGCTGGAAAAAAAGCAGCAGACATGTTTATTTAAATCCCGCGGGGGATATTTAAATCCCCCGCGGATTTCCCTATTCTGACTTACCTGCTTTGCATGACTTTTCCGGAATTAGGGGCCAGTCTAGATGTAGCCTAGGTGTGTGGGTTACACATTCAGAATCCTGGGCATAGAAGGAAAGGGGGGACTCTGGCATGGGTGGAACAGTGAATATACAGAACCTTTAGGGTATGTCTAGACTGCATCCCTCTGTTGGCAGAGGGATGCAGATTAGGCAGGTCGACATTGCAAATGAGGCAGGGATTTATATATCCCATGTCTAATTTGCATAAAAATGGCAGTCACATTTTGCCAACTCAGCACTTTGTCGGCTAAAAGCAATGCAGTATGGATATGCCCTTAGTGTAGAGGGGCACACAGAATCCCCAGCAAAAGACGAACAGGGAACATGAGGAACGGGAGGCCAGGAGGAGACATGGGAGCACACACATCCCTTGGCATTAAGGGAGAATGGGGGACACACAGAAACACCTGATGGGGAAATGAGGAGCAGAATGGAGAGGGAGAAATGTGGCCCACAAAAAACCCTACGGGGAAGAGGGCAGAGTGAGGCACATTGCATGGAGCAGGAGGGGGGACTCCTGTGTGATAAGGAAGAGGAGCGGGTATTGCTGTGAACTATCGTGAGGGACAGAATTCTGGCACACAGGGATGTTGTTGGGCAGAACAGAAAGATGAGAGGCACCTTTGGGGTCTGTAATCTGCTTGGCCTACAGCAGCTGGGAAGCGGGTGGAATCCTTGGTGTTATTGTGAGTTCAGATACTACTCGGCATGAGTAAAGGAAGCAGAATCTAGCCCCCAAAAGTGAACAAGACATTTGTGAGCCTTATAAGCTTGATGTAATTCAGTTCTAGCTGTGAGGACAGTCCCTTTACTATCCAAACAGGCACCCATGTACATCTCTAATAATTAGTGTTGACATGGGGAAGGGAAGGAAACAACAGCTTGGAAGCAAGCCCTCAAACCATTCATTTCCTCATATTCCTCTAACCAAAAAGCTACAAGAGGCTTCTTAAACAGCAGGCGCTCAGCCTAAAGGCATTGAGTCTGACAGGGCTACTGACACAGAGAGGGAAAAAAATGAGAGGAACAGACACAGCTGTAGCAATTGCCTTAGGTTATCTATGCCTATCACTTCACAAGAGTATTTGTAGCCACAGCACCCAGTGCGAACATGCATTTCCTCCTGGGAGATATCTATTCCTATGTGCTACCTTGTAGTCCCAAAGAAATGTGATGCCTAAATAAATAAGGAATATGCAGCTAGGACTTATTCATCTTCTAATTGTGTACCAGTTCCATTAGATCTCTCTAGCTAAGCACCATATAAACTTCAAATGAACTCCCTGAAATAATAGGGCTTCGCTGGAGGATAAGCAGAGGTAGGAGCTGGCTCTAACACCATAGTGCAGCAGAAGACAACATCAGTATAATGTGACTGTTAGCCATTGGTTGAGTGCTATGCTCAGACTCCAGCCCACAGAATGGTGGCTTTAGTATAAGGGTGAAAGGTCAAAACACCTGATGTGCCCATGTGACTGCTCAGGAATGTGAATGATTTGGATAGCCTAGCGAAAATTATCTGTGGAAATATACTCCACCTATAACTTACTTGAGGAAATGTGTAAGTATATGCTCATACTCTAAAATGAACTTTAAATTAATTATTCTGGTAGTAAACTGGACCATGTGCAATACATAGTTGACGCAGCCAAAATAAGTATTCCTACTGGCCAGGGGGGTTTCTTCCTGACATCTCATTTGAAACTGAATTTTGAAGCCTTCTTATATTTAAATGGTTATTTTGATGAGGTTTTTTTCCTCCAGATATACTATTTTTGTAAAACAGATTCCTCCTAAGAGCAGTCAAGTGTCAAATGCAAAGCTATGGATCGTGCCAGCTACTTTTGGATGCATACGCTCCATTTATTCATTATGGCAGTGAAAGCTTAAATGTGCAAATATCCAGGGCCGTTTTATGTACCTGTCATTTTAGTGTTTTTAATGAACATTGATCATGTTCATCCAGTCATAGATTTGAATAAAGCAAATATGCAGCAGTTTCTAAAACACTGCATGAACTTTTTGTTTTTGCATAATGTTTCAGAGAGCCCTCAAGAAGTACCTGAAAAGATATTCACTCTCTTTTTTTTCTTCAATAAAGTATAGGCAAATATAGTTCCTAGTAAAATGCTTCTCTCTGAAATAAATAAATAGATAAATAAATAAATAAATAAATAACCCTTTGCAGAATGAGAAATAGGTTAGCACAGATTCATTTCAATTTTCTTGCTAAAATTCATCAAAAGTTTATTTCAGGATTCACTTGCACAGTATAAGTATGATTTTAATCTCCATGGGGTCACTTCATAGGTTAGCTTGCTGGGAAACTAATATTTTAAATTAAAAAAAATAGGAGCTACCTTTATATATTCGCAATGGTGCAAACATTACACAGTATTCCCTTGAATTATTATTATTTTGCTTGAGCTTGAGCATCTGCACTTCGTATTGGTAATTCCTGACTATTTGGTTCTACTTACCAGCTGCATTTGTTCAATTAAAGCCAAAATTGATCTTCTGTTTGCATAAATCAGGATTATGTAATTTGACGCAAAAACTTCTACCTGATTGTTTCTTTCATATAATGTTTTGTCACATAGAAATTCCAATCTTCCGCAGTGGACAGTCATAGTTCATCTCCAGATGCTAAAGATGCAGGTGTTTTACTATTACATTTGTATTAGGATTTGTGGACCTACAGATCGTCTGTGCCCTGGGGTACAAAAACTTGCAGGAGACAGATATGGAAATGTAAAACTACCCAATCAAACAATCTGCTGACAACCTAGCGAATTGACTTAGATTAGAGTAGGTTCTTGATGCAAATTACTACCCAAGAACACTTTTCTTCCAGGTTAAGGACCAAAAAAACCCCACACATACAAAGAAGAAAGAGGGGTAAACAAAACAAGAAACATTTATTGGCAGGTTTGGTTGCCCTTGCATAAAAATACTCATCCATCTTTCTTCCACAATTAATCAATGAAAGCTTAGCTGGAATGCCTTTGATAAGTATTCAGAGAGTAGGTATGTTGAGCATTAGAGTTGTGTTAGGATGCAATAAATTTTGCTGACGTTTAAGTTTGAGGCTGGTCACCCACTACAAACACAGCATTGAATCCCTATCCTGAAATCACCAAATGTAAACCAGCCCAGATCACACTTCTTTTTCTGAAAGAGTAAGATAAATCAGATGAGATGTTTGAGAGAGATTGGACTTCAAAATAATGTATCTTTCTATACAGTCTCCAAAATCTTATTTTACTTGACAGATCTCCAAATGGCCCAGGAGTGCCAAAATTCTTTTAATCTATTTTGTTTGGAAAAGACATGTGCATTTTAACTCTCTATAGTGGGTTTCTTTATTTAATTAATAGCAGGTTGGACAGAAATATGCCTTAGAAATGCTGCAATATAGGACACTAGGGCTATGTCTACACTTGTGGCTTCTTGCGCGAGAACTATGCAAAGGAGGCTAAACGTGGAATATTGCCGAGCCTCATTTGCATACCTAATGAGCTGCCATTTTTTCAGAAGAGGCTCTGGAGCCAGAAGGAGCGGTCTACACTGCCCCTTCTTGTGCAAGAAAAACCCTATTGCGCAATGCTGTTATTCCTGAAAATAATTGGTGTAATGGCATTGTGCAAGAGGGTTTTTCTTGAGCAAGAGGGGGCAATGTAGACAGGTCCTTCTGTCTCAAGAGCCTCTTCTGCAAAAATGGCAGCTCATTAGATATGCAAATGAGGCTTGGCAATATTCCACGCTTAACCTCATTTGCATATTTCTCGTGCAAGAAGCCGTGAGTGTAGACATAGCCCAAGGGTATATCTACACTACGGGATAAGGTTGAATTAAGATATGCAACCCCAGCTCCATTAATTGTGTAGCTGAAGTCAAAGTAGCTTAACTCAACTTTTGGCATTGTCCACACTGCAGGACGTCAAAGGGAGAACACGCTCCTTTCGACTTCCCTTACTCCTTATGGAAGCAGAACTACCAGCATCAATTGGAGTGCTTCTCTCCATTCAAATTAGTGTGTCTTCATTAGACCTGCTAATTCAAACTCTGAAAGATCGACAGTGGCAGCTTCAATCTTTTCTGTTGTATAGACATATACCCTAGGAGGTAAAATGATTAAGGACCTGTTATGTAGATCTGTACTATAATTTAGGAAGTCTGTAATCCCTAAACAGATGATCCACTTCAGCGGGAGACCACATGACTAGAACAAAGAGCACAGGGCTCAGGGTAGCAGAGGCAGGTCAACAGTGAAAGCTTTTCCAGCCCATCTTTAAATATTATTTCAGGGCTGATCCCATGAATTGCTGAGCTTCTACATACCTGAGCAGGCCAGGCACTGAGCAACCCTTTGATGTGGATAGCTACCCTTTACTTGTATATTTGAGAGGGTAAGGGATGCTGCATTCCCCTAGTTAACAATGTTCTCTCCCTTTTTGTTTTCTTTTCATAGTATAACCTTTGACTTCTGTGTAGTTCAGATGTTTGAAGAAGTGTTTAATGTTTCTAAAACTGTATAGCTGAAAACCCGATTTCTGTAGATCTCAAAGTTTGATTGATCTCAGTTTATCCTATAATGGCTTGTGTTTTAAGCACAGCTGATGTGGAATTTTATATATTTTTCCTAGAAAATGAAATCTCTGCTAAATTAAAACTGATGTGGTTTTTTTTATTGCTGGGAAATTGTAACAAAATATTTCATTTGGGGTCATGTCAAACTGAATCAGAACGTTTTATTTGGGGTTAGTTCAACATTAATCTGTTACCATCCTCCAGCCCTTACTTCTGCCCCCATTCTCTTCCAGAATTAGGCTTCCTGTCCGGACTATATTTCCCATGATGCATCATGGTCTACTCTCTGGATGAATTATAATGATGTCTGAGGAGTTTCACAAATACAGTGCATCATGGAAGGAGTATTCATCTCAGGGATCATAGCCTATAGAAGAGATTGGGGCCATAAGGGACCCAAACAACTCTTCCGATGAACCACTGTAATTCAGGGGGCATAGATTAAAGATGAAATAAGTGAAAATAAATGTTCCAATTTGATTCAACAAATTTAAACAAAATATTATTATTTGGGATAGTTGAAACAATTTGTTATAATCAGAAAAAATGATTTAGAAATGTCAACATTTTTAAACTTTCTATTTCATTAAAAAAATCAATATTTTGATTGTGTTCATCCTGATTCAGAGAGCAAAAAACCCCCCTGAAATATCAGAATTTCCTGTTGGTCCAAAATTCCATTTTTACCCACTTTACTTTTGACATACTTTGCTTTTAGCCAAACAGCTCCCCAAATTTGACATACATCTAAGCTTATACTATTTTTATTTGCAGTAACACATCATATTTTGGGATTATGAATGAAAGATACTAAAAAAATTAGTTTCAAATTCTGCCTAAGAGCACATCAGAATTTGTCGAAAAGTGAACTATAGAAAGTTTTAATTAATCTAAGAGTTTGGATATTTACACAGTTCATGTCAAAATGTATCTCTAAGTTTAGGTCTAGAAATTGGTATTGATATCTCAAAAAGGCAGGCTGTTTAAATGTTTAATAATTTTAAGATTCATTTTCCGGATCTTCTTCTGTTCCCAGATGAAACCATGATAAGTGAGGAATTAAAGCAAATGTTAAGCAATTTAAAATACATAAAGTTTGGGTGAGATTTGTTGGAATAGAAATTGTCATAGTGGAAAAGTCAGGCGATCCAGCTAATTAGCTAACCTCTTGTTGACAGTGGCCAGTGGTGATTTTTTAGCCTGATAGAATGAGTGAAATTATTCATTGTAACTAATTAATCTGATGAATTTTGGCATTTTTGTTTGAAGAAATTGATACTGATCTTTTATTATTATTTCAACCTGCTCTGTAGAAAGTCAACCAGCAAATAATTTATTCACTGAAAGTTCTTGTCAATTTTTCAACGTATTATATGAGAATAAATGTTTTTCACAAGATGCCAGCAGATATTCTGCTTTTAAATAGCTCATAATGGCTTTGATTTACAATGTGATAGCCGATACTTGTTTTGCAAGTGATTTGTCAAAAGATTCCTTTTAATTTAAATAGTTCCTCCCTCCCATAAACCTCCTATATTGTCCTTTCTAATGGTATCTAATATTTATGCTCAGATATACTGTCAGAGGAGCACTGACTTTCTGGCCTGTCATATCTAATAGGGGAAAAAAAGGAGTAAGGAGACTGGTTCTCAGCGCACAGATGCTTAATTGGTCAGCCACATGTTTGTTCAGGAATCACTTGAGCATATCACAAGTAGATTTCAAATGAAATAGAACCCACCATTTCACATAATATTGGGGAAACTCCCATTCCTGCTTTTTGCATAGTAGATAGTGCCTCCAGAAAAGCATGTTATAATTTGGGGAATCTGTCTATGTAGAACATATGAATTTCAGCTTGATTTTATTAACTCTCTGTATCCTTATGTGTTATGACTGTAGTGTGCCTCATTCTGCTTGCACTTTGAAGACAGGGAAGTGGTACTAACATGTCTGCCTATTACTAGGTTTCTCCTTAGAAATGACCAGTACCTGAGTTGCACTGGCCAGGCTAAATACATGAAAAAATGAATCTAGATAAAACCAGTTTTCTCCAGCTTTTATGTATGTTTGTTTTGGGAGCAGGGAAAGGGGGGAATTTAGTTTCCTCAGATGCAGAAAAAAGAAACCTCGTGTTAATGCTAGCATGTAAAAACTCAGAGGGACGCAAGCAACTGGAGTGTCTGGAGGAGTCTGCATCTCTGACCCTTCAGATTTTTCCTCCCCTGAGCAGAACGAATTTCCTTAAGGACCCTAATTTGGAGGTGATGTATGACACGTCACCTTCATGTTGGTGCACGTAACAAAATTCATGTGGCGAGAGTGGGGCCAAAGAGTTCTGAGTGTACAATGGGGTTCAGGGTTGGTTCAGAGAGCTGGGGTGCAGGAGTGTAAGGGCTCTGACTGTGGATGTGGGTTCTGGGATGGGGCTGAAGAGTTTGGGTGCAGGGGGGCTCCAGATTTTGGGAGGGGCTGAGGGCTGGAGGTTAGCATGCAGGAGGGGGTACAAACTCTGAGCTGGGGTGTGGGCTTTGTGGTAAGGCAAAAAAAGTCTGCAAAAAACTTCTTGAGCAAGAAGCCTGCAGTGTAGACGTATCCTTAATGGCCTAGTTGGCAGTGCTGTCCAGAGCCATAAGGGTCCCTTTTCGACCAGGCGGTCAAGAACCAGACACGTGGTCACCCTATTTTAATGTCATAGTCATATGTGTAAACTTGTGAGCTCATCAACATTGGACGTACCAATGATTTTCAGTTTTTCTTTCTTTCTTTCTTTCTTTCTTTCTTTCTTTCTTTCTTTCTTTCTTTCTTTCTTTCTTTCTTTCTTTCTTTCTTTCTTTCTTTCTTTCTTTCTTTCTAGTGCTGACTTTTGTGCTAGGTTGAAATGCAGAGTTTTTAAATGAGGGACAACACTCGAAAGTAACTTTCCATATCCTGACTTTCCTTGTCCTAATGATGGTATTTTACTTTAACATATTCTCCCTACCAAATGTTTTACTCTTGTTTAATGACTTAACATATTCCCCTTTCTGCTAAAGTAAGTGTAATATATGACTTCTAGTAGAACTTTATGCACAACTTTTACAAATTGCTTCCACAAGCACTTTATTGCTTTGCAAACAATGACAAATCTAATATCCTTTTATGCCCATTTTTCTCTTTCCATATTAAGAGCTAGTCTTTTCAAAAATTGTATTTAACAGGAAGTATCAAAGACATTGCTATGATGTTACTAAAAATAATGGGAGAGGTGAGAGAAGATGGATGCTCTTTGTATTCAGCACTAGTGGAACTGATTAGCGTTTTTTGTCATAGTGGAAGACCCCATACGGCTTGGATTGACTGGGGCTGTGTTGTTTTCTATTGTGTTTCTCTGCAGTTTCAAATTGTTCCAATTGATATAGTGTGAGACAGAAAGGAATATTAAACCTAGGTAAATGAAAGTCAAGTCACATAGAGAGTGTTCTGCACATGGCAGTCCCTTTTACAGTCAGCTTGTTATTATATGAAATAAAGGTATATATTCTATCCTGCTTCTCAAATTTCCCTATGTAGTTGGAGGAGAGAGAGATGAGTTAGTGATAAAGATAGCCTATGGCAGAAGGTTGATGAGATTGTCAAGTCAAGTGAGAAAGCAATAAAGCACACAAATATTAAAATATTTTGATTCTTAGTGAGGTCTACTTCTAATCTTTAGTTTCTTCTGCCTGAGGCTCCCAGCTCATCTACAGCGTAAAGAGTGATCTCTAAGACCCTGCTGATTTTAACACAATATACCCTTTCTCAGGAGCTTACAAACTCTGTATGTTAAACCTTTCACATCTTGGTGGCTATTGCTTGGGGAGGAGGGGGAGAATGACAACAAGAGCCTCAAATCAAGTAAAACTATATCAAACATGGAAAATAATACATAATAATAATGACAATATTATTGGTATTGACTTTATAAGGATCAGGCCCCCCTGTTATGCTTGGAAATATTTCAAGACACACACAAACCTACTCATCCAACATTCAATAGTATTTATAATTAGAGTGGGTAAAAAGAGAACTTGTGTCCTTTTTTCCATTTGTGTGGCTATGAAAGACTCATGGAGAGACTGAAAAATCAAATGAAGGAGAAACCTATAACATTTTAAAGTTCTGTCTCTCAGTGACTAATAAGCTACGAGCAGATCCTCAAAATTAAGTAATGCCATAGGGGTACATCTAGATTACATGCCTCTGCCGACAGAGGCATGTAAAATAGGCTTCCTGACATAGTCAATGAAGCAGGAATTTAAATATCCCCGGCTTCATTAAAATAAAAATGACTGCCGCGTTGTGCCGGCTTAGCTGATCGTCAGCACACCACGTGAGTCTAGACGCGGATTGGTCGACAGGGACTGCCTTTGTCAACCGCTCCTGTAAACCCTGGTTTCACGAGGCATAAGGGTTCCCTGTCGACCAATCCTCGTCTTGACTCGCACGCTGTGTCAACGATCAGCTGAACCAGCACAGCGCGGCGGCCATTTTTATTTTAATGAAGCCGGGGATATTTAAATCCCCGCTTCATTGACTATGTCAGGTAGCCTATTTTACATGCCTCTGTCAGCAGAGGTATGTAATCAAGACGTATCCCTAGTGTGTGTAAAATCAAGTATATCTTGTCTCACTGAAGACAGGAATTTGGTAGAATGAGACATAATTGTTGAGCTCTTCTCTGGGGGATCGTGGTGTCTTATTTTTAATATAGTAACACTTAGTGACACACTGTTGCTTATAGGGAAGTTCAAGACAAAAAAGGAACTATGCCTTCTCTATTTCCTGGCAGGATTCAGACTCCTGGAATTTAGCTCGTTAGTGTGACTCTACTAGAACTCCCCTAGCTCTAAAGGTTTTTGAACCTATGAGGAGCAAAATTGTGCTTAAGCTAGTCACATGCCATCCCATCCCTTGCTAAATGTAAATACTGGCCTCGAAACTTTTTATTCACATTCCTTTATTTCTTCAGGAGGTGAAACTCTCAGAAACAAAATTCAAGATGATTGAAAACCCCCAGAATATGACTTAAAAGGAGAGAAAAAAGATGCTAGAGAAAAATATCCCTAAGGGAAAGATCAAAATGCTGAAAGGTGATGGGTGGATAGATAAGAATTCTGCAAGATGCGATGGCAGAAAGACTACACTTAGAGTAGTTATTCATAGTTTGCTATCAAAATGGCAAAGCGTATCCAGTTGGGTTATGCCAGGGTCTTTCCTGGATCCAGTATTATTCAGTAATCTGCTTACAAAAATTGCATGACAAGCTGGAAGAGCATGCAAGCACTATGGAGGACAATATTAGAATGCACATGGTTTTGATAAATGAGAGAAATGATCTGCAATCAGTAAGATGAGATTCAGTAAAGACAATTGCAAAGTCCAAAGAAGGAAAAAAAAATCAAATGCACAATTACAAAATGAAGAATATCTGACTAGGCATTAATACCTGAGAAAATGATCTAGGTGCAATTGCAAGGAAGGCAGATGTAATTCTAGGGGGTATTAACAGGAATGTCATATGTCAGACATGGAAGGTAATAGGTACAGGCAGTCCCCGACTTACGTGGATCCAACTTACGTCGGATCCCTAGATACGAACAGGGTGAGGCAACTCCCGCACATGCGCAGCAGCATTCCCGGGGCTCGCTCACCTGGGTCCTAGGATCCTCCTCCTCCTCGGGCCGGCTCCGACTGGGGTCCCACAGAGCTGCCGGGCAGAGGAAAAGTGCCTCCCCACGCCCGCTGCCCCCCCCCACCCCCCTGCCAGCAACAGGCTGCCCCCTCCCCTGAGCAACAGGCTGCCGAACAGACAAAAGCAGCCTCTCTGCCCCTCCTCCCCTCTATACATGCTGGGCTCCCGGAGCGCAGCAGCGTCCCTGGGGCTCGCTCACCTGGCTCCTAGAATGCACCTCCTCCTCCTCTTCGGCCGGCTCCAACTGGCCTCTGCCTGCAGCAGCTGGCCACAGGGACAGGGATCCCGCAGAGCTGCCGGGCAGAGGAAAAGTGCCTCCCCACACCCGCTGCCCCCCTCCCCCGCGGCCTCGCATCCTGCACGCCTCCCCCCTCCCAGCAACAGGCTGCCCCCTCCCCTGAGCAACAGGCTGCCGAACAGCAGACAAAAGCAGCCTCTCCGCCCCTCCTCCCCCTATACATGCTGGGCTCCCTGGGCAAACAAAGACTCCACCAAAACAAACAAAGTGCTGGCCTCATTGTGTTAGCAAAAAAAGGACCCTCCTCCTAGAACCCTGGGTGGTGTGTGGAAATAAAGCTATTAGCTCAAAGCATGGTGCAGAGCTGTTTGGTATTTGATGAGTTACTCCTTTAGTCCTGAGTTTGTCACAGGGACAGAAATAGATGTGAAATCTTCTGAACAGGGGAACAGACAGCAAAACAAACATTAGAGGGGAGTTAACCTTTCCCTATGCTATCCAAAACTAAAAAAAATGTTTTGCTAGAGTTTCCCCTACAATATGTACCAGTTCCGACTTACATACAAATTCAATTTAAGAACAAACCTACAGTCCCTATCTTGTACGTAACCCAGGGACTGCCTGTACTGCTTTTTAGTCACTCTTGAGAGCTCAGCTGGAGTACTCTCTCCAGTGCTGGGCACCATGCTTTAAAAAGAATGTGAACAAATTGCACAGAATCCAAAGGGGACCAACAAACAAATGTGAAATGTCTCAGCTAAGCAGGGTAGCCTTAGGAAAGATGAATGGTCTCCCAAGATTGTTTTTGTTTCAGTGCTTCCTTGTTGGTATCCCTGGCATAATATTAAAATTTATGTATCAGAGGGGTAGCCGTGTTAGTCTGAATCTGCAAAAGCGACGAGGAGTCCTGTGGCACCTTATAGACTAACTGAAGTGTAGGAGCATAAGCTTTCGTGGGCAAAGACCCACTTCGTCAGATGCATGTAGTGGAAATTTCCAGAGGCAGGAATAAATATGCAGGCCAGGATCAGGCTGGAGATGACCAGGTGGATCCAATCAAAATCCTACCTGCCACATGGGGCCACAACAATGGTACCCCTAACTCACCCAGCAATATCGTCAATCTCTCCAACTACACACTCAGCTCGGCAGAAGAATCTGTTCTATCTCGGGGACTCTCTTTTTGCCCCGCCACCCCCACTAACATGATACAGTTCTGCGGTGATCTGGAAGCCTACTTTCGCCGTCTCCGTCTCAAGGAATACTTCCAACACGACACTGAACAGTGCACTGACACACAGATACCTTCCCACCAACAGCACAAGAAGAAGAACTCCACATGGACTCCTCCTGAGGGCCGAAATGGCAGTCTGGACCTCTACATAGAATGCTTCCGCCGACGTGCACAGGCAGAAATTGTGGAAAAACAGCATCGCTTGCCTGGTAACCTCAGTCGTGCAGAACGCAATGCCATCCACAGCCTCCGGAACAACTCTGACATTATAATCAAAGAGGCTGACAAAGGAGGTGCTGTTGTCATCATGAACAGGCCTGACTACCTAAAGGAGGCTGCCAGACAACTCTCCAATACCAAATTCTACAGGCCACTTTCCTCAGATCCCACTAAGGAATATACTAAGAAACTGCACCATCTGCTCAGGACACTCCCCAAACAAACACAGGAACAAATCGACACACCTTTAGAGCCCCGACCAGGGTTGTTCTATCTATTACCCAAGATCCACAAACCTGGAAATCCCGGACGCCCCATCATCTCGGGCATTGGCACTCTTACTGAAGGACTGTCTGGCTATGTGGACTCTCTGCTCAGACCCTACGCCACCAGCACTCCCAGTTACCTTCGTGACACCACGGATTTCCTGAGAAAACTACAATGCATAGGTGATCTTCCAGAAAACACCATCCTAGCCACCATGGATGTAGAGGCTCTCTACACAAACATCCCACATGCAGATGGAGTACAAGCTGTCAGGAACAGTATTCCTGATGATGCCACAGCACAACTGGTGGCTGAACTCTGTGAATTTATCCTCACACACAACTATTTCAGATTTGGTGACAACATATACCTCCAGACCAGTGGCACTGCTATGGGCACCCGCATGGCCCCACAATACGCCAACATTTTTATGGCTGACCTGGAACAACGCTTCCTCAGCTCTCGTCCACTTACACCCCTTCTCTACCTACGCTACATCGATGACATCTTCATCATCTGGACCCATGGGAAGGAGACTCTGGAAGAATTTCACCATGATTTCAACAGCTTCCACCCCACCATCAACCTCAGCATGGACCAATCTACACGGGAGGTCCATTTCCTGGACACCACGATACAAATAAGTGACGGTCATATCAATACCACCCTATACAGAAAACCTACCGACCGCTATACTTACCTGCATGCCTCCAGTTTCCATCCTGGACACACCACACGATCCATTGTTTACAGCCAAGCACTGAGGTACAACCGCATATGCTCCAACCCCTCAGACAGAGACCTACACCTACAAGACCTTCAACAAGCATTCTGTAAACTGCGATACCCACACGAGGAAGTGAGGAGACAGATTGACAGAGCCAGACGTGTACCCAGAAGCCTCCTGCTACGGGACAAGCCCAAGAAAGAAACCAACAGAACACCACTGGCCATCACCTATAGTCCCCAGCTAAAACCTCTCCAACGCATCATTAGTGATCTTCAGCCCATCCTGGACAATGATCCCTCGCTCTCACAGGCCTTGGGAGGTAGGCCAGTCCTTGCCCACAGACAACCCGCCAACCTGAAGCATATTCTCACCAGCAACTACACACCGCACCATAACAACTCGAACTCGAACTCAGGAACCAATCCTTGCAACAAACCTCGGTGCCAACTCTGCCCACATATATACACCAGCAACACCATCACAGGACCTAACCAGATCAGCCATACTGTCACTGGTACATTCTCCTGCACATCCACCAACGTAATATATGCCATCATGTGCCAACAATGCCCCACTGCTATATACATCGGCCAAACAGGACAGTCCCTACGTAAAAGAATCAATGGACACAAATCTGATATTAGGAATGGCAACATACAAAAACCTGTAGGGGAACACTTCAATCTGCCTGGACACACAATTGCAGATCTAAAAGTAGCCATCCTGCAGCAAAAAAACTTCAGGACCAGACTTCAAAGAGAAACTGCTGAGCTACAGTTCATCTTTAAGTTTGACACAATCAACTCTGGATTAAACAAAGACTGTGAATGGCTTGCTAACTACAAAAGCAGCTTCTATTCTCTTGGAATTCACACCTCCAGATCAGCTGCTAGAAGTGGGCCTCATCCTCCTTGATTGGATCCACCTGGTCATCTCCAGCCTGATCCTGGCCTGCATATTTATTCCTGCCTCTGGAAATTTCCACTACATGCATCTGACGAAGTGGGTCTTTGCCCACGAAAGCTTATGCTCCTACACTTCAGTTAGTCTATAAGGTGCCACAGGACTCCTCGTCGCTATTAAAATTTATGTGATCATAGAAAAAAAAATCCCAACCAAGGGTGAGTTCTAAAGACTCTTCCTAAGCCTTTAAAGTGGTGGTAAGCTAGCTTTTCCCCTAATTTGTCTTATTATTACGCACACAATTAAAAGGTGTGATTAGTTGGTTTAACAATTAACATACAAACACTGGGTAAAACTCAAAACAGGAGTGGATCTCAACTACAACTATTAATAGTGATGATTAGATTACAAAGAACTGTGTACATTTTACCAAAAATAAAATAAAATAAAAAATCACCTGTTCCTCCAGGCCACCTCAGCAGCTTTCAGGATATTTTTAAAATTCCTGTCACTGAGTCCTGGTATCTCAGCTGCTCTCCTTCATAATCAGGAATTTAGTTCTGGGAAATAGCAAATGGTATGTCTACACTACAAAGTTAATTCGAACTAACAGACTTTAGTTCGAAATAACTTTGATAGGCGCTACACAGGCAAACCGCTAGTTCGAACTTAATTCGAACTAGCGGAGTGCTTAATTCGAACTAGGTAAACCTCATTCTACGAAGACTAAAGCCTAGTTCGAATTAAGTAGTTCAAATTAAGGGCTGTGTAGCCACTTAATTCGAACTAGTGGGAGGCTAGCCCTCCCCAGCTTTCCCTGGTGGCCACTCTGGGCACCACCAGGGAAACTCGTCTGCCCCCCTCCCGGCCCCGGAGCCCTTAAAGGGGCACGGTCTGGCTACGGTGCTCGTGCCAGGTGCAAGCCTGCCAGCACCCAGCCAGCAGACCCTGCACCTGGCACGGCATGAACCAGCCACCCACTGCCACCCAGCCCTCCGCCTCTTCCCAGGACCAGGCTGGCGGCTCCCGGGAGCCTGTCCAGTCCGCAAGAGGCGGGCGCCCACCTGGTCTAGTGCGGACATCGTGGACCTCATCCACGACCTCCGCACTAGGCACAGGAAAGTGGCCGTCTAGGGCAGGATAGCTGCCAGCCTGGCCACCCAGGAGCAGGTTTGCATGAAAATCAGGGTGGTCCAGTGAGACACCCGACCCTGAGCCCTGAGCTTAGAATGACCGTACTGGGTCAGACCAAAGGTCCATCTAGCCCAGTAGCCTGTCTGCCGACAGCGGCCATCACTAGAGACCCTGGAGGGGATGGACCGAAGACAATGACCAAGCCATTTGTCTCATGCCATCCATCTCCAGCCTTCCAAAACAGAGGCCAGGGACACCATTTCTACCCCCGGGCTAATAGCACTCCATGAACCCAGCCTCCATGAATTTATCTAAATTCGCTTTAAACTCTGTTCTAGTTCTAGCCTTCACAGCCTCCTGCAGCAAGGAGTTCCACAGGCTGACTATTTGCTTTATGAAAAAGAACTTTCTCTTATTAGTTTGAAGCCTGCTACCCATTCATTTCATTTGGTGTCCCCTAATCCTTCTATTATGGGAACTTTTCTTTATGCACCCTCTCCAAACCACTTGTGCTTTTATAGACCTCTATCATATCCCCCCTCAGTCTCCTCTTTTCTAAGCTGAAAAGTCCCAGTCTCTTTAGCCTCTCTTCATAGGGGACCTGTTCCAAACCCCTGATCATTTTAGTTGCCCTCCCCTCTCTAACCCTCTCTCTTCCCCTTTCCCACCTCCTTTTCCCAGTCTCCCCGAGTTTTGTTCAATAAAGAGAGTTTCTATTTTTGAACACACGTGTTCTTTATTTTGTACATCAGGAAGGGGGGGCTAGGGAGGGATAAGTGGAAGGAGGTGAGGGAGGAATGGGGTACAAGCCCCCAATGGGGAGGACTGGGGTGGCTCTGTGAGCTCCTCCAGGTGGAAGCTCTCCTGCAGCCCCCTGATTGACCTCTCCCCCTGGATGGCAGCCTGCGGCAAGTGCAGCCGGGCTGATGGCTGAGTGCTGTGATGTTCCGAGTGTGGGCACTCAGGGCACTCCAAGCCAGGACTGCTTTGCAAGCGGGGTACCCCTGAGAACTGTCTGTCCGGGGTGGGGATCGGATCTCTTTAAGCACAGCCCTCGGCTAGCCTGAGACAGCAGCTCCACACTCTAAGTCCTAATCTGATGCCCTGCCGGCACTGCTTCTGGCCATCCTAAACCTTGGTTCAGGGTCCACTCAATGTGGACATGCTAGTTTGAATTAGAAAAATGCTAATTCAAATTAGTTTTTAAGTGTAGATGCATTAGTTTTAATTAGCTTAGTTCGAATTAACTAATTCGAATTAAGTTAGTTCGAATTAGTGCTGTAGTGTAGACATACCCAAAGTGTCTATTAGTTTTTGGTAAGACTGAGGTTATTCAATTTGGTCAGCTATTTCCGGTTTCTCATTGGAAATCATACCAGGGTAGTTTTTACTAATGTACATTATGTAAAGATCTCATATTTTCTGTATTTTTAAGTTAAACATTGTGAAATCTGGATATAAGACAGCTCTGCCTACACATTTTATTACATTTGAAAATCTGGCCCCCGAGCAAGCTGAAACAAAAGGTTTAACTTTAAGATGTATACAATTTTGATTGGGGGTAAAAAAAGTTATTGATAGGAAAATAGTCCAGATGAAAAGATGGGAAAGGGATTTACACACAAAATAAAATGACCCAGGTGAGTAGATCTCAAAATGGAAAAGAGGATATACATCTTCAATTTGTGAAGTTTACAAAGAAAATGTATATAAATTACTGTGTAGATGGCATTTGACTCCGTTTAACATCCATCATTGTTTTAGAACTAGGGATATACAGTAAAACTCCAATAGTCCAGCATCCAATAGTCCGGCACTCCTGATAGTCCAGCATCAAAATGGCAAGAGCCTAGTGAGTGAGCTTCGGCAAAAAATGAGTCACAAGGTAACAGCGGCAGCAGCTGAACTGCGCAAAAAGGGTAAAAAAGGCTTAAAAAACCTAAAACATTACAGTATACTGTATACAGTATGTACAATAAAAAGGGCTAAGAACACTTTATATACAGTATATAATGTATACAGTATATATATAACCAGCTTATAGTACCTCCTGATAGTCCGGCATATCTGATAATCTGGCACCACCTAGGTCTCATAGGTTCCGGATTATCAGAAGTCTGCTGTATTTTGTTGGAGAGGCTTCAAGGAAAGTCACTTGCACATATAGTGGCTATGTCCAGGAATTAGACTTTTTGTGCAGACATTGTTAAAGAGATTCATGTTATATCAAAATGCCAGTTTAAAAAGGGAACTCCAACATATATTCTTAATATTTCAGTAAAGGATCAACATTTTAAATAGAACAACAATCTAGTTGTTTTTTTAATTGTTGGCAGCAGGATTTTGTATTTCATATTACTGGGAAAAATCTAACTTTTCCTCTGTGACATAATAAAATAGATAGTCCTTGTAATGAAAAAGCTATTATGCAAAGTATGTGCATGCACACACATACCAAAATAAAAACTCAGTCACCCTCTTCAGCAAACTTAGAGGAGGAGGGTGTTCCAGTCAATAAGGGGGAATTTTTAGAAAGGTTCACTGAATATTAACCTGATCCTGAATAAGTAAAAAGTAATGTATGATGTAGTTAAGGCTTTGTTGTGTCTATGTTTTAATAAAAGGGTTTTGGTTTTGTTGTTTTTTAAAGAGGTTTAGAAAAATCACCTATGAGGGGAGGCTGGAAAGAGTGGGGACAAAGAGAATCCCATTTGTACTGTGTTGGTGTGTATCTTTCCTTTTTTTAAACTAGAAAATATTACATCCATTTCATGAGAGGTAAAGATGGAAATCATTAGCAAAGATTAAAAATAAGCAGGTGATAGCCATGCTCAGAGAATTAGCTTTAGTGTCCACAAAGCACCCCTGAAGTCATGGTGGGTACCAAGACATATTTTAATTTAGAACCTATATTGCTTTTTTGTACCTTTGTAAGTTTCCATCAGTTTATCTTTAACATTTCATCTAGAGGTAATTCTGAATTTGTTTTGCAGGTCAGGCTATAGCAATAGCTTTCTTTGTGCATTCAAAAGAATTACCAGAGAGACCAACTTTCTGTTACCTTATGCAGTTTCATATTATGGTTCTGACAAGGTATTAGAGCTAAAGATGGGAAACTCCTGACAACTCTGCACTAGAGACTTTCCAAGATGTTACATTTGTGTTGATCTATGCTCCCATATGTGCCTACAAAACATCTTGTTCCACATATGAAAGGACCCATTAATAGTAATCATACGTTTTAAACATAGCAGTGCCTCTGCAGGTGGCACTCTTCCTTTGAGTTAGTAATGTACCATTGATGCAAAAAGGGATTAGTTGGCCAATGCTACTTGAGGTGCTGGGTACTGGATCAGATATGGTGTCAAACAGGATATGGATCCTTCTCTCCCCCAAGCAAAGCATTGTCCCCTCTTTCTTTAAAACTTAATTTTATTCAAACAGAAGCAGTCAGATATGTGTGCATATGCAGTAACCATGTATTTCCCTCCTGTCCTGACACTAACTCATCCAAAGCCTGCCCACAAGCAGGCCTACTGATGGGAGGGGGGAGGAAGGGAAAGGGGAAACAGCCCCAGGACCTGGTGATTCAAAGGGGCCTTGGCAACGGCTGAAGGTGGCTGGAGTCCTGGACTCTTTAAATAGCCACTGCAGCCCCATGCAATGTGCTGCTGAGCCCTGGGTGGTGTGGTCTGAGCAGTGTTAAGGGCTGGCTGTCCCAGTCCTTCCAACTGAAGCTCCATCCCTTCTAGGAGAATGGAGCCAACCCCCTCCTCCCACCTTGCCCATGGATCAAATGAATCTGTTGGCTCACCTGCCCACGAGTCAGACACAAAGGCCACTCAAAGGCTACTCAGGGCATGTCTACACTAAGACATTATTTCAAAATAACTCCCAAAATAGCATGTCCACACTACAAGGGAAGCCTCAAAATTAGTCCGAGGCAGGTTCCCTTGATGTGGACATGCTACCTTGACTGAAAGCCCCAGAAAGCACTGGGGAGTAATTACTTAGAATGACTCGGTGGAGAAGTTATTTTGAAATAGCAGCAGTGGAGCGTCCACACTACCACTATTTCGAAATAACTATTTCAAATATTCCTCGTGGAAAGCAGGAGTTATTATTTCAAAATAATAAGCCCCTTATTTTGAAATAACTGGCTTGATAGTATGGATGCTCCTCTTGTTATTTAGAAGTAACTCTAGTGTAAACCAGTGCTCAGAGTCCTAGTTCCCCTCCATCTTCTCCCTCCCTGTCAGCCAATGGTCAGGGCAGTGTGTGCGTATGTTACACCCAAGTCTTCAATTGCTGAGACGCAAGGTCTCATCGCAGTGAGCAGCCAAGGAAGCTGTAGGGCGCCCTGAAAAAGAGTTTAACGTCTGTGACTTTACTGCTAGGACCAGGGTCCCGTTGCAGAGGGCAGCCAACAGGCTGACAGAAGCCCCGAGTTTATAGGAAGAGCTTATTACATCTCAGATTTCAGCTGCTAGGATACAGGATCCCTGCGCAGCGGGCAATCTAGGGAAGACTGAGAGATGCCCCAACGGATCTGTCACCTGGGAGTGACACGATCCAAAACGCCCAAGCTCTTCCTATACCTGTCCCTTATGACCAGCTGAAGTTCTTTTGTTTGTGTTCGGTTCGGGTACAGCAGCACGGGTTCAAGTCAGAAGCCTGACACGCACTGGCTTATTTGTAGGAGAAATAAAGAGAAAATAAAATAAAAGAAACTTGGTTCAATATATATATATTTATATTTAAAAGTGAATGAGGGCACTCACTTATTTACAAAGTTTATAGCTAAATCACCTTACTAAAGGCAGTTTACAATAGAAATGAAGCAGTTTGACTTAAGAAACTATAATAAAGTAACTAAACTTATAACAGAGTGACAATTAAAGTGTACACACAAAGAAACACATTGCAGGTACAATTCTCACCCCTGCGTTCCAGACTTGGCATGGCCAGCGTCTTTCTCTCAATCCCTCGGGAAGAAGTAGGGTGAGGTTGGGCGTCCCACGGACCTCAGGAGACAATCAATACCTGCCAGCAGATGTAGGTGATTGGAGCTCAAATGGGGAGGGCTACTAAACCCCTCTTTATACCCCTTGGGTTATGAAGGCTTCTTCCTGGTATCAAGTGGCCAATTTAGGAAAAATGGCTTTGAACGCCAAGTTTCCCACAAAGGGTGCAAAGCATAATTCACACCTGGGAAAATGCAGACAGTGGGCACCTCTGGTATGTGATGGGCGAAGATTCCTCTCCTGGGACAGTGCAGGCGTGTCAATTACTGATACTAGCCATCAGGGCGACAGGAGGCCTCCCAGTCGTCAGCTATCCCATTTACTGTCTGGTTTCTGTTTATGGTAGAGTCAGGGACAGGCAGCACACCTGCGTTCCCAGGGCATCAAAGGCTGACTGCCTTTCTCTTGCTTTCTGGGGGTAGAGGGGAGACAAGATGGGGTTCATGTTTGGCTACACTCCCACTTCCTGTAATGTAGTTTGCTGTCAGCATCAGGTCACTATCAGCAAATCTGATTAAGCCCTCAGAAACCTGTACAGCCTGCATCACTTCAATGGGGTTATGAAACCATGTAACTGAGAGCAGAATTTATTCCGCTATATATAAATCAGTTTGAAAGTTTTGCTCACTCTGACGTACTCTGTATCAAAGGCATTGCATACCATAAATGTACAGTATTAGTCCCATAATTAATTTGAAATGTGCCAGTTTTCAAAAGACCAGTAAGAAGGGAACTTTCTTCGAAAACTTGCTATTGTAGACAGACTGAGTTATCTATGAATAGTGAGTTGCAACAGTTCAGCACAGCGAAATTTATAACACACTCATTTTTTTCTGGAATCCTCAGATACTCAAATTTAGATGTGATTTTATGAATCTCATTAGACTGTTCATTTTTTTTACCTCAAAACTATCTTCAAAACTGAGTTTTGGCAAAAGTTGAAACCAGAGCCCAGAGTGCAGGCCTTCAGTAATGCTTTTGTTTTCACATTTTGTGCCACTGAGTTATTAAATCAATTTATTTCAATAAACTTGCAAAAACACTTGGAACATCTAAATGTAAAAACAGTTTCCTCTTGCCAGAGGATGTTCTGAAGACCCGGACTTTATCTAGTTCTTTTTTGAACCCTGTTAAATTCATGGAGGTTAGTTCCATCAATGGCTATTAGTCAGGATGGGTAGGAATAGTGTCCCTAGCCTCTGTTTGTCAGGGGCTGGAAATGGATGACAGGAGAGGGATCACTTGATGATTCGCTGTTCTGTTCATGCTGTTCGTACGCCCTTATGTTCTAAATAGCCAGTCCCTGCTTCAACGAAAAACATTATTTGGGGGATTTGTCCATTCACTGTAACTGATACACTGATTCCATTCAGGTAACCAGTGACCCATCCTGAAGAGAGTAGGAAATGGTACAACAAATGGATGTTATACAGATTGAACTCTCTAGACTGGCACTCTCTGGTCCGGCAACATCCATGGTCCAGTATGATTTACTTAGTGGGATGTCCATTTATCATGGGTGTGATCAATCCCATAAAGTTTCTTTACTGCCACCAGTCCTAGGTTTTCAGTTTTCTGTGCTGTTATTTAGCTCTAAGTTATCCCAAAATTAAGAGCCTAGTAAGCAGTGGAAATGCTGGACAATACTGACCTCTTGTGATTTGGCAAATACTTGAGTTTGGCACTGGTCCGGTCCAAGGGTGCTGACTAGAAAGGTTCAACCTGTGGACTAATTTGTCACCCAAAGTCTGAATTGTGTCTCAGTCTATTCACCCTGCTTGTGTTTCTACCTCCACTACTCACTCATGGTCATCCATCCTCTTCTCTTTGGCTGTCTTCTCCCCCATTAACCATAATAGTGTGGCTGGCCTCGCAATAGTATCTTAACACTAACTTCCTTCAGGGTCACTCAATCTCTCTATAAGTCTCAATAAAAGCTCTTGCAGCAGAGAATGCTGGCAAACTCACCAATAGAATTAGGGTATGTCTACACCACAGTGTTATTTTGAAATATCTTATTTCGAAATAGTTATTTTGAACCAGTTCCAGCAGGACACCAGGTCAGGACTTACTATGTCGGGCTGCTGCATGAGGCTATATGAGGTATGTGCTTAAAGGGACACCCCCCCGGACAGCCAGTTCTCAGGTTTCCCTGCTTGCTTGTCTACCTCGATGAGGGACAGCAAAGCATTTTGTCTTTGCATGCTCTGGTTGCCCTCACTCGGGACACCACAGCACTTTGCAACATGGAGCCAGAGCTGCCCCTGGGCACTCTGGTGCTTCTCTTGGATGCGTTGCTGTGAGCCTGGCTGCACTTTCTATAGGCTACCATCTGGGAGGTTCATCGGGGGGCTGTCAGTATCCAGGAGGCCCTGCGGGAGAGCTTCCACCCTGAGGAACACTAAGAGCCTCCCTGGTCTGCCCCATTGGGGGGCTTGTGCCTCATTCCTCCCTCACATCCTTCCACTTACCCCTCCCTAACCCCTCTTTCTGATGTTAGATAAAATACACGTATTTTCATGAACACACACTCTCTTTATTTAACAAAATGGGGGGGGGGAATGAAACTCTGGTGAGTCTGGGGAAAGGAGGCAGAAGAGGGGAGAAGAGAGGATGGGAGAGGGGAGGAGGAAACCTGGGAGGAGGGAGCTGGAAGGGGGAAGCAAGGGGGAAAAGGGGGAGGGGAAGCTCAGGGCTCAGGGTCTCGCCGGACCAACTTGATTGTCATGCAAACCTGCTCCTGGGTTCACATGTGGCCATTGGTGGCCAGGCTGGCAGCTATCCTGCCATAGACAGCTGCATTCCTCTGTCTAGTGCAGAGATAGATCATGGACGTTGGGGCATCCCCCCAAACTTGAATAAGTTCCATGATCTCCACCCTGGACCAGGAAGGCGCCCGCTTTCTCTGGGCCCTGGCAGGTTCCTGGGAGCTGGCAGATTGGTCCTGGGGAGCGGTGGAGGGCTGGCTGCCAGTGATTTGCTGGCTCATATATTGGGGCCACTGGGTCAGGGGCAGTGACTGCTGGCTCTGGGCTGTCAGGCTTGGAGCTGGCACAGGCACTGTGGCCAGAGTCTACCCCAGAGGGCTCTTGGGAGGAAGGAGGGAGAGAAGTGTTCTTGGTTGAGGCCGGAGTGGTCACCAGGGCACACTGGAAAGGCAGGAGGCCCCCTACTTCGAAATAAGTGTCTACACAGCACTTATTTCAAAATAGCTATTTCGAATTTGGCGTTATTCCTTGTAGAATGAGATTTAACAAATTTGAAATAAGCACTCTGCTATTTCAAATTAATTTCAAAATAGTGGGTTAGCTGTGTAGACACTAGGAAAGTTATTTTGAAATAAGGGCTGTTATTTCAAAATAACTTTGCTGTGTAGACATACCCTTAGAGAGGGCAAGAAGCTTCACTGAACTCTTTGGAATCTTCTAGCTGCAGCACAAAATATTTTGGTTGTTTTCCCTTTACATATCTAGAGAGACTTATTTTTAAAAAATAAAGTGTTTTGTTTAGAATAGAAAGATAGTGAGGATTCTGTTCTCTATTATCTGGGTAAATGTGGAATAATTCCCTTGAAATATAGAGCAGCTGAGTCTAGTGTCTGGCTCAGAACAGTTTTTCTCACTAAAGTGACATGTTTGATTGTTTACATTTATATTTTAAGATATAACCTGAAGACTCCTTTCTGGTCATTATTTTCTAGGTTTGTGGGAATTTTTAGTCTGGTCTTTCTCTCTTTGGACCGTCTCCTCTGTCTACTTCCAGGCATTCCCTAAGCCCCACCTTCTTTTCTTTCTTCTCTCCACTCTTACCACACACAGGGTGTTTCATCTGATAGAGCATTTCCTGACACCTTCTTATTCAATGTACCCAAAGATGCCTCTGCTATTCAGTGCTTCTGTTCCAATCACTTCTGGAACTGGCTGCTAGAAACACTTCTCATATTCCTTTCACTGCTTCCTCCCCTCCTTGACACCTCTTAACCAGCCTACAACAATTTGGCTGGCTGAGTAGGTGCAGGAGCTAAAGGAACTATCACTCAAACTCTCACTTTCCCTTGCCAGGCAGCCTTAAAAGGAAAATGTTATAAATAGACATTGAACTTCATAATATTCAGTTCTGTTGTGAAATTTTGAACCAACAATATTGAAGTGCTTTTTAAATTCCCCAAAGCAAGTTCTTAGCATCCTTTGTAAGAATCAGTGTTGAAAAACAAACAAAAAATCCTTTGGCTAATGGAGATTTTCCTTTGTAGTATGCCTGTCAGCAAAATGGATTGCTTGGAGAAAATAACACTTTCTGAATATTTCTCTTTAGTTGGAAAAAAAGTCTTTAGGCTTTGTTCCTTAAAAATGAAAAGCTGCCATGCAACTATCTACCGGTATTGGCCGCTGTCCAAAGAGAGGAAACTGGGCTACATGGACCATTGGTTTAATTCACTATGGCCACTCTTTTATGTTTTTACACACTTTCCCTAAAACTATGTAGAAAAACAGAATATATAATGTTTCCCTTGGTGGGTTGATATTTCCTGTTGTGTGTTGCCTTTTGCTTCTTCAGATCTGGGAAATGTTCTCAGAGTATCACAGGTAAATACAAGGTTGTCCGGAAGGCTTAACATAAGCAGTTGACACATCATGAATGTGGGAGAAGAGCTGCATATTCTCAGCTGTAGAGGAGGCAGGTGTTTGTGAGTGTGAGGGCTCTGGCTGCGTTTTAAGGATTACTGGATTTAAAGACAGTACGGTCTCACTTCATTCCCTCAGATGTCCCTTGTGCTGCACCATGAAACTGCAAATAGCATGGTTTTGATGCAGAGGCGTCTCTTGGACAAAGGTTCATCAGTGCTTGATCCAAGTTTGTGACCTCTATCAAACCTTTCATCCAGTGTGATCCAGATTTCATGTTTTGCAATGAAACTCCAAAGGAGGTGACTGTTTGCAGCTTTCACTGTGAATCTCTCACTGCTCTAGTCATAACTCAGAAAAGGAGAGACACTTAAGCTGAACACTCAGTTTGAAGTAGGATTTATTTTAACATATGATTTCATAATAGCAAATGCGCTTGCCATAAAATTCCTTTCATGTTCGCACTCCACTTAGTTACAAACAGAATCTTTCTCGGGCTTTTCAAGCAGAAATCATCTCACCTGTTCTTCTGTGTTGTTCATCTCTGTCTTTGATTCCGAAATGTAGTGTAATACACACAGGTTTTAAAATGATTTTTTCCCCTTGGTGCCTCATGCAGAAAATGTAATAATTTGACCAGATATAGATTTTATTTTGCTCATGCATTGTTCTCTGGCTTTTTTAAAAGAACATAGCTATCCCATTAAACTGATGCTTCTCTTAAAGATCTGTTTGTCTTCATGCCAATTATTCCTTTATTCTCATTCTGATTCCTTTCAATAGAATTCAGCAAATGCCCATCTTCCAGCACATTCTTCTTATAGTTCATACCTTCAGCCTTAGCTTCTGTGAACTGATTCAGTATCTGATGTTGAACTTTTTCTCTGAATGTGAAACATCCTCTGTATAAATAAATACAGCATAATTATCCTTAGAGTCAATACCTGTACTGGTAATATAAGTGTGTGTTCTGTGTCTTTCCATTAATGAAGTACATGGGGATCTGTATTTTCCTTTTTAAGCAAGACAATAATTAAATTTATCTTAGGATTCTAAAGAGCCATGAATAACCCTTCCTCTGCTGTTTAAATGGCTATTTGGAGAGCTTCTTCGCTTACACCATCTGAGGCACCAGATGCATAGGAAATATTCCAACAGATACAGCAGCAGCAGGCGTCTTAGCACCTTTTGCTTGAGATACTGGTTAATGGTTAACAGTAAGCAGGAGACTAAATGAGCAACCTAGCCACCATACTGGTGGATTGTATATGTGCTGATGATGTCTTGAGGGGAGGAAAGTCATTCAAAAGGGATAGCGGGTGAAGATGCATATGATACTATCCGGGGGAGGGCAGAATTACCAGGCCCTGGGCAAGGTGAGGGTGTAAAGCTCCACACTCTCAGATGCAGCAGAAGCAAGGGGGGAAGGGGCAAGGTCAAGGACAGACAGCCCTCAGCACCATCCAGATGGTATTGTCCCCCACTCGCCACCTGAGGGGTCTCTGGCAGTGATTTAAAGTGCCCAGGTCTCCAGCTGCCAGAGGCCTGGGCTCTTTTAAATGGCTGAGCCCGGAGGTAATTGACCTCTCTACCCTTCTTCACCAACAGGTCTAATACTGTCTAAAGCACGTGATAGTATCAGCTAGATGCCTCCTAAGTAGTAAGGAAGTTACTATGAGTAGAGTTGGTTTAAGCAATAGCCACTGAATAATTTATAGTTAAATACTTTCATTAAATTCTTTCATGTTTTATTATTTACCCCACTTGCATCACTATGGAAATAATTTGTGCATACTAATTATTGTAAATAGAAATTTCTTTAAAATTTTAAAATCAAATTTTTGTATTTTTGCCATTATTTTCAGACTAAGATTTCTCCCCAGAACAATGCCAACGTGCAGATGAAGTGTATGTGTATAGATTCTTGCCAGTGTTATTTGAGAGGAAGGAAGACCATTCAAAGGGACAGAGGGCAGAGCTGCATATAGACTTGTGGGTGGAGTAGCCTCGAGAATGGTTTGGTTATAGCTTGGTTCACAGAATACAATTTCCATCAATATTAACCAGAGAAATGAAGTGAGAGTCAGACAAGCTACAGTTTAATTTGAATACAGTTGTAGTTAGCACAGAGTCAGCTCCAGTGTAAAAGGAAAGGAAATGGTACACCGAGTTAGAAATAAGGTAGAGAATTTGTACATAATCTGCAATAAAGGTTTCAAACTACATTTTGGTCCTTTCTGCCTTCCAAAAAAAGTCAGAAATGAAATTTTTGCAAGAAAAAGTCAGAAATGAAATCTTCCATCTCCAGGAAGCTATTCTAAAATAATCTTTGTAATTTGTTTTGTCATTTTGAACAAACTCTAGTGGGGGAGAGATGTTATTTAAATGCACAATAATGTTAACTGTTCAATTTAAGAAAACAAAATAAAACCATTTGTTCACATCTTCAGGGAGAGTATATTAGAGACAGAGAAATAAACTGCAAATATCATTTGACAGTTTTATCAGCACAAGCCCAATGAAAGTAGTTAACATGCTTATTTTTTAAAAAAATCTCTTTCCTAAACAAGCAGAAAGTTCTCTCCACTGCCTTATAAAATCTCTGCGCTCTGTTTGTTCCACTTAGACTATAGCTCCCTTTTAGATTTCTGATTTCAATCCAGCTGAGGCTGGCACAAAAATCTGTCACTATCTAAAGGCTGTTTAGAGGCCCATATTGATCAATACTTTATTTTTTCTTTAAAGATTTCTTATTGGCACTGATCACTCTTTTTGTTGCTCTCTAGGTAAAGTAGCAGTTTTGTAGCTGAAAGAAAATGTGGTAGTCTAAACTTGATGCCATTGCTGGCAATTTCTAGCCCTCACAGGTAAAATTTCTCCAAGAACCCCCCAAACACAAAAGAGCCACAGTCATTTGTTTCAGTCAGTGAGAAAGGCTATCCGTGAAAAAGGATCATAGGGTTGGAAGAGACCTCAGGATATCGAGTTCAACCTCCTACTTAAAAAAATGACCAATCCCAATTACGAGTAATATAAGTTTCAGGAAATATCGGTGAGAAACACTCACTGCTATGGCAGGTCTACACTAGGAAACAATTTCAAAATAACTAAAATCAGTTTAATAACTTCTGATTTAACAAAATCAAAATAGTGTGTCCACACTACGGGGAAGCCTTGAAAATAGTCCGAGACAGACTCCATTAATGTGGAAGTGCTACCTCAACTTAGAGCCCCAGGAAGCACTGGGGAATAATATGTTCAAATTACTCTGGGGAATAATCACTTCAGAATAGCAACACTGGAGTGTCCACAGTGCCGCTATTTTGAAATAACTATTTCAAAATTAGTGTTATTCCATAAGAAGAGCAGAAGAATGGATTTTGAAATAAGCAGCCTGCTATTTTGAAATAATGGGCTAGGTAGTGTGGATGCTCTGTTTATTAATTCAACCTAAGGAAGGTTATTTGAAAATAAAACCCTACTGTAGATCAAGGGATAGAGACCATTTTATCCTTTTAAAGTATATGACCACAAAAAAAAAAAAAGAGCAAGAGCTTTCCCAGCCGAATCAGATGTGTGTGTTTAATCCCCCTTGGAATTTTTCTTCTATGCTTGGAAGGATTGACTGGAAACCAAAATTTTCTTTCAATGGGAAAAAAAATTCCAAAATGAAATGGAAAATTGAAATTTTGCAATATCCTGTGGAACAGGAATTCAAAAATTGTTATTTAGAAAAGGTTATAGTGGTGCTTTATTTAACTTTTGATCTTTTTAAAACAGAGTTTTGAGTGTAAAGATCATTCAGTGTTAATTTCACCAACCCACACAAACTAACTATTCCCATTGATGACCGTTGAAATTTACAAATAAGCAATGTAAGGAAATGTAATTTGAGGTATTATTAGAGTTTGATTAAGGGCACTTACTACGTACATATTGACATGTGATAGTGATCATTTATGTTTTAATGTTACAAACATTTCACATGTTGAAACTCAGCATCTATCATTAAATAATTATCTCATGACCATGACAATTTAAATTTATAAAAACAAAAAAGCTTAAAACTCATAAATTTGTGCAACGGTGACTTTATATTTATAACCATTTGTCATGATCATGAGGGTTAGCCAGCATCCTGGGGACAAAGGGGTTAAATATGTCCCTTACCTAAGCTAGGTGGCAGTCAGCCATTAGAAATGTAGGTAGGAATTTCAAACTGGGACAAAGGAATTTTGGGGTTTTTCCCTCCTTTGTCCTGCGTAGTTTCTCTCCAGCTATTGAAGGGGACAGGATGTCTCCCTCTAAGAAAATATTCTTCACAGTCTGTAAGTAGGATAAAGTTTAGATAAATCCGTTAGGTTTTATTATTTTATGGTTTGGGAAATGCGATCTGATGTCTGTGCATTTAAAAATGAGTTTTGCTCTCCTTCGTATCTAAGTTCCTGGCCCATGGTAAATTTCTTCTCCATGAGTATATTATTTTATTACTGTTCCATCTAGTCATTATGCTTGCAACAGGAATATTGTGGTGATAATAACAATTCTTTCTCTTTCCTTTTTATTAACCTGGTATTGGTTAATGGTTTTGTCCTGGTTTGTACTTTAGGGGTGAGATTTCCCAAGTGATCTTTCCCCTGATTTTTGTATCAATACTTGGGTGGTGGCAGCAGAGATTCTATCCCCAAAATCTAGGTTGTTACAATTTTGGGGGGAAGTTTTATACCAAAGCCTGATAGATAAGGTTTTGGGGTACTTTTGTTGTCCCCCACTCTTGTATTTATCATGCCAGAGTGAGGAAGGAGCCATGACACCATTGGAAAAAAAATTGATATAATCTCTTGAAACTATGAAAAAACCTAATTTCTGCCAATCCTAAATGTAATAATGCTTTAATTTTTGACCTTTTCAAAAAGCTTCTGAGGGCCTCCGGCTAGCAAGATCCATGGCAGCTAGCTGGATAGCCTTGAAGTCTGGGAATGCTAGGCTACCCAGGAGTTCACCAAGTAGGCTGCCAAGATCTTCCAACAGAACATTAAATTTTTCTGGCAACATTTAAAATTTTCCTATGCAAAATTTTAATTTTGTGGAAAGTGAGTTTTACCTCAGAAAATCATCACAATGAAAATTCCTGACCAGCCCTAGCAACTGGTTCTCTCTCTCTTCTGATTGTCTACACACAAGGGGTAGGGAACCTAAGGCCCAGGGGTCAGATGCAGCCTGTAGGGAATAATTTCTTGAACATACTGGGTGCAGGTGAAAACAAGCAGAGGATTTATTGGTTCACACAGCTGGTGGAGTACTCATCAGGGGTTAACCCGGTGAGCACTAACTTAACCAAAACATTAGATTATATAGGTAGCAGATGGACGGAGGAGAAGTGATTTGATAGGTATAGCAGCGGAAGTGAGATATGCACATAAGCCAATGGTCTACAACAGTTACACAGTATCTCCGCCCATTGCCAATTAAACATATTATCACTAATACAGATAGTTATTCCTAACAAGCTAAATTAGCCAACATAAACAAAGGCATATTGATGGTCATTTTGTCAGCCGGAAATATAATGCGTCTCCTGCGGGGGTGGTATTGCCTTGGCACGATCTTTGGGATCCAAGCTTATTTTCTAGGAACAAAGCAGACAATGAAAAACAATCCCGCGCAGTTGTTTGGTTGTTTGGTACCGGCCTTATCAAAGTGAGGCCCTTTTGGAATGTGATTGCCAGGGGAACCAGGGTCACAGTAACTGCTGTACTGTATGCTTCCCAGGGCTGGCCTAATGATTTGAGATTTGAGTTTGTCAGTTCTCAGCAAGATACCATGGGCTGCCTCAATTTACCATACACAGCCCTTGGCTTGCGTGGATCTGGGCCCTGAGTCTCAGGTCTCACCCCTCAGCCTTGGGTAGTCCACTGGTGCTCCAGTCCCTCCTTCCCCACACTGTCCCACCGCAGGGCTAGAGCACAAAAATTCTACTGGCCTACACCCCCCTGAGCTCTGGTCTGCAAGGGGAATGTAGGGAACATCTTTCTCCTTCTCAGTCGGGGCCACAGCAGTGTGGGCTTGTTTTTCTTTTTTTGTGTTTAACTTGTGTGCGGACCCCAACTGATTTTTCTGAGGATCAGCAGCCTCCGACCCAAAAAAGTAACCAATCTAAAAAGGAAAGACCCCAAAACTTTGGGGCGGTTCTGATATAGATTAAATCACTGTATGTAACTCACACTGTCTGTATTTTCATGATACTACCCTGATGAAAGAGCCAATTTAGGAGTACACTTCATTTTACTGATAGTGGCAAGAGAAATATCATAAGAACACTAATATACACTATTGGTATGTTCGGTAATTGTTATCAGGTAGTTTTTTGGCTTTTGTTTTCCAAAAAGATTGCCAGTTATCGTGAGAGAAATTCAGCCAGCACTGCATTTACCACAATGCTCGAAAGTCCATTGCTGTTTGTGATATGGTGCTTTATATACTGGCACTGCTAAACCAAATTCTTTGTTATTTCATACTTCAGAACTACTGGTGCATTATAACATACTTGGAAGTACCTAAGTGCACTTTAGTGATTATTTTTCCATCACTGCAAGCATCCTTAGGTCAGGGAACCATTATTTCACTGGAAATGCAACATTGCCCATCACAAATGTGTAGTAGATACTAATTTTCAAGTGACGGCTCCTTACTTATTCCCTTGCTGTGATGTATTTGTCATCAGTGCAGGTGACCCAGTTAGTTCCTCCTGTTTGTCAGTGAGAGGTCCCAGCTAAAGGGAATGAACTGTGTAGCCCTCTTTCCTGCTTCTGAAGGTCAACTCCTTCTTCTTCTGGCCAGGTTCAGAATGCGTACTGAAGATCAGTAGGTGGCTCACCACTAGGATTGTATATTTTGTTAGAAGTCCTTTATTTTCAACTGTTTTACGAAGACTTATTCAGACCTGGAGCAAATGAGGGAAAGCCAATGGCATGGACGTGCTTCATAGCTAGGTCTTTCTGCTCAGTGTTGAAATAGGTTCTTCTTCCATGCATGTAGGTGAGTCTCCCTCTCATCTGTGTGTGTGTGCACACAGGGACGCACAAAATTTACATATGTGAACTTCCCAAAAGAATGAACATTCTAATTTTTCACTCAGCTCTAATGAATAAATATCTGCTTCTTCACAGCTGCCGCTAATTCACATCATTTTTGGCAGAGGGGCAAGATTGAACACATATAGGATAAAACAGAAATAATAATGAAGCAACAATAAAAAGCAACCATGATTAATTCTCTACATCTCTATTCAAAATATGTTAATGTAGACTTATGGGAGAGGGGAGTTGAATTAAGTTGAAATAAAAACTCTTACACTATGTGGATTAAGTTTAGTAAAGTAAGAGAATGAATAAGAAATGCTAATGACAATGCTAGGATCCCATCATCTGAAAGACCTGAGTTTATTTGCTATCGATGCTGTCAGGCCCACAGATGGAGGGGGGCAACTGCCCCAAGTCCCAGTCATTCAAAGGGGCTTGGGGCTCCTGTCTGCCACCGCTGATACTATGGTAGTAGTATCTAGACCAGGCATGTCCAAAGTCTGGCCGGCGGGCCAATTGCGGCCCGTGTTCCGATTTAATACGGCCCCCGCTTCCTCCCCCTCTCCTGGCTCCCCGGCGCTCTTTTGAACTGGCGCTCCCAGTGCGCCGCTTCCGGCCGCGCCGCCGCCGCCGCCCATGGCCTCTGCGGTCCTAGAGCCTGCCCTGTAGGGCACGTCCGCAGCCCCGCTCCCCTGCTCGGCTGCGGGTTCGCTCTGCCCCCGGGCCGCCGTGAGGCCGGCGTGCCCTGCGCTCTCCGCCCGCCTCCGACCCTGCGGGCCCTCCGCCTTGGGGCTGAGAGTGCGGGGACGGCCCTCACGCATGTTCACTTCTTCAAATCTGGCCCTCTTTGAAAAAAGTTTGGACACCCCTGATCTAGACACACCACAGGGCCCTTAAAATAACAGCACACCTGGCCCACTCTGGACAGCACTGGGAGTGCCTGGGGGAAGCTAGCTCCAGCCCCACCCCTTCTGGCTGAGTGGAATATAGATCTAGAGCCCCCTTACCTTGCCCAGGGACCTGGCAAGTCTATTGGTCCCACTAGATACTGTAATCTCCATGTAACAGAGAGAATCTATAGTACTGGGTGGGTGAAGGGGAGAAATACTACAGAATGCCATCTGCAGAGAAAAGCATAGGAAATAGAACGCAGCAGAAGAGTTTATGGAAGAGAGACAGGTGACAAAAAGTAGAGAGAGGTTTAAGATCTGAAGCAGAAGAAAGAGATAAATTAGCAATAGGCTTCCAACAAACTAAACTATTTAGTAACAGTAATCACTTCTTGAATAAAAGTGATACATTTTAAAAAAAGAAAATGGGTCTGTAACACAATTAAGTGGTTTTTTTTAGAAAATAAACGGAAAATCTACCTACTATATTTAAATGATTGTATTTTTCAAAAATAAAGTGTTATTTTTATTAAGTTAATTTTTATTTTGGATTTTTTTTAAAAGGGAATTCTTGGTTTTTTTCCATTAAAATTTAATAACTTTTTAAATGGGAATTCTATTAAATATATTTTTGTCTTCATCTCTATAAACTCTTATCATTTGTTATGTTTTAACAAAAAAGGGCTGTAATCAATTTGGTTTCCAATAATACTTTCTTCTACATTTCAAAAAGAGCATTACTCCAAATATCTCATTTCTGTAAGGTTTATTGAGAAGCAATCCTATTCCAAATTCATCCTATTTTTCTGTCACATCTTGATTCGGTCTCTCTCAACATTTACTCACTTATGTCCATTTTTAGAACTGTATGTGGTTTGATGATTCTGTCTCTTTTTTGTTTGGTTTTATGAGAAGCAATCCCATTCCAGACACATGCCATTTTCCTGCCACAACAAACACTTAACTTTCTTTTAAATTTATGATGCAAGGAAGTGGCATACCAAATTTGGTGCTCCTAGCTCTTACTATTTAGGAGAAGTTCTTGAACAAACTCACAAACTCTCTAAAATATATAGTAGATGATAACCATAACATTATCATCAAATCATGAAAATAATTAAGTAAGAAAAAAATAATTGGCTTTCTAGTTTTTCTCTTAATACTGTTCATTAGAACAACAGGGTAGTGAAACAAATGGAGCTACATTTGGAATTTGATTAAATAATCAATATTTATAGCAACAATAAAGAAAAATAGTGTAGTAAGGGAATTAAAGTGACCTTGAGTCCAGGTACATTATTACTGTATAGGTACTATTTGACTTTAATTTTTATTAATGTAGATAATGGCTTACACGAGCCTTATGTCTGCATTACTAGCACTCTAAAATTTAATTAGATTTTTAGAGCAGCTGTTAATGTCGTCTCTAGGATTGTATAATTCAGTGGCAATACCAGCAAACTTCATCTATTTCATGGCATTGTGCTCTGAAAAGAAGCAGAAATAAGGTACTTTATCTGCAGTACTGTCCTGGATCTTGAGCTTTGTTTGTAAAATAAGTAAGTAAATAAATATGGGCACAGTAATTGCTTGTTATTCTTGTAACGCTGTTTGTATGTAGTGTATGAAGCAGTGTTTCTCAGATTGGGCCCAAAGCTACCAATGGGTTGCTCCAGTTTGTTTACTTAACAGCTCTACAGCCACAGAGTCTCATGGCTTCCATTGGCTGCGGTTCACTGTTTACAGCTAAGGGGAGCCCCGAGGCTCCGTGTTTGCACAGTAGTTAAGTAAACAAATCCATCCACTCCCTTCGCAACTTGCTCAAAGTGGCTCATGTTGAGAAATACTGGTATGAAGCAAGGAAGGGAAATGGCCTTATAAAAAGAAAATATTTTAAAGAATGTTTTCAGAATTAGGATTTTGCTTCCCCCCCGTCCCTTTCTTTGAAATTCACATCTTATAGCCTGATCCAAAATCTATTGAAATCAATGGAAACACACACATTGACTTCAGTTGACTTTGAATTGAATTATCTAATGCCTGTTTGGGTGTGGTGTAATGCTTTGTCCCTCTCTAGCACCATGAGTCTTACTACAGCCTTAGCTAAGAGGTTGATGGCTTTTAGCTCATGCAGTTGAGGTTCATACATTAAAGTTCAGAGATCTCAGGTTTGGTTTCCACCGACCAAAGACCAGGATATGTTGGTGTTATAAGTATATGTCAAAAATATGCACGAATTCCTTAGGGAAACATTTATTTTGCTAAAGCAGCATGGCCACAAACACCCAGCCCAACACTCATTCCTGAAGCATTATAGATCATCAGTATAGAATCATAGAACACTAGAACTGGAAGGGACCTCAAGAGGTCATTGCGTCCAGTCACCAGACCTCACAGCAGGACCAAGCACTGTCTAGACTATCCCTGGTATATGTCTGTCTAACCTCCTCTTAAATATCTCCAGAAATGGAGATTCCACAACCTCCCTAGGAAATTTATTCCAGTGTTTAACCACCCTGACAGGCACATGTGTCTTTAGTATATTCTCCGGTTAAGAATTGTTTGCATCATGGTCTGTCATCTTTAGGCCCACTTTTAAAATACCTTTCAGTAGCTCCTGTCATGGTCAGTCTGAAGAACTGATCCTGGCTGTAGGAGGAACCACCATTGAGTAGGAAAATATCCATCACCCTCTTTCTTGCTACTAGCTGATAATCTTCTGGTCTTCACTTATTGGCAAACATGAATGTAGTTTGTAGTGTTAATTTCTTTCTCTGTATATATATTTTAGAGATCTGTTCATCTGTCTGTCTGTTGAGTCCATCTGTCTGTGAGTCAGTTTGTTCAAGAACTCCTCCTAAATGGTAAGAGCTAGGATCTCCAAATTAGGTATGTAGCTTCCTTTTACCTTACCTTAAATCAGTGGTTCTCAATTCATTTCAGTCCATGGACCACCAGGCCAATCAAAAAATTTTCGTGGCCCACCTCCTTTTTGAGACATTGTTAAAAAAAAGAGCAGACAATGAACATTTTTGTTTGAAATTTATTTCTTACTTACAGATTTTTGGTGCCTGCTCACACCGTGTGACTTTGGACAATGTTCCTGTGGACCACCGAAAAGTCACCATGGACCACCAGTGGTCCATGGACACCAGTTGAGAACCACAGCCTTAAAGCAAGGTCAGGGTTTGGATGTGCCAGGAAAAGAGAATGTGCCTGGAATTTGATTATTTTCCATAACATGGAAAGGGAGGGGGTTCAGGGAAAGGATGCTACACTCAGCCTACGTCTAGAGTACAAGCCTCTTTTGAAAGTCTTTTTCGAAAGAATCTTTTGAAAAAGCCTCTTTTGAAAAAGAGCGTCAAGTCTACAAGCAGATTTTTCAAAAAAAAAAAAAAAAGCAGTTTACATTCAATAGTGCCTTTTTTCGAAAGAATAAAAAGGCATTACTCCAACAGCTGCAGGGGATAGCTATAGTGCAGAATGACCACAGGGAGCAGTTGAGAATGCAAGGGAGTTGTCATCTAGGTATGTGACTTGCCATATTGCTTCCAATTGGCCCTGGTAAGTGGCCCCTCTTCCCCAAATTCCTAGCCCTTCCTGGTCCTCAGCCCCAGTGCTAGGAGGCCTGTGTGCCCCCCACCCCTGGAATAGACCTGGCTAATGCCAGGTAAATCTAGTTATAAAATAAAAATGTGCTTGATTTTTCTCCTCTGTTGCTGCATAGTGTAATACACATTTTGTAATGCATTGTAGAACTTTTGAAGTAAGGGTTATAGGTTATATTTATCAATGTAACAAATTTTAAGCTGATTTTACATTTTCAAAACTTTTTCTGCAGGGACCAAATAGTGTCAAAATACTAAGATTAATCTATGTTGTCAGAGACATTTTTTCCACACAACTCCTACGGACTGGAGGTGGTGTGACAAGGACCAGAGAGTTGCAATTTTGGGAATCAAAAGGAAACTATCTTTCAGATCCTGAGCAACTTCATTTATAAATCTTATCTCCAAATTTTTTTTTCAACAGCTAAGGTCAATCAAATCTGCTTGACACTACAAAATTCATCCAGTTATGGTCCCTGAAATAAGTATGAACACAAAGGACAATGAAAAGATGCCACCCCCATTAGTTCAAAATAAGTAGGGGGTAATCATTGTAACTATATAGGTAATACCAGTAATGTTCACTACGTACTTGACGACTACACTGTTAACCACAGAGTAAGCCACTATTAGAAGTTTGGCACATGACTGATGTTGATATCCAAAGACATTACCAAAACATACCACTGGACAAGAAAATGACGGGTATCTTAAATAAGTAATATATGAAAAATTATCTAATTTATACATGTTTTCTTTCTATTTTGGATACTATTGGCAAAAAGTATTATTAAGACTGGAACTAGCATGTGCATAGAGCATTCTCATGACCATATCTTTTCCTTTCTACACAGATATGAAATAAAATTAACTGTGTGAGATTAAATGCTCTGGTTTCAGTCACTTTAGTTCAAATTTTGCCCACGGACACTCACATGCAACTGCTGCAATGAGTGTCATACCTACATATTTAATGTTTTCCCATTTCTCAATTAACCATGAGCAGTGTATTATTTTATATTATTTATTCATTATTCTAAAATGTTAGCTGAGTAGCTTTAGTGAACAATTCTTTGTCTTTAGATCAGGGATGAGACAATAAATGGCCCATGGACCAGCTGTGGTTCACTACGGTTAGCTATGGTACACCACCAGCACCTTATTTACCATATGTGCAGGTACGGCCACCTGCAGCTCCTGCTGGCTGCAGATCATCGTTCCTGGCCAATGGGAGTTGTGGGAAGCTGTGCAGACCAGGACACTGCTTCCTGCAGCTGCCATTGGCTGGAACAGCAATCCATAGCCAATGGAAGTTGCAGGTGGCTGTACCTGCTGATGTGCAGGTAAATAAAGCACCAGAGGCTAAGATTGGAGAACCATCTGCATCTTATGGCTCAGACTTGCTTTAGATTGTTTGCCAGTTTTTCGTTGTGGTTTTCCCATGTTTCCATAATATATATCTCCAAAAAAACAAGCTGACACGGTTTTATTGTGTTATCTTTAAATGGTTATGAGAGTCTATTTTAAACACTTTATTTATAATCTCATTTTTATTTACTCAGCCCTTTGATTAAAAATGTAGCAGAAGAAAAGGAAGGGCTTGGTCCACTTTTTTTTACTATACTTTTTCCTTAAAAACAGCTAAGAACTCAGGAAAAGAGGAGAAAGGGGGTACTTACTGCAGTTTTTCATCCCTTTCCTTTAAACAGAAAACTATAAATTGTGTCCTGCCAGCTTTCTTCCCTGTTTATAAGTGATTAACATCTAGTCCAGGAAAGAAATATATTACCGGTATAGAGGGGGAATTTCTTGTTTGTTTATATATGCTCTGCAGTTCATTTGGTCAAAACCTCTTATACAGGTTAAGTCAATAGCTCTTCGCTTCCTTTGAATACAAAAGACGGTGCTGAGTAAAGGCAATGAGGGAAACTGAAATAAAGATTAGGCATCTAGTAAAAGCTTTAAATCAGATGCTAGATGGACTGTGTAGAATCTTCCCTCCCTCTCCCCACCCCGATCCTGAACAAATTAAAAAGGACTAAGGTAAACTGCTAAATTTACTTATGTTTCATAAAAAGATCAATATCTAATCTACGTAAGGTTTAATTTACATTTTAATACACTGCAATGTATAATTCCATACAAGAGTTAGAGAAAACCATCAGATTTTCTCAGGGATGTTCACATGGGAGAGGAGCAAAGGGGGCAGCTGCCTTGGGGCCTGACAATTTAAAAGGGCCAGAGTTCCTGGCCACTGCTACCTTTGCAGATGCAGCAGCCAGAACCATAGGCCCTTTAAATCACCACTGGAGCCCCTAGTCCCACCCCTTCCACCTGAGGCCCTGCCCCTTTTGGGGAGCTTGGAGCCAGCTCCCCCTGGGCCTGCTGAAGTCTCTCATCAGCCCTAGACTTTCTCAAAAGAATTTGGTGCATTTGAATATTACATGCTACATAATTCTGTAAATTATAATGCATTTAAATAATCCCGACTCGTTGGCAAAGCAAATGGAGCGTGTTTTTCCATGCTCCCAAATGCAGGATTTCTGATATCAAGCTTTCATTGCTTAATGGGATTAGCTGTTTTTCTTTTCTCTTTCCTCTGCCATTTTCATGTATACGCTTTCTCCGACCACTCTGAAAGTAAGTTTTCTCTTTCTGGCCACATTTCTCAAAGGTTACGGAGCAGCTGCACTTTGTCCACATTTTTTGCGACCATCGTACATTAACTTGAAATGACATTTCGAATTGTACTAATTGCATGAGATATTTTTTTAAAAGAGAAGGAAGTTGCTTGATATATGTATATCCACACAAAAGTCTTTTTTGGGGCATTAGATTAAATAATTGCACAGTCTCATTTAGAATTGTACTAATTGCAGAAAAGGATATTCTCTAAAATGAGGAAAATCCAATAAAATACATGTTCCTTGTGTATTCCTCACTTATAAAGCCTTTGTGCAGGTATTTAAGTTATTTCAAATATTACTAGCAGTTTTATGTAATTATTTAAGAATTTTAAATAAATTTTCTATCTGCAGAAAGAGTATATTTTCCTCTAAAATGGAGAAAATGGTGTGGGATCTATATATATTAATTTATTTTCAATTATTACTTTAAGGGTAAACTAAATAGATTTTTTTTTTAATCTTTTTTTTTTTTGAAATTGCCGCATAGTGAAATAAATGCACATATGGCCAGAACTGAAACTTAGGGTATATCTACACTGCAGATATCACTAGCTCCATTCACACTAGTGTACTAAAAATAGTGTAGCTGGAAGCAGCTTTGGTAGCAGCACCAACTAATGGCCCCAATGTGAAACCAAGGGTGCATGAGGGTTTGTACTTGAATGGCTAAACCAAGCACAAATCTGCCTGGACCCACTAGGTACAAACTCAAGCAGCTAGCCAGAGATGCCACGTGTGCTATCATAACCTGTTTAAAAGTACATGATGAGAAAAGATGTATAATTATAAATTCTCAGCATCTTTGCTAGAAAGAAGTAATAGCACCCAATTTGGACTTTAAACTCTGTAAGTGCTGCGGTAATTGCTTAGAACTCCATTGGAAACAGAACAATATCCTGGAAGACATATAGGCATGACTATTAGCTGCTGTTATGAACCTTCTAATGAGGAAAATTAAACAGAGAGGGAAGGAGGGCATTTTCCAGACTTCGTAAGATCTTGTCAGCTTCCTTCTTCTTCATTGCATCATGATAATTATCAAGAGTAAATATTAACTGGAAAAAGTCTTTCAGAGTAAAAATGGATGTTAATAGATTAAAAATATCGGCTGTGTTAAGTTGTGTGTGTGTGTGTGTGTGTGTGTGTGATAGTGACCTAATTCCTGGAACAATTTTCCAGTATAAAATAATCTACTAATTTGTAATTATATGATTAACTCACCAAGAACAAAATCAATTACAGGCAGTCCCTGGGTTACGTACGAGATGGGGACTGTAGGTTTGTTCTTAAGTTGAATCTGTATGTAAGTCAGAACTGGCGTCAGCCGCTGCTGAAACTGATCAGTTTCAACCGCGGCTGAATCTGGATGCCAGTTCTGACTTACATACAGATTCAACTTAAGAAACCCAGGCGTCCCCAAGTCAGCTGCTGCTGAAACTGATCAGCGGCTGATTCCAGGAAGCCTGGGACAGAGCAACTCTGCCTCGGGCTTCCTGTAGTCAGCCGCTGGTCAGTTTCAGCAGCGGCAGACTAGGGGACGCCTGGGGCAGAGCAGCTGGGGTGCTGCTGGGTTGCTCCAGTAGCGCAGCTCCTCGGCACTACTGGAGCAACCCAGCAGCACCCCAGCTGCTCTGCCCCAGGCGTCCTAATTCAGCCGCTGCTGAAACTGACCAGCAGCAGCTGAGTCAAGACGCCTGGGGCAGAGCAGCTGGGGTGCTGCCGGGTTGGTCCGGAGCGGCGCTGCGGGACCAACCCGGCAGCCCCCAGCTGCTCTACCCCAGGGGTAGGCAAGAAAAGCCTGGTCTGCTGGGGGGGCACTAGCTGCACCCCCCCCCCCAGCAGACCAGGGAGACGGGGGTGGCGGGACCGCCCAAGTCCTCCACGTCTTTGCTCCGTCTCCCTGGTCTCCTGACCTTGGAGACGCCGAGCAAAGTGGCAGAGCACGCGGGCAGTGGGACAGTCCAGGCATGCCGCGGCTGTCCCATTGCTGGTGTGCTCCAAGGCTTTGTGCCCCATCTCCCTGGTCTGCTGGTCAGACCAGGGAGATGGAGAGCAAAGCCTTGGAGCACGCCCGCAGGGGGACAGCCCAGGCGCGCCTAGGCTGTCCCGCTGTGAGCGTGCTCCAAGGCTTTGCTCCCCGTCTCCCTGGTCTGCAGGGAGACAGAGAGCAAAGCCGCGGAGCACGCCCGCAGCGGGACAACCCAAGCGCACCTGGGCTGTCCCGCTGTGGGCGTGCTCCAAGGCTTTGCTCCCCATCTCCCTGCAGACCAGGGAGATGGGGAGCAAAGCTGCAGAGCACGCCCTCAGGGGGACAGCTCAAGCATGCCTGGGCTGTCCCGCTGCGGGCGGGCTCCAAGGCTTTGCTCCCCATCTCCGTGCAGACCAGGGAGGAAACATAGAAAATATGGCAAAAGACCAGCTTTGCTTAACAAGAAGATCTTGCATGATCTCAAAATAAAAAAGGAGTCCTATAAAAAATGGAAACTAGAACAAATAACAAAGGATGAATATAGGCAAGCAACACGGGAATGCAGGGGCAAGATTAAAAAGGCAAAGGCACAAAATGAGATCAAACTAGCTACAGGCATAAAGGGAAACAAGAAGACCTTTTATAATACATTAGAAGCAAGAGGAAGACCAAGGACAGGGTAGGCCCACTGCTCAATGAGGAGGGAGAAGCAGTAACAGGAAACTTGGAAATGGCGGAGATGCTCAATGACTTCTTTGTTTCGGTCTTCACCGAGAAGTCTGGAGGTGTGCCTAACGTAGTGAATACAAGCAAAGAGAGGGTAAGTTTAGAAGATAGGATACACAAAGAACAAGTTAAAAATCTATTAGGAAAGTTAGATGTCAGCAAGTCACCAGGTCCTGATGAAATGCATCCCAGGATACTCAAGGAGCTGATAGAGGAGGTATCTGAGCCTTTAGCTATGATCTTTGAAAAATCATGGAAGACAGGAGAGATTCCAGAAGACTGGAAAAGGGCAAATATTGTGCCCATCTATAAAAAGGGGAATAAGAACAATCCAGGAAACTACAGACCGGTCAGTTTAACGTCTGTCCCAGGGAAGATAATGGAGCAGGTAATTAAGGAAATCATATGCAAACACTTGGAAGGTAATAAAGTGATAGGGAATAGCGAGCATGGGTTTGTGAATAACAAGTCATACCAAACTAATCTGATAGCTTTCTTTGATAGGATAACGAGCCTTGTGGATAAGGGAGAAGCGGTGGATGTCATATACCTAGACTTTAGTAAGGCATTTGATACGGTCTCGCATGATATTCTTATTGATAAACTAGGCAAATATAACTTAGATAGGGCCACAATAAGGTGGGTGCATAATTGGCTGGATAACCGTAGTCAGAGAGTTGTTGTTAACGGTGCTAAATCCTGCTGGAAAGGGATAACAAGTGGAGTTCCTCAAGGGTCTGTTTTGGGACCCATACTGTTCAATATCTTCATCAATGATGTAGATATTGGGATAGAGAGTACGCTTATTAAGTTTGCAGATACCACCAAACTGGGTGGGGTTGCAACTTCTTTGGAGGATAGGGACATAATTCAAAATGACCTTAGCAAGTTAGAGAAATGGTCAGAGGTAAACAGGATGAGGTTTAATAAAGAGAAATGCAAAGTGCTCCACTTAGGAAGGAACAATTAGTTCCATACATACAAGATGGGAAGCGACTGTCTAGGAAGGAGCATGGCGGAAAGGGATCTAGGGGTCATAGTGGACCACAAGTTGAATATGAGTCAACACTGTGATGCTGTTGCAAAAAAGGCAAATATGATTCTAGGTTGTATCAACAGGTGTGTTGTAAGCAAAACTCGTGAAGTCATTTTGCCGCTCTACTCTGCACTAGTTAGGCCTCAGCTGGAGTACTGTGTCCAGTTCTGGGTGCCACATTTCAAGAAAGATGTGGAGAAATTGGAAAGGGTACAGAGAAGAGCGACAAGAATGATTAAAGGTCTAGAGAACATGACCTATGAAGCCAGGCTTCATGAACTGGGCTTGTTAATTTGGAAAAAAGAAGATTAAGGGGGGACATTATAGCGGTTTTCAAATATCTAAAAGGGTGTCACAAGGAGGAAGGAGAAAATTTGTTCCTCTTGGTTTCTGAGGACAGGACAAGGAGTAATGGGCTTAAAGTGCAGCAAGGGAGGTTTAGATTGGACATTAGGAAAAAATTCCTAACTGTCAGGGTGGTCAAATATTGGAATAAATTGTCAAGGGAGGTGGTGGAATCTCCCTCTCTGGAGATATTTAAGAACAGGTTAGATAGACATCAGTCAGGGATGGTGTAGACGGAGCTTGGTCCTGCCTTGAGGGAGGGGGGCTGGACTCAATGACCTCTCGAGGTCCCTTCCAGTCCTATGATTCTATGATTCTATCAAACATTGTATCAAATTGCTACAAGTTTTGACACCGTGCATTGATTGCCATGGAACGTCTGTTATCTTTCCTGAAATCTCCTTTTGAATTCGGTGTGAAGAATAAAATGCAAATTCAGAGGTCATCAGCTCAATTATTTAATATTACCACTAAACAGGGAAGGGGAAAGAAAAAATGTATCTAACATGGAAATAATTGTTTCTAGGCTTTTCAGGGAAAAGATGTAGGGCCATGTTTGGTGAATCCATGTAATGTGGGTTTAGAGCTAAATAAAGAATACACAATTTGAAAGGCAGGTGAACCAGAGTTATCTATCAACCGAGAAGGTGCAGCTGGTCATGTTACAAAAGCAAGGTTAATGGTAGTAGGCTTGAGAAACTTTAGGAGGAGGCAAGAATGGGACTGAAATTATTCTTAAGTCAGGAAGCTGTGCATTTCTCTTGCTGTTATTTTTCATCACTAGAACATAAACACACACAAGAAAAAGAGGATAATGTTGTCATGTTTGGAGTAGTGCTCTGCAGAAGTGTTGAACTAATCAGAAACTTTTCCCTGTAGATATACAGCCTTTAAAGAACTAAACTCCCTCCTCCCAAAACTGGATTTCACTTGTCAGAATATTACTGTTATTGCCGTAATACTTTAATTAGACATACTGTAAGCCATTTAGAAATAAAAAGCCAGACAGATTTGAGTGCACTTCACCATAAATATCTAAGAGCAGTGTCTAAATCACTAAGCATTAGCTGCATTGTATCTGTCGGCAACTGCAGAGACAAAAATCAAACCTGTAAATACAGCATGGAAACAAAAAATCGTTTTACAGTTAAGGATATTTAGCAGACTGTAATGATTGTGGGTGCATATTCTTCTGTTCAAGATAAAAATATGTAGTTTGTTCCTGCCAAATACAGTGAACCATGGGGAGTACTAGACAAAGGGCACGTTTACACAGCAGGGCTAATGCTGAAATAAGCTACGCAACTTGAGCTACGTCAATTGCATTGCTTAAGTTGCAATAGCTTATTTTGGCTTTTGGCACTGTCTACACAGCAGGAATTCCAAGAAAGCACTCTTGCTCTGACTTCTCTTACTCCTCATAAAATGAGGGTTACAGGAGTTGGAGTGAGAAGTCCTCCAGCTTGACAGTATTTTGACACTTCAGTGGATAGCCAAGTTAGTCTGTACAGGAAGGATAAACTTAAAAAACAACAAATGGTCTGGTAGAACTTTATAGACTAACAAAACATGTTGATGGTATCATGAGCTTTCATGGGCACTTCTTCAGATGACCGGAATTTTGAATTTAGGATGTGCAGACTCAAAATAAATAGGGGAGAAGAGAGAAGGGGGAAGGAAAAAAAAGGAAGGGGGCGGGAAACAAGGAGCAGAGGGTATGAAAATATCAAAGGGAAAAACAAGTAGGCAGAACTGGTAATCTATAAGCACCTGACGACTGGATAATTAAAAAGAAGCAGATAAGGATCAAAGGATAGCAATTAGATAGGAAAGGTACTAACACAAGAATCTACACAGACAAAGAGCTGTTGGCGTTATATTGAAATAATGGCTTGCTGTGTAGACTTGGACTGTGTTATTTTGGCATAACATCAGCTATTCCAAAATAATACTGCTGTGTAAACATACCCAAATTGTTAGGAAACAACATGCTAATGACCATACCTTTAAGCAAGGAGGAATTTGACTGGCTATCAGAATGAAAGGAACAGTGCTTTATGGCTGGATGAAGGGGAAGTGAGGAAAGAGTGGGAGGGGGGGAAGAGAAAATGCTCTTGTGATGCTGATATATCTTCTGGAAACCAGATGGGTGGAAGAGTTAAAAGGAGGGTACTCCTGTGTATAAAGCCCTCTTTTACATGGAGCAGGCTGAGCCAGCATCAACTCTCCCTCTCCATTAGTTGTGAAATACTCTTGGCTGTGGACATTACACTAGCTGCCTCTTTTTAGACAGGCCAGGAAGGAATGTTTCCACTACCAGCAGATTACTTTTGTGCAGCTGTTCCCCAAATCCTCTCCCCCTCTTCACCACAGGCTCAGGAATGTCTCTGTTCATGCATGGAATGAAGAGTGTAGGCTGTATTTTGCAATTCATTATATAAATACTCAATAAGGAAGATGTACAGTGACTGGATAAATGCCTTGGAAAAGGAACTTTAAAAGGCGTTCATTAAAAGAATAGAACAGGGGAGGTTGGGGTCTCCTGTGATTGGTACAATAGGGAGCCAACCCCCCCTTTTTTATACCCCACCAGCCTCTGGGGGGTAGACCATAACATTCCTGTAGTGGATTGGCTGTGGAGGAACCTGGATGGAAAAAAGAGAGAGAAGTGGCAAAGCCCTATGGCCAGTTATGGAATGAACATGGGATTGTCTCCACTGTTCTCGTTCATCTGCTGGATAGTCCCAGATATCTAATAATAAATTTGCAGTCTGATTTAACCCATATCAAATGTGTCCTGCCAAGAAATTCAGAATCATAATGACTCAGATACAAAATTAGTGACATCTAAGCAAGAAATATACAAGGCGATAAAATGAGGGTTCTTTAAATACATAAGCAGCAAGAGAGAATGATGAACGAAGGCGTTAGCTCTCTATTTAGCAGAGAGATCGTGAATAAGTGATGAGATCAAAAAAGCTGTAGTGTTTAATCCTGTTTGCTTTAGCCATTACTAAAAAGGTTAATTATTACAAAATACTAAAACACTCTATATTGTCAACAAGGGGGAAGGAATGAAAGCAAAAATAGGGGGTAAAAACAGGTTAAAGACTATTTAAGGTGAATTTGATGTATTCAAATGGTAGTGCTTGATGAAGTTCATCAAAGGGTAGTTAAGGAACTAGCTGAAGCAATCTTAGGACTGCTAGCAATTGTATTTGAGAATTCCTTGAGGATGGGTGAAATCCCAGAGGTCTGGAAAGGGGGTAACATGATATCTATTTTGAAAAGGGAAACAGAGTATCCAGGGAATTATAAACCACTCGGCCTAACTTAGATACTTGGAAAGACACTGGAACAAATTATTTCAAAAGTGAATTTGTAAACACCCAGAGGATAATAGGATTATTAGGAATATTCAACATAGATTTGTCAATAATAATTCATGACAAACCAACCTAATTTCCTTCTTTGATAGGGTTTGCTGGTCTAGTGGATGAGGGAAAGTAATAGATGTGATATATCCAGATTTTAGTAAGGATTTTAGCATGGTTGCACATGATGGTCTCATAAGCAAACTAGGGAAATGAGATCTAGATAAAATTACAATAAAGAGGGCATACATTTGGTTGAAAAATGATAATCAAAGAGCATTTATGAATGGTTTACTGTCTAATTAAGAAGGCATATTGAAAGGAACCATGCCAGGGTCAGTTATGAGTCTAGCACTATACAATATTTTCTTTTATGACTTGGATATCCAAGTAGATAGAGTACTTATAAAATCTGTAGATGACACCAAGTTGGGAGCATATGCAGGAGAGTATGAGAATTCAATACTACCTTGAAAAATTAGTCTGAATTCAAGAAAATGATATTCAATAACAAGAAATGTAAAGTGACTCACCTAGGAAGGAGAAATCAAATGCACAACTACAAAATATAGCATAACTGGCGAGCTGGGCAGTACTGCTTATTGGATCTGGGGGTTATAGTGAATCACAAATTGAACTTGAGCCAAATATGAGAAGATTGTTATCATTCTGGGGTGTATTTACAAGCCTATTGTATTTCAGACACTGGAGGTAATTGTCCTACCTTAGCTGGCATTACTGAGACCTCAACTGGAATAGTGTGTTCAATTCTGGGCACCACACTTCAGGAAAGAAATGGTCAAATTGAAATGAGTCCTGAAGAGAACAATAAAAATAATAAAAAGATTAGAAAACCTGACCTATGTGGACATTTATTTTTTTAAAATGGGAATGTTGAGAAAAGACCAAAGAGGGACCTGATAAGAGTCTTCCAATATGTTAAGAGCTGCTAAAGAAGAACAGTGGTCAAATGTTCTGCATGTTCATTGAAAGTAGGATAGGAAGTGATAAACGTAATCTGCAGTAAAGTAGACTTAGTTTAGATACAGTAAAAGCTTTGTTGTCTGGCACTCATATTGAATGGGAGTTTCCAGTTAATGGAATATACCAGATACTCAAGTTTATTGCTCTGCCTCTGTCCCCTACTCAGAGGAAACCATGGCGACCAAGTCCTGTCCTCTTTGGGAATGCCGTGGTGATCCTTACCTTTCCCCCAAGCCGCAGAGCCTCCCTACATGGCAAGCAGATGAACGGGCCAGGTGCCTGGGAGACCTCCAGAAGATCTGGCTCCTGACAGCTTGAGGCAAGCTGAGAGGAAAGGAGGCGCCTGATTATTCTGGTGACTGTCAGAAGCCCCACAACAGCTGGAGGCATCAAGCCGTCCAGCAGCATTGGCAGGAGTCAGGTGCATGGGCCCAAAGACGTGGGGGTATACTGGCTGGGGCCAATGTCGGTTAACCAAGGTTTCCAGATATTTGAGTAGCTGGAAAATTGTTACTGTATTAGGAAAAAAACTTTCCAACTACAAAGATAGTTAAGCACCAGACTAGGCTTTCAAGGAAGGTTGTAGAATCCTCATCACTGGAGATTTCTAAAAATAGATTGCTCAAACACCTGTGGTCTGGGTCTCAGCTCAGAGGCCAGATATTGATGATTTCTTGAGTTTCTTTCTAGACTTCATTTTTATGATTTTTTAATTAAGAAGGAACAGTATTAACTTCTTAAAATATACAAAGTGCTAAGGGAGAAATGAAACAAAATCCTGAGATTGCTTTGAAATTATTACAGCAGTATGTGATCAGCCATAATTCATTTAGGAATTAATTGATGCAACAGTAGACAACCATTATTAAAAGTAGAAACAGAACTACTGTGCATTTAAAGAAGTCTTCTTACCGACTCTTTGTATTTTCAAGTACTTCTCAATTTTATAATACAATACCGTCAGATAGGAAGTGTTTGTCTACATTCATCATTTTTACTCTGAACGTTGTATGACAGCAGCTTAATTTTATGCAACCATCAATGTTGCTTCAGAATAAGATACTCTTGCAATGAATCTGACTCACTTTTTAGAAAAGCTTGCTTTCAGAGATTCTGTTATAGGTTGGAGGTCTAAATAAAAAATACTTTAAATTCAAATATATCTAATTTGTAGTTTGCAGACCTTTTAAAACAAGGTTAATGAAGAAAGGCTTTTCTAGTTGGTACTTAATAGATCTGAGTTAATAATTCATAATTTCATAATGTGGTTTATTAATTTTGCCCCTTTTCCTGGAATGTCCTCAAAGGATCTAACAGTTATATCTAATGTATTTGTCTGAATTTATTCAATGATGTTTTTCTTTTGTGAGTATCATGTGCTGTATGGCTTGCTTTTTCAGCTGTATTGTTTATTTTAATTGGGTTTCTATTCCCTGATTGGGTGAGCAATGAGTTTTCTCTTGTAAAGGCTTGCTGGAACTGAATTTAAAATTTGCTTCTGATGTGCATTTTAAGTGTGTAAGTTTAGAATGCTCTTTTTGTGAGCATTCATGCTAGGAGTAGCTTGTGTACATGGGCCACTGGGGTGAGTTTTATTTAAACATTCAAATAAATATTGCAGCAAAAGTTATACATTATTGGCACATCTGCGTTATGTAAAGCAAGACAAGGGAACCCCGGTAACACTCAAAATATTAAGATATCTTGCTATACATATTGATCATGGTGCTCTTTGAATTTCTGAACTGAAGAGGAAAAAAAACCTCTCTAGGGAGAACTTATTTTCCAATTTCAAATAGGAGCTTTACATTGGTCTCCCTGACACCAGCTTCCCTTGGTGTACAGCTCCCAGACAGTGATAGTTATAGACTATATATGAACACCTACTATTATGAGCATAATTTTTTCAAATCTAATGATGTCCCTCTGTTTTCTTGGAAAGTCTCTGTCCCCATTTCATTCCTACTTTTGATATAATTTCCTCTAGCCTACAGAGTAAATTTACATCAGTTAAACATATTTTTTTAAAAGCTAGAAACTAACATGAAGCATGTTATAAACCTAAGCCTTGCATTGGCTGATTGGTTGGTTTTTTCCTTCTTCCTTCCTTTGCCCATTTCCTTTTCAGCTCCATCTCTGTCTTTAACTTACCATGCTTGTAAACTGGTAAGAGGCAGGAAGGAGGCCTTTGCTTACCATATGAAGTGCTCGGCTTGTCTACTGTACTATATTCAATTGTTAAAAAAAATAATATTTAATATGTAAGCCATATCCTATCACAAGTTTGGAGGAGTGTACGATACTAAAAACTTTCTAACTTCCTGGGTTAGCATCATAACCTCACTATCCCAAATATTTGTCCTCTGGGGGACTTCCCAAAGTATTCAAAGTAAACAGAATCTCTGTAGTTATCTTTTTAAATGATCTGGAATCATGCAGTGTAAAAAACATGTGTTGTTTTTGTTCTTATCTGTTTTGTGGAACCTTTTTTCTTAAAAAGTCTCGGGGGTATAGCCGTATTAGTCTGTAACTTGAAAAACAATGAGCAGTCTTGTGGCACCTCAGATACTGCTCATCTTTTTTCTTAAGACAGTTTAAAAGAAAATTAATTGTTTTGCACACCAGTCTTCAACTTTCACTGTAACCTAAAATCAAGATTCCTAAGACACTTACCAGCAACTACTGCTTTCTTTACTCTCTGCCATGACCACATTTCTTCCTGATATCCGGGTCCCTTTGTGCCAGTTAATACTCCATCTCTCCGAGCAACACTTTTCGTTTGCTACCACTCTCATTTTGAGGGCACATTCATGTATAATAATTCTTTTGAATTGATTAATCATGCCTTTGTCTCACAAAACCCTTATGGAATTTTAGAAATGAGTTAAACGTGTCACTTATTCTGGTATATATTTACAAAGTAGATCACAGGAATCTTGGGCTATGGATTACATGCAAATCACTTCCTTGCCAAATACCTTTTCTCACAAACCAGAGGTTAAAACCAGCCATGCTGCATGCAAATAGACAACAGTAGTACTTGCAGACACCCAAACCTTGTTCACCACTAGCTGACACAGAAAAGCTCCTCCCACTTCTGTCAATGCCAACTATACCAAATCAGGAGCCATGGTGATATTAGCAAATTCAGCATACTGTGGGTAGTACGTGGATGATTTAAGGCAGATTTGTGGAAGCAAGTCACAATATTAGAATATCATTAAAAGTTTAAAATTTGTATCCAAAATTCATAGCTTGTATAAAATACTTCTAGCTTTTTGTGTTGTCATCCTGGAGACCACCAGAATTCATAGTGATCTTACTTGCAAATTATTATGAAAGGGTTAAAAATATATGTCAAAGTTTCAAAATCTGAGTGGGTATGAAATATATCAGACTTCATGTGATATATTCATTTCCCCTATTATTTTTTTTCATAACTGGAATTCATGAAGTCCCGGGTTGCTATGACTGAAATCAAAGTACAAAAGCTTCAGAGCGGTAGCCGGGTTAGTCTGTAACTAGAAAAAAATTAAAAACTACGAATATTCTAGTAGCACCTTAAAGACTAACAAAACATGTAGATCTGTGGTCCCCAACACCGTGCCCGCAGGCGCCATGGTGCCCGCGTGGGCACTTGCATGCGCCCGCCAGGTGCTCGGGGCTGGCCTGGCCCCAAGCACATGGCGCGGCGCTTGCGGGGAGCGTCGGCCCCGGGCGCGCGGCGCTTGCAGGGGGGAGGGGGAAGCGCCGGTCCCGGCCCTGGGCGCGCAGCGCTTGCAGGGGGGAGGGGGAAGCGCCGGCCCCGGGCGCGCGGCGCTTGCAGGGGGGAGGGGGAAGCGCCGGCCCCGGGCGCGCGGCGCTTGCAGGGGGGAGGGGGAAGCGCCGGCCCCGGGCGCGTGGCTATGGGGGGGCCCCGGCCCCGGGTAAGCGGCTATGGGGGGGGGCCGCCCCCGGGCATGCGGCTATAGGGGGGGCGCCCCCGGGCGCGCAAGTGTCCCCGCCCCCTGGCGCCCGGCGGGCAAACGGCCACACCCCCGGCGCCCGACAACCTCAAAAGGTTGGGGACCACTGATGTAGATGGTGGTATGAGCTTTCCTGGGTACAATCCACATCTGAAAAAGCAGATTGTACCCATGAAAGCTCATAATACCATTTCATGTTTTGTTAGTCTTTAAGGTGCTACTAGACATCATTGTTTATCAAAGTACAAAGACCATGTTGTTCTGAGAATAGACAGCTCTTACCCAATTGATGAAAATCTAACCATACAAATGTCTAAGAAGATAAGTCCTTCAAAGTGTCTGGTAATGTTCCCAATCTTTTCCATTCGTGTATGGAATAAATGTTGTTATGTGCATCAAGGTATGTGTTGATGTGCACCAATAGAAACAAACAAAAATAGTTGTGGATGCTCTGCTAATCAGCTGGGTAGTATCCAAATCTCTCTTGAATGGCCCCACAAGTGCACAGCGTTCAGGGAACACTGGAGCCAAGTGCACTGAAATATGCAGTGTTCTAACAAATCATTTATTGGCATGACATACTTTTGCATGCCTATTTTTGTAAAATTAAAAATTCAGTTAATATGCAGTGGAGTTACTTCAGGCCTCAATTTGGCCTAATGGTTGAGTGCATGCTTTTCATTATTTGTAGGTTATTACTTTTATTTCATTAATCCGTTTCCTTTAGCATGGAAAACCTATGTATGCACTTAGTTTCATGGCTTCTTTAAGTATAAAGATATTGGTTGATCATTATCATTTTACATCTCTTATGAGTTATTTATAGTGGTCATTTGGAATGGACATGCTAGGAAATTTGCATTCAATCTGCAAATACATTTTTTAAGAATTAATTTTCTCTGCTAAGACAATACCCATAAATATTAGTGATTTCTTTAATGGAGGTTAGGGACAAAAGGACATTTATGATTATGAAGATCTTCATATTATTCAGCATAGTCCAAAGGTATTTCTTGGCTGGTCTTTTCATTAGTACCTTTTGTTCTTTAATGCAAATGAAATAGTGGCTATTAGCATAAATTGCTGGGTCAAGGATGATAACTTACTGTTTTAGTCTATTAAATTTTCCCAACATACTGTCAAACCCCAATGAATTTTATTATATTGGACCTTGTTAGTATATTGCTTTTGGGTTTTATTCTTAGCAATATTTAATTTGAATAACCTTTTTTTCAGAAGAACACTTTCTTGCAGCTGAAGCAACTAAGTGGTGTCAGTGTTAGATTTTCCCTTTCAGTATCAAATCTGATAAATGGATACCCCATGGTTAGGAAAATTACATATACTTAATACCTGAGGCAAGTGAGTTGCAAACTCAGCAAAAACTTAAATGATAACCCTGCTTCTTGTAGATGCAAAAGGGAGAATTAACATTTTCCTAGCAGCATTTATAGCAAGGAATTATCTTCATCTCTTATGTATACTCATGGCGAATTTAAAAAACCAAAGCATGGCTGGTGTCTTTTCAAAAAAAGTTACAGGGATATATATTTTAAATAAATAATGTACCTCTAGCCTTATTAATCCCTGAAATTGCACAGAGAAATCGAAACATTGGAAATACCCGAGTTCTAAGGATTTTCTTATGTTATTAATTAGTTGCATATGTGACCCCCATACATACATAATGCATTCTGCTAGCTTGCATTAATACTGGCTTCAGAATGCCACATCCAGGATAGATCACATCTTTCAAAGTAATGGCTATGGCATTTCCACTGACACCTTTATTTGAACTGCTGTGTGACCATCTTACTCAATGGTAAGGCTATATTATGCCTGAAGATATACACACCCAGGATAGCAGGGGCAGATGACCATTTTGCGCGGCCCCGGGCAGCATAATTCCGCGGGGCCCCCCCTTTGTCATGGCGCATGCTCAGTGACGCCATGCACATGCGCAGCGGCGCCACGGCGCATGCACGGGGCTTTCTGAAGCACGGGGCCCGGGGCAGCCGCCCCGTTCGCCCTGCCCTATATCCGCCCCTGCAGGATAGGAATATGGAAGTGTCATAAGTGAAGCCATTCAGTAGTTGACCGGGGGTATGTCTACACTACAGAGATTTGTCGGAAAAACAGCCATTTTTCCTTCAAAAATTGAGGAACGTCCACACTGCAGTTGCGTTCTTCCACAAGAAAATCGAAAGAACAGAGGGGTTTTTCAGGCATTGGTAATCCTCGTTCCAAGAGGAAGAAGCCTTTTTGCGAAAGAGCTCTTTCGCAAAAAGTCATGTGTGGACTGGGAAGAGGGAGTTCTTTTGGAAGAAGAGGAAAGAGGAAAAAGCGCAGGTATCCTGGTGGCCATTGTGTCCAAGCAATCACAGCTTACATCCAAGAGAGTGTCCATTCAGTCTGGATGCTCTCTTTCAAAAAAACAGATCATTTTTTCGATGCCTTTTTCAGTGTGGACACTCTCTTTTGGAAGAAGTTTTTCAGAAGATCTCTTCCAAAAAAAGCTTCTTCCGAAATAAGTCGGTAGTCTAGACGTAGCCTGGGAGAACTCTGTGGAACTCTTGAAATTCTCTATTAATTGCCATTGGAGAGTCTAAAGCCAGTCTTTTCTCTGAGTCAGGACCGTACCAAAGATGTCCAATCTTGTGTTGGAGCCACAGAACTGTTAGAGTTATCCTCTTTCAGATGAGGCATAAAAGTGAGTTTATAATCCCTTGAGGTCATTAAAGTTCTTGTGACACGTTTAGTATTCTTAACTATGGTTGTTGTGACCCAGCAAAGACTAACACAGGTTTACCTATGCCTGCTGCAGCTAATCACGAATGACCTTAATCTGACTATTCAGAGTGGATAAAGATAAAAGCGTGTTAGCCATTGAAGGGAAGGGCCTAAGTTAGCCTCAGTCTCCTAACCAAAATTCAGTTTTAGTAACAACACGGTAGATACTAAATTCCATCTATAATTAAATATTATCATTTTCATTTATCATTCTAATCCCTCAGGTAATGCTTCTGTATGCTGTTAAAAATGTCAGCTACCACCAGTGCCAAATCTCACTGGTGAGTGGGAGTCCTTTGTAGTTTGTAAAGACTTTATTATCCTATGCACTGAGACTCTGAATAAATATTGTTTTAAATAAGAACATGATCATAAAGGCCTTTTGGGGTAGGGGTGGTTGTTTCTTAGTCAGGCTAAAGTCTTTGTCAGAAGAATAAATTGATGTTATCTCCTATTCAGTGCACACCTCAAGAATGCAGAATTTCTCTTCTATATCATAGGAATTACTGTAGTGAAACATGTACTATGACCTTTTCCAATGTTTAGCATTTCAGCTGGTTGACTAAATGTCTTTTCTTTTATTACAGGCAGCAGCCTTGCCACTCTGAGAGGCTGAGGTATATGCTCATAATAGAGAGTCAGTTCTGTGCTGAGTGGTGATAGACACTCTGGGTCTTGCAGGTCAGCATCCTGTTGTAAGAGGAATCAGTGATGCAGAATATATTTTTAGTTTGCTTTATTGACAAATTGCTCATCCCCGGAGCAGAGGTGGGCAAACATCATGGAAATCTCTTCTTTCCAGAATTGTAGTCCAACAGCAATGCCCACTTTTTAGGGAGAAACTGCCTCAAGAAGTAACTCTATTCAGGAAGCCCTTGGCTACATTACAAAATTAAGTTACCCTAAGTTAGTTCTACATGCAGCCACCGCAGTAATTACTGCAGTGGTTCATGTACATAGTATGCCCCTTCTGTCAGTGTTCCCCTTTTCCAGAAAAGTGTTCCCCTTTTCCAGAAAAGCGTCCTGCCAATCTAGACGCACTTTTCCAAGAATGCTTTTAACGGAAAACTTTTCTGTTAAAAGCGTTTCTGGAAAATCATGCCAGTGTAGATGTAACCTTAGGGTATATCTACACCACAAGCCTCTTTCAAAATAAGCTTTTCTGGAAGATATCTTCCGGAATGGCTTATTTCGAAATAGAGCCTCCACATTATAGGGAAGCCTCAAAATTAGTCTGAGGCAGGCTCCTCTAATGTGGATGCGCTATCTTGATTTAGAGCCCCAGGAGGCACTGGGGAGGAATAACTTTGAATAGCTCTGTTGAGAAGCTATTTCAACATAGTAGCAGTGGAGCGTCCACATACACCATCTTTGGAGAAAGCTTTTTCAGAACAGGCCTTATTCCTTGTGGAATGAGGTTTACCAACATCGGAGAAAGCCCTCCTTTGTTTCGATTTTCTTTCAAAATAACGCAATTGCTGTGTGCATGCTAGTATTTTTTTTCCAGAATGGCTTTTATTCCGGAAATATGGTGCAGTGTAGACACACCCTTCCAAAGTTAGGTCAGTATAAGCTGCCTTATGTCAATCTACCTTCACAGTGTAGACCAAATCTTAGGTAGACTGAACCAACAGTGTGTTCCTCTGATGCTCATTACAGCTCCAAAGAACCTGAAACAACAAAATTAGTGGTACATTGTTGCCTGTAAGTAAAAGAAAACAACAAATGTGCATGCATGTACCAGAACTTGTAAGGATATGCACAAGAGTGCCATCTGGTGAGTACTTCAATAACCGTATTAATTCCTTTTGTTCAGCTTATGACTAAACTTGATATTAAGGTTGAAAAGCTATCGCAGATGTTTTCTGGACAACAGATGTGTGATAACATGTTAACTTCAAAGTTTTCATTATTAACTCTCCAGTCCACATATGGGCTATATGAAATATAACTTCCTTTTATAGTATTTATTTTTTTTCTATTGTGATAGCACATAAGTAGACTTGGAAAGATTAGACTTTTATTGGTAAATGTTGGTGAAAATTGATTTCACTGTACCCACATAAGCCTATGAAAAATATTTCCATCAATGGTAACTGAAATGTACAGATAGGAACAGTAAGAAAAATGTTGCTTGAGAGCTTGTTAGAGTTGGATTTAAGAGTATTTACTTTGTATATTTTGATGTGACACTGACAATTTGTGTTTTAATGCTTATAAATCTTTAATTGTTTGAATCTCAGTGTTGGCTGATATTAAATAATTATCTGATTTCCTCCAGCTCTGAAAATTGAAATTGATAAAGAAAAAAGCTTAAAATTCAAAATTTTGTGTAACTGTGAAAATTTTAAATAGATAAAAAAATTAAAAAGCTCTTAATCACTGATACTGTCTGTTGAAATTATAAAATAAACTAAAACAATTTTAAATCTTCCAAATATAAGGAACCCAGGAAGGCATCACGGTCCTTTTGTTATTAGTAATAAATAACACAATGGTAAACCCTGCCCTATAGATCTGACAGAGTGAATACTTTACCTGTGTAAATAGTCAGCCCATTCACAGAAGACTAGACATTCTGAAGGACAAGTTGTCCTCTGCAGGCAGTTTCAACCAAGGCATATATCATACCTGAGTTTCATCCCAAAGTACTCAAAATAAACTCTCCTTTTTCACCTCAACAATTTCAGGAATGATGAATTAATACACATGGAATACGTTCCACTAATATGTTTTTAATAGGAAGCAAAAGGAAAAGAAGAAAATTATTTGCAAGCAAACCTTTACATTCAGCTTTTATAATTTTAATATTGGTCAATTCCCATCTTTGCCATTGATTCACCTTAAGATCTGGGGCAAGTCATATAGATACAGTAGTAATGTGCACTGTGCCTTAGTTTCCTGGTGTGTGAAATGCTATGACATCACCTATTGAGTTCTATTTCCTGTTATGCAGGAAGTTGATGGCAGAACGTATCTTGAGGGTTTTTTTTCCCCATTTGAAAGCTGAATGTATACACTCCCCTTTTAATCAAGTGTGTGTGTGGCGGGGTGGAGATTTCTGAGAAATGTAATCAAAGGAATAATTTTACAAGATCACATTGTTTCACTTTTAAACAGGAATCCAGTCTGGTTCTGAGACTGATAACAACATTCTCCATAATTGGAGGGGTTGTTAATGCCCAAAGTTCTATTGGTAGAGAATCCAGTTTATTTTTCAGATAATTGCAGTTTCTAGTTAATTTACTATTCTCGCCCTTGAAACCTTTTCTCCACTAACCAGTATCAAAAGATTATGCTACCTGACAGATCTAAGAGGCATTATGCCTTCTAGAATAGCTGATTGGTTGGTGATTAGCATGGCTTAGAGTAATTAATTCTATTACTGTAGCAATTTGGAATTTTTAAACTTTTGGTAGATAGGAAGCTTATAAAACTTTACTTTTCTTAAAATTTAGATTTTGATTTTGGCTTTTAGTTTTGCAGAAATGATGGTGATAATTTTTTTCCTTTGATTTCCAATAAGCAGGAAAAGATGGAACAGTAGGATGTGTGGTAAACATTGCCAATTTAAGAAACTAATTAAAATAATCCGTCATTTTATAGTTTGAAAACTTTCATTGGAACGATTTGAGTTCACTTTATTGATGAAAAGTCTTAACATTTGAAAGTGACTCTGTACCTCAATTCAGATTTTGTTATTGACAAGGTCAAAAATATCAGCAGTGCAAGTACTTTGTAATTGGCTGTCTGTTGTAAACACCAGGGGACTCAATCTATTACATGCACTTCAGTGCACTAAACTAACACCACATTAAGCCATCAGAGCATAGAATAGCTTTGCTAATCTCTCGATAGTAATTAATGCAGGTGATCCTGCTCATATTAAATAGATATTCATCATATCATGAACTTTTAAAAAAAACCGCTAGGAGCATTTAATAATCCAGCACATCTTGAACCCTTACCAGACATTACGGAAAATATATTAAAAGACGATTTTCTAAAGTGGAAATTCTGATCAATAGTAATGTTTCTCTGGGCCATAGAAAATTACTGTGAACAAACACTATGGAGAGGTTTTTTTTCCACAAACACTATCATCCATTTCTGGTACCTGTATGCGAATACAAAAAGAGACGTCTCTGTGTCTGTTTGCTCCAAACCACCTCTTAAAGTCAATTGCAATTTTGGGTGCAAAAAGGAATGTAAGATCTAGCCTAGTGTGTTCTATATTTAAAATATCATGGTAATTTTTACAGAAAAGAACTTGTTTATCTTTCAGTATTTGTTTCTTTTCTCATGTTTTACTTTTACATTGTAAGTGCTATGGGAGCACAGACTTTTTTGCTATGAATTTGCACATTTGTTCTATATATAAAAACATTGATGATCCATCTGTTTTGCATGTCCCTTTTACCTTTGTTCTGAACCAAAACTTTCTGGTGACTGTGTTATGACTTTTAAATGCTCTGTTTCCTGCAAATCTTTTCCAATGATATAGTTTATCAGGTCTTTTGCATGTGCTGCCAGCTATCATTTTCTTTGGTTATCCTGTAGACAAGATAATCCACTAGGCCAATGGGTATTTCATTACCTGTGACATATCCAGTGGTTTACCCTTCTTCTGGTCTTCTACAGCTCCATCTAGTTTCCCTTTTAGCAAGTGGAACTCTGTCTTGGAAACCACTGGCAAAATCCTGATGGACCTCAATGAGAATAGGATCAGTTCTTAAGATACAGGAGGAATGCAAATTTTGAAAGGTCCTGTTAACCTGAAAAATGTGCCTATTTTGTGAAATCTATCAGAACAGGTAAACCATTTCTCTATTCAAGAGCATTTGAAGCAGAGATGACATGTCCTCCATATCTTTATTTCTAAATATAGAGGTAAATTATTAAAGCATCATGTAACTCCTGTTACCAACAAAGGAATTTCTGAACAACAGAATCAACATTATACTTTGAAAATTAACCTAATGACTCTTCAGAAAACAGAAATTGTTCTACAAAACTTAATGGATGACTCTGCATAGGCAGGTTTACTATTTTGTCAAATACTGCATTCCAGTATAGTCTCTTCACAACAAAATTTTGCACCTATTCTACGGTAGCCCAAAGCCAACCACACTTCTTTCTGAGAAAGTAGAAACTGTAATCAAGAAGTAGAGAGTCAGTAAAGTAGAGGGCTGCTGACAGTCACACCAGACACATCTGTTCTGTGTTGAACAGGTCTGAATTTTACCTGCATATAAGCATAAATAGTCTCTCTCTTTTTTTTAAAACTATGTCTTGCTTTTTTCTTTTTGCAGATTTTTTTGTCAGTTGCCTTTTTTTCAGTGTTCTTTTATTCTCTGTTCTTTTCTCGTTGTTTTTAGGAACTCCTCTTGTTTTTTTTCTGCTATGCTTTTTTGAATCTGTTTTTCACATATACTTTTTCTGTGGCTTACCCTTTCTTGTATATCTTTTTTTCTTCCCTGTCTTTATATTCTTATCAATCACTTCCTTGCTCCCATTTGTTTGTTCTTGTGCTGGCTGGTTTCATTCAAGCTTCCTCATTCTGGCCACAAAGAACACAATAGGTCTTCCTTGGTAATTTTCTTGCCTGAAAGTAATCCAATCATCTTTCTAACTCAGACCATTCCTGTCTAAAGCACATTTTTGTTTGTGTTGAAAGACCGGGGTCTTAATATATGAAGGGACACTGCCAATTGAATTATTTTTAAAGTTAAAAATAATATTGAGAGGACACCCTTTAAATATTTTATAAAGGTTTTTCTGTCTGCTTGCTGATGTCTTGAGAGTCTCTTTAAGTGGGCCCTAGAACAAAACATGTGAAGATCCACCAGACTCCCTATCGTCCTATCTGTCCAAAAGTAAGCAAACTTGAAAAGGGGAGAGGGCAAGAAAAGAATGTTTTTCAGTTATAGTAAATTTTAGTAATTTTATTGGTTACAATAGGCACAAAAATTACAGATTAAATTGTTTTTCTCTCTTCTTTTTCTAATCTGAGAACTTGACCCAAGACAGCACTAAGCAAAGTTGTCACAAGAGAGTGTGGTATGTGGAGTTGTATATTACTCTAAGCACTAAATTATTGTGTATCTAGAACTATAAAAACTTTACAAGGTACTTGTCACAGCAGCATTATAGTGTCCTATTAGTATTTCAAGTTTAGTCTATTGGGATACTGTGAGACATTGAATGTCATGAAGCAGAGGTCGCAGAATTGTGATGTTGTGTGTGCATAACACATGCTTGAGTGCTGTCTTTTGCAAGTTATCTTAGCTGTGCAATGCCACTATTAAATTAAGGCATAGCATTGTATAAGGAAAAATAATTATTCATGCCATAGATGATGTGCTGCACAGTATTGTGACAACACATCACATTTGAGAGAATCATTGATTTCTGTTGTGTTCTTTTCCCTAATCAATTTAACTTCAGCTACTCTTTGGTATGGGAATTCCCCCCTTTTATGAAAACTGACTAGATATAAATAAAATTCTTGGTATGACCTAAAATGTGTAAATAATGCCAAAGGAGTTTGGATCTGATTACAGATGGACATTGTCTTTTTGGTCTTTATACCATCTGTAATTATGTGCAGCATTAACTTCCAGCTAGGTCATCTTGCCCCACTTAAATCCAAACTTTATGGACCAGGATCTAAGTGTGAATGGTTCCACTACAGTCAGTGTATAGGGTCCACATCTTTTCTTATTTTGATATTTATTTGTATTACTGCTACTAAAGGACATAATCAACAAGGATTTTCTGCTGTGCCAAGTGAGTAAAAAAACAGGCTCAAAGAACTTATAGTGTAAGTCCCCACTGAGGCCTAAACTGATGAGCAGAATAGCAGAACAAACAAGGTGAACATAATAAGAACATAGAATCATAGAACACTAGAAATGGAAGGGACCTTGAGAGGTAATCAAGTCCAGTCCCCTGCTGTCATGGCAGGACCTAGTACCATTTGGACCATCCCTGTAGATGTCTAACCAGCTCTTAACTATCTCCAGAGATGGAGATTCCACAACCTCCTTAGATAACTTATTCCAGTGTTTAACCACCCCGACAATTAAGACGTTTTTCCTAATGTACCTCCCTTGCTGCAGTTTAAGCCCATTGCTTCTTGTCCTATCCTCAGAGGCTAAGGAGAACACCCATTTAGATACTTAAAATCCACTTTCATGTGTCCTCTCAGTCTCCCCATTTCCAAACTAAACAAGCCCAGTTCTTTCAGTCTTCCTTCATAGGTCATGTTCTCTAGACCTTTAATCATTCTTGTTGCTCTTCTCTGGACCTTCTCCTATTTCTCCACATCTTTCTTGAAAAGTGGTGCCCAGAACTGGACACAATACTCCAACTGAGGCCTAATCAGTGCAGAGTAGTGCAGAAGAATGATTTCTCGTGTCTTGCTCACAACACTCCTGGTAATGCATCCCAGAATCATGTTTGCTTTTTGGCAACAGCATCACACTCTTGACTCAAATTTAGCTTGTGGTCCACTATGACCCTAGATCTTTTTCTACAGTACTCCTTCCCAGACAGTTGCTTCCCATTCTGTTTGTGTGAAACTGACTGTTCCTTCCTAAGAATGGTCTGACTGGGCAGACCTAAAGTCCATCTAACCCAGTATTCTGTTTTGCTTGTTTTAAACCTGCTACCTATTCATTTCTTTTGGTGACCCCTAGTTATCTTGTTATGGGATAGAGTAAATAAGTCTTCTTTAGTCACTTTCTCTACATCAATCATGATTTTATAGACCTCTATCATGTCCCCCCTTACTTATCTCTCTTCTAGGTTGAAAAGTCCCACTCTTATTAATCTCTCTTTATATGGTTCCATACCCCTAATCATTAGCCATTCCATGCCCCTAATCATTTTTGTTCCTTTTTTTTTAACTTTATCCAATGCCAGTATATCTTTTTTGAAATGAAACGACCACATTTGCACAAAGTGTTCAAGATGTGAACTACCATGGATTTATATAGAGGCAATAAGATATTCTCTGTCATTTTCCCTGTTCCTTTCTTAATGATTCCCAACATTCTGTTTGTTTGGGTTTTTGTTTTTGTTTTTTTTGTTTTGACTGCCACTGCACATTGAATAGATGGTTCTAGAGAACTATCGGCAATGACTCTTAAGACCTCTTTCTTAAATGGTAAAAGTTAATTTGGTCCCCATCATTTTATACATATAGTTGGGATTATGTTTTCCAATATGCATTACTTTGCATTTATCAACATTGCCAATTTGTTGCCTGCTCGCCTCGTTTTCTGGGATTCTTTTGAAGCTCTTCACAGTCTGTTTGGAACTTCACTATACCGAGCAGTTTTGTATCATCTGCAAATTTTGGCACCTCACTGTTTACCTCTTTCTCATGATCATTTATTGATATGTTGAATATGGACCCCTGAGACACCACACATAACCTTTCTCCATTCTGAAAACTAACTATGTATTCTTACCTCTGTTTCCTTTATTTTAACCAGTTTTCAATCCATGAGAGAAACTTCCTTCTTATCTCATGACCGTTTGGGAAAGTGAGATGCAAATTTTTACATAACAAACTTTTAAAATGTTCTTATTCATAAAGTAACTTTGACAATTAATATGAATTATAATGGTTGGATTGTGCACTGTTATGAAGAAAAGATGCACTTAAAAATGCAAAGCCAATCTTATATTCTTCTGTCATCTGTCCTCTTCCTCAACATATTTTTCCCTGATAAAATGCTGTTTGGTAAAGTTACTACAGTGTGGTTACCAGAGCTCAGTGTTGTTGCATAAACATTCTGATAACATTTGGAATTATTAAGGAATGTATTAATTGGGGTGCTATGTACATCTGTCTACTCATAGTAGTTTTGTAACCTGCTATGCTAGTTATATTGTGACTGTCTGACTTGTATAGCTACTGACAGTGATTGTTCAGGTGACTTCCATAGGGTGAAATAATGCAGAACCTTTCTGCTGCATTTCCTGCTGTGCTGGTTTTACGCTGGAGAAAAGAAATGCACCAGTGGTTTTTCTGCTTGTTTCATCTCATCAGTCCCACCAGCTTTTGCTCAAGGATTTTGTGCTTGGCTTTGTACATTCTAATAATGTCATCCTGATCTAAATTCTTTTCACCACATCTAAAACTTCATCTGTTCTCATATGCTGTGTTTATATATGTGTTCTTTACTTCAGTCTTACCAATTATTACGCTATAATCTTGGCTCAAAAATTAACTTTTTTTAGACCAATGCTGACTTATCAGTAGAAAGTTACTAGTATTTTTTCCTCCTGTATATGCTTCCCCACAGTCTTCAATGATCTGTAATGTCACAGGTCCTACTATGCACCCTCCGAACTTTTTGTGTTTCCTCACTTTCTGTAAATCTTTCTCTTTCTCTTTCTCTGCCAGGGCAGCCAACAGACTTTGCTGGGCCCTTTGCAAGATGGGGTAGGGGGCAATTCTGAGACTACAGAAGGGGTGGAGCAGGCAGAAATGGCGGACTCTGGGCTAAGGGATGGGCGGGGGTTGGGCCTAGCCTCCCCCAGCCAGCCCTTCAGCGCTGCTCAGCTCACACAGCAAAGGTCTCTGATGGAAATTTAAAAGGCTTGGGGCTCTGGCAGATGCTGTTGCTGATGTAGTGGTGGCTAGGAGCTCTGGGCCCTTTTAAATCACCAGGCCCTGGGGCAGCTGTCTGCTTTGTGCACCTCCTCTGCCATCAGCAGATCTCTCTGCCAGCAGTCCCTCATGTTTATTCTTCATATACTTTTCCTTCAGGTAGCCATTAGTATATTTTTAACCCAGTACAAATTTTTTTGTATCCACAATGGTCCTAAATCAACATCAGTAGCTCTCTGTATTTCAAAGTTACTTCTCTAGTGGTGTTTGAACAGGGTGAAATTGGTTTCTGTGCAGAGAGTCTGAACAAGGCTTCTATGTCCCTCTTAAGTCCACAAAATAGGACGTAAGTGGACAGGCCTACATGGGGTCAGAGAACTTTTCTTTGTACTTGATGATAAAGCACGATACACATCAAAGGTGCCGAACAGATAATAAGAAAACATGACCCAGTTGTTAAATCAAAGATTATGAATCGGGATTTCTGGGGTTTCTGCCCACATCACTGAATCACTGGATTACAAGTGCAATTTTTCTGAGCCTCTGCTTCCCCATCTGGTAGGGATACTATTATTTTACTTATCTACAGTATATTCTGTGACTTCATGAGCAGAAAATACTGTGAGAAACTTTGATGGATGGTGATTTAGTGAAAAATGTTGTTGTTTTTGGAGGGTTATTTTTAAACTAATTGAGATACACAATATTCTCCTCAGGGCCCATAGTAAAGGACTCAGAGTGTCTGTGAAATCTTCCTGGGATGCAAGAGACATCTGTATTACTTACAAATGTTTCCTGCTCTGAGGGACCTGGCAGGAAGCCTTGTACTCTTCAGCTGTCTGTCTCCCTTGCACATCACACCGCATTTAGTTTCTGAAGTAACGCCACTTTTTAATCTGATATCCAATACCTTCAGGATGGAAGCGCTCACCTCAAACCACAACTCATGTATTTGACTGTCTTATAAGTCTGACATTCTAGTAATATCACACTTTCCATCCTATAGTTGTCTTCAGCCAGGTTTAAGAACGCACAGTGAATCATTACAACTGGATTCTCCCATAGGCAGAATTTAGTGAGTGCAAACGAAATGGTTATTATTTCCTTACCACACCTGTCACAGTAGGTCAAAATAGATATCTGTTTCCTATGCACTAGGTAACTAAAACAACAGCAAAACTTCAAGCATAGTTAATGAACAGCTTCCAAAGAAAGGTAAGGTCTTTGTGTGTAAGGAACTGGGAGAGGTAAGCTAGGAGGTATGGTTGGGGGAGGAATAAGCAGGATGCAAATGAACACGTTCTTCCCAGTCCTTGTTTATGGTGATGGGTCCAATGTCTCTGATGTAACTTAGAGAACCCCTTAGGCTGTTCTAAGTTATGCTGATAGATAACTTGACCTACAACAACCTGTGGCTCATGAAAGGCAGAAAGGAAACAAACAGCCACTTTCCTCATTTCTCAGCTGACTGAAATATGAGCTGATTACAGCTAAAAATTCAGCCTATAACTCCCACCTTACCTCTGTAAGTCATTTCCACTCCATCTCCATTTTCCAATGGCCATATTATTTTTCTGCCATCATTCTTAAAGCATCAATATTTGCATGAGAGATCTGGTAGCTTCAAGATGTAGGTGTACACCCAAAGTTCCTTACCCTCACTGGGGAATGCCACTAGTGGCATAAGAACAGTTTTTAGAGTGGGGGTGCTGAGCTGCACCCCCCCTTCCCACATTACACCTTTTATGCCCCTCACCACTCCAGGCTGAGGCCACAGTTAGGAATGGCTGCAGAGCTCCAGGCATGGGGCTGGTGATTGGGGCCTGAAGAGGAGCCCCTAGGCCTCCCAGCCATGTTGAGGCCACCGGGGGCTCAGTTGTTGCCAGGACCCCAGGGTTGACAGCAGAACTGGTAGCTTGGACCCCCAGAGGCACCGATGCCCTTGGGTGCAGGCTGGCAGGGTACAAAATCAGAAGGAGGGGGCTGTAGTACCCCCACACTTTTACTTCATGCACCTAAGAATGACAATGAATTCAATAAGCACAAAAAGGTCAAAATGGGGGGAAATAAAATTCTGTCCTTTGCAGCCTTTCATTATCATATATATATATATTATCCCAATGTCTGTGACTCTGTAATGCTGTAGCGTTACATGTTGCCTCTGGGGAGCACTGTGGCCTCCCGCCATGGCACTCGGATGATGTCTGTGCCGCTCAGCCGGGCCACTGCAGGGCAGCAAGCGGCCATTTGGGCACCGCGGTCCCCATGCAGCATGGGGGTGCTGCATGGGGACCATGGCTCCCGAACAGCCGCTTGTGCTGCTTGCTCCCCCACGGTGGCCCGGCTGAGTGGCACAGAACTCAGCTGAGCACCAGGGAAGAGCAGTGATGTACACGTCCGGGCCCCACCCCCCTTCACCTCCCATCATGGTGCTCGGCTGAGTTCTGCACTGCTCAGCTGGGCCTCCACGGGGGAGCCCAAACAGCCACTTGCTCCCCCGCGGCATCCCGGCTGAGCAGCACAGAAGTCAGTCGAGCGTCACGGCGGGAGGCGAAGGGGGGTGAGGCGGTGACGTACGGCGTGACAGAAGCTCCAGGCCCCCCCTTCCCCCTGGCCATGAACAGATTCTGGCCACGGGTGAGCGGTGGAATGAGGGGCAGGGGGAAGTGGAGGACAACTGGGAGGCTGCAGGATCAGTGCTGGGGTGAATGGAAACAGTGCAGGGGGGCAGTTGGAGCTCATAGGCAGCCACTCAGCCGGTCCGCCGTGCAGAAGCAAGCGGCGCAAACAGCTGTTTGGGCTCCGTGCTCCCCATGCAGGAGGAGGAGAAGAGAAAGAGAGATGGAGAGAGAGGCAGGAGACGGAAGAGAGCTGAGAGTGAGAGGGGGAGAAAGTAGGAGGAGGGGAGAGAGAGAGAGAGAGAGAGAGATGGAGCAAGAGGCTGGAGGCTCAGGAGAGAAGACCGAGATAGAAAGGGAATAGGATGTGGAGGAGAGACCTGAACATTCCGTTTTATGATGGGCTAATTGGCTAGTAAGTAAAAGGTTTTTCCAAACTAAGGAGGTTGTAAAAGAGCTTTGTAAGCTCTTCAAATAGCTATGCTTTTGAAAATGTAATATCAGAGTATAGTTCTGCTCTAAAAAGAGATGGTAAACAGGACAATGCAGGGCTGCAGGCTTAGTGTGTTCAGTAAGTTCAGTTTACAAGTAAAAAGATGTTTTTCTTTCCTCCAACTGCTATCTCTGCTGGCTCTGTATGAGATCTGCAAGTCAAGCTGTGCTCTTTCTGGCTTGCACATCTCTGTCAGTAGTAAAGAATCTGCAGGACAAATTCTGCCCTTCACTACACCTGCAAAGCCCCATGGTTTTCCAGGATTTCACAGGTGTGACTGACATTAGGGTTGGTGCTGCAGTTTCTCTGACAATAAAGAGCATAAAGAACAAGAATAGCTGAAGGGAAAGGCTCTGACGAGGGAAAGGATCTAATTAAAGTTGTACAGAAAGGTGTGTAACTGGAAGTGAAAGGTGAAAAAATAATCAAGGTAGCATTTAAGATGAAGAAATGTATTGGGCTGTAGACTATTCTCCCTAGGGGAATAGCATAAGGCCCTTTCCTTGAACATTTTAAATGAAATTGGCTAAACATTAGAAAATGTGCTAGAGGGATCAATCCTGCATTTGCAGAGATGTCCCAATACACACTTACGGGGATAAGGTAAATGATACACTTAGCTGAATGTTTTACTGACTAATATGTTGACCAACACCTGGGATTTTAAAACAACAGTGAAAGTAGCCACTAGCACTCGATGTGTTTATCATTTATGATTTTTTCTCAGTATACAATATTTTAATATTCATAGACTTGTCAAAATAAGACCTGCATAAGACTTTCTAGTTCAACCAACTCATCTTAATTGTCCACCGAACATGCTGTTTCCATTTCTAATTCCTAGGATTCCAGGAACAGAAGCCATTCAATTTTAAGAGTCCAGTTGTGGAACTGAATGATACGGGACTGAAAATGGGATGGGGGCTTTCACTTCTAGATTGCCATTTCTAATTCAGCCAAGGTTGGCAGGGACTGAGACCATGTGGCATCTGACTGGTAGATGAAATGTCACAATTACTAATGGGCAGCAGAGAGGAAATGAATAGGTATGGGAAATAAACACCCCATTCGCCACTGGATACACGCTGTCCAGAGATTAACACCTGCTGATGGGACAGAATGGTGAGGCCTGTACTGCTTCTTCCTTCGATAGATCCCTTTCCCTGACTACAGCATTTCAATATCCAGGAACCTCTCATGGATGCTACCGTCTTCCCCACCATCTTTGGGGAGTAGATGTTATCAAAAGCTTTTGTTTTGCATGAAAGAAGAATTATTCTCTTTTCTGAGAAGTTGACTATAAAGATTATGCTAGCATTGAGGGGATAATAAGCAGGCAAGGCTGAGATTTGTCTGATTCTTAGAAATATAAGGGCTGGATGTCAGGCAAAACACTGTTAGGGTTTAATGAGAAAAATTGCCTTTAACCAAACCATCGTGAGACAGTGATAGGGAAGTATTAGATCCATCAGACCCTTTTATTCTCATCCGACAATTGAGAGGATGAAGATGTATCAATCCCCCAGACCACAAAACTCATTTTTATCTCATCCTGTGGATATGAAAAGTTAGAAGAGCCCAGCTTCTGTATCAAGGGCTTCTATTAACAATAAACATGGTATGGTTCTGCAAGACAAAATAGTTTGAAATAATTACTGTACTCAGGAGATTGTTTCCAAGAGATGTACTGAGGTTTGAAGTGTGTGTGTGTGTATATATATATATATATATATGCGGTTAAAAAATGTAATTGCGATTAATCGTGTGATTAATTGCATGCACCTCCCCTTTGAAATACCGTGGCAGCGTTTCAATGGAGCAGTGCATTAGGAGCCAGGGATCAGCTGGGCACTCCAGCTGATCCCCGGCTCCGTGTTGTAAAGCCCCTTTGAAGTGCCACTCCGATGTTTCAAAGGGACTTTGCAACAGGGGAGCTGGAGATCAGCTGGGGATTCCAGCTGATCCCTGGCTCCCCTTGCACTGCCCCTTTGAAGCACTGGAGCAGCACTTCAAAGGAGCAGTGCAGCATTAACACTTGTGATTAATGCATTAAAAAAATAACACATTAATCCTGGCCTGAGTTAATCGCAGGCATTAACACAGGTCAATTGACAGCCCTAATATATACACACACACACACACACACACACACACACATATATATATATATATATATATATATATATATATATATATATATATATACACACAAAGAATTATGGCAATGACTTAGTTTGCCCATATCAGTCTTATTTACTTCCAACAATCTCTGTAAGCATTCACATTTTCAATATCCAGATTAATTTCTGTGAGCAATTCATCATTGTGAAACTACATGTATCCCAGCCATTGACTCATGCAAAATAAACACAAACCTTTTGAAGTGGTAGTGCTTTTAAAATTAGAAAGGTTGAGCCAGTGAAAATATGGACTGAAGGATTTTGCTTTTATAGAAATAAGACTAAAAAATTGCACCAAATTTTAAATTAAGGATTCAGTCATGACACATTCATGGCAGTGTGAGCAATTGGGTTTCCTTAGTGGTAAAGTTGATCAGAAAGAAAATTACTTTTGCCCCACAGGCACATGAAAATCTAACATGCCATCTACATATAAATGTGCTTTTTCCGCATCACATTGAAAGCAAATAAATTCACTGTGGAACTTTATCCCTTATGCTGTAGGAGGTAAGTGTGTATGCATGTTGGTGTGAGAATATATTAAAATGCCATTTGCTGCACTGTTTTGATTCCCTCTCACAGCACAAACAAAATGGTGATTTGAAGACAGCTGCCATATCAAATCATCTGGCATCCAGCCACCATTGCTTTCTTCTTTGAATCTCCCTCTCTTCCCTCCCCCCAACACTTTTGCCCTATGGTTCCCTTTCATAAAAAAGTACTTCACAAAACACAGTAAGAAGACTAGAGTCATTCTTAATAACACATTGCTAAAAATAAAGGAAATATGCCTGTGAACTAGAAGTCCTTAAAACAAGTACACTACCCATAACAGATTAAATAAGCTCAAAAGCAGTTACAGAAATGTTATATAGAATTCAATAGCTTTTAAAATAGCCATATTTTAATTAAGTTGAATAGGTTTCTATAGATTACACAGCAGATGATGCAGTCTCATCATATGACGATAATATTCTTTCCATTCCACTAGTATCTCTGGAGAATGTAAAACAGAAGCTACTAAAGCCAGAGATTTTAAAATCATCATGTCCAGAATCTGTATTCAACTTGCATCCAAGAGTTTTCAGAGAGTTGGCTTTCTGGACAGTTAATGTTGATTTTCAATAAGCTGTAGAGCATCAGAGACATTCCAGAAGATTGCAAGAAAGCTAATATGCCTATATTTAAGAGCAAATGGGTTGACCCAGGTAAATACAGGCCCATCAGCCAGATGTTGATCCCAAGCAAGGTAATGGAACAGCTGATATGGGACTCGATATATAAAGAATGAGAGGAGGGGGATGTAATTAATGCAAATCAATATGGGGTCTCATGGAAAATAGATCCTGTCAAACTAACCTAATATCTTTATTAAGAGATAAGAATTTTGGTTGAAAAAGGTGGTAATATTGAGATCATAGACTTCTTTAAGGTGTTGACTTAATATTACACAATATTTTGATTAATAAACAGAATGATATAAAAATAACATGCCACATGTTACGTGGATAATAAACTGGCTAACTCAGAATGTAACTGTAAACAGGGAATCTTCTTGTTGGAACTGTTTCCGAGGATGTCCTTCAGTGATCAGTTCTTGGACCTAGACTATTTTACATTTTTACTAATGACCCAAAAGAAAACGAAATTATCACTGCTAAACGTTGCAGATGCCACAAAGATTGGGGGAGGGGTAAAGAGTGAAGAGGACAGGCCATTATTTAAAAGGGATTGAGATCAGTGGTGCTCAATCTTTCCAGGCTATTATACTGCTTTAAGAACTCTGATTTGTCTCATGTATCCCAAGTTTCATCTCACTTAAAAACTACTTGCTTGCAAAATCAGACATAAAAATACAAAACCCTCACAGAACGCTATTACTGAAAAATTGCTGGCTTTCTCATTTTTAACCGTATCATTTTAAAATAAGGCAACTGGAATATAAATACTGTACTTACATTTCAGTGTATGGTATATAGAGTAATATAAAAAAGTTATTATATGAAATTTTAGATTGTACTGACTTCACTGGGCTTTTCATGTAGCCTGATATAACAATAGACAAATATCCAGCTAAGCTGATTACCCCCCAGAAAACCTCCGTGTACTCCTGTTTGAGCAATACTGATGAGGATCACTTAATTAAATGATCTAGAAATGCTAAGAGGGAGGGGGAAAAGAAGGGATGAGGTACACTTGGAGGGAGGAAGCAAGGAAGAGGCTGGGTTAGTGTTTTAGGGAATAGGTGGAATGGTGGCAGGGCCTGGAATGTAGGGGGGATTAAACAGCCCCTGGCATAATGAGAAGTGATACACATTTAAAGTAAGGGCACGTGCGAGGTACTCCACTGGCACCTTAGGGCATATCTGCACTAGATATTTATTTTGAAATAACAAGGCGAGCGCCCACACTACCAAGCCCGTTATTTTGAAATAAAGGGCTTGTTATTTCAACTGTATATGATGACTAGTGGTATTCTGTTATTTTTCTTGTTGGGCCTGGGTACGTGTCTGGCTCTGTCAAAATGTTTCTTCACTTCTCCAGGTAGGTATTTAGGTTTAGAATGCCTGATAAAGATCTTGTAGGTGTTTTTCTCTGTCTGTGAGATTGGAGCAGATCAGGTTGTATCTTAGGGCTTGGCTGTACACAATCAATTGTGCGATAGGTCTTGGATGGAAGCTAGGTAAGAATAGGGGTCAGTACGTTTCTGGGATAGGGTGATGTTTATGTGACCATCAATTATTTGTACTGTAGTGTCAAGGAATCAGATCTCCTGTGTGGACTGGTCCAGACTGAGGTTGATAATAGTGTGGAAATTGTTGAAATTCCTGTGCAATTCTTCAAGATCTCCTTCCCATGGGTCCATATGATGAAGTTGTCAGCATTGTAGTATAAGTAGAGGAAGGATGCTAGGGTACAAGAGCTGAGAAAAAATTGTTTGAGGTCAGCCATAAAAATGTTGGTATATTGTGAAGCCGTGCGGGAGCCCATAGCAATGCCGCTGACTTGAAGGTATAAATTGTCCCCAAATTGGAAATAGTTGTGGTTGAGGACAAAGTCACATAGCTCAACCACCAGGTGTGCAGTGGCATCATCAGGGATAGTGTTCGTGGTAGCTAGTAATCCATCATCATGTGGAATGTTGGTATAAAGAACTTATACAATCATGTTGGCCAGGATGGTGTTTTTAGGAAGATTACTGATGCTCTGTAGTTTCGTCAGGAAGTCAGTGGTATCTCGAAGGTAGCTAGGGTTTAAGGAGAAACTCAACATAGGGTCTGAGGAGCATATGATCTGAGGAGAAAGTCAACATAGCTGGATAATCCTGCTGTAAGGGTGCTAATGCCTGAGATGATGGGACATTTGGGGTTTCCAGATTTATGGATCTTGGGTAGAAGATATAATGTTCCTGGTCAGGGCTCTGGGGGAATGTTTGTATTGATTTGGTCTCAGGCTGTAACAGGGCATTTTCTTGAGCAGGTGGTTTATATTACTTTTATCAACAATTTAATTTGCCCCCAATATTGGATCTCTTTGGGTGTGTCTAGACTACAGAGTTTTGTTGACAAAAGTGGACTTTTGTCGACAAAACTATACCTGCATCTACACTACCGCTGAGTTCTGTCGACATAACGTTGACAGAACTCAGCAGTTTTGTCGACACTGGTAAACCTCATGGGCATGTCTAGACTACAGGGTTTTGTTGACATAAGTTTTGTTGACAGAATCTGTCGACAAAACTTATGTCGACATAGAGCATCTAGACTACATCCAGTTCTGTCGACAAAGCAAGCCGCTTTGTCGACATAACAGTGTAGACGCAAAGGACAGTGTAGATGCAATAATGCCTTCTATCGACAGAACTCTGTCGACAAAAGGCGTTATTCCTCGTAGAAGGAGGTTTACATACGTCGACAAAACTGCTGAGTTTTGTCGGTGTTATGTCGACATAACTCAAAGGCAGTGTGGACGCAGGTATAGTTTTGTCGACAAAAGTCCACTTTTGTCGACAAAACCCTGTAGGCTAGACACAGCCCATTTTACGAGGCATAATGCCTTTTGTCGACAGAGTTCTGTCAACAGAAGGTGTTATTGCATGTAGGATTGTGTCTAGACTACAGGGTTTTGTCGACAAAGCAGCTTGCTTTGTCGACAGAACTGAATGTAGTCTAGACGCTCTATGTCGACAGAAGTTTTGTCGACAGTATCTGTCGACAAAACTTCTGTCGACAAAACCCTGTAGTCTAGACGTACCCTCAGTGTTGAAAAGGCATGATAAGCAAAGGGAATCAAGAGCAATGCATTTAATCGCTGCTGTAGGTGATATTTACAGGATGAGGGATTCTATGCTGGAATGCACACAAAAAAACTGGGTGACTGGGCAACAAAAGACAGATGTTGATAAACGTTCTGTGCTTGTAGACACGCCCTATGTGCAGGGGACTGGACTAGATGACTTACTGAGGTCCATTCTAGTTCTACACTTGTGATTCTATATCTCCACTGCTTTAGTCATCAATACCCCTCTTAAAAAATCTGTCAGGATTCATGGCTCCTACGCATGCCTATCGCAATGTGGTAAATTACAACAGAAGAGACTATATCAAATGTATAATGGTTACATGGTAGGTGACAGTCATCCAGTCAGTGTGGTACATGGAAGTTACAGAATAAGGAGGCAAAATGAGGAATTGCAGAGAGGAAAACGGTCACAATATTTTGTGCATTAAAAATCAGAACAACCCTATAGACACAGGAGGAGAACTCAGCAGGCAGGATTAAGGCAGATTTACAGGATAGAATGAAGGAAGCTTGAACAGTTGCCTCCTGCTCTGGGGGTAAATAGAGGATTTAAGTTTTCATATCTGTCAATCTGACACATTTAATGAGCATTAAATGTCACTAATAATATCTGTTAAGTGGGGTTTACTGAGTCGTTGCAAATGCTGGATCAAACTTAAACAAGTAGTGAAGATGACTTCACCCCATCTGGTGGCTGGACTTGCTTTGTTGGCCAAATCCTATAATCCTTAGTCAGTCAAAACTGCTATTTCTAGTCAGTGGAAATTTAACAAGCCTAAAGACTGCTGATTTTGGCTCTTCTGCGTCTTATCACAGCTGAGGCTCAAACTGATGGTTTGAGCATCTTTCCAGACTGCGGCAAAAGAAACTCCCTAAAAAAAGAAAGCTAGGCTTGCAGGAGTTGGTCTGAGTTTGTCTCTGCATAATGTATCTGATGGAAATAAACATATTATTTAAAAGAGCCTTTTGGCAGGCAAGCAAAAGTATTTCTGAAAAGCAAAAGCTAAATACCTACACCGGGCAGTAATAGTTTTATCCAAAAAAATATTTTTGTCTCCTTTGGCCTAGCAATGCTTGGTCCTTGAAGGCTGTACTCATAGTACAGAAGATCAATTTATGACTAGCAAATCTAGACTCTGACATGGCCTAGCTGACCCTTTCAGTTTCATTCTGCCTCTCATTCTCAGTGTGCTTTGCCAATTAGAACTCCAAAAGCAATTAAACTGTCTATAATTATCCCTGATACCAAGTTGACTTTCTGGGCATTAGCCACGGCACATTTTACAATCACTTACTCTTCAAATACAGAAACCAGTAATTGTCTACAATGCATAGGCTTAACAATTAACAATTATAAGTTCTTGTTCATTGGTGAAAGTAAGTGAAGAAATTCCATACCATACAAAATGACACAATAGGAAAGCTAGCACAAATCCTAACTTTGGTATTAGTGCATTAACATCAGCCTCTGCTGAAGTGGCTTTTAGAAATGAGAGAAACAACTGACTACCATAATATTATTTAAATGGAGTATAGGCACCATTTCTGGTAATGGATAGTTTAGAATTCAAATATAAAAAGGCATAATAAATAATACAAAAGAGGCCGAATCATTCAGCTTATCATTGCCCTATAGAGATTTGCTCACTTGCATTAGCTTTCATTTGGCAAACAGCCTTGTTTTGGTTTCACAAACAATTGTTGTTGTTAGTTATGCAATAAAATGTTATTGTTTCCTGATTTGTATATATTTATTGAGAAAATGATGAAACACTTTCCCTACATTGGCTGATCAAGGTTTGCTGATAGTCTGGAAACTGTACATTTGAAATAGAGATTTTAATTTTATTTTATTATTTGATAATTGTGATTCATTTAGGAAGTCATCAGAGATGCGAGAGCAAAAATATCTCCCTCCACAGGCCTCATTTTCTAGTCTAGAATGACTTTTTCCTATTTTATTGCCTACCTAAGATCCATTTTGTGACTTCTCCAGTATGATTTTCCACTTATGCACAATACTCTTTCAGTAGGTAGTTATCATGTTTAGTGGAAGCATTTCCCGAAGTTCAGTAATTAATGCCATTCTTGACCTCTCATATTTACTGTAGGCAACTCAGCAGGATCATAAAAGACCATAAATAAGCATAGTGCTTTCTTTGAATGGTTTCCTATATGTATATTGTTCCTGATGAGTAATGTTACAATGACGCACAGCAACAACAAAAACCTGGAATCTAATATTACACAAAGTTTAATGATACTTTTTCAGCACCCTCAGCTCCACTAATCCAGACTGGAAGAACTATCTGTTAGGTGATGTATAGCAGCAGGAAATGCTTGTGATCAAAGTTGTTAGTGTGATCAAGGGCCTCCATGCCCCCCCCCCTTCTTTTCCTAATCTTATTCAACATAGAGACAGTTCCAGTTGTTCCTTTTGTACCTCCACATTATCCTCATTTTCCTTTGCAGAATATTTCAGGACTTGAATAGACAAATGCAGTAGTGAAGTGGAGATCTTCAACTCACTATAATCAAATCCGTTTGTCTTTGTGGTGCACAAAACTCCAACGCCCCCATTTGGCAGGCATATCAGGCACCAGACACCATGAAAACTCACTTGCTACATCCCTCAGTGAAAGAAGAACGTCATCCAAAGATAGAGGAAAGTTTCAGAACCCCACTCCTGCATTAGCAGAGAGTGTGGTGTCATGGAAAGGAGAAGACTGAGAGGGGACATGACAGCAGTTTTTAGGTATCTAAAAGGGTGTCACAAAGAGGAGAAAAATTGGTCTCCCTAGCATCTGAGGATAGGACAAGAAGCAATGGGCTTAAACTGGAGCGAGGGAGGTTTAGGTTGGATATTAGGAAATACTTCCTAACTGTCAGGGTGGTCAAACACTGGAATAAGTTACCTAGGGTATGTCTACACTACCACCCTAGTTTGAACTAGGGTGGTTAATGTAGTCAATCGAAGTTGCAAATGAAGCCCGGGATTTAAATATCCCGAGCTTCATTTGCATCTTGCCTGACGCCGCCATTTTTAAATCCCCGGTAGTTCGGACTCCGTGCCCGCAGCTACACGCAGCACGGAGTAGGTAGTTCGAATTAGGCTTTCTGGAACGAGGTGTAATGGTAGTTCGAATTAGAAAGCCTAATTCAAACTACCTACTCCATGCCTCATGTAGCCGCGGGCACGGAGTCCGAACTACCGGGGATTTAAAAATGGCGGCACCCGGCAAGATGCAAATGAAGCCCGGGATATTTAAATCCCGGGCTTCATTTGCAACTTCGATTGACTACATTAACCACCCTAGTTCGAACTAGGGTGGTAGTGTAGACATACCCTAGGTAATTTATTCCAGTGTTTGACCACCCTGACAGTTAGGAAGTATTTCCTAATATCCAACCTAAACCTCCCTCGCTGCAGTTTAAGCCCATTGCTTCTTGTCCTATCCTTAGAGGCTAAGGAGACCAATTTTTCTCCTCCTTATGACACCCTTTTAGATACCTAAAAACTGCTGTCATGTCCCCTCTCAGTCTTCTCCTTTCCATGACACCACACTCTCTGCTAATGCAGGATTGGGGTTCTGAAACTTTCCTCTATCTTTGGATGGCGTTCTTCTTTCACTGAGGGATGTAGCAAGTGAGTTTTCATGATGTCTGGTGCCTGATATGCCTGGCAAATGGGGGCGTTGGAGTTTTGTGCACCACAAAGACAAAGATATTTAAATCCTGGGCTTCATTTGCAACTTCGATTGACTACATTAACCACCATAGTTCGAACTAGGGTGGTAGTGTAGACATACCCCCAAAGAGGTTGTGGAATCTTCATCTCTGGAGATATTTAAGAACAGCTGTGACGTAGTGGGGGTACTTGCTGGGCTGTGGTGACCCCTGCTGTCTGGAGCAAGACCCAGCAGGGAAAACCTCACTAGGCAGAGGTAATGCCAAACTTGTTGAACCAGTGGCCAGACACCCCCCATGGAGAGGAACAAAGGAAGGTGGAATGCTGCCCTGGCTGGGGGGCAGGGCTTGGAGAGGGTTAGTTAGTTCCTATCTGGAAGGCAGGGAATAAGGAGCTGGGGAGGAGGCTGGGACTCCCCTATCTCAAGGGAAGGGCACTGAGGCCTCTAAGCCCCAGTTCCTGTAACCAGATTACATCTGTGCTGCGCTGTGCTGGAGGAGCAATAAACCACCCTCAATTCCACTGGCTGGTGCAGTCTGTTTGTGCCATTTCGGGGGCAGGAGACAGGGAACCCCCAACGCGCCGTCACAGCAGGTTAGATAGACATCTATCAGGAAGGGTCTAAAGTATTGGGTCCTGCCATAATGGCAGAGGACTGGACTTGATGACCTCTCGAGGTCCCTTCCAGTTCTAGGGTTCTATGATTCTATGGGACTACTCTCTTCCAAGACGTAATCCCTGATCTTGATCTTTCTCTTTTTTAATTTTTTTTTATTTGCTTCTGGGCTATAGACCTGCTGGAAATTGTGGTTGTGATTCTTCTCCTTGTTAGGCTAGGACTCATCCACCTTGATTCCTGTAGCTGAGAAGGTGGAATATAACATGAGAGGTTTCTTTGTGTAAAATTCTTTCTGGTAAGGGCAAGCCAGTACCTTCTACTTTACCCATGTTGAAGAGAGGGCATGATTTATGCTAACAAGAATAAAATAATTAGAGAATTAGATTCTTTTTACCTACCTCCTCCCTCCCCCTCCTTCCCCTCCAAAAAAACAAGCCTGGTTCTTGGGTATGTTACCATCTTTTAACTCCTTGGCAGTGCTCAAAATAGTATAATGGTCCTGGCCACATTAGAATCTAGATGTCTCAGAAGATAGAAGTTTTAGCCATTCAGAGACTTCCTAGATCCTTACCACTCCCCGCCCAAGTTGCTATGGTAAGCCTGTGAGTTATCTCCAGCATTTCATATCCTAAGGTCCAAGAAGTGACCTTTTATGCAAAACAGCTTTCTATCCATCTAGATTGGTATGTACAAGATAATTTACTAACAATGTTTAAAACATGGCAGCAGAAAACCTCCTTTTTAATATCTCCAACCAGGTGTAACCTGTGCAGAATAAGCATGTTATCTCAATGGAGTTATGGTATCTTCATTCCCACTATAGTGTTAGTCCCCCCATATGTCATATAGTATATAGTTTGCCACCAGGGAAGAGACTATTCCACCTTCTTTTGAGGGATGCCTAAAAAGCCTTTGGGTTCTGACAGTAATTAATGAATATAAGAGTGATAGGCTAGTTACAGTTTATTTATATTTTATATCAAGTCAATCAATTTCACAGGAAAACATTGCAGAATACAGTGTCTGGACATGTTGAGCTGTACAGTTTTAATTGTATGAACATAAAAATTGATTACCCTTGAGCATTATAAGCTGTTTTTTATGGATTGAAAATATTTTCCCTGCATAAATGCAAATTCTTGTAAACAAGTGCATATCTTGCTTTTAATATTTTAAAGTCTTTTAATTGTAGGCATTATGGGTTATACTCTGTGATAATTCTGGCCTTTCCCAAAGGCATCAAGTGTGAGAATGAATTAAAATGAGGGCATTATCTTTAATTTATTTGGAAGGCCATCTTCTGCAGGACTCTGGAACTCAAGATGGGGGAAAAGGGTGTTTTGCTCAAAAATAGCAAACAATCTGATGCTGAGAAGATACCTTCACAGGGGAATATAAATCAAATAGAAGCAGTGATAAGCTATTGATCTCCCTCCAGATCCCATAATATCCTTTGCACAAAGCTGTATAATATTGCAAAGTACTGAGGACATCAAGAACCTGGAAAGTAAATGAAACACCTTTCTTGACTTATTTTCTTCTTCTGAAGGGGCGATGGACTATTTTCATTTGATAATGGAGAAGAACAGTTCTTCCATCTTGTTGAATGTCTTGGCAATGCAACATTGGAAGTGAGTGTTACATGGCAATATCAATAGGGTTGCCAGATGCTCTCCCAAAAATACCGAATACGCAGGCTAAAAATTTTTCTCGAGCAAAATACAAACAAACACGTGTGTCAGACATACAAAAAAAAACCCCTGCACCTTCCGGCTTCAGCACGCAACCACAGGAGGTGCCACAAGGCTTCCATCCAGTGCCTGGCCGAAAAAACAGAAAATACCGGACGTTACGTATGTCCGGTATTTTCTGAATTTTTTTTACCAGACAGAGGGTGCAAAAACCTCACGTGATGCACCCCCTCTTGCCCATTCCAAGCATCTGGCAAATAGAGACCAGGGACACATCACTGCTCGACTTTGCAAGATATTGGTGTGCCTGTCAAAGCACCCTGAGATGCAGTGGAGGATTGAGGCGGGCTCACAGGGGGAGGTTGTGAGGAAGCACATGAGGGGGGTCGGGGGCTCACAAGGGTAGTTGTGGGGTCTTCGAAGGGCAAGCTGTGGGGGGAGGGCTTGCTGGAGCTGCTTGCCCAGGGCATGGACCAGGCGCCCGCACATGCTGTCTCTGTCATTGCATGGTGCTTCAGGCGTGGCTGCCGGGTCTGGGTGCGGGGCGGGTTCCGAGCCAGAGCGCTCCCGTTGCTTGGACCAAAGTGGCGGGTACATGTCTGGCAGTAGAGGTGAGGCCCAGGGATGTCACGGGGTTGGGGCAGCCACTGGCCGCAGCCAGAGTCCAATGGGCTGAGCCCCCGGCAGGCACTCCCTCTAGTTGCTAGCAGAAGCCACTAGAAGGATTCCCAGCCATTCCCCCCACCTGGCTTCCGCATGCTACCAAAGGTGCCCAGCTGGGAGGTGGGGCCGCTATTGGCACTGGGAGCCTCTGGTTGCATGCAGAAGCCGGGCAGGGGGAGTGGCTGGGAGTGGCCCTGCCCCCGCCCGACTTTTTCTATGTCCGGTATTTTCTGAATTTTTTTACCAGGCAGGGAGCACAAATACCAGACTGTCCGGTTGAAAACCAGACACCTAGCAACCCTAGGCATCAATGACAATGGTCTACACAGCAGTCTACTCCATTATACTAATGGCATTCTCAGCTTTGATGAGGGTTGTCATGGTAGCAATTCAGATGCCCCTGATTTTTTTAAAAATCTTTGGCCATTGATGAGGGGAGCCAAGTAGAATTCCAGTCATCACCTGAAAGAGAAGAAAGGTGATTCTTCTGAATTATGCTGATAGAGAGTAAAAACAAATAAGGGTCAGGTGTGAGTGGCAGGGATCCATACCCAAACTCATCTTAAGTAAAGCGGTTGGCAAGTCCCATGTTCTATAGATGGATTAAGTCACAACAGCTTCCAGAGACAGCAGATGAATTTTCAGGGAAATCATCCACAGAACATTTAACAGCAATAGGAAGAAAGCAGTTTACCTCTGTGGTTTTTCTTTAATATTGGTTTTGTGGTAAGGCACAAGAGACCATAGTCAGGATCTAGATCCCATTGTTCTAGGTTCATAAGGATAAATATGCCCAACCAGCTTTAAATGATTTATCATGCTTGCTGCCTCTTAGACATATCCGCAGGAGTGTAATCTAACTACCTGGATCTTTCTTTGTCTGTCATCACTGTAGTGCATGAGCACTTGTAAGAAAGAAGGCACCTGGAAATAGCTTCCTGATTTCTTTTAACATGTCAGGCTCTTATCATGGGCAGTATTAAACTGGGTCTGTCAAATGCCCCCAGCATCATGTAAGACATAACTCAAGTACACATTGGCTGGTTGTAATTTTTTCTAGAGGAGCTTATAATGTCTGTGTGACTTTTTTATTTTCTCATTAGTTTCTTTGGCACTCCCAGACGTCCTGGATGATACTCTTTCATATGATATCCCTAACATTCACATGGGGCTTCAGGAGATGGAAGAAGGTGAATGCTATGTCTTCTGGCAATTTGCTTATTGCTTATAAGAGCATCCTTCCAAAAATCGAAATCTACCTGGGGAGGACTTTTTTCAATTCTTCCCCTGAGAGATGGACCAAGTAATGTTAAACAAGAATAGTCCTCACTTTCAGACATACATGCTTTTCCCCCTGCCCCACTGTTGTTGCTGTTGCAGCTTGCGGAATCAATGTGGCTGTTGTTGTTTCCCTAATTTCTTTTTGTCTTCTCCAACATTCTAAGAAAAGGTTGTGTTTTAAGATACACCCCTGACACATGGATCACGGGAGGTGGAGGAGGCTGAGGGCATAGCCTCTGGCACTTTGTTCACAAGAATATCCTTCAAACATAGATAGCTGCAGCGGCACAGGAGCCAGCAAACAGAGCTGTAAACAGTGGAATTTGAGTGGGAGTTTGTAAGGGGAGTTTGGATATTGGGACTTGTTTGAGGTTTGTTTTTGCTGTTGAGGGAGTGTTTTGGTTTGTTTTTGTGTTCACCAGACTAATAAGATTTTGGTGAGAAAGTAAATAAAACAGAAAGGCAGTAGTGGCCATGGCCAAAGTAGTAGAGAACAGAAGGAGGATGATTGGATGTGGTAGCTGTGGTATGTACATGATTCTGGTGGGGGTACCTAAAAGGAGTTTTGTTTGCATGAAGTGCCGCCTGATAGACCTGATGGAAGAAAAGATCTGAGGACTGGAGATGCAGGTGGAAACGCTGGTCGAGTTTAGAAGGGGGTTTGAGCACATGATGGAGCAAAGGCATGACGTGGCTGAAGGGGAAAGCTTAGATATGCAGATGGAAGCAGGATCAAGGGCCTTAGAGGGGGGACTGCTGGGCGAAGAAAATGGACAATGGAAGCATGTGACTAAGAGAACCAGGCAGAGGAAAAGATGGGTCAGTGAAGGAAAAATAGAGCTCAAGAACAGGTATGTGGAGCTGGAGAATGAAGAAGGAATATAGCAGGTAGGGTGAAGATGGAAGGGTAAGGAAGAAGAGAAGAGTGGCTAGTCCCATAGATAAAGGGGAAGAGTTAAAGGAGACAACACCAATAATTAGCATTAGGATGGGTTAAAGAGGATTACAAGGGAAAACTGGAATGGCAAGGACTTGCAGCCAGGGGAAGTAAGAGATAGACCAGAGAATCGCACTGTCACTAGGAAAAGGCAGGTCTACGTGACTGGGGACTCCTTATTGAGAAGAATAGATAGGCCTGTAACCAGAGCTGATCCAGAGAATTGAAGGGTGTGCTGTCTGCCAGGTGCTAAGATACGGGATGCGGAACTGAGGTTGAAGAGGATTATTAAGGGAGCAGGATCCATTGATCATCCTTCATGTAGGAACAAATGATACGGCTAGATTCTCGATGGAACGAATTAAGGGAGACTATGCTAAGCTGGGGAGGACACTCAAGGAAATTGAGGCTCAGGTGATCTCTAGTGGGATTCTACCTGTTCCTAGAGAAGGGCAACTAAGATGTGACAGGATTATGATGATCAATAGATGGCTTAGGCAGTGGTACTATAAGGAGGGATTTGGGATGTATGGTCACTGGGAGGCATTTATGGACAGAGGACTGGTCTCTCGGGATGGACTTCACCTAAGTAGGGAGGGAAATAGACTTCTAGGATGGAGGCTGGCTCAACTGATTAAAAGATCTTTAAACTAGTAATTTGGGGGAGACGGTTGGGAAGTGTCCAAGTAATCTCTACGCTGGATTTTAACACTGAGAGGGAGGAAAATGAAGTAAGAAAGGATATAGCTGGGGGGTAGGAGAATGTACATGAGGAAGGGTAGGGTGGATACTAGTCTAATAGGTCATATTGGAGGTACAACGTCCATGCCAAATTGGGTAAAGAATGTGAATGAGGCCAAACAGCAAAAATTAAGATGTTTGTACACCAATGCGAGAAGCCTAGGTAACAAAATGGAGGAACTAGAGCTATTGGTCCAAGAAGTGAAACCAGATATTACAGGAATAACAGAAACATGGTGGAATACTAGGCATGACTGGAGTACAGGTATTGAAGGGTATGTGCTGTTTAGGAAAGACAGAAATAAGGGTAAAGGTGGTAGAGTCGCATTGTATATCAAAGATGAGGTAGATTGTAAGGAAATAAAAAGTGATGGAATGGAGAAGACAGAGTCTGTTTGGGCAAAAATCACATTGGGGAAGAAAACTATCAGATCCTCCCCCGGGACAGTGCTTGGGGTGTGTTATAGACCACCGGGATCCAATTTGGATATGGATAGAAACCTCTTTAATGTTTTAAATGAAGTAAATACTCATGGAAACTGCGTAATCATGGGAGATTTCAACTTTCCAGATATAGACTGGAGAACAAGTGCTTGTAATAATAATAGGGCTCAGATTTTCCTAGATGTGATAGCTGATGAATTCCTTCATCAAGTAGTTGCTGAACCAACAAGGGTTTTATTTTAGATTTCGTTTTGGTGAGTAGCAAGGACCTCATAGATGAAATGGTTGTAGGGGACAACCTTGGCTCAAGTGATCATGAGCTAATTCAGTTCAAATTCTTTGGAAGGATAAAACAAAATCTGAGACTAGGGTTTTTGATTTCAAAAGGACTACCTTTAATAAATTAAGGAAATTAGTTAGGGAAGTTGATTGGACTAAATAAATTATGGATCTTGAGGTGGAGGAGGCCTGGGATTATTTTAAGTTAAAGTTGAGAAGCTGTCAGGAGCCTGTATCCCAAGAAAAGGGAAAAATTTATAGGCAGGTGTGTTAGATCAAGCTGGATGAGCAAGCATCTCAGAGAGGTGATTAAGAAAAAGCAGAAAGCATATAAGGAGTGGAAGATGGGAGGGATCAGTAAAGAAAGTTACCTTATTGAGGTTAGAGCATGTAGGGACAAAGTGAGAGAGGCTAAAAGTCAGGTAGAGTTGGACCTTGCAAAGGGAATTAAAACCAATAGTAAAAGGTTTTATAGCCATATAAATAGGAAAAAAAACAACAAAAGAAGAAGTAAGACCGCTAATTACTAAGGATGGAGTGGAGGCTAAGGATAATCTAGGAATGGCCCAATATCTAAACAAATTCTTTGCTTCAGTCTTTAATGAGGCTAATGAAAAGCTTAGGGATAATGGTAACATAACAAATGGGACTAAGGATATGGAGGTAGATATTACCATATCCGATGTAAAAGCCAAACTAGAACAGCTTAATGGGAGTAAATCGGGGGGGCCAGATAATCTTCATCCAAGAATATTAAAGGAACTGGTACATGAAATTGCAAGTTCATTAGCAAAAATTTTTAATAAATCTCTAAACTCAGGGGTTGTACCATTTGACTGGAGAATTGCTAATATACTTCCTATTTTTAAGAAAGGGGAAAAAAAGTGACCCGGGTAACTATAGGCATGTTAGTTTGACATCTGTAGAATGCAAGAACTTGGAAAAAATTTTGAAGGAGAAAGTAGTTAGAGACATTGAGGCTAATGGCAATTGGGACAAATTACAACATGGTTTTACAAAAGGTAGGACGTGCCAAACCAACCTGATATCCTTCTTTGAGAAAGTAACAGATTTTTTTAGATAAAAGAAATGCAGTGAATCTAATCTACCTCAACTTTAGTAAGGCATTTGATACAGTACCGCATGGGGAATTATTGGTTAAATTGGAAAAGATAGGGATTAATATGAAAGTTGAGAGGTGGATAAGCAACTGGTTAAAGGGGAGACTACAGCGGGTCATACTGAAAGGTAAACTGTCAGGTTAGAGGAAGGTTACTAGTGGAGTTCCTCAGGGATCAGTTTTGGGGCCAATTTTATTTAATCTTTTAATCGCTGACCTTGGCACCAAAAGTGGAAGTGTCCTGATAAAATTTGAGGATGACACAAAGTTGGGAGGTATTGCCAATTCAGAAAAGGATCAGGATATCATACAGGAAGATCTGGATGACCTTGTAAATTGGAGTGATAGCAATAGGGTGAAATTTAATAGTGAGAAGTGTAAGGTTATGCATTTAGGGATTAATAAAAAGAATTTTAGTTATAAACTGGGGACACATCATTTGGAAGTAACGGAAGAGGAGAAGGACCTCAGAGTCCTGGTTGATTATAGGATTACTATGAGCCGCTAATGTGACATGGCCATGAAAAAGGCTAATATGATCTTGCGATGTATTAGGCGAGGTATTTCCAGTAGGGATAAGGAGGTGTTAGTGCCGTTATACAAGGCATTGGTGAGACTCCATTTGGAATACTGTGTGCAGTTCTAGTCTCCCATGTTTAAGAAGGATGAATTCAAACTGGAACAGGTACAAAGAAGGGCCACTAGGATGATTCGAGGAATGGAAAACCTGTTTTATGAAAGGAGACTCAAGGAGTTTGGCTTGTTTACCTTAACCAAAAGAAGGCCGAGGGGGGACATGATTGCTCTCTTTAAATATATTATATATTATAAATACCGGGGAGGGAGAGGAATTATTTAAGCTTAATACCAATGTGGACACAAGAACAAATGGATATAAGCTGGCTAGTAGGAAGTTTAGACTTGAGATTAGACAAAGGTTTCTAACCATTAGAGGAGTGAGGTTCTGGAACGGCCTTCCAAGGGAAGTAGTGGGGGCAAAAGATCTATCTGGCTTCAAGATTAAACTAGATGGGCTTATGAAGGGATGGTTTGATGAGATAACATGATCTTGGTAACTAATTGACCATTCATTATCAATGGTAAATAGGTCAATGGAAGGATGATAGGAGTTACTATAGAGAACTGTCTGGGTGCCTGGTTGGTGAGTCTTGCCCATATGCTCAGGGTTTAGCTGATCACCATATTTGGGGTCAGGAAGGAATTTTCCTCCAGGGTAGATTGGCAGAGACCCTGGAGGTTTTTCACCTTCCTCTGTAGCATGGGGTACAGATCACAGCTAGAGGATTCTCTGCATCTTGGAGTCTTCAAACTATTTGAAGGCTTCAATATCTGAGATATAGGTGAGAGGATTATTCTAGGAGGGGGTGGGTGAGATTCTGTGGCCTGCACTGTGCAGGGGGTCAGAGTAGTTGATCATAATGGTCCCTTCTGACCTTAAAGTCTATGAGTCTATGAGAAAGCACATTTATTTATTCGGGGGGCTGAAGTATCCAGTTGGAGCACATTTGATTCCTTAATCAGTTAACATCCTGAAACACGGTGCCTCCCACCTTTGTGGCTATGAGTCTTTCCTTAGTTGAAAAGTCACTTTGTTGTTATTTGTTATTATTGTTTTTAGTGGAAAAACTGGCAAGGTGGAATGAATGTTTAAGAAATAGATGAGTTTATGCCTTTGGTCAGATAATTTTAGAACTGTTCATTCAGTCAAAAGATTGAAGTCCAGTAAATGCTGGGATTTTTGTTTCAAAATATCAGCTTCCTCCATACAGAATTGGCAGAATTCATTCTGGGTGAATGTAAGTGCTGGCCAACAAAATTGCTTCTGTTTAACAGGGGAAAAATTGGGCCAAATAATCCGCTATATTAAAATTAGCATAGCTCCATGAACGTCAATGAACCTCCACCAATTTGTCCTGGCATCCTTAGGAACAGGTGAAGGGGATTGTAAATATACAGGCAGTCCCCGGGTTACGTACAAGATAGGGACTGTAGGTTTGTTCTTAAGTTTAATCTGTATGTAAGTCGGAACTGGCATCCAGATTCAGCCGCTGCTGAAACTGATCAGTTTCAACAGCGGCTGAATCTGGACACCACTTCCGACTTACATACAGATTCAACTTAAGAACCCCAGGCGTCCCCCAAGTGAGCTGCTGCTGAAACTGATCAGCAGCTGATTCCAGGAAGCCCAGGGCAGAGCAACTCTGCCTCGGGCTTCCTGTAGTCAGCCGCTGGTCAGTTTCAGCAGCGGCTGACTTGGGGACGCCTGGGGCAGAGAAGCTCGGGTGTTGCTGGGTTGGTCCAGTAGCGCGGCTGCTCCTCTGCGCTACTGGAGCAACCCAGCAGCACCCCAGCTGCTCTGCCCCAGGCGTCCTGATTCAGCCGCTGCTGAAACTGATCAGCAGCGGCTGAATCAGGACACCTGGGGCAGAGCAGCTGAGGTGCTGCCGGGTTGGTCCAGTAGCGCCAAGGAGTGGTGCTGCGGGACCAACCGGCAGCGCCCCACCTGCTCTACCACAGGCCCCGGGCTTTGCTCCACGTCTCCCTGGTCTGCTGGGGGGGGCACTAGCTGCGTCCCCCCCCAGCAGACCAGGGAGACGCGGAGCAAAGCGGCGGAGGACCCGGGCCGGACCGCGGCGCTTCCAGATCAGCGCCCCGGTCTGGCCCGGGTCCTCCACGGCTTTGCTCAGCGTCTCCCTGCTCTGCAGACCACTGAGACGCTGAGCAAAGCCGCGGAGTACCCGGGCCGGACTCGGGGCGCTTCCAGATCAGCGCCGCGGGTCCGGCCCGGGTCCTCCGCCGCTTTGCTCCCCGTCTCCCTAGTCTGCTGGCTCCCCCAGCAGACTAGGGAGATGGGGAACAGCTTTTCTCGCCCCGGAGGAGGCGGGCAGCGGGAGCAGGCGTCCCACCACTCCATTCCTCCGGGGCGAGAAAATCCCCGTTCGTAACTGCGGAAAGTCGGATCCGCGTAACTCGGGGACTGCCTGTACTGTTAAACAGCTTCATCCTTTACTTAGTCTCAGGAGTGGAATCGAAGAACAGTTGTGTCCAAAGCAGTTATAAGCATTCTCAGAAGGATTCCAGAAGAGTATTTACAGAGTGTTTACAGAGTATTACAAAGGTTGAACGTAGTCTGGCAACCTTGGGACCTGACCAGTGCCAAACCAGAGAATTTGCTGGACCACAGGAGGTCAGTATTTTCTAGCAGAATTACAACACTTCCACTGCTTACTGGGTTCTGAGAAGACATTTAAGGATAAATCAGAGTTAAATAACAGCACCAAAACCTGAGATCCAGGGCTGGTGACTGAAAACCAACACTATGGGACTGCGGGAAACTCGGCCACACCCATGAAAAGTGGATATCTGGCTAACTAAAATCACGCTAGACCACAGATGTAATGTCAGACTAGAGATGTTCAACCTGTAATCCTGTAATAAGTCTCAGTATCAGGAATGTTTGAGTACATGTGTGTGTCTATCCAGCCTAACATTTTTTCTTAGTTACATTTAATTACCACTAGGTGTATCCATAATTCCCAATATTAGAAAGGTCAATGTTGTACATGGTATTTTTCAGCAGTCAGAGATCTTTAGTCCTTACCAAACATCACCCAATTGACCTTTGTTTTATCAAGTATATCTGGAGGAATGAATTCTGCTATGTGACAGTGGCCCAGTACATTCCTCTGCGTTGGCAATGCTGTTGGAGAACAAATGTAGTGATAGCTGCCTACCTATCTGGATGGAGAGTTTGATTCAAAATAAGATGTTTAAAACCTTATGTTGTTGTGCCTACAATGCAGGCATAGAAAAATGTTTTGAAGTACTCCTGGTTTGAGAGCGTTAGCTCAGAGTTATTTTCTCATTTTTGTTTTGGATTTGCCATACCTCCACAAATAATATGAATGCTTCCTTGCATATAGGATCTGCTTGAAAACCCTTGAGGTCAGTGGAAGGACTCTTAGGGTACGCCTACACAGCAGCATTATTTCTGAGTAACTGACGTTATTCCGAAATAACAAAGAGCATGTTTAGACTACAAGCCTTTATTTCAAAATAATGTCGAGCTAGAGGACTTCTTACTCTGACTCACGGAGAGTAAGGAAAGTCAAAGGAAGAGTGTTCTTCCTTTAACTTCCTGCTGTGTAGACAGCGCCAAAAGCTGAGTTAAGCTATTTCGAATTAAGCTACGTAATTGACATAGCTGAAATTGCATACTCTAATTCAACTTCAGTCCTGCTGTGTAGGCATACTCTTATTGACTTCAGTGGACTTCACATTAGCACAAGACTTTGTCTATACACTGCCACTTAGTAAGGCAAATGATTAGCTTTGAACACTTCTCTGTTGACAATAAAGGTATTATCAATGTAGTCACTGAGGGCAGTTGGTCTGAGATAAGTGGAATATGCTGTTACATTATGAGTCAACCATAAGGAGATGTTCAGTGTGGAATCTTGTTTCCTAATTACATAGACTGGCAGTAAAAATAATAATATGCACTTATATGTAGTGCATTTTGTCCAAGGATATCAAACTGCTTTATAAATATTAATTAAGCCTCAAAAAATCTCTGTGGAGTAGGTAATTATCATTGCTGTAAACATTTTACATATGAGACAGAGAGATTAATGGCTTTGTATTCCACAAACTTTTTTTCACAAAATTAGACATATTCCAAGATGCCTAATATTTTTTCTTGCAATTGTAATTGGAAAATTGTATGTTTGAAAATGGCAAGTCATGAAGCTGTCTGTCCATACCTGACATGTTCAGGGAAAAATTAAGAACTCACATTTGGGCTACGTCTACATTGGCCCCTTTTCCGGAAGGGGCATGTTAATTTCAGCGATCGTAATAGGGAAATCTGCGGGGGATTTAAATATCCCCCGCGGCATTTAAATAAAAATGTCCACCGCTTTTTTCCGGCTTTTAGAAAAGCCGGAAAAGAGCGTCTACACTGGCCCCGATCCTCCGGAAAAAGTGCCCTTTTCCGGAGGATCTTATTCCTACTTCCACATATTCTGGAGGATCGGGGCCAGTGTAGCGGCGGACATTTTTATTTAAATGCCGCGGGGGATATTTAAATCCTCCGCAGATTTCCCTATTACGACTCGTGAAATTAACATGCCCCTTCCGGAAAAGGGGCCAGTGTAGACGTAGCCTTGATGTGTAATACTGTGTCTGACTTTTGGAATATCAGGCTTGCAAGGCCATGTAGTAAAAGTTAGTGGAAGAGGATCAGAAACAGGAGTCCTGTCACTGGTTTTTAGTTGCCATGAACTTTTGGGTGTAAAAAGTACAAAAATAATAAAATGCTGTAAAACTTTAAAAAAATTAGTTTTCTCCAAATTTCAGCTGTGTTGATGTATCCGTCACACCTCTTTCGAGTACCTCTATGGGCTCTCATACCACTGGTTGAGAAACACTATTCTAGACAACTGACTTACTTATATAGTAAGACTGTGTCTATACTGGCAAGTTTTTCTGGAAAATCAGCTGCTTTTCCGGAAAAATTTGCCAGCTGTCTACACTGGCTACTTGAAATAGTATGCTGCTCCCATTCGGGCAAAAGTCTTTTTCCGAAAGACTTTTGTGCAAAAGGGCCAGTGTAGACAGCACAGTACTGTTTTCAGCAAAAAAGCCCCTATCGTGAAAATGGCGATTGGGGCTTTTTTTGCAGAAAAGCGCATCTAGATTGGCCACGGACGCTTTTCCGCAAAAAGTGCTTTTGCGGAAAAGCATCCTGCCAATCTAGACGTGCTTTTCCGAAAATGCTTTTAACAGAAAACTTTTCCGTTAAAAGCATTTTCGGAAAATCATGCCAGTGTAGACGTAGCCTAAGGGTACATATAGACTACAAGCCTCTTTTGAAAGAGGCTTTTTCGAAAGAATCTTTTGAAAAAGCCTCATTCAAAAGACAGTGTCTAGACTTCAGCCAGTACTTTCAAAAAAGCAAATAGCTTTTTTGAAAGAGAGCACCTAGGCAGTCTGGATGCTTTCTTTCGAAAAAGTACAGTTCTCATTCAATAACACCTTTTTTCGAAAGAACACTTTTGAAAAAGGCATTATTCCTTGTAAAATGAGTTTTCTGTGATTGAAAAAACTGCCGTGGTCTTTCAATTTTCTTTCGAAAGAATGCGGTGGCAGTCTAGACGCAGGGGAAATTTTTTCGGAAAAAAACCTGTAGTCTAGACACACACTAAGAGGTGACTATCCAAGGTTGAAAATGCACCGTCTCAGCGACAAATTACAAGAACAAAAATAAATTAAATAGCTGCTAAATTTCTGGCAGCCAGCAGAGCTCAACCCCCATTACAAGCACATGACTTTCCCCCGTACAGATAGAACTTCAACTTCTGCAGGGCCTGAACAAATAGGAGGGCTTGAATATCAACAGAATAGGGCTATTTCAGAGCACAGACTTAAGCTTGGAAAAGGTTTTATATGCCACTCTCCCTCCCCATTATTAAGCAGATTGAGGACCTCTGCTGAGCACAACTGTGGTGCTACGTGTTAACTCAGATAGGAAGGTCTCAATCCATGTAAGTCCTTATAGGTAAACTCCTGGGGAAAGGATCCAATGTTTTGTTATTTGTGTATATGGTGTCTAGCAAACTGGTTTTCTGGTCTCTGACTGGAGCTCCTAAGCATTACCATTGTATAAACATTAATCAATCCATCACTTTCTAACTTCCTACAAAGCAGTAAATGTAAAACATTACCAGTTCAGATAGCTCTTTTTTTAATTTTTAATTTGTTTCAACCCATCACCTTTCACAATATCTGTACACATCTTTGCTTTGACAGCTTTCTGTTGGAGGATGTCTGTCTTTTTTCAACCGTTCCATAAATCAATTATGGAAAGAGTCCAGATTTTATGTTTATTTATTTTGTCATCGATGTTGGTATTCCACTTTCAATAAAGAAATAATTTATGACAGCACACCATTGAAGGCTTTGTATGATTGTGTTTTATTTTTGTAATAATTTGTCTCCAAGGGGATTGCACTAATGATTGATGGAGTTTAAGAAAATTGTGGTTCGTATTATCACTTATATGTTGAATCTAGTGCAAATCAGTGGGCACCAAAGTGTATGCAACCCAAACAATAATCAAAAATGAATCTAAATAACTACCAAGCAAACAAGAATTGAATAGAACTTAAAATCAATGCAATCATTTATTTTCAACTTTATTACGGAATAAAGATATCTGTATATATTAATTTGCTTCTATTTCTATTTACTCCCATGCTTTGCTTACAGATATGACTAAGATACATAATTGCTAATTTAATTAACTTTTTTTTATGGTCTGCATCTCGTAAGCTCTGTGAAACACGTTGGCTGAAGTTCCCATAAGCCAAGAACAAAAATAAGGGACTTACCCCTTTCCTACACAGCCTTCTTATAAACTAGCTGAAACTTAAATAAAGCATCAATCAATTAACAAGTAAATTCCCATCAAGCCCAATATCTGAAATTTTGGATCTGACCCTCTGTCTCTGTAATCAGAACTGAGTCCAATCCATTGAAATCTGAGGAGCTATGACAGATTACATCAACAGAATATGGTCAAAACAATTTCACCAAAGGTGTGGATTCAGATTATTGCATGCAAAGTGAATCAATGTCATTGTTTCTCATTAAATTAATGAAGTATTATTCACTACTTGACCTGCAAATGAAAGCTTTTTCATAAAACTGAGTTATATAGTCTACTTTTCATATTGGTAGGGGCATATTGTACTCATATTTTGTATACATATGATACTTTTAGCTTATATGGGAGCTGGGCGTCAAGCCATTTGCCTCTGCTTCAGAAGACCTTGACTTGGGTTCATTTGGGTCTACTTCATCTTGGCTCATAGAAGACTTATTGTTAGACTGTTGCACTCTTTCACAGGTCCAAAACACTGATCTCATAAAGCACTCAAAGCCTTCAGTTCCCATTGGGAAAACTTGAAGTTAGCGACACTCAGCCTCTCAAGAGACTGTGTCACAGGATAGCAGCATGATAACAAATGAGGTGTACTGAGAAATCTGTCAAGAAGCTTTCATGCAGTGGGTTCAGTTCTTGACTGCTGTAAAATGCTGTGTATGCTGACCAGTATTTTCTGTTTACTTGCTCTCCCCAGCTGTATCCATTCCTTGTCCCCTGTCTTATTCTTAGATTATACATTCTTTGGTAGAAGGGACCATCTTTTGTTCTTGTATTTTTACAGCACCTGCCACTGGGCCAGGGGTTCCCCCACCCAGTCTGGGGTCCTGGTCCATCTGCAGGTCTCTAAGGCATTGTGGTAGTACAAATAATTTATAATAGTGTCTATCACTATACCTTGCCTAAACCCTTTTTATCTACAAACAGAAGAAGATATACTTTTTTTAAAGTTAGTGTTCAGTAACCAAAAGCTCACAATGTCATACCTTACGTATTGATATGTGATGTTAGAGGAAACATCTTCCAAGAGATGATTTTACACCAACTTTGAGCACAGCCTTTAAATGGCTACAATGGCTTACCTTGGTAGATATGGAAACTCTATTTTGCCCCTTTCCTACACTGCTTTCTTGTTGACTAGTAGATTTGAAACTTAAATAAAACATGGATAAAAAACTCACAATGTATTAACAAGAAAAATATAAGTACAATAGTGCTCTCATTTTTAAAAGAAGCTAGTTTTGCTTCTGCTTCTTGCTGCAGGACTGTTATCTTCTGTGAAAAGGTTCTTCCCCACTAGAGTCAGAATCCACCAAATCTCTGTTCCCCAAAGATTAAACCTGAAAAGGATATAAATGTACAGAGAAGTGGTGAAAATGATACCACAGCATGTATGGCAGCATGTAATAGTTAAACAGGGCTGCAGAGAAGACCTGACACAGACTTGGTGGATTATAACAGCATAATTCTGTATATGTAAAGCATCCAGTTTAATTATAGGGATTTATGTAATCATCTTTAATGTGGACATAGCAGATGTAAAGACCTCATTGAAACCGGTGAACAAGTACTGCATGTATGTTATGTTTTTTTTAAAGGATTGACACACTTGATCAGTGAACAAAATTGATTTCCTAATCAGAATCTGTATTCGGATCTCCAGTTAAAGATATGTGCAGCTCTCTCTCAGTGTGCATCTTTGATTCATGTGCTAATTGTGTAGGTCCTTTGGGGGGAATACAGCAGCGAAGCAGTGTATTTCCTGATTAATGCTGGTGAAGAGACATGCAGTGCTCAGTGGATAGCAGTTAAGCATCTCTAGTCCCAGCTGAGAATATGGTTCCATTATCTCCCAGCTGCATAGACAATCCATAAGGGCCTGTTCTGCCTGGTTGATCAACATAGTGAAAGGAGTGACTTGCTGAGAGCTGAAATCTTTGTTTGATTTGCTGTAACATGTAAAGAGAAACTGGGATATTTTTATTTTACAGTTCTGTAAGTACCAGTTTTTCCTCGATAGCTGCATGTGAATGTGACTTTGCCAGATGCATTTGATTTTCTATTCCACTGCTCTTTGTTGAATCTAACCAGTGAGACAGGATATAATCTGGTTAGAGCTTGCAGTTGTCTTTGGCTTCTTTCTATGGGCATGTAATTGATTCACTTAAGCAAATTAGTTTTCTTTTCTTCCAAAATGTTTTTTATGTACATTAAGGATCTTGTTACATAGGTTGGACTGTGTTGTTTCAAAGACTCACATGAAACTGCTTGCAGACATTTGAGTCCTTTTTACAGTTTTTCTATGCATACCAATGGCAAAAGTAAGACCAAAAAGTCTGGAACAGAATATTTCAGAATTTTGCATTCTGTCTTTTAATGTAAAAAAATACTTGTTGACACAATAGTTCATTCGCTCAAGGTAGCAGCTTTCTGTTTTCCCCATAAACACAGTATGGGGAAAGAGGGGAAGTGAAGTGTTCAGATAGTAGAGAAGTACTTTCAAACTTTCTTTTAAAAACATATATGCATATGTACAATAGAATGTCAATGGTGTTGATTAATTTCAATTCAGTGTTGACGACTGAGTTAAAATGTAAGACAGGTATGTACTATACAGTAAGAATCTCATTTTATTTGGAAGGCATATTATGAAAACAGATCTCACGAACTGAAATTCTGAGTAGGTGTTTTGGGGTTTTTTTAGGAAAAGATGCAATATATCATCATATTTTATATGGCCCTGATTACTGAATATGTAAGCAACCATTATATTAACACCTGTCGTTTACAAAGATGCATCAATATAGCACTGTACTTGCAGAACAAATAAGTTTTTTTGCAGTGAATTGCAAATGATAAGTGACAGTAGTGGCATTGAAATTAATATCAGCACTGATATTTTTCTGGCTTTCGTGGGCTTTGTCTTCCCGTTCTATACATTTATGTAACGCATGGCTTTACATAAAGTGCCCTTGGATTTCTTGTGCTATATGTCAAGCCCTGGAATGGATGAAAGTAATTCAAAATTGTTCTGATTCGTAGGATAGAATAGTCAGAAAGTTAAATGAAATCCTGTGATGTAGAAGGTACATAAGAAGCACAAATATTATTTTTTTCTTGTATACACAATAAGTCTCAAAGCAGAGAAAACCATCGGCTGTGAAGTATGAAAGTGTCTCGCGAGTGAGGGTAGAGTATGTTCTCATTAGACTTGGTTGAAGGGAACAGCACAAGAAAGAGTAAAGTCACAACAGATGGCTACCTACGGTAGTACAGATATTCCGAGATCCTCGGAAGCTAGAGAGCAACATAAGGAAAATATAACATTTAGCAAGAGTTGATGCTAGAGAGTGAATACAATCTTTCTATGTGCCTTCCAAATAGATGCTGGTATTTTAGTATGGAGGTTTCTGCTTCCAAGGAAAAGGGTAAGTCAGAATTAAGTATCACAGAAAACATGTTTAAGGTTAATTGTTCTCAGCAACTGCTTCCTAAGCATTTTTTTTTCATAATTGAAAGCAAGAACTTGTCCTCATTTCAAAATAGAAGGCAACTCCAGTGAGCACTGCTGTAGAAAGAGCTACATGGGTATTACAATAATTTATTTCTTTAGTAATGTTATTTCAGCATTTCTGTAATGATTATGAGCACATGCAGCACGAAATGTGATATTGCTCCAATATGCATTAGATAAACTAAAGTGCTTAGTTACATGTCAGCCTTTTGCAAATATGTATGTTGTCTTAAAAAATTAAAGCTATCCTTTCCATTTGTCTCAGGTTTTTACACTGGAAGATTTGTTTGCACTGTTGCTCAAATGTGACCTCCTAGCCAAACTTAGCTAGCATGTTTAAAATGTACTGCTTTGCAACTACCTAGAGCATGATTTCTACAGAAAAGTATCTTATAGCTGTTGTTTAGTTTTCAGTTTAGTTTAGATTAAGAACTAAGTGATTTTGATAATAGTGTGAGTTATGAAGGAATGTTTACTATTATTTATTTAGCCTAAAGACACAGATATTTTGAATATTAGAGAGTAATGTTTTGCCAGTGCTGATTTTTGTACTGTTTCTTATTATTTTGGGAGATGTAAAAATGTAAGCATTTGACTGCAGCTGTGAGGAGTACTCAGAAGTAGCTATGCAAAATATCCTTAAAAGGAGCTGAAATACACTTGTGGAAGGCAAAAGATGAATTACTACACAGTGTGCTGTATGCTACATATCAGGCAATCAACAATACACAGTGGTAGCATACCTTGCAGGGAGGAGTGAATTTGAAACAAAGGGTTCTGATTTCTATCCAAATGTGCTTAAAAATGTAGACCAGGAAGAAGAGGGAATTAAAAGAAATCTGCAATGCCAGCAATGCTACGGAACAGCAATACAGCGTTTTTTTACTATCCACACTGAATAATCAAATGGGGGAGTGGTTTTATAGGTCTTGTAAATAATAATGCTTAAGTGGACCAGCAAGATACTTAACATGTGAGTGGCTTTTAAGCACAGGAGTTGCAGTCAATGGGACTCTTTATGTGCTTAATGTTAAGTTCGTGCTTGAGCACTTTGTTGGATCAGAGCCTTTTATAGCACTTTCCATTTGAAATTCTCAAAAGTGCTCTACACCTTGATGAAAAACCAGGCACCTGTGACATGGCTCTGCATTATTGTCCCTCTTGTGCAGAAAGTGGAAATTGAGGCACAAATTAACTTGGCAGAGACTTGCTCAAGGTTACAAAACAGCAAGTCTGTGATGAAACCAGAAATGTAAATGTTTGCACCCGATTTCCAGTCTCTTAGTCTAACTACTGGCCTCTACTGACCTACAAAATGATAGTAAAACCAAGCCACTTATAGTAAGATTAGGAACAGTACTTGTTAATTTGATCAACTACATTGTTAAAGTCTCTTCATAGCATTCATTTCCATACATGACAAAAGAAACTTAAAAAAGCCCACAGTACTGATTGCCACTACCTAAAAAGATGGGATAAAAATTGCCAGAAATATAATACCGTTCATCCTTTCAGAGATACAGAACTTGTTGAATGTCATACAAGTCTTTATTCATTTGTTTCTTAGGGGTGGAGTTACAGGCAGTCCCCGGGTTACATACAAGATAGGGACTGTAGGTTTGTTCTTAAGTTGAATTTGTATGTAAGTCGGAACTGGTACATATTGTAGGGGAAACTCTAGCCAAACATTTCTCCAGAGCTGAGTTTTATTCTCCCACACTTCACTTCCCTCAGTCCTTTATTCTCAAGCTGAGGTGTCTGCTGAGAAAAGCCGCTCCGCGTCTCCCTGGTCTGCTGGGGGGGGGGGGGGGGGCGCTAGCTTTGCGTCTCCCTAGTCTGCTGGGGGGAAGCAGCTAGTGCGGGGTTGCCTCACCCCGTTTGTAAGTAGGGATCCAATGTAAGTCGGATCCATGTAACCCGGGGACTGCCTGTATATGGAGCAAATTTTTTTCTCTAATGTTAAGCTATTGACATGACAAAATTAGGTCAATGTAAATTATTTGCTAAAAATGTGTATGTAACACATGATTTGTTGCATATTACAATTGCTAACCCTGTGGAAGTTTTAACTGTGAAGCAACTCAGCTGAACTACTGTCACCAGCCTTCCCTTCCTTTAATGCCATCCCCAGCAATAATAACCCTGGAATATACTTAAAATAATGCATTGATTAGGAATTCATAGTAAGTACTTTCATACATGGGGTTCTTATATAACTCTAATTTAAACATACAGTTGATCTCTAATTGTTGCTTTATTACATGATAATATTTTAAAATGAACATTTAAGTGACTGCAAGAGGATCAGATTGCTGTGATTTAGTGTTCCATGTGCTGAAGGAAGAAAGGAAGCTAGCTATCTAATAGAGTGTAAACTTGTACATGTAGAATACACGCAAAAGGGAACCATAAGGAATTATTTAAGGGGCACTGATTCTCACTAACATTCAGTGCATGTATGTTGATGTGGAGGAATATGTATAATATAAAACAGGATGATGCAGTATTTTCTGGATGCTATAAGTGCACGTTGTACAATTGTATGTAAATATGCTTGATTGGCATTGTTTCATGTTTGCTATGTTGTTGTTAAGGAAGGTTAATTTTACCCCCGATTAAACTTATATAATGTAATGTATTGAACCAGGAAATAGTTAATTTTTTAAGAGATCAATATAGTATGTGAAAATCATTTGCTTTTTGTTTCCCAAGAATCAGTATGCTTGCTGGACAGCCCAAACCCAATTAACTGAAAGCAGCGATGCAAGATCTCTACCATTGTTGTCATTGCATTTTTCCCTTTCCATCCAGGCAATGCATTTCCATATTAAAGTAAAATATACTCTTATCCACATGGTCTCTAGAATGGTGACAGGGAGGATTTCTTTACACTGTTGATTCCTTAGCTGCAGTCTTATAAATTTTCTTCAACAGCATCATGCATTTGGGTTTAAACCAATGAATGAGAAGATTTTGGAAGTGCAGTTCAATATTGGTTAGTTAATAGTTCCAATGGTGTGCTAGACAGTTTTATTGTATTGTATGAGAAAGCTATAAATCATTGATAAGACATGACTGTATTTACTGCACAAGGACCTGTCCTTTCCCCCCCCCCCCCCCATAATTAAAAAGCACATGTTCTCTAGGAAGGGATAAAGTAGTTTAGCTCAAAAGTATTAGCTTGTTTTTCAGCAAGGTAAAATCAGTGATTTAATATTTAGAGGAAAGTATCACGAAGGACTGCAAAGAAATAAATATATTGTATGGCAAGATATAAGCTCTGGTGCTGTAGATTTTAGAGGAGATGGCAGAAGCTGAATATCCCTGGCAGTTGGCAGAAGGGACTAAAGAAGACAGATTTAAGACTTGCCAGAAGGAAACTTTATATCAGTGGGTACATTCAAGTGCCCTGCAAAGGAAATGCAAATAAGGCAGCAGAATCTGAGAGTTCTGTGGTCAAATGAAATGCGCAGAAACAGCTTCAAGCTGAGGAGGGAAGATGTGGTATATGTTGAAAAATATCAAATATAAGACCACTGGGACAAATTGAGAAGCAGCTGTCACGTGCATTGGTAAGATACTGCATAAATTATTACAAAATCTGAATAGCTCATAGTGAAATGTTAAAAAATGTTGTTGCTTCTAGCTACTTTTTGATGCTTTAACATGTTAATAAAATTATTGTCTGCTACTACTCTGTAGGAAGTGGTCACAGTGATACTAGACATTCTGTAGGATTAGAAACACTCTCCCTGCAAGGTTACTTCAAAGTAGTTGCTTGAGGAGCGTTACTAAATAATAATTTGCAATGATGTTGTAGCCGAGTCAGTCCCCGTGTATTAGGGAGACAAGGTAGGATCATATATTTTATTGAACCAACTTCTATTGGTGAGAGAGGCAACCTTAAACAGAGCTTACACAAAGCTCTTCTCATCCTGAGTACATTTCCCAGACCTGAAGAATAGCTCTATATGACCCAAAAGCTTGTTTTTCTCAGAAGTTGGTGCAGTAATAGATATTATCTTGCCCACCTTGTCTCACTAAATAATAGGAAATTTATATAGATTTAAAGTATCCTTTCTATCCTTGAGAGCTTATCATTGTGAATGAATGCTTCAAGCTGAAGTGTATGTTGTGTAATTATACCACAAATACGGAAAATGTATTTAGTTAGCAAAAAGATCTTTTTTTAAAACTACTTGTATTATTACCTTCTCTGAGTTTGAGAATCCAAACCATAATAATGCATGTAGGTGTTTTAGACATTTAGTAACATGTTTGGCTTCTTTGCATATTATCAATGAGCCAGGTCAGTAATTACACAAACTTAGTAACTTGAAAGTTGGTTTTGGGTGGGGGGGTTTTCTGCTTCTTTGGATTTTTGTACATTCAGGCACCTTTTAGAATAGAAGAGCTGCTTGCACAGAAACAATTTCATGACACTAAAAGAAATCCTTGGGGCTGCTCTCAGAACAGAGCAAATATTGTGATCGAATATGGTTTCTAGGGAATGTACGTGATGTATGTTGCACAAGCAGATTCTGTAACTTGAAGTGTTCTGTTTGTCTTCTTCTACTATTGATATATTTATGGAGTGGGAAGATGCAATAGCTAAGAGATCCTCCTTGGTCCCACACTATACCTACTCTGTCAGAATCCCTTTGGGAAACCACTTTACTACTGTTAACCTTTTGTAGATATTGTGTTTCCTGTTTAAACTAGCTAGAATACAACACACTTAAAAATTACATATGCTAGATAGCTCTTTAGCCATACTTGTCTGAGAGAAAAATGCTTTTCTCTGCTATTTTGCAGTAAATGTAGCAAAACTGTTGAGGTAAATTTAACAAAATGTCTTATCTTGAAGGTTAATGCTTCCCCACAAATGAGAAATCCTGTGTAAAAATACAAATACAGTGGGGTTTTTTATCTTGGAAAGTTGCCATGTAGATGGATTAATATGTATAATACAAGCGGTGTTCAAATCTAGATCTTCACTAGGTAGATTGACTTCAACGTATCTGACAATATTGTCTTTATATGCTTCCTAAGATGGAATCAGTATCCTACTTGAAGGGCTAGATAAAAACTACAGACCATTCCCTGAATTCTTTGTTCAAGTAAAACTAAGCTGCCTCAGTTAATGAAGAGATAGTAGATCATCCCACATCTGTCAGGGAGTATTTACCCAACAGAGTGAAGACATGGCATTAAAGGTTAGTGGGGGGAGAGTAGCATAGTTGCTAACTTGAGTAGAATAGGCAATGTTGCACTTCACTAATACTGCAATAGAAATACTTTCATAATTTTGAGCTGTGCAAGATGTGTGGTTTAAAAAAGAAAAGCAACATAGAATAAAACCAGGTAACTTGTCTCAATCATATATTGGGCTATTATAAACTTTTCCCATGTGAGGTTGAAAATTGTGAGTTTTAAATATGGGAATCAGCAAATACTGGTGTAACCTGTTGGTATAACAAACATAGTAAAGAATATACTGAGGTTTGCCAAGTTTCACTTGTATATTCATGGGCAAACACAACTTCATTCTGTTTCAACATGATTGTAAGGTATGGACTAATGGCTGATTTACTAAATTTTCAAGATACTTTTGCAAAGCTGAGCTTTATTAAAGATGGGCCTCAACTTAAAGTTCAGCTCTGAGTCCACACTTCCCCAAGGTTTAAGGATGTTTGCATTTAGAGTTTCAGCTCCAACATCTTGATAGTTTATGCATTTTTGGATTTGTTACCAAAATCAATTGTGGGGGGAGGGAGGAATCTGAAGACCAGAATTTATGAAAACTCAAGGTATAAGATAATAGTAGATAGGATGTAAAATGTTCAGTCACTTAAGTCCCATTTTCAAAAGTGACTTCAGCACATAGAAGCCTTATTCCCCTGCACTTGCAGTGATCTATAACTGTATACTACTAACTGTCTAATGGACAGATTTTTAAAGGTAATTAGGTACCAAAAGATGCAGATAGGCATTAGTGGGCTTTTCAAAATAACTTAGGTGACTCCCATTGATTTCAGTTTGTGTAACGTATCTGATTGCTTTTGAAAACTGCACTAGATGCTCATGTGCATCTTTACGTGTCTAAATACGTTTAAAAAGCTGGCTTTAAGACTCTTGAAAAATGGGATTTAGGAGCCTAAATAATTTAGGTGCTTTGGAAATGTTACCAGAATTTTTGATTATATATTTACTGGTCTTATGCAGAGAAGTATTAAGTATTTCATTGAATCTCATGAGTCAATTTCTTTCATTCATAATGTCCCTTGTTTCTACTGTTACAGTGGATCTAATCGTCTCAGTCTATCTCCAGCTAACTGTGTGGAGATTGTTGGTGTGAACTATGTTTCTGTGAAGAAAGAGTTCAGAGGCTACAGTATCATTAGTGTTGCCTTTGTGGTTGTTGCATTTGCCACACTGCATTTGCAGTTGCCTCTGGGATTTCCTAGCAATATCCAGGGCAGGAGATGCATAAGTTTTTTCCAGGAATTCTGTAGTCCCTTCTCCTGGTGGTTTGTTAACCAATAGTAGTTGTGATTGCAGGGAAGTGGCAAGATGGAGATGCTGTAGATGGCGATCTGAGATCTTAGGGTTCTTTGTTATCCTTTATCTTGTGATGGTAGCTATCTGTCACTTTACAGAAGAAAAGCTGCTGATTTAGCAATTATGTGAAAACTATGCAGCCTCCTGGTGGACGAAGGCACTGGTCCCCTGGGAGGTGGGTCTCCAATGACCTAGCACTATGGTGGCTAAAAATAGCAAAGCTGCTAAGCACTAATGGATCCAGGCTCTACTATATTCAGGTTAACCAACAAAAACAGAATTGCTACTAAATATACAATATAACCACCTTGATGCATATTTTATTCCACAACTCTTTTGTCTCACCAACTCCTGAGGTTTTTTTTTAAATGAGTAGCTTGAAATCCTGCATAAGATTTGAGGTAGCCATTGAAAATGATTTATAGCTGACAGCTCTCTTTTTGCAAAGCCCAGAGATCGAAGATTCATGTAAGATTCATAGTGATGGAGGATACTGATGTTGTTTCTTCCAGAGGTAGAAAAGTAGGGTTTGGTATTATGTGGAACGTGCCTCTGAATTCTTACCAAAAAGCCCCAGTTTTCACTGATCAAGACTATTCCTGATATGCAACCTGTTGATATTGACAGCTTTGGTTGACATATAAAGGACATGACATATAAAGTGACAGGTCCCCGATGTTGAAAAACTGGATCACTGTGAAATATTGAGGACTTAATGGACAAAGGGATGGTAGGTAAATTCTGATTCCCTCTCTCAGAGAAAGAAGAAACATTGCACTCCACATATAGTTCTATTGAAATCAGTGGGATAACTCATGGGGTAAGGTGCTATTACATGAAAGCAAGGTTATAAGAATCTACCACTAAATGTGCATCTACTATTTTGTATTCATGATCATTGGTGCTCTCTCAAGTATTCAGACCTAATTTTGCCCTCAGCTTCAGAAATTAGGGACCAAATTTTCTGTCATTTGTGCCTGCCTGATTGGAGTCTATATTTGCTGATGCAGTCTGGCTTTGGTAGGCATATACGGTTGTGATTTCAGTTTTTAAATATAAATAGAATACACTTAATGAGCCATTTTCAAAAAGTTCAACAAAGAAGACAAAACAAGTAAAATCACAATGTTAAAATGTTTTCAAAATTGTTTTTTATCTCTATAGGATCAGATCCTCAGCCAGTATCAAATGGGATAGTACATTTAAATCAAATGAGCTATGTCCTTTTACACCAATTGAGGCTCTGACACACATTCTTAAAAATATACCAAATACTTGTTTCTTAGTAGTCTGGAAGCTCCTTTTATGCTAAGTGGCAGTTTGCCTGGTATCAAATTGATGTAGTATGTTAAAGTTAAAGATCTATATACAGAGTGTTAACAAGGTTGTTGCATTTTCCACAGAGACACTAACAAATGATGTAGTCTTAAATATCAATTGATTTAGAATATCTTTTAACCTTACATCAATATTAGAGCTTAGTATAACTCTTCCACAAGAAATCTACAGTGTAATCTTTATACTTCATGTTAGAGTGCATTTCACATACATGTTGCATATCATTGCTTTTATACCTATTCATCCATGTGACTAAATTGTTTAAACTTTTCTAGGCACAAACATTTTGTGTCTGTAGCATCGATAATCAAATAGTCAAACCTTAGAAACTTGCTTTTGTTCTGTGTTTCTCAGTCTGTGTAGCATCTTTCCACCAGGTTCTAGTGCTATCAGTAAAGGACTGACTTATTTTCAGTTCACGCTAAGGTATACCAGCTTCCCTACCCAGATCAAGATTTTCAAACTAGATTAGTGATTAAATTAGTCCCCAATTTGGCATGCCCAATTTTCAGAAAGTGCTGAACATCTGCCCTCTGAAAATTAAGATCCTAGAAGGTATCAAATTAGGAACCCAGAATGGCATAGTCACATCTGAATATCTTGCCCTAGATTTTAGGTTATACTTTTATACTGGACGAGCACATTCTGGTGCTTGAGGTATATAAACTCATTATGCTGAATTTCAAACCCATTCAAATCTGATACGTGTGAAAATCTTACAAGATTGTTTTTAGTTTTATAATCCCTTTATCAAAGACTGGTGGGGATGGAAAGAGTAGAAAGAAATCAGAGGAGAAAATATAAAGAGAATGATATTTTTCTTTAAAAAGGAGGAGGCAGGATGGGAAGAAAGTTTTTAATGAAAAAATAAATACAGTAAACATCTTACATATAGTGTGTGGCAGTGAAAGCTGTGTGATAAATTGTTTTTATATTCACCTTTGACCACTTTACCTGAACATTCTCACTAATCCACCTCTTTTGCTACTACATTCAATATTCCAAACCTATGAAAAGCCTGAAATTCTTTTGTGCGTTCTTTCTTTCCTTCCTTCATTCTGTCTGTGTAGTAATGTTTCCTTTCCTCCAAATGTGCCAGTACATCATACCTCCTTAAAAAAAGAATTAAATTGGTCTGAGCCAATAGACTAATGTCAAGTTTCAAGTCTGATTTCTCCCACTTGATCAGGGCTAGACAATGGAAGGAGGTGTGTTTCCATCAGAATGACGTTGTTTCCAGCTTTCCCTTGCACTTGATTCTAGGATGTGAGCTCCCAGAATCAAACCTTAAACTTACTATACTAGCACACATAAACAAAAGGCATTTTCTATAACACTTGAATATTATACGTTAGTTGTCATTTTTCTCTCCAGCAAAGTCCCATGCGGTTGAATTCTATGATGATTAATGTTCTTGGCTTTGAATATGGAGTAATCTGACAAATTTTACTGCTTTGAATTTACTAACTCTATATTTTTTTCCCTGTAAAATATGGGGCAGGTTCCAAACGCAGGATGGTGTGAAAGATATGGTTGGCAATTACACAGGCCATTCCAAATAACTCACCAAATGCTTCACCACTTGATTGTACCCCTTCCATCTCAAAGTCATGCCTGACAAATAACTGTCTCCCACTCCATAGTAACATATTTTGCTATATATGGAGGAGCAAAATAACTTAAGATGTAATCTTATGATATCATTTCAGTTAGAAAACTGAGTTGTTTTTTCAGTTAACCCACTAAAGTTAGGGAGAAACAGTACAGGAGAAAAATATGTACAAACTGAAGTAAGTTGGAGCTGTTTTAAACTCATGGGACCTCCTACCAATAATAGTGATTGCTTATAAAAACTCAGTTAATGAGCTCTCATGGCTTTCAGGTAATGATCAGACTGTCATCAAATTTGCTGCAATATTTCTTTAGAGTTACTGCAGGAGGGCAGGGAAAAGAGCAACTTCTCTTTTTGAGAGATGGAAACAACAAACACTGAGTTTGGATGGTAAAATTAATTACAGATGTTTCATAAGCAAAACTTGATTTGCTCCTACACAGTATGTTGTGTGAGCTGACTAGGGTCTCCTAAGAGCTTTACATCCTGGGACTCCCCCCAAAATGTTTACTTTTCTTCTGCATATTACGTATTTCATTGCTACTAGTGCCAACTCTAGGGATAGAGGGACACTTAGTTTTCCCTGCTATAGTGACATGACGACAGCTGCCATGGGATTGGGAAAAAATAAAGTGATTTTTCAAAGTTCTCCAGATGAAGGTACACTCAGCACTATAGTTTAATGGCAGTTGCTTCAGGAGACACTGCAATTAAAAGCCTATAGCTGTCCTGTGCCTGCTTGTTCAGGTTAAGGGGACTGTTTAATTGGCGTATAGATAGGCTCACCACCAGGAGGAGGCAAATGGGGCAATTGCCCCGGGACCCAGCAATTGAAAAGAGCCTGGGTCTCCCAGCCATTGCTAGGCCTGGTCTACACTAAAGGGTAAAGATGACTTAAGATATGCAGCTCCAGTTATGTTAATTATGTAGCTTAAGACGAGTATCTTAAATCACATTTTGGCGCCATCCACACAGCGCATGCTCCTACTGACTTCCCTTACTCCTCATGAGGAGCAGGACTACCCATGCCAAAGAGGGCACCTTCTTTGTTAGAATTAGTGAGGTTTCACTAGACTCGATAATTCGAATCCCAGAAGATCGAATGCAGCAGCAGCGATTTTCTCCGTAGTGTAGACAAGTCCCTACTGTGGCAGCAGCTGGATTGCTGGGCCCTTTAAATTTCCCTTGGAGCCTCAGACAGTATGTACTGAGCGTTGGCTAGGGATAGGAGTGGCATGGTTCAGACAGTGCTAAGACTGGCTGTCCCAGAGCTCCCCCTTCCAAAAGAGCGGAACCAGGCTTTCCTACACCTTGAACAGGGGCCTGGCAATTCTCCTGAGTGTAGGCATTTGGCCACAATTTAGATCCTGGACTCTAGTATCCTGTGAGGTGGGACACTAAGTTCCAAGTCCAAATATCTACAACACAGTTAAATAGGGCCTTAACCCAAACCTCACAAGCCTGAGTCAGCTGACACAGTCCAGCTGCAGACATCTCATTGAAGTGTAGACATACCCTTAGTGGTGTAAAGACAAAGGATCCTTTTTGGACCTCATACAGGGCTACAGGATGTGACTTTCTTATCTAATGTATTAAAGGCCATTTTTCACTACCTCGAAACACTCATTGACCTATGAAAGGAGCTTGAATGAGTCCAGAGTGATAGACAGAGAATGTGCAGAAAATGGAGTAGTCAAAGTTAGACTTAATGTATGCAGAGTATAACACAAGATCTTACAATTCTTGGCAAAATGAAAGGGGTGTCTGTAAGATGAACTGTTCTTAGTAAAGGTCTCTGAAGAGCAACATTCAACGCAAAACATTTTTAGCACCTGTGTTTCCTTTTCCACAAGAAAATGTTTTCATTTTGATCATGTAAGAAAATTCCCCTTCTCATTTCCACTCTCTCTACTTTCCACCCTTTGGACAAAATGAATAAGAACAAGTGAGGCAGGAAGATTAAAAAACTTGGGAGAGCTACCCAGAAAGAAAAGTTCTGTGAAGATTTGCTCCAGTTCTTACCAGTATCCAATATAGTGGGACCAAATTGTGTTTTTCAGTAGTGTTTAGTACTCAGTACAATGGGAGCCACTTGGTGCTCAGAGCTTTTCAAGATCTGGTCATTTCATTTGAGCATCTAAATGGGAATTTTGCTCCTTGGAAAAACTTTCCAGATGTGATTCCTGAAAGTCATACAGTGAATGCATCTTGTGCTCCTGCGTAAGCCAACAGTAAGAAGAGAATGTGATACCTGTAATATCAGAGAACAGCATAAGAAAGGAACTGCTCAAAACAGACTAAAATAAGAACAACATAAGCTTCAGCCTAAATGCAAACTAAATGTTTAAATTTGAATGTATTTTCTTTTTAACAACTTGTTTCTGGCTTGGTCCGGACATGCTATTGTGAGAATACAAACGTCTAACTTTAGGAGAATGGGTTACCATGGACATTTAGAAGCTCTGATTTAAAAAATTACTTTTTCTGATAAGGTCTGAGTCGCAAAAAAAGGCTTTCTACTTTGTTCATAACTCTTCTAAAGAGATGTCCATTAGAGCCAGGTACTGATATGCTTACACATGTTGAGTAGTACATCACTTCTCAGGACATCCCATTGATTTCAGTGAGGTTGGCAGAACAGAGTCCATAGTATAGTGATCTGGATATAGCAGAAATTCAAGAAATCTGTATCAGTAATAGATGTCTTATGATGACATCCTGTTCAGAGGACCTGTTTCATGGATCAGTGCATCCTTGCTATTACTTTTAGCAGCAGAGTTGATTACTTCTGGAGTTTTTGTTGTGTATTTGTGGACAAGGTCACTTGGATTTAAATTGCGCTAAATAAAAGTGGTCTTGCTTGCAGAAGTGCTGGATTACCATGGGTTTCCAGTTCATTTTTCATAGCTCATTTGAGGGTCTTGGGCTAATAGTTATTAGTTTAATTGTGATAGTACTGGAAGCAGGATATTTCAGTGACAGATTTGTGACATCTTGTAGTATTTTCTGCATAAATTAAGGCTAATTTAGGACTAGCCCTTATTTTTTCACATTCTCTTATTTACTTCTGGAATCATAAAACATCTAATATCTAAATGATGCTAGATTTCACTTAACTTTTCAGGTATATAATGCACTGTGATTATTCAATAGAAATATGTACATGTATCTCTGTATCTGTTTCTCTCTCTGTCTCTCTCTCTCTCTGTCTCTCTCTCTCTCCGCGCCTCTGGCATGTATCCCGTTGGGTGTATATGTGAGCTTTCCTTTCCCCCAGGTTGCTAGGAGATATTTTTCTTACAAGATTTGTCACTATTTCTATGGTCTGAAAATGGAATTAGAAGAATTGACTTTCTGTTTGTGATGTTTGAAGGACTATTGAAAAGAGGAATTGTTAAAGATTAAATGGTTCAGTACTCAAAATACCATAGGGAATTAATGTGAGGGTATCTTGGTGTATATATTTAAAAAAAAAGTTTGGATAAGATGAGAAAATATTTTGCCAATCTGTGCTATTTCTGTACAGTGAAACAATTCCTACTACTGTACCACTGTATTGGGGTTATTTCATTTTAAATTCCAGCCATTTTATTAACATTTGCTTAGTTCACGTGTAGCAAGGCTAACCAACTTGCAGTGACATATAAATGAGCTTCAAAATGTAACATATTGTGAAAGAACTACCTCCAGTTTTATCCATAGTCTTCCATGGTACATCTCTTAGGAAAAAGTGATAAGCATAATGTTCCTGTTAGGGCAAAATTCTGACTGATAGGCCCTTTGGGCCTTTGGATTTACAGATTTTACTCTTATTTCTAGAGGGGACCCTCCAATGGCTACGGCTTACACCTTTCAGGGAATATAACCACAGACTCGGCAATGGCCTTAGGCATATAAGCCTGTGTATTTCATCTTTTGGCAGGTAGCAGCACTGGCAGATTATGCACCGGGAGATTACGCACCAGGAGGAGGGCAAACTCACATTAATGCTATTTTTATAGTACTATCTGTATATGTTTGTTTGGCTCTGTGCTAGTATGTATCACTTGCTATGAGTTTGGCAGTTTCTGTGTTTCCTTGTCCAATAAATAGAAAATCTTTCTGCTTGTCAGTGGGTCTGACTATCCATAGTGTCCCTGCTGGACAAATGTTGCACCGTAGGGGCCCTGCCTCAGTTTCCCTTCCTGGGGTGGCTTTTGTCAGCTCTCCACGCATCTGTCCATTCTGGAGAGATGGCTTAACCCTCCAGCCCCCATCTCTCTCTCACTCAATTTCTCTCTCACACGCACATAACCAAATCTACAAATCCAAATTAAAAAATCATAACGAAAAGTTTCTTCTGCTCTTTGGGGTTTATCTTCAACCTTTGCTCTAGGCCCTATTCCTAGTCCCCTTCTATGCTACCTTTGAGAGTCTTCTTCTGCTCTGGGCTAAAACACTGGCCCCAGGCTGGTTCCCCTGGAATAACCTTTTCCCTCAAAACCCTTGCTCAGTGCCTTCCACCAGAGCCTACCTGCCCGCTCTCTGTGGCTTTGTTTACAGTACAAGATTTTTGTGGCAGAGAGTATGCTAACGATGGACTCATTAGCATGAGTCGCAATGTCGTTAGCACATTTTCTGCTGATGCTTTTTGTGCAAGGACTTTTTGTGCAAAAAGAAGCAGTTTAGCCGCTTCCGTTTTGCGCAAAAGGGGGCTTTTGCACAAGATCCTTATGCCTCAGAAAAGGAGGTACAGGCAGTCCCCGGGTTATGTACAAGATAGGGACTGTAGGTTTGTTCTTAAGTTGAATTTGTATGTAAGTCAGAACTGGTACATATTGTAGGGGAAACTCTAGCCAAACATTTCTCCAGAGCTCAGTTTTATTCTCCCACACCTCACTTCCCTCAGTCCTTTATTCTCAAGCTGAGGTGTCTGCTGAGAAAAGCCGCTCCACATCTCCCTGGTCTGCTGGGGGGGAGGAGGGACGCTAGCTTCACGTCTCCCTGGTCTGCTGGGGGGAAGCAGCTAGTGCGGGGTTGCCTCACCCCGTTTGTAAGTAGGGATCCGATGTAAGTCGGATCCATCTAACCCGGGGACTGCCTGTATAACGATCTTGTGCAAAAGGGGGTTTTTGCACAAAAAGGAAACATCCACACTGCTTGTTTTTGTGCAAAACCCCTTGCACAAAAACAGATTGGAAGAGATTATATAAATGAAGCATGAGAAAATGCTAATGTGCACTTCATTTTCACTGCCTCTTCCGGCAAAAATCGTAGTGTAGGTGTAGCCTGTGTTTTCAACTCCTAGTCTGATCCCGCTGTCTGTCATTTTATAAGGCCCAGGTGTCCATTAATCTGTTATCTGACTCTTCTTAGTCCTTCCCTCATAGGTTGGAAGCAGCTGCTTAAATTATAGGTGTGGTTGACTCCCATTTCTCCTTAAAGTGGCCAGTCACCTGGTGACTCTGCTGTAGTGACTGGAAGTGGAGACCTGCTTGGTGTTGGAGTTTCAAGTTCTTTCAGCTGTTAAAGTCAGAGCGCAGCTCACAGTGAGAGCCCCTGCAAAAGAAACCACAAGAATCTGATAAAGGAGGAGAGGTTTTGAAATCAAGCATTTGCCCATCTCTAACACTGACACATTTGAGCCCCTGTGATTATTACTGAACAGAGTTTCCTGCTGTGAGTTCGCTGTCATTTTCATCCTCCTGTGCAGGGACTTCAAAAAAAGAAATAGGATTCTTCCTTACACCCTTTGTAGCCTTATGCCAGTGCTGTTCCTTTGCCATCTGTCTCCAGATTTTTCTGAGTCAGGTCATATCTTCTCTCCTCCCCCACCCTCCGTGTGCCTGCACTCTTCCACTGCAGAAATTGAACACAGCATATCTGCAATACATATAGCATCTTTTTCTCTCTCTGAAGACCTGAATCTCATCCCAACTTATTTCCTGCTGCCCAGTGCCTGGCTCATATAACACTGCTGATCTGGCTATGCTACAATCATCATTTAAAAAAAATATTTATCTTGCTCCTATGTTATTAATGAGTTTTTGGTTCTCCTCTAGTAATACTTTGAGTTCCCCCTTGAAGAAGTATCATAGACATGAAATATTGGGTGTGGTAGGGTTATTTTGGGAATGCTTTTGAATACTGCCTTAATTTAATAAAAAGCAGATAATAAAGATGTTCATTTAATTTAAGTGTAGGCTTTGCCAGCTCTCGGCCCCGGTCTACGCTAGGACTTTATTTTGAAATAACCCTCCCAAGGTCGAATTTATAAGCGGAGTGTCCATAGTACCAAGGCCATTCTTTTGAAATAATGGACTGTGGAATTTGAAATCTGTACTCCTGCTTTTCAGCAGGAGTAACACTATTTCTGAAATAATTATTTCCAAATAATGGTAGTGTGGACACTCCGGTGCCGCTATTTCAAAATATTTACTCTCCAGAGAAATTCTAACTAATTACTCCCCAGTGCTTCCTGGGGCTCTAAGAATGAGGTAGCACATCCACAAAAACAGAGCCTGCCTCTGACCAATTTCAAAGCTTTCCTGTAGTGCATACACACTAGTTCAAACTAGTTAAATCGGGAGTTAAGTCAAATTTACTCATGTTTACTCCATGTAGACATGGCCTCAGTGTTTGGTCCATTTCCTCTCTCTCTGTGTATATTATTTGCACACACTTATCAGTTTAGCTGACAGCCTGTGATTTACCTCATTGCAGCCCACTCTTACACCCCCATGCAGACAGACAGACACATACACACACATATTAAATGCAGATTATATACCTCTTTGCAGTATGGGTCTAATCCAAAGCTAAACGGAGTAAATGGTTGTCCATTAACATCAGTGGTCTTTGGATCAATGGACTATGGCTTAAAATGGGTCACTTCTACCACAAGATATAGCTACTTCTGGTGGCTGTAACTATGTTAATGTGACGGAAATTTAAATACTAACACTATGCGATTTTTAAATAGCTGGATCAAAGTTTATTATATCCAGTAATTCTTATCTGGCTCCTCAAAAGATTGCTTCAATTTTATAGAATGAAAAAGAAAGAAATACAAAGAAATAAACATAATCAGAATCACAACCTCCAGAGTGAAATGAATTCCCCAAAGCTGGATTCTCAAGCTTTCCCCTTTAACCTTGGCTCTTTCATTTTAGAGCCTTTTCTTTCAATTCTAAAGGTCACTTTGCTTCTTGTGCCACAACTTCCAACACCCACACTCTCTCTCATTCGTTCCCTTCTTCCCTCTCCCACCACACATGTATTTTTATCTCGGGTCCAAGGTCTCTTTCTATCTCCCACAGGTTTCTATTTTGCTTCTAGGTTTCTCTCTGTCTCTGCACTTCCTGCTTCATGTGCTTATTCCTGTCTTCCCTAATATTGATTCTTGTCCATGCTGCCCAGTCATTCTTAATGATTTTTGACATATTTAAGGGAGAAGTGCTTCCTTGTGCACTCTACTCTGATTCTCCCCTGGCAGGATACAAGTAACTGCTATTGCACTCAATGAGTTATAGCTGTATCCTGTGAGGGGCCCACTTGAAGAATCTTCTTGCATTTAGCCTGATCCATCTTTGGGTTCATAACAGATGTGTCCTACTAAGAGTTTTAGGTATGAAGTTTTTGCTTGATGAATGCATTGCAAAATATCCCCCTTTGATTATATTGAAATATATTTGACCATTCCAGCTGAAGGAATTACTCATTTCTCAGAGACTGTTTTAGAAGGAATTATATAATCAGAGTCAAAACTTACTCTAGGCATGAAGTGACACTACTGATGTCAAGCATTAAAAACATTCTGTCTCTTTCATGCTGCAAAACCAAGAACAGAACCCTGAGCTGCTAAATAGTCTTGCTTTATAGCTTGCCTTTACTTTTGCTATTGTGATAATTTTTTGAAAGTTTAAGGCCAGATTCTCCGTTGATGTGAGTTGAACTACATGGATTTACACTAGTGGGACATCTGACCCTAAGACTTTAAAGTGATTCAAGGAAACCACCAAGGAAATACATTTTGAAAGTTCAAACCCACAATAATGAAGTTGGTGATGTATCTTTTCATCACTTTTTGTAAAAAGTCTTAATTCTCTTGCTCCAAGCCTGAGGTTTGAATCCTTTATCTAAATCATTAGTACTACCTCCCAGATGAGTTCGTATTTTGACTCTGTTTTTTTTCTTAAAAATCTTAAATAAGTTTTAAAAGATTTAGTCCTTATGCCATGAAGGCATTTGAAAATATTCAATCTGGATTGATAAATATATCTACATAGCAATAGAAACTATTGGCCATGTCAAGAGTTGAATTGGTACTTAAGGCCTGTAGATAAAGAACAAATGAAAGCTTAAAGGTTAAATTTTAGCACTCTTTAGATTATATTAAAACTAACTTTTGACACATTGGAGAGGAGCATTTTATTACAATATTAGATATGTTTTAATCATAATGTGATAGATTGTGGCAGCACGCTATGTGTTTGCAAACAGCGGGCACTTTACAATTTAGGCTATTCCTCTTCAGAGGGACTAGAGTGGAAACTCCATGTGCATGCACCCACAGAATTTCCTCATACACTTTAAGGCCAGAAGGGACCATCATGATCATCTTATGACTTCTTTCATATGCAGGATACAAAAGCTTCTGCTGTAATGTACATCCACTGCTGTAATAGATCCATAACCTGTGGCTGAGTTACCAAAGTCCTCATATCTTGTTTAAAAGCATTACATTAAAGAGAAACCACCATTTACTCTAGTTTGAAATAGCGAGTGACCTATGCCTCATGCTGCCGAGGAATGTGAAAAAAACCAAGATCGCTGCCAATCTGACTTGGGGGAAGGAAGAATTCCTACTTGATAGCAGATATGACAATCAGTTAGATGCTGTGCATGTTGATGAGACCCAAGAGCCACATACCCAGGAAAAATCTTCTGTAGGAACAAAAAGCCCTCCCCATCTGTGCCATTGGAAATACAAGTTGAACCTATCTGCTCTGGGACTCCCTTGTCCAGGCCATGGATGTTGCTGGACCAGAGATCTCCTGGACCAGAGAGACCCGTGCCTGTGAGTCCTGTGGTGGCCAAGGTGCAAAGTGCTTAGCGGCCAGAGCAGCAGTGCTGTCCAAGGGCTGGGGGCGCATAGCCTGGCTCAGGCACAAAGCATGGTGGCTGGTGGTACAGAGCCTGGCCAGGGAAGGGAGCCTGGCAGCCAGGAATGTGGAACCCAGAGGAGGAAAGGGCACCCAATGGGTGATGCCAGTGGCTGCGGCCGGTAGTGGAGCCCAGGGGCCAGGAGGGGAGCCCGGAGTCCAATAGCAGAGTGGCCAGAATTGACTTCCCCTGATCTGGCAAACTACCTTTTTTTGGGGAACGCTCAGGTCCTGAGGGTGCCAGACCATGAAGGTTCAACTTGTTCTCGCTAATAGCAGTGGCAGATGTAGCAAATGTCACTGTAAGCAATCTCGTACCATCCTTTCATATCTTTGGCAAACTCAATCTTGGGGAAAAAAAGAGGATTTTAGCTGCCAGGCTACTACAGAACTTCCACCTGTGAAAGGTGGGGAAGGGTTTGCCACTCAGCCATGGTTTAAATCCCCAAATCTAGAAATCCATTGAGATTCAGGGAGACATCCATATAAACCCTTACTCCGTAGGCCTCTCAACTTTCTCCTGTGTTTTCCCCACCATCACTCTGCTGTCTCCTCACCTGTACAGCTGGAACCCAGCTAGTCCCCTCAGCTACTCCAGACCTGTCTTCACTGCAACATTGAGCTCAAGTTACAACAACCACATTGGGTAACAATTTGAGCTACCAAGAGTGATCTGAGTAGCAGCACAGAGTCACAGGACTAGCAGAGCAATTGGATTAGATCTAGATGAAGTACTCCTGTTACATGCTTAGCTGGAGCATCACCGTTCCTGGAGCTCTCACACATGCATGCACACACACCAGTAAAGCACCCCTTAACTCAAGCCAGAGATTTTTTGTGTGCAGAGAGGAGTCGAGGTGAGGGCAAATCCTGAGTGAAAACTTTGAGCTACCTGTGCTGAAAAGACACACCCTATGAGGCTGAGGAGAGATGTGGAGCATGTCAAAAAAGTAGAGCTTCCTCCAACTGGGATCCATACGCTGTGGCTGCCCTCCGCTCAGAGGAGAAAAGGGGAACATGGAACCGAAAAAGCTAAGGATAACTGCAGTATATATTTCTCTTCTCGCACTGAAGAACTATTATACATAAATCAATGATGTGTCAGGCTTGCTTTCTTTATTCCCCTTTATCAGCTGCATATGACAAGACAACCCGTGGATTAATGTGACTTCTCATTCCTGAAATTCCATGCTGTCCAGATCATCTGGCATTAGGTTCTCCACTTTAGAAATATGTATCTGGCCACAGGGTTGCTTCCTCCAATAATTGGTATTCCAGTATGGGAAACAAAACAGTCTTTGCTGCTCCCTCCCTGCTTTAGTATGCCACAGCTGGCTGCGGCACACTTACCAGCTTGACAGCCTGTGGCTACGAGGGAGCACACAGACAGTTCTATTTTTTTTTCCTAGCAGGAGCCAGCACTTTGTGCAAGGAAGTCTTTAAACAAATACATTTCTTCTATGAAAAATGAAAGGGGTAGAAAAAAACAATAATATCACATAATCTGCATAGTCAATATGTGCAATGGCAAGCATGTTTTCAACCCTCTGTTGGGGCATCATAAACATGCAGGGTTTTATGGCATTCAGCTAAAGAACAGCAAACATAAATTAGATGCGATGCAATTTCTTTGTTTGCATTCTGAAGTTTATTTCCTTTTATGATAGTAATTAAATCAGGAGGGAAATGCTGCATCGTGGAATGTATCAAATCATAGCCGTAATTACATGAGACCACAGGAGCTACCTCTTTTCACTCTGGACATTGTGTAGATTGCTTCATTGGACTGCCAAAGAAGATTCACATAGCTCAGACAGGCTCTTCCAATCAAATCCAGTTTTGCACGGTTGCCCTCCCAACTCATCAAAGGGGCTTGGAGCCAGGCCCGTTAAATCACTGCTGGAGCCCCAGATGGGCATGCTCCAGGAAACTCAGAGAGCTGCCTAGGGTAGACCTGGAGCTCTCTGAGCAGCCCTCAGGTCTTTCTGGCAGAGGCTAACCTCAGCCCTACCCCTTCTGGGGATGCAGAGCCATGCCCACTCACACATACTTTGCCCAGGGGCCCACTGAGTCTGTCGGCCACACTGCTTGGTGCCAGAAGAACTACCGGCTGCTAGACAGATCTCAGTTGTACTTTTAAAGTCTCAGGCCTTCATTATGGGTGTGTAGTGGTCCATTGTCCCCAGAGAATGGATGCTTAAGCCTTTAAGGAGTAATATTTCCTAGAGCTCCCAGGTGCACTCAGGAGCCTCCATTCCTAAAAAAACTGCTGGTCTCTCTTTGATAGTTGGCCAACTCCTGTAGCTAGTGGAAAAGAAGGATACTGGTCCCATGTCTCTGAGGTGGTGAGGTGTCTATTGCTGAAGGAAATGGCAGTTATTTTCAAATAGGCATTTTAAACATGTGTATAGGTTTGAAAATGCTAATGATACTCGTGTGTCTAGTAAGACCAACATGCTATTAAGAAGTTTCAGAGGGATAGCCGTGTTAATCTGTAATTGAAAAAACCTTAGAGACTAACAAAAAATCCTACCCACGAACCTCTCACAGTAACATGACTCCTCTGATTGCTACCTGAGAATCAGGGCTCCATTCCCTCTATATAGTAAAACTCCAATAGTCCGGCATCCAATAGTCCAGCACTCCTGATAGTCCAGCATGAAAATGGCAAGAGCCTAGTGAGTGAGCTTCGGCAAAAAATGAGTCACAAGGTAACAGCGGCAGCAGCTGAACTGCGCAAAAAGGGTAAAAAAGGCTTAAAAAAACTAAAACATCACAGCATACAGTATACAGTATGTACAATAAAAAGGGTTAAGAATACTTTATATACAGTATATAATGTATACAGAATATATATATCCATCTTATAGTACCTCCTGATAATCCGGCATATCTGATAATTCGGCACCACCTAGGTCCCATAGGTTCCGGATTATCGGAAGTCTACTGTACATTGTTTCACAAGGGACGTGCTTCTTAAGCAATGTTAAATCAACATAGAGCATGGCTAAGCAATCCCTATCAGGAAAGGAGGAAAGTCCTTTATGTGCTTCAGTTCAAAGATACTGAACATTCCTTAAATCATGTTATGAATGTGGGAGGTTTGTCTTTGATCTACAGTGGAGATGTGAGTCCCTCCAGTCTAAGGGAGGGAGCTAGTCCTTTCTGTGCCAGCAATGTTTAGGACTGGATCTTGACAGAAATGCTTACCTAGAGGTCAACCAAACACATTGGGGCAGGGGTGGAGGAAATAAAAGACATGCCTTTCCTGGTAGGATTTTGACAAATGTGCTGCTTAGCTGTTTTAGATTTTCCTAAGCAAGTATGTAATTGCTCACAATCTGTGAAGTATATAAAATGGCAAATATTTACATTTTTGCAAACTGGGATATGATGGATATGCTTTGAATTCTACGAGTGCAATCGTAGCCCCATTAACTCAATAGCAAAATTCCCATTGGTTTCAGCATGCCCAGGGTTTTCCACTGCTTTTCTATGATTTTGTCATGCTATCATCTCTGCTAGTGTTATTTAATTCCATAATTCAAATTCAGAATTGTATTAGGGCAATTTTATAACTGAGAAACTGGTAGTCAAAAATGATGATTTTAAAGAACAACTTCAGTTTGCCTTCATGCATCAGCATAATATTTAATAGTATAAAGCAATTTAAATGTGTTAGCTATAATAAAAGCACAAATACTTGCATAGTATTAGATTTTAATTTAATATTAATGTGTGTAATAACTGAAGTAAACACAACCAATAATACAAACTGGAATTTCTTTTGTGGCCTTCAACTGTTCATTTCAGTCCAAGAAACAGTCTTTAAATTTGTGTGCTTTCATAAGCCTTAATGAGATTTACACTGTCAGTTCATGAGTTCATTTTAATTTTTGTATTAGAATTTCCATTGTTGCTCCTTGGCTCTACAGACATATCCCACCGTATATTCAGTATTTCTCTCCTGAAATTAGATTTATGAACTAATTGAAGGTTGAGTGGTTCATAAAAGTGAACATCTCAGAGTTACAGCAGGTTAGGTGCATAAGTTGCAATATAGTATTCCTCATTTCTTTCTTCTGGTTCTTCAAATCACTGCAAAGAGATTTCCAATGTACTGAAGGCATCAGAATGTCAAGGAATTGCGACTTGTAGTGTTCATGTAATGGAAGTGATGAACTCTTTTTTTTTATTGTCGGGAAAAATGGTTCGTATTACAGGTCCTGTCTAAGATTGGTGTTCATAAAATCGAGTGTATAAAGGTACAAAATGTATAGGAACATTCTTCCAACTGATATGTCATTGGTATGTATATAACATTAAAACATTTGGGTAATGAGAAGAATTAGAGAATGCAATGGGAGTGGGGGGGATAATAATAAAGTAGATGAGCCCTCAATAGTAAAAGGTTCATACTTTGATGGGTTTTTATTCTTTGGTACATGAGGATTAAAACAAAATACACCTTTTCTACCAGGAGTATTCATAATTACAAAATGGAACATAGGTATTACAGGTATACAATTGACATAAATATCACTCTGCTTCTTATGTTTTTACCTACTACTGTTATAACAACGTCATGTAATCTTACTATCACAAAAGAGGTTAAAAAGAAAATAAAAATATTTATCTCTTTTTTCAGTTTATTGATGTGCATTTGACAGGAGTTCTTATATGTAGTTTGTTTCAGCAATTACTCATATAATAATTCCATGCAAATTTGTACGTACACAAATAAGGTGACACACTTGAGTAGTCCCAGGGTCTGGCTAGACTACAAGTTTTTGTCAGAAAAAGGTACTCAAAATGCGAACAAGTGACACAGAGGTGGGAGTGGATGAAAGCCTGATCCTACTTTTTTCTATTCTTTTTTCAGAAGAGGCTTTCCCGACATTTGGCCTGTCTAGACTGGGCCAAATGTTGGAAAATTCCCCTTTCGGAAGTCCCCTTCTTCCTCATAGAACAAGGAATACACAGGGGTTTCCAAAAGAGCTCATTTGCTCTTCTGCAAAAAGAAAAGCAGAAGAGCAAATGCATTCCCTGGATGCGGCAGAGTTTTTTTCAGGATACCTTCAGTATCCCCCCTGCAGTCTAGCCGTACCCCCAGTGAAATGGATAAAGATTCCTCAGTGAAGAACACCCATCTCTGTAACTGATGGGAACCAGACTGGATTAACTTGTGAGCCAACTCCATGGAACATTTCCACTCTGCAAGATTTGACAGATGCTGAGGTAGAAATGATGGGACCATTTTTGTCTCCTGCTCAGATATGACACACAACTTTTAAGAATTCTTTGTTTAATTTAAGTGGCTATGAATGAGATTCCATTACCTGGAAGCCAGTGGAACTACTGCCATGAGTAAAATGACTGCTATGAACATGTTTTCATAGTGTCGGGATTTCATCCACTCCTGCCATAGTGTTGCTTGTTCACACACATTGGGGTGAGAAAAATATGTTTAAATAAAAATATGATAGAATTGATGAATCACAAAATTTGGCTGGGGGACTGAGAGTCTGCTGTAGTAGCTGGAAATCAATTTCTCTCTCTTTTAAAGTCAATAATTTTCAAGTTGGCCAAGCCCCTTTACAATACAATTGATCTCATTTGACAAAATTCAAAATAAAAAATAATCTAAGTGAAAAGATGGTGTAAAGTGAACTGTAATGTAAGGGTTGCCCACTAAAAAGCAGGCAATATATTGTAAATGTCCAAATTAAAAGGATCAGATAAGACAATTTTTCTGGAAAAATTGTTCATATTAAAGAACACTTTGAACTTCTGGTGCTTAAACTTTTTGACACCTGTTGTCAAATATTTCTCAAATAACATTTTTGGAATATTTTTTTCCAGTTTCTGAAAGATGTTTGTTATAAATTAACTGACGGCCAATGAAAGAGGCTGTAGTAACCAGGATCATTCAAACCAACAGAGAAAAATTGCCATGAATGCACTAAGGGGTTCTGGAGAGATGCCATGTAGAGTTAAAGAACTCCTATAAACTGCTAATTAACTTGAAATGAGAAGGAATAAATTTGACTTGAGATTGGTGCCTATCTGAAATATATTCTAGCTACACTATGCACCAGAGACCTTGCAATACACGTTTTTAACTCTAAAATCTAAAATGGTAAGAACATAAATGTACTAACCTGAGTACCATGTCTTCCTGGGTTAGTTACAGTGGCTAATTTTAGACTTTTATTTTAACCTTAATCCTGTCTGAAGAAAATATTTGGTGCAGTTTAGATTAAAATTGTCTTTGCCATGCAAATTTGAGCTCAATGTTAAAGGTGTAAACAATTGAAACAATAGTAAGAGGTCAGTCTTACCTCGGTTCCTGAAAAAATCATGGAAAAATCATGGAAGGGAAGGGAAAGTTATTAGGAATGGTCAAGCATGACTTTCCCTTTGTGAATCCATGCTGACTAATCTGATTAGCTTCTGTGATGAGGTAGCTGGCTCTGTGGACGTGGGAAAGTCAGTGGATGTGATATACCTTGACTTTAGCAAGGCTTTTGATACGGTCTCCCACAATATTCTTGCCAGCAAGTTAAGGGAATGTGGATTGGATAAATGGACAGTAAGATAGATAGAAAGATGGCTAGAAGGCTGGGCCCAGTGGGTAGTGATCAACGGCTCGATGTCTGAATGGCGGTCGGTTTCTAGTGGAGTGCCCCAAGGTTCGGTTCTAGGACCTGTTTTGTTCAATATCTTTATTAATGACTTGGATGGATTGCACACTCAGCGAGTTTACGGATGATTCTAAGCTAGGGGGAGAGGTAGATACTCTTGAGGGCAGAGATAGGGTCCAGAGTGACGTAGACAAACTGGAGGATTGGGCCACAAGAAATTGATGAGGTTCAACAAGGACAAGTGTAGAGTCCTGCACTTGGGACGGAAGAATCCCAAGCATAGTTAAGTAGTAGTTCTGGGGACCAACCAGTTAAGTAGTAGTTCTGCAGAGAAGGACCTGAGGGTTACAGTGGATAAGAAGCTGGATATGAGTCAACAATGTGCCCTTGTAGCCAAGAAGGCTAATGGCATATTGGGTTGCATTAAGAGGAGCATTGCCAGCAGATCCAGAGATGTCATTATTCCCCTTTATTCGGCGTTGGTGAGGCCACGTCTGTTGTATTGTGTCCAGTTCTGGACCCCCCACTACAAAAAGGATGTGGACGCATTGGAGAGGGTCCAGCGGAAGGCAACCAAAATGATTAGGGGGCTGGAGCATGAGACTTACGAGGAGAGGCTGAGGGAGTTGGGTCTGTTTAGTCTGCAGAAGCGTAGAGTGAGGGGGGATTTGATAGCAGCCTTCGACTTCCTGGAGGGAGGTTCCAAAGAGGATGGAGAAAGGCTGTTCTCAGTAGTGACAGATGTCAGAACAAGGAGCAATGGTCTCAAATTGTGGTGGGAGAAGTCCAGGTTGGATATTAGGAAAAACTATTTCACTTGGAGGGTAGTGAAGCACTGGAATGGGTTACCTAGGGAAGTAGTGGAGTCTCCATCCCTAGAGGTGTTTAAGTCTCGGCTTGACAAAGCCCTGGACGGGTTGATTTAGTTGGGATTGGTCCTTCCTAGAGCAGGGGGCTAGACTTGATGACCTTCTGAGGTCTCTTCCAGCTCTATGGTTCTATGATTCTATGAATAGTCATAATGTCTCTGTGTGTGCAGTAATCTGGAGCTGCAAAAAATTTAGTTACATGATTCTGAGAAAGATAAATATAAATACACAGGCGGCAATAAGAGGCTGATCAAGCTCAAATGGGCCTTGTAAAGATTACTACAGAGTAGAAATAAGATGTTTTAATTTTTGTATGGAAATTTTATGTGTTGATCATGATGCTATATTAAAATCCTTTACCCCAGAACAAGGTTAAGGTTTGTAATTTGGAGGCTTTAATAATTATTTATTAATAATTAGTAATCTGGATGTTATGTAAAATGCTAAGACGAGTGATTATAAAATCATAGAGATTATAGATAGAAGAAACAATAAATGTATGGAGCCAGGTTTTTCAGCCCCTCTATTTTCAAGTGTGAACTTCAACAGATGCAGCTCACTACATCTGCAAAATTAAACTTATTCCCAACTTTTGCTTAGAAACAGCTCTCAGTGTGCTCAACTTAGACGATGATTTTATACATGTGGGAGAAAGGATTGGCCAAGAGCTAAGGCTATTAGGGTGCTTGCCTGGGCTGCGCCTCAACTATCTTCTTTGCTGCAGGCTTCTTACATGATCCTGGGCAACATATTTATTTTCTCTGTGCCTCAATGCCCCATCTGTAAAATGGGAATAATAGTTCCTTAGCTCACACGGGTGTTGTTGAGTATAAATACATTTAATATAGTGAGGTGCTCCAAAGTGGTATAGAAACAGATGTGCCTGCTTTTGAGAGAGCATTTTATGTAGAAAAACAGAAATGAAGGCTAGCTTGACTATACCATGAATTCATATGGTCTGTCACTCTGCCACTGCAGTAGTTTGTAAACACTAATTTCTTATATTGTAATTCAAGGAGTGATCTCTTCGAAGAACCCAGGATTGTAGGGCATAGTTCTTTTTCAGTCACTTGTTGTTTTGACTTCTAACCATGTGCGACTTGAAACAAAACTCCCTTTCTCAGAATGGAAATGTGGATGTTGCCGAGCATGCTGTTCACTGTGAAGAATGAAGCACAAATAGCTACAGATTAGTTCTAGGACAGTGAAATAATTTCACGGTATGAGAAACCTATTGTACCTGATTTGCTTTTAGGTGGTTTGGATGGATTTTGTTGTAAATATTGCCAGGAGAGTGTGAAAGCACTGCGCTATTAGATAAATTGGAAAAACAGAGCTTGGTGACTCACTGGCAGGGTGAAAGCAGAACCGGCTGTCATGTGGAGACACCTGCGTTCTGAAGCACACCCCACAGTTACAGCGCCAGCTTTTGTTTCTTGACTTAAGGAATATCAGTTTCATCATGAAAAGGAGTGATAGCGCTTTACGCTTTGAGTCCTCACTGGTGGTAGATGTGTACTGCAGAGCTGGTGTACGTCTTGAAGAAGAATATTTTCCTGCATTTCCAGCTAGATTACAGCAAAGTTTGAGGCAAATCCTGCATAGCTATATGTTCTGTTGTAAGGGAAGGGGAGAAACTCCAACTAGATATGACACATTCTGCCCTTTTCACTTTTGTGAAATATATCTGAACACACTATTTTCATGCATGTATTAATTATCCAGAATTATTTGTTCAGTAATTTCTTCAAATTATTTTAAACCTGTTTTGTTGCTGTTGTGAGCATTTGGGTTATTTTGATTAGACACGTAGGTCACACAGTATATTTCTGCTTGCTGACTGAATAAATGTAACTGTCAGACTCCCATTTTGGGTGGAACAAAAAACAGGTCTATGTAGCACTTTAAAGACTAACAAGATGGTTTATTAGATGATGAGCTTTCGTGGGCCAGACCCACTTCCTCAGATCAAATAGTGGAAGAAAATTGTCACAACCATATATACCAAAGGATACAATTAAAAAAATGAACACATATGAAAAGGACAAATCAAATTTCAGAACAGAAGGGGGAAGAGGGGATGTTAGAGGACAGAGAAGCCTAAAGGAGTCTGATTTGGACATATGCTTTCTGCAAATATTTTGTCATGTCTCCTTAAAACTAATTGATCTGAAGGACATTCCTGGCAGTAAATTTATCCACTGGAATTTTCCTAGAATATAATCACAAAAGAGGCAAATTTGTTTAATACTTTGAACAAATTCAGATTTGTTATTTTTTCAATGTTCACCCAACTCTGAACTCAAACAACATTCATTTTATGAAAGGTCGCACACAGCAAGAATTTTGGGCATGGCTATGTCAGAGGATGCTGAGAGATAAATCCTCACTATTTACTTCTGCTTCCAGCTGCTCTGAGAAGCCTATTTTTTTGGTCAGGAAGGGAAAATACATGGCTCACCAGATGCCATTAGTTTGAAAAAGAAGAAGGCTGTCTTTTTGTCTGAAAAGAGTAGAACTTTAATGGTATCACAGCAGTAATGAAGAGCTAAGCTACTAACCTTATGTTTGAACAAATCTTAAGATAAAGATACTGCTATTCACTTACAGCCATTCAGATTTACTGAAAATAAACTCAGAGGGAAAAATACTACATGCAATAAGAAAATAGTGTAAGTTGCCAGGAAGTGAGATTTCCCTCCTCTCCCTTCCTTGGAAACAGGCACTGTTAACAAAGCAGTATAAAATATTTGGACCTGCAAGCCTTAATTTTCCTGTTTGAGGACCTTTGCTGCTCTGGGCACTTCCTAGCAGAGCTGTGCAGGAGCACTAGATGCCAGAGATATTCCCAGCGATGGTCCCCCCGCCCCTGCGCTACACTAACCCTGACTCCCACCTGGCAGAAATCTGGGGGCGCACGTGACCCCATATGCCCTCACCACGCATCCCCTCTGGTTGCCAGAGTTGATCTAGTTCAGCATGCAGGACCATTTGATTTCTTCACATGGTGCTGGAGTTTCAGACAAGATTGCTCTTTTTAGTGATGGCCTATTTTGTGATGTAGACTAGGGATGTAAAACCCTGTTTAAAATGTTAGCTGGTTAAAGTATATGTATTAACCCATTCCCAGTAAACATCACCCGTTTCCATCCCTACAGTGGGCGTATTGGAAACTTTTTTCATACAAGCTGTTTTACACCCACTGGATAATAACTTTGTATACAACCTACCTCTCTTGGTCTGGACTTGAACCAATATTGTAGAGATAAAAGAATCTTTGTCACTATCAGTCCCTTGAGCCTTTCCTAGGGAAGAAGTTCAGTGGCGTTAGGCACTGAGATACTGGTCATTTATACCTTTCCCTCCTCCCCCATTACTTAAAAAACTGAGAAAGGTAGGGCAGTGGCCAAAACTAACTCTATTACCCCTTCCCAGTCATGTCTTTGAGGAATTAATCACCAGATCTTGAGACAGGGCTACACTTCTGTGGAAGCACCTCCAAAAATCTCTCACCTTCTGTACTGTATGGAACCTGATGGGCTAGTTTTGATTATTGGTGGAGGGTGAAAAAACACCGTGGACTATACCTGTTTATGTTGAGCTGACCTGGAGACAAACATTTCTTGATTTCTGCTACACAGACTGTACTGTCTGAGGTGCAGAACTCCTACTGGCATCCACAGGAATGCTACCTCTGAGTGGTGTACAGAGTCTGCATCCATGACCTCTATGGATACGGGAAGCATATGTCCCAACATTATAAGGAATAAAGCTTGCCGTTTCTAAACCCACCATGTTACGTGTAGTTTATGGTTGATTTTTTGAGCCTACAGAAAATTCATTTATTTTAAAATTGCAAAACAACTGAATGGACAATTTTATTCTGCATGTCATTGGGAATTATTTGGAGACTTGGGAGATGGTAATGTGTTCCACAAGAACACTATTTTTTTCCAGAGACTAAAATGTAATTTATAGAAAATGCTAGGTGGTGAAATTCCACTCTTGTGCGGCTTGATGCTTCTGGATTCTGCAGAACATTTTGGGAGTTCTTGTGGATGCTCCATGAAAATGGTGTGTAGAAATGGCTCTCTTAAGTAAGGAAGAACAGCTTTCTCTGTGTACGGCAAGTTGCATGTTAACTAATGGTGTAGCCTTGGCAGAGCACTCTATCTCTCTGGGCATCAGGGCATGCTTCAAAATTGAATTTTGATTAAGTTCCATTGATGGATCTAGAGGCAACTACACGAGAGACCCAATTGTTCTTGCTTTGGGAAGATTATAGCTACAATATTGGACTTTACAAGTAAGCGAGCAGGAGCAGTGAAAATGGAAGGATCTGCTGTGGTGTGTGGGTAACTTTAAAAGGCTTCAATTCATGGAAAATTCTCAATGGTAGCTGCACTTTGGTTTGAAGTGTAGAAAAGGAAGTTGTACTACTAGAAATATTCAGCACTTCTCTGAGGCATACTGCTGCTTTTATTTTTATGTCTTTTTTTTGCAATAAAAGACAATAGCGAACACTACAACAGGCAGCAGACAATGATTATTAATTGGTATTTTTGTTACAGTGGTGACCAAGGAGTTGGATCAGGATTTGGGCCCTTTTGTGTTAGATGCTGTACATCAATAGAGACAGAGACTATCATTGCAAAGAGCGGATTGTTTACAATCAAATAAGATACGTACAAAGTGATGCAGACCAGAGACCATAGAATATATGCACATATTTTTCCTTTTTTTTTTAAGTGTGTAGTTACACCCTGGCTTAAAAAAGTTTTGTTAACTGCCTCTCCATCACATCATTATACCGTAAAAGTATATAATATGAGGCCTGTGTGTTCCATGCAAGCCAGGACAAATAAATTATGTTCAATTCTATGGATTTTAATCCACCAGACTGGACATCATCTCAGTTAGCACACAATCCCGTCAGTGAACTAGGGTGTTGGTGGTTGGAAGCATGTTTATTCTCTTAATCTATTGTGAATAGTCTAGCTGTTATATAGACATTGAGGAGCAAGTTTAAGCATGATATGTTTCAATAGCTGGTGCCACCATGTGTTACTCTCTGTAATATGTTCACATCATCACGTAAACTGTTTCTTTTACTAATGGAGCCTCTTTGTAAACCACCATATATTTTAAATAAATAAATACATCCTGACATATGGAGAGCAATGCACACAGATAGAACTGAATGTGCCACAAGACGGTTTCTCTTTTTATCCGTTCAGTTGCTTTCCTTGGTCTTCTAAAAGTTCAACTGGTGAATGAAGAAGAGTTGTAGGAAGTGACGGACTCTTACTCTTCGATTGTACGACTGGGTTTGTTTATCACATCGTTGGTCGGTAGTTTTACTTAGCTGAATCCCAAGAGATTCTGTATGAGTGAGTCAACTCAGTAGGATTTGCTGGCAATTGGAACCTCAAAGGATTTGGATCCGCTGTGCTGTTCTTCTGGGAATGCTCTTTTCATGAGCTATATCCCTGTGATACAGAATAGTAGAAATGATATAAGTCAGTATCTCTAGCTTGAATTTGTTTGAGGTGGTGTACTGAACTTTGTGACAGCCTACGGCAGATGTGCAATTGAGAGAGGAAACCTCATATGCAACGCATACCAAAGACCAAAAAAGTCTGACAAACATAAATGACTAGGGTGAGCTGGAAACTTGTTTCTTGTGGTGTTAAAACGTCTTGAGATTTAATGAAATGAAGTCTCTATCTAGTCCGTGAAAATAAATGCCCAGAAGAGAAAACTAGACAGCAAATTTGATGGGTTTTTTAAAGATATTCAAATGTATGTTATAAAGAGTATCTCTCTCCCATTTATGATGAACACATTCTGTAAATGTGGTACATATAAAGTTGTAAATCATTTGCTTTATCAGCAACCAAATATTAAAATGCATTTTATAATAGAGTTTTGGAGAGGATAATTTCAGCAAATTAACTTGAGATATTTTGGTATCTGACAAATATGCTGTGAGAATAACAAAAGCAAATAGAATATAGTGAGAGATGCCACTGGTACTCTGCCATTACTTTTTTCTCTCCTGGCTATCTCCCCCCTCTCTCTCTCTCTCCTTTTTTTAATTTTTTTTTAATGTGAAAGGACTGTCTATGAAAGACCAATTTTGCATAACAATTTTTACCTGGATATTCACAGCAATTCCTACAATGAGAGGGTTAAAAATCAAGTCCTGGGTTTTCAAGAATTTAAGCTCCATAAAGAAACTTTAAAGAATATAGTTTCTGTGACGACTTGGAATTCATGGGCCATACATTGAAGGCAGCTTCCATTTTGGCACATCATGATTTGTGTGGGTCACAAGATGTCACCAGTGGAAAATGAGCATGTATCATTTAGTGAAACACAGTCTACAGTTGCTGCCTAAACCTTGACACTATTGGAAAATGGTGGCTGCCTACTTACAGTGTGCTTCATGAAGAGAGAATCTTGTTTATGTTCTGTAAACTTCACAGATTGCCAGTTGATTTCTGACTGAAACTCATGCCCTTAGAAGTCTTGCATTGTGTGAATCATGGACAATATTCAAAACCATCTGAACCATCTCTTGTTATCAACTCCTAACTAATTATTCCTTTGTGACTCTTGCCAGCACACTCACAAAGATGTCTAGCCTCCACACAAACTTGATGAAGAAAAAAGTGAGGCAGATGCTTCCTTACACAATGCTGTGTAGTCTAGGGAAAGGTACACCAAACTGACTTGTGGCTGCATCATTTTGTTAATATTTCTGTGATCTTGCCAACCCACAGCCTCATACAAGGTGACTATCTTCCACCCATTTCACAGACCAGAGTGTCCCACAAGGATACCTCAGACATAGTAAGGGGTAGGATCCAGGTATCTGATATAAGACAGCTAAAGCTCATTTGCTCTAGCATACAGCCTTTTGGAAGGACTGTGCCAAATTAGGTGCTTCTGTAACCCAGAACAACTTCTATTGGATGTATCATAGATAAATGTTTGACTGCTATTGCTGATGCTAACAGATATGTTTAAAAGACAGAGGCTCACTCTTTTTATATCCAGATGTCCCACATTTATTTTCTGTTCACAACCCAAACAGACAGTGGTGTTACCTTTGGCTATGATATTCTGTCTATAGCCACTAGATCATATACTGTTTCCAGAGCTAGGAGCAGGAATACCGAGGCCCAGAATTTTTCTGCTGTCTTGCAAAAAAAAAAAAAAAAAAAAAAAAGCAGTACATCCCACTGACAAACTATATGTTGTGTTTCCTTGCATTAGTGGTCCGCATATAAGAAATCTGCATCTTTTTTATCCCACCACTTATGTCGCTAGTGAAAGTAGATGTGTGGTGTGAAACTGAAGGTTGTGAGTTTTTAAACCTTATGGAGGATTTACGTGGACTTTATATATAAAGATACACATTTTTAAATGTTAGTACAACGACTATAGAGTAATAGCTGAGATTATTATACATTGACTTAAGAAATTACTTTGAATATTATGTTAATATTTGTTTTGTTCTTTCAGTTTTACTGTTTGTCTTTCGATTAATGGAAGTCACCTTTAATTTCCCATGTTTGAGATGAAAAACAATGTGTAGGAGATTTTGTCAGTGTCCCCAGAGACTGTAAGACCCAATCTGTGCAGGATACTTTGTCAGAACATGACTTAGTAAATTTAACTTTCCAGAAAGCATGCCTTGTTCTCAAAGGCATTACATGAATACTTACAGGGGACTGGGTACCTCAGTATACTAATAAGACACTATAGAACCCCTCACTGATGTTCACTGGTTTGCATTCTGTTCAACTAAACAGTAATGTGACGTTGTTTCCAACTAATCAGTTTTTTGTGGCCCAAAATGAGAGTAGTTTTGTGGTTCCTAATTCCGACTCTTCAGGGAACAGTCCCTCTCTCACTGTGTGTCTGTGCAACACCTAGCACAGTAGTGTCATGATATTGGTTGGGTCTTCTAACAAGAGCTCCTGCAGGCCAAAACCATCTTTTGATAAATTTGCAATTTGGCATTACTGTAATTGTTGCATACTTTCAGGGTGGACAGGGTGAGTTAAACATAAAATAATTTTTTAAAACTTATGTTTTCGAAACAAAATCATGACCTTTTTTGTCAGACTCGTGATCACTTAAATGAAAAAGTGTATTTGGGATGAACCCTTGACTCGGGAATTCAGTTCCTTCCCTTGGTTTAACAGAGCCAGGGTTTGTGACTTTCAGGAAACTAGAAAGATTCTCTCTTTCTCCCAGAGTTTCCCAGGGATATGTGTGGAGTAGGGAAGGGAAAGAAAAATAATGATTTGGAAGGACTTTGCTTATTTTTTTTCAGTTTAAAATAATTCTACAGCACTTGCATGCTTAGTCCACACTTCTTTAATTGGGAATAAATTATGTTATGCATACAAAGTAGGAGAAAGTGCGTACATCCTATCAGACAAGCTGAATGTTTATGTAAAAAAAATTTCTTTCAGGTCCTGTTCTGAGTAATATTCTGAAATATTAAATCAGGAAGAATCAGACAAAGCATTATAGGAACTAACATACTGTCTCTGAAGATCTGATCTTATATGAGCATTCTTTATACACTCAAGGAGCAGTGTGACAAATTGAGTAAGAACTGTTAATTGAAGTAAGAGTTTGCAGGCGGAGGCCCTCCATAATCATCACAACAACAGAATGCTTCTGAAATACGACTCAGATAATTTGTGCCATTTGTGTCTCATTTATTTCTTACTCAACAAATTGGAAAAAATAAATTAAAACATTTGATTACAGAACTTAGAAACAACTCACACTCATGAGATCTTTTTTTTCCTCAAAAGTGGTTTGTTGGGTTTTTCACATCATTCAGCCCTTTGTTATTCTCAACAGGTAACCAGAACAACTGATACAGGTTAGACCATGAAGGCTACGTCTAGACTACAAGCCTCTTTCAAAAGAGAGCATCTAGACTACAAGCAGATATTTCAAAAAAGCGAGCCACTTTTTCGGAATAGAGTCTAGACGCTCTCTTTCGAAAAAGCACAGTTGCATTCAATAGCGCCTTTTTTCGAAAGTGTACTTTACCGCAATCGCAAAAAACTGCCACATTCTTTCGATTTACTTTCAAAAGAACATGGCTGCAGTCTAGACACACGCGAAGTTTTTTTTAAAAAAGGCTACTTTTTTATTTGGAAAAACCCTGTAATCTAGATACACCTGAACTGATACAAATTCATCCTGTTTTCATGAAAAAGATTGGTTTATTTTCAGTCTTTTTCCATGAAAATGGAATACTTTTGTGTCTGTTCATGGTCTAATCTGAAAAGTCAGCAATTTTGTAATGCCACCCAGCTGCAACACTGACTATTGATTGCATCATGGAAAGCCAAACAATATTTCACTATTTTTTCTCTAACCTTTTCGGCACCAAGTAGCCACTGAATAATCTATTCAAGATGATAGAATCAGGATGGTAAATATTAAATTTATCCCACACATTCCAAGCTGTCTGTTACATGGTTTGTTTTAAGCATGTGTCAAACAGAGAAAGAAGGAGGCACAAGAATCTGCTCTTGGGAAGATCCTTGTCATTACAAGCCTATAGCCAATGTCTATAAAAACAGGAAAATTGTACAAGGCTGAGCAAAGTACCAAAGGAGACCCTGTGATCCAGCTGCTAGAGGGGAGGATTGGGAAGTATCTTGGGTTCTGCTACTGACTCGTGTGATCTTGCTAAATACCACCGTACAATGCACTGTTTACATGTCTTGCCTTTATAGCTCTGTGTTCCATAGAATTGTGCTCTATGGAACCCTTTCACAGGGATTTATTTGAAGGAAGAATGGGACCAGACTGAGCCACTGTGTGACAGGCATGATGCCAATGGAGGGGAGGAGGAAAAGGGGCAACTGCCCTGCGGTCTAGTTGTTTCAAAAGGGTCTGGGACTCCTGGCCACGGCTGCTGCTATTGCAACAGCAGCAGCATCTGGAGCCCTGGGCCCCTTAAATCAATTCTTGAGCTCCATGCATCCCACTCTGGGCAATGCTAAGGAATGCCTGGGGGAAGTGATGCATGCTCCGGGTTGCGCTGAAGGATGCCTAGGGGAACTATCCCCACCTCTTTTGCCCAAGGCCCCACCCCTTTTGCCTAAGGCCCCACACCTTCTGGGGACGGGGAGCTGGGCCTCTCCCTCCCCACCCTGCCCAGTGGCTCGGTGACTCTGTCAGCCCCACTGCTTATGACTGCACAGACCCTAGCTGTGTATGTGGTGAACAGTTCAATGGGGCACTGCCATACTTAGGCTGTAGTAGTGGCTATTGAGAGGCTCGCCTCTGTTTGTACTGGAGGAATCTTTGCTCCCAATAAAACATTGCTGTACAAAACCCTTGTATTCCTGGTTGGGTGTGGGGAGGAGGGACGACTAGTGTTTGACTCATGTTGCATCCTGAATTTCTGAGTGTGAAAATGACTGTTTCTGATCAAAAAAGACCCATGGCTTTCGGGGGTTGCTGTTACATGGCTTGGAAGCTAGTCTGTAAAAAGAGATGAATCTACTCTTAAATCTTTGTGCTACTCACTGCACTGAGTTGAGAGCTGTGAAAATCGTAGGGTACTTGCTACTTTAAATGTGACAACTCATATATTAAGTTTGAGTGTTTTGTGCTTACCCTTAGCTCCTCTTTTGTGTAGGTGATTAAAAATGCCTGTTGCTGTCTGTATGTTCAACATGCTTCATTAACAGTGATTTATTTTGGAGTTTAGGGGAATTGGCGCTCTGTAGCACACCAATGGGTAGAAGAAAAAACAAACGTGAGATGATTGCTAAGAAATGTGTCTTGCTACTAGTACTTTAACTGAGAGCCAGAGGCATTGTGCAAATTTGATTTCTGAATGTCTGCAAAGTGGAGGGTTTTTATGAAGGACTATTTGTTTCATCAAAGATTATGTGATTCATTTACAGTGGAGGGAGGCGGGAAGGAGAAGGAATTCCATATATTAGTGTTCTCTTTCTGTACAATGTGAACTCACCAGCTCAAGTGCCCTGAAGGCTAAAGGCCTGTTTTGTTTTGTTTTGATGTGTTTGGTTTTCTATTCAGAAGCACTAGGCACCCACAGCTGCAGTTGAAACTAATGAGACCAATGTGTGTTCAGCATCCCTGGAAAAACAATCCCTAAATGCCTCAACAACTATGTACATCTTGTTTTTCAATACCTTACCATGCTCAAAGCGTGTATAGTCAACTTTGTCTGTTAAAATCTAATTACAAAGAAAGGCTTCTTTCAACACAAATTGCTACTGATGGTGGCATTTCCAAAAAGTAAGGTTAAAAAAGCATCTGCACAGGTGTTTCAATGTGCTGTGTTTCAGAGAAGATATAATTAGAGTATCAATCATGTGTGTGTCATTTTCATAGCTTAAAAAAAATGCACGATACTTGGACTCCACAGATATTTCCTTTTAAGAATAAGAATTTCTTAGATGAGTTTACAGGATTAATGCATTCCCTTCCAGAAGTGATACCAAAGGCTTTAATTAAAAAAGAAAGCATAGAAATTAGAGAAGAGAAGGATCTTTTCAGCTATCAAATCCATTGCCAAGGCTTGGCTGTTTCCTGTTCTAAGGTGTTAATCTAAACACACATACTAATAATTACAGTACCAACACAGCTGTGAGCAATGGGCCGACTGGCATAAATAATGACTATGCATGTGAGAAAAGGTTTTCAGGATCAGGCTCGTTGATATGGGAGAAGACTCTGGGATTCTAAGGGTAGGAAAATAAAGTAGTATCTTAGACACCATCAGATTGTAAATATTGATGAATGTTGTTTCTAATGATGCACTTGCTCCCTGTACCTCTCTCTCTCTCTCCATATATTTACTTTTTCTTCCTCTCACAATTGCATTATTTCTATTGGAAGATTTTCTCATAACCCATTAGTTGTCACATTTAATAAATAGGGTGGGTATTTGCGCATGAAATGCCAGTGTCGGACTGGCATGCCAAAAGTCCAAGTGCCGGTTGCAACGGGACTTCTAGGAAAGCTGTTATATAGTACCAGAAAGATAATGCTTCTGAAACTGTAATATCATTCCAGGAAATAATTGCTTTCAGCAACAGCATTTATGGGAATTACTTCAAAACATGGTACAGGTTGGACTTCTCTAGCCTGGGATTCTCTGATCCATCAATATCCGTGGTCTGGCACTGTTGGGGACCCTGTGTGTGCTCTGGTGCAGCAGGGCCACAGATGTTGCTAGACCAGAGAGCCAGGTGACATCTGGAAGTGGTGCCCAGGGACAGGGGCAGCAATTCCTGGAAGCTGGAGCTAGGGGCTTGAACCAGGTGGTGGTAGCAAGGCTGGGGTCAGTGGCTGGGAGCAGCAGAGCTCTGTCTGGGCTGATGGCAGAGAATCAGTGACACAAGGTCAGAGCCTAGTTGCTAGAGCTGGTGGCTGGGAGCGGAGCCCATCAGGGAGCTGGCATCCAGTAGCTGGGGTTGGAGTTGGAGCTCAACAGCTGGAGTTGGGGATTGGAGCCTAGAGGCCAGGTAGGGAGGTCAGGGATTAGCAGCTGGAAGCAGAGCCCGGTGTCCAGGTCCAGCAAATGCCATGGTTCGAGACCAGTCAGGTCCCGAGGGTGCCAGATTAGGAAGGTCCAACCTGTACTGGTCCATGAGTTTAGTAAATTTCTAATATCTGCTTACATCACCACAAGGAATGCATTATAAAATAGTTACTAAACTTAATATACTTCCTCCCTTAATATACTTCCTCCCTTATATATGCATAAACTTTCCTGTGAGATTTGTGGACATTCTGAAGGAGACAAGTGCCATCTGTAGGCAGGTCTTTAACATCACAAATGATGAGAATTTCAGCTTTGATTATGCCACGCTGTCTGGAGCAGACTCCCCATACTACTTGTACATTCTATAATTAGATTTCACCAACCCAATAACCAATGTGAATTCCTGAGGTACCATAAAAGTCTTACCACATAGTCACAGATGGTTCCCTTGGTCATTCCAGTCCCTCATGCCACCCACATAAGTATGACTAGTGATAACTGATTCCCATATACCCAAGATTAGTGAAGATTCAGGCTGCTTCCAGTCCCAAGAGCCCAGTCACATAGCCTAGGTCAATGTATACCTCAGATCTCACACAAAAGACAATGGTCGTAGCAAATAAGAGTTATTTACAGGTTAAAACAGACAAATTGTATAAACAAGTGAGTTGCAGTCTGTGGTTCCAAAAGGTGACTGACATGTAGTAATCTGTCAGAACTCAATGTCTTTTAAGGTTGACCCAGGATGACCTTGGGAATCTCTGCTTGTTTCCTAGCAGCAGACTTGTTCAATCAGCAAAGAGATGAAGAATTTTGATGTCAGGTATCTGTATTTCCACAATTCAAGCCGAGGGGATAAGCTACTTTGCATGTGGCACCTTCACAAGTGTAATCTTTGTATTATGATGTATTACAGCAGCCCACTTAATAGTGATGGAGATGAAAGAACCCTCTTCCTGCCTGGGCTGACAAATTCAGAAAAAGGCATTTTTACAGTTATGAAGCAAAACTTCTATATTACCTTACAGCATATGATACAGCCATTACAAACAAGAATAATTCATGTAGCAATGAATATGTGTTTTATGGTCTTATCACTAAATACATCTTTGCAAGTCTAACTTGCATCTTGGGGTGTGTCTAAACTACATGGCTCCATCGATGGAGCCATGTAGATTAGGCTGATCGGCAAAGGGAAATGAAGCCGCGATTTAAAAAATCACGGCTTCATTTAAATTTAAATGGCTGCCGCGCTGAGCCGACAGCTGATCAGCTGTTTGTCGGCTCAGCGCGCTACTCTGGACGCTCCCGCACCGACCTGAAAGCCCTTTATCGACCTCCCCATTGTGCCTTGAGGTTTACCGGGGAGGTCGATAAAGGGCTTTCATGTCGGCAGGGGAGTCTCGAGACTAGCACGCTGAGCCGACAAACAGCTGATCAGATGTTTGTCGGCTCAGCGCAGCAGCCATTTAAATTTAAATGAAGCCACGATTATTTAAATGGGGGCTTCATTTCCCTTTGCCAAACAAACAAATCTACATGGCTCCATCGACGGAGCCATGTAGTTTAGACGTACCCTTGGATTCAAAGGGGTAGCTGAGTTAGTCTATAACAGGAAAAACTTAACAACAAATAGTCTGGTAGCACTTTAAAGACTAACAAAACATGTAGATGGTATCATGTGTACTCCAGTCACCTGAAGAAGTGGGCTGTGCCCACGAAAGCTCATGATACCATCTACAGGTTTTGTTAGTCTTTAAAGTGCTACCAGACTATTCGTTGTTTTTTAAAGTTTTTCTTGTATCTTGGATAATGCTAACATGTAGATGAGCTTGTGTGGTTTCTAGCTATGAATTTGTCCATGATCATCTGAAGCCTACAACTTTGGCAAGAACTCACACCTGGTCTACTAGCATCACAGTTTACTTCAAAATATCTCTCCATTACAGCAAACTTTGACAGTTGCTGATTACATTCAAAAGGCTGAAATAAGCAGAATTTCAGGGAGATTTTCAAAGATTCCATTGTATCTGAGAAATCACTGTGCTGCATTCTAATAAATATCTGTCTCATAAGTTTGTTTTCCATTTCAACCAGGACAGTTCATTGTGATGTTTAAATTATTTTATAGATGAGAAAGAAGACACCATCTTGAATGCCATTCTTAAATATTTAGAAGTAATTTATGGCAATAAGTTTGTGTCAGTCAATGATCTACTTTTCTCTTTCATTTTTCCTGTGTATTTAAAGTTTCTATACAAATTTTGAAAATGTGAACAAAGATCTATCTGCATTCTGTGGTATGATGAATACTTGAAAGTCTCCTTATTACTTTGTCTCACTATGGCCAGACACAAAATTACTATGAAAGGTCCAAATTACTCCCTGGTTTCTGGACACCAGAATTTCTGAAAGTAGGAGGGTAGTGCTTATGACTGCCATGGCACATTCTGAGGTTTCTTTCAGAAGAAGCACCTTCACAGGAGGAGTTAGAAATAGCAGGATGAGCCTCCTAAATGATAGAGTGCCATTTGGCTGCTTTCCAATGCCTATAGAAAAACAAGGAAGAAAACGTACAGAAGAATAATCTGGTTAGCATAGATGTTCGAGATGTGATATGAATGGCTGTATCTGGCAGCTGCAAGCCAGAACACCATGCATCTAGTTCCAGTTCTGGCAGTGACTTGATTGTTCATCAAATTTGATTGAGTTGCCAACAAACTTATCCCCAAAGCCCACTGAATCAATGGAAGACCTTCAGTCGGCTTTTTGGATGAAGCTTCTATTACCAGCAAGAGTAAGTTTCAGGGTTCTCAAAGTACCAAAACACGCTGCACAGGTATCTGTCAAACACAAGCAGTTTATTTTCTGACAGCTATCAGCTGTGCCTCTTAATTAAAAGAACAGCATGATAGGAAAAGCGGCATTTTGTATCTCTTCTGCAAGCTGGGAACCCCGTTTCAGCTGCGGATGAAGCAGGAGACTGTCTTGGCTTCCAAGGCACTGGTACCAAAGCCCATCAGTGAGGTTCAAATTGTTGTGCCCCGGTGCAGCTTTAAATACAGTGTTTCTACCTTTTTGGCAGTTTAGATATTTCCAGGAGTTACTCATTACTTGCTGATGTATGGCTTAGCTGTTAACTATCCATCTGGAACTGATCTGGTTCTACTTGTCCTTTGGCCTTGTTTGCATGATCAGTACATTAGGGTAAACAGGATTGTTTATATGTTCCTGCCATTCACCCTTATCTACAACTTGTTTTTGCTATACTGGCACCATTGCTTATCTTAAATGGTGTATGTTCCTAGAGACTTGCTTCTGGCTCATCAGATATAGGGAAAAGGGGAAGGTGGGAATGCATGTCTCCCCATCCCTAAACTTACACATACACAGTTCTTCCACAATTAACCCCTACAGCTTCTAGCCTCAGTATTCTCAGTATTTCATCTGTAAAATGGAAGCTATAATTCTTTTCCTCACAGAGATGCATGTGAACCACTTGGAAAGTTGTTTCTTGAAATTCATACTAAAGACTGACAGGGTGAGTGTGATCCAGGAACCTTGTAATTTACATCTACACAGTGGAGCTATTTCGGGTCTTTAAACGCACCCGTTATTTCAAAATATATTTTGAAATAATGGGTACACTATTCCAGCATCCCTGTAACCCTTGTTCCACGAGGGTTAAGGGATTTGTTGAAATAGCACTTTTTAAAATTTGGCACTGGGTAGACAGCACCCTTATTGCCAATTGGCAAGGGGCAAAGAATTGGGTACAGATATCTCCTGGGTCTGCTATTTGCATTCTAGTTCACAAAAGAATGTGATGTGAAGTCTCAAATAAAAGCCAGTGTCACACTGGTTGTCATTTTGAAAAGCATGTACGCATGTTGTGTAAGGAGTTATGTATTTACACTGAAAATTATGACATTCATTGAATGTTAATGAAGGATTGTGGGAACTTCAAAGAAGAAAATTAATAGGAAAGCAAGCAGTTGTGGGAAAGGGAGAGGTGACCTATCTTGAGCTGCTAATGAAGGGTTGCTTTACTATATACAAGGAACATCTTTTTCATCCTTCCAAGGAAGTAAATGGGCAATGAGTTTATTGCATGGGGATGGGATTACAACCAGGCTTGGTTGAAATCTTGGAGAGAACTTTGGATGAGAAAAGTTTCTTGCAGACAAGACAACACCTTGCTGGTGGTTTGGTCTCTAGAATGCATGTTGTGATTTTGTTTTGCGTGTAACAATTTTGTTTCCGATATTCCTACTCACTTTCACTTCAGTCTCTGTCCTTTGATAATACAAAATATTTTTGCTTTCACTGTAGATATATCTCAGAGGTATGGTAATAAGCAGAGAAATTACCCTGAGTAAAAATCTTATAATTTGGTATGTACTGTCATTGGGAACAGAGGGCCTGGTATTTTTGAGAGTATTCAATGGATAAGAGGTGGGATACATAGATAAGACTTCATGCTAAAGTCAGGTGTTGATGAGGCACCTCAGCAACTTTGTATCCCTGTGGCTCATCATAGTTAGTCTTTCTGTATGCTAATAACTGTGTTTTTATGGCATGTGTCTGTATGTGCATTGGAGATATTTTTTGGAAATAGGATACCACAATTAATTTAACCTACCTTTGGCCTTCTTAATTAGGTACCAAAGTAAATGCTACATGTTAATTATTATTCTCAAATTTCACTCAGTTTACTACATGAAATGAGCAGAATAATCCTAAAGATACCTGCTTATTGGTGAGAGTACATTGTTGGGAAACCAGAATGCTAAGAAAAAATTCACAACATGATGTTGAACATAGGGTAAAATTCTAAGCCTGTTACACTGATTTCAATAGGAAATAACTTTCTTGAATTCTGTGGTGTTACACTGTATTAATGTTACTGTAACAGAGGGCACAATTTGGCACATAGAGCATAATAAGCCTTTTACCAAGTATGAAATCTGTATTACAAAATTGGGTATTTTCCTCATTAATTGCTATGAGAGAGAATTGGCTCAACGTGTTAGATCAATTCGGAGGTCAGTGATGACATTTTTTAAAATAAAATTAATTATTAATACCCTAATCATTCACTTAAGATTTTATTAGTTTCATTGATCAGCCCTTTCTGCCTATCTACAGCAGCCTAATCACCATGCATGTCAGTATATCTGAATATATTCAATTAGTTTTCACCCTCTTCAAATTATATCTCCAGATCATAAGATAAAGATTCCTAGTCTTCTCTGCGCATAGAACCTGACTTTATTAGAAGAATCTTATCAATTTTAACTCACCAAAGCAACCAGGGACTTCTAATGATACCACTTCACTTTCTATTAGTTCATGCAATTTGTCTTGTAAACATGAAGGCCCCTTAACTTTCAGACGTCAGAGATATGAATAAATGATAAGAATGTATGATTTGGTTGGTTTATTGATTTATAATTTTTAAATGCCTGCTGCAGTTATTTCCGGAGAGGAACCCTATATAGAGAAGGGGTATTTTCTCCCCCTAATTTGTAATGGAGATTAGAGTGCCAAGAAAAGATCAGGTTTCATTTGAAAATGCTTGGTTGCTAAGTTCACTAAGAGTTTCCAGTGTGTTTTAGGTTCCTTGCCTGAGCATGCCCAGCAAGGTGGATGCTTTAGAAAAACTTCCCAGAGAGAGGATGGGTGTAAAAGTCATGCTCTACAGACAATTTATTACCTTAAGACAGATTGATGTAACTCTTAAATGTTTTTCAGCCCTGTGATCCTTGGCTGGCCTGATAGTCTAGTGGTAACACAACATGCAGTCATGCAGGAAATCTGAGTTTAGGAATGAGTGCCAAGATGACTGTCACTGCAAGGTCATGAGGAGAGAGAGAAAGAGTCCTGATTTGATAGGCAGAGAGAAGGCCTCACCACCCTCTAGAGCAGGGGCAGACAAACTTTTTGGCCTGAAGGCCACATCAGGTATGGAAATTGTGTGGAGGGCCAGGTAGAAAGGCTGGGGGAGTCAGTGCCTCTCCAAATAGCCAGGCCTGGCCCAGCCCCTGCCCTCTACCCTGCTCCCCCTGCTTCCTGCCACCTGACCCTCTAGAACCCCAGACTTCAACCAATTCCTCTGCTCCCCACTCCCTGACCAGTGCCTGGGACTTCCCTCATCTTATCCAACCTCCATGCTCCCTTCCCTCAACGAACCCTATCCTAGGATCTTTGTTTCCATCCAACTCCCATCCCCTCCACCCGACCATGCTGCCCAGAGGATCAGGGCTGGCAGTGCAGCACCTGTGTCATCCACTGTTGAGTTTGTAGTGAAGGGGACAGAAGCAGAAGAAGCTGGGGACTTGCCACCCCTACTTGCCTGAGAATTGGGCTAGCTCCTCCCAGAAAGACTGCCTTGATCCCACTCTCTCATGGGAGCCCGGGGCCTGGACAGAGGGATCCCATGGTTTGGATGTGGCCTGTGGGCCATAGTTTTCCCTCTCTCTGTTCTAGAGTCAGTCTCCTTTGGACAGTGACATTTACAATTTCTGTAGGTAGCTACAGTTTTGCTGACGTACTTGGAAGTTGCCAAATTGTTAAGAGGGATAATACTAATTCTTTCATCTTCAAAGTGTTTTACATAAATGATGAACTAATCACAGCACCCTCATGGGAAATGTGAGGGAGAGAAGCTAAAATGCCTTGTCCAAGGTAACAGAGAAAGTGGAGGATGCAGAACCAAGATTATGTCACAAGAGTCTGATTCTCAGTTCTATGCTCAGATCACTTAAAGTACGTCTACATTTGCTCCCTAGTTCAAGCTAGGGATGCAAATATAGGCGACCGAAATTGCTAATGAAGTGCGGATTTAAATATCCCGCGCTTCATTAGCATGATCTCACTGGCACGTTACTCCACTCAACAGCTGATTTGAACCAGGAAGTGCACGCCAGGACAGGTTAGTTCGAACCAAACCCGTTAGTTCGAACCAAGGGGTTTGGTTCGAACTAACGCATCCCAGCGCACACTTTCACTTTAGAATCAGCTGTTGAGTGGAGTAACGTGCTGGCGAGATCATGCTAATGAAGTGTGGGATATTTAAATCCTCACTTCATTAGCAATTTCAGTCACCTACATTTGCATCCCTAGCTCAAACTAGGGAGCAAGTGTAGACGTACCCTTAGACAGCCCCTCTCACAAATACATTGCTCAAACATACTCGGTAATACCCAAACATACTCTGTAAATCCTCTTTTTTGTTGTGCAGATCCCGACTGATTTTATAAAGCAACAATTTCTCTCTCCCTCCAGGGGTTAATTTCATTTAGCTCACATGGAAAGATGTGCTCTCCCAGTATAAAGAACTGTAATCCTAAATCTCATTGCAATGTATCTCTCTTTTTCTCCTCCACAGATTAAAGGTGTGTAAACTCAAAAGAAGCAGCATCCTATTCACTAGTTATTGGACTCGAGCCTCCTTTAACCTCGAAAACTGAAAATGAGGTTGCTATGGGAACTGCTCATGCTGCAATCATTCATGTTGGGCCTTGCAGGTAAAGTGTCACTTTAAAACTTTTTGATTTAAAAATGTCTCTGTATTTTGCACTAATTCAAAAGTACAGCGAGTTTTGTATGCCCGTGATAAAAGTTAGATTCCATTCTCTGACCTGTCTTTACAAAGGCTGCTGAACCAATGCTCTCAACTTGCTTCTTTAATATTGATTAGTATCTCCCAAACTCGACCCTGCTATTTCAGATAACAGTTCTAACCATTTTTAATTGAGTTGCTATTGACAAAAGCTATCTTTTGCCCATGTTCCATGCCAAGCAGTTCAATGCTCAGTTAAACACTGGTATAATATAAACAGGCCCACAGACAGCAATTCTGGGCTCCAGGGCAAAACAATCAATCACATTCCCGCCTGTCCCTCCCTCCCCACAAGCTGTGCTCACATGAGAGATGTTAGCAACTTTTGCTCCAGACATTCTTTTTCCAGTATTCATGTCTCACAACCAAAATGTAATGTGGGTATGAGTGTTGTATGTAGTTAGATTGTATTTCATATGGACACTGATTTTAGATCCACACATTTTTATTCAGGCATGCTAATATTGTGTTGTTGGTAGCTATCCTCTTGTTGATGTCATCTTCATAGACGTTTTCATACAATAGAGTCCAACTACGAGAAACTGTGTATTTGCGCAATGTCTATACTATTATCGATTAGCTTTGCTTCTTTCTTGATTTCTTCCTTGGTTTTGACTTTTGTTCCTTCATTTTTAAGTCCCGTTCTATGGCGGTTGTGTACAGATAGTTGCTATTTCTTGGTTGTATTCCTCTATGGGAACAGTAATTATGATATTTTCTGCAAAGTCAAGGTGATTGATAATTTCCCCTCATTAATCTTCAGGCTCCACCAATCCTCCTGAGGGAGTTGATCAAGATTTTTTCTTAAGTGTACAGAAAAATTATTGGACTGCATATGCATCCCTATTTGACTCCAGTTTTCACTTAAAACCACTCTGTCAGCTTGCTGCTAGCTCATAGTGCATGCCAAGCTATATTATACAGACTCTGCAGTATTTAAATCAACTTGCTGCTAAAAGCATACTGCTTGATTATTTGCCACAGAGCCCTTCTGGTAGCAGAGTTGAATACTTTTAAGTCAATGAATGTGAAACAGGCATTCGTTGAACTCTGTGGGTGTGTCTAGACTACAGGGTTTTGGTTTTTTTTAAAAGTGGCCTTATTTCAAAAAAACTTTCCCTGCATCTAGACTGCAAACTTCCCCTGCATTTAGACTGTGTTCTTTTGAAATTAAATCAAAAGAACGTGGCGGTTTTGTCAACTGCGTTAAACCTCATTTTACGAGGAATACCACCTTTTTTTGAAAATGCTCTTTCGAAAAAAGGTGTCCTTGAATGCTAACAGGGCTTTATCGAAAGAGAGTATCCAGACTGCCTGGGTGCTCTCTTTTGAAAAAGTGACTCACTTTTTCAAAAGAAGTAGTTGCAGTCTAGAAGCTCTCTTTCGAAAGATGCTTTTTCAAAAGATTCTGTCTAATGAAATAGCTAATGAAATTTTTCTTTCCATCTTTTAAGCTTATAATCTTTATCTAATATATAGTTTTTCTAAACATCATGCACCTGAATTGTTTCAAGTGTTAACTTCTCTGATAGTAATCTGATTTTTTGAAAAAACCTTCTTGAATTCCTTTTGAACATACTTTAATTACCCATGCTAGTCTTGCTTAGCCTTTTTATCCATTCTTTTTTTAGGATATTGTTGTGTTTCTGTATGGCTATGTCTACACTACCTGTTGTGTCAGAAGAGGCAATGCAAGTGAAGCACTGATTAGAATTTTCTCGTGCTTCATTTGCATAATCTAGTCCAATCCATTTTTGTGCAAGACATTTTTGCGCAAAAACATGCAGTATGGATGTGTCCATTTTGTGCAAAAACCCCATTTAGTGCTAGATCCTTATGCCTCTCTGGGAGGGGCATAAGGATCTTGCACAAAAAGGTTGTTTTTGTGCAAAATGGTCACGTCCACACTGCATGTTTTTGTGCAAAAACCTCTTGAACAAAAACAGATTGGACTAGATTATGCAAATGAAGCACGAGAAAATGCTAATCAGTGCTTCATTTACATTGCCTCTTCTGACAAAACACGTAGTGTAGACATAGCCTATTTGTTTGCTGTTCAGGACAGTCTTTAGCTTTCACATTTTCTTGATACACTTCCCTTTCCTTCCTGATGCATTTTTTTATCTGTGCTATCACCCAGCCTTTCCTCTTTGGAATTACCTCATCTCTAAAACCTCCTATGCTTGTGGCACAAATAAGGTTTTTTTGCCTCTGCCAAGAGCTGCTCTACTGTTTGATGTGACATCTGTATAAGAAGATTAAAATGGCCATAGATTGCATTCTGAAAGTTCACCATCATCATGTCTGTATTTTTGAAAGCTTTGGTGTTAAAACCTGTCTCTTTTTGGGGGGGTTTTGCAAAATGTTAAAGTATTATGTCGGATCCTGACTGTGGTGATCACTGTCCAATAATTTGAGTTACATTTAGGCTTCTATATGTAAGCGGGGGAATAGTCCCGCTCTTGTGGGGAACTTTCCTGGCTTCTATACACCCCGGTGAAATGAACCAGCGAAAGGATCTGAGTCCCCGCTCCCACTTCCTTTTCCCCACGGCTCCCTGATCCTGAGGGCTCCCCCTCCACTCTCCTGAGTAGCAGAGCCCTTGAAACCCCAACAAGGCTGGGCCCAGGTTTCCTGGGGCTTAATCCCTGACCTTGTAATCACTAGGGGCAGGAGTTAGGGTGTCCCCACTCCGAGGTGCTCTCTTTACACTGCAGGCCTTCTTGGCCCAGTGATCACTTCATAAGGTTCAAAGCAAATACAATTTATTAAACATCAACTGATTAAAGAGAATAGAATAAGAAACAATGAGAATGGTTAAATGGGAACACACAGCCCTGCTCTGTAGCACAGGGACATCAACACAGCAGTCTGCAGAGTGTAAGGACAGTTCACAGTCTCTTCCTTAGAAGCCCTGGATGTGCTGCAAGGGGCTGCAGGCTGGACACGCTTGCACTGGCAGTGACCACACAGCCTCAGTCTCTAAGTGGCCAGACCCCTCTCCCAGTCCAGAGCCTTTCCCCACACTTTGCAGGTCCCAGTAGCTCACCACATCCAGCTGCAGGCTGTGCTGCTTGGCCAGTTCCAGCTCCTTGTGTTGTTTCTCTGATCCTTTTGGCTTTCTGAGCACTGCCAGTCTGCTGCTCAACACAGGGTCTGCACTGCTTGGCCTGTCTGTGTCTGGTTCTGTCGCTGCAGGACTTCTTCTTGTACTCCTCTTTCAGCTCTCTGTCTTTGCAGGACCCCTTCTGCACACAGCTTGTTTGTTCAGAGACAGAGCCAGAACAATCCCCACTTACAACCTGTCAGTCAGGCTGAGCTGGAGTGTTGACTGCTTTCCATTGTCTCTGGGGTCTGTCAGTCTCATGAACCCTTCCCCTTCTGAAGCTGGTAAACCAAAAAACTCCCACAGAGTTTTAGTAAGGGGTAACAGTCCCCTTACATATAGATCCTGCAGTGTAGTCGCTTGTTTTCCAGCATTGTCTTACTAAGATAAACTCAGTTGTATTTTTGTTATACATTATTAAAATTCCATGTTTCCTTATGAATTCATATGTGCTGAATGATTATAAGCTGCTTGTTGATAGTGTGGAACTAAAGCAAAGTACTGCTTGCTCCTTCTGGCTGGAAATGGCAAACCGCAGCCAATGGGAGCTGCAAGGCTCCGTGGCTGCAGAGCTTTAGAATAGACAAAGCATTGCAGGCCTGGCAGGGACTTTACCTGGTGGGTCCGTAACCCAAGTGTGAAAACAAAGGCTTGCTCATAAATGATAAAGCAGGGATCTCAGACTCTCAGCCTGCTGGTCATCCCTGGCTGAAGTGTTTGCACAATCCAGCCTGGGACTCTTGGCAGACTATGAGGGCCTGTCCATTACCAGTCCCAATGACCTACCCCTTCCTACCATGGCCATGTCCTCTGCCGCTCATAGCACCCTTCTCCCCAAGGACATAGCTTCAGGGATCGTCAGGGGCTTGTCGTTCTTCCTCCCCCCCTACTCTCTGCCCATTTATCTCCAAAGCCAAGTCCTCACAGATGGGATGCCATGGGTGGGCGAGGGCAGGGTGATTGCAGCAAGGAGGAGAGTTTGGGGTCAGTAATGGACAGCTCCCCTCTCCAGCCCTCCAGGATCCCAGGCCATATTGTACAATCATTCCACTCATGGGCTGAGAGTTTGAGATTCCTGTGTTAAAGAAATACAGTATAGACCTTTCAAACCTTCCTCCTATCTTGTTAATTGTTAATTGATAGCTTTCTCATTACATAGTATTAATAATCTTAAACACATGCTTTGTTCCAAATGGGGGCAGTTAGGTTTTAATTAATGTTTTTGTCTTCATGTTATTCATTCTGATTGCTGTAATTTATCCTCTGCTTGATATTCAGAATTCTTTAGTCAATAACTTGTGTTTTACTCCCTTTTATATTTTTATCTTTTCATGTTACATTTGAGTACAGGCAGTCCCCGAGTTACGTGGATCCGACTTATGTCGGATCCGCACTTACGAACGGGGCTTTTCTCGCCCCGGATCCCGCCGCCTCTGCGGCTTTGCTCGGGGTGTCCCTGGTCTGCTGGGGGAGGGGGGGGCCTCAGCTAGTGCGCCCCCCCAGCAGACCAGGTTTTGTTGTGGACGCCTGGGGTAGAGCAGCTGGGGTTCTGCTGGGTTGGTCCTGGGGGGACCTACCCAGCAGCGCCCCAGCTGTTCTATCCCAGGCTCCAGATTCAGCTGCTGTTGAAACTGATCAGTGGCTGATTCCAGGAAGCTGGGGGCAGAGCAACTCTGCCTCGGGCTTCCTGTAGTCAGCCCCTGGTCAGTTTCAGCAGCAGCAGCTGAATCTGGAGCCAGTTCCAGGTTACGTACAAATTCAACTTAAGAACAAACCTATAGTCCCTATCTTGTACATAACCCGGGGACTGCCTGTATTCTCTAAAAGCCAGTTGGATATGTGTTTATCCTTATGTACTCAAGACTGGCTGATGATTAAGCCACTTTGTCTAGTTGCCTAAGTATGGATTTAGGTACCTAATTTTAGGTACCCACATTTGAAAAATTTTGCCCAAGTATCTTAAATGTCCTATCTTAGGATGAAAACTAGTTACAAAGCGGTATGCTATTCCATGTGTAGTGCTAAAAATTCTAACTCCCTTGATAGTGTGTCTTAGGTATAGCTCTAGTATAATTCTGTGTTGTTTATAAATAATACATTATCCCAGTCTCACAAACCACAGGAATTCATGCTTATTTTCTATCATTTCCATCTTAAAATCTCATAAAGAATCTATTTCTCCATGAAATATGAAGCAATTTAGTAAAAGAATATTTCAGAGGATTGTGTTTAGTGTTTTAGGCCTGATGTTTTTTACTTTCCTACTTTTCCCATTTGAGATCTAATTTAAATGAAAACTGACCTTAACACAGATTGTTCTGCAGCAGCAGTTTTTTCCTCTCCTGTGCTTTGCAATGAATGTTCCCAATGACATGGTGTCACATTCTGTGTTCCGGTTAAGTTGCACTTAACCCAGGAACAGAGGGGAAGATATCAAGTGTTGGGCAAGTTTCATTTCAGGTGACTGATGAATATATGAGGCTTGGATTTTTGGCAAGATGGAAAAGTGCTGCTGCTTTGGGAATCTTTTTTTTTTTTCTCCTGCATGATTGTGTCTTTCATTGTTTTCTAAAGGTGGTCAAAGTTTTGGATAGGGACATGCTTTGGATTGGAATTTTCCCCTAGAGTGAAATAAAAAATAAATAAAATGGTACTACCCTAGGAAAGTTCTAACTTAATCTCAGCTTCCCAACTGGCCATTCTGCAACTGAAAATAGCCACAGTCTGGTTTGCTCAGGCCATGTCCCCACAAATTGGGGGAAAATGATAAAAATGTAAAAGATGACATGGTTAATTGAAATTTGTTCAATTTTAATATGGTTAATTACTAGTTCTATAGATTCCTTCCTGCATGAGGTACATTAAAATATATAAAATATATAATATGCTTTAAAAAACTACTACCTACTTCAGAGAGCTTGCAGTCTTTATTTTTTTTATGTATTTTTAGACTATAAACTGTGTCTAGGCATCAAAATATAATTAAAATATAAGAGAACTAAACTTTCCTGCACATAGGAAAAGGTATAGAATGATTTAAGCTCCCTTCAAAGTATCTCTGAGTAAAACTGAGATCTTCCCAAAACAATATACTAATTAAAAACTAAGAAGATGACAGGTAAGTTTAGGAATCCCACTACCTAAATCCTTGATTGATTATATGGGATTTAGTCTTTTGGTTTTATGAATAATCCTTGTTCGGTATTACAGAGGGGGAAGGAAAACTTCCCTTCCAAATATGGCCTGGAGCAAACGTTATTGCTCTTCTTTACTGGAACTCCTCAGTTAACTCGTATTGTTTCTATTTGTGAAAATGTGTAAGACTTAGGGTGTGTCTAGACTACCTAGTTTTGTCGACAAAAGTGGACTTTTGTCGACAAAACTATACCAGCGTCTACACTACTGCTGAGTTCTGTCGACATAACGTCGACAGAACTCAGCAGTTTTGTCGACGCTGGTATACCTCATTTTACGAGGCATAACACCTTCTGTGGACAGAACTCTGTCGACAGAAGGTGTTATTGCCTGTAACATTGCGTCCAGACTACGGAGTTCTGTCGACAAAGCAACTTGCTTTGTCGACAGAACTCAATGTGTCTGGACGCTCTTTGTCGACGGAAGTTTTGTCGACAGTATCTGTCGACAAAACTTCTGTCGACAAAACGCGGTAGTCTAGACGTACCCTTAGAAAGACATATAGGAAAAAAAGATGGGTATCAGGGAATTCCACTATGTAACTAGCACTATTGATTCAATCAGGCATTTTGTATTTCCCTAAACTTTCAAAGACTATGTATCATTTGTTGGGTTCAAAAGTATTTTAACTCTCCCTCCCCCCGGTGTTAGCAAGAAAGCTTTGTTGATTTCACCCCCTTCAAAAATGTTCAATCAAACCAAAGATTATAATGAAGTAATTTTCAGTTTTCATAACCAATTACAGATTACTACTGTAATAGTCTGAGATGACTACAACCACAAACTCTAAATCTGAACGCTCCTCTACCTTACTATTCAGAATCCAGATTTGGTTCTAAATTTTCTCATCTCTTAAAAGTAAGGAATTCATTCCAGTGTCCAGAAATCACATTTTAGGGCATCACCAATTGTCATTTTAGGTATCCAGTTAGGAAATCAGCTGCTATTGCCTACTTTTCTGTTCATAACTATGACCTTTAAAGGTAAGAATTCTTAGCTGTTTTCTTTCCCTAGAGAGCAGTTTCTTACATGAGCAGTGTCACTGAAGTCAGTAGAACTATTTTACACTAGTGACTATTCACACAGAGGCTCATAATCTAGTTTAATATTAACTCTCAAGGTGCAATGAGGAGTGCTGGAAAAAATACATTATGTATAAACCAATCCAGGACTGTACTTAAATCTAACTTACAGGTAAAAGTATATTAATTCCTTGAGCTGTCTAGATCTGCCTACAATAAAATAAAACTCCTAACATATCCTATGCTATATACACAATGTTACCTTGGATCAGTCTTCAGAGTTCTTTTGTGCTTTGGTTGTTCCAAGATCTTTTTGATGAACACTAAGGGCATTTCTCCTGGGCATTAATTAATAGCAATTGTGACATACCAGAGTACAATCCAGACCAATGAGTAGTTATGTTACCCCTGCCCTTTAACCTGGGGTGCCCTTTACACTGTTTCACTGTGTCTGTAACACCTTTCCCCATGTCTCAGAATTTTCCCCAGAAACTTATGTCCTGTACTGCCCAGCCCTCTTCTGGACAATACAAATATTTTAAGAGTGTTATTCATTTCATTAAATAACATGCCAGTTTATTATTTCAAATAGATACTTTGACATTTCAATTTAAATACACCGTATTAAATAAAACAGTAAAACAAATGTATTAGAGAGAGAGAGAGAGAGAGATTTTAAGTGAGTACAAGTAATGAGGCATAAAAGTCAGAAATGCTTATAAGAAAAATAAAGATAAGTCTTTTACTAACTCCTAACTTAACAAATGATATTCGAGTCAAGCAAAGTTTCATGCCACACGCTGTAGCAAATTACTGATCAAACTCTCATATCATTACCCTTCCCTCAGAGTTGAACACCTGCTTCCTTTGTTTCTTTAGGTGCAGTGAATGAGAGAAGGATATAGGCCCTTCCTTTTTGTCATTATGAAAAATATGTCCAAGTGAGAACCAGTCTATGTGGAAGGATATTCCCTACTGTTTTTTTATCTGATTGAACTTCCTTTGTCCTCCTTTCCTCTTTGATGACTCTGTGTACTGTGTAAATGCAAATTAAGGCAAGCACACATTTCTTTGTTCAGAACAGACCTATTTGCCAACTTCAGTATGGGCAGAGCTGTGGGGTTTGGAACATGTGTTAACACATCATGAAGGGAATCGTATAATTTTACATATAATATGGTCACAGATATTTTACAAGGACAGTCCTGGCATATTTTGTGCAAATATTTTTGCATTAGTGTGTATAATGTGAATAGAGGGGTGTATTCTCTGGCAACAATATTCTTAAAGACTTTGCCGTGTTTTTTAAAGTCATGCTTTGAATTGCCAACTTTGCAGAACTACACTCCCCATAATTACATTAATACTACAGTGCCCAACAATCCTGATTTGTTAGGACTGTAAAAAATCTTGATGCTAATAATTGTAAACCCAAAGAGGAATGGCCCATAAAAGAAAACACTTAGCAGGCTTTGAAGAAGATCCAGCAATCTCTCTTGGAAAGCATGGTATAGCCATATGTTACTGAATAAAATATGTATGGGCAAGGATGGGAAGTTGTGTACAATGGGCTATGTGAAGTCGAAGAAATAAAACCAGGGATGTATATGGACCAGTATGTCTGCCCTATACTACAGTTTTCCATGCAGAAAATATCGCCTCCCCCGGAAAAAAAGAAAAGAAAAAAGAAAAAGAAAAAAAAATCCTTCAGTTTTTTCTGCTTTAGTTTTGTGTATAAACTCTCAGAAGAATGAAGTGAGGGGGAGAAAATTGACTGTGTAGTGACTGAAACTTTGTAGTAATATATGGCTGTTAATCCTGCATATAGAAATGACACAGTCTACTTCGAGATGGTATTTAGATGACATGTGACCTTGAAGAACTAAAACCAGCCCACAAAACAAAATCTTCCAAACCCCATCACAATTTAATTAAAATGATCAAAGCATAAACAAATTATAAATTCTGCTCATGAGACTAAACTGAATCCAAGTTAACCAAAACAGTAGTAGCATAGAAGGACTAATGTGAACTGTGAAAAATCTAGGAAAGTGTTGTGGTGATAAATAAGATACGTCAAAAACTCATGGATGTAGCATAGAAATATGAGTTACTAAGATGAATAATCAAAACGCAAAGCCACTGATTAAAGTGAAATACTTCAATGTAATTGACATCTACACCAGATAACACACCAGAAAAGCACACTCATTGCTACAAAAGAAATGAATGTCAAGACAATCAACTAAGCATAAACTTGTGATTCAGGAGCAATGCACTGTAATCATTTTCAGGTAGCATGAAGATTAAACTTTACAGAAAAAAAAATTACACCAAATAGTTTCTGATTTGAGTTGAAATGATCAAATTAATTTTTACACATGGCACCAGGCCATTCAGACCTGAGGTGAATCTCCAAAATTTGGAGGGGGGGGGAGTATAAAATCAAATCTATCAATCTATTGCCTCTTGAGTGCTCATATTCCCATGAAGGTGAAGGGAAATGAGAGTTGGTAGCTCTATTAGTGGAGTGGTGGAGTCAGTGTTCCTTTAGTTGATTCAGCTTTTCTAAGAGTGGTACTTTGGTTTACGGTTGGCATATTGTCTAAAGCTAACCCCTTTTTAATGCAGCTTTATTTAGTTTATTCATTTCGTGAAGTTAATGTTTTTGAAAATGTTTGGTTGCCATCAATAAGGATATATCTACACTACCCCGCTAGTTCGAACTAGCGGGGTAATGTAGGCATACCACACTTGCAAATGAAGCCCGGGATTTGAATTTCCCGGGCTTCATTTGCATAAACTAGGCGCCGCCATTTTTAAATCCCTGCTCGTTCGAACCCCGTGCCGCGCGGCTACACGCGGCACGAACTAGGTAGGCTTCCTCATTCCTACCGTTACTCCTCGTGGAATGAGTGCTCTCGATAGGAGGTTCGTGGTCTCTTTGGTTCCTTCGTGTCAAGATGTCTTGCTCTGAAGGGTCAGGTGAAAAGTTCTTGTCTTCTAGTTATGATGAGCAGGATCTCTGGGTCTATCCTGCTTCCTTCCTCCCAAACAGATGTTTGCAAAAGCTCATTTTATAATAAAGCAAGACTTGGTTGCTTAAACCTTTCATTGCCATGTATTATCCTAGCCAGACATACTTCCCTATTCTATCAGTCCCTCATACTCTGCCTCTTGTACTTAATTTTATTTATTCGGACCCTAATCCACACCATTATTTTAAGCTGTTTACTGCCTTTGTGGCTAGCAGTTTTGAGAAATACAAAGTGTGCCAGTCATGTCTCCCCCATTCCTGCAAGCCGTAGCATAATAATTCTGGAAATTTTAGCCACGCCTGTTATCGTGATCACACTTAGCAGTTTCGACATTTTGTTAGCAATTTACAATCAAGCCTTACCCAATAACTGAGAGCAAGAAGTTACATTTCCACATACTTGATTTACCCTGAGGCCCGCCTTCATGCTTGCCTGCACCAGACTTTAATAGGGCCTGGACTTTTTAGCCAGACTTGTCAAGCCAAGGAAGGTTACGCAGGCTCCTCCACAAAGTCACATATGGCCAGGTTTTCAAAAAGCCTCATTGCCAGATTTTTCAAATGTGTGGCACCGTTGAAGGGCCAGATCTTCCACAGTGCTCAACTCCTATCCATTTTCATTGTGACAGGTAGGGACAGATTTTAAAAATGGCTTAGCCCTCCAAGTGCAGACCTCTTTCAGAAATCCAGATCCCTCTAAATGCGAGCACCTGAAAATCTGGCATAGAGGATCAAATGCCTTTGTTGTTCTGCTGCTTTATGAAGCATAAGCTGTTTTGAACATAGGGATTATATTGCACATTTGTAACATACTTGTTATTAGTGACTATGTTGCTTTGAGTTGCTCTGAGTTATTGCAAAATGTCTGACTACCACATCCTGGATTTGTGACCCTTTCCCTGCTTATGCATTAGTTCATTAGGATACACAGCACGTCCATCCTTTTTTCTTTAGTATCAAATGAATGAAACAATGCTATAATTGCTCACGGAACAGTAAGACGTGATTTCCCCAGCTATTTAGCAGCTTCCAATTAGTCTCTTTGGGTTTTTGAACGTTCTGCCACAACATGTTATCCCCTCCATTGAGACAGACACCTCTCTTGGGGGTCTTGGGACAGCATCAGTTTCCTGTGGTCATGCAGTGTGTTTCCTGGATATTCAACCTGGGTATCTGATGTCTAAGTCCACATCCTCGGTCATCTCAACAGGCTATGTCATTTTAGTATGTGTTGCTGTGGCTGCCCAGATGTGCCTGCTTTCATATGTTGGTAGTTTTACTGGTAAGTCCTGCCCTGTGTGTGGAGGTAGTTCCTCTGAGATGCTTGCCACTCATCCTGGTAAGAGATGCTTATGGTTCCATCTCAACAAAAATCCTTGTTTTATTTTGATCTCCAGCTTAATCACCTCAGTCTTATCTCCCCCAAAACTATTATTCTAAATGTTAACAGCTACTACAGGATGCAGTTATCTCAGGCACACTGAGGTTTGGTCACAATGGAATTATTTTATACTTTTATATCTTTCTCTTTCCCTCTGCGCTCATTTGTGCATGCATTCCTGAACTGCACCTTGTTTCTTCTTCAGACGAGGATACTTAGGCCTTATTAGTTTTGCAGGTGACTTACCACTTACTAATGGTACTGCTCTGTGATTGTCAGGCAGCAAGAGGCTCTTTCATTGAATTACAGAATCATAGACTACTAGTACTGGAAAGGACCTTGAGAGGTCATCGAATCCAGTCCCTTTCCCTCCTGGCAGGACCCTGTATTGTCTAGACCATCCCGGATAGACATTTATCTAACTTACTCTTAAGTATCTCCAGAGATGGAGATTCCACAACCTCCCTAGGCAATTTATTCCAGTGTTTAACCACCCTGACAGTTAGGAACTTTTTCCTAATGTCCAACCTAAACCTCCCGTGCTGCAGTTTAAGCACATTGCTTCTTGTCCTACCCTCAGAGGCCAGGAAGAACAAATGTTGTTGTTTTTTTTAACAGCCACCTTAAAATTTTTATGCTATATTTTGCAAGTTTATTATCCACATTGCACAGCTGTTTACTGTATCAGTAAGATTTCTTTCCTGCCTGGCCAATAGGATGCTTCTCGTATCCCTCTTTTACACTTCTCTGTACCCAAGTATCCTTTATAAAAGGCCTTCAACATTTTTTTTTTAGTTCAAGTGGATTTTAACTTATGAGAAGGACATTATCAACCATAGACCACTTATGTGTGAAAGGAACATACTGTTTAAGCATGAATTGTTTTTTTTTCCTTCCAAAGAGTAGAGCATGAATCATGAACAGTAGCATCTCATCCTTCATTATAGTACTCCTTAGCTGTGCTGCATGTGAAGTGAATAAATATTTTGTCAGGTTGATGTGAAGATCTCTTGGATTCAGTTTCTAGATCCATAGTTGTCTGAAAATCATCCCTGATCCTGAATAGCATCTCTGCCACGATTAAATGATTTTCCAGAGTGAAAACGATAATATAGTCCTAATTTACAAGCTTCATTAGATGACTTTGAATTCTAAGCAGTTCCTTACACTGGTCCTTTTGAAATGGGTGCCAACAGTGTATAATCTGTTTCAATTACAAAAACTATTCTATAAATGTAGTTGTAAAAATAATACGGCCAAATACAATTCCTAATACTTCCTTTTCAATCTCTTGAAACATGTGATCTGTATTTGTAAAAGCTCTCAATGCACATGCTGTAGGACTGCAGTGATAGCCTTTCTTTGGGAGTAGCAATGCACCTTAGCAGCATCTCTTGATATCTCTGTAAGGCATGAGATGTCAAAATATTGTAGCACATAAGTAATCTTTTCAGTTTGTCATATTCACTTTCATGCTCTCTAGTCCAGTTCCTTTCCACACCATCAAGTAATAGTTTTTCTCATTTTATTTGTTCAGTTTTTGGTTTTGTCTATGAATTTGCTGAGTGAGTCACTATACCTATTATCTTTTGTTAGTCCTTTTGATTTGTGCTTGGCATCCTAAGGATGGATTATACTTTTGCTGGGTCTGGGCTAAGACTATCTTCTGCTAGGATTTACCCCAAATAGAGAAGTTCTGTGATTCACTTTTGTGTGACCCACTGGAATAATCTCTGGCCATCTGAAGAACTTTTGGCAGACAAAAAGTCTGGTTTCTGTTCTCTAGGTGCCCCAGATGAGGATACCATGTATATACACTTTGACACTTTCAGTGGCATCCAAGGGTTACAGGGTTCTTTGGAATACTTCAGGTGAAGAGGAAATGCTAAAAGGTTTTAACAGGCTGCTGACAAGGGGAGGGCACAGGGGGCAACTGCCCAGGGCCCAGCAGTGCAAAAGGGCCTGGGTCTCCCAGCCATGGCCTTTGCTGCTGAGGCAGCAGCAGTGGCCAAAGCCAAGACCCTTCAAATCCCCACCAGAGCCATGAATGGCGCACTCCAGGCGGCACACTTCAGATAACACAAAGGGCTATAGGTGGTATGGTGCAGACTGGGTGATACTGAGGGTTGGCTGCCCCCAACTCATGCCTTCTGCCCAAAGCCCTGCCCCTTCCTGTCGGCCTCCTGGGTTTGAAGCCGTATCTACTGAAAAGAGTGTTAAAGGTGCACAGCTGTGAGATCTCAGAGTGTAAGAACATTTGCCAAATCCCATTAGTTGCATCTAGAATGGCCAAAAAATGGGTGCCTGCTGTCTCTTCCAAGATATAAAGTCTGATGGGTAAGTGAAAATGCTCCCTTAATATTTTAGTGTTTCTTGGTACTGAGACACAAACACTCCGATCCAGATCTCTTTTGTACAATCACCAGTGAACAAACCGAAGCTGTAGGTTCCTCAACTCTTTCTATTACTGCCGTGGCTCAAAGACATTGCAGTTCTTGCTAGAGTCTTCCTCTCGGGGTGACAGGTACCTTCCTGACTATGTGAATAACAAGGTTTGCATCCTTCTTCAAAGTAATTTCATGCATGACTGGCAGTTTTCCCAAACCTTTGAACACAGCTGTGTCTCTCTGTACTCAGATTTTCATACCTTAAGCTAGCAGTCTAATACAGAACTTAACTTGTCTCATCAGTCCCCATTGTTGACATGGTTCCAGGCCTAATTTAGGTGTTCTGTCTCCTGTAATAATAACAAAGGTGTGATTAGTCTTTTCTTTCTTATGCGACTGCCCATCACTGGAGTAGGGAGTCCAATGTACACTGTCCGGGTGTTTGCCTCATTCTCCAGTGGGAGCTTTCCTTTCAAAGTTTTCCATAGCATCAGCTGCTGTACCTATTCCATATGGGTATGTCTACACTACAGCACTAATTCGAACTAACTAAGCTCATTCGAATTAGCGCATCTAGACTTAAAAACTAGTTCGAATTAGTATTTTGCTAATTCGAACTAGCATGTCCACACTGAGTGGACCCTGAACCAGGGTTAAGGATGGCCGAAAGCAGTGCCGGCAGGGCTTCAGATTAGGACTTAGAGCATGGAGCTGCTGCCTCAGGCTAGCCGAGGGCTGTGCTTAAAGGGACCCGACCCCCACCCCGGACAGACAGTTCTCAGGGGTTCCCTGCTTGCAAAGCAGTCCTGGCTTGGAGTGCCCCGAGTGCCCACACTCGGCACATCACAGCACTCGGCCATCAGCCCAGCTGCACTTGCCGCAGGCTGCCATCTGGAGGGGGGGTCAGGAGAGTTTCCACCCTGAGAAGCCTGCAGAGCCAGCCCAGTCCTCCCCATCGGGGGCTCGTACACCATTCCTCCTTCACCTCCTTCCACTTACCCCTCCCTAGCCCCCCTTCCTGATGTACAAAATAAAGGACACGTGTGTTCAAAAATAGAAACTCTCTTTATTGAACAAAACTCGGGGAGACTGGGAAAAGGAGGTGGGAGAGGGGAAGAGAGAGGCTGGGAGAGGGGAGGGCAACTAAAACGATCAGGGGTTTGGAACAGGTCCCATATGAAGAGAGGCTAAAGAGTCTGGGACTTCTCAGCTTAGAAAAGAGGAGACTGAGGGGGGATATGATAGAGGTCTATAAAAGCATGAGTGGTGTGGAGAGGGTGCATAAAGAAAAGTTCTTCATTAGTTCCCATAATAGAAGGACAAAAGGACACCAAATGAAATGAATGGGTAGCAGGCTTCAAACTAGTAACAGAAAGTTGTTCTTCACAAAGCAAAGAGTCAATCTGTGGAACTCCTTGCTGCAGGAGGCTGTGAAGGCTAGAACTAGAACAGAGTTTAAAGAGAAGTGAGATAAAGTCATGGAGGTTGGGTCCATGGAGTGGTATTAGCCAGGGGGTAGGAATGGTGTCCCTGGCCTCTGTCTGTGGAAGGCTGGAGATGGATGATACGAGACAAATGGCTTGGTTATTGTCTTCGGTCCATCCCCTCCAGGGTACCTAGTGTTGGCCGCTGTTGACAGACAGGCTACTGGGCTAGATGGACCTTTGGTCTGACCCAGTACGGCCATTCTAAGCTCAGGGTCGGGGGTCTCAGTGGACCACCTTGATTTTCATGCCAACCTGCTCCTGGGTGGCCAGGCTGGCAGCTATCCTGCCCTAGAAGGCCACTTTCCTGTGCCTAGTGCGGAGGTTGTGGATGAGGTCCACGATGTCAGCACTAGACCAGGTGGGCGCCCGCCTCTTGCGGACCTGGGCAGGCTCCCGGGAGCCGCCAGCCTGGTCCCGGGAAGAGGCGGAGGGCTGGGTGTCAGCGGGTGTCCGGCTCAAGCCGTGCCAGGTGCAGGGTCTGCTGGCTGGGTGCTGGCAGGCTTGCACCTGGCACGGGCACCGTAGCCAGCCCGTGCCCCTTTAAGGGATCCGGGGCCGGGAGGGGGGCAGAAGAGTTTCCCTGGTGGTGCCCAGAGTGGCCACCAGGGAAAGCTGGGGAGGGCTAGCCTCCCACTAGTATGAATTAAGTGGCTACACAGCCCATAATTCAAACTAGTTAATTCGAACTAGGCGTTAGTCCTCGTAGAATGAGGTTTACCTAGTTCGAATTAAGCACTCCGCTAGTTTGAATTAAGTTCGAACTAGTGGTTTGTATGTGTAGCGCCTATCAAAGTTAATTCAAACTAATGGCTGTTAGTTCACATTAACTTTGTAGTGTAGACATACCCTATGTGATTTGTGAGCCATTTAAGAGCGATCAGTCAATTCTTGTCTATTGGCAGTCTTTGCTTCATGGCATACACTGCTTTCTCACTGGAGCTATCACCATATTCCTGCATTGCATCCCTGGTTTTCTGTGGTCATCATTGGTTAGCAAAATGGTGGGTTCCATACTTCCCCATATTTTATTTGGGTTGGCCCTGCCATAGATTTTTTTTCTTTTCCTTATATTGACTGTTGTCAGTATAATGCATTTTTGTGTGTGTTTTCTTCTTGTCTTCCTAGACAGTGATTTCTTGCTGGGTTCAACAACGTGTCCGTACATGGACACAAGTCTCCTTGATAAACATCGAATGATGGAATGACATATCGCCTCCCACCGCCAGTGTCAGTCACTAACCACAGTAATTTTGTCAAGTGTCCATTGCACAATGTAGTGTTGCTGACCTGCTTCTTGCACAGTCTCACTGTTATCCTTTTTGCTTAAAGCCTGCATTTGCAGTTTTGTCTGCTCAGCTGCTTTGCAAAGTTTATGGCTTTTTTTCCAAAGTTAAATCACAGTAGATGCTCCTGCATCTTTGCATCATTGTTGCCTACCAGCCTATCACTAATCAAGGAATCTCTTAGGCACTGAAAATTGAAGGATTGGCACTTATGCTTCAAGTCTATTATGTAATTGTCAGTGTCTTTTGTTTTCCTTTTCTGTGGAGTGAGTCTTTCATACGTTTTGATCTTTCTAGGAGTGCAGTGAGTCTCCTAGATTCTTCCAGGATTCCTCCATGTTCCTTACTAATTTGAGTGCTAGTATTGCTCATTATAATTTGTCTGTGTTGCAGAGGAGTTTGATTTCTGGAGCAGGGAAGGGTGTTCCTCTGATCTGTTATTTGATGTAATGCAGGGGTGGGCAATAATTTCTGATGGGAGCCACTCCAATAATTTGGTAAGTGGTTAAGGGCTGTACTCTTCCATGGTATTATTGGATGAGGTGCGGGGTCTGGGATGTAGGTTGGGTGCAGAAGGGAGCTTGGAGTAAGGGACTGGGATGCAGGAGGATGTATGGGATCTGGGAGGGAGTTTGGGTGAAGGAGAGGGCTGTGACTTGGGGCAGGGGACTGGGGTGGAGGAGGGGCTGCAGGGTCTGGGAGGTGATTATGATTTGGAGGAGCAGTGTAGGAAGGGGTGCAGGGCCTGGGAGGAGATTGTGACATGGAGCAGGAGTACAGGAGGGGGTGAAGGGAGTGGAGGGTAGAGAATTGGGGTGCAAAGTCTGGGAGAGGTTTGTGACCTGGAGGAGGGGTGTAGGAGAAAGTGCAGGGTCTGGGAAGGGTTATGGATGGGGATGTGGGAGGGGAGTTCAGGGTTGGAGGAGAAAGGGGCTGAGGTGCCAGAAGCAGCTTTTGTTTGGGAAACACTTATTTGGGCAGCTCCTGGCCAGCAGCTCAGCCTCGTTCCTCAACCAGGGTCTCTGTACCGGCTGCAGGAGCCCTGTGTGGCTGATTCTGAACACTGTGATCCCAGACAGGGGAGAGGTACTTTGTGGGCTTCCTGCCTTGCAAATGGGCAATTCCTATTGGCCGGAAAACAGCCAATGGTAGCTGCAAGATTTTGCTGGGGGCGGGGACAGTGTGCAAAGCCTTTCCCTCATCCCCTGGGCTCGCACCATTCAAAGAGCTGCTCTGAGTGTAGAGTGGGGGTGGATCAGTCAGGAAGCATGGTGAAGGCTTCTGTGGGATGGATCTGGTAGCATGGAGGGTTGGATCTAGCCCGTGGGCCATATTTTGCCCACCACAATATAATGGCAGCTTGAATAAATCCTCCTCTTTATGTGCTGACTTGAGATGTTCTCCAAACAGTGCTTTCCTGTCAAGTAGGGATGTAAAATCTAATTTCAGATGCTAACCAGTTAAACTACATGTTTAACCAGTTAACCAACCCGTCGCATAGCAGGCAGGGGGCTGCTCTGCTTGGACCGGGCAGGGCTCACTACACTGCGGGTGGGGATGGGCTGCCCCATCTGAATCAACTTGCAGTGCCACAGATCGGGAAGCCACTCTGGTCAAGCCTGGCGCTGGCTAGCTGGTTACCCCAGAAAGCATGCCACTAAGATAATGCTCACCGGCTAACTGGTTAACAGATTAGTCCTTTGCATCCCAACCATCAAGTAGCACCCTACCATGGTACTTCTGGTACCATGTGTTGTTCTGTTACTTCGTATACTGTTGTATACAAAGGAAATATAACTATTAATGGTAGCTGTGTTGCTGACCACTGCAATGTGTCTTGGCTCTGCGTTACTCAAGTTTTTATAAAATGTCTGACTACCACTTCCTGGGCTTGTGGCCCTTTCCCTGCATTTGTTCATTAGCACAAAGGGCACAACACCGTCTCACGTCTGCAGTTGTAGCATGAAATTCACAGAGGGCCAGTGTGAAGCCTGTACATCCCTCAAGCAATCAAAATAGGGTTTAAGTGGAACATGAGCACAGCCGTCCTCATGCGGATCTTCTGTGCATGGGAGACTGTCAACAGGAGGGAATCATGTACCATCAGCACCTGTCTAGATTCAATAAATCCAGCTTCAGAAACCACATAGGATGATATTTTCCACAAAGTTAAAAATATTCAGGCCTGCTTAATCTTGTATCCCACCCACACTGCGTTTCTTTTCACATTGAAGCCTGTACGAGAGAACAGAGACAGACATTTATGAGGTATATTTTCAGTGTAATTTTCAATACTTTGTTTTCAGACATAAAAATATTGTGTCAACCTCATCTCTGGACATTCTCTCTGACACAAAGGTACAACATAACCAAAGACCTCAACCATATAGCTGTCAACTCAACAATAAAAAAGGATGATGGCCAATATTTCTCAAACATTCTTCTAGGCTTCACAGAAAAAACTCCAGTGTATTTTTCTAGAGTCCTTTTATTTTCATACCAAAAATCAATATAATCAGATCAATGTATTCAACATGTAAAGGGATCAATTATGCCTTAGATATATGGCCATAGATCACCGAGGATCCCATATATGAGCAAATGCACATGTTTGCACAGGAACACATTTTCCAATGTGAGTAAATGAATTCAAGGCAAATATTTTAAATGGGTACAAAGTCTGATACAGTATATGCATAACAAAACATGTGTTGCTTAGGTACCTATGCCAAATGTTTTAGAAAAGCACAATATATAAAGTTAACTAATATAGACACAAATTACATGAAGAGTAATCAGACTAAAAAATATACAGTCTTTTCAGTCTACCCCAATATCCCAAATAAAATATAAGGAGATTTTCAAAGGCACAAATGGACGTTTTGTAGTTTCCAGACCTCTTATTTCAATATTGACAGTAAATAGGAACTGATCAGTTTTAATTATAATTTTTTTTTAATTTATCTTTTTCCAGTCACTCCAGTACCTGACTGTTTAGTTAATGTTTGTATAGTGCTTTGAAGAGATAAACAAGGTATATTTTTATCATTGTTACTTGTCTAACATAACAGCACCTATCATATCAAAACACAAATGACATAGTCAGCTTTCAACTAATATCTGTGGGTATGTCTACACTACAAAGTTAATTCGAACTAACAGCCATTAGTTTGAATTAACTTTAATAGGTGCTACACATGCAAACCGCTAGTTCAAACTTAATTCAAACTAGTGGAGCGCTTAATTAGAACTAGATAAACCTCATTGTAGGAGGACTAACGCCTAGTTCGAATTAAGTTGTTTGAATTAAGGGCTGTGTATCCACTTAATTCGAACTAGTGGGAGGCTAGCCCTTTCCAGCTTGCCCTGGTGGCCACTCTGGGCCAAACCAGGGAAACTCTTCTGCCCCCCTTCAGGCCCTGGAGCCCTTAAAGGGGCACAGTCTGGCTATGGAGCCCATGCCAGGTGCAAGCCTGGCGGCACCCAGCCAGCAGACCCTGCACCTGGCACGGCACGAGCCAGCCACCCGCTGCCACCCAGCCCTCCCCCTCTTCCCGGGACCAGGCTGGTGGCTCCCAGGAGCCTGCCCAGGGCTACAAGAGGCGGGCGCCCACCTGGTCTTGTGCGGAGATCGTGGACTTCATCCAGGTTTGGGGGGAGGCCACCAATGTCCACGATTTCCACACTACACACAGGAAAGTGGCTGTCTGCGGCAGGATAGCTGCCAGCCTGGCCACCAAAGGCCACGTGCGAACCCAGGAACAGGTTTGCATGAAAACCAAGTTGGTCTAGTGAGACCCCCCCGACCCTGAGTTTAGAACATAAGAACGTCCGTACGGGGTCAGACCAAAGGTCCATCTAGTCCAGTAGCCTGTCTGACTACAGCGGCCAACACAGGCTACCCCGCTGCGGGCCCCGCGCTTAAAAAAGCCCCGCGCTTGTGCCGTGGCAAAGGGGGAGGGGGGGCGCAGAGTTATGCAGCCCGGGGCCCCGCAAAACAGTCATTTGCCCCTGCCCGGAGGGGATTGACCGAAGACAATGACCAAGCCATTTGTCTCAGGCCATCCATCTCCAGCCATCCACAAACAGAGGCCAGGGACACCGTTCCTACCCCCTGGCTAATACCACTCCATGGACCCAACCTCCATGACTTTATCTCACTTCTCTTTAAACTCTGTTATAGTTCTTGCCTTCGCAGCCTTCTGTGGCAAGGAGTTCCGCAGGTTGACTATTTGCTTTGTGAAGAAGAACTTTCTGTTACTAGTTTGAAGCCTGCTACCCATTCATTTCATTTGGTGTCCTCTAGTCCTTCTATTATGGGAACTAATTAAGAACTTTTCTTTATGCACCCTCTCCATACCATTCATGCTTTTATAGACCTCTATCATTCCCCCCCTCAGTCTCCTATTTTCTAAACTGAAAAGGCCCAGTCACTTTAGCCTCTCCTCATATGCGACCTGTTCCAAACTCCTGATCATTTTAGTTGCCTTTTTCGGAACCCTTTCCAAGGCCAAAATATCTTTTCTGGGGTGAGGCGATCACATCTGTACACAAAACTGAAGATGTGGGTGTACCATAGTTTGATACTTCCCCTCCTCCTTCTTCCCCTGGCTTCCCCCTTCCAGCTCCCTCCTCCCAGGTTTCCCCCTCCCCTCTCCCACCTCTTTTTCCCAGTCTCCCCAGAGGTTAATCGCCCCCCACCTCCAGTTTTGTTAAATAAAGAGAGCTTCTATTTTTGAACACATGTGTCCTTTATTTTTTACATCAGGAAGGGGGGAGCTAGATAGTGCTGTAGTGTAGACATACCCTATGGGAGCTTCTTTTATGGGGCGAGATCATGATATGGCCTTTAATGTTCAATGTTTTTTTTCTGAAGCAATTTCTTGTTTCTGTTCAACAGCATATGGAAGCTGTGACTTTCATAAACCAATGTATTTGCAAAAGTAGAAGTGAAGCAAAATAATGCATGAACAGCTATAGAAACAATAGCATATTTAATATGTGATTACAGTTTTGCCACAGAAACTAATAAAAAAATTATCCATATGTACCACCCAGAACTATTTGGAGAAACCATAGTAGTTAAAAAATGTTGTCACAACACACTCTGCATTCAGTAAGGTATAAAAATTGTCATCTAAAATTATGCTTAATATAGCCCTTAATGATAGATAACTAAGCATACCTCTAGACTACAAGCCTCTTTCGAAAGAGGTTCTTTCGAAAGAGATCATCTAGACAGCAACCAGTATTTTTGAAAAAGAGAGACACTTTTTCAAAAGAGAGCCCCCAGGCAGTCTGGATGCTCTCTTTCAAAAAAGCGCTGTTTGCATTCAATAATGCCTTTTTTCGAAAGAGCACTTTCGAAAAAAGGCAGTATTTCTTGTAAAATGAGGGTTTCTGCAGTCCAAAAAACTGCCACGTTCTTTCGATTTAATTTCGAAAGAAAGCGGCAGCAGTCTAGACACAGGTGAAGTTTTTTCGAAAAAAGGCTACTTTTTTTGAAAAAACCCTGTAGTCTAGGCACACCCTAAGTGCTTAGCACTTTTGAAAATTAGACTGGTTATTTAAGCATTTAAATAAAGCCTCATCTTTCTAAAAAAAATTTTTGACTGTTTAGGTACAATCCATATATTTTTTTAAAAAAGACTTCAGAAATGAACTGTTTTGTCGTACTCAAATAAGTACCATCATTTTAATTATTTGCTTCATCTTAGAAGTAGAAATGGGCTTTATTGCTTTTGCATCTCTAACTTAAATTCTTCTATTTTCCCCTGGCAAACATTTCTTGCATTGGTACGTATCTAAGCAAGCTGCTAACATTTTATTCATGTGTCGGTTACCTCAGGAACTGATTGTTATAAATCCCTTTTAATGGCCTTTTTCACAAGGCTATTTCTAGATTGCAGTGCACCCACAGTCCAGCAACTTCTTTTCTATCCCTTTTGGGCTGCAAGTGATAGATTTACCTTTCTTTGATCAGGTCTTCATTGACTCCCCAGTGTTAACTGTGACAGTCATGTATTTTATATTAATGATGATGATGGCTGATCACTCATTGCCGAGTATCATCATCTTCCATGGGAGTTGCGCACCCTCGGGTGGATGATAAGGCCAGTCCTTGAACCACAAGTTCTATTACAGTCCTTGACAGATAGAGGATCTCCAACTGTTGTGGTGTCTGTGCCATTGGTTTCAAGCTCTCTATCTGCTGCATCCTTCATCTGCCTTCACAACCACTGGAACATTACACAACAGTTTTAACTCCCTTTTGCAGTTACCCTCTGTCTGCTTTGCTGTTGAGGACATCTTGGATCACACTTTGCCTGAAACCTCACCCTTGACCATTCTGCCATGGGTGACCCTAAGGGAGTACATGGCTGCAGGTAGTTTCACTCTTGGGGGTGAGGGGTGATTGGAACATGCAAGCCTCTCCACCACTAAAAGATGATGATCCATGGAAAGAATCGTATATATTATTATCATCATCAAACAGAGTCTGTCTTTGTGTGTGAGTGTTTGTGTGTGTGTGTGTGCGCGCGCGTGCACACACATATGCATGTGTGTGCATGTGCATCATGTAGTATATAATGATGTTATTAAGTATGATCACACAATCTGGAACAACTTGTTCCTATAAAACATGTCCTATTGTGTACAACTAATAAGAGGAAAAATATTTTTCTGATGCTTTTTAATATTCTAATCACAGTGGCTTTGACTTTTCAGGGACCAATTTAAATCTCACTATCTGGCACATCTCTATTTAAAATGAAAGTTGGCAGGTGCAAATGTGTGTAACATTTTGGGCTGCAGTAGATTGAGAGTGCATGACCAGATTCAAGATTCATAAAAACTAAAGAAACTTAAATTTGAATTCAATGTAACTAAGCTTGGGAGCTGAATAGAATAGGTTGCTATATTAGTGAATAGTAGGTCAATTAGTTGATATATTTATGCATGATTTGACATTTGTACAAACATTCCCCTAACATATGTTAAAAGGATATAGATTAGTGAATCTCAATCAGAGGTACATGTACCCCTGTGTGTATGCAGAGGTCTTCCAGGGAATACTTCAACTCTTCAAGACGTTTGTCTAGTTTTACAACAGAAACATAAAAAGCACTTATAAAGTCTGGCCAAACCAAAATTTCATAGGGACAATAACTTGTATATATTGCATTATATACTGAATTGTAAGTAAAATATTTATATTCCAAAGGCTTATTTTATAACTATATGGTAAAAATGAGAAAATAAGCAATTTTTCAGTGGCATCGTGCTGTGACACTTTTGTATTTTTATGTCTGATTTTCTAAGCAAGCAGTTTTAAAGTGAGATCAAATTTTGAGGGTGTACAAGATAAATCAGACTCCTGAAAGAGGTATAGTTGTCTGGAAATGTTGAGAGCCATGGTTATAGATGTTTCAAAATAACATACATATTTTTCTGTGTCACTGAGTTACACTGTTAACATACCGTGGGATTTCAAGGCAGCAGGAACATGTACTTTAAGGTGAAATTCATCTATGAAGGGAAAAGCACTCTGCTTTGGGGCCATACATGGGATGGGGAAGAAAGAACCATGTAATGGATGCAGAAGGAGTTCCCACGATGGCTCACTATCAGCCATTGTGGAGGTCAGCAACTAGGCAGGCCAGGGAGTGATTCATGAAAAGGTCATTGTCCCCAAAACACTGCACAAGAGATAAGGAAAGAAAGAAAACTTTACTTTTGTTCATAGGCTACAGTGGCAGCTGCATGCTGCCCAGGACTGGATGAGTTTACATGACCTCCCAACCCTGGCCCACTGACGAGGGAAAATGGCACTTGTCCTATGCCCCAGAAATTAAAAGGGGCCCGGAGCTCCCTGCTGCCACTGCTACCCTGGGCACTTTAAATCACCGCTGGAGTGTCACGCATTCCCGGCAGTGCTCAGGGATGCCTGGGGACCCAGATGGCATGTTCCATGCAGTGCTGAGGTCTGGCTGTCTCAGATCCACCCCTTCTGCCCAAGTCCCTGCCCGTGGAAGGGGTGGGAGCTGACCCCCACCCCCAATATATCTTGCCCAGGGGCCTGCAGAGGTTGTCTGCTCCCTTGCCCAACCCACCAAGAGTTCACTTGTAAAAAGCCAGGGGTTTGGGAGATTTATGCAGGTGAAGTAATTTCATCGGTTGTGCGTCTGTGTATGAGTTTTCTTCCAGAATGTTACATTCCTTAATTCCCTGGTACTCATTTACAAACTCTTCCTTTTCCATGGAAACACAGCTGTTCTTTGCCCCTCTGGACGTTCGTCTTCACAAACTTACTGTTGAACATGTAGACACAATACATATAAGACTTACTATTGTTCTGCATTGTTCCTTGAGCTCCATAAGTGTAGGTGACAATCTGCAAACCTAGAAGTCCCTGCCCCAATGGAGCTTCCAGTCCAAGCAGCCACAGTTAATACAGGTGGTAGGCCAAAACCTTACATAAGGTAGGAAAGAGATTTTCAAACTGTAAGGAATGTTCCAAGCTTCAGTCCAGTGGGATGAGGGTTGTGCTTCTGCCCGGCAGGGCTCAGGTAGGGAGCAACACCTCCATCCCCTGATTCCCCTCCTTTTTTTCTGGGTGGACGGGGAGCAATCAAGAATTGCATCTCAAAGAGCAGGCTTAGATCCAAACATTTGAAAACTGCTGGGTGAGAAGGAAAGATATCTTTGTTTCATGATTGAGACATCACTATCTATTGCGTAGATCTTTGTTGAGAGGTGTACTGGAAGGAGTGAGCAAGAGAGGAAATTGTAGAAAGGAAAGAAGACAGTGGGGCTGATTTCCACAAAAGGGTTCAGGGATAATTCTAAGCAGAAAGAGAGTTATGGAAAAGTTTTAAAGACAGGAGTTGGGAAAGAGGTAAAATAGCACTTCTGATGATAATAAAATATGTGATCAAGTGAAATGTGACCCAGGTCCCAGGTGAGTTCAGCTCAGGAGAAGTGTTACCTGTTTATTGGAGGAGTTTTTCATTAGCTGACAAACTTTTTTTTTTTTCTGTCTCCTAGGCAAAGTCTGGTCATCTTTTAACTCTCAATGATGCTTCAAATCTTAGCCCTCTCCCATTAGGCCCCAGGAGTACAAAGAGCCTGTGTATTCCATAAAAAGAGTGTTGCGGGATTAAGATACCAGTTCCATTACCATCATCATAGTTAAGACATGGATCAGACTTTTGGCAAAGACTCAGCCTGTGCCCTAAACTATGTTGCAGCCTGTTAAACACAGTTAGATCCTGTCAACATTTTAAGTGTGTTTTCACTCTGGGGACAATTCTGTTATAAGCAGAAGTGGTTGTTGTGTTAATAGGGCTTGTTACTGTAAAAGTAATTGTTTGTGGCAAGAAGAACTATCGGTGATCAACCAAGGAGGCCAAACATTGCAATTTGAAGCTGACAACATGTTGCAATTTGAGATCACATCTCAGAGCGGTTCCACAAATGTGAAACCTCCCAGGATTAGAGTTGCTCCCCTTGTTAGTATAGAAATCTTTAAATGTTCTGAGGGGTTTTCAAATGCAGTACAAAATACTGCATGGAGACAGCTGCCAAAGGAAAACTATGCCTGCACGCTACTGATAATTGTCTGAATAAAACAAATTAGGAAAAAATGAGAATGAACATAGACATTAAAATATTCCTAAAATAATGATAATGTTTATTAATAGTAGTCCTCGCCGTCCCTAATCACTGTGGAAAGACTTTTGTTTCTTTTTTTTCACAAAAGGTTTTCTAAACTACAAAGGAAAACTTGGTAGCTGTAATGTAAAGAAGTGCCAGAATCTATAAACACATTCTAAATAGTCATGCCAAACATTCTTCTATATTTACATTCAGAACAGATTCCTCTTTCTTTTAATTCCTTTTAAAATGGTGCCAGACATTTTATTTTCTATATGGAAAGTTCTAATGGGGGGAGGGATGCACAATCCTGCAAACTTTTTTTTTTTACTAATTCAACGAGGAAAGAGAGCAGAATCAAGTCCATCATGAGGCGGAAAAAGATAAATGGCTTGCTATATGAGCTTGAGCAAGCCCTATCCATTTTCAGGGGATAATTCTCCTGGCTAGGTCAGACACAAGACAAGATGGGCGCATCTCAAAAGATTTTGGCAGTTCAGTTCAGAAAATTACCCTGAATCCATATGTTTATCTTTTTGACCTCTTGAAACCCTGAAACAGGGCTAGTAATCTCATGAGAACAGACTTACTTTTTTTTTTTAATCTAATTTGCTTGTACATTCTGATCACACCCCAAGTACTTCATTTTCTAGTGCTGTTCAGAAACTAGGAAGTCTATCGACATGCAGTATGGCCAGAAAGTTTTTCAGTCTTTATAGATTTTGTACCATTTCCATTTCAATTTGGGGATAAAATCCAGGAATTATACTCAGCTATCTTAGCCCATCTATTGACAGCTCTGTCTCGGGGTGCTGTGTTTCCGGGTCTATCAGCAGCTTGCCGTGTGACCTTGAACAAGTAATATCCACTTTACAGGAGTAATGAGAATCATAATTAATTAATGTCTGTGAAATGCATTGATTTGGATTAAGGCACTGTAAAGATATCACCACCAATAATACATATGATGAGTCATTATTCCGTATCCTCTGGTATTCCTGATGCACAGAGAGTGGAAGTCAAGTATGATAGGCAATGCTAGCATGAAGTATCCATTTAATCCCAGTAGCATTTAATGCATGTCCTAACCATGCTCTTTACTAAAACAGCATCAGGGCTTCACCAAACTATGTTGGTTTGCAATTGATACAAAAGGCAGAATACTTAACCCAGGGTTGGTGTAGAAGACTCTCATCCCAGCTACAGCCTTTTTTAGGTAGTGACACTCTGTTTCCCCTTAAGAAAGCCACTACGAGGTTGTGTGGCAGGGGGAACATAGAGCAAAGCGCAGGCAAGTTGGTCGGCCTGCAGGAGGGGAGCCGCATCCGCACAGCCTCAGCCAGGCACAACCCACCCTCCTCCGGGTGGGGGGAATGGAGAGTGCAGTACAGGTGAGTAAAAATAAACTAGCATACCCCGTGGACATGTATACCCCGAGGGGGGGGGGCGGGGTTTGTAAAAATGTGTACAACCCGCGCGTTATAGGCCCTAATTCATGGTAATTCCATTGTATTAAAGGAATCATTCATACAGCTTCAGTGGCCAAAAAATGGTTTAGCACAAGAAAATATCTGACCCATAATTTCCGGCTTGTTGTATTAACTGAAAGTATGAAAGATACTGAATCCTATAGAGAGAGGCAACAGCAATATAATTTTCCAAGCTTTGTTTTACACACAAATTACTAGGTATTTTGTAGGTTTTCTCCCATCAGTCCCAAGTTTACCTGGATGTGATTCTTCATCTTGTAAGAAAAATTATTGATGAGGATGAAACACATACGGCTCTTTTGCAAGAATATAAATGTTTGGCTGCATGTTGATCCCTTGTGTATTAGATATATGATACCGCTTTTCATTTTAGTTTCTTTTGCTTGGAAAATGAGTTGTGAGGACATTGAAATGAAGTCTGTTAGGGAGCAGTAACATCGCCTCCTCTCATGTTAGTTGAGAATGAAGATGCAAAGTATTACTCTGTTGCTAATAAGTACAATGGCAAAGTATTGTTGATTGCTAGTCTTAGGTACTTTCAAAGTTCTGTGTTCCCTGGAATTGTGATGGGATCACAAGCCATACTGTAATCCTTACCCAGTCATGGAAGTAAATGGGAGTGCTGAGAGAAAGCAAGGCCCAGGAAATGCTGGACTGAGAATCAAGAAATCTGGGTTAATTCCTGACTGTAATGCTGACTAACTGTGACCTTGGGGTACTTTCGAAATAACTTAGTCCGTGTCTACACTGCAGGCAGTTATTTCGAGATAATGTTGAAATACTGTCAAGCTGGAGGACTTCTTATTCCAACTCTTGTAACCCTCATTGTACGAGGACTAAGGGAAGTCAGAGGAAGAGTTCTCTATTTCTAAATAAGTACTGTGTAGATACTCCCAATTTCGAAATAAGCTACGTATTTGAAATAGCTCAATATGTGAAGCTTATTTCAAGTTAAGCCCTGCTGTGTAAATGCACCCTTGGAGAATATCTCTGCTGATTTACATTAATTCTTTTGGGCAGGCCTGTTGTCAGATTGAGAACTACAGGTTTGGATCCATAACTTGATCTCTTTAGAAGAAGTTCTAGTTGAATTCATTGCATGTTATAATGCAAAGTGTTGTCTGCTCTATTCCTGGTTTATTTAATATGGATAATTAAACATCATACTCCTTTTAGTCCCTACACATCCCTTGAACTGCTGGAAATAAAAGCAGTACTCCTAAACAGAGTATCTATGGCTATGTCATGGTCACTTTAACTTCTGACTTTCCTTCACCCATAAAGGGAATTATTTTACTTATTCTTTCCATTTTTTTTAAAAAAAGCTCACCATTTATAATAGTAACAATAATCACCAAGGGCACTTAATTTCAGTTAATAGCTATTTGGGTTCAGGTCCCTTGGCTTAGCCTCATGCCCTCATCTCCTCCAGCTTATCATTAACTGCCAAGAAATTCAATTGCCATTGGACATTATAGCTTAAATAAAGATCATTCAGCCATGCAGTCAATGGATGTGTCACTTCCTAGGAGGATGGAATGAAATGGGAAAAGGGGCATTTCAAACCTGGATAATTAATGATACCCTAAGTGCGGGGAATGATAGAATTGCCCTTTTCTGACAATATAAAGTGTAAATATTGTATCAGCAGAACAGTGCTGGCTAACATTATCTCACAGGCAAAGCAAGCTTTGCCTCGTACCCTGTTTTTAGTTGCTGAGGGCCAACCCTGCAATCAATACTTCGACCTTAGACTGACTACAAATAGGAGTTTTGCATTAGTCAGGGTTGCATGATTTTGTGTTTTATATAAGAAAAGAAAGGAAGGAAAAGACAGAAAAAATCAGTTTCACCTGCTCTGGACCTTTTGTGGGTGGAAGAGAATAGGGAATTTTGTGGCCAGGGAGCAGGACTGCTATACAGCACGTCCCAGCAGATACCCGTCCAGTCCATTTATTGTTGGAAGAGCAGCCAAAGTCATTCCATTGCATGCTGGAGTTTGGAGCTGCTGAATCTGCAATATCATAGATGCAGTGGCCTGTCTTCTGGCCCACCCTCACTGTTGTCTTTCATGCCAGCCTGAGTGGTTTCACTACTGCATTGCCATCCCCCTTGTATTGCTTGCATGCAGCTTGCTATGTGAGGGAAAGGGCTTTTGCTGGCACTCTGCATCATGGGCTAGATTGATAAAACATCTTAGGTATCTAACAGCCATGTTAGGTGCTGAAATCCCATGATCACAGCCCACTGGGATTCACAACACCCTTCCCCCCCCCCCCCACACACACACTTAGCTGCCTGTGGCCTCTGTAGGTTCCTTTAACCTCTCTGCCTTAATGTGTGCAACAGAATTTCCAGAAGGGTCTATGTTTCTGCCTCAAAACATGTATACTACCAACCCACAGCAGACATCTAGAAGCTAAGCCCCAGAGTGATTCAAGTATTGAGGAAAATAGGCAATCATCTGCCTATCTTGTCAATGGCACCTGGTCCAGTAAGGTAGCTTAGACCTCATTTTTCGGATCAGATCCCTACCAGTGAATTTACATATCGTGGTTTAGAGGTGGAGGGAGGATCTTGGCTGTTAGCTCAATAGTTAGGGCACTCGCCTATGATGAAAGACACCCCCAATTCAACTCCCCCGCTTCATCTGAGGACAAGAAGTGATTTGAACAAGGGTCTGTCTCCTTTCTGGGTTATGGGATATTCTCATGTGGCGCTCCCTTGGTCTCTCCTATTGAAGCTGTGAACACATAAGAAGGGCCCTATCAAATTCAAAGCAATGAAAAATGTATCGTGGACCATGAAATCTGGTCTTTTGTGTGCTTTTATCCTCTTCTATATTGATTTCACAGACAAGGCCAGCATTTCTCAGATTGGGGGTCTTGACCAAAAGGCATTTGCAGGGGCTTACAAGGTTATTTTAAGGGGATCACAGTATTGCCACCCTTACTTCTGAGCTATCTTGAGAGCTGGGCAGCTGGAGAGCCATGATTTTTGGCCAGAAGCTCATCTTGGAAGGCAGCACCCCACAAGCAACAGAATAGAAGGAACAGTGGCAATACCATACCATGCCATTCTTACCTCTGCACTGGCATAGGTGGTGACTTTGCCTTCAGAGCTGGGCTCTCAGCCAGCACCCACTGCTTTGCAGTTACCCTGCTTTGAAGGCTGCACCACTGCCAGCAGCAGCACAGAAGGGAGGGTAGCAGTACTTCCATTCCCATTCAATATCCTTGCAGCCTCCACAATTCCTTTAGGGCCAAAATCTCTCCAGTTACAACACCACGAAATTTCAAATTTAAATAGGTAAGATGATTAAACTTACAATGTTTTTAAATCCTACAGCTGTGACATCAATCAAAATGGGCTAGCCATTCAGAAGGGGCCCTACACGTAAAGAAAGAAACATGAGGGAATGAGATGTGAAAGACAGTGGAGCAAGAGACTGACTCTGTAGCCTGATAGTTAGCATTCCCCTGGGAAGCAAGGATCATGTCCCTCTGCTTCATTTTTTAATTGATCCACAGTTGAATAGCTTCAACAGGAGATATTGAAGGAGCCACATAAGACTAAACCAGAACTAATGGTTAGAGCGCTTATCTGCCATACAGTAGAACCCAGTTCCATTCCCTTCTCCCCCTTGGGTGTAGGGAGTCTTGAATCAGGGAGTCTCCCACATTCCAGGTGTGTTTCCTCACCACAGGGTTAAAAGTGCTGAAGGAGGTTTCTCTTCCTTTCCTCTACTCCACTTTTTGCTAAAGCAGCATAGAAGCCTCATGGCAAGAGACAGCTGAGAGCTGAGAATCCCAAGTAGAGCTAGGCATCTTCCAGCAGCTCAGGCTTGGGGGCATTACTCTGAGGGAGAGATGTAGCTTTTGGCATACCCCTCCATTTCGAATGTCCCAAGGGCTAGTTTAGTCCAAGAGCTGTGTAGTGTGTTGGCTTTAATGACTCCCATTCTAAAGCACCTATTTTTTCCACATTCATTGTATCAAGAGCCCAGTCTCTAAACTCAGGCTTTGTGAATCCCAGTGATTTTTCAAAGCGCTTAAAAATTGTTTGGCATTTCCACTGCTTTGTTCCTTGTGCAACTAGCCCCATGTGTAGATTTCACCCAAAAGCCTCAATCTGAGCAGTACTAGGGTGCCCTGTACTAGCTATTGAGGATACTCAGCATCTCTCAGGATTAAGCTCTTAACATGGAAGGAGATCCTTAAGTATTCCTGCAAAGGAAAGTTGTCTGCCAAAATGGCAGGCATGAGCGTGGTTCACAATAAATACTGTTTTTAATGAGTGAACCACAATATGATACAGTGCAGCTCAATCATTTGAACATTGTTTAATGCTGATGTAGTGAAGCATTTGTCAAGTACTGTGACAACTTGCACTTTGAAATGTATTTACCCATGACAGGATGCGCTGAGTCATTATTGCAAGGTTTAGAAAAGTTTTCTCATAAATTATGATAGAAAAAACCCCAAAACTTGTAAGTTATCACCTCAGTGCTTCAATTTGTCTCCTTATTTTTCTAGTGCTTTATTTTTATTTAGCAATAAAATATACAGATTTAGCATCATAAATCAAACCTAAGACACAACTGTTAAATAGTCCATATCATATTAATTAGGCACTGCAACAAGGCAAGCATTACAACCATTTATAATCGAGTACCACACAAGTTGCTAATCAATGAAAGAGGCAACTAATTAACAAGCTGGCAGTCAGCATCTTGAACAGAAGTTGGTGACTTTCAATTTTATTTAACTTTGCAGGTGCCAGGGAGTCTATGAAAGAATTTTTACTCTGCAAAGTATCTTAATTCCACCTTTCTTGATTTTGAAAATATTAAAGAGCATATCTGTTTTAAGGAAAACAGTGTGGCTTTAAAGCAGCTTATATCCACATTGCACATTTTATTAGAAAGAAAAACAAATCACCAGCAATTAAATTGTCCTATTTGAACTCTTCATGAAGTTGGGTTCAAGCACAACTTAAGTTAAAAAAAGCTTCACTTTAGCATCTGGATGGAGTTTACTATATATCATTTTAATTGGTCCTTTCCAGATGACTCCATAATAGAAAACATGATACCGAGTTAAGTCCATTGTTGTTATCATTATTTGTTAATAGCAGACAGTATGTCTAGTTTTGTACGAGATATTGACACACAAATTATCTGTGCACCCAGGAGTTTGCCCATGTATGCAGCGTGTAACATGGTCCAATAGTCTTTACCCTTCCCTTTTTAGTTTGGTGCCTGAGAATTTGATGTTTTCACTCTGTTTGTGGTTGTGGGTTCTTCTGCTGGAGATCTGAAGAGGGACTTGAAAGAAGGGAAGTTGATCATCAGCATAATGAGAGAATGAGTAAGTTCAAAATGTAGGGGGGAAGGCAAAAAGAAGAGTGAATGAAGGGCAGGGGGCGGTCAGATGCCCTGGTGGAGTGAAAGAGGATGTGACGTTTGAAAGATACTCAGATGTTGAAGAATTGCTTCAAGCCCCTTTCAGTGTCAAATAATTCTCTGTGAATGAAGGGAATTTTGTTCTAAAAAAGAGAGCCTTTGTTACTGGGATTAAAAAGCAAACATGCATGAAGATGACCATTCTGTTTGAGTTCAGCTGTCTTAATTAGGGCTGGTCATACTGTTACTATAGTTATACTATAGTTACTACTATACTGATACTATATTGTTAGCTTGGACTCTTAATTCTTATGGATTCATGATCTTGAGCACATAATGCAGACCCAATGCCTATAGTTTACCAGTGAAAATGTCTCCAGCATTAGTTTTGATTGTCACAAGCAGCATGGCACTTGCCAGAGACAGTAAGTAAAAATAGCTGTCATTATCATTGAAAACTCCTGGGTAGATTCAGAGATTCCAAGACTGGGAGGGATCATTATGATTCTTTAGTCTGGCTTCATGGATTACACAGGTCATTCTTGTTCTGAATAGCTAGCTGTGCACTGTAAGTGCCAAGCATTCCTTATGGGGCGGGAGAGGACTTCACGCGCTCCCTCTACCCTAAGGTCAATCAGGGGTTGGGAGCGGGGGTGCACGAAGTCTCTCACCCTCTGCCCCTGCCCTGTTCAAAACAGCTGGTGGTTCACTCTAGGCACCACACACCCCTGGTGTGGGAATAAGACTTCATGTAATCCCCTGCCCCCTAGGTCTCGACTGGCCTGGAAGTGGGGGAGTGGCAGGGCCATGGGCTGGATCCGGGCTGTCGAGGCTTTCTTGCCCACCCCTTGTTTAAAGCATCTGTAGATCTTCAGCAGGAATTTAACTTGGCTTGCTCTGGAACACGGAAATATCTTCAAGTATTTACTTACAAATGTATTTGAAATGGATGCATTGGGAACTCCGGAACCTCCAGAATGTCTATTGTTTTGAAGAGAGCTTCCTGTGGTTTTTTTTCTTGGACAGCAGTATCCTTTTACAATTTTCTTGCCAAAAATTGATCATTTGAGAGACGTTTGCAGTAGAGATTTGGATACACAGTATAGCCTACCTATTGGAATATAATTGTATCTAATGTTTGAAAAAATGTATAGACCTGAGACTAGAGCTTATGCACCAAAAGACACTATCTTGAATGTGCTAGCTCCCCACATAGGCTAATGGCAATGGGCCTCCTAAATGCTAACCACTGCTGGACATGTAACTCCCCTGGTGCTACATTAGCTCATATGTTTTAGGAGTATGCTGGTGTCAAAAAATTTCTGATATGTATTAGGTCACAGGATTGATTTGATATTGGTTGCTAAGTTGGAGCCTTTCCATTTTATTCTTGTATATATTCCTGATACCTGGAGATTGCCTGGCAACAGAGCAGCATGGTCCAAAATGCAGCTTTGGTCTAAAAATTAATCCTGCAAAAATGGAGAAGCTGAACCCCCACCAATTATGGATGCCTGGTTCAGTGATATGGCTGACCTTGTAGCTAGCAAATGATCGGCATTCCATAGAAAAGGAATGCCTAAAAAATGCAAAGTAATTTGGTTTGACCTTTTAGAGGTCTATAATGTACCTAGTCTGAAGATAGATTTGTTGCTTCCTCTTCCCTCCCTTTGCCCTAGCTCTTTATTTTGTGTGCTATGATCAACCAAGTGTTTGGAATATTTGTTATATCTGAAAAATTATAATTAGAAATCATTTGAAAAAGACAACCAGACGCACGTGCTTATATGTGCAATATCACCTTTTTATCTAGGGAGCTGTATTAGCAAACACTAGGAATAAGCAAGATTTAATTTTTTTGAAAATATGTGAATGAGTGGAAGAGGAGAACTTTAGGGGGCAAATTTCCGCTTTGTGAAAAAAAAATCCAAAATCCTCCCAGTTTGTTGCAACTGGGGTGAAAAACAAATGAACATGCACACATAGACCCCTAAATCTGACTACTCGTATAATAACATCCCCTTGCATGACAATAGAAAGTAGAAAGGTTTCTTATCTGTTTTCTCTGCCTTGGTTAGATTATCTATCGATGGATCGATCGATCTATCGTATTTCACCTCGCAGCCTGAAATGCACCAGTCTATCTTGTACAGACTGATGGATAAATAATTTCTATTAGTTAATTATCATTTCATGTCTGGTTTAGATGTAATAAGCCAGTAGATACCAGTCATCCATCTGCAGATGTAGATACCAGTCATCCATCTGCAGTTATCAAAATATGAATGGGGGGGAAAGGTCAAAGAGAATCTAAACACTAATGTGTGCAAACAAGCATGATGGATGTTAGTTTCCAAAAGTGCTCTTTCTTTTGTGCAACTTCTACATTATCAGCAAGAACAGAGGGATATGAATGATAAATCACAGAAGCTTTCCCTGGTGAAATGGCAACAATAGCAACAGCAACAATAACAAGGTCTTTGGGTTGCATCATGGGAACTGGGAGTAGAGAACAAAATGCAATAATATGTATCAGCACTGATGAAACATGAAATCACAGCACCCCAGCAACTGAACAAAAAACAGATTGCACTAGGAGCAAAGTTGAATAAGAAAATGCAAAACAAAACTATGTGTTATAAACCAGTACTTCAATCACATTCTGCTTCAAGTGTGAGATGAATTTTTGTCATTGCATTCTTGCTAGTGGTATGTACATATTTTAAAAAAAAAAAAAGAACTCTATGAAAATACTTCACTAGCTACACGGTTCTCCTCCTGGGGAAACGATGACAGAGAGAATGATCCATATGCCAGTCAAATCCATTAGTGCACTATCAGAAATTGGTCAGATACTGAAGATTGAATATAACCCTGTGCTGGGGATCAGTAAAGATTGCCTACGATGGCCCAATACTTGATGCTATGCCACCTTTACAGAAATGGAATAAAAGGACTACACTACTGTAGAATCTAGTACCTGCCCATAGGACTCTGGGATGAAAAATAGATTTTTTTTATTCTTCAGGGATATCAATACATGCACACCTACCTCTACTTAACATTTTCTGCTGACATAGAAAGACATAATAGCATTTCTATGACAAAGATGTTCTCACTGAAATGATCACTACAACCAAAAATAAGTGGTATTTTTGGTAATTTTTATAAGTTCTGAATCCTCATGAACCAAATGTAACAAACTACATTGCACAAACTTGGTTGAAAGCTCTATGTTTCAATTTATTCTGAGAATCATCAAAATCCGTGTGTGTGAGGAGGGTTGCTACTTTTGAAATAACCTTGCTGTGCATAAAATATACTTATAGCTTTTGATGCAATGTTAAAATCTGTCTCTCAGATGTTTGCAAGATTGATGTGTGAAAGGTTATTAGCCTTCTGTTAGGTCTTACACATTTGAGTCAGCAGCACAATTCACAGTTCATGGGTAAGGTGCTGTAGTTAAAAACTATCACACAGCCTTTCAACACATTTTTTTTTTAGCATTTCTTGTTGTGAGACCCAAATACAGATAAAAGCTCCCTCAAGCCCGTCACAATGGAATTTAGAGATTATCTGGAATCTTTAATTGCTTGCTTATAAAATTACTCTCTTTTTTTTTTTACTATAAAAGAGAGGGAGAGATGCACATGAACAAACACAGCAATTAATGAGCATTTGCAGAAATTAATAGAAGCTTGCAACATTGCTTTAAAAAATAGATGTTTTTTAATATTTATCAGTTGACAAAATGTGGCCCTACAATGGATGGGATTATTCACATGAATAAAGAGCTACACATGTTTAAAAGTTTGAAAGTTTGAAGAAATAGGATTATAAGGAATACATTTCAGACTGTTCATTTTGGGCTAAAACTTTAAAATAGAACAGTGAATACTTTTGCAATGAATAATTTTGCATTCTTACTGTTGACTGTATTACCTATGTATTAGAAATCCTCTGGTGATAGCCACAGTGTTATGGGACATTCAGCAGGGTGGTCCAGGATTCTGAGGTAGGGCAGAGCATTCTCTCTGATGCTTGGCTGGGTGGTTCTTGCTCACATGATCTCAGTCTAAAGGTGTATCTACACGGCAGGGCTAAAGCTGAAATAAGCTACTCAACTTGAGCTACGTCAATTGCGTAGCTTAAGTCGAAATAGCTTATTTCCACTTTTGGCTCTGTCTATACAGCAGGAAGTCCAGGGAAGAGCACTCTTCCTCCGACTTCCCTTACTCTTCATAAAATAAGAGTTACAGGAGTCGGAGTAAAAAGTCCTCCAGGCCAACATTATTTCAACATTATGTTGAAACAACTACTTGCTGTGTAGACGCAGGGTATATTATTTCAGAATAATATCAGTTTAGACATAGTCTAACTGATCACCATATGTGGAGGTGGGAATGAATTTTCTTCCAGATTAGATTTGCAGTCACTGGGGGGAGGTTGCCTTCCTCTGCCACCTGTGGATATAGGTGACACAGTTTCCAGTATTCCACTTAATCATTTCTTTGCCATTGTGAGAACCTCAGACGTTGTTGCACCATATCCTTCTTCTTCTCTGCCTGTGGCATGTAATAATTTAGTCTCCTGGGGCTGTAATACTTTGATCTCATTTCAGTTCTTGGCTTCAGTATGTGGGTACTGGGTAGGGTTGATGGTTTGTGAAGTCAGATGAGATGATCTGCTGGTTCCTTCAGACCTCAGACACTCTAACTCCTGCTCTAAATAAAAAATGAAAATAATTTAGAGAAATAAGATGTCTTCAGCCTCAGCCTCCTTTAGTGAAATCCCACAGCAAAGTAAGCAGGTATTTTTGTAATATTGTTACAAAAGAGAAAACAACATTCTGGGATGTATTGGCAGGAGTGCTGCAAGGAAGACACAAGAAGTAATTCTTCTGCTCTACTCTAATTAGACCTCTGCTGGAGCATTGTATCTAGTTCTGAGTGCCACATTTCAGGAAAGATGTGGACAAAATGGAAAAGGTCCACAAAAGAACAAAAGAACAAGTCTAGAAAACATGACTTATGAGGGAAGATAGAAATAACTGGGTTTGTTTACTCTGGAAAAGAAGACTGAGAGGGGACATTAATAACAGTTTTTAAGTATTTAAAAGGTTATTACAAGGATGAAGGAGAAAAAATATTCTCTTTAACATCTGAGTATAGTACAGTTAGCAATGGGTTCAAATGGCACCAAAGGGAGTTTTAGGTTGGACATTAGGAAAAAAGTTCCTAACTGTCAGGGTGATTAAGCACTGGAATAAATTGCCTAAGAAAGCTGTGGAATCTCCATCCATTGGAGATTTTTAAGAGCAGGTTAGACACACACTTGTTGGGAATGATTTAGATGGTGCTTGGTCCTGCCATGAATGCAGAAGACTAGACTTGATGACCTCTAGACCAGTTCTATGATTCTATAAGTGCGGCTCCTATGAATTTCTTTGTTTTGGTGTCATCATTTACTCTGGTTGAATGTGGCTATTTTTGTTCGGAGTGAAGAACCTGACCACATTTTTTTCCCTAGTTGACCAGAGTGTGATCTGTTTGATGCCAAACAGATTTTGATAGATTTTAAGGCCACAAAGGAGCAGTATGCTCATCTCATCTGATCTTCTAGGTAAAACAGGCCATGTCATTTCAACCAGTAATGGGTGCATCAAGCCCTTAGCTTCCTGGCTGAGAGAGACCATATCTTTCCTGCTGAACTGAAAGCACCCCCAGAGAAGAGCTTGGTCTAGGTCCTTTCTGAGGACAGGGCAAGGAGTAATGGGCTTAAAGTGCAGCAGGGGAGGTTTAGATTGGACATTAGGAAAAAATTCCTAACTGTCAGGGTGGTCAAATATTGGAATAAATTGCCAAGGGAGGTGGTGGAATCTCCCTCTCTGGAGATATTTAAGAACAGGTTAGATAGACATCTGTCAGGGATGGTATAGACGGAGCTTGGTCCTGCCTTGAGGGCGGGGGGCTGGACTCGATGACCTCTTGAGGTCCCTTCCAGTCCTATTATTCTATGATTCTATGATTATGACTTTATTCTCAATTTTGTTAAGAGTTAGATTTTTTTTGGTTGATTCACCAAATGCGCCAAGTGTTGTCAGTGAAATAGAATATTTCTCTGGAGTGAAAATGAAACAAACTGTTAGCCTAGAGCTAAAATTAAATCTGCTAGGTATGATGGGTAATATGGCACCTACTGTGCTAGGCAAAGTTAGTTTCTAGACATGGGTCATTAGATATTCTTGGATTGCTCTCTCTATCAATTTGTCCTCTTCTCTCTCTCTTCCTCCTCCTTCTTCTACCACCTCATACCTCTGTTTTCTCCCTCTTAATTGTTTTTTTAAGTCACATGTTTTGTAGATGCCTAAATTAATGAAGGTGCTCCTTTCACCAGGATGTGGCATTTGGAAGGTTAATGGTGAATTCTCAAATGGTACCACCTGGGTTCTCCAACAAGGATGTATTTTATCCATGTCCTACTCAAGAGACAATAAATTGAGACAAGGATTTGCCTGACAGTTCTTTCATTAATGCATTTAGTATAGAGAGGATATTTAGGACCTAAATAACTTTTTTTGATTGAATGGTCTATCCAATGATTAAGGATTTTTCCCCCTGCTTTTATTCTTATGGGATTCTGAACAGTGGGTTAGGGAATGGAACTGTATACTTACTGCTTGGATTCCAGCCTTTGCTCTTCTGTATGTGTTCCAGGATGTTTGGCAACTAACTTCAAAAGCCTCTGGTTGTTTCCTTTCCTAATACTTCTCTGACTGTCAAATCTATGGGGGCATAGGTTTATCTCCTGTTCTGTTTGTACAGCACCTAACACAATAGAGCTCCTGACTCTGGCAAGGTTACTAGAAGTTATTGTATTATGACTAATAATCAGAAATCCGGGACAATTCTTTTTCTTTTAAATTGAAGATTTCAAGCATTTGATATCTGTTTGGTGCTGGTTTTAGTTGGTTTTGCATTCTAAAATGCCTTGACTATTTGAGATATGTAATTATAATAGTATCAGAAATTTCAAAACAAAGCATCTTCTCAAATTATTCTATAGAGCAAATGAAACCTGGGAAATATCCCAGTTTAATGGCACAATACTCACATAGCAGACCTGGTACCAGCTTCCATGGAAACTAACATTATCTTCTGACTTCTAACTTTCTCCTACTCACTAAGGATATGTCTACACTACCACCCTCGTTCGAACTAGGGTGGTTAATGTAGGCAACCGAAGTTGCAAATGAAGCCCGGGATTTAAATATCCCGGGCTTCATTTGCATCTTGCCGGGCGCCGCCATTTTTAAATCCCCGGTAGTTCGGACTCCATGCCCGCTGCTACACGTGGCATGGAGTAGGTGGTTCGAAGCAGACTTTCTAATTTGAACTACAGGCAGTCCCCGACTTACGCGGATCCAACTTATGTCGGATCCGCACTTACGAACGGGGCTTTCTCGCCCCGGAGGTCAAGGTGGCGGATTGCTGCCTGTGAGCTCCGGGGCGAGGAAAGCCCCGTTCGTAAGCTGCTCGCGGTGCCCCTGGTCTGCTGGAGACCGTCTCCAACAGACCAGGGGCACCGGGCGGGTTCCCGCGCTTCTGAGGCTTTGCCAGAGCAGAAGCGCAGGAACCCGCCCGAGGAGCGGTGCTACTGGAGCAACCCAGCAGCACCCGAGCTGCTCTGCCCCAGGCGTCCCCAAGTCAGCCGCTGCTGAAACTGACCAGCACTGACTACAGGAAGCCCGAGGCAGAGTTGCTCTGCCCCAGGCTTCCTGGCATCAGCGCTCATCAGTTTCAGCAGCAGCTGACTTGGGGAAGCTTGGGGTTCTTAAGTTGAATCTGTATGTAAGTCAGAACTGGCGGTCAGTTTCAGCAGCGGCTGAATCTGGACGCCAGTTCTGACTTACATACAGATTCAACTTAAGAACAAACCTACAGTCCCTATCTTGTACGTAACCCGGGGACTGCCTGTACCGTTACACCTCGTTCCACGAGGAGTAAGGGTAGTTCGAATTAGCCTAATTCGGACCACCTACTCCACGAGGAGTAACGGTAGTTCAAATTAGAAAACCTAATTTGAACCACCTACTCCGTGCCGCATGTAGCCGCGGGCACGGAGTCCGAACTACCGGGGATTTAAAAATGGCGGCACCCGGCAAGATGCAAATGAAGCTCGGGATATTTAAAACCCGGGCTTCATTTGCAACTTTGATTGACTACATTAACCACCCTAGTTCAAACTAGGGTGGTAGTGTAGACATACCCTAACAGTTTCTATTTTAATAACTGTGAGGGTGAGTAAGACATAGTAAAGGAATATGGAGAAAACATGAGTCTTGGTTACTATGGAATTTCTTTAGTCCTGCCTTATAATAGAAATACATATACTGACATACTCTGTACAAACAATATCCTACTCATTAGCATCATTGAACAAGAAACTACAGTGGTTTAAAAATGATTTGAATTGTTTTTGAGGTCTTTGGAGGATCTCATGTAAATTCATTAGTAACTCAGTAGTAACCCACACTGCATTTAAAGTAATGAAAAATGTATTAGTTTTGCTATATAAATATATTAGCCTCCACTCTGTAGTTGAATGAAAAATGTATTTGCTAAACTATACAAATGTATTATTGGCCTCTATTTAGGTTGATATGCTTATATGATGCTTAACTTCAGCTAGTCCTTGAAGTATAAACACTGCTTAAAATATACAGTAAATGCTGGATTATAAATAGCTTCCTTTGGGTTTTTTTTAAAGTGGCAGAAACTATTCAGAGAATATGTACATAGGAATGTAAATATTGCCATTGCTTATTTTAAAGATGATTTGTTAGTCTGTACTTTAAAAAAAAGTCCTGTGGCACTGTAGAGACTAACAAATGAATATATATAGTATATGTAGTGAGCTTTGCCCATGAAATATCACTCTTACAGGCCTTGAGGTACAGGCCAACCCTCAGGAACAGATAACCCCCTAAACTTAAAACAAATTCTCTCCAGCGACTACACAGCACACCTCAATCACCCAGGAACCCACCCCTGCAATAACCTCTTATGCCAACTCTGTCCATACATCTATAAAAGCGACATCATCACTGGACCTAACCACATAAGCCACCACATCAGAGACTCATACAACTGTACATCCACTAATGTGATCTATGCCATCAAGTGCCAGCAGTGCCCCTCTGCCATGCATATTGGCCAAACTGGACAGTCTCTACAGCAAAGGATTAATGGACACAAATCAGATATTTGAAATGGTAACACACAGAAACTGGTTGGGGAATATTTTAACTTGCCTGGGCACTCACTAATGGATCTAAAATGTGATCTGTGGAACAACAGCTTCCTGGGATGCAGACTATTCTGGAAAGGTCACTGAAGGATGTTACTGAGGATGTGAGCCCTATTACTATGACAACCAAGGAGCCATTAACACTCAAGCAAGTTGTATAGTTACACTATACAGTGTCTAAGCTTTACTTTTGCAGTAAGCTATACAATGTGGAACAATTTTAGTTATTACAAGCCAAGCTTAAATGAAAGCCTTAAACCAGAGCCAATTAGCCTGTAATTGCATCTTTGTGGTGTGTAGCACTGACATAAATCCTGGGAATTTTAGTGTATCTGTATAGTTATTCAGGACCATGGTTCTTAACCAAGGGTACGTGTGTCCCTGAGAGTACACAATAGTCTTTCAGGGATACATCAACTGATCTAGATATTTGCCTTGGTTTACATCAAACAGGATACATGAAAAGCACTAGTGAGGTCAGCTCAAGTTAAATGTCATACAATCACTTGTTTGTAGTGTTCAGTATATTATATCAGTATTTCTCAACCTGGAGGGGTCATGATTTATTTTACAATTATATCATAAAAACAAGAAAGTAAGCAGGTTTTCAGCCCTATTGCACCATCACACTTTTGACTTCTTATGCCTGATTTGGTAAGCTTGTAGGCTTTAAGTGAGGTGACATTTGGGGTATAGTAAATCAGCTTCCTATAAGGGGTACAGTGGTCTAGAAAGGTTGAGAGCCACTGATGTAGCATGTTTCATTCAAGGACTCCCAAGGTCACTGAAACTACAAATGAAGCTTCACAGAAGTCACTTGCTATCACTCCATAACTCACAGGAATGGAGAGTTGTGGTGAAGGAGGGTTGTTGTTTGTTGTCTCAATTCCTGCAACTGGTTGCAACTTGGACCATCTAGTGCTCAATTTCTCCTACTTCCCCAACTTATGAATAACTGTTCCCCCAATTAATCCTCACTTCTTTCTTCCCTGACCTCCTTTGGCACATAGTTGAATGTTTGCTGAGCTTTTGCCATTACAGTACTGAAAATGGTATGTAGAGGAGGGTGAAAGTGTTGTACTCGACATCACTCATCTCAGACAACACCTGCTCCTTAATTTAGCAAAAGTGCTTTTTATTTTTGCTAGACTTTGATAGCAAGCCAGGATGCAGAAAATATGGGTCAAACATTGAATCATTACTTAGAACACATGTGGAATGTGAACTAGGTTTAGCAACTGCATCTGGCCCCGAACAGTGAAGGCAGCTATGCAGGCAAGAGGATGGGAGGGCCTTAGAAATGCCTGTTGTGAAAAAAATTCTTCTTCTTTAGAGGACACTCACGTACATATATATTGAAAATGAGAGTGAAAAACTGAACTGATCGACTCGGAAAGCTATTTTTTATGCATTCATTAGCCTATTTATTCAAAGATGCAGTATCTTCTCCTGCAGTGATTCATTATTATCACATACATTGTACACCTTTTAGTTAATGAGAATCAGCTAATAAATAGCTCTGACACAATAAAATAAACCAAAGGTGGTTCTTTTGCAGCAGGATACGGGATATTTTGTTGTGTAATTTCTTGTTTGATAAAATAAACTCCCTATTGTTTGCTAGAGGTAGGTATGTTGCAGCCATGAACTGCAAGACTAAAGGACCATTTTCCCTCATGCAATTATCATCTTCATTTGTGAGAAGACACTCTGAGTTTCAAGTCACAATAGTTTCTTTGAGTTTCCGCCCTTCACCTTCTAGCTATACTTTCAGCAGCACTTCTTTCTATGGCTGGACCAGAACTTTCTCCATGGCCTGGAAGAGAAGAGGCAGTTAGGAGATAAGTCATAAGCATGCCTGACCAACCTGATTGCCTTCTATGACAAGGTAAACCATGCTCTGTGGACATGGGAAAAATGGTGGACGTGATATAGCTTGACTTTAGCAAGGCTTTTGATATGGCCTCCCACATAATTCTCACTAGCAAGTTAAGGAAGTATGGATTGGATAAATGGACTGTACAGTGGATAGAAAGCTGGCTAGATTGTCGGGCCCATTGGGTAATGATCAATGGCTAAATGTCTGGCTGGTGGTCGGTATCAAGTGGAGTTCCCCAAGGGTTGGTACTGCGGATGATTTTGGGGGATGATTTGTTCAACATCTTTTTTAATGACTTGGATGAGGAGATGGATTGCACCCTCAGGAATTTCACAGATGACTCGAAGGTAGGAGGAGAGGTAGATACATTGGAAGTTAGGGAAATGGACCAGAATGATCTAGACAAATTGGAGAGTCAAAGAAATCTGATGAGGTTCAACAAGGAAAAAGTGCAGAGACCTGCATTTGGGACAGAAGGATCCCAAGCACTGTTACAGGCTGGGACCCACTGGCTAAGCTCCAGTTCAGCAGAAAAACACGTGAGGATTACAGCGGATGAGAAGCTGGATATGAGTCAACAGTATGCTCTTGTAGCCAAGAAGGCTAACATCATATTAGGATGCATTAGGAGGAACATTGCAAGCAGATCTAGAGCAGTGATTATTCCCCTTTATTCTGCACTGGTGAGGCCACATCTGGGGTATTGCATTCAGTTCTGGGCCCCCCATTACACAAAGGGTGTGGACACATTGGGGAGAGTCCAGTGGAGGGCAACCAAAATTATTAGGGGACTGGAGCACTTGACTTACAAGGAGAGGCTGAGGGATTTAAAAATGAGTGGGGATTTGATAGCAGCCTTCAAATATCTGAAGGAGGCTTCCAAAGAGGATGGAGAGAGGCTGTTTTCAGTAGTGACAGATGCCAGAACAAGGAGCAATGGTCTCAAGTTGAAGTGGGGGAGGTCTAGGTTGGAATTAGGAAAAACTATTTCACTAGGAGGGTGGTGAAGCACTGAAATGGGTTACCTAGGGAGGTGGTAGAATCTCCATCCCTAGAGGTTTTTTAGTCCCTTCTTGAACAAAGCCCTGGCTGGGATGATTTTGTTGGTGTTGGTTCTGCTTTGGGCAAGGGTTTGGACTCGATGACCTCCTGAGGTCTCTTTCAACTCTATGATTCTATGATTCTTTTAGGGGGAGAGGAGAAGATCCAATGCCCTGCCCCCTTCTGTCTATGGTGTTTGTGTGGGATGGGGAGTTGCTCCTTAGACAGAACACTCCTCTGTTCAATCTGTTCTCTACAAGTAATCAAAGGAGGGAACCTGAGGGCAGTTAGCTTTTCAAGGATAGTTAACTGTGTCCATTGGAGCAAAAACTGTTAATAATAAATCCCAGCATTTCTGTGTAAAATGAAATCTGTTTTCCTACAGGGTGAAGGAAATTCAGCCAAAGACAAGGGCTTGCAAATGAGTAAGGGAATAGTTTGACTGTTTTATTTCTTTTATTTCATATTCTTTAACTCCAGAAATCCTTTAACTCTCCATAGCCTTAGCAGAAAAAAAGCCAACAGTATTTAAACCTCATCCCAGGAGGCATACTTGGGAGGTCAACAAATGCCTTTGATGTTGACCACTGAGCGTCCAGACTACCGCGGTGAGCCGACAAACAGCTGATCGGCTCAGCGCAGCAGCCATTTAAATTTAAATGAAGCGTCGATTATTTAAATTGCCGCTTCATTTTCCTATGCTGGGTAGCCTAATCTACATGCCTCTGGCGACAGAGGCATGTAGACTAGACATACCCTAAGAGAGGAAGAATTATGACTGTTTCAATAAATGAGCACTTTATCATATTGGAAAACCAACACAAATATTAATGAGAGAGATAAACTAGAACCACTATCTGCCTGCTGTTAATGTGATTCAGGGCTAAATGTTTACATTCAACGCATATATTCAAAGCAGGCATGTGGGTAGGTGGGCTGGCTAATTAGGATGCTGTCATCTTTCACTGTAGAATTGATGCTTTAGTCATAAGAACTCAGTGCATTGTGGTGTTCTTTCATTGAAGGATCAACGGTATCAGAGATAGGTTTTGCTCAAAGTAATGGTGCAGTGATTAGTTCACTTTTCAACAATGAACAGTGACATGTTACCTACAGAGAAGAAAAAAGAAATGCCTGTAAAGCAGTTGTAATGTGTTTGGGTAAAGCTGCTGCTTTCAATTTCCAGAGATACAAGATGACACTAGATTGCCTTTCTCACTGATAGATACAGTGGAACCTCTTCTTAGTCAGATTACACACAGTGAAACTGTGTAGAGGAGCAGCTTTTCCATAGGAGTAGTGGGGGCAGACTAGTTTTAAGATTGATAAAGTTATGAACTGGATTATATAACAGGGTTGACTTTGATAGCAGGGAAATGGACTGAATGTCCCAGAGGTCCTTCACAGTCCTGTATTCCTTAATACAATTAAAGTAAAAATTTATTCCATTACAAAACAATGGGTACATTCACAATTCCTTTGATAGATCATTTCTGAATGGCTTGCTGAGGGTACTATCATTTGGTGGGAGAAAGAACAACCCCTCCCCCTTGTTTTCAATGAAGCAAGCATGTCTGCAGCGGAGTACAATGGGACCTCCAAACATTAAAGTGAGGCTGTTGAAGGAACATCTCTCATGTTGTAATGGGGAAGAGTTCACAGGGCTGGAGGCAGGTCTGATAAAGAGGTGAAGCAAGCAGCACAAGTGTACAGGGCCCCAAGCTTGGGGTGGGGAGGAAAAGTGGAACATCTGTGTAAATAAAGTGCAATAGGAGAAGTGGGGGGGGGGGGCAGTGAGCATCATGTAGATGACTCCCACATTTCTCTCATCTGGCATAGCAGGGAAGTATGTCTGAGTTTCTATCCCTGATCTCCTGCCTGTGGCATTAGAGCTGTTCTCCACAGAATAAAGTTATAGTCAACTTCCCTATGAAAGAAATATCACTTCCATGTCCCTGTGCCCCCTAGAGATAGAGAAATCTTTGTGCAGAAGGCTCTTTCTCCTATCTTCAGGCAAGCTAGCACCATCCCAAAGCTGTCAGCCAGGAAGTACCACTTAAAGGCCATCTGAGGTGTAGGGTTCACCTACAAAGAGAGCAGCAGTTCCTGATTCCAGGGGGAGGGAAATAAAGTTTCCGGGGCGGGGAGAGAGTCTTTGTTTTTTCATCACTCTCTTTGCACTCTGTCCTCTGGAACGTATCAGCACTGGAACAGTTAATTTTTTAATCTTGTTAATTTCTTAATTTATTTTTCTTGTATACTAACTATTTAATTGTTAAAAAAATGTAGGTGAAATGTATGTTACTGGACTCTTTCTCTAATATATTTTACTACATTTTATTGTATTTTTTGTTAGAAATGAACAGGTGATAAAATACGTTATTTGGGGGATTTAATTGTCTCTTTTTATGAATTGTCTGAAAACAGATTGGGATTTTCTATGTTATTTAATTATGGTTTTGTTCATTGTTTGCCTAATAATTTCTAGTTTTGTTCATGAGCTGTTTGTTGTAAATATTTGACATTGGATCCTTGAGCTTTATTGCTTAGTGTGGATTGGAAACATGGATCACATGGTATGTTTCTGTGTTCCTGGTAGAATCAGCATAACTCATAGTATTAAGTTTTTGCTTCAACAGTAAAGTTTGAGTTAAAATTCATTAGTCTGGAATATTGTCTTTAGATGTGTGGTTTCCTTGACTTTTCATGCAGGGAAACTCATTTACTGAAGTATTTGTGAAAAGAATGTGCACACATAGTCAAACCAAATTGGCTTAGAAATATGGATGAAAACATAGAGAGCTTTCTGTAGTATTTACCCAGCTCTGAGTGTTACTCTTATTAAATGGGTAAAATTTATTTTAGATGTTTCTTTTAATTTCTCTATAATTAGCAGCCCTGCTCTCCCTCAGTATCTTCTTTGATACCAGTGAAAAGGCAGTTTCCAATCTTTTAACTGAATGTGCACAGTATATTTTCCTGACCATCATCCCATCTGTGAAATTATTTTCATGTCAGATTTTAAGCTACTTATTTCCCTTAATAAAGGAAAAGTAAGTGGAACAGGAAGTCCTGCAGACTTCAAGAGGCTACCTGTGCCAGTAACAGTTCAACTGTTGGAATAGGCATCATAAACTGTCCCAACGTTATCAGAAATGTCTCTCTCTCTAAGGAATTGTTTTCTCATTTTTTCTTTGCATTCTGTTAATATTCTCCTGTCCTGTTTTATTTTCTCAAATGTGCAGTAGTAAAAGTTAAAAGGTAAGCTGATTTTTCTAAAGGGATCACTGTGCTGGTGTTGGGGTCATCGAGCTCAGTGTTAATGTCAGATTATTCAGGATGTTTGCAGTGTCCCGCCTCTCATCCAAATGAGTTCTATCTTCTATTCCTGCATTTTCTGAAGTCAAATGAGAAACAAAAAGTTTTCTGCTGAAATACGTTTTTGGCTCTGAAAATACAGAGTTTTTGAAGAACAGTAAGTTTTGTTTATATTTTATTTATAGCTGATATTTTTAAAAAAGGAGAAGTTGTGACTATTTTAGTATGTAGTAGATGACTAATAATGCTATATTGTAAATAGGAAGTGTAAGCAGGATTCCTCTTAAGAAGGTACTCTTGACAAGATCTTTGAAGAGTGTTTCATTATTAATGCTGACAATGACGGCCTGTAAAATATGGCTTTTGCATGGCACTTTATTGTGCTACAGGTGGTTATTTAAGACAATCAATTCACAAAGAACAATTTATTCTTTTTTCATGCTGTTAAAGCAAATTGGTATGTAATTAGATTTATATACTGAATAATCTCATTTGCATATCCAATTAATTCTTTCTGTTTTAATTTGCTAGGGTTGAATTCACATTAGTAGTAAAAATAACACTTAAATTATCAAGGACTCAAATTTTCCTTTGCTATAATTTGTTCAAGATGTTTCATTAAAAGTTAGTCCTGAGCATCCCTTTTCTTTTTAAAAGCCATTAAGTAAAATTAAAAAAAACCAAAGCCAATCACACCAAAACAAAAAAATTAATCCTGTATCAGAAAAATATTAAACTTCTTTTTTACACAGACCAAAGCCAATAAATTTTGAGTTTAGGTTGGTGTGGTAAATATAACAGTTGCTCTGGATCTGAGTGTTTACCTTTGAGGTTAGTGATACAACTCACAGGGTCTTCATGGGGTCTAAAACGTGTTTCCAAAACAGTCCCTTCAAATCATGAATTTCTAAATCTGAACATAAAAATCTATGTGAAAATGGCCTAATTTGCAGAGGTACTGAGAACATCCAAATTTCCCTTGCTTCAAGGGATGGAATTACTCATGAAACTTTTTCAACTTGCTTTTTCTACATATATTTTTAGGTGCCCAACTTTAGGAGCCTGTGTTAAAATACTGACTGAAGATTTGTTTCCCACACTCTTATTTAAACCTTTGTATTTGGCATCCTTAGTAACTTTAATATTAAGACAGCATCGAAACATTATGAAAAAGAAAAGCATCTTCCTTTGATGTGCTTTGGAACAGTAAGTTGTTTAAAAAGACTTAGAAATTTTATAATTCAAGTGATGGTGATATCAGCCTCATGTGATATTCCATAGTAAAGAATGTTGTTTTGAAACCAAACATATTAATGCAGCTTGAAACATAGTAGAGATGTACTTCATTTGCATTAAAAGCACATGAAATAGTCTGAGTGGTAAGGCTGGTTTAGTGCTTTTATTTAAGATCAATTAAAAATAAAATCTTTTTTGGAATTATAATGTAAATAAAATAAGTATCAAGCTATCCATGCTATTGGAAATCACTATAAGGAGGATTTTGTTTTGAACAACATTGAACTTTTATAGTTCAAGATTTTTAACGGAAACTCTGAATGAAAGTGGCAAGGGAATTGTTCTGCGCTATGTACCAACCATTGCTTTCTCCCAAATCAGAGAATACTGTAAAAAATTGAAAAGATGTTCACCTTTTTCATTTTCCCCTTACACTGACAATAAATACACTTCACACAGTATCTTCATGGCTTCTAGGTATTGTATGAAGTAAGTGATATTTTTTCACATTGCTTATGTCTGCCTAAGACAGTGTGCTGAAATACTCCAAGAAAAATTTTTAACACAAGATTTCTGGTCTGGATGAAGTTGGGAAATACTTGAAATGCCATGATAGCCTGTACTTCTGAGATTTGTGGGAGTTAGTGACCTGATAACCACTCAGACTTCTAGGCTCTGATCCAAAATCCATTGATACCCAAAATCCATTTAGGTCTTCTATTGATATCCTCCTTGCCACAGGCTCTAATCTATGTCTCTCTCACTCCACCCTGTGACCCTACCCACCAGTGGAATGGAATGCTGCAGGAGAATGTTGAGCTGTTGACATGTAAAAGTAGGGAGAGTGGTGAGTGCATTCAAGAAGCCAACTCTCACTTTATGGCAATGTCTACACTACTTTTTTTTGTGGAAGAGGCAATGCAAATGAAGCGCTCATTAGCATTTTCTCATGCTTCGTTTGCATAGTCCCTTCTGATCCTTCTCGCGCACGAGGTTATGGGGCAAAAACAAGCAGTGTGGACATGTCCATTTTGTGCAAAACCCCTATTTTTGCACAAGATCTTTATGCCTCTAGAAACGTCCACACTGCTTGTTTTTGTGCAAAAACTTCTTGCGCAAAAAGGATGGGAAGAGACTATGCAAATAAAGTGCAAGAAAATGCTAATGAGTGCTTCATTTGCTTTGCCTCTTCCACAAAAAGTTCTTAGTGTAGATAAAGCCTCCGTGAAGATGCATCAGCACAACGTATTTTCAGTGCTTCCAAGCTATTCTCAATTGCAATCACCAAGTTGGGGAACATGAACATAATGGGCCTATAAATAAATTTTCTGTTTTCTGTGACATGACTAATGACCAGGAGAGGTGAATGGATTGAATTTTATTATAAAACCTATTTTTATTTTATAGTTCTTTTTTCATACACAGTATCTCAAATTAATGGGATACCTGTAATACAGTGAAAATCTAGGTAATTAAAGCAGTGTACAAATTCTCATCCAGACGAGCGTATTAGAACCTATTGTACTGAGAGTGGGAATGCTGGTCAGAACAAGATACCTAGTTATTTCAAAAAGTGAGTTGAGACATTTAACTTCTATGTGGGCAGGTAATGACAATAGCAAAATGGATATCACTGAGGGTCTCATCTGAAGAAAATGTAATGACCTAATAACCAGTCAGATTTTTAAGATCCAAACCCAAATACAGGCTGCAATTATAGCATGTTGGTGCAGGTGATACATGAGTCTAAACTTCGTTGTGCAATATAAGCCTCTGACCTTTTGTCTGAGAGGTGAGTGAGCCACACTGATGTAGTGGCTTGGGCCTGTCATCATGGAACTCTTACCAGACGGAGGTTAATGGGGATACACATGGATCACAAGCGTTAGTCCTTTCATTTTTCTCAAATATGCTAAAAATATGTTATTTAAAATAATGTACTTATCGGGCCTCCTGACCAGAGGAGGAGGGACAGTGGTATCGGTTGGAGCCCTGCACTTCTTAAATCACCGTTGGAGCTCCATGTGGCTCTAAGGGTGTGTCTAGACTACCTAGTTTTGTCGACAAAAGTCCACTTTTGTCGACAAAACTATACCAGCGTCTACACTACCGCTGAGTTCTGTCGACATAACGTCGACAGAACTCAGCAGTTTTGTCAACGCTGGTATACCTCATTTTACGAGGCATAACACCTTCTGTCGACAGAACTCTGTCGACAGAAGGTGTTATTGCCTGTAACATTGCGTCCAGACTACGGAGTTCTGTCGACAAAGCAGCTTGCTTTGTCGACAGAACTCAATGTGTCTGGACGCTCTTTGTCGACGGAAGTTTTGTCGACAGTATCTGTCGACAAAACTTCCGTCGACAAAATGCAGTAGTCTAGACATACCCTAAGAGAGCACGGCATGGAGGACTGGGTGCCCCAGCCCACCCCTCCCAGCTGTAGCCCTGCCCCTTCTACCTGATGACCCACTTCTTCTGGAAGCACACAGAGGTGCGCTCCTCTTCCCCAGTACTTATACAAATTAAGAGGCAAAGATATCCCATGCAGTTAGCTACATGCAATGCAGAAAAATCAAAATGGCTAAAGAGGACTATTTGTTGTACTATTGCCTGTGTCTCCTACTACTGCATCCACTCTCTGACGTTGTGCTGTTTCCACTAAACATAAAAGGTGAAGTTCCCACTGAAGTGTTCATGCCTTTCAGGGAATAACAAATACTTCATTTGTGTTCTGCACACCAGTGTGAAATACAAACAAGTTGGAAATCAGTGACAGCTATAAATAGGACAAACAATTTCTATGTGCTAGTCTTACTTGATGGGAAATACTTCACCTATTCCTACTTAGTAATAAACAAATAAATTACATAATGGGACCAGGAACTGTATTAGCTTTGTAGGCGGATATAAGAAAAAAATGTATATAGATTAATGCTGTAAACTATTTGACCAAACTACAAACACAGCTTTCAAATTCTAAGGAATAGAACAGTCTGTAAACATTTCTATGTATCAGAAAACTAAGCAAAAATGACCTCTAGCTCTGAGGCACTTATTGAAAACCTATTTTAAATTGAATACACAAGCCAACATAATACAGGCAGTTTGATAAGAAACATTAGAGAAATCCATAACATGAGGCTTTTTATTATAGGTTTATTACATCAATCTCTCCAGTGGGTAATGGAACTTGTAAATATACTCTTATGTAGGAGTCTCCTTGCGGGCTTTTTATTCATGCTGAAGTAAGCACAGCAAACTTATTTGCTGTCAGGGTACATTGAATTTAAGATTAGTATTTATTTTGGTTCTAAAGAGGTTTAGCTTTTGTGAATTGAAAGTTGAAACAGCTACATGAAAGGAAGATAGAAGTACAGGGAATGCAGGAAACAAATTAGTTTTCTAAGTGTTCTGTAAACCACTATTGCACACAAGGTGTTGGTGTGTGTATGCAGTATTTGTGTGGTTTTGTATGCATCCTGGCTCTGTAATATTTTTCTTGTTCTACGGGAAGGAACTATTTGATTTTTTGTTTCATTCATTAGGAACTGAATGCTTTTCAGTGAAATTTACCCAGCAGGGGAGGAAATCACATGTGGGAGTGTGTGTGATTAAGTGAGTGTGTACACATGCATGTGTACCTCTGTACTATTATAGATGGAGCAGCAATGATGCTTATAATGGTTGCCAAATACTTTTAATTATAACCCAGTTTCAGCTGCTGCTAGCTTTAACGGACTGTAACAATTCAAGCTGAAATTTTTCTGGTTGATCTGAAAGAATCATAAGAGTTCATCACATCTCACCTACTGTATATGACAGGCCACCTATGTCACCTGCACACTAAACCCAAAAGCAAAAATTAGATGGAAGTAGTATCACCTACATTATTGTTTGTCACAGACAACCTCATATTCTTACTTTTGAAAGTTTGAACAAAAAATGGTCCAGCCACTCCCAAGAATGACACAAGTGAAAATGGGCAGTGTTTCAAATATTTTAAAAAGTGACCGTATTGAAGCATGTAGTGCATCCATAGTTTGACATGGGAAACTGTAAATTTGGTAGGGAGATCACCCTAAGGTCAAATCAGTGTCTTTCTCCATCCCTCTGAAAAATTGACAGGACTGAGTCATGAGTCACAGGAAACTGCAATTTGCACACACACAGTGGAAGTTTCTCAGTAGTTCTTCCTTCTTTATCTGAACTTTCTACCTGTACTGTAAGTGCTCCCTGAGTTCAAATCATCTCCTACATTGAAGACTCAGGAGACCTTCTCTTGTTTTCTCCCCATCATATAATGCTCTAGAAGCCAACACACAATGAATTTGAAGGTTAGACTACATGACCCTTCTAATCTTAATATTCTGTTATTCTAATTTCTCATCTCAATTCTTCCAGCAACTCACGTTAATAATATTATGCCATAGTCCTTATTATTGAGCAAGTCTTCACATCCTACTTTGGCAGGCATAATTCCGCCCTTTTGCAAATTAGGCCTAGATTTTCAAATCTGACCAATGATTTCAGAAAATATTGAGCATCCACCTTCTGAAAAGTCAAGCCCCTTTAAGGTGCCTCCATCTGGACATATTTTGAAGTATACAAAGTTACTAGTCACCTTTGAAAATCTTGGCTGAAGCAACTGAAGTCTAAGAGGTCATTTCCGACAGAGCTGGCAATTTAACCCAGTTCCCTAGCAGACCAGACATAAGTTATTTCTTCTTCTAAGTTATTTTCCTTTGTTATTTCTCAAAACCACAATGAAGTATCTATTAATAAGTGGTCTATTTTTTTCAAAATTATGACCATTGAAAGTATTTTTTCATTTTAATGTTCATGACATTTCTGTGAGGTGGTATTATGGGTACAATGACATTATAAAAGGGTTGGATAAAATTTCATACATTTCCTCTGAAAATTTATGTAGAAGTGAAAGAAACGAGAGAAAAGCTAGTTAAAAGTAATTAAATAAACTGAACTGAAATTGTTTCTGAACAACATTTAAGACAGTTTATTATAGGATGAATCAATTTAATTACAGCTAATTTAGTCTGAGGACAAAACTGCTTAACTGTGGGATGTTAATTGTTAAAGGGTCAAAAGACATGATAAATAAAGTGTCAGCAAAGTTAACACTTACCACATTGTGGCAACTTGGATATTGCAGTTAATTCCTAATAGAGTATAATGCTATAACTCTTGCACTATGTAAAAACTGTTGGTAAATATTTTTGATTTGGTTCGGGGGTTTTTTTATTGGAATATATTTGACAGTTCAGCACTTAACATCATGTCACATATGCCTTGCAATCTTCATTCATTAGACTTTCTGAATGCTGTTTGAAGTCCATCTTTATATTTGTCTTTCTACAGAACAGAAGTTCCTCAGATCTACTTTTCATTTGTAGTCATCAGAATATGTAAAGATTATGAATATCACTTAGCATTAATATTGCTCTAGACACAGCTTTCCCACAATCCCTGCCAAGAACTCCTCTTGAGGGAAAAGGATCTCGCTGCTGCTTCCACAGTGGTACACTCTGGCCTTAGTTGATGCTCGCGTGCATAAGCTGGGGAACATGAAGAGCATTTCTCCTCCAAAGTGCAAGTCTTGGGCAGGCATGGAATTAGCTGCCCTGCACACACACACACATGCCCTGTTGGCATTGACCTCTGGAAAGGCAGATGTTAACTTATAGCTATGCCAAATATGTAGTAGCTCATGCTTTTAGTTAAATCCCAGTATGTCAGCCAAAATGGCAGCTGTCACACAAATTGGGGCTTGTCTAGTATTCAAACTCCTGAGGCCTTCGTGCCTAAAGATGAGCTTTCTCTGCCTGTTGGTCTGTGCATCTACATGTTCTGCTCTGTGACTGATCCATGGAAGATGTGAATCTGTAATAGCTCCCTACCAAAGGACCTCGATCTTTAATTCAGGCTGTAGAAACTCATGAATTTTGGCTATGGAAATCCCCAGCTCAGTCTTCTCTGTTGGTCAAAATGGTGGTAATCACATTTTCATATTCTTTGGAGTGTCAGTCCTTTCTTCAATTACTCATATACGTTTATAGATTGTCTTGTAAGTGGATGTCTCCACCACCACAGTGCAAACCCCAAAAAGCAATGATGTAGCAAGTCGTAGGTGGAACATTGTTAACTACTTATATCCCTGACACAGTTCTACTGACAATAACAAGACTCCACATTGTCACAAGGAACTGCTTTTTGCCTGCAACTGATAAGGAAGCAACCCACAACATATTAATTTCTCCCTCAGTAGAATGCAGTCTGACAAACAGTCTCAGCAGTATTAGCAAATATGTAGGGTTGACATGTATAAATAAGTTATTCACAGAGTGGGCTATATATTTACATGGGAAGCATGAGTCGGAAACTTAAGTTTGCCTCTACAATACAGAAATCAGTGCATAAAAAGCACTGAAATGCAGCTCCTTTATTGTCAGAGCTTGATAGTAAAGAAGGTAATTAGTGTTCAGCACACTGCAAAACAGTGTGTGTATGTGGGGGGGAGGGAGTAGAGCAGATGGAGGAGGCTTTTTTTTTTTTAAACCAGGATCCTAGTTAAAAGCCCCTATTTCACAAAAGGGACCTGGGATCATTCATGTCAGCAGCAAAGATATGACTGGAGAGTCTCAACAATCATTTCCTATTTTGATGAGGAACGTTCCATTTTAAAATATTTTTAATCGGAAAGACCATTTACAAATAAAGCAGAGATATGTTAACTACCCTCATTGCATTTTGTGGGTGTAAGAAATCCATTTACGTTAAGTCTGCTAATCCAGCCATCAACACCACAGTCTTGTCCAGCTAGCCTTCCTCTCTATTTAGAATGTGCTTATCAACTTTTTTTTTTTTCAGATGTAATATTGATGCCATATGTTTCTTCTGGGTTCATTGCCTCTTTACTGAGAAATCTTAGGAGAGCTCTGTTTGAAGGTATATTCTGCACATAGCGGTGGTGGCAAAATTAATGAGCATTGAGGTGCTAATGACACCACATGTATATGTGATAATTCTGCGGTTGATGTGGGTCACTATTACTAATGTATTATTTTCATTAAGATTTAATGAGATATTATCTTTACAGTCCATTCAGCTTTTGCAAGGTAAATGTTGTTTTTATTAATTAAAAACATATTAATACTCTTCACATAAAGCTAGTTTTTGGTAATCCTCTAAATACTATATAGACTTTTCTTCTTCCTAATAACCAAAATCTGATACTTTTTAAAAAAAATTCTATTTCCTATACAGCAAGTTGCGAAACAAACAGGTCATGAAAAACCCTTTGGAACATCTTTGATTTTCTGCTATTTTCTGAACATTCTAATGAGAAAACAGAGTACAACCAAAGCAGTCTATAAATAGTTGTTCTTAGTTTAATTACTTTGTCTGTATATTTCTCATTATGACATGGAATGGCTTACTTTTTAAATAAGTACAGTGTAAAGTTAAAATTAAAGCTCTCAGACAAAATAAAAGGCTACTTAGAGAAGTTCTTATTTGTCTTCAAGGCATTTAAAAATAATCTGTAGACTCTGTGTAGTGCAGTTTTCCATCCAGCATAATCCTCTAATTTCAATATCGAGAAACCCATTATTTCAATTGTAATGGAAAAAAAATTGCTGAAGCAGTGCATACATTTTGATTACCTACTGAGCATTTTTCTTACTGAGTAGGAAATGATATTTTTTCTTTAATCGGCTTTCTTTTCGTTTTTATGACTTGTAATAGACATCTCTCTCCAATTGGTTTGTGACCACCTGATAAAGCACTGGAGGTCATAATCACTCTGACCAGTAATGTAGGTATATTAATATTCTTCAGTTTTAATGCCTTAGGAATGTTTTGTCCCTTTTGTTATTCTTTGACCTATTTTACTAGGATTAACATTTGTTATTTTCTATTGAAATTCTAGTCCAGGGTTTTGATGATTTCCTAAGATCTGCTGATTTACCACAAATACAGAGGGTTTAGTGCTAATTTACTTTAGAGGACCATACCAACCCAGTAGAAATAGCATTATGTGTTATACTTACACCAACTGTATTTGTTTTATTGTATTAGAAACCTCTGGTTTTAAACTTTTATTCTGAAGATCTACATAAATTCTCCCTGCATTTCATTTATTACTGCACTGCCTTTATTAACAGTTGATCTGTTTTTTATCTGTGTATCAATTTTATTGTGATGCATTTCTTCAGAGATTTTCTTAACATAACGTCCTTCATTATAACATCAAAACAAGTGCTTCCACAGGGGGCAACTAGCTGTGTTTCATCTCTTGAGATACAATTATTTTGTGTTTATCCATAATGCCTTGGGGGGGTGTAATGTAGGGAATTCTCTATGCAGGTATACAAAAGACTCTCCTTATTTGTTAGTGCTGAAAATATTAATTCAGATGGTCTTGCATCATACTTAGTTATCATTGTTATTAACTCTACTGTGCAAAAGTTTGACTTTGTCATTAGCCTGGTTCAAAGGCCTTTGTAGATTTGATAGATAGCTGTGCATCTGTTATCCTTGTTTGCGAGTGGTTTAGATAGAAAGACTTTTTCCCTGGATTTATGTATCTAAAGCAATTGTTCAATATTGCTCAATTAATATTGAAGTGTAACTCAAAGTACATATCTGAAGTATCAGCATTAACAGCTTCAAAGTATATGTAATAACATATATTAATATATATCAATAGGTATTATATAAAAAGTTGTAAGATATAAATCTCTGGGAAACTATTTTTAATGAGAAACAGTTTTTCATCTCTCAGACCCATTTAAATATTGTATTAATCCATTTTTGACCTGACATGAGTCTCTTGTCACAAGAACAGCCATGAATGAGATTCACCTTGTTGGATACCTGAACAATGGTCAAGGTTTGAATGGACCACTGAAAATGAACAGATTTTCACCTATCCAAGTGTTACTACCACATTAGGAGTATGTCTATACTACATGCTTCTGCTGACAGAGGCATGTAAAATAGGCTACCTGACATAGTGTTAGCCGATGGTCAGGGCAGTGCGTGTGCGTGTGTGTGTGTTATACACCCGAGTTTTCAACTGCTAGGACACGAGGTCCTGTCACAGCAGGTGGCCTTAGAGGAGGCCGACGGGCGCCCGAGAACTTTTATGTCTGTGTCTTTGACCACTAGGACCGGGGTCCCTTCGCGGAGGGCAGCCAACAGGCTGACAGACGCCCCAAAGTTTGCAGGGAGAGCTTATTACACCCGTGCTTTTAGCTGCTAGGACTGAGGTCCCGTTGCAACGGGCAGCCTAGGGAAGGCTGACGGATGCCCCTACGGATCTGTTCCCTGGAGGCGACATGATCCAAATGCCCAGCTCTGCCTGCATCTGCTCTCTATGACCTACTGGAGTTCTTTTAAATTGTGCTTGGTTTTGTTACAGCAGCTGAAGGAGTCAGGTTAAAGCTTAAACAGTTACAGGTTTATTAAAGAAGCTTATAATTTATATGGTTACAATGGCTATTGCTCTATTTCTTAACTGCTAGAAAATATACATCTTAAAAATGGTTACAAAGAAAATAAAGATAGAAAATAGAAATAATGGTACCAAGTGACAGCTTAATCTTTAAAGAGCTCTAAGTCTATGTGTACACTTGAGACAAAGGACACATCCAAGTACAATTTTTACCCCCTTCTGTGCCTCTCAACTCCAGCGTATCAGGCCAGGGCCAGTCCCTCAATTCCTAGGAAAGACGAATACGAGGTGGGCGTCCCCGTGGAACCTCGGGAGGCCAATCACCTAACCTGACTAGCAGATAGATGGTAGATTGACGCTCAGAGTAAGTGTGCTGCTGGACCCATCTTTATACCCATAGGTGCCCGTATCCTCTTTCTTATCTAAGATGCCAAATTGTGTTGGTCCGTCTTTGTGATGCCAGTTCTTACAAAGGAGTTTCAACTTAATTTACACTTGCAAGAGAGATAACTAAATTGTAAGTACTGGACATTCTTTACTGGGCAGGAGATTCCTCTCCGCACGGACGGCTGTGTGTTCGTATCAATATAGGTGCCAGCCAAGGCAGTTCTCACAGCCTCGAGGTCAACAATTGGCATATCTCTGTTTACAGCCATCCAGAGTCACTGTGAGCTAGCATATCTGGGCCTCCTGCTAAGGCTTCAAAGACTATGCTGATTTTACTGCTCTGTGTTCCCTGTGTGCTTCCAGGCAAGCAAAAATGGATGTTATAGGTGGGCATTCCTGTCTGGCTACACGTAGTCAATGAAGCGGGGATTTAAATATCCCAGGCTTCATTAAAATAAAAATGGCCATCATGCTGTGCCGGCTCAGCTGATTGTTGGCACAGCGCGGCAGTCAAGATGCAGATCGTTCGACAGGGAAAGCTTTTGTCAACCGCTCCTGTAAACCTCGTTTCACGAGGCATAAAGGAGCGGATGACAAAGGTTTTCCCTGTCGACCGATCCGCATCTTGACTGCCACTCTGTGTCGACAATCAGCTGAGCCAGCAGAGCACGGCGGCCATTTTTATTTTAATGAAGCCAGGGATATTTAAATCCCGGCTTCATTGACTATGTTGGGTTGCCTATTTTACATGCCTCTGATGGCAGAGACATGTAGCCTAGACATACGCTAGGGCTGAAGCACATTAGAAAGACAACAGCAAGAAGTTTAAACCCAGTTGTATCGATGACTTCACTTTCCCATGTCGTATATCAGGACAGCTTTTATAAGCACTACATTATACAGAAAAAGATGGAAATAATAGTGGTTGGGTATCCAAATTACACAGAGGGGTTGTGAAGATTAATTACAGTTTCTAAACCCTTTTGAAGGTTAAAGTATTTATATTATACGTGCAGAAAGGACCTTAAGCACTCAGATACATTTTAAATTTATACCAGTATCTTCACAGAAGTCAATGGAGTTACTATGCTTTTATATTGGTGACTCAGAACATTAAAGTACATGGTGTGATTGTGTGAGATTGTTTGTGGAATGTGTTTACATTTAGTGGGTATGTGTTTACTTCAGTCCCTCTACAAATGGAACACCAATTAGAGTAAATGGGCATGTGAAAGAGTCTGGAAGATTGGATCCCATAAAAGAAAGAAATGGGTTGATCAAACATTATTGGACAGTGTTGTGAAAAATCTCTAATGCCTAGACATCTTTGCTCATACTCAGCAGACATAAAGGAAGAGTGCTGAAATATGCTTGCAATCTCAAATAGAGTATTTTGAAGTAAAAAAATCCAGAGAGAGTTCTAAAGAAAGTGCTTTTAAAATCTATTGTTCAAAAATTGTACGCAAATGATTCAGCACTGCCCATATCCATTGCAAAGTTTGTCTGTGTAATGTGCATTAATTATTGTACATCTGAGGAAAAGTGGAGTGTCTTATAACAGCTCCAGTTTTAGGTCAGAGTCTCTTTCTTAAGATTGACTCATTGCCCTCAGACAGTGTAAATTTGTGTAACTCCAATTACTGCAGTAGAAGTACACAGATTTACCTCAACTGAGAATCTTTCTCCATGTCCACACAACATATCTTAAATAACATAAATCCATGTATACAAGGTAGTCACTTGATATTGCAACACTGGGTGCTGTTTTGAGGATTAAACATTTCCTTTATTTAGGAGAAGTAAGAAAGCCTAGTGAACATTCACAACTACCCATAAGCCTACACCATCAGCTTTTGAAGCTATGTAATATATGTTGGCCAAAGCATCTGAAGATGGAACTTGATATAGTGAGGAACAAAATCAGATAAGCATTGCTTTGATATGACATTAGGCCATAATAGTATAAGAAGTGGTTTTTGTTTTCCCCAGTCAGTTTTCTTTAGAGTCCAACACATAGCTGGTATATTTGGGTTAGGAGATAAGTAGGCATTCTAGGAAATTAAAAAATCAAAGAGGCAATTGCAGTCAGCTGATGCCTAGTTTTGCACCAATGAATGAATGAGGAAAGATGAGCAGATTGTCCATCCCTGGCAATTGTTCCAATTGTGTTTGAACTTTGGGCATAAAAATATGTCTTTATTGTGCCTTCCTTTGTTGAGTGATATACTGTAACTACTGTAAATAACAATGGAGGGCCATATGCATGGTTTAGAGTGTAATATATCAGCCTGATTTGTGTTATGAACAAGTGCTTAGAAGCTGAATTTCCCTAGCGTTATAATGTAATAAATTGATAGGTCTGACTGGAAAACAAAAATCAGGCAGAGAAGAATCTTTAATCTCAGTCTCCCACCTCCCAAATAAGTTCCATAACCATTGGCTATTCTGGAGAGAGAGAAAGAGAGAGAGAGAGAAAGCATCCTGGATATGAAGAATCTATTCAAATAAAGTTTTGTTAAAACCAATATTTTTTGGTGAATTGGCATTTTTAATGAATTAAAGTTTTGCCCCAAAAATCCCAATCCACTCTAATAAAGAGTTTACCCTCCAAGTTCCTGGTGTTATTGCCGCCTTCTCTGATGTTGCATCCCACAAGTTACTGCAAAGCTTTTCCCGTGTGACCAAGACCTAAAACATAATGTTTAATTTGTAGGACAGACACCCTCTGAGTCACATACTTCCCAACTGAGGGAATTCTAATGGAGCTATTGACAGGTCTCTCCCTCTAAAGCATAAACATATTGTTCCCACTGGCAACTTAAATATATAAAAAATTATTAATATTATCCATAGTAATTGTAGATACAAATAAATCTTGGGAAAGACTGTGCTTATCTCCCTTGTGATCATTCTGTATTCTCTTCTTCCTTGAAATTCACCATGCAAAAAATGCAAATCCCAATCTGTGGATTTGGGAATCTGTGTGTGATTTAATTCAATTACAGACTTTTTATAAAAGCAGCTGTAATGTAAACAAACAGGGCCTGCTAAAAGTGTGACTGTTTTTACAATGATCTGTATAGTTTTAAAGGATTAAATGATGAGGGTAAAGCAAATCAGCTTCATTGATTTATACAGGGAATAGCAGAACTGTTTTCTCGTCGACCTACTTCTTTGAATCCTTGCTTTGCCAGATCAGATTGTTACTGTTTTACTCAGCACATTAAAACAAGCTGTTTTAAGCATGAGCTAGGACAGCCAACATTATAGTAGTGAGTTTGACAGGTCAGGTGACATCAATGAAAACTTACTTTCTGTTGCCAGATATCATTCCAAAACTGACTATGATGCCAATGCAAATGGTCTGTTTAATGTAGCATTTTCTCGAGCAATTAAATGTGTTAAATTAAGAGATTCTCCTGTGTAAAATAAAGCAAGAAGAATTCACTCTGCTCCCTCTTTGGACTTCAACAGTCTTACCCCTTCCTGCAGCCCACACTGTTCAATCAACCTTCCTATATTTCAGAGAGCTGCTTTATACAGTGATGGCTACCTATAAGTCAGACTTGACCAATAAAAACATTTATATTTGGTGTGCTTCCTCCTCAGGAGTATCTCCTGGTTAGCCTGCTCTCATGTATAACAGCCAGTGATGCATTGCTTCTTGTCTGCCCTTCCGTGTCTCTTTTAAAATTATATATTATACTTATATTTTTTTGCTGTAAAAAAAAAACCTTTCCATTCCATTCATTATGTGATTGAGGATATGACTATAACATGTAAACATCAAAGACACTATACATGTATAGACATACAACATCCAGTGATTGTCATAGCCAAAGGGTGAGATATTCAAAGGAGCCTAAGTGAGTTAGGAACATATCTCCCTTTGAATTTTCAATGATGCTTAGGTGTTTAACTCACCAGACTATTGAAAAATTCCACCCAGACATGATTCTCTCAACACAGGATACAAGTAGACTATTTCCGCTGTTGTGTGGTGGGAGAATTGTGGTTCTTGCTCTTCTGTGACATCTCTTGACAAGAATTAGTGTAACTGAATTAACATACATTTTTTAAAAAAGAAATAGAGGAATTCTCCCTGATGAAAAAGAAACATTTCAAAGGCCCATGACTATGTAGTTATTGTTATCTTATAATAATGACTTACTATTTATGACACAATAGCACCTATGGGCCCATTATGGCTCCGGAATGTATTGTGCCAAATGCTAAACAAATACTCACCAAAAATGGTCTCTGTCCCAAAGAGTTTACAAATTAAGTATAAATAATTATACATTTAACTTGTATTAATATTCATATATAGCTATAGTTATCTATCAGTAATTGAAGCACTACTCTATGTGGTAGAGGAAAACCAATAGGAGATCCCTGGAACAGTTACATTGCTCAATCTTCACCCACAAAAGATGGCTCATGACAAAACAAAGTGGTAATGGCAGGGAGTTATAAAAATTGGTCCCGCCCTCAAGGGCCCTGAATGAGAGAGGAAAAGTATTTATGCCCATCACAAATCAGCCACATGTCTTTTAGTCTCTTTCTGGAGCAGTTGGGGGATCAGGATTACCAGAAGTCAGATTACAGTTCATTGGTAGAGCTGAAGGAATGTTGGCACGGAATTAGCTTCGGGTACTTTTATCCAAATCTGGAAGAAACGGGGAGAGAGGGGAAGAAGAAGAACATGAATCAATCAGATGCCGTCTGGCTTTTTAATGTTGGTCTTCGTATTAAAAATAACAGTACTTTTCTTTTAAACAATATTTCCACGATTTCCATAATTGCACATCAGCCTTACTTGTACTGGATGCAGCCTAGTACATATTTATGAGAGTCACCAGCTCACAGTTCTCAGATGTAAGCACTGATCCTCTTAAAATTTTACAGCTATAAACAACTAGGGCCCATAGCACTCCTACTGTATCCTGTTGCACATATTGAAGCAAGGCTAGCAAAGGCTAGTATTGAAGCAAGGCTAGTAATATTTGCAGTATTATATCATGGGTTTTTTTTCTGCTGAACTTACAAAATGTTGAACTATAACACAGAACAATGAATTTTGGTTGCTCTGTTGGCAAATGGAGCCCTGCACAATTGCTATCCATTGAATGCAATTTAGGTTCCATATCCTTCCGTGAAATAATCATGACAGACATATTATCTAGAACTTGCTCCTATCCAAGAAAAGTATTAAATTGCTCACAAGGCACTGGTAATTTTATCTGCTTATTCACAAATATTTGAGCACTGAATCCCTTGCTTAAACCTTTCAGTAAACAGCAGGATACAAAGTTGGCAGGAATCAGCTTTGGTGCCTGACGTACTTTGACCTAAAAACAAAAACATTGGGGTCTCCACTGATGTTGTTATGATTGAAAGAGAATTCCTTTCACCTTGATGACTTCTGCAAAAGGTTGTTCTCTTTGATCAGAGAATCTGTTCATATATTTTAAGAATTCATTTTACTTTTTCTAACCAGTAGATGATACAGGGATTAACGGCCACTCTAGTCTCCAGTATTTTACACCTTTGCATAAGGTGGTTATTCCATAACTTGTATTGACTAATGTTTTATTTTGTAGAAAAAATATTATACGTAGCCTTATGTTTATTATCTAGATATTTTGAGTTTAAGGACATCAGGTAACCTAACTTGTCATAAAAACATATACAGAGAGATGCAAACTTTCAGCTAGACAGGAAGCTATTACATCAAAGGTAACCCCTTGAATTATTCCCAGAAATGAATAGCAGACCAGGGCAGTCCCTGGAGAAAATTGATAACTTATCTAAAAACTTTCTGTGCTAGACCAAACTCCTGAGTGATTTTTAGAGTAGATGCAAGTAAAGTTCAGTGTAATAAGTTACATGGGTTGCTGTGGAGAGAGCTCGATCAAATAGGAAAGGCCACATGCCAATGAAAAGATGTTCTTGGTTATCTATTTGGATACACTGGTAACTGAAGTCTCTAACTGTGTGTACAAAATCAAAACTATTTGACAAAGAAAGGACATGCTTTCTCAGAAACAGAAGCAAGGACGATTTCTCAGCAGTCAATCCTGTCACCCTTGTCAAGACTGAACAGCCAGTTTGTCCCAAACCAAATTTCAGTTCCCTAATAGAGAAAGAATTAATGAGAAATTGGTTAATAGAGTATTTTCTGGTGTATATAAGCAATTAGCTTTGAATTACAAAAACTCATGGCCACAGTTCCTCATGTATGAAGCATGACTTGCACCTCTGTGCAGTGTCTATGACAGGTCATCAGCATGATGCATGAGGAAGAAGAGTAGAAAGAAGATGGTTAGAAACAGCTGTCTAAATGGTTGAGAGCAATGACGTTCTCGGAGCAGGCTACCAGCAACAAAAAAATTTTCCCTCAAAAAAAATTTCCCTCAAAAAGGTCCCACTATCAGGGTATGTCTACACTACCCTCCTAATTCGAACTAGGAGGGTAATGTAGGCATACCACACTTGCAAATGAAGCCCGGGATTTGAATTTCCCGGGCTTCATTTGCATGAAGCCGGCCGGCGCCATTTTTAAATGCCGGCAGTTCGAACCCTAATCCGAACTAGCTGTACTCCTCGTGGAATGAGGAAATTCAAATCCCGGGCTTCATTTGCAAGTGCGGTATGCCTACATTACCCTCCTAGTTCGAATTAGGAGGGTAGTGTATACATACCCTCATTGATTGACTTCCCCAATTTGGAACTACAAAAGCCAAGATCTGGTAGAATTAACTATAAAATATGTGGTAATTTAGTTGAAATTGTACGTTCACTATAGATGTGCCTGAATTCTAATACTAAAATAAATGTACAACATTTTTCAACACCAAACAACAGAACCCATTTTTGTTTTAATGTGCTAGGCAATTATACCAATTTGAGGAAGTCCAGCTACAACTGGTAAAATTTGAGGCATGTGAATGTGCGTGTATACTTCAGAAGAAATTCAAACGTAACCTTTATTTCTCCCTCTGCTCACAAATATGATAGTTTAAATAATCCTATGCATCAATTTCCTATAATACTGTATCATATCTGTTTAGCGTGGTTCTGCACATGCTAGTGGAGGAGGAGCTCATGAGAAACTTGTTGATAGAATGTTTTCTGATGTATATAAGCAGTAAGTTTGAATTGATTGGGCAGATAGCAAAGTGCCTTCCATTTTTACTGCATATACATTTGGGAGAATGAAAAAGGTCAAAAGAGAAGGAATAACCAACAACTAAAAACCAAGTTTCACAGTATGGGTTTGGTTTGGTTCAGACATGCACCAAAACTGTGGATATAAAGTCCAAACTCCATGGTCTACACTACAAGTTTTTTTGGTAGAAAATATGCTAATGAGAGACTCATTAGCATGAGTTGTTACATCATTAGCATATTTTCTGCCATTTCTTTTTGCACAAGGGGTTTTTGTGTACAAAGAAGCAGTGTGGATGGGGTTTTTTTTTCAAAATTGGGTTTTTGCACAAACACGAAAATTCTACACTACTTCTTTTTGCACAAAAACCCCTTGCTAAAAAAGAAGTGGCATAAAATATGCTAACGATGTTGCGACATGCTAATGAGCCCCTCATTTGCATATTTTCTGACAAAAAGCTCATAGTGTAGACGTAGCCAATGATTTTCTGGCAATGATGGGAAGAGCAAAAGCTAATAAGACGGGGCACATGTAAAAGAAACATATCAGATTTTTAAAAAAAGCTTTAAAAACTTCTAGATGCAGCATCTTTAATTCATGAAATAACCCAATGCTTCAGTGGTGTTTTTGACTTTGACTTATTTCACTAAAATCCCATACAGATCAACTGAAGAATAAATTCATTCTCCAGCAGCTTCTGAAGATGCTGCAAAAACTACTATCTTATTTTGCTTCTAAAAACAGAATCCATATTTATGATAGCTTCTCTTCTTGAAGTTCTTTGTATTTTTTCTTTATCCTATAGTATCGCTACAGATATTGCTATAGTTAAGCAATAGCATTTGGAATATCCCATTATACTTCTGCATTTCCATGGTTGTACATCTTTACTCTAATTTACTCCAGGCTCAAACTTAACTAATAAGACAACAGCACAGGACTGATTTTGTTTTTTAAACTACTTTTCAGAAATGTCCCTTGGGCAATTTCTAACTTTCAGAAATTGAAAACAACAAATAAATATGCGATGGGTTTGTCTATCTTTCATAACTTATCCCATGTTAAAGGATTTGGAGATATACCCTTGTGCTTTATCTATTCTTAATATGCATTGTAATTGTGCATTGTATCATGTGTTATATTGGGCTAACATAAGTAAACCCTAACAGAGTAGTGTGACTATATCTGCTTGTCAGCTGTGGCATGCTAACTTCAGGGAAGTTTGGTGTTAGAACGTTTGGGTCAGTAAACCAGACACTTCATGTTTTTTTGTCCTGTAATGAAGAGAAAGCATCTGTGATCATAAGTTTAGTAAGGAACTGTTGGGGTGACACAAGTTACAGTCTAATAAAATAAAAAGGTGGTTGGAAAATGCTGATACAATTAATTTTCACATTTTCATAATGAAACCTTTTAATTTCTCAGGCTAGATTCACAAGAAGACTGATGTAGCATCCTCAAAAAAAAAAAAAAAAAAAAAAAGAGGAGATGGGGAAAGGGGTAGTAGTGTTGACCATCTATAGCCAATAGTCCAGCAATTAGGGTACTTACCTGGGATTTGGAGATATACCCTTGTGCTTTATCTATTCTTAATATGCATTGTAATTGTGCATTGTATCATGTGTTATATTGGGCTAACATAAGTAAACCCTAACAGAGTAGTGTGACTATATCTGCTTGTCAGCTGTGGCATGCCAACTTCAGGGAAGTTTGGTGTTAGAACGTTTGGGTCAGTAAACCAGACACTTCATGTTTTTTTGTCCTGTAATGAAGAGAAAGCATCTGTGATCATAAGCTTAGTGAGGAACTGTTGGGGTGACACAAGTTACAGTCTAATAAAATAAAAAGGTGGTTGGAAAATGCTGATACAATTAATTTTCACATTTTCAAAATGAAACCTTTTAATTTCTCAGGCTAGATTCACAAGAAGACTGATGTAGCATACTCAAAAAAAAAAAAAAAAAAAAAAAGAGGAGATGGGGAAAGGGGTAGTAGTGTTGACCATATATAGCCAATAGTCCAGCAATTAGGGTACTTACCTGGGAGGTGGCATACCCACAGCTGAAGCAGGGACTTGAAGTCAGGTGTTCCTTGTTCCAGGCTAGTAGCTTTTCTGAAGTGGGATGCTCTTAGTATCTCCTATAGAAACAATTCCACTTTATATAAAAAGTTAAATAGTTAAATATTAATTGGATCAAGGACTGTCATCCCTACCCCCAGATGAGTGCCCACCTCCCAGACTAGAGAGCCATACTTATTCTCCCTGGATCAGTGACTGATCAACTCTGCTCAGTGAGCTTTGAGTAAAAGCCCACTTACATTGAGCTGGATGTACATTTAACCTTGTCTTTGACTTTGATTCTTATCTTTCAGATACTTAATTTACAAACATACGGTGGTCTGCCCATTCCCTCAACCAACTCAGTGCCAGCACTCTTCCATACCTGCATTTGTACTGGACTAGTTTTGTTTCTTTGCATCCTCAGAAGCAGAGGAAAACTATGGATTTTTGTGGTTCTTTTACTGGCCACAAGGTGTATTTGACAATACTCGCAGCTGAAGTGCCAGTTGGCTCAATATGCAACACCACTTCTCTCGATTCCACAATTGCTTACACTCAGCATAATCGTGATCTCTCAGCTGGCTTTGTAGGCTCTGGGACTGGGCCGGGTCTTGGGAGCCACACTTTGGAGCCAGTGGAACTGCGAGCAGCTGCAAGCTGACCAACTCGCTGAGCTCCTGGACAAGATGAGGGAGTGCTGGCTCCATGCTCCCAGAAGGGATGGGGTTGTCAGGTGGAATGGCCAGGGCCAGGGAAGCCCCCTCAGTGCCACCTGGATCGTGTCCCCTCACCTTCAGCACCAAAGCACACCTTGTGGGGCTCTACAGCACGCCATGCAGCACTCTGGTGGGGATTGAAAGGCTAGCAGCAGTGGTGACCAGGAGCTCTTGGCCCCTTTAAATCACAGGGTCCTGGGGCAGTTTCCTCTTTTGTTCCTTCCCCCCATCGTCACACCTGTCTGTGGGAAGTAACGGAGAGACAAGAGTGGAGATGTCTGGTGGAGCTGCTTGGAGTATGGTCTTGTAGGCCTTTGCTCAGAGTTGCAGAAGTGCAGTGAGTGAGGTCAAGAGTAATTGCTTGTCCTAACCTAACTTACAGGAGCCACCAGCTGCTCCCACCCCATGTAGGAGTTTGCCATTTTACTAGGCTGAGTGCCTCAACTTGGTAATACTCTTTTCCATTATCTGTGATGAATTTGTAATGATCTTAGTCACGGCTAAGGTCAATTGATTGTAGGTTGGTGTTGCCAGATCCTTTATCTTTGAGATCTGTGGAGTATGACAATGTTGACCTCAAAGGATTCAAATTGGTTTATGTTGAGAATGTTCATGGTTGCATGTCTGGTCTTAATCATCTTGGTTTCTTAAAAACAAGTTGGCATGGCTATTATGCAGCAAGGGAAGGATGCCAAGCATCTGCAAACATACAAAGGTCGGGAAACCATCCTCCATGAAACAGCTCTTCTTGCAGGAACATTTATATTCATTTTCAAATACATTTTAAAGTTTTTAGCTGTACTCTATCAAACTAAAAATTCCTGGTGCAACTTGTTTTTTTTTCTTTATTTGTTTTTTAAGTCTGCATTCTTAGCAGTATGATTTATTTATTTTATTAGAAATGTCCTTTGTGAAATCTCATTCGAATCTGTTCAATATTATTAGCAACATATGTCTGTGCACTTGATGTAATGAAAGGTAATTGACGTGAGACAAAAAAAAATAGAGAAAAATTGAGAATGAGTTTAGCTCATTCTTGATCTGGAAGTCTTCGTATAAGTAACTTACTTGAAGAGCATTATGTTGTTTTAATCAGTGTTGCCCTTCAGCTGTCCTATCTATCGGGCTTTTTATTTTCCTGAAAAGAGCTGCTGTTCCCAAGGCACAATTTTGTCTTGCAGAAATACCGATTTGTAACTCTGTGTGAAAATACATTGCAATAGGTAGTTAAAATTAATTCCCTAGGAAGAAAACAAGGAAAGGATTTTTATCATTTAAACTGGATATATTCCAAGAATTGTCTCTTCAATTTTATTAGCTTTCCCTACAGTGTGAAATATTCAATTAAAGCGTCTCTCAAATTGGCCATAATTTTCAATGGAAATTTTAAAAGTTCCACTTAGCTAACAGTATCAATCACTGAGTGTAATGTTCAGAGAGAATAAGAACAACTTCCACCTGTTTGTTTGAACTAAAATGTTTAACCTCAGTTTACTTTAAAGTCCTTTCAAGTTTCATTTTAATAAATGTACGGACAGACAATGCTTAGTACTTAGCATCATGCTGAATGTTGTCTTACTTTGCCTGTCTGGTTTGAACTACTCCTTGATATAGAAAATATACAGTAGATTATTTTTTTAAAAAAGCTTTCAAGATCTTTAGGGTTATTTTAACCAAATGTTGGATCTGATGTTATGAGGAAACCTATACATTTAAAATTGTAGTGTAAATAAAATATGAGTTTCAGATACCTAAACAGAGTATATATTTTATATGATGCATTACTGACTCAGTAACATATGAAATAGTAGACTCTCCTTCTTAAAATATCTGAGCTAATATATGATTGAACATAAAATGAAAATGTCAGATATGAGCAGCATATATAGTATTTGCATATAATTTAAATACTATATGGTTTTTCCATGTGGAATATATTCTAAGAAGCCTCTTCCACAGTATCTTCCAAATATGTGTGCATACCCGTGTTGGTTGGTCAATTTCTATGCTTACTCTCATGAAATGGGTAATTTTATTGATTAATATAGGACTTTGCAAATAAGTAGTCTTGCAATTTTATAGACACACATTATGAGAATATAGAGAAATTGCCCCAAAATCAATAGAGAGGGAAAATATGCAAACAGATTTGCTTCTACCATATTTCCTGTTGTTTGTAGGTTATTTATGGAAAAGCAAGTAGTGGGAGGGTCAGATCAAATTGACCTGAAAGTTTAAATAAATTAATAAGGTGGTGGGGCTGGAAGTGAGATCTGTGGGGATATAACTACAGTACTAACTTTAATATTCTGTGCTTATCATAGTTGCATTTTTTTAAAAGTATGCAATATTAATTCAGGTTTCTTCCATAACAATTGGTAATGAAGCTTCAGTAAAAGTAGCTGAGGTGAATTAAATATAGAGAGGTGGAAGAAAACAGGGAAAGGGCTTTTTACAAATGGAGAGCTTAGGTATTCAAGAGGAGAGGTTTGAGTAAAATAGGGTGAAGATGATAGGATATTAGACAACCTTAAAGACATTTGTTGATGTAAGATTAAGTTACATCTCTCAGGGTACGTCTACACTACACTGTTATTTTATTTTACATAATTTATTATTACATAAATAATAGCTTATTTCGAAATAACACATCTACAAACAACATACATTTTGAAATAGCATTTTGCTATTTCAAAATAGCACGTCCACACTGAGTAGACACTGATTCACATTTAAGGCTGGCTGGAACCAGGTCCAGCAGGACATCAGGTCAGGAGTTACTTTGTGTGGCTGCTGCCTGAGGCTATCTGAGGCCTGTGCTTAAAGGGACGCCCCCGGACAGCTGGTTCTCAGCTTTCCCTGCTTGCTTGCCTACCTCAATGAGAGACAGAAAAGCATTTTGTCTCTGTGTACTCTGGTTGCCCTCACTCGGGTCACCATCGCACTCTGCTATGTACATCTCAGACACTTCGCCAAAGGATTAATGCCCACAAAACAGATATCAGACAAGATCACAAAGAAAAAACAGTTTCTTGCCATTTTAACCAGAAAGGACACTCTCTCAATGACTTAACCACCTGCATTCTGCTACAAAGACCTTTTACATCTGCACTTGAAAGGGAATCCTCTGAACTGTCATTCACGTTAAAATTCGACACTCTCCGGGAAGGAATGAACAAATGCTCAAACTATCTTACCCATTGCCAAGATAGCTTCCCCAATTATCACCTCTAATACCATTAACTCACAAACATCCCACTCTCCCCACCTCTAATATCATCAATTCACAGACACTTACCTTCCTTCCTTCCCCCCCCCACCCCCGCATCCCCCTTCTGTTCTGAAATGTGATTTGTCCTTTTCATATGTGTTCATTTTTTTAATTGTATCTTTGGTATATATGGTTGTGACTATTTTCTTCCACTATTTGATCTGAGGAAGTGGGTCTGGCCCACGAAAGCTCATCATCTAATAAACCATCTTGTTAGTCTTTAAAGTGCTACATTGTCCTGCATTTTAATACAGATAGTGGCTCAGGTCTGGGCTTTCCTGCAATCCCAAGACAGTGTATTGGAACCCAGACATGAAGGGTAAAAATATAGATACATTCCTATGTTCAATGTATACCTGGGACCTGATTTTCAGCTATGTCTGAGACTGTGGTTGCAGGAGGCCAGTTGTTAATTCACAGCTGTCCCGCTTCAATAGAACTTGGAAGAGAAGATGACTTTCTTCTGCAGTATTTGTTACGGGACACTGTCAAAGACAGGATGCTGGTCTACATCCAGCTTGGCAGTCTCTGTACTTTTGTGTGTCTCCTTAAATCCAAGATAATGTTGTACATGTTGAATGAAAGCCTCTCAAGTATAAGAAAGCATGTACCTTTCAAAGGAGTTAAAACCTTGATCTTTGCTTCTGGTTATTTCTGCTGATAGGAAAAAAAAAAAGATGCTTTATGGAGGTGAATCACTGTTCACAACTGGCCCTAAGCTTAAGGCTCCTCCATGTTCATTTTGGGTCAACTGACCCTGTACTGAGTAACAGATGCAACTCAAAAGAAATCTAGGATTGTGAGAATACACAAATAGAAAGAATAACTTATCCATAAGGGTATTTCTTGTGCTTTCACAGAAATGTAATAGGTCTGTAAAGAATGACACAGATCACACAGTAGGTGCTGGAAAGTGAAGGATCAAAGAGAGCACTATGAGAGCACAAAGAGAGCATCTACTACCATATGGTAGTAGATCTTTGTAAGGTTATTGAATCATCGTTTTATAGGAGTAACTGCCTAAAAGAAAGTATAATTAAAATAATCGCATACATGTTCTCCCCCACTAAGACAGATGCAAAGCTTACTAAACTCAATAGAAGGACTTCCATTGATGTCAAGGATCTCAGTTGGTAAATCATGGCCCATGGGTAGCTGGTATATTTTATATATTAGGTAGGTAGGCAGGCAGGAAGGTGTATAGGTGAGTGAGTAGGTAGGTAATTTGGCTATGGGTGTGTATGTGAGAGAGAGAGAGAAACTAAAAAAACTAATACTAGTTTTATTTTTATCTTGTTTTTAACAACTTCATCTAGTAAACTTGACACTTTATGTATGGGTTTAAACAAAGACTCTAATTATCTCACCCATTATAAAGATAGCTTCCCAATTATCACCCCTATGTCATTACCTCACAGAAACTTACCTTCCCCCCTCACTTCCACTCTGTTCTAAAATTTGATTAGTCAATTTCACATGCGTTCATTTTTTTTTTGATTGTATCACTTTGGTATATATGGTTGTGCCGATTTTCTTCTACTATTTGATCTGAGGAAGTGGGTCTGGCCCACGAAAGCTCATCACCTAATAAACCATCTTGTTAGTCTTTAAAGTGCTACATAGTTCTGTCTTTTGTTTCAGCTACACCAGACTAACACGGCTGCGTCTCTATCAATATCCTTAGATAAGTAAGCCTTTTAGTGCAAGGACCAGGTTTTTGGTATATATTTATACAGTGACTAGCCCAGTGGGCTTGTATCCATGATTCAGATCTCTTGCCATTACTTCCATATAAATAATCATCATTTGTGGTGATAAATTTGAAAGCTACTGATTAATTTACAATAATAAGCATTGCATAACAAATCTCTTTTCACAAAATGACACATTATAGTAAAGTAAAATGTATTTGCCTCATAATATACTAGATACTGCATGTATTAAATTAATTTTTATCCAACAATATTGTAATTTAAGCAAGACTATCATATTTATGGTGCAAATACTAGTTTTCCACATACAAGAAAATAGACAAGCAATTTTATCCTGTTTATTAATTGCTGCGAAGTTAGAGTTCTTTAGAATGGATCTTCAACTGGCATAAATCAGTGTAGCTCATTTGTTATTACACACAATCAGAGGACCATGTTCTGGTTTCAATAATACATGAGATTGTGGCAACATGACTGTGTGGATTATGGACTAAACAGATTGGACCTGCATATCCTGGCTATATACAGACAGTAATTAGGAAGAGAAAGAAGAAAGAATAGCCACTCAGAAATACATTGGAGAAATAAATTTAATTGTGCTTTGTAATTTTTCTCTCTCCCTTTTGTTCTACTTTTGTTCTAACAGCTGCTCACAGAATTTCTCATTTATTTTCTTTAACCAATGCAATTTTTTTTTAAATCCAACTAGTATTTTTAGCTGTGTCTGTTGTTGTTGTTAAGTATCAGAAAAGTTGTTGTTGGGATGGGATGGAGGGTAAAAGAAAAATGTCAAGTGCATGCATTTCAGTATGTGGAAAGCAACTTACATTTGGTGTCATTTTGTTCTGGGTTTGTGTGGATTTAATACATGTTAATTAAATCTATTATCAAAATCCTTTTTTTTCTGAGGTAATTTCTATCTTTGAATTTGGTATCTTTGTGTGTTGTGACTAGTTTGCTAACTACCCAGCACAATGCCTACAAATGATGTAAATAAATTGCGCTTATTTCTTAAAAGTATAATGCCAAATTTCACGTGTCTACACATTTTATGAACCAGTATGGTTGATGCTTAAAAAATGTCTCTCATCTGTTTGTCAAAATTGGTGCACTGGCTGAGGAGGAAAATGTAAATTCTTGGATCTGGACTTCTAACACTCCTGTCATCTGAAGAAGTGGGTTGTGCACATGATACCATCTACATGTTTTGTTAGTCTTTGAGGTGCTACTAGATTATTTGTTGTTTTTTTAAGTTTTTCCTGTTACAGACTAACTCAGCTACCCCTCTGAAGTAAATTATTTAGGCACCAGTACTGAAATCTGATCACTGTAGACAGTTCATTGGGTCTCTTTGGAACTGGGGCTTATGGGAAGGGACAATGGAACAGTCTATGAAGCAACTAATCCACTTCCATGGTCTCTCTCCAGACATGCTGCATTTCTGGTGGACAAAGACATCCTTAGGATTTATGGGCTCCTATGCAGTACAGGACCTCTCCTTATCTAGCAAATTCTCTCATTCAGGCCTGGTCAGGCTCCCAACAGACCCAGTCCAAGGAGGTCCCCTGCCTCCAGTCTTCAAGCTCACCACTTGTTGCCAGCTCCTTGGGCATCCCAGGCACTGACTCCTGCCATGGTGCTTTGGCCTCATGCTCCTGAGCGCTGCCACAAGGCTCCAGCCTCCGACCTGCTCGCCCCTAGCTGATGCTGCGAGGCTCCAGCCCCAGCTTCACTTGCTATGGGCTGCCATGGGGCTCTAGCCTTTGCCCCATGCTCCTAAGGGCTGCCAATGGACTCCGGCCTTGCTTGGACTCCTATTGCTTCCAGTCCTGCTGGCCCTCCTGCCGTTAGGCTCCTGGAGACTCTGGTCCAGATGCATCTGTGGTCCTGTCAGACTACAGATGTTGCTGGACCAGAGAGTGCTGGTTTTTCAGAGGTGCCACCTGTACTATTAAACTGATGCCCCTGTGCCCAATGGCGGCCTGGGTTAGGGGGGATGATGATTTTTTTAGGGATGTAATTTGGTAATTTTCAGAAACAAACTAATCAAAGATTTTTAAAGCAAATTTTAAATGAAGGTACTGGAATTTAGAAACTGACAGCATATACTTGGAGTGGACAAATGCCTGTCAAGTGGCTTCCTTAACACTTGAATGACTTTTTCACAGGTTCAATGTTCTGCTAATAGGTCTAGTAGGCTTTTTCACTTTTAAGTTAATTAAATCCATTCTTGAGGAAATAGAGCTCCAGAACAGGGATAGGAAGAGGTGAGTGGATGGAATGGTACCCCAGCTTTTCAAGTGTCCTACATGACTACAGATCCTGTGTATGACTAAGGATGGCTCTGGTAGAATATTGGCGCAGAGTGAGATACTTATGACCCTCTGGAACACTGTGTTTTTTTGCCCCACCTTTCATACCAGAACCATATCGATTTCTCTGCCAAAGAGGAAATATTGACCTTTGTAGGAATAAATCACTTTAAATAGCCTTAAAATTGTACTTTGATGCCAACTACCATATCTCCCTGGAGTCTTCCAAAGACCAGCAATAAAAAAACAAGTTTTCTGTGTTCCTTTTTATTAGTTCGAGTATCTGAGTTTAACAGCAACCATCCCCTTTTTAAAATGAGGTATATTTTCATGTGATCTTGTGACCTTCAGTATGATGTGGTGCAATGTAAGCTGATACATCACACTTGAAATTGAAATAATATGAAACAACACCACAATGTGAGTGAACTATCTTGATGTGGTGTAACATAGATAATGTGGTCGATATAATAGATATCTACATCAGCAAGCTTCCCTGACTAATAGAATTATGAGGAGATAGTTTTTTCTCCCCCTATTTCAGCATGATCGATCAGTTTGTCTATGATATTTCTTGGCACCCATTGCCCTAGAATTTGAGCCTTAGAACAACATGTCTATTGAAATTAGATGCTTAACAAAAATAGAATTAGCATTAATTATTGGGAGAATCTGAGAAATTGAAACATTCTTTAATTTTAGTTTAGAAACCTAGTCAGTACAGGTATAAATGATGAAGCTATAATTTCTATGGACCACATTGCAATTCCTTTACTCATGCTGCAAACTTTACTCTTTAACTAGTCCATCTGATGCCTATAAAGCTACTCAAGGAGTAAAGTACCTATGCATAAAGAAGTGAGTAAGGATATCCCAATCTAAACCTAAGATGGTGGTTGTGTTTCTATTTCTGCCACCAACAGTAAAATGCACACTGCTATAATTAAAGAGTAGAGATTATGTGAAATTCATTTTGAATAATATATGAATCAATCAGACATATTTAATAGTATTTAAAAATAAAGATAAATACAACAGGTGAAGGTATTTGCTTAGAGCATCCCCTTTTGTGCTGAGTAGAGGAGATTTGGGAAATGTAGCTTTGTGATAATCTTTATGCAGTGTCTTTTTCAAAGGTAGAGTTTTCTTTCTGAGGTAATTGCTGTGGTTGTTCTGAAATCTCAAAATAACTCAGCAGAGTTCTCAAATATATACAAGAACCATAGGTCACCTACATTGGCTCTATGCTCTCCCAGCTGCCTGCTCATGATCTGTATGGATCCACTCAGACACTTCTTCCTCATATCTGATCGCTTCAGGGTTTTTTAATCAAAGTATTACAGTTCCTTGGCTTATTTCTAGCCTCACCATCACTTCTTTCTTTCTCCCACCCTTGCCAGTTCTCTTGAGAACAGAGAGCCTGAATGATGTGCAGGGGCAATACCAGGAAGTCTGATCGCATAACTTAATGTAAAATAAATTACTTAAATGGCTAATTCAGTTGTGAATCCTTATCCTTCTTAATTAGGAGATTGGAGCCACTCAGAAGGCTTCAAGTTAGAACTATACTTAGGCCACAACCTGTAGTGGTAGTTGAGAATAAACATGAGTAAATGGAGTTTATTCCACTTCTAATTTTGGGCATATGGAATTTTGGTTACGTTAGTTTATCACATTCTTCAACACCAAAGTTGTAGCTGCTTTGCTAGCTCTTCTGCAAGAGCAGAGGCCCCCAGAAAATTCCTGTTGACTTGACTAGGACTCTACAAGAGCATAAGTATTTGCCATGCAGATTGTGTTGTAGCATTAAGGGCCTATTCCATAAATTTTATAGAGGGACAGATCAAACTCCTCTTAAGGTTAATGAAAAGGCTCTCTGACTTCAAATGGAATCCAATTGGGGCCATATGACATCTAGCAAAGAACTGTTATTTACAATACTGATTAGCAATTTAAAAAAAACAGCAAAAGCTGTTTGACAAAAGGAAAAGAAAGGTGAATTAGCTTTGAAAGAAAGAAATTAGCTTTCTTTTATCTACAATTAATATTAAGATAATATCAAATCACTCAGAAACATGATCTGTAATGGTAATAAATTTATATCGTAATACAAACTGTGTGTAAACATAATAATGTTGGTGTTACTTTTTTAAATACTTTTTTATGTTTAATTATGACATGATGCTGGTGATTCCAAGAATTTTCTATTAACATATTATAACAAGTTATAAAGCTCAGAAATTGTCTGGATCATTGTTAAAATGTGAATCTTTTACAACACTTTAAAAAGTCCAGTTAGATCACAATGGGAGTTTGCCCTAATTTGTAGTTTTAAAATATCTTTGGCCTGAGTTGTTAGTTGCTAATCTTTGTTTGTGAGAAACTAGAGTAGTATTTGCATTTCTAACAGTTGTATCTAATATAACTCCTAGAAAACAATCCAAAAAATCATGGATAATAATAAATCTAACATACTGATAGATTTTTAATTCGGATTCTGACTATGAAATCAGGACATTCTGTGGTTCAGATAAGCATGCAAATGCAGATGTTTTTCCAGTTCTTATCCAGGCTTATCTATTAAAGCTTAGGTAAGGAAACTGGGCCACAAATCTTGTGATAGCTTTTTTGTGAGATTTTTTTTCTTTTATATTTTTGAGTTGCACTTAGGTCAGAAGTACCACCTGCTTTGTCTCCTTCACACAATTTAAGTTCTGCTGCCAATTTTAGTCTAGAAGGCATAGGAGCCTGAAAGCAGAAGATTGGAGATGAAAAGCTAAATTAACTTTTTAAACTCTTCTGGAAGTTCTAATAGTCAATGTTTGGTTGATGGTTTGCATTGCTTTTTATTTTCACTGAACCAGATAGCCTCTTAATATTGTACAGTAATTTAGGGTGGGTGGGCATGGATGAGAACCTATCCAAGGTTGTATATTATTATACCCTCTTTGCTATTGTTTTTAGCTCTTTTAATCTCTCTATTCTCTCCTTCCTAATACCTAACCTTCTCCATATTTTTTTTGTACTTTTATTATGCATGGAGCTAAATATTAGCATTGCTAAGAATAGGCTAACACATTCGTTGCATAATATCTTCACTCTTACCCACCAATCTAGGACTATTTAATTTACACCTTGGAGGGAAGGAAAAGGAAGTGCATATTTATTTCTGAAAAGTTCAATACCTATTTGCCACGATCTCCACTCTAGCCATTTTTCTGTGGCTAAACATGTAGGAGCTCATCCTACAATAAACTTAGACCTGGTCTATACTGGAGAATTTAAGTTGACTTAACTACCTTATACAGTGGGTGTGAAAAATTCATACCTTTGAGTGGCATAATCCCTAATGAAGCCAGCACTATGTCAATGGAAAAATTCTTCTGCAGAACTAACTACTACCTCTTAGTAGCTGGGCATTAGGAAAAACTTCCTAACTGTCAGGATAGTTAATCACTGAAATAAACTGTGTAGGGAAGATGTGGAATCTCCATGAATGGAGATATTTAAGAAATGCCAAGGATGGTCTAGTTGGAAATTAGTCCTGCCATGAGTGCAGTGACTCAATGTCCTATCAAGGTTCCTTCCAGATCCAGTATTCTGTGATTCTATGAAGACAAAAAATAGAGACAGTGTCTATGCCCTTATAATATGAAAGGTATTTTACAATACCATGGCCAAAGAATCTCTTTGAAATGACAATATTTCAATGAACCCATTCATTATAAAATCCTCAGTAGACAGAGGATTAACAGTACCCAATTATCATGCAGGATTTTATAAGGCCCTCTAAATACCTGTGAATCAATTGCTCACGTTTTAATACCAAATTTAAATATGGCTTCAGAATAAAATACTTCTGAAAGATGATGTCTACATCAAATTATGTTAACCATAAACACAATAATTTTAATAGACATATGTGTCGGCCAGGGGGATAGGCCTGCTCACAATCAATTGCAGAACTGAGGACTATGTGAAATTCTAATCTGCCAACTAGTTATATTTGTGTTCCCTGTAATGAAATCCCAGCAGTCAGTGTAAAAATAGTGACATAAGAGATAATATAATTGTAAGATTAATCTTTTTGGCTTCTTTCCCAGTAATAGAGTTGCTATATGGTCATCTCTAGGGTTAATGATATGCTATATACACCTCTCTCTGATACTTTATATTTGTAATATTATGGTTCTGTAACTGTATTAAGACATGTCACATTTCTGTTCCATATAACACAGATGACAATATGCTGCATGGGCCAGTTTTCATTCAGGAACCAAATAGTATGATTTTTCCACTGGATTCTGAGGAAAATAAAGTAAAGTTGAACTGTGAAGTAAAAGGAAATCCTAAACCAACAATCAGGTTTGTTATGTATTTTGCTATTCTTTAGCATAGTCTGTCCATGATAGTGTCTACCCAAAGCACACATCTGTATGCATCTCACACAGAGAAGATCTTTTAAAAATTGGGGTATGATGTATTTGCTGATGTGTTTCGCTTTTGAATTTATAAAATTGATTACTCTGGCTTAGCACTTTTAAAACCCATGGAACACACTAAACACAATAAATGAGTTAATTGCATCCTATTCGTATATTGTTAAGGCTTCTTAAGAGTTGCTTTGATCCATTAAATGAGATTTTTGTGATTAAAATCTTTATTGCAATACACTGAATTTGTCTAAAATCCCCTAAACTTTAATGTTTAAAAACTGGTTTTGACACCTTTCTCCCTCCCTCCCCCCCCAAGAAAAAATTGCACAGTAGCGCTGTGTGCAAATGAGCAGTGTGATGTCAAACTTTCTGGGCACAATCATGATCATTTCTGAGCAAATTATCTGCATGTAGAACTGAGAATCTGTTCCTTAAGCTCCGTGTGCTCCCCTGTCTTAAAAAGATGTAAAATTTCAATAATGCTATTGGCTTTATAAAGTACTTTGAGAACCCTGGATGAAAGACGCTACAAAATGTAGTGGTGCTGTTGTTATTGTACACAATTCATCTTGTTCTAACAAATTTAACCTGGTGTTCTCCTTCTTATCCCTCCACCCTTTCTCCCCCCGTCACAATTTTGCTCTCTAGTGTAAATGCCACTTTGAAACAGATTCAAATCATAAGACCCCAATCCTGTTGCTGTCTTCTAGCAATACTTGGCATTTAATGTAGTAGAGTTGAGTGATTCACTCATACAAATATATTCAAATGTCTTCCCTGTAGGTTCTAATAGAGGGAACTGATCTGAGGATCTAACCCTTTATATGTTCCATCATGGGCTGCTAGAGATGGCAGCTGTATTTGGGGAGCTGTGCTGTTAGAAAATCTTGATACTCCCGTTTGTTAAAACATCTGCTGTGAGTGAGTTTTCTTAAATGTAAAAACAAACAACTAAGACAGAAAAAGAAAAAAAGCTACTATGGAATTGAGTGATTCAAAAATACTTTGGGGGCTTCCCCTTGCAAAATGATTAATTCAAAAAACTAACAACATCAATAACAACCGCAAAAACAATAAGAACATTAATCATATCAGTGACTGAAATATATGTTAACGATGTTGCTCTAAAAGTGAAATATTAGAATGTTTCAATGCTGTGCAGGAAACATTCATTTTCATGCTGGTTTTAAATATAAGAAATCAAATGGATTTAAATGTTTTCTGTATTTACTACACGTTGCTTTAGAAATGCACAGAAACACTGGTTTATGTTAGCAGAATTCAACTCCTGGCATTTTTGTATTCTAGGTGGAAGTTAAATGGGACCAATGTTGACGTTGGTATGGATTACCGCTACAGTGTAGTGGGAGGCAGCTTGTTGATCAATAACCCCAATAAAACCCAAGATATTGGAATGTATCAGTGCATAGCAACAAACTCATTTGGGACCATTGTTAGCAGAGAGGCAAAACTTCAGTTTGCTTGTAAGTAGCAATTATATCCCATGGCAAATACTGCATTCTTACAGCATAATGCTGGAAAAATGGTAAGGCCTAATGGCTGCCTTTAACAACAAAAAAACTCATCTAATTTCATTTCATTATTCTTTGCTTAGCTGCTTGTTTTGTTTAGAAAATAACTGGAGTGAGAAGTGGAAATGTTTTCTTTTGTGACTATTTAACTAAAGGGGCTTACCGCACATAATGGGTATACTTGCATATCTGGGAAAGACAGTGGAAGTGTGAGCATGTGGCAATACGAAACCTGCTACTAACATTTTTTTATAAATGAAAAGTAGAACTGTTCAAATGTGATTTTTTTTCCTCCTCCATTGGAATACAGAGATTTTAAAGGTTCAAAGGTGCCCAAAGGGACATGCCTTTCAGAAACAGCAGTTCCATAATGACAATTTTCATCACTGTTGTGACACAAGATCCATATGGGAGGTACATACCCGACAGAGTTTTTAACTGCTGACATCCTGCGTGGGGTATGCACATACACAACATTGACATTAATGTAAAGGTGATGCACAATTCTGAGTTCATTATATGTGCTGTTTATGTATTATGTATATTGATTTATTTGAACATTTTAGAACAACCATAGTTTTTAAGGTGGCTTTATAATATTTACTCAGAGCCTAGTCAGCATTTTTGACACCTTCATGAATGAGGAAAGCTAAATAGGTTTTATGGGAGCAAACCTGCATTGTTTTAAACCAGTCAGAATTCTACATTTGAAGATAGAGTTCAGGATGAGGATCCTTTCAAATATAGACCTGAAATAATAAAGAGCTATGGCCAACCTCCTTGGCTAGCTGGCATAATAACACTGAAGGAAATCCCTCCTTCATACCTATAAGCTCTAGGGTATGTCTATACAGCCAACTAGATGCCTACAACTGGCCCATGGCAGCCAACTTGAGCTTTGGTTAAGGGGGTGTATGTGGTTGTTTCATTGCTGTGTAGACTACCTGGCTTGGGCTCAGGCCTAGGCTCTAGGATCCTGAAAAGTGGGAGGGTACCAGAGCTCGAACACCTGCCCAAAAATCCTCATAGCCATGAAACAGCCTTACAGTCCAAGCCCCATGTGTCCAAGTTGATTGGCATGGGTCAGGAGTGGGTGTCTACTTGCTGTGGAGATGGACATTCAGGCTACGTCTACACTGGCATGATTTTCTGGAAATGCTTTTAACGGAAAAGTTTTCCGTTAAAAGCATTTTCGGAAAAGCGTGTGTAGATTGGCAGGATGCTTTTCCAGAAAAGCACTTTTTGCGGAAAACAGTCCGTGGCCAATCTAGACGCGCTTTTCCGCAAAAAAGCCCCGATTGCCATTTTCGTGATCAGGGCTTTTTTGCGGAAAACACTACTGTGCTGTCTACACTGGCCCTTTTCCGGAACAGTTTTCCGGAAAAAGACTTTTGCCCGAATGGGAGCAGCATAGTTTTTCCGGAAAAGCACTGATGATTTTACATTAGATCGTCAGCGCTTTTCCGGAAATTCAAGCGGCCAGTGTAGACAGCTGGCAAGTTTTTCCGGAAAAGGGGCTGATTTTCCGGAATAACTTGCTAGTGTAGAGACAGCCTCAGAGGCCTTGTGCCATGGCAGTTGCAAACTATACCTTAAGAATAATTTTCTCCATGTGCTTTTTTGTGTGTCAGGTCCTAGTGTTTCTTAGGTATAACTTACACATCAGTGGAAAGCTAGGCTTTTAATATAATACAATATGTTTAATGGACTGGCTAATGTCTACAATTAATGTGATTTTGTTACTCTACTAAAAGGGGTAATATGCCAAATTTATGCCAGATTCGTGATATGCAAAAAGGTGATTTGTAATGAAAAATAGAAATGAGGGAAGGTAAAGTCTTCCCTCTCCCAGAGTAGTTCACACTTTATTATCAGTTTTTCTTATGCTCTGTTTGTATTTTCCCATGACTAAAGATGCTCTGTCACTGTAGAGGACTAACGAACAGTGTCCTCAAAACTAATCTAATAACATCAGATTTCAGTATGTCAAGGGGATTGTTTCATAAATATTATTTTGGGTCTGCTTCTCTGCATATCACATGCTTCACAGCAGCTCAGATCTTGCAAATCAAGGATTTCCACTATCCATCAGGTTAAGGGTTTGCAATATCATTATTCATAGCTAAGCACTTGAAAACAGTCTGTGCTGTAATCCTGTCATTTATGGAAGTCAATAGGATCTCAGCTTCTAGCTACCTAAAGGACTAGAGCTGATGTACTAAGATAAAAGTTCAGTGATGTAAAGCAAGGTCTTGCTCCCATCAAAATCAATTGTCAGACTTCCACTGACTACTTGAATGGGAGCAGGTTGTGCCAATATTTTCATTAAGCCATTTTCCATCAGTTGACCATTAGCTGGTAATCATAAAAACAATGCTGTGTTTAAAAAACCCAACCAATCATAATATTTTATATTTATTTTCAAAGAAGGAACTTCAGTGTCTATGATGTTTATAATGAATTGATTTATCTTTCTTGACAATAATAAATCTGGACTGTAGTTGGAGTTTTGATAGATGACCAGTCGTAAGACAGGCTTGACTGATTCTTAATTTAGAGGATTGCTTTAAGAAGCAAAGTTTGTTTCTTAGCACTTAAAGTGATGATGGATGAGGGCTTGGATAAATAAATTGTTCAAATTTAGATCAATTAGATTTAATCATGTTAGGAACATTTGGCTTGGAGATGGGAAGAAAACAGGCATTTGTCAAATCAGACTCTGCTCTTTTGCATAATAGTAAGTCATTCTTCTGAGTGTTATAATCAAAGAGACTGCAGACAGAACAGGCTGAATTCTGTAACTCTGACTATGGTTTAATTTTATCACACAAGCTCTGACTCTGCACAGTATAAATCTGTTTTAATAATGCATGTGTTTCAACATGGTCATTTCAAGATATGTGGATGAATTAGTGCTATTTAATACAATGAAATAAACAATAAGAGGCACTTGTTGCAGGAACTAGGAGTCCTACCTAATTCAGACACATAACCTCTTTCCCTTATACTTTTTTCAGACATTATCATTTTTGAATTGCACTCTGAAGGTTTTTTATGGAATAATCTAAAAATATTTCCTAGCAAGAATCCATTCTAGTAGCTTGAAGTGTCTCAGTAAAGTCCATTTGCCCTCAATTCCTCTCTGGATTTTTTCCTTTTACCAGGGTCATTTACCCTGAATTTAACCCCTTTGTCTGTCATTTGGAGACCTAGAAACTTGCTATTATTACTTGCAATCTCTGACCTACCTGCAGCTCCTGCAATTCAACTGTGGTCTCTCAAGCATTGTTACCATTACGTGTTATGACATTTTCAGCTGTGGAAAGCCATTTTGTTATAGAGTCCAAGCCTCGGTTGTTTTACCAACCAGAACCTTTTTCTGCTTTGCCTTTAAAATGAACAATCCATCTTTCTCTAGGCTCTGCATTTAGTCTGTTTGCAATCTCTTTTTTATTTGTGAGCTAAGTTATTGCCAGCCCTTTTGAGACTAGCCCTCGCTTTTCAGTGCAAGGGTTAAACCCTGAATCCATGGGCATCATTAAAAGATGTTCATTCTTATTTCAAGGGCTAAATTATTCTTCTCTAGCCTTTTCACTGCAGATTAAACTCTGAAGTAGCTACTCAGCCTCCCATGGAGGTCAAAGAGGGTCAGCAATTTATCCTGAAAATATGTATTTAGGTTACAAACTAATTATGATGAAAGTGCTAATATATGCCCCCAAATACTTGCTTTGTTATACATTATTAACATTTCAAATTTGTTCCTTTTTTCCTTAACATGCTAGTTGTCTCTTAAATTGAACACATTTTCGAAAAGTAAGGCGTCTGCTATACCACACTAATGGAATATGGATTAAGGATTCTTTAAATCCTGTGCTTGTGGCAATACAGATTCACAAGGGGAGGAAAAAAAGCCTTAAACTCTTAATACAAGACCCAACAATTGCTTTTCAAAATGATACATGAAAACACACTTAAACTAAATTAAATTGTGTGTGATTGTGGGACAATTTTATTTGCTGTACAGTAACCTGTGTTCAGAAATAAAGGGCCTGAAGCTGATGGGGAATCTAGCCTAGGTAAGAAATGCAGTTCATGTACTGTAGTTTTAAATGTATTCCTCTATTCAGAGATAACAACAAGTGGGGTTCCTCAGGGATCTGTTTTGAGACCGGTTCTGTTCATCAATGATTTAGATATTGGCATAGAAAGTACGCTTATTATTTGCAGATGATACCAAGGTGGGAGGGGTTGCAACTAATCTGGAGGATAGGGTCATAATTCAAAATGATCTGGAGAAATGGTCTGAGGTAAACAGGATGAAGTTTAATAAAGACAAATGCAAAGTGTTCCACTTAGGGAGGAACAATCAGTTTCACACACATACAGAATGGGAAGCAACTGTCTAGGAAGGAGTATGGCAGAAAGGGATCTAGGGGTTATAGTGGACCACAGGCTGAATATGAGTCAGCAGTGTGATGCTGTTGCAGAAAAAGCAAACATGATTCTGGGATGCATTAACAGGTGTGTTGTGAGCAAGACACGAGAAGTCATTCTTCCGCTCTACTCTGTGCTGGTTAGGCCTCAGTTGGAGTATTGTGTCCAGTTCTGGGCACCAAATTTCAAGAAGGATGTGGAGAAATTGGAGAGGGTCCAGAGAAGAGCAACAAGAATGATTAAAGGTCTAGAGAACATGACCTATGAAGGAAAGCTGAAAGAATTGGGTTTGTTTAGTTTAGAAAAGAGACGATTAAGGGGGGACATGATAGCCATTTTCAGATATCTAAAAGGGGATCATAAGGAGAGGCTTGTTCATCTTGGCCTCTGAGGATAGAACAAGAAGCAATGGGCTTAAACAGCAGCAAGGGAGGTTTAGGTTGGACATTAGGAAAAAGTTCCTAACTGTCAGGGTAGTCAAACACTGGAATAAATTGCCCAGGGAGGTTGTGGAATCTCCATCTCTGGAGATATTTAAGAGTAGGTTAGATAAATAACTATCAGGGATGGTCTAGACAGTATGTGGTCCTGCCATGAGGGCAGGGGACTGGACTCAATGACCTCTCAAGGTCCCTTCTAGTCCTAGTATTCTATGATTCTATATGACCCCAGAAGTTATGCTTCCATTGATGCCAAAGGTTCCATTTACTTCAGTGGAGTCAGATCAGGCCCTGCTAGAGCACAACTGTATCACAATGTGCCCGATCCTTCAAGAAATTGAGAAAAGTGCCTGATCCTGAAATTCTTAACCCTGTCTGTATCGTGCCAGATCCAACTCGCATTAATAGCAATAGAATTCTCTCCACTGATTTTATGGAGAGGCTGATCAAGGCAATGTAACCTACTTTAGGAGAGAGAAGTATGTGTGAGTGAAAGAGCACTGTTCTTACTGTCCATGGGGTTTGGAGGCAATAGCTGAGGGGATATTTGGAGAGTGAGTGTGATCTCTCAGTCATTTTTTATCCTCAACTCAGATTGTGTGCATGCTATTAACAATAAACAAGGTGACATGTGAGTTTAAGATTTATTTCTACTTGTCTGGGGACTCTGCTAGTGCTTAAACTTATCTGTGCATAGTTTCTTCTTCTCAGATTTATTCTAGAATTCACCAGCAATATCCTGGGCTAAATGTTGTCCACAGCTTTTCTAGAAGTAAGCCTCAAGTTGCCTCGTATGCATGAACCATGAGGGTATGTCTACACTACCCCCCAGTTCGATCTGGGGGGGGTAATGTAGTCATACGAAGTTGCAAATGAAGCCCGGGATTTGAATTTCCCGGGCTTCATTTGCATAAAGCCGGCGGGCGCCATTTTTAAATGCTGGCTAGGTGGGACCCCGTGCCGCGCGACTACATGCGGCATGGACTAGATAGTTCGGATTAGGCTTCCTAATCTGAACTAGCTGTACACCTTGTTCTACACCTCAAGGTGTACAGCTAGTTCGGATTAGGAAGCCTAATCCGAACTAGCTAGTCCGTGCCGCGTGTAGCCGCGCGGCACGGGGTCCCACCTAGCCGGCATTTAAAAATGGCGCCCGCCGGCTTTATGCAAATGAAGCCTGGGAAATTCAAATCTCGGGCTTCATTGGCAACTCTGTATGACTACATTAGCCCCCCCCCCCAGTTCGAACTAGGGCGGTAGTGTAGACATACCCTGATTCTCAATACTCAAGGGCTGCTCAAAATGCTTGGACCAATCTGAGTGCTTAATTGCTGTTCTCAGCATAAAAATTAGGTGCTCGGGTATCCAATCCTCTCAGTAGCCCTTGAATGGAAGAGCAGCTGTGTGACTAAGAGAAGATTGTAGACCCCAGTACCAGTTAGAGAGACAATTCTTACAGGATGTGGGTCTCCTATTACTACATAAACACCAAATGAAACTTTTGGTGGCATATATGCAAAATACCATAAATGTGAACACAAACAGGAAATATTTGCTTTTTAAGTAGTTGATACTGATTCATGGAAAGATACTTTCACACTGACTTTATTACTGAATCAGATGATTGACATCAGTTAACACATCAGATAGATATTGGTGTACAAGAGTGACATTTGTTCACTGCGGGCCTGCTGATCAGGGGGAGGGGAACAGAGGGCAGTTGCCCTAGGGAAAGGGTGGGCAATAATTTTTGATGGGGGGGCCACTCCAAGATTTTGGAAAGGAGTCAAGGGCCACACTCTACCATGATGATAATGTAAGAGATGCAGGGCCTGGGATGGAGTTGGATACAGAAGTGATCTTGGGGAAAGGAATACTGAGGTGCAGGAGGAAGACTGGAGTCTGGGAGGGAGTTTTGTGATCAGGGGCAGGAGATTGGGGTGACAGATCTGGGAGGATGTATAGGTGCCAGAGGGGGACAGAGAGTTTGGGTATGTTGAGTGGTGGGGCAGAGGATTGGGACAGAGAGGGGTTGGGGTGACAGAGGAGGCTGTGGCCAGGAGACTTACCAGCCAGCAGCCAAACCAGTCTGCCTGCCTGCAGAGCTAAGGCTTACAGAGCTTAAAACATTTCCCAACCAGCCAGACTGCCTGCTTGCCTGGCCATATACTTCATTGAATAACTGACCCAAGGAGAGGGGGTATGGTTATTCTTGGCTGCCTGTTATTCAAACAAGCAGTCCTATTGGCTGGCTTCTGGCCAAAACTGGCCAATGGGATTGTGCTGGGGGTGGAACGGTTCCTGAAACTTCTCTCCCTCCCCTCCAGTTTTGAAACAGCAAGGAAGCCCGGCAGCCACGTTTCTGCACAGAGTGCATGGCTGTGGGGCAAGCAGAGGAGCCTGCCTGGGTCTCTCCGCTGCCTCTGCGGGCTGGATCCAGTGGCTTGTCAGGCAGGATCTGGCCTGCGGGCCGTATTTTGCCCAGGCCTGCCCTAGGTCTTGGCAATTCAAAAGGCCCAAGGCTCGTGGCCATAGCTGCTCCTGCTACAGTGGTGGTGACTGAAGCACTGAGCCCTTTAAATCGCTGCTGAAGACCTGCACCATTCTGCTTGGGGTCCACAGAAACTGTCATCTCTCTGGTTCATTATAATATTATTGGGCAGCCATATGGTGGTTGATTTGCAATTTTTTTTAAAAACTAGCTCTGTTATATGTCTGAACTAATTGGAGCCCAGTTCATCTGAGAGGCTAACCTACTTTTGGTATATCGATCTGGTGGGGTGCCAGAAATCTCATTTGTGATGTTAAGTCCAGGCCCCTTTCGAACAGAAACTGTACTGTTCTAGGGATCTTGACCTTCTTGGCAGAGATCAAAACCCAGGGCTAACCCCCATGCCTGCTCTCCTGGAAGAATCCAAACCATCACAAACATTTTGTCCAGTCCCTTTCAATCCATCCATCGCTAACCAAAGAATTAACAATAAAAGACATTCAGGTACTTTTATTCATGCTGAGTAGAGATTGGGAGGACTTGCAGAATAAAAAAATTCAGAATCAGACCCTCTGCTCCCTCTACAAAAAGAGGACAGCTTAGAAGAGCTGGTAAAAAAAAAAGTGTGATATTATTTCAGTTCCTCTGGTTTTGGTAATAAACTTTGACATTACATTAGACAGATATTGATTGAGACCTATAACAGAGCTGGTTTTATTGAATTTCAAATCAACCACAATATGGCTGCTCAATAATCAACTTTTGTTCAATGATTTGAAAAAAATTAAATCTTTTATTTTAAAACCCATTTGAGTTAGTGGAATGAGGGTGAAGGATGACAGTAATATCTCTGTCCCATACTCACACACACTCAGGCGTGTATAATATAATGCTACATTTCAGATTGCTCCCTTTATTTTCTGTAAAGCAGTCTCCTAATATGATCAAGTTTATTTTGTGAAATGCTCAACTGTGACTTTCCCAGCAGGCCTGAGTAAGGCCTCAGAAGCAGCCCCAGAAGAAGATTCTGACTCACTCTCGTATTTTCCCTTCAGGCACCTGAATTTCTTTTATTGTTCTTTCTTTGGTCCGTGATGGCTGGATTGAAAGAGCCTGAACAAAATGTGTGTGATGGTTTGGATTCTTCCAGGCAGTGTATGTATGTTACCTGACATACTGAGGATGCTGAACCAAGGTTCTGCCCAGTTCTGCTGCCCACCTGGGAAAAGGGTAGGATTTAGCCACTCTATGAAGCCTGACCTTCACTGCTATCCATAATGCTAGAAGCCAGTAGTGGGATGCAAGAGAAGGCCGGGCTCTGGTGTTGCTGAGGTAGGCAGGGTAAAACTTGGTCCAAAGTGTTGGACCAAAATTTGACCTCCATTCTTCAACAAGATGGACAGCTAGACATGGAAAGATGCAAAGGCAGTAACTATATGCAGTTGCTTTGATGTAAATATAGACTACACACATTGGGATTTATTATAAAATGTCTATATAAAGTGAGACAGGTTAATACATTTTTCACAACTACATGTTCTCATCACGATGATGATGATTTTACAATAAAAAAATCTAGAGGTACAAAAGCAACCTACAGTTCATTAGTCATGAGGCAGTTAACTCTTCTAAGTTGATGTGACTAAAAGATGAGATTGTATAAAAATGCAAGTGTAGCCAGACAGGAACCCCCCTTGTAACATCCATTTTTGCTTGCCTGGAGCATACAGGGCACACAGAGCAGAAGGCCCAGGCTGCTGTGACCGTGAATGGCTATAAACAGAGATACGCCAATTGCTGACCAAGAGGCTGCCAAGGAGTGCCCTTGACTCAAACCCATATTGATACGAACACACAGCCATCCGCGGGGGGAGGAATCTCTCGCCCAGTAAAAAAATGTCTAGTATTCACAATTTAGTTATCTCTCTTGCAAGTGTAAATTAACTTGAAACTTGCTTGTAAGAACTGGCGCCACAAAACGGACCAGTACAATTAGGCATCGTAGAGAAGAAAGAGGATATGGGCCTCCAGGGGTATATAGATGGGTCCAGCAGCACATTTTCTCTGAGTGTCAATCTACCATCTATCTGCTGGTCGGGTTTGGTGTTTGATCTCCCGAGGTTCCAAGGGGACGCCCACCTCATATTCGTCATTCCTAGGAATTGAGAGACCGGCCCTGGCCTGACATGCTGGAGTCGAGAGGCACAGAAAGGGGTAAAAATTGTACCTGGATGTGGTCCTTTGTTTAAGTATATATATACATAGTGTTAGAGCTCTTTAAAGATTAAGCTGTCACTTGGTACCATTATTTCTATTTTCTATCTTTACCTTTTTCCTGTAATCATTGTTAAGACATATATATATATATATATGCTAGCATTTAAGAAATAGAGCAATAGCCATTGTAACCATATGATTTATAAGCTTCTTTAATAAACCTGTAACTGTTTAAGCTTTAACCTGACTCCTTCAGTTGCTGTAATAGAACCAAGCACAATTTAAAAGAACTTCAGCCGGTCATAAAGGGACAGACATAGGGAGAGCTTGGGTGTTTGGATCTGTGTCACTCCCAGGTGACAAGATCCGTTGGGGCACCTGTTCAGCCTTTCCTAGGCTGCCCGCTGCGAAGGAACCCCTGTGTTCTAGCAGCTAAAATCTAAGGCGTAATAAGCTCTTCCTATATAACGGGGCATCTGTTGGCCTGCTGGCCACCCTCTGCGACGGGACCCCGGTCCTAGCAGTAAAGACACGGACGTTAAACCTTTTCTCGGAAGCATACACACACACACTGCCCTGACCGTCGGCTGACAGCAAGTTTCTCTATTTCTGTCTTAATTTAGCTTTGGAATATGGACATATCCCATTCTGTGTGAACAGCCAGTATGACTGGGCCCTCTGCAGATTCACGGGTACTCACATCCATGAATTTGAATGTGGCTATCCCCAGCTCATTTTTGCAGATATAGATGTAGATGCACATTTTGTATCCGTGCATGTCTCTAACTATCATTTAAGTCTCAATCCTTCATCAGGATCCTTTGATCTCATATGGAGTCTCCTCTGAAATCATCACAACTTATTTAATCTGAGCCTTACTTAATCATTTCCCCTTTTGTTTCTGGAAGTCTACCACACAGAAGCAGAGGAGGGGGAAAACCACTTTGAAAAAGAAAATAAAAGGAAAGAAGATGTGATTACAAAGCCACCTATATTAGCAGAACTCTGAGAGGTGTTTTTCCTTCGAATTAATATTCTGAACTCACTTTTTGTTAAATTGGGTAGATTTCATGTTGACACCTCCATTTGAATGTCAATCCATAATATTTCTGGGACTTCAGTCTAAGGCTTTGGTTTGGCTCTGGGCCTTGCTTCCTTTCTCCTTGCAGAACTACTAAAAGACTCAGGGATGTTAAACCTATGTCATTCCTTATGCCTGTATAGATTCTTCCTGGTGCTTACTTGGGTTTGCAGTGTGGGGAAATATGGAGGGTTGGAAGGGTAGGAGGAGACTCACTTAAACCTCTGTAGTCCACGTATGAAGACTTTTCAGTCCCCTTCTCAGGGACAATTGGGATTGCTCACTCTCTGTTTCCCTAAGTATGCATGGCACCCAAAAGGGCCTGCAAGGAGGTAAGGGTGTATGCCTGATGTGAGCTATTCACCAGTCATTGGAAATCTGTCATAAAGGGTGGTAGCAGCAGGTGCCCTAACTCAGCACATGCGGAGGCTCTTCCTTGAACCAGAATGTCTCCCAGTGTTCTCTCTGTGGTAGTGCAGCTCTGCGTGGCAAGGCTGTGCCCACAAGGAGCCCATAATCAGGACCAGGCTAACTCCTCTTGGAATCTGTGGGGGATTGTTACTTTCTCTCGGAGCCCAATCTCTGTTCTCGTTGACGTCACTGGGAGTTCTGCTATTGATTTCAAACCTCTAGTGAATTCTGCTGTTTATTGCATTTGAGCTTGATTTCAGTGTGAGAACCTCTGCTAAGTTGTTGCATAGTGTATTTTCACTCAAATTATACATGTGTTTCCCCTGGGATTCTCACAACCAGTGGAATCTTTTCAGAGGGCACCTTTGCCTACCTAGTTTCACATCAGATACATTGTAATTTTTACTTGATGTTTTACATTTAGTTCTCAACCTGTCTTTTCACCAGCTCCCATATGCAGTAACTGTCTCCTCTCTCTTTTAAGCAGTTGTTTCCTAGATACATGTAACGCTGACAGGCAGCACTGAACCTGGGATGTCTGGAGCTTAGTGCATAAGCCTCTGCTGCATGAGCTAAAAGCCAGCTGGCTCTCAGCTTAGCTGTAGAGTGAACAAACTCTGTGGAACTGGCCTTCTCATGGATATTTGACACACTCTCATGATCTGAACAAAAACTTGAACTGGATAGACCATTATATTCAACACCCAATTGACATCAAAAGCTAAATCTGGGACTCTTCCAGCCCACTCAGTTAGCCTCATTAGCACCGGCACTACAATTAACAGGTACTTTTTTCCTCCCTCTCCCTTCTTTTTCTCTTATGTATTGTGAGGTTCCCCCTTTTTTCTCCACTCTGCTCATCTGGGGAGGTGAGTTTTGCCCACAAAAGCTCATATATATATATATATATATATATACCTTAAACACACCTTAAGTGCCACTACTTGGGACAGTGAGCCACACCCAGAAGGTATATGGGTTACATACTTTCCCTAGCTGAGGGCACACCTCCCAAGCTTCAGAGAGATCCCATTGAAATCCCAGACAAGCCCCCACTTGTAACACTGACAAGCTGAACCAAACCTGCCACCTCTGGAGCTTAGTGCATAAGCCTCTACTGTTTGATCTAAAAGCCAGGTGGCTCTCAGCTAAAGCCATAGAGCACACTCATTCTTCCCCTCTGTATAAGTGCCACTACATGAGACAGTGTACCACACTCAGAAGGTATCTGGGATACATACAACATACCCCAAACAGGACAAGTGAGCTTTTCTCACTAATGTTTGGCCATTTCTGGTTGAAGATTGTGGAGAGACAGTCTGGTGGGTGCTGCTGCTTATTGTGCAGTTTTACACACACCCATCACTGACCCATTGCCAAGTGAGTCCGCTCTTAAGAGTGCTTGTGCACTAATCTTGTTAATAGCAAGATTCTCATTGATCTCAATGGGAGTAGGATAGTGCAGCTACGTACTCACACTGCTTAATGCTCTTCTGGAAAGCATTTAGCGTAGTACTATGATGAATGTGGTATCTGAGCCTGGATAGAATAGAATAGCTCCTGCCAGTCTAAGACCCAATCTTTCTCTCCTTAAAATCAATAGCAAAATTCCCATTGACATCAACTGGAGTAGATTTGGGCCCTTGAAGAGAAATAATCCTCAGGAATTTGCCTACTTGCTGAAACTAACAAATGTAAGATGATTTACAGAGTCTTATGGCAAGTGTTTTAGTCTAAATTCTCCAGGATGCATTTATTCATTATTCATGGATCATCACACCAAGTACCTTGAAGATGAGAATGGGAAGGAGGTGGGGAACAAGAGAGAGAAAACAAAGCTCATGATAGTGCAGATGGTACTGGGGAAATGTGCACAGCAAAGAAGTTGTTAAGAGCACGCATAGTGTTATGTGAGAATGAAGAGCATTTGGAAAACCTGGTGCGTTGGGAATAGCAGGAGTCCAAAACTAACACATAGTTAATAGCACAATGCCAAGAGAGACCTACATTGCCAGCAGTGCTTGGCAACAGGGAATACAAAGTCACAAATATACTAGATGCAGACAGATATGTAAAGCCAAATTTTATTCTGCTGCTGAGCTGTAGGTAACAGGCAAATTCAGAAGAGGATTATTTAACAAGGGGAGGAGGGATCACATATTGGGTCCGATGCTTTTCTCCACTGCATAGTGCCGGAAACACAAGGAAACAAAGCTGGAAGGGAGATGAAAATTGTGGGAAGAGGAGTGGAGCAGAACTGATGGATGTGCTTTCTTTGAACTGCCAGCACAACTGCTGAGTGCCCTCTGCATGACTGGGGGTCCCCTGTGAGTTTGAGGAGTGTGGCTGGCAGAAGGAGGAAAGTGCAAATAGGAATAATAGGATTAAAAAAAATAGGGAGACTTTTACAAGTGCAACATGGTAGGCTGCGGAATAGTCCCCCAAGGAGAAGTAAGGAAGCTTCCTTGCTGTGGATATCCAAAACAAATCTGGACAAAATACTAGATGTGCAGCAGGGAACGAACTTGCAATGGCCACTGGGGATGGAGTGGAGAGGTCTTTGAGTGTAATGGGTCTTTTCTGTCTCTAATTTCTATTATTTATGAAACGTGTACAAACATCCTAGTCAGTTTGATTTTTTTTTTTTTTTTTTTTTTGGAAAAGCATAGCTTTTCTGATCCACATTAATGCTTCTCCTGCACTGATGTATAGAAACTGAGGAACCGCGCTAATGGAAGATAGATGTGGCACTCAGGCAGGGCTAGGGCCAGGATAGCATACAGAGGAAAGTGTTCTCCAGGCGGCAGACCATCTTGTTAGTCTTTAAAGTGCTACATTGTCCTGCATTTTGCTTCATTATAAGAAAGAGAAACTCGATATGCCTTGCTCATTGTCTTCATAGCATTCATTTTTTTCGTAACTTTGTTATGCTACTTCTTATTGTTCTCTTTTCTAAACTCAAATCATCCTCATCTTCTAAATTTTTAGTATAGAACTCATTCGGGCTATGTATACACTGCAGCATTATTTTGGAATAACTGACATTATCCCGAAATAACAAAGGGTATGTCTACACTGCCACCCTAGTTCGCTAGGGTGGCTACTGTTAGCATTCAAACTTACAAATGAAGCCTGGGATTTAAATATCCCGGGCTTCATTTGCATGTTCCTGAGTGCCGCCATTTTTAAATGACCCGTAGTTCGAACAACCTGCCCATGGCTACACGCGGCACTGGCTAGGTAGTTCGAATTAAAGCTCCTAATTCGAACTACTGTTAAACATCCTTGCAGGTGGAATAACGGTAGTTCGAATTAGGAGCTTTAATTCGAACTATCTAGTCTGTGCTGCGTGTAGCCGCGGGCAGGTTGTTTGAACTATGGGGCATTTAAAAATGGCAGCACCCAGAAACATGCAAATGAAGCCTGGGATATCTAAATCCCGGGCTTCATTTGCAAGTTCGAATGCCTACATTAGCCACCCTAGTTCGAACTAGGGTGGCAGTGTAGACATACCCAAAGAGCATGTCTACACTGAAAGCCATTATTTCGACATAATGGCTAGCTGGAGGAGTTTTTACTCTGCCTCCTGTAACCGTTATTTTACGAGGAGAAAGGGAAGTTGAAGGAAGAGTGCTCTTCCTTCAACTTCCTTCTGTTCGCCAAAAGCTGAATTAAGCTATTTTGACTTAAGCTGCACAGTTGACATGGCTCAAGTTTTGTAGATTAATTCGACTTTAGCCCTACTGTTTGGATGTACCCTCTCTGACTCTGAACATTTTTCTTACACTCTTTGGGTGTTTTTCTACTTTACAGAATAACACACAGTTTTGTAGAAGAGGGTTGTATGATATTTTCAGTGCTAAAATTCTGGGTGATGTATGGAGGGTGGGTCATTATTGTTTTGTTAACTTAATGTTCAGACATTAAGGGTTAGAGATGTGAGGAACTATTCATATGGTTGGTGCACAGAACTTGCTTTAAAATGGTATTTGTCTGAGCGTGTCACTTAACCTCCTGCCTCAATTTCCCTGAATGAAAAAAGTGAATTAAACTGATGCTTTCCCTGGCTTGTAGTAAAGACTAATTAGCTAGCATCTGTAAAAGATTTTGAAGCTGAAGGAAATAGCCTGCCTATAAATGCCAAACTTAAAAAACAACAAAAGGTCTGGTAGCACTTTATAGACTAACAAAGTGCTACCAGACCTTTTGTTGTTTTTTAAGTTTATGTTGTACAGACTAACTCGGCTACCCTCTGAAGTTTATAAATGTTACATATTTTCTTTGCAAAACCAACCAACCATTTTATCCTTTTCATTTGTTGCTGTTCACTGTATGAACAAAATAACGGTTAACATAAGAACAGCCATACTGGGTCAGACCAACAGTCCATCTAGCCCAATATCTTTTTTGCTGACAGTGTCCAATACTAGATGCCCCAGAAGGAGGGAACACAACAGGTAATCCTCACGCAATCCCTCCCCTGTTCTATTATCATATACCTTTGTTTAAAAATGCATTGTATTCACATTAGTATGCTGTGATTATGCTAGGTATTGCTAAATTCACTCATCGTATGTTACTTCATTGCAGGACCTTAAGGGCTAGTCCATGGTGGTTTGTTTCCATTCCTAATAATATAAATCATGTGATATGTAATAGTGATCCACACATTGCATTCATGTCTGACCATTAAAATATAGTAAGTGTGGGGACTTATTAATAAATAAAGTATTTTTTCGGCGCTGGTGTGATGGACTATACTTGCAGTTGAGGTAAGCAAGGTCTGCTGAGCCAGGATCATAGTGTCTGGGACTCCTCTAGCAGAGCCCATCTTTACAGTAGCTTCTTCTTTCCCAGTGTAGGTTAAGGTAGTTGATGAAGCAGAGGCAGATGGGGGAAGAAGCTAAGCTGGAACCCATTTTGATCCGCTTGCAGGGGTTGGGGTCAAACAGCCAATAAAGCTACATTACTGAATTACTGAGCTTACATTAATGGTTGTGGAACACCTGGAGGGTCTCCCTCCTCTCCCACTGTAGTGTAGACCAGGCCTGAGACACAGACCCAGCATGTCCCCAAAATAATTAGATTGGGTTAAAAATCATGAGAGAGTTTTAAAAATTAAAACCTCCAGCCATAATTACTGTGTAATAATTTCATTTAAAAAATTTAGCTATAGATGCACAAAAAATGAAGGTGGAACTTTGTTCTTTAGGAGAAGGAGATTCCACTTACATCCTTTTAGCATTTTAGGTTTGGGAATCTACCATGCTATCATGCTTCATCACCCTCAGAGACATATCCCATACACATTTGTCTCTCTTCAACCTATCCCCGGTGTAGATCCTTAAGAATTAAGAAGCCATCTTGTTTGAGGGCCTCATCAGTTCAGTCCCATTATAAATACTAGACGAAAGATGGTTCTGTACTGGTGGTAAACTTTCCATTCATAAAAACAATGAGGATTCCCGTGGCACCTTACATCTAATTAGATACATGGTTACCTCTCTGAAACTTCTTTAATTCACAGGTTTTAAAGAATCAGCAACTTAGCTCAAAGTAATGGGAGCTGGTAACTACTTTCAATAAGGGTAATGTAGCATTTCTTCAGGAGAATCTATCTGAAAAGCACTGAAAGTCATCAGCTTTATTGTTTTCAAGCAGGCTTATTGCTGACCCAACTTTGGTGTAAATCAAGAGCATTTCCATTGCTGTGATAGAATTACTAATGTAAATCTGATGTTAGAACCAGGACCAAAACTGGTTCAATGCAAAATATTTTTTTAAATGGCCCTTATTTGGATCCTTAATTGTTTGGGACCCAGCACAATATATCAAGGGCCTAATTTTCAGAAATGCACTCCCATCTCATTCAAGTGAGAACAAAGCATTTAAAAGACAGGCTTTAGGTTTTCCAAATTGGGTATCCAAAAGCAGAGGACATTTTTGAAAATGTCATCCTGAGTGACTTGCCTATTGCCAAAGGCAGGAAAACACAGCCACAATTTGAGATTAGGATGCATGCGTTTTTGATTACCAGCCAGAAGCTTAGTCCATTACAATATGTTGCATCACATTTATTTTGCTTCATTGCTTCCATAAACTTCTTAAGGATAAGATGGTTCAGACTGCAGAATAGCTGTTAAAGCCCCCCATTTGAGACATTTAAAACTAGACTGGACAAAGCACTAAAATAATAATCCTGCACAGGCGTGGTGATGAAGCAATTAATTTACCAGAGTCCATCTTTGATAAGTAGGGATCAAGTCATTTCTAGTGAAAGTTCTGACCCATAATTTTAATATCTCTTTGTTGTGATAGATATATAGAATATAGAAGTATAGATGTGTCTGATACTTGGTTTCTTATCTTGTTATTCAATCCTTAACTCTCAGAACTGATTCTGATATTGAAAGGTATGTGTTCAGCCAGATAATCTCTCTTGTGGAAGCCATTTGTGCCAGCAACACTTCTGCACAGTGAACACCAACATGAGTTCTTGCACTTTGTACCATCTGCTTGTGAGTGCAAACTAGAGATAAAACATGAGCATTTCATTTCCGAGGGTGCCAAAATATTGATTTTTTTTTTCACCCACCAAACAGAGGTTGTTCCTAGGGCTGGCTAAATATTTTCTACGTGACATACATATTTTCTTTTTTTTAAAGTAATGTTTTATGGGGGAGGTTACTGAAAATCTATATTTTGATGTGCTATTTTTATGAAAATGTGAGTTTCAAGTGGATATTTTTATGGAAAATGCGGTTATAAACTCCCTGGAGAATTTAATTTTAACAGATCCACTCACATTTTTTGGATATTTTCTCTATTCTCTAGTATGTTCTGTAGAAATCCCTATTGATTTCATTCAGAATCATAATAGAAATGTTTATTTGCTTTAACCAAGAGGATTTTTTTTAAGTGCAGCGAATGGCTTTGAGACCTATTCCTCTCCCCCTTTCCTCCCCCCCCCACACACAGTTTATTAAAGGAATTTGTTTTATATAAATGCTTCTTTAAACATAATTATTATGCATGACTTAACAGATAGTGTTCAGCACAGTGCGACGCAAATGGCAATAACAAACACAATAATAATGCACTTGTAATGAGACTACTTTTGGGGGTTGACCTACCAGTCCCAAAATAATTTCACTATGATAGTGGAAAAAGAAAATTATTCCCAACCTTATACAGGAAACGATTTTTACAATATTCCCAAAGCTGTAATGATTTCTGTAATGTGTGGTGGTAGAGCAAATCCCATAATTTTTGCTATTAGTTGCTAAGAAACAAATCATAATTGCTGTTCAAATTCTTTACTGTTGTAGCCTCTTATTGCCATGAAGTGCATTCATTTTCTTTCTGAAGATTAAATGATCAATGAAGTAATTCTTTCAACAACAATTAATAATGAAAACCTTTGCAGAAAGCCACCAATGCCTCTGAATTTTTCAGGACAAAAATAAATATATAAATAAGAAACACAACAACAGACCTCCCTAATTAATTTATTGACATTGCTGTATGAAACTGAATGAAGCTGTTGGCACATCTGAAAGAAATCATTTCCAAGGTGGTAACTGTAATTTCTGGCTGTTGAAGATGATGCCTTTAATAAGCAGTAATTTAATTACCAAACCTCTTGAAAGTCATTATATTGGATGAAAAAATCAAATCTGGAAAATAAACCCTCATGAGCTGGTGGCTGTCTCTTTGGCCCACAAACGTTTGGCAAATGATTTCTTGAGTTCATCTCAACCTTGAACTTACATTCTCATCCTTCCCCAAGATCTTGCAGCAAGGACTAGAAATCTAGTTCTCCAGGTTCCTCTTTATCTCCTTCCCTTTGTTCAGTTGTTTTCTGTGGCTATTCTTTTGAACCTCCATGTGTGTCACTCAGGCATTGAGTTGATGGAGTCACTGGCCCAGGAATTTTGGCAGATTGCCCAAATCAGCTGAGCAACCAGATGGTGTGGGAAGCAAGTCATCTTAGGGAACTGGTTATGCTGAATGCTGATGGAGAGAATGTAGATCGTATGCAACTCCCATACAGATGGCCAGTGGAGCCTAACCAGTCAGAAGGAAGGGCCAAGAGCTAAATAGAGTGAATAGGTGTACGTTAAGAGTAATTTGTGTCCAGAGCCAAGGGCCTGAGATGAACTCAGATGATCATCTGCCAGACTCCCTGGGCCTGCATGGGTGTGTCTAGACTACCGAGTTTTGTCGACAAAAGTCCACTTTTGTCGACAAAACTATACCTGCGTCTACATAACGTCGACAGAACTCAGCAGTTTTGTCGACGCTGGTAAACCTCATTTTACAAGGCATAACACCTTCTGTCAACAGAGTTCTGTCGACAGAAGGTGTTATTGCCTGTAGGGTTGCATCTAGACTACAGGGTTTTGTCGACAACGCAGCTTGCTTTGTCGACAAAACTGAATGTAGTCTAGACGCTCTTTGTCGACAGAAGCTTTGTCGACAGTATCTGTCGACAAAACTTCTGTCAACAAAACCCTGTAGTCTAGACGTACCCCATGTGTCCATCATCTCAGGAGCTCTGCTACCCAAATGTCCAAATTTTATAATTATTCACTATCCACATCTCATTAGCAGGTGTGTGTCATTGTTTCTTGGAAGGCTTGTGAAAGGAACAGGATTGTTGGAGAGCTAATTGTACAAGTCCCAACTTGCCCACATAGTGACCTAGTCGCATGCTCAATCCAAGATATAGTTCATCAGAGTGAATGTCTGATGCTTAGTGGGCAATTTTTTAAATTCCCCCTCTTCCTGAATCCCCTTTTTTCCCCATGGGATTGTAGTCTAAAACATTAGCAGTTCTGTGAAAACGTTGGCATGTTATATTTTTGATATCCTGAACCAATATTTAGCCCAGAGGAAGGCAATAAGCAGCCTACGGGCTGGATGCAGTTCACCAGGGTTAGCCGTGATGGGCAGTCAGATGTTTTAATTACCAGTGAATCTTCAGGTATAGTTGCTTGCTGCTCCCATTGGCTGTGGATCATTGTTCCCAGCCAATGGGAGCTGCAAGAAGCAAGACACTACCTCCCGCAGCTCCCACCAGCCAGGAACAGTGATACGTGGCCAATAGAAGTTGTGAGCAGGTGTACCTGCAAATATGCAGGTAAATAAAGTATCTAGTGGCCCGCTAGGAGTAGCCCTGATGAATTGAATCTAGCCTGCAAGCTACTTATTGCCCACCCCTGACTTTGACTTACATTTAACTATTGATCAGGCACAAACGGTCTCTTTCAGCTCCAGACTTTCCCAGGAAATAAAACACCAAAGTGCATTTTCTAAACTGTAGAGGCTGTTTTCTTCCTTTCACTAGCCACTGCCCAACAGACAGCTGCCCCACACATCTTATAGATCAAGAGACATCCCTTATAAACATTCGGTCAGGCCTGTTTCCAAGCAATACTCAGACAAACAAGCAGTCACATAGTGCGTTTTGTACCATCAAGTAGGTGAGGCCCCTTAAAAATAAGCTTCATTTTTTTGTACAGCTTGCCCTTTAGTAGTTTGAAAACCCAGATGGACACTTGCCTGGTTCACAGGCTGACTGCCTGACCAAGGCAATCTCACAGCTGAGCACAGTTTAGATTATCCAATTTGAATGGCTTCGGCATGTCCATGTTCTTCCTGATCACTTAGTGTGCAAGCTGTTCGCAAGGTAATTTCATGAACTAGGCTTCAGATGAGGTTAAAGGCAGCAAATCCTGGTTTCCCTGCACATGGCCAAATAATTGCATTATTGCAGCATCGAGCAGCAACACCATATGCAGAAAAACACCCCTCTCGCTGAAGGAGCTCTGTGCCAAGCACAGGTGTTCTCCAAGGAGAGTCTGGCAGGTTAGATCTCAGGAACCATAAAGCTGACATATACTGCACCAGTCCTCCCAAGCCCACACTGGTATAGGTGACTCATGGTAGCACTTAGGCACTGCACCATGTCCCCACTATTTAATTTTAATTGTTAATGGGATGCCCCCTCAATGTTCCTTTCAGTGACCCTTCCCCAACATGCACCAGTCTCCTATACACATTGGGCATGTTTACACTGCAGGGCAAAAGTCGAATAAAGGTATGCAACTTCTGCTACTTCAATTGCGTAACTGAAGTCGAAATAGCTTAATTTGGCTTTTGGCACTATCTACACAGCAGGAGTCAGAGTAAGAAGTCCTCCATCTTGACATTATTTCAAAATAACAGCTTGCTGTGTAGACGTAACCATGGACCACATACCATTGGGATGTAGGGCAGTCTGTCCAACATAGCAAAGCCTGTTAGTCGCTCCGGGTATATCTACACTGCCACCCTAGTTCGAACTAGGGTGGCTTATGTAGGCATTCGATGTTGCAAATGAAGCCCGGGATTTAAATATCCCGGGCTTCATTTGCATCTTGCCGGGCGCTGCCATTTTTAAATCCCCGTTAGTGCGGACTCCGTGCCCGCGGCTACACGCAGCACGGAGTAGGTAGTTCGAATTAGGCTCTCTAATTCGAACTACCGGTACTGAGGTGTATTTAAATCCCTGGCTTCATTTGCAACTTCGAATGCCTACATTAGCCAGCCTAGTTCGAACTAGGAACTCCCTGTTCCTAGATTAATAGGAAAGCATCCGTTTTGTGAAGATGGGTCTGGGTTTGGTAAACAGAGCAAAATCCAGGAGATAGGAGGAGAGAAGCAGCATCTGGAACATTTTTGAAATAACAGGTCTCTTCCTTGCACTATAAACTCTTGAAGAGCAAGGAACTGTGTCCTACAATCTGTAGGTGCACTCAACACTTAGCGGGGTGGGGGCCCAATTTTTTTTTTTTTACACTTGCTGATGTTTTTACTACAGTTGGACTTAAGATATTCATCCAGAATTGTTCTGGGTCCCTTGTGATCATGTTTCTATGATGCAGGAGAGTATGTTCAGTGAAAAATGACACATGGAAATCCCCTCCCCCCCCCCTGAATATCTGCTTAGGCAACTGCTTCCAAATACAAATTTTCTTCTTTGCTCGCATCATCATTTCACACACAGCTGTAATAAGCACATTAGCAATCTTTCTAGTGTCAGCTGTACAACTTCCACACCTCTTCAACCACACACTCTAATGAGTACGAAGCTATTCTAAGCGCCATGCGCTTTTCTGGAAGAATAGGATCAATATGCCGTACACAACAGAGGTGTAAGGATTTATATTCAGTTTGTTTCTCGTTGAGGGATATAAATAAGATAACTGTGTTATTACTTAAAACAGTTGGAGTGTTTGTAAATAATAGGCTCACCCTATCCCAGAGATAGTAATTTTGTAAGCTTCTTTTGATATTCAGGAAATGGTTTTCAATTTATATCATACAGAGAGTCTACTATTGAAACAAGAAAACAATGCACAAGGGAGTGTTATGTCCTAATATAGATGCAGTTTAAAAGGACTATCATGGAAGTAGCTACTCTCAGTGTTTGGATGGCTGCCATCAATTTCTTTGTTGTACCTGACACAGCAATAAGTTAAGTAACTGTGGGCCAGTGTAAGCTAACCAGGTTGTTAAAAATGTGCTTTTGAAATACAGCCAGAGATGCTGCAAAAGTGGAATATCTATAATATTTGTCCATCTTATCTATCTTGGTATTTATAAATTATGCTTACATCTGTGACTGCAATAGTGCCCACATTTCAAAAGTGGCCTCAAATTCTAGAGGCCTCCATTTCTAGTTGTTGGAGTCTATACCACTGTAAATTGAGATAGCTTCACAGTAGCCAATAAAGTCAACTTACTTCCCGCTGTTTACACCATTTGAGGATTTGGGTCGCAAGTGGGCATTGAAAGACAGATGCACTCAAAACTGAAGACAAGTTTTGAAAATCTGGACTTGAATGCTTATCGGATCGCTAACATAGTGCTTGAAAAATGTATTCAGAGTTTTATAGACAGAATAGAGTACATGTGTCCCTGCCACACTTGTTACTCAAAATTTCTATTAATCTTTGCTTTTGTGAAAAATAGCCACCTACAATAACAAATCAAAATAAAAAACAAAACTCGGGACACCATAGGACAAAACAGCAGATAAACAGGTGACCTGTTTGAATTTAAAATTGAAAGACTACAGTTAAAATGTGATTGAAAGAGACTGCATTAATGGTTAATGAAAAATGTTATTGTCAGCTGAATTTTTTTAGGTATACTGAGAGATAGTGGACTCTGAAGTGAATTCCCTTACCTGAGCTTTAAGCACATAATCTCTTGAAAGTGCCTGTAACAAACAGAATTACTGTCATTAGAGCACTAAAAAAAAGATAATCGTTCTTAATATCTAAAATGACTGGCTCTTCTGAAGGCAAGGTGAGGTAGAGTGAGGTGGTAATATCTTTTATTGGACTGTCTTCTATTGGTGAGAGAGACGAGTTTTCAAGCTTACACAGAATTGTTCTTCTTCCAGTGTGGGAAATGTGTTAAGGCTAAGTGCACACTGCCACTTTACTGCACTGTAATGTTCTCGCTTGGGAGTGTGAAAAATCACCCTCCCGTGAATGCAGCAAATCACAGCTCTGTAAAGCGCCAGTGTAAAATGGACTCCCAACGCTGTTAGCTATTCCCCTTATGGAGGTAGTTCACACAGAGCCCTGGGAGACTCCCTCCCAGCTAGATATGGGCAACCTAGACTAATGAGTGGGCTGCATGTACAGGCCTCTTTCATCCTCGTGGGCTGCAAGATTGTTGTAACCAAAACAGTCTCGTAGGACAGATTAGTTTTGATAATTGCACTCCTGTACCTAGAATTTGTGGGTTGTGCCAAATGAATGCACTTTGCATGCATAGGGAGCACACAGCTCTCACAGTCAGTGTTATGTGCAATCAGCATGCACCTCACTTGCTCTTGTGTTACTTTATTAATACTAGTAGGGGAAAAAGCTACATGGATGGAAACCACTGGAATCATGGGCAACACAGTAAACAGAATGTGTCATGGACCACACACAGAACCCCAATTGGCCACATGCAAACCTTGAGCCACAAGCTGTCCACCACTGCTCCCAGCGCTAATAGTGCTTTCACACTTTCACTTTAAAGCCTCATAAAGTCATAGCTAAATACAAGGTGAAACAGATTGAGTATATGTAGTTAATACCAAAAGTTAAGGGATGATTCAAATTGAAGTGGTCCATTAACACCCCTCTAGCCATTGGGGGAGGAGCAGGGAGGAGGAACTGGGTTGGGGAGTTGTTATTGAGTTATGGTTTATTACTACAATCTCTAAATCCTATGTCTCTATTCAGTCCATAATTTTTAGTGTCTTGCAAAATTACAAATTTAAGATCCCAGGATCTTTTTAAAGTTTATTTTCAGTGGCATTCTAACATGGAATCTGACCTGATTACATGTTGTGGTGATTGTTTTCACATGCATTAGATCTAGTTCTAAGTTAAAAAAAATCACAGTTCTTTTTCCCCACCTCATTCATCTCCTGTTCTTACTTGAAGGAAGATCCTTTCCAGACTTGTTATAACATCATTATTTGTTCTAATTGCTTCTTCCTTTTATTAAAACAAATAAAGGTGCAATTTCTAAGTAGAAAGTAAAACAAAGAAATCAACAACAAAAAAATTCCGTATGTTTAGATTCCTAATCAGTGTAAATCCCTTAAATTAATGAAATTAATTGGGCTACAAATGGTATATGAGTCAGGGTACAATTTGGAAGGATTTCCAAAAATCTGTTCTCTGAGAACTCAGATTTGTCAGTTACTTCCATAGTTATTTATTAATAATTGTTAATGAAGTTAAGGACTGAAACATTTTTTCTGGGAAACGAAGTAAATGGAAAGGCTGCCAATGACTTCAGAGAGCTGTGGCCCATGCTGCTTATTAAACTGAAGCTAAAAGAGCACTCATTTGAACACAGCAAGGCTAGGGATAGAGATGTTAAAGTTTTTGCAAAGCTTTGCTAATTAGACTTTATGAGTTACAAAGCCTGCCACTGTTTTCAGTTGCTAGCCACGCTGTACATTGTTGTGGTTTGTGGCAAAGTATTATGATTTACTCAGATTATAACTGAATTGAAGCAAATGTAAAACTTCCCATTTTTTTCTGATATATCTGAAGCACATGCTTGATCCTGAATATTCAGGACAGTTCTCTCTTTAAACCAACCATATTTTTAGAGGTCATTTGATCACCACAGGTTTAATCAGCCAGTTACACATCACTAACATTAACTAATGGCTCCCTGCTCCAGTTTTATATATGTATAATTTCTCGCTCATTCAGTCACTCACACTCACACACAATTATATATATAAATATACTATTTTTAAAAAGTGAATGTAAAACTTCAGTAATAAGATTGAGGAAGGTCAAGGTGATTTTTACCTTATACCTGTTTACCACAGTCTTGCACAGAATCTCATATTGTATTATTATCAGCGACAATTCCTGTTCTCTTCTATCTCATTCCAAAAGCCTTTGTAACCTATCTGTATTACCACCAAGTTAGTTCTAGTTCGTGGCCCATTTGGCTGTTTACTTGTAGATTATTAGAGACTCAGTGGAGTTTGTTTGAAATCAAGCTCTGTCTTTGAAGGCAAAAATAAATAAATGAAATGGGAATGCTAATAGTCCCTTAAAGTTCTGTAGCCAATTGTGAATATTAATGTCTCCTTAGCTGTGATGTTAATCCTCTGACCATGAATAGGTTTACTGAATATTTTTCTGGGCCTTTTTTTTTTTTTTTTAAACAAATCAAAATACAGGAGAGGAGTATTGAGTAACATCGATTGCTAGGTAGCTTATATTGGACGGCTCATCTTTATGTACATGGAAAAAGTCATGCTGTAGGCATTAATGAGTATAGTACATCTGGAATTTATGAATGCTCACTTTATTTTATGCAGTGGAATAAGAGGGATAAATAAACAGAAGAAGCAAACATACCATCAAATGATGATATTTTGAGAATAAATAGAACAGTCAAGCAATCCAGATGATCCTTGTCATTCCTCAGGGATTCTAATTATTCAAAATGAGAAAACTTAGGCCAGGTCTACACTACACCAGAAAAGTTGGCTTCAGGTACACAGCTCCAGCTATGCAAATAATGTAGCTGGAGCTGACATACCTTAAGCTGAGCTTGGTGACAGTGAGAAGTACTGGTGCTGGCGAGGGCACCTTCAGTGCTTGATTCTGTGGGTCTTTCCTGACAGCATAGTATCAACGTGCTTCTGTGAATATTTAGAGCTCTATTTTGTAAAGGAATTGAGAGGCAGTTTTGAGAATTTGCAGTAACCTTTGATATTAGTGGGAACTGACCACCCCAGCACCCAAGTTACCTGGAAGCTGCCTGGCCTTGCAGCTGCCTATTTAGATCCTCCCAGGTGCTCAAGGAACATGTCGGGGGACCTGCCACAGCTAGAGGAGAGCTGCCTCACTCCCACCCTCAAGCTAGCCCAGACTCCGATCTGCTGTGCCCGAGCAATGGCTTGAAACCAGCACCAGCCTGAACCTGCTGTGGGAGGGGTGCCCCTCCCCTGGCCTGAATCCAGCTGTGACTGGGGAAGCTCAGCCCTGGACCTGCCACAACCAGAGCACAACCCTGGCCTATCCCCAGCTGCAGCCAAGCCAGCCTAGCTCTGCCCCAATTCTATCTGTGGCCAGGGTGGTGCCCCCCAACTCGAACCAGACCTGGCTTGAGCTGCTGCCTCTGCCCAGGAGCTGCCATATCAGAGAAAGATGCCTTTTCCTCCAACCTAGATGCTGTCACAAGGAGAGAGAGCTGGGGGAAGGGAGAGTCCTCTTTCCCCACAGTACCCCTGGAACATCCTCCTTCACCCCAGTCCCCAAGACCCAGTTCCAACCGATAGCCTGCACCCCCAGCCAAATCCCTCACACTTTTGCATCCCACCCTCTGCCCCAGACCTCAGCCCTCTCACACACTCAGAACTCCTTGGCCCTACACCCACCACATGAATTTTGCTACTTGCACCAATATGACGGTGATGCATAAACACAGAACAAAAAATGATCTCAGCCCCAAAAAGAGTATAAGAGAAGAGGCCCAGCCCTTTCTGGAAGGGCAGAATCACTCTTCCCCCCTCCCCCTTTGCCCAGGGGCACTCCCTCTTCCTCCCTCCCCTCCTGCCCCCCTGCTCCCCGTATGAGAGGAAGCAGAAAGGTACTTGTCTGAAAACTTTACAATTGGCTAGTAGAGGCTGACGTCATAGGCTGATAGGGTAGGGAAAGACTACGAAGGGCCTTGAACTTTCTGGTACATGTACTGGTGCCAGCGAGAGCACTTTCCGCATTAGATTTAATGGGTCTTTCCTAGACAGCATAGTATCAAGGTGTTTCTGAGAGCCCCCTTTGTTCCCCCACCTGACTATCAACAGCTGCAAGCAACTTATGACTGATATGATAGAGGATAGAGAGCCAAAGAAGGATGCAAAGAGAGAAGGGACACAGATTAGTGGGCTAGGAGAATGGTCTTTCCACCATTGCTTTTATCAAGATGAGAGAAAAGGATGTTGCAGTAATGGAGATGTGAAATGATGAGAGCCGGAACAAGAGTTTTAGCCATCTCTTACAGATACTGTGCAGCAAGAATCTGAAAAATTTAGAAATAACTTGGGATGTGAGAAACTAGAGAGAGATCTGAGTAGAAGCTGACACCCGGTTATGGACAGGATGGTAATGTTGTCCACAGTGATTGAGAAAAGAGGTAGCAGGAAGGCTTGGGAGGAAAAATTAAGATATCTGTTTAAAGTAGATAGACATTTTTTATTACATCCCTCTCACTAACCTATCCCATATTGCTTGTGGTCTTAGGACCCCAGCAAAGTCATAAGCATGTGGGTGCATAACTAGCTGGATAACCATTCCCAGAGAGTAGTTATTAATGGCTCACAGTCATGCTGGAAAGGCATAACAAGTGGGGTTCTGCAGGGATCTGTTTGGCAACTACTTCTGTTCAATATCTTAATCAACAATTTAAGTGATGGCATAGAGAGTACGCTTATTATGTTTGCAGATGATACCACGCTGGGAGGGGTTGCAACTCCTTTGGAGGATAGGGTCAAAATTCAAAATGATCTGGACAAACTGGAGAAATGATCTGAGGTAAATAGGATGAAGTTTAGTAATGACAAATGCAAAGTGCTCCACTTAGGAAGGAACAATCTGTTTCACATATACAGAATGGAAAGCAACTGTCTAGGAAGGAGTACTGCAGAAAGGGATCTAGGGGTCATAGAGGAGCATAAGTTAAATATGAGTCAAGAGTGTGACACTGTTGCAAAAAAAGCAAACATGATTCTGGAATGCATTACCAGGAGTGTTGTGAGCAAGGCACAAGAAGTCATTCTTTCACTCTAATCTGTGCTGATGTCTGGAGAAGGTCCAGAGAAGAGCAACAAAACTGATTAAAGGTCTAGAAAATATGACCTACGAGGGAAGACTGAAAGAAATGGGCTTGTTTAGTTTGGAAAAGAGAAAACTGAGAGGGACATGATAATGGCTTCCAAGTACCAAAATGGGTGTTACAAGGAAGAGGGAGAAAAATTATTCTCCTTGGCCTCTGATGGTAGAACAAGAAGCAGTGGACTTAAATCGCAGCAAGGGAGGTTTAGGTTGGATATTGGAAAATCTTCCTCATTGTCAGGATGGTTAAACACTGCAATAAGTTGCCTAGGGAAGTTGTGGAATCTCCATCTCTGGCGATATTTAAGAGCAGGTTAGACAGACACTTGTCAGGAAATATCTAGACAGAGCTTGGTCCTGTCATGAGGGCAGGGGACTGGACTCAGTGACCTCTCATGGTCCCTCTCAAGGTTCTTATAGCAGGTTCTACTATATTATGATTCTATGTGATTAAGTTCCATTAATTTCAATGCAGCTAATGTGCTAAACTTAAGGCTTTGTGAGGTCTTAAATTGTACATTTTTTAGGCGAGGGACTTCTTTTATGATTGTACAGATTTTAGCACAATTAACCCTTCAAACAGATTGAATTTTCTGCATATTACTGCAATAAAATAATGATTAGCAAATATTGTATAGACATATTAATTACCCTAGAAAAATTAAACAAGAAAATACATATTCTGCTTGGTAATTAGCACACTCAGTTTGTAATTAAGTGAAATCACCAGCATTTACTGAAAGGAACCAATGTGTTCATTTAATAAAACCGAGTTTTATAAAAACAAATCTGTAACAGAAAATAACAATTTTCAACCATATATTGTATCTTGTTTAATAAACTTGCCACTCTAGATGCAGCCTCATAACTGTGTTTTCACAGTGGGCAGAAGAGCTGGGGGCCTAATCTCTTGATACTTCTTTCTCCTCTTCCCCTTTCCCCCAAATAATTGAAATCCCAATGAAACTTCTATTCCAAAAGTCAAATTAGAAAGCATCCATCCCAAACCTTGTAACTATTTCTCAAATCAGTGACTAAAAGTTATTCATTAAAACACAAACTCTTAAACTAAAACACTATTAAGCACTGTATCATCACAGCTTTTACTCTCAACTACACAGGCAGCTATTCCATCCTGACACCATAGCAAGGACATAGGCAGAAGAATTTATCTTTATGTATTTGTGAAAAGGATGACATAAAACCCTGTTTTAAAAAAAAGTCAGTCACAGGTTTTATAGAGACAGTGTTGAGCTATATTAGACCCATAAATATCAAGAGGCAAATCTTGTCTAGTGTTTCAGGAGCAAAAAGCTTTAATGTTTTTGGGTGTTAGTCATCAGTTAAAGTGCTTTCTGCCCACTTACTTATAGACAGGCTATGATTTCTTTTAAGTTATGTCCTCTAAACTTTAGTTTACTGAGCTGGTCTGGGGTATGCTATTTAAAGTCTGCAATATGGGCCAAATTAGAAGATTTTGTAGTTTCCATACAGTGAAATTTCAGTACTTCAAATGCAGCAATGCAAATGCCTTCTTTTTCCCATCTGGTAGTGTATTTGTGTCCAGGATATAGAAGCATGGGTCTGCTGAGTGTGTTAGAGCTATACAAATCTGGTACAAACAATTTGGAAGACTGTGTATGAGCAATCTCTTGATAGAACATGTTTTATCCAATCTAAAATGAGCAGATATGCCAAGCTCTCTGGTCTGTGCTTTCAATAATATGTCATTTCTGACTTACTCATAATTGCCTGTGGCTGAATTCTGTGGTTCGTAATCAAGCAAAATGTCCATTGACTTTGTTGAGAACAACAACATTTTGCCTTAAAAATCATGCTACATCATAGATCCAACATTGTTTACATCTGAAAAGGTTATACACTATTGGAAACATTTTTTTACACAAAAATAGCTATGGGGTATACAAACACAAACCATTGACTAACAATGGGATTTGAGTTCCTAAATCTTAAGCTGTTTTGAAAATCCCATTGTGTTTATTGTCTATGATAAACCTGAAAATGTAGCTAAGTGTGAAGTACAATAAATTTGCCTTTGCCTTGTTTAGTAAATTACCATATTAATTATGGCCTGGGTCCTCAGTGAAAGATTAGATTCTTAATATGGGTAATGGCTGGTGACATTTTTAAGTTTGCAAAAATATATGTTACCTATATTTTTACAGGGTTGCCAACTGTTGTTACATCACACTGTTTTTACACCACTTGTGCTGCTAGAAACATACTAAGGCCTGGTCTACATTACAGTGGAAAGTCAAAATAAGATATGCAACACCAGCAATGTTAATTATGTAGCTAGAGTTGACATATCTTAAATCGTGTTTCTGCACCGTCCACACAGCAGGAGCAAACATTCCCACTGGCTTCCCCTACTTATTGCAAAAGGAGTACCAGACGCCAGCCAGAGCTGCCTTCAGTCTTGGATTGATGGGTCCATTCTTGACCCACTACATTGAACATCAGAAGATCGACGTCTGAAGCATCAACCTTCCATGTAGTGTAGACATGGCCTTTGAGTATGGGTAGACTGCAGCAAGGAGGATGCTTTCAAGCATATGTAAACTAATGCATATTAGTGCACTAGTTTGAGCAGAGCTAAAATTAGCAGTGTAGCCGCAGTGATAGTCAGCAGCTTGGGCTACATTGTTGGGGATTCTGTCAGGATTGTACTTGGGCAGCTAGTGTGATCCTAACCATATTGCTATTTTTAGCTTCTAACTTAAGCAGAGCTAGCATGTCTATATCTACCCATGCTGGGAACCATCCTCTCAGATGCTGTATACGTATATCCCTTGAGCATAATATCATCCAATATTTTTCCTGTAAGCCCTGAATCATGTTCTATCAGGATTTAATAATGTGTAAAGAATTGATTGATTTAAGCATCTGCAGCTGTGATGATACATCAAAATGAGTAATTATTTCTCATATGAGCTGTAAATTTTAAAAAAAGAAGGTAGAAGTGTAGTGGATAAGAAAGAGCACTGAAAATTTTTTATTTCAATCATTATAAAACACATTTAATTTAATAACAAAGGGTTAACCAATGGATTATGATTTTTTGACAGTGTGTTATTCAACCAAATGCACAACTGTGCTTATTTCAGCAAGATACAGTCACAGAAATTGGCTTTCTAAAAGACATGTAGACACCTGTCACAACCAGTTTGAATCATTTTTCCCGTGTGTTTTTGTTTTTGCTAATAGTTATGAAATATTCTTCATATGTATGTAGCACTCTTTTAGTTTTGGAACTGGAATAATTACAAAAAGCATTCCAGATTCTAAAAATATGCTAAATATTTTTTATACGAGCTTAAGGAGAAACAACCATGGAAACACTCCTCTGGCAAACAAAGAAATGCAAAACAGAGCTTGGCTTTCGTAAAAGATAGGGAACTCTTTGTCAAACCCCCAATGACCTGAGACATGCAGCCTCCTTAGGGAAGTCTTACTTTTTTCATTCTTGTTTTCAGGGTGCCTGGAGTTAAGTTGTTGAATTATTTCCACATTGAAGCCAACAACAAGAAGCAAGTGGGTTTAGTATAAAAATGCTTCAGATTTTAAATTAGTTGAGCATAAATGAAGATGGGCTTCACTACTTACAATAGAGGTCAAACATTACGTTAGCTGTGTCTCATGCTACTTCTGGTCTCCATGAATCCTTAGTAAAACAAGTTCCTCAAGCCTTTCTCTTGCTACTTGGTGCACTTTTGATCTCTACAATTAAGCTATGCAACCTTGGCATAAAAGATCAAATTGTGAATTTCAAGACCTTTCTGGAGGTAAAAGTTATATGCTAGAGTTTCCAGATTGCACGTTGCTTTAATCTCTGGCCATGTGGACTTTAGTCATATAATTAAGGAAAAATACAGCAGCCCTAGTTTGCTGATCATTTAATCTTCTTAGCCTATAAATATTGATGATTGTGTTTGCTGCGAATCTTAAAATAAGGGGAAAATGTTGCCTACCCTAGCCAAAGTTGGATAATTATAGCCATCAAATGCCATATGTTCCAAGTTAAAATTTCTGTATGAAGTTTACTGAGGTAAACTACACAGGCTTGTGGGTAGTTGGCATTTTTAAGTCTTTTTTTTTTTACTTTTACTTTTATTCCATCAGCTATGATGTTTCAGAAGTGAGTCATGCAATATCCTCTATAAACTTGATAAACTATAAGGTAAAGTTAAATGTGTTGTGGTATCATGCCAGTTGCAGCTGGCAAGTTCAATGACCTTGGATATTTTTCAGTGAGTTAGCATGGTTTAATCTACTTCAGACTGGCATCACTTCATTCTGCCAAAATAAGGTGCATTCATAAAAGTAAGGAGTTTGAATATGGCATGTTAATAAAGGTCACAGCAAAAGCTTAGTATTGCACTAAAAGGAAATTTGAGTTTCTGCTAAAGGAAGGGTGTTAATGCATGCATGCTAATAATATCTTGCACTTATCAGGTTTGTTTCATCCTAGGATGTCAAATCTCTTTGCATATATTAATTAATTAAGTTTCTTTTGAGCTAGATAGTTCAAATTTTATTATAACCATCTTTACAGATGAATAAACTTTAACACTGAGAAGTTAAGTGACTTACCGAAGGTCACATATTGAGCCAGAGGAACAAATCAACATTTTTTTCCACAGACTAAACATGTCACAAACTTTCTTACAGCCGCATGGGTCCAATGACAGTTGATTAAGGGTGACAGCCCTATGGAGATGATATAGTCTACGCAGAGTTCCTCAATTTTTATAGGTTGCTTCTTCATTATTAGAGACTTATCCACAAAAATTGTGGTGTGTGTGTGTGATTAATTTTTATTTTCATAAAGAAGCCAATAGTTAAAAAAAAAAAAATACAAGAAGTAAATGACCTAAAGCATGCGTGTGTTACCAAATACATTGGATATTTCATACGATATCCAATAAAATGATGGAGTTATGCAATTTTCTGACTTGTCAAAACTGCAAGACCAGACAAAATAAAATCAAACAATATGACATAGACTTAAGAGGTTAGGAGTCAACCTAGAACAGGTGCAGAGAAGGGCTACTAGGATGATCCAAGGAATGAAAAACCTACCTTATTAGGCTATGTCTACACTGTATTGCTTTTTTGGGGATACCGGGAAAAAATTTCTAAATACTTTTCAAAAGAACAGATGCGCTCTTTTGCCATTCCTGTAAACCTTGTTCTGTGAGGAATAAGGGATGACTCAAAGGAGCACTTTATTTTACAATATGGCACCATGTAGATGCACCAAATTTCAAAAGAGCCTCTTTTGACAGTAAATTGAAAAAAGATACGTCATTTGCTTACTGCAAATGGCTAAATTTTTCCAGTTTTCCAGTGCAGTCTAGACATAGTCTAAGTGGAAGCTCAAAGAACATGGCTTATTTAGTTTAACCAAAAGAAGGCTGAGATTGCTTTCTATAAATACATCAGTGGGATAAGTAACAGGGAGAGAAAAAGAGTTATTTAAATGCCAGTGGGCACACAAGAACAAGTGGCTATGAATTGACAATCAAACTAGTTTAGGTTTGAAATTAGGGGGGAAATTCTAACCAGGAGAAGAGTGAATTTTTGGAACACCCTTTCAAGGAAAACAGTGGGAGCAAAAAACTGGCTTCAAGATTGAGCTTGATGAGTTTATGGAGGAAATGATATGAAGAAACTGCCTACAATGGCATGCAGCCTCTCTTTGTCGGCCAGTAGCAAAAATCCCCTCTAACCAGAGATGGGACACTAGACAGGAAAGGCTTTGAGTTATTTCAGAGAGAGAGGATTCTTTCCCAGGTATTTACCTGTTGTATCTTGACCATACACTCTGGATCTAACTGAGCACCACATTTGGAATCAGGAAAGAATTTTCTCCTGGATCAGACTAGCAAAGACCCCTATTGGGAGTTGGGGGAGTGGGGAGGAGGTTTGCCTTCTTCTGCAGCATTGAATACATGTCACAGGTCTGAGCTAGGGTAACCTGAGAATTCTCAAGAGGTTATGGGTCTATTACATGAGTGTGGCCTGTGATGTGCAGGAGGATAGACTAGATAATCACAATGGTCCCTTCTTACTTTAAAGTTTATGAGTTTACAAGCAGTAGGTAACAACATGTGCATGTGTGTGCGCCTGCACACACACGCGCTCACACACAGACATACACAAGAGAGAGTGGAGCGGGAAGAGGAAGGGAAAAGGTTGTGGTCTGGAATAAAGAGCTGGTGTTATTTGAGCTATCTCAGCATTCTTTATCCAAATTTATGATGAAACAAGATCTAGAGTTGTTTCATATATATTATTTCTCTTTATATCAATATTGCTGCTAACTCTGTCTGAACTGAATAAACTTTTCTATTCCAGGTAATCATTACAGTTCCCAAGAACTTTTGTGGTGGAGTTAAACACAGTTTTGTAATAGGTACATAATCTAGGATATAATGTTTCAGGTGAGATTTGGTTGCTAGAGCTGTGCTCTGTTTTCACCTTTCTGTTTTTCCATCGTTTCCTGAGAATTCCACAGTATATGCATCACACTTCCTTTTTTCTTTATCACAGCACCAATGAATGTTAGAGGACAAAGCCCCCATTATCCATAGTCTCTGTGACATCCAGTACATTTTGAATAGCACCCTTTGCTATGTTAGGTGTAGCCAGAGATCCACACAATCTAATTCTCTCAAATTTTGTCTGTTGCCTTAAATATATTTGGAAGACTTAGACTCTCAAAACTGGAAGAAACCTTGAGAAATCATCAAGTCCATCTAGACTATCCCTGACAGGAGTTTGCCTAACTTCTTAAAAAACTCCAATGATGTAATTCCATAATCACCCTAGGAAATTTATTCCAGTGTTTAGACACCCTAATAGCTAAGAAGTTTTTCCTAACGTCCAGCCTAAATCTCCCTTGATGCAATTTAAGCCCATTGCTTCTCGTCTTATCATCGGAAGTTAAGGAGAATAATTTCTCTCCCTCTTCCTTTTGACAGCCTGTTAGGTACTTGAAAGCTGTTATCATGTCTCCTCTCAGCTTCTCTTTTCCAGATTAAACAAGATGAATTATTTCAGTCTTCCCTCATAGGTCATTTTTTCTAGACCTTTAATCATTTTTGCTCCTCTTCTCTGGATCTTCTCTCCTTTCTTCACATCTATCCTGAAATGTCAAGCCCAAAACTGGTTGTAGTACTCCAGTTGAGGCCTAATCAGTGTAGAGCAGAGTGGAAGAATTACTTTCTCATGTTTTACTTACAACACTCCTGTTAATACATGTGTGACAGGGTGTACCAGGTCCCAAAGCTGGAGGCTTGTGGCCTTATCACACCCCCATCCCAGAAAACCATGGAAAAGTCCTCCAAATAGGCTAGAGTGTCTACAGCAGGAAATGGCCTATAAAAGGAGCTGCAGGACCAGAGTCAGCTCAGTGCTGCTGTAGATTTCAAGGAAAGCAGACCATGGGTGACTGACTGGTGAGGGAGTGGAAGCACCACAGAGAGCTCTGTGTGAGGAGCTATTGTGGACTATATGATGAAGCGTGATAGAGCGCTGAGGTAAGGGCAAGGACACTGTTTCCAGGAGAGGAAGCCCTGGAGGCACCATTCTCTATGTGAGCGGGGACTGAGAGACCATACAGAGGGCACCAGTGGATGTTCAGTGACTCACACAGGACTATGTCTTGGCAGGAGGGCTAAGTAGCCGCAAAGTCTGAAGAACAGAAGCAGGGCAGGCACATGCACTCAGCCAGATGGGTGTACTCACAGGAGGTGAGTGCCACCCCATTACAACATGCCAGAATGATGTTTGTTTTTTTGCAGCAGTGTCACACTGTGAATTCATACTCAGCTTGTGATCCACTATGACACTTAGAGACCTTTTTCAGTCTTCTGCAATTTCTCCCATCTTCCTTAACTTTTCAAAGATAATAGCTAATGGCTCAGCTATCTCCTCAATCATCTCCTTAAATATTCTAGGATGCATTTCATCAGGCCCTAGTGACTTGAAGACATCTAGCCAAGGACGTCCTTACGATTTATGGTACTACTAAACTGGTGCCTCGATATTCAATGGCAGCATGACAATATTTTAGAGATGTAATTTTATAATCTTCAGCAACATATTAATTGTTAAAGCAGGTTTCTAAGTAGTGTCCTGTAGACAGACTAACAGTAAATTCAGAGACTGACTGTATACACCTGGGTTAGGCAAATGCCTGTTAAATGGCTTCACTACCACCTGAATGGCTCTTTAATGGGTTTAATGTTCTGCTAATAGGTCAGCATTCTTTTTCACTTTCAAGTTAACTAGATCCTCTCTGGAGGAAGCAGACTCACAGAAAATGGATAGGAAGAGGCAGGTGGGTGGGCATTAAGATCCAATGGTGTGCCAAATTTTTGGGTGCACTAGGCAGTTGGATGTTCTCTGTATTAGTAAGGACAGCCCTGCATCTAACTTTTCTAAATAATTTTAACTTTATTTTTCCTATTTTAACTTCTCGACCTACCTCATTTTCACTGGTGTTCACTATGTTAGGCATTAAATCACCACCAGCCTTCTTGCTGAAAACTGAAATGAAGAAGTCACTAAGGACCTTTGCATTTCTTCATTTTCTGTTATTGTTTTTCCTTCCTCCTTGAGTAAAGGGCCTAACACAATTTTGTTACCCTTTTATGTCTTTGGCTAATTTGAGCTCATTTTGTTCTTTGGCCTAACTATTTTTATTTGTTTTTACTCATCCTTTTAATTTTACCTAGTTTTCACTTTTTGGAGGATTCTTTTTTTATTTTTTTAGATCATTCAAGGTCTCTGGGTTAAGCTTACATAGTCTCTTGCCATACTTCCTGTCTTTCCTATGCAGTGGAATAGTTTGCTCTTGCACCCTTAATAATGTCTCTTAGACCACTTTATAGCTAACTTAGATTCCATTATGCTCAGTCATTTTTAGAGCTGATTACATCCATTCTACTAATATATAAGGGAATCTAAGTCACTGTAAATTACACAGTAAAGAACTGGAAGGAAAGCATAATTTAAATAGAACAGAGGCTACTTTCAATTACATCTTCTTACAACATTGGCTGGGCTTTCGATGTGTATGCAACAGTTATTTACCCTCCCTTAGACATTAGTAGAATAAGAGAAAGAAAAAGGGAATTGAAGTCAATCTAAAGGGATCATAGGTATTGTAAAAGGATTTGAATTACACTTTCACATTTGAATCTGGTTCTATGACTTTATAGTCAGAGTCTGAATCATTCATTCTAGTTGGAATCTGAATTGGCATACCATAAATAATGAGGGAACTTAATTAGCTTCCTTTTAGGTTTTCCTAGGGTTAGGATTCAAATCTAAATTTGTAACTTTTGTGAATTCTATGTCCACATCATGCAAGGCCTACAGTATTCTCCTGATATTTAATAATATTGGAGTTTTTGAATTGTTAGATTGAAATCTGTTCTTGGTTACTCTTGATGTGCACCCATTTAATTGGGAGCTGAATTTGGCACAATTAAGAAATCCTATTTTGATTGCTGTTGCTTGATTTTATTTTAACCTGAGCTTCTCATTTTCTGAAATATATATCACATAATTAAAGCTCCTCACTAAAGGTAAATTAGTCTCAGAAGGGTAACTGTGTTAGTCTGTAACTTAAAAAAAGAGTGGTCCTGTAGCGCCTTACGGTACGTCTACAGAGCAACGTTATTTCAGAATACAGCTGGTCCCCGAGTTGCGAAAAGTCAAGTTACGACCGTTCGCATTTACAACCAAAGCTCCCATGGAGCAGTTGTAAAGGTGGTCCCCAAGTTATGAATGCAACCCACGCTTACAAACAGCTATGTAACTCAATGGAGTCCAAGTTACAAACAAATTGATTTACAGCCAAGTGTTTGGTCTGTAACTCATTCATAACTTGGGGAGAGGCTGTAACTGGCTGAAAAGGAGGCTTAGCAGGGGCAGGTTTCCCTCGAGGCACATTCTCTCTGTGCACAATAAAGGGGGGCACGTGGCACCAGTGAGCACTACACCTGGACCTTCGTGGTAGAGTCAGCACCGCTCTAGTCTGAACCAAGATTCCAGCATGACAGGGGACTTCCTGGAGCCCTCCACTCCAGATACTTTTGAGGCAGCAAGGGATTTGATTGAGCTGACCTCTTCCCTGACCTCAGCACTGAGCCCAGCCAAGAATGTGAGTCCAGATAGCAGCACCCCGCGGTCTCGGCACCTAGCACCCCGGCAGCAAGAGGGCACCATCACCCTGCCCTGGTGACAGCAACTTCGACCCCAGTCCTAGGTACGGCACCGCCTCCAGCCTCAGCATTGGCCACAGTGCTCACTCCCTCCTGTATACCCTTCCAGCACCAACACAGGCCCTAGCACCAGCACCAGAATCGGCACCAGCACAGACCCCTCGGGTAGCACCAACCATGGCACCAGGTCCTGTGAACACCGGCCCTTCTCCATTGGGTGCACTAGCACCACCACCAGTCATGCCCCTGCCTCCTCTCTGGCACTGGGGGAAACCGGAGTTGATAGCCCGGTATGCTCCAACCGGGAGGTCGCCAGCCACAACTGCTACTGCACTGCCCTAGTCGACCTCAGAGTACTTTACAGACTGGGAGATAGAATCAGTCTGGTTGTCCCGGGGCTTCTGGTCTAGATCCCAGCACCGGTCCTATTCCCGCCATCAATCGCAGCATCTCGACACACCACCAGCAGCAGTGGCCTCAGCCTTCCCCAGTACTGGTGTTACAGAATCCCTGGCCACTGCTCCAACCCAGTGGCCTTTCTAGACCCCCAGGACCTATCACCAAAGCCAGGGAATGGGCCCTTCTAGACCAGAGTCACTCTTCTCAGGGCCATGAGCTCCTCCCTCAGTGACCCCACTGACTCGCTCCCTAACATCAGGCCAGTCTCTTCCCCCGAGCCAGGCTTCCCCAGAACCCATTTTGGAAAGAGGATCCCCCATTGCTCTGCCCTCTGCCGTGGTTCCTTCTGCAGCCTCACAGGCCCCCTCATAAGCCTGTGATCTGGAGGCAGTGGGCCATGAAAAGGTCCTCGTCCTCCTCACCTGATGAGGCACTTGGTGGGGCTCTCCCCTCCCTGGAATCAAGGTCCCATCAGGAAATCCATTGCCACCTGCCTCAGAGTCTAAAAGTCCAGGCAGACAGGGTGTTGGACGATTCAGACCCTATGGTTGACATCTTGCAGCCCGACACCACTACCAGAGTAGCCTTACAAATCAATAAGACTGTGACCAAAATCACAAAGACCCTCTGGCAAAACCCGGCCTCTATCCTGCCGACAGATAAGAGTCGAGTGGAAGTACTTCGTGCCGCAAGAGGGAAACAAGAACCTCTTCTCCCACCCACCTTCGGGGTCCCTGGATGTTTAGGTGGGGAACCAGAGGGAGAGGCAGGGCCAGCCTGGCACTACCCCTAGGAGCAGGGATGCCAAGAAAATGGACCTCTTGGGCAGAAAGGCCTATGTATCTGAGGGCCTTCAACTTCACATAGCGAAACAGCGGGTTCTGCTGAGTTTCTATGCATATAACACTTGGGCAGCCACAGACAAGTTCACTGAGCTGGTCCCCAGGTACTCTTGGTCTGAGTTTAGAGCCCTTGCAGAAGAAGCCAGGGTAGTCTCTTGGGACGCCCTCCAGGCCACCCTGTATGAAGCTGATGCAGCTGCCCGCACTTGGCCATGGGGCTGGTTTTGCCTCGCAGCTCGTGGCTGCAGGTGTCTGGAGTGCCCCCTGAGTTCTAGACCACTATTCAGGACCTCCTGTTTGAAGGTCCATCCCTCTCTTCCGAGCAGACCAACCAATGCCTGCATGATCTCAAGGATACCCAGGCCACCGTAAAGTCTCTGGGAATCCTTACACTTGTTACACTATGGCGTTCCCTGTCAGGCAGGAATGTTTCTAGGCCCTCTTAACTGGGTACCCACCCTGATTTCTCCCACTGTAGGGGGAGAAATGGTAATGGGAAGAATGGCAGATGCTGGTCCTGACCAGTCCTGAACCATGGCCAGAGCCCATCCAACAAGCCCTCAGGGCCTTGCTAAGGTTTTTGAGGGTATGCATGAGGACAGCTTACAAACCTCACCTCTCCTGTTCGGGGACCACCTATTCCCTTTCTGCCAGGTCTGGGAATCCATTATCTCAGACCATTGGGTCCTAGAAACAGTAGGAAGGGGGTACACCATTCCCTTCCTTTTAACCCCGCCCTTTCACCCCCCTGTCCCTGCCTCGTCCCTCTTCAGGGACTCCTCTCATGAGCATCTCCTCCAGGAAAAGGTTTAGTAGCTCCTAACTCTAGGGGTGGCCAAAGTGGTCCCCCAAAGGGTTCTTGGGCAAGGGCTTCTACTTCCAGTATTTCCTGATTCCCAAGGGCAAAGGAGAGTTTCAACCCATCCTAGATTTCAGGGAACTAAACGCCTTCATCACCAAAACCAAGGTCAAGATGGTGACTCTTGTGTCTATCATCCCCTCCCTAAGTCCCGGAGACTGGTTTTGCTGCCCTCAATCTAAAAGGTGCCTACTTCCATATTTCTATTGCACTGCACCACAGGCAATTCCTCTGTTTTACGGTGCACCAGGACCACTATCAGTTTATGGCCTTCCCTTTTGGCCTTTCTATGGCCCCTCAAGAGTTCACAAAGTGAAAGGCCATTATTGCTGTAGCCCTGAGAAAGAAGGAAGTCCTTCAGCTCTGGGAGCTATGCATCGAGGTGGATATTCACCCAGTTGCCTCTTATCTCCTGGGGTCCCAGAACACTCTGGAGGATCAGCTGAGCAGGTCCTTCTCCTGCCACAAGTGGCTGACAGTAGCAGAGCTACAGTGCTCAAAGCATGTGCAGGGAAACCTTCCATTAGGACCACTTACCTGGACAAGTAGAAGCACTTCTCTATCTGAGCTACCCAGAAAGGGGTATCACCCATGGATGCCCAGGTCCTGCTGGTCCTGGACTACCTCCAAGTTCTTAGATTACAGGGGTTATTCTCCTTCTCAATTAGTGTACACTGGTGGCCAGGTCTGCTTTTCACCTGGGCTCCTGAGGCCAAAACCTCTTTGCCAATCCCCTGGTAGACAGGTTTTTGAAAGGGCTGGACAGACTTTATCTGCATGTCTGTCAGTCCATCCCTTAGTGGGACCTCAGCCTGGTCCTGTCCAAACTCACGGGGCCTCCCTTCAATCCCGTGGTGATGTGCTTGCTGCTACACCTTTCTTGGAAAGTGTCTTTCTTGATGGCTATCATGGTGGCCAGGCATGTGTCCAAACTGAGAGCCTTCACCTCAGACCTCTCCCCACTCCATATATGGTTTTCTTCAAGGATAAGGTGTGGGGTGGACATGAACAATACATCTCAAAGAACAACAGTTACAGAGGTAAGTAACTGTTTTTTCTTTTTCGAGTGATTGCTCATGTCCATTCCATGTAGGTGACTCCAAAAGCAGAAACCCTCCAAGCCAGTGTCAGAGTTCTAACCTTCAACTGAGCAGAGGACAGCCCTACCCAGGACTGCATCCTCCCTAGCCTGATGGGCAGTGCGTAATTATTGGCAGAAGTGTGGACTGAAGACCCTTATCTCTGTAACTGTTGCTCTCTGAGATGTGTTGTTCATGTCAATTCCAAATCCCACCCACCTCCCCTTCTTCAAAGTAGTCCAGTAAGAAGGAGCCAATAGGGTGTAGGGCCAACAGGGGTATATATTAGCCAACATAGTAGTGCCACTCTAGTGGGTTCCCTTGCAGGCCCAGGGGGCACTGCTAAGGGAAAAACTTCCAACAATGCATGCATGCAACACACACACACAAGCAACACATCTTGAAGAACGGTCATGAAGGTAAGTAACCAATTTTTCTGTCTTGTTTGTATAGCCTTTTTGGTGGTTATGAAATGAATGTATCCTCATAATAATTTCTCTGCAGTATAACTTTCACCCTTCAACATTATCATTACTTAACAACAAATGTATACTATTTTGGAACACTCAGATTAATACAGCCAAAACTCACATATGCATATCGATGTTAATTAGGTTTTTTAAAGCAATTTTAAAAAAGAAATCCTGTCTTATTTAGTTTGAAATCAAGGTTCTAAAAATAATAACCTGCTTTGAAAGTAGGTCCCTGATTCACCTCTTTCTTCTTCATCTTCATTTTTTTCCAATCATTAAATAATCACAAATTATGGGACAAGACAATGCATAAGTTACTAACGCTCAAGGGCCATAGAAATTTACATAGAGTATAATTTATGCAGATTCTATGTACCTAGTTGATTTTTATTTATTTCCTACATTTTAATGCTAACGTAAAATGTTTATTCTCTAGAGTAATTTTCAATTACAGTTCTTTTTATTTCATTTAAAATGCCCACTCAGTGGAACAGTTGTTGTACATGTGAGGGCTGGTAAGAACATAAGAACATAAGAACGGCCGTACTGGGTCAGACCAAAGGTCCATCTAGCCCAGTATCCTGTCTACCGACAGTGGCCAGCACCAGGTGCCCCAGAGAGGGTGGACCGAAGACAATGATCAAGCGATTTGTCTCCTGCCATCCCTCTCCAGCCTCTGACAAACAGAGGCCAAGGATACCATTTTATCCCCTGGCTAATAGCCTTTTATGGACCTAACCTCCAAGAATTTATCCAGCTTCTCTTTAAACTCTATTATAGTCCTAGCCTTCACAGCCTCCTCTGGCAAGGAGTTCCACAGGTTGACTACACGCTGTGTGAAAAAGAACTTTCTTTTATTAGTTTTAAACCTGCTACCCATTAATTTAATTTGGTGTCCCCTAGTTATTCTATTATGGGAACTAATAAATAACTTTTCTTTATCAGCCCTCTCCACACCACTCATGATTTTATAGACCTCTATCATATCCCCCCTCAGTCTCCTCTTTTCTAAACTGAAAAGTCCCAGTCGCTTTAACCTCTCCTCATATGGGGCCTGTTCCAAACCCCTAATCATTTTAGTTGCCCTTTTCTGAACCCTTTCCAAGGCCAAAATATCTTTTTTGAGGTGAGGAGACCACATCTGTACACAGTATTCAAGATGTGGGCGTACCATAGTTTTATACAGGGGCAGTAAGATATTCTGGGTCTTATTTTCTATCCCTTTCCTAATAATTCCTAGCATCCTATTTGCCTTTTTGACCGCCACTGCACTCTGTGTGGAAGTTTTCAGAGCACTGTCCACGATAACTCCAAGATCTCTTTCCTGATTTGTTGTAGCCAAATTAGCCCCCATCATACTGTACGTATAGTTGGGGTTATTTTTCACGATGTGCATTACTTTACACTTACCCACATTAAATTTCATTTGCCATTTTGTTGCCCAATCACTCAGTTTGGTGAGATCTTCTTAGAGTCCCTCACAGTCTGCTTCTGTCTTGATTATCCTAAACAGTTTGGTATCATCTGCAAACTTTACTACCTCACTGCTTACCCCTTTCTCCAGATCATTTATGAATAAGTTGAAAAGGATTGGTCCCAGGACTGACCCTTGGGGTACACCACTAGTTACCCCTCTCCAATCTGAAAATTTACCATTTATTCCTACCCTTTGTTTCCTGTCTTTTAACCAGTTCTCAATCCAAGAAAGGACCTTCCCTCTTATCCCATGGCCCTGTAATTTACACAAGAGCCTTTGGTGAGGGACCTTGTCAAAGGCTTTCTGAAAATCCAAGTATACTATATCTACTGGATCCCCCTTGTCCGCATGTCTGTTAACCCCTTCAAAGAACTCTAACAGATTAGTAAGACAGGATTTCCCTTTACAGAAACCATGTTGACTTTTATCCAACAAATTATGTTCTTCTACATGCTTCACAATTTTATTCTTTACTATTGTTTCGACTAATTTGCCCGGTACTGAAGTTAGACTTACCGGTCTGTAATTGCCAGGATCGCCTCTAGAGCCCTTTTTAAATATTGGTGTCACGTTGGCTACCTTCCAGTCATTAGGTACGGAAGCCGATTTAAAGGATAGGTTACAAACCACAGATAATAGCTCAGCAATTTCCCATTTAAGTTCTTTTAGAACCCTTGGATGAATGCCATCCGGTCCCGGAGATCTGTTAACATTAAGTTTTTCTATTTGTTCCAAAACCTCCTCTAATGACACTTGGATGATAATTGGATGAGTCTTCCCCTCAACCCCAATATGATAGCTGATTTTTGTGTGTCATTATTTGATTTGATGAAAACAAAAACATATGGGAATTAATACTCATTTGAATAAAATACAGCATAAATTGTAGCCACTGATCATGAAAGCAGTGGTCGGAACATTTTTAAGAGTGGGAGTGCTGACACCTCTTTTATCTGTCCTTCCTCCACTCCACAAGAGGTCACGTGTAAAGTCTTGATGTGCAGGGCCAGCAGCTAGGACCTGTGGCATGGGGCTGGCAACAAAGAGCCCAGTGAACGGGCTTGAAGTAGAGTCTCCAGGCATGCAAGGACTGGCAGCTGGGACCCGAGGCCTGGAGCTGCAGCAGAGTCCCCAGCACACAGAGAATACAGCAGAGCCCCGGGTGCATGGGGCAGCAGCTGGGAGTCTGGGTGTGGAGCTGCCAGCAGAGCCCATGGGCAGATGGCCGTCAGCAGATGTGTCGGGAGGCAGCGGGCACCCTGGGCTGGGAGCCCAGAGGTGCTGCAGCACCTTCCTGAGCCCTAGTTCCCATGCACATGCACTCAATCTGTGATGAGCAGGGATATGGGATTTTTCATACATATTCAGATCATCAGTCCATCAAGTTAAACATCCTTTTGACAGCGAGGAGTCCTGTGGTGCCTGACAAAGTGGTTTTTGCATCTCAGTGTTTTTTACCCCCGAAAACTTATGCCCAAATAAATCTGTTAGTCTGTAGGGTGCCAAGGGACTCCTTGTTGTTTTTGCAAATATAGACTAACACGGCTACCCCTCTGAGACTTCTTTAAAAAGGGGTCAGTATCTGAGCTTTCAGAATAAATTCCTTAAAAAAAAATCTGTTAAACCAACACTGAAGTGCAGCATCGGATTATAAAGCTTCTTTCCTTAGCATGTGACTAGAAAGAGTATTTTCTCCTCTTCGCACATGACCTTGCTGCCACAAAAAAATCTGGACTACCCTGACGTATCCTGATTGAGGGTCTGATCTTACAATGTATTTGAACACACAGAGAGCTGAGGCGGCTAGAGTATGATTTTTTTTTAATCATCTCAGGGAGCCCCAATGAGAGTCACATTCTATTTGTCTTTTATAGAAATGCTCATATGGACTTGACATAAAATATGACATTGACACCCATCCTTCGAAATAAATAAATGAAATATCCTCAAACCAGTTTCACAGATATAAAATCACCTTCCCGCTCACTACTGTCCTGGGTACACACCCAAGAATCACATTAGCCCTCTTTTACCACTGTGCTGCATACAGAGCTCAGGGATAGCTGCTTCACCATTATGATCCCTAAAACCTTTTCTCATTTACTCCTTCCTGGGATAGTCTCCCATTCTGTCATTACGGCTCACATCCTTTGTTTCTAAGAGATGTAACTTGCTCTTGGCATTATTAACATGCACTTTTGTGATAAAGTGGCAAGTACCTCCGTGGCATCACAGTGAAGAGGTTTGGCCAAGTTGTAGGGGCCAGTTATAATCCCTAAGTGTGGGTGTCTCATGATTTCTGGTTCCATGTGGGTCCCCCAAACCGCTACTTATCTGTAATGAGGGATGACTAGCTGGGCAGCAGCACCCAAGGAGTGCTGGCCCCAGCTGCGGAGTTCCCGCTCTAGAGCCAGGCTGCTGCAGAACTCCCTGGTTGCCACTGAAACTAGAACTCCGCAGCTGCCTGGCTCCATGGCTGGGGCTGGAGCTCCGCGTTTGGGACTGGGGCCAGAGCTCCCTGGCTTCCTTCCACTGGGGCTGGAGCTCCCCAGCTGCTTGGGCCAGAATGGAGCTGGAGCTCCATGACCAAGGACCTCCATCCCCAGTGGCAGCCAGAGAACTCTGGCCCCGGCTACAGAGCTCCAACCCTGCTGTGGAGCCAGGCAGCTGCATAGCTCCAGCCCCAGCCGTGGAGCTTTGGCCATGGTACTCCAGCCCCAGCAGAAGCTTAGCTGGCAGCAGCTAGAGAGCTCCGGGGGGCTGGAGCTGTAGCAGGGCTGGGTTGGAGCCCTAGCTTGGGGCCACTAGGGCAGCATAGGCCAATAGGAGTGGGACCTCCCCTGGTCGGAAAATCCCCTCCTTTGAAACTGGCCAGGTCCCATGGATGCCAGACCAGAGAGGCCCAACCTGTATTATGTTCATGGCATATAATTAGGGTTGCCAGGTATCCGGTATTGGCCTGGAGAGTCCGGTATTTGTAAAAAAACCAGAAATTACCAGACACGTAAAATGTTTCTGTTTTTCTCGGATGGAAGGCCACGTGGGACATTTTTCCCCTGATGCATCTGTCGGGGACGGGGGGAGAGGGGAGATTTAACTAAGGTCAGACTCAATCTGTAAACTTTCTTCTTGCCTGAATTTTTATAATCTTCAGATAAAGCTTTTTCTTTATTTTAGTTGTTTAAGAAGTCTGATTTAAATGCCTTTAATTTCACCTGCACTTTTGTTTATTTTGGTTACATGAAGTCATCTTAAATTTGTTTAAACAAATAAAATTGTTTTGAAACCAAAGGAATCAAGAAATCATTGGAGATTTATACTCATCATGATCGAAGCCTTGTTTCTCTCATAAAGCTCACATAATCCTTTGTGGTTGTGATATATAGTTTAATTCTCAATGTCATGCTTGGTAGCCTATTATGTTATAAAACTCCCAGTGTAAATGAAGACCAAATAATTGTATGATACATCACTGACAGCGTCGTGAAAGTACTATACCACTGGTAAACATATTTGTATATTTTCATGATGCTTAATGTTTTATTCATCTCAGTCACTTCACATAATTGAGTTCTTCTCATTGAGAAGTTGATTTGTTTATGACATTGGGAGCATTAACATTTCTTGCATCTCAGAATTTTCATTTTAAGACAAGTTAATTATCCAAAATCTTTTTATAAAGAATATTTACAAAAATTCACAACCATCTCTTTTTCTCTGTCAGCATAGCTGAGCTTAACCCATCCAACAAGTCTTCGTGCCCATTTTACCAAAGCTCTACTATCACCTGCTATGTGCTGTAGAAATCTGGACATTATATTCTGTTTGGTAGCCTGCTAGTGAGGAGGGGAAGAAGTTACCTTGTGTTGCTGTGGGGCTGCTGAATGAATTTGTTTCTCTGGTTTCCTCCTTCTGGCTTCTGTACTCTTGAGTGCATGTCTCAAAATTGAAGAACCTAGAATGGACTGTACAAAGATGAGTTGACTGATGTCCCCTTCCTTCAGTGTGGGTTTCAAAGGAAGGGAAATGATGTCTTCATGGGAAGGAGGTGCTTGGAATTGCTGATGTACAATTTATAAATCCTGATATTGTGAGGTTGTACTATGAAAAACTGTTTTATTATATGTGGGTCCACCATTGCTGACAGCACCTGCAGCATGGGCACCCCTGACAGATACAAGTTAAGGATGGGGGTTTACAGCTCACAGGGGATATGGGAAAAAGCAGAAAGCAGCTGCATCCTGAGACACAAACAATTTCCCTGGTTCCCTGGTGGAAAATAATCGGGAGAAGAACAAACACGAGATTTAAGGTAAATAAACAGGAAAAAAAGTCAAATAGAAAGCAGAAGCACGGAGGAGGAGAAGGCAAGGTGATAGCAGCTAGATATGGGATTCCTTGATAGAGACTAGCTAGCATGCAACAGCCTTCATGAGGTAGAGGAAACCCTACATTCCTGGATCCAGATTGTGCCCCAAAGACTCACAAGAGAACGACGAAGTAAAAAATAAGGGACATTTGTGGCTTCAGATGTTTGTTTTGCATGATCTGTAGTCTCCTGTGCTTTGCATTATTAAGTATAAAAAGAGCGTAATAGTGCTAGAATATGTTTTGTGTGTATGTGGACTGCTTCACCGCTTCTGCATGCCTTCAGGAGAGTTAAACTGTAAACCAAAATCTTTACACTGTTGAGATGGAGTTCTAGGAAAGAGGTGTGATTATTAGCTGGGGTATCTTTGGTGTCATTGCTAGTCCTGGAGGCCCCAAGGAGATGTGCTGAGAAGGCCCATTTCTAAGAAAGAAGAGCAGACCAGGAGTCAATGTCCAGAAAATGTGCCAGAGAGGCTACGGTCTTTAGAAATATTAACACACCTTGGGGGATCCTAATCAAAGAGGCTTAGGTTTCCCTCATAGCAATCTAGTGCAAGGGTGTGCAAAATATGGCCCATGGCTCAGATCCAGACTATCTAACATTTCTGTTCGACCTGCAGTGGGGCTGTGGGCTGCTAAAAGACCACAGAGCAGCACAGCAGAGCTCTCAGGTAGGCAGCAGTGGCCTTATGTGGTCACTCAGGAGAGATTCAGATGCCTCCCAGATGATTAGCAGAGCACCTACAGCTAGGTATTTTGTTTCTACTGCTGCTGCACATTCACATATGCTTCTGTTAACATAAAAATTATTCCGCATGTGGATGGAAATAATCTGCACATGGCGGAAAAAGATTAAGGGGAACATGGGTAGGCAGCCTGCAGGTCGTGACCCCATGCCACTCCACGAAGCAACCAGATGCTGCTGGCATGTCTCTGCATGCCCCTGGCAGGGCAGGGGTGGCTCCTTACAGTGTCCCTGCCCCTAGCACTATCCTCACAGTTCCATTGACTAGAAACCAGCCAATGGGAGGTGTGGAGGTGGTGCTTACAGGTGCAGGCAGCACACAGACATCTCCCACCAGCAGAGCTCAGAGTCATGCCAGAATCACTGGTCACTTTCAGGAGCAGTGTCGGGCCACCAATGGCAGCCAGCCTGCCTGAGCATCCTGCTGCAGTGAAAGCCACCTGTGATAAGCACCTTCTGGTCAGATGGTGCATCTCACACCTCCTCCTGCATCCAAATCCCCTGCCTAGGTCAGAAACCCCTCCTTTGAGAGGGAACCCAATCCCGACCCCTCTAGACCAGGCACCACTCCCTGCTTTCCTATCTCTTCCCTCAGGCTGGCGCTCCATCCTGCATCCAGACCCTGCATCCTTTCCATTAATATAGTAGAAATGTGCGGCCTGTGACAACTTGCCACAATTGGAGGAATGGCCTTGGCATGTGAAAATTATGGTCCAGTCTTGGTCTAGTGTGTGGCTGGCAAGGAGCTGTGAAAGGGCAAGAAAAGAAATGGGATTCTTGAAATGAGTCTAAAGTTTTGAGCAATGGGGGGGGGGAAAGAAGATGGTGGAGGAAAAAAAGTTGAAAGGAAGAGAGATGGGGAACTTGGGTCAGTGGCTAACAGAAAGGGAGAGTGCAAATGGCTCTTGGCAATAGGAGAGAAGCATCCAGGAAGAGTCAGCAATAGAATGGTATATCCAGGCACCAGACAACTGAACATGGGCAGCAGGAGTGGAGGGACATAAGAGAGAGAGAGAAATATAGTGATGCTTAATTGATTCTCTTAATTCAGAAAATAGCTGGCTCTACACTATGCATACCGTCACCTCACTCAGTGTAAATCTAAGAACAAAGTTGTAATTAATTTTTTTATTGAAAATCTTTAATCATATTAACAGCCTGTCAATGGTGACTAAAGTGATAAACTCACTTGTGAGCCCTTGAGACCAGTGAGAAAAACAAAACAGAGCTAAAATCAAGGCTAGGATTAAACAAACATATCTCAGCCATCAAGAAAAAATTGAAGCCTCTGCCATTGTTACTATATCTGGTAGCTAATGGAAATCCTTACACAGTGTTAGGCACCTTCTCAATAGCTCAGCATGCACTTAATTCCGGCTCTCAGGAGGTGTTTGTTGTATTGCAGCATCAGTGCCTAGACATACCATGGTTCTTTAAAAAAATACTCAGATGCTATAGTGAGAGAAGTGATTATAAAAATCTAGATAGATTATTTTGCACTGATCTTCGTTGCAAAGTATGTGAGTGAAACCCCCATCCCTGACTCATTGTTTTAGGCGACAAATCTGAGAGACTGTCCTGGATTTTGGAGTCAGTAGAGGAACTTTTGGAGCAAATTAATAAATTCAGTGGTAATAAGTCAGCAGGACCAGTTGGTATTCACCCAAGACTTTAGGAGAAACTCAAATATGAAATTGCTGAACTGAGGTATGTCATTTAGGGCATGTCTACACTACAAAGTTAATTCGAACTAACAGACGTTAGTTTGAATTAACTTTAATAAACGCTACACATACAAACCGCTAGTTCGAACTTAATTCAAACTAGCGGAGCGCTTAATTCGAACTAGGTAAACCTCATTCTACGAGGACTAATGCCTAGTTCGAATTAACTAGTTTGAATTAAGGGCTGTGTAGCCACTTAATTCGAACTAGTGGGAGGCTAGCCCTCCCCAGTTTGTCCTGGTGGCCACTCTGGGCACCACCAGGGAAACTTGTCTGCCCCCCTCCCGGCCCCGGAGCCCTTAAAGGGGCACGGTCTGGCTACGGTGCCCATGCCAGGTGCAAGCCTGCCAGCACCCAGCCAGCAGACCCTGCACCTGGCACAGCACGAGCCAGCCACCCGCTGCCACCCAGCCCTCCCCCTCTTCCCGGGACCAGGATGGCGGCTCCCAGGAGGAGCCTGCCCGGGGCCACAAGAGGCGGGCGCCCGCCTGGTCTAGTGCAGAGATCGTGGACCTCATCTACACTAGTCCTGTAGTGTAGACATACCCTTACTGCTTAAATTGGTCTCTGTACCAGATGACTGGAAGATCCCCAATGTATCGTTGATATAAAGGCTTTGGAGGTGATGCTGGAAATTATGGCTAGTAAGCCTAACTTTCAGCAACAGGCACGTAGATAAAAACTACAGTAAAAATAGAATGATTAGTCCTGTAGCATCTTAGGGTATGTCTACACTACAGCACTAATTTGAACTAACTTAATTCGAATTAACTAATTCGAACTAAGCTAATTCGAACTAGTGCATCTAGACCTAAAAACTAGTTTGAATTAGCATTTTGCTAATTCAAACTAGCATGTCCACATTGGCCGGAAGCAGTGCCGGCAGGGCATCAGATTAGGACTTAGAGCGTGGAGCTGCTGTCTCAGGCTAGCCGAGGGCTGTGGTTAAAGGGACCCGACTCCCACCCTGGTCAGACAGTTCTCAGGGGTTCCCCGCTTGCTTGTCTAACTCGATGAGGGACAGCAAAGCTGTCCTGGCTTGGAGTGCCTTGAATGCCCACACTCGACACATCACAGCACTCGGCCATCAGCCCGGCTACACTTGCCGCAGGCTGCCATCCGGGGGGATCAATCGGGGGGCTGCAGGAGAGCTTCCACTCTGAGGAGCCCGCAGAGCCACCCCAGTCCTCCCCATCGGGGGCTTGTACCCCATTCCTCCCTCACCTCCTTCCACTTACCCCCCCCCCCTTCCTGATGTACAAAATAAAGGACACGTGTGTTCAAAAATAGAAACTCTCTTTATTGAAAAAAACTCGGGGAGACTGGGAAAAGGAGGTGGGAGAAGGGAAGAGAGAGGGTGGGAGAGGGGAGGGCAACTAAAATGATCAGGGGTTTGGAACAGGTCCCATATGAAGAAAGGCTAAAGAGACTGGGACTTCTCAGCTTATAAAAGAGGAGAGTGAGGGGGGATATGATAGAGGTCTATAAAAGCACAAGTGGTGTGGAGAGGGTGCATAAAGAAAAGTTCTTCATTAGTTCCCATAATAAAAGGACTAGAGGACACCAAATGAAATGAATGGGTAGCAGGCTTCAAACTAATAACAGAAAGTTCTTCTTCACAAAGCAAATAGTCAACCTGTGGCCTCCTTGCTGCAGGAGGCTGTGAAGGCTAGAACTATAATAGAGTTTAAAGAGAAGTTAGATAAAGTCATGGAGGCTGGGTTAATGGAGTGGTATTAGCCAGGGGATAGAAATGGTGTCCCTGGCCTCTGTTTTGGAAGGCGGGAGATGGATGGCACAAGACAAATGGCTTGGTCATCGTACTCGGTCCATCCCCTCCGGGGTAGCTGGTGTTGGCCGCTGTCGTCAGACAGGCTACTGGGCTAGATGGACCTTTGGTCTGACCCAGTATGGCCGTTCTAAGCTCAGGGTCGGGGGTCTCACTGGACCACCTTGATTTTCATGCAAACCTGCTCCTCGGTGGCCAGGCTGGCAGCTATCCTGCCCTAGACGGCCACTTTCCTGTGCCTAGTGTGGAGGTCATGGATGAGGTCCACGATCTCCGCACTAGACCAGGTGGGCGCCCGCCTCTTGCAGCCCCGGGCCGGCACCTGGGAGCTGCCAACCTGGTCCCGGGAAGAGGCGGAGGGCTGGGTGGCAGCGGGTGGCTGGTTCGTGCCGTGCCAGGTGCGGGGTCTGCTGGCTGGGTGCTGCCAGGCTTGCACCTGGCACGGGCACCGTAGCCAGACCGTGCCCCTTTAAGGGCTCCGGGGCCGGGAGGGGGCAGAAGAGTTTCTCTGGTGGTGCCCAGAGTGGCCACCAGGGAAAGCTGGGGAGGGCTAGCCTCCCACTAGTTTGAATTAAGTGGCTACACAGCCCTTAATTCGAACTACTTAATTCGAACTAGGCGTTAGTCCTTGTAGAATGAGGTTTACCTAGTTTGAATTAAGCGCTCCGCTAGTTCGAATTAAGTTTGAACTAGCGGTTTGTATGTGTAGTGCCTCTCAAAGTTAATTCAAACTAACGTGCAGACATACCCATAGAGACTGACAATAGTGTGGCAAGGTTAGTCTCACTTCTGGATTCCAGATTCCTCTTCAGTCCATAATCTCACACATGGGGCCCACTTGCCTTTACTGGGGTTTGGGCTTCTGTCCCTTGGCTAAAAAGGGTTCTGGGCCAAGTGCCCCCGGTCAGCCAGGGTGGAGTAAACAGTCCTCCCCAGCTACCGGTTGAACTCTCAGGCTAAGTGGGGGAAAGGGAGCAGAAACACTCCTTATTGGAGCTCCTCATCCCCCTTGCTGTCTCTGGGGATGCTGATGTTCTCCTCAGTTTCTCTGATTCTCTCCTTATCTGTTATATTCTGTCTCACTCCAACTTTCTCATCCTTCCTCTAGTAGGGAAGGCTTTTTTAAAAAAATTAAAAGAACACCCCATCGCAACCTCAAGTGAGATCAGCTGACCTTAAATGATTTATAACAGCCCAGTCTCATCTGTTCCCACTCCACCTGTGATAACTCCCAGGTCATCTGATCCTGACTGCCCTGAAGTCACCCTCTCCTAATTAGCAGGATGATTTCTGCTTTTTAGAGCTGTCTCTCTCTCTAATCTAGTCCTCCAATCTCCCTTGTCACAATAGTATAATTCGCTCATCTGAGGAAGTGGGTTTTGCCGATGAAAGTACATGATACTTTATTTATATATATATATAATTTGTTATTCTCTAATGTGCTACAAGACTACTCATTGTTTTTAAAGTTAACAAACTAACACTGCTACCTCTCTGAAACTTTTAAACAATAAAGAATAGAATTATTGCATGTGCAAATGAACACCATATGTTGAAGAGTCTACATGGCTTTTGTTAAGGGAAATCATATCTCACCAATGTTTAGATTTCTTAAAATGTATCAAGAAGTATGTGGATAAGGGTGATCCAATTGATATATAGTATCCTTTGATATTCATAAATGACCTGGGAAAGGGGGAAAACACAATCCCAATTATACATACAAAATGATGGGGGTCTAACTTGCTTGTTACAACTCAAGAAGGAGATCTTAGAATCATTGTGGACAGCTCTCTGAAAACATCCATTCAATGTGAAGCAGTGATTAAAAAAAACCCGATCAGAATATTAGGAACCATTAGAAAGGGGGCATAAAATAAGAGAAAATGTCACTATATAAGTCCATGATATGTCCACACCTTTAACATTTTATGCAGTTCTATTTTTTTTAAAAAGGTACATTAGAATTAGAAATGGTACAGAGAGGAGCAATAAAATGATTAGGGGTATGGAACAGCTTCCTTATGAAAAAGAGATTTAAAAGATTGGCCCTATTCAACTCTGAAAAGAGACAACAAAGGAGGCATCTGAATGAGGTCTATAAAATCATGAATCATGTGGAGAAAGTTCATAGGTTAATTTAAATGTTATTTACCCCCTTTACGTAACATTAGAACCAGTGGTCCCCAGATGAAATTAATAGACACAAGGTGTAAAACAAACATATGGAAGTACTTCAGAGGATGCACTATCCACCTGTGGAATTCATTGCCAAGGGATTGTTAAGGGCAAAAGAATAATGGAGAACTAGATAAGTTCATGGAGGATAGATCCATAAATGGTTATTAGCCAAGAGGGTCAGGAACGCAACCCTCTACTTTAGTGTTCCTAAACCTCTGACTGCCATTAGCTGGGACTGGATGACAAGGGATGGAGCTCTTGAAAAAAAATTGCTCAGTTATGTTTATTCTCTTTGAAGCATCAGGCACTGGCTACTGTTGGAATACATCATATTCAGTTAGAATGACCATTGGTCTGACCCAGTATGCCCATTCTTATATTCTTATATATTGCTGCAAAGCCGTCGCGACTCCATAGTTAAACAAGAGTTCTGTTTTGCAGAGGACTTCATCCTCTGTTTCTGTATGAAAACCACAGCACAACTGCCTCAAATTTTCAGCACGTAATCTCAGAGTGAAGCTTGAATTTATGAAGGAGTTTCAAATAAATCTGTTAATTACTTTTCAAGTTCTAATTAAAAATTGGCTAAAAAAAGTTCATGTTCTGAATCTCATGACTTTTAAGGGCTCTTCTAGCTTACAAAGCGCAAACTGTAGAAAGTCAGACTGAAGCAAGAGCTCTTTTACTAATGTAATTATTTTTAATTAACTAAAAGAAAATCTTCCTTATGTTGTCTAAAATCTATGAATTTGTGGGCAAGTCAGACTATAGTGAGAATGTGCCAGGTTAGGAGTGATAGCCATGGGGGGAGATACACATAGCTGCACCATTTGCGCTGTAATTCACAGTAATCTGAAATTGTAAAGGGTTATTTTCACTTCTTCTCTGGTACCATCCCATTGATCTTGATGATAAAATGTATAGAGCACAGTTTCTCATGTACTTCTTCATGCAGGGGTGGAGAGTCACTACAAAGTTGTGCTGCCTCTGATCGAGGATAGCATAAATCAAAGAAATAAAATGTAAGAGTGACACTTATGCAATAAAGCTGCATCAGGAGCACTTTTCAGCAAGTGCATTAAACTTTTGTATGACAAGTGGTCTTGCTTCCATGTATTGATTGTTCAATTGTGCAGAATTTAATTCTGAAATGGAACATTTTGTACCTATTTGAATACGAGTTTCTAGGCAACATTCTCCTGACCCACTTTGCACAGCATCCAAGAGTACAACAGAATTTCTTTAATCGGCACTTCATTAATACTGACACACACACACTGACTCAAACACACATATATATTTATAAACAAGCCCCCAAAAGCTATACATTGCCCTCACTTCTCACAAATGTTATACTAGTAAGCAGAATTCCCTGTAGGCTGAGCATTTGGGTGGCCACTCAGGAGAGATTCAAATGCTACCCAGCTGATTAGCAGAGTGCCCACAGCACCCAAAATCGTCAGCACATGTTTGTGTGGGTGGTGCACATCTGTGCATGCTTCTGTGCATAACACAAAATTTATTCTGCATGCAGATGGCAAAAATTAGAGGGAACATTGCTAGGAAGATACTGTTTGCCATAGTAAATTAATTTTTACTCTATGGAGATGCATAAATAAAATAAAACTCTGCTCTTCAAAATAAAGGAATTAAATGTGTGAATAACTGTTCACAAGCAGACCCTTCTTTACAATATAAGGCCGAGCACACCTCGAGTCCTGCAAATGCCCATGCATTCATTTACAAAATTCAGTCATTTGCAATGTGAGCATGAGTGATAAATGATTGTCTGTATTCATAACCCGAAAATTACCAGGAAATGCGCTGTGACCATTACTCTATTATCTCGCTAAACTCACTCATGTGCAGACATTTTTCATAGTTATAACCATTTTCTTGTCATAAATAGATTACTGGTTTTTCTGCCAACACACTGGTGTCCTCCAAGTGATTTTCTCACAGCCACAAAGACCAGCTCTGGGTTTAAATTTACCATGATGTTGTGTACTTTCTCCCATGCTGACAGAATAGAGTTACTGGTGACATGACAAATGACCTAAATACTTTTTTTAAAATCACCCTTAATAGCAAAATCCCCAAGAGCAGTAAATCAGAATATTTATTTTAAAAAATTCTCCCATTGCCCAGTTGAGCTGCGTGTCAGCTCGTAGCATGCCCTGCCGTCCCCCGCCTCCAGCCCAGCTGAGCCACATACTGGCTTCTGGCCCCACCTCACAGCCCAAATGAGCCATGAGCTGGCTTCCAGGCCCTACTCTCCTGCAGTGTGCCAGCACTCTCTGATCCTGGAATATCTATGGTCATGCCAGACCAGAAAATCCTGGATTTTAGATGTGCAGCCTATAGATATATGTATTTAAAATGTCCATCTATCTCCCTCGGTTTTTCATTAATACCAATAGTGATCATAATTTTTTTCTCCAGATGGTTTCAGGTGTGCAGTTTTAACTTGGAATTTCCCAGATGACGATACTAAATGGTATTAATAGTGGCTGTGGTAGTGTCATTATTATTTGCTAAATGCACGTTCATGTATACACACGCGCACACACTGGTTTTGCTTATTAAAGGCTTGATTATGCAACTCGTAATCATGTTGGTGACCATTACTCATGCAAATAGTTTACTGGCCTCAGTGGGACTATTTCAGTGATGATGTTCAAAACAATATGAGTAAGAGTTTAAGAACCCCTACCTGTACAATACTGGTAACTTCAGAAGTTGAAGCCTGTGGAAAAAAATACTGATATTGGCTTAAAAAATCATGCAATTTTTTTAATGTTTTTTATTTTAAAATTTGGCTTCTTATTTCTGATCCTCTGGTACGCCCTTGCTTCAGGTTTTCAAGCTTTTTTTCCACAATCCCAAAGGCTGGAAACTGTCTTTAACATAAAAATGAGATCATCATGTCATGACTTCATTCATGAAGTGGACAGTAATCAAGTCGTGCATAATTTGTGATAAAATAACCAAAATTAAAATTTAAATGATACATTTTAATAGCTCTAGAATCCCATATTTTTGTTTGTGAATGCAATGTGAAAAACAGTTCCCTGCATTTATTTGCTGATTTTTCACTAATCATCTTCATCTAACATCATTGTTAAAACTTTACTTGTTGACTTGAAGAGAAGTGATGTTGGTGAAGTTTTATACCTGAACAAAGATGTCTCTGTGGATGAATGGAATCACAACTGAACTACCTGAAAAGAATCTCCTGAGTCATCTAGTCCAATTGTTCTCTGTCTTTCCAGATGACTGTACCCTTTTCAGGAATCTGGTTTATTCTACATACCCCAAAATTCACCTCACTTAAAAACTGCTTACAAATAATATTAAATAAATCCATTGGAATACAAATATTGTACTTACATTATATAGAGCAGTGGTCACCAATCAGTGGCTCAGGATCTATTGTAGATCTTGGAGCCTGTGAAAGGTGATCCTGACTGGTTTAGCCAAGAGGCTATCAAGGACCAGCACTTCAGCTGCCCATCCCCCTATTGCTGTGCACCTCCTGCCCTTTGCCTTGGAGCTGGCCACCTCCAGGAGCCTCCTGCTTGCTGTTCAGGGAAGAGAAGAGAGTGCAGGGGGTGCTGATCTCTGGGTGCCCCTTCTCCTACCCTGTATTCTAGCTTCACAGAATGGAAGAAGGGGCACAACTGGGCTTGGGATAAAGGGAGTTTGTTGACTGCTTTTGAGAGTGGTACAGGATCAGGGCAGAGGTGAGCCTGCCTTAGCCCTGCTGCACCACCACCCAGAAGCCACCAGAGGTAAGGGGCACAAAAGAGGCAGGACAAGGGTATTTGGATTTGAGGTAGATCCTGGATTGCACTTAAATTAAAAAAGTGATCTCATGCTTAAAAAGGTTAGAGATCTCTGATATAGAGCAATATAAACAAGTCTTTGGCAGTATTCCCTGTAGGCCAAGTGCTTGGGAAGCCACTGGGGAGAAGTGAAAATGCTGCTCAGCTGATTAGCAGAGTACCCAACGCTGAAAGCAGTCAGCAACATGTGTTTCTACTGGTGGTGTACATCCACATATGCGTTGGTGCACATCACAACATTTAGTCTGCACACAGATAGAAAAAAATTAGAGGGAACATTGGTCATTGGCTGTATGAAGCTTTAGTTTGCACTAGTTTCAGTTGTGCTTTTCATGGAGCTTGTTTTAAAAGTAGGCAAATAGCTAGATGACTAGTTGTACCCCTGGAAGATCTCTGCATACTCCCCAGGCATATGTGTGCTCTGACTGAGAACCTCTGATCTACTCAGTCCCTCTGCTTTGGGAAACTTTTATTGCAGCCCTTACTCATACGCCTAGCCCAATGATCGGTGACTACTTCACATGGTTAAAAGCTGCAGTTCAAGCCCCTGAGGCAGAATTGCCCTACGACAAATTCTTGAGTCTGTTTTGAAAGTCACTGATGTTATTATTTCAGCAAACCTCCCTTGGCAGATTATTCCACTGTCACACCAGCTCTAGTGTAAAATATCCTATTTAATTTATTCTCCCCCAGCCCCTATTATGGTTTCAGGCCATTAGTCCTTATGTTACCATGTTCAGTGGGAATGAAATTCAATCATACATTCCTTGAACAATCATAAATCCCTTTGAGTCAGTGGGAGTTTTGGGGGAAGAGAAGGAATGTGGGAATGCATCTTTAAAGGCATTACTTTCTCTTTTTTGTATTCTTAATTCTGAAAGTGTATTTTTCCCTGCTTAAAAAGACATCACCATTGCTTTTCTCTAGGCTACAACCAAAGCAATAGGGTGTGAAGGCAAGGGAATTCTCTCTACCCACTACTGTCTGTTACTTAATACTCAACATTCAGTAATTTCCCAGTCAAGAAATATCACTCTATTTTTTTCTTCCTTATTTATGCATGGCTGTGTGTTCCCTATTGTTGTTGCTACATATGTTCACAATCTTTAATGAAGGTCTGTCAGTATGGACTTCTATCTCCATTTGGAGTCCTGTTGCAGTGACCAATGCCAGCTGATACAATGCAGAATTAGCACCCAATTTATTATGACACATTATTTAATTTGGATTGAAGCTTTGAGATCTTTGTGTTGCTTTCATTTTCCCCAGGGGTCTGGTCATGGAAAGGGCTTAACCAGTTGCTAAGAGTCCTCATTTTATTTATCAGCACCTTAATCTGCTGACTCCAAAAGGAGCTGAGCCATGTTAATGTTTTGGACTGTTATAATTATCACAACTCATTCACAGCAGCATGTGCATTTCCTTAATCTTCCTTCATGAGACATCCATGCTCTGAATACTGTGCAATATTCTTCATTTAAAAATACAAATAGAAAAAAACTTATATAATACGAGGATTTTTTTAAAATAAATGTATAGCATAGGGGCACTGCGGAACTTTGCTAAAATGCATTTGAACCTTGTAAGTAACTGATGTCCATTGTCTGCATACTGATCACTCTTTTTTGTTTAGATTGTGAGATCCTTTGGGCAGAGACTGATTTTTGTGTTCACAATTTGCACAGCACTTAGCTCAATGGAATTTTTAGGAGCTCTCCTAAGACTAATTATGATTTTATTATTATTATTATTTATTATTAATTAATCCCCTGCCTCATCCCCAAATAGACTTTCAGTTTTTGTGTGTTCAATGTGACAGAGATCGGGGAGAGCACTCAGGCCGTGAAGCAAGAGAGAATGAGGCCCCTGTCTTGCAAAAAGTTTGACATTGTGTAGCCCTAATCATCAGAATAAAACTATGTGAGTGTGTAAGTGTTTTGCAGGTTTGGAATCTAAGACATTACTGTGAGATTAATAACTGAATAGCACCATGGTTAAAATGAAAAATTGAGGCTTCTTAATAGCCAAGAGCATGATCTAAAAACCTGTGTTACATCTACAGTCGCATTAAGATCAAAGGGGAATAAAATTTAAGTCTAACTTTTTGCACTTTCTATCGGCATAATGACATTCCTGCTGTTCATTTATCCACAATGTTTTTTTCTGTGGTTTTCTGCTGTGCCAAACAGCAATTTGGGGGTTGGCAAACAATGGCTCAGCTGCACTGAAAGACAAAAACAAAATGGAAATTTGAAAGCAAGCCACTCTGCAAGATAAAAAGGCCATTGGGGTGACTCAATATGCTAGAGCTCTTGCACAGAATTCCTGTGGCCGCTGATGCTGCTGATCAATACTTGGTGCTGCTAGTTGGGTCACAAATTGTAACCTCAACAATTAATAGTAACTTTCTCAAGCTCACTGTGCAAGACACGGGGGGCGGGGGGGAGCACGTTCTCACTGTGCCTAATACCTCAGGGAAAGGACGGGAGAGAAATGGAGTGAGGAATTTAGTGCAATAAAGCTTTGTGCAGCTAGCATATGTTGGTGGATCAATGTCAGTATTAGCAGGGTGCTTCACTATGGGGAATCTTCTGAATTGCAGATTTGTGTCCAAATATGGGTTGCCTGGGACATCAATAACAAGACTCACCCAAAAGGGGAAGAATGATCGTCTGTGGGGGAAACAGGCATGGATTATAAAATCAATGAGGGTTCATGGCAATGGTTTCTTTCATAGTGTGTTAGAACATTAACTGCACAAGCATAATACATTGGCACCGTCATTTCTGTGGGTTTCCTCTTCCCTAGGTAAATGTCCACCACTACCAGTCCATAATTACCCAAATATTTATTGAACCTTTTGCTTCCTCCAATGTTTGGCTGCTCTGGATAACAACCTGTCCTGCCTGTGTCATAGGAGCAAACTTCTGCAAGCATCTTTTCCAAATTGGAGTTCATTTTGTATCTCCATCAGAAAATAAAATAAGCAGCTCTCACATATGCAGTCCTTCCAGAAGAGAATACTGATGCCATTTCATGCACTCTTTCTTGCTAACAGACCTTGAAAACTTCAAGACAAGAACAAGAAGTACAGTGTCAGTCCGACAGGGTCAGGGAATGGTTCTGCTGTGTGGACCACCACCGCATTCTGGAGGTAAATCATATTAATAAATCCATTTTCAGTATTCAGTGACAATTTGCAGGTTTCTCCATCTCTTGCTCTAGTACCTTGTTTCAAAGAGTTCTTAAAGTTTCCATCCAGAGAAGAAGCAGGTGATAGTTTTGGATTGAGAGAATGATCCTTGCTGGACATACAGATGCTTTGGTAAATCTTCATACAACTTGGTTTGATAAACCCAGACAAAGAACTAAATTACGTCATTTAAATGCATGCACGTAGAAGACGAAATTAGTGCAGAGTATGCCAAAGTGGAGCAGATGCACCTCATTACATGGAGTTCATGGAAGCCTGTCTATTTATGCTTTGCATGTTTGATCTTTCGCAAGTTTTCAGCTGGCAGGGAAGATCAGGAAAGAGGATGTCTTACATGTTGAGCCTTTTTCCATTGCAATATTATTTCGTTCACAATGGTAAATTTCACCCTCAGGGCAGAGAACTTATATCCTGTACACCAAGCTTAGCCCTGAGGTACACATCAACTATGAAAACTATAACAATTACTTTACTACACTGTTGCTTTAAAGTGGTATGGTAAAAAAATAGAAAATGTAAAGCAATTGTTTTCAATTAAAATGGTATAAAGATTTCTCATTTAACCTATGTAGATATGTGATGAGTCGTGCCAAAACTAGCTTGGTTGGCTGGGTGTTTTAAATGTGTATTTTCTATGCTGCGATTCTCACAAATCAGGCATTGGAAAGATAATTAGTTAGCTGTCTATTATATCGATTGATTGATATTGGACTTGATTGCAAGCAGTGCATTGTGTGCCCAACAGTCAATGAAGTGTATTATACAACTTCTGTGTATTGGCACTAATCACTGTCATCAACAACCATTTTGGCTGGATATACAGCCAAATGATGTTTACAGTAATCCACATATAATTTTCAGGTAATTTCTCTCTCTCTTCCCCCCCCCCCCTTTTTTTTAATTGTAATCATGTTTGTACTTACTGAACCCATTTGATTTTGACCAGCTGTCAGGAATTTTGTCGGGTCTGACAGACTTCTTTGGCCCCTGGGCTTCACAGGCCTCAACTAGACTGCTACTCGAAACAAACAGAATTTTAAAAGAATGGTTTGGAAGGCCTATGGGTCTGATATAATGAACTGAAGGATATGCTACTGCTTGCAAATCAAGAGAGCTTTTAATTCTGAATATCATCTGTAAGTTTTGACCAATCTTCTTGAATCAGGAAACCCCATTCACCCCCTATTGAGCATAGTAGTTATGACACCAATGACATTGTTCTGCATTTTAAGTTCGGAAGATTTTCTTCACCAAGTTGCATTCATTACCATCACTGTATAGGGAAAGGGGAATGCCACAATGAGGATATCCTTTTGCTGATGGGTTGTTGTTGTTTTTAAGGTTTTCCTTCAGTTTAGAATATTGTTATCAGACTTACAACTTCTGGAATTTCTGTGGAAATATCCATTACAAGGACATGGTTGTTTCATTTGCAATATAAAGCACTTTGTTCCTACTTAAAGGTTAAATTTGGGACCTACCTACACCTAGATTGTGCCCTAATGGGGCATCTGCATTTATTAACTGCAAAAAAATCTAGCATATAATAGAATGGCTGAATCCCATCAACTCATGTAATCATAGAATCACAGAACTGGATGGAACCTCGAGGGGTCATCAAGTCTAGTCCCCTGCCCTCACAGCAGGACCGAGCACCATCTAATCTACCAGCGTAAGGTTTTATACATATCCCAGTGCATGTCAGATTACCCAGTTTTTCCAGTAGAGGTGAGGGGGCCAGCAAAGATCCAATTAAGCTTGCAATTTTAAGGCAGAGGGACTGGCACTGGAGGGTGCTGCGAGGAAAAAGACCCAGAGGTTGTAGTGGCTGACATGTGAAAAGTCAGAAGTGTGAGAAGTTGAAGAGTCAGGTAGGCATTTGTCCGTAAAACATGCTCTGAGCTGAATCCTGTTACCCGTCATGCCCAGATACTCAAAGCCTCCATCACCTGCCATGCACTACCAACTGCTTCAGTTTTTTCTCTCTCCCTCTCCCACCACAGATTTAAAGAGGTTTGTCTCCTTCCCTGTGACAAGTTTCCTGACTTGATTTCCCCAGTGTCAGGCTGCATATTTCCTACCCCTGTGATCAGTCCCCTTTACTTTGAATTTAGTTCTTGACAATGTGACATAATCATTTTACTCCTTTTTTATTGTTGTTGCCTCCCAGGTGCTCAGAAGTCTGTTCATCTTGTGTTCATACCGCAGTCTTGGGAGGAGTTTTTTGTTTTCTTTATTTTGATGAGGGTTAAGGGGGTCTTTCCCTTCTGGACTGTTTTAGTGTTATGATTATGTTTATTACCGTACTGAAACCAAAGATGTGCTGAACTTTGCAGGAGGCTGATACTTGATCTGCATTCAAATCTCTGTTTTTGAATAGAGGAATGGGATTTAAACATATCTCCTGAGATACTAATAATGATAACATGTCTATTATAATCATACCAGTAATGCTGAACCTGTTGCTTTGCAAAAATGCTAAACCAACATTACTCTAATGCTTAAAATTGTCTTCTTAAAGATACAGGCTTCAGATAGTTTCAAGCTGTATGTGTGTAAGTGTGTCTAACCTTTCATTTATAATAAGTTCACCATCAGAGTTTAGGCATTTCTCACCAAAAATAAGAAAAAGCCTATTACTGTCTAAAGGCACCATATTTCCTCATCACACCCTAGTTTTTCTTCTCCCTCCTCTATTTCTACCTTACTTTGTGAGCTGTCTGCAGTTAGTTTCTGTGGCTGTATATTGGTTACCTTGGAAACTGCTGTAGTCTGGAATATGAAAATGCTACTGGACTGAGTGTCAGAATGGTGGCCTGTGTTTCAAGTGATGCATGAGTGCATGTAAAACCAGGACAATTTTATTATAATTTGTAACATAAAATATTGTTACACTCTTGTGCCAAATCCATCCTTGGTAACTATGTTGGTGAATTTGGCCCTCTGTTTGTTGCAGGCTATCAGTGCCAGTTAAACCAAAATGTACACGCCTAGAATCAGTGATACTTTTCCTGCATACTTCTAAAACACATGTTCCCACAAAACCAGCTCTAACCATATTAGGCTCTCTCCTAACATCATCAGCCCTCACAACTTATCACCCATCCCTACCCTGACGCTGTCATCACCAAGTAAAGGAGCTGCCATTTCTCAGTTGGGGCAGGAAATGGGGAAACTTCTAAACAACAAATAAGACATAAATCATGTTATCTAGAATGACTCTCTCTCACACCCAAGAATTAATTTAGCTGCCTTAGAAACAAACCATCCTCCTCCTATCCTAACCTTGATGAGCCCCGCCTCACCCTTATAGAGGAGTGATATATATATAACAAAAACTCTTCTGCCATGAAAATTAAATGTGTAGCTTAATTTAGTGCAAGCAGTGAGAAGGCCAGGGGAATTCCAGATTCTGTGCTGAGTTGTTTTTTTGATTTGGTTTGGGGTTTTTTTGCTGTGAGGAATTTTTTGCTATTTTGCAAATAAAATGGCTGAAATGCAGATTGAACTATGTGTAAGTGACTCAGAAAGACCTTTTGAATGTAAATGTATTCGGTGATGACAGTAATGCTCTAAAGAGGTGAGAAAGCTATTTCCCATTACTCTGGTATGAATATATACAGCATGTAAGGAGAGGCATGTCATGGTGACTGTGAGATAAGCACATTGACTTCTAGAGCCCAGCAAGGCAGAAGACGGAGAATATTATTACTAGATCCAGAGTTAGTGTAAATTGGCCCAACTCCAGTATAGTCAGTAGGGCTGTGCCAGTCTACAGAAGCTGAGGTTCTAAACCATTTTCAATGAGAAGACATTTTATGAAAGGTGAAGTAATGCCAGCCTATTGTGACCTAGATCCTGATAATCTCACTTGCTCTGCATGTTTGTTTTTTAAACAGGACCTAATTTGTATGTAATATAATTCACCCTGCTCAGCAGGGAATAATCTGAAGAAATGGTGGAATTTTTAGTCTCCAGAGCTAAGGTGGTTATTTCCCAATTGTGTAGATTACATTTCAGTTAACCAACTAGCTTGCTCACAATATTCATTAGAAACCATTTGCTAATGATTACTGAACACTAACTGCAGATACTTCCCTTTCCCACTGTGAGATGGGCATGCAAATATCTGGTGTTTCTGGCAGGCACTCTTTCTAGGGAAATTCTAGGGCATGTTTACACTGCATTCCTCTTTCGAGAGAGGAATGCAAATGCAGACAAGCGAAATTGCAAATGAAGCGAGGATTTGAATATCCCATGCTTCATTTGCATAATTGCGTCCGGATGCTATTTCGAAATACCCTATTTCAAGATAAAAAATGTCGTGTAGATGCGGTTATTTTGAAAGAAACCCCTTCTTTCGAAATAACCCTTACTCCTTAAAAAATGAGTTTTGACGGTTCATTGCAATTTCGCTGTCTGCATTTGCATTCCTCTCTCGAAAGAGGGATGCAGTGTAGACTTATCCCTAGTGTTTTGTTAGTGGAAAACTATAACAGCTTCCATCCCATGGGTATCCTAAAGTAATTTTTACAGACTAAAACTGTCGCGGTCACTTCGTCCAACGCTGTTGTTCTGCCATCTCTGGAATGTAACGCAGCAACTGTTAAATGCTTTCCTACAGTAATACACAGCCGTTTTAGGCTAGACATGAAGAATACTGTATGTAATTGAAAATACAAGAGCAATTTAGATAGAGAAAATACAATTATCTGATTTAGAATTTGATTAGGACATTGTGCTGAATGCCATCTCCTGGCAGATAGTGCCAAGGGACCTTAAATTACTTACTGAGGACTAGGGATGGCCAGAAAAACAAGAAATCTGTTTCAGGAAAAATCTAAGGTGTCAACATTTGTTTTTCTTCCACATCTAGATCTAGACATTTTGAATTTTTTCTCACAAAGCCCACAAGAGAGACAGACACCACCCTCTTCTCCCCCAGCATAGGTAATGATGCAGTAGGGTAGGCATTCATGTGTGAAGAGGGAGACCCAGGTTCAAGTGCTTATTCTGCCTGATTCAGAATAGGCAGTTGCACCTGGGCTTCCTAGGTCTCAGATGAGTGCCTTAATCACTGGCCTATTACCTATTCTGAGGTGAGTCTCTCTCTTTGACAAATTGACATTTTATGACCAAAACAAAATTATTTCCAAAAAATCCCAACTACCTCTAGCTAGGACAGTGGTTTTACATATACAGTACATATATTTAAAAAGAGCATAGTGCCCTTAATACTGTGACACACATGGACAAGCACCATCTAGAGACTCATCTCCACTAGCACATTCTCAACTATTCCTTGGAGAAAACTCAAGGTACACAGTGGCTCAACCCAGTCCTCCTTGGCACCTCAGACAGGGTGAAAGCAGTAGGTTTATGGCAGCAGGATAATTTTTCTGCTTTGTTTTATCATTAAGAAAAACTAATAACGGTTCATCGCATTTTTTAAAATGTCAAATGTTTCTACTTTTTTGCTTCCCCTCTCCTCCCTCATTCCTCGCAATTATAGTTTGCTCTATGTATGTAAACAGAAGGTTGGTCTTAGGGACATATCTGTTGGATTTCATGTGCTAGTTGAGCTTTGAGCCATTTACTATCATACAGATACTAAAAGAATCAGCTTTCTTCTATTAAAATACTAGCAGTAATTTATCCTAATATGAGGCAAATGATTAACAAGTAATTTCAGCATCTTAAAGTGGACCAAATACAGTTTATACAGAAATATTTGGCCATTCCAATGTAAGATACAGCATAACGATTCTTATTTCAAAATGAGCTGGAAATACCCTCTGTGAACCTAGTCCTTTTTTCTCCAGCAGAAAAAAAGAAATGTGTATTTCTGAGGATACGTTTTCGGCAGGGAGTCAGCATTTAGTCAGATCAGTGCATCAGAGTGTTCCATTGTGTTAAACAGTATAATGATGCGACATGCTGAAATGCTAAAATGCTGGTAGAGCACTGGAAATTTGGAAATAGACACCTATTTGGAGCTGAGGAATAAAGGCAGGAATGGACAGAAATCAAACATTTGCCATTGTCAGATGCTCAGCCCTGGAAACATTACATAGATGTGCACAGAAGATTGGCTTGTCCTGTTTACAGGACTCTGTCTTTTAGAAGTTCACTTTTTTCTCTTTCCCCATTTGTTCACTCATTCCTATTAAGCAAATATAAAATAGGGAAGAAAAAAACTACGAATAATAAAAAACTGCCCACGTTATCGTCTTTGTTCCTTAGCCAATTTATCCTATCACATGCATAGATTTCTTCCCAGTATTTCTCAGTTCTCTCATCATTAAAAAGTCGATTTCTAATAATTCCTCCATTCATACCACCACATCTAGAGCCACTGGGAGGTGCTGACAAAGTCCTTTATCAAGATGGACCTTAATAATGGCAGTGCAGTCAGTAACTTTCATTCAGTGGAGGGGAATCAGAGTGATGGATATGTCTGAGATCAAGGCTACTCAACTTTGGAAGCCCCGGGGGCCACAATGATACTCACAGCACATGCCGAGTGCTGCAATTTAAGTGCGGTTGCACATATATGCAAATAGCTTCTTTGATACTGATGGGCATGAATACAAAGATTAAGTCAAGACTACACAACACACAGGGCCCATTTAAGTCAGATCTGCTGATATTAATAAAATGCAATATGTACCCGATTTCTACCCATATGACAGCACTTTTAATGACCAATAACAGGAATTTAACTACTAAAATGCTTATCAACAGAAGACCATTATATTGACTACTTTTTTGTTTTGGCTTCACAATTTTAACAAATCAAACAAAAAACGCCAAAACAATATTTACTGAAATATAAGTACAATCAATGTGACGTTAAAGGCACCGAGCGGAGAAGTGTCATGGCTAGAAAAGGAACTCAGGAATCCTGCTTCCCAGAATCCCTTCCTTTCCCCTGCCCATCCCACCAAGCACCAGCTCCCACAGTCCTCACAGAGCAGAGACTAGAACCCGCAAATCTAACCAACAGACCCACGCCCATCTACAGGAAAGAAGAAGCCAGAAATTTTAACACCCAGTTCCCTGCTCTAACCCAGTGCTCCTGCCCTCCCCCAGAACCAGGCACCCTCCAGCTCTCCTGTTTCAATCCAATGCCCCTCCCTTCCCCCATAGCCAGGTATCCCACAGACCCCCTTGCTCTAACCCAATGCACTCACCCCTCTCCCAGAAGCAGGCACCCTCCAGTCCTCCCGCTCCAACCCAATGCCCATCCCCTCCGCTAGAACCAGGTACTCTCCAGCCCCTGCTCCAAACCACTGCTCCTCCCCTTCCCCAGAGCCAGCCGCCCCCAGCCTCCCTGCTCTACTCAATGCCCTTTACCTCTCTCAGATCCGGGGACATAAATCTAGCAGGGCAGAGGGTAACGCCCTGGGTCTCACCAGTGCCATGCACTATTCCCTCCAGGCGTTGGGGCCTGTGAGCAGAGCGGCAGTGAATGGTCCAGGCGTGCGGCTCCAAACTTTCCACTGAAGGCATGTGCCACTGCCTCCTCCCCAATCCCCTTTGCAGGGCAAAAAATCCCAGACCTTTTTTGCCTTTTAAAAAACCTGTGCGGACGGCGATTTAACATGTAAAAACAAATAATGTCTGAGAAAAACCAGACGTATGGTAACCCTACCCAAGCCACAGCACAGACCTTTCTCACCCTGGCCTCACCACCTGGCTCCACCGCCGTCTCGCTGCCCAGTTCTGCCACTGCCTTGCCACGTGCCTTTTGCTGGCCCGGTAGCTCCTGCACACATGCCGATATGACTTGGCACGGGGAGGCACTGCCACTGTGGCAGATGTGGCAGGCTTGCTTTGCCACCACCTTTTGCTACCACCCCTCCCTCTGCCGGCAGCTCCCATGCACATGCCGATGCAGCTTGTGTCAGTGCCATGCCGCGTGGCTCTGCTCACAGGGAGGCGCTGCTGCTGTGACAGATGTGGCAAGAGTGCTCTGCTGCTGCCTCTTGCCACTAGGTTTGCCAGGTGTCTGGTATTCAACCAGACAGTCCGGTTTTTGGGCTCTCTTTATGGTAAAAAAAAATCAGAAAATACCGGACATGTGCAATGTCCGGTATTTTCTGGTTTTCCGTCTGGGCGCCCGACGGAAGCCTGGCGGGGGGAGTGGCTGGGAGGAGGGGCGCAATCGGCGCTGGGAGCCTCTTGTTGCGTCTGACATAGGAGTGATGCCTTGGGGAGGAGGAGAAGCTCTGTCAGTGCTCCTGAGCGCTTTTCAAGTGCGTTGTGTAGTGGTAGCCGGACTCACTCGTGTTTTGCCAGGACCATGCACGCCCTGGGATCTGCGTGTGCCTGGGTCAGTCCGCTCCCTGCCGGCAGATTCTCTCCCCCACTCCCCCAACCAGCCCTGTTTACCCCACCCCCCTTCCTGGCCTGCCCTGCTCCCCTCCCGGCACTCAAGGAAAGAGCAAGATGAGCAACCAAAGTCACAACTTCAATCATTTTACATTGTAAACACTTCAGACCAAAAACATCACTTTTTTCACAATATTGGACAATATTGGATGCTGATTGCAGTCTCCGTGTGCTACCATAAAATTAACTATAGGTTGAACCTCTTTAGTCCAGACCCCCTATGTCCTGACCGGTGCCGAACAAGAGAATTTGCCAAACCACGTGAGGTCAGTATTGTCTAGCCGCATTGCCAACACTTCCACTGCTTGCTGGGCTCTTAGAACACATTTAGGAGTAACTTAAAGCTAAATTACAATACAGAACAATGAGAGCCAAGACTGGTGGCTGTAAATAAACTTTATGGGACCACAGGAAACTTGGCCACACCCATTATAAGTGGACATCCAGCTAACTAAAGTCATGCTGGACCATGGACGTTGCCAGACTAGAGTACCAGACTAGAGAGGTTCAACCTGTAATAATAAATCCTAGTATCTCCTACAAAGTACTTTAAAAATAATGGCACTTTTAAGGAAAGTAAAAGACCTCAAAAAATTTGGGTGGCTTTCTTGATGAGATAAGTTGTGGATGCTCAGCATTTCTCAGGATTAAGCCTATCAAATAGATAGCAAAAATAATATTTATAGTGCGTTACATTTTTAAAGTTATGTGCTATCAATATCATTTAAAGCTCTATACACTCCATAGGGGATAGGACCCACTTGGAATTATTTCAGGGATTCTTTCCCTTTAAATGGATTCCAGTACAAATCTTCGTATTTAATGTCTTTTCACTAATTCATGTCAAATCAGTGCTAATACACTGGTCTTTATTCTGTGCATTTATGGAAATTGGGACATTTAACTGTCACATTTACTGGATCTATGTTGTTGCTGAGTGCTGTGTTACCTACTATACAAATAGTAATTTAATTTTTGAATACTTGCTAACAATATCTCTGCTATTTCATTATGAGTGTGTAGATTAAATGGTGACATTGAACTGTTTACGTCTGAGCCTATTTCAATGGCATTGTTTTACAGAACACTAACAATCTCTGTTTGTAACTCTTGCAGTCTATAGAATGGAATAACTGCAAGGATACTGGACACACTCATGTAGTAAAACCCACAAGAGTGGGACAGAGGGCCTAAGACAGTTCATGTGATTCTCCATTTGGAGTTTCTGATGTACAATCCTTTTAGGAGCAGTGCACACAGGAAGCAGGGGCAGGTAGCTCCCAAACATTAGTGACCCTTAGGGCTATGAATTCTGTCCCCTGGTTCTCTAACCTGTTCTTGTTTGTGGTGACTCCCTTCCTCCAAGAAGTATAGTGCTGCAAGAATCAGGTTTGGCTGCCCCCTTCCTTTCCTACCCCTCCTTCCCCCCCCCCCCCGTATCTTTGCTATTTTTCTTCTACGTGAGGAGAGGAGAGTGTGGAATCCAAATACATCCCAAAACATTAGTTCTGGTTGATTTTTGCCGTTATTGTCCCTGCCGTTCATGAATCCCCTCTCAGAAAGTAATTATTTGTCCTTGATATATTCCTCCCATCATCGATTCCTGGCAGGGAAGAGTTAGCTGCTGCTGCTACTGTTGTAATTGTTTATTTTTTGCAAAAGAACTATGCTAAAGATTATTAAAGTTGCAAACTCAAGCACTCAGAAATTGGGAAATGCCAGAAATAAGTTTGCCTGTGCAATTTTAATTCACCCCCTTAATTATATGTATTTTGATACTGTCTTTGATTACATGATCATATATAATTTTTTTCCACATCTCCCCAGCCTCATTTCCTACCCAGGATTGCAGAACATTGTGTAGTGAACATTGTATAGTGTAGTGGCAGACCCCTACATCATTTGTTGCAAATTGGAAGGTATATAGTAAATGAGACAGGGTACAGAAGGAAGAGAAAAGACTGTTATAGAGTTGAGGACGTTGAATGATGCCCTGGAGAACTGAATCCTGTCCCTGCTTTTGCCACAGCATTCCTGTGAGATGCTAGTCAAGTCACTTAAACTTCTGTTTTCACAAGTGGTTATTAATGATGTGTTCCTGACTTCGGATCCTGCGTTTGCTTTTCAGAAGTGCTTACAACTGCAGCTGAACTCAGCAGGAACTAGGCTTTGAGCATATAAAGTGCTACAGAATGCTAAGTGCTCTGCAAGACCAGGTCCAATGTGCCTCAAATTGGCACCACAAATGCATGAATATGTTTTTACCTTTCTTTCTGTGCCTCCATTCAACAGCTGCGCAAAGGGAAGCATGAAAATTATTTTCATTATTGTGTGAGAAGTACTCATATTCTAAAGTGATAAGCACCCCAGAAAAGCTCAGGAGGAAATTAATAATTCTGTCTTCAGAGTAGGGCATGAATAGTGTGACGTAAATAAGGCATGAGGCCATGCATTAAGCATCATGGAGAAAACAAAATATTGACTCTTCTGTACACTGAATGAGGCATGATTACAGCGGAAAATATAGTATCAGATCAAAAAATTAACCCATACACACAAAGGGGCCAAAATAAGATTGCATAGGTAAATTTAGTTTGGGCATTTCCTAACATTTGGTGCATTACTTGCAATCTTAATAATCTTTTAACATGGAGTTTTGTATGTGGTTTCTTAGCTCTTAAAAAAAGCAAACAGAAAAATGGAAATTCCATCATTTGGCATCATATTGAAATACATATAGACCATTAGCAGGGATGGAGCCTTTAAATCTGCCAAACAGACTTCTGCCACTTAAACTAGTGGGATAACTTAGACCAGTGGTAAATGATTATTCTCCACGTAGGCCAGCTCTAGAGGGATATGGGACACATTGTCAGTGGGTTTCACAGATATTCGCTGACCAAGGAGGATACACTTCAAGATTCTGGAAGTGTGTGAGCTCTAGCGGACTGATCATTGCCTACAAGCTTGCCCCATTCTCTCTAACAAATCCCTATTTGAGTCCTATCTCTACCCCATCACTACCCCCACATCCCAATCCAATTCTCTTTGCCTACTGCCTCAATCCTAGTCTTCATTTCTCAGGCTTCTGATCCCAGTCTCTGGCGTCTCGTGTTATCTGCTTAAACGAAGCACACGAGATCTTTTATAGGGGAAAAGGCAGTACGCTGCATTTATTGAGAATACAACAGTTGTATATGCTTTTCAATCACTCATACACACAAACAACATACACGCAAAATCTCACCAGACGATGTCATAGTTACCAGTCCAGAGTCTGTGTCAATCTAGGGTCCAGCTAGATTGAACACGGGGGAGCAGGGCCTTTGTCGGTCAATCAATTCGATGCTCCTCTGGATTTGGTGTTGCCAAGACAAACCCAAAGTTCCATAGCAAAGCACCCTGCTTTTATAATCATTTTCTCCTTTGAAATCAATGGATTCTGCTCTGTCAGCCTGTGACCGGAATGTTATCTTGTTGATGTCAGTCGTTCCCAAACATCTCTTGAAGGCTCATCCCGTCCTGGATTGTTAATCAGTTGTTTTTAGGGGTGCCCACCCTTCACCTTCAGAGCCATCAATTCTGCCAATCTGATCCATTCTTGACCGTGGGTACGCACTGACAGTTTCTCTGCTCTTCGCAGTCTGTCTTTTACAGTTTGTCTTTACCCCATTTTCTCCCCTTCTCTTTTCACTATCTGACTCTAACCATGACCTTCACACCATATCTCATTCATACAGTCTTTCACACAGAATCCTTCAAAGGTAAACAATACTGTTTTATATTAAGCAAAAGCAAAACAATTCACATCAGAGGCCCGGGCCTTCAATATTTCTATCTCATTAACATAGACACAATATGAGATCCTGTCTCTTTACTTACTAAACTTTAGAACAAGGAGATATATACTTAACTAAAGGATGTGACTTCCCACAATCTTAAATATGATTATATATTACCTTACATTACTACATTACTAAACCTAAGATAAGAAATATAAAAAGAATTAAACCTTCAGTTCCAACACTTGCCCAGTAAATCCTAGTCTTACCCCATCAGTATCCTTGCCTGGTGAGTCACAGTTCTGTCCCCTACTCCCTGATAGGTCTCTGTTTCCCACCAGCCTCCAATTTCCCATTCCCCTGCCCGCATTCCCAGTCCCAGTCTCCCTCCTCAGGTTTCTCATTTCATTTGTGCCCTTGCTCCCCCCAACTCTTTATCCTGTCCTCTGCCCAGACATGGACTGTTCTTCTCTTGTATCAGGCAATGGGGGAGGTAGATTCCAGGGGGATGGAGCAGGTACCCTTGGAAGGTAGGAAGGATAAGGGGACCCCTGAAGGTAGGGAGTTTGGGGGGGCTCATCCAGTGGTGCAATGGGTAAGGTACCTGCCCCGGGAGTTGGAGGTTTAGGTTTAAGCAACAGGGTAGGTACAAAACTGAGATCAAATGACAACAGAGGTAGGACATGGGGACTGGGAGCCATGGAGGTGTGAAGAAGGAGAGAAAATAGATCTGACAAGCAGGGGAGCGGACAGCCACACAAGGTCCCTGGGCAAGGTGTGTATGTGGGTGGGGGGGACTGGCTTCATACTCCCAGAAGGGCGGTACCTCTGGCAGAAGGGGCTGGGATGGGGCAGCAAGCGCATCACATCAATCCCCTCACAGCTCTCAGTGCTGCCTGGGAGCTCTGGACCCTTTTGAATAACCTGGCTGCTGGGCCGTTTGTTTCCCTCTTCATCCTTGTGAAGGGGCACCAATGCCCCCACAATGCCTGAAGGCAGCCATGTACACAGCACAGGGAGCCAGATACACGGCATGTGCAGAGTGCTCCCGTGCTGTGACCCAGCTCCACCGCTCCGGGACTGCAGGAACCGTAAACCACAGTCACGGCGGAAGTGAGGAAGGGGAGGGAGAGGGTTGGGCAAAGTGGCGCAGACATGATGTCGAGGGGAGACGGGGGAGGAGTCAGGATGGAAGGCGGACAATTCAAAAGAGGGAACAATGGACAGGAAGAGGAGGGAGAGCACGAGAAGGGAGCGTATGGGGGAAGTAGACGTGGCAGGTATTGGGAAACTGGGGAGGGAGACTTATGAGCAGTGAGATGCTTCTGGAGTGAGGGAGAATGGGCAGTACCCTATCCGGAACCAAGGGAGAAAGGAAGCAGCACAGGGCAGGGCACATAATTATAGCCCGCGAGCTGGTGCGTTTTGGCGGGAAGCCCCGCCAGCCGGACAGAGACTAAAGACATTCACTGTCCTTAGGGCCCTGGGCTGGAGCCCATGAGTGAGGGTGGGTCCGGGCCCCTGCTCTTCATCACCTAAGGTGAGAGTGCTGTACCCATTGACGCCTCGACGAGGGCTGAATGGATGGTCTCGGGTGCCAATAGAACAGTAGAACCAAGATGTGAGCTGGACTTGGGGACTCACACATAGACAGTAAGGAAAAAGAGGGCACAAGAGCACTAGACCCCAAAAGGGGGAATAAACATGCCTGCTAACAACTTGGTGGAGAATGGAAGCATGTGACCCAATCCCTTAACATGAGGGGAACCTGAGAGATGTGAGTAAAAGGTCTTGCAAGAACAAGACTCCTTTCAGTAAGGGAAGAGAGGGAGAGATTCCGACGGTTCCTTCTTCTGTATCCTTGTGGTTTGGGGGGGGTAATTTTTCTTCTTGTTTACCCTATGGGGTGGGAAATAGGCATGGGGACTGCAAAAATGCTTGAGTGGATGGCAGAAAGCCAAAGACACCACCAGCAACAACAGACCTTGCTGATACAACAGCTATCCTCCCAACACCAAGAGTAGCAGTGACAATTGGTGAGAGAACTTTCTGGGCAATACCAAGCTCAGCAAGAAAGGTTGATGCAGCAGTAAGGACCACCTAATCCGGGAGGTGCCAGGCCACTCATGAGTAGTGAAAACGAAATGGGCGGGATGTCACAATTGCCAGTTCGGTAGACCAAGATGGGCCCATCCAATGACTCAGAGGCCTTTTTAACTACCTTTGAAGAGGTGGCCGCTGCATCACGATGGCCAGAAGACCATTTGACCACCTTATTAGCCCCCTATTTAATGGGCCAAGCCCTGTTGGCATAACGTAGCCTAAACCCCGAGATGCTTTACATTACTATAAAGTTAAGGAGGCGATCTTAGATCAGATGGGAATAATGCCAGAAACTTATAGGCAAAGATTTAGACAAGAACAGTATCTACAAGGGGCGAGGCCACGGACAATGGCACAGAGGTTGAGGGAAGCAGGATGGCATTGGTTAGACCCTAACCAGTGTACGGGGGCATAGGTAACTGAGACAGTGATATCAGTGGTGGGCAACAATGGGTACAGAGGCACCATCCCTCCACCCTGAATGTACTGCACTAATGGACGATTATGAGGCAGCTAATGGACGATTATGAGGCAGCCAAAACCGTGGAGGGACTGGGAAGAACAGGTAGGGGGAGCCTTCCTCCGAGGATAGGTACCCTGGGGTCAGCCCAGCAGAAGGAAGATCCTGAAGGAAGCCAGCCACAGTCAGGTAGAAGAGGCGAGGGAAGGAGATTAGTGCCAGCATGGACAACCCTCCCTTAGAAGCATGAGTCAGGAAAAGCCCCTAACCCCGGTGAAAGGGGGGCGAAGCCAAGGTAGAGGAGGACCACCAAAAGGCACATGTTTTAGATGTGGCCAGGAGGGACCTTTTCAAAAGGATTGCGCTTACATGGACTGTACATATGCACAGGCCTTAGCAAGTGAAGGAAGCGGGGAAGATGGAAAATTTTGAGAAGGGTTAAGGTGGGGGGACTGCCAGTGAAGGCCCTAGTTGATTCTGGGTGTGGTCAGACTACAGTACAAGCAGATGTACTGAAGGAAGGAGGGCCCAGAGGACCGCCAGTACACATGCAGTGTGTGCACGGGGATGTCCACCCATACCCCACAACATGGGTACAGATCACGGATGGCCCATACAAAAGCTGCTGCTTTGTAGTGGTGGCTCCGAGGCAGGTGTATCCTGTCCTGCTGAGGCACAACTGGGAAGGATTCGGACATGTGATGGATGAGTGGGGACAGCAGAAGAAACATGGGAGACAAAAGGGTATGGTGGGAGAGGCATCAGACCCCCGCGAAAACCAAACCAACCAACCCCGAACTCCCTACCGGATGGAGACCCTTGACTCACTAGCCCCACATGAGCTATGGAGTGGAGACTCCCTGCAGGAACAGAGAGAGGATCTGGTGTTGCAACGAGCCTGGACAGAAGTCATGGAGGCCGAGGAACCTGGTAAGGAGGACGAAAGGCGACTGATGGGACCCCGTTTTGAGGTATGCCGCAATCATTTATCTTGGGTTACGGAAGACGTGGAGGACTTTGGTACTCTCTGCCAACTGCTGGTGCCACAGAGGTATCACCGCCAACTCCTAGAACTAGCTCATGCTAACCCCTGGTCAGGCCATTTAGGGTATGAAAAGACTGTGTGGAGGATTCTGCAATGGTTCTTTTGGCCTGGAGTACATAGGGAAGTGAAAGACTTCTGTGTTTCCTGCCCAGAGTGTCAGAAGGCTAGTCCCAGAGAAGTACCAAGGGCACCGTTAGTTTCATTTCCTATAATCGGGGTCCCATTTGAGAGAATCGCCCTAGACTTAGTGGGGCCCCTGGAAAAGACACAGATGGGTACCAGTAGATTATGGTATTGGTGAATTACGCAACAAGGTACCCCGAGGCCACACCGTTGTGGAATACTACCGCCCCGACCCTTGCGGCTGAGTTAGTAAAAATTTTCTCCAGGGTCAGGATACCTAAGGAGATCCTCACGGACCAAGGTACGAATGTTACCTTGTGATTGATGGGAGAATTGTGCTGACTGTTACAAATCAAAACTTTGAAAACATCTGTCTACCACCCTCAGACAGATGGCCTGGTAGAGAGGTTTAACCGAACAGTAAAAAACATTATTGATGAAATTCGTAGAGGAAGACCCCAAGAAGTGGGATAGACTTTTGCCCGCCCTGTTGTTCAACAGTGTGGGAAGTACCCCAAGCCTCCACAGGGTTCTCGCCCTTTGAGCTTTTGTATGGGCGACAACCCAAGGGAATATTAGATATTGTCAAGGAAAACTGGGAAGAGCAAGGAACACGAGTCCAGGGGTTGGTACAATATATATTGAACTTGCAGAAAAAATTGCAGGCCTTGGGGGAATTCATTCAATCCAACTTGGAGTCGGCCCAGGCGAAGGAGGCAGGGTACTATGACAGGGGGACACAACTAAGAACCTTTGAGCCAAGGGACAGAGTATTGCTCCTACTCTCGACACAAGATTCCAAGCTGCTTGCCAAATGGCAAGGCCTCTTTGAAATAGTTAGGTGGGTGGGAGAGATGGACTATGAGGTACGGGTATCAGAAAGCCAGAAGGACACTAAGATTTACCAGGTAAATCTTTTAAAGGCGTGGAATGCGAGGGAAGGGTTAAGGGTTGACCCGGTGATGCCCGACCTAGATCTGGGGCCATGGGGGAGGTGGGGAAGGAGCTATCCCCTCATCTCTGCAGGTGGGAAAGAAGCTGACTCCAGCCCAACGGGAGATACATGACCTGTTATGAAAGTTCCCACGAGTCTTGAACAATCAACCCGCACACACAACCCTGGCGTATCATCATGTCGCAACAGAGCCCAATAAGAAAGTGTGGGACCTGGTCCGGCCACTTCTGCGAAAGATGTGGGAGACAGTCAGTGAAGAATTACAATGGATGCTGCACTGGGGCATAGTTGAAGAATTGCACAGTGAGTGGAGGAGCCCGATAGTACTGGTCCCAAAACCCGATAGGTCAACCCAGTTCTGCATCAATTTCCACAAAGTCAACAGAATATCCAGGTTTGATGCCTACCCGATGCCACTGGTGGATGAATTATTAGATCATCTCGGGCTGGCACAATATATATCAACCATTGATTTAACCAAGGAATATTGGCAGATCCCCTCACTCCTACGTCCAAGGAGAAAACAGCGTTCTCAATGCCATTCGGGCTGTACCAATTCATAAAGTTGCCATTCAGACTGCATGGAGCGGCCTCCACCTTCCAGCAATTAATGGATAAGGTGCTGCGCAACCATGGGTGATATGCAGCCGCCTATATAGACGATATAGTGGTTTATAGTACCTCCTGGCCTGAACACCTACAGAGGCTGGAAGCTGTCTTGAGGTCGCTACAAGAGGCAGGCCTCACTGCGAACCCTCGTTAGTGACATTTCGGAGAACAAGAGGCCACCTATTTAGGGTATACACTGGGGAGGGGTCAGCTAAAACCCCTGATCGACAAGGTTGGAGCCCTAAGAAACTACCCCCTGTCAACAACCAAAAAGTAGGTAAGTCAATTCCTGGGGCTCGCAGGCTATTATAGACACTTTGTGCCAAATTTTGGGACATTGGCTGCCCCTCTGACAGACCTGACTAGGAACTCGTTGCCTAAGAAGGTACGATGGAGCCCAGAATGTGACTAGGAGTTTCATGGCTTGAAAGATCGGCTGACCCACACCCCCATGCTGGCACAACCAGACTTCGAGAAGCCCTTCACACTACAGACAGATGCCTCGGAGAGTGGGTTGGGGGCCATGTTGTCACAAGAGAATGCGGGGGAGGAATACCCTATTGTGTACATAAGTCACAAATTGTTCCCACGGGAGCTCAAGTACTCTACTATTGAGAAAGAAGCCTTAGCAGTGAAATGGGCCATTGATATGCTTTGCTATTATCTTTTAGGAGACCGGTTTTGGGTAGTCATCCACCACGCCCCGGTGTAGTCTAGACATACGATCTGTGAAGACTGTGAGGGGGCTATCCAGTCATGTGCAGGAGTCACGAGGGGCTAGATGCTAGAGCACACTCAGGGTATGTCTACACTAGCCCTCTAGTTCGAACTAGGGAGGCTAATGTAGGAATTCAAAGTTGCAGATGAAGGCCGGGATTTAAATATCCCGGGCTTTATTTGTATCTTCCCGTCCAGTCGCCATTTTGAAATTTCACTAGTCCAGACTAACTGCCCATGGCTACACGTGGCAGGGAGCTGGTAGTTCGAATTAAAGCCCTAATTCAAACTACCTGTTATTTCTCCTGCAGGGGGCTCTGAGAGGGTATGTCTACACTACCACCCTAGTTCGAACTAGGGTGGTTAATGTAGGCAACCGAAGTTGCAAATGAAGCCCAGGATTTAAATATCCCGGGCTTCATTTGCATCTTGCCGGGCGTCGCCATTTTTAAAGCCCCGGTGGTTCGGACTCCGTGCCTGCGGCTACACGCAGCACAGAGTAGGTAGTTCGAATTAGGCTTTTTACACCTCGTGGTGTAACAGTAGTTCGAATTAGAAAGCCTAATTCGAACTGCCTACTCCGTGCCGCATGTAGCCGCGGGCACGGAGTCCGAACTACCGGGGCTTTAAAAATGGCGGCCCCCGGCAAGATGCAAATGAAGCCCGGGATATTTAAATCCCGGGCTTCATTTGCAACTTCGGTTGCCTACATTAATCACCCAAGTTTGAACTAGGGTGGTAGTGTAGACATACTCAGAGTGAGGGGTCATTTTCCAGGATAAGCTGTAGATTGTTGATAATGAGTTGGATGGGCTTAAGTTGTGGGCTGTAAGTAATGAGAAGTGGAATTCTGTTGTTTTCTCTTTTGACCCTGTCTTGAAGAAGTTCATGTCTAGGTACTCTTTTGCTCTGTATAAAAGGTGTACATTTTGTTAATTAAAATAGAAATATGCACCAGTACGTTCAGATCTGGATGCTTGAAATGAGGTTCGTACATTTCGATCTTGTTTCCATTTAGGAGCCTAACTTTAGGTACTCAATTTTCAAAATGTCGGTGTTGATTAGTAGAGTGTTATTAAAGGAAAGTGAGTTGACACCTTGTTCTTCTGAATTATTGTATCATACGTGTTACAAAGCTCCACTTGCATATTTCCATCTTCACAAGGGGAAGGGAGTTATTAAAGACCAACCTGTTTAAGTAACTCTTAACTATCTCCACCCATCACTTCTGAATTGTGCTTGTATGGTCTGTGCTTTTGAGCTGATATGTTGACAGGGAATTATTTTCATATCTTTTTCACATAATGGATGAGCTGCTATAGGTGCTATATTTTTTCCTTGCCTGCCTTTTTCAATAGCGGAGAGAACTTTTGCTTCTGTTGCACAACTCAATCAAGTAGAACTAACTAAATATTAGCATTTGACAGAAGGGACGGCAATTTTGATTTCATCTCAATCTCAGCCTTCCGTGCTACATGGTAGGAAGTGAAGTGCAGCTGCCAGCCCAGTTTTCAGAAAGCACTGCCAGTTGCAGCAACAAAGCTCTTCAGAAAAGTCCTTAACAGGGGGTGTCACTCAAGGGACATTCAAGGGTCACTGGTCGAGGAAACATTCAAGGGTGGTCTTATGGATGGGCCAAAAGGGTGAGCTCTCAGGGCACCATAGCCGAGGGGGAGGGGGAGAAGCACAGTGGTCAAGAAGGTAAGAGGCCCATTAACTGGGTTCCATCCCCTCCTCTGACTGGATGTGTTGACCCGCACAGTATCCAGGCTTGGCAGAAGGGAAAAGTAGACTGGGACAGCTCCCAGACAAGGGAGGGATATGAAAGATGTTGTTACAACTTGTGACTGAGGATGGATCTGCAGGAGCCCCAGCAGGCTGGAAGAGCACCCTGGAGCTAGGACTGGCCTTTCCCACTGGCCATGAGCCACTCCACACTGGGCTGGGGGGTGAGGTGAGCAAAAGGTGGAGAGTTGCTTCCAGCCAGTGCTCCTGAACTCACCTCAGGCTGCCTGGTGCAGCTAAGGTGACCAGATGGCAAGAGTAAAAAAATGGGGGTGGGATGGGGGTAAATAGGCACTTCTATAAGAAAATGTCTGCCCCCCATAGTAGCTTCTCACCCACCCTGAATGCCTAGGTCAGGGGAGGATGGGGTGTACCCACGCTAGTGTCAAGCACTCCTGGGGACACAGAGTAGTATCTGAAGTTGAACAACACTGAGGAACAGAGGTAGAGGAGCTCTCTCAGCAGGTTTCTAGCATATTATGATAACAGACCCTCCGCCAGGTTCGTGCTGTGCTACACTTCAGTTAGTGCCTTTCAGCCCTGCCATCCCCATGGTGCTTTGAACAGTCACCAGCCTGGCATTCTTGCTCCTGGTTCCAGAGGCTTACATACTACTGGGGGCCAGAGCTGAGTCTACAGGCAGCCTGTGCCATTTTCAGTGGGCTCTGCTGCAGGTGAACACCATCCCTCCTGCTGTTTAAAAGCTTCTTTAGTGAACTCAGTGTCTGTGACCCTCACTAAGAAAGGGCTCCAAAATACAAGTTCACCCAAAGCACCAGTCTCCTGAGGCCAGCCCCCAAAATGCATTTGTCCCCATCAGAATTTTTCTGAAAACCAATGATGAGAATTTCACAGGCTGAAAAACAGTACAAGATTTTTGTTTGAAAAAATGTGGATGATCTATTATATGAAACGAATAATTTTCTGTTCAATAATCTCTGCATGGACCATATCCCAGGGTTTTCCTCTCTTACCCAACTCTGCTGAGGATAAAGAGGGAAGGGAGAGGAAAGCAGGAAAAGTTGAGCAGGTTCAGTAGGGCTCCCTGCTAAATAGAGGAAGGTACTAGAGGCAGAACCACTCTAGTCCAACTGGCACACTCTGGCCTGGCAAACATCTGTGGTCCGGCGTGATTTTCATTAGAGAGATGTGCAGTTATCATGGGTGTGGCCAAGTTTCCTGCAGTTCCATAAAGTTTATTTGTTAGCTGACAGTCCCAGCTCTCAGTGTTCTGTGCTGCTATTTAGCTCTAATTTACCCCAAATGTCTTCTAAGAGCCCAGCAAGCAGTGGAAGTGTTGGTAATGCTGTTAAGTGTAAGCACGATTTTTATGTTTTATCTACTTATTTCCTCGTGCCAATATAGTAAAATTGTGTGACAACATGAACACTTTGTTATGAAGAGAGCTGATAAGTCATGGCTTGGCATAGGCTTATATAGAGTATATCAGTACAGTCAGACATTACTAAGCAGCATTGCAATCATAGTTTTGTTTACTCACCTTGGAGAAATAAAAATAAAAAGAGACCAACTCACTAAAATATTGACCTCACGTGGCTCGGCATCCATCAGGTCCCAAGGGTGCCGGATTAGAAAAGTTCAACCTGGACTCAAAATGAGAAAGGATGTACAATCTAGCCTGGATATCACAGTCTGGCTCCAAATACTGCTTACCAATGCCTGTCTCCCAGCCCCCAAAAAGAGAGGTCACAACTTGTATGAAGGTGCCATTTATAAAGAGCTAATAAATTATTAATAGACGTTTCAACATATATTAGTGTCCACCACATTTAAAAATTGCTTCTAACAATGGCTAATCACTATTTTGTGACACCCTCTTCTGATAACATTTGTAACCATCTGTTCATAGGCTGCTAATGTCTGTAACATTTTGTCATCATTTAAAACCATTTGTAAATGGAATTTTAATATCATGTGTGGCCGAAAAAGCCCAAAATAGGCAAAGAGAATGGGCCACGGTAGAATGAGGAAACAGCCCCTTGAGACAGTATGAAAGAGCAAACATGCCAGGCAATGCCCACTGGGAAATGAGGAATTCTTGAAGGGCACCTACTGAGAGATATTCATTTATCCTCCTTTTTCTGAATCCGTCATGCAGGGAACATGGAGAAGAGCATGGTACAATAGACCCAGCCATGGTTCACTGTGGGTGTGTCTAGACTACATGGCACCATCGACGGAGCCATGTAAAGTAGTTTACCCGACATAGTCAATGAAGCGGGGATTTAAATAATCCCCGCTTCATTAAAATAAAAATGGCTACCATGCTGTGCTGACAATCAGCTGATCTCACTAAACGAGGCTATTTTTATTTTAATGACTCAGGGATTATTTAAATCCCCACTTTATTGACTATGTCAGGTAAACTACTTTACATGGCTCCGTCGACGGAGCCATGTAGTCAAGACAGACCCTGGCTACGTCTACACTGGCCCCTTCTTCGGAATAGGCATGCTAATTTCGAACTTTGCAATAGGGAAATCCGCAGGGGATTTAAATATCCCCTGCGGGATTTAAATAAACATGGCCACCGCTTTTTTTCCGGCTTGGGGAAAAGCCGGAAAAGAGCGTCCAGACTGGAGCGATCCTCCGGAATAGGGCTTTATTCCGGAGGATCGCGCCAGTCTGGACGCTCTTTTCCGGCTTTTCCCCAAGCCGGAAAAAAAGCGGCGGCCATGTTTATTTAAATCCCGCGGGGGATATTTAAATCCCCCGTGGATTTCCCTACTCCAAAGTTCAAAATTAGCATGCCTATTCCGAAGAAGGGGCCAGTGTAGATGTAGTCCCTGTGACATGACTTAGGATTCCTTACATTTAGGATTATTTCAGGCTCCCATGCAAAAGTGGGATGCTGCATCAGAAAAAGTGCTATTTTGTCATGTACCTTTTGGGATCCGAATTCTGTTTATTCTTTTTGTTTAGATGGAAAGGAACACTGGATTTCTATACATTTTCTGTTTCTCTGGCTCTTGTGTCCTCTAACACAAGTTTTTGAAAAGTCCTATTTTCTGTAGGAAACAATCTGTATATGTGCAAAAATGAACTTTGCAATGAGCACACAGAGTCATCAGAATGGGCTGATTTAGAACAGAGAGTAACAGAGCAGCCTGCATCAGTGACCTGTATTTAATATTAAAAGCTATGCTAAAAAAAACCCTCACACGATTGTATTCAGTCAAGTTAATGGGGAGGTTTGATTCACTGGTTTCACAGTTGTCAAACTGATGAATCTGAAAAATCGAACTTTCATCACAATCAAAAATGGAATGAAAATGTGACCAGGTAGGTCATTCTTCGATGACTGGGAGGTGGAGGGAGGTACCGGTAGCTATCATTAAAACTGCTTAAATTAGCACTAATGAGAGAGCTTCTGCCTAGAAACATTTAAGATCTCAAATGGTGAATTTTCATTTGTGTCACTAAGACACATGTTTACTGAGGTGCGTGAAAGATAGAGGGAAGAATAGAATACAAGAGGAGATGAAATTGGTAAACAAACCCTAGCCAGATAATAGTATGGCCCATATTAGAGACCTACATGTGGACAAGAGAGCTACTTTGTGAGAAGAGGACCACTTCACACTCAAATTAAAGAATTCTACATTGAGCTAACTTTCCCACACCCACATGTTTAATATTATAATTCTGGATTACACTTCCTGGAAACTGGTGGTCGTGATCCTAACTTTATTCAGTATAAATGTGGGAAACAACTAGGCTCCTTCATACAATAGATATCTGACACAGTAGAAGACACTGTCCAAAACACAGGCCAGGCAGCATTGGTCAGTGGCTGAGCTATGTTGTTAGAGGTTTTCCATTGGGTATTATTTGCTGAAGCTGTGTTTATTAAGGTATGGCCAGAAACATCATCGAAGGAGACAGAGAAAGCACCCCAAAGAAGCACCAGACATAGGTGCAGTACAATTAGTACCATGACCTTGAGAAAAAGCTAAGAGAAAGATAAGAACTTTTGACTAAGTGCTATCCAGAAGAGCAGACAGCCTCTACGGGCCCCTGAACAACGTGGGAGTGTGGGGCATCTTTGAATTGCCAGGCCCTGGGTAGTTGTCCTTCTCTTCCCCCCCCCCCCCCCCTTCGGTGGCCCTGATGCTAGCTGGAAAGGAACTTGGTACTGTGAGCAAAGAATTTTGTGATCATTCTTTGTAATGAAACAAGATTTGATCTATCGTAGATTTCACCACATAGTGATGATGACCTGGAAGATCCTACATTTTATCCAACTACTTGGATCAAAATAGTAACAATATTAGAAACAGCAATGCAGCACAATAGAGTTCCGGTCCGTGACTGAGATTCCTAGGTGCTATGACAAAACAAAAAACTAATAATTAAAAAGTGCTCATGTATTCTGAGGAATAAATTGCTAGTCTCTGAAAGCAATCACATGACATAATGCAGACAGAGAACCCCAAAATCTCTGCAGTAATATTTTTTGGGCCAGATCCCCAGCGGTTGTGAATTAATACGGCTGCATTGAAGCCAGTGATGGAAATCCTGTGTATCAGGTGCAATCATTTATCAACAGAACAAATTGAATGTAGGTTATCTCATTAGGTACTAGTATTACAGATAGCCTGTAAACAATGAGTCAGAACAAAGAGTCTGTTACTGGACAGTCCCATAGCATATGCCTTAGAGCAATATTTGGAAACACATACAAGCTATAAATCATTTACCTTTTAATACTTTTTTGTCTGTTCCTTTATGGAAATCAGTTTAAAAATTACAAGAAAAGGAGCTATTGATTAATTAAAGATGACAGCACAAGGTTAGGCAAATGTACAATCAAACATAATTCTGTTCTCTCTGATTTAGCATGTTGTAGAAGTCTCCTAACCTGTATAACAGATTTCTTGAAAGTTAAAATCACTCATAAAAATCTCTACTTTAATATCAATTAGAATGGGTTGAAGGTTGTAACTTCCCTTTAAAGTACATGGTCTATCATTTATTTTTTATATCCTGCTATGGCCACGGTTTAAATTATTAAGATCAAGTAGTGAAAAAGCTTCTCAGGAGATTGACAAAGATGAGATTAAAATTAATTCTCCATAATCCTTGTTTTAAAACTGCTCATTTAGTGTGTGTATACATTTGTCAATGTATTTAAAGGTGGGAGGGAAATAGAATAAATATTTTGGTGTTTGGAACTTGTTTTTATATGTCCTTTCACATATGTGTCCTTGAGATGTATTTATTAGTGTGTCATCAATATGATTCTGACAACATTCTAATTATGGTTAAGATTGTTTTGTTGTTGTTTTGTTTTAATTAAGACTTCTAAGAAGTTGCAAAACACTGTTTTAGGTTACAGTGGGGCAAATCCACTTTACTTTTGATTTACACTTCCTTACCTACTTACAAGGCCTTATCCAAGTCAGTAGTCCCATTGATTTTAGGGGGGACAACTTTTGTGAGCTAAAGTTGAAGGAGTGAGGCATAGCTGAGAGTGGAATTTAACTCAGACATTTGGAGCTAGTTGGTGTAAATTGATTAGCACCTTTGACTTCAGTGGAGCTTCGCTGATTTATGCCTCTGAGATTTAAGAGTTTCTGTTTATGAAATGAGGCAATACATTTGCATTCAGTTTCCTCTTACAGCTCCCTTTACCTCTTCAGGATTAATATGTAGAATGTTTTGGTATGGTAACCCCAGTATGTATAATTTATGCATGATTCTTGAAGATTTTTACCCTTCAGTCACTTAGGAGCTGCAACTCTTCATGCAGACTAATGATCTCCTGCTGACTGGCTGCCCACTTGCAGTTCTATCTTCAGCACATCTGTCAGTGTAGCTTCCCTAGGGATCTGTATTCAAGTTTGAAACTGTGACACATGTGCATTAACAACCCAGTGACTTTTCTTGTTAATAACTGACTAAATCTTTGAAAACAGCAAGTTTTCTCTCGGAACACCTACTATTTTCCCTTCTATGCCAGTTGGACTGTAGGACTGTCAAGAGATAGACAGCAAGAGAAAAGACATCTGGCATATGTAACTCATGCTGCGCTCACAAAAACTAAAACATAACGGATTCATCTCCCAGGTAAAGATTATGGCTGATACTGAAATAATAAGGAACAAAATATTAATGGAATTTTTTATTCTTTCTCAGTGACGGCTCATGACAAAAAACCAAACAAATATTCTTTTAAGTTCAGCATGTGCATAACTATCTAGCTAAACTGGGGTCTATATTGAATGAATATTGAGCAGAGACTACTAATAGCTGAAACCTTTCACTGCTGAGTAAATGTCCTTTTTTAGTTATGTCTTTACCATTTTGTGGTCTGTGTACAATACATTGAAGATTTCTAGTTACAAGGAAACTTTGGATCCTATAACAGCCCCACCCTACCCCATAATAATTTGAACTTTGCTTAGCAGTCTCCCGAAGAAAAAGGGCACAGACTGTAGGCAACCTTCAGGCCCTTCTAATCAGTCCTCACATACCACAAAGCACATGAGTGCGACAGTTCTCTGGGTACGTCTACACTACATGCCTCTGTCGGCAGAGGCATGTAGATTTGTTTATTCAGCAAAGGTAAATGAAGCCGCCATTTAAATGATCGCGGCTTCATTTACATTTACATGGCTGCCGCGCTGAGCCGACAAACAGCTGATCAGCTGTTTGTCGGCTCGCCGCTAGTCTGGACGTTCCCCCTGTCGACATCAAAGCCCTTTGTTGGCAGCCCCGGTAAACCTCATTCCACGAGGAATAACGGGGCTGCCGACAAAGGGCTTTGATGTCGACAGGGGGAACGTCCAGACTAGCGGCGAGCCGACAAACAGCTGATCAGCTGTTTGTCGGCTCAGCGCGGCAGCCATGTAAATGTAAATGAAGCCACGATCATTTAAATCACGGCTTCATTTACCTTTGCCTACAACCCTAATCTACATGCCTCTGCTGACAGAGGCATGTAGTGTAGACACAGCCTCTGTGTCCATGTACCCACATGTTATATATGCAAAACACTGCACAGAGGCATCTCCAATCTTGCAGTCAGATTTGCTTGCCCCTGTAGAGTCACATTTAGGTTAATGTATCTGAATGAACAGACATTTATTCACATAGAGGTATTATGTTAACCCACATGGAATGAGGTAGTTGAAGGCAAAATGTGACCTTCAGTTAAAAAAATTATGAGCAAGGTCATGTTACAGCGAAAATTGCAGCTTTTGCATTTCCTCCGTGAGTGTAAATTGGTAACCTTAATATTGGATGAACATTGGATAATTTTCATGTGTTTTTAAAGAAAGAAAACAAAAAGAAACTTGCTGTCTTGTAAATAAATATTAACCACAGTACAGAAAGGGGTTTTGTTTTTCAGCAAACAATGTGTCTTAGAAAAGTCCCAACATAACTTTATTTACAGCAGTTAAATCCAGCTCATATATATATAAATATGTTTACCATGCATGTTACAATAGCATCATACACTGTAAAGTAATAATAATATCTACACAGATACAAAATATTTTTGATAGTCTGTGTGATAGTCTGTAATATTTTTGATAGTCAGTCACAGAGATCCCCTTGAGGCTGTCACTGATGTGGTGAGATACAACTGAGATACCCCTTACCTGTACCCTATCCTGCTGAGTCAGTCCCTCTGATCTCCTCCCCCGATGGCACAGAGTTGTGATCACAGCCCACAACAGAGTAGCACAGACACTGAGCTCAACACACAGTACCCAGATGCACCGCTCCCATGGGACAGAAGTGAAGATAAATCCATTTTGTAAAAGTTTTATACAGTGCAAGCTCATGAATTGTTTGCCCCTTTATCAGTGAAAGAGAGATATGCCCAACCGTTGCCCCCCCTCCTGGTAACAATTATTTGCACTGGATTCAATAATAAAAGTGACTGTATTAGGTATAAAAAGCAAGATTTAAGTGGCTACAAATGAAAGCAGACAGATCAGAGTAAGCTACTAAACAAAATAAAATAAAACATTCCAGTGAAGCTTAATACAGGCTATGTCTATACCGTGCCTATTTGGTGCAAGAAATATGCAAGTGAGGCAAAGTGTGGAATATCACCATGCCTCATTTGCATAATTAATGAGGCTATGTTTTTGAGCAAGAGGCTTTTGTGCAAAAAACCCCTCTTGCACAAGAGCTGTTCTTCCTGAAAAAAATGTGGAGAACGGCTCTTGCACAAGAGGGTTTTTGGTGCAGAAATTGAGCCTAATTAATTATGCAAATGAGGCACGATGATATTCCATGCTTTGCCTCATTTGCGTATTTCTTGCACCGAATGGGCGCGGTATAGACATAACGTAAGAGAAGTTATTACAAGTCATAATTTCTCATCCTACTTCTTATTTCAGGTGAAGTCCTCAGGCCAGAAATGTCCTTTCTGGCCTGGGTCCAGCAGTCCTCCATACCTCTCATTATAGTCCTTTTGTTTCCAGGTGTTTTCATGTATTCCTTGGGGTGGGAAGGCACTCTTTAAGTCAGCTGAAGACTATCACTGTTTACTTCACTGGCCTTATATAGAATTTTCCTAGGGTGGAAAGTCTTTGTTACATTCCCTAACACCTTGGTGGAAAAGTATAAAATTCAAGATGGATTACAGCATCTGGTGAAATGGGCACATGTCTTCGTAGTAAACAGCTCTCCCCCACTCAATTGTCTGTTGCTTAGGGGCTATTAGCTCTGTGTCTGTCATCTTCATTGTTGGGCTGGAAATAGGCTTTTCCCCACATGAGCACGTTGATAATAAATCTACAGTCAATATTCCTATTTCAGATACAAAAATGGTACAAGCGGGAAAATAAAATATATACGTTCAGTGGATTGCAAACTTTCTAATGATATGTTACATGAAATATTTAGCATAAAGCGTATTTGAGTTAGGCATGTTCCTATTCAGAAGCACATTTCTGTAAAGACTATAGGATGCAAGCTCACAGTCTGATGTTTCTGAAAAAGGACATCTCTCTCATACCATTTTGCTAACTGTTTCAACCTTGGAGCTGATATTAATGCACATCAGTAAGAAAATTCTCCACAAGCAACTTTCTTTTAAAGGTTTGATCTAATCTCTCATAGCTACAGTAAAAGGCTGATCAAAGGTAGCGAAAGCCTGGTATTAAAGGATTAGCTAGGTCACATTGAAATATGTTTTAAAACAAGCACAGGGCCTTTTAGATCAGTCTTGGCTCAAGAGAGCATACAAAAGAAAGGCTTCAAGGTAACTCTCGATGACTTTAAACAGAAAACAAACTGACAGATTAAATCTGTGAATTTCTCTTTAAGGTGATATCATGTATAGCTTTATTAGTACACATAATAAACTTGGAAAATATAAGTAGTGGTTGAATTATGTAAAGGACAAATATATTCTAGTGTTAAAGTACACAGCTAACTTGAGGCATCTGGACTCTTCTTTGAATTCAGTTTGTATGTCATTAGCAGCTCCTAATTTTTAAGTCAGTCCTGTCTTGATTGTTGTTCTCTCTTCTTCCTATTTAATACTGATTAGATCCACTATTGAGATACCTTATCTCTGCTTGGCAGAGTGGAATGAGTGGTTTTGTTCTATCCACTCTGTGGGCCATATTGTGCTATTATTCTTTTAAGGAATATTTTCCCCATAAAATCAATGGGGAAGTAAAAACAGAGAGAATCATATGGCCCCATGCATGATTCAGTAGGAATTGCTGTGAAACCATCTTGGCTTAAATAAGGCTATGTCTAAACTACATCTCTCTTTCGAAAGAGGGATGTAAATTAGACAGATCGAAATTACATATGAAGCCGGGATTTGAATTTCCCATGCTTCATTCGCATAATGGCGGATGTGCGTTCTTTTGAAAACAGATATTTCGAAAGTGAAACCGCTGTCTAGATGTGGTTCTTTAAAAAAAATAAGCTCTTTTTCGAAAGATCCTGTACCCCTCAAAAAATGAGGAAAATAGGCTCTTCCCCACATGAACAAAAATGAGGAGTACAAGATCTTTCGAAAAAGGATTGGGTTTTTCTTTTAAAGAACTGCATCTAGACAGCGGTTTCACTTTCAAAATACCCATTTTCAAAAGAACATGTGGCCGCCATTATGCAAAAGAAGCATGGGACATTCAAATCCCAGCTCCATTTGCAATTTCGATCTGTCTAATTTACATCTCTCTTTTGAAAGAGGGATGTAGTTTAGACATGCCCTTAGAAGAAGAACATAATTGCAAATACAGGGAAATTGGCCCATTCATGAATACCTAGTGCTGGTCTTGTGGAGATAACTTCATGAAGTTATATGACACTGTCCTGTGCAATAAAATTTTCTGGCAATCATTATTTTAACATTTGGGGTCAGAGTCACAGCAAACACACATAGAGTGCAATTTGCAATGCTTGTAGCATTGCGTGGAAGCAGCTGTGCCATGTGGGGTTTGACTCAAAGGATACCAACCCAGAAGTCCTAAGAAAGGAGACTAGCTTTAAATTCTATAGACCTGTCTACAAAGTTTGCCTAGGAGAGACCCTGAGAGAGTCTGCTGGCCTGGTCTGGCCTATCCTTTCCCAACCCTGTTAACTTTGGGGTCTGTGTTCTACCCAGATATAGATTCCTCCTCAACATAGTAGGGTACTGGGCAGTGTTAGTAGTGTTATCTCTGCTTGAGAGGAGACCCAGTGGTCCCATTCCAGGAGCAAATTGAGTTCAGCTTAAATGAGATCCGCACAAAAATGTGTGTAATAAAACCTGCAACCAGGGAGTATTCAGTTGTTTTTAAGTTTTATTACAATCTGGACATTGGGGAAAGATCGTCACAAGTTTCCTCAATTATTCTTTCCTTTATTTACAAAATTGGATTGCTTTTTGAAGCAAACTTTGGTCAAGTTCCAAGTGAATTTGAGACAATTTATGGTTATGGCCGCAGTCAGACCAAAAAACAAAAATGTTGTGATGTCAGTTGTTGTGTGAATTGACACTGGAAAAAAGTTTTCTATCTGAAATTATCAACAAAGATTTTCACAGCTATAGAATTACTAACCTTTCCCCACCACCATTATCCAGTTGAGCGCAGAAATTAAATAAAGAAATTAGTTTTAAAATGCAGAAGGTTAAATTAATTGGGGCTGCAACAATGTTCCCAGAAGGAACTGGTTCTGATAGCAGTTTGTTTATTACATCTGTATACCTGTGACAGATTGATAATATCTTGTGTTATCTTGAATAAATCTTATGGAATTAAGTTAAACTTTAGTAAGTTAAGTTTAACATCTTTGGAGTTCATTGTATTAGAAATGTGAAAGTTTATGTCCTATTGTGAAATTGCATGAAATTCCTTTACCAAGAAGGCAAGATTAATTCTGTCTTTGTGTAATGTTGGAAACTTCAGAAGCCTTTTTTTTTTTAACAATATGTATGAGGTAGATTTCTAAGGAAGTACCTTGGGATGAGGGGAAAGCAAACTCTCTTCTCAGAAATCAACCTTTGGAAGGTACACACTGGGAAGAGAGTCCCATTGTGTAGTAATTACCTGCTTCTGGAAACTCCAGATTAAAAACCTCTAAACTGTATGAAGAGTGAACTGAACAGATTCTGAGTGTGCTTGTTCTGAGCTGAAGCTGTGATGACTTATAACCACAAGCATACCCTTAGGGTGGAGGATTGGAGGATTTATCCTGGGTGTAGGACATGACACACAGAGGACATGAAGGGGTGCATGCACCTCAAATACCAAGGTCAGGAGGGGCCAGCAGCAGTTGGGGCCAGAGTCCCTGGGCATGTGGGGTGGGGACTGCTCCCACATTCATGGGTGAGAAACAGTGTGATGTGGCCAGAGCAGGACAGCAAGCTCGGGCTGGACCTCCTACTGCTAGTGCCAGCCCCCTGGACTTGCTAATCCCTCAGGCTGCACTGCTTAAGGTTAGGTGTAGGGAAAGGGGCTAGGAGAGGGCGGAGCCAGGGCAGGGTGGAGCAGTGTCAGGGAAGAAGCAGGGAGGAGTGGAGCAGGGGTAGGAAAAGGAGGAGCCTGGGACAGAGGGGGGTTATTCCAGCCCTTCCCTGGGCTAGGGGTTTGGGCATGTGGCCAGTGGCCCCCCATATTCTCCCCTCACCAGTTGTCCCTGCATGTCAGAATCTGTTAGAACTGGGGTTAACTCTGGTAGGCTTATTAGTCCAGTGGTCTCCAACCTTTTTAAGCACAAGATCACTTTTTGAATTTAAGTACAATGCAAGATCTACCTCAAACCTGAATAACCTTGCCCCACCTCCTCTGTGCCCCTTCTCCGAGGCCCCATGACCCAGCTCGCTCCACCCTCCCTTCCTCCCCCACCATCTCTCATTTTCACTAGTCTGGAGCATAGGGTTGGGGGTGCAGGATTAAAGTATTTGGAGTGTGAGAGGAGCTCTGAGCTTAGCTGCGGTACCAGGGGGGTTCTAGGTGCAGGCTCTGGGAGGGTGCAGGCGCTTTGGGGTGCAGGAGGAGTTCATGACTGGGGTAGGGTTTTGGGATGTGAGCACCAGCTGGGCACTGCTTACCTCAGGTGGCTCCTGGGGAGTGGTACAGTGGGGCTAAGGCAGGCTCATCCTTGTCCTGGCCCTGCACTACTCCCAAAAGCAGCCAGCAAACTCCATCCCAAATCCTGCTGTGTCCCCTCTCTGCTCTGTGGGGATAGGATACAGGGTGGGAGGGGGGCACCTTTACATCAGCGCCCCCTCCTCTATGTCCTCTGCCCTGCACAGAAAGCAGAGGCTCCTGAGGGGACAGCTCCAAGGCAAAGGGTAGAAGGATGCACAGCAATCTGAGGGCGGGGCATTTGAAGTGCTAGGCTTGATTTGATAACCTTTTGGCCAAACCAGTCAGGATCACCTGTCAAAGACTCCAAGATCTACCAGTAGATCCTGATCTACTGGTTGGTGACCACTGCCCTAGTGAGAAGAGAGAGAGATGCGAGTCTTCACCCAAGGGAGACAACAGATAGGGACCTGGAAGCTGGAGACTGGGTGCCCTTGCTGGGCCACTGAGGGATGTAGTTGCCCTAGTCTGTGACTGTACCCATGAGTCCTGTACATATGATGCATTTTTTATCCACAGTTTACTCCAAGCACCATTTACCTGCTTGCTCGGCTGCCAGGGAAAAATCTGCTACCCATGAGAAGTTTCTGAAATAGGTTTGTGTATTTATCTGTAATAAATACAGTAACAGGGGACTTTTGGTCTTGCAATGTTTTCCATTCTGTCATAGATGGGGGCTACTGATGACTTTTCTCCCTGAGGGAACTTTAAGTTAAGACTGTGTCAAAATCCCCAGTGGCATCTTGGGATAATAATCGTTAATGTTTATTGTTGCTATAGCAACTAGAATAGCAACCTGTTTGTAGGAGATAAGCTAGGTCAATTATTGAACAACTGTCAAATATTTAACATTTCAGAGATATAGAAAAGCAGAGATAAGGGATGGGTCTAACTGATTATTGACTCAAATTCATGTAAATACCATAGTTCTTACACCATTTTAGTTCCTTAATGAAAAAAATAACTAATTAGTGTATTCACAATATTGTAAGCAGAAAAAGATAGATTTTAATACAGAAATATATTGTACAGGAAAGTGTGTGTATGCATAATGTGTGTGTATAAGTGCATATATTACAGTATAGAATCACTTCTATCACTTATTACCATGAACTTCTGAAATGCATACAATTAGCACCATTGAAGTTATTACAGGATACTTTTAAACACGTGCATAAATGTTTGCCGGACTGCGGCCTATCATATTTATACACATCTTTATTATGAATGTTTCCTATCAGATAGGCCTTCAGTTTGCAATTTTCATTCCTTTAAAAAAATCCCTTGTTTTGCAACTCAAAGCTCTCAGGTTTGAGGAAAGTCCTTAAAGAGAGAGCATTTTTAAATATGCTTCGTGAGTGCTCTATTCCTTGTATGAGTCACCAAAATTGTCTGTCATTGTATTTATTGAGGGCCACATCATATCCTTTTATATAAAACTGGTCATATACAACGGTACAAAAAGGCGATTCATGGATTTTTTTAGTCCAAAAGTAGTAAATGCTCTCTACTGCTATTGTAGGGTTTTTACCATTTTTGTTGCAAATCGATGGTCATTGAGTATTTGTGACAATCGTGTAAGTTTTAAAAACTTTAGAACACATAACTTTTATTCTGAAAATGTATTATTTTAATTTGTCATCCCGTTAGGGGGCACAAACCCTGGCATGTGGCTTAATGACCAATCACATCCCATGGTTAATGAGTAGCAAATAGTCAATATGATGAGTAAGTGAATAAATCAATGGTCTTAAATTTGGTTCTTAAAGCAGTTCAGTTCTCTGTACTTCTTGACTCCTTTTTCCATTTACCGGGGGTCAGAAGTACCCATGTTTCTTATCTACTGCTTCCAATCCGTGGCGTGTTTTCTTCCATTCTACTTTGCACTGATTAGGCCTCAACTACAATATTGTATCCCATTCCAAGCACCACATTTCAGGAAATATGTGAAGAAATTTGAGAAGGTCCAAAGAAGATCAACAAAAATTATTAAAGGTCTAGAATTCATGGCCTATGAGGGAAGGTTGAAAAAACTGGGTTTGTTTAGCCTGGAAAAGACAAGACTGAGAAGGAATAGGATAACAGTTTTCAAGGACTTAAAAACAGTTCACAGTCATGCTCAAATTGCATGACAAGTGGGTTTCGGCAGGGGTCCGTTTTGGGACCAGTTCTGTTCAATATCTTCAACAACGATTTAGATGAAGGCATTGATAGTAAACTTATTAAGTTTGCAGATGATAGCAGGCTGGGAGGGGTTGCAAGTGCTTTAGAGGATAGGGTCAAAATTCAAAATGATCTGGAAACATTGGAGAAATGGTTTGAGGTAAACAGGAGGAAGTTTAATAAGGACAAATGCAAAGTACTCCACTTAGGAAGGAACAAACAGTTTCACACATACAGAATGGGAAGTGACTGTCCAGGAAGGAGTACGGCAGAAAGGGATTTAGGGGTCATAGTGGACCACAAGTTAAACATAATTCAACAGTGTGACACTGTAGCAAAAAAATCAAACATGATTCTGGGATGCATTACTAGGAGTATTGTAACGCATTACTAGGAGTGTTGTCGAGAAGTCATTCTTCCACTCTACTCTGCACTGATGAGTATATTATTTTGTTACTTTTCAATCTAGTTATTATGCTTGCATAATAACAGGAATATTGTGGTGGTGATAAAACTTTTCTCTTTTCTTTTTATTAACCTAGTATTGGTTAATGGTTGTGTCCTGGTTTGTGCTTTAGGGCTGAGATTTTTCTCCCCTGGTTTTTCACATCAATACTTGGGTGGTAGCCATGGAGATTTTATCCCCGAAATCTAATTTGTTAAGATTTTGGGGGAAAGTTTTCTGCCAAAGCCTAGTAGATAAGGTTTTGGGGTACTTTTGCTGGTCCCCACTCCTGCATTTATCATGCCAGAGTGGGGAAGGAGCCATGACACAAATGAAGAGAAATATCATTGCTTTTCTCACCTGATCCTTTTGTGGTTTCTCTGCCAGCTTCATTCCTTATGCCTCTCTTCTCCAAGGGGAATATTGGTACTAGACCAGGAGCAGATCTAAATTTTAACCTGTGATTCCAAGTTGTAGCAAATTCTGAAAATTCAATGATAGTAAAGTGAGAGCTTTTTGCAGGATCTCTTCTTTTATTTTAAAATTGAATGAACATCAGCAATAAATGTCAATTAAAGAAGTGGGGGATTCATGCTTTAAAATGTGGATTGAAACAGTCTAAGAATAGATCAAGGTTGCCCCCATATCATACACATAGGAATTTGTCAGGTTGTAATAACAAGTGAATATTGACAGCAGCCATATTCTCATCTTTGCACATGAGCTTTGTGAGACAGTGTCGTGTGACTTGGTGCAGTGTTTGCTCAGAGTAATATCTGTCAGTAAACAGATATAGTCCAATGCACCTCAGCTCCTCTCACATTTTATGTTACAAAATAGATTATGGTGGAAAGAAATAAAAGTGAAGGATAGCAACATTTGGGAGAGGGAATGGAATGGTAGATACCAGAGACAGCTGGGATGTGTGTGATATGTCAGTTCTGTGTTCTTGTTACCTCTGTTTGTTGCTGCTTGGGGAAATACAGCAAAATACCGGCTCCTGTTACTTTGTTAGGTAAGTCTCCATGGAAATTACTATGGAAATTCAAGCAAGTGTATTAAATATAATGTTAAGAGTCTGATTTCAACCCTCCATAGTCAAGAAATTTACAGATAAATCTGTCATGGGTCCTTTTGCTTGGCATCCTTGAGGCTTGGCCATGAGAGCTTACAGCACAATATATGGTCTTATATCACAAGCTGCTGTATTATGTGAATGGCAATAACATATTTTTATCCATTACCTATATCCCAGCAATAATCATCAGTTATCAAGGCAAATGCAGATCTGTTCTCTAGCCACAATGCCAGGCCCCTAATATCAACTTATGTAGGTGGTTAGTTCTGCACATTTGATTTATTATTATCTCGTGTGAGAAAAACAAATATAATCTGTGATAGAGAGCTCCAGAGTTTACAGGAGCTAAGGGAGTGGTTCTTAGGATCACTAATCTGGAGTACTCAATGCAACATGTGCTGTTCTCTCTCCTAGGGGATCAGCAGGGTGCTCCTAAGGCAGTGAGTGTGCTGCTAGTCTTAGGAAGCCCATGGGAATGTAGGGCACAACCCTCCATGGATTGGGAGAACCTTGAACAGCCTCAAGCCCCAGGAGGAGGCCTAGAATTTGTAGTGGAGGGGGAGAAAAGAGGTGACGCCCTTCCTATTGGATGAAGTCATTACAAAGCCCTCACTTCCTCTTTCTCCTGCCTCACTCTGTGGAAAAGCCCAGCTTTGCGGCATCTTCATGCTCAGAGTTCAGCTAAAACCCTGCAGATTGGGGCTGGAACTTCTTATCGATAGAAAAAGACTGCGTTTAAGGGGATGGAATGCATGCATATGGGATGCAGGAGAGTTCCATTTCTAGTATCCTCATGCTTCTTTTCTCCAACTTCTCTGTTTCTTCTCCCCTAGTTCCTGAACCTGCCATTAGGTTTAAACTGGCAACGGGGAGTAAGAGTAACATCCCCCCTTCCTCCTGGCCATATGTTCCTGTACAGAGACCCAGAAGGGAAACAGGCAGATGAGGGAGAAAGGGAATACAGACACAACTGGAACCTGGCCCACTGTTGAAGGGGTGACAAAAAGGGCAGTTGCCCTGGGGACCCTGATTCAAAAGGACCCAGGGCTCCCGGCCAGTGACGCTGCTACTGTGGCAATGGCAGCTGCAGCCCTGTGCCATTTAAGTCACTGCCAGAGCCCCGTGAGCTGTGTCCATGTGGTTCTGAAAGCTGGGGGGAGGGGCATGTTGCTCCAGGCTGGCTGCCCAGACCCTCCCTTTCTGCCTGATGCTCCACTCCTTCTGGGAGCATGGAGCTGCTCCCCCACACCTTGCCCAGAGGTCCACACAGGCTATCAGCTCCCCTGGGTAGAAGGCACCCAGTTAGGGCTCTTTCAGGAAGATTGCAGAGAGTGTAGAGATGTGTGCACACTACAGTTTAAGTTGGTACAAACTATATCTCTCCGGAGTGTGAATGTACCACCCCACTGAGATGAGTGTAACTTACACTGCTAAGCAACACTGTGGACGGCGCTATGTTGATGGGAGAGATTCTCCTGCCAACATAGCTACTGCGGCTTGTAGGGTCTTGAGTAATTAAGTCAACAAGAGAGTTCTCTCCCATCATCCTAAAGCAGCTGCATCAGTGCAGCGTTGCCTCTGTATGCTCTGTGGGGGAGCCACCACCTCCGAAAACTTGGCTCTTTTGTGGGGATGGAAACTTCAGCCACCTCTAGAGTGGGAAGAAGTTAGAATGCCTGTGGCAAGAGTAGAGAGAAGTATGGGCCACATCCATCTCCCGCTTCTTCAAAAAGGGGCTTCAAAGCCAAAACTAATAATGGTTCGTTTGTTCTCAGCAATGTCAAATCATTTGTATTATTCATATGATGCGCCTTAGCTAACTGAAAGGTGGGCAGAGTGGTTTGTTAAACTGATTGCAGAAGAGGCTGTGCAGTTGTGACGAATGCTGTAAACAATTATGCAGGTTGGAAGCCTTTTTCTGTCTGCCGTACCAAGGCTTTAATCTAAGACACTTTTAAGGAGAGAGGAATACATTAATTGACATTTTCCCTTCATTTTGATCACATCCTTATTATTGCAGCAGCTTGGAGACTTGGCTTACTCTTCAGAGAGTACAGGTATGTTTGTGTGCAATGAAAACAGCCAAAAGAATTGTCTCTTTCTGCAGAATTCAGCAGAGAGAAATTGTGCATGTTACACATGAATCCAATGAACTCTCTTATAATGCTGTGCCCTATAGTGCGATCCGTGTCTGATGTTGTGTGAGTGGCATCGTTATAAATGCACAATCTCTGAGCTTAAGTGAAGTCCCTCGTGGTGTAAAAAATCTTTTTTAGGGTAGGTTTTTTTTTGTTTTGCTTTGCTTTTATTTTTATTAATTTTTAAGGTTAATTTGTTTTTGCTTGTTTGTTATGCTTTCAATAATAATAAGGTTTACATTTTCCATTTCAAGTTTATAGCTAGAGCAGAAAACTATCTGAAGATGAGAATAAATAATACTTGAGGCTTGACCCATCTCCTGTTGAATTTAATGGGAATCTTTCCCTTAACTCCACTGGTAGCTAGATAAAGCCTTCCCATACCACTCTCATCTCAGGATTAAAGATAGTTTTTAAAAGTGCTGAAAGTATAAATATCCCCACTCTACCAACGATAAACCAATCACAAACAGTCTAAATGATTCTCTCAAGATCATACGATGAATTCATGGCAGAGTCCTTATTGAGGCAAAAGGCCACTTCTCTGTGGTCAGGTGAATATCTTATTGTATACTTTTTCACAATATTGAAAATCTTAAAGAGTTTATAACCTCCTTACTCTGATTAGAAAACAAAATATTTGAAATATTTCCTTTATTTTTAAAGTAGCTTATATACACCCCACTACATTGTCATTGTTCCATACATGTGTCTTTAATGAGTGTTTCATCAAACAAGGTAGAATATGGCCAAAAATAAATACAGATTTGATCTTAAATACATAAAAACATAATGCCCTAGATTCAGTCCCAAATTACATCCAGATAGTTATTGCAGATGTAAATCATAGTTGCATTCACATATGTAGGGTTACCAACTTTCTAATGGCACAAAACCAAACAATTTTGTCTTGCCCCTTGCCCTGCCCCTTCCTTGAGGTCCTGTCCATGCTCCACCACTTCCATGAGCTACTGCCTCCTCTCTCTCCACCCCCCACATTCCCCTCCCTCACTTTCATCATTCTGAGGCAAAGGGTTGGACTGCAAGGGATGGGCTCTGGGGTACAGCCAGGGATGAAGGGCTTAAGATGCATCAGGGGGCACTGTGTGGGGGCCAAGGGGTTCGGAATGTGAGAGGGGGGACAGACTCTGGGTGGGAGTTTGGGTGCATGAGGGGGTTCAGATTTGGGCCAGAGGGTAGCGGGGGTGCAGACTCTAGGGTGGGGCCAAAGACGAGACATTTGCAAGTGGGCACCAGGAATGGCTTTAGGCTGGAGGTAAAGAATTTGAAGTGTGAGACAAGGGGGTTGGGATGTGGAGGCCTATGCAGGATCTGGGCAGCACTTACCTGAGGTGGCTCTCAGGAAATGGCTGACAGGCCTGTGTGGCTCATAGTCCAGGGGCCTGGGAGGCTTCAGGCTCTCCCTGCACTCACAGTTACTGCCCCTGCAACTCCCATTGGTTGTGGTTCCCAGCCAATAGGAACTGTGGAACTGGTGCTCAGGTGCACTGTGCAGAGCCTCCCTGACCCTGTATGCTTAGGAGCTGCAGGAGCCTGCCTTAGCCCAACTGTGCAACTTTTAATGGCCTGGTTGGCGATGCAGAATCTCTTTTTGACCAGACGTTCCAGTTGAAAACCAGAGGCCTATTCTCTGTACATATAGCTGAAGGTAAAATTGGTATCCATCCGTCTGGATATTTCTATATTCTCCACCCTGGTAGGGAGAAGATATATAGATTCTATGGGTGTATGTACAGAAACAGTTGATGTGCAGCAGCCAAGGGTGTAAATCTATCCTGTATTAGCATACCGTGCACTAAGTGTTCACCTGGAACCTGCTACAATTATAAGTTCCCTACTATGTATTGACCTGCAGCCATTTCAAAGTGTACTAGGGAAACTTGCATGGTAGCAGGGTCCATAAGAATAATTGATAACTAGCACATCAGCATGCTGTAGATTCACATCCCAGCTTCCCCCACACTAGCTATTCATCTAGACAAGCAGTACACAACCCCAAGGAAGACATATTACAACCTGTGGGATATTTAAATACAGAAATAATAATAATTTAGTAGACATATATGGTCAAAAATGCAACAGTCAAATTAAACAGATGTGAGTTGAAAACAGAATAATTTATAAGATAGAGCGGTAAATTTGGTCTTTTACATTACTTTCCCTTTGTGTGTGTGTCCTATATGATTTGGTTTAAATTTTAACTTTGCTCTTTGCTCCTTTTAGGGATTAAATAAAATGCTCCAAAATTGTGCAATACGGTCCCTAAATACCATAGTAGCACAATAGTAATCTTCAATGTTTGGGGCTGTTACTATGGGAAAAATGAGTCTTGATTGATAGACAGATAGATAGATAGATAGATATTCATTCTTTTAAAGATCTATATACCTTTTTCATGTATATGAGATTTTACAGAAAATGTTGCAAGGTCTGTGATTAAAAGGGAGTCACAATTTTTACTCACTCGTTGAGGATGAAATGTTGGATGACAGTATATAGAGGAATTATTAATGATCTGATATAGCTTTGTAACTTTCAGTAAAGCCTATAAAATCGAGCATTGCATATTACAACACACTCTTATTAAAAGTTATAAACATTCCCCGTTTTGTTTTTAATACTCAATTTAATTTTTGTATTCTTCTGTTTAGCTTTATGGTACATGTAATCCTGATGTTTTAATTGTTTTAATAGCCTTTTCCATATTCACTACTTAGACCTTTTACATTTGCTCAGTGGCAGGCCTACTTTTATGGAAGATGTATATTTTGTCTAAAAGCAATACAAAAATGCTGTTATTGCTATGAGACATGAAACATGTGTTTTGTATTCACTGAAAGATTTAAATGACATGGGAGCCTAAAAGAGCATTATTTTGGCAAATCATCTGTTCTAATTAAAATAATAATTCAAAGCATAAGTCCTATTCAGCTTTCAGTAACATTTTTGACAATTTTGTAAAAGTTATTATTTGAGAACTTTTTGCAATTAATGCTAGCTTCCTTTAAGTCTGTATCTTTTCCTAAAGTGGAAAATATGCTGCAGTTTTGTCCTGGGGATGTACTGGGGATTATGCTCCATTTCATATAGATTCTCATCAATTAATTAGAAATGTAATGAAATGTGACTCTCATCAGTCAAATGCAAATCTTCCCTGGCTTTGTGCCATGCCACATATGCTGGGCCATTCCACATAACCGGGGAGTAATGGAAATGTGAAAGGGGAAGGGTATATACAAAAATGGAGAGACACCATTTAACTATTAGTGGGTTATATATTCAGTGATTACTCTAAGAAAAAAATTCTCTTGTATTATTTTACAGAAAAGTGTAATGCAAAGAATATAGTTCCCAAATGCTGTGAGCCAGATTCTATTCTCATTCACACCAGAGTAAATGCAGAGTAGCCACTGAAAACCGAGAGAATCCACATTTAAGGTGTAACTCACAGCCTCTCTGGCAGAGAAGGGCAAGAATGTTGGGACAATAGTTTATTCTCCAAGAATTGCAGTTTCAGTCAACCCAAAATTATCTGTGAATTGTAATATTGTTATTGGACGAACTTCTGAGAGAGAGAGGTTTTTGAGGCAGACACAACTTTTCTTCAGGTCTGGGAAAGGAGCCCCAGCCTCGTGGAACAGATTGTTTAGCATAAATATTTAGCTCATATTGTAAGGCACCATTGAAGATATCGGTGGAACAGCCTGTTAACACAACTGAAGTCAATGGACAAAAAGAGGGAGCTAATGCTAATAAACCATAAATCCAGGATCTGTTCAATCCATGATCTTTGGTGTCTAGCAGAATAATAAATTTAAACCCCCAGGTTTGTCTTTTCAAAGTGTAGTGCATGTCCTTAGAGCAGACGATATCTCCAATATAGACAGTAATTTCAGTCAGAAAAAAGTTTTTTCAGGGTCCATTTCGGAAGTCAGCAAAAGAGAGAGACAGTGTGTCTATGTGTCCATTCACATTCCTCCACCATAACCTTAAACCCAGTGATTAGGGTGTGTGCCTAAGATGTGAAAGCTCTGGATTCGAATCCCCATCCCAGATTAGGGACTTGAACTCAGATCTTCAACCTACCATCTTAACCAGTGAGTTCTATTCTCTCCTATTGAAACCATTCTACCTTTTATTCATATTTGTATATTCATTAGGCCAGACTGAGAAAGTGAGAACTATTCTATAGTCAGGTCATTAAAAGCACTGACACTGGAAGTAGGATCTGTGGTTTCTGATCTCTCTGCCTGATTAATAAGTAGGGATTTGCTATAGAATCTGGTCAAGTCACATTTCTAGTATAACTGAAAGTGTTTCTCAATTTGGGCAGAGGTTTGACATTCTGGAGAGGAGTGTGGATTCTGAAGTATTCCTCAGCTAGATCCTGCCTTTCAGGACAATTGAATACTGTGGAGAAGTGTATATGATAATACCCATGGGATTTCCCATAAAGCCATACCCCGTGAGTACACCTAGAGCAGGATAAAGTCCTCAGGAAAATGGTACAATGCTCACAACTTTATTGTTGCAGGTCAGGAAAAAGTTATTGTGAACAGTGATTGTCACAGAGTAAATTGTCAATGGTTGCTTACCTAGTAGCACTTCCTTGAACCAAATAGAGAAAATAATTGGGTGACTCCATCCCTAAACTCTTGTGTACAATGACAGGACCATTTGTTCATTGGCATGCCAGCCACCTTATAGCGCCTACAGATAACAAGAATCTGTGAGGCTATGTCTACACTGCTCTGGTTTTGCACAAGAAATATGCAAATGAGGCTAAGCGTGGAATATTGCTGAGCCTCATTTGCATAATTAATGAGCGGCCGCTTTTTGTGCAAGAGGCTTTTGTGCAAAAAGTAGCTGTCTACACTGCTCCTTCTTGAGCAAAAACCCCCTTTGCGCAAGAGCCGTTCTTTCGCAGTTTTTTCCTTTTTGCTCCTTTTTGCACAAAAAGCGGCCGCTCATTAATTATGCAAATGAGGCGTGGTGACATTCCACACTTAACCTCATTTGCATATTTCTTGCACAAAACCAGCGCAGTGTAGACATGGCCTAACAGAGGACGGGGACACACACACACACACAGAACAACACTGGACTAGGATGCAGGAAACTGGCTCTGCTTTGCTGGGTGACCTTGGGCAAGTAAGGTCCTTGAGCCTCCATTTACCCATCTTCAAAATGGGATAAATGATAATGATTGTAGGAGAAAGAAAATGCCTGAAGCATGGGTCTGGTGCTTGAACCAAAGTAAGCAAGAGTTATACTATGAGTAACAACACAGGCCACGTCAAAAGCAAATGTTTGCCTGCAAGCCAGAGTCTCTCGTCACTAGAACTGCTAGCACTGATAAAAGCACATGAAGTATGTAAATACATTGCATCAGGACAGTACAGGAACACCCATCTGAGTACATGGTAAAACAGTTTGAAACAACAAGAGTGAAAGCATAACAAGGGATAGTGAATGCTTTGAAGGAAAGTACAAGGGGAGGTACAAAATGTGTCATTAGTTCATAAGATGATATGTATAGTGGCTATCATAGATTGTTCATTTCTGTCTATAAATATAAGGGTACCTCGACTTAATTGTTTGGCCAGCCTAGGGGGACGATAATGAAATCCATACTATCGACTGCACCCTGTCCATTGTCCCGGGTACAAATATGTGGGGGCTCGGAGGCCATCTGGCTACTGACAACTATTCATGTACTTTGTTCAACAATAAACCTGTCTCAGGTGCCTTCGTATCTTATTTGAGTCTGTGGTCTTTGGGGGCTCTCGTGAAATCTATTATGCTAGCTACCTGTGCAGAAGTGGCACGATATACTGAGGGAGCATATGAAAATGCATACCACCAAATGTTTATCATCACTGACAGAGAAGGAGACCAGTCATGAGGCCACACCAGTGAATCCTGAATTTACTGTATCGAAGTCCTGAACTTCTCTAATGATTACCTTTGTAAAGCACCTTGAGGTCTACTGATGGAGAGTGTCATCTGAAGAAGTGGGTTTTGCCCACGAGAGCTCATTATTCTCTATATCTATATCTATATCTTGCCACTGGAGAGAATTATTATTTGCATGTAAGAAGGTTTCTGTTGTCCAGGGTATTATGCGTGACCTAGCAAAAGTAACTGGGCTTGGCTAGAATGCATATATTTTCAGGTCATCCAGCTCAGCTAGCCTCTGAAATCCAGAAACCATGGGCTTAAGATGGTTATTTAGTAAATCTAGCATGCAATGGGATGCACAGCATTTCAGAGAGGATAGGGAATGGCAAATCATATGCTCACAAAATGTATAGTTATAATTCAAGGATTGCATTTAAAAAATAAATTGTCTGGTCTCCCACCAGAAAAATAAAATGAGTCACAGAGACTCAGAGTCACATGTCAGTGACCCAGAAAACCTTTGCCAGGTGGAAGAGCACTATAGTTCTTTAGCTTGCACCATGGAAGGAACATCAGGTGTTCACAGTATCATGAAAGCTGCATAAAAGAGCCATATGGGGGTTATCTCTTTTTCAGCAGATTCAGCTCTGTCAGAGAATGAAGACTGAGCACCCCTGCAGCAAATCTGTTCTCACAGATGCAAATGTTCCTGAAGAAACTGCACTTCCTACCTATATTATAAAACCCCTGTGAATTGAAAGAGATAAAACTAAGCATGCCCTCTGAATGGAAGGTACTCTAGAGTAGCCAGACAGGAAGTAATGACATAGACAATAAATCAAATAGAAGGCACAGACATCTCAGTGTGAGACAGCAAGTGGATGCAGCTAGCAGAAAGAAAACACAAGAGGCAGGATGAGGTTACTTATTCCTTTCTGTCCTCCACCATTGCCTTTCTAAAAGATACCATTTGCTCTGTGTTTGTATCATGCTCTGAACACCTTTCTGTAATTTTGCATCTCTGCACTTCCATTTCCTAATGATATTGTTTCTATCGCAGAGTGATTCCTGTCTCTGCTTATGTCTGTAGACTCTCTCATGGCTACTCGTGTGAGAGGGCTCTGCCCCCAAAAAGAGGAGCTCTGACTGCAGGTATATAACAAGCCAGAAAAAGAGACAGTATCTGGAACAAGATTTTTAAAAACTAATGTCTAAAATTAGGTTCCAAGATCTTTACTTAAGTAGCTTAAATAAGTGGTCTGTTTACTGAAGTGTTAAATAAAGTCGATGGGAGTTATTGGGTGTTTGGAAAATCAGGTCATTCATTTAGTTATCTAGGTATGGACTCGAGTCTAAAACTTTTTGTTTTCAAATCCTGGCTGAGATTTGTCAATGTGTTCTTTTTGTTTGTGGCTTATAGCATTTAATAAGGATTTGTGATCAATATATTCGATTCTGAAATGTGACATAGTCCAAGCTGATGTGAAGCTTAATTATCACGCACAGGGAGAGGGCATGTAGTGGGGGAGAGTCTATGGAGGTGATGAAAGAATTGGAAGAAAGGTTCCTCTCTTTTGATGTGGCACCTGAGAAGAAGCCAGGAATGTTCATGGGGCTTTGAACTGGGATAAAGGTTGATGTTCCACTGATGGATGCGTTTGAAATGTATATTCCACTGCCGGTTGCTAATCCGTAACTATAAAATTAAATACTAATAATGTTAATATGTTCCATGATATCTCTCTGTGCCTGAACTTTCCTTACAAACTTATATTTCCCATTCTTCATGAAGTTTGATGATGGCTAACTATATGAAGTACATTCTTTGGTACTACTGTGTGGTGCATTTCTCTGTCATGTGTTTGTGTAGCTTCCATGTCTGTGACTACATGTCTCTGCACTTTTCCTCCACTATTTATTTCAGCTATAGAGAGACCAAGTTTCACTCAACAATTTCCCCACCTTTTGCTTTACTAGTCTTCACTTGTACTGAATTTACCAAGGGTTCCCTTGAATTCTGAGGGATATTATAGGGTTTTAACATGCTGTTCCATATCTACATTATCTTTGCTCCCAAGCCACAGAGCAGATGCTAGTATCTTGTGACCTTTTGCACAAAGAGGTTCATTCTTTGAAAAAAGGAAATCTCTTTTCCTTCTCTTGGTATGTGATAAGCTTATTGCTATCGCACTGAGCATCCAAGTGTTTACAGGAACACTAACAGAATAAGCTCAGACCACCAGTTTTCCTTGATCAGTAGTTTGTGTGCTTTGGGGAGAGATGAGGGTGTTGTGTAAAAAAAATTTTTTAACATGGACTGCGTAGGAGAAAAAGTTTCTTGTTTAATACCCTGAATCCAGGTGAGTTTTAAAAAATTGTACAAGCCTGTGATCATGCCTTAAAAGTTCTGAAATAGCAGTCTTGAAATCCTTGCCAAAGTGTCAATTTGCCAGAAGTCTTTTAGGATTTTTGACACGGCTTTATCTCTTTTGGAAATGCATGCAGTCAAGGCACCTCCCCTCATGGAAAGTGCATCTCCCTAGAGCAGTGGTCTCCAAACTTTTTAATCACAAGATCACTTTTTCAACTTAAGTGCAATGTAAGATCTATCTCAAACTCAAATACCCTTGTCCCACTTCCTTCACACCCCTTCTTTAAGGCCCTGTCCCAGCTCCACCCCTTCTCCAAGGCTTCACCCTGCTCACTCCATCCCCCTTCTTTCATCCTCACTCACTTTCATCAGGCTGGGGTAGGAGGTTGAGGTGCAGGCTCTAGTCTTGGGCCAAAGGGTTCAGAGTGTGGGAGGAGCTCTGGACTTAGCCCAGGAAAGAGGATTGGGGTCCAGGAGGGGTTTCAGGGTGCAAGCTCTGGGAAGGAGTTCAAGCCCTCCTGCAATCACATCTGGGGCAGGAGATTAGGTGTAGGATGAGGTTCAAGGCTGGGACAGGGGTTCAGGAAGCAGGTTCTGGCTGGACACTGTTTAACTGAGATGGATTCCAGGTGAGAAAACAGTGGAGTTAAGGCAGGTTTACTCCTGTCCTGGCCCTGCACCACTCCTGAAAGCAGTTGGAATGTACAGCAACGGCTCCATGGTGCCATGTGCAGCCCCTCATCTACAAACACTGAGCCCACCGCTTCTACTGGCCACGGTTTCCCATTATTGATCAATGGGAGCTGCAGGAGCGGTGTCTGCAGGCAAGGACAGCAAGTGGAGACCCCTTACTCTGCCTTTCTCAGGGGCTGCAGGGACATGCCAGCCACTTCCAGGAGCAGCATTTACCATAGGTATAATTACTCCAGCCAACTTCCTACTCAAAGAATAAAATTTAAGTATGAGAGAAATGAAAATTATGAACTGCACAGACCAGTCAAAAACCAAACATAACCTACTTTGCAAGTAGTAACAACAACCCCCCACATATGTGTTGGGTTGGGAGATGAGAGTGAAAGGACAGTGTGTGTTTGTGAGAATGACAGAGATTTCCATTGCCAAAGTCTCTCCAGCCCCTTCTTTCTCTGTGGAGATGGGGTTTAGGAGTGGAGTCAGGGAAGACACCTTGACATCAGCGCCCCCTCCCTTCTCCTTCCCAGGCTCACAGGGAGGCAGTTCCAAGGCAGAGGACAGGAGCAGCATGACAGTGGATGGAGGTGCAACTGAAGTGCGAGTGTTTGATAGCTTCCTGGCCAGACCAGTCAGGATCACATGTCAGAGGCTCCAAGATCTACTGGTAGATCCTGATCTACTGGTTGGTGACCACTGCCCTAGGGAGAGGAAGGTACATTATGCATGAGGAGCCAACAAATCAGCTGCTATCAATCAAATTAAAACCAATCAAGCTCCACAGATTAGGTACGTCTAGACTACAGGCTTTTGTCGACAGAAGTTTTGTTGACAGATACTGTCGACAAAGCTTTTGTTGACAAAGAGCGTCTAGACTACATCTAGTTCTGTCGACAAAGCAAGCCGCTTTGTCAACATAACAGTGTAGATGCAAAGGACAGTGTAGATGCAATAACTCCTTCTGTCGACAGAACTCTATCAACAAAAGGCGTTATTCCTCATAGAATGAGGTTTACCACCGTCAACAAAACTGCTGAGTTCTGTCGATGTTATGTCAACAGAACTCAGCAGCAGTGTAGACACAAGTATAGTTTTGTTGACAAAAGTCGACTTTTGTCGACAAAACCCTGTAGTCTAGACACACCCACTGTTACCAGTTGTTACCAGTTGCAAATCTGGCTCAAAATGCATAATATAGTGCATCACATTTGAGGGATCTAGTTCAATGACTTTTAAAAAGGCAAATAAAAACATTGTATGCAGTGCAGTAAAACATTGTCTGTTAGCCAAAATTATCTGAGAAGGGAAACAAATTGGAAAACAGAATGTCACAGTAAGTTCTTAAAATATAATTGGTATCATCCATGAGAAACTGTGAACTATTCTGTGGACAACCTTTAGACTGGAAGGCATCTTGTTATAACCCACGTAATGAATCAGTCACCTACTCAGGGTTGTCCCTATGATGCCTGGTGTCCTACGCAGCCCAAGGACCTGCATCCTCCCTGCAGAGGCGGTGACCATTCCATGGGGGGCAGCACTCAAAGCTGCAGGGACACAGTGATAGGAGTTGTCGGGAAGCAGGCCCAGAATTGTGCGGGGTCAGGTCCAGGGCAGGGAAGCTGGCAGGAGAGCAGGAAAGAGGTACCAGGTAGAGAGTAGTGCAACCTTCAGGGCAGAGGCCAAGCACGGGGTGGCTGTGCAACCAGCCAGAGATGGGCAGCAGTTTCCCCAAACAGTTGGTGGATGGTAGCTAAGTGTAGCCCACCAATAGTGGCTGCTTTGGGGTCCAGCAGATAGGACTACCCAGCACTGCCCATGCCTTGCTGTCCCATCCCACCAGTAACCCTAGCAATACACAACATGCAACTGCCGAGGGCACCATGAACTCTGGGGCACAGTGGTGTCCCAAATTTCGTGCTGCCCTCAGCAGCTGCGTATACTTCATATGCCTAGGGATGGCCCTGCACCCACCAGAATCACCAAAAGCTCTTTCATACTGTAATTTAAGTGTCTGTTTTCTTAGATGTTACAAATTGCCTATGGGACAGGAACTGTCTGTCACTTCCAGAGCAATTAGTCTGTGAAACCTTATCAAAAGAAATCCATCAAGTTTGAACAGACATAAATATTGCACAGGGATCTCTACAGAAATCAAACGGAGTATTGTACCGTATGTGTTTACATGTTGCTACACAAGGAAATGTACTTAAGTCTTCTCCAGTCTGCTTTATTTCCCATCTTTTTTATTATATCTTTTGATTCCAAGTCACTGCAATACCACGATAATAAAAACTCTGCAGTTATTTTAGATAAAATAAATTAGAATGATTAATTTCAGCTTTAGAAATTCAATCAATTGTTTTAAATACTGTACAGCACAGCTGCCTTGATAATGCTGTTTTATCTCTTATAGTTATAGCAGTTAGTAGTTATACAGATGTAGTGCTCTGCAGTGTAACTGAGGGCACATCTTCACTCGCCGTGCCAGAGATTAATGTTCTGGTTTTCAATTTAGGGGGTCTAGAATAGACCCAGAAATAGAACACTGAGGGCAGCTCTGGCTGGTGTCTGTACTCCTCGTTGTTGCAAGGAGTAAGAGAAGCTGATGGGAGCATTTGCTCCCATTGTCCTCCCACAGTAGGGACAGTGCCAAGCTCGTCTTAAGGTAAGCCGACTCCAGCTAATTATTCTGTGTAGCTGGAGTTGCGTACCTTAAGCTGACCTTCCATTTCTAGTGTAGATCTGGCCTGAGTTATAATCAGAATAAAGCCGAGATTTTCAAAACTGGTAGTGATTTGGAATGCCTGCTGCTTTTAGGAGGGAAGAGTGAAATCCAGCTTGATTTTTCAAAAGTGCCTGAGCATCCATTCTCTGAAAATGTGTTCCCTTGCAGTTGTCTCAAGATGGACTTCCACAATTAGAAGTTGGTTTTTAATCAGCCTTCTCTATTGCATACAATGTCCACACAGCCTCCTTCACTCTTGCAATCTGTTTGATTAGGGTTTCTAAGCTGACACTGAAATTGTGGAATGTGTTATTAATTGGCCATGCTGCATTAACTACATAACATTTTTGGTCTTTGGCTTTTTCCTTGTTTTGCCAGGGGACCAAGGTCTGTAGATTCAGTCAAAGCTAAAAACTGCTCTTTGCATTCTAAAGCAGAAATGTTTGTCTATTGTTGGATGCTTCTGGGTAAACAAGTTAATTGTTCACCAAGAGTAAATTAAAACAATTATAAATACTTTCAGAAAATAATAAGCCTGCTGAGAAGTGCTACCTTGTTTACTCCAAGTATCCTCTTGACATCAGCATGGGGTTACTTATAATTAGGTGCACATGTGTAAATACAATGATTAGATAGTCCCATATAAGCATAATTATATCTTCCAAGAAGTCTAAGCAGACTTATAATCCTGTCATTAATAAATAAATAAATAAATAAATTAAATGAAAAACACAACAATCTGCATACCCCCTTCTATGTGTGTAAACACTGGAACATTAGGACAGAATGTATTTCCTAAAGTACATAACAGTAGTTGAGGTCAATTACAATTATGGCTCATTAGAATATTATACTAAGAATATGCTTTTTTACTATAATTAATGTTCTCTTCACAAAGTTACAGTGATCTTTCCTTACTGTAATTTCTAACGTTTTCAGTGTTTGGGTATTAGTCTTAGACAAATATAATAGGGTTATATTACATTAACCTAACTTACAAACTCTGCAATCACTTGCAGTTTGTCTTTCAGTTTTTTTCTTTTGCAAAAAACTTCCAAAGGCATGTTATAAATTAGAATATTATGTAATTAGTCACACTGAAGATTATAGCTACTTAATTTCATGTATTAAAAAATCCCAAAGTATAAAACCATACAGTTCAAAAGAACAGATTAAGGTGGGTTCTACCATAATTTATCTTGAAAAGAAAGAAGCAATTAAGCTAAGAGTATTATTCATGATGCAACAAAATGAAATTGTCATGGAGTGGTCCCTTCTGAGTCCTTTCAGGCCTTTATCACAGACCACAAACTTTCCGGGTCTCTTTTACCACCATCTTTATTTATTTTATTCTGCTAGCAAGCCATAGTGTGTGGCGTTAACGGGGTAAAAGGAACTTAAGCTACTGTCCTTTCATAACCCAGGTCCCTGCCGGCTCTTTAAGTAGTTCCCTGCTGGCTTTTGCCACAGCTCATCCAATTCTTTCTGGAGCTGTGTACTGGGCACACCCCTTTCCTTTCACTTCTGCATATATTTACAATTCATAGCCAGCTTCCTCACCTGCTTCCAGCAAAGGGAATAGTACTACTAACAGCAGTCAAGCCTGCCCACCTCTGTTTTCCTTCAGTCTCCCAGCTCTTCCTGCTACATTCCTTCCGGTCTACTTACATGGGCATAGTTGTTGAAGTTACTTCTTCCCACTTTGACCCCCTGAGCTGTACCTCACTCAGTTAATTGGCCTCTTCTGTCAGACAGGACTCAGTGTAAACAGATGGGGATTTGAGTGCCAGAGTGCTGAGTTAGCTCCTGAATCAGCACACCCTATTACAGGTATGTTCTTGGTGAAAAAGGCATGACAAGTATTGTCTCACACTTAGTTTCCATTTGATAAAACTTCCTGAACTGTCAAACCACAAAGTCTGAATTCTCTGTGAATAAGGCAGATAATAAATTTAAATAAATGGATGTGCATCCAAGTGAATCATGTGCACACACAAACACCATCACCCCTGATTTGGATGTACCTTTTTGAAAGATGTAGAATTTGCTTGTGAAAGCTGGTTCACTGTCAACAGTTCTTAAGAGTGAATTACAAAGTTTCCCTGCCACTGACAATTGTTTATGATGGTTCTATATTTCATCAGCATAGTGGTGGAAAGCCTGATGCTGCTATCTGATAAGTGCAGAATGACATTTATGGAGCCTTGACTTGGGAATTCTATGTGAGCATAAACATCAGCTGGCATGATAGGTTTGCAAATTTGGGACCAAATGCTATGTCAGCAGTTGCTTTATTTCCTACTATACTTTGTGTCAAAAGCTTTCAGTCCTTGCAGGAATAAAATAGAAGCCTGAATTTAAGCCAGTATAGTAGGATATTATATTTAGTTTTAACATTTTTCTTTGTAAATATATTAATAAATATATGACTACATACATGTTTTATTGTAGTAACAGGATATTGTGGCTATTTGTAACAATTTTTCAGATTACTTTGAACTGATGATGCAATATACGAAGCTGGGAATTTGGTGAAATTGCTTAAAAACTGAGTTTTTGCATATAAATCAAAGAATTCCCATAAAAATCAGCATTACAATTGATGTAAAAAGTCCAAAAAATGAAATGAGATCGAGAGTAACTTATAGAATAGAGGGTTCTTAATTCTGCTTCTTTGCAAAGCCCTTCTAGTTTATGCCAGGCTGTTCTTGAGTCGTCTTTGCCATAAATAGCTCCAGTGCCTGCCTGTCCTACAGCTCATCACTTTTCTAAGCCATGTGAAATTGGCATGATTCTTGAGAGTTTCAGAAAAGCATTTATGAAATTAGTGAGTTTCTTATTAATTTAATTTTGTTCTGGTTTGGAAGAACTGAGGCACAACAGAGACACTGGAGCTAAGAGCTATCTGTCTGAAGACTCAGAAAGACACCACTGCACCAGTATACAAGATTATATTCATATTTGTACAAGCAAGACGTTTTCATTTCATTATGAGTTAGTGTCCCCTTTTTCTAACTACAAGAGACAAGGAGAAATTCATTAATAGTATTTCAGTTCTGTTCTGGGATGGAACCATATTTAAAAAAAAAAAAAAACACTTTTCTTTTCTTTCCAGAACTGAGGTATGCATGGATCTTCAATGAATATCCATCATTTGTGCACCAGGATAATCGTCGTTTTGTTTCTCAAGAGACTGGGAATTTGTACATAGCAAAGGTGGAAACATCTGATGTGGGCAACTACACGTGTGTGGTGACAAACACTGTAACAAATAATAAAGTGCTGGGGCCTCCAACTCCTTTGATATTAAGGAACGATGGTAAGATTTCTGCTTTAGGCATTTCTGAAGCAATCTTTGCACTTCATTCATAGTAAAGATAAATATATAATCTCAACTTTCTAAAGATCCACTGAGGATCTGAAGAAGGCAGTTTGTGGTTCTATGTCTCAGAAATCAGTATTTGTAAAGCTGGTTTTGTGAATGATCCTTTGTCACTGAAAGATTATACATTAGCAGGGGATGGTTATAAAACAAAATAACTTGGAGACACTTGACCTGGGACAGGGAAGAAAACTGATTTTAGTGAATATGCTGCAGTTTTGCTCATTTGATACAGCCCAAAAAAGAACAGACAAACTGTTCATTGTTTCTGGAAGCTATATTTCCCAATATTTTTCAGATCGAATGAATGCTATTTTTAGTTGCCAGTGGAGTGATACAAGAAGGAGAAAATAACGAAAGATTTCTAATTTTAAATGCAAATGTGTCTGTATCATATTCATTTTTAAGAAGATACATAAAACTTGTAATTGCTTGCAGTCATCAATTTAGGCCGTAAGAAGTCAATGGAGTAATGGGGAGCCGAATTTGGCTTTTTAAATCCAGAAGAAGTTACCCCAGACATGAAAGAAAAAGATGAAAGCTAAAAGCTGTCAAGTCTTCCATTAGTATCTACAGAATAAAAATAGCCTGTATGTTATTTAAGATCTTCAGTAACAATATTTTACACAAATCATATCATGCTCTAATTCCACTTACTTCAGTGGAAGTGAGATTGGACTCTGAATCTGTGGCTGGTCTTGAAATGGAGCATAATGTGATGGTGCTTGCTTAGTGGTACTTGCTATGAAGTGCATCGCCATGGGCTTTACCCTACTGAATTGTTTCACTGCACTCACGCTATCATATTTACAGGGCCCAATTGCCTTCCTGAAGTAATTCACACAAATATACTCCAACTCCTTTGAAGTGTACTCTAGGGATTATTATGGATTTGACATTTTAATTGAATTGCTGAGGAGCCCTGGAAAACATTGCATTAAATAGGAAAGGTGCTATGATTTCCACTATATGTTCAGATTTCCCCTAACTCAAAAGTTAGTATCTTTAAGTTGTGCCCAATTTGTGTTTTCAAACTAAGTTTGTCACAAACATTTATTTCAAATAATTTCCAGCGTAGTTTCTAATACAACTAGTGTTGCAATAAAATGCGGACTTAATGTGCTATGATGCATCAAAAGAAAAAACACAGAACATATCAGATCTATAAAGAGCATGAATGAATGAAATGGAAACCACAGAATAGCCGCATTGCATTTCAACTGGCAAATATGTTTTTCTTATCTTTTGGATTTATGCCGACATGTCCAGTACATCTTAATATATGACACATTATTCTCATTAGACCACTGTGTCATTAAATTAGCAGACTAAAAGGTCAATTCATCAACAATTAATGTCCCAGTTATGTCTAATTTCAGTTAGAATTTCACTGTGTATCTCCCACTTTACTTAAAATACACTAAACTGTTATTCATCTATCTACTGTACCATGCATATGATTAAATACGCAGCCATATGGTAGCATTCTTGTCTATGGTGAGATGGAATAAGAAGCCTCCCTTCTACCACCAGACCCCCAACAAGGGGGCTAGACTATGGATGAAATCCCCCGTGGAAAACGGGAGCTTGAGATCCTTTTTACCGCTTTGGCTCCTTTCTGCTGGATTGAAGGGCAGCATAAAGTGGTGGGAGGGGGAGGCTTTAAAGCCCCAGTTATGCCTAGGGAGAATTCCCCCAGAACTGGCACTGTGGAAGATGGCTCTAAGATTGTCTCCTGAGGACCTTCTCGCAATCCTTGGTGTACGATGAGTGTCAGGAGCTGAGGTAGGAAGAATATGTCTGGGGCAGAGCCACAGCACTGCATACATTCAGAGGTAGCATTTCAGCCAGTTGTGAATCTTGACACTCTTAGGGCTGTCTAATTTATGCCAGAGTTCTCTCCAACTCCTGGAGCAGTATGGGATCTGGTGGCACAAATGTAGCCTAAAAACACTTTGTCCCTCTGTGCAGTGGCTCTCATGTCCCCGTGAGTCCCAGTCACCTCATCCAGCCATTCCTCCAGCTGCTAGATCATTCTCAGAGTTTCTCCACAGGTCAACTGGCTCCCAGTCCTGTTCATTTCTATCACTGGCTCCCAATCCTGGTTTCACTGTCCAACTAGTCCCATCTTCTCCCTCCCTCTCCTAACCAGTTCCCAGGCCCTGTCTCCTTGCTAGCCAGTTATTGATTCCCTTTCCCCTTGTCTCCCCAGTGCCACCAAATCCCTTGTCCTGAGCATTTTCCCCTCGCCCCAGATCCAGCTTCTGTCCCCACTGCATTGAATCAGATCAGGGGTCTGCAACCTCTGGCTCTAGAGCCAAATATGGAACCAAATATGGCTCTTTTTGTCAGTCCCAAAATACATGCAACTTTTTAAATTAAAATGAAAGATTAATTCAAAAAATTAAAAACACGTAATTACTCATGTCAACCTGGCCTTTTTTGTCTGTTTCACCTTTAACTGTTTATTTTAACAACCACCCATCCTCTCCATTCATTGGAAATCATGTATATTCTCTTTTTATTTGATTGATCGAGAAATCTTTCTATCATCATACATGATGGTGAATGCTGTGAACCCCAAACAGTAAAAATGGCAAAGAGAAAGAGAGTGATGAACTTTGTAAATGAGAAAGAAGTACAGATGGATAATCTTGTGTCTATGTGTATGGACAGTGCACCTAGCATTGTCGGCAAATTCAGGAGTTTCTTTACTGTTTTGTCAGAACAGCTGAACTACCCACTTTTGAACTTTCATTGCAACGTGCATCCAGAGGCACATTGTCTGCAGTCTTATGGAACCAAACTCAGGCTACATCTAAACTACACCCCTCTGTCGACAGAGGGATGTAAATTAAACGTATCGAAAGTGCAAATGAAGCTGGGATTTAAATATCCCACGCTTCATTTGCATAAAGGTGGCTGCCGCTTTTTTCTGAAATGGATCTTTTAAAAAAAAACCAGCAGTTTAGATGGGGCATTTTTGACAGAAGCACAGGATCTTTCAAAACGGGGCATTTCTGTTGAAAATACCCCATCTAAACTGCCGGGTTTTTTTGAAAGCCCCGTTTCGGAAAAAAAAAGCGGCAGCTGCCATTATGCAAATGAAGTGTGGGATATTTAAATCCCGGCTTCATTTGCACTTTTGATATATCTAAGTTACATCCCTCTGCCGACAGGGGTGTAGTTTAGACATAGCCTTAGAAATGTAATGGAAGTGGTCATTCGCATTGTCAGTTAGATTTGTGCATGAGCCCTTAATCTCTGTCGATTTCAGTCACTGCTCAAGGAAGTGGGTTCTGAGTATTCAGATCTACTAATGCACAGTATAAGTTTGCTAGTTGTCTCATGGCAAAGTTTTGTCTCATTTTGCTGTCTTCATTAATGAGATTTAGTCATTTTGGGATATGAAGGGTGTCGAACATGCTGAGCTTTCAGACTATGACTCGTTACTCAAGTTGTACTGTCTCATCAGCATTGCTGGTGATTTGAATGAGTTGAACCTGAAGCTACAAGGGCAAGGAAATAGAGTTCTGACTCGCCTGAGTCAAAATTGACTGTCTTCATCAAAGATATCAAGACAAGCAGACTCGCAAGTTTTGAAAGACTATGAATGTTTCGTGATTTGTATCAGAGAAAGAATCCAAACAGCAGTCTTGATTTGCAGTAGCTTGCTGGGTTTGTTTCTGAGCTCCTGATGGTATTCAAGTCTTGTTTTGTTGACTTTCTCAAACACAGTGCTCTGTTTAAGTTTATGATTCGTCCACATAAAGAGTCCGTCGAATAACTGGATTTGACAGTCATTCCAGGCATCTCAGTCAGGCTGTGTCTACATTGGCACCCCTTTCCGGAAAAGGGATGCTAATGAGACACTTCGGAATTGCAAATCCACGGAGGATTTAAATATCCCCCGCGGCATTTGCATTAACATGGCTGCCGCTTTTTTCCGGCTCGGGGTTTGGCCGGAGAAAAGCACCAGTCTAGACGCGATCTTGCGGAAAATAAACCCTTTCCCAGAAGATCCCTTATTCCTACTTGAAAGTAATGGAACATGGCATGGAACATGCCGCTTTTTTCCGGCTCGGGGTTTTGCCGGAGAAAAGCGCCAGTCTAGACGCGATCTTGCGGAAAATAAACCCTTTTCCGGAAGATCCCTTATTCCTACCTTTCAAGTAGGAATAAGGGATCTTCCGGAAAAGGGTTTATTTTCCGCAAGATCGCGTCTAGACTGGCGCTTTTCTCCGGCAAAACCCCAAACCGGAAAAAAGCGGCAGCCATGTTCATGCAAATGCCGTGGGGGATATTTAAATCCCCCGTGGATTTGCAATTCCGAAGTGTCTCATTAGCATCCCTTTTCCGGAAAGGGGTGCCAATGTAGACACAGCCTCAGTGATTTGGAAATTAAAATAGCAGATTTCAAGGAGTCAGATATTTGGGTGGAAATATTCATAAAGCTGAATTCTGATTTAGAATGCCTTGCTCAACAATGTGCAGAATTGGCAAAACCACAAAATGGGGTGACATGAAAAAATTGGATCACAATGATAATCTGAATCTGCAAACTTAGAAAGAACTTCCCATTCCATACAACACCATATATAACGTCAGCTTGGCCTTACTTTCAATGTTTGGCTCTGCCTCTACGTGGGAGCAGGCTCTCTCTCATCTGAATCCCATCAATGGTACTTTATGCTCAAGGATGACAGGAGACAGCCTGAATGGGTGCATGAAGCTGAATTTCACTAGTTATGATGTAAACTTCCAAGCATTGTGTGAAAAAATGCAGCAGCAGAAGTCCCATTAAATAAAGGCTATGAATACAATGTTTAAATTATGCTATTATTAATCATCATGTCAATTATCAATAATATTAAGTTGTATATTTTCAGTCTTGCAAATGGGCATTCTTATACAGCTCTTTCTTGACCACTTGTTCTGAATTTTGATGTAGTTTGGGCTCTTTGGTTTGAAAGGGTTGCCGTCCCATGACTCAGATAGTTTCAACTTGCAGCTGGGGTACCAATGTAACCTTTGGGTGGGTTCTTTGCTCTTCTGTAGTACTTAAAAAACCCAACTCCCATAAAAAGCAGCTGGAGATTCTGAATTTAGTCATTGTGAACTTTCAGCAAAGATTTCACTGCATCCAAAAGGACTTTCAGCAACAGTTTCAATCAAGTCCAAAAGAACAAAAGGAATTTATATAATTCTTAAGTAGTAACTTTATAAAATCTTATGATAAAGAGCATAATATTTAATCATTTCATTTTTACAGCATAACATGGCTACTTTATAAGCCACATATATTGTCTTCACAGTTCTATATAAACATAAATAAAGAAATTAAATCTGAATTGGTCAGTCCCCACAAAAACACATTGAGAAGAAACTGTGGTTGAGCTCACCAGTCTCATTTGGAATCTTTGATCACCAAATCTATACAGTCTGCTGAGTCAAAAGCAACATCCTTCCTCTACTTGCATGTAGAAATCTTCAGCTTCCTCCTCCTGTGCTGAAATCACTCAGTTAATTAGTCAGCTAATCAATTAACCAGCCACCAGTTAAATATATAGATTTTTAAAATCTAGTTACAAGAAAAAACAAAACTCAGAATAGAAAAACAAATGACTCGTTCTATATTATCACATCTATAAAAAGAAATGTCATTGAATCATACTAGTTAACAGTTAAACTAAAACAGTTTAGCTAAAATTAAAAATTTGAATTATACAATTAAAACAAAAGACATAGTTTTCCATGCCAGTTTCCTTTTACTATAATTAACACAGCCAGGCTTCCAAGTAGGAGAGTTAATGATCTCACTAACATGCTGTAAAATGCTTCACAGGAAAAACAGGCCACTTTCTGCTCCTGTAGCTCAGTTTCTCAGCACCTACTCTGTGCTCATGTGGTCTTTTGCAAAACAACTGCCTTAACTACTTGCCCCCATGTAGCCTGAGTATAGCAACAAGGAGACTATTGAGAATGCCCAAAACTACCGCATCCAGTTCCAAAAACTTCTGGATGTGGAGTGCTAATTGTCCATCTGCTTAGCAATGATGATACCACTCATTCCTATCCACCATCGCCGCCACCACCACTTTGATAAATCTCTTTATAGGATCTGTCCCTACCAGGCACATGGGTTATACCAGAAGATGGCATTGAAAGCACATTGAACTGCTCTCAGTTCCAATCCTCAATCCTGCCCCAGGTCAGAGCAGCTGAGAGCCTGTGGTCTGGATGGTGTGTGCTCATACAGGGGGATGGTTCTGGCACAGTCTGAGCAGCAGTAGGAGCTGCAGAAGTCTTGTGCATGCTCAGAGAAGATGGAATATTTAGAGATTTTAGAGATTTGAATGTGTTGAACGGTAAGCTACAAGAGGAAGGAAATGGAGTTCTGACTTCTCTGAGTCAAAATTGACTGTCTTCATCAAAGATATCAAGACAGGCAGACTTGCACATTTCAAAAGACTAGGTCTACGCTAAAGGGGAAGGATGAATCACGATACGCAACTCCAGCCATATTAATTATATAGCTGGATGCAAGTTTCCCCACCGTGACCACAGCAGACAATGCTCCCATTACTCCTTTCAGGAGCAGGAATACCAGCCACAGATGGAAGTGCCTGCAGCAGCATTGATCTTCCACTTAGTGAAGACATGGCCTAAGTCTTTAATGAAGCATGTGTGAAGGCCGATATTTCAGAGGCCTTCAAGTTGGCCAAATGTTGGTAGATTTCCATGGGCACAGCAAACAGCACATCCCAGCACAAAGGTCATGCTTCTGCAAATTTCAAGTTTCTTCTCCGATGCATGATGGCACTAGAGCTGTTCAAATTAAAGGTCACCAAAATATTTTTATCATCCAAAAAATGAAAGACTTCTTTTTTGGAAACAGCAAACCTATTTTGGCTGATATTTTTAACAAACGCAGCAAAATCATCATGAGGCAGACATCCAGAAGAGAAAATGTCCATCCAAACAGTTAATTTGGCCAGATTTTAAGCAACTAAAAACAGGGTCTTATATTGAAATGTGTCAGGCAGACTTAATAATGAACAGCACTGTCAGCCCCATCCATAATGTAATCTCCAAAGACTGAAAACTATTGGGTCTAATAATTCATACTGAAATGCTTAGAATAGTGCCAATGCTTATGAATAGAAATGTTTATGAGTTCCCTGATACATGTATGTGTCTTGTTAATACTAAACTGCTCAAGATAGTTAAGACCAAAGCAGATCGTGAAGAGCTTCCAAAAGATCTCACCAAACTAAGTGATTGGGCAACAAAATGGCAAATGAAATTTAATGTTGATAAATGTAAATTAATGCACATTGGAAAACATAATCCCAACTCTACATACAATATGATGAGGACTAATTTAGCTATAACTACTCAACAGAGAGATCTTGGAGTCATTGTGGATAGTTCTTTGAAAACATTCACTCAGTGTGCAGCGGTAGTTAAAAAAGCAAACAGAATGTTAGGAATCATTAAAAAAAGAATAAAGAATGACAGAAAATATCTTATTGCCTCTATATAAAACCATGGTACACATGGTTAAATAGTGTGTACAGAAATGGTTGCTTCATCTCAAAAGAGATATATTGGCATTGGAAAACATTCTGAAAAGGGCAACAAAAATGATTACAGATTTGAAATGGGTCCCATATGAAGGGAGATTAAAAAGACTGGGACTTTTCATCTTAGAAAAGAGAAGACTAAGGAGGGGTAAGATAGAAGTCTATAAAATCATGACTGAAGTGGAAAAAGTAAATAAGGAAAAGTTATTTACTTATTCCTATAAGAACTAAGGGTCACCAAATGAAATTAATAAGAGCAGATTTAAAACAAACAAAAGAAAGTTTTTCTTCACGCAGCTCATAGTCAACCTGTGAAACCCCTTGACAGAGGATGTTGTGAAGACTAGGACTTGAACAGGCTTCAAAAAAGTGCTAGATAAATTCATGGAGGTTAGGTCCATCAATGGCCATTAGCCAGCATGGGTAGGAATGCTGTCCCTAGCCTCTGTTTGTCTGGAAATGGATGAAAGGAGAGGGTTGACATGATGATTAACTGTTCTGTTTACTCCCGCTGGGGCATCTGGCATTGGCCACTGTCGGCAAACAGGATACTGGGCTAGATAGACCTTTGGTCTGACCCAGTATGTCTCTTTTTATGTTGTTTTCATAGTAAGTGTTAGTATTAATATTGTTAACAAATATACTTTATTCAGATGATCAAATTTATATGGCAGATGCTTTTTATGTAATATAGAGAAAATGCTCATTTGAACTGGATTGAAGGAATGTTATATAATGTATTGTTGTATCAGAACACATAATATATAGGTCAAAGAGTAAAGATGGATTTGATGCAAAACTTAGCCCCCACACACCTAGCCTAGGCATTTTTAGATATAAAACAATCCCACTGTGAAAACACAAAGCAAATAGCCTTCCTAGCTTCTTCTTGCTCTCATTAAACTTGCACCATACCAGACTTTTATAAAGCAATGACACACACATGGCACTAGAGCAAAGAAAAAGGACCACCAGAGCTACTTCAATACCTTTGATTTACCAACTCTGTGGGAACCTACGCTTCCTAAATTCTGAATCAGTCTGTTCTGTTAGTAGTCATTTTTCTTCATCAGGTGTGCTGTTCTCTATCCCCAAAACTGCAGGATTGTCTCTCTTCTTGAACAGCCAGTTCTCCTCTTTTGTATGTTGAGTTCCCAGGGAAAAACAGTTAAGATTTAAACTACAGTCATCAATTAGTTTATAATCACTATCAGTGAAATTATATGTACCAGTTTTAAGGCTCTGCAATCCACCAAAATGTGGCAATTTATCATAAATATAATAGCTTTTTATGTGCACAAATTTTTAAACAATTTCATAAAAACCCTGTCATGATACATGATTTAATAAGATAGTTACAGATCAAGAAATTACTAGTACAGTATACGCACTCTGCGCATTTAAATCCTTGAAGTTAATAGGAGCCCTGATTAGCCTCCAGTGCTTTTAAAAATTTGTGTAGTGGCTATTTGTTCTGCATTACATTTTCCAAAAGGTGGTAATCTGACTGTATTATCTTTCATTATTTTACATGATACCTGCAAAAGAATTGAATATTCAAAAGAAAAAAGTAATGGAACCATGAAGAAATTTAATCTTAGGCAGATGGAGGGGAGCTGTGATGGAGATTTTTCCTCTGGCAGTAAATGGGAAGAGAGCCCACAGTGCTCAGCTGTTAAAGACAGGCCCTGTTTTAAATGAGCAGATTAATTGGGCAAGTAATGATGTATAGAACAGCTCTGTGATAATGCAGAAACACTTGAGAATATATTACAAAAATTCAGCCGCACTTTAGCATCTATTATATGTTCACAGGGGTGATGGGTGAATATGAGCCAAAAATAGAAGTGCAGTTCCCAGAAACTGTTCCTTCTGCAAAAGGAGCAACTGTGAAACTGGAATGCTTTGCCTTGGGAAAGTAAGTTTTGGTTCATTATTATTACTTTAGCTTGCATCAGTCTAACAGTAATATATATTATAGTGTGTTTTTTAATCATTTGTTTTATTTGTGGTATAGCTATTTGCTGATTTCCTTTACATGTAAGAGACTTGTCTTAGCTTAACCTGCCATCAAAAGTGTGATTGCTAAGTGAATATATTCTGTTACTAAGTTTCTTTTGGCACCTAAGAGGCTGTGAAAAGTGTCATGTGTTGCAATTAATGTACATTTACACAATTAATACATGGGGAGGATGGGAAAGTAGAGTTGTTGGTGCTTGCTCAGTGTGTGTGCTGAAATGGAAACTCTGTGAATAAAGTCAGTTTCTAGGACATTGACTTTTCTCTCCAGGCCACTGCAAACAATGTGAATAATGGCCTAGCTGATAGACCAATTAAAAATTAATTATGCAATCAGTGACCAAATTGCTCTGGTTCCTGGGCAAAATATTCACCCTGGGGAAAGACAGGCCATCATATATGAAACAGAGGAAGCTGACCAGAGAAATGGTTATCTTAATCAGGCCAATACTAGGCCTACAAGGGACCCAAACCTGCTCCCTCTGAATTTCAGTGGGAGTTTCAGTTTAGGCCCATGGATACATAAAATCAAAAGAATAACGCTGTTCACTTTCCAAAAGAAGTATTAGGAATATACATTTGAGCGTTTTGGTGATCAAATCAAAGAATGAAAATTAAGCCTGTGAAGTACCTGTTGAAATGTTTACAAGATGGTAACCAGCTCTCACTTAGCACTATACATAAATCAAGTTGAATCCCTCTAGTCCAGCACCCTCCTGACCTGACCAGTGCCAAACTAGCATGAACAAGGCCACCACTTTTTTTTGAAACAAAGGGTTTTTTCGAAAAAAACGGTAGTGTAGATGCGGATCTGTCAAAAATAAAGCGTTTTTCGACAGATCCTGTAAACCTCATTTTTTGAGGAATACAGGATCTGTCAAAAAAGGCTTTATTTTCGACAGATCCATGTCTAGACTGCTGTTTTTTTTAAAAAAAAACCTCCATTTCGAAAAAAGTGGTGGCCATGTTTATGCTAATGAGACATGGGATATTTAAATCCTGGCTTCATTAGCAATTTTGACGTGCCTAATTTACATCTCTCTGTCAATAGAGAGGTGTAGTCTCGATACTCCCTTAGAAGACATTTAGGGGTAAATTAGAGCTAAATAACAGCACAGAATACTGAGAACACTGTTAAATGTAAACAAACTTTATGGGACCATTGGAAAGTTGGCTACACTCATGATAAGTGAACATCTGGCTAACTAAAATCATGCTGGAGCATGTGTAACCCACACACTTAGTGTGGATACTGAGCAATGCAAGTGGAACCTAGACCACAGCAACAGTTAAGATCAAGAGACCTCTACAGCATGGGCTGTGAGCCAGTTGGCTGTTGACTCAGAGGGTAGAGGCTCTTATACTAAGCTTCAGAGATTCCCAGGTTCAAATCTGCCCGGTGGTGGTTACAAGCGGGAGCTTGTCCAGGATCTCAACTGGGTCCCTGAAGCTCGGGACATACTTTCTCATCTAGGGGAAGTATGTAACCCACACACAGTGGCTGTGTCTACACTCGTGGCTTCTTGTGCAAGTATGGCCATTCTTGCGCAAAAATCCGCAGAGTGTCCACGCTGCCTAACCACTCCTGTGAAAAAAAATTTACAGTATGGTGTGGTAAGAGAGGTCTTCTTGAGCAAGAGCTATGCTCTTTTTTAACAGGTGTAAGCCCTCTTGCGCAGGAGCTCTTACGCAAGAGAGCAGTGTGGATGCTCAGCAGGGATTTCTTGTGCAAGAAAGCCCTATGGCTAAAATGGCCATCAGAGCTTTCTTGCACAAGAGAGCGTCCACACTGCCATGGGCACTCTTGTGCAAAAGCACAGCTCGCACATGGCAATGTGGACGTTTTCTTGCACAAGACCCCTTGCGCATGATGTTCTTGTGCAAGAAGCCACCAGTGTAGACATAGCCCCTGTGTGGTTACTGAGTAAGGCAAGTGGTACCTAGACTACAGAAACAGTTAAGATCAAGAGACTTCTATAGCATGGGCTGGGATCCAGCTGGCTTTTAGCTCAGAGGGTAGAGGCTCCTATACTCCACTTCAGAGGTCCCAGGTTTCAATCCGCCTGGTGGTGGTGGTTACACATGCAGGCAAACACACCTCCCGTGGTCCTTCATGGTCTGCCATAGGGCCAATTCTGGCCACTCTGGGAAAGGCAGAGGTGGTGTGCAGTCTCGCTTCCCTCCCCTGGGCTCCAGCCAGCCAGGAGAAAGCAGAGGCGGCGTGCTGCCAGCCTCCTTCCCCTGTGCCCTGGCTAGCCAGGGGAAGCCTGTGGTTGATTCCTCCCTTCCTCCCGCAGGAGAGAGATCGGGGGCAGGGCTCGGGCGTGGGGGTGGGCGTGGGGGTGGGAGTGGAGCAGCCACCAGCTCCTCCCACAGCTCTCACCCTCCACACACACACATACACACACAGAAATTCCTATGTACGGGCCTACTACAGATTTTGCTGAACCATAGAGTGCCAGACTAGAGAGGTTTAACCTGTACATCAAGTTGAGGTGAATGTGCATGTGTAACCACCCCTCTAGTTCCTGGCCCACAGAGAGAATAAAGGACCTATTATTGTAGCCAGCTGTTGAATATCTCTTCATCTCACATGGTACAGACCTGTGCATTTGGAGCTAATGACTCAAGGTTCTAGACCTCAGAAGGGGAGGTAGGGAGTGGCTTATCTGAGGATTGGATGTGCTGCCTGCAGTTTGAATTCATTGCCATATATATATAGTGTATGAACACAAATTATTGATTTTAGAGAAACAGAACTTCTACTGGTTTTACAATTTAAAATAAGAATTAATAGCCCAGTAACATAATGTAGCTTTTATTATGAGATTCTTTTGCTTTATTCTTCTTCTTAGCCCAGTTCCTACTATTAGTTGGAGAAGAGCAGATGGTAAACAAATACCCAGGAAAGCCAGGAGACACAAATCGAGTGGCGTTCTCGAAATTCCTAACTTTCAGCAGGAAGATTCTGGTTTGTACGAATGTGTGGCTGAAAACGTGAGAGGAAAGAATGTGGCACGAGGACAGCTTACATTTTATGGTAAACAGCATGTCAACTTTCCTTTTTTTTTTCTTTATTGCAGCACAAGCAATATGTAGTAAACATTTTGTTAGGATGGCTTTGTTTTTTAATGTTTTTAAATTATTTTATTTTGCCAGTAGTTGTGCTCAAAGAGTGCAATTTGAAATAAAATAAAATCTTTCTGAGTAGGGCATATTGATCGTGACTAAGAAGTGGGGGGAAATGAAAACATGCATTGTGGAAAGGAGACGGGCATGGTAACACACAGAAAGCAATTGTAAAGCAATTTATTTGCTTTTCCCTACAAATAGCTGCAAACCTAACACTCCTATGAGGCATTCTGGTTGTTATGATTTGTGATTTATTATGAGAGCTATGTGCTGCCCTTCATTAATCATTGGTAATTGCTCTTAGCTGGTTAAGGGCAGGTTTTAGAAGGGGTTTTGGTAGAAACACTACACTGAAAACAGTTGGTGATTAACCATATCAGTGCCTGACCAATTCTTCCCTCTGAAACAACCATCTGTATCTCTTATTATTATAATCAAATCACAGGAATTTTTCTGAGCACAATGTAAATGTAAAATTTCAAGCGCATGAGCCTGCTATTAACCTTGTGTTAGTACCTCTAATCCTACCAGAAGTGTCTGTAGATATATGATCATCTGTTAGAAACTCAGCTCCATCATTCAAATTGTGTCAGGCTTTAGGAAATGAAATGAGCTTGCAGTTGCAAAATATAGAATCATAGAATCATAGGACTGGAAGGGACCTCGAGAGGTCATTGAGTCCAGCCCCCCACCCTCAAGGCAGGACCAAGCTCCGTCTACACCATCCCTGACAGATGTCTATCTAACCTGTTCTTAAATATCTCCAGAGAGGGAGATTCCACCACCTCCCTTGGCAATTTATTCCAATATTTGACCACCCTGACAGTTAGGAATTTTTTCCTAATGTCCAATCTAAACCTCCCTTGCTGCACTTTAAGGCCATTACTCCTTGTCCTGTCCTCAGAAACCAAGAGGAACAAATTTTCTCCTTCCTCCTTGTGACACCCTTTTAGATATTTGAAAACCGCTATCATGTTCCCCCTTAATCTTCTTTTTTCCAAACTAAACAAGCCCAGTTCATGAAGCCTGGCTTCATAGGTCATGTTCTCTAGACCTTTAATCATTCTTGTCGCTCTTCTCTGTACCCTTTCCAATTTCTCCACATCTTTCTTGAAATGTGGCGCCCAGAACTGGACACAGTACTCCAGCTGAGGCCTAACTAGTGCAGAGTGGAGCGGCAGAATGACTTCACAAGTTTTGCTTACAACACAGCTGTTGATACAACCTAGAATCATATTTGCTTTTTTTGCAACACGTCACACTGTTGACTCATATTCAACTTGTGAGTAGACTAAGTTACATTAGATTTACTAATTTTGGGAGTGAAGTGGAATTATGTTTTTGGGGGGGGGGGTTGTTTGTTTTTTTAAGTAAGAAAACACTGCTTAATAATGCTCATGGGTTTGGATTTATTTTCATTTTGTTTCTTTTTTGAAACCTTCAGAATACACGTGTGTGGGTATGTGAGTGAAAGTGCACACGTGCACACACACACACACAGGTGTCCTTTCTTTACACCCCCAACAGTCTTCAAAACTCTGTGTCATGTCTACACTATAGAGTTTTGTCAGAAAAACGGCCGTTTTTCCCACAAAACTTGCGGAACATCCACACTGCAATCACGTTCTTTTGCAAGAAGTTTTAGTGGAAGATCTCTTGCAAAAGAAGCCTGTAGTCTAGACATAGCCAGAGTTACCAATCAGTTTCTAGACACAGCCTTTTCTGGAGAATGTTGGTGTCTTCTACAGAGGGACTGCTTGCTCAAGAGTGATTCATCGGTCTCTCTCCTTCACTGGTACTAAGCATGGTTATTCTTTGTGTGACAAGCTCTATCAGCCATGGAGGCTGGATTGACCTCTAAACCAAATCTGTGTTCACCACCAGAACAATACAGCATGTCATTGCTGCACAGCTGTCATAACCTACATTAGAGTATAGTAAGTAAACATGATGAATTTGGTGACCTTAGTTCAATAAGAACTAATACCATAAGAACAGCTATACTGGGTCAGACCAAAGATCCATCTAGCCCAGTATCCTGTCTGCCGAGAGTAGCCAATACCAGAAGCCCCAGAGGGAGGGAACACAATAGGTAATCATCATGTGATAATCCCTCTCCTGTCATCCATTTCCAGACAAACAGAGGCAAGGGACACCATTCCTACCCATCCTGGCTAATAGTCATTGATGGATTCAATGAATCTATGTAACTCCTTTTTGAGCCCTGTTAAAGTCCTGGTCTTCACAACATTCTCTGGCAAGGAGTTCCACAGATTGAATGTGTGCTGTGTAAAGAAAAACTTCCTTTGTTTGTTTTAAACCTTCTGCCTATTAATTTCATTTGGGGACCCCTAGTTCTTATATTATGGGTACAAGTAAATAACTTTTCCCATGCTGGGAAGCTTGTTCTACCATTGTCTGTGCTCCTACCTTTTCTTTGAGTAAATAGAGGGTTTTGGTCTCCAGACCTGCTGATTTGTTTCCATTCACGAATGCTAATTCCGCTTTTTGTTTTAAACTTTTTTATCCTTGGTAATATCATTTTGAGGTGGGCATCCTGGGTGTCAGGTATAAAAGTAGGGGGGAAGGCATTGCCTTTCTAAACTGCCAAGTGTGGCCCCACCCACATTCTCCCCCTGCTTCAGCATGGCTCCTGGGCTGCCCTCGGGCTTCTGCCATACTGAGGCTGGGGCCATGTGCCACCCTCCCCATGCTCTGGAGTTGGGGAGGCTCACAAGCAGGGCCAGGGAGGGGGACTTGGAGACCTACCCCTGCAATGGGGATGACTTTCAAGGGGAAGGGGAACTGGAGCCCTGCCCTCTGGTGGTGGGGGGCTTGGCTCCTGAAGGGGCCAGGGCCTTGGGTGGAAGAGGCAGGGCTGGGGGGGGGGTTGCCTTCCCCAGCCTTAGGTTCACCCACCACCCATGGCTGGCATAATCTGACCAGTTTTCAAAGATAACATTTATTTGGCAGACATTCAATGTTGAAAATGTTCCGACCATTTTCGAAACTTAGACCCTGAAACTTCACCTTGAGTTTAATAGAAAGACTCAAAATTTCCTCATGAAAGTAACTTCACGTCACTATTGGTTGTTTTTAAAGGTTTTTCACATCAATAGTTCAATACGAGTAGCTAATACCGAGAAAAAGCATATTCCTTTAATCCTTTTTCTTTTTAAAGATGAGAAATACATCTTTATGGAACTATAACTAAGGTTGTTACCACTTTTCAGGTTGTTTTTAGTGGGTCAAAGGTTCACATCCTGAAAAGAGGAACACTCCAGAGTATTTGATATGGAAAATCAGACTTGTCACTTACTTGCAGTATTGCTCAGTGAAATGTTCTATTGCAATGCATGCCCTCAGAGATTAAAATCTGGTTCTAACAGTGTTACTCTTTTAAACTGAGTTATCTGCCTCTATGAATAGTGAAAAAAAGAAAATGAAATTCAAATTGGCCTGCTTGCTGTAGATAATCCAGGCATACCTCGTTTCCGAAGCACCAAAAGTGGTTGACAAAGTTGTCAGGAAAGGCTGGCTTTTGTTGTATTTATTTATTCTTTTGTGGATTTTCCCCCCCTCCGCTGGCATATCAGTGACACCACAGTTGTTTGGCATTCTCATTACATCAGGAAAGGATAATTAAACATGAAAGATGTAGCCTTCCATCAATTTCTCTGCTTTGAGACACTAAAATATGTTATGTTGCTTTCCAAAGGCATGTATTCCCATTATCCAGCTGTCCTATTTTATTATTAGAAAATGTACCAAATTGATATAATTATAGTAAGTACTTATATTTCTCAACCAAAAGCACATGACAAACCCTTTGCTTTCCTTGTGTGTGTGTCCGGGGGGGGGGGGGGGGGGGAGTGGGGGGATTGTTTTTTTTTTTTACTGTAAGATGCTATCATAACATACATGATACCATGTGTCTTATGTCTGTGATTAACTCTTAGGGTACGTCTAGACTACAGGCTTTTGTTGACAAAAGTTTTGTCGACAGATACTGTCGACAAAGCTTCTGTCAACAAAGAGCGTTTAGACTGCATCCAGTTCTGTCGACAAAGCAACCCGCTTTGTCGAAATGACAGTGTAGACGCAAAGGACAGTGCAAATGCAATAACTCCTTCTGTCGACAGAACTCTATCAACAAAAGGCGTTATTCCTCGTTGAATGAGGTTTACAGCTGTCGACAAAACTGCTGAGTTCTGTCGACATTATGTCGACAGAACTCAGTGGCAGTGTAGACGCAGGTATAGTTTTTTCGACAAAAGTCCACTTTTGTCGACAAGTCCCTGTAGTCTAGACACACCCTTAAATACTAGAAGCTTCAGGGGGCAGCCAAGTTAGTCTGTTACAGAAAAAAACAACAAATGGTCTGGTAGCACTTTATAGACTAACAAAACATGTAGATGGTATCATGAGCTTTCATGGGCACAGCCCACTTCTTCAGATGACTGGAGTTATGAGTAGGGGATATGAAAACTTGAAATAAATAGGAGAGGGGAAGGGGAGGGGAGAGAAAAAGAAAAAAGGAAGGCGTGTGTGAGACAGAGCATCATTAAGTATCTGGAGAATGGGTACTTAAACTAAAGCAGATAAAAATAAAAGTCAATAGATAGATTGCTAAGACAGGAAGGATACCACTCGGGGTATGTCTACACTACAAAGTTAGTTCGAACTAACAGACATTAGTTCGAACTAACTTTCATAGGCACTACACTAGCGCTCCGTTAGTTCGAACTTAATTCGAACTAACGGAGCGCTTAGTTCGAACTAGGTAATCCTCATTCCACGAGGATTAAGCCTAGTTCGAACTTACTAGTTCGAATTAAGGGCTGTGTAGACCCTTAATTCGAACTAGTGGGAGGCTAGCCCTCCCCAGCTTGCCCTGGTGGCCACTCTGGCCAACACCAGGGAAACTCTACTGCCCCCCTCCCGGCCCCGGACCCCTTAAAGGGGCACGGGCTGGCTATGGTGCCCGTGCCAGGTGCAAGCCTGCCAGCACCCAGCCAGCAGACCCTGCACCTGGCACGGATTGAGCCACCCACCCGATGCCCCCCAGCCCTCCCCCTCTTCCCGGGACCAGGCTGGCAGCTCCCGGGAGCTTGCCCGGGACCGCAAGAGGCGGGCACCCGCCTGGGCTAGTGCGGACATCGTGGACCTTGTCCACGATCTCCGCACTAGGCACAGGAAAGTGGCCATCTAGGGCAGGAGAGCTGCCAGCCTGGCCACCCAGGAGCAGGCGTGCATGAAAATCAAGGGGGTCCACTGAGACCCCTGACCCCTGAGCTTACATTGGCCGTCCTGGGTCAGACCAAAGGTCCATCTAGCCCAGTAGCCTGTCTGCCGACAGCGGCCAACCCTAGGGACCCTGGAGGGGATGGACCAAAGACAGTGACCAAGCCATTTGTCTCGTGCCATCCCTCTCCAGCCTTCCACAAACCTTGGGCAGGGATACCACTCCTACCCCCTGGCTAATAGCACTCCATGGACCCAACCTTCATGACTTGATCTCACATCCCTTTAAACTCTGTTCTAGTTCTAGCCTTCACAGCCTCCTGCAGCAAGGAGTTCCACAGGTTGACTCTTTGCTTTGTGAAGAACAACTTTCTGTTACTAGTTTGAAGCCTGCTACCCATTCCTTTCCTTTGGTGTCCTCTAGTCCTTCTTTATGGGAACTAATGAAGAACTTTTCTGTATGCACCCTCTCCACCCAACTCCTGCTTTTAGAGACCTCTATCCTGTCCCCCCTCCGTCTCCTCTTTTCTAAGCTGAAAAGTCCCAGTCTCTTTAGCCTCTCTTCATATGGGACCTGTTCCCAACCCCTGATCATTGTAGTTGCCCTACCCTCTCCCACCCTCTCTCTTCCCCTCTCCCACCTCCTTTTCCCAGTCTCCCCCAGTTTTGTTCAATAAAGACAGATTCAATTTTTGAACACAATTGTCCTTTATTTTGTACATCAAGAAAAGGGGCTAGGGAAGGGTAAGTGGAAGGAGGTGAGGGAGGAATGGGGTATGAGCCCCCGATGGGGAGGACTGGGCTGGCTCTGCGGGCTTCTGGGTGTGGAAGCTCTCCTGCAGCCCCCCAATTGCCCCCTCTCCCCAGATGGCAGCCTGCGGCAAGTGCAGCCGGGCTGATGGCCGAGTGCTGTGATGTGCCCAGTGTGGGTACTCAGGGCACTCCAAGCCAGGACTGCTTTGCAAGCGGGGCACCCCTGAGAACTGTCTGTCCGGGGTGGGGGTCGGGACCCTTTAAGCGCAGCCCTCGGCTAGCCCGAGACAGCATCTCCACGCTCTAAGTCCTCCTCTGATGCCCTGCCGGCACTGCTTCCGGCCATCCTTAAGCCTGGTTCAGGGTCCACTTAATGTGGACATGCTAGTTTGAATTAGCAAAACACTATTTCGAACTAGTTTTTAGTTCTAGACGCGTTAGTTCGAATTAGCTTAGTTCAAATTAACTAATTCGAACTAAGTTAGTTCGAATTAGCGCTGTAGTGTAGACGTACCCTCAGAGAGCTGTTAGCAGCTTCAGTTGTTATTAAGTAGGTAGAGTCCCCACCAGCCCATATCACAATTGAGTCCATTAGCATGTGAATTGAATTTGTGGATAAACTGTGATTCCAGTCCTTCCCTATGTATCTGACTTGTGGAGCTGATCTGTGACAAGACAGCCACCTGCAGGTCTGTTAAACTGTGGTTAGGCAAGCAGAAATGTTCACCAACAGGCTTCTGTATGTTCCCTTTACGTATGTCCGATTTGTGTCCATTGATTCTTTCCTGCAGAGACCGTCCAGTTTGTCCAATATATAGCAGTGGGGCACTGCTGGCATTTGATGGCATAGATCAAATTACTAGATGTGCAGTCAAATGACCCTTTGATTTTGTGACTTATGTTTGCTCCAGTGATGAATTCGTCAGTGCAGATATGTGGGCAGTGTTGACATCCTTTTTGGTTTCAGGGCTGGGTCCCTGGAGGCTTATGATGTGGTTGTGTGTCATGGTTATCAGAAAGAATACGTTTCAGGTTAGGGGGTTGTCTGTAAGCAGGAATAGGTTTTTCTCCTAAGGCCTCTGAGAGCAAGGGATCATTTTCCAAGATAGGGTTGTAGATTGTATATATGCATTGGAGGGGTCTGAGTTGTGGAATGTAGGTAACAACAAGAGGAGTTCTGTTATTTTCTCTTTTGGGTCTGTCTTGAAGTAGTTCATGTCTGGGTATTTTTTTTTGGCTCTGTCCATTTGTTTTTTCACTTCCCCAGGTGGGTATTTAAGTTTTAGGAATGCTCTGTAAAGATCCTGTGAATACTAGTGAATAAAGTTCTCTTTTTTAGCCCTTATACAGGCAGTCCCCAGGTTACGTACAAGATAGGGACTGTAGGTTTGTTCTTAAGTTGAATTTGTATGTAAGTCGGAACTGGTACATATTGTAGGGGAAACTCTAGCCAAACATTTCTCCAGAGCTCAGTTTTATTCTCCCACACCTCACTTCCCTCAGTCCTTTATTCTCAAGCTGAGGTGTCTGCTGAGAAAAGCCGCTCCGCGTCTCCCTGGTCTGCTGAGGGTGGGTGCTAGCTTTGCGTCTCCCTGGTCTGCTGGGGGGAAGCAGCTAGTGCAGGGTTGCCTCACCCCGTTTGTAAGTAGGGATCTGATGTAAGTCGGATCCATGTAACCCGGGGACTGCCTGTATATTGCTTAGCCATACACAAGTTTAATAGTCACCGGTATGCTGTTCAGTATACCTGGCTTTGCAATCTGCTCTCTATTGAGCTGGAAAAAATGTGCTTTCCTAGCAAGATGCAGTTTGCACCTCTCTGGCTGAAGATTTGCAAATTCCCCCTGCAATGCAGTGCACCTTCACACTTGAACCTATTGCTACATCCAGGGCTCCCAGATGGTAGGAATGCATTATTGCCTTATCACTGGACTCGCTCCTGGGCTTCTAGCTATGGCTTTTTCATTGAACTGATTGAACTTGGAAGTGAGGGTCCTCAGAAGTCAGAGCAACATGTTTTGATCCAAAGTATTTTTGAAGTATTCATTTTAACTTGAACTCTATTTTTAATCTAACCACTCCTAAATTTTAAACTTGATAACCTTACATGAAGCAGAGATTTATCTCTTACGCGGAGTTGTAAATCCAACCTTTGTAGGGTTTTCCAAGGTGACTTTTTTGAGCTAATTCTAAGAGGAAGCTGCTTTTCTTCTCACAAAGCCAGCATCAAGATCATTTTTTATTTATTATTATTTATTATTTGGCATGGCTACTGGGAGCTATGCTCATGAACCGGATCACGTAAATTAAAAGGCAGTTTATCTCTCAAAGAGCTTATATCATAAGTATAAAACAGGAGACAGCAAGTGGACTCAAATGGTCTGAGAACACAAAAATAATGGTGATACCTTTTCGACTACTGTGGTTAAAAATGGGAAAATGGCCAAGTTACAATTAGGCTATAATTCTGCTGAAATCAGTGAGGCTGATTCTCTACTATCCTGTACCCATGGAAAGCAAAATGATACCACATCATAATATTTTATACTCACATTGCATTTTTTTAGTAGAACTGTAAAGATCTTGAGCTGAGCATAATTTTTTAGCTGAAACTGTTTTCAGCCAAAAAAAATGCTATTAATTGACACTAAAACATGCCCATGTTTGTGCCAGTTTTGACAAATAGTGTCAAAAAACAAAAAAAATCAATGTTTTGTTTTAACTTTTCTTAAATGAAATGTTTCACATTTTTGATACAAAATGATTTTTTGTTTTAGAATTTCCTTCTATATTATTTTTTAAAGTTAAAATCTGCTTGAAAATAAAATATTTTTCCATTTTTCTATTTACTAAAGATTTCAGTGTGAGGTTGAGCCAAAACATTTTTTTTTAATTTTTAGAACATAAGAATGGCCATACTGGGTCAGACCAAAGATCCATCTAGCCCAGTATCCTGTCTTCCAATGCCAATGCTAGCTGTCGCAGAGGAAATGAACAGAACAGGTAATCATCATGTGATCCCTCTCCTGTCATTCATTTCCAGCCTCTGACAAACAGAGTCTAGGGACACCATTCCTATCCATCCTGGCTAATAGCTATTGATGGACCTAACCTCCATGAATTAATCTAGCTCCTTTTTAAACCCTGTTAAAGTCCTAGTCTTTACAACATCCTCTGGCAAAGGGTTCCACAAGATGACTCTGCACTGCATAAAGAAAAACTTCCTTTTGTTTGTTTTAAACCTGCTACCTATAGAATTTTTAATGTTTTGAATTTTTAAAATCAGTTGTTAGCACAGCTCTGTCAATGACAAAAGTCTTAAGTATATTGCACTAATGCTATTATCTTTGGTGGAGAAAGACAATAGTACTGACTTTATATAATTGGACTTCCATAAGACTTCTGATTTGGTATTGCATGACACTTTGATTAAAATTAAAAACCCAAGAACAGTACAACATGAGCATGCTACATTTAAAGGGATTTAAAAACTTGTTAACTGAATCATCATTGGACAGTGTCTAGTTGGATCATGCTAAGAATGGTTCTTGGCCATATGCTGTTTTAGATTTTTATCAGTGACCTAGAAGACAACATAAACTCATTACAGAAATTTTGCAGATGACACAGATATTGGGGGTATGGTTAATAATCAATAAAACAGGTCACTGAGATGCAATATTTTGGATTACCACAATGATTTGCATTGCCTGGTCAGTGAAGTATAATATGTATTTCAGTAGCCCAGAAAAACTATTCATAGAATCATCGGGCTGGAAATTGGCCTGGAGAGGTTAGCCCATCCAGTTCCCCATGCCGAGGCAGGAACAAGTAAATATATATTGTCCCTGATAGGAGTTTGTCTAACATGTTCTTAAAACTTTCTGATGACAAGGATTCCATTTCCATAACCAGCCTTAGTGACCTATTCCAGTACTTAACTGTCCTTGTAATTAGAACATTTTACCTAAATATCTAACTTAAATATCTATTGCTGCAGATTAAGCCGAAAGTATTTCTTGTGCTATGGTCAGTGGACATGGAGAATAATCCCCATGTGTTTGATACGACACTCCTATTAATACATGGCAGTTTGATATTTCTCATTTTTGCAGCTGCATTACATTGTTGGCTCATATTCAAGTTGTGATCCACTATAATCCCCAGATCTTTTTCTGAAGTACTCCCATTAGCGAATTATTATCCATTTTGTATTTCTGACCAATTCTCAATGTTATCAAGGTCATTTTTTAATTCTAATCCTGTCCTTCAAAACACATGTTATCCCTCCTGCTTGGTGCCATCCACATATTTTGTGAGTATAACCTTTATTTTGTTACCCAGGTTATTAATGAATATATTAAATAATACAGCACCATGAGGGAACCCACTAAATACAACCTCCTAGTTTGGCAGTGAGCTATTGTTGGATTGTGAGGGACCCGAGGCAGGGTGGTGACTGCCCTTTATTACCTTTATCCTAGAATCATAGAATCCATAGATCATCCTTGAGAGATCATCAAGTCCAGTCCCCTGCCCTCACGGCAGGACCAACCACCATCTAGATCATCTCTGATAGATGTCTATCTATCCTGCTCTTAAATATCTCCAAGGATGGAGATTCTACAATCTCCCTAGGCAATTTATTCCAGTATTTAAAATGACAGTTCGGAAATTTTTCCTACTGTCCAACCTAAACCTCCCTTGCTGCAGTTTAAGACCATTGCTTCTTGTCCTATCATCAGAGGCCAAGGAGGACAATTTTCCCTCTCCTTTCTGTGACACCCTTTTAGATACCTGAAAACTCCTATCACGTCCCCTCTCAGTCTTCTCTTTTCCAAACTTCTCTTTCCCAAATCCTTCAGCCTTGCCTCATAGCTTGTGTTTTCTAGAGCTTCCGTGTTTCATTTTTGTTGCTCTTCTCTGGACCTTCTCCAATTTCTCCACATCTTTCTTGAAATGTGGTACCCAGAACTGGGTACTATACTCCAATTGAGGCCTAATCGGTGCAGAGCAGAGCAGAAGAATGACTTTTCATGTCTTGCTCACATCACTTCTGTTAATTCATCCCAGAATCATTATGCCCTCATATGGGAGCACTGGGAGGCTTGGGGGATGTATGTGACTCAGCTCTTATGAGCATAAAATGTATGCACTCCTACAATGGAGTCCACCTTGATGATATCATGAACAAACCTTGTTAGATAGGAAACTGTTTTTAAAGATTTTCTCAAAGAACTGGCACATGAAAGCCATGATTCTACAAACACTTACGCATATCCGTAAGCCCATGTATAGCCCCATTAGCTTCAATAAGAATAAAGTTAATTTAAATCCTTGCAAGCTGTGGGCTGAATGTGCAAGACAGATAAAGGAAGTATTAGGTCATGTTTACATTTGAGACCTCACAGCTGTGCCATTGCCCCCCAACTTGCTCCACCTTTGGAAGATCTCCCATGTTAGCTACTCTCCTGTTGACATAATTAAATCATCACCAATGAGTGAAAAAAGTGTCTCCTGCTGACTCAGTGCTGTCCACACCAGTGCTTCTGTAGGCATAACATATGTCACTCAAAGAGGTCTTTTTTCACACCCTGGGGGACATAAGTTATACCAACAAAAGTGCTAGTGTAGATGTGGCCTTACCATTCTAGTTATACAGATGGGGACTGGAAGAACAGAAAGATTAATTGACTTGCCCGGTGTTCAGAAAGTTGGTAGTAAAAATGGGAATTGACCCCAGATCTCCTAAGTGCCAGTATAGTCCCTTAATCCCAAGACCACCCTTCCTTTCGGAGTTCCTTAACACTGCTGCCAAACTTGCTGGTGTAGTGCAGGTCTGAATTTTGGAAACTTTAAAAAGAACACATAAAGTATTCAAATGACTAAACAAATTAGGGTACTACTAAGAAGTAATAATGGAAAAGTTCCAATAGATAATACTTTCTATAATCTCATTTATTTCTATGTAGTATCTATTTCTATAGTACATGAGCACACCAAACAAATCTTTAAACAAGAAAACCTGATGAGGCTGAAGAAACATTCAAAGAGCTGCTTAGTTTATATCTCCCTTGAGATAATGTTCCATACAGAGCACTTCACTGTTGAAAAGGATGGGGGGAAACATTAAGGTAGTAGGCATTATGATTTCTAAAAATGGCAGGATAGAGAAAGTACAACAGTCTTTTGTCATGAATTGTATCGATTTACAACATTTGGTAATAAAAACTTAATTGGAATGGCCCTTTATTCAGAGTCAATGGCCTTCCAATTCAGTCTCTAATCCTGCAAAAAAAAATGTTAGTCCTTATCTTTACATACATGAGCAGTCCTGTGCTACTGTAATCAGGCCCCATTTTCATTTATGCTAAAGCAGTGTTTCCTAAACTTTTTAAAACTGAGGAACTCCGAACAATTTTTTTTTTAATGGGAAACAGCAAGGATTTTTCTGTTGAGCAAAAAAACCCCCCACATGTGACCAGGCCCCAGGGAAAATTTGTCGAGCAAAACAAAAAAAACCCACCAAACCAGGAAGGAGAGTAAAGGAGGGTCTTGAGGCAGGGTGTCTGGCCAGGAGAGAGGGTAGAGAAGGGAACTCGGGGCAAGGAGGGTGCAGGAGGGGACTTGGGGCAGGGTGTCAGAGCAAAGTCAGAGAATGTGGGGTCTTGGCACGGGGAGGGGTGTGAGGGGGGGTTGGGTGAGGGGTCTGGGCATGAGGGGGGATGTTTACCTGGCTTGGCACCCTGCTGCAGCAGGGAAAGCCTCCGGGGAGCATGATCTTGTTCCTCGGGGTGGTGAGGGGAGAGCTCAGTTCCCACCCATGCAGCAGGGAACCAAGCGTAGCTGCAGCACCAGGCCAGGCTTCCCACTGGCAAGGTGGGGGGAGGAAGAATAGAAACCCTGACTGTCCCCTCCAGATTAAACTCTGCCACTTCCCCAGCAGGGGGCATGCAGAGCCCAAGTGCACCCCGAGGGAGGGGGGGCAGCAGAGCCTGAGCCGGGTTCCCCACAGGGAGCAGTTTTAAAATGCCGAGGTCCAGGAGCGGCTCCTCAGCTCCGGCCACCCCTCCCCCACCCAGCAGCAGTGACCGCTGTAAAAGCTGCCGCCTGCACACGTGAAGGAGGAGGAGGCTGCACAGCAGCGGAGGCCCCGTGGGACAGGGGCTGTCCTGTGGGCTGAGGGGGAAAGAGGGTAGCTGCAGCGGGAGCTGTCTACGGGCTCTGCAGGGGGTGGGGGAGCAGAATTTTGTCAGTTTTCTCCACGGCACACTAGAGTACCGCGGAACACAGTTTAAGAAACGCTGTGCTAAAGCTTCTTTATCACATTCTGGAAGCGTAAAGCAACCTGAAATGTAAATGATACCGGATTCCAGATCTCTTCTGCGCTGCCAGATAGGTGCAGAGGGGTTCTGGTGTATCAAGCACAGTAAGGCTTTGTAGAGCTGGGCTTGAAATCATAGGCTATTGTTTTCAGTTCAAAATGACCAGCGGTGAAAGAACAGTACTGTTAGGCTAAAATACAAGAATATCAATTTGATATTTAGTATAGTTCATTACAGGTTGGACCTCCCTTGTCCAACACCCCTGACCTGTCCTGAATGAGGGAATTTGCCAGATCAGGAGAAGTCCCCTATCACTGACCTCCTAGGACATTCCTCCTCCCAGCAGCTGTCTTCGCTCCAGCCTGCCACTGAGCTCCAGCCTGCAGAGCTTGGACCTGGGCTCCGACCCATTGGGGCTCCCCAAGGATGGAGCTCCCCAGCTGCTGCAGCTCCGCTTCTGCCCCACACGACTGGGAATCCCCACAGATGGGGCTTGCCAGCTGCCCAGCTATTGCTGCTCTCCGATGAGGATCCCGGGGAATGGGGCTTGTCGGCTGCCCCACTTCTGCTGGCTGCCCCATTACTGTCCCACTTAGCCAGGGCTCCCAAGTGAGTGCGCTTGCTGGTTTCACTGGCCAGGACTCCCTTGGGTGGGGCTCCTAGCCAGTTCGTACTCCTGGGCACTGGGGCTTTCTGGTCCAGCAACATTCTGTGGTCCTACTGGACCACAGATGTTGCTGGATGAGGGATCCTAGATTTCAGAGGTTCAACCTGTATTGAAAAACAAGATTTGGAATGATGATCATACGACCTTCCAACTTCCCTCAGTCTTTTGCATTATATGCAGTCAGATGTATCAGTGAATGCACAGCAAAAACTTCAAGCACTGGGGCCCTCTGCTTCCCTTTATAAAAATACATGGAATCTGGAATACATGGGTGATGGTTCACCCTTCCCCCCTTGCTTTATGAAATGGATTTATGGAAAGAAAGATACATAACTCAAAGGGCTGGCTGGACACACTCGAGGAGGGTGAACCAGAGACCCCAGGTGAGGGACAGCTCTGGTTTGGGAAAAGAAACAGTTTTAGGGTGAGTTTACAATAAATTTGTGCTGAGAATTTTAGAGTTAGAATTAGCTAAGCCTTTTTGTTGCTTTTGATTTGTAATCTACTTTGCTCTGCCTGTTCTCGCTTAAATCCTACTGCCTGTACTTAATAAAATCACTTTTATTTTCTATTAAGCCCAGTGTAAATAGTTATTACCTGGGAGAGCAATCAGTGTGTGCATTACCCCTTTCATGGCTAAAGGGGGCTTGCCCAAATAATTCATTTGAGGGTTTTGATCCCATTTGGGGAGTGGTATCCCAGGAAGCTGGGCCCAAAACAGCACTCTCCTTGGACCTGAAGAGGTTCAGTATCTGTACTGCTTCTCAGAGAGGGAGAAGAGATTTTGGCTCAGGACCTTGGCTGAGAAGCTCCAAGGAGCAGGAAGGTGGGTGGCAGTGGTCATGTGAGCACTCCAGAAGGCACCCCCAAGAAGTCTTCTCTGACCTCACCCCATCACAATATGACTGTCATTACAAAAGGAAAAAAGAAAAAAAGAGAAAGTATGTAATTGTACAAAATATTTAATGAAACAGGAAATAGGCTGGTATAACTAGGATACACTATGTCAAATGAGATGCACTATAGAAAAATATAGGTTGAACCTCTCTAGTCTGGAAATATCTGGTCTGACATGATTTCAGTTAGCTAGATGTCCACTTATCATGGATATGGCCAAGTTTCCCATGGTTCTGTTTCTACAAAACGAGGGGAGGAGAGGGAGCAGAGCCATCTGGGGAGACACTTGGCGACCCTTTTGAAATGTAATGGCGACCCATATTTGGATCCTGACCCATAAGTTGGGAAACCCTGATCTAGACAGTGCTTGGCCTTGCTGTGAGGGCAGGTGACTGGACTCAATGACCTCTCGAGGTGCATTAGAAAGACCAATTTAAATAGTATGTTTTGTTAATTCTTTAAGTTCTTCCTCTCCTACTTCTGCTATATTATGATATTGGCCAAAGGATTTTGCGCGTGCTGTACAAACAGAGAAGAGACAGTCCCATGCCTAAATGAGTTACTTTCTCCAGAAGCAAACAGATGAAAGCTAGGTGTTGAGGATACAGCAATCAAGCAAATGAACCTGCTGAAGTTGCTTTTTTAGGGAAGATAGAGAAAAGGAAACAGCTTGTTACCTGCCTCCACTTGGTCACCACAAATGTTAACAGATTAAGGATGTTTGAATTCACGAGACTATTTTCTTCTTTGTCCCAGTCTAATATGTGTGCTTAAATGTTACTAATAGGATACAAACATCATCTATTATGTAAATGCTTTAGAATAAAAAAATGGTTGAATTATTTTGTTCAGCAGTTTTGGTTAGTACTTACATTTGGCTCTCTGGTCCGATTCCCAGGTTACTTTCAGTCTCTCCATAAAGGATAGCTATAAGAATAGGCAATCTTCTAGGCCTTCAACAGAATATCTGCGGTTAATGATGAATTGCACAGCTTGTCCCAGACCTTCTGCTGCTATAAATTGGCTTAGCTCCACTGAAGTCTATTATACATCAATTGTGAATCTAACAATATGTGTATTAATTGCTCTTTTGCTTCAGACACATCTTTGCTAGTCTTATCCAGTCAACCATTTTTTTTGTATTTTTCCTGCTTTTTTTTCCTTTCTCTCATAAATGTGGCATATGCCAATTTCTTGTGATGTTAATATTATTAATAAATTAGCCTCCATGCTACTTCCATGATTTCAGGAGTTCTTCAGGGGACTGAAGAAGCTCTACCAACAAAGAAGCAGCTTTTTCAGTGTAGCTTCCCTTAAACTGGCAGCTTGCTGCCATGTCAATCACAAATCATACTTCATCGCACCCCTGACCTACATAGTTATGATGTCAAAAGTTTGTAGGACACACTTGGCCTAGTGCCCTTATTCTGGTTTTTTAATTAGTCTGCTTGAAGTTTTGTATCAATTTACTGCTCCTTTATATGATCCCCAATGGGAGGACATCAACATTTCATTATATTATGTCAGCTGGTGTTGGTGGCTCAAACACACCTACTTCATGAACTACCTCGTTGTATTACTTACAACTAAGTTAGGAGGATGTCTTGCATTCTCTAGAACAAATGCTTCTATAGAGAGTTTGACCTAATTAGGAATGTCTCCCAAAGAGAAGCACAGAACTGCATTCCTCTGAAACAATAGGCCCTGCTGTTGTCACTGAGATTTATTGTTGACCTACTAAGCTTTCACTGTAGCTGTCTACATCATAAATAGCTTTAGGATAAAAAGCTTAACAAGTTCACATAACTAGAATGGATGAACACGGATGATATGGTTCAAGTCTATGGCTCACAGGTGCTGCACAAAGGATGGAAATGAATAGCTTCACTTGCTACTTGGATCATTTCCAGCATCAGAAGTTTGAGTCTCGATGCAAGTACTTGCATTAGGATGTATGATTTTGTACCCTGAACAAAATAAAGGCTGGAGCATTTTAAAAGAAGGGGTCTGATTACTCCTTCCAGTTCATGAACACAGGCTCAGTCCTTTAGTCCGGGACTGGACAGGCAAAAAGCTGCCCTTTGCCTGGGTGAAATCTTACCTTATTCAAAAAGTGTAAGATTAATAGCTACAAAAGGAAAAATTTAGCAAGATTTAAAATGTCACCTATTATAGAATGAGCTTTTATCATTCACTGGAGACATTTATAAGTGCCATTCCAACATAAGTAATAATACCATATAGCGCACTGTGCAGATTATGTAGATTTTCTTCATCTAAGAGGTGCTTTTGATTACTTTGTCCATTTTTTAAAAAGAGCAACTAACTTAGGTTAGCAGCTGTGAAATGAAGAAAAGAAAAAGGAGGATTTATAGAGCACCTTTCGTAACGACAAGTATCCTAAGGCTTTCTGCAAAGTTATGAGGTAGATGCTAATAGTAACCATGTAGACAAATTGTGAACTGTAACTTGGAAATAGCATTGATTCTTGGCACTTGTTGCATCGAGAGGAGGAAAACTTAAAAGTTGAAGTAAGTAAAGCCAGTACTTTAAAAACTACTATATTAAGGTCCTTATCCTCTGAACCTTATTGATGTGAGATGCCTTTTTCTACATGTGTATCCCTTATTCACATGAGTAGCTGGAATTCATGACCTCATGTCTTATTCAATACAGTGCGGGACAGTTGCCACCAATCTTACTATGTTTCACAGCCTTCCCATTTTATATCTCTTGAGATACAAGCCTAAAGTAATACAGCAGGGAAGTTGTCCACCTCTCCATTTGTCATTGTGAGGTCTATTTAATTTCTACAGTCACATCATTTCACCATATTAAGTTTGCTTTTCTGCTTTTCTAAGTTCCATTGAGTATTTCTGTGGTGTATTTAAGATTCTATGCAAATTTCTGTTAATTTTTTGCATTAGTTTGTTGTTTACAGATGCAGCGGAATGGGAAATATTCAATGTAGCTCATGTAGAATTAGGTACATGTGGATCATGAACAACAATGCCAATTAAGACTTATTCCCCAGACAGAACATTAAAAAAGTATCCCAACTCTTTGAGATTTCTTAGGTATATCAGCAGGAACATATAATGACAGATATGGCAGTATTTAAAGTATAGTGAGGTCAACTTTCCATTCAACTTCACATTTGGTGGTTGTTACAAAGTTTGATTTTTTTTTTACCTATTCTTTCAAAATTTTCTCTGATCCCTCATCTCAGTCTAAAAGGGATTTATAAAGCTGTTGGCTTTGTTTGAGAAATTTTAATTATTTTATCTGATTATAGAAGGAAGGTATTGAAAAGTATTATCCAGGTTCTGAGAGACCTCTGCTGGTAATATTTTTTTTAAAAAAATCCTTTCAGGTGTGTGTTTGTTATTTTAAAATAGGACAAATCTACCTTTAAGATAAACCTGAAACACAACTAATTTTAGTACACCCTGAAACTCCAAATGAGTTTTTTTGAAACATTCACTGGAGTTTTGTGCAGTACACTCGAGGCAAATCCATGCCAATGTGAATTTGTTTAGGATAACATGAACTGAGTGGTTTTTCCAGGTTTCCAGCAAAACTTGAGAGTTACAGCTCTAGAAATTATTCTCTCAGTTTTGAGTATGAATAATCTCAGCGTGTGAAAACCTACCTGACACAAAACTTTAAAAAGTTATACAGATACCTACAAACAACAAATGACAGTTTTCACATGATATCTCTTTAGAAGTTTAAGTATGTGAAGCCAGTACTCTAAAAGCTACTGTATTAAGGTCCTTATCCTCTGAACCCTTATTGACGTGAGATACCTTTTTCTAAATGTGTATCCTTTATTCACATGTGTAGTCCAGGTTTTGCAGGATCAGACCCTGATAGGCCAAGATGGTGTTAAGAGCTGAAATTAGATCTGAATACAAACTATCCAAAATGTGAGTTTAGGCCCATTACAGAGAAATAAATGAATACAGTGCTTGAATCTGGATGTTAACACTCCCAAATCTTAAAGCTTTGGATTGAAAGCCCAGTTCTATTGAGCTATTTAGGCCCAGTTCATGAAAATATTCTTATTCAGGAAAGTTTTAACTTCAAGCACCATTTATTTTAATGTCATTACTCATGTACTGAAGTATTTCATTTCTGAAGATGCAATTTTTTGTTAAAACGTATTAAAAATAAAATTTTAGAAACTAGGTTATGATCCTGTTCCCATTGTCTTCAAAAGCAGAATTGGACTCCTTGGGGGGGGGGGGGGGGGGAATCTCCACAAAGAATCCAGTGGTATAAAACATATGATTTTTTTTTTCAAGAAAAATATTCAGGAGTTGCTGGCATCTGGAAAATAGACTCTTGTTTACAAACATGTGGGTTCATTCATTACTTTCTGCATTCCAGCACCACCCAACTGGATTCAGAAAATAAGTGATGCTCACCTAGCTATAGAGGAAAGCATCTTTTGGGAATGTAAAGCAAATGGAAGACCGAAGCCTTCATACAGCTGGCTAAAGGATGGCGAATCACTGATGCCTCAGGTAAGATTATTGCTGAAATCTGTGCCCTTGTTCTTTGGATGCAATGGTGGTTTGCAGAATGTTCTATAAAGATTCTGCTGATTTGGCAGCTTTTTAAGGACTGCATAGTTCACTGCCTTTAAATAGAAGTGCAAACTGTGATGGCACCTTAAAATTCAAGTCATAGCATCTTTTCTATCCTCTTGGGTGAGTGCCATTGCATGACATTGAGTTCCTGTATTACAAAAAAATAGTCCATTGCTTTCTGTAGGTGGATAAGGAAGGCTTCAGGACAAGTTTCTAAGAGATTTGTATTAGAGCAAACAGGGTGCATGAAACAACCATATTCATAACTTTCTGTAGCTCTTTGAAATGAGTGATTCATAATGCTATTGTGCTGGTTGAGAGGCCCCAGTAAAATCAGGCAAATGGTTGAATGGTACCATGTGGCTTTCCTATATAATGTTGTTTTCATTTGATAGTTTTCAGATGAACTTCAGATGTTAATGAAACTTTGGCATTTCCAAGAGTCTCTGAGCAATAAACCAAATTCCCCTTGTTCAGATTTGCTCCTGTACAGGCAGCTAGAGACCTGGGTTATCTTTAGCTGTGCCTGAAAAAAATGCCTACAGATTAGAAGTGGGGGGATTAAGCTCGCTTACCGCCCACACCCCCAACTCTTTCTCTCATTAGAGGGCAACTTTGAATCCCATGATTATCTCAATTATACAGCATAACTAAAGCAAATTATGAAAGCGTTATCAGTGCAGCCTTCATTTTTCTCCCTCTACTTAATGTGAAGAACATAGTTGCCTAGATTTGATCAAACCCTAATAAAGATTGCACAAACATTAAATTGCCACCCTGCAGCCAACTAGAAAGCAAATAGCTCTTTATAGTACTTATTTTTTAAAAAAATGGTAGAACTCCCAGGAGGAGGGAACATTTTGCTGTACTTATTAAAATTGATAACATGAGTTCCATATCCTTAGGCTGACAAATGATACCATGGTCTTTTGTTCCACACGCTAATTTTACTTCATGCTGGTCACTAGCAGATGGTCTTGTTCTTAAATCACGTTAGTGGCAGAAATAAAGTAAAGGATCATTAAATTATTAACATCTACATTTTTCCCTGGTAAACTGCAGCTGATTTTAAATGTTTCTTTCTGCAACACCTAAAATGATTATTATTCCTATTACACTTCAGAGGGATACACGCTAATAACTCAACTGTTTTAAATGCTCTCAAGAATGTATTTGACCATCATGATACACTACCTTAAAACAGAAGTGCATTTTTAGATTCCAGTTAATCTCTTTGAAAGGGATATTAATCTGAATGGTTTAGGTATTAAATCAATGAGAACTCAAGGGAGAGTCCTCCAATTTAAATTGCATTTACCAACTACGATATTGGTTTTTCCATTTAACGTCGAACCTGATATAAATTTAGTTGACAGACAAATAGATTGTAGCATGTAAATTGTTCATATTTCTTTTTTTTCTTGTCCCCTGTGATATAATATATGACCCAGCTGCTGTAACATATAAATTCTAAGGTGGGCTTTCCTTATTTATTTTGCTGTTCTACAGGACAGAATTCAGATAGAACACGGAGCACTTACAATAACAAATGTGAATCTGTCAGATGCAGGCATGTATCAGTGTGTAGCGGAAAACAGGCACGGAGTCATTTTTACCAGTGCGGAGTTGAGTGTAATTGGTGAGTTTGCTTTCCTAAAAACTGAACATTTCTTGTAACTTATACCGGTTTTACTAAGCTTAAATGTTTCAGCCAAGAATACATCAGTATTTCTCTGATGCCAAGGAAACGATTGTAATAAAAACTGAGGCAGAAAGAGGTACATGGAATAAAGAATTTCCACATCACTCCATCTTGTTATTAATACAGGTACCTGAGCATGAAAAGTTGGTGGCATACCACACATCTCTTGGTGTTTAGAAGCTCCTATATCAGACTTTTAATAAAGCATTGGGAACCAGTGATAGTGCAGTTGGGACCTGATCCAAAACATGTTGAACTCAGTAAATCTGTCTATGGAATACAGAGCTGGAATTGAATCCTCTGTAGGAAATATTACAAAACTTTTCTCTTTGACTTGCCTTTTCACCCTACGAACGGCACTCACAACACCAGCACCCTCTTCCACTCCTAAATGCCTAGAAGACTTGTACTCTAAAAGAGTTTTGACCTCACAAAAAGGGAGGTGCCAGAGACTCCCTGCTGTTCAAAGGGACTTCATTATTGCTCATGACTTGACGTGGAAAGCAGTATAAAACCCCAAGGCAAAAAGAGTTTGACTTCTGGGGTCATGCCCATGTTATAGATCCATATTAGTGAGTATAATGACAGCTGTAAATTATAATAATATTGCTGTTCTTCCTATCTATCTGCTTACAGTGAACTTGTTCAATGGCTATATTACAAGAGGGTTCCACTGTATGCATTTTTCTTTTGCAGCTGTCTACTCTGAGTATGTGCTGAGCAGCTCATTTGTCAAGTGTGTGTCAATCAATACATGGGATTTAAAAAGTGTTATGCACTCTGAGGCCCATTCTTCAAGTAAACACATGGGTCAGATCTATTGGCCTCGGTTACACTGGAGTATGTTAAGAGTGACTCACTGAAGTGAAGTTACACCTGGTAAAATTGGCGTAAGCAAGAGGAAAATCAGGGTCAATTTGTATAGCAGTAGACCAGTGGCTTTCAAACTATAGGTTATGACCCCATACTGGGTCATGAAATGTCAGGCACTGGGTCTTGTTGCTGCAGGGGGATCTGGTGACTAGCAGTTGGCTAAGGCAGCTACCTGCCTGTCCTGCCACCGCAGACTGCACTGTGCCCTGGAAGAGGCCGGCAGCAGGCCCGGGTCCTAGGTGGGGGAGGAGAGTGTGCACAGGGTTCTGCGTACTGCCTCTGCCCCGAGCATTAGCTCCGCACTCCCATTGGCTGGGAACCTGTTGCTGGCTGCTTCTGGGTGCAACATAGTCTGCAATGCCAGGAGGGGCAGGAAGCTTGCTTTAGCATCCCCTCTGCACTGCTGACTGGGAGTTGTTCAAGGTAAGCCCCTCCTGCCCCAGCCTGATCTCCTCCCCTCCAAGTCAGAGCCCACTCCTACACCCCATACCTCTTATTCTCAGCCTCACTCTGGAACCCACACTCTAGTCAAATTATATTGGGTCATGAGCATCAACAATTTTTTTCAACTGGACCATGAGGAAAAAAGTTTGAAAGCCACGGAACTAGAGCAAGTTCAGAATGTAGAGAAGAGCTGTTCCTTGTATATTATACAGTCCCATTTAACCAGGTGCGGTTGGCTATCCCTTCGTGCCTTAAAAGACTTTCAAATAACAGAAGCCAACTAGCCTGTTTTACAAGGATCCATGAACTGAGCCTCACCCCATCACTTTGAAGTGAAATCTTATCTCCTTATCTGCAGAAGGGAAAGCGGATGAGACTCAGGAGTAGCTCCATAGTATTTCTTGGCAGCATAAAACTGATATGAGATCAGAATCTTTCCTAAAGGGACTTCCAGGAGGTGTATGTCAGAGTCAGGGATAGAACTCATGTCTCCAGATTCCTTGTTCTGTACTGAACTAGAAAGCTGCCTTTCCTTCCTTCAGTTTAAGCTTGAGAGTAGCTAATTTGCTCACTGACATTGCTGGGAAAGTCCTTCCATCAGAGAGAAAATAGGGGACCAATAAAGAGGTCAGATTGCAAGCAGAATTTCAAAGGTGAAACTAGAATTTCTTATTAAATGATATAGTTTAAGGAGTTTTTAAAAAGAAGGTTCATACTACTGTTTGATTTGCTTTGTCCTTAAGAACAAGGCATGAGGTGTGTTCTGCACATCACATTTCAATGTAGGGCATCCTTTTATCAACCTGAGAGATGCCTACATAGAAGGAAAAAAAACCTATTTTCATCCTGAAGATTGTCACTGTTGCTGCTCAAGGAAAGTACAATCATGTTCAACAAATTAGGCTTCACAGAGATAAGATTTATTAGGTATGTTGCCTACTGTATAAAAGAAATCCAGATAAAGCCACTGATGCTTTTCCAGTCTGTTCAGCACTGTTACACAAATGAGCCTTGGAAGGTAGGCAGAACCTAGCATGAGCTCAAGTCCCAGATTCCTCTCTGCATACAGGCTCCACTTGGCATAGGGAGCATGTCCAGCATGTCTCAGTAATCTCTGGACGGTAGAAATGGCCTTTAGGAGCTGTTGGCAGCTGATGTCATTTAGAATAGCTCTGAGACTGTTTTCTCATTCCTGTGGACCGGACAAGTTCACAACCAGCCCTAACATCAGGAGTACAAACACATGGCTGAAAGTTAGTGTTGGTGGGTGTTCTTGACAATAGCCCAAGAGAGCACAGAGAGGAAAGAATATAGTGCAGTGGCTTCCCATATCCCTTCCAGAAACATGAGGAGATGGGCTACAACAATAGTGGTGAGCAGGGACAGCCCTAAACTAGCTGCCAACAACTGGTGCCATAGGCGAACCATGCAATCGGCACCCCTACCTCCAAACCCCTCGATGATATTGTGCCACCATTTGTCGCCCCATTTAACTTGGCGCCCTAGGTGACAACCTAGTTCACCTATATGGACGGGCCGCCCCTGGCAGTGGGTTTAGATGCATTTTACCTTGATACTTTACTTCTTAGAAAATCCTGTTCTTCACAAGGTCAGCTTCTCTCAAAGCGGCAAGCAAAAATCCTTGTTTCTCTAGTCTGCCTGCCTCTTCAATAAATCCCTACACTAGTATGACACTCTGCCTCCTTATACTGCATTATGTCGCATTTCATCAGGCCCTGTGCAAAATATAATAGAAGCAAATAGTGCCAGGGATCTTTACATACAGTGTTTTCCATTGTCCCCAAGCTCAAATATAGAACAAGTATGAGAGTGCTGCTCCGTACATAACTAACAAAGGCCTTAAAGTACTTGTCTTTAACAACCTGCAGACAGAGAGAAAGATATTGTTAATTCTATATTGTCATTCTTCCTCTTAATGTTGCAGTGTCTCTGTGCTGTTAAGGAACTGATCTTCCTTCTAAATACAGGCCAATTATTTGTTCCAGAATAAATTCTTGAATGGAAGAACTGGTAGAATATTGAAAAACCTGCTTTATAAGATGTATTGGCAAATCCCAGACCTGAGTTTAACTCTCTGTGATTCCTAGGCTTGTCTTATATGTTCACAAATAGCTTTGGCTGTTGCTGAATATTCACTCTTTGCTGTGTAAGTCATAGTAGGCTTTGTGGGGATTTTCCCTCACACAAAATGACAATTCTCCAATAAATGTGGTGCTCATTATTTTCCAGTTTAAAAAGTCACAGCTATCGCCTACCATCGGGAAGTAAAAAAAAATACAGTGTAACTCAGGCTGCCATACATAGATAGGCCCACCGATGGGGTGGGGAGGGCACCAGAGCCAGGGCCTCTAAATCACAGCCAGAGCGCCACGCACCAGGCTGTAGCCAGTTCTGACAGTTACCTGGGGAGGGGGGGAGGGATCACGGTGCAGCACGCTCCAGGCAGTATTGAGGACCGGCTGCCCCAGCTCCGCCCCTTCTGTCTGAGGCTCCACCCCTTCCAGGAGCACAGACCCGGGCCCTCATACCTTGCCCAAGGGCCCAGCATCTCTGTTGGCTCCCCTCTACATAGAACACATGTATAACAGTAACAAATAGGGAATAGTCAATACAAACACTTTGCAAACAAACCATACCTTGAACATCAATTGACTAAACTGTTCAATAAACATGTATAAGTAACTGATCTGTTCAAGGATTCCTCAGGTCTGGCCCACGAAAGCTCATCACCTATTAAACAAACTTGTTAGTCTTTAAAGTGCTACATAGCTTTTCCTTTTGTTTTAGCAAGATCAGACTAACACGGCTACCTCTCTACTACTATTCACGGATTGATTTCCAAATTTTTCAACAGAAAAAAAGGTATATTTTATTTTAAAGTTGGTAATTAATATTGCTCTCAAAGAGCAATGTGATCAATTCTGATATATGGTCCTCACAGTGCACCTTCTATTTTGAAAGGTTCTTTGGCTCCAGTGTTGTTTTTCAGGTGCTTTAATAATCTCCTATATAACATACCTACTTTCAGCTATGCCAAAATGAAACTATCCATGATTACAGAAAAAAGGCAGGACAACTCAGAGATTAGTTGACTCTCAGATTCACAGAAACTGAAGATCAGAGTTTTCTTAGGTCATATAGTCCCCCCCCCCCGTCCCCCCCCCCCCCCCCCCCCACTCAGCATGTAATTATTCCTTACACTATTCTTTTTGCATTGGGAGGCAGAGTGGATGGCAGAAAATTGAGTGGCAGAGCAGACACTTGAAGAAAATTGAATTTCTCATGGGTTCTACTCTGCAGTTTTGTGCCACGCTGCTGCTTCAGAAGCATTTTAGACATAAGTCGAGTTTGACTTCTATGTTTGGGGGCTAGGTAGCTCCAGTCCAGACAATGGAGTTATGCATGAGGAGGGCACATTTCATGCTTTCCTGAAGATTGGAGTTTGAAGGGAGGGGGAGGGGGGACAATGCACCTCCTTCCATTCCTCTCCATACAATACCCATGTATTTAGATCATTATGTATAACATTTACTTGATGTGACAACAGTGAACTAAAACTCTCCTGAAGTAGCAGGATAACACAAAACTGTAAAGCTAAGCCAAATCTTTGGGCTCATTTCTAGAATTACGTGCCATAAAAAGAAAATGTCACTGATTTTTGGCCATATAGCATTTGATGACCAGATTTGATGTATTACCAATAGAGCCCTACCAAATTCATGGACCATTATGGCCAATTTCACAGCCATAGGATTTGAAAATTAGAAATTTTCACATTTTCAGCTGTGTAAATCTGAAATTTCATGGTATTATGATCCTGGGCTCCTGACCCAAAAGAAATTTGGGGGGGGGGGGGAGGGTGCAAACCTGTTGTAGGGAAGTCATGGGATTGCCACCCTCACTTCTATGCTGCCTTCAGAGCTGGACTCTAAAGGCAGTAGTCTCAGAGTTTCCTGCAACCGCAGGAGGTTCCAAGATGTAGAAGTGGGTCTAGATGTAGAACTGATTTCCCCTGTGCTGCTGGGAACACCCAGGTAGGGGCTCTTCACTTCTAGTCCTGGCCAGCTTGGGAGGGACAATACATGCTCTCTTTTTGCAAAGCTGCAGAAAGCTCTGCACCCCATGCCCCACACTCAGCCGCAGGAACCTCTAACAGAGGTCCCAGAGTCCTTCAGCAAGGGGAGGCATCTGGAGGTGGATCTATCTGGTCTCTCCTCACCCCCAGCAGCTATGCAGGGGTCCTGTCCCTCCACTGCCCCATCAGAACTAGGAAACCCCTTTTGATGGGGCGCTTCCAGCAGCATAGGGGAGATACAATCTAACTCTACAAGTCTCCAGCTGCAGGAACCTCAGGCTGCAGCCCAGTCCCAGACAGCATCCTGCAGCAAGGGGAGGAGCCAAGAGGTGGGGCTTGTCTGGTCCACCACCACCACCAGAGCAGTTTGCAAAGGAAGGACAAGTCTCGTCCTTCCCCTGCCCCATCGGAGCTAAGAAGCCCCTTTGATAAGATATTCCTAGGAACAAAGAGACACCAGATTTCAGGGGAATAGAATGAAAAATGAATGTCATAACTCTTAAGAGTCAAACATGGTCCCAAAGCACTGTATTACAAAATATAGCTGTATGAAATGTATTGTGGACTGGTCCATGGTCTTTTGGTTTTGTTCCCTTTACGTTTTTCTACTAAATATATTTTTCCAAATAATTTAAGCTTTTAAACACAGAGGCATCTATTTTCCTCATCAATATGTATGCAAAGCTCCTGATGCTGATAATTATGGAAGTTACAAATGTAAATTGGTGAAAGGATATACCAGAATATTCTAATGTTAAAGGAAAACTGATCACTTCTTTCCAGAGTGAATTCTAAGCTGCTTCTGCTTTTCTTTTTCAGCTGTGGGTCCGGACTTTTCCAAAACCCTCTTGAAAAGATTAACTCTTGTTAAAGTGGGTGGTGAAGTCATCATAGAGTGTAAGCCAAAGGCTTCCCCCAGACCTACTTATACTTGGAAGAAAGGAAAAGAGATCCTAAGAGAAAATGAGAGGTAATCTCTGAAAGTAACCACTAGTTTTATTAGCTTGCTGCAGCCCATGGGCTTTCTGCAATGAGAGCTAAAATTATCATTAATAGTTTCCAGGAAATGACTTGCAAATAAATATGAAAACAGCATGTTTTCATGAGTGGTATTTGGGGGTGAGTCTTCTATTCCCCTTGTGTTCATCCCAGTCTCTGCAAACATCCCTACCAAGAAGCTTATCGAGTAAAGATACTGTTTAAAGAGCACATATTTTGCCTTTAGATTACTCAAAATAGTGTTCGTTCTTTAAAAAGATTTTCAAGGAGATTCAATTCCTGAACCTCTTTTTACTGCAAATTACTCTCCCCTTGTAAATTATTCAATCTCCCAGCACACATCAGTTATTTATGGTCAATAACTAGTTTGGTAATTATAATGTCTAACTTAAAGACAATACTTTCTGAGTGGCCAAATCACATTTATTTTATACCAGGGATGATATTTGCAACCAGCCTCAACATAGCCTCTAAATTTGCGCACACACATTTTGCATATGAAGTCAGTTGATATTGAATATTTTAATACCTGTGTCTTTTTCTATCCAATTTGTGCAACAGTTGTGCTTGCAATTGTGCACCAGAAAAAATTGGAAACCATTCTTTGAAATTTGTCTCTAGTGAATTTATGAGATTGTGTTACATGACAATTTTGGTGCTCCTTTATCAGGACAGAATCCTGAACTGCTAGCAGAGAGCTGGCATTGTATAGGTCTTAACATTGTTACCCTGAGTTCTATGTGTTTATTAAAATGTTGTCAACAAAAATATCATATTTACATTCAAGATTTCTGGTACTATTGGTTTTCATCTGCTCACAAAGATGATTTTATCCTTCATCTTATGGAATTTTCAGTCAGTCCTTGACAAAATCAGCAAATACAGAAGTGCCCAAATACTACTTTGAAAATATGTATCAATCTTTTCAAAGCTTAGAATGGTTCAGGTTTTGTTCACAATAAAATCATGCTTTGTTTTATCTGAACTGCTAACCTGTAATAACCCCATTCTCGTTATCAGTAGAATGGTATGTTGGAATTTAGGTTAATTTATGGCCAGATGCTGAAATTCGATGGTAAGACGAAGTTGTTCATTCGCTTGCAGTATCTAACCTTTATTTATTAAGCTCTTGCATTATGTACTCTTTGCTTTGAACTCTTGAGAGACCATTTTCAATTGGCCAATCATTTGGCTTCACTGTCTCTTTGATCTCATTAAAGTTGGTGCAAGTTTTCCTATCCTGTGGATGAAATGTAGAACTACCTGTATCAACTAGAATACAAGGCTAATTTAAGTTAAAGTTATAAAAAAAGGGCTCAAGATATATTGGGTTTTAAAACTAAGATACCTTGTTCTTCAGACAAAGGCTGTTGAGAATGGAAAATGTTAAACAATAAAGCCTTTTCTGTCTGAGAATTGTGAGCTCACTCTTCTTGCATTCTGCTCTAATCAAACTCTGTGTCTGGATAAGCTTTCCTGTGCACATTTTTTTCATGATGTGTGGTGGCAGAGTTGAGGGAAGAAGGGAGTGATGAAGGTAGGTTTGTTTGGATAGAAGGCTACTATATAGAAGGCAATGAACACAAATATACTTTTCTCATCTAAAGATGTACTCTCACTAAAGGTACGTCTAGACTACAGAGCTCTTCCAGGATACCGGAGGTACCCTGGAAAAGCTCTGCTGCATCCAAGGAACACATCTGCTTTTCTGAAAAAAAAATTCGGAAAAGCAGTCGTGTTTTTTCGGCATCCCTGTAAACCTTGTTTTACGAGGAAAAAGGGATGTTCCAAAAGAGGCTTTTTTTCTGACATTTGGCCCAATGTAGACCAATTGTTGGAAAAGTCTCTTTTGGAAGAAAAGCAGAAAAAGATACGCAAATTGAAGTTTGCGATTTGCATATCTTTTTCTGATAGAACGCTGTAGTCTAGACAAAGCCTGTGATACCCTGCTAAGCTCAGTTCTTTGGACTTCAACTTTATCCTCCCAGATGAAAATATGAATTAAAACATGAAAACTGTACTTTGACTCCTATAGTTATTATTAAAAGAAGTTTACATACGGAACAGCTAATCTGAAATGTTTGGAGCTAGAAAGTAATAGAGGCCATTTGAATTTAAGCAAGGGTGGTTCACCAAAATATTGCTCATCTATTTATAAAGGTGGCATCATTTCAGCTTCTAGTAGGGAAAAAAATTAATAGATGAATGGTTCAACAAGACACAGATTAATTGTGATATATTAACTAATCATTCGTAAAAGTCTGAGAAAATCACAGTATCACATATGGTCCATGTAACTAACCCATAGTCACTGGAGAGACCCAGGCAAGAGCCAGATGCAATTGTGGAGAAATAGCAAAGATAATGATGACTAATGCAAGATCTGACACATGGCATCATAAGGCATTCTTTTGTATGGACCCAAGTAGAATTAAAGTTCTTCCAATTATTTCTCCCAGACCTAATGCTTTAAAAAGACAATTTTCCTTCTAAGAGTCACATATTGTATTTATTAGTACAAGATATTCAGTTCTACATCTCAGCAGATAGGCTATCAATGGGATTGCAAGCTGCTTGAATACAAGATAAACTCTCTCTTCGGCAACATTTCATTTATTGTTAGAATGAACTTCAAACTCAGACTTTTAAAAGGCACTTAAACCATTGAGAGTTGGTTTTTCTTCACCCTACACCCCACATCCTGCTTTTCAGTTTTTCATAGCATGACTGTCTGTGCTCCTATACTCTTTCTGGTTCTCTAAGCGCACCCAGCTCAGTTCTAGTCTTTTGCACTTGCTTTGGGGTGGAAATATGCGATTCTCCCATTCTTAGGGCTCCTCTATGCAATGGGTTAGTATGCAGCTAGCCATTGTGTGGCTCTACAGTGCGCATGCCTGCTGCACACTAACTAGCCTATTTTCAAGCATACCAGCCATATACACAAGCCCTTAGACCAGGACCTAAGTTCACTACCCCATATACACTAACCAGTTACCACTCTGCATGTCCACATATATTTTGAACATCTGCTTGATCCTCTCTGTAGGAACCTCTTATTTTACAGCTGGAACAATGTGTCCAAGAAAAATGGATCTTAGAAACAAATAGCCTCTGTACACATTTTGGTTTGGCTAGTGTTCCCTTCAGGCTATGCTAGATAGGTTTTCCCTGTAAGTTACAGGAATAGAGCTGATCCAGTTCTCGTTCTACCAAAGCCCAGAAGTTCCAGCCCGTTTGTCTCGGTTTCTGAACCTACTTACCATAAACTAACAAGATGGTTTATTAGATGATGAGCTTTCGTGGGCCAGACCCACTTCCTCAGATCAAATAATGGAAGAAAATAGTCACAACCATATATACCAAAGGATACAATTTAAAAAAAATGAACACACATGAAAAGGACAAATCACATTAAAGAACAGAAGGGGGATGTAGGGGGGGGGGGGGAAGGAGGTGAATGCCAGTATCATTAACTCACTGGCATTCACCTCCTTCCCCCCCCCCCCCCCCCCACATCCCCCTTCTGTTCTGTAATGTGATTTGTCCTTTTCATGTGTGTTCATTTTTTTAAAATTGTATCCTTTGGTATATATGGTTGTGACTATTTTCTTCCATTATTTGATCTGAGGAAGTGGGTCTGGCCCACGAAAGCTCATCATCTAATAAACCATCTTGTTAGTCTTTAAAGTGCTACATAGTCCTGTATTTTGTTTCAGCTACACCAGACTAACACGGCTACATTTCTACCACTACTTACCATACTGGTCAATAGCTTCTCTGCTTACCAGCCAAGGTGTGACATCTTTTAGTGTTTCAGCCTGGGTTTTTTTTCCAGTCAGCTAGATCTTAAACTGAAAGTCCACCTCGTGTTCAGCTGCAAAACGCATACATTGTGCATTGCATTACATTGTGCATTGCAGTTAAAAACAGAAGAGATGCTGGCCATATCACTCCCTTGTGTACTCTTGGCTGTGAAACTAAAGTGCCTTTCCCCTGTCACCAGGATGAGCCATTGACTCAGGGGAACTTTGACTTCTGACCCGTCAGCAGGGCTTCTCCAGGAGAATGCCCCTGCAATTGCTTCAGCTCCATTGTTTGAGCAATTACACCCATTGATTCTCGATGAGTTATAATCAGAGGCCTGATTGATGTCTCTGCCCTGCAGGAAGGTGTTGAAACTGCCTGATCCCCTTGCTCAATCTAACATTTCATTTTAGAAGTCAAGCACACAGACTTCCACACACTGTGGTTTAGATCAAAATAGGCAATTTAATACAGAAGCCTTGTGGGCATATTTGATCTGACCCTGGCACACCAAAAGTGAGATTGTTTGTTTGCTTTGCCTGGAGGAGTCTCAGCACAGAACTCACTGCCCCAGAGGAAGGGGAGGCTAAAGTAGCTATAAGCCATTTTTGCATCCTCACAGTCCAGTTGCTGGATCAACTCCTCCCCTCCATGTAATTTACACAGCTTTAGGAGCCCATCTAAGTTGCCGCAGCCACCCTGGGCTACCCTATGGGGCAGCAGCATGGTTCAAAATCTGCGAAGCCATGCCATTCCCATCCTGCCTCAGCTCATCCCTATCCCAGGGATCGCAAGAGGCCCTCATAGTTAGGGTTGCCAGGTGTCCAGTATTGACCCAGACAGTCCTATATTTTCACCTCCTGTCCGGTAAAAAAAAAATCAGAAAATACTGGACACCTAAAATGTCAGTTATTTTCTGATTTTTTTTCTCTGCCAGGAGGTGAAAATACCAGACATCTGGCAACTCTACACACACTCAGCAACTGGGCCCGGCCCCCTCCTCCCTCTGACCGAGCCCCTCCGGGACCCCTTTCTCCTTCCTTCCCCCCCCCCCCCCTTCCTCTTACTCTGTGTCGGAAGAGAGCAGGGGAGCTCTTTTCCGACACAGAGTAAGAAAACAAGATGCTGGGTTTCTTTTTATTTTTGTATTTTTTTTTCTCAATAACTGTCAGGGTCCTTTTTTTGTGTTTTTGTTTTTTGCTCAACAACTTTGGCCTCCCCCTTTTTTTTCTCATCAGTGGTTTTTTTTTGGGGGGGGGGAGAGGTTCAGTATTTTTGGTTAAACCATCTGGCAACCCTACTCATAGTATAGTCTTATAGATGTCTTCCGCAGTGCCTGTGCCAAAGGAATTCTTTGACAGGAACCAGCCCATCTTAAACCCCTTTATGCCGCTGCATCTCTCTTACCACGCACAAAAGGAGCCAGAGCTGGAGTGAATTTTTGGGTTCAGACTGAGACTAAAACTGCCAACGGTCCAAAGGCTTGTGATAAATCCTTCATCAGCTGGTGCCTTTAAATCCAGGCTGGATGTCTTTCTAAAAGATATGCTTCTGCTCGGCCATAATTGGCTGAACTTTATACCGGACTGATTGGTGAAATTCTCTGGCCTGTATTAAGTAGGTCAAAGTAGTTTATCAGGGCAATCCATTCTTGAAATCTATGAAGAAAAAAAGCAAGTGGCTGAGATATTTTCATTGGAGGCTGGAGCCAGAAGTTTAGGGTAGCACATGAGAAAAGCTGTTTCCACAAAATTTCCAGTCTAACCAGCACTGTAGGTTTGTGAAGTTTGGATGAGTACCTGAACTGCTAAGCCCTTTTCCTAACTGAGCTTCAGTTCCGATGCTGTGAAAACTAATTGATGTGGACAGCCCTTCTAATTCCAAGAGGAATTATAAGATGTGTGAATGTGCCAGATCCCTGGGTTGCTTTGAATTCTGCCATGTCATGGCAATTGTTCAAGTTCTTACTTCTAGGCTCTTGTGACTTTGCAGACAAGAGAATAATATTAGGGAACAATGTCTAGGGGCTGCATTTAAGATGTGGTCTACGCTAGGGAGTTATTTTGTAATAACTCCCCACTACCAACCCTTTTATTTTAAAATAACAGGCTGGTTATTTTGGAATAATTACTCCTGCTTTCCACAAGAAATAATGGTTTTTTCAAAATAGTTATTTTGAAATAGCAGTAGTGTGAATGCTCCATTTCGGCTGTTTCGAAATAATTACTGTACTCCTCAGGTCATTCAAAGTAATTACTCCCCAGTGCTTCCTGTGGTTCTAAGTAGAGGTCGCACATCCACATTAAGGGAGCCTGCCTTGGACTACTTTCAAGGCTTCCCTGTAGTGTGGACACACTATTTTGAAATAGTTATTCTGGGAACTATTATTTCAAAATAAGTTATTTTGAAATAATTTCCTGGTGTAGACATGCCCTGGCAAAGTGATTTTTACCCATGAAAGCTTACACCCAAATAAATCTGTTAGTCTTTAAGGTACCACAGGACTCCTACTTATTTTTGTCTAAAGGCAAAAATAACATACACTGTGGGCTACTGGAAATCCTGCTCTAGAGGCTACTGCTATCTAGGAGGCAGAGCTAAATGTGATGCTTGTGGTTTGCCCAGAAGGTGCAGCCTATCTTAGAAATGAGAGTTTTATTGCTTTAGGTTTTGTATTTTTCTCTGGAGGTAGAACTACTGTGTACTGTGCCCTTAATGAACAACCTGCCCTGGAGGTATTGCTGACTGGTGTTTGAGAGCTGTACCATTGTGTTATTAGGAACTCTGCCCTGAGGTACAATTATATTATTGCGGTCATTAAAGGTAGTTCATCTCCATTATAATGGAAATCCTGCCTTAGAGGCACAACAGCATCAAAGTAATGTTAGCAGCCTGGTTCCAGAAGCTAAATTATATATAACTATAGCATAGATATAGCTATATTGCAAATTCATCCTTGGAAATAAGGACCGCTTCTACATAGCTCTGGATCCAGAGTTCATTACCTGTACTTGGTGCCACCCGAATGGTCAAATGCATTATTCACTGCCAAGAGCCTGTTACATTTTCTAAATGCAACAGAGAACATAATCCTTGTGGGAAACTTTAAATATGGCTAAAGCAGCCCAGTGGAGGATTTCACTGCACTAGAGTAACTCTTATTAATGCTGTGCTACCACAACAGCTCCCATCTTCCGAGTCTTCAACATAGACTATGTCTAGACTGCAGGCTTCTTTCAGAAGAAACTTTTCTGAAAGAGATCTTCCAAAAGAGAGCATCCACACTGACTGGACGCTATCTCGCATTTCAGCTGTGATTACTATGAATGGAGTGGCCACCTGGGCACCTGTGCTTTCTCCCCTGTCCTCTTCTTTTGAAAGAACTCCCTCTTCCCCACCTACACATGCCTTTTTCTGAAAGAGCTCTTTCAGGAAAAGAATTCTTTCTCATAGAATGAGGATTACCAATGTCAGAACAAAACCTCTGTTCTTTCGATTTTCTTTCGGACAAAAGCGATCGCAGTGCGGACGCAATTGAAGGGGTTTTTTTTGGAAAAACAGCTGTTTTTCTGAAAAAAACTCTGTAGTGTAGACATACCCAAAGGCTGTGTCCAGGACATTCTAGACTTTGGCAATTCCTGGTTCTCAGAGTAGACTCTTGGGACTCTGATCACCTGGCTAAATGTAGAGTTGTTCTATCTTATGCCAGGTCTCTGGATAAGGAATAGTAGGTTGCAGACTTTTGCACTACCCCCTCCCTCAAACAATTTGGCCATATAATTAATTAATTTTTCATAAGTATTTGTAGACTAGCAGCAGGGTCTGAACATAATCAACAGATCCCAGTGCAATAGGGGGAAGAGAGAAGATTTAGGCCCTGCCTTTCTTCTGCCTTCCCCCACCCTTTTTGAAACAGAGCCAGGCCTGTAAATATTGAAACAGTTAATGAAAACTGTGGTCAGAAGAAAATGTGAATTGAATCATGGTTACAATGGAAACTGAGACACATTCAGTCACTGGGCCTGATACAGCTCTCAGTTACACCAGTGTAAATCAGGGAGAACGTCATTGGACTTAATTGTTACCCCAGTGGGGAGCTGGTCTGAAAGAGGAGATTCATATTGTCAGGGGAGACTTTTTTTAAACGCTTGCATCTTTAATGCAGGTTTTTGATTAAGTTATTTTATGTTTCAACTTATTCCCTATTTGTAACAATTTTTTCTTATCATTAAATCCCATATACTGTTGGTCAACAAGACTGGGTGGGGGGAGTCATGACAAACTTGTTCCAATGGTGTTTCTTAATCCTTTCATAATAATTCAATTTCAGCTAATGCTACAATGTTAGATTTGCTATCTAAACTTCTGCTTTAAAATCTTTGTTTCAGGTGGTCTTATTATAGCAAGCTTTACATTTATTTTTAATTACAGTATGGTTCCTGCAGAGAACTTATTCTGTTACAATTAGATGCCTGATTCAGCTCTTGCTTTTACTGGTGTAAATCAGAAGTAATTCCACTAAAATCAGTGATTGTAGTGCTTACCCTTGGTTTACAATATAAAGGAGAGAGAATTAGGTTCTGGGTGACTACAGAAAAATCCAGGTGGTACATAGAGAACTGTCAACTAAAGCTCTGATGTTCACTCACAACCATGTCCATATTCCAAATTGAGACGAAATATGCTATAATTTAGTGTAATTATCCACCTGGACCCATGTTGTTATATCAGAAAGCATATAGCAAAATCTTTTTAAAATATACGTTCCCCCTTCATTTTAGCATAACTTTCTACATCCCAGATAATTATAACATGGCACAGTCCCAAAAGCTTGCAAGAAGTACTATATACACTAAATGGATAAGGTTCGGCATGTTCAGCCAAAGGAGCATTGTAGTTAGCACAATATGATTTATTAATCTGCATTACCAAATTCCCTGAAGCCTCAAGGTTGGTGTTTCTCTAAATACCTTATTGCATTTTGTGTGTGTGTTTGCAATGTTATATAGAAAGAAGATTTCTGTCTGAACTGCTCTTATTCCCCAGAATGTACCTCGCTGTTGGGGTGTGTCTAGACTACAGGGTTTTGTCGACAAAAGTGGACTTTTGTCGACGAAACTATACCTGCATCTACCCTGCCGCTGAATTCTGTCGACATAACATCGACAGAACTCAGCAGTTTTGTGGATGGCTGTAAACCTCATTCTATGAGGAATAATGCCTTTTGTTGATAGAGTTCTGTCGACAGAAGGTGTTATTGAATCTACACTGTTCTTTGCATCTACACTGTCCTTTGCAGTTTGCTTTGTCGACAGAACTGAATGTAGTCTAGATGCTCTTTGTCGACAGAAGCTTTGTTGACAGTATCTGTCAACAAAACTTCTGTCGACCAAAGCCTGTAGTCTAGATGTATCCTTGGTGTGAAATCATGGAACTGTGGAAGAGTATAAGACAAGAATTAGAGCATAGGTCCTGCAGGTTCTTTTTCTTGTTCTGCTCTTGATGACCTATGCCACACTCTCTTTCTCCCTCCTTTCATCAATGTAAATGCCTAAGTATCTGGGTTAATCACACTTGCCCACTTCACTGGCGAGCAGGGGATTATGAGGCTGAATGAATGTTTGCAGAGCATTGGGAGATCTTCAGATAAAAGGCACTGTATTAAATAGTAGTATTCATTTTAGAATGTCGGTCTGGCTGCACATGTATCAAAGTGTAACCCTCTCTCATGGCCAATCACAAAAAACAGAATTTGTAGTAACTGTCTAAATGGCAAATGCGACTCTCCAGACATTTCTGCATAGCTCCAGTAAGTAACCTTTGCGGGGATGATCCAAGAAGGGTTTAGCTAAAGGAAATTTTCCCCAAAGCCTCAGGGTTTGTGGTGGGGCTGCTGTGCAGCCATTCCTCTGATGTTTCTGTAACTGAAGAACATTAGTGGCACATGGAGCACTATATATCCTCTCTCTGAAAGAATTTAGAACAGTGGAACTGTATAATGATGGATCCACTCACTGCTCTCCACCTCCTAACTCCTGCTGTGTATGGCTTCTGAAGACAGGCACTACAGAGCTGAGCTCCACAGCACATAGGATGTACCCGATCTGCTTTCATGACGGTTCACAGCTAGTCACCCCCTGCCCCGCTACAGAATTATAGTGATTCATTTATGATTTAATACCTTCTATCCCGATGAAGGGGATGACCACATTTGGCCCTTATGCAGCCTTAGATTTTAACATACTCTCTTTCTCCAGGTGTGGGTAAGTGTGAAATCATGTCTTCCTTTTTCAGATGTAGAGTTGTGCAATAAGCAGAGAAAATGGCAAGAGACCTGGTGCTGTGCTTTGCAGGCATTCATCCTTGTCTCCATCCAACAGACCTCGAGTCCCATGAGCTTTTACAGTTACAGCACTCAGTTTGCCTGCTGATATAAAAACCAGAGCTTGTGCATTTCCAAACTAGTTAATTTTTTGCTAAAATAATTAGTACAGTATCTACAAAATTCCCAATGTTTTCTGAAAGGCGTTGAATTAACTGACCCTGTTACCAGACACACACATACAGTGGAACACAAAACTAACTTTACTTATATGCCAAAAAAATTTACTCTCCTCCCGTTCTGGCTCATGTTAAGCTCCTTTACCATTAGAACTCTCTCCTTTGTAGGAACATACAGTATGTGAATTGTTTATTCAGTTCATTTGTAAGGGAAAAAAGGGATAAAAAATAAATGGTGTTCAGAGCTGCTAGCAAAGAATGGGAAAGTCTCCAATTAAACAGCCGCTCACAAGGACTTGTATAATAGCAACATCTGTTATCTTAATTAAACAAGTTTCTTTATAAAGGGGCCTTCACTGTGCGCTTTGTTACAGCACGATCTGACCTAGATACTCCCGGCATGCTTGCTATCTTCATGGGAATTTTCCCAGTTGGGCCCATTTATGTTGTAGCTTTGACAAGCTCTGTGAAATATGAGCGCACAGGCACATGCACAAACACAAAACCATATTGTTCATGTCCAGAAGGTTTTTTTTAATGAAAACCGGTGAAAACAAAGAAATGCAACTTTCAAACTGATATTCTTCTGTTTACTCACTAAACATAGGTACTGCGGAGCTTAGAGTTCTGGTACATTGCTTTGTAAATGTATACAGGTTGAACCTCTCTAGTCTAGCACTCTCTGGTCTGGCAACATCTGTGGTCCTGCATGATTTTAGTTACTTGGATGTCCACTTAACATGGGTGTAGCCAAGATTCTCATGGTCCCATAAAGTTTGTTTACATCCACCAGTCCTTTCTTTCAGTGTTCTGTGCTGTTACTTAGCTCTAATTTACCTCTAAATGTCTTCTCAGAGCCCAGTAAGTAGTGGAAGTGTTGGTAATACTGTTAGGCACTATTGACCTTCCATGGTCTGGCAAATTCTCTGGTTCAGCACCAGTCAGGTCCCCAGGGTGCCAGACTAGAGAGGTTCAACCTCTACTTCTGTCTTATGAAGACTTGAGGGGGCAAGCTAAGGATAAGTATATTCAAATGTGCATGAGGGCCAGATTTTTAAAGGTAGTGGAAGTTAGGCATCTGTCCCTAAGTCCAATTTTTAAAGTAATTGAGGAGTGAGCCCAGTGCTTTTTTTGTTTAAAAAAAAAAAGTGCTGATACTCCAGGGGAAAAAGTTGTTGAGCTGTGACTGGAGGTGCTGGAACTGCGTCTGGAGGTGCCGGTACTGTGTACCAGGCAGTACCATCACAAAAAAAGCACTGCATGAGCCTATATCTTACTGAAAGTTACTTAGGCTCCTTACTCGCTTTGCTTGGCTTTTGGAAATGTTACCCATAGTGTCAGCATTGATGTTTGGATTTCACTGTATTGACTCCTTTGTGTTACTTAAACACAGAAGACCACAAATTGTATGAGAGTCAACACTGTGATGCAGTGGCACAACAGGCAAATATTACTGAGGGATGTTACTAACAGGAGGCCCATATGCAAGACATGGGTGGTAACAGTTACATTGTACTATGTGGTAGTGAGGACTCAGCTGGAATCATCCCAGGCAGAGCCTTCCCAAAAGTGGTGGGACCAGGGACTCTGTCCTCTCTGTAGCCACACCCCCATCCTGCCTCTTCCACATGGGGCCCCACCTCCAGCCAACATGAAAGCAAGAGCAAGCTGAGAGCCGCAGACCCTCCACCCACTTGAGGTGGGGGCACCAAGAGCATCCCTTGACCAGTGTCTCCTATTCTGGGCAAGTGGAGAGTTTGCAGATCACCACAGCTGAGCACACGGTTCTTATCCAGCCTGTTCTGGCTGGGTTATGGGACCTTGGAGCCACAGCCCAACCATGGTCAGAGCTGAGTGGCTATGCAACTGTGAGGAGTCATGGATCCTCTACCTGCCTGTACATGACCCAGGGGCTACTTTCAGCCACTCTGAGTAGGTAAAGGGTCCACAGCATGCCACCCCTGCTATCTGGGCTCCAGCTGCCAGCCTGGCTGGGAGGAACAGGGCATCGGGGGAAGAGGAGGAACAGGGAGAGGAGACCACGATGAAAAGTGGGCAGACGAGGTCCAGCCACTTTCAGAAAGTCTGAGGACCATGGTCCCCAGGATTTCCCTATGCCATCAGTGATGGCTGGAGCACTGTTTCCAGTTTTGTATTAAAAAGAAAGAGGTGAACATATTGGAGAGTCTGAGGAAGAGCCACAAAAATGTTTAAAAGTTCAGAAAACCTGACCTAGTAGGAAATATTGAAAGAACTGGGCACAAAGTGTGTATGTTTAGTCTAACAAAGACAAAGGGGAATTAAGTCTTCAAATAAGTAAGAAAAATAGTTATAAGGAGGATGGTGATCAATTGTTCTGCCTCTCTACTGAAGGAAGGACAAGAAGCAATTTCCTTTGTTTGCACCAAGAGAGATTTAGGTAGGATATAACAAAAAACTTTCTAACTATAAAGATAGTTACACTCTGGAATGATTACCCAGGAAAGTTGGATAGACGTAAGAACCAGTTAGATATATACCTGTGAGGAAAGATCTAGGTAGACTTTATACTGCCTCAGTGGGAAGGGACAAGCTTAGATCACTTTTTTAAGTCCCTTCCAGACCTACATGTCTAGTATTCTCTAGTTTTTCCATGCCCGCCTAGTCTCTGCTATAGTTACAGGTTTATTGAGCACTTCAACTAAACAGGAATCCCTAAATCATTTGACACTTACATTTCACCAATACTGTTAAAAGAAGAACATCAATCACATTCTGAGGTTGAAGTTGAATCAGATATTTCAGCTCTTTCTTGGTGTCCTTTCTTCACTGAGTCACCAATTAAATGACTTGCCCAGATTACCTCACCAGCCAGGGGCTGGAAAGGAATCCAGTCGTGCATAAGCACAGCACCCTTGACATCACTCCATAGGCAAAACAGGCCTAGGATCTAACAGGGTATGGCTACACTAGCCACTCTAGTTCAAACTAGGGTGGCTAATGTAGTCATTCGAACTTGCAAATGAAGCCTGGGATTTAAATATCCCGGGCTTCATTTGTATGTTCCCGGGCATCGCCATTTTTAAATGCCCGGTAGCTCAAACTACCTGCCCGCGGCTACACGCGGAATGGGGTAGATAGTTCAAATTAACACTCTTAATTCAAACTACCGTTACTCCTCCTTGCATATTTAAATCCCTGCTTCATTTGCAAGTTCGAATGTCTACATTAGCCATCCTAGTTCGAACTAGGGTGGCTAGTGTAGCCATACCTACAGAGACTCCCTTTGTCACTTGAATAGGGTTTTTCTGTAAAGAAATATACTGCTTATTGAAACATATAAGAAATGGCACAGTATCATATAAATTAAAGTTACCTCATCAACGCATGTTTTGAGCCATTTCTGATTTCTTGCTCCAGCTCCAGCTCCAGCCCCGCTGCCACTGGGCTTGGGCTTTGTCCCCCCTCAACCCACTGGCCCCAGGACCAGAGTTACTCTAATATGCTGCTGCGGGCTGGGCATGGAGCTCCCTAGGGATGCCGCTTCCAGACTGCTGCTAGCCACACTTCTGCCGGTCCAGCCGGCGGTCTCCAGAACCAGGGCTCCCCTGCCACAGCTGGCCACGGCTGGGGCTCCAGGCCACTAAACTCCCAGCTGTCTCCCACTCCAAGCTGCTGGGGCTCTTTGATCCAGCAACATCCATGGTCCTCCTGGTCCACAGAGTCCTGGATTTAGGAGGCCAACTTGTACTTTATTAGTTTTATCCTACTGCAATTCATTTTATTCAGAATAATGAATCTATTGACTGCTCATATTAATAGACTAAGAAGAATTTGGCCTGTTATTAGAAATCTAACTTATTTTTACATTGACAGTGTAATGTACACTCCCTTTTAAAAAAAACCATAAAAAACCTAGTTTCTTAAAGAATCTCAAACGAGCAGCAGTCAGCCAAGCTGTTAGTTTTTATATTTGTTGTTTTGCTTACGCGATTGAGTGTATTTTCTTAGCCAGATTGGTTATTTAAGTTAAGCAAGTAGGTCCATATTCCATAATAACATATCAGGGAGCTTAAAATTTGACCTATAACTTTAAACAAGGATATATATTTGTACAGCTTTCTGCTTTCTCTACAAGATGCATACTGAGTGATAGAGAGGCAGAGATTTTTCTGTTCAGCTTTTACTAGGGGGCTGTGCCCCCTGCTCATTACACTCGCCAACCCCCATCTGTCTAGGGGTAGGTGTGTGACCAGGTGGGAGGTGGCAGGAGCAAGCTTGGTGCCTAACCAAGGGAGAGGAGGCAAGAGCAGGCTGGGGGTAGGTATCTGGCTGGGGCGAGGGGCAGGAGCGGGTGAGGGTGCGGGATGGGAAGCTGGGGTAGGGAAGGAGGGTTGAGCTCAGAGGTAAGAGGGGACACAGTTCAGCCGGAGGGGGATCACGCTCGGATGAGGGAGGGTACTTGGTGCAGCCCAGAGTGGGGGTCGGGCTCAGCTGACGGAAGGGATGCAGGGTAGCTCAACGGGGGTGGTCAGGCTCGGATGGCAGAGGAGATGCAGGCTGACCCGGGGCAGGGATCAGGCTCAGATGGCAGAGGGGCCTGGTATCACCCGGGGGGAAATGAGGAGTGGGCTTGGATGGCAGAGGGGACCCAATCCTAGCCGCTCCTCCCCAACAGCACAGGCCTCCAAGACGTGGAGCTGGAGCAGCCCATGCCCAGAGGGGACGGTGCCAAGGCTGAAGGAGAGCAAGTGGCTGAGGACTGAAGTGGAGGTGGGCAGCGGGCGCTGGCAGCATGAGGATGCAGATGACATGATGATGTCACTCTCTTGTCCTGCAGGAAAAAAATTTTTATAGAGAGAGACTTTTTGAAACTTTTGTTTCTTAAAGAGCTTTTAACAACTTTGCTTTTCTGGGAGGAAAGTTATATTAATTGCTATTTGCTCCCCAAACCTGCAACACTGTGTTTTAAAGAGTAAAATTTTAAGACTTCTTCTCAAGTCACTAAAATTAGGAAGATTTTGCTCAATGGAAATTCTGACTATCTTAACTACAGTTTTATATTATAACTGTACCATTGCAGTAAGGGAAACTCACAAGTCAGATAAGAAAGAGAAAGCAAATTTACTTTTCCTCACAGTTTAGATGTGTCTTGAGTTAAAGAGGATTAATACAGATTCGAGGATGGGTTTGCTGGTTGCCTTGAACCTCCTTAATTATTTCTCAACTATTCTGAACATCAAAAAGAAAATGACAACAGGACAGAAAACTCATGTTATCCACATGGTGCTTGTGTGCAAACAGAGATGATGATAGTTTCATATTGATAACGTGACAGATGGAGTGTAAGAGTTTGTTTTGGACATGGAGTCTAGTGGCATTCCGGCGAAGACCAAAATGGCAAAGGAAGCTTCAAACCATTGTCTGGCATTGATTGTGTTGGCTATTTCTTTTTCATAAAGCACCCATGCAATTTCTTTTAGGAGAGCGGGTAGCCAAATCATCAATAACGTGTCGTTTTTTCATTACATCCTGCTGTGGTAGAGTGAAAAATGACACTGTGTAAATAGCTTTCTGAGGTTTGAATTGACGTTACAGCATTTATCTTAGTTCTCAAAGAGGTGGCTTTCCCTTGTCTGAACATGTGAAGTAACTTACTTTAACCCATTTACTACAAAGGAGAGCTAAAATGAAGAAGTTAACTACTTGATTGGACAGAGAAGACCAAAATCACTGGGTATCCATTCCTTAAAAGGAGTCATTTTGACTGATTATTTCCTAGCAGAACCTGTGTTTCTCTGTATTTTAGTCCGGGAAGGATCAAAGTGTATGATGTCACACAAGCCCACGGACATGAGTTCAGCACTTTAAATCTACTTTGTGGCGGGTTTTTGTTTGGTTGGTTGGCTTTTGGGGTTGTTTGTTTGTTTGTTTGTTTGTTTGTTTGTTTGTTTGTTTGTTTTGATAAAATACCTTGGCTGCCTTTACTACATGCTTAGATTAGCTGGCATTTGGAAGTGACTCTGAATCACACATGGTTTTTCTATGCTCTGATGAGCAGCCAAAAGTGAGCCACGGAGGCTGAGCCGTGAGGGTCTTGACCTTAGCAGTTGCAAAGACTGTGCAGAGTTCTAAGGAATAATTCTTTCTCGGAGTCTAGTTCTGCTGCTCCACACAAGACATTTGTGATACTGTAGCTGCCCATTCCTAGAGGTAGATTCCATGAGCCAAATTCTGCCACCAGTGACAGCCGAGCCACTGTGCTGAGTCAAAGGGAACTCCATGCGTTTCACTTAATGGCAGTATTCAGACCTGTCATTCCACTTTGCTTTATCATAATTACGATAGTTGAAACATTGTAAAGGATAACAAGAAGGGCGGCTGTAAATAACTGAATATTTAGTTCCCACATAGGTCTGACAAAAATATTTTGGCTCAACCTAAAAGGAAAATGTTTCTAAGGGTGTGTCTAGACTACATGCCTCCTTCGACGGAGGCATGTAGATTAGCCAGATCGGAAGAGGGAAATGAAGCCGCGATTAAAATAATCGCGGCTTCATTTAAATTTAAATGGCTGCCCCGATCTGCCGATCAGCTGTTTGTCGGCAGATCGGAGCAGTCTGGACGCGATGCGCCGACAAAGAAGACTTTCTTCATCGGCACAGGTAAACCTGGTTTCACGAGGCTTACCTGTGCCGATGAAGAAAGGCTTCTTTGTCAGCGCGTCGCGTCCAGACTGCCCCGATCTGCCGACAAACAGCTGATCGGCAGATCGGGGCAGCCATTTAAATGTAAATGAAGCCGCGATTATTTTAATCGCGGCTTCATTTCCCTCTTCCGATCTGGCTAATCTACATGCCTCCGTCGAAGGAGGCATGTAGTCTAGACACACCCTAAATGTTTGGGAACTACAATGTCAAAAAAAAGTGTTGGTTTGAGGGGCGAGAGGAGGTTGAAACTTGGAAGATGTTTTTAAAATAAAATGGGGGTGGCCAAAACAAAATGTTTTGAAAATATGGAAACAAACCCTTTTGACATGTCCACATTTCTTATTTTTTTTAACAAAATCTATTCACTAACATTAACAACATTAATTTTGCAAATTGTTTCAGTGGGCCTGTATGGGCCTGTATCTGATCTGCATTTTTTTTCTTCCAAAGAGAGTTTTTTTGCATGACAAACTTTGCCCAGCTCTAGACGGGACTCTGAGTTCACTTCATTAGTGAATTGAATGAGTTCCAAGATTTCCTAACATGGGAGCAGCCTTTGCTTCTCAAGCTGACTGAAGATCATTAGTTTAAGGAATTACTTTAACAAGATTAGAGTCTAAAGGTCGGACTCTCCACTGGTGTATATCAGCATAGCTCCATTGAAGTCAAGGGAGCTATGCTGGTTCCAACAGCTAAGAATTTGACTCTATGTGCACTTTGCTCTTTTTAGTTGACCGCTCTCTACAATACCTCGGGCTCATGAGATGGGCAGGAATCCACTTACAGAAAAATATGTTTTACTGGTTTCCTGATTCAGCTTTAATCCTCAGAGCCAATCCATTTCACTCACCTAAAGCAGCAAATGATTATTATTTTGCCTAGGACAAAGGCTACAACTCAGTACTTTATTTATACAATTATTTTCAAGTATCCCAGTATAAATCTTCATTAAACTGACCCCTCAATGGACAAGTTGAACGATGGCCTAGGTTCTGGAACCAGGGGTGCAGGAGAGGGGGAGATGCTGCAACACTCCCCACTGCCACCTTGGAGTGTTTTCCATTACATACAGAGTTTACAGTTTGGTTCAATGGCTTTTAGTATTCCCACTATAAAAGCTGTTCTAGCACTCATCGAAGATGTGCTTAGAATTAGGTATGTAAGCAACTAGTTGACTATCCGATAAGAAAAAGTCGGTTCTAAATACATTTAAAAATCAGAAGCGCAGTGGGAAATACCTGGCACAAGCCAGGAATCAGCTGGCCCAGCTCATGCCCGGTCCCCTCTGCTGCGCTTCAGCATTTTAAATGTATTAAGAGCCTACCAACTCTTAATACATTTAAAAGGCAGAGACGCACCAGGGCTAGCTCCTGGAGTCGGGAGCTAATCCCACAACAGCTCCCCCGCTTATCAACTAATTGACATGTCAATTAGTTGATTAAACTAAATTTAACATCCCTACTTAGAATAAGGCAGAATATGGGAAATGGTAGATGTATCTTATCTCTTGCACTTCCATTTAACATGGGCTGGACAAGTTTCTCTTTGCTTTAGTTATCTCTGTTGCAAGCAAAATATTACAAAAAAAGACAGCTATGTTGTTCTAGGATGTAGTTTACTGAAGTCTTCAGCCCTTCCCAAGGGGAGGCTCCGCATCCTTCACTCTCGATTAAAGACTCCATTCAGCAAGTTATGAAGAATATATGCCTAACTTTAAACATGCATTTGTGCTTTAATACCTTGGGGTATATCTATATTTGCCCCCTAGTTCAGACTAGGGAGTCAAATGAAGCATACCGAAGTTGCTAATAAAGCACGGGATTTAAATATCCCGCACTTGATTAGCATATTGTGGCCAGTCGCCATTTTAAAATGCCGGTCGCCCGATTTAACTTGCCGCATGTAGACGGAGTAGTCCGATCCAAAACCCTTCCCTCGAATTAACTGTTACTCCTCATGCAATGAGGAGCAACAGATAATTCGAGGGAAGGGTTTTGTATCGGACTACCATGTTTACATGCGGCGAGTTAATTCGGCGACCAGCATTTTAAAATGGTGACCGGCTGCGAATATGCTAATCAAGAGCGGGATATTTCAATCCCGCGCTTCATTAGCAACTTCAGTATGCTTCATTTGACTCCCTAGTCCGAACTAGGGGGCAAGTGCAGACATACCCTTGCTGATCTGGGGCCTGCAGCAATGGGAATTAAAGGAGCTTAGTGCCTCTCCTGAGGAGCCCACAGGATAGGTGCCTGATAACCTGCACTTGGAATAACATAGAAACATGGAATCCTGTTTTGAAATTACAAGTCTTCTCTTAGTCCCCATGTTGTTTTGTACATCTACTGGGGCCTTAAAGTGTTTCCCTACAAATTTCACTTTCCCTTGTGAAGGGCATCTCCACAAAGACAATAATTTGAAAAGCAGATAAAAATGTACTGTGTTAAAAGTTTACTGTATTCACCATAATTAGATTTTTAAAATTCTTGAGAAGCATATAATACTGTGGCACCCTCCCATTCATTGTTTAAACATGCTGCAGTGCACTTGATACAATGCAGGTCTCCCTCTACTCTTAAATAAACTAATTTCTCATTGAAACCTCATGCTAGAAAGGGCATCACATTATGTCAAATCTTCATTTAGTGCTGTTCTCTCCTCTCTGCAACCCCTGCCACCTTTGTAAAATAGTCACAGCAGTCACAAAAATGAGCTAAGTCTGTCACCTCATTTTACATATCACTAGTAAATGGTTTACCATAATCATCCACAAAGTCTATAGAGAATTAGGAACACAATCAATTTCTATGAGGAGACTTAGGTCTAGACCTCCCTATTAAATTGTCACAATGTCGGAAGTATGAGCGTCAAAATGCATATTGCAAAGAAATTGCAATTATATTTACCTTTTTTTTTTCATTGACCCTTGAATTCAGTTTTCCATCCCCATGGCTGAATTTTAGAACGCGCTATCAAAATCAATCTGACTGAAAAATGCTTACTTCATAGCCCCATAAGGGCTCGTATACTAGGGGTCATTCTGGAAAGTTAATCCTAGCAAACTAAGAGCTGGACTACAGTTGAAATATACCCCAGTATGTCAAGAAGTTAAAAATTCACAGTCATGAATAACATAGTTTAGCAGACCTAATTACTCATGTAGAAGGACTAGGTCGACAGAAGAATTCTTCCATCCATCTGGCACTGTCAACACCAGAGGCTAGGTTCCTATAGCTATTGTATCTCTGGGGCAAGGAAGTTCAGAGACAAAGCTGATATAAATTCTTAAGGTAGACCAGCCAACGGAATTAAAGTGGCCTTAATTTAGCTGAGCTTAATTCTCAATTTAAAAGGTTTAAAGTGAATTAAACTAAACTGAATGAAGGTTATGATAATTATGAATCTGTCCACACAGTGATTTAATGCATTTTAACAAATTAATTCACTATAAATACCCATTTTTAGCTAATTTGGAATAATTTTTCTGTGTGTGCCTGGAGACAAGCCTGAAATGTTCTATGCATGGGACAGTAGTATGTTTTCATTATAATTTAACCATTGTACAAACTATAAAATGAATTAGTTCTCCTAATGTTATAATTTTATGGATATGGAGAATTTGAACTTTACTTATTTGCATGTTATATAGATTTTGTGGCTATAGCATTTAGTATGCTTTAAGGTTTGAAATTGTGATCCATAGCTCATTTCTAATATTCTTTGATGCAAAACTTCTCATGATTAGTTGAAAAGTAAGGGGAAAAAAGTAAATACGCTTAGATTTTATGAACACACAGTTCTTAAGAACAGCCACAGTGGATCAGACTAAAGGTCCATCTAGCCCAGTATCATGTCTTCCGACTGTGGCCAATGCCATGTGCTTCAGCAGAAATGAACAGAACAGAGAATCATCATATGATCCATTCCCTGTCACTCATTCCCAGCTTCTGCCAACAGAGGCTAAGGACACTATCCCTGCCCATTCATGCTATTAGCCATAGATGGACTTAGCCTCCATGAATTTATTTAGCACTTGTTAGAACCCTGTTATAATTTTGGCCTTCACAACATCCTCTGGCAAGGAGTTCCACAGGCTGACTGTGTGTTGTGTGAAGAAATACTTCTGTTTGTTTGTTTAAAACCTGCTGGCTATTAATATAATTTGGTGATGCCTAGTTCTTGTGTTATGAGAAGGAATGCTTCCTTTTCTACTTTCTCTATACCAGTCATGGTTTTATAGGCTTCCATCATATTCCCCCTTCAGTAGCCTCTTTTCCAAAAGTCCCAGTTTTATTAATTTCTCCTGATATGGAAGCTGTTCCATACCCCTAATCTTTTTTTGCCCTTTCCTGAACCTTTTTCAATTTCAGTATATCTTTTTTTGAGATGGGATGTCCATATCTACATGCAGTATTCAAGATGCGGATGTGACATCGATTTATATAGAGGTGATATAATATTTTCTGTCTTATTCTCTATCCCTTTCTTAATGATTTCTAACATTCTTTTCACTTTTTTTGACTTCTACTGTACACTGAGTAGATGTTTTCAGGGAACTCTCCACAATGATTTCAAGATCTCTCTCTTAAGTGGTAGCAGCTAAATTTAGACCTCATCATTTTATTTGTACAGTTGGGATTATGTTTTCCAATATGCATTACTTTGCATTTATCAACATTAAATCCTATTCGCCATTTTGTTGTCCAGTCACCCAGTTTTGAGAGATCCTTTTCTAGCTCTCTGCAGTCTGCCTGGGACTTAGCTACTATCTTAAGTAATTTTATATCATCTGCAAATTTTGCCAGCTCACTGTTTACCCCTTTTTTCAGATCATTTATGAATGTTTTGAACAGCACTGATCCCAGAACAGAACCCTGGGAAAGACCACTATCTACCTCTCTCCATTATGAAAGCTGAAGTTCAATGAAAGCTAATGGGAGTTTTGTGCATACATTAATAGAACAATACAATTTCCTTTGGAGATTTTTTAAGTAAAATACAAATACATTCTGGAAATAATTATAAAATATTTTTATCAACACCTCTGCAGTTTTACAGAGATCACATTTACCCATAAAGACCTAATTGCCTCTTCTTTGTTCATTATATTGAATAGACATTTGTGTCATGCTATTGACCTCAATACTGGACATTAGAAACATGTCTATTAAAAAGTGCAAAAATGGATCTTTGCCCTACCCCAAAATAAGAAAACAAAAGAAAAATCAGAAAATTTCTCATTGAAAGCAAAGATGTTTTCTGGTTTTATTAATATCGTTACTAATGCTCAAAGGCCCTGAAATTATGAGTTCAGAGTCTTAGCATTCTTTTTTATTAGAGGATTTAAAGAGTTTCTAAAAGGGTCTGGATCGATAGGCAGGAGAACACAGTCCTCATTTTATCTCCAGAAGAGTTATAATATTAGCAATAGTCATGCAATCTTCACCAACCAGTTCTCAACTACACAACTGGAAAGGTCATCTGTAAGTGTCATGGAAAAATTCAGTGTCCGGGCATCTGAAGTCCAGTTAAAAATTAAGGACAGATACAGGATCAAACTAATGATCCAGTATTCCCTGTAAACTGAGTGCTTGGGCAACAGCCCAGCAGAAATTCAGGTGCTATCCAGTGGATTAGCAGAGCACCCACAGCTGCTCACAGTAGACAGCATGTGTTTCTAGTGGTGGTGCACATGTGCACACTTCTTGGTGCAGATAACAAAATTTATTCCACCCAATGATGGAAAAACTTAGAGGGTACCTTGCAATGGTCCCTCTAGCTCAGTATCCCATCTTCTTACAGTGGCCAGTGCCATATGCTTCAGAAGGAAGGAAGGGGATAGTTATTGAGTGATCCATTCCTTATTATCGAGTGGGAAGTGGGCAGTTGGAGATTAAGGACACCTAGAGCATGAGTTCCATCCAAGCATCTTGGCTAATAGCCATTGATGGACTTTCTGGTTTCCAGTTAATGCTTCTTTAGGGCCAGATTGTAATTATACAACTTACCTTGAGGAACAGTCAGACTAAACAAGTCTGAGTTACAATTCCGTCTTTGGCACCACCTTGTTCCATGGAGGAAGTAATCTACCCCAGTCCTTTGCCAGGTAAATGCCATCGGAATCAAGATTTGCATGCTTCCCTCTCCTGCCTATGACTCCTGCATGAGGGGTGGAGTAGCAGCTTCAGAGAACGTACTTTTCCCAGGTTATCCCACCAGCAAGTGTAAGGGTAACCCACACACCTGTGTAACCCATACACGTAGTGTGGTTTACTTAAGCAGGCATCTTCTACTCCCTTATTCTCCTGTGCAAGTGCATGGGACAAGCCATGTGCTTATTCTTAGTGCGATATCTTATTGACTTGGAATGGAGCTGTTCCATTCATTTTATGGAGGTTGCCTAGCACAGTCAGGCAAGAATTAATTTGTTAATACCAACCAGAGCTGACAGACTCCATTGCCCCGTGGCCTATGCAGTGCTCTAACCTGTCAGAGATGTTTTAATATTGAGCATTTTATGAATATTATTCTGAACAGACTTCTTTAAAAACAACACACAGTCCTGTGGCATCTTAGAGGCTAACAAATTTACGAGGTCATGAGCTTTTATGGGTAAAACCCACTTCATCAGATGAGTTGGAGTGGAAATTATAGAATCCAGAGTATATATAACAGCAAAAAAGTTACCTGTCAATTGTAAGATCTGTGTTAATGAAGCTAATTAAATCCGGCTGGATGTGTCCCATTCATATCATGTGTTATAGAAATACAAATATCAAAGGTTGGGAAGGTGCCTTTGTAGTGTGTTAAACAGTTAAAATCTTTATTCAAAACCAAGTTCATAGTGTTGAACTTGTAATTGAATTCCACTTCAGCAGGCTCCCTCTGTAATCAGGTGATAAAATTCCTTTGTAGAAGAATGGCTATTTTCACATTGATTATTGAATGTCCAGAGAGGTTCAAATGGCCCTTACAGATTTATCTGTGTTACCATTCCTGATGTCTGATTTGTGTCCATATATCCTTTAATGCAGAGACTTCCCAGTTTGGCCAATATACATGGTAGAGAAACATTGCTGAATGGCACTTGATGGCATATGCTACATTAGTGGATGTGCAAGTGAATGAGTTCCTCTCTCCCTCTCCGTTCCAGTAAATTTTTTAGCAAGTTGGCCAGCAGCCTGGCTCAATCCTTGCTTGCAATGGGTTCAGGACTTACCCCTGCTGCAGCTCTGCATTTAAAGTGTATTAGCAGCTGGGAGGGCAGGCGGTCCGGCTTAGTCCTGGCTCACCCTGGATTTGGGAGCCCATATCCCCCCCCCCCCCCCCGTCCTACACAGGGACTGCTGCCATCTTCTCAGAAGCAGCAGCACAAGGTCTATGTGGGGAGCTGGTTTTTAAACTGGCTCCTCTTGCAGACCAGCTTCTTTCTGGCACCCCACACTGCTGCCTCTGATACACTGGCTGCTTACCCCACCCTCAGGGACTATAGAATAGTTGACTAACCAATAAAATTTCATGAGGCTACTCGACTATTCCGTTAACCAATATTTAACATCCCTATTGCAGAGGTAGGTTTCTGAGTTCCTGTGGTGTTGTGTGTGGTAAGTATTTGTGTCAGGTGGAGGGGTCTGTAGGTGAGGACTTTTTATCAGTGGGCTCAGCTGTGACATTTCTCAGATGGTACCTGGTGGGGGCACAAGGGAGTGGAGGGGCAGAGGGAAAGGAATTGGTACTTTTCGGTAGCATTGTCTCTGGCAGGCAGCACACCTCCTGGATACAGTGAGAGGTACTATGGGCTTACATCTTCCTGGGAAATAGTGTCATTTGCTCTCAGCTATTAAACAGCTGTTACTTTCTATACTGGCTATGGTTACATTTCAGTGACTGTGAAAGTGATCCCAATGTACTATATGTAAAGCTAAATTATTCTTCCCACCTTGTGAGTGCCCTATAGCAAAAGATAGAACTAGCCATTCCCTGCAGTGCAACAGTGCAGGGAATGGGTGTAATCTGTCTCCAAGTAGCAGAGAACTTTTCATAGGAGAGTGCCTAAGCCACACGCACACACACTCCAAAATTTTAAGAAATGCTAAAGTTATATTCCTAAACCCAAGTTCAGATTCATTCATTCATTCATTCATTCATTCATTCATTCACTCACATATACACAGTATTCCCCTAATCCAAATAAATGGATTTCAGTAACTTTTTTATACATTTTAAAAGAAAATGTTATTAATGGTTGAGAGTTTCTTTTCTATAATTTTTTCATAAATTAAAAAAAATATGCTGATTCTACATTCAAGGCTAAGCTTTAAGAAAGTCATGTGATGAGTTTAAAATCTGAAGAAATAACTATATGTCTGGATGAGAAAAGGATTTCTAAAGAACTTTTCTCAGATATACTAGCATGCTCTCATAGTATTTTTGATGAGCATTTAAATATTATTTCTATGCCATTTGGAACATGCTAATGTCAATTATAAGTGAAGTGGGTAATATATCTTTGTATCTTGGACATTTTTCATGGAAACTAACAAAAAGAATGTCTTGTATTTGAAAGACTATGCCTTTGGGCTTCCATTCAGATGGTATCAGCTGGAACAATAAGCTGAGAATGCATTTACTGCTTCTGTTCTAATTTCATGAATGGTTCCGCAAATGGTTTGTGTCAGCAGCTGATTCACACAGAAAATCTGTATGAATGTACGTATTTTCCACATAAGAAAATAAGTTGTTTTTACAAGCATCTGAGGAGTTTTATTTTAATGTTTCTGTCCTTCATCCCAGCATGCCTGCAGTACATAGAAAGGATTAGAGCTTGCCATTCCAGTCGGTAGAGTTGTTACAGTAGGAGGCTGGAAATCACAATGCTTAGGGTTTCTAGTGCTTCTACTGAATCTGAGTCACCTTGGGAAAGTCACTTATTCGCTGTGCCTCTGATTACAATAAGGTATTCACTGAGCCTTTGGTTACAATAACTCAGATAGGCTGGATAAATTAGTTTTTGTAAAGCACCTTGTGTGGAATTCACTTCATGTGCATAAAACTTCAGGTAATTGGGATTATATAGCAATCATGTGATGTGTGAATTCTCTCCAAACCATGGCCTGTCCCCTGGTCCTGCTAAAAGCTAGAGTAGCAGTTCTAGCGCCAACACTCCATTTAAAATGTATTTTGTGGTGACTGAATCTATACCATGTAAGACCTTCCACTGGCCAATTTCCACACCCCTTTCCTAGAACGTAAGACTATAAGAATGGTCATACTGGGTCAGACCAAAGGTCCATCCAGCCCAATGTCCTGTCTGCCGACAGTGGCCAATGCCAGGTGTCCCAGAGGGAGTGAACTGAACAGGTAACGATCAAGAGATCTCTCTCCTGCCATCCATTTCCACCCTCTGACACCATTCCTTACCCATACTGGCTAATAGCCATTAATGGACTTAACCTCCATGAATTTATCTAGTTCTCTTTTAAACCCTGTTATAGTCCTAGCCTTCACAACCTCCTCAGGCAAGGAGTTCCACAGATTGACTATGAGCTGTGTGAAGAAGAACTTTCTTTTCTTTGTTTTAAACCTGCTGCCCATTAATTTCATTTGGTGGCCCCTAGTTCTTGTATTATGGGAACAAGTAAATAACTTTTCCTTATTCACTTTCTCCACACCACTCATGATTTTATAGACATCTATCATATCCCCCCTTAGTCTCCTCTTTTCCAGCCCCTAACCATTTTAGTTGCCCTTCTCTGAACCTTCCTCCCACTTGCTGCCCAGCTCTCATCAGTCTAGGAAAAGCCAGCCCAGAGATCTCATCTAGGAAACAGAAAGGGGCTGAAGCAATGCAGTGCAGTTTCTCTGCTCACAGCCACCAGCACCTGGGGGGTCAAAGACTGTGTGGGTCTGGTGCTCTCTGGAGAGGGGAATCTGGAAATGGAAGATGATAGGAAGGCAGAGCTCCTCAATACTTACTTTGCTTCAGTCTTCTCGCAAAGTATAGCATTTCTAGCTGACTAGTGAAGCTATTGGAAGCCATACACCTAGGCTATGTCTACACTGGTGCGATCTTGCACCAGAGATATGCAAATGAGGCTAAGCGTGGAATATCGCCGAGCCTCATTTGCATACCTAATGAGCCGCCATTTTTGCAGAAGAGGCTCTTGCGCTAGAAGGAGCTGCCTACTCTGCCCCTTTGTGTGCAAGAAAAACCCTCTTGTGCAATGCCGCTACGCTGATTATTTTCAGGAATAATGGCATTGCGCAAGAATGTTTTTCTTGCGCAAGAAGGGACAGTGTAGACAGCTCCTTCTAGCGCAAGAGCCTCTTCTGCAAAATGGTGGCTCATTAGGTATGCAAATGATGCTCGGCGATATTCCAAGCTTAGCCTCATTTGCATACTTCTGGCACAACAACCTGGCAGTGTAGACATAGCCCTAATGTGGTTACTGAGCAATGCAAGTGGTACCTAGATGACAGCAACAGTTAAGACCAAGAGACCTACAGGATGAGTTGGGAGCCAGCTGGCTTTTAGCTCAGAGGGTAGAGGCTCCTGTACTCAGCTCCAGAGGTCCCAGGTTCAAATCCGCCTGGTGGTGGTTACACTACCGTAGACAATAAAGGGGAAGGAATGCATCCGTAGACAATAAAGGGGAAGGAATGCATATTGGAGTAAGTAAAGAACAGTCAGAGATCTTCTGGCCCATAAGCAATGGCTCTGTGGGTTCTCTGAGACTGAAGCACCCATGTGGGAAAACTAGTAGATGCTCAGCACCCACAAACACACTCTCCCCCCCCCCCCCCCCACCACCACCAATGCCTGCTGCCCACTAGCAGGCCAATGGATCAACACTTCCTTCTCCCTCCACCAGTGTTCCCTGGAAGATAGTGCAGTTACTCAGGAGAAATTCCAATGCCACCCAGCTTATTAGGTTTTTGGTAGGTTTTTGTTTCTACTGCTGGTGCACATTCACACATGCTTCGGTTCACTTAAAAATATATATTCTGCCCATGGATGGAAAAAAATCCACCCCTGGGTAGAAAAGATTAGTGGGAACATTGCCACCTGGCTGCTACATCCACTCTTTTGCAGTATGCCTGAGGTTGGGAGGAGGAGAGAGGATCTGGTGTGCTCAAGGGAAAGGGCAGAACTGGGTGGAAAGAGGAGGAGCAGAGCAGGGGCAGGGAGAGACAGGGTGGGGGTCTGTCCTTGAGGGACTGGATGGAGTTGGGGGTAGGACTTGGGGCAGAGCCAGAGTTGGTGCCTGTGTTTTGACCAATTTGAATGAATTCGAATCAGTGAGGTTGGAGAGTACTGCTGGAATTAGCTGAAGAAATCTTGGAGTCAGTGGCAATAATATTTACAAACTCTTGGATGCCAGGAGGGTACCAGAAGACTGGACAAGGGCTAACAGTTATGGGAGTTTTGTGATTCCTTCTCCATCCTATCGCAAAAGGGAGCTTGTGCCTGAAAGTGAGGAAGGGTGGAGGAGACGTTCTCGCCTGTTCACCTCAATCTGAAGGAAGCCCTGACTTAGGCTATGTCTACTATGGCAATAGAATGACAAAATTTTGTCATTCAGAGGTGTTAACATCCCCTCGATAAACAAGGGGATGACAGCCAGTGTGAACAGCACATTGGGGCTAACCCCACGAGTTGGAGCTGAAAGTATTTTTGTCAGCAAAAGAGCTGACAAACAGTAACTACACTGCCTGATGTCTAGCAACACAACTGTAGCATCACAATCATATCGCTAAAAGCTGCATAGTATATACAAAGCCACAGGCTATTTGTGGAACTGATGGGAGTTAGAAAGAGGTCAGGTGGGGGGGGGGGGGGGCTGAGAGACAAAGAGAGGAAGTTAATATAAATCCAAGCTGTACTGACTTCTGCTGGTGTGGCTGCTCTGAACTGTGGAATTTCTACTGAGGGATGGGGATGGGTTGTTCCTGGGGAGATGCAGATGGCAACCGGCAGGTAACTGGCAGGTAAAGTGATTTTGAGGGAGCCATACTGGTGGCGGGAAAAGCGTTGGAGATCTAGCAATGGTGAAGTGTCACAAGATTTCTGATGGGTGGTTAAGTCTCCGGAGAGCACGTGTATTTGACTGGCTCTAGTGGATCCTCTCAGATCAGTGCAGTTCTTGGGAAATCTGAGGGTTCTGGTCTGCTGGATGAACCTTTCATTTCTCTGTGGGGAAAACTCCTCCCTTCTGACAGAAAAAAAAATTGTGAGACAAATAATTTTTTAAAGTATTTTGTAAAATTAGACCAATTCCCTAATAGATCTGAATTCCAGTGAGGAGTTTCTTTCACTTTGAACTAAGGGCATTTTCAGTGGGGTGAGGAATCTAAATTTGAAATTTTGTTTTGACAAATATTAGCTTTTTCAGGAAAATATGAGAAATGTCCTGCATCAACGGGGAAGCTACACTTGGCAACATATTGAAGAAGAGTGTCTTGTACAATTTGTACTTGTGAAGAACAATCACCTGGAACATTGATTCAGTTATGTAGGTGGTAAATTGGTTAGAAAACTCTGAGGTAAACTGAACCCTGCATCTTTCAGTGGATCTGGCTTTGGGAGTGCTCTGAGACCACAGAAGGAAAACAAAGTTAAAATAAAATGAAACTTCCAGGAGGTCTTTCTAATTAATAATCACATGGGAGTGCATTTACCCTACTGCATTTAAAAATAGGCAATCACATTTTTTAATATCCCTGGTTTATAGCTAATTCCTGATACTTATCTCCTACGGAACACAAAATGGACTGCCTTCAAAGAAGTGAATTGTGGTTTCAGAGCTTACTTCCACTTTAATTATACTATTGTCAGATGGGATAGTATACTTAAGGCTGAGGAAGATGTAAGCTATAATTTTTCCAGGTTATTGTTCAGAAGAATTGCATATATTATTCTAAAAGGATAAGAAAACATGTAAACCTTTCCTGAGATTGTTTGTCACTATTAAAAGACCTGGCAGTTGTGCAAGATCCTTATGCCTTCCCAGGGGTTTTGCACAAGAAAGGCATAGCCACACTGCTTGTTTTTGCGCAAAAACCCCTTGTGCAAAAACGGCTCGGTATAGATTATGCAAATGAAGCGCAACAAAATGCTAATCAGCGCTTCATTTGCATTGTCTCTTCCAGCAAAAGCCGTAGTGTAGACAAAGCCTAGGAGGGTCATAATCTGAATCAAGGCCTTTCACACTAGGTTGAGCAGTCACCCACCATCTCACTCAGTCCAGTAGCAATCCATCTGAGAGTCGTTACTCAGCTTCCTGAGTAAGATACTCCCAGTCTGCCCTATCAGTATTTTGAAATCTCTGCATATTTTACTGAAATAAATCAATGGTTAATACTTGTGTTGCAGGACCACTTTAATAACCTCAACCTTCCGCTTTGTTCAATGGCAAAGAAAAAGAAAAGGGTAACCAACTTCCCTAAGGCTATTAGATAAAAATAACCCAAGAGAGATACTATAATAAATAAGAAAATTCATCTGAATCATGCAAGATGCTGAGCACTTCCTAAGAGCCTCAGCACTCTTTCCCCTCCATTGAACTTATGGCTGGATTTCAGGGAAGGAGTCAAGCTCGCAGAAGGGGTAGGGCATTAGGCAGAAGGGGTGGAGCTAGGGCAACCAGCCCTCAGCACCACCCAGAGAGCATTGCTCCAGTGGGGATGTAAATACTTATTTAAAAAGTTAGCCAATTAAACAATATAATGTTAATCATGTAACCATGGAGAACTGGTGCACAGTGGCTGAGGTCCCCTGGTTGGCGTGGGTGGTGGGTGAGAGGGGGCCTGCTCTGGCCAACTGGGGTCCTGCTGTGCTGCATGATGGTTGGGGGACTGCTCCAGACAGCCAGGGTCCTGTTGTGCCATGCTGCGCCACGGATGGGGGCTGCTTCAGTTGGCTTGAGTTCTGCTACACTGCACCACAGATTGGGGACTGATCACACAGGGGTTGCTCTGGCTGGCCAGGGTCCTGCAGTGCCATGAGCAGGGGACTGCTCCAGTTGGCCAGGGTCTTGCCTCACCGTGTCTTGTAGGGTTGCCAGATAGTTTCACAAAAAATACCGAACATGGCAGGAAAAAAATTGGTTGAGCAAAAAAAAGTTGTTGAGCAAAAAAACCCTGCCTTTAAATCCTCCATGCCCCCACCAGATGCAGCAGGGAAAGAATGTCCCAAGAAAAACAGAAAATACCGGACATTTTACATGTCCAGTATTTTCTGGGATTTTTTGCCAGACAGAAGCCGCAAATACCGGACACCTGGCAACCCTATGGGCAGGGGCTGCTCCTCCCTCCCAGCCCTCTGGTTAACCATTTACCGGGTAAGCATGCTGGTAAGGTTAATGCTTACTGCGTAACTGGTTACCTGGTTAAACTTTTACATCTCTAAATGCCACCCAAGCCCTGAGTGCTACCTGGAGTGCACCATGTGGATCTCTGGCAGTGATTGGAAGGGCTGAGGCTCTGGTCACCAGTGTTCCTGTGGTAGTGGCAGACGGGAGCCCGGGGTCATTTTGAATCAGTAGTCCAACGGCAACTGCCCCCTTTGCCACCCCACCCCACCCCACTCTTGTTGGTGGGCCTGCTGGATTGGGTCATGCATTAGGATAAATAATATCCTAAAATGTTTTTGAGCCAATACTGTCTGTAGAATTATAGCTAGAGCCTGGACAAATAAATTACTAGGAATATAGAGTCTGGTCTGTCTGATCGGTGCTTCTTTTTTTTTTTTTTTTTCTGCTAAGGTTCAGAGGATGGCGAGTGAGCCATTTATCATGCAGGCTGAAATACAGGTGCATTTAACCTAAATCTTCCCACCAAAGACAGATTACCTTTTAGAAGAACTCTGTCACCACAGTCTCTTTTCAATAGCCATGTCAACCACTGTCACAAAGGCTGTACATGAAGGGATCAATGGTAGTTTTATCTGAAATTGCACTCAGTGTGTGTTTCTTCCAACTGACATTCATTTAAATTCTTGCTCTAAGACATCATTTCTCCTCGTAATAGAAAAAGGATCAGGCATCTTAAAAAAATGTTTCTTGGGGAGCTAAAATTAAAAATGTTTACTTGGCTAAGCATGAAATCTTTCTGATTTATATGTTTAATCAACAGCCAGAGCAAGAAAAGATCTGCTTGCATTTCATAAATTGAAATACTAATATTATTATTATAAAAGTAGCAAGATAGCTGCTTTCGTTGCAGAAGAACTAATATACCCAGTTTGGAGAAAAGCCACCATATAATTGTGAGTACAGACTGGATTTCCCAAAACCGTCCAATCCAATCTCCTTCATACAGAAACAGCCAGTGTCCAGTAGGAGCAGGGTGTTCCTGGACCAGGCAATTCTGTCTGGGAGTCCCAGTGGCAAGAGGGCTGGTGATTCGGAGCCCATCGGGGTAAGGCTAGGACTGGCGCTGGAGCCAGAATAGCACAGCAGTAGCTGCAGCAGCCCCAGTAGCAGGGCTGGGTCCATGGCAGCCTGGGGTTGGGGCCCAGGCAGTCTGGGCTGCTGGGACTGCAGTAGCATGGCAGCCCAAAAGGAGGGTGGCGGGGGCCGGCATCAGGAGAGAAAGTGTTCTGGGGAGCTGGTGGCAGGGGACCTCCTCTGGACCAACAAATTCCATTGTTCAAGACAAGTCAGGTCCCGAGGGTGCCAGACCAGAGAGGGCTAACCTGTACTTCACTTTGAAGAAACCATCCTATATATAAAAAATCATAGCCCAAAAATCTGCATCCATACCACTTGTTCATGGAAGGCAAAAATGTGACTGTTGCCCACTTAGCCTACCATATGCATTGCCTTCCTTCCCCGTTTATACCACAGAACAGTGAAAAGAGGCATGTTGAGAATCGTATAAGCATAAATACCTGCAATATCATCAGATTTTTCAAATATTGATGCAGTTGCATGTGCTTTGCAAGATAGTAAACAAATCAGAATGAAATATATTAGCATTTTGCATGCCAGCAGGCACCCACATGCTCAGGTACAAGGGCATCCTTCTCTCTGAGCACTGCAAGGTAGGGAAAAGCTGTTAGATTTAGTCTCACAGACCATGTCTACACTAGGAAAGTACTTTGAAATGACTACATTCAACTTAATAACTCCTGATTTTAAAAAATTGAACTAGCGTGTCCACACTACAAGGAAACCTAAAAATTAGTCCAAAGCAGGCTTCATTAATGTGGATGCGCTACCTCAGACCTAGAGCCCCAGGGAGCACAGGGAAGTAATTAATTTGAATTACTCTCGGGAGTAATCATTACAAAATAGCGGCACCAGAGTATCCACACTACTGCTATTTTGAAATAACTATTTTGGAATTAGCATTACTCCTCATGACAAGCAGGAGTACAGATTTAGAATTCTGTGGCCCATTATTTTAAAATAATAGTAGCCCAATGTCTGAGAGTCTGTAACGCTGAAATGCTGGCTGTTCCCTCTGGGTGGCGCTGTTGCTGAAATGCTGGCTCTTCCCTCTGGGTGGCGCTGTTGCCTGAAATGCTGGCTGTTCCCTCTGGGCGGCCCGTGCTGCATGGGGAGTGCGGGGCCCAAACAGCCGCGTGTGCTGCTTGCTCCCCTGCGGTGGCCCGGCTGAGCGGTGCAGAAATCAGCTGAGTGCCAGGGCAGGAGGGCATGGGGGCGGGGCGGTGATGTACATGGCCAGGGGGCAGGGCCTAGACGAGTGTGCATTCCCTTCGGAGACAGAGGAGAGCGGAGGAGACAGAGAGGAGGCGGAGGAGAGCGGAGAGAGGCAGGAGGGGGAGAAGAGAGAGAGATGGAGAGGGAGGCAGAGGAGAGCTGACGGGGTGGGAGTTGGGAGGCAGTAGGGGAGAGAGAGAGAGAGACTGGAGGTTCAGGAGAGAAGAGCGAGATAGAAAGGAAATAGGATGTGGAGGAGAGACCCGGAAATCCTCTCTTATGACAGGCTATTGGCTAGTTTTAAAATAATGGGCTTAGAAGTGTGAATGCTCCACTTATAAATTAGACCTTGGTGGGGGATTATTTTGAAATAAAGTCCTAGTGTAGACCAGAGCTGAATCCCTGATAGATTTTTTTTTTCATTAAACATGCCCTTCAGGACTGGATTTTACAGTACATAGTGCAAGGTTGGTATTCCTAAGTGAATATCAGATTGAAATAGGGGTTTGCATGATGATGTCTTCAGACACACAAAAGTTCTGTCAGATTTTCTTTGAGAGTTGGTAGGGGCTATCACTGATATCGAGGTTTGTGATAAGGTTAGGAGATCTTTTGTCTGAGTAACTTCGAGTCACCAGGCATCAGGAGTCACTCCTGGTCACAAGGGGGTGCTCAGAAGACAGGATACTCATTTATATAGCCTGATCCCGTTTCCATTAAGTCAATGATAAAAACTTGCAGAATCTGATCCTAAATTCATTACTTGTTGAAAAATATAACTTCTACTGAAAGTTCAGCTTGAAATCTTTACATTTCTCTTTCTTAAGGAGACTTTGGCCTGTAATTCTCCTTTATGTGTTCTACTTTCTGAGATCTATGCCAGCTAAATGAATAAATGCCTTAAGGCATGTTCTCCTGTTGCTTCAAAGACAGTTAAGGATATTTGCAATCACATTGGCTATGGAGCATCAATGAAAATCTGTCATGAAAACTGTGCATGTATCAGTTTTAGGATAGACCTCTTCTTTAGGGTGACAGGAAGTGTGCAGTTTTGTCCTTTGCTGCTGCTGCAGGGGAAGAAAAATCAGCATTTTTACCATCTCCCCTGACTGGTTTTGATTTACAAGAAGAACAAGGTCAGCTCTTCAGTAGTTAGAACCCAAAGTCTCATCATAAGAAACAGATTCAGTTTATCTCATAAGTCCAGATATGTTCCTACTTTCGATGGATCTGAAATCTCTAGTTGATAGCCAAGACCAGAAGCTTCTGTACGTTACAGATAATGTACTATGATGCAGATAAGGTGACCTGCCTTTACAGAGGGGTGCCGAAAGTATTTGTATTCTCTTTATTTTTCCACCTTGATAGTTTTATCTTCTTTGACTTTTCCACAATAGTATCAGTGATTAAAAGGCAGGCCTGCAGCTTGGTCAGTTTCACTAGCCTATACAAGAGTAGAAGCAGATTTACATTTTCAATTCTTATCTAATGTTATCAGGATTCCTGGGAATTAGTAGGGAACCCGGTGCTCAGTATCAGATGAATAGTGGCAAGTTAATCAGTTGTTGAAAATTCAGAGGCCTTGAAATATATCAACCCTGGAATCTGGAAAATACCGCCTGGACCACAAACTGACTTCAAAAATAAAAATCATCTAAGCATGAACAAGGGGAGTTTATCTGGCCTCAGTGGAACCTTTCAACTTCCATGATACTCATGGAGAGATCAAGTAAATGTGGTTAAGCTGCTTAATTATTAGTGTATAGTCGTAATAAAATAATATGATATTACTTACCCAGCTAGTAACCATCTTGCAGTCCTACGTATAGGGTAAAGACATGATTGAGGTAGATTCTAATGGTCCGATTCTGAAAACGCGTGAGACCAAAGGGAACACTCTATGGGATCTTTGAGAATATTCACATGCAACTTTTCTTGGTTCAAGTTACAACCTATGCTAAAGTATTCCGAAATAGTGGCTTAAGCCATTAGTTTAAAAAACCCTGCTATGTCCAGTCCTTTTTAAGAGGACACTTAAGCCTCTAATGATGGATATTTCAGATATGAATTATTCATGAATAGGATGAAAGTGCTCTGCAGCTTGCTTCCTCTGGTGGTGACCTTCACAAGCCTCTTTGCATGGGCCTAGTTTCACTGAGTGCCTTCTGTAAGAGTAGTTAGAAATACAGTTTTAGCAGATCTGGAGCATTTGAAATGCTTATCTCAATGGTAGGGTTGCCAGATGGTTTCAACAAAAATACTGAACACACTTGACATTTCATCACAATCTACATTACATCTTATTTAGAAAATACCGGACATTTATATTTTCTCATGTATAGTTTCTCAATTTGTTTCCCAAAGAGAAAGCTCAAATACTGGACTGTCTGGTTCAAAACTGGACACCTGGCAACCCTACTCAATGAGCTTGGCCTAATTTTAAAGGGTGCTGAATTCTTTGTTGTAGAACACAAACACACACCCCCAAAAAATAAGATATACTTTGACAAGCCACCCAATATTTGGTTGAATTGGGCCTAAAGTTGCCAATTTTTGTCTTTAAGATAGGAGGGATGGGTATCAGGTAACAAAGGCAGGGGAAAACTGTGCCTCTCCCAAACTAACTCCACACTCCAACCCTAGGCACCCTCCCACCTTCTTCCACTTCCCCTCCTTTGCTACTCTTCTATAGCCGAGAGGCTGGGGCAGGCAGTTGAGGGCCAGTGTGCACATCACCCTGAGACTGGTGCCACACTGCGCTGCTCATCCATTCTCCTGGTGGTGGGGGCGCTGGGACTTTGCTGCCTTGTCAGTGTTCTGAGGCTAGGAATGCGCCAAATAAACTTCAGCTTTTGCCACTCTGTTGTCCTGTATCACCACTGCCAGGTTTCCAGGCGTTAAAGTAGTACTTGGTTCAGCCCAGTCATTCTTCTGAAATATTTGAACTTTTGCTGAGTGGAGATTCTGCATTTCCTAAATACCCGCTTAGCACTTTGGAGATGAGGGGAGAAAAGAATAGGAGAAGAGAGGGAAATGAATGGTGAAAAAGATAAATCTGTCAAACCTTTCCAGGGGTGAAGTTACAGTAAGCCTGGTGATTTCGTGAGAATTAGACTTGCTTGATGTCCATGAAGTGATTATTGCCAGTTGAGTCTGGACAGATACTTCTATAGCTCTAATAATCTGTCACTTGTGAATCTTTAGAATAAGAGTAACTCTTAGGCATGTCAACACTAGGAAATTATTTTGAACTAATTTAATTTGAAATAACTCCCGAAATAACAAAATTGAAATAGTGCCCCCACTACAAGGGAACCTCGAAATTAGTCTGAGGCAGACTCCACTATTGTGGATGCACTACCTCAACTTACAGCCCCAGGAAGCACTGGAGAGTAATTATTTCAAAATAGCAACAGCAGAGCATCCAAACTACCGCTATTTAAAAATAACTATTTTGAACTTAGCATTATTCCCCAAGGAAAGCAGGAGTACAGATTTCAAAATAACCAGCCTGTTATTTTGAAATAACAGGCACGGTAGTGTGGATGCTCTGCTTATTATTGAAAAATAAGGGGGTTATTTTGAAATAACTCCCTAGTGTAGAGCAGAGCTTAGAGGCCTAATCCAAAGCCTATTGAAGTCAATGGAAGCATATTAAAGAGTAATATTTAGATAACACCGTGTTTGTTTGGAACTATATAAATAATAATGACTGCCAGAGACTGAAAAATCATTGGCACTGAATTGCAGTAAAAACCCGGCAAACTTTGTGGAAACTTCTCCCATTTTGTAACTATGTTGCCAAATGCCTATAACTGTAAATTAACGTCAGAGGGGTAGCCGAGTTAGTCTGTACAGGATAAATTTAAAAAACAACAAATAGTCTGGTAGCACTTTAAAGACTAAGAAAACATGATGATGGCAATGTAAATTAACTGTAAATGGTAGCACTGATAACATTCTTCAGGGAGAACTACTGGTGATTTTTTTTCTTATTTTCAAGTTGAAGCAGTTTTAAAGGACTGTTTAATTTGAAGAAAAAAAAATGTACTCAGCAGTTGACATTTGATTCTCCACTAAAGCAATACATGCATTTACAGAGAATGTTGCTTTTGTTAACATCGTTCCTTGCAACTAATTAGAAAAAGTGTTGTTGGGTATATTTTAGAACAAAATGTATGCTGAGCAATGCTTCATTTAATTTGAACTTCTCATCTCGAAAGAACTTTTTTAACCAAACTGCTGAAAGTAGTTGATGAAAACATGTTTTCTTGCAACCCAATTAGTAGTTTGAGAGCCTTCAGTGGCCTGTAATGAGCCTGTTCCTTTGTTTTAAAGTGACTACATCTATAAAGAAAGCTTGTGAAGCAGCTAAAGTCATTGCTACTTTTTGAACTCTTTTGAACAAATTTAAAAGTGCTGAAATGATTGTTCCTGTTAACTTCTATCATATGAATTTCATACTGAGGGCCAAAATACATAGGCTAGAAGACTACTTCCAGCAAAATGGACCATGGGGCCCTCTTAATCAATGCATTATAGTTCAAACAGTAAGCTTAAGGGTCTGATCTATTTACAAATATACATTTGTCTTACATAGCCATGTGCCAGTTTTAATGTAAAACGTTAGCATGAAAGTAAAGGGATTACTTATCAGAGTGTGGTTTCAGAATTAAGAGTGTATTCCCAGCTTTTAGAATACATGTCGAGGGGTTTATTTAGGTACTTATTGGACTGTTCACAATCTCATATCATCATTAAGAGACACCTGCCTGTCAGTTTTGAGAGCCCCATGCATAAATCTCAAGTTTGGAAACACAAGTGACATAGATCCTCATTCAGTAGAGCAGCTTTCACCCTCCCCTGAAATGTGCATCAAGCTGATATTAGACTCACTGGCATCAACCAAAGGTCACTTCTTTGGAAGCTGAAATCCACAGTTCCTTTCAAGTGATCAGCAAACTGAATTTATGCTGTGAAGGGAGCACGTACAGACAAGGAAAGGGTAGCATTTGGAAGCTGGAGAGAGAGAATTAGACAGAACTCAAAATTAGAGCCATTTGAACACTGGATAAAATTAAAATGCATTATTCATGAAATACACTATCTGATAAATAGCTTCCTACTAGCTCTACGTGAAATAAAGATCTACGATCCGTCCCCTTAGGAGCACTGTGCTAGTGCTTAATAGCACTTATCTAGCACTTTTAATCCACAGACCTCAAAGGGCTTTCCAAGGTACATATGGAGAAACAGATACTGAGAGGGTAATTGACTTGCCTACTATAAACAGGAAATCAGAGGCAAGGCTAGGAAAAGAACTCTGACATATTGGTTGTGCTCTGTTGACTAGGCAGCACTGCCTCTTGGATTCAGTCTATTCTGCACTCCATGGAACCCTGTCAGACTCTTTTGTTCACCCTTGATCTTGCCTTGTCCCTGTCTGAAATCTAATAATCACCTTTTGAATAAATATGCTCCATCTATTTTGTCGCCTCGGCTGCACTTGACTCTTTTCAGCTATGGCCTCATCCCATATTGCTTCATTCTTCTCTCTTTGCAGCTTCAAAGTAGGAATAAGATCCTCCGGAAAAGGGCGCTTTTTCTGGAGGATCGGGGCCAGTGTAGATGCTCTTTTCCGGCTTTTCTAAAAGCCAGAAAAAAGCGGCGGACATTTTTATTTAAATGCCGCGGGGGATATTTAAATCCCCCGCGGATTTCCCTATTACGATCTCTGAAATTAACATGCCCCTTTCGGAAAAGGGGCCAATGTAGACGAGCCCAAGTAGTTTATTTCCTGACAGCTAATAGCTGTGCCCCATAAATGGAAGAACAACATAACAAAGAAGAGGCATATCTTACGTCCCTTCCTGCAAGCCTGGGACCCTGGGCAGGATATGGATGAAGTGGGAGGTTGTCTCAGCTTCCGAGGCGCTGGTACCCAAAGCCCATCGGTGAAGTCCGATTTGCTAGGCTCTGAGGCAGCCTTAAATACAGTTTTCCCTGCCTTGTTTGGCAGTTTGGAAATTTCCAGGATTTACTCATTACATGCTGATGTAGGGCTTAGCTGTTAGTTATTGATCTGGTTCCAGTCTGGATCTTCTTGTTCTTTGGCCCTGTTTATGTAATCTGTACATTAGGGTAAACAGAATTGTTTATGCGTTCTTGCCCTTTACCCTTATCTTATACTTGTTCTTGCTATACTGGCAACAATGCTTATCTTAAGTGGCGTATGTTCCCATAGACTTGCTTCTGACTCATCAGTAGTAGGGAAAAGGGAAAGGGGGGAAAGAATGCAGGCCTCACCACCCCTAAACTAACATGTACAAAGTTCTTCTGCAATTGACCACTACAAGTGGTGAGGGTTGGATTAGGAGGATAAGGGTGTATGTTGCGGTGGGAGTCGATGGGTAGGATTCACTTTGGGGGAATGAAGAATAAATTTTGCTCTTGCATTTGTTGTTTATGTCAATTTGAATTTTTAATGCATGGCCACCTTTCAGAAAAACCCTTCTATGTTTCATATAAGTGTTCCTGGACTGGAGCCCACTTCATCAGCTATATGAAATGGAAACTTCAGTTTGGCAGGGATCTATACACATGCAGAGATGGAAGTGTGACATTACTATTCAGAGTACCAGTGCTAATGTGTAATGTCACACACTCATCTTTGCATGTGTATATATACCTACTTCATGTATCTAATGAAGTCGGCTTCAGTCCACAAAAGCTTATGCCTGAATAAATTTGTTAATCTTTAAGGTGTTACCAGACTCCTCGTAGTTTTTGCATAAGCAAACTGACATGGTTACCCCTCTGAAATTTTTATGTTTGCGTTTTAAGACTTGAGGTGAATTATAGCATCAAGTGCTTCCTTTGAAACAGCTGGTACTAGCCTCTGCTGGATTTAGGATACAGCACAAGGTGGACCATTGGTCTGATCCATTATGGTGATCTCAATGTTCCAATGTACAGTTCACAACATCGCACATCCACTGATAGGTAGCAGTAGACTTGTAAAGACAAGTAACAACATACCAGTCACCTCTAATTATTAGGGAGGTAGCACAGAATCTAATAAGTAGCACTAGACTTCTGCAACAAAATGAAAAAAAATTAAAGCTCTCTGCAATGACCTGATGCAAATCCCTAAGCTATTCAAACTGCACACACTAATATATACACAATATAGTCTCTAGCCTGCCAAGTACTGCATAGATTTCTCACAACTCCTGCTATTTGGCCTCCATGAGGTGGCACGGCTACTGTTATAGGTACCTTGTACAGAGAACTCAGAATCTCCATTGCTGCTTTACCCAGGTCCATGCATCGACAGCGGATATGCCAGGTGGTGTCTGTCTCTTCATTGTGCATGCTGACAAAGCACTCAAGTGGCACGGGGGTTGCACTAGTGCTGGCTTTTACACTTCCTCAGTCTGAACAGTGGGAAGGAGCATGAATTGTTGGTAGGAGCATGCACAGTTGGATGTGATAGCTGAGAAGGGTAGGTAAATGGCTCAGGCAGATTTGCTTTGACCTCCTTTTGAGCCCTGCATAAGAAATATTTCCCAGTATTTCACCTGGAAAAGAGGCCAGATGAATATGAACGCATGATAAATGGCAAGAAACTCACATTTGTAGATGGCATGACAGAAGGTTAGACAATGACTGAAATGGTGGATTGTAGTTCAAAATACATCACAGGATTTTTCTGCTGCTTTTTAAACACAACTGTGCTTTTCCCTGAACATGTACAGCTCTGTTCTTTTCCTCACATTTAATATCTAGTCTTGCTGGCATACATTCACCTCCCTCAATACCAGTTCCTCATTCTTCCTCCAGAAAATATCTCTTGTGTTCCAAGTGCTGGGGACTATAGTGGATCACAAACTGAACCCGAGTCAAAATTATGGTGCAGTCACTGAAAAAGATAATGTCATTCTGAGGTGTATTGACAGAAATATTGTATGTAAGACATGGCAGGTGATTGCCTATTTGCTCAGGCCTGGTGAGACCACAGCTGAAGTACTGGGTCTAGTTCGGGTCGCCACACTTTAAGAAAGACATGGGCATATTGGAGAGTCGAGGAGAAAGCAACAAAAATGATAAAAGATTTAGAAAAGCTGACCTGTAAGTAATCTTAAAAAATGGATATATTTTTAAAAAAGAGAATTGAGGAAGAAATTAAGTCTTCCAATCAAGAGGACAGAGATCAGTTGTTCTCCATGGCTATGTCTAGACTGCAGGCTTCTTTCGAAAAAGGCTCTTTCGAAAGCATCTTTCGAAAGAGCCTCTTTCAAAAGATCGCGTCTAGACTGCAGGCGGATCTTTCGAAAGAGAAATCCGCTTTTTCGAAAGAGAGCACCCAGCGAGTCTGGATGCTCTCTTTCGAAGACGGCCTCTTTACATTGAAGAACGCCTTCTTTCGAAAGAGGAACTTTCGAAAGAAGGCGTTCTTCCTCGTGAAACGAGGTTTACCGCCATCGAAAGAAAAGCCGCGTTCTTTCAAAATAATTTCGAAAGAACGCGGCTTGAGTCTGGACGCAGGGGAAGTTTTTTCGGGAAAAGGCTACTTTTCCCGAAAAAACCCCTGAGTCTGGACACGGCCCATGTGTTTGAAGATAGGACATGAAGTAATTGTCTTTGTTTGCAGCAAGGGAGATTTAGGTTCGATATTAGGAATAAATTTCTAACTATAAGGATATTTAATCCTCCAACAGAGGTTGTGGAATCCCCATCATCTGAGGTTTGTAAGACCATGTTAAAGAAACACTGTCAGGAACCATGTTCCCTCTAAACTGCATGGAAGCATAGCTTCACAGATGATTAATCAGCCCCGTCCATTCAGTCAGCTCGGTGCATGGAGCCCTGAGCCTCTGACTGGGCAGGGCTGATTAATCACCTGTGAAGCTGTGCTGTCATGCAGCTTAGAGGGAACACTGGTCGGGGCAATCTAAGTTTACTTGTTATGGCCTCAGCAAGGGGGCTAGACTCAATGACCTCTTGAGGTGTCTTCCAATTCTATCTTTCCTCGATTCTATGATCATCATATAAGGAAAAAAGGTAACTTGGTTCTGAAAACTTCTCTTAGGGCACAGCTTCACTCACCACACTGGAGATCGATGTTCCAGTGTTTGATTTAGAGGGTCTAGTATAGACCCGTAAATCGAATACAGAGGGCAGCTCCAACTAGTGCTTGTACTCCTCACAGTCACAAGGAGTAAGGGAAGGTGACGAGAGCATTTGCTCCCATCATCCTCCCAGGGTGTGTCTACACTACAGGGTTTTGTCAACAAAAGTCCACTTTTGTTGACAAAACTATACCTGCATTTACACTGCCGCTGAGTTCTGTCGACATAACGTCGACAGAACTCAGCAGTTTTGTCAACATCTGTAAACCTCATTCTATGAGGAGTAATGCCTTTTGTAGACAGAGTTCTGTCGACAGAAGGCGTTACTGCATCTACACTGTCCTTTGCGTCTGCACTGTCATGTCGACAAAGAGGCTTGCTTTGTCAACAGAACTGGATGTAGTCTAGATGCTCTTTGTCGACAGAAGCTTTGTCAACAGTATCTGTCGACAAAACTTCTGTCAACAAAAGCCTGTATTCTAGACGTACCCACACAGTGGGGACAGTGCCAAACTCAGCTTAAGGTAAGTTGCATACCTTAAGATGACCTTCCAGAACTAGTATAGACCTGGCCTTAAATTCTGTTGACTTACAATGTGGAGAATATTCCTGAAGTCTGTGAACAAAGAAAAGCCAGTGTTTGCTGGGTCTTAACACATTTAGCACATCATGGAAAGCTGCTTATAACTGAATGGATAAGATATGAGTTCCATAACATGAGTGTGGATGCTGGGATTCAGGAGGGGTAACAGCACACAAAAAAGCTTCAGTGCAGAATACATGAGCATTATTACAGACGAGCGGATGCCAGATTTCCCGTAAGTGTGGTGCTCAGTGGGAAAATGAATAACTTTAATGGAAGCTGGGCTGTGATAACACCACAACATGTGAAAAAGTGCCAAATAAGCAGAGTTGCCACACAATCAGCGATTGGGCTTCAGCATACTGAATTTAGGCATAAAGTGGCAGCACACAAGCACACGTGTCTGCCAACCTAATGGTATTGGGATCAACATCCTAAATGCTTTTTGGAGCTCCCATTTATGCACATAACCTAAGGTGTAGGGAATTTCAGTGGTAGGAATGGGGATATTCGGTGTCCTTACTGAGAGTTGCAGCAGTGAAAATGAGCACAGAAAAGGTAAAGTGTTGCCATATGGTGAACAAGCCCTAAAGGCCAGTCCTGGCCTAAATGTAATAAAATATATAGAAGAGAATAGCCAAGGATCTTTTCCCATGCTCTGTGTTAACATTCAGTTCTCCAGCTGCCCTTGCTGTGCATGCAAGGTGTAACTCTGCATGTTTCAGGAATTCTTTTGCTACAGAAATTTTATAGGACTTCCCAAACCATGATTGTATAGGGCAGTGCTGTCAGACAGGCCATGAATGAAAGTGCAAGGAAAACATCTAGTTGGTAGGTGTTCAATAAGCAGAAAATGCACCCTGATTTAGGTACATTTTGGTAAACCTTTATTTGAGAAACCACAAAGTGTCTTACAGAAAAAAATTACAGAAAGCAAGTCTAATTCTGTAATGACTCTGTTTTCCAGTATTAAGAAAGTGACTCTAGATTTTTAGCTATAGCATGTGCACCACATATTGCAAAAGTTGTTCTAGTGAGCACTGAATATCAAAGTGCAGGTTTACATAAAACTTACATGTGCTGCTGGAGTGTAAATTAAAGTTGCCCTCAGGTAAAGACACAGAAAATTCATGTAAATGAGGCCTGCGTTATTTATAAATTGGACCCTGGGAGATTTCTGTCAATTGAACTCCCTCTGTAACTGGCAATGGATTGTGTAGTGTTCAAAATGAAAATAAGTGACACAGACTCAAAAGAATTTTATGCTACCTTTAAAAAGACCTTCATGCCTGATTGTCTTTCCAGAATCAATATTTTGGATGATGGAAGCCTCCGAATTGTCAATGTTACTAAGGCGGATGCTGGAAGTTATTCCTGTATAGCCACAAACCATTTTGGGACTGCTAGCAGCACGGGAAGTTTGGTGGTGAAAGGTAACAACAGTTCTTATTATACATCGCTGATACTTCCACCTTAATCTCTAACAGAGAAAGAAGATGACACAGATGTTCCATGCTCTTTAATTTCTCTGATCCTGAGTGGTTCTGAATTCCACCAGCTCCCAGTGAAGTTAATGGGAGCTGTTGCCACCCCACCCCTTCTGTTGTAAAGCTGTATGACTTGTACAGAAATTGCAGATTCTCACATGTCAAAGTTTCCCAATGATTTTAAGTATCACAGAGAACAAAGAGATGGTAATAGTAAAATCTGTTTGATGTCTTGAATAATATTTATAGCGAGGTGGTACTATGTTATGTCATACAAATAAGATTAAATGGAGTGAAATATAGGAATATAAGAATTGTTGGACTGCATCAGACTAATGGTTCATTAAGTCCACTGTCCTGTCTCTGACAGTCACCAGCACTAGACACTTCAGAAGTTGCCTCCCTAATGACAGCTGTGCACTACAGCTTCATTTTAAGTCTATTAAAGTCAGAATACTCATGGAGGAAATTTCTTACCCTAGACAGTTAATGGCTAGCTTCTGTCCCTATAAAAATGATTATCTAATCTAATGCTTCTGTAAATGTCTAATCCTTTTAAAAGTCCTGGTAAATTCTTAATAATTGCAGGTTTATGAAATAATGCGTAACTTTTGCTCTTGCAATATATCTTTTTATTTTCCAAAATACAAGAAGTGTTTTGTAAGTTTTGATTTATTTATGAATTTATGCCACTGGGTAATATTCTTTATACATCCCACGAATCCCAATTGTATGCCCAGAAATTCTCTCTCAACAAATATTTTTAAAAAGTAAATATAAAATGTCTGACAAAAGGATTTAAGATTCCAGCTAAAGTTAAATGCAGTGACACTGACAAATATCTTAAAGATAACTGCTCATGAGAAGTTGTGTGTCTGATGAATTATTATAGGCCACAGGCGTATAGATTATTACACTGATAAACACTGTCCATCTCTCTTATTTGTGGGAAATGTTATATTGGATAACAGATCAGGAGAAATTGATTTATTATTTTGTACTCAATCATACAGCTCTAATGCTGTCATTTTTAATTTTCCCATATATTGGCATTGATGGACAGTATTGGTTTAGAGGTTCTCCCTATCAATTATTTCTGCAGTATACAGAGACTTCTTAAATATGCTTTTAATGCCCATTTAAACAGGTGCTTTTTATAATCAGAGTATATTTAAACAATCAGTCTCAGGACACCAGCCCTGAGAAATACAGTGATCCCCCCATGATACTATATCTACTACCAGCAGTGAAAGTAACTTCAAATTTCTTACAGGTACTGTCCTATTGCAAGCTGGGTCCCTGCCAGCTCTTCAAATAGCTTCCTGCTGGCTTTTGCCGCAGCTTGGCCAGGGTGCACCAACTTACTTTCACCTCTGCCTGCTATATGCCTGTCTGTACATACGTGATGCAACACATTAATGCTCATGGAGCAAAATCTTCCCTAAGATACTGGGTGTGCATGCATGTCTGAGGCTAGGAACTATCCATATTACACTACAGGTTGAACCTCTCTGAACAGAACTCTCTGGTCCAGCAACATGGGTGGTCCAGAAGGATGTTCCGGACCATGGGTGTTCTAGGACCAGATAGTTCCAATGAAGGGCTGGCAGCTGGGTTCCTGGCAGCTGGGCTGCAAGGCACGACCCAGCTTGGCTTCCCGGCTTAGCAGGGAAGGTGGTGGTGTTGGGAAACAAGTAGGGCAGTGGAGCTGGTGGCGGGCGGTGGAGAGAGAGAGAGTGGCCAGTCCAGGACTCGGGGGAGACCAGTAGCAGGAGGACCAAATATAACCTGTCCAGGTCTGGAAAAATTCCTCATCCAGAACCGGCCAGGTCCCGAGAGTATAGGACCAGAGAGGTCCAACCTGTATTAGATCTTTTTTCTCTTTCTCTCTCTCCTTAATTTTATATGCTTCTCTTTATATTGGAAATGTTTTAAGCCTATTGGGGCGATCTTCAGCTGGTGTAAATTCACATAGCCCCAGCGAAGTCAAAGGAGCTTCGTGGAATAATACCAACTAAAGATCTTAATGTTCTTTGCTTCATTTCCCCTCTCTGCCACGCACACACTCTCTCTCTTCCCCCCTCCCCCCCCCCTTGGGACCTCTGGATGCTCAGTGTAACTTCCTGTCACTTTTGCAATACCATCTCAAAATTCAGCTGTCTTTTTCCAGGCAGATCTCCCATTGATGAGGCTGCTGCATGTGTGAGAATTGAAGGGTCAAGCCCTACAGCAGGACTGTGTTAGGCAAATGCACCTGCACAATGCATATTTCTTTTCTTTCCACTGTGTACCTTTGTGCAATTTTTATTTTAAAATGAAGGCCGGGGGGGGATGATAGTATGTCTTAGAGATAATTAGACTTAACACAGTCACTTCCAGTTTGTGCAGCTTGTGCCTCAGCACATATTAGTCTCTTTGAATAGGAAGTCCCTGAAGTTAGCAATAGGTCTGTGTCTAAGGTGACTCTGGATATTTGAATCTGTTTTCAGCATAACAAATGAGTCTGAGTGTAATTCTGGAAGCTCCTGGAAATAGGACAGCAGGAAATGGTTGTACCCCCACATTAAAGGTTCTGAACACCTCCTATAGGAGGCAAAAGTCTTTGTGCCCCACCATGAGGTCAGCGGGAGTTTTGGACTTCAGTTGGGTGCAAGAGTCTTGAGTGACCTCTGCTCTCATTAATTTTAGTAGAAGCTTCAGCTCCTTGTCGATTTAGAACTCACCTTTTCTTAGAGAAAAGTCTAATTTGTGAATCCTTTGTAAAATAAGATACTAATTTAAATACATTATTATAGTCTGGAAAATATACGCAACAGAACATAACAGTCTTATTGACTTGGAACGATACAGTTCATGAACCCATTATAAAGAAAGCAGATAGGCTGGGAATGTCATACAGAAGTTACTGGGTGGTGCAGGGGCCCTCCCATAGAATGTGATGAAGTTACACAAATTTATGACAGCAGTGAAATTGACCTTGGGCTCATGCTTTGAAAATGGACGTATCAAACGACTGCGAATCCCCATGTGTGAGCACTCATTTGTGCACATCACAAAAAGACCACGGCATTTGCCACAACTAAAGCTGGTTGTAAATCTCAGATCAGGAGAATGCAGGGGCTAGACTTGAGACATTTGTCCAGTATTGGGTGCAGTGGTGGATTTATGTGAAACAATTCTTTCCTGAAACATAGCCAGCTCAACTGGGACACAATTTTCTTTGGGGGTCAGACCAAGGCTGTGGAATGAACTCTCCCAGGAACAAAGGACCATCATAAACCTCCCCACTACTGCTCCAAGTTCAAGTGCATTTCTTTGACTTTGACGTCTCTAAAAATCATGTTGCCCTGTTTTGACCAAAAAGTTGGTCAAAGCTCAGAACCCTAAAGATGTTCCAGATTAATGTGTTCTATATTTTCTTTGGTGCCATTTTGGTTATTTATAGGGAATTGTACAAAACCTTGTGTCTCTGAACGCAGAAGGAACCATAGTTTACAGAGTGCCAACACCAGATCCTGCATTTGTCCATGGTTATACTGTGCACTCAGGCAGCTCCTGCTTGGCTTTCTTCCCTCTTGCTTCTTCTGCTTCTGTCCCAATGGCATAGTGAGGGGCAGGCATGGGGGGATAGTTGCCCATGGGCACCAAGCTAGGGGGCAATAGTTTAGTTCCCCCCTGTCATCCCTCAGCTCACCTGCTCTTCCTCCCCACTTCTCTGCCCCCAGCCCGACTCTCCTCCATCTCTGCCAGCAGGTTAGTGAGGGCAGGGGTCTGGCCCCAAACTGGAGGGGGCAGAGTAAGATGCGATACAATTCCCCCCTCCCTCACAAGAGTCGGGCTCAGCCATGTGCCAGGTTCGGGGGCCCTGCCATGCGGCAGTGGGTAGGGGAGCGCAAATTTTGCCTTTGCCTCGAGGTGCATAACACCCTCGCTACACCTCTGTTCTGTCTTTGTCTGTTCTCAGTTTTTGTGTGATAACTTTTCCCTATTCACTCTCTATACATCCTCATCCAAAACAATACTCAGCCAAAATCTCTTAGATGGGTTCATACACTTTTTATTTTACACAGAGGCTCATGCTTGCAATTACATGAATTGAAGGGTGATTTCACACCTATCAGTCTCAGTGGGGGTTTAATTCAACCCTTTACAATAAACAGAGCAAAATGTATATGTATCAAAAACAATCAGAACAAGACTCTCCACTCTACATGCCTCTCCCCCTGGAGAGCAGATGAGAAAACAGTCCCTGACCGATGTCAGTCACATTGCTCAATATAGTACTACACGGTGCCAGGATACTATGGTAATGGGAGTGGCATTAGAAACTAGGTACATAGGTGCTCAGACTGTGGCTGCTTGGGACACTTCTGCACCCTGTGGCTTGAAGTGGTTTCCATGATAGACAAGTGAGGTCCCAGCACCTCTACCCATATCGATAGAGAAGCATACTTTCCTCGTTTGTGTATGAACTGTAGCATCATGTTTTAAAGTATAATAATAATAATGGATCTGTTTCTGAGGATAAATGTGACTCTAATCAGCTCTACTGAGGTGTAAGTGTAGGAAGAATTTGCTCTAAGTCCTTCTTCTCAGCATGGGTAGACAGACACAAGCTAGCATGCTAAAACTAGCAGTCTGGCTGCGGTGGTTTGGGCTAGCGACCAGGGTTCAAACCCACCCAGTTTCCTGGTGCCAAGCCACCTCCCGTGCTGCCAAGGCATACTGCTATTTGTAGCATGAGCTAGCATAGCTCCCTGCTGGTGCCCCGGCGAACCCTTAGGGATTGACTCTGATCTCACTTGGATGTAAATCAAAACGAGCTCTATTGAAGTCAAAAAAAGTTACACAGCCATAAAACTAGCATAAATATGATGAGACGCACACCCTGGATCTTTAATGTAAATATAATTGATACAGGGTCTAATTTTTAGAAATGCTAAGACCCACATTTCCTGTTGAAGTCAGGTGCTCAACACCTCTACCAATCAGGTTGTTATTGTACATCCATAAAATATTTAGAAATATTACTTTGTTTAGCTAATGCCATTGAAAAGCAGTAATTTTGTAATGTAAGACTTATCTGATTCTTCCTTATTTATTATTCCTAGAGGCAGCCTGTTTGCTACTCAGGGGAAGAGTATATATTACATCTGGCCATTGTTTATTGGTCATGTGAAATATAAGGTCACTTTATGTTAAGGTTATAAGAGATTAGCAAGTACTATTATTTCATCTTCAATGCTCAGTAGTAACTTGATCCCATTAACATTAATGGAGACGTACATATGTGTGTGAAATGCAGACTATAACCTGAGGTCTGAGACATGGATATTAACAATGAATAAAATTCTAGAATCTAGCTCACAAAAAGTGTAAAAGCACATAAAACTCTTCTGAACTCTGACTTGTGCATTGTGTTTTTACATTGAAATGTCTGATTGTCTATGTCTTAAGTAACACATGTAATAGTTGCAGGGGGAGAGGGGAATATTGCTGAATGCCATATTTTAATTCAATTTTGTGGTCTACAAGAGGCCTAATTTATCTGACCTTAAGTTTTTTTAATTCTTTTTGATCTCATTGATTAGAAAACCATGAAGGTCATACATCAGAAAGACATCTTTTTACAATCTTTCTGTGTTCTTCCATTAACAATAAGCATTTTTTCTTTTTAAAGTCCTATTTCCCTCTTTCTCCACCAAATTAAAAGAGAAATGCTGATGGTATCATATAGAGGATGAACAAAGGTAGAGGATTTGGAAGGGAAAGAAAGGAAAGATAATATCTCTTATACCAAATACAGGGAGGTTTAAAAAAAGTCTCTAACAAACAAACAGAGAGGTGAATAAATATTTGTATTATGCATGAGCAGATGTCTTAAAATATAGCATTGAAACAGGTGCCCATAGGGCTGTTTAGTAACACGCCATTGTCAGATATTCCGAACTTCAGTGGTTTTCAGAATATGCTTTTGCTTTATTCTCTTAGTTCTAAATAAAAACTGTCCTGGCCAAGATTTTGAGACCTAAAATCTTGAAAACCTTGCATGTTTGGTTTGACCTTTCCATTAAAAAGCAGGGATTGCATCTATATAGATAGGAAGCAATTCAACAGATATTATTAGGAGATATGTAGAACATAGGTTGTGTTTGTTAGTAGTATATACATATTAATTTTCCATCTTTTTTCTCATTTTTGTTTTACCTGAGACTAAATGTTCTAATTCTTCCATGACATAAAAAGACTTAGTACCAGAGTGTTTACATGACAAATAGAATAAATAGTGTCTGGCATATACTGTAGAATACTGACTTTATTTGTACTTGATGTAGTTGCATCAGTGGCTTTTTATAGTGGCAGCTCTGAGAGGACTGATTCTGATATTAATTACAAAGCTGAATACATTAAGTATAGAAGCTTCAGGGGGTAGCCGGGTTAGTCTGTACAGGATAAACTTAAAAAATGACAAATGGTCTGGTAGCACTATAGGCTAACAAAATATATAGATAGTATCATGAGCTTTCGTGGGCACAGCCCACTTCTTCAGATGACCAGATTTTTGAGTTTACGATGTGCAGACCCAAAATAAATAGGGGGAGAAGGAAGAGGGAAGGAAGGAAAAAAATGGAAGGGGGCAGGAAACAAGAAGCAGAGGCTATGAAAATATCAAAGGAAAACCAAATAGGCAGAACTGGTAATCAGTAAACACTTTGGCTACGTCTACACTGGCCCCTTCTCCGGAAGAGGCATGCTAATTTAGAACTTTGGAATAGGGAAATCCGCGGTGGATTTGCAAGTAGGAATAAGAGATCCTCCGGGAAAGGGCTTTATTCCGGAGGATCGCACCAGTCTAGACGCTTTTTTCCGGCTTTTCCCCAAGCCGGAAAAAAAGCGGCGGCCATGTTTATTTAAATCCCGCGGGGGATATTTAAATCCCCCGCGGATTTCCCTATTCCAAAGTTCTAAATTAGCATGCCTCTTCCGGAGAAGGGGCCAGTGTAGACGTATTCCTTAAGAAGCAGATAAGGATCATAGGATAGCAATTAGAGAGGAAGGGTACTAACACAAGAATCTACACAGACAAAGAGCTGTTGACACCTTCATTGAATGTTTGGTTGATAATGTCCCAGCCTTCGGTTATCTTGATAGAGTAGGGCATCAGAGTGAGAGTTGAATTTGTGGATGAACTGCAATTTCAACGCCTCTCTGTGTATTTGTCTAGTAGAATTGGTTTGTGACAAGACAGCCACTCAAAGATCTTTTAAAGAGTGATTAGGTAGATTGAAGTATTCTCCAACAAGTTTCTGTATGTTCCCTTTATGCCTATCTGATTTGTGTCCATTGATTCTTTCCTGTAGGTACTGTCCAGTTTGTCCAATGTATATTGCAGTAGGGCATTGCTGTCATTTGAAGGCATAGATCAAATTACTGGATGTGCAGATAAATGATCTTCTGATTTGGTAGCTTATGTTGTTGGCTCCAGTGATGAATTTGCTTGTATAGATATGTAGGCAGAGTTGGCACCACAGGTGATTGCAGGGCTGGGTTCCTGGATGCTTATTATGTGGTTGTGTAGAATGATTACCAGAAAGAATTTGTTTCAGGTTGGGAGGTTGTCTGTAAGTGATAATAGGTTTTTCCCCCAAGGCCTCTGAGAGTGAGGGATCATTTTCCAAGATGGGTTGTAGATTGTGTATAATGCATTGGAGAGGTTTGAGTTGTGGACTGTAGCTAATAACAAGTGGAATTCTGTAATTTTCTCTTTTGGGTCTGTCTTGAAGTAGTTCATGTCTAGGTACTTTTTTGGCTCTGTCAATCTGTTTTTTCACTTCTCCAGGTGGGTATTTCAATTTTATGAATGCTCTATAAAGATCCTGTAGGTGTTTGTCTCTGTCTGTGGGATCAGAGCAAATCCGGTTGTATCTTAGGGCTTGGCTGTATACAATAGATTAAGAAACGTGTCTGGGATGGAAGCTGGAGGCATGAAGGTAACTGTACCGGTTGGTGGGTTTATAATTTAGGGTGATGGAAATTTGTTCATTATATAATTGTACTCTAGTGTCCAGGAAGTGGATTTCTCATGTGGACTGGTCCAGACTGAGGTTGATGGTGGGGTGGAAGTTGTTGAAATCTTTGTGAAATTTTTCAAGAGTCTCTTTTCCATGGGTCCATATGATGAATATGTCATCGATGTAGCGTAAGTGAAGTAGGAGTGTTAGGGGGCGAGAGCTGAAGAAATGTTGTTCAAGGTCAGCCATAAAAATGTTGGCATCTCTTCCTTTTTCCCTATTTATTTTGGGTCTGCACATCCTAAACTCAAAACTCTGGTCATCTGAAGAAATGGGCTGTGCTCACGAAAGCTCATGATACTATCTATATGATTTCTTAGTCTATAAAGTGCTATATTGTCTATTGGCTATATTGGTTAATTGTTTGGCCAAGCAGTAGAGTATAGCTTCACAGTAGAGGCCTTAGCACTGTTCTAACAGAAAATATTTATGCTGAAAGTATTATTGCTCCAAAGGCTGGTTAGCTGTAATTGCATTATAGATGTTCCTCACTGTATTGCACAGTGTTATGTCAAACACTACAATAGCATACACTTTGACCTGATGTAAATAGCTAGATTAATTTCAGGACAAGGGAAAATCTATGGGGTTTGGAAATAACAGTCTGGTTCGAGTGACTTTATCATTTCCTGGGGTCCTAACCCACCGTGAGTAGAGAATGGGGTAAAGTCGGTATACTTCTATAGACTGTAATTTTTCTGCTTTCCAGAGTAGATTTTAACAGTAGTTTGGTACTTTCATGCAACTATGGCAATGACAGGTTCTGGTTATATTATTTGCCTGCTTCATTTTGGGAGTAGTTTTCCAGCTATCATCCTGCCCGAACTCAAAACAGCAAATAAGAGATTTAAACAGTTGTTTACTTTTATTTGTGTTTGTGTCTCAGACTAGTTTGTACCTATCTCAGATTGGCTGCTTCAGTTTTCAACTACTTGTACACAGCATTAAAGAGGTCTTTGCAAATAGTGTCAGCTTTCTCTGGGGCTATGTCTAGACTAGAAGGTTTTTTACACAAAAACAGTTGGTTTTGTGCAAAAACCGGTGGAGCATCCACACTTCAAGTGTATTTTTGCGCAAAAAAAAATACAGGTGCTCTGATAGTGTCAAGGCTCCTTCCCCCCTCTGGCATGATGAATGCAGAACTGGGGGCCCACAAAAGTACCCCCAAAACCTTATCCTTCCAGGCTTTGTTAAAAAAAACTTCCCCCCAAAATCTTAACAACCTAGATTTTGGGGATAAAACTCCGCTGTCACCACCCAAGTAATGATAAAGAAAACAGGGAGAGACTACTTGGGAAATCTCACCCCTAAAGTACAAACTAGGACACAAAAATTAACCAATTCCAGGTTAATAAAAAGAAAAGAGAAATAACTTTTATCATCACCACAATGTTCCTGTTGCAAGCATAATGACTAGATGGAAGAGTCACGAGTGATATTCATGGGGAAACTCCACCAAGGGCCTAGAACTTAGTTACAAGGGAAAGCAAAAACATTTTAAAAAAGTGCACAGACATCAGTTCCCATTTCCCAAACCATAAAACAATAAAACCTAATGGATGTATCTAAACTTTACCCTACTTACAGAAGAGTGAAGAGTCTATTCTTGGAGGGAGACATTCTGTCTGATTCCCTCAGCAGCTAGAGAGAAAAACTGCCCAGGGTAAAGGAGGGAGAAACCAAACATTCCTTTGTCCTTGTTTGAAATTCCTACCTACATTCCTAATGGCTGAATCTACCTAACTTAAGTAAGGTTAACCCCTTAGTTCCCAGGCTGCTGGCTAACCTTCATGTTCATGACAGATGGCTATTCTGTGAATGGTCATTAGAGCTTTATTGCACAAGAGCATCCATGAAGTGTGGACACTCTCTTGTGCAAAAGCACATCACTTTTATGATGCACTTTTGAAGTGTGGACACGCTTTTGCACAAGAAGATTTTGAGGAAGATCTCTTCCGCAAAAAGCTTCTTGAGCAAAAACTCTGAAGTGTACACAAAGCCCAGCAGTTTGGGGTTCGATTCACCCAGCCCCACCAAGAATGTTACTTTGTAGATACACTAGACTTAATGAGCTGTGTTTAAAATTCTGTGGTTTGACAAAATTCAGCAAATTCTTCTGAGGAATGTATATATCCTTTGTCTAAGAACTTTTCAGGGATTCCATATCTGACAGTTCATGGATTATTGTAATGTTTTAAATAATGTCCTGGCTTGTAGTTTATAGAGCGTTGTATTAACCAGTACTAATACCGGCTTTATTGTTTCACATAAACCACATCCCTGATCTGGATTAGCTTGCAACCTCTGACTCTTTTGTATGTCACGTACACCTTTTCTTCAGACACTTTGAAATAAGTGGTCAGCTTGCTACCTTGTGCCAGGCTGAGAAAATATGTTCCTGCCTCACATTTTGTACTATATCCATAAGTCCATTGTGAATTTGCTTTCTTGCACCTTATTTCAGTGGGTGTGAAATAACTATTTTCTCACCTTCAAAAATTAAGATTACTAACTGCCTTGCTCCACAACTTTTCTATTCTAGAAAAACAATGTTTTCTAATGTCTGGCCATATATGCAATAATTCCTGTTTCCAGGTACTACTAGACTGCAGAGTTCTTCTGGGATACCAGAGGTATCCCGAAAAAGCTCTGCCGCGTCAAAGGAATGCATCTGCTTTTCTGAAATTTTTTTTGGAAAAGCAGATGCATTTTTTCAGCATCCCTGTAAACCTCATTCTATGAGGGAAAAGGGATGTTCCCAAAGAGGCTTTTTTCCCAACATTTGGCCCAGTGTAGAGAGGCTAATTGTCAGAAAATCCTCTTTTGGAAGAAAAGCAGAAAAAGATATGCAAATTGCAGTTCGCAGTTTGAGTACCTTTTGCCAATAGAACCTTGTAGTCTAGACACAGCCTCTGAAATGTTGTTCCAAAAGTGGCTGATGTTGAATAATTTAGTGTGTTAGAATTTTCTTCAAGGAGTTTAATATTATTGGGCAGGTACTAATGATCACACTTGCAATCCAATAGAATTGTTTGTAGCTTCTTTTCTGCTTGGGCTTAATGCTCTTCAGATGGGTCTGAGTGACTTAGTAACACTCCGTAGCAGTCAGCCTGTTTGAGGCACTACTGAACCAAGGCTATTCATAGAACTAAGGTAGTTCCTGCTTGGCAAGGTCAACTTTTCAAATAAAAAACCAGGAAAATACTGAACCAGGCTGGTTGCAAAAAGATCTATCATATTATGGAAAACAATGTCATGTTCTTTATCTTAAATTTTATTCATTGACTTGTTTTAGTAAGGCCATGGTGGAGATTTAGCTTCAAACAGCGTGGTGCACACTTTGCCAGCTATAGTAGATAACTATAAGAACAGGCTGTAACTCCACTCCTTTATGTGCTTGTTTCATGCTCTTTATTGGAATGATTTAAACTGGATTGGTTCAACTTCATTTCCATCAAACAATGTTCCAATTAGCTCATCTCCAATACACACAGCAAGCTTTTTTCTGGATTCAGATGTACCACGAAGGCTGCTTAAAAAGAGACTTTTGTTAGTGTTTAGCTTCTTTCCCACAATAGCATTGAGTAGAGTTTTCGGGCCCCTGAAACACCTTTATAGATTTTAACAGTCTTCCATTGCAATTCTTTTCATGGTAAGATGATGTTTAGATTGTCAGGTGGTATGTTGTCAACTGAAACTAAAGATAAACCCAGTTTAATTATTGCAAGATTTAAACATGTTTCCAGTTGTGTACCTTAAGATGCTTGAGTGTTCATAACAGAAATCTCCCTCCTTAGCATATCTGTGCCTTATGCTTTAAGTTACTTAGGGTAGGTCTAGACTGCATCCTTTTGTCAGCAGAGGGATGCAGATTAGGTAGGTTGACATTGCAAATGAGGCAGGGATTTAAATATCCCATGCCTAATTTGCATAAAAATGGCCCCGCGGTTTGCTGACTCAGCACTTTGTCGGCAAAAAGTGGCAGTCTAGAGGAGGATCTGTCGAGAAAGAAAGCCTTTTTTGACAGATCTTGTAAACCTCGTTGCTGAGTCGGCAAATGTGGTGGCCATTTTTATGCAAATTAGGCACGGGATATTTAAATCCCTGATTTATTTGCAATGTCGACCTGCCAAATCTGCATTCCTCTGCTGACAGAGGGATGCAGTCTAGACATACCCTTAGTTCCATAGCCATAGAAACTCTTACTTGTACAATGCAATGGAACTAGAAGGCTGAATTTGATGAATACAGCATGTGCTTTGATATAAAGTTTCTTTGGGCTCTCTGGTGTCAAGTTAAATCTAACAGTATGACCATCTGAATTTACTGAGATCAGCAAATGGTTGTCCTGTGCATGACTGATCTATTTCTCAAACATTAATACAGACTATTGTAATACAGATGTGTTACATTCTTCAACTTTGTCCTTATCAAGTGTTGATCAACATATAGGTGGGTTAGTTTGAGTCATATCTATGTGTCTCTCCCAAGTTCTTCAATGTATGAAGTTTAGAACAATAACTGCTATTTTCAGGGTATATTATTTCATTGGCAGTGCTTTAACTACAATATTTCTGTACTTTAAGGTATGTCTACATTACAAAAACAGTCATTTTTCCTACAAAACTTGAGGAACGTCCACACTGCAATTGCGTTCTTCTCCAAAACAATTGAAAGAACAGAAGGGTTTTTTTCCAGCATTGGTAATCTTCATTCCATGAGGAAAAATCCTTTTTGCAAAAGAGCTCTTTCACAAAAAGGTGTGTGTGGACAGGGAAGAGGGAGTTATTTCAGAAGAAGAGGAAAGAGGAAAACATACACGTGCTCTGGTGGCCATTCCGTCCATTGCAATTTCAGCTTACATGAGAGTGTCCATTCAGTCTGGATGCTCTCTTTCAAAAAAGTAGATTGCTTTTTCGATGCAGTTATGCAGTCTAGACGTTCTCTTTCAGAAGAAGTTTTTTCGGAAGATCTCTTCCATAAAAAGCTTCTTCCAAAAGAAGTCTGCAGTCTAGGTGTAGCCTACATGGTGCAAATTTTATGCAAGTATTTGGGCTTACTGTAGCCTTTTTTTTTTTTTCTCTTTTCATACTGATGGTCCATGCATTTCTCCAGCTATTGTTTCTAGTTATGACTGAGGTACTTCCTGGGACATAGCTTTTATAACAGTTGTTTTTCACCTGGAAAAACTTTATTCCTTCACCCAGAAGATATTCCGCCGGAGAGAATTTGCATTGAATACTTTACTACCTCTAACCATTTTATCACTGTCTGCATAGCATTAGCCGTGATGTTTGACTTAAGAATTCTAAATCACTAGTCAAATATCTCTTTGTATTATTCCCCATAGAATTTTTGTCTGAAAAAATCTGAATTTGTTCCAGACATAAGGCATATTTCATATTTACCAGAATAAGATTTTAGAACTTTAATATCCTCTTCATGGATGTTCTGTGAATTATGACCCAGTCTTCCATCATATCAGTATAATAAATTGCTGCTTTTTTTTCTTTTCTCTGAGATCTGTTCTGAGGTGATGATGCTTTGTGACTCTCATTTGCTTTACATCTCTTTCCCAGCTGACGTGATGTACACTATCCAATTTTAAACTCCTAAAAAAGTTCAGAATAGCACCAACCAGGAAGTTTGCTTTCAGAATGAAAGGTGGTATGGCCAGTCTGTTAATTTCAGGAACCAGCTGCAAGGCTATGTCTACACTGCGAAGCTTTTTTGGGATATCAGAGGTATCCCGGAAAAGCTCTACCATGTCCAAGGAACGCGTCTGCTTTTCCGAAAAAAATTTCAGAAAAGCAGATGCGTTTTTTCGGCATCCCTGTAAACCTTGTTGTATGAGGAAGAAGGGATGTTCCGAAAGAGGAGGTTTTTCTGAAGTTTGGCCCCACGTAGACAGGTCAAATTTTGGAAAAGCCTCTTCCAAAAAAGAGTGGAAAAAGATATGCAAATTGAGGTTCGTAATTTGTGTATCTTTTTCCAATAGAACTCTGCAGTCTATACACAATGACTACCCCTAAGGCTGTGTCTACGCTACAAAGAAAAGTCAGAAAAAGATATGCATATTGCGAACCCCTACACGAGGCCAAATGTTGGGGGAAAAAACCCTTTTTCAGAACATCCCTTTTTCCTCGTAAAACAAGGTTTACATGGATGCCAAAAAACGCATCTGCTTTTCCGAAATTTTTTTCAGAAAAGCAGACACGTTCCTTGGACATGGCAGAGCTTTTCAAAACACTCTGTAGTCTAGACATACCCAGAGAAGAGAACAAGTTACAATGTACACTTAATGTTGAAATCAGCAAGGGAAGGGGTTATACCTGTCACACTGTCTGGTCTGTCTCACCACTAAGAATGCCACATTCAATACAGACTGTCAGAAACAGGACAGGCACACCCCAAAATAGGTGGTAAATTTGATATTAGAGTTCACCAGGCTGGTAAAGAAACTGAACTGGTGTTTTACCGCACAGGTTAACAAGAAGCTAAAAAGATAATCCCCTTAGACATCCCAGTCTAGTTTACCACCCACGCAAAAGGACTTCTGTGATAATTAGAGCCAGAAATCACATGTAAAGGTCTTGCAATCCCAAAGGATCAGACACACAACCCAGATCAAATTCAGATCTTACCCAAAAATCACACTGATAATTAAATCTTTAGTAAATAAAAACTGTCAGTTTAAAATATAAGAGAAAAGTAAAGAGAATTATTAAGAAATGAAATGAATCATATACATCATAGCTGACTTCAGATTTTGTAGATCAGAATAATAGCAATGATGTTAATCTGGTAGCTTGGAATAAATCTTTCTTGATCAGCGGTTCTCTGACTTCAGAAATCCTGGGACCCCCATTTTGTTTTTAATTATTTCACAAACCCCCCAACACTGACTGATTCTTACATTTGAAGAAAAATCCATGTTCATTAAAAGCTCTATTATTATTATTATTATTTATAAACTATTGAAGCACTAATGCTGTTATTTATTTTGTTATTTATTATTAGACAGAGATACATAATATGTCTGGGTAAGGAACTATTTCTTATTTTTATTACCATTAAATCTAAATAGATAGAAAACTATACCTCTTCCCACCCCCACCTCACCTGCAATTCCCCTTCCCTGCTTCTTTCCACCCTCTATTGCAGCACCTCTTGCATGCTGTGAAACAGCTATTCCACAACATACAGGAGACCCTTGAAAGGGAGCTGGAGGAATTGATCAGTGGGGTCACTGGCCACAGATACAACTTGCAGACCCCCCAAACTACCCTCATGGTCCCCCAGGGTCTGTAGACCCCAGTTGGAGAAACGCTGTTCTAGATCATCCAAAAGATTGGAATCCAAATAATAGTTTAACTATAGAATTTCTTAGTGTATGTCTACACTGCATTCCTCTTTCGAGAGAGGAATGCAAATGCAGCTGAGCAAAATTACAAATGAAGCACGGATTTGAATTTCCCATGCTTCATTTGCATAACTGCGTCCGGCCGCTATTTCAAAATACCCTATTTTGAGATGATAAATGCCGTGTAGATGCGATTATTTTGAAAGAAGCCCCTTTGGTTATTTTGAAAGAAGGGGTTTCTTTCAAAATAACCGTGTCTACACGATGGTTTTTAACTTGAAATAGGGTATTTCGAAATAGCAGCTGAACGCGATTATGCAAATGAAGTGCAGGAAATTCAAATCCGCACTTCATTTGCAATTTCGCTTGGCTGCATTTGCATTCCCTTCTCGAAAGAGGAATGCAGTGTAGACATACCCTTAGACTCCTTGCATTAATTACATAGGGCAATCCTAGTAGTTAGCCAGCTCCATCCAGTGGCTTAAACTTTCCCTGTTTAAAGTTCAACAGAGTAGAGATGATGCCTATGGTCCAGTATTTATTGCTCTCCCACAGGCTGACAAGCCTCCTTACAGAAATTGTCACAGCAAGACTTTTCTCTGAAGACGAATAGGCAATGCAGACAGTTTGTAGACCTTCATTATATAACCCCTCTTTGAAGTTAGCCTTCTACTTAAACAAACCAGATACTCAGAGAGGTAGTCATATTAGTCTGTAGCTTTAAAAACAATTGTCCTTTTCATATTTGTTCATTTTTTTTAAATGTATCCTTTGGTATATATGGTTGTGACTACTTTCTTCCACTATTTGATCTGAGGAAGTGGGTCTGGCCCACGAAAGCTCATCATCTAATAAACCATCTTGTTAGTCTTTAAAGTGCTACATTGTCCTGCATTTTGCTTGAGCAGTCCTGTGGTACCTTAGGGTGTGTCTACACTGCACTGTTATTTCGAGATAACTAGTGTTATTTCAAAATAACAATGTGAGCATCCACACAGCCATTCCATTATTTCAAAATAATTTCAAAATAACAGACGGCTTATTCCAAAATCTGTAACCCTCATTCTGTGAGGAATAACACTTAACCCCAAAAATTTTGAAATAAGGCGTGTGTAGCTCCATTGCTGCTATTTCAAAATATCCTCTCGTCACGAACATTCTAAGTTATTCTTCCCCAATACCTCTTGGGACTCTAAATCAAGATAGCATGTCTACATTAGGGAAGCCTACCTCGGACTAATCTTGAGGCTTCCCTGCAGTGTAGATATGCTATTTTAAAATAAGCTATTTTGGAATAACTATTCCAGAATACCTTATTTCAAAATAGCCATGCTATGTAGATGTACCCTTAGAGACTAACAAATATATTACATCATGAGCTTGTGGGTAAAACCCAGCTGATGAAGTGAATTTTACCCACAAAAGCTCATGATCTAATATATTTATTAGTCTCTAAGGTGCCACAAGACTGCTCATTTTTAAATCAGAAACTGTACATTTGATTTGCATAAGGAAATTGCTATTCATTATAGGGATGCAAAACTGACAACTATCAATTATTATAATTAGTCATGCACATTATATATGCATCTTTGATTTTAAGGCTGATTGAGTACAGTCACATACATAATGTAAAGCAACATGAAATCTGCAAGATGATTTGGTTACATTGGTAAACTTCTAACAGGGTATAGGTCAGCCGTCTCCAACCTTTTCAAGCACAAGATCACTTTTTGAATTTAAGTGCAATCCAGGATCTACCTGAAACCAAAATGCTTTTGCCCCACCTCCTTCGTGCCCCTTCTTCAAGTCCCTGCCCACTCCATCCTCCTTCCCTCCCCCATCCTCCATCACTTTCACTAGATAGGGGCAGAGGGTTGGGGCGCAGATGATCATCTTGGGCTAAGAGATTTGGAGTGTTTGAAGGGCTTTGAGCAGAGCCTGGGGCAGAAGTTGGGGTGTAGAAGGAGGTTCAGGGTAAGGCTCTGTAAGGGAGTTTGGGTCTAGGAGCTCTCAGGGCTAGGGCAGGGGCTTGGGCATGCAAGAGGGGTACATGACTGGGACAGGGATTCAGGATGCGGGCTCCAGCTGGACACCGCTTACCACAGGTGGCTCCTGTGTGGTAGTGTAGTGAGGCTAAGGCAGGCTCCCCCCATTCCCTGGCCCTGTACCACTTCCAAAAGCAGCCAAGAAACTCCCTCCATCCCAAATCCTGTTGTGCGCCTCACCTTCGTTCTGTGGAGATAGAATACAGGGTGGGAGAAGGAAACAGCTCCAAGGCAAAGGGCAGGAGATGCGCAACAGTGGGGTAGGGGGAGGAGGAGCAGCTGAAGTGCCAACCAATCAAGATCACCTGTCAGAGACTCCAAGATCTACCAGTAGATCGCAATCTACTGGTTGGTGACCACTGGTATAGGTAAACACAGGCAAACTCATTTAGCATTTACTCTTCCTTCTTATCACTACACATAAACAGGTTAGCGATTGCTAGTCTAATTATCATTTCTTTGATACTCACACACAAGTTAATTGTCCTGATTACAATTGCAATACTTCTTTTTAAGCCTGGAAGAGTCATACACAGGTTAGCGGGTTTGCCAGTGTCACAATACCCATTCAGAAAAAGGCATAGCTTCTATAGACCCGCAATCAAAAAGAGGCAATTTGGACTACCTATGGTTTGGCTGTTGGTAATTACATCTGATGTCACCATGTGTTCAGCTAGTATCAGAGCCAAAATTATGCACTTTCCCATCCCCCTCTTTTGACTGTTGCAAAGTTCTTGATGATGGGTGAGACCATTTTAAAATATTTTGAAGCTTTAAGGGGTAGCCATGTTAGTCTGTACAGGATAAACCTAAAAAACAACAAAAAGTCTGGTAGCACTTTATAGACAAACAAAACATGTAGATGGTATCATGAGCTTTCGTGGGCCCAGCCCACTTCTTCAGATAACCAGAGTCATCTGAAGAAGTGGGCTATGCCCACAAAAGCTCATGATACCATCTACATGTTCTGTTAGTCTATAAAGTGCTACCAGACCTTTGTTGTTTTTTAAGTTTAAAATATTTTGTTAAGTAATGAGGGGCCATTTTTATGGAGACTCATTGTATATAAGTAAGATGAGAGCAGTCGATAAAAGACAATACTAGTTTAAATAAATAATTTTGGGTAGAGAAATCCAATTTTGGATTAACATTTTAAAAAAAAACACTATTGATCTCATGCTTCAACTAATCCAGATTCTTGTAGGTTAAAATTCTATGGCAAAAAATACAGGTGACATAGAGACATTTGATCACTGATTTATTCATGGATTTTTTTTCTTGTTTAGATTTGGGGTAGAAAAATAAAATTGATTCCAACTTTGGTTTTCAGTAGAGATAACATCTCTGCATTTCTTTATCACTTTCTAAAGGAAACTGTTACCATTTTCACATAGTCTGCTGAAGCTAAGCAATATGTGTGAACACTGAAAAATGTTTCCTGTCTTCTGACTCACAAACAATTGGAAATCAGTAATGAACACTAAATTTTAGCAATTAACAAAAGCAATAACGTTTTGCCATTAAATTGCAACTGAATTCATTCTCCCTAATTGGACTGTTTCCAATGGCACCAACTATTTTTCTAGGACACATTTAAGTATCTTCTAGTAGAATTAAATAGGATCCAACAGTGGGTTTTGACTTTTTTTTCATTTGCGGAGCCCTAAAAAATGTCCAATGAAGTGTGGACCCTTTTGGAAATCTTAGACATAATCTGCAGACTCTCCGGGATCCGTGGACTACAAATTGAAAACCACTATTCTAAGCTAAGCCTACTTGGATAGAAGTGACGGGTGTGTTGTCAATGTCCAGTAGGTGGCACTCTTGCCTGTGCGAATGGCATACCATATCATACTCTTAAGGAGCACTGTATTTCAAAACATACCTTTTATCAAATGACGCAATAAACCAAGTTCCTGACTATTTTTGGCAATTAAAAATCCAGTGACATTTTTTCAGGAACAGTACTGTAATTTCAAGCAGCATTCCATTGTGTTGCCTATCTACATTTCCTCCTATAGTTTTACTTGGGGTAAGTTATTCTGCACTTCTTCTAAATACAGTAGTTGAATAGTCTCATTGTATACAACTTTGGGATTTTCATGGTGAGAGACAAGTCATTTCCATTCCACATCATATATGTAGGGTCAAATATTCAGATATCCTCTTCAGAAATCAAAATGTGTTGGGGATATGCATATTATGCATGCAAAACCTGCATTTAATAATACTTACAACTTAGACATCTCATTTCAGCTCAAGATCTAAAAAAAGTACTTTGGAAACATTGACTAAGGTAGAGTGAACACCTTTTTCAGGTAAAATAGATTGTATTATTTTAATAGCTCCATTTTTTTCATGTGAGTAAATTAAAATACAGCAATTGCAAATTGCCCAGGATCATACAGCAGCACCAGGCTGGAACCTGGATCCATTCTATAATCTTTGGACCATACTCTCCTCCCCCTCAAATTTTGCAGACACAGTTAAGGAGGACTGCTGAAAATGTGACCCATAGGCTAGCACAGTGATCTCCAACCTTTTAAAGTATGAGATCACTTTCTGAATTTAAGTGCAATCCAGGATCTACCTCAAACCCAAATACCTTTGCCCCACCTTCTTCGTGCCCCTTCTCCAAGGCCCCACCCCTGCTCATTCCATCCTCTCTCCCTCCCCCATCCTTCCTCCCTTTCGTCAGGCAGGGGCAGAGGGTTGGGGCGCAGGCTTTGGTCTTGGGCTAAGGGATTTAGAGTGTGAGAAGGGCTCTGAGCTGAGCCTGTGGCAGGAGTTGGGCTGTAGGCGAGGGGGTTCAGGCTCTGTAAGGGAGTTTGGGTCGAGGGGGGGCTCAGGGCTAGGGCAGGGACTTGGGGTACAGGAGAGGGTATATGACTGGGACAGGGATTCAAGATGCAGGCTCCAGCTGGACACTGCTTACCATAGGTGGCTCCTGTGTGGTGGTGCAGTGAGGCTAAGGCAGGCTCACCCCTGGCCTGGCCCTGCACCATTCTCAAAAGCAGCCAGCAAACTCCATCCCAAGTCCTGTTGTACCCCCAATCCCTATTCTGTGGAGATAGAATACAAGGTGGGAAAAGGGGAACAGCTCCAAGGAAAAGGGTAGGAGATGCACAGCAGTGGAGAGAGGGGCAGCTGAAGTGTTGCACTTGATACCTTCTTGGCCAAACCAGTCAAAAGCACCCATCAGAGGCTTCAAGATCTACCAGTAGATCCCAAACTACTGGTTGGTGATCACTGGGCTAGCATATAACATGGGTGCATGCCGTGGAATGTGTGATTTTACCATCCGCAGAGTTCTAGCTAGAATGTCTTTTGCTTTTGGCTTTCTTAATAGCAACATGACAAGCAGTGCAGTCATGGACCATTAGTACTGTATTGTACTAGAGAAAGGTCAGTAATTTCTCATAACATTTGATAAAGAGTATAGCAAGCATAATGGCTTACTGAGATTTGCCCTCTTTCAGGGCCTCATCCAACTACCACTGAGTTTTTCCATTGACAGCACTGGGAGCTGCTTCCCTCCTATAATTGGCTGACTGTATATCATTATAAAACAGCATTGTTTTAATTTATGATCATTGCTGAAGAGAAAATGCTTTGAGAAAAATTCTTGTTTCTTGCCCTTTTTACATTCAATTCCAACACCTAAAAGATGTGAAAAGTGAATAGAACACACTCAGGCAGCTGAATTAAAGTGTAAAGTATAGTACTTAGCAATTAGGAAAGGCTGTTCAAATGAAATAATTACTTTTTTTCTTGTAAACACTTACTGATCATAAGAAATAAAACTGGTAAACATAATATGACTGTTTAGCTTCATTAAACTTGTAGCAGGCACTTAATTTTTTCAGGCAATTCAAATGGTCTTCTGTAGTACTGATTCACTTTAATTGAACATATTACCATGAACAGATAATAAGAAATATATTGAAGATATCCATCTGGCTTGCACTGAAAACCTTGTGCATTTCATTCTCCATGGCTGTCACTGGCCTTACTAATTGCTTCATTTTGGCTGTTTTACAATCAGTATGATTTAGCCATTAATGTGATAAAAGTCATACTGGAGAAACACTAGATATTAAAAAGCATAGATCTCTGACTTACCTCACTTGCCAGTTTGGAACTTATCTCTAGCATTATTAAAGTTATATTTTTAACAGCGGAAATAAAAATATATTGACTCCCTCTTTTTTTTCAGTTTAGTTTCTTATTTTGCCTATCTGATTCTGGTTCACAGAAAGCTGCAAAATGTCTATTCTATTCAGAAGGGTTTTCTTCCTCCATTTACTCTTTCAGTCAATTAGTGGTTTTAAACCAGATAATTGCACAGATAAATAAGCATGTCAAGACGGGAGCATATAGCTTGTGTTTCTAAATATCGGTTTCAGTACGTAAAACTTGTGGGGAAATGACTTTTTTAAAAGAGGTCAGCCAGACATCTACATTCACTGTAGAAAAAGAGAGGGTTTTATTTTTCCATTTGTTGCCCTGTATTTTCAGTTTAAACCCACAAGGCACAGCTAACAAATTTACACAAGCTCACGTGTTAAGCCTAAGAATTATTACAACCTCTCCTACCATAAAGAAGCTTGGAATAATTCATGAAAAGGTTCATGACTTCTGTTTTAGGAATTTACTTACCCTCACAGTGAAAAGAAGAGGTTCAAGAGTTCTCACTCCATTTCACTGTCAATAGATGATTCAGTCGATTTGCTTGTTGTTGAACATCAAATTCAGACATCAGTCCAAAAAGGAGATGACCTTTAGGTTAATCATAAATGCTCAATGAGATGAAAGCAGGTTAATTAACGCTTTTTCATCAACTTGTTCCAATTTAATTTAACATGATCCATTTCTGAAAAAATTAATATTTTGCCATTTTCTTGAATACAAATGAAAGTTCAATGTTGCTAACATGAAAGCATTCTCAAAGCATAGATAGTGGTTTTCTGATCTCTATCTGATGCCTACTTATGTCTACATCTGAGGGTGTATGTGTCTGAGCTCAAAATATCAAGAACCAGTTACTTTGCACATGGCCAGATGAAAGCTGTTTTAATTTCTTAGCTTGGGAAGAGCAGCAATGGCCCGTTAACTGAAGATTATGAGCACAGTGAGTGTGTTTACAGGAAAGCACATATATTTGTTTTTTCCTACCCACTTTCTTCAACTATCAGCAGTAGAAAGTTAGCTCATCTTATTCTGGGCTCTGACAAGCAAATGAGAATATTTGTAATTTTTAGTACAGGTTGAACCTCTCTAGTCCAGCACTCTCTGGTCTGACAGTATCCATGGCTAGGCATGATGTTAGTTAGCCAGATGTGCATTTATCATAGGTGTGGCCAAGTTTCCCATGATGCCATAGAAGTTTGTTTATAGCCATCAGCCTGGCTTTTAGTATTCTGTGCTGTTATTTAGCTCTAATTTACCCCTAAATATCTACTAAGAACCTAGTAAGCAGTGGAAGTGTTGGTAATGCTGCTAAACAATATTGACCTCCTATCTTTGGCAAATTCTCTGATTCAGCGTGGCATTCTCTGGTCCTGAAGATGCTGGACTAGAGAGGCTTAACCTGTAGATGAGAGAATCTTCAACTCCAGGAAGTCAGGCAGTAACATCCTGGGGAGAAAGCCACAAATGTGTTTGACAGATTAAGGCATCCAAGGAATGCGTCTGCTGTTCTGAAATATTTTTGGAAAAAGCAAATGCACTTTTTCGCCATCCCTATAAATCTCATTCTACAAGAAAGGAGGGATGTGTCAAAAGAGCACTTTTTTCCAAAATTTGGCATCGGGTAGATGCACCAAATTTCAGAAAAGCCTCTTTCAAAAGTAAATCTAGTGTGGTTCCCTGTCCTGTATAGTGGCACTTACACCACTTACGGTGAGAGATAAGAATGAGTGAGTTCTATAGCCAGGTAAGTCTCCCAGACACAGCCTGCCTCTGGCACCACAGTCCCTTCCTCTCCCAACTCTCTGCTCCCCCTCCAGCCCTCATACCCCACATACCCCAATCCTCTGACCTCCTCCTTCACCCATACCTCCTCCCAGGCACCTGCACCCCAACCCTTTGCCTCAGGTCACAACCCTTCCTGCCCTAGGTCATAACCCAAACCCCTACACCCACTCCAGCACCCCAGGCCCTTGCCCCATATCACAATCTCCTCCTGCATAAGATCACAACCCAAACACATGCACCCCCTCCTGCACTCAATCCCCTGCCCCAGGTCACAACATTTCCTTCACCTAAACTCCCTCCCAGAACCCAAACCCCCTCCTGTACTTCAGACCTTTACCCCCAAGCTTTCTTCTTCACCCAACCTCCATGCCAGACCCCACACCCCCTCCATTAATATCATGAAAGAGTGCAGCCCTTGACCACTTTCCAAATTTTTGAAGTGGCCTCCATCAAAAATTATTGCCCACCCCGATCTATCACAGTTACTGATCTAATAAAAAGCATTATGTGAGAGCTAGGTATTATTATTTTTATTTTGTTTCCTAGTAAACATATAAAGAGAGATGTGGAGTAGTGATTCACTTATTGGAGTCCTAAATTAATATCCTGATTTAGGTTACAATAGAAAGTGATCTTAGTGATTTAAGGTTTGACACAAGTTGTCCAGGTAACCAGAATGTCTGGTATATTTCCAGATGATTGAGCTTCTGTGCTCAAGAGAGCCATGAATGAAAATGACAAGGAGCGGTGTTGCAGAAAATGATTAAAGGACATCAGTAGAGTCATGGAGGATGGCTACTATAGTAGCTACCAAAACAGGGCCAAATTCATCCATGATTTAACTGCACTGAAGTCAGAATGAATGTCCCATTATGTCTTGGAGCAAGTACCATCATTTATATGTGCGTGCACAGTGCCTAGTTCAGCTGAGCTCAAATCCCAATTTATTATTTATGCCCAACTCAAATAGTTTCAGCCAAACTTCGTGCTTTTAATTTCTCACTTTCATGAATGCTAAACCCATTCTTAAATTTAACCCTTTTAAAAAAATCTTGAAAATAAATTTGAAATATGAAAATAATGTGACATGTTGGTACACAATGTGTTTGTCTCACTCTGTATACCTTTACAAGTTAGCTCTTGAGTCACATTATGAAGTGATCTACATAAGGAAACCTGTGATCATTTTGGAGTCAAAATCTGTGAAAGTGTGAAAGGCAAGTCATGGTAGGGATGATTTTAAATAGTGCTTCATATTGCACTGTTAGTCAGGAGTGAGAACTGGAGATTTTCAGCAACCCAGGAAGAAGGGATGAACTTGAGAATTTTACATGTGATTCTGCATTGATTCTTCTGCTTTTTTTCACATCAGTGCCAGTAGGTTATCAGTAACAGAATAAAAGCTCAGCTATCAAAATAAAAGTTGGCTGTCCCAAGATCTGTTGATGGAACAAGGAAACATTAATCAGTACCTTGCAGGATTGCCAACTAAATTGAGAGGAGGTTATCACCTTCACCAGAAAACAAATTACTGTACAAGGAAGTTTTTTAAGGGAGGTTTGTTTTGAAGGGTTTCATTTGATCGGGCTTCTTTCAATTCTTGGTGTTTGTTCCTGTTAGACCAACGTGTTTTGTCTTTTGTGTTGGGTGCAGTCATAGAGAAAAGGATCAATAGGATAGAAAATAAAGGTATATTTTAAACAAGAATTATTTATACATATGTGATAGTATTTCCCTCTGTTATGCAGTCATCTCTTAGGCCCTGTTCCCTACTTGGTCCATATACAGGCAGAACATAACTTTACATGGAAGACCTGACCCCATATTCCTTATCTTTTTGTGCAAATCAAAATTGTGGTGGTGTGGAACCAAAGTGAGATGTAACAGTCACAGGAACTAATGCTCCCACAGCTTCCTTTACTCCTTGCAACTGTGAGAAGTACAGACACTGGCTGGAGCTACCCTCAGCATTCAATTTATGGGTCTACACTAGACCCACTAAATCAAATGCCAGAAGATCAACCTCTGAAGTGTCAATCCACCGATAAGTATAGACATGACTCAAGTATAAGTTGCTATCTACTGCAGTCCAGATTGTTTCTTTATTGTACAGGAAATGCACAGCCCAGCTGATTTCTCTTTTTTGTGTGGTACTGAAAAGCTTAAGTGTCTTGGACTTGGCATTTGTGTTGTAGAATCATTTCTCTCGGGAGCTATTTGCGAACACTTCTACTCACTTTATTCTAAGTATAAAATAGTGACAGCAGATTTTATTTTAGAGGAATACTTTGGTTGAAGTCATCTCTGGGATTGACTCCACAGCCCAGTCTACAGAGAAACCACTGCAGTCACTGTAGACTGTTGCTATCCAATGCTAAAAATGGAGGTGGTACAGCCAACAATATTTTAGCCATGATTAACACAGCACAACCTCTGAGCAGGTAGAGAAAGTAATGAGTGAGAGAAAATGGGGAAAAAGAGAAGTAAAAGAACTAATAGGGAAAAAGCAAAAGAGAGAAGCATCTAGTTTTGTCCATTGTTACCTTGTGTCCTCTCTCCTTCTCTGTTTGTATGCTTTGTCTAAGGCCAGGTCTAAATTAGGAAATTAGGTCATTATAATTATGTTGCTTGGGGGTGTGAGTGACTCAGTTAAACCAACCTGATCCCTGATGTAAACAGTGTTAAGATGACAGAAGTCTGCCATGGACATAGTTATTACCAGACCCACTGACAGGAGGGATGAAGGGGGCAACTACCCTGGGGCCGAGCAATTCAAAAGGGCCTGGGGCTACCAGCTACCACTGCCAGTGGATGGATCCCTAGTGGTTTAACTCAACACAGGAGCCCAGAGTGACACTTTCTGGGTGGCATTGAAGGTCTGGTGGGGGGAGGCTAGCACCTTCCTCTACTCCTTCTATCTGAGGCACCGCCTGTTCTAAGAGTTCAGAGCCACCCCCATCCACCTTGCCCAGGGGCCCAGCAATTCTGTCATTCCCCTTGGCTATTGTCCCTTGGGGAAGTGGAGTCCCTGTAAAACAGGAGAAGCCCTTTTGTCAGCAGAGGTAGTGTCTTCACTGAAGTACTACAGGGGCACTGCAGCAGCGTTTTACATATGGACCTGCCCTAATACTTAGACTTTGAGCTCAGTGAGGCAGGGACATCTATTTATTGTGCTTTTACAGCACAGTGGGACTCCATCTATGACTGAGGCCATCTGTGGCTATCACACTACATATCATAAACCATAATAAATTTGCCAGCTTCTGATAAGATTATTGATATATATATATATATATATATATATATATATATATATATATATATAGTAATTGATTACAGCAACTTCAGCTTTCTGGGGAGTGAGTGCTACCTGTCACTCAAGGACAACTCCTCATAGCAGTTAAGGAAGTTGGAGCAAGATTGGTGTGTTTTCACACAGTTCTCAGACAAAAGGATAGTGGCTGAAAGTGCCATTGTCTGGTAAATGTCTTGGAAGGTTTAGAGTTTTGCCTATTCCTTGAGACTAATGACCAATTCATGGTATGTCATCCATGAGACGAAGGATTAGAAATGAACACTTGATTATGTTTATTGGAAATCCCTGTTTCCCATTGATGTCTAATGATGTTCTCTAGCTTTGGTGATTCCAGAGTTATTAGACTTTAAAAATAGTTTGTTTTGCTCTTATGGTTGCATATTTACTACATTCTGAGCTTTAGAATAACATCTTGGTCTGCATCCTGGCTATGGAGGTAACAGAACAGAGACAAATGTGGGGACGTGATGGGCATGGAGAGACATGCAAGAATACATACAGCTCCATGCAAATGCACATACTATATCAATACCTTATAGCTGATGTGTTTGAGTGCATACATATTATTGCTTAGGGCCCCTTGAAAATCTAAGCCTAATACGTTTCTATATTTATGATCGTTTTCATTCTAAATATGTTTTAAAACACCACAAATCAACAATCTCAAATGGTCAAAATTCTTTTGGATGCTGCACATTTGACACGTAGAACCCATTGCATGGCATCACGTTTGTAAAATAACAATGGCTTGTGGAGAGGGAGGGACTGATGATTGATCCTTGATTGACTTGTAATTTATCAAAGACCAGATATGATTGCTCCTGTATCTGATTAACCTTCTTCGTAAGATGGCCATCTTTTTTGTAACGACAGTAGATTATTCCATGCTTGCAAAGATGGATATCAGCTAGTATTAATCAATAACCCACAAAAAGTGACACCCCTAATTCAAAGGATTATCTATAAAGTCTGTCACAAGTGGTACAATCATTTGTCAAATATTCCAATTTCACATAAGGTGCCTTGGAATTAAAGGGCCTTTTATTTTAGTGTGAAGCAGGTAAAGCAAAAGGTGTGCTTTGTTTTTAAAATGAAATCAGGCACTAATGCTAACTGCTATATAAAAGCAAGCAAAAATTTCCAAGAGTGACAGATTTGATTGTCATTTCTAGACCCCATTACATATGATTCTTTTTGTCACATTTGTACGGCAAGAGTTTGATTTAATAAGATAACATTGCCCAGGATAAAATGGAGGTTAAAATGAATCATTATTCTCTGTTCTTATTTAAGAAATGCCCTTTGTGCTCTCTCTGGACCAGATATATTTTCCATTTGCTTTGTCTTCATGGTGCTATAATAGTGCATCCCTCCCCAGTATCCTTTGAAGCAATTCCATTCTTAATGTGTTTTCAGATTTAAATTAACCTTCATTTACTATTCAGCCACACAAAGAGCACATATTTCAGTATGCAGAAATGTTTGTTTGGTGATTGACTGCTTGGTCCCTTTCTGGGAGCTGGAAGGCATTTATTCCTGGGAGGGAGACTCTTACATCATGTTTAAATAGTTTTCAATCTGTGGGAAGCTTTTTTTTTTCAATGTCATTTACGAAATGTGTTAATAAGTTGAACCAAAACTGCCATTTGGATATGAATGAAGCTAAGACAGAAACTACCACTCTTAAAAGTGAACAGATGGGAAGCTTAGACCAAAAGGCAACAGAACAGTATTTTGCTCAAACTCTATTTTAAAAAGAAAAATTGCCCACATTAAAACAAAATGGATGCCTCGTATCAGAAAAATGCCTCAAGAGACTCACTGTAGCATATATCTAAAAAGTGTAGAAACCCTCCCTTTATAAAATGTGCTTCTAACGTAGCAAAAGAATAAACCGTATTTAGTTTCCAGGGTTGAAATCATGCAGTTTCCTGCTCAGAAAAGCATTAAGCATGTGCTTAATTGTTGAATTGGGGATGAATTGCTGAATCAGGACCTTTGTTCCTTTAGGAACAATTGCTTTTCTCTCCTGCTATGCCTCACTCCCAATTATATATATAGCCATAAATCACTGCCAACCTTTATTACAGAATAGTACGGTAAAAGTGTATCGTCTAGAACAGTAGGGGTTAATGTTTCTATTTTCAAAAGGGACTTAGGAGCCGAAGTTGCATTGGCTTGTCATGAGAAATTTTACTGTACATCTAAGCAGTATCATGCTACTGCAGCAGATAATCAATAATAACAGTAGAATGTTAAAAATTTTCTTATAAGAGACGTGTTCCTTATAAATCTGTTCCTTTGCTTGTGAATACATCTGCACAATGGTTTATTGCATAAAAGACATAGCAATGTATACTGGGTATTTGAAAACAGCAGCCCTGAGTCTTATTTATTATATGAAGACCATTCCGTGTTGCCTCCCTGTAAGATTGACAGCATATAAGTGAAAGCAATGCAGCTGGATGTTGTGATCCTGTAAAGCAGAAGATTTTGTTTAACTACTCACCTTTGTTCTGACCTTTCTTCATTCCTTACTAAAAATGAAGTTTGGCCATGCCCCATGAACTACTCAAACAATCCATTAGGATAGCTATGGAAATTAGCATAGCAAACTATCACATGTTAGTTTAGCTTTTCACCAGTTATTAATCTTCTCAGTTCAGGGTCACATTTTCCTGTCTTCAGCATTTTTCACGGTACCTGATGATGTGTAGCATGTTAAGAGACCCTAGAAGTTTGATAGTCACTAAGCTTCAGATGTTTTTGACTTTATGCTCCCTCATTATAAGTAGGTTCTTGTGCACATGTTGCATTAGGAAATAAAAAGGGGGGAAATGTTGCATCTTGTCTGAATATTTAGTGTGTTCTTATGGGTGATTTCCAGTCTTTGAACACATATCAAAAGCAGAGTGAGTCCAATTCTACTGATTTATATTATCTCCAGTCACTCCCTTGTCCACAAGGTCTTTCATAGACTGGAAGATTATAGAAGAGACCATTATGAACACTTGTCTGACCTCATATATAATAGGCCCTAAAATTTAATCCAATGAGAGCCCTGCATTATGTACAATAATTTAGAAAGTCTTCCAATCTTGATTTAAGGACTCCAAATAATGGAGCACATACCACATCTGTTCAAATGGCTAATTATTCTTGCTGTTGAGAATGTGCATTTTGTTATGCCTTTGAGAGATGCAGTCATATGCTAGGGGCCTAGATGATATTTATGGATTATTAGGGTGAAGGTCACAGGTGAGATAAATGGTAGCATACGTTTACATGTCCCCTCATTGTAAGTGGGTGAATTTGACTCAATCATTGCATTTTCATTGTCTTACAATCTTGGCCCCTTTAGCTAAATATATAGGTATCGGGTCAGTGCCACATGAATGCTGTGAGCTTTTAACACTTCAGGTTAATCTGTGTCTGCTATCTTAAGGCAGATATTGCCACTTTTAAGGCAAACTTTATTTTCTGTAAAAGTTTGGCAAATTTTATGAGGCCACAAAGGCTGCTGTTGAGAATATTTGTCCAAGCTTTTATTCTGCCTGCCCAAAATCAAAAGTGTAGCATTCTATCATCACTGTCTGCACAGGCAAACGTCTCAGAGGGGTAGCTATGTTAGTCTGTACCTTTAAAAATAAGTAGTCCAGTGGCACCTTAGAGACTAACAAATATATATATATAGTGTCATGAGCTTTTGTGGGCAAAACCCACTTCCTCGGATAAGATGAGCTTGAGTGTCTGCACAGGTGAAAGTATCATCCAGATGTGCTTGTTTAACACACACAAATTCATGTGTCCTTTTAGTCTTTTTTTGTTGTCACAATGTTGATTGTTATTAGTCTGCTTCTGGGGGCTTTTCAAGCCATTTCATGTGGTTCCCCATCTGCTTAATTTCACACCTTGTTTGCCAATATGCCCTTTTGTCATCAGCATTCTGTTTCTTGACCAAATTACATTGGCAAGTGCTTCTGATTCCATCACATTATAATCTACAGAAACAGAAAAGAGCTTATTTAGTTTCTACCCAGGCTAATTTATACCTGTGATGGGTTGGATCACAGAGGTTCCCTTGCAGCTGTCACCCCATGAGATGATCATACCACTGTGCCTGTTTGCTTGTCCTCTGGAGCACCCTACCATGCTGCCCTGCTGGGCCAGAATCTCTGGTCTTCCCCAGCAGAGGCACAGAGTTGGGTAACGGCCCCCCCCAGCCTGCAAAATAACACAGAAACTGATAACAGTTCAGCTCTGGGGACTTGACAGCACCCAGCAATACAACTCTCAAAAGGAACCAAACCCACACATAAATCCTTCTTATTCTGTATAAAAGTTTTTACGCAGACAAAGCTTATACAGTTTGCTCTCTGTAGTAATGAAAGAGATATACACAGTTGTGGCTCCCCGTCCCCCCAGTAACAATTATTTATACTTTGTTTGGTAAGTGGTTTTATTAAGTACAAAAGGTATGGTTTAAGTGATGGCAAGTGAAAACAGACCAATCAAAGTAAGGGTATGTCTACACTACCACCCTAGTTCGAACTAGAGTGGTTAATGTAGGCAACCGAAGTTGCAAATGAAGCCCGGGATTTAAATATTCCGGGCTTCATTTGCATCTTGCCGGGCACCGCCATTTTTAAAGCCCCGGTAGTTCGGACTCCGTGCCCGCGGCTACACGCGGCACGGAGTAGGTAGTTCGGATTAGGCTCTCTAATCCGAACTACCGGTACACCTCGTTCCACGAAGAGTAACGGTAGTTCGGATTAGAGAGCCTAATCCGAACTACCTACTCTGTGCCGCGTGTTGCCGCGGACACGGAGTCCAAACTACCGGGGCTTTAAAAATGGCGGTGGCCGGCAAGATGCAAATGAAGCCCGGGATATTTAAATCCCGGGCTTCATTTGCATCTTCGGTTGCCTAAATTAACCACTCTAGTTCGAACTAGGGTGGTAGTGTAGACATACCCTAATTTACTAAGTCAGAATGAAAAAACTACACCAATTGTTACAGATCATAATTCTCACTGTAATCCTTATTTCAGTCAAAGTCCTTCAAGAGAGAATTGATCTGTTCTTTGATCTGGGTGTAACAGCTTCTTGTCCTCAGAGTTCTTTGTTTTCAGGTTTCTTCATATGTATCCTCTTAAGGTGGGGAGTCCATTTCAAAAGCCAGCTGAAGACGATCATTCATTGCTTCCTTCCCATTCCTTAAGTAGAATTTCTTCAGGGCCCTTTGGAAAATACCATATTCAAGATGTATTCCAGCACTAGGTAGCATGGTCACATGTCCTGGCAAACTCCAAAATACCCCTATCCCAGAAAATTAAAGTCAGCCTAACGTGGCAAGGGAAAAGGCCACTGCTTTACATAATTCAATAATGTAGTCACAAACTAAGACTGAGTATAAACATCATTCATAAAATAGATCATCGCTGATTCCTACTATTTTCATTTTCTGTGTCTCTTTTTCTGCTTTATTCTATGGTACAGGTGGATATTTTATGTTCCCAGAGATATTATAGCTTTGTAATTCTCTTATTCTTCTGCTTACCTTTTTCCCTAGTCCTAGAACAACGTTGAAAGTATGTATTGAAATCAGCCCCCTCGTTCCACAATAGATGTCCTGTTAAACTTGTATTCCCTATCAGTCCCCAAGTGTGGCTTACTACTACTACCATATCATTGAAATATGCCTGGAAAATGGTGAGATCATCTATAAGCTTACTGGTCTTTTGTTACACCTTATAGCGACATAGTTTTTAACACCTGATGTTGAAGCCAAAAAAGTCAGCAAATAAAATTTCAGCAATGATACCAGAATGACCTAAATTTGGAGGTGAGAACATCTGCTCACTCAGGTGAAATTCATGTGCTAGGAAAACTTTAAAAGTCTGCAGCTTACAGAAAGGAAGCTAAGATTTCGTTTTACTTGAAATCAACATCATGCTGTACAATGTAGGGCAAAATCTCCTTTCATAATAAATGTCCAATGAATGTCAGACACATCCAAGACCAAAATGAAAAGGCAACAGACATCTAATCACCGGCCCTTGTCAACTGAAACTAACTAATGGAAATCTTTGAACAGCTACTTACTGCAGAAACAAATAAGTCAAACAAACATATTTCAAAAATCATCCCCCAAATTCTAGGGTTATTATTTATCTTTAAAAGGTTAAATTTAAATCTAAATCCTTGCAAAGTAAAGCTGTAAGAGTGCCCAAGCAAAAATTAAATAGTAGACATATGGCCCAGAACTTTGAAAGTTAACGCTGATGTTTGCATCAGAAAATCGGGTAGCTAAGTGGGTAGGCACTAATATTTGCACTTGAAAATGATTCCAGTCCACAACTGCAGACACAATTGTTTGCATCTACAAAAATACATGAGGAATGGAGGCTATAGTAAAAATATGGCCCTATGTCTGCTTTTCCTATGGGGACATTTCTATTAGGATGACCAACTTTCTAATCACATAAAACTGAACACCACTGCCCAGCCCCATTCTTTCCAGCCCCTCTCCCTCCATCACTCGCTCTTCCCCACACTCACACACTTTCACTGGCATGAGGCGGAAGGTTGGGGTGGAAGGGTGAAGGCTCTGGCTGGTGGTATGGGCTCCAGGTGGGACCAGAAATTAGGGGTTCAGGATGTGGGAGAGGTATTCAGGCTGAGGCAGGTGTTGGGGCATCGGAAAGAGGTGAAGGCTCCAGATGGGGGTGCAGACTCTGGGGTGGGACCAGTGATGAGGGGTTTGGAGTACGGGGGTGGAGGCTCAGGCAAGGACAGGGGGCTTGAGTATGAGAAGGTTGGGGATGCAGGGTGCGGGCTTCAGGAGGCAGTTTGGGATACAGGCGAGAACTCCAGGCTAGAGCAGGTAGAGGAGGTTCAGGAGGGAGTATGGGGTCCCAGTGGTACTTACTGGGTCTCCCAGGAACTGGTCACCTGGTCCCTGTGGCCTCGAGGCATATGGGCAGCCAGGGAGGTTCCATGTACTGCCCTTCTGCTCATAAACACCACCCCTGCAGCTCCTATTGGTCACAGTTCTGAGCCAATGAGAGCTGCGAGCCAGAACTCAGGTCAGGGTCAATGAGCAGAGTCTTTTTGTGCCTAGGGACCACAAGGATCTGATGACTGCTTCTGTAAACCATGCAGAGTTAGGGAGCCTGCTTTAGCTCTTGGTCCTCATTGTGCCTCCAACTGGACTTTTAACAGCCAGATTGGTGGTGCTGTCTGGAGCCTACAGGGTCCTTTTTTGATCTGATATTCCAGTTAAAAAAATGAACACCTTGCAACTGTAATCTCTGTGCACTTCAGGATCAGTCGAGGCCTATGAAATCAGCTACAACAATGACTCAATATAATTTATTGAACTAGCTTTTCAGTATTGTTAATCAAAGTAAATTCCTCCAGTATCAACCGTGATTACACAATCAAATGTGATAACTTTATACATTTGAGTGAAATGCAGTAAAACTGGGATCTGTTATTCTTCCCATTTGCATGGGTTTTATTTTTCCTATCATTCTCTTAAATACATGAGTCCATAGACTGTCTGGCCTCAAATGTGCAGCTACTGCATAAATTTCCTGCCTCTCACAGAGGATGCTAAAACCTTCAGGGAACCTTCTGCATAACCCTGTTGTGTTTTATCTGATCGCTGTACATCAACAGCTGCACATTCTGTCCATTTTCAATACTGTTGGACTTGACCCTTTGTGCTTGGCGTTGCTTTCCCTTGTCTTAGCTCCTTGTTTGAAGCATCTGGTAATTGAACAGAAGCTTTTGTACTTGAGCATTCATGCTTGAATCTGAAATTACTTTGTCCTCCACATTGGCTTTCATTAAACATCTAATGGATACCCTGATGAAAATACATGGTATGGGAAGTCAGTACCTTGTGTACTGAAATGGCATTGGCCTATATGGCACCCTCCTTTCCAACTCAGAATAATATCCTCTTCGTTGCATTCCCTAGCAGCCATTTGGCCATTCTGTGCCAGAGCTGCTCTTGTTCTCTCAGGCATTGCCTCTAAGTCTGTTACTAATATGTGGGTATTAAATGGTCCTGATGAGCTTGAAGAAAACTTATATGAGTTACGTGAGCAAAGACTCACTGTGGGTATGTCTACACTACAGTGTTATTTCGAAATATCTTATTTCGAAATAGTTATTTCAAAATAGCTTATTTCGAAATAACACGTCTACACACAAAATGCATTTCAAAATAGCATTTTGCTATTTCGAAATAGCACATCCACACTGAGTGGACTCTGAATTGCATTTAAGTCTGGCCAGAACCAGTTCCAGCAGGGCACCAGATCAGGACTTACTGTGTGAGGCTGCAGTATGAGGATATCTGAGATCTGTGGTTAAAGGGACCCCCACCCCCACCCTCCGGCCAGCCAGTTCTCAGGTTTCCCTGCTTGCTTGTCTACCTCGATGAGGGACAGCAAAGCATTTTGTCTCTGCATGCTTTGCTTGCCCTCACTTGGAACATCATGGCACTCTGCAGCATGGAACCAGACCTGCCCCTGGGCACTCCGGTGCTTCTCTTGGACACATTGCTACGAGCCTGGCTGTACTTGCTGCAGGCTGCCATCTGAGAGGTCCATCGGGGGGCTGTCAGTATCCCGGAGGCCCTGTGAGAGAGCTTCCACCCTGAGGAGCACTAAGAGCCTCTCTGGTCTGCCCCACTGGGGGATTGTGCCTCATTCCTCCCTCACATCCTTCCACTTACCCCTCCCTTTCCCCCTTTCCTGATGTCAAATAAAATATATGTATTTTCATGAACACAAACTCTATTTAACAAAACTGGGGTGGGGGAACAAAACTCTGGTGAAACTGGGGAAAGGAGGCGGGAAAGGGGAAAAGATAGGGTGGGAAAGGGGAGGGGGAAACCTGGGAGGAGGGAGCTGGAATGGGGAAGCAAGGGAAAGAAGAGGGAGGGGAAGCTCAGGGCTCAGGGTTTGGGGTCTCACCAGACCAACTTGATTTTCATGAAATCCTGCTCCTGGATTCGCATATGGCCTTTGGTTGCCAGGCTGGCAGCTATCCTGCCATAGAGGGCTGCAGAGATCATGGATGTTGGGGGCATCCCCCCCAGATCTGAATAGGTCCATGATCTCCACCCTGGACCAAGAAGGTGCCTGCCTTCTCTGGGCCCTGGCAGGTTCCTGGGAGCTGGCAGACTGCTTCTGGGGAGTGGTGGAGGGCTGGCTGCCAGTGGCTTGCTGGCTCATGTTTTGGGGCCACTGGATCAGGGGCAGTGACTGGGCTGGCAGGCTTGGAGCTGGCACAGGCACTGTGGCCAGAGTCTACCCCTTTAAGGGCTCCGTGGAGGGGGGAGGGAGAGGAGTGTTCTTGGTTGAGGCTGGAGTGGCCACAAAGGCACCCTGGGAAGGCTGGAGGCCCTCTATTTCGAAATAAGAGTCTACACAGCACTTATTTCAAAATAGCTATTTCAAATTTGGCGTTATTCCTCGTAGAATGAGGTTTACCAAATTCGAAATAAGTGCTCCGCTATTTTGAATTTATTTCAAAATAGCAGTTTGGCTGTGTAGATGCTAGTAAAGTTATTTCAAAATAACGGCTGTTATTTCAAAATAACTTTGTTGTGTAGACATACCCTGTGTTCCAGGTAAAGAGCCAGGACAGGTTTATTCTTCCTCCATGAGCTAGTTCCCATGTGTGTAAAACATAGGAGGTAACTGTCCCACTCCATTCGGCACTGGGGATACTATGTCCAGTCCACTCTAAGGGTATGTCTACACTACAGTTAATTCGAACTAAGCTAATTCGAACTAACGCATCCAGACTAAAAATCTAGTTCGAATTAGCGTTTTGCTAATTCGAACTAGCATATCCACATTAAGTGAACCGGGGTTAAGGATGGCCGGAAGCAGTGCCTGCAGGGCATCAGATGAGGACTTAGAGCATGGAGCTGCTGCCTCAGGCTAGCCGAGGGCTGTGCTTAAAGGGTCCCGACCCCCACCCCGGACAAACAGTTCTCAGGGGTTCCCCGCTTGCAAAGCAGTCCTGGCTTGGAGTGCCCTGAGTGCCCACATTGGGCACACCACAGCACTCAGCCATCAGACTGGCTGCACTTGCCGCAATGTGCCATCTGGGGAGAGGGGGCAATTGGGGGGCTGCAGGAGAGCTTCCACCCCCAGAAGCCTGCAGAGCCAGCCCAGTCCTCCCCATCGGGGGCTCGTACCCCATTCCTCCCTCATCTCCTTCCACTTACCCTTCCCTAGCACCCCTTCCTGATGTACAAAATAAAGAAAATGTGTGGTCAAAAATAGAATCTCTCTTTATTAAACTAAACTCGGGGAGACTGGGAAAAGGAGGTGGGAGAGGGGAAGAGAGAGGGTGGGAGAGGGGAGGGCAACTAAAATGATCAGAGGTTTGGAACAGGTCCCATATGAAGAGAGGCTAAAGAGACTGGGACTTTTCAGTTTAGAAAAGAGGAGACTGAGGGGGGATAGGATAGAGGTCTATAAAAGCATGAGTGGGGTGGAGAGGGTGCATCAAGAAAAGTTCTTCATTAGTTCCCATAATAGAAGGACTAGAGGACACCAAAGGAAAGGAATGGGTAGCAGGCTTCAAACTAGTAACAGAAAGTTGTTCTTCACAAAGCAAAGAGTCAACCTGTGGAACTCCTTGCTGCAGGAGGCTGTGAAGGCTAGAACTAGAACAGAGTTTAAAGAGAAGTGAGATAAAGTGATGGAGGTTGGGTCCATGGAGTGGTATTAGCCAGGGGGTAGGAGTGGTGTCCCTGCCCAAAGTTTGTGGAAGGCTGGAGAGGGATGGCACGAGACAAATGGCTTGGTCACTGTCTTCGGTCCATCCCCTCCAGGGTCCCTAGGGTTAGCCGCTGTCGGCAGACATGCTACTGGGCTAGATGGACCTTTGGTCTGACCCAGTACGGCCATTGTAAGCTCAGGGCTCAGGGTCGGGGGTCTCAGTGGACCACCTTGATTTTCATGCACACCTGTTCCTGGGTGGCCAGGCTGGCAGCTCTCCTGCCCTAGATGGCCGCTTTCCTGTGCCTAGTGCGGAGATCGTGGACAAGGTCCACGATGTCTGCACTGGACCAGGCAGGTGCCCGCCTCTTGCAGTCCTGGGCAAGCTCCCGGGAGCCGCCAGCCTGGTCCCGGGAAGAGGGGGAAGGCTGGGGGGCATCGGGTGGCTGGTTCGAGCCGTGCCAGGTGCAGGGTCTGCTGGCTGGGTGCTGGCAGGCTTGCACCTGGCACGGGCATCGTAGCCAGCCCGTGCCCCTTTAAGGGGGCCGGGGCAGGGAGGGGGGCAATAGAGTTTCCCTGGTGTTGGCCAGAGTGGCCACCAGGGAAAGCTGGGGAGGGCTAGCCTCCCACTAGTTCGAATTAAGTGGCTACACACCCCTTAATTCGAACTAGTAAGTTCGAAGTAGGCTTAGTCCTCGTACAATGAAGTTTACCTAGTTCGAACTAAGCGCTCCGCTAGTTCGAATTAAGTTCGAACTAGCGGAGCGCTAGTGTAGCGCCTATCAAAGTTAATTCGAACTAACATCCGTTAGTTCGAATTAACTTTATAGTGTAGACATACCCTAAGAAACATGTATAAAGTGGAGTGTTCAGAGGAAAAGCACGAACTGTCTGACTGTGAGGGTACTTAAGCACAGCAGCAGACTTTCAAGGGAAGCTCTGGAATCCCCTTCACTGCAGGTTATAAAGCAGGGGTGGAAAACCTAAGACCTGGGAGCCAGATGCGATCCCCAGTTTGCCTGGATCCAGTCCCTGAGGCTCAGAGCTCCCCTCCCCCCAACATTGGGGAGCCCATGCAGGTGCTATAGCCCATCTGCTGCCCCACTGCAGGGCTGGAGGACATAACATGTACTAGCCTGGGGTCCCCTTAGGGCCTGATGGTGAGGAGAATGTGGAGCGTGTCTTTCTGCTTCTCAGTCGAGGGCCATGTCAGTGAGGTTTGGGGTTTTTTTAATTCTGACTTGTGTGGGGCTCCCAACTGATTTTTCTGTGGGTCAGTGGCTTTCGACCAAAAAAGGGTTTCCTGCCCCTGATGTAAAGAATAGCTTAGATTAACACCTGTCAGGGATGGTCTAGATATACATTGTCCTACCTCAGTGCAGCGCACTGGACTTGATGTCCCGTCCAGGTGCTTTCTGGCATTCTATAATAGTCTAGTCTCCCAAAGGCAATAGTACTTTGATCTCTGTTTAGGTGTTGGGTTTAGTGTGGTAGTGGTGCGTGATGTTGAGGGCCTATGATATCCAAAAGACAGGCTAGAAGATCTGGTGGCCCTTTCTGGTCTTAAACTTTGACTCTATGAAGCTCTCTGGAGATCAGGGTCTTTGTCTACATGTATGCTTTTGCAGGGCTGAGCGAAATGCCATTCTTCCAGAGATGTTTAATAACAGTAGAGAGCAGAGTGACAAGGCTCCTCATGAGCCCAGTCTGAGCCATTCTTTACTTCAGTTCAGTGGGGTTTTATGATAGGAGCACATGGTCTAATGCAGCAGTTCTCAGACTGTGGGTCGGGACCCCAAACTGAGTCATGACCCCATATTAATGGGGTGCTAGTGCTGGCTTAGATATGCTGAGGCCCAGAGCTGAAGCCAAAACTCATGTCCCAACTTCTAGAGCTAAAGCCCAAGTCCAACAACCCAGGGTAGTGGGGCTCAGGCTACAAAGCCCCTGCTTGGGGCTGTTGTCATTGATCTTCAGCTTTGGAGTTCCTCCCAGGGCAGTGGGGATTGGGGCTTTTATAGTGGAGCTCGGGTGGGCTCAGGCTTCACTCCCCCGTCTGGGGTCATGTAGTAATTTTGTTGTCAGAAGGGGTCAGAGTACCATGAATTTGGAGAACCCCTGATTTAGTGGTTAAAATATAGGAAGAGTGGTCACTGCTCCTAGGTTGTTATTCCATTGAGTCTTGGTCATGTGACCTTGAGAGAATTGTTTTGGCAAAAAATGTAAATGTAGGGATTTGAAGCTAAGTAGCTAAATCTGTATATACATATCTAAATGAGCTGTCTGATACTCAAAGGGGCTATCTCTGTGGTGCCCGTTGTTGCGATGATTTTTATTTATAATATAGTCATGCATAGAGGCTCCAATCAAGATTGTACAATGTGGGTCATATACAGAGGAGAGAGAGAGAGAGTTCCTGCTCTGAAGAGTTTAAAATATAAATAGACAAGATTAAAGGTGGGAAAAGGGAAGTGCTTTTTTCCCCATTTTACAGATGCAGAACTGAGACACAGAGAGACTGATTTGTCCAAAGTTTTACAGAGAGTTTGTAACAAAGCCAGGAACTGAATCCCCTTCTCATGGGTCTGAGTCCAGTGTTTATGTCACCAAGTTTGCCTTTTTCAGCCCAGTACCCTAAATTCGTATTTTAATCCCTAAGGGTACATGTACACTTGCCCCCTACTTCGAAGTAGGGAGGCAAATGAAGGTGACCGAAGTTGCAAATCAAGCGTGGGATTTAAATATCTTGCACTTGATTAGCATAGTCGCGTCTGGTCACCGTGATGGAAATTGGCTAGCTGCAATGAGGAGTGCAGTTAATTCTAAGTACGGGGTTTTCCCTCGGAATACCGTGTCTACACGTGGCGAGTTAATTCAGGCTAGTCAATTTCCAACATGGCGACCGGACACGACTATGCTAATCAAGCGTGGGATATTTAAATCCCACGCTTGATTTGCAACTTCGGTCACCTTCATTTGCCTCCCTACTTCGAAGTAGGGGGCAAGCGTAGACGTACCCTAACTTTAGACACTCACATATGAAAATATTGGCCTCACATCTCTTTGTCACCAGTCACTTGACATGCTCAACTCCTTCTGAATCACAACTCCTTTTGTTAGTCTCAAGTCCTGAACAATGTTGCATTTTGGGATTTAAAATACTCTGTTCACCCATCACATTCAGGACAGAGGAGGCTTCATTCTTTGTTTGTTAAGCACTTTGACATTCTTGAATGGAAGACACCACGGTTATTAACATTATCATATTTCTATCCCTTTGCAGTCTGAGCACATAACCTTGCCAAATAAGAAGTGGACACACTTAAAATGCAACATTACATGCCAGTGCAATGCAATGGACTCGCAAACCAGCCTAGTTGTCGTTAGTAATGCCCCATTCATCTGAGAGCTTTTTGATCACTAGGGATAAACTGTTTATCCACTGTGGAGTCATACTCAGTTGTTGCTCAGTCGTTTCATGTAGAAGCTGACACAATCGCATGGAGCACTGACTTGACAAAAACGCATCTGCCTCTCCCTGTCTGCCTCTGATTTATTCATGTTGCTTATTTTGTGCCACAGCAGATTGTGTCCCACTGTGTCACGTCCTCTAGATCAACATGACACAATATAGCACGGCATGATCGACAACAAGCAAATACAGCAATGCGGAGCTGTTTATTCTAAAACAAACAATCCCCCTAATGGACACAGAATCAATAAAAAAAATCAGGGAGAGCTGGTTTCTTTTCAAATTGGATAATTTTTCCCCCTGCAGATAGTATCTGTGATACATACAACAAGGTGGTTTGTAACTATAGATGCATCGCAACTTCCTCAAATGAGACATAGAATCCAAATAGTGCAATTAGCCAGAGATGATTTTCTTCTGGTAGAATAAAAGTGACAAAAGCAACAGTTACAGCAGGGACATTGATGACAAATGCTACCCACCTCTTCTCACTTCAAGAGTTAACAGGAAAACTCTTGCTAAAAATTAAACTGAGCTAATCAGGAATGCACCCAATTCTGGTAATCTGCAATCAACAGTAAAACTAAGAGAAACAAGGAAGCTCAAAAGATAGGTCAGAATAGCTTGAATATTCTCTGAGCAGTCTTTGTGTGTATTATAGGCCAGATTCTTAGCTGGTGTCAATTGGCACAGCAGCATTGAAATCAATAGAATATTTGATTTATACTAAATGAGGATCTCATAAGCTTTCTAAACACACTGGAAACTCAGCCAGTGCCTCATCTGTCAGATATTGTTGGCATGCAAAGAAAAATGGTATGTAAAATAAGAAAATGAAGTTTCCTTTGCATGATAAGCACTAAAACTGTGGTCTTGAAAATTGCTGACCTGAGGGGAAGAAAAGAAAAAAGCTGAGTTCCTATTCTACTGAGCTTTCAGTGACACCTACAGACAAGAGTGCTAACTACTCATCAACACTGTTTGTAGCAGTGAAGCAGATCAAACTGTAAATCTCATCATTTACTGTCGGTCCTCTCAATACTTATCAAGAAAAACCTTTCTATTAATTATGGTTGAAATCCCTCCCATGTCAATGGAATTTGAATTCTTTCATTGTATGTCTGAGTTGCATTTGTCCCCTTTGTATATTAATCTACAATATATGCTCACATATATGCACACAAAACACACTATTTCTTTCAATTGCTCTTTTTTTTAATCTGTCATTAGTTCCTTTTCAAAACTGAAGAGTGGATTTTTTTTTACCCATTTGGTAAATTGAAGAAAATAAAACTTACCCTAGAGAAATTGAAAATTACTTTTTTTCAATTAAGTATTCAGTGGTATTTCTAATAGTATCTGTGCAGTAATAATAGCTGAAAATTCTCAGAACTCTCATTCAACACTTTTTATTGCTCTTATTTTTAAAGCCATATCAAAGTGCATAAAAGAGCTTTAATAAACAAATGTTCACTTGAATCACAAATAAAATCCCTTTCAGTTTAACAACTTTCTTTAAAAAAAATAGCTGCCTTTGGAAGCCTTCTTCTGTGTGAAAGTTGCTTAACAATAAAGATTGCTGAGGAAAATAATCTGTATTTTGGAGATCATCATGGTGGAAGAAGAAAAAAGCCTAGCTCTGCTGTAGTATATAGGTAAATTATTTCTTGTGTAGGAACTGAGGGTATGTCTACACTACCCTCCTAATTCGAACTAGGAGGGTAATGTAGGCATACCGCACTTGCAAATGAAGCCCGGGATTTGAATTTCCCGGGCTTCATTTGCATGAAGCCGGCCGGCGCCATTTTTAAATGCCGGCAGTTCGAACCCCGTGCCGCGCGGCTTCCTAATCCGAACTAGCTGTACTCCTCATTCCACGAACTAGCTACTCCTAATCCGAACTAGCTACTCCGTGCCGCATGTAGCCGCGCGGCACGGGGTTCGAACTGCCGGCATTTAAAAATGGCGCCGGCCGTCTTCATGCAAATGAAGCCCGGGAAATTCAAATCCCGGCTTCATTTGCAAGTGCGGTATGCCTACATTACCCTCCTAGTTCGAATTAGGAGGGTAGTGTAGACATACCTTAAGAGCAATAGAGAATGAATAAATAGTTATTTCATAGGAAATTTTGACTAGCTCATAAACATCTTTGTTTTAACCAACTTTGAAATTGGGAGGTGAACCAGAACAAGTTTGCTGTCACTGAAACACTTTCTTTGATTAAATAGGTGCTTCAAGCTACAGATTTTAACAATGTAAATTAAATAACTTTGATTGCTATTTATCTTCATTGTCAAGGTCTGTCCACTTGACTGTCCTTAGCTGGTCTATGCTAACACTTAACATTTGCTGCTGCACCTAGGGCTATTAAATAAAACATTTTTTAAACTTTTCAAGTCCTTGCAAACACATCGATAAGCATTCTCCCCTCAGTGATTTGTAAATTGCATCACAGAGGGATCACATCCATGCTAAATATGATGATATTCTACATCTCAGGTGTCATTTGTCATCAGTCTGTACCAGCCATTCAATGAAAAACAGTATGTTAAAATATAACATTACTGTGCTTCTCTACATTAAGGGCATGTCTACACTGTGGACATTGACCCTCTGGATGTCAATCTTCTACCGTTTGATTTAGTGGGTCTGTGGGTCTAGTGTAGATCCCCAAATCAAACACTGAGGGCAGCCGCATATCGGTGTCCTGTATTCCCCATTCTTTGAGGAGTAAAGGAAGCCGATTGAAGCATGTACTCCCATCAGCCTCCCCCAGTGTAGATGCTGCAGTGGCTCAGGTTAAGATAAGCTGAGTCAAGCTGCACATTTTGCATAGCTGGATGGCATACCATAAGCTGACCTGCCTGGTCTAGTGTAGACCAGGCCTAAGGGAAAGGAATTAGGAAACTGAGGCATGGGCTCCAGAAGCTCCTATTGGTTGCAACTGGGATTATGCTTAGCATCTCTGAGTATGCTCGTGTGTGTGTGTGTGTCTGTGTCTGTGTCTGTGTCTGTGTCTGTGTGTTTCATCAGTCAAAAAGTATTACTCCATGCACTTCCTTTTGGTGATAGTCTCTTGCATTTTTGTAGGATGTCACAGGAATCACAGACTAGATTCTGCAAAAACTAGACACTAATATTTATTTATCCTTCAAGATAAATTATAGGACATTAGTAGTAGCTGAAAGTGATGAGGACAAAAGTTGGAGGGAAAAAAAAGAATTTTCATTTTTTATCAATTCCAAAGAGTTAAAAAATCATTTCTGATTATCTAAAAAAAAATGTTTTCACAAAATAGTTGATTTTGATTTTATCATTTTAAATATTTTTAAATAAAATTACTGTAAATTTTTTAATTAAAAGAGGTCTCTCATTTTTATCTTGAAAATGTCAAAAACTGGCCATTTTGACATTTTTGTAAAATTGTATTGACTCTTTTCCTAAATAAAAAGTGCAACAAAATCTACATGAATTCAAGAAATATGCTGATGTCCCTAAATCTGCATTTTAAAACTAAATGAAAAGGTTGGTACCAAAAAAAAATCGGATGTAATCCTGCTAGGGTTTTAGTGTAACATTAACTATGTGTTACGGCACAGAACCTATGATAGGTGGGGTTTGGCGGGGGGCGGGTATTATAATTATATTAAATTATTTGGGGGATGGGTGGATAGAAATTATGACTTTAGTTTTCCTTTGAAATGCAGTATCCTCAACTTCCATTAACTTTAAATCACAGGATCAGGCCCACAGAGAATTTTGCATCAGTATAGCAACATCAGTGTAACCCTAACTGATATAAAACCTAGAGTAACTTGCTAGACTGATGTAACATGTACTTTCAATCTAGTGTGACTTAATCCATTCCAGAGGGTTTGTGTGTTGGGAAGGGGGGACCAATATGCTTAATCTCTCAGGGTATGTCTACACTACCCTCCTAGTTCGAACTAGGAGGGTAATGTAGGCATACCGCACTTGCAAATGAAGCCCGGGATTTGAATTTCCCGGGCTTCATTTGCATAAGCGGGGAGCCGCCATTTTTAAAACCCCGCTGGTTCGAACCCCGTGCAGCGCGGCTACACGGGGCTCGAACTAGGTAGTTCGGACTAGGATTCCTATTCCGAACTATGTAGTTCGAGCCCCGTGTAGCCGCGCTGCACGGGGTTCGAACCAGCGGGGTTTTAAAAATGGCGGCTCCCCGCTTATGCAAATGAAGCCCGGGAAATTCAAATCCCGGGCTTCATTTGCAAGTGCGGTATGCCTACATTACCCCGCTAGTTCGAACTAGCGGGGTAGTGTAGACATACCCTCAGACTCTGAACCTCTAGTTAACACATACCCTTTATGATGGAACACAGCAGTCAGTACAGATGTTGTGGCACTGCTCATGGTAATACTATACCTGAGTTGTGAGGTACCATACTATATTTCCTTATGTGTTCTGCTTATTTTCCTGCTGCTTATTATGGAAATCCATATTACCCAAGTCTTCCATTTCTTGATGTGTTTTTTGTAGTTAGTAAAAGAACAACAGTCCAACTGCCTTCTAAAGTCCTTATAGTTTGAAAGTACGATCCAAACCCTAACAAAATCAGTGAGACTGTTCCTGTTGACTTCAGTGGGGTTTGAATCAGGCCCTAAATACCCAGATTTTAAACATTTACGTTTGGATTAGATACCTCATGTCAGAGATTCCTAAACAATAATTTTATCATCTTACTGTGGGAGGCCAACCTAGGTATTTCAACAATCTGCCTGGTCTTTATGAACCAATGTAGTGTACTCTGAACCCTTATCAGATTGGGCTCTTCAGGTGAGTTAGATGGCTGGACACCAATCTTCCTGTGTTTGTGAATCACTCTGGGGCCTGGACATGAGATGAACTCCCAGGAGCCTACAGGAAGGCAGCAGTTTGCATGCTCAGAGGCAGAAGCAAGGACAACCTGGGAACTTTTACTGCAAAGGCTTAGGTGTCAAGTAGGTTTACCAAATTTCTAATCACACAAAACCAAATACTTTAGCCCTGTTCCTTCCCCAGGACACTACATTTGCCCTCCCTCGGTGGCTCACTCTCCTGCATCCTCACTCACTTTCTCTGGGCTGAGGAAGAGGTTTGGGATGCAGGAAGGGTGAGAATCTGGGCTGAAGGTCCTAGCTCTAGAGTGGAGTCAGAGATGAAGGATTTGGGATGCAAGAGGGGGGCTCCAAGCTGGGTGATGTGACAAAGGGATTCAGACTGTGGGAGGGGGCTGCAAGTTGAGGTAGGGGATTGGGGTGGTGGAGGGGGTGAGGGCTCTAGGGTGGGGGCAGGTTTCATGGTGTGAGAGGGGGCCCTGGGCAGGGACAGGTAATTGGCAGGGGAAGGACTTAAGCTGGTAGTGAAGGTGCTGAGGTGGCATGCTTGGAGTGCAGGAGGGGGCTCTGAGTTTGGGGGGAGGGCTTAAAGCAGAGGTTTGGGGTTCAGGGCTGGGGTGCTACCTTGGGCAGCTTCCAATCAGAACCAGCCAATGGGAGTGTGAAGCCAGCGCTTGGCTGCTTTCAGCGTGCAGCATGATGTCAGGACAGGTGGAGACTAGCCTCCCTTAGTCCTGCAGCACCTTTCAGATTTGCTTCCCCTTCCTCCCACACACTTCCATACCTGGTCATTACTTTTTATTTTCATACTCCTCTCCCGACACTTCCAGTCTATGGTAGGACGCAGACATCCTGAAAGATTTGCCGGTTATATTTTCTACTGAGCTCAGTCCTCTGAGTGAAACAGAGGGGACTCGTGGGCCTGTTCCAACAAAATGACCAGCCTAGTTTTACAAACTTATAAGTTCAGTTGTTCCATTTAATATCCTTCTAACTGTAAAGTTCTTGCCATAACCTTCTAACATTGTAAAATGTTCACCCATCAGTAAAAGAGTTGCCACAAGCTTCCTTGTGTTTTAATCAGTTCTGGACCTCTATATATTCCTAAAGGAGACAGGATTCATTCTTTTCTTGTGTGTTCTCTCTTTATTATTTACAGATCCAACACGGGTTGTGGTGCCACCTTCCAGCATGGATGTCACTGTTGGAGAAAGTATTGTTCTGCCTTGCCAGGTATCTCATGATCACTCGCTAGATATTATGTTTACTTGGTCATTTAATGGACACCTGATAGACTTTGAGAAAGACGGGGATCACTTTGAAAGAGTTGGAGGGGTAAGTATTAATACTAACCACTCCCAAAAGCCATTCACGTTACACTGAGACATATTAATGACCACAAAGAGCATAGAAAAGGATTGTCTATACAGAACCAAACTTAAAGGGAAAGAGAAAGTAGTGATATATCCCTGATAATAGTTAGAATTTTCTTGTGTTTTACTGGCTACTAAGAAAAACAGTAAACATTTTGTAGTAATTCATATAGACCAATATGACTGAGATTTCTCAAGATCTATTTTTTTATGGATTCTTGGGGGGCATATTTTGTGCTAAATAAAGACTAACGAGACCTACAATATAATGGCAGTTGCAGTTCCCTTTGCATAGAATAGATTTCTTAATCTTCCCCAACGTGAATAAATTCCTCAATGCTAAAACAACAAATATAAATTGAATGCAATTGTAAAAATCTGTATTCACATAAAAAGTAGAAGGAATTTGGGGAATGTACTTTTCTGGAGCACTGGAGTCTGTTTGATTAGCCTTTATCATTGTCAGAATGTTTCTATACCTTCATGAATCAATATGTATTCACTCTTGTGTCCAGTTTGCATTTTCAAAGTAAGTATTTCACCCCCATAATTACATAATCTGCAGAGTATTATGGACATTGTTGACTGTGGGATCAGGTTTTCTTTCAATGTTTTACCATCTAATTTTCCTGTATGGTTGGTTGATATTAACACAATTTAATACTTTTTTGTTTATCTGAAATATAAATGGTGACACTGGCTAATGCAAATATTTTTAATGCTCAAAGAATGTGCTACTCCTAGGACAGAAAGATTGTCCATGAAAAGATGTTATTGAATAAAAGAGTCAGGTTCGCCATTATGGTCGCATTCAAAATGTAAAGTAGCTCATTATAGAATAGATTATGGATTCGGGAAAGCATCCATAAATCTCTCTCTGCCCTATGAATTACATTGTTTCATTTCAAATGCACTTAACTAGTGACCCCCACAACTTTCACCTCTAGGTGAAATTTAAATGCAGCCCTGGAAGTTGTTACTGTCTGGTTACTGCCCAGCAGCCTTTGTGAAATGTGTCCACTTTCTTCTAGAATTGTTTGGAGCATGTCAGAAAGCAACCGCTGTAATCATCACTAATTAGCATTTTGTTAGCAGTCTAAGAGCTAAATGGGCAGAGAGCATGAACCATCCTCTCTTGTCTGCTGAATGAGGCCTGATAAATGAGTGTGACAGTGTAGGGGAGTTTGCCTGACTACTATTTGTTGCAAACTTCTTCAGTCTGTCAGTAGAAAGCTTCTGTCTCCTTAGCTGTAGAGCTAATGCCCTTGTGGCCATTGAGCTCACTGAAAAGACCTCCAGGCCTTAACCTTACAGTATTATTTTGTTTTTAGAACTTCTGGAGGTTGGGCCCAATTTTATCCTAATTGAAATCAGTGGGAGTTTTCTCAGTTAGCTGAATGGGTTCAAGTTTTGGCCATTTTTATTGTACTAATGGGTCATTTTCTTTTCTCTTAAAGGATCCCCTGCATGGCAGACAGTACAGCAGGAAGAGCACCATGAGTCAGCCAGTCTTTCTGTGTGGTACCTTGTCTGTGACACTATGTTTGAGGTTTGACTGAATAGATGTAGGTTGGCATTTTCAGAGGAACCCAAAGAGTTAATGCATCCAAATCTCATTGAAATTCAATGGAAGTTGGGTGCTGTTTAGGGATGAGCCCGTTTGAAGATCCCAGCTGCAGTGAATAGATATCAATTTTCAAAGACACTAAGTGGAAGTTATTTCTCAAAGTCTCAAGCCTTAAATATTCTTTTGCAGTCAAGGTCTTCTATATGAAGATGACAGTCTCATGGTGCTTTTGGTGTTCCTTTCAGTGTTCACAAGCAGGTTTCCTCGTGGGGCCTGTAGGAAAGAAAAATGCCATACTACTTAGGTACAAAGTCCTAGAGATGCCTTTGAAAAGAAAACAAGGGAGCAAGACAGAAATAGACTCTATTTCATTACTCACATCAATGCTTGGCCTCTTTACTCAGATTATAGGCATAGGTAACTCATTTGAAAGGGGATTTAATAGTGTGAAACCACTCCCAGTAAGAATGAGACCACATTACACACAAACCCATGAACTACCATCCTGAGGTAATAACTTCCAGTCAGTTTCAACAGTATTCAGGATTAAACTGTTGACCTAGAGGTGAAAAGATCCTCTGAATCATCCAAGGCACCTTAACATCTAAATTCTTAACAGTCATCTGAGGCAATCGAAGACATTATTGTCAATATTTTGAAATATGAACAATACACTCGCTGGTTTCATGGGTTTTCATCTGTAATCGGTTGGGTTTTTTGTTTTTGTTTTTGTTTGTTTTGGTTTTTTTTGTTTTGTTTTTAATTTTCATCCTTTTTGAAATAGCAACCATCTATGGAAGTCTCAAACATTTGGGTACTATAAAATGTATGTGATTAAATCATTACAATGGAGGTTTAAAAATAGGAATACAGCCGCTCCCTGAGTTACGTCCACCTCCACTTACAACTATCTGCCCTTATGACCAAAGCAGTCGTAAATGTGGATCCAAGTTATGAACGGCGATCCGCGCTTATGAATAGCGCGGTCGCCATGTAACTCTATGGGATCTGAGTTACAAACACTTTGAGTTACGGACCAAAAGTTATGGTCCGTAATTTGTTCATAACTCAGGGAGCAGCTGTAACAGATTCATTAGTCTCTCTCCACAACCAACACATTATTCTTCTGATTAAAAAGAATTGATAACATAGATGAAAACTTTTCACTCCTTAAATTTTCGAGCAAGGGGTTAGTTATGTGTGACTTCTTTTGAAGTCACCTGAGCCCACAGGACCAAAATTCCTTGGAGTTTATGGAAAATAAAAGGTTTGGGTCCACTTCTGTCTCAGATGAATAAAAATGCTGATAAGTGGGTTGTGTGAAGGCACAGTACCGTATTTCATACGATGTAAAACTCCATGTTCCATATCATATTACATGCTTATATACCCGACTGTGCTAGAAAAGATGAAATATAATGAAATACAAAGTATTGCCCCAAAAAAGCATTAGCTATTGTATAGGCTATGTTCATCACACAGGTGGAAATTGCTTTCATTTTGAAATTCTGTGCTGTTTTTCACATTTCTGATTTTTAGTTTAACCCACTACATTTTATGCAGGTCTGTTGAGGGTTTACTCTCTAACCTAGTTGCAATATAAAAGTGTTTCTTATCATTCATTCATCCTGAAGATTTTTTCCATTGTCTGCTTACATTCAGTGAAATCAAATACGGACTCACTAGAATTGGAGGAGGGCAAAGGTGACTTTTATGGACATTTCACAAAGGCAGAGTCACTTCTAGACTTTAAACAAAGTGATGGTCTCCATTTACATTTGTCGAGAATGAAAAAGAAAATGCAATATATGAGCCTTGTTGTTATCAAGAGGGAGGGCTTGAAGAAAATGAACCTGGAGATACAACATATCACTCAAAGATCTGCACTCTAGAGTACACCACAACAGTGACTGCTATTTCTAATAATTGCACTTGATAGGGCTACACAATTAAAATTGCAAAATTGGTTAGTATTCTTCAATGAAAATGCCATAATCACATTGAGATTACATTGAGATTTCTAATGTTCTGAAAGCATTGTGTGTGCTGAAAAGTATAGAAATACAGAGATACATATACATATGTAAACATAATTAGTTCTCTTCAGGTGTTAATCAGACATGTATTAGTATTGTCCTATGTAAGGTTATGCAAGATTTCCTTGGAGAATGCTGTTCTCAGGATCTTTAATATAAATGTTGGGCAATCAAAATGCTGGCTGTAAGACAAGGTTGTCAAACTATTGCAGATGCCTCATAATTTAGGTTGATTTTCACCTATGAAATGCCTGTAGGCAGAACAGAGTTATCTGAATGCCAATTAAGTCTATAAATTGGATGGCTGGAGAGATAAATAAGGAACCACAGAGAACCCAGCTCACAAGTTTTGTCACATCATTTTAATGGTAAAAGTATCTCACTGACCTAAACCCAGGCTCCCCCATCCCTTGTAGAAATTATAATTTTAGAAATGCTACTGCTCTTATCTTCAAGTCAGGTTCACATATTTTTAATAGGCCACAGCTTCCCTTACTAATGTTTTCATCAGACGGTGTAAAATAAATCCATTAGTCACAGTGTCCTTCATGTGATAATGATGTTTAGAGCTCATTAAAAAGTAATTGTAACCACTTTTCCCTACTTTATCAGCAGGATTCAGCTGGTGATTTGATGATCAGAAGCATCCAGCTGAAGCATGCTGGGAAATACGTCTGCATGGTGCAAACAACTGTGGACAAGCTATCAGCTACTGCAGACCTGATTGTAAGAGGTATTTGAATTTTGTTGTTGTTGGCAAACTACTTTTCGCACTATCTGCTGTTCTTAGTAGTACAATGCATGGTCTCACAGAAATTCATTCAAATCCTTACACGTTATCATTATTGTAAGAAATAAGCTCCAACAGTACAGTTTCTAAACACTGCACACAAAAATCCTACCGTGTGTGTGTATATATCATCACAAAACTTTCATAACCTGCAGAAACAGGATTTTGTATTGAATTATTTTTGCGTGTGAAATACTCTCATGTTGATTCACTCATTTGGTCGTTGTCAGTCATTCACTGCTTCTCCAGGTTAATCGTGATTTAGTAAAGCCACCAGCATGGTGAATTTTGAGATCAAATCCTTAATGTTCTTATATAATAGGTCAATGTGGCCTTTAATTTGAATGTATTGAATCTCCATTCTGGGTCACTAGTAGGAATATAGCCTGGATTCATTGTGCAGTTGCTCTGTGGGAAGAAAAAAATTGGTAGGATAGACCAAGCCAGTCCCTAACATGCCCATTCTACTCAGCAAGGTGCTGAGCAATTCTCAGTTCCTACCAACGTCCGCCAAACCTCAATACCTCATGGGAGTGGACTCTGTCCCAAAACCCAGACCTGCAACCTGCACTAGTTGCCTTTGTTAGGTGGCCTGAGCAAAACAGTTATGACTGGGATGGCAATTGAGATCAAATCGGACTTACACCCCACTGGGTCAAGGTAAGGCACAAACATTTTGGGCAGTGTGAGAAGCATTCTGATCTGCCAATGGAAGGCTTTACTTTTTTTTTGCTATCTCACAGTGTATTCCACAAACTTTCATTTCCCTCCAAAAGGAAAAAGAGAGAACTGTGTAGGTATGGCTAAACCCTGCAACCCTCGCCTATTGGCAATGTCAATTTTGTCAGATTAGAACATACAAGATTAGGCCATAAACTCACCATCGTAAATGTACCCCTGAGATCAACATTCTATTTTACGCGTTTAAATATATTTACTGCTTTAGGATGTGAATGCTGAAGTTCTTAACCACAGGCAAGCTGTCAGAGTCTAGCGGAGTAGAAATTATTATTTTCCATTTAAGAAAACAACCATGGTTTGTCAGTCCTTCCCTTGTGGCATAGAAGATATAGTTGCTGTTCTGATTGTATACTCCATTTAATGAGGATGATGCTCAGATTAGCACTTAAATGCCAATAAATTAAACTAACTATTTAAATTAGTAGTCCATGAAGTTGTTAAATGATATTGTATACTTCATTTTACAGGAAGGAATTTGTCAACACCATCCTTAGGCAAAAACATATTCTAAAGAGCCCAGCGAAAGCAAATAACACTTAAGGTCTTTTGTTCCTAAACTCTGAATGTCTCTTTATTGAATTAGCAAAATAGTTGAGAAAAGCTACACCTAGAGGAAGAATGACTGTAACATTCATGTTTTCTCATGAATCTACTAACACATGCTGTTGACAGCTGTTGATAAAATAGTATGTGCCAGATCAAGTCATTGTCTGTGAGAGCATGTGTGAAGCAAAAACACATTCATTGCTATGCCTGACATCCCCTATCTAATAAGGAAAGTTGCTACCCTGTATCCCCAGGGAGCTCAGTACTCCAGTTACACTGCTGTTTTATAGTTTTTGTCCTTATTGTTTCAAATAAACATTTCTGCATAACCATTTCAAAACAGTACACTGATAAGAATATTAGTTAGGTAACTTCCTATAAGCCAGCCCTGTAAGCAGCCAACAAGAACATGATTCTCACAACAAAATGACCACAATGATAGCAGAGTGTGACCTTGCCACCACAGAAAACACCCGTCTGAAACTTTTCCAGCAAGATTTTGGTCCCACGATGACTACACGTACTCTTGTTGATTCTGCCTCCTCAGTTGAAAAGTAGTGATATTTTTGTGACTCTTTGTACCAGCCTTACAAAAATAAAGAAATGTAAGTGGAGGGGAAGAAAGGGCCAAGGAAAAAATTGGAACTTTTAGTATCAGGTTGGGTGAGGAACCAGAAAGTGGGTAATTGATTGATAAGGATTTATATATGCCAGAAGGGCAGATAAATATATTGTCTAAACATTAGGGTATGTGGCTGGGAGCCACACCTCCCAAGCTTCACTTTTGGCTCTGCCACTGACCCTTATGAATAGTCACTTATGTTCTCTGTACCATACCCATTATTAGGCTGAATAATACCTATTGCACCACTGCGAGGCATATTGAGAGAGATCCTTACTAGCAGAGCTGGGCAAAGTTTCTCAGTCTAACCGTGTATTTGACCAAAAACATGCAGTTTCAGCCTGACCTGTAACCATTCGTAAATGGACATAAATTATTTTGAAACAGAGAAGGAGGAAAAGGTATCAATGTTGTTTCCCACCTGACAACCAGGGATTAGGGCACAGACCTGGAATGTGGGTTCAAATCCCTCATATTCAATTGACTTTTTTTTAATTCACCAAAGTTTCTGTGATTCAATTCCATCCAAACTCAATTTTTTTTCTTGAACTGCCGCTGAATTGGTTAATCAGTTATTTGCCCAGCTCTACTTACTAAAGGTTGATGTGGAGTCATACCAACACAGAGGGAGCTGTTTGTGATGATTGGGCTATGGGTGGTCAGACAAACTGGTCACAATCAGGAGTCAAGCCAAGGGTCAAAGCCAGAGTAAGTCATGGATAGAACCAAACATCAGGGAGTTATGAACCGGGAGAAGAGGAAGATTTCAGATGAAGAGGAATTAGGCAGGGCTCGGATGGTATGAGTTTAGGAAGGATCCAAAGAGGCAGCTCACCGGGGATAGACCTAGTCATTCAGATAATTTCCTGGGCTTCCTGCTGGCTTAAGAAGTACATACAAGACACTCTGTGGTGTCAGACATCTCTCCCAGTCGGGAGATTTTTGTGGGCAGAGCCCTGAGTGAGCTAGAACTCTACTAGTCCTCTTCTCGAGTGATTCCAGTGAGCTGCCAGAACCGCAGTCTGGATACTACTTGGAACCTGTAGGACCATGTTCAAGAACTGCACGTCCTAAGGCTATTAAAAATCAATATGTCTTCCAGAAAAGGAAAGCCATCCTTTAGAACAGGTGTGGCCAGCCTGAGAAGGAGCCACTGTTTACCAATGTACATTGCCTAAGAGCTATAGTAATTTGTGAGCAATCCCCATCAGGTGCCTCCTCTCCCATCTCCAGCATCTTTTGCCCACCAACAGCCCCACCAATCAGTGCCTCCTCTTCCTTCCCTGCACCTCCTGCCCACTGCAATCAGCTGTTTCGTGGCACTCAGGAGGCTCTGTGAGGGAGGGAAAGAGCAAGGGCGCAATACGCTTGGAGGAGGAGCTGAAGCCAGGAGTTGGGCACTGGAAATTTGGTACCTGGAGCTGCAGCCTGGAGTCAGTGCCTGAGCAAGGAGCCACATATTAACTTCAGAAGAGCCACAGGTGGCTCCAGAGCCACAGGTTGGCCACCCCTGCATTAGAAGATTGCAATCTATACTTATGTAACAGAGGAGCAAAGGGAGAGTCATAGCTGTGCTACATTCTGCCCGTCTGTACTCATCCTGGAGAGGCTACCTCCAAAAAGACAGTAATCCCTGCATGGGCAACAATACTGGCTCTTTCAAGACCTCCTTCAATGGTCTTGAAGCACAGATGGTCTGTGCTTTGTCTAGATGAATTTCCTTCTCATTAGAATGATACTCTATTCATATTTTGCCCTTGCATAATATGCAGAATGATACTTTCCACACAGAGAACTCCCTGCACCACCCAAAACTAAAGAATAAAATACAAAATCCCATAACAAACAAATAAATAAAAAACCATAGTTTGAGCCCAGAAAAGAGATGAGTCAGAGACTCTATGAAATCTACTAAGGACTTCATTGTAGATACCAATTTTCAAGTAAGACACTCAGGGCACCTTTTTTTTTTCGAAAGAGGATCTTTCGAAAGTGAAAGTAGTCTGGATGTGGTTTTGTCAGGGAAAAAAATCCTTTTTTGAAAAAACCACGAAAACCTCCTTTTTTAAGGAAGAGCATTTTTTGCGGAAATTGCATATCCTCTTTTGAAAATTCTACATAGTCTAGACATAGCCTCAGATTCTATGGTTAGGGGTGAGAGAATAGAAACAAAGGATAGATTTTTGTTCTGTTCTTCCCATCTCCCCACCTTACAGGGGCGTACAAAGATTGTTCCTGTGAAGAAAGCCACTAAGGTACTGTGGAGATAAGCCTGGGGAAAGGGAATACATCCCACAAATGTGTATTAATAAATGCAAAGAAAGCAAGCTTTAATAAGTATATAGTATAGCCTTTCAAATTAGGTTAAATTAATTATATGGGTTAGATAAGATGTGTTATTCATACCTAGAATTCAAATAAATTCAAATAAATTATGTTAGAGGGTACAAAACAAGAAAAAATGATAAGCTAATACTTAACAAGCATATCTGTACCGTTATATAAATAACAAATAAGCCACTCATTACAGGCTTAGAGTTCAACTCATTCTGATTCTCAAGTAAAGATAGTGTCTCTTGTCTGTTCATGCCGGCAGCTAGGGCAGGCTCACATTGCTGTAGAGATAGTAGATTGGTATCTTAATTTCATTTTTTTCTTCCCTCCCTTTTACAGCTATGTCTGTAGTTTTCAGTAGATTTAATTAGTATAACGTTGAAGAGCTTCTAGGGCGTTTTCAGACCATCTTGTCAAAGGAGAATTATATTCTCTCAGAGTTTTGAAAGTAAAATGTGTCACAGTCCTTGCTTCAAAGTTTGTTATTGGAGAGGGGTTGTTGCCTAATTTGTAAGACAATTGACTGGGCTGGCTATGAAAGAAGGAACTCTTACAGCAGATAATCTAAAATGATATTATATTGGCTATTTGAATAAGGCACTAGGAGAGCTACCTAATTACATCTAATTAATTTAGATTTAAAAGCTGGAAAATCTTGTAAGTAAATTTCTGCTAAATTTTGAAAAAAAATTGTTTTTGTCTTTGGCAGCTGGCAACAATTTGGAGAAAGAGGGGGAAGAGTATTATAAAACCTTGTGTGTTGTTTTTATTTTAGATTTTTGAAATTTAATTGAAGTTTAAAATTTTTGAAGCAACTCTAGTAAAGCATTTTCTTAACCAGATTTTAAATACCGTATTTTCTGGTGTATAAGGCGACTGGGCGTATAAGACGACCCCCTAATTTTCTAGTTAAAACATAGGTTTTCGCCTATACTCGCCGTATAAGACTACCACCCCTTAAGAGGCCAACCGGCAGCGCCCCAGCTGCTCTGCCCCAGGATCCACAGCAAAAGCCTGGTCTGCTGGGGGGAGGCGCACTAGCTGCGCCCACCCCCAGCAGACCAGGGACACAGGGAGCAAAGCCGCAGCGGCAGCGGGGTGCCGCGCCTCTGGGGCTTTGCTCTGGCAAAGCCACAGAGGCGCGGGACCCCGCTGCTACTGCGGCTTTGCTCCCGGTGCCCCGGTCTGCTGGGGACCGTCTCCAGCAGACCAGGGACACCGGGAGCAAAGCCTCTGAGGACGCCGGCAGCGGGACAGCCACGGCGCGTCTGGGCTGTCCCACTGCCGGCTTCCCCCGAGGCTTTGCAAAGCCGCGGAGGGGCTCGGGCAGCGGGGCAGCCCAGGTGCGCCTGGGCTGCCCCGCTGACGGAGCCCCTCCGCGGCTTTGCTCCGCATCTTCCTGGTCTGCAGACCAGGGAGACGCGGAGCAGCTTTTCTCGCCCCGGAGTACGCGGGCGGCGGGACCGCGAGGTCTTGCAGTCCGTGTCCTCCGGGGCGAGAAAAGCCCTGTTCGTACCTGCTAGTCAGGGACTGCCTGTATGTTTACACCCGGCGTATAAGACGACCCCCGATTTTTGGGGGATGTTTTTTAGTATAAAAAGTCGTCTTATACGCCAGAAAATATGGTATGTCTTTATAACGTATTCTTGCCTTCCTTCTTCATAGAACAAAATCAGGGAAATCAGAAGCTTGGTGCCTTTGACCTTTTTCTATACACATACATTCTACCTATGCAAATCATGGCTTGAATTTGCAGAAGAATTATCTCTTTTATCACCAAAGGAAACCCAAGTGGTTATCAGGCAAAGTTTCCCCCTCCCCACCCCAATTTCAATAGCTAGTGGAAAGGAAGAGTCTGACTTCTTGGAATTATGAGACCAAACTTTTGTGTTTCGTCTTTTGAACATTTGGTCCTATTGGTCAATTTTTTTGGGGGGGGACATTGCTATTGAATGCTTTCTTGTAATTGCTGTTTCACACAGAGGTCTGCGCACATTCTAAACTAATTACACAGGATTATTTCTACAGTGAGGTGACTAACCTGTATATGCTATTGCTTTAAAACCCTGGTTCTGCAAAACATTTAAGCATGAGTTTAAGTTGTCTAAAAAGCTTTTAAGCATGTTCTTATGGTTTTTTTAAATTAAATTCTCTGCTGTAGCATCTACATCAACTGCAGCAATTCTCTTTACTGTCTTGATGGGCTGCAATGCTGGTCTGTCAGTAAGGTCACTGGCAGCTCTGGGTGGGGTTTGGTTTTAGTGCTGGGCAAATTGGATGTTTGCCTAGGGCACCAACTTCCTGGGAACACCACCGTGCCACTTGGTGTTTCTTGTCTGCTGCGACTGGCTGCTTTTGCCCCACTCTGCTTAGCCATTTATTTATGATCTTCTCTGATTGGCCAGCCTTTATTTTGCTCTGCTGATTGGATGATTGTGTAGCTGTTGTGGGGATTTTCTTTGTTTGATTTAGGGAGGTTTTGTTTGTTTGTTTTGCTACACCTCTGCTGTGAGCAGTTATGAACCAAAAACAGTTTTTCACTCTGGCTATGTCTAGACTGCAAGCCTCTTTCAAAAGAGGCTCTTTCGAAAGTATCTTTCGAAAGAGCCTCTTTCGAAAGAGAGCGTCTAGACTGCACGCGGAACTTTCAAAAAAGCAAGCCGCTTTTTCGAAAGGAAGCACCCAGTGAGTCTGGATGCTCTCTTTCGAAGAAGCCCTATTTACATTCAAGAACGCCTTCTTTCGAAAGAGCACTTTCGAAAGAAGGCATTCTTCCTCGTGAAATGAGGTTTACCACCGTCGAAAGAAAAGCCGCATTCTTTCGATTTAATTTCAAAAGAACGCGGCTGCAGTCTAGACGCAGGTGAAGTTTTTTCGAAAAAAGGCTATGTTTTTCGAAAAAAACCCTGAGTCTGGACACAGCCTCTGAGTGGCAAAACAGCGAGGGCTGTTCCTATGTCTAGATGCCAGAGGCAAAAACCACAGACTAATCCCATCCTAAGGCTAAGCTTCCTGTTCATGAATCTTAAATCAAGAATAGAACATTCCTTCCTTAATGTTCTATATTAGATCACCTCAATGAGTTGAATTGAACTGTTTTGTGTGTATTTTATAACAGGTCCACCAGGCCCACCTGAAGCTGTGACAATAGATGAAATCACTGACACTACAGCTCAGCTATCCTGGAGGCCAGGAGCAGATAATCACAGCCCCATTACTATGTATGTCATTCAAGCAAGGACACCATTTTCTGTGGGATGGCAAGCAGTGAACACAGGTACATGCAGCATTCTGTAGAAACTAAAATTGACCAAGAAAGAATTCTGTACAGATAAAAGCTGTAAACACCTATACAGGATGACTAAAATTATCAATGCAGCCAACACGTGCCTCCAGTATGGTGATTATAGCTGGTTGGGAACTTTTCTCCAAAACCTTTGTCTGAAAATGCCAGTTCAGTGAAACTGAAACTTTTTTTCCAGTGTAAATAAGACTTGTCAGGAAACATTCCTCAGGTTTGGTAAAGGAGAGAGAAACAGACAGATACATGTGATTCACCCACCTGCTTGCGAATAGCCTTGTTGTTAGGTCATTTGTAGAAGATGCTGGTTAAAGGTCCAGGTCTGAATAAGGAATTTCTGTATGGATCTTCCACATCCTAGGTGAGTGCCTTGCTTATTACAGGGTAGGTCTCTCTTATTTTTCACAGAAAAACTTCAGAAGGTTTTGGATCTGTGGAAAATGGAATGGGAAAAATGGCCAAAATCTCAAAAAGTTTCATCAAAGGGGAAAACCACTTCCCTGTCAAGCTCTAACAGCAATACATTTGATCTTTCTTAATCCTTTGTATGGTTTGCCAACCTTGCAGTGGTCTGACTCGACCAGTTTTTCGCATCCATTTTTATGCATTTTGTTATTGGGGAAAGGTTTTGTTTTGTTCTTTCAATCTGCTGTGCTGGAGATGTACAATATGACGACAACAATGGTACTTAATGTCATCTTTTGGGTGACAGACAGCATCATCTGGAGGACTGTCTCTTCTGGCAGAATTAGTTTTTCAGTGGAGGAAGAACAAGATTCCACCATATATTTGCTCATTCTTTAATATGTTCATTTGATTCAGCTACTTGTCGTGAATAAGTTACAATTTGATTCAGCTATTTGTTGTGAATTTGTTACAATTTGAAACAGTTGTCTCAATTGTTGTAAGCAAAAAGTTTACAGTGCTACAATGTGTATGTAAAGCCAGTATAGTTTAAACTATGCAACTCTTTAGAGTGAACATAGTAATGCTGATATAAATAAGCTTATACCAGTATACTTCTTCTTGCATGGGAAGGGAAATAAACTATAATACTGTAGGGCATCTGAATAACTGCATCCACACAAGGGTTTGTACTAGTTTATCTCAATACTTAAACCTAAAAATAATCACATGGTAAAAAAAACTTTGTGTAGATCAGGCCTAAGTTGTGTTACCTTTTAATGAGACCCTATAAGGATCCCAAGGTATTTCTTTGTGGATGAAAATCAATTTCTAAAGCATAGATTTCCTTAATGTCTGCATATTGTTTGTTTACAGCCTGTTTTGCTTCCTCCTTACTAAGAGCTGACAAAATGGGAAAACACACTAAGGGCCCAGATTTATAGTCTGTAATCATTCTGCCCTCAAGGTGATCATCTATTATTTTAAAGCTTCAAGACTGCACCTATGGATTAAGAGACTACTGTTAATCAATGACTGAATAAGTATAATTGCTCAAAATGTACAATTCTCAGTCTCCTAACCTGTGGGTATATTTCAGTTCCAGATGTCATTGATGGCAAGACGTTCACTGCAACCGTGGTGGGCTTAAACCCTTGGGTTGAATATGAATTCCGAGCAGTTGCAGCCAACCTCATTGGGATTGGGGAACCAAGCAGACCATCTGAGAAACGAAGAACTGAAGAGGCCCGTAAGTAGTAGAAGGGAAGCCCTATAAAGTCTTGTTAAAAGAGTACTTGACCATAAGCAATAGGTTACCTGGAACAAGGTTCATTATCTAGTTTCTCCTCTGCCTCATGGTATAATATTCACAAAGAACTCACATAAATAGAGTAGAATAGAATTAATACAAAAGTTAGGCTCAAGATGGGCTTTACTCCATGCTTTCTAGAAGTAAGTGACTAGGAATACTTCCTCCATTTCCCTCATGTCTGTGTTGCCCAGCTGAGAAGAGGCATTAAAGGTTAATTCAGCTTCCTCTGAAGATATGATGGATCACTGATGTGAACCAGTCTAGCAATTCCTGTGTTAGCCCATATTTGTGTGGAGGAAACACTCTAGACAGTAGAGTGCAAGATGCTGACTTTTTTCTACAGGTCAGAGGTGAGTTTCTGATCTACTTCTTTCAGGGTATATCTATACCTAACAATCCTTTAGGCAGAGTATAGAGTACATACATTCCATACCCTCCCAGCAAGGGAAGTATATAGCAGTATATCCTGAGGCCCTGATTTGGTGAGTAAAGGCACAACTGAACTTTTAAGGTATGTACCCTGCATAACAGGCTACATCTACATTGCATCCCTCTGCGCAAAAGCCTATGCAAATGAAGTATGGATTAGCATATTGCTATGCTTCATTTGCATAATTAATTAGGGGCATTTTTGTGCAAGAGGCTTTTGCGCAAAAAGGAGCCATCTACACAGCTCCTTTTTGTGCAAAAACCCCCTCTTGTGCAAAAAGGAACTGTGTAGATGGCTCCTTTTTGTGCAAAAGCCTCTTGCACAAAAACGGTCCCTAATTAATTATGACAATGAAGCATGACAATATGCTAATCCACACTTCATTTGCATAGGCTTTTGAGCAAGTGGGATGCAATGTAGACATAGCCATAGTGTACACAGCCAAGCAGTGCCTCCCCCAACAGGGTAACATCACAGAGAAGGGCTGTAGCCCATGGGTCAGATGCAGTTCACCAGGATTAGCCTTTGGCAGAGTGCCAGTATTTCATTTACCTGTGCATCTGCAGGTACGGATGTTTGCCGCTCGCATTGGCTGCAGATCACCATTGTTGGCCAATAGGAGCTATGGGAAGCAGTGTCCCGGTTTATGCCACTTCCTGCAGCTCCCATCGGCCAGAAATGGAAACCTATGGCCAACAGGAGCTACCAGAGGCCATAACTGCAGACATGCAAGTAAATAAAGTGTCAATGGCCTGCCAAGGGCTAGCCCTGGCAAACCATATTCAGCTTGTTGCCCACCCCTGCTCTAGCAAGGAAAGGCTTGGATAGTGAGGAAGGCAGCAAAGAAAGGCTCTGACAGCTCACCACTGGCTGGAGCCTTTCCCCACTGCAGTGAAAGACTCCAGCTTTATGAAAAGGCTCCCCCAACTAGGGCTTTTCCCTGTAGTGACACATCAGTGTGGTGGCAGCTTGCTTTTCACTGCAATATGTAGCTGCCCATACTCCGCACATTGCTTCTAGCAGTGTGCTGTGTTGGTGTTGCACAAGAGGCAGACTACAGAAAGTGCAGCACAGAAGCAGAGAAGAGTCTAAGGTAGCTTTTAAGTCATCCTGATGCCTTCTTGGTCCTGGGCCGTGCCATGTTCAAACAGCTCAGGGGACTCTGGCGGCATGGTGGTGAGGGATGACCAGGAAATATAAGTTCCTTTGGCAAAAAATATTATTGCAGTTTGTTTTCATTCTCATATAGAAAAAAAGTGAGACCTTTAGAATTTTTTTTCCACAAAAAACCCACAAGAGACAAAGCCATCCGTGCATGTCAGAAGAGCCAGCAGGCTGGTGGCTAGAGCACTCACCTCCGACATGACAGAACAAAGACGTGAACCTGAGTCTCCTGAATGCAAGGAGGCAAACTTCACCACTAGGCTTTTGGCTTCTCTGGGGTGCATTGGTCTTGAAATTCTTCTTGAAACCAATATGCTTCCATGAAACATTTGGGTGAGACAAAATAATATTTCCAGCAGAAATGCTTTTTGTAAAAAAAAAAAAAAACCCTTTCAACCAGTCTTAGTTACTGCAACTTCTGTAAAATCTTTAAGCAGGATATGAGGTATCGCTTCAGGCAATTATCACCAGAATTATTCATTATGGCTATGTCTACACTACGGGTTTTGCCAGAAGAGGCTCACCCAAACCACCAAGGACAGGAGCTAGGACGGCTTAGGCCCTCCCTAGTCGTGGGGACAGAAGAGCTGCAGCCTTGGCCTGGCCCTTCTCGGTGGCTGAGGGGATAGCTGGGCCTGGTGCAACTTCGGCTTAGGCCTAGCCTGGCTTCACCCAGCTCCTCCCGGTGGCCGGCAGGAGGCTGCAGAGCTGGGGCTGGTTGGGAGAGGACCAAAGAGCTAGGGCCTGCCGGGGGGCAGGGGACCAAAAAGCCAGGCCGGCCTCGGAGCCAGGCCCTCCCCAGTGGCCAGGGGTCAGGGGGAAGAGCCAGGGCCGGAGCATAGCGAGCAGGGGGCACAGTCCCCTAGTGGAATATAAATATTTAAAACTAGCAGTTAGCACCTAGATACATGGATTATAAGTATGTTCTTTGTCCGTCTCATTTACAAAATATGAAAGGTATCTGTTTCCTGTGCTCAATTTGATAGTCAAGCTCATGGTCCCACTGCTAATTGTGCCTCTTTCTCTGAAAAATCAATCAAACTTCTAGCTTCAAAATTAATTGCTTGTGCTTTCACTGCTACCCACTGTAATATTTCTTTTACACAGTTCCTGAAGTCACCCCAGCTAACGTCAGTGGAGGCGGAGGGAGCAAGTCAGAGCTGGTCATTACCTGGGAGGTAAATTAAGTATAAACCAATGAGAGAAAGAATGCACACGATAAGAGAGATGCATCACATGTGCGATGTTGATGCTGACTGATTTTACCCCAGTGTATTCATTCTCCAACGGGGTTATGGCTGACTTACCCCTATGACTGTGGCACAATAAAGGTCCTTTATTGAAAAGGTTCCTGTCTTGGATTCAATTAAATGAAACCCGATCTGCTTTTCTATGCCCATGGAGACTCTCCAAGCAATGGCACTAATGCATATTTGATGTGCAAGGGGGTGGAGCTGACTATACATGGGCGGTGCAGGAAGCATACACTGTGTAGTAGTGAGCTCAGCTCCACAATAAACCCTGCGCAACAGCACGGATAATGCAGAACACAGATGGGATAGGGCAGGGGGTGGATCCTTTTGTCCCCCACCTCAGGACCAAATTCAGAAAGGTGCTGATTTGCATGAGTTGTGGCTGATTTGCGCCAGGCTATTTTCACTGAATAACAGTAAATGATCTCGAGGTGGCTCTAATAAAGGTACGTCATACAGAACTTGCACTAGTAGTTGATTTCAGTCTATCACAAAGGCTAGAGACGAAAACCCAGATAAAAAATCTTGAAGGAAATTGTGGGTGAAACATTGGTGGTTTTGTCTGCTCTTATTTTCATATTGTGGTACAATGGAGTGAGTTAAACTAGTCATCAACATCTCTAGATATGATACTGCCCATGCTCAATATTTCTTTTTCAGCACCTGGCAGCTATGAGTCACCAGGGGTATTTTTTAAGATTATTAAAAATCTGCAAATATGGTTTTGTCCTCAACATGTGGCTCAGTGTATTGAACTTTATCCTCCCTTGAACTAATTTGTTTCACTGAATCTCAATATATTTTTTAAGTCTTAGAGATGTTAAAAACATCAACCATGACTTTGAATCATATTTTGTAAGTACCTCAGGGTATGTCTACACTAGCTCGGTAGTTTGAGGTAGGTAGGCAAATGAGGGCAACCGGAGTTGCAAATGAATCCCGGGATTTAAATATCCCGGGCTTCATTTGCATCTTTCCGGGTGCCACCATTTTTAAATCCCCCTTAGTCCGAACTCCGTGCCGCGTGTAGCCGCGGCACGGAGTAGGTAGTTCGAATTAGGATCTCTAATTCGAACTACCATTACTCCTCATTCTAATTCGAACTACCTACTCCGTGTCACATGTAGCTATGGACACAGAGTTCGGACTAAGGGGGATTTAAAAATGGCGGCGCCCGGGAATATGCAAATAAAACCCGGGATATTTAAATCCTGGGCTTCATTTGCAATTCTGGTTGCCCTCATTTGCCTACCTAGCTCGAACTACCGAGCTAGTGTAGACATACCCTTAGTTTTAAATGCCTCTAATCAACACACAGGCTATGTCTGGACTGCAGGCTTCTTTTGGAAGAATCTTTTTTGGAAGAGTGTGTCCACACTGCAAAAGTGCACTGAAAAAGAAATTTGCTTTTTTGAAAAATAGCGTCTACACTGAATGGATGCTATCTCACATTTAAGCTGTGATGACTATGTATGGAGTGGCCACCAGGGCACCTGTGCTTTTTCTTCTTTTCTCTTCTTTCAAAAGATCTCTCTTCCCCATTGACACACACCTTTCTCCGAAAGAGCTCTTTCGCAAAAAGACTTCTTCCTCGTAAAAAGAGGATTTCCAGCGCCGGAAAAAACCCTCTATTCTTTCTATTTACTTTCAGAAGAATGCAATTACAGTGTGGACGTAACTCACATTTTGTCAGAAAAATGGCCATTTTTCCGACAAAACTCTGTAGTGTAGACATACCCACAGTCATTTTGTTTTCTTTTTTAATCCATGTAATGCTAATTACGGAACACTCACTCAAAGTTATTCCCCCCTTCCCGTCTCCCCCGTCCCCCTGGTATTTAGAACACACTTAAGACCTGTTGGCTTTAGTGAGACTAAAAGCACATAACTGAGTACAGTCCTATCCTCTGTTGGGTTGCTTTTATTGACTTGAGGCTTTTATTTCTTTTGTTTCTTTTCTAACTTTAAAAATATGAGTGTAGGCAATTGCAGCTGTTCAAGAGTGACCTGAAAGAGACATGTTTCTTCAGGACGTGGTACTTGATTTGCCTGCCTTTCTCCATCCCTTTTAGGACATGTCACTCTCTGCTACCTTACAGCTTTTAGTATACATCACATTATGCTCTTTGTCTGAAAACAAGTTTTGACCAGAAATTTGGAAACTGCACACAGTGTAGCCAGAAGAGCACACAGGCTAATGCTTTACATAGTTATAAAGTCAGAAATTTCAATAATACATACATATGTTTTATGTCAGTTTATATAAACAATGGAGCCATATGTTAATTTAGATATGCAGATGGGAAATTAACTGGAGAAAAACAGGAGCAGCCCTGCAGATTTAATTTACCTGGAATAGGCTAAAGAAATAGGGGCTATTACCTTGCTGTAGACAGCCCTAAGATGGGTAAGCAGTTATGTGTGGAGGTAGAATGTAGCTCAGCATGTTTTATATGGGAATTTCTATAGGGCTTTGAGGAGCTGCCTTGCAGATTTTTGGCAATTAAGTGCTTTGGCCTAATTATTAGCTGCTCATATTGTAGAGCTCCAGTTGTTTTCTGTTTTGAGTATGCCATTCCGGGTGGGATTTTGTAAATGGAGCAAACCAACAATGGAAGAATGTGATATGGAGAAATAAATCCATGCAATACCTGACACCACTGATTATACTGTGTATGATCTGCCTTCTTTATAGACAGTGCCTGAAGAGTTACAGAACGGAGGTGGCTTTGGTTACGTGGTGGCATTCCGGCCCTTTGGCACAATAAGCTGGATGCAGACAGTAGTAGCCTCTTCTGATGCCTCCAGATATGTGTTTCGAAATGAGAGCTTGCCGCCATTCACTCCCTACGAAGTTAAAGTGGGAGTGTACAACAATAAAGGGGAAGGTTCTTTTAGCCCGGTGACAGTTGTCTATTCTGCAGAAGAAGGTACAGTATGTTGCACGCTGCACTTCCTTCTCTTGCATTGTCTGATGCATGAGGTGTGCTGCTAACTGTCTTTGGAAGGATTTAATATCCACATTGACACCTCCGTGGATATCTAATCCTTGCTCTGATTGATGGTGAGTCACAACCAATTCTTTTGATGGTCATTAAAGTAACATTGATCACAGTGAAATCTTTTGCTATTAATGGGAACGTAACCAAGCTCTCTTCCAATGAGAGGAGTTTGTAGTTAAACATAAAAATTAAACATAAAACATACATTGAGACCTTTTTTTTTCTCCTCCCATCTGTACATACAGAACCCACCAGAGCACCGACCAATGTCTTTGCCAAAAGCCTTTCTGCTTCAGACATTGAAGTTTATTGGGCCTCTCCACATGAGACTCAGAGTAAAGGAAGAATACAGGGTTATGAGGTATGTGATATCAGACTGGAACAGACTTAATACAGTTCAATGAGAAGATCATAGCAATATATAATTGAAGGTTGCTCAAACACTGCTTCTTACATGTGCATCTTCTGGCTGGTGATGAACTAAAGCAGCCCTTGCTCACCTCTTTTTCCCTGCACACTGGAATGTCTTTTTTGAAAGTACAGCCAGAGGTGAAAGTAAGTGGGTGCACCCTGGGGCACAACTCTGGCAAAAGCTGACTGATCTGCGGCAAAAGCCAGCAGGGAGCTATTTAAAGAGCTGGTAGAGTCCTGCATTGCAGTAGGACAGTACCTATAAGAAATTTTAAGTTACTTTCACCACTGAGTACAATAAATATATATATATAATCCATGGTGAAAATGGGTATCAGGCTATTGCAGTGAGGGGTATCTAGCATCCCTAAGGATTTGTGAAGGCCAGAGTAGTCCGCAGTGAGTGAGTAAGTGCCATTGTGTGGACAACTGAGGTCTGTAAATTGTTTCATTTTCTCTACTTCAGAGTCCACTGCTGGTAAGAAGCACTGGCCTGTGCATTTATGAATAGAAATCAGCATTTCCAGGTGTGGTCTTCTGTAAGACTGAGACAATGGCATCATTTACAGAGTGGAGCAGGGAACATTGTCTTCATAGGAGTCTCACTTCCAGGATGGTGAATGGCCCATTTGACGGTAGTTAAGGGCAAGTTAACCATAGAGATAAATTTTACATGATCAGTCTCGGGATTTCACTGGCTGCAGTTCCATCACTATGAAGAATTAAGGCATGGATAGGCTCAATTACACTGAGTTCAGGAGGTAAATGTACATATTCTTGTGGTTTTTTTCAGGTTAGATGTTGGAGACATGAAGATAAGGAAGAAAATGCTAGAAAAATCAGGACTATTGGTAATCGAACATCTACAAAAGTCACTAATTTGAAAGGCAATGCACTATATCATTTAGCTGTCAAGGCATACAACACTGCAGGGTTGGGACCCTCCAGTGCCACCGTCAATGTCACGACCAAAAAGCCACGTGAGTATCCATTATGCTCATGGTCTGACATCAGGATGCCAACATGCACTTTCCTTGCTGGCAATTTCAAAGTCTCTCTTAGTTTGAAGGTGCTATGAGATTCTTCTTCTAGCTCTATTCCTCCTGCAAGAGCTTCTTAGGGTTGTTGTCAGTGTTCCCTCTAAGCTGCAGGGCAACACAGCTTCACAGGTGATTAATCAGCCCACCCTGTCAGTTAGCTCCATGCATGGAGCCCCAAACCTCTGACTGGGTGGAGCTGATTAATCACCTGTGTAGCTGTGTTGTCACCCAGATTAGAGGGAACACTGGTTGTTGTGGTTTGTTTTGTCGGGGTTTTTTTTTAAACAACTCTTCGGAAATCATTGCTGTACAGGAAACAGCATCATTCAAGGTGCCTATCTCTTCTGGTCATAGTCACATCAAGGAACTGAATCCCTTTACATTGCCACTTAACAATATAATACTTTGTATATTTTAATATAGCACCAAGTCAGCCCCCTGGAAACATCATATGGAATTCATCCGACTCCAAGATTATACTGAACTGGGATCAAGTAAAAGCACTGGATAATGAATCGGAAGTGAAAGGATACAAAGTGGGTAACTTCTTAGCCCGGGCACTTCAGTGTTGTTATTTATCTGTCTTTTCTGCCTCTTGACACTGCTCATCAGATCAACTCATCAGATTCAAATCCTCTGGGATTTTCACATCCAGTTTTGGGTTAAAATGACTTTATCCATGAATCCAGAGCTGAGTTTAGAATAAAATCAGAATTCAAGAGGAGGGTGAAAATACATCCAGTATTGGCTAGAACAGTCCCATTTTTAAGCCCTGTCCCAATCCTCAGTTGACAAAAGAAGTTGCCAACTAGGAGACCTTCAGCTTCCTCTCAGGATGACCTTTCCCTGCACCTGCCCCCATGTCTTACTTCTTCCCAGTCTATATAGTCACTGGCTCGTCAGGCTGCAGGAGACAATCCTCAGGCCTTTTCATCAGCCCTACTCTGTTCTCTTTAGTTGGATCTGACAGGCCAGGGGCTAATTATGTGCTCTTGCACCAGAACTCTGTTACCCTGGGCAAAACTCCATAATCCCTCAAAAATTCATTCCAAAACCCAGGCAAATCTCAACCATTTGGGCCAAGTTTTAATCCACATTGTTGGGTTTAAAATTCAAACCAAAAGTCAGCCTGAAATGGTAGAAGAGAAGTCCTCACATCTAACAGGGTGGCTTTTTTTGTCGTTCTCTTTTTCTGTTGTGTTACAATTGCATAGTCACATCATTGCACTTACATGCAGAGAGCAAAACTGCTGCTTCCTTTTTTTTCTGGAAATATGCCTATTTTGTGACAGGATTGAATACATAAGTTGAATTTCCAGATCTTAGGAGGACAGAAGTTAAATCAAAGAATCAATTTATTCTGTAGAGTTGCTTCTGACGCTGTATCAAATACCGCCAGTCCAGTTTTCTGAAGCACTATACTAAGAGATTTGACATCTCTAAATAAGCGAAAGGATTTATTTTAGTTTGATCCTTAGTAAGGACTAAAATAATGCTGAATTTGATGTCTCTGGTGCCCAGAATTGAGAAAGGAGGCTTAGGAGTCTTTCTAATTTAAGGAAAATCATATTCAGCTCCTTGCATTTATCAGGTATAAATTAAGGTGTCCTAATACTAGATTGAAGGAGGAGGGAGGTATCACAGTGATTTTGAATAATGTTCATATGTACCTGGTTAGCACTGGGAATGGAAGGGTGATTTATTCCTGGCTCATCTGATTACAAGTCAAAGCAGAATCACCTTTGTTTTTTATCTTCCTGTAGAAGTGCTCTCCCCTGCTCCTCCTAACAAAGCAGTGAATAAAGAGCACAGCAGCACCTGTTCAGTACTGTTTCTGAGGGCTGACCCACAAATTAGATTGCACTTTTGAAACACCAGCATGGCTAGAGCTAGCTGTGCTATAGAGCTTCTGAAATTGCTCCAGCTGATGGGAAAATGAAGTTTAATCAAGCTGAGAGGCAGAGGTGCTCTGCCAATTACAAGGGCCTCCGCTGAGTGTCATGTGGCTTTATGACAGGGCCACATATCAGAATGCCAACAAGAGCCGCGTTCAGCATGCTCCTGCTGTAGTTATCCCTCAATGCCCAGTGGTTTCACATCAGCACAAAGTGAAGAATTCACAAGTGTGGTTTCCTAAGGCTCCCGTCAGGTTCAGACCAACACATCTATGAAATCTGCCATAACAACAGAGACAATTCTGTGTGGCTCAAGGAAGGAAAAGATCAATAGTAAATATGCAGACCATTATGGAGATGATCCTTTCAGCTATTTCTTTTTTCTCTCTCTCCCCCTTTCCCTCCATTTTCCACTGCCCCTCTCCAATGTCTTGTAGGTTTTATACAGATGGAACAGACAGAGTAGCACATCTGTAATTGAAACAAATAAAACATCTGTGGAGCTTTCTTTGCCTTTTAATGAAGATTACATCATAGAAATAAAGCCATTTAGTGACGGAGGCGATGGTAGCAGCAGTGAGCAAATACGAATTCCAAAGATATCAAGTAAGATTGTTGTCATTGTGAGGGTTTATGCTTGTGTTTCCAGACCACAACGCGTGAATTCTTCATGCATTTTCAGATGGCATCCCATTTTTTGCACACTGAAATTGAGCTCCTGGCAGAGTCATCTTTATCTGTACACAGAATACCCACCCACTTCTTCCTATCCTTGTTCTGTGGCTCTACTTCCTCCAGAGAGGATATAGGGTGTGTCTAGACTACAGAGTTTTGTCGACAAAACTGGACTTTTGTCGACAAAACTATACCTGCGTCTACACTACCGCTGAGTTCTGTTGACATAACGTCGACAGAACTCAGCAGTTTTGTCGACGCTGGTAAACCTCATTTTACGAGGCATAACACCTTCTGTCAACAGAGTTCTGTCGACAGGAGGTGTTATTGCATGTAGGGTTGTGTCTAGACTACAGGGTTTTGTCGACAAAGCAAGCTGCTTTGTCGACAGAACTGAATGTAGTCTAGACGCTCTTTGTCGACAGAAGCTTTGTCGACAGTATCTGTCGACAAAACTTCTGACAAAACCATGTAGTCTAGACGTACCCATAGTTAACTTAAAAGTGAAAAAAGCCTGCCAGACCTATCAGCAGAATATTAAACCCATGAAAGAGCCATTCAAGTGGTAATCATTTGATAGCCACTTGCCAACCCCAGGTATATGCAGTCCATTTCTGAATGTACTGTGTTAGTCAACAGGACCTTAGATTAACGTTTGCTTTAAAAATATTTCATTGGTATGTTCATGAATATTATAAAACCACATCTCTGAGAAACTATCCTCCTCCCCTGGGCTGCCTTTGACCCAGAGACTCCTGTTTAATAGTACTATGTAGGACCCTATAAATCTTAAGGATGTCCCTGGCTGTGTGTGCCATTTCGCATATGCAGAATACTTTGTTGCAGCTACAAAAAGTGGCTGCAAACTGGAGCATTCAATCATAGAATCATAGGACTGGAAGGAACTTTCAGAGACCATTATAAAGGTAGGTTACAAATTTGCGCATGTATGTAGATAGTTATGCTGGGAAACAACAAACCACAGATGAGATTGAGCTCCCAAAGCTTTGTGTTAACCCATCCTCAAGAATAAACTACATTCAACAGCAGAGTAAAAAGAGTTCTATTTTACTGAGCATTTCTAGACCAACACTCTCATGGGGTTTTTTCATTTGTCATTACAGGTTTTGATATCAGTATATTGTATCTGTGGTTTTGGTGCAATCTGACCACAAAGTGTACAGTGTGATGTGCAAAAACCATATTAATTTATACTGTTACCGTATACCAATACTTCAGTGTATGGTGGGTGCATATTTACTTATTTAGGGAAATGATGCTTTATCTCCATAGAGAGGAGCTGCTATTACATTGCATTGGTCTTATAAGATGTATCCCACCTTCCCAAGGGATTTCCACAAGCAATGTTAAAGCTGACAAACAGATTTAATCAGGTGGATGCGGGGGAGATTGTGGCCAAGGGCCAATCCTGCCATCCTTACTCTATCAAAACTCCACTGCAATAAGGATGGCAGGGTTTGACACACGCAATGGGAAAGTCAGAAGAGCCCCAATCCACTTGAGCTGGTAAAATACTCCAAGCAGGATTCGAACTGATGGAGCAAGACACTGAGCTGCAAGTTTAGGGACGTGTTGCTAGGCTGATTGTTTTTGCAGTTTCTGCAAGGCTGACCTTGGCATAAATTTGTCAGAGGGAAAAGCAAAGCAGAGGGTGTTTATGCATGTTCCGAAGGGAATTTTTAGGGCCATGTCACTTTCATTTGAGTATGTTCGGATTTAACTCCAGATTGATGGTTTTACTGGGAATCTTTTAATATTTCTCAGCACTCTGGATGCTATACTCATACACAGCCATTCTAAGGGACTGTTTTGCCCTTATGTACAGAATAATTCCACTGAAGTCAGTAGTGTTGCAAAAAAGGCAAACAGCATTCTGGGATGTATTAACAGGAATGTTGTAAGCAAGATATAAGTAATTTTTCCACTCTACTCTTCACTGATTAGGCTGCAACTGGAGTATTGTGTTCAGTTCTAGGTGCTACATTTTAAGAAAGATGTGAACAAGTTGGAGAAGGTCCAGAGAAGAGCAAAAAATGATTAAAGGTCTAAAAAACATGACCTATGAAGGAAGATTGAAAGAGTTGGGTTTGCTTAGTCTGGTAAAGAGAAGATTGAGAGGGGACATGATAACATTTTTCAAATACCTAAAAAGTTGTTAGAAGGAGGATAGAGAAAAATGATTTTCTTTAATCTTTGATGATAGGACAAGAAGCAATGGGCTTAAATTGTAGCATGGAAGATTTAAGCTGGACATTAGGAAAAATTTCCTGTCAGGGTGGTTAAGCACTGGACTAAATTGCCTAGTGGGGGTTGTGGAATCTCCATTCCTGGAGATTTTTAAGAACAGGTTAGACAAACACCTGTCAGGCTTGATCTAGATGGTGCGACTGGACTTGACCGCTTAAGGTTCCTTCTAGTTCTTTTCTATGATCCTATGATTCCATGAAAAAAGTAGGTCCCACTAAACAAACTGAATCTAGAAATGGAGAAGCAGATGGTTATGTACAAGAAATACTTGCAGTACTTGCAGTATTTCATGAAGGCTGCTATAAAATTCATAGGCCAATTTGCAGTTTGGATAAACTTTGCAGGATCATCTGAACTCTTGGGTCCAAAGACAAACTAACTTTGAACTGACCTTAGGAGATTACATCCTCCTCATTTGTGATTTGTTACCCATTTAGCTGAAAAAATGCATTTTGGACTCATTGTGGCAGGTTTAATGGCTACAGACTGAATCCTGTTCTCATTATTTCTTTTTCTCTCTCTCTTCTTTTCTCAGATGCATATGCGAGAGGATCTGGTACCTCTACTTCAAATGCGTGTACGTTGTCAGCCATCAGCACAATAATGATATCCCTCACAGCTAGATCCAGTTTATGACAAAAATTGCATAAAGGACTTCCTGTTTATAATATAAGCAACATTTAGCTAGTTGTTTTGAAGACACCCAGTACTAAGTAATATTGTTGTTCAAGTACATCTTACTACTGGAAAAAATGTTTTATGCTTCTTTAGGAATGGCATTATACAGTACTTCCTCAAAGCAAATATAGCTTTGTTTGAAGTTTCCTTGGAAACTCTGCAATGCACTGAAAACATCTGTAATACGATGTTACCAAAGCAGTTTACATATGTCCTTATATGCATATTTTTTATTATATATTTAGTGTTTTATAGAATTTTTTAAAGTTAACATATGATGTAGATATTAATTTTTCCTCTGCTATAAAATGCTACAGACAACACTATCATAAAAAAATATGGTTTGGAATTTTTTCCTTTAGGATTAAGGGTTCAAAGTTGTTGTCAGTAAATTGGTTACAAATTTAATGTACAGTTTTGCAAAGGAATACATTGGGAAAACTGTTTAGGATTTGATTCGTAACTCAAGGCAGCTGTATTTAAATATAAGTTATATGGTTCCTATGTTAAATCAAGTGCTTAAGATATTTTTCATTTTGGATCAGCTGAGCAAGCAAGATAAAATTGAGATAACTTTCAAGAACAGCTACAAACTTCAAAAATGAACATACAAATTTATGTTCTAAGCCAATAATTTAATTGCAGATTAAACTTTCATTTTACTGTATTTAAGTGGTTTTGTTTTTATCACAATTAACATTAAATTGGACATTATAGTTGACATTACTTAGTCATAATCTCTTCCTATAATAACATAACCAAAAGTTACTGGAGCAAAAGAAAGACCAGATTCTGATCTTAGTTACCTTGGTATAAATCCAAAGTAATGCTAGTTTAAATAAATTATTTTTGGGGGGATTTACACCAAGGAAATTATAATCATAATATGCATGTCTTTAAGATTTAAAACTAAATCTGGCTTCCACTGTCTGAATATGTATTTCTTTTCAGAGTACATTTTACATGTAATTCATAAATCTTCATAATTTAATTACAAAATAATGTTTGCTTATATTAATGAGTCTTTTAAGTGTAGGTCATAAACTTAATCTGCAAATGCATCACATTTCTAGTGAATAACTCTCTAAAGTACATTTTTTTCATGTGTATGGTCCCTCAATAGTTCTGTGTTAAGAAGTCTTTGTTTCTTTAGAGACTCTTCATACAAATGTTAGAATCATATTGGAAAATGACAATACCAACATCAAAATAACTCTTCTTGAGTAAAGGACTGTTTGTTACTATGGGATAATTTTGTAAGTGCGCTCAGATGGACTGATGCTAGTAAAAAGGCAATGGAATTTTCTATAAAAATTTTCAAGTTTAAATGCGCTGCGGTGGTTTATTTTTTTTCCTGATAGCTTGAATATGCCTGTAACTTGTCTTTTTTGCTTACAAAATAATACAAGTTAACTTTTAAACTTCTAAATATATTTATTCAGTAACTCATAATTGGGATTCCACTTGTGTAAAAGGCAGGGGTGTTAACCAGAGAAATATTGTCAGTATTTCAAGCTGTGTTCCTTTCTTAGTTTGATATGGTTACTTCTATGTAAACACAAAAACAAAAAAAAAACACACAAAAACAAGAAAATAAAGAAAAAAGCCTATGTAGTTTTCTCCCCCCGTGTAAATGATATTTATCAGTGATCTAGCAGATGTAATCTTTTTTTAAAGGTATTGGTAATAAATATTCTGTCATTTGTAAAGATACTTGTCTTTCAGGATCATTTTTCCTAAATACCCGACTGTAATTTGAGACAAACTTCAGCATTACTGTACTGGTTATCTTGGATTGCTAGTTATTAGAAAGTGGAATGGGCCTTTGCAGTCCATCCCAGAATTATGGAGGACAGAGAAATCCAAGCACATGAAGTTTCTTATTTTGCTTCCTCCACTATAAAAAAGACTATCTAATGAATTTTGAATGATTCCAAAATCTTATATAGCTCTTTGACCTTTCAAAGTGTATGGGAACTAATATCAGAGGCCATGTCTACACTATGCAGAAGAATGATGCTGCTGCGATTGATCATCCAGGATTCGATTTAGCAGGTCTAGTGAAGACCCGCAAATTCAAACTCACCTCTAGTCAGCACCAGTAATCCTATTTCCATTGATCTCCTGCTGTGTGGATGGCAATTTAAGATATATGGACTCCAGCTATGTAATCAACATAGCAGGAGTTGCGTATCTTAAGTCGCGTATCTTCCGCTCCAGTGTAGATCAGACCAGATCAACACTGACAGAGAATCTCAGCATCTCATTTAGATATGGAAAAAAGAAACTGATGAAATGTTTATTTTCACAGATCCACTGAAAACTTATAATAGTTAAGGAGGAAGAACATAAGCTACAAAAATTAAGCCACAGGCTTGGCAGATAGGAAGGAACTGCAGTCAAAACAAGTACACGTGTCCAATTTGCTGAGAATGTTTGCCAATAGAGTAAATACAGCCCAGAGGCAGGGGACCTTGCTTCTGAAACCTATGGGAATATTAATTCTGTACATAAGGATATAGAATCTTTATCAAGATTCTTGCTGGCTCTTGGGGTCATTGCTAAAATTTTCTTCTGACTGTTTGTCCAATTCTAAATAATACACAATTTCAATTAATCTGTACCTGGAAGGCTGCTGCTTTGTGTTTTACAATGTGCATCAGGGTAGTCAGTAGGCAGGCTGCGGGCCAGGTCCAGATCACCAGATGCTTTTGAACAGAGACCAAAATCTTTTTATTTACTTATTATTTTCATAATCTTTTATTATTTTTTTCTGAAGTCTGGACCTTGACTTGACTATATCTTGCCAAAGAAAGAAAGAAGAAAGACTACCCCTGAATTTGATGCTTAGGATATCAAGAATGTATATATATCACTATTAATATGGTAAGGGTTCACCTTGATTCAACCATATCTTCAATATCTAGTATTATAGTTTGTTGGTGCTGCTGGATTTAGGGTAATGAAGATGGCATTAAAATCGTGAGTTGGCTCTTACACAGCCCATAATGTGGCTTCATAAACTCAGTTTTCTGCTTGCAAATATGTTCTGGATCTGCTCTCACTAGATGCTATGTGTTCAATTGATCAGCAAACAAACACTTCTCAAAAGGGTGTGGAGGGGAGCTCATTCAGTCTTTATGGGTACTTAAGAGTCATTGCTGAATGGACCAACCAAGAGCTCCACGCTGTGCAAGCAAAGGTGCAAGATTTCCAGACAGCTCTTCCCAGTTTGATGCTCTCTGGTTCAGCACCTCAACCAACAGAGCTCTTCTTACTGACTTCAACTCTCTCCGCAAACAAACAAGAAAGGGGAAATTGACATCCACAAAGCTTCTCTCCTTCACATATTTCAGCAGAATGGTGTGCTGTGTGTATACCTTGCTGCATTACATTTCTAGCATTGAATTTCAGGTGCACCAGTGTGTGAAGGTGATAGGATTATAGCACTCCAATGATGCTGTACTTTTTCAAAGGAACCAATCTCTATTTTGGGATCAAGGGAGCTTAAAAATCAAATGACCTGGTAGCATAACTCAATTTTAAATTTGCAATATTCAATCACACTAAGAATGGAGTGGTAGGCATTTTCCATGCTGACTCCAGCTGATGTTCTCTCAAACATTTGTGTTTATATGTAATGAATATATTGGGTTTGTGTGTCCCTATTAAAGACCAAATTTGCAAGAAGTATTCACTGGGTGCCTAGCACTAACATACTGAACCAATTTGTAGCTCAGATCTAAAAACACTGGTATAAACAGGCCCAAATTTTATTTCAGCACAGCTGTGGCCAGCCTGACAGTGATAAATCTGGCCCATCAGCTCTGCCGTGTTACACTGTAAAGAGGAAATAAGCATGAAATGGTGATAGTGCAATTAACCATGAGTGTTATCACTATATCAGAAACTTTTCAGTGACTAAAATTGCTGTCTTGTGGCTTAAATTGGTAAATGACAGTAAGGACTGACTTACTAGAGTGTTGTTTTATTGTTCTTTTTAAATAAATGGCTAGTCCCTTTAAGCCATAAGCAAAGCTTCCCAATATACATCAACATGAGAGAGGCAGTATTGTGATATCACCAACAGCAAACACAAAGGCCTACAGCCTTTGCTGGTAAAGTTAATGGTGCTAAGTTGATTTATACCTGCTTAGAATCTCATCCCATTAAAAGTATGAACCCAATATAAATCTGTGCTGTTGGCAATAAAAGGTGCTGTAAAGAGGAAAAAAACAGTGATTGCCTTGAAAAATACGTTTTTCCTATTATCAGATACACAAAAACATTTTGTCTTCAAAAGGAAATTTACATCTTGAACATTTTTGGCCGTGTAATAATAATAATGATCTCTTCCATACTTCTGTTTATCTGCAATTCTCAATGTGCTTTATAAGGGCATGTGAAATCATGATGCCCTTTTTACAGAGGGGAAATTGAGGCACAGGGAGGCAAAGTGACATGCCCAAGGTCACACAGATAGGAATAAAACATAGGCATCTTGATTCTCAGTCCAATGCCTTTTACAGTGATCAAACTGTCTCTTATTCCTGGATTTCATTTCAATTATATTTGCAATTCACCTGATCAGACTTTATTTCTAGAATCTTAATGGAAATTGTGGGGATTAGACAAGACAATAACCCTCTGGATTTCAGAAGAGTGTATAAGCATAAATACATCGTATTGCCCATCTGTGGGAAGAACATACACATCTAAGGGACGTCTACACTTGCACCCTAGTTCGAACTGGGGATGCAAATGTAGGTGAATGAAATTGCTAATGAAGCGGGGATTTAAATATCCCGCGCTTCATTAGCATGATCTCGCCGGCGTGTTACTCTGCTCAACAGCTGTTTCGAAAGGGAAAGTGCACGCCGGGATGCGTTAGTTGAAACCAAACCCCTTGGTTTGAACTAACATTACTCCTAAGTTTTTGAGGAGTAACATTAGTTCGAACCAAGGGGTTCAATTGGAACATTTGCATTCCTAGTTCGAACTAGGATGCAAGTGTAGACGTACCGTTAGATACCAGACTCTCAACAGTTTGTTGCAGGATATATTGTTGTCATGTTATATTTAAGTGGGCTAGATTAGGCATATCATTTTACACCACAACTAGTGTTGCAAGTAAGGTTTTTGCAATCTGGTCCTTCTTGAGTAAGCAAGTCATTTCTAGAAGAACTAAGAAACTAAAGCATTATTTCTGAAAATCTATACACGTTCTTGCATGTTTTCGTCAAATCTTCACAAATGTTTGTGTAATTTCATCATGCACCATCCATCTGCCTCATGCCAATAACACTAAAACTTGAAGGATTGTCTTTCATTTTTATTTGAGACGTTTATCAGAAACACAAATATTTGTCCTGGTATGCCAGCCAAATATACCTGTCTTTTATGTTTGATCAAATTTTTTTGGCTACATCACTAGCGTGGCTGATACATTCTGCGCATTCCAGACAGTTTCTAATCACTAAACCTACAGTAATACAATGCAAAAATTATTTAAATATACTGCATAATCCCTGCTGTAGCTTTCTGTTAAAAAGAGCTTAAAGTAGAGAACTAGATTTAACATTCTAATATAATAGAATCCTAGATGGCATAAATCAAATGAAGTACATCCATAGCAAATGCATTCTCCTCTGTTCTTATTGTAAGCTTCTGTTGCTGTAACACGCTTTGTTTTTAGGCTGTTGTAGCTCGGCTCCTCAGATCCATTAAAACCACCTGAAGGGAGATTTTTAGGCACAAAAATTCAAAAGAGTCATGGCAATTTATACCAGTTTGGGAACTTGCTAATTAAATGAAAAGTAAGTCACATATTTGTAGAGCCCTGCCACTCCGTGGATATCCGCTTCAGACCAGGTTTGTGAAGAGTGGAGCAGATGCAGATACAACCAGTCAGGGCTGACTCCTCAGTGGCAGCTGGGTCAGAGCATCTGGCTCAGGCAGCCTGAGGAGGGGCGGGGGGAAGGTGCACAGGGGCCAGCAGTCAGTTGGCTGGGTCTGTGGGGCAGTTAGGAGTCAATGGTGGTCTAGCACCCATTCTCTGCACTGCTTCCCAAGCAGTGGCTCGGGACTCTCAGGAAGCATTAACATGTCCCCCCATGAGGGTTCAGTCCCACAGTGCTGGCTGCACTCACGGCCCAGCAACTCATGGACAGTAGAGCCCACCCCAACTGCAGGAGTTGGAGCAGCACCTACATGAAAGCTGTCTCATCCATTGGATGAATCAGGGCAGCCACCCCAGGCCCTGTGCTTTTGGGAGCCCAGCGGTGGCCGCCCCAACTGTCCTATGGACGGGAGGGATCCGGTGGATTATGGAGGCCTGGCACAGAGCCATAGCAGTGGCCTCCCCACCATGCAGGCAACAGCAGCTGGAGCAGTCTGGCAGACTGCTTTGCACTGCCCTCTCAGTCCGTTGTGCTCAGCTTCTCCATGGCGGGGAAACCAAAGCGCTCCAGCTCCAGGGTGCTCCACTTCCTGACTGTAGAGAAGTGTGGTGGAGTGGGCCAGGAGAGAGAAGTACAGAGCAGGCTGCCAGACTGCTCCAGTTCACCTATGTGGTGAGCATAGGGGGAGGACCCCTGCTGTCCCACCACACCAGGCTCCCTTAATCCCCTGGGCTGTGTTGCTCGGGGGAGGGGATTAGGGGGCAGCGCAGGGACAGGGTTTGTGGAAGGGGTGGAGTGGGGGCAAGGCCTGTGGCAGAGGGGTTTCCCCAGGCCTTGCACCTTCTTTGGGATGACTCTTCCCCCACCCCTCTGCCTCACTGTGATACAACACGTGCTACTGCTGTCAGGTGCCATTATTCGCAAGCCCACGGGAGGTAACCCACACACCTACTGGGTTTGGCTATCAGTCCCATGTAGGTGGCATTTAGACCACTTACAGAGAGAGAGAAACAATGAGTTTCTTCTACACCCTTAGCTGAGTGGCAGCTGGGTTTTAGCTCAAGTGGTAGAGACTCTCCAAGGTTCCAAGTTCAGTTTCTCCTGTTGACATTACACCGCATGCAGTGTGACACCCATAGCCCTTCACTCCATGCTATCTCTTCTCCTCAAGATCCATGTCACCCTTTACCCCCAAGTCCCACTCTTGCACTGCCTCTTCCTTGAAAGACCTCACATCTCTCTTCCTTACCTCCTCCCCCAAAGGCAGTTTGCTGCTGCAGGTGCAGATAGAGGTAAAAGATGGCTAGTGGATGACCATTTGATCCTGGTATATGCAGATCAGATAAGGATCCACATTTTTTGTAACCAACGCAGGGCTTTCCCTATTTAACACCTGCCCTGGATGGTGGCAGCACTAACTTCCTGATAGTATTAGGAAAAAGCTCTGCACAAGTTGCCACACCTCAAGCTCAAAAGCAAAACAAGTTCCAAAACAAAGTTGCCTGTTTGGTTCTGAGATGCAGTTTTATTTCACAGCGTGCTCTGTGGATTACTCAAAACGAGCATATAAATTGTAAGGGAGGCAAAAAGATTAAAATAAAAGGTTACTAAAAAGAAGGCACTTGTGGCTCAGAGTTTACAAACATTTATAATTGCAAGTTAAGATGGCCAAAATGAGCCTGATCTACCATTATCCTACACTCTGCTTAGCAGGGATATGAAAGGTTAACCAGTAACCTGTAGAGGCTGGAGCAGCTCTCCACCTGCTGTGGGCAGGGAGTTGTGGACAGGGGATGCTCTGGACATCCAGAGCAGCCCCTGGCTGCAGCCGTCCCAGGGGCCGCATAGACAGGGGCTGTGCTGGTGTGCACCACACACCCCTTTAATCAGTTAACCAGTTAAACATAATGATTACCCAGTTAATCAATTAAACAGGATTTTACATCCCTACTGCTTAGTCAATAACAGCAGTGCAAAAAGCATGCAAATACAAAGGTTTACCCCGGTTTTGCACTATTGTAACTAACTGTACAAGCCTGCAATGGGACACCATAGCCCTTCACCCCATGTCATCTCTTCTCCTCAAGACCCATGTCACCCCTTACCCTTATGCACAGGGTAGCGGAGACTCAAGCCCTGATGTTTGGACTCTGGTTAACTACTATGAAACTAAGATCTTCCTATCTATCTCACACATCATTAAAGCAGTTCTAATAGCCAAAACAAAAACAAAAGAAGGAAAAAAGCCATATTTAAATTAAATCTGAGTACAGTTTTGCTAATTAGGTAGTTAGAAAGTTCCCTTATCCATAAGTTGTTAGTATTTGCTTATACTTCTGTTGATATTTTACAGATATTAAAACACAGCTTTTGCAAACTGAGAATCTTACAACTTAAGATGAGTTCAACAGTGGGGCTCGTCTACACTGGCCCCTTTTCCGAAAGGGGCATGTTAATTTCACAGGTCGTAATAGGGAAATCCCCGGGGGATTTAAATATCCCCCACGGCATTTAAATAAAATGAAGTAGGAATAAGATCCTTTGAAGTAGGAATAAGATCCTCCGGAAAAGGGCTTTTTTTCCGGAGGATCGGGGCCAGTGTAGGCGCTCTTTTCCGGCTTTTCTAAAAGCCGGAAAAAAGCGGCGGACATTTTTATTTAAATGCCACGGGGGATATTTAAATCCTCCGCGGATTTCCCTATTACGACCTGTGAAATTAACATGCCCCTTTCGGAAAAGGGGCCAGTGTAGACGTAGCCAGAGAGGCTGCTGGGGGAATTAGTATTAAAAAGGGGAAAGCTGGCGGGATAATGGAGTTCATAGTACCAGGTATCAGGGCAGCCAAAGTAACAAAGGGGGAACCCTCAGAATGTCCCTCTGACATGTATATGGGCCAAACTGGACAGTCTCTATGACAAAGAATGGACACAAATCAGATAGTCAAAATGGTAACACACATAAACCTGTAGGGGAACATTTTAACCTACCTGGGCACTCATTAATGGACTTAAAAATAGCCATTCTTCTACAAAGTAATTTCACAAGCCAACTACAGAGAGAGAATGCAGAATTGACTTTCATATGCAAATTCGACACCTTCTCACTTGGTTTGAATAAAGACTTGAACCAGTTAATACATTATAACACCAGCTTTCTTTACATTCAACACCCTATTGACATCAAAAGCTAAGTATGAGACATTTCCAGCCCATCAATTAGCCTGGTACTACAATTGACAGGTATTTTTCCCCCTCGCCCTTCTTATTCTGACAATTCTCCTCCCCCCTTTTTTTCCCCACTCAAGATCATCTCATCTAAAGGAGTGGGTTTTGCCCACTAAAGCTCATGGACACGCATATATTTTTGTTAGTCTGTAAAGCTAAGTCTAGACAGTGGCACTATTTCAAGATACCAGAAGTATCCCAAAATAGCTATTCTGTGTCTTTAAACACACCTGTAATTTTGAAATAAATTGAAAAATAGTGGGCGTACTTTCCTGGCATCCCTGTAGCCCTTGTTACACAGAGGTTAAGGGACATTTTGGAATAGCGCTTTATTTCAAAATTTGGTGCTGTGTAGATCATGCCAAATTTTGAAAAAAGCTATTTCGAATTTAGATCAAAATAAGATACTCAATTTGAGCAATGCACGGTGCGATGTAGATGCACCTAAGATACCACAGGACTACTTGGTTTTAAAGTTACAGGCTAACCCAGCTACCCCTCTGGGACGTTTAAAAGTGACAAAGGAACCATCATAATTGAGTTCCATTTTATATCATGTGGGTTGTTTGTATGGGAAAAAGTGAGTTTAAAAGGGGGAGTAGAAGGAAAAGGATTTGTGCAGATAGAACCATTACCTCTTGAAAAAGTTAATTCACTGTATTTGATTTTTGAGCCTTTCTGGCCATGTCCTTCCTTTGCTCAGAAAGAGCAGACTCAAATACGGTTTGTACCAGTGTGATAACTCCCTATCTCCTTCCTCAGAACATAGGGTCCTAGGAAGAAAATATTCCAGTAATCAGAGAACCAACCCAGCAATGGAAACCAGTTTTCCAGCCCACTCTTATAGAACTGGTTCCATCTGGCCAATTTCAGCTCCGATATAACTAGAGGCAGCTTCACTGAGGTTAGTGGTCTTCTGTCTCATAGCTGCCAAGCAGAAGGTCTTTGGCTCTCGTGGAAATGAATATATTTTGTCATGCTTTGATGATAGATGCTTACAGAACAATCACTTTTCCTCTTAAAAAGTGACATATTTGTATGTGCTAGCTTGTAATTAAGCAATTGTATCTCTTAGAAGCAACACATTTTTCTATCTTTGAAGCGCTGATGAAGTATGACATGAAGGTTCATCCAATCTAAGCTGTTGTCACTTACAGTAACACTTCTGTAAGTTTCAAGATCATGGATGGATTAATATTTTAGATCACAGAATCCTCAAGGACATCAAAATAAAGGTCTTCACTATAACTTCCGAAATCTTCAGGACAGCTTCCAGTTTCTGTTTCAGTTTCACTGGTGCAGATACGTGCTCTCTGAAACACAAAGACTGCTTATAGTATCCAACCTGATAGGTGAAAAATGCTTCCCAGATACCATTCATTATGAATATCGAACCATTACACCATACTCCTTACCAACTTCCCTCTTTTGTTCAAAGTTCACTATGATTTAAAAAACATACACTTACAAAATATAGAATTTTGCTTGAGATTTAATCTCTGAAATTAATGTATTTCAGAAGCAATGCACCAATTAACTCATCCAAGAAATATGAAATTTTGCAGGGTGCAAAGTCTGTCTCAGCAAGGAATAAAACTGTGTAAAAGTTTATACTACAATTAACCCATTTCCTGGTTGTGGCCATTTTGCTGACAAATGTCACTTCTGGCACTGGAAGTGTGACATCCATTGGCAAAGGTCACAAATCCAGCTTTGCACAATATTTCCTTCACTGGCAAAAGAAAAATGCTAAAGCACAGACTGTGGGAGAAATGGCACTATCTGACTCCACAGACCTGCCACAGGTGTATTTGGTGTCAGATCTAATTATTTTCATTGCAAAATCAATGCTTGACTACTTTTTAACTCTGTCCTGCTAGCACCACAATGCTAATAAGGCTCTGAGAAGGGCAGTGTGGTGCACTGTACTAGCATGTAAGAGACTTTGGGTTCTATCCTGCTGTAACCTTGGGCAAGTCCCGTAAAATCATGGCCCCACTGAGAGAGATCTTCCATAACATCAGTGTTTCCAGATTTTCATCCTTCATCTTTACCCTTAGCTTCCCCATTTGTAAAAGGCAATAACAGACCTGCTAGTCTGGGGGCATAAAGAGGGTAGCTGCCCCAGAGCCTGGTGACTCAAAAGGGCCCAGGGCTACTGGCCACAGCAACCACCACAGAGCCCTGAGACCTTCAAATTACCACCACCATGCTGGCTGGCATGCCCCTGAGGCTAGCCATGGCCCCATCCCTTCTGGCCAAGGCTCCACCCCTTTCGAGAGTGTGGAGCTGTCCCCCACAATACCTTACCCAGGGCCTGGCAATTCTGTCAGCCCCCAGGCAATAATGATACTTTCCCACCTTTGTAAAATGCATTGAGATCTACAGAGAAAAAGCATATGAATAGTATTATAAAACAGGGAGTCCATCATATAGACACAATGGTGGTGCCAGATGGGGTTTCACAGGTGCAATCATGAGTACTGGTACTTTCTTCCTGGTAATTAATCAAAGAACACAACTGGACTTTCATGAGCCCAAGCTAAGTTTGTAGGGCTGGCAGTGAGATAAAATAGCTGTTTATTTGTACACTGACTAAAGTTGCCTTGGAGTCATTACCGGGATGCCATTTTTATACAAGTCCTTTTCTGAGCTGAACTACAGCCTTGTGTTAAATATTTAAGAACTGAGGTCCAACACAATTGCACTCATGCTGGCAATATTACAGGAGACACCAGTATTGGCCTGGCAGTGAAATGGTCCCATCAGAACAAACTAAAGCATGTTGGAGGGGGTAGGGGAAAGTTTGTACTGATGCTGCTCATGTTGTATTATAATATTCTATTGCTAGACAAAGACCTTCTGCCTCTGGGGTTGTCAATCTGGTATCTTTTGCCTGCACAAATTCACTTTACATAAAAAGATTGCTAAGTAAAACCCAATGCTGTTCTTAGCAATGTAAAATGCTCTTTGTCTCTGTTCACTTTTTCTAAAGATTGCTTAGCTGCTATGTTAATATTTGCTATTTCTCTTATTCTAAACTCAGTTTGTCATATCCAGTCATGTTATTTTCCACAGTTGACTTTACTTTAATTAAAAACAAACTGAAAGCTTATACAATAATCTCTTAAGCCTGTTTCCTTGATCAGACTGTGGAATAACAAAAGAAAACTTTTCAGAGTGGGGACTTTTGATGCAAGTAACTATAAGGCATTCTCCATAAGAAAAACAAGGCAAAGTTACTTATTTTTTTCAGGAAGTAAGAGCAAACATAAAAAGGCATAAAAACTGCTTAATATTAGCTCTACAGTGGGCAAGCTATAGGCATGGCAAGATCAGAGTCTGTAGTGTCATGCTTCACGTTAAAAGGTGGTAGCAGGTCACATCCACCAACACCTGCTACCCATGCTCCATACACAGTTGTAGCCAGCCCTAGTTTAGCTCTGCAGATCTGTTGTCTCTGAGGATATTTCTTCAACCAAAGTTTTCTATTCAGGCTTGGTCCTTTTACCAGGACTTGGCCTTATACCTTTAACTTTGTGGTTTATTTTTAGCATGTGTTTAATATACTAGAGCTATGCAATCTCACCCCTTTAGGATTTCACACAGATACACAATCCACAAACAGGGCAAAGCCCTCACTAAATTCAATGGATCTTTGCTAATTAAACTAGCTTGAGAATCTGGCCACAAGTGTGGTAATTACACAGTCAGCCTCACTAACTGCATGTACAAATGGCTAATTCAATGTCTAGCTCACCATTTGTGCTTGCAGTTATGACTGTGTGAGTTACTGCATTAATTGCACACACAAATTACGTGCACACATGTCTACATACACTAGTCTGAAAAATATGGGTCCCAACTAAAATTTACATGGAACGTTATAATAATAAGACCAGATCTTAATCAAAGAAATGTTAATTGCTCTCTAGGAAGACAATACAAAAGAATAACATGCTTGGCATATGTCTAGGAAAGAGGCAGCCGCCAAAGCCAGTTAATAGTTTCTTCTTTATAAATAATGTAACAATGTCTTTTACCTGATAGTTGTTATTTAGAAACAGATTTTTTAAACTGTTTTTGGGTGTTGGAATTGGTGGAAAGAGTCTCCTCCATAAGTGGCACCTGTGGAAACAATAAAGCAGGCTTATGAAAGAAATCAGGAGTTTTCTTCTCTCTGCCGTGAATAACAATGATTTTATTCTCATGGGTTCTGTTGTCACATACACAGCAGGGCCCACAGCCTCACCACACTCCAAGGCAAGGTGGTTAGGATGGTTCCCTGCTCCCAGAAGGATCAGAGTCTCAGCCAGAAGGGGTGGAGCCTGCCCTCAGTGCCACCTGGAGCACACTACCGCACCGCACAGCACAGCCCTCCCTCCCCAGCCTGCAGAGCCTCCTGGAGTGTGCACGGATGCATTCCGGTAGTGATTTAAAGGGCCCAGGGCTCCAGCTATTGGGCCCTTTTGAATCACCAGGCCCCAGGGCAATTACTCCATTGCCTCTGCTTATTAGCAGGTTTGCACATACACTAGACTCCTCTGACCCCATTCCTGCTCAGACTGATTCCTCCCACAGGAAGGAGAGCTGGGCGAGAGGAGCTAGGTTGAGGCCAGAGCAAAGAGGAAGGAGATGCCACTTATTCCTACTGACTGGTCAGAACAGTTGACCTAGCACACAATGCGTAGAGAAGGGCTCAGTGAAAAAGAATGCAGAAACTTATGCTTTCCCCAGGGCAAAGGGCAAGGAATGTGAGTTTGTGACATAATCTGTTCTATGAGATGCTCCTGGATGGTGCAACTGTAATCAATGGGTCTAAATAGAGATCTCTATAGACAAGTGTGGGGGCGGGTGTAGGAAAAACTGGTGCTTGGCAAATGCAAAATTAGTCCTCAGCAGCTAGTAGTCCCTGAAATTGGGTGTAGTTTGGGGCATACTCAATAGGTTTCTGTAGCTGGACTCCTCTGGCTGCGCCTAGATTGGCATGATTTTCCAGAAATGCTTTTAATGGAAAAGTTTTTCCGTTAAAAGCATTTTTGGAACAGAGCGTCTAGATTGGCACGGACGCTTTTCCACAAAAGCACTTTTTGCGGAAAAGTGTCCGTGCCAATCTAGACATGCTTTTCTGCAAAAAAGCCCCGATCGCCATTTTCGTGATCGGGGCTTTTTTGCGAAAAACAAATCTCAGCTGTCTACACTGGCCCTTTTGCGCAAAAGCTTTGCGCAAAAGGGACTTTTGCCTGAATGGGAGCAGAATAGTATTTCTGCAAGAAGTACTGATTTCTTACAGTAGGAAGTCAGTGCTTTTGCTGAAATTCAAGCGGCCAGTGTAGACAGCTGGCAAGTTTTTCCGGAAAAGAGGCTGGTTTTCCAGAAAAACTGGCCAGTCTAGACACAGCCCACTGAGTGTAAGTAATCAGGACAGCAGTTTTGCAAAGAGCCACATGACCTGTATGAGGCCATGTGTTCACTAAGGGGAAGACTGACACTGCCACAGTCGATCTTCAGGAGTTCGCTTTAGTTGGTCTAGCCCTGAGGTCTTTTCCAATTCCCAGACTCACTACATCAAACTCAGAAGGCACCCTTCCCCCATCAGCAGCCAATACACCTACTCCTGTGAGGAGTAAGGGAAGCTGACTGGAGCATTTGCTCCCATCGGCCTCCTGCTGTGGAGACATCTGGAAAACTGGTGTTGTCTCCAGCTATGTAATTAACATCTTGATCATGATGCACATCTTGATTCGACCTTCCCCTTTAGTGAAGACCAGGCCTGAGTTAGGAGAAATTAAGCCTCATTAGCAGACAGGAGATTGGCTTTTTCCCCTAAGCATTTTGCAGGATATTAGTGATACTGTTAGCCTCCAACAGGGAGTCTTTGGCAGTATTAATGTCATAAAGGGGAAATTGGGAGGAAAAACATTTCTTTTGATTGCATGTTTTGTTAGCCAAAGAAATGGGTTATACCCATGAAAGCTCATGCTATCTTATTTTGTGTTAGTCTCTAAGGTGCTGCAGGACTAGTAATTGTTTTTTACATTTTTTTCAGTTACAGACTAACATGGCTACCCCTCTGAAACATTTGATTTTAGCTTAGCTGTTTTAGTTAAAATGTCTCAACCAGTATGATTCACCAACTCTGCTCTTATTTAAATGTGATGATGGGGAAAGAGTCATTTTATACTTTGCTATTCTTAGTTTTGTATTTTTCTTATGTCTTTGTTTTATTTATATACCAAATCAGAGGGGGTGGTTAACTAGTTGGCCGACTAGCTGAATAATTTTTAGCAAAGGAGGAGGAAGAGTCTGCATGGATGCCAGTTGGATTTCTTCAGGCAAGAGGAGGTAAGGTCTCATTGCAGTTCAAGCCCTGCAAATCCAGAGATATCCATGGTATATCTGCAGATACTTGCATCCACAGACACAAATTTTGTATCTGCACAGGGTTCTAGTTGCAGAGTTATTTTTCTCAGCATACATTATAGATTTTCATTGTGGTGATCAAAGACTGTAACTGAGATTCTGAAAAACTCAACCTAAACTTTTGAGTTACTTCTCACTGTGTATCTGTGGGGACTAACCTGTTTAGATTCCTTTTTGTTTATGTATAACTGTGAAGATCATGTATGCGGATTATAAAGGTTGCCTTCTTATGTTGCAGAAATAGCATTATAAGATTTTATAAAGTTAATACTTGAGAATTAAGTTCATTCCTTTTGGACTTGGCTGTGAGAAGGTGACCCTGTGCAATCCTTGCTGAAAATCTTCTGGGTCTCCATGTGCTTTTCTATCGAGGTTGGGCTTTTTTTAAGGCACTGAAGAAGGGCAATGAAGTAAACTCTAGTCCACCCAAAAGATACACAGCTATATTAAAACTTTCTCTTTTCATTTTGTGAAGTTACAATCTGGCCTCAAGATGTTAAAAACACATTTTTGTGATAACAAGCACTGCAGATCCATGTGTATTTCAAGTGACCATGCTGCTGCCACAGAGCATTCAGAACTCTCTGGTTCATTTCTCTCTGAAACCTTTTATTTCCCCTTTTCTCACCCTATCTACTCTTTCTGATCTTAGCTTAGCCCTAAATAAAAACCTAGGGCCAGATCCTGCAGTCTTAAATGGGAGAGAGCTTTGCCTGAGCAGGATTATAGACGTTATCCCATAGTAATTCAGATTAAGATTTTGTCATGTTTTTGTTTTTGTTTTTTAAGTAAAAGTCATGGACAGGTTGCAGGCAAGACAAAAAAATCATGGAAGCTTGTAACCTGTTCCTGACTTTTACTAAAAATATGGAGGAGAGGAACTAAAAACCAGGGGCTCACTTCTGGCTGCTTCCCAACTCCCTGGGCAAGTTGTGCTAAAACAGGGTCAGACAGCTGCTTTGGCAGGGGCTGGAGAAAAGGAAGTCATGAAGATCTGTTAAAGTCATAGATTCCATGACTTGTCTTTAATATACATGGCCTAATTCTCCGTCCCATAATATGCTGGTATGATTTAAGAAAAATGGCACTGGTTTTAAAGCAGGGCCACAATTAAAGCAGTCTCTGTAGATTAGATGCTCAGGTCGCACTATATCTGCCCCAGTTTCATCTGTGTTGGTTGGGACTGAAGTGAGAGCTGCCTCTCTGCTGCACTGTGTTGTGCACTGTTTAAGAAAGAGGCATCCTGTACCATACTCACTAAACTACTGTAGGTGACTCGTGGCAGTACTCTAGAGGTGCACCCTCTTCTGTATCCCCATTAAAGTTTTAATTTGTAATTGGGATGTCCTGTTATGCTCCCTCCCTGTTTCTCAGGGTGGCCTGTACTTCTTTCTCCTGCAGATATTAGTCCCTCTGTAAACTACTGATCTTTTTTACAACTGTCCCAGTTCCTGGGGGTTGGTCAAACTCTTGCATTACTATCACTTTGACCCTTTCAAAAGCCTTTTTGATTTCTACTAAGCTCTTTGTATTCCTTCTGATCAAATTCTCTAAAGTAAATTACTGCTATTAGCTCCTTTTCATGTCTCCCACTTAGGCACTTAATACTATACCTCACAGATAATCATGGCAGATGTTGAAGGTGCTACCGTGCAATAGGTGGCCATTCCCTGGCTAAAATTGCTATTGCTCAGTAGGTCAGTGTTAAAATACCTATTTGTGCTTAGCTAATTATTTAGTGACAGGATGATGCAAATTGCAAGTCACAAAAGGGAAGACTGAATAATGAAATAATGAAAACACAATGAAATCACTGTTGTACAGGCAATAAGGAACAGGAAATCAGTGTTGCACAGGCAATAATCTTATGCCTGGGGTGTGTGGCCAAGGAATCATTGGGAATGGGGAAGAAAGAAGGAGCCTAAGAAAGAGATTTCCAAGGGACTAGGCACTTTCTCTCTTTCCAAGAAGAAAAGATGGAACATTCTGCATGCTCCTTGGAATACGATTTCACACAATGATTTGGAATGTGCATGTCATTCAGAGTAAGGCAGCTGGGGATCCAGCTAAAGAATGAGACAGGGCTGACTGGAGATGGTCCTTCTGTACATGCTGCTATCATTTCAGCTCTTGCCAGGTGAATTGTTTGAAACACTTAGGATATGTCTACACTGGCCACAATTTCCGGAAAAGGGATGCAAATCAGGTAAGTCAGGATAGGGAAATCCGCGGGGGATTTAAATATCCCCCGCGGATTTAAATAAACATGTCCGCCGCTTTTTTCCGGCTTGGGGAAAAGCCGGAAAAAAAGTGTCTAGACTGGCGCGATCCTCCGGAATAAAGCCCTTTTCCGGAGGATCTCTGAAGTAGGAATAAGAGATCCTCCGGAAAAGGGCTTTATTCCGGAGGATCGCGCCAGTCTAGACGCTTTTTTTTCCGGCTTTTCCCCAAGCCGAAAAAAAAGCGGCGGACATGTTTATTTAAATCCGCGGGGGATATTTAAATCCCCCGCGGATTTCCCTATCCTGACTTACCTGATTTGCATCCCTTTTCCGGAAATTGTGGCCAGTGTAGATGTAGCCTTAGGCTATGTCTACACTGCAGGCTTTTTGCACAAGAACAGCTGTTCTTGAAAAAACTTGCAGAGCGTCTACACTGCATGCACATTCTTGCACAAGTAAATTTACAGTAAAGCATCGGAAAAGAGGGCTTTCTTGCAGAAGAGTTATTCCTCTCCCCATGGGGAATAAGCCTTCTTGTACAAGAGCTCTTGTGCAAGAAAACAGTGTGGACAGGCAACATGGATTTCTTGTGCAAGAAACCCCTATAGCTAAAATTGCCATCAGAGCTTTCTTGCGCAAGAGAGCATCCACATTGCCATGGACGCTCTTGCACAAAAGCACATGGCAGTGTGGATGCACTTTTGCACAAGAACTTTTGCACAAGAATTCTTGCGCAAGAAGCCTGCAGTGTAGACATAGCCTTTAAAGGATATATCTGCACAACCCTGTTAACGTGAGTGATTGTCACCTAGACTGAGCACTTATGGTAGGGATTTGCAGTGTGGCTGCTCATTATCCTAACCAGGTGTGTGCACTCACACTGCAAAGCCCTACCCTACTTACCAGGCATGTCTACATTGCAATAAAAGGCTTGCAGCATGGCCACAGCTGGTCTGGATCATCTGACTTAGGGTGTAAAATTGCAGTGAAGAGACGCAGGCTGAAGTCCGGGCTCTGAGACGCCCTGCCACACGGTCTCAAAATGTGGGCTCCAACCTTAGTTCAAACACTATTAGCCTCCCAGCCTGAACCCAAGTTAAACTGACCTGGGCTCAGAGACTCTGTGCCATGGGGTTTTTTAATCACATTATAGAAATATCCCAATATGTGTGCTGCACTCATGTGCGTGTATGGCTAGGACTGCAGGGGCTTCAGCATGTTCTTTGAGCTTACACGAGTGGTGTTGCTCTGTAATTTCTTCCCAATGAATTGTGAGAGAACTGATCTGTCCTAGGCACAAAAGGGGAATTGTGGGAAGGCAGTGGAGGACTGACAGCACTCAAACGAGTGAGCCTGTGTCCTTATTTCAGAGGGGGTGAGCTATGAGCCGGAATGAAAGTGGAATTGGGAGTCTAACTCACACCTCCAGTCATACCAGCTAGCTTAGGTTAAGTCTCTATGTAAGAGGGGTTGGTGTGTTTGATAGGAGGGGAATTAGAGCCATCTCCTGAATTAACTCTGCACTGGAGACATCTACAAAGTGATTTTTTTCACAACCAAGCTTTTAGTTTGAAAAGAGCAACTTCCTGGGAAGAAAATCAGCTAAGGACTTATCAGGTGAGAAGCTAATTTAGAAGCCATTAGGGAAATTAACAGGCAGTTAGTGGACAGTGCTTAAATTACTGGGAGCCTTTTTATTGTGAATCTGATGGCTGCTGCTTGATATATCTCTGAGGGAGAGGAGTTTGAAATTGCATCATATTGATTCTTTGATTCACCATTGATGAACTGACTTCTTGATTGATTTATGATTCTGTTCCTTGATCTCTGGGTACTGCCAGAAATCCAAAACGCTTCTGGGTTTGCTCACAGAGGCTGCGTCTAGACTGGCAAGTTTTTCCGCAAAAGCAAGTGCTTTTGCGGAAAAACCTGCTAGCTGTCTGCACTGGCCACTTGAATTTCCACAAGAACACTGACTTCCTACTGTCTGAAATCAGTGCTTCTTGCGGAAATACTATGCTGCTCCCGTTTGGGCAAAAGTCCTTTTGCGCAGAGCATCGGAAAACTCCACACCCACAAACCTGTCAGCCAGCATTTCAATCAAATTGGCCATTCCCTTAAGGACCTGACAACATGCATCTTACAACAAAGAATAGTGATAGAGATGCAGCCGTGTTAGTCTGCTGTAGCTGAAACAAAAAACAGGAGGACTATGCAGCACTTTAAAGACTAACAAGAGTCCTAATATCATTACCTCACAGACACTAACCTTCCCCCCTTATCCTCCTCTGTTCTAAAATCTGATTTGTCAATTTTATATGTGCTCACTTTTTTTTTATTATATCACTTTGGTATATATGGTCATGCCAATTTTCTTCCACAAATAGATCTGAGGAAGTAGGCCTGGCCCATGAAAGCTTATCACCTAATAAACCATCTTGTTAGTCTTTAAACTTACAACAAAGAGACTTTAACACCAGATTGCAGAGGGAGACCTCAAAACTTTTATTTATGCTAAAATTCAACACGTTGCAAATAGGCCTTAATTGAGATAATAATTGTTTTACATATTACAAAGACAGCCTCCCCACCTTCTGATATTTGTAGTGTCCCCAGAGTAGCGACTTAATTGACTCTTACAATAAGCAATTTCCTCCTTCCTTGTCACTTCCTCCCCCTCACCCCCAGCTTCTGTTCTATGTAGCTGATTTGTCAGTTTAATAATTGTTTTACTCTTTTCCTTGTATCCTTCCATTATATAATGGTTGCGTCAATTCACTTTCAGCATATGATCTGACGAAGTGGGTCTGCCCCACGAAAGCTCACCACCTAATGAACTATCTTTTAGTCTTTAAAGTGCTATATGACTGCTTTTTTTGTTTGTTTTACCAAGATCAAATTAAGACAGCTACTTCTCTGTTAAGACACATACAGTGTGTGAGAGTGACAGAGATTTGCATTGCCAAGCTCCCACCATCCCCTTCTCTCTGTGTGGAGATAGGGTCCAGAAGTGGGGGGAGGAGGGACACCCTGATATCAGCACACCGCCCCTTCTCCCTCCCACACTCTGCACAGCAAGCAGAAGGCTCCCGGGGGCGGGGGTGCAGCTCCAAAGCAGAGGGCAGGAGCAGCAGGACAGTGGATGGAGGGGCAACTGAAGTGCCAGCACTTGGTAGCTTCCTGGCCAAACCAGTCAAGATCACCTGTCAGAGGCTCCAAGATCTACCTGTAGATCCTGATGTACAGGTTGGTGACCACTGACTTAATGGCTCTTTCACAGGTTCAATGTTATTCTAATAGGTATGGCAAGCTGGAAAGCTTTTCACTTGTAAGTTAACAGATCCACTCCTGGTGAAGAGTCACCAGTCTGCAAACAGCAACAGCTGCTGTGGGCGCCTTCAGGAACAGTCTGAATAAGGATAGGAAGAGGGGCCAAGTTGAGCTCTAGACCCAGGGAGGCATTGTCTCCTCTTTCCTTTTATACCCGCCACCTATGGATCTGCTACCAAATACGTGCCAAACCAGTCTGAGAAAATAGTTAACTGCTAAGGGTGAGAGTCAATACTGGGTTGGATTTCTGATGGAGCTGAGCATTTTTACCTCCCAATGAGGTCAGTGAAAATCAGGCCACATGTACAGGTGCCTAAATATGGATTTCAGATGCCTGTTTTAGGCCACAAGTTTGCAAATATGAAACCTGTCCTTTGTCTTTAACTGTGAAAGATGGCTTGTCTTAGCAGCTTTTGCTGGGCCTAAAAGAAGCATTCTTCAATGGAGATAAATGGCCAGCAGAGTCTACCTTAGTGAAAACTAAGCAAAGTAGACAAGGTAACTTCCTGACAGTCCATCTCACACTAAGACAGTTTCAGTCTCTCTTTCAACACATGGCTTTGGAATTGAAGATTAAAATTAATCATTCACGATTATTAGTATCAAATTCACTGAACTTTTATAATTTAATCTATATTCTTGATACATATTAATCCATATTTTAATGATTTCTCATGAAGATTTAAATGCATTACTCTGTACTCAAAGGGCTTTTACTTTGATATTAATCTATAGTTATCCCCTAATCAACAATACTTACTTTCTGCATATTATAGCAATCAGCAGTGCCATGGAACATATGAATACTAGAAGTGCAGTGAGAACTCTGTAGACCTTGGAATCCACTGAAGTCCTCAGCTGGTCTTTTCCTGGATTTAAAAAAAAAAGAGAGAGAGATATTTTTTTTTTCTTTGAAAAAAACACACTGGGTAAAATTCTTCCAATAGATAAGCTCTTGGAACCAAACTGACTTCATTCAGTGGGTTTATACAAGATCATAATTTCTTTCTCTTTCTCTCTCTCAAATCTTTTATACCTATGGCTGGGGAACAAGCTGTAACAAATTAAGCTTCACAGACTTCTTCCACATAGTTAGGTCTATATTTATGCACAGAAGAAAGCAAGCTAAAAATTGGCATGAATCAGGGCCAAAGTCATTATCAGTACAAAGCACTCTCCTATGTTAACCTACTGAGTTGTGCAATTGCACCCAAGAGCCAACATGTCTGAGTATGCAATAAAGACACAGCTTGCTTATGATCGTGGTCACAAATAACTTGCTTTCCGTTAAACCACCTTTCAGTTAATAATATTAATCCTTTTAAGTCAGGAGTTGGATTTTCCTGGCTTAATAGTCATGGCCAATAAAACATGCAGTGAGACCACCAATTTTTCTTTGAAGTCAGTTGTTTATTGTCCCTCAGGCAGAAGTCCCTGCTCCAACTACTGGGGAGAAGAAACATGTATCAAGGGAAATATTCCTATTTGACAAAGATGTCCCTAATGTCATGTTTCATCACTCAGAGCTATATAAGGAAAACATTTAACACTTGAACATTTAGATTTTTAAAGTTCAAAGATTGCCTGCTACCCATATGTCTATGAGAACTGCACACAACCTATATCAAGGTGACAGAATGACTGTACCTGGATAATTGAAAGGACTGGTCAGCAGAACAGTATTCAGGTTTCCAGAAAAAATATTATTCAGCTTCAGTACAGATTCTTTTCTGTGAAATAAAGGACTAAATGTCTAAGCCTGCAGATCTTTATTTATGTGCGTAGTCACCCTGTAGTCCTTGGGACGATGGATGTGGATTATCATATGAAAAATAACTGTGGGATGGGGGTCCTGTACTGTTGCAGTTCAGAGACCGGGGCAAACAGGTCCATATGCAAGAATTTCTGTGCGGGGAGGGTGTGAGCCATGGAGAGGGGCTGGTGCCTGCCCTACACCCGTGGGCCAGCGCTGCCCCCAGCCTTACTCCTGGTGGAGGGAGGAGGGAAATCAGCCCCAGCCTTTCCCTGGCCTGCTAGAGCATTTGGGGGATTGTGGAGGGGGGCTGCGTTTGCACGCTTTGCACCTCCCCCACGTATGGGTCTGGCAAACTGTGTGCATATTAAATACCGTCGTTGATGTAACTAGTTTTAAAAAAATTGGTTATAATTATATTTCCAAAAAATGAGGTCAAAGAATGTAATGCTCTGTCCTGGCCAGCCGTACTCCATGCAAGTTTGAAGGGTGGCGTGGAAAGTGTCACTAAGATGCATTGTCAACTAAGTTCTAAAACTGAAGTGAGCTATTCCTGGTTCCCTGAATGAAGTAGAATAGTCCTGAAACTTCTCTGTGTTATTTTGGTTGTGTGTGGTCCTAAATTGCCATAAAATAAGGCAGAAATACAAATATCTGATTGTAAATAGGAAAAATCTAGCAAGCTTAGCCAAAACAGTGTTTTGTCGGGAATTTCTGTGTTGGTTGGGTTTCTTCCAGATTTTAAATGAATGATTGTGGTGGTACATCAGTTTTGTCATCTGTTTGAATACGTTTCATGTTTACAAATAATTGGTGATGCAACATGTAAGCTTGCACGTTCGAGTTCTGCAAAAAACATGTGAAACCAGGTCTCTACCGCAGACTCACTGATGCGTAAACAGTTCATTGTCGTAGGCTAGATCAAATCTAATACATTCTCCACAGACAAGCAGACTAACAGTTTATCCAGTTATCCTCTGCAGATTCAGTGAGTGCCGAAGTTACCACATTTTCTACCCAAGACAATACAGTATTTCTTCATACTTTAGATAAGAAATAAGGGCCCAGTTAATGGAAGCTTCAAGAACTCATAACTGGGTCTTAACCATGGTAACTCAGATTTCGTGAATGTGGCAAATAGGGTCAATTCTGATCCCTGATCCAGTACCTCATAGCAAAGTTACACAAACTGAGGGGGGGGGGGAAGGGGAGAGATGCAGAATGTATTCGGGGTGTGAGAAGGAGAGGGGTATCTGGTGGCTGGGCATCTATCTATGAAGGTAGTGCTGCTACCAGTAGCAGTGGAGAAGAAAGGGTGGCATGGCATGAAATTGCCATCATTATTTCTGCTCTGCTGCTGCTGGCATGGCCTTCAGAGCCTCTGCCTAGCCAAGAGCCACTGCTCCCCACTTTGTTTTCAGAGCTGGACTGCCATAAACATACTTTGTAGTGGATTTGGGGTGCAGGGGGCCATAACTACTACAGAAAAAAAAGGGAGGCTTCAATCAAATAAGTTTGAGAACCATGGCTTATAGGAGCTCTTTCAGTGAGCCGAATTTGGTCAGAGCCTTGCACTGCTTTGGCCCCATGTCTGAAGGATACTGTGTTACCAGGAGCAGGTGAAGGTACCCACAAAATCATTAAGGCCATTAATACATTAATGTTCACTAGAGAATAGGTATAAGGATGTTGGAGAGTTTGGTAAACAGGAGAGAGCAAACTGAAGAACTTTTTTTTTTTTTTTAAGAAAATCAGGAAGTAAAGAAATGTAACTCCAGAGATAAGAGTGAGAGGAGATGGCTGAGCACAAACAGTCGATAATGTGTCATGATAAGATAACTGCTACTTTTATGAAAACATGTTCCGCAATCAGGAAATGCAGTGTCAAGTGGATCACATGAAGGCATTAATGTCTGCCAAAGATACTAACCTTCACAGACCCAATGGGAGTTCAGGTAACTTCTAATAAGGTGCACCTGACCTTACGATTTGCTCTGGCGTTTGGCATTAGCACACCAGAACCCATATCACATGGGTGTGGCAAGCACATTTCAAATGTAAAGAAATATATCAGCTAGTAGGGCATGCTGATATTCTCTGGTGTGATGGATCTCAGACCCAGGTGTGCCAACTTCAAGCAAGCGTCATGTCATGTGGAGAGTAAAATTGTGCCAGGCTAATAATAATATGGAGACACCTAAGGAACTGCAGGTTACTACAAGAGGTAGTTTTGGTACTACAAGAGGTGACCTTCATTTACCTGATTCAGTATTGTCCCCTTGCTCTTCCACTGTCAGTAGGCAGGATGGAGCACTATATTGCCTCCTAGAACCCTCATGTCATAGGTGCCAAGTAAGCACAGCTCTCACTGAACCATACCCACAACTCTTTGAAATCAATGAATCCTTTTCAACCAGCTCTAAAATTCGAACCAGAGAGTTACACTTTCTGGCTCTTCTGTATTAACAATAGCATGGCATCGTGTTCACAACTCCATGTTCGCTTTTATTAAGCTGTACTTATTGATTTTTTTTAATTACAAGCTGAATTTGTATCTATTTTAAAGCGTCCCTTCAAGAAAACTCTTCAAACAAATGTTTCAAGTATCCACATGCCTCTTTGAGGATGACCCACAAATAGCAAAGAATAGCAACAATTAAAAGAGTCAGTGTATATCCTCAGATACATTTGTATGGCTTTCATCAGGGGTACAAGTGCCCCAGGGGCCCAACAATTCGAAAAGGCCTGAGGCTCTCAGCCACCACTGCTGTTACTGTGGCAGCAGTGGTGGCTAGATCCCCGGGCCGTTTAAATTAACACCTGATCCCCACACAGCACGCTCTGGGCGACACTGAAGGCTAGGGGTAGGTGTGGCATTCTCCAGGTGGTACTGAGGCTGCCTAAGGAAAGCTAGCTCCAGCCCCACCCCTTAAGGGGACACAGAGCCTGCCTCCCCTCCCATCTTGCCCAGGGGCCCAACGAGTCTATTGACCTCACCAGCATTCATTGAAGTTAATGGTAGATGTACATTGCTTTAACGGTGTCCCAGGCCTCTGTGTGTCAGAAACTGGGAATGGGCAACAGGAGGGTGATCACTTGATGATTATCTCTTCTGTTCATTCCCTTTGGGGCACGTGGCATTGGCCACAGTCAGAAAACCAGATACTGGACTAGATGGAACTTTGGTATGCCCCGGTATGACCATTCTTAACTTCAGATGCACACGCTTAAACAGAATTTAACCTTCAGTTACATATGCACTAAAATAACTATTAGACAACAGACATTTTGGTTCTTACCAATATAAAGAGGTTCAGTCCAGTCACTCCAGAATCCTTTCCCACACCATGACTGAAGATTAGCTCTTATCTGTATGGAGTTTCTACAGGTGTCATCAATCGTTAAACTGAAACTGTTTAACTTAGTTTTCAATATCTGCTAAAAACAATGCAGCTCTGTCACAGAGTTCTTAAAACAAATAAGGTCAAGACAGCAGGTTACATTGCTTCTGTTATTAAAATTCAAAAATGATTTACAATATTTACTTATGCATAAATACAACCATTGTTACAAAATGATTTATTGTGTTTGTTCTTTTTGTAAACTAATTTTAATGGTCTAAAGATGGATACCAAAACTTGATTTTCAAACAAAACCTTGATATTTGTTGCTCTAATTTTGCACCTGCAATGAATTATCTCCACCAGCAATTCATTCTGGCTGAATTTTTCATCCTGATGAATCTAGGTCCAGCCTGTCAGATTTATACATGCATAGCACCTTTGAAAATCCAACATTAAGAATCATAAATTGGGCTAGTTAAAAAGCCCAATTTAAGACTCTTAATGTTGGATTTTCAGAGTTGCTAAGCACCCACACCTTTGACAGACTAAACCTAGATGTGTCAAGATGAGCATAAAAAAAAAAGGATGAATATTTTATATTGTTGCCTTAGGCTACATCTAGACTGCCCCCTCTTGCTCAAGAGAATATGCAAATGAAGCAAAATGGTGAATGAGCTGCCATTTTGCGCAAGGGGCTTTTGCGCACAGCTACTTTTTAAGCAAAACCCCTTTCTTACGCTGCTCTTCCTGAAAAAAGCGGCAGACCAGCTCTTGCATATTCTCTTGTGCAAGAGGGGGCAGTCTAGACATAGCCTTAGTGTTTTCCAAGTTAAAAACGTGGGTACAATTCATGGTAAGATCCAAAAATGTGCTCTGACAAGAAAACTGACAAGAAAACTGATTTTAAAATTAGGAGTTAAATCCTTGCCCCATTAAAGTCGGTGGGAGTTTTGCCACTGATTTCAGTGAGTCCAGGATTTGACCCTACGTCTCTACATTTTAGAGGATGGTACCTGGAGTTTTGGTTTCATGCATCATTTAAAACTCAAAAGTTCTCAATGAACCAAAAGATTTTTTCACTAGATTACATATGACTATATCCTGAATATATAAGAAAGACAATTCATTGGTGAATTCTGTATAGAAATACCTCAATTTTTAACAAGCAGTTACCTGTTGGTCATCTCTCTTACAGTTGTAGATATTAAGTTCGTATTCAAAACATTGCTCGAAGAGAGAAGAAGCCGGATTTTTCCACTTGACCAGACAATTGTTTTGTTTTAAAACCACAGTGACATTTCTGGGAGGATTCACTTTCTCTACAAAATTAAAAAAAACAGTAAAGTCTTAGCCATAAAGCAATTCTCATGACAGAGTGTTGTTCAAAGATTGGCTAAGGTTTGGACCTGGTTGAATTTACAGCCCATGAGTTTCACTTTGAGTTTGCTGTATGGTAGAAAGAGGGTTAAGAGAACAGAATAGATTAGCAGAAAAATGAACACTGAGAAGTAGGTAAAGCCACTGATCACATATATAGTAGCCCAATGTCTGAGAGTCTGTAACACTGAAATGCTGGCTGTTCCCCCTGGGTGGCCCCTGCTGCATGGGGAGTGCGTGGCCCAAACGTCCGCTTGCGCCGCTTTCTCCCCCGCGGCAGCCTGGCTGAGCGGCGCAGAAGTCAGTCGAGTGCCACGGCGGGAGGGGAAGAGGAGCAGGGCGGTGACGTACATGGCCAGAGGGCGGGGCCAGGATGTGTCCATCACCGCCCCCCTTCGCCTCCTGCCATGGCGTTCGGCTGACTTCTGCACCGCTCAGCTGGGCCACCGCGGGGGAGCCCAAATGGACGCTTGCTCCCCCGTGGCAGCCCGGCTGAGCAGCACGGAAGTCAGCCGAGCGCCACGGTGGGAGGTGAAGGGGGTTGGGGCAGTGACCATTTGGGGGCCATTTGGGCTCTGCGGTCCCCCGAGTGAGAGGCGGAAGGGGGAGGAGAAGAGAAAGAGAGACAGAGAGAGGCGGAAGATGGAGGAGAGCTGAGAGAGAGAGAGGGGGAGGCAGTAGGAGGAGGAGAGAGAAAGAGACAGAGCGAGAGACCGAAGGCTCAGGAGAGAAGACCGACTTGGAGGAGAGACCTGAAAATCCCGTCTTATGACGGGCTAATTGGCTAGTATATTAATAATAACTAGAAATGACTGAGAAAATTATCTCCTTTTGTTAAAATTCTTTACAAGATTTTTTGAAATAAACTTTTAATTATTTCATGCCATGCAAGATTTGACAAAGAGGAGGTAAAAAGCTTTTTTCATGAAAAATAGGTCTTGTTGCTATAACTTTTTCCCCACTCTTCATCCTCCAACAGCCTGTGCCGTCAGATATCATTTCATCTTGTCTGATCTTAGGGTTGGATCATGCCCCCTATAAGCTGCTCTCCATACACAGATCTTGCCTCTTCTGTGCCAAAGATGCGTCTACATGTTTTGCTGAGTCCATCTGCATTGTAAGCCCTTTCCATTTTTCAGCATCTTTTTGGAAATATGGTGACTGGAACACAATTCTTCCAGACCTCATGTTGCCATAAAGGTTCTGAAAAACTGAAAGATGTTCAGAGAAGAGCATCAAAACTGATTATGTGGATACTCCTAAGAAGTAAGTTTAAACAGTTAAATATGCCTTTCTGAAAGCGAAGTATGAAAGGAGATGTGATAAAACTACAGCTAAGTGAAGGATATAAAAATTAAGATAAGAAAGGAATTATTTAAGAGGATCCCAGCACTATAAACTAGAGCAAAAAGGTGGCAGTAGGAAAAGGAAAATTAACCTGAATATGAGGAAAGGCTCCTTTCTAACAAAATGTATTAAACTGTAATAAAAAGTGGTAAAAGCTGTATTGCTTAAGACATTTAAAGCTAGACTGGATAAAGCAGTAAAAAATATTATGGGAAATCATATGCTGGCAGACAGATATATTAGATGAACCAATCACTCTTTTCTTTATCTTATTTTTATTGTACTACAATTTAAACCAAACTGTTAAAATCACACTCAGTTAAAATATTCATATTTCACCTGATTCCACTCTTACAATTCCAATTTCAGAAAATATCCATGCAAAACCCTAAATTGGACCATGGATTAGCCAAAATATCAGTGAACTTCAGCAAATTTTTAGAGATTTTAATGCCAGACTTTTTAAAGCTTTCACTGCAAACGTTTCACAAAGATTTAAGAAGTTATACTTATATTTAAATATGTAAAAAATGAAAATATTTACTCACCAATGGCCTTTTGATCAAATAACTGTTCATAAGGTTTAATTGCAGTATATTTGCTTGACCCATTAATGTGTATGATGACTTGGTCAAATCCACTAGTCTTTATATAAGTGTGTGAAATTTGGCAACCAATATTTCTTCCCCATTTGTCTTTATTATATTCTTGACACTCTTCAGTGTAGCCATTATACCTAAATTAGATTAGTTTGTAAGACATTATTATCTGAAAGAAACTAATAATTAGTAAAAATAGAAGCAGACACTTACCTGTAAAATAGAAAATATTTTGTGTCTTTTGGGGCTGCTTGGCCAGCAAGCCAGGTGCAATGAAGAGATGCAGTGTTATTAATGCTGGTGTAAATCATACAGGACAAGTTAGCGACAGAGGTCTCAACAGCACCTATACCACCAAGAATACATAAAAGTTCGCACTTGTAAGGTAAGAAATGCTAAATATTTACTAGCATGATGACTAGTAAATATTACGACTCATGAGTCTTAAATAAAATAAAATACAAATAATTACAATCTTTGTTTCTTCTATATGTTTACATTTGATCTAATATGTCTGTATCAAAATATTTATATAAGATTGGGATATCTCATTACTCCTGCGTGGTGAAGCACTTCAATACAAACACTACAAATATTTTTATACCGCGGGACATCACCATGTATTCCGTGCATGCCCCTCAGTTACAGGAAAAACGTTTTAGGAAGTTTTAAAATATTTTCTCTTAGCCCCATTCACTTGAAGAAATTTCTTTAAACCTCATTCCAGCAAAACATTTAAACGTGCTATTCTAAACTTGATGGTCTATTTATGAGTACGACCCTATTTTATATTACCGAAATTGCAGATCCTCCAGCTTCCACTACAGTTTTGATTGTAATGAGCTTACTTTGCACGGCCCATGATTTTGCATAGATTTTGAATGTGTAGTTAGGATTGCACTAATATTCAGTGCTATAAAACATTAAAAAAAGCTAAAGCTGCTGAACCTGATCTCTGTGAAAGTTGTGTTAAGACTTTTAGACTTCTGAATTTTATATTGCATCAGTCACTTTTTTAAAAAAATCAGTATGATATAGTTATAGTAAAATGGCTAATAAAAATAGCAGAAATAACAATACTTTTCTCTTAAACAACTAAGTCTATTATGGGGTTTTTTTTCAGATTACTACCATTAATAAATATCCATTATATCATTTCCATGACTTTTCCAAGTCTTGTTTGCAACTCAGCTGCAATTAGTTGAAGATTGTCCTATGATTCAAGTAGGGCCTTATTTATGAGCCCAAAGAGTTAAAGGTGTTAACATGATCTTGTAACTTTCCAATATTAAATAGTTTTTAAAAGTTTTAGCATTTGTTAAACAAAGACCTCTCCCTGCTTAGTACTATGGCAAACACATCATTATAAATCTCTTAAACCTGTTAAAGATACAGAAAAAAAGGGAAAACAGTTAAAGCATTTGAAATTTTAAGTATTAAGTAAGACTTTCAATTTAACAACATCCCTTATTCCCTTTTCCTTTGCCTACAGAAAGTCTTTAAAAGGAGGGGAAAAAAACTTGTTTGATAGGCTCTGAAATGGTCCTTTTGGGGGAAAAAGAGAAAAAATTAGTTGAGATGGACTGGAGAGGTTGTTGCTGTTGTTTTGCTTTATAGGAAATGGGATCAGACTTTTAAAACAATACTATTACATACAAGAGGAGAGAAAAGAACAGAAGAGATAGAAAATGCAGCTTCTGTTTCTGGTATTGACTCTCATTTTCAACTTTGCTGTAGGAGAAACACAGGCATAGCACAGTCTAATCAGCCTCTCCAAAAAATGGCAAACTTGTAACATTGTAGGACTATTTAGGCATTGCTTTTATCTGCCTCTCTGGTCAGAGACTTACCTACATGTTGAAAAATATGCAGTCTGGGTTGACTTTCATTAAACAGGAGGCAAAAGAAGAAGCATAGGAAAAGGAAGAAAGAAGGTCAGGAGGGCAAAAGACAATGGCTGCATCTACACTGGCGCTCTCTTGCGCAAATACTTTTAACGCAAGAGTTCTTGCGCTAAAGTATTTGCGCAAGAGAGCATCTACACTGGCATGTGCCTTTTGTGCAAAAGCTGTGCTTTTGCGCAAGAGCATCCCATGCCAGTGTAGATGCTCTCTTGCGCAAGAAAGCTCCAGCAGCCATTTTCGCCATCGGGGCTTTCTTGCGCAAGAAATTCCTGTCCCTGTCTACACTGCCCTCTTGCGCGAGAACCCTTGCACAAGAGGGCTTTTTCCCGAGTGGGAGCGTCAGAGTTCTTGTGCAAGAACACTGACGATCTTACATTAGACAGATCTTGCCAGTTTAGACAGCTGGCAAGATTTTGCGCAAAAGTAACCGCTTTTGCACAAAATCTGGCCAATGTAGACACAGCCATGATGTTTGGGATTTAGCCAGAGTCAGTGGAGGTTGTGATACTATCTAAGTCCCTCTCCTTAGCTAAGTCTCTTCATAACATCTTTTGGTATTAAGAGGATCACTGGTGTCACAGTATATCCCAGGGGTCCAATAGGCTTTGAGAGTGGCTGCCATGAAGATGATGAAGAAGCTTCCATGACCATGTGCCTGTTCTTCCATGTCTTAGTCAGTGCTTACTGGCAGACAACTGCTGTTTAGGCCCACTAACGGAGTGGAAGGGGAAGCGGGAGACAAAGATCTTACACATCCTGTTCAGGCCCGCCAACAGGGGTGGAGGCACAGGGAGTAATTGCTCTGGGACCCAGTGATTCAAAGGGGCCAGGGCTCCCAGTAACTGCTGGGGTATAAAATTGCTGCCTGAGCTCTTAGTGCTGACTGCCCAGCCTCACCCCTTCTACCTGAGGCCTTGCCCCTTCCAGGAGTGTGGATTTGTCCCCCCCCCCCCCCCAACACCTTGCCTCAGGGTCCGCAGAAGTTGTCAGCTCTGCTGATTACCTGATACCTCTGCCCCACTCCTTGCTCCAGCAAAATGATCACTCAACCTTGTATTGGTCAAACAAGGGTAATCTTGGCTGAAATTTAGAGTATCAAGTATCTTCTGATCTTAGGGGGTTATGTGTTGTCTAAGGATGTTAAGAGTGGGTAAGTGACTAATTGATTAGTTGATAAGAGGCCCCACTGTGGCTCTGCAGTTTAAATGTAGTAGGAGCCGGGTGCACAGGCAGCCCTGTTCCTACTGCATTTAAACTGCAGAATCACAGTGGGGGTAGGTCTCAGACTCAGCGTGAGCCAGGACTGAGCCATCCCACCTTGTGCCAAGTCTCAGACAACTTCACCTCTGTATTTTAATTGTAGTAAGAACCACCCGGGGGTCACAGTGGGGTAGATCTGGGACCTGGAGCGAGCTGAGACTGAGCAATCCCAGCTCCACCAGGTCTCCGACCTCTGCACCTCTGCCTCCCCTGCCCTCCCCCCCCCCTTCCCTGCACCACAGATATGGTGCTGGGGGGGGAGGGGAACCAGCTTTTAAGCCGGCTCCCCTCAATACCAGCTCCTACTTCCCCTTGCTTGCTGCCTCTGATACAGATATTTGACTACTCAGCTAGTTGCTTACATCCCTTAGTTGTCCCTCCTGAGGGTCAGATTCTAATATCCATACTTAGACAGAAGTGTCTTGCTCCACAGGTAGTGTTACTGACGGAAAAGAAGGGTAAGCCATGGAGTTATAATCAGGAATAAGATACTAATCAGTGTGACTAAGGGTCTTGGAATCTGGACCAAAATAAGAAGGATGTCACACAAAGCAGGGAATATGCCATCCATTTGTAGTTTTTAACATGTCTTCCATTTCATGCTTTCATTGTCTGCAGACTAGACCATAACATAAAATTAAATCCTTATTAGTACCACATCTTACCTGATGGGGGTTGGAGTTCAGCTGTAACCCAGTTACTTTCTATTTTAGAGTTGTTACACAGAAGCTGTGTTTGAAGACGTGCAGAAAAGCCATTATGAAGCACAACTGTACGGGTACTGTGAGTGGAATTGGTGGTATACTTGAAAAATAAAACAACGTATGAGTATCAAATGCAATGGAACTTAACCTAGTTTCTCACTCAGGGAGCCAGCAAAGATAGCTCTTACAGAAGTGGTCTTTAAAGGTCAATTCATATTGTACTTCAAATCATGTGAAAATACTTCAAATGTGTTGCCTGAGATATGAGAATTTCCTATTGGGAATGGATTAAATGAAGATTTCCCTGTATAGAATTTTGGTGAAACATGGACCCAAATACTATTTATATACTGGCATCAATCTGCATTAAATGCAGGGAAATCAGTGTATTAGCCCTGCCTAGACAGTCCAGAGTACTTGACACTTACTTTTTCACTCTCAGGAGTCAGAATTTCCACGTCATAACTGACATGACAGTTCTTTTGTTCTTGACCAGGGTTTGGTTTCCATTGTAAAAGTACTTCTGCTAGAGCACTGACAGTGAGAGTGAAGTTCACAGGTGGGAGAACCTGAACTGTTGATTAACAGAGAAAACAAAATAATTGATAATATAGCAATGAATATATTAATAATAGTGAATGGTGAGTAGTTCAGAGAATAGCTACTTACAATATAGGAAAATGGTTACAGGCTTAATTTAAATGTTAGATTACATTCTTTTCATTAGCTTCTTATAAAACATGTTTCTTATACTTGGGTAAAAGGCTGCAAGTTAGGTGCAAATAGATAATTAAATAGGAATTTAATTAAAAACTAACAAAGTAATCTAGTTTTCATGCAAATTTTAGCTTGAAGATCACAAAATTTAATAACCTGCTATTATATCTGGCTTGTTTAAAAAAATTAGTTTGGGGTTCTTCAAGTTGATTTAGATGGATGGATGTCTGTGAGTAGATCTCTCCTACGGTTACAATGAAATCCATGGGCATTTGTGATGGCCCAGAGCTATGCTGCCCTCCAATCGATTTGTACAATCCAGGCCTTACAAACAAGAAGGTACTGAGTTTTATCCCTGGGAAGACTATATATTACCCTATAAAAAGATAGCTAATTGAAAATTACAAGAATGTATATGTGTAGGTTTTCAAGGATTTGATTTTTATTGGTAAACAGCGTATACATCAATTTCACCAAACACATACAAACCAACAAAAAAATATTTCCATGAATACTGTATATACTCGAGTATAAGCCGAGTTTTTCAGCACATCTTTTGTGCTGAAAAATGCCCCCCTCGGCTTATACTCGAGTCAGCGCCTCGAGAACTGAGGAAAGTGAGTACGCTGGTCAGGTTCTAAGGCATCCAGGTTGTTGTATCTGTCAGGAGGTGTTATTGTTATGGACTGCGCTGTAAATTCATCATCAAAGTATCTCGTGTCAATTTCTGAGGTCTGAAAGCTCTATGTATGTGCGATGAACAGCGCACATACATAGGCTTGTTGGCTGCACAGTGACTGCCAGTGATTGGCTTGTCACTGTGCTGTGGGCAGGGGGCGGGTCCGGAGGCAGAAGCGCGGCTCGGCGCAGGCTGAAGAGAAGAGATAAGGTAAGGGGCCTGAATGGAAAGGATAAAATCCTTATGGAAAGCAGGATCTGCCCAGGGATTGTGGAAATATTTTATCCTCTGTGTCGGGGGAATGGTATATGTGGAGAGGGAGTTGCCATCTGCAAGTTTCCCTCAGCTAAAAACACGAAAACAGCTAGGAAGCCGGGACACCTGAGGAAAAGAGCTATGGGGAGCTGATTGAGCTTGGTTGCTGATTGAGCTAAGGTTGTTGTACTTTTAAAGTTACGGTATTTTTGATACCATATTGTTTTTGTTGACCCCCTTTTCCACTTACAGAGCTAGGTTATTGTTTTTCTTTGAAATAAATATTCATGTAATTTTATTGGTATCTATCTTCATTTTTTACATTTACCAGTAGCTGCCTCATTTCCTACCCTAGGCTTATACTCGAGTCAATATTTTTTCCCAGTTCTTTGTGGTAAAATTAGGTGCCTCGGCTTATATTCGGGTCGGCTTATACTCGAGTATATACGGTAATCAAGATTTACGGATAGGCAAACTAAGACACATGCCACTTGAAAACTTATTAGAGTTTGGCTTAAGGATTTTTACAAATCCACAAAGAGAGAAAAATAAGCATATAGATAGCAAAACAACAAAATATTAAAGTTTTAGGAGAAGAAAATGACTCACTTCCTTTAGCTTCCAATAAGTTTGTTTGAGATGCCATTGCTGTCCAAAGGAGAATTGGAAAAATGCTCAACACAATGGCCATATCCTCCTGGTAATCAATGCTAATCGTTATCAGCACATGCTTCAGAACCATTTCAACTTCAAAATACAAGAGGTAGCTCTTTACCTACAAATTAACACACACAAAGTTCATAGTGTAACATCTGCAGTTGCTACATATGTAACAACAAAAGTGAGAAATGATGCTTTCAACTTACAATGCTTACCCTTACTCCTTCCCATATAAGCACACATCTTGCCATTCCCAAATTTCTGTTAATCACATACCCAGAGGTTGTGTGGGAGGGGTGGGGACAGGGTGCATCATAGTCACATTCCCCCCCCCCCTCCAATTTCTGCCAGAGCTTGTTGTTCCCTACTCAGTCATATGATGTAGCTGAGTCCCCTCCTTTCATGTCAGTGCAGAGGAAGTGAACTACACTCAGAACCCTTCAGGGAGTGGCAGGAGCAACAGCTGATAGCTGCAAAGAGGAGCTGCTGCTTGCCAAGAGGGGAGACTGAGCAGAAGGGGAGGGGTGGACCTACCTATGGATTGAGCTGTTCTGGGGGTGGCTGTACTATTAAATTGTGCTCTCCCACCCACTGTCAGAAAGTACAATAGTCTCTGCACACACCACAACCCTCACTCTGCCCTCCTTCCCTTCCACGTGCTTCATTTTACCAACATACTCCCTGTCAACACTGTGATTGCTGGATGTGCAGGAGGGTGGGGGGATTTGGGTAAAGGCAATGATGGAATCCTGGCATCCCTGGGCAGAACCAAAGTTGTGGTGTGAGACCTGTTGTCTACAATCTCCCCAGAATTAGAACTGTAAGGCTACGTCTACACTGGCATGATTTTCCGAAAATGCTTTTAACGGAAAACTTTTCCATTAAAAGCATTTTTGGAAAAGCACGTCTAGATTGGCAGGATGCTTTTCTGCAAAAACACTTTTTGCGGAAAAGCGTCCATGGCAAATCTAGACGCGGTTTTCTGCAAAAAAGCCCCGATCGCCATTTTCGCAATCGGGGCTTTTTTGCGGAAAACAGTACTATGCTGTCTACACTGGCCCTTTTGCACAAAAGTCTTTCGGAAAAAGTCTTTTGCCCGAACGGGAGCAGCATAGTATTTCCGGAAAAGCACTGACGATCTTACATGAGACAGCAGGCAAGTTTTTCCGCAAAAGCAGATGATTTTGTGGAAAAACTTGCCAGTCTAGACACAGCCTAAAAGTAAAGGCTCTGCTGTTATAAAATGATCACTCATTAGAAATTACTTTCAAGCTTGTTTATGGTTTACCTTAAATGTTGGATATACCTTGCATCAGGAGCAGAATTCAAATCCTACCTTCTTGTTGCCTGATTTTTTTAGGGGTTAATATTATATTGTATGATCTGGGCTTCAGGCTCCACAATTGATCTGATCAGAAGCGAATGAGACTGCACATAGTCTTGCAAGGACCCTTGGGGTACATCTACACTGCAACGCAATTTTGAAATAACTAGAACTATTTTGAAATAACTCAGTCCGTGTCCACACAGCAGGCAGTTATTTCGAAATAGTGTCAAACTACTGTCAAGCTGGAGGACTTCTTACTCCGACTCCTGTATCAGTCATTTTATGATGAATAAGGGATGTTGGAGGAAGAGCGCTCTATTTCAAAATAAGTGCAATGTAGATGCTCCCGATTTCGAAATAAGCTATTTTTGAAATAAGCTACGCAATTGATGTAGCTCAATTTGCATAATTTACTTCAAGTTAAGCCTTGCTGTGTATATGCACCCTTGGAGAATATGTCAAGAACACTCATGCTGAGCACAGAATACAGGGTTAGAGACTTGTGTATTAAAATAAGTGGAAAAGTTAGCAAACCTGCAAAGCACAGAATCAAAAAGAAATGATACAATCCTGGGGATCCTTGAGGTATCATCCCTTGCAAAAGCTACCTAGATTAACATACACTCTTCCTTGGGGAACTGGTGGGAAGACACAAAGGGCCAACCTCATCCCTGGTGTCTGTTGATCCAAGTTCTTTAATGCTCAGATTGATGGGTGAATAATGAAGTGGAAGGGTCAAATGCAGAACAGCCAAGAAATCCAAAAGCTAAAGAAAACAAAAAGCCATGGAAAAGCTACTCCCACATGGTGGTCTGCCCTGTTAGAGGGTTGTGGTACCTTTCTGAATATGCAGGTCAGGGCCCAGCCTTTCATGCCCAAATCTAATTTCCTCAGCTACATTATTTTGAGAGTGCACATACTCTATAGGCTAACATATTCATTCATATTAATAACAGATCCATACATATTAAAGCTAATTATTTCATTCTCAAACCTGTTACCTTTGACATAAACAATTACTTCTATATTCTTGCGGTGTACCTTGTGGTTACCAATAGGTCTAGGGTTCTTTGGTAAACACAGTCAGTTCCCTAAAATCTAAAGAATAACCAATAGGCCATTTATTCATAATGAAGGTCAGAAAACTACTAATCATACGTGTGCTGTCTTCAGCTAATCCTACAGGACGCAAGCCTATAGGTTCCTTGCATTGCAGGCAGACATAATGAAGTGATGTATAATGAAAGGGTTCAATAAATGAGAACTGCGTTATAAGTAATCAAACAGCAAACCAGTAAATAAAGAGAGGCTATAATAAAACAAGCTAGCAGGCTAGTCCTATGAGCTATATCCCAGGAACTTTCATGTTTGCGTTTATTAGCAGCTATAAGAGCAGCCATTTTGTTTGTTAAACTGACATGAGAGATTACTTGAAATTGGAAGCAGATTTGGCTTAACACATGATGCTCTTCTGCAATCTATGAGAATTGCAAAGAATCATGCCATGCAATCCACATGCTTGCACAATGTCTCCAAGATCACTAACCTCAAAGGCATTATTGGTCCTGAAAAGACACACTTTCTGTGGAATTCACCATTGGCTGCAATTACTGTGGCAGCTATAAATTGATGGAACATAGGTTGATTTAAGATTGTAGTGCAGACATGCCCTAAAATGGGTTATTTAATTGTTGCCTAATCATATATATAGTGGCCCAGTGTCTGTGAGTCTGTAACGCCGAAGTGCTGGCTGTTCCCTCTGGGGGGCGCTGTTGCATGAAATGCTGGCTGTTCCCTCTGGACAGTGCTGTTGCTGAAATGCTGGCTGTTCCCTCTGGGTGGCCCGTGCTGCATGGGGAGTGTGGAGCCCAAACGGCCGCTTGCTCCCCCGTGGCAGCCCGGCTGAGCGGCGCAGAAGTCAGCCGAGCGCCACGGCGGGAGGGGAAGGGGGGCGGGGCGGTGATGTGCAGCATGACAGCGGCTTCAGGCCCCGCCCCCTGGTCGTGATCATCACCACCCCACCCTCCTTCGCCTCCCACCATGGAGCTTGGCTGACTTCTGCGCTGCTCTGCCAGGCCGCCACGTGGGAGCAAGTGGCGCAAGCGACCGTTTGGGCTCCATGCTCCCCATGCAGTATGAGGAGCATGGAGCCCAAAAAGCCATTTGGGCTCCGTTGTCCCCCGAGTGAGAGGCAAGAGTAGGAGAAGAAGAGAAAGAGAGAAACAGAGAGAGGGGCAGGAGGTGAGGAGAGCTGAGAGAGAGGGAGCGGGAGGCAGTAGGAGGAGGAGAGAGAGAGAGAGAGGCCAGAGGCTCAGGAGAGAAGACTGACATGGAGGAAAGACCTGAAAATCCCATCTTATGACGGGCTAATTGGCTAGTCTGTATGCAATGAGATAGAAATCATACCAAAAAAAATGTCTGTGTAAGAGAAGACCAAATGTGTTTTTCGAAAATATGAAATATAACATTTTAGGGATTTAACTATTGGTTAAAACAGTTAACCAGTTAAACAATTACAATTATGTCTTTTACCCAGTTAACCATTAACTGAGGTTGATCCAGTGAGCTGGGGCAAGGCAGTCAGGGCTATGGAATACAGGGGAGCTGGGATCTTGCTGGCCACGCATGGTTGAGGCTATTTCATGAGCCACTCTGGCATGGTCATGGCCAGAGTCCTATCTGCCTGCCAGGGCCTCTTCAGTCTGACTTGCCCATTGCAGGCAGGTCCCTGCCTGTGGTCTGCTGCACTCAGGTGGGCTGTGTGGATGCCAGGCCTGTCGCAACTTGGGTCCCTCTGGCTGGCCAGCAGCCCAGTGCATCCAGGACCAGCTCTGGCCTGGCCTGGCTAGTTGACTGGCAGGGTTTGGGCAGGGTCTGGTTAACTAGTAAGTAAGACTAATGCTTAACCTTTTACATTCCCTATAGCCCTTTTTTTAAATTCTGTTTGCAGATCCACATAAAGACTGTTAGTTTTAGTTTTCCAATAAACTAAAGGTACAAAAAATCTACAGACACTGGCCAGATCATTGTTCTGCTAAAATACATTCCAGTTACTGAAAAACTGGACTACAGAAGTATTAAAACACACATAAATCCTAACAAAGGGAGGTCTGAGCCTTACACGGGCAAAACAACAGTACTTACTGTTTAGTTCAGGTATTATTTAAACCAATGTAATCAGAGTATTGAACTGGATTTCCACTTATGATTACACTTATTATCTATGAGAAGTGCTTTATTATTGCATATCAGTACAGCAGTATCCTGAGATAATGTTTTAAAGAGAGCATTATACAATTTCTCTGAGTAAATGGAGAGCACAAAATAGGGGAACCTTTTTTTCAAACTTAAGTGCCTAAAATTAGCTTTCTAAAATCCCCAGCTTTTCAGATGTTCTAGAGACCCACTTCTTATTGGCTATATCTACTTTGAAATGCTATTTTGGGATACAGGAGTATCCTGAAATAGCTAGCCCATGTCTTAACAGCAAGCCTGTTGTTTAGAAATATAACGGACTTGCTATTCTGACATCCCTGTAAAACCTCATTCCACGAGAAGTAAGGGATGTTTCAGAATAGCGGATTATTTCAAATCTGGCACTATGCAGACAACGTCAAATTATGAAATAAGCTATTTTGAAATACGATTAAAATAAGAGATGCAATTTGCATAGACCAAATTGTGTATCTTATTTTGAGCTATGGTGCAGTGTAGACGCACCCTATACTGACCAGTAATTTCAGAAGGCTGACTTGGATGGAGGCTGCTAGCATTCAGGAGTCCTGCAAATCAAACCATCTATATAGTAGCCAAACGATGGATTCAGATGCCTAACACTCATGTTTGTAAATTTTTATCTTGGAGTCAAGCGATTGGGGAACTCATGTTCAGCTACTTATCCACCATGACCCCTAAATCTTTTTCAGAGTTGCTGCTTCCCAAGAGAGAATCCCCACCCCATCCTGTAACTGCAGTCTACATTCTTTGTTCCCAGGTGTACTGATTGACATTCACTGTACTAAAATGTATATTGTTTGTTTGTGCCCTGTTCATCAAACGATCCAAATCACACTGAATCGCAGAGCCGTGCTCTGTTAGTTTCCATTTCCCCCAATTTTTGTGTCAACTGGCAACTTTCTTAGTGATTTTCTTTTCTTTCCAGATCCTCCTTGAACATCATGTAAATGTGTGTCTGCACATCCCCTCTTTAAAATAAAGGTTCTTTATGGGATGGTGCAGTGTGGCTGCTGTTTTGTTTGTGAGTAATCCCTGTGTATACCATTTGTAATGGACTTCAAGCTTGATCCAAAACCTACTGAAGTCATTTGAAGTCATTCCATTATTCTTCCACCAGGTACTTTCCCTAGGACCGAAGGACACTAAGCCCTGGTCTGCACTACAGAATTATTATGGTATATAATTACATTGTTCAGGAAAATGAATAAGCCAAACCCCTGTGCAGGTAGTTACACCAACCAAAGCACTGGTATAGAGAGTGATATATCCCATTGACATAGCTAGCCCCTCTCCCAGAGATGGATTAACTAAACTGACAGGAGAGTGTTCTCCCATCATCTTATGGTGTTTTTATTAGTGACCCAGTGATACTGATGCAGTTGTCACGAGCAGCATTTTAAGTGTAGACATGCCCTAAGATTCCTGGAATCTCTATTTCCCTATTTGAACAGTTGGAGAAAAATATGATAATAATCCAGATCTGTTTACCTTGACTGAATCTTATGTTGTTTTCTCCTTGAATCCATGTTGTTTTAGCTCCAAATCTTTTCCTTCCTCATTTCTTTTCTTATTTCATACTTCATTTTTCCATTGTCCCACTACAGACAAATTAAAACTTGTAAGGAGTCATTTCCATACTCACATGATTACTAACTTTTTAGATATATTTCCTATTGTACTTCATCACCTACTGGCAGGGTCGTACATTAAATTACGTAAAATGCAATCGAACAAAAATGTATGCCATGTAGTTGTAGCAATGTTGATCCCAGAATATTTCAGAGACAAGGTGGGTGAGGTAAAATTGGTGTTAGCGGGCCACTCGATTTTGAATGGTCCTTTATACTATGTGCTATTTATGCTAAGCAAGCCTTTCCTCCTTGCATTTTGCTGTAACCCTGGTTGTCCCTTTCCCAAACTTGAGGAAGACCTCTGTGTACCTCCAAACTTGTCTCACTCTCAGACAGAAGTTGGTCCAATAAAAGATATTATCTCACCCCTCTTGTCTCCCTAATCAAACAAAATATCATTTAAAATAATTAGACAAACTGATTAGATATCTACAATAGCATTAAGTGCCTATTCACTAATAACCACAATAAATATTCACAGTGAAATAACAGGTAAATACATTTTGATTGTGTATGGTATAAAGTAAATACTGTAGAAGATGATAAATACTACCTTCCATCTTAAAAAAAAAAAAGGAAAAAAGCCAAGGTTGCAGAGAACATCTGTTAGAAATTATGGTTTTTCTTACTTATTAGCACATCTGCAGTCTAGACCATTGTCTAGGAGTTTACTGACTGGAAGCAGATTCCAGATGCTCATTTACCAGTGCAGAGAAGACAAGGGGATCTGTAAAAGGGTTACTCTTGCACTCCTCCAAAAATGTACCTTGAGGTTCCCCGCAGAATCCCAAGGGTTCACTTCAGTCTCTTTGCTCTGTTTCTATAAACTGCCTTCTGGGAAGCTTTCTCTATGTTTCTTTTATAACTCTGCTCTGTGTTTAAATGCAACTCTGAGAGGTACGTTAGCAATGATGACAGATGACTAAGTAGACGAGGGTGCAAAAAAAAAAAAAAAAAAGGAACTGTGCCTATAACCACAGAATGAAGAGCTTTCTTAATCAGTGAAATGTTTGTAGTTCTACCTATATTGATTTAACTATATACCCTACTATGGTGGGTCTATCAATAATGTGGAGTAGAGCAATATGATACTATGCACCACAATGATTTTTGTCTTTCATACAAACTGCATCCCCAAATGCTCTACAGGATTAAAGAATGCTGGCACAAAGTGACAATTAAAAGTTATAGCAGAGAAAGTGAGAAATTAAGAGGCAAAGGAAAAACATATTTGGAGAACTGATTAATAGGGAATGCAATTCTGTCCTTATCAATTAAAGGTTTCTGTAAAGGAGTAAAAAGGAGCCTAGTTTTAGGGTCAGCCTGCATTTAAAACAAGTACAGGCATAGCTATGTTGCAAGACCACCTCTGTATAGATGCAGCTACATTAACAGCAGAATACTTCTGTTGCCATAGCTCATAGTACTTGTAGAGATGATTTTCCTGCATTGGCAGAAAAACGCCTTCATAGCTATGTCACATCAGCCAGGTCTACACTTAAAAATTAAATTGGCATTCTGAGGCATGAAAAATTCACACCTCTCAGGCCACCTTTCCCCAGTGTAAATGTGCATAGGTTGATAACAGAATCCTTCCATTGAACTAACAGAGAATACCTGCAGTGACAAAATGCTAATGTGTCAACTTACTTTGCTTGAAATTTTCAGAGGAGTAGCCGAGTTAGTCTGTAACAGGAAAAACTTAATAAACAACAAATAGTCTAGTAGCACCTTAAAGACTAATAAAACACGTAGATGGTATCATGAGCTTTCGTGGGCACAACTCACTTCTTCAAATGAAGATTTAAAATAGTGTTCTCCTAGTTCAACAGCTGCCTGAAGATTAGTATGAACTTGTATTTATTTATGGGAATTTTTTACTGAATGCAATTATAAATTCATTATAATTATTTATTAAATATACAGTTTGTTTCTTTTGTTATCATGGTTTGTTTGGTTGGGTTTTTTTTTCACTAAGTAGCTGAAGTCATGACATTGCTGTTCCTTTCTCTTGTGTGTGATGTTTTCCCTGGTTATTCATTTATATTTTATTAAAATCTCATTTTCTCAATCCTTGATACTTGCGTGATTTTTCCTTTACCATATGAGTATTTAACCTGTCTGTAGCTGTTCTCAGGAGCACCTGTAGCCTGCTGCACAAGGGAAGCATTTCCTACTGTGCTCACCTTAAGAAGGAGGTCAGATGCTATATTTGCCAGAAGTCCAAATGTTTGCATTATGCTAGTTCAGTGAATAAGAAACAATCTGGGTCAGAGTTTGTATTAAGCAAACCTCTGTAGTACTTTCCTTTGTGATTATCTTAAACATGCCAGAGGATGGACCAACATCAGCATCTTCCCAAATTGATTATGGACAATCATTGGACAATTCTGACCCTGAGTTAATCATCTAATACCTGGAGTATCAACTTCAATGGACTTGTAACATTACCTTTGAAGCTGTATATATTTTTTCTGGTCACAATATTATCCAGGTGATTTTTTTAAAGCCAAAGGCAGCATATAATGTCCTGACCTTCTGTATTAGTGAATTCAGCTCACTGACTATAAACAGTATGAAGAAGTATTTTGTTTTATATTAAAATTACTAACCATTATTTTCAAGTGACCCCTTGCTCATGAGAGCAAAGGTAAGGAGTACACTGGAAAATTACTTGGCTAACAACAGGAAATGAATCCATGAATTTATGAACTCTGAATTGAAAAGACCAGATACCTTGTTATGCTCTTTTATGAGGTACTTTGTAAAAAAAAAAACCAACCCCCCTGATTTTTAATTTTAAAGACCTCAAGTAAGTGCTTATATATCTTTTATGGTATTTTTAATATACCTGTCCCCGCGGTTTAGGTAATTATATAAAGCTGTTGGAATGTTTATATTTTTAAAACTTTGCCTCAGTTTTTCCATCTGCATATTACCTACCATACAATATAGTTTAGAGGATTAATTAGTATCTGAACAGAGAGGTTAGGTGACTTCTCCTAGGCCAGTTACTAACAGCTGAGATTAGAACACAGGGAACTTCTGGCTTCTGTTATTTTATTATTCATATTCAGGGCTGGACATGGAAGGTGGGGAACTCAGCTCTGGGTTCCTTGGAAGGGATGTGGCCTTAGGCAGAAGGAGGGGGACGGTGCGAGGGTAGGGGCAGTCAGCTCTCAGCACCATCCAGATTGCACCACACAGAGCTCTGGCAGCAATTTAAAGTGCTCACAGCAGCAGCTCCCCTCCACCTTTTTAAAATGCTGGATCCTAGGGCAACTGCCCCATTTGCCCCCACCCACCGCAGACCTGTTTGTATTTGGTGCATGGTGTATGGAGTATTAGGTGTATGGTGTATTGAAAACTGTATTAAAATAAGATGCTGTCATTTTAATTGGTAAGGGTTTACTGGTCCTACTTGCAGGCTAGTGGGCACTATAGATGAGTATGTGATGTGTGTCTTTCTCACTAGAGAGTCTGCAGAGAGTCCGCTCTAAGTGGGGTGGGGCGCCTTATGCCTTTCTGTTTAAGAGGATCACCAGTTTTGTGTGTGTATTTTTGAGTGCTTGTGTGTACTGCTTAGAATTCTGAGCAATAAAGTAGTGTTATGTTGCAGTCTTCCAGCAGCAGTATTTTGTTTTTATATGACATATATATATCATGGCAAATACTATTATGTTCAGCACCAATCCAGACCCCGACTGAGATTCAAGTCCAATTTTGACACACACACCTATAGTAGGAGGCAGTCCCTGCCCCAAAGAGCTTACAATTAACAGTTGAAATATGTTCTGTTTTATTTATATCCATAATGCATTTAGACATGTCTGTTTTTACAACTGTTGCTGCACACAGCACCTCTGTTTTCCATGGGCTCTAATGAAATCAAAAGACTCGGGACATCTCAAATTTGATCCATGGAAATACATCTCTCTCTCCAGGCAGAGCCCCACTCAAGGTAAGAGGGTGTAATAAGTGATAGAAATGTAGCCGTGTTAGTCTGGGGTAGCTGAAGCAAAATGCAGGACAATGTAGCACTTTAAAGACTAACAAGATGGTTTATTAGATGATGAGCTTTCGTGGGCCAGACGCTCATCATCTAATAAACCATCTTGTTAGGGTGTAATAAGGCAGCTCTAGCTGGAGTTCTAGCCCCAAGTCCTACCACAGAATAGTCCTCCTGCCTACAACTCAGCAGCAGCCTGGCCAGTTCCAATGGGCTCACTGTGAGATTTGCAGTACGTGCTCTTTGTCATAATGTCCCAAGCAGGGGATTGCATGGGAGTCTCGGCCCGCACCTCCCCCAGAGGCCGGCAGGGGGCGCGGAGCCGTCCTCCTCCTGCCCCGCGAGTGGCTCCGCCCTGCTCTCGCGGCGCTCAGCGCTCACGCGCGCTTCTTCCCGGAAGCGGCGGTTTGGGCGGCGCGCGGGAGCTCGGCAGGCTGGGTAAGGCCAACCGCCGGCCGGGCCGGGACTGGCTCTGGGGGGGCCGCGCGCCCGGCGGTGTTTGCCCGGGGCCGAGCCTTCCCCCCAGAGCGGGGCCGGGGTGGCTGTGGGGGGCGCCAGGGGAGCGGGGTTCGGTTCCTGGCCCCGCCGCAGCCGCCCTGCCCGCCGGTCCCGATCCGGAGCGGCGGGGCGTGTGGACGCTCTCGATCCGGATCCGCTGTCGAGCAGAGGCGCCGGTGTTCTGGCCTGGGCGTCGCAAGCGGGACGCGCTCCCTGCCGTGGCCGGGCCGGCGTCCGCGGGTCTGAGCTTCCCTCTGCGAAGGGGGTGGTGCCCGCCGGTCGGGCCGAGGCTGCCGTTGGCGTCGCCCTGCGGAGCCTGCCCCTTCCCCTCGCAGCGGCTCCGCAGAGAAGCGAACCGGCCCCCTCCCCGCTGACTGGCGCGCTCCTTCTCTGCAGATGTGGTGGGAGCGGTTCCTGCAGCGCTGCAGAGCCGGCCGCCGCCTCCTCCCCCTCAGCCGCAGCGGGGCCCAGAGCCGGGGGCGGCGCTTGGTCACCATGAAGCTGGAGTCTCCCGATTTCCAGTCTCTCTTCACCCCAGGGCTGAAGAGTGTGGCAGGTGAGCGCCCCTCCCCGCGCCATCCCGGGCGGTGACTCCTGCTCCAGTCCCCCCCTGGCAGCGGAATTCAGACCCAACACTGTTGCTCAGTAGCGAGGAGCGCTGTCAGCGCGGATCGGAAGTTGGGGGAAGGGGGGTCCATGCTGCCACCCAATAGATGAGCCTAATGCAAAGGGAAATTTATCTCAGCCTTGTGTTGGCATATCATGCTTTGAGTAATCGCTGTGTGTGGGCACAAGGGTATTTCTCACCAGTGGAAGTACATATCCATCAGAGTGCTCTCTCTGAGTTGTCTAGGCCTGGATGTAGAGAGGTGTGTACTGCATGCTGTATGCTTTCATTTAACTGTAAAAATGACTGTGTGAATTGTTCCGTATTCATTCCATAAACTCTTATTCCGTCACAAATGAGCTCAGAAAATGTAAGGTGGAATCACACCACGCAACGTGCAGCTATTGTTCTGTATCAGGTTGCCTTGCAGAAGCACAAGACTGTGAGTACCAACCTCAGGGCACAGTGTCAGAAATCAATGCGTAAAGTCCCAAAATTGTTTGTAGGATCTAGTCTTAGATTTTACCGACAGAATTCAGAACATGAGAAGTAATTTTTTATTTACTGTATTCATCACTGTTAAAGCCTTAACTGGTGAATTGTGTCCAGTTCAGGGCACCACACTTGCCGAAGGAAGTAGACATATTGGAGAAATTCCAGAACAGAGCAACTAAAATGATTAAATGTGATCTGTGAGGAATGATTGAAAAACGTTAGTGCATTTAGTTTGGAGAAGAGAAGACTGAAAGGAAAGATGGCATAACTGTATACACAATTTAAGACTGGCATTATAAAGAGGAGAGTGATAAATTGTTCTCCTTAACCCAGGAGGACATGGCAAGAAATAATCATTTAAATTGCAGTAAGGGAGATTTAGATTAGACATCTAGGAAAAACTTTCCAATTGTCCAGGTAGTTATGCACTGGAACAAATGACCTAGGGTGGCTGTGGGATCTGTCATCAATGGTTAATTTAAACCCTGTTCGGAATGGTCTCTAGATAATACATAGTTCTGTCTCAGTACGAGGGACTGGACTAGATGATCTCCCTTCCAGTCGTAATTTACTGTGATTCACATATATATATATATATAAATATATATATATATATATATATATATATATATATATATGTGTTTGTATGTATGTATGTATGTACGTATTTTTTTCCCCTCATCTGCACAAACCCTGGGCTGTCACAGTCAAGCTGGGTTCTTTTATTTTGATCATTGCCATCTTCCAAATTGCTCCTTGGCAGCCCCTTTGTCTTCAGATTATAGGCAATATCTTTGCTAAATTATCCAAAATTGATAATCTGTAGATTATGGGGGCTGTATGCTAGGGATATGAACTAGCTAGTCAGTCCCCTCCCCTTGATGCCTCTATAAGAAAGAGGCAGCAAAGGGGAGTAGAGGAGAGGGTCCTTTAAAGCAGCAGCACCACTGCGTGTAGCCTATGGCCAGACCCTGAGCTCCATGCAGCGCTGCTGCTTTGAAATGTCGCATGCAGCCCAGGGTCCCCAGCTGATCCAAGCTGCACGTGGAGTTTCAAAGTGGCAGCACTGTGTGGAACCCAGTCCCCAGCTGACCCCAGGCTCCACGTGGTGCTGCTGCGTTGAAATGTTGCGGGGGGCTGCTTGAGTCCCCGACTGGCCCCATGCTCCCCACAGCGCTTTCACCTTTAAAGTGTAGCAATGGCCCCAGGGTTGTTGCTACACTTCAAAGGCGGAGGCACCCTTATGACCAATCGAATAGTCGATGCAAATTGCATAGACTATTCGATTAGCCCATTAATCTAAATTTAACATCCCTGCTTCATGCATGAAGTTACCTTTGGACAGAAGGTTTCTTACTGATGGTGATTTATGAAATGGTAGGCAGTTGGGATCTAAAGTGATTTTGTCACTGAAGATGGCCGAAAACTAAGAGCGTAAGAACGGCCGTAATTTTGTACCTAAATTATTATGTACGCCTGTTTCTTCTTTTACATGAAGTGGTCTAAAAAACCCACTGTTTTGCTTTAGCACAACATTTCCCAAACTATGGGCCGTGGCCCGGTACCGGGCCACGGGAAAAAAATACCGGGCCTCGGCATGGCTGCCAGGGTGTTCTGGGCTCCCGGACTGTCCGTGCAGCGCTGGGTTCCCCAAGCCCTCAGCCGGGCTGGGCGGATGCAGCCGTATGTTTCAGACTCCTGGCAGAGGCATAGTGAGGGTTACCAGGTGAGCTCTTATTGCTGGCTGTGGAGGGGGGTGGAGAGGTTGGATATGGGCCACAGGGAAGCAGGGTCGGGGCAGTGGAGGTGCCCAGGGGAGATAGGGAGGGGAACCGGGTGGCGGAAGCAGGGCTGGCCAGGGGAGATCGCGGGGGTGGGAACCGGCGGGCGGGGACAGTGAAACTGGCTGAGGGAGATCGCGGGGCAGGGCTGGCCGGGGAAGATCGCGGGGCGGGAACTGGCTGGCAGAAGCAGGGCTGGCCGGGGGGCGGGAGTGGTGGGGCTGGCCAGGGGAGATCGTGCGTGCGGGGAGAACCAGCTGGCAGAGGCAGGGCTGGCCGGGGGGGTGGGAGCGGTGGGGCTGGCCTGGGGAGATCGCGGGAGTGGGAACCTGCTTGCGGGGGCAGTGAGGCTGGCTAGGGGATACCGCGGGGCTGGCTGGGGAACTGGCTGGCAGAAGCAGGGCTGGCCGGAAGGGGGTGGGGGGACGACAGTGGGCTGGCCAGGGGAAATCGCGGAGGGTGGGGCAGGGGGGACCGGCTGGCAGAAGCAGGGCTGGCTGGGGGGGGCAGGAGCAGTGGGGCTGAACCAGGGGAGATCGCAGGTGCGGGGGGAGCCAGCTCGTGGGGGCAGCAGGACTTGCCAGGAGAGATCGGGAGAGAATCGGCTGGCGGGGACAGCCGGGGGGGGGGGGGGGGGGGGCGTGTAAGAATCAGCCAGCGGTGAGCAGGACAGTTCAGGGCGCACGTACAGCCTAAATTAAAAATTTAAAAGCAGTGCCTTTTAAATATCCCCACTGCTGACAGTGAGGTTTAAAGGCACTATAATGTGTCAGAATGGAGAGAACCTGGTGCATTCACCATCTGGAATGAGAATATGGATAAAAAATTCCAAAGATGTTGTCAGCTTTCTGTAAATAAATGAGCCTCTTTTCAATACATGATGTAGTGGTGCAGGATTTTATTGGATTACAGTCCATTTTTCCAATCCATATTCTCTTAACTTGCTGGTAAGAATATTGTGGGTGGCCATATCAAAAGCTTTGCTAAAGCTGGCTCTGGGGGCTTTGGGAGGACCAAAACCACCATATTTGCATATTTGTAATTTGCTTAATGAATATACAAATATGCAAATGAATGTTACTGGTCCTCCGAAAGCTCGTGAATCGATTTACTGGTCCCCATGTCAAAAAGTTTGGGAACCCCTGCTTTAGCAAGTTGTGACATTTTAATACATTTTTAATACATGTTTATATATAATACACTGTTAGTGCTCTCTTATTTTTAGTTTAAAACAAATCTTACTTCTTGAGTCTGAGTTTTTCTTTTAAGCTTGGGTTGGAATAACTGAATTTGATACATTGAACTAGAGTATTGCATTTGATCTTGAATTAATATGTAGCAAATTTCGATGTTATTGCATCAGTAAATTTCTAAAGAAGAAAATTTTAGAGGTTGTGAAAACTGCACAGTAATAATATTTGGTAAATTATAATGTCACTTGAAGAAGTGTGATAGTAGTGTACTGACCATACCTCTCAACTTTGAAGGGAGTCTTTTTGAAAACCTATTGTAATATATAATATATATATATATAATTCTAGTAAAATTAACTTACTGCCTGAGAGAAGATACCTATTTGGTTTTTAACACAAGAATCTTGCAGATGTTCTGAAATAAAAGTACTGCAAGGCTTGCAGGAGCCACTTTTGGTAATTAAATGAGGAAGTTGCCCCTTTTCGGTAAAATAATAAGACAACAGAGAGATGTACTTTGGAATTTATACTAATGATTGTCACATTTGCCACTGGTTTAAAAAAGAATATATAGCAAAGAAGATAGTGCAGCTCATAATTTGTCAAGAAGTGGCTGAAGGCAGCAAACTAACTCTGACTAGTTATTTTAGTTCTTTAAGGCAATAGGGGCATTTCTTCATCTTCTGTGGAACAGTTCACACAGCTTTGGCTCTTTTGGGTAATGTTGTTTGTAAATTTGGCTCCTGAATCAGCGAGGGCTGAGTATCATTACTTTATACTGTTGTTCACGTGTTTTAAATTCACACAGACCCAATGGTAGATGTGTGTTTTTTCAGGCACTTGCACAGTTCTTCTTCTTTACGTTTCCAGTGGTGTTATTCAGGCTTGATAGCAAGTATAACCATATCCAAATTACAGTACCCTAAATACAGGTTGGACCTCCCTGGTTTGGCACGCTCAGGACCTGACTAGTCCTGAATGAAGGAGTTTGCTGAACCAGGACAGGTCAATTCCATCCCTCTACTGACAGGACTTTGGGCTCTCCTGGGATCTTTCAGTAGACCTAGTGCAGCTCCCTTGTCCCCGGGCCACCAGCTCTGCTAGCCATTCCATGCCACCGCAGCTCTGCTCGCCCCAGGGCTACCATGGCTTCAGTGTCCAGGGACCGGTGGGACTCTGCTGTCCCAGAGCCGCCACAGCTCTGCAGCCCCACGGTCACTGGGACAGCCGCAGCTCTCAGGCACCTACACTGCCACAGCTCCAAGATGCTGGGGCTGCTGCGGCTCTGGGGCCACCGGGGCTGCTGCGGCTCTGAGGCCACCAGGGATCCGCTCCTTGGTACTGCTGGGCTCTGGGACCACTAGGGTTCCGCTCCTTGGGGCTGCTGGGCTCTGTTATCCTAGGGTCACCGCAGCTTCTGTTTGTGCCAACCCTGTGGCCACTCAACCTGCTGGTCCAGGGGCTCTCTGGTTCAGCAACATCCATGGTCCTCCTGGACCAGGCATGTTGCTGAACCAGAGAGTTCTGGACAAGAGAGGTTCAACCTGTATTTATTTGCTGAATGCACAGGGTCTATATTGTCTCTGTTTGTATTTTATGCCCCAAAAAAGCCTCTGTTAACATGGTCTACTTGGCTAGATTTTCAAATGTGTATATGCCATATCATAAATTCAAACATGAATTTACTTAACTGATCACCTTTACGTGTGAGCCAAATCTACAGCTGGTTTAAGATGGATATTACATTTTTAAAAGAAAACAATTTTTACCCTGATTTTTTTTCCCCCTGCCAGAGTTATTTGAAAAGGAAAAGTATGAATTAAGAATAGCTGGAGGTGCTGTCAGAGATTTATTAAGTGGAATGAAACCACAAGATGTGGACTTTGCCACCACTGCTACACCTACTCAGATGAAGGAAATGTTCCAGTCTGCTGGTATTCGTATGATCAATAACAGAGGAGAAAAACATGGAACAATTACTGCCCGGGTAATCACAAACTTTGTTTATGAATTATGTTGGCTCTTAGTAGTAAGGAAAGATCTGTTAGTTGTCCCTCCCTGTATAAAAGCAGGATATATTGCACCCAGTACAGGACTTATCCAATAGTAAACTGCTACTATGTTTGATCTTACCCAAAGAACGCATTGCAATTATTTCTTCCAAGATTTGACTTGGTTTTGTGAACAAAAGTATAGTACCCCAAGTAGCATCAGACAGTTAAAAATGAAACCTCAGCTGGTTTAAAGGCAATGAACATTTTCTAATTTTTCTGTTCATCAAATTCATTATATATCTGTTTATATGCTGGATATGCACAAAGAAACATTTAACTCTTGTACATCCTTTTCGCTATTGTGTTTGAAGATAAAACAAAGTATTGTGTGAATTACAGCTCCATGAACAGAACTTTGAAATTACCACACTTAGAATTGATGTAGTCACTGATGGACGACATGCAGAGGTGGAATTCACAACTGACTGGGAACAAGATGCTGAAAGAAGAGATCTTACAATCAATTCTATGTTTTTAGGTACATGATTCCAAAAATAAAATACAGTTTCTGTCTTAATGCAAAGATTATGTTTTATCTAGCCTTCAACCAAAGCCACAATCAACCTCCACTTATTCCTATGTAATTCCCCTATCTAAACTGGAAGTTGCTCACATAGGGGAGATCTGACAAATCAGAAGACATCTTAGCCTTCATGTCTTCTGTCTCAAACATTTTCTTCATCTACCTAGTAATAGAGTATCTTGTTAAAACTAAGTGTATAACACTTTTTCTGTACTAGGTTTGGATGGCACGCTTTTTGATTATTTCAAAGGTTATGAAGATTTGAAAAACAAGAGAGTCAGATTTGTTGGACACGCAAACCAGAGAATACAAGAGGATTATTTACGAATACTGAGATATTTCAGGTAGTATCATTTTGCTTTTCTAAATAAAGAAATGATTAACATTATTTTCAACAAAATCTTCACAAGGACACTACATTCCACAGCTAGTTGCAAAAATAGAAACTTAGTGCATCATGAAAAACACACAATCCAAGCTCATATAGTGCCTTGTTCTCGGTAAGGTGCTGAAAATCAAGAACTAAATGTGATTTTCGTAATCATTGTCCCTCTTCAGAGAAAAACAGGAAAATAGGCCTTGCCACATTAAGGTTTTCTATAGCCTCATGTCCCAGTTGTTAACAAAAATGTAGATGGAGAAACATGACTAGGTTACATTTTAGGGATGTAAGCAACTGGTCTACTATCCAATAAGCAAAAGCTTATTGGATAGTCAAGTAGTCCCTCAAGTAGTTGCTCCCCCTTTGCTGCCTCTATTCGAGGCAAGAAGAGCAGGAGCTAGTGCTAGGGGGAGTTGGCTTAAAAGCTGTCTCCCCGCTCCACCCCTCCAGCACAGTTTCCGCAGAGGGCAGGGGAGGCAGTGGGGGTAGTAGGTATTGGGCGCAGGCTGGGAATCAGCTGCACCTCTGCTTTTTAAACCTATTAAGAGCCTACATTTTAAGACTGGTATACAGCAGGGGGACCCGGCGCTAGCCGGAAATCAGCTGGCCTGGCTTGTGCTGGTTCCCTCCCGCTGTGCTTGAGCCTTTTCTGGTTCTTAATACATTTAAAAGGCAGAGCTACAGCAGGGTTAGCTCCTGGGGTCAGGAGCTAACCCCGCTGTGGCTCCCCTGCTTATCAACCAATTAATGGAAAATCCATTTACTAGTCAATTAGTTGATTCAATGAAATTTAGTATCCATATCACATTTAGAAATATGAAATTAATTGATAACATGAAACTCAATTTACTTGTTACTCTGTGCTCTCTCAATGGACCTAATGTTACCATGCCTAGAAATTTTCAGCAATAAATTTGATTTTCTTTTGTGAATGCCACTGATTTGGTAGCAGATGTGCAGAGTACACTGCAGTAGCTGGGAAAGTTAGTGGCTGTGATAGGTGTGTGATTCTTCTATTGAGGAATGGGAAGTTTTAGCATTTGTTTCAGGAGAAGTAAGAGTGGAATTGTTTATGAATGACATGTTGTCTGAGAACATGCATGGAAAAAGGTATTAAGAAGACAAAATTGGATAATCCTTAGAAATTTCTTGGCTTACTGTGGTAATAGGTCATAGCAGTTGAGGGCTAGATTTTTAAATGTATGTAGCCATCTAAAGATACAAGTAGGCACCTACTGGAATTTTCAAAAGTGCATAAACAGATTAGGTGTCTGACTCATCTTACGCATCTAGTCTGCTTAGGTGCTTTTGAAAATCAGGTCCTAAGACTAGTTCTATCCGAAGTTCTGCACCAACTTTCTGAGAGACCTTTTGCAACTGCGCCACCATTTCATCTGTAGTATGATGGTTCCTTTGAAAATGCAATGTACTTTGATATAAATGGATATAAAGCACTATAGAAGTTCTAATTATGTAAGTTTAGTTGCACTTTAATACTCTGTGAATACTTTGAGATTAGGACAGTTTAAATATTGCCTAAGGTAATTCTTTGAGAAGTAATAAACAGGAGAATCATCAATTGTAATAAGATTTAGAATTTTTATTTTGTAGGTTTTATGGAAGAGTAGCAGAAAAGCCTGGTGACCATGAATCTAATACTCTGGAAGCAATTAAGAAAAATGCCAAAGGTTTGGCTGGAATATCAGGAGAGAGAATTTGGGTGGAACTGAAAAAAATTCTTGTTGGAAACCACGTAAATCATTTGGTTCGACTTATGTATGAGCTTGATGTTGCTCATTATATAGGTAAAGTACAATGGGTGTTGCATAAGAATAACTGCAGAACAGCATATTAAGATGGTACTAGTCTCCATAGTTATATGTGTTTGTGCAGTACCTGATTAGACCATTTCTTCTGGTGATTTGATAGTTCCTTTTGTAACAGTATTTCATGATGCTTTTTGTGTGTCCCCCTTCAGGATTACCTGTTAATGGGAATTTAGAGGAATTTGACAGAGTCAGTAAAAATGTTCAGAATCTGTTTCCAAAACCAATGACCGTTCTAACATCACTGTTCAAGGTGCAGGATGATGTCATAAAACTCGATTTGAGGCTGAAAATCTCAAAAGAAGAGAAGAACCTTGGCCTTTTTATAATGAAGCATAGAAGAGACTTAATCAAAGCTACAGATAGTCCAGAACCACTTAAACCATATCAAGAATTCATTATAGATGTAAGTGTGTTTCACGTAGCTATTTTATTTCTTTTATTAAACTCAAAGGTCTCATTTAAGACAGACAAAAAAAGATGCATTGGATTGTGCTGCCTAGGACCTTCAACAGGGAGTTGGGACTCGGGGGTTCTAGTCCCAGTCATGTCCTTGATCTGGTTTGTGATTTTGAATTAGTTACTTCTCTCCACACCAGTGTTTCCTTACCTACAATATAGGGATCATAATACTTTCCTTACTTTTAAAAAGTACTTTGAGATTTATGGATGAAAAATGCTATACAGCAGGGGTTCTCAAACTTTGTGATACCGCGACCCTGCTCTAAGTTGCTTGTGACCCCCCTCTGTGTTGCTGCAACCCCCTTCTAAGTTGCTCACAACCACCCTCAAAGGCTCATGACCCCCTGCAGGTCGGGACCCACAGTTTGAGAAATGTGGCTATACAGCGTTAATTATAGTTTACTCCTGAGGAAACTCTGTGCTAAAAAAATTAAAATTCTGTTAGGGATATTTGTGTGTATTTGTTTACACAATTAACTGAAGTCTAGGCATATTGGTTAATCCTATCAGTTACATGTGCATGCACACACAACGCACCCCTTGCTGCTTTTGATAGAGATAGTGGTGGGGGGCAGGCAGGAGCAGTACTCAGAGGAGCCAGCTTAAAAACCAGCTCCCATGGAGCCACCTCCTCCCCCCCCCCTTCTGATAAGAGGCAGCAGCATGGGGGATGGGAGGGGCAAGCGGGAGCCAGTACACACAAGAAATAAGCTTTCAAACGGGCTCCCTGCACTTACTCCCGTGGAGCCACCTACCTCCTATGTGGCTGCCTCTCCCTGTGAACACTGGCTCCTGCCTGCCTCCCTGCCTGCAAATGTGTAACTGCAATGGTTACACATTATTTATTTTTATTTTTTTAATATATAATTTATTTATTTAAAATATTTTACCCTGCTTCTCTATTTAAAATATCTGAGGTGGCTAACAAAATTAGACACACACAGTTTTTAACATCCCTAAATTCTGCACACTATTATAAAAGTCTGCAAAATTCTGCATATCTTATTTATCAGAACAACCCCAATATAATTACACCAATTTCAATTATTTTGGTAATATGCTTCAAAATACCTGTCAGCAAATATGTCTAACAGTACAGCCAAAAAAAAAAAAAAGATTTGGGAAATATTTGACAAATAGATTCCTTACTAGGCAAATTAATACAGAACTTTGAGTACCGTATTTTAGCGAATATATCCCGCACCCGAATATACCCCACGGTTTTTCCGAATTGAGTAGAAAAAATCTTGTATACCCCACGCACAAGTATAACCCGCAGGGTATATGAAACTTTTCTTTCAAACTGTGCCGGAGTATATTAGCTAATTTATGGTGCCAGGGGGGAATTAGCTAGCCTAAACGCCCCGGTTCCTGCGCAGCCTCCAGCTTCCGGGCAGGGAAGTGTTCATCCCGTTCGTTCCTGCGGCTGCGCAGGAACCGGGGGATGAGCGCTCCCCCACCCCTTTCTTTGGCTGCATAGGAACCAGGGGGGATGAGCGCTCCCCCGGCTGGAGGCTGTGCAGGAACTCACCAGGTGAGAAGAAAAAATATTGTATACCCCACACCGGAGTATACCCCATGGGGGCGGGCAGGGTTTGTAAAAATGCATATAACCTATGGGTTATATGCACTAAAATACGGTAGTTCATTTATACTATAATATAGAAATGTATTTCTCATACCCCTCTGAAAAAGAGCAAAGGCTTTGAGGGAATCTGGGGTAACTGAGCAGCTGAGGGAAGAGAGAAAGAGCCTGGGAGTAAACCTGGAAGGCTGTTGGATATGGGTGGAAGAAATACGGAATCGTACAGGAGATTAAAGGTCAGAAAGGAATTGTTAGGGAGTTAATTACTATATTGTAGCATTTGTAAAGTGGAATATCAAGGTCTGATATTTTGAGGCCCTCTCAGTGTCAGAGCTACCATTCACATGGTCACCTGTATCACACTTTAATACTTAAGCCAAAATTTTCAAGTGTGATTGTTTTGTGTTAAACTTCTGAAATCTATATGTATGTATGTCCATAGAAGTAATATAATTTTTAGCAGTGCTGTGCTGTCCCAGCTCCTTAAGATAGCAGCTTTTGCATGGGGTTTATCAGCCTAACTTGAAGGCAGCCCGCTTTGAAATGTTGGACTTGATCATCTGAAACAAAAGTTCGTCAGTGCTGCACAATTCTTTTCAAATGTATCTGGCAAGTTTTTTAATTTGGTTGAGACTATCCAAGCTGATCTCTACTGGTGCATTAACACCGAAGAAAAAAGGTTGATCTCAGGGGACCCTATATCATGGAAAACGTTATGGATCAAATTCAACCATTTGAATGGTGCACAAAATTAACTGGAAGCTAGTGCAGTCTCTGAAACAAAGGTATAAGATGCTCCTTTTGAGAAATACTATTAAGTAGGCAGCCCTCCCCATTCTGTTACAGCTGAAGCTGTCACTGCAGTACTCTAGGCTCGAGATGAGCTCGAGATGGATCACTTTTAGTCAATTATATATTGAAAATATTGCCTACCCCTGTCTGGGTTTCCAGAAATTCTTCAAAGATGAGCCAAAATTAGCAGGTTGTAAAGCTAAATAATAAAAGACTGGTTAACTCGGGATGAAAAATACCACTTTCACTGTTTGTTCTGATTTATTCAACTTCTTATCTTAGTCAGTCTGGTATCTACAGTATGCATCTTGCAAGTGGCAATCTTAGTTAGCTTCCCAACATCTAATCGCCTACATAATCTGAGTCTACCAAAATGTAAATGTTATGTATGTATCAGTAGGGTACCAGTTGTGGTGTGTGTTTGTCATGTTGAATAAGAATGGATCTGAGACTAAGCTATTTTCTGGCATTTAATAGTTCTTGTGTGTTTGTGTTTTTAAGTCTAGGGAACCAGATATGAATTCCAGGATCTGTGAGCTTCTAAAATACCAAGGAGAAGAGCATCTTCTAAAAGAAATGCAACAATGGTCTGTCCCTTCTTTTCCTATCAGTGGACATGATTTAAGAAAAATGGGAATTTCTTCTGGAAAAGAAATTGGAACAGTGTTACAGCAGTTAAGGGATCAGTGGAAGAAGAGTGGTTACCAAATGGATAAAGAAGAACTCTTAAGTTGTGTAAAGGTGTAGGATTTGATGATAGTTTAGCAATGCACATAATTGTATTTACCTTGTTACAGGGAGAGTCAAAATAGTTGTAAATATAGTGCTGTTACCAGCCAGTATTGCTTTTGAGTTCTAGACATTGAGGTGTGGAACTGTTTCATGTTCAAAATTCATACTAAGCTCTGAAAGCAGGAGTTTAGCTATGTGGTAATGTGGGGCTTTATTTCTGCCAATCTGACTGAAAACCTACCTCTGATATGTTAAAATGGTAAATAGTACATACTTTGGTTTTGTATCTTCTATGTTTCTAATGGCACCCAGAGGTCACACAAGGATTCTTGTTATTCTGATTTAGCTACAAACAAGGTGAATGACTTCTGAGCTCCAGATAAAAATCTCTTTAATGCATTATTTTTGCCTGGAGGAAGTCTTGTACTTCTATAAGTAATGAGATCTAAATATTTTTTGTAGTCAAAGCTGAGTATCAGATAGAATTGCTGAAGAGAACATTTTACAAACAAATGATGTCCTGTCCTGTGAAACAACCCTGTTTTCCTAAAGTTTTTAGTTATTTTAATTCCAGAATCAACTGTAGATTAAAAAGATGTCTAGGTCAATATCATAAGAAGTATCTACTTGGGAATAAGTACTTTTTATGTGTCTTATGATTTTTTCAGTCTTGTTTCTCATTTTACAAGTGTACAAATTTATTGGAACCCCCTGCCCTCTTTCAAAAGTATATTTTAATTTTTGTGCATATAACATTGAAGTCTAGAACAGAGCCAGTGCTGCTGGTCCAGTTTTCTCCTCCCGGTGTCAGGTATGTTGTCATAGTAAAAAGAAGCACCTCTTATTCCCCTAATTGGTTAGAAGTAATGCATTTCCCTACAATCACAGTTACCCAAGAGAGCAAAAGTGTTAGGGTGTTTTTCACTTGACATACCATGTGCAAAATGAACCTGAACTTTGTACAGTAGTGATCTCTTTGATGTACTGACATTCCAATGAAATATGAGCATGGAAAATCATCTAGCATTTGAGGGGATAAAAAACTGACTGTACAAATATATTTAGTACAGTACTACTCCCACATCTCCCAAAATAACTGACTTAGGGCCTAATTCCTGTCGCCCTTACTTATGTTTTAGTTCCTTTCAGGGAATAGTTGAATTTAAATCAATGGGGTTATTTCAACAAAACAGACGACAAAACTACTCACTTTAGGTGGCAGTAAAATAGAGCAATTATACAGCATACTGTGTATCCATGTACTTTTCTGTATCTAATTATTATTGGAGGGAAGGTGGTTGGAATTCCAGTTATTTACACAGTGAAAACATGATACATTCTGTAGCTATATAGGGCCAGTGATCAGAAATTGAGCAAACCAATCCTTGTCTGCTGTTTTTGTTATTAAAAGTCTGGTTGCATTTTGTTAGTCTGATTTGCTTATCACAGCATTCTACCTGCACAATGTGTTTAATTTTTTTAAAAATTTGTTGGGGGGAGGGGGAAGAAATGTGATACAATGTAGCGCTGAAGTAGATCCTTTCCTAAGGAATTAAAACACTATATAAACCTGAATTTAATCCTTAAAGCAACCCAGTGAAGTAACAAAATTCTCTTTTCAGGATGAAACAGAGAGGGTTTGGTGTCTGTAACCTTCCTATCCTTAAAACTTCACATTTGCAGCAGATTCAAAAGCATGTTGCTTTGATTGTAGTGTGATTAAAAGCAATCACCATGTTTTAATTGCAACCTACTTAACACCTCAGATCAAATAGCCCAGTTATAGTTCTTAGTCAGTTTGGGGTCCCTGCCTCAGATGCACTGCATACTCAACATTTGCTTCACAGAATTTGGAAAAAATTTAAGATGTGAAACTGTAAAATCAATGTTCATATTTGTAAATGATTGCATAACATTTTAAATGAACTATTTTATTAAATTCTACAAAACATTAAAGCTTGCTCTTAGTAGTTCTATATTCTAATGCAGTATGAAGTTTAATTATATTAAATTCCACAATTAAGCATCAAAGCTGTTGTAGATATGGGCAAAATAACTTTGTGTATTCCCTAATCGTGGTTTGTTACACTATTGTAAGTTCTGAATATCAGCCACTTTAAAACTCAGCTTCTGGATTTTATACACAGTGATCATCCCTATTCCTAAATATTGTGGGTCTTTCTCTGAGGTGGTTGCCCACCTTATGGTGGAATGGATTATTTCTCATGGCTCTGAAGCCAGAGTAATCAAGTAAATTTAGGTCTGTTCGATGTAAGATGCCTTGCGAATACCTAGATGCTTGGCCCCCACCAACATTATGTGCCTCTCTAAGCCTGTTGTAATAACACCTCTGAGTAGCATAGAGTCCTGATCAATCCAATTAGGTCCACATACTGTTGGTGCAGACATGTTGGTTATGTTGACTGTTACTGACCTTTACAAGCCATCCTGCAATGGCCCACTGTGACAGTACAAGCCCTGCTCGTGAGGATGCATGCTAGTGACAGAAGCCAAGCGTGCATCCTCACAAGCAATTTAATAACTGCAGTGGCTGTCTGATGGTGTAAGTTAGGTTGATGTAATTTTGTATTATAGATTTCGTGTACCTGGCCCCTTTTGGTGAGAAGGCATGCTTCCTCAGGTGTTGTCCTGCATCATCAAAAGTGACTACTGATTCTGGTTTGATACACCATGTTCCTTCTAGCCTTCAAAGAGCTCCCAAGCAGCAGAGGAAGATTCCTCACAAAGAAAGCATGGAGGAAGGAAGTGCTCTTCATAGCTACTCCCACACTTGCTTCAGCCTTGTAGGACTGACTACACAATCAACTAGAAGGGATAGAGGGCAGAAAAGCTGCAAACAAGGCAATGATACTCCTCTTCTGTAGTCTTCCAGGGTCCAGCTAGATGACTGATCTGCCTGAGATGTCCATTAATGGGAGGCTTAGGGAAGGGCTAATATTTAGAATGTTACCAAAGATCTGAGGCTGAGGTAGCAACCATCATGAGAGAGAGGAGTTCTTTTCATTCAAGATTCGTAGTGTAGCACAACATGACAGATTCAGCCTTTCTTGGTGCACCTGTTGGACTATCTCAGGGCCCCAGTTGGTTGCAGGTCTATTGGTTCCTGTGCAGGGCTGGAGTAGTGCAAAGCATCCAGAGCAAATGCGTGAATCCTGTCCATCAGATCAATCTTAAGAAACCCATTGATCTCCTATGACCCTAAGGCAGCCAACTTGTCTCCATCTTCACTGTCCTGCCAACATTGCCTGAAGCATCCCTGGTTGTCTTTGCCTTACCCAGCTGCATCCAGCTCTACCTTCTTCCACTCCCCAGGGTGGCATGTCAGCTACCAGGGTGCCACTGAAGTAACTAAATGAGTCAGCCTCTGATAACGCAGGCTGGGGCTCTTGGAGGGCTGAAGTTTCAGCCACTGGAGAAATTAAAACTCCATTTCTAAAGAACTGAGACTCTCCAGCAGTCTCTGAATCATCAGTGTGAAAGTCTCCTTTGTTCACAGCTTGGGCAGCATCAAACTGCATGTGAGCGATATTGTGTAAGTGTGGGACATTCCTTAGCTTGGTGAAGGAATGCATCCTCCCAGCTGGGCCAGAACAGCTCATCTGCCACAGACTGTACTTCACCTACTACTGAAGTTGCTTAAGAGAGGTGCCTAATTTTTGTGCTCCTGCTTCTAGCCATCTGATTTGCCAGGCTTATTCCGGTAGTACTTTATCGTATCTATTCGCCTCTACGCTACTTGCCACTTCAAGCCAGTCCTATCATGGTTGGGTTTTTCTATAGCCCCTGTCACTGCAGTATTTCAGTTCATACACACACATGCACGCGGGTAGGAGAATACACAGAAGTGAACACACAGCATGTGCACATGCCAAACCATTTACCCATACAGGCCTGCACACACACAGGAGTACACCCACACCTCCCCCCAGATATACATTTGTTTGTGCACACCTACACCCAGGCCCACACACAAAGCCAAGGCCATGTGCTCTTGCTCTCTCACACACACACATCAACTCAAAAGGCTTTGTTTTACCTCTGCCTATGCAAAAGAATAGTGCAATTGGATGCGCACCCTTCCTACCTAGCAGGCTCTCCCACTGGCAGTGAGCCAGATCCTTTCCCCAAAGGAACCTGAGGTTAACTAGGGTGGCCCGAGCATTATCTGTGGCTGCATAGCCACATGCCAGTGTGGCCCTGCACATTCTCCTATGGTGGAGGAAGCATCATGTCTTCCACATGCAGCTTTTCATGCTTCACCTCTGCCTGGCAAATTATGGGTGCCTATTGCCAGGGATTTCCCTAGCTGTACGAGGTTTACTTACACAAGTGGCAATTCCAGCCCTTCATCTGGTCTTCATCTGCCCTCTGCTATTAGCTTCCTTCTTTGATCCCAGTCCGGCAAGTAGATCTGCCAGCCCCACTCGCATCCTCTCCTCTCCCATTGCACCTGTGTACTGCCCTAGAACCTCTGTGCTGGCTTAGAGGGGCACATTAGCAATTCTGCCTGCAGGACCAAAGCCTTAGTTTGCCAGCGTCCAGCTCTGATGACCTTCAAGACATACTGCAATAAACACCCTACTTTCCACAGAGTGGGAGAGGCCAGCTGGCCTGAGCAAAGCATAGAGTGATGGGCTCCGTCCCTCTGGGTACCAAAAGTTTATTCTATGCCATGCATGTCCCCCCAAGAATAAGGGATTGGCACACTGTAAAATCAAAATAAAGCACTCATGTCTTATTGGCTTTTAATTAAAGCGACATTCTCAACAAGATGCTTCAATAATATTTCATATAATTGCTCTTACTCATGGGTAAGAGGTTTGCAGAGGCTAAGTGTCGCCAAAATTAAAATGGCTGACTATGCAGAAGGCCGCTGCTGGATGTGGGTGTACGTGCTTTGGAGGCATGCCTAGCTTGCCTGCCTTTGCATCCAGGGAGCAGAAGTGTCAGAAGCTCTCCAGAAGTGGGGGGCACTGTTCCATTGTGTTGCCATCCTCACTCACCTCTTGCTGCTTGCTCCTCTTCACTCCCTTCCCCTGATTCCCACCGCTCACTATTAAGGCAGGGCCTGGGATTTAGCTATGGAGAGTGCAGGGGGATCTGGCTGGGCTCACCGCTCTCCCTCTCCCCCTCCCCTGCCATCATACTTGGCCTGTGCTGCCGTCTCTGGCCCCAGGCTTCAGCCACATGGTGGCAGGTTTCATCTCCTGGATGCAGGGCCTCAGACTGAGCACGCTCACTCACTCCTGCTGCCCTGCTACCATCTCTAGCCTCAGGTGGGCATCATTCCCCAGTGACAGGGATTTGGGCCTGGGCCCCGGGCTCTAGCTGTGGGGCTTTGGGTGCCAACCCCTAAGCCATGTGGTGCTGGAAGCCAGCCCCACTCTCATCCTCTCCTCTCCCAGGCTATGTCTACACTGGCGAGACCTTGCGCTAAAGTAGTGGCGCAAGCGAGCATCTACACTGGCATGTGCTTTTGCGCAAAAGCATCCTTGCCAGTGTTAGACACTCTCTTGCGCAAGAAAGCTCCGATGGCCATTTTAACCATAGGGCTTTCTTGCTCAAGAAATTCATGTTGCCAGGTTACACTGGCCTCTTGTGCAAGAACAGTTGCGCAAAAGGGCTTATTCCTGACGGGCGCGTCAGCGTTCTGGTGCCAGAAGCCCTGAGTTGATGCATTAGAATGTCAGCTTACTTGCGCAAGAACATGTGGCCAGTGTAGACAGGCAGCAAGTTTTTGCACAAGATTGTGCCAGTGTAGACACACCCCCGTTGTTTTTGGCCCCCAGTGCTGCCTGCTTTGGTTGGTGCTAGTTTAAGAAAAGTCATCGTCAAGGTGCAATAGTTTATCATCATGTAGATAATTATCACTATTGCTCAAGATTTATCTGAAATGCATAGTGCACCTAGTAATCAAGAGAACTAGTGTCTCCAGGGGAAAAAGATAAGAAAGAGCGCAGTTCATTACATAGCGAAGAACAGTTTTAAAAAATGAATTAGTATTCTACACACCATACTGGTACTGCTGCACAGGACTTGAAGCTGTGTGTTTCGGAAATGTGAACTAGCTTCTATATAAAAGTAAGCCATAATGCGGGAAGTCTTACAAGGTGTCAGAGTAAAAATAAGGAAATTGAACTGTAACTGGATTTAATGTTTTTCAGTTGACCTGGTTGGCTCTAGAATGGCAAAACAGAACTAACAACAGCTGGGAACTGTCAGTGCTGGAGTTTGAGGCACCGGGAATGCTAATTAATAAAGGGTGGTGTGAGGGTCACAAATCCTTTTTGGAGTTGACTAATCGACACAACCTTCATTCAGAACTGTTACACACTGAAGATCAGACCTGCTGGCACCTAAATGGAGTAGGCAGCTATGGTTTCGATCATTTTTTACAATAATTCCCAATTATTTCATCCTCCCACCCTGCTCACCCCATGCAACTGCAGCTCATTAACAAAAGCAGAATGAACAGATTAGAGGGTGGTGAGAAGGAAATTATACCTGCTAATTTGAAAACCTTTCATTAAGCACTGACATTTAGTTGAAAAGTGAGGAGCCAGTACTGTAATATTACTTACTACCCCAAAACAGCATTAACGCGAAGATGCCTAATACCCATCTAGCACCACAAATGTGCCTATTCTTAGTGCCCTGGATACACGGGAAATACAGAGTGAAGATACACATTGCCATGATGCCGCTTCTCACCAGTCCAACCTGTGAGGCTCAACCAGGCCTACTGAGAGCGGAGGGGGGAGCAAAAGGGGGCAGGCTCCCCAGCATTGCTACTGCAGATGCGGTAACAGCCTGAACCCTAGGCCCTTTAAATCACTGCCGGAGCCACACACTCCATGCAGCTCTGAGGGCTGGGGGAGCAACCTGCTCTGGGCAGCACGGCGGGCTGGTTGCTTCTGTTCCACCCCTTGTGCCCAAGACCCCACCCCTTCCAAGACCATGGACACACTCCCTGCTCCCCCTCCCCCCGCCCCTTGCCCAAGAGCCGGCTGTTGGCGTCAATGGGCTCAACATTTCTACCCACTGTCCAACAGAGCCTGAGAGGGCTCTGGTTGACCAGTTGGCTGAACCCAGTTGAAGCACTTAGGCTGCCTCACTGTTATGGCATCCACACCCAGCTACTGAAATGAGGCTACTCATTTCAGTGCCTGCCCTGCTGGTGACTACGTTGGTATGGCACACGACAGACATGGCCGCTGTCTTGCTCTAGCATCTCTCTTCCACTTGAGTTACCATTTGTCAGTAGCTCATCACATGGCTAGAAGAATCCACTCTCTGCACCTTTTGTCAGCATCCCAATCAAATCTGGAAGCCAGTCAGAAATAATCCCAGACCACATATAGCAGTGACATTTACTGCTGGGCCATGATGGCTGCAGGAAGGATGGTAAAACTGGTCCCGTTTAAATGAGAATTGGCCCTATTGATGGGCCTGAGATGTATAGGACTGGAAGGGGACTGCAGTTCCCTGCATAGGGATGATATAGGCAATAGTTAGTCTTGCTAACGGGTGTTTGTCTAATCTGCTCTTATAAAGCTCCAGAGATGGAGATTTCACAACCCCCTAGGCAATTTATTCAAGTGCTTAACCACCTTGACAGTTAGGAAGCTTTTCCTAAGGTCCAACCTAAACCCCCCTTGCAGCAATTTAAGACCATTGCTTCTAGTCCTATCCTCAGAGGTAAAGGACATTTTTTTCTCCTTCCTCCTTTTAACACCCCTTTATGTAATTGGAACCGGTTATCACAGCCCTTCTCAATCTTCGCTTTTCCAGACTAAACAAATCCACCAGCTTTTCAATTTTGCCTTTTTGTTGCTCTTTTCTGGCCTTTCTCCAACATGACCACATCTTTCCTGCAATGTGGTATCCAGAACTTGCAACACTGGTTGCCAGATTGATGACTCCCATTGAGGCCTAATCAGTGCAGAATAGAACATGGCTCTTCCTGCCTCACCCTCCGTCACCCTCCCCCCGAACCAGGCCTGGCTGGCCCTATGCCTTCAGGACAATGCCTGGCGCTTGGCCGCTCACTAACTCACTGCCCGGGCTGGAAGCGGCCCAGCCACATGGTGCAGCCAACTGCAGTGTGCCCCCTTGGGCCCCGCAAACTCTTTGGCCTAGAGCACAGTTCTCACTTCAGCCTACCCCAGTAACCCTCTGACCCCAGGCGCACAGCTCTCCCTTCAACATCCTGCCACTCATCTGTCAACAATAGACTACAGACTTTTGTCAACAGAGGCTTTATTGACAGATACTGTTGCCAAAGCTTCTGTCGACAAAGAGCGTCTAGATTACATCCAGTTCTGTCGACAAAGCAAGCTGCCTGTCGACACGAGAGTGTAGACGCAAAGGACAGTTTAGATGCAATAACGCCTTTTGTCGACAAAAGGTGTTATTCCTCATAGAACGAGGTTTACAACCGTTGACAAAACTGCCGCGTTCTGTCAATGTTATGTCGACAGAACTCAGTGGTAGTGTAGAGCAGTTATAGTTAAGCCTATGAAATGAGGCTTACGGGATCTGCCAATGAAGGGTTCTGGGGTCGGCAGATCCGTCTAGACTGCCGCGCTGTGCCAACAAACAGCTGATCAGCACAGCGTGGCAGCCATTTTGATTTAAATGAAGAAGCGATTATTTAAATTGCCGCTTCATTTCCCTTTGTCGAGTAAACTAATCTACATGGCTCCATCAACGGAGCCATGTAGTTTAGATGTACCCTAAATGTAGACTGTGCTACAAGATCTCCTTTTTGCTGACGACTGCACCCTGAATGCTGGATCAGAGCAGGAAATTCAAGCCAGCATGGACAAATTCGCAGCAGTATGCGACAACTTCGGCCTTCTCATCAACATAAAGAAAACCGAAGTGATGCACCAGCCAGCTCCAAAAGCCCAACATCAAGAGCCCACTATCACAGTGAAGGGACAAAAGCTGCAAGCAGTGGACCAATTTACATACCTTGGCAGCACCCTCTCCCGCGCAGTGACAATTGACATCGAGGTCAACTGCAGAATCGCCAGGGCAAGCTCTGCATTCGGCAGACTGCTGACCAAAGCGTGGGACCGCCGTGGAATAAGCCTTGTTACAAAGCTTAAAGTCTATCGAGCAGTAGTGTTAACTACCCTGATGTATGCCAGTGAGACTTGGACTGTATACAGGAGGCACGCTAGGCAACTGAACCACTTCCACACGATTTGCCTCCGCAGACTTATGAGGATCCGGTGGCAGGACAAGGTGCCAGACACAGAAGTCCTTTTTAGAGCAGGCCTGCCGTCAGTTCACACCCTGCTGATGAAAGCCCAGACACGCTGGGCTGGCCATGTTGCAAGGATGCCAGACCATCGCATCCCTAAACAGCTCTTCTATGGTGAGCTGTCTCAAGGAAAGCGATCGCACGGGGGACAAAAGAAGCGATACAAAGACACGCTTAAAGCCTCTCTCAAGTCCCTGGATATCGACACCACCTCCTGGGAGACCCTGGCACAAGATCGATCGACATGGTGATAACTGATCCACCAAGACTGTCAAACATCTGAAGCCAGAAGGACAACCATAGCACAAGAGAAGCGAGCACTCCGTAAAGTCAGAGTTGCAAACGCTGCAACAGTGGTGCCTACACATGTCTGCCCAACATGTGGCAGAACATTTCGTGCCCGCATTGGCCTTATCAGCCATCTGTGGACACACCGTGGACAGCCCATAACCCGTTAGATGTCAAGGTCCTCTTCGAACACAATGGACGAACATCATCATCAAATGTTAACTAATTCCCTTCTTAAGGATTAGGCTCCGTATAGCAGCTTGTAGCTGAAGCACCTGGTGAATGTTTGCAGTGTTCCCTGTAAGCTGAGCACAAGGGCAGCCAACCAGGCAAGATTTAGGTGCCGCCCAGCTGATTAGCAGAGCATTCACAGATGCTCAGTCAGTACCATGTGTTTCTATTGATGGTGGACATAACAAAATGTATGCAGCACATGGACAGAAAAAAAGAACGGGAATACCATTAGTGAGTCTCATTTTTAATGGGCAAACCATGTGCTGTGGTGCTGTGAGAGACTTGCACAATAATCATTGTGCTAGAGGGAAAATGATAATACTGAGAAAGGACTTATTGGGAGGTGGGTGTCAGGGTATAGCCTACATCGCATATCATAAAAAAGATTAAACAAGTTATCAGGTTGCATAAGGAAAATAAATGCCATGTGCAAGCAGAGATGTCTTTTTCCTAATAGGTTAACCCCTAACTTGACTTAGCAACAGCTAATACATTGGAGTTGATCTGAAGGAAGACAATATAATCTATTTTGCTTGCAGAAAATGAGCCTAGTTCCTCTTGTAGCCTCATTTTCTCTGAGATAATATTTCTACACCAGGACTGCATTAATGAGGATTAGGGCTTTTCTTCTGATGGGTTTCTGGCAGTACTATTAATTTGCTATTTAAGCATAACTCACAGCGGTGTGTTTCTTCAAATTACCATTTTTATCCTTTCCCATTACTGAAGCAGAGAGGAGTAGCTCTGGCTAAAAATGCATGAGATGGTTGTTGCCTTAGCTTTCTGTTGGACACTAATCACACAGTAGAAAACTGGCCATATGCGTGTTTTTATATGCACCCTCTCTACTTCAGAAGGACTTTGATTTTATCTGAGATAATTTCAGATAAAGGAGCAAACACCCTCAGTCAAAAAGGTATGTGCCAGCCATGCCTTTCTTTCAAGACACATTCCAGTCAACTAGCATTGGTCCTATTTTGGGTAGACAATCTTAGCCAACATCGTCCAATCTTCTATCCTGTGTAGTCAATGGGAAAGAAAATTTTCAGACATGAATGGACCAAGGAAAACCATAGAGTCATAGGATGTCAGCATTATATCCCCAACAAAGGGCAGGTTAAATTGAAGACTGTAACTGGTGAGATTATTAGCAGCAGAAAATGTACTTGAGCAAATATCTAACAGTGCATTTTGTATTTACATTGAGTATGACTAGGATGCTGGACTGGGACTGCTGTGCCATAGATATTCATGACAAATCACTTAAACCCTGTGCCTCAGTTTCCTATCTGCAAAATAGGGGTAATACTTCCTGATCATGCAGAGGAGCTGACAAGACAAAGCCTTTCACTCCCACTGACATCATGGCAAAGCAATGACCTATCATATACCGAGAACAAGAGAATGCAACCCAGACACAACAGAGACTGAATTCTAGTTTTAATATGATCTATGGACTGGGTTATAAACCCAGGACTTATATTGCCCTCAGCCCCCCTAGAAGAGCTCCTGCTGATGGCAATGGGAAGCCAGTGCAAAGATCAAAAGTAGAATGCATCTTGTGCATGGTATATTAACTTTAGTTGCGACTTTTGTGTATGGGTACAGTACCCTATAATCACGTAGTAGAGGGAACATCTATTTCACTTTAGGACTGTGCTATTTCTCTTCTTTCCCTGTCTTCCTTTCTCTGCTCCTCTCCCTGCAGCAATTCTTTGTTTCCCAAATGATCCACTAAAATGATAAGCAATTAAATAGTGTTGGTATTGTTGATAAATTGTATAGTCAATTACTTGACCACACATTGGTTTGTTAGTTCAGATGTTGGTGTGGTACAGGAGAAAGTTTCTATATAGTACCACACTCTGAAGAGCAAACTTATGCAGCAATGTTATATTCACAGTATGCAGCAGGTGTGTTCCCCAAGTTAGTCATGTCAGCTGGCATTATTTATGTGATGTTACAAATTACATATTTTCTTTACATGCCACTAGAATCCAGCCCATCAGTTTGTTTTAACTGCCTATACTCATTCTGTTTTTTTTATTGTGTTTTGGATACTAGCATTCCAGGTACTGAGCCATGAAGATCCTCCCCTAGCTTGTACTAAGACATAGAATTAATGGATCTTGATTTTGACAAGTTTCTGCTCTGCTTGTGCCAGGTGCTTACTTCAGCAATTGCAAGATGTTATGGGATACTTAGCAATAAACAGGATTATAAAACAGGCTATATCAGTTACAATATTTGGTCTTAATGTTATAATATTTGGGCTTAATCTAGTGTGTGTACATCCTACCCCCCAAGCACTGCTCAGATCCTTAACCCAATTATTTATTTTTATTCATTTAAATCATTGCTCTGGGTTGGAGTTGGGAAGGAGGAGTTCAGTATACAGGCTGCCCCAGGAGAGAGGACAACCCCAGCCCTCTCTCAACAGAGCAGCTTAGGGCCAGGTGAGATGCACCTCTCCATGACCACTGCAGCTCCATCGAGCACAGCTAGGGGGAGGAGTGCACGTTCCAGAGAGAGATCCAGGTTCATTTGCACTCCCCAGCCAGATTGAGGAATGGAGCAAACTATGCACTTTCCCCTCACTCCCTGATGAAAGGGAACAGCCAGCAATGTTCCCATATGAAGGGGAAGGGGAAGGAGGAACTGGAAGTCCACCACCCTCCTTAAAGGGCACATAGAGAGTGGGAGGTTCAGGGCTGGGGCAATCCCAGATGGGAGTGCATGTGTCCAGCCAGCCCCTTTCACTTGCACGGTGATTGTCTCTTTTCTGAATGGTTTTATGCATCCCCATATGGATGGTGGGGGGGGGGGGGGGGAGGGGAGCTTCAGCCCCCTCACCTCCACCCCCACAACCAAACCCTGTCCGTTATATAAGTTATGATAAGAGGAAACTGCACATCAAATTTGATGGTTCTAGCTCTTACCCTTTAGGAAGAGTTCTTGAATAGATGGACAGACTCACTCATTTGCTCATTCACAAACGCACTCATTATATATCTAGTTATACATGTTATTAATATGCTATTTATGTATATGCAAGCCAGAATATATTAGTCAACAATATTATCACATCATTGGGATCCAGGGTTGCCATTCCAATGAGCGTGGCAATGAATTCACACATCTATGACTGTTTCAGGCCACTTAATCTGACAGGAGACCCTCACTGCATTGGTCACTGTTAGAATCTGTTCAGTACCATGAGGGTTAGAAACTTGGCTCAGTGTGTGGATGGCAAAATAGGAACATCTCATGGGTTCTACTCTTGATTCTGGCATTGACTAACTCTGTGACATGCCTCAAATCATGCCATATCACTTTGCCTCAGTTTATCTAGCATAATGTAATATGCCTTCCTTTACAGAGCATTGAAGATTTATTATTTTAAATATCTTGAAAGTTTATTGCATAACAGAAGGGCAAGGTAACATCTTTTAAGGCAGCAACCTTCTTTTGCAGTTGTATTTGTAGTTGTATATTTGTAGCACAGCCGAGCAGTTGTCCATTACTAAAGCTCCTAGATGCAACAGCAAGGCAAGAAAGAATAATATGATGACTTTGTTTGGCTTCCTAAATTGCAAATATGAAAGAAAGCATACTCCAACAAATCCAGAGTTAAATCATTACGATTTTGCAGCTGCCCAGACAGTACACTAATGACAAAAGCAGCATTTTTATTTTTTCTCCTCTCTTGAAAGTCTTATCTCTTATTCCTAGTACAGGATATAGAATTCACCCACAAATAGACACAGTTTGATTTATGAAGGGGCTTATCCAGCATTTGCCATAAGATGACTTTTAAAAAAAAAAGACAAACCTGTTTCCTTTACATGAGAAAATGATTATTTAAACCTAATTTTACTTTCTGACACAAAGTTTAATTGACACCTTACGCTCCCTGAAAGCAACTGTTATTCCTAGGTGTTGGGCAATGTCACAGTACAACAAATACATTTCTAATGTAATTGTAGTATATTTTATCACAAGGACCACACACTACATATTCAAACTGACCAAGACGGTGCTAACATGGCCCCAGTACATTACAGCTCATGGATGCAAGTTACAATCGGCAGGTTCTTACATTTTGTGTTATTCTCACTTTTCCCTCCAGCATTTGTTCTCAGCAAGTGGCAGAGTTGGTCTGCTAAAGCCGTTTTGCACAAGGCAGTTATAACATAACTACAGATTATGGGTAGAGAATTTCCTTTCTGCGGTGTAACCAGAACTAACGGCAGGGGAAAGGGCAAGGCAAGTCCTTGCAAGGGGTAAGATGGAAAACAGTGGAGTGTGCTAGTCCATTATGGACCTTATGCCACTGACCAAGCTCCCAGACTCTCCCTGTTGTTCTAACTTCCACAAGGGCCAGGTGTCAAAGGATTAGTAGTAGCAAACAACTCTCTGCAACTGCCATTATCCTTCAAGCACAGCTCAAGAATCAGGGTCATGGTACTGATTGCAATGCATAATAAAACCAAAGAAGCAGTTTGTAATATTCTTACTATTGCTCATTGTGTGACATGGACAGCCTCCTTCACCGTAATACAGTTTTCTTACCTATAGCTTCATTCCACTGTTCAAACACAATATAAATGAATCTTTTGCTTGCCTTGGAGTTGAGATTTTTGAGCTGTATTGTTATTTGAGGAATAACAATAATACTATGGGCCAGATCTTCAATTGGTAGAAACTGTGATCGCTCCATGAATGAATTTACCAATGTACAGGAGTTCATGTTCTGGCTTATTTGTGCAGTCCCGTATATCCTTTTTTTATTAATGAGAGTCTATTGGGCTTGGCTCCTCAATAACTCAAACACTTTAAAAAAATACCTATTGTCTTTTGAATGAAATATAGAACATGGCCCCTGTTTGTGGTCAGCACAAATGCCATGAACATTTCCATAGAAAAGCTTGGTCAATTATACTGTGCCTACCTGGATATAAAGTGGCTCATAGATAGAACTCTTGCCTGTATCCTGCACCCTGAAAGCTGTTCTTGCTTCATACTGAATCATTTGATTACCTCGTGCAAGTCACTTCTCCCTTCCTCATTCACCAAAAGAAAATGACAATACTTTAGCCGCATTTTAACAGCAGAGGCCTATACCTGAATATTAACTAAGTATTAACTTCTCCCCTATGCTTTCATTACTGAAAGTTAATCTTTACTCCCTAAATTTTTGTGAATGCCTGTTGTGCTCTGGTAGAGTGTTCTGTGTTTTACCTCATACACTGCTATACTTAATTTGGAGAAAGAGTGATTGATTGATTCCTCTATAGCATGTACAATCAGTGTTTATGCATTGAGATCCATTTGGATGAATGCGAAGGCAAAGCATTATCCTTATTTTACTTGTCCATCTGGTATAGATATGAAGGCTCATTAACTTCAGTGAGATTCTGTCAGTCTCAGATGATAGTTTTTATGACAATACTAACCTTTTTGTTCCTACATATTACAAATGGAATTACTACTGGGTGAGGAAAATGTGCACAGAGAATAAAATACAAATTGCAGCCTTTTATAGACAAGTGCTGTTGTATTCAGACATAGATGAAGCTTTGCAATCAATTTGTCCTCTAAGTCCTCTAAAAGTCATATTTATCTTTTTAAAGTCACACAAAGATTAAGGAAGTCATAGAACATGCTGCCATTCCAGACCCCTTGTAATTTCTCTATGGATTAAATAAAGCCCGTGATATCATCTTTATCCTTATCAAGTATTTTATCACTGATTTTATTCAGGTGGTTGACCTTTCTTAGAAGCGTCAATAAATCAGCAAATCCTATAGAACACTTTGACGCATGACTGGTTATAGTCTAATAATTCTCTCCCCCCTCCAAAATCCTTCTCAAATTTCAGTGGAATAGTAAAGATTGTTACTTTAACAGACTGTTAGTGCTAAAGGAGCTATCAGCACCCTTCATTATCAGTACCTGAAAAAGGACAAGGATTTAAAGTCTTGACATTTTAGGTAATTTTTTTATAAACTGATAACACAATCGTTCTTTGAAAGTCTGAAATTCAATTCAACATGCTCCACTACCTGCATATAACCTTAAGTACAAGTTGTAGAGCCTCATTTAATCATAATAGCTTTAGACAACTCTACCTAAAATGCACATACAGCTTGGAATCTGGTCTCTTCGCATGGTGTATGCTTACATTTCTAGGCAGAATCTATGCCCAACATAATAGTTGTGCATTTAATCCTGAGTGGATTTGCACAATGCTAAAAAGTGTGAGATCTTTCCAAAAAAGAAGTTGTACAGCTTACATTTGTACAACTTGTTTGAGAAAATGCATTCACAGTTTTTCCTCGCATGCTAGATCTTTTGGGGCCAGGAAGAAGCTAGAAATGCATAAATGTAGCTCTGAATAACTTTTCAGCCATGTGATTATAAAGTGCTGGAATATGCTAAAAATAGCAATCACTTCCACAGTCTGAACGCTGTCTGATCTGAAAAGCCTATGCAGAAACTTAGCTATATACCAGCATTGGTGAAAACAAGGAATGGGGCAAGATTCACCTGGAATTTGGCAGTAATACAAAATGCTGCCCTGGTGTCATTCAGGCCAGGACTGGGACTTAAACTATATTTCAGGATTGTCTCCTTCAATTCAGGGATGTGTGTCACCCTAAAAGGGCTATAAGGTAAAGAGCTCATGGAGAAGGGAAAAGCAGTAAAGGAAGAAGGACTTTAGTGTTTCATCTAAACCCCCCTCTTCAAAAACAAAACAAATCCAGTAAAACTGCTGAGCTATGTGTGCACCATTTTGTGTATATATTGTATGATTCTTACACCTTTTGTCCTCCTTTGCCTTTTCAGGCCAGGTCTATACTATAACTGGATGGTCAGCTTAATATATGCAACTCCAGCTACATAAATAACATGGACCTGACAGACCTTAAACCAAGCTGTCACGTTATTGGATTTTAAAGTGAGCAGACAGATCACTGCTGTGCCCATTTGAGGGCCGGGGGGGGGGGGGTTCCCCAAATTTGATACAAAGTGAGCCAGGTGAGGTGTCAAATGAAAGCTTATGTCCGATTCTATGTATGCTACTCTTGTACTTGTGTGATGTTTGTATGTGGCGTTATAAATATGGATTCTGTGCGGATACTGTGAACGGACTGCCTGTCACAAGGAAGGAATGTCCAATGAGTGACTATGCTAACTAGCACAGCTCCAAGGACAATGGCTCTCAGGGTGGCCAATTCACACCTGAGGAATGCGTCTGAAAACCAGTCATGGCTGCCAGCACGTGAAACAGACAGGTCACCTGACCATGTGACCTGCTCCAGCTTGAGAGACACCAGGATGATGATGATGGATATAAAATGCCATGAGGTGGTCTCCACCTTGTCTTCAATCTTGCTACTGATCCCAGATGCAGCCTTGCTAGGGCCAGGAAGCCCTAAAGGATTGCTGACCCATCCTGGCATAGGCTGTACAACGAAGACGTCTAAGCTAGCTCTTTGTAACATCTTTACTAAGAGCCCGCATCAGGAACTTGGTGATTGATGTATGCAATGTATTCTCCTTAACAACCTTACTTACAACCTTTTCTTTCTTTTGTTAATAAACCTTTAGATTTTAGATTCTAAAGGACTGGCCCACAAGTGTGATCTTGTGGGTAAAATCCAAAGTATAAATTGGCCTGGGATTTGTGGCTGGTTCTTTGGGACTGGGAGGATTCGTTCGGAGTAGATGAGATTGAGTTCTATAACTTCTCACCTGTGTGTAAAGCTCAGGGCTGATTGTGGCACAGAGACAGCTGGGATGCTCGAGGGGTTTTGCTCATGAGGTTTCCTTGCTGGCCAGATTGGCAGCTGAAGTACTCTGTGTGACTGGTTTGTGACTTGTTTTGGAAAGGTTTCCAGTCTAGGGCTGTAAGGAGCCCTGGTTTTGAGCAATTCGCCCTGAGCAGACGCCCTCAGCGGTGCCCAGACCCGGCCTGGTCAGTCACACAAGCTTGGTGCCATTTCCACAGCAGGACAATGGGAGAAATGCTCCCGTTGAATTCCCTTACTCCCTGCGACAGCGACGTGTACCGCTGCCGATGGGAATGCTATCAGTGTTCAATTTAGTGGGTCTTTACTAGATCAGCTAAAATTGAACCCCTGAAGAACGATCACCAGAGCACAGAGTAAGTGGAGATATGGCCTTAGTGTTCACACTCTTGGAAGTGGAAACAGTATCCTCTGTATTTTAGAGCACACCTAGGGGATCTGGATGCCAACACAATCTAAATAATACAAAACTGAATGCTATCTTTATTTCCCAGCCCAAGTACCACCCAAAAACATTATCCTAGGCATTTGTTTTGAAATACGTTTGAAAGAGTTTTATTTTTTACAAATGTCTGCAAGCAATGAGATTTTCTGAAAACTTGTTTCAAAAGGCAGAGAAAGGAACAGTTAAAGCAGAGCGTGCTACCCTAACTGCAACTTTTAAAAGGAGTTTTAAACAGTCAGATGAAAAACAGGTGGATGAACAAAATGTTTCATGTACAAAAATAGCATTATTATAAAATAAAAGATATAGAATTCCAAAACACTTTAGAACAGAAAAAGCTGCATGCAACAACGAACCATTTCATTATGGTTCTGTTTCTGCACCAAAATTTAAAAGATATTCTGAAATCTTGATATTTGTTAGTGAAATAGTCTATCAGATCAATGTGGTATCCTAATGCTACTGCAATAATGGCTTTAAACCGATGAATGTGAAACAACTATTTTCATGATATTTACTGATTTGTTTAGTACTTGGATCTTAGAAGTAAGTAATTTCTGTACAATATTTGTGAATAATTTACTGATAACAGCTGACAATCCTAACATTGTAGTAGTTCTTCCCCCAAAAAGAAACCCCATTTTTCTAAGCATAGAAAAATCTAACTAATGTACAGAGAACCTTTTACAATTCTACTTCCATACTATAAAACACATATTTTACATAATAAGGATCCCTACAACAGTGGTAGATTTTAATGGCTAGGTGTCCCTCAACAGGATTTATCTTCTTTGCAATTAACCTGACTCACACATGTTTTCAACTTAGAAAATGCCATGAACTTTGGTAATGGTAAAAATTACACAGAAGTTTAGACAGAGTGAAAAACTTTAAATTAGTGCTAAATTAACGTCTGACTAACCTCACTCAATTATATTAGTTTTACATTTTTATATATGCACAATACCAAAAATATGCCTACTTCATGGTCAAATATTATCGCACAATGTTATTCTGATATTTTGAGTTGAGGCAATCTGATACAGACCTAGCCAAAAATAAAACCATGCTATTAGGTTTGGTGATAGCTGAAGACAACATTCTTTCTGGAAAAAAAAAAAAAATCACTCACCGCAACTCAGTGAACATTAACAGAAAATGACTTGATTTTCAGAAGTGCTAGGCATCCACAAAGCTCATTAATGTCAATGGGAACCTCAGGTGCTTAGTACCTTTGAAAAAAAAAATCTAACTATATGTTTTTGTGTTTACTACATTAGGAAAAAACACACCCTCAATGTGATTCAAATGACTATAGTACAGATAGCTCAACGACTCTTGCTCTTTCACACTAGCACTTAACATTATTTCAGTTTTTTGAAAGCTGAGTAAAAAAACCGAGGAAAATCTAGAATGCTTTAAGAAAATGAATAATCTTTAACCCTCTATCTGTTCAGAATTATGTTTCAGCTAATATTGCTTTTCCCAGCTCACTGGTAAGAATGTTGTAGCATAAACTTAAATTTGATTTTACCAATGTATATGGGATAACAAAAAACATCATAGAAACACAGAGGTAGAAGGCTTCAAGAAACTAAACCTGAGTTACACCATCATTTCTCTTTAGATATCTAACAAAGTTTTCTAATATCCTTTCAGCATACAACATCTTGTATTACCTGAAAATCTGTTTTTGACTGCAATACAATAACACCATGGCATTATTAGTAAAGTCAGCTTCTGGTCTCAAAGATACTTGTCCTTATTCCATTACTGGAGTTACATATTAATACTACGTAAAATATACAAACAATCATAGTATGTGGGGATGGATGAAACATTTCATAAATATAATGTTAAGCATTCTAGTATAATTTTGCTTTAACAATACAAGTAACCATACACACAGGATTTCTAAGATTTAGTTTGAACAAATAAAGAATGAACAGAAGAGCCTCACAAGAAAAAAATATATGGGAGAAATCTGTCTTCTTCAGATTCTACCAACAAAGTGCATTCTGAAAAAAACTGCAAAAGCTGCACCCTTTTTGGCACCCTTTTCTGTCGTGCAGTGTTTCAAAAACAAACCTGCCTTTGATTTCTACTTTATATAGAAACATTACTTCTTTATCAGGAAAGAATGATAAATACACAGTCTTTCACTTATGATATGCAAAGGTAAAAAGCAGTAAAGATATGCTGCTCTGCCCTCGTCAAAATGTGAGTGATTTCAAATATTAAGTAATCTGTGAAATACTTCACCAAACTTTAGGCATGTATAAAAGATAATTAAGCTTCAGAAGGAAATTGTTTTATAAATGTAAACCTATTTAATTTTACTGACTGAAATGTATTAATATATTATGGAATTAAATGGCAATATATTTTAATGCACCGGAATAAACTTGTACATTTTAGTAATTTTGTTTTTAAATGATTGCTGATCAACATGTCAAACATGCTAAGTATATGAAATAACTGATAAGGACAAAACAATTGATACAGGATTCCTTTAAAAAGGAATTTTATACAGTAGTTGCTTTAGCAGCGGATATCAGTAAGTGCTTGGCTTCTATCATTTACAGCATCACTACAAGGATGACACTAACCAATGGGACATCAATCAGTAAAGAGGTTTAGACCTCATACATTCTTTGATATTTGGGCAAACATTTAAAAAGAGCAGTGTGAACATAAGAGTATTTCATATAGTTAGAAACAAAAATTTCTCAGCCAAATCTACTTAAAGTATGCTAGTAGCCAATATCCCACAAACAAAACTTGATATTTACTATCATACGTAAATTGTATGAATCAAATACTGTCTATTTGATTTATCTTTTGCCTTAATTCAATAGCAGTAAATATCTTCTTAAATTATACAGTGGCAAGTTGGAGTAACTGTTTCAGCATTTATCTAACATTCCTAGAATCAGATGCATTTGCTGGTCTCTCACTATGCTTCTCTTCCCAGTGGTCAAAATTTGAAAATACAACATTCAATTCCCAGAGTATCGGGAAATAACAGTATTTTGTCTGTGCACCAAACCCAATTTTAATGATGCCTGTCTGTCTTTGCTTTCATTTCTTAAACTTATTTAAGAATGCAAGCATCAGAAGTAACATTGAGCATATTCAACTGACACACTCTGGTGATTGCTTTTTCATTCCAAAAACAGATTACTAGATTACAAGCAAAGTAATGGTGATCTATTATGGACTGATCCATCTTCCATTTCTGGAATTCTAGGCAGGAGAGCAGAGCGGGTCAATCCCCAGAATTTTTGAGGAGACAGATCTTTTTTAGCAGCTGTGAACTTCCACCCCATGTGATTCCCACAGATTCTGCACTGGGCTATAGTCCATGCATATCTTTAAAAAAAAGAGAGAAGAGTATTTTTAGTAGGAGTCACATTATCATTCATCAAAACATTTTAATGGAACTGAAACACAGGTAAGTAATTCAGTAAGAATAAAATATATGCTTCATTTGGGATTTTCAAATGGGTTTAAGGGATTCAGGCACCCAATTCTCATTCATTTTTTAACAGGACATGGGCACTAAACTCAGTAATAGGACTAATTATTGTATGCCAGTACAGGAGCATAAAATACTTAAGTGTATTATGATTGACTTGCTCTAAAGACATTAAGGAGATATTTAACAGGAAAGTGGGGGGAGGGGGGTTCGGTTTCTGATGGATTTAAAAAAAATGTGGCATCTAGCTTGTCTGAGCAATAGAATTTTTCTCTTAAAAGCTTCAAAAGGAAGAACACAAATATTCTCTAGAGGAGAAAAAGGACAGAGGAAACATCTGAGGGTGAGAAGTAAGAAGTAACTTTGGAATAGATAATATGAATCACCAAATGACTTCTGTGATGAATGTGTGAAAGGAAAAAGGATCCTCTGAGAGCAGTTAGTAAACTGGTCGTTCCATAAACCCTGCTAATCTCCTCCTATCTACATTATTCAGCTCTGACAGGTCAACTTTGAGGTAAACTAAGCAGCAAGGTGAGAAAGCGCAATTTTACATGTGTGCAAATTAGTCAAGTACCATGGAATAGCTATTATGTTAGCTATATGTTTAAGTCAACAAATGAATGCAAAATCCAGTTTCTTTGAGAGACAATAGCTTACCATAGAGAACTTGCTGGTTTAAAGTGAGTTAAATCAGATGAGGGAATTATTTCTGATAGTATGGGACCGAAAGAGGCAGAAATCCATTTATGGATTAAAGTTAAGGACAGAGTTGTAGAACACAACCTAAATTTTAAATTACAGTATATGTGAATTATGATGGGGTTAAAGGTTTGAAGTTGATTTTTAAATTATTCTAAAATATGCTTGTCTATTCAAACCAAAAGGTTGAATGGTTGTGGGATGAAAGGAGGTATGGATAGCAGCTTTAAGGGACCATACATTTCAGTTGAAAGGCTCATATTGGTTGATTAAGAAAGTAAAAGATAAAGGACAGAAATAAAACAAACAAACAAACAAAAAAAAATCAAACCCTCACATCCAATAGGTCCATATCCTGATATTTTAGAAGAGAGACCTCAGGACAGGCTGAGGTAATGGGGAAAACACTTTAATACAGGAATCCAGTTATACAAATGCAACTCTTATTGGTTGCACAAGTTGGAATCAAGCTTTCAAAAAATCATTAATGTAATTTTATCTGAGAAACTGATGTGCATCACTTCCCCTTACTAAGACTTGTTCTTTTTAAAATAAAACTCCATGGATAAACCATGAACAACTTTGGTCTAAAATTTGTTCAGTTTCTCCTCTGCTTTTTGGAAGGATTTGATAAAAATGTACAGGTGCAAGAATTGTATCTCCAATTTAGTAAAAAAGGATTTTATTTGCATCTTTTACTTGCAGAAGTTTATTCACTTTTTAAAGTGCTTGGAACTCAATAGCTTCAAAATTAGGCAGCTAGTCCAGCAGTGTTACAAGTGCTAAAATGATTATTTCTAAAATGGTTCATGAATAAACTAACAAAAATAGGTAATTATTCCAGCCACACACTACATACAATAGAGGTTACTTCTAAAATGACTCAGAAATAAACACCTCTGTTATTTTGAAAAAAACAAATATTTTACTTTCTCAAACAGGAGCACTGCATATTAAATCAATATCCGGATATGGTAATATTTCTATTTTTCCATTATTATTAAAGCATAGCAGACAGTTCATGGATTTTTAAAATATTCTATATAGAAACAATTCCACTTATGCATCATATTTTCTGCATTTGCCTTTCAATTGTTTATCACTAAAGATAGATACACAGATATATGGCATTTCTCCAGAATTTATCTGTTTATGCTGTATTACTCCCCATTTAAAATTACAATCTTGTTGTTTGTGCTTTTTGTAGGGACAAGACTGGCTCTATAGAAATAATTAGACAAGTTTATGGAAAACACTCTGTATGTCACAGACAGAGAAACTCTTGGGAAATAAATATCCCACTGATTTGCTTCAGAAGCTGAACTGTTTCTAAATCAGTGGTTCTCAAACTTTTTGGCCTGTGGACCACAGGTTGCTAATGGAAACTCACCGTTGATTACATAATTACACACAAGCCATTTTGCTAGTGTTGTTGCTTGGGAGAACAGTTTAAATTAAATTATTAAACAGATTAAGCCTTTTAACTTTCTCAGGTTAGTTTATCAAACTTCATTTTAAATAAAGTAAAATATTAATTTATGTCCAACACAAAAGGTTTCAAATGTTTTCTTCACTTATGGCACGGGTGAGGAACCTCTTTTGGGTTGGGGGCCACTGACCCACAAAAATATCAGTTTGGGACCACACAACTGAGAAGCAAAAACAAAACCATACCCCACACAACTCCTGCAAAAAACCTTCAATCTTCACTGATGTGGCCCCTAACTGTGACACCTCATTCCTCTGGTATTCCATCCCCACAGGGTGATGGGAAGGGACAGGGAGTCTGAGATTCAGGGCTTTCCATAGGCCAGATTTACTTTTCTGGGGTTCTGGAGATACTGGATTTTTTGGACCGCCTTAGGTTCTGGGGTGGGGAAAAAATGAGGGGTTCAGTGGGTGGGACAGGGCTACCGGCGAGTGGGATAGAGATGGGGTGCAGGATATGGGCAGGAGGTAGGGTGCAGAAGCAGGCTGGAAGTAGAGTGTCTGGCCAGGGGGAGGGAGCAAAAACAAGGGAGGGTACAGTGTGTGGTCAGGAGGGAGGGTGCAGGAGCAGGCTGGGGGTAGGGTGTCTGGCTGGGCAGGAAGGTGTCTGGCCAGGAGGGAAGGTACAGGAGCAATGGGGGGGTGCAGGGTCTTGGCAGGGGGGGGGCAGTAAGTGAAGGGGATTGGTGTGCGAGGGTCTGAGCATTAGAGCGGTGCTCATCTGTCTTTGCACTTCCTTTGTTCCCATTGGTTGGTGGTTGGTAGAGAGCTGCTCTCTTGTAAGACTGTGCTACTGGTAGTAGGAATTGCTCCTACAATATATTGTTATCAGAAGTAGCACAATCCTGCAGGCTATTGTTTCTAAACAGAAGAACCAAATGTTTAGAATCACTACCTGTTTCAGTGCTGGAGGGCTCCTCTATTGTCCTCTGCACTGGTTTTTTGTTTATGGCAACCTAAATGGTACCTTGTCAGCACAGAAATTTTGATATTCCAGATAGTTTTTCACGGTTGTATAGAACAAGCTAGGGGGTGAGGCTGCATAGGGCACAGAGCAATACAGAAGCGTTTCTTGATTTACACCAGCTCTTCAGTGATGGCTGAAAGTGAGGGACAGAGTTCCCTAGTAACTCCACTCCTTGACATGCATCCTCCTGGCTTCCTGGGGAAACAGGCAGCCCCCTCCAGTGGCTTCTGGAGGAGCCCCACTCTGCACGACTGCACTATAGAGCAACTTGTCCCCCCCGCCTCGGAAATGCAGCTGCCTGCACCACTGAGCAGAAGGCAGGATGGGCAGGTCTCGAGGGGGAAAGACCTTCAGTCTCCTCTGGATGTTTCCCCAGGCCTGTAGCGTGACAGTGCAAGCCCTACCGCTCCCAGGGTTTCTCCAGCAGCTGGCATGACATCTTCCACAGTCAGTATCTGGAGGTGACAGAGAATGCAGGCAGATGCCACGGCACAGCACGGGGAGGTGGATAACGATCTCCAATCTAGCAGAGCCTGCTCACCGCAGGCAGGGCTGGATGCTGGGTTGCAGCAGTGCTGGAGGGCTCCCAGCAGAGGCGAGGTGAGCGGATTGCTGCTTCCCCACCGGGCACTGTCAAGACCACTGCCCAGGTAACACCAGCCAATGGCAGCAGTGGGGAAAGCCTCACTGCCGTTCCCCCAGCAGGGCGGAGGGAAGAGCTCAGCCCCCCTTCCTTTTCTACCCAGCGGGAAGACAATGCGGGCTCCCCACCTCATGGGAGAAGAGGAGGGGTGGGGGCTGAGATTGAACTATGGACCATCTGAGAGGTGGCCACAGACCACCATTGGTCCACGGACCAAACTTTGAGAACCATTGCTCTAAACAGATAATTTAAAAGTTGTCCTTGAAGCATTAGCTGATCACTATCCAGCAGATTTTCCATTTTATTTTAAAAGGTGGGTATTCAAAATCTCCATCTTATTTAAGAAGTTAATTGTCCACTTGTATGATTTATACATGAGATTTTCCTTGTAATTTTTTTTTCCAGACAATATGAGTAAAATCACATAATTCTGAAATTATAAATACAATAAATATTTCACTTGGCATTTTTAAGAACAGAGCATTAAAGATCGATTGAGGAGACTGAGGGAGAATATATGTAAATTACATTTAATCCCTTTCAAGGATAGCGATGAATCAGTAGTCAGGAGTCAGTATTAAAGTGTGCACCACTTGAAGTACATAAGATGAATGTACTTAACATGAATAAAATGTATAGACATGTATACATTTTAGTTCATGAAAAACAGAATTCCCAACCACAAGCAATATAAACAAGCAGTTGAAAAATAAGATCCTCAGAGACGTAAATAATCTCTAGTCATAATGACATTCATAGTTTACTATGTGGAAAGTTCTAGCGCTGCAAATTACATACAGAAGGCAATTTAAATGGGGACTACAGGAGGAAGTAATAGTAATATTCTGGAGAATGTTTTTAGAAAGAATGAAAGATGTATTTCCATTGCTAACAGATATTAGCTGCTGGTTCTTTCTCTAGCTCTGAGAAAGACTGCAAACCCTTTGGGGACACAGTGTCCATTTTATAATGGAGGTCTGACACCTGACTGAGGTCATTTGGCTACACTCATTTATCAAGTTATTTATCAAGATGTTAGTTGGATAATTCAAAGAAAATTATTCCAAAACAACTTCTCAAATGTGGTAAAATGTATACAGAATTTAAAAGGCACAAGAGAATTCTGAATACATTTTATCCTACTTCTCTAATTTATAATAGATTAAGGAGGAATACTAAATTTACTTTTTCCTTCATTTAGAATAGTTTAACGATCATTTAAGAGTTTTAGAAAATAACAAAATGTCTGCTTCTCAATGTTTGCAGGCCAGAATGCACTGAAGTCAGAAATATGAACTTCTATTATTTGCTAATAAGATTTCTGAACTGTATTTTGTAATTCTGGACTAGATTATTAGAAGAAAGAAATACTATTTTACCCAGGAAACCAACTGTGCTCTGTAGAAGGTCGGCCATTCAGATTCAAGTTGCAGGCTTTGTATACTGTAAGGGTCTCATGGACATATCCATGAGGATTCACATATGCTGCCATAGGTCCACACAAGGATAAACTACAATGGAGAAATAAGATCCAGTTATGTAGTTTAAGATATATACATATATATCAAAAAGACAGACACACACACACACAAAAAAAAGGAAAACAGCTGAAAAAGGTTCATAAAATTAAAACAACTCTAATCAGAAAGTGAATAGAAGCAAATTGCCAAATACTTATACTATATTGCATAACAAGCAGTCTAATAAGCTTGTAGATAAGATTTATTGAGTTACAGTATTAAAAATTAAAATATGTATGAACATCTTTATTACATGAGCTAATATACAAACTTATTTGGAAAAGTATTGTGATACATGTAGGATCCGACCCTATGATCCTTTACTCAGGGTCAGTAAACTTTACTAATGAGAGCAAATTCTGACAACTACTTTCTAGGCCCTTTTTCAGGAAAGACCCTTAAACACATGCTCAAATGCTTTCCTGAATATTAAAATAATCTCATGCTTAAGCCCTGATTCAGGAATGCACTTAAGTGTTTCTTAAAGGTACCAAACTACAGACCAGATGGAAAGTTGACATGGAAAATGCCTCATTTGGAGAGGCTGGTGGTCTTTACCTCATCAATGTATAAACAAAACACAGCGTAGTTTTCCATTCACTTTTTACTTGCTTATGGTAAGCTTTTACTCAGTGGAAACACAAATAGTAACACTACTCATCCTCTTAATTCTGCTTTTAAAAATGAGCAGTCAGCAAAAACAAGCAATTACTACACTAATGTCTCTCAATTAAAAAAAGTAGTTAAAAGAAAACCCACAAATTAACAACATAGTAGCAACTAAGGGTTTCTCACTATATCATTTAGATAAGGAATGAGCTTCAATTACCACTGTCACTAACACACTGATTAACCCCCTCCAAGTCCTCCCCCACCTCGAGCGCGCGCACACACAAAATATGAAGAGCTTTTGTTAAGCCAAAAAAACTTTTAATGTTCATATCATCATAGCTCATAGACAGATACAGTAAAACTTCATTAGTCCAGCATCCAATGCTCCGGGACTCCTGATGGTCCGGCACCATCAGGAACCCGGAAGTGCTGGGGCAGCCGGACAGGCTTCCCCCATTCAGCTGCTGCTGAAATTGACCAGCAGCTGAATCGGGGAAGCCGGGAGCAGAGCAGCTGGGGTGCTGCCGGGTTGGTCTCGTAGCGCTGCCCCTCGTGGCTGCGGGACCAACCTGGCAGCACCCCAGCTGCTCTTGGGGACGCCTGGGACAGAGCAGCTGGAGTGATGCCGGGATGGTCCCGCAGCCCTGAGGGGCAGCGCTACGAGACCAACCCGGCAGCACCCCAGCTGCTCTGTCCCAGGCGTCCCCAAGAGCAGCTGGAGTGCTGCTGGGTTGGTGCCGTAGCACCACCCCTCAGCGCTGTGGGACCAACCCGGCAGCACCCCAGCTGCTCTATTGCAGGCATCTCCGATTCAGCTGCTGCTGAAACTGACCAGCAGCAGCTGAATCAGGGACGCCTGGGGCAGAGCCGGACTATCGTAAGGGGGGGCTACGAGGGGTCTGGGGTGGCATCCCCTCCCATCCCCTCCCGGACCACTTCTGATAGTCCGGCATATCTGATAATCCGGCACCCCCTGGGTCCTAAAGGTGCCGGATTATCGGAAGTTTACTGTATTAGTTATCTTGGATAAAGCTGAGATAAGGCTACCATCAGTAGTAACTGTTTTTAAGAAGTACTATCCTGAAATACCTACTAATGAGGACAATGGAAAGGTCATGCATACAAGAATGAATTGCCTATTATAGATTGAACCTCTCTGGTCCAGCAACATCCATCCAGACACCCTGGACCAGAGAGCCCTGGGCGGGGCCAGCAGCAGAGAGTAGAACCAGGAGCCTGCAGGAGACCTGCAACCTGGAGGCAGGAAGCCCAGAGACAGGGCCAGCAGCAGAGCCAAGGGGCCAGGAAGGGAAACCAGCCAGGTCTGCTGATGGATCTGGGAGAGCCTGGAATCCATGACCAGGGGAGCCAGAACTGATTTCCCCAGGTCTGACAAACTCCCCCCTTTTTTTCCCCTATTTATTTTGTGTCTGCACATCCTAAACTCAAAACTCCGGTCATCTGAAGAAGTGGGCTGTGCCCACAAAAGCTCATGATACCATCTACATGTTTTGTTAGTCTACAAAGTGCTACTAGATCATTTGCTGTTTTTTAAGTTTATCCTGTACAGACTAACTCGGCTATCCCTTGAAGCTTTCCTTCTTAGGGACCAGTCAGGTCCCTAGGTTGCCAGCAGTGTTCCCTCTAAGCTGCCTGGCAGCACAGCTTTACAGGTGATTAATCAGCCCCGCCCAGTCTGAGGCTCAGGATTCCCAGCACAGTTGACTGACTGAGCAGGGTTGATTAATCACTTGTCAAGCTATGCTGCCCTGCACCTTAGAGGCAACACTTAGAGGCAACACCTGCAAATCTCTTAGGATGATTTTTAGACTGTTTGATGTCACATGATTTCCAATGTGACATCTTCCTTGCATCACAACATATTAATGGCACATGTAGGATATTCAAATCACATACAGTAATCTAAAGTCACTGCTTGTTAAAATGTAGAAATATAATGCGTAAGATTTTTTTCTTATTTTTGTGTTAGTCAGACTCAGAATATTACAGTGATATACAAGAATTCATACTCCAAAATTCATCAGAAGAATAACCCTACAATGGCCAGATGGTGGGCCAGATAATATAACACAGACTTTCAAATTTCCACTTCTAATATTCTAAAGATAATCATAAATAACCATTTTGTTAAATGCGGACTGGATGATGTCAGTTTATTTTATCAATTTGTTTTACACTGAGAAGTCCCTATATTTATTGATCAGCACAGAATGATCTCAGAAGAATAAAATTCAAAGACAAAATGAGAGTTGTAAGAAGAGCAAGACTATTAATACATATCTAATTTTCATCTACTGTAATGTGGACGTAAATAACAATTGTATCTCTTCCAAAAAAAGAGATTAAACTGATTAAAAACTCACCTGAATATTTCATTCTTGGTTGTTATTTCTGTGTCTTGACATTGCTTACAACAAAGAGAGGTACACTTAAAAAAAATAAATTATACAATTAACAGGACAGCTTTACTCATTTCTGCTCATCTCCCAAGTATAATATAATCCCAAAGCCTGCTTTTTTTAAAATTTAAGAAAAGGCCTCTATGTAACTGTAATACATTATGAAATGGTCTATTCTTTCAGGAGCTTTAGAAAAAAACTAGTTTTCTAGAGAAATAAAAAGATGTCACCATTTAATATGTGAGATAGAAAAGGAGGACAAATAGAAACATGTGTGATCAGGTTCTGAAGTACTGGGAGAGAGTACTTTTAATCTCTTGAAGATAAATATTTTGTAAAATTAAAAATATTGATTCCCCATTCTTCTTCCTCCACCCCATTCCTCCTTTAAGGATTCTAACAGACTAACTGATCATTTACAATTACTACAAAATAAGATGGAACAGAACAATTCATTACTGACCTTGCCCAAAAAATAAGTCTTTAAAAATCATTTTATTATAATACTTTATTCAAGTGTATATTTTTCAGTGTAAAATATTTTTTTGAAAACATATACATATTTTTCAAATTGTCAGTGACACAGTTTAGAAGGTTTATGGAACACAAAACTCCTTTAAGTATGTTCCCTTATAACAATTTATGTAAGCCACAGTTTGAACTTTTGGTTCCAACTAAGTTTTGACCCCTAGCCCTTGTGCTCTATGTTCTGCTCACTGCAGCATGTTGTTCCTTTTGTCTCCTCTTACTTATGCCTTTCTTTGTTTTTTTCTGTGATGTACACTAAACACAGAATGACTTCTATCTAATAATGTGCCTACTTTTTTTACATTTCTTCATGTCTCTCAACATTCATTACTTTTTGCTGTATTTCCCCACCATTCACCTATTCTCATGTGCCATCTCCTATTGTTCTCTCATTCTACTGCACTTAGTTTAAAATAATCAGAAGAACTGAAGCACCAGACTCGACCCATATTCTCCTTTATTCCTGAATAGTGACATGCACATTTTAGCTCTATATAAATATTAAACAATAATAAATTGTTTATCATAAAAGCAGTTCAAGTGTTATTCACAAAAACCCATTACTAATGCAATATATTTCATGTTCATTGAATGGCATAAAGACAGACCAGATTCTGATCAATTACATCAAAGTCAGTCAGGAATAAATCAGAATCTGGCTCAGTGTGTACATTATCAACTTACTAGCCTTATGCAATATATTACTGCAATTAATACAGTACTTGAAGAGATTTACATAATCCACTTTTGTCCTATAATGTTGGGTCAGGAAAGAATACAGACAAAAAAGTCATTACTACATATTTTGTAAGGGCAATTCAGGCCTTATGTCTTCAGTCTTTCCGGATTAAGATGCACCACATACAGTAGATGAGCAGTTTTTGGAATTGTATGGATGATAACATTAGTGCAGTAGCGCAGTTTTATAATTTCAACCACCGCATGGGGGTGACTAATCTTCTAAATGATTAGAGAAATACCACCTGAAAAATTTCCGAATGCAGAACTAAAATCGTTGTAATGTAGGGCGGGGAAGTAATCATGGGATACAATCCAATCAGTCAATCCTTCCACGTTATGGCATAATCAAGCATGCTCAGACCATCCCAATTTGTAAAATCCCCATTTTTAAGGACAGATTAGACAACCTCCCATGATAAGCTATTCCAGTATTTAATTATTCTTATAGGTGGAAAGATTTTCTTAATATCTAAACTAAATCTCCCTTTCTTCAGATTCAACCCCTTATTTCTTGTCCTACCCTCCAGTGGAGGTGGAAAATAATTGATCACCATCCTCTTTAAAGCAGCCTGAAGAGCTATGAGATGAGGGAACTTTGAGTTAATATATTTTCAGCAGTTACATGGTTACTTAATTACATGTATTTTAACATCCCTAGATCCCACTCAATGCAGCCTCCAGCCAGCATCAATGGAGAGAACTATCGATAACTACCCTTTGAATATGGTCTTTCAACCAGCCGTACACTCACTTTTCAGTAATTTCATCTGAACCATGTTTCCCTAGTTTGCTTAAGAAAATGTTATGTTGAATCATGTCAAGAGCCTCAGTGAAAAATCAAGATAAACCACATCTACTGCTTCCGCAGCAGTAACCCTGTCAAAGAAGGAAATTAGGTTGGTCTGGCATGATTTTTTCTTCACAAATCCATGTTATTTATTACTTATTATCCTATTTTCTCTAACTACTCACAATTTGTTTAGTAATTTATTCCAGTTTCTAAGTTAGGCTGGTTGGGATATAAGTTTTTAGGTTCTCTTTGTTCCCATTTTTAAAAAGATAGGTACTATGCATGCCCTTCACCAGCCCCTTAGAACCTCACCTATCCTCCAAGTTCTCAAAGATAATTGCTAATAGTTCTAGATCCTAGTATGGTGATATGAACACATCTAACACATTTATATTTTTTAACTAATTACTTCCCTATTCTGGCTTGTGTTCCTTCCCCCTTATTAGTATTGATTGTATTAAGCATCTGGTCACCATTAACCTCTTTAGGGAAGACTGATGCAAAATAGCCCTTAAATGCGTCAGCCTTCTTGGTGTCATCTGTTAACAACTCAAATGCTCCTTCACTCTGTGTATTTCTGGTAGCTCTTTCATGTGAAGTTAGCACATGTTCTCTTGGATAGCTCATTTGAGCACATAGCTACTATAATTCCTGCATTAGATGGTCATGCTTAATTTTTAGTTTCAGAAAACCCATATAATGTGCAACAAGAGACATTTTAAATCATCTTGGAATCTTGCTGCTCATCAGGATAGTGGATGTTTGAACATAAAAATAATTTTAATCCAATATTTATATAGTCTTAACACTAGAGGGATATATATCACACTTTACAAAGCACCAAAATCCATTCCACTTATCATAGACCAGCAATATTTCATTACCATATGTTTTACTGTAAATGCAATGTGATTTTTGAAAAGATTATACTAACTGGATCAGCCTTCTAGCACCATCTCTTGGCTAGCAGAGTACAATGAAGTGTTCGAAGATCATCATAAAAATAATTGTCTTTCTTTCAAGATGATAAAAAGACCTCAAGTACTATTTGGTACAGAAAAAAAGAAAATACACTGCGAGACTGCTGCTACATATAATGTGGCAGCCAATATCAATGGAATACATCTTCTAACAAAGTAAAAAATAAATAGAAAAAATAAAAAGATAAAAAATGCCACCTTCTAAAACACAGCTTGGAATTGGACAATTTTTTTGTTATAGATTATTCAAAGTCTACTCTTATTACCTATTGACACAAAAACCAAAATATCATACATTAAATATATATAAGATACTTACTTTGTTCATAATATCTAATTCACACCGTAATCGCTGAATAGCGCTACCTATTTTAAGCAGCTGAATACGTAACGAATCATCAATTGGCAGGCATGCAGCAACTCTGTAAGAAAAATCTGGAGAAAAATAGCATGTCTGTTACAGTGTAAGAAATAAAAAGATAAAATATGGGTATCTTTTATTCAGTTATCTATGCCTGCAAAACCCTTTTGTAAACAAGAAAAGCAAACCTGTACTGACAAAAATATACTCAGTATCCAAGTGGCACGGTTGACTCTAATATGTCAAAGTTTGCTTGTGTGTCAGGGGAAAGATAAGCATTTTCTGCATGCATTCATTTCTGGGTTTTTTTTTCTTTAGATTAGTACCCAGAACAAACATCTAACCAACAACTGTCAAGTATATGAAATGCGTAAATGAATGTCATCAAAGCACTGTTATACCACAGAATAAACACAGGCCTAATATACTTCTACTAGAGATGTAAAATCCTGGTTAATCAGTTAAACATAAGGCTGGCCAAATGTAGCATTGGTTAACCGATTAAGTGGGATCTGGGCAGCGGACAGCCTTCAACCCATGGGGCTCCTACTCTCTGCCTCATGCTGGGTCCTGGGCTCCCCGCAGACAGAGGCTGCTCAGATGCAGGAGCAGCCCCTATTCACAGGCAGGCCCCCCCATGGCGCTGGAGCAGCTCCCTGCCTACAGCAGGCAGGGAGCTGCTCCAGTCCTCCCCAGTTACTGGTTAACCAGAACTGGTAAACATTATCCATTTAGGGTGACGCTTACTGGTTAACCAGGTAACCGGTTTCGCTTTCACATCCTAGCTTCTATAGTCCCATCTCGTGGTCAGATGATTCAAAAGCTGGACTTCCCAGCTTTAAACAATGTTTAGACATTCAGGAGAAAAGTGCTAAAAGCATGTTAGAAAAGTTTTGTAACACAGTTTTGTTAATGGATCAGCAGTGTTCATGCTTTCAATACACAACATTTGTTCCCAGTAGTAGTCATGGGCTAGCCAGCAGGAAAAGAACACCTGTTCATTATCTTTAACAAAATACGAGAGAAGAAAATACAAATTTGCTGAAAACCAAGCAACATAATTTTACAGTACCTATTGGATTTGATGGAAGAGATTCGTCTTTAAGATTTTCATCCCACTCATGCAGTTGCCTCTTGACTCTTTCCATCAAGGTTTCCTTTCATTAGAAGAAAAGGGTAATTTAAATACATTTTTTCCCTTTAAAATAAAAGGAAAATGGGGAGTGAGCTATGGGCCTCTAGTGGACATTAACTTTTGAAAAAAATTGCATGAAGACAGCTTATATATAGGTCCACATATTTTAAGCTATTAAGTTAAAAATCAGCCTAGGTTTCCCATCAGGCAAGGCAATGACGCTACTCAGAAACAACGGATGATCTAATAAGTTTTGGAAAAGAAATTAACTGCCTTTAAAGGATTTCTATGCTAGGACAGTATCAGGGTAGCTGGTGGTAGAACTGTTCCCCCTCGTCCTGTGATCAGACTCAGTCTACTTCCTTCCACTGACTTCAGTGGGACCTTAAGATTTCATCATACAGGAGGTAGTACACTAATAACCAGGGCTGGTAGTGTTGAAATTCTTCACACAATGTATACTTTATTCTGTTTATAATTCTGGTAAAAACTGTACAGACTGTATTGGGAGGGAGGGGAACAGCTGATTGATTTAGTACTCTTGAACCACCAAACTCTGGGTGTCCCTAATACAGGCTTGCCAGATGGAAGAGGTTCACGTATATTAATTAAGGCAGAGGTAGAGAACCTTTTTTGGGTTGGGGGCTGCTGACCCACAGAAAAAAAAAAATCAGTCAGGGGCCGCACACAAATTAAAAACAAAAACAAACAAACAAACCAACCAACCAACCAACCCCAACCACCCTCACTGACGTGGCCTCCGACTGAGAAGGAAAAAGACACTCCCCACATTCCCTTTCCATACCAGAGCCTAGAGGGGGCCCAGCCTAGTAGATTTTGTATGCTCCAGTCCCATGTTGGGGCAGCAGGGGAGGGGTGGCTGGAGTGCCAGCACAGGCTCCCTAATACTGGGGGAGGGGGACGCCTGAGCCTCGGGGGCCGGATCCAGGGAAGCCATGGGCCAGAGGTTCCCCATCCCTGAATTAAGCATTCTAACTGTGTATTTTTTTAAATTAATTAAACTGAACTTTTCAGTATTAGATCAACTATATGCGTAGGTCATATTCGGTGATAATTAGTGGTTTCTACTAAAGCCACATACAAAATCTCTAAGATAGCAAATAAAAATCCAAACTACTGATTTGGAAATAAAAAGAAACAAAACCAGATATTGTGTTTAATATTTTTGCAGTACATTTGTTTAAGTCTGTTAAATATATTTTAGAATACATGTCATTTTGGGTAATCTTTTAATAATGCCACAGTCAGTGCTTAAAAAGCACAAAATAAAAATAGATTATATGGTTTTGTGCTACCTAATAATGAAATATCCCAAAGCATAAAATTTAATATAGATTCCTGGATAAGATCTGGTTTATACTTACAGCATCATATAAAGAGTAGAGCCACGGTGGCCAAGAAGTCAAACTAGCACAATGAAACTTCCGCTGAAAAAGAAAACATAACATTTATTTTTGAATTGTAACAGATGGTTTATGTGGATCCTCTACAAACAGATATGGGGGAGAGAGGGGAAGAATTATCTAGGAAGATGTCTACATATTTAAAATGCCACCAATTGTCTGAATCAAAATAGCACCACTGTGGACTTGTTAGCACCTTCAATCCAAAAATCTCAAAATATTTTTCAAATACATTAAGACCCATAGTATCCAAGTTGCAGATTTACAAACAATTAAACTGAATCAGAGATTAAATTAAATTTAATGACAAATAAGTAACAAACAGGTGTAGGCTTTAAAGATACAGCAACACCCTCAAATCTAGTCAGTTTTATAAAAAGTTATCAATAGTTCCAAGTAGTTTCTCTGTCAATTTTTGTGGGCTTTTACAATCATGTCTACATCTTCCCTTGCAATATGAATGATCCCCTCCCAGCAACAGTGAACTGACTGACTACACAGGGCAAACAATGGGCCACATAATTACCAGGTGGAAAATGTCCCTTTGACTTCAGAAGAATGACAGTTTTTAAAAAACTTAACAATGGTAAGGATTACTTGTAAAAACTACAGGTAAAAGTACAGTAAACTTCCGATAATCTGGCACCTTTAGGACCCAGGGGGTGCCGGATTATCAGATATGCCGGACTATCAGAAGGGGGGGGCTATGAGGGATCTGAAGTGGGGTGGGAGGGGATGCCATCCCAGACCCTTCATAGCCCCCCCTTACGATAGTCCGGCTCTGCCCCAGGAGTCCCTGATTCAGCCGCTGCTGGTCAGTCTCAGCAGCAGCTGAATCGGGGATGCCTGCAATAGAGCAGCTGGGGTGCTGCCGGGTTGGTCCCGCAGCCGAGGGGCGGCGCTACGGCACCAACCCAGCAGCACTCCAGCTGCTCTTGGGGACGCCTGGGACAGAGCAGCTGGGGTACTGCCCGGTTGGTCCCGTAGCACTGCCCCTCGGGGCTGCGGGACCAACCCGGCATCACCCCAGCTGCTCTGCCCCAGGGGTCCCCGATTCAACCGCTGCTGAAACAGATCAGCGGCTGATTCCAGGAAGCCCCGGGCAGAGCTGCTCCCCGAGGGGCAGCACTACCAGACCAACCCGGCAGCACCCCAGCTGCTCTGCTCCCGGCTTCCTCGATTCAGCTGCTGGTCAGTTTCTGCAGTTTTGTGTCAGTTTCTGCTGGTCAGTTTCTGCAGTTTCTGTCCGGCTGCCCTAGCACTTCCGGGTTCCTGATGGTGCCGGACCACCAGGAGTCCCGGAGCATTGGATGCCAGACTAATGGAGTTTTACTGTATTCACACAGATGTATGATTTTTAATTTGCCCCAAGTTAAACAAACAAAATCTGTGGACAAGCCAGGAACAGAGCCCAGATTGTCTGAGTCACAACCCTGTAACAGCTCCCAAAGTAGATCCAAGAAGTGCTTCCTCATAGTAAAATCAGCTGTTAAGGACATCTCATATTAAAAATAAAAAACTGGTCAAATCATGAGTCCATTGCTACCTCAACATTACTGAGGAGATACAAATATTTGTATGTGGCTATCATCAGTGCTAAGGTTATTTTTACGAATGCTTACCAAATATCAATATGTATTCCCAATCTATAGAAAACCTATTTAAACAAGATAGGCACTTATTATTTCAGCTTAGACATATTAAGCATGGCACGAAAATACTTATACCTCACCTGCTTAACAGCATACCTGCTTAACAACTAAGGTTCAAATGAAGTGGAATGGGAAACATGTCTCAAAAGAAGATGAGGGAAACTTTAAATAAAAGCATTGGGGATTTATTCACTGAAGATATAACAAGCAGCTTTACTTTTTTTAGAGGAGTAGCCGTGTTAGTCTGTTTCAGCTAAAAACAACAAGGAGTCGGTTGACACTTTAAAAAGACTAACAAATTTATGAGGATATAAGTTTTCGTGAAATACAACTCACTTCATCTGATGAAAAGCTTATGCCCTAATAAATTTGTTAGTCTTGAAGTGCAACTGGACTCCTTGCTATTACTTTTTAAAAACCAAGTAATTTTTGCATTATAGATACCATGAGTGTGGTTCAATGCCTACAAAAATAAGAGTACATACACACAAGCGCAGTTGGAGAGGTACAACAAACCATAAAAATTACAGTAAAATTCTACTGTCAAGAGTAATATGTGCTTGCTGAATTGTTATCAAATGTGAAAATGACTAACATGTTCATTTGATTTCTGCTCTAAAGAAACGGTACCATACAACAGAGGAGGGTTTCAGAGAAAAAGCATGAAAGGGAAAAGGCTCAGCAACATCATCTCTCAATGTTCAGCCTGTCCAACAGTAACACACTGCTTTTCAGTTAATAAAATATCAAATCTCTGCAGCAAATGCTTTTTTCAAAGAATTAACAAGAGAAAGAGAGATTAAGATATCAGCCATAAAAACAGTTACCTACTTTTTAAACTTGTTTTTCAAGATGTGCTGCTTATGTTCATTCCAAGTACACATATGCACATTCACGCAAGGTTTTCAGAAGGTATTTCCCATAGTGGTCCCCATCAGGTCAGGGGTGAAGCCCCCTGGACTTGCACCTTCATGGCGGAAAATGGGTTCCTGTCAAACCACTGATTCCTCAGTTCCTTCTTGAAGGAGTAATCCAATAGAGGAGTAGGTGGTGGTGGTGTCTTGGAATGGACACGAGCAACACAACTCAAAGAACAACAGTTATGAAAGGTTACGATCCTTTCTTCTTCAAGTGCTTGCGCACATCAAGTCCAAGAAACTAACTCCCAAGAATTTCCAGAGCAGAAGGGGTTGAAGTTCACAGATTCACAGACTGCAGGACTGGTCTGCCAAATGCAGCATCATCTCTAGTTTGCTGAGTAATGGTTAAGTGTGACATAAGGGTATGGCTCAATGGCCATGTTGCCACCTTGCATCTATTCTGAATGGGGAACTGCGCCAGGAAGGCTTCTGAGGAAGCCTGTGCTCTTGTGGAAAGCACCATTAAAGCTGGGGCAAATATTTAAGCTAGGTCCCAGAAAAGCTTGACCCGGGATGAGATCCCCTTTAGGATGATACCAGGAGCCCCCTCATCTATTCATTAACCGCAGTGAAGAGCTGCACTGATTTTAAAAACAGCTTTGTCCATTCAATGTGAAAAGCCAGTGCTCATCTGACATTCAAGGAGGATCATCCATTCATGGTTACTAGCTTAGGGAAAAAAAAAATAAACACTGGAAGAAAAATGTCCCAACTCATGTGGAATTGCAAAATTACCTTTGGAAGGAAGGGCAGATGTGGCTGCAACTGTAGAATGGCCTTGTAAAAAAACAGTACAGGTTGAATGTCTGTGGTTGGGCAACTTCTATGGTCTGGAAGGACCACGGATGTCACTGGACCAGAGAGTCCCAGCCACAGTTGGAAGCTCAGCCAGCAGGCAGCCTGTAGGGTCAGTGGCCTAGGGAAAGGAATCCCAGCCAGTGGCCAACAGTAGGCAGCAGCTGGAGTAGAGTTGGGCAGGAAGCCTCTGGGTGGGGGAACAGAGACCCTGCAACTGGAGGAGAGCAACCGCTGCTGGCTGGGGGAAAGGATCCCCACGGGCTAGAGCAGTGCAGCAGCTAGGAGTGAACACTACTCTTCCTTCGACTTTTCCCTTACTCTTCGTAAAAAGAGGGTTAGAAGTCCTTCAGCTCACAATTATTTTGAAATAATGGCTCACCGTGTAAACACGCTCTTATTTCGGAATAATGTCAGTTATTCCGAAATAACGCTGCTGTGTAGACATAACCTTAGCGTGCAAATAAGGAGCAAGGGTTTTTCATAAATCCCTGCTGAAAAGCACAAGAGATCTGTGAACCATTGCTGTCTGGCCCAAGTGGGTGCAATTAGAGTGAACTTTGCCTTGTCCCGTTTTATTTTCTTTTTAATCCAGCAGTTTAGGTTTATAGGAGGGAAGGCACAAGAAAGACTGGCATTCATGTGAAGAAGTGGGTTATGCCCACAAAAGCTCATGATACCATACATGTTTTGTTAGTCTCGAAGGTGCTGCAAGACTATTCGTTGTTTTTTAGGTTTTTCCAGGACATGAGTAATGCTTCCAAAATATATATCTCACTGTTGTAAAACAAAGCTTGACATTTTGCATTGTATTTAGTTGCAAAGAGGTGGGGACTTCCTGTATCAGCATATGGAGACTTCCTGTATCATTGATGTTTTCAGTAACCACTTCTGGGTATCTACAGTGATTCACTTACCTGGTCCATCCAATTCTTGCTCTTCCCTAATAGATGTGTAACTGGAGTGTCTACACAAGCAAATGTACCTTTCCCAAAAAGTCACTGCTTTCTTGCAAAGATGAGTAAAATGGAAACTCCCTGACACTTTAAATAAAGCATTGTCTTTATCAAGGTCTAGAGAACATGACCTAAGAAGGAAGACTGAAAGAACTGGGCTTCTTTAGTTTGTAAAAGAGAAGATTGAAGGGGGACATGATAGCAGTTTTCAGGTATCTAAAAGGGTGTCACAAGGAGGAGGGAGAAAAATTCTTCTCCTTGGCCTCTGAGGATAGAACAAGAAGCAATGGGCTCAAACTGAAGCAAGGGAGGTTTAGATTGGACATGAAGAAAAACTTCCTAACTGTCAAGGTGGTTAAACACTGGAATAAGTTGCATAGGAAGGTTGTGGAATCTCCATCTCTGGAGATATTTAAGAGCAGGTTAGATAAATGTCTATCAGAGATGGTCTAGAGAGTACTGGGTCCTGCCATGAGGGCAGGGGACTGGAGTTGATGACCTCTCGCGGTCCCTTCCAGTCCTAGTATTCTATGATTCTATGATTATAATTACATGGACAACTTTGTGCTGGAGATGAAGTAAGAAAGCTCATGATGTCCAATTAATGTTTCTGAGCTTTCTTCAGACAGCTAATGGAAGCCTCTCCCTGTCAACTCCAACCTGGACCTGCCCTGGACTTGCTGCAGCCAGAGGAGAGACACCCTAGCCCCAAACCAGCTCTAGCACAGACCTGGTACAGCTGGGAAACAGGTACCCGTGCCCTAACCCAGCCCCAGCACGGACCTGTTGCGACCAGGGGAGAGGTCCCCCTCCCCTGGGCTGGCCCCGCTGGAATTGCCATGGCTGCAGAGGCACCTCTCACCTGGCCCAACTGGCTGAGGTGAGAAAGGGCTGGGGTTAGTCCTCATCCCCACCCCAAGCCCTCATCCCCAATCCCACCACAGAAACTGCATCCCCAACCACAGCCTCTCTCTCTACCCCAGTCATGATCCCCTCTCACACTCTCAAGCACTCCGTCACACCCTGATAACAAAATTAACTCCACACATGGACATAAAAAATTAGAGTGAATACTAGTCTGTACGTTGTCGGTAATTATTTGACAGCCAATATTATAAAGTACTAATATCGAGATGGACATGTGATGATGGCAGGCCAAATACTTGCTCTTGCCCAGGCTGCAGGTGTTAACTAAGAACTGACAGCATCACAGATGGGGACTAGACCAGGTCAACCTATGTGTTAGTTTTGTTCAAATAGATATTAAATCTTACAAGAATGTACAGTAGAACCTCAGAATTAAACACCAGAGTGCAGAAATGTGTTTAAAATAAACTACTAAGAAAAAGAAAAGAAATTAAAGAGATTTGACACGGTAAGGAAATTTTCTGTGCTTGTTTCATTTAAATTAAAATGGTTAAAGGCAGCATTTTTCTTCTGCATCCTGAAATTTTGAAGTTGTATTAAGTTAATATTTAGTTGTGAACATCAAAAGAACCATCATAATGTTGTGTTCAGAATTATGAACAATCTCCAATCCTGAAGTTCCTCTGTATATTAAAAATTAATTCATATATTCTTTATTCTCTCAAATTCTTTATGGTGCTAAAAAATATTTTTGAGTAGTAAGGGTAGAGTACTGGTCCGTACCCTGTGAGTGACCTATATTCAGGAACTTCTTGTGATTACTTACTATAATCCATACAACTTTGTGGGGAAACAGATGTGCAGGAAGAGATCCACTCACACTACCAAAAGACAGCTTGATTGGTAAGGAACAAATATTACTGCAGAGGATTTCTACAGGATGAAATGGGGATCCATAAAAACAAGGTTTGGGGGAATTGCCAGTTGCAAGGACTTGGTTAGATTTCTTTTTTTGCTTATCAATCATGTAGCCTACAGATACTATAAAGGAAATTCTATAAGTAATGAGGCAAACAAAAAATGGTAAAACATATGGTAAAAGTCAATCATGGGAAAATATTTTTCCATCCGCAAAAGGGATTTTTTTTGTCTCATACACCATAAAAAGAGAGACATATTAGGGATTAGATAGGAAATTGAAACTGCCATCACTGCACAAATTACAGAAGGAAGACACACAAAGGCTAGCTCTTTAACTTACAGTCATGATACTATCTAGATTTTGTTAGTCTCTAAGGTGCTACAGGACCATTTGTTGTTTAATTTTTTTATTTTAAGTTAAAAACACGGCTACCCTTCTGAGACTTTTAAAGGTGGTAATGTATCTAATTCTTTCTAAATGACACTGAACTAATCTCTGATTAAATCTTTGATTAAATAATTCCATTTGAGCTTGTGATTTGGCAATCTCAAATGGTTATTAAATTCAAACACGCAGCAGCAGCACAGACTGATTGTATTAGTAAACTGACTGATTAGCTACTGTAACTTGAGCTGATACATACATCTACTGCACTACTAGCTCCAGCAGCAGCATCACTTGCACTTCAACTCACTTCCTTGATAGGCCAAACAGATCAATTTTAAAACACCTCTTAATTCAAGCCAGTGGGTTTTGTATGAGGATGATGGGAATGAAGTTAGAGGCAATACCTATGCAGCGGCAGTCAAAAAAGCAAACAGAATGTTAGGAATCATTTAAAAAGGGATAGAGAATAAGACAGAACATTTTATTGCCTCTATATAAAACCATGGTATGCCCACATCTTGAGTACTGTGTATAGATGTGGTCACCTCATCTCAAAAAAAAAAAGATATATTGTCATTGGAAAAAGTTCAGATAAGGGCAACAAAAATTATTAGGGGTTTGAAACAGGTCCCATATGAAGAGAGATTAATAAAATTATATATATAAATTTAAAAAAACAATCTTTCTAAAAGCACACCAAAAGAATAAAAAAAGTGCACTAACAGGTCAAAAATACAGTTTTAAGCTAGCAATGTAGGAGAAAGATTGGATGGCTAACAGTTAGCAACTACCTGGAATCATACTTAGCTCAAACCACCAACCCTGCCCTCCCAGGCAAACACCGCTTCCTCTAGTCCACTCCAGAACCCAGAATGGCTGGCCTCGTTTGTATACATATATGCATGTGTTGAAAATCCCATGACAGACAGACAATAACGGTGGCCATTTAATAGAACGATTGTCTAAAAAGACTGTGACTTTTCAGGTTAGAAAAGAGGAGACTAAGGGGAGATATAAAGGTCTATGAAATCATGACTGATGTAGACAAAGTGAATAAGGAAAAGTTATTTATTTGTTCCCATAACATAAGAACTAGTGTCACCAAATGAAATTAATAGGTAACAGGTTTAAAACAAATGAAAGGAAGTTTTGCTTCACACAGTGCATGGTCGACCTGTGGAACTCTTTGCCAAAGGAGGTTGTGAAGACCAGGACTTTAACAGAGTTCAAGAAAGAGCTAGATAAATTCATAAAAGTTAGGTCCATCAATTGCGAGGATGGGTAGGAATGGTGTCCCTAACCTCTGTCAGAGGCTGGGAATAGGCGACAGGAGAGGGACAGCTTGAAGATTCCCTGTTCTGTTCACTCCCTCTGGGGCATTTGGCATTGGACGCTGGCAGAAGATAGGATGGTGGGCTACATGGACCTTTGGTCTGACCCAGTATGGCCGTTCTTATGTAACACTTGTATCAACTTCAGTAAATTGTGCTGCAATGACACATCCTTAGGGTTTTTTGAAATTTTTATATTGTAAATTATCCCAATTTCAAGTCACTAGCATGATGATGCAACCCTACAACATAGAGAAGGAAATAGGATTTGCATCAGCGGAGCATATTTTGGGGAAATGAGTGAAATTTAAGTTAAATTCCCATCAGTCAAGACCAACATCTTATTAAAGTTCAAGATTAGCTTCTCCTCTCCTGTATTTTCTTTTAAGTGAATTAAATTCTAAAATCTATATTTACAGCAGCATAAATATAGAAACACTAATTCATATATATTATTCTTTCTTTCACTAGTAATTAGAACTTGAAGAGTAGATGCAACATAGGGAAAAAAAGGTTTCTATGTGAACCTTGTTTTGCATGTTCTGTTTTTAAATATGTAACCTTAATATTGCATTACAATTAATTTTCTGAATTTAAATTTCAAAATAGGTAATAAAAATATATACTGTCTCTTCTGCAAATGAAATGTGTGTTGAATATATGCCAAGAATAACAAAGTAGCCCCAGAAACATAGTTTGTCCAAAAAAAATTGGACCCTGAAAAATTTAGGCACTGAAGTTAAACACTTTATATAAAAAATTCAGACATGGGTATCATACTGCAAATATATGAAGAGATATGTAAATTACAGCATGAATGTGCTCAAGAATAGGCACATTTCAGCTTCTTTGAGTTAACTACCAAATTCTCAGATGGGATAATGAAGATGCAAAGAATCTAAGGAGCACTACACACCTGATTTCTTTCGATTCTGCAGAGGTTTGGTCTTCAGAAAGGCTGGATTTGCATTTTCTGTAGACGAGTAACTTTCTGCAGGTGATGAACTCTGGCCATAAAGCACCTGTTTTCACTGCAAAAGTGTGGGGCAACCTGATTAGCATATGCAGGGAAACAGGAATTTGCAATAAGATATGCCCTGCCTTCTTTCTGATTCTTTTTAATAATGAGGGTGAAACAAGATTATATTTAAGTGAAAAGACGTTAAGCAAATATCCGTCTGGAAGTAGTCAGGATCCTTGTGTTATTCAGCAAAGGGAATATTAACATAATTTGTATTGGATTAATACTCAGAGGCCTCAATCCTAAAACATGACACCATATTTTTTTAAGAACCAATAAAAAGACTCAGAAACTCCTACTTCTTGATATACATATTTAGCCTGTTTACGAACCCCATTTATATAATTTCCTTTACAGTATTTAGTAGAAGGCAGTAACATGCACTCAGAATGTGAGGTTGTCATCTGTGCTTTAGGATTTAACATCACAAAGGAAAGATATGTACTTAGATATAAAAAATTAAGCACAATAGACCCTCACTAACTTGCACTTTGTTAAACTGCACAGCCACAAATGGAAAGTAGACTTCCAAGTTTGCTTGAGGACGACAGAGGCTCTGATGATGGGAAAGTTGCCTCCCTGTGGATAGCTATAGGAACACAGTGTCACATAAAGATGACCTCTTACTAACATATCAAATGCATGGAAGGAAATTAGAGTACCTGCAGATGTTCCTTATGCTACTTCACTGGTGCACGTTCTCAGTGCTCCCACAGATCAAGCAAAAAGATTAAAGGCAGCTTAATTTACCCAGTCACAGAAAAAAAAAAGAGGAAATTATAGCACTCTACAATTTTCCACTATAATTCAGTTAACACATCCCTCCTTTCTTCCACAGCCAAACCAAAGCTCTGGCACTTGCACCAAGACAGCAGCAGAAGCAGTAGTAATAGTAGCAGCAGCATTGACTGATAGTTTTCAAGATAAGGCATGTTAAGAAGTCCTTCTATGTGCCCACAAAGATCATCTCAAGTTGCTGATCCTATTCCCAGCTCTCAGTAATCAGCACTAAGATAGTGGGATTCAATGATGTAAATGATAAAGCAATCAATTTTTTTTTGGGGGGGGGGGAGGAGGAACCAAACCAGATACACTTACAGAAGTGGCCAGAAAAACAATGCAGAACAAACATTTGCTAGTTTGCTTATGTGATTGTCTCATAAGACTGTGTCTAAAGCCTTACTAAAATCAAGATGTATCACAGGCATGCTTCCTCCCCACTCAGGAGGCTAGTAATCCTGTCAAAGAAGGAAACTAGGTTGATTTGACATTTTTTTGAACAAAACTACGCTGGCTTTTCATTGTGTGCTACTATGCTCTAGATGCTTACAATAATCTGATTGCTTACTAATTTGTTTCAGGATTTTTCCAGGTATCAAAATTAAGTTGACTGGCCTATAATTCCCCTCAAGTACCAGAAGTCAGGGTGATAATTAAAGAGGAAAGAAACTGATGGATGTTCTTTGTACATTTTTTTTAAAAAAAGAACTGACATCAGAAAGAAAAGTAAATTGTTGTGAAAGGAGCTAGAAATCAAGCCCTTAGATTTATTTCTCATTATGTAGCAACCACCACAATCTCCTAACACTGACCATCCCAAAACACAGAATGCATCTGTAAATAATGTCTTGGCAGTCTGAGATTCTTACACATAAAACAAAAGAAAGCCATTACAAACATTAACAGATTTCATGTGGACTTAACCACTTAAGCTACCTAAAAAGGCATTCTTGTTCCTGAATGAAAGTGTCCACATGGGGAGTTAAGCCAGTATAATTATAGCATAATAACTGTAATAATTGTAGTTCTGCTGGTGAATTTTCCCATGTACACAATCCTTATACTTTCCTAGCAATTCAGCAAGATGCGCACATACACCATTACTTCCTAAAAATAAAAATAATGGAGATTGCCTATCTCCTAGAACTGGAAGGGATCTTGAAAGGTCATAGAGTCCAGTCCCCTGCCTTCACAGCAAGACCAAGTACCATCCCTGACAAATTTTTGCCCCAAATCCCTATCTGGCCTCCGCAAGGTTTGAACTCACAACCCTGGGTTTAGCAGACCAATGCTTAAACCACTGAGCTATCCCTCCCCCAAAAGCAACAACATGGTAATTAAAATAATATATAACTAATCTAATACAAAATGTGTAGCTGCCCACACTGCTGTCCATTGAAGAACAACCCACACAATCTGCAGCAACAGCTGAAAGTTTACATATATGGTCCAAGTTCGTGCATTTTTCTTTAAGAAAACAAGTAGAAATTATTGATTTTTTGAAATGCCATCAAAAGTTAAATACACAATTAGCTTCTGACCTTTTGATATTTCTGCCACCATTGATGTATGTGTTGGTCCTGCCATGTTGTGGGTTTGGAAGAAGGAAATATGTGGCATCTGTTGAGAGATTCCAGCTGTACTGCTGACATAGTTGAAGGTAGCACTCGCTCAGGAAGGATCTGTACTTTAGCCTGTTGGATGCTGATCAAGGAAGAAAAATCATGAACGTATTAGAAGGACAACAGTTTGGATTCCACCACCTATATAATTACGTACAATAGAACAAACCTTGATGTAGCACTGTAATACTTTCACATTTAATGAAATGGCTTCGTGTTTGAAGTTACTTAAGTCTAACTTGTATAAATTAAATTATTGCTGTGATTACACAGCATAGAATTTATGTATCTGAAAGTAAACAGAACATAGATTAAGGTATCTCACATCTTTGCTATATTTATTTCAAAAAGTGTGGTCCACTGAAATTTGTTCAGATAATAAACAACCAGAAGCACCTCTATGTGCTGAGCGTATCCCACATTTTCAAAACAACATACTGAATAAAACATCACTGTTTAGGAATAGTTGTTTCTTAAACTCTGGTTTTTGTTTTTCTTTATAATTAATAAATATTCCTTTATCAGATCTTTTTATGCAAGAATATTAAACTAGCAGTCAATTAATAGATATCAAATTCTTAGAAAGGAAGTTTACTTTCTTTAAACCCCAAATCTTCTGTGAAGAGCTAGATCTCAAAATCAGCAGAAAGAGGATAAACTGTATCTTTTAATACTGTACTTATACACCAAATCACCTACTCCCTAAGAAAATTAATGTACTTAAAAAAAAAAAAAAAAAAAAAAACCTACCAGGAATACTGTTTAGAAGAGAAGTATTGTATACATTGTATTCTCTTAACAGTGCCATGCATCAAGAATGCTAAAATATTACATATTAGCTTAGACGCTGATTTGAAATAACATGTGGAATCACACAAGAAAAACATGGGACTTAAGTTTCTGCTTCTTTTTCTAGTATATTTAATGTGTATTTTCCCATTGCACATTTTAGGAGTAACTGATGCCTTGACCTACAAATGCAGATTATATTACAAAGTGATATTTTACTGTTTACTGCAGATAAATAATAGGAAGAAAGTGAGCAATATGAAAAAGAATGGCACCCATTATTTTGAGATAGTCACTTAACATGACAAAATAACAGAGCAATTTAAAATGTTCAAGAGAAATATACTTAGGTAACCTTTGATTTTTAACTGTGGTTCAAAAGTCATACTGGGGAAGTTTAATAGAGCACACTGGAGTTATTAACTATGTATACATTGCAGATACTGTAAATGCAGGGAACAGTTTCAAATATGAGAATGCCTCCCCAACCATGCAATAAAACTAAATGAGTGTTGGAAACTATATTACAAGATCTGAAAAATAACACCAATAAATGTAATCTTTAAAAACTTTTACGTTTTAGAAACTTAAAACACAAAGTTCCTTAAGATTTCACATTTTCTTGATTCATATTATGCTGTTGAAATCCAAATCACATGTAGACTGTAATTATCATAATAAATCACTCTCTCAGCAGAATAAAACAATTGTATCTTTACCACCTTCAGATATTCAATTTTCATAACTACAGTAGCAATCATATCTATTAACTGTGTACTGCCATCTTGTGTTCAAACAACAACTTTGTTGTTTCAATATTCAAATGATCAGGGCTCGACAATTAGTGTAATCTACTCGCCGGTGGCGAGAAGATTACAAGCCGGCACAGCCGCGCAGCGCGTGCAGCGCATGCACAGCGTGCCGAACCATGCAGCTGGTGAGCAGAGCTCGCCGCCACTTGGCGAGCCCTGCAAATGATAAGTGACAGATAAGCAAACCCATTAGAGGGCTCAGCAGTACTGGCCTTTGTAAATGGCAACACATTATTTATTTTTTTATTTAAGATTACTATAAAGTAACAGCATGATTAGTTAATTAAATACCTCAATTAACTGATATTCTAATGTGTCTTTTTTAAAACAGAATGTTGGTGCACTGAACACTGAAACCAAACATTTATGTTGCTCCTTTTACGCAGGTGGAGAGGAATCTCATTTCTAAATGTAAATTTTTAAATGAAAACATTATGGTACCGCCCATAGTACTCAGTAGGGATCACAAAGCACTCTATAGCAAAGTACAGTCTCTCCCAGGTGATTACATTTTAAATAAAAGATCCAACAATATAGAACATAACAGAAGGAGAAAGGGGAAAACATAGGTGACAGTACCAGGTATACATGGATGACCATACCAGAAACACAAGGTTACATATACTCTCAACAGAGTATACAACTTAAAAGTGTCTAATATTCAGTGACAATAAAAGATTTCCCACCATTACAGGTAAAATGTGGCATTGGGAAAAACAAATTTTCTTCAAAGAGAAAAACAGTGTCACATATTTTACAAAACAGTTACAAAAAATAATGGAAGTCAATAATTTTGCTGTACACAAAGATACACATGTTGTCTATTTTCTTACCCATCTGATTGGGTTCTTATTTCAAGCACTTTGAATCTCTGTCTTCCCACTGCTTTCACTTTCACTGTTTCAATTCCAAACTCCTGTTCTTCTCGGTAGGCATATATTTCAGCTGTTGTTCCAAAATGTGCTTCCCTTTCACGTATATTGCTGGGGGGGGAGGGGGAGGAGGAGGAGAGAAGAGTATAAGATGCCTGTTACCTACTCTACAAATTACACTGTTCATACAATTTCCAATAACCCTCCCCCCTCAATTTTTCACTCATTCATCACTTTCTAAAAAGTCTCCTTTAGAGCTAAAAATATCCCTGCTTTGTCTCAACTTACAAAACAACAAATAGTCTTGCAGCATCTTAGGGTACGTCTAGACTACATGGCTCCGTCGACGGAGCCATGTAGATTTGTTTGTTCGGCAAAGGGAAATGAAGTTGCAATTTAAATAATCGCGGCTTCATTTAAATTTAAATGGCTGCCCCGCTCTGCAGATCAGCTGTTTGTCGGCAGTCTGCACACTCCCCTGTCGACATGAAAGCCCTTTATCGACCTCCCCGGTAAACCTCATCCTACGAGGCATAATGGGGAGGTCGATATAGGGCTTTCAGGTCGTCGCGGGAGTGTCCAGACTAGCGCGCTGAGCCGACAAACAGCTAATCATCTGTTTATCGTCTCAGCGCGGCAGCCATTTAAATTTAAATGAAGCCGTGATTATTTAAATCGTGGCTTCATTTCCCTCTGCCGATCAGCCTAATCTACATGGCTCCATCAACGGAGCCATGTAGTTTAGACACACCCTTAGAGACTAACAAAAAATGTACATGGTATCATGCCTGGAATAGGATTGCTTCTCATAAAACCAAACAGAAAAGAGTCAGAACCAGCAAACTAAGTACAGTCAATTTTGAGGACATGACTAAGCAAATGTTGAAAGAGAGCTCAGCGGAGCCTTAGGGAGTCCAGGGCCTCAGGACAGGCATGCCGGGTGCAACCTCTGTCTGCCAGTCTCAGCACAGAGCTGCCACAGCCGGTCAGTTCTGGGTCAGCGGGGGGCGGAGGCGGAGGGGGGGGGGAAATGAAGCTGTACCTTCCTTACCTTTCTCCATCCGTGTCAAGTTTCATCCCTTCCCCAACCATGGCAACTCCGTGCTGGTGCAGGGAGAGCGGCCCCTCCACTCCACCACATCTGCTTCATGCGAGGGCTAGAGGAGGGGGTGTCTCCCACCCAACCTGGAGCTGTTCCCAAGCTCCTGGGGAAAGGGGGTTCTTCCGTGGCTCCCACCCAGCCTAACCTAGACTTGCTCTCCATCCCCCCCAGCTGTGCCCACTGGAACTACAGTGGCCATAGAGAGGTGCTTCTCATCTGGTCCCAAGCTGTTGCAGTGAGAGGAGGCTGGGGATCTCCTCTCTCCCCTGGGGTAGCCTGCACATTGAACCTCTCATCCCTAGCCACACCCCAGAACAACGATTTAAAGGAAACATGTACATTTTCATTTTATTCGTCAAAAAAACAAAAATTGAGTTAATTACCCGAGCAATGCTAGATAAATCTTCTATAAATAAATAAAGTTCCTGAAAATAAGAAGCTAATCTCTGGTTTGTGTCCTTAGGTTCCAGACCCTGAGACTTTTTATTTTAAGCAAAGTGGGGCACTGCATTGAAACATTTAATGCAATCAATAAAATATTCAAATAAAAATGAAAATGTATTTTTCCTTATTGTAAAGGGGATTATTTCTGTTATGTTATAAAATAAATTAAGTCTTTTTATAATTAGGCATACTTAGTTTTCTAACACACCACTTAATCATGTAATATACTGCAGAAGTATTTCAGCCATCTGTTCTGCCCAAGGAAATCAGTGATAAACATAAGCTTCATGGCATCAGTAACTACTGAGTATTTTACCTGTACGCAAGAACAGCAAAGGTTCTGTCTTTCTGAATTAAATTCCGCACCATGCTAACCTCTTGAGGGCGAAAAAGCTGAAGAGGCAAGGTTTGTCCAGGAATCAACATTACCACCACATGAGGCAACACTGGAATAACTTGACAGCTGTCATCATCATGCACTGTTCTCCCATGAAACTCTTCCATATCTGAACCCAAATACTACAAAGCAAAAGATAAACATTGCAGCATATTACCCTCAAAAGTAAATAAGTTTGGTGCTTTGTAGGTATAAAGCAAGACCAAATGTATAGCCTAAGGAGATGACAATAGAATAATATTGCAAAATTTCTAAAAATATTGAACAATGAAGAAATTATGGATTATACAAAAATGGTTCTAATGGAATATAGGTTCTTTGTGGACTATATCTTAATATTAATAAGGCACCATCCCTCAACATTCACAATCACGTGTACCCATCTTCCATTAGTACTCATGTAACATTCCTGTGGCAACACCACCAATTGCTTACGTGGAAAAGTAATATTAGGAAAATATATAATGATTTAGCAGCTAGAAATAAGCATGAGAACCATCACCAAGTGATCATTTAGTTCCCTGCAGCTCACCAGAAAGCACTCCATAAGGGCTCTGGCCTGCAAACTGCACTTAAGTTACAAAAACGTCCATGGGATCTAGTAATGCTGTAAAACAGGTGGAAGGGAGAAGTATAATATTTGTAAACGGTGTTACTGCTATGATTTTAAACATCATTTAGTAGAAACTAGGGCATCATCAGGTATCTATAAAGGACAACAGTGCAGGAATCCTGTAACACTTTAATATCAAAAGAATATTTTACAAGCTGTTCTGCTGACTCTTCAATAAACAATCTTGCATATTCTTATCTTTGGATTGGCACCCATTCAGCTTATATTTTTTTAAATGCTTGGTCTTTTCAGTATGTAAAAACTTAAAATTTAAATTAAAGATTTTTCAATTAACTCGGAAAGGGTGACATACTTTTTCTGGAAGTATGAAGTATTATTTCCAGATAAAACTGGCACACCAGAGGTTGCAGCAGTGAACCCTTACTTTTAGTGCTTTGTCAGAATGCCTCAACCTTAGTCTGGGAGTATGAGAGGGTGGTGGCTTCAAGTAGCCATTCAATTTTACGCAGAAAATAATGGTGTCAACTGCAGCCATTCTTAGGATATAATCTCTGGTCAACTAAGCATACAGTAGAGTTCACCAACTAGAACAGTGCTAAATTAAATACCCACCATTTGTTTCTTGTAGAAGTTCAAGTTAAGTCATATGTTCCTCTGGCCTCTATTTCATTACTACTATAACTAAAAGAAATGATTCCTAGGACAATATTTGAAATAATAGGGTAAGTAACCTGATAACAGTAGGAATACCACTGTATGTATTTAGAATCTTTATTTAAATCACAGCCTGTACATTTACATACAACTGGATCAAACCTTCTTCACAAGGATGCTCATATTGCTGTGGAAGGCACAAAGAAAAACCACATACCACATGTGATGTTGGCAGACTGGTGTCAAAATTAATATTTGGCTTTTCAGCATCTTTATTATCTTGATCTTCAACTTCCATTTCAATGTCATCCTCTTCTTCACTCTCTGCTAGCAAGAAGGAAACAGAATGTCATAAAAAAGTCAGTGTTAAGCTGCCTCAAAAACTCAAAGCATTAGGAAAATGGGAAAAATAACAACCAAATAACCCTCGTATTTATAAATTGGTGAAAAACAAGTGTGTTTTACTTTTATGGGAAACTATTTTCTCACTGTTGCACAGAATCAAATTTTCAGACACAGTCATGAGTTAGTAATATGTTTTCAAGGCTCCAACAGAAACAGGTACAGCAATTATTAAATGAGCCAATACTGTCACCAAAGACGTTTGATTGTAGTGAAAGCAGTACTTCACCTTAATTCCAAATTCCTACTCACATTATGCAAAGAAATAAATTGGAAGAATCCTGAAGACTATGATATCTAACAAGAGGTTAAATATTTTATTAAATGTATTGTACTTTGAAGTCTAGATAATTGCAAAATAGAAGTTAGTAACAGTATGTACTCAAAATGAGTATTTTACTCATTTGAGCCCCTCAGACAATATTTCTGCCAAGTTTTTTTGCTGCTGTTAACCTCTCATCATGATATGAAACACCCACACCAATCAGCAAATGAAATCGTGTTACTACAAAGGGAAGCAATTAATCTCATTCTTTAGAAACAGCTGTCAAATATTGAAGTAAATAATATATAAAATGGGAGGAATGTAGTAATCTCTTGCACTGCAGTAATTATTGCTGTTCCTTCTAAAAATATTGTCAAACAGAATTTTTAAGTTGGGAATGTCCTTTGTAATCCTGTGTCCATAATCTATACACAGTAAATATATCTTTTACATAAGAAAAGTATTTAGTCATTCAATGTTTAGAAGAGCTACTTCACTTACATATAACGTGTTTAAATCGGTAAATATTTTCTAAAAGTTGTATTAAATGTAAGAAACAGAGGCAAAAAATCAAATTAATACGTATCTCTATAAAATGCTAACTAGTAATTATTGTACACATGACCACTGACTATCTAATGTTTACCTTAGTTTGCATCCAATATACAGTGCATTGAGCTAATTTCACAATAGTTCTCTTTTAGATGTAGGGCACTCATATTTTTTCTTCAGAATAGGAATGAAAGTAACCTTGATATGACATATTCATGCTTAGCTTTCATATAAGCTTTCTAACAGAGATTTAAAGGATTCTAGCAATAAATACATTTGGATCTCTCTGATCTGGCACCCTCTGGTCCTGACTGGTCCCGGATGAGGGATTTTGCTGGACCAGGGGAGGTCATATCTGGCTCCCCTGCTACTGGCTCCCCACCAGCCCTGGGCCAGCCTCCAGCCTCCTCCCCAGCTACCACTTGCCACCAGTCTCACTGCCCTGCTGGTCCCCCCACTCCCACCTCCTTCCCTGCTATGCCACGCAGCCCAGCTCCCCACTCAGAGTTAAAGGGGCACAAGAAAACAGAAACCAATGGCCTTTCCAGGACTGCATTATAATGCATGACACTTTGTCTGTAAATTATCTTAAAATAAAGTAAATATTGAATAGATTGCAAAACACTGAACATGACATTTCTCAAATTCTTTTCACCCATCATAAGTGTATGCGACAAATGCAAGCTTTTCCAAGTGCTTAGCTGATAATTTTCTGTTATGTGGAACATATAATTACATTTGAAAATGTTTTGCTAATATATTTTACATAACTTTCCACATAGAAATCAGATCATGCCCTCCTCTTGTGTTATGAACCTCGCACATATCACATTTCTTCCTCTCATATGAATATTTTAACAAGCTGGCTCAATTCTAGGTGCAAAATGCACACTAATGGAAAATGACCAGGTCTGACAACCCACTAATCATATTTCCTATATTGCTTTAACTCTATTCTGGAGTGGTAAACACTTAGACATCTTCCCAGTTATTGTTCAAATACATTTAATTTCAATTTAGAGTTGTTTTCCACTGCCTCCTGGGAAAAGTCCTGTATATATTATAAAATCAATTGTATTCAAGTCAGCTATAGGTCTCCCACTTGCAAAAATCTTTTGGGTATAATTTTTTTTTTTAAGTTGATAACCTTCCATCTAAAAATGAAATTCTGGTTTAAATGAATTCTAATTAAGTTATATTATTAGGTAATTTTTTTTGTTGATCTTTTTTTCCTTTTAAAAGAGGCAGGGAGAAAAGGAGGAGATGCTTTGTTTGTTTGTTTGTTTGTTTGTTTGTTTGTTTGAAACAGAAAGACTAGAAAGTCACATTTGTAGATTAAAAATCAGTTCTTCCCTGCAAGTTTTGCATAGCATTGCCAAAATACACATGAACTGCTGCTGTGTGCTGACCGAGTGAGCCTGGATGCCTGTGAGGAATGATGACTCATTTTACTGCAGTAGCACAATGTGAACGTTGAAAGAGCATCAATGTCTTTACTTTTCTACAACATTTTAATCACAAAAAAAGGAAGGCAGAAAGTGTGCATTACTTTCTCTTAAACTATTTGATTTTTTTTCAGTTGGATGTAAAATGTGACCGTTAGTATATTAAAACTATTCCAAAGTCATGGCTAGCACCCAAGATAACATTCAAACCATATGATATGAGATACCCTACATTTACTTTGTAGGGTAAGGCAGACCACCATTCTAGGTATTCAAACTAATCTCGTTAATCACAAATACTAATGAATTTACTCTCCACCTTTGTGAAGATTTTACAGCAGGGGAAAGCAGGTGCCAGGAAAATATTAAGGCAGGCATTTCAAAGTAGTGTAAAAGATTTAGGTATAGACTCACTGCAGTTCAGTGGTAATTAAGCACCTAATACTCAGTAGGGATGTCAATGGTTATCATCCTTATTGCATGATGCTAATCAGTTAATTGGTGGCCCTGCCACACTCCCATCTTATTTAAGTGAATTAATCATTATGTTTCACTGGTTAACTGATTAAATGGGATTTTACACGCCTAATTCTCAGGATTTATCCACAATGAAACTTTTACTATTATAACTATACCAATATGGCTGCCCATATGGCCACTTATTCTGGAATAGGAATTACTTTTTCTAGATTTATTTTTAAATGAATGCCTTTCACCATGTTAGTTTAGGTTTGTTTGGAAGTGTTATAAATTAGTGTGTCCAAGTGGAGAGTTACAGAAGTTTAATTATTAGTGGTTTCCTTATGTTGGTAAATTTCCCCGTGTAGACAAGCCCATAAGCTGCTTTAAAATTCCTAGCTTAACTTACTGAGGCAAGCTCACAAAGGAAGTCTGTGGCAGGAGGAACTGACTAGATCTCAAGACTAGTGCTTTAAACACAAATCACTGCAGCTTTCCAGTTTATTAGCAGAATTTGAGAATTCAGACTGTGTATTAACATCCTGAACAACAACAACAAAAATCTTCCTGGACTTCAAACTGTTATAACTACTTCTGATCTACAATTAAATGTATTTGGAGTAGGAATGTAAGTGACTAGTCGACCATTCGATAAGCAAAAGCTCCCAGTCCCAGACACTGCACCTCTGCGCCCACTGGCTCTTCATACATTTTAAAATCAGAAGGGTGGGAGGAGGAGAAGAGAGGCACAAGCCAGAACAGCTGATTCCCAGCTTGCAATGGTTCCCCCAGTTGTGCTTCAGCCTTTTTACATTTAAGGCTGGTACACAGAGGGGGAGACCCCACGTAAGCTGGGAATCAGCTGGCCCAGCTCATGAGGGGTCCACCCCCTGCTGCCCTTCAGCCTTTTAAATGTATTAGGAGCCAGTAGCTAATACAGGCAGTCCCCGGGTTACGTACAAGATAGGGACTGTAGGTTTGTTCTTAAGTTGAATCTGTATGTAAGTCAGAACTGGCATCCAGATTCAGCCGCTGCTGAAACTGATCAGTTTCAACAGCGGCTGAATCTGGATGCCAGTTCCGACTTACATAGAGATTCAACTTAAGAACCCCAGGCGTCCCCAAGTCAGCTGCTGCTGAAACTGATCAGCAGCTGATTCCAGGAAGCCCGGGGCAGAGCAACTCTGCCTCGGGCTTCCTGTAGTCAGCCGCTGGTCAGTTTCAGCAGCGGCTGACTTGGGGACGCCTGGGGCAGAGCAGCTCGGGTGCTGCTGGGTTGGTCCAGTAGTGCGGCCACTCCTCGGTGCTACTGGACCAACCCAGCTGATCTGCCCCAGGCATCCTGATTCAGCCGCTGCTGAAATTGATCAGCAGCGGCTGAATCAGGACTCCTGGGGCAGAGCAGCTGGGGTGCTGCCGGGTTGGTCCAGTAGCGCCAAGGAGCGGTGCTGCGAGACCAACTGGCAGCACCCCACCTGCTCTACCACAGGCCCCGGGCTTTGCTCCACGTCTCCCTGGTCTGCTGGGGGGGGGGGGGGGGGGGGGGGGGGGGGGGGGGGGGGGGGGGGGGGGGGGGGGGGGGGGGGGGGGGGGGGGGGGGGCGCACTAGCTGCGTCCCCCCCCAGCAGACCAGGGAGACGCGGAGCAAAGCGGTGGAGGACCCGGGACCGCGGCACTTCCAGATCAGCGCCGCGGGTCCGGCCCGGGTCCTCCGCTGCTTTGCTCCCCGTCTCCCTGGTCTGCTGGCTCCCCCAGCAGACCAGGGAGACGGGGAGCAACTTTTCTCGCCCCGGAGGAGGCGGGCAGCGGGACCAGGCGTCCCGTCGCTCCAGTCCTCCGGGGCGAGAAAATCCCCGTTCGTAACTGCGGATCCGACGTAAGTTGGATCCGCGTAACTCGGGGACTGCCTGTACATTTAAAAGGCAGAGACACAGCGAGGTGAGCTCTCAAGGCCGGGAGCTAATCGTGCTACGGCTCCCCCTCTTATCGACTAATCAACTAGATGACGGAAAATCCATTGACTAGTCGATTAGTTGATTGAACTAAATTTAACATCCCTAATTTGGAGTTCTCTGTGAATCAATGCTCAGCACTCCTGTAAGTCATATCTATGGATTTACACAAATTTTATATTGAATAACTAATTCTCCTTTTTACAGGGGTATAGGTATGAACTAAAACAAAGTTTCCATTCCTACCTTTTAACTATGGATGTTAGAGTGTACATGACACTTTAACTGATAAATGGATATTTATTGGTTAAGGGTGTCAGTTACATGCAGCCTCCCAGGGAGGTGGCTTCACTGTGGTAGGGCAGTGAAGCCTCCTCCCAGGGAATTGGGCCTGCAGGGGCTGGAGGCCTTAATCCCAGGAAGGCTTCACTGTGGGTTCTGCACTATAAAGCTAAGATTTATACTGCAGAGCCTGCAGCACATGCAACCACTGAGATTTTCAGTGGTTACACAGTTCCCCTATTACATGATTTTTAACTTAATTATTTTGCCCATCTATCCTGCCTAGCTGATGTTTAACTTCTGCACATTCCCTGCTGTAAGCAAGTCAATACTAAACAACTAAATGATATACGAAGGCTGCAAGACTGCAGCTTCATTCATAAAACATTGTTTCCTCTGCATACCTTACCACCTGCTTAAATACGGATTGCAATTAGGTGAGCAGCAGTCAAAAAAAATCAGTGAATGCTTCCCATTTCTGCTCAAGCTTCACTACACACAAACTAAAGTAAAAGTAAAACCAGCAGTAGATGCTGCTGCTCCTCCTTCTGCCCAAGAGCCTTCTGCCAGGGCTATTATCCTGGTAGCAGACTGAGTCATCCCTGAAAGCAGGAGGGATGGCAGTACATAAACATCAGATCCTGATACCATGTGTATGCCTTCCCTGCCTCCACACCTCACCCTCTGCCAAAGCACTTTCCCAAAATATGATCAAGCCTAGTCCCCCAATGAAAAATCTCTCTCGATATTATGTCCCTCTAATATTATTATTTGTATACTACCACAGCAATCCCTCCCCCACTGCCAAGACCTCAGGCTCCCTTTCTAGCACTCCCCAATCTACTCAGACATCCGACAGGACAATTCCCTGGATCTGGCTCTCATGTGCCTCCCCACCGCACCCCTGCTGCTGTATCCCACCACCCGGCATCACTTCCTATTTCCCAATATTGTCCCAAACTTGCGGACCGCGGTGACATTTCCGAGACAAACTGCACCCCCCTGCGCCAGACGCCTGCCCCTCCCTGCAGCCCCACATCTCACCAAGCCAAGCCCCCTCCGTGCTCCCGCTCCCCACCACAGTGACAGGCACCCCCCCCCCACTGCATGACAGGCCCCCGCCCCACTGCAGCTCCGTGCCCCACCACATCCCCAGCCCCCCTCCACATCCCTCTGCCGCCCCCCCATTCCCCTCACCCCCCCCCGCCCCTGCCCTCGCGCCCCCTGCACGTGCCTCTCAACCCCCCATTCCCCAGGCACCTGCCCTGGGCCGCTGCTCCCTCTGCGCCCTCACCCGGGCCCTGCCCCCCACCGCAGCCCCCTCCAGCCGCGCGTCCCGTCTCCTCCCCCTCGCCCGCCCCCCCCCCCGCGCCGGGACCCCGCCTGGGGCGACGGCAGCGGCCGCTACCGGGTAGGAGCTGCAGGTGGTTCCCCATGTTGTCGTCGGGCTCCCCGCCGCCTTCCTCGGCAGCCATCGCTGTTTACCCGGAGAGGAGCCTGGGAAGCCGCCGGGCGGGAGGCGGAGCCGCGAGCACAGCGACCCCTAGCGCCGCTCTCGCGGCAGAGCCCGGGGCGGAGCGCGGCGGGGCTCAAATGGGCCTGGAGCGCAGCCCCCCCCCCCAGCGCTGCCCTGCGGGACCGCCAGAAGCCGCCGCGCCGCGCGGGGGGAGCGGACCTTTCCTACCGCTCCCTGGGACCTCTCCGCCTCCCCCCACCATCCTGGGCAGCCCGCAGCGCGGCTCCTCAGCCCCGAGGGGTTTATTTGCTTCAACCCCGGACCGCCCTTTCCCCTCCTCGCGGCTGCGCTCCATCTGCTGCCTTCCCTGGACCCCCTCTTCCCTCCTGGAGCTTTCCACTTAGCGACCCTACGCCTGGGAAAAGCACCCTCCGCCACTCACAAAGAGAAAACAGTTTCTTGCCATTTTAACCAGAAAGGACCCTCGCTCAGTGACTTAACCACCTGCATTCTGCTACAAAGACCTTTTACATCTGCACTCGAAAGGGAATCCTCTGAACTGTCATTCATGTTAAAATTCGACACTCTCCGGGAAGGAATGAACAAACACTCAAACGATCTTACCCATTGCCAAGATAGCTTCCCCAATTATCACCTCTAATACCATTAGCTCACAGACATCCCACTCTCCCCACCTCTAATATCATCAATTCACAGACACTTATCTTCCTTCCTTCCCCCCCCCCCCATCCCCCTTCTGTTCTGAAATGTGATTTGTCCTTTTCATATGTGTTCATTTTTTTAAATTGTATCCTTTGGTATATATGGTTGTGACTACTTTCTTCCACTATTTGATCTGAGGAAGTGGGTCTGGCCCACGAAAGCTCATCATCTAATAAACCATCTTGTTAGTCTTTAAAGTGCTACATTGTCCTGCCTTTTGCTTCACTTGCCAGGGCTTTGCCTCCCCGCCACCAGCTTCTTAGGGGGGGAAATGATGCCCTAATCAGACTCTGGCAATCTACATTTCTAATCATCTAATAAACCATCTTGTTAGTCTTTAAAGTGCTACATAGTCCTGTATTTTGTTTCTGCCACTGTATGTTATATATGCTGTCCCTCTCTCCTACCCTCCCTCTGTCCTGGTGCTTTCGATTGTAAATTCTTTTGAGCAGGGAGGGGTGGGTTGTTATTTTGTACAGTGTTTAGCGCACTGGGGCCCCAGTCTCAGTTGGTCTCCAAGCGTTATAGTAGCAACAAAAGTCTTCAAGTTAACCAAAAGGCCTGCATAGTAAACACACTGCAGGGAGCAAAGGGAAAGTGCAAGAACCCATTCTGGCTGCTAATTCTTTACATTCCAAAAATGCACTCCCTTTTTTTCTCTGCATAGATAAAACCCTTATCTCCTCTCTTGAGTTCTATAACCTCCTTTTAAGGCCTTCTGGATATCCACTTCCGTGCCACAATTTCAAGGTAATTGAACTTGTAGCCTCCTGTTGCAATCTCCTTCAAGAGTCCCCAGTGCAATCTCAGGCCTCTAGCTGTCAATTGTCACAACGGTACCTGTGATTCACTCCCTTCTGACCAAGGGTTTTAAAACTGTATATTTCCCTGCCATATACTGTAATATCTCTGGCAAGCCAATTTGTGATGTGGCATGTTTTCTCTCCCAGGACTATGACCTGCATATACCAGCAATTATAAATTATCACAGAGTTGCATGTGGTTGCACTGTGTGTCATTCTCTCCACTTCCAAATTCTGCTTGTTAGTCATCTTTGTGGCCCTTCAGACCATATTATTATTATTGTATCGTATTATTTACTGCTGTTTTGTTCCCCCAGACTTTTACATACTGCATCAAATACAAATATCTAAGGCTTAAGGTAACTTATTTAGTCTGGTGTTTAATCATATTGCTTGTCTCCACACACACACCTAACCAAGGATACCAGCTTTGATCTCCCATTTGTCTATTCCACAAATAAATATTTGCACTTTAATTTCATGCTGGTCCATATGCTTTATGTGTCTTCCCTTTCCCCTAACAGCATATTTATTTACACCACGATACTTAATTTAAAAAAAACTGAGAAAAAACATCTGTGAGAATTATCTACCAAAATATGAGATGGGATTACAACATCTAATGGCCTATGTGCACAAAACTGCTCTCAAGAAATATTCTTGGCTCATATTTGTAATACAGGGATTTTTGTTGTTGTTGTTGTCAAATTCAGATGAGTTAATCCATCATGGAACAAACCAAACTGGTCTTTTACACAAAAATATACTTTGGATAATTATTTGTCATTAGGAACAGGATTCATATACTCTCAAGAAAGAAACTTATTTAGGAGTCATTAGGGAGTCTACTGTGTACTTTGAGGCCAGACCTTATAAAACTAGAGATGAAAACTAAATTGAAGACCAAATAGGACCATGCTAACCTCGTTCGATATTGGAGGATGCTTGAAACATAAACTCAGATTAGTATTTTGTGGGCCAAATCCTCAAATGGTCTAAGCACACCAGCTTTAGTGTAGCTATATTGATTTACACAAGGAATACCTAGTCCTACGTATGGCCCATGCTTTATAATGAGCCAAATCCAAAATACACATCTTAACACCTCAAAGGTCTGATGCGTTTGAATCTTGTTTTTTGGATCAGTACGTGGATCATTTCTCAGCACTCTTAGGGTACGTCTAGACTACAGAGTTTTGTCGACAGATACTGTCGACAAAAGCTTCTGTCGACAAAGAGCGTCTACACTACATTCAGTTCTGTCGACAAAGCAAGCTGCTTTGTCGACATGGCAGTATAGATACAAGGACACTTTACATTCAATAACGCCTTCTGTCGACAGAACTCTGTCGACAGAAGGTGTTATGCCTCGTAAAATGAGGTTTACCAGCGTCGACAAAACTGCTGAGTTCTGTCGACGTTATGTCGACAGAACTCAGCAGTAGTGTAGACGCAGGTATAGTTTTGTCGACAAAAGTCCACTTTTGTCGACAAAACTCTGTAGTCTAGACACACCCTTAATGTAGTCCCGATGATAATGCTCATTCCTGTCCAAATAGTTTAAAAATAACATTGTTCAAATGAGTTCAAAACCTACATCCTCATCTCAGGAGCTATGTTTTTGAAATGGTACAGTCTGATAGGAAGTTTGGAAATCCTCAGGGAATTGATATTTTCAATCTTTTATTTACAAAAAAGTATGATGTACCTTTAAGTGTTTCCCCAGTACTACTAAAAGATTTTTCAGAATCAACAAAAAACCAACAGGCAGTTTAATGAGCATCTGGAAGTTGGAATAATCAAATAATATTCTAGTGATCCATAATGTGGACTGGTCTGCATTTTGAACCCAGATATATGGTTATTACATGCTAACAAAAACAAAAAATGTCAAATCAGTATGACAACATGAGCATCCATAACTCCAGTTGGTATTGCCAACCTAAAGTATTCAAAAATACCGAGGTATTTTTATTTGCCCTTTGGTTTTTGCATCATAGGTACATGCATGCTTGGGTCACATGTTCAGCTTTTCTCCTCAATAATGAAGGCTAGGGTATTTGAACTAGGTGCTATGATATCCCCTTAAACCATCTGAGCCTTTTATTTGGCCTCTTGTTATTTGTTTAGAAGCCATTCAGAAGCCTGCTGGGGCAGCAGTGCACTTAAGTAGCTATGTGTTGTATATTTGTATTGAATTAATAAACACAAGTTATTTGAAATCCAGTCATACTTTTTTTTTTTAAAATCAATACTGTGTAGAAAGGAAAGACACAACTAGGAACATTTTTTAAAATGAAAGCTGAGATCTCAATTTAAGAAAAACACAAAATATTTAGACTCGTGATAAAACTGTGAGTACTGAGAATGCAGACTGCAAGACAAGAACTCTTGAGTTATAATCCTGGCTTTGTCATGGACTCCTTGGATAAGTCATTAAGCAGTCATAGGACCTATTTTAAAAAGTGCTGAGCATCCATAACTCCAGTTGGTGTCTAAGATTAGAAATCCAGAATTAGACAATTGAAAATGTAAGCCTTAACCTCTGACTTCGTTTCTCGCTGTGTAAAATATGGATCTTTTTTCCAGCTTTCTGCACAGTGGCTTTGTCTGCAGTTGTTAGATTGAAGGGTACTGTTATTTATTTTGTTCTTAATTTTGGTAAGTGATATTTTATTTCAATATTGTTAAAAGTAATTTCATTTTTTTAAATCAATAGGTTAATATCAGCTTTTGTACAACATCAGGCAATCAAAGGTTGAAAGGTCTGATATCACAAAATTTAATTCTTTAATCCATTCCAGAAGAGATTAGTCTACTCCAGAGTTTATATTGAATTATCAGAAATCAATTTAATTTGTATACTTACTGTTGTACTAACCTAGGTTTGGTAGAGGACAAGCAACAAGAGTGTGTATTCTTAGAGGGTATGTCTAGACTACATGCCTCTGCCAGCAGAGGCATGTAGATTAGACTACCTGACATAGTCAATGAAGCGGGGATTTAAATAATCCCCCTTCATTAAAATAAACATGGCCGCCACGCTGTGCCGGCTCAGCTGATTGTTGGTGCAGCATGGCAGTCAAGACGCAGATCGGTTGGCAGGGAAAGCCTTTGCCGATCGATCCCTTATGCATTGTGAAACAAGGTTTACAGGATCGGTCGGCAAAGGCTTTCCCTGCTGACCGATCCGTGTCTTGACTGCTGCGCTGCGCCAACAATCAGCGGAGCTGGCACAGTGTGGTGGGCATGTTTATTTTAACGAAGTGGGGATTATTTAAATCCCCGCTTCATTGACTATGTCGGGTACTCTAATCTGCATGCCTCTGACGCCAGAGGCAGGTAGTCTAGACATACCCAGAGGGTGCATCTACATGCATCCAAAGGTCGAAATAAGATACACAATTTCAGCTATGCAAATTGCGTATCGTATTTCAATCTAATTTAGAAATTGCTTATTTTGATATTTGGTGCTGTCTCCCTTAACCCTCATGGAACGAGGGTTATAGGGTTGTTGGAATAGCAAGCCTGTTATTTTGAAATCTATTCCAAAATAATGGGCTGATTCAAAAGATGCAGATAGCTATTTTAGGATACCTCCGGTATCCTGAAATAGCACCGTAGTCTAGACATACCCAGAGAGACCAGAAAACTATAGTAAAAATCTCAAACTATTTTACTTAATTTGGTTTGAGTCAGTGAGTGGGTATACATATCCCGAGATATTTTAATTAATCTGGTTAGTGCCAGACTGTCTAGGAATACCTTAATTTATTGTTATTCAAACTAAGTTAATGCATTTGAAGGAGCCCATATTGCTCTTCCTTCATTTATTCTTTTGACTTGTCTATTGGAAAAACACAGAGACAGCTGCAGTGAATTTGCATTTTATTATTTCAGGAGTACTGTGTTTTAGAACTCTGGGATATGTGGAGCACAGCAGGCAAATGTATGTTATCTGCCTGTGTCCTAGAAGACAGTGTTATAGTGGGGGGTTAATGGCCATATGCTACTTGCAAGACTACTGATGACTAATCTGAATGGCTTTGGTGTCACAGAAGGGTAATCACTTACCTTCCCAGAGGAAAACAACAGAAGAGGAGTAGCAGTTTAAAGGAAGTAAAAAATCGGTAAATTATATTTCCAGAGATTAGTTTGGCATTGGCAGAGTGTGACATTAATAATACAGAAAATAAAGACCCTGCCTCTGAGTAGACAGTACATGAACATTAACATCACATGCAGTCTGCAGTATTTTATGGCTGCAAACATATGCCAACATTACCACACACATCAGCAAATTATAAACATGAAACAGAATTTACATTCTTTGGCTACAGAAAGTAAAAGTCTACTTTGAAAGCAAAAGAGAGAATTCTACTTCTCTAAGTATGGAGTAGAGGAAGTTGATATATTCACTTGGGGCCTCATTTATGATTTAACTATTCGCTCAGGCCAGGTCTGCACTAGGGGGATACATTCAAATTAAGATAAGCAACTTCAGCTATGTTACTTGTTTAGTTGAAATTAAAGTATCTTAACTCAAATTTTGGTGCTGTTCACACTGCAGGAAGATGAAGGGAGCACACACTCCCCTAACCTTCCCTTACTCCTCATAGAAGCAGGACTGCCGGTCTTTACAGGGACCCTCTAATTCAAACCCCGGAAGATTGACTGTGGCTGCTTCAATCTTATCTGTAGTGTAGCTATGATCTTACAGAAATTGTCCTATAATTACGATGACCATATTTTCCTAACCAAAAGTGGGGACACATGATATAAGGACCCTACCATCAATCAAATATTAGCCACACTCCCTGACCCCCGTTAGCCATGCCTCCTAATCCCCTTTAGCCACGCCCACCTGGCACAGGTAGTCCCACCCCTGTGATAGTACTTCTGGGGTAAAGATGGACACATGACCAGAAGTAAAAGATGTCATGTGCTCCCTCATAAGTCATGTGCTTCTGCACCTTAATCATTTTTGTTGCCTTTTGCTAGATTTTTTCCAATGCATCCACATCCTTTCTGTAACGGGGGGCGCAGAATTGGATGCAGTACTCCAGATGTGGCCTCACCGGTGCCAAATAGAGGGGAATAATCACTTCTCCAGGTCTGATGTTAAAGCTCTTAGGATATGTCTACACTACAGCGCTATTTCGAATTAACTTATTTCGAATTAGTTAATTCATAGAATCATAGAATCATAGAATAATAGGACTGGAAGGGACCTCGAGAGGTCATCGAGTCCAGCCCCCCGCCCTCAAGGCAGGACCAAGCTCCGTCTACACCATCCCTGACAGATTCGAAATAAGCTAATTTGAAATAACACATCTAGACACAAAAACTCATTCAAAATAGTGTTTTTCTATTTCGAAATAGTGCGTCCACACTGATTGGACGCTGGATTGCATTTAAGGGCAGCTGAAACCGGTTGCAGCAGGGCATAAGGTCAGTAATTCCTTTGTGTGGCTGCTGTCTGAGGCTATCTGAGGCTCATGCTTAAAGGGACCCCCCTGGACAGCCAGTTCTCAGCTTTCCTGCTTGCTTGCCTACCTCACTGAGGGACAGCAAAGAGTTTTCCTCTCCGTCTGCTTTGGTCGCTCTCATTTGGGACACAGCATCACTACGCACCATGGTGTCAGAGCTGCCCCTGGGCACTCTGGTGCTCATGTTGAACGTCTTGTTGCAAGCCTAGCAGCAATTACTGGAGGCTGCCTGACACCTTCTGCTGCAGGCCAGCCCCCTAGCCCTCCCCCTGCTCCCCCTGGGGGCCCTGGAGGAGCGGTGCCCAGACGCCAGCATGCCCTGCCGCATCTGGCGTCTGGACACCAGCAGCGACTGGTGGGACCACATCGTCCTGGAATGCTGGGGAGACCAACAGTGGACCCAAAACTTCAGGATGAAGAAGGACACCTTCCTCAAGCTCTGCGAGTGGCTCACCCCTGCTCTGCGGCGACGAGACACTCTCATGAGGCCCACCATTCCCCTCCACAAGCGGGTTGCCATCGCTCTCTGGAAGCTCTCCTCGCTGGATAGCTATTGATCCGTCGGCAACCAGTTCAGTGTGGGGAGATCCACCGTTGGAGCGGTGCTCATGCAGGTATGGCACTCACCGGCCACTGGGCCAGGAGGGGGGGCTGCAAGGAGGACATGGGCTGCCGCTCCGTGCCGCGTGTAGCCGCGGGCACGGAGTCCGCACTAATGGGGATTTAAAAATGACGGTGCCCGGCAAGATGCAAATGAAGCCCGGGATATTTAAATCCCGAGCTTCATTTGCAACTTCGAATGCCTACATTATCCACCCTGAGTTCTTTTGGAAATGTGGCCCTAGGGTGTACCCTGGGGCCTGCAAGAGGCTGCATTGCTGTGAAGGGCTGCAGGCTTCCAATGAGGGCTGACTTCACTCAGGGTTCACACCGTATAATGCTGATGAAAGCTCTGGCTGGATTTGGACTGTGACAAGGCAAAGCGGCTGTAATCAGTATGGCCCAATAAACAGCCACACTGGGGAGGAAGTAGGTGAGAGCAGGCAGGGCTGGTAGGTTGAGTCACTCGCTGAGCACCTGCTTTAATTTGTACTGAAGGAGAGCAGCTCTCAGGGGGAGCATTGAACTTGGTCTTGTTCCCCTCAACCTTGAAATGTCCCCTTTGTTACAGTCTGGGAGTTGGCACAGGGTTCGTGTATCCTCGGCTGCTGCCTTAACAGGCCAAGAACACATATCAAAGTCTGTGCATCTGGCTCTTGGACTTTTGCAATCAAATAAAATTTCTATTTTCCTATATTATTTCATTATTTTGTATCACTTGTCAGATAGGGCCAGATGCTTAGCAGGTGTAAAATAGAGTAACGGTTGAAGTAAACAGAATTACTTCTATTTATACCTGAAATCAGGCTCATAGTTTTAAAATGTGATATTTACTTCTCTCTGTCACTATAGCTCTTGGTTTGGGGCACCTCTCTCAGCAGACGGAATGCTGCATAGTTTCAGACAGTCTTGTTGCTGCAGTAGAAGCTCCGACCAGCTCTATCTGAATAGAAAATGAAGTTAATGTAGGACTCACTTCTGCCATCCCTGCTCAAAATGAAATCAAGGGAGGGGGGGGACTACTGGCAGCACACTGAATGAAGTGGGATGTAAACGGTCAATTTACAAAGCTTATCTTGGATGTGTAAGTGTTTCCAAACAGCAGTTTAAGGGAACAAAAGATTTAAACAAGGCACAGTAAATCACTGAGTAAGGGAGCATGAATGTTATGCTTACACATGTGTATATTAACCAGCAAAGTCAAAGATTAAATTGTTTCCATACATTATGTAGAATGGTTTAAAATCTTGGTTTAAACAAATTTATACTAGGAACTGATTCATAAATTAGACTCAAGTGTAAAGCATCACTATTTACTTTAGGGCAGTGTTTCTCAAAGTGTTCCGCAAAACCACTTTGAGAAACCTGTTACCTGACCACTCCAACGTGTTTACTTACCGGCGCTGCGGCCAGGGAGCCTCGTGGCTCCTATTGGTTCCATTTTGCCATTAGAAGCCAAGGGGAACCACGGGAATCCTTACCCCTCCTGCACCCCAAGTCTCTCATTTCTAGTCCCACACCAGAGCTTCTGTCCCCAGTTAGAACCCTCATCCCTTCCCACACACCAACCTCCTGTCCCAGTCCAGTGAAAGTGAGCAGAATGGGGGAAGAGCAAGTTAGCAAGGGAGGGGAAATGTACTGAGAGGGGTGAGAAGGGCATTGGGGAAAGGGCGGGGCAAAGGCATTGGCCTCAGGGAAGGTGCAAGCCTAAGAAGTTAGGTTTTGTGCAGTTAGAAAGTTGGCAATCCTAGTTTAGATGCACAGTTCATATTATGTTACCACCATTTCTCATGCAGAGAAGTCACTCAATAGTGAACATACGTCAAAAATCGTAATGCAAGCAAATCTTTACAACAGTATTTGGCATACAAAAGTATTTATAAAATACACCATGATTTGACTTGAGGATTGCTTCAGATTTGGCTGGCTTCACAATGGAAAAGTTAAGTTTAAGGAGAAGGCTGTATTTTAAGTGTAACCTCAGCAGACCACAGAATTTAAAATGCATTACCCAGACACATTTAACACCGACAAAAGACTGGAACAGGTGCAATGATGGTTTTTAAAACAAGACCTCGCATATAAAAAACATTTGAAATATACATGCAAGTACTAATGGGGACCCCATGTTATATTCAGTACATACTACTAAGAAAAAGTCTTTCCAAACATCAAAACCTACCGGTTTGCTTATACCAGTATTTCTCAAACTGTGCTCTGCAGAGTCCCAGGACTCCGTGAGACATGTCCAGGGGCTCCACAAGGTTGACAAACTGGAAACGTCGATAGGTACAACACAAACAATCAGTGGACCGCTGGGGCTCCACATAAGTTTTTACGCATGTAAAGGGCTCCGGAGCCCAAAAAGTTTGAGAACCACTGGCTTATACTATGCTACTGTATAGCTCAATGAAGTGTCATTCTGCATCCCATGCTCGATAGTACTTGCTTTTGTGAGGGATTATTTTAGGGGATTAGAAGTATGCTTATAAATTAGTAGCCCATGTGGTGATACAACTTTTGCCATAAATGGTTCAGTAGCTAAAAAATCCATCCTATGTAAGCAATTCAAAGATTTGGTAAGGAACAATTTGGCTAATTATTTGCCAAATTGTGCTTGCACTGTTCTTGCCTCACCTTGCTTCTTTAGAATGATTAAGAATCAAGATTAAGAACCAAATTTTGCTTCAGTTTCATTAGTGCAACGTTTGTTATAATTATTGAAAGACTGAACTGTGTTGCTGATATTAAAATAAAGAAATTGTGCTCTTTCTTACATTCTCAGTTTAGGAGATTTGTGATAATATTATTCTCCATCCTGTTCTCCCCTGGGGCAAATCTAGTTCACAAAGAGTACACCTACACAGCAGCATTATTTCGGAATAACTGGTGTTATTGTGTGCGTCTACACTACAAGCCTTTATTTTGAAATAATGTTGAGCTGGAAGACTTCTTACTCCAACTCCTGTATCCCTCATTTCACAAGGAGCAAGGGAAGTCAAAGGAAGAGTGTTCTTCCTTTCAACTTCCTGCTGTGTAGACAGCGCCAAAAGTTGAATTAAGTTATTTTGACTTAAGCTACGCAATTGACGTAGCTGAAGTTGCGTAGCCTAATTCAACTTTAGCCCTGCTGTGTAGACATACCCAAAAAGTTTTGCCTATAGAGCTCCCGACTGGGAGAGATGCCCAGCCCTACTGTTTGCTGGGATGCACTTCATAAGCCAGAAAGAGGCACAGGTGAGTCCTGCCTGACCAATTAAGTGAGTCCTTGGTTGGCCAGAATCTTTCCCCTTGATTAAGAGTAAATATAGGCTAATGCTCAAAAGAAACAGATATTTTGACATAATCATGACTAATTCAGGGGGATAATTATTTGTAAATACTAAGGTTATTAGGATTTAATACCACTATGTACCAGAAATGAAAAAAAATCACAGTGTAAGGCCTATGTGTCACATCAGCCCCATTTTAGTCCTTTTCTTTTCAATAGCTTTGAGAGTAAAGTGGGTTTTAAGTGATAAACAGACATTGTTTTGCTGTCTATCTGCACAGGGCTGAATTTAATTCTGTGTTTTATTCCCCAGCCTACTTGCTTGACTCCTGGTTCCTGCACTCCTCATTCTAGATCCTGTCTGCTTCTAGTTCCTCCTTTCCAGCCTCATACCCAGACCCTGCTCCTACACCCTACTTCTGACTCTGATCCCAACTCCAGTTTCAGGCTCTTTACCCTAACCATTAGGCACGGCTCCCTATGCCCCATTCACTACACAGAATTAATGCACATTGCTTCTTCTGGCTCTAGAAGGTATTTATATTAAATTATGGATTGTATAAGGCAACCAGTCCCTCTAGATTTGAACATGCTACGTACACAATGTTCCTTGCTCCTGACAGCCCAAAGAGTGAAAAATGAAGGAATGAACTCAGTTCTCCTGGATAGCCATCCACAGCCCTATCACTAGGCCAGCAGCATAGCCCAATCTGTAGATTATGTAATAATACTGATTACTTAATTCCCAGTTACCACTTTGAGGTTAGATAGGGTCTTGTCCCAAGATCAGGCCCAGTATTATTAAAATTACTATACAATCTCACTACGGTATGTGCATCTCACACCATCCCTAGCAGGACGATTTAAACAGTTACCATTATCGTCCTCATTACCATCACCTTCCTCCTAGTCATCAGGCACCTTCCCAGGGCTACATCTCTGTCACCTACTGCCCACAGGCTGGAATGCAACTTTTATAATATGCTTCTCTGATGCCACTATATCTCATGCACATTCACTAGGGGTTTCTTCCCTTTTCCTTATTTGTATTTCATTATCTTACTAATGCTGAGGTGTCTTTTTTCTATAGGTTAGTATGCTTATATGTGTAACTCCCATTTCAGCTCACGAGCACACCTGCCAACCCTTGTATAAGTGGATTTGTGGTTATTACTTCCATGTTCTTTGTGGTAGTACTTACTAGAACATTCTAGCACCTCTCATAAAGCAAGCTGTCCTTGGTTCCTAAAATCTAAAGCTAACCAACCATAGACCTATAACAAGGGTTCCTTAACCACACTTACACTAACACACTTCAGCTAATGTCTTACAGGACACAGGCTATTGTATTAGAGCATAATGTGTTAGTCTTTAAAGTGCAACTGGACTCCTTGTTGTTTTTGCTGAAATAGGCTAACACGGCAACCTCTTTGAACAATACTATAGATTTCTTCCATTACCCCTGAATATAAAGAAAACAGCTAAATATAATCAAGGCAAGGAAGTTAATATAGTAAAGGCAAGCTAGTCCAATGGCAGCAGTGGGCAATAAGTGGTCCACAGGCCAGGCACTGTTTGCCAGGGTTAACTTTTGGCAGGCCACCAGATGCATCATTCACCAGCATGTCCACAGGTGTAGCCATTTGGAGTTCCCATTGTCTACAGCAAGTGGTGGCCCAGCCCGCAGTGCTTTCCACAGCTCCCACTGTCTGGGAACTGCGGACTGCAGCCAATGGGAGCTGTGAGTGACCATACCTGCAAAGACGTAGGGAAATAAAGCATCTGGTGGCACACTAGGGGCCAACACTGGCCAACTGCATCTGGCCTGTGGGCTGCTTATTGCCCTGCCCCATCCTATGTACTATAGCAGGCAGATTCATCATAAAGTTTTCTAATACAATAAATTGGATATTGGGCTTATTTTGTTCTTGGTTACACTAGCTCACACTAGTGAAGTAACTCTTCTATAGATGAGACCAGAGCAGGTCCAGAGCTATTAGGTGCAAAGCAGAGCACTCTGGGTGAAAAGCTAATGTTTAAGGTAACTTATATTATTGTCTTCCATTTTATTTTAAAGTAAAGTCCCATGTAAGAGAACAAAGTAGAAACCGTTATTGTGTTTTATTCAGAACGGACCATTAAAAAAAAGAAGAGAGGCCAGGTGTGAGGGGGCATCTGCCTCGCACTGGCCCTATAAGCTAAAACCCAACCCTGGGCTAGGACTGGGAGCAAAGCTCACAGCTGAGGCTGATATTGCCCATTAGGGCCCAGCTGTGAGCTATATAAATAAGGGCTCCAGGAGGCAAAGCAAGACAGACTCTTGCTCTAGCTGGGGAACAGGAGGAATCTGGTGCCAGGGAAGCTGGGGGTTTTCCGAGACAAGGCAGGGCAGGGGAAAGGCAGGCAGAGCTGGGGAGCCCTGGCCTGACCTGGCCTGGCCTCGCCTCACTCCCTGGAAGTGGGGCCTGAGGCAAGGCCCGAGTACACTGGGCTGCAGGGAATAGGGGTGTTAAGGACTAGTCAACCACCTGATAACACATTATATATTATAACACATTAATACAATGTGAGTTGGTAGATATTGATACACTCCCTCTCAGGAGTGTCCTCTTTTTTGAAAATTCAAATATGGTAACCCTAGTTTTGCCTATGTGTTGTTGTGTTGTAATACAAATATTATGCAATGGCGGATTTTACAGCCTCAGAATGCTTGATGTCAAGCTTGGAATAAGAGAAATATATGCACTTGCTATATATTTTTGACACAATGACTTTTGCCCAAAGAATGATGCTATTTCAAAATCTTTTTGTTTTTTTTAAATTTTTTGCCCATGAAGAAACAGATTTAAAAGTTGCTCAATAAAATATGTGAGAGAAATGCATTTTAGAAATTGTTTTATGACCCAGGAAAGTTTTTATTGAGTCTAATAAAAATGCACTAGATACTGATAAAACCATAAACTAGTCCATTGATCTTTAGTTTTAAAGCTTTTATAGTACCCTAGTGAGGAGCTGGACACATTTATGAAAGTTGTGGTTCTATCCTGTTTTGGTGTAATCTTACAAGACTATCATCCCTCTTCCAAGCACTAGCTCTAACAGAGCAGAGGAGGAGGGAAGTTGCCATTAACCCATTGAATGCAAAGGCAGAATATTTCCCTCCCAGTCTTCCTGCGGCTGCTTCCCCTTAGTGAAGACTGATGAGGTGGTGTTGGTACAGCTGATTCACTATTCAACCTGTATTATTATTATTAGTAGTAGTAGTAGTACTGCAGGTTGGACCTCACTGGTCTGGCACCATCAGGACCTGGCCAGTCCCAAACGAGGGGATTTTCTGGACAAGAGGAGGTACCTCCCCTCATAGCAAATTCTGAACTGCTCCCCCCCAGCTAGGCCACCAGCCTGGCCCCGCTGCTTCATGGTCAGCTGTGGCTCCTGGGCCTGGAGCTCTGCAGCCAGGAGCCCGGGTTCCATGGTGGGGACCCCACTACTGCCTGCCTGCTCCCTGTCCTCCAACACAGGGCTCCCGGCTGAATTGCCAGCCCCCCTCCCCCTCCTCCCGCTGCACTCCTGCCCTGTGGCCAGACCTCCTTATATCTGGGGCTCTGTGGTCCAGGAACATCCATGGTCTATGGTCCTGGGATGTTTCCTGGACCAGGGATGTTGCTGGAACAAAGGGTCCTGGTTAAGGGAGGTACAACTTGTAATAGTGGTATAACATAGAGTGCCTAGACCACAAACCAAGACTCATTTTTCTTGGTGCTGTACAAATGCATGAATAATAAGGAAATAAAGAGACAGTCCCTGCCCCGGGGGCTCACAATCTAAGCATAATTTAGACTTTTTTTGTGAATGCAAAACCAGAGGATGTGGTGTAAAATTTAGTGAGAGAGAGATTTCTAAACAAGAAAGCAGACAAGAAAAAGCTCATTAAGTGGATTTCTCAGTTGAAATATTTCATTGTTGAAATAACAGTATTGTATGTCTAAAAGTATTGTACATGTTAACCATATGATTTCTTCAATCAATAGATTTCCAGCCAGACAAGGTCCTTCGTCCCGGAAAAGACAACATTTAAAAAAAACCCTACACAAATACAAAAAAACCACATTTTAAAATAGGCTTGTACAGATGGTCAGGTCATTGTGTTCAAGTTTACACTGTCACTTTGTGGACTGTACATGTTCTGCAGAAATCCAAAAATTCAGTTCCCAGGGGTACCCTGCCAACATCTTTCACCCTGACAGAGTAAATATAGGCTGATGCTCAAAGTAAACTGATGTTTTGACATAATTACAGATGATTCAGGGGGATAATTATTTGAAAATATGACATTTCATAGGATTTAATACCACTATGTACCAGAACTGAAAAATTCACCACAGTTTAAGGCCTATATTGCACTTGAGTCCCATTTTAGTCCTATTCTCTTTAATAGCTTTGAGAGCGAAGTGGGTTTTAAGTGATGCACAGGCATTGTTGTGCTGTCTGTCTGCACAGGGGTGAATTTCATTCTATGTTTCAAATGACAACTTTCTAAAATGGGAAATTTTAAAATCTCCAAGATGTAAAAATTTGCCATTGATTTTATATTGCATTTTGGATGATTTTATTCTTTCACTGGTTATTAAAGCTGTTATTAAAAGCCTGTTAAAAGCCAGTGGAAAATAAGCATCACTCCAGTGAAAGCAAAGAGAGATCTTCTACAAAAGGACATAAAGACCTTCACACAGACAAGAAGAAAAAAAAAAAACACCCGAGAAGCTCTGATGTATCCCAATGGAACCTTTAGTTTAATTGGTAGAGAAATAGAATCCTACAATGGCTTGCAACTGGCTCCGCTCAATTGCTCGGATGATCCCCAAACAAATTCTAACCAATGGAACCAGTCCAAAATCCTCCAGATTCACAAAGAAGAATTTTATGGTTCACAAGTTTTAAGGCCATTGAAAAGTCAACAAAAATATTTCCACTATGAATTGACCTTCATTTAGTGATACAGTAATTCCTCATTTAACACATGCCCGCTTAACACGTTTTCGCGATAGCACAATTTTTTTTAAGGAACGTATTTTTAATTACATGACCATCCCCAGAATAACACAATTACCCCAGCTGGCCCATTGCTGGCGGCTGCGCGGGGCTTTCCCCGCCTCCCTGCAAAGCGGCGGAGGGTTCGCCGCTCACTGCTCTGTTCCCCACTGACTCCCCCTCACTGGATGCAGTGCGGATCCCAGTAGACCCGTCTCAGAGGCATACTCCCAACCCAATCCCCTCCCTTCTCTTCCCCTTTTCTTCCCCAGAGCCAAACACTTCCCCTCCTTGCTGTAACCCAGTCCCCTTTCTCCCCCAGCCTTATGTCCTGGTCCCAACAGACACCACCGTTTGAAGCGCAATCCCCACCTTTTCCATTATTTTTAATGGGAAAATATAGATTAGTAAAGTCCCTAGGACAGACTGTCAGGTGTGTGTATGGGTATGTCTAAACTGCAAATACACACCAATGGCTTGGCTAAAACACCTGACTTAAATTCTCAGAGTTTGGGCTAGGGGGCTGTTCAGCTGCTGGGTAGACATTTGCGCTTGGGTTGTTGCCTGAGCTCTGAGACCCTACTACCTTGCAAGGTCCTAGAGCACAGCAATTAAACAGCCCCTTAGCCCCTGTCCTGCAAGCCCAACTCAGCTGCCATGGGCCAGCCATGGGTTTTAATTGCAGTGTAGACATGCTCATTCTCTGTGCAAATTTCTGCTCACAAATAATAGCACCTTTTTTCATAGATGTAGTCAATTGCACAGGCATATAAAAGCTATGTGTCTAAAGTATGTGAAGCACTAATAAAAGCAGGATCTCAAGTGTCCAACTATTAATAGTAGCAAAGATTCCATTTTGTAGGTGCAGTCATTTTCCCAGGCATACACTTGCATACATAGAAAAGGAGGTCAGTTCTGAAAATCTTGTCCTAAAGTTCTAAAAATTGAATTATCCAATGAATCTTACAAGCAAAACAATCAAGTATAAAAACGTACTCTTAGAAAATCAAAGCAGAATAGAAAACCCAATTACTGTCTTTATAATGATGCTGCATTCTCAAACTTATTGTTGTGAGAGCCCCTCACCAGGATGTCTGACAGATTTGTTGGGCCTCTGGGCAAGATGAGGGTGGAGGCTCTGTGCTGCTGGAAGGGGTGAGGGACTAGCCTTCCCCAGCCAGCCCTCCAGCGCAGCCTAGCGCTTACGGCATGGGACTCCAGTGACAATTTAAGGGGCCCATGACTCTGGCCACTGCTGAAGTAGCAGTGGTGGCAGCTGCTGAGATCCTTTTCAATTGCCGGGCCCCAATGCAGCTATCTCCTTTGCCTTCCCTATTGGTTGGCCTGGGCACACCTCCCCCCCCCCCCATTATAGTCAGTATATATAAAGGCTATAAAATGAAAGGTTTGGGGAGGTTTTTTAAAGGCACAGGTATAGAGTTAGATACCCAGGAAGCTAAGAGCGTCTCAGCATCTCACTCCACTGGTGCTTCAGAAATCTTCCCCACAGAGTCTATAATGATATAAGGAAATAAAAAGGGTGGAGGAACAAGAAACTTCGCTGGGGGAAAGTGGTTTAGAAAGGCAAGAGAAGGCTGTGTAACTGCTATACATTGTGAGGCAAACAAAATTCAGAGTATATTTCTACTTTTAGGTAAGAGGTGTTTGGGGGCTGTATTTGAATTTCAGTAGTTTGATCAGTAGGGTGTGACGGCGCGTTGGGGGTCCCCCGTCTCCTGCACCCCGAAATGGCACAAACAGACTGCACCAGCCGGTGGAATAGAGGAAGTTTATTGCCTCTCCAGGATACAGCACAGCCCAGATGGAATCTGGTCACAGAGCTGGGCTAGGATGCCTCAGGCTCCCTTGAGATGGGGGAGACTGGGCCCCTAAACTCCAGCCCCTTTCCCTAGGCTGTCTCCTCCATGCTTCCAGACAGCAACTAACTAACTCTCTTCCAGCCCTGCCCCCCAGCCAGGGCAGCATTCCACCTTCCTTTGTTCCTCTCCATGGGGGGTGTCTGGCCATACTGGTTTGCATAGTGACTCATCCTGTTTTGCTGGGTCGTGGTATCCACGGCAGCCAGTGGGGGTTACCCCAGAGCCAGCAGCATAGAAACCAGCCAGGTACCCCCACTATGTCACAGTTCTCCCCTCTCCGAGAGCGAACTGAGCAGGGTCACTCCTCTCGTGACCTAGGGAAGTTCGAGTCCTCTGCGTGGGAACCCGCCCTGGGGACATGGGTGCTCCCCTTGACTCGGGCCGGCCGTGGCGAGGCCCCACATGAGCTGGCTTCCCTCTGTCCACTCGCCGCCCCGCTCCAGGGCGACTGGCACAGGCCTGTCCTCGGGGGTCACACCCACCCTTTCGCTGGCCTGGATCTCTGGCCAGGGTCTCTCGGGCCAGGGCCATGAGCCCAGTGAGCCTTCTCTGGACAGCCAGGGCGGCTTCCACCCCCAATGCTCCATCCAGGGAGGTCTTCCCCTCCCATAACTCTCTCAGCAAGCCCAGAGGGTCCTCTATCTGGGGTAGGGCCCCCCAAGCCGCTTTCCTCCTGTCTTGGGCCTTCCCGCCCCTCTGGCAGGAGTCGCAGGACCGGCAGTACCGCTGCACGGCTGTAACGATTCCCGGCCAATAGAAGTGCTGGAGCAGCCTCTCTCGGTCCTGGCGGTCCCTTTCTCGATCTTGGCGCTCCTTTTCTTGGTCCTGGCGGTCCCTCTCTCGGTCCTCTGCTTCCAATTCCTTTATCCGCAGCTGGATCTCCAGCCGCCGCAGCTCCGCTGGGCTGGCCCCTGCCCTCAATGGGCTACGCCTTGCAGGCCTCCCGGGAGACGCTGTCTCATCTCTCCGGTGGGTTCCAGCGCTCCTCCCCCTCTCTGAGCCTGACACACTCTCAGGGGGGGTCTGGCTGCTTCCCCTGGGGACAAGATCCTGGCCCTGTGGCTGGTCATTCTCTTCCAGCTGGGCAATCAGCTGGGCCTTGGTTGCTTTCTGCACAGGCAAGCCCCTCTCTCTGCACAGCTCCACCAGCTCTGCCTTCAAGAGTCGGGCGTAGGCCATCTGCCCGCTGGGCCCCTAGGTGCAGACTCACCAGTCTAGTGCTGCAGTGCCCCACGATTCCCAGGAACCGCTTCGTTCTGTCTCCAGCATGCCTGGCTCCAGGGCTCTTGCTTCTACAGCGCCTTGTCGCTCGCCGCTGGAAGCTCCATCCACGGGGTGCAGTGCATCCCACTCCTGACACCAGTGTGACGGCGCGTTGGGGGTCCCCCGTCTCCTGCACCCCGAAATGGCACAAACAGACTGCACCAGCCAGCGAAATAGAGGAAGTTTATTGCCTCTCCAGGATACAGCACAGCACAGATGGAATCTGGTCACAGAGCTGGGCTAGGATGCCTCAGGCCCCCTTGAGATGGGGGAGACTGGGCCCCTAAACTCCAGCCCCTTTCCCTAGGCTGTCTCCTCCATGCTTCCAGACAGCAACTAACTAACTCTCTTCCAGCCCTGCCCCCCAGCCAGGGCAGCATTCCACCTTCCTTTGTTCCTCTCCATGGGGGGTGTCTGGCCATACTGGTTTGCATAGTGACTCATCCTGTTTTGCTGGGTAGTGGTACCCACGGCAGCCAGTGGGGGTTACCCCAGAGCCAGCAGCATAGAAACCAGCCAGGTACCCCCACTATGTCACAAGGGTCAGATAATGAAATGACTAAATCTAACTGTTTTGCATGCCACAAAACTGATTAATTCTCTTTTTATGTCCTGGTTATAAGCAGCTGTTAAAAAGGATAAGCTGGCTTCCTGGAGTGCATGGAGCTCATTTTATTATGCTCAGTTCAGACTAGCCATGACAGCTAGGGTAAAAGAGCAACGAGAATCAATGAGCCTTCCATGTTGAGGTTGATAGGTTTACTATCCATGAGACAGGGATGTTTTCTGCACAAGAAGTTCATAGACAGAACAGGATTTTTACACTGCCAGGCAACCATATAGTCTGAGAATGTTGGTTATAACTTATGGGGGTTCTGTCTATTTAGAGAATCCCAAAGTGCATTGCAAATTGACAGCATCAAATGCTTCACACACTGCAGCAAGGGTGTGACACTCAAGAATGGTAGCAAGAAACTACTAACTTCTGTGGGTGGGAAATGATGGGGGCAGGTATTAAGCCCCAGCGCTTTTCCCCCCGCTCCCAGCCAGAGCACTGGGCAGATCAGGGTCAGCCCTGCTCCCCAGTTGGAGCGTTGGCCTGAGCAGGGTAACCCCACTCCTAGCCAGAGCATCAGGTTGAGCGGGGTAAGCCCTGGCACCTTGGCCTGTGTGGATGGGCCTGGATGCAAAGTGGATGAGCTACAACCCATTAAGGCCCACGCACAGCTATGCCACTGCTTTTAGGGTAGGCTTTTCAAAAGCCTTCAGCACTTCTGAAATTCTTGCCCTTATTTTCCAGCTCTAGTCACCTGACATGGATCACAGTTTCAAAGATTAATGTGTACCCTGTGACACTATCCAGGGCTGTGAGGCACCTTGCTACCACCCATACTGAGCATGAGGTAACCTTGTCCGTGCCTGCCAGGGATTAGTTCAACTCCAGTGGCCACAGGAACACAAGCACTCCCTTCTAGGCCTCTCTCTCTCCAGATTAGCAAGAGGCACACTCCAACCCCCAAACTCTCCACGTGTCTGCCTCGCGCGTCCAACTGCTGTTCCACAGGTCACTCAGGCTACGTCTACACTACAAGGCGGAGCGTCCACTCCTCAAGCGCATTTTTGCACAAGAAAATCAACAGAATGGATGGCTTTTACCGGTAGAGTTATTCCTTTCCCCATGAGGAAGAACTCCTTTTTGCGCAACAGCTCTTGCACAAAAAGGTGTAGATGCTCCGGAGGGGTTTTTGAGCAAGAAACTCCTCTTGGCAAAAGCACAGGTGCTCTGAAGGCCATTCTGTGAATGGCCATCAGAGCTTTCTTGCACAAGGGTGTCCATGCAGTGTGGACACTCTCTTGCGCAAAAGCACATCATTTTTGTGATGCACTTTGAGGTCTGGATGCGTTTTTGCGCAAGAAGTTTTTGCACAAAAACTCTTGCAGAAAAGGCTTCTTCTGCAAAAAACCCTGCAGTGTAAATGAAGCCTCACAGTATAGACAGGTTCACTGCTTTGAAAGAAGGAATACTCCCCCATCTCATCCGTGCCATCTAAGATCACAGCTCCTATTGACACACAGCACTTATATATTTATTTTTACAGTAAAAGTTTAGTGTTGGGAACAAGTGGTTACATATAAAATAAAATCATAAGATGCATGCTAGCCCCTAGTCTTACTTAACTAGATACTGTCATGTCTTACAGAGCAATTTTTACCCTAAAGTCTTTCTAGCACTATACAGCCCCACTTTACAGTAATCTACTGTAACTTGCCTCCTCGGTGAAAGATAAAGGGAATCGGTTTGCACCCTCATATATCAGAACAGTCTATTATTCTGAATTATAAACAGGACCATCTCTTTGTCCACACACTGGTTGTTTTTTTCCTGTAGAATTCATAGTCTCTTAATCGACATCTGGCTCAGTGCGCAAATAGGCATTCATAGACACACAATGGCCAGACATGGAAATAGGTATCTGCTGCCCTTGTGCCTGAAAGAACCTCTCTGAGACATACTGCCTCCTAGTTATCTGCCTTAAGACCATACTATTCAGAATAGACACAATTCCTTTACTGCTGTCTGTACCTATGATTCATATGGATTATGATGACCAGTGGGCCTTTAGCTCTCAGCAGAGACCTGCCATGCCACTCACTAATGAACTATTATACATATATCTGACCCAGAGAATCCCCATAAAATCCTATGCAACGGCTAGCACCAAGATATCCCTTGCCAAAGTGCCACTTCTTGTTGCCAGTCTGCACTTAGGATTGGACTGTTGGTAACCAAATCTATTGTGGCAAACTAATTGGAGCATAAATGGTTCAGTGTCTTCACATGAGTCATGCTGAACTTCTTTAAGGTTCCCTTGCACTTATATTCCTGCTGTTCCAAACTATTTTAGTTTCAGTGCTTTCTGGGTATCTATCCTGCAGTTCCCAATACAGCTTCCAGAAGTAGTGGATTTTGGGAGATATCTAGAGGAGGTCACTGGAAACTTACAACCAGATTATTACAGATCCTAAGAGATGTATCATAGTTCCATTGGTATGCCAGCTGTGAACTGTCAGAGCAAAGCTGTGTTGCACCCTATGCCTCCCTGCCCCTAAAACTTCCTTAAACTGGGGCCCATAGTCATAAGTACAAGCTCTGCTGGCTTTGCAGCAGTGGAGAGCACTCTCAGCTAGGTAGCTAGTTTCTCGTCCCCTATACATCTCAGCTAAGGCAAAAGGGATGGAAACAAGCCAGAGCATCTGGCTTAGTATTTTCTGATCTAGCACTCATAAAGTAAATGAATTCATCAAGTAGCTAAAGCTGTTCTTTCCTTATCCATTGTCATTTATTTAGAAATCTAGCAATGACTGCTTTAAATTAACTCTGTACTTAGAAACAATAGTTTGCACCAGTCATTTTTTCATACAAGAAGAAATAAACTGCTATGTTACACAGTTCCGATGCAAACAGATTGTATTTTCAGACATTAGGGATCTCTGATGATTATTGTCCATAACTATATAACTGATTTGCAAGTTTTTCCCTTCTTGACTAGATTCAATGGCCATGTTTATGATTCAGTTAATTACAAAAGAACTAAAGAACATCATTCAGCAGTGACATTAATTTAAATGATTGCCATGCATTTCCACAGTCAAGTTCTTCCAAGCTGTTAGACAAACTTTACCGCCCATAAAGAAGGCAATGCTCACAGAGGGGCAGATTTTAGTCACCTTTGAAAATTAGATTTCTCATTATTCATTCCATCTCCCAAGTGCCCTTTTATACACATTACATGCAACTCTTGGTGCACACAAAGAACTTGAAGGACCAATTACAGAGACCAACTTTCAGACTGGCTGAAAATGTGGCCCAGTTTTAATAGCATATAACTTCTCATACCAATGTCAACACAGTCCCTTTCTGCTTCCACATTACAAAAGGGTCTTTGACCATATGATCACTCAACATAATTCAAAATGTCGAGGCAATAAAAATTATTTTCCATTACTTGATATTATAATTTCCCAGATGATGGAACAGTGACTGCATTATAGTACCCTAATGATATAATTCATATATCCTCTTTTTTCTTGGCAATTTCATTTTTAAGTACTTACTAAATCCACCTGGCTTAACTGGCAAGAGCTGACAAGATCAGAGTCAGTGTATGATTGCTGTAAGTTACTGATTGTGTGTGTGTGTGTGTGTGTGTGTGTGTGTGTGTGTGTGTGTGTGTGATTGGAATCATTGAAGTGCTTAGATCTGTAAAAAAAACCTAAGTTTTGAGGATTGCAGCACCAGTGACATGAGAAACTCACCTAGTTCAGCAATAAACTCCCTGATATCCAGTGATGAACATAATACCAACAGAATTTGTAAACAAGATCCTGGCTGTGAACTACAGATCTTAACTGGGAGTATGAGATTAGGTCCCTGGAACAAATCCTGGGATAAAGTCAGTCAAACGTAGCCCTTTTCACCCTAGTGTGGGTCAGTGGATCCCCAGCCACTCAGAACTAGGCCATCTGTATCTCCTAGCAAAAGTATCTGAAATAAATAGCAGTCCAAATTCATTCACAGCATAGAGTTTTGTGGACTTAAGTTCTGTCACTCTAGAGAGATTAGGTGGGTAAGGTTTTTTTTTTTTTTTTTGGCATAATTTCTGTTGGTGAGAGACACAGGCCTGTGAGACATAGAAAGAGAGAGCTCTTTGTCATGTCTGGGAAAGCTATTTTGAGTATTTTGAGTTGTGATGCTCAAAGTAACTTTCACAGATCTTGAAGAGGAACTCTCTGTAGTTTGAAAGCTTGTCTCTCTCACCAACAGCTATTTGTCCAAAAATAAAAAAAGATATTACCTCACTGGCCTTCTCTGTTATCCTGGAACTGATACAACTTACAACTACATTGCATGCTCCATCATCCTGGCATTTAACCTCTCTCTCTGAGGGACATCTGTTCATCCAATAGCTCTGTCAACGGATAGATTGTACAAAGTAGGAACCTGAGGGATCCAAACCAACTGGCATAAAGGGGAAACAAACTGAAACACATGATCAAACGCCCCTCCCCCCCAAAAAAAGACTCTATAATTGACAGTGTTTTGATAGAAATATAGATTAAAACAAATGTGTTCCTATGCTTCTGAAGATTAACCTACGTCCTGTTCACCATTATGATCTTCATCCTAGCTAATAGCTGTAGAGACAGACACACAGGATCACATTCTATTCTGCGCGAGGAATGCTTTGTATTGCTAATGGAAAAATAGCCTCCCAGGTAGTGTAACCAGCCCTGAAAGCATCTTCCCAGTGAGAGTCATTGTAGCAACTCATGCCATTCCTTGTTAGTTTAAGGAGAGTGCTTGGAAGAAGGAGATGTACGTGAGTTTCCCTGTGCCCTTGTAATTCTTGGCTGTTTTCATGGGCCCTTTGTCCAAATGGCTCCCACTGCAGACTCAAACAGCCTCCAAATGTAGGATAGGGGACTAAAAAGGGCTGAAAGCCACCTTTATACCGCCTTCTCTTGAGACGCACTGTGTGCTACTCAGCTGCAGCCCAAAGGGGTTACACATGGGACAGAGAGCACATCTTGGGCATGGCACTGGGTAAAGATAGATATCAGTGTGGTAACGTTTTGCTGGGGAAAAAACTGCACCTTATCAGCAGGCTTTACTTGTGCTGAGAAAAGGCAAACTTAGTTCTGCTGACTAAGAGACAGGTCACTTATTAAACCATTCAGCTACGAAGGAGGTGGGTTTGGTGGTGGCAAAATGATCAGGAGTGGTCCTGACAGAAGAACCCTTAGGCACACCCATGTTTGACAAGAGGATATGAACTGATTTTTATATATTATTGTCAGTGTAATAAACCATACACATGGTCCCCTTAAAGACTCAGTATCTCCTCTGAACCAGGGAAAATGAATTTTACTCACTGTCAGTAATAAACCATACCCCCAAAGAAGGGAGTATATTTGGATATTATGTAGTGTGTATGTTGAAGAACAGGGCACACTGCAAGTTAAAGGTTGCTTTCTTGCAGCCCTAAGAACACTGACAATAAATAAGCAGTGTATTGGATCCACTTAGGTCTATTGAGATTAGACTCACATTAGACGTATGCAAGGTACTATTACATGACATGGAGAACTCTCTGTTCTGTGGGAAATTCCAAAACTTTTCATTCCAGTTTGGAATACAACCACATGTTGAAATGTCAGAATGTCCTGGGCAACTTCTGCTTTTTGACCAACTCTAATCTTGACTTGCCTGGCTAAGGAATGCAGTACTGGGCCCAATGGCAATACACTGGAAGTGTTGTTCCATTTCCCTGACACAGAATAAAAGGCAAAGAATCTCTTCCTTCAACTAAAAAGAGTGAATGTATTTTAGTCACTCTGAATGTAGACTAATACAGAGCTGATTGATTAAATAGTTAATGCCAATTAACTTTAGTTAATGTATGCACACTGCTTTTAAATCATAATATAATACTTAAATACTAAGTATTATTTGAAAGCATTCTACTTAAGACTTTTCTAAAATGGATATTAGAGTATTATTGTATTGTTTATTCAGAACAAACATCACTGTGGGGGATATTCACATACCATACCAGAATTTTCAGGGGGATGAATTTTCTTTTGGAGAGAGAACATGAAAATAACTATTTACTCTAAATGAAACACCATATGAACTTAGCTTCAACAAGCCAATCAATACTGATCAAATGTATTATTTTAAATAATGGTTCTCTATATTATTATTGATTCCAGTAAAATGATTAAAGTAAGAGTATGAATAAGTTTCAGAAGGAAAACAAGATAGATATTAATGTCATCTTCCATCTTCTTATGAGCTAATACAACCGGAAAGTATTGATTATTTAAAAGCTCCAAGTAACCCGAAACCATTAACTTAGTACATACCAACCATTTGCTGGACTTTTATATGGAATTTTACAGTAAATACTGATGTATTTTCTGTTAAGGATCTTAGGGTTGAAGTATATCAGGTACTTATTTGAAGTGCCAAATATGCAGGTGGTTATATACTGGCTCACAGCTTTGTTAAGCAGGAGTAGGGGCAGCCATAACTCAAAAAAGTGTGACTTTTTTTTAGAGCCATTTAGAAATGGATAAGCCTTGAATTCAGTTTATGGTTTTCTTTAATTCCATAAACCTGTCCTTTTTAATTGTATATTTTGCATTACTTTTTATTAATTGCTGCTTACTCTCAGGAATCAGGGAAGATTAATGACAACTGGGATGGATTCATCTTCCTTTTTAAGGAAATGCAGTGCCGGACACGCTCACCGGAGTGTAGGAGGAGCTCCTGTCTACATTCCTTCCGTATCCCTATGACAGCTACTCCTTAGCAGCCTCTTGTTGTCAGATTTCTCTGTGTGGTTTTGGTGGCTGAATTCTTCCATTCCCATTGGGTTGCATATCTGGCCCCACAGCAGGGTTCCCTTCAGTGGGTGGCATATCCTTGATGCCTGGGGTGGGGGTTGAAGTAGGGGGAGAAGGAGTGAGACAGACTCATTCTCCAGCTAGAGCCAGTCTCAGAAGATTCTGCGAGTTTCAGCAGGGCTCCCATTACCCAATGGGAGAGTCTCAGATGGGAGGATTCTTCTGTCAGTGTCACTTTTCCACTGGATCCCATTTCCAGCTGGGTTTCCTTACCTCTGGCATAGCAGCAGTTTGTGAATCCAGTAAATTCCCTCCCTGGCTAGCTGCTCAATGTCCTTGGCTGGGTCACTGATGGACAGTGGCAGCTAAGCCATCAAGTTCCCTAGTTTGGAGAACTGTGCTGAGTTCTAATGGAAAGGAAGGAGAGGGGGCTCCATTAGCATTCTACTGTCAGCTCCCAATCTCCCCTGGGCCAGCAGTCCCCCAAGTCCCTCTGCTGGAAACACTGGGGGAGAAGAGCTAGACCCTCAGTCCTCCTGCCCCCAAGGGATCCTGGAGCAAAGGCAGGAGACAAGAAGGGACCCATGGCCAGGCATAAACCTGTCTGGAGCAAGGTTTGGAACATGGTCCCCTTAAAGACCCAGGATCTCCTCTGAACCAATGAAAAAATGAATTTTACTCAAGTGTATCTCATTCCCTTCTCTGACTCTGCCTTCCCAGCTGCAGGTCCTACAGCAGGGCTAGGCAATAATTTTTAATGGGGGGCCACACCAAGATTTTGGTAAGTGGTCAAGGGTTGCACTTCTGTGGAGAGGGGTGCAAGATCTGGGATGGCGGAGGGGTGTAGAAGGGAGTTTGGGAAGAGGACTGGGGTGCAGGAGGAAGTATGGGATCTGAGAGGGAGTTTGTGTGAAGGAGGAGATTATGGTCTGGGGCAGGGGCTTGGTGTGAAGGATCCAGGAGGGGTTATGGATTCAGGAGAGGATTCTGGCTTGGGGAAAGGATGTAGGAGGGGGGTGGGGTATGGGAGAGAATGGTGACCTGGGGGAATGGGTGCAGAGGGTTTTGGTGGTGATGTGAGGGAAGGGAATGGGGTTTGGGGTCAGGGAGGAGAGGGATTCAGCAGGGGGTTCAGGATCTGGGAGGGGGTTGTGACCTGGAAGAGTTGAAGAGAGGGGATACAGAGGGTTTGGGTGGTGGTCTGGGGCAGGTAGTTGGATAGGGAAAGTGTGCGTGGGGGGAGGGGGGAAGGGGCGGTACCAGAGGCAAGCTCTGTCTGAGAGGCACATACCCAGGCAGCTCCCAACCAACAGCTCTGCAGACTCCCTGCCTGTGTGCTGGGCAGCTGCTCCATGTGGCTCTGCTCCAGCACAGGGAAGGAGGTGGGGTGAGGAGGCTTCATCTGTGGCTCCTGCCTTCACCAAATTTCTTAACTCTTATTGTCCGGAAACTGGCCAATGGAAGCTGGAGGATTTTGCTAGGGGGCGGGGACAGCATGCAAAGCTTTCTCCTCCCTGCCCAGTCTGCACCGCAATTAGCAGTCTGCATTTAAAGTGGCTGCAACTGCCATGTAGTAAGGGTGTTGGCAAGGTGTCCATGGGCCAGATCTGGTGACTTGGTGGGCCCTGTCCTACAGCCTACTTTACCTTGTGCAGAAGTTGACACACTGTTGGGGAAGGAGGCACATAAGGATCAATGGATTGGTGTGCGTGCTGTGCCAACGAGCCCACCTCCATCTGCAGGGCTGAGACATTGTGCTCAGGGAGGAATAGCTTATTCATTGATTATGGCACTTGAGAAGGGGACTGTCACAATTTGTCTTGGTCTTTTTACAGTAGGACAATGTTCAATGTCTGGGCTGGTCCCATCTTTTCTGAACTCCGGATTCATGAACAGCTTTTCAGGATGGAGAAGATCCCTTGCATCTCACTGGCTTGAAAGCCCATAGTCAGAGGAAGAGAGTGACTGTGAGGGCAATTTCTCCTTTCCTGCATCTCGGGGCTGGTAGGAGAGAAGAGCTGATTCCCTTTGGGCCGCCCAAGTTCTCTTGTGAGGAATCTGTCACTGTTCTGTGAGCACCATCTCCTGGATCTCATGGCGGGAGCAGGGGAGGTTGGGTAAGGTTGGAGAATTTAAAGCTCTTACTGCCAGCCATTTTCTTCCCCATCCTTGAAGGAGGAAGGGTCCAACATAGCACTGCCTTGACTAAGGATGGCTCACTGGGGTGCAGCCTAAGAGGACAGACTGGAAAATGGATTTCCTGACTATGCTCATCTCTAAGATGTATTGGAACCTGTTGGTATCTAGGGACTATGCCAGCAGTTTCCCCAGTATGGCATGCCTGATGTTAGACAAAGCCTTGTGCAGAGCCTGTCATGGGTCATAGCTGGAAAATTCAGAACTTCTCCTCCCTACCAATATCTCCCAGTTCGACCAATCAGCATCGATTCTCTGAAATGTGGGAGGCTGAGGTCTCACCACACATCCTAAAGGAAAGTCCAAATCAGTCTGAGAGCGTTGCCAGCCCCACATCTTTGGGACAGCCTTACACAAAGCCACAAGGAGGGTGTCTCTGAAGTTGCCCGTCTTGCACCTCTGCCCTGCCTGGCTGATGTCAGAATCTCTCTGTGAGGCCACCATCTCCCCACCTCCCCAATAGGCTGAGATTCTGCAACAGGCTTTTTCGATGTCCCTGCCACATCAACCCCTCCCCTGCAAGGCTGATGTCCTGCCCCTAGCAGATAGATGAGAATAAATTGCTCTCAAATAGGTTACAGACCGGCAATAGTTCATAATCATTTTACAGCAAGTATTTGAAAAGAACTGGAATGTTAGAGAGAATCAGGAACTGCACAGAAGCAGTAATTGCAGAGAAGTAGCACAATCAATCAAATAAATGATTGCTTGTGACTTATTATTTTTGGTCTTAAAAGAGAACAAAAGGACCAGAGTCTTCCCTGCCAATAGCCTCTTCAGCAAAAGTCCAAAAGGATGACCCAAGTCTCTGAGCACTATGCCAGCCCCACCTCCTTGTGAGGGCCCTCACAGTGACAGCAACCCCTCACCTCCGACAGACCCTCCCTCCTTGGTGAAGGTAGGGAGGAATCCAAAAACTGGGGGGAAGAGGCGAGAAGCAAGAGAAGAGAAAGAGGGAGGGAATGAGGAAAAGGGAAAGGATGCACACTCAATGTCTCCAGTTATTCTATGGGATAAAGTTGTTAGGAAATCCAATCTCCTTAATTTAGTGATTTCTATGCCTAGAATTTAGCTGGTACCAGGTGGATCAGAATCAACAAGTTCCAAACGTCTCTGAAGCAGTAGTAGGGAAGGAGAAAACTCCAATGAGGTTCCTTCTTATACTCACACTCATTAATCGTAATTATCTCTCAATCAGGAACAGATGATGATTTTGCAGGGATCAGGGCAGCACAATTTCATGAAGCCCCCCCTTTGACATGGAGCATGCGAGGTGGCGCCATAGCGCATGCGCCGTGGCGCCACGGCGCATGCACGGAACTTCTTGAAGCGCGGGGCCCGGGGCGGCCGCCCCACTCGCCCTGCCCTATATCTGCTCCTGCTCTCAATGCCCAAGGAGAAACCTTGAGAAGGAGCCTGCCTGCTGCAAAGCCACAGGAATCTCTGAGGTTGCCTCTGCCTAACATCTCTGACCTGCCTAGCTGTTGCCGGGGTCTCTGTGTGAGGTCACCATCCCCCCACCACTGTCCTCCAATAGGCTTAGGCCCTGCAACAGACTATTGTGATGTCACTGCCACACCGACCCCCCCCCCCCCCCTTGTAAGGCTGACTCTGGCCAGCCTCTCTGGATGCTTGAGTGTTTTCCTCTGGCTCATCCCACTTAATAACAGCTGAGTCTGGGGACCAAGCCAGCTATACAGTAAAGCCCTAGAGGCTGCTCCCTATGCCATACACAGTTTTTTATGTATTAGTAGACTTTAAGGCTGGAAGGAACCATAAGAGCATCAAATCTGACTCCTGCATATCCCAGCCCCCCTGTGTATCACAGTAGCTATGTTCTGATTCAAGCACACACTAGGAAAGCATCTACTCTCTATTAGAAGCTATCAAGAAATGGAGAATATATTAGTTAGTTACTTTGTTCCAGTGGTGACACATCCTCACAGGGAAATAACTGTGCTTTATTTATACTATGAATTTGTCTGTTTTCACCTTCCACCCACTGGTTTTATTCTGCCTTTTTCTGTGACATTAAACAGACATTTAGAACCTGACATTCTCTCTCCAGGAAGGCACTTGAACACTTCAATGAAGTCACCTCTCAGTCTTCGTTTGTAGAAACTGAACAGCCCTCAGTTTGTCTGAAATCTGCTGGGCCCACCTTGGGCAGAGTTGTGAGGAAGGTGTGCTTGGGAGAGGCCATGATCGCTCTATGGGGTGGGGCAGTTATGGGACTGTTTTGCTGAGGCTTCTGCCCCCTATGCATAAAGCAGTGCTCTACAGTTCTCTCCTATCATGAAGGAAACCACCCATAGGGCTGAAATGATCAGGGTCTCTCCTGAAGTCTCTCTTGTTAGTGGTTGAGTTCCATTGTCACGCCATGAGGGAGAGACAGTGGGTCTTATGGTGTGTCCTGGGTAATCCTGCAAAGGCAGTGGCTCAGGAACAGTGGATATTACTCATTACAGCTGCCACGCAGTTGGGCATAGTCAGTGTTGTGCTTATATCTCTGTGCACACTGGTAGGTGGTACCAAGAAAGCAGCACAATGCCACTCAAAGTCTAGAACATACACCCTTTGTGCCAGAAAACCACAGAGTTCATTGGAGAGATCATCTGTAGGATATCAGACAATGGTAGAGAGCCCCAGTCTCAGGAGTGAATTTAATCAGAACAATGGGAGGGTATGTTTCCACTAGCCCCCTAGTTTGAACTAGGGAGGCTAATATAGGCATTCAAAGTTGCAAATGAAGCCCAGGATTTAAACATCATGGGATTTATTTGCATCTTCCTGTCCGGGCGCCATTTTTAAATCCCCTTAGTCCAAACTAACTGCCTGCGGCTACACGTGGCAGTCAAATGTTAACTCAAACTAAGTCCTTAGTTCAAGTTAACTGTTATACCTCATTCCACGAGGTGTAACAGTTAACTCAAACTAAGGACTTAGTTCGAGTTAACGTTTGACTGCCGCATGTAGCCGTGGGCAGTTAGTTTGGACTAAGGGGATTTAAAAATGGTGCCCGGACGAAGATGCAAATAAATCCTGGGATATTTAAATCCTGGGCTTCATTTGCAACTTTGAATGCCTACATTAGCCTCCCTAATTCGAACTAGGGGGCTAGTGGAGACATACTCGGAGGGATAATTGGGAATGGTTTAAGAACAATTCACTAGATACCCCAAAAGGCACAACTGAGGGAGGAGGCCACATTGGTGAAAAATCAACCTGACTGAGAGGAGTGGTGAAAGCAGTTGTAAAACACTGTATATAAAACAAATGGAAGAAAGGTGAAGTGGATAATAATAAATGTAAATCAGAAACTGAGAATTTCTGGGGAAAATATGACAAAGACCTAGCATGTGATATCCTCCAGACATATTAATTCAATGGAAGGAGAACTATAATACTGTAGCTACTACAGTTAGAGAGTGTTAAATGAGCAATCCCAGATAACTTGCAACCATAATTATAAAATTGCTGGCTGATGACATCTTTGGACAATGAGTGTTGATTTCAATAAGTCCTGAAATGCTGGGACTGTTCCAGAAGATTGGAAGGAAGCTATTGATAGGTCAATGTTTAATAAGAGTAAACAGTATGACCTGAGTAACTATAGGCCTGTCGTTCTAACATCAGTCCCAGCAAGAGAATAGAGTGGCAGTCACGGGGCACATTTAAAAATTGTTAAAGGAGGGGAATGTAAAGAATACCAATCAACATGGGTTTATAGAAAACAGATCCTGTCAGACTATGATGATATCTTTTTTTGGTAAGGTTCCAAGTCTGATAAAAGGAAATAGAGTTGTTGTAATGCACTTGGACCTCTGTAAGGCCTTTTTCCTTAAAAATCTAGAAAGATAACAAATTTGCATGGCACACATTCAGTAGATTAAAAGCTGGGTAACGGATAGGTTGTGGGCTCATCAGAGTCTGATTGGTGAGCAGGGCAGGTTTGCTATTTAATATAGTTATTATCTCCATCACAAAGTCCCCTTCAATCTAGCTTCTGTTACCAGGCTCCTGATCTGTCCCAAGTGCTGAAATCTGAGCAGAATGTCCATCATCAATGAATGTTTCCCAGGAACACTGAAGCAGCTCTTGGCTGTCTGCTACCCTATAACATATGGGCTCATGTGGCACTGCCCTCTACAGGAGGCAATTGGAACTGCTTGACTGTGTGTGCCAGACCTCAGCCTCTAACCAACAACTGGAGATTCTCCTTTAGCATATGTTGGAGACAACTGGGATTCTTGGAGTCAAGTGTCTGATGCTGTCATAGCGAATTCCCTAGTGGCTATGCTGGATGGGGTAGTGAAAAATGACACTCTTGCTCAGTTTGCTGGCTTTGGAGCTTGCAAATGCCATCTCCCAAAAAAGTTGGGTTCTGATCAGCAGCACCACTGGCAGTCCCGAGCCCTCAGCCTGCTCATTTGCCTGCAGCTGGTGGTGCTTAAATCATGTCTGCTCCTGGTCTCATACATCACTGATCCCCTCATTCTCAGGCAGAGATCCCTGCCCTACCGAGCTTGTAATCTAGGTGTAAATGCAGCTGCGGCTTGGGCCTCTTTACCATTAGTCTGTGTAGACAACACAGAGGTGAAAACTGGGATGAGGCTGTGTCACCCTCTCAGCCTCCCCCTTCGGGCGTGTAGGCCAGGATTTCCCTCATATGAGGCATCCTGTCCTGGGTTAATCTAGGCCCATTATCACTGGAGGGCCACTCGTACTTTTCGCCTACCGGCGACTCAAGGGTCCTGTCTCTGCAGCCCGTAGGGGCAAAGTTCCACAGTCTCCAGGACCCCACCTCAGTGCCTCTGGGTCAGTGACCCACCTATTCTCTCTCTTGAGTTGGGCTACTTCTGAAAATAGTACAGTTCAGTTTCTGGTGGGGTAGAGGAACTCGGGCCCTCCCTCTCAACCAAGTTCCAGCCCAGAACCCTGAAGGACAGGATGCCTCCACATTACCCGAGTGGGGAGGTGTCATTCAGTAACTCACCACCCCTGATGGGGGGGGCTCTCCTCAGCTCCCCATCCTGGGTTACTTCCTACTATGCCTAGACGCTCCTCTGATACCCGCCACTCATCGGCCCCATCAAGGAGCTTACCCACTGACTCTGGCATCATCTTTGCTGGGGTAATGGTCCTTGAGGCACAGGCTCCTGTGGCTCCCAGGAGTCCCCTGATGTCCTGATGCTGGACTTTGGCTCTTCCCCTGAGGGGTCTCCATGACAGCCACCCAGCTCTGCAGGGATTGGAGCTTTCCCCGTGGCCGCTCGCCCGGGACACTCTACACCCAGAATCTGTGGCTGTCCCCTCCTGGGGCTGACGGGCAGCTCTCCCCTCCGTCCTGCATCACCTCCAGCCCTCTGTGGCTGCCCCTCCCATCGCCCGCCCCACCACTGTGGCATTGACGTGCTCTGTCCCCCAGGCCAGCTGTGCTGGACTGGCTTTTAAATTTGCATGAAGCCGGCCGGCGCCATTTTTAAATGCCGGCTAGTTCGAACCCCGTGCTGCGCGGCTACACGCGGCACGGAATAGCTAGTTCAGATTAGGCTTCCAATGGAATGAGGTGTACATCTAGTTCGGATTAGGAAGCCTAATCCGAACTAGCTACTCCGTGCCGCGTGTAGCTGCGTGGCACGGGGTTCGAACTAGCCGGCATTTAAAAATGGCGCCGGCCGGCTTCATGCAAATGAAGCCCAGGAAATTCAAATCCCGGGCTTCATTTGCAAGTGCGGATGACTACATTACCCCCGCTAGTTCGAACTAGCGGGGTAGTGTAGACATACCCTAAGGCAGCACCAGAGGCAGAAGGGCACAGCGGGCACTGGCCAGGGCAGGCGATGCCCAGACGGAGAATATTTCCACTTCCTGTGGCTTCCAACGAGTGAGAATGTCACTTTCATCTATCAGGGCCATCCCAACAAGGTACAGCCCGTCCTGCTACAGCCCCGGTCCTCCTTCCACCCCACCTCAGAGTTTGGCCAAGCTTGAGTCTAATATGTAGTAAAGACTTTTAGCTATCATCAGCTGGGCAGTTTTAATTCGAGGGACAGATGATGTTATATACATTTGATGCACAGAAATATATAGCATCATATTACCCTTGGTACTCAACATTATTGTTGTGATTAACATCTTTCCTGAAAGCTCTGGAACAGGCGTCTCAGATTCCTGACCCACGGGCCATCCCTGGCTGGAGCAATTGCTCAATCCAGCCTAAGACTAATGGAGGGCCAATGGGGGAGGGGGAATACACCTGTTCATTACCGGCCCCCAAATCCTGCCCCTTCCCACCATTGCCCTGCCCTGTCCCTCCATGGCACCCAAGGACGTAGTTCTGGGGATAATTAGGGAGGTCTGGTGTAGCGCAGTAGCAGTAGTTGGGCCCCCACGCTCGTCATGCAGTGGCACGAGTGAGTGCAAACCACTTGCCTGTGGCTCTTGATGCCACAGGAAGTGAATGGGGGGGAAGGGAGCACAACTGTTACCATATCCCCTTGGTGATCTCTAAAACTCAGAGAAACTTGGTGTTCTCAGAGACAGGGTGCCATGTGGGGAAGAGGGCGTGGCAATGATGGGAAGGGGTCAGGCTTAAAGGGACAGTCCCAGATAGCACCCCCATCCCACTGGGAGTCTTGGCCTGAATTGTGTAATTCCTCCAGCTGGTGGAGCTTGAGACCCCGATCTAGAATCTTCATGGAGATCCTCATTGGTAAATCAATGGATTCTGAAGTCTCATGAAAAGCCAGGACAGAAAGTGTCCCAAATGCTTTTTTCTAAGAAGTTGTCAGAGTATCTACCTCTTTGCAAAGTAGAGCACAGAAGACTGCAAAAGTAAGTGTTTAAACGTTGGCTTTTAATGGCTCTGCAAACATGTATATGTGAACATAGCATTGGGCTATAAAAGCACTGTATAATATGGATCACATTTTCAAAAGTGACCTATACATTTTCAGCTGTGCTGTTCCAAATTCACATTTATGCCCACAAATCAGGTGAAAATAGACTTGCTTGGGAAGCTTAAAATGTAGATTTTTTATGCTCATGTGAAGAAAAAAAAGGAGTGACATTTTCAGAAAGTGTGTTTTGGACCCATATGATTATAATTAGAGCCAAGCAAATAATTTGCAATGGAAAATTTGTTCAAGGAATCCAGCTTTTTTTATTTTTTTGCCCGTGGAATAACTGCAAGTGGCTCACACTCTCCTCAGATTTATTCATCATGTGAATTTATTCAGCAATCACCTTTTCATATTTTCTTCTCTATGGTAGGATCACAGATATTCAGATTTCAGGTTATGCTGCTCGCCTTAGTCAGTATTTGTCACATAGCATTGTCTCCTCGATAAGATAACTGCTCAATCTCTTCTAGCATGAATACTTGCAAAACAAAGTAATAGAGATTTGCTTACCGTTAAATGAAAACACAGGTCTCCCAATCACTTGAAAAACTCTTTAAGTCAGCTGGGAGCCGATGGAGCATTCATACTTTCTCACAGAGAAGAATAGTGGTCTTGTGGTTGAGTCATTGGAGCGAGGATCAAAAGCAGCATTAATCCAATGCTTGGCTCTGACGTAGGCTTCCCAGGTGACATGGAAAAACCAAAATACACAGGACCAGAAGACCTTCCTGAAATCAGTGGAGTCATATAGGAACAGATTCTCTGCTGGTGTGTGGAAAACCTTATCAACTTTATTATAAAGACCTACATAGAGTAAAACATTGTTAAAACATGTTGACTTTTCTCTCTGGAATCCAATCTTGGACTGGGATCCCATGATTCTAGTCATTATACAGGTTTCAGATTTCCAAAGCATAGTAGAGTTCCTTTGCATAGTTATTATTACTAAAAATACTATTGTTGAGGTCCTAGCATAGTTCTTTATTGCTAAAACTTGGTCGGGCAGCACTTTACATATACACACACACCCATACAGTTAGTCCCAACAGGGAGCAAGGCGGATGGCTTTTTTCCAGCTTCTGCTTGAAGTTGTCCACCAGTGATGTAACAGCACCTATCATGCCACCTGGGAGGTTACAATCAAGGCTGAGGGTCATGACAGCACTGTGATATCTGAGGATGTTGCTAAGCAATGACTCCAAGCTCAATTATACTTTTGTTTAGACAGACAAATATTCAATTTGCATTATTTTAGATTTTTCTTAACTACAAATAATTAAGTCTGTAAGACAGTGAAGTAATATTCTGATTGTAGCTATCATTCAAACTGTATCTTTTCTCCTAAACTGATAAACTAAGGATCCAAAATGAATCTCACTTCACTAATTTTGTTTTTGCTCTTTACCACTTGTACAACACAACTACATGATTCTTTGTGCCTCAGAAATAAAGAAATGTTTAATAGGCAGGGTTGAATCAAATTAGTCACATTCTATTGTCTGTGGTCCGAGTTATTTGGAAGAAACAATGATTTACTGAAGTTTTAAATATCAAATGTGTTTTCAAGTAAGCTAATGACAACTATAATCAACATTTCCATTTTACACATTTACATTGTCTTAATTCTTCCCAAAGTACTTTAGTAAATGAGTTTGCTTTTAGCTCACTGAATGAAGTTTATCATAACTCAGTTTGCTGAGTCTTACATTTTTAAATACAATCTACAGATATTTTAAATAAGGTAACAAAGTCACATTCATAATCATATACTGGGTTGTGTTTGAACATTTTTTAAATACATACATGGAACAAATACCCGGGGTAACTTTGAGGACTTTTTATTTCACAAGCAAGGAGAGACCAGGAAAGCTAATTGCCTATCAGATAGTATGAAGGTGAGAAGGATGGAGATGGGAAAAATCTGGTCTCAAAGATAGCAGATAGTGGTCTCAGAAGAACCTGAGTATCCTACATGAAACTAAATCCTGCAGGTCTTACACCAGACTGTAGTGGGAACGTTGCTTGGATTATAAGGACTGCAGGATTTGCCCTATTGGGTAGGAGGGCTCATTTCTATCCAGCAAACCAAATGGGGGTGAATAAAAGAAAAAGTTTCTGAGTCAGTACTTGGGTTCCAATGGTTTTCTCCATGGTGAAAACTCCATTAGCATTAGCAGTGGATAACAGTGGTGCAAACTGCATGACCTCTACACTGCCAGGTGACCAGTCCAGAATGTCTGAGTGAGACCAGAAGGTAACTGTTGTTGTAGATATAGGGAGGAATTAACCATCTGCCAATTTTGCTGGTGTTTGGGGCCAAACCTAGCTCTGGCAGAACATTTAGGAAAGCCTTGTATTCAGTTAAGTCTCGCTGTTACCTTTACCCACTGGTTGAGAAGTGTCAGGATTAAAAGTGGGCAATCAGATACATTTCCACCATTTTCCAGAAAACAGTCAGATTCTGACATCCTTGAACATCTCCCTGCTTTATATAGGGCTCCGCATGAGTAAGGAAGGCAGAATCAGGCCTCTGGCAGATGATGGTTTGCATTATCTGGGGTGCAAGAATCAGGAGAGATTATAAGGCAGGTGCATACTCTGTGCCCTTTTGAAGTGTGATCGAGCTGCCTCGCTAGAATACTCTTCCCACTTGCACTGAAAGAATATAGTCAGCCAGAATCACGCTTGGGAATTTTGCTGCCTCTTCAGTCATATCCATAATTCAAGTCCTGGCTCAAACCCAGTCTAGTCCTTTGTTTCTTTGTACACATTTACATCCATTTGTCAGTGTCATACCTAGGCAAGAGCCCCAGCTTTGCTTTTTGAAACATGTACACTATTTATGGTGATTTACATATGAAATGCCAACACTATTATTTCAGAGAATCAGCACATTCTTAGACTGTTTCTTTTTAAAGCTTTAGGGCACTCACTTTTTTTTGTTAGAGGAATAGCGGCAAACTGTTTGCACATTTGCATCCTAATATTCATATAAGTAACAGAAGGGAATCCAAATTCTCTCAGAGATATGAGTAACTCCACTAAAGTCCAGTGAAATCCAATGAACACAATGCAAAGCCTAATGTGAATAACAGCAAAATGTGTGCCATTAAAAATAAAGAGTAAAAATCAAGGCTGCAAAGCCTGGGAAATACAAATCTAATGCATCTAAAGCACTCAGCCACCAGATGGTGCAGGTGACACTTGGCCAGGCGGGTAGGGGCCTCCAAGCTGAAATGGACAGATTTTTTTAGCTTTCTTTTAGAAAAGTAAATTAAAATCAGTGTTTGGTAAACAGGAAAGGAGAAATGAAAGATGTTAGCAAAAGAAATGTTGTTTATTTTCTATAGCCTAAGAATACTTCACACAAGGAGAGCAAAAATAATAAAAAAGCAAAACAATAATGTTACTGGAGAATCATTGCTCATTCATTGCTCATGTTAGCAGCTATGTATTTTAAAACAACAGTGCTAATTATCAGGCTTCATAGCCATCAGGAATCTGAACTCTCTTCAAAGTACTTTCAAAGATTATATTATATTTTAGTGGGGAGCTAAGTTCTCTTGACTTACTGCCAGAGCATCTAATATTTGTAAAGATGGTTGCTATCCAGAGACTATCAAATTGGCCTGTTGCATCACATCAGGAAATATAATGTCTTCAGTTTTTCATCCTTAACCTCCTCTCTAAAGTCAGGAGCCAGCTGGCTGGTGACACACAAAAAATCTTGCTATTTCTTCATCTCCTTATGCCCATCAGCATGAGAGAATGGACTTATTTTCGTTTTTACTTCTGTTTCTTGCAACTAGTTTTGAAAATTCTTTGCTGGTACTTACATATTCTCTGCAATTTTCCATCCAGAGACAGATTCTCAGTTGGTGTAAATTGATTTTCTGCTCCTGTTTTTCTCATCTTCATTCTTCTCCTCACTCTTTCATATTTTAATCATTCTACCCAGAAGGCAGTTTATTGCTTTTCTCCTACCTTTTGCTAGTTCTCCTTTACAACCCAGTTTAAACATATTGCTCCTCTTGCCCTTTCTTTGTAAAAAATGGACCAGGATGAAGTCTAATTGAAACCACTGCCTCCATCTGAGCTAACCCCATGCTCCTCCACATTTCCTGTTTTCACCCTCTTGATCCTCCACACAGTTTAAAATTCCAGTAAAATAATTAATGCCAAAAAGTCTTTTGACTTCAGCATTCTGCTTTCTTTACAAGTGTAGCACTACCATGTCCATGGAGATCTATGTTCTCATTGTCTAGTTCTGAGAGGCGTGTGTATCCTTACAGCAGTACTAGCCAGCTACACTATTAGAAATTAAGTTTTTGATTTTTTTTCTTTTTTTTTTCAGTGAAAAATTGGATATTGTTGAAAGAAAAAATCCATTAACATTTTCAGCTTTAATAGTTTGGGGATTAATTTTTTAAATACAATTTAAAATAAAAAGTCTGGCTTTTTTGGTATTTGAAATGTTTTCTTTTAAATTTTTCCTTTCCTTTTTTATCTCCAGTAGAAAGCATAAAAAAAAAGAAAAAGTATTTTCTGACACTTAACTGCATATTTCCCATGAAAAGTTTAAATAAACATTAAAAGTGATAAAAGTAACACTTTCTCTTGCTCTCTTTTTAATAAGAGGATGGGCAAGGGGAACCCAGAAAATCTGAAAAATGGTCCTCTCATAAAAATTCAGTTAGAAGTTTTTTCAGTGGAAAAACAAAAAGTGAAAAGTTTCAAAGGAACCCAAATCATTCACTTTCTTTTGAAATTATTCGTGCTCTCACCTGCTCAAATTCTTAAAGACATCACCCTCAAATTTCTACCAGCTACAATGGCAATGCGCACACAGTGTGTAAAACACTGGTTCCGTTAGCTGGTTTTCGTTACCTGGGTTTGAAAGAGGTTTACTCTGCTTTAGTGCCAATGCCCATAGCCACTGACAGAAAGAATTACCATGCTGAATTATTTAAGTGTACCCTGCAAGTGCCAAATCCAATCCTTCTTAAAGGCATTGGAAAGAATCTCATTGGTTTTGACTGTGTTCCAGTTTATCAAGGTGCATCCTATATGGATTCAGGTCCTCTGTACTAAAAATGATGGGTGTAGTTATAGCAGCTCGAAGGTTGGGAGGAAGTAAAGAGGGAGTAAAGGTTCTACAGGGATTTGGATGACTCTTGTAATAATAGCTAAAGCATTTAAGACTCCATTCACTAAAGTTAGCGTTTGTGTGCTTTCCCCTAGCACTCACCCCCATTAGCACTACAGACATAATGATACTGTAAGCTTATTTATTCATGCTTGGCTCACGGCCAAGCAGGAAATTTGAAATAGCTTATAACTGTGTTAAATGTGTTTATAAACAGAGACAAGGCAAGGTGGCTTTGTTACTGTAAACATCCCCTAATAGCTATTTGACTACTTGTTATCCCAATCAATAACTAAGTAATTACAAATACCCCTCCCCATACATTCCAACCTTCCTACAGGCATTTTATCTGAAAAAATGCTTGCCAATCTGCCTCCTCTAGCAAGATTTAAGTCTCCTCAGCCACTGCCTTTAAAAGCCTACATTTCTCTTTAATCTATAAGGCAACTAAAATATGTGCACTATGCTAATGATAGCTGGTAATCGAAACCTGAATGCAAGATGCCAAAGGAAACCCTTTACAAGACTCTGCAGGTTGATAGACCACTAGAGAGAAATAGGCCAGGTCTACACTAAAGGGGAAGGTTAAATTTGCTTCTGTTCTAAGCAAATAAGATACACAACTCCAACTATGTTAATTACATTAATTAATCCTCACAGAAGCAGGAGTACCAGCCATCGATGGGAGCATCCTCTGAGTTTGTTTTAATGGGTCTTAATTAGACCTGCAAAATCAAAATCTGGAAGACTAATCACAGCAGGTATGGATCATGAAGACATAGCTCTAGAGCAGTGATTCCCAACTTTTTTCCCATGTAGGAACCCCTACAATAATTTTTCATATCCCAAGGAACCCTTATCTATGAAAATGTTTGCTTAGCCAAAAAAAGTTGACAGCAGGGAGCGCAATTCAATTTCTGCTAAATTATTGTCAAGAAAATGTATTTGTAAAGAGCTATTATATACATATGTCAGCTTACATTGTAAGAAAAAAAAATTGAGCATTTTTCCTGTCTATTTTTGTATTATCTAATCTTTTTTTCAAATATCAAATTAAAATAAAGTTTACTTAAACATCAAAATAAAGTTCACATCCAAAGTCAATATAAAGTTTATTTTCAGTGAGACACTTGGGCTTGTTTCTTTTTGGAGAAATGTTCAATTCTTGGCCAAATTTTTGACAAACACACTTGCAGTTCTTCCTCGACAGACAGCAGACGATTTCTTTCTTTGCTTTTAATGTTTGTAAGACATGAGAAAGCTTGTTCACAGAGGTAAGAAGTTGAAAACTGGAGTAAGATGTTCACTGCTTTTGCTGAGATCACAGGATACTCTCTTCTTATTGAAATCCAAAACACATCAAGTGGCACTTCATTGAATTTTATCTTCAAAGTTCGATTGCACTGTAGTTCAGTCAGTTCTTCTTCTTCTTGTAGACTGAGTAAATTTTGTAAGAACTCAACAAAAGGGCCCCTAACCCAGTCATACATTTCTGATGACAAAGAAGGAAAGTATTGGTCAAGTTTTTCTGTCAGTGATTCCAAATGACTGGTAATTAATGGAATGACTTTTTTATAACCTGTCTGACTCTGAAACTGAAGTAGGAGTGGAAACATTTCAATATTTCCACTTGAAAGGTGTCTTTTCCAAATCTTGAGTTTATTCTTGAATGCAAGAAGTTTGTCTGTGGAAGTTAGAAGGTTTTCTTTTGGGCCCTGCATGGTGGTGTTCAAGGTGTTTAAGTGCTGATAAATATCTGCTAAGTAGGCTCGTTACAGCAGCCATTTTGTATCTTCAAGAAAGTCAGAAAAACTGGCTTTATTATCTTTGAAGAAAAGCAGTAGTTCCTCTCGCAGCTCAAATACCCTTGTTAAAACTTTCCCTCTTGAAAGCCATCTAACATCGGTGAGTAGAAGGAAAGTCATGTGGTCTTTTTGCATATTTTCCCACATCTTTGCAAACATGCGTGACTTAAGAGGGTGCTGCTTTATAAAATTGACCATGTTCACAGCTACATCAAGGACTTGTTTTAAATCCTCCCCAAGAGTTTTTGAAACATGAACTTCCCGGTGGAGGAAGCAGTGGGTCGTTATGACATCAGGGTTTTTTTCTTTGACGAGTGTAACAAAACCTTTTATTGAGCCGATCAGTGAGGGGCACCATCAGTGCAAATTCCAATACACTGGCTCCATGACAAACCACAGGATGCCAAATAAGAAGACAAGATGTTGAAAATGTCTTGACCTTTGGTCGTTTCTGGCAGCTCTTTACAATAACAAAAATTTTCCATTATTTCACCTTAGTTTTCAAATTGTATGAATGCCAACATCTGAGCTTTAGTCGTTAAGTCTGTTGACTCATCGACTTGGATAGCAAAGTTAGTATATTTTAGTATTTCAGACAAGACATCTTCAATGTTATGTGACATGTCATCCACACACCTAATAATAGTATTATTAGAAACAGGAACTTTGTCAATTTCACTTTCAGCCTCTTTGCCTATCATTGTACTCACTATTATTTTACAAGCAGACATTATTACGCTTTCAGCAATTGTGTGACTTTTCATTTTTTGTGCAACTAGATCAGCTACTAAATAGCTTGCTTCTTGAGCTTTTTCACTGATAATTACCTTCTTCTCAAAAACTTTACGTTGTTTTCCTTGTGAATCCATGGTTTCTGTAAAGGGAAATCATGTCTCACTAATCTGTTAGGGTATGTCCACACTACCCTCCTACTTCGAACTAGGGGGGTAATGTAGGCATACCGCACTTGCAAATGAAGCCCGGGATTTGAATTTCCCGGGTTTCATTTGCATAAGCGGGGAGCCGCCATTTTTAAAACCCCGCTGGTTCGAACCCCAGCCGCAACGCGGCTACACGGGGCTCGAACTAGGTAGTTCGGACTAGGATTCCTATTCCGAACTACCGGTACACCTCGTTCCACGGCTACACGGGCTACATGGCTACACGGGGCTCGAACTAGGTAGTTCGGACTAGGACTAGAGAAGCTAGATAATTTCATGGAGGTTAGGTCCATAAAAGGCTAGTAGCCAGGGGATAAAATGGTGTCTTTGGCCTCTGTTTGTCAGAGGATGGAGAGGGATGGCAGGAGACAAATCGCTTGATCATTGTCTTTGGTCCACCCTCTCTGGGGCACCTGATGCTGGCCACTGTCGGTAGACAGGATACTGGGCTAGAAGGACCTTTGGTCTGACCCAGTACGGCCGTTCTTTTGTTCTTATGTTCTTAATCCAAAAGTCGTTGAAAGTAATCAGCTGTTTTATTTGACAAGCGGCCGTGATTAGTAGTGAAGTGTTGATTTAACTTGGCCAAGGCCATAGCTGTGTGTGTTAGTTCCCCCCCCCCCCAAACAATGCACAATGGAACGGGGCAATTTTTGTCTCCAGTCCATGTAAAACCCATGGCCAAGTAACTTTCATTGTAAAGGCGATTTTTTTTAACATCAGTCACTTCTCTTCCTGTTTCACTCATACTTAGCTCTGATAATTTTGATTAATTTTCACTGTCCTCTCCTTCACTGATGTGCCTTCTTTTCATATACTTCCACATTTTTTTTATTTTCAATGGCCATGTGAAAATACTGTTATGTAGGTGAGATTTTAGATACGTGAAAACAACCACAGTTTCGGTAAAAACGTTAATTACAAAACTGCACAAAGACTACAAATCTAAAAAATAGTGAATGACCATAACATGCACTAGAAAAGACTAGAAACATGGAGAATTTTGGGAAGCAGAAGGGCAGGCACAATACAACTAAATATAACCTTAGATACAACCTGACCAAAACAAAACAAAGAGGCAGTTGGTAGCGTACGAAGATTACTCCAGTATTGTCAATTGCCGGACAAAAATTCACGCAATATTTTGAGGGATATTTGGAATTGTTTGCGGTATTTCAAAATTTATTTATTCCACTATTTCTCACGGAACCCCTAACGATGGTCTGCGGAACCCCAGGGTTCCGCGGAACCCTGGCTGGGAAACACTGCCCTAGAGAGTAACTTGTTGTAAGACATTCAAACAGAAACAATGATTGCCTGTGTTGAGGCAGTGCACATATGGATTCCTGTCTGGCTATCAGCTCCCCAATTCCACCTGCTGGAACTGGTGGCAGATACAGAGCTGCAACATAATAATTTTCATAAATCCTGTATGTGAGAAAGTCAGTGAGGTGGCTCTTGTATATTAGCCTGTCCTGCATGAATGTCCTGCCTAAGGAAGCACGGCTGGAAAAGCAAGGCAGGAAGGCAATGACTCTCAGATAAGACTACCAGGCACACACTTAAAAGACAATGGGGGAAATCTTCTAGTTTGAATATTCAATGGTACTGTCTCTGTCAAGTCACAATCCTTATTTGCCAGTACTGGGAGCTAACAAAAGAAGAGGCTATAAACACTAGTGTGTGTGGGGAGGGGTGCTCACCTCACATGAGCACCCCCATTTCACCACATGTGGGTCATTTTTAAAAGCTTCACAGCTACTCAGCTCTCTGGTCAAGTGACACTCTGTGCAATCGCAAACCCCTTCTGGGATACACCTCTAACACAAGCCCATCCCAGTGCTCTCCATAGAATGTCTTTCAGTTCAATGCCATTGCCTTAGTTTGTTGCCTCGCTCTGAACAAGAGTGGCGCCTCCAGGGCTTCCCTTCCTGGAGACAACTCCTTTGCCTTGCCTTCAGGGCTTTACCTTCAAGTCCATCCCTCTCTCAGCAGCTCTCCCCTGGGAGCTGTTCCTAGTTAGTCAGTCAGGGTATGTCTACACTACCCCCCTAGTTCGAACTAGCGGGGTAATGTATGCATACCGAACTTGCTAATGAAGCCCGGGATTTGAATTTCGTTCCTCGAGGCATACAGATAGTTCGGATTAGAAGCCTAATCCGAACTATCTAGTCCGTGCCGCGTGTAGCCGCGCGGCACGGGGTTCGCACTAGCCGGCTTTTAAAAATGGCGGCGCCGGCTTTATGCTAATGAAGCCCGGGAAATTCAAATCCCGGGCTTCATTAGCAAGTTCGGTATGCATACATTACCCCCCTAGTTCGAACTAGGGGGGTAGTGTAGACATACCCTTCGTCAGTCCATCCACCTGCCGCCCTGACCTTCTCCCTTCCAGGTTTGGGCTGCAATTGAGCTGCCTTTAGTCCTGTAGCTTCTTATATAGTCCCTCCTGGCTCCTGGTTGGCTGATTTCCTCCTAGCCATTCTAGCCACCTGGAGGACCTCTCTATGGCCCTTTTGGCCTTGGGGCCTAACCCCACTACAGCTGGATATCCTAGCAAGCTAAACATGTCTTTAGGCTGTTTATTGTTTTAAGGCCTGTTTTCTATATGCTTCTGTTTTAAGCAAATAAGACTTTGCTTTAAGCTATTTGGTTACTGTACTGACCACTGCTCCCCTAGGGAATAGACCTGCAGAGTCTGAGCCTAAGTCTGACCTGCTGAGATACTCATCGTTAGTACTTGGCAACGCAGACCAAGGTTTAGTCTGAGAGTGGCAGAATTGTGTGATTACACATCGAGAGAGGAATGGTGGCTTGAGACCCAGCATATGAGGGGAATGTATTGAAAAAGACCCAGAAGGGTCAGAGGTGCAGCCAGCCCAGTCTCTTGTGACAGACCTATCTTTTGGAAGTCTCACTGTACGAGCTTCCAGAAAGGAAAAAAATTTCCCCTCTTACTTACGTCAAAGAACATGTATAACTCTGCATTTGGAAAAACCTGTTTTGGGCCTTCACAACCTCATTTTACTGATATTGGGAAAGCTTAGCTACTGATCAACCAACCCAACAATAAAGGGCTAGTAACATTGTCATTTGTTTTATAAAAAGAGGAACTAAGAAGAACGTGCTATTTAACATGAACTAAAGTCGGGCCACCCCTGTGTCTGCGCCTTGGAGAACAGTTTTATTTGCATGCAAATGTGTCCCCTGACTGCAGGGCCATGTGAGAAACATCTGTACTACTGTGACATACCAAGGCACGATACAGACTAATGGGGAGTGAGAGACTATGTCAGCACTGCCCTGCAACTTTGGGTGCCTTACAATGCCTTGCTATAGTAGCTCCCACCTGGGAAGCTCACTAACAGCATTCCAGCATGCAAGCCACACCCTGAGTATCTATGCATAGTTGCAGCTGGCCAACTACACTCTGGCTTTTACCAGCTTTGATTATACTTCAGGGTGACCTCAATCCTGGAATCGTCTCCCAGAAATGTATGTGCTGATCTTTGTCACCCTTTCCCGGCCAGTACAAATATATTCAATCCATTATTTACTTAGGGGAATAATGACAGGTACTGTAAAGAGTTACCTGACTACAGTGGATTAGATAAAACAATAAAACAAGTGTATTAACTATGAAGAGATAAATCATAAGTGAGTTTAAGTAAGGAAGCATAAAAGTCAGAAATGGTTACCAAGAAAAACAAAGATAAAATACATACTAATGCCTGCTTGGGAAACGTAGTTGCAAAGCAAATTTTCTCACCACAGCAAGGTTACGGACTAAATTCTTGTCAGGATCCTTCCCGCAGAGTCCAATTGCTGTTTCCTTTTGTCTTCTCAGGTGTGGAGAGTGGGGGGAGAGGATTGCCTTGGGATGTTTGCCCTTCCTACTTGTAGGTTCAGTCCCCGTCTTGAAAAACATTTCCAACTGAGATCTAGGAGCCATACTGTCTATGTGGAAGGATATTCCATGCTGACTTTTTTCACCTGTTTGAATTTCCTTTGTTTTCCCTTCCTGGTTGATGACTCTGTTTACAACCTAAATCCAAATTAAGGAAAGTGCACATTCCTTCCTTTGTTAAAGACAGATCTGACTTTGGCCTGGCTAGGACTGTGTGGTTCAGGACACGTATTAATAACACCATACAGGAAAGTCTGATAACTTCACATACAATATTGCCACACATTTTACCAGACCAATACTGACCAGTGAAATATGAGTTTTAAAATGTATCTTAATTAGCCATACATCATACAAAGATTATTATGGTAATGTGTAAGAGCGTCTTCTACCACAAATACCAAGTTTATTTATTAGGAATAATTATCAGTTTTTCTCTGCATCACATTTTCTGGAACTGTAGTTATAAGCACAAGTCCAGGGGGGTGAGCAAACAAATTGTTGGCCACTTTTGGGTGACTCTGTGCTAGTTTTCTCCCTAGCGTCAGCTGAGAAAAATCTAAGAGCTGCTATAAATTGAACTGCTGATAAACTGTTCTTCCTCCTCCCCCTGCCTCCCCGGAGCAGTTCCAAATGTGGCTGCATAAACTATTTATATCAAGAAGGATAGAACTAAAATGTTCTGCCCCATAGCACCAGCATATGACATTTGAACAAAAGAAAAATCCCCACTAGCTGCAGTAATATTAGTTCATATGTGTTAGAATGCAGCCACAAGAAAGCACTGTGATGCATTTACATGAGAGGTCTGTTATTCCATCCAGCAGAGGGCAACATTTGCCAGCTTTGTGTAATGCCAATTGCATAATGCAAATTCTAGGTTATGGTAGCATGACAGGTGTATGCACATTTATGCAGCCATAGCTACTGGGTACTCACAGTGTGGTGTGTTTAATATTGGGTAAAAGCATCCAAAGGCTTGAAGAAAAAGACTGTAGAAACCAAAAATAAACATTTATTTAAAAGGGATGAAGGAAACACTTATTTTAGCTCAAGGCCTCAATTGAATTATTAACATATCTAGACATCTGAATACTTGTTTGACATGTATATTTTGCTATTTTAGCTACATTTCAATCTGGAATGCGCTTTCTACTCTAAGAGTTGACTGTGGGCTTGTCCCTGAGCAGCCCTATTGCACAGAAACAGTCCCAAAACAGAGGTTATTGAAATATTTTGATTGATGTTTCTATGCGGAAACCAGGCCCAAAACACATTCAAAAGGGCAGGGGAGCTGACAGTTCCACCAGGTCCCCAAACATATGGGTGGAAAGGCTGGGGCCTTGGGCGGAAGGGGTGTGGTTGGGACAGCTAGGTCTCAGTGCAACGCAGACTGTGGCACACCCCTCAGCCCTCAGATCTGTCCAAAGCATGTCATGCAGCACTCCAGCGGCAATTTAAGAGGCCTAGGGCTCTGGGCACTGCTGCTACTTCTAATCACCAGGCCCTGAGGTAATTTCTCCCTTTGTCCCCCAGTTGGAAGGCTTGCAAAAGGGTATTTTGAAAGAAGTGTCAATCAAACCAAACTAGAAATGCTTCAGTTTTGTGGTACAGGAGAATGTTAAAAGCATGTTAAAGATGAGAACACAATCTTGAGGCACATGTGACTCCTAAAAACGAAAAAGATTTCTACTTTTTCAATGTCCTTGGATAGCACTCAATTCACTACAACTCAGCAGCTTCATGAAGCTCTTTGCCAGTTGACGCAACCCCTTCCTCAGTTTAATTTCATAACATCAGAACAGACATTCCTAAATTATAAGCAGTCCTGAAAACGTTTCAGAGAGGAGTGCAGGTTCCCAAAGGCACACAATTCAAGTTTTCTCTTTATCTTACATATAATAGAGCAAACCCAAACATTTTAAACTTTTCTGCTTAGGGTCCCTCAAAGGTCAAGGACCTTGAACAACTCCACCTTCATCTGCACTTTTGAAGGCTACATCTAGACTGCAGGCTTCTTTTGGCAGAAGCATTTTTCAGAAGAGATCTTCCAAAAAAACTTCTACCAAAAGAGCGCGTCCACACTGCAAAAGTGCATTGAAAAAGCGATCTGCTTTTTCAAACGCTAGCGTCCAGACTGAATGGATGTTATCTCGCATTTAAGCTGTGATTGTTATGGACAGAGTGGCCACCAGGGCATCCGTGCTTTTTACTCTTTTCTCTTCTTCTGAAAAAACTCTCTCTTCCTGTCCATTCATGCCTTTTTGCCAAAGAGCTCTTTCACAAAAAGGCTTCTTCCTCATAGTATGAGGATTACCAATGCCTGAAAAACCCCTCTGTTCCTTCGATTTTCTTGCGGAAGAACATAATTATGGTGTGCACATTCCACAAGTTTTATTGGAAAAATGACTGTTTTCTCGACAAAACTCTGTGGTGTAGACTTACCCCTACTCTCATTTCATCCTATTGCTTTTTTGTTGCTGTGTATCCACTCTCATAAATGTTCCCTTTGCCTCCGTTACGATTCATGTGCTTAGAACAGCCTTCCATGTTCCATGCATCCTGCCAACTCTGCCTCCTTCATTATCATACCCCACCTTAAAGCCCATTTCCCTTGCAAAGGTTTCTTATTCTGCTCTCCATAGTTGAGGGTTTGTCTCTGTGCTGCCTTGCCCTTGGGGTTGTCATTCACACCTACGCAGGCTGACTGCAGAGTGGTGAATGCTGATCTGGCGGTGTTATATCTGGCACACGACAGTGGAGAATCAGGACTTGTCTCTCCTGTCCACCTCTTGCTTCTCAGCCAATGCCTCGTGCTTTAGAATTGTTTTATACGGTAATGTCCTCATGGCTTTGGCTTGTTATGTATTTTGAGGAATGACATGAGAAGGCCTGCTGATGGGGGAAAAGAGGAGACTGGGGGCAGTTGCCTCAGGGTCTAGCAATTCCAAAGGTCCCAGGGCTCCTAGCCACTGCCACTGCTACCACAGGTACCATTACATCGCCAATGGAGTGCTATGTGGCATGCTTCAGGCTGCTCTCAGGGCTGGCTGGGGGGTGGGAGAGCCAGCACAGCACACTCTGGGTTGTGCTGTCTCTGAGGTAATTCTCTGAGGAGAACAGCGGAGTTTTGTCTGCAGCTGAGGGCAGTAATGGAGAAACTGAGGCGGGATTGGGCCGTGCACGTGAAGCAATGGATGCAAATGGCAGAAGACGCCACGTGCGCATGCGCAGCCCAACCAGCTCCTGCTAGGCAAAACTCCAACAAATGGTCCCATTGGGACACTACTCGAAGAACCTCAAAGGTATTTAGAAGCCTAACTCCATCTGGAATCAGTGCCTAAGTAAGAATACCTAAATATCTCTAAAGGTCGGTGAGTACATGCTTTGTCATTTTTAAAACGAGATTTAGGAGCTTCTGGAAATTTTACCTGATATTTTTAAGGATTTAATAGATGTTGCTTCTCAGCCTTTTGGCTAGGATCAACTGTAGTCACCCATGAGCTTATGAACTTTGCTAGAGACTAAGTCTCTTTGCTTTATGGGTGGTGCCCCTGAGGACAGTTATTGACTGAGTTTTAAATACCCATCCACCTATATCCAGGACAAGGCAGGTTATGCCTATTGATTTTTAATGTGTGTTATACTTTGTTGTTTACCCTTAACCCACCCTTGGCTCCCAGATTCACTTTGCCTTTTATTGTAAACTCACGCATGCCTTAACTTTGTTTGATACATTCACTTCAATAAATCTTTACATTTAAGGATTACTAGGTAGCTTCTCCCCTTGCTCACTATGCTCACCAACCCCCCTCTATCTGAACATAGGCACCACAGCTCTCTCCCCAGTTGCCGGGGAGGGCCGTGCCAAGGCATGGCAGCCCCAGCCTGCCCCTTCCTTCCCCTCATCGTGGCTACTGGGCCGAGGCCTGCCCAGCCCCAGCTCTTTTCCCTCAGCCACTGGGGGGGGAGACACTGGGCTGAGGTGCACCAGTCCTGGCTCTCTGCCCCTAGCTGCTGGGGGGGGGGCGAGACTGGACTGAGACCATGGCGTGTCAGCCCCGGCTTTCTCCCCCTGAGCACTGGGGAGAAGGGAGGAGGGAGGGCAGGAGGAAGCAGGTGGGACACAGAATGACAGGTGTCACTCTGTCATCCCACAGGAAAAATATGTTTATATATAGAGAGAGATAATTCACTCCCAAGAAAGCCACATTAACCAATGAGTAAAAGGACATAAGACCAACGTGGTTTTGCTTGGAGACAAAGGGGTGGCTTTGTAGAGGCCTATAGAGGAACCCATTTCCTGGGGCCTGACCTGAAGAAATGCTCAATGTAAGCTCAAAACCTTGTCTCTCTCACCAAAAGGTCCAATAAAATATATTGCCTCCCCACCTTATATCTCTAATTAACTTAATGTCAACTTAGAAATGTATTTTAAAAGTAGATAATTAAATCTGAAATAATTCCCCTGTAAACCTATTAAGCATGTTCATAATTATTCTGCAAGCAGACACTAGATTGCAGTTGCACATCTGTCTTTTTAATTCCTGAGAATTTCATTTTCTTAAAAAAAAATCTACTCATCATTTCTTCATTAATTCTGAAATCTGAATGTACGTAATTCCCTCCTTCTACCCCCATGCCCTTTCTCTTGTGACTATTAAGATGATGTTCAGAGTCTGGATGCAGGTTTCACCCTTTTGTTATTCCAACACTGCAGAAGGGGATGGAGAGTTGTCTTATGCTTGAAACAAGGGACTAGAACCAATGAGAAATAAACCGAAGACTCCTGAATTCTAGTCCCCAATTTGTATCTAACCTTCTGTGAGATTTTTTTTTCAATTCAAGTAACCTCTTGTCAGGAAAGATTTTGGCAAATCAATAATGTTTGCAATTCTCACCAACTCCCCACTCTCTGGATGTAGGCTCCTCAGCTCTCCCCACAGATGCCGGGCAGGACCAGGCCAAGGCATGGCAGCCCCAGCCTGTACCTTCCTTCCCCCCATCCTGGCTACTGGGCAGAGGCCAGCCCAGCCCCACGACTACTTGCTGCTAAAGGTAACCAAGATAGCAGACCATAAATAGGGAGAGGGCTGAGGTACCACAAAAACGTCAGCTTGACCCAGTATTCTTCCTGATGGTAAGATCTCCCTTGAAATTGCTGAGATATGCATTTAGAAAACAGGAAGGTTGCTTATATGTCAGGAATGTGTCTGTCAGGGCCTCAGGGCATGCAAGCATCTGGAAAAAACACATCTGGCTAATTGATGATCAGAAGCAAACCTCTTGCCTATCCTTTAAAATTGCTTGCTTAACAAGTCAGATGAGTGCCTTAACCCCCGGGCTGAGATGGGGCTTCATCAGTTTCTCTTTGTAAAGCCCTTCCACGGTGGATGAAAATAATTGGAGAAAAGTGACTGGGTCTTGGGTCTCCCACCTCGCTCCACGAGGAGTAACGGTAGTTCGAATTAGAAAGCCTAATTCAAACTACCTACTCCGTGCCGCGTGTAACCACGGGCACGGAGTCCGCACTAAGGGGGATTTAAAAATGGCAGCGCCCGGAAAGATGCAAATGAAGCCCGGGATATTTAAATCCCAGGCTTCATTTGCAACTTCGAATGCCTACATCAGCCACCCTAGTTCGAACTAGGATGGTAGTGTAGAGACATATCCTGACAGACTAACATGGCTACTCTTCCAAAACCTCAGGCTACAGTCATTCACATATTTTTTCCCAACTCTGCTCCCCTCCCAATCAACTTTTTTGAGAAGGTAGCTACTGAGAGAATGCTTTCTGTATTGGGCCCTGAAGGCAAATTAGACTAGGGTTTATGCATCACACTAGGGCTTAGCCAGGCCCCTGGACAGGAGGAGGGCAAAGGAGGTAGGGCCTGGTCATTCAAAGGATCCTGGGGCTCCCAGCCACTGATGTTGCTACTGAGCAGTGGCAGTGGCCCGAGCCCAGAGCCCTTTAAATTGCCACCAGAGCACTGGGCACTCCAGGCAGCTCTAAGGGCTGGCTTGGATGAGAGGGGTGCAATGTGCTCCAGGCAGTACTGAGGGATGGCTGTCCCTAGCCCCATTCCTTCTGCCCAAGACGCTGCCCTTTCTGGGAGCACAAAGCTGTCTCGCACCTTGCCCAGGGGCCAAGCTATTCTGTTGCCCCCGTTGACTTATGTGGCCACACACCTGCTGTGAGACATGCCCAGAGCCAGACACACAGGTGCCTAGGGAATTTTCACAATGCAACTGTAGGTGCCAAGAGATTTTAGGTGCCTATAGAGTTTGGTGGCAGCTGAGCACAAGACATGGGACGTACCCAAATGGAACCTAAATCTGGGACTGAGGTACCCAAAGAGTCAGGTGCCTAAGCTGCTTTGTGAATCCAGCCCAGGTGACTTCCCAAAGAGCTATAGGAAGTCTATGGCAGCTGGTTCGTGGCATTCCAACTCTGGGAGGGAGTGGGAGAAAAAGAGATGGAGCACAAATGGAAAGGGTAGGGGCTGTTGGAAGGGACGCAATAGTCACAGTGGCCACTGGAGGCAGCAAGCACTCAGGGGAGAGACCATTGGGGGGACAGCCACACCACCAAGAAAACGGCCAGCAGGACTGGGGCTGGACCATCTTGCCTGCCAGAACACTAGGCAAGTGGAGCCCCGCTGTCCAGGAGACAGCCACCTCCCCAGAGGGGAGGGAGAGAACCCCTGATGCCCCCCATCACAGGAGGAGCCAGGAGAGAGGGAGAGAGTCCCTAATGGCCCCCACCCCCCATCTTGGGAAGGGCCAGGGGAGAGGGAGAGCTGCCACCAGTTTCTCCATCCCAGCAGGGGCTGGTAGGAGGGAGAGAGGACTCTGTCCATCCCTCTTCTATGAGAGGGGTCAAGGGAGGAGGGAGAGTCCACACTGCACCCCCGCTTCCCCATGCTGGGGAAGGAGGGAGGAAGAAATCCCTTGCTCACCCCTGGGGACAAGATGGTAGGTGGGGTGCATGGTCCCCGCTGCCATGGTCTATCCCCAATGGCTTCCCCCACCCCCTGCCCTGTACCCCCCTTCTCCAAGCCACTGTCCTGAGCCCCCTTCTTCCAGCCCCTGGCCCTGAAACCCTCCTCATCCCCAACTTTCACTCTTACAACCCCCCCATCACATCCTCCCAGCCTCCTGCCCTGAGTCCCCCCACATCTCCATGGCCCTGCACTTACTCCTGCAACCAGCCTCCTGCCCTAAAGGACTCAGGCAACTTTGAATAAGTCATCTAGTGTATATATGAAGTCATCAAGTGCATATAATTGTGGTTAATGACACTGGGGCTATGTCTACACTGGCACCCTTTTCCGGAAATGCTTAAAACGGAACAGTTTTCCATAATAAGTATTTCCGGAAAAGGAGCTCCTACATTGGCCCAGGAGTTACCATTATAATGATGCACTTTTCCGGAAAAGCAGAAGCCCAGAACCATTTTGAAGAGGGCAAAGGCCACCAGACCTTTCCGGGGGCGGGGCCAGAGCTCCGTTCAGACACGTGCTTAAAGGGGTCTCGCCGGACAGCCGTTGGTCTCCTGCTCCCCTGCGTTGGGACCTCTGCCAGGGACTGGCACCCTTAGCACATTTGGTGGTTGCCCTCTGAGTTTTGGGGACACCACCCTTTGGCCCCCAACTGCTTTTCCCTGAGTTTTGTTTTTTCTGCCCTGCTCTGTCTTCCATGGAGCCGTGGGTGGCCATGTGCCTGCTCGGGCCCCTGTTGCAGCTGTACAAGTGCCTGCTCCTCGTGCTGCGGCCTGGTGCCCTGCTGTTCATGTACCAGGAGGCAGAGATCGCCTTGGACTCCCTCACCAGGGAGGCCCTGGCAACCCTGTCGCATCAGCAGCCCACCGTAGAGAGGCCCGTCTGGAGTTTGGAGAGCAGCACCGACTGGTGGGACTGGGTGGTCCTCGGACTATGGGACGACCAGCAATGGATCAGGAATTTCCGGATGAGAAAGCGGACCTTCCTGCAGCTGTGCACCTGGCTCACCCCCGCGCTGCAGAGAGCCGCCACCCGGCTGCGGGCACCCATCCCCGTGAACAAGAGGGTCACCATCGCGCTCTGGAAGCTGGCCACACCGGACAGCTACCGCTCGGTGGCACAGCAGTTTGGAGTGGGAAGATCAACCGTCGGAGTGATTGTCGTGGAGATAAGTCCCAGGGGGAGTGGGATGGAGAGAGGGTGCTGCACTCCAGGCCCAGGGACAGCCAAGACTCCAGGCTGGGTCGCCCAGGGGTTTGGGCCGTCCCTCCCTTGCACAGGCCCGGTGGTGGTGGGGGTGGCCGTGGGGGAGGGGGGCCCTGGGGTGTGTGTGTGTGTGTGTGGGTGGGTGGGTGTGTGAGGACAGAGGGAATCAAGGGGGGGCCCAAGGGAGCGCACACTCACCCCTGCCGTATGTGATGTGTTCCCTTGTGTTTCTCTGCACCCTTCTGCAGGTCGTCCACGCCATCAACGACGTCCTGCTCCCGCGAATCATCCGCCTGCGCGACGTGGATGATACCATGGCCGGCTTTGCAGCCCTCGGGTTCCCCAACTGCCACCCACATCCCCTTCCGGGCCCCGGAGCATCGAGCGGGCCATTTCATGAACTGCAAGGGGTACTGCTCCATTGTTCTGCAGGCCCTCGTGGACCAGCGGGGCCGCTTCCTGGACATTTACGGGGGCTGGTCTGGCCGGGCACATGATGCCCACATCCTCCGGAACTCTGGACTCTTTCGCAGGTTGGAGGCGGGCACCTACTTCCCCCAGCGGGACTTGACTGTCGGGGATGTGCCTATGCCTATCTGCGTCGTCGGGGACGCGGCCTACCCCCTGATGCCCTGGCTAATGCGGCCGTACACAGGGCAGCTGGACCAGAACCGGGCCCAGTTCAACGACCGCCTCAACCGGGCCTGAAACCCAGTGGAGCTCGCCTTTGGACGTTTAAAAGCCCGCTTCCATTGTTTGCTCACCCGTCTCAAGATGGGTGAGCAGAATGCAACGGAGGTACTGGCTGCATGCTGTGTGCTCCACAACATTGTGGAGCGCAGTGGGGAGGCCTTCCTCCCTGCATGGATGGCAGCCGAGGCACAGACGTTGGAACAGCCCGACACAGCTGCCGTCCACCAGGCGTGCCAGGAGGCGGTGCGCATCAGAGGGGCCCTGGTGGACATGTTTGCCCAAGCCCTGTAGTAGGGTCGCCTGGGTCTCCCCAGACTACTCCCTCCCATCCTCTACCCTTCCCTACCCCCTCCCCTTACCCCCCCCAACTGCAAAGCGTCGGGTCAAAGCACATCGGCCGTCATCGTGACTGTTCATCGGGTGCATCGGGCTTAGTTAGGGTTTTTCTTTTTAGTTTAGGCTAGGGTTTAGGCCACCATCGCCTTCCTGAAGAACAGCCAAGAGGATTCAGGGTTTGTGCGGAAGGCTCAAGTCAGCGTACCTGATTCCAGTCATCTTCGAGGGATCTCCTGGCTGTTCCTCTCCTGAGGCCCAGAAGGACCAAAGGATTGAGGTGGCCAGCAACACTACCCAATTGTCCTCCCTGCACCTAGACTATGTTTAATAATCTGTAGTGTGCATCTTTTAACCGTTCTTGCTTGTTAGCTATGTAAATATAGTTTGTGGTTTACATTTTACTGAAAAGTCTCTGTATTTCTTTATGCGCCACAAACCAATGAGCACTTACAAAGCCTCCCCCCCCCCCGGTGATAGAGTAAAGAAGTTGTTGTCCACAGTTTGTAACCCTGTTAAATTTAAGTGGCTAGTTGGCATCTCAAATCATTTCTTACAGTTACTAGAGTAACACAATAACCAACACAAGAATGAACTGAAAAATAGAAAACTTTTTATTTACAAGGGAGAAGAGGAGGGGACCTTCAACTGGGACAGGGAGGGGGGGGGACCTTCAACTGGGACAGGGAGGGGGGCAGCTACTGGGACGGGTGGCCCCTGCGAGCGCTCCTTCGGGAGAGGACCTGCACACGCTGGACAGGCCGCATTGGGGCAGGCTGCACGAGGAGGTTGGCAGGAGTAGGGGCAGGAGCAGGGGTAGGGGCAGGAACAGGGGCAGGAGCTGGGATAGGAGCAGGGATAGGAGGGAGCATGGGCTGTGCTACGGGAGGGATGGCGGGGGCATGCAGTCCGGCCATGCCATAGTGGATGGCATGCACTAAATGTGCCGTGAGCACATCCATCGAGCTGCGCATCCCTCTGCACTCAGTTAGGAAGGCAGCCCAGCCCTCCTGCCGCCACTGCAGGTCCCCCTGCACCCGCTCTGCAATGGAGGCCTGGATTCCCTCCACGGCGTTCACATGGCGGCGCAGAAGCTGCTCCCTCTGACGCAGCCTGTGCCTCTGGGGTTGGCCAGCTGGGGGTGCCACTGCTGCCACAGTGGAGGGTCTGGTGCTGGGTCCCGCTGCAGGGAAGAGAAGAAAGGATGGGTCAGTCAGGCAGGGTCCACCCCGAGCTCAGGTGACCCCACAGTTGTGTGGCTTGGGCCCACTCGGTTCCCCTCCTGCCCCCGTGTTGTATGTTGGCAAGGAGGACCGCCCCTGGAGTAGGGTGCTCCCTCCAGTATTGTAAGCACTGGTCTGTATCCTGGCCCCGTGGAGGGTGGGAGAGTGCTTGTGCTGCATTCACCTGTGGAACTCCCTGCCGGTGGAGACTGTGAAAAGTTTTGGGCTAATCACTGGTGTTTGACAGGAAGCGAGATGCATCCCCACACAGTGCCTGGGAGCACATCTGGCAGAGGCGGTCTGGGCTCTCAGATCCCCTCACATGGGATATCTCCTGGACGGAACCAGAAGAGTGACTGGGGGGGGGGTGTCCCATCCTTGCAGCAAAACTCAGGGGCCCTTGTCCCTCCCACTATCCCTTCCGCAAGGCCAGTAGCCCAGGGACATGTGTGGCCACAGTGGGGACTTCCCTCGGGGAACCAGCCAAGGCACCGGGAGCAGGCGAGGGGCTCTGTGGGGGTCACGGTCACAAGACTGTGATGCTGCGGTTTTCCCAGGAGCAGCTGGCTGTGCCTCACAGCCAGGCATGGGACAGTGTGCCATTCTCCGTGCTGCACCCTTGGCGGAGGTGCGGACTCTGGGCTGAGTCCCTGGGGCCCTGGCCGGTTCCAGCCGGCATCCACCCTTCCCCCTCGTCCCGCCGAATGTGTGTGAGCAGCACGGTCCCAGGCGTGCCCTGCAGCTTCCTGCTGCGGCCACATGCAGCTCGGTCACCAGGCCGCACGTGCTGCTAACTGCCTCATGCTATGCAGCGTGCAGCTCACGTGGCCTGAGTGACATGCTCTCCCCCTCCTCCCTCTGGGTACCTGGCTCCACCCCCGCCTTCCGCCCCCCGCCCTTTGGGAGTGCAAACTGAAAAGACTCACCAGTGGGTTCCTCCCCGGCCTCGGCCTCGGAGGAGTTGCTGGAGGGGGCCTGCTGGGCGGTGGCAACGCTGGCCTCCTCTCCACCGGATGCGCTGCCGCTCTCCTCTCCCTCCCCCGCCTCGGCGTCTGGTCCTGCCCCCCTGCCCTCGCTGGCCTGCACGTACCCCAGCCGAAGATCTTTTACTTTGGAGCGGAACTGCTCACAGTTGCGGGCGGGGTGTCCCTGCTGTGCCAGGTTGTCGGCCAGCCGCCTGTATATATTGATGTTGCGGCGCCTTGAGTGCAGGTCGTGGAGCCCCTCCTCCTCCTGCCAGAGGTCCAGGAGGGTCTCCAGCTCCCTGGGGGTCCACGATGGGGCCTCCTCCACTGGGGGTGCAGGTTGCTGATTGCCCGGACCTGCCATGCTGGGTTGCGAGGTGGCTGCTGGGCAGCACAGCAGGGTCTGCGGCACGCTCCTGCCACGTGTGCCCAGCAGCCTCTGAGCTCTTTAAGAGGAAGTCCAGGGCTCCTACGGGGTCTCGCGGCGTCCAAACCGCTTTTTTCCGTTTCTTCTGCTTTTCCAGAAAAGCTTTTTACACTGGCCCTTTTCCGGAAAAGCTTTTCCAGAAAAGGACTTTTGCCCGAGCGGAAGCAGCATAGCTTTTCCGGAAAAGCGGACGATATTGTACAGTAGATTGTCGTTGCTTTTCCGGAAAAGCAAGGGGCCAGTGTAGAAAGCTCGCAACTTATTCCGGAAAAGCGACTGCTGTTCCGGAATAAGTGGCCCAATGTAGACACAGCCTGAGAGAACGTATATTCAAGAAAACACTAAAACAGATTCTAATTCTCTACCTTTTGAAACCATTTTTATGCCATGGCAACTCCCGTGTAAAACAGGTGTAACAAGGTGGAAAACTGGGGCATGAACTTCCATTTCATCGGGACTTGCAGCATACACACCAAGGGAATACTGTGCTCCACTTTTCATATTTGTGTGTTACGAATTGGAAAAATAGTTGCAGCATCTTTAATGTGACCAGCACAAAAAAATGAATAGTACAAAATAATGTGGATAATTTCCTCCCAGTTATCTGCCCTTTGCTGAGAATTACATTTATTTGATTTTTATGCTAAGAAAAAGAACATGTGATAAAATAGTAATGAGGGGTTTTTACTTTTTTGTTGGCAGTCTAAGCTCTTTATACACCAAATTAAGTTAGAAGTAAATTCTGAGTCACTATCGTTGATGTGAAAAGTTAGATGTTCTGTGCTGGGCTAGTGGTATGCAGTGAATACCCCCATGCCATCATAAATAATCCAAAAATTGATCCTGCCATCATTCACCCTTACTTTTAAGTAAATTGCCCATTGATTACCATACCATAAGTATGCACTGTTGTAGGAGTTGATCAGATGTTGCTGTAAACAACAGCATTAGAGACAATGTCTCCTGCATTATTGCTTTGTTGCCATGGTGATGTTGCAAGGCCCAATTTCCAAAATGCTTCAAAGCACTCTGCATTTCCCATTGTTCTTAATGGGAGCTCCTGGTTGCAGACCACTTTTGAAAATCTGGCCACTTCGTTTAGGTACCTCAGTGAGAATGGAGGTCTTTTGAAAAGTCTGAACCTGTTGCAAAGATTGAGTGCTTTGGAAATCTGCTATAATGTTTTTTTCTTCAGAACATATGAATACATTCTTTGTTTAGGACCTCATCCTGCAAGCTGAATGGACAGCAAGAGTTCTCAGCGCTATACAGGAAATCCGCAGGACTGGACCCTTAAACTATTTTCATCACATTGAATGTTAAAGTTTTGCAATTAAAATAGCAAATTCTCACACCAAGCAGATAGGCAATTCCCTTAAACCAGACTTTTCTCAGTGAGTTGCATACATGTACTGAAAGGAATATTTACCCTTTGTGGCCAGTTTGGTTTAACTACAAAGAACACAGAAGTAAATGATGTGATCTTTAAAGATCATTAACAAGTGTTTATTCTCATTTCAATGTAACTGTTAAATCACCCTTGCGGTTAGTCAAAATATTAGACATGACTTTATTTTACAGGGCACAGGTAACATTTGATTATGTTCAGCAAATTGTGTAACAGCTATCTCAGAAATCAATGTGTACATTAGGGATTGGTGAAATAGCTTTGAAAATTCAAGAACTCCCCCATCAATTTCTGCACCTTGGTTCATTTTTAGATACAACTGATTCTTACCTGGATGTTTGAAAATAGTTATTCACATTTGTATCTCCTACGTCTCATTTCTGTGAGGTTCCACATTTCCAGATTCCAAATGGGACCAAAACTTCACGTTGTGAGAAAGGCTATTCCAATCCAATCAAATAGACAAATCTCAAGATCCAACCACATAATAGAGCTCTGACACTGTGGACGGTAGCCCATCAATACCTTTCAGCAACTGAGCAAAATCACCCTGCTGTGTACATGCAACTAGTACTTTAATTCATAGGGAAGATATTACACATGACAATGTAAGCTTGTCTCTCTCATCAACAAAGATAATACCTTATCCATCTTGTCTCTCCAATATCTCGGGACCAGCCTGGCTATATAATACTACTGCAGGCACATTGCAATGGCTGCATCTGTTATCTAGTAGGTCAAGCATAAGGCTGGAAATTAGGAGACCTGAACTGTAATTCCCAAAATATCCCTGCCTGGCTATGATAAGTTAGGAAAGTCCTTTTACCTCTCTGTACATTAGTTTCCCCATATGTAAAAAAAGATATATGGATACTCAGAACCATCCTGAGGGGAGCGCAGGGTCTGGGCAAACCTCCTGCCCAGTGCCCTAGGCTTAGGGCCAAGGGAAACCCTTCCCACCCCATGCCTCCTCCCCTGAGCAACGTGGCCCAAGGGATTATGGGGGGGCCTGGTGCAGCAGCAGCAGGGGTGGAAGCTGGAGGTCCCCAGCAGCCTGCTCTGCTGTGCCATCCTCCTGGCCCACTGCGCCCCACTTTCTGCCGAGAAGCTGAATGCCGCAGGCCAGGAGAAGTTGGCTTCTGGGTCACTCTGGGTATGTCTACACTGCCACCCTAGTTCGAACTAGGGTGGCTAATGTAGGCATTCAAAGTTGCAAATGGAGCCCGGGATTTAAATATCCCGGGCTTCATTTGCATCTTGCCGGGCGCCGCCATTTTTAAATCCCCCTTAGCGCGGACTCCGTGCCCGTGGAACGAGATGTACCGGTAGTTCGAATTAGAGAACCTAATTCGAACTACCTACTCCGTGCCACGTGTGGTCCATGGGATAGTTGGGGCTGCTTCTGTGAGTCTGCCACCCCAGATCGTCCTATGGATGGGATGGTTCTGATGATACTTATCCACCTATGAATGAAAAGTCCCGAGTATCATTACTTCTGGGGGGGCCAGTTTTACAAAAGTGCTCAGCATCCTGTCGTACCCATGACTTTCAAGTCCGGTGCTTACAGTTTAGCATGCACTTAAATCCTTTGGGGGTTGGGGTCAAAGTGGTCCGCACCTGAAAGTATAAAGGGAATCACATAAGTTGGTCTTAAAAACCAATTAGGTGCCCATTCTAAAGGCTTCACTTTTCTCAAATCATTCGGGCAACTGGGCGTTCTGAAAGAGTTCAATGCACAATGGGTTTAGAGGCATACACTAACTGCACATTTCTCCAGCCCTTTTCATACCACTGTATATCAGCAAGTGCAAGCCTTCAAGAAACTGTAAAAATTGTATGTTCACTAAATGTTCTTGTCTTCCACCTTCCTTCTGGAAGGGCCCAGGGATGGGGGTGTGAGATCAGATTTGCTTCTGGCAGAAATAAATGGTGAAAAATTCTGATCATTCACTTTCTATGGGGGTGGAGAATTGTGCTCAAATAAATACTTTTGATAGAAAGGTAGTGAGTTTAAATAGTTGTAGGAATTAAACTATACCTTTAACTGGTGCCAAAACTGATTAATGTGTTTGATTCTACAAATCATTTTACTTAAGGGAATAAAATCCAATTTTGCAGTGATTACATGGAAGATATAACTCATTTTGCTTCTGTGAAAAGTGCATTGCGTCAACTTCTGAACAAATACAGATCTTCCAAAAAGTGGACTTACAACATGCATTTATATAAAATTCTAGAAGAGATTTCTCTGGACAAAATAAATCTATAACAATTAGGCTTCCATATAGCAAAATTATTGTTAAAACAGAATTTTATTAAATTAGGCAGATGCTAAAATAAAGCTATGATTTATTAAAACCCACATTTGATTTTTTTTAAATAATGGAATAAAGCTATTTTTTTTCCTCACAATTACAGCAGCAAACACATCCAGAATATGCACATATTGCCTGACCCTGGCCAATCGAAGGTACTCTTGCTATCCAACTCGATAGAAAACCATAATTCATGTGCAGTATCACATTTATGACCGTTTTACTTGCAAACTGCATCTGGGTTGGCTGGCAGCCAGTGTGAGAAGCAGCTTTCTACAATGAGGTTAACATGTTTATTGATGGAAATTGCATATTAAATTACTAAAAAATAGGTTTCTATTTCAGACTGGAACAAAAGAATTGTTTGGCCATGTTTTTACAAAAAACACAAAGGAGTCCACTGCCGTCATACTAACTTCGCTTGCAGTTTAGCACTTCTAACTAGCTAAGCTATATAGGGGTGTGCCTAGTACATGCATAAACCTATAACGTCTAGTCGAAACTTCCAGCTGGGTTTGATGATTCAGGATGTAGCCCTCTTCCTTCTGAGCTGTGTACGGAGCCAATTCACAACATTATGCAAAGGAGAAGTGGTTTGTTGAAAAGTCCATGTTTCAGATGGGTACGTGGGTACATTGGATTAGAGCAAGGCCACCCAAGTGGGAGGCAGTAAAGGAGACAGTTGCCCCAGAGCCCTGCAATGTACAACGGCTGCGGCTCTTCACTGCTCCTGCATCATCCAGAGACCTGAGCCCTTTAAATCACTGCCAGAGCCCCCCATGGCACAGTCCAAGGTGTGCTGAGAGGGAGGCACAGTCCAGACTGGCTGTCCTAGCCCCGCTGCCTTTCACCCAAGTCCCTGCCCCTTCCAGGGAGCCCAGTGCCGAACCCCCATCACATTGCACAGGGTCCAGGGAAGTCTGTCACCAGCCCTGAACTAGAGGTCTTGACAGCAAGCACATAGGGATTAGGAGTTACAATTATAGTGCTAGGAGTCAAATGAATTTCAGGTCAGTAGGCTAACAGGATCAGGTCTAAAGTCTTCTTTTTACCCTCCCTCCCAAAGTGATCATGTTTGCTTCCGGGGCACTATTAAACAGCAGCTGCATTCCATCCCAATGGTGGCTACACTTCTGCGGTGGGTGAAACAATCTCACTTCACCAAAGGTTCATTCCTTCCTCTGTGAGAGCCAGAAAAAAAAAGGAACTCATTGGGTTTCTTTCCTCCTTTCTTTGACCCAGTTCATGTCCTACAAGTGAAACAAGTTGGGTCCAGGGCATGGCTGCTTCTGGTGGCACTGTAGCTACAGAACCCTGCAGGGAACCATTCAATACTGTAATGCCAATGGTGTCTGCATTATCGCATGCTCTTTCCCGGCCACAATGAATGAAACTCACCTCAAGCTATAATTCAACAGCAATAGCAACAGGAACAGCTATGCAAGATTTCTTCCCCAATCCACCAGTCCATTGCCACCCGGCCCCCAACAGTGCTAACTTTCCATCTGATCTCACCTTTCTGGTAGTAATGCCTCTTCTAGTATTAAAGATGCCAGCAGCAGCCTCTCTCACCCTGGGCTAAGGCTTTTTGCTAATACCGGTAACATACCCAGTGGACTTTAAAAGCTTACTTCTAAACTCATTTTATAAATGAAGATATTCTTTGGTAATTCTCAGCTGGGGAAATCCTCTCCTGCCAGGAGCCCGACAGGTTTTCACACAAAATAGGTTTCTTACAAACAGGTTTAACATTTTGACATCCCTCCTCATTTTGACAGATAAATCTGTATCAAATGCTAGGTAAAAAATAGATATATTTCACAAGGCAATTGGCCTCTAAGAGTCTCCTCTTAGAGAATCTTTACTATAGGGGGGGAAAAAATCAATCTTCAGATATTCTTCCCTCACCTGTGTTAACACCTTGGATTATTAAATTGAATGTAAGAGAATCTAGCTTCTATGCCATCATCTGTGCTGTGTGAATCTCATTCAGTGTGGGCACCATAATGAGGCCACTTTATTCTTGTCAGCAGGGATGTGACAAATGTCCTTTCTCCACTATTTGGGTGTATGTCACGCAGTAGCAGTTTGCACTGGCTGAATGGGAATAATCGGTAACCTCCCGATAGGTCCCTACCTATTTTTTGTTGGAAAATTGGCTTTTCAGAAACACTAAAGTTTTAAAGCATGTGATACGCAGGACCTGTCACGTGTTCTTCAAAAACTTTTTAACCACAAAGTTTTGGATTTTTTTTCCTGTTCCTCAATGGAAAAAAATCACAATTTTCATCATTTTGATGAAAATGATTTTTTTCCTTTTTGCCAAAATTTCCCCATGTCCCCCTCCCCAACCAGCACTGCTCTCCTGCTACGATGGAGGTTCCAATAAATGGCTACTACAGACTGTATATGGCAACACTCTTCTACCTGACAGGAAGGAGGGAAAGGATGGTACCTGGTTAACTGTAGCCTTTCACCACTGAAAAGACGTGATTTAATGTAGACACTCTATAAAGGGCAGCCTATGAATTAATTCCGGGGGAAAGTTTCAAAAAGCTATAAAGGGATTTAGGATCCTAAGTGACAAATTCATGGTTTTCAAAGGGATGCAGGCTCCTGAATGGTTTAGGTCCTTTTAGAAACATTCCCATTAGGCCTTTTAGAAATTGTTACCTAAGAGATTCAAATAATGTCCACAGCTTTGGAATGGGGAGTGGGGGAGGGGCATAGAATGTATACTTACGCAGGGAAAAAGACCATGGGCATGGACGCAAGTGAGCCGGGTCAGTTAACTCAGACTCATGGGGCTTGAGCTGCGGGGCTAAACATTGCTGTGTTTAAACATGGTCATGCTTAGGCCAAGACTTAGAGCTGTGTGAGGAGGGAGGGTTACAGGACTGGGGTTCTAATCCAAGCCTAGTGATTTTTCAACCGCGGAGCCCAAGACCCATAAGCCTGTGCTAGCTGCAGGGTTTTTTATCCATGTGTAGACATAATCTTAGAAACAAATAAGGAAAGGCAAGGTTGAATTTCAATGGCCTTTGGGAGCCTAAACCACTTAGGATCTTTTGAACATGAGTGTAAATCAGACGGAGATGGGAGTGAAGAAGGAATCTATGGCATTGGGGAAACTAGCCAAATACTGTAACTGTTCATATCCATATTTCCTAACATCTGTTGTTGTTTTTTTAATTTTTGCAATTGGTTTCTGGATAGTACTGGGACTCCACTGCAATGCTCAACATTAATTTTTGATTATAGGCTTCTGTTTGGAAAGAGAATAATGATTTATGAAAACTTTCTCTATCCATGGCAGTTATATGGCCCCTCACTAGCACAGTATCAAAGGGTACATCTAGACTACATGCCTCTGTCGACGGAGCCATGTAAAGTAGTTTACTCGGCATAGTCAAAGAAGCGGGGATTTAAATAATCCCCGCTTCATTAAAATAAAAATGGCTGCTGCGCTGTGCCGATGATCAGCTGATTCGGCACAGCGCGGGAGTTTAGACGCGGCGCAGTCACAAGGGAAGCCTTTGTTGATCACTTCGGTATGCCTCGTGAAACAGGCATAGAAGCAGGACTATCGGCATAGATGGCAGCATCCTCTCAGTTCAAATTAGCATGTCTTTACTCTACCCACTAATTCGAACCCTGAAAGATCAACTGTGGCTGCTTCAATCTTATCTGTAGTGCAGACATGGCCTAGAAGTGCAAGGAATTAAACAGATTTCCCAAATTGTAAGCTAGCATCCCAATCATTGGGATCATCCTGCTATTTGTGGCCTTGCTCTTTAAGCTCTCCAGATACAGAATTCCTATCAGTTTCAAGGAAGGCTTTTCATTCTATGACACTTAACAAAATTCACACTCTTTTGTGCAGCACAAATTCAGCATTGAGCCTTAGTGGGAACTGTATTGCCAAAAAATAGTAAAAATCAAAATAGTTCCAGGCAAGATTCCTCTTTGTACAGCTACAAAATGGAACAAATGTTTTAGTGCTCATCACAGATCTAAGCAAACACTATGTCACAGAGGAATAGTCAATGTTTTGCTTGTTCATGGGAAAATGTATGTCAATGCTTTTAAGATTCGGGATTAATGTATTAACTGAATATAAAATCAAAATTTCCTCTTCTCTCCTTGTCAGTTTCTGGTTTTATGCATGAATGCAAGGATCTTTAATTTGGGCTGCAAAACACCAAAGAGGGAATGCTTATATTCATAAAACTATCATACACTTGTCACAAAGGTTGTTTTATAAAAATCCACAAATACTGATTTTAAACTCTGGATTTTGTAAAATATCTATTTTAATACAAACCTAATGTTGGGGCCTTGATGTCTTGATAGTTTCCCTTTCAGGATCTTTCAATTGTTAAAACTTTAAAAAAAATTCATGAATCCACTATTTTCAGTATTAGATTTTTGTAACTTTTCTTCTTCAAAACGACTCCAATGTTTTCAGCCTTGATAATTTCAAAGTTTCCCTTTCAGAGTCTTTCAAAAATTAAATCTCCCAAATAGAAGGGATGAAATTCCAATGCCTAAATACACACCCATTACCAGTGGGGCAGAGAGCCACCACAGGCCCTGGGGCAAGGTGTGAGGAGGTGGTGCTGTGCCCCTGAAAAGGACAGATCCGCGGGCAATCAGCCCTTAGCACTGCCGAGAGTGGTGTGTGGACCCCCAAAGAGTCAGAGCTTGTGCAGAGCAGCGCTCTGGAGACAATTCAAAGGGGCCCGGGGTTTTGGCTGCCGCTGCAGCCACTGTAGCAATGGTGGCGTTTGGGAGCTCCGAGCCCCTTTGAATCTCCAAAACCTGGGGCAATTGTTCCCTTTGCTGTCCCTCCCCATCAACGGGCCTGTCCATTACACTAAAGAGCATGACAGTAAAGAAATATATAATGAGAAATAGGAAGCTTCACTCCCCAACATTAAAGGAAAGCAACATGAAAACATGCCACAAGATGAACGGAGCTTATTTCCTTGGCAACTCAGCAGAAAATAGTAACCTGTTATGTAATAAAACACATAGATTTACTCACTAACCTGATTGTAAAATGAAATGGGATATACAGAGCAACGCTTTCAAATCCATTAACCACAAAGGATATTAGCTGCAACAGTAAATTTGGTGTTTTAGTATTGTTTAATATGGTTTAGCATTTACATGGTACCTTTCATCTAAGGACCTCAAAGTGTTTTACTAACCTCATTTGAGCCTCATAAAAACTCCTTTCCAAAGGGGAAGCTCACTCACTTTATAAGACTTTTCTATAGTGACACAAATGGAAATAGAATTCAATTCCCTGGGAGAAGTATTATAGGTACAGATCGGAGTGATACTCAATCACGCTCTCATGACTCAGCCTGATTTTGATATATTTTTACAAACATGGGTAGAGAATGTTTATACAATGAGAAACAGTCAAAACTCCTGTGAGAACATCTCCCTGCTAGCCAGAGTTTCTGTCCACCTCCCCCTTTTTTAGTAAATCCAGTGACCTTTTAAATGACAGTTCCTGCATTCTTGCTTGGGTATTGTTGTGAACTAGCCAGTTGGGACCACCAAATTAGCTGGATTTTCTAAGAGGAGCCCTGGATGTAGTTTCAAGTTTCTTCTACTTGTCCTTTCCCCCACAAATACAGAGAGCAGAATAAGAAGGAAACACATCTTCTTCCACTGCAGTGACTGATAAATTAAATTAAAGAGATATCTTTGTGCACTTACTGGAAATGAAGGCTTTAGAGCTTCACTTCCTGGAATTTAGCTGTTAGAGATGCCTTTGTATTCCAAAGTTACTTTGCCTTACTAAGACTTATGAGGAGCATCATAGTTCAGGACAACTACGCCTTTATTCCCCATGTGTGGTCTAGTAAGGGATTTTGTGGATCCCCAGTGAACACCTCACAGATATATGCATCTTTCTCTTTCTTCTAATTGGGGTATTTCCAGGCTGCTGTGTATTCCCAGCAAAGTCAGATTGCCTCAGCAGGCTTGCTTACTTTTCTCCTTAGAGAAGTAAATGATATAATTGCCCCAGTTAGGTTACCACACAGCTCTTTCTAAGCAAGGACATTTATTCTTAAGCTAAAAGCATTATGCTAACAGCATATTAAAATGATAAAAGGACGTGCACACTTGCTAATAAACATTCCAGTGATCATTCCAACTCAGATTCTGACCAGGCAACCCCAGTTCCTACTAATTTTTTCTGTGGGATTTAACCGAAAGTCCTTCCTTTGCCGATTGGTCCCTGAAGAGTCCAATTTGAACCAGCATATGGGAGCTTGTATTCAGGTTTTGTTATCTCTCTGGTGGTGTAACAACCTAGTGAATTTGCCTAAGAATCCATTGCTGTTCTTAGTTCCTGGATGTCTACAATCCCTCTTTCCCATGGAAAGGTATGTCTAGACAGCATCCCTCTGTCGGTAGAGGGATGCAAATTAGGCAGATCAACATTGCAAATGAAGCAGGATTTAAATATCCCGTGTTTAATTTGCATAAAATGACCACCATTTTTGCCAACAGCACTTTGTTGGCAAAAAGCAGCAGTCTAGAGAAGGATCTGTCGAGAAAGAAAGCCTTTTTCGACAGATCCCGTAAACCTCCTTGCCGGGGGATGCAGTCTAGACATACGCTAATTGCATAAATACCTGACCCATAATGATACATAAAATTAATTCAATAAGCTTTGTCCAAGAAACTACCATCTCTGTGACAGACAGATTTCTGCACTCCAGCTGCAGCAGTGGGAGCAGTAAAGCCACTACCTGATCCCCCTGCAAACAGTATTTGTAGGTTAGGGTCAGCAATAATCCTGCCTGTCATCCTATCTAAAGATTCAATAAAGGGCACATCCCAACTCAAGAAGCATCAGAATATACCAGGTGGTCACCAGTTTCCCCAGAAACAGGAAGAGTGACAGGGGTCATTGGTGAAAGTAAAATAGAGAACAGCTTGAGGAGTGTGTGGGGTGGGGGAAGAGAAGGAACCCCCCAGGCATAAGGAAGTACCTGGGAGTTCCTCTGGAGGCTTAGATGTGCATAGTTCTCTCCTCTAAATAAGCATGAAGACATTGGTTAACTTCCAACCCCTTGTAACTCAAACCTTGTAGTTTTCACATCAGTGGATAATTAAAGGTGTCCAAGCCAACTACATGGCAAAGGCCATGGAACTGAGCAGTCCACTAGATAAAAGAAACTGCACTTGTAAGAATTTGCATTTTCATTTCACACTTCATAGGACATAACTTAATTAGCAGAAAAATGTCTGGAAGTCCCAGAACAATTCATGAGTTTATCTCAGTTTTATTTTTTGAGCTAGTGGGAAAAAATAAAATTATTTTGGAATTCATAGTTTTCTCCTCATGTTCTCCCATCCTTGGTAGAAGCTGTAAGTATTTCAGTTTGGCACATACATATTTTAAAACTAACCGGGGGTATGACAACTATCATGTAGTCATTGAGATGGAAAGGAGTGATTTGGCATTTTGGAGGCATCTGTCATGTTTGATGAATGTGTCTGGTGATGAAGGACAATGAAAATGCAAGCTATCCAGCTGGTGTGAGGAAAAAGTGTGTTTTTTGATGTGTAGAGTAGACGTGATATCACAGAACTGGAAGGAACCTTGCAAGGTCATCAAGTTCAGTCCCCTGCAGTTACGGCAGGCCCAAACACCATCTAGATAATCTACGACAGGTGTTTGTCTAACCTGCTCTTAAAAACCTCCAATGATGGAGATTTCACACTCTCCCCAGGCAATTTATTCCAGTGGTTAACAACACTAACAGTTTGGATGTTTTTCCTAATGTCCAACTTAAATTTCCCTTGCTGCACATTAAGCCTATTTCTCCTGGTCCCATCATCAGGAGTTAAGGAGAACTATTTTTCTCCCTCCTCCTTATAACAATCTTTTAGATAGCTGAAAACTATTATCACATCCCCTCTCAGTCTTTTTTCTAGACTAAACAATTATTTCAATCTTCCCTCAAAGGTTATATATACTAGACCTTTAATTATTTTTGTTGCTGTTCTGTGCACCTTCTTCAGTTTGCCCCCATCGTTCATGAAATGTGATGCCCAGAAATGAACACAATAATCCAGCTGAGGTCTAATCAGCACAAGCACAGAACAGAGTGGAAAAATTGCTTCTCAGGTCTTGCTTACAGCACTCCTGTAAATGTTAGCATTGCTTTTGCATTGCCCGGTCAACTCTTCATGGAGCTCCCAGACAGAGCTCCCAGCTGGGAACCTGGCTGTCTGCAGCTATCAAGGCCTTCCTCCGCCCCCCACACACAGATCTACTTAAGGTGGTACAAGCACTCCAGCTGAGGACATGCACCATCAGCAGGGGGAGGGTAGTGTGGACATGAAAAAAAACTTAGTACAGGTTGGACCTCATTTGTCTGGCACCCTTGGGACCTCTTTGGTCCCAAACAAGGGGATTTACTGGACCAGGGAAGGTCCTTCCCCTCATGGCCAATGCTGCCAGTGGGCTAGGGCCCCAGCCCACCAGGGCTCTACATGCCACCAGCCCTGCTGCTGCCAGAGCCAGAGCACCACAGCTGGAGCACCACAGCCAGGGCAGAGCTCCAGCTGCCAGGCTCCATGACCAGGGCCAAAGCTTCATGGCTGCCACTGGATCTGGGGCTGGAGCTTCCGGGCCGCTCCAGACCCAGAACGGCCAGAGCTCTGTGACTGCAGGGACAGGACCAGATCTCCTTGGCTGCCGCTGGGGGTCAGAGTTCCTTGGCTGAGGCCAGAGCTCCACGGCGGCTGCCTGGCTGGAGCTCTCCTGTTGCTGGGGCCAGGGACCTCTGCTGGAGCCAGAACTCCCCTCCGGGATACCCATCCCACTTGTACACCCTCCCCTGACACTGGGCTCCCAGCTAAGTCTCTGGTGCTCCTGACAGTACTCTTGGCCCACTGCCAGACCTCCCTGTTCCTGGGCTCTGTGGTCCAGGAATATGCATGGTCCATTGCTGGACCATGGAGTACCGGATAAGGGAGGTACAACCTGTCATTACTCAAGTGTATGGTGAACAAAAGGCTTTATACTGTAAATTCTTTGGAGCTGGGGGTGGGTGTAGTAAGATGAAGACCTAAAACATAAGCCCGTTCAGCACAGGCCTGGTTTGAGGCTGAGGCTTAGCTAACAATGGACAAAAACATGGCTAACATAAGGCAAAGCTAATCTGTGAGCAAAAGGCAGGCCCCAGCTCACAGAACTTGGCACAAACAGGGCTAAGAGTGCAAAACACTAATTGGTAATAGGCCCTGGTGCAGAACAATAATTGGTACTGGTCATAAGTGGAAAGCACATGATATCATTAGCTCATTAAAAAAAGACCTTGGTACCCACTCCTCACAGATACAAACTCAGGTTCAGGAAAGGGTCTAAAAATGACAGCATGATGGATAGAGATGATCTAATCAGACCACAAGGTACAGGGTGATGGGTGGTATCTAAGTAGTCTCAGAGTGGCAACCTGATACGTCAGAAGTGAGGTGTGATTTGTTGTACCTGTATATAAGGGGGTGCCTCAGGGGGGACAATCCTTGTATGACCTAGGGGGCAGTAGAAATTTCCTACAGAGTCATTTCATTGTGGCAAGTACATTTGTGTAGTAGTTCAGTAGAGTCAACTGACAACTATTACTGTATTTCGCTTTACAATAAACCTGGCCAGGCACCTTCAATCCTTATCTGGTTTGTGGTCTTTGGGGAGTCTCTGTGGAGACTAATGCTACATCTAGACTACAAGCCTCTTTCAAAAGAGGGTTTTTCGAAAGATACTTTTGAAAAAGCCTCTTTCGAAAAAGAGCGTCTGGATTACAACCAGTACTTTCAAAAAAGCAAGCTGCTTTTTCGAAAGAGAGCATCCAGACTGCCTGGATGCTCTCTTTTGAAAAAGCACAGTTTGCATTGCATAGCGCCTTTTTTCAAAAGAGCACTTTTGAAAAAAAGGCATTATTCCTCGTAAAACAAGGTTTTCCGCGGTCAAAAAAACTGCCGTGTTCTTCCGATTTACTTTCATCACTGAGCATACACGCAAGCAGCTTTCTGGTTATCATCACCAACAGAGCCAGAGACCTGTGAGGACACCTCGGCAGTCAATCCCGATGGCCCTCCCTGAATAACTACAGTGGGGTTGTTTTGGTTGTAAAGCGCAATGTAATCTTGGGTCATGCCTGAGGTTCTAACATACCATTGCATAATAAACAAACAAACAAAAATAATGAATGCTGTGCATGTCTACACTGTCTGAGAAGGCTAAAGCACTTGCTGAATTATATTGCAATAAAGTGTGCAACTATGTCCTTTTTTTCTTTTCCATACATATTCTTTTCCCTCCACAGAAGACCCATGTCCTAACAAATCTCATCAATACTACTTGGTTTTCTGAGGCAAAGGACTTCCAGCAAGTCTGGTGACATTGGTGGATAGCAGTCCTTCTCTTCAGTCCAGGATGATGGTCTTCAGAATTTAGAAGACAAAACAATCCCCTCTCCCTTCACCCCTGCTGGGAGCAATAGGAAGATGCTTCCAGCTGCTACAGGCATGAAGAGAACCCTTAAACTCTTGTGAATAACTCAGCGAAATTCTAGGGTTCAGGACCCTGGAAAAGTAAGACACACATTTTGTTTTTGATTCATCTGAAAAGAGCACACTGGGGTGCATCTAGACTACGTTTTTCTTTCAAAAGAAGGTATGCAAATTCAGCGTGAATTTGCATATCTTCTTCCGATTGCTTTTCCGAAGGAGGTTTTTTTGAAAAAGCAAGCAGCCTAGATGCGGTTCTTTGGAAAAAAAAAAAAAAAAAACTTTTTTGAAAGAACGCTGTAAACCTCATTTTTTGAAGAAGAAGGGTTCTTTCAAGAGGGTTTTTTTTCCTGAAAGAACTGAATCTAGACTGCTTGCTTTTTTGGAAAAAAAAAAAAAAAAAAAAAAAACTTTCAAAAAAGCGATCAGAAGAAGATATGCAAATTCATGCTGAATTTGCATATCCTTTCGAACAAACAAAAAAAACCCCATAATCTAGACATGCCCAAAGAGTTTGATCCAGTGCCCAATGGAGTCAAGTCTTTTACTTCAGGCAGCAAATGCTGGCATTCCCTTTGAGAAAACAAGTCAAAATGGATTCTCGAGACAGGTGTGGCCAATCAAGAGACCAGAAGAAATGCCTCGTTACGTCACCTATTCCACTTCCACCATATAGTTATCCAATTTCCACTGGAAAGTCAAAAGGACTTATACTATAGGAATTCTCTGTGGAAAGCTGCCTCAGAAACATGGCAGACAGTCAGACAGCACACAATATTTTATGTTCCATTTTGATGAAAAATTCAGTGATGCAAAAGAAAAGCTTATGGACCAGAAAAAACAAACTATTTTGGACTGTGTTTAGTATTTTGCTTCAACAGTATAATGCAATTCCTAATTCTTACAGGAATCACTACAACCACTATGAAATTCACACCTTGCCCTCTGGAACATAGCAGACAAACAATTTTTTTGTTTGCTTTAAAAAGGTTTTAACTGGGATTAGGTTCCATAGTACAGATCCAGACTGGGATTCTGTCTTCCCTGATATTTCTCAGTTGATGAATGATATGTTGACTGATAAAACACAAATCATAATAGAATGACTAATGATGCAACTGCCTCAATAGCTGGTAGATAATATAAGACATTATATATTTGCATCATGATTGTCTGTCATTTATTCTACAGTGATTGATGGCAAGTCGGGAAGTTACACACTTTTGCACCCCATTCTAGTGGGCTTATGGGGCATCCATGTATTGTGGTATTGTCTTTCTGTCTAAACTCTTACCGCACCCTTACCTCGAAATAGCTTATTTCAAAATGTCCCTTACTCCTTGTGGAATAATGAGCCCATTACATTTCAAAATAATGGGCTTGCTCAAAAGACATGGAGTAGCTATTTTGGGATACTTCAGGTATTCCAAAATAGCTCCGCAGTGTAGACATCGCCTCACTGTTCTAACACAGCTCCTATCCCACAGCTGCTGATTAGTGTTAGAGGAGACTCAAGAGTGAGGTTCTGGTTACTTGTGGTTATTATAGGTGACTTGACATATTTTCCAAAATTGGGCTGTAAGCCCATGTGTCCTACCCAATTGCCAGGTCAGGCAATTACATTGCCTAAATTACCCATTGTAGTTTCAACTGTAAGGTATTCATCACTTCCAAGCCTCAATAGTTGTCTAGCAGAACAATAGCTTTTCACACCAGAGGAGGTTATATTCCAGTGTGTCAAATATGTAAATTCTTTTGGGATCCTATGGAATGAAAGAACACTATGTAAACGCAAAATATTATTCCACTGAAATCAACACAGCTATTCATTAACTAGATGTTCTTTGCCTTGTGAATAAGAATCAGAATCTGACCCTTTACCATTGATGAATGTTTACAGTTAATCAGTTTAATTGAGCCTCTTCATGATTTTGGATGTCAGACAGGAAGCAAATTTCATTTCAGAGTTTGCTGAAGTTTCTAGTATAAGTAAGAAAGGTATTTTTCATGTTACAGCAGAAGGTTTACATGCATTTGTTGAAGCTTTTCTTGAAGTATTAGGTATCCAAGCAATCTCATTTGCTTTTCAGTTGCCCACTTAATACACATTTCAACTTCCATCTATAAGATCCACTGAGAAATAATGCCCACTAAATCCTCTTTTTATCAACTAAGCATGTCTAGTATATAGTCCCAATGTCATCAGTCAGTTCTGAAAATTTAATAACTGCATTCCACTGTCAAAATGAGTTCTTACTTGAAGGAAAAGGTCAATATGAGAGTTTTCCCCTCCTTTCTATAACATTTCTACGCTTCTGATTTCTGTGAGGTTGAATAACATCTGCCTTTCTAGATGCTAATGCACATAATACAGTGTACTACAATGGACAGATTATTAGCTATTCCTAATGTTCTTACCCAGGCAAAACTAATACTGGCTTCAAAGGTCCTGGTCCTCAAAGGTACTGAGTGCCAGCATCAAAAGAAGAGCTGTATTGAGCTTTTCAGTAGCTAAAAATCACCAGTTGTTACTGCAGTTTCCTTTAATGGGATAATACAATGATCCAGCTCATTCACTGTGTTTTAAAACACTGAATTAGAACTAGATTCTGTCAATTTTGCTCCTGTTGAATAATATCATAATCCACAAATAGCCCCATTGAAAGATCAATGGGGCAGCTGACTCACTAGGACTAAAGATGGCAGAGTCTGGCCTATAAGGAATAATTATATAGATATTGATCTAGATTCAGATATAGATATTTTAGAGTGCATCTGCCTGTGTCTGTGTCTCTCTGCATGCCCGTTGGGTAAGAACTAGGGCCACCTTCCTCATCTCATAACTTAAAGCAAGGTCAGAGTTTGGTTGTGGTAGGACAAACAGAAGTCCTGGGAGAAGGACAGTTTTCCATAAAATGCAAAGAGAGGGGTTGCTGTTCAGAGGGCCACAATAGAAGGGTGGCCACTGGGGGCAGCCAAGGGAGTGGCCAGTAGGGCTGGCACTCAACCATTGTGCCTGCCAGCACACTGGTAAGTAGCCTCTCTGCCCCAAATCCTTTCCGTCATCCATCGGCCGCAGCACTGGGGTAGATAGAGACCTCTGGTGGCTGTGGAGAGGGAGCCCTGGGGGAGCGAACAGGCCCCAGGAGGGTGGGAAGGCTAGGCGGGTGGGCAGGAGAGAATAGGTCTCTGGAGGATGGGGAGAGAACAAGCACCTGTCCACCAGTCTTCTCATATCTCCAAGGCCCTGCCCTGGAGGACCTGGGCAATGCTGGGTAAGTCTGCTAGTATTTTGTTTATTGCCTTAATCAATTTGTGAATGTAAGATTTTAGTTTTGCATTTACAAATCTCTAGATGTATTGTTTGCATCCAAAATTGCTGCTATTTTGTGCCATCATCATTACATGCAGAAATAAATCTATGATTTATCCAAGAGCTGAGCAAATAATTGAACTGGTGGCTGAAATGAATTGAAATATTTTTTAAATTTTGTTTTCTTAGGTTTTGGGGTTGTTTAGTTTATTTTTTTAACATCAACATCTTTTTATAAAAACCCAGCTAGATAAATTTCTAAACAAAACACTGTTTCAATATGAAAAATCGAAATGTTGAGATTTGAACATTTGAAAACAAACAGTTCAAACTTTTAAAATTGTTTTATTTTTATTTTTTATTCAGCCAAACCAAACCTCTTCCTGAATTCATACCAAATTGATCAACCTGAAACTGTAATTTTGGGCATTTTTTTTGCCTTGCTATATTGTACATTTATTGCAACTGAGCTAGCTAGATGCACTCTACTAAACATTTGGCCCTTTAACACTAACATATGCCTTTTGTTATTTCGTCATTGCTGAATATAGTTCACCATGAACATTCCCTACCTGACATTTTTTCCTACGTATCAATCTTAGGTCCTTATGTGGCCCCCAATATACTTGGAATTGGAGAGCATCACATTCTTTAATGTACTTATTTTCACAGCACTCTTGCGAGGTATGGAAGTGCTATTATCCTCAATTTACAAATGGGAAATTAAGAGATAGAGACTCATACTTACCCAACTTTACACAAGAAGTTAGAGGTAGAAAAAAAAATAGGAATCAAACTCTTCCCTAATCCCAAAGTTTTGATATCTGGAACAGAAATATATGCCACAGATAAATAAAGTCCCAAAAAGTCAGGTAAGCCAGATTCAAATTTTTTCATCGTGACAGAAGAAAGGAAATCAAGGAAGACATTAATAAGAGGACAGAATAAATTATAGGACAGGAGGAAAGGAAATAAAAGTTAAAAAAATCAACCCACTTACACACAGACAATTGTAAATAGATATAATGAGACCAAGACCACTTTTTTTAAATTTCTTTACTCCCCATTCTTCACATACAATTATCCGGAAACATTCTGTGTATTTTGTCGTCATAATGCTGATTGTTTGTGGTTTTAAAATAAAACATTTCTTTAGTTTTCGGCTGATGACCAATCACAGAACCCTACAGTCTTGGCACTGAGATAGGGTTCAGCTAGGATCAGCAAATAAGCCTAACTGAAATTGAAATGTTCACTCAACATAGCTAGTTATAGACCCATAATGAAAGCGCCAATACACACAGTAATGCTTAAAATGAAAACATTGATTTTCTCATTGTTATATGTTGGGTGAAAAATGATTTGATTATATATTTGGCTACTAATGAAAACTCATTAGCAGAATTTTATTTCTTGCTTATGTGCACCTGCAATCCATTTTTCTTGTCCTAAGGATTGTTTCATTTAGTTTGCAGGCTATAAATTCTATTTCTCGCATTTAAACAGATATTGGCAGTCAAAATTCAGTATCTGTGGTCTGAAATAGCTCTGGGCCATCTTTCTGACAATATGTTCTTTATAGCATTAAACCTCCTAGGATTTGTCTCATAGACTTTAAGGTCAGAAGGGACCATTATGATCATCTAGTCTGACCCCCTGCACAGTGCAGGCCACAAAATCTCACCCACCCCTCCTAGAATAATCCTCTCACCTGTATCTCAGATATTGAAGCCTTCAAATACTTTGAAGACCCCAAGATGCAGAGAATCCTCTAGCTGTGATCTGTACCCCATGCTACAGAGGAAGGCGAAAAACCTCCAGGGCCTCTGTCAATCTATCCTGGAGGAAAATTCCTTCCCGACCCCAAATATGGCAATCAGCTAAACCCTGAGCATGTGGGCAAGACTCATCAGCCAGACACCCAGAAAGTTCTCTATAGTAACTCCTATCATTTATCATCATTTTGTCATCATTTATTCTTACACATTTTTTAAAAAACAACTTACCTCTTAGTTTATTAGTTAATTTTCTTTGTATTTATGTGAGCTAATGATAGATTCTGATATCTTGGTCTGTAGTTTCCCACAATTTGCTTTGTGGATCACCACAAGTCTTCTCTCCATCCTCTTTTCCCTGACAAGCAGGACACGCAATTTCATCTCAGATACTAGTTTTCTCATTGACTGTCAGCAGAGGAAAACAGCTTCTCTGTGGCACAGGAAACCTAGGAAAACAAAATGCAATGGGACTTCCACAATTTTTCCCTGGTGTATGACTCCCACATTCCAGAGGCAAGCTTCCAGTCTCCACTCATGCAAGTCAAATGGCACAAAGCTGGCTAGCTCCATTGATTTGTAGAAAGTGATGTCAATTTACACCAGCTGAGGATCAGGCCCAGTGACAATATTTGTATGAGCACAGACAGCAGGGGTTTATATCACTGTCATTACTATAATCATTATCCTAGCAAATAACCCGTTACTCAACAAAATACTGCTAAAACATATGGTCAGTCGCCTTCTTTGCAGGGATATATTGTTATTTGTTCTTCAATTAATTCTAATACAAATGTAATTTTGTTGCGATGCCATCTGTTTCTGTTTATTTGTATAACTTTTCAGTGTGTGCGGATGCATTTTATAGCCCAGAAGAATGAATTACTGTCCTTAAGAGTATTAAAAATGAAAAACACCTAGGCTTGGTGTACACTACAGGGTTTTTGTGCAAGAAGCTTTTTGCAGAAGAGATCTTGGGCAAAAACTTCTTGTGCAAAAGCACGTCCACACCTCAAAAACGCATCGCAAAAGCGATGTGCTTTTGTGCAAGAGCATGCCCACACTGCATGGACAATCTTGTGCAAGAAAGCACTGATGGCCATTCACAGAATGGCCATCAGAACACTTTCCTTTTCCTGATAAGCTATTTTTACACAAGAATCCCCTGCGGAGCATCCACACATGACTTTTTGCGCAAGAGCTGTAGCACAAAAAGGAGTTATTCCTCATGGGGAGAGGAATAACTCACTGGCAAAAGCCCTCTGTCCTGTCAATTTACCGTATTTTTTTTGTGCTGGTTTTTACGCAAAAATGGCTGGTTTTGTGCAAAAACCTTGTAGCATAGACAAAGCCCTAGTGGTCTCAATTGAAGTTAATGCCATTCATGTCCATGGATCCAGCCCAATACTGGACCAAGACTAAAGCAAATTACTCATTCATGTCTTCATGCATTTCAAAGAAGATGAGCAGTGGTGGTGGTGGCAGCTTCAACCTCTCTAGTGAAGACAGAAGTGGTTAGGACATTTAGATGGTGGACAACGTAGCAAGCTCAAACAATAGAGAAAAAGCCTTGACTCTGAAATCATTCTGCAGAATATGAACAGCACAATGAAGAGCTGAATCTATGGAACAGCCATCAAATGGCAGGCTTAGTGGGAAAATGGCAGGCCTACCGCTAGAGCAGGGCAAAGGAGGCCATTACTCAAGGGCCCAGTGAAGAAGTAGCAGCAGCAGAACCCTGGGTTCTTTAAATTGCTGCTAGAGTTTCACCCCTTCTGCCCCGCCCAGCCTCTTTAGGAGCATGGAGCCACACCTCCCCTCACCTTGCCTAGGAGCCTACATAAGTGGTGAGCTCTGCTGTGCCTAAGATATTTTAAAGTTATTTATCCTGGTGTGAAAAGGAGGGGATAAGAACATTCCGTGCAGCACCCCAACACTCGTCTCTAAGATCTCACTGGAATCGAGGAAGATGGGAATGGCCAAACTGGATTACAGTGGTGATCCAAGCAGTCCCATCTCCATCTGTCGAAAATGCCAGATGCTTCCAGAGGGTGGTGCAAAAAACCTTTTGAAATGGACAGTCTGGAATAATGTGTTCCTAGGGGAAATGTCCTCCTGACTCTTTCCGTGAGTGGCTGGAATGAGATTTGCTTTAGTTCATGACTTTTCTGAGAGAAGATAATCAGTGTGAAAGCAGGTTTAATTTGTTATAATATATGCAGCTGAGTAGTAGATTTTGATTTCTTTGTTGCCCTTTCATCTTAATATTGTAGTAACATCTCTGGAGACTTGCACAGTTATTGTAACATGGGTAACATGCGCCACACCAGTGTCAAGCTCCACCCTGTTCCCACTGAGCTTACTGAAAAGCTCTTGCTGACTTCAGGGGGGACAGGATTGGGCCTTTTTGGGCAGGGGGCTGGACTCGATCTCCTGAGGTCTCTTCCAGCCCTCGGATTGTAGGATTCTATATTGTAACAGTTTCCCGGTGACATGCCAGTCATAATTTCTTTAACCGCATTGTGTTAAATATTTTAAACTATTAATTACCCCTTCCCCCCCCCACACACACGCTCCTATTTATAGAAAACAACACAATACCAAACACAGCAAAAGGCCAAGGCATTCTAATGGCACTGTTACCAAACCATAGCTCAAAGGGAAGCACCATGTAGATATCTACCAAAGGGACACATCCAGTCTCAGCAGGTTGACGAGGGGCTGGAAAAGAGGGCAGAAGCCTTCTTTGGTAGGTAGTCCTGGGCCTTTTTTCAGCAGCTAGAATGAAAGATGAATATGGTCCTTAGATTCTGGTTTTCTTCCTTGAGGAGAACCACCAAACTGATAAAGGAAGGGTCCCTGCAGCATTATGGGATCATATTAGTTATAAGTGTGATCCCGTGTGCATAGGCAAGAGCTATGGCTTTCTCTTAACATCTCCTGTCAGCATCCTGTAGCTGCTCATCTTTTTGAGGTGTCTATATCAAAGGGCTCTAAGGCAAATGCAGCAGCAGGACATTTGGTTCTAGGTGAAGTGAACAGAGTGCAGTTTATTTGGCAGAGTGCTGTACCATGTTTTAAGTGGCTCTACCCATATCTCTCTAGGCACCCAGAGAGGGCAAAGACTTCATGCACTCTCCCATCCCCAGGCCAGTCTGGGTCTGTGGGCAGGGGAGCATGGGAAGTCCTGGTCCCACCCCTTCACCCAAGGCCCTGCCCCTTCAGGGGCAGCCTGGGGCCATTTCAAAAATTTGTGAAGTGGCCCCCACTTCAGAAATTATTGCCTGTCCCTGAACTACACGGTGAGTTCTAGAGATACTAATGTTTCCTATTCTTTCACTTTCCTCAGCCTCATTTTCGAGAGGCAAGATATGACTGGAACAAAAGGAACAAAAAAGAAAATTTCCAAGCATTTACAGGTTAAGTACATATCACATTGATCTATGTGTCTGAGTCCTGGCTGCCAAGGGTCCCTAGGCCCAACGTAAAGCCAGTGATTCATTGGTTGGGGATCATGGCTCATAAAAAGTGGAGGCAAGAGACACCAAAATTAGACATACTGGTAGAGACAGTGGATGTCGTCAGCTGAAGCCTCGTGTCTTTTGTGTTTGATTTTAGTTGTTGGATTTATTCATTTGCCAGATCAGCAAGCCAGACTCTGATTTTATTTGGACACGTGAATTAGTGGAGTTCCTCTGAATTCACTCTGGCATAGAAGAGATCTGAATCAGTGACTTCCACATGGATTGATAAAATGCTTGCTCTATAAACATCTTCCTATCAATTGACTTCATTAGCTGAGGGTCTGATGCCACTCCTACTGAAGGCAGGAGCAGAGCCTACATGTGTTTGTTAAATGTTAATGTTTCAATTAAATCGATCTTTCACTTAAAGAAAAGTCCAGAAAAAGACTCAAATGAAAGCAGATACTGAAATATAAAAATGGTGAGGTTTTTGCTGCCTCTTAAATCAGACAGACTAGCATGCAACTGCAGTTCTCCTGAACTCTGCAGATTAAATTCCCTTGCTGTGATGACCACTATGAATTAGTGAAACGTTAATCTTCCTTCCACCTGCTGTGTGTGTGATTATACAGAAGTCTAATCCACCTGGTCCTGAAAGAAAGCAATTTCTGTTTTTAGTTTATATTTCTTTGTTGCCTGCTTTACTTCTCTTTTGGACTGTAAAACTCCTTACCCTACATTTTAAAGCAGAAATAAGAATTCAATTAAAATGTGTAAAGGGAAGCGATGGAGGCCGATAGTAATTGCTTTACAGCAGATACCACAATTGATGCTCTGAGGATTTATTTCAAAGCACAGAAGTCAAATTAGAAAGCTGGCTTTATCTGGATTTGAGTTGCTTTGATGAAGTCACTATGTCTTTATGTGTCTTGGTTTTTAGCTAAACTGTTTTTAATGAGAATGTTAATAATTGCATTAACACTAAATCATTTTATAGACACAAGAGGATGAAATGCAAATTATGCCTTTCACTTAAATATGTGTACAACAAATGCATCCACTCTTTTGCAATGAACGATTTGCAGAGCCCTAAAACAAGTTACGAGGGAAAAGAGAATTCATCTGTTGTACTACTGGTGAATAATGAATATTATCAAACTCAAACATAGTTGTTTAATATATTAAAGGCAAACAGAGACTAAAGAGACTGTTTCATGGTATTTTTTCTGATGGATGTATTTAACAAATGTAGGACTTGGAATTTCCACTTGAGTATGAAGGTGAAGTGAAGGTTGTAGGCCTGCCCATAATAGTTGTTTTGAATGTGTATTAGTTTGCAAGGTTAGTAGATTTCCTTTTTAAAATATATGCTAGAAACCTAGGAAATTCAGATATAAGGTTGCAAGAAAGCCAAACCTTGAAAGTATGGAAACTCACATACTCCTCTGCCACCCTCCATAGCAATGCCCTGGAACCACTAGAAAGTCACACTATCTTATCCAACCCTGATGAACAGTTTTATTTTATTAGTGACCACAAAGACTAGAAATGCCGTAATCTTAATTACACTGTGGTTGGGTTGCCTTATGACCTGTTTTATAGTTATACGCAGTACATAGTCAAGAATTTTACAACTCTCTGATTAAACAATAAACTATCAGATTGCCTGATTCTGTGTGGCTGCCAATTATTGTAGTGTCATTAGACACAGATCTAATATTACTCTATATACAAACCTAATAAGCCCAGAGATGTAGGAAGCAAATTATGAAGCTAATGTTCTGTAGTGAACATTTTCAATAAGCTGCATACAAAGAACAGATGGTATGCTGGGATCACAACGGGGGCAGAGTTAAGGTAGCTGAACTACCCAAAAAGTGCATTTCCTTACTTTCACCAGTCAGGTTTTTTTTGCAAGCTTTAGCCAGAAGTCTGAATTTCCTACACTTCTAATTTTTCAGAATTGTTTATATTTTAAGGCTATTGTTCCTTAAAAATACATTCTGAATTTTTAATATATACCTGAAACTTTATTTCACTTTAAAATAAAAACACATTGATGTTTGGGGATTTCCTTATTAATTGTCCTAAATTGGTCTGGAACTTGAAGGAGTTTGGAAATGGTGGTGGGAGGATTCCTGATGAATGCAGGAGAGGCTTCTCACTAACGAATACCTCCTAAGATCCTTAGGACAGCCTGTTTTCTGTGGATACCAGGGCTATGTCTAGACTGCAAGCCTCTTTCGAAAGAGCATCTAGACTGCACGCGGAACTTTTGAAAGAGCAAGCCGCTTTTTCGAAAGAAAGCACTCAGTGAGTCTGGATGCTCTCTTTTGAAGAAGCCCTATTTACATTCAAGAACGCCTTCTTTCGAAAGAAGCACTTTCGAAAGAAGGCGTTCTTCCTCGTGAAATGAGGTTTACCGCCGTCGAAAGAAAAGCCGCATTCTTTCGATTTAATTTCGAAAGAACGCGGCTGCAGTCTAGACGCAGGTGAAGTTTTTTCGGAAAAAGGCTACTTTTCCCGAAAAAAACCCTGAGTCTGGACACAGCAGGATGTGCACAGCAATAGAGTTCTGCCTGGATAAATCCAGCAATTCAGCTGGCAAACCTCTCTGGCCCACAGCTCTCTCTGCCTCTCTCCTTTTGGCTTTGGCTAGCAAGTGGACCCAATCCAGAGCTTTTGGAGACTTACCACATCATTATCCCCTAAGATGGGGAAAGGGAGGAACAATACATTTTGGAAGTGGCTCCGGGACACCCCAGAAGAGGTAGGGCCAGGAGAGTTCTCATGCTTCCCTGCCAACAGACCCTGATTGGCCTGGGGATGGGGGAGAGCATGAAGTCTTTATCCTCCTCCCCCAGGGCCTAGAGAGAAATGCCAGCTGTTTAAAAACAGCTGGTGGTTCTCTGATGCCATGTGCCCCTAGCGGGGGTAGGAGACTTTGTGAACTTTCTCCACCCCCCAGGCCAATCAGGGTCTCAAGGCAGCGGGAGCATATGAAGTCTCTCACCCCTACCCCCGCCCTGTTGGGGCACATGGTGGTTCCCTCTGGTATCACATGCCTTGGCAGGGGAGGAGACTTTGTACTCTCCCGCATCCCCAGGTCTTGATTGGCCTGGGATTGGGGAAGTGCCAGGACAGCCATGGACCAGACCCACTGGCTTGGTGGGCTGGATCTGGCCCACGGAGGCTGTCTTGCCCAACCCTGCCCTAAGTGATAGGAGTTGCCAGCTCTTTCCAGCCTTAGGCCCACTTAGGCTCTAGATCTCAGCTAGGATACCCAGCAAACCAGATTGTGTCTCTTTTTTTTGTGTTGGAAAATTAAACTTAAATTGAAACGCAGGGTATAATAATTTGTAAAGCATTTGCCAAGTCATATCAAAGTCTGTAGATGAGTTCTACCTAGACCCCAGAAGTAATGTATCACTTTTGAGGTCAACATGATTGCCACTGATTTCAGAAAGGAATGGTGCTGTTGGACTGATAATGAAAAGTCAGTTGTAACCTTAACTCTGGAGTGGTTACCACCTTCCGTATCACTACGTTCTTTAATTCACTAGAAAAGTGGAACTTTTTCTTTGGTTCACTAAACTCTAATAAATTAAACATTCTTGTATCTATACCACCTGAGGTTCCATGGGAGTGTCTTTTGAAGAGAATGCATAAATCTGTCCAAGGAATCAGAGCATGTGAATTTAATCAATATTCTGATTGAAGTGGCTTCACCACAGCAATTCATTTAAGAAGGTCAGAGAAGGCGCAGGGCTTTCCTTATGAGTGGGTGACCATTTGGGTATCGTGGTTGGGGGTCACTGTGTTCAAGAGGCAAGGAGCAAGGTCATCATGGGGCATGGGGCCATGGAAGAGAGTTTCAAAGGAGGTCAGGGGAGCCAAAATACAAGCTGACGTAGCCTAAAGCTGATCCTGACAAAGTGGCATCACCACTGCCCATGGAAGCAAACATTCATGCTGCAAAAGCAGCAGTAATATGTGTTTGTATAGCAGCCAACGTCAGTCCCACACTCCACGCTCTTTCGTTATATTTCCTCCTTTCTCTCCAACACCTCAGAACAGATTGCTCTTGCCAGATGCCTGAATAAATTCTCTATAAGTCTGTGCCCAAGAGCCACTGGTGGAACAGGGGCCATACGAGTAAATCTATGGATTACCTGTTTATCTCTTGATGCCATGCTCACTCCACATGTAGTGCTCCCGTTGTTTTAAATTGGAACTCCATGCTTGCTAGCTGACAAATGAACTTCTGTTGCATTGATAAGCTTAGTAGATGAAGCATCATAAAACTATGCATGATCCACACTCAAACCTCCAGCTGATGTCAATAGGAGACTAGCACAGAGATGAAGAGTTCTGCTTCTGCCAACCTTACTGGGCAAAACTCCCAGGGAAGGATTGTAAGACTGGACTCCCAAGGCTGAAATGGAAGTACTGTTCCTTCTCAGACAGACTCCAGGGGCAATATCACTGGCCCATTGAAGTCCATGGACTGACTTCAGTTGAGCCAGGATTTCATTGCTGCCAGTAGTTTAATTTTCTTGGTTATCCCCTTCATAGCTTTTGAAAAGTGCAAGGCCTTGTCAGAATTCTCTCATTTCCTCTGGTTGGCGTGGGCAATAAGAAACTTGGTGGCAGAGCTGCCTGCGATTACTCATGACTGTCACAACAACGGCGTTACTACTTCCCGTAGCTTCAGAGAGAGACACAGAGAGAAACAAAGGGCGATGACAATTGCAGCAAAATCATCCAATTAATTTGAACTTTTCATTTTTTCAAAGTTCTTCATCTTATTGGCAAAACAAATACAAAAGATCATTAATGTTGCTTCTCCTAATGACACACAATCTCCATTTTCCCCTTTAAGGCAAACTATTATTCACTGCATAAAGGAAATTTAAAAGGACTGTATTTGTCTAAATTCTTACATCAGTGCTAAAACTGTTAGTTTCAAGGTGATGGTTCCCGATCAACCTTTAATAAAACACAGGGGAGCTGACAACCACACCAGGACCCTGGGTAAGGGGTGGAGGTTGCTCTGCACTCCTGGATGGGGTGGAGCTTCAGGTGAAAGGGGTGGAGCAGAGGGAAGTTGGCCCTCAGCACTGCTTGGATCACGGTATCCTCCCCATGCTCAGAGCATGCCACGTGGCACTCCGGTGGTGATTTAAAGAGCATGGGGATTTAAAGAGAAGCAGGTCCAGTGGCGAGAGCCCTGGACCCTTTGAATCACTGGGTCCTAGCACAGTTGCCCACTTCCCCCTCCCTGGCAGGCCTGATAAAAGGGCATGTATAGAATCTATGAGGTACATTCTCCCCTCACTTGAAACAAATGGGAGTTATCCAAGGATAATATAAGCTATAGGTAGGATGCATAACTTTCCAGAAACATGGTGGGCAGAGGTCAAGCTGAACTCTGTGCAGTCCGGAAAGATGAGGAGCTAGATTAGCTGTGTGAACTTTGAAGGCACACAGGGAATGGGGCAGTCCCCAAAGCAAGTTAGGGTTTCTTTTTGCTGTGTTGCAACAGATCCCTTCCAGTGCAAGTCTCCACATGGGAGAGCTATTTTGTGGTTCCTATATATTACAGAGGTACAGGGACATCATAGCACTGAATCTGTCTGACAGGGCCTGAATTCTGTGCTTCTTTATACTCTGTTTAACCTTATTCATCTCACAGAAGGTGGGACTGAATTTGGCATACTAGACTGTATTGCCATTGATGTTTTTGCAAAGTGTGTCGGTTTAGCCCTATAGGAATAGCCTGGACATTGCAGGTAAAGTTTGAGAAGAGCTTGCATGGCATCTGTCTCTCTCTTTGGTGCCTGATTATATAAGTCCCGAAATAAAAAAGCAGCCCTTGAATGTTAACACACAGAGAAAATATCCTCACTTTCAATTTTAGCCTGCAACTGTCACATTGGCAGTATGCTCATCAAAATTCCTATATGTGGGCCCAAAGTAGGAGCATGTTGTGCAGCCAGTAAATCAGAATTGTTCCTTGAGTTACAAATAACTGGATGCTCAAGTCAGCTGGATTAAATATGAGGCTATCAAATCCCCCAAAGCAAGATTCTGAGATTCATTGCAGGAGTCTGTTGGTCTGTCTATTACAGTGTCCCACAATACACCACTTCTTAGACATGACCACAAAAAAAATGCAGCTATGCAGCCTTTCCTCATTTAAACAGACATTTCTTTGCTTTGAAGGCCTCTTACATCTGCCGTCCCTTAATGAGCTAATGTAAAACCTTTAACTGAGTTTCCCTAATTGGATTTCAAGCTTCTTCCAAATTGCTCCCATATATTCCATCTTCTAAAATAACCTCCACATGTTCTCCCATTCCAATAGTCCTTTAAATTTAGAACATGCTGAGACGGGCTAAATTCTGTTCTCAAAAACTTGCCTGTAAATTCCGCTGACTTCAGTGGTCTTTGTGCAAAAGTATTTGAGGACAGAATTTGTCTCTTAATCTTTTAGAAATCCTATGTGGGGTTTATGAAAACATTGTGTTACAAGAGCACTCTATTTCTGTATTTATGCAAATAGTTAATAGATGAACTGGCAGCAGATGGAGCACAAAATATGCATCTGTGTTCGTGGATTTGATAGGAGCAATAAAACTTGTGAACTGCAAAAACCTTCATCTGTGCCCCTCTTTACAGAGAAGTTATAACAGTCTTACATGTTCTCAAGTTCATCCCTTGAAATGTACAGTGACAATGCAGCCCAGTGAAAACACAGAATTGATGCATTTCCAATAATTATCAGTTGTACTGGCTGTAGTTTGTTAATAGCAATTGAAATTATTTCTAATTTCCCAGCTGCTTTACCCATCATATATCACATTTTACACAATGAAACAATAATATAGGATAAAATACAGTTTGTAACAATGTCCTTGGGTAATAAATGGACTAAAAGGGTTACATGTGTAATGGGAAGGGGGAAGCATGAACATGTTTCAGGCCCTCCTGGCCCATAATTCAGAAAGTATTAACTTTGCCAGCTGGAAAATGTCTTTTATTTCTCCTTAAGATACAAAAGATCTTCCACCACAATTTCTGTGAAACACCTGTGTATCTGTGGGAATACCTCAATGCACAGAAACTGTTCTAACTATTGCAATGTACACTTGAATCTCTTTAATCTGGCAACCCTGGGAAACAGGGTATGCTAGATTAAGGAGATTTTGTAGATCATGGAGGGCACTGGGCAGGGTGTGGGAGGGAGGGAGAGTGTGAGGGGTTAGTGGTAGGGTGCTTACGTGGCTCCATGCTTCTCTCCCAAGCACTGTCCCCCACCACTTGGGGAACAGCAGGGGAAGCCTGCAGCAAAATGCTTTGTTGCCATGCCATTCCCCCAGCTGGTGGGGAGCGGCAGCACACATAGCTGCTTCCTCCTTCACCTGCCAGGGTCCGTACAACAAGGTGTTCACGGATTAGGGACACCTAGGGTTTGTCTAGACTACATGGCTCTGGCACCAGAGCCATGTAGATTAGTTTACTAGACATACCCAAATGAAGCGGCAATTTAAATAATCGCCACTTCGTTTACATTAAAATGGCTGCCATGCTGAACCAATCAACTGTTTGTAGGCTCAGCGCGCTAGTCTAGACGCTCCGTGGTCGACATCAAAGGCATTTGTCGACCGCCCCATTATGCCTCGTGGGATGAGGTTTACCGGGGCAGTCGACAAATGCCTTTGATGTCGACCGTGGAGCGTCCAGACTAGCATGCTGAGCCAACAAACAGCTGATCGGCTAAGCGCGGCAGCCATTTAAATTTAAATGAAGCAGCAATTATTTAAATCACCGCTTCATTTGAGTATGTCTAGTAAACTAATTCACATGGCTCTGGTGACAGAGCCATGTAGTCTAGATATACCCCTAGAATACAAAGGTTCAAGTGTATTCTTGTACTGTGGGCATACTTAAGAGGCTCAAATCAGGATCCCCACAATGGGAGTATTGCTCAAGTAAGAATTAAGAAGAGATTACAAGATTTCACACACTGGGGAAATAAGGTTGTGGATATCCTTAGCATCACTGTTACATGCACATAATTATATGCATGTTAAGGCTCATGGCCTTGTTAGAGTCCACAGGACCTTCAGGGAAGAGGATATACCCCCTCCCCTGCAGGCTAGATGTGTTGTGTCTTTTGCTCTCTTTACACAAAACAAGGAAATGAAGATGCTACATGGTCACAGCGGGGAGCCAGATAACTATTTGCCAACATGCAAGGCCCAGCTGTGTACACACTGCTGCTCTGATCTGTTCCTGGCATCAACTAAAATGGAAGATACTCCAGGTGAGTCTATTTTCTGTTTGATTTTATGAGAATCAATCCCATTCCAGGCACATCCCATTTTCCTGGCACAACCAAACTGTTTCCTTGATGTAAGTTATGATAAGAGGCAGCTGAATACCAAATTTGGTGGTCCTAGTTTTTACCATTTAGGAGTTCTTGAACAGAGAGACACACAGACAGATGCATGCACAGAAACACTCTCTCTGATATATGGTAAACAAGTATCTAATACTGCCATGCTCTATACATATCAGTGGCAGCCATATTATTATTTATTTGAATTGCAGGAGCGCCAAGAGGTCAACACCAGTGTTCCCTCTAATTTTTTCCATCTTTGTGCAGAATACATTTTATGTGCACCAAGGCACATGCAGATTTGTACCACCAATAGAAACACATGCTGCTGGCTGTGGGCACTCTGCTAATTAGCTGGACAGCATTTGAGTCTCTCCTGGTGACCACCCAAGTGCTCAGCACACTGGCAAGTCCCCATTGTGGTAAGCACTCTACAAACACTGAACAGAAAGATGTTCTCTGTCCAAGAGAATAAAGTTTTTATGGGATGACAACAGTCTTGAGGTCTTGATTAAGAGTAGGAGTATCTCAATGCTGCTCCCACTGAAACGAATGGTAAATCCCTCGTTTATTTTGATGAGAACAGGAAAAGAAGCCAAACGTGTTTTACTGAATGCCCTCAGACACTGAATACTACATACGAATGCTAATACTAGGCAGAGCTAGCCTGATTCAGTGGGTGCACTACACTAAATGGCTGAGGGGGTATTGACCAACTACAACAGCTCCCTCTGCCCTGGCACCACACCCCTAATCCTACCCCAGACTATCCTGCCCCCAGGAGCAGCAGCTCCTGTCCTATGGGCTTGTGCCCAGCTGGCCACTCTGAGTATTGTGACATGATACATGAGGTCACAATGCCACTCATTCAGATTTGGTCTGGCCACTCTTCCATCACGGAACTATCGAAATGGAAGGCTGAAAGGACCTCAGGAAGTTATCAAGTGTAGTCCTCTCGAGGAAGGACCAAGTAAACTGAAACCTTCCCTGACGTTGCTTGAGATAGGGACCCTATTCAAGTGTACCCAGTGCCCACTGGCTAATCCAGGCCTGATTTCTGAGTGTGAACCCCAGCGAATGCTGCCCTGTCATCTTAAAGACATACTGACAATTTTTGAACAGATGTCTTCAGTTTATTAGAAGGTGGTTCTGCAAAAGGTTATCTAATGGCAGCAAAAGCAGCATGACATTTCTTAGAGAGAAAACCTAGTTTAGGAATTATTCATGGCCTTACATACACTCCTGTGGACAGCCAACTGACTTGGCGGACTGAACATAATTGGGTTTACAGTAGAATGAAGCTCTGACTGAAGTGCCTAGTCTTTTGAAAAATGAGTAATCCATATTATATCTCTCATTACTCATAAGCAAGTACAAAAGCCACCCCATCGATTACAGAAGCACAAGTGCAGGGTGTTGCTAGTGTTTTTACAAACCACTGCTCCACAACTATTTTTACGGAATAATTTCTGAATATTTGATGTATCGCATTGTGATCCATAATTCAGCTGTTGCAGAAAGGCTGTGGGGGGGGGGAGCGGGGGGCTGACATTTCAGTTTGCATTTGTAATGCATGAAGGCCCTGCAGTTCCCATGTGGCAGGACCCTACCCAGGCAAGGGTCCTGAGAGTTAATGCACAAGTTATAAAAACCAGGAGAATAGAAATTAACATTGCCCCAGGTTTATAAATAAAATTATTCTAACTCTACTCTAGTGATATATGCAAATACAAGGGACTTCTTTAGCAAGCCCAGCAGGCAGTAGGTGTTTCCATTTTTGCACATTAACAGCAAGAAGAAAAGGGCATGAGATTCTTCTTCATCTGAATTGTTTTTTCCACTTGGCTTTTACAGTTTAAAGAAGAAGTGTCCAAAGTGCTATGGGGCTGTGAGTGGTTCAACAATTTTACTACTCAGGAGGACATACAAACATTTTCTTTTGAATTTACCCCCCACTAGTTTGGACTTTCATCTGATCAAGTGGAGTTTTGCTTATGGCAAAGACTTAGAGAAGCAGAAACATTTAATAGGGCTCTGTGGAAATGTCTTTCAATAGATGACATCCGTGCTATTGTCCTATTCGGGACAGTACTTAAGCACATGCTCATGTCAAGCATATGCTTACGTGATTTCCCAAATCAATGTCTATAGGTTTTTTTAACCATTTTATAGGATTCTCTGCAGGGCTGTAATTCTCTATTAAATTCTGTTGAAAGATCCAAAACATTCATGCAACAGTTATTTTCCATAAGGAAATGCAGGGAAGATGGGGAGAAAGAAAAACCATGACAAAAGGGAATAGGAGCTTGACAGAGGATAGGAATGGGAAGAGGGGAGGAGAGAAATGGAGAGAATGGAAATGGAGAAAGAAAAAAATATAGATGAGAGTGGAATGGAAATAGGGAAAAAAAGAAAGAAGAGAAAAGAAGGAGATAAATAAGTGTGAATGGATTCCATAAGAATGACAATGCTGGGTCAGATCAAAGGTCCACCTAACCTACTACTCAGTCTTCCTATTGTAGGGGGTTCACTCACTTTTTTCTTTTCGCCCAGCTCCTCCCTCCAGGGTGGCCAGTAGGGGGAAGTAGCTGGCTGCTCGGACGTGGCCAGTTTGGGTGTGGTGGCGGCTTCAGGGCACTGCCCTCTGGCAGCGACCACTACTTGGCTGCTCCGCACCTCCCTTCTGGGGGAGAGTCCATGTTGTTGTAGTCTGCTTCTCCTCCAGGGTCCTCCCGATGCTCAGGGACCCCCAGTTCTTCTCCTTGGGTACTCCTAACTCCCCTCACACCGTCCTGGCCTCAGGCCCCCTGCCAGCCCCTTAACAGCCCCTCCGGGCAGGTCGCAGGATCTCCAGGCCCCTACTCCCTGATCACAGGCGCACCTCTGCCTGCCCTGTTGCCTTCTGGACTTATGGTCAGGGCTTCCCTGGCTCAGCCTCCCCCAGCATCCTGTGCAGCTGTGGCTGCCTCCTATGCAGCCCAGCCCTTTAGGTCTGCCTCCATTGCTCACTCTAGCCCTTCATGACTGCCTCCTGTGCAGCGCTGGGCCTCAGGCCGTGTAGCCTGGGTTCCTCCTACCTGAGCCTCCCCAGTCCCACTCTCCTCCAGTGAACCTCCTTTTTCCCTGGCCGTCAGGTCTTAACTACTCTCTCCTCCAGAGCAGCAGGCATGTCTCTCTCACTCCTCCCAGGAGTTGTTCTTATGGCCCTCAGCTGGGCCCTCCTAACTGCCCACAGCTGGGCTCTCTTCCCTCCAGCTCCTTGGCCCCTTAAAGGGCCAGGGCAGGGCAACACCCTGCCACATCATCCAGTTGCATATGTCCCAGAGGGAATGAAGCTATGCAAATTGCGTATCTCATTTCAATCTTATTTGAAATAGCATCTTTCATAATTTGGCGTGTCTACACAGCACCAAATTTCAAAATAACCCACTATTCTGAAATATCCCTTGCTCCTTGTGGAATGAGGTTTATTGGGATGTTGGAATAGGAGCCCAAAATAACAGGCTTGCTGTTAAGGTGCAAGATAGTTATTTCGGGATACTCTGGTATCCCAAAATAGTGCTGCAGTGTAGATATAGCTTAAGTGTGCCATCCCCTGGTGCCCATTCCCAGCTTCTGGCAAACAGAGGCTATACTGTATGACAGCCATTAATGGCTGTCTCAGACAGGAGGAAAGCAAGAATATGGGGGGCAGGGTACAACAAAGCACATAGGGATGGGAAACAGGATAGGTTGTGATCTAAGACCAAAATGTCAAGTGAGTTTATTTCAGATGATTGTCTTGTATTTTATAGCATTCCCACAGGAAACAGATTTTTAAAAAATAAAACAATGCTGATGAATTGACTTTGAAGCAATGTCAGGGAACCATCCAGGAATTGTTCTGCCTCTGCAGGAGTCTCCAATTGAAAAACAGCCACGCTGAGGGTGGAAAGTGGCAGCTGGTGATAGCAAAAACCAGCTCTTGGAGAATCAAAGAAAGGAAAACTCTGGGGTCCCCAGTGACATGAGCAGCCTTTGGTTCAAAAGTGAAGAGACATGTAGCACTTGGATTTCCCTATTGTGTTCTTTCCTTCCTTGTCTGGTGAGTTGAAACAAAATCCTTCCCCCATAAAAACCCAGTCTTCAAATCCAGTCATCTACCCTTCTGCCAATTTTATCTATCAGTGTACACTTAGCTAGCCTGCTGCATGGGATCATCCTAGAAAGACAAAAAGTCATCTTCCTAATTGAGTCTCCTATGGTTCATTGTGGGAAAAGGCCTAATTAAGAGAGAAGACAACATTTTTTAAAGTACATGTTATGACACTCACTATTAAAAAGAACTAGGCAAAGGAGAGAGAGGCATGAGGCATACATCACAAGAGATGGACAAGCACACACATAGGAAGAGAATGTTCAATGTAAACTGATGCCTAGGAGAACCTTGAATTAAAAGAGGTTTCGACTTTAAAATTACGTATTTCGTGTGCCCTTGGTTTGCTGCTTGACAGCAGGATTCCCCTGAGAGGCTGCAGAAAGATCTTTGCAGTTCTGCCCACAATGCAGTGTCATATCGAAAAATCTCCTAGACAGTGATTGCAGATCAGAGATGCTGAGAATTATTAGAGCAAGCAATTTACCACTATCCAGATGCAAACCAGGATAACTCACTGCACATGCATTAATAAACAAAACTGCTATTTGAAGGCTGTACCACATGTGATGGCATTGAAATTCAGATTTTTTCCCTTGTAATTACATACAAAACAGCATATGAAAAGACTCTTTCACAATTACATATTATGCCTAACAACAACTTTAAAGACCCCAGCAGCCTCACACCAGCTAATTATTAGCCAAAACACCAACAAAAAATTCTCAGTCATCAAGTGTACTAATGAACCAACATTCTAATTTTGGAGACATGACTATTGAAGAAATCCTAGAAATCAGTCAGAATGCTGCCAAAATGCCACTGCCACAAAATAACAGATTGGAGTCAGAACCAGAGACATGATTAAGGCCCTGATCCACGTAAGCACATGCTTAATTTTAAGCATATGAGTGGTCCCATGGGAGTCAATATGCTGGAACAGGCAATAACTGAACTCACCCAAACTGCTGAAAAATGACTGCTTTTGGGTCAGTTCAAGGGATAGGAAAAGGCTTGTCTGGTTTTTACTGAACTTGTTTGCCTTTCACTGAATAATTCACCATAATCTCTGCTTTTAATAAGTTCTGCTCCGACATATACATAGTTGGTCCTCTTATGCCTGTTTTGAATAACACTTAGCACACTAATTACCCTCATTATGTGATAAATAACAGTAAGAAGAAGATAGGAGTGAACATAGTTTTTCTATTGAATTGAACAGTGAAATCTTTTCTATTGAATTTTTAAACTGACCTATGTCATTACATAGGATGGGCTACAAATTCTATAGAAAGGATCTAAATTCAGTGAGCCAGCTTCTTGGCTGGTATAAATTAATGCAGCTCCATTGATTTCAGTGGTGCTGTGTCACTTTACATCAGTGAATAATTTGGCCTGACAAGCTTTTAGGGTGGTTCTATCGCTCTATTTTGGTCCAAGTTCAGTGGGACATTCAATGAGAGCACTCACATACTCAGTGTGAGGCATGTTTATAAGCCAGGAATGGGGAGCCTCCATCCCACAGGCTAGATCTAGCCCCCTGCTTAATTTCATCCAGCCCCCAGAAAGTCTCCGCACCAGAGGCCAGAAGCCCTGAACTTCATGCCCTCTCCTGGACCTAGAACCGTAATCACTGGCTCATGCAACTGTTGCAGGGAAGCTAGAGTACTAGGTTGGTCATCTGTCCCTGTGGACCATAGGGATGGGTGACCAGGGAAGCTCTGAGTCCACATGAACCTGTCCTCATAACTCCCATTGGATGGAAACTGTGACCAATGGGAGCTTCAGGTGTGGGCAGAGCATAACACACACACAGCTGCCTGACCACATCATGGGAGCTTCCAGGTGTGACACAGGGCAGTGGCAGGGGGGAGCCTGCCTTAGCCCTACTACATTGCCGCCTGGGAATCACGCAAGGCAAGTACCTATTGCCTGGTGCCTGGTCAGAGCCAGTACTCCTCACCTTCTCCTACACTTCAACTGCAGTCCCGAACCCCTTTCCAAAACCCCAACCCCCTCCCAGAGCCCACATCCCCACCCCAAAACTCTTCCCAAGGATGGAACCCCCTCCTGCACCTTAACTCCCTCCAAGCACCTGCATCCCTACCTCAAACCCTCTGCCCCACCAGCCTGTACCCTAACCCCCTGCCCACTTACACACTCCAAATTCCTCAGCCCCAGTCTGGAGCCTCCTCTTGCACACTGAAGTTCACAGTTATAACCCCACCCCAGAGCCCAGGGGAAGTTCCAAGCCTCCACACACACCCATGGGGCTGTGTGTGGCCCACGACTGATTTTTGTTGCGAGTCAGTGGCCCCAGAAAGAAAAAAGCTTCCTCAGCTGTGGTTTAAGCCTCTTCCTTGAAGGTTTGGGATCTAAACTTCCACTCATGTTGGGCATAAAGATAGATTTCTTTTAAATAGCAATTTCATTAATGCTTTGCCATCTGTAAATGGGCAGCTGAGTTACTTACCACCAGAATGGAAGAAGAATATTTTGATATATTCTCTAAAAACAGTACAAACTAATGGGGCTTTTACAGAGAATTGTGATGGAATTTCATTCTAATGATCAGCTGCACAGTCACCAACAGATGTTGCTGTGGCAATTGGAAATCATTTGGCTAGCACTACAAATAAAGAAATAAATACATACATTTCCTGGCTGTTGATGGTCATCTATATTTGGAACATTCAGTTAATTTGATTGGCTGTTATGAGTGAGGGGATGATTTGAAACTATAAGTCATTTTTCCCCTGGAATTGTGGATAACCCAGTCTATTAATCTGACAATACATTTAAACTGAGTTATTGTGACAAGGGACTTCCATTATCCATTTCATCTTGTTGCAAACTGTCAGAATAAATCTCAGGGGATTAGGGAAAAAAGCTGCCTTCCTTTGTTTGCAATTTTTATGTGCCACAACAGTTTAGATTTGGTTCACTTTAACTCATGATACGGTATAAATGTACACGATGGAGATTCATTGCAAGCTCAGTAGAGAAAAGTTTACAGTTATGGGAGAGTTTGCACTAAATAGTTTGGAGATTCTTTTTCCTTCAAGATATTTATATTTATTTGTGTTAGAGAAGCACTTACCAGGTACATATATAATACCCAACCTCTAAGTGACAGTTCCTGCTCTGAAGATCTTATAGCTTAATTACACAAGGCAAACAAATGGTAGGAGATTGTTAGTTCCTGTGTTACCAATCCAAGAGCACATTGGAAATCCATGGCAAAGCCAAGAATTTAAGCCCATCTTGGGGTACGTCTACACTGCCTCATTATTCCAAAATAACTAGCGCTATTCCAAAATGAGTTTGTCTGCATCTACACAGCAGGCAGTTATTTCAAAACAGTGTCAAAATACTGTCAAGCTGGAGGACTTTTTACTCTGACTCCTATAACCCTCATTGTACGAGGAGTAAAGAAAGTCTGAGGAAGAGTGCTCTATTTTGAAATAATTGTTGTGTAGATGCTCCCAATTTCGAAATAAGCTATTCCGAAATAAGATACGCAATTGTCGTAGCTCAATTTGTGTAGCTTATTTTGAGTTAAGCCCTGCAGTGTAGATGCACCCCAATTGGTGTCTTAACCACAGCAACACTCTTCTTTTTGGCCTTAATTTGGTTGATTTCTGTTCACAGAAGTTTTAAATGTTTAAAGTGACTTGTTTTGCAAGCCAGTTAAAAGTAGATTAGCGCAGCTTTGGGAAAACACACATTTTCATTTTGTAATTATTTATTAATTGGTTCCAACGGGAAAAAAGATGATGCTCTAGTTGATATGCAGACATATTTGCTAACATATAACAACTTTTTAAAACAATGAGTAGTCCTGTGGCACCTTAGAGAATATGAAAATGATACTTTATTTATTAGTCACTAAGGTACCACAGGACTACTCATTTTTAAAAGTTGTTTTTAAAGTTACCGACTAACACGGCTATCCCCCTGAGACTTGCTAACAAATAGTAACTGAAATCAAAGTTCAGATAAACCAACAATAAAGGTTCAGATTCTGTAATCCTTACTCATTTAGAGGAATACCCTACTCATTGAGATTCACATGGCAATCTTGGAGAGCAAGATATGGCTTTAAGATTTTATTAAGAGATAGGAGCTTAAAATTATTCTTCTACAGCCATTCTTCTGACTGATTTTCAGAGAATCACTTCCAATGACATCACCAAGAAACAGAAATACACAAATCTTCTAAACAAAAGACCAAATTTTGGTCTCAGATCCATGAACAAGGCTTCTAGTAAAGTCCACTGATTAGAATAATGCAATGTTTAATGTGAAAGTACCATCATCCATCCAGGATGACACAGAGCTGGGAGGTATTGCCTTACAGTTGGGAGGACAGAGTATCACATAAGAATATCTGGATGACCCTGAAAACTGGTGTAGTAGAAATGGGATGAAATTTAATACTGCAAAGCCATGCAGTTAGGGTGCATCTACGCAGCAGGGCTTAACTCGTAGCTTATTTTGAAATAGCTTATTTCGAAATTGAGAGCGTCTACAGAGCACTTATTTTGAAATAGATCACTCTTCCTCTGACTTCCCTATGTAATACAAAACACAGGAAATTCCTAGTGTGACCTTCTAGTCCCTGACACACAGCACGGCTGACACATCCTAGCGATCTAGCAAATAGACTGAGCAGTGTACACAATAAGTTAATAAATTAATCAAAAAGTGCTATTTGGGGCCACTGAATCTATTTGCAAATTTGGGTCAAATTCAGAGTATAGTTTCGGCTAAAAATAAATGAGTGAAAAGATCAAAATAATCGCCCTGTAATGTTTTGACATTTTGAAATGTGTGCATTAACAAAATTGCCCTTCAAACAAAAAAGGGCAAAAAAGTTTAAAAACTCAAAATGTAAGGAAACACGTTTCAGGTTGAATGAATGGTTTAGTGTGACCCATGGCAAGCATCTCTGGCTGCTGGCATAGCCCCTTTCTGGCCAGTCTTTAGGTTGCTTGACTCTAAACCAATGTTTCTCAAAGTGGTCTGTGGATCCACTCAAAGAAACCTGCTAACTGGCCACTGAGGTTTTGTTTATTTACCAGCTCCGCAGCCCCAGAACCTTGCGGCTCCCATTGGCTCCAGTTCAACATTTGCAGCAAAGGGGAGCCGCGGGAAGTGGATCCGTGGACCACTTTGAGAAACTCTATCCTAAACCAGTGAAGAGTTTACTGGGCAAACAAGATAGCACTAATGGCTTCTTTATAGCTCCAGCTCTGTGCTTCAATGAATTCTCAGTGGCAGCAACTCCACCAGAGGTACAACAGAGGAAGCTGAGTGCAGACAACAGTCACCATGAACAGACAACATGATATGGATGAAAGCAACTGAGTCCTATGTACACTATAATTCACACAGTACCACTGGTGGGGCTACATCTGGTTAAGTATGGCTATGATCTTTGTAGTGGTGGTATTCTTTAAGGGTCAGATTCTGTCATCCATGGTCATTTAAAAACAGTACTTGACAGCAGCAGCAGTCCTACTGAGTTCAGCATAAATGCTCCCAGAATGAGGCTCTACTAAGTATGAGTAAGAATAGCAGAACACTGAAATATGACAGGGAATGAGTCACTATGTAATGTCTTGGGGACAACAAAATATCCAGTTGAACTGTATTGTCAAAGAATAACCAAGAGGGAAAAACGCTAAATAGATACAGTTTATTCCATCACCTATTTTATTTAAGTAAGAAATTCTATAAGTACACAACTGCTATGAGCTTGCTATCTTTGTGTATGTATAAAAGTAGCTTAGCATGTGATGCGGCTCTCCAAATATTCTGATCAAAGACCAAAAAAAAAAAACCAATGGCTATTCCTCTTTGTAGGTTGCTGACCTCTGTTCAATGACTTATAAGTGTTCTAGCCAGCACTGCCCTGGGATTGTGCTTAATTTGGGAAGCCCATGCAGGTTTACATGTGGTCTGCACATGAAAAACACCCATTGAATTCAAGCAAATTTTTATTTAAAAAAGAAAATAGCTTGCAAGTAGCAAAGCCCCATGAGCCTGCTTAGAGAGCTTGCTTTTCACCAGTCCCAAAGGACCATATTGCTTGTGCCCTTGCTGATCCATTACTGAATTAGAGCTCTGAAGGTTGCTTCTTGCAGTAATGATACTTTCACCCCTACCAGGCACTCAGTCATTAATTACCCACCACAAGCTCATTTCAGTGTCTCTGTAAAAAATCCAAGGAATGGCAGATATAATGTGCTGAGAATCTGCTTGTTTATGTTATTTAGATATTTAATAGTGAACCAGAATGGTTTAAAAGAAATTCTATAAACTGCCAAAGATCTCCACCAAGACACATGCACAGGCTCTTGGAAGACTGAAGGCATTAGCAAAATATGGAAAATAAAAGCTTTAGGATGGTAAATAAAGCACACATTAAAAAAAAAAGAGGGGTATAGTCTTAGCAACTGTTGTTTGAAATACTTTAAGCGTAGGATGCAGTATGTGTGAGATATTGAGAAAGGCTGCAGAGTAAAGATACCTGTGGCCATTGTAAAATTTTCTGTATAATGTTATCTGCCAGTAGACAAGAAGCTGAACTCTTGGGTGGCCACCCAGGAGGGATTGAAATGCCCCCCAGCTGACTAACAGAGCGCCCACAGCCAGCATGTGTTTTTACGGGTGGAGCATGTCCGCACATGTCTCGGTACACATAACATTTATTCCGTACATGTATCAAACAAATTAGAGGAGACTTTGCCTTGTAATGTGAAACAGTGAAAACTCTAATTCATGACCATTCCCAAAGTCATCTTTTGGTCTCAGTGGGGCATCAGAATGCTAAATACAAAACATTACAACATCACAGTGCCACACTTTTCTTTGATTGGCCTTGGGAGCAGAGAGAAGATGCAGCGCTTTATTGCCATTGCAAAGTATTCATTAGTTTTAATTATTTTTTAAGTCCTAAAGGGAACCATTAAAAATGTAATCCCAGATAGAAGGGAAAAGCAGCATTATATGACCATAAAGAACAAAGCAGTTTAGGATATGCACCGGGGTGGGCAATAAAACAGCAGCAGTTTGCCAGGGTGAGTCCCTGGCGGGCCACTGACACTACTGCATTTCCATAGTTCCTGACCATTATAGCTCCTATTGGCCATTCCTGGCCAATGGGAATGGCAGAAAGCAACGTGGACCAGAACACTCACAGCTTCCCGCTGCTCCCATTGGCTGGGAACACAGATCACCTGTACTTGTGGAGGCACAGGTAAATATAGCAGTGGTGGCCTGGATGGGGCTAACCTTGCCAGGCTGGATCCAGCTGGCAGGACAGTATTTACCCACCCCTGATACACGCACTTTTAATTTATACTCATACAAGGATAAAAGGTAACATGGCAACTGTCATATAAAGTAACATTTACTATGAAAGAGTCAATGTGAAGCTCAGCTGCGCTGTCATATGGAGCGTTCCATTTATTTTCACCCTTTCAGCTTTTTCACCCATTCAGCTTTTTGCCATAATATCAACATTTTGTCCATTTTCATGGGATTCCATTCCATTTCTCAGCCCTGATCCAGCAGGTGTGTAATTTGATTGACTTCAACTGAATTACTCATGTGCTTAAATTCACACAGATGCTTAAGGGCTTATCTGGAATAGGTCCCAAATTGTGCAGTCTATACTCAAGCAAAGGGCTGATTGAATGGCAACGGGAGTTTTGCCTAAATAAAAGACAGCAGGATTTCATCCTATCTTTTTTTTTTTTTTTTTGGCCTCATTGTACTCTCATTGTAATCAACGGGACTTCTATCATGGAGTTCACTAGAAGGAGGATCGGGTCTATTATCTCATCATTATGCATCACTAAATGAGGATGAAAACGTAGGGAATGTCTACACTACCACCCTGGTTCGAACTAGGGTGGTAATGTAGGCAACCGGAGTTGCAAATGAAGCCCGGGATTTGACTTTCCCGGGCTTCATTTGCATAAAGCCGGGAGCTACCATTTTTAAATGTCTGCTAGTGCGGACTCCGTGCCGCGCAGCTACACGCGGCACGGACTGGGTGGTTCGGACTAGGCTTCCTATTCCAAGCTACCGTTACTCCTCGAGGAATGCCTAGGAAGCCTAGTCCGAACTACCTAGTCCGTGCCGCGTGTAGCCGCGCGGCACGGAGTCCACACTAGCGGACATTTAAAAATGGCGGTGCCCGGCGAGATGCAAATGAAGCCCGGGAAATTCAAATCCCGGGCTTCATTTGCAACTCCGGTTGCCTACATTACCACCCTAGTTTGAACTAGGGTGGTAGTGTAGACATACCCAGAGAGACAAAGAGTCTGAAGCAGGGCTGGGCAAAATATGGCCCGGGGACTGAATCTGGCCTACCAAGCCACTGGATCTGGTCTGTGGACCACCCAGCCAGGACCCTCAGGCATGCAGCAGCCATGGTTTAAAGTGCAGTCCATGCAGATCTCTGCTTTGCAGGGAGAGGGAGGCTGCATGTGATCTCCCAGGCCTTAGCCCAGGCATGGGCAATAATTTTTTCCTAGAGGCCACCCCAGAAGGGGCGCGGCCTAAACAGGGAGGGGCAGGGCTACCCCATCCCTAAACCATGATTGGTCTAGGGGTGGGGGAGCCCCTTTGCTCCCCCTTCCCACTAGGCACCCATGCCCTGGAAGAAGCTTGGCACACTCCCCCACCCCCAGGCCAACTGGGGGAGGGGGAAATGCAGGAAGGCCCCATGCGCTCACCTGCCCCCAGGCCCTGATTGGCCCCAGGGTGGGGGAGCGCGCAAAGCCCCCTTCCCCCCCGGCCCTGCAAGTAGAGCACGGTGCTTCAAAGTGCCACATACTCCTGGCAGAGCGGGAGGAGGTTTCGCGCCTAGAAGCACTGCGTGCTGTACGCAGGGCGGGGGCAAAGCGGAGAAGGCTTTGGGCGCTCCTCCACCCCCAGGCCTTAATTGGCTTGGGGGCGGGGGAATAGCAGGGCCTCCGCGGGCTGAATCCAGCCCACTTGGTGGGTCGGATCCAGCCTGTGGAGGCCCTTTTGCCCACCCCTGCCATAACCCAATCCTCAGCTCCTATAGGCTAGAAAGAACCGGGCAATAGGAGCTCAGAGATTAGCCTAGGAGAAAGGGCCAGTGCAAGACTCTTTCCCCTCTGGGAGTTGAGAGCCATGAAGAGGGAACAAACCTGCATTTTAAAGTGAACGGGGGTTGCAGCAGGCAGGGAGCCCAGCCTTCCTTGGGGGTTCTGCAGGGCTGCTGGCTTAGGTAAGTGCCTCCCAGTCAAAGCCTGCCTCTGGCACCCCAGCCCCTCCTGCATCCCAACTCCTTCCCCCAGGGCACCATCCGAACCCTCTGCATCCCCTGCCCCAGGTCAAAACTCCCTCCCAGACCCTGTACCCCCTTCTACATTCCTCCCCCAGGCCAGAATCCTCTCCTGCACCCAAACACCCTCTCAGACCCTGCACCCTAATCCAGCGTTTCCCAAAGTGTGGTCCGCGGCCCAGTACCGGTCCTTAGGAAAAAAAATACCGGTCCTCAGAAATATTTTCGCACATGATTCTTGGGAGAGAGCCTGCTGCCATGGTGTCTCTGCCAGGCATGCTCCCGGGTGGTAGGGCTAGATCCGGCGGGTGCTAGAACCCAGAGAGAAAGTCGGGCACTGTGCGCACCGATGCAGAATGCTCAGTGCCAGACTCAGCCGGGGGAGCTGGCACCGGCCGATAAAACGGCCGGGATTGGGGCCAGGAGGGAGGACGGAACAATCTGCCGGACAGGTAAGGCCAGTGCCACGCCCCAGGGCAGGGTGCGGCCCATGGTTTCACCCACAAATGCAGGCGCGACTGGGGGAGGACACGGGGCTACTCACCTGACCTCCAGGGCCCATACGAGCCGAGTCACCTGGCAGGCCTGAGAGGGACCTTCTTAACTTACCAGTCCCAAACAGGGGGTGAAGTAGATACCTCAAGGTTGGAGTCGGGAAACGGCCCAGAGTACTCGACCGGGCCCACTCCTGTTGGCACTGGGGGCTTTGGGAGGACCAGAAACATTTTATTTGCATATTCATCATTTGCTAATGAATACGCAAATATGCAAATACATGTTACTGGTCCTCCAAAAGCTTGTGAATGGGTTTACTGGTCCCCAGTATCAAAAAGATTGGGAATCACTGCCCTAATCCCCTGCTACAGGTCACCACCCAAACCCTCTGCAGTCTGCACCCCCTTCTCCCAGGTCACAATGCTCTCCCAGACTTTGCACCTCCTCCTAGAGGCCCTCCCCCAGGCCAGAATCCTCTCCTGCTCCCATACTCCCTCCTTGACTCTACACCCCATCCCCTGACCCAGGTCACAACCCCCTCCTTTGCCCAAACTCCCTCTCAGAACTCACACCGTCTCCCTCACGCCAATCCCTTACCGTGTGTGCCCTTCTGCACCCAGCCTCCACTCTAGGCCTCGCACCCCCTCCACAGAAAAGTGCAGACCTTGACACTTTCCAAAATCTCGGCGTGGCTCACCGCCAAAAATTATTGCCCATCTCTGGTCTGAAGGGTATGGAGCTGACCAGATTTCCTGTCACAGGAGACCTGTAGTACCAGACTGAACAAAGCTTTAGAAAATGTACTGCAAGAACAATTCATCCCTAGCAGCAGAATGGATGTATAACCTAATGGATGTCTTCTATTTTTAACTTGGAGATCTCTGTTGTTTTCACTTGTAACTTCCAGCAACATTTATATTCCTGCCACACTTCTGGATTCAAGGGGAACTTTGCCACAGCATTCCTGATTAGATGGCATATTTTTTGAGGGAAAAAAAAAGATACTTGGCAGCTCTCCATTTTGCCATTTTAGAATAAGCATTAAACTCCTTCTCTCTTTGTCACCTATGGCACTTCTTTTCCTCCAGTATTTGTTTTTACAAGAATATTGAAATTCAAAAGCTAACCTTGCAAACCCTTACTCAGACAAGTTGTCCTTATGGCATATAACACAGGCAATTTTTGGTGGGGGGCCACTCCAAGATTTTGGAATGTGGTCAAAGGCCGCACTTTTCTGTGGAGGAAATGCAAAGTTTAGGGTGGAGGTTGGGTGCAGAAGGGTGCACGGGGTAAGGGATGGGGGTGCAGGAGACGATGTGAGGTCTGAGAGGGAGTATGGGTGAAGGAGGGGGTTGTGACCTGGGTCAGGGGATGGGGTGTAGAGTCAGGGAGGGAGCATGGGAGCAGGAGAGGATTCTGGCCTGGGGGAGGTTCTCTAGGGGGAGGTGCAAAGTCTGGGAGGGAATTGTGACTTGGGAGAAGGGGGTGCAGGCTGCAGAGGGTTTGGGTAGTGACCTGGGGCAGGGAATTAGGGTGCAGGGTCTGGAAGGGTGTTCGGGTGGAGGAGAGGATTCCGGCCTGGCGGAGGGGCATAGGAGAGGGTGCAGGATCAGGGAGGGAATTGTGACCTCAGGCAGGGGGTGCAGAGGGTTTGGATGGTGACCTGGGGGAGGAAATTGGGGTGCAGGAGGGGCAGGGGTGCCAGAGGCAGCCTCTGACTGGGAAGTGCTTATCTAAGCCAGCAGCCCTGAGTAACCCCCAAAGAAGGCTGAGCTCCCTGCCTACTGCAGCCCCAGATCATTTTAAACTGCAGGCTTGTTCCCGCCATGTGGCTATCAGCTCTGGAAAGGGGAAGAGGCTTGTGCTGTCCCCATCCCCCAGGCCAATCTCTCAGCTCCTATTGGCTGGAAGTAACCTATATTGGTTGCTTCCAGCCAATAGGAGCTGAGAGATTGGCTGGGGTCAATTCTTATTCGCTGGTTGTTTCCAGCCTATAGGAGCTGAGGATTGGGCTGGGGGATCACTTGAAGTCTCCCCCTACCTGCAGAGCAGAGAGCGCAACAGCTGTGCACTTGAGGGTCCCGGCAGGGTGGTCTGAGGGCCGGATCTGGCCCCCGGGCTGTATTTTGACTTAAGCCTTAGGGTATTTTGGGCACTTGAGTGACATAGACCTTGTGTGAATCATCTGCAAAGGGGCAAATTTTACCCTATAAAAAGCAGTCTCATTGTCTTGAAGAGGTCTGCATACAAGTAAGGATTATTCATCTGAGTGAAGGTTTGCAGAATCAGACCTTAGCTGTGGCTTCACCATCTTGGACTGGATTCCAAAGTAGTTATAATAAATATTCAAAAGAGAAACAGGATTTAAAGCCAGCAATGTCTTTAGCTTTTATTCACTGACTAACCCTATCATACGGCGAGGGAGAAACATAAGAAAAGCAAAGATTTACAGGAGTGAAATCTTTCCAAGAAGCAGCCACTAATATAAAGTACATCTAATAAAATCTGGAAACCATAAAATCATAAAACTTTAATATACATTTTATAACTTTTTTAACTGTATGTCAAGGACTATGATATAATATACACTGTTATTGTATGTGAAGAGGAGCAGAGATAGCGCTGTATCCTCTACAGTCTTGTTAGAGGAGATCATATTAAATAAACTGTGTAGAACAAAGCAAACTGGGACTTCTTCATATTTCTCCTCCAGACTCCTCTACCACCATTTGTGATCTAAACCATCACAAGTCAGCAGCAATTCAGTCCCTAAAATCAATGTGGATTATACAGATTGGACCTCCCTCATCCAGCATCCTTGGGACCTGACTGGTCACGAAAGAGGGGGTTTGCCGGACCAGAAGAGGTACCTCCCAACTTGTCCTGTGATGAACTGCTACGCCTTGCTAGGGCTCCAACCTGGTACCTCTGCTGCCTGCTTGGCTGGGAGCTCCACAGCTAGGGCCGACCCCTGCTACCTCCTGGCTGCAGGGAGCAGAACTCTCTGCTGCACAGCTGAGTTGCTGGCCCCGCCCCCTCCCCCCCCCCGTGCTCTTGCCCCACAGCCCGACCTCCCTATACTTGGGCTCTGTGGTCCAGGAACGGAACATCTCTGGTCCTGCTGAACCATGGATGTTACTGGACAGGAGAGTCCAAGTTAAGTGAGGTACAACCTGTACATGCTCATGCTTTATTACTGTAGGTCCCAACCTTTTCGAGCATACAGACCCTTTTCAAGCTATTACAATTTCACAACTCTCCCCTCCCCCCCCCCCGGCCTGGGGGGGGGGGGGAAGGAAAAAGAAAAGAAAAGAAAAGAAAAGAAAAGAAAAGAAAAGAAAAGAAAAGAAAAGATTGGGCCTACCATGGTCCCCCTGCAGTGCCGTCATGAACCATCGGGGTCTGTGGGACACAGGTTGGGAACCACTGCTTTATTATGATAATCTAATTATTAAATACACTTAAGGCCTGATTTAAAAGTCCATTAAAGTCAGTGGAAAGATTCCTATTGCTTTAGACTTTAAGGTCAGAAGGGACCATTATGATCATCTAGTCTGACCCCCTGCACAGCGCAGGCCACAGAATCTCGCCCACCCCTCTTAGAATAATCCTCTCACCTATGTCTCAGATATTGAAGCCTTCAAATACTTTGAAGGCCCCAACATGCAGAGAGTCCTTCAGCTGTGATCTGTGCCCAATGCTACAGAGGAAGGCGAAAAACCTCCAGGGCCTCTGCCAATCTACCCTGGAGGAAAATTCCTTCCTGACCCCAAATATGGCGATCAGCTAAACCCTGAGCATGTGGGTAAGACTCACCAGCCAGACACCCAGAAAGTTCCCTATAATGAATGGTCAATTAGTTACCAAGATCATGTTATTTCATCCAACCATCCCCTTATCATAGAATCATAGAACTGGAAGAGACCTCAGAAGGTCGTCAAGTCCAGCCCTCCGCTCTAGGCAGGACCAATCCCATCTAAATCAACCCGGCCAGGGTTTTGTCAAGCCGAGACTTAAACACCTCTAGGGATGGAGACTCCACTACTTCCCTAGGTAACCCATTCCAATGCTTCACTACCCTCCTAGTAAAATAGTTTTTCCTAATATCCAATCTGGACCTCTCCCACCACAACTTGAGGCCATTGCTCCTTGTTCTGCCATCTGTCACTACTGAGAACAGCCTCTCTCCATCCTCTTTGGAACCTCCCTTCAGGAAGTTGAAGGCTGCTATCAAGTCCCCCCTTACTCTTCGCTTCTGCAGACTAAACAGACCCAAGTCCCTCAGCCTCTCCTCGTAGGTCATATGCTCCAGACCCCTAATCATTTTGGTTGCCCTCCGCTGGACCCTCTCCAATGCGTCCGCATCCTTTTTGTAGTGGGGGGCCCAGAACTGGACACAGTACTCCAGATGTGGCCTCACCAAAGCCGAATAAAGGGGAATAATGACATCTCTGGATCTGCTGGCAATGCTCCTCTTAATGCATCCTAATATGCCATTAGCCTTCTTGGCTACAAGGGCACACTGTTGACTCATATCTAGCTTCTCATCCACTGTAACCCCCAGGTCCTTTTCTGCAGAACTACTACTTAACTGGTTGGTCCCCAGCCTGTAACTATGCTTGGGATTCTTCCGTCCCAAGTGCAGGACTCTACACTTGTCTTTGTTGAATCTCATGAGATTTCTAGTGGCCCAATCCTCCAATTTGTCTAAGTCACTCTGGACCCTATCTCTGCCCTTAAGCGTATCTACCTCTCCCCCTAGCTTAGTATCATCTGCAAACTTGCTGAGGGTGCAATCTATCCCCTCATCCAGGTCATTAATAAAGATATTGAACAAAACTGGTCCTAGAACCGAACCTTGGGGTACTCCACTAGAAACCGACCGCCATCCTGACATCGAGCCATTGATCACTACCCGCTGGGCCCGGCCTTCTAGCCATCTTTCTATCCATCTTACCGTCCATTTATCCAATCCGCATTCCCTTAACTTGCTGGCAAGAATATTGTGGGAGACCGTATCAAAAGCCTTGCTAAAGTCAAGGTATATAACATCCACTGACTTTCCCATGTCCACTGAGCCAGTTACCTCATCATAGAAGCTAATCAGATTGGTCAAGCATGACTTGCCCTTTGTGAATCCATGCTGACTATTCCTGATCACTTTCCTCTCATTCAAGTGTCTCAAAATGGATTCCTTTAGGATCCCTTCCATGATTTTTCCAGGAACCGAGGTAAGACTGACCGGCCTATAGTTCCCTGGATCGTCCTTCTTCCCTTTTTTGAAGATGGGCACTACATTTGCCTTTTTCCAATCATCCGGGATTTCGCCCGATCTCCATGACTTTTCAAAGATAATGGCCAAAGGCTCCTCAATGACATTTGCCAACTCCTTCAGTACCCTCGGGTGCATTAAGTCCGGACCCATGGATTTGTGTACGTTTAGTTTTTCTAAATATTTCCTAACCTGTTCTTTACCCACCAAGGGCTGTCCATCTTCTTCCCATCTTGCGTCGCTTAGCACAGAAGTCCAGGAGCCGACCTTGTCCGTGAATACAGAGGCAAAGAAAGCATTGAGTACTTCAGCTTTCCCCACATCCTCTGTCACTAGGTTACCTCCTTCATCCATTAGGGACTGCACACCCTCTCTGATCACCTTCTTCTTGTTGACATGCCTGTAGAAACCTTTCTTGTTATCCTTTACATCCTTAGCTAGTCGCAACTCCATTTGCGCTTTCGCCTTCCTGATAACCCCCCGGCATTCTCGAACTATGCATTTAAACTCCTCCCTAGTCATTTGTCCAAGTTTCCACTTTCTGTAAGCTTCCTTTTTGTGCTTAAGTACACCAAGGATTTCCCCTGTAAGCCAATCCGGTCTCCTACCAGGTTTGCCTCTCTTGCTACGCGTCGGGATGGTTTCTTTCTGTGCCTTCAATAAGGCTTCTTTAAAATACTGCCAGCTGTCCTGGACTCCTTTCCCCTTCATGTTAACATCCCAGGGGATTCTTTCCATCAGATCTCTGAGGGAGTCAAAATCTGCTTTTTTGAAGTCCAAGGTGTGTATTTTACTACTCTCTTTCCTTCCTTTGGTCAGGATCCTGAAATCTACCATCTCATGATCACTGCTTCCCAGGTTGTCACCCACCTCTACGTCCCCTATTAGTTCCTCCCTGTTTGTGAGGAGAAGGTCAAGCTGTGCACGGCCCCTGGTCGGATCCTTCAGCACTTGTACCAAGAAGTTATCCCCAACAGTCTCCAAAAACTTCCAGGATTGCCTGTGTACTGCCGTATTGGTTTCCCAACAGATGTCAGGGTGATTAAAGTCCCCCATGAGAACCAGGGCCTGCGATCTGGAAGCTTCGCTCAGTTGTCCGAAGAAAGCCTCATCTACCTCATCCACCTGGTTCGGTGGCCTGTAGCAGACACCAACCACAACATCACTGCTGTTTGCTCCTTTAAACCTGACCCATAGACTTTCAACAAGTTTTTCTCCCTCTTTATACTGGAGTTCAGAGCAATCATAGTGCTCTCTTACATATAGTGCAACTCCTCCTCCTTTTCTCCCCTGCCTATTCTTCCTGAACAATCTATACCCTTCCATGGCAGCGCTCCAGTCATGCGAGTCATCCCACCAAGTCTCTGTTATCCCAATTAAATCATATTTCTTGGTCTGGGCCAGGGCCTCCAGTTCTTCCTGCTTGTTGCCCAGGCTTCTCGCATTAGTGTACAAACACTTCAGGTAACCAGTTGATTGCACTATCTTCTCCATTCGAAACTGGGGTCCTCCTTTCTCGCTCCTTGCTCTATGCATTTCTTCCCAGTATCTGACTTTCCCACTCCCCTCAGGGTTTTGGTCACCGTCCCCCGACGAACCTAGTTTAAAGCCCTCCTCACTAGGTTCGCAAGCCTGCCCGCGAAGATGCTCCTTCCTCTCTTCGTTAGGTGGATCCCATCTCTTCCTAACAATCCTTGTGCCCGGAACAGAGTCCCATGGTCAAAGAAACCAAAGCCCTCTCTGCGACACCACCTGCGCAACCACGCATTTACGTCCTCAATTCGACGATCCCTGCCCAGTCCTTTCCCTTCAACAGGGAGGATGGACGAGAACACCACTTGCGCTCCAAAGTCTTGGATCCTTCTTCCCAGTGCTACATAATCCGCAGCAACCCGCTCAAGGTCATTCTTGGCCGTATCATTCGTTCCTACATGGAGAAACAGGAAGGGGTAGCGATCTGAAGGTTTGATCAGCTTGCTAAGCCTCTCAGTGACATCCCGAATGCGAGCTCCCGGTAAGCAGCACACCTCTCGAGATTCCAGGTCCGGACGGCAGAGGGATGGCTCAGTCCCTCTTAGGAGGGAGTCCCCGACCACCACCACCCGTCGTTTCCTTTTGGGGGTGGTGGCCGTGGAACCCCCATCCCTAGGACTACGCATCCCATGCCTTTCAGTAGATGGTGCTCCCTTCTGGTTTCTACCTTGTGAGGTCCCTTCCAGAGCTTTCACTGCAGAGCCTGTGGAGAGAGCTTGAAAGCGATTGCTTACCTCTATAGCATCGGGGGAATCCCGTGCTGGCCTTTTTCCCCTTCTAGAAGTTACATGCTGCCAGTTCTCTTCTTGGTCGCGTACTGCCCTCACTGGCTCCTCTGCCTGCCGTGCTTGAAGGATCAATTGCTGCCTTCTATCGAGGAAGTCTTCATCCTCTCTAATCAAGCGTAAGGTCGACACTTGGGCCTCCAGTCCTCTAATTTTTTCTTCCAAAATCTCGACCAGCTTGCACTTCGTGCAGATGAAATCCGTTCTTTCTTCCGGGAGGAAGACAAACATGGCACACGCCGTGCAGGTAACAACAGCAGCAGACGCATCATCAACCATCGCTGCTGTCCTGGAGAAGGGATTTAAAAAGAAAGACAAGAGAACCTCCCGCCCTTCCCTCTCCCCTTCAGAACTCCCTCTCAAAACTCCCTGTTAGCAATCACCTGTTCGCTTTCAATGACTTTGGCTTAGTTCCCTAATACATTTTTATTATAATGCAGGATGAATGGGTTAAATGTCCTAAAGTAAACCATCAAACACCCTTCCAGGTTATAGAAAAGAAAATATAAATAGGAGCATAAATTACAGAAGGCAACATTTTAAAATAAAATCCTCTGTAAATGAACAGTGTTGGATTCTTAATTATTGGTATTGTTTCTTAGGCAGCAAGTGTGCTCCATACTATACAATACACAAAAATAAAGACAGTGTCTGCTGCAAAAAGTTTCAGGTGAGGTCTTAATGCTAATTTTTTTAAACCATTTTCAATTAAATCCATGGGATTTAGGAACATCGGAATAGCCATACTGGGTCAGATCGCTGGTCCATCTAATCCAGTATCCTGTCTTCTGATACCAGAGGCCAATGCCAGAGGCTTCAGTGGGAATGAGTCGAAAAGTCAATCACTGAGTGACACAGCCTCTGTCTTCTAGTCCCTGCTGCTTGGGAGACCCAGATCATGGAATCATGTGTTCGACCATCTTGCTTCATAGTCACTGATGAACCTATCTTCCATAAACTTCTCTAATTCTTTTTGGAACCCAGTCATAGTTTGGGCCTTCAAAACATTGAAGTCCCAGAGGTGACTTGTGCACTGTGTGAGGACTTACTTCTTTTGTTTGTTTGAAACATGCTGCCTATTCATTTCATTCGGTGACCTCTGGTTTTTGTGCATCTGGTATCAAGTACAGTAGGCGTATCATGAATGTATATAGAGGCATTATATTTTCTGTCATATTATCTAGCCTTTTCCCAATGGTTCCTAAAATTCTGTTAGCTTTTTTGGCCGCTGAGTTTTACCTAATTAATGTCAGTGGGAGCAGGACTAGACTATCACTCTGTATTTTTGATGATCGTTCCATAACATTTAGAGGACATGCAGACATGCATAGGTGTGAGTAATTTTACTTACTAGAGTAGTTCTGTTGATTCAAAATAGAGTTTACCTTGGCATTTAGAGGACTGTAGAAGCCTTATGCTAGAAGTATTCACAGAAAAGATTTTTACTCAAAATAAAGATTTTTTTTTAAAGAATGAAGTTTAAACTGGGGAAGCTTAAATATTAAATCCTGCAGTTAATCTCCCTACATCAAGTCAAACCTGATGTAACCTTATTACAATGAAGATGAATTTAGCCTATTAGTTTTGAGAGATAATAAACATCTAAGACAAATACTGCCTTATCACACATTCCTATCTGAAGTAAATATTCAAACCTAGCAACTGAAAGACATTAAGGGAGGAAAAAGCCACATCACCTGTTTGTGTGTGTGCATTTATAAAGACTACAAAAGAACATTTATTTCTGCTGTTAAAGGGGTACAATCAAGCTTTCTTTACAAATGGCCAGTAGAAGTTAACAAATGAGGAAAAGAAGTACAAGGGGCTTCTTGCGGCTTTTAAAAAAATCTTGATCATTCAACATTTCTTCATTTATTAAATGTCTAAGTCAATATTTTTAATTCCAAAATTCAACTTGAAGCAGCATAAACAGACAAACTCTAATGTCAGAGCAAAGCACCAGGAAGCACGTGAGCTGGACTCCAAGACTTTCCTTCCTCTGGGGAAAGACGCCAGCTTTAGAAATGCAAAAAAGAGTTGAGCTCAGAGAAGTGACACAGGTGCTTCTCATTTCACAACCCTAAGCAACAGAAGGAATAAAGGTCACTGACTACACAGGAAAAAACCAAACATCCACTCAGTTGGGACTGGAAACAGACTATACGTAATGGAGCTTGTGCTTTAACCCTCAGTATAACTGCCTCATTTCCAACAACTAAATATTTATAACAACCCCTTCATTTTAGACCCTCTTCTAAAAAGCTATCTCTGCCTTAAACTACGTACTGTACTGACACCATGAAGTTAATCATTGCTGGTTGTTCTAATTTACATTAAGGCCTCTCTACACCTCTTTGGAAGCATTAAGCACTTTAAAGTGTGCGCAACTACAAATTATATCTACTCTATATCCTCATTAGGCTGACGATATGGTGCTTATTATTAATGAGTTCCAAAAAACAAGGTGGGTGAAGTATAGCTTTTATTGGACCAATTTCTGTTGCTGAGATAAAAGTTTTTGAGGTTACACAGAACTTTTTTCAGGTATGTGTAAGCTTGTCTCTCTTGCCAACAGACATTCATCCAATAAGAGATATTAACTTCACCCCGCTTGTCTAATATCTTGGGAATGACATGGCTGTAATAGCACTGCATCAGAGTTCCATGGCCTCTAAGTTTTTGAGAAACATGTCATCATGCCTGACACTGATTAAAATGACACCCGTAGTAAGTGTAGAACAATCCTCAAATTTACACTCTATTCCCTTCCTCCAAAGTGCAACTGATGGCGTTCGAACCCTGATGGCATAAGCAATTGTTCAAAGTTTTACAGTGTCCATTGGCTCCTCCTCCTCAACCTCTCTGTGGTGAAGAGGAATTAAAAATTATAATTGGAATTATAACTGAAAGTTGTCTGACAGAGAATCATTTAACTCGCCAAGAAACAGGACTAAGACACTGATACACAAAGCCCTTTGCATTTTGATACAGGTGCCAGATTCCATTGATCTGGTCCTTCACTCTTTAAGAGTTGGGAAAAACAGACAAGCACTTAGATCTATTATAAAGGCTTCAAAATGCTAATGAACTTGGAAAATCAGCTAATTAAGCCTCCTACATTAACTGTCCCCTCCCAAGATATCCCTCCCTTGCAACTGGCCATTTTTCCATTTCTTTTCAGCATGACACAATACAATTAAGATGTCTCTAAGAACTTATTTCATGAAGAGCAAGAAAGTTAATGAGTGTTCCGAGGTTATTCCATACTCCTTTAGAAAAGCATTGTGCTTCTCCCCCTCCCCCCTTTGCTGGATGATCAGGACAGATGAGGACCTCATTTTAAACATTTCGGGCCAGATCCTCAGATGGCGTAAATTAATATAGTAAAGTTAGTGTAAATCCAGTGATTTCAGTGGAGCGATAGTAATCGACAATGGCTAAGAATCTGATCTGTCATGTGATTAGTGCATCAATTTGATTTTACAGCACTGAATTCATACTTTTCCAGGACACAGTTTCATCTTACCCAAATGAGCTATAGTTCCACCTGAATGTCTTAGTTATCCCCCCTGCTGATTGGATACAAATGGAATGAACTCATCAATCAGCAGAATAGTCAAGGTAGCACATTATGTCATGTCCAAAATGAACAGAAACACTTACTTTCACACCGAATGAGTCATCTGTAAAAACAGCACAGTTGTCAAGACTAATTTGATTCTCAACATACATTGCACTGAATAGATACATTTATTTAGAAGATTTAAATGAAGGAAGCCATAAGTATATTTACGTAATGCATGCTAAAATAAATCTGCTCAGATAAGTGTGTTATTTTTTGCTTATGACAGTTATCGCCGTCTTTAGAGCCATTTCATTCAAAGTGATTAATTTATTTCAATAAAGTATCATAAAGCATCAGACCCATTCAGGAAATCAGTTTGTTTGTAATGATTCTATATTAGAATTGCACTTGATCCTGAGCGCTGTGTTGTAGCCAGACAGTACATGAAATTAGGCACAACTGGGAGAAAGAATCAATCAGTCCCAGCTATGGAATTGAGATAATAATGACTCATTTGACTGGATCACTTTAGAAAATTAATAATGACAGAGGTAATTACTAACCGGGGAGAGTGGCCGTGCTCATTATTCTCCTCTTATTCTATTGAATATTAAGTATTATGGAGACATTTTGTCTCCAGGCTTTGAATCAGTGAAGGGATTCCTTTCACAAAAAGTCTGGGCTTCTTTTTGAAATCTTAAATCAATTGCAACATTTGAAATGCACCATGCACAAGGCAGCAAATAACACACTCTTCAAGTATGAGAACATGTCAGACAGGTTCTTGCAGCAATGTGTTAGAGAGGCATTGGGCAAAATCAGCATCCCTCCATTGTCTTTAATTTACATCAGCTGAGAGTCTCTCTGGGTTTGGTGAACGATTTCTCCATTTCTCAGAAGATCCCATCATTTCATTAAAAGTTATATCCCCTGTACTGCAGCCACCTCATCCTCACCAAGACAACAGAATGTGGCTTCCTTTACAGTCCATCAACCTGACTCCTTAATAGCTAGACAAGTCAATGTCATGGGATACATGGCACTCCCTCTCCTCAGGGGCTGAATAAACTTTTTTTGCAGTGGTCTCAGCCTTTCCAGCCCAGGGGAATCAGATCCAGACTTATAGCAGACTTCTAAGCACTTCATCCTTAAAATGGCCTGGTGCACATTTCCAGCAGAAAATAGTCTTTAATATCTTGTTTATCTTATGTTGAACAGAAAATATAGAAAGTAAATATCCTGTCCATATGCAGAAAATTTGAATTCACTTCTTAATAATTTAAAGCAGAAACAAATTTATGATTCTATAAAAGATCAGGTATCCATTTTCTTTCCATTATTTCACTATTTGCCCATTTTCTCCTAGAATAATCTGTGTCATATTCACTTGTGTTATGGAATGGAGTAAATAATTCTTATTTATTTACTTTTTCCACACCTGTCCTGATTTTATACACCTTTATCATATCCCCCATTAGTCATATATTTTCCAAGGTGAAAAGTCCCGGTCGTATTAATCCCTCTTCATATGGCAGATGTTAAACCCCTATTCAATTTGTTACCTTTTTCTGAACTTTTTCCAATTCCAATATATATTTTTTGAGATGAGACAAACACATCTGCATGCAGTATTCAAGATGTGGGTGTACTATGGATTTATACAGAGGCAATAAGATATTTTCTGTCTTATTTTCTATCCCTTTCTTAATAATTCCTGGCATTCTGTTTGCATATTACTTTAAAAAAGTCTAACTTTAATAGCTATTATTTAACACACTGCTGAGTTACTGTTGAAATGGAAATTAGTTCCATATTATAATATGATACGAATAGTCATTGATTTTCCCCCTAAACACAGACCCAAACTGTTTATTGAGCCTTTTCTTCATTATTATTAGGCTTGGAAAGATTAGATTTTTATCAGCAGATGTCAGTGTAGGTTGGTTTCACCATACACACAGAAACAGATGAAGAAATATTTCAATCATTAATCAAACTGTAGAGATGGGCAAAATAAGAAAACTGTTGCTCGAGAATTAAATGGAATATGATTTAAGGATATGTAATTTGTTTATTTTGGAAGATAATGTTGACAATTTGTGTTTTAACAGTACAAAGTTCTAACTCTTTGAATATTTACATCTTCTGGCATTAAATAGTTATTAACTGCCTCCATAATGTCTCACAACTGTGAATATTTGAATTGATAAATATGGGGATGGGGAGGAAAAAATGCTTAAAAATAAGCATTAATATTATTTGTTGAAATTACAAATTCTATCAAGCCAAATTATTTTTGACTATTCCACCATTACACATAGAAATAGTCTAATGCTACAGTTGGTATCCTTTTTGTTCTTAACATGCTTTAAAATAACTCACTCTTATTGTCTTTCATTCTGCTAGCTATTGGGTTCTCCTTGGTTATGTCTAGACTGCATCCCTCCATTGGCAGAGGGATGCATATTAGTGGGGCTCAACAAACCGTGGTGAAATCCACTCTCCAGCCCCTCACCGTGCATGTGCCAGACCCATACTGTGCATGCGCGCCTCACCAGTGAATGGGGCGACTGGCTGAAATCTACTCGCCACGAGCGAGTAGATAAACAGATTTGTCGAGCCCTGCATATTAGGCAGGTTGACATTGCAAATGAGGCAGGGATTTAAATATCCCGCACCTAATTTGCATAAAAACGGGCACCGCATTTTGCTGACTCAGCACTTTGTCAGCAAAAAGCAGCAGTCTAGAGGGCGATCTGTAAAGAAAGAAAGCCTTTTTCGACAGATCCCTTATGCCTCCTGCAAGGCTTTCTTTCTCGACAGATCCCCCTCTAAACTGCCACTTTTTGCCAAAAAGTGCTGAGTTGGCAAAACGTGGCAGCCATTTTTATGCAAATTAGGCATGGGATCTTTAAATCCCTGCCTCATTTGCAATGTCGACCTGCCTAATCTGCATCCCTCTGCCAATGGAGAGATGCAGTCTAGACATACCCTCTGTGTCCTTTTGCTTCTCTTTTCAGTATTTTGTAATTCCAAGCTTCTAATTCATATTCATTATTATCAACTTCCCATTTTTCCATATACATTTTTAAAAATGTATAACTGCTGTCACAACTCCCCTAAGACAGGTTGTTTTTAAAATCAGAACAGTTTGGGGAATTATGGTGTCACAGGGTGCGGTCACAGAAGTTCCTTTAGGATTGCTCCCAGTGTGCTGATCATGCCACTGCCTTCTTCCTCTCTGGGGCTTACCACCACCCTGTCATGCTGGGCCATATCCTCTTCGCTCCCCAAGACAAGGCAAAAAGTAGGGGTTACTGCCTCTCCCCACAGAGCAATGCAGACACAGAACCACTTTAGCTCTGGGAGGATGCAATTCTTGGGCTCAGAACCCAGGAAATCAAACCTCCAAATGGGACCAAAAACCTCCAAATAAATCCATCTTTCTCTGTGTAAAAATTGTACAAAGGGAAAGCTTTTCAGGTAAGCTCCCTTTTTCAATGAAAGAGAGATAAGCACAGTGGTTGTTCCTGCATGATAATAATTCTTTACACTGGGCCTGATAGTAAACAAAACAGTGGGATTTAAGTGGTTGCAAGTGAAAACAGATAGATCAAAGTAAATTACTAAATTAAAATGAAAAGAAAATGCAAAGCTAGTACTAATTCACTATGGCTGTATCTACATTGGCACCCTTTTCCGGAAAAGGGATGCTAATGAGACACTTCAGAATTGCAAATGCTGCGGTGGATTTAAATATCCCCCGCGGCATTTGCATGAACATGGCTGCCGCTTTTTTCCGGCTCGGGGCTTTGCCGGAGAAAAGCGCCACTCTAGATGGGATCTTGCAGAAAATAAGCCCTTTTCCGAAAGATCCCTTATTCCTACTTGAAAGTAGGAGACTGACAGGGGCTGGAGAAGGTGGGCGCCTTCCTGGTCCAGGGTGGAGATCATGGACCTTATCCAGGTTTGGGGGGGATGCCTCCAATGACCATGATCTCCGCACTAGATGGAGGAATGCGGCTGTCTATGGCAGGATAGCTGCCAGCCTGTCCACCAAAGGCCACATGCGAACCCAAGAGCAGGGTGAGACCCCCAACCCTGGGCCCTGAGCTTCCCCTCTCCCTTCTTCCCCTTGCTTCCCCCTTCCAGCTCCCTCCTCCCAGATTTCCCCCTCCTCTCTCTCACCCTCTCTCTTCCCCTCTCCCACCTCCTTTCCCCAGTCTCCCTAGAGGTTCATCCTCTCCCCCCCAGTTTTGTTCAATAAACCCAGTTTCTATTTTTGAACATACATGTCTTTTATTTGACATCAGGAAGGGGGGCTAGGGAGGGGTAAGAGAAAGGACGTGAGGGAGGAATGGGGCACAAGCCCCTGGTGGGGAGGACCAGGGTGACTGTGAGGGCTCCTCGGGGTGGATGCTCTCCCGCAGGGGCCTCCTGGAACCTGACAGCCCCCCGATGGACTCCCCCGGATGGCAGCCTGCAGGAAGTGCAGCTGGGCTGATGGCAACAACCCCACAAGATGCATCGGCATGCCCAGGGGCAGCTCTGGCTCCATGTGGCCGAGTGCTGTGATGTCCCAAGTGTGGGCACTCAGGGCACTCCAAGACAGGACTGCTTTGCTGTCCCTCATCGAAATAGACAAACAAGCAGGGAACCCTGAGAACTGTCTGTCCGGGGTGGGGGTAGGGGCCCTTTAAGCATGGAGCTCAGTTAGCCTCAGGCAGCAGCCTCACACATAAGTCCTAACCTGATGCCCTGCCGGCACTGGTTCCGGCCAGCCTTAACTTCGGTTCAGGGTCCACTTAGTGTGGATGCATTATTTCAAAATAGCAAAACGCTATTTCAAAATAGTTTTTGTGTATAGATGCATTATTTCGAATTAGCTTAATTCGAATTAAGTTAATTCGAAATAGCGCTGTAGTGTAGAGATTCCCTAAGAAACTTATCGCATGCAGATTCTTACCCTACAGAGCTGTTCTAATTTCAGGCATAATCTTCAAGTCAGAGACAAACTCTTTTTTGCTCTAATTTGGCTCTCCAGCCCTTATTTAAAGTTCTTTGTATCCTTTTGGGGTGTACCAGGCAGTTTCCCCGGCCAATCGAAGACAAAAGGGGCAATGGCTCAGGGATGGAGCTGGGAAAAAAACAAGAAAGCCAATATCCTTGATAGGAGCTACCAGGCTTCTCACCAGGAGTGGGGCCCATTTTTGCTCCAGCACTCCACAGGAATGCAGTCCAGCTGCTCCCAGGATGCTGAGGGCAGTGAAATTGACAAGAAAGCTAGCAGCCAATATAAGTAACATGGTGTCTATAAAGATAAAGTATTTCCCTAACTACACTGATGTAAGCCCTACACCTCTTGTGGAGGTGGAGTACTGATGCCAGTGTCGTAGGGCATTTACATTGGTGGCACAAGGCTATAGTGTAGACATTGACATAATTAGCTGCTTTATCTTGACCTGTGTAGTGTAAAACAGGCCTCAGTTGGAGCTCCACCATGATAATACAAGTTTTTCCCCCCCTACACATTATGGATAGGTGCTTAAGGAGCCAATCATCCTGATATCTACCATGATTTGGTGATCCGTAGCAGACACCAACTAGTATTCAATCTTAAAGCATGAGCCTCTAACTCTTCAGTTAAAAGACCAGCTCCAGTAGCCAAGGACGTAGCAGGTTCATCACACTTATTTGTATCCTACCCACCAATAGAGGAGTACCACACAATTTTAATTGCACATGCATGTTGGATGGCAGCATTTAGGACTACTTGATTTTTTCAGCGTATAGGTATCATGGGTACCTCTACACTAACTCGTTAGTTCGAGCTAGGTAGGGTAATGAGGGCAAGCGGAGTTGCAAATGAAGCCCGGGATTTAAATATCCCGGGCTTCATTTGCATGTTCCCGGGCGCCGCCATTTTTAAATCCCCCTTAGTTCGAACTCCATGCCCACGGCTACACGCGGCAGGGAGTAGGTAGTTTGAATTAAAGATCCTAATTCAAACTACCGTTACTCCTCATTCCACGAGTAGTAACGGTAGTTCAAATTAGGATCTTTAATTCAAACTACCTACTCCGTACCACATGTAGCCGCGGGCACGGAGTTCGGACTAAGGGGGATTTAAAAATGGCAGCGCCTGGGAAGATGCAAAAGAAGCCCGGGATATTTAAATCCCGGGCTTCATTTGCAACTCCGCTTGCCCTCATTACCCTACCTAGTTCGAACTAACGAGCTAGTGTAGACGTACCTGTAGGGATTTCATCACATGCAGAACCAGTACAATAGGCATCCAGTGGGCATTCACCCGTGGAACTCTTAAATCCCAGTCAACCACTAATGTAAAGAGTCATGGCTTTTATATGAAAACTGTGGTATCATTAACATTATTTAGGTTTAGTTACATGGTTGAGTTAAATAGTTTTCTAGTAAGTCAGGAACATTCCATCTATGTCTTCAACTGAGCGTGTGGTGATTTCCTGAAATGTCAAGAACAACAGTGACATGAATTCAGCGGGGGAAAATGATGATTATTTTAATTTTTAACTATAGCCAAAGCTTTAAAGCTTCTTATTTAGCTGCATGACAAATTCTTATAAATACTGTCACTAAGTCATACGGGAGACCGGTTGCTATACAATGCACACAACCAATTATTCTGTTGCTGACAGTCTGGCATGGCAAAACAAAACTCCTTCTCTAGCAAAAAGAGGAACAGATTTTCAGTTTATATCCTGCTCCTTCCACCTGGAAAATCAATATTATAATTCCCATTGGCAGGATCAAATTCTTGATGGCACCATACTGCCAATTAAAGATTAAAAACAATTTAAGACCACTGCTCTCCCAGCAGCAGGACCAGGTATATCAAATGATTGATTTTTTATTTGTATGGCATCATAAAATGGGTAAATTGGCCAAGTGCAGATGAACAAGCTTTTCTTGTAATGCTGAGACCGTGAACAATCCATCTATTTCCACCCCCACCATAATTATGATACCTGGTTCTAATATAGTGTTTCTCTTCATTTTGCAGATGGGGAAACTGAGGCATTTAGCGATTAATTGACTGGGACCAGATGAGCCAGGAAACCACTGGCAGAGCTGAGAATAGAACTCGTGCTTAGAGCCCTGCACAAATTCAAAATTTATATCTGCATTTGCATCCATGAAAATGAACTGTGGGTATTTACATCCATGGATGCGGATACCCATGGATATAAAGCGAATATCCACGGATTTGCAGGGCTCTACTCATTCTTGATAGATGTAATCCCTCAAGGGCACAAAGAAGTCAATGGCCTAATTCAAAACTTGTTCAAACTGATGGGAGTCTTTGTGCTTTAGAGCTACAACTGGATTACATAGCACTGGAAAATATTTCAGGCTGCATGCAGCTTCATACAATTATTCTGAAATTCACCAGACCACTAGGGCCAACATTTTCTAAGGGCCTGACACCCAAATATGAAACCAGATTTTACCAAATAGTTCAGCACCCTGGCTGCTGGGCTCTTTGGAAAGTCTGGCCATAAAAGTCTAGTGGGAGCTGCCTCCTAAGCTACGTCTACACTGGCCCCTTTTCCGGAAGGGGCATGTAAATTTCACTAGTCGTCGTAGGGAAATCCGCGGGGGATTTAAATATCCCCCGCGGCATTTAAATAAAAATGTCCGCCGCTTTTTTCCGGCTTTTAAAAAAGCCGGAAAAGAGCGTCTAGACTGGCCTCGATCCTCCGGAAAAAGTGCCCTTTTCCGGAGGCTCTTATTCCTACTCCAAAGAGGGGAATAGAGCCTCTTTGGAGTAGGAATAAGAGCCTCCGGAAAAGGGCACTTTTTCCGGAGGATCGAGGCCAGTCTAGACGCTCTTTTCCGGCTTTTTTAAAAGCCGGAAAAAAGCGGCGGACATTTTTATTTAAATGCCGCGGGGGATATTTAAATCCCCCGCGGATTTCCCTACTACGACTAGTGAAATTTACATGCCCCTTCCGGAAAAGGGGCCAGTGTAGACGTAGCCCTACTGAGCACTTCTGAAAATCTGCCCCTTATTTGTCTAAATGGGAATCAAGCTGTTTTGAAAATCTGGCTCTAATTTCAGGGCCAAGCATTTGACCATCTGACCCAAGTATACAGCAAGTCAGCAATTTGGAAGCCTGGGGATCCTGAAGGTGGGATGAACAAATTAATCTGGTAGAATGAGCATCTTAGAGCTTATCAGAACTGTAGACACTTTCCAAGTTCTCCATCTCCACCTGCAGCTGTTCTTCGCTTACACACATGTAGTGCTGTATACAGCCATTTAGGAATATGCCAGTTTCAGGCAAGCCAGCCCAAGTTTTGTAAACCCACGATCATTACCTATTATAATATTTTCAATGAGCCATGTCTGTTCTGTGCATTTCCTTTTCCAGCACCAATAAAAGTACCACATTTCTGTTCAAAAGTGCATGCAAACTCAGGGAGTTAATTACCAACTGGCAACGGAACAGAATGCTAATCCGTTATAAAGTGGACTGTTAATTGGTGTTAAACTGCCATTTCCCATATTATCAAACTGACCTGGAGCACAGCAGTGTTGGAAAGCCAGCCTGCCTCTAATTTCTGGCAAATGCAGATTACAAACTTTAGGAAGGAAAAATAAAAGACAAACACACCCCATTAAATTGAGACTATGCTGAAACGCGCCTAGAATAAACCAAAATATGATCCCACTGGTTAAAATGACAGCACTTTTATCTGATGCATATTGTACTGTGTTTTCCATCAATATCTTCTTACAGCAATTAAATGTAATTACAAGCAGGAGGGAAAAATGAAGTAATTAGACTGCCAGAATCTGATACTTTTAGTTACATTGAAGAGCACTTGGCTCTTCAGGGAGTTTTGTGGATTTCACTTGTAGAAATGCCCACAGACTGCAGAACTATTCAACAGGAAGCTGGCTATTAGAATAGGCTCCACAGGACACAGCATATGTTATACTCAATGCTCTGCATTGAAAAAATGAAATGTGAGGTAATTGCTCTAATTTATGCAGTGTGCTTGGCCATATTTTCTGATCATTTTTAAAGTGAGCACACACACACACACACACACACACACACACACACACACACACACACACAAAGGCTACTAAAAAAAGTGTAAGGACCAAAATAAATGTCCTAGAAAAGTGTTTTTAAAAAACAATGGTCCTAGAGTACGTTAGGCTATGTCTACACTGCAGGCTTATTCCTAAACAACTCGTGTTATTTCAAAATAATGGAGTGCACTTTTACACAGCAAGCCTGTTATTTCAAAATAATTTTGAAATACGGGCTTCTTACTCCGACTTCTGTAACCCTCATTTCACAAGGAGTTATGAAAGTCAAAGGAAGAGGGTTCTTCCTTCAACTTCCTGCTGTGTAGAAAGCACCAAAAGCTAAGTTAAGCTACTTCGACTTCAGGTTTGCAATTACTTAGCTGAAGTTGTGTATCTTAACTCAACTTTATCCCTCAGTGTAGACGTACCCTTAGTATCATGAGTTTTTGTGGGCACAATCCACTTCTTCAGATGACAAATATGGAGCAAGGGACCCAGAGTTTAAAATATAAAGCAGAAAAAGGGAGAAGGGGAGGAGAAAGAAAGGAAGAAAAAGGGGGGGGGGGAACCTGCCAATTAAAGTGTCTGTACAAATGAGGCTAATAGAGTAGGCTGCCCATGCCTGATACGTACCTTTTGATGTCTTTGTTCATGCCCTACAAAATAGTATCAAATTTGCATATGAAGGCTAGTTGCACAGATTCTTTCTCTAGTTGACTCCTGAAATTGTTTTGCAAGAGAATAGCCACCTTTAAAACCATTAGTGAGTGCCTGGGCAAGTTAAAATGTTCCCCAACTGGTTTCTATGTGTTAGCATTTCGATTATCTGATTTGTATCCATTAATCCTTTGTCATAGAAACTGACCAGTTTGGCCAATATACACGGCAGAGGGGCATTGCTGGCACTTGATGGCATAGATCACATTAGTGGATGTGCAGTTGTATGAGCCTCTGATGTGGTGGTTTATGTGGTTAGGTCCTGTGATGATGTCGCTTATTTAGATGTGTGGACAGAGTTGGCATTGGAGTTTATTGCAGGGGTGTGGTCCTGGGTGGGTATGTTTGAGGTGTGCTGCATGGTTGCTGGAAATAATTTGTTTCAGGTTAGGGGGTTGTCTGTAGGCAAGGACGGGCTTATCCCCCAAGATCTGTGAGAGTGTGGCTGCAGATTGTTAATGATGCGCTGAGGGGTTTGAGCTGGGGACTGTAGGGCTACGTCTAAACTACATGGCTCCATCGACGGAGCCATGTAGATTTGTTTGTTTGGCAAAGGGAAATGAAGCCCCCATTTAAATAATCGCGGCTTCATTTAAATTTACATGGCTGCCGTGCTGAGCTGACAAACAGCTGATCAGCTGTTTGTCGGCTCAGCGTGCTAGTCTGGACGCTCCCCTGCCGACATGAAAGCCCTTTATCGACCTCCCCGGTAAACCTCATCCTACGGGGCATAATGGGGAGGTCGATAAAGGGCTTTCAGGTCAGTGTGGGAGCGTCCAGACTAGCGCGCTGAGCCGACAAACAGCTGATCAGCTGTTTGTCGGCTCAGCACGGCAGCCATGTAAATTTAAATGAAGCCGCGATTATTTAAATCGCAGCTTCATTTCCCTTTGCATACAACCCTCATCTACATGGTTCCATCGATGGAGCAATGTAGTTTAGACACAGCCATGGTGATGACTAGTGGTGTTCTGTTAGTTTGTTTGTTGGGCCTATTTTGAAGAAGCTGATGCCTGGGTACTTGTCTGGCTCTGACAATCTGTTTTTTTCCACTTTCCCGGATGGGTAATCCTACAGACAGAGACAAATACCCACAAAATCTCTATCGGACATTCTTAAAAGTTAAATACCCACCAGCTCCAGCTCCCACCCTATTCAGATGGTAAACTGGGCTCTGAAACCTCCTTTCTCTTCTGGCCTTCCCATAAGAGGCCCAGCACATTTTGGGGGTTGGAGAAATAAATAATCCCAATTTGGATCATGGTGCATTGCCATAACATAAACAAGAAAAGCAATATGAGTAATTGAAAACTGGCACAAGCAGAAGCATTACTTGGGGTTGCAGCACAGGGATGGATGTCAAGGCTTCTAGTTCTAACCTTGTCTCTACCACTGATATGCTGTGTGGCTTTGAGTAAATCAATTATCTGTCTGCCCTCGTAAAATGGGGACAATCCTCAGATGCTTCCAAGAGGAAAGGAACAGGAAAACAGACTGAAAATTACTGAGGGCTGGAAATCATGTCTTCTTACATCTCTGCTCATTATAGAGTTTTTTATAGTGCCCCTTGGGATGGTTTCTAAGCACATCTCCTAAGTGTCTACAACAATTATGCACTTCATAGCCTTTACTGTAGATTAAAAAGAAAACAATCTCCCTTGGAAAGCCAGTAAACACAAAGCAAATATAACCAACCCTATAGATCATATTTTCAAACACTTTCTTTACGTTTGCACCTGCAGTTGATTGCACCTGAAAGTTAGAGGCCAGAGTGAAGTGGCTCTGACAATCTGAGTTGAAATCCTGGCCCTGCATCTTTAATTTGTTTATTTCTAAGCAGGAAGGCAGAGATCGAATTTCAGTTTAGCCTTCTGTGAGATTTCAATTCTAGTCAAAAGTATCTTTTCCCCAGGCACCTTTCAATTGTAGAAAGATTGCTCTAGCTCATTTATGTTCTATTCTTCTTTGGATACTTCTGTCTTTTGCTTTGTATGCCAAAAGTGCAAACTCCATCATCTGATTTAAATGAAAGCATCTGTAGGGACTTGGTTTTTCTTTTTAACAGAGGATCTTCTAATTTAAGTAGGTTGCCATTACCAGAGGCATTCCAATGGTCCGGGAAGCCCGCACACCACACCTTCCTCTATCACCAGTGCATCTATCAGTGGGTCTCCAGTATTCCTCTTCTTCTTTCTTTCCTGTTATTCTGCATTGGAAGGCCTAAGAGGATTACCTGCAGCACTACTATCTTTATTTATTTTCCCAAATCAATAGAGCTATTGATAGCCATACTGACTCTTTCATAGTTGGAATCATTTATTTCACATAGATTATCATCATGGGGAAACCTTAATATATTTTAGGTCACTGCAATATGACTGACTCACATTCTAGATGACAGTAAACCATTTTTCTGGGTACCAGCTCTGTTTGGATATTACAGCTATTGTAGTGCAAAAATGCCTACAGGCACAGAGGTGGAATATTTTTGCCAGCATACTCCATTACATTTAGATTTCCTGGAATCCACCAGATGGCACCGGCACAGTATTGTTAGTTATGTCGATCTAATTGCATGGCAAACAGCTTTTTGAGAATTGCTTACTGTCTGCTGTGATGCAGTTCTTACTTGTTTTTTCATAAAGTGGTAGCATTGCTATAGTAAAAGGTCAGTCTCCCAGGACCAACAAGAAAGCCCATCATCTTTGCTTTGTTTTCCCAAGATAAAAGTCCTGCATAAGGCCTATCATCCAGCAGTCTATGGACTTCTTTCAGAAGTCTCTGAATAGGGCCTGACCTCAGCCTGGCCTTTCTTTGAGCAGTCTCTAGAAAGGTCCTGGCCCAGGTTTTAGCTCCAGCACCAGGCAGATCATCTTTCACGGAACTAGCACAAGTGCTCTACTTTTTCTCCAAGTCAGCCATTATAGAGATGGGCTTTCTCCCTGTTTAACCCCCGCCTCCAGGCTTAATAGCTCTCTCAGCTGTAGCTCAGTGCTGATGGAGCCCGCAGGCTGCCATTAATCCCTCTGGATCAGAATAGGGTCTGTACCTCTTCCTACTTCTTTTATGTCCTCTCACAATCAGGATATAGTGTTGATGACCAGGTTGAGAGAGTCACTTGAACATTTCTCTTGTGCTCATCTTGCTTACCACTTTCAAGTGCCACATTCTCTCACCTCTTCTCTTGTTCCTTTACTGTTGTTCCATTCATTGTTTCCACTTGTAAATTCTCCAAGGCTACATCTACACTGCAGGCTTCTCGCGCAAGAACTGTTTTGTGCAAGAGTTCTCGTGCAAAGGTTCTTACACAAGAGTGTGTCCACACTGCCATGTGCTTTTGCACAACAGATGTGCTTTTGCGCAAGAGCGTCCATAGCAGTGTGGATGCTCTCTTGAGCAAGAAAGCTCTGATGGCCATTGTAGCCATAGGGGTTTCTTGCGCAAGAAATCCATGTTGCCTGTCCACACTGCCTTCTTGCGCAAGAGCTCTTGTGCAAAAAGGCTTATTCCTCATGGGGAGAGGAATAACTCTTCCACAAGAAACCCTCTTTTCTGACACTGAGCTATAAATTTACTTGCACAAGAACGCACATGCTGTGTAGACGCTCCGCAAATTTTTGCGCAAGAACTGTAGTTCTTGCGCAAAAAGCCTACAGTGTAGACATAGCCCAAAAATTCCTTCCTTTGCATTTCATCTGATTGTGCAGCCTTATTTTCTGCCGCTGACTTAATTTTTCACACTCGCCCTTGCATACCTTCCTTCAGAAAAGAAAACAGCTGGAGCATGACACAAATGTAGCTCTTTTTCCCCTTTGTTCAAGAAAATGAGCACTGCAAAATTTCCACCTGAGAGAGAGAACAATCACTTGATAAATTGGAAAATGCTTGACAAGCATGCGATGTAAAAGGCAGCTGGGAAAGTGCTGTCAAAACACGTGATCTGCCCACTATAAGCACTTTGTGCTTCAGTTACTTATATTTTGGTTTTAATCTCATTTTGTTCATATAAACTGATATGCTTCAGGCTGGATCTAGGTACTGCAATGGTAAAAATATACTGTAAATATGACTATGGACTATCACTTGTGAGAATAGCAACAAACTTAATTAGCAGAGTACTTACAAATTATTTTGCGATATACGACAGCCCTCAAAACACAAAATGCATAATAGGATAAAACATGACAATTTTCCAGGTCTGCCTAAACATAGATAAGCATGTAAGAGGGATGTCTCTCAAAATAAACTGTCCACTCAATACTGCAGCAGTATTTTGTCATTCCTCATCCATGATCAAGTACAACGCCAGAGAATTCGGCACCGTGCCAGCCATCTAAACGAGATAAGAGTTTTTTTTCATTTTCCCTGTAAACACAAATGGTTTAATTTCGTGATTTGATTTGGTGATCAGAATAACCAGCCTTACAATCTCTCTGTCATTGTCTCATTTTTTGAATAGTTTTTTATATTCAATACAATTTCTTGAGTGTTGATACCTGTAGATTGCCAACTAGTGCATGCAAGCCAATGGGTAGAAATAGGTCTGCACATTCACATAAGATTGCTTGGTATATGTCAGGCCACGCGCAAAGCTAGTAAATGAAGCTCTAACAGAGAAGTTAACTGGTCATCACTGCCCATCTGAGACACACATTTGCACATTTCATAATACAAATGTGCAAATATATGCAATCGGGGGTGCATTCCAGCATAGGTGCACAAGGAGGCGAGGAAGATAGTATGCAAGAAATACAGTACCTCTCCCTGATCCACGCTCCTGCACAGGAGCTGGCCAAAATCCTGGTGGAGAACACCATCTTTGCTTCCCACTAATGCTCGCTCGTGCCTCCTAGCATTCATGTGGTGATAGCTGTTTGAAAGGGGCCATGAGTAGTTGTGTCCTCGATCCTCTCTACATAAAGCTGGCTGAACATGCTGTGCTCTGTGCAAATGTGGTAAAGCTACAGTCTCATATGTGCACCCTTTACTCCCAGAAGCCAGAATTTCTAATGGGGACTCCAGGTGCCAGGCAATGTCTCTGTAACTCCTCCAGCAAGGTCATGGTTGCCTTGCCCAAAGACAACTGCTAATCAGAATGGAAGGAGGGGAAAGATGAGTAAACAACTGAGAATGAAAGAGGATACATGGATGGAAACCTTGAGACTAAACGCCAGCATTTTCCAGGCAGGCTAGGAAATTCTCAAATCTCCGTCACTGAGATGTTTCCATTTTACTTGTCAGGTATGGCAGCGGTGGAAAGTCAGGAGCTAGGGCAGGGTTTAAGCTGTCTGGGAGACCTTAACTATTCTCATCTAATTCCACGATTACAGGAATGGTGGCACTAGAAAAACCATGGTAATGTTGCTAAATATCCACAGATTTGCTCAACTGGATTTAACATTAGACACCCTTTAACTTAATACTTTTTCTAATTCTGAGTTTATAATATTTGTGTAACAGACACTTTACAGGAAAGTTTTTCATTTGTGTTCCAATTATTCTTTTCCATTTCACACCAGAGAGTCAGCTTTTTCTTTTTTCTTTTTGTATTCCGTATATCATTGTCTCACTGCCAGAAGCCCAAGTAGGTGCAGTGAACCATTCTGCTGTGTAGAAAGGTATCCTCATGGCATGGCAGTAAAATTAGTTTAGCATTTATTATCAATCACGTTTCACAGACAAGTTGTAAGATCTTGTGTGCTATTTAATGGAAATGAAGTATGATTCAAAATACATAAAGGGAAGTGGCTCTCACATCTCGATATTGCCCTTTTAGAGTGTGAATAATCCATAAAAAATCATGTTGAACAGAGCTTTTAATTCATATTTGATCACTTTAATATTGACATTAGAATGAACTGCTTTCATTGAGACCCCTCATAGAGGAAGGTGCTAGTCCGTTGTGAGGAAGGGTATCATAATCTGGCCTTTTTGTGTTTTGGGACAAGTGGGAGTCATTGCAAGCTGCATCTCAGACATTTGTAAAAGATCATTTTGAAAGAAAAAATAATCTGGGAAGCACTTTAAAATGTAATACTGTAAGATTTCTTCTTTTTTCCAAACCTGCCCCTCAAAGATCTGCACTTCTCCTTTAATGAGGGGTTTGAAAGACCGTTCTGTTCCACTGAGAAATGGCATATTTAGGCAAAGCGTATATTTTAGCATATGCCTATGAGAAAAATCGTTCCCCAGCAATGGTTGAATATTCTTCTTAACAAGCATTTGTTTCTAATAATCAGCCTGGAAAATGTCTGTTCAGAGCTGGGAGGAGGAGAAACTTGGGTCACTATATTTTTATTTTTTCCTTTGACTAGTGATTGAATATAGTTTTTTTGCCAATTTAAAAATAAAGATTTGGATAGGTTTTTTTGTTTGCCTGTGCATGTATACATGTTAGAATCCTTATGTTCTGAGAGCCCATATAGAATCAGAGAATACTAGAACTGGATGGAACAACAAGAGGTTTCCAAGCCCAGTCCCCTCTACTCATGGCAGGACCAAGCACTATCTAGATTCTCACTGACAGGTGTTTGTCCAACCTGCTCTTACAAATTTCCAATGATGGAGATTCCACAATTTCCTTAGGCAATTTATTCCAATGGTATTTATTCCAGTTCTGGGGCCCCCATTACTGAAAGGATGTGGATGCATTGGAGAAGGCCCAGTGGAGGACAACAAAAATTATTAGGGGGCTGGAACACATGACTTCTGAGAAGAGACAGAAGATATGTCTACACTTGCCCCCTAGTTCGGACTAGGGAGGCAAATGAAGCATACCGAAGTTGCTAATGAAGCGTGGGATTTAAATATCCTGCACTTGATTAGCATATTCGCGGCCAGTCGCCATTTTAAAATGCCAGTCACTTGATTTAACATGCCGTGTGCAGACACAGTAGTCTGATCCAAAACCCTTCCCTTGAATTAACTGTTACTCAGGAGTTACAGTTAATTTGAGAGAAGGGTTTTGGATCGGACTACCGCGTCTACACGCGACAAGTTAAATTGGGCGACCGGCATTTTAAAATGGCGACCGGCCACAAATATGCTAATCAAGCACGGGATATTTAAATCCCGCACTTCATTAGCAACTTCAGTATGCTTCATTTGCCTCCCTAGTCCAAACTAGTGTAGACATACCCGGAGGGATTTGGGCTTATTTAGACTAAAGAAGAGACAAGTGAGGGGGGATTTGATATCAGCCTTCAACTACCTGAAGAGGGATTACAAAGAGGATGGAGAGAGGCTGTTCTCAGTAGTGACAAGTGGAAGAACGAGGAGCAATGGTCTCATGTTGCAGTGGGGGTGTTCTAGGTTGGATATTAGGAAAAACTATTTCACTTGGGAGGTGGTGAAGCACTGGAATGAGTTACCTAGGGAGGTGGTAGAATCTCCATCCCTAGAGATTTTTTAAGTCCTGTCTTAACAAAGCCCTGGCTCGGATCTTTTCGTTGCAATTGATCTTGCTTTGAGCGGGGGGTTGGACACAATGACTTCCTAAGGTCTCTTCCAGCCCTAAGATTCCATGATTCCATATATACCAAACATTCCTGAGCTAAGTGCACAATTCTCTTTTTTCCATCCATGTAAAATGCTGCATAACAGTTGTCAACTAATGTGTATAGCTCACCTCTGGCTTCCTTAGAAGACAATTGCTAAACCCATATTAGCTGCCATAGGGAGAGGCTACTCTCCACAGCTTTTAAAGTTCTGATTCACTGGCAATATTACATTACACAAAGGGAACCCCTGTGAAGCAGATCAGCTAGTCAAGGATGGGAGTTATTATGGTTACTTATTTGTGACTATTCTACTTGATTTCCCATTATTTTAATGTTCTGGCTTTTCTTTGATATATATTGATTTAAATGATGTATTTCCTAAATGTTTTGAGAATCTGAGAGAGTATCTGAATTTTAAACTATTCCCTCCAACCTCAGTCCTTTTTATTGTTATATTGAACCGGGTTCTAAAAACCATACTTCACATGAGTAAGTCCTCGCTCATATAGGGCTAGATTGTTCCAGTCCTTACTCAGATGCACAGTAGGTATCCAGAGCTTCAGAGGGTAGCCAAGTTAGTCTGTTACAGAAAAAACAACAAACGGTCTGGTAGCACTTTATAGACTAACAAAACATGTAGCTGGCATCATAAGCTTTCGTGGGCACAGCCCACTTCTTCAGATGACCGGAGTTACTCCTTACTCTATTGCTCAGATTGTGAGTCTGGCTGTAGGGGGGGAGAGTGCAGGTCTATTTGCTCAACATGCTCTCCTGTGAGCAAATGGGCTTGAAAGAGGCAAAGAAAGGGAAGTTCTGTAGCTCTGCATGATTGTTCCCTCGAAAGTCTAATATTTTCTATCCATGTGTAGAATAACATTTTATGTGCACTAAAGCATCAACAAATGGCACCACCAGTAGAAACTAAAAACCTAGCTGTGGATGCTCTGTTAAACAGCTGGGAAGCATTGGGATCACCCATTCGCAGCTGCACAAGTGCACAGCTTACAGGGTACACTGCTCTGCACCCATGTCCAACTCCCACATGCTAAATAGAATAGCTGTGCACTTATTCCCTTAGGGCAAAGAGAGAGGGTGTGGGACTCTGGGTCCCAATTCATTGTTGTGCCACCTCTTGTGACAGTGAAGCTTTGTGCTACCCCTTTACTCAGGGCAGGTTAGAAAGAGCCCCCCCCCCCCCCATGGGTTTTTTCCACATAGTAATTTCCTACTTAACACTCTCTGCTCTTCGAATGTTCACACTAGGAAATTGCTTTTGCATTAAACTGTATATCTCCAAGGAAGCAAAATTATTTATCACATTTCCTAAAATGAAGGTTTATTTTATGCTCAAATACGTGTTGATAAAAATGGAGCAATATAACAACATGCACAAAGCTACCCTCTCCCCAGATCAAAGGGAAATTTCTTATCTTTGGCACCTGCTGGCAATTAATCCTATGCCTGCCTGAACTTACAATTAGCATGCTACTGTAATGTTACTCAATTATACAATTCCAAGGTCCATTCCCAGCACTGTTTTCTCTTGGCAGTTCTGCTTTGTGCTGATCATTTGAGTACTATAAAAGTCACTAGGCACTTGTTCCAATGAACATGAACTGAAGCAATGTCTGACTTAACCCTTGGCAGCCTCCGGTGGTAATCTAGCAAACACTAGCCTGCATGATAAATGCAAGATGCCTTAGGTTATGAGGTTGAGATATCTGATGAGGGAGAGGAAGATGTGACACTTCCCAGCTGGGTTCATAAGAGACATTGGCAGATCCTGGAGGGAGCTGGCTCTGGGCTCACCAGAAGGGGCGGAGCCTCAGTTGGAAGGGGTGGAGCTGGGAGCTAGTCTTCTCCAGCCAGCCCTTCAGCACTGCTGTGCAGCGTAGGATATCATGATAATTTAAAGGTTGCAGGGCTCCAGCCACCACTGCCAAGGTATGAGTGGTGGTGGCCAGAAGCCCCAGGCTCTTTTAAGTCACCGCACCCTGTGGCAGCTGCCCACTTTGCCCCCTCACCTTTGGCAGGCCTGCTTCCCTGTCCTCCCCACAGCTGTGAGGCACCTTGCTACCATCTGCCCTTAGAGTGAAGGCGTCTTGGCTGTGCCTGCGGTGGGTTAGCTCCCAATTGGCCGTGGGCAATACCAGCATTCCCCTTTAGGTGAATGTCACTCTGCAGGTTAGTGACTGGCACAGACCAATCTCTGAGTCACCCACGCCCTGGTGTGAATTAAGCTAACTCAAATTAAGACCCATTTATTTCTGAATAAGATCCACACAGAGCTTTAATGTGGTTTAACTATCTGACTTCAGATCTTCACCATTAGTTGTTTTGGATTAATCTTCCTGGAGGTCATCATGCAGACAAGCCCCAAAACATGTAAGTAGTTTACTTGAGCAACTCCATTATTAATTTTATATACACCCTTGGAGACTTTTTCTTAGCAGCTTAATTATCAGTAAGAACATTAAACCACACATTTCAAGAAGCCTCGTTTCTGATTGTTCTCTGCTAACAGCTTAATGTACCTCTTAATTTCCTCTAGTAACCTTAGTTGTTGGCTTATTAATTAACACAACAAAGAGTAGATTCATATTTGCATGAACAATTCCATGGTCAAGCAACTCACTAGACACAAGATGTAGGCTTTCCAATGCTCTTAGCTGCAGTATGGACAAAAGTATAAAGCATCTCTAATTCCTTATAGAATAAATACACTTTCTATATTCTAGGCTTCTGAAAATACAGATGTTTCTGACATCTGTGTTCAATCCAGACCTATTCTTCCATTAGTATGACTGTTATGTTTTTTTAAGGGGTGGGGTTGGGGGGGAGTTGTATGACATAGATCAGGGAAATAGACTTTAAATGTTTACAATAACAGCACCAAACTGGCATAATTATAATGTACTAAGCGTCTCACAGATTGCAGGAACATTTGGCCTACTGTAGAGTAACAATATATCCCCTATAACACCATTGTCACAATGAATTTCTTATCAGTCTTTTCTCAAGGCAAGTTTCTTTTGTGTATTCTCAATTATGCTTCATTTGTTTTTATCACAAAATTTAATTTGAAGCAGTTGCTTTGCAGATGGGTTTAAAGCAATTTAGATGATCCAGGCAAGAGGAGACAAAACGATTACTGGTATTGTATATAAAATTAAAACCCATTATAGTGTAGAGAGAGGAAATGAGCATGTTGGGAAAAGTTCAGGTATATGGGGAGTAGCAGTGTGTGTGCACACATTTAGTCCCTGACTAGTAGCAGTTATCCCCATGTCAATGGGAGAGATTTCTGTTTGAATCGTCCTGACAAGCCCGAGAGGTATTTCAAGTGGAGGTAATTGTCCCATGGCCTTAGAAGCCATTTATGTTGATGTGATCTCTTTGTGGTTGTCTCAAGTCATTGCAGTTGCCTCTGACTGTGAGAAAGTGACATTTAGCATCTGCAGCACCAGATTTGGTTGGAAAGAGAAGATCTCAAATTTTGCAATCTCGATAAAAACATCCAAACTTTTTCTTAAAGTTACAAAATGCAAAGAATTCTGTATTGGGTTGGAGGGAGCAGACAGGCCTGACAAAAGGGTTTGCGGGCACAAGGCAGGATGCTGGGAGCGGGGCCCTGGTCCCAGCAGGTGGATGGTGACTACTCAGCAGTGCGGGGCCCCGAAAGTGCGGGGCCCAAGGCATTTTGCCTTGCCCTAAGGCTGGGCCTGGGAGCGGATTTCATTGTATTGTTTGCAGAGTGAGGATTGTCTCTCAAGCAGACTGCATTGGGCTAAGTAATCGTTAGGAAAGAGAAGAGTGCCAGGAATGGAAAAGGATATCAGTGAGAAACAGTATGAGTCTGAGGGATAAGGCACAGGTCTGGAACACATGTGACTTTGCTTCTATTCCCACTTCTACTCACCTACTGCGTGACCTTAGACAAGTCACTTCATTTCTCAATGCTTCTGTTTCCTTTTCCATCCTTTCTCCGTCTTCTCTGTTTAGAGAGCAACCTTTTATGGACAGGGACTATCTCTATACGTTTGTACAATGCACAGCACTATGGGGAGCCGTTTCATGTGGGACCCCTAGACACTACCTTACTACATATTATAAGATAGATTTAGCCTCACATCTGGAGCAGCTTCCATAGCCCTTGTGCCCTCTCCAGGTTGACCTAGGAGGTGAATTGGATGATCCTGCATTTGTCCATTCTTTTAATCTCTAAGCACTGGGATACACCCAGCAATCCCCTAATACTGTCAGAAGCACTGACCACTTACTCAGTGCTTCTTAGGATGTAAAGTATCCAGAAAGGATCCAGATGTAAACAACAAAGATGATTAAAGGGATGGAGTGTAAGACACATGAGCAAAGGCTGAAGGGACTGGGTAGGTTTAGTTTGGAAAAGAAGGGTATGTCTACACTACAACGTTAATTCGAACTAACTTAGCTCGAATTAGTTAATTCGAACTAAGCTAATTCGAACTAACGGATCCAGACTAAAAAACTAGTTCGAATTAGTGTTTTGCTAATTCAAACTAGCATGTCCACATTAAGTGGACCCTGAAGTGGGGTTAAGGATGGCCAGAAGCAGTGCCGGCAGGGCATCAGAGGAGGACTTAGAGCGTTGAGATGCTGCCTCAGGCTAGCCGAGGGCTGTGCTTAAAGGGACACGACCCCCACCCCGGACAGACAGTTCTCAGGGGTGCCCCACTTGCAAAGCAGTCCTGGCTTGGAGTGCCCAGACTACCCACACTGGGCACATCACACCACCCAGCCATCAGCCCGGCTGCACTTGCCGCAGGCTGCCATCTGGGGAGAGGGGGCAATTGGGGGGCTGCAGGAGAGCTTCTACCCCCAGAAGCCCGCAGAGCCAGCCTAGTCCTCCCCATCGGGGGCTCGTGCCCCATTCCTCCCTCACCTCCTTCCACTTACCCTTCCCTAGCCCCTCTTCTTGATGTACAAAATAAAGATAACGTGTCTTCCAAAATGGAATGTCTTCATTGAACAAAACTGGGGGAGACTGGGAAAAGGAGGTGGGAGAGGGGAAGAGAGAGGCTGGGAGAGGGGAGGGCAACTAAAATGATCAGGGGTTGGGAACAGGTCCCATATGAAGAGAGGCTAAAGATACTGGGACTTTTCAGCTTAGAAAAGAGGAGACGGAGGGGGGACAGGATAGAGGTCTCTAAAAGCAGGAGTTGGGTGGAGAGGATGCACACAGAAAAGTTTTTCATTTGTTCCCATAAAGAAGGACTAGAGGACACCAAAGAAAAGGAATGGGTAGCAGGCTTCAAACTAGTAAGAGAAAGTTGTTCTTCACAAAGCAAAGAGTCAACCTGTGGAACTCCTTGCTGCAGGAGGCTGTGAAGGCTACAACTAGAACAGAGTTTAAAGGGAAGTGAGATCAAGTCATGGAGGTTGGGTCCATGGAGTGGTATTAGCCAGGGGGTAGGAGTGGTGTCCCTGCCCAAGGTTTGTGGAAGGCTGGAGAGGGATGGCACGAGACAAATGGCTTGGTCACTGTCTTCGGTCCATCCCCTCCAGGGTCCCTAGGGTTGGCCACTGTCGGCAGACAGGCTACCGGGCTAGATGGACCTTTGGTCTGACCCAGGACGGCCATTGTAAGCTCAGGGCTCAGAGTTGGGGGTCTCACTGGACCCCCTTGATTCTCTTGCACACCTGCTCTTGGGTGGCCAGGCTGGCAGCTCTCCTGCCCTAGCCGGCCACTTTCCTGTGCCTAGTGCGGAGATCGTGGACGAGGTCCACGATGTCTGCACTAGCCCAGGCGGGTGCCCGCCTCTTGCGGTCCCGGGCAAGCTCCCGGGAGCCGCCAGCCTGGTCCCGGGAAGAGGGGGAGGGCTGGGGGGCATCGGGTGGGTGGCTCGATCCGTGCCAGGTCTGCTGGCTGGGTGCTGGCAGGCTTGCAGCTGGCACGGGCACCGTAGCCAGCCCGTGCCCCTTTAAGGGGTCCGGGGCTGGGAGGAGGGAAGACGAGTTTCCCTGGTGTTGGCCAGAGTGGCCACCAGGGAAAGCTGGGGAGGGCTAGCCTCGCACTAGTTCGAATTAAGGGGCTACACACCCCTTAATTCGAACTAGCTAGTTCGAACTAGGCTTAATCCTCGTAAAATGAGGTTTTCCTAGTTCGAGCTAAGCGCTCCGCTAGTTCGAATTAAATTCGAACTAACGGAGCGCTAGTGTAGCGCCTATCAAAGTTAATTCGAACTAACGTCCGTTAGTTCAAACTAACTTTGTAGTGTAGACATACCCGAAGAGATTAAGGGGCTGGGGAAACAGCATGATAGTAGTCTTCAGATACTTGAAAGGCTGCCATAAAAAAGATGGAGAAAAGCTGTTCTCTCTTGCCACAGAGAGCAGGACAAGAAGCAATGGGTTCAAACTAGACCAACATCTCCAGAGCAAGTCTTATGCATAGAGTGATTACTGCCCAGGGGAGTTTTTTTTTAAACAAACAGTTAATATAGTTGCCCTAATATTGCATAGCATTCAATATCTTAAATCTACTTGTAAAACTCCTCTAATTATAATGAATCTAATCTGTTCATACTGTCCATTGTGAATATCTTCCATTCCCCACACCAACTCACCCTCCCTAATTCAAACAATTAAAAAATGGATGGAATCAAATTGCTGAGCCAAGAGCTTTCTAAATAATCCTCGTTCTTTTAACAGTTCGAGACAATCTTTCATGCATAAGAATATCCAGGGTTACTAAAGAATATTCCAGCACCGTCATGCAGCAGATGATGTTGGTGGAAAATAAATATTACAAAAATAAAGGTTTTTAATCACCTTTTAACTTTGTGCAGAAAAGTATCAAAGTTTTATTGAGTCATGAAATGAGTTGTATTGTAATATTCAGAACCTCTTAGCCCTTATTGCTTGAGTAATCATAAAACTGAAGGAAGAAGGATTGACTTCTCCAGGAGACTCCAAAGTTTCTTTTGGAGGGGGAGCAGAGGGAGTGGAGAGGGAAGCTGGTATTTCGGTTTGATCCAGATTAATCTCAAAGGAATGTGCCACATCTTTCCTAGCAAACAAATTGTTGGTTTTCTTAAATAAGACTCATCACACTCACCCAAATGTTTTGGAGCTTCAGTGGTGGATACAAAATGGTGTGATACTATCCTCCTGTGTTCTGTCACGTCCTCACAACAATTGTGTCACAGGAAGAAAGATGGGCCAATATAGGAAATACTGGGCTGGTCATTTATAACAAGAACAGTTGTAACAAATGAAACTGAGTTATAGCCATGAAATAATGGTTTCCGGTGTATGAATTTCCCTTTAGAGCTAATAGAGGACAAGAATTAAGGGGGGATTTTTTGTGGATAAAATATACCCAATTCACATGTTTCTAAATACAAGACTGGGGAAGGTTGCCAAATGAGCAACAAGTCTTGTGGCAGTATCTACAGGCTAGTGGGCAAGCTGAGTCTGTGATAGTTTACCTCTCTCATGTGAATTCTTAATTAAGGAATAGTTTGCTATGGCTAAGCATTCATAAAGAGGGAAATTTTGTTTTCAAAAACTGCAGACATTTAGATTCATAGAATCATAAAATACTAGAACTGGAAAGAACCTCAACCAATCATCAAGTCCTTTCCCCTGTCCTCATGGTAGGATCAAGCCGGATGTTACTCATATGTCTATGTTTAAACACCTTATTAAGTGACCTGATTTTAAAAAATGCAGAGAACCCAGCAGCTCCCTTGTGGGTTCTGAAGCCTTATTTTAGACATCCATCTTTTGAAATTTTGAGCGTAAGAGATAACTCCAGGTCCCATGTAATTAATTCCAGGCTACCTAAGTTGGTAATGCATAAGTATTATTTTCCATATATTAAATTGCAAAGACAGAGTTCAGAATGGAACTGATATTAAGTGAGGCAGTCACAGGAAATGATCAATTAATAGTCCTTGACATTTAATATGTTAACCTACTGCAGCTAACTTTGCATAAGATAACTAAGAGAACCTACCGCAGCTAACTTTGCATAAGATAACTAAGAGAACCAATCATAAATCAAAGATTTATGTAATTCAGTGGCATGGGGTTTGCTTTATTATCCTCTTGAGATAGTGTGCATTTTGTGATACATTAGATAAACATACATACAATACATGCAATTACTTCAATATAAACCCACTATCTTATTTATGACCAAATGCAAGGGCTTAACATACTATAGAACATAAAGTGAAGTTAATCATTATAAGCCCATGAGACAGCTTACAACAAGAAGATATCAAGGTTTGCCACCACCCTGCCAAGTTAGCAAGATGCATGGTTCTTTCTAAGGGATATCCAGCAACAAAGCAAAGGCTGGATTTGGAGCTACTTATTGTTCCTACACTAATAATTATAGCAAGAACGCATTGCTCTGCTGCTTAGTGTGAGGTTTGCACTGAGAGATGTCTTCCGTTAAGTCCCCACCCCGAAGGCCAAAAGAGGAGGAGTCCCTGAGAAGTGGTGAAGTGCAGGAAGGAAGCAGCTTGTTGGAATTTGCCCAGAAAGTTTTCACCCAGTTTCATAAAGCTCCAGTGGGACAATAGATGGGCCTGCAGGACCAACACAGCCCCTCCTCTTCCGGTCCCCCCATCCTTAGCATACCCAGGAATACCTGTACTGAGGTTCTTGTGGTAGAGTGGCATACTTGGAGAGACAGGTGTTGTGCTCCTAGAGTGTGTCCTCTGGGGTGGGAGGTTATGATAATGGAACCAAAAATTCACACTAATTGTGAACTCAGCTGTGAAAAGTATGTGAAAATCCACAGGATGTTGGTAGTATAGGAAGACACTTGCCTTTTGTGAGTATCTCCTGTCAGCTGGGTATAATCATGCACTCTCCTATTTCTGTTCCTGGTACTCTCTGCTGGTGATTGCATCAATCAGGCAGTTCTGTGGGGTCTCAACTCTCGGGCTAGTTACAGAAAGTCTAAACTTGTTCTCTTTTGGGGGCTTTCGGACTCCACCAGCAGCTGGACCCAGGCCCGATCAGTACTCCCAGTCCAAACTCAGGGACCCTAAATGTGGCAGCCACATGCTGCTTTCTTTACTAGTGACTATTGCTGCATTCCCTGCTCCCACCACTGTCCCCTCTCCCCCATCTTCTTGGGTTCTCCATCTGTTCCTTTTTGGAGCAGGAGTTCCCCCAGGCTTCTTTGCCTGAAGAGTTTCTCAGCCTGTATTCTGATTTCACAGGGTCTTCTTTCAGGCTTCTTCGCCAGGAGAGCTTGTAACAGTCCCTACCCCCTTTTAGGCAGAGTTCTTTTTCCCAGGCCTCTGTATATGAAAAACTTTACCATCCTATCTCTTGTTAAGCAGGATTTCTCGCAGTCTCTTCACCTGTGGAATCTCACAGCGTTTCACTCCTCCTTCACCTTTCTAGTCCCAGCCAGCAGTTGCCTTACTCTGTAGTGCTTTTTCACTGAGCCTGCTGAGCTCTGATTGGCTACTTCCCTGCAGATTTACTAGGCAGGCCTGGAGGACACACCCTCACTGCATCTTTTCCTGAGATGGTATGTAACAGGACCACCGGGCCTCCAGCTGAGTACACCTCGTCACAAGAACCTTATCAACAAAAGTTGATGGGAAAAGTGATGAAGGGGAGACAGAACGACTGAATTAGTCCAAACCATAAGAAACATATTTCAAGAACTATATTAAAATATTTCTTGGCAAACAAGAAAATCCAAGTCCAGAAAAGAATGAACCAAACTTTGTGTGTTGAATCTGAGGCCTATTTGACAGACAAAGTAATGGCGGGATGGACTAGTCCTCCCTTTTGGTGTCCTTAAAAAAATGACATTAAGGAAGAAAAATTGGCTATTGAGGTGAGCTTCCCTATCATGTCTGCTGCCTCCACCATCATCTCAGACTCCAGACTTTCAGCTGAATGCAGAGAGATGGTCCTCACCAGAGAGAATGACCCATATAACATCATCACCTTGACTAGCTCTAGCTGAATTCCAAATACCTTCTGAGATGAGACAGGATTGTACTTCAACAATAGCCTCATCACCTCAACTACCTTCTTTTCTTCAAGAATAAGAACAGTTATCACTATCTTTGATACCATCTACGACTCTGTCAAACAAGATTTTTTTTCCTTCTGAAAACTTTCTCCAGCAAAAGAAAAGAGGTAACAAGAGAACAAGAGATGTACTTAAAACAAAAGCCTTATTCGGTGCATGTGAAAAAAGCTTCAATGTTTCCTGCCTCTCTTCTGCACTTTGATAAAGGATTAAAAGGAGTTTTTAATGGTGTGTTTCCCATGGTACTGAGGCTCAGGTCTCTGAACACTAAACCCCAGGGCTTGTTTAAAGCTGCTTAATGTTGGATGGTGACTGACTTATGTTAATAAATTTGGTCTATTAATTCTATCTAAATTAATGTAAAAGGAGGCTGTGATGGTTCAAAGACACCACTGGGTAACTGACTCAGGGCCCAGGAAGGCTCTCCATCAACCTGGTGTCGGAATATAAGGCTGGGAGATCAGAGTGAAATGTATCAATCAAAAGCTAATATTTGGATTTTGATCTAAAGCCCTGATATCATGATGTGGGCATTTTTAGTCAACTCATTCCTTTAATGGGTAGCTCCACTACATTGCGATAATGTTGGCGGTAGCTTTCAGAGTTTTGTGTAGTCTGATTAATTCTGAACATGAGCAATTATTTCAGGAGACAAAAATCACCCACAGTGGTAAAACTTGCAGAAATCAGTAACAAATAACTTACTCTGAAATCACAAAGAGGCACAATGCCAGACCTAGAAGAACTTGGGGTGCAGTTTGGTAAGGCACCATTTAGAGAGCAAAAGGAGAAGTGGGACATTGAGAGACTGTATACTCTTAGGGTATGTCTTCAGTGCAGAATTTTTTCATAAAAACTGCTGATTTTCTGAAAAAACTTCAGTTATGTCCACACTGCAATCGTGTTCTTTCGGAAAAAAAATCAAAAGAACAGAGGGGGGTTTTCTGATATTGGTAAACCTCTTTCTATGAGGAAGAAGCCTTTTTCCGAAAGAGCTCTTTTGGAAAAAGGCATGTGGGGATAGGGAAGAGGGAGTTCTTTTGAAAGAAGAGGAAAGAGGAAAAAACACAGGTACCCTGGTGGCTACTCTGTCCATAGTAATCACAGCTGAAATGCGAAATGGAGTCCATTCAGTGTGGACGCTAGCGATCTTTCAAAAAAGCAGATTGCATTTTAAATGCACTTTGGCTGTGCAGATGCTCTCTTTCAGAAGAAGTTTTTTCAGAAGATCTCTTCCAGAAAAGCTTCTTCCAAAAGAAGTCTGCAGTGTAGACATAGCCTGAGTATGTTTTTAAGAGTTTTACTGTGGCAGCTCCCGCTAATGCCATTCTACAGTAGTGAAGTATAAAATCAATAGTGAAGCATCAACAATCCTATTATAATCCCATTTTGTTCAGGGGGCTTATAACTCAGCCCTGAGAATTTGTACTGTGATGCAGCTTGGCAAGAAAGGTTATGATTAATTTGGCAGGAAACTTCTCAAACACACTTTGGAACTTGCGTGCCCAAAATTGGCTTTGATTTTTTTAGCAAAGTGTGATTTAGTAGATAATTAGCCCATAATGTAGTGCTGCTTTGGGAAAGTATTAAACTTTCAGTATATGGAGATTGATTCTGATCTGACTCATGCTAATGCATTATTAGTTGTATTAATGTAGCATCTAATGGCCAACTGAGATTTGCTAGGCACCGTATAAACCAGAGTAAGAGAGAATTCTTGCCTCAGAGTTTTCAGTTGAAATAGACAATACAGACATAGGATGGGAAAGGAAACAGAAAAAGAGAGACGGGGAGTGACTTGTCCAAAGTCAAAGAAGGTCAGTTGCTGCAGGCTGAGAATAAGAAGTCAGGTCTGTTGGGTCCAAGACCAGTGCTCCATCCACTAGCCAATGCTGCAGCCAGTGTTCCCTCTACATTTTTGCATCCATAGGCAGAATACATTTTTTATGTATAGCAATACATGTACAGATGTGCATCCCCAGTAGAAATGCATGCTTCTGGCTGGGGGGCGTGTGAGTGCTCTTCTAATTAGCTGGGCGGCATCTGACTCTCTCCTTGATGGAGGCACAAGTGCTTTGCATATAGGGACCACTGGTGGTATGTGGTGGAAAATAGGTGCAATTTCATTAGTCACTGAAATTATACCAGTATGAAACTGGGTTTCAGACCACAATTATGCATTTTCATACAGTATATAAATATGCAATATGGGACAAATTCCATCCTCTAATATATGCCCAGGGTTTCCATAGACTTCTTTGTCAACCTTGTCGTTCATTCCAGTACAAAAATTTACCTACCCAACTTAACACTCGAAAGATGATACTGATGGTAGAAAAGCCATTATGGTCTCATTGACAATGAATGTCTCCAGTTAAGAAAAGCTAAGTGCACTGGGCCAACTGCAACACACCAGCCACCGTGTTATTTTCTCCCCCCTCCCCCGTAATCCTAAAAAGAAGCTGCAAAATATATTCCCTTTCAGAAGAAAGCAGGATGAATGAATGTCATGTTGCAACACTGCAATTATTCATTAAGTCATGCTTCATAAATGTGGGTCAAAGTATGCTACTCTGAATGGCGTCATCAGTATGGCAAATTCATGCACATTTCAGAATGCACACCCTGGTTCCTATACGAAACTGAGGAAGTCAGCTAAGACACTTCACCAACTCTGCACCATGTCCCAGTAGCACCCCAGAAAATGCAATACAGGGAACAAAATTTGGAGCTGACGGCCCTGTATCTGTCAATTCTGTCTTCCTGGTTTAACTCAAGTGGCAGACCACCCACAACCATTCCACAGCCTGGAAGGATTAGGAAAATGAACTAATAAGTGACCAAGGAGGCATAAACTACACCAGAACTCTCGCTTTGTATGGCCTCCTAAATCCTGAACCAAAGGCCAGAGAAGGCAACGTGAAAAAAAGCATTGCCATTGACCTCAATGGATTTTGATCAGTCCTCTAGATCTTATTTCAGGAAAGCACTTAAAGATGTATTTTAATTAAGTGGAACTTAAGCACATGCTTAACTACTGTCCCAGACAGCAAGGCTTTCCTGATAAGAATCTCTACACAACAAAATGAAGAATTTTCCTATAATGATAGCTGCAGTTTTTCATAACCCCTATCCTCTGGATCACCTTCAAGTTGCTTAGAGACTCCATGGAACTTCTGCACCATTATCATCTGCTACTGCAGACATATTTCATCCCATAGCAATGCCATGCTTGTCTCAAGCTGTTCACCATGGGCACACATGGACGTTTAAGAAACTCTGACAGCATATCACTCATTTTGAAGTCACAAATATATAGCTGTGCAGAAATTCACTATAACCCACTTTGTTCGTAAGTCAAAAGTAATAACCGACCTTTACTATATCCCTGGCTGTAATGATGCCTTACAATAAACCAAATGTGGATGACTTTCTCCATAAGAGATGTGAATAAAATTGTTCATTCACGTATCCTATTGAATTTGGAAAGTGATACATGTCACCATACAAAATTCTGGCGCTTCAGCTATTAAATAACATAGCACTTTTAGGTTTGCAACGACTGCTAGAATAATATCCTTTGATGCAAAACTGCTCTCTGTAATACAATGATGATGGAGAAATCAATATGATCTGCACTCCGTGCATTACTGTGAGCTGTTTGGATTCTTCTGACAGTTTCATTGAGTGGTGACCTGACCCTCGCAAACACATGTAAAATACATTACACACAAAATGTTCTGCTTGCCTATCAGAGCAACAAATTTGCAACATGAAAAAATCAAGTTCATGCTGGCCAGCTGAATCCCCAAAATCAGACTTACCGGACAGAATTCTAAAGGCACAATGAGCTGTAGAGTTCTGAGTGATTAAAAAAACATAAGCACAGAGTAGATACATAGTGTATACTGGTATCAGAATAGAAGAAACATTTGATTTTCCAGTGTATGTTATTGTAGCTAGGCATTATGACCTAGATTGGAGCTGGCCATTGGGTGCAGGAGGAGAAGGAGGGTTGGTAATGAAAGGAACCATCTCCTCTTGTGCCTGTATGAAAGAGCAATCCTGTGGGCATAGAGATAACTCAGTCCTGGTCCCCCTAAGGCTCTGTCTACACTGCTTGTTTTTTGCAGAAGAGGAAATGCAATGAAGCGCTCATTTGCAAATCTCATGCTGTCATTTGCATATTCTCTTCCGATCCTTTTTGGGAGGAGGTTTTTGTGAAAAAAACCTGCAATGTAGACAGGGCCATTTTGGGGGGGGGGGGGGGGCAAATAAACAAACAAACAAACAAAAAAACCTTTTGCACAAGATCCTGTAAACATCATTTTTTGAGGAATAAGGGAACTTCCACAAATGGGGTTTTTTCCCCCAAGAATTGGCCTCATCTACACTACGGGATTTTTCGGCAAAAACCTCTTTCACAAAAAGGATCAGATGAGACAATGCAAATGAAAGCATGAGATTTGCAAATGAGCACTTCATTTGCATTTCCTCTTCCGCAAAAAACAAACAGTGTAGATGGAGCCTAAGAGTTCAAGCTTCACTAAGGCAAAGGGGAAGGGTAGAAACAGAGCAACTTTCTGTTGTAAAACTGAACATTTCTGAGTTTTCAATGAACATGTATCTTTTTCATTTTTATCAACATTTTCTGAAGAAAACCATTCCATTTTACAAACCACTGTAATCATAAATAAATTTAAAACTGATCTGAATGTACTCTAATATGTGATAGAAGAAAAGCAATATAAGGTCACCTAAACCTTCACAATATTGTTCTCCTAGCATGGTGAACAACAGCCAACCACATTTGTTATTGGAGCTGGCCAAAATTTTTTGCATAAAAAAAAAATCACATTGGTTTTGAATGCGGTTTCTGTCAATGAATTTTTGTCAGTGTTGAATTTTCTGTGTGTAGAAAAGTGTTGATTTTTGACTAAATGTTTTACTTTTTCCATTACAAAATGCAAAATGAAAAAAATCATTTCAAATTGACATTCTGAAACAAAACAAAAATGTAAATTTTATTTTAAATTAAAATCTTGTTGGGCTTTTTAGAAACTAAAAAAAATTCAGATTTCCATTTTTAGATTTGTATGTTCTGCCCTTACTATCTGTATTACTCCCTCCTCCTTTTTCCAAATAATAAAAAAGTGTGATTGAAAATGTATGATTGGATGAAAAAAAAATCTTTAGAAAACTCAAAATTTTTCAGATGAAAATTTTCAGTTCTTCCACAGAATTTAATGGGGTGGGCACAAGAGGTAAACTGTTCTGTTTTTAAAGGCTTAAACAATTGTAATATAATTTTAGTCTCAGTTCTTGCTGCTCTGCTATCATTTTTGTTTCCATATTATCAATTGATCTAGTTCACAAAGCTTTACTCCAGTATCAGACTTTCCCCAAATCTGTGACTACGAAGACGCAGAGTTTTAGGTCTGCCTCTGCAAGATAGATGGGACAGCTGTAAAGTGTGAATATTACATCGTTTATGTGGTCTATAGATCTTGAGCAAATTCCATATTTTGAAGGTAGTATTATAGATCCCGAGAACGTCCTACAGTTCAGGAGAAGTGTGACCCAGGCTGTGTCCAGACTCAGGGGTTTTTTCGGGAAAAGTAGCCTTTTCCCGAAAAAACTTCCCCTGCGTCCAGACTCAAGCCGCGTTCTTTCAAAATTATTTCGAAAGAACGCGGCTTTTCTTTCGATGGCGGTAAACCTCGTTTCACGAGGAAGAACGCCTTCTTTCGAAAGTTCCTCTTTCGAAAGAAGGTGTTCTTCAATGTAAATAGGGCTTCCTCGAAAGAGAGCATCCAGACTCACTGGGTGCTCTCTTTCGAAAAAGCGGATTGCTCTTTCGAAAGATCCGCCTGCAGTCTAGACGCGATCTTTCGAAAGAGGCTCTTTCGAAAGATGCTTTCGAAAGAGCCTCTTTCGAAAGAAGCCTGCAGTCTAGACATAGCCCCAGAGACTTGGTTTTATTTCAAGCCTATCTCTATTTTGCTCCTGGTCTAGAATTTAAAATGGTTTTCATGTGTCCAACTAACTGCAAAGGTGTTGAAATCACCACACTATGCTGTACTAGCATGCTGGGTGCAGCAGAAAGTGCAGGCTTCCACCATTGTCTCTTTCTGGGATGGTGTGTGTGACTAGCAGTGATAAGTAGACCTGTTGGGTGGCAATCTGACTTGTAAATGGGACAGTTCACAACAGACCTCTAGCTGGAGGTAGTACAAATGAACAGTTCATGTTTCACTGATTTGATGTGGTCAAATCATCTGTAAATTATATACTTAGCTGTGTTACCAGTTAGTCATTATTCTATCACTTGATTGGCTGCCAATTCTATCCCTCCTAACCATATGCATGGTTGTAAACCCTGAAAGCAGCTGTCTCCAAAGCAAGCCAGCTCAGGAAGAATAGGAAAACAAATTATATAAAAGCAGATTAACTTCTGTTTAACATCTTCTAAAATATCACCCTTTCCCCCAACAGCCTCTCTAATCCTGCTTTTTCAGTGAATTCTGTCTCTTTATTTGTTATTCTTATCAGCGTGACTTGAATTTAAAGCATTATACTTCACATTGCTGCCTGCGGGCCTATTATAGTTATAATCTTCAGTTTGTTAGGTTTCGGGGACTGCTTTTGCACCATCTCCTGCCTTTGAATTGCTGGTTTTCTGGTAGCCTGGTGCCACACATATATATGGCTATTGGCTGTGCTGTTCTCAAGTCATCACCACTGATCCACTGTTCAGAAACCCAGAAATTTAACCTTTTCCCTCAGAACACTGCATGGACATGAGTTTTCTGCTTAGAATGGTACAGGGAATTCACCCATAAGAACATAAGAACGGCCGTACTGGCTCATACCAAAGGTCCATCTAGCCCAGTAGCCTGTCTGCCAACAGTGGCCAGCACCATGTGCCCCAGAGGGGGTAGACCGAAAACAATGATCAAGTGATTTGTGTCCTGCCATCCATCTTCAGCATCTGACAAACAGAGGCCAGGGACACCATTTCTATCCCCTGGCTAATAGCCTTTTATGGACCTAACCTCCATGAAATTACCTAAAGTTTAAAGAGAAGTTGTTATAGTCCTAGCCTTCACAGCCTCCTCTGACAATGAATTCCACAGGTTGTCTATGCACTGTGTGAAGAAGAACTTTCTTTTATTAGTTTTAAATCTGCTACCTATTGGTGTCCTCTAGTTCTTCTATTATGGAAACTAATAAATAACTTTTCTTTATTCATCCTCTCCACACCACTCATGATTTTATAGACCTCTATCATATCACTCCTCAGTCTCCTCTTTTCTAAACTGAAAAGTCCCAGTCGCTTTAGCCTCTCTTCTTCTGGGACCCGTTCCAAACCCCTAATCATTTTAGTTGCCCTTTTCTGAACTCTTTCAAAGGCCAAAATATCTTTTTTGAGGTGAGGAGACCACATCTGTACACAGTATTCAAGTATAATGCAAAAGAGTTCTTGTGCAAGAAGCTGCCAGTGTAGACATAGCAAAACATAGAATCATAGAATAATAGGACTGGAAGGGACCTCAAGAGGTCATCGAGTCCAGCCCCCCACCCTCAAGGCAGGACCAAGCTCCGTCTACACCATCCCTGACAGATGTCTATCTAACCTGTTCTTAAATATCTCCAGAGAGGGAGATTCCACCACCTCCCTTGGCAATTTATTCCAATATTTGACCACCCTGACAGTTAGGAATTTTTTCCTAATGTCCAATCTAAACCTCCCCTGCTGCACTTTAAGCCCATTACTCCTTGTCCTGTCCTCAGAAACCAAGAGGAACAAATTTTCTCCTTCCTCCTTGTGACACCCTTTTAGATATTTGAAAACCGCTATCATGTCCCCCCTTAATCTTCTTTTTTCCAAACTAAACAAGCCCAGTTCATGAAGCCTGGCTTCATAGGTCATGTTCTCTAAACCAGTTTAGTATCATCCGCAAACTTTACCACCTCACTGCTTACCCCTTTTTCCAGATCATTTATGATTAGCTGAACAAGATTGGTCCCAGGACTGACCCTTGGGGGACACCACTAGTTACCCCTCTCCATTCTGAAAATTTACCATTTATTTCTACCCTTTGTTTCCTGTCTTTTTACCTGTTCTCAGTCCATGAAACAACCTTCCCTCTTATCCCATGACAATGCTAATTTACACAAGAGCCTTTGGTGAAGGACCTTGTCAAAGGTTTTCTGAAAATCTAAGTATACTGTATCTACTGGATCCCACTTATGTTCTTATGTAATGTATAAGAAGTTCTTGAAGTTGCTGTCTAGAGCTCAGACAAAACATGTGTGAAAAAGGGTTCCCCATTTAATTCTCCAAATAATGCTGCTATGGGCTTCACTTAGCTCAAGGTAGACATGTCATACAAATGTTTGATTTTTTTTAATGTGTCCTATGCAAGTTTGGTAATTCCCATTTGGGGAGTTACCTTCTAATGCTCAGCTCACAAAATAGTTAGCTCTTACATGATAATTTTATCAGCACATATCAAAGTATTTCACAGATGAGAGCAGTGCCATTGTGCCCACTTGACAAAGAGGGAAACTGAGGCAGAGACGTGCTGTGCCTTTCCCAAGGCCAGGCCAGAGCTGAGAAAAGAATGCATGACTCCTGAGGTCCATCCTCTAGGCAACTAGAAGGACCTACTCCTATTGATCATTTTTATAGGAATAACATATTAAAGGGTTTGAAAAGCTATTTCTTCTAATTTCTTCTTGGCAAAGGCAACCATGCAGAAATGCTACTTAAATGTTGTCAACTTTACACATTTGCCATCAGTCTCTCTTTTCTGGGCTATGCAGAGCATGGGACTTGAATTCAATTATTTTCTTCCCCCCTACCCTCCATATCTCACCATAATAAAGTCTTGATGCATAAAGGGTTAAAAATTGGGCAAATATTCTCTCCAGATGGTTAATGTTGCTTAGCATAAGTATCTGAACAACTGTGTCACCAGGGGCTAAATCCTCTCTCAGGCACAGAACCTGAGTAGTCAAGCCCAGGGGTGGGTCCAGGACCATGCGGTTGGGATGCATGCTGGGTAAAGGAATAGGCAGCAGACCCTCTTTGCCAAGGGCCCTAGTTCCTGAGATCATGTGCTAGAATCTCAGCTTTCATTAAAAAAATCCTCTAGCCTGCCAGAACTGTGAAGAACTGGCCGAAAACAAAACAAGTGTAACAGAGGCAGCAATGTGTGCCTGAGTTTGCAGAATGCCTGTACCAATAGCTTAGATGTAGAGATGCTTCTAGATGGACTGTTTGGACCAGGCACTCTTCATTGGGAAACACTGCTAACATCACTGCCAGAGGACTGGGTGTATAGCAAGAAGAGAAGAATTAAGTGGGTCTTGTCTATTCACCCATTCATAACCTGGCAGCTGGGATACATATCGGGGATTCAGAGCTGCCACCTGTCTTTTAAGGGGTGGAGATGATCCTACAGATACCTCTGCTGCTCCCAAGGAGAAAGGGTCCATATGCCACAGTCCCTGATTTGCTTGAGAATAAGGAAGGCGCCATACCACTACGGCTGCACACGGAGTTAGGGCCAAGCAACTCTGTCCTTGTGTGCCCAGGGCCTCAGATTGCTTTAATCTAGCCCTGGGTACACAACACATTTGTTCCTGGGGCATTTGTTCCTGGGGGGTCATAGCGCTGGGCAGGCCGCCAGCTCGTTGTGCAAGATTAAAGGGGCCACAACAAGATGTTCTGGAGTTCGGGTTTTTTTTTTTTTTTTTTTTTTTTGCTTAACCAAAATTTTCTCAGACCTGGGGGTCATGAATTAAAAAAGGTCGAGCACCACTGATCTAGCCTTGGCTGGGAGTAGTCTATGCCTAACCCCTCTGCTTGTGAGGAAGAGCCGTTGCAATTAAAAGAATCCTGGAAAAGCATTGCATTTAGCAATATCTTGCTAAATATTCCTCCTATTGTCGTTCAGGAGAGCCTTTTCCAATTTTTTGATGGAAGATTGGGCTGGAGAAAAAAAAGGGAGTTTTAAACATTTTTGTACCCTTCATGAGTTCTTTAAATAACATTCAGGCAAGTTTGACAGGCTTTACATCTTACCAGAAGGAAAGAGATCACACTTTAAAAAAATTATAATTAGAACTGCCAGGAACTGTTTGGTCTTCTGTCCAAACATGACTCAAAATCTTGCAAACCTAGTGTTGTTTGATGGGTTGCTCATAGTTTGTCACAAACAAGATTTTTAAACTTCACATCAGTTCTTATCTTATGCTTTCCTTCAATCTGTAATGAAGCAATTTGCTTTGTTACACTGTCTCTGTGGGAAGATGCAATATATTACTGTATAAAATGAAAAGTAAACACAGCAAAGTAATTAATGTTGAACAGCATATGCAAGCCATGTGAATATTCTAGTAGGGTGACGGGCTATGTGCCTCCTGAATACAATTTGAAGTGAAAGCACTCAACACCTTTCAGGATCAGGCTCGCTGGGCACGCATTATTCTGAAAGTCTGCCAGAAAAACAGCAGTAGCATTCTTCCATTACATGCATTTTGTTCTGCCAAGGACTCATCCCTTCTATTGATGCTTTACCTCAAAAACTTCTGCACTCTGTGTTCTCCCCAAAACAGTTCAGCTCACATAAACTAACCTGCCATTATCCTCTTGCTTCAGTGTAGCAGCTGTATCTGACACCTCCTTGATAATGCACAGGGTAATAACAATAATAAAAGATGACAGAGGCTTCTGAGGCTTTATACAAACTTTGTACCATATTGGCTGGTGTAGAATGACTTTTTCCGGATTCACTCAAACAATACAAATAAGTCCTTCAGAACCCCAGGAAGGCCGCTGAAAGTCTCCTTTGGAGTTGTCACTTTTCACTGAATCTTAATGGAAAAATTCACAGGAAATATCCTGAGCCTATAGATATTCCTGGGTGTCCAGCTGCACTGTAGACATACTCAAAGAGGACTCACTGGAGGACCAATCTATTCTGAACAAACTGCAATAACAGTTTCAGAACACCACTGTGCCCTGCAACTTTAGTGTCATTTAACCTGGATCAATCTTTGCAAACAACCCCCAGCCCTTTAAAAATAAGAACTTTGGAATTACAGACCCATGCTATGCCATACTGGTGCAAAGAAATTAAGTGTTTGGTTGGGGGGGGGGAGTGGGAAGGAATGGAGGGGCTAAGATACATGTGGGACAGCAAGTTGGCTGCATGCCTTAGAATTGGTGGGCCACACTAACAGTGACCATCTGGCCTGCCTTTGGGACATGTCTAGGACAGCTCCTGTAAGTATTAATTTTTGTTGAACAAAGCTATTCTAACATACTGTTTGCATCTGTTAGTCTATTTATATGGTACAATAATTTGAGGGGACCTGACATTTGGCTGCTCTCCTGAAATTTTGTGCATAGTCACAAGTGGGGAATTCTGAGGGACTGGCCAAGAGGAAATAAAGTAGTAATGTGGGGTTAGCAGTCTGAGGCCTGCAGGCCCAGCGAGGCTGTTTGAGACACGATATAAGAAGGAAAAAAGTAGAGACAGAAATTTGGGAAGGATGAATAATTGCATGAAAAGAAGTATGTAATTGCACATAATAAATGAGGAAGGCGTAACAAAACAACAACAGAAAAAGAAGAAAGATTAATATTTGCCCGTTTTTCAACCATTGTTCTTTACACAGGAAAACACTAATTCCTTCTGTGGATAATCCTCCACAAACCCATGTTACAAGGTTGCGGTATCAGTGGGGATTAATTCCCAGAGAGTTAATAGCACAGCTGCACTCATCCTAGCTGATAGCAGAAGTCATTTTGATATTGTGTTCATGGCAAGGAATTTTCTTTGTCTCAAAAGTTGTTTTTCACTCCCACACTTCTACCGCCTTTAAAGGAGTAGGCCCAATTCTCATGTACACTAAGCCATTTTAGTACTGCTCTGGCAACATGAAGGAGCATTAAGAACAGGGCAAAGAGAATAAGCATTAGGCCTTTAGGGCTACATCCACAAAGGGCACTTCAGCTCTGTGTTGCAGGGACTAATCTTTAGGCACCCTGACACTGGCACACTGATTCTTTGGACAATACGAAGGAGAACTGGGTGCCTAAGAATGGGTTTTATAGAAGCCAGCACACTGAGCAGGAGTCACCTGAGGGAGCCAGTAGGAAAAGCTGAAGGAGAGAGATTTAGCCTATCCCTGTCCCTCTGAGGTTCTTAGGTGACTAACTCTGAACACAAGATTCACAGCTATGAATTCCCCCCTAGAGGAAGGTGCCTAAACCAGATCAGCCCTTTTTCACAAAAACCAAAACCAAACCAAAAAACAAACAAACAACCAGAGGAGGTGATAGTGGCATTACCTATCTCCACAGTCCGTCCCACCCACCCAACTGCCCTTTATATCCTGCAGACCTATAGCTAGAGCTTTCACCCAGATACAGAGACCCACATTCAAACCCCAGACCTGCCCCATTGCAGATGAGTGCTCTTCTGGGGTGGGTCTTCCACATTGCAGATAATTACTGTGCTCTTCTGGGGTGGGTCTCTCCACCCACATCTACACTAGGGAGTTGTTTTGAAATAACAAGCAGAGTGTCCACACTTCCAAGCCTGTTATTTCAAAATAAGGGCCTGGTTATTTTGAAATGACGACTCCCTGCTTTCCACATGGAATAACGCTTATTTCAAAACAGTTATTTCAAAATAGCAGTAGTGTGAATGCTCCACTGCTGGTATTTCAAAATAACTATTCCCCAGAGTCATTCAAAGTAATTACTTCCTAGCGCTCCCTGAAGCTCTCAGTCAAAGTTGCATGTCCACATCAAGGGAACCTGCCTCAGACTAATTTCAAGGCTTCCCTATAGCATGGACACGCTATTTCGAAACTGTTATTTAGGGAGTTATTATTTCAAAATAATTTCCTAGTGTGGACATGCCCTCCCGTTCCAATTTGTGTAAAGGACACGGCCATTTATTGGAGCAGGGACTGGAACTGGGGTTTTGCAAGAGAACATACAAGCCACTGGGCTGTGGAGTCACTCTCTCTCTCAGGCCCAGTGACTGTTTCAGTATTTCATGGGAAGTGAAACCAATTCAACAGGAGCGATTGAGACACTCACTCTGAATACACTAGCCTCATGGTCAGCGCGCTCTCCTGGGAGAGCTGAGTTCCAGAGCTTGCCCCACGTCAGGTGAGTGGGGTCTTTTACATTCTGGACATAAAGGGAAAATGAGCACCATCGCCTCCCTCTTCTGCTATAATTTTGCAAGGGGGCCGTTCTTCTTGGTGTGCTCTTTCCGGATAGGCAGGAAGCAGGGACTCTCTAGTTCAGAGCTGGGCAAGATGCGGCCCACCCAACACTTTGATCTGGCCCGTGGGCTGCATCTGTCTGTTTTCTATCTGTATCCTGCTTCCCCCTGCCACTGAATTTCCAGGTGGTGGCTCGAGCAGCAGGATCCTATTTAAATGGCTCATGACTCCCAGTCGTGGTGCTATGCTAGCAAGGGCTGGAGCCATGAGCCCTTTAAATAGCTGCAGCAACCCAGTGTGGCTGCCATGCAGTGCGGTGGCGGCAGGGGCCAGAGCCCCAAACCCTTTGCCATTTTTGCAGTTCAAAGCCTCTGGCCCCAGACAACTCTGAGAGGAGGCTAGTCCCCAGCTCTGCCTCTTTCAGGGGTGAGGGCGGGATGGAGCCAGCCCGTGACCATGAACCAAAATTCATTAAGTGACCCCCTTGCAAAAATTATTACCCATTGTGGTCTACTTTGAGAATCATGCTGGGGCTAAGGTCATGTGCAAAGCCGCCTAAGCCCTACCCCCCCAGCATTAGTGTAGGCCCATGGGGACTTTAGGCACACAGAGTGGTAGGTGACAGCTAAGCAGGCATTTTGATTATTTATATATTGTCTTGGGGCCCCAAAAGAATGGCAGTTAGGTGCTAAATCCTTTTATAGGCACCTAAAAATCTCAGGTCTGCCATGATGTCTATGCAGATGGATTTCTACATGTGAATTGGGCCCCACTGAAGTCACTGTCGCAATTGCAAGGGAACTGGAAACTGCCCATAGGGAAATCACTGAAATCTTCAGATCTTAGGTCTAGCAGATGTTAGCACCATTGGCTTTCATACAGTTTTAGGTTTGTTCAGAAATGAATCAGGTCCTATGACACCAATGAGAAGGGGGGAAAAATCCACATTTACTTTTTCCCCCTTCTCTTGTGAAGGTTTCTCCGTAAATGGCCCTCAGTTCTGCAGTACAGATTAGAGAGCTGTTGAGAACATGAAATGCAGAGCACTCATGGGTAGCAGTTTCCTAGCAATGAGGGTGATGAAAAAAACTCTCAGAATAGCTCTTCCTTCCATTTCTTCTCATCTATTGTTTTTAATCTCTCACAGCAACATGACAATCAAATACTTTGCTTATACCATGTTTGTCAGGTGAAACAAGGCAGAGAAAAGGGTGCTCGAGATGGTTTAACTGAGAAGACACGAATGTCCCAGGTGTTCTACAAGCTGAATGCATTTTAAATCTTCTTGGTGCCCCAGGAGAATGAGTTATAACACATTACCCAGATTGGCTAAGCTATCAGTTTGCTTAGTCTGCTGGGGAATATAAATATTTAGTGGATAACTCAAAACCAGAAGATAATCATTTTCAACACTTCCCCATGTTTGAAAATCAGGATGGAACCATTTCATTGACTAGAGTCACCAAAGTGGAAAATTGGTGTAAGATATAAATCATGTCCTCCCAGCTGATGGTTGTTGACACTGCTAGCCCACTCTATAAAGCCTCATTAGCACTGACAACTGTACTACAATTGACAGGTACCTTTTTTTCTTCCCTTCTCTTTCTGTTATAAATTCTGAATTCCTGTTATTTCCACTCCAGCTTCCAGCTCATCTGAAGAAGTGGGTGTTGCCCATGAAAGCTCATGATTCTTTATATATTTTTGTTAGTCTTTAAGGTGCCACGGGACTACTTATTGTTTTTATATAAAAGAAACAGATGATTGCGGTTTTAAATCACTCCCATTTGGGATTAATTAACTCAAATTTAAGATGTACTAAAGGGCTGCAGAATTGGGTCCTAAAGCATCAACAGTTATAACTTACACAGACATAGGCTCACACACGACTGAACTAAATTTGTTTGCATCTTTAGAGGGGCAGCTGTACATCCTTCTGAACATTACACTTAGCTTCATATTTTTTATTTTAAAATAAGAAGCCTGAACCCCTAATTCTGGTGACTACAAGTTGGTAAAAATCTAAAAATAGCTCCATAAGAGCCTTCCAATGAGGTATACAATGGGCATATGTTCCCATATCAATTCTTAATGTTTACTTTATTTCAATATCATGAGATTGAAACACAGGACTTCTGGGAACAATCCCAGCTCTGCAATAGAATTCTAGGTCATCTTTGATAAAGCACGGGAGCACCTGGAGCAGCAGATGGCAAGACAATGAGGCTATCATTGGTGGATTTAATTTTCCTGGATTAAGAAGTGAATAGAGTATGAGTGGTCTGATCTACTAAAGACACAGTAGCAACACTGGCATAGGAAATCCTTCTGGTGTACTCGTGACTACCTGTTTGATGTCACAGATTCTGATAGGAATGTAAATCTATAGTCAGCTTGATACCATTCCTCCTCAGTTATTTCCATTTTTATCACATAGCAGCCTTTACTCTCACTATTCAGCCAAAAATAACTATTTGAAATTGAAGTGCCACAGAGTGAAAGTGTCACACATTTTTCCATTTGATTGTTGATAGGGGAAAATATAGATCCTCACTAGTTTTGTGATTTGGGGCCACTGAATCTGTTTAATGCTACAAATCTGAAGTCTTGAGCACTGCTAGATGCATGAAAGATGAGTTGGCGTAAAAACAGTGAAAAAAATAATACCAATCCATTCAAAGAAACTGCATGCTGCTAGCTATAAGGCTACATGAGTAATGCATACTACTTCACAATACCTTACTGTCTAGTACAGGGTGAAGCTCTCTAGTCTGGCACTCTGGTCTGGCTACACCTGTGGTCCGCTATGATTTTAGTTAGCCGGATGTCCACTTATCATGGCTGAAGCCAAGTTTCCTGCAGTCCCATAAAGTTTGTTTATAGCCACTAGTCCTGACTCTTTCTGTTCTGTGCTGTTCTTTAGCTCTAATTTACCCCTCAATGTCTTCTAATTGCCCAGTAAGCCGTGGAAGTGTTGGCAAATGCTGCTAGACAATATTGACCTTCTGTGGTTTGGCAAACTCTCTTGTTCTGAATAGGTCAGCTCCCAAGGGTGCCGGATTAGAGAGGTTCAATCAGTGTACTGTGATCAATGGGGCAACTCGTGTGGATCAGGACTATTCATGGGAACAACAGTTTGTAGGATTTACCCTAGGATGAAAGCTTAACTATTAGCTGCCCCCTGCTGAGCACTTTTGGGGTAAATAAAGAAAAATATTGAGTTGGAAAGATATTTTATGCAAAGAAAATATGAGCTATTGTTAAAATTAGCCTAGTTTATGATTTAAGCAAAGGTTAGCAAATGTAGAGTAACATATTTCATATGCTGTGATAATGGGCAAAATTCTTCTCTGGCACAACTTAAGTGGCTTCAGTGGAGTTACATGAATAGTGGATTTGATCCAATATATATATATATATATATATATATATATATATATATATATATATATATATATATATATATATATATATATATATATACACACACACAGAATCACCACAGCAGAATACTAAAATAGATTGACAGATGTGAAGATTACCAGTGGGTACCTAGATTTGGAATTTATAGATGAGTTTCTTGTTTTCCTATAAAAAGGGTTATGGCAGGATTATGTGGAGAAAATTGCATGCATTCATAGTAAATTTTATGTAAGAGTGTCTCCAAGTTTTATATTAGTAAAAATAACAGGTCCCACCAAATGCATTATTCTAACAGCACACTTGGGGGGGGGGGGGGGAAGGAAAAGTCAAATTACTCAAGTTTTCACAGTTATCATATTTAGAGGAAGGAATTGCTTAGACTGTTACTATGTGTATTATCAGGACAGTCAATGAGACATGAAACAAGGACAAACTCCATTTGCTGGGCATAACGCCCAGTTTGGAAGTAATTGCTGTAGTAGAGTAGCAGCTGCAGATACAGTCAGATCAAATCCGAAGATCAAATGCTTATTTCATTTTGATAAAAATCATTAAACCACAAATCAATTTACTTTGGGCTACAGTCAGGAAATGACTCTGTATATACCATCTGCACATAACTGTCCCCTAATAAATTAAAATGGCAAAAGTGGCTTTTCTTATATAAAGATATAGATTTCATCAAATTATAAACATTTATCATTTAGATTTTGTTTAGCAGCCAAAATAATGCATTATGTTTAAAATCAGCAATGAAGATATCACAATATGCTGGGTGTTCTGCAATATTCAGTACTTCAGGAACTCTAATGGGCAGCCTTGAGACTTTTAACAGCATTTGAAATGCTCCTCCTTCACTTTCCCATTTGATCTCATCATGATGTCTACAGAGAAACAAATGGGTTATTGATACATTCATGAAATACCAAGGAAATTTTGACCTTGAGACTTTCTTTGGGAATGGTCTAAAATGGGAGGAAGAATGTAAAATAAAGTGAGTTTGTATAGCAACGCAAATATTTGTCTAATTTAGCTAATAAAGTTAATTTTGTAATTTAATACGTTTTGGTTGAGAGAGCTTTTTCATTGTCCATTATGAAGGCTGCTTATGTTTATGTACAGGCTCAACATAGTAGATTTAGGATGACATTATACATCATACCTTAAAGGTTTCCTCAGTGGATGGACATTTTCCAATGTGACTACCAGTCCCCCATTTCCACTCTCTCTGCATCACATCAATTATAGACATCTTCTCTACTGAAAAGTAGGTGATGGTAATAAGGACAACAAAGTTACTGTGCATTATGGCTTCTTTAGTGGCTGACCTATGCATCCTAACTAAATAAGATTGAATTACAGTGCATTATGACTTCCACGTTAGCAGATATGCTGTGGATAACATCAAAGAAAGTTCCTAAAACTTGGATAAATACAGTGATACTATGCAAGAATTTATCATAGCCATAGGGATTATCATAGCAGGGCCAGATTTGATACCATTAGTTCTATTGAGTAGCTTCTTCTCCTGCCCTTCCCTTCCCCCCGCCCCAAGTAGTTCCACTGAAGACAACAGCACCATTTTCATAAAGTAAAGGTATCAGAATCTGAACCTGAGTTAATTACATTTACAAACAAATCTTAGCCTCCATTATGACTGTATCAAGGATCTCAGATGCTTTCCCTACAGAATGAGTACTCCACTTAGGAAGGACCAATCTGTTTCTCACATACAGAATGGGGAGCAATTGTCTATGATTCTATGAGCTGAATGTTCTGTACATTGATATCTATGTAGCTTCCCAAGTCCACCAATATTGACCAAAGATCACAGCTGTGTCTAATTTTAATCATTTTTGGACCAAGAATCAATTTGAATATTTAACCTTAACCTACCTACCAACAGAGCTTATTTTATTTTTGCGTCCATCCTTCAGAAAAATCTTTACACCACTGATTGATGGATACAGATCTAGATCACTAGTAATGCCACCAATAAGGAAATATCAAGATAATTCTATTTGACCTGCCCAGTAGAGCTGTGAAACATTTATTTTCTGTGTTTAACAGTAATGTTTGATGTTTCGTTTCTGCATGGCTTTGCACGCTCTCACCTAACTAATGGTTTTGCAAAAACTTTGATGCTTCAGGTGTAGGCTATAAATGCTTTGTTTATTTTTTTAAACTGACATTTTTAGTTTTAAAATTGGCCAGTACTCCCTGGTAAATGGGTCCATATGTCCTGAAGTTTAATTTGAGTGTCCTGAAGAATGATGAATTTTGAAACAAAAGGAAGTTTTTCTTCACCCAGTGGTCCTTGTGGAACTCCTTGCCAGAAGAGTTTGTGAAGACCAGGACTTTATAATAGGGTTCAAGAAAGAACTAGATAAATTCATAGAGAATAGGTCCATCAATACTTATTGGCAGGGCTCGCCAAGCAGCGGCAAGGCCCGCTTGCCAGCCATGTGGTTTCCCGTCATTCTGCACATGCGCAGATCGCTTTGCACTGGCTCTTCTGGGTCGTAATCTACTCGCCACAGGCGAGTAGATTACATTATTTGTTGAGCCCTGCTTATTAGCCAAGATGAGTAGGAATGGTGTCCCTAACCTCTGTCAGAGGCTGGGAATGGGTGACAAGAGAGAGATCACTTGATGATTCCCTGTTCTTTTCACTCCTTCTGGGGCTTCTGGCATTGGCCACTGTTGGAAGACAGGATACTGGGCTAGATGGACCTTTGGTCTGACCCTCACTCCATATTCCACAGAAGGATGGCTCTTGAGTCATGCTGCTATGGCTTCTCTTTCAGTCAACTCCTCTGAGATGGAGGTGGAAGGGAGTGTCTTGTATACTCTGCCTTGAACATTTGTTAATGCATCCTGCACAATACTCGGTTAGGAAACTTCATTGAGAACAAGGCAATTCCCCACAAGGCCTAAAGCTAGACTTCTCCATGTCACTTCATGTCCTCCATTACCTACAGAGAATCCAAAGAGAAGTTTTACTGGGGTCTAAGAAAAGGGTGAGAGATGTCCCTATTTATGTAAGCTCCCTTTTTGTCATATTCCTCCAATGAGGTTCACACCAACTTGCCTAAATACTGAATGCTTTGAGGAAGCTCTCTGTAAAGTATATAACTGGAAATTATTACAATTCTTGCAATCTACAAACAGCATTCCAAGATAAAAATCAAAGTCTAAAATGAGCTTTGAAGGATTATTCTCTAAACGAATCTAATAGTATAGATATTGGACAGTTTAAAAATAACTAAACTCCACCAATTTGAATTTATATTTTTAAAATGTATTTCATCTATGCTAAGCCTAAAGCTATTCTTTCTTCAGGCCAAACCTTTCAAATATCAACCAGAAAGAAAGGTGGTTATTCTGTCGAAGCATAGTTATCATCAGGAGGCTGAAGGAAAGTTGGTCTTCTGATTGTGATACTCATAATGACATTTATGCGGCAAGAATTTAATTAGACTGAAAAAGAATTTGGAGTAAAGATGTCACAATAACTCAAGATAATGTGAAGACAGTGTAAAGGCATTCAGTCTGTAATCTACTACCTCCCACACTAATTAAAGATAAACCTGGAAGAATTGGTGGAGTGACTGGAAATTAGGAGTCATTAGAATGCATGCTGTAGATTAGATTTTTTGCTTTTTTATGCTTTGTTTAGATAAGGCCACGTGTAAAAAAAATGTAAAAATGGTGGGCAGATATATTGTTTTAAATATAAAACATGCTAGCTTTTAATATGACTGTCACAGAGTGTGGTTGTTGGCAGTGATTTGTTTTTTCTAAGCAACATGGAATAGTGACCTGTATGATGCCTAAATTGCAGTAAATTGCAGCTACTTGTACAGAGGGCATCCAGTTCATTTGTACTGTTATTCATCCAGTGTATTTCTGTTCCCTCATGATAAGTTCTGTTCCAGACACTGGCTTGCACTCTGTGCATTCCATGTACATCAAAAAATATTAAGCAGGATTCTTCTGAACTAAAGCTTAGTTAACTGAACCCCATATAATGATACTTAGCAAGCAAGTCAGGAGGCAAATGCAAAATATTTCAAGGTGGTCAGTAAAAAGATCTTTAAAGACCTATTTGTAAGTCCTTTTTTTCCCCAACAGAACACTTAAGCTCATGCTTAACTCTAAGAACATGGAAAGGCACCATTTTATATTTTTACTAAGACAGTTCAACTTTTTACATAGGCTGTTTACACCGCAGCGTTATTTTGGAATAACTGATGTCCACATCCACAAACAAGCTGTTATTTCGACATAATGTCAAAATAACGTTGAGCCGGAGGACAACTTACTCCAACTCCTGTCACCCTTATTGTATGAGGAAGAAGGAAAGTTGGGGAAATAACTGCTATGTAGACAGCACCAAAAGTTGAAATAAGCTCTTTTGACTTAAGCTACGCAATTAGCGTGACTCAGGTTGTGTAGATTATTTCGAGTTTAGCCCTGCTTTGTAGATGTGCCCATAGTGACATTCAACAAGGAATTCAACAAAACTTCTTCAAATTTTCATGGCAAATTCAGATGTAGCCCTTTCCTCGCTTGTTTCTAATAGTGCCCATCTGCACTAATGTAGAATAGTGATAGAAATGTAGCCGTGTTAGTCTGGTGTAGCTGAAACAAAAAACAGGACTATGTAGCACTATAAAGACTAACAAGATGGTTTATTAGGTGATGAGCTTTCGTGGGCCAGCCCCGCTTCCTCAGATCAAATAGTGGAAGAAAATTGTCACAACCCTATATACCAAAGGATACAATTAAAAAAAATGAACACATATGAAAAGGACAAATCAAATTGCATCCTGCTTCAAAGGCCTTTTAAGACTACACTTGAAAGAGAATCCTCTGAACTGTCACTATATTTGATTCTTTACACTTAAGTCTGAATAAAGACTCTAATTATCTTACCCATTACAAAGATAGCTTCCCCAATTATCACCTCTAATATCATTAGCTCACAGACATTTACCTCCCCCCCCCCATTCTCCTTCTGTTCTGAAATTTGATTTGTCCTTTTCATGTGTGTTCATTTTTTTAAATTGTATCCTTTGGTATATAGGGTTGTGACAATTTTCTTCCACTATTTGATCTGAGGAAGTGGGTCTGGCCCACGAAAGCTCACCACCTAAGAAACCATCTTGTTAGTCTTTAAAGTGCTACATAGTCCTGTTTTTTGTTTCATCTGCATTAAGTTACCATATACACAGTACCTGCTTGCAGGCCTTGATACAGTCAAGCTTCGCTGTGGTGCCCAAATTCATCAAGAAAAAAATACAAAGGATGACTACTAATCAGTGGCGGCCGGTCAATACAGGCAACCTAGACGGTCGCCTAGGGCACTAAGAAAAATGGCCGTTGAGGGCTTTGGAGGCAGGGGCACCGCGCTGATCCCGCGTTTCGCCTAGGGAGTCAGTTGCCGGCAGCTCGTCTAAGGGCGCTCCTGCTACTAATACACCCATTTATTTCTTATATCTTAAAATGGCTTTCATCCAACTTTAAAATAATGAGTGGAATGGAGTTACCACTGACTACTTGTGCAGTTCCTGGTGTCTCGTCTGGGAAAGCCATTCTCACTGCATTAGGTACCCTTTGCTGCTTGTTGCTTGCTCTATAAGCTTCTGGTAACTTGGCCCTCTGCTCAGGTCACCATTTATTACATCTCTTCTGGGGTTACAAAGTCCCACAGGACCACCGTCCAAATGCCAATTCCTTATCGTGTTCAGTCTGGCTTGGGAATATGACTCACTCTATCAGTGACTGATCGAGGGACCTGAGCCACTCACTCAGGACCCTATAGCCAGGTCCTCAGTCCCCATCCCTCTTACTATTTCCCTGGGTTCCCTTCCTACCTATCTTCTCTGCTTCTGGACTTACTACGAGAGCGTACTATAGTCTCCATGGCTACTTCACCCTCTCTTAGCCTCTTGCTAGACTCCTTTGATTAGGGGAGGATCCCAGGGCTTACACTCTCTGACTAGACTTCTTCCTTGTTCCTGGAGGCCTCCCTTTTCCCAGAGAGTAACCGCCGAAACCTTTTCCTGTAGCTTCTTCCTGCTCTCACTTCCTGCTTTATAATCTTAGCCCAACTCTTTATTATAGCAACCAACCAGTTTTAATATTCATCAAAAGACCTTTTAACAACTTAGTGCTGGATTTCCTACCTAATTGCATACCAACAGTCATGTTGGCTGGGAGATTATGGACAATTTTTGAGCAAGAAAGGTAATGCATCAGCTGCCCAGTATGTGCGGATTCCAAACTTCAATTTTGAGTATCGAGCCCACATTAATAGCAGTATTTTTGTTTTTCAAAATTCACTCACAGGTAGCTTAGAGGACTGTGGGAAATTTAAGAGTTGGGGGAAGAAAATACATTTACTAGTAACACATTTATCATCTGCCCACAACTGTGATTGTGGAGTCTGTTTTGAGAATATTATTTATTCACTTAGATTTCAGTCTTATGCAAACTCCACACCACAGATGCCTATTCAAAACATACGAACAAAGGAGATAAACAAACAGTACTTTTGTTTGTAAATTGCTGGATTAATTTATGTCTATTTTGATGGTTAGGTACATGCCACCTTCTACATCCACGTTCATCTACCGCATATATGCACATTTCTAATATATGTACATAACTCATTGCGTATTTGTGCGTGTACACACACACAAATACAAAAACAGAGTTGATTGCCTAAGTGGCAACATGCAAATAGAGGACCTGAATTTCATGTAATTGAATGGATATTTATATGCATAAATTAAGCAAACAAGTGTATATACCAACCTCAATAACATCATCTAGTCCCCTCTATTCTTGCCCTGATTCAAGGTCACAAGTTTGTTTGTTTTTAACAGCATTAAAATGCTGTTTCCAGCTTTCCACTGTTCCGTGCATATGGTACTCCCCATGCCCATTTCCTATTGCAATCTTTCTGTCACCTATAACTCTGGCCTCAGGCTTTCTACACAGGTGTTGTACCACACTCATGCTTTATTGCTGATGTGGGTGTTGCTGGCACTGCTGCTGTTTTCCCTCTGCTCTTTTTGGTTATGTAAATTCTATTTTCCTCTACACTAGCCTGTCACACAAAGGTACGTATAGAAAGAATCTGAATAAAAGCTATACTGAGTCAGTGGTAGGGCAACCTTCAGTGTGTGTAATTGTAGTGTGTTGTACCCCACACCCAACCAGCCTTTAATATTGCCTGGAGTGCACTGCCCAGGGCTCCAGTGGCAATTTAAAGGGCCAGGGACCATGGCCAGGAACCTTGGGCTCTTTTGAAATGCCCTCCTTCCCCGCCCCCCATTAGCAGGCCTGGGGTCCATAATTACATTCAGTACATTTAATTATTACCTGACATTTGGCTCCATGTAGACGGGCCAAATATCAGAAAATCCTCTTCCAGAAAAAAATCGAAGATATGCAAATGCAAGTGCAATTTGCATACCGTCTTCGAAACCCCCCCAGTGTAGCTGTACCCTTAGTAGCCCAGCATTGGCCAGTCATACTGTTGAATCAGTGTTGCTTACTATTTTCTGTGGGCTGATCAGCGACCTGCAACAGATGTTCTGCTGTGTTACAAGTCATGATCCCAAAGATGCTGTGCCCACAAAGAATTTGCATTGTGTAGGACTCAAAAATTGTAAGAGGTTTTAATAAAACTATAAAAGGAGAATCACAAGTACCTGTATAATTAAGATTGTGTATTTATTGTAGACTATTATTGTTATAGTAATAGTAAAGCCCTGATTTCCAAACTCAAAACCAGACTTTATTCAGTATCAAGGAATAAATATTTTCATAGCTTCTCGAAAATCAATTCATTGAAAGAAGACAATTGCAACTTGAAATGCAACTGTTTATAGCAATGCCCAGAAACACCGTGAACAACTCAAAACAGTTAAAATTGCTCTGGTCCATGTTCCTCCATTTATGAAGATAAGGTTGACACCTACACAGAGCAGGGTCTTCTCAGCCTTTGCCCCTAGGCTATGGAATTCTCTCTCTCCCCCGGGAAATTCTCCTGGCGCCAACGCTGGCACTTTATTGGTGCCAGGCCAAGGCCACCCTTTTTACCTGTGCTTTTATGGGTGTTTAGTTCTCTGTGTGACAGTCCTCTAGGGATGTTTTAGCAGGTTTTATGCCCCCCCCTTTTGGGGGTCCTATATTTTACGTGTGTGTGTATGTGTGTGTGTATATATATATATATATATATATATATATATATATATATTATAGTGTTTTTAAAATGTTGTAAGCCACCTCAAATATTTTAAATAGAGAGACAGGAGAAAAGATTTCAAATAAATAAATAAATAAATTAAATCAAGTGTCATCTACTACGCGGTTTACCCTATGCAACATAATTGCATTATGATTAATGAAAAGTAGAAAAAAACCCTATAAAATATTTATTTTTACATCATTCATTTTGAATGTCAAGTAAATAAAGGTAAAATTTCATTCAAGCCTTCCCGTTTTTTCTCTGCCCCATTGGTTGAAATAAGATATGCAATTTGAGCTATGCAAATTGCATATCTTATTTCAATCTTATTTTAAAATAGCTTATTTCATAATTTGGCACTGTCTACACAGCTCCACATTTCAAAATAAGCCCTATTCCAAAACGTCCCTTACTCTTCGTGGAATGAGGTATACAGGGACATCAGAATAGTGAGCCCGTTCTATTTCAAAATAATGGGCTCGCTGCTAAGACACAGGGTAGCTATTTAGGGGTAGCTCTGGTATCCTACAATAGCACAAGAGTGTAGACATAGTCTACATTTAATGTGCGGGGCATGGTACCAAAGCCAAAAACCCTTGGATCCCCCCCCGTGTCAACTGCAAAACTTTGGAGACTGGATTCCTAATCATAGAATCATAGAATAGAATCATAGAATACTAGGACTGGAAGGGATCTCGAGAGGTCATTGAGTCCAGTCCTCTGCCCCCATGGCAGGACCAAATACTGTCTAGACCATCCCTGACAGACATTTATCTAACCTACTCTTCAATATCTCCAGAGATGGGGATTCCACAACCTCCCTGGGCAATTTATTCCAGTGTTTGACTACCCTGACAGTTAGGAACTTTTTCCTAATGTCCAACCTAAATCTCCCTTGCTGCAGTTTAAGCCCATTGCTTCTTGTTCTATTCACAGAGGCCAAGATGAAAAATGTTTTCTCCTTCCTCCTTATAACACCCTTTTAGATATCTGAAAACTGCTATCATGTCCCCTCTCAATCTTCCCTTCTCTAAACTAAACAAACCTAATTCCTTCAGCCTTCCCTCATAGGTCATGTTCTCTAGACCTTTAATCATTCTCGTTGCTCTTCTCTGGACCCTCTCCAATTTCTCCACATCTTTCTTGAAATGCGGTGCCCAGAACTGGACACAATACTCCAATTGAGGCCTAACCAGCACAGAGTAGAGCGGAAGAATGACTTCTCGTGTCTTGCTCACAACACTCCTGTTAATGCATCCCAGAATCATGTTTGCTTTCTTTGCATCAGCATCACACTGCTGACTCATATTCAACTTGTGGTCCACTATAAACCCTAGATCCCTTTCTGCCGTATTCCTTTCCAGACAGTCACTTCCCATTTTGTATGTATGAAACCGATTATTCCTTCCTAAGTGGAGAACTTTGCATTTGTCATCCTATTTACCTCAGACCATTTCTCCAATTTGTCCAGGTCATTTTGAATTATGACCCTATCCTCCAGACTAGTCGCAACCTCTCCCAGCTTGGTATCATCTGCAAACTTAATACGTGTACTTTCTATACCAATACCTAAATCGTTGATGAGGATATTGAACAGAGCCAGTCCCAAAAGAGACCCCTGCCAAACCCCACTTGTTATGCCTTTCCAGCAGGATTGTGAACCATTAATAACTACTCTCTGAGTACGGTTTTCCAGCCAGTTATGCACCCACCTTATAGTAGCCCCATCTAAGTTGTATTTACCTAGTTTATTGATAAGAATATCATGCGAGACCGTATTGAACGCCTTACTAAAGTCTAGAAACCATGTCTCAAAGGGATGGCTTTTATCCAACTGAAGTACAGAACCAGGAGCCTATTGCCTAGAATATATGTTGTCATCCATAGCACACGCAAGCTGGGGATACTGCTACTCCTTTCATAAAGGATATTAAAATGCACAGGGCAGAACTCTTCTTCCTGACCCTAGCCTGGCTGTATACAGCAGAATGGCTCTCATCTCATGTTACTACATAGAAGGCAAGATTCTGTTTTTCCTGTCTTGTCATGTGCACAAAAACACTCCCATACATATTTGCTGGGTTGGAGTCTCATTCTGTGCTAAATCTACCAGATATAACTTTGAATGGACACAAAATGTCAGGTTAGTAAAAAAGACACCAGCTTAGTTACTTATGCAGAGCAGAGCTGAATTTGAGATGATAGTTTTCACAATGACTGGACCAGTTGATTTGCATATATTCAGATCTTCCATACCTTGATCTTTAAACAACTGTTCTTTAAGAGAGTTCTGATGACTAAACTAAACTTTCTTGTCAAACCTTCCCCTTTATTTTAATTGTTTAAAAATTGTTTTTAAATATTCAAATTTGAAAGTGAGATCAGTATCTCAGTAGTTTTTAATCTACCAATTTAATTCCCTTGCTTATTTATTAATAGGCCTGCTTTCTCTGCAGTCCTACTTTCCTCCCTGGCATATTGCTAAAAAGTCCTTTATATGCAGCTCATTCCCTGTGGCAAGGATGATTATCAGAGCTAGCATTTGAAATATCTAGCCTCAATCATGCAGTACCTGTGCTTGGGCACAGCCCCACTGAGCACTTAAAGAACTCCATTGACTTCAATAAGACTCCATGAGACACTCACTGCAGGATCAGGACTAACATCTGTATTATAATCATACGTCTAAAAATGAAAGGAGAGGAAGAAGAAGCAAAGCAATGATTAGAAAGATGTCTGCTTCCCAATCTGGATTTTGCTTACTTCTTTCCCAGGACTCAGAGTCTCTCTCTCTCAACTGCTCCATTTATTGACAGATGCAAAACAAGACTAATGAACTATTGATAACCCCAGCACAAAGGATTATGAATCAAAGCATGTTTATTCCGTTGGTATTGATTTAAATGTCATAACTGCTGGGCAAATGAACATGATAGTTTAGATAAATGAACTGAAATACTAAATAGGTTGTGCCCGGTCATTTCTTGTCACTGAACAATCATCTGCATATTTTACATTTTTGGGAAGTTAATGATTTGAGATATTTTAATGGTGAAATGAAGACCTAGGGCAACATAAACATTATAGTATAACAGGACATGGTAGTGGGCAGGCCAAAGTAATAGAGCTGCTATCTGTTCTGAAGAAAGATGATGATTAAGACATACCATCAGTTTCAAGCCTTCTGGCCTTTCAAGCAGGAAACAAGAAGGGATGGTGTTTCCATCCCCAAGTGGAGATTGGTGGTCTACAGATATAAGTTTGTAAACAAGTTATTCTTCCCTGGAATTGGTTATTCTGAGTAGACACAAGGAGGAGAGTGGGCTGGAGGGGGTCAGAGTTTCGGTGTGCTGGTCATCCCCCCCAAAGTGACATTTGCAGCTTACAGCTGTCATTTTTTGGGTTGTTCAGAGTAAAATTGCTAACTAGCATCGATGTACATAGGAACTAAGTCCTGTGTCTTCAGCATCAGGCAGAATCAGCATGGGAATGCATAGTTCGCACCACCTGCAGAATTGGTAGGATTTTTACTTTGGGAGAAGAATAGTCTAGATTGAATTAAGATAATCTACAGTGATAAAATCTGTTCCTTTCAAGTGGCGGGTCTGGGGACAATTTTAGAGGCACAGAGGGCAATTTGGCACCAAGCTTGAGTTGAAAGTCAATGGGAATTAGATGTCCAATGATTATTTCCCTTTGAAAATCTCCCCCTATGTTCTTTCCTAAGGCTTTTCTTCATAACTATCCTGGTTTGATAAACAAGAGTCCCTTAATCAAACCTGCAGGTTGCCTTTCCACCTTCATACTTAATAATCAAATCCCCTTAGATCATGACAAGTTCAGGCACAGAAATACAAAATGTGTATACACAAAGGAACCGAAGTTGCACTTTTTAATTAAGTCAAGGAGGCCATCTTTGTTGAATTAGCTCAGCTCAGGCAATAACAATCCTCAAGAGCCATAAAGGGAAGCCTGTGTCACTGTGGAGTCTGGAGAACTACTATTATACTTTGATTCTATTTTAGTCATCTGTTGGCGGGGGGAGGGGATTTTAAAAATATAGTTGAAGTCATAAGAACAAGATAGTCTTTGAGCCTCATGTTTAATAGTGACAGTGGAGAACTCTCTCTAATACTGCAAAGATTGGATTATTGCATGAGAAAGATTCCTCACCATTGTTATTGCTGGTATAAAGCTGTATGTTTGTCTGGGTTTTTTATTTTTTTTAAATGCTAGTAAAAGATTAATTTGGTGCTTCAGGATCCTGAACTACCATTTCAGCTGAGCGCTGTGGTTCACAAAGATGTATCAAAAATGGCAAAATTCAGAAGCCAGGAGATATCCCATAGCTCGTAAGATCTCACACAAGAAGCCATAGTCACAGCAATGGGGAACCAAGAACGTGGGAAGCATTAGAAAAAGATCTACTGCCTGAAAATAAAGAAAACAATCAAATGAAATTAGCCATCCTCCTCTGAACTGGCCTTCACTAGTTAAACAGTAGCCAGCTCTTGGCATCCTCAAAATGAAAAGGCAGGTAGAAGAAGTTATAAATTTCAGTATAGCGATTGTCAGAAAGTCAACATTTACCAGCAGTTACTGTACCACAGTCTCCAAAATGCAGAAGTTATTTCCTGTTTGTTCTGAAGGGCAATACCAGAACATGTGTAGTAATGGCTAATAAATGATGACTTTTTGTTGGCAACCACTCTACTTGTTTCCAGGTTTTTAATATTACTGAAATTGTGGGAAACAACAGTATTTGTTTTCCTCACCACTGTGAAGCTCAATCTGTCACACACACATAAAAAGCAAATGAATCACTGTGAAGTAGTTGGAAGATTCCAGCATTAGATTAACGGGTATATTCATGATATTGGAAAAGCAAATATTTATGAACCACAAAATCTTCATTTCTATTTACATGCTACCTAGGGTGACCATATTTCTCTATGCCGAATACAGGACACCTGGTAAATTTACTTGTATGCAAGTGAGTTCAATGACAATCAATCAGAGCTATGCAGTACAAACGTTCAAATTAACATCAAGTTGGCTGAGCTCCCGTTAAAAATAAATATTGTGTAGTAGTGGGAGTCCTCCTCAAGTGATCCCTTCCTTGTCACCCATTCCCAGCTTCTGACAAACAGACAAACCTTATTTATTTTCTTATATTTAAAGTTTGCACAGAGAGAAGTAACACACACAGGGAGAGGTGAAGCACACACATTCCCTACATCTCTCTCACACGGGAATGGGGGAAGACTGAATGACCTGACCCTAACATCCCTAGTCAGTGCTCTCCACCCTCCATGCCCAGCTGGGCCCCTGGGATGGACACACCTCTGCTGGTACCTGGCACTGCATCTTCTCAAGGTAATAGTTGTGGGGCACAGAGGGTCACAGGACCCCTTCCTAGATTTCTGCAGAGTCCCCTGACACAGGCAGGCTCCAATACATTTTGGAGGTGAGCTTAGTTAGGCAGGAGAGGGGACAATTTTTACCTTAGCACTTGGGAGTACTGGAAAGGAGAGGCTGGAAATCCATTTCCCAGTCTGTCCTCCTAGCCTGCAGCCCAGTGGGCCATCCTTGGTCAGGGAAGTGCTATGTTGGGCCCTTCCTCATTCAGGGTCAGGGGAAGGAGATGGAACTTCAAGTCAGGGCCCTGGCTGGCTGTGGCAGTGAGAACTTCAGATTTCCCATCTCCCTGCCCAACCTCCCCAGCTCACGCCATCAGATGCCTTCCTAGAGAACCATGTGTGCCTAAAAGGAATCAGCTCTTCTCTCCTACTGGCACTGAGATTTGCGGGGAGGAGAGGAACTGTCACAGTCATGCTCTTTCTCTGACCAAGGGTTGAACCAGGGAGGGGCCAGGGGTCTGTCTCTCTCCTAATGAGCTGTTCATGAATCCAGAAGTTCAGAAAGGATGGGACCAGCCCAGACATTCAATATTGTCCCAGTCTAGAGAGACAAAGAAAAATTGTGACAATCCCCTTCTCAAGTGCCATGATTAATGAATCAGATATTCCACCCTGAGCACAATGTCTCACCCCTGGGATGGGGGTGGACTCATTTGCACCAGTCATTGGTTCTTACCTGCCTCCTTCCCCCACAGTATGTCAACTTCTGCATCCGGTCCAGAGTGTCCCAGGAGAGAGCCAAAGCCATAAGGAGCAGCAGAGCCCTGCTCTGATACATCAAATTCAGGGAGAAGAATGGTGAAAGTGACCTCTGACCCCAGCTTCCTGATGCCAGGCATAGACAGGCTGGTTTGAATAGGCTGTAGGACCTGAAGCGGAAGGGGCTGTTCCTGGGAATGTTCCCTTTGGGAAGGCAGAGTCAGAGCAGGGACTGAGATAGACTTAATTCAAGTTGCTCTTCTCCTGGTTTAGTGGAGATCCTGGGACTGTAAGGGGACTACGTCACAACCCCCTGCTCCATCCAGATTCCTGCCTGGCCTTAAGTCCCTTCTTGTCCTTCTGGAGCAGCTGGGGGTGCAAGGTGCCCTCATGGAGGGTCCTGCCCACATCCCCTTGCTCCAGGATCTCTTGGGGGCAGAAAGAGCTGAGGTCTAGCTCCTCTCCCCCCAATATCTCCTAGCTGGGGAAGATTGGCAGCTGACTAGAATGCTAATGAAGCCCCCTCTCCTTCTCTTCCATTAGAGCTCAGCACAGTTCCCCAAACTAGGGAACTTGGTAGCTTAGTTGCGACTGTCCATCAGTGACCCAGCCAAGGACCCTGCTGGCTGGCCAGGGAGGGGATTTACCAGCTCTACAAACTGCTGCTAAGCCAGAAGTAAGAAAACCCAGCTGGGAAGTGGGGACCAATAGAAAAGTGACACAGAATCCAGGCAATGGGAGCCCTGAAGAAATGATCCACCTCCATCTGAGACTGTCCCCCTTTGGGTAATGGGAGCTCTATTGAAACAAGACAAATCCTCTGAGACCGGTCCCAGCTGGAGGTTGAGTCTGCCTCTTACCTTCTCCCCCTACTCCGTTTAGGATCAACCCCCACTTCCCAGGCACCAAGGACACTGTACCCACTGTAGGGAGCCCAGCAATTCTGAGAGGCCAGTGATGCATCCCAGTGGGAATGGAATAATTCAGCCACCAAAACCACACAGAGAAATCTGAGAATGAGAAGCTGCTAAGAAACATGAAAAGCTTCCCTGAGAATCTGAAACCACTTCCATGCAAGTTGTGGCAAAGGGTTTGCTAAGAACTACTGGTGATGTTGGACTTCGGGGTTGTAGTGCCCTAGTGTAGTGTTTCTCAGACTGGGAGTTTTACCTCAAAAGGGGGAGTCAAGGTGAGTGCATGTGGGTCGCTAGGAGGGTCACAGTATGTTTGGGTTTTCCTAGCTACGATCTCTTCTTTAGTCCTCTGATCTCGGTCCAGCTGGATTTTGGAAACATGAAAAAAAAAGCCATGATTTGTCCTTGCTTTCAGACCTGAGTGGTTGGAATGGCAGCTTCTCTCAACTACTGAGCCTGGAAAACATTGCCACTGCCAGCAGCAGCTCAGAAGCAAGAGTGGCAGTACCTTGCCCAGCTTGCTGCACTTCCTTCCGCACTGCTGCTGCTGGTGGCACTGAATTCAAAGATGGGCTCCCATCTTGGAAGGTAGAGATGCTACTAGCAAAGGCACTGAAGGAAAGGAGGTAACACGATGCCACACCACCCTCCCCTCTGTGCTGCTGCTAGCAGCAGTGCTGTCATCCAAGCTGAGCACCTCACTAGAGACCATTGCTCTGTGGCCAACAAGCTCAGAAGCAGCAGCAGTGCAGAAAGAAAGGTGGCAGTAACGTGTCATGGCACCCTTCCTTCTGCCCTGCTACTGGTGGCCGCAGTGACTTCTGAGCTGGGGGTCCTGTCAGCAGCCACCATTCTCTAGCTGCTGTGCTGGGAAAGTAAGTGCTGCAATCAGCAGTGGCACAGAAGGAAAGGTGGCAGTAGCAGACCTTCTGCACCGCTGCTGGTGGCAGACAGCCTTGTGCACTTGGTGCCCGTTCTCTCTTGCTGCCCAGCTTAGAAGTTAGAGCCACCAGAAGCAGCACAGAAGGAAGGGTGCCAATAGCATAGCATGCTGCCCTTCCTCCTGTGCTGCTCCTGGCAGTTGGGTTGCCATCTGGAATGGGCACCTGACCAATTGCTACCACTTCCTGGCTATCACCCTGTAAAGGACTCATTGGCCCAGTTCTCGAGTCGCTGGCCCTGCCAGGCCTCGATTGCCCGAACCCTTGGCCACTGAGGGTATCAAAACCCGATTGGTTGGGCGGTAAGTAGGAAAGGAGGAGGAGGGGGACTTGGGCCCACCCTCTCTGAGTCCCGAACCAGGGCCCTAAGGTCAAGTGGTAGACTTCCATCCCTTAGACCTGACTGACGGGGCGTTGCCCTTAATGCAGCAGGCTTACATGCCTAGCCCCACCCTGGGCCGCTTCCTCTCCCTTCCCTCTCACTGGATTCCCCATCCTTCTCTGGTTTCCCCCATGGCGTCCTCAAACCACCACATCCTTTCCTCTGCAGGTCCTTCATCCCAGCTCTTCCTCCCTCCGACTCCCTCTTTGCCCCTTTTGGACCACCATCCTTGCCTTTTGTCTCCTCTGTGCTCTCCCCTTCTGAGGCCTCCATATTTACATCCGGGGCCTCTGCCCCGGCCCAATCCCCTCTGTCCCCACCCGAGTCACTCCGTCCCCTACCCGCTGGGGAAGCATCCGGTTGCCTGGCAACCTCAGCGCAGCTGACCGTGGGTGTGCTGGTGCCTCCGCCAGTGCCGGCCTCCACCTCCCAGCATTCTGCAGCTTCCCATGGCTGGGACAGGCTTGGGGAGCTCTGCAGCCCTGATCCCACCGTGGGACTTGGCGGACTCACACTCCCGCCGCTTTGCTGCACTTCTCTGTCTGGGAGGGGAGACCCCATGACTGCGGGGTGTCCTGCTCCATCACACCCCCTTAGAAAGCAGTGCCACCACCAGCAGTGAAGCACAAGGAAGGAAAGAAGGCAATACCATATTATGCTATCCTTCCTTCTCTACCACTGTCGGTGGTGGCTGTGCCTCTCCAGTTGCCTAGACTAGGAGATAGAGCTATGACTAGCAGTGGGGCAAAAGGAAGGACAGCCATACCGTCACTTGCCACCCTTGGCTATGTGCTGTTGTTAGTGGCAGTGCTGCTTTCCAAGCTAGGTGCTTGGCCACAAGCTACCACTCTATGGCCTCTCAGAGTGGAATTCAGCATCACCATTGGTAGTGATACAGAAAAAAGGAAGGTAACACCACACCAGGCCACCCTTCCTTCTCCACCACTGCTGGTGATGGCACTGACTTTCCATCTGCCCAGCAGTGGCACAGAAGGAATTGCAGGAACATACCATGGCACCTTCCTCCTGCATTGCTGGTGGTGGCAGGGTTGTCATCCGGGCAAGGTGCCTGACCAGTTGCCATCACTTCTCAGCCTCCCCTTTAAAAGCAGTGCCACCACCAGCAGTGGCACACAAAGAAGGGTGGTAATGCCATATCATGCACCCTTCCTTCTGTCCTGCTGATGGCAGCAGCAGTATCAACCAAAGTGAGTGCCCAGACAGTGGCCACCCAGTTTGGAAGGCCAGGAAAATAATCACAGACTTTTTTAACGTTTCCAAAGTCTGCCTGGAGGCAGATTTGAGGACCAAAAAAGAGGTAATGTCTGGGAAAACATGGATAGAAGTGATCCTACTCATCATCATCCAACACTAGCTTTGTAACCCCGTTTTGAGCTGGGCGCCTGAGTTAGAGAAAGGCTGTACATGGGGATTCCCCAGTGATCCTAAGGTCCAACACACACTGAACAGATCACAGAGCGGGCCATGCCAAATTGACAGTGCATTCTCATCAATTTCATGGCCAGTTGATTTCCATATTGGTCAATTTCACGATTTCAAATGTTTGTGTGTGAAATTTCAGGGTGTTATAACTGTGTGTGTCCTGACCCAAAAACAGGATTGTGTGTGGTAGGGGAGGAGTTTGAAAAGTTGTTGTGGGGATGGTTTCCCAAGAATGACCCCTCTCCGGCCTCTAGAGTAATTTCCACCCTCATTTCTGCACAGCTTCTCAAATTAGCTCTCATCTTCCCAATGGGAAGGAGACCCCTGAAGAGTTCTATAGGGATTTCAACAACTTCCACACCAGCACCAACCTCTGTCTGGACCTGTTCACACAAGAAATCTATTTTCTGGATATCTGCAGTACAAATAAATGATGGTCACCTAAACACAACACTGTACTGGAAATCCTACTGATCATTATTCTTACCTACATGCCTCTAGCTTCCATCCAGGACACGTCACATGATTCATTGTCTACAGCCAAGTCCTGAGATACAACCGGATCTGCTCAAATTCCACAGACAGAGACAAAGGCAAGATCTTTATCAAGCATTCTTAAAACTTTAAATACCCCCTGGGGAAGTGAGGGAACAGATAGACAGAGCCAGATGAGTACACAGAAGTCACCTACTTCAAGACAAGTCCAACAAGGAAAATAACCTAACACCACTGGTCATCACCTACAGTCCCCAGCTTAAAGCCCTCCAGTGCATCAATAATCTACAACCTATCCTGGAAAACAGTCCTTCATTCTCACAGATCTTGGGAGACAGGACAGTCCTCACCAACATATAGCCCCCCCCCACCCCCACCCCCACCCCACGAACATGAAGCAAATATTTACCAGCAAGCACACACCACAGTACACTTACCCAGGAAACTACTCCTGCAACAAACTCCATTGCTAATTCTGTCCACACATCTATACAAACAACACCATCGCAGGACCCAACCACATAAGCCACACCATCAGAAGCTCATACAACAGCACATCCACTAATGTGATGTATGCCATAAAGTGCCAGCGATGCCCTTCTGCCATGTATACTGGCCAAACTGGACAGTCTCTGTGGCAAAAGATAAATGGACACAAATCAGCCATCAGGAATGATAACACACTTAAACCTATCCGGGAACATTTTAACTTCCCTAGACATTCAATAATAGATTTAAAAGTAGACATTCTTCTACAAAATAAATTTGTCACCTAATTACAGCAGGAGACAGCTGAAGTGGAGTTCATTTACGCATTCAACACCATCAATGTAGTCTTGAATAAAGATCTTAACTGGTGAAAACACGACAAAGGCAATTTTCTCACCTTTGATAATTTTACTTCCACATCAGATGCTATAAATGGGACACATCCAGCCTTACTTCATTAGCTTAATTAAAACCGGAATTACAATTGACAAGTAACTTCTTTTGCTGTTATATATACCCTAGAATCTGTAATTTCCACTCCAACTTATCCAATGAAGTGGGTTTTACCCATGAAAGCTCATAACCTAATACATTTGTTAGTCTCTAAGGTGCCATAGGATAGCTCATTAGTTTTAAAGTTAAATACTAACATGGTTACCCCTCTGAGACATAGATATTGTTAGAGATGACAATGTAACCAAATGGTTCCCGTCTGTCACTTATATTCTGTTCATTCAGGCTGGCTACGTCTACACTGGCCCCTTTTCCGAAAGGGGCATGCTAATTTTACAGGTCATAATAGGGAAATCCGCGGGGGATTTAAATATCCCCCGCGGCATTTAAATAAAAATGCCCGCCGCTTTTTTCCGGCTTTTAGAAAAGCCGGAAAAGAGCGTCTACACTGGCCCCGATCCTCCGGAAAAAAGCCCTTTTCCGGAGGATCTCTTATTCCTACTTCAAAGATATTTAAATCCCCTGCGGATTTCCCTATTACGACCTATAAAATTAGCATGCCCCTTTCGGAAAAGGGGCCAGTGTAGACGTAGCCGCTATGTCTACACAGCAGCGTTATTTCAGAATAACTGACATTCCGAAATAACAAAGAGCACATCTGCACTACAAGCCTTTATTTTGAAATAACTTTGAGCTAGAGGACTTCTTACTCTGACTCATGGTAACCCTCATTTCACGAGGAGTAAGGGAAGTTGAAGGAAGAGTGTTCTTCCTTTGGCTTCCTGCTGTGTAGACAGTGCCAAAAGCCAAATTGAGCTATTTCAACTTCAGCTACGCAATTGATATAGCTGAAGTTGCATAGCTTAATTCAACTTTAGCCCAACTTTAGTCTACACAGTAACATTATTTCAGAATAACGAAACTTATTCTGAAATAACATAGTCCGCATCTACACACAAGCGGTTATTTCGACAATGCCCAGTTACTTCTGGACTTCTTACTCCAACTCCTGGCTGAAACCTTCATTTTACAAGGATTCAGGGAAGTTGGAGGAAGAGTACACTCTCTCAGACTTACTGCTATGTAAGCAGTGCCAAAAGCCAAAATGAGCTACTCTGACTTAAGCTACACAATTGACGTAGCTCAAGTTAGGTAGCTTATTTCAGATTTAGCCCTACCATGTAGACATGCCTTAAGAGGTTTTTATTTCAAAGACACAATGTTTCAACCAAGAGACACCTGTTGTCAAGAGCCTGTCAGAAATCTATTAAAAGAACTATCGGACCCTGATTGTATATTTCAGATCTACTTAGGCTACTTGAATTGCAAGACTGAGGTCTCTGCTTCCATTCTGGATCACCCTGAGATTGGATATTAGACACTGGACTATAATTTGATGAACTAATTCTGAAAGAACTCTGCAACTCTAAAGTCCCCCATTTCTACTATGAAACTGATCTAAGAACTCTGTTTATACAGGCAGTCCCCGGGTTACGTACAAGATAGGAACTGTAGGTTTGTTCTTAAGTTGAATCTGTACGTAAGTCGGAACTGGCGTCCAGATTCAGCCGCTGCTGAAACTGACCAGCGGCTGACTACAGGAAGCCCGAGGCAGAGTTGCTCTGCCCCGGGCTTCCTGGAATCAGCCGCTGATCAGTTTCAACTGGCTGAATCTGGATGCGAGTTCCGACTTACATACAGATTCAACTTAAGAACCCCAGGCGTCCCCAAGTCAGCTGCTGCTGAAACTGATCAGCGGCTGATTCCAGGAAGCCTGGAGCAGAGCAACTCTGCCTCAGGCTTCCTGTAGTCAGCCGCTGGTCAGTTACAGCAGCGGCTGACTTGGGGACGCCTGAGGCAGAGCAGCTGGGGTGCTGCTGGGTTGGTCCAGTAGCACCGCTCCTCGGCGCTACTGGACCAACCCAGCAGCACCCCAGCTGCTCTGCCCAGGCGTCCTGATTCAGCCGCTGGTGAAACTGACCAGCAGCGGCTGAATCAGGACGCCTGGGGCAGAACAGCTGGGGTGCTGCCGGGTTGCTCCAGTAGCGCCCAGAGCGGCACTGCGGGACCAACCGGCAGCGCCCCAGCTGCTCTACCACAGGCGTCTGGAGAAAAGCCTGGTCTGCTGGGGGGGGGGGGGAAGGGGTGCACTAGCTGCGCCCCCCCCCCCACGAGCAGACCAGGGAAACGCGGGCGGCGGGACTGAGACGCGCTGCGGGTCCTCCTGCCGCCCGGGTCCTCCGCTGCCCAGGTCCCACCGCCCGGGTCCTCCCGCCGCCCGGATCCGCAGTTATGAACGGGGCTTTTCTCGTCCTGGAGGACGGGAGCGGCGGGACGTCCAGATGCGCCGCGGTCCCGCCGCCCGCGTCCTCCGGAGCGAGAAAAGCTGCTCCGCATCTCCCTGGTCTGCTGGGGGGGGGGGGGGGACCAGCAGACCAGGGAGACGCGGAGCAGCTTTTCTCACCCTGGAGGCGGCGGGACCGCGGCACATCTGGGCGTCCCGCCGCTCCCGCCCTCTGGGGCGAGAAAAGCCCCGTTCGTAACTGCGGATCCGACATAAGTCAGATCTGCGTAACTTGGGGACTGCCTGTATGTATAATGTATGTATAATGATCTTTTAACCAACAGTCTCTTTTCTTTTTCAGTAAATCTTAGTTAATAGGAATTGTCTGTAAATGTATATTAGGGTAAGATCTGAGATATTCATTAACCTGGTGAGTAACGTGTCCAATCCTTCTATTGGTAGAACTTTTTATATGAACAAGATTTTCAGTAATCCTTATCATAATTGACTTGGCTATTTGGGTGGGAACTCAAAGCTGGGTTGCTTTAAGGGAACTGTGTCTGGCTTCTGGGCAACAAGTAAGTTATTGTTGAAGCTGTTTGTCTCCTGGTTTGGTGAATATACATATTAGAAATGACCACAATTTTTGCAGGTTGTCTGCTCCATTCCTTTCAGTTTGCACTGCCTGAGCTATCTCAGAATGGCTCCCATAGAGTCCTGGTCACAATTATATACTATTATTATAAAATTACAAACTTGTCTGATGAACAAGCCAAATCCCTCACAGCAAGAAAAGTCTGACAATTAAAAGGACAATTGCACATCCCCTAATCTCTTGAACAAAGGTGGGGAAACAAATTCCTCGGCATTCCTCAGTCTAGGAGTTCTTCATCCCCTTTCGCCTTAAAAAAATATATCTAAAGAGACCCTAGGGAATGTGGTACACAAATTCAAAGGAAAGTCAGAGCAGGACAGAGGGTGGACACCTAACTTCTTCATTTAACCACGTGCAATAATTAGGATTGTACTGTCTGCTTCATTACCTAGTCCTGAACACATTTCTTTTGATTGTATTTCCTTCTGATTTACAACCAAATTGCACTTTCTTTCCTCTTCAGCAACTTCTGCGGGTCATCATGCCATTTCCACTCTGACATTTCGGTGAGACCTAAGTATGTGTTTAAATACCATGTTAAATATGGCCCCTAGACTTCTGGGCTGGAGTAAGCTTCTTGTATTTAATTTTTGGGCAGGTGAACTAATTGTGAAGATCTGGCTATCATGAGAGAGCACTTGATGGAGTATCTTTTTCTGTCCCACAGAGGTAGAAGTGCAGTCATTATAGCACTTCTTTTGTACACATTTATTAAATACTCTTGAATAGAGCACAATCTGCATGTCACATCTTAGGCAAAATACTGAAAATAAATGGATTAACTCTCATGTACAGTGTGGTGTGCCACATTCCCGTTGATTCCATTGATCACATATATCTTAGATAAGCTGTACTCCATCAGCTGATAAATTGTTAATTGTATTGCTAGGGGCTATACTGGAATGATGTCACCCTCCTCTTTGTAGTAGATACTTCACTATGCTAAAACGAATTTTATACTTCTATAATTTAAAATGTATTTCATGTTAATAATATATTTATAAAAAACACCTGACAATCCTGAAAATGTCTCTTCTCAGGGCTGACTGGTTCCCACTAAAATATCTGATGTTGGAATGATGACTATGCAGTTAAATTATGCTGACCTTTCAAAAGAAGTTAATTTTCCTTTACGATACACAGATGTTTTCTTTCATCATCCTGGCTGTACTACTAATGATTAAACATGAAGAGCAAATAAATGCATAGCATAATAATATACTGTAGACTTATATAGGACCAAAACTAGCACCATTAATAAAAGATCTCTCACATAACACCCCCTGCTCACTCTCCCATCCTTCAGGTCCATTTAGGGTCAAATAAAGAGATCCTAGGGCTTAATGTATCCCCTAATGGAATCAGTGGTAGACACACACATGTCTATCTGAGGGTAGAAGTTGGTTTTTAATGTATAAAAAGTGGTGCTGAAGGAGTTTCATGAAATGTCAATGTGAACAGATCAATACACTATGGTATCACCTTATGGCAAGCCATGGCATACCAACTTTCTCTTCACTGGAGGTCTCCTGCCAACAGTGATCTCTCTCTTCCTGTGACTTGGCTGTCCAGCCAGATCCCTTCAAAATCGCTCCCTTCTCCAGGATAGCTCATGAACAAAAAGCTAGATAATTATCACAAATAAACAGAACTCCTCCTCTCGTACATCAGGATTTGGCCCTTACTTCCCTCAGGGAGGGGCCTCCAGGCAGTGGCTATCTGGGAAGCCACCTTTCCGCCCTTTCCTCAAGAACTGAAGTTTGACTATCTGTGCTCCTTCCTAGTCTGCCAAGCAAGCTGTTCTGCTCCCCCTTTAAGCTCCTCCTCCAGCCTGTACATGTCTTGCACGTGTGATGTGGCAGAGTTGGCTGAGCACAGAGCAGCTTCTTAATCTTTTATTGCTCAGTGTGGGATTTGTCTACCCATCACAGCAAGCACCATATCGTTTTTGAGATCCATAATCTTAGGCTGTGTCTAGACTGGCAAGTTTTTCCGCATAATCATCTGATTTTGCGGAAAAACTTGCCAGCTGTCTACACTGGCCGCTTGAATTTCTGGAAGAGCACTGACAATCTCATGTAAGATCATCAGTGATTTTCCGGAAATGCTATGCTGCTCCCATTTGGGCAAAAGTCTTTTTCCGAAAGACTTTTGTGCAAAAGGGCCAGTGTAAATAGCACAGTAGTGTTTTCCGCAAAAAAGCCCCGATCGCGAAAATGGCATTCGGGGCTTTTTTGCGGAAAACCGCATCTAGATTGGCCAGGGACGCTTTTTCACATCCTGCCAATCTAGACGTGCTTTTCTGAAAATGCTTTTAATGGAAAACTTTTCCATTAAAAGCATTTTCGGAAAATCATGCCAGTGTAGATGTAGCCATATAGTATACATACCGTGTCTGAGATCCATAATCATCCCCAACAATGACAACAGGTTGTCTAAAGCGAGGATAAACTTGTAAAAGTGGTTCTGGGGGACAGGGATGGCCTTTTTATTTCATGTCTGTATAGCACCTGATGCAGTGGGGTTCTGATTCACGATTGGGGTCTCTAGGTACTACTTTAATACACATTAGGAAATACTACTCATAACACTAGGGCTGCGTCTAGATTGGCATGATTTTCTGGAAATGCTTTTAATGGAAAAGTTTTCCGTTAAAAGCATTTTCGGAACAGAGCATCTAGATTGGCACGGACGCTTTTCCGCAAAAGCACTTTTTGCGGAAAAGCGTCCGTGCCAATCTAGACGCGCTTTTCCGCAAAAAAGCCCCGATCGCCATTTTCACTTTGCGCAAAAGGACTTTTGCCTGAACGGAAGCAGCATAGTATTTCCACAAGAAGCACTGATTTCTTACAGTAGGAAGTCAGTGTTCTTGCGGAAATTCAAGCGGCCAGTGTAGACAGCTGGCAAGTTTTTCTGGAAAAGCGGCTGATTTTCTAGAAAAACTGGACAGTCAAGACACAGCCTAGGTAAAAAAAATAGTATTTGGCAGAATCCACAAATATGTCATAACTGTTTCTAGTTTCACAAAGAGAACTTTCACAAAACAAAACAAACAAGGTTAGTTTTAAATTAGCAAAAATACCCTATATTAACTTGATACCTAAACCTTACTTGAATAAAAAAAAAAACTTTCTCCCCAAGGGAGAAGTGTGTGTACATCAAATACAATTCTAAAACTACAGGAGAGGTATTAGTGCCTTGTTGTGGTTTTCTAACAAAACTCACAATTTTTATTATTTGATGTGTTGAGATAAGTTGCACAACCAACTATTCAGTAACCCTGCTTATTAATTTAGGACCCCTTTGTTTTCTATTATGTTTTATATGAAACAATTATTACTCTGAACAATGGAACATCTTCTACAGAAATGTAGTCTGATCTAAAAAAGAAATGATCATTGCAAACTTCAGGACTCAGGGGATCCTATAGTTGTAATATTTTAGCACTAAGTAAGAGGAAATCAAATTATGTGCTATGAGCCATGGTACAGCGTTGGCTGGTACAGCGTTGCTTAAAGGATAAAGAAGACTGAACTAGAATATTGGTTACAATATTATATTACTAATATTGGAATATAAGCCATCTGGAATCAGAAATTGCTGTTCATATCTACTACCTCCACTCCACTGGTGTCTCAGACTAAAAATTAATGGGCCAGAATTTTCACTCCCTGCATCTTGTGTAGTCATTTAAAAGCAAAAAACTGGAGGTGTGGAATGGTGCTACTGGTGTGAATAGAGAAATCCAGGTTAGTAGCATTTTGCATTCCTCTTACACAGGAATTAGAGTAAAGTTAGCAGAACTACTCATGACCCAAATGCTACGCATGCATACAAATACCTTGCTGAACCTGGGCATAAGTTTCTACAAAGAGTGCAAAGTAGAGGTGAATCAGGCCCATTGACTTAGGACCAGACTCTATTCCTATTTAAGTCGATGGCAAAGTTTTCAGTTACATCAGTGGGATGAGGGTGAGACCATCAGTCTGTATTTTTTAATACAGGCCGTGTCTAAATTATACCCCTCTGTTGGCAGAGAGATGTAAATTAGATGTATCGAAAGTGCAAATGAAGCAGGGATTTAAATATCCCGCATTTCATTTGCATAATGGCACCTGCCGCTTTTTTTAGAAATGAGGCTTTTAAAACAAATGGCAGTTTAGATAGGGCATTTTTGACAGAAATGCCCCGTTTCGAAAGATCCTTTACTCCTCAAAAATTGAGGAGTACAGGATCTTTCGAAACAGGGCATTTCTGTCGAAAATACCCCATCTAAACTCCCAGTTTTTTTGAAAAGCCCCATTTTGAAAAAAAAGCGGCAGCTGCCATTATGAAAATGAAGCGGGGATTTAAATTTCCCGTGTTTCATTTGCACTTTCAATACGTCTAATTTACATCCCTCTGCCAACAGATGGATATAGTTTAGATGTAGCCTTAATGCCCAGCACTTACATATCCCCTTGCACCCAAAGAATTTCAAAGCACTCTGCAGACGAAAACATCCATGCCAAATGTCTCATAATAGAAGAAAGCAAATCTTGGAAACCCGATGGAAATAGTCTGTGGAGCTAATTTGAAAAGAAATGTAGCTCTAATAATTTCTCAATCAACCTCCATCAAGTGTCAATTATCTACAGCAGAAATGAGTTATACAGGGCAAAAAAATGTATTGGCCAGACAGCACAAAGACGGAATCAGGAACATACCTGCTACCCTAAAAAACGCTGCTTATTCTTTTTTCTACATTATTCACTTTCTTGGGCAAAACCACTTCTTCAAATGAGCTTGAGTCTGGGTTTTGCCCATCAAAGCTCATAATACTATATATGTTAGTTTCTAAGGTACCACAGGACTACTTGTTTTTAAAGTTGCCGACTAACACGGCCACCCCATGAGATTTTTTATTCACTTTTGACATCAAAGAAGATCCATTAATGCTGGCTGCCATGCTAACTCTTCTTTCATGGCTACCATTCAGGGAAACTGACAGCCATGTTGGGCCTCTGGGCAACGTGTGTAGGGGGTGGCTTCACACTCCCAAAATTGGCAGGACTTCAGGCAGAAGGGGCGGGGCCAAGTGAAAACTGAAATAGAATATTGGTTCCTTCCCTCTCCCTCCACCCCTCAGTGCTGCATGGAGCACTCCATGCAGTGCTCCAGCGGCGATTTAAAGGGCCAGGGCTCCGGGCACCATCTTTGAATCACTGGGCCCTGGGGCAGTTGCCCTCTTTGTACCATCAACCCCCATCAGCAGGCCTGCTTCCCTTGTATGCAGGGCATAGGAGCAGAGCGGCAGCCAAGCCAGCCTTGCTGCCATTTCCAAAGTGGGAGACCGAAAGGATCAAGGGGATAAAGGCCATTCATGTGTCCAGTGAGGGATCTGCAGACTGTTAGCAGAGCTGCCTATAGTTCTTGGGTTTACTTAGTCAATTTAGGACTCTTTTCCTGGCCCTCCTGCATCTCTGTAGGCCTTGCATAAAGGTGAGATGGTGTGGTGGGATGACACAAAACTATCCAAGTTTTGGACTCCATATCCCTGGCCTGTTCATTGTGGACTTGATCCAATGCTCATTCAAGGCATTGCTAATCTTTCAGTTGGATCAAAGCTCTTTATTGTGAATGCGACTATATAAGTTATTACTGGAATTGCTTCACCCAGCACTGAAATGCAACAAGGTTTAGGGTGGAACATAACTGTTTAAACATTCCACAGCAACATTATCCAAAAGGGACTTGACCCAAGCCCACTGGAGTTTTTCCATTGACTTCAGTGGGGTTTGGTTCAGACTCTTGAACAGCAGTTGTTAAGAAGGCTGTATCCAATTGATACTTCTGGTGGATTTCAAATAAGCATCATAATAGAATTTATTTTAGGATTTGGCCAGATCACCATAAACTACCCTTTTTTCCCCCAATCTTTTAACCAGTTACCGATCAATGAGAGGACCTTCCATCTTATCCCATGACAGCTTACTTCACTTAAGAGCCTTTGCAAACATTTACTTTGATTTGGAATAATTTTGCAATTTGGCCATGTTCACATTTTTCCATGAACAGTTGTGTGGATAAATGTTTGTTCACCTGAGTGTTAGGAAAAGGGCTGTTCTTCATGCAAACACCTTTATTAAGACATACAAGGATGTATACTGCTTACATTGCAAGTGCTTGCCTCATTACAGTCGCTCCATACAGCAGCGTAAGGGATACCAGGTGCCTTAACTAAACCTATACAAAAAATAATGAATCAGCAAAGACATGCTCAAAGAATGTAGATCACAAACAACCTATCAGCTAAGATATGTTTTCATAAACATACAAGCTGAAAAAATAGCAAACAATGAATACATTTGTAGAAATCAATGTATATCTTGCAGATAACTCAAACTACTTCACAACTGATCGCTTTAGCAAAGAATCCCACAATGTCAAGCCATTTCCCAGGCTTCGAGCGGTGCTAAAACCTACAGCTGCTCTCCTGACAACTTCCATGAGTCAGGCATATACGGTCAAAGCAATGTTCTGCAACACACTGAAAAATGAAAATGTGGGGAAGCCTCAAATGAATTGAATATATTAATAAAATACATACTACAAAAGTTACTGTACTGAATGCACTGCTAATTTTCATAGTGAAAATCATACACGCTATTTAAAAAATGTACCCGACCCTGCCACAGAATTTCCATTCTATTGAATGAGAACACTGTTGACCCTAGGGATCTGGGCAATATATTGGTGTCCTATACAGCCCAGCACAGGTGCATCCCATGTGGGGGGGAGTGGCCATTACACAACTGGCTTGGGCAGGGGGGGAGGGAGAGGAAGGGGAGAGGGCTGATGCCGTGGGAAAAAGATTTCCAACTCTCCCAGACCAGATGCCGTTTACTGCAGTGAAGTCTGGTCCATCCAGTCCAGGAGAGTTGGCAACCTGGAGCATGGTTGGGAAGGTGACGCAGGCAAGCAGGCTCTAGAGCAGCAGCAGGGGACTACAAGCAGCCAAGCGGAGAGAAGTGGTGCTTTTAAGGGGAAAGCATTATTTCTCTCCAGCTAACCACTGTGCACCTGCCCCCTACTCCATCTGAGTTCTCTAGCCCGTGACAGCCACTCACTGCAGCCTGGTGAGTTGGGAGCTGGGTGCTGAGCCCTTGGGGGCAAGGGGGTGGCGGGAGGGAAGGGCGGGTAGCTGGGGGATAGAGATGGGAGTGACTGGAGCCCATACATAGCATGCAGCTTTCTAAGGGTTTGTCTAGACTACTGACTTTTGTCGACAAAAGTGGACTTTTGTCGACAAAACTATACCAGCGTCTACACTACGGCTGAGTTCTGTCAACATAATGTCGACAGAACTCAGCAGTTTTGTCGATGCTGGTATACCTCATTTTACGAGGCATAACACCTTCTGTCGACAGAGTTCTGTCGACAGAAGGTGTTATTGCCTGTAGGGTTGCGTCTAGACTACAGGGTTCTGTCGACAAAGCAGCTTGCTTTGTCGACAGAACTCAATGTGTCTGGACGCTCTTTGTCGACAGAAGTTTTGTCGACAGATACTGTCGACAAAACTTCTGTCGACAAAACCCGGTAGTCTAGACGTACCCTAAGACACCATGAAATTTGGTAAATGTTACTATACAGTTTAGTACCAGTTTGCCCCTGAATAATCAGGGTCTTGACAAGAAGCCACGAAGGCTAACTCCTAGAGGATATGGACATACACATTGGTGTTGAGGGGATGGGAATTATACAGTATAGAGCAACTCCGCAGAGTTTCAGCTGTTCCGCCTCTTAGGTTAATTGAAATTTGTACACTCAGTAAGCCTTTTGGTCCATTTACCTGTTATACATTACTAAGACAACAATGCAGAACTTAGCCTCCTGAATTTTTCTTTATCTAGTTTTATTGCAAAATCATTTGTATAGAGGAAGCCTTCGAGGTTTTCTACTCTGGTCTGTGACACAATCATGTATTCAAATGGGAAATAGGAGGAAATAGTACCAACTTCATCACACAGCAATTTGGTGTCAGGTTTTATTTGAATGAAACCAAGTTGTTCTTAAATCACAGTTCCTCTCTCGCACTTTGAATATTTGGGCTAAGATTTTCAAATGTAATTAACGATTTGTGCTTTTGGGATAATTTTTGGTGCCCTATTTGTGAGGCTTTAAAGGATCTAATTGTCAGGCATTCAGCCCTTTTTGAAAACCAGACCTTTTTAAGGTATCTGAAGTTGGGCACTGAAAAAAAATCACAGAACACTTAATAATCTTGTCTTTTCACTCTATCTTTTCCAACATAAGGATAATTGGCTGTTCTGCACACAACACATTATTATTTCCCATAACTGCAATAGTAAACATTTGCAGAGTCTATCTTTTCGCTCCTTTAGGAGTGATTTGTTGTATTTTCTCAGTGCAGATAAATGAATGTGTGAATAATGAAACATTCCACTAGATTTCAAATTTCTCTAGAAGTCACAGAATCTCATGGACATAATTGGGTAGTAAACAAAATCAGCCATTGTTGAGGAATCCTAATAATATTGAAGATTCCTGATGATGTAGCTAATTAATTATTTGTTTTCAGTGTTGGTTTTCAAGGTGTGATGTCCTCAAAGGAGAATTAAAATAGTTATTTTAGTTCTCCCATTCTTCAATAACAATGATATATAAATAATAATACAAAAGGATTCTGCTGAGAGAAAGAGAATTCCAAAACATTGCATTGTGACCCTTAACATTTTGTTATTTCCCTAACTCTAAAAATACACTTTATTCCCCTTTACAATAAAAAAGAACTGGATTAAATTGGGTCAATTTTAAAAAAATCTACTGGTTTGAAAGATATTACCACTAATACATGGATTTACCATGTTGGCCTGAACTGAACTCCCGTTCAGGTAAATGAAGTATCTTCGGCTATGTCTACACTGCACACTTATTTCAAAATAAGCTATTTCGAAATAATAACCCCCTGAAATACCTATTTCAAAACAGCATGTCCACACTACAAATTCCCATCGAAAGAGCGCAGATTTATATCAAAATAGTGCATCCACACTGATTGGAGCATGAATCACATTCAAAGCCCCCTGGAAGCACTCTGGGAAGGGCATCAGGACAGCAGTCACTTCCTGTAGTTGCTTCCCAGGAAGTGACTGTTGGGGCTCCCCTCTACAGCCATGTCTCAGACTCTTCTCCATTGCCTACCTCCTTGAGGGACAGCAAACTTTCACCACAGGCTCTGGTTGCCCTTGCGGATGCCACAGCATGTCCATCATGGAGCTGGATCTGCTGCAAAGCAGCCACCGGCTCTTAGACCTCCTGCTGCAACTCCTGGTGCAGTTCATGCAGGATGCCCACGTGGTGCTGCAGAAGGACAATAACCAGCCTGGATTGGGGGCCTCCTTACCCAGGCTTGGACACTCCTCCTGCACCACATGCCCAGCCATCCTCCCCTGCACACTGTGCACTGCTGCTTCTAGTGCCCAGAGACCAGTTCCAACTGGTGGGATGGCATCGCCCTGGAGTGGTGGGAGGACCATCAGTGGCTCCAGAATTTCTGCATGCGGAAGGACACCTTCCTGGAGCTCGGCGAGTGGCTTACCCCTACTCTCCAGTGATGGGACATCTGGATGACACTTGCCATCCCCCTCCAGAAGCATGTTGCCATCACACTTTGGAAGCTCGCCACGCTGGACAACTACTGCTCCGTCGGGAACCAGTTTTCCGTGGGGAGATCTACTATAGGCACTGTGCTCATGCAGGTTTGACTTTCTTATTATTGTCCAAGGAGGGTGGTGAAGCACTAGAATAGGATTCCCTAGGGAGGGGGGTTTCTCCTGGTGTGGAAAGAGGCTTGAACTCGGGGAACTCTCGAGGACTCTGGCAACCCTGTGATTCTATAGGTGCTGAAGGCCATCAACACCATCCTGCTTCACAGGGTCATCACCCTAGGCAACATGGACACCATCACCACTGGCTTTGCTGCTATGGACTTCCCCAACTGTGGGGCGGCCATTGACAGCACCCAGATCCCCATCCTGGCCTCCAACCACCTTGGACTTTATCAATAGAAAGGGGTATTTTCAATGGTGCTGCAGGCCCTCATGCACCACTGGGGCTGGTTCACGGATATGTAAGTCGGGAGGTCAGGGAAGGCGCACGACACCTGCATATTCAGAAACTCCAGAGGATGCATGCCAGCACATTTTTCCCTGACTGCACCATCGGGGTGGGGGAAGTGGACATACCTATGTGCATTGTGAATGACGCAGCCTACCGCTTGCTCCCCTGGTTAATAAAGCCCTACACGGGACACCTGGACCCATTAAGGAGACCTTTAACAATGGGCTCAGCCTCATTGTCATGGAGGGTGCCTTCGGCCACTAAAAGGGGAGGTTTCAAAGCCTCCTCACCCACCTGCACCTCAGCAACCAGAACATCCCCCAGGTGCTGGCAGCCTGCTGTGTGCTCCATAACCTTTGTAAGAACATGGAGGAGACTTTCCTGCCAGGGTCGGAGGCAAAGGCTGAGTGGCTTGCCACGGCTTTTGAGCAACCACGCACCTCAGCTTCGTTCCATGTCCCACACACACCAGGTTCAGCAGTAGTGGCATCCCGCAGAGGGAGAATGTCTATTCCTGCCCACTGTGGGGAGGGGTGTTGGGGGAGGTGAGTGTGAGCAGCAGATACCACTTGCTGTGGAGGATGATACTAAGGTCCACCTCTCTGTGCTTGACCAGAAACAGATGCTGTCCAGGTGTATGAGCATGACCATGAGCCATGTGTGGCACTGCCGTGTGTTTCCATGACCCCAGCCTCCTTATGGTAGCTTGTCATGGGAAGGTGTTCCACCACGAAGTCGGGAGTATGGCAGGCCTGTGCAGGAACCTTGTGAGAAGGAGCGATGGGTTCCTATGTGGCAGCTTCAGGAGACTGGGTGCTCCGGACTGGCGCTCCATATGCATCCACATGCACAGGCTGTTGTGTGAGCCCCAGGCTGAGAAGGCCAAGTGAGGAGCATGCAACACCTTGCAGCCCACCACCTCCTTCCCTCCCCACTCCCCCCTTTTCTTCCCCCTCTCCCCTTCTGTGTATAGGGGAAATAATGGAACTCACTTGAAGAGCTTTCCCTGGCATTATCCAAGGCCTGGGGGACATCCTGGGAGGGGAGTACCAGCTCCAGACTGATGACCACCTTCTGGCTTTTTGGCATGGTGTCCTGGCTGGCCTGCTCCTCCTACTCCTCCTCTTCTTCATCCTCGTTGTCCTGGTCCACAGCTATGCCCTCCTCTTGGCTGAGGATGGGTGTGACCAGACTGGAATACATGACGAGATGGGAGAAGGCAACTGGCCCCCTTCCCAGGATGGTACCCAGCTAGGAGTAGAACTGGCAGGTCTGGGATGCTGTTCCAGAGCAGGAACTTTATTCTCTGGCCTCAGTGTAGGCCTGGTGCAATTCTTTGGTCTTCATGAGCACCTGGCCCAGCATGCGCACATGGCCCTTCTGGACCAGGTTGCAGCCATCCAGCCATACATATCAGCATTCCTGTGCCTGGTGCAGAGATCCTGGAGGTTGGACTACTCACTCCAGACCTCTAATGAGATCCAGGATCTCCACACCAATCCATGATGGTGCCCTCTTTTGCCCCTGGCCAGGGACTTCAGAGGGGGCTGCTGGCATGTTGGCATCCTTTGGGGGCTTGGAAGGAGCACTGGGGTGTGCCATGGCAGCAGTGCAGAGTGCTGTTGTGAGGCATAGGGCCAGCAGGGCTGCTGTGGTACCACAAGCCATTTCCCTTCTGCCTGCAGCTTTAAACCTTGCAGGAGAAGGAAGCTATAGAGTTTTGAGGGGTGTGGACAGAGTGGCCACCAGGGCAGCTGAGAGAAGCCCAGGAGGCCAGTTATTTCAGAATAAGCACAGTTGAGTGTCCACACTCACCCTATTTCAAAATAGGCATTATTCCTCATAGATTGAGGAGTTATTCCCTATAGCAAGCCCGTTATTTCAAATAATTTCAAAATAACGCACTTGCTGTGTGCATGCTCACCTTGTTATTTTGAAATAACGTGAGTTATTTTGAAATAACTCTGTAGTGTAGACATGCCCTTCTTTCCATTGACCTGAATGAGAATTGGATTAAACCCATGAAATGTTGTATCAAATCTTTCAAACGGGAAGAGGATTTTAAATTTAGATAGCTGTAAGCTATTGCCAGCATGCACCTGCCAATACAATTTTTAACAGCCACAAAACATTTTTTTTAAAGTAGGTGCAGATCTAGATGAGGTCTGAAAGGGCCTGTGTCAACTGTTCATACTGTAAAAACTAGGAGTCCAGTGGCACTTTAAAGATTAACAAATGTATTAGGGCATAATCTGAGCTCCTTGAGATGCAAACACGTTATTGCATCAGTTCAGTCAGTCTACAGGAGCAGAAAGACATGAGTTAATCTTGCAGGTGTTTGTGCAATCCAGAGTTGCAGCCAAGAGATGAGAGGACATTTCAGAAGAGAAAAGTAGTATGATGCATATATATACTTTGTTTTTTCACAATATATATTGTGAAAAAACAAAGGCAAGCTTGCACTATATAGGAAGAAAAGCCAATTGTGTGATTGATTTGGCTGATTGCTATGCAGCCCACTGTCAGGATAAGCAGACTTTATCTATTCTACTGTTCTGTCAAGAAAGCAGACAAGTCTGTGCCATTCTGAAAGTTGATAGAATGGATCTTCTTCCATCTGCCAGTTACAGTGACCTTGGAAATCCAGTGGACTGTAACATTCATTCTTTTTGAGATAACTGCTTAATCACCAGGTACACTGAGAAAAATTACACAAATCAAAGATAATCAGGGTAGGAACTCTCTTTGTTCCAAGCTAGTGTGTGGATGATACAAACATTTCCTCTTTTCCTTTATTCCTCATGATTTGTTTTAAATGTTGTCAGCATGTGCCTTAGCTTATTTGGAATGCATTTGAAAAAAAAGGTATCAGGTTACAAACAGTGTTTGCCACTCCTGAGATGAAGTAATCTTTGCTGATAGGAAGCATCATCATTTATCAGTGGGGGAAAAAATATTTAAATAAAGTGTAGGAGGAAATTTCCACATAAGAAGTATGATTTGACAACTTGAAGAGCTCATGACAGTTAAATTACAAATAAAGAAAACGGCTTTGTGAGGCTCGCTGAGGAGACAGAACAGAGGGAATATTTTTCACAACTATTTGTTTCAATTTGAAAATGAATTTTATTTTGACTGTCTTCAACTCTGCCCTAGGGCTTGTCTACATACTGCCTTGGTCCACACTAGCTGGGGTATAAATCCTAATGTACACCAGTATGTTGCACACAAAAGGGTCCACGTGGACTCTGCTGTTGTGGTCTTAAAAGTTAGCTTAGCATGCCTTAGGCTGCGTCTAGACTGGTAAGTTTTTCCGCAAAAGCAGGTGCTTTTGCAGGAAAATTTGCCAGCTGTCTTCACTGGCCGCTTTGAATTTGCGCAAGAACACTGACGATCTAATGTAAGATTGTCAGTGTTCTTCCGCAAATACAATGACTCTCCCGTTTGGGAAAAAGCCCTCTTGCGCAAATGCTTTTGCACAAGAGGGCCAGTGTAGACAACTGAGAACCATTTTGCGCAAAAAAGCCCCAATGGCGAAAATGGCGATCGGGGCTTTCTTGCACAAAACCACATCTAGATTGGCACAGACGCTTTTCCGCAAAAAGTGCTTTTGCGCAAAAGCCTCCGTGCCAATCTAGATGCTTTTTTCCACAAATGCTTTTAATGGAAAAACTTTTCCGTTAAAAGCATTTGTGGAAAATCATGCCAGTCTAGACGTAGCCTTAATGTAGTCCTGCCTCAAAGGGAACTGTGTTAATGCACATTAAGGAACTTTTAGTGTGGGCGGGTGAGAGAAGGAGACACATGGTTCACTGTGCAACACAGAGGTGCACTGCTGTCTACTCTGTGTATTAGTCAAGCGCATAGCTGATCTCCTCTGACATTCCAAGGGCTGAGTTTCTCCAGTGCAAACACTGTTGAAAAGTTAATTTTAAACTCAGCAATTCATCAGTGGAGAGATTTCCAAAAGGCACAAATCTGGAACCTGAACTGTCCTTTGTGCCTTTGAAGATTTCTGTCAAAACTGAATTTAAGTTTGTATATTTATTTTAGTATTCATTATTGATGCGCTGTTGGTAAATTACTCTAATCCAGTGGTCCCCAACCTTATGGGGGATGCCAGGCACCTGGGGGCGGGGCCACGCATGCGCCGCTTGCCCCGGGGGCGGGACTGTGCATGCACCACGCGCCTAGGGCGGGGGCCACGCATGTGCTGCGTGCCTGGGACCTGGGGCACAAGAATGGCTTGGGCTGGCCCTGATCACTCGGCGGGCACACACAAATGCCCTGGGCGGGTGTTTGCTAAACATTATTTGCTTTAATTGTATGTACATAAACTTGCTTTTTTAGATGGCAGGGATCCTTTTCACTATGTGTACTACATGTTACATGTTTTGGGAACAGGTACTATTCAGTGACCGATGTCCAATATGTCCCATACATTGCTTGGAAAATTCTCTGATATCCAAAATACCATCCAATTTTTTTCATATCAAAGTGTTTGGCTGGTTTAGGAGATTGGGATTGGGATCTGGGAACTGGAATAGCTTCCAAATGCCAAATTTTAATCCATGTTGGCCTGGGCTAAAATAGAAACCAGTGAACTACACAGGAATACAGTGTGTCGTGGCAATTTGAACAAATACCCAGCCATCAGGAACACCTTGAAATAATCTCTTCCCCACCACAGACTCTCTGTGTTCTTGAGTAAGTAATTTGCCTTCTACGTGTCTTAATTTGCCTTCTACATGTCTCAATTTTCCCTATCAGTTACAACAATTTCTTAACATGGGAGAGGTATTGCAGGGATTAACTAAAGAATATATAGTGCTTTTTTCCCCAGCAAAGAGCTATATTCTAACTGAAACAGAACAGGATTGACATTTATTTCATAGTTTTTTCCTACATGATGTTTTGTGATAATAAAATGAATTGCTGTTTTCCACAGATAAACTCTACCCTAAAACAGATGTGTATATAGCCATGAGTGAACCTGGGTGAATACTGACAAGAATTTTCATGAATTTTAATTCACATTTGCAAATTAACACACTTTAACTATGTGTGTTTACTTTCTATCAATATTCTAGTAAAGAACTTCACTGGCAGGAACATTCATCAAAACAGAAAGTTTTAGCTGAGTATATTCATATTCATATCCAAGAACAGTAGACAGAGAATATTCATGGGAAGTGAATTAAAAATTCACAAGTATTCACACTAGAAATCTGATTTATAGGATTATGCTCAGTTAATCAGAGAATAAAACCCTTTCATGTTGGCTGCTGAAAAAAAACCTAACCAAATTACTGAGCAGGTATTATTTACAAAAATTATTCTGCAAATAATTTGAGAAAAATCACACACTGTGCGGACACGCACAAGGGAAGAGAAGTTCATCAAAATGAATGTTTCTTTATGAGTTTTCCCACAGGAAAAAAATACATGAATTACCCAAGGAAGAAGATACCAGTGGAACATAACCCTAACTATAAAAATTCTCCACTTACAAATTAAGCAGGATCAGGCATACATTAGAATCCATGGTTTTCTAGTGAGTGCAAAACAACTAAATATATAAACTTTTGTTTTCCTATACACCTGAAGACAGATGTAGCATTGTGGTAAAGGTTCTAGGGCTTAGATCTGGGTTCAGTTTCCATTCAGTACAACCTTCTTGTGTGTCCTTGTACAAAACAATTAGGAACAGTGACTCCAACAGCCTTTGACTCAGCCCTTTAATCTCTCTGTGCCTCCATTCCAATCCATACAATTCAGATAATATTTCCTTCCTCCCACCCTTTGCTTGTTTTACCTATGTACATCATAACTTCCTTGGGGGTTGGAGGGACTGTCTCTTCCAATGCGATTATACAAGAGTGCCAAACATAATGTGGCTCCAAGCACTCATCTAATCCAATGAATAAACAACAACAATAATAAAAACAACAATTTATCTGACCTTGTAATTTAATCACAGAAGGGGCTGGGCATTCTGTGGTCCTTTAGTATAGCTTGTAGCTTTTGTGTGGGCATAAGTGGGCTTGTGCGGGACTCCATTTTTGCTACACAATCTCAAATTGACATCTATCAAGCTGTCAAAAAATGCTAGAGATTCTGACTCAGCTGCATCTATTAAGCAAGATAATGGAGATAATTCTTTCAGGTTTTCAAGAGAACAATGCAAGAATGGCATATATAATATTACATTTATTAATATGACATTTATTAGAATACTAAATTAATGGAAAATTAATAATATTTTCATCTGTTTAAATGGTTTTCCTTGTTTAATTAGTATATAGATATATGGGGTGTGTGGTAACATTCTTTTAGTCATTCTTTGCAAACATGTGTTTACTTGTTTTCAAGAGCAATCTTTTTATATTCAAGTAGCCAGAGTTTTCCTTTTTGTTACTGGATCAAGTTGCACTATGGGTATGTCTACACTACCCCGCTAGTTCGAACTAGCGGGGTAATGTATGCATACCGCACTTGCTAATGAAGCCCGGGATTTGAATTTCCCGGGCTTCATTAGCATAAGCGGGGAGCCGCCATTTTTAAATCCCCGCTGCTTCGAACCCCGTGTAGCGCGGCTACACGGGGCTCGAACTAGGTAGTTCGGACTAGCGTGCCTATTCCGTACTACCGGTACACCTCGTTTCACGAGGAGTACCGGTAGTTCGGAATAGGACCCTAGTCCGAACTACCTAGTTCGAGCCCCGTGTAGCCGCGCTACACGGGGTTCGAAGCAGCGGGGATTTAAAAATGGCGGCTCCCCGCTTATGCTAATGAAGCCCGGGAAATTCAAATCCCGGGCTTCATTAGCAAGTGCGGTATGCATACATTACCCCGCTAGTTCGAACTAGCGGGGTAGTGTAGACATACCCTATGATAGTTGCAGTGTAACTGTCATTATTGTGGATACCTTTCTAATGCGTGCAGCCTAACACCATTTAATTTTTTTCACATAAATGCAACTGTGTTGGAAGCAGCATGTGGGTGGCTAATTTTTCTCCTCACGTTTTCCTTGCCGGTAGTTAACATTAATCAAGCCCTGTAGAAAAGCTGAAGGAAATTAAGCAGCCCCCAAGGTTCTGGGTGGGAGGAAAGAGAAAGTCTTCCAAGTAACACTTCTGTTATTCACATTTGTATAACTTCATACAGATACTCTATGATGAAAAATGGAAGATTAATGAAATTTTTTTTGGCATGAGCAGCAGATAAAGATTTAAAACAGAAATATCCCTAGTCCTAAATATTTCCTAATATGGAGCCTGATTCAAAACCTAGTCAAATCAAAACAGCATCCCTTTGATTCCAATGAGCTTTTGATGGGACCCAAGATTGACACTGTGAAGATCAATCTCATGGGGTTTGAGTTAGTGGGTCTAGTTAAGGGCCCACAAAATTGACCACTGATGGCACCCCCACCAGTTCCAAGATAGTACTCTACTGGGTTGTGAGGAGTAAGGGAAGTTGACAGGAAAGTTTCTGCCATCAACCTCCTGCAGCGAGGCCACCGTAGAAATTCAGCCTAAGACTTTACGTTGACTTCAGCTGTGCTATTTACATGGGTGGAGTTGTATAACTTAGGTCGACTTTCTCCCCTAGTATAGACCTGGCCTTACATCTAAATACTATCGATGAGCTTCCTCATATACCAAACACTATCAAATGAAAGTGAAAATGTGAACAAAGATCTAAGGAGTGCCATGACCAGTACAGGTACAAGGAATTCTAGTTATAAAGGAGGGAAAAGAGTATCTGTTGTTGGAAGCATTTAAATAGCAGCAAGCAATTAAATACATGTTAAGGATAGTGGCTTATTCCCAAAGGTTTACAGGGGATCTTGTACTGCCCCTCAGAGATAACACAGTTCAGTGGTGAGAGACTGGGTGAATTTAAGTGGGTTTTGTCCCATCTCAATCCTTTATTGTTCTAGGCTCTGAAGAGGTCTCCAGCATAATTTAGACAGCCCTGGGAGTTTAAGTTATAGCAGCTTCTTAGGCTGCCATGTGGGTGGGAAGACTGTTCAGAAAATCCACAGCACCTCATGCTGCAGCCCAGCCTATTTTTGCCCCATCCATCTCCAGCTCTGCCCCGGCAAGCCCCTCCCACTCCTGCCAAGCCTTCCAAGGAGACCCTTGTTTGCCCTCCCTACAGTTATCTTGTGCAGTTCCTATGACAGGGGAGTTCTCTACTGCCTGGAACAGGGGCTTTTAGGGCTTCTTTTACCACTCTGATGCCTTCATCCTGGCCAAATGAGCCAGAGCAGGAATGAGAATCTCACACTTAGGTCTAATCAGGAGAGTAAAAATGTTGGTAAAAATCAGTTCATTATTGTTCTGTAATATCTAATGCAATCTGATTCTTAAAATAAGAATCACCTACCATACCGCTAAGTTGCTTTAGCATTTTATTTGCAATGAGAACAGATCAGGTCCTTCATCCCTTTTATTGTGCATTTCCATTGGGGATATTAACAAGGGCAACGGTTTCATTCTTATTTCATGTATTTTATGGGCTCCTCTGCATTTTTTGCTTTTCCAATCAAGCGCATCTCATTAACCTAATCGTGAGCCTGGCATTGCAATTTTCTCAGTTCAAGTACCTCATATCTAATTAAAATGAACAGTGTCAGATCCAGACGAGGTGGCACAATGAGGTAATTCAGTGTGTTTTTAAACCAAAGGCAGCTGAGTTGAGTCATCAGATAGCTTAAGTAAAACAGGTGAGAATAAACTCAGTCTGACCTGAGATTCCAGAGCACAGCACATAATCACCATATCATTCAGCACAACTGACCACGTCTACTCAACGGCGTAATTGATAAGATCACTATAGGTCCTGTCCACCATTAGGTTGGTAGGAATGACTGTGGTGCCCGACTGATTGATGTGCAGTGGTCCCTCATAGCAACACAAAGTACAGGTTGAACCTCTCTAGTCCGGTACCTTGGGTACCTGGCCAATGCTGAACCAGTGAATTTGCTGGACCATGGGAGGTCAACACTGGCAAGCCACATTACCAACACATCCATCCACTGCTTACTGGGCTCTTAGAAGACATTTAGGGGTAAATTAAAGCTAAATAACAGCACAGAACAGTGGGGCTATGTCTAGACTATGGAGTTTTTCCGGGATACCTCAGGTATCCTGCAAAAACTATGCTGCATCCAGGGAAAGCATCTGCTCTTCTACTTAGTTTTGCAGAAGAGCAGACACACTCTTTAGGAAGCTCTGTCTTCCTCCTCCCATGAGGAAGAAAGGCTCTTCTGAAAGAGGGTTTTTTTCCCGGAATGTGGAGCGCAATTTGCATACCATTTTCCGATAAAGTTCCATAGTATAGACATAGCCTGAGAGTCAGGACTGTTGGCTGTAATTAGATATGAGGTACTTTATGGGACCATGGGAAAGTTGGCCACACCCACGGTAAGTGGACATTTGGAGAACTAAAATCATGCCGGACCATGGATGTTGCCAAACCAAAGAGTGCCGGACTAGAGAGGTTCAACCTGTAGTTAAGAATCTTTGGAGTAGCTCTCAGCTCTGCGTTCGCTCACACAGTAGGAATCCCTGGTGCAGGGCATGTGTCAAAGGAGGGAGGGAGGAGACACATCTGCTGCAAATTTAAATATCAGCAGTTACCCAGCTACCATATGTCTATAGGAGCCATGCAATGTTGTAGCCACGTTGATCCCAAAATATAAAAGGAGAAAAGGGAGGTGAGGTAACGACGTTTACTAAACCGACTTCTGTTGATGGAAGGGGCATGCTTTTGAGGTGCACAGAGCTCTTAATCAAATCTGGAAAAAGGTAACCAGAGCATCTAAGCTAAATAGAAGGGGTGTCCATTGTTAAGCATAAGGAGTTCACACACAACTGCACAGGGGCTAGCCTGTGCAGAACAACCTTCAAAGCAAGCAGCACCCAACCCCTATAAGAAGCTTTGTTCTTGAATTTGGCCCATTCTGCATGATTCAACCCTCAGTCTCAGATGTATTCATTCATTCATAGCACATGCCCAATTCTTTTAAAGCTTAAGAAATCCCCCTCCTGTTTGGCCTGTTCATTACTGAGCTATGCTTGGATCACAGCCTGCAGCACAGCATCAGTTTGTTGTATGGCTTAGTAAAAAGAAAAAGATTAATGTCTTTCTTATTTTCAGGTACCACAGCGGGTGCTGCAGCATGTGGGAAATGACAGAAAGTAATCCTCAGCATTCTGCTTTCAATGCCCAACTGAACTAATCAGAACTGAGCAGAGCTTCATCGTAAACTCTGATTTACTTGGTTTTAAAGATTTCCAAAGTTAAGAGAAACTTAGATTTTTCACCGAAGTGGTTCACACATAACTCAACTCAAATGCAATTAATAACCACCACACAGCTGACTCATTTGCAAAGTAATCATGAAAATATGGATCTAAGGAACTCTTTAATGAAGACACTCATGCCCGTTTTAGAACACTGTGAGATTTCATGGTACCTTGTTGATTATCTCTCTCTCATTTTTTATTCCACAGTAATATTAACAAGGACGAGAACTCAGACAGAATTTCACAAAGTGTACTTATGACATAATTCATACTGCAGCTCAATACTGAGAAGCCCACTCTGTACAGATTAAATACAAGCACCATCATACACCTGATTTTTTTTAATATTAAAATTGTGTTTTTTTTAATAGCCTGAAAATGCCAGGCACTAGGCCCACTCATGGAGATGGGAGGGGGGTGGGGGTGGAAACAAAAGTAGTACAGGTTGAACCTCTATAGTCCAGAACCCACTGGTCTGGCAATATCTGTTGTCTAGCACAATTTCAGTTAGCTGAATGTCCACTTATGGGTGCGGCCAAATTTTCTGCAGCCCCATAAAGTTTGTTTACTGCCACCAGTCCTGGCTCTCAGTGTTCAGTGTTGTTATTTAACTCTAATTTACCTCTTAATTTCTTCTAAACACCCAGTAAGCAGTGGAAGTGTTGCTAATGCTGATAGACAATACTGACCTCCCATCATTTGGCAAATTCTCTGGTTCATTATTGGTCAGGTCCTGAGGGTGACAGATTAGAGAGGTTCAACCTGTTGTTGCCCTGGGGCCTTGCGATTCAAAAGCAGCGGCTGTATCCTCAGCCCCTTTAAATCTCCACCTGAGTGCTACCCAGGGAGCACTAACAGCTGATGACGTGGGTGTAGCAAGCTCTGGGAGGTGCTGACACCTGGCTGCCCGTGGCCCTGCCCCTTCTGGGTGTATGGAGCCGTCCCCGCCCCACACACACACCTTGCCCAGGAGCCCAGCAAGGCTGTCAGTCCCCCTGCCAGGCACAGATCCTATGGGCTTTTTAATCCTTCTCCTTTAACATGTTAAGTTCAAGGTTAAAAAAAAAAAAGATCAAGATTTACAGTGAGCAGACACCAATGAACTGCATGCCTACATAGGGACAATGCATCCCGGTGACTAAGACGATCTAGTAGCTAAAGCTTAGTACCAGTCATCAGAAGAGATAGATTCTTTATCAGGCCCTGCCACCAATATACTGTGTGACCATGGGCTACTCTGTGAAAGCACCTTACCTTTAGACCCGGTAAGCTCCCACAGCTCCCCTTTACATTATTTGGTGTTTCAGTATCTCAGTACGGGTATGTCTATGCAGTTGCATAGCCTATTTAGAAATCTGGCATTGTCTACTCAGCCCTAAAGTTTGAAATAGAGCGCTATTCCGGTGTGTTCCTTATTCCTTCTGCAACAAGGTTTACAGGAAGACGGAATGGGACACCCGTTATTTTGAATGTATTTAAGATGCTATTTCGGGATAGCAGACGTTATTCCTAAAGAGCGCTGCTGGGTAGAGGTACCCTATCTGAACAGACAGGCACCTGACCTCTGAGGTTCTGTTTCCCCATCAGTAATATAGGGATAACAACCCATCCCAAAGGGGTGCTGTGAGGCTTAATCATTATTGTGTGTAAAGCACTCAGCAGTTCTTAGCTAGAAGGTGCTACAGAACTCCAAACTGATGCTTGGATTAGAGTCTAGAGACCAATCTATCTTAGTTAGAGGTGCTTACTGTCTTGGTTCAAGGCAACAGTTAAGACAGAATGAAATGTCCAGCAAAGAGTTTTCTTCTCTTCTCAGTGTAAGCGGGGGAATGGTCCCGCTATTGATAGGATAACGAGCCTTGTGGATAAGGGAGAAGCGGTGGATGTCATATACCTAGACTTTAGTAAGGCATTTGATACGGTCTCGCATGATATTCTTATTGATAAACTAGGCAAATATAACTTAGATAGGGCCACGATAAGGTAGGTGCATAAATAGCTGGATAACCGTAATCAGAGAGTTGTTGTTAACGGTTCTAAATCCTGCTGGAAAGGGATAACAAGTGGAGTTCCGCTAGGGTCTGTTTTGGGACCCGTACTGTTCAATATCTTCATCAATGATGTAGATATTGGGATAGAGAGTACGCTTATTAAGTTTGCAGATGATACCAAACTGGGTGGGGTTGCAACTTCTTTGGAGGATAGGGACATAATTCAAAATGACCTTAGCAAGTTAGAGAAATGGTCAGAGGTAAACAGGATGAAGTTTAATAAAGAGAAATGCAAAGTGCTCCACTTAGGAAGGAACAATCAGTTCCATACATACAAGATGGGAAGCGACTGTCTAGGAAGGAGCATGGCGGAAAGGGATCTAGGGGTCATAGTGGACCACAAGTTGAATATGAGTCAACAGTGTGATGCTGTTGCAAAAAAAGCAAATATGATTCTAGGTTGTATCAACAGGTGTGTTGTAAGCAAAATTCGTGAAGTCATTCTGCCGCTCTACTCTGCACTAGTTAGGCCTCAGCTGGAGTACTGTGTCCAGTTCTGGGCGCCACATTTCAAGAAAGATGTGGAGAAATTGGAAAGGGTACAGAGAAGAGCGACAAGAATGATTAAAGGTCTAGAGAACATGACCTATGAAGCCAGGCTTCATGAACTGGGCTTGTTTAGTTTGGAAAAAAGAAGATTAAGGGGGGACATGATAGCGGCTTTCAAATATCTAAAAGGGTGTCACAAGGAGGAAGGAGAAAATTTGTTCCTCTTGGTTTCTGAGGACAGGACAAGGAGTAATGGGCTTAAAGTGCAGCAAGGGAGGTTTAGATTGGATATTAGGAAAAAATTCCTAACTGTCAGGGTGGTCAAATATTGGAATAAATTGCCAAGGGAGGTGGTGGAATCTCCCTCTCTGGAGATATTTAAGAACAGGTTAGATAGACATCTGTCAGGGATGGTGTAGACGGAGCTTGGTCCTGCCTTGAGGGCGGGGGGCTGGACTCGATGACCTCTCGAGGTCCCTTCCAGTCCTATGATTCTATTGTGGGGAACTTTCCTGGCTTCTATACCACCCCGGTGAAACAGACCAGTGAAAGGATCTGAGTCCCCGCTCCCACTTCCTTTACCCCACGGATTCCCTGATCCTGAGGGCTCCCCCTCTACTCTCCTGAGTAGCAGAGCCCTCAAAACCCCAACAAGGCTGGGCCCAGGTTTCCTGGGGCTTAATCCCCGACCTTGTAGTCACTAGGGGCAGGAGTTAGGGTGTCCCCACTCCGAGGTGCTCCCTTTACACTGCAGGCCTTCTTGGCCCAGTGATCACTTCATAAGGTTCAAAGCAAATACAATTTATTGAACATCAACTGATTAAAGAGAAAAGAATAAGAAAAAATGAGAATGGTTAAATGAGAACACACAGCCCTGCTCTGTAGCACAGGGACATCAAAACAGCAGCCTGCAGAGTGTAAGGACAGTCCACAGTCTCTTCCTTATAGGCCCCTTAGAGGCCCTGGATGTGCTGCAGGGGGGGCTGCAGGCTGGACACGCTTGCTCTGGCAGTGACCACACAGCCTCAAGCTCTAAGTGGCCAGACCCCTCTCCCAGTCCAGAGCCTCTCCCCACACTTTGCAGGTCCCAGCTGCTCACCACATCCAGCTGAAGGGTGCTGCTTGGCCAGTCTCTAGCTCCTTGCGTTGCTTCTCTGTTCCTTTTGGCTCTCTGAGCACTGCCAGTCTGCTGCTCAACTCAGGGTCTGTTCTCCTTGAGCTGTGTGTGTCTGGCTCTGCTGCTGCAAAAACTGCCCCTCAGCACTGCTTGCACTCCTCTTAGCAGTCTCTCAGCTCCCTCCTTGCTCAGAGAGACCCTGAACAATCCCAGCTCACAGGGAGGATGGGTCCTGGCCTCTTGCTTTTCTCACTGGCCTGTCCAACTTGTCAATCAGGCTGAGCTGGAGTGTTGGCTGCTTTCCATTGTTTCTGGGGTCTGTCAGTCTCATGGACCCTTCCCCTTTTGATACTGGGAGCTGGCAAACCAAAAAACTCCCACAGAGTTTTAGTAAGGGGCTAACAGTACATCAGGTTTCCAGTGCACATCTACAAATGCATAGCTTTGCTTTTCATTTCATTTTTGGATAGCAGGTGTGTGGAATGGCTTTATCCAGACAGAACAATTTCCTGCCCAGCTTTAGACTAAAAATGCTTTTATCCCTAAAGAGGGGAAGTGGTTCGTTTTTCAGAGGTCAGATGCTCATAGAACAGATGAAACCAAGTTTGGTTAAAACCATTCAAGGGGCAAGTAAAATCTGCAATCCCCATTGTTTTAGCTCAGAGCTTCAATAGCTTAGAACACCTATACGCCCAGTTAGAGAGAAACAGGCATGGGAGGAGCTACAGCTTTATGGGAAGAGAAAAGTTTCCTTGCTTCAAATGATAGGACATTTTTTCCCTCATTAGTCCCCAAAACAAAATGAAGTTATCAAAAGGCACTGTCAGTCCCGCCGATGAGGGGTGGGGGAGGGGAGCAGAAAGAAGGGGGCAATTGTTCCAAAGCCCAGAAATTCAATAGAGTCGGAGGCTCCTGGCCACCACTGTTGCTACTGTGGCAGTGGCAGCACCCAGAACCCCAGGTCTTTTAAATTACTGCTGGAGCATAGCATGCTCCAGGCAGCACCGAGGGCTGTGGGATGCCCACTGTGGTCCAGCAGCACTGAGGGCCAACTACCCCAGCCCCGCCTCTTCTGCCTAAGACCGCACCCCTTCCAGGAGTGTGGAACACCGCCCTCCCCCCCCCCCCCCACACACACACCTCCAACCTTGCCCAGGGACCTGGTGAAGCCGACAGCTCCCCCGGCCACTGCACAGTGGAACAAGACCAGGTTTGGTCTGTAATATAACTAGTAGTCCGCATGGGGCAGCTTTCTCACTTTGATAGTTTAACTTGCATGAAAGTATTAAAAGCATATGTTCAGGGGACCTGTGTGTCTTTTATGACACATGCTGGGGGGCACTGGGGACCTTAGTCCAGGAACTAAACTGCTAATCAATCAGAAAGCAGACTGCACAAGACCCCTGTGTAATGGAGAATGTACAGGAGATGTTCAGAGGGCATATAACAGACAATGACAGAGTAGGCTGTGACAAGGCCTGCTGCATAAACACTGCCTCAGGTTCCTCCAGCAAATGGAATTTACCAATTTGGGCCTATCCAATGGATCAAGAGAGAAAACCACTGAAAAGTTAAAAGGAGGAAGATCTACCAGAGAGAGGGAGGAATTGTTTTCATGGGAAACTGACACATGGCAGTGAGCTACTGTATTGTCTCATAGCTCGACTCAGAAGCGTTTCCATGAGCTCTTTCAGGACCTCAGATCTGAAAAAAATGTGACCATGCAATATTACAGAAATAATGTATTCATTCAGACTTCCAGAAGCATAAGAAAGTGCTTTTCCAGGGTTCTAGGTGTCCTTATTATACATTAAAATACAACTAAATTAAATGCAGAAGCCTCCCTAAAAGTCAGCTCCCCTTTAAAAAAAAACACAATTAAAACGTCCATTCCAGACCCAGAGATATCTGACATGTACATGATAACGGATACCTATACTCAGACTTCCTAGTTATTCCATAGCCTTCTGAATTATTCAGAACCAAATCTTTTGCAGGCAGAGCCAGTGCTACAAATGGTATCATGTCTTACCAGGATGGGTGAGAGGGCACATGACCACCTCACTTCTATGTGATTCCTTCCCCCTCCCCACTCCAGGACTCTTCATACTTTCCTCATCCCCTGCCTCCCTATGATCCAACCCTTACACGGGAGGTGGAGTGGGGGGGGGGGGGGACTGTCTCTGTCCTCCCGCTGTGCTTTTGGAGCTGTAGTGGTGAAAGGAGCCGGATACCCGATTCCTATCAATATTCTGGCCCCGCTCTACTGCCTCAGTTTTTGCATCCAGGGTCTCCTCGGTCTGCACAACAGTGAGCACCTCCAGAGAATGGTAGACAGAGCTGGGGATGGTACGTCAGAGGAGCTGCCAGCGTGGAGCTGCCTGGTGACCCCACATTCTCCTTTTCCATTGTGGTTTCAGGAGAGCCCCGAACCACGGGACTCACCCAGGAATTACAGCAGGGAAAAGAACAGAGCACTAGCAGCTCTTCTGGTGACTGCGCCATCTCCTGTGCTCTGGAGGGGATGCTAGAGGAGACACAGCTGAATGGAAGGGAGGGATGAGGGGTGGTACCACAAGGAGCCACAGAGGGGAAGGAGCAGAGCATGGGCCCATGGGAAGGCCCCATGTCTGTACCACCCCCATCCCACCCCAAGCCCTGTCCTCCCACAGGGCTGGCTGCTGTACAGATGGAGCTGGAGGAGACTGCATGGAAAGACTGAGGGCAGTAGAGCCCCACATTTTGGTGGCTCCCTCATTTTGAACCTATGTCCTTCTCTCCTAGCCATGTGTTTCCTTAGTTGTCCCAAGTAATCTTTTAAAACCTGGGTCCTGTGATCCTTCCCACAAGTCTGGGGGAGAGGCCTTTAGAAGTGGGCAGGCTTGTGCCCACCCATCCTTCCTGGTTTTCCAATAAGGTTCCACGTTCTGCTGCTCCTCTTTCTGATATGCCGTACCGACTGTAGATATCTTGCTGGTTCAGCGTACCAGACCTTACTGCCCCATTTGCACAGCTGGGTCTAACGCCACTGAAGCCAATGGAGTTGCACTGGCAAAGAGTTTGGTCCACCGACTAACTTTGAATAATCCTGAATTAAGCACTGAAATCTCTTAAGAGCAGAGACTGGTCTCTGTTTCATAGGCACAAATTCACTGAAGCCAGCTCTTATGGATTGCAGAATGTCCTATTAACAAGGGGTCATTTGGCGATGCCGTTAGTTGCATTGAGTGGTAATTTACTCCACTGATAGTTCCATTGATTTCAATGAGGACTTTTTGTGGAGTAAAGTAAGAGAATCACAAGCTGGCATGAGAAACCTCACACTTTATCTTTAATTGTCTTAATCAGAAGAATGGTAGCACCAAGGCTATTATCAGATGCTGGAAACATTCTCTTTTCCTAGAAGGCTGAGTTTTTTTCTGTATTTTATGTAGCTCCCAGGATCATGATTAATCTTTATTTAAAAAAAAAAAATCAATAAGTTCTCCCTACTCCCTGTTTACTTTAGGTTAATGAGTGTTGTGTTGAAAAGCATTGAGGAAACTTTCATACCAATGAATACCCTTATTGATCTACGAATTATATATTTTTATATAGACTATATGTAAGTGACCAATCCCCCACAATATTTTCATTATTTCCTTCATAAACTACCAAATGAAATTTTAAGAAAACATTATCTCTTAGTATATTTAGCCTGAATTTGAAAATGTAGCTTTTAATAAAAGCTTCCATTTCCTTTTTGTAATTTTAATCATTTTCTGAAACTAGTTGTGTACAATATATTTTTTCAAGATTATTGGGTTTTAATTATGTTTTATTGCAATGGATTTTTTTTTATAGTTTGGGCACCTAGAAATTTTCTCTGATGTTAAGATTTGTGGTAATTTCATACCTATGGAATGTAGGAAAACTTGGTGAAGGTCAACTCCATCAACCGTTTACAAGTGCACATCTCTTTCTAAAGGCTGAACTCCATGTTGTGTGGAAAGTGTCATGACTGATTCAGTACCTTAGAAAAAGTTTCAAATTACATCTGCATGGTCATGTCATCACACAGGTTGGGAGTACCCGATTCCTGTGATCAGATTAGCTTTGGTCATATCTTCTTATCACATAACGACTGCAATACTATTCAATAACAGTGACTGATTTTAGTAGCAACAATATTTAAGCACTGGCCGAGCCACATTATTAAACGAGGGCTGTAATATTTAGCTGAATTTTTTTTCTACTCCTATTTAAAAGCAGGCATAAAAATTTAAGCAGAAAATTAGAGGCAAAAAATTGACCTATTCTATATGGCTCTTTCCCTTCTCAGAGCACTTGATACCAACCCTTCTTCATTATCCTAGCTTTAGTAGAGCTAACTGCCATGACTCCCAAGTGCATTTCTACCTTCGCTTGGCTTGGATTACTTCTACATGCAGAATCATAGTAGAACCCAGTGCTCATTACTATAGTCCTATTGTGTTTCCTCTTGGCAGGCCTTCAAAAATCTCTTGCATCACTCCCAAACTTGTTTCCATGATTTTAAATGGTACCACGTAAAGAGATAGGACACACATGGTGGAGGAGAAAGCAGTGCCAGTCAAACATGTCCAAGCCTACAACAGGGGTTTGAGGATTTGATGGAGTTAAGAAGTTGTTATTGACTGTGAAAACTGCTGTATCAATGAATGCCTCTATCTGCTAATTGTGCAAGCCATCATGGGATGGCAGGTCTGTGCCAAATCTCAACTAGACCAGTACAATACTGGGTTATTTTATTTTAATAAAGATGGGAAAGAACTTGCCTGTGCAGGGAAAACAGTTCTCTCCAGCTTCCCTCAGTTGGAAGACTGGACAGTTACTGGTAGCAAACTAAAGAAATTATAGTGATAATTAAGAGGATTAAAAGGGAAAGACCCAGGAAGCCATATTGGAAGTTTTGAGTGGAAGAAAGGGAAAAGGCTGGTTAAGGTCAGAGTTCAATAAGGAATGGAGAGCTCTACTTTTCAGAACATAAGCCACACAAAACAGCAGAAGAACTCTGGATATCCCCAGACAATACAGATCCAAGGCCAAAGAATGTTCCGGAGTAGCAAGGAAACTGAGGCAGGAATAGACACATAAAGGTTTATTATTTTTGTATAGATTTGTGCATTGCATGTGTGATGTAGTAAAGAGCATTGGTTTCAGAATCCTATGCAAAAAGTGCCTCTGTGTTACACTTCATTTTCCCCTTGAAAAAGTAAACTGTGGACTGGAACACCACAGGGATGGAGTTCTTTGAAAGGGTGTATCAAGCTTCAGTGGCAGTCCAAGGGGACTGGGCAGCTGCATCAGGCAGAGACTCTGCACCCTGAGAGTATGCCTAGAACTCCCATACAAGGACTTTGTTTGAACTCCACAGGCTTAAAACACATGGGATTCAGTGGCTAGATCACCTTGCAGCAGTCTGGAGAATGGCCAAGAGATGGTGTCAACTGGCCTCATGACAAAGGACAAGACACTTTTGGAGGGTGGACACTAGGAGGAGACACAGGGCCTGATACAAAACCCAGCCAAGTCAATGGCAAGAGTCTCATTGACTGCAAAAGAGCTTTGGATCAGATTTTTAGAAAATGGGGGCAAGAATGGAGGGGAAAGGCAGTTCAGGAATCAAGAAGAAGAAAAGGGAAAAAAATCAATAGAAAGAAGAAAGGAACAATAGAAGAACAAAGAGGAGATGAGATGATAAAGTTGGCAAGAAAAGTGAAAGGTAATATTGGACTGAGAAGTGAGAGATACTAAGAAAAGACTTGGTTTATACATTAATGTGTTGGGGGAAAGGAGGTGAATCCATGGGCTGTTCATAGCCTTAGGTTGGTGTGGAACACATAAGATGTGTATTTTTCCATTTCAAACTCTGTCAGTTAGAGCTGTTCTTCATGACTAGTCTCTCACCTCCATCCTTGTGCATCTCATTACAAGTGATCCATTGACCTGGGTTTTTTCTGATCACACAGTGACTGTCCTGAGGGCTCAATGTCCTTAGTCCTCCGTTGGTCTATGATATTAAACTGAATCAGCACAGATTATGGGAGTCACTAGGCTTAATAGCCAATTTTCAAAAAGGTAATTCCACATAGTGAGATACGGAGCTTTATATCTGTGAGGTAAAGCAACTGTGCACGTTCACAAACATGATTTGTCACTGCATTTTGAACAGTTGGTTGTTCCAAGAATACCATGTTACATTGCTAAAGAAGCCCGACCTTTGCAGGCAGCACCACTGGCATTCTCTTGAAATGGGGGGGGGGGGGGGGGAACTAAACTCTTCTTTTTACCTTTTGCTTTGATTTAGTTCTTTCAAGATTAGGTCCTGGCTTTAAGGAACAGCCATGGTAATGGACAATGCAGAACAGCACCACTGCAGAGAAAGCCCTGCCTCTGAAAAGCAGAGTGCTCTCAGAGGCTATGTCTATACTGCAGGTATTTGTCAGCAGCATATGCTAATGAAGTGCTCTCATTTGCATATCTCTGCCGATGCTTTTTGCACAAAACCAGGCTGTGTAGATGGGTCCGTTCTGCACAACAATACCCTTTTGCGCAAGATCCTGTATACCTCCTTTTCTGAAGCATAAGGAATCTTGCACAAAAGGGGTTTTTTTGTGCAAAACGGCCCCATCTGCACTGCTTGTTTTTTGCACAAAACCCACTTGCGCAAAAAGCATCAGCAGAGATATGCAAATGAGAGCACGACAAATGCTAATGAGCGCTTCAGTCATATTCTCTGCCGACAAATACCTGCAGTGTAGACGTAGCCAGAGTGCTTCCTCTTCAGGTCCAGGCAGGCCTGCCAATGGGAGGTGGCGGAGGCAAAGGGGCCATTGCCTAGGGGCCTGGTGATTTAAAGGGCCCTTTAAATCACTCCCAAAGTGCCCCACTATACGCTTTGTGTAGCTTTGAGGGCTGGAAGGCCACACCATGCTCTGGGAGATGAGCAGGACTAGCTGATCCCAGCACTCCCCCTTCCACTTGAGGCCCCGCCCCTTCCAGGAGCATGGACCCAGGCCCGAGCCTGCTCAGGCTGTCTGCTCAACTTGGTCCAGGAACTTATCATTACCACTACTTTAATAGTGCACAGCCTGCTCCAACCTTGTGCTAGTCTCATTCTGCTGTGCACAGAGTTCATAGACAGAGCACTACATTTGCCCTATCCTCTTTGGGCCACCATGCATTCCCAGGGATCCAAGAGGGGACAGACCCTGTGCTCCCGAGAGAGACTATGTATGGGGATCATACATGAATTTGCAAGTGTCAGGAGGGAGAAAGTCTCTCCAGTACACAGATCTTGCCCTTACTGCAAATGACCCATAACACTTTTTGCTCACGCCTCTGGAACTATAGGTTCTCTCAGCAAGGGCAAGTAGGGTTGGTTTGACCCATTATAAATGCTGATGAGCTGTTTGTTCAAAATGTGGCGATGACTCAAAGCAGCTTCAAGCACATGATGCTTTGAGTCTGATTAAGAACATGGATTTTACGTTAAAACACACGAAAATGCTTTGAAATGCCTTCTAGCTCCAGCCTCCCTAGCAACAGCCCAATTTGGGGGTGTATAGTGTGAGAAACAGAGTGCTAAGAAAGGGGAGGAGGTAGAAGGACTTCTAAATTTGCCTGTTGCTTCTTAGCAACTAAAGAGGATGGAAGAGTTGAGAAATAGGATCTCACACATCAGAAATTCACTCTCAAATGTAACTGTACAATGAAATGTGTTTGCCATGATGAACCCAGATCAGGGATTTACAACAAAGATCTGTCAGTCCTCTAGTTATTTTTTTAGATCATTCCTACTCTTTAACTTGGCCATTTAACCATTTTCTAATGTAGCTACTTTTCTAGACATCACATGCCAATTCACATTTAAGTGGGTGCAGGGTTTATTGATTGCCATGACATTTGGGCATGCTTCAGAGACAAGGTTGGCCCTACAGCCTGATGAAGTTGAAATGATCTTTTCCTAACTTGGCACACAGCAACTATTTTGGATCAGACTATATAAAACGGTAAAGAACTAGAAAGTTGGGGATAGTGAAGCACTGTGCTGGCAGCCTTATACTGTGGCTCAATGGCAGACTATATACAAGACATGAAAGCTAAATTTCCCTTATTTCCAATTTACAGGGAATGACAAATATCCAGGGACATTTGGGGGGATTTTGTGTGATTGTTCATTTGCCCTCATTCTAAAAGAAGATGAAAACAGTTTCATTGTAGCAGACAAGCTGGATTGTATCCATGAGGCATTACACATTTCCTTTAAATCACTTTACAAGTGTGCGCTTAGACAGAAAGAAAGTGCACACATTAATCTCAGCTAGCATCCTATTGGATCGTAAGGCCAGAAGTACATGTCGTACAGTCAACTATTGAAAATTCTGTTGTATTTTCAAGACACCAGTGTATGAAATGGACTAGAACAGTTGAACTGGTGAAGGAAATGCTTTAATCTAAGGTCTATTACAGCCTTATAAGGTGTGAGCATTTTCCAAAAAAATACATTGCGGATGCTAATCCATTTTCAAGACAACAGTGTGTAAAGTGATAGACCCTCTTAAAAAGATATGAACTGATGAAGCAAGTGCTTTACTGCAAAAGCATACAGATTTATGGCCTTGAGTTCCTTACTCCATGCAAAAGGAACTGCAAGTAGCCACAAATACTTCAGTTTATAATGCTGCTCAGAAAACTCATTCCTCCTTTGACTCAACAGTTTAACTAAATCAGTAACAACTTTGTAACTGGATAAGCAGTGGCACTAGAAGGAAGACCTCTCAAAAATGCCAGGATCAAATGTCTCCAGGCATAACGCATCTACAGTGGACAGAGAGGGTTGAGTAATTTTATTTTTACATAAAGCACTGTAAGAGCATTATGAGAAATTAAAAGACACTTTTGTAAAGAGGCCATAATGGTCACAGAATGATTAGAGCTTCGTTATTCTTCATAGAGCAAGAAACACGACCCTCCGCCTTAAATATAAAAAGAGTAAAATATGTCTGTAGTGTAACTGCTTTACCTTATGATGTACATAAATGTTCCATGTTCCATTTATTTTTGTGACAGAGGTGACAATGACTGTCAGAACTTAGCCCATTTACCAAGAAAGATGATAATCTCCAAAGAAATATTAATAACTGCCCAGTAGCTGTTGCTTCAATTTTTCATCCCTGGGGAGTGAAGGTTATTTTCATCTCCTAATTGCTTAAAGATTTCACTACAGAGTTGTGAGACAATAAATTATGTCCCATCTTAAATCAATAGTCACTGGGGTATTCTAGCCGCAAAGGCAATGCTCAGGGATAAGTAAAGGTAGAATTTGGACCTTGTGATTTTGGACCTTTGATTTCACACTTTTCCTCAGATGTCCACATCTTTTGCACATGCTAATAGGAGTGCCTGTGGCGCCTGACCTCCCAGAATTGGTAAGATTCTATTTTCTTTCTCTCCTTTGATGGTCAGAAAAGAGTGTCTGAGACCCAGGGCCCCCATATTCACAACAAAATGGAATATTTACTCCCTCAGATCCTACCACTCTCTCAGATCCCCCCCCACTTCTAGTGTGCTCCTCTCCAGAGGATGCAGGGCCTGGCCTGTCAGAATGATCCAGTTGTATTTTTGAACTAGCTTGAGAGTGTGAACATGGGCCACGGATTGTCAGGATTATTCCTTGGGCCTGTAACCTTCCAATCCTATGAAGTATTAGAGGCCACCTTGCCACAGATTGGAGTCAAAGGTTTTGGGCACTATATATTTATGTCCATGAATCTCAGGAGTTAGAGAGGGTTGATTAGACAGATCCAGAAAAGGATTCTCTGCACAGGGCTTCCAAAGAGGTGTGTGGCATATAGGGTGGATATTGACGTTACTGGGGAAATTTTGCAACTTAAATGTAGCTGGGCTGACCTGTTTGCAGGTTTGGAAGGGACGGAGGAATTTATGAGAAGGTCTGCTCTTGCTCAGGTGTTTTACGTGTGCCAGACCTTCTGCCCACCATAAATACCAGACCTTCTCGGAGTCGGTCTGCATACTATGTGCACCCTGCTTTAGAATCTCCAAGTGACTTCAGAACGGGGTGGAAATGGGGTGTATAGCCACAATTCAAAAAGACAGAACTCTGCGCAGTAGAGTTATAATTGCCATTATTGATGATAACCCAGCCTATCAGAACTGGAAAACCCAGGTGTCCTGATGGAAGTTAATAAAGCACAGCAAGTAACATTCCAATGTGTGATTAGCCCTCTCTAACTGCCCATTGGCCTGGGGGTGATATGCTGAAGAGGTGGCTGCATGAACATCCACAATCTGGAATGTCTCCTGGCAGAAGTGAGACAAATTGTGGCCTTCAGTGACAGATTGTTTGATTTCAAAGCCCACAGGGCCACCATTTCAGCTGGCCTGTCATTTCAGCTAAAGGTAATTGGTCACAGGGAATGAAATAGGACATCTTAGTCAGACAGTCTATGACCGTGGGGTCCATGAGCATGGTGTTGTGGCATAAGTACAAAGCCTCTGATAAGGAGCACCCCAGCAGTATGTATTCACTTTGTCACATGACTCCATCCTCTATGGCATTCCTTTCTCAGGGAGAGGTTTTCTGGCAGAAGGGACTTCCTGCGCAGTTCTTGGAAGGAAGGTCACAAGAACACTTGCACAAGAGGGCTTATTCCTGAGCGGGAGCATCATAGTTCTTGCGCAAGAAGCACTGATTTCACACATTAGAACGTCGGTGTTCTTGTGCAAGAACTCCCTACCAGGCAGCATGTTTTTGCGCAAAAGTGGCTGCTTTGGTGCAAGATCGCGCCAATGTAGACACAGCTCTAGGGTATATTTGGATTATCAATCTCCTACTCCTTTTGCTGGGAGAGAGAACACGAAGAGTGAAGGAAGGGCTCTTACTCTTCACTCTATCAGGAGCATTCGCATATTGAGAATAACAGATCGTCAGTCTTTCGTTACTACTAGGAAACCATATAGCTGAGTTTACCAGTCTGTTCCTTCTAACAAGTTGTTACTCAATGTTAGAAGAATGAGCTAGTATAACAGAAATTGGTTCAGAGGATCAGCTGGCTGCATTTACTGTGGGAGTATTCACAAAGAAATAGACTTAAAAAAAAACATTAAAGTTGTATACGCAACCTCAGCTATCTCTAACTTACTGATTTGCCACTAAGTCCAGCTCCTGGATTATGTACAAACCTGAAGGAATCAAATACAGGTAGCATAGTCCTTAGTTTGGTAGAACAGCCAGCGTATCTACTCTTACCAGCTTCTCTTGGCAACAAAAAGCACTGGCATTTGTTTTTCCCCACTTCTATTTTCTTCTTGTTTCATGGCTCATAGCATGTGGCAGCCATGTGTTGGCTGAAGTTGAGTTGAAGGTAATGGTAATTCACTGTTATGTCTCTCCACTTAAAGCTTTGCATCTTAGGAATCGTTTCACTAACTGCCCAGTTATTTAGTCCTGAGAATGGGGAAGCAGCTTTACAAACAGGGAACACTTAAAATTTACCAACTTCCCCATTCAGAGTTTTATCGCACACCTATACAAATCCCAATTCTTTAAAAAAAAATACATCACAGAACACAGCAGGCTGAATGTTGTGCTCTGTCCTTGGGGAACACTGGTTCTTGGAATAATAGATACATGGTCTCATTACTGTGCCAGTCAGACAATGAGTGAACAACCAATAAGTGTTCTCAGCAGTTTTAATTCAGTCTCAGTTTATTAACAAATTGACCTGGCACCTGACTGAGAGACCACGGTTCTGTTTCAGAGGGAGGGAATGCAGGTTTGAATTAATTCTTTGTGGTTGAGACAACACAGTGGAATGAGTTTCTGGTCAGGGTTGCAGTGTCAAGGCGTGTCAATGTTTTTAAGCAAAATTTGTATAACGAGATCAGATTTAACAAATTAAAAGCGTATTAGTCATTTCTGTGCTTGGGAGTGGTTAACATCAAAGAATTGTTAATTATAATTAAGGATAAAAAGGGGAAAGCTACTGTCAAAAATTTAACCCCGTGAGTCACCAATAAATCCCAACCATGAATTGATTCCATAGATTTGAATGGTCAGGAGCGCTGTTAAACCCTCCATAGATCTCTTGCATTTTAAAGTGCTCAAATGCATTCACTCTCCTTTGAGGTTTCCTTAGAATTCTCGCTACTGTAGGCATTCCAGGGGTGGAGTGCTGCCCCGGAGTGCACGCCCTTCCCATGTTCTAGGGTCGGGGAGGCTCAGGCTTCATGCCCTCCTCCCTCCTCATGGTCTGGGGCAGATGAGCAGCATGTGGCCCATCCTCTCTGTAATAAGGACATGGCATGGGCAGAAAGGGCGGAGCTGGGGTAGGGTTAGGGGCTTGCCTCTCCCAGCCGCACATTCACCAGCTGCCCATGCGGTTACTGATTGTGTCTTGCACTCTTAATGTGTTCTTGAGCTGCCCTTTCAGACCCTTAGGGAATATTATTATTGCTAATCATACTTTCCCCTCACATTGCATGTGTGTGTGGAAGGGGAGGGGTTTGGGTTTGTGGGCTGGTGCAAAAATATTGTTCTGCTCTCACCTACTACAGTAAGTCAGAGATGCCTATGCCTGTTCCTACACTAGACCACCCCAAAGGAAGGGATGGGGAAGAGATTCAATCAGTACCTAAAAATATGAGACTAGACAAAGAGCTGCACTGCATCTCATTGTGTCCCTGAGTCAGAGGAGGGAGGGAGAACATTAACTGTAGCTTCAGCCCTGAGTCAGTTCCTGCAGATAATTATATTGGCAGTTAGAGCCTGTTGTTGAGGAACAACTCTGTGAGTTTGTTGGCAGCAGCGTGGGACACCTCCTCCCCCAACTCTGAACACCTGGCTAGCTGGCAAGTCAAGCAGCGAACCAGATACCTGCAGCTGCACGTTGGGACAGTGGGGTGCAGAACCACCTGCTGTACATGCCACAAATCAATTATTTTATGTGCGGAAGGACGGGACTAGCGAGCAGGTTGATAAGAGATAGAGCGTGTGTGCGCAAACCACAGTCGAGACACTTCCTTGTGACTGTTTAGATAGGAGTGGTTTTTATCACGCAGTCAAGAGGATACTCATGTTTTTAATAAATATATTCTTCCGGGCTTGGGTTTCTAACAAACCTCAGTAGTCTATGTTGCTTTAATGGGAAGTGTTAATTAAAAGCCATTTGCTCTACACAGCCTCAAGAGCACAGGAGATCATCCATTCATAGTGAAAGGGCTTGTCTATCATTGAACTACAAGCAGGGATGCTGACAGCCACTCTGGACCCCTAGGAAGGTGGGGGCAGGGCGGTTCTGTGCTCCCAGAAGGGACTCAGGTAGAAGGAGCAGGGAGCTCTCAGCACCTCCCAGACTGCACTGCACCAGTCCCCACCCCTGTCCTTAGCGCCACCTGGTGCATGCCATGTGGCACTCTGGAGTTGATTTAAAGGGACAGGGCTACAAGCAACACCACTGCCACAGAGGCACCAGCAGCCGGGAGCCCTGGGCCCTTTAAAATCTCTAGGCCCCAGGGCTGTTTCCCCCATTGTTCTCCTCCCTCCCTGTCCATGAGCCTGACCACAAGCACATATTGGGGACAGAATTTAAAGTGATCAGCACCTGAATTAAAAGCCAGATTTTCAAAAGAGCTTATGTGTGGGCCACTCTCCGGTGGCAACTGAACTGACTGATTACAGCTTGGGCTAAAAAGCTAGGGCTGTCTGCCTGGGGGTCGCAAGCAGCTGATATGAGCACACATCCATAGGTGACATTCCTCTCCCATGTGGGCAAGCCCTAAACAGCCTGATCTGCCGAGCTCTTGTGAAAACCTGGGTCATAATGACTTAGTTAGAACTAGATGAGCTTTAAATACAAAAAGGCAAGTTTTGCTCCATAGGTAGATGCTTTTAAGTACTCCCACAATTAAGAGAACAGATTTTTATTGAAAGGCTACATAGAGCCCACTGTAAATAACACACACATAAATTTCATGGAACTTGTAAAAGTCTGCATGGCTGAAGTTGTAAGTCACAGAGGAAATTTTTGAGTACAAAAATGTTAAGCTGCATAGTCTGTGTATACTTTTGATGTCGATGAAATGGCTCTAGCTTTTGATTTGGATCTAGGACACAATATAGGTGAAGGCAAGTCTGCATACCCATGAACAAAGGGAAGTAGATCAACAATTCAAAGATTTCTTCCAGAGTACATCTTCTCAAGTGTTGATCTACTCCCCTTTGTTCATGGAAATGCAGTACTTTCCTCACCTTTATTGTTTAGTAGGCAGAAAATCTCTGGAGCGGAATACATTAACAATACGCAGCAGAAATGCTCCAAGCATCCCAAATATTCTGGAAAGACAAAAAAAAACAAAACAAAAAAAGTGGATTGCATGGGGGAGGGAAGGGGGAGAAGAGGAGGTTCAGTGGCCAATGATTGTTACATTAGAAAGAGCATTGGCAGACGATCTAGAGAAATTATTATTTACCTTTATTCAGCACTGTTGAGGCCACATCTGGAGTATTGCATCCAATTCTGATCCCATTACAGAAAGGATGTGGACGCACTGGAGGAAGTCCAGTGGAGGGCAACAAAATTATTAGGGGACAGGAGCACATGATTTACACAGAGAGGCTGAGAGATTTGAACCTATTTAGTCAACAGAAGAGAAGAGTGGAGAGGGGAGGGAGGGGGGAATTTGATAGCAGTGTTTAACTAACTGGAGGAGGGTTCCAAAGAGGATGGAGAGAGGCTGTTCTCAGGGGTGACATAACAGAACAAGGAGCAATGGTCTCAAGTTGCAGTGGGGGAGGTCAAGGTTGGATATTAGGAAAATCTATTTCCCTAGGAGGTTGGTGAAGCACTGGAATGGGTTACATAGGGAGGTGGTGGATTTTCAATCCCTAGAGGTTTTTAAGTCCTGGCTTGACAAAGTACTGGCTGGGATGATTTAGTTGGGTTTGGTTCTGCTTTGGGCAGGGGGTTGGACTTGATCACCTCCTGAGGTCTCTTCTAGCCCTAGAATTCTAGGATAGGGAGGGGTGTGCAAGGCTAGTAGTGGTAGTGCAAAGATGCAGTGTGCAAGTTCAGCTGCTCCCCCTCACTGGTGCATCTGCACAGCCACTGCTGTGTACTGGCTCTTGGCCAACAGAGCTCTGCCCCCTGCCCAGTTTCCAGCCAGCACTAGCTGCACGCTGCTGTGGCTGGTGAGTGCCGCTTGTGCCAGGTCATCCCTGCCCTAAATCATATCTTTACACTTGTAGTACAAAGGAAGGCTGTTGCTGAGAGCCACATAACACACTGTATTAACCTGCTCAAAAAAGGGACATAAGATCAATCCACCTCTTCTAGGTATTTTATGTAGAGCACTGAAAACCAGCTGTTCAAGTAACTAGAATGTTGTAATAGGAGACTAGGAAGATGCTGCTGGCAGGTGCTACTTGTAGAGCTTTTGTATCATACTGCAATGCAGCTCTTGTATAACCATCCTCTAGCCAGCTTTTGAATCCAAGCTAGAAACACACACACACGCACACACACACACACACACACACGTGTGTACCCCCACACCACATGCATATATACTGATGTGTGTGTGTCTGAGAACACATACGTACAGTCACAGAGATATACTACTTTTGAACAGGCATGACCGACAATGATAGCATCTGGATTTGCTCTGTCCTTGCTAGGGATGAATGCACCACAGAAAATATTGAAAAGGACAAATTCCATTACTTACTAAGATGTGAGTATAATCTAGCCAATGCAGTGTAACTTTGCTAGATAACCGGCACAAAACAGACACCAGCAGCTGACTTCTGAGCAGTCTACTATGAACTTTTAGCTTCATTATACAAAAATCCATAGTAAACTGCTGTAGAACAAAATACAGACTTCAACCCTTATTCTGCAAGGGATCTGCACATGTGGGACACTGCAGATTTATAGTGCTTAAGAGTTATTCACAGACAAAAGTTTAGTGAAAACTGATATTTTCTGAAACACAAGACACAAAGAGAAGCAAATTTTATCAAACACATTGACTCTCTAAAACCCATTTGCCCCACTCAATCATTCAGTAATTTCAATAATCTAATAGCCCATTGTTTCCATACCTTAGTTCTTTAAATCAGGTATAGCTACACTTACAGCACATGTAGCCTGCATGCCCAGCCAGTGTGGATATGGACAGCAGTGTAGATGGTGAGGCACTGCTTAGGTGATTAGAAAACAGTCACACCAGAACCTTGTCCACGTCCTCTCTCTGCCTGAGCCATGCATGCATTGTCCACACTGCTATTTTTAGCAGTGTAATGTCCTGTTTCCCCACTGCATCAGCCTTTCCCAGCCACAGTAATAGCCCTGATGGTGGGAAAGACTCAGCCCATGAGTGGAAAGGTTCTTGCAACCTCTCTTTGTGGAAACTTTCCCTGCTGCTACCCTACGGCCAGCACCTTTCACTGGCACTTATAGGTAGATAATAGCGTGGTCAGTCTGATTTTCATGGTGGCATGTAACTACATGAACCCTACATGCCACAAGTGTAGACAAGGCCTAACAATGCCAGCAAACTCCTTTTACACTCACAGCGGTCAAATTTGCCTATGCTGAATATGGGGCACCTGGTAAAATTCTTCATATTCAAGTGATTTCAACAGGAATCCATCAGAACTGTGAAGTAAAAATGTTCAAATTCACATCAAGTTGACTGAGCCCGTGTTAAAAAGAAATACTATGTAGCTGGAGTCTCTATTTACCTTATCTTTAAGGCTTTAGTTTTCACACAGGGACGTGTTTGCATTTATGTGTGCGCACATCTCTTTGAGTATGTCTACTCTAGCCCCCTACTTCGAACGAGGGAGGCTAATGCAGGCATTCGAACTTGCAAATGAAGCCCAGGATTTCTGCCAGGATTCAGACCAGAGGGCATGTCTACACTGCAGAGTTTTTCCGGAAAAACGACACTTACGTCCACACTGCTAGTGTGTTCTTTCAACAGAAAGTCAAAAGAACAGAGGTGTTTTTCCAACAGTGGTAAAGTTCATTCTACGAGGAAGAAGCCTTTTTCCGAAAGAGCTCTTTGAGAAAAAGGTGAGTGTGGACACGGAAGAGAGTGTTTTTTCAAAAGAGGCCTCCAGGAAAAAGCACAAGTTTAGCAACCTGGGACTTAAAAACCTCTAGGGACGGAGATTCCACCACCTCCCCAGGCAACAGGTGTCTCCATCCACAGAAATCACAATTGAAATGCAAGATAGCATCCAATCAATGTGGACGCTATCTTTCAAAAAAGCAGATGGCTTTTTCATTGCGTTTTTGCAGTGTAGTCGCTCTCTTTCGAAAAAAGTTTTTCTGGAAGAGATTTTCCAGAAAAGCTTCTTCCGAAAGAAGCCTGATCTAGACATAGTCAGGGTGTGTCTAGACTACACCCCTCTGTCGACAGACAGATGTAGATTAGGCACGTTGAAATTGCTAATGAAGCCGGGATTTAAATATCCCACGCTTCATTAACATAAACATGGCCACCACTTTTTTCAACATGGAGCTGTTTCAAAAAAAGGCAGTCTAGCTGCAGATTGTCAAAAATAAAAGCCTTTTAAGACAGATCCTGTAAACCTCATTTTTTGAGGAATACAGGATCGGTTGAAAAAGGCTTTATTTTCAACAGATCCATGTCTAGACTGCCCTTTTTTTTTCAAAACAACTCCATGTCGAAAAAAGCAGTGGCCATGTTTATGCTAATGAGGCATGGGATATTTAAATCCCAGCTTCATTAGCAATTCTGACGTGCCTAATCTACATCCCTCTGTCAGAGGGATGCAGTCTAGACGTAGCCCCAGAATGTGGCTAGCAGCAGTCTTTTAGTACTATGCAGGAGGGAAGGGATGGGAGCTACTTCCAACTGTAGGAGGGGGTAAGGAAAGGATGAGTTGGCCCATGTCCTTGCAGAGCTCATCTCTCCTTCCCCCCTCCCTCCATGACTAGAAGCAGCTCGTCTCTGCTTGTCCACACAGTGTCAAAAGGCATCTAATACTTCCAGGCTGCTGCTGGCCATCAACGTAACCCAGCTGCCTCCTGTCCCCTCCCCCCTATTACAGCAGGGGCAGGAAGGAGTGAAGCCCTAAGGATTCATTGTGCATCAGGGCCCAGAGAACCTGATTGCCAGGGCTTCTGCAAACTGGGCCAGGGAGGTGACGTTAGTATGGGAGGATGCCTGTGCTCCCTGGGTGGGGGCAGTGAAGAGGCTTTTAAGCTCTTACCCAGGCCCTGACTGCTGTGCAGCCTGCAGATTTGGGCCAGAACTCAGTTTGCCCGCCAATCCAGACTTTAGCTGAGTGATGAAGAGGCTTCCCCATGCCAGTGCTGGGTGGGGCTGTAGCACACAAAGGACTCATGTGGCAGAACAAGGAGCAATGATCTCAAGTTGCGGTGGGAGAGATCCAGGTTGGATATTAGGAAAAGCTATTTCACTAGGAGAGTGGTGAAGCACTGGAATGGGTTACTTAGGAAAGTAGTGGAGTCTCCATCCCTAGAGATTTTTAAGTGTTGGCTTGACAAAGCCCTGGCTGGGTTGATTTAGTTGGGATTGGCCCTGCCTGGGGCAGGGGGCTGGACTTTATGACCTTCTGAGGTCTCTTCCAGCTCTATGGTTCTATGATTCAACGACTCTGTTCCTCCTGGCCAGCACCCCAGGCTGGAGGGTCTTTAGTTTCTGAGGCACCAGCCCAGCCAGAGGCAATGGAGGAAGAAAGAAGCCTGCCAGCCAGGCTGCTAGTGAGCCGAGTGCTCTGAACAGGGTCTAGTTCTCCGCCCAGCACTGGGAGTGGAATGTGTCCTGCAAGAAGATATATGGAGAAGTGGGGCTGGGGAAGATGAAGGGGTGAAGTGGGGAAAGAACAACAAGAGGGGGAAATGTAAAGAGCTGATGGGGTCAGCAGAGGCAAGAGGTAACTGCCACCCACATGTACTCTCCAGCCATACCAGCTTGCAGGGTGCAGCTAGTGCTGGCTGGAAACAGAACAGGGAGCAGAGTCCCGCTGGCTGAGAGCTGGCACACAGCAGGGTCTGCACTGATGGACCAGCAGGAGGAGCAGACGACCCTGTACAGTGCATTTTCACCCCACCACCAGCCTGGTATGTGCATCCTCCCTGTCATCCTCCCACATCTATGGTTGGAGCCCTCTTCCCCTCCAAACCCCTCACTGGTGGGCAGGCAGCTGGTGAGCAGGGAATTGGCCAGCATCAGGATCTGTCAGTACTGGTGGGCAGAGGGAGAAAATGGCAATTTGCCATTTCTAAGAAAAGATCAGGACACCTACAGGAAAGCTTAACTACGGGGCTGTCCTTTAAAAATGGAATCCCAGGTCATCCTATTTACATTCGAACAACACTCCAGGAGCGATAGACGGAGGCAATAGCTTGCAACTTATGTTTAATCTTTCCCCCATGCTGACAAATCAGTTGGACTTTGCCTCTGTATATACCAGTGTTCCTCAAAATGGTTCTCAAAACCACTTTGAGAAACCGGATAACTGGCTGCGCCCGTGTTTTTACTTACCAGTGCCACAGCTATGGAGCCTTCCGACTCCCATTGTCTCCAGTTCACCATTGGCAGACAAGGGGAGCCATGGGCAGCAGCGTGGGCCAGGCCGCCACTTCCCATGGCCCCCTGTGGCTGCAAACAGTAAACTGAAGCCAATGGGAGCCATGAGGCTCCATGGCCATGGCGCCGGTATGTAAACACACGGGCGCAGCCAGTTAGCAGGTTTCTCAAAGGGGTTTCACAGACCTCTTTGAGAAGCACTGTATACCAGTGATGATAGTGATATCATCTACCTCTGATCGAGCATTGAGATAGTCTGATGAACATCACTCTTTACAAAACAGGTAAGCAACATTACCCCCCAATGTACTTCAATGACAATCATGTGAAAAGGACAAATCCGCCATTTGTTGGTGTGGCTAATGAAAGAATGCCCCAAAACATTAGATATTCAGTGCCTCATCCTAAGCCAATTGCAGTGGAAAGATTCCTTTTCACTTTAGGGACATAGTCGCTGGCCCCAATGTAAATAACAACCATATGAGTGATTGGAGAACTACAGTGTACATCCTCTCTTATATTAAACAGCCTAGAGAAGTTACAGTAGGATAGTGGTCTATGAAACGAGCAGCAGACTTTTCACATTTCAAGTTTGGTTTTTTTGCTCAGTGCAAAGAACGGTAGAATTCATCTCCTATGTGGTATTTATAACAACCCTTATATTTTCTTAATCTGCTATATATTTGTAGAGAGTTTGTCTGTGTGATCAAGAATGCGTCCTAAATGGTAAGAGCTAGGACCACCAAATTCAGTGCACAGTTTTCTCTTATCATAACTTAAAACAGCGAAAGGGTTTGGTTGTGTCAGGAAAATGAGATGTGCCTAGAACAGGATTGCGTCTCATAAAACCATACAGAAAGAAAGAGAATTAACAGGGGCGGGCTGGCTGGGGGTGTCCCCCCCAAGGCTGTCCAGGACTGCCGCAGCCCCAATCCTCCTATCCCTAGGCAACCTTTCACGGAGACCGGGAGGGGTGTGTGTGAGAAACTGCCGCCTCTCTCTCTCCCCCTCCCCCCGACTTGTACAGGGACAGTTCCCTTACACCATTTTACTTACTGGTAATAGGTGAGTGAAGATATGCAGTTCCTCTTCATCAGGAAACAGAGTGAAAATGCACAGTTTGCTGCATTCCTCACTCTGGCTGGAGGGCGCAGGGGCAAATGAATATGAACTTGCCCCAGCTAGGGACATGCACGCACCTCCCCTGGCTGTTCCTGCTGGAGCTGCAGCAGCCATACAGAGGTGCTTCTTACCTGGCCCCAAGCTGCTGCAGTGGTCTTCTCTTCCCCGGGAAGGTCTGCATTCTAAACTCATAGCCAGCTCCACTCCAGAGCAAAGATTTAAAGGAAGTGTGTACATTTTCATTTATTTTCCAAAAAAACAAAAATTGAGTTCAGGACCTGAAAAATGGCAGGTAAAATTCACAAAAGAACTAAAACCAGAGGATTTATCAAAGATAGTATTGGCCTCAGTAATTTAAAGTGAGATAGCGTGCCTGGGTACTGTGAAATCTCTGCACCTTGCATCGTAATCCTGACTGATATCTGTACCACCTGAAATTTCTGTCCTGAGCTCTTTCCAAGCAGACAAGCAAAACTGAGTCATAGGATGGTATGATATGGATAAACAAGCCATGATTTGGATTAGACTATCCAACTCATTTTCATGTTTTAAATCAAGTCTCTACTATGGAAATTCACTATATCAGCTATGATATCAACATGGAAACCAGATCTCACAAAATATATTAAAAAGCAAGACATAATTGTTTTTCAAATTGAATAGGTTAAGATTTTGAAAAGAGACTAGAGACCACTCAATAATATAAGATAAATACATTTAGAACAAATAAACAGAACAAGTTACATAAAATATGTTATCATTATGGGGAACCGACTGCAATGGGAAGTCATTTAATCTCTGTATTGTGGCTAGATATCTAAAAGGGCTGAACAATTTTTAAAAAACAAATAATATTTTTAGCTTCCCTTTGAAAAAAAAAATATGGCCTCATACCCACATATTATTGGAATTCAGCTGCCTATGGGATTATTCTGCAATCCCCAACTACATGGAAATCAATCTTCATTAAGACTTGTTAAATATATTTCCAAAACAAAATAATAAAATTTGGCAGTAAAAAAGGTCAGAGAGAAAATTCACTACTTGGATGTTCCGTAGAATGTCACTTAAAATACTTCGTTTTCTTTAGCTTTATTGATAGCCAATACAATGTGTTATGCCAAGGAATGAAACTAATGGAATTCTGAGCTGTCACTGCAACATAAAACTTTATGAAGTGCATTAGTCATGGTAAGCTATTCGTTCTTATAGTGTCTGATCTGATGCCCATTCAAATCAATGGAAAGTCTTTGGATGAAGTCCACAGTGAATATTATACTATGCTAAACTCTCTTGACACAAGCTATTAAAGCAAAATAATCCATTATTTCAGTCTGATAATTGGATACTTAGAGCCTGATTCAGAAGAGTCTGAACTGGTGTTGCAGGTCACACATAAGCAAGCTAGTATGAGAAAGAACCTATAATATTCCCTTACACCATTTTACTTACTGGTGATAGGTGAGTGAAGATATGCAAATAATATGGTGATACAGGCCCGTATGCAGGAATTTCTGTGGGAGTGTCTGTGCTTTTTTTTGGTAAACGTGGACCACAAGAGTGTGAATGCACCCTCTATGGTCTCCTGAGTAAATGGGGAAATCAGCCCCAGCCTTTCCCCAGCTGGTCAGAGCATGGAGGAGTGAGGCTCGGACAGCATGCTGCTCCTGCCTTCCCGCTGCCAGACAGACAGTGCTTACTTGGGAGACCATGGAGGGAGAGTGCTTTCGCACCCTTCTGCATATGGGCCTGTGATAAGCACAGTCCAAGAACCTGAATAAAATAATCGATTTCTTGATACATCCTCCTCCCCTTAAGTTTGAGTTACCCCTGTTTACACTCATTCACAGATAGTCTATAACGTACACCAACACTATGACATCCGAACCAATTTTCTTCTCGTGGAAACAGAAGTAAATAAGGAGTTACTCCATTCAATTATATGGCGTTACACCAGCATACAAGTGGGGTAAATGAGATAAGGATCAGACCCTTATGTTTCCAAAAGGTACTATTCTTAATGCAGAAATTACACGTGTTAATGGTTTGCAGTGCAATGTTATTGGCATTGTTGCAGGAGTGACTAAGTTCTATGAAAAGGACCAAACTGTATCATGCTCACACTGAGCAAGTGATGCTGCTCTCGGATGCTGTTATTCAGAAGGCCTCACAATGTCTGTATAATCTCACCACTCAGGTGAACACGGCTGACTCACTCCTTAAGACCTCTACCACGAATCCAAATCCTGCGAGGTGCTCAGTATTCTCATGTCCCATTGACATGAGACTGCTCAGCACCTCATGCAATCCAGCCTCTATTGTGCAATGGACATTACATTCTATTTTCTGAAGCACCCCTTTTTAACTGGTGTGAATTTCCCATTTGACTCTGGATAAAGTATGAATGGAATTCAGAGACCACATGAAAATAAAATTTTGCCCCCGTGTTATACTTTTCAAGTGAGAAGGGTTCTCAGGTACTGTAGACTCTCAGGCTAGAGCAGGATTAATTTTTATTGAACAGCTTGCTTCTTTTTGATTATTTAGCAGCTTACTATATATAGGTGTGTTTAGGGAATGACTGAAGTATTTTCTGCAGTCCTGCCCCCACCCCAAAGCTCAGCATTAAGTTTTGCAAATAAGCCTGAAGTTTTCTATTGTGCTTGATGACATATTTTCCCCTCTCAGGCCTGCAAAAGGGTTGGGGGAGGGAGAGGGGAGAGGAGACAAATGGGGCAATTGCTTTGGGGCCTGGTGATTCAAAAGGACCTGGGACAGTGGCAGCATGCAGAGCCCCAAGCCCTTGAAAATGCTGCCAGATCAGTGTGGCATGCTCCGGCAACTTGTAGGGCTGCCTGGAGACATGGTGGCACTGTGCGGCATGCTTTAAGCAGCTGTGGGGAGGGGTGCCACAGTCCAGGCAGTGCTGAGATCCAGCGGTCCTCAGAGCCACCTCCTGTGATTCAGGCCCTGTCTGGGAGCATGGAGCTGGCATGGCTGTCAGCTCCCCTTTCGCCTCTGATCCATATGGTGAATCACAGCTCCGTTTTCTGCTATCCCAACTGAGTTCTAGTCTCAAAACCTCGATCAAAATAATCAGAGTAATGACCCATCATCTATTTCTCGAAGCAAAAAACTCTAGTCATATGGACTGACCACCTTAGAAGGAAAGATGGCTTCTTGTAATCATGGATGAACAGGTCTTGTTTTTCTGTAAACTACTCCCTTGGGTAGAAGTGGTGTCCCTAGCCTCTGTTTGTCTGTAACTGGTTGACAGGGGAGGGATCACATGAGGATTACCTGTTATGTTTCCTCCCTCTGGAGCATCTGGTATTGGCCACTGTCGACAGACAGGATACCGGCCTAGATTGACCTTTGGTCTGACACAGTATGGCCATTCTTATGTTGAAGTTAGGAGATACATAAAACTCCACTGGTTATGCTACAGTCTTGCTTTTAGTAATATTACCCTACAGAGCTCTGTCATTGATTTCAGCAGAGCCAGAATCTCAGGCTATGTCTAGACTACGCTGAAGTGTCGAAAGGGAATATGCAATTTGTGGGAATTTGCATATCTTCTTCTGATGTCACTTTCGAAAGCTCTGCTTTCGAAAGTGAAAGTAGTCTGGACGCGGTTTCTTCAGCAACCTCTCCCTTTTTCGAAAAGCCACTTTTCCTCAAAAAATGAGGTTTACGCAGCTTTTCGAAAAGTGTGGGGGGAGGGGATTGCTTTCGAAAGCTCTGCTTTCGAAAGCGAGATCGGAAGATTATATGCAAATTCCCATGGGAATTTGCATATCCTCTTTCGACACTTTAGCGTAGTCTAGATGAGCCCTCAGACTACCTCTTAGGCCTTTTTTTTTTTTTTAAAGGATAACATGTACTTGGAAAAACAGATGTACTAGCATTGCCACACCACATGCAGGTAAACAGGCAGGAAGGATTCAACCTACCAATGATTTTCTCCGTTCAGACTGAACTTTTCCCAATATGAACTATTAAGGGTCATTGAGGTGAAGCCTGAAGAAATTCTACACAGCACCATATTCTTCTAGTAGCACTTAGAAATAAGCTGCATAGATGAGCCTAATCGTGCTTGCCTTACTCATGGGTGTAGCCCCTCTGAAGTCAGTAATGAAGAATGCAGCTTGTTTAAATTCAGATAAAGAGGAAAACGCACCATAAGGCTTAAAAACATTCTTTGATGATACCATGAATCAGAGAAAATGCAAACATAATTTAGACCATCAATATGTAAATGAACAAGATGGCTAGTGTGAGTACAGGATTTGGAGCAATATGTTTTACTACTATCTATTCAATTTTAGTGGAGTTAATACCCCATATAAATCCAAATCCCTCAGCTGCATTATACATAAATTTCTATAGAAGTAGATAATAGATCATCATATAGTGTAATAAATATAAAGTATATATTTAAATAAATCTGCAGCTATTCTCTCAATTCTGTTTTTCACCCTTCTGCTTTCTCCTTTTCTACGTCATATCATTGTGCTCTTCATGCATCACTTCTATTATATTTCAGTTTTAATTTAAAGTGTCTATAACTTCATTTTTAAGATTGAGATGTTCTTAGGAGCAGTGGGTGTATAAACCTCTCAGTACAAAATTAATTTTAATAATTAATAATGGGTGAAGGTTTCAGAGGGAGGATGTTTTGTATATTCTAAATTAAAATTTGCTTGATTAATGGTGTCACCTAGCAATAGATTCCATCATTTATGTTTTTGCTTTTCATATTCCTCTAAACCAGTGACATACCTAATCTATTAAATAATCATTTACTTTTTCACTTTGACATAGATGGCTGTTGGACAAGATAGTTCCATCAGAATAATGTAAATGGAAGAATATAGGAGATCTACTCCATAACACCGTATAAAACTTCAAGACCATTTTGCACTGAGGGAGTAGCAAAGAAAAATACCCTGCTTTCATTCGTCCTCTAGTTTACTTTAAAATACATTTTAAAGTTAGTGATGTATTTTGAGATATGATTAATGGATTTACAAACACTTTTTTTCAGCCTGCACATCCCAACAAAGGATTTAAAATTAATTCACATCTTCTAACTTCTTCCTTAATGGATTTTTAAGGTCCATTGCAAAGAATCAATCAATATAAGGCTGAAAGCTCTGACATGTAATGCATTCTGTAGAGTCAGTAGGGGTCTGCATGAAGTAGGTTGAATTATGATACTCTGAATTAACTGGAATTATTTGTAGTTAAGAAGACTACTGACATTTACGATAATTTTTAGGATACAAAAATAGCAACTTAGTGTTGTTTTAAACTTAGGAACACAGGATATTTATGAATTTTGTAAAATCTCTTCAAGAACATGGATTTGTTTTATTTGTATGAAAGTGACTTTTGTCTGTCACTTGTGTTTATTGTGGCTACACATAACTTCTAAGGTAACTGGTAACTAAAATAAGTTCCCTAAAAAGCTGTACATTTAAAAATGTATTTATGTGATGTATTCACTAGCTTTTTATATTTAGTCTGCTTCACTATTTCCCCTATACAGTAAGTCAAAATGAGATTTTGAGATTTTCAAACGTGTTCAGCATTGGCTTAACTCTGCTCACATTGAAGTCAATAGGTGTTTTACTATTAATTATCAATGAAGTCAATAAGAATGATAGTCACATTATGCTTTAAGCCTATTGAGTAAAATTTTTGAAAGTGCCCAAATCCCATTTTCAAACGTGCATAAATACTTTATTGACTTCAATGAGATGTATGGTCTCAAAGTACCTATCTCACTTTTGAAAATAGGAGTTTGGTAAAATTGGTAAAAACAGTTTGAGCAACTCAAAGCAAGTTTCTTTGCTTCATGTGACCAATCCCACCTCTGAAAACTGAGTGTAATTTTAGGATTACTGTCCATATCCTTCAATAATTAGCTTAGTTGTGTAGTGTTATAGTTTTTACATATGTTAGGCATTTGTACAGTGATTACTCTTAAAAACCTAGTATTTATCAGCAACTATCATACAATGGTATCCTACATTTTCACTGAATCATAGTATCTAGGATACTGCTGTTCAGTATTTTACAACTATTGAATTGGTAATGGCAATGTCAACTCACTGGCATGTTCATATCAACATACAGACACATCTTTCAAATTAGAACTCCGTATATTGGGATGACCAAACTTAGAAATGCATCCACAAAACAATCCACCAATACTTTTTGGGATCAAGTAAAGGCAAAGAGGTAGAATATGTCAGTGAAAAAAAGAGCAGTTTGTCAACATGTTTGAAAGTGAATACATCCCACAGAAATATCAAGTTACTCCTCTTGAAAGTCCTAGAAAGGGAAAAGATCAAGTGCACCATAGCCAAAGAAGTTTAAAAAAAATTCAGATTGTTTTTTGTAAAGGAAGCACTCTCACTTTGACTTTCTTCACAACAATAAAATAACTTGAAATGTTGAAGGGTAGTCTCAAGCTAAAGCTCTGAAAATAACTACTCAGAAATAAAAAGCTTCAAAAGAAAGTAGACTACTAGCAGATGAAATATCTGGAAAAATAATGTTTTTTTCTTAAAGCGTATTCACACTCTTTAATGTGGTTCTGTGACGGAATTTTGGGGTTCTGTGTTTATGATTTCTTAATGATCCCCAAGCCAAATTTACTGACTTTACAAGGTTATATCCATTTTTTACCATCAGCCTGGAAATACTACTCTAGGATGAAAATCATGCCAGGTTCTCTCACATATGTATCAGCATAAGTAACAAAAATTCTGAGGGCGAAATTTTCTGTTTCTTCATTATGGTTGCTGAGGTATCAGTGAAGACAAAACCTTTCCCTTAGTCAATTAGTAATTCCATATATTCTTGCCAAGTAAACATAATTGGCCAAATATTAATTCTGGACCGGAAGTCAGGAATCTATAAAATGTACCAAAGAAGTTTAGCAAAGCAAGTTCATGCTTATATAAATTACAATCAGCAAAGTACATAAGCACATGCTTAATTTTAAGCACTATTTTTTAACAAGACTTAAGCACAGGCTTGGTATAGGCATATTAGGTTAGAAGAGCAAAGAGTCACAAAGCGTGTTTACCAAGAGATGTCGCTACATGTTGTCAACCACCAAAAGCTTCAGTGGTATAAAATGATAGCCAGTGATGGACATAGTCTGGCTTAATAGTCAGTTTATCTTATGGGCCTAGCTAGAGACTGGTCTAAGTGGTGCTCAAATTGCTTCAAGGAAGTTGTGTCCCTGTGGGATCTGTCATGATGATTATGATCATTATAAGCAGGTTAAAGTACTTTTCAGAATGGAGCTAATATTATTTAATTTCAGCAGAAGTTATCACCACAATGAGTTTTCCTTCCATTACTTGATGGTAACCAAAGGACATAGGGCATTAGAGAGATCTTAGGCCTACATAATTAACTTGATTTTGCATAGGAGGTTGGCACATTATGTACAATCTGTTCACAATATGTAAAACTGAAATGTGAGTACAATTAATGTTTTGGTGAGTGAATTAAAAAAATTAGGACTAGGAAAAAGGCCTTTCTGCTGCCTATTAAACTAGGATTGCACAAAAATGGGAGTGATTTAGCTTAACATCTACACATTTTGCTGACTCACTTCAAATAGAATCCAGACCTAAACAACTGCTGCCTTTGCTTTTGAAGAACAAACAACTGGCCAATGAGCTTTGCAAACCCAAAACTAATAGTACAGACAGTCCCTGACTTACGCGGATCCGACTTATGTCGGATCCGCACTTACGAACGGGGCTTTCTCGCCCCGGAGGTCGAGGTGGCGGATTGGTACCTGCGAGCTCCGGGGCGAGAAAGCCCTGTTCGTAAGCTGCTCCGGTGCCCCTGGTCTGCTGGAGACCATCTCCAGCAGACCAGGGGCACTGGGCGGGTTCCCGCGCTTCTGAGGCTTTGCCAGAGCAAAGCCTCAGAAGCGCGGGGAACCGCCGCTGCTGCCGCTTCAGTCCCGGTGCCTGTGGTCTGCTGGGGACCGTCCCCAGCAGACCACAGGCACCGGGACTGAAGCCGCAGCCGCGGCGGGGTCCCGCGCCTCTGAGACTTTGCCAGAGCAAAGCCTCAGAGGCGCGGCACCCCGCTGCCGCTGCGGCTCTGCTCCCCGTGTCCCTGGTCTGCTGGGGGAGGGGGGGCGCAGCTAGTGTGCCCCCCCCAGCAGATCAGGCTTTTGTTTTGGACCCTGGGGCAGAGCAGCTGGGGAGCTGCCGATTGGTCCTGCAGCGCCGCTCTGGGCACTACTGGACCAACCCGGCAGCACCCCAGCTGCTCTGCCCCAGGTCCTGATTCAGCCGCTGCTGGTTAGTTTCAGCAGCGGCTGAATCAGGACGCCTGGGGCAGAGCAGATGGGGTGCTTCTGGGTTGGTCCAGTAGCACCGAGGAGCAGCGCTACTGGAGCAACCCAGCAGCAACCCAGCTGCTCTGCCCCAGGTGTCCCCAAGTCAGCTTCTGCTGAAACTGACCAGCGCTGACTACAGGAAGCCCAAGGCAGAGTTGCTCTGCCCCGGGCTTCCTGGAATCAGCTGCTGATCAGTTTCAGCAGCAGCTGACTTGGGGACTCCTGGGGTTCTTAAGTTGATTCTGTATGTAAGTCAGAACTGGTGGTCAGTTTCAGCAGCGGCTGAATCTGGACGCCAGTTCCGACTTACATACAGATTCAACTTAAGAACAAACCTACAGTCCCTATCTTGTACGTAACCCGGGGACTGCCTGTACTACCACTGTGGTCGTCAGACCTCCCTGTTTTGTTTTAACTTTAAAACATTTCTACTTTCTTCTTTTTACACCATTTCTAGAAGTTTGTTAGTTTTCTTTACATCAATTGTTTTCCTCAGTAAGTTATTGCACGTATTTCTTTCATTTGGAGTGAAGCAATTCCACACAAGTTCTTTATTAACTGCTAATTACAGAGCAGAGAATAAACCTGACAGCTGATTTTATTTCAATGGATGGGAGGAAATCATTCTTGGAGAAAGGCAGAGGGATTTGGTAACTGATCTGAAAAGAGGCAAGAAAAGGGACTGGGAGAGAGAAGAGAAGAGAAAAATCTTAGCACATTTAAGAAAAAATAGATACATTTAGATAAGACTTGGATGCCTTCTCTAACTTGACTGGAAACCTTTTGAGAAATTTCCATCTCTATTTTCCTAGTATTTCCAACATAAGCAATACGGTTTATATTTGACTGGGATCCAATATAGTAAATTATAATCACATCTATTGGGGAGGAAAGTTTAGTTTAACAGCAGAGTTCCAAACCACAGGAAACCTTACTGATGAATTTGCCACTTGTACTTTTCAATTAAGGCAGTGGTCCCCAACGTGGTGCCCATCGGCGCCATGGTGCCCGCCGGGCCATTTCAGTGCACCCGCCAAGTGATCAGGGCTCGCCCTGGCCCCGGGCGCATGGAGTATGGGCGGCGCCGGCCCCTTGGTGCGCAGAGCATGGGCAGCCCCCCCAGCTGGGTGTGCAGCACAGGGGCGGCACCAGCCCCTGGTGCGCAGCACATGGGCGGCCCCGCCCCATGGCACAGGGGCAGCGCCAGCCCCAGGCACACGGCAGATGGGCAGCCCTGCCCAATGGCGCACGGCACAGGAGCGGCACCGGCCCAGGCGCGCAGCACATGGGATGTACCCATCCCGGGCGCATGGCGTATGGGCAGCCTCCTCTGCCGGCCCCAGGTGCACCACACATGGGCGCAGCCAGCTCCTGGGCACATGGCGTAGGAGCGGCGCCGGCCCCGGGCATGCGGCGTTTGGACGGCCCCGCTCCTGGGTGCACAGCGCAGGAGTGCCCCCAGCCTCAGATGCGCAGTGCATGGGTGGCCCCACCCCTGTGCATGTGAGCAGCCCCACCGCTGGGTGCCCGGTGCGTGAGCAGCCCCGACTCCAGGCGCCCGGCAACCCAAAAGGTTGGGAACCAGTGAATTAAGGCATAAAGCTATATAATAAGAGTGGTTGTAAACCAACTGCTTTAACAGATGCATGCAGCATGGATACATTGTTGCTGTGAGCATTCACTGCACAGTGACAGTTCTATTTGCTCTTTGGTGTTACTATGCGTTAAATCCTTAAGGTAAATGAACAGTGGTGACACTGGTTAAGGTGAGATTTTTTTTTCCATTGAAAATTAGAGCCGGTAATATAGAACATCCTCAATTTAAAATTCTCAGAGGAGTAGTCATGGGTATGTCTACACTGCCACCCTAGTTTGAACTAGGATGGCACTGTAGACATACCCCATGTTACTTTAAAAAAAAAAAAAGACACAAGCAGTATATATTTTTATATATATTATCATGAGCTTTCATAGGCATAAGAAGTGGGTTTTGCCCACAAAAGCTCATGATACTATATACATAATTGGTTACTCCCTAAGGTGCTACAGGACTACCTGGTTGGGTTTTTTTTTTTTTTTTTTTTTCAATTTAAAGTGTAATTTAAGAATGAAAGGAAATGTCGTTCCATTTTCTCTGTATATTAGAAACTCACATGTGTATGAGGTATGTACACATGTACCTAATTAAAAGCATTCAGGATCATAGGAGTTAGGACCTAGTGGGATTTTGAAAAATGCCTCTGCACCTAACTATATTTTTAACTGTCTGCATATCTTTAATAAACTGGCCCTCAGGCACTATGCAGTTAACTGCCATAGCAAATATATTAACAGTATAGGCACAATGACATTTCTTTACAGGAGAGACTTTTTCTTCTCTCACTTAGTTTTAGCACTGAGAATCCTTGCCTAGTCTAAACTAATTCCAAGTATGTAGAATATAAATGCTAACATCTATAGGAGCACCATCTGCAGAATGTGCAGAAAGCTGCATAGAAAGGAGAATTTTGTAATAGGCATTTACCAAAAAAGGCAATTAGCTAAATCACGAAAGCAGCGTTAAGTAATTACAACAAGAGAATAATATCAAAACTGTTGGATCCTGTTCCTGGTTCTGCCGCTATCCTGCTAAGCAACCTCAGGCAAGTTATTTAACCTTTGTTTGTCAGTTTGTCTATCAGTAAAATGAACACCACCTCCTGCAGTACAGCAGAAGGTATTGTGATAATTAATATTTATCAAGAACTCTGAGAATCAATAGGGGTTATAGAATTTCACAGTTCAACTTTAGTTGAAGAAAGCACAAATCAAGGGTAGGTAAAATGAAAAAACTGTCTATACTTGTATCTGTGTAATGGATCACTATTAAAAAACACATTGATATAAAAATGCTATAGGCATTTTAGAATGTGATTTAGAAGGAGTCAGTATTTTCCAAATACTGCTCTAGTTACCTTACAGAAGATTGATGGTCTATCATGTTTATGTAAATAGGAGAGGTAAGAGTCCTGTGCATCCTCATTCATAAATTAAAAACAATGCTTTTCTACTGTTATCACAAAAAGGCAAATAGAGCTTGACTAGATGTAATGAGGCATTTGTATTCACCATAACTATAATTTACTATTACTGCTTGAAGAGCCATCGGTTCTTGTTTAGTCTGTTAAGTGATAATAAGTGAGGCTAAAATAAATTCTAATGAACACTCCCGGGTCACCTTACTGAATTTATGGAGCATGATACAACATTATATTAAACAACTATAATTTTGGTGCTATGTGTGATAGTAATAGCCATTTGTTTGCTTTTTCAAGTCGTATATCTGCTGATACAGAAAGTGCACAACTTTGAGGGATGACCTCTGATTTAACTATGACTCTCGGATTAGCACTGTGCAAGGTTATACAACTGTTCACAATGGATGTCAAATGAATCATGAAGCAGCAGTTACTTCCTGTCTCGGGGAACTATATTCAGCAATAACTGAGTTCTATCGGCACTGTACATAGTCCCAGAGCACGTAGGCACAATTACTAGACAAGATCAAATGGAACCAGTCATCCCCCTGATTCTATTTTTTAAAAGAACAGTTTGGCATCTACTTACAAAAGTACCAGTGGCCTTGTTTACCCTTGTATTTTTTTAAAAAATGTGATTTTTTTTTTTCCTCAGCCACCTGGACAAATCCAGACGCAGTAGACCATGGTAAGAAAGAACATGTGTCAAGAGAACAGCAGCCAAACTCAGTTAAAACAGTAAAATTGTGTCTAATAGGGCTTATCTATAGCCAGCCCCCAGAGCCATTTCAGCTTGGTTATCCCTTAAAACAGAACATCAAATCAAATATATACTAGAGTTTGTCAGAGTTTTTTTAAACTATTTTTATTCACACATTTTAAACTAAAGATAGGGGTGACATTTTTTCAAATCCCTTAAAACAAAATGTGTTCTGTTTTTTCTCCAGTAGTTTTCTCTGCCCCATGCCATTTTTGGTGGCACAGAGGGTTAATAAATACAATTAAAACATAAAAAAGGAGGAGCAGGGGAAGAGATAAAGGGAAAATGGAGGGGGAAAAAAATCTGAATCTGTAGAACAAAAGTCATTTCAAACACTTCCAATCATTTTCTCAGAAACTTCTTTCCCAGCTCTAAGTAAAACTCACACGTGTGCACATATAATCCCATGCAAGATCAGATTGCAATCTGTAGCCACAGAATTCATTTTCAGAGAGATGCTGCAAGTATGCAGACACACGCAATATACAATTTTTCTTTAGTCTAATAGCTACATTTGTGAGTTCACTAAGCATGTTGGGCAAGAAGCACGCTGCTGCAGAAGTAGCCAGCAGAATATTATTGTTGACTCTCTCAGGTCCCCTTCCTGGCGTGGGCACTATTTGCTCCAGGAGAGAAATAAACTGCCATGGAAAGAAGACTATCCACACACTTCATTGGCCGTTGAGGAGAATGGAGCCACTCTACCCACTTGCTTTAGGGAGGAAGGCAGGGAGGGAGGAAGAAGAGTAGATGAGTAAGTAGCCCCCAATTACTTGAACATATCCAGACCCAAGGGATAAAATGCTGGCTCCACTAATGTGAATGGTGGAGAGGGGGATCCTGACAGGCTCCTATTCCTCTCACAGGTCCAGGTCACAACCTAGACATAAATTTTAACTACATTTTAATTTTCAATTAAAACCACATGCTGGAATTATGTGAACGTTTACCTACTTCCACTCTCCTGTGACTTGTCTTAGTTTAACAGGCTTATCTCTGTAATCCAGATTTCTTTATCCACCTTTGTATCTTAGTCTAACGGAGTTTGACAGAATTTCAATAAAATGACAAAGCAATTCTTAGAACATGCTTCCAGAGTCCAGACCCACAATATATCTGAGACAAAAGGTATATGATGGATGTTATTGACATTTTAGCTTTCCTCACCTTTCTGAGAAATTAGATTTTAAAAGTGGCCGAATAAGATTTTTGAACCTCATTTTTCAGGAAAATAAATATCGGAACTACTGACAGCAACCAATGATTAAGCTGAAAATGAAAGCAAAGATCATTGAGTCTGTCTGTTTAGGAGACTTGGGAAATAATCCACAATGAAACATTGCACTTGTGTTGACTTTTATGGATCATGCTTTTCACAGTTATGAAAAAATTATATTAATACTACTTAGTGTTTGCTTAATGCTTTTCCTTTCCAGAGCAATTTGCAGACATGAATTAGTTTATTTAACTACTCCTGATACTTCATGGGACTTCCGTGCAATACTCCAACTAAAGTCTTACCTGGTGCAAGGAAGCAAGGAAGAAAGAGGGGGTACAAGGACTGCGTCACACAAGCAATAGCAGTACCCTCAATGGGGGCAATGGAATACTGGGGTCATATCTTTTGCCCTTCATCTGCATTCAGATAGGTGTAGCAGTTGTGCCCTTTCTAAGGATGCTGTGCACTCCCTTTATTGTCCTTGAGACACAATGCTCCCAAAGAGTCCCAGGAGTGTGTCTCAAAATTGCCAGATCAAAGCCCTGGGGAAGTCCATGTGGACTTAGGGTTTCCTGAGTTTTGATTGTACTGTGAACTGGGCCTGAATAGCTTGATACCCTTCCAATGTATTCAATGAGAGTTGTGCCAATGACTTTAATGGAAACAAGAGCAAGCCCTAGATGCACAGGCTAACTTTCAAGACTACTACTTCAGCCTCCAACATCACTGGTATTTGTTGCAAACTTCACAGTGTTAATTTAGTTGTTCTTTGTTTACTTCTGCTTTATAAGATCGTTCTATTGCAATCCACTACATCAAATTCCATCTGCATATAAAACATTGCAGTACAAAAGTCCTCAAACTTTTCTACAGCATGGCCAACATCTGAATAGAGAAACTGCACCACCACATCCCTACCAACTTGTGACATCCCTATGTTAACTACAGAAGTTCTTTATCTTTCATAGAGAGGTATATGAATATGTAATGTGTTTTCAGCTGTCTTTTAATGCCACATGGTAGCTAGAAATATGGAGGGGGAACCATTTGACCAGCCAACTATCCATGTACCACCAACAAACTCTCCACTCATCACTGTTTGAGAACTACAATAGTAAGATATTGGCTCACGTCTTCAGACTGTAGCAGTAATTTAAGAATGCATCAGATTAAAAAAAAAACCACTTCTCAATATACTAGTCAGCCAACGCAGTATTTTGTTGCCCATATGATAATGAAATCTCTAGTAAAATTACATTTACTTGTGTTGTTAATAACAAGGCGACATTTATGAAACTAATAAACTGTGAAGTCCATTATGGTTTATTGCACTTTCTTCAACGTGAACCTTGTAATGTATTCATTTATATAAACTATTTGAGTCATTTAAATATTATTAAGCCATTGCAGAAGTGAAATTAGTTTTCCTCCTGTGGTCTCAGGTGTACAAGAGCAAAGTTATTATTTTCTGAGGGCTTAGTCATCACATTATTTTTGATTATTTTATTAAAGCTGTGCGTCATTATTCAGAGCACATATTGTGACTAATCCTGTCAGAATTTAGCAATTTTATACAGTTTCACTATGAAAGGCATCATATCTGACACACACCTCTCTGTGACCAATAGAAAAGAAAGATCAGGACCCGAAGAAACCTTGACAAAGAGACCTTCTTCTGGATAGTCTTCTAATCCTAGTTTGAATCTTACCTATTTGGCATGATTAATATATTGGTAGATATTGGGACTGACATGTGACATGAGTCTATTCTTGTGTCAGGTGTGATTATCAGATGCATTAGACAGGTTGATAAAGTCCACCAGTGGTTTTATTTTAAACTTATTTTCAGACTTGGACCCAGGTCTTTGCCTACACTGTAATGTCTTAAAGGCACCAGTGTGCAATATTAAAAGAGCAAGGGACAAAAATAATTTTTTTGAAAGTGTCTTCAATACTCCGAAAATCTTGGATGAAATGTCACAGATCTTGTGACAGTGAAACTGGCCAAGGCCAATATTTTGCTAGATTTACCCTCGGGTAAATGAAATATGTTGATACACGTCTAATGATGTTTCAGAGTACATACAAAAAACATCACTGTATGTCTGTGGCTTTCTGGTCCACTAACAGGCACTTGGTATTATTTATCATTTAATAAATAAAATGACATTTTTGACCTTGAGATCTATCAAACATTTTCAAATGATGTTTTTTTCCCCCCCAGAATACATATACTCTAAAATATACAGCAGTGTACTCAAAGGAAAAAAGGGTATTGTACCTGATAAGGTGTACAACAGTGGCTTTCCATTGCAACTTTTCTGACTCAAGGTCATCTGAAGTGGGTTTTGCCCATGAAAGCTCACTATTCTATATATATTTGATAGTCTCTAAAGGTGCACAGAACTATTCGTTTTTATACCGACAATGACAGCAATTGTGGTGCCTAGTATCTGCAGGCAATAGCTGCAGCCTTCTGTTTGTTTGAGGATGTTGCTGCAATTCTTTACAGATTACCTGCTACCATAGGAGCTCGCAAAATGTACCTGACACTTGTTTACACTCACATCTAATGTTAGAACAAGGAGGGGGAAATTCTGATAGCATATAGGATGCAATGTGCACTTATTACCTATGAAACCACAAGGTGTTCTTTGTACTGGTCTCAGAGAACATATTTTCATGCTTCTGCAGTCTAAAAATGCACTTAGCCTAATCTGCAAATTTACCACTTCTTATAATGAAATATTGGCCAAGAACCTACACTCATTTATTTAAACATATGTATTTGCAATATGTAAATAAGATCAGGTAAAGTGAAATTGGTAGTGAGACCCAGAGGAGGCAGAGGATAAATAGCACATGCTGAACACTATATGTACACACCATACTGTACTTTTCTGCTCATTTAAAAGCTGCCTGAAGATCTGTCACAGCTTCCTAAATACATCCTTTACATGACAAAATTGCTTTCTCATGACATGTTCTGGGGCTGCAGAGTTGTACATCTCATTATTACATTCTGCACCAAGGAAAAATGGAGCCACGGAAAGGTCAATCTGCGTGAGAAGCTACTGTGATGTTTACTATCACCTAAAATCCAAAAGTACAAAGTGAGAAAATTGAATGTACTCCCATGTGCTTCAAAATGGGCAATATGAACATCACTTCAGACAAGAGAACAGCAACTGCAGCTAAATTCTATCTGCCTTGCTTGCGTGAGTAAGTCCTATTGATTTCAGTAGGATTTCCAATGCAAAGATGTTAGTTATATCCACAGCTTTGTTCACATGAGCACTTTCATTTAAACCAGTGCTCCATTGACAGGGGGAACCAAAGGAGGGGGGCAATTGTCCTGGGGGCTGGTAATTGAAAAGAACCCAAGGTTCCCATCTGCTGCCAGCATGGGACCTTTAAAAATTGTCCTCCATAGATCTGGGCAGTAACTCTGTGGCCTTGTGAAACTCTTAGGAAATTCATAATGAAAGAATGGATGATGTATCAATGGATATACATATGGTGAGAGAGAGGGTTTTTTGTCTGCATCAGAGGCTGGTTTAAGGGGACATAAATAGATGTTAAGAACATTGAGACTCTACAGAGATTAGAAGTAGAGTTTGTTACTGGGGTGGGGGAAGGAATCAGGAAAGTGGGGAGGAGTGAAACAGAAAAAGAAAGTCTTGTGGACAATAGGCTTTGCCCTCATGGGCCTGGGACAGGAAATACATTTGTAACTTCTTACTGTGAACATATTTGCTTTTCCTGTTAGTCTGCCTTATAATAACCTAAGATGGAAGTGATTAAATCTCCCCCCTGCAAAAATGGGTTTTAATGATCTTCCTTTGCATCCTTCCACCTGTAGTCCCCTTTCTAAAGGGGCCTCTGTTTTATTCTAAAAGACCCTGGTTACATCTAGACTACATGCCTCTGGCGACAGAGGCATGTAGATTAGGGTACCGGACATAGTAAAATGAAGCGGCGATTTAAATAATCGCTGCTTCATTTACATTTACATGGCTGCCGCACTGAGCCGACAGACAGCTGATCAGCTGTTTGTCAGCTCAGCGCGATAGTCTGGACGCTCCCCTGCCGACATCAAAGGTATTTGTCGACCACCCAGCTATGCCTCCTGGGATGAGGCATACCTGGGAGGTCGACAAATACCTTTGATCTCGGCAGGGGAGCGTCCAGACTATCGCGCTGAGCCAACAGCTAATCAGCTGTCTGTCGGCTCAGCGCGGCAGCCATGTAAATTTAAATGAAGCAGCGATTATTTAAATCGCTGCTTCATTTTACTATGTCCGGTACCCTAATCTACACGCCTCTGTTGCCAGAGGCATGTAGTCTAGACGTACCCTCTGTGTGCTACAATCCAAACTACAATTCCCATGAGCCCTTGGAAAGAAACAGGAAGGGAGGACTCTGGGGGGAGAGAGGATTACTCTCTCCATGTGCATGAAGAAAGAGTCTGGGACTCTGCCTTGGAGTTTGGAACCAGAGGGGGAGCCAGGCTGCTGCCAAGGACATTGACCCAGTGCAGGGGCTGTTGGAGTGCAGCTACTACATGCCTGTTGGAACTGGGAGTTAGCAGGCTGCTTCCTATAGGCACAACATGAGGCAGTAAGTTTGGGCCTTGCTGGAAGAGTGCTGCCTGGGACAGAGCTGCTGTTTAGCCTGGACCAAATCCTGACTACAGCTGCAACATCAGCGCGCCAACGCAAGCATCTGGGACTGAGTCTAAGGGTGTGCACACTCTGGTGTGGGGTCACTGTCGTCTAGCTGTATAAGCTTCAGTTATTGTTATGTGTTTTGTTAATGCTATTCCTTGCTATTCTGTTAATCCCTGTTTAGTTAAGTTGAGTAAAGATGGTTTATTTTAAAGTGTTCTATTAGATCCAGCTTTATGTTGGAATGAATATATTCCTGGAGGCTCTGAAGGCACCAGTGTGTGTACAAGGCCAGTCAGGTGGAGGCACCGCCACTTTACATTCATTGCCAGCAAAGGACTGCAGCAAGGGGGTGGATAGGGCTTTCCCCAATTAAACACCATCACCACTGGGGTGCTCAGGATCTCTTTTAGGTTAAAACATCTGGCACCCAGGCACACCTGTGAGTGTGACCTGCTCCCCAGTAACCCAGGGAGGAAAAAGGGGGTTACACACCTTTGTCGTCAATGATAGAAGGGATGAGCTCAAACCAGAACACTGGATCCAAACATCCTGAACTCTGGGGGTGTTGATTTTGTCTTCAAACCACATAGTCTGCCCTGCTATCAAATAGTGTGGGGCTGTCTTCTTCTGGCAAAAGGAGTGATTTGGCCCAGCGTATTCTGCCACCTGTATTTTTATGATACAGGATTTTTATGAAGTAGAAGCATCAATGCTCTGGAACAGTGACTTGAAATTTGGTAGGGTGGTTATCCTGGTAGAAACATATGTTTGCCATCCTTATGAAAGTCTGCCCAGATTTGGCCAAACAATCAGACTTTCTGCTGGGGTTTCGTTTAAAAAAAAAATATGGGGACTTGGCGGCAACAGGGATTTGTTTCAGCAAATAGAACATTATTTTATTATATCCTGCATAGACTGGTGGGGACAAAAACTTGAAGAAATAATGAACCATAAAGACCTATAAAAGGCCATGGTCAAAGCAAGGTCTGGGGTAGGTGGGTAGATAAATTATGCCCCTACTTCATCTGTTTGCACATCCTCAGTAGAGGGTTGTTAGATGCTGGTAGCGAATTCCCCAATGATACCATCTGCATCAAGCTCACATACCTCCTATGTGCAAACCAGTTCAATCATGTCATCCCATAGCTCCTACGTAGAATCAGAATTCATGTGCTGCAGGCTCACAAAATGACTGATGATGCTCTGTTGCAGGGCTGCAAGGGTTGAGTAGTACTGTATCCAACATTCTCCTTCCAGCAGCTCTGGTGCTTAGCACCCTGGCTGACAGGAGGGACCCCATCTCTCCTGTGCTCTCAGGGTATGTCTACACTACCACCCTAGTTCGAACTAGGGTGGTAATGTAGGCAACCGGAGTTGAAAATGAAGCCCGGGATTTGAATTTCCCGGGCTTCATTTGCATAAAGCCGGGCGCCGCCATTTTTAAATGTCCACTAATGCGGACTCCGTGCCGCGTATAGTACGGACTAGGCTTCCTAGTTTCACGAGGAGTAACGGTAGTTCGGACTAGGAAACCTAGTCCGAACTACCTAGTCCGTGCCGCGTGTAGCCGCGCAGCACGGAGTCCACACTAGCGGACATTTAAAAATGGCGGTGCCCGGCTTTATGCAAATGAAGCCCGGGAAATTCAAATCCTGGGCTTCATTTGCAACTCCGGTTACCTACACTACCACCCTAGTTCGAACTAGGGTGGTAGTGTAGACATACCCTATGTGTTTCTGCTGCTGGTGCCAGTGTAGTAAGGGGTAGAAGGGTGAACCAGCATGACACAAATGACACTGTAATGAATCTATCATGAGGCACACACACCAGGGGGCCAAATTAAGGTTGGAAGTGAAATATTAATTCTAGCATTTCCTAAATTTTTAGTACTTGAATCTTAGCATTCTTTCAGCAGCTGTTTTGTACAAGATAGGGAAATAAAACCTGCAAGGCTTGGTTCTAGCAGACATTCTCTAGAGTCTCACCAGACAAGCCATGCCCATGGTAGGAAGAGAAGGCAGAAATGGGTTGGCATTATATTGGCTCACTTACAGAGACACTGGTGAAACTATTGCCAGTGTGGCAGAGAAGTATTTTGGGGATCTAAGCAGTAATGGGGCATGTAGTTTTGCCCCACCTCCCACCTTCAGAATGGCAATGACTTCCATTCATAGTCCCCCAACGGACTATTTCTGTTCGTGGAATGAGTAATTTGAGGCATGGAGCCATTAGGAAGCATTCAGCCACACCCAAATATTCATTCCTACTCGTTTTTAGCAGCTATTTACATCATTTCAGAATCTGAACCACCATTTTTAAACATGTTTCCAGAAGGATGCTCAAAAATATCAGTTGTGACTTTCAAATGCATTCCATAGTTTTTATTTGGAGTGGGAGGAGGGGAGATTGGGGTTCTTACTTTCGAACAGTTGCACAGTTCAGTAGAGGCACAGTTCTACTTTAAAATTAATTTAGCTGTGGATAATTTAAAGTAGAATATACCGATTCATAATGTGTAATTTGTTGAAAGTCTTCTTTCAATCTGCCTTTCTGAATTTAAAGAACTCAGAATTTCAAAACAGAGTTATGTCCTTGAATTCATGTTTTATATACTTGTACAGTGCAACTTGTTTCTATTTCAGTTATGCTCATTTTCTATTCTAAGGTGTGTAGGGGCAAATCCTCAGATGATGTAAATTGGCATGACTCCACAATCATCAATGGATTCATGCTAATTTAAACTTGCTGAGTCTGTAGCCCAGAAACACATCACATGATCAGTACTCATTGACTTAGCTGAGGCAGTGTATTAGTTAGATACCACCTCACAAACTATTACTGATAGACAGAAATATTATATGTACTCCCATTTGTGCCTTTGAAAATCTGTCTTCATACACAGCACTGTAACTCAAAATAGGATATGCAATTTCAGCTACACAAATTGCATATCTTATTTCAATCCTATTTTGAAATAGCTTATTTCATCATTTGGCACTGTCCACACAATGCCAAATTTTGAAATAAAGCACTATTCTGAAATGTCCCTTACTCCTCATAGAATGAGGTTTACAGGGACATCAGAATAGCAAGCCTGAAATAATGGGCTTGCTATGAAGACACAGGATAGCTATTTTGGGATACTCCAGTATCCCAAAATAGCTTTGCAGTATAGATATACACTTAGCGTCCTGTGATCACTTGTTAAATATGGTAATTTTCTATATGCTGATGAACAAGGTGGCCAACTTTGTTGGACTACAATAAGGGAAAACTACATGAAAATAAAGGACAATAAATGTTTTAATTTAAGAGACCTTGGGGGAAACACCATTTCCTTTAGTATATCATGTATAGTCATGGTTTTTCCCTGAAATGTCCATTTCTACACAATGCAGTTATCATAAACTTCAATTTGATGTATTAAAACTGAACAAGTACCATTTTAACATTTCAATAGCCTTAAAATAAAGGATGTTTGGTTCCCCTAAGGGACATAAGGGGTGATCCTCTAAAAGGAATGACATAAGAGATCATCCTTTAAAATAAGGAACCAGTGGTCACCTTACATTGAACACAGCAATTATGCTATGGAATTCAGCATTTTGCTAAAGATGAATTTACAGGGGAGCTGACAGTCTCTTCTGAGCAATGTAGGGAGGGGAAGGGTGGCTCCACACTCCCAGAAGGGGCAGGGCCGCAGATGGAAGGGACAGAGGCCACCAGTCGTCCATGCTGCCTAGAGTCTAGTGCATACTGCCCCACCCCCTGAGGCACACACAGCATGCTATGGGAGCACTGTGTTGCAATGTAAAGAGCCCAGGTGGCAGCAGCAGCCGCCACCAAGAACCCCACTCAATGGGCCTGTGAATTTAATTATCCATCTCCCTTTCCTGCTGGGACCTGCTTATATTTACCTCTTGCTCTCCAACTTTCCTCACAAGGCGAGACAAGTGTATTACACACAGGTTCTCAAACTGGAGATTATGAACAAGTATCCTGGGGACACATCAGCTCTGTCCTTCCCATACTGCTAATCAAGAGAAGTCATAGAATCATAGGGAGGAACGGACCTCAGGAGTCATGTAATCTACTCCCTTGCACTCATGGCAGGACTAAGTATTATCTAGTCCATGTGTGCTAGATCAGAAGGGGAATTCAGGGATAGAGGGGGTTCCCAGTATGGAAGAGAGAGGGAGAATCATCCATTTAAATGAGTGTTTCAGTCACATCGAGAGCAGGTGAGGGAAAAGGAACAAAGAATGAGCAGAGCTGCTCTCCCAAAAATCCTAACGTATGCACAGCTATCACCTCCACTGTTCTCCTATACTTCACTCTCAGAGAGCGGGGTTTTGGTTTGCTTGCTTGATTTGTTGTGGCAAAGCTCCGACTGCTCCCTGTGAGTCTTGTGCTATTGGCAGATAGCGTTAGCCTTAGAGGCTCATTATGGCCCTCCACATGGCCTCTCACTCCTTATTAGGAGGCAGGAGCCACAGCCTACTGAGCTACACTCATCACAGGCTAATTCGTAAATTTTGGGGAAAATCTGCTCAGAAGTTCTGGTCTCCCTTCTCGGGGGCAGATCTTCGTGATGTCATGGGGAGGTTTGGAGGAAGCCCAGCCCATCCTCTACTCCAGGTTGCAGCCCAGGGGTCCTAAGGCAGTGGCAACAGACAAGGTTACTGCCTTTCTCCAGCTAGCAGCTTTTCCCTGGGCCACTGCCCCCAAATAATCCCTCCCAGTACTTTCCCTTTGGTACCTGCTAGGGAGCCAGAGCCCACACTTCCTCCTTCTGGTCCTTTGCTCTTTTCCTTCCCACTTCCTTGCCTGGAGGGAGACCTTTTAAAGCAGCAACAGAGGCCTTAATTGACTGCGGGTGTCTAATTAGCCTGTAGCTTCTAGCAAGCTCTAATTGACTGCGGGTGCCTGCCTGATCATGCTGCCGTTAGGTTTGGCCTTCTACTCAGGGAAGAGAAAGCTGTTCACTTACACCCCAGCATGGTCCTCCTTCCATTTGTGTGTGGCAGCCAGTTGCTCTAGGCCTTTCAGGCAATCTAGAACATACAGGCTGTGTCTACACTGGCACCCTTTTCCGTAAAAGGGATGCTAATGAGACACTTCGGAATTGCAAATTCCACGGGGGATTTAAATATCCCCCGCGGCATTTGCATGAACATGGCTGCCGCTTTTTTCCGGCTCGGGGTTTTGCCGGAGAAAAGCGCCAGTCTAGACAGGATCTTGCAGAAAATAAACCCTTTTCCGGAAGATCTCTTATTCCTACTTGAAAAGGAAAAGGGTGCCAGTGTAGACACAGCCACAGTGTAGGGGGAGGGGGAAGTCACTGCAATTCATAGCATTGTTTCCAGTGCACTTGGAAAATTTGTAATAAATCAAAATAGAGGTCTTGTGTGCTCTAATGCCAGTGACAAAATGTCAGGGGCCTGATTCAAATCTCACTGAAGAAGTTAATAGGAAACACTTAACTAATTTCTATAGGACCTAAGGAAGTTTCAGGTATAATGGTGTCCTGATACATTTTCCTATATATTAGAAATACTGTTCCACTAAGCTGTTTTAGACCCACTATTGGGCAAGAAATGCTGCCCACCGATTAAACCCACCTTAGTATTCAGCCACTAGTTGGCAGAGAAAATAGAAAGGAATTTCTCTTTCATCATCCACATGAGCACACAAGAACATCTTTTAAATAAATGCACCTGCTCTTTGCATACTGCACTTCAGGAATATGTGTGTGTGTTTGTGTGTGTGTGTGTAATTGCTTTTAATTAAATAAAACCGACTGCAAGAATAATTTTCAGGCCATCCACATTTAAGTGAGTCATTTGAGAAAGATTTAGTACAATTAAATTCCAGTTTTACAGCTTGCTGATATTTTTCATTGCCAACACGACAACTCTAGTAGAGCAGAAAGGTAGTGAAGCAGTTTTCCTATTTACTGTTTCAAAATATTTATATTCCCCTAAGTAAAACACGACAGGTTTTAATATACATGGTTTAAGGGATATGAATTGGCTTTTATGAAGTAGAAGTGGAGTCTCAAATGGTTTGATTTTCTCACAAGTATCTAAATACTGATTGTTTCCTTATTCAGTCAGTTATGTATAATTTGACTCAGAGTATATTTCAATAACTGCATAGTTGAAGTGGAAACTCTCCCAAACTATGTTTGCAGCATGCCTTGCTTAATAGGGTCCTAAATCCTACGTGTGCTACCATAAATATCTATTGTATATTCCACAGAGTTTGTGTGTGTGTGTCCCCCAGACACAGAACATGCACCCCTCCCCATTTCTACCCTCTTATCAGACAGTTACTATACCAGATTAAGGATGTTTATTAAAATAACTACTTTGTAAAAATACTACATTACTGCTTCAGTAGTAAATCTGGAATTACGTCACTAAAGTTCCTGTGTGTGCCAAAGGAGGGTTTGTGTTCAAACACCCATACCCAAAGAAGAACAAAAGATTTTTATGGTAAGTACCAAAAGCATCTTTCATTAAACCCTCAAACTGCAATTACCACAATGAGCAATATCAATACATCTGCAAATTGTTACTAGATGTGGTGCCGGTAGATGGCACTGAAGAATATGTAGCACAGTCCCTGAGGTTTTTAGGACCACTATAACATCTTGTGCACAAGAAATGGCTTCGTCGTGCAGTTTACATGGAGCTTTTATGCATCATCCTTAGCCCCTTGTATTATATGTAATCCTTTATGTGCTTGTGCTCAGTTTGGACTGCAAGACCCTTGAAAATGGACCCAATCTATGCAATAGTGCAAAAACAAAAAAAGTAATAAAATATCAGTTCAATTTAAACTCTTGCTCTAATATTGATACTCTTTGTTGAAATAGCCATCATTGTTCAGAGGCAAGTATTAATACAATTATCAATAGTGTGGAAAAATACAAGTGATAAACAGTGTATTGTTTATGCACTATAGATGTTTCCTTATCACATCTGATTTTTAACCTTAGGCAAAGAACACAGTGGGCTGTTAGCAAGTATGATAAAATATTTAAACACAATGGAAATAAAGATTTATAAAAGCACTGTACTAACTTTCATATTGGAAAGATAAATTTTCAACAGTTTAAAAGAAAGTGTGTAATCCAACATGTAATTTATGTCATAAAATGGATGAACCTTGATTATAGTTCATCTGTGTTCTGTGAAAGTCATAAAACCTTTTTTTAAAAAAGACCAAGTGTTTTAAATTTTCTGTGTAGTTGGGTTTAATACATTAGCCAGTTAGTGTTTAGATATATTTGGCTATTCATGAAAAGCTATATTTTGGATCATTTAGTTTATGCAGAGAATACATTTTATGATCTTTCCCACTTGGAAAATCTGAGCTCGCAGCCTGCCTGAAGCCTCAATTATCTTTATTTAAGACACAATTTTCAAAAGTCTTACTAAGTATTCAGTTGACACTGATGTCTGCCAGGCATTACAATGACATATTAGACAATCTACCATCTGCAAGGTTACCCTGGCACATTCCACTAGGTGAAAGCACTGGTGGACTAGAGGGCCACGCAAGACTAGCAGTCCAAAGTTTGGATTAACTGCACTTCTTTTCAGTCAGCTCAAGAAAGTCCGTATTTAGTCTGTTCACCCCCCACCTTCCCAAATCCGCAGCATGAACAGAGGTTTTAACATGATTGTTTAAAGATATGTGCATCTGTAGCCCCTCTTGGCATCAAGATGTCATGATACCACTGTAGCGTAACTAGGCTTGTTGATGGGAGGGAGGAGCATTAACTCATATGCAGCAGCAGGCCAGAGCCCCAGGCTCATTAAATCACTGCGGATATGTCTACACTACAAAGTTAATTCGAACAAACAGACATTAGTTCGAATTAACTTTGATAGGCGCTACACTAGCGCTCCGCTAGTTCGAACTTAATTCGAACTAGCGGAGCGCTTAGTTCGAACTAGGTAAACCTCATTCCACAAGGACTAAGCCTAGTTCGAACTTACTAGTTCGAATTAAGGGGTATGTAGCCCCTTAATTCGAACTAGTGGGAGGCTAGCCCTCCCCAGCTTTCCCTGGTGGCCACTCTGGCCAACACCAGGGAAACTCTATTGCCCCCCTCCCAGCCCCGGACCCCTTAAAGGGGCACGGGCTGGCTATGGTGCCCATGCCAGGTGCAAGCCTGCCAGCACCCAGCCAGCAGACCCTGCACCTGGCACGGCTAGAGCCAGCCACCCGATGCCCCCCAGCTCACCCCCTCTTCCTGGGACCAGGCTGGCGGCTCCCGGGAGCTTGCCCGGGACCGCAAGAGGCGGGCACCCGCCTGGTCTAGTGCGGACATCATGGACCTCGTCCACGACCTCCACACTAGGCACAGGAAAGTGGCCGTCTAGGGCAGGAGAGCTGCCAGCCTGGCCACCCAGGAGCAGATGTGTATGAAAATCAAGGTGGTCCACTGAGACCCCCGACCCTGAGCCCTGAGCTTACAATGGCCGTACTGGGTCAGACCAAAGGTCCATCTAGCCCAGTAGCCTGTCTGCCGACAGCGGCCAACTCTAGGGACCCTGGAGGGGATGGACCGAAGACAGTGACCAAGCCATTTGTCTCATGCCATCCCTCTCCAGCCTTCCACAAACTTTGGGCAGGGACACCACTCCTACCCCCTGGCTAATACCACTCCATGGACCCAACCTCCATCACTTTATCTCACTTCTCTTTAAACTCAGTTCTAGTTCTAGCCTTCACAGCCTCCTGCAGCAAGGAGTTCCACAGGTTGACTCTTTGCTTTGTGAAGAACAACTTTCTGTTACTAGTTTGAAGCCTGCTACCCATTCCTTTCCTTTGGTGTCCTCTAGTCCTTCTATTATGGGAACTAATGAAGAACTTTTCTTTATGAACCCTCTTTACCCCACTCATGCTTTTATAGACCTCTATCCTGTCCCCCATCCGTCTCCTCTTTTCTAAGCTGAAAAGTCCCAGTCTCTTTATCCTCTCTTCATATGGGACCTGTTCCAAACCTCTGATCATTGTAGTTGCGCTCCCCTCTCCCACCTCCTTTTCCCAGTCTCCCCGAGTTTTGTTCAATAAAGAGAGATTATATTTTTGACGACACGTTTTCTTTATTTTGTAGATCAGGAAGGGGGGCTAGGGAAGGGTAAGTGGAAGGAGGTGAGGGAGGAATGGGGTACGAGCCCCCGATGGGGAGGACTGGGCTGGCTCTGCGGGCTTCTGGGGGTGGAAGCTCTCCTGCAGCCCCCCAATTGTCCCCTCTCCCCAGATGGCAGCCTGCGGCAAGTGCAGCCGGTCTGATGGCCTAGTGCTGTGATGTGCCCAGTGTGGGCACTCAGGGCACTCCAAGCCAGGACTGCTTTGCAAGCGGGGCACCCCTGAGAACTGTCTGTCCGGGGTGGGGGTCGGGTCCCTTTAAGCACAGCCCTCGCCTAGCCTGAGACAGCCTCTCCATGCTCTAAGTCCTCACCTGATGCCCTGCTGGCACTGCTTCTGGCCACCCTTAACCCCGGTTCAGGGTCCACTTAATGTGGACATGCTAGTTCGAATTAGCAAAACGCTAATTCAAACTAGTTTTTTAGTCTGGATGCGTTAGTTCGAATTAGCTTAGTTCGAATTAACTAATTCAAACTAAGTTAGTTCGAATTAGTGCTGTAGTGTAGACATACCCTGCCAGAGCAGAGCTGTGGCACACTCCAAACAGCTGAGAGAGCTACCTGGGTGTGGGGAGGCACAGGACAGTGCCAAGGGCTGGCTGCAGCAGTCCTGCCCCTTCTACCTGAGGCTCCTCCCCTTCCAGAATCACGGAGCCAGCCCCCCTTCCACCTTGCCAAAGGGCCTCATGAGGTTCTTGGTGAGCAAACATAGCAAGAGACAGTCCCTTACCTTAGAATTTATAGTCTAAAATCCCAATCCTGCAAACACATCTGTATAATTTTATGTGCATGTGTAATCCCATTCTAGTCAATGCTCACATGCTTAAAGGTAAGTAAGGGAATGTCTACTTAGTCGCATTATTTCAGAATAATTGACATTATTCCGAAGTAACATAGTGCACATCTATACTACAAGCCTTTATTGTGAAATAATGTCAAGCTGGAGGCTTATTCCAACTCCTCTAACCCTCATTTCATGGGTAAGGGAAGTTGAAGGAAGAGTGTGCTTCCTTTGACTTCCTACTGTGTAGACAGCACCAATTAAGCTATTTCGGCTTCAGCTGCACAATTGATACAGATCAAGTGGCATAGCTTAATTTGACTTTAGCCCTGCTCCACAGACATATCCTCAGTGTGTAAATATTTCCAGGGCGAGAAACTAATCAACAATACAGACCATGGGAGTATTTTCCCCATTTTTACAGAGAGGAAACTGAGTTATAGAACTCTTAAAGACCTAGTGAAAGCTTACACAAAATCTATAAACAGAGCTACTCAGACTGCTAATCAACAGAACAAAAAATAAAAGCAGCTCATGTTGCTACCTCTTACTAACAGTCACTCTGACATTTAAAATACTAACTCTACTTTAAATTAGTAGTAAATACGAAGGATGTAAAGGGTTAACTGGATAACCAGTTAACTGGTAAGGCAACACTTACAGGCATGCTTACTACGGTAAGTGGTTAACCGGCACCTGGCAGGGGGCTGCTCCAGCCTGGCCAAGCAGGAACAGATCTGCACTCTCACAGCTAGCCACAGGCATGTTTGGGGGTGGGAGGTTCATTCATTTTTAAAATTGTCACTGGCACCAGGAGAAAGGAAAAACTGGAAATAGAATTCCATGTTTGGTTAAAACACCACAAATCTGAAACAAAAACAAACAATTTATACTTCCCCTTATTTTGAACAGTCAATTTTTCCAATAAAAATTTTTTTGGATCAAATTTTAGGCCAACTCTACTCCAGTCAAAACAATTGCAGCTTTCGTATCTCTGGGTTCCATAGTCTGAGTTCCATAGTTTGGCTATGAAGCTATTCCCTGTCATACTGTAGCAGGTGCATTCTTGGCAGTTGTTGCCAAATTTGTATGTGTGCCAATAAGAATTCCAGTCTTACTGCTGAAAGTTGCATTACTGAATAATTAAGTGGGCGTTATTGATCATGGGTGCCTATCTTGAACACCCACCTCTCTTTAAATTAGTCTCCTTAATAATACTTCACACTGATAACCCAAATTCACTAGTTGCTCCTGAAAAACCTTAGCCAGAGTCCATAATTCAGATTCCATTACTTTTTTGGTGTGGAAGTTACTACAACCAAGTGATCTTTCAGACACATCAGTTTTATCTCTGTGGTAAACTCTCATTATATGGGTTTATCCACCATACCTACTGTTGCAGAAATGAAAATACTCTATGTGCTTCCATCATTAAGAAGCAGAGGACAGATTATATTGGGCACCATTGGATTGGCCGTGAATAGGCTGCCAACACTATGAAGACACCTCGGCTGATTTTTTATTCCAAAATTCTGATCTCTCCAGCTGCTCATCTCATCTTTTAAGAGCTTGTTCACTGGAAGAAGAGGGGCTGAAGTCCATGCATCCATGCATCCAGTGGTATTCAGCAGTGTGACTCATTCCATCAAGTTGTCAGCTGCTACTCCCACACTCCTGTTGTTCGGCAGGTGTTTATCATCAGGCTTGGTATAGTCTTCCATGGAATCTTTCAGATTAGCTTGATGAAACAAAGGTCCCACAGGAGTGACTGGCCAGCAGGCTCTTTTGTAATATTTCATCTTTCTTCAGGTTGAGACGCAAATTAGATTGAATATGCTAGTTTAATAGTCTGTGGCATTTGGCTACAGGAGTGGAATGGCTGTGCTGTATTATTTTCTATGTCACATAACACGACACTCAGCTCGGTCAGATATGCAGGTAGGAAAGCCAAGGAGTCACAAAAGACCAGATAGTAAAACTACAAACACATTACTTTGCTGCAGTTTTTCAGTATTTAGTTAATATTGCCCTCGCTTGCTTCTTCAAAGATTCTGGGCAAGTCTCTAATGTAAGTCTGAAATAGCTCTCTTTGGAAAGCTCATATTGCTCATGCACTGATGACTAGACATGTAAAACATTTCTGAGAATATTCATTTTTAACACTTCTGGTCTGGCTTTTTTTCCTTGAAGTACACCTAGAATTTCTATCTGATTCAATGGCATGAAAGCGCCTTTCATGATGTTTTTGGCTTCTTTCATCGATTGAATACACTGATCTTTCAAAGGACGGTATTTAATTTTATAATCATGCCCATTTAGAATGATTTTTATAGACTTTAGTTTTTCACCCTTTTGGCTTTTATGACTCCTGAAGGGCCTCCCCCCCCCCCCCCACTCCCCGCTCCCTTCTCTTGCTCCAGAACCACATTTACTAGGCAACAGGAGCAAAATCATTAGACTGTAGCGCTGCATTCAGAGCTTTATACCTTAATTTTATTGGAGAGAGGCAAAAGGAAAATGAATAAATATCTGTTTATTTTAATAACCTCTTGCAACATGATACAGCCATTTGGTGTCAGCATCATCTCCATGCAAAGAAGGAACAAATTCACAAATAATAGTGAGGATTCGGGTACCTGGGGAATTGTGGTGCCTAGGATAGATCTCCATACCTTTATTTAACTTAGTTTTATAATTGTTCATTTGGGTACTGACATTGAAAATCCTTGTTCTTCATAAACCTCTAGGAATTAATTTTTAATGAAGAGACAACCACTGTTTCAGACTGCTGGTGTAGGCTGCTTACTTTGTACTAAATTTAGCTTGACAACACATGTACAAATTTGGTATAGAGTCATTAGTTTAGGTCAAAACCCAGACGATAATTATTCCTCAGTCTAAGATGGCAAGCTCTGTAGAATTGTGTTTCCATAAATGATGTATTGATGAATAGATATTTCTCACATAACTACCTGTAATGGTTACCTACAATTGGATTGTCAATACAAATGCTTGGTAAATTAGCAGGATAATTATGGACATTGCCTTAGAGGAAGAAGTATGATGGTGATTAAGTCACTGAACAGTCTGCATTCAGTCCCAGGGTCTTCAACAGTCACTATATGATCCTGCCTGTGAATCATTAGAACTATAAGAACAGCCACACTCAGTCAAACCAATGATCCATCTAGTTCAGTATCTTATCTTCCAACAGTGGGCAATGCCAAATGCTTCCAAGAGAACAAACAGAATAGGGCAATTGTGGAGTGATCCGTCCCTCGTCATTCAGTTCCAGCTTCTGGCAGTCAGAGTTTTAGGAATCCCCAGATCACAGGATTGAATCCCTGATCAGTGTGGCTAATAGCCATTGATAGACCTTCCCTCCACTAACTTACCTAATTCTTTTTTTGTATTGACTTATATTTCTGACCTCATAAGATCCCCTGGCATTGAGTTCCACAGGTTGAAGTACTTCCTTTTGTTTGTTTTAAAATCTGTCACCTATCAGAGTCATTGCGTGACCACTGGTTCTCATATTATTTACATAACACTTCCATAGTCATTATCTCCACACCATTGGTGATTTTATAAATCTCAGTCATATCCCTCCTTCATGGTTTCTTTTCTATGCTGAACAGTGCCACTCTTTTTACTTTCTCTTCAAAAAGAAGCTGTTCCCTATCACTGAGGATTGCTGTGGCCCTCCTTCGTACTTTTTCCAAGACTAATACATCTTTTTAGAGTTGGGGTGACCAGAACTGTAAACAATATTCAAGGTGTGGGTACACTATGGATTTCTATGGTGGCATAATGATATTTTCTGCCTTATTATCTGTCACTTTCCTAATGATTGCTAAAACTGTTAGTTTTTTGACCAACACTATACATTGAGCAGATGTTTTAAGAGAACTATCCATTATGACCCTAAAATCTCATTCTTAAGTGGTAATAGCTAATGTAGACCCTGTCATTTTGGGTGTATAGTTGGGATTGTTTTCCCTTATGCAGTTAAAATGGCACATGAAATTCAATGTGCCATTTTGTTGCTTAGTCACCCAGTTTTGTGAGATCCCTTAGTAACTCCTTGCAGTCAAACTGAAATGTAATTATGTTAAGCAATGTTGTATCATCTGCAGATTTTGCCAGTCATTGTTTATTCCTTTATTCAGACTGTTCCATTAGAAATTAAGGTCCTGATCCAACACATTCCTGCCTATATGCTTTACATTACAAACTGTGCACAGAACCATAGTCAGAATACACAGCTCTGTAGGGCACCCGGAATCTTGGGGCACCACTGGGTCTTAATGTCCATGCACCTTTTCCTCTCTCTCTTCTGTGGCTCTGCTTCCTCCGGGCAGGATCTAGTTAACTTAAAAGTGAAAAGGCCTGACAGATCTATCAGAAGAACCTGTGAAATACCCACTCAAGTGATAATGAACATGTAACAGGCATTTGTCAACCCCAGGTATAAACTATCAATCAGTTTCTGAATGTACTGTGGTAGTCAACAGGATCTAATTATTTAATTTTTTTTAAATCACAGTTCTAAAAAATAGCAATCCACCCCAGCTGACATTGGGCACAGGGACACCAGCCTAATAGTATTTATGGTGCCCTACACCAGTACAAAGGATGGTCCTCACTGTGCATAGTCCTATTGAACTCAAAAGTGTGTTAAGTAAAACATATGGGCCCAGTCTTACAAGGATCAGGGTCTTACTGTCTTTTTCCTCCACTATAAAATGAGGATAATACTTCCCTTCTCCCACCCTATGTCTGTGCTCTCTGTTCACATTTTAATCTTTTTGTAATAAAGAAAGTCTCTTGCCACATTTGAACAGTACTTAGCCCATTGCTATTTTGATCTCCAGTATGGTATGTGCACACTACTGAAATACAGGTAAGTCAAAGTTATTAAAAACTAAGGTAAAGATTCAGATTGTCAAACGTAACAAACTCCCATTGAAATAAACAGAAGTTAGGACCTTAAATGCCTTTTTACGATCTAGGCCCCAAAAGAACTGTGAAGTTTGGATTATGACTAGTTCCCTTTCCAGGACAGGTAGCTTAACCTGCAAGGAATATTCATCTGAACGTAGACAGAAAATGTTTGGCTTTCTTCCCAAAGGTGAAAATCACAACAATTATAAATTGCTTCTTATGTTAAGTAACCACATGCTGTTTCATTTCTTTTAGCAAAAGTATTGCTATACTTGTTCCCATGAACCATTCTTATTCCTGTGAATCGTTCTTGTCAATATTCTCATCCTTCAGCTCTCTAAATAAGATTGTTTGGTTTTTGCTGTAATAGAATCAGATTCCTTTAAACAAATAGAAATATTTACCTCTTGAGTTTTCTAAAGGATTAGTTTTGTACAGCAGGGAAATCTTAAACTGGCCCTGGCTTTTTAACAATGTTCACTCAAATCTGGTATACAAATTTCAAAAGCACCTGAGTGATTTGAGAACCTGCCAGTTAGACTTAGGCTAATGCCCATCTCTGCAAAAGTGATTTCAGTGTGAGGTAGGCTTCTAAATACCTTTGAAAGTCTAAGCCTCTGTCATTTAAAAAGTGGAATTTAGGCACTTTTGAAATTTTTACTCATCTCCATGTAGCAGGATTTGCTTAGTTCATTTCAGGAAAGGTGACAGCACTTAATATTAATCACTCTAATTTATTAACATGGAAATTCCCTAATTCATCCTCAATAATACAACCTTCCTTTACTGCGGTTCTAAGATAGTCTGCCATTTAATGGGGGTTTTCTTTAGTCTGAAAATTTTAAATGAGATAAGATTTTTTTCCTCAGTGCAATAACAGTGATTGTTGGTTCTGAACTGTCAATTTAGGGTCATCTTGAATGCAGAGCAGGAAACCATAAATTGCTATTTAAAATCACAGGAGATCCTAAGTTTGTTAAACAGCTTGAAAAGTTGAGAATTATACTGTCTCTGCTTGGTCTGATCTAGTACCTCTGTCCATGTGATGGTAGTGATACGAACAGATTCTGAAAAATGGCAACAAATAAGCTTATGATTAATAGCCTAAAACGCAAGATGCCAGCTTCAGTTCCAATGGCAGACAACTATAAAAGTCAGCAGACAGTTCTCCATCCTAGAACTAAGCTATTCAGATTTGGCTCCAAAGTTGTTATTGTGGAATAAGAACACAAGAAGCATCAAGCAAATTAATTTGGACGAGAGCATTGATTTAGCATCACTAGCAGGGACCACTATTACATGCAAAAAAGTCAGAACACAGAAATAGAATAGGGGGCTAACTTAAGAGACTTTTCAGGCCCCATGAGATTGATCTTTATCTCTTCAAATTGTTTGGGTTTCTTCCCCGCTATACAGGCAATCCCCGGGTTACGTACAAGATAGGGACTGTAGGTTTGTTCTTAAGTTGAATCTGTATGTAAGTCGGAACTGGCGTCCAGATTCAGCCGCTGCTGAAACTGATCAGTTTCAACAGCGGCTGAATCGGGACGCCAGTTCTGACTAAAATACAGATTCAACTTAAGAACCCCAGGCATCCCCAAGTCAGCTGCTGCTGAAACTGATCAGTGGCTGATTCCAGGAAGCCACTGGTCAGTTTCAGCAGCGGCTGACTTGGGGACGCCTGGGGCAGTGCAGCTGGGGTGCTGCTGGGTTGGTCCAGTAGCGCCGCCGCTCCTCAGCGCTACTGGACCAACCCAGCAGCACCCAAGCTGCTCTGCCCCAGGCGTCCTGATTCAGCCACTGCTGAATCTGACCAGCAGTGGCTGAATCAGGACGCCTGGGGCAGAACAGCTGGGGTGCTGCCCGGTTGGTCCAGTAGCGCCCAGAGCGGCGCTACGGGACCAACTGGCAGCGCCCCAGCTGCTGTACCACAGGTGTCCGGAGCAAAGCCACGGAGCACGGGGGCAGCGGGACAGCCCAGATGCGCCGTGGCTGTCCTGCTGCCCTCGGGCTCCGTGGCTTTGCTCTGCTTTGCTCCCCGTCCCCCTGGTCTGCAGACCAGGGGGACGGGGAGCAAAGCGGCGGAACACGCGGGCAGCGGACAGCCCAGACGCGTCTGGGCTGTCCGCTGCCCGCGTGCTCCGCGGCTTTGCTCTGCTTTGCCCCCCCCGTCCCCCTGGTCTGCAGACCGGGGGGGGGGCAAAGCAGAGCCAAGCCGCGGAGCACGCTGTCAGCTGACCGCGCGCTCCGCGGCTTGGCTCTGCTTGGCTCTGCTTGGCTCTGCTTTGCCCCCCCCCCCCCGTCTCCCTGGTCTGCAGCAGACCAGGGAGAGGAAGCAAAGCGGCGGAACACGTGGGCAGCGGACAGGGGTGTCCGCTGCCCACGCGCTCCGAGGCTTGGCTCTGCTTTGTCCTCCCCCCCCCCCGTCCCCCTGGTCTGCAGACCAGGGGGACGGGGGACGGGGGGGGCAAAGCAGAGCCAAGCAGAGCCAAGCCGCGGAGCGCGCGATCAGCTGAGAGCCCAGACACGTCTGGGCTGTCAGCTGGCAGGGCGCTCCGCGGCTTGGCTCTGCTTGGCTCTGCTTTGCCCCCCCCCCCCGTCCCCCTGGTCTGCAGACCAGGGGGACGGGGGGGAAGGGCAAAGCAGAGCCAAGCCTCGGAGCGCGTGGGCAGCGGACAGCCCTGTCCGCTGCCCACGTGTTCCGCCGCTTTGCTTCCTCTCCCTGGTCTGCTGGAGACCAGGGAGAGGAACGGCCCCGTTCGTAACTGCGGATCCGACATAAGTCTGATCCGCGTAACTCGAGGACTGCCTGTACCTCATTCAGATGTGAAATATAACAAAATTCAAGAGCTATTAATTTAAACTTGCTTGGTGCAGGGACTGCCATTTTGTTCTCTCTGTACAATCAAGCCTTGGCCCATGATATCACAGCAGAAATAAAAATAATCAATAACTAATAGCCATTTTAACACCTTATAACCAAATTAAAGAAACTCCTCCAACACATGTCAAATAGAAAACTCAAGCAGGCAGAGTACTCCTCACATTTTACTAAATGAACTCTGAAAGTGGTGACAAAAGAAAACCAGAACTGAACCTCAGTGGTAAAGAGTTAAAACATACACACACACACACACACACACACCCCCAAATGCTAACTTGCACCATGTTGCAAAGTTTTGTAAAGTCAGGCTGCAGTGAACTACCAAGGACAATGAGCTTCAGAGACAAGGGTCTTCAAATGAAAGAGTCTTTCCCAATACTCCTAAAGGTTTCAAGGACCACCTGCAACAGTATCTGTTCTGATCAAGGGTTGTGCACAGGTCTTGTGCCCCCTCCTCCATGCCCTATGAAACAAACTACCGGGTACAGTCTCAAAATCCTCAGGAGTCCAGAATTCTACACAATGAAAAGAGAAAGAGTCAGGCAGACAGATACACACCATCCCCCAGTGCCATGCTGCAAGCCTGCTAAGAAGATCATGAGCCTTACACCGAAAGCAATTTTAATTGGGGACGCTGTTTCCTTAACCTACTCTTCTGAGGCAGAAGCCAGACACATGCTGTTGGACACTGTATCCTTCTTACACCAAGGTCCAAGGAACAGAGTGACACCACAGCATGGAAAAATAAGCACAGAGGACCTGTTTCTTCTCTTTTGTGTCATAGTTTTTGTCTGTGCAAAGACAGTGTAAAATGTTAGCAAATCAAAGTGTCAGCATTTGACATGCACTTTGCACAGGGAAGTTGACTATACAAGCTGCAAGGCATGAGGAAATCCTGAATTCTATTCTCATTTTTACCTATGATTTGATGCATTAAGTGACTTTGGGGAAGTCATTTAATCCCTGTGCCCAAGTACCCCCATTTAAAGAAAAAGAGATACCATTATACTTATATATGGCTACGTCTAGACTAGCATGATTTTCCACAAATGCTTTTAACAGAAAAGTTTTTCCGTTAAAAGCATTTGTGGAAAAGAGTGTCTAGATTGGCACGGATGCTTTTGCGCAAAAGCACTTTTTGCGGAAAAGCGTCCGTGCCAATCTAGACACAGTTTTGTGCAAGAAAGCCCCAATCGCCATTTTCGCCATTGGGGCTTTTTTGCGCAAAACAATACTGTGTTGTCTACACTGGCCCTCTTGGGCAAAAGCATTTGCGCAAGAGGGCTTTTGCCCGAACGGGAGCAGCATAGTATTTCCGCAAGAACACTGACAATCTCACATTAGATCGTCAGTGTTCTTGTGCAAATTCAAAGCGGCGAGTGTAGACAGCTGGCAAGTTTTCCGCAAAAGCAAGTGCTTTTGCGGAAAAACTTGCCACTCTAGACGCAGCCTAAGGCATACTAAGGAACTTTTAAGTCCACAGCAGCAGAGTCCACATGGACCTTTTTGTGTGCAACACACTGGTGTACATTAGGATTTATACCCCAGCTAGTGTGGACCAAGGCAGTATGTAGACAAGCCCTAGGGCAGAGTTGAAGACAGTCAAAATAAAATTCATTTTCAAATTGAAACAAATAGTTGTGAAAAATATTCCCTCTGTTCTGTCTCCTCAGTGAGCCTCACAAAGCCGTTTTCTTTATTTGTAATGTAACTGTCATGAGCTCTTCAAGTTGTCAAATCATACTTATATGGAAATTTCCTCCTACACTTTATTTAAATATTTTTCCCCACTGATAAATGATACTTCCTATCAGCAAAGATTACTTCATCTCAGGACTGGCAAACACTGTAACTTGCCAGTCTAGACGCAGCCATAAGGGTTAGTAGTACTGTCCTAGTGCATTCATAATCTCAAATCAAGAGACAAAAAACCCCACAAGATTGGTTTAGAGATTGTAGGATTACAATATGACAGCATTCTTTTCATTGTCTGCTTCAGCTGGAGATTTTAGGGCTTGCGTTTTCATGTTTCTTTATGCATCCAAGGGAACTAGAAACTTAGTATTTTAATTAAAAGCTGAGCTTTTCAGGTAATTACACAGTTCCAACAACTGGAGGCTTCAAAATAACCAAGTCACATGCAAGATTGTTGTGAGGGTTAATTACCAAGTGTTTGTAGAGTGCATTGATCATATAAAAAGGCCTATTTTGTGCAACCCACCTAGAAGAATTGGCACTTAGTGTAACAAAACGACAGAATTGCTTTGATATCTCTTTACAACATTTTCCCCAGTGATCTGGAAATATATGGGAAACAACTGAGTATAAGAAAAGGCCTGAGATTTTGAAGTCAGATTATTCTGAATTGATTGTGACTTGCTTTGAAATCTTGCAGCTGCATTTTCTTTTGTTAACTTTTCAAGGAAGTTCTAGATGTCAGAGACCTTGGATGCAGACATTAAAAACCCAAGAAAGAAAGCAAAAGGATTTGATTGATTTTATTCTCTTCTGAAAAATCCTCTTTTTGCGGAACAAAAGACATATCACCAGGATCTTTTGTTACACTTGTGAGTGCATAATAGATTTTTTCAGACCACAAAAATATTGAGCACCATTTTTCCAAAATAACCTAAGATTTATAACTCTTCAATCTACAGGATACCATCTAATGGAGAATTATATGACCTCTATATTATCTCAACTTCCCACCACCTGTTTCTTACAAACAGGTGGATTTTCATACTTCTAAAATGCCACAATTTTAATTTCTTTCTAGTCAAACCATCTTGAAATAGAAAACTCAACACTTCAAATAAGGGTACCAGAAAAATGCTTCTCTTAATTCTTCCTGTTAAAGCACTTCAGAATTTCCTTTGTGCAGGAAAGGGGGGGGGGGCGGAGAAAGGGGAGGGGGGGGCGGGAGGGAGAAAGGAGAGAGATACTCTCATTGTGATCTGACTTCCTTGGTCTGTAAAATGGAAATGCCCTGCAGCAGAGACATCTTATGGGGTGTAATTAATGCTTTTATTAAACTTGCACCACATAAGGTTCTGAACACTAGCAATCTTCAAGTTACCAAGTTAACCAGACATTCATCTATTCTCTAAGGCCTGGTCTATACTAGACCAGGAAGGTCAGGTAAAGGTATGCAACTCTAGTTACGCAAAACATGTAGCTGGAGTTGGTTTACCTTAAGGCAAATCTGGCGGAGTCCACACAGTGGAAGGCTGATGGGTGTAAACACTCCCATTGGCTTCCCTTATTCCTCACAGGAGGAGGAGTACTAGATGCTGGTGGAGGCTCCCCTCGGTGTTTGATTTATGGGTCTATACTAGACCCGCTAAATTGAATGCTAGAAGATCAGTCTTTGGAGCATCGACTTTCTGATAAGTATAGACATGCCCTTCGAGTGGCCAGCACCAGAAGTTCACAGTAAGGTGCCAGGAACCATAATATGAGCAGTTATTGAACAAACACAGGACAAGCTTCTGAACCCTGGTGATCAGAGACTGCTATATGCCATGATCCCTTCCAAACTTTTGGATGCTGTATAGCATGAGATTAGTACTATTCTGATGGCTAAAGAGGTTACCTGTAGCTCACAAAAATAAGAATTTTGAATATTTCATATAATGTAATGAATGGCATTAAAACTAAGATATACACAAAGCACTGATTGATAAACATCAACTTTAACAAAGGTTTCATTTCTTCGTATACATCTTAGTTGTAATGCTATTCATTGAAATAAAAAGAAACACACAAGATCACATTCTCAAGAGCTACCAATAGTTGGGAGGGATGCTTAGTAGGCACATTTCTGCTTCTATTGGGATATGCAATATAATTGGATCATCCCAATTAGTATAATTCACAACCTTATTACTCCATTAACACTCACTTGGATAAGTATGGCACTCCTTTTAAAACCAAGGTTAACAATTTGCAAACATCTAGCAGATAAGGTGATCAGTAAAAGTCAGCATGGATTTGTCAAGAACAATTCTTGTCAGACTAATCTGATAGCCAACAGGGTAACAAATCTTGTGAATGGGGGAGGAAGAGGGTAAATGGCAGATGTTGTATATCTAAACGGTAGTAGGGTATTTGATACAGTCTTGCATGACCTTCTCATGAATAAATCAGGTAAATACAATCTAAATGGAGCTACTGTAAGGTGGATGTATAACTGGTTGGATAACCATTCCTGGAGAGTAGTTATTACTGGCTCACAGTCATTCTGGAAGGGCAGAATGAGTGAAGTTCCACAAGGATCGGTTGTGGGTCTGGTCCTGTTCAATATTGTAATAAATTATTTAGATAATGACACAGTCTAAGCAAAGTTTGAGGATATCAAGCTAGAAGGAGTTGCAAATGCTTAAGATAATAGAATTATAATTCCATATTATCTGAACAAACTGGAGAAATGGTCTGTGGTAATTAAGATGAAATTCAATAAAGAACAAATGCAAAGTAACTCACTTAGGAAGGAACAATGAGTTGCACACAAACAAAATGGGCAATGACTGCCTTGGAAGCAGTACTGCAGAAAGGGATCTAGGAGCAAGAGTAGACCACAAGTATGAGTCAGTGAGACACTGTTGCAAAAACAACACAGATATTCTGGAAGGTATTAGCAAGTATATTGTAAGCAAGACAAGAAATAATTCTTCCCCTCTGTTCTGTGAGAATCAGGCCTCAACTGGAATATTGTAGACAGTTCTGGGCACCACATTTGAGGAATGATGTGGAGAAACTGGAAAAGGGGGCAGTGAAGAGCAACAAAAACGATTAAAGATCTAGAAAACATAATCGACGAGGGAAGATTGAAAGTATTAGGTTTTTGTAGTCTGGAAAAAAAGTCCAGGGGGGGGGGGGGGGAAAACGACATGATAGCCACTTTTAAGCGTCTAAAACAGTGGTCACCAATCAGTAGATTGGGATCTGACAGGCGATCCTGACTGGTTTGGCCAGGACGCTATCAAGCGCTGGCCCTTCAGTTGCCCTCTACCCACTGCCATGTTGCTCCTGCCCTCTGCCTTGGAGCTTCCCCCTTGGGAGCCTCCTTCTTGATGGGCAGAGTGTGGGAGGGAGAAAGAGAGGTGCTGATGTCAGGGTGTCCCTCCTCCGCCCACTCCTGTACCCTATCTCCACAGAGAGAAGAGGATGGAAGGAGCTTAGCAATGCAAATCTGTCACTTGCACCCTGTGTGTATGTCTCTGTCACTCTCACAAACACACACTGTCCTTCACTCTCAACTCCTGACCCAACATGTACATGGGTTGTTGTTACTTTTACTGTTTGCCCTTGCAGCCCCTGAGAGAGGCAGAGCACATGCTGTCCTTGTCTGCAGACGCCACTTCTGCAGCTCCCATTGATCAGTAACGGGGAACTGTGGCCAGTAGAAGTTGTGGGTTCAGTTGTGTCTGTAGATGAGGGGCAGCACATGGCAGCTGCTTTCAGGAGTGGTGCAGAGCCAGGGCAGGAGTAAGCCTGCCTTCACCCCACTGCTCCACCACTTAGAAGCAGTCTCAGTTAAATGGTGCCCAGCCAGAGCCACCTTCCTGAACCTCTGTCCCAGCCCTGAACCTCCTCCTGCACCCAAATTCCTGCCTCAGATGTTAGACCCCCTGCAGCCAAACTCCTTCCCAGAGCTTGCACCCTGAAACACCTCCTGGACCGCAATCCCCCGCCCTGTGCTAAGACCAGAGTTCCTCCCACACTCCAAACCCCTTGGCCCAAGACCAGAGCCTGCACCCCAACTCCCTTCCCCAGCCTAGCAAAAGTGAGTGAAGATGGGGGGAGTAAAAGGGATGGAGTGACCAGGGTGAGGCCTTGAAGAAGGGTGGTCCAGGGGCAGGGCCTCAAAGAAGGGTCAGGAAGGAAGTGGGACAAGGGTATTAGGGTTTGAGGTAGCCTTTACATTGCACTTATATTGAAAAAGTGATCTTGTGGTTAAAAAGGTTGGAGACCAATGGTCTAAAAGGTGGTAAGGAGGAGGAAGAAAAAAATCCTCCTTAACCTCTCACGTTATGACAAGAAACAATAGGCTTAAATTGCAGCATAGAAGATTTAGGATGGACATTAGGAAAAGCTTCCTAACTGCCTAGGGAGGTTGTGGAATCTGCATTATTGGAGATTTAAGAGCAGGTTAGACAAACAGCTGTCAGGGATGGTCTAAATCAGTGTTTCTCAAACTGTGCTCCGTGGAGCCCCAGGGCTCCGCAAGACATCTCCAGGGGCTCCACGAGGTTGACAAACTGGAAACATCGATAGGTACAACACAAACAATCAGTGGACCGCTGGGGCTCCACATAAATTTTTACACATGTAAAGGGCTCCAGAGACCAAAAAGTTTGAGAACTGCTGGACTAAATGGTGCTCGGTCCTGCCATGAGTGCAGTAGACAGGACTTAATGACCTCTCAAAGTCCCTTCTAGTCCCATGATTCTACATCCTAGGTAACATGTCCTTTGAAATAAAAATTATTAAGGGGGGGGGGGAAGAGTAGGGTTTGTGTGATAATAACCTAAAGGCAGATAGTTGGAGAGAAGGCTTGACAAATGTCCACTTAAGAACAGATTTATAAAGACACAGCACAGATATTCAACTTGAAAGACAAGCTTTGCTGTCTCACTACAGAGATTCTGTACTGTATTATGAAAAAAACCCTGACTTTTCCCTACCTATTCTGTTTACAAGCATGCCTGGTTATTACATTTAAGTAATGCAGGGCCCCGATCCAGGAAAAAAGATAAGCACTTGCTTAAGTTCTAAGTCTGAAATTAGTTTCACTGAAATCAGGGGTATTATTCACATGCTTAAACCTGAGTACATGTGTTAAGGGGTTTATCTACACAAGAGCCATTCTGCAGCATTTCTGAAGGCATAAAGACTGAATTAATTCCCTACAAACTTTCATATTCAAAATGTACCTTTTTTTAAGGGAAAGACTGTCAAATGTAAACAATGAAAAGAGGATCCGTACACAAATTGATTGCCTAATTTTTACCTTCCTTTTATGTAGCTGCCCGAGCTTTCTTCTCCATGGCTTCCTTTTACCAATACCCATCAGTGTTGGTGTAAGACCACTAGTGCACAGAAAAAAATTCATCGGGGGCCACACACACGAGAAGCAAAACAAAAAATCAGCAACACAAAAACCCCTCACTGATGTCCCACCTCCCCCAGTGAAAAAGCCACTCCCCACATTCCCCTCCCACACCAGAGCTTAGGGGAACCCAGCCCAGTAGATCGTGTGGGGAAGTGGTCAGGGGCTGGAGCACCAGCCTGGAGTCCCCAATGTTGGTGGGAGGGGAGGCCTTGAGCCTCAGGGGCTGGATCCAGGCAAGCCAAGGGCTGCATCTAGCCCTGGTCTTCAGGTTCCCCGCCCCTGGTAGAAGGATGATGAAGCAGAAGATATTGGTTACATGCAATCTGGAAAGGGAGCAAAATGAAAAACTGCATTTTTCATTGCTAACTTTGCATATGCCTGTGTCATCTGGTGGAAAAATGATTGAAGGAACCTATTTTAGCACACTAGCCCATATTCTCCATAAAAGCTCAATTGTAATTTAATTAGTTTCCTTTCTGGTGATTAACTAAGAATTTCCAATCATTCAATCTGAACGTGTTTTGATTCATTAATTACCCTGTTCCAATTTTTTTATGAGTTAATTAAACATTCATGTATAGGCAACTGTTCATTTTGTAAGGTTTTTTTTTTTGTGTGTGTGTGAACCACACAGAAAATAAGCATGATGAAAATTAGATTATCAAACCTTTCCAGCAATCCTGCCAGGATGATAAATTAGTGCATTGAGTTGCACCTGAAACCACTGATGAGATTATGACAGCTTCCCATGCTTCATAAACCTTCTAGTTGCATTCAAACAAAGAGGTGCATTAAAAACTGAGCCAGACCTTCAGCTGGGGTAAATCAGGATAGATATTTCACTTTAAAGGAGCAATGCCACTTTATGCCAGTTGAAGGTCTGGCCCAGAGCGTGAATAAAAAACAGTGCACCCTCCTGATTTAGAAACATAGTTTGGGTCTCCCACGGTGCAAAAGTATATTGTAAAAATGAGCACTGAAAAATATTACCTTTGCCTGGCATAAGGAACAGAACTAGGTAGTCCATTAATAAATGTATCATTCTTTGGACATGTCAGGAACAAACCTTAAAGAAAGAATTTAGGTTCTCTACCCTCAACCATAGAAACCAACCCACATTTGTTTCCTGTTTACAGAGTGATTCAATGCCCACTGAATGCAATGGGAATCTTTTCACTGATTTCAGTGGCATCTGGATCAGGCCAGTAGAAGGACTTGTGAATAAGGAAGATTTGCTGGCAGAGTATTATGGTAAGTGTAGAAAACAATTTACTTCAAAGCTGTAACAAGAGTCCCGGGGGGAGGGAAGGGACAGAGAGTGACCATGAGACCGGAAACTTCCATTTTCTAAATATAGCTGTTCTGATTTCTTTATGGACCCACACAAGCCAGACTTTTGACAGTCTTCCCATCTGTAAAATGGAGGTAATTGCTGACCTAGCTCATAGAAGATAGGTGATTGCATCTTTTCAAATGCTTCAGAAAAAATCTGAAGTGCCATACAAGTGTTTATTTAAAAAAAATTTAACTAGATCTAGCATACCGAAAAGCCTACACACAAACTCCAGGCACCCTAGCAACAAGCAAACATACACTCACTTACACTCAATAGTATAACACAATGAGAAAATCCATCAGCTAGCAAATATTATAGCAAAATATGTACCATCCTGCTCTAACCCTATCAAATACATGGCAAGTGCCATGCTTGTGTGTGTTTAGAATACGAACATTTGCACGTTTCACAGTATGCCTGCTGGGCCCAGTACTGCCGATGAAGGGGAGGGGCAGCAAATGGGACAGTAGCCCCAGCGCCTGGTGATTCAAAGGGGCAGCAACAGCTGCCTGAGCCCTGAGCCCTTTAAACTGCCTCTGGAGTACCATACTATGAGCTCCAGCTGCTCTAAATGCTGGAGGGAGGGGGAGGCTGACATGTCAGGTTCTGGGTAGCTGGCTGCCCCAAGCCCTGCTCCTTTTGCCCAAGGCTCCACCCCTTCTGGGAGTGCAGAGCCAAGGTCCACAGAGGCTGTTGGCATCCAATTCTGACTAGGCCAGATTCTTAGCTCAGCTTCTTCAGTGAAACTGCCAAGTAACTCACTGGATTCCATGGATTTATGCCCATCAGGCTCAAGGACAGAATTTGGACCAGTGCATAGAAAGAGTAAGATTTATTTATTTCTATTCACAGATAAAAGGAATAAAATATTGCCTCACCTGTTGATGGACATGCCCTTGACACCCTATCCATATACAAACATATTCCTCATGCAACTCACATCATAAACTTCTGCAACCTTCAACAGGCAAAGCAAAGACCATTACAACCCTCACAATTCTCCTGCACCCCAAACAGGAATAATATGCAGGCCTTGCATCATGCTCTGATGACTAACAGATACAAGCTACTTCTGTTTTTCAGTATCTAACACTCTAAGTGCCTGTAGATAACTTGCTGTATTTAGAAGGCTGTTTCAGTCCAAGAATACATTCAACATTTTTGCACATAAAACATGCTTTTCAGTACAGCCTTGAAGTGAGCTTGATGCATTTCCTTGTGACTCAAATAATTCACAGTTCATGAACCTGTGCTTTCTAAGGCAAGATATATTCAAAGACAGGGTTCATGCACATAAGACATGCTACATATTCTCAGCAGTACCCAACATTTGCTGTAAAAAAATATTCAAGTTGTAAGGATAGTGGAAGATTTTTAAAGGTCCAGAGACAAATTATTAAAGTATATTTGGTAAATATGAAAGTCTCCAATACTACTGTGTATAAAAACACGGTAAGTAATATCTTTTTAATAGCATCCAGCATATGTTCCATTTGGAAGACTTTTCAGTGCTGCAAAAAGTGAAGTCAAAGTTGTTTTTATAAAGAAAAAGATAAATAGATAATATGCCAACCCTGTTTACACAATGAAATATATAGGATTTCTACAAAAGAGCCCAAGTGCAAGCACAATGAACACTGAAAAATATACATTTATGCAAAATATGCATAAACCCAAAATAAGTCCCAAGAGCAGCATGGACAACCACAAGCATTCTAAAATCAGGGGCTTAATCCCCTTTACGAAATTCATAATTTTGCCTAATTGACAAGTTTTTTTTAAAAAAAGGGTATGGGGGAAGGAATTTGCCTTCAGAGATGGCAGAGAGCAGTCACTTCTCTGCAACCATGAGAGTCAGAACGACTGAAACATTTTTGAAGCACAGATTCTCATGAAATAATTTGATTTCAGTAGCTGGGACTTAAAGAAAAACTCCCCACTAAATATTACAAAATTCAAGATTAAATTGTGAGATTTGGCAAAAACAGCTAAAGGGGCTTTTCTTAATCACTCAACATGATATTGCAATAATAGCAAACAAAATCTAGCTTCTTTTATTCATTGTCTTTTATTCATTGGAGACATTTTATTGTTCAGATTTTGCTACTGTTACTCACTATGAGTAGAACTTACTTTATTTGTAGTTTGATTAAAGTCAAGAGAGCAACTCACAGAGTATTACAACAGTCAGTGTGATTGGGGCAGCAAAATCTGGCCCTAATAGACATCCTAATTAATTTAAAATATGCATTGTTTTAAAAAAAAAATCTTTCCCTCTACAATACTGGATACTCAAGCCAAATCTGCATGAGACAAGAAAGTGAAACTGACAAAACATCCAAGGTCTGTGAGTAAGGTGCCAAACCACCAACAGCACACATGATGGAATTTAAATTTCCTTTTAGAAAATGATTTCATTTGATAGCATAAGGTATTATCAAGGATAAGGATATTATGAAAAGATATCTATACTTTTATCTCTCCATGTCTCTTAAAAAAAAAAAGAAAGTGATACTAACAAAATTAGAATTACAAAGTACTGTAGTAGTCATGTTAGTCCAAGGCAGAATGTATTACTTTTGTAGCAACATAAGCAATAAAGGGCCTGAAAGCATGAAGGAAATAAAGCAAATCAGCGAAAGAAGGATAGTTGATATTTGTGCTGGATTTTCCTCAAATACAGTGCATATATTCAATAGCAAATAACTGCATATCGTTTTGCCATTTTGCAGTGAACGTAGAATAAAATTGCTATAATTCTCTATATAAATGAAGTTAAATCTCCCACAGAAACTTAAAAGCAAATATTAGTAAATCATCATCCAAGATTTAGAAGAGCAAGTCCTGGAACAGAACTGATATATACTGATGATTTTTACTGTTTACAGTATGTATGCTGATACAATGCAACTAGGCAAGAGAATAATATTCATAGTTTAGCAGAATACATTGTTTTATAAATCCCAGAGATGTACGTGCAGAGCCAGCTGTTGTTCTTCACTGCTGCTTTTGGATGTTTTTTTGAGTTAGTCTTAGTACCTGTCTTGATGAAAAGATGGTTTGGCAGAATCTCTTGCAACATTTGGAAAGTGAGAAATCCAAAGCCTGATCAGGCTTTCAGATTATAGGTGGCCCATATTGGCTCTGAAGCAGCATCAAATTAGGCAAAAGAGAATGGAACATAAAAATGTGGAGGTCTCCTACAGAATAGCTATAACTGATTAAGTGCATGTACTTAATGCAGGAGGCCCAGGATTGATCTGTGTAGTTACAACAAATCAGGAAACAAAATCTTTCTAGTGTTGAGAAAATTAAGTTAGAAAGGAAGGTAGAAGCTTCACAGAATGCTATAAAATAAATGGTTGCCTATCACATGGTGACAGAAACAATTCAGTGCCACTGATAGATCACACAGAATCAAAGTTGCATGAGGCCTTGATTCAGCATGATGGGCCATGTCATTACAGTTCTTACCGAGTACACTCGGGGTCTCTGACCAAAAACGGTGTGCAGCCAGAATTTGTAAATTCATCTTCTACAGACATGGAAGACATGGACATTTTTGTTCATAGTGGAGCTCCTGCAGCCAATGGATTAACCTGCATAGAGGATCTTCTGTCCAAATCACCACAGAAGCATTTGCAGTCTGTGTCCCTTTAATAAGTGACATGATATATTGCATGAGAAGTTTAGCTGGATAGGTATTCAAAGAACAGGTCACAGGACCACAGGCTTTGTCAATATGTGATCATACTATTAGTTCTGTCTGGTAGATGCTCCAGAGATATTCAAGGTCATTACATACATTGTGCTCTCCCTGACATTCGTTTGTTACCTACATGAAATAGTATAGTCAAGTAGCTTAAGTTAGAACCAAGTGCCACAGAAGACTGGAGAGGAGAATGACAATTCTCTGTATTCTGTTTTGTGATATTTCAGCAATATTTCTTCGAGCGTGTTTCATTTCATGAGCCCTGTTGCCCTAATTGCACATAGCTGAGGAAGGGGTCTTGGTTCAGATTTCATGCTCCAAATCCAATATGTGCAAAATGGAGATAAAATATTCCTGGGAAACAGCAGCTCAGTAGGCTGCAACCTATTCCAAACAAATGCATAGCAAAGGAACTCCTGGGCTTTTTTTTTTCCATTTTTTTTTTAAGTGCACAGTTAATAGGCCATGAAGGCTTTGGAAAAAAAAGACAAGAAGTCCACGTGCACCACGTATGCAACTAATTACTTTTCACGGCTCCAATTTGGAAGCGGCAGGCCAGGCCCATGACTACCCACACACATGCCCAGTTACTTGCTCATGCACTGATTTCCAAGCACCCCCACAGTGAGGAGTTTATAAACAGAGTAGGTACATAATTCCATCGACATTCAATTGTCCATGTATCTCTTAGCTAGAGTCAGGTCCTTGCTGGCTGCTATAATTAGAGGATATTCTCCACACACACGTCTAAAATCCTTGCCAGGAATCACTTCTCTGCTCATTTATAACCTTTAGTACTTTAAGAAATTAATTGCTAATGGCTCGCTTCTAACATCAGGGACTGATTCTGATCTCAGACTGATTTTCCCCTGGTGTAACACCATTTACTTAAAGATGTTAATCCCCATTTACATTCAAATAAGAGACATCAGAATTTGGCCTTTAATCCATGTCACACTTCTTATAAGCTCATAGCAACTTATAGAAAGCATGAAACAAAATGCAGGACTATGTAGCACTTTAAAGACTAACAAGATGGTTTATTAGATGATGAGCTTTCGTGGGCCAGACCCACTTCCTCAGATCAAATAGTGGAAGAAAATAGTCACAGCCATATATACCAAAGGATACAATTTAAAAAAATGAACACATATGAAAAGGACAAATCACATTTCAGAACAGAAGGGGGGATGCGGGGGGGGGGGAGGAAAGGAAGGTGAATGCCAGTGAGTTAATGATATTAGGGGTGGGGAAGGGTAGATGTCTGTGAGTTAATAGTATTAGAGGTGATAATTGGGGAAGCTATCTCTGTAATGGGTAAGATAGTTGGAGTCTTCGTTAAGTCCCCTGCGGAGAGTGTCGAATTTTAGCATGAATGCCAGTTCAGAGGATTCCCTTTCAAGTGCAGATTTGAATGTCTTCTGAAGTAGGATGCAGGTTAGCAGGTCATTGAGACAGTGTCCTTTCTGACCCTTTCCTTACACGGATGGACACTTATCCTCAGCTAACTTGTTTCCTTTGTTTGCTAGTTTAGCACTCTGGGTATGTCTACACTACCACCCTAGTTCGAACTAGGGTGGTAATGTAGGCATACCGCACTTGCAAATGAAGCCCGGGATTTGAATTTCCTGGGCTTCATTTGCATAAGCCGGCCGGCGCCATTTTTAAATGCTGGCTTGTTTGAACCCCGTGCCGCGCAGCTACACGCGGCACGGGCTAGATAGTTCGGAATGGCTTGCTAGTTCGAACTATCTAGCCCGTGCCGCGTGTAGCTGCGCGGCACGGGGTTCAAACAAGCCGGCATTTAAAAATGGCGCCGGCCGGCTTATGCAAATGAAGCCCGGGAAATTCAAATCCCGGGCTTCATTTGCAAGTGCGGTATGCCTACATTACCCCGCTAGTTCGAACTAGCGGGGTAGTGTAGACATACCCTCAGTGTGTAAATCAACTAACAAAAAAGCAACCATGGGGACAACAGGCATGATGCAGCATCACAGCATCTGCTCTCATGTGCTGGGATAAAACAAGGAAGCCAAGGCAACCATCACATGTTCACCACAGCATAAAAATAATAGAAAGGAAAGAGGAATGGAATTCAATGTTAAATGGATTCAAATCAGTACTCTAAAAAGATTAGAATCCAAAGTCACACTGAACATGGATTGCCTATGTTTTGTTATAGCTAACAAAGAAAGATTCAGGGAGCATGCATGAAAGAATGATCTCCTTACACAAGTCCTTGAAATAGAGAATCCATTTCTAGCAGCTAGTAAAAAAGCAAAGAAGCACAATACATTTCCAGTGTCTCTAAACAAGCAGGCAAGAGATAAGTTCAAGCAACCTAGCAGCAGTTACCAAGTGACATTAATAAATGAAATGATTATGGGAAAAATGAAGAAGGTCTGTGCCTGAACAATCTCCTTTCTATGAATCCTGATGTAAAGAGCTCATGTAATCAGAATTATGCATATTTTGAACCACACATGAGGGTGGAAGAGAATCCTTCTGCTGTGAGGAGGCAACCCCAGTGAGTAGACCAATGGATAGGGCGGAGGGGTCATGTCCTTCCTTTCTCCACCTTTCTTCCAATTCCTAAGAGCTGAATTAGAATGACTATACTCAGGACCTAGAGAGCTGATATTAGGAGGCAGGTGAACCAAAACTGGGGCAGACAACTTACTTAAGAACATAAGAATGGCCATACTGGGTCAGACCAAAGGTCCATCTAGCCCAATATCCTGTCTGCCAACAGTGGCCAATACCTGATGCCCCAGAGGGAGGGATCATGACAGGTAATCCTCACGTGATCCCTCCCCTGTCACCCACCTCCAGAGAAAAAGAGGCTAGGGACACCATTCCTACCCATCCTGGCTAATAGCATTGACAGACCTAACCTCCATGAATCTCTTTTTTAAGCCCTGTTAAAGTTCTAGCCTTCACCGCATACCATACTGTCTAATGTATCTATTTCCAGGGTTGTGCCAAGACGTGACCCATAGGATCTTGAAAAATTCTGACCTAAAGTAAGATCTTATTTTTAAAGTAATTTAAATTACAATGTAACAGAAGGACTGTAATAAAGGAAAAATGAACCACAATGTAAAAAAGCAAAAAGTACTCAGATCACAGAGGAAAAAGGACTGTAAAAGTCACTCAAACATACAAATATAAATGTAATACATCACTGAACTAGTATCAGTGAGAAAGATAGTTTTAAAACTAAGTGGTCACATAACTTTTTCAATAAACTTATCATGCATTTTCCTGTTATTTCTCCAATTAAAATGTGAGTTTTTCCACTAAAGCAGTATTAGTCAGCTCAGACAACCATTCTGCATGAACCAGGCAAGCAGAGCTTAGTCACAGTTCTAAGGTACCGGTAACCCTCTAATCAGCAATATATATTAAAAAAAATCACAACTAAATCTCATATTTTGAAGAGTTTGTGTATTTGTGTACAAAAAAAGTCCTACTTCACAATTACCTACAGATAACAAATTTTGCAAAACAAAACACAAAAATAAAAAAAAAAATCTTGCCACTTAAATTAGCTGAATGCACTACTTTTTACACTGGGTGAAAGGTTTAAATAATGCTTTGTTTTTCTTAAAAATATTTGCTAAAATTAAAATCAAGTCACCTAGTCAACTGTCATTTTGTACAAAGAAAATTTTTACTGGAAAGAGTAATGGAAGCTTTTCGAGTCTGATTCAAGTTTGTTATGTATGGTAATTATTCAATAAAATGAATAATGTTTGAAGTTGAAATCCTACAAACTTAAAACTCTTTTTACTTCCCTTTTGCAAGCACGATAAAAATTGTATTACACATATTTAATTTCTTCAACTTTCCTGTAATTTTACTCTATGGAAAATGACTTTGCCAGGTCAATAACAGGACTCACCAGTTAGTAATTTATAAATCCAACAACCAACAATGTATTTTTCCTAATGCCACTTTGATCCTTAGATCAAATAAAAAGCTGGTGAATCCTACGTTCATGTTAGAACAGGCAAGCATCTATTTAGGCAGATATCCTAATTCTCACAAACACACACTTCAGAAAAATCAGTTTGCACGCTTTATTTCACTGTATAACACCTCCAATTCTATGTGAAAATTTGATATTTGCATATTTATATGCTATTTGATGGGTAAGTGACCATTTGCTCTTTGAAATGTACACAGGCAATTAGAGAAACTGTATGCAGCTAATGTGTGTATGATCGTGCATACCTAATTTTGAAACTTACAGCCCACCATTAACATCAAAACTACCAGATACAATTCATACAAGATGCCATAGCACTCACTCTCATGCTTTTCATTATTTTTTATACTTGAACACTTCATTCTTGCAATCTAAGCCACTGGTATGATACTTGTTTGTTCTGTACATTAAAACCAGACTATAACCTCACCCGCAACGGGTGATTATTCAGAGATTAGAATTGATCAAAAAAAGAGTTTACCCATAGGAGTTCAAGATTTTGAAATTTTTCCAGTTCTGAAGTCAAAGTCATAGAATACTAGGACTGGAAGGGACCTCGAGAGGTCATCAATTCCAGACCCCTGCCCAAATACTGTCTAGACCATCCCTGATAGATATTTATCTAACCTACTCTTAAATATCTCCAGACATGGGGATTCCACAACCTCCCTGGGCAATTTATTCCAGTGTTTGACTACCCTAACAGGTAGGAACTTTTTCCTAACATCCAACCTAAAGCTTCCTTGCTGCAGTTTAAGCCCATTGCATCTTGTTCTTTCCTCAGAGGCCAAGATGAACAAGTTTTCTCCCTCCTCCTTATGATACCCTTTTAGATACCTGAAAACTGCTATCATGTCCCCCCTCAATCTTCTCTTTTCTAAACTAAACAAACCCACTTCTTTCAGCCGTCCTTCATAGGTCATGTTCTCTAGACCTTTAATCATTCTTGTTGCTCTTCTCTGGACCCTCTCCAATTTCTCCATATCTTTCTTGAAATGCAGTGCCCAGAACTGTACACAATACTCCAACTGAGACCTAACTAGCACAGAGTAGAGCGGAAGAATGACTTCTTGTGTCTTGCTCACAATACACCTGTTAATGCGTCCCAGAATCATGTTTAGTTTTTTTGCAACAGCATCACACTGCTGACTCATATTCAGCTTGTGGTCCACTATAACCCCTAGATCCCTTTCTGCCGTACCCCTTCCTGGACAGTCGCTTCCCATTCTGTATGTGTGAAACTGATTGTTCCTTCCTAAGTGGAGCACCTTGCATTTGTCTTTATTAAACTTCATCCTGTTTACCTCAGACCATTTCTCCAATTTGTCCAGATCATTTTGAATTATGACCCTATCCTCCAGATTAGTCGCAACCCCTCCCAGCTTGGTATCATCTGCAAACTTAATAAGCGTACTTTCTATGCCAATATCTAAATCGTTGATGAAGATATTGAACAGAGCTGGTCTCAGAACAGACCCCTGCAGAACCCCACTTGTTATACCTTTCCAGCAGGATTGTGAACCATTAATAACTACTCTCTGACTACGGTTATGCAGCCAGTTATGCACCCACCTTATAGTATCCCCATCTAAGTTGTATTTGCCTAGTTTATTGATAAGAATATCATGCGAGACCATATCAAACACCCTACTAAAGTCTAGGTATACCACATCCACCACTTCTCCCTTATCCACACGACTCGTTATCCTATCAAAGAAAGCTATCAGATTGGTTTGACATGATTTGTTCTTTACAAATCCATGCTGGCTATTCCTTATCATCTTGCCACCTTCCAAGTGTTTACAGATGATTTCCTTAATTACTTGCTCCATTATCTTCCCTAGCACAGAAGTTAAACTAACTGGTCTGTAGTTTCCTGGGTTGTTCTTATTTCCCTTTTTATAAATGGGCACTATATTTGCCCTTTTCAAGTCTTCTGGAATCTCTCCTGTCCCCATGATTTTCCAAAGATGATAGCTAGAGGCTCAGATACCTCCTCTATCAGCTCCTTGAGTATTCTAAGATGCATTTCATCAGGCCCTGGTGACTTGCAGGCATCTAACTTTTCTAGGTGATTTTTAACTTGTTCTTTTTTTATTTTATCTTCTAAACCTACCCCCTTCCCACTAGCATTCGCTATGTTAGGCATTCCTTCAGACTTCTCTGTGAAGATCGAAACAAAGAAGTCATTAAGTATCTCTCCCATTTCCAAGTATCCTGTTACTGTTTTTCCCTCCTCACTGACCAGTGGGCCTAAGCTGTCCTTGGTCTTCCTCTTGCTTCTAATGTATTTATAAAAAGTCTTCTTGTTTCCCTTTATTCCCGTAGCTAGTTTGATCTCATTTTGTGCCTTTGCCTTTCTAATCTTGCCCCTGCATTCCTGTGTTGTTTGCCTATATTCATCCTTTGTAATTTGTCCTACTTTACATTTTTTATAGGACTCTTTTTTTATTTTTGGATCATGCAAGATCTCGTGGTTAAGCCAAGGCAGTCTTTTGCCGTATTTTCTATCTTTCCGACACAGCGGAATAGCTTGCTTTTGGGCCCTTAATAATGTCCCTTTGAAAATTGCCAACTCTCCTCAGCTGTTTTTCCCCTCAGTCTTGATTACCATGGAACCTTAACTATCCTCTCTCTGAGCTTACCAAGTCATAGATTGCCCCCTCCCCTCAAAAAAAGGAGAGCGCGCATTGATGGGTAACCTGTGAGCCACATGTGACATTTTGTTAACTATTGCTCACACATAAGGTTGCCAGAATCTGCCAATTTCCAACCATGTAATTTTCTATGCCAGGAGACCATCTTGGTTATGACAATCTTTCAACCCACTGAGATGTTGGAGAGCCATTCATGCAGGCCACTCAGTAGCCTAGTTGCTCATTGCTGAAATAGGGTCTATTGTAGTTGCATTTCAATAATTCTAAAATAATTTATTTCCAAATGCATGAAGCATTTAAACCAAGTTTAAAACCAAGTCCTGATGAATTGGAAAGCTATACATTTTATTTCAAAAACATCAAAGGGACATTTTAACAAATAAAAGGTTTTTTAACATTCTATTAGGCGATTTGTTGAAACAACCTGCTCTCCAGAAGTTTCAGGTTTGATCAATTAACCTTTGTCTTAAAAAAAAAAAGAAAAAAAAAGTTGTCATAAAACTCCCAACCAGCTTTAGTCAAATATCTGAAACAGTTCTTCAGTTTCTATTGCTTCTTCCTTCCATACACTTTATGCAAGGTGTCATACCAGGTCATGGCCAGTATAATAAGGGGAGGTGGAAAAAAGTGCAAATTGTTAGTAAAGTCTTATTCTATAGTGGTCTAGAACAACTTCTTAAATAAGTTTTTGTATGAAAAAAAAAAAGTGTGGTTTTTCCTTCTCAGTATTTTCTAACGTGTTCTCCTGCTCCTACTTCAAGCAAAATAGGAAGTAAAAATGATGTGCATAGGTCCATTATTTGGTACTGATCTGGAATGTATTTTAGTATACGAGTCTGACTCATGCCATTATACTGTAGATTCATACAGCACTTAGAACAACAGGCTCCTGGACCAGGACTGATGTTCTGAGCCACTACAGCAATACAAAAATGTAATTGATATTTTATTTACCCTTATTGTAAGAGATCAGGCTTTTATCATTCTGAGAGCAAGGTATGCATACATCAATACACTCAGATTCTCTTCCACTAAAATAATTTGTGTCACAGACCTTTAAGATTGAGCTAAATATCAGGCCTGCTCTAGCAGATACCATTGGCAAAAATCCCATTGAATTTGGCAAAAGTAGACTCAAGTTTACCCATAGGTAAGGAACTGGAAAGTGAGGATTTGATGCAAGAAAGCTCCTTTCCCTGGCTATGAAGCAGCAACAGCAAAGTCTTTCCATGGCCACAACATCAGCCCTGAGGCCTGGACTCTGCTTCCTAAGTTTCTGATCTACCAGATCCTCTCCATGTGGGTAGGACATAGTTAACTTCTGCCACTCCTGCCAAACCCCCACTTTTGCTTCCCCTAGGTCTTTTGGCCAGCAGCCATTTTGTGCTGCCAGCCTTGGGGAACCAGGTAAGCAGGGGCGCTGGGGGTTTTGGGGGCCAGGGGAGGATTCAGAGGCGGGGAGAGGCCGGGCACTGAGTATTTGTAGGGTTGCCAGGTGCCCGGCATTTTCACCTCCTGCCCGGGCACCTGAATTTTTCTCTGAATTTTTTTACCGGACAGGAAGCAAAAATACCAGACTGTCCGGGTGAATACTGGACACCTGGCAAGCCTACGCCTGGCATTTGTCTCTCCTCCACCCTGTCCCTTGGTATCTTCCACTTTCTTCTCCTGACCTGCCCCCTCCCCCTCAGCACAAGCCTCTTCCTCTCTCACCCTTTCCCCTATTTTCACCCCACCCCACCTTCTTCCCTCCAGTTTGCAGTGCTGGAGTCTGTGATCGGGTCCCAGCTGCTTCCAGGGCTCCAGACCACTTGCCAGGCCTGAAGCTGGGTCGTGCAGTTTTAAAGTCCTGGGCCATGACGTCAAGCCACGCCCGGGCATCTCCCCTCTCAGCTGTTGCATGGCATTTCAGCACGCTGCGTATGCACTCCGGAGCCGGGGGGACGCTCTAGGGTCGGGGGGGCAAGGGTGGCAGGTGGGGGTCGGGGCCCACTCCAGGCAGGGCCGGGGGAGAGACCCAGATCCAAATATTGGTGGAGCAGGGCCCCCGGCTCTGAATATTCCTGGAGCATGGGCACCATGAGCCCATATAACTTGCTGCCTGTGGCTCCACCTTAGGTGATTAATAAGCAGTAGTCACCAAAGCAGGAGCTTTGGGAGATGTGAATCAGCGACCGAGAGTATTGTTGCGGCTTAGCCTCTGTCGGTGCCTTGGAGGAGGATTGATCCTTCTCCTAAGTATCTCAGCCCTTGTCGATGCCAGACCCACTAGCTGCCTGCTTCTCCGGCACCTCTGGTGCACCTGGTGCAGTGGCAGCTTTCTTCTGCAAGAGAGCACTTCCCTGAGAGGAAACCCGCCCCTGCGGAAGAGACAGACCTCGTCTTAGGTACCTGAGGCCTGTCGGAGTCCGTTGGGCTTGACCTTGTGGGAGCTGCTGTCTCAGATGCTGTGCCAAGAGACTGTTGCCTGGGCAGCGTAGTGTGATCCAGATCTGAAGCCGGGCGAGTAGTTTTCTTCAGGAGCATCATTTTTAATTGTACCTCTAGTTCTAGAGGTTAGCTTTTTGCAGGGAGGGCACTGAGCAGTAGAGTGCTCCTTCCCCAGGCAGCGGGGACACAATGTCGGTCTAAAATCGGAATGGACAGCCTGCAAGTCAGACACGCTCCCGATGGGGGCGGGAGAGAATAACGGTTGTGGAGAAAACCTGCACTGTAGAACTAACAGTGTCTAATCTAATTGTACTTAACAAAGAAAAATAATATTTTTAAACTAACCTAGGACTAGAACAGTAAACTAACAATTGAATACGAGTAAAAACTGCTATTAAACTACCCAACATTAACTTTAAATAACAGTTAACAGGTGAGGGTGACTGCTAAGCTGTGACCGAAGCCGGCAGCAATAGAGAAGGAACTGAACGTATGGTTGGCTGTGTGTATGGAATAGCTATTTCAAACGTCGTGCACTGGCAGTTCCACGTGCACAGCTGACTGGGGGACACTGGTACCTAAAAATCTCAGATTAAAAGCACAGTGATGTTCAGACAGCTAACATAGAGCACCCACTGGGACACTCCTTGAAGAACATGTGTTGGAGGCTCTACATGCAGCAGAAGGAATTGTGGAGGGTTTGTCCCTGTGGCCAGAGGGGCACTGAAACAGCAATTGCAGTTTTCACTTTCCAGCGCATTAAAACATTTTTTCTCCATCAGTGAAGTGTTTGTATGCCAATATATGAATGCACCCAGGTTCCACAGACATATAAAATGCCTCCTTGATGCAGATTTTGTCCTATGTGATTAGCAGCAGCAGCAACAGGTGTCCACTGATATTCTATCCTAAATGAAGTCAGCATAGAACAGCATCATCATCATAAATGGAATTTAAATATGCCAGAAGCAATTCCCTCATTTTTCATAAACTGTTTACCTATCTCAGCTGAAACACTAGGATCTTACAAGCACAACAGTGTCTCCACTAGAGCTGTCAGGCTGCAGAGGCCTCTAGTTACAAAATTAAACTTAATTGATATGAAAGATGTATGTTTCCACAGAAATCCCCTTTCAGTGCCAGCATGAAAAGTGGGGGTAAAGTTAAACACAGTGCAATTACCAAAAGTCAATCTAATTTGACGAGTTTAAAAAAAAAAAAAAAGCATTAGTGTGAGATTAAAAGTTCCTTCAGTCATTTTTCTAATGGCAGGGGGATGTTCGTGCAGAACTCTGAAATATCAACTACATCAACCCATTTTATGGCCACTTATTTTCCAGAACACAATCGAAGTTATTGTTTACTGCCTTTCCAATAATTTGATTGGTAGATGCATACTAAAAAAAAAAAAAAAAAAAAAAAAGTAGTTGGCTTTTTTGTACTTTTATATTTTTTAATGAACCATTGTCCCCCCCCCCCAAGTGTATTATCCTTTAAATGAGGTTTTGACAGTGCCAGAATTGCAGTGACATGGGGAATATCTTTATTACCACAGTACCGCCCTCTGTAGCATCAATTAATTGCTTTCCTTTAAAACTTCATTGACCCAAAGATGATCATCAGTTTGCTAGCTTACTGTGATTGCTTCCTGGATTGAGGAGAATCTGAGTTTATCCATGGAGAGCCTGGTTTTCAAAATTGCATTTTTCCCTCTTTTCTATATTTCCTCTTCTAAGAACCCTAGGGGACTTCAGGAGCCTCTTAAGCCTCACAACATTTCCAGCAAATGCACAAGCGTACTTTCTATGTAACAGGAAGGACACCAAAACCAACCAAGTGGAAGACAAGTAGCTAAAGCACAAAACTTCCTTTCAGATATTATGTAGGAGGACCACTACAGTACACTAATGCCCAGCTGCTTCTAAAGGGATCATCTGCAACACCCATTTAAGTCAATGGAAGTATTTTCATGGATTCTAGTGGTAGTCAGAAACATTTTTATTGATAGGAGTATTTTAATCTGTATGTGATCTTTAGTAATGTTTAGGACTTACAATTGTAGTGTAGACATATCTAAGGGTATGTCTACACTACAGCACTAATTCAAACTAACTTAGTTCGAATTAGTTAATTTGAACTAAGCTAATTCGAATTAGCGCATCTAGACTTAAAAACTAGATCGAATAAGCGTTTTGCTAATTCAAACTAGCATGTCCACACTGAGTGGACCCTGAACCGGGGTTAAGGATGGCCGGAAGCAGTGCCGGCAGGGCATCAGATTAGGACTTAGAGCGTGGAGCTGCTGTCTCAGGCTAGCCGAGGGCTGTTCTTAAAGGGACCCGACCCCCACCCCAGACAGACAGTTCTCAGGGGTTCCCCGCTTGCAAAGCAGTCCTGGCTTGGAGTGCCCTGAATGCCCACACTCGGCACATCACAGCACTCAGCCATCGGACCGGCTGCACTTGCCGCAGGCTGCCATCCGGAGGGGGGGGTCAATCAAGGGGCTTCAGTAGAGCTTCCACCCCGAGGAGCCCACAGAGCCAGCCCAGTCCTCCCCATCAGGGACTCGTACCCCATTCCTCCCTCACCTCCTTCCACTTACCCCTCCCTAGCCCCCCTTCCTGATGTACAAAATAAAGGACAATTGTGTTCAAAAATAGAAATTCTCTTTATTGAACAAAACTGGGGGAGACTGGGAAAAGGAGGTGGGAGAGGGGAAGAGAGAGGCTGGGAGAGGGGAGGGCAACTAAAATGATCAGGGGTTTGGAACAGGTCCCATATGAAGAGAGGCTAAAGAGACTGGGACTTTTCAGTTTAGAAAAGAGGAGACTGAGGGGGGATAGCATAGAGGTCTATAAAAGCATGAGTGGTGTGGAGAGGGTGCATAAAGAACCGTTCTTCATTAGTTCCCATAAAGAAGGACTAAAGGACACCAAATGAAATGAATGGGTAGCAGGCTTCAAACTAACAACAGAAAGTTCTTCTTCACAAAGCAAATAGTAAACCCGTGGAACTCCTTGCTGCAGGAGGCTGTGAAGGCTAGAACTATAACAGAGTTTAAAGAGAAGTGAGATAAAGTCATGGAGGTTGGGTCCATGGAGTGGTATTAGCCAGTGGGTAGAAATGGTGTCTCTGGCCTCTGTTTGTGGAAGGCTGGAGATGGATGGCATGAGACAAATGGCTTGGTCATTGTCTTCGGTCCATCCCCTTCAGGGTACCTACTGTTGGCCGCTGTTGACAGGCAGGCTACTGGGCTAGATGGACCTTTGGTTTGACCCAGTATGGCCATTCTAAGCTTAGGGCTCAGGGTCGGGGGGTCTCAGTGGAACACCTTGGTTTTCATGCAAACCTGCTCCTGGGTGGCCAGGCTGGCAGCTATCCTGCCCTAAACGGCCACTTTCCTGTGCCTAGTGCGGAGGTCATGGATGAGGTCCACGATGTCTGCACTAGACCAGGCGGGCACCCGCCTCTTGCGGACCTGGGCAGGCTCCGGGAAGAGGCGGAGGGCTGGGTGGCAGCGGGTGGCTGGCTCGAGCCGTGCCAGTTGTATGGTCTGCTGGCTGGGTGCTGGCAGGCTTGCACGTAGCACGTGCACCGTAGCCAGCCCGTGCCCCTTTAAGGGCTCTGGGGCCGGGAGGGGAGCAGACGAGTTTCCCTGATGGTGTCCAGAGCGGCCACCAGGGAAAGCTGGGGAGGGCTAGTCTCCCACTACAGGCAGTCCCCGGGTTACCCGGATCTGACTTATGTCGGATCCGTACTTACAAACGGGGCTTTTCTCGCCCCGGAGGACACGAGTGGCAGGGACCGCCCAGACACGCCGCAGTCCCGCCGCCCCCACCCTCGGGGTGAGAAAAGCTGCTCCGCATCTCCCTGGTCTGCTAGGGAGGGTGTCCCCCAGCAGACCAGAGAGATGCAGAGCAAAACCGCGGAGGACGCGGGCGGCAGGATCGCCCAGACGCGCCACAGTCCCTTCGCGGCTTTGCTCCGCGTCTCCCTGGTCTGCTGGGGGGCCCTCCTCAGCAGACCAGGGAGACGCGGAGCAAAGCCGCGGAGGACCCGGGCGGCGGGATTGCGGAGTGTCTCGACCCGGCCACCTGCGTCTCCCTGGTCTGCTGGGGGGGGCGCAGCTAGTGCGCCCCCACCCCCAGCAGACCAGGCTTTTCTCGCGGACGCCTGTGGTAGAGCAGCTGGGGCACTGCCGGATGGTCCCGCAGCGCCGCTCCTCGGCGCTACTGGACAAACCCGGCAGCACCCCAGCTGCTCTGTCCCAGGCGTCCAGATTCAGCTGCTGTTGAAACTGATCAGCGGCTGATTCCAAGAAGCCCGGGGCAGAGAAACTCTGCCTCAGGCTTCCTGTAGTCAGCCGCTGATCAGTTTCAGCAGCGGCTGAATCTGGATGCCAGTTCCGACTTACGTACAAATTCAACTTAAGAACAAACCTACAGTCCCTATCTTGTATGTAACCCGGGGACTACCTGTAGTTCGAATTAAGTGGCTACACAGCCCTTACTTCGAATTAGTTAATTCGAACTAGGCATTAGTCCTCGTGGAATGAGGTTTACCTAGTTTGATTTAAGCGCTCCGCTAGTTCGAATTAAGTTCGAACTAGCGGTTCGCGTGTGTAGCGCCTATCAAAGTTAATTCGAACTAACGTCTGTTAGTTCGAATTAACTTTGTAGTGTAGACATACCCTAAGAGGCAAATGCTCAGATATGCAGGATAAACACTGCCAAACTCATTCATTTCATTCTTACCTATACGAACTTTACATTCAACACCACACACTGTCCCAACTATGGGAACAGCATGGGTACCAGGCTGGCTCCCCATTATGCCAACCTCTTTGGGAGCCATCTCAATGAAGAACTCCTAGACAAATGTACCATGAAATAAATTACGTACTTGGAGACAATGATATTCTCATTCTCTGGACAGATGGCTTAAACTCCCTCAGATTTCCACTATAAGTTCAGCCACTGCTATCACTCAACATTACAACCTATTCCAGGGATGTTAAGTAGCAGTTAATTGGCTAATTGTCAATAAAGGAAAGTCAATAAGGAAGGGCAATTTCAGCGCTCACTCCCAGCTCACACCAGGTCTCAGCACAACCACCCACTGCTGTTCTGCTTTATTAAAGGGACAGGGAAGCTGGCACAAGAGGACACTGGCTGACTTCCTGGTCTCAGATCTCAGCACAAACCACTGCCATCCCCCTTTGACCACTTTGCACTACTAAAGCAACAGGGAAGCTGGCACAAGAGGACTGGCTCCCCTGTCCCTTTAATAGTGCAGAGTGGCAGCATGTGGGGGGTGGGAAGAGATGAGCGAATAGTCGATAAGCTCCTGCACTATGAGGTAGTCAATTAGTCGTTTACATCCTTAACCTATACTCGGTGCTGATCCCATTCTGAAAGAGATCTTTCCTAAACCCCATGTTCTGGACTTCAAACACCCCATCCAATCTCATTATCAGAAGCAAGCTCCCCAGATGCTCACAAACCAGCACCAACCAACTCAAAATGGCATCAGACCATACCATAACAGATACAAATCTTGCAGAAATATCTCCACTGTTACATCCCTGACAACACACCTTTGCAGATCCATGAGTCTTACACATTATCACAGAACCCCATCCAGTGCACTAAATGCCTCAAAAACACTATGCCTGTGAAAAAAAAAAACCAGACAATCACTACACTCTTGAATGAACTCGCACAGGAAAAGGGTCAGAGACAAAAGCACTGTATCACACATGGATGAACACTTTTCACAAAATAATCACTACATAGCTGCTTCTCTCAGTCCAAACTGCCACACTGCCTGTTAAAGGTGAACCTGGGAGCATAAAATCATAATTGAGAGACACTAAAAATTGTTGTATAACATGGGATTTATGGCTCATTACTATAATCTGTATCCTACTAACCTTCCTTTAGCTTATGACTGCAGAGGTGTTAACCACCCATTTCACCTTGAACAGTCTCTTATAACATGTTAAGTACTTTGTTCTAAACTATTGTTTCCATCTGGTATTAGCTGTGACACTCTGAATACCTTTCCTAGACCTGACAATGAGATACCTGAAAAATACAGGAAGATATCTAAAAGAGTTTCACAAGGAGGAGGGAGAAAAATTGTTCTCCTTGACCTCTATAGGACAAAAAGCAATGGGCTTAAACTGCAGCAAGGGAGGTTTAGGTTAGACATTAGGAAAAACTTCCTAAATGTCAGGGTGGATAAACACTGGAATAAGTTGCTTAGGGAGGTTGTGGAATCTCCATCTCTTAAGATATTTAAGAGCAGGTTAGATAGACATCTGTCAGGGATAGTCTAGATGGTACTGGGTCCCGCCATGAGGGCAGGGGACTGGCCTCGATAATCTCTCAAGGTCCCTTCTGGTTTTATTTAAGAAATATCACAGGAAATAGGGAGAGGCAAATGTTCACTTTTTAGTGGCACCCAACTTTAAAAATGGTTCTCTTTCATTTAATGTCAATTTTCCTTTAATACGGAGATGAAATACTAAAAGGTGAGTAAAAGGTTTGCTATTCTTTTTTGGAATAATATTGGTTTCTTTTGCTAAAAATGTACACCATTAACTTATTGCAAAATCTAAGAAAGATAACTGCTCACCAAAAACAGCACTTTTGGGCTCATTACATAGATCAGATTTGACATAGCGAGAGCGTCCTTAATATTTTATAACATCTGCGAGAAGGATGCTGTTGCAAGTTAAATGGATACACAAGAGACAGCTTTATTAAGCTCTGCTGCTGAATTACACAATTTCTACCTGTGAAGTTATTTTCTGATTAAACCAACTGCTGTGTACTTAAAAACCAAGAAGACTAAGAACCATGTCTTGCCTCTGAGGGAGTTTTATCCCTCCCTATTTTAAAATATCTATGTATTGGATTGCATTCTGAGAGGGGAAGAAAGCATGTGTCCATATTTTCTGTTTTAGGTACTTACATGGCCTCCATAAACATAGTGTTTGAATGCCTAATCATCTTTAAATATATACATATTACAAACACACATTAAAATATTCACTTTGTTTTTGGAAGTATGCTGTCATGACCATAAGGTTTAGCCAGCAGCCTGGGGACTGAAGGTATGTCTACACTACAAAGTTAATTCGAACTAACAAACATTAGTTCAAATTAACTTTGATAGGTGCTACACTAGCGCTCCGCTAGTTCGAACGTAATTCGAACTAGCGGAGCGCTTAATTCGAACTAGGTAAACCTCATTCTACGAGGACTAAGCCTATTTCGAACTTACTAGTTCGAATTAAGGGGTGTGTAGCACCTTAATTCGAACTAGTGGGAGGCTAGACCTCCCCAGCTTTCCCTGGTGGCCACTCTGGCCAACACCAAGGAAACTCTATTGCCCCCCTCCCGGCCCCGGACCCCTTAAAGGGGCACGGGCTGGCTACGATGCCCGTGCCAGTTGCAAGCCTGCCAGCACCCAGCTAGCAGACCCTCCATCTGGCACGGTTCGAGCCAGCCACCCGATGCCCCCCAGCCCTCCCCCTCTTCCCGGGACCAGGCTGGCGGCTCCCGGGAGCTTGCCCGGGACCGCAAGAGGCGGGCACCCGCCTGGTCTAGTGCGGACATCGTGGACCTTGTCCACGACCTCCGTACTAGGCACAGGAAAGTGGCTGTCTAGGGCAGGAGAGCTGCCAGCCTGGCCACCCAGGAGCAGCTGTGCATGAAAATCAAGGTGGTCCACTGAGACCCCCGACCCTGAGCCCTGAGCTTACAATGGCTGTCCTGGGTCAGACCAAAGGTCCATCTAGCCCAGTAGCCTGCCTGTCAACAGCGGCCAACCCTAGCGACCCTGGAGGGGTTGGACCAAAGACAGTGACCAAGCCATTTGTCCCGTGCCATCCCTCTCCAGCCTTCCACAAACTTTGGGCAGAGACACCACTCGTACCCCCTGGCTAATACCACTCTATGGACCCAACCTCCATCACTTTATCTCACTTCTCTTTAAACTCTGTTCTAGTTCTAGCCTCCACTGCCTCCTGCAGCAAGGAGTTCCACAGGTTCACTCTTTGCTTTGTGAAGAACAACTTTCTAGTTACTAGTTTGAAGCCTGCTACCCATTCCTTTCCTTTGGTGTCCTCTAGTCCTTCTTTATGGGAACTAATGAAGAACTTTTCTTGATGCACCCTCTGCACCTCACTCATGCTTTTATAGACCTCTATCCTATCCCCCCTCAGTCTCCTCTCTTCTAAACTGAAAAGTTCCAGTCTCTTTAGCCTCTCTTCATATGGGACCTCTTCCAAACCTCTGATCATTGTAGTTGCCCTCCCCTCTCCCACCCTCTCTGTTCCCCGCTCCCACCTCCTTTTTCTAGTCTCCCCGAGTTTTGTTCAATAAGGAGAGATTCTATTTTTGACCACATGTTTTCTTTATTTTGTACATCAGGAAGGGGGGCTAGGGAAGGGTAAGTGAAAGGAGGTGAGGGAGGAATGGGGTACGAGCCCCCGATGGGAAGGACTGGGCTGGCTCTGCGGGCTTCTGGGGGTGGAAGCTCTCCTGCAGCCACCCAATTGCCCCCTCTCCCCAGATGGCAGCCTGCGGCAAGTGCAGCCGGGCTGATGGCCGAGTGTTGTGATGTGCCGAGTGTGGGCACTCAGGGCACTCCAAGCCAGGACTGCTTTGCAAGCGGGGCACCCCTGAGAACTGTCTGTCCAGGGTGGGGGTTGGGTCCCTTTAAGCACAGCCCTCGGCTAGCCTGAGACAGCAGCTCCATGCTCTAAGTCCTCATCTGATGCCCTGCCGGCACTGTTTCCGGCCATCCTTAACCCCGGTTCAGGGTCCACTTAATGTGGACATGCTAGTTCGAATTAGCAAAATGCTAATTCGAACTAGTTTTTTAGTCTGGATGCGTTAGTTCGAATTAGCTTAGTTCGAATTAACTAATTCGAACTAAGTTAGTTTGAACTAGTGCTGTAGTGTAGACATACCCTAAGGGATTAACTATGTCCCTTACCTAAACCAGATAGAGTCAGCCAATAGGAATGCAGGTAGGGATTTGAAACTGGGACAAAAGAATTTTTGGGCTTTTCCCTCCTTTGGCCTGAGCAGTTTTCTCTCCAGCTACTGCGGGTGTCAGACAGAATGTCTCCCTACAAGAAAAGACTCTTCACTGTATGTAAGTAGGGTAAAGTTTAGATAAATACATTAAGTTGTATTGTTTTATGGTTTGGGAAATGGGATCTGATGTTTGTGCAGTTAGAAATGGGGTTTCCTCTCCTTTGGAACTAAGGGTGTGTCTAGACTACAGGGTTTTGTCGACAAAAGTGGACTTTTGTTGACAAAAGTGGACTTTTGTCGACAAAACTATACCTGCGTCCACAGAACTCAGCAGTTTTGTCAGCACTGGTAAACCTCATTTCACGAGTCATAACACCTTCTGTCGACAGAGTTCTGTCGACAGAAAGCATTATTGCATGTAAACTGTCCTTGCGTCTATACTGCCATGTCGACAAAGCAGCTTGCTTTGTCGACAGAATTGAATGTAGTGTAGACGCTCTTTGTCGACAGAAGCTTTGTCGACAGTATCTGTCGACAAAACTTCTGTCGACAAAACCCTGTAGTCTAGACGTACCCTAAGCTCCTGGCCCATGCTAGGGCTCCTCCTCCTGCCCCATGAGGATATTACTTTGTGACTTTTCCGTCTAGTCATTATGCTTGCAACAGGAATATTGTTTTGATAATAAAAGTTCTCTCTCTTTTCTTTTTATTAACCTGACATTAGTTAATTTATGTGTCCTGGTTTTTACTTTAGTGGTGAGATTTCCCAAGTGATCTCCCCCCAATTTTCTTATCCTTACTTGGGTGGCAGCAGCAGATTTTATCCCCAAAATCTAGGTTTAAGATTTTGGGGGGAGGTACTATATCAAAGCCTGAAAAGATAAGATTTTGGGGTACTTTTGCGGGCCCCTACTTCTGCATTTATCATGCCAGAGTGGGGAAGAAGCCTTGACATATGCACAGATACTTTCTAGTGAAAGACTAGCTGTAATGTAATTATACAATCACAGTATCTCTTAGTATATCTATGGAATATACAAGATAGAAAAAAATTCAGCAGTAATTAATCTACATGTTCAATTCCCCAGCTCTCCAATTAGCCTTGTAGACATTATTTTGGGCTGTTTTCCTCCCCAGATCTTACAGGCTAAACAGGCTGAGTCTAGAGAATATTTGCATAGGAATCTCCAAGAATCATCTAGATCCTCCAGGAAGTAATGCTGGCCCCTCCCTTATAAGCAGTTTGTTTGCTCCTGAGTCATACTGAAATAAAGACCAGCATGTTGGCATGAAGGACTCTGCTCTTGCAGCTGTGGTCAGACAACATGCAAAAAACACGGGTCTTTTACCTTGAGGTGATTAAGTGTCCAAGACATATTCTCCAGTGTCAAGACTAATTTTCAGTTCAAGTAATGTCAACATTCCTTCTATTTAAGATCTCACTGAAGCTTCAGTGAGAACACTGTTCTTTCTCCCTTTCTTTCACATAGAATTATGTAGCGTTATTGCGGAATCCCTTAACATGAGATTGCACATTTCAGTAGTGAAGAAAGGGATGTTCACATCAATTTATCAAGCAAAACTGGGGTTGCTTAGGAGGAATTGATGTATAATGTACTTTATCACAATCTTTATTATTACTACTGCTTCTACCATTGAGTTCACTCAATTAAATCTCTAGTTTTTCCAGGAAAATTTCATCTCCTAATTAATGGCTGGCCCAAATTTCACTTAAGGCTACCCAATGACAAGTTAAAAGCATGTCTTTTGAGCACAATTAGAACATGGGACCCAATTCTTCTTAGAAGTGCTTTGTAGTCTCAACTCATTAAGTGCTGAAGACAGTCAGCCTCACAGAACTGGGGGCCCCTCTTTTGGAAGCCTGTTGAGTATAGATGCGAATTATGTCACAATCGAGTAAGCAAACTGTTTGAAAATTATATTAAGGATGGCTGTAATCATGAGCACAACAGGCCATAGTTAAACATAGCTACTAGTCAGTCACAACTAAAAACTCACATTCAAGGGGAATTGGGGACATTGCAAAGCATCAGCTAAAGACAACTGTGTAAAAATATGAAGTAAATCTTATTTTTAGACACTGATTCCCAGTGCTTTATTCACTGTACATCATTATACACTGAAGCCAGAGGGTGAAATCCTAGCACCACTGACATGACCTAGGGTTGCCAGATGGTTTCAACAAAAATACCAGACACACTTGAGATTACATCACAATCTACATTACATCTTATTTAGAAAATACCAGACGTTTATATTTTCTCATTTATATTTTTTCAATTTGTTTCCCGAACAGAAAGTTCAAATACTGGACTGTCCAGTTCAAAACTGGACACCTGGCAACCCTACTGAAGTCAATGCCAAAACTCCCAGTGCTGTCAACCTTTCATCCAGAGTCTGAAATCCTTGCATAAATATTGCTAGAAATTTATCTGAGCAAATGATTGTAATGGCATCTTTTTGGATACAGGCCATGGCAACCTAGGCCCCAAATAAAGAGTTTGCTTTTAAAATACTATTATTCTGGCATACTCCTTTAAACATGTCTCAGTCCCAAGTCCTTCAGTCTCCCTCCTCCCCCTCCCCTGAAATCTCTCCTCCCTCTCTCTTTCAGTCTCTCTAATAAGGTCAGTGTCAGTCAAATTTGGCTCACCAAAGAAGTGACATTCCGAGCTAAACCTTTGTAGATCTCACTTCACAGGTCAGCATCTCTGCTGGAAAAGTTTAATTTCCTGCCTGAAAATAATTCTCTTTTCTTCTTCCCTCAAGGGTACTTTGAAGTCTGTCTCAGAATCCTGACAGACCCCTCATTCTCCCTCTTAACTTATCCTCAAAGTCCCTAAGTCATCATCACAACCTTTTCAACAACTAAAGATCTGAATTTATCTTTCTTCTCTGCCCAACTAGACCTCTCCCTGGGTTTTAGGCAGGAAAGAAGCTCATCACAATGACACACCGCTTTTTCCTTCCCTAGGGAGGCAGTGCACAGGTTCAGCAGTATGCTCATAGTCTCTGCCTGCCAGACATAGAATCATAGGACTGGAAGGGACCTCGAGAGGTCATCGAGTCGAGCCCCCCGCCCTCAAGGCGGGACCAAGCTCCGTCTACACCATCCCTGACAGATGTCTATCTAACCCATTCTTAAATATCTCCAGAGAGGGAGATTCCACCACCTCCCTTGGCAATTTATTCCAATATTTGACCACCCTGACAGTTAGGAACTTTTTCCTAATGTCTAATCTAAACCTCCCCTGCTGCACTTTAAGCCCATTACTCCTTGTCCTGTCCTCAGAAACCAAGAGGAACAAATTTTCTCCTTCCTCCTTGTGACACCCTTTTAGATATTTGAAAACCGCTATCATGTCCCCCCTTAATCTTCTTTTTTCCAAACTAAACAAGCCCAGTTCATGAAGCCTGGCTTCATAGGTCATGTTCTCTAGACCTTTAATCATTCTTGTCGCTCTTCTCTGTACCCTTTCCAATTTCTCCACATCTTTCTTGAAATGTGGCGCCCAGAACTGGACACAGTACTCCAGCTGAGGCCTAACTAGTGCAGAGTAGAGCGGCAGAATGACTTCACGAGTTTTGCTTACAACACACCTGTTGATACAACCTAGAATCATATTTGCTTTTTTTGCAACAGCATCACACTGTTGACTCATATTCAACTTGTGGTCCACTATGACCCCTAGATCCGTTTCCGCCATGCTCCTTCCTAGACAGTCGCTTCCCAACTGGTATGTATGGAACTGATTGTTCCTTCCTAAGTGGAGCACTTTGCATTTCTCTTTATTAAACTTCATCCTGTTTACCTCTGATCATTTCTCTAACTTGCTAAGGTCATTTTGAATTATGTCCCTATCCTCCAAAGAAGTTGCAACCCCACCCAGTTTGGTATCATCTGCAAACTTAATAAGCGTACTCTCTATCCCAATATCTACACATCATTGATGAAGATATTGAACAGTACGGGTCCCAAAACAGACCCTTGCAGAACTCCACTTGTTATCCCTTTCCAGCAGGACTTAGCACCGTTAACAACAACTCTCTGACTACGGTTATCCAGCCAATTATGCACCCACCTTATCGTGGCCCTATCTAAGTTATATTTGCCTAGTTTATCAATAAGAATATCATGCGAGACCGTATCAAATGCCTTACTAAAGTCTAGGTATATGACATCCACTGCTTCTCCCTTATCCACAAGGCTCATTATCCTATCAAAGAAAGCTATCAGATTAGTTTGGCATGACTTGTTCTTCACAAACCCATGCTGGCTATTCCCTATCACTTTATTACCTTCCAAGTGTTTGCATATGATTTCCTTAATTACCTGCTCCATTATCTTCCCTGGGACAGACGTTAAACTGACCGGTCTGTAGTTTCCTGGGTTGTTCTTATTCCCCTTTTTATAGATGGGCACAATATTTGCCCTTTTCCAGTCTTCTGGTATCTCCCCTGTCTTCCATGATTTTTCAAAGATCATAGCTAAAGGCTCAGATACCTCCTCTATCAGCTCCTTGAGTATCCTGGGATGCATTTCATCAGGACCTGGTGACTTGCTGACATCTAACTTTCCTAAGTGATTTTTAACTTGTTCTTTGTGTATCCTATCTTCTAAACTTACCCTCTCTCTGCTTGTATTCACTATGTTAGGCACACCTCCAGACTTCTCGGTGAAGACCAAAACAAAGAAGTCATTGAGCATGAAAAGGTTCAGGCCCAGAGACCAAACTTGGTCATTCCACATTTCTATTCTGAAGCGACCAACGAAGTTCAAACCCTCTGATTTATAATATCAGTAACATCTCCCACACTTGGAGGGGTTTGTTTACCAGGAAAGACTTATATAGAGCAGTTCTAGTGAAAATATGTCAGAAAAAAGTTCTATTTTAATTATTACACAGAATGACTGTTAGAACCTTGTTGAAAATACAAAAGGAAATCAAAACCTTTCACCATGAATGGACATCAAGCTTTTAAAAGTGCACTCGACATTAGATGCCCACTGGAAGTAAATATAGGCTGGTAACCATTTTGTTCCTATAGGAATAACTTAGGAAAAAGTTACAAGTGAACCCATCCTCTCCCATTTTTCTTGCTTTTCTTAAATTTGAGCTACAAAAAACCAAGCCAATAAAATCTCCTCTGTTGGTGGGGGTTTTTTTAAACAAAAAAGAGACTAATAACGTGTTTGAATTGTTTTTCCAGTCCTGAACATTGCAGAAATCTTTGCTTCTGTGCCGATTTTAAAGTCCTCTGCCCACAGTGACCTTAACAAGTTAAAGTTTGAGGAAGAGGTGTTGTATACGCACCCAAAATAAACTAAAACCAGCTTCCTTGCACCAACAGTAATGGTAACATTACTTGGTTTCCATTTTATTTGATAAGTATGTAGTTTAGGTCCTGGATCTCCTTCGACCCTTGTTATGTTACTAAAAAGTCATTTCTAAGAAATTGGTCCTATTCTAAAATTCTAAATTACCTTAACCTAGTTGCATGACTGTCACTCCCAAAACTAAGGCTCTGGCTTAACTTTTAAGTAATCCATCCTTTACTTGGGGTTTGAATCTTATCACTGAGGCACGTATCACAAAAGATGGAAATTCTCTTGTTTTTCCACTCAACATCTTTTTTTCCTTTACATTCATTTTTCATTAAATCACGCTCAGAACCTTTGACATAATACAACTTCATTCAAAGAAGGGAAGACACCACATAATGGACAGCGTGCAAGAATATTATGACAGGGTTGGCTGTGAGTTAAACCGAGTAAAACATTGACACCCCAGTTAATAACTACACAACAGCCAGAGGAATAAAAATCCAAAAGCAGATTAATGCAAAGTACACCTGTCTCATTACCACTGGTCATCAAATTTAGTTTTGTTATCTCTATTTCTCCATACTTAACATGATCATTTTGAAAAGGAAGTACAGAAATTCAGGTGTCCACCAAGCTGCCAATCAATACATTTTCTGTCAGTTATAAAGAAAAACCCATCAGAAACTGGCTGTCAGGAATAAAGTTGTGTCAGTAAAAGTGGCAAGGTAGTAAGGATTTCCGCCCCCCCCCCTCCCCAGACATTTTTTCAGACAATGGATGAAATTTACTGCTCCTGTGCTAAGCTTGAGTAACTGAGCTCTATGAAGGGAGTTAGAGGCCTGGGGTTAAATCCTGCCAACACTGAAAATAATGGGTATTTTGTCATTGACGTCAGTGGACTGGGATGTCATAATGGTGTAAACCTCACTGATCCAGTCAGTGGAAAAAGATTCCAGTTGACTGCAGTGGGCTTTGGATCAAACACTTAGCTGGGATGTAGAAATAGAATATGGTGCAGTCACCCGCTGTGTTCTGTATTGCAAACTTAGGGTATGTTTACACTGCCACCCTAGTTCGAACTAGGGTGGCTAATGTAGGCATTCGAACTTGCAAATGAAGCCCGGGATTTAAATATCCCGGGCTTTATTTGCATATTCCCAGGCGCCGCCATTTTTAAATGCTCCGTAGTTCGAACTCCCTGCCCGCGGCTACACGCGGCATGGACTAGGTACAGCAAACTTCCGATAATACAGCACCTGTAGGACCCAGGGAGTGCTGGATTATCAGCTATGCTGGACTATCGGAAGGGGGGGCTATGAGGGGCCTGGGGTGGGGTGGGGGGAATAGAGAGGTGGTGCTGCGGGACCAACCCAGCAGCACCCCAGCTACTCTGCCCCAGGCGTCCCCAAGTCAGCTGCTGCTGAAACTGATCAGCGGCTGACTCGGGGAAGCCCGGGGCAGAGCATCTCCAATTGTCCCGCTGCCTGGAGCACTTCCGGGTTCCAGGTGGTGCCGAACTATCAGGAGTGCAGGACCACTGGATGCTGGACAACTGGAGTTTTATTGTAGTTCAAATAAAAGCTCCTAATTCAAACTACCGTTACTCCTCCTGCAATGAGGAGTAAAGGTAGTTCGAATTAGGAGCTTTAAATCAAACTATCTAGTCGGTGCCGCGTGTAGCTGCGGGCAGGGAGTTCGAACTTACGGGGCATTTAAAAATGGTGGTGCCCGGGAATATGCAAATAAAGCCTGGGATATTTAAATCCCGGGCTTCATTTGCAAGTTCGAATTCCTACATTAGCCACCCTAGTTTGAACTAGCGTGGCAGTGTAGACATACCCTTAGGCTCTAGCCAATCTGTTCTCTATCTGGGTATTTGCAACCATTGGATGAATACCCACACACACATTTTTTGCCACAAGGATACAGAGGCTCCACCTAGATCATGTCTACAGTAGAAAACTATTTCATAACAACTAAATTCAACTTGACTCTTGATTTTATAAAATTGAAATAGTGTCCCCCCACTACAGGGAAACTTTGAAATTAGTTTGAGGCAGGCTCCGTTAATGTGGACGCACCACCTCTACTGGGCAGTAATTAGTTTGAATTACCCTGGGAAATAGTTACTTCAAAATAGTATCACCGGAGCATCCACACTAATGCTCTTTTGAAATAACTATTTCAAAATTAGTGTTATTCCCCCAAGAAAAAGCAAGAGTACAGATTTTGAAATAAGCCGCCCCTTATTTCGAAACAATGGGCTTGGTAGTGTGGATGCTCTGCTATAAATTCAACCTAAAGGGGCTATTTCAAAATGAAGTTCTAGTGGAGACCAGGGCCTACAGTTGTACTTTTGGCCTAATCACAGGGGTTAAGTGAGGTGGACCACTGAATTTAATCCTACATGAATTACACAACATTTTCCATAGTGCTATATGCTTTTTGAATGACTGAAATAAAGAACTCAGTAAACATACAGCTATGTGCAACTATTCATAACCCTGAAAGGAGCCCAGTACCTTCAACTCTCATTGAGCTCGATGTAAATATAAAGAACAGTTACATTGTCATTCTGAACGTGCGAGAAGTAATAGGGCCTGATCCCAGGAAGATTTAGGTACATGCTTTCCCTTGTGACTAATCCTATCAAAGTCAAAGGGACTACTCAAATGTGCAAAGTTAAGCACATCTGCAAGTCGTTGGCCAGATCCTGCAAAGCAATAGGAATTCTCAATTCCCACTGAAATTTACAGGAGTTGAAGGCACTCAGCATCTTGCCTAAGATAATTATAATACTAGATTATAGAATGTGCACAGCATGGGCTAAGTATTTGTTCCCCACTGACTTTTTGTAGAGATTTATATTCTCATACTGACATGTTACAAATAATAGTTTACATCTGAGAATTGAAAATATAAATACCCCAGCCAAAAAAGATAGATAAATAAAATCGAGTTTATGGTAACTGCTTGGTCAAGAGAGTAACACTTGTTTGCAAGCTTCACATATCAATTGCACTTCAGATAAGTAGATGGAGACACTTCTAAATAGCAGATTAGGAATCCAAACAGTTCTTGTTAAATTGCTATCAAGCTGTATAAATTGCTGTTATACATATTGATTTATTTTTTAAAAAGAAAACCCAAGATTTCTGTTACTTCTCAAAACCTAGTCACCCCAATCATTTCAACATTCCAGTTCTTATAAACTCTAAAGTGAGCTATTATTTAACTACTTAGCTACATAATACAGTAATGGAAAAACAACTGGAGTGCTTTCACATCTATGGAGAACTTTAATTTTCAATTGAGTCAAGTAGCATTCTGTTTCAAAATACAGCTCTTCACATGAGTGCTAACTAGAAAGGCAGAAATAATAACAAAAGAAAGCTGAGACATATAGAGGGAGGAAAGCCATACCCCCAGAAACTGAAGTGTTACAAAGTTAAGCCATTGGTCATTCTGAAGAAACCATGGAATGAAAACTAAAGGCTTTCAAACACGAGTACAGGATTTCCTTTAAATATAGGATAAATCAGATTACCAAGCAGTTTGATTATCAAACTGCACAATACTGATAATGGGGAACTCATAGGGTTGCCAGGTGTTCGGTTTTGAACTGGACAGTCCAATATTTAAGCTTTCTGTTCGGGAAACAAATTGAGAAAATATAAATGAGAAAATATAAATGTCCGATATTTTCTAAATAAGATGTAATGTAGATTGTGATGTACCAGTAATGTCAAGTGTGTCTGGTATTTTTGTTGAAACCATCTGGCAACCCTAGGAACTCATCATTCAGGGAGGATCACCAACCAGACTAGCAGGTCTCTGGAATTAGCTCTTTAACCTCGGAGTGCTTTCTACTAGCTGGTGTCTCACCCTCCGTTATCTGTCTTCTGCACCGGTTCAGGCTCCATGTCCCTCCCAGCCTACAGTTCCCTTCTCTTCCAGTAGTGCTCTATGGCAGTGCCCTTGCACTCTGGGGGACTCTCCTCTCAGGGAACCCCGATCCCTTATATCCACACTGACTCAGTGGCCCACTGCCAGTTGTCAACTAGCCCTTACCTCAGGGGCAAACATGTAGTCTGAAATGACCACATATCATTGACACAGGGGTGTGGACCTGCTGACTTTCTTCAGTCCTAGTACCTCCGACCTTGAGGACCAGGCCTCAGCCTGGGAATTTGCCTGGCCTGAGCTGAGCTGAGCTCCCCAACTCTGCCCTTCTCCAGCTCTGCTCTGTCTCAGGTACCCACTCTAGCTTACCAACAGCTCCACAGCTGGATCAAGAGTGTCCTTCCTCCTCTCCAAGAGCCCCTATTTATACCACCCCGTTGGCCCTTAATTGGCTGCTACCTGCCACAGCTGCAGGCTCCTAAGTCTCATCCCTCTTCCTGGGCTGGGTTTGTACCCTTATTTTACCTGCCCCACTACATAGACACCTAGGACATGGTCATGACAGCTAGTGAAACCGAAAGCCACACCAGGCCCCTGGCCAAGGTAGGAGGGGGCTTGCACCACGCTTCTGGAAGGGGTAGGGCCTTGGGTGGAAGGGGTGATGGGCAGGGCAGATAGCTTTCAAGTGTCCCATGCCACCCCCCAGCCCTAAGAGCCACCTAGCATACTACACAGCACTCTGGTGGTGATTTAAAAGGCCCAGGGCTCTAAGTGCAGCAGCTGCTGCAGTAGCTACAGCACATGTCTCCAATATAGGACACTAGCCTTCTGTGGCTAGTAATGAGCCACAACACTAGCTACATGCGGTCACAATCAGTTCTGAAGTCCACGGCCTGGTGTTGGTACCCAATTAGGCCACTTTTAATGTTGCAAATAGAATTGGTTTTTATATTTTCCCTTCAAAGAAACACCTGAGAAGTAATATTTTAAAAACTCCAATCAAAACATTATTTAGGTTGCAAAGGCAAATGCGCACACACTCCACCAAATTCTGTTCTTGATTATATGCATGATTCCCATTAACCTCAATGGTATTTTTTAGAAAGAGGTTCAAGAAAAGAATTTAGCCCTAAATATTTTCCATGCAGTACACTCATCTGAGCTGTACTATTTGTGCATACAAATAATTAACTTTTATATTAGCAATTACCTCCTTTGATTAAATGTATTGCTGCCTTTTAAGTTATTCCAAGGTTATAATCATTTTAAAATTAAATGAACTTTTGAGCATGCTTTGGGAAATGCACAAATGGTTGACATTTTATAATGCTAAACCCCCCCCCCACACCTGTGCACATTGTATTTAATTAATCTGCCCTCCACTCATTAAATTAAATTAAATGCTGTAAACATTAATGTTACTTTATTTTATTTTTAATAAATAAATGGAATGGAATAATAAAACACCTTTTTTACAAAGAGTGTTTGCTGCCAAGGAAAAACTTTCATCTATTTCAGACATCTGACAGCTTTAATTGTCATGTTGTGTTAGTTGAGATTAGACCCAGTTCAAGGAAAGCTTTCTGAAAAATCACTTTCCCAATCACGTCAGATTAGCCTCTAAACAATACATTTCTTAAAGTCAAACAGTTTTTTTCTAGTGACCCCCATTCAGCTTTGGTAGTGGGTTTAATTTAAAATGGGATGTTTAATAGTCATGTTGCCTCTATGGTTTGTAACACTGACTACCTGTGCTGGCAAAAACAGAAAGAGCCTTACTGCCAGGAAGAAAACATAAAAAGTGACCAGAAGAATGAAAGAAGAAATATCAAACCACAAGCCTACTCTGACTTCACAAAGCCACTAGAACTAGCATTACCAGGGATCCGGTTTTTGACTGAAATGACACTTTGAAAAGGGCCCCTGGTACCTGCACCTACCAGGCCATTAAAAGCAGTGCAATGGGGGCCCAGGGCGAAGGCAGGCTCCCTACCTGCCCTTTCTTCCTGCTGCTCCTGGAAGTGGCTGTCTGGTCTCTGTAGCCATAGGTGCTTGGGAGGCCAGGGACTGAGAGGCTCTATGCACTGGCCCGGCCCCCAGTGTTGGCTTCACAGCTCCCATTGGCCAGGAATTGGAACCAATGAGAGTGAGGGGGGCAGTGCCTGTGGGTGCAAGGGCTCATGTGTCTATATGCCACAGGGACCTCTCATCCATTTCCTAGAAGCTGCAGTATGCACTGCCAGGACCTAGTACCCTAACCCCCTACCCTAGCTCAAAGTCCCCTCCTGCAGCCAAACTCCCTTCCAGAGCCTACAAGCCTTGGCTCTAGCCCTAAGCCTCCACCTGCACCCTGACACCCTCATTCACACCCCCACTCCAGAGCCCCCCCCCCCCCCCCGCCCACACAACCTCTGGTCCAGCTTAGAGCCACCTCCTGAATCCCTTATACCTGGTACCACCTCTAACCCCAGCCTTTCTTCCCCTTCACCTCAACACCCTCCCTCAGCTGGAGCCCTCTCTTGTACTCTGAATCCCTCATTTTTGGCCCCACTCACTGCCTGCACCCCTAGTCCAGAGCCCATGCCCCCACCCACACTCTAACCCAGTCCCCTCCTGCAGTCTCTAAGCTTTTTAAGCACACAATCACTTTTTGAATGTAAGTGCAATCCAAGATCTACCTCAGACCCAAATACCCTTGCCCTGCCTCCTTTGTGCCCCTTCTCCGAGGACCTATCCCTGCTCATTCCATCCTCCCTCCCTCCCCCATCCTCTCTCCCTTTCACCAGGCAGGAGCAAAGGATTGGGACCCTGGCTCTGGTCTTGGGCTAAGGGATTTGGAGTGTGAGAGGGGCTCTGAGCTGAGCCTTGGGTAGGGAGTTGGGGTGCAGAAGGGGGTTCAGGGTACAGACTCTGTAAGGGAGTTTGGGTGCAAGGCGATCAGGGCTAGGACAGGAGCTTAGGATATAAGAGGGGGCTCGTGACTGGGGCAGGGTTTCAGGATTTTGGCTCCAGCTGGACACTGCTTATCTCAAGTGGCTCCTGAGTGGTGGTGCAGCGGGGCTAAGGCAGGCTCACCCCTGCCCTGGCCCTGCACCACTCTCAAAAGCAGCCAGAAAACGCCCTCCATCCCAAGCCCTGTTCCTCCCATCTGTTCTGTGGAGATAGAATAGAGGGTGGGAGGAGGCACCCTGACATCAGCATTTCCCTCCCTTCCCTGCTCCGCGCAGCACACAGGAGGCTCCTGGGATGGAGGCAGCTCCAAGGCAAAGAGCAGAAGATGCACAGCAGTGTGGGGAGGAGCAGCTGAAGTGCTGACACTTGATAACCTCTTGGCCAAACCAGTCAGGGTCACCTGCCAGAGGCTTCAAGATCTACCAGTAGATCTACTGGTTGGTGACCACTGCTCTAACTCATTCCCCAGCCCAGTGAAAGTAAATGAGGGAGGAGAGAGTGGTTGGTAGGGCTTTGGAAAAGGGGTGTGGCAAGGTTGGGGCCTTGGAGAAGGGGTGAGGTAAAGGTGCATGGTGGGGCTGGCTTGAATTCTGCCAGCAACTCTTAAAAAAAAAAAAAAAAAAAAAAGCCAGGCAGGCAGTGAGCACAGTTTAATTGAAAACAATGCATGCCCTGGCCTTTCTGCCACTCACTTTTAGCCTGATGTTCAAACTCACAATCTGTGAGGTACTAAGAGCCCTTGAACCCTTAATTCACAAGGATTAAGTCTCCAACAAATGTGGGTCAGTTATTGTTCTCACTTACCATAGCCTAAATCCCAAGAAATGCTTTTGACTTCTGCAGGATTTCATACAGCTTCATTGCAGGCACATCCTTCATTTATTGCTACTTAGCGAATGTGCGTAGAGTTCAATTAATAATAAATGCTCAGAAAAAAACATTTATTATTTACCAAGTGAAGAGAGGCTTAACACTCAGTCCAATTCATCTGATGAAGTGGGTTTTACCCATGAAAGCTCATGATTCTTTATATTTTGGTTAGTCCCTAAGGTGCCACAAGACTACTCATAGTTTTTAAATCCCCCTAGTCTGAACTCACTGCCCGCGGCTACACGCGGCAGTCAAACGTTAACTCAAACTAAGTCCTTAGTTCGAGTTAAGTATTACACCTCGTGGACTTAATTCGAGTTAACGTTTGACTGCCGTGTGTAACCGCGGGCAGTTAGTTCGGACTAGGGGGATTTAAAAATGGCGCCCGGACAGAAAGATGCAAATAAAGCCCAGGATATTTAAATCCCGGGCTTTATTTGCAAGTTCGAATGCCTACATTAGCCTCCCTAGTTCGAACTAGGGGGCTAGTGTAGACATACCCTTACAGACTAACACAGCTACCCCTATGGGATAACTCACTGGTATTTCTCTGTCCCATCACAGCCTCTGTCAGATCAGCCTGCATAAGAAATTAACTCTTAGTAATTGAACAAATGCCACACTGTACTTGGGGCTAGCCCCTGTACTCACTATTGAAACACAACTCTCTACCAGGTCTCATCTTGCCCTGCAGCAACAAGAAGAGATACTCTCAAAGATGTTAAAGGATAACCAATGTTTTCTTAAAGGACTGGGCTTTTACATGTTATTCCAGCCCAGATGTTACCCTGCAACATCCACATCACTGAATGCTGAATGCAGGCATTCATCTGGAATCTGCCTGCTAGGGAAAGACACACCTATTTGGTGACTATGTCATAGACTGTAGGAGTGAATAAATCTGTGCTGAAATGTCCTATTTAAGAAATTCAGCTTTTAACTTTAAACTTGAAATTAGAGCTGGTTGGGAAAAAAGGGTCATATTTTTTCATGAAAATATCAGAAGAAAAATGCATTCTTTCTTGGTGAAATGTTTAAAAATTTGAAATTGTTGGATCAATTCTACTCTATTTGGAATATTTTAACAAAGTGTATTCACAGGTAATCATTACAGCATTTTTAATCATGATTACTGTTTCTTAGCAATGTGCCTGCCTACCTAATTAAGATTACATCAGATTTGATTTCTGCCGCATTTGCTTTTTATCTTTAAGTTTGGTTTCTTCATAGAATATTTTTAATTACTATTTATATATAAAAACTTGCTTGCTATCCTGAGAAAGGAATCTCTCAAATAGTTCATCTCAGAATTTTAGTACATTACCAACAAAGTCATATGATTTTTTCAAAAACATGCAATTTTGGCACTTTTCATTGCATTGAAAAGCTTTTAACCATGTAATACAAGCAAGATTTATTCTCATTCTTTTATGAAGTTATTAAATAGGGATGCTTAGAGATGTCACAAATTTAAGGTAAAAGTAATTCAGATAAAATGAACATGTCATTTTATCCATCAAAACATAACATTTATTACACCTAATAAAATTCCCATCTTGGATCTCAAAATAACAGGTGTTTCTGTGATAAAAGACAAGACAAAAGTGTGAAAGCTTTTCACATTCTTTCCTTCTATTTCTTCAACAACACAGCTTTTGACAGAGGGCTTCTGACTGCTCAATTTGATGGCCATACAAACTTATAAAAGCTGAAGCATCAAGTTTCCCAGGGGAAGACATAATGAAATAAATGCACTCATGAATATGTATGGCAGTAGGCGACCATCTGTTCACTACCAACATCTTTCCTTAAAACTAGTTTTAAATATTCCTGCAGAAAAGTGGTATCTTTATTTCCATTTATAAAATTAGACCTTGAATTTTCACCTATTCTGGTCATTAAATGCTATTGTTATGAAAATGTAATTTTCCTCCTTTCTGCCAGTCAAAAGACTGAGTATGATAACATACTATTTGATAAAGTTCAAGTGGAGATTTTAGCAGGTTTGCACAGTAGCTTTAAAATATTTATAGTCAGAGCACACATCATGTAATATAAATACAACTTGCTCTGTCCTATTTAAAAGAAGCCAGAGTTATACCCTGATTTGTATCCCACTTACATCTGATTTCTCTTTACTTTTAGGTATCATAAGACACATTAATTCAACAGTCATAAGGTTGGAGTTTTCACAGACACTAGTGTGCAGCATGGGGACTCAGCACATAGACCAGGAGATGTGCTTGTCCAAACAGAAAGAGGAGATGGGAGAGAAACAGGAGCAGCTCTCCACTCCAAGATGTTTCTAAAATTTGGAAAATCTGAGATTAAACTAAACCTGAGTCAGCTTCAACCTATGATACAGCAGATCAAAGATCTCATTATCATTTGGTCATATTACAGATTCATATTCTTAAAGACGCAGAAGGTTTATTTAAACAAATTAAGCAAGCGTGACTTCCATTCATCCTGCATATTCTTCAAGCAAACTAATTTTGGACAATGCAAGAAACATCCCTCCAACAAAACTTCCCTAATATAATTTACCTTCAGGAATGTATGTTTATTTAATACTAGTAATGTACAGTGACCCCAATCAAATGGATCCTGATGTTCAGGGCACTGTTGGGATTGGTCCTGCCTAGAGCAGGGGGCTGGACTTGATGACCTTCTGAGGTCTCTTCCAGCTCTATGATTCTATGATTCTGTGTTCAGATACAAAGGGAGACAGAATCTCTCCATGAAGAAGCTACAGGCTAAATAGCCAAGACAAAGAGTGTGAAAGGAAAGAACAGGCACAAAGAGGTGACCTAGCTTGCCTATGACCATATAAGACATTAGGTATGAGCTGTGGTCAGAACCCTATTTTATCTCTGTTTGGAACTTACTTATGTCTACTCGGGCATAAAAGACCTATGGTATGGCTGAGCTGGCATAGATCAGCTGATGTGAGTTTACGGAGCTAATAATTATAATGTAGATATTTGGGCTTGGCTGAAGCCTAGGCTGTGAGACCCCATACAGGGGTGGGTCCTAGATCCCAAACTTCAACATAGCGGTTTTCCAGCCCATAGCCCAAAGTCAGCTATGCCAGACTCATCATGCTGTTTAATTGCTATGTAGATGTACCCATAAGGTTAAAAAAACTTGAAAGACAATATTAGAATATATGATAGTTTTAACTGGCAAACTACATTGTCATAATGGCGTAAATAACTAAACATTTAAGAAAATTAAAGGATGTCCACTTACAGACTTGCATTTGTAAAAAGAGTGTCTAAATATTGTTATTATTGCACTATAACATTTGTGAATGCATCATTTTAAAGGGCACACATGTGAGAAAAGTGGGTCATTAGAGGCCTACATCAAGTATCTAATCCCATAAACAAATGCAGATTTTTTCTTATATAAGCAAGCATATTTGCAAATTTTCTTGGTGCAGTTGAGGATTTCTTGGAATATTTAGACCATGAAGAAGGAAGCGGAAAAGCAAAATCATTTAAAAAACCAGTGTGGGTGACAAAAATAAAGAAGGAATTAGAAGCCATGGCTCATGCCACTGTGGGTGGTGGGGGAGAGATCCAAACTTTGTGGGAAGATACGGGCTGGGCTATAGGTTCCCTACCCCTGGACTATGAGACAAAGGTTATAGGTCTGCCATACAAGCTACATGACATTGTTAAAGCAGTCCTATGTGCCTAGTTAAGAGAAATAACCTTCATAATTCTACAGAACAATAACCTTGACACTATCGGAACTTTACAGTGATCAGTTCCCCCTCCAAAATCATGGCTCATTCATTTATAATTTTAAACTAGAAAGTGGCTGTGAGAAGTGAGAATGTTCAAGTTTGTTATAAGCATCTTGCAACAAAAAATCTCCTGAGTACTAGTGTTTAATAAGCCTGGTGCTTGCTGGGCATAAAAAATTGGGGAACTAGGAACACAGGAGAACAAATGAGGTCACAATGATAAGCTCTACTGAACAGTTACCAGAACTCATCATCCGTCCTTGAGGAGGGAGAGAGGAAAGTAAGCTTCCAAGAAGCTGTAAGGATGATGAATACCTGAGCGAAGTAGAATGAGATGGCACCTACTTTGTACTTGGTGCAAGTCTTTTGCATGGTTTTAGAGTGGGAAAGGGAAAGGAGTAAATTTAGTAAACCTTTTCCAGTCTCAAATATGTTGGAGTTTGGAGATGGGCAAAAAGCATGGTTTGATTTTTAATTTTGCCTGAATGATTTCACCAACTCCTAATAAAGATCACCACCAGGTAGTCATATTATAATGGCTTCTTCGATTACATTGAAGATTTTATATTAGAATTTCACACAATCCATCTATTCTTTTCCGTTGGTCCATAGGTTTAACCAGTCAAATTTGGAAACACCCCAATCTAAATATAAAATGTGCTTTGTTTTTGTTTATGGAAATAGGCCCTTCCTGAAGTGATTGTAATCAGCATAAGCCATGCACATGAATCAAGAGGAGGAAATACCAAAATGTTTTGCTAGTAGTTGTAAGATGCATATGTGTTAATTAGCAATGTATTCCTTTGAAAATGCATTGCAGTGCACTGAGGTCTGATTCACTTCAAAGGATTTCTCAAGATACCACAAACCAAAATAGTTTGAAATGGAGAGTTTAGGAAGCAAATTAGAGGCTGTAACAACAAAACAATGTGCTACTTGGACACAGAATGAAGCGAGGTCTCTATCTTAGACCCTGCAATTTTCTACATTGTACTGCAACCCTTTGCAATGTAGACACTACAGGGTTAGGACACATAGCATATGAGAGGTGGGTTTTTTTTAGTCTCTTAATTTAAACCCAGAAAGGACTTGTGTGACATTCCAGATTAGTGAGTTAAATTACATAATATTAAATTGGACAGCAGTAGGCAGGGTAGGATGGAATAGATGATGTTATATATATATATAGATAGATTGAACTGGAATGGTTAGGAGAGGGTAGATTAGATCAGATAGGATTGGATCTATTCAACAGTATTTAAAACAAGACAAAACTACCTGCCATACATCTACACAGCAGCGTTATTTCAGAATAACTGATATTATTCCAAAATAACAAAGAGTCTGTCTACACTACAAGCCTTTATTTCAAACTAATGTCGAGTTGGTGGACTTCTTACTCTGACTCATGGTAACCCTCATTTTACAAGGAGTAAGGGAAGTCAATGGAAGAGTATAGAGAGCACCAAAAGCCGAATTAAGCTATTTTGACTTCAGCTATGCAATTGATGCAGCTGAAGTAGTGTATCTTAATTCAACTTTTACCCTGCTGTGTAGACGTGCCTTTAGTGCTTAGGAATATGTGATGATGGTTCCCTTTTCACAGTATGACGTGCAATTTCTACAGATTTTAGATATTTCAGGCGGCTGTATTTTAGATGAGGTGCAAAAATCAGGGTCCTGACTTTTAAAGGCCTTTATAGATTAACGTTGATGTCATGGTCAAAGTCCTTGTTGAGTAATTATAGTTCACTCCACTTGTGTGTGTTCCTTCCCCTATTAGAAACTGCAGTAGAACGTTGAGGTACAGAACAGCTGTTATGTCAGTCACTGGAATGCTGATTCCTTTTCAGCAGTGGATGATGTAACCCATAGGTAGACAGAAAAGCTAATCTTCAAAAGCAAAATGTTATTGTTATTCTCTGTGTATAATGCCAGAATCAACTTCACTAGTATGGACTTGGTTCTCATTTACACCACTCTGTTGCATCCATTTTAAGGCCCCGTTACTGCTAAAGGGCCTTAGGTTAAATGAATATCATGCCTTATTACTTTCTGTTAGGGTCAAGAATAATTATTTAGTAGTCTAAGCACATGATTCAGATCCAAGTACTCCTGAATGCTAATTGTGTCTCTGACATGAAGACCCCTAACCTCTATGGCTCATATTCCTCATCTAAAAATCTTTGCTATCTCAGAGGACTGTCATGAGAAAACAAAACTGATTGCTCTAAATATTCACTTTTCATTTTTATGTTTGACTCAGTGTGAAAATTAAACTTTTTAACCATGTAAAGCTTTAATCTCACAGAAAGTGTCCATCCAGCATAACTATGACAGACTCCACATATAACCACACTATATTTTAGTATGAAATATGAAGGAGAGATTAGGCAAACACCAATACTTTGTTAAAGTATGAGAAAAACTGGTGTACCTACTGAAACAAAGCAAGATGCACAAGACAAAAGGAATTTATGCAATATTCTCACTGTATACTTTACTTGAATAGAGATGGACCTGAAACCAAGCTGATACTGTGAAATATTAGTATGGACCCATTTCTACTCCTGAATTGTATATATTTTCTCTGTAAAGAATATATTGAGATATGGGATGTTGTCATGAATTTCACAAGAAGAGTTAACATCCTTTTTCTCATCCTCTAGGATAATTTCCTAGCAAAGACATTCATGGTTTTCAGGAATATTTTAAAGGACTAATTTTGTCTTAGTGCTTCTGAGAGAACTAGGGCTGCATCTAGACTGGCAAGTTTTTCCACAAAAGCAGCTGCTTTTGCGGAAAAACTTGCCAGCTGTCTACACTGGCCGCTTGAATTTCTGCAAGAACACTGACGATCTCATGTAAGTTTGTCAGTGTTCTTGCAGAAATGCTATGCTGCTTCCGTTCAGGCAAAAGCCCTCTTGCGCAAATGCTTTTGCACAAAGGGCCAGTGTAGACAACACGGTATTGTTTTGCGCAAAAAAGCCCCGATGGCGAAAATGGCAATCGGGGTTTTCTTGAGCAAAACTGCGTCTAGATTGGCACAGATGCTTTTTTGCAAAAAGTGCTTTTGCGGAAAAGCGTCCGTGCCAATCTAGACGCTCTTTTCCGCAAATGCTTTTAACGGAAAAACTTTTCCGTTAAAAGCATTTGTGGAAAATCATGCCAGTCTAGATGTAGCCTTGTGGTTTAATTGCCAGGTTCTCAATCTAGTTGTGCATATTATTGTTCTTCTGTTTCCAAATAATAAATTGAACCTTAGAGGGAAAAAAATAACTTTAACAACTTCTTTATTGTATTTGGTGAGAATCTGACCAGATAGCAATTACATGAAGTCAGAAATGAAAGTGCAAAAACAGGATTATCTGCTCTGCAAAATTGTTTCTCATGTCCATACAATGAGCCACAAATAAATAATAACATGCCATAGCCTTAAGCATTGCTTATCAGTATTGTGTGCCAGAGTTATCATCATTGTTCTCTGTTGGTATGTCTACACAGCAGTGTTATTTTGGAAAAACTGACATTATTCTGAAATAACAAAGAACATGTCTACACTGCAAGCCATTATTTCAAAATAATGGCAAGCTGGAGGACTTCTTACTCTAACTCCTGTAACCCTCATTTTATGAGGCGTAAGGGAAGTTGAAGGAAGAGTGTTCTTCCCTTGATTTCCTGCTGTGTAGACAGTGCTAAAAGCTATTTCAACTTAAGCTACGCAATCAACATAGCTCAAGTTGCATACTTTAATTTGACTTTAGTCCTGCTGTTTGGGTGTACCCTGTGTGAGCAAAAAGGATAGGACCAAAACAGTTCAACTCTCAGGTTTTATCCTATCTTCCATACTTAGGCCTGGTCTCTATTAAACCAGGCAGGTCAGCTCAAGATACGCAAGTCCAATTACACATTTTGCATTTAGCCATGGCAGTGATCACATAGCAAGAGTCTGATGAGAGTGTTTGATTCCAAGTGTATGATTTGTCCTGAAGAAATCATTTGATCCTGATAAGATCCCTGGCATAGGCATCAGATAGCTTAAAAGCAGGAAGGCTTTGCCCTCCCAATTCACCAGGCACAGCCATGCCCACCCTCTGCCCCCAGAATGCCTACGGTAGTGAATCTTTTTAGTAAATTTGTTTAGGTTGCTTGGGTTTATGAAGATGTGCAATTGGCCTGTCTGTTTTCTCAATGGATACCATGGTGCTTATCCAATTTTTGATTTATTCTATGTAATCAATTATGCCTTTTTCCCCTTTGTTTTACTGTTGTTGTTGGGGTTTTCCCCACCCCTTTCTATGCAACGAATACTCTGTGAGCCAAGTGCTGTACTCGCTGAATTGTTTTATCTGTTTCTAGGTGCAATATAGCTGGAAGACATCATTGTCCTTTAAAAACAACAAAATTGGTAATCCTTTGGGATAATTGCTGCAGGGGTGGCATAGTTCATGGCCTGCTCTGAATGGTTTTTGTTTTGCTAATGAATTATTCGGCCCTACTTTGCTCATGAATTATATCCACTCAAAGCAGTAGGTTCCATGTTGTCCATATTACTTGAAAGTTCAGTTTGTATACTTTGTCTTAGTATTCTTCTTGTAATTGTCACTTTTGTAATTTTGGTTTGGGAGATATTTTGATTGTTCATTCTATCGGAGCATTTTAAATGTGGTTTCCTTGGTTGTAATTTCATTTGCTCCTCTAGCACAATGGTGAGGAAGTCTTTGTAGACTGGCACATTCTCTGATGCCCCACTTGCCTATTTGGTATTCAGTGTCCTGTTTGTTTGTGCGCTGCTGCCTTCTCTATGCAACCCATCCTAATCTGAGTTTAACAACCTATTTATTTTTTGTTGGTTTGTACTGCATAAATGTAAGTTGTGCAAAATCTCTTCTCTTGAGTCACTGATTGCTTCCAAAATAAGGTGCTGCCCCTCCCTTCACACGCTTTGATTTTCTTATCTGCAAGCTTTGGCATAAAGATTTCTCATGCTAGGATTATTACAGAGCACTCTCCATTACCATATTACCCATAGGTCTTCCTTTGCATTTTGTTTTTGAACATTTGGTTTTGTATTAGCTTCGGTGCATCTTTCCTTGTATTTTCCTGGGTTACCTGTGCTACTTGGTGAATTATCTGTGTCTGCTCTACTTATCCTCTACATTTGGACGTGGGTGAGTTCACTAACTGTGCACTTGTCTATAATTCCAGGCACAGTTAGTGTGGGCTCTCTGAGCAGTCTCATTCAAACTCTTGCTTCACTGTTACTAATCTATCATAAACGAGTTCATCTTTTGTTAATCACATAAACTGTGAAAAAGAGCTGATGCGAGAATAAACTGATCTATTGTTCCTCCACATTTTTATTATACTGGCTGAAAAGTTACCTTTTGTATATGACATATTTTATGAGTTGAAAATGCTTTTGGAGCACTTCTGGTATTTTACATGGATCTTCTTGGTCTGCTGCTGATACATCCAGATGCTCGTGGAGCGTATGACAGCCTTTGCCCATTACAGCTAGTAGAGTGTTTGCTCTCATTATGTTTTCCTTTTTATTCAGCTTCATTGCAATTTTGTAGTTTTCCCACTGTGATCTAAAAACTGCAAAATACATCCTTTTTTAAACTCCATGTGCTAGGGGAGAGGAATCTGGTTTGCTGCCATTGCTGTTTTCTCTGTTTCTTTTTCCCAATATTCTTAATTTCTCATTTTGTGTATCTGCAGGAGCTGATGTGCTTCTAAAACTATGTTGGGGGGCAGGGAGGAAAGGGTAACAAAGAGAGACAGAACCAAGACAGTGAACCATTCGGTGAATCTTCCTTCATATGTAATGTCCTCTCTCAAACATTTCCTGAAATTACAGTTGTCTAAATTCCTAGAACTGACATCTGAAAATTAAGCTTGCTGACGTCAGCCTTGAGGAGTATTTGACCCACAAATATGCTTTGTGGCTAGATATGCAGACTACTGATGATGACTAGCTGCACGGCAGTGGGTAGAAAACAGCAGCGAAGGTGTTGCCATCTGGATCACCATGGTGGCAGAGGCAGCTGGCTCATTAAACATATACCTGTTCAATGGGTATATACCTGCATCATGGGTGTGGAGCTGAACATCAAAGACAGCCGCTTTCTCTCAGCCATCTATTAAAATCCTTCCCAAAGACCCATACTGTGCCATCATCTGTGGGCCCATCAGCTGTGGCAAGACTGCTTTTGTGCTTGACCTTCTAGACTTACCAAGTGAGCGTGGTGGCCACCGTGGCGTCTTTTGCCACATTGTCATCCTCTGCCCCACAGTTCATTACAACAGAACATACTAGAACCATCCCTAGGTTTGGAGCGATCCTGAGGTTTTCATTGTCAATTCGGGTGAGAGGCCCCATAACTATTTGTGGGCATTCTACCAGATATTTGCTGGAGAGCCCACATTATATCTCATCGTTGACTGCGCAGCGACCCAGGCCATCATAAAAAAAGAAAGACATGCTTTCTGTGTGGGCCTTCTTGGGCCGCCACTCAGACCATCTGCTCTGAGTACTCACGCAGAAGTACAACTCAGTCCTCAAGGACCTCCAGGAACAGACACACTGGGTTGCCTTGTTTCACTGCAAAGACTGCAACTCATTTGAAGACTGCCTCCGTGAGAACAATGTCATCCCCTCACAGGAGAAGCGAGCCGAAGTTCGGCACTTACTGGCAGAATTGAAGCATGCAAAGCTCCTGCTCAAGACTGACCAGCCGACTGCTTATACAGTTGCTTAGCATGTGGGAAGCGCTGATACTGACCACCGCGCTTGCCATTCTTGGGTGTATATCTTGGGGTTTATTTGAGTATGTTAGGGTATGTCTACACTACCACCCCAGTTCGAACTAGGGTGGTTAATGTAGTCAATAGAAGTTGCAAATGAAGCCCGGGATTTAAATATCCCGGACTTCATTTGCATCTTGCCGGGCGCCACCATTTTTAAATCCCTGATAGTTCAGACTCCGTGCCCGCGGCTACACGCGTCACAGAGTAGGTAGTTCGAATTAGGCTTTCACGAGGTGTAACAGTAGTTCAAATTAGAAAGCCTAATTCGAACTACCTACTCCGTGCTGCGTGTAGCCGCGGGCACGGAGTCCGCGGATTTAAAAATGGCGGCACCCGGCAAGATGCAAATGAAGCCCGGGATATTTAAATCCTGGGCTTCATTTGCAACTTCGATTGACTACATTAACCACCCTAGTTCGAACTAGGGTGGTAGTGTAGACATACCCTATGACTTAGGCGCCAGGTGTGCATGACTACTCCAGGGCCAGCCCACAACATTTTGCCATCTGAGGGGTGGAGCTCAAATGATGCCCCCATATCCCCTTACTTGGGCCAAAACTTTGAATGGTCTCTTGTGCCCTCCTTTCTCCAGCACAGCACTTCATCATCTCTGTGCATCTAGAGCAGAGAAAATACATATACACAGCAGCAGACACAATTTTCTATACTCTGGGTCCTAGTGGCGCCCTCCCACAGTCTGGCACCTGAGGCGGCTGCCTCAGCTTGCCTCATGGTAGGGCCAGCCCTGGACTACTCAAAAACTGTTGTCTGTCCTGGAGTGGGGAGCATGCATCAAGGCAATGGATTAAGATGAACTCACTGACCAGTTGCTGGAACATTCTCCAGCACAGGTGAGAATTGCCATCATTGTTTCCACCACTGTTCCCATCATCCCGATTACAGCAGCGGAGGTGCCAGCAGAGCATGACTGAGCTCATAAACATACCCGGCAGGCTGCCTTGGCCACTATGAGGTGCGGCTGGGGACTACAATGACTAAGACTCTGGGAGCGTCTGCAATCCAGTTCTACACACTGGCAGCTAGCATGCAGCTCCCCATCTCACCCGAAAATCAGCCTAAACTGATGCCGACCTTGAAGAAGACCCGTTTGTTGAACATGCCCTTATCACTGCCTGCTGTGAGCTGTACCACCATTATGACATGTTCCTTGCACCAATCACCTGATGACTGTAAAGCACTGCTGATTTGAAAGACTGTCCCCGGCTTGTCATGAAGATGGAGCAGAAACTGCAGCAGACAGTGATGCCACATATCAGGTCGACGGTGGAGATGCCTGCTGTTTCCATCGTCCTGACTACAGAGAGGGTGACCAAGCCTTCACCCTGCTCAGAAGATCCTAAAAAAGTCAAGGCTGGGTAGAAGGGTGCTGCTGCGTGGAAGGCCAAAAAGGATCAACTTGTAGCTGAGTTCCAGGAGGCAAAGACCTCTCTTGCTTGGCTAACTACAAGGTAGGCAAGATTGGAACACTGGAAGTAGTTTTCGATGATCCAGGCCCGTTCTTTTCATCTTGTGGTCCTGATGGGGTCAAACTTATTTTCAACCACCCACTCTGCCTTGTTGCATTCTCGCAAAACTTAACTCTGAGAATGAACTCACTTTCAGGGAGCTCTTGGAGGAGCTGTGCCGCTCTCTCGTCTGTCATATGGGCATCTAAGGACAGGTGGCTGGCTCAGACTTGATATCATCGGTGACCTGCAGGTCACTGATGTTCAGTGGATCTTCTGCCTCTACCCTCCACATGGAGAACACTTCAATGTAACTTCAACCTGAAACTCGTCTTTGGCATCATTGAGAACCTCACCCCATTTCTCTTTGGCTGGAAGCCACACAGGGGGTGGGGCCTGGATGTCCAGGTCAATAAATTGCTGCAGGCTGTGGCATTTCTGCAAATATCTCATTTATAAGGTAATCCATGGTCGCCATATTGCAACATGTATACCAATGCACAAGGTATATCTAAATGGGGAGTCGAACTGAAACCAGCTGCCCCATAACAAGTTTGAATTGCTCTTTCTCCTTTTTCTTCTTAACCGCCAACTGTCTTCACTGCGCCTCACCACCGCATTCTCTACAGACTGGTAGTATAGACTGGGTTCCCTTATCGTACCCACCGCAGGGTTTTGGAGCTTCCCTCTGCTGCCTTAACTTTGCCAAGTGAACTTTACAGAAAGTCCCAATGCAGCAGTTCCCACAGCAGGCATTTTCACTCATCTTCAACCAAGTTCACATGTGCTGGCTCTTCATATTTACCTGAAGGATACAATGAGTATACTCTATGTCATAAGAATATCTAAAATGAGAAGAGAGCCCTGGGCTGTTGAGGGGGTGGGCCATCCCTCAGGCTTTACCTACTATATATTTTTGTTGGTGTGTGTTTGGGAAAGGGGGCTGGCGAGGGCAGTGGCCCCCAATTCACTGACCTACTCAGCTCCTCTGCTGCTCTGTGAACTTAATGATGCATTGCATGACCTCAGTCCTGACTGTGTCAGTGTCAGCTTCTAGTTCATCTCCCAATCTGCACCAATAGCTGTGCTTGCTGCATCTGCATTATCATCTCTTGATGTCCATTCCCTCTCCTTATAGTGGCACATCCAAACTATTCCCACTTAATTTACTTCTTATCTTCAAGACATCTTTTGTTGTGGTTTGCTTTATCTTATTAGCAAATGCCATATTGCTACTCCACAGGTCAAGGCTGAGAATATACCGGTTGTTAACATTCTTTGAAGTAGAAAGGCAGTTCATTTTTCCTGGGGTTGTGTCTCCCAAAGGCTGTCAACCTAGCCATGGTTCTGTTGTTAATTACATCTCCATGATTTGAAACAGCATGTGCCACTTGGCACACAGGGACACTCATCTCAGTCTAGTTTCTCAAACTAACACTTACAAAACACTATAAATGTTATTAGGCTAAAATCTTTTGAGAATTACTGAAGCTGTCAGTAATGGGTAGGCATATATTCTAACTTCCTGTGGGCCTCTGAACATCCCCAGGTTGTATCTGAAGCTCAGTGAACTACTTCAGGTCATTTCTCATCTAGAATCCAAAACACATCTGCTTTCATGTTCACAGTTATTCCTTGATGATTAGTTAAGCCTGGGTAACAATGTGGAACATCTCTCAAGGAGGTTCTTAATTATTATTATTTTTTTTTCTTGGTGAGGATTCATTTTCAAGAATGGTGGGTGGGTGGGATGGAAAGCTGTGAAGAAGCTTGCAACAAGGTTTATCAATAGCCGAGGACCAAGACACAAGTGATTAAACAATAAAACAGTAATTTTACATAATGTAAAATGTAAATAATTCAAGAGGGGAATCCAAAAGAGAATCTTGATTGAGATTTTATATAGATTCTGCATTGCGAATCCTTAAACTGGGAAGGACAAGGACTAAATAATTAGATTCAGTCATGGGATTGTAAGGAACTTAATAATTAACCTCCTAACTAGCATACTTATGTTGAACTTCTTAAAAGAGGATTAATGCGAGGTTCACCTAAACATCTGAAGCTAGAGGGGAATTATATTTTGTAGTGAATTTCAGAGTCTTTCCTGGAATATTAAAAATACTTGATTCTGGTTTTAATTTCTACTTTGCTCTTTGGCTGGTGAACAAAAGGGGCCAAGAGTTTCTGGTAAAGACTATTCTTACATGATTATATAAATTAATTGAGAAAAATGTTTATATTCCTTTTCTTCAACTTCTCCTTTAAAGACCCATGTCATTTTTGATCTCACATGCTTACAAATATATTTCCACTATTTCATACTTAAAATTTGAATCATTGTCACTCTCAACTCCCACTATTAATAGAGCAAACATTTTCTATGACCCATTATCTTAATATTTTTAAAATAAATTTCCTGAAATGAAATAATTCTGGTACTAGAAACCACGGTAAATGGAAAAGTTGATTCAAATCTATAATGAACTTACTGTCAGAAAACCACCATATTTCAACATAATATTGGGGCCATATCTATAGGTATTTTTAAATAAATCCTGGGGCCAAATGGCAACAGCTTTCTGAGCAAGTCTTTTCTATTAACAGCTAAACACAAAGCAGGGATAACACTAATAAAATTCGTATCTTTGCATATATAAGATAGCTTCACTTAATTCAGCAGTATTCATTAGCTGTACTAAAATTAACTCCTTATTGAAACTGAAATGCTCTGTAATGGTAGTCATTAGCACATCAGGTGTAGCACAATAGATTACACATTTTAACTATAATATCTTTATTATTTAAAGTTATAATTCAGTTCCTATTGTTTTTTAACATGACTCAGGAAATCTTGAAACTTTCCATTGTCTTTGGCATATGGATTTGAAGCAGTAAAATTGCTTACAGCCCCAGCTGTCTTTTCAGCATAGGTTAACATTTTTGTTATCTTTTATATGACTGTACTCTTCTCTCAAGGTTTTGGCAGCTGAATTGCAATGAACAGATCTATACATGTGTGTTATAAAAGAAGACTTTTTAAAAAGAGAATTAGTTATAATAAGCCACACAATCAAATTCAAACCCTTTAATGCAAACTTCAGCTCTGTGATAGTGATGACAATTTAAAGAGCAGACTTACAAGCAAGAAATATCTTTCATGGCTTTCAAACACTGTATCTATTCCTTCAGAACTATGTGCCAACAACAAACTCTTTAATCATGGGGGAACTGACACCGAATAATCCAGCTGCTGCCACTGAGCTGCCAAGATCATGTAATTTTGCATGTTTCTGAGACACAGAGAACCTAATGAAGAGTGCTAAAATATACTCCTTGTAAGAGTATCACAGGGTTTACCCCTTACTGCTCTAGTGCCTCCTTGTGGCTCATCTGAGGATTAGCTCCCAACCAGCCTGACACCCCCTTCTTTGATTTCTTACCACAGGGTCTGTGGTTGTGTATATATGACTTTATTTCTGGATCCAAGAATAACTTTCCTATGGCATGGTATCAAGTATCAGAGGGGTAGCCGTGTTAGTTTGGATCTGCAAAAGCAACAAGGAGTTCTGAGGCACTTTATAGACTAACAAATGTATTGGAGCATAAGCTTTCGTGGGCAAAGACTCACTTTGTCAGATGCATGTAGTGGAAATTTCCAGAGGCAGGTATAAATATGCAGGCCAGAATAAGGCTAGAGATAATGAGGTTAATTCAGTCAGGGAGGGTGAGGCTCACTTCTAGCAGCTGATGTGGAGGTGTGAACACCAACAGAGGAGAAACTGCTTTTGTACTTGGCTAGCCATTCACACTCTTTGTTTAATCCTAAACTGATGGTGTCAAATTTGCAGATGAACTGTAGCTTAGCAGCTTCACTTTGAAGTCTGGTCTTGAAATTTTTTTGGGGAACCTTGCTTGTGGAACCTCACTTGTTATGCCTATCCGGTATGACTGTGAACCATTAATAACTACTGTCTGGGAATGGTTATCCTACCAGTTATGTACCCACCTTATAGAATTTATGTATATCTGTAATTTATTAATGAGAAGGTCATGTAAGACTGTATCAAATGCCTTACTAATGCCTAGATATACCACATCTACCACTTCCCCCCATCCACAAGGCTTGTTACCCTGTTAAATAAATCTAGCTGGTTAGTTTGACAGAATTTGTTCTTGACAAATCCATGCTGCTCCTCATCACCTTATTATCTTCTAGATGTTTACAATCTGGTTGCTTAATTATTTGCTCCATTATCTTTATGGGAACAGAAGTTAAGCTGACTGGTCTGTAATTCCCTGGGTTGTCTTTATTTCCCTTTTTACAAATGGGTTATGCACTCTAAAATCTCATCAAAACGTCTCAGCTATGGGCCACTGGCAAGCAGCGTACCTACAGGAATGATGCTGTGTCAGGGAGACTGATGGGTGCCTCCATCCCCATCAAAAGAAAGTCCTGGGACTGGTGTCTGCAAACCTCCCAACCTTGAGGGCATATGGCTTCTCCTCAACCACCTCACAGTGCCAAGGCAGCACAACTGTTTTCCATTACCATGGTATATGGATTGCAAGTGGGGATGAAACACTGCCTACTGCCAGGAGAAACCAGCTGGCAGTGTTCTCCGTGTGACAAATCCTCTCCTCTCCCAGGGTATGTCTACACTACCCCGCTAGTTCGAACTAGTGGGGTAATGTATGCATACCGAACTTGCTAATGAAGCCCGGGATTTGAATTTCCCGGGCTTCATTAGCATAAAGCCGGTGCCGCCATTTTTAAAAGCCGGCTAGTGCGAACCCCGTGCCGCGCGGCTACACGCGGCACGGGCTAGATAGTTCGAACTAGCTAGCCATTCTGAACTATCTGTACACCTCGTTCCTCGTTCCACGAGGTTCGCACTAGCCGGCTTTTAAAAATGGCGGCGCCGGCTTTATGCTAATGAAGCCCGGGAAATTCAAATCCCGGGCTTCATTAGCAAGTTCGGTATGCATACATTAGCCCGCTAGTTCGAACTAGCGGGGTAGTGTAGACATACCCCCACTGGCAGCATGACAGCAGTCCTCTGTAGTGGGATAGCTACCTCTGCCTTGGATGTCTCCATGTGAATTTTCTTGAGGAATGCTCCTCAACCTAGCCACCTCCTTTCATAAGTGTTCCACCTGCTTCATGAGAGATTCCACCAGCAGGCACCTTTGACACTGGATGCCTCACCAGATTGGGCTTCTGCATTTGGGAAATGCAGGTCACAGTCTCCGAAAAACCACACCAGAATCTGGGTAGAGACATCTATGGTCAGGTTGTCTGTATGGCTACAGGCAATGTGGCCCTTTCTAAATGATAGCAATTACACTAAAAGACTCCCTCTTACAAATTCTCTCTCAAACTCCCTTGATCACTGTCTTCCCAGGGTTACTTAGCTTCTGACTTCTAAGGCTCCTCCTAGATTAGCCCTACCTCTTCGCTAATCATAGGGGGAAGATCACAAGGCTGCTTGTGGCTTATCAAGGATGATCAAGGATGATCCAGGGAACAAAGACTCAACTAATCCCCAGACACACAATCCCAATTGATTCAGGAACTGAAATAACCTGAAAGAGAAATAAAAACACAAATAGTCAAGCAAACTCATTCATCCCATGGTTACTACTTGCACCTTATTCATTCAGCAGGAGTATCTCCTTCTTCCACTCTACTGTGTACTACTGATTTCCCTTTTTTCCTGGATTATTGGTGTTTATAAAAGCCTGCTTTTTTCAGGAAGTCTTTCCTTAAGACAAGGCTAAGAACAGGTCTTTCAGGGTCTCTATTTCTTCCAAGGATCAAACTTGCTAAGAAATCTGAAAATTCCCTTATCAGTTTTGAACTGTGTGGATCATGCATTTTGCTTACATTATTTTCATTTTCAAGGTTACTGCTATTCCAAAGTCAGTTAGCAATGGAAAACTGAATCTTGGGCATTTATTTTTATTATGTTTTCTAAGTATTTTCCTTTCGTTTACCATCGACACTTGTGAAATCTTTCAGTGCGATTCAATCACATTGGGCCAGATCTAGTCTCTTAGGGTACATCTACTCTGGACTTCTATACTGCACTACCCCGTATCTACTCAAGCCGCCCGGTATTTCAAAATATTTTTCAAAATAACGGGCGCGCTATTTTGCCATCCTGGTAAACCTCATTGCACGAGGGATAAGGGATGGCCCAAAATAGTGTGTTATTTTGAAATCTGGCACTGTGTAGACATGCCAAATTTCAAAATAAGCTATTTTGAAATAGATTTGAAATAAGATACTCAATTTGCATAGTGAAAATTGCATATCTTTTTTCACGTTTAGCATGCTGATGTATCTTTAGATCAGTGCTCAGTAGAGCATAACCCCATTTTCACAAGGAAAGCGTGCTCACCTGTCTCTATGGCTGTGTCTACACTACAAAGAAAAATCAGAAAAAGATACACAAATTGCGAAAGAGGCTTTTCCAATATTTGGCCTGTCTACATGGGGCCAAATGTTGGGGAAAAAAAGCCTCCTTCGGAACATCCCTTCTTCGTCATAAAATGAGGTTTACAGGGATGCCAAAAAACTGCGTCTGCTTTTTGAATTTTTTTTCAGAAAAGCAAACACATTCCTTGGACACAGCACAGCTTTTCCGGGATACCTCTGATATTCCAGAAAAGCTCTGTAGTGTAGACATATCCTGAGACACTATTCCCCTCTAATGACCCCCCAGTCTCTAATGGAAGCATGGTACAATGTTCAGAACAAGAACTACATTGGCCTAGTCAGGGAAGCCAAAGAGATAAAACTTAATCCTGGTCCACAAGATTTTACTAAACCAAAATTATCCCACAACTTTTCTCCTCTCTAACACATTCTAGATGGTTAAAATTGTGTCACTAATTCTGCAGTCAATAATTCAACTTCTACTGACATTATGTTTTCAGCATTTCTCTATTAAAACCTGCTGTTTCTTTTTTTAATTAAAACTGTGGTTCTTGCTAATTCACATGATTCCAGGAGCTGGGGCTTTAAGAGAAACGCTAAATATCCTGATACTTGTGATAAAACAAAATCCCAAAAGTTGTCAACAATGCACTTTGGTGAGGGATACCTCAAGGAATTCTGTGATAGTAACCACACAATAATTCAAGATGGCAACAGCCACCACGGTGACAGCTTAGTCAGTTTTAATTATTGTCCCTGATCTCCCCAAGGGCTTCCAACCAACCTCACTTTTCAGAGTTATAGCAGCTGAACAAATCAGTTTGTTTCTTCTCTACTTTATGCTGTACTTGCTGTAGCTGTTTGCTGACAGATTTAGCCCTCACAGTAGAAAGAATGAAACATTTCTATGAAACAAAAGAGTCTTGCCAGCCACAACATTTGTGTGAGTTACATACTGAGTAGTATGGATGCATTTCATTTTTAATGAGCAATGTGAAAATGAGTATTGATCATACATTTCAGGCTGACAATACACTAGGAACAAGCGCTGCATACTATATGTAGTATTCTGTTTGTAACCCTTCTCATTATAATGGTAAGGTCAAAAGGCCCTTTTTAAAATAAGTCTCAATATGCCAGGTACACAGATCATACACCTATGCATGTAGAAGCCATACAAGAGGAAACAACTCACATATATGTTTTAAAACAAATTAGGAAAGCCAGGTATGGACCTAGGAGTTGGTGTCCAGATTAATACCTAGATAAGGCTGAGGCTATATTTAGGTGTGAGATAAATTATATATTACAACATCTAGGCTACCCCGCGGGATTTAAATAAACGTGTCCGCCGCTTTTTTTCCGGCTTGGGGAAAAGCTGGAAAAAAGCGTCTAGATTGGCGCGATCCTCCGGAATAAAGCCTGAAGGTAGGAATATAGCCCTGAAGGTAGGAATAAGAGATCCTCTGGAGAAGGGGCCAGTCTAGACGCAGCCCTAGACTTGTATTTACTTTTCCAAGCTCTATTCTTTTCATGATTTTTTTTAAGAGTAAAGAGATTTCTACTAGCTCACAACAAATTGCCAGTCTGTAAAAATTTTAGTTGCATATAAATGGAAAATAGGGCTCTTCCAATCTGTGATCATATACCAGTTTTAGATCCACATGGAATCTGAATTATAACCTACCAAGGGTTTCCGTGCAGTAGGACAGTTTTATTCTAGGGATATGCCATAAAACAGAGGGAGCACAATGTGGTCACATTAACATTATTGCTGGAACCTGAATGCATGCATTCCCTGACTTTGTGCCTTTGTGTTCTGACTTGGCAACCTTATCACTGCATTCATGCAGTTTTGGTATTAATAGACCAACATCTTACTTGTGTATTTCGGAATCCTTTGGAATGAAACGCACTACTGATAAATTAATATCTTTGGGATAGCTTCTTAAGAATAAGCCTTTGTGATAGAAAAATAGCTAATTTTTGCATTCCCAGCTGCCAACAAAGTAATCCAAGCACATGCAAGCAGTCCCTCCAGAAGCTTTCATTAAATGAGACCAGATCTAAAGCCAGCTGAAGGTAATGGGACTTTTTCTAGTGACTTCCATGTACTTTAGATCAGGATGACATTAGTACTGTCGTGATATAACAAAATGAATCCACATTTCTAACATATCAGCTCATATAGCCCAAACACAGTGGTGTGCTGATAATCATGGAGATTTGCAGTTAAGTACACAGTTCCCATAGATTACTAATAGGAGTGGGGCATAGAATTCCTATTTGTTCCTTTAATATTCTCCCCACACATTTTTCTTTTGTTTAAAATTTGTAAACTGTCCCAGCGTTTCCCAGGGTCTAGCAAATTCTGACTAACCCTTGTGCCTGCTAGGTTTCAATGGCCTTTCTCTTAGGTTAGTGTTAGAAAATTCCCTAACCATAAAATCTGCAAGAAATCACAGGGCAAAATTAGGGAGGCTGAGTTTTATTCTTGCCTCTTATTTTGCCCTTCAAAAGAACTGAACCCTTGGGAGCTGACAAAGATAAATTCCCCTTACGCAGCATTCTTTCTAACTAAGCCATTGTAGTGATTAATGAACCTTAGAAGCCAAATTCAGCTTTGTTAGCTAAAACCAGGTGGATTTGTTTTTGGCTTTTTTTTAATACATACCCTACAATTCCTCAGTATAAATAGATACATTCCAGAAGCTTTCCTATAAAGATTTGTGAAGTTAATTTGTTAAAAGTTCATTAGTTGTCATTTCAATAGTGCAGAAAAATAAGTCTATGTGTATATATATGTGTGTATATTTTCTACCTGCTGATCACCTCAAGACAATTACGGAGCTTAGAGAAGATACTGGTCTTTTAAGCCAGTAACCAAGTCCACTGTAGAATTCCACCATGAAAATAATTTCAGGCATTTGCTTTATAATGAATCCACATGCTTAAATCTCAGTGCTGCAAGTCATTTTGCAACCTATTCTGCCACTCTTAATTCACTCTGCAGAGTTATATATTATGTGAATGATCCCACTGATTTCATTAGAACTACTCACATGTTAAAATTCATAGTGAGTAACGTTAAAAACATTTGGGATGACAGGTTTATTTCTCTTTAAATGCTAGTATTACAGAAATCAAATCCTACTTTTAAAAACTGCATCTTACTGTCCCTTTTATGGCCTTTCCTGAGTATTTATGAGTCCGTCTGCCTATGTGAGAGTGGGAGAGTTTAAATTCTTTAATGAGATCTTAAAGCCACTAAATAAATTAGATGGAAAACTAATAACATATTTAAAATAAAAAATAGACATTTATGGTGGAGTAACACAGCAGTCAGCACACATTGTGAACCAGGATGATGACAGTGATTGTGAAATGTGGAGAGAGAATAGAGAGGCTACATCATAATCACAATCATAATCATGGTTTTCAACTATACCCTTTTTGACTAGGATTGGACGTGACATGACATTTTTAGACACCATTAATGATGTCTTCTTGAGCAGCCAGTCTTGGACCCCACAAAGAAAGAGACAATTCTTGATGTAGTCTTAATTGGAACACATTATCTGGTCCAAAAGTTGAATATAGCTGGACCACTCGGTAATAGCTATCGTAATGTAATTAAATTAAATATTCTTGTAGGATGCAAAATACAAAAGCAACCCCCCACAGTAGCATTTAACTCCAAAGGGGGAAACTATACAAAAATGAGGAAATTAAAGGAAACAGTTACAAAAAAAGTTAAATGCCTGCAAGCTGCATGGAAACTATATAAAACACCGTAACAGAGGCCCGAACTAAACATATACTGCAAATAAAAAGAAAATGGTTGAAGGAACAAAAAAATGCCACCATGACTTAACTACAGAGTAAAAGAGGCAGCTAGAGGTAAAAAGGCATCCTTTAAAAATTGGAAGTAAAATCCACCTGATGACAAACATGAACTCTAGCAAATCAAGTGTGTAAGTATAATTGGGCAGGCCAAAAAATAATTTGAAGAGCGATTAACAAAAGACATGAAAACTAACAGTAATTTTTAAAATGCATCAGAAGCATGAAGCCTGCAATCTGCAGGGTCGCTGGACAACTCAGGTGCTAAAGAAGATAAAGCCTTTTTAGTGAAGCTAAATGAATACTTTGCATTAGTCTTCACTGCCCAGGATGCGAAGGAGATTCCCCTGCACGAGCCATTCTTTTTAGATGACAAATCTAACAAACTATCCCAGGTTCAGGTATCAGTTGAAGTGGTCTGGGGAAAAAATGATAAATTAAATAGTAATATGTCACCAGAACCAAATGCCATCTACCGAAGCCCTAGTCTACACCAGAAAGTTGTGTCAAAATAACCCCCCTTATTTTGAAATAACTAGCCGAGTGTCCATACTACCAAGCCTATTATTTCAAAATAATGGGCTGGTTATTATGAAACCTGCTTTCCTCGAGGAATAACACTTATTTTGAAATTGCTATTTTGAAGTAGCATTAGTGTGGACACTCCAGTGTTGCTAATTTGAAATAATTGTCCACCAGAGGCCTCTCACAGCAGCACTTGTGACTGCTCTGGCCACACCTGCCAGCTCCACTGCTCCCCTTCTCCTGTGGAGCTTAAATCAGCAGGCTGCAGAAGGAGGGCTTATGGCAAGCCCTGGGCCATACAGCAGGAGCCAAGGGAGCATGGCAGACCTCTGAGCCTCCCAGGGCTGTCATCACTCCTGATGCTCTCTAGGCTGCCACTGGCCAAGGACACAGGAGACCTGCAGCCTGGACTGGTGAGGAGATCCTGGACCTCATCGAGGTCTGTGGGGAGGAGACCAAACTCTAGGATCTCCACAGTGGAAAGTGAAATGCCAGCGTCTACAGCTGTATGGCCGCCAGCCTGGCCAACAAAAGCCACACCTGGACCCTCGACCAGGTCCAGATGAAGACAAAAGAGCTCTGGCAGGCCTACATCAAAGCCAGGGAGCAGAACGGACACTCCAAGGCAGCACCACATATGTCCATCAAGTCCGTTCAGGACATGCCTGGCGTCAGCCTCCATGAGAGCAGGGTTGCAGATGAGGAGGAGGAAGAGGAGGAGGCGGCGGCCAGCCAGGTGATCATGCCTGCCAGCTGGGACCTGCTCCTTACCCTGGAGCCAGTCTGCGTCCCCTCCCCCCCTCCCCCCAAATGTCTCCCAGGCTTTGATAGGGGCAGACAAAGGGCTGTGAGGAGCTGCACACCCTTGCTTGGCCTACTCAGCCTGGGGGTCACACAACAGCCTGTGCACATGGAGTGCCCGTTTGGAGAATTCATCTCCATGACACTTTCCCACAGGAAACCCTTGGTCCTTCTCACCAGGTTCCTGGAGAGGCCTGTCTTACTCTGGTCTCTGTGGTGAGATACTTTCCCATGACAAGCCACCACATGCACTTGGGGAGCATCCATTCCTGGTCAAGCGTGGCAATCCACAGGAGACTGAATCCCTGCATAGGAACGTGCCAGGGGGAGGAAATGGAGGGGAACCCCAGTAGCACTCTCTCTAGCAAACCGTGTCTGCCACTCACACACAGCTCCCCCAACACCCGGCTCCCTTGCCTCCAGCAGGCAGGGATGGAAATTCTCTCTCTGCAGGACACCACCAGTGCCTGCCCCGGCATGTGCGAGACACAGAAGAAAGTTGAGGTTGCCCATCCACCCCTCCAACCTGCAAGCTCCTGGCTTGGCCAGCACCTTCCCATGCCTGCTTGCAGCGATGGTCCCCTGGGACATACAAGTCCCTGCAGGAAAGTGTGCACTGTGTAGACAACAGATGACCTTGCTTGAAGCACATCATCATCTGAACTGAGACCTTCGGTGTTGGCTTAGAGACTAGGATTAGGCTTCATACACAGTGTCTCCTAGGATGACTGCCCTTGGAACTTTTCTTCATAGCTGGGCCATCCTGCATTCCAAGGTATTTCCCCAGTCCCTCCCCTATTATATATCCCCCCAAACAAACAGTCTTGTTTTCTCAACAAAGGCGGCTTTTTTATTTGCTCTGCAGAGCAGAGGGGAAGGTGGGAAGGGAAAGCAGGAGAAGCAAGGGGTGGGGGAGGAAAGGTACACACAGGAAATAATGCAGGGGCCCTTTATGGAGCACCACAGGGGAGAGTCTCAGAACTGGCCTTGCATAAAACTGTCCTTTGATGCCTCCCTGTTGAGCACAGCCCCTTGATGTGCTTGCCGAATGGCACTGGTATCCGGCTTCTCATGAGTCCTGGCCAGCTGTTCAGCCTCTGCCTCCCACCCTGGCAGGAAAGTCTCCCCCCTGCTCTCACAGAGGTTGTGGAGCACACAGCAGGCCACCATCAAAAAGAGTATGTTACACTTGCTGATTTCCAGATGGGTGAGGAGACTCAAGAACCACCCCAAATGCACACGCCATGACCATGCAGCACCTACTCAGCCTGGTGTTGAAGTGCTCTTTGGTGGGGTCCAGGCTGCCCGTGTAGGGCTTCATGGGTCAGGGAGCAAGGGGTAGGCTGTGTCACCCAGGGTGCAGATGGGCAAGTCCATCTCCCCGACTCTGATGGTGTGGTAAAGTCAGGGGAAAAGAGCCAGTGTGCATCTTTTAGAACAGACTTGAGTTCCAGAAGATGCGGGCAACATGCACATTCCCTGACCAGCCGACATTGATGTGTCTCTTGTGATCCACAAGGGCCTGCAGCACCATGGAGAAGTACCTCTTCCTACAGTCCAAGACACGGTGGTCAGGGGCCAGGATGGGGATGCGAGTGCCATCTGTGGCCCCCAGCCCAGGACAGCAAAGACATCCACTATCCTGTCTACATTCCCCAAAGTGACAACCCTCCATAGCAGCATGTAGCTGATCGCCTTGGCTACTTGCAGGAGCACAGCTCTGACTGTGGATTTCCCTACATCAAAGTGGTTCCCAACAGAGCGGTAACTGTCCGGCATTGCAAGCTTCTAGAGTGCAATGGCGACACACTTCTGCACAGGGATGGTGGGTCTCAGTTGGGTGTCCTATCACCTGAGGGTAGGAATGAGCTACTCACAGAGCTGCAAGAAAGTGGCCTTCCACATGTGGAAGTTCTGGAGCTACTGCTGGTCATCCCCTAGCTGCAGGATGCTGTGATCCCACCAGTCTGAACTGGTCTTTATTCACCAGAAGTGGCATTTCACAGTGTCCAGGGGATTGAGGATCATTTGCAGCAGCAGGAGTTCCAGGACCTGAGTGAGGAGGGCCTCTGGTCCAGGCTGGTCCTCATCCTGCTAGAGCAGCATGTGGGCAGTCTAGACAAATTGCGCCATGAGGCACAACACAAGACCTGTGAGCCTGGCACTGCTTTGCAGCAGCACCGGCTCTATGTTGTGAGTGCTGCGGCCTCCACAAGGGTAACCAGAGCACACTGCGTCTGTTTTGTGTCCCACAAGGGGGAGGCAGTGGAGGAGTGGCAAGTGGTATACAGATGTAGAGAGGAGCCCCTCTCACACTGTGGAAGTACATATCACCGTTTGCCTGACCAAGCAGCCACAGGAAGTGTCCGCCTTTCTGGTGCCCTCCCCAGAGTACTTCTGGGGGCTCTAAGGCCAAGGCAGGTGCTGATCAGTGTGGACACATTATTTCACAATAATTATCACTAATTTTGATGCTCTCCTGTAGTGGGGACAGACTATTTCAATTTTGTTATTTTGGGAGTTATTTCAAATTCAGTAATTTTGAAGTAATTTCCTAGTGTAGACATGCCCTAAGAGTTAAGAACATAAGAAAGGCCAGACCACGTCCAACGGATGGTCCATACAGCTCAGTATCCTGTCTGCTGGCAGTGGCCAAAACCAGATACCACAGAGGGAGGGAACACAACAGGTAATCCTCATGTGTTCTGAAAATTCTCAAAATAATTCAAATATGGAAATCCAATAACTATTAACTGTGTGTAAGTAACCTCTCTCTTAAATAACCTTTTGTACCAGATGACTGGAGGATCTACAATCTAATGCCAATTTTTCAAAAAAGGACTACAGAGGCAGTTCTGGCGATTCCTGGCCGGTAAGCTTAACCTCAATACCAGTTTGGTTGAAACTACAGTAAAGAACAGAATTATCAGACATAGGTGAACATGATATGTTGGACTGACATGGTATTTGTAAAGGGAAATCATGCCGCACCAATCTATTAGAATTCTCTGAGGGAGCCAACAAGCATGTGTGTCAGGGTGATAAAGTGGATCTAGTGTACTTTGACATTTAGAATATCTTTGATGAGGTCCTTCTTACCAAAGGCTCATAAGCAAAGTAAGCAGTCATGAGATAAGAGGGAAGGCCCTCTAATGGAAAAGTAACTGGTTAAAAGATAGGAAACAGAGGATCAGAATGAATGGTCACTTTTGAGAATGGACAGAGGAAAATAGTGGGGTTGCCTAAGGATCTGTACCGAGGTCAGTGTTCTTCAACATATTCGTAAATGATCTGACAAATGAGTAAACAGGGAGATAGCAGAGTTTGTAGATGATATAAAATTACTCAAGACAGCTAAGTCCAAAACTGACTGTGAAGAGCTGTAAAAGAGATCTCACAAAACTGGGTGAGATGCCGTCAATGAAATAGCAGATAAAATTCAGTGCTGGCAAGTGCAAAGTAATGTACACTGGAAAACAATCCCAACTATGCATAGAAAATCATAGGTGTTGCTAATAAAAAAAAAAAAGAGATCTTGGATTCATCACAGATAGTTCTCTGAAAACATCTGCTAAATGTACAGCAGCAATCAAAAGAATTAGGAATGCTCTGAACCATTCTGAAAGGGATAGAAAATAAGACAGTGGCATGATATTTTCTAAATAAATCCACGGTTCATCCGCATATCAAAAGCTATAATCAGGTCTGGTCAACTCATTTCAGAAAGAGATATTAGTGAAATGAGGTTTACAGGATCGGTCGGCAAAGGCTTCCCCAGCCGACAGATCCGCATCTAGACTGCCGCGCTGTGCCAGATCAGCTGATCGTCGGCACAGCACAGTGGCCATGTTTATTTTAATGAAGTGGGGATTATTTAAATCCCCGCTTCTTTGACTATGCCGAGTAAATTATTTTACATGTCTCCATCGATGGAGCCATGTAGTCTAGACTTAGGGTATGTCTACACTACATTCTTCTTTCGAGAGAGGAATGCAAATGCAGGCGAGAAAAATTGTAAATGAAGCGAGGATTTGAATTTCCCATGCTTCATTTGCATTATGGCATCTGGGCACTTTTTTGAAATACCTTATTTCGAAAGAAGAAACACAGTCTAGAGGGGGTTATTTAAAAAAGCCCGCTTCTTTCAAAATACCCTTAAACCTAATTTTTTAAGGAGTAAGGGTTATTTCAAAAGAAGGTTTTATAAAAAAATAACCCCATCTAGACTGTGTTTGTTCTTTCGAAATAGGTTTTTTTTGAAATACCCTATTTCGAAAGAACAAACACAGTCTAGATGGGGTTATTTTTTTAAAAAAAACCTTCTTTTGAAATAACCCTTACTCCTTAAAAAATTAGGTTTAAGGGTATTTTGAAAGAAGCGGGTTTTTTTAAATAACCCCCCTCTAGACTGTGTTTCTTCTTTCGAAAAAAGGTATTTCAAAAAAGTGCCCAGATGCCATAATGCAAATGAAGCATGGGAAATTCAAATCCTCGCTTCATTTACAATTTTTCTCGCCTGCATTTGCATTCCTCTCTCGAAAGAAGAATGTAGTGTAGACATACCCTTAGAAAAGAGATGACTAAGCGGAGATACGGTAAAGGCCTATAAAATTATGAATGGTGTAGATAAAGTGAACAGGAAAGTGTTATTTACCCCTTAGCATAACTTAAGAAATTAACTGGCAGCAGGTTTTAAACGAATAAAAGGAAGTACTTCTCCACACAAAGCACAGTCAGCCTGTGGAACTCATTTCCAAGTGACAACGAGAAGGCCAAAACTGTATCTGGGTTCAAAGGGTAATAAACTAAGTTCATGGAGGTTTGGTCCATCAATGGCTATTATCCAAGATGGTCACAGATGCAATCCCATGCTTTGCGTGTCCCTAAATCTTCGACTATCAGAATCCAAGAACAGGGAATGACTACTCCATAATTACCCTCTTCTGTTTATCCTCTTTGAAGTATCTGGCACTGAAAATGTCAGAAGACAGGATAGTGGTTTAGGCAGACCTAATATGGTCACTCTCATATGCTTAAGTATTAAGTCTAAGTTTCTATCCCACAATAACCCACTAGTTAACAAATAAAATGAAAAGCATAAATGCTGGGAGGTATTTCTACAATACATGTTCTATAGAAACTCTGGGGCAGATTCTTTCCAGTGCTAATATACCTCTGGTGCAAGATCCCAGAGGAGGGAAGGAGGAGGAAGGAATCTGGGAATTAATTATGTCTCCAACAATTTCCCAAGCACGGAAGAAGTTACAGCACCATAGATGCTGCTCTAATTTAGGACAGCAGGCTATGGCCTTGTGTACATAGGCATTAGGTTAGTAGAGTTCCACTGGGAACATAACATCCTTATCTCCTCCATCCTACTGGGGTAAGCTAGTTGCATAGGAGACCGCACCAGTTGAAAGTGGAAACCCAGTAGCAACAAGATTCCCTTCTCCTTTGCATTATTCATACAGCACCAAGAGGTCAGAGCTTATATTGAGTAACTAGAATGCTCTAAAAGTTGAGTAACTTTTTAGTGACTCATTAAATATTTCATAGGAGTCTCCTAAAAAAGACTATATTAAAATGGTTAATATAAACAATCATCTATTAAAAAAGCTATGGACATTTGAATATTCTTCTGGCTGTGATCACCTCTGCCCTCAATCCTTAAAGGCAGTCATCTTAAATTAGCAAATTAAACCAGGAGCTAACTCAGGGTCAAAGGAAGAAACAGGGCAATCAGAACAGAGTTATTAAGGAAACTGGGATCTGTACTTTTAAACATGTTTTTATGACTCTAATAGCCAAAGATGCTCAGGAGTTTGAATTCAGTAGAAAATCAGCATAAACCTGCAGCATAATCTTAGTTTGAATGACAGACTCATGTACTTTGCTTATTGTTTCAGGAGCTATCATTTTTCAGGCTCAGATTGTTCTACAAAGGAATATCCCATAAGGCTTCAGTTTGTAGCTCTACCCCCAACATATTCCTGCAAACAATATAAATTAAGAACAGGCTGAGTGACAGATCTCAATAATGGTTGTCAATGGAGAATCATCATCAAATGGGGGTGTTTCAGTGGGGTCCTGAAAATGGGGGATGTTATTCAGAGCTTTGAACAAGGATCAAGAAGGAAGCACAAATTCACTGCTGACAAAATGTGCAGGTGAAAAAACTGGGGGAGAGATAAGTAACGATGAGGACAGGGCAGTCAGACAGAGCGACAAGGATCACTTGGTAAACTTGGCTCATTCACAGTGGGTTTAAACCAGTGATTCTCAAAGTGTGATCAACAGATCACTAGTGGTTCACGACTGTCATGCAGGTGGGCCACAGACTCAGGGCTCAGCTCCCCCACCACTGCAGGTAGCCCAAACTGGCACTCCAACTGTGCCCCACTGTGAGGTTGGCGCACAAGTGCCAGCTTCCCACTGCAGGGGGAAGGAGGAGGGAGAGCCTTCCAGGCTTAATCTGGCTCACAGGAGGAGGAAGTAGCTCTGCGTGCTGCTGCTCCTCCTCCCATCAGCTCAGGGAACAGTAGCACAGGCTTTCCCCCACTGCTCCCATTGCCCAGAATCACAGACATGGGAGCAGCAGGCAGTGGTGCTTGGGAGCAGTGGGAGGCACAGAGCCAGGTAAGCACCCCCCCATCCTCCTTATGCCACCAAGATCCCGCACCCCCACCCTGCTCCTGCACCCTCTCTCCCTACCTCCCACCCAGACCCCCTCACCCTCAGCCTGCTCCTGCACACTACTTACTGGTCAGACCCCTAACCCCAACCCGCTCCTGCATCCTATCTACTGGCCAGACCCTATCCCCTGGCCAGACCCTATCCCCTCATGCACCCATTTTGTCATCATGGCTGGCTGGCTGGCTGGTGGCCAGTGGCAAAGTCTATGTTGAGCAGGGTGGGCTGAGGGCCAGAAAGAACCACTGGTTTAAAACACAGCCAAAAATGCAGATGTATGCAAATAGGAACAAGGAATGCTGGCCACACTTGCAGAATGGGGGACTGTGTCCTTCAAAGTAGTGACTTTTAAAGGGACCAAGGGGTCAGAATAGGAAACAGCTCATTGTGGGCTCTCAATGAGATGTCATGGCAAGAAGCACTCATGCAAGGATGTAGAGTCAGGGAGAAGTAGTAAGGAGAGGATTTTACCTCTGCATAAGGACACTGATGATACTAAAGTACGACAGAGTGCTGATGTGCACATTTCAAAAGGATGAATCTGACCCAGTAGAACCAGGGGGAGAAGGATTTGGAAAGTCAGGGAACATACGACTGATTAACCTCCTTTACCTCGTGCATCTGAAGTTTTAACAGCTGGTGGTGGCATGCAGTAACATCTGAGGCTGCCTTAGTAGCAGCACAAACACTAGCAAATGGTAGGTTGGCAGTATATGTGGCAAGCAAGGCAGCCAGGACAATCAGAGCACTACATCACAGTGGGTCAGATCTAGTTTCCATGGGAAAAGAGATTATCTCCTTCCTCTTGAGCCTCACAAGTCACTGGTGTTAGGAGATACAGCACAGGCCACTGTTTACCATGACCACCACACAAAAGTCAGGTAGCGTAAATGCTGTTTGTGGATACTTATGCCAACAAAATGCTTCTACTTCTAAGGGGGTGTGAGGTTTGGATTCAAGAGGAGAGTGCTCCATTTACACTGCCACAGCAAAATGTTGGTGTTTCAGGGGTGGAGCAGGGTTTAAGCACCTGTGCCAACAAAAGTTGTCATTCAAAAGTCTTTGAAGCTTCTTTCTTTTTCTTTCTCTAGAGGTCTTTGCCTTGGTAGAACAGATCTCAGTGCCAGAGCCCAAAGGCGTAATTACACAAGAAGCTCCTACCTCTGTCTGCTGTGCACTTCTGAATGTTTACAGTCAGATGGGGTGGAGTCTCACATCCACTGCTCTCAAAGGGCATTATTCTGGTAATTACACAAAATTCTTAGATTGTGAGCTGGCTTTCAGAGAAATATCACGAAGCTTTTTTATTGAAAAAAAATTCGGTCCATAGTGAAAGTACAACCCTTACCCCCAACCATTTTGTACTGTTCTCTCACTCTTCTTTGCATTTCCTCCTTCACACTGAATTCTGGTGTTATGGGTCACTCTGCCCTGACTGAAATCTTCAGTTAAAAAATAAGTGTTGCAAATGGATCATTCATTTATCAGCATATGTCCACAAATGGTTAGCTAGATAACTAGTGCAGAGAAATGTTTAATTAGAAGAAACAGAAGATTTAGTGCCTGTCAGTCACCATGCTATCATCTTTCCTAATATAACCAGTACTCTTGCACTCATGTTAGAGAAGGACAGCTTTATAATTAGAATGGCACTGACAATTTAAAGTTGTAAGTCTATACAGTGTTCCTGGGTAAAAACACATTAGTAATCATTCAAAAAGGATTGTAACAAAAGGGTTTGATCTGTTTAAGAACACCAGACTCAGGCAACATGGTCTGAAATAATTAAAAGTCAGCACACATATAAGTAAACATCACACACAATAATTATCGACATAGAAATGCTGGGGCCACTTAGCACATCTACATTTATAGTTTTTCTAACAAGTCAGTACTTGTATCCCTTACCGGTTGGCTCTGTTGAGACTGCTATCCACAAAATCTATGTTCTTGCTTAGCAAGAGTTTACTTAGGAAGGAAGGTGGAAAGAAAGAGTTTTTTAGAATAATATGGGATAGTGTAACTAAGAATAAATGGATGAACTAGAAGAAAGAAAAAATATAAACAAAATGAATGGAATAGTTTTCTATTGGGGAGATTAGTTAGACAGTAGAGTGGCCAGTCTCAAAGTGAACTCCACTAAAACCAGTCAAACCCTTTCCGTGTTTTCACTGGATTTTGAATCATGTACATGCTTTAAAACAAGCTACTACCGGGAAGGAAAAACAAGCAAATATGGCACATGTAAGCCCTTTAACAAGGCTGAAAAAGCAGCAGCTTTTGGAAATGTCACCATGGGATTAAAGGAGAGTGAGTTTTTTTTATCGTGCCAGAAAAGTGGACTTTCACTCAGACCTCTGAACAATAGAAATAGCAATTGCTGCTAGAGATTGGGAAAAGACAAGAGGTCTAATTAAGATCCTTTCTAGCCTGAGTTCTCTAGTATTTGAGTAATCAAGATTAAGGGTAGGCTGGAAAGCAAATGTATGTGTGCATGCACGTGTACACGTGTGAGCAAGAGGATATTAATCCCACATACTTTTACCCTTCCCAAATAATACTTATAACTGATTAGATAGACTCAACTACTGTGTTGCTAGAAATTAAGTTCAGAGATTGTGTCACTACTGTAATGGGTTATTGATCACTTCACCAAGAGCTTCATAGATCAGGGGATTTAGAATCCATTAAATGAATGCTAGCCTTGATAAATCTAGATATTACAAGCCTTATTAGATTCCCCCAGTTTTAAGCTTGCATTTTTTTCCCAGTCACAGTTTTATATTCAGCTTTCCATGCATAGACATCTTGTTCAGATGTTTGATTCATCAGTTGTATTCTTCACCTGTCCTAGGATTCTTGGAACAGTTCTTTTTAAAGAAAAGTAGTGTGCATTCCTCATTACACTAAAATAGAATACGCAGTGTTGCCAACTGCTGGGGGTCGGTAGGAGAGATTGAATTCCACTTGTATACTAGTCTACGTTCCATATGTGTGTACGATCCTTTCTAGTCCTCCTTCCTCAACATAAGCAGCATCCCAGTGCCAAAGGAAATAAACGCAGCTGGTTCTGATAGTTCTTTCACTTATATTAATTTTAGATCAGTGTCACTCCACAGATTTTACTGGAGTTAACACCTACTTTACACCAGTGTGCGATCAGAATAGGGTAGCCTGGGAATTGAGTAAACTCAGGGCTAGAGGACATTTATCAGCATTCTGCAGGATCACACTTGGATGGACATGGAGACTGAACTACTTCACACCCATTGGAATGCTCCCTTAGATCAGGATTGAAGTCTCTGTGCATTCCAGGCTAGCTATAGCATCTGTCTCTTTAGCATTTCAGCATGGCAAGCTATTATGGGGGAAGCTAACACCACCATGGCTGTTCTGAGAATAGGTCAGTCGCCGGGGCTGTCAACCTGCCACATTTCCAATGCACAGTTTAAAAAATGTAAACAAACCTTGAACCATATTAGATTAAAGTGGGAAGAGGAAAAGGAGCACAAAGATTTCTCAAGGAAATCAAATTGAAGATCCTTTTATCTACCCGCTTGTGACATGTGCTCAAAGGACACGTGCAACTTTTTAACTTCAGTCTTCCCCTCCTCTTGTTGTTCCTAGCCTTAATGTGACTAATGTGGGTGTAAGACTGTGAATGAGAGGGAAGAATCTGCTCAGGAAGATATGTAATGAGGAAAATTCAAAGCACTATTGGGCTTTGTGATCTCCTCAAAGAGGGCCAGATAATAAGGAAAACACTCTTATTTCTGCTTCCTTTTACTCTGTGATATGCTTCAGTAGGCTCAGGAAACCTCTGAGTGGAGGAAGGTACTATTCAGTGGGAGTAAGGGGGTCAGAATATAAGAGTCATGTGGCTCTATCAATTTATCTGCCTATCCCAGGGGTGGCCAACCCGCGACTTGCGAACCTCATGTGGCTCTTCAAAGGAAAAATTGTGGCTCACACATCCACAGCTCTTCTCATGGTCCCCTGCTCTGACCTTTTTTCCTTGTCTGGGCAGGGCACCACTTGGCATAGTGAGATCTGACACTGTGGCCAACAGAACCCTGCTTGGGCCACAAGTGGCTCTGAAAAAGGAAATGGGTTGTTTTTTTTTTAGTTGGTTGGTTCAGCTTCTTTCCCTTGGCTCTTTGCACTGTACCCACCACTATTTTGGCTCTTCGTCTGTAACGGATTGGCCACCCCTGGCCTATCCCATCATTTGTACCACTCTCAACCTCACCCCATCCCGTCATGTTATTACACGATGGAGTTAAAAAAAGCCTCTGTTTTGAACTCTGAGAACAATCCTGCCATTGAATAAAGCATAGTCTTACTACTAGAATTTGGCCACATGAAAAACCAAACTTATGTACGGTGACTTCTTGTAAGTAATGGCACTGCTATTGCCTCAGGCTATGTCTAGACTACGGAATTTTTCCAGGATACCAGAGGTATCCTGGAAAAACTCTGCCACATCCAGGGAACGCACCTGCTATTCCGACATTTTTTGTGGAAGAGCAGACGTGCTCTTTTGGATGCCCTGTCTTCCTTGTGCCACAAGGAAGAAGAGCTCTTCCGAAAGAGAAGGTTTTTCTGAAATTTGGCCGAGTGTAGATGGGCCAAATTTTGGAAACCCTCTTCCGAAAAAACTCTTGGAAAAAGGTACGCAAATTACGGAGCACAATTTACGTACTTTTTTCCGACAAAAAGCGGCAGTCTAGACATAGCCTCAGAGACGAGACAGCAAGAAGAGGGTCTGATTCTGATCTTGTTTACATACTTTAAAATAGGAATATCTCTGATGAAGTTAGTGAAATCTCACTAGAGTAAATCTAGTGGACATAGGAACATAATCATGTCCACAGAGCATAGAAAGAGGAATTGTATAAGGACAGGAGCTAGGAAGTGCTGTAAAGTTCAGTGTAATAATCCACCTTGTCTTACTTTTTTACTTTTCTCTGCTTAGCATAAGTGACTTTAGACCCAGCAAAGGCAGTAGAGTCCCTAGCGTTAACTGAATCAATAAGAAGTGGGACTGAGGGTGATGCAAGTTCTTTGGAGCCATAGCCTGATAGGAAGGTACAGTGATCTGACTCAGCTGTGACTTCTTTGCATTGGGACTTCTCACCCCCTGCCTTGTAAAAAAAGCAGAAGAGGCACAGTGCTAAGAAATTTCCTCGCTACTACACCACATTGACAAGAGTGGAGAGAAAGGGCATTTAGAATCTCCCTAGCAACTCTTCAGCACAAAGAGAGATTAGTATAGGTGAGGCCACAGCATCTTAGTTTAAGTCACCAGTACAAAAGAAATATACATGATCTCATTCCTGAAAACTAATCTACTTGATAAAGCCATCCTATAAACTGCTTCACCCAGCAGAGGTTTATCACTTTGCAGCCACAGCAGTGTTTACAGAGCCTCTGCCCAGGGTCTGTAGGGCTCCAATCTAATTATATTGATCTTTCATCTTCATGAATATGAAGCTTTGCATTTTTATTCTTCAGAACTTGCCAGCACTAGATCACTAGTTGGTTCGTTGTTTAAACAGAACTGCTCTCATCTATTAGGACACTGATCTAACTGCAAAACAGCATGCATTGGATGTCATCAGAATAAATTACTGTTGTGGAAGTGTCACCCCTTTTGGACCCCTTAATTGATTTATGAAAGCAAATTGTGATATGATTTCTGCCTCTGACCTATGTGCAGCATATGCTAAGAGAAAGGGTGTGTCTTAGTCACTGAATAGAGGAAACTGAGCAGGTCCCAAAGGTGATGTATTCAGCAACTGTGGGAGGATAATGGAATCTGTCACCTCCGGCAAGGGTATTTGTTTCCAGACAACCAGGAACTAGAATGGAGAAGCAATTCACATGCCTTTCAGAGCTGAAAGAAGATGCTTCATAGCAGCAGAGAGGAAGAGGAAATCAATTAAATGGAGGAGTGAGCAGAGGAATTAAAGGAATCAAAAACAATTCTCTATTCACCTGTAGACGGAAATCAATGCCTAACATGGTGTTTGTCTGAGGGATCATCATTCCCAGAAATGACATTTCAGACCACTGCTTTATTCAAACTGTATCCAAATATTTATACCCATCTGTAAACCATCCAGGAGTGTACAGTAACAGAAAAGGGAAAGAATAAAGTCATTTAGAGGTTATCAGAGTACATTCAAAGATTAACTGTGTTTGTGCGGGGGACGGGACAACAGTATCTTACACAAAATCAGAAAATTTGAGTTTTGTGCCAACTTAATCAATGTTTAAGCCCTTAGGATGTTGCTATGTTTATATCTCCAATTTAAACAAATATAATAAATAAGCTCACATAATCCTACCGTTTGGGATGAATCTAGAATTTGCAGAAAAAGAGAGCAGGTAAACGAGGCTCCAGTTTTCTGATCAGCTTGGAAATGTGGCTACAATTTTTTTTAACAAAAACTGGATCTTCTGTGTTGGAAACTGGTAGGTCATCCAATCTTAAACCAGTTGGTTTTCCATTGTCATCTCTGAGTAGCTCCCTATATCTGTCATGTAGCTGTCTTGGGTAAGACTGCTATTCAAAACCACCTAGTGCTATCCAGTTAAGTCTTTGTAGGTATTTGGGAACTATAAAAAATGATGATCCACCAGGAATCTGCCTATAGGAGGAAAACATAAGTTGGTGGAAATCTTAACAATGATGGAAAACGAGTTTTAAAAAAAGAAACCCATTTTAAAGGGTAAGCAATTAAAACACCATTTAAAAACCCACACATTCATTGGTAAGAAAAGAACAAGAGGCTTACATATCTGCCCCAACAGCAGCATGCTTTTCTCTTCCCAGATGCTGCCATCTCTTTTGGTCTCTGCAAAGAACTTATGCCATCCAGCAGAGAACAGGTCATTCTGGAAGATGAATGCTGAGGCTATGGACCTGGATAGTTTGAATCATGATACAGGTTGGACCTCCCTGGTCCGGCACCCTTGGGACCTGACTGGTCCTGGATGAGGGATTTTGCCTGATCAGAGGAGGTTATTTTTGGACCCCTATTACCAGGCCTCCTGGCCTGGCCACTGGCCTCCCAGCCACCGCCTGCTGGCCCTGCTGCCCTGCCAACCTGCTGGGCAGCCATCACTACTGTGGCTCCACCAAGCAGCCTGGCACTGGGGTTCTAAGCAGCCACACACACGCCAGGTCTCCCTGGTCAGCCCCATGAACTACACATTGGGGCTTCCTGAGCAGCCATGTGCACTGAGCCAGGGCTCCCTGCGTAGTCCCCTGTGCGCCGAAACTCCCAACCCCACTGGGCAGCCCCGCTGCCATGTGCTGGGCAGCACCGTCATCAGCTCCCTGCGGGCAGCCCACTGACATTTTGTCAAAGTCCACTGGACAAGCATTCTAAATAGCACTTTGATTCTATGCATAGATGCTAGTCTGATGGCTTGCAAAATGCAATGCAAGAGTATTTTCTTGTGATATTTTTATCTGGCAGGTGTTTGGTGAGGCCATTTGTGATGCTTTCTTAAATTGAATCTCCTTGAATTTTTTTCGTAACACAAGGAAATAGGGGTAAATTTCGACTGGGCGAGCCCTCTGATAGCTGAATGGTTACGCTGAAAATTGCACGCACAGACACACATGTGCCTGTGCTTTGCAGGTGCATATACTCATGGGTTCCTAACATAAACAGTCTAACACCTAAGTCCATGTGTAACTATGTTAAGTGCATATAAGCGTGTTCTCTCTCTAGTGCCTGGCTTCGGGACAATTACAGAGTGTACTAGATAAGGCACATCTAAAGCAGAGGTCTGTGCTTTAGCACCTACTGTCCATGTTCTGCTGCTGATCCATGATATGAGGGAATTATTGCACATACAAGTGTAATCCTTCTGCCAGGCTGAGTTAATAGCTGCAAGGGCTCAGTATCTAGGGGTCTCCTCCCAACAAGGTAATACAGCACCGGTTTGAGCCCCCACCCAGTGACCTGGAAAATCTTACATACACCCCTGGGCGCCTCAAAGAGGCAATTCTTCCCCTCTCGCAAGCACAGAGCCTCGATATAGCAGCAAATCTTTAACAGCATGAGGTAACCGACCTCAGCATTAAATTGGGAAAACACCACAACTCGGATTCATAGACCAAACATGAGCAAAGACCCACCTCCCCAGCCGCGAATCACCCAAAGTCCCCAAAAGTCCAACACCCCAAGAGTCTCTTGAGTCCAGCAACCCAAAAATCACCCAAAGTCTGCCACCCCAAAAGTCTCTGCCCCGGGTCAGTGCCGCCCCAGGGTTCAAAAATTCACCCAGCAGGGTTTTACCATCCCAACCTGGAGGGGGGCGGGGGCTGATACACCTTACATGGTCCGCTGATGGCTCCGCCTCTCTGTAGGGTTCTGCTGCCGCCGTCAACACATTCATAAGTGAAAGTCATGGCTGAAAATCTGGCCTGTAAAGGATGGAAAATGCTGGATTTGCAGGCAAACTCTGCATTTTTAAGTCATTCATACAGTGTATATTATGCTTTGTGAGAGCCAGAAATGCAAAAGCAGTCTGCTTTACCCCAGCTGAAACAGGAATTCTGTCCTTGACATGCATGAACAAACCTTTGAGCAATGGGAGTCTATTAATGACTTTGTGCTGCTGCAGATCATTCTGCTTCAAACACTAGCACACTAGTTCATGGAGCTTGTATCCTTTCCCCATGAAGCCATTATTTGTCAGCCCATCCCTTTTGTTTCCATGTTTAATAATAAGACGTGGCGCATGCAAGAGTACTATGACACTATCAGAAGCAGGGCACTGAATATGGCCACTAGGCTCTTTGTTAGATGCTGTAATGAAAAATCCAAGTCACATTGGCTACGTCTAGACTGGCATGATTTTCCGCAAATGCTTTTAATGGAAAAGCTTTTCCGCAAAAGTGTCCGTGCCAATCTAGATGCGGTTTTGCGCAAGAAAGCCCCGATCGCCATTTTCGTGAAATGAGGTTTACCGGAGTGGTCGACAAAGGCTTCCCTTGTCAACCGATCCGTGTCTAGACTGACGTGCTGTGCCAGATCAGCTGATCATCAGCACTGTGTGGTGGCCATTTTTATTTTAATGAAGTGGGGATTATTTAAATCCCCGCTTCTTTGACTATGTCGAATAAACTATTTTACATGGCTCCATCGACGGAGCCATGTAGTCTAGATGTACCCTTCGAGACTTTGTTCTTCATTTTTTATTGTCCTATCCTTAAAATAAGATCATTCCTCGCTTAAGTAGGTACCTAACTTAAAATACATCACCACTTCCACTGAAAGTAAACACATGCTTGCATACCTTGCTGATTCTGGGCCTTATACATGTTACATTTGCTACATTTTGTATGCTAATATTGGATTTCAAAATCACAGTATTTGGTAAAAAAAAAAAAAACCTTTCACAAAGCGAAAAAAAATCACTAACTTTCTGTCTTCCTTTGAAAATGTTTACTTTTATAGTAGTCCATAAAATGTATAAGAAGAGGGATCTAAAACACAAATTTACATTTGTTAGTTCAAGGTTGTTTCAACTATTATAGTGATTTCAAAGATTGGAAAGAAGCTTGAAAATAGAATTGAAAACTGAGATGCTACTTGATCACAAGAATTTTTCCCCGTAAGCAGACTTCATGGAGGAGTTGTCACTTATATCTAGTTTAGTAACAGATATGGTTTAATTATTAAAATATTAAATCAGAGAGAAGATAGAGTCAATGCAAATAATTAGTTTAATATATCAAACTGCTGTTGCTTATATAAGTTACGCTGGGATTATACCTTGGTAAAAATGGGGATGTTCTTTAAAGATGTTACCAAGGCAGATGATGAATGAGCTCTCATTTCAGTTCTTCTCAAGTCGGCTAGTATAAACTCAAAAAAACCATAAAAGAAATCAATCTTTATGATGCATTTTCTTTTTTAAATCTTATGCTTTCAAGATAGATGCCCACAATAAACAACCATTTTTATTGTACACAAAGATTTTGCTATAGTATCTAGAGAAGAAACAACTATCTTACTATGCAGAGAAATACAAAGAAGGCAGGAAAATATTGTAAATCTTTTACCAACTACAGCTGAGCAAATAATTAAATAGCTTCTTTTTCTGTTCACACAAATTTCCATAAGCAGATTGAAATTTCCTTGATGTTTTTGTCACTTGACCTAATTCAATAAATACATTTTCTTTCTTTCTTTCTTTTTAAATACAAGATATATTATGAATATTCAGAATTAAAGCGATATTTCTTAGTTTTGTTTTGCTAGATAAATCACCTGGTAATTCATCTGTTTCTTGACTGAAGAGGTTTACCAGCTCTTCTAGGTAAATCTACTTGTGTGTGCTAATTTATAGCTAGTTGTCCACAAATATTTCAGTCAGAAGAATTCTCACCTGTCCACTCAGGGGGGAAGCAAGCTTGAATGAGTATTAAAACTATGTAAAGTAATTTAAAAATTTAGCCAAATGTTTGTGAATTTTGAAAGTTGACCTATTATCAACATTCATTTGACATGGTGATGGGTGACAGCAGGACTCATAAGTACATAAAAATTGCTTAAGAAAGGTATTGAAAGCCTATGGCTTTGCCCATTCAAAATTAGACAAGACAAGAATGTAGAACAATAGATTCTAGAATGGATGGAAAGAAGTCCTGGGAGCCTTTTATTGTCATTTAGGTGCTCGCATGACACTGATTGTCCTAAACAAGAAAGGTCCTGTTTTCTGAGTTCCTATTTTTGTGCATGACAGGACAGGCAAGGTCACAGATCTCATTCACGCCTATGCATGTAATGTCTCACCAGACAAGGAACTACTGTAATTCATATGCATTTGTCTCCAACTCTGAATAAGTGGCCATTCTTTATCCACCAGCTATGATGGAAAACTATTTACTGAGCACTACCTCTGGGTGTCTGAACAATTAATTCTTGCCTGGAAGAGCTCATAATCTTCTGCAGACTGAAGGCAGGTCAGAAACACAAGACTACAAGACTGAGTTTTCGTGGGCAAAACCTACTTCTTCAGATGAGATGATCTTGCGTGAGTCTTGCCCACAAAAGCTTATGATACTATATATATTTTTGTTAGTTTCTAAAGGTGCATCCACACAGCACCCTTACCTCGAAGTAAGCTATGCAATTTGCACTATGCAAATTGTGTGGCATATTTCAATCTTATTTTTAAATAAAGCACTATTCCAAAACGTCCCTTATCCCTTGTGCAATGAGGCTTACAGGGATGTCAGAATAGCAAGTCCATTATATTTCGATGTAATGGGCTTGCTCTTAAGATGCAGAATAGATGTAGCCTAAAATGACACCGGAATACTCATTGTTTTTAAAGTTACAGAGTAACACAGTGAGGGTATGTCTATACTACCACCCTAGTTCGAAATCACATCTCTGCAGGTGTATGGAACCAGAGCATCTGCACAGGTTTTTAGATCTATTGCACCTTGTTGGTAAAGCATTCAATGACAAGAGGGTTTATACAAACAAGTGATTCATGAGGAGATGCTGTTGGAAAAAAAACTAGTTAGAATTTCAGAGACTCAGGCAGGGGTGGGCAAAAGGGCCTCTGTGGGCCGGATCTGGCCTGCCAAGCAGGTTGATCCATCCCGCGGCGGTCCTGCCCGCCCTCCACACCCAGGCCAATTAGCTCTGATTGGCCTGGGGGCGGCAGAGCATGTGAAGCCTCTTCCCGCCCTATGACGAGCACACAGCACTTTGAAGTGCCGCACAGTTCTCGCAGGGCGGGATTAGGGCAGAGAAAACTTCATGCACTCATCCCACAGCCAAGCAAACAGGGCTTGGGGGCAGGGGAAGCACGTGAAGTCTCCTCCCACTCTGCCAGGAGCATGTGGCACTTCAAAGTGCTACGTGCTCCTGGCAGAATGGAGGAAACTTCGTGCACTTCCCCCGCCCCCAGACCGTAATTGGCCTGGGGGTGTGGGAGCGTGCAAAGCCTCTTCCTGCCCTGCCAGGGGTATAGGTGCTTAGTGGGAAGGGGGGCAAAGGGGCTCTCTCACCCCCAGACCAATCATGGTCTGTGGGTAGAGAAGCCTGGAAACATTCTGGCCCTGCCCCTTCTGTTTTAGGCCCCTGGCCTAAGGGATTGTCTATACTACAGACCTTTTCCAAAGCAAGCTATGGTGGCATAAACCGGCCTGAGTAAGTACGTATTCGTACTTGGCTCCTTACATCAGCGCAAACAAGGAATACTTGTTTTTAGGCACAGTGTGGTGCTCCATAGGTAGGTATCCCAGCATGCAATTCACCACCATACATCACACTGTTTCTTGGGAAGTTTTGGCAATGCATGGTGAGGCAGAAAGGAGTCGTTCCGGGTGGGTGGGACTATGTGCTCAAGTTTCCATCATGCAGTTTTCTCCACCAGATAATGCCATAAATTTCCTGCCTGTTTTGAAAATTCCATGAATCCTCATGGGACTTGCTGCTCTCTGCTATCTCAAACTGAAACATGGCTCCTGCTTAGCTCTGCACTGTTGTCATGAGTGTTGAAAGAACAAGACACCTGATCTCTGGTATTTGCAGAATGACAAGAAGAGCCACAGGGAACATGATTTCCAAGAGTGCAAATTTCCGTAGGATGTAGCAAGAACCAATTCCAGATGGTTGATGTTGTTTACTAAGCAGCTGTAAATGGTGGGGGCACCAGTTCAGGGATTAAAAAAGGAGACCTGACTGGATTGTCTAGAACACAGGCGTGGATGCAGAATTTCTGAAGGTTCAAGACCACATTTCTGTGTGCTGAGCTCACCCACTTTCCAGCACAGGGGCACCAAAAGGAAAGCTTCACTGACAGTTAAGAAGCAAGTGGTGAGCACAGTATGGAACCTTGCAACAACAGATTGCTGGCAGTCAGTGTGTAATAATTTGGAAGTTGAAAAATCTACCATGAGGGCCACTCCCGTATCAGTGAACATGGACATTAGTTGAGGCCTGCTATGCAAGAGTGTGACTCCTAGCAATGTGCAGGACATAATGGATAGATTTTCAGCAATGGGGATCCTGAATTGCAGTGGAGCAATAGATAACATGTAGATTCCTATTTTGGCACCAATCCACGTTGCCACAGATTATATCAACAGATAGGGCCGCTTTTTGACAGTTATGTAAGCATTGATGTCTCACCAGGGACATGTCACCAACATCAGAGTGGACTGGCCAGAAAAGTACAAGATGCTCACATATTTGGCTACATCTAGACTGCAAGCCTCTTTCAAAAGAGCGCGTCTAGACTGCAACCACATCTTTCTAAAAAGCACAGTTTACATTACATGGTGCCTCTTTTTGAAAGAGCACTTTCAAAAAAAGGCATTATTCCTCATAAAACGAGGTTTTCCATGGTTGAAAAAACTGCCATGTTCTTTCATTTTACTTTTGAAAGAACACAGCAGCAGTCTAGATGCAGGTAAAGGTTTTTCAAAAAAAGGCTACTTTTTTGAAAAATCTCTGTAATCTAGACACACCCTTTAAGAACATAAGACTGTTCGGAGACATTCTTTCCTGATAGGCAGTCTATTATTGGTGGTGTTGACATTCCAATAGTGATCCTGGAGCACCCAGCTTAGCTCTTACTCCCCTGGCTCACAAAGCTGTAAACCAGGCACCAAGAAAACATGCTACTATCGGCTCAGCAGGGGCTCAGTGACAGCAGAATGTGCTTTGGATAGACTAAAAGGTCACCGGCATTGTTTACTCACCAGATTGGGTCTCAGTGAAAAAATAACCCAATGGTTATAGCTGCCTGCTGTGTCCTGAACAACAACATCTGTGAAAATTTGTCAGTGAAGTGGAGGATAAAGGTGGAGCAGCTGTCTGTTGAGTTTGAACAGCCAGACACAAGGTCAATCAGAAGAACTCAGTGTGGAGCTGTACAACTCAGGGGAGCTTTCAAAGGAGCATTTCAAGGGCAAGCCACAGTAGTCTTGGTATATAACACTTTACCTGGTCCTGAAGTTGCAAGGTTTGTAGGGAACTGTGTGTTGCTTAGTGCACAAATAGAACACTAAAAAACTACCTGTTAATTTTGTGGTACTTGTTGTACATTTGTGATTATTATTACACTGTATTGTCACTGATCCCATGAGCTGAGTCATGAGTAATTTTGCTACTACCTAGCATTACACAGTTGGGAACTAATACAGATGAATTATTTTCCATGTACTTAGGGTTGCCAGATCATTTTGCTGTTGAGCAAAGAGAAAAGAAAAAAAAGCCGGTTAAACTGACTGACTGTGCCCTTTAATTCCTGGCCCACTCCATCCTCCCTCCTGCCTCAGCCAGCCCAAGCTGCACCACATTTCCCAACTGCTCTTCTGTCAGACGCCCGAGCTGGAAAAACAGAAAATACCAGACATTTTACATTTGTTTACCAGATGGAAAGTGCAAATACCAGGCTGTATGGTTCAATACCGGACACCTGGCAACCCTACATGCACCAGCTTTATTGACTAACAAACTCCAGTGTCACACTTCCCTGCAGCCTTCCCCTACATCATGCAATGTGACATGAGGAGTCACATCCCTATTCCTACCACTTCACATCACCTCATGCCCAAACCCCACACTCCCAGGCTTCTCATACAACCTCCTCCCACTGAGACTCTGCACACCCAAGCCACTCTTGCACCCTGACTCCAGTCCAGAGCCTCCCACCTCCAGCCTGATCCTGTACCCAACCACCTGGACAGACCCCTCACCCATAACCCACCCCTGCACCCTTAGCCCACTCCTGCACCCATTTTGTCATCATGGGTAGTTGGCTGGTAGTCTGCAGAAAGAATTGTATTGAGCGGGCTGGGCCAAAGGCCAAAAGCTTTGTGAACCACTGTTCTACTATGAGGCAAATAAAAGGCACCAGGAAATCTTTAAAATGTAGTTGTTTTATGACTGGTTTTTAATTTGGTCGGGAAAAACAGCAGCTGTCTCTTCCAATCCCTCCCAAAAAAACTTTTAAATCAATTGTGAGTTGCTCCTATGCTTTCCATGCAAAAGTTTTGGAAGAGATTTGTGTGTATGTTTCATTCACTTCCTTCCAGTTGAAGTACCCATTTCTGGTTGAAGTAATAGCAATTAATAGACCTTTTCAATTGTATTGTTGTATATATGTAAAAATAAACTGCTGTTTAAAGTGACATTACATTAGGACCACACTACACTGCCAAAAAGAGAATGCATTAAAGCAATAATGACATAATTATGCTTTAATTTTGTTGATTCATTTCACAAGATCATCACTGAACTGAAATATCCATTCCTTGTAATACTATTTTAACTATCTTAATTACCCTCTGACTTACATCTACAGTAAATGAGGAAACTTAAATTACAAAAATTCTTCTTTTAATTAGTTAACATACAAATCACTTTCTTATCATTTCAAGCCACAAAAAAGCCAACCCCTTTAAAATGTTCCTCGTTATTTCAATGGATTCTATCAACATGTATTTCCTGGAGGCACATGAAGCTCTGAGTCCATTTACTATAAATAATTTATTGGAAAATGTTAGTATAACAATTAGTGTTGGGGAAGTCAATTTTAGTTTCAAATCCACTCAAACACTGTGTGTTCAAAAGTTTTGACTCCATCATTGCATTTACAATGTGCTTAGTAAAAAGGTGGGGGAGTAGTAAGACTAAATCCAGTGAAAACATAAGATGAAAAAAATAGAAAGTTTGCAAAATGATAAATAGGAACACAATGTGCAAAAGGAGAACACGGAAATTCAACAAACAAAGGTCGTGTGCATATACATCATGCCAAGGCCAAATTCATTAATGGCTAAAAGTACTTTCTATCCTTGGTTGGAGGGTTCTGTGCTCTAAAGTAAAAAGTATTTATTTATTATTATTATTATTATTTCAAAACAGAGGAATTACTGCTTGGCTCTCAAAATTCATACAGAGGGAAAAAGACCAGGGACATCCTGACAGAAGGTACTATACGAAGGTAACAATTAAGCCAAAGGTTGTTGATTAGTTACACTAACCAGCTAATCAGGGATACTCATAGGGTGTGTCTAGACGACACGGTTTTGTCGACAAAAGTTGGCTTTTGTCGACAAAACTATACCTGCGTCTATGCTACCGCTGCGTTCTGTCAACAGTAAGTCAACAGAATGTGTCAGTTTTGTCGATAGCAGTAAACCTCATTTTACGAGGAATAATGCCTTTTTTCAAAAGTACTCTTTCAAAAAAAGGCACTATTGCATGCAAACTGGGCTTTTTCAAAAGAGAGAGTCTAGACCAGTGGTCTCCAACCTTTTTACACCCAAGATCACTTTTTAAATCTCAGAACAGGCGAAGATCTACCGCCCCGCCCCTTCCTTGAAGCTCCGCCCCTTCCTTGAAGCCCCGCCCTCTCTATTCTCCTCCTGTCCATCACTTGCTATCCCCAGCCCTCACTTACACACTCTGATCAACAGTTTATTTTTAAATTATGTGATACATACAATTAAAATCACGTGTTTATAGTTATGAAATAAATGGTCTGTTTTGTATTCATGCTATTTAAATCTAAAATGAAGCATTTATTTTACATTTTGTGGGGACAGAGTACTGCGGCTGGGGGCAAGGGAGAGGGAACAGGGTGCTGGGAGGGCAAAGGACAGGGTGCTAGTGGGGACAGGGTTCTGCAGCAGGAGACAGTGCCAGTGGGGACAGAGTTCAGGGAGTGGGGACGGAAATAGGGACAGAGTTCTGTAGCTGGGGACAGGAGTGGGGACAGCATTCTGTGACTCGGGAGTGGGGGCTGGGCAGTGGGGTGCCAGTGGACGCAGAGAGTCCCCTGCATCTCACTTCTCCCAGCATACTCCCCCCCCCAGGGAAACCAGCACGCGCCTGCTCCGGGGCCAAACCCTACCTCCCCCTCCCCCCCCACACACAGGGAAGCCCGGGGCCAACCCCTCCCTCCCCCCCCCCGCACAGGGAAGCCCCACGCATAGGACACCTCACGAGCTACTGGTCGAGGCCTCGAGATCGACCAGTAGCTCGCGATCGACCTGTTGGTGACCACGGGTCTAGACTCTCTTTCGAAAAAGCAGCTTGCTTTGTCGACAATACTGACCATAGTCTAGACGCTCTTTTTTGACAAAGGCTTTGTCGACAATATCTGTCGACAAAGCCTCTGTCGAAAAAGGCATGCAGTCTAGACATATCTTGAAACAAGTAAGGGACCTTAGGTTAGAACCATGCTCATTTTTAATTGTGCACATCTGATGTTCAGTATTCAGAAAAGAATACTAATACAGAATCTGTAGGGGAACATTTTAACTTCCCTGGACATTCAATAGTAGATTCACAAAGGAATTTTAATCACACGATTACAGAGATACACTGCTGAACTGGAATTCATTTACAAGTTTGACACTGTTAACCTGGGCTTGAATAAAGATATTAAATGGTTAACGCACTACAAAACCAATTTCTCCAACTTTTGATATTTGCATGTTCACATCAATAGCTATGAATGGGACACATTCAGCCTATTTAATTAGCTTCAATAAAATGGATCTTACAATTGCCAGGTAGCTGATTTTGCTTTTATATATACTTGGATTCTGTATTTTCACTTCAATTCCTCTGATAAAGTGGGTTTTATCCACAAAAGCTCACAAGCTAATATATTTGTTAATCTCAAAGATGCCACAGGACTTCTCATAGTTTTTAAAGATACAGACTAACATGACTACCACTCTGAGACTGAATTTCTTGTTGGCTTGCTTTCCTAATAGACTTGAATGAACAGAAGCACATCAGTTACAAACAAGATGAATAACTAGGAGGACAAGCAAGAGGAATTGGAGGACTCTGATGTGAGGTTGAAGTCACATTGATATTCCACAGGTCAGAAACACAATATATTATACGTGTAACAGACCATTTTTCTTGCTAAAGCATCAACTTATCACATAAAACTCATTCATAAACACAAGAAACTGCTTGTCAACTTGCTACAATGAAATATTTTGCCAATTATTTTTAGTATGTGATTGTCTGAAGCATTATGCTAATCTGAAAACTGGGCAAGAAAGGAAAAAAGAAGTTACATTAAGCAGGTGAAAAACAGCTAAAAGCTGCTAATATGCAGCCACTCTCATACCAAAATGACACAACCCACATCAGTCTCTAGAAAAACCTTCAATAGGACCTCAAACCTTCAAGCAGCTTCCTGCAAGTTAGTTAGTGCCTATCATGCCCACTGGCATATAAGGCAGCAACAAAGGTTCTCCATTTTTGTTTGTCTTTGGCCACTTTCTCCAGTGTGTCCCAGCTGTAATTCATTCTCTTCGTGTCTGCCTCAACAGTACGCCACCATGTTGTCTTGTGCCTCCCACATTTCTGTCATCCTTCAGGTGTCCAGTGAAGTGCTATCTTTACAATGGTGTCTGCATCCCTTCTCATCACATGCCCTATCCATCTCCATCATCTTCTCATAATGATAGTGGTCATGTCCTCGTGGTGGCATCGCAGGAGCAGGTCGTGGTTGGAGATTGTTTCTGGCCAAAAGATGTGAAGTATCTTACGAAGGCTGGTGGTGTGAAAGGATTAAAGCGTAGCACGGTCACACTCTGTCATCTGCCAACACTCTGAGCCATATAGTAGTGTTGATATGACACAGCTCTGGAACAGCTTAAGGTGTTGTAGATACTATACTGTGTAGATCTCCATACATTGTTCATACTCCTGAGGACATTTCTGGCTTTACTTAGTCTGCTCCAGATGTCATTCTTAGTGCCTCCATCATGGCAGATGCTGCTGCTTAAGTACATAAAGCTGTGTGTTCTGGATAAGTCTGCATCATCTATATCAGGGGTTCTCAAACTTTGTAATAAAAATTCTAAATGTATTTGTGTGACCCCCCCACCCTCACTGCTCAATGAGTAAAGGGTGAGTTGGGGGCAGCAGAACTGGCAAGGGGAGATTGGGGGGGAGAGAGGGGAGAACCGGCCGGCAGGAAGCAGGGCTGGTGGGGGGAGGGGAGTTGGGAGGGTCATCAGGGCCAGCTGAGGGTGGGGAAATCAGCTGCCAGAAACAAGATTGGCGGGGGCAGCGGGGCTGGCTGGGGGAGTTGGAGGGGCATCAGGGACAGCGGGGCTCGCTGGGGGAGATCGGGCAGGGGAACCGGTTGGCAGGAAGCAGGGCTGGCAGGGCTTGGGGGCTGGGTACAGCGAGGCTGGCCGGGGAAGATCGGGAGGAGAAGTGGGGGAGAACCGGCCAGCCGGGAGGGGATCGGGGGGAGCACGAACTGGCCAGTGGGGAGTGGGACTGGCCAAGGCACGTGCAGATCCCAGGGCGCTGCCCGTCCCATGTACAGTCCCGGCGAAGTGCAAGTGAGTCTTGCTGCAGCTCCACCATGCGCTTGACCAGTTCTCCCCTCCTCCCCAAGGCATCAGACGCAACCAGAGGCTTTCAGGGCTGATTGCACCCTGTCTCCCAGTCACTCCCCCCGCCACCGACAGACTTCCATCAGGCTCCCAGCCGGAAAACTAGAAAATACAGGACACTGAACATATCCAGTATTTTCTCATTTTTTAGTGGACTGTCCCAAAAAAACCGAACTGTCCTGCGACCTCCCTCTAAGTTGCTCATGACCCCCCCTGGGGGTCGCGACCCAGTTTGAGAAATGCTGATCTATCTTGATTGGTGCTGGTGAATCTATATTGAGAATCATAATCTCTTTTCTTCTGGCTAACTCTTAGTCCAACCTGGCATCTAAAGGTGCATAGGCGTTGTGTCTTTTTCTGCATGTGTTGATGGGTATGAGAAAGCAACGCAAGGTCGTTCGTAAAGTCAAGGTCTTTCAATGTGGAAAAAGGTGTCGATCTGATACCCCTTGACACATCTGCTGTTGTTCTGTGCATCAGCCAGTTGATCACCATGTTGAAGAGTAGTGCAGACATGACGCATCCCTGTCTGACCCCACTCTTGACTTCGAAAGACATATCACAGTATCCCATGCTACTTGTGAAGTTTGTGTAAAAACTCTTAATGAGCTGGACCATTTGCAGAGGGATTCTGTAGGCTCTCAGAATGTGCCAAAGGCTTTCTCTGTGTATGCTGTCAAAAACCTTCTCAAAGTCAACAAAGTTTATGTACAACTGTCTCTGCCACTCTGTGCACTGCTCTATGATGTTTCTCAGGGTGAAAATCTGATCTATACATCCTCTTCCCTTGCGAAATCCAGCTTGTTCTTTCCTCAGAGACTTGTCAACAGCATCTGAGATCTGCTAGATGACGACCTGGGCTACAATCTTTCTGGGTATGGATAGAAGGGTGATCCTGCGCCAATTGTTGAAGTCGCTGAGTGCTCCTTTCTTAGGAATCTTGACAATGACTCATTTGGTCCAGTCCTTGGGTAGCTGTTGTCCTTTCCAAATTGCTACAAACAGTGGTTGGAGAATGTGGCTGCAAGTTCTGGGTCTGCTTTTAACAACTCTGTGTCCAGGTTCTCAGGTCCTGGAGCTTTGCCATTTTTCTGGGATCTGATGGCTGCATTATTTCTTCTTTCTCTGGTGGATCGATATTAATATCAAGGTACTCTTCAGCTTCCTGAATGTCCATTTCTTCTTCAGGTGGTGGTCTATTCAGAACCTCTCTGAAATGTTCTTTTCAGCATGCTTCTTGCTCTTTCTATGTTTACAGTAACTGCGCTTGTTCGTCCTTAATGGGGGCACTTGTCCTGCCACGATACTTGCCACAAACAAGCTTGGTGATTCTGTACATGTTTCCTTGCTCCCCTCAATTAGCTGCATCTTTAGCTTTTGTTGCAAGGTCCTCCATGAAAGCTTGTTTGTCTGCCCTCCGTAACGTCTTTACTTTTCAATTTGCCTCTCTGTAATTCTGCTTGTATCTTTCTTGAATTCTGGCTGATTTGGTGTCTACCAGTCTCTTCTTTATGGCCTGTCTCTCTTCAATGGCTTTCCATGTATCAGGCTTAATTCACTCCTTCCTCTTCTTCCTATCCTTGAAACCCAGACAGGTCTTGCTGCTCTTTGTGTAGATTGATGCAATCTGTTCCCATGCCATGTTGATTTTATATGTGATACTGGTAGATACATCCTCCCTTATATCTTGCAAAGCTTGGAATCTGTTCCTCAGTTGAATGGTGAAGGCAGTCTTTGTGGTGACATCTCATAGCTTTTCAACACTGAAGTGTCTTTGTATGGATGTTCTTCGCAGCTTAAGTTTCGTAAGTGCCATCACTAAATGGTGATCACTCCCAACGTCCACTCCTCTCTTCACTTTCACATCTTGCAAGCAGCATCTCCATGTACCATTGATCATCAGATGGTCAATCTGGTTCTTGTCTCTGCCATTTGGTGAAATCCAAGTCAGCTTGTGAATGTCACGGTTGGGAAGAGAATCCCTCCAAAGACCAAAGTGTTGACGGAAGAAAACCCTACAAGTCTCTCACCATTATCATTCATGGTGCCACACCCATGTCTGCCCATGGCCCTGTCATAGCGTGTGTTGTCATTTCCCACTTTGGCATTCAGATCACCCATGATGATGGCAAGATCATGGTGTGGTACAGATTCCACTTCTGCCTGAAGCTGCTCATAGAAGATGTCTTTAATTTCTTTACCACTGTCATTGGTTGGAGCATAAACCTGGATCAAAGTGATGTTCACTTCCTTCAGTCTGACCCTCATCAATATGCGGTTGACAGGTTTCCACTCTAGCAAACATTTCTCAATCCCCTTCTTAAGGATGATGGCCACTCCCTCACGATGCTGGTCATCATCTCTTCTGGAGTAAAACACTGTTTCTCCTGCAGAAGTCTTCAGTCTCCCCAATCCTGTCCTACTAACACAAGGACGTGTAGAGTGTATCATCTCATTTTGGTTACTATTTGTGCTAACTTGTCAATATTGTACATAGTTCGTACATTCCAGAATCCAATTCTGGTCTTTGTCTTAGTGTCCATCATCGTGGCAGTAGCTTCCTCATGGCTTTCACTACTGTCAGTCATACGGGTTCCCAGAGAGGACTTAGGAAGGCTATCGCACAAAATTGTAGGAGAATTCTTTGCTGCTGCTGCCGTAACAATTTTTTTTCCTAGGTCAGGGTTGTTAGCTCTGAGCCAAACCCCAACCTGGAGGACCAGTGAATCACACTTAGTCTGGTCTCTACCCTTTGACCTGTCTGGCATGGACGATCCTTCCAGGAGCTCTAGGCTTCCGCCGACATAGCTCTAAGGGTCACTAAGACACACAAGCTCCCCAACTGTGACAAGGTAGTGATCCATTGGGGGGCTTCATGCAAGTAAACCCCTAAAATTCATAGCAACCTGCATGGAACTCAGCAAGAGGAACAAAGGTTACAGGAAGAAAAAGGATGGAAGATGCACAGAGAAGCCAGTCTGTATGCACATGACTAGAATGCTAGCTGCATCATCCCTGTAAATAATTATCTTAATAAAAAAAGAGTCTGTTAAGTTTTAGAAACACAGTACTTTGATGTTATTTCCCAGTGCACTGTACATTAAACAAAATGGTGGTGACAGGGAGTCCATACTCAGTCCACAGCAAAGAAGAGAATGTGACTAACGGACAAACAAAGCAGCACCCAGAAAAAAAGCAAATGAGCAGCAAGAAAGGTCTCAGACCTCTGGGAATGCTGGATTTTGTTTCCAAAACTAATGTTTGAAACACAGGAAGAGCTGATAAAACAGTTTGATAAGAATTGCAATCCCAGACAAATGAGACTAAAGCAGAAGAGGGAATAGATACATTACAGAGCCGAGAAATCTAAGTATATGTAACTTTGTGAGACATTCAAGATTTCCTAATTAGAAATCATTCATGGAACATGAGATTCCAAATTGCAGAAGAAACTGGTGGAAAGAAAACAGATCTAAACCTAGAGAAATGTCTCCAAATAGCAAGGGTCACTGAACTGTCTGGGTGAAGGATCATAAAAATAACAGCTGCTAGTGCAGAACAGGAGAAAATACACCAGTTGAGAATGTAAACACAGTGGACCAGTGTGCATACTCTGGAAAACAAGACAAAAAGCACAAAGTGCAAGGAGTATTGGAAACAGAACCAATTTATATCTCAACCTGCTAGAAAGCAAAAAGGCAGCTTTGCTACAGCTTAGCATGAAGCTGTAGATGGCTCAATCTAAACCAGGGGACAGAATCTATTAGGACCATAGGGAGTTGAGCTAGGGAGAGTTCATTTTTGTATTGGGTTGTTATAGACATTGGTCTTTATCCTGCAACTGTCAATGCATAGGCGGTGGTTACTGGGCCCATGTAAAGCAATACAGAGCAACAGGTCAGTAGTTTGACAACACACTAGCAAATGCAGGAATTCTTCTTTTTTTGTACATTTCCCAGAGCTATGCACGAGTATGTTTTAAAGTGTTAAATAACAGACAAACAGTGGCATCTCATGGTTTTGGCCAGCAGATACCCACTTGCCTGTTTACCTGCTGTTTGCCTTTTCTTATTGGCTCAGCCGGTCAGTGGGAGACCATGCACAGTAAAGGATTCAGCGAGCCATTGGCTGCCTCCTTCGTGGCAGTATATATAATATTCATTACAAATGCTTTAGATTGGGGGGGTAGGTCATCAAACCATGTGAAAATAAAATTGACAATGCATATTTTCACTTCAGACAAGTGTCTGTCTAACCTGCTCTTAAATATCTCCAGTGATGGAGATTCCACAATCTCCCTAGGCAATTTATTCCAGTGCTTAACCACCCTGACAGTTCGGAAGTTTTTCCTGATGTCCAACCTAAACTTTTCTTGCAGCAGTTTAAGCCCATTGCTTCTTGTTCTATCCTCAGAGGCCAAGGAGAAGAATTTTTTTCACTCCCCTATGTAAATACCCTTTTAGATACTTGAAAACTAAAATAATTTCCTCTGTCAGGCTGCATCTAGACTACAAGCTTCTTTTGGAAGAAGCTTTTTTCAGAAGATCTCTTCTGAAAAAAATTATTCCAAAAGAGAGCATCCACACTGAATGGATGCTCTCTCGCATGTAAGCTGTGATTGCTATGGATGGAATGGCCACCAGGGCACCTGTGCTTTTTCCTCTTCCCTCTTCTTCCAAAAGAACTCCCTCTTCCCCATCCACACACACCTTTTTGAAAAATAACTCCTTTGGAAAAAGGCTTCTTCCTTGTAGGATGAGGATTACCAATGCTGGAAAAAAAACCTCTGTTCTTTTGATTTTCTTGCAGAAAAATGCAATTGCAGTGTGGACGTTCCTCAAGTTTTGTTGGAAAAATGGCTGTTTTTCCAGCAAAACTCTGTAGTGTAGACATACCCCTACTCTTCTCTTTTCTAAACTAAAAAAGCCCAATTACTTCAGTCATCCCTCATAGGTTAAGTTTTCTAGATCTTAAATCATTTTTGTTGCTCTTCTCCGGACCTTCTCCAGTTTCTCCACATCTTTCTTGAAATGTGGTGCCCAGAACTGGACACAATATTTCAACTGAGGCCTAATCAGTGCAGAGTAGAATGGAAGAATGACTTCCCGTGTCTTACTCACAACACTCCTGTTAATGCATCTCAGAACCATGTTCGCTTTTTTTGCTACAGTGTCATACTGTTGACTCATATTTAACTTGTGGTCTACTATGACCCCAAAATCTCTTTCAGCAGTACTCCTTCCTAGACAATTGCTTCCCATTCTGTACGTGTGAAACGGATGGTTCCTTCCTAAGTGCAGAACTTTGCATTTGTCCTTATTAAAATATAACAAGTGGACAATGGATACTGACATTACACAGACAATGTGTTTTGTTCTAACTCTAACAGAATTTCCTTATCAAAATCTTTCCATTTGGAATTGTATTCTGGAAAAGATTTATGTGATGCAGATAATTTATTCTGAATTATTATTCTGGGATGGCAACCAACTTAAGTGAGTAAGAGAGAAATGATTATTTATAGTAACTGTGTTTCTAGTGTGATTATTGCTGAGTCTTTAAATGGCTGCAAGCCTAGATAGATGTTTGCAATTGTTATTTGGCACATTCAAGGTTAGAAATGTGGAAATAATATTTTCCTTTCCCCCAATAACCAGATGAGAGTTGTAGAGTAAATAAAGAAATGTACTCTAAATATACATAAATAAAACTGTAGATATTGAATATTGCTTGTAACAGATTTCCCAGTGCAATTTAAAAAAAAAAGCCTCCTAAAAATACCTTATCTATTAAATTTAAAACATTTTGACGGCCCAAGCAGAAACATGAAATACATATTGATCATCCATAACCTCCATTATGGAAATATATGTGTGTGTAGATAGACAGACAGACAGATATTGTAAAGTGGCCAATACAAAGATTGAGATGATAAACAGACCACTTTATTTTAAAACATGCTAAAATAATCAGATTGTCAAGTGTAATCTGCACTCATTTCTTTTCCGTGATTGAAAACAATTATATAAATTGTTGCTAGGTCTTACACACAAAATCCCCAAACGGGTTTTCAATATTCAGATGCATAATAACCAAAAACATAGATAGAGGTCACAGGTCTTGCGGCCTGATTGTGCAGGGGTTGCAGAACTCCTGGAGGTGGAGAATAGATACATCTCTCAACAACTTCAATAGGATTAGAGGAATACTCAACACTCTGCAGGGTGGCTCCGCATATTGCAAGATCAAGTCCATAATAATGATGACATATTGATCATATATTTAGGCACAAGTGAAATTTGAGAGCTACCATGTTATTTTTCCCCCCTCACACTTGCTTGAGCAGAACTTGCTATGACATGCTAGATTTGTCTTATGTTTCCTTTGGAACGATGGAAAAACTCCAGGTCTCCTCCTGCTTCCTATGAATTCTATGGTAAAAACCAAGAAGGAGCAGGAGTAGCCTATCATTTAAATGTGTAACGTAAGTGAATGCATTCACTTCTTTCCAGTTGTGGTCACATTTCTAGTGGGACTGGGGAGTTGTAGAGTTTTGTCCTTTAAGGCTTGGCCCTCACACTTTGAAAGAGAGCGAGGATTTTTAGCTTGGACTTCCATGGCAGCTGAGGTTTCAGGATCCTGATAAGAATAGGCTAATGGGTCAAACCTGAGGCTGAGAGGAGATCAAAGTCAAGTTCCAGACTGGGGACGGTATTGAGGATCAAAGTCTGGGTCCGGTGTTGAAGTCCAAACCAGGCTAAGATCAAAACCGGAAATCAAGAGCACGAATGGTCATGGCAGCTACAGGAGACCCATCCTGTTTTCTGGACATCTTCTGGATCTCCCTGGGTTATATAGGGCAGGGATCCAGTCAGGACCCATGAAGCTGCTGCCTGGCAGACCCTTTGAAGCAGGACTTCCCATGGGCTGTTCAGAGGAAGTCATAGGTGGGAGAGCAAAAGTCGTTTATAGCTGCCCCATGATTGTAACATGGAGGTATTCACTGCCTCACAGCTCTTCAGTCCTGGATACAAGACATACTGGGCCTTAGATTAGGGCACTCAACAGTACCTCCCAAAACCAGATCAAAAATTTTAAGTGTGTGTGTGTGTGTGTGTGTGTGTGTGTGTGTGTGTGTGTGTGTGTGTGTGTGTGTGAGAACAAACTTTGCATCTGATCCCATTGATTTCCATTGAATTCACGAGAAGCTGAATCAGGCTCTAGATCCGTGGTCCCCAACATGGTGCCCACGGGCGCCATGGCGCCCGCGGGGGCATTTGCATGCGCCCGCCAGGTGCTCGGGGCTGGCCTGGCCCCGGGCACATGGCGCACGGTGAGCGCCGGCCCCGGGCGCGTGGCGCTTGGCGGGGGGAGCGCCGGCCCCGGGCGCATGGCACTTGGCAGGGGGAGCGCCGGCCCCGGGCGCGCAGCCCTTGGAGGGGGCACTGGCCCCAGGCACGTGGCTATGGGGGGCCCCCGCCCCCGGGCATGCGGCTATGGGGGGGCCCCGCCCCCGGGCACACAAGTGTCCCCGCCCCCTGGCGCCCGGCGGGCGAACGGCCACGCCCCCTGGCGCCCGACAACCTCAAAAGGTTGGGGACCACTGCTCTAGATCCACAATTTATACTTTGCAAGCAATATTTTCCTCTCAACAAAAGTAGTGTTTTCCCCAAGTTGGGTGGCTTTAAAAATGGATTCGGCAGTGAATAAAATAGCACATGATGTTATTGCATTGTTCCAGTTTTCCTGGTGCTTCTATTGGTTGTATTTTGATCATTTTCATTTTAAGTAAAAACAGACTAATGTGTTTCCCTTCAATGATTCTAAATAACTTCAAAGATATTTTGATCCTCTATCTAATCTTTTAATCATCTGAATTCCTTACTTAGATCTATAAGCAAGTAATAGCTGCATTTAATTTAGGAATGTTTATGCAAATGATATTAACTCATTTATCAACAAGTTTCTATTTTTTCTTCCTCAGTGCTAGAGGCAGCATTAAATTGGACTTTATACACATTTTTCTTCCTACTGTTTGAGTTCTATGAATAATAACCAGAGTGACAATTCTTGTTGGGAAGCAGCATAAATTAACAGAATTCAGAAACCTTCCTCTGTTAAACTCAGTATGAATTTATGCCCCTCAAAAATGATCTTTGATGCAACATGTCTATTATGAATATTACTGGTAGCTCTTGGGACTAATCAGAAGTACAATATACATATACAAATACATGCACATTTTTATTTCTTTTATGAAAATAGGATATGCTTCTCCTTTGAGCAGTGGGTGCTCAGACTGGAAACTTTTACCATGTCTGTGTGGTTAAGTGTATCCATATTTTTATTTTCTAGTTCATAATCCTGCTTTTTCTGCCCTTTCTGGTAGCTAATAAAATGCCATGCTCATAATTTTGCTGGATTTTCTCTTCGCACCTGAATGATCCTATATCTGTTTTCCTGATAAAGAAAACGTCAGAAAAAGAGCATACTTACAGATCTCCTACCCAGTGACCCTGAATGGAAATGGATGCAATAGATTGGGTAAGTAACATTTCACAATAGTTGCTGGTTTTATAAAGTTCAAAGGAATGCCACTTTAACTTTTCATACCTTTTTCACAATATTGCACAGACCAAATGGAAACATATTTCAGATTCCTAGCCATCTGAATATTATGAGAAATACATCCAGACTGGTGAAATACAAAGGCAATGTTTACAAACTGAATTCTTGTAATCAGTTTTCAGTATTAACAGTGACTTCTCCATAATTATATGCATGTACAATTATTTTTAACAATTGTGTGGGTTCCGTGTTTGGGTAAAATGAGGGCCTGCTTGAGAGAGATTCTACTGCTTGAAAGCTTCCCTCTCATCACAGCTCTGACAAAAAACACCCTTCCAGACTTAACCTGTTAACAAGCCCGATTCTCTAGTCCAGCTGCTCTCTTGAACAGAACAGAGACTGCAAATGGCGTGGCCATTTTGTGAAGTGAACAAATGTTCACCGAGACTAGAATGAGATCAGCTTCTAACCTAAGACAAATTCAAACCTTCCTCACAAAGATGCTGCTGCAGTAACCTAGAGACTATCCTCTCCTACTATTTTAGGCAATTAATATGCTGCTGCAATTAATTGCAAACAGAGACATTAGAGTCAAACCTCTGAATGACATAAGTCTTCTTATCTTGTAGCTCAAAAGCCCTGCCTAATAGAAGGGAAACAAAGAATCATTCTGTGAAACCAAATCAGGACTGTTTGAAACAAAATTTGATATGCTCCTTTTCACATCCAGTGTACATTCTACACATTGCACATTGCAGATGGGTAGCAGGCTCTCAGATGCTGTAATAGGGCATATACATTAAATATGCTAAAGCCTCTATAGGTTCCATGTGCTCTTGTTAAACTGTCTGCTGTCAGTCACACGTCTCTCCTTTCATACACCAGTGTGAGCACTAGAAATATGTATATTAATAGCCACAATGTGTATGTTTTCCACATTGCTGAAAGTTTTCAACTACATGTTCTCGAGCCTTAAATGTGCCCCTCAGCTTGGGCAAGCCACAAAGCAGGATGACTCACCTTGACTTGTGACAGCATGAGCCAGGCTGCTCCATTTAGAACAGCATAGTCTCAATCACATGGAAGGAGCCTGGAACAATTTTGAGAGCTGCAGACACCTGATTACTTCTGCTAGGGAGAGGATTAGTATTGGCAATACATCCTTAAGCACTGCGTCAGCTTCATATTTTTCAGTGCTTTTACCTCATCCAGCCGGGGTGAGAAGATAAAGGTATTGGAATCAGAACTGAACCCGGCATGCTGCAAAAACTTTAAAAATATTATTATTAATTTTAACCAAGAATATTTCAGAAAACTTCTCTCCAGCGGAAACCCAACGGTGGCCAAGATATACAACGGATCACTGTGTCCTTTTAATTAATGTATGTACTAAAATGCTTTGATGCTTGACCCAGGCGGACTGCAGATGCAATGCTGAGTAAATATAGTGGAACAAAGGTAGCAGACCAGCTCTACTGTTCTGACAGTCTAATAGTTACTAAAATTTCTTCCTTTTGTGGGAAAAAGAGCGAGAGAGAGGAAACTGGTACAAAAATAATCTTCGTGACAGATAATATAAGGTGGAGGAGTGGTGGATGTTGAGCCTTTCTTCCCAGATGGAAAACAATAGATAGCTGATTTGAAATGGTGGGCTTCCTTAGAAACTCTCCGCTGATTTTTGAGCTCTTCAGAAACTGATCTGGCTGAGGAAAATTGGTTCCAAACTTGTGACAATGGACACTTTCATAAATAAGAGCAAAGAATAGACCAATACTAAAGGGTGGCATAGAGGATATGTATAAACCTGCAAATTGTCCAGAATCTTGTTTAGAAACTTTGTTTATTAAGCAGGAGCAATAGGGTTCTTTAGGTTGAAAAGGGACATTAGTGTGTACTTTTTGCAACAGATTCTACTGTATGTGGAACTGGTTCAGGGAGCTGCTCAATAAACTATAGTGGCACAGGCATATATACGTGTTTGCAGATAAACATATAGTAGGCACACTCATAACAATGGTTTTCCTGGCCTCTGTTTGTCAAAGGCTGGAAATGAATGACAGGAGAGGGATCACTTGATGAATCCCTGTTCTGTTCACTCTTCTAGGGCACCTGGCATTGCCCACTGTTGGCAGACAGGACACTGGAATAGATAGACCTTTGGTCTGATCCAGTATGGCTGTTCTTGTGTTCTTATCACTTTTTGGCAATGTTTCAGAGAGCCCATAAAAAGCTGGGCCTGCATGCTGAAATTAAATATAATCAAGATGTCTAAAGGCACTCAAATCCCTACGCACTTCAAGTCCTTGTTTAGCACAATCAGATCTTTAGTTCAGCTGTCTTCAAACTTCGAGATGGGCCAGACCCTAAACCCAGAATCTAAATCCATCCCAGAATTTGTGTGTATCTTCAGAATTTAAACCCAAATCTGGATCCAAATGTTATGGGTTATATATATATATCTGCTGTATAACAGCTAAATCAGACCCTCACAAACTGGGTCTAAACACAGTGAACTTAATTAAAGTGCAAAATCTGGATTCCAGCTTCATGGTCAAGGCCCAACTCTACCAAAAGCACTGAGCACATTGACATGATTTTATATATTGACTTATACAAACAGAATTATTGAGTACTGGCATTTAAAACTAAACTTTGTAAGTTCATATCTGTTATCGAACAAGGAGGTCTCAACTGCCCATAGAGATCTTGATAATTTATAGACTGGAAGGCTTGAGAAGAAAATCTCATAACTTCACGACAATATAGAGCAGCAGTGGGCAAATACCAGCCCACAGGCCAGATCCGATTCACCAGGATTATCCCCGGCAGGCTGTTGCCTCTGTATTTACCTGCACTTCTGCAGGTATGAGCAATTGCAGCTCCTGCTGGCCACGGATCACCATTCCTGAGCAACGGGAGCTGTATGTGTCCCGGTTCACTCTACTTCCCACAGCTCCCATTGCTGGGAAAGGTGATCTGCAGCCAATGGGAGCTGCAAGCAACTGTACCTGCAGAGGCACAGGTAAATATAGCAGCAGCAGTTAACCTGGTGAACCACTTCTGGCTTATTGCCCACCTGCTCTAGCTATATACATGAGAATAAAAGCAAAAGCTTTCTTTACTTTTATTTGTGTCTCTCCTCTCTTTTTCAAATAAGTCGCCCATTATTTTACTGTAACATTAATTAGAGGTGGTTTTGATTGATTTAGATTTTGACAGCTATTGCTCATACAACCCAGGGGAAAAAATATCCTTTACCTTCAAGGCAGGAAGAGAAACCATGAAACATGGGTTGGCTTGCAATCACCAAGGTCAGCCAAAAGGGAAGGCTGCCTGTTCTAGCATCTGTCTTAACTAAGAGGCAGGGATCCAAGCTAACAGAAAAAGTGACCTCTGACTAGGAGGTATATGGCATGGAGACCCATAGTTAATATGAGACAGTTGATTAAAAAAAAAAAGAAGAAGCACAGAAAGAGTCACTTTCCTCTAAGATCGAATAAGGAACTTTATTAGAGAATGAAAACTGAATTCTCTCTGATATTGTTTGGTAGCATTTCTGCCACAAACCTTCCTCAAGCTGGTTTGTTGTACAGATTTAAAGAAACAAAGCAACACACAACTACAGAGATATGGATAAACACATGGAAGGGTCATTACCCACTTCCAGCTTCTCCAGCTGTATCCAGGGGTTTTGAGGAGATGTCTCTATCTTCTGAGGTACTCAAGTTTGTTTCTGTTTTCCTACATAGGTCTAGCATCAGGGAGATCAGCTGTTTAACTGGAATATGCAGGGAGCAGAGCACATTGTATCTGAGCATATATCTGGTCCCTGACAGGAGGCAGACATGGAAAGCAGGGGCTGGATATAGGAATCATAGGCCAGAGTTGTGAATGATAAACACCCATCTAGGAATGATAGTTGCAGAAGACTGGAAAAGGGCAAATATTGTGCCCATCTATAAAAAGGGGAATAAGAACAACCCAGGAAACTACAGACCGGTCAGTTTAACGTCTGTCCCAGGGAAGATAATGGAGCAGGTAATTAAGGAAATCATATGCAAACACTTGGAAGGTAATAAAGTGATAGGGAATAGCCAGCATGGGTTTGTGAAGAACAAGTCATGCCAAACTAATCTGATAGCTTTCTTTGATAGGATAACGAGACTTGTGGATAAGGGAGAAGCGGTGGATGTCATATACCTAGACTTTAGTAAGGCATTTGATACAGTCTCGCATGATATTCTTATTGATAAACTAGGCAAATATAACTTAGATAGGGCCACAATAAGGTGGGTGCATAATTGGCTGGATAACCGTAGTCAGAGAGTTGTTGTTAACGGTTCTAAATGCTGCTGGAAAGGGATAACAAGTGGAGTTCCTCAAGGGTCTGTTTTGGGACCCGTACTGTTCAATATCTTCAACAATGATGTAGATATTGGGATAGAGAGTACGCTTATTAAGTTTGCAGATGATACCAAACTGGGTGGGGTTGCAACTTCTTTGGAGGATAGGGACATAATTCAAAATGACCTTAGCAAGTTAGAGAAATGGTCAGAGGTAAACAGGATGAGGTTTAATAAAGAGAAATGCAAAGTGCTCCACTTAGGAAGGAACAATCAGTTCCATACATACAAGATGGGAAGCGACTGTCTAGGAAGGAGCATGGCGGAAAGGGATCTAGAGGTCATAGTGGACCACAAGTTGAATATGAGTCAACAGTATGATGCTGTTGCAAAAAAAGCAAATATGATTCTAGGTTGTATCAACAGGTGTGTTGTAAGCAAAACTCGTGAAGTCATTCTGCCGCTCTACTCTGCACTAGTTAGGCCTCAGCTGGAGTACTGTGTCCAGTTCTGGGCGCCACATTTCAAGAAAGATGTGGAGAAATTGGAAAGGGTACAGAGAAGAGCGACAAGAATGATTAAAGGTTTAGAGAACATGACCTATGAAGCCAGGCTTCATGAACTGGGCTTGTTTAGTTTGGAAAAAAGAAGATTAAGGGGGGACATGATAGCGGTTTTCAAATATCTAAAAGGGTGTCACAAGGAGGAAGGAGAAAATTTGTTCCTCTTGGCTTCTGAGGACAGGACAAGGAGTAATGGGCTTAAAGTGCAGCAGGGGAGGTTTAGATTGGACATTAGGAAAAAATTCCTAACTGTCAGGGTGGTCAAACATTGGAATAAATTGCCAAGGGAGGTGGTGGAATCTCCCTCTCTGGAGATATTTAAGAACAGGTTAGATAGACATCTGTCAGGGATGGTGTAGACGGAGCTTGGTCCTACCTTGAGGGCGGGGGGCTGGACTCGATGACCTCTCGAGGTCCCTTCCAGTCCTATTATTCTATGATTCTATGATTAGTTCTATACAGCTTGTAGCTTTATGCTGATCCATCTCTCTCTTAGGATGTGTCTAGACTACATGCCTCTGTCGTCAGAGGCATGTAGATTAGATACATAGGCAAAGTCAAATGAAGCCGCGATTTAAATGATCGCGGCTTCATTTAAATTTACATGGCTGCCGCGCTGAGCCAACAAACAGCTGATCAGCTGTTTGTCCGCTCAGCGCGCTAGTCTGGACGCTCCCCTGCCGACATCAAAGCCCTTTGTCGGCAGCCCCGTTATTCCTCGTGGGATGAGGTTTACCGGGGCTGCCGACAAAGGGCTTTGATGTCGGCAGGGGAGCGTCCAGACTAGTGCGCTGAGCGGACAAACAGCTGATCAGCTGTTTGTCGGCTCAGCGCGGCAGCCATGTAAATTTAAATGAAGCCGCGATCATTTAAATCGCGGCTTCATTTGACTTTGCCAAAACAACAAATCTACATGGCTCCGTCGACGGAGCCATGTAGGTTAGACGTACCCTTAGGGTGTGTATAGACTACAAGTTTTTGTTGACAAAACTATACCTGCGTCTACACTACCACCACGTTCTGTCGAGAGTAAGTCAACAGAACGTGGCACTTTTGTCGATGGCAGTAAACCTCATTCTCTGAGGAATAACGCCTTTTGTCGACAGAGTTCTGTCAACAAAACGTGCTATTGCATCTACACTGTGCTTTTTCAAAAGAGAGCGTCTACACTGTCAAAAAAGTGGCTTGCTTTGTCAACAGAACTGGTTGTAGTCTAGATGCTCTTTTTCCACAGAGGCTGTGTTGACAGTATATGTCGACAAAGCCTCTGTCGAGAAAAGCCTGTAGTTTAGATGTACCCTTAGAGATGTTCATGCCCGTCGCAGTTAATCTTCTTTAAAAAAAGATTTCCAAGTCCACCATGACCTAATAAATGAAGAAGATCAAGTGGATAATACACAGGGCAAAAACAAACAGTGACAGAAGCTGTAGATGAATGTTTCCTAAAAGACTACCTTTTCCTGATAGAGAAGGTTATAGCTAGCTCTTACATCTCCTTTCTATTGCATATAGTCCCATTTCATTTCTATTTAAATGCTTACCTATGATCAATTTGTTCCTTATGTAATACACCTATGTGCAATCAGAATCTTGGCTGTTCCCCACAATACCTTAATTATTTATGCACATGTGGGTTTACACTTTATTTTATAAATATGGAGTGCTCTATAGTGTCTTGCATTTGTCATGATAACTTACATAGATGGCAGTATAGCAGAGGTGGGCAATGAGTGGCCCATGGTCTGGATGCGATTTGCCAGGGTTAGCCATTGGCAAGCCACCTGACGATTTATTTACCTGCATTTCCACAGGTACAGGCACTCACAGTGCCCATTAGCTGTGGTTTGCCATTTCTGGCCAATGGGAGCTGCAGGAAGTAGGCCACGCTACTGCTTCCCTAAGCCCGCAGTGGCCAAGAATGGTGAACTGCAGCAGACGGGAGCAGCATGGGGCCATCCCTGCAAACACCCAGGTAAATAAAGAATCTGGCAGACCACTAGGGGCTAACCCTGGGGAACAGCATTCAACCCACAGGCCGCTTAATGCTCACCCCTACATCAAAATCATGTCATCAGGGACATTCAATATTCATCAGAGTGACAACCAACATGATGAGCAGTGTCCATGTGCTGCAGAGCTAACCAATGCAGGCCCATTGACGTGAGCAGTGGCAGCCAGAGTTCCAGGCCCTTTAAATCACTGCCGGAGCACCATGAGACACACTCTGGAAAGCTCGGAGGGCTGGGGAGTGGTGCAGTACACTCCAGGTGTTGCTGAGTGCTGAGGGAGGGGATGACATGGCCCCAGCTCCACCCCTTCCTCCTGAAGCACCGCCCCTTCTGGAAGCGCGCAGCTACCTTCCCCTTACTTTGCCCAGGAGCCCAACAAGTCTGCCAGCTCCCCTGGACCAATGAGAACAGAAGAAAAAAGAAGAGGGAAGGTGGAGATCTAATACATAGGCCATACAAATTCACTAATTCTCAGATGCCATTGATGCATTTTAACCTCCACAGCCTGATATCTAAAGTATATCTACACGCTTTGCAGCACAACTTGAGACAGTCAATTGAGCAAAATAACATGTGTGTAAAAACATTTCTTGCTCACCTCCTTCAGCAATGAACTCGTGGCCTGAGCCGGAGCTTCATTAGTACAATTTCATAGCTCCATTTGCTAACGCTGGCAATTAATTCACCAGATTTCTTATAAAAGAGTTGCTTAGTGGCCCACGTTTTGATCTCACATTGCTCCAGCTCTAAAAGAACAAAGGCATAAACAGCTTGGGTGATCATATAGCTATTGATTAGAAACCCAGATGGATTTAAAAGAAACACAATAACAGGACACGTCCAACTGAGCATATGGAGCTGAACTAAATCAAGGATGCAGCCTCATTAGAGAATCTTGGCCATCTTTACTGTTCACAGAAACTCTGTGTTTTCAAACCTCCTCAGTGGAAAGATCTGCCAGGAAACACATGATGAGTCCTGTGCCATTTAATTTCAGTGTGCACTTTGACCTTCCACCACCACAGCCTGCTTGTGAAACTATATAATAAACCTCAAGCATGAACATATAATGACTGTGATATAGCAAGAAACAGCACAGAACACTAGTAGCATTAAATGCCTTTAGCATAAGCCATTATTAAATGGTTACATGCTCCCCTTCTGTTACTCATGCAAAAAGCTATTCTGAACATTTGGTTTATTAGCATCTTGGGTGCTCACATCCTATTGGCACTGTATATACAGCCCCCCTCGTCCCCCCCAAAAAACCCAGATGGGCTAAAGTTGAAAAATGTGGCTATGATTTTGATAGAAATGTAGCTGTGTTAGTCTGGGGTAGTTGAAGCAAAATGCAGGACAATGTAGCACTTTAAAGACTAACAAGATGGTTTATTAGATGATGAGCTTTCGTGGGCCAGACCCACTTCCTCAGATCAAATAGTGGAAGAAAGTAGTCACAACCATATATACCAAAGGATACAATTAAAAAAAAAAGAACAAATATGAAAAGGACAAATCACATTGCAGAACAGAAGGGGGATGCGGGGGGGTGGGAAGGGGGAGGAAGGAAGGTAAGTGTCTGTGAATTCCTGATATTAAAGGTAGGGAGAGTGGGATGTTTGTGAGTTAATGGTATTACAGGTGATAATTGGGGAAACTGTCTTGGTAACTGTCACCCATTACCAAGACAGTTTCCCCAATTATCACCTGTAATACCATTAACTCACAAACATCCCACTCTCCCTACCTTTAATATCAGCAATTCACAGACACTTACCTTCCTTCCTCCCCCTTCCCACCCCCCCGCATCCCCCTTCTGTTCTGCAATGTGATTTGTCCTTTTCATATTTGTTCTTTTTTTTTTTAATTGTATCCTTTGGTATATATGGTTGTGACTACTTTCTTCCACTATTTGATCTGAGGAAGTGGGTCTGGCCCACGAAAGCTCATCATCTAATAAACCATCTTGTTAGTCTTTAAAGTGCTACATTGCCCTGCATTTTGCTATGATTTTGGAAACTCCTAAAATTTGAAGGAGTTCCAAGTTTGGGTTCAGATCTAAATCAGGAAATCTCTCTTTCTCCTCTGGGGTTCTCCCCCCCCCCCTCCCCCAATAATCAGCAAGGGAGAGAACATTCAGATGCCAAACTCATTTTAGTAATAAAAATTTCAAAATCTGGCCGAGGGATTACAAGGGAGAGCAACAGATTAAAATTAGGGATGTGGTAGTGTACATGTGTAAATGATTAACCAATAAGCCTGGGCTCATCGGTTAACAGTCACGGTTACACGCAAGACACCCCTCCCTGCTGCTGCCTACAAAGGCAGCAGTGTGGAGGGAAGGAGCAGGCGGGAGCTGGTGCTCACAGGGAGCCAGATTAAAAGCCACCTCCTTTCCCCCTCTTTGCCCCCCCCCACCCCAGTACACTTGTAACCACCGAAAATTTCAGCGGTTACACGTTTATTTTTTTAAAAGCCACATTTTAACATCCCTATTTAAAATGGGAAAATATTAATTAGACCTGCCACTACAGCCTTAATTGACAGAACAAATACTGTTGTACAATATCATAACACTGGCTCATACTATGGCATCTGAAAATCAATGGGACTATGTGCTCAGTAAAATATTACTCACTGTTAGGGTATGTCTACACTTGCACCCTAGTTCGGATTAGGGCTGCAAATGCAGGCATTTAAAATTGCTAATGAAGCAGGGATTTAAATATCAATACTCAATGAGGAGTAACGTTAGTTCAAACCAAGGGGTTTGGTTCGAACTAACATGTCCCGGTGCGCACTTCCTGGTTCTAATCAGCTGTGATTCAAACTAGCGCACCAGCGGGATCTTGCTAATGAAGAGTGGGATATTTAAATCCCCGCTTCATTCAAATGCCTGCATTTGCATCCCTAGTCCGAACTAGGGTGCAAGTGTAGACATACCCACAGTGAGAACTGCAGAATCGTGTTTAGTCTAAGACTGTGCAATACTTGGGCACAATGCAAACTGTTCAGCTTTCCTCCGTTAGCTAGACTGTGGCAATTAACATCAAATACAATCATCAAGTCTTCAATTCCAGCATATCCAGTAAAAAGTATGGGCTAATGTTGGAGTGGGCAATACTTTCTGATGGGGGGGAAGCACTCCAAGATTTTGGTAAGTGATCAAGGGCTGCACTTTTCTAGGAGCAGTGTGGGGGTCTGAGAAGGTGTTTGTGTGAAGGAAGGGGTTGTGATCTTGGACAGGGATTGGGATGAAGGTTCCGGGAGGTGGTATGGGTACAGGAGAGGATTCAGGACTGGGGGCGGAGTGTAGGAGAAGGTGCAGAATCTGGGAGGGAGTTGTGACAAGGGGGAGGAGGGAAGAGATGGTGCAGAGGGTTTGTATGATGATTTAGGGCAGGAGGAGGTGGTGACCAGGGGCAGGGAGAGACTGGATTGCCAGAGGCAGGCTGTGTCTGGGAAGCACTTACCTAGGTGGCTCCCAGCCAGCAGCTCTGCAGGACCCTGAAGCAGGCTCCCTACCTGCTATAGCCCAAAGCTGCTCAAAATGGCTGGCTGATCCCCATGGCTCTCTGCGCTGGGCAGAGGGGGAGTTTTCACATGCTGCCCCTAAGAAAATCTCTCTGTTTAACCACCCTGACAGGAAGGTTTTCCTAATGTCCAACCTAAACAATTGCTTCTTGTCCTATCATCAGAGGCCAAGGAGAACAATTTTTCTCCCTCCTCCTTGGACACCCTTTTAGATTCTTGAAAACTGCCATCATGTCCCCTCTCAGTCTTCTCTTTTTAAACTAAACAAACCCAATTCTTTCAGTCTTCCCTCATAGCTCATGTTTTCTAGACCTTTAATCAGTTTTGTTGCTCTTCTCTGGACCCTCTCCAATTTCTCCACATCTTTCTTGAAATGTTATGCTCAGAACTGGACACAATACTCCAATTGAGGCCTAATCAGCACAGGTAGAGGAGAAGAATGACTTCTCGTGTCTTGCTCACAACACTCCTGTTAATCCCAAATCATGTTTGCATTTTTGCAGCAGTGTTGATTCGTGTTTAACTTGTTGTCCACTATGACCCCTAAATCCCTTTCAGGATATTTAGATGTGATAAAAAAATATCTTCTGTGATTGCGTATTGATTACTACTTTAAAATATATTAATACTCTTCAGAAAGTTAGATGAATTCATTTGAGAATTTTAGACCCAGAGGGGAAAGAAAACAATTATAAGTTGTTGTTTTTTAATGGCATTCTTTGCTCTAGCATAAGCATTGTGATTTGCTGTTGACTAGTACCATGATGCAGTGCCTATTTGAACTTTGGGGAGTTTTTGAGTGGAAGTGGATAGAAGTATTGTTAGACAAAACGTAAAGCACCATTCCTGTGGCATGGGGAAAATAATGATCCTGGTAGCGTCACAATTAGCTGTATAATGTCTACTTTCTGAATGGTGGCAGCAGCAACTGCTCTCATAGCATCTGATCAAGATAGGAAATTATTTTGTTTGTTTAGCTGTATTAAAATCAATGGAGCTGTGACTATTTACATCTGCAGATGATCTGCTGGTATTTTTCAGTTGATCTGCTTTTGTTTTGTGACTGGGCCGTGGATAATAAAACAAGCTCTCAGGAATGGATCTTTAAAGCACTAATGCTAAGCACTTTAATTCCCTACCCTGGCTGGTGAAACTGTTCACCTGCTTATAATACAAAGTAAGTTCCTTCAGGAAGGGACCATCTTTATTGTTACATATTTGTACAGTGCTGAGAACAATGAGATCCTGGTTTGTGATTGGGGTACTAAGTGCTGCAATAATAGATAGAAATAAATAATTAATTGATAATGTATTAAGACATGGTAAGGAAAGGATTGTTTTCACATTGAGCTTCCTTACTTTGATCACTTATTTATGTGCATAATTCTTCACGAAGTAACTCCACTGAAGTCACATAACACTGAAGCAGAGGAAAACTAAGGTAAGGAGGTAGCCTTGAAGACCAAATTCTGCTGAGTAACATTGAATTTGGTCTTGTAGCTTCCTGATTGGTTATATAACCAGTTTACAATGGGGAGGAGAGGACTAAGAAGATATTTTTCAGTGCTGCCAATTCTCTCACTGCTTTATCATGAGTGCCATGATATTGGTGATTTTTCCCCTACTCCTTCGAGTCATTTGATTTCTTGAGAAATTCGGCTCTTGTTAAGAAAAAAAAAATCTAGCCCTCATGGTTGCAAAGAAAAGCTTGAAAACATGAAGTGGGTGCCTCCCAAAGGCTCAGAAACCAGAAAGAAAATAAAGAGTCCATTGTTTATGGTTTTTTAAAATCTTGTGTATTCTAAGATAATCTTGTTTTCGAGACCCTGACTTTTGAAGACTGAGTATTGGTGCTACTATGCATCTGCTTAGAATTTTTTAATTTAAATGTTAAAAAACCAACAATCACATTTAGTTAAAAACAGAAGCTGCGTCTAGACTGGCATGATTTTGCACAAAAGCGCCCGCTTTTGCACAAAATCTTGCTGCCTGTCTACACTGGCCGTATTTGCGCAAGAACTCTGACTTTGTAATGTACAAAATCAGTGGTTCTTGCGCAAATACTCCGACGCTCCCGCTCAGGGATAAGCCCTCTTGTGCAAGAGGGCCAGTGGAGACAGCCACATTAATTTCTTGCGCAAGAAAGCACGATGGCTAAAATGGCCATCGGAGCTTTCTTGCGCAAGAAAGCGTCTACACTGGCATGGATGTTTTTGCACAAAAGCAAATCTTTTGCACAAAGGCACATGCCGGTATAGATGCTCTCTTGTGCAAATACTTTTAACGGAAAAACTTTTCCGTTAAAAGTATTTGCGCAAAATCATGCCAGTCTAGATGCAGCCAGAGTCTTTATGGAACAAGGATGAAAAACTATGGTGATGAGGCCCTTACAATAGCCTGAATAGAAGAGAATGCTCTTTCCAGAGCCTCATTCCAGCATTATCAACAGCTTGAAATCTACTGAAAATGTAAGAGAAAATAAAAGTGAATTAACATTGCAGAGAGAGAGGAGAGAAGAATTTTTCATTGTGGTTTCCTCTGAGATGCTGAAAACCTTTTCTCTTCCTTTCATCTTCTGCAAACATCCCGCTGACAGAGGATGGGGGCAGGAAGTCACTTCCCCAAAGACTCTTAATGCCACCAAAGGAAATTGCTGCAGAGAAACGTGAAATACAGACTCCCTAGCTGAGTTGTCTTCAGCTACCAACTTACAGAACAAGGGAACTACCATGAGATGTGTTGTGTGTCTCATCTAAAAGCACCTGTATATAAAGTGAGATTAGTGTTCTCTTTAATTAAAATTTCTTTTATTCAAATGTTTGTGTCAATAAGATAACCTTTCCTTATCTATCTGTAGTGTGTGTGTGCGCGCGCGCGCGCACATCTTTTTTTTCATGATTTCTGAAACCACAACATTTTGTGAAGTAAGGACTTGGTGTCTTTCCCAAGAGCCCATGCTAGCCACATTTTATGTCACATCCTTTAAATAAATTATAACCAGCACTGAGCTAATTCCAGTTTTGAACTTCTCAAGTTCCTTGGCCACTTAAGTGTTTCTCCACATTTTTTTTAGAATCTAATGTACTCCATAATTAATGAAAGTAATACAGCAATCCAGTCTGTGCTTCCCAGGAAGAAATTCAGTGATACACAATTACTTTGTGCACTGTGATGAGGAGGAGCCAATTTTTAATGTGACATGAAGGATGTAGAAGAATCTAGCAAGCTAGAGAAATAAATATGAATAGACACTGTTATCTGCAAGAGCTGGTGCTGTGACCACTTTTTGTAGGTTTGGCTTCTTTAATTATGATGAAATAAATGGAGGCTGAGAGTTTAAAGGCTTCATATGTACATCTTGATCTCCATCCAACTCCAGGTGGCTACGAAAACACAATGGAACAGTATAAAATCCAATATAATTCAAGAGAGTTAAGTACATAGCATATATGTAGAGCAGTTGGCCATTGCTTGGGTACTCAGCACATACATACAGATACATATAGCATGTTGTATGTGAATTAAAACCGGGGGTGGGAAATGAAAGAAAAGTTGTGTTTTCCTTTCCCAAATACAGTTGACTAGTATAGCCTAGGGCTGTGTCTACCCTGGGCCACTTATTCCGGAAAAGCAGCCGCTTTTCCGGAATAACTTGCCAGCTGTCTACACTGGCCGCTTGCTTTTCCGGAAAAGCAATGATGATCTACTGTAAAATTGTCAGTGTTTTTCCAGAAAAACTATGCTGCTCCCGTTCGGGCAAAAGTCCTTTACCGGAAAAACTGTTCCGGAAAAGGGCTAGTGTAGAAAGCACAGTAGTCTTTTCCGCAAAAAAGCCCCGATCGTGAAAAATGACGATCGGGGCTTTTTTCCAGAAAAGTGCGTCTACATTGGCCACAGACGCTTTTCCGGAAAAAGTGCTTTTCCGGAAAAGCATCCTGCCAATGTAGACACGTTTTTTCCGGAAATACTTATAACGGAAAGCTGTTCCATTTTAAGCATTTCTGGAAAAGGGTGCCAGTATAGACGTAGCCTAGCTCTTTCCAAACACTGAAGAGCCTCATATTAATGCAGAATGAATGACCACAGCATAAGTAGATAGAGGCTATAGGAAGCTATAAAGTAATGAATAAAGGGCACTAAAGACATCTTAAACTACAAGAGTTCCTTAAAAAAAATGCATGAGTGGTTGCTTCAAGAGGAAGGTTAGCTGTTTATTCGTTCTGTAATCATAGTACACAGAAAATACTACATATACAATGGGAAATGTTAAAGAGTGTTAATTTGTTAACATTCACGATGCTAATTATTTAATCAGCAGTAATATTCAAAGAAATTACAGAGGAAAAGGCCCAGTCTTATCTCTTCCACAGCCCTACCATTGTAGCATTGTTACCTACCTAGTGTTATGCCAGTCCAATTTAAAATTTATAAAACAGGATTTCCTGTAAGTGACTCAATGCTCAGAGATATTCTATACAGCACTGAAATTCCTTCATGGACCCCAAGTGATTTGATCTACACTGAATGAAACAATTAAGGGTCTTCTCTTGACCACACAAAAACTGTATCAGTACCATCACAGTATCAACAAAAATCCTCGACACGATACAGCTATTATACTGGCAGGGATGATATATAGCAGCACATTAGGGCTATGTCTACACTGCCTCTTTTTTGCGGAAGAGGCAATGCAAATGAAGTGCTCATTAGCAACTTCTTGTGCTTCATTTGTATATTCTCTTCTGATGCTTTTTGCAGAAAAGGTTTTTGTACACACAAAAAGCAGGTGTAGATGGGTACATTTTGTGCAAAAAAAAACCCTTTTGTGCAAGAACCCTTATTCCTCAAAAAATGAGATTTACAGGTTCTTGTGCAAAAAATTAAAAAATAAAAAACAAATAAATTAATTAATTAACAGATTTACCACCAAAAGGCCTATGTAGAATGCATTTCCTTGTGCTCCTCGTTAGCCTGCAGTTTGCTAGATGCCTCTTGCTATTGTTGTAAGATGACAGAGTTTCAAACAGACTTGCTGCTCATGATATATGTGTTTTTAAACACAATATACTTGGGCTGTGTCTACACTGGCATGAATTTCCAGAACTGCTTAAAACGGAATACTATTCCGTTTTCAGTTTTTCCGGAAAAGGAGCGTCTACATTGGCAGGCTGCTTTTCCGTAAAAGCCCTTTTTCCGGAAAAGTGGCTGTAGCCAATGTAGACGCGCTTTTCTGGAAAAGAGCCCCGATCGCCATTTTCGTGATCGGGGCTTTTTTCCGGAAAAGATTACTGGGCTGTCTACACTGGCCCTTTTCCGGAACAGTGTTCCGGAATAAGGACTTATGCCCGAGCAGGAGCAGAATAGTTTTTCCGGAATAGCAGCTGATTTTGTACAGTAGAGCGTCGTTGCTTTTCCGGAAATTCAAGGGCCAGTGTAGACAGCTCGCAGCTTATTCCGGAAAAGCGGCTGATTTTCGGAATAAGTGGCCCAGTGTAGACACAGCCTTGGTGTTGTGCCAGGCACACCAAAAGAGTAACGTTGAATACCCTCCACACACACACCTCCAGTGATTGTCTGACTTAATATGGACTAAAGAAAAGGTGGGAAAACCTAATCCAAAGAAGATCTTGTTACTAATGGAAATTTCCTGACTTGTAGTTATGAGCCGCTGCTATGTTTTCCCCTCCTCCTTCACTGGCACTCAGATGATCCTATTCAAGTGCATCATTATTTTTTCATCATCATCAATTCCTCTGGATAGTTTGTGTCATATCTCATTAACATAGACCTTATCATATGGCACTTTTCATTATTTGATGACTTGTGGTCATAATGATAAACCATTTTAACATCTACAGCTGATTATGCATACAGTGTATCATGTATACGTTTATTATGTGTAAATATAATTAGCAGCCAGTTCAACATCCCACTTATTCAGCACCTTCTTAACCCTGGTTTCAGTCGGACTTTCACACACAGTCCTTAAGAGAGAACACAGTTTATATACAGATCAGATGATGATTGATTCAGCTAATTCTGCAATATTTTTCTTTCGGTACACTCTAGATTTGGAACTTCTTGCAGTTGTGTGTGTGTCAGTATTAGTCCAGTGGAAATTCCTCCACCAGGATCCAATTTAAGACTCTTGTGATAAAAAAAATTCTTTGTAAATAGCCCTGTGCTGGCATAAATCAACGCTCTCCTTAAGGACCCAGCAGAACATACTACACAAGGAAAATGGCTCAATAAAGTCTGGAGGTTTTGAAACATTAGCAGCTATCGGCAAGCATTGGCAGGATATGATTATCAACATATTTCATGTGGACTTACAGTTTTATGGATTGATCTTATAGAGGTAACGAAGGCCACCTTCAGGGAGGGAAGGCAGAGACAAATGAACTCATAGGCACCAACTTCCTCAGTTCTTGCTTGACCCCCCACTCTGCCCCCGGTCCAGTCCCCACTCCACCCCTTCTCTGCCTTTTTCCACCCCCTCTGTTTCTCCCTGCCCCTATTCCTTCCCCTCACTCCCAGCACTACCAGCATTGTTGAACACCATTGAACATGGTGGGCAGGAGGCGCTGAGAGGGAGGAGGAGATGTTGACCCACAGGGCCACTATTGAGTGCTAAGCACTCACATTTTATTTTTACTAGGGTGTTCCCTCCTCTGTACACTCCTGGAGTCAGCATCTCTGGGTAATCAAGAAAGCCCTGAAAGGATTAACAAACAATAATATCAGCATTTTTACAGGTAGGTTCACGTGTGTGTGTGTGATCTGCAATTGCTACTGAGACAAAAATTCAACCAGTTCTTAGATTGATTATGGCTTAGGAACCTCATTCAGAGGATAGTTCAGAGAGAGGTTGAGTCAGTATCTCAAAGTGAGAAATGAATAATTTCCCCCTCTCTATAGGTGGATTCTGCCTTGGCTACTCAGGCAACACTGCCATTTAAGTAAATGGAAGTTTTAGTGGAACAAGATCCTGCAGCAAATGGCCCCTATATAGTAACAGTGATAGTTCTTACATAGTGCCCTTCATCCATGGCTCAGTGCAAAGGAAGGTTCTTACATAGTGCCCTTCATCCATGGCTCAGTGCAAAGGAAGGTTCTTACATAGTGCCCTTCATCCATGGCTCAGTGCAAAGGAAGGTAAGTATCACATATGTGATATGAAAAGAAAACAGGGTGATTTTTGTCAAACAGTATTGTAGTATTCCCTGAAGAAATTAACCAATGTCTTATTTCTTTTCATATACAACCAATGTTCATTTTCTGTAGCTATGATTTCAGATCAGCTGTCTTTTGATAGAAAATAGTAACTGTGCTGCTTCCAAATTAATTTTTTTCTTACTCCAGCTTGCAAAATTGTCAAGAACTTTTACTAGACCAAGCTCAAAAACTGTTTGTGAGACCTTTGCAATGTGGATTAACTGTATATGTTTCCACCTTCTAAAACAAAACAAAAAAAATCCCTCTATTCACATGGACAAGTGGGTTAATAGAAGATTGTAAAGCTTGTGTAATCAAGGCTCATAATCCTAGCTTTCCTCATGAGTGAAATAAATACCCTAAAGAAATCTAATTTACTAAGATAGATATGCAACATCTTTAGAGATTTACTAAAAGCACAAGAGGAATTACATGTATTAGTCGTGAACCCATATGCTAGATCAGGGTGGGCAATAAAATGGAGGCAGTTCACCAGGGATAACCCCTGGCAGGCCACGGCCTTCTTTATTTATCTGCTCCTACACAGGTATGGATGCTTGCAGTTCTCCTGGGCCATGGATCACCATTCCCAACCAATGGGACCTGCAGGAAGCAGCACAGACTGGGAAGCTACTTCCCGCAACTCCCATTGGCCATGAGCAATGATCTGCAGCCAATGGGAGCTCAAACACCAGTACCTGCGGAGGCATGGGTAAATACAGTGGCAGCCTGCCAGGGGCTAACTCTGGCCCACTGCATCTGGTGCACAAGCCAATATTTGCCTACTGCTGTGCTAGATCTACAGTTTTGCCTCTGCTAAAAATTCAAGAGAAACCTAGTTAGTTTGCTGAATTTTTTTAATTTCCCCATTTTGCTGCCAACTACAGTCATGATGTGTGAAACAAGATCTCTAGAACGTAGTCAAAATTGATATAACCAGATTCGAGTGACACCAAACAAAAATTAGTGACTTCTGATCACACATGATTTTTCAGTCAAAATAGAACTGATATGTAACCCATATCCATCATGATCGTTATTTAAAGCTATGTCAGCTGCTAAAATTAAACAGAAGCATTTACACCAGAATGGGGTAAACAGTTAAGGTAATTAAATCATTGGCACTATATATTAAGAGGTCCTTAAAAATATATTACTTGTAGACCAGCCTGCTATCTCAAACATCATCCTTCCAAAGTTCTTCCCAGCAAGGAAATATATTGCTGCCAGATTTGCAAAGCAGAAATTAAACCACCTAAGGATGTCATAAAAATGTAAGATTGTCTGAATGCACCTCTGCTGATATCCTGTTTGTCCCAGAATAGGTATGAACATACTATCACAGAAGAGGCAAGTATGCAATTTTGCTCTTTCAGCAACCTCACCATAACACAGAGACTCACTACCCGATGATGTCATTGCATTCTGACAAAAGGCACTGATGTATTATTAATGTTAAGGGAAATTTTTAATCCCTGGGCTAGGTTGAAATATACCTTCATGCATTAAAGGCTTACTTTCCCTCATTTGAACTATTTTAAAATTCATGTCATCAGTAAACAACACAAACAAAGCTGTATCTGAAGCATCTGCAGTGAGAATGAGATTTACCTGCCATACTAGGAAGCATCAAATATTTAACAAGCAGCCTGATATGAAAAATACCTTTAGGCTTCAGAGTTCCAGAATTTCAAAATGCCTCCATTTAGATGCAAATTTTGACTTTGCCTCTTGAATTTGCACAAATGAAAACAGATGCATGTGTTCCTATTAGGGATGTGAAAGGTTGACTGGTATGCCTAACCCTTTATGGGTCAGGCTTACCAGATACAGTTACCCATTAGTTGCTGGAACAGCTGCCCACCTACTACGAGCAGAGAGTAGCTGGAGCAGCCCCTGCTCACTGCGGAGGGCTCCTCACCCACCCTCATTTTATCGGTTAACCGGTTAAACATGAAATGTAACTGGTTAACTAATGAAAAGGGATTTTACACCCCTAGTTATGGTGGAAATAACTGTATAATGTCACCATGAAAAGAACCCCTACACCTTGGACCATGTATCCATGCAACAGCTTCCAGGGTGGTAATAGAAGCAGTCTCCTGCCTTTTGAAGGAGACAAGAAACCAAGGTCCTGACCACATACATCCTGACTCAACTCCCTCTCAACTCAGTGCAAGTCTTTCCATGGTCTTCCATGAAATTTGAAGCAAACCCACATTCAAAGATCCAACAGCACTTTTCCTAAGAACTGGGGCTTAGATTCCAGCAGCACCATGTTGAAACGGCACCTGGAGTTTCTGCCTACCTCATTTCCACTGTCCTTTATGAGCAAAGGGCTGTGGTCCCAAGAGGTGAAAGCACTGTCTTTCAGAGCATGATATTAATCTTATGCTTTTGATGCAGCCAAGGGAGCCGACAGCTGCTGCGGGCCCTTGGGAAAAGTGTGTGGGGGGGGGGGGGTAGCACCCCACTCCTAGAAGGGGCAGAGCCACGAGTGGAAGGGGCGGCCAGCAGCTGACCACCCCAAGCTCCAGGCAGCCAGTAGCACTGCCCAGAGCATACAGCGCTACACTCTGGTGGTGATTTAAAGGGCTCTGGGCTCCAGCCAGTTCTGCTGCTGCAGTAGCAGCTGGGAGCCCCAGTCCCCTTTGAATTGCCAGGTGCCCAAAGGCAACTGCCCCTTTGCCCTCCCCTGTCAGTGGGCCTGGACGCAGTCTAGGGTGTTTAATTGCTTTGGTATTTCTGGTAGGAGCTCAAATTTGTGAATGCTTTACTCATCAAGCTCCCTCTGAGGTCAGTAGATGGAGCAGCTGCAGAATTAGTCCCACAAACTGTAAAATGCATGCTGGCAGGCAGAGCCATCCTTAGGATTTATGGGGCCCTACACAGTACTATTAAACCGGTGCCCCTGTGCACATTGGCAGCCCAGAGGGTGGGAGAGATGTGATTTTTACAACGCACTAATGAAGTATTTTTAAAGCAAATTTTAAGCGAAGGTCCTGTCGACTCACACAGTAAATTCAAAACCTGACAGCATATACCTGGGGTTGGCAAATGCCTGCGAAATGGCTTCATTACCTCTTGAATGGCTCTCTCACAGGTTCATTGTTCTGCTAATAGCTCTGGCAGGCTGTGTCACTTTTAAGTTAACTAGATCCTCTCTGGAGGAAGCAGAGCCACAGAATAGAGCTAGGAAAAGGTGAGTGGACATTCAGACCCACTGGTGCTCCAAATTTTCGGGTGTCCTATGTGGCTGGGTATTGTGAATATGGGTAAGGATGGCCCTGCTGGCAGGACAATATAGCCCTCATGTGTGCCTGTAATAGTACATAATTATTTTTGTACTGAATCCTTACCTCTTCACCCCACAGCTGATACCTGGTTAGAATACAACTTAAAAGCACGGGGGGTGGTGGGAGAGGGGGTTATACCCTATGCAAACATTATTTTTGTCATCTCTGGAACTAAAAAAAAAAAAGAATCCCTCAATCAATTTAGCTATTTTAATAGACATACAACCACTGGAGCCATGCACGCCAAGCATCTGTGATTTAACATCACCATTCTGTCAAAGCCCTGAAAAAAAGAAAACAAACACATTTCTGCTAGAAAGAAGAGTTAACCTTTAACTATAGCAAAACAAATGCAATGCTGTACTATGATAATGCACCCTGTGGCAGTCAGTCAATAAACATCACCTTCCTACAACCATCCTTTTGGCCATTAGTATTGATGCTACTTTACCCACAAAAAGTTAACGAGAAGCTTTTCCATCTTCCCGTGGGAAAGGTTGCCCTTGTGACCCAGAGAAAACAAAAGGGTGACTTTGATAAGTGAGCACTTTGCTCACTGCAAGCAGGCCATCCTAATCAATGACCTGGTTATAAAAGAAGAATTCTCCTGACAGAACAGCAATAACAGAGTGGGGGTTGGAGAACCCACACACATTTGCACTTTGGATTAAAACAATTATTGCATCTGTTGTTTCTTGAAAAATAGAGTGAAGCTATGCAGCAAGCAAGCAAAAAATAATGAATTAATTTAGAAAGAAAGAAAGAAAGAAAGAAAGAAAGAAAGAAAGAAAGAAAGAAAGAAAGAAAGAAAGAAAGAAAGAAAGAAAGAAAGAAAGAAAGAAAGAAAGAAAGAAAGAAAGAAAGAAAGAAAGAAAGATTACAGCAAACTCTTGGCATTTGAGGAAGACAGACGTGTCACAAACTAGCTGCTGGATCATCTGGAAACTAGGGCTTCAGTCAAAGTAGTGAAGCATATGTCTTTAATGGGGGCAAGCTTAAAGTTAAGCCCCTAGCTAAGTGCTTTGCTGGATCAGGTCATGAATGTGAAGGCTTGCTGGAGCAGGGATGGACAATAATTTTTGAATAAGGGCCACTTCAAAAATTGTTGAAGTAGTTGTGGGCTACCCAAGAAGGGACGGGGCATTGGACGGAAGTGTGTTGCCTGGGAGCTGAGGATGAGAACCTTTTCAACCGCTTCTATTTAAAGGGCTCATCCATTCCCTAGGGCTGTTGCCTGACAGTCACGGGGAAAGCATGAGTCCTTTAAATAGAAGCAGTTGAAAGGGATCGTGCATCCTTGGCGCCAAGGAAATGGGCTAGTATAGGAGCTGCAAGACCTTTCAATTGCTTCTATTTCAAGGGCTTGTCCCTGCCGGCTGGCTGACAAGCAACACAGCTACTCAGCAGGTGGGAGCCCTTTAAATAGAGGCAGTTAAAAGGGCTCACAGCTTCCAGCGCTGCCAGCGCATTGCCAGGGGGCCAGGACCGCTTCTGTTTAAGGGCTGGCACCTTCCTCATACCCATTGGGCAATGCGTTACCTGGCAGCCGTGGGGAAGAACGAGCTCTTTAAATAGAAGCAGCTGAAAAGGCTCACATGTCCCAGATCCCAAGTAGGGTGGCCAGATTGCTTCGACAAAAATACCAGACACACTTGATCTCAGATGGGGGGGGAGGGGGGGGGGGGGGACCGGCGGGGGAGATCGGAGGAGGGGGAACCGGCCTGCAGGGAGCAGGGCTGGCCGGGGGGGAACTCGCTGGTGGGGAGAGGGGCTGGCCGGGAGAGGGTTGAGAGGAGCAGGGTTGGGCAGAGGGGAAGAGCGGGGGAACCAGCCAGTGGGAAGCGGGGCTGGCCCGGACGCATGCAGATCCCGGGGCGCTGCCCGTCCCATGCATGGTCCTGGCAGAGCACATGAGCGAGTCCGGCCCCGGGGATTCCATCCCTGCATGTCTACCAGCCAGGCAGGACACAGCTACGTACTGATACTCATGATAATAATAAAACTTATTTAATTAGAAAATACCGGACATTTATATGTCTGGTATTTTCTCAATTTGTTTCCCAGACAGAAAGCTCAAATACTGGACTGCCCAGTTCAAAACCGGACCCCTGGCAACCCTACTCCCAGGCAACAGCGCTAGCAGCAGGGCTGGGAGCCCCTTTAACTGCTTCTATTTAAAAGGTTCGCAGCTTTCCCCTGGCTGCCAGGCAACGTGCTAGGGGGTGGGGCCTGGAACTGCTGAGCAGCCCGGATCAAAACCCTTGGTGGGTCGCATCCAGCCCACTGAGAGTCTTTTGCCCACCCTTGTACTGGAGGCTCTTCAGGTTTCTTCTGCCACTTTCTCCATGTATTCATCCTCGGCCGGTTTTTGAGGGAGAAACAGACCACAATGCAGTGATTTATTGCCTAAGAATTCACTGATAGTTAAACTTTTATAACCCTTAATGCAGCAGGTCTCAAGCCTCCTTGCAATCATCAGCTATGAAAGTAATGACTAAGCTCGCAAATAATTTAGACAAGGAAATCAATCAATTCTGCCCCAGATCATCCAGATGATGTTAGAATTTTAGCGGTAGCCCCAGCATTGCTGTGCAGTGCAGCTGTGAATTGCTCATCACCAGAGAACCACCACCAGTTATAAGGAGATCATCCATTCTACTAGCATTTACTACTTGCACCCAGCTAAATCAGTGCAACTTGAGGGGTCACCACATTTTTCAGGCTCGTGGTCCTATATTACCTTGTGTTAAAACAGTGGCAGGCAATAACTGACCCATAGGTTTTAACTGATTCACCAGGGTTAGCCTGGCAGGCGGACGTCACTGTATTTACCTGTGCAGATCACCGTTCCCAGTCAAGAGAGCTATGGGAAGTGATGGCCCAATCCCCATCACTTCCCACATTTCCCACTGTCCGGGAACAACAATCCCCAACCAACAGGAATCAGAGGGGTAGCCGTGTTAGTCTGAATCTGCAAAAGCGACGAGGAGTCCTGTGGCACCTGAGGGTATGTCTACACTACCCCGCTAGTTCGAACTAGCGGGGTAATGTATGCATACCGCACTTGCTAATGAAGCCCGGGATTTGAATTTCCCGGGCTTCATTAGCATAAGCGGAGAGCCGCCATTTTTAAATCCCCGCTGCTTCGGACCCCGTGTAGCGCGGCTACACGGGGCTCGAACTAGGTAGTTCGAACTAGGGTCCTATTCCGAACTACCGTTACTCCTCGTGAAACGAGGTGTACCGGTAGTTCGGAATAGGCACCCTAGTCCGAACTACCTAGTTCGAGCCCCGTGTAGCCGCGCTACACGGGGTTCGAAGCAGCGGGGATTTAAAAATGGCGGCTCCCCGCTTATGCTAATGAAGCCCGGGAAATTCAAATCCCGGGCTTCATTAGCAAGTGCGGTATGCATACATTACCCTCCTAGTTCGAACTAGGAGGGTAGTGTAGACATACCCTTATAGACTAACTGAAGTGTAGGAGCATAAGCTTTCGTGGGCAAAGACCCACTTCGGCAGATGCATGTAGTGGAAATTTCCAGAGGCAGGAATAAATATGCAGGCCAGGATCAGGCTGGAGATGACGAGGTGGATCCAATCAAGGAGGATGAGGCCCACTTCTAGCAGCTGATCTGGAGGTGTGAATTCCAAGAGAGCAGAAGCTGCTTTTGTAGTTAGCAAGCCATTCACAGTCTTTGTTTAATCCAGAGTTGATTGTGTCAAACTTAAAGATGAACTGTAGCTCAGCAGTTTCTCTTTGAAGTCTGGTCCTGAAGTTTTTTTGCTGCAGGATGGCTACTTTTAGATCTGCAATTGTGTGTCCAGGGAGATTGAAGTGTTCCCCTACAGGTGTTTGTATGTTGCCATTCCTAATATCAGATTTGTGTCCATTGATTCTTTTACGTAGGGACTGTCCTGTTTGGCCGATGTATATAGCAGTGGGGCATTGTTGGCACATGATGGCATATATTACGTTGGTAGATGTGCAGGAGAATGTACCAGTGACAGTATGGCTGATCTAGTTAGGTCCTGCGGTGGTGTTGCTGGTGTATATATGTGGGCAGAGTTGGCACCGAGGTTTGTTGCAAGGATTGGTTCCTGAGTTCGAGTTATTATGGTGCGGTGTGTAGTTGCTGGTGAGAATATGCTTCAGGTTGGCGGGTTGTCTGTGGGCAAGGACCGGCCTACCTCCCAAGGCCTGTGAAAGCGAGGGAGATTCAAGCCTCCATACCTAGGGAGACGCAGGTAAATACAGTGGCAGTGGCCTGCCAGGGACTAATCCTCGTGAACCACCACAGTATTATTGCCCACCCCCGTCTTAAAGAAAGAACATGCTGCACAGCTGTTGAGGGCATAATAGTGCGATGTGCAAAGCATCCTCAATTACCACTGTCCTCAGCACCTTGAGTGACCAGATTCTGAATGACAGAGACTGGACCCTCTCAGGGGGTATGTCTACACTACCACCCTAGTTCGAACTAGGGTGGTTAATGTAGTCAATTGAAGTTGCAAATGAAGCCCGGGATTTAAATATCCCGGGCTTCATTTGCATCTTGCTGGGCGCCACCATTTTTAAATCCCCGGTAGTTCAGACTCCGTGCCCGCGGCTACACGCGGCACGGAGTAGGTAGTTCGAATTAGGAATGAGGTGTAATGGTAGTTCGAATTACCAGGGATTTAAAAATGGCGGTGCCCGGCAAGATGCAAATGAAGCCCGGGATATTTAAATCCCGGGCTTCATTTGCAACTTCGATTGACTTCGAACTAGGGTGGTAGTGTAGACATACCCAGGGTGTTTCCTTACCTGTTACAGGTGTGTGTGTTTATGTAAATCCAAGCAACGATTCTGTACTTTATGAAGATATTTGTTGCTGTAGAGCATCCTTGTTACAAACTGCAACCCCATGAAGCACTGAGTGGCCTCTGTCCTCAACTCACATAGAAGTTCGTGAAGCAGGATCATGTCCTAAACTCTCCTGACCCTCATTCTATGTGTCAACCACAAGACCATCCACTCGCTCATCCTGTAATATCCAGTGTATTTGACACATCTCTTGCTTCCTCAAAGCCCTTTGCCATTTTTTCCAAATAAAGTTCAAGTGAGTTAAATACATCCAGAAGCTTTCTTAATTCAAAATCAAAGTACACAAACACTTTTCCTAAACATTATAGATGATGAAAAATACAATACAGCTTTTTAGACTGACGATGCAATGCTTTTTTGTCCATACTATTGATGTATGAGAAGCACTTGCTTTTCTCAGATACTACATGGGATGCCTGATCGTTTACCACTGATGCTCTATTTGAAACAGTACAGCCCGGGGTCCCTATTTTCACATCTTAGGAGGCTATTAATCTCTGTCCTTCGGTAAGAAAAGCAAATAACATTGTACACTTTGCCAGCTGCTTTTATAGGTTCGAGGGTTATTTTTTTTTTCCAATTAAAAGACTAAGACTTTAAATTAAAAGACCTGGCCTTCAGTGACTGATTAATAATAAATAAAGTGTTGCAGCTGTGTCAGATGTTAGACTATTTAAATGAACAGGTAGAACATTACTTTCCATTGTCTTATTACTTCACCAAAATGATTATGCAGACACACACACACACACACACACACACACACACACACACACACACACGTACAATGCCTTGAGAAGCTGGCCTGGACTATAAAATTGCATAGCCTCTCAAATTTGCATGTGCAAAACTTGCAGGCACATCCAATTGAGGGTACAAAATCCACATTTTCGCACACATTTTGGCATTTTCATGAACCAGTCTTGTAGTTACATATAAATATACAAATGTTAATGTGACTGAGCATGCAAACACCTGCTTCCATGTATAAATGTGGATTTGTGGAACACTGGTCAGTGTGGATTACAGACCCACTGCTGATCCACAAAGGATATGAAGTTCTTAGACCCAAGCTATAGAAAGCTGTCTCCTTATCACAACCTGCAGCAGGTCATGGTCCTCAGTTCAATCATTAGTGTGGCTGGCAAGATGGTGGCTGTCACATTTGCACCTGCAACTGGCTCTGTGATTTCAGAACTCCTTTGAAAAATTAGTACCAACTGTAAAACTGCAATGAACTAAGAAGTGTTAAAGCAGAATAACTTCTTAAATGAGTAGCAGTGATGTGCTGATCCATTTATAACAGTGATCTTACACAGTCTTTGAAGTTCAGTATGACAGCATACGTTTGCTGAAGCTTGGGCACACACCGCTTTTTAGTAATGGTGGGAAATGGACTGAAAGCCATATGGAGTGCTGGAGCATGACAGCACTGAAGGCAACTTGAAGGTGGCAGGGAAGACAAGGGACTTCCACCACCTTCTTCATTCTATGCTTTTAATATTTTGTTAGGGTGTAACTGTAGCTGTTACTAAACACAGGTTTTGTTTGCAAAACCACAGTAGAATTTTGGCCATTCGGGATCTTTCTTATGTTCTAAATCAGATGTTTTTTAAAAGAATGTGGATCAATGAACTGCAAGTAGAAGACAGATACTTTTTTTGTGACTAATAACAGGGACGGGATGCCTAATCCCCTTTATATGCTATTGTTTTGGTGAAATTGTATGATCTATGATGTATATTTAGGTCTTGCTGCACAACAGACAAACATGCTGAATAAATAACAGAGTCTGTGACCTGAAGAGCTTTAAGTCTTATTTAAGATGTCTAGCTAAAACCTATCAGCTGATTGGAGCACAAAAACAGCTGCCCAGGATAGGAGGACCACTTTTTCCCTCAAGAGAAAAATTGAGTCAGGTAATTAATAAACTCTGGCTTACCCTATGCAAATTTGCAGTGCAGCAATTTGGATGCCCTTTGAATATTTGTCAAGAGTCAGGAAAACAACGAAGGGCTGTGCTAATCAAGCATGAGAGCACTTAAAAGATGCTAATACTCAAAATAACTATGTATGAACAGCATCTTTTTACTCTGTGTCAGTTTCTTGTGCCAGTTCAGAGTTCAATGCTGACACTAAAATAAATAAAAACATCTACTCCCTTTTTATTCCCAGTAATCCTGTGAAAGCAGGAAGTGAGGTAGAGCACCTTCCTTCTTGTGAATCAATAGAATTGTTAATTATCTTCCAAACAGTCTCACCTGTCAAGCTCATTGGAGGCAATGAGGCACATATTCAATTTGTGCAGCCTGGCATAAGCTCCACTGAAGTCAACAGAGCTTGGACAATTTACAGCAGCTGAGTTTCTGCCCTATCTGGTTTGCACCGGAGCCAATAAAGATGTATAATCCCAAAACAGTGACCATGATTATGTGTGGCACCCCATTTGACCCGCAGAAGTTTTGGTACTGTTGATGAGATGTGAGATGATAAAACATCCAGTGCTTAGATGGTAGGTCGAGACTGGAGAAACTGGCAGATTAAAAATAGCACGACTTAAACCTTCCCTTCAACTGAAAATTGAGCATGTAAGTCACAATCACTTGAGCCTAGGGTTGCCACATGTCCGGTATTCACCCAGACAGTCTAGTATTTTTGGCTCCTGTCCAGTAAAAAATTTGGAGAATACTGGATACCTAAAATGTCTGGTATTTTCTGAATTTCTCCCTGGCCAAGAGACAAAAATGCCGGGCATCTGGCAACCCTACAAACACTCAGCATCTGGCTTTCCACCGCCCCGGAACCCTCCTTAGCTCCCAACACCCCCAGCTCCTCCGACTCCAGCCCGCATGCTTACCTGGTTCCCCAAAGCTGCCAGCACAAAATGGCTGCCAGCCAAAAGACCTAGGGTTATCCCTACATGTGATGCTTTCCCCCAAGTCTTAGTGCTTAACTGCTCCCCTGTTCCTATCCCTGCACTCACTCTTAAAGGGGACATGCTGTTTTAATGCTGTTTTATTTTAATTTGGGGGGGGGCTTAACAACTTTGGTCTCCCCCCCCCCTTTTTTTTTCCCTTCAACAGAATTTTTTCTTGTTTTTTGGGGGGGGGTCGGTATTTTTGTTTCAACCATCTGGCAACCCTACTTGAGCCACAGTAAATAGGGAACTCAATGCCATTTTCACAGTAGAATTGCACTTAGGTACAGTACATAGAAACCACAGGCTCCAGCAAAATCATATCAAAGTGCATCTTGGAAAAGTTACTTCCTTTGAGACACATTGACATTTTTTTTTAAACAAGCCACTAAAATTCCTAGAGATCAGACACGCTTAAGGATATCACCACTCTGGTTAAGTCACTTCTACACGTTCACTGCTCACTGTGTCATTTTAGCAGACAGACTTCAAACACACAACCAGCAAATGGCAATGGCTGCCTAAGAGGGGAACTTTAACTCCCCTGCTAATGGACACTCACCAAGGAAAGATCAGCCACACAGACCTGCTGCATTTCACAGACCACTGAAAAACTGTAAACAACCATTGGGCTTTTGAAAATCAATCCTTAGCAATGCTTCTAAATTGGTTACAGAGACGAACAGAGCCTTTCCCCATATCTTTCTTCAATTATAGCTGAGAAGGCTGCTCTGACTGCTTGGGATTCAGCAAACCTTCTGAGACCATTATCAGACCCCTCCCAAAAAAAGCTTCTCACCTTTCTTTTGATGTTGCCTAAGTGGCAAAATGTTTATTCCCTCGGTGCCAACAACTGTACATAGGTTCTTTCATGAACCTTGTTTTACCCATACAAGGCTTGATTAAAAGAGATTTGGGTAGGGAAGTGGGTTGGAGTAATGAGCCCCTCCCAACAAACCTGAAGTGGAGCAGCTCTGCAGCCATTCTGCCCTGCCAGCACAGTCCCTTGGCAGCAGGCCAGTTGTTGGCTCCTACAGACAAATGTCAGTTTATGTAGCCAGACATTGGGTGTACATACTGGTCAAACCCCTTGCTTTTGCCCCAACCCCCCAACAGAGCAGACACATGTTAGTTCTACTGCTTTTCAGCCTCCCTGTCGGAAAGCAGCATGTTACCCACTGTACATCATGTAGCAAATCCATGGCCCTTCAGAAATTTACTGGGAAGGTGGGGCCAGAGCTCAGACCTCTTCCCTCAGGAACACTGGTGCTTACCAGTGAAGGAGACTTTTAGCAGGGTGGAGCATGCGATATGCTATTGGGATTGGATTCCATCCAGTTCAGGACAGTGGTGCACAGATACACACAACTTTAAATATATTTACAAATATGATTTCATTAAATAAATACTGTTAGGCCTTGATTCTGCATTGGGCTCTGCATTGGCACAGCAATCTGCCTAGAAGCATCACAGTGCAATATCACAGTCTATATCTGCAGCTTTACCCATGCCTACAATGCCCCTCTACCATGTATAGCGGCCAAACCGAACAGTTTCTGCGCCAAAAGATAAATGGACAAAAAGCAGACATCAGCAATGGTAACACACACAAACCTGTATGGCCGTGGTTCCCAGCCTGTGGTACGTGATGGTATTGCAGGGGGTCTGTGGAAAGTTTAAAAATAAGGACTACGGGCCTAATCCTTACTTTTCTTTTTCTTTTTTTCCTTTTTTTTCTCCCCCGGGGAGGGGGGGGGGCTGTGAAATTTTAATAGATTGAAAGGGATCTATATGCTCAGAAAGGTTGTGAATCACTTCTGCAGACACTTCGCCAAAGGATTAATGCCCACAAAACAGATATCAGACAAGATCACAAAGAGAAAACAGTTTCTTGCCATTTTAACCAGAAAGGACACTCTCTCAATGACTTGACCACCTGCATTCTGCTACAAAGACCTTTTACATCTGCACTTGAAAGGGAATCCTCTGAACTGTCATTCATGTTAAAATTCGACACTTGCCAACAAGGACTTAACAAACATTTGAACTATCTCACCCATTACCAAGACAGTTTCCCCAATTATCACCTCTAATACCATTAACTCACAAACATCCCACTCTCCCTACCTCTAATATCATCAATTCACAGATACTTACCTTCCTTCCTTCCCCCCCCCCCCCGCATCCCCCTCCTGTTCTGCAATGTGATTTGTCCTTTTCATATTTGTTCATTTTTTTAATTGTATCCCTTGGTATATATGATTGTGACTACTTTCTTCCACTATTTGATCTGAGGAAGTGGGTCTGGCCCACGAAAGCTCATCATCTAATAAACCATCTTGTTAGTCTTTAAAGTGCTACATTGTCCTGCATTTTGCTTCAACTACCCCAGACTAACACGGCTACATTTCTATCACACTTCTGTAGGGGAACATTTTAACCCCTCTGGACACATAGTAATGGATTTGAAAGTAGCCATCCTTCTACAAAATAATTTCAAAACCCAGTTACAAAGGGAGACAACTGATCTAGAATTCATTTGCAAATTCAACACTATCAATTAAAGACTGAATAAGGATCTCAACTGGTTAAAACATTACCAGGGCTCGACAAATTATAGAAAAGCCTACTCGCCAGACAAAAAAGGGACTTGCCACCCCCACCGTGTGACCCCTACCGCGCAGGTGCTCGCCACCCAGAGAACAGGACAAACAGGATGGCATGTTCGCTTCTGTGACTGAGTGGGGCTGCTCTGCAGCGGCGAGGACGAACCGCCCCACACTTCAACGGTGCCAGTCCCCATGCTGCATGAGGAGTGTGGCATTCTGACACCACTTACTCCTGTGCGGCCACCCAGCTGAGCAGTGTGCAGGGGGGCTGAGTCCTGGGATGGGAGCCAGAAGCGAGGGCGGGGCTGCACACAGGCATAGGGCGGGGCCAGAGTGTGCATGTGTCCCTGACGTGAGGGGGAGAGGCACCAGTGCAAGAGAGTGCCGCATTCAAAAGGGGAGCAGAGGAGAGCAGAAGAGAGGCGATGGAGGAGAGTAATGGAGCTGCTTCCACCCTGACTTGATTAGCTTCATTAACACATGCAACTTCTTCCTGCTTCTATAACTTTCACTCTGATTCATTTGTTGAAGTGAGTTTTACCCACGAAAGCTTATGCCCTAAATAAATCTGTTAATCTCTAAAGTGCCACAGGACTCCTTGTTGTTTTATCCATATTCACATGGGCAAGAGGATTAATGACACAGGGACAGTAGTACTTTGTGAAATCCTTTAAGTAAATTTCTACTTGACCCCTTCAACAATTTTAGATGTGCCAGGTCTCCCATTTAGAATTATCTAACAAATGAATACTTCATACTTAACAATTAACCTGTTTGTTTTTTAATGAGTTGGTTATTTTAAAATCCTATTGTTAAAGGACACCAAATAAAAGACTTTCTGCTGCCCTATAATAATCACTAGCATTAGCCATTACATAAATGACTGACACAGAATACATGATTTCCCATGACGATTTCCTTTGAAGCAGAACTAGGATATGAACTCAGCTCTGTTCGAACATTAGTGGTGAAATGTACATTTTAATTAAGTGTAATGGTATTTTATACAGTAGCGGGCCATCTGGAGACATTGTTCTCCTTGCTTGTGTTGGTATTATTTTAACAGACATTTAAGGCAGCAGATTTCTTGGCTCTCTCTATTGTTTATAAAGTTGACAGTTATTCACTAATACAGGTTGGACCTCTCTGGTCCAGCTCCCTGGGCAGCACCACACGCCACGCGTTGGGGCTTCCCAAGAAGCCACGCATGCCACGCCAGGGCTCCATGAGCAGCCCTGGACAGCCCCATGTGTACCACGTGCCAGCAGTCCCAGCCCTGCTGGGCAGCCCTACCAGGCAACCCTGCCAGCCCCTCCAGGATCCTTACTGCTGGCCCTCCATGACGACTCTCTAGTCCTGGAATGTCCATGCCAGACCATGGATGTTGCCAGACCAGGTCCCGGTTAAGAGAATTTCAATGTGTACTTGGAATAAACAAGAATGAAGATTTTTGCCTTCTGGGGGAAAAAACAACTGTGTGACAGCTGGTGATTGAATATGGAGGTCAAAATACGATACCTTTCTCTTCAAGGTCAGCTAAAATTAAAGAAAAGCAAGCAGAGGATTTATTTACTTGATATTCCTCATGACTAATACATTCATGCAAAAATCACTTTTTAAAATGGCAAAAGAGGGGAAATATATTGCAACAAACAGAAAAAAGAATCAACATACCACAAAGTGACGTCTACTTTACAAGACTATCTAACTGTCTGTTACAGAGTTTGTGCGTCTGTCTGTCCGTCCTTGAGTCCTTCTGTCCATCTGCGAGTCCATTTGTTCAAGAACTCCTTCTAAAGGGAAAGAGCTAGGACCACCAAAATCGGAATGAAGTTTCCTCTTATCTTCCCTAACTTAAAGCAAGTTCAGGGTTTGGTTGAGAAGCCCCGAGTTTGAGCAATTCACCCTGAGCGGATGCCCTCAGCTGTGCCCAGACCCGGCCCGGTCCGTCACAGTGGCGTATTCGGCAGGATCCACAGATCTTGGTCAACTGAGCTTTGGATCGGGACCCCATGCTGTCTAAATTTGATTTTTGGTGGTGAGATTTTGGTTGGTTAAAGAGCCGCTTCGATGAGTCAGCAACAGTATGAAAGTCTGGACAGAGAGGCTCTGGAAGCCTTGTGCTTGGAAAGAGGCATTGCCTTTAGTGAGGAAGCTTCTAAGACAAAGCTGAGATCTTTGTTAGATCTTTGTTAGGCCAGAAATGCTGCAGAAGAAATGAAAGTGCAGGATCCAGTGAGGAGAATGCAACTTAAATATAAGCAAGAACTGGAGGAATTTCATCAGCTAGGAGAACAGAGAAGACGGAAACTAGACCAAGAAGCTGCTGAGAGAAGGCAGAATCTAGATTGAGAACATGCAGAGAAGATGGCAATAGCCAAGGAGAAAACTGCAGACTTGAACTTCAGCTCAAGAAAATAAAAGAGCTAAAGAGACTGTATCCTCCTGGGAGTTCAAGATATTACCATGTGGGTATGTGGTGTGACTATGACATGGCAGATGTGTTTAATCCACCTGATGTTGTAACCCAGCCCCAAAGCACATATGAATGCAACTCTTCTATGTTACCTATAGCTAACAGGATTCTGGGTAGTGGTCTGTGGCTAGTGGGTCCTACTGTAACCAAGGGGTTGTAAGGAGCCCCAAGTTTGAGCAATTCACCCTAAGCGGATGCCCTCAGCCATGACCAGAAAGGTTTTTTTTTACTGTTGCCCAAAGGGTTGCCAGATTTCAATGGTTTCAATCCACGTAGTTCAGTGGTTCTCAAAGTGAGGTCCATGGATCCACAACCATTTTACAGCTGGACTGTGGGCTCAGAGCTCGGCCCCCGCAGCAGGGAGCCTGCACTGGTGCTCCAGCCCTGCACACCCACCCCCGCATAGTTGGAACACTAGTGCTAGCTTCCCCCTTGGGCGGGGAATCCCAAGCCTTATGGGCCAGATCCAATTTGTGGGGGAAGAAGCTGCTCTGCGCACTGCTGCTCCCCTTCCCCCCAGCTGGGAGAATATTCGCACAAGAAACCACTTGCCTGGAGGCTTTCCCCTCTGCTTCCACTGGCCAAAATCATGGCCAATGGGAGCAGCAGGGGCGATGCCTAGGAGTGGCAGGAAGCACGGAATCAGGTAAGTGCCCCCCATCCTCCTGATGGCTAGACCCCACATTCCCATCCCCCTCATGCACAATCTCCTGCCGAGACTCCACACACACATCCTGCTCCTGTACCCTCCCTCCTGCCCACACACCCCATCCCCAGCCCACTCTTGCATCCAACGTTCAAGACAAATCCCTCACCCCCAGTCTGCTCCTGCAGGATGGGCTGCAGGCCAGGGTCTGAGTAGTATTTTCCCTGCCAATTTTACTAAAATAACTCGCATGTAAAGAAAAGGCATGTATGGTGAGGTGCATGCTGATTGCACACAACATTGACTGTCAGAACCATGTGCACCTTCTGCATCCAATCAAAGTGCTGCTACGGTTCAATCAGCATACCAGCAAATTCTAGGTACACAGGTACAGTTAGCAGAACTAGAATCACAGAACACTAGAAATGGAAGGGACCTTGAGAGGTCATCGAGTCCAGTCCCCTGCCCTCATGGCAGGACCAAGCTGTCTAGACCAGTGTTTCTCAACTTTTTTTTATAAAGTACCCCTTTTAGAAAAAAAATAAGTACCCCCCAGTACCTACAGTTTTCAGAAACACACATTTTTTTCTACCATTGCAACACATTTGTTTAAACAACTTATAGCCAGGTAGGCAATGACATGTTTGGGTGTAAAAAGTACAACAATAATAAAGGGCTGTAAAACTTTAAATAAAAATTCCGTTTTCTCCAAATTTCGGTTGTGTTGACATACCCACCAGACTTCTCTTGAATACCCCTAAGGATACTCATGCCACTGGTTGAGAAACATTGGTCTACACCATCCCTGAAAGATGTCTATCTAACCTGCTCTTAAACTACTCTACCCCATGAGACCATCTTGATTATGACAATCTTGTATCCCACTGAAAAGGAGGGCCAGTGATGCGGCCCAGTCACTAGCCTAAGTTGCCCACTGCTAATCTAGACAGAAAAGCAATCAACTCTATTTTACATTAGCACATCCACCAGAGCTAGCACTGAAGTTTTGCCTCCCAATGGGACCAGCAGGTAAGAAAACACTTCATACAGACAAGGCTATAAGATGCTCTCTAAACCAGTTCCCATACAGGTAGCATATACGCACTGAATCAATACAAAGCAGTTGCAGTGGAACCATTCTCAGGATCAGATTAGTTTTGTACTGGGGTCGACAGGATATTAGTGTTATGACTACTTTTATTCTACAAACTCACTCCAAAAGGTTTCCCTTCTGAAGGAAAATGAATACATTAAACGTTCCTAACACATGATAGCAACACACACTTTTCAATGAACTCTAGTTTCCTGTGTATTTATGAAACTTTTACAACCTGCATCACAACTGCCTTCTTAAGGCACAATTCCATATATTAATGAAGAGAGATCAGAAGAGAGCAGATGCTGCAGCCACCCAGATGGATAATTTCAGTGTTAATGCAGAAGCATTTAAAAGAACCATGGGATTGGCACAGAGAGGATCAGCAACAAAGGAATGAAAGATGTAATTTATTGTGAGAAAGCAATTTTTGCTATGCACTGGTTCTACATTCTAAGGAGAGTTTCTAAGACTTAACACATAATGCATATTTCCCTTTATAGCTGTACTGGGGACAGTTTGTTACATGGATTTCAAAATCTGAAAATCATTCACAGTACTGTAGCAAAATAGCATCATTGCTTTAGGTTTTTGTCTCTCAACTGATTTCACCTGGGGCCCAAGCCAGTAATCTATCCCTGTTTGTCAAAACATTCAAGGATATACTGAAAAGTAAGCAGGCACTTGCATGCTTTGATGAACTGTACCCAGATCCTGCCACCACTGAAGTGAACACTAAAATTCACATCGACATCAATGAGTGAGAAATCAAGCATTATGGTATGTCTACACAGCAACACTATTTCAAAATAACTAGCGCTAATTTGAAATAACTTAGTCCACATCTACACAGCAGGCAGTTATTCAAAATAGTGTCAATGCTGTCAAGCTGGATGATTTCTTACTCTGACTCCTGTAACCTTCATTATACGAGAAATAAGGGAAGTTGGAGGAAGAGTGCTCTGTTTCAAAATAAGTGCTGTGTAGACGCTCTCAATTTCAAAATAAGCTATTTCGAAATAAGATACCCAATTGACATAGCTCAATTTGCATACCTTATTTCGAGGTAAGCCCTGAAGTGTAAACACGCCCTTTAGGGTCCAGTTGTGGGGCTCCAAAAGAATCTCCTCCTCTTATGCTGTGGTGGGGTGTGTTCCTGGGAAGCATAAGTTCTGCTCCCTTTCTGTACCAGCTAGAACAAACAACCATGCATTAAAGGGCAGGCCCTCTCAGAGGTCCAGAGAGGCCCTGGCCACTTCCAGATTTTGAGGCCCCAGGTATAATAAAAATAAAAAATGATGACACATGAAAACAAAATAAGGCACTAAAAAAAGAGTGAGACATAATTTAAATATTTTTTATTTAACAAATGCTTCTGCAGCCTTTTTCTGTGCAAAGGCACTAATTAGTGAGGGAAAATCTAGCATTCATGCAATGTCACAGCTGGTATTAAGCATGGCGAACTCATTCAAATGCTCTTGTCCCAAAGTTGAACAGTGAGGCTATGTCTACACTCACGGCTTCTTGCATGAGAAATATGCAAATGAGGCTAAGCATGGAATATCACCAAGCCTCATTTGCATACCTAATGAGCCACTATTTTTGCAGAAGAGTCTCTTGCGCCAGAAGGAGCTGTTTACACTGTCCCTTCTTGTGCAAGAAAAACCCCTTTCGCAATGCCGTTACTCCTGAAAATAATCAGTGTAGCAGCATTGCTCAAGAGGGTTTTTCTTGCACAAGAGGGCGCAGTGTAGACAGCTCGTTCTGGCGCAAGAGTCTCTTCTGCAAAATTGGTGGCTCATTAGGTATGCAAATGAGCAGGGCTTGACAAATGGCAGCAAAACCTACTCGCCAGCCCCGCACTGTGCATGCGCAAGACCCACATTGCGCATGCGCGCGTCACTGGTGAACGGGGCGACCGGATGAAATCTACGTGCACCGGTGAGCAGATTCAGTGATTTGTCGAGCCCTGCAAATGAGGCTCAGCGATATTCCACGCTTAGCCTCATTTGCATATTTATCACGCAAGAAACCGCACATGTAGACATAGCCTGATAGTTCTTTACCTGCTCCAAAACACTGAAGGTGCATTCACCTGAAGCCACTGATGCAAAAATACTGACAAAAAACACATAATACAAGTGTGATATTAAGAAACCCCAGAGAGTCCAGTGTTTCTTTAAACAATTATTTTAGTTTGCAATCCAGTGTAAAGTTGGTGGAATATATTAGTTGCCCTTGTCACTGAGATCTTTTCAGATTTCTTTGTAGAACTGTTACTAAAATTGGTCAAAATCTATATCAGTTAACAAGAAAATTATGTCTTAAATTACATCTCTTATTTGCTTAAATTTGTAGGTCTAAGCTGAGAGAGAGTGTGTCATATTTTGGTCGGATAGAGATGCACATAAAAACATGCAAAACTTAATAAACACCAAAAAATTAATATGTATTTAAATTTCAGGCCCCCTTTGAACTTGAGGCCCAGGCCAAATGTGCCTGTCCCCCCAACGATTGTCCCTGTTAAAGAGGAACATGCTATACTCTTCGCTTTTCAATGGGTGAGCTACTCCCTCTAGTCATGAGCTGTGCCCAAGTTAGCCAAAATTCCATCTGGGGATTACCACCTGTCAACCCTTTTCTAGCTGCCCAATCCACCACCACTACCACCGAAGTCAATGGGAGTTTTGCCTTGAATTTCAAAAGGAGCATGAACAGGCATTAAAAAACGATGTGGCCTGGTAACATGGGTGCAACTGTCTTCACCAGAATATGACAAAACAATGATTATGAGGACTTCCTTGGAAAGTACTATTGTGCAGTGAAGAAGTTAGATGGGCATGAAAATGATTTACACTAAGAGCAAGAAGGGTGCGTTTACACTGCACCATAGGTCAAAATAAGATATGCAATTTGAGCTACACAAATTGCGTATCTTATTTTGATGTTATTTCAAAATAGCTTATTTCGAAATTTGGTGCTGTCTACACAGCACTTATTTTGAAATAAACCGCTATTCTGAAATGTCCATTACTCCTCATAGAATGAGGTTTACAGGGACATTGAAATAGTGAGCCTGTTATATTTTTAAGTAACAGGCTTGCTCAAAAGATACAGAATAGCTATTTCAGGATACCTCCAGTAACCTGAAATAGCGTTGCAGTGTAGATGTAGCCAATGCATGCAAGGTAGTTGTCATCTCAAATACCTTTTATCAGTGACACACAAATCTAAATATATTGGAGGTTGTATAATAGCACCAACGGGAATTATGAGGATTGAATGTCTTTATTTTACATAGCCTACGGCCAATAATAAATATAATACGGACATTACATTTGGCATGACCTTAGCTATATTGCAGCCTATTAGCATTTAAATAGCTGAAATTGCATTGAAAGGTTCTCTGTTGATTATATTTTCCCATTTCTAATTTAACATTGACTCTTACTCATTAAACAAACATATTGTGAGGATGAGAAGAGTTATGCTGAATTCATATTTATAAAGGTCTTTTTCCTGCAAAAAGTATTAGGAACAAGTAAGATAAGCCCTACAAAAGTGCACAAGAATCCTAGCTCAGGATCTCACCAGACTACAATAGAGTTCAGCCCAAGTTTCAAAGTTCAGTTAAAGATTGGGTTCCAAACTTCCACATTATGGAGGCAAGTCTGAGAATTAGATGTAGACCAATCTCTGGGGAGGCAGTAATATATAGTGGATAGGGCCCTGGACTGGGATTCAAAAGATCTGTTTTTGGTTTTTTTTCTTTTTAACTCTGCCACTGGCCTGCTTTGTGACTCTGGACAAGTCACTTAACCACTGTTTCCCCTCCTAGTCTGTTTACATTGTATGATTTTCAGAGCAGGGACTGCCAAGAACTTGTCTTCATTACATTGTTAGGTAAAGACATAACTCAAGTTTTGCCAATAGCAATTCACCCTCACTCAGCTAATCTAGCTCAAGTGGAGAAACTTGAGCTAGCTGATACAGTGAAGATTAGCCCTATGGCTGTGTCTACACTGGCCACTTACTCCGGAAAATCAGCCGCTTTTCCAGAATAACTTGCCAGCTGTCTACACTGGCCCCTTGAATTTCTGGAAAAGCACTGACGATCTACTGTAAAATCATCAGTGCTTTTCCGGAAAAACTATGCTGCTCCCATTCGGGCAAAAGTCCTTTTCCGGAAAACTGTTCCAGAAAAGGGCCAGTGTAGACAGCTCAGATTTCTTTTCCGCAAAAAAGCCCTGATCGCGAAAATGACAATCGGGGCTTTTTTGCGGAAAAGCGCGTCTATATTGGCACGGACGCTTTTCCGGAAAATGTGCTTTTCCAGAAAAGCATCCTGCCAATGTAGACGCGCTTTTTCCGGAAATACTTATAACGGAAAACTGTTCCGTTTTAAGCATTTCCAGAAAATCATTCCCGTGTAGACGTAGCCCTCGTGTTTACACTTGGCACAGCATAGTAAGTCCTGATCTTAGACGAGGCCTGTTGGCACTGCTGTAATAAAAAATAATTTTCCTAGTGGTGTACAATGGGCAGCGCAAAACTTCTAGTGCAGTGGTAGGCAGCCTTACACCATGGCTATGTCTAGACTGCAGGCTTCTTTCGAAAGAGGCTCTTTCGAAAGCATCTTTCGAAAGAGCCTCTTTCGAAAGATCGCGTCTAGACTGCAGGCGGATCTTTCGAAAGAGAAATCCGCTTTTTCGAAAGAGAGCACCCAGCGAGTCTGGATGCTCTCTTTCGAAGACGGCCTCTTTACATTGAAGAACGCCTTCTTTCGAAAGAAGAACTTTCGAAAGAAGGCATTCTTCCTCGTAAATTGAGGTTTACCACCATCGAAAGAAAAGCCGCGTTCTTTCGAAATAATTTCGAAAGAACGCGGCTTGAGTCTGGACGCAGGGGAAGTTCTTTCGAAAAAAGGCTACTTTTTTCGAAAGAACCCCTGAGTCTGGACACGGCCCATGTGTCCAGTCGAGGTTGTGTGTGAGGGCTGTGAGATATTTTGATTTCCTGTTGCCACACAATTGCCAGATTCCACTGGTTTCCATCCACATTGTTTTACATGCATGTCGTTTTACTAATGCTGGCAGGGGGGAAAACTAAGGCAACAGAAGTGAGGAGCATGCTGATTGCACACAACATTGGCTGTGAGAGCCATGCACTCCCTACATCCAATCACAATGCTGCTACAGCTCAGTCAGCACACCCTGCAAATTCTAAGTACCGAAGCATAGCTAGCAAAACTACCCTATCCTGGGAGACCGTCTTTCTTACAACAATCTTGCATCCTGCTGAGATGGAGGGACACTAATGCAACCCGCTCACTAGCCTAGGTTGCCCCTCTCTGTTCTAGTCCTTGTATTGGAGTGAGTCAGTTCGCCACATTGGTAATATTTCATATGTATAATTCATAGTGTACACTTGACTAAAGGAAGATAAAAAAGGCCTCATGCACTCAACAGCAAAGCTGTTCAAGTTTCTCCATTTGAGCTAAATTAGCGAGTGAGGCAGTAGACTGGAAATTCTACAGCAGCTTTGGGTCAACTCAAGGATAAAGGTTTTAATGCATTAAATACAAATGGGTACAAATTTAACAGCCCTCATTATTTATTTTGTTCTTAGATTTATTTCATTCTGCCTTCACATGTTCAGTGCATCAATTATTTCTTTTCTGTATTGGCAATGCCTAAGATGCAAAAGCTGTCAGAAAGGCAGGGATTTTGGGAGGTAGGACTGTGAAAGATTTGTATATTTCAGCTAATATGATCAGCAGGGATCATAGTTTTCCATGATTAACCCCCCCACACTCCAAAAAATTATCTGATAAAACATAAAAAATCCATGTTTTTCCATTATTAAAATGAAATGCGAAATCCTTAGTCGCAATACATATATACCAGTTGAACATCATGTTTTATTGTTACAGTGGAACTCCATTTATCTGATCTAAGTGGGACCAGGGCCAGATCAGACAATCAAAATTCAGATAATACAGAGCATTTCAGCCCCACCATTTGGGACTAGCAGCCCCAGTTTGGTTAGTATGGAGAGCTAGAAAATGGAGGCTAGGATAAATGGTGTTCTACCATTTATGTTTTTTGGTTTTTTATAAAATGTAAAAATTCTCTTTAAAAATGCAAATTCTGTGCTCTTTCCATAGCAAATGGATGTCTAGGACACCTGGTGATCAGCAATGAGATAATTAACATAGCCACTAAATCAACACTGATAGACTTCAGAGTCAACAACCCATGGAGATGAATGAGGATTTTCATACCTTTCTGAGCTATTGCTTCAGACAAATAGCCTGTCTACAAACCCAGGAGGACAGCATAATATCAATTTACTCTCATGTCATCATTGGCTGCTTTTTTAAAATATAAAAGCTAGTAACACTTTTTCCAAAATCAAAGTCTGGACCACTCAATCAAAGAATCATGGCTATCATAGAAATGTGGGACTGGAAGGGACTTTGAGAGGTCATCTAGTGCAGTCGTATTCATGGAGGCAGGACAAAATATTATCTAACCATCCCTATCAGGTTTGTCTAAACAGTTCTTTAAAACCTCCAATGACCCCACAACCTTCCTATGTAATTCGTTCCAATGCTTAACTACCCTGACAGGAAGTAAATCTCCCTTTCTGCAATTTAAGCCCATTGCTTCTTGTCCAATTCTCAGTGGCTAAGGAGAACAACTTATCAGTATTCTCTTTATAACAATATTTTAACATACTTGAACATTGCTATTATGTCCTCAATCTTCTCTTCTCCAGATGAAACGAACCCAAAGGTTTTTTTCAGTTATTCCTCATAGGCCATATTTCCTAGGCTTTTAATCATTTTAGTTGCTTTCTTTTGGATTTCTCTGACTTGTCTGCATCTTTCCCAAACTGTAGTGCCAAACACTGGACACACTACTACTCAACCTGAGGCCTTATCAGTGCTGAATAGAGTGGAAGAATTACTTCTTGTGTCTCACTTACAACACTCTTTTTAGCCATTCTTTTTATGTGACAAATCTGAGGAATTGTCGCAGACTGAGTTGTCATTAGAGGAGTTTTTGAAATAAATTGATAAACTTAACAGTAACAAGTCACCAGGACCAGATGGCACTCACCCAAGAATTCTAAAAGAACTCAAATGTGAAATTGTGGAACTATTACTGTGGTTTGTAACCTATCTTTTAAATCAGCTTATGTACCTAGTGACTGGAAGATAGCTAACATAGGGTTCGAACTAGCGGGGTAATGTAGGCATACCGCACTTGCAAATGAAGCCCGGGATTTGAATTTCCCGGGCTTCATTTGCATAAGCGGGGCGCCGCCATTTTTAAAACCCCGCTTGTTCGAACCCCGTGCAGTGAACTACCGTTACTCCTCGTGGAATGAGGAATAACGGTAGTTCGAACTAGGAAGCCTAGTTCGAACTACCTAGTTCGTGCCCCGTGTAGCCGCGCTGCACGGGGTTCGAACAAGCGGGGTTTTAAAAATGGCGGCGCCCCGCTTATGCAAATGAAGCCCGGGAAATTCAAATCCCAGGCTTCATTTGCAAGTGCGGTATGCCTACATTACCCTCCTAGTTCGAACTAGGAGGGTAGCGTAGACATACCCAAAATGCCAATATTTTAAAAGGGCTCTAGAGGTGATCCTGGCAATTACAGACTGGTAAGTCTAACATCAGTACCAGGCAAATTAGTTGAAACCCTAATAAAGAATAAAACTGTCAGAGACACAGATGAACATAAATTGTTGAGGGAAAGTCAACATGGTTTCTGTAAAGGGAAATCATGCCTTATTAATCTACTAGAGTTCTTTGAGGGGGATCAACAAACATGTGGATAAGAGGGATTCAGTGGATATAGTATACTTAGATTTCCAGAAAGCCTTTGACAAGGTCCCTCACCAAAAGCTCTTAAGTAAAGTAAGTTGTCAGGGGATAAGAGGGAAGGTCCTTTCATGGATTGATAAGCAGTTAAAAGACAGGAAACAAAGGGTAGGAATAATTGGTAACTTTTCAGAGTGAAGAGAGGTAACTAGCAGCGTCCCTCAAGGCTCTATCCTGGGACCAATCCTATCCAACTTATTTATAAATGATCTAGAGAAAGGCTAAACAATGAGATGGCAAAATTTGCAGATGATACCAAACTGCTCAAGAAAGTTAAGACCAAAGCAGACCATGAAGTGCTTCAAAAAGATCTCACCAAACTAAGGGTACGTCTACACTAGCCCCGTAGTTCGAATTAGGGAGACTAATAAGGGCGACCTAAATTGCAAATAAAGCATGGGATTTAAATATCCTGCAATTCATTAGCATGTTCCCGGGTGGTCGCCATTTTGGAAACTGACTAGCCCAGAATAACTGCCCGCGTCTACACACGGCAGTCAAATGGGAGTTTGAAGTAAAACCCTTAACTCGAATTAGCTGTTAAACCTCATTCTACGAGGAGTAACAGCTAATTTGAGTTAGGGGTTTACTTCAAACTCCCGTTTCACTGCCGCATGTAGACGCGGGCAGTTATTCTGGGCTATTCAGTTTCCAAAATGGCGACCACCCGGGAACATGCTAATGAAGCACGGGATATTTAAATCCCGCACTTCATTTGCAATTTTGGTCGCCCTCATTAGCCTCCCTAGTTTGAACTAGGTGGCTAGTGTAGATGTACCCTAAGTGATTGGGCAACAAAATGGCAAATGAAATGTAATGTTGATAAAGATAAAGTAATGTACATTGGAAAACATAATATCTAATATACATACAATATGATGAGGACTAATTTAGCTACAACTACTCAAGAGAGAGATCTTAGAGTCATTGTGGATAATTTCTGAAAACATCCACTCAGTGTACAGTGCCAGTCAAGAAATCAAACAGAATGGTAGGAGTCATTAAAAAAGGGATATAGTATAAGACAAAGAATATCTTATTGTCTCTATATATAACCATGATATACCCACTTCTTGAATACTGAGCACAAATATGGTCTGCTCATCTCATTGGCATTGGAAGAGGTTCAGAAAAGGACAACAAAAATGATGAGGGGTTAGGATCGGGTCCCATATGAAGAGAGATTAAAAAGACTTGGACTTTTCATCTTAGAAAAGAGGAAACTAAGGGGGGATATGATCGAGGTCTATAAAATCATGACTGATGTGAAAAAAGTGAATAAGGAAAAGTTATTTACTAATTCCCACAATAGAAAAACTAGGTTTATAACAAACAAAAGGAAGTTTTTCTTCACTCAGTGCACAATCAACCTGTGAAACTCCTTGCCAGAGGATGCTATGGAGACTAGGACTTTAACAGGGTTTTTAAAAAAAGAGCTAAATAGATACATGGAGGTTAGATCCATCAATGGCTATTAGCCAGAATGGGTAGGAATGGTGTCCTTAGCCTCTGTTTGTTTGGAAATGGATGGCAGGAGGGGGATCACATGATGATTCTCTGTTGTGTTCCCTACCTCTGGGGCATCTGGTATTGGTTACTGTTGGTACTCAGGATACTGGGCTAGATGGATCTTTGGTTTGACTCAGTATGGCCATTCTTACGTAACACTCCTGTTAATAAACCTCTGGATGATGGGGCGGGGGGAAGGGTTGCAACAGACTTACATTGTTGAATCATATTTAGTTTATGATTCATGAGGTTCCCCGGAATCCCCAATTCCTTTTCTTTCCTAGGCAGTAATTTCTCACTGTATATTGGTGCAACTGATCGTGCCTTCTTAAGTGTAGTACTGTGCATTTGTCCCTTGATCTTATTAATTTCAGACCATTTCTCCAGTTTGTCAAGATAGTTTTGAATTCTAATCCAGTCCTCCAAAGCCCTTACAAAGCCCTTTGAGTATAGCTCTCTCTTCTGTTCACCAGTTATCTTCAAAGAGAATTCAGGCATCCCGAATTTCTTTGTTATTTGAAAAAAATGTTAATTAAGCACATTTCCCTCACAAACTATTTACCAGGGTTTTTGCTTGGAGTCTTCACTGCTCACAGCTTTCAAGTTGATCCCTGAACACTTCTAGTGTGAATGTTTGTGCCAATATTCCCACAAATATTCTATTCCTATGAAAAAGTTTGTGAACAAAAATTTCATCAGTCAAACAGTAGAATGATGTCCTGAATAGCACGCAAACCACTTTGGGCTTTGTTGTCCAAACACAGCTTTGTGAACTCTGGTTTGGCTCTCTACACAAGGTGTCTTCTTCCACACAACTGTGGGACAGCTTTGTATTATTGACACACTATGCCCACATTGCCAACACGAGTAACTCCAGCTCTAAAATGAAGTTTCAGCCTTGTGTCTGATTTAACGATGATTGTCCCTTGGATTGCCATTTAGACCCATGCAAAAATCAATATACACTGGGTTTAAAATGTATCAAATCCAAATTCTCTAACTTTCACTCCCCAATTTAAACATGCATTGCACGGGTTTTAATGGCGACCCAAGGTGACTCAGGAGAGCCAAGCCCACAGAATCAGGAACTGCCTCCACATCTCTTTAGCTCCAGAAGCCTGTAAATCTTTCACTGGCCAGAGGCAATCAAAAGCTAATATCAGCCACTCAGGTCTCTAGGCCTTTTCTACACCCTAGTGAGTAAATTCATCAGGAAAAAACCCTAAAGGCATCACCCATTTCCATCCTAAGGAGTGACAAATGTGTAATGTTCTCCGCAGTGAAATACGGCTGAAGAAAGGAGGGACTGAAGGAAAAATACAGCTAATCCAAAGCCCTTGGGACAGGCTAGACTCTTATGAATGATGTTGCTTACTGCACCTTTATTAAGCCTGCCAAGGCTGATTTTTCGTTTTTTGTTTTTTTTATTTTAATTATTATTCTAAAAATAATATATAGCATGTAAGAAACCATGAATAGCTAAGCCCCATTTCAATATATAGCTATAGATATAGTAGTCTGGCCAAGTCACCACAATGTCATGTTTTCAACCGAACCAGCAAAAACAACAAAATGAGAAATATTGTTGTGACTTCTGCCCATCACTCCGTTGGCTGGATTTCAGCCAGTGACCTACATCTGTAAGATTCCATGCCATTATGAATCTCCTGAGCCATCACTCGCTTTATTGTTTTAAGCAAGCTAAACTCTAAGCAGGTGGTTTCCCGCGAACAGTCCCTTCTTTAAAATGTGAGGAGAGTAAAGATTCTTTTCTCTCTCAAGTAATTTTATAGAAAACATAATTAGGTCATTTCACTATGAAATATAGCCAAATAGCACTTCTGTTTATGAACAGGCTTTTAATGCAAAAATTCCTCTTTGTCACGAATTATAATGTAAACACATCTCTACTGCACATACAGCCAAACTTCATATCCCAAGAGGTTGATGCATAATCTATTTACTTTTCCCTACCGAGGCTTCAACATGTCCTTTGTTCCCTGCTATCTTCTAAATTATTTCAGCACTATGCACTCTTAAAGAAGCAAAAAAAAGGTAAAATGAACTTCTGAAGGCAAAGAATATGGGCCATTTCTGACCTCATGCACTTTGGAGGAGTTTTTATATTTTCATTCATAACTTAAGGTGACATGTCAAGCTTTGCTCTAAATTAATCCATTGCCAACTAAAGAAATATTTTAAGGAAACAATGGGGAACTAAAACAGCACAACCTCTATGATTCTTGTTACTTAGCTAATTTTGATGAAAATGACTTTAAATTTGGCAGCTTCAGATCAGAGAACAGGTTTCTGGCACAATGTTTAAATACCAAATACCGTGATAAATTATACTGATATTAGTGAAATGTATTTAATTATAAATTTGATTAGACTTTCAAAAGGACAGAGCTTATGGAGAGCTGTGTCCAGATGTGTAGCATTATCATATGACTTGTGTGTTATATAACTGTAGTAAACAAAAACCTAGTGGCTACATCTAGACTACATCCCTTTTTCAAAAAAGGGTTGTAAATAAGACATATCGCAATTGCTAATGAAGCGGGGATTTAAATCTCGCGCGCTTCATTAGCATAAAAATGGCTGCCGCTTTTTTCGGCACGGAGCTTTGCCGGAGAAAAGCGCCAGTCTAGACGCTGATCTTTTGAAAAATAAAGCCTTTTCCGAAAGATCCCTTATCCCTCTTGAAATAATACAATCTTATTTTCCAATGAATTTTCAAATCCAGATGAATGTAAAGGGCTAAATCTTACTATCCTTGGGGTTCTGTGCCATTGGAAAGGTTAGTTGTGCTTTGCACGTGGTTCTGTTATGAATTATGAGGTACTAGTTCTCCTAGACAATGAAGTTAGCAGTAAGAGATGGACAGAGTGGAGATTAATTAAAAAGGGAGGTAGTGAAAAGTAGACAGGCCTAAAAATGGAAAGGAGGGTGTTAGAGCCTAGGAACCCATGGAAGCAAACACAAAGAGAGGGGGCCAAAGAGAGCAGAGAATGCCTCAAAATACAGACAATTGATACAGGGTGGAGGATTGTATTAGAACATGGTTCAAACTTGCCTGTGTAAACGGATGCACCTGCTCAATTCTGACAACCAGTCGGCCAGACTGCATGATGGACCACCCTGCCCAACTGGCTGTGGAAGCCACTAGGACAGTTCTTAAGCCCAGCAGCAGCTTGCCAGCTCTTCAGTCCACACAGCCACAGATTCTCTGCCTCTGGACTTGTCTTGCCCCAAGCCCTGCGCTTGCTCTGCTGCTCCAACCTGGGCCCGACCCTGCACCCTGCCTTGTTCTGGTCTTCTCCCATCCTTGCTTCTGCCTCAGAACTAACCCTGCCCCTACTCTGGTAATCCAATTCTGACCTTTGGCCCAGGTTCTGACCTGCTCTCATCCTGGGGCTCTGGCATTTAGATTCCAACCACTAGGCATGACTGTCTATTACTCAGTCCCCTGACAATAAAAAATAAACATAGTGCATACCTGTTACAGCATTAGGCACTCCAATGATGGCATTGAGTGGCATATAGGAACATGAATATAAAACAAGAATTGGGTAATGGTTAAAACACTATTTTAAGTCCTCCAGAGCAAGCCCTAGAGAAAGCAACATAATTTGTACAGGCTCTCTTTGTTAGTCAATGGCATATACCTGCAGGAAAGGTGCACACAACTAACATAAGATTTGTGCCTGAGTATGGTCCTTGGTGCAATAACAGTTATTGTGCAGATTAGGGGTGTTAAATATCAGTTAATTGAATAGTCGAGTAACTTCATGAATTCTTATTGGTTAGTCGACTATTCTATAATCCCTGGGGACAGGGCCTGCAGCCAGTGCACCTCATTCCCAAGGAACCCCCTGCCACTCCATGCTGCTGCCTCTATATCAGAGGCAGCAGTGCGGTGTGCCAGGCAGGAGCTGGTTTGCAAGGGGAGCCAGTTTAAAAACCAGCTCCCCTCATAGACCGGTGGCCTGTCACTCTGTGCTGTTGGCTCTAATAAAGAGGCAGCAGTGTGGGGTAGCAGCAGCCCTTGTCTAGAAGCAGCGGGGGGGGGGGGGAGGTCTGAGCTCCCGACCCATCACAAGCCAGGAATGAACTGGGCTGTTGGCCAGCCTCCTAAAATATGTACTGGTGGGACGGGGGGGAAGGGGAAGGGAGATGTACATGTAGTCTATAGCATTAACCTATACTCTTTTGCTTGTTGGTTAATCGGTTCACTGACTACACTATTATATCCCTAGTGCAAACAGGCTCCACTAATAGCAGAGGGGGACAAAGCAGTAAAAAGGAAGAGAAAGGTGACAGGGCGGTTCTAGAGACAGGGCAGCTGTGTAAATCTATGTGGCGATTCTCAGCTTGTAGCTTAAAGCTGTGGCTGAAAAAACCCTGTAGCCACGTAGCAAAAATCCATACTGAATAATTCAATCGTAATTGTTCAGTCATTGTAAATGGCTTCACTCAAGACCAGTAAAAGCAATTAGAGCCAGATTGTGGCTGTAGATGGGGGGAGGCAGCTGCCCTAGAAGGGAGGAGGAGTCGGGGGTAAGGAATTCATAGTCCATAGAGGAACAGACCTCATTTTCAGCTCTTGTTTGCACTGGAAGCTACCCCTCCGGAAGCAATGAGCAGAAGAGCTAGACAGCTGTAAAAGAAAGGCCACATTGGATGGTGCATATCAGTGAGCACAAGGAGTCAGGTACAAACCCCATCAGCCTGTCAGACAGTCCAACTCCACACAGCCCCCAGTCCTCTGCCTAAACAGCATTAATGAACTGTAGGGCCTGATCCAGCAAAGGACAGGAATTTTAAGCATTGGATCCAAGGTTTCACTTGCACCATGGTCTGTTTCACTCTTGTATTATATCTTAACCAAGGAGCTCTTTCCTAAGCTGTGAAATGCAACTACATAGCTCCACTATTCAAATACAGTCACTGGGTTGGGAGATTTTGAAAACTTTTTTTTTTTTTGTTAATTGTGGGATTGAAAATAGCATTCTTGGTTTTCCTTTAACCATATTCTGGCCTGGTACTTTTTTTAATGACTCGGGCTATGTCTACACTACAGCAGGTTTTTTTCGGAAAAGTTGACATTTTTCTGAAAAAATTTCACTTACATCCACACTGCAATCACGTTCTTTCTAAAGAAAATCGAAAGAACAAAGGGGTTTTTCTGACATTGATAAACTTCTTTCTCCAAAGAAGAAGCCTTTTTCCGAAAGAGCTCTTTCGGAAAAAGGTGTGTGTACATGGGAAAGAGAGAGTTCTTTGCAAGAAGAGGAAAAAGCACAGGTGCCCTGGTGGCCACTCTGTCCATATCAATCACAGCTTACATGCGAGATAGCGCCCATTCAGTATGGAAGCTATCTTTCGAAAAAGCAGATCGCTTTTTTGATGCGCTTTGGCTGTGTAGACGCTCTCTTTCAGAAGAAGTTTTTTCAGAAGAACTCTTCCAGAAAAGCCTCTTTTGAAAGAAGCTTGCAGTCTAGACATAGCCTAAGTGAGGAGCCCTTCAATAAAAGCAATTTAGGATGGAAAGGCAAGAATAGCTTCACTGTCACACACCAAAAATCCTGTCATCTGTTTATCTTTTAAAGGGATCAGTGACACTGACAGGTGTACTCTGAAAGGTGATACAGGGTGGGCGTAGTCAGTAACTCCTAGACACATGTCCTCTCTCTCTGAATCTGAATCATATCTCAGAGCAATTGTGGTTACCTTGGTGGATACTGTGAATCTACACAGTGCCAAAGCATTTTATCTGCAGGTGACTACTGACTACTTAAAGCCATCCCTCTCGGTAATTCCAACCCTTATCTCCATTTTGCAGACCCAGAACTATCCTTTTCCTCTCCACACACCCCACCACCACAAGCTGAAATCACAGGAAAAGCAAATATTTCTGCAACATGAACCAAGCCAGAGCTTAAGCCCTCAAGGGCACAAAGAACAGTTGCAAACAAATGTTTGTCTTGTTTTGCACACAACATGCTGCCGAGGCTTTTTAATCAGAAACCATAATTGCTCTTCTTTGTTTGGGAAACACACAGGGATCAAATATCAGATGAGCTAAGAAAGGAAATTATGAGTGGGAAATGACCAAAAAATAAAAAGCTAACCTCTGCAAAGCTGCAGTTACTGCTATACATCAACTAACTTCCAGTGACTTAATGGGGTGGTTCAGAGTATTAGCAAGATAGCACACTCATTTCTCTATAAAAAGTCCTCAGACCTCCTATTGCCGAGTAAAAGAAAACAGAACAATCTTATGGAACAGGATCACTGAGCCCTTTCAGGTGTTTTGGTTTGCCATTGAGTCTTGTCAGTTTGCTCACATGCTGTCCAGAGGTGCTGCAAGAGAGAATTCCATCCTGGACTATGGATAATTCCCAAATCCCAGTGTGCCATTTTTAGTTACCCTCATTCCAAAGAGGAAAATATTACCCTGCAAGTAGTAATACTTGCAATCGAGTGTTAAACACGGAGTATGGCGAGTATCAAGGTGGTTTTAGAGGACAGCACTTCTGCAAACAGCAGGCAACCCTGTTTAATCTGCTGTTTTTCAGACAACAGACTGCAGATAAAACTTTCTCAAACAATATGGAGTGTAAAGAGATATTTATGTGTCCAGCTTCCAAGCCATCTTTGCTTTATTCAAACTTCGATCAGCAAGGAAATTCAGAATTCAAACAAAAAGTCTTTCCATAATTCTCCCTCTTATATCAGTCTATATGGAGCTGGTATGATGGTAACATAGACTAGGTGTCTGCATTTCAACCATTCCTGCAAAGAGGCCTTTCAGAGGAAATGTAAAACTAAGATACACTTTAAATGTGGCCTTTAAAGAATGCACCGATACTTTTCATAAGAGTACAGATGTTAAAGCTGGTGTCCCACTCTAATCCCAATTAATTTCATTCTGACTACATGCATCCTCCTTGCAGCTTCAACTGTGTGATATATTCTTCTTCATGTCCTGTCCTAAAAACATTATTCTGTGTTACCGTATGTTGTTATTCACTTGCTGTGTTCTATCCCAGATGTGGCTTTCTCTTAATGTGTACCAATCCCTTCTCTATCTTGGAAATCTGTTTACAAGTACTTTCAGGACATTGGACTTAAAGTACTGTCACTTTGAAAACTTACAATGATAATAAACTTTTTTATGTAGATTAAACTAACTATTCTTTAGAAATTCAAATTCTTAATTATCATCATTGTTGCTAGTAGAAGCATCTATCCAAGTGTTAAAAATAAGGCCATTTTACTTAAATTAGCAATGGGAAAGACCAACTGTATTAGGTCAGTAAGTCCACAACCTTGATATAAGTTAGAACAAACATTTTTGAATACTTTGTCTAGTTTAGTTAGGGTTGACAGATGGTTGAAACAAAAATACCTAACAGCCACCTGCCTCACTCCCCCCCCCCCCAAAATAAAAACACCAGGAAAAAATTCTGTTGAAGAAAAAAAAGGGGGGGGGATCAAAGTTGTTGAACAAAATAAATAAATAAATAAATCACACACACACTCCACAACTTAAGCAAAAAAAAAAAAAAAATTAAAATACAACAGCATTAAAACAGCATGTCCCCTTTAAGTGAAGGGATAGGAACAGGGGAGCAGTTGAGCACTAAGGCCCAGGGGAGTCATTGCTTCCTCTAGATCTTTTTGCTGGCAGCCATTTCGTGCCAAGAGCCTTGCAGAACCAGGTAAGCATGGGGCCTGGGGTTGGCGGACTGGGGGCTAAGGAGGGGCTCGGGCGAGAGGGGAGAAGAAGCCGAGCGTTGAGTGTTTGTAGGGTTACCAAGTGCCAGGCATTTTCGCCTCCTGGGGGGGGAGGGGGGATTTTTTTTACTGGACAAGAGGTGAAAATACCAGACTGTCCGGGTGAATACTGGACACCTGGCAACCCTAAATTTAGTTATTAATGTTGTAAGCAATGGTGCCTGACTACCACTGGCAGATTACTCTGCTATCTAACATAAATTGTACCCACAGGAAGGAAGAACGGATCTCTTCCTGCCTTCTGAAATTGCATCACATAATATTGAACTACAGCATTCTCCTGATGTAGGCACCTGCCAGGGAGTGAGGCCCAGTGCTAGACTGGACGCACCCCCGTCGGGGGAAAAGACACCCCCCCCCCGACCTAGTCCCAAAGTTCAATGCCCCGTGCTCAGGGGAACTATGGCGAGCCTAGTCCAAGAGCTCTCATCCCTCTCCAAGGGTGGAGACAGCCTTTTGGCCTACTTCCTGAGTAAGCCCCTCTCAAAGTCCTTGAGGCTGATTTGTGGTGGGGTGGGGTGGCTAGGTATTTAGCCAAGTGTGAATAGTCCCATTGGCATCAATGAGATGATGCCTGGGCCTAAACTTAAGCACATACTTAAGTCTTTTGCTAGATGCAAGCAATAGTGAGGAAAGTGCATAAATTACCATGGCAAGTCCCCTATTTTTGCCAGATCTGTAACACTTTATTGCACACTACATCCTCTAGATCTCACTGCTGTGTTGTTTGTGTTTTATTGGTCCTCCCCCTCCGTCATATTATGTTACACACAGCTATTTCTGTTCTAAAAAAGCAATGTTCATCATTTAAATAGTGCAGCAAGTAATCTATTTGATGAATTTGACCATTTTTTCTTTGCATGCATTTACTGTGAAATGTTTACAATTTTCTTGAGCTTATTTGCAATTACTTGATAAATGATAACTGCTGTGAATAACACTTGCTAGGTAGCACAGTCACAGAGTTCATTGCAAATGTTCATTTTGAAAAATTAGAAATTTGAGCTGCTTTTATTTCTTTTCATCAAACACTTGGCACTGTGGCTATTCCCTGACTGGTGAGCATAACTTCTAGAATCTGTTTTTTGCTGAAAATCCACATGTTCCTACATGATCAAACTTTCATTTCTGCATTATTTCCATTTTTTCAACATTCATCTCTTCCATGACCATTCCTACCAATACGCCAGTTTCCTAGAACACCAATGGAAAGTGGACAAAAAGGGACCGAGAATACAAATGAAGGGAATTAGCCTTAGATTTTCAGGCTGAGTGCCTAACTCCCTTAGACATCTTGCATTTGAAAATTCCAGCCTTACATTTTAGTGCTTTATTCCTGTCTCAATAAGCAAAGTAATAGTTGAATATGAAGAGTGCCCTATTGTCTGCTATATATTTGGATCCATTTAAATGTAAATACATTTAATACACTTTTTGGTGCAGAAGCTGATTTTCCGCACATTTGGACAATGCCAAGCATAAATGGGGCCCTGCTTGATTGCGGCCTCTAAGTACACCCCACATAAGTGTTCAGTAGTCAAAATTAGCTCAACAAAAGTAACTTAGCAGAAATTTAGTATTCTTCCATATAATTTACAATTTTCTATAGTACCTTGAGCTGTCTTTGGGACATTCACAAGGTGTATCCTAACCCAGGAAGAGTAAAACTCATCACTTGCATTTCTCATTATACTTGGTCACACCTGTTGACATTTCTGTCCAAGAATAGACTATCTGAACAGAGGAAAGAGACACAGAGTCTGCAGTGTTTGCAGAAAAAAGGACAAGGCAAGATATGTTGCAGCAGGTGCCTTACTAATCCAGGAAGACTTGAACTATCAAAGTATATATGTGTGTACAGCCTACAGATGCTTTATGTACCGCAGGCAAGCTCACAGTAGATTCTCTCCTCAGGTTAGAATGCAATATGCAGGGTCAAATAAAGTCAAAGAGAGAAATCATTGTTCAAATGTGGACAGTCCACTGAAGAGATGTAATTCCATGTAGTTAAGGTTATTTTATTAGGGACAATAGAGAAAAAGAATGTTTGCAAGAGTTGCATCTGCCCAGAAAGCATCCCTGATTTATGGGCATGACAACTAAGAATAGATGGACTGCTACCCACTCAGCCTAGAAAAAGAAGTACAAGTGTGGGCTTGAAAATGCCAGAGAGCCAAAAATAACATTAAACTCTCATGCGCCATGTTCACAGTTCTTGGCTTAAAAATATAGTGTGTTCATTATCTGCCATCATTTTTAGCAAGCTTCTTTTAACCAGTACTAATGTGACCCTACACATAAACCAACAGCATGGGCTATAGTTTACACAGCACATAACTTGGGAGGGGCGGGGCAGGAAGTATAGTTTTATTAGCAATGCTAATCAAGACAGTATTAAAACAAATCTAAACTATCATCCTTTTATAACTAAGTTCACTTCTGTCAGATTGTTACGCTTGTTCTCGTGTGCAAATTTAATGAAATAGCCCAATTAATGTACTCCATAGGTAACAGATGCCATATATTAATGCATAAGAGTATGTCCAGCTACCCCACATCAGCCACTTTGTGTAGATATACCTCCAAAACTACCCTTGAACTGATGGTCTCCCTCTCTCCCTGATCCAGTGGCTGGAATATGCTTCAAAAGAATTTACAGGAAGTTCACTAAAGGTGGCTATCCACACACTTATAGGAAGTACTAAAAGTAACATAGGTAATGTATCTTCCTGGATAGGAGGGTGTTCCATGTGATAGCAGAGAGACTAGCTGTAAACTCAGAACCACTGACCCAACAGAAATCTAGATCATTATTCTGACTTCTCTGGTAACAAGATATGCAGTGAATCAGGATCTGTAGCTGGAATACACAGGTTTAATGTGGTTTTCAGTACTTTCTTTATTGTTCAGTTCTCCTTTTCTGAGATCATAGACCTTGGCTCTGATCAGAAACTGCTTCTGCACAAATAGCTAGATATATTATCCAGGTTTTTCTCTATCCACAAAAACATCAAATATTGGCTGCTTCTTAATTTATAGAAAAATTGAACATGGGATTATGAAGCTACATTTATCTGACTCTAGTTTCCCTTAGGGTCGTACAAACCTTGGATGCTTAAATGAGAGCTTTCTCCTTGAGCAGAGACACCCGAGTAGATAGAATGAATTTCCTTAGCAAGCAGAAGCTGTATTTTGTAAATGTGATCCTGCATTTACCTAAGCACTGTGCAGCAAAATTCACACAAAGAGCAGGCAAATTTTCAATGAGTTATGCTTTACAATAAAAACAATTCAATGCTGTTCCCAATAAATACTGCCTCGGTATGCCAGGCAGATTGTCTGGTAAACTATGTATAGCTTACTGGCTTCTTAAGTGAACAGCATTAATATATTTCCTCCAGTAAAGCAGATATCTGAGGTTGTACATTCCCTTGCAAAGTTTACAATCATCCTCTTTACATTAAAAAATAATGAGCTTATTCTCTTTTTCAGGTCCTTAAGAGCATACAATCCCATGGTCACTCAATAATATGAATGCGCATCTCATAAATAGTAAATGAAAATGGAGTTATTTCACCTACTCAGAGAAGCAGGACTGAAAGCTGTCTGGTCCCCCAGGGAAGCATATTTCTTTCAGGAAGCATTCATTTCAGGAGTTCTGAAAATCCTACCAGTCTAAATACTTCTGGGGGAGAAGGAAGGGTTGAAATGGAAACTTAGAATGTTTGTTTCACTTTTCCCTTCCCAAGACACTGATTGTGCTGAAGCTGTACGTGTTTTCATAATAGAAAATTCCAGTGTTCATGGTAACACCAAAAATCAGTCATTTTTATGGGAAAGCAGCACAAATGGTCTATTTCACTAAGATAACTTTGGGAAGTGACTGCAGTTAAGTATAATATAGCAGGTATTAAGATATGTGCCTAAAGGCACCCATGATTATTGGAATGAGAATTAGAGTCAGTAACTTTGTAAAAAATATGGGTTTCCATATTTGCTCCATTCTTAATATCCTTATTCATTTTCTTTCCTAATAAAAACTCCATATCACGCTCAGTCCCTCATTATGGATGGACGTATCCTGACAAAGTTTTAATTCTCATATTAGGTTAGTGTGATAATATGCTGAAGACAACAAGATTAGATCTACAGTATTTGATTAAATAAATAAAAAACTTTAAGGGCAAATCCTTTAGAATGTAATAAGTATGAAACTAATTAAAGTCTATAGCAATGTAGGTTCCATAGAAGTTACTAATAAAAACATCTTGTGATTCCCTAGGAGGGATGTGATTCTCTGTTAAATAGATTTTTTTTTAAACTATAGAAAAGTTGGCATTTTTGCTCATCTATAAGACGTTGCTATGGCCCATACACAGGTTATACAGATTCTAGTGAAGCCAATACAATAATATGGCCTTATTATTGTGACTCAGCAATTGACAAATTAAATTGATGGTACAGCATCAAATTTAAACAGAGAGCGAGAGAGAGAGAGATGTAGTTCTGAATGCATAACAGATTTCTCAGTTTCTGGCAATTAAAAAAAAAAACAGAAATGTTGGTTTCCAATCTAACAAAAAATAACATTAGTTAAAATTTGTGATAAAGTGAAAAGTGAAAGAAATCCTTTGGGATTAAAAGAAATGTTGGGATTTTTTTAAAAAGAAAAGTGTTTTGTTTCAATTTTGATCATCTTTGAAACATATTTTTGAATGTTTTAATAAAAGCAAAGGCTATTTTCAAACAAAAATTCATTTAAACAAAGACAGCAAAACATTTCATTTTTTGAAACTGACCAGAGCAAAATGTTTCAATGGGGGGGAGGGAGGTAGGAGGGGTAGGTGGAAGGGTGATTTTTAAAAAGATTTTTCACCAGAGCAAAATGTTTCAATGGGGGGGGGGGGGGGGTAGGAGGGGTAGGTGGAAGGGTGATTTTTAAAAAGATTTTTCACCCCTAAAATAATTTGGTGATTTGGTCATGAATCAGCTAAACATTCCAATGTCTCACAAACAACCAGGGCTTTAGCCAGCCAGTTTTCCCTTCTAGTTTGGGTAATTCTTTTACATAGAAGTTAAAGGAAAATTACATTTTAGATATAAGAAATGATTGTGTGAAACCATAAAATTGGCATTGTATCTTTAAGATAGATGTAGTGCCTGAAATGAATTCTTAATTTGCTTTGACATGGATGATGAACTATGATCTTGTGGGTAACACCACTAAGTTGGGACTCAAAAGAGTTGGGCTCAATTTCCAGCTCTACCATAGACGTCTTGCAAGTCGCTTCAATGTCTCCATTTTTCATCTGTAAAATGGGGACAGTAATTCTTCTGCCTGCTTTTACTCTGTGTATAGATAGCTCAATGGGGACACGATCTTGATTTGGGCCTCTTGGCCCTATCATAATATAAACCACAGCAAATAACGAAGCTGACTAGATTTTAAATCATCTTCCTTTAAGTAAGGCTTTAAATACTTTGTCCCCCAAAAGCAAAATGTTTATTTCTACTGTATTTACTAAAAATGAATCGCATTTTGTTTGAACTTTAAGTAAACATTTATTGATATTTTTAAGAGTAGCAGCTTCTTTACAGAATAGTTCTATGTAGTAAAATAATGAGGAAAAAAATTCAGAGGTTAGATACAAAGTCATTTCCTGAGGCAGATGTTTTTCAAATTGGATGAGAACAGCCTGAAACCGTGTCATTCTAATGGAATTTATACTGTATGTATACTCAAGAGGAGTAGAAAAATGAACCATTGTTTTAAATTATTACGGCTGAAGGAATACATATTTTTGTTGTTAGATTCTTAAATTGATGCTGCTTTAATGCTCTATATTTCCTTCAGCCCTAGCTTAAAAGATCACACATCCTCTGTTTTTATCTACCTGGGTTTACATCCCTGTAGCAGGCATTCTGGGGCCACTGAGCTATTCTGCTCACCAGAAGGTTCCACCAGACATAGTCGAATGGATTTACTGAGCAGCTAGTCCATTGTTGCCATGATCTGTTATGAACCACACAACAAGGAAATCAATGTGAGGCCTGGTCTACACTAGTGTAGGTGAAACTTAGTTGCATGGGGTCGATTTTCTAAACAATGAGTCCACACCACCCAGCCCCCTCTGCCAACTTTAAAGGTCATTAAAGTCAATTTTGGTAATCTTGCTTTTCACAAGGAGTAACGGTAAAGTCAATCTTGCATAATTTACTTCAGAGTAGTGCAATACAGTGCTATGAAATTTGATGTTCTTGGCCTCTGGGAGGTTCCCCACAGTGCCCCAATGTGACTGCTCTGAAAAGCACTTTAAACTCTGCTGCACTCCAGGTGCACAGAAAAAGCCCTGGGAAATATGAATTTAATTTCCTGTTTGGCCAGCATGGCAGGCAGCCCTCAAAGCAAACAGCACACCACAGCAGCACACGTCACCATGAATGCCCAGAGTTGCAAACGAGTACCATCATGGAGCATGCAGGTGATCCTTGGTCTCATTGTTGTGTGGGGCAAGGAATCTGTTCAGGCAGAACTACGAAGTAGCAAAAGAAACACTGATTTCGATGGCAAGATCGCACAGGACATAGTGAAAAAAACAATACGTCACAAGCGCCCAGCAGTGCCGTGTGAAAATAAAGGAGCTCAGGCAGGCATAACAGAAGACAAGGCAAACAGATAGTCTAGGTCAGCCCTGCAAACATGCTGCTTCTATGATCAGCTTGCATGGGATTCTAGGTGGGGATAGGGTTGCCAGATAATTTCACAAAAAAACCCGAACATGACAGGAAAAAAATTGGGTGAACAAAAAAACAAAAACAATCACCAAAAAAAAAGAAAAAGAGTCATGACCTCTTTGAATCCCCATGCTTCCCCCATCCCCACCAGGTGCAGCAGGGGCCAATACCGGACACCTGGGAAACCTAGGTGGGGACCCAACCAGTTTCCCAAGCCAGACCGTGGATTCCTCTCAAAAGACACTTCAAGCAACAGCCTCGACATCGTGGATAAGGAAGAGGAGGAAGAGAATGATCAGCAGGAGAGCAGAGCATCCAATCTCACTGACAGCCAGGACCTTTTTATAACTCTGATGGCAGGAAGGGCACTTCTGGTGAATTCATATTTTTAACCACGCTACAAGTGGGTTAAGGCACTTGGGTGTGATCTGTGGCAGCCACTCTGTCTACACCACAGAGGCTCCCCGGAAGAGTTTGTCAACATGTCTGGAGATGGAGCGGGAGTCCTCACTGCACATCTCCGTAAAGCTCTCATACAGGTACTTCTTCATCCTTCTCACAAGGTTTCTGGAGAGGCCTGCCTTATTCTGTCCTCCTTGGGAGGACATCTTTCCATGCCAAGCCAGCAGCAAGTGGTCTGGCATCACTGCAGCACAAAGTATTGCAACATAAGGTCCAGGTTTCTGGCTACATTCAGTCAGCATTTGTTCCCTATCACTCTGTGTGATTTGGAGAAGACTGTTATTGCTCATGGCAACTGGGATGAAGCAAGGGAAGCTCTCCAACTGTTACCACAACAATACACTTCCATTTTCTCACCCCCAACAAAGCATTGTTTTAGCCCTTGCCCTGCTGCCATGGCCAGACCCTCTCCCCTGCCTGCCCGTAGGCTCTCACTATCCATGTGGGCCCTTGCCCTTCCACCATGCCTGGACTCTTTGCCCTTCTGTTATGCCTGGAACCTCTCCCATCTGCACACTCCACTGGGAAGTGAAAGTTGCACTCTCCCAGCAAATGGGGGGGCCAAACATATGGTCACCACATGAATCCTTGCCCTGCCATACTGCTATACCACCATAGCCCACGTTTATAAAAGCACGTTTGCCTAGCTGCAGGAGTTTATCAGACGCTGGAAATGAGGCTATATCTAGACTATGGAGTTGGTATCCCGGAAAAACTCCGCCACGTCCAGGGAATACGTCTGCTCTTCCAACTTTTTTTTTGCAGAAGAGCAAACGCGCTTTTTTGGAAGCCCTGTCTTCCTTGTGCATGAGGAAGAAGGGCTCTTCCAAAGGAGGAGGTTTTTCTGAAATTTGGCCCAGTGTAGATGGGCCAAATTTCAGAAAAGCCTCTTTCGACAAAACTATTGGAAAAAGGTACGCAAATTGCGGAGTGCAATTTGCGTACCGTTTTCCAATAAAAAGCAGAAGTCTAGACATAGCCAGAGAGACAGAGGATGGATCATTTGATGATTCCCTGTTCTGTTCATTCCCTCTGAGGCACTGGCACTGGTCACTTTTGGAAGACAGAATACTGGACTAGATAGACCTTTGATTTGACCTAGTCTGACTGTTCTTATGTTATGTTCATTTATTGTACATTTTAAATAATTCCTATAAATCATCACCCCATAATATCTCATGTATGTTAAAATATTTGCCTTTTATTGTATTCAGCTATTGTATTCAAACCTTACTTCTGTACTTTAAATAAATCTATTCTCACCCTTGTAGTACAGAATAGCCTCTGATAATGTAATGATTAGTCAACTTCCAGGACTCATGGACCTTTTAGTAGTAAGATGATGTAGTTTAGCTGATTAAATTTGTACAACAGTCAGGAAGAATCCTTTAATGTGAAATTCAAGGAAGCAAGAATGCACCTGAAATTTTCTGCCAGGTACTCTAGCATAAGTCTATTGTCTAACCCAGTTCTCTCTGTTTATGCAGGGAGAAAACTAATGCACAAAATGAAGGGTTTGTGATGAGGTCCCCTAGAACATGTAATGCACATCTCATTGTTATACCTAAACATCTCTCTGTGGTATCTGTTTTTCATAAACCATTTCAGTGCATTAGCATTCTGGCAAGCCTATTTTTGATTAGAAGTAAGATTAGCCCTAGATATCAAATCAGCATATAGAAAAGAGGTCAGCATAAATGTGTAATTCTCTGTTGAGTATTTGTGTGTTATTTTTGTTGATGTAGGACAAAGCTAACATTGGTGTATAAAATATGTTTTAAGTATCATACAAACAGAAGGGGTTTTGTCTACTTAGCATTACACATTACGCATCTGTCCGACATTATGCCAGCTTTCCCTGCCACTGGATTTTCACAGCAGTAGGAAAATAGCAGGGATAAAGGGATTAAAAAGCAATGATTTTCTGTAAAGCTTTATAGGACACGTCTGCTATGATCTCAGTTTACTCACTTCGTCTACACAAGTAAATCACCAGCACAGATAGACTAGAGGATTAAATGCAGACAAGTGTGTAAAATACGTATTTTTGCTTATTTTACTCTCTGCACCCTCAGAAGGAGGATACAGAAGCGGTCATAATCATAGTCAATATTTCAGTGTGGTGATTTTAAAGTCAGAGGACTTACTCAGTGCAATTCAAAGGTCACGCTCAAAGTATAATGCTCAGGAAATGCAAACACTAGTATCCAAACTTCAAATAGGCACTAAGTTGTAACACGTGTGGGTAGTAATTTTGATGGGGGGGCCATGCCAAGAATTTAGTACATGGTTAAGTGCCACAGTCTTCCATGATATTAATGGAGGAGGTGAGGGATCTGGGATGGAGATTGGGTGAAAGAAGGAGCTCAAGATAGGGGAATGGGATGTAGGATGGAAGGTCTGGGAGGGGCTATTACCTAAGACAGGAGGGAGTTGTGGCCTGGGGCTGGTGACTTTTCTCTATGCCATCCCTAGCCCAGGAAGGGCCAAGACATACCCCTTTTGCCCAAGGCCATAACCTGCTCCTGCTTTACCCCACCGCTTCCCCAAAGCTCATTCCCCTGAGCAATGCAGCTCAGGGGACTAGTGGGGAGACCTGGCACTGGCAGCAAATGTTGGGTCCTTTCACGCTCACTAGCGGTGAAAGGAAGCAGAGCGATGTGACCCCAACTCGCTCTACCCACCACACAGCTTCCAGCCACAACACTGCTTCCCACTGCTAGTGAATACAGGGGGCGGTTCTGCCCCTCCTTCAAGTGATGCATCTGGGAGAGCAGAGCTATGTTGCTCCACTTCCCCCCACCACTGCTGCCACTGAGTGCAGAGGGAGGGAGGGATGGACAACTTCTGCTCTGGGCACCAGACCCCCCCATGATAATTCCCCAGGCTGCCCAGAGGTTCTGGCCTCATGTTCCTCCCACCCATTGCATGGGGGGAAGGGCATCATGTGTCCCTGGGGCCCTCCTCATGCATTGCTCCTGGGAGAAATTATTATTATCCTTATTTGACCAAGTGGGATGGAGGCATAGAGAGAGTAAATGGTTTGCCCAGGGTCAAAGAAGTCTGTAGGAAAGGTGAGAAGTGAACCCAGCTTTCTTGACTACCAGGACCACGCCTTTACCACAAGGCCATAATGTGGTAACAGCATTCTTCCTAACAGCATTTATTTCCAATAGCCCCATTAGAGAATCAGTGTAAACATTTTTCTCTGTCAGTTTTTTCAATGATTTCTTTTTAGGGAGAAATCCTCCCTTTTACATCCTATAAACTGCTTGCTCCTTGGCTCAAAATCTGCAATAATTTCTGGGCCAAGAAATGTAATTGCTGCAGACTACTTTATGCATTTAATCCTCCCCTCTCTCAAAATCAATAGCAAAGTGGTTCGTTTTAATAGCAGTAAGATTGGGCCCTGAAGCTCTAAGCCTGATCACTCACTTGTGTAAGTTAGAAATGACTCCCACTCAAATGATTACATTGGTGTTATAGGCAAAACTGGCATAAATGAGGCTGGAATTGGAGCTTGGATATTTTTATGGCCTAGATTGTTTGATCAGTTAATAAATATTAGGGCTATCGATCACAGTTAACACCTTTGATTACCTGAAAAAAAATTAATATGTTAATTTTAATGCATACCTCTGGGTGGGGAAGGAGACATCAGCTATGGAGAAAATTGACAGTGTCCAGTTGGGTCCAGTAACCCAAGCTGCCACCACAGGACAGGAATAGAAGAGAAAAGAGGAAGTGGCTCCAATCCCAGCTCTGGCAAAGAGGTAGGAATCCTGACCCCAATGATTCTCCGTTGCCCAGGCCAGCGCCTCACTCCAGGAACCAAGTCTCCTCCCTCCACAATCCTCCCCACTCCTTCCCCCCCCCCCCTCCCCCCCGCACCTGGGTCCTTGCTCCAGGGGGTATCTCATAGAAAACAGGGGCCTGGCAAGCTCAGACTTCCTGCACTAGCCTCCACTCCACTGCAGCATGCCAAGTCCCTGAGGTAAAATCCACCCTCTCTTGCAGACTAGAGTTGGCTCAAGTGAAGGGAGCCGACCTAGCATAGTAACAGGAGTTTAATTGCTCTGTTTAACAATGTGATTAAAATTCCAATTAAAATTTTGATTAATCACAATTTTTTTAATCCTTTGTCAGCCATACTAAATATATTACCTCATCCTACTGGGTGCAGACCTGGCCATAGAGATCCAAGCCCATTTATTATGTATCTGGGAATGCATCACAAGTTCTGAAAAACCTCTCATAGGCAACAGCCTGTCTTCTTAACACCACTGGTCACCACAAGCACATGAGTCTAGTACTCAACTCTACATACTGGCTCCTATTGAACAGGATCTAGTGCAAGATCTCTGACCTGATACTGATAATCCTTTGGGGATTGGCCCCAGCTACCTGGGAGATCATTAGTTCTTCTAACCCTTCCATAACTGCTATATTCCCCTGGAACAATGGACACATTACAACAAGAGACAGAAATAACTTCCAATCTTATCACTTTCACAACTAAATGCAAATCTCACCTAATTGACTTAGCTTCTCTTGAATGCGTTCTTCACACAAATACACGTTGCACACACACAAACCTATAAGGTAATCAAAGTATTTTTCCTACAGGATGCTAGGAAAAAGAGAGAGACTATTCCTGGTATTTTCACTTATTACCCAGGAGCCATTCTGCTATGACAGAAATAGGGGCCATATAATTATTTAAGTAAATGGGTACACACATAGTTTACCTCAGACTGAGTTTAGAGGCCTTTGTGTAGCCTGCCTCTCTAGGAATTGGAAAAAAAAAATCAATGATCCTTATATATTCCAGCCCTATAATACCATGAAATTTGAGAAATGGACTTTTATTGTCAGTGAAATGTAATGAATCACCTTTTGCACAAGATATTTCTTATGAATGTTCTGTTAACAGCACACACTGGGGATGTGGTGAAACAGGTTTCTTTTTTTATTTGTCATTACTACAGTTCTTAGTATAGAAGCAATGACTTAATTTTCTTCAATGCAAACCAGGACTTCTAAAAAGATTATGAGGTTTTCTTGTGAACTGATGAAATAAGATTAGCATTCTTCATTCATGAAACATTCATATCATAAATTGTTTGGGGAAGGATGCCTCAACCAAAAAGAAAAGCTGCAAAATTAATAATACATAAGAGATGTGGTATGGGATACTTGTCTAAAATGAATGGCTCACTTTTAAAAAAAATACATCTCAGTATAATTTTATACCTTTCAATCCTTATTATTGAACTCCCTATAGCAGGAGATCAAGATGGGATTCATGCCTTGACTCCTTTAAAGAACATATATGAAAACTGTTTGCACCAGCCTTTCCTCAACGTTTTGGCCATCCAGTTCTCTTCACAAAAAAAGCACACTGAAGAAATAATACAGCCCCCATCAAGCACAGAAAATGGTCCTTCCAGATCAACACTGAGACTTTAAGCATTGGGAACCTTTAAGCACCATAGTTACTGGTGCACTCAGTATTTACATGAAAAAAGATTTTGCAAACTCTATACCCATGACAAGATGTGCCAAATTCTGTGTACAACTGCATATGTAATTTGTGCATGCAATTATTATATCTACTACATAACAATGTAATATGTATGCTTATGGCCAGTTATACATATAATTGGTCATTGGCTTACAGTTACTTACAGATAATTTGCATAGGCTGTCATAGTAACTGTGTGCACAAATCAGGCAATTTTGAACATAAATGCATGCAAGCAATTTAGGAAATTGGGTCAAAAGAAAACCTAGTCATATTTCATCTCACTAATACAAAGTGTCATCCAAGCTAAGGAACCTATGAGCACAAAATGTAAATTTTGATAGTTATTTCTCTACTTAACTTGCAAATCGGTCTTCAGCAACAATCATATTTATCTTGCAAAATCCCAACAAATCATTGGGCGGCTTTAGAGAGATATCTTTTCACACCAGTTCATAGCAAATCCTGTTGTCACATACAGCTCCAGGACCCTGCAATGATACTTTTTGTGAAATATAGAATCATAGAATCCTAGGGCTGGAAGAGACCTCAGGAGGTCATCAAGTCCAGCCCCTTGCCAAAAGCAGGACCAATCCCAACTAAATCATCCCAGGCAGGTCTTTGTCAAGCCGGGACTTAAAAACCTCTAGGGATGAAGATTCCACCGTCTCCCTATGCTGCCCTCCTTTTTTGTATGGAATTCCCACTGATAACACTAGGGGCTCTCCTTATGGAAATGGGAAATAGAGTGTCCCTACATAGTTCAGGGATGAGTAATGCACAGGCTCAGAAAGTTAAGAAGCTTAGTGATGGTATGGCATCTTTTTCAGAGAAAAAATACAGTAGCCTGCACGCTGGAAAATGAGGGGGGCTGCACAGGGTATTGTATTATCAGTCTGAAAATAAATCCTTTCCTCTGCCATTGGACATTGCTTTGTGCCTGAAGAAAGTCCTAGCAACAACTACTGTCAATTTCTACGTACTTTACCATCCTAATGTATTTATTTACACTTTACAGTGTGAACTGTCTTGTTTGTTTGTTGTTTTAAAATCATCTATTCTCAAAAGCAGTGTTGAGACCCCAGAGCCTTTAAAAATCATGAGTCAGGCCCAAAATAATGAGACTGGATTTAAAATGGTGAAATTGTAATAACTAATACATTTTAGGTTCTTTAAATTGCTTGGTGGGTTTTGAGCCTTTAGGTTTTATGTTTTCAAGCTTTTCTGTGTGATCGTGAGGCCTAGAAGCTTTCACTCTCTTTTTTAAAAATGAAAGCTAAGATTCTCACATAATAGCTTAATTGCAGGAGCTGGCACTTTAAGAAAAACACCAACTGCCACAAGACTTGTGATAAAATCATAAGAACTGACAACACCTCAATCCTTGTTCCAAAAGCTGGGCAAAGTGCATTTGAGTAATTCTTTGTCAATACACAGCTGCTATATAGCCCATCATCCAAAATCCTGTTATGCAGCAATATGAATGGAACTTCCATGAGCGGAGGTCTGTGGCTGTGAGTACATGACCGTTATATATTCTGTCTTCCCACTACCTGGAAAGTACAGCTGCATCTTTGGAGTGGAAGATGACCCTGTGATGTCTTGGAAGTAGGAAGGAGGATTGACCTGCTAATCAGCTACATTAGTGACTAGACAAGCTTCATTGGCTCTGTCATGTTCCTGAATAAAATATGGACTAGTTACAGAGGTTGCTTTCGAGTGAGATACACACAGATGTGTTCATCATAAGAGTCTTTAATGCATTGCCAACTATGGCTGAAGTTAGCTCAAGTAAGGTTTTTACAGTCTTAAATGGTGGCTAAGTAGTATAATATAGTTTAGCATTCCCCCTTTAAACTCTCCTACCATTTACTGTATCTATATTATCAGGCAATTTTTGAAGTTCAGTAAGTATCAGTCTGTAAAGTGTCTCTGAATCATACTTTTTTTTAAATTATATCAACCAAACACATAACAACTCAGTCATCTGGCTACCCATTAGCTGCAACGACTGGGTGTGTTTGGTCTGAGACCTTGAGTCTTCCTCAGCATCTGCAAATTGCAGAGTTTGCTCTGTTGATTGTTTTTCCTGAGGAACAAACTAGAGGGCTGTGTCTACACTGGGCCACTTATTCCGGAAAATCAGTCGCTTTTCTGGAATAAGCTGCGAGCTGTCTACACTGGCCCTTGAATTTCCGGAAAAGCAACGATGCTCTACTGTACAAAATCAGCCGCTATTCCAGAAAAACTATTCTGCTCCCGCTCGGGCATAAGTCCTTATTCCGGAACACTGTTCCAGAAAAGGGCCAGTGTAGACAGCCCAGTAGTCTTTTCCGGAAAAAAAGCCCCGATCGCGAAAATGGCGATTGGGGCTCTTTTCCAGAAAAGCACGTCTACATTGGCCACAGATGTTTTTCTGGAAAAAGTAGACACACCCGAGATGTTGATGGGTGTGGTGAACTCTCCTGTTTTGGTGTTGATTGCTTATATTCTGGGTTTTTTCTTTATAACAGCTGCAGTTGTCAATCTTTTTTCTCCATTCAATTTCACAAAAACACCAAGTTCTAGACCTAGCAATTCTGAGTGACATCCGTTGCAAAAGTGTTCATAAGGTCTGTTAGCTTTTCATCTGATTTAGCTACTCTTTCCATGTCTGGCCACTCTGGAGATAAATTATTTTCCAAAGTTAGAGCAGTAGTTCTAAGCTGTCTTCCCATCAGGAATCGTGCAGCACCACATCCAGTAACTGCTATTGGGTGTTGACCTGTAAGTCGGAAGAGCAAGGAATGGATTCTCCTGTTGCAGACTTTTCTTGTCTGTACAGCTCTCTCAGCTTCTCTGTTCATTGTGGGCTGATGCTAATACAATCACAAACATATTCGCTACGTCTACACTGGCAACTTTTTCCAGAAATGCTTAAAACGGAACAGTTTTCCGCAATAAGTATTTCCGGAAAAGGAGCATCTACATTGGCCCCGGAGTTACCGTTATAACGATGCGCTTTTCCGGAAAAGCGCGTCTACATTGGCGGCGTGCTTTTCTGGAAAAGCAGAAGCCCGGAACCATTTTGAAGAGCGCAAAGGCCACCAGACCTTTCCGGGGGCAGGACCAGAGCTCCATTCAGACACGTGCTTAAAGGGGTCTTGCCGGACAGCCGCCACCCGGCTGCAGGCACCCATCCCCGTGAACAAGAGGGTCGCCATCGTGCTCTGGAAGCTGGCCACACCACTCGGTGGCACAGCAGTTTGGAGTGGGAAGATCAACCGTCGGAGTGATCGTCGTGGAAGTAAGTCCCAGGGGGAGTGGGATGGGGGGAGGGTGCTGCACTCCAGGCCCAGGGACAGCCAAGGCTGCCTTCTGATGCTCGCTGGGCAGGACAGGGGCACCGTGGCAAACCTCAGGCCGCAGGTCTGAGGCACGCACCTGCCACGTGCATCCAGCAGCCTCCGAGCTCTTTAAGAGCTCGGGTTACCAGGAAGTCCAGGGCTGCTACGGGGTCTCGCGGCGTCCAAACCGCTTTTTTCCGTTTCTTCTGCTTTTCTGGAAAAACTGTCTACACTGGCCCTTTTCCGGAAAAGCTTTTCTGGAAAAAGGACTTTTGCCTGAGCGAGAGCAGCATAGCTTTTCCAGAAAAGCGGCTGATTTTGTACAGTAGATCGTCGTAGCTTTTCCGGAAAAGCAAGCGGCCAGTGTAGACAGCTCGCAGCTTATTCCGGAAAAGTGGCTGCTTTTCCGGAATAAGTGGCCCAGTGTAGACACAGCAATTATGTTTGGAGTGGCTTAAATTCTGCTGCAGTGGATTGTCGTCTGTTGTTCCTCACTAATTGTCTGAAATACCAAAATGAACAAATGTGCACTTCAGTTTCTCACTGCTTCTGCAACATATTACATCTTCCAAGCACATTGTTTCTATCTAGCCAGAAAAGTAGAGCCTAGCAACAAGGCAATGATGTCCTTTGAATTCATGTAAATGTTTAGCTAGTGTTTTCTAAGATCTCACTGGTGGGAAATTTGTACACTGTGTGGTTCGACATTCTTGTAAATTGATTTGTTCTGGATCTTCTTTCAAAAGTACAATAGCAACAAATCATCAAGTTCTTCTACCTTTCTCAACAGGTCCATCATGGCCACTACATGGAAGCTGACATGGTTCGTGGCCTTTGATCACATATACTTGGAATGTACAGCTTTTGTCTTTATAAATTGTTTCTGTGATGAACAGGTCCATGCAGTTCAGAATACCTCCAGAGCTAATCAGGACTGTGTCAGGTGATTTCAGCTCTGGGAAGAGACTGAAGGTGATTGTAAGTCCCTTCTGAGATGATTGCAACATCAGCTCTTGAGTCCAATTTTAAAGCCAATAGTCTTTCCATGAATATTCAGGGTCACTCTCCAGGCAGGCTTTGTGTTATCACAAGTGATAGTTCCTTCTGTTTGCAACTTTTCTTACTTTGTTCCTACTGTTTCTATTCTTAGTTTACTCCCAATACCATGTCATGTTCCTGTATCAGAAATGCAATCGCTATTGAGCTTTATTCTGAATGGCTATGTCTACACTGGCCCCTTCTTCGGAAGGGGCATGCTAATTTTGAACTTGGGAATAGGGAAATCCGCAGGGGATTTAAATATCCCCCACGGGATTTAAATAAACATGGCCGCCGCTTTTTTTCCGGCTTGGGGAAGAGCCGGAAAAAAGCGTCTAGACTGGCGCGATCCTCCAGAATAAAGCCCTTTTCCGGAGGATCTCTTATTCCTACTTCAAAGTAGGAGGATCGCGCCAGTCTAGACGCTTTTTTCCGGCTTTTCCCCAAGCCGGAAAAAAAGCGGCGGCCATGTTTATTTAAATCCCGCAGGGGATATTTAAATCCCCTGCGGATTTCCCTATTCCCAAGTTCAAATTTAGCATGCCCCTTCCGAAGAAGGGGCCAGTGTAGACGTAGCCAATGAGATATATATCAGATGCATCAATCTTTAATTTAATGCACTGCAAAATATGGCTGAGGTTAGCTTAAATCAGGTGTTTTACAGACAGTGTCACATAGTGGCAGAAAAGTATAGAACAGCAGAGGATACTTTACAGACCCCTGCATCATTTGCAAGGTTTAGCACACGGCGTGCATGGAAGTGTGCTCACCATCTCTGTTACCTTCCTAATCCAGCATGCTTTTTCAAACTGAAGCATTTTACTGGATTTATTGCCTGAATCAACACACAGCTTACACAAGCTCCACTGCTGGAATTTTTTTTATGGGCACACCACATTTTTTTGCAAGCAACCACACCTTGCACACAACTTTGCCCTAACTTCTTTAGCAAACCTTCTTTTCCATACCTTAAAGTGACAGACTACTGGAAAATATAGCCTTGGTCTTCTGCCCAGTTTTGTGTAAAACAGATACTTCACAACAAAGAAAACAGGTTACATTTACATTAGCATACACATCAGGGTTGGGCAATAATTTTTTGATAGGGAGCCACTCCAAGTTTTTGGGAAATGGTCAAAGGCAGCACTCTTCCATGATATTAATGGAAGAGGTGCGGGGTCTGGGATGGAGATTGGGGGCAGAAGGGAGCTTGGGCTAAGAGACTGGGATACAGAAAGGGGTGTGGGCTCTGAGAGGGAGTTTGGGTGAAGGAGGCAGTTGTGACCTGGGGGACTGGACTGGGGTGCAGGGGTTTGGGTTCTGACCTAGGTTAAGAGTGGGAGACTTACGTGGGTTACTCACAGACAGCAGACCAGCTGGGTTCTCAGTGTAAGGGGACTGTTAGCCCCTTACTCAAACTCTGTGGGAGTTTTTTGGTTTGCCAGCTCCCAATATCAAAAGGGGAAGGGTCCATGAGACTGACAGACCCCAGAGACAATGGAAAGCAGCCAACACTCCACCTCAGCCTGATTGACAAGTTGGACAGGCCAGTGAGAAAAGCAAGAGGCCAGGCCCCGTCCTCCCTGTGAGCTGGGATTGTTCAGGGTCTCTCTGAGCAAGGAGAGAGCTGAGAGACTGCTAAGAGGAGTGCAAGCTGCACTGAGGGGCAGTTTTGCAGCAGCAGAGCCAGGCACACACAGCTCAAGGAGCGCAGACCCTGTGTTGAGCAGCAGACTGGCAGTGCTCAGAGAGCCAAAAGGAACAGAGAAGCAACGCAAGGAGCTGGAGACTGGCCAAGCAGCACAGCCTGCAGCTGGATGTAGTGAGCAGCTGGGACCTGCAAAGTGTGGGGAGAGGCTCTGGACTGGGAGAGGAGTCTGGCCACTTAGAGCTTGAGGCTGTGTGGTCACTGCCAGAGCAAGCGTGTCCAGCCTGCAGCCCCCCCTGCAGCACATCCAGGGCCTCTAAGGGGCCTATAAGGAAGAGACTGTGGACTGTCCTTACACTCTGCAGGCTGCTGTTTTGATGTCCCTGTGCTACAGAGCAGGGCTGTGTGTTCTCATTTAACCATTCTCATTTTTCTTATTCTTTTCTCTTTAATCAGTTGATGTTCAATAAATTGTATTTGCTTTGAACCTCATGAAGTGATCACTGGGCCAAGAAGGCCTGCAGTGTGAAGAGAGCACCTCGGAGTGGGGAAACCCTAACTCCTGTCCCTAGTGACTACAAGGTCAGAGATTAAGCCCCAGGAAACCTGGGCCCAGCCTTGTTGGGGTTTCGAGGGCTCTGCTACTCAGGAGAGTGGAGGGGGAGCCCTCAGGATCAGGGAATCCATGGGGTAAAGGAATTGGGATCGGGGACTCAGATCCTTTCGCTGGTCCATTTCACTGGGGTGGTATAGAAGCCAGGAAAGTTCCCCACAATAGCGGACCATTCCCCCGCTTCCATCAGGTAGGCAGACAAGTAGGCAGGCAGCCTACCTGCTTGCCTGCCCTGTCCCCACACAGGCTGCAGTGGCTACGTGCATTGGTTAATAAAAGCCTGAGCGGAGGGGCAGAAGCTTTGCACATTGCCTGTTTTTCAAACAGGCAGCTCCCACTGGCCAGAAATCGGTCAATGGGATTGTGCTGGGGGTGGGAACAGCGTGTGAAGTACCACTCCCCCATTCCCTGGGCTCTCAGTTAAGAAAGATAAACAGCTGCAGCCACCACTTTTCTGAGCAGTGTTGGGGGAGGGGGGAGGGCAAACTGGGCGTGTGCCTGGCTGCTCTCATGGTGGGTAGGGGGAGCCAGATCCACTGGCTTGGTGGATCGCATCTGGACCACAGAGGATATTTTATCCAGGCCTGATATACATGATTACTGTTAGCAGTATGTGCTCTTTGGCAGCTCTGTCATTTCACTCACGGTGGACCATCTCACAAGTCTTAAATGATAAATAAACTCAGGTGTTATGTTTATACTAGCTGTACAAATAAAACACATTAATCATGGAACCATCTATGCATCTAAAAGTAGCCAAACTGAACATAAACACATTGCAATCATGCATGCTTTACAACCAGACACCAAAAACCCTCATTTAGGAGCTGACTTTTGCACACTTCACAGGTTCCTCATGCATATTGTGCAACTAATTGAGACTTCAGCTGGTGCATATTCTCACATGGATGTCTAGATGAGTACTCTGTTGCTCAGGAAAGTCAAACGTGGAAAACCTTGTTCTGAATAGTAAGACTCTTAATATACTCACAGCTGTTTTCTACCTCTGTACATACATAGGAGTCTAATAATTAAAATAGAGAAAAATCTTAGAGCAAAAGACATTGTTAGATTGAGCGTGAAAATAAAAGGTAAAATATTCCCTCAAAAGAGGTAATGCATGTGATAAGCCTGCAAGGATTACTTCTCTCTTTCTGTTGGAACTGCCTATTTTTGTTTTATGTGCATAGAAAAAGATCATTTTTGTGTAAATGGTGTATAATAATTGTATGCACCCAACACTTGGAGAAATAAAGGCTAAAGTTATTCCATTTCAAAAAAGATAATAAATCCCCCCAAAAGAGCCAAGAACAAAAGCTGTTCACAATATACAGGATTTGCAAAGAAGCTTCAACCATTATATTATTTCTAGACCAATACCAAGTGATGGATAGTGGATTTGTAACATGTAGAGTGATGAGAATTCAGAATGCTGTGGAAAGGAATGCAACATTTGGAAGCCATTAATGGGAGTTTTCTGAAAATTCAATTTCTTTGCATATGTAAAACTTCACTGTATTTTTAATGTGATCTCAATGACCCTTTCAGATTTTGAGGAAGTATTCATTGCCTCAGTGGGAGAGCTGAGGCCTTAAGCAAAATTAACCAAAGGACATATTGGTTATGTGTTTAATTTATTCATTGCACTTAAAAAGAGACTTTCCTTTGACATAAATGGTCAAACTGATTTTTTTTCAATCATTTCCTGAGAAAGTGGCATATTAATATTTCCATTACTGATCTAATAGTTCTATTATTGTCCTAGACAAAAACAACAAAGTTATCTCATTTTACACACCTGAACACATTGAGACTACGGTTGCCAGGTGTCCAGTTTTGAACTAGACAGTCCAGTATTTGAGCTTTCTGTTCGGAAAACAAATTAAGAAAATATAAATGAAAAAATATAAATGTCCGGTATTTTCTATATAGGATGTAATATCAAGTGTGTCCGGCATTTTTGTTGAAACCATCTGGCAATTGGGACAAATTCTACCTTTAGGTAGACCCACACAAGTTCATGTATTTCAATGGAGCTAAGTAGAACCCCGGGTAGAATTTACCTTATTACTCGCACAATGTTATAAAAGGGTTAGGACAAATCATAGTTGTAAAAGTTGATTGGGTTCATTTTAATTGATGGCATGCAAAATGGGAGAAGAAAGCAAAGTAGCACCCTGCATACATGTTTTCATTTAAGCCACTGTGATAAGAAAATATCAAAAGTTTTGAAGAAGGTCTAATGCACACAATACTGCTAAACTTGCAATTGACCTTCAGGGTCCAGGTCCACCAAAAAAATGCAAGTGTAATGGTGACTACTCAGCCTTGAAGCTCTTCTTCTGGATCTCTTCATATTTAGGGAGTTCTAACCTTTGTCTGGCCCTAACTGGCTGCCGTGTTCAAATTTCACATACTTTGAGACATACCTGGCCGAGAGGTACCTCTGACATACTGTCCTGAATATTCTTAACCCAACATTTAGCTTAGGCCCTAATCAAGTATCATCTACGAGCTGCCATTCTGCTAGGGAAAGCACAGTCGGCATGGAGATGTCAGGGTTTAGTGGTAGAAAAGGAAAGATAAATAACAATATAAGTCAGTGAGTCCAGACTGAAAGAACCAGAAAAGAGGAGAGAAAGATAATGGGAAACAAATGGGAAGCTGATGATGTAGAAGTGCTTATTTCAACAGTTTCAGAGTCTTTTCAGATTCAATTTGCTTCTACAGCTGAAGTTTGAGCCAGCTTCTATTTTAATCCAAGCTAATTCAAGAAGCTCCTTTTTAAGTAGTCATTAAGTGCATATGGACATAACTTTAGTGAGTGATGTATTTTCATTTTCCTGTAAGAGAATTTCCCTAACCCGTAAATGTTATTTGTGCCTCAATTAGGAATGCTCTCCACTTACAGCTTCCAGATACAATGAGTTTTTGCAGTACAAGAGTTGCTATTTAAAAACCAGCACTGACCAACAATTACTGTACTGTGGTGTCCTGAGTGATAAGCATTTCCCCTTTTGCTTAAAATGGGCAATAAATGTAGTGTTGATTGGCAAAGGTTGAATTTTCCATGGCACCACTGGCTTTCAGAAGACATCTCAGCATTAGCACTACTCTTCTTCATATATTGTTGATAAAAGGCAGGAGTCAAATGGTGCTAGATCATGGTAGCACTGTGAGCTAGTATTTTCCTCCAGTAGATGTAGCTTGAGTCTCAAACTAGGATTTCATTTTTAAAGAATTAGGAAGCCTCCAGACCTTTGGGCTGTAAAGACAGCCTTCAACATGTAAACTAGGGATGTCTTCATACAAATGACTACACGATTAACCAATAAGCCTAGATTTGTCAACTACAGTAAAACTCCAATAGTCTGGCATCCAATAGTCCGGCATACCCGATAGTCCGGCATCAAAATGGCAAGAGCCTAGTGAGTGAGCTTCAGCAAAAAATGAGTCACAAGGTAACAGTGGCAGCAGCTGAACTGAGCAAAAAGGGTAAAAAAGGCTTAAAAAACGAAAACATTACAGTATACTGTATACAGTATGTATGATAAAAAGGGCTAAGAACACTTTATATACAGTATATAATGTATACAGTATATATATATAACCATCTTATAGTACCTCCTGATGGTCCGGCATATCCGAAAATCCGGCACCACCTAGGTCCCATAGGTTTCGGATTATTGGAAATCTACTGTACATTCATTTCTCTCTCTCTTCTCCTCCCCGGGCCCCGATAGAGAGGCAGCAGTGCAGAGGGCGAGGTGACTAGGCTGGAGCTGATATGAGTGGGGAGCCAGTTTTCAAGCAGAGGCAGTGAGTGGGGGGAGGGCCACAGGTAGGAGCTGGTGTTGGTGGGAGCCAGTTTAAAATCTGGTTTCCCCCAGCACTAGCTCTGATCTAATAGTTCTATTATCTGTCCCCCTCCCACCCACTGCTCTGCTGCCTCTCTCAGAGGCAGCAGCGTGTGGGGGGGGAGACAGCAGAGGCTGCCACAAAGCAGCCTCTGTTCTCTGCAGGCCTGAGCTCCCCACGGACAGAGGCTGCTCTGCATGCTCGCATGCCATACAGACAGGCGGACAGGTACTGCTGCCACAGATCAGCCTCTGTCCGTTGGGAGATTAGACCCCCCCCCACACAGACAGGGTGGCTGGCAGCCGGTCTGCACCGGGAGCTAGTTTTTAAACTGGTTCCTTTGAAGATCAGCTCTGCCTGCCACGCACGCAGCTGCCTCTGATACAGAGGCAGCAGCAAGGGCTGACAGGGGGCTCCCTGGGGATGAGGATGAGAGTGTACTGGCTGCCGGCCCTGGGAACTATCCAATAGTCATGTAACTGCTAAAATTTCATAGTGACATGCTTATTCAATTACACAATATCTAACATCCTTAACTCAACCAATTCTGTAGTCTCTGCCTGACACAAACTCCAACAGTTTGAAGAGAGACATGAACTACCTCTGTGCATTTCCAGGGATGTTAGCATCTAAGCCTAAGGACAATTTAAATACCAGCATTGGCAACTATTTGATAAAGCAAGAAAGCAGACACACCCCATCTTATGAAAATCTGCTCACTGCAAACTATGAGTGGCATCTGATTTTAATTTCCTGCGTGGATGGCAGTTGGGCTGTGGGAAAAACTTGGTAAAGTTTGCTCAGTCTGATCCCTACACAAGGGTGCTTGTGACGGGCTGTCACTGGACCGGGGGGAGGACGGCCAGAGCCACCGGCCTTGGGGAGCCTACGGCCAGCCCCAAACCTCCCAGCATTACCCCAGCGTGAGCCGGAGAGACCGGCAGGGCTGCACGCTGCCGCCGCGCCTGCACCAGCAGGGGAGCGTCGGCTCCTCCCCCGAAGCCCCGCAGGGTGGGGACAGGGCCAAGCGAGGCAGACGCACGGCGGGAGCGGACGCCGGCATGCTGCCGGAAAGGGAGGGGCCCCAGGCAGCGGCCAGCACGGCGGGCCAGTTCAAAAAGGCCCGCCGCCAGCGAAGAAGGGGGCAACCTCCTCGCAGCGGCGGAGGAGCGGCCCCCGACCCAGGACGGACTCCGAGCGCCGTCCAGGCCGGCAGTTGGCCTGGTCACGGCCCCGCAGCCACCGGGACCGACACCACCGCTGGCGGTCGGCCAGCCCCCCCTCTGACGGGGGCCAAATCCCGCCACGTCGGACCCGGAGGAAACGCCCGAGCCGGGACGGACCCTGCCTGGGGAGCTCTCCCCGGAGACTTCGCCCGGACAATCCAGGACCAGGACCACTGAACCAGGGTAGGCCCGGGGGCGTGGGGCTGTGACCCCGCGAGAAGGGAGGAAGGAGCCCTGGACGGGGCGCTTTTGGCGACCGTGGGTGGATGGGTTACGGAGGGAGTGACCCCCGTCCACCACCTCGGGGCACAAGCAAGCCCTGACGCTCAAGGACCCCGGGCTGGGACCTGGAGAGAGGGCGGGACCGGGTCCCCCTCCCTCTCCAGGAGGAGCACTCTGCTCCTAGCAACTCTAACTGAGCGCGAGATCGCGAATTGGGACCCCGTGCCGGGGAGGACTTAGACTGTGGGCGCAGGCCCAACCCCGCAGAGGCGGGTGACAATTGCAGGGGTTCGCTGACCCCCCCTTCCATCCGGGAGGAGGTGATTGCACCCAAAGGCCTGGACCCCATAGCAGGGACCCGGGGTACGGCAAAGGCCGGGACGAGGACAAAAGGGGTCCGCCGAACCCCCCTCTTGTACTGGGAGGGGGTGATCGCACCCCTCACTCCTCACAGTGCTCTACAGCGGTAACATCACTAGACAAAAACCAGGGAAAGACGGACACTCCCCTTCTTTGTCTCAAACTTGACTGATCCCACCCTTTGCATCTCCTCCTCCCCACCTCAGATCCTGGCCAACCCTCACCACAGGTTTCCATGGGATAAAGAGGAGAGAGCCTGGGAAGAGCTGAAGAATCCAGGAGGTAGAGGAACAGCCTTTGGAGCAGGAACAAAAATCACCGCGATGGACCAAGAGAGACTGGCAGGACTGTGATGGGAGGGAGTGGAATAGACAACTGGTGCCTGCGGGGGGGTGGCACCCAGAGGGGTAAGTGGGGCTACCCCACCGCCTTGGGGGATGCAGGGAGGGTCACCCAGAGGGACAGGGAGCAGGCACGTGGGTCACCCCATTTCGCAATTAAAATGTTGGCCCAGAGAGGCGGCGCACGGTCCCAGTGCCTAGGAGGGGAATCAGCCCAGCCCCTCTTCTGGCACCAAACCTGGGGAGCCCTGAATCCCGGACCTTGTGCCCAGGTGCCAGCGCAGCAGCCGCAGCCAGTCTCCGGTGCGCGATGACTCTGCAGCCCGCGAGGCCCTGCACCCCCGCGCTTGGCCCAAGAGGATTTCTGGTTGCAAAACAAAATACAAAAGGGACCCCGCGAGGCGTCCCGCGCCGCTGCGCTGCGCCAGCCCTGCTGCCTTTGTGCTGCCCGCGCGCCCCCGCTCGCATTGTCTGCCCCTGCACCACGGAGTAGCAGCGGCGACCGCAGCAGCAGCAAAACAAGACAGAGATGGGGGGCGGGGGGAGAGACGCCGCTGCAGCCCCCTCGCTCGCACAGCAGCAGGCGGGCCCCCCGGAGCAGCCGTGCACGCTCCCCGCCTTTGTTACCAGCCCCTACAGATGGTGCCCGGCTTGGGTCCCAGGGAGGGGAGGGGGGGAGTGTGTAAGGGGCAGGGGGGGCAGCCAATCAGGAGGCGGCCCATCAGCTGACCTGCTTTGCTTACACCAGGTGCACGCTGGCTGCAGGCAGCACAAAGCCCGGCGGAGGAGGAGGGAAGGCGGCAGCGTCAGCAGGAGAAGAAGAGAAAGACCCAGGGACTGGGGCTGGCTGAGCAGCAGGGTGTGGAGCAAACCCCACAGCTGGCGTCGCTTAGCGAGACTTTGAGGGGGGTTTTCTACGAATTGCACCGCGCTGCCCCCCGTCTGCGGGGCTAGACCCTGAACCCCTCCCCACACACAATCACAGCCACCCCCCCTTTCAGGGGCACCTCCTGGCGAATGGGCAGCCAGCCTGCTCCCGTCCTCTAGCGTGCGGCCGGGGCAGGAGTCGTGGCTTAGCACCCGACGCCCCTCACCCTTTGGGTAAGTGTTTTCTCCTTGGACGGGGGGCGGGGAGCCCAGGGAGCTGCAGTGGGGAGGGAGAGAAGGGCAGGCATCCAGCCGGGGCTGGCAGCGCACAACCGGGCGGCTTCAGTGCTGACGAAAATCTGGACGAAGGGGCCACCCCCCTGCATGGGGCCGGAGCCCATCCCGGGGGCCGCCTTTGTCTCCAAAGGGCGAGCAGAACCGCCCTGGAGAGCCGCGGGAGGGGGAGCCGGGAAAGGGTTAAGATCCATAATGGGACTATAATAGCCGTCCCCTCCCCCATCTCTCTCTCTCTCACACACACACACACGCTGCGATCTGCACACGTGTTAATAGGTGTGGTGGTTCCGGGAGCTCTCCGCGTCTCTCCATCCTGCCAGAGGACCGGCGGATCGGGAGCTGCTGCCAGCTCTAGGCCAGGCAGACACGGGGAGGAAAGTTTGCCAGCTAGTGTCCTTTGTGCTCAAAGGGATGTGGGGTAGGGGGCGAGGGAGGATGGGGACAGCAGGAGCAAGGGGTTTCCTTTCCTCTAAGAAAATCCCCGTAGGGGGCTTGTATGCTTAGGGCTTCAGCCTAGAGGCTCCTGTCCATTGGAGGAGTTGAGCCTTACAGGCGGGGGGGGGGGGGGGGTGTATGTTTCAGCGCCACAAGCTGAAAGAAAATGTTTAAGATGTGTTAAAAGAATGTTTCCTGCTCCCCAGATGGGCTCTTGATATCCTCCCTAAATATTTTAAGGCACTTCGCTTTCCTCTATTTCAGTTTTGCTTCTATATGTTTCATCACTTTTTCATAACTCCTCTCTAGTGCATGTATGTCACTGGGAAACTATTGAAATAAAACTGACCGCAAGTCGTGTATGGGAAAAAGTAGGGGAATTAAGTTTCTGATGACTTTAAATATGTATGGGATGAAACTGGTGCTGATTGTCTAGCAGGAGCATGTGTGTCACCAAATCTCTGATTTGCATGCAAATGTGAGTGTATCCTGGCAGATGTCTTGCCTCCTCTATTCACATGAAGGAATTTTGAAAAGACAAGGAGTCTTCAGTTTAACAATAGACCTTCAGAAAATGAAATAAAGGCCCAGTGTAAGGGTTTTTTTTTTCTGTTTGGGAATTGTATGAATTGCTGTCACTTTTATCTGAAAGCCAAATTCTTTGAGTGGTGTTTGCAATGAAATATTGAAGTAATGACTACTCCACACCTATATTAATTTGTTTTAGTTACACAGTATTTACAGCTCTGTGTAGATGAGATGTATGGTAGAGTTAGGAACAAGTATGATTTGTAATTTCAGCAGTAACAGTTTACTCCTGCCATTTTATTTTTTTTAAACTTCAGGTAACATCATATTGCCCATTTGAACAATTCTCTAATATTAAACATCATAGTCTATCAGAGGAACAAGCACTAAATCTCACTGGGCTCAAATAATTTCGGTTCAGATTTTGCACTGGTGGAAATTGAAGCCAAGGGCATATGCAGATGTGCACCAGCTAAACCTATGCCCTTAATTTCTTTTTTTGTATGCCAGGATAAGATTTAAAATATAAACGTAACATACATTCATTCCCATTCCACATCATTGTGGCTTAATGTAACAATGCAAGTTGCTGGAAATCAATAACCTGGCACAAACTAAGGACTCTTCTTGTCTTCTCCAGTATTAGCTTGATAGACAGCACCCTATGCACTATTCACCTCCCAGCATTGTGAAGCCCAGTAGGACAAAGGGCTTGCAGCATGAGCTGCACGTGAGTCTGGGAGAATATACCTCCTAACATGCCAAGAACCAAGTTGCCTCTCTTTTTTGTTGGAGTCTCATAGGCTGTTTTCCAGGGTAAAAGGGCCCATTCACTGAGAGAGGTTAACTCCTGCATTCGTAAACTTAATGGAAAGAGGCATCCAGAGACAGAGAGAGCAAGCATTGTATTAGAGTGTTGGATGTTAGGAGGAGGAATACAACAGATGTTAGTTTGTTATATTTTCCCCTATCACATACTGGGGAAAAAATGCATTGAACCAGCACTAAATAACTTCAGGAAACATGTAAAATAGCAATCAAATAAGAAAATGTTATAGTCAAAAAAACAATAGATCACCTAACAAAGCACTTATTTTTTGCCTTAAAGCCGCACAGTATTTACCAAGTTACAAATCCTAGTATTAAAGCTTTTCTGTGAATGTTTATCTTTCTTCCTTATGGAGTTAAAGGATCCTCTAAAATGAACTTGACATTTCTAAATGAGACTATAAACCTCTTATTGGAAAGTAAGTAATTTAGATCCACATGAAACCATCCCAGAGACATTTAAAATGACCAAAGCCTTACTTCAGATGAGATCTCATTGTTATCTTAAGTGTTTTATTTAAATATTTTTCTCAAGTTCTATAAATCGGAATTAAGAGAACTTAACAGATGCAGTTGGAGAGGAAAAAATGAACTCATGGGGTGAGGTGGGGAAGCATTCCAGATGAGACTATTGGCCCACGTAATCTGGTATGCCTTAGGTAGTGGCAAATATCTGACACTCCAGAAATTGACTCCCTCTTTGCACTATAATACTGCGTGCACATAAACTACCATACTCTGAAAGGAAGAGATTCCTTCCTCTGTGTGTTCAGTTTACACCCTGAAGCTTGAGATTTTCAAGACCCGAAAAAAAATGGTGGAATCGCCGTTTAATCTAAAGACTTGTTTTCACAGTTCAATAAGGTTATGATGTGTAAATTTTACAGGGATGTTATAAAAGTCTGTTCAGATAAATTTTGAACTATAAAAGGGTCAACTACAGTAGTGAAACTGGTACAAGCAGTCTTTTAGTCACTGAGATGAATAACTGATTAGAAATGGAAATAGCTATGTTGCAAATTTCATGGCATATCTTTTTTTTTTTTAAATGAGAACATCAATAGACTATTTACAGTAAGATAGCAAGCTTTCACAGAAAGCGGTCTTCTATTTATAATTGTTTTTATTCAGATGATTGCTTTTTGAGATCTGTTTTTAAGAAGTGTTCTCTTTGGGCATCTTATTCCAGCTCATGGATGCAGTACATGAATCTTGCTCATGAATAGATCTTTGATTGATATTTATCATAGGTTTATGCATACAGGGAGTTGCTAGTAGAATTATTTCAACCAAGTATGTTCTGTTGTCCTGCACTCAAAGCAGCATTGGATTAACCTTGTTTTACTTTGATGGCATATCAGGGAACTTTGGAGACCAATGAAAACTTGAGCTTATATATCTTGTGAGTTACTTTCCCATTATATCATTTATTGCAACAGACTGCAACTGTCAAGGCAGTTCAGACGGTAACATCTGGAAGCTCTTGACTCTTAGGGGAACAAGTAAAATACCTTGCATGAATCATAACTGATACAATATTTAAAACTACAACTAGCATAATTCATTAAAATATTTGAATTGCTATGAGATTGCAGTTTAATTTTATGACTATCAAAGATGATGCCACCTCTCTACTTTTTTAACAGATCTTGATTTGTTTAAAATAACCACTATTTCAAATAGCTACATTGGTAACAAGGGTCACTATAAAACTGTTTCCTATTTTAGCATTCTATGGGGGATTCTTTCAAGGGGTACTTACTCAGGCAAAACACCCATTATGGAGCTGATACAAAGCTCATTAAAATCAATTGGAAAAAGACTTCCTTTGACCTCAGTGGGATTTAGATTGGATGCTGACTAAGTAAGGACTAAGGATTGGGCTAGAGCATCAGGAGATGAAATCAAAGGCGGGAGAGAGGGGAATCAGGTGACAGCTTACAAGAAAACTGGCTTTTACAGCAGTATTCAAACAAATACAGTATCGAGTAAATTTCAAAGGTAATGGAATTGTTTAACAATCAAATATCCTTCAAGAACTAAAGTATTCTTATTCTGACTTCAATTGTGATGTACATTTTATAACTAAAGAGCTGTCTGTTCTTTGAAGTCCTGATTAATATAAGTGAGTTATAATTTTCCAACCCAAGCCATCCCAGTTCACATACATTATTCTATTGGCAGACATGTGCTCTCCACAGCTGTCCCCTCATTTGTATATGAAATAGAAACACTAATGGCATTTGTAGGTTACCATAGTTACATGAACAATACATGTGTGATACTTCATTCTTCCAAGTTAAAGGTTGCTTTTTGTTTTGTTTTTTTTCTGGCAGACATTTTGTAGACATAGAACTGAAGAAAATCTATAAAGTTTCTGGAAGCATAATTCATTTTCCCCCTTTATCTATTTTCATAATACTAATTCACAGCAGTCCTGGATTTCAAATGCTAATCAAGCATCTTCACTTAATTAAATAACTCATTCTGCAAGGTGCTGAATTCATAGAGTGGTGAGTGTCACACAGAAGATGCCAAGCAATTAGCAGAATGAGGCCATTAAATACTATGGCATCTCTAAAGTATATTAAGCTTGTTTCTATACCATAATACATGTTGTGGACCTTATCTATCACACTTTGGGCTTTTAATATTTTGTTCATATTTGTCCACATGTGTACAGTCTATTAACAAAATATTAGTGTTTGCCTAATAAAGAGAAATGATGCAGAAAAGCTTACTGAAGAAAGTTCCACTATCGAATCTCTTGTGACTCAACATGTCTAAACATGTTTAATAAATATGCCTTTTGGGAAAATAAACACAGGAAGCGTAGCTAAGAAGTGTTCAAGTGGCCTAAAAAGTTAGGTTATATTGCTCAGGGCTGTGGAAAACATATACACCACAGTTTAGCTGACCTAACCCTCCAGTGTAGTTGGTGCTAGGTCAACAGAAGTTGCATCAACCAAGCTATTGCCTCTAAGTGGATTACCTGTGCCAACTGCAGAAACCTCAGGAGCATATGAAATGTAGACAAGCCCATAGTCTCCAACACCTAACACAGTCTACAACAAAACGGGGAAAATGTGACAGTAAAAATAAAAACAAAACCTCTCCTGTACACTAAACAGATATAGTCATATCACAATACTAGTAAGTGGTGTGCTTCCCAAAGGATTTTTTTCATCTATTTTGAAAAGTTAATACAATAATTAAGACTACATTTTAATGCAAAATAGACCAATGAACATCTGATTTTTTTTGGAAGACATTAACTTTGTCTTGCATTTTTTTTGTTATGATGGACTGAGCTGTTGTAATCCTCTAATATATAGAAAATGGTCAGTCCAGTAATAGAGCATAACTTTCATTTAGGTACATTTAAGAAAAAATATGTTTCAAGTAAACTACATTTTCATTTTCAGTGCTTTTTTTTTTTTTAAATCACTTTTCCAACAAATTTGAAGCTTGATTGCTTCTCACTGTTTTTTAAAAGTTTTACTGAATGAACATGCTGGGTAAAATTTTTAAGAACTGCTCACCATTGACTTAATTTTATTCCCATTGGAGTTCATTGATGATACTGGGAGTGGAGTTATGCCAAGTGTCCTTAAAATTCCTACCATAAAATGTTCAATATACTTTGGGTAACTTTACCTTTGTAACTTGCAAATTCTCAGTGGGAATCTTTCATTTGTCCAAATTCTGTGGTGCAGTTTCCTTTCAGTGTAAACTAGGGCTGCATGATTTTGTGCAAATACTTTTAATGGAAAAGTTTTTCTGTTAAAAGTATTTGCGCAAGAGAGCATCTATACTGGCATGTGCCTTTGCACAAAAGATTTGCTTTTGCACAAAAGCATCCATGCCAGTGTAGACGACCCTTTCTTGCACAAGAGAGCAATGACCATTTTAGCCATCAGGCTTTCTTGTGCAAGAAACTAACGTGGCTGTCTATACTGGCACTCTTGCGCAAGAATACTTGCACAAGAGGGCTTATCCCTGAGCGGGAGCGTCGAAGTATTTGCACAAGAACCACTGATTTTGTACATTACAAAGTCAGTGTTCTTGTGCAAATACTCGCAGCCAGTGTAGACAGGCAGCAAGATTTTGCGCAAAAGCAGCTACTTTTGTGTAAAATCATGCCAGTCTAGATGCACCCCAGATCTTTGGTTAAGTAGCAAGAGATCCGAGACCGAACTTTATTTAGAATACACAGTCTCAATACAGGGAAAATACACTTGAGCTACAAGATGGATATAAAAGTTTGAAGAAAGGCAAAGGAATTTTAAGTACTAGTCTTAACTGTTCAGCAAGACACTGTTTTGGTTCCAAACTGTAGTGGAGTTGTGAAAGTACCCTAGAGAAACTTTCATTTATTGTGTACAATAAGCTTGATACATTATTCATTTTTCTAAGATGCCAAGCATCATTCTTTTTGAGAGTTCAGTTTGATACTTTTCTCTGCTGTCTCCCGAAGTTTAATACTAAAGGGAAAGAGATGGATTTTATTTAAAAATGTTAGAGATTTAATAATCGGCCATGGAATACTTTAGTTTATATGGGTGTCACCTTTGACTAAGGACCAGGAGAGAAACTGCTGTTTCTATAGGAAAGCAGGAGATCCCAAGCCAGTTGCTGTACTCTAACTGCTAATAGATGTTACAAAATAGGGGCTTTTAAAAGCATGTGTAACCCCCAAGGAGATTACTTGGATTCCCGGGGCCTTGTCTGCTGGCAGCTCAGGGAGAGGCACTCTGAGTTTGCCTTGGCTCCCCCTCCCTTCCAGGGCCAGAGTCTGCCCGGCAACCCATGGGGCGTGAGATGCCCCTCCCAGGGAGAAGGAGAGACCATTGTTGAGGGGAGTCTGGAGCCAGCCAGGGCAAGGGGAGGGCTGGCTGTGTGGGAGCTAGTAAGCCCCAGGCCTGCATGCAGGGTTCCCCCTGAGAACTAGCCTCTAGGGACCTGAAGGCAGGATGCCTCAGCTGGGTTTTATGTCTCTACTGTTCATTCCCAGTTTGTGGAGTTTGCTGGGAGGCTTCCCCAGCCAGGCTGAGTTGGCTCCAGCTCCCTGGGTGAGACCAGTCACTGCATGGTCAGCTCTGCTCTAGCAGCGAGTTCAGGGCTGCTGCCTGCTGTGTGGGACTGAATGCTGGGCGAGGAGATTATAGTTTGAATTTTGGTGCAGTTGTGTGGCCTGCACCTTGAGCCCTGCACCCCTTCGCGGTGAGGGGAAATTCTGGGACTGAAGCAGCCTGGTTCCTGCCCAAAGAGGATCCCTGCTAGAAGAGACCAGCCCCTCTGCAGTGACTGAGTCATCTCTCAACCTGAGGTCATTCATGGAGTGTGAGAGTGCACCATTTTTTAGTTAGTAAGTCAGGGAATTTGTTTGGGGATTTTATTACCTGAAGCATATTAAACCTGTGGAGCGATTTACTGCCTTCTCCCATTTGTGAGTCCTTTGGGCTGTACTGGACCTAGTCAGCCCCACTGCTAAACCACTGCAGAGAAGGATTTTGTGGTCAACAGTCATCAAGGGCCCCAACAAAGTACGCGTACCAACGGGACACTAACCTCACAGTTGCTGGGCACCAGTGACCCTAAAAATAGTGTTTTACCCTGTTCTATTTGTCTCCTGTTTAATATAATTGTGTTTATTATAGTGTATGTGTTTGTGTTATTTTCTGGGAGTCTCCAACTATCTGGCAAATACGTGGGGATTACCCTGGGCTAGAATTTTCCTCCCAAGCTGCCAGGAAGGAGTGAGGGGGGGGGGGGGGGGTGGAGGCACCGCCAAGTACATCAATCAGAAAGAATAAAATTGAGTGAGTGGCAGGATCCAGAAGAACCCAGACCTATCCATCCAAACCTGTAAGGAGATTGGCTTTAAAAGAAGGTAACCAGGTGGAGAGGGGGCACTACACATGTTTTTATTATATATAAATTAGAAGATTTATCTCAAAGTGCTGGTCTAAGTTGTGTTCTTTGTTACACGAATACAACTCGCAAAAGGCTTCAAACATGAGCACAAACTTTTAACTAAGAACAGAATAGGTTTCCCTGCGATTAGTGGTCTCTTCTACGTAAATGCTTCAATACTAGTCTGCCAGCACATTAGCATGACCACACTCAGGGACCTGCAGCACCTTTCAGAGCGCCGCATCCTTGGTCACTGTCTCAGAGTTCTTCTGCCATGGGTTTGTGGGGAGGTGCAGGGCATGCTGGGTCATGTCCCATGGTGCACCACTTGGCATCCCAGCAACCCCTGTGCTTCCATCCACATTTGGCACCATCTTTCAATGGCTTCTGTGCTATGTACTCTGCCTCCTCTGTTGTGGAAATGGATCCTCAGTTTTGGGGGGAAAATGCTAATAGGTCTCACTAACATGTCAGGAATGGCAGTCAAGTTGCTCCTGAAACTGCAAAGTGATGATGAGGTGTCCCAGCAGCATTCATATGACTGAAGATTTCTTGTGGCCTTCATGGAGGTGCTGACCACGGTGGAATGAGCACCGAGTGGTGGGATCACATGATTATTCAAGCCTGGAATGGCACATGGTGGCCACAGAACTTTGGGATGAGGAAAGGTACTTTCATGGGACTGTGTGGTGAGCTTGCCCCCACCCTGCAGTTCAAGGACTTGCAAATCTGAGCTCCCCTGCCATTGAAGAAGCACAGGGTGATCACATGGGAAACTGGTACTCCAGACAGCTTCCACTCTTATCATTAATGAGTTTGGAGTGGGAAAATTGACTGTTGGACTCATGCTGATGGAAGTGTGTAGGACCATCGATCGCGTTCTGCTCTGAAAGACCATGACTGGGCAACATGTGTGAAATTGTGAATGGCTTTGCATGGATGGGTTTCCCAAACTGCGAAGGTGTGATAGCGCACACATTCCAATTGTGTCACCAGACCACCTAGCCTCAGAGTACATTACCTGCAAGGGGTATTTCTCCCTGGTTCTGCAGGTGCTTGAGGATCCGGGTGGGTGTCTCATAGACACTAATGCAGGCTGATGCAGAAAGGTGCATGACACATGCATCTTTTGGAACAATGGCCTGTTCAGGAACCTGCAAGTGGGGACTCCCTTCCTGGACCAGAAGATTATCCTGCCTATCCCTTAAAGCTTTGGTTCATGAAACCATATGGGGGGAGCCTTGACAGCAGCCTTGATGATGATGATGATGATGATGATTGTATGGGAAATTGGACTTGGCAGATAACACTGCTATGGTTATTGCCACATGCTGTACTCTCAATAATATTTGTGAAGGGTGAAAGATTTACTCGGTGCTGGACTCTCAGGCACAGCACCTGGAGGCTAAGTTTGAACAGCTCAAGACCAAAGCTATTAGAGGAACACAGTGTGGGGCAGTAAAGATCAGGGATGCCGTGAGGTGGCAATTTGATGCTGAAAATTGGTAGAACTCATTGGTCTGTGTGCTGCACTTAAGACTACAGTGGCTTTCTTAGAGTATGCTTGCTTTCATGTAATGGAATAAACATTTCTTTAATAAATACAATTCATGTGTTTCTCACACAGCAAATGAAACATCTGCACTGTGAGGCAGGAGGTGAGGCATGTCCTGAGAATTTCAGCTTTGTATATGTTCAAGGTTCATATGCAGCCATGCTGTGGAAGGGGAGGGGATGCTGTCCATTAAGGCTAAGCTACATGTAGGTGTTAAGTGCATGGGGAGCCTCTCCAAGGGTGGAGTGTGGTAGATGGTGCCTGGAGTCAGGGTGGTGCCTGATTTGCATTGGTGGGGATGGATGGGTACATTAGAAAAAGTTTTGGGATGCTGGATGCACAGGGGCCAATCACACAGCTACCCTGTCTGCAGTGCCTCCAGTGTGTTAAGCATTATGGAGCAGCGAGCTTAGGAGTTGCTCTGTACTCTACTTCTGCTCCCACCTGTCGCTGTCCCTTCAATGCTTTGTGTTCAGCCTAGACAGCCTTGCTGTGGCAGCATAGGTGAGAGTATCCCTTGGTGCACCTGGGCAGAGTGCTGGGTAACAAGGGTTTTCATTCATGCACGGCTATACTGTGTCTGGGCAGATGTGATTTACGGATAGCATGGCAGGAGGGAGTGAAAGTTTTAGTAATGGCCACTCATTTCCATAGGCTGTCTTCAGCTTGGAAGACATTTTGCTGCAGCTTGGAAGACATTTTGCTGTGTAGGGTAATCAGGGAAGCCAAGGACGGTCCTTTACTCAACTGCAAGTTCTGTCAGTGAGCATACGTGGCTTTTTCTTTGCACAGTGATGGTTTTCCCTCGTCTGGCTGATAGCACAGTGGCAAGGCAATGCCAGCCTTTGGGGAGTCCAATACCATGTTTGCGTCACCAACTAATCTGAGCGGAAGGATGGCACAGCAGCTGCATGAAGCCATCTATGAGGTCTGCAAGGTAGATGACCGAGACACAAGAGATTGCATCAACGATCTTCGCCATCTGACTCTCTGATGGTAGCAGCATCACCCAGAAGAAAGCTTCCTTTCTGTAACACTCCCAGCAAGTTGCTTGCATGCTTCCCAACCCCCTCACATCATCTGCAGCCTCTGAGGGCTGCGAGTGGCTTGCCTTTTTGGGGGTACAAAATAGCTCCTGGCTGCAAACCTCTGTGGATGCAGATTTCTCCTCTGGCTGTGGATCTCTTTCCCCTCAGCAAACTCAGCCACAGCTTCTTCATCCTGTGTGGGTTCACTGCCAGGTGGCTTTGAGGCATCCATTGGGGTCTTTGGAGTGGAGGTGGGGTCATCTCCAAATATTTCATCCAACTTTTTGAAATACCTGCAGGTCATGGGCACAGCACCAGAGTGGGAGTTGGTTTCCCATACCTTGTGATAGGTGTTTTTCAGCTTATTCACTTGACCCTGTAGTGTGTTCTGGTCATGGGCCCCTTCCAGTCATGTATCCAGAGATGTGCTGGAGCACAACTAGGACTGGACAGCCTCCTCCCTCTAAATTCTGATGAGGTCCAACACCTTGGCATAGCTCAAAAGAGGGGAGACATGTTCCTTCTAATCTTTTCCATCTATGTGGGGATCTTTTTCATCCATGTGCAGAATAAATTTTTGGTATACTAAAGCATACATGAATGTGCACCACCAATAGAAACAAACATAGCTGTAGGTGCTCTAATCAGCTGGGCGGCATTTGAATGTCTGAGTGGCTGCACTAGCTTACAGGGAATACTGCAAGGGATCTCCTGCTACGCAGGCAAGTATAGAGAGCTGCAGAGATGCCCTGAGACCATACCACATGCCGCCAAGCAAACAGGAAGGAGAATTTCAAATTTCAGAAAACGCCAGGGTGGGTCTGAGGGTTGGTCTTTTGGGTGGTCACTTGCACAAGGCAGTAGAGTTCAAATAGATGACTGGAGAGGCCAGAACAGGCATTGTGGGAAGAGTGCCAGAGGCCAGTCAGGATGCAGTACTACAGCACAGTGTCTATACCAGCACCCTAGTGCACTATCCAGAACACAGCAAGCTCTACATCTCGCTGAGGCTGTATAACACAGAGTGTACTAAGTGATTTGCCAGTGTGGCCATCATAAAAGTTGGAGCATAGGGGGCTGATTTTACTGCAAAATAACGTGCCTGTGTAGATTTGGCCGCAGTGCAAAACCGCACACTAAGTTGAACTAAGTAGGCCCAAACTCATTCCCAAGCAAACTATTCAGTCACTCCAGTGGCTTCACTGTAGGATCACCAGGAACAAATTTGGCTCAAGCGACTTAATAGCTGAGTCTCATGCGTACGTCCACATGTTATCTCATGACGGGCAACCCTGTAAAATACCATGGAAATTCTGAACACAAGCGTTTGTTGTAGCAGTTGGACATCTTCTTGGAAGACTAATGCAGAGCAGTCTTGTGTGCACAGTTTCTGGCTTTCCTAGAAACTTGTGTATGTTCCCTTTCCATGCTGTTCTTCATATTCATGGGTTTTTGCTATGTTGACTGAGATACACCTAATCTCTGCAAGACACTCGAGGTCCTTTCCAATCCTAGTATTCTATGACTCTGATGGTGATTGACCTCAGAAAGTGGGCATTTTTTATTATATTTGTATTAATCAAATGAGAAATTGCTCACGCCACCACCTAGATATGGCCTATATTATCCCACCAGAAAACAAATTTATACTTGGCTCCAAGTAGAGTACAGTTGTCTATAGATTCTTAGTTTCACAAATAAAAGTAGGGGTAGGTAAATTCAGGCCCAGGGGGCCGAATGCAGCACCCAGCTTGCCTGGATCCAGCTCCAGAGGCTCAGGGCTCCCCCCAGCATTAGGGAGCCCATGCTGGTGCTCAAGCCCACCTCTCTCCGCTGCCCCACTATGGGGCTAGAGCACACAATCTACTAGCCTGAGCTCCCCTAGGCTCTGGTGTATGAGGGGAATGTGGGGGTGTCTTTCTCCTTCTCAGTAGGGGCCACATGAGTAATGGGTTTTTTTTTTTGTTTTGTTTTGTTTTTAATACTTCTCCCTTGTGTGCAGCCCCTGACTGATTTTTCTGTGGGTCAGCGCCCCCTCCCCCCAACCCAAAAAAGATTCCCCACCCCTGAGCTAAAGTTTGCAAGAGCTCTACTGCTTACATAAACTGGGATTTCTAAGCCAGAGTCTGATGGGTTACATAGGAATAGATCTGAAGTAATTCCCCTGCTGTCAATAATACTAGTTTGGATCTCTGTTTGTGTAAGATTTGTCCCTTTGACTGCAGTACGTCATATGAGATCACTAATTCCACTTTAAGTTTTAAGACAATAGGGGAAAATGGTTCTGCTTTATCTAAATAGAATGTTTACATGTTCTTTCCACAGTACTAGAGATCTTCTTAGCCTATGTTCCTTGAAATAAAGCTATTTTCTTAGTCAGTGTCAAAATCATTAACCAAGTTTAAATGCAATCTTTGGAGTCTGCTTACTTGAAATGTTGACATGAGGCCCAGTCAACATATACAGGCAGTCCCCTAGGGACTGTAGGCTTGTTCTTAAGTTGAATCTGTATGTAAGTTGGAACTGGCATCCAGATTCAGCCGCTGCTGAAACTGACCAGTGGCTGACTACAGGAAGCCCAAGACAGAGTTGCTCTGCCTCGGGCTTCCTGGAATCAGCTGCTGATCAGTTTCAGCAGCAGCTGATTTGGGGACGCCTGTGGTAGAGCAGCTCGGGTGCTGCCGGGTAGGTCCCCGCAGCGCCGCACCTCTGCGCTGCGGGGACCAACCCGGCAGCATCCGAGCTGCTCTACCACAGGCGTCCCCAAATCAGCTGCTGCTGAAACTGATCAGCAGCTGATTCCAGGAAGCCCGAGGCAGAGCAACTCTGTCTTGGGCTTCCTGTAGTCAGCCACTGGTCAGTTTCAGCAGCGGCTGACTTGGGGATGCCTGGGGCAGAGCAGCTGGGGTGCTGCCAGGTTGGTCCAGTAGCGCCGAGAGCGGTGCTGCGGGACCAACCGGCAGCGCCCCAGCTGCTCTACCACAGGCGTCCCGAGAAAGGCCTGGTCTGCTGGCGGGGCGGGGGAGAACAGACCAGGGAGATGCGGAGCAAAGCCGTGGAGGACCTGGGCGAGGGGACTGCCCAGATGCGCCGCGGTCCCACTGCCCAGGTCCTCTGCATCTCCCTGGTCTGCTGGGGGGCCCCCCCCAGCAGACCAGGGAGACGCGGAGCAAAGCCGCGGAGGACCCGGGCGGGGGGACCACCCAGACAGCAGACCAGAGAGACGCGGAGCAGCTTTTCTCGCCCCGGAGGACGCAGGTGGCGGGACCCTGGCGCGTCTGGGCTGTCCCGCGACCCGTGTCCTCCCGGGCGAGAAAAGCCCCGTTCGTAAGTACGGATCTGACATAAGTCGGATCCGCGTAACCCGGGGACTGCCTGTACTCATTCATTAGTCCATTCGTTTATAAGCTAATCCACCAAAATGAATAAGTTAAAAATGACAAAATGCTATGACCTTTCATAAGCCAACCCTATATTTTAGCAGTTGGCAAATTTTTGTTCCCAGCACATCATTGTAAGCCACTTGCATGCTGGGATATTTTGTGTACTTGGAGCATCTACTGGCACAGAGCCCCTCAGATCCCGGTGGCTATGATTTGCCGTTCCTGGCCTATGGGAGCTATAGGAAGCCATGTAAGCTGAGGGACGTACTGGCTGCCACTTTCATTGGCCATGAATCTCCGCCACTGGGAGCTAAGGGGCTTCTTGCCTGTAGCCTCTCCAGATATATAAAATGTCCTGGCTGCCAGAGGCTTGCCTTGATGGGCTGGGAACTGAAGCTGACCAATCCCTGATCTACAGTGACAATGTAGACCCTTTGTTAAGCTGACTCTGCTCCTTGTTGTACGCCTTTTTTTTTTTTTTAAACAAAAAAATTTGGCTTCTGAACAAGTGTATATATGGTATGTACCTGCAAGCTTAAGGAATTAATCCATCACCCAATAAAGAACATGCAAAAGACTTCCATATTTTTTTTCAAAGGGGGACTGGATTGGATCCCAAAGCCCTGGTTGAGTTTAACCCCTCACTACGTTTACAAGCAAGTTCACAAATTCACTTGTCAGCAGGATCCGGGCCTAAGTAATTACACCAGCATAAAAGCACTTTGCTAAACAGATCAGAAAGGTTTTACATGTTCTTGGACATGGTTTTGTATTTGTGGATAGACTAGTTATGATAATCCAGAAAGCAGGAATTCGATTTTTGCTTTGTATAGAAAATACAACTCAAAGCTTTTAAATACGTGGTTGACAATACATGTAATCTATCAAAGATATAGACCATAGTAGATAAACAAATCTGCTAAGTGAACTATTTTTTTCAAGAACAAAAAAAATCGATTTACCGAGGCAATTATGACTTCAAAATCTTCAAAACAATTTCCTTATAGTACATCTGTGCACTCAGAGAAATGGTCTTTATAAACTAACAAAGCAAAATGTGTTTGGCTATCTTTAAACACCCTTCGAAGTGATGCCAGTGAAGTATATACAAAACATTTTGATGTCTGGATAAATAGTCTTATTTAGATAAAGTCTTTATATTCTGAGTTTTTAATCAAAGCAAAGCGTCAACAGTTAAAAATCTTTACAGGAAAGTATCGATTTCTGGCAATTCCAACAGTTATTGCTTATCCTATATATTTCTCAGACTTGTAAATAAATAATGATATTTACAGGAAACTTGCTGACTTGAAAATGACATTTACTTGAGAGTAAAATTTGGGAATGGCTTGTGTATATGTGTTACACAGGGGTTGGCAACCTTCAGCATGCAGCCTGTTAGAGTAACCCCCCAGCCATTCTCAAGACTCTTTGTTTATGTTGAGTGGGCTGCAGCTACCACTGGCTGGGAACTGCAAACCATGGTCACTGGGAGCAGCAGATCACTGGACAGTCAACATAAAATCAAAATATCTTGTGGCCTGCCAGCAGGTTACTCTGATCAGCCATGTGCCAAAGATTGGCAATCCCTGGTATAAGGTATGCTGTGCACATTCACCTTTCTGTAGGTCTGTCTTTAGATTACGAACTAGTTAGGTCATGCTTTCTTTTCTGAATGAAAACCACATTGTTGTAGTATTTGCTTGACATTCTTGGTTTTCAGGTGAGATGAAAATTAGAATTTTAGAGGACAGCTGTATGTTACCAGACAATACCTCTCACCCACTAGAAATTATTAGTGGAATTAAGTAATGAGGGAAATTCTCTGTGTTTATTTTAAAGTGTTATATTACCAACAATGAAAGAAGAACCAGAAGGTTCTGTAGGGGAAGGAGTGGGGAAAGTATGCAGAAAAGTTTTGTAATAGTTTTGTGCCCTAAGACACTAGTAAAATAGGAGGTGATACTATGGTATCTATTAACTTGTGAAAATAACTTATCTAATATCAACTAAACTTTAATACAGTCTAGTAGCAAAAACAAATCAGAGGCTGCTTAACGGAATAGCTTTTATGCTATCATGACTTGGCTAAGTTCCAAATCCTGTGGCTTGGTGTGAATAGCCTATTTATTGCATCTTTCAGCAACTAGCATGATTAATCTATTTTCTTATGGGTGTGTTTACAATATTGAATGAGCTGTCAAAAGCCTCCATACCCACCAATTCAATAAAGTTTTATTAACCTACATATATAATAATGGGACCTGATCCTGTATTCCTTGCAGGCACACAATTGCAATGAAGTTAGTAGGAATGCAGAATTCACACTTCACGATATATATATATAGGCTGCACAGAGAGAAATCCACTGTAAAAGTAAAGCTTTTTATTTTTATTTTATTGTTTAATCAGTCTGGTAATTATAAAGTAATTGTTTTCTTTTTATGGTCATACTAAAGTGTGAATTAACAACTAAAGAAACAAGGTTCTGTCCGTCCTTTTTTCCTTGCCTGTTGGTATGGAATCTAAGCTGTAAAAATAAATGAACTGTTTGCTTATTATCCTTGCAAAGCTTGCATGCTTCCTATAACCATTGCTGTTATGTCAATCTTATAAATTCACACTTAGAAACTGGCTCATTGATTTTTATATTTTGGCTACTCTTTAGCAGAGATTTCCTGGGCACCACTCACTGTAGTACTAACCATGAACAGACTGGGTCTGCCTAATCAGAGAGGGAACACAATGGGGCCTCAGCTAGACCTGTGTTGGAAGCAAAATAATCACACTGTCAGGGAACTAGTGGGAAAATTTTCACTGGCTTAGTGAAATGCAAGTGCAGTTTTCAAGCATGCACATTTTTCTGCGGTCCAAGTTATTTCTCTCGAACCATATTTTATTATTATTTTTACTAATAAAACTCACTCAAGGAATAAGAATCACAGCTAAACTACTGTGTGTGGCTCTTACGCCTGTCATCTTTTTCACCAGGATCTATTCATTACCACCACCACATTTTTAAGGTAGCAACCACTCTGCCAGCTGGATACAAATAATTGTATTCTTATAAATGGTATTTTAGTAGTGCTTGAAACTCTAGCTGAAATCGGGCCCCTACAGGATCTATATAGTCCTTGCCCCTCTGAGCTAAGCATAAGCCTCTGATCTTTAGAGCCTTAAGCATCTATATGAGGGGGAGTTGTTGAGCGCAGGGCTTTCTGGTTTTTCCCTGAGAGCGCTCCCGCTCAGGATGCTAGACCATGGATGTCGGATGAGGGAAGCCCCAATTTTATAGACGTCAAATCAAAATACTGAAGTGTGCTTATGCTGTTCTAAAATATGCAGAATTTTAAAATATTGTGTGTAGAAACTCTACATATTTTGCTTTATTTCTGGGGGAATTCCATGCCAAGCAGTGCACACACCCCAAGCCTTGTTGACTTGACAGGGTCCTCTGCACATAGCCTCTGGTCATAGTAGTCTTATGGTGAGGAGTACACCAGAGATAACGGATGAGGCAGTATTATAGTCACATTTTATGGATGGAAAACTGAGGCATGGAAAAATGAAGTGATTTGTACACCCATAGGAAGAGTGTGGAAGAGCGGGAAATTGAACTCCGATCTCCCAGGTCCCAATTCACACCTTAACCATCAGACCATCTTTCTTTTTCAATCTTCAATGAATCTTATTAACAGAGAAAATGGAAAATCCACAGTGAGGGAAAAATTCAATTCTGAAGCGAGGTGGAGGCAATCAGTTTGTCACCCAGAAAAGTGTTGCTGATTTGCAGATGCTAGTGTAAAGTAAAGGAGAACTCTTCTGTTGTAGTCATGGCACAGCGGGGGGACTGTGCAGTCAGTAAGATTCAGAGCAGTTGCTCTCTGCAAAAAGTGCTCCTTTCTTTATTCAACAGGCAAAGAAAATGTTATGGGGGGGGGGGGAGGAACAATTTTGTGTGTATTCATAGTTATGCCTTGCACATAATATGTGAATACACTAAGCAGAAGGGGAAGGATTAGAGTTAAATTGTCCAGGGTATTTTAACCATACAGAAGAGTCTGAATGCATAAAGTATACAGGGTTCACAAACTGAGTCACTTCCATCTTTTTGCAGCATGTACGTTGCTCTGCACGATCAGCTCAGCAACTTTGTCTTATTCCTTATTGCAGAGCTACAATGTAGTAATCCCTAGAGAAGGGGCCAAGAGTGACTTTAAGCTTGGGTACAAGCACTGTCTTTACATGAACAGACAGAGCCATTTGTTAAAAAGCGAAGTGTAGGTTCCAACATGTCAGAGTTACAGGAGTTTACCCCCTAGAAGAGGGACAGTGCCCTAAATAAGGAGCAATGAAATTGTAAAATGCAGCCAAAATGACTGGGTTACTGTCTTAGTGGATTGCAGGGAAAGCAGTAGATGTGATATCTTTAATTTTTAGTAAGGCTTTTCACGCAGACCTACTTGACATTCTCTGTAGTAAACTAGGGTAATGTGGTCTAGCTAAAATTAATATAACGTGGCTGACAGACCGTAGTCAAAGAGTAGTTATCAATTGCTTGATGTCACACTCGAAAGGAACACTTAGTCAATGGCATCCTTCTGGGATCAGTCCTGGGTTGGGTACTAGTCAATATTTTCATTAATAATTTGCATAATGTTTATAATTTGCAGCTGACACCAAACTCAAAGGGACTGCAAACACTTTGGAGGATAGGATTAGAATTCAAATGACTTTGACAGATTTGAGAATTGATCTGAATTCAACATAATGAAACACCGTAAAGACAAGTACTTCGCTTAGGAAGGAAAAATCAAATACACAACTACAAAATGGGGAATAACTAGCTTGGCCGTGGTAGGATTTAGGGGTTATAGTATATCACAGATTACTGAGAATTAATAATGTGATGCAGTTGCAAAAAAGACTATCATTCTGGGCACACTAACAGTAGGGTTGTATGTAAGACATGAGAGGTAACTGTCCTGCTCTATTCAGCACTGGTGAGGTTTCAGCTAGAGTACTGTATACAGTGCTGGAAGTCACACTTTAAGAAAAAGGTGGGCAAATCCGGAAGAGTCCAGAGGAGATCACAAACCTGATTAAAACCTGACCTATAGGGAGAGGTTTTTAAAGAACTGGATACATTTTAATCTTGAGAAAACAAGACCTGGAGGGAGGGAGGGAGGGACGGGGGGGCGGGGACGGAACAGAAGAAGGAAGAATCCTGGTAGTCTTCACATATGTTAAAGGCTTTTGTAAAGAGGAGAGTGATTAGCAGTTCTGCAAATCTTCTGAAGGTACTGGAAAAGAAGTCATGGGTTTTATCTGCAGCAATGAATAGTTAGGTTAGATACTAGGAAAAACTTCCTAAATATAAAAAGGTGGTTACCTCTGGAATAGGGTTCCCAGGTAGGTTGTGTAATCCACAACCCTGGAAGTTTTCAAAAACAGGTTAGGTGAATATCCATCAGGGATGGTTTAAGTTTGCTTGGTCCTGTCAGAGTGCAAGAGGCTGGATTTATTGACTTTTCTAAGTCCCTTCCAGCCCTACGTTTGTGACTTTATGGTAATAGATACAGCTCCCGTTGGAATGTCTGCCCTTATACAGGCAGTCCCCGGGTTACATACAAGATAGGGACTGTAGGTTTGTTCTTAAGTTGAATTTGTATGTAAGTCAGAACTGGCGTCTAGATTCAGCCGCTGTTAAAACTGACCAGCAGCGGCTGAATCGGACACGCCTGGGGCAGAGCAGCTGGGGTGCTGCTGGGTTGGTCCAGTAGCACCGCTCCTCGGCGCTGTGGGACCAACCTGGCAGCGCCCCAGCTGCTCTACCCCAGGCATCGGCGAGAAAAGCCTGGTCTGCTGGGGGGGGCACACTACCTGCACCCCCCCCCCCCCCAGCAGACCAGGGTGACGCGGAGCGGCTTTTCTTGCTGCGGAGGACGTGGGCGGCGGGTCCGCGGCGCATCTCGGCGGTCCCGCCACCCGCGTCCTTCGCGGCGAGAAAAGCCGCTCCACATCTCCCTGGTCTGCTGGGGGGAAGCACCGCCAGAGGCGGTGACAGTGGGGGAGGCACCCCGCACTAGCGGGGCCCCCCCAGTTCATAACTAGGGGTCCGACTTAAGTCGGACTGACGTAACCCGGGGACTGCCTGTATTCTTACTAACCAGAGCTTAAGACAACAGCCTCACCTGTTCATCTCAAGAGCTCTGCACTACAGCCTGCTCTGGTCTGAGCAGACACTTGCATTGAGGGAAAAAAAGAGCGGGATTTGAAGTTAGATCCAGACTGAGTACGAGGGCCTGAGGCACTAGTACTTACTGAGTTGTGGAGTGAAGCCGTAATTAGGAAGGTTGGGGCTTCCTTCCTTTGAGTATATTGTAATAGCAATACTTGAGCCCTGGCACTAAATGGCAGTTACTTTCCATGTTTAAAGTTTGCCACCAAACCAAGTACTGTATTATGGCTTCAGAGGGCCAAATCAGAAGTGTGCTGCACCAGGAATTTGAGGTGGTCATCACTTTGGATTAGAGTGAGCAAAATACAGAAAAACCTCTCCCTCCACATTCAGGTGGAGTATTCCAATCCATTGGGCTCTGATGTGTGCATTCCTCCTCAAAGGAGGAGAATTCACCTCTAACATGCTCAAAGAGTTCTCAGGAGATGGTTCAGGTTATTTTGTTCACACTTATTGGCTCTTCTGTAAAAATCTCTACAGAAAAGTTTCTAGAGAATTTAGTCCGTTCACCTTCTAATCACTTGGAATAAGGGTATTAACTATAGCTTTGATCCTTTGCCATTGAGTTCAGTGGGTGGATTGATTTTTAGTGAGAACTGGATCAGGTTCCCAGAGGCAGAACACTAATAATTAAGGCTGTGGGCAACAAAAGCACAATGCACATTTTCTCAAATGTTTCTTTTCCCTTAGTCATTTTTATAGAAGGCAATCAGGTGCATAGTCACTCAGGACATCGGGCTTCTAATTTAGGAATATCACTATTGTATAAATGTATCTTGCCTTGCAGGGTTTCATGACTTTTTGAGCATTTGAGGGTTCCCTCCTCACCCCCCCCTTTTAAAAAAAAGAAAATAGACTACTATCACATAGAATTTGACTTCCCACTGTTTGAAAGTACTTATTATTCTTGATGTTTCTAATATGACTTGTTAATGCTAATTTGCCAGATATTTTCAAAATGAAGACTACAGAGGCACTGTTGCAATTCCATGCTTCAGTTGGTGGACCATCAATATACAGTAGCTATACACACAGCAACCCTTCCCCCCCCCCCCCATCAGTATGCTTCTGCTGAAAGTATGAATGAAAACAATCTCTTTCTCCTGTGACTGTACTTCAAGATTTTAATGAAAAAGGACTGTACCTGATGTGAAGGATAAAATCCAGCCACAATAAACAATACTTAAAGTTGTCGAATTTAATATTAATATGCATATTAGGAACAGGGCAATCATTGCATTTCTTCTGAGATTAAAAAAATCAAGTATTTTTAGGATAACAGTTAGAATGTGGTTAAAGGGTGGTGTGTGTGTGTGTGTGTGTGTGTGTTTAAATAGTTTCTTTGGAATATGAGAAGCATGAACACTTAAGCTTTTCCTGCAAAAATACTAAAATGACACCATAATTTTATTTTTATGACCTGTGTGTATGGGGGAAAAAAAACAATAAAATGATGCAACTCAAAAGGCAGGCATTATTTGGAAAGATTGTTAGACCTTAAACATCTTTTGGGATTAAGTTTCCTGCAGTTTTCATCCTTGTTTATGCCTTTGCTTCTATTAGCAAGCTCACATTTTCAGATTTGAGAGATACACTATGCTCTTAAACTATGACTGTCACTTGCTTTATTTTAAACTTAAATTTTCCCCCAAAATATACATCTAAATCTTATGAACAGTAATTCCCTTCCCCCCCCCCCCCCCCCCCACACACACACCATGTATAAAATATTTTATATTCAGTTTTTTAAACAAATACTTTAGTTGCATTTTTGGACATTCTCACTAATCAGGAATACATTTTAATGTGATGCTTAGAAAAAGTGCCCTTTTAATGGGTTAGCTATAGGCATCCTGGTTGCTTATCATTTGACTTTAGTGAAATATAAGGGTTATGTTTTTGGAAATCTCCCACACACTGGGGCCTAATTATGCCAGTATAAAATTTTAGATTTATTTTTTAAACTGTGCAGCTGGGGTGGGTGTGTGTGTGTGTGTGTGTGTACATGGTAACAACACAAAGTTACAACTTGGATATCTATCCAGGCTTTACATATCAAAAATAAGTCTGTCTTGCTTAGCAGCATGTTCTTACAGTTTCTGCAAAAATGGCAACAATTGTTTAAAAAGACTGGAACTGATTCCAGTTTTAACTCAAATAGAAATCAGAAATGCTCCATGGAAGCCAGTGAAGCTATACTAATGAAAATTAATGATTAGAGAATCCAAGCCTACAATCTGCAGAACAGTTAACTAAAAAGATACTAGAAATATTGCAAGATTGTTATGTGAGTGATGACTTAGCACCTATTCACACTGTGCTAGAGTGCTGGAATCCCTCCTCTCCACCAAAAACACATGATGAATTCTAAAAGTCTTGCACATTTTAAGTGGAAGCACATAAAGATGCTGCTGCCAAAATTGCTGCTTTTTCTTGACTACAGTTTCAGTTTGCCTTGGTCCTTATGGCATCTAGGTCCTGTGCTTTCATATCAACTCTTAAAGATACTCAGTCTTTTCCTTGTTACACATTTCACTTTTGGTCCTATATGCTGTAGCCATAGTTTTCCATTTCAGTGCCACTACTAGTGGCACTGAAATACAAAATGACTTGGATTTAGTGAGCTTGTTTATGCAAAATTCTTTGCCATGCTAATCTGCATCTCCCAAATCAGTGTACAACACAAGTAGTTCTATTATTTGTATACCTTGTAAATTGATCAAGTTGTCATGTGGCATGTCTCTTCCAAATGAATTTAATGAATGTAGTACTCTTTAGTCCAGTACAAGCGTTCCTGCAGTGATTGCTATATTGAGAATATACCAGAAAAGGGCTTCATAAACTCAAAAGGGAAGACACAAGTAATTTCTCACAATTCATTAATGCAGCATTTAAAATCATTTTCTGAAAGATTGATTGTGTGAGTTAAACTAGCCTCCTCTCCCCTCCCCCAGCAAGTTTAACTTATGCAGCTGTTAACCCATTCACACACTTGATTTAGCTGCAATCCAAAGGGATTTTTGTAAGGACACTATTGTTGCAAAACTTCAAGTTCAAAGCAATACCAGTCCATCCTTCAACAGCAAACACTCAATTCTGTTAATGCCAGGTGATTTTTTTTTTTTTTATGCAGGTGATTTTGGCTTTTAACTCTTCAACTTGTATTTGCTGGGACAAATGAAAAATAACTGGCATCCTTCATTAAAGACTTCTTTTTCTCCTAGAAGTAGGGAATTTTTAATACCTATAGCTTGATAGGTAGCACTAGAGGTTAATAATTAACATTGTTGTTCTTGGTCATTATACCAACCTGTTAATACACCTCCTATATATATTGCTGTGCTGATGACTTAATTGTGCATGCACACAATGTTATTTGCACAGCTAGATATATATACATCTTTGTACCTGGTAGCAGAACTAAAATACAGGATCTTTTGCTCCCATCCCCAAATAGTCAACACCTATGTAGTCCCTAACATTGCAATCTCACTTACTTTAGTATTAGGACTTCTTTTGTAACCTGCAAGATGCCACTATAGGGCAATATATTCAATATTTGATCAGGTTGCCCCTTCAGGATGGAATGTGGAATCAGTGACTTACAGCAGGGTGGCCAATTCCAGTTTTGGAACTGCTTACTAATATATAACATGATGTATTATGCACCTGGATATGGAAGCTTCCATACAGAGTAGCTCTACCTCCCATAACATCACTGGCTTCCTAAATCTGTTCTGGAGCAGATCAGTACCCCTATTTCCCTTGAAAACCCTGCAGCATGGCATTGTGACTTATAGGGCAGCAGGAGCATTGGAAGGCTGGTTGTTTTGTTTTTATTAAAAGCATTGGTACAAGAAGGCAGAAGTATGGTGAAAGACTAAACAAACATTAATATATTATTCACAAAACCTATTCCTTTTTTTATTTTGTTTTTTCCCCTTCCCCTGGGACCACCAGTTATGCAATAAAGATTCCAGGACTTTTAAAATTAAAATGTTTTAGACCAATCTGATAGCTTTGGAATTACTGGATAGAGCATGCAGCTTCTGCAAAAAATCCTAGATGTGGGGGGTTTTGCTTTTTATGTTTAAAAAAAAAAAAGTAGTCACACACTATTTGTCCTAATGTATCAAAATACTTGGCCCAGTTAGCCACTGATTGTCCGTGCTCAGGTCCTAAGAGAGCCAGTAGCAGAGAAAAGCTCAGGACCTCCTCCCAACAGCTGTGAGGAATGGCTCCTGATGCAGTTCCAGTCTATTTTAACAACTGCCCTTTGCTCTCATCAAGTTCAGTGGAAGTTGGGAAATGGAGCATACACAGGAGAAACTCACTGACTTTCATATTCATTCCTAAATAAAGACAGTTATTGGCATCAGTTGAACAGAGTATTTCAAGTGGTATCATTACTATTATTCTGTTTTCCTAACTTTGGTTCCCTACCAGGATCTCTCTTTTCAAATAAAAGTTCTCTGAGTACACTGTTTTCATGTGTGAGACCTGGATGGTGAATCTGCAAGATGATCCCTAGTTTGACCATGCACTTTTGAAAACCAAGAGAAGGCTAACATTAAAGCAGGCTTTGCCTTCAGCTAAACACTCTTGTTCTGATTCCTTAGGAATGTGCACATTACAGGTTTTCTTATGAAAAATGTACATGTAACAATCCTGAAAATCACCATCTGGAATCACTCGTTGCATATGGGCATTTACAGCACACTTACTGCCTGCAACTCTTGAGTACCATAAAGAATTGTGCTACTATTAACAGGTTGCCTAGCCATTGCCATTAGTTGCTTTAATCATTTCTGCTAGAAAAGGGATCTTTTTGTTTCATTTTATTTTCTTGGGTTTTTCCAAACTTATTTTTCTATTAAGATTGTAAACACTGTAGTATGCAAAAAAAAGGGGGGGGGGGAAGAGGCTATGTTTACACTACAACGATCTATTGGAAAAAGGTACACAAATTGTCTACACTGGGCCAAATTTCAGAAAAGCCTCTTCTTTCGGAAGCGCCCTTTTTCCTTGTGGGAGAAAGAAGATGGCTTCTGAAAGAGCACGTCTACTCTTCCACCAAAAAAAAAAAAAGTGGAAGAGCAAGTGCCTTCCCTGGACGTGGTGGGGTTTTTCTGGGATACCAGAGGTATCACAGGAAAACCCCGTAGTGTAGACATAGCCAGGCAGGTGGGAACTGCACCTTAATCTGAAGGGAGGGAGTAACCCATCCTACAAGGTGACTCCACCTCCTGCTACCAGTCATCTCACTGAGTGGGATTTTCAAAAGCACCCAATTAACATAAGTCCCACTGAAAGTCAGTCACATCCATAATATATAGCACCATCAAATCACATTGCAATGAACAGCAAACACAACACACAAGTCAGTGGCCAGCAATCTTCCTCCATGTTTTGCAGTCCTCACCTAACCTTGGAGTATGCCATGCTGCATTCCCACCAAGTCAGCAGCATTGTAGAACTACACTTACCAAGGGAAGTTTCTGCCCCTAGTACCTGTCCTTGAGAAACTGTTTCCTTTGCTCATCCAATCCACAGGTCCCATTAAATCAAGGTTTTTCTTGTATCACTCAAGTTAGGCTGTAAATTCAGGCAATTATCTCCTTGTTAGTCATGTGCAACATATAACTAATGTACAGCAATTGCATTTCAATTCAATGCAAAAAGCATCTTAAGTCTCCCTCCTATAAGAGTACATGTCTTGCATGCACACAGCAAGACACTGACAAACAAGAGGCTCTGGCAATTTCATGTTACACTGCACGGTAACCCGTTTTGCTTCACCTAGTGTGTCACTAGTTGCAAGTTAAATTCTCTGTCAGATCCCTAAATGATGTTTAGCATTGCATGAAGTTACATTATCTAGGTTTTGGTATGCTCAATGTCTCCTGAGATTTAGGTAGAAATATATTTGCCTTTTCATCAGAGTTAGGTGTCACCGTTGAACTTAAAGAGATAAGGTGTATGAGAGGTCTCTTATCAGATTAATTTCTGTTGGTGAAAGAGAAGCTTTCAAGTTGCACAGAGCTCTTCTTCAGCCTGGGAAAGATGCTCAAAGCATCACAGTGGGAACAGATCGTTTACCACAAATAGTTAACTCCATGTCCTGAGAGATCATTCAAGGTTAACTACTCATGCTAAACAATCTGGGTACAGGCAGTCCCCTAGTTACGCGGATCCGACTTATGTCGGATCCACAGTTACGAACGGGGCCCTTCCTCTCCCTGGTCTCCAGCAGACCAGGGAGAGGAAGCAAAGCGGCGGAACACACGGGCAGCGGCTTGGCTCTGCTTTGGTCCCCCCCCCCCCCCGGTCTGCAGACCGGGGGGACGGGGGGCAAAGCAGAGCCAAGCCGCGGAGCACGCGGCCAGCTGACAGCCCAGACCAGGGGGGCGGGGGGGCAAAGCAGAGCAAAGCAGAGCCAAGCCGCGGAGTGTCTGGGCTGTCAGCTGATCGCGCGCTCTGCGGCTTGGCTCTGCTTTGCCCCCCCTGCAGACCAGGGGGACGGGGGGCAAAGCAGAGCCGAGCACGCGGGCAGCGGACAGCCCAGACGCGTCTGGGCTGCCCGCGTGTTCCGCCGCTTTGCTGCCCGTCCCCCTGGTCTGCAGACCAGGGGGACGGGGAGCAAAGCAGAGCAAAGCCACGGAGCCCAAGGGCAGCAGGACAGCCACGGCGCGTCTGGGCTGTCCCGCTGCCCCCATGCTCCGCGGCTTTGCTCCAGACACCTGTGGTACAGAAGCTGGGGCGCTGCCAGTTGGTCCCATAGCGCCGCTCTGGGCGCTACTGGACCAACTGGGCAGCACCCCAGCTGCTCTGCCCCAGGCGTCCTGATTCAACCACTGCTGGTCAGTTTCAGCAGCGGCTGAATCAGGACGCCTGGGGCAGAGCAGCTTGGGTGCTGCTGGGTTGGTCCAGTAGCGCCGAGGAGCGGCGGCGCTACTGGACCAACCCAGCAGCACCCCAGCTGCTCTGCCCCAGGCGTCCCCAAGTCAGCCGCTGCTGAAACTGACCAGTGGCTGACTACAGGAACCCCTGCCCCGGGGTTCCTGGAATCAGCCGCTGATCAGTTTCAGCAGCAGCTAACTTGGGGATGCCTGGGGTTCTTAAGTTGAATCTGTATGTAAGTCAGAACTGGCGTCCAGATTCAGCCGCGGCTGAATCTGGAGAACTGGCGTCCAGATTCAGCCGCGGCTGAATCTGGACGCCAGTTCCGACTTACATACAGATTCAACTTAAGAACAAACCTACAGTCCCTATCTTGTACGTAACCCGGGGACTGCCTGTAGTTCAAAAGCTTGTTTTTCCATCGATAGATGTCAGTCCAATAAAAGATACTATCTCACCCCATTGTCTTTCTAATATCCTAGGACCAACATGGCTAAAACAACACTGGAAACAAGCTATGTCTTTATCTCTTTGCAGGATAGCTTCAGAACAAAAATCTCTGCATCTACTGCTAATTTTTCAAACAATTCAGTCAGGTCAATATCATCAGGGAAGTCCTAATGACTAATTTTTTATCCATCAAGTATATTGCTTCCCCTCCTCCCCCCGGGCCCTTTTTTCCTTCATCAAGGGCTATTTAACAATTTCTTCAACATCACCGTTGAAGAGGGTTAGTAATAGCATGCAGCCGTGCCAGATACCAATCCTCAAGTCAAACTACCAAAGAAATTCTGCCTCCAGAGATTTTATCTTCTTATGTTTTCACCAACTCCCACCTAGAGGATTGCTCAAAGGTTCGTGCCCTAAGCTGTCAATACCCTTTAGCAAAAGTTGAAGACCTAGAGCACTTTTCTCATGATTCTCCAGTACTTTCTTGCATAGCAAATACAGACTGACTATTTACACCATAGCGTTGTATGGTTTTTGCCCAGAGCGTACTCTCTCTCATATACAGAATTCTCTTTGGGATGATGTGCAGCAGTATTTTGATAGTGTGTGTCAATGAGATTGTGTGGTAATTTCCTTTTTATGAATAGGAACTATCAGGATTATATCCAAGTCTTGGGCCATTTTTTTTTTTTTACAGACTTCCTAATCACATTAACAAGCTTATGATATGCCAGGATGAGTGTCTCCACCATTCTTAATTAGTTCTGTTTATGTGTTATCCACTCCATGAGCTTCATTGCTTTTCAGCATCCATACTGCTTCCACAACTTCCTCAGTCATAGGAGGAGTTTCACTGGGATGTGTGCCATTGGCGCTGACGTTGCGTCTGTCCGGTAAGCTGCCAGTGGAAAACATACAGAAAATCCCCAAACCCACAAGCCTAGAGGTGTTTACTGACAAAAAGTGTCAAGTGCTTGAAAACTGCTCCTTGTAAAAAGTGGCAAAGGTCATGGTGGGGGCAAATATGAACAGGGCTTTAGCAGGGTAATTAGAGGGCCACTACTGGGCAAACACCAGGACTACCCACCTCTTGGGAGGTGGAAGGCTGATAAAGGGGAAATGCAAAAGGATCTGGGTTCTCTCTTCCCAGGATTTGGGGGGAGCAAACAGGTGTTACTGTGTTGCTGTCATTTTAGGCTGAGTCCTTGCAACAATAAATGGTTCCGGAAGGGTACCTGAGTTAATCTGTAACAGAAAAAACTTAAACAACAAATAGTCTCATAGCACTTTAAATATTAATAACTTGTAGATGGTGGTATGAGCTTTCATAGGCACAACCCACCTCTGGTCTGTGTGTGTTCTTGTGTGTCCGCTTGGAAGCCCAACAATAGTGGGCTTCCAGGCAAACCACCAACAGGATAAACTGATACAGATACATACAGATCTCCTCTGCTACTTTCACTTCCAATGTAGAACTGATTTTGTTCAAATTATATAAGTATCAGCAATAGTTACCCCCAAGTGTTTAGCGAAATCATATTTTTCCTATGAGGAAAAATTTTGGAATAGTCTTGATAGTTTAATAGGCCTTCATAGCAGCATTTACTGCAAAGGAGTTCTGTATATCAATGTTCTGTTATTCAAGACAATCTTTTCCAATTTAATGAGTCCATCTCTGTATGTCATACAGGAAAATTGCTTTTTGCAGATTCACTTCTCTTGGATTTTACTCTTAACTTCCCTTCTTTGTTGATCACATAACTCTCTAATCTTCTCTGTGATCCAAGGCTGCTGCTTTGAGGAAACGGATCCAAGTCACTATAGTGCTGCAAAAGTTGTTATGCTCTCTTTGATCTATGTAACCTATACAGAGGTCAGCAGCTTTTAGCCTTTATTCAATCCACCTCTTAAATTCCACTTGTCTGCTGATGGGATTTTCAAAATGACAGTTTTGCTATAATTCTGCTCCCCCACTGAACTCCAGAGGGAGTAGATACAGGACAATACAGAATCCTTTGGAAAATCCCTTCCAAAGTGTTTTGCTTCCTTATCTATATTTTCCCCAACTATTTGTTTCATGGAGTTAATGACAGCAAGAATAGATGGATAAACACATGACATGCAAGAATTTGTGTGTTTCTAGAACCATTTTAAACTACAGTGAGGCAAAGAAGAGCCCAATTTTGCTGAATGACTGTGGTTTCTCTGGCAGTCATTGGGTGCTGGAAGCACTAAGCGCAGCATGGGATTGAACCTGTTTTGAAAAGATCAGTAAAGATGTTTGTTTCCCTAAAGCAGGTTTTTTAAACAACCCATACATTGTTCAAAGAAAAGAGGCTGAGAAGAACCTGTCCATGGCAAAGTCACAATAGCTTCCCTGCATTAGGTGGGGGAAGTTGTTGTGCTGAAATGCCATGCAGGGGGGCTTCATGCTGGTGTGTGCCATAGTGTTCTACTCTGCAAGTCCCTATCCATGGGCAGTAGGGTTATAGTGCATGGAATCAAGCTGCAGGAGTGAACAGTATCTGCCATTAGATCAAGAAACTGGGGAAAAAAATGTGCAGAACCAGCCATAAGGACCCCAACTGCAAACCAATAATCATCAAGCAAGATGCACAGCCATGCTGTGCCAAGCCTACAGGCAGCATCCATCAGCACATTATCTAGGCATGATTGGTTGTTTGAAACACTAAAGGAAATCTCTTACAGGTATAAAGCAGTAGAACAAAAGCAAAGCTTACATTCATATTTAGCTGTACTCCAGTATGCTCCCCCTGCCCCCTCCACATACACACATCAATCCTGGTTGCTTGTTAAGTTCAAGTAGCAGCTTTGGTTTTATGAATATTTAGACTCCTATGACTTGCTGCCTTTCCCTCCCCCCTCCCCCCTGCTGATTTGCACACTGGTACCAGACTGTCATTCACACAAACATTAAAATGGGCTAGAGCATCTGAAGGCAATCAGAATTTGCTTTTTGATTTATATTGGATTTTCATTTATAGCTTCATCCCAGCTGCCCTAAAGCCAGATGGGATTGGAGGCAATAATATGTGACTCTGTTTAGAATATTTTTCAGTTAAAAAAAAAAAGAAAATATAAATCTCTGCAGTAGAAAATAACTTACCTAGAGAAGAGAAACTGTCATAGTTAGCTTCTAAAGCCATATGTCTGTAATGTTTAGAGATGAGTATTCCATTCAATAAAATCAGAAAAGTACCCTTCCACAAGTTGGGCTATAAATGTAATGTACAAATGATGGGATATAAGCATTAAACAAGCAAAGGGATTAGAATTGCAATTTGAAGTCCTGGTATAGTCAACAGTTTATCAAAAGCTAGTAAAGTCTACATAGGTAAAATTTTATACGTATAGGATACATGTAGCCAAGGTGAAGGTAAACTATTCATTTGAAATTCATAATAATTATTCTCTGTTTCTGGATATTCCATGGGAAAGGCATTTGCATTTATGCAAGGAAATGTGAATAGTGTAAATATGCTTTTGATTTTTATTTTATTTATTACTCTTTCAAATAATGCATGTACTTCAATTATATTGCTTAGTTGTGATTTGATAATACTTATGTTCTGTGACTGGACAAGCAGACTAGCAGAATTTAGTACAAATACCGATGCCTGAGACCTTGACAGATTTTCTCTGAGCATTTTTACCAGTAAACCTTTGCTTGAATGTTCACAGGGAAGCCTCCCTGAAGAGGTACAAGAACATGGCAGAAACAAGCTCTAATTTATCAAATTAATATTAGCAACTTTAATTTAAATTGTAATTTAATCCATTAACTCATTATTTTAGAAAGTAAATGTATATTCTTGTATTCCAGTGTAAAAGTAACTTCAGTGCTGTTCTTACAGACTTTCCCTCAATTTGTCAGAGTTCATTTGAATGGCCATACTGGGTCAGACCAAAGGTCCATCTAGCCCAGTATCCTGTCTGCCAACAGTGGCCAATGCCAGATGTCCCAGAAGAAGTAAACAGAACAGGTCATCATCAAATGATCCCTCTCCTGTCATCCATTTCCTGACCTCCATGAATTTATCTAGTTCTCTTTTGAACCTTGTTAAAGTCCTGGTCTTCACAACATCCTCTGGCAAGGAGTTCCACGGACCAGCTGCGCTGCATGAAGAAAACTTCCTTTTGTTTGTTTTAAATTTGCTACACATTAATTCCATTTGGTGAGCCCTAGTTCATTTCTGAAAGATGAAGAAATCAGTCCTTTCCTTACAAGCTAGAATGTGGGAGATCTCCCAACCCTTCTATAGGCCATGTCTTCACTTGCTGTGCAGGAGATCGGTCTTCTGGTGTTAGACTGAGTGGGTCTGCACACTAAATAGAGCACCGAAGGTGACTCCAGTTGGTGCCAGTACGCCCTTAATGCTTAGAACTGCAAGGAAGCAGACAGGAGTATTTGCTCCTGTTGGCCGCCCTCTGTGATGACAGCATCAAGCTTGGCTTAAGCCAACTCCAGCTATGTATTTTATATAGCTGGAGTTGCGTACCTTAACCTGACCTTCCTGGTCTAACGTAGACCTGGCTGCAAATAAGTCGTAACTGCCTGCCAGAATCTGGTCACAACATCCCCTCTACTTTATAGACTGCAAAACAAAACCTGGTATGTATTGGGCACTTACCCCTATTGTTCAAAGTGAATACTGCAACTTAAGAATAGGGATGTGAATGGAATGAACTTAGGGAAAACTTCCTAACTGTAAGAACTGTAGGACAATAGAAGAGACTGACTCTTAAGGGTGTGGCAATTTATTCATTGGAGGATTTCAAAAGGAGGCTGGACAGCTGTTTTGGTTGTTTTAGACCAAGGTGGGCAACTAAGGCCCACAGGCTGCATCTGGCCTGTCAAACCTTTTAACTCAGCATAGGGTCAGAAGCTCGCCCTGCTCCATGTCCATTCTGTGGTTCCTACGCTAAGGGCAGCCAGAGGGCTCTATACACTGCTTTTGCCTCAAGCCCTGGGTCTGCAGTTCCCATTGGCTGGGAAACATGGCTAGTGGGAGCTGCAGAGGACAGGGCAACATGGAGAGCCAACTGGCTGCTTGTGTATAGGAGTCAGAGGGAGGAAATGGAGCTGCTTCTAGTTGCTGCTGGAAGCAAGCATCGCCCTGTGCTTGAATCCTTGATTGTCCTCCTCCCCCCCACACACACCCAAATTGCCTCCTCTCCAGAGCCTGCATCCCCAGCTGAAGTCCTCACCTCCTCGCACATCCCAACCCTCTGCCCAGCCCAGCACACACTCCAGCACCCCGAATTCCAAACTTCTGGCCCCTCCCCAGAGCCAGCACCCCGAGCCAGAGCCCCTCACTGCCCCCTGTATCCCAGGGCTCAATTTTGTGAGAATTCATAGCTCAGCTTGCAAGTTCCATACAGAAATGTGGTCCTCAGGTCAGAAAGTTTGCCCACTCCAGTTTAAACCCAACAAATCCTGCATCTTTGCAGGCGGTTAGACTGGATGGTGCCTTCTAATCCTATGATTCTATACTGTGTGGCTGTGTCTACACTGGCCACATAACCCGTAATAGCTATGGAAATGAGAGAAGTCAGAATAGGGAAATGCGCGGGGGATTTAAATATCCCCCGCGGGATTTAAATAAACATGGCCGCCGCTTTTTTTCCGGCTTGGGGAAAAGCCGGAAAAGAGCGTCTAGACTGGTGCGATCCTCCAGAATAAAGCCCTATTCCGGAGGATCTCTTTTTCCTTGCAAGTAGGAAAAAGAGATCCTCCGGAATAGGGCTTTATTCTGGAGGATCGCGCCAGTCTGGACGCTCTTTTCCGGCTTTTCCCCAAGCCGGAAAAAAAGCGGCGGCCATGTTTATTTAAATCCCGCGGGGGATATTTAAATCCCCCGCGCATTTCCCTATTCTGACTTCTCTCATTTCCATAGCTATTACGGGTAATGTGGCCAGTGTAGACACAGCCTGTATGTATTTAGGTAACACTGGCGTAAGGAATCCATTTGTTCTAACTAATACTTATTACGATCGGATGATCCAGTGGCCTTTTTTGATCTGCAACTGGGATGTGTGAATAATTTTGCCATGAGAGCTAGGTCCTAGCGGAAATCCAGAAAAGGGCTGTTTTTTCATGAAATAGAATAATACTTGGAACATCCTTCCCTGCTTTTGGATAAAGGTTGAAGTGGAGGGGTGATAGAAGAAGAACATGACTGAGAAGGGATATTTCTGAAAATCATTACCTGGTTTGTTCATACTGTGGCAGCCTAAGAACATGTACTAAAGATTTAACAGCCTTGCTAACGCATGGTGTGCTGTTTCTCCATTTCCATTTGTCCTTTTTCAGATCTCATACTTTTATACCTGCTTTCTAATTGAAGGTAACTAAGATAAGTACATCTAATTGGGCGTTTTCTCATCCACAATTCCCCTACAGAATGAATTCCCCAAACACCCTCAGTTAAGGTGAATGTTATCATATAAGCCTAAGTGTCTCCTGGCAAATTTCCAGAAGAGGAATTTTGATGCCCTTACTTGGCCTTGTCCCATTCCTTACAGTTATTGAAATCAAAGGAACCTGAGTATCTGACTTATACTGCAGTGACTTATGTAACTCCTTTTGCTGACGAGTTTAAGGAACTTGATCTGACAATGTCAGCACGCTCAAAACACACATAAGCAACAAGCCAAGGTAATTCCTACCATAAATATCACTGAAGACAAGAAGTCTATGTGGCAGCATTATTGCAACCATAACGCTGTAGGATTCTGAGCTGGAGAAACAAAATATATTAGTGTTGGAATGAGACTTGTGAAGCCATGAAAATAAATAGTGCTCTGACTGTCTACCTCGAGACATTGGCTGGTTTGGTGCTGCGTGTCTACAGGAGAATCTCCCTCCTACCACCAAGAATGAGGCTGTATAAAATTGTGGGTAACACTAAGCTTTGATTGCACACACACACATGCAATTCACAACATACAGGGTAAATTATATATCAGTAGGTTTTCACATACAGAACTCTCTTTTTATAGTGTTTTGGTTTGGGGTTTTTGCTTTTAAAAAAAAAAAAAAAGCAAGCATCAGGAAATTTTCTGTGAAGAGCCTGACATATGCCGTGAAAACACATTTAATGACTCAAATTTTAATAGAATGAGTTTTCCCAAGTAATGTCAAATATTTTACTTGAATTCAAAGGCTCTCTTTCATGGGTAACTTCAGTCTAATGTGACACCTATGTTCACAAGCTTTGCATTGTAATTAGGAAATGCTGTAGATACTGTACCCGTAGATGTGGAATGTAAACAGCTAGCTCATGTGATCTGCAGTGGGTTGATGCAATTTCTGGATTCAGATTCTGAAAGACCCTGGGGAGATTGTTCCATGTATATTTAAAAAACCTTTTTCATTCACACAAACACATTAAATGGACACTGAAGTTAGTATATTATGTAGATCTATCGTCCATTGTTTTAATAGGCTGGAGAGCGTATCCTATCATCATCATAAGATCTAGCCATTAGAGATGTAAAATCCCATTTAATCAGTTAACCAGTTACACATTGGCTGTGTCTACATTGGCATCCCTTTCCGGAAAAGGGATGCTAATGAGACACATCGCAATTGCAAATCTGCGGGGGATTTAAATATCTCCCGCAGCATTTGCATTTACATGGCTGCCGCTTTTTTCCAGCTTGGGGTTAAGCCGGAGAAAAGCGCCAGTCTAGACGTGATTCTCTGGAAAATAAGCCTTTTTCCAGAGGATTTCTTATTCCTACTTGAAAGTAGGGTATTTAAATCCCCCGCGGATTTGCAATTGTGATGTGTCTCATTAGCATCCCTTTTCCGGAAAGGGATGCCAATGTAGACACAGCCCTTATGTTTAACTGGTAAACCATTTAAATGGGGGCAAGTGATGGGGGGCAGGGTGGAGCAGCCCCCCCGGCCACAGTATGGTGAGCCTGGCCAGACAGGTGGGGAGCAAGCTCAGGCCCACCTCACCACGGCCTGGCAGAGAGCTGCTCCAGTCCAGCCGGGCCACCAGTTAACTGGAACCAGTAAGCATCACCCAGTAAGGCTGATGCTTATTGCTTAAACGGGTTAACCGTTCACATCCCTACTAGCCATTCATATTTTGGGTCAGGAGAAGCTAGAATTGGAGGGAAGTTCGAACCGTGTGGAAGTCTGAGGATGAAGTCAGGTAGCTCACTCATAATGAAGTTTGTTTCACACATGGAAATTTTAAGAACAGATTTTTGAAAACTACACAGTAAAATGCCGTTAGTCCAAAAATGTTCATAATACCCTTCATTGTTTAAATATCATATTGGAAAATTGTATATTAAACCTGTTTTCTGGCCTAACTTAAATTTTATCAGTGTTGTTTAACCTCCATTTTGTACACCAAATCTGTTTGCATTTGTTTTGCTTACTTGGAGTTTCTGATACCGAAGGGTCTGAACTGTAAATTTTTCATTTTTATTGGACTCCCTAGACAAAAGCCGATCATTATTGTTTTGAGTGCAGTTAGATCCTAAAGCAGTAGATCCTATTCTCTCACCTCCTCCACCCCAACTCCTTGAGCCAGCCTGGTGAGTGAGTGTGTAATGGTGTAGAGAGCAAGAGATGAGGGGAGCAGGGGGAATGGAATGAAAGGGGGGGTGCAAGGATGTTCAGTTTTGTGCAAGTAGAAAGCTGGCAACCCTAGGTTACATATGTTTTAATGATTAGTCAGCTAGGACTATCAGAAATAGTTGTAATATGAATCATCTGTAGAAAGGATCAGTTTCATTTAAGGAATTTGGAAATTAATAGAGTTCTTATTTAAAATTTCTTTAGAGAAGAAAGAAATGAATGCACAAAACGTAGATGAAATGAACATAACATCTCTCCTACTTTGCTTTTCAGGGGACCTCTCCAGACACTGATTTGGGTTAATCAACTCATGCAGCAGAATTTGTACAAGCACTTGGAACAAAGGAGAAAAGTAAAGAGACTCTGAAAAAACATCTCCTATATTCTGAATGTGCAAGAGTTACAACCTAAACTTTAATTTTTATTTTTTTTCTTGATACTGCTTTATATATTCAATTTTTTGCTATTTTAGGGGGTTAGGCAGTTGAACTTTCTAGCAAACCAGCATGGCTAGGATTAGATTTGTTTTAATAGCTTGCCTGTTGGTGCTAGAATTGCTAATGAATTCATTAACTGAGCCTTCCATACAGAATAATGAATGTCCACAGCTTTGTGTATGTGAAATCAGGCCATGGTTTACACCACAGTCGACCTACAGAGAAGCTACAACAGTTGACTGCAATGACCTTCGTTTAACAAAAATCCCCAGCAATCTTTCCAGTGACACTCAAGTTCTTCTGTTACAAAGCAACAACATTGCAAAGACCACAGATGAACTCCAACAGCTTTTCAATTTAACAGAATTAGATTTTTCACAGAATAATTTTACTAGTATCAAAGATGTGGGGCTCTCAAATCTGACTCAACTCACTACTTTACATCTGGAGGAAAACCAGATAACAGAAATGACTGACTACTGCTTGCAGGATCTTTGCAATCTCCAGGAACTATACATAAACCATAATCAGATTAGTAGCATCTCTGCAAATGCATTCTCTGGCCTGAGAAACCTTTTAAGACTTCATCTTAACTCTAACAAATTAAAGATTATTGACAGTCGTTGGTTTGATTCTACTCCTAACTTGGAGATTCTTATGATTGGGGAAAATCCAGTGATTGGAATATTAGATATGAACTTTAAGCCACTCTCAAATTTAAGAAGTCTAGTTTTGGCAGGTATGTACCTCACTGATATTCCTGGAAATGCATTAATAGGTTTGGATAGTCTTGAAAGTCTTTCCTTTTATGATAACAAACTGGTCAAGGTTCCTCAGCTTGCTCTTGAGAAAGTTCCAAATTTAAAATTCCTTGACCTCAACAAAAACCCAATTCACAAAATCCAAGAAGGTGATTTTAAAAATATGCTGCGGTTGAAAGAACTTGGGATCAATAATATGGGAGAACTGGTTTCTGTTGATAAGTATGCACTAGACAACCTACCTGAACTTACAAAGCTTGAAGCTACCAATAATCCAAAGTTGTCTTACATCCATCGTTTAGCATTTCGTAATGTTCCTGCTCTGGAAAGCCTGATGCTGAACAATAATGCTTTGAATGCAGTGTACCAAAAGACAGTGGAATCCCTTCCAAACCTGCGAGAGATTAGTATTCACAGTAATCCACTCAGGTGTGACTGTGTCATTCACTGGATCAACACAAACAAAACCAATATTCGTTTCATGGAGCCTCTATCAATGTTCTGTGCTATGCCACCAGAATACAGAGGACAACAGGTAAAAGAAGTGTTAATACAAGATTCAAGTGAACAATGTCTTCCAATGATTTCCCATGACACTTTTCCAAATCATTTGAATTTGGACATTGGCATGACAGTATTTCTAGATTGTCGGGCCATGGCAGAACCCGAACCAGAAATTTATTGGGTCACTCCACTTGGAAATAAAATAACAGTTGAAAGTCTCTCTGACAAGTACAAGCTGAGTAGTGAAGGTACCCTGGAAATCTCGAATATTCAGATTGAAGACTCTGGAAGATACACATGTGTTGCTCAAAATATAGAAGGAGCTGATACAAGAGTAGCTACTATAAGAGTGAATGGAACTCTTTTGGATGGTACACAAGTGCTGAAAATATATGTCAAGCAAGCTGAATCTCATTCAATATTAGTGTCCTGGAAGGTTAATTCCAATGTTATGACTTCCAATTTAAAATGGTCATCAGCCACTATGAAGATTGATAACCCTCACATTACGTACACTGCGAGAGTCCCAGTGGATGTACATGAATATAATCTCACTCATTTGCAGCCATCTACAGATTATGAGGTCTGTCTAACTGTATCAAATATCCATCAGCAAACTCAAAAGTCTTGTGTTAATGTTACAACAAAAAATGCAGCTTTTGCCCTTGACATTTCTGACCAAGAAACCAGTACCGCCCTTGCCGCTGTAATGGGTTCAATGTTTGCTGTGATCAGCCTTGCCTCTCTCTCTGTTTATATTGCTAAAAGATTTAAGAGAAAAAACTATCACCATTCATTAAAGAAGTATATGCAAAAGACATCTTCAATCCCCCTGAATGAGCTTTATCCACCACTTATTAATCTCTGGGAAGGAGACAGTGAAAAAGACAAAGACGGTTCTGCAGAGACCAAGCCAACCCAAGTCGACACATCCAGAAGCTATTACATGTGGTAACTCAGAGGATATTCTGCTTCTGGTAGTAAGGAGCACAAAGACTTTTTTGCTTTATTCTGCAAAAATGAAAAGTTGAAGACTTTTGTATTTTTTGACTTTGCTAGTTTGTGGCAGAGTGGTGAGGACAGGTGGATATTTCAGAATTTTTTAGTATAGCGTATCGCAATTGTTTGACACAAATGGCAGCTTCACCTAGCTTCCAATTTTTTTTTCCTTTTTTTTTTTTTTTTTTTAAGTTGTGCTAAACTTAATGCTGTTCTAACTACAGTATGAATAAAATTAATGATCGGCTGGGGTTACCTTGTGATTCACAGCAAGTTCAACCCCTTTCTTATGAAGCCATCAGTAGAGTACAGTATCCTGCAACAGCTAACATACAGTTTTGAAATGGCATTGAACCAGTTTTATAATACTGCGGTCTAAAGACTCAAACGGAGAAAAGAAGATTAGATCTTCAGTGATGTTAGTTGACTGTACTGTAATGTTGTATCAACTGATTTGAATGTTTTTGACTTTAAACAATGACATTTTTCTTTTTTTGTAATAGTTGAAAGGCTTAGACAAACCTAACAGGCAATAGAAATATGTACATCTGATTTTTTAAAATGTAACAAACTAAATGTTAATTATCATTCTTTTTATTATATCTAGTAGACACTTTTAAAGAATACTAGTATTTTGTTGTGCTTAATTCACCAAACCATGGTGTATAATGAAGGCAAAACTATAATAAATTACAGTTTTGTTCTGATTTTTTTAGAACAGTTGCAATAATGTATGGTTTTTAATTGTCACTAATTTGACTGATCATGTTTTGACATAAAATGTATCCAAATGATCATGTAAAATTATACGGGGAGCAGGGGGTTAGAGTCAATTACAACAGATATTTAATTTTTGTTCTAAATAAGTGATGTTTTTCCTGCACTGTTTCTTCCTCCCCTTCCCCCAGTATTAAAAACAAAATACTGAGCAGTCCTATCATGGGGCATACTCACCACCACAGCACCTTCTGCTGGTAGCACAGGGAATTAGCCTCTCGCTAGTGCCTGTGTCCTCACTCCACCTTCTGGTTCTGGACCCGCATCACTCCTGGACCAGGGCGTTACCTTCAGGATACTGCCCCCTGGCAGTATTCTCTACAGTTGTGTCTCAGTCTCCCTTCCTGAGGGGGAGGGTATCAACAGCCCTACATCTCTGCACTCCGGGGTCCTCTCCTCTTAATGGAACTCCCTATCCTCCTGTACTCATCATCTAGCCCCTCTCCTCAGGGCCAAACTGTAGCCTGAAAGGGCCACTCATGACTGGCAAGGGTGTGTGGACCTGCTGCCTTCTCCTATCTCTGGCTGTGACTTTGCAGCGTTAGTACACTCAGGTCTTGCCTCAGGCCCTGCAGCCTGGGAGTGACGTTAGGCCAGAGCTCCCCAGTTCTGTCTGACTTCTCCCATCTCTGCCCTATCTCAGGCAGCCTCCAGCTTCCCTGGAAGCCAGGTCCCTCCTGCTTCTCAGCTAGAGCAAACGTGTGTGTCCACACCTCTCTCCCAGAGCCCTTCCTAATACTGCCCCCAGCTGGGCCCTAATTGGCAGTATCTCACTCAGTTGTGGGCTTTATTCTCAGTCCTCTCCAAGGCTGGGTTTTACCATAAAAGGGCCAGGGTGGGCAGACATCTCATCACATGTATCTAATCAGAAAGATACCAAGTAGAATAAGGGCTGTAACTGTATCACATGGAAAATCAAAACTGTCTCAGGATACGGGACTGGACTAAAGGACCTCTAGTGGTCTCTCATAACATTCTATTATACAACTACGTATACAGAAAGAACACATATGTTGAATGTGGCACATTTTCTTTTTGGTACACATTCTTGTGTATGGTGTTTGAGTTATACCATCTACATGTTTTGTTAGTCTATAAAGAGCTACCAGACCATTTGTTGTTTTTTAAGTTGATGAAGCAAATAGTTAGCAATCACTGATAATTAAAGAAGAAATATAGTTCAAAATCACTACATCAGTTTTAATCGATGAATCCACAAATATTTACCTATAAAAATCAATTGTTATTTAGATTACTGTCTTTTTTTTCAATATCAGGGTATTTAAGACTGGTAAAATGTCTTTTGTGGAGTGGGGTTAAACCACCAATATCTGTTTTATAGACTTTCCTATCTGTACTTCAAAATATTTTACTAAGTGACAGAACAGATTAAGATGGCACAAAATCACAGGCAATGGTGGTGTGAGTACATGAATAATTTAGGCCTGGATTTTCAGGAGCACTCAACAGGGGCCTTTCTACTCCCATTAAAATCCTTGACAAGGACTGTTCATTGTGAGGTCACAAAGGGGACAGTTTCTAATGAAACATCTATTGTAGACATGCCAGATGCCAAGTGAGGAATCAGAAAAAAAAAATCTTCTATTAATCTTCTACTCCCCCCTCTTTACCTTACTCACGAGGCAGCTAATTGCTGACTTTGCAATGATCATTAACTCTGTGAGACTTTATGCATACCAATATTTTTTGAGTTAATGATGAGCACAAATTGTCCAAATGCTGGGAAATGTCATTTTAATTTAACTCAAAAATTATATTCTCCACCACTTTCTGGCATGAAACAGTCCACCTATGTCTCAAGGTCAAAGAAATTCAGACAGTTCTCTCTGAATATGAGAAATAAAGTTTCAGCATCAACCTAAGCACTGAAATAAATTGCTGATGGAACTTATGGAATCTTCATCATTGTCTAACCTGCTCTGAAAAATCTCCAAACGCTGGTCAGGGCCAGTCTACATAGTCCTGTCAGGAGCACAGGGGCCTTAACTAGATGCTCTCTTGGTCCGTTCAACTGATAAGCTGATGTTTACCAGTTAATGGTCCAAGCTACATTTAGCTGGCTCCCGGGGATGCAGCTTTGCTGTGGCAGGACAGCGAAACCACCTTCCCCCGGAGCCAAGTGGGCAAGCGCTGCCTACTCTGCTCCTGAGGAAGAGGGTTTGCTGCCACAGCGAAGTCTGCTCCCTGTGAACTGGGCTGGCAGGGGCAGGCAGCCCCGCTCCCAGGGAGGTTTGGCTGTGGGCTCTGCAATATAAAACTAGACTTTACACTACAGAGCCTGCAGTATGAGTATCCATCTGAGCACTGAGACTGTCAGCGGTTGCATGGTTACCTTAATACACAATTTTTAACATTCATAGTCCCATCCAGGTCTGCAATTCTATGCTTATCTTACATGTAAGGCTCACTGTTGAAAAAGCTTCAATATAATAGTTTTATAGAGTTAATGTACAGCTGCCTAAACCTCACCTTTAAGTAAAAGCGTTTGGTAAAACTATGGGTTTTGTGTAAAATATATATATATATATATATATATGATGAACTTAATATATTTATGATTATGAAATCTCAAACCTCTACCTCTATGTCTGCTGTATATGGGTTTTTTTTAAAGTTTCTTTTACTTGTAGAAAAGAGAACTGGGAATATATGTTAATTTTGTCATACTCTGCTTCTTAATGTCAATTTCTGCCTCTTTCTTAAGTGCAGCTTAGGAGCAATAACTACCAGCTTGTATAAATGGTGTTGTAACCTTAGAGTTACCTCTTCATTTACAGCAAACCTGATTAATTAAAATTGGGATCTGCCTTGCAGTGGAGATGGATTTTTGAGGTCTTCACTGTAAGGACATAGTTGCCAAAAAAAATTATAGCTTCCCACTTCATTCAAATTGTCTTTTACAAAATAAATCACTGAGCAAATGTCAGATGCTGTAGCATGTGCCTCACCTTCTCTTCAGCCTTCTGCAGCACTGCATTGCTATAAAAGGATACTCAAACTATGAGATGACCACAAAGACCTGAACCTCGTAGCTGAACTGGTGAAGGAGCAGACTTAATTTGTGTCTGCAGCTTTTGCAGAGTATAAGGGGTTATGAAACATTGTGTGTTATCTGCTTTCTGTAGCGAAATCATAGCCCAATGGTAGCCTACGCATCCTGAATGGCATTTGTTTCCTTACTAACAAGCCATGAAACTAAGGAAGAAAGTGCAAGAGAAAAAGTCGTGCAGTAATTTTGTCATGCATCTTTCAATTTATAAATTTTCCAGGTTGCACATGCTAATGAGCACAAGTCTTTGGGTGAAAGTTGTGGGTTACTAATTGAAAAGTGAGATGCATCAAGTGCACGGGAAATATCCACAGATAGCCAAGGCCTAAAGGCAATTGTTTTGTAACTCAAACAGAGAAGTTGTGATATATCTACCCTGAAGTGTAAGCCTGCACTCGAGCCCTGATGGAAGGCTAATCCCCCTGGCATCTACATTGCAATTACACTAACCCTATGGCTCAGACACCAGGCTCTCGCATAGCTGAAGGGTTCAAGCCCAAGTCAAGCTGGGACTCAGAATACCAAAACTACCATTTTGCAGCATAGCCACAGTCAGTCCTACATGCCTTAAGGCCTGTGCGTCATCCACAAGTAGCCCACAATTCCACCAGAACTCTATGTTCTCTAGCCCAACAATCTGCAGTCCACTGTATTGAAAATGGAAGCACCTCCGCAACAAACAGCAGCAGGTCATGTTAGTGTTATCCCATTCTGGTCTCATCACTGGCATGCCATCAGAGAGCTTCCTTGGTTTGCAATGAAAAGTGAACCAATCAAGTCTTTTCAAAACAAGATGCTCCCTAACGATAGTAGGCTGGACAATAAAGTTTCCCCACCAAGCACGACATTCCTAGGGCTAGAGTGGCCATATTTTGGGATGGAGTGGCATTAGGAATTCTGAGATATGATTACTCTGGTTCAGGTCTGTGAATTGCAGCGTGGACACCACAACCCTATGCTCGAGCACAGGTCAGAAATTTGCTAGGTTGGTTTAAAACACCATGATAGATATTGCAGCGTAGACACATTCTTATCACTGGTGTTTGGAGAATTTTATATAGTTCTATGGAGAATTAGTTTCTGCTTATAATAATTACCTGGTAAGAGACTAGTCAGACATATCGCACCTGATTGTAATAAATAACCTTCAACTTTGCACATATAATTTTGAGCTCACAGTTTATGGTGTACATAAATACAACTATCTGTACTTCTATTTGACTGTGTCCAAAATGCATATGTCAGTCATTTACAGTGGACCCAACATTCCCCTTCACAACTAGAGGTTTGAGTTAGGACCCTTCCAACTAATAATGTTTTCCCCCATGCTGTTAGTTAATGATTTAGAAAATCTCTATGTACCTGGGATGACTATTTCATACACAGCCGTAATCTTTTGCAGTTTTTTTGCTAGTAGACTGTGCTAATTTAACTATTTTTGTTCTTCTGTGTTACTAGCGCCTACAACTTGTGTTCCTAGGTATGTTACTAGATATACATTTTTAATATCACCTAAATCAGAGTCCTGCTAGACTCAGAGGGCATTTTGCCTATGGACCAATATACTAAACATACAACTATACTGATAGATATATAGCTTCACACATGATTGCAAGATGGCATCAGGTCTCCCAGGTTCAAAATCTGTCCTGAAATTATACTTTGTTCATACATATTCATTTAGTCATCCAAAACCTCACTTTATGGGAAAGAATGATAGGGTTGCAACTATATGGTCACTAATGTAGGCATTTAGTAGATAGATTTTAATGATCTCCACTGTAGTTTATGCTTTTCAGTGTTTAGTACCCATTTTGATAAATGCTGATTGACTAGAGTTTTGTAAGTGAACTGTTGTACAAAGTAGAGATGAGTGTATATCTTGTGCCGTGACTAACCAGGTTTCTCATAAGGAATGGTAAGTGATGAAAGGAGTTTCCCTTTTGTAGAGGATGGTACAAGCACTTTGAGGATTGACGGTTTTATGCAGATCCCTTGTTAATAGAGCTGGCCGCTGAACCCCACCAAAGAGAGCTCAACGTTTTTAAATCTCTAGCCTTCTTTGTGAAGCTAGGCTTGAGGACATGAATCACTACAACCCAATGCAATCAAAGTGCCAAGATTACGTGGAAGGTGCAGCTAGGCCCAGCTCCTGCAGCAGTTGGGGGCGGGAGGGAGAAGGGAGTTTAAAGCACATCCCGTGCAAAGAGGGCTAATCATGCTGGGTAGAAAGTGTTGGGGAAGAAGGAATTCAGTAAAAACTGTTTCCCAACCCACTCAAAAACATTAAGACGGGACCTACTTAATTCTCCTTAAATTCCCCTGGTACTGATGTGACCACACAATTGCTATAATAGGAACTCCCTGCTCCACTCCCCAGCACTGCCTCTGCATTTATGTAGGGAAAGTGCCATGCAAACCCAAGAACCCCCTCTTAGCTGGTCCGTTATCAAGTGATGGGAGTGGGGAGAGCATACAGTTGTTGGGCTTTTTCTTTTGCAGGAGCAGAGTATTTATCTGGGTATGTTGCACGTTTTTAAATGTGGGGCCTTTTTAAAAGCATTGGCAGCACATCCCTCAAAAGGGGCAGGGAGAAGCTGCAGCTCATACTGTTGCACAAAAGAAGCTGACATTTTGACTCTCCCCTGTTTATTTCCACCTCTTCTAATCTACTCCTTCCTTTCCTGTTTCACCTACTCATGCAATTTTTCACATTTGAAATGCACTGTGCAACCCCCTGTAACTCATGTTTTTTTCACAGCTTCTCCTTTCCCAGTCCCACCATCCTCCCTATGCATACGAATCCAAGGAACAACATTTTCTCTCTACCCATGAAACCTTTTATATCCAGGGGCAACTGGTGCCTGTTGGGGCGGGGGGTCACCAGCAAAGGGCACATAGGGACACCTCAGGTGGTAATTAAAATTTTGGCAGTGTACCTCCCGAGTGCTAGCATGAGTCACCAATGTTTATATTCATTTGTAGCAATAAGGTGTAACAAGATTTCAGTTTAGGACTCCTTTTATATTTTGCTTTGAGTTTGTTTTTACCCAATCTAATCCTTGTGCCACTTTCTTTTTCTTTCCAAGGTCTCCCCTTTGGAGACCACAATTGCAGCTGATTATGTCAGTAAGAATCAGATCAAGAGCAAGCAAGTCAGCATGTAGAATTTTAATTTTAACCTTCAGCCTCCCCCCCCCCCGTATCGTAATCCACAAAACTTTCACTTCCACTTAGTAAAAAAGCAGTTCTTTCCCTCCTCCTCCCCACACTAGCTTTTCCATCATGAAAATATTTGAACAAGCTGAGATACTAGGTAATTTTGCCCCTTAATTGTGAAGACAATGGAAGTGCTGATTTTTCCTTTCATTAAGGTGGAAGGAAATTACAGCAAAGTCTTAATTTTGAGTTTCCATACTGAAACATCAAGTACATAAAGTGGGCATCCGTGTTATAACAATACAACTGCAACAGTGACACTTCAAATACTAGAACACACATATTGGCAGAAGCTGGTAGACCTCACTTATTCCAGATAAAATTTTCTAAAGTGCCTAAAAGATTTAGGCACTGAAGTCCCATTGACTTTACTCAGTCTGTTAAATAAGTTACAAAGACAAGATCATCTCATTTGAAGAAGTGGGTTTTGCTCACAAAAGTTATGATACTATACGTATATTTTTGTTAGTCTCTAAGGTGCCACAGGACTACTCATTTTTTAAGTTATTTTTAAAGACAAGGTAAGTGAGTAATATTTTTTGTTGGACAGCTCCTGTTGGTGAGAGAGACCATTTTCACTTATCTAGGTGAGGTCTACATCTGACTCTCAAAACTTCACCTACAAGATTTATGCTGCCCACAACCATAAGAGTGGAATAAAATTTTTCATGAATTTTTATGATAAAAATGTTTCCGCTAAGGTCTTTTCCATGGGATTAGAACCTGAGAGGGGTATTCTAAGAGAAGATGATAGGGGTCAACATAGAAAACTGAAGTTCTTTTTAATATATGCTATGGCTAAGAATTACTTTCTTCACTTTTGGACAAGCATCTTAAATGTGCAATTATAAGAAAACCATGGCCAGTCCTCAAGACTGCAATATCTTAAGGACATATGGAATCCCAATATTTACAATCCTGGCATAGTAAGATCATGTCCACATGGAAACAACACAGCAAACATGTAAATCTGGAGCACATGCTTCCCTTCCACACTCTATCAGTGTGGACTCTCCTGCCACACACTAAAAGTTGAGTGTTTCAAGCAGCAATTGGTCAAAGTGCACCACAGAACTTGTAGTGTACGGCAGGCGACAGTGTACATTCACACCCTGACTCCCTGTGTATTCACTCTTGGTGTGAACAATCCCTAAGCACACAGATCTAATACTTTTTTTGTTTTGGGGCACACGTCTATGATTTTATACCTTATTTCTCATTTTAAGAAGGGCATTCCTCAATGCAGAGACAAACCCAGTACTACACACTCCAGTGGTATTTATTGCTTTCACTACAATTTAAGGCACTCCCAGGGGAAGCAAAAAGAGCTGCTGCCTTAGATCAATGTTTCCATTAAAACTAGGGAAGGAAAGAAAGCAAACCCCATCAATTTGATTGGGAGTTCAAATACAGTAGTTCTTACGGGGTTAAATATGTAGGATGATGTGCCCTGCACACTAAAAGTCAAACTATGTACAAAGTGGCAATGTGCAATAGTAACGTACATACCATGCACATTGTCCTTTTTGCCTACAATTATATAGGCAGGCTTCCAGCTTTCTATCAACTGTGCTTTTGGTATGCTGGCGAAGGGGTATCTGTACCATTTAACAAGGCTAGGTTTATTAGCTGTGCCTACCAACCAAATGCTAGGGTTTGTGCAGCGCTGGATCTTTTGAAGTAGTGTAATTAGTCACATTAAGTGGCATCTTGCTCTTTGAGTACTCTCAGAGTACTTATGATAGTACTTAACATGTGTAAGGGGGTTGCAGTCTGGACCAGCATGAACTGGTGTCAAAATGGCAGAGCATCATTGAAATCAGTGGAATTACTCCAGCTTGCATCAGTTGTGGATCTGTGTTATCAAAACCTTGTCAATATTGAACACAAAACATTATATTAAAAGAACATGAACGCTGAAAAGCCAACCACTCAAAAGTTAAGAAATGCCTGAATTAAGGTAGCTTGTGCCAGTTTAATTCAGCCCCCCTGATGCGTGAACATTTTGTTACAAAGTCTCAGTGGGGGTAGCCATGTTAGACTGTAACTTAAAAAACAAGTAGTCCTGTGACACCTTAGTGACTAACAAATATATATTATATATAGTATCATGAGCTTTCGTGGGAAAAACCCACTCCCTTAGACAAGCAGAGTGGAGAGAAAAGGGAGGACTCCCATTTTGATACAGCCTTCTGGTCACATACTATTTTTTCCACGGGCCCCCTGACTCATTCAGTGCATGAAATGCAGTGCTCACTTCCTAACTAGCTGTTCAGTATCTTGGTTTCTCCTCATTGTCTGGTGGTTGCCCCCATGCCCTGTTCACTGCACACTATTCAAATCCTCCAAAGGCAGAATTATTAATTTCCTTGTGAGTTTTTCTCTGGTGCTTATCACTGTAGTATCTGCTTCAAAAAATACGAATTAATGTCCTTTCCTAACACCCCTGTGAAATGAGAGGTTAGCCTCATCCCCGCTTTGCAGATAGGGAGGAAAACACAGAAAGAAAAAGGTCAAAATTATCCACTAGTTCTGGGTGTTCACTCTAAGGTCTGATTTTGCAGACTAGCATCATGCTGCACTTAACATTCAAAGCACAGCTCTGACTGACTTCAGCTACAGCTGAATGCTCAGCAGCTCTACAAGTCAAACCTCAGGGTCTCAAACTGGGCACCAAGAAAAAGAGAAAAACCCAATTAGTGACCACCTCTGAAAAGGCTGGATTAAGTGCCGTCCGTGGCACCAATGCACACAGAAACTCTGTGGAAGAAGCAGGGATTGAGTCTGGTACTCGGGAGCAGAATGATGCTGCCTTAACTAGCTCATCTTCCCTTCTCTTCCTGTAGCCCCGTACCTCATTTGCTGCATGCCTTTAGCATTAGCAACAAGTGAAGCAGGATGCTGCAGTCCTGATGCATCCCTAGAGCAGGTCCATTCTGTGCACTGAATGAGTCACGTGAAAAAAAAAGTGACCCTGTAATGAAAGATGGGCTCACAGTGCATATGCACAGACGGCTGAATTAATTCACACAGACAATCTCTTGGCATTTCCTAACTTTTGAATGCTTGAATTGCAACCATGAAAATGTTATTTTAATGTGTTAGTGGGTAACTGTCTAGGGTTTTTAAAAAGCCAACTGAAAAAACAAATTCCCCATGGCAGGGGTGGGGAATTTCAGGCGTAGGGGCTAGATGCGGTCCCCAGCTTGCCTGGATCCAGCTCCTGAGGCTCAGGGCTTCCCCTCAGCATTGTGGTGCCCATGATGGTGCTCCAGCCCACCACCCCCACCCCACTGTCAGGCTGGAGCACACAATATCTACCAACCTGGGCCTCCCTAGACTCTGGTGTGCAAGGGAAACATGGGGAATGTTTTTCTCCATTTCAGGCAGGGGCTACATCAGTGAGGGGTTGGGTTTTTTTCTTGTTTCTCACTTGTGTGCGGCCCTCGACTGATTTTTCCGTGCATCAGTGGCTCCTGACCCAAAAAAGGTTCCCCATCCTTGCCCTATGGGTTGTCAGCAGGATTAACCTGGAACCTTTAGATCCATGACAAAAACCTCTGTTATATAAGCTAATGAACAGCAATAGCTCATAGATAGTGTTCTCCTATTTCAACCAAGACCAGAGGGGAATGACACACTTTGCCAGAGTGTTTCACAAATATTTGCTTTCTCAGCTTCTTACCCAATCTCTTCCCCACACACACCTTGGCCTCCATATGCCCCCACCTCTATGGCTTTCAGTCTCAATTGCCCTCTCTAGTCTCCTCCAAGATCCTTGGTCCAATCTTTTTGTCCCACCAATCCCAGTTCTCTCCTCTATAATATCCTGCCTTAGTCTCCTCTTTTCTAAGCTGAAAAGACTCAGTCTTTTTAATCTCTCTTCATATGGGACCCATTCCAAACCTCTAATCATTTTTGTTGTCCTCTTCTGAACCTTTTCCAATGCCAATATATCTTTTTTGAGATAAGGCGACCACATCTGTACGCAGTATTCAAGATGTGGGCATGCCATGGTTTTATATGGAGGCAATAAAATATCCTCTATCCCTTTTTAAATGATTCCTAACATTCTCTTTGCTTTTTTGACTGCTGCTGCTGCACATTGAGTGGGTGTTTTCAGAGAACTATCCACAGTGACGCCAACATTTCTCTTGACTAGTTGTAGCTAAATTAGTCCCCCTCATATTGTATGTATAGTTGGGATTGTTTTTTCCAATGAGCATTACTTTACATTTATCAACATTACATTTCATTTGCCATTTTGTTGTCCAATCACTTAGTCTGGTGAGTTCTTTTTGAAGCTCTTCACAGTCTGTGTAGCACGGTGGGGTTCAGAGAGAGGCTCCTCCCCCTTGGGGTCAGTAGGTGGCCACTCCACCCTGCAAGACCCCGCTCAGTTCTTATGGGGAATCAGCTGTGGCTGTCAGCCCTATGGCAGACCATTTCAATTACTTCCATTCCTTGAATGCCCAGCCGTTTGTTATTCTTTATCACCCTGGCTCTCTTTTTTTGTAACAAACTTCCTGCCCCCAAAAGCAAAACTGCAAGCAGCTCAAACTCTGTTCCAGTTAAGAGCTGCCTCTAGAGTCAAGCTTTAAGCAGACTCAAGTATGCTATCCAGAGGTTCTAACCTTGGCGGGGAGGGGGAAAGCTACTTCCCCCAGCCCTTCCCTCCATAAATGGCACCCTTGGGCGTGATTCAGAAAATCAGCTCATTCCTGTCATTTAGGCTTTTAGTTTGAATGGGGAAGTACAAACAGAACTTAGAATCATAGAATCATAGGGCTGGAAGAGACCTCAGGAGGTCATTGAGTCCAGCCCCCTGCCCAAAGCAGGACCAATCCCAACTAAACCATCCAAACCAGGACTTAAAAACCTCTAGGAATGGAGATTCCATCACCTCCCAAGGAAACCCATTCCAGTGCTTCACCACCCTCTTAGTGAAATAGTTTCTTCCTAATATCCAAACTAGACCTTCCCCATTGTAACTTGAAACCATTGCTCCTTGTTCTGCCATCTGTCGCCACTGAGAAAACTGTCTCTCCATCTTCTTTGGAACTTCCCTTCAGGAAGTTGAAGGCTGCTATCAAATCCCTCCTCACTCTTCTCTTCTGTAGACTATTTAAGCCCAAATCTTTTAGCCTCTCCTCATAGGCCATGTGGTCCAAACCCCTAATCATTTTGGTTGCCCTCTACTGGACCCTCTCCAATGCATCCACATCCTTTCTATAGTGGGGACACAATACTCCAGATGTGGCCTCACCAGTGCCAAATAAAGGGGAATAATTACTTCTCTAGATCTGCTGGAAATGCTCCTCCTAATGCACCTTAATATGCCATTAGCTTTCTTGGCTACAAGGGCACACTGTTGGCTCATATCCAGCTTCTCATCCACTGTAATCCCTAGATCCTTTTCTGCTGAACTGCTACTTAGCCAGAAGGTCCCGACTGTAATAGTGCTTGGGATTCCTCTGTCCCAAGTGCAGGACTCTGCACTTGTCCGTGTTGAACCTCATCAGATTTCTTTGTGCCCAATCCTTCAATTTGTCTAGGTCACTCTCAACCCTATCCCTACCCTCCAACATATCAGCCTCTCCCCTAGCTTAGTGTCAGCTGCAAACTTGCTGAAGGTGCAATCCATCCCCTCATCCAAGTCATTAATAAAGATGTTGAACAAAACTGACCCTAGAATCGATCCTTGGGGCACTCTGCTTTAAACCGACCACCAATCAAGCAATGAGCCATTTATTGGGCCCAACAATCTAGCCAGCTTTCTATCCACCTTACACTCCATTTATCCAATCCATACTTCCTTAACTTGCTGGCAAGACTATTGTGAGAGATCATATCAAAATCTTTGCTAATGTCAAGGTATATCACATCCACTGACTTCCTCATGTCCACAGAGCCAGTTACCTCATCATAGAAGCTAATCAGATGGGTCAGGCATAATTTGACCTGGGCAAAACTTGTGTCTTTCATTTAATGAGTTGTTCATGGAAAAATAAAAGACACCGACAAAAAAACCAGCAAATGATTATATTATATATTTTGACAATTGTGACATTTTCAGAGGTTGACAAATTATTTTTTATAAACATCAAAGGTTATATGATGAATTTTACAGATAGAAAAATTCTATTTTATTCCAGAAAAGGAAACTTACGTGAAAACAAGAAAAAAAAACCATGTAACTTGCATTAGTGAAGACTATTCTTTCCTCACATTTTGGAAATTCTAGGAAATAGTTTTAGAGCAGCAAAAACTTGAACCTACGACTATTAGCCAACATGCAAGCAAGTAAGCCAGACAAGAACCTTACTGCAAATTTTCCAATAGAAAGAGACAAATGCATAATTACTTTCTAAAAAAATAAAATCGAACTTTGAACCTAGCTAGTAAATCTGACAGTAGCTTCATTTGTTGCACACAATGTCTCATACAAAGCATGGGTGGAGTAAAATCATATAGCATTCCCTAATCCTGTTTGTTGCCACCTTTTCTCTAGTTATCTTTTTCTTTACTGACAAAAAGGTATGATTTTACCATGGAATAACCGAGGCTATGTCTAGACTGCAGGCTTCTTTCAGAAGAAGCTTATTTCAGACGAGATCTTCTAAAAAACTTCTTCCAAAAGAGAGCGTCCACACACACATGCGGATGGAAAAAGCGATGCGCTTTTTCAAAAGAGAGTGTCCAGACTGATCGGATGCTCTCTCGCATAAAAGGCCACCCACAACCACTTCAGCTAGGGCTTTAGGTCACCAGTTGCTTCCGAGTTCTGGTGCCGGAGCCTTGCAGAGACATGCGCTTAAAGGGCCCCCCCGGACAGCTGTTTCTCTGCTTCTGCTGCATGCTTGCTACCTCTTCTAAAGACAGCAAAGCTCTCAATGAGTGCTATGGTTGCCCTGCTTTTTTGGATGCCACAGCTTTTCTCTTAGTGCCATGGAGCCGGAGCTGCCCCTGGGCATGAGATGGGCCCACATGGCCATGCTGCAGTTTTTGCAGCACTTTGTGCCAGCTGCCTTCCTGATCCTGAGTGAACTAGACTCCATCTCATTCTAGGGACCCTTTCCCTATGTGTGGGAGCTACACTCTGGCAACCGCAACCCACTGTGGAGAGGTGTTTCTGGAGGCTCGACACCAGTTCGGATAGGTGGGACTGGCTGGCCATGGAGTGGTGGAATGATTAGCAGTGGCTCCAAAACTTCTGCATGCGGAAGGACACCTTTTTGGAGCGGTGCGCCTGGCTCACCTCCACCCTCTGGAGATGCACCACCCATCTGCAGCCCGCCATCTCCCTGGAGAAGCAGGTTGCAATCTCCCTCTAAGAGGTCACCACCCCAGACAGCTAATGGTCAGTGGGCAACCAGTTTGATGTGTCCACCATCGGGGCCCTCCTCATGGAGGTAAAGCACTCTCGGGCTGCAGTCCCTGCAGGGGGTGGGGGGTGACCTGGAAAAGGGGAACCCTAGGGAATGGGGGGTTAGGTGCTGTGGGGGGTGGAGTGGTGGTGGGGGAAGTCCTGTCCCTGGGGTGTTGTGCCTTCCTTCCCTCACACAGCCCTGCTGCTGGGGGGAGGACAACCTCATAGGGGGTGGCTCCTGGGGTGTTTGGGAGAGTGGAGAGGAGGGGAGGAGAGGGGTGTGGCCACCTCCCAGGAGTTCAGGTACTCCTCTCATTTTCTGTGTTGTGTGTTTGTCTCCTTCTGCAGGTGTTGAGGGCCATCAATTTGATCCTGCTGTGGAGGGTCAACCGTCTGAGAGACCTGGACTCGATCGTGGCCGGATTTGCCATCCTGGGGCTCCTGAACTACGCTAGAGCCATAGATGGGACCCATATCCTGATCCAAGCACCAGAACATCGAGCGGCCCAGTATATTAATAGGCTACTTTTCTATGGTGCTGCAGGCTCTGGTCTACCACCATGGAAACTTCATGAACATTTTTCTCAGATGATCGAGCAGGGCACATGATGCCTGCATCTTCAGAAACTCCAGCTTGTATGGAAAGCTGGAGGCTGTCACATTCTTCCCCTACCATGGCTTTGCTGTTGGAGATGTGCAGATGCCATTGTGCATCATGGGGTACACAGCCTACCCCTCATGCCATGGCTAATGAACCCATATACCGGACACCTGGACCCCAGCAGGGACCAATTTAATCCCCATCTGAACCAGGCTCAGATCCAGGTGGAGTGCACCTTCAGTGCGGTTCAGGTGCCTGCTGACCTGCCTGGACATGGGGGAGCACAACATCCCTGAGGAGGTCGCAGCATGTTGTGTCCTCCATAACATTGTGGAGAGGAAAGGGGAAGCCTTCTTCCCAGGGTGGGGGGTAGACGCCGGCCGCAAAGGGCAAGCCTTCCAGCAGCTGAGGACAGCTGCTATCCGACAGGCCCATCAGGTGAGCATTCGGGAAGCCCCGTGGGAGAGATTCTCTCAAACACCCCAGAAACTCTCCCCAGGGCCTCGCAACCAGGGGTCTCTGACTTGCAGCCCTATCTCTTCCCCACCACAGCCCCTCGCTTTGCCCCTTCCCTGATGTCAGAATAAAGACACCTGTTGGTTGCGAACAAAAGAAAGTCTGTATTTATCTTACAATAAAAAAGGTGGGGAGGGGGGCTCATCACCTGGAGAGGGAGGTGCCTCGCATGTGCAGGCATGTCCGTGTGCTGTGCGCAGCACTCATTGATGTGTCTGGGGTCGTACCTACACCGTTGTGGCTAGCCTGCTTCCAGCCATGGCAGGTGCTTGAAGTCCCCCTCTCCTCCTGCCCCATGGCAAGATGTGTGGCCTCCCCTGAGCCTGGCAGCTGGATCCCACCCATGTTTAGGAGTTGCCTGCTGAGTCTGTGTGCCACACACTAACGCTGCATGTGGTTCCATGTGCGCGGACAACAGCACAATGTGAAGACCGAGTGACACTCGCATCTGCCCCCTGTGCACCAGCCTCCCTCACCCTGTGTGTGTGACAAACTAAGATCACTCACCTAAAGATCCCTCCCCAGCATCCAACGAGGCCTGGGAAACATCCTGGCTCACAGGCACTATCTCCAGGGACAGGGTCACAGTTTCCATCTCCTCCTTCTCCTCCAGCTGGCTCTGGTCCTCCTGATTCTTCTCTGCCGTGACCTCCGGCTGGGCGACGACGGGGGTCTGGAGGCCAGAGTCCACCACAACGGATGGGGAAGACATTTCCCTACACTCCAGGATCTGGGGCAGCTCGTCGAAGTAGGGGCAGGTGTGAGGTCCTGCCCCTGAGCGTGAGCTGTGCTCTCTGGCCTGGACATCCTGGCCAAGCTCCTTGACCTTACTCCGGACCTGTTCTATGGTCCGGGGTGAGTGTCTGCACTCCACCAGGGACTCAGCCATGCGCTCACAGATATCCGCGTTGTGGCGCTTGAAGCAGAGATCCTGCAAGTTGTCCTCCTCACCCCACAAGTCGAGGATGGACAGGATCTCCACTCTGGACCAGGAGGGTGCCCGCCTCTTGGTTCCCCTGGGTGGGTCCTGGGACCCCTGGGGCTGCTCCCTTCCAGGGCCAGGAGGGTTGCGGGGGGCTTGAGGCTGGGCCATGAGTGGCAAGGCCTTTGGCAGGGAGAGCCACGCGATAAAGCTTCTCCAGGGTGCCTGCAGCTTTAAAAGGGGCCAGAAGACAAGAACTATAGAGTACTGATTAATTTGGATGGAGTGTTCACCAGGGCATCTGTGTTATTTCCTGGAGCCCACTTTTTTTGAAAAAAAATCCCTCCTCTCTGTCCACACATGCCTTTTTCCGAAAGAGCTCGTTTGGAAAAAGGCTTCTTCCTTGTACAAAGAGGATTACCAATGCTAGAAAAACCCCTCTGTTCTTTTGATTTACTTTCAGAAGGACACGATTACAGTGTGGACATAACCCAGGTTTTGTCAGGAAAATGGCCATTTTTCCAACAAAACTCTGTAGTGTAGACATACCCTAACACACATTAATTATCTCCTTATAAAACTATAGTGGAGACATGGTGCTGTAGTTTTACCATGAGATAAACAACAGGATGGGAGTATAGCATTTACCTTGCCTAACTACCTCATGGTAAAAAGTACAGGTGCTGGAGTTATCCTCCTGTAAAAAAGAAAACAAAATAGCCACCTTTTTGTCTGACAGGTCCAAAGGTTAAGGTAGCATCCTAAAATCCTTAACCTGATCCTATATTTACACTCAGCAAGCAAACTGAAGTCTAATAGAATTTTTCATGTGACCATCCACAACCTATACATCTTGGTTATTTAGCCAAAAGTAGGTGATTAGCAAGCAAGCAATTAAACAGTTAAAGCCACATGAGTGACAGGATTTTCCAGAATTGTAGTTTTTCAACACAGATTTGCTTGTTACTATATTAAGTTCAGATTCAAGCTGCATTACCAGTTGGTGGCAGAACCCTGGATCGCTAGTACTAAGGGATTAATGTTATTCCTTTTTTCCTTAAAACAAAAGCTTTACTATTCTCTGACACATTTTAAGACAAGACATATCCTTCACCTTTCTCTACTGTGCATTCTTGTCCATGACCCTAGAACAGTTTATACAAGCTTGTTCTCTCTTGTACCCTTACAGCATAATCATTCACTATTTGTAGAGGACAAGTACAGTTGGGCCCTGATTTCCTTTGGGAATTATTTTTGTTTTTCTTTTGAAAGGACTTAGACAAGACTTCCAAGGTCTCATTTCCTCACATGAGGGAAAGGGGCTTCTTCGTTTTCTTATTTCTCAGCATTGTGAAGAGTGAAAAACAGCACTCATAATCATCTTTTTTTTTCAAATATTTCTGTGAAAAAAATATGGCCTTCTATGCCATCGTTTTAACCTCTGCCACAAATAAAAGCAATTGCTGTCAGAGATAGAAGGACAAACAAATTCTTAACAATTCATCCAGAAGAGAAATCGTGAAGAACCTTACTTTGCATTTTTAGAAAGTGCACATACATCCTTTATTCATTCCAGCTCTGCTGAGTAAAACGTGTGAGATTGCTTCCGTCATATAATTTTCTCAAAAGTACTTTGAGGTAAGATGACAAACTATGCAAAGTCATAAGGAATGTGAGATGATATTGTCAACATGACTAAGGTAAGGTGGGTCAGGTCTTCTGGTAAACCAATCACAACCTGTTTACAAGCATCCTCAACTTCCTCTGATTTCAGTCTGTTCAGCATGTCATATAAATAAGCTTAGAGTAGATGAAAGAAATTCCCTTTAAGGAATGGAACCAACTTGCTGTCAATTAAACATCCAAGCCAACATGTTCTTACAGTTATGGACTATTTCTCTACTAAATTATACACAAGATCCAATTTTGTATTTTGACTTGGGGGAAGGATAGCTCTTTGGGGCTAGGGATCTTTGCCAGTAGGCCTTAATCTTATTTTACTCCCAATATTAATTAATTGTGCCACTTCCTCATTGACCTTTGGAATTCCAGAGTCAAGCCTGTTGAGGCCCTTCTGTTGCAACATCATCTGCTTCCCTGGGTCAGACTTCTGCAGTGCACATTCTGTAAGCCTCATTAAATGCATTTAAACTTTCTTATCCCAATGCATCTATATTGACTACATTGATTCAGATGTCAGAGTTGCCAGAGGCTATCAATAGAAGAGTATGCATTTAAACTGGCAGCATATGACTGTTATTAGTTGTTAAGTTCTAATTCTGTCAAGGCTATCACACAACCTGGTTTACCAAGCTCTTTCCTCTTTGAAGATCTTATATCTTTGGCCATGTCAGTATTCTCTCTAAATATTCATAAATAATGCTACACAACAATTACACCCTCAGAGTAACTAACACACAGAGGCTATGTCTACACTACAGAGTTTTTCCGGGATACCACTGGTATCCAGTTCTGGAATCACTTTTGGGTCTCATCTCTGCACCCTCTTGGGATAAACAGTTGGCATGAACATGAAAAGGAAAAGAGGTTGATGGCAGTGATTTTATCACAGAGGAACTGTGGTCTACTTAGATAATATTTCACTGTCTTTTTATTCTACACACACACACACACACACACACACACACACACACACACACACACACACACTCTTTAGAACGGGAGACTATGATTCTTAATTGAAGCTTTAGGTGCTACTGCAATACTAACTCTAATTAATGGCACGTTGGGATACTGTTCCCAGAACTGTTCAGTGCATTATTAACAACTTCTAGTCCGAGGTTAATTTTGCATTGACAATCTTCATACACTACAAAAGCACAACACTGGGAAGTACGCTAACTGTATACTATGGTTCATGATAATACTGTGGACTTAAAAACCCAAAAGATTGGCTGAACCACAGCTGAATGAGCTGTAAGGCAAAGACATGCAAAATAAATCATCTAGCAAACAGCAATCTCCCTTTGTGATATACAAGAACATAAAACAGTATGAGGTCTGACATCAACATTTCATCAACACAAGTTTGCCATTTGTGAGTAAGGCAATTACCCCAAAGCTACAAGTGGCTTATATAAGTCATTCCAAAGGACAATATGTTTGGGTCACATGTTCCCTTGAGTCTTCTGTATGTGCCAAAAACATTGTTATTTTTTTTTAAATGTTAAGGAACGACTCTGGAGCTATTTATAATAATGCTTTACCATTATAGCCAGGTGACGCCGTGAGTCCAAGTTTTACTGGCCTCAATCTTCAAAAAGTGACCCACTTAAAGATCTTTTTTCAATAACATAAAAATGTCACAATTTCAAAGCCCAATATCCCAGGCCCGTCCATGGCTGTGCTATTCAGTGAACACTCCTTAAGAAACTCGCAAAAGCTCTCCTTTCTTCTGTGTCAGGCTCCAGCTGATTGGAGAACAAAAAGATTTGCAGTTTTCCATTCAGACACCAGCTCAGGTAGAAAGGCACAGTCCTCTGTATCAAATTAGCTTAAAATGATACACGGAAAAGATGGGGTGGGGACCTTTCCAAGTGAGGTGAGGGCCTTTCTAACTCTGGAGGTTTAAAAAATATGACTGTGAATTTATGACATATTTATATATTCTCAAATGGAGAAGTACATTATGCAGGGGTAAGATCAGAAAAGCTGTTGAATCATGCTCCTGCTAAGATCCAGGCAGGAGTAAATTAGGATTGGGGTGGAGGATAAAAAACCATCCTTGCAGTGGGGAGGAGGAAACATTTCCATGGCAGATTGATTTATAACAAGTAGCAGCTTGACAGGGATATTAGAACCCGAGCAAAGGTGGGGTAGGTGGCAGAAGAGAAGTGAGGTGGTCACACATGCATGATGTTAATCCTCATGTGGTTCTGCAACTTTTTACTTAACTATCACCTTGACATAAATTGTGCATGTATTTTATATTCTATGGCATCTTCAGAAGTGTCCTGGGGTGGCCTAACTCTGGTCTTGTTGCATTCAAAGGCAGCCGAGCTCAGCTAATGCTCAGCCCTCTCAGAAATCCCATCTATTCTTATGCATGTTTAAATCGACAGTATTCTGTACAGTGACATCCCCCAAAAAACATGGGGTCTCCTGAAATGGTATCACTGGAGCTTTTAGGGTTACTGGTATTGACCACTGTTATTTTTATGAGTGGTATTTTTGAGAAAGCAGTCCCAAAAGAACTTGAGGGTAACATGGATTAAAAAATAGAATCAGAGTTCATAGTATGATGCTGGAGCACAGAACTCCAGTTCTCCTCATGGCTGGGTACCCAGAATATTATGCAGTTCTGATCTCCTTAATGCCCCCTCACTCCAGGTGCAAACAAACATTGTCAAATTGAACTTTTTCCTCAGAAAGGCAATCAGAATGAGAATATGATTTGAAGAAAGGTTAAGAAAAGTGTTTGTATTTAGCCTAAAGATGTTTAAGAAGGATTAAGTGAAAACTATCTAAAATGCTAAAAGTAACAACATAAGGGAGAAAAAGACATCATCTACAGCAGACACTAAGAGCAAAGTGAAGTGTGGATTCACAGAAGTTAAGGCCAGAAGGGACTATAAATATCTATACATTATATATTTCACCCTGCATGTCCTGCATCAAGTCCAATTACCTTCGTTAAGCAAGAGCTTGCATTTTACAAAGACATTCACATTTGATCTAAAAACACCAAGTGTAGTAAGATGAAGGCCTAAAACATAAACCCATGCAGCACAAGCCTGGTCTGAGGCCTAGCTAACAATGGACAAAACATGGCTAACAAAGCAAAACTAAGCTGTGAGCAAGAGGCAGGCCCCAGCTCACAGAACTTGGCATAAACACGGCTGAGAGTGCAAAACACTAATTGGTAATAGGACCAGGTGCAGAACAATAATTGGTACTGGTCATAAGTGGAAAGCACATGATATCACTGGCTCATTAAAAAAGACCTCGGTACTCACACCTCACAGATAGAGACTCAGGTTCAGGAAAGGGTCTAAAATGATAGCATGATGGATAGAGATGATCTAATCAAACCACAAGGTACAGGGTAACGGGGTGGTATCTAAGAGTCAGAGGGTTGTAACCTGACAATGTCAGAGGGTGGCAATCTGATACGTCAGCAGTGAGGTGTGATCTGTTGTACCTGAGTATAAGGTGGTGTCTTGGAGGGACAGTTTCTAGATGACCTAGGGGGCAGTGGAAATTTCCCACTGATTGAGTCATTCCATTGCTACAGGGTACATATGCTACAGGGTACATTGCTACAGGGTTCAGTAGAGTCTACTGACTATTACTGTACTTCGCTTAGCAATAAACCTGGCCTGCCACCTTCGATCCTTATCTGGTTTGTGGTCTTTGGGGGCTCTCTTGGGGTCTGCTGTGGAGACTAAGTGCACAAGTCAACACGGCACTCATCACTGAGCACACATGCAAGCAGCCTTCTGGTTATCATCAGCAACAGAGCCAGAGACCTGTGAGGACACCTCGGTAGTAAATTCCAACCGCCCCCCTGAATAACTACACCAAGTAACAGAAAATTTGCGACATCACTTGGTAAATCATTACTCCTGTTGTTAAAAGTGTGCATCTTATTTCCAATCTGAACTTTCCTGAAGTTTTCCGAATAGTGGGCATCATTAATAAAGGACAAAGTCAACATGATGCAAGCTCATTGCAGGCAACACTGGAATACTCACTACATTTGCAGAGCACCCAGAATGTGACTAGTACTTAGCAAATAAATACAAAAATAAACAAACGCCACCAATTTGTGAACTGATGATAGTGCCAGACATAGTGAAGTAGTCTAGCCTAATGAAGAAGCTAATATGACAGCTCATTAGAAGCATTCAGATCAAATTTAGATAAGTACAGTGGACAGAATCCTGCAGTTAAGTCTTTTCTCATAATCAATTCTCACTGGCATTAATGTGAATTCTGTCCAAATACAGATTTCACAGTTTAGCCTAAACAAAACAGAGTTCAGAGCACTAGTTACCAAAAGCCAGAAGGGACGACATTCATCCCCAGCCACTGTTGTCGACTACAACTCTGCAAACGATGAAGATATGCGTGCATGTGAAGTAGCCAGCAGGAGACAGTAGCCATGTAGAAAACACTGGGTGAAATCTATGGCCTGTGGTATGCAAGAAATCACAGAAGGTCATCCCTGCCATGTGATTTAGAAAGTTGGGTATTCTCTGTGTAAGCCCCTCCAATTCAGGATTGTGTAATTCTTGCTTACTCCCCACTCTTCCCCACTTGCCACTCATTCACCTTTAGGTGAGAGAGTGGAAGATGGAATAGATAAAGGAAGTGCAAGTATGTATTCATTACTGCGTACTACTGACTGATGCTTGCAAGAAGGAGAAAGAGGGAAACTTTGCCACACCTATAATAAATGGACATCCAGCTAATTAAAATCATGCCAAGGCAGGGATGTTGCCAGACCAGAGAGTGCCAAACTAGAGAGATTCAATCTGCACTGTATGTTTTTTGCTGTTTTTCATAGTCTATATTAACTATACACAATAAATAGCATATTTCAAAGCTCTGAAGGTGTAGAACAGATGGTAAGGTGAAGCAAATTCTGTTCCATAACTGTAACTCTGGTTACTCCATTGACACCCATGAAATTTACACCATTGAAACCCAAGAGCACAATCTGACCTTTGTTGCATTTCTCTTTATTTTTAAATCTAGTTCGATGTTTTTAATAATATAATTTCTAGTCTTTGGAAACAAAAATTATGAAAGGCAGGAAAAAGAAAATAGCAAACATAAATAGAAAAAGAAATAGTTGATAAGGGTTACTGCCACAACAAGCTCCTGTTCACACAAGTTGTCCATTGACTTCAGCAGGGCTACTCACTTGTGTAAGCACTGTAAATTCAGGTACTTTATTGGGATTTAGAACTAGCCATTGATGGAAACTGGATTTTAGACCAGATGGATCTAGGTCTGGTCTGGCATTTCATTTGTTCCCAAAATCTATAAACGTATTTTTAGAAATGTTAAAAGAAAGATTTTTCTGTACAGTTTTAACAGAACTATTTACAGCCTTTTCATACATTTTCTGAATTGACATCCATTGACATTTTATAAACTTCTATAAAATATCCTGCAGAGAAGTGGATGTTAAGATTACCTCTATAGTTGGTGGGGAATTTTTCAACAAACCTGTCATCAAAAATGTCAATTCATCAAAATCAAAAAACTGTTTGTGGAACAGTGTCAGATTAAAGAACAAACACTAAAGAAATTGTTAAATAATTCTGAAATTGTCAGACTGAAAAGTTTGGCCAGGTATGAGTCAAAAAAGCATTCTATTTCAAAATACTGGTATGTTTACATTATAAAGTAGTTATAAAAAACGAAAGAAGGTCAACATCAAAATTAAACAACAAATGGTCTAGTAGCACTTTATAGACTAACAAAACATGTAGATGGTATCATGAGCTTCCGTGGGCATAGCCCACTTCTTCAGATGCCCACGAAAGCTCATGATACCATCTACATATTTTGTTAGTCTATAAAGTGCTACTGGATCATTTGTTGATTTTTCTGTACAGACTAACTCTGCTACCCCCGAAGCATCAAAATTAAACTTTCTGATTGATCCAAATCAAAGCTGATTTGGGTTGGCTTTTTTTCTCTAGTTCTATTTTCAGTTTTGTGAAAGTTTTTAATATTTCAACTTATCATGATTCCAGAGAGGAATTTTTTGAAATATGAAAACATTCTAAGGGGACAATAAAACTGTTTTCAACCCAGCCCCATTTACCTCCTTTATTTTTTAGTTCCTTCTTTAGATAACCAAACTGTTTAGTTTTCTCGGGGCTTATTCACTTGGTAGACTAATGCATTCTGAGTGGAGAGGGAGAGTGACTTTGAAAGCACACAAATGTATTGCAGATTAATTGTACGTAGACCCTGCTAGTGTGAACTAATGGTTCCCCAGTATGATTTAACATATTACTCTTTCCAACAGCACCACATGAAAGCATACCACCTGAGTCTACTCTGACCAACGATTGCACAACATCTTTGCACACCACTGCAAAGTGCATTACCCCACCATGGAGACACCACAAATCTGGATATTTGATCTGTCCTGTTCTTAGGTAACCCAGTACCTCACTTTGCTCCCTATGACCATAACATTCATAATTTAGGCTGAATTTTTTGCATTTTTATCCCACAATTAACTTTAATCATTTTCTTGATCAATGTGCTATTTTTCAGTAGGGGTGTTGGGCATTGAGCAAGAACACCAGAGACTGTAATGATAATAGCTTGGTGCTGATTGGCTCTCCACACTTAGGGTATGTCTACACTACCCTCCTAGTTCGAACTAGGAGGGTAATGTATGCATACCGCACTTGCTAATGAAGCCCGGGATTTGAATTTCCCGGGCTTCATTAGCATAAGCGGGGAGCCGCCATTTTTAAATCCCCGCTGCTTCGAACCCCGTGTAGCGCGGCTACACGGGGCTCGAACTAGGTAGTTCGGACTAGGGTGCCTATTCCGAACTACCGGTACACCTCGTTTCACGAGGAGTAACGGTAGTTCGGAATAGGACCCTAGTCCGAACTACCTAGTTCGAGCCCCGTGTAGCCGCGCTACACGGGGTTCGAAGCAGCGGGGATTTAAAAATGGCGGCTCCCCGCTTATGCTAATGAAGCCCGGGAAATTCAAATCCCGGGCTTCATTAGCAAGTGCGGTATGCATACATTACCCTCCTAGTTCGAACTAGCGGGGTAGTGTAGACATACCCTTACTAATTTTTCCCTATGGTTGTTCCAGCCCCAGAGCACCCATGGCATCAGTGTGTATGCATGATGGTTTTTTACACCATTTTACACTTAATGGTTACAGTGTAAGGGGTGACAACTCTTTCCCCAGAATGTAACTGCTACTACAAAGGGAAACACACATAATCTGCTGGACAACTGGCGTTTTAGAACATCCTTGCCCTATTACTAATAATGACAGGGTGTTTGCAGTGTGCACCACAAAATTAGCTTTTATTGGAGTGTTTCATTTCAATGAGCCTTGTTTGTCTGACATGCTGCTCCGTTAATTAGGATCCTGATAATCATTGTCTGTCCACTGTGTCAGCCTTTGGTATGTCACTTGTAATGCTTCTCCGTTAGCTCTACACTAGGCACAGGCTTTGGAATGTAATTGTCACATTTGTATTATGCAGGTGATTTTTCACTTATATATAGCTCTCCTATATATTAATTAGAAACAAGTGGTAAACAGCTGAGGGGCTGCTGCTGGAGGTGTCTAGTGGTTTAAAAAAAAAACCTCTTTTGAAAAAAAACAACAACAGTAGCCAGATTTAGACTCTTCATTGTATTTTCCTAAGGGACCAGTAACATTCAGGCCAGTCAGGCTTACATTAGGTTGTGATCATTTCTCCCCAGAAGCTGATGTAAAAGCTTTCATCTCTGGCAGTAAAAAAAAGGGATGCTTGAAAAACTGAAATTCAGGCACTGTAATTTCAGGGGTCTCTAGATGCAGTTGCAATTTAATGTGTAATCATAAAGTTTATCTTTTGTTAAGAGGCATCCCTATTTCCACAAAGCATAACGCTGCTGTTGGAATGCTTTAGGAAGACAGTTTATCAGTGCAGCCTGCATTCTCTGGCTATTCCTGAAGAAAGTGCAACTGGGGGAAGGGAACATAAATTCCTTCAGCTGTTGTTAATATTTCATACTGTCCAGCGATCCATATGCCGGTCCATGCAAAGCGCTGAACAACAACTCAGTTCCAATGAAATGAGAGGCACTTGGCATCTCTGCAGAGCCCTACGCCTTTGTGGCCCCAATCCTGAAAATATACAGATGCCTTCCTTTGCAACCCGATAATCAGAATTATCTGGGTATCTTTCACCAAATACCTCGCCAGTGCAGAAACTAGGAGTGACCCCAGGATTTATTTCACATGGGATGCATAATTGTACCACTGTCACTTTCACTGAGCAAGGAAACCACACATACACTTTATCCTACACCAGGCAACATTTTCCTCACATCTGCTTCCCCCAGCCATCTCCCTTGTGCAAGAACTCCCTACAGTTCCCCAAGCTTGTAGTAAATCTTGAGGATGCTGCTGAGTCCTGCAGGCAAAGCAAAAGGAGCCCTGAGATGCTGCAAGCGGGCGAGGCCTGCACAGGGAGCTACAGTCCTAAGCAGCACTGTGACTCCCTAGCACCTGAGAGCTGTGACTCACATCCTCAGGGGATGGGGTACAGTGGATTAGCCACACATACTGACTAGCGGGATATACGAGGAGACACTAAGTATCTTCTCTGTTGGTTTTTTTTTCATTTCCTTTAATAGTTTGAAAACTACATTACAGTTTCTGTGCAATGTCAGGATTTTTACACCAGTTTAATGGAGCACATCACCACAATTGGGTCCCCTCTTTACTTTTGTTCTGCATTTGGGGGCTGTGAGATGTATTTATTTCAATATTCATAAAACCCAATCTTAGATTTGATGAACTATCTGATGCCATTTAATTCCAAAGCAGCAATATGATTGCAATTCAGCAGGAGCTTTTGTTCAGCTGCTGCAGTAGCTACTTCCCGATTCAGCAATAACAAAGCAGTGAAGATAAAATGTACACCTTTCAGCATCGATTACCATCATTCATTTCTAAATGTATACAGTACCTCCTTCTTGACTGTCTGTTCCACCTTAAAGTCAATAGAATTCTCCTAGTACAGGACCACGGGTAGAGAGGTTCTGTTTAAAGCAAAGGCAAATATTCTATATTGTATGGGTGCACACCCTAAGGAAATATGCTGCGCTCCTCTATGATTCACCCAGAACATTATTGCCCTTAAAAGTCTCCATGGGTGAGCATTTGTGAATCCAGAGGGAAACTGGAATATAGCTGTAAAATATCATACCCTTACACCTCAAAAGTACGAACAAACTCTTGGCGGGCTTGCAGACATATGGAATTCTAAGCACAGTAAAACCAGAACTGTTCTACTATGCCAGGAATGAGAGAGATTTTGGAAGATTTGCACAGGACCTTTGCACAGCATGCTGGCTTGTGTAACCCAGAGGCACTAAGGCCACTAAGAAAGGAAGTGTGAAGCCTGCTCCACAGGCAGTTGGCTTTTAGCTCATGCAGTACAGGCACATGGCTTTAGCCCCTAAAGTCTCCATTTCAATCCGTCTGCCGATGATCAGTGTCCGTCAGCTCTAAACATGGAATAGCAGCTTAGCGGATCAGCTACGCCACAGATCTACTAGTCAAAAATCTCTGCTAGAGTGAGAGTCCAAAAGCTACAGAAACCACTGCAGCCTGAATGTCTGCCCAGGCAATCCTAGAGGATGGAAATAACCCTCCTCGCCATAGAAAACCCCTGCCTGAGGCTTAATTTCTTGAGATCTGTGGAGGGATAAAGGGTTTGATTTAGTGCATTCACAGTCAGTCATGTACAAAATTAAAGCTATGGGCTGGGTTCTCTGAATGCCATCATTACAACTTACATTATTTTCTGCCACTACAGCTCAGGCTGAAAAGTCTTCCATTACAATCACCTGACTTTTCTACCATTCCTTTCTCAGACCTGCAGAGCAATAAGGCAGAATGAGGTTCCCCCATGTGCCATGGGACCCCAGGTGCCCTCCCAGCATGCAGCTGGCTGGAGAGGCTGTGATCAGTTAGAAACATTGTTCTCTTCCTATCTTCCCAGTGTGCCACCCACAGCAGAGAGAAATAAATCTGCTATCAGACAAAGGAAGTAGTAGATTGTTTCCTCTGAAGTGGACCAAATAACTGTAATGAGTTACTTTCCTTCCACAGGCTACTCCTGGGGCAGCACATGCCAACCCTTGATTGTGAGACCATCTCAATCTTGCCCTACATAATTAATTGACCATTTAATGGCATTGGTGCATTCATAAATTCATCAAGCCCAAGGCCAGAAGGAGTCACTGTGAGCATTTTCTCACCTAACATCCTGTATAATGCAGACAGTCTCCAAAATAATTCCTAGAGACAGAACTTTTAGAACAGCAGTTCTCATCCTTTTTGGCCCGTGGACTATCTGGCTCAATGCAAATCTTTCCATAGATCACCTGTTGCTAATGGAAATTCACCGTTAAGTACATAATTAAGCCTGAGCCATTCTGCTAGTGCTGCAGCTGGGGAGAATGGTTTAATTTAAATTATTAAACAGATTAAGTGTTCTAACTTTCTCATGTTCGTTTATCAGACTTAATTTTAAATAAAATAAAATAAAATAAAATAAAATAAAATAAAATATTAATTTATGTCCAACAAAAATAGTTTCAATGTTTCCTTTATTTATGGCAGGGGTAGAAAACTTTTTAAGGAGCCACTGACCCACAGAAAAATCAGCTGGGGTCAACACAAGAGAGAAGCAAAAAAACTCCTTCAAACCCCCACCCCAACTCTCACTGTGGCTCCCCCAACTGAGACATCACACTCCCCTACTGCTGCAGCCCCATAGGGTGAGGGGAAGGGACAGGGAGGACTGAGGTTCAGGGCTTCCCATAGGCCAGATTTACTTCTCTGGGTTTCCGGAGTTAGTGGATTTTGTGGTTCCCCTTAGGCTCTGGGGTGGGGACAAGAATGAGGGGTTCAATGTGCAGGACAGGGCTGCCAGTGAGTGGGATAGGCATGGAGATGCAGGATCTAAGTGGGAGGTGAGGTAGGAGGGGGTGAGGGTGCATGCTCTGGGTGGGAGGTAGGGTGCAGAAGCAGGCTGGGAGTAGGGTGTCTGGCCAGGGGGAGGGAGCAAGAGCAAGGAAGGGTGCAGTGTGTGGCCAGGAGGGAGGGTACAGGAGCAACAGTGGATGCAGAAGCAGGGTGGGTGTAGGTATCTGGCCAAGGGGAGGTGCAGGAGCAAAGGAGGGTGCAGGATGAGGCTTGGGATAGGGTGTCTGGCCAGGAGGGAGGGTGCAGGAGCAAAGGAGGGTGAAGAATGTGGCCAGGAGGGAGAAGGAGCAAGCTGGGGGTGCAGGGTCTTGATGGGGGAAGGAGGTGAGTGAGGGGGATTGGGGTTCAAGGGTCTGGGCATGAGGGGGGGATGCTTATCTGGCTTCATGCCTCCATTGCTCCTATTGGCTGGTGGTTTGTAGAGATCTGCTCCTTTGTAAGACTGTGCTACCAGTAACCGGAAATATATACTGCTCCTATAATATAGTGCACCCAATAAACTGTTTCCAAACAAACTACAGCAAAAGCACAGGTGGGAACTTACTTTCTGATCTAGTCCATTCACATCAACAAAGGATTAAAATCTGTACCTAATCAGGACAATATAGTTAGTTAATAAATAGACAATTTTCTCAGCTTCTTTTTATGAAATATATATCATAGATAAACAGGAAGCTAAGGGCAAAAACTATGTTAAGGTAAAACAGCTAAAACCAAAAAAAAAAAAAAAATTCAAGAATTTTTTTTAAAAAATGCAGAGTCCAGCCACAATATTCATTGCACTGCATTGCAATAGATTTTCAATTTGCATGTTATTTTCCAATTAAATATGTACCTCCACATAATGCTGCTTATGCCCTAAGTTGTACACAATATGACAATGCAGTATGCTCAGTCTCATTAAGCTAGCAATGCTTTTGGCATATTAATTTTTGCATTTCCTAATTTTGGAAGTTTTCAACCATGGAAATTTAGCATTATGTTATCTAATTTGCAGTTAATAATATCTTAAGGCTTATACTAACTGACAAAAAACAGCCTGAAAAATGACAAACATTTTATGATTTTTTCACAAGAAATGTATTGAAATAGGAGCCAGAACTTATTCGGGACAATCTTGGACAACCTTTAAAAAAAAGTCACCATGAAATTAGATTTTGCTGCTGTTTTGTAGCTGCAATCAGTATAAAGTACAAGTTTGTAAAATTTGTTGAAATGCAATTGACCCAACATGCCATAAAAAGTGAATTGCTTTCCCTTCATGCATTATCTGTACATCTTGACTATTTTCTTCAGCTCTTTACAAGTTCTGAAGTTTCATATCCTCTCTCAATAGAGAGAGCAAACAGCCCATAAACAGGGCGGGAGGGGGTTGGCAGGAACTGCCAATAAAACTGGCTAGCATGAATTGTAATCATTTGGAAACTGTAACTTCTAACTGTACAATTATTGGATGCCTTATATACTGTCTTGTGATGTGTAAAGGTTGCTTTGCATTTATTGAGGACTGAATGTTAGATATGGTAAGAAAAATAGCACAAAATATTGTATGTCATGAAGACAGGAGTGTGACTGTGCACACAATGAACTGCCTCTCTGTTTGCAGACACTACTTTGAACTCTGTGTGCATGTAACAAAAATGGAAGATGCAACACGTTGTACAAACAGCAGCACACATTTTGGTTTTTGATGCATGCAAGATGGTCCCTGCATAGCATGGCCAAAGGAGAACAAACAAATGGAAAACAGAGAGAATGGAGAAAGGAGGTGTCAAGATATGCTCCCTCTTACCCGTGGAATCCCTCTGTGGTTTCTCGGTTGGATCAAAACTCCGTCATCTGCCTCTTTTTACAGCCTGTGTAGTTTTCGATGGGAAAGGATAATATAAAGCTATAGGGAATAATTCGGGACACTCTGGATGCAGGTGAAAACAAGCTGAGGATTTATTGTACACCAGCGCTGATGGAGTACCAACCAGGGGTTAACTTGGAGAGCACTAGTTAATCAAAACATTACAGTTAATTATATAGGCAGCAGGTGGGTGGACTGGAAGCAATTTCACAGGTCCTGACGGCAAGATGTAATGAGCACATAAGCCAATAAACTACAAAGGTTACACAGTATCTCCGCCCACCGCCAATTAAACATCATATCAATGATACAGATAGTTATTCCTAACAAGCTAAATAAGCCAACATAAACATGTTGATGGCAATTTTGTTTGCTGAAATGATGATGCATCTACAGGCAGTCCCCGGGTTACGTACAAGATAGGGACTGTAGGTTTGTGCTTAAGTTGAATCTGTATGTAAGTCGGAACTGGCGTCCAGAGTCAGCCGCTGCTGAAACTGATCAGTTTCAACAGTGGCTGAATCTGGACGCCAGTTCTGACTTATATACAGATTCAACTTAAGAACCCCAGGCATCCCCAAGTCAGCTGCTGCTGAAACTGATCAGCGGCTGATTCCAGGAAGCCCCGGGCAGGGGCTTCCTGTAGTCAGCCGCTGGTCAGTTTCAGCAGCGGCTGACTTGGGGACGCCTGGGGCAGAGCAGCTGGGGTGCTGCCGGGTTGGCTCCGTAGCGCCCAGAGCGGGGCTACGGGACCAACCGGCAGCGCCCCAGCTGCTGTACCACAGCCGCCCGGAGCAAAGCCGCGGAGCACTGGGGCAGTGGGACATCCCAGACACGCCGTGGCTGTCCTGCTGCCCTCGGGCTCCGCGGCTTTGCTCTGCTTTGCTCCCCGTCCCCCTGGTCTGCAGACCAGGGGGACGGGGAGCAAAGCAGAGCAAAGCCCCAGAGCACGCGGGCAGCGGGCAGCCCAGACACGTCTGGGCTGCCCGCTGCCCGCATGTTCCGCCGCTTTGCTTCCTCTCCCTGGTCTGCTGGAGACCAGGGAGAGGGCCCCGTTCGTAAGTGCAGATCCGACATAAGTCGGATCCGCGTAACTCGGGGACTGCCTGTACTGTAGGATGATTACTCCCTCGTGTTGGCGTGGTCCTTGGGATCCAGGTTTATTATCTAGCATTAAGGAGACAGTGAGAACGACTCCCGTGAAGTTTGTTTTGGTACCAGCCAGGGTCTTATCGGAGTTAGGCCCTCTTGGAATGTGGTTGCTGGGGCAACCAGAGTCATGTTAACTGCTTGTTCTGTGTGTTCCCAGGCCTTGCCTCAAATTTAGGATTTGAAAGAGAGTTCTTAGGTGAATACCATGGACTGCCTCAGTTTACCCCTACAAAAGCCATCTATCACAATTTGTAAAAGCAACATTTCCACACAGATCTTTGTTCACCACAAGTGCTTGTATGACCTCCACCAGCTTGGCCAGTAACTGGGAGCTGGACCAGGCACCTCCAGAGCTAAAAGCACAAGCAGCTTCAGTTGGAGCTGAAGAACTATGGCTCTGTAGGTGTAACAATCCATATCCTCTGCCCATCAGGTATAGAAGGGAGCCTGTACCACAGTCACCAGGGGGTTTCACTTGCACACATGCTCTGTCAGGAATAGAAATGATATCATGTGGCTCATCTGTTCAGTCAACTGCTAAACAAACACTGCTCAAATTCCAAATAATCCAGAGTAAAATAATTTAAAAGGGTTTTCATGGAATAAAAATGGATAGATCCGGAGAGCTCATGCTTTGTTCATGGATACTCTACAAACAGAAAAAAGAAGCTAAGAGGTTGCAAATTTTTGTTCAGCTCTGTCTTCTACTCTACACTCTTTACAACTGCCCATAAATAGGGTGACCAGAAGTCTCCTTTTTAAAGGAAATGTCCCATATTTAGGCCCTCTTACAGGTGTCCTGACTTTCTTAAAAATGGGCAAATTGTCCTGTATTCTCTGTCTCCACCCCCATTAGAACTGGTGTGTCCTGCTGTTGACTAGAACCCTTCTTGTTAGCCATCCAGCAGGGAGTGTGGGAGTCCAGGGGCCAATGATGGCAGCAGGTGCACAAAACTGGTAGTGGAGCAAATTGGCAGTGCTCGGAGCTGGATGCTCCCCCTGCTGATCCATCAGCGCAGCCTCTGCTGTGTGCCAGCTGTTGGCCATCAAGGCTCTGCCTCCAATCCCATTTCCATCTAGCATTGACTGCACATTGTGAGCAGCAGTGGCTGGTGAAATGTGAGCAGATGCCAAACAACCACCAGTGATTTATTGCCAGCCTCTGCTGCGCACCCTTTATGTGCTCCCACCCCAACATGTCCTCTTTCTGCTATGCCCCTTCATGTCTTCCAGCCCCACTGCTCCTCCATACCCTCCTGCCGAGTGCCACTCTTCCCATGTGTTGCCTCACGAAGACATCACTCCAGGTTCCAGGAGAAGTGAGTGTGCCCTGGGGGCTCAGTGAGTGAAGGCAAGGAGAGTGGAGAGCGCAGGCCAGGGACAGCCAGGTCAACTGGTGCCCACACTAATGTGAAAGACGTGTATGGGCGGGTGTCCCCCCTGTCCCCATGTGAACTGTACAGCCTTAAATATAAGAAGGTAAATAAAGACTTGAGCTTCACAGCATTTTTTTTTAACCAGAGGCTCAGTCAGATTGATGTGAATTTGAATATTTCTACAGCACAGTTCTGACTGAATTCACTTGAATATGAGTAATTTTACCAGGTGTCCCGTATTCAACACAGGAAAATATGGTCATCCTATTCATAAAGCACGCAGCAAGGTTAAAAAACAAGGGTTGCAATAATAAGTGGTAATACTATACACGTTAGATAAGTAACTAAGGAGCCATTAGTACTTTGAACAATTCAACGCTTCTAAGGCCAAAGCACATTCTTTTGTCCTGTCTGTTAATAAAGTGCAAACACTTACTCTAAACATTTTTATGCATTTTGTTTCCAGTTATATTCCTGTTTGCAGAAGTTAAAAGTAATGCATTTACTGACTCTCTTTTAAAAGATGTTTTTACAGGATGAAACCTACAATAGATATGGCCATTCATGTGAACAAAAAGCACTATGACAAATTTGTATATTGCACAAAAAAAGATTTTTGTATACCTCTCCAGTTAATTGGAGTCTTAATCTGAATGCAAAGCTATGCATGTATAATATTTTAATAACAGAGAACACTTGAAATGGCAGAAAACATCACCAATAAAATATGCTTTTGTTGCATTCCCAGTGTAGAAGCAGTTTTGGCATTGGCTGTTTCATCTGTCACCATGAACAAAGTAACAGGAAGTCAGGCAGCTACAGAAGAGCTCAGAACAGCAACTTAAACCCACAATAGCAGCTTCTGATTGCATATTACCCACTGCTCCACTTTATCTACTTGCTTCCCATACTGAAATGGGCCACATTCAAGGTTCCCCCCGAAATTAACCCCAGATACTTCAGAAAGTACCAATCTTCTGTCACAACTCAATCTAGGCAAATCCTTTTTTTCCATATTCAGGCCACCCAAATAAAAAAGAAAATCATTTTGGATGAAAAAAAGAACAAGAAAAAACATGCATATTTCTAAACAAGCTGACATTTTTAAATAAAATGTTTGAATTACAGGCTGCACCTCTAAAAACCAGCACACTCTGGTCCAGCAGCATCCATGGTCCAGCACAGATACTCCTGGACCAGAAAGCCTGGGAGCCTAATGGCAGGAGGGCCAGCAGCCTGGTCAGGATGAGAGCCAGTGGGGCTAGGCCAGAGACCTCCGGCAGTGCGAGGCCAGGAAACATTGGCCAACCACAGCAGCGTGGAGCCAGGGGCAGGAGAATTTTACCTGCCCTGGGCAGCGCAGGGCCAGAGCATCCAGGCAGCCTGCCGCAGCATGGGGTCAAAGACTGGAGAACCCCAGCAACAAATGGCAGCATGGATCCAGAGAAACCTGGCCACCAGCGGCAGCATGGGACCAGGCAATTGTGGCTGTGCAGGGCCAGACTACCCATGCAAGTCTGAGGCTGGGAGGTCAGCGGCCTCTCAGCAGACAGCCCGGCTGGGGAGGCGGTAGCGGGGGCCAGAGGCAGTGGGCCGGTTGGCTAGGGGCCAGTGGCAGGGGACACCTCCCCTGGTCCAGCAAATTCTTTCCATCTGGCAGCCCAAAAGTCGCACCTTAATCTATCACAACGATGAAGTAAAGTAAAATAAAATTACACTGAAAACTTCACGAGGCCAGGTAACCCTTCATTTAATTGCTATCAAAACCAGAACTCATGCAGCTAACATTTTTCAGGATTGTTCCACACTACCAAGGAGGCATTTCAGGACAATATGTAAGGGGTGAGGAGGAGGAGTGTGTATGTATGTTCTGGACCCTTCTTCACTATGCTGTCAACCTCTGAGCACACTTAAATCCCTGTGCTCCCTGGCAGGAAAAACTTGCCTAGGGGAATCCATGGCTGGCCAGAATGAGCACAAATTAACACCGATTTTCTGTGTATTAGAAGGGGGAAGGGAGAATTAGAATAGAAACATCTAGGCGAGGCTACAACTTCATTTACACATTTTCAAGAAATGATCCACACACCCATTTATCAAAAGTTTAAGATGCCAACATTTAAATCCAAGTCCAGGCACAGAGTATAATTATTATGTATAGTTTCACTCCAGTGTCAGGTTTCTGTAAGGTTTAACATTCAAATTGGCAATAGACACTGACAGCCACATCTATCAGCTCTATTCAGCCAATCAAACTGGGAGATCATATTTCTTGCAAGCCGGTGGAAGACATTTGGCCCAGGATTACATTTTGTTTTGAATAATTAGTTGATTGACTTACTTGACCTAAAGAAAAGCAGGGTTATTAATTTATATAAAATTGTATGTGAAATGTAGTCATTGTGGTTCAGAAAAGCACAACAGGAAACAAATTAAGCTTAGAAAAAATCATTAGAAGGTGCCTAATAATATCCTCAAGAATCATCATTCAAATAGGCTGAATGGGAGACCTGCCAGAACCCAGGCTGCCTTTATCTCAAACGGTCAATACCGCAGCACTGTATTAGATTAATGTTCTGGATTTTGGAGAGCTGCCAGCAAGTCTGCCTGAACTCCTGTTTGTGAAAGGGTGGCTGATGGAATCCTAAATAAGAAGGGAAAAATCAAATTCTACTCCTCCAGTAGAAAGGAAATGTTTCTAATTTAGTTTTCCAAAAAGCACCTTAGAGCTCCCACCCGGAGTTACCCATTGACATCCACAGAGTAATCTCATTGTCCTTCTCTAAACCCACCTCTAGAATTCTCTTCTGCAGTGTTGCCCACAAGAAAACTCAGCAATGGTTAGGGCAGCTGATGTACTGTGACCTCTGCAGATCATGCTCACCACTGTTGTTTCCATGTGCTTCCCCCCTTTGCTAGATCTGCCAGCATTTACAGTCTTATGCCTTATGCACACTGGAGCCAGAGGTGTAAATTCCATCTGAGGTAGATGTACCCTCACTAGTTCCAACTGATCTAGCAATAACGGTCTGTTAAAGTCTGTATTATTTATATCTCTGTCAGGGGTTGTGGAGGGATGAATTACCAACCACACAAAAAGAGAATTCTAAGTAGCAAGCTTTAAAATTGCCTGTAAGGTTCAGATATTAAATAATAATTGGGTTTCAGTAGTTCTTCCTATTTAACTAGTTCTAAGTCATAGCCGTGATTAACGTTAGTAGACTTCTGCAGCTGGTGTTTGTAACCACACAGAAAGCCACCTTTGAATTCTGTTTAAAAATAATCAATATTTATGAACACTAATATGTATTTAATTAATTAATTTAATGATTTAATTCTAATCCAAAGTTGAGACTAACAGGTCGGTCTGACCTTGATTTACTATTGATTTCATCGTTATACTGTTTATTCTTATTTTCACTTAATGTTAGTGACTGTGGCTTACCTTTGGGGATAATTTTGACTTTATTTTGGCTTAAGCGGTTTAATAAAGGTTCTAAAAAGACACTGAGGGTGCGTCTACAAAGCATCCTACACTCAAAATAAAATACGCAATTTACGCGTTGCAAATTGCATATTTTATTTTGAATCTATTTCAAAATAGCTTTTTTTGAAATATGGCGCATCTACACAGTGCCACATTTCAAAATAATGTGCTATTTTGAGACATTCCTTAACACTCGTGGAACAAAGGATGCTGAAACAGTGCGCCCATAATTTCGAAAAATATTTCAAAATAATGGGCAGCTTGTGTAGATGCAGGGTAGCTATTTCAGGATACTTCTGGAATCCCAAAATAGCCATGGAGCGTAGATATACCCTGAGTTAAATTTCTTTCAGTAAGCAACATGAACCTTTGAGAATCTGGGCAACCTAAAAACCTGGACCAGTTCCCTCTAATTAGCCTTCATTTCTCTCAGTTTAAGTACAATACCCAGTTCAGAATGGAAAAACTATTCCAAATATTTTAATGTTGTGGTTAGGCATAATACATGAAATGTCAAATATTAACCTAGAACGAACTATGGAATTATCTGTCATCTGAAGAAGTGGGTTGTGCCCATGAAAGCACAGACTAACTCAGCTACCCCTCTGAAGCTTATGGAATTATAATTGTAAATCACAGGTCACCTTTTAGGGACATGGTTTTAAAATAATTCTAAAGAGCTTAGAAGGAAGAGGAAGCTTGAATATTTGCTACTCTGTCCTTTTGCTCAAATTACCCAGAAGATTTAAATTGTGGCTGGCCCTGTACAACGAGGTTTGAGAGACAACATTCTCTCCCTGAAATTGTCCTTCCCACTGAATGTCACCCAAGCACCATTCTGCACACAACACTGTCTGTGTGGAGGAATTGATTTATGTTGTGCAAAATTCCAGCTAGAATAAGGACCCCAAATAACAGGTCATCTAGCAGTGCCTGACTCAAGCAGAGTCCTTTGGTAGCAACAGTGGAGCCTTGCTACAGACAGGCATCTGTGACTTAACAGCAGGAGTTTTCTGAGAACAGGAACTGACCTACTAAGCAGCTGCTGGGACTGTCTGACCACTGATTGCCCATCCAGGTGAGCTGCTAAGCTCACTGATGCCTATTTCCCTTTCCTGCTGCCAGATTTGCTTCCTCCTATCCTTTCTCTCTCTCTCTCTGCAACCCATTTGTCTCTATTTTTTCCTCCCCCATCCCTCAAGTTTCTTTTTGGTTTACTTTCAATCTCATTTTTCTCCAAAGGCTGCTTCTTTCAGCATGCACATACAGTCAGCATCATTTGAACTTTCCTATTTCTGTCCAAAGCAGTTTGAAATTATCTCCCCTTCACAATAGAGTGGGTTAGCTGAGACTGCCTGATAAGAGAGAGAGAGGCCTTGACCCAAATTCAATTATTGTCACAGAGAGGCAATAATTATCTTATTTTAGCAAGGCCCTTTATTATGCTTTAGACTAGCTTTCTTCTGTTTTGAACTGATCAATAAAGCTACAGTTATTTGGAACAACCATTGCTATATTTTTCCTGCCAAAGGTCTCTCAGTCATTAACAAAAGCGGATGGTGGGGAGGGGGGAAAGACTCTAAATCTGGTGCTTTGGGTAGCTGCCCAGCTGTCAACAAAACCTTGCATGTGTTCCTGAATTCCATAACCTCTCTCTTTTGCTGTGTGTGCTACTGACCACTCTCTTTGATATACTCAATTGGTGGCACAACTCAGAAGGGAGTGAAAGAAAAGATTTGGAAAAACTCCTGATATGCACTTAACAATGCATATAGTCATTAAAAGATACTGAAAGAAAAATTGCATCAAGGAAAGTGTCTGTAGTGAAACCTTGTCTTCAATCTTCCAATTACAAGCTTTACGTGGCTATTACCGGCAATACCCCCCAAAAAATGTGACTCCGAACAGTAACATGTACATAGTGCTGCATGATATATCCCAGATAAAAACTCATATGGAACAAAAATATGTAATGGTGAATGCTACACAGATAGAATATGCCAGTGGTTCCCTGTAGGGGTTCCACAGAAAGGAAAAGAAAAGTAAGGATCAGGCCCACCACAGGACTGGGACTTTTCTCCAAGCGATTCTCACCTGGGCCTTGCCATTTGCAACCAGCTACATGCACACTGCCTCTTGCCCTCGGGATGAGATCTTGATACCTGAAGAGGCACCATCCGTCCTCCCACTGTCAGCTGCACTACCGTTTACACTCTAGCCCTTTCTCCTTTCCGGCCCCGAGATGACCCAATCCTTACTTTTCTTTTTCTTTTTTTTTCTCCTCCAGGGCTCTATATCCAGCCAAGGGCGGAGTGCCAGGACAGGAGCTGCCTTTGACCACAAAAGCCCCCTCACCATATTCTCCATGGATGGGCAGGGAAGAAAGGGGTGGGAGCTAAAGAAACAGCACATGCTGTCCACAGCTTCCCGACGCTCCCATTGGGGGGGGGGGGTCCATATGCTCCAAAAGGTTGGGAACCACTGGAATAGGCTTTACTTGTGGAACTTTAAGACATACAGTGACTCCCACATTCGTGGCTCTCCCTTTCACATATGAACAATGGAACGTTCCAACTATATGTATTAAACACATGTCCTCTACACATGGAACTTTGATTTTGTTTAAAGAATCACGTGTTAACCACCTCTGTATGTGTGTTTACAACATAAATCTAGAAAGATAGTACCTCTGATTCTACTGCCCTGTCATAAACAATTGGTAGGATGCATACACATAGAGACTACACGCCTGTATATAAACCCCAGGTTCCATAATGCCAATCAAAGAGTTATTATTCAAACTAAAAAAAAAAAAGTCTGTTGTACAGTACAACAGTGACAGGGCTTACATCTTTTGAAGGCCAGTTACTAATACAGAACCTGACTCAAAGTCCATTGAAGTCAAAGACTCCCATTGGCTGCAATCACAAATACTTGAAGTTCTTGGCCAATAGGAGCTCCAGGAAGCAGTGTCCAGGTCGACGCCACTTCCCACAGCTCCCATTGACCAGGAACGTCAATCCACAGCCAACAGAGTTGCAAACACCCATATTTGCAGAGACACAGGTAAATACAGTGGTAGCAGCCCTCCAGGGGCTAAACATGGTGAATCGCTGACATCTTATTGCCCATCCCTGATCTAGCTGCTAACAACAAAAAAGAAATCAATTTGCCATTCTGTTTAAAATGTGGATCCTTTAATGGAGCATTAAGTAAGTTGGTCAGGGCTTCTTTCAGAAATGGGCATTTTGTCATAAGAGTAATCTCTCGAATAATTTCCTTCCAAAATAGTCAAATTACCAGACACAACCACCCACATGTGCAAGTATGTTCCCATTCCATTCAAACAGATGGTTTCCCTAGCAGCAAAAATATGCTGGATCTTAATTGGAGTTATATGCTACCTATACAGTAATTTATTACAAAAATTCTTTATGAGTTACACAAATTGAAGATGTATAGTCTCATTCCCATATAAAAGCCTACTCATCCAGAGTGATTTATTCTTCTAAATCCCTCTCCCATCATTTCATCTGGGTTCTTAGCTATATTTTTTTAATCAAAATTGTATAAATCTTAGAAATTAAAGAATGTTCTAGCTTGCTTGTGGGTCAACTCCTCAAATATGGTTAAAGATCTAAATAATGCCGGGTCATAGCCACATTTCACAATAAAATGTTTGATTTGTACATATTGAAAGTGTGGGATTTTTATATTCTTTATATCATCACACAGCTCTTGTAATGATTTCATTACAAGGAACAGCTGTTTGAACTGGGTAATCTCAGCTTTTACCACAACCAATAGTCGCTTTGACATTTCCTAGGGATACATTCCCACTTATTAATAAAAGTGGCAGAGGGCCTTCATGATCGGAATTTAGAAAATTTGCTCAAAGCTCCAAAGGTGGTCTGGGTGAATGGATGACTTAATTTTTAGTGACCTAAACTTCTTTTTAACACAAGAATGACTATGAATAATGAGCTCTACTTTTATTTAAGTTTTTCCCAATTTTTATTGTTAACTGAGTTAATCACATCTTTTCACTGAGATACATAAGAAGCCAAGTTAGGTAAAGCTGACCCACTCCATTTTGTAGGCTCTTGGAGATCTTTAGAACTCACCCTTTGTCTGTCATGTCCCTATACCACGTCCAATCTATCTGCTGATATTTCTACATGCAAGCTGTCCTGTTGTCTTTCAAATCAGGCAAGCTACACTTTCTTTTTGTAAAAGAGCCACAGAGAAGGAGGAAAAAACCATTGCGAGGCACATCTCAATGTTTGTGTAATGTGTGGGAGTCAGGTTTGGCATATCACTACCATAGACTCTCAGATAACATTCTAATTAAAGGGACACACAGAATGTAGACAACAGAGTTTTACAGTGTTTTATGTAATGTTAGTGTGAGAATAAATGTTAATCAACTATAACTCTGCTGGCTGCCCTTCTCTGGTTAGCAGGGAGGAACAGTCTTTTAGGCCATTGGTAAAGATACATCAAACAGACTGAATGTGTCTGTATCTGATGTCAAAGCAGAAAGATCAGAAGGATCCTTCTGATTCACATGATCACAGCATGTTGCTCTTAGGAGTAATTAGAATACAGGTTGCATTATAAAGAAAATATGATGAATGATTAAAAGTCTGTAATAACAGAAGCTTTGTATTTAAGTAGATGGATACCTTTTGTACAGACAATTGTATCCCTTTCCCCATGTGAAACTATTATGTAGTTCCTGGGGATCCGGGATGGTGAATGAGAGTGGAATGTGAGTGTTTGGAAATAGATAACTTGAAGGTGCCAAGGACATATAGACAGCCTTGGAGTTAAGAGCAAGCACTTCTTTACAGAAAAACACTGGGAAGGAGGCATCAACATACTGAAGTTAGTTGACAAAGAAAAACAACTTCCAGATAAACAGATGTTAAATATAACTGATGGTGATTGATTAGGAGCAGACACAGCTAAACGTATAGAGCTAAATGGGGGGAAAGTCCTACAAAAGATGGGGTGCCTTGTATGAATCTCCGGGTCTTGCCTGGCCAAGATTGGAGCATCAGTCTGGACCAAGAGAAGCTCCCATTTCTCCCCCTTGCATTTAACTTGCCTGGCCAGTGAAGCAACAGCAAGATGGGGGAAGGGTGTAGGTATGTGTCAATATGTATATAACAGAATAATGATACATTGTCAATAAATGTGGCATTTTGTCTTATCCCCCTATAAAGATCCTGTGATATTCTTTCAAGTATAACACCACCTCTTTAGGCCTCTTTCTTTTACACCTTCAAAGTAATAAAATCTAATAGGTAAAGGAATGCAGATTTCCTTATTAAAGATTTTATAATGCTGCTGCTGCTCTATTTCAAAGGAAAGCCATCAAGTCCCATAGGACTGTGTTTTTTTTAAACTACAAAACTACTGTAATTAGAGGGACACTATTATCCCTGAGGGACTTTTTTTAACAGGCTTTGCTTAAAACAAATTAAATGTGATAGGAAAAGGCATGCCTATTTCACTCACACAGGGATTTTCCCCCTCTCTCCCCCCCCACCCCATTCTGCTGCTCTGATTTCAGAAAATCAATTTTAACATTTCTTTGACCATCATATTGCTGCAATCACACCAAACTAGAGCTTCTGTTTATTGATCAGAGCTTATCCTTACAGCCACATTTCACATGCTGCTGGAATGTGTCTTGGTGCTCAGGGGACTCTTCTCCTAAGCCAAAAAGCACTTAAACATGAGTCTTATCCCTTTCCCAATATTATGTTTTTCCAGCACTGTTTCAATAAACTGTCATTGTTGTCCTGTTTCCTCTCCTTTTCACTGTCAGGGGTTTACATGACAGAGCTCAGAAAGGGTTCTCTCAGGGACCCCACGTTTGGAATTTATGCTCTAAGGGCCAGGTCTATACTAGAGCTGACGTACCTTAAGACAAGGCTGGCGCTGACTCGACAGTGAGAAGCCGATAGGCGCCAACACTCCCGTTGACTTCTCTTACTACTTGGGAATTGAGCAGTACCAGCACCGACTGGGGGCACCCTCAACATTTGATTAAGTGGGTCTTTCCTAGACCTGCTAAATCAAACACTGTAAGATCTCTCTCCAGTGCAGTAAGTATAAACATGGCCTAAGTATGTATACCAGGACTCAGATTCTATTTCCTCTTCTGCCTCAGATATTTACTATCTCTGGGCCTCACTTTTCCCTTCCATAAAATGAGGACAATAATACTGGTGGCACAGGAGTCTCAGGAGCCTTAAGTCATCAAGCCTAACCGTAACTAGAAGACACTGACCTGGGTAGAGGACAGTGTGACAGTGGGCGTAGCCTGTGAACCCTGAAAGTGTTCCCACATGGGCCAAAAAGGAAGAGGATTGATTAGGTTTGGATGATTAACCAATGAACGAGGGAATTCAGATGGGGACTGTTAAATGGGAGACAAGGAGTGAAAAAGGAGGGGTGAAAGAATGGCAGAAGAAGCACAAGAGATGAGAAAGATAATACATCTCTTCCCACCCTCTCGCCTGTACCTCATAGGGGGGAATTAACACCTGGGAAAAGCCTTATGGTGATAGGTCATGAAGCTGCATAGTATACTGTCGGGGTACACTGTGGTTAATTTACAAGTCTGTGACAACAGTTTGCAAAGAGAAATCCTGGGTAAGATGTGCCTGTAGAACTTGGGGACTGACTGCTTTTGTACTTTCTACTCAGTTGTGGGCAAACCAGAGAGGGAAGCCCACAAAAGAGTAGGGTGGACTTGGCAATATGGAGGTACTGTGATTGTCCCAAGTTCTGGGGGTGGGTAGAAAGAAATCTTTGGGAAGCAGTTCAAGTGAGTACCCCCGGTGACAAAGAACAGCCTGGCAAAGAACAGCCTGGCAAATTCTGCAGCAGGGGGCTCATTGGTTAGGAGAGGCAGGGAGAAACCCTGCTGGAGGGGCAGGACTGAAGCAAACATATTCATAGGGAAGGGAAATCTGTCCAGTGGCTAAGGTGCCTCTTGAGATTCAGGGAATGTTTTGATAGAAGCAGGTTGGTGTGGTCAGGATATTGCCCCATCCTGGGGTGATCACAACAGATTGGAGCCCTTTTCCTTTGATGAGGGGGAAAAATGCTTGGAGAAGTAAAAGGCTGTAAAGGAAAAGACCAGAGCAGGTGAGGCAATAAGAAAGAGGGCAGGAAGTCAAAGGGGCTAGAAAAGGAACAAACAGAATGGATTAGAGAATAGATGAGCTAAGAATACAACATCCTGGAGAGAATATGAAAATGGAGAAGCAGTAGAACGAGATGGAGTAGAGAAAGAGTGAAAGGGAAAGCAAAAAGGTTGAAGGACAGAGAGAGCAAGATCAACAACCTATTGAAATCCAGGATAACCTGGGTGATGTGGCAGACAGGAAACTTGAAAGGCAGGGAAGAGAAGTCCAATGCTGCAAAAAGTTGGACATATGGGGGTGACTCCCCAAATAAGTACATTCTGATGGAGGGGGGCAGAAAACAGAGAAGACTCTTTCTGAGATTACAATAAACATAGAAGCTCTTAGACGAAAGGCATGGGAAAAATACTTTGATTAAGACTGGGGAGCAGCAGTAAAACTCTATTTCCAGCAAAGGTTAGTTTTCCAGTAATATTTGAGATCGAGCAGCAAACTGGCATGTTCTCCCCAAGTGCTTCTTGCTGACTACTGGTGCCGACTACTTGGCTGGCTAGAATATTCAGCATTTCATGTTCTCAAAAATGGTTAAGCATGGCGAATATTGCAGTGTTTAAGTATTTATTATTTCAGACCTTTATCACTCATTCTGTAACACACTAAGGGCAGGTGTACACTTACCCGGAGATCAGCACTGAAGCAATCAATCTCGAGGAGAGATTTAGTGAGTCTAGTAAAGACCTACTAAATCAATCACCGATTGTACTCCACCAAAATGAGAAACACAAAGGGAGTCAACAGGAGAGTTTCTCACATTGCCGCTCTCCCCGCCTCCCTGCAGTGAAGACCCTATGGTACATTGATTCCACCTTAGGTAAACATTGCCCTGCAGCATAGACCTGCTCTAATACTTAGGCTATGTCTATAGCCCATATGTTGGCAGCACATAGGGTATGTGTAGCTCGAGGTTGCAGTGAAAAGCAGGCTGTATACACACTGCAGTGTGTAGCTGCACATATCAATAAAAGGCTCTGTCACGGGGGACGCAGTGGAGAAAGGCTTCACCAGTTCTCCCTTGATGGAACCTTTCCCCACTGCCTCCCCCTTGACAAAGCCTTTTGCTACCGTTAAAGCCTTTACCTGACATAGGGAAAGGCTCCAGCAGGTGAAGACACTGCTGGGGCACACAGCCAGCCAGGAAGAGTATATACCTGGGTACATACCCCAAGGTTTCAAGTATATCACTACTCACCTAAGCAAGAGATCTCCATCTATAATGATATTCATACACATGCTACTTGGCTAGCCACTGTACTCTGCATGCTGCCGTAAGTGTGCAGTGGACATATACTTTTAGGATCACATTCTGTCTGTGATTCACAGCAGGAAGACCTCCCAAAAATTTCAAATTACATTTCCATACAGCCCCTGGTAATTATTGAAAGCAAGGGCCTAAAAGAGAAAAGAGCACTGCACCAGGTTTGTTACCAGCTTTCACTCTATTATGTTTCTGGATTCTGACATTGAATAAGAACCCAGTGAAAAAAAGAATGTGACTATGCATGGAGCTTCCTAAAAATGGAGTAGCAAGTATTTACTTTTTCACTGTGTCTGCAGTTTATACAAACAGCAAGTTTGAAAAGGATCATATTCCCAGAGGGAATTGTGTTTTAAAGTCTGAACTGCTCTATAAATAATTCAGTATAATTGACAGGCATCACATAAAAACCAGTGAAGTCATCTTAAGACTTTTTATTGGAAGGAAAAATTCCTCTCAATTTGACACAATCAATGAAAAAGTCACCAGTAGTTTAGAACTAAGAAAAAGTCAGATGAAGATGAACAGCTGGTTGTGTGGGATCAATGAACTATGAAACTAGGCATTTCAATGCTTACAGCTATTGGGGTGTTGATTTTAACTCTTTTGCTTTGTCTGTGGTATGCTAAAATTTGATCAGAGTTAGTCTGTAAAAATGAGGAACTAAAAAGCTTCAATGCCAGTTACAAAAACTAGATAAAAAAATCTACTCGATTATAGTTTTCAAGTGCATAAGAGGTTGTTACGAGGAGGAGGAAGAAAAAAATGTTCTTGTTAACCTCTGAGACTAGGACAAAAAAAAGCAATGAGCTTAAATTGAAGCAAGGAAAGTTTAAGTTGGATACATAGGAAAACTTCTTAACTGGCCAGGTAGTTAAGCACTGAAACAAAATGATTAGGGAGTCTCTGGCATCTCTGTCACTGGAGACTTAAGAGCAGATTAGACAGTCACCAGTCAGGGGTGGTATAATACTTTCTCCTGTCTTGAGCACAGACTTGATTACCTCTCAATTCCAGTCCTACAAGTCTATGATTCTATAGCTGAATGATAGCTCTCCTATAGTCTACTACATACCACATCCTAATGACATAAAAAAATCAAACAATGGGGTACAATTAGTACCTTCTCTATCAGCTTCATGTAGAATGGACAGGCTAATTGACTATTTCTTTCCCCCATTCCCTATTTATTTAAAAACTGGACCTTTAATAACTCCATTCATCTGAAGAAGTGGGTTGTGCCTATTGTTAGTCTCCAAGGTGCTGCAAACACTAATAATTATTTTTAAAGTTTTTCTAGTTACTAACTCAGCTATCCCTCTTAAGTTCCCCTATAGTTAAGGTTAAGACCAGCTTTCCATTTGAGCTCAATTGTTGTAAGTGCTCTAAAATCCATATGGTTAAGCAGATTGCCTTTGAAAGTTGGAGTACCACATAGAGATGTGGGGTACAGTCCATGATTTTATTTGTGGCTATTTGAACAATGAGTTTCTCAGATACAGCCTGTGGAGTATTTTCTTTGCAGAAGATAGAGATCAGACCAAGACTCAGACCATGCCAGCTTCTAAAATACTCAACATTTCTTCTAACAGAGAACATGGCACTCAGCTATTGGTGAAGGGGATGAAATGAAATCATTATCTGATACAGAGTTTATTCTCTTCTGAAGCTCATTAAGGCCTTATCTCCACTACACAGTTTTGTTGACAAAAGTCAGCTTTCATCAAACCAGTGGAAGTGTACACACTACAATGCTCCTCTCTCCAACTACAGGTTGAGCCTCTCTAGTCTGGCACTCTCTGATCTGGCATTATTTCAGTTAGCCGGATGTTTGTGGCCATGTTTCCTGCAGTCCCATAACGTTTGTTTATAGCCACCAGTCCAGGCCCTGTGTTTTGTGCTGTTATTTAGCTCTAATTTACACCAAACATCTTCTAAGAACACAGCAAGCTGTGGAAGTGTTGGTAATGCTTCTAGACAATATTAACCTCCCATGATCTGGCAAATTCTCTAGTTTAGTACCGGTCAGGTCCTGAGTGCACCAGATTAGAGAGGTTCAACCAGTACAATGACAAAAAGCCTCCCCCTCAATGAGCGGCAGAGATGAAAGAAAGCTGGCATGATCAGGTACAACATACCAGCCAGAAAGCTGCCAGCAAGGTCCGGTATGCCATAACAGCTATTTATAGCCAATACAGCCTATCAGAAAGATACTACCCCTACCATCCCTAGCCCATCCATGGAGTTCCCTTTCCTCTGGCTCCCTCTGTGTAGCAGTAGCCATGTAGAAGAACAGAGCAGAGCAGTGGAAGGAGCTGCCACCTGTGGAAAATGGTGACAGAATTTACAAGATTGTCCCTAGCTGCTTGCACTGATCTTCTTAAAAAAGTCACCTAGACCCTTTGTCCCATCTTGAACATCATTCACAGGCTGAGCTCACCAGGTTTAGAGCATTCACCAAGCTGCATGCTTGCCAAGGGACAGTGAGAAAGACATGTATTTTACTACTGTGAGGCATGCCTCTGTTTATTATTTCTTGTGCTGCTGCAGGTGTGGCCTTGAGGCCTATCTGCCAGATAAGGAAGGAACCCAGGAGAATCAAGGACGTGTTTCGAGAGATACTCCAATCCTCTGATGCCACAGCTCAAGAACACAGGGCATGGAGAAAGACACTGAAAAATTAAAAGCTAGGTCTTTTGACTATTATCTAGCCACAACAGCATATCAGCTGCAAACCTAAGTGAGAGCCACCGCTGTGGAAAGGACTGCTACCTCCTATGACAAATATTTATGTTTCTGTTTATAAAAAACCTAGGACATTAAAATGACCCCCAAAAAAATCTACCCTGCATTAACTCAGAGTTAAAGTTACCTGGTGATACCTCTGCCCTTCCAGAACAAGTGCAGCAAAACTGAAACTTCTGAAAAGCAGGAAGAATAGAGTCAAGACCAATGCCCATGCAAACTTACCACTCCCCCACTCCTAGGGTTTGTCTACACTACAGCGCTAATTCGAACTAACTAAGCTAATTCGAACTAACGCGTCTAGAACTAAAAACTAGTTCGAATTAGCGTTTTGCTAATTCGAACTAGCAAGTCCACATTGAGTGGACTCTGAACAGGGCTTAAGGATGGCCGGAAGCAGTGCCGGCAGGGCATCAGAGGAGGACTTAGAGCGTGGAGATGCTGTCTCAGGCTAGCCGAGGCCTGCGCTTAAAGGGTCCCGACCCCCACCCCGGACAGACAGTTCTAAGGGGTGCCCCGCTTGAAAACCAGTCCTGGCTTGGATTGCCCGGAGTACCCACACTGGGCACATCACACCACTCGGCCATCAGCCCAGCTGCACTTGCCGCAGGCTGCCATCTGGGGAGAGGGGGCAATCGGGGGGCTGCAAGAGAGCTTCCACCCCCAGAAGCCCGCAGAGCCAGCCCAGTCCTCCCCATCGGGGGCTTGTGCCCCATTCCTCCCTCACCTCCTTCCACTTACCCTTCGCTAGCCCCCCTTCTTATTGATGTACAAAATAAAGATAACGTTTCTTCCAACATTGACTCTGTCTTTATTGAACAAAACTGGGGGAGACTGGGAAAAGGAGGTGGGAGAGGGGAAGAGAAAGGCTGGGAGAGGGGAGGGCAACTAACATGATCAGGGGTTGGGAACAGGTCCCAGATGAAGAGAGGCTACAGAGACTGGGACTGTTCAGCTTAGAAAAGAGGAGATGGAGCGGGGACAGGATAGAGGTCTCTAAAAGCAGGGGTTTGATGGAGAGGGTGCACACAGAAAAGTTCTTCATGAGTTCCCATAAAGAAGGACTAGAGGACACCAAAGGAAAGGAATGGGTAGCAGGCTTCAAACTAGTAAGAGAAAGTTGTTCTTGACAAAGCAAACAGTTAACCTGTGGAACTCCTTGCTGCAGGAGGCTGTGAAGGCTACAACTAGAACAGAGTTTAAAGGGAAGTGAGATCAAGTCATGGAGGTTGGGTCCATAGAGTAGTCTTAGCCAGAGGGTAGGAGTAGTGTCCCTGGCCAAGGTTTGTGGAAGGCTGGAGAGGGATGGCACGAGACAAATGGCTTGGTCACTGTCTTCGGTCCATCCCTTCCAGGGTCCCTAGGGTTGGCCGCTGTCAGCAGACAGGCTACTGGGCTAGATGGACCTTTGGTCTGACCCAGGACGGCCATTGTAAGCTCAGGGCTCAGGGTCGGGGGTCTCAGTGGACCCCCTTGATTTTCATGCACACCTGCTCCTGGGTGGCCAGGCTGGCAGCTCTCCTGCCCTAGACGGCCACTTTCCTATGCCTAGTGCGGAGATCGTGGATGAGGTCCACGATGTCCGCACTAGCCCAGGAAGGTGCCCGCCTCTTGCGGTCCAGGGCAAGCTCCCGGGAGCCGCCAGCCTGGTCCCGGGAAGAGGGGGTGGGCTGGGGGACATCAGGTGGGTGGCTCTGTGCCGTGCCAGGTGCAGGGTCTGCTGGCTGGGTGCTGGCAGGCTTGCACCTGGCACGGGCACCGTAGCCAGCCCGTGCCCCTTTAAGGGGTCCGGGGCCGGGAGGGGGGCATAGAGTTTCCCTGGTGTTGGCCAGAGTGGCCACCAGGGAAACCTGGGGAGGGCTAGCCTCCCACTAGTTCGAATTAAGGGGCTACACACCCCTTAATTCAAACTAGCTAGTTCGAACTAGGCTTAATCCTCGTAAAATGAGGTTTTCCTAGTTCGAACTAAGCGCTCCGCTAGTTCGATTCAAATTCGAACTAGCGGAGCGCTAGTGTAGCGGCAATGAATGTTAGTTCGAACTAACATCCGTTAGTTCGAACTAACATTGTAGTGTAGACATACCCCTATTGAGCTGGCAGTAGCCACTTGGAAGTTTCTGCATGCACTCCAAGGGAATTACTGTGTTGGGTGTAGTATTGAATGATGGAGGAATAAACTGGAGCAGCTTGGAAAAACTGAGATTGTGGTCTGAGGAGACTGGGGTGTGAATCCCACCACGTGTGTTGTCTCCAGAAAGAGGTTCAAGTGTGTGTTTGAGGTCTCAGTCTGTAGGATTTCAATTCAGGATTGTGTAGGTTACGTCAGTTGCAAGGTGCAGAGAGTGGCAGCTGTCTCGCCTTGTACAGTCAGTAGTGAGGCGGTCCATGAGAGCAGTTGGTTCTAATGATGGGCAGGAGGAAGTATAGGTTTAGATAGGATCCTGTGCATAAGTGTGAAAAGTTTCTAAAACGGTATGAAGCGACCGTTAAAATTGACAATGAGGTATTCTATCAGGAGAGTACACTCTGTGTGGGAGTGTAGAACAAGTGCAAGGAGTGACTGTCCATTACATTGAAAAGACAACGTGGGAATGTATGTGTTATGGGCACATATGGGCATCAGAGGGTTAAGGTTGCATGATTTTCAGATGTTGGAATTTTGCTGAACTTGATGATCTAAAAGGGCTCACGGTAACCTTAAGTTGGTGTTAATGACATTTTTTTGCTTTTTTGCTACATAAACTCACTAGTTCTACAGCAGAGCATTAGGATGTCATTAGAATAGCATACTAGGAGATGGAGTGCAAATTTCACTGACGATGCTCAAGATATGTAATTGCACCATTTTTACTTATTTGACTTCATCTGATCCTTTCTGTGATATTTTTCACCTTGAAAAAATTGGATGCTCTAACCCAAGAAAATAAACAGCCTTTTATCTCCAGCATCCCTAGAGATCACAAACAGTTCTATGTCCTTGGGGCAATATCAGCACTTAATGATGCACCGTTCCCAGGGCATAAAGCTGCTTAATTAACAAAAGGCAATGCTATACTGAAGCTTTTCTTCTTTCAAGTTAATGGCGCACAATATTACATAGAGCTTTTGTATTCTAGGTCTGCAGCCCGAGTGTGCTTTTGTACATTGGGTATCTCACAATCTACATAAAGAAAGCAATTCAATTGATAGGAACATGCTAATTCCATCCTTTGCCATTTATTACCATTGTAAGTGCTCTTATTCTCACATAAACTTTCATCCATTTACCATGCTTCTGCTGTTTTGCCACATTTCTTTCTTTTTTTCAGTAGTGTAAATGGTCTTGAGTTAAAAATATATGTGCATAATAAACATATACAGTACAGTGCACACGTCTTGTACTTAGTTCCTGGACTAGACAAATTGTTTGGTAGTGCAGAAACACAAACCCAGTAGTACCACCTTTCTGCATCTGAAACAAAACAGTGAAACACATGAAGCATTTTAAAGGGAGCATTAAGGTAATTGAAGGTCACTGGCTTTTTTTTTTAAATAATGTCCCATGTCTATTATCACAAGGGAAGATACAATTGCTTTGTTAGAGTTTCTGGAACAATATAGACTGAGTCAGCGGTGCTCAAACTGGGGGTCAGGACTCCTCAAGGGGTGGTGACGTTATTACATGGGGGTCATGAGCTGTCAGCTTCCACCCCAAAACCTCACTTTGCCTCCAGCATTTATAATAGGGTTGCCTATTTTTAAAAGTATTTTTAATTTATAAGGGGGGTTGCACTCAGAGGCTGAAAGAGGTGGCAATACAGAAGTTTCAGAATCATTGGGCTAAGCAAAGGTTGAAGCTCACAATGGAGATCCAAGACATGTATTTCTCAAATTCCTAGCAGAAATGCATAAAAAGAATATTTAAGTGCATGACTGGAAATTAAGACAGCTCTGAAAAAGAATTGTAAGATTTGTAGTTGCTGTTGACTGGTCAGGGATGGGATTGTTTGTGATCAGGCTATGGTGATAACTAGAACTGTTTGTCCTATCAGAACAAAGCTGGACTGTCTGCATACACGAGCAGGAGTGAAGTGAGAGGGTGGAGGGTACCATAGTTTCTTAAATGGTTTCATTCTCTTAAAACTATGTCTTGGCTTCTACACCAAAGAAAAGACCACAACAAAGCTAGGAAGTCACAAAAAATTGCTTTTCCAGAGCCTGGACAGCAAAATTCCAGGCCTATCCTCAGAGAAGCATTCTAATCAAAGTGGGGATTAAACAGGATTCATTACACCAAGAACATTAAGTCTTTATGCATTTATATCATTATACATAATTATACATTATCATTAACATTAATAGCATTATAATGTGGATACAAAAAGGATCTCTCAAGGAGTTACTGAGGCTGCAAAGAGTTCATCTATTGCCATGAAGGCTGAGGGACCTTGAAATATGGCTTACAGAAAGGAGACCCTCTCTATAGCTTTGCATGCTTGGATGCCTTTAAGAAATAAAAGTGTTGGAATGTATCTATCCTTTATTGTTAGAAAGTTGTGGATACTACTGTCCCACAACAATGTTATTAAAAACAGGACTATGTAGCACTTTAAAGACTAACAAGATGGTCAATTAGGTGATGAGCTTTCGTGGGCCAGACCCACTTCCTCAGATCAAATAGTTTGTGATCCAAGTGAGTTATAAGATCAAGAACACATATTCCTGCTCATCCAGAAATATAATTTATGCTATCATGTGCCGAAAGAGTCCATCTGCTATGTACATTCGACAAATGTCTCAGACACTTCGCCAAAGAATCAATGCCCACAAAACAGATATTAGACAGGATCACAAAGAAAAAACAGTTTCTTGCCATTTCAACCAGAAACAACATTGGCTCAACGACTTGATTACCTGCATCCTGCTTCAAAGACCTTTTCAGACCACACTTGAAAGAGAATCCTGTGAACTGTCATTCATGCTTAAATTCGGCACTTTACACCTAAGTTTAAACAAAGACATTAATTATCTTACCCATTACAAAGATAGCTTCCCCAGTTATCACCTCTAATATCATTAGCTCACAGACATTTACCTTCCCCCTCCCCCATCCTCCTTCTGTTCTGAAATTTGATTTGTCCTTTTCATATGTGTTCACTTTTTTTTTAATTGTATCCTTTGGTATATATGGTTGTGACAATTTTCTTCCACTATCTGATCTGAAGAAATGAGTCTGGCCCACGAAAGCTCATCACCTAATAAACCATCTTGTTAGTCTTTAAAGTGCTACATAGTCCTGTATTTTGTTTCAGCTACACCAGACTAACCCGGCTACATTTCTATCACTATTCAACAATGTTATTAGGTGCTCAGATATTGACACAATATTTAAACAGTTATTTAGCAATGGGAGTTTGATATTTTGAGACCTATCTCAAATAGGCTGATGTTTTGATATGCCTTATGGCCTGACCAGTAGACAGTGAATTCTTTTTTCTAAGTGTATCACTGTCCTGCAGTCTAATCTTCGATAAGGCAGTGATATCTATTTGATACCCATATAGCTCTTTTGCTTCTAGAACAGTTCTATGGGATCACTCTTCCTTTGAGTCAGGTAGTGTGCTAATGTTCCAGCATCCAATTGTCAGTTTCTGTCCCTTTTTTGTGATTGTTTCTCCTGCTTATAATGGAGATCCTGCTGATCATCAGAAACCAGCCAGGCGTCAGTGAGAGGTGAGCTTTTTTTTTTTTACCCCAGCTTTTACAGGGCCTCCTCAGATTGAGCCAGGCAGGGCCTTCCTAAATAAGGCCACCTAAGTAGGACCCCATGTTCCAGTTGCCAAATGAGAGTGATGTGACCATCACATCAAGGTCAGTCATGTGATCATTGCCTATGAGCTTTCTAGCTTGTCAGGCCTGTGGGCACCACCTAGGAAGATCACATCATGTGTCTTTGAGTAATGACATGGTGAATGATGATGGTGAGGTACTGAGAGGGTAGAAATTGCCCATGCAGAACAGAGTAACATGCAATTTTCTGTGCAAGGTAGGAATCCTGCTCTGGGACAGGACACCATAAACTTTACCCAGTGGAGAGCCAAGTCTGGACAGCTAGAGGGTGCTGCGTCTGTGCTGCAATGCCCACTCATTCTGTTATGGTGAAACGAGGTGTGCACCTTTCATCAGGCGCAGGGGTGAGATGATCTAAGTGATGGTTAATTGGATATACAACTGCTCTGAACAGCTATGCCATTCCTTTGACTTAGGTAAGGAGTTCCTGAAAATTGTAGCCATTTCTTCCTTGTTCTCTGTGAAATAAATTAGTGCAGCATTTCCCAAACTATGGGCCACGGCCCGTGAAAAAAATACCTGGCCTCAGCATGGCTGCCGGGAGGGGAGTGGGGCAGGGTGGGCTGGGAGGAGATGTGTGTGCGGGGTGGGAAACCGGCCACCGGGAAGCATGGTTGGGGGCAGCAGGGCTGTCTGGTGGAGATGGGAGGGGAGCTGCCAGACAACTAGCCGGTGGAAGCAGGGCTGGCCGGGGGGCAGAGAGGCTGGCCAGGGGAGATCGGGAGGAAGAGGATGGGAGAACCAGCCTTTGGAAGCGGGGCTGGCCAGGAGATGGGGGGGGTGGAAGGGCTGGATGGGGGAGATCAGGAGGAGAAGTGGGGGCGGGAGCGAATCGGCTGGCGGGAAGAGGGACTGACCCAGGCACATGCAGACCAGGGCACACGGGTGAGTCCAGCCCCAGGGATTCCATTTTGCCCCTCCCCCCCATACTCTCCCTCGAGTAGTTATGAACTGCCTGGCTGGTAAACACACTCACACAACGTGAGCACATCCACCAGCCAGGCAGTTCGCAGCTACAGACTGATACTCGTAATAATAATAAAACTTACCTAATTAGAAAATACTGGACAAAAATGTCCGGTATTTTCTCAATTTGTTTCCCGGACAGAACTCTCAAATACTGGACTGTCCGGTACAAAACCAGACACCTGGCAACCCTACCCCTCCTTGCACCCTCCCTCCTAGTCAGATACCCTCTCCCCAATCTGCTCCTGCTCCCGCCTCCTGGAGTGCCCATGTGGCCCCAGGTCCCCCAAGCCCTGGCTCAGGCTGGGCAGAGGATGCAACTGGGTGAAACACTGAAAATTTATTTATTTTAATTCTTTTTTTATATGTGTTTATATTTTTAGGCTGCATAAAACAGTACTGAAAAAAAGCGGGTTCCAACTAAAGTAAAAAGTTTGGGAAACCCTGGTCTAGCCAGCTTTCTGTCCATCTTACAGTTCATCTATCCAATCCATATTCCCTTAACTTGCTGGCAAGAATATTGTGGGTGACCGTATCAAAAGCTTTGCTAAAGCTGGCACTGGGGGCTTTAGGAGGTCCAGAAACAACTTATTTGACTATTCATCATTTGCCTAATGAATATGCAAATATGCAAATGAATGGTACCGGTCCTCCAAAAGCTCGTGAATGGATTTACTGGTCCCCATGTCAAAAAGTTTGGGAACCCAAGTTAGTGGACTCAGTCCTTTTCCAAGCTGTCTACATCACAAAACCACCACCACCAGTTGGCACTAATTAGTACTCTTGCTATCTGTCTCAGTGTCGCAGCAGAAGCTCTAAATAGTGAGTGAGCAGAGAGAGTAAGCTATGCTCACACTGGTAGAGGTGGTTCCCTCCAGGGTACAATTAAGGACGTTGATGGGACAAGCTTGCTTCTCCTATGCCTTGATGTATTTGTTCTATATATATATACACACACACACACACACACACACACACACACACACACACACACACACACACACACATAGAGTCCTTAAATCTTCAAGGTTGGCTATCTGGTATCTTTCAGAAGCACTATAAATTCACTCAGCAGTCACAAAACCCAACCACATCAACAATATCTGCATTCTTAATATTACATGCAAATCCAAAGCATTTTACTAAAATAATTTATATTATAATTGTTACATGTTAAAGTGCCATTTAATGAGGCCATTGTGTTTTAAATTTATGGTTGTAATAAAAAAGGAAACAACACCTTTTTTTAAATAAACACGTCTCTTTTCATTTGTCTCAAATTATAAGCACAGTGAGTCAGGAATGTGTGGCTGGGATCCAAGATACAATGCTCCTCTTGCACAAATCAATATTTTATTTACTACATTTTTTGTACCTTTTTGCTTTCATTCAAGGTCAGAGGGTCATGCAAGACCTTGAAAAATATCCATTTATCCCCTTCCAATGTTGTTTATCACGTTCATTAAATATGCACTTTAAAAAAAATCTTGAACTTCCAGTCTTCACCTTCTTCCACTTCTATCAGCAATAATAAGGGCTGGGTTTAACAACTAGGGGTTCCTTCTCAAGAACACAACACAAACACATGGCTTGAGTCCCCACCCAATAACCTGGAACACAATCTTTTGAGAGCCTTTAGAGGCAATGCTTCCTCTCTTACTAGCACAGAGTCTCAGTGTAGAAAAGAAATGTCTAATAAAAGGGGGGAAGTAACCCAGCATTAACTTGGCAAAATGAAACAAGCAGGACTCATAAGCATAAACCATGAGCAAAAATCTGTCTCAGTTTAAGTCTAGCAACCAAAAGTTCCTTTAACATATTGCTTCCTGCCCCACACCCCATTCACAACTGTTGTCCTTGGCCAGTGAAAGACCTAAAGCTCATAGAGGAACCTGCAGAGTTTGCCTCCCACCTGGGCTGGGGGGAGAGAGGGGACCTTTTTGCTCCATAGTCTAGATGCTTACTCTGGTATCACATCTCTGCTCAGTCCCCTGTGGGGTGTCCTGAGGTCCCATCGCTTACCACTGCTCTCAATGCTTTCCGCTGTTAGTGGGGGAGTCTCACTGCTAGTGCTGAGGGGGCTGTCTTTTTGCACCAGAGACACTGTCCCAAAGTAGGTCTAATGCTTAGGCCTGGTTATCAGTGATTTCAGCCCTGTAACAAGCCTTAATCATTTTAGCCTTAATCAGCTCTGTTATTATACAGTGGAGAGAAGGGTTAAATGGTGTCTGGGACCTTTCAGCAGGACCCATTCACCATCAGGTCTCCACCTTCTCTCTGCTCCACTGCTCATCATGAGGGGTGTGTCTAGACTACAGGATTTTGTCGACAGAACTATATCTGCGCTCTACACTGCCACTGAGTTCTGTCGACATAATGGTGACAGAACTCAGCAGTTTTGTTGATGGCTGTAAACCTCATTCTGCGAGGAATAATGCCTTTTGTCAACAGAGTTCTGTCGACAGAAGGCGTTATTGCATCTACACTGTCCTTTACGTCTACACTGTCATGTCGACAAAGCGACTTGCTTTGTCGACAGAACTAGATGTAGTCTAGATGCTCTTTGTCGACAGAAGCTTTGTCGACAGTATCTTTTGACAAAACTTCTGTCGACAAAAGCCTGTAGTCTAGACATACCCCAAATGTTAGGGGAGAGCCCATTCAAACCCTGCTTATATAGGTAAACAGGCAGATCAGACAACAAATGTCCAATAAGAATAGCCTATTTATGCTCATTTTGGACTACAGTTTGCTACAATATTTTCCCCCTAAGAGCTACTTGAAAATAAGCCAAGAAAATTATGACTGAAAAAGGGCTAAAGAACTTATTATCAAAAAGGGCTATGCTATTTCAAGGTTATTCTGGTAACTTCTCTTACAAGAAAATATTACAGTGACCTAAGAGAATGGCCAAAAACGCGAATAGTGCTATAATAGTAGTATTGTAAGCAGCAGGAGTTTTGACCATTATTGTAAGATCCTAGAACACAGAAAGCTAGAAAATTGATAGACCTTTTATCAATACCAGACTCTAAACAATTTTTAAAAAATAATTAAAATACTCATTTAAGATTGGCCAGATACTTAGCGCTTCCCTTTTTGCACCTTTGGGAGCTGCCAGTCATTTTATTTACAGTTGAATAAATAGGTCTTTGGACCTACATTTTTTGCAGAAGCACTGACTGTCATTAGTACATGCTACATGCACTAATCCCAATGGGTAAACTTTCATTGGATTGGGCTGGGTTCCTTTTGATCCTCTAGGAGGTTTGTAATGGTGGAGAATTCTAAGCACAGACAAGGTCTTAGAAACTGAACCTAGAACTAACTGCATCTAATTCATCTCCTTCTTATTCTCTACCACTTATTTCCTAAATGTCCTGTACCCTCAACACCTAGTACTGATGGCTCTATCATGGCTTAGAGCCTGAAAAACGCCTGTGATCCAATTTAAGTCAATAAGAATTTGGAAAGTAGAAGTTAACATTATGTTTGAAAATGATGCCTACTTCATGGGCAGCTTAGGAAATATTCAATACATAAAGCATTTATTTGAAGTTAAAAAGAAGAACTGGCATGTGTTTCATCTACCTGTAGGTTTGGAGTTATGTGGTTATCAACACTTTTGGCTTGAAGGAGGCCATGGAAAACTAGTAACCTTTTAATGTTCACATAAATGAATGGAAAGATGTTAGAAACTGAGAGGAAGACACACAGATTTGCAGTACACGAGAAAAAGTCTCTCAGGGCCTCTTTTTATTGTTGTTTTAATAGATGGGGATGGTAAATTGCATGATGACATTGGTTTTCCCATGAGCAATTATTATTTCTTAGGAAACAGCTTTGCTTGGAAGCAAAAATTCAAGCTTTTTGCAAAAAGATGAAAGAGGGAGACAGATAAATTTGCCTTAGTTCCACTTCGATGAGAGTGTTACTTGAGTCCTAGTGCAAATTTCTCAACTACTGGCATTTGCACAGACAGACAGATAAGGCCTCATGAAGGAAGACTAAGTCAGGGGTGGGCAAAAGGGCCTCCCCTCAGGCCGGATCCAGCCCACCAAGTGAGTTGATCCAGCCTGCAGAGGGCCTGCCACTCCTCCACCCCCAGGCCAATTAGGGCCTGGAGGCAGGGGGAAGCGCTGGAAGTTTCCTCTGCCCTGCCCCCGCCCTGCGAGGAGCATGCAGCACTTAGAAGCACTGTGCACTCCTGGCAGGGTATGAGGAGGCTTTGCATGTTCCCCAGCCCCCAGGCCCTGATTGGCCTGAGGGTGGGGGAGCATAGGAAGTCTCCTCCCACCGCCAGGGGCATGGGTGCCTAGGGAGAACCTGGGGAGGGAGGCCAAGGGGCTCCCCCATCCCCAGACTAATCATGGTCTGGGGATTGGAAAGCCCGGAAGTATCTTGGCCCCGCCCCTTCTGGTGTGGCCCACCCTGCTCTAAGTCCTGGCAAAAGTCCTTTTTGACAGTGTCTGAACTATCCATCCACTAGGGACAACATTGCCATTTGCACTCTTCTTGTTTAATGCATAAAGGAACTGTAATTATAATTTGCCATAGTTAATGTACCACACTGCAGAAGGCACTCCAGTACTTAAAGATCCTCTATGCACTCCATGCTAGAAGCATAGAAATTGGACATTTCACCTAACCAACACTGCAGAGCAATGAGTCAGCTAGGAACAGGCAGATATTTGACTGGAGACATTCCAGCTCAGAAGCTTATACTTGGCAGAAATAAATGAAACCCAACAGCCTCCTGTAAATCACCTGAAAGGGAAACCGGGGAGGAAAGCAAGCGGTAGGAGACACTGGCAAAGAGGGAATGAAGCTCGGTGGGTTATTTTGATAGACATAAGGAGGAAATGTCTGGCATGATCTCATTTAGATCAAGAACTCCTCCTCTTGCTTTAACTTTCCCTCTTGATTTCCATTTGGAGCGATCTGGGTATTGAAAACAAATCTCAGCACTAAAATTGTAAGTGCGTTATTGTTACTTATTTGTTTCGCAGGAGCACCCAGGAACCCCAGACACAGACCAGCCCCCCATTGTGCCAGGCACTCTACAAACAGAACAAAAGTACTTCCCATGCCCCGAAAGAGCCTATAACCTACGCAGTTGTAAGCTAATACTGGTCCTAGTTTCCCAGTGAGTCATGTCTGCCCTCTCCCTGTCTAATTGTAAGCTCCTCAGGGCTAACACTGCCTTCAGTTGGGTCTTGCACAGCACTGACCATGTTACTGGTTGTAGTGGCCACTCACTGACCCAGAAGGGGAAAAATCCCGCTCCAAGCTTTGGTGGGTGGAGCCTAGCCCTGTCCCTTTATCTGGCCAGAAGTCAAGGGGCAGGACTACCTGCATAAAAGCCCAGGCCAGGAGCTCATTCGGGCCCCAGCTGCTGAAAGAAGCAGAGGCCTAGCCTAAGCTCCCAAGTTGGGAGGCCACAGAGGACCCTGCAAATGCTGAGGACTGACCTGGACCACCAGGGCCCCAAACTGATGAGGAAACCTTCCTTACCTTGTCCGAGGATTCAGACCCTGCTGACCCTAAGGATCAACTGTGGAGCCAGGTATACCCCAAGGGGGAGTCCGAAAGTGGCCCAGGAGAGTTGATGGACATCACGCTGACTTAATTACACTCTAAGAAGTCAGCATTATGTGGGCCTGATCCCTGCTGGCCCCAGTGGCATTCAGTCGTGCCACTGCCAGGGCCCTGGGCCAGGTCACAGTGGAGTAGGAATGGCTTGTGTCCCCCATCACCCCAATCCCCAGGTGACAGTCTCCCCCTTTACACTACAAACACTGTTTTGCTTGGTTGTTTGCCTGCCCCACGCTAGGGCCTGCGTATGTTTAGGGATTCCTGACTATTTGCCCCACCCAGCACTTGGGCCTGGGCTCACCTAAAGGACTGGGAACTGTTTAGTTTGTTTGCCTGCCCCACCCTGTACTCTGGGCATGGGCTTAAAGGAGACCAGCAAACATTTATTTACTGGCCTGAGCATAGACCTGCACCCCAAGACTGAGACAGTTGGCTTACACTGTCATAGAGATAGGCCTGACCCAGAGGCCTGGAGTGAAAAGCCCCAAATGTGTGGAGCACTGGAAATTTAAATGCAACCAAAGTTTGTAAATCATAATTATTTCTCTAACGGACTAAATTAAATCTGGAGATCCAGGCATCCCAGATTTTGATGGATGCTGGATCTGCATCTGAAACATGCAGCTATCTCCATAGTATTTATTGTTTATAAGAAAATCCCCTTCTACATAATATTCTGACAATTAACTATCGGTCAGATAAATACAGTTTTAAGCTGGAAGAACATACAACACCAAAATTTACTTAGGGAAAAATATTGTCCTTAATAACTGTGTGTTGATAACATGTGTCTGATCTATAGATTTTCAGCTCCCTATGTGTTTAAATGAAGAGTCTTACATAGTTATGCACAGAAGAGGGAATACTGGGATGGGGGGCAGCATGTTCTTTCCCATATGCAACCCTACAATACTGCTCCATAGGGTTTTTTCCGTGTGTGCCTGGCTCCCCAAAAAGGCAAGGAGATAATTAGGTCATGGTCCTACCCTCCTACCCTCCACAATGGCCCAGAGATGCCAGCTGCACTGGAGGGGCAGATTGGAGGATGAGACTGACCCCATTCTACAGAACATATACATGGTTGCTCCCACTGAAGCACAAACTCTTAAAGTTCCACAGACGTGCACCACTCCCTTACTCATCCCACTCATTGCTGCCTTTTGGCTCCTACAGAGCAAACCTTGATGTATTTCCTACATAGAATAAAATGTCTTGATGCTAAGAAATGTCAGATTATTGTTGACACTCTCTGAAGTATGAGGGACTAAGAAAAGATACTATAGAGAACACAAGAAATAGTCACAAACATAGAAGTTGTCAGGGAAAGCTAGAGTGTGGCAGATGTGCACAATATTCTCTAACCATTCATCATGGGTGCATCATTATAAAGTTCATTCTTTGTAGAGCTGCCAACATGGATAAAAATTCAAGCAGTAAGGGAGCAAAATGTGCCAGCAAAAGCACATAACTGGAGCAATTGAGGAAGCCCATACCTAGTATTTACTGATCTTTTGTTCCTTAATGTCTTAACTGCTGTGCCATGACTTTATTCAGGGTGCAGTTTGTTATTGGTTTAGGTATAAAATATTTGGCCACCATCCCATTCCCTAACCTCTTAAAATAAACACTGCCTAGTAGGTTAGTCACACATTTTGACCCACCATCATTTTTCTGTAATATGGTGAACAATTTCCTCCAGACAATCATGAGCACAATGGACCAGTTCTGCTCCCAGCAACACCGGTGCAACATCAGTGACACCAGAGAAAGTTACTTTGTTCACACCGATGAGGCAAATCAGAATTTTGCCCCGCATCTATTTTCTGACATTTTCATAAAAGAATTAGAACACAAATCACTGCCATTAATGCATGACACTATAGTAGCCTTTAATGTTTTCCTACTGCTGACTGAAACAGAAGGAGGAATGTATGCAACTTTTATGAAGCTCATCACTATAGAGATCACCAGCAATGGTTCTGATGATAAACAAGGCAATTCTGTTGTGACTCCATGACATAAGAGTGGTCAAAAAATAAAATCAATGTTTGTCAGACAGTTAAAAAGGACAGGCGTAGAAAAGTGACATTTTCAAGCAGCTAAGAGGCATAATCAATAAAGGAAATTGAATGCCACAAATGACAAGAACTATTTGAGTTGTGTTTCTGCAAGCAATATTCTACACTTTTGACTTCTATATGTATTACTATTGAGCAGTGTATCCAGGGTTTCCATCTGGATACAGGAGTCATATTAGAATTATGTGACAAAAGACAGATTTAAGGAAGTTATAGGATTAGAAAATAAGCTCAGTCCTATGGTTAAAACACAGGCAGTGCTGGGAGTCGACAAACTGGAGTTATATTCCTGGGTTTTCCACAGATTTCCCACAGTTGCTGTATAAACAGTAAAAAGAAAACAAAATTCTTGCACTTGGAGCCTCATTGTCTAGATACTAACTCCTCCCTCTGAGATAGTTGTACACATAAGAGATTTGCAATATGTAAGAAAATATTACCTCAGCATATACGGTCTTGTTTGTTGCCAGGAGATTTATCTCAGAGATCACCAGTTGCTCCTAAATTGCTCCCAAACAGATTATATCCTATAAAATATCCCAGCGCAATTAACTGAACAGCAAATTTCTTAATGTACAGGGAAGCAAAATACTTCCACATTAGTACAGCCAGAACTTAATTTTGCCAACACAGCATTTTGAATCATTGCAGTCTCATTTGTTATGAGCTGCCCATAATGGGACAAGCTTTGGGATGGGTAGAGATCCATAAATAAGCCTTTTATTTGCTTTTATGCACATACTGCTTTTATCATTGTCAGGACAAACATTTCAAACCAGCTTCTCACCTGGATACCTACAAACAATCTGACTTCCCATGTTCTAAATAGAATTCCACCTATTTAAACCAATTTTCATAGCCGCAGCAGTGGCAGTAAGGCTGAAAGGCCTGATGTAGTCGACTGATTACCAGTGGGTTATGGAGCCTTTCAACTTAAGGTCACTTCTTTACTTCCAGCCCAGGTCAGAAACAATCAAAAGTTAACATTATCTCTACACTAAAAAAAACTTCAATTACATCCACACTGCAATCACGTTCTTCTGAAAGAAAATCGAAAGAACAGAGGGGGTTTTCCAACATTGGTAATCCTCATTCTATGAGGAAGAAACCTTTTTCCGAAGAGCTCTTTCGGAAAAAGGCGTGTGTGGATGGCGAAGTGGGAGTTCTTTCTAAAGAAGAGGAAAGAGGAGAAAGCACAGGTGCCCTGGTGGCCACTCTGTCCATAGTAATCACAGCTTACATGCGAGATAGTGTCCATTCAGTGTGGATATCTTTCGAAACAGCAGATCGCTTTTTCGATGCGCTTTGGCAGTGTGGACGCTCTCTTTCGGAAGAAGTTTTTTCAGAAGATCTCTTCTGGAAAAGCTTCTTCCAAAAGAAGCCTGCAGTCTAGACATAGCCTCGGATATTCAGTGGCACATATACTCACATGCTGGATTGACTGACTGGTTTGTGACAATAACTGTAACGAATGGTGAGAAGTGACAAAAGACTGGACCGGTGTTTCTTGAAGTGGGCCTTAGGCCTACTTTGAGACAACTGCTAACAGCCTGCACCGGTTTGTTTATCTAACAGCTCCACAGCCATGGACCCTTATGGCTCCCATTGGCTCTGGCTCACTATTTCCAGCCAAGAGGAGCTGCAGGAAGCGGCATGGCCCGGGCTGTCACTTCTCACAGCTCCCCTTGGCTGAAAACAGCAAACCACAGCCAGTGGGAGCTGCAAGACTCCGTGGCTATGGAGCCATTAGATAAACAAACCAGAGCAGCCCATTAGCAGCTCTCTCAAAATCGGGCCTACAGAAACACTGGAGTAAACACTAGTAAACATACTTTATCAAGGCACCTAATAGAATAATTCTATCCCAAACACAGCAATCACAACCAACACCATACCACCCCTCGCCACTGTATGGGGCAGTGGTTCCAAAGGATCAGGCCTCCAGCCTGGGCATCTCATAGTTAAAGATACAGAAGCAGCCTTCAAGGCATGGGCCCAGACCTCCAAACAAATAACAAGTGTAGACAGCACAGATCTGTAGCACTTCTGTCTGGAGCTACATTGTACAGCTTTAATCCAGCTAGCTAAAAATTCCACTCATTTGGATACCCCCAAAAGGCATGTGCAATTACTGTGAGATTGAAGAGCTATGTCTGTATACATGGACACTTAATATTAAGATAGACCAATGTTCTAGAAGGTATCCCTTGACACCATCCCAGACATTATAACATTCTTTATTCCTGTCTGTTTGGCTGCTTCTGCCTTCTCCCTAAGAGAACTCAAAGGCCCCAAGATTTGAACCTAATCTTCACCTCTTTATTACAGTCATAGGTGCCAAATTAGTGGTGCTCAGAATCCAATGAGAACCAAGCTTCCCCTCCACCCCTCTCACCCGCAACTTTTGCCTGCTGGCAGCTCTGATGACCAGTTCCTCCCTTGCCCTTTCAGTGCTTCCTGAGTGCCACAAAACAGCTGATATATGGTATTCAGGAAGCTTAGGGACGGAGAGGGAGGAATGGGGACTGGGAAGAGGCAGGGCGTAGGCTTGAGGAAGGGATGCAAAGGGGTGGGAGCAGAGAAGTGGAAAGAGGCAGAGCAGGGCTTGGAGAAATGGGTGCAGGGGGCGGGGGGCCAAAACAGAGACAGAAGAGAAAGATGAGCTCAAGCACCCCCTGGGCTAGAGAGAAAATCAGCACCTGTGATTAGTTACGCACATATTAACAGGCAACAGAAAAAATAGCATAGGACTAAGGCAAGCTATCAACCAGTGTTAATAGCAAATAATGAATAACAAACACTACATGAACAAACTACAGGCAGAAATGTGTTTTCATTAAGAGTTCTTTGAATAATTACAAATAAAATTAGCAAAATGCAAAGTCTGTTTGGGAAAAGTTAATGAATGAAAGAAAAGTCCAGAAAATAACGGAACAAAATATTCTCTACAGAGAATACAGTTTTGTCTCGGTATTATATTTAGTGCAATTAAACAAGTTTGCTTATAAATTAATGGTTTGGTAAATTCAAAAGCAATACTATAATTATTAGTATTTTTACAATGCACTTTGCCATCATTGTGAGTTTCCAGGGACTGACTTCAAAAAGACCACTCTCCCACTTGAAATTGCTTAAGTGCTTTGCTGGAAAGCGACCAAACACAATGAAATTCAAAAACAATCTATGATTTTGAGTATCCAATTGGAGACACTGTCAAAAAGGCTGATTTTTCAGAAGTTTGCTGCTCAACATTGGTAAAAATAATACCTCTTTAAAGGCATATTCAGTTTGGTTTGGAATTGGGTTTGTTTAGTTTGAAAAAGACTGACAGCAACTTACAAATGCCTGGAAGGGTGTTACAAGGATGAGAAAAAAATTATTCTCCTTAACTTCTGAGGATAGGACAAGAAACAATGGTCTTATATTGCAGCATGGGAGGTTTAGGTTGGACATTAGGAATAATTTCCAGTCAGGGTTGTTAAACACTGGAATAAATTGCCTAGGGAGGTTGTGGAATCTCCATCATTGGAGATATTTCAGAGCAGACTAGACAGACATCTGTCAGGGATGATCTAGATGGTGCTTAGTCCTGCTGTGAGGGCAGGAGACTAGACTTGATGACCTCTCAAGGTCCCTTCCAGTTCTAATATTCTATGATTCCTATGATATCAGTTGAGCATGTTGAAAGAAATCAGAGGCACCCAAAAATCACTAATAAAGATTTGATTTCTTTTCAACTGTTTTTGCAAGAATTTTCATATTTCTCATTTTTCACATGAAGTTAATCACCAAGTCATTCTTTTTAAAATTTTGACCACTACATCTACCTATTTTATATGGACTTAAGTATTGGTACATTTACAAAACATTTAAACAGAGATACCAGCTGGTTCACCCCACTAAAGATTTTTCCTTACATTGCTCTGTTTAATTATGCATGTTATTTTGATTCTGCTTTTTAAGAAAAAAAGATGGTAGCAGATAGATTTTGCACCACTAGCTTTCAGTCCATAATGTATTCATTTCAACTCATGCAGCAATTGTAAATCTGTCACGCTAGTATAAACATTTTTTTTTAATACTGAGCTTCAGATATCATGAAACTTCTACACAATTTCCCCAGCCCTCACAGCTTCACTCATACAACCTAAAATTATTTCTAAATGAACTGAAGATTTCAGGATTGCACTTAACTGACATTTACAACATTTTAATAGCTATTTACTCAATCCTGAGCTTCTGCTACAGCCTGTTACCATGTTAATCTCACCACATAATTAGCTCCTCAGGGAAAATTTGTGCTGTTTAGAGGATCCAGTGGAAACAAAAATAGCCTTCGTAGTTATGAAACTCACCCCTTTACCTTCTTTCCCAAAAAGGAAAGTGAGGTACATTCCTTGCTCAGCTGTACATAACATTTCACAATCTTGCTCTATATGTCACAAAATGTGCAGCACTGAAAGGGGAACAAAAATATTACTGCCAAACAGTGAAAGCCATTTATTTATACTATGATATACAGTGGAAACAGCATAAATCCTTTTATTTTAAGTTTTATATCACTGAGTTATAGGGACGTTGCAAGAGACTGTGCAGTATTTACGAGCCTGTTGTAGATAATATAGATTAATTCATAAATTCCTTGTACATAATTTATAGTGTATTTACAGAGGAAAACAGTCATTACAGAGCAACCACTGCAAATGTACTCACTTAAGTTTAAGGGCACTTGTACAGATAGTTAAAAAATTAAAACTGATAAAAACAATCATAGTCAATGACATGCTGACAAAAATTTATGAGCCTAAAAATAAAGGTGAGAGATGACTGATATGTAGTAAAATGTTCACGAATTATAAATACTTTAGCTTACTTCCAATTCAGACAATTAGTGTTAAACAGACCTATGGAAGCTCATTGTTTTTGTTATTAATTTTTTTTCAATAAAATAAATTTGCACACACAAAATGCATTGGACATTTTAGTCTCCCTCTTTCTGCTAAAAAATTAAGACACTTTTCTCGTTAATACATTTGAAAACTATTACCTAGTAGTTTTGTCACTACCTCTTGCTCTGCAGCTCATTGCAAGTGAGTGACATTCAAAATCTGAGCTAATTTGATTGCCTACACAGAGTCTCAACTAAAATTAAAGACCCACATCCAACAGCATTGATATTAAATCCCCAAAACAAATAAAGCACCTTAGCATATGCTTAAGTCTACCTCTGTTTAGCAAAGTAACAGAGGGTATGTCTACACTACCCTCCTAATTCGAAATAGGAGGTAATGTAGTCATACCGCAATTGCAAATGAAGCCCGGGATTTGAATTTCCCGGGCTTCATTTGCATAAAGCCGGCCGGCGCCATTTTTAAATGCCGGCAGTTCGAACCCCGTGCCGCGCGGCTACACGCGGCACGGAGTAGGTAGTTCAGATTAGGCTTCCTAATCTGAACTAGCTGTACTCCTCATGGAATACATGGAATGAGGAGTACAGCTAGTTCGGATTAGGAAGCCTAATCCGAACTAGCTACTCCGTGCCGCGTGTAGCCGCGCGGCATGGGGTTCAAACTGCCGGCATTTAAAAATGGCGCCGGACGGCTTTATGCAAATGAAGCCCGGGAAATTCAAATCCCGGGCTTCATTTGCAATTGCGGTATGACTACATTACCCTCCTATTTCGAATTAGGAGGGTAGTGTAGACATACCCAGAGATATAGACGTGTTAGTCTGGTCTTGCTGAAACAAAAGACAGGGCTATGCAGTACTTTAAAGACTAACAAGATGGTTTATTAGGTGATGAGCTTTCGTGGGCCAGACCCACTTCCTCAGATCAAATTGTGGAAGAAAATTGGCATGACCATATATACCAAAGGGATACAATAAAAAAAAAAGTGAACACATATAAATTTGACAAATCAGATTTTAGAACAGAGGTGTGTGGGGGGGGGAGGTTAGTTTCTATGAGATAATGATATAAGGGGTTATAATTGGGGAAGCTATCGTTGTAATGGGTAAGGTAGTTAGCATCTTTGTTAAGGCCCATTCATAAAGTGACAAATTTAGGCATGAATGACAGTTCTGAGGTTTTCCTTTGTAGTCTGGTGGAAAAGTCTCTTTGAAGTAAGATACATGTAAGTGAGGTCATTGAGACAATGCCCAGTCTGGTTGAAGTGACAAGAAACTATTTTTTCTTTGTGAAACTGTCTGATTTCTAGGCATTAATTCTTTGGCGAAGTGTCTGACAAGTTTGTCCAATATACATAGCAGATGGACTCTGTTGACACATGATGGCATAAATTATATTTCTGGATGAACAGGAATATGTGTTCTTGATCTTATAACTGACGTGGTTAGGTCCAATGATGGTGTCAGCAGAGTAAATATTTGGACAAAGCTGGCAACAGGGTTTGTTGCAAGGGAAAGTTCCAGGTTTGGTAGTAGTATGGTATGTCCTATGGTTGTTAGTAAGAATCATCCCCCCACACCTCCCCTCTGTCTTTAAAATGCTGCGTAGTCCTGTCTTTTGTTTCTGTTTAGCAAAGCATTTAAGGACATACTTTCTGTAACAGGACCTAAATACTTCGCAAGACAAGACCCCGAAAGCACATGGCTCCATCCCTTACAAGAAGGCACAATTCATTATATTTGATACAGCAAAGCTGCTGGTTATTATAATTACTTCAGCATGAAACCGCAGAGTTGGAATTCACCTGCAAACTTGATGCTATCAGACAGGGTCTGAAGAGAGCCTGGGAGTGGTTAGCTCACTAAAAAAAGTATTTTTCCCTCTTTTTGGTATTCACACATTCTCAGCAACTGTTGGGAGAAGGCCACATCTATCCTGATTGAATTGATCTTAAAAAAACAACAAATAGTCTGGTAGCACTTTAGAGACTAACAAAACACAAAGATGGTATCATGGGCTTTTGTGGGCACAGCCCACTTCAAGAAATGCCCATGATACCATCTACATGTTTTGTTAGTCTATAAAGTGCTACCAGACTTTTTTTTTTCAGTTTACCTGTATAGACTAACGCGGCTACCCCCTAAAGCTTCTGAATTGATCTTGTTAGCATGGGTCCTCCACATAGTAATGTAACAAGCCCATCTTTTGTATTTGTGTATATATACACCTCCCAAACTGAAATTTCCCCTTCACGCATCTGATGAAGTGAGTTCTAACAAGAGGCTCAGATACAGTGAAGCCACGCCAGGTGCATAAATATAAGAGGTTTTATTGCCAGAGTATATTACGCCTCACAGTCTTCACGTGTTACTAAATATGTGCTTCTCACTGTGGAGAAGCAAACAATTAAGTAATAAGCAAGCAGGCAAGCAAGAATCCAATGCTTATGCCCCTTCTGCTACAGACCGTCCCGGATCCTCCGTCCGTGCTCTCAAGGGCTAGTAGCAGGCACTGCTCCAACATGGGGAGTTTCTGGGCACCCACACGACTTGGGTCCACAGGTGAGACTGTTCCCCAGATCAGTGCCTTTTGGCCATCTTATAATTATTCCTTTTTTAGGGGTGTAAACATCCACAAGCAGATTCTAGCAGGAAACACCACTTCTATCTAGTTCTCATACCTCATGTCCATGGGCCTAATTATCTCACAACTTGTTTGTGTTGCTAAGGAGGCCTAGGGCCAGCTCATCACTGGTTGAAACCGGCTCACCGCTGTCTCCAGCCGGACCGTCTGTGATGAGTAAGCAGAGGTAACTAGTGGTCAGCCCTGAGAAGTCCCACCCCACAAAAGCTTACACCCAAATAAAGTTGTCAGTCCTTAAGGTGCCACAGGACTCCTCAAAAGTTACTTGCCACCAGAGGTAGACAAATAGTTAAACCATTTTGGTACTATTATCAATTGTCATTGAGAACTCACAGAGAAAGAGCTGAGATCTCAGAGGACTGCAGAAGGGCAAACAAAACACCTATCTTTAAAAAGGGGAACAGAGGAATGTCATATGTAAGACACAGGAGGTAATCTTCCTCACATGACTTGGCACTAGTGAGACCCAAGTTGGGCTGTGTCCAGACTCAGGGGTTTTTTCGGGAAAAGTAGCCTTTTTCCGAAAAAACTTCACCTGCGTCTAGACTGCAGCCGCGTTCTTTCGAAATTAAATCGAAAGAACGCGGCTTTTCTTTCGACGGCGGTAAACCTCATTTCACGAGGAAGAACGCCTTCTTTCGAAAGTGCTTCTTTCGAAAGAAGGCGTTCTTGAATGTAAATAGGGCTTCTTCGAAAGAGAGCATCCAGACTCACTGGGTGCTTTCTTTCGAAAAAGCAGCTTGCTCTTTCGAAAGTTCCGCGTGCAGTCTAGACGCTCTCTTTCGAAAGAGGCTTGCAGTCTAGACATAGCCTTGGAGTAGTGTATCCAGTTTTGGGTATGGTACTACAAAAAAGATATGGACAATTTAGAGAGAGTCCAGAGGAGAACAACATACATTATTAAGGATTAGAAGTCCCACCCCATCTTCTCATCTAACTACACAGATTCCGAGAATTTCAGTTGTTAAGCACTCCAGTGTACTGCATTTACATTTGCTCTTCCCACCACCATACTGATCCTCACATCATATTATTTACAGTTTTATTTTAAATTCAGTTCTCTACCATGGAGAAAAGAGGGAAAAGATCTCTTTATCCAGAGCTCTCTGTCTCTGCTAGCCTGCCTCTCCTCTAGCACTTCCTTCCTGTGCCTTCTTGGACCTCCTGTGGTAATTGGCCAAGTAACTTATTAGACAATACTGTAACTTCTGTTACATTCCTTAAGATCGATTGATGAGTATCATAGAATCATAGAATACTAGGACTGGAAGGAACCTTGAGAGGTCATAGAGTCAAGTCCCCTGCCCCCATGGCAGGACCAAATACTGTCTAGACCATCTCTGATAGATATTTATCTAACCTACTCTTCAATATCTCCAGAGATGGGGATTCCACAACCTCCCTGGGCAATTTATTCCAGTGTTTGACTACCCTGACAGTTAGGAACTTTTTCCTAACGTCCAACCTAAACCTCCGCTCCTGCAGTTTTAGCCCATTGCTTCTTGTTCTATCCTCAGAGGCCAAGATGAACAACTTTTCTCCCTCCTCCTTATGACACCCTTTTAGATACCTGAAAATGGCTATCATGTTCCCCCTCAGTCTTCTCTTTTCTAAACTAAACAAACCCAATTCCTTCAGCCTTCCTTCAGAGATCATGTTCTCTAGATCTTTAATCATTCTTGTTGCTCTTCTCTGGACCCTCTCCAATTTCTCCACATCTTTTTTGAAATGCGGTGCCCAGAACTGGAAACAATACTCCAACTGAGGCCTAACCAGCGCAGGGTAGAGTGGAAGAATGACTTCTCGTGTCTTGCTCACAACACACCTGTTAATGCATCCCAGAATCATGTTTGCTTTTTTTGCAATAGCATCACACTGCTGACTCATATTCAGCTTGTGGTCCACTATAACCCCTAGATCCCTTTCTGCCGTACTCCTTCCTAGACAGTAGCACTATATAAAAGCTAAGTATATTATTCATTATTATTATCATCATCATCAACACCACCACCAAACTCTGCTGGAGACACCGCAGGCAAGTAGATAACTGGCCTATCCAGTCTGGAACAGATTACAGATCACACTAGGCAATTTCATATCTAGAATGTAGGCCATTGGGGTTTTAGTCAGTGAGGTACAAAGAAATAAATATAAGCAATACCCATGAGCTAACAATGCACTACATTAGAACCAGAAAGATGACCATCTCTTTTTGTATATATGGCACAAATTGCACCGCCACTTTCCCTGGTTACAACAATTCTCCTCTAAGCACTTTTGTAGCAATTTATGTATAGATATTTGACACACTTTCAGGTGTGTAACTATGCTACACTAAATGGCCAACCAATTGTGTGTGTGTGTGACCATGTTTCCACCTCTTGGTGCTTCTCCCACCTTCCTCTAGAGTTACAAATAAACCCCTACAGATAAAGCATGCAGGTTACACGTACAGGGTAGCAACAATAGTGTTAAGCTAGCTGCTCCAGGGGCACAAGAAAAGCAGATCACCGATATAGGCAGCATTCTGCACTCCTACTAGCATACCTGTGCTGGATTCTGAAGGGTATGTTCTCACTCCTGATCTTCCTGTAGTTTCAATCCAGAGGCAGGGGCAACAAGGATAGTGGGTTCCCCCTATAAGGGAAACGTGGTTCTGCAGTTGGGCAGCCAAAATTTAGCCAACAGCATTAGCAGCAACTAGGTAGGGTGATTTAACGTCTCTGGGGCTACACAGCCACAAAGCAGAAGGCCGGGAGCAAATGTCTTCAGCAGCCTCTCCCAGCTCTAGTATCTATATGTTAGCTTGTGTTTTCCTAAGCTTTTTCTCCCCCTTCTTAGCCTGGTTATTTCACAATTGCAGGAGGCAGGAACCCTGTTTAAGAAAACAAAACCAAGCTCTATATAACAGAAAAACAAACAATCATAATTACAGCTGCTCCCCAAGTTACGAATAAGTTATGGACAAACACTCGGTCCGTAACTCGAAGTGTTCGTAACTTGGATCCCATAGAGTTACATGGCGACTGCGCTGTTCATAAGTGCGGATCACCATTCGTAACTCAGATCCGCATTTATAACTGCTTTGGTCGTAAGTGCGGATGGTCGTAATTGGAGGTGGTCGTAACTCGGGGAGCGGCTGTAAATGTAAAAAACCAACAAAGTATAGAACAGCACAAAAATACTCAGAAGTGTCCGCTTTGCTTCCAACATGCAGGTGTATTGGCTCGCACTGTTGTGTCTAATGGGTGGACAGAACAACTCTATGCTTTACAGCTTCAGAGGGGTAGGCGAGTTAGGGTACTCTGCTAGCACTTTAAAGACGAACAAAACATGTAGATGTATTATAGGCTTTCATGTGCAAGTGGGTTTTGCCCATGAAAAGCTCATGATACTATCCAGATGTTTTGTTAGTTTTTAAAGTGCTTCTAGACTATTTGTTGTTGTTTAAGTTATTTCTATGCTTTACAGTCAGCCTTTCATAGACACTGATGACTTCCCAAGAGTCTCTGCTGCAGCTCTTGGGATAAAGTTTGTCAGTTGCAAGCAATGTACAATTTGAAGGCATGTTACCTTAGGCCCTCTTTGATTGAGGCCACTCCAGTCTGTTCTGATCATTCCCAGCCCCAAAGTCTTTTGAACAGCTGATCCCCTAAGAAAAATCCCTATCAAGGTAAAGATATTAGTGCTGGTTCCCTGCCCCCTTACCCCCAATTCCCTGAAACAAAATAAAGAGAAATAACACAAAACTCTAGGGGGTTGTTCTCTTTTAAAATTAACAGTGAATGAATGTCAGCTCCCTAATGCAAGCTGGGACATGTCTTTTGACCATCAGTCCCAGACAGGTAGGAGTCTGGAACAAGCCAGAGAAACCTCCTTTTGCCAGAAAAGGGGAAAGTAGAAGAGAAAAAGATGAACAGCTGCAAAAAGATGATGATTGATTCACTCAGCACAAGGATAATACCCCACGCTATAATCAAACCCCTCAGCTTCCAGATAAACATGGACTCCAGCCATTCAATGTATATCAGGTCTATCCACTGCAGCCTGCCAGTGCCCCACCAATAATCAGAGGAAGAAAGGAGAAGTTCCCATCTTTTCCTAACAGCTCCATTTTCCACAATCCTTTTTCAACAGCAAAAAAGCAGCAGAGCCCCAGCTGGGCTCACACCTGACACTGCCTCCTCCCCTGTTGTAGAAACTGCTCTCTTTTCCCTGGATTTTCTCTAGATACTAAGGCCTTTTCTATACACAAACTTGAAGCTGTTAACTATAATTGTGGTTTTTTTTAAAAAAAAACAACTCAGTTAAACCTATGCATCCCTTCTGGGTGGACACTAAATTGATTGAAGCCTGACCTGTATCGATTTCGCTTCAGTCAGTTTCGTGCCCAAGCAAGCAAACTGGACATAAGATGGGATTAAAATCAATTTAAATAGCCACACTGGGGGTCATATCAGTTTAACTAAATTGATTCAATAAATCATTTACAGTTAAGTGGCACTACTTTGAGCGGGTAGAAGGTCCAACACTGCAAGTGACTTTCTTTTTGCAGCGTGATGGGATAGCCAACATTCTTAAACTATTCCCTGCCCTATAATCCACAACATTCTACATCTGCCTATAGTTTCCTCTTTTTTGTCCCTTTCATGAAAATGGAGCAAATTTCTAACGGCAGCAAATGTAGGATGTGGAGTAAAATGAAAAATGCAATCAATATTGAAAGAAATAATGAGTTGTTTAATTACCCTTGAAACTAGAGAATACTTTTAAAAACTTGCCATCGCTTTCATCACTAATGTCATTAACAATGATAAGGAATGTAAAAATGTTTTCACTGCCCACATATGTGATGCAAATTGTCTAGCAGATAAGCTACTGGACTGGGAATCTCAGTTTTAGTGCTGACTCTTCCAGCTACCTACTCACTCCTTGGGCAAATCACTTTACCTCTCTGCTCATTTCCTCTCCTGCCCTTTGTCCATTCAGATGGTAATATCTTTGGGCCAAGCACTGTTTCCTTATGGGGTACAGTGCTGAGTGAGCATGACACGACCTCAGTCTCTATGGGAACTTCCACACAATACCATAAAACAAATCTACTATATATTTTAGAGAGTTTGTCTATCTGATCAAGAATCCTCCTAAATGGTAAGACCTAGGACCACTAAATTTGGTATGCAATTTCCTCTTACAACTTAAAGCAATGTAAGGGTTTGGTTGTGCCAGGAAAACGGGTTACACCTAGAATATGCTTCTCATAAAACCATATGGAAAAGAAAGAGAATCACCAAAGCAAGTACAGTCCTCACGAATGACATAACTGAGTGAATGTTGAAGAGACTAAACCAAGATGAGCCAGAGAAACAGGATGAACCTGGAATAGGACTGTTTGAAATAATTTAAGCTATCCATTTATGTCAGTGGAAACAATTGTATTAGTACATAGGAAAGCATGACCTCCTCTTTCTGAAATGATCAGTACCACAATCCACTTGTTCCATGTCCAAAATGCTTTACAAAGATTAAGAGTCTTTAAAAATGAGAAAATATCATGTCTATTTTTGCAGACTGGGAAGCGGAAGCACAGAGAGATGTGATTTGCCACAGGTCACATGGGATGTTTAAGGCAAAACCAAGCACTGAACCAGTTTTCCTGAGTCCTCATCTTCAAAGATAAGATTATCCTTGGATCTGTTTGATCCCACCCAGTTACCTTCACCCTCCAGCCAAAAAATGTTTAAAAAAAGGAATTGTCCCTTTTCTGAAACAACTTCAAAACACTCCATTTGAGTTTAAAATAAAGTATAATGTGATTGACTCTTTCCCAACACACACATCTATGTTTCATTGCTATTTGACTCATTGTTTTCAGGACCTGGTCGGAACAGACAAGAAGGCTGTTCCCATGGTACAGTCAATCCAACTGAAAGCAGGAAGTGTTGAAAATACCATGGCCGAGTCTGGTCCTCTCTGCTCTTTCTGCATCTCCAGTGATAATTCTTAAAATCCAGGACATGGGAAGAATCACTCTGTTCCAGTGGTTTTCAAACTTTTTGGCCCATGGGATTGGGGCTCAGAGGTCTGGGCACATGGGGGGACGCTTATCTAGCTTTATGCCCCCATTGTTTCCATTGGCCAATGGTTTGTAGAGAACTGCTCCCTATTGCTAACAGTAGCAGGAATTGCTCCTATAATATATTGTAACCAGAAGTAGCACAAGCCTATAGGCTATTATTTCTAAACAGAAAACCAAATGTTTAGAATCGCTACCTGTCCACGATCTCCGCACTAGGCACAGGAAAGTGGCTGGCTAGGGCAGGAGAGCTGCCAGCCTGGCCACCCAGGAGCAGGTGTGCAAGAGAATCAAGGGGGTCAACTGAGACCCCCGACCCTGAGCTTACAATGGCCGTACTGGGTCAGACCAAAGGTCCATCTAGCCCAGTAGCCTGTCTGCCGACAGCGGCCAACCCTAGGAACCCTGGAGGGGATGGACCGAAGACAGTGACCAAGCCATTTGTCTCATGCCATCCCTCTCCAGCCTTCCACAAACCTTGGCCAGGGATACCACTCCTACCCCCTGGCTAATAGCACTCCATGGACCCAACCTCCATGACTTGATCTCACTTCCCTTTCAACTCTGTTCTAGTTGTAGCCTTCACAGCCTCCTGCAGCAAGGAGTTCCACAGGTTGACTCTTTGCTTTGTGAAGAACAACTTTCTGTTACTAGTTTGAAGCCCGCTACCCATTCCTTTCCTTTGGTGTCCTCTAGTCCTTCTTTATGGGAACTAATGAAGAACTTTTCTGTATGCACCCTCTCTACCCAAGTCCTGCTTTTAGAGACCTCTATTCTGTCCCCCCTCCGTCTCCTCTTTTCTAAGCTGAAAAGTCCCAGTCTCTTTAGCCTCTCTTCATATGGGACCTGTTCCCAACCCCTGATCATTTTAGTTGCCCTCCCCTCTCCCAGCCTCTCTCTTTCCCTCTCCCACGTCCTTTTCCCAGTCTCCCCCAGTTTTGTTCAATAAAGACAGATTCCATTTTGGAAGACACATTATCTTTATTTTGTACATCAAGAAGAGGGGCTAGGGAGGGGTAAGTGGAAGGAGGTGAGGGAGGAATGGGGTACGAACCCCCGATGGGGAGGACTAGGCTGGCTCTGCGGGCTTCTGGGGGTGGAAGCTCTCCTGCAGCCCCCCAATTTCCCCCTCTCCCCAGATGGCAGCCTGCGGCAAGTGCAGCCGGGCTGATGGCCGAGTGGTGTGATGTGCCCAGTGTGGGTACTCCGGGCAATCCAAGCCAGGACTGCTTTGCAAGCGGGGCACCCCTGAGAACTGTCTGTCCTGGGTGGGGGTCGGGACCCTTTAAACACAGCCCTAGGCTAGCCTGAGACAGCATCTCCACGCTCTATGTCCTCCTCTGATGCCCTGCCGGCACTGCTTCCGGCCATCCTTAAGCCCGGTTCAGGGTCCACTTAATGTGGACATGCTAGTTCGAATTAGCAAAACGCTAATTCGAACTAGTTTTTTAGTCTGGATCCCTTAGTTCGAATTAGCTTAGTTCGAATTAACTAATTCGAACTAAGTTAGTTCGAATTAACATTGTAGTGTAGACATACCCGGAGTTATAAAATACAAATTCTTTTGTTGGGACTCAAAAGGGATTTAATGCTCTTCCATGCCTAGCTGCTTCTCTAACCCTCATCCTCATTTTTTGGGGGCAGGGGGTGGGGTCTGCACATCCTAAACTCATAACTCCGGTCATCTGAAGAAGTGGGATGTGCCCACAAAAGCTCATGATACCATCTACAAGTTTTGTTAGTCTATAAAGTGCTACCAGATCATTTTCTGTTTTTTAAGTTTATCCTCATCCTCCTGTCACACGTAGCCATACGCACACTATGAACTCCAAATACTTCTCATCTCAGTCCTTTTCTACACATCCCCATAAAGCAATCTAGCTCCAAGTCCATCCCGGAGGACTCTAATGGGACCATCAGGTTTCTCTTCTTGCTTCCTCCCTGCTCTCTGTGCCCAGCACCAAACCCTTTCTCCTGCTTTGAACACCAATCTGACTTCGCCTTCTTTCTCTCCATGTTGTTGGCATATATTGTCCATCCACCTTCTTTTCCAATTCAATTCTCTTTCTTCCCTATGACAGAGCATCAATGATGCCAGGTTAGGCTTTAGGATTAAGATTTGAGGGCCCTGATAAACTGCTGGGGAGTCAATCCATTTACTTCAGTGAAGTTTGATTAACATCTTGAACATTCAGCGAGCTCAGGATCCTGACTGTGAGACATGTAAAAAAAAATTCAGGTCAAAGTATCTTATTTAAACAAAGAAAAATTCTAAAATACACCAGATTACAAACTGACTGAAGGAGGATATGGAGAAGAGGATTAAGGTTTAGAAATTCCAATCGTACTTAGTGTAGTTAATTTCCTATATTCAATTTCTTCACTCACATGCCATGACACACAAAAGTCACGTGTCCCCTTTCCAATATTTAAAATCCAAAACGCTTCATGTGCACTAAAGACCTATCTATAACTCAAAAAACAGAGAGTAAAATGACTTTATTTGGCTTTAAAGAACAGGAAGCAGATTTATTACAAAGATTGGTAATTAAACAAGATACTACCTTTATAAAACTTTCACAATTCACCCACATGTAGATCAACACTATAAGTTATACTACTCACAAAACTTTTGGGCTATATCTACAAAGAAAAGTTGGAAAAAGATATGCAATTTGCGAACCGCAGTTTGCATATCTTTTTCCGCTTTTCTTCCAAAAGAGGCTTTTCTGACATTTGGCTTGTAATGTTCTTGGTTTGGTGTGTGTATGTGTTTTTTAACCTTGAACTGAATATATCAGGAAGGAATATATGCAGGGACAGACTGGCAATCAAAATAGGCCCAGGGAATGGGTTTTTTCACATCAAAGAATTTTTTTAAAATTTACTCTTTGCCCCCCATTGGTCACATCTCTGACCCCCATTAGCCACAGGCACGCCTCTGGAGGTAACACTCTCGAGGTGAGATGGACACATGACCAAAAGAATCCCTCTCTAAGGACTCTTCCCACCATCTTCCTACCAACAGGGATTAGTTTGGCCCCCACCAAATCCCCCTCATGCAACTATCCTGCAATTGCATTAACCCAATCATAGAATCACAGAATACTAGGACTGCAAGGGACCTCGAGAGGTCATCGAGTCCAGTCCCTTGCCCCCATGGCAGGACCAAATACTGTCTAGACCATCCCTGATAGACATTTATCTAACCTACTCTTAAATATCTCCAGAGATGGGGATTCTACAACCTCCCTGGGCAATTTATTCCAGTGTTTGACTACCCTGACAGTTAGGAACTTTTTCCTAATGTCCAACCTAAACCTCCCTTGCTGCAGTTTAAGCCCATTGCTTCTTGTTCTATCCTCAGAGGCCAAGATGAACAACTTTTCTCCCTCCTCCTTATGACAGTCTTTTAGTTACCTGAAAACAGCTATCATGTCCCCCCTCAGTCTTCTCTTTTCTAAACTAAACAAACCCAATTCTTTCAGCCTTCCTTCATAGGTCATGTTCTCTAGACCTTTAATCATTCTTGTTGCTCTTCTCTGGACCCTCTCCAATTTCTCCACATCTTTCTTGAAATGTGGCGCCCAGAACTGGACACAATATTCCAACTGAGGCCTAATCAGCGCAGAGTAGAGTGGAAGAATGACTTCTCATGTCTTGCTCAAAACTCTCCTGTTAATGTATCCCAGAATCATGTTTGCTTTTTTTGCAACAGCATCACACTGCTGACTCATATTCAGCTTGTGGTCCACTATGACCCCTAGATCCCTTTCTACTGTACTCCTTCTTAGACAGTTGCTTCCCATTCTGTATGTTGGAAACTGATTGTTTCTTCCTAAGTGGAGCACTTTACATTTGTCTTTATTAAACTTCATCCTATTTATCTCAGACCATTTGTCCAATTTGTCCAGATCATTTTGAATTATGACCCTATCCTCCAAGGCAGTCGCAACCCCTCCCAGCTTGCTATTATCTGCAAACTTAATAAGCGTACTTTCTATGACAATTTCTAAATTAGCGGCGAGGAGTCCTGTGGCACCTTATAGACTAACTGAAGTGTAGGAGCTTTCGTGGGCAAAGACCCACTTCGTCAGATGCAAAGACCCACTTCGTCAGAGAAACTAACACGGCTACCCCTCTGATACTTGAATTTCTAAATTGTTGATGAAGATATTGAACAGAGCCAGTCCCATAACAGATCCCTGCGGAACCCCACTTGTCATACCTTTCTAACAGGATTGTGAACCATTAATAACTACTCTCTGAGAACGGTTATCCATCTATCATTCTGTTTAGATAGATGATGTTAAGAAGATGGTTTTCAAGAATATCTGGAGTCGTATTGGCATGAATGTGCACTAGGTTCTTAAAATATAGCACAATAGACAAATTCCTGAATAGGGTCACTAATTGGTCAAAGAGCAGTGTTCTAGAACTTAGAATTCAGACATACTCTTTGTTCAAGATAAAGATCCTATAGAATAGTTACTCTATATAATGGAGGGAAGGAAGACTTACTACCAGGTATTAACAATGCCAACAACGATAAGCCTACATAAATGAAAGAAATTCATTAATATTTACTACCAGGTACCAACAATGCCAACAATGATAAGCCTACGTAAATGTTATAATAGCTACAAAAAAGATTCCATTGTATGCAATCCCTGAAAATACTTGGCCTTTGATCCCGTGTGGCAACAAATTCAACTGTTCATGTGTTCTCTTTACAAATACATCATGTTAACATTTTTAAAAGGTATTGCATTTCAATAGTACTTGTGACTTCTCAAATATTTCCATGTATTATTTAGGTGTAGTGTATGTTAATTACAATATAGTCGTATTAACAGGGTGTCATTAGGTGAACACTATAGTAAAGACAAAAAGATGTTTTAAAAATTAGACAAGTCTTGAAATAAAATATTGTTCTAAGTAAACATAAGGAAATAGTTTATTTGGAGGTCAGTGATTTTCCCCTTTTAAAATCTCTCTCAACTTCCATATTTTAAAACTGTATCCAAAAATATTACATGCAAATAAAAGCTAGGTGAATCCTACTCTTAACCTCTTGGTAGCATCTGAAATTCCCCCCATTAACAGGTTTAATCCTGCTTATATTGAAGATAATTGACCTCAATCTGAATAGTATCATACTGTAAATTGAATTTTTACTAATATTGTCCTGAATAAGTGACAGTCATTATCATTCAACTAATTCAGTTGCCTGAGAGCCATCCAAGTTAAATGCTTGCCAATTAAACAGAGTATAATGTATTTTCTTATTTAATACCTTTAAAGACTAAACAGGAGCATTGTGGTTCCACTTAATTTAAACAAAGTTGGCAAAGGTAAATGCACCAGAAGAGCATATACTTGTCACTTAAATATCTATATGGAAATAAACAAGTGTAGCCACAGATACCACACTGATGGGCCCAAAATAGATACCTTATGGATAGCTAAAGATAAAACACCTTGGGGTTCAATTTTTTTAAAATCTAATAAGCTAAACAGAGACAAGTCTTCTCCATGCTTAGTTGGAATATTTGCAAGTAAAGGTGAAGTGTCATAGTAACTGGTACAGTTAGCTAGTCCTTTTCCCTTTGAGCCCTTTGAGTCTTTACTTGGTCAGTAGTGATGAAACGTGTGTTGAAGGCAGACTGCGTGTGAAAGCATGTGAAACAACTAGAGATGGGAAAGGTTAACCAGCTAACCGGTAAGCGTCACCCTAAATTATACTCGCTGCTCACCCATCAGGGGGCTGCACAGGCTCCACAGGGCATATCACAAGCAAGGGGTGCTCCAGCTGGCAGGCAGCCTGGCACCCTGCCGCGGGTTACACACTGGCTCCCAGGGAGCTGGCTGCAGAGCCTGCAGTGAAGCCTCTCTGGGAGGTCTTGCTGGCTCCTCTCCCAGGAAAGTGGCTTTGCTCTTGCTGACCCAGGACTCGGGGAGGTGGATTCTCTGCAGCAGGGAAGCCTCCTTCCCAGAAGCGGATCCAGCAGGGGCTGGTAGACCTACCCCTAGGGAGGTTTGTTGTGGGCTCTGCAGTATAAAGCCTATCTAAGCTTATACTGCAGAGGCCGCAGCACATGTGATCATGTGGCTACTGAGATTTTCAATGGTTACACGGTTACCTATTTAACTGACTTTTTAGATCTCTAACTACAACTGCACTTCTCTGAGAAATGGAAGCATTAGCATTAGCCAGGATCAATTCCTGAAACATGAAATTAGTGTCTCCTCAATTCAATTCCTTCCATCATTTCAAATGGAGACATTCTTCTCTTTCCTCCAATACACTCTGGTATGGGTTGTCATTCCAAGAGAATGGGTTTCATTCATATGCCTGCTACATAATTGCATTTCACTGTATTTACTGAAATAAGGGCATGAAAGCAGAGTGAGTAAAAAACCTGTATTTAATTCCCTACTCCGAGTCATGTGACCTGGATTAAAACAACAAAGGCTTCTTATCCTTGTCACATGACAGGGGTCAGTGTCTCCTGACTCCAGTAGTTTTTGTTACACCTTCCATTCTAGACTGTAAATGGCTTTTGGAGAGTACTGCTGTGTGTGTATTGGAAAATATCCCACTTTAAGATTAATTGTACTCTGTAAATATAAGACATTATGAAGTTAGAGTTTCTTTGGTCAGTTCTTTTGACAGTATGAATCCTCACACTTCTTGCGCATTTTCAGTGCACATGGGAATCAGGTTCATCTGCTCAGCTGTTCAGCAGTATTCTTTGTCCCAAAGTGCCCCACAAAAGCAGAAAATACAAAGTCAAGCCTGGGACTTTCCTGTGTCTACTCCAAACTCTTTTCCTGTGGTATTTTGAAGTTTTCGAAGAACTCATGGAATAAACAGTTTACACTGCAGTAACCCATATAATATTTCTGGCTGATAAATAGAGTCTTAGGCAACGCAGTCATCTGGCTACATAAAAAATCACATGCAAATATAAAATGGGCATGTTAGACAGCTAATGGTAGTCCTTTAAAGTGTTGAACCACAGTTATAACTTATACTTGAGGCACTATTTATGTTCACTAGTAACAATTTAGTTTATTAGAAATTTCAGTATAAGCCATTACAGTATATTAACTTCAGGGACGTTATTTTGAATTTCTTCCCATGAAAGCTGACAGCAGATTTTTGCTCTTTGGTGCTTTGTTGGGAATATTGTTTGAATCCTAAGGTCCCAGCACTGTTTCTATTACTGTTGATATTTCTGGATGTATTTTGTAAGCAAATGGCATTGCTCAATGCAGATTTATTCCTCATCTTCACATACTGATTTCCCATGTAGGAGGTGCTGTTTCCATGGCTGTTGCTTCTCTTTGGACAAAATCACTCCATGGAAATTTTCTATTCATTTGCAACTTGATGCATAAAAAGTGAGCTCTGAAAATTGTAAGCACAGGCTGAATAAATGATTCATGTGGACTGATTTTGTATGAATAAATTATTTGTTTCTTCTCTCATCCTGGCCAGGAAAGAATATAAAATTAATGCTATTCTATGCAAACAGAAAATCTTCTAAATTTCTGACCTCATAATTGGTGTTTGCTAAGCAAAACTTACATGGAATTTCTTTAGGGTTTGGGGTTTTTTTTAGTATAATATTAATTGTGGAAGGAAAGAATCAAACAATAAGATCCAATTTATGGCTATCAATTATAGAGGAGTACAAATGCTATTAATATTGCTCTTTTCTTAAATAGTTTTTCCTCCTGTGTAGATACAGCCTGATCAGCACCCAAATAAAATATTAGTGCCAAGGATAAAGTAAGGCAGACGGTCACTTAAATAAAAGCATCATCTGCAAGAGTCACACCCTTAGAGATATTTATTTGTAATAAAATAGCTAGAGTTTATATTGCCTGGCAGTTTAGGAAACATGGGAGCACCTGAAAAATATTAATCACTCAGATTTTATTTTGAAATGGAGGTAAAGGCAGTAGACCCATGTTGATTAAAATTTTGTACTAATAGAAGCTTTGTATTAAAAAGAGACTGATACCTTTTGTATGGACAATCGTATCCTTTTCCCCCATGTGTGAAATGATTGTATAGTTCCTGGGGAGAAGGAGTGAAATAATTTGGAATGTGATTGTTTGGAGAGGTAGCAAATCGTAGGCACAGCAGTTTCAGAGTCCAGATGGTGGAAGAAGGGACTGGAAGACTCCAAGGTATCAAGGTACCATAAATAGAGGGCCAACAAAGCAGATCAATGCAGGACATTATAGACAGCCTTGGAGTGTTAAGAGCATATCCCTTTACAAACAAGACAGTCTTGAAATAACACTGGGAAGGCACCACCAACTTACTGATATCGGAGTAAGTAATAACTCCCAGATAAACAGATGTTAAACAGAATGGATGGGGATTAAGAACTGACACAGCAAAATGTATAGACCTGAATGGGAGAAAAGCCCTATAAAAGATGAGGCGTTTTGCATGAACCTCCAGATCTTGTCTTGTCAAGATGAGAGCATCGATCCGGACCTAGAGAAGCCCCCACTCTTCCCATTTAACTCACCAGGTCAATGAGTTAATGTAAGCAACAGACTGGTAACTTAAAGCAAAAGCAAGAAAGGTTTTTGTTTGTTTGTATATCAGAGTATGGATGTATGTGTGTGATAAGGTTTAATCCCTTTTCCATCTAATTCAACAGTGGCATTTAATAAAAACAATGTAAGTATAACCCTGCATTGGCCTTTAGTGAAAATAAGGAACAGTAACCATCCAGGCTCACAGCCATCTTAGGTAAAGCAGAGAAAGAAAACACATGGTTGGTTGGTTAGTTGTTTTTTTAAAGAAAGAAAAAAAAAAAAGGTTGTGAATTCAAGATTCATGAAAAGTTAACACATGTGGAGGTTCAAGTCCACAATCCAGAGGACACAGATACTCCATGATGGCACCAGTGTAATCTTCCCTACATTACCCCACCAAGTGCCACACACCTGACTCAGACAGAGACTCTCTAAAGATAAGAGTTTAGCCTCCATGTTCATTTTGCCCTCAGACGCTTTGCTGAGAGGCCCAGTAGTTATGAGTAGGGTCTACTGTAATAGTTGGGTAAGACAACAGTTGTCTATTGAGCATTTGAATGAGATCAAAGCTCGTTTCACATAGTCATAGGCCAAAACAGCCAGGGAAGGGAATAACATTTGAGCACTGCAGGAATGGGCTAGGATTATTGAACTTATTCCCTGGAGCACTATCCTATTCCCAGTTCTCTGAGCAAACCCTGTCATCCACAACACAAGCCTTTGGTAAACCAGAAACAAGGACAAACCTACCTACAGCAAAGTGGCCCTAATGGGAATTTCCTCTCCTAGAAATCACTCCTCTATCAGAGAAAAGAAAGGACAAAAGGAGGCCAGAAGTTTGTTTGCAAAGTAGGGGGTTTCAGTCTAGAAAGAAAGCAAGCAAGTTAACTTTTATGACATTTTTTACCATATACACTACAGAAATACGATAATATACCAATAGCTGGGCTTAGTCTCATATCAATGCATATCTTCCATAGGAGTAACATGCTATCAGTGAGATATATATGCCTAATATCTGAAATTAACTCCCTGGGTTTGCTTCATTGATTGTACAATATCTGTTCCTAGCAAACTATTGAATCTGGCACCCAGTATTCAAAAATCTCACACCAGTTTTGCACTGATATAATTCCACTGACTTCACTGATACGCCTCCTGATTTACATAGAAATAAACAAGAGAAAAATCAGGCCCATCATTCTAATTCAGTTTGGCTTTTATAGCATTCCATCCCTCTAACGTCTAGTTTCTGACAAATTCATTTAGCAAATAACAGTCTCAAAACCTCCAAAACTATACTTTGTATTTCTCAAGGATTTGGATATTAGCAAACAGAAGTTGTCGAGCTGGAAATTATCCATCTGTGAATGTGAAGATACAGAATGTACCAGTCTAAAAATTACTTGTATTTGGCTCTTAGAAGAAAGTAACAAAGAAAATGTTACTGGCAACACAGAGGTGTCAAGAAGATGGAATAGGATCCACATTAATAAGGGAAAACATCTGCTTGTGTATTTTGTCATCAATTGGGAACATTTCCTATCAGGTAATATGGCAATATGATCTGAAAACATTATAGTTACAGTAATTTTCATAGAGTTACAAAGGTGTTTTCCATATATTGTACTTTGCCTTTCATATATGGATTTGATTACAGTCATGTAATCATCATTCAAAACCAGTTGCATGGACATTTCCTGCTTGATTGCTGACACATTTCTGGGTCAATTCACCTGTTAGGTGTAGGGATGTGAAAGTCCCAACAGCTGGGAGCAGAAAAGCATGGAAGTCAGGAAGTTCATTAGCAAGAGTTTTCCCTCTGTAGCTATCTCCAGAGCTCTAAAGATCAGAAAAGTGAAGGCAATCAGGGCATGTCTAACAGCAAAGAAAAACCCAACAGTGGCCCCTGCTGGCTGACTCAGGCTTGTGGGGCTCAGTCCCTGGGGTTGTTTCAGTGCTGCATAGACTTGCAGGCTTAGGGTTCAGCCTGGGCTCTTCAAGGGTGAGGGGCAGAGCCTGAGTAATGAAATAGCCCAGCAGTCAAAGCCTCACAAGTTGGCTCTGAGCTGGCTAGCATGGGCCAACCACAGGTTGTTCTTAGCTGTGTAGACATACCCTAAGATTCAAGGCTTATAAATGGGTTCTGATTTTTTTTTCAGGAGCTCCTGGATGGTGAGGTAACAGTAGCAGTTTATCTGTACCTGGCAAAAAAAGTGGAGTTTTTTCTTCCCCTTTGGGACATGAGTGAAATTACTCAAACCCATTCATTTTTGGGAGCAAGACACGAGAAGTAATTCTTCCACTTTACTCTGCATTGATTAGACCTTAGTTTGGAGTACTGTGTCTAGTTCTGGGCACCACATTTCAAGAAAGATATAGAGAATTGGGAAGGGACGAGAGGAGAGCAAAAAAATAATTGAAGGTCTAGAAAACATGAGCTATGAGGAAAGATTGAAAGAATTAAGTTGTTTAGTTTGGAAAAGAGAAGACTGCGAGGGACATGATAGCAGTTTTACAAGGTAGAGGTTCTCCTGGACCTCTGATGATAGGACAAGAAGCAATAGGCTTAAACTGCATCAAGGGAGATTTAGTTTGGACATTAAGAAAAATCTTCCTGTCAGGGTGGTTAAACACTGGAATAGATTGCCTAGGGAGGTTGTGGAAACTTGATCACTGGAGATATTTAAGGACAGGTAAAATATCAGGGATGATCTAGATAGTGCTTGGTCATGCCGTGAGGACTGAGGACTGGACTTGATGACCTCTTGAGGTCCCTTCCATTTCTAGTATTCTATGATTCCATGAGTGCAATCGCTCAAACCCATTCATTTTGCTTCACTGCACTGGTATGTTAAAACTATGGGATAAACTTGAATGGTAGGGAGCCTCTTCCAACATTAATCCAAAAGCAAAAGATCATTCCAGCCATCTTTGAACTGTAGCACAGCAGTCAGTCAATCACATCACAAGAGATAACCTTGTATATCATTGTGGTGTAAGACAAAACCAAAGAATAATACCATATTTGTTTGTTAAAGCAGGCATTACATTTGGCGTGAGTTGGGATTTAGTACTGGCTCTTGTTCTTCAAAATCCACACAATGGGCAAGATATAAAATATTATGTCTTCTCCACCAAGATGTATTTATTTAAAGAGATGGAATGGTTTCTTTTTATCCTTCCCTTTACTCATTTTAATCCCATGCTAACAGAAGCTCAAAAGCTGCTACCAATGACCTTCATAAATCAGTTTCACTTTAAAGAACATGTCTTCTTTGAGTGCATTCAGGATTGCTACATATGAAAAGAATATTACATTTCCTTTTAAATGAACAGAAGGATAATATGGCCACACTATAAATGTGCATAAATAAGAATTTCCTAGTGCCAGATTAGTTTAGAACAAGGTGTCTGCCTCTTCTGATTCTCCTCCTTTATTCTGGGCACTTTTGTTTAATAAAAAAACCCACCTACATATTTTGCATGTTTTTTCGTTTGCTATAGATCAGTGAGGGGCAATCCAGGCTAGTGAGTGGGCCACATGAGTGGCCCTCCTTCAACTCATTGGGTCACAAGATTGTTGTAACTAAGACAATCTCCCAGGATAGGGTAGTTTTGATAACTGTGCTTGTGTACCTAGAATTTGTGGGTTGTGCTGACTGAACCGTAGCAGCGCTTTGATTGGATGCAGAGGGAGCACCCGGCTCTCACAATGTTGTGTGCAATCAGCATGCACCTCACTTCACATGCCATTGTTTGAGGTGCCTGTCACTTTTGTAACAGCAGTCAGAAATAATCCAACCTGGATGAAAAGCAGCATAATCTGGCAACCCTGTGAATGTCTCATGGGCCACATATAGAACCCTGATGGCACTGATTACTAGCAACAGTCAGGCTAACCTGAGAGGGAGACTCTTATGCCAGACTTTTCCTGAATGGATTATGCCCAGAAGGGAGGGAATTAGATTAGGAGGATGGAAGAAAAGGAAGGATGTTGAACAGGGGGAAGAACATGTCTTGTCTGATCTCCTGTGTAACACAGACGATAGAATTTCACCTAGTTACCCTGTATTAAGCCCAATAACTTGTGTTTGACTTAAGAAAAGATCTTCTGGAAAGGCAAATAGCCTTGATATGGAGCCATCAAGAGATGGAGAATCCCTCACCATTCATAAAAATGTCCATTATCTCTAAGTTAAAATTTAAAATTTGTCTGATGAAGTGGGTTTTGCCCACAAAAGCTCGTGATTCTATACATTTTGGTTAGTCTCTAAGGTGCCTCAGGACTGCTCATGGTCATAAAAAGCATGTCAACAATTGCATCTCCCACAAGAAAAGGATTAAGCCAAAACTGACTTGTGATAAGATATGATGAACCAGGCAGCTTTTGCAACTAATTTGTGCAATTAGTTAAGAGATTAAACAATCACAGTGAACTCTAGCCACGCTTCTAGTCTGAATACCCTAGATAGAAATCGGTAAGGTATCAGCTCCAGGATATTTTTGGTTTTTTACACAATATGGCTTCTAAAATTCAAAAGATAATTTGATAGATGGATTGGTAATTACATTATTATGGGCTATATCTAATTAAAACAGATTCCAAGGCACATTTCCTTTAGGTTCCCTAGCACAGCTTTGCTTACAGTCAACTTGAGGGGGTAGGAAGTAAAAGCAGCCAACACTAAGAAAAAGTCTAAATATAAAAAAAATACTTCTAAAATTGTGAATAATTTATCTTACAGTTTAACCCCCGCATTTTATTATTGGCCATTCCATTCCACACATTTCTGTGAAAAAAAACCTGAGACTAAAATACGAAATTTGAAATAGGAAACAATTAACCTCTATGATTTTAAAGGTTCCATGTACATTTTTATTTCCAATGTATTTGAACAAAACACAAACAGATTAGTCAAAGAGGTAGGACTGCCAGGCATTAGAAAATGTCCTGTTAGCATATGGTATACAGACCACTTGCAATAATTAAAAATATCACAATTTAATTTAGCATTTAGCCTCCTAGTTTGTTTGGCTGGGAGATAGTGTAGACATATGAGCACATCACAAACGCCGTTTCTGATGCTCTGACAGTTTCCACCTCAACATCCTTTGCTGTTGACACCACTGCTCACTTACAACAACAAAGCATGGGTATGTCTACACTAGCCCCCTAATTTGAACTAGGGAGACTAATGTAGGCATTCGAAGTTGCAAATGAAGCCCAGGATTTAAATATCCCGGGCTTTTTTTGCATGTTTCCATCTGGTCGCCCTTTTTAAATGCCACTAGTCCAGACTAACTGCCCACGGCTACACGCAGCAATTAAATGGTAATTTGAACTAAGTCCTTAGTTTGAGTTAACTGTTACACCTCATTCCACGAGGTGTAACAGTTAACTTGAACTAAGGACTTAGTTCGAGTTAACGTTTGACTGCCGAGTGTAGCTGTGGGCAGTTAGTTCAGACTAAGGGGATTTAAAAATGGCTCCCAGATGGGACGATGCAAATAAAGCCCAGGATATTTAAATCCCAGGCTTCATTTACAATTTCGAATGCCTATACAGGCAGTCCCCGAGTTACGCGGATCCGACTTACGTCGGATCCGCAGTTACGAACGGGGCACTTCCTCTCCCTGGTCTCGAGCAGACCAGGGAGAGGAAGCAAAGCGGCGGGGGAACGCGCGGCCAGCTCTGCTCCCCTCTCCTCCCCCTCCCCCCCATCTGCAGACCAGGGGGAGGGGGAGCAGAGCGGAGCAGAGCAGAGCGGCGGAACGCGCAGCCAGCTGACAGCCCAGACGCGTCTGGGCTGTCAGCTGGCCGCGCGTTCTGCCGCTCTGCTCTGCTCTGCTCCGCTCTGCTCTGCTCCCCCTCCCCCTGGTCTGCAGACCAGGGGGAGGGGGAGCAGAGTGGAGCACGCGGCCAGCTGACAGCCCAGACGCGTCTGGGCTGTCAGCTGGCCGCGCGTTCCGCCGCTCTGCTGTGCTCCGCTCTGCTCCCCCTCCCCCTGATCTGCAGGGGGGGGGGGCAGAGCGGAGCACGCGGCCAGCTGACAGCCCAGATGTGTCTGGGCTGTCAGCTGGCCGCGCGTTCCGCCGCTCTGCTCTACTCTGCTCCCCCTCCCCCTGGTCTGCAGACCTGGGGGACGGGGAGCAGAGCAGAGCAAAGCCGCGGAGCCCGAGGGCAGCAGGATAGCCACGGCGCGTCTGGGCTGTCCCGCTGCCCCCGTGCTCCGCGGCTTTGCTCCGGACGCCTGTGGTACAGCAGCTGGGGCGCTGCCGGTTGGTCCCGTAGCGCCGCTCTGGGTGCCACTGGACCAACCCAGCAGCACCCCAGCTGCTCTGCCCCAGGTGTCCCCTAGTCAGCAGCTGCTGAAAATGACCAGTGGCTGACTACAGGAAGCCCCTGCCCCGGGCTTCCTGGAATCAGCCGCTGATCAGTTTCAGCAGCAGCTGACTTGGGGATGCCTGGGGTTCTTAAGTTGAATCTGTATGTAAGTCAGAACTGCCAGATTCAGCCACTGTTGAAACTGATCAGTTTCAGCAGCGACTGAATCTGGACGCCAGTTCCGACTTACATACAGATTCAACTTAAGAACAAACCTACAGTCCCTATCTTGTACGTAACCCGGGGACTGCCTGTATTAGCCTCCCTAGTTCGGACTATGGGGCTAGTGTAGACATACCCTAAGGGACACAGACAGGGTCTTAACGTGTCAAGATGAGGTAAATCAATTTCAAACATATGATGACAAACTGACCCTGGTGGAAGTTCACTGAACATTGCTATTTGCACTGTGGCACTGGTGTTTCGAAGTAAAGTTCTAAGGAAAGGAGGGAGAGAAGAAAAACATCTGTTTGGGGAAAAGATACCGTACTCGGGCAATACTTTATATTATCCCAGACAGAGATGCTCATGTATAAATAAGGAGGCGTATGCTCTTTACCCAGTCACAAGATACACAAAGCATAGTCAACAACATTCATCAGAAAAAAGGATTCTTAAGCCCAATGCTGAAGGACATTCTGTTTGTGGTGGGTGTCTTGGAAAAATATTTAAGAATAGTTTGCCCTTACTTATATGCAATAGCCAATCTAAATTAGGCCCAGTGAAACCAAAGATCATAGGAAAGACTCTCTGACGAGGTCAATGAAAGATCAACAACATATCTCTTCTCACTTAAGCGTACTGCATTGGTTCTCAAACTGGAAGTTGGGATCCCCATGTGGGTCACAACCATATTTTAATGGGCTCATCAAGGCCAGCAAGAGTGTCGGAGGGCCTAACCTAAAGCCAAGGGTCTTTCCCCTTCCAAGGGTCATGTAGTGATTTTTTGTTTTCAGAAAGAGGTCACAGTGCAATGAGGTCTGAGATCCACTGGTGCAGTGTGTAGATGAATTTTGATGTCATGTAATGTATATGTGGTGGGGACCTAGGCATTAAGCGTCCAAACAACTTCAAAAATTCAAAAGTAAATCTAGTACAATGCCTTCATTAATACAGCCCTCCATGAACGTGTCTGCCTGACAATATGGTACATTCACAGCAACGGTAAAATCAGTCATAATGACGGATATACGGGTATGCTATGGCTCTCAGTGCTGCATCCTCCCTCCTAGGCAGTCCATCACAGCATATTTTGTCTTGAGGAAGATACAACAGCCATTCAGAATTCCTTTCTAAAACTGCTTATTATGAGGAGTAAGGGACCTTTCGGAAAAGGCTTTATTTTCCGAAAGATCCCCGTCTAGACTGGCGCTTTTTTCCGGCAAAGCCCCGAGCTGGAAAAAAGCGGCAGCCATGTTCATGCAATGGAGTGGGGAAAATTTAAATCCCCGCTGCATTTGCAATTCCGACTTGTCTCATCTGCATCCCTTTTCTGGAAAAGGGATGCAGTCTAGACACAGCCCTGATGTTCTCGCTGACTGCAGAAACAATGGCATGATATGAATTCACTGAATCAAAGAATATCTCTTCTGCCTTGCAAGTGTTTAAAGTATCCACTAATGAAATTTATCTTTTATTCCCCGCAACCCAGCCCCACCATTCTAGTTTTTTTTTTTGTGAAACTGACCACGGCAACACTATAATCTTAAGATGAAGAGCTTCTTTTGTTTTGTTCTATTGCACTGCAGAACTTGGAAGAAAGTGGACAAGGTTTGCAGCTGAGACAGTGCATAAAGAGGTCTGGAACTACTATAAGGGTGATGGTTCAAAAATGTTGCCATTTTTAATTAATATTGATATAACCCATGGTGAACATGTGTTTCACAGTCCCCACAGCCATTCTTCAGAGGGTAGGAGTTGTTACAGCCCAGACTGTAAAAGCTTAGCTCTTTAGCTCAAACTGTAGCAGCTCATGCTTCAAAGTCCTCAATTCAATTCCTGGGATGTTAGCCAAGATAGCAGCAGTCATACTGTATTTGCACAGATAAAAGTGAATATTAATGCTTTGCATTAAAGTTCAAGTCAGAAAGGAGTGTCTTGCACATAGTATGAACTGTACTGCATATTTGTGTGTTAAAGCATTGCTTTACTAGTACAATAAATGCAACATATGGCTGCACCTACTGAAAGAGAGTATTACATAAAAATAAATTATCTCTATTCTATTACATGCGTATGCACACATATTCCTATAGTCTTTCTATTATAAGAGCTCAGTGAAACATAAGACCTAATGATAAATACGTGGACACATTTTCAAAATACCTTAATGCACTGAACATCAAAATGGGAAAAAAACAACAAATGGTCTGGTAGCACTTTATAGACTAACAAAACATGTAGATGATATGTGTAAGTACTACAATAGTAGCTAAGCACTCCTGAAAATTCAGCCCTGAATTCTTTCAGAAATCTCTTCTCCTGTATCCATCTAGAACAGAGTACAGGGGGTCTCCTGGCTCCTACCTCTGCTAGGGTTAGATACCATGGGTGCTTTTATTGACAAGTTTGTGTACCCATCACCTTCTCACTATACAGCCTACACAATTCTGGCTTCCAGGCGGGATGGGCTCGGGCTCATTCCCTCAATCTCTTCTGTCTCACTTTCCTCAGGTTCCTTCTTCCCAGCCTCATATACAGCCCTGGGCTAATTGGGCAGGCAGCTGATTCTCATTTCTCAATTAGAGCAGGTTCTTTCCAGCCAGCTCCACTTTGTTCACCTAAATGGGGCTAGCATGGCAGAGGGGGCAGGGCTGATTCCTGCAGTCTTTCAGCTCAGTGCCCTGTCACACTATCCTATCTGTACTGTGCTTCCATTATTTTACTTCCAAAATCATTTCACTTTTCCTAAAAAATTGTTAATGAAGTGTAACGGTGGGAAAATAGCCCTGTTCATTCAGGAATTAAATAGCTGAATACTAAGATTGTTTTTAAGTGCTATTAATATACAATGCCTTAACGTAACTCAAGAGCACAGAGGTACCTCATGTTACCTTTTCTGAGGCCAGAATTAGCCTGACTAAAATCTTAAATGGAGGAAGGAGGTGGGGTAGGCCTACATCATCATTAAACTGTATGTAAAACATGGAACAACTAAAAAGTAGAAACTCCTCAAAGGTTTTATTAGAATTCCTAATGAGAAACAAAGTGCTTACATCAGGGCAGGCAAACTAAAGCCTCTGGGCCACATCCAGCACATCAGCCATTTTAATCCGGTCAGCAAGCTCCTGCTGGAAAGCAGAGTCCAGAGCTTGCCCTGCTCTGTACGTGCTGTGGCTCTGTGTGCCTCCCAGAAGCTGCAACCTGTCCCGCCTCCAGCTCCTACACTTACAAGGAACCACAGCCAATGGGAGCTGCAGAGGCAGTACCTATAAATGGGGGTGGACATGCACACAGAACTGCCTGGAGCCTCTAATTTTTCCCATCCATGTGCAGAACAAATGTTGTGACGTTCCCCAAGGCATGTGTGGATGTGCACCACCAATAGAAACATGCTGCTGGCTGTGGGTGCTGGGAGGCATTTCAATCTCTCCTGGATGCTCCCTCGAGTGCTCAGCTTACAGGGAACACTGCTTGCCACACCTCTGTGTAGGAGTCAGCTGGAAGAGAGACTTGTAGCTGCTTCCAGAAGCTGCGTGGTATGCTCAGCAGGAGGTATTCTCAGCTTGGAGCCTACAGCCTTGAGGACCCCACTCCCCATGCCCCAAATTCTTGTCCCAGCCCACAGCCCCTCTCCTTCACCCCAGTTTCATCATCCCCGTTCCCACCCCCAAGACCTGCACCTCCAGCCAGACCCATTCACCAGCCTCTGCACTCCAAACCCCTGTCCAGAGCACTCTCCCCACCCTGAACTCCTCGTTTCTGGCCCTACCCCAGAGCTCATACCCCCAGCTGGAGACATTACCCTTTCCTGCAGCCCAGCTCTAGTTTCATGAGCATTAGAATATAAGAACAGCTATTCTTGGTTTGGACCAAAGGTCCATCTTGCCAGTATCCTGTCTTCTGATGATGGCCAATGCCAAGTGCTCTAGAGGGAAAGAACAGAAGAGGTAAATCATCAAGTGGTCCATTCCCAGCTTCTGACAGAGACTAGGGACACCATTCCTGCTCATCCTGGCTAACAGCCATTGATGGACCCCTCTTCCATGAACATATCTAGCTCTTTTTTGAACTCTGATAAGACCTAGCCTTCACAACATCCTCTGGCAAGTGAAGGGGAAATCTCGCTCCCCTGGGGTACAGAGCCCCCAGAAGGGTCCGAGGCCGGAGGTCAAATCAGTGAGGCAGGAGAGAAACCTAGAAGGAAAAACTTTATGATGCATGCATGCAGGCTGTCACTTCCAAGAGTGAAAGCAGCAGCCATGAGAGACAGATTCAGGTATCCTATATACAGAATGCTTAGACAGTTCAGTTGTTGATTGTTCTTCTTTAACATATCAAAGTCTCAGCAGAAGTACTCTGAGACTTCTGTTCACCCCAGGAGTGCTAGAAGTAAGTTTTTACAGTACACAAAGCCACATGAGAACTTGAGTGGAGGAGTCTACAAGGCAAACTGTGACAAAGATAAGGGTTTACATGACAAATTGTGACAGACTAGGAGTATCCATGAACTTGAGATAGGAGGCATTGTAAGGGTCTTGATTAGAGTTAATTTGATTTCTCTCTGTTACAGGGAGAGAGGTCTGGAAAACTTTTTAACCCTTACAGCAGTTTTCTTTTAGAGAGTTTTGATTTCCTGCACAGTCCCCCCTTTAGACACAATTGGAGTTATTTGATTTTTCTCCCACACAAGGAGTTCTGCAGGTTGACTGTGTGTTGTGTGAAGAAATACTTCCTTTTGTTTGTTTTAAAACTGCTATCTATTTGGTGACCCCATAATTCTTGTGTGGTGGGAAAAAGTAAATAACTTTTCCTTATTTTCTTTCTCCACAACAGCCATGATTTTATAGACCACTGTCATCTTTTCCCCACTCCCCTTATTCTCTTTTGTAAGCTGAAAAGTTCCAGCCTTATCAATCTCTCTTCCTTATTCATAGTTCTCTATACAACTTCCATATCCTTATGTGACTCTCAGGCCAAAAAGTTTGCCTTCCCCTGGTCTACATCATCCAAACTTAAAAAAGGGTACAAGATGGTGGTGGCAAGATGGTAGTGCATGAAGCGCACTGTGGTATCTTAAAAGATTCTTTTTAACAAATGTGCACCCTCACTGGTGTTCACAGCAACAGAATTTGCCAATAAACTCCTGAATGAAGGCCATGGGATTTCAGTGCAGTGAAAGAATGAAAGGAAAGTTGACTGTTGACATTTCTGCCAGTTCTTTTTAGCAACTCAGAAACAAACTTGAGTGGAGATGAGAGGTCAAGTCAATATGCTTTCTGAAGAACTAGACAGAAGAATAATTTCCCCTGATTTTCAGTTATACAGAACTTTTAAGAACTTACATGATTATATATAAAGAACAAGTAACTAAACAATGTTACTTGTGTCTAAGACATTCTTAGTGCAGGAACTGTGAACACATGATACCTTTTAAAATGTCCTTCTGCGTGATCCTACAACAATGAAGATCAGTGAGTTTTATCTTTATTTCTTGAGAACTGATCAAAAACCCTGAGAAAGGAAACTCAAGACAAAAGGAAAGAAGCACCTCACAGTAATTACACTAACAGATTAAAGGGACAGATACTGAACTTGTAGAATTCAGCATAAATCCATAATTAAATGAATCTTCTTGGATTTACTTCAGTTGATGATATGGCCTGTCATTGAACTTCAACTTGCTATTCTAATGAGAAGCATACCGGAAGTGACAGAAAACTGATCGGGATTGAGGAAAGCGAGTCATACTATGAGACACTGAAGTTGTATGTATTTACAAAATTAGATTAATAAAATGGTGCTCCGCACCCTAAAACCATTTAAGTGGCCTATTGTTTTACCTTTGCCTTTGAGAGGCTATTCTTGAAGCTAATAGAGCTCAATGACACTAATATTTCCTGATAACTTACCCACATTTTCTTTCACTTATTTTCACTCCATTAGTCCTAATTATATCCATTTAGGCCGTGCTGAATGAATACTCTCTTCCACCTCTGGCTGATTTTGTCCTTTGAATATTTATGTATCTTTGCACCTCACCCTCCCATCGTGCTCATCATTTAGCCAAACAATGTCCTTACCACTTCAAATCATCTTTTCTACAGCAGGTTAATCTGTACAGATGTTTAATTATTCTTTTTGTTCCCACTGAATTCCCTCCTGTGTGAACTGGGAGGAGTTTCAACCCCCTTCCCTCCTAAAAGGACTCCTGGGGGGTGGGAGTTTTGGGGCTGAGGCAGTCCCAGACAGGGAGAAGGGGAGCTTTTACCTACCTGGTGATTCTGTCTGTTTCCTATATGGTTTTATGTGAAGCAATCTCATTCCAGGCACATCCCATTTTTCTGGCATGACCAAACTCTTATCTTGCTTTAAATTATGATAAAAGGAAGCTGTATACCAAGTTTGGTGGTCCTCGCTCTCACTGTTTAAGATGTGTTCTTGAACAAACAAAAACTCACTCTCTCAAATATATAGTAGAAGATTAGTCACCAATACACTAAAAGACTGATTTTCAGTCAGATTTCAACAGGCCTGTAATTTTGTACCTGCAAATAATTACATAGGCAACTGTATGCCCATGAACAATTGTGGGTCCAAACTTAGACATTTAACTATCTGATCTTCAGGATCTAACCTGTAGTCAGTTATCTAAGTGATATCAGCAGAGTTCAAATGTTTGCAAACATACAGATCTAAACAAAATTTATTTATTAATTCAAAAAACTTACAATGAAATTTAGAGTACATCAGTTCACATCAAAATAGTGCATTAGAGTGTTTCATAACAATTGTACACATAAGAGACTTTGAATAGAATTCATGAGGCATTGTGGAAAGTAAATTATATTCAAAATAAAAATAATGTTTATAAAAGTAAATGGAAAAATGTAAAGAAATATCTGTGCTAACACGTGAAACAAACTTTCTAGATTGGCATTGATGACATTTTTGAAAACATGCGCATTTCAATGTTTATTCCCCATTCTACTGTCTTTACTCCCACTGAGTACTTCCTTACATCACAAATAATTCCATTCATTACAAGTAATAAAGCACTATCCAAATTGAGTATCGTAGTGTGACAAGGTGGACTAGACCCAGAGGACCCCAGCTGGAGGTCTCAGTCACACTCATCCCTGGAAAAATGCAGTGTAGCTAAGTCCTCCAAGTAGCCCTCAGAAACTGAACAGGAAGCAACCAACTGGGGAAGCTGCAAGGGGCTAGCCAATCAGAGGGTTACAGATTAGTACAAAAGGAACAGAAATGTAGACTAGGGTCAGTTTTTTGCTAGAGTCAGAGAATTGTAGATAGTGTTCCTAGCTAACACTACGGCACCATGGACAGCTCAGTGCTGGGGTAGTGAGAAAGTGCTCTTAGCTGGTTACTGGGTCTGAACATAGAAGAGCCTGGAGGTAAGGGAGAAGCTTTGGTGAAGTCTGGAGCTTTAGGAAGGTGGACCATAAAACTGAAAGCGGTTTCATTAAAAGGACATGGTGACACATTGCTGTTATATTTAGAGTCCCTGGTCTGGGACCTGTAGTAGTAGTGGTTAGGCCTACTCCCATTCCCCACCCCCGCCATAGATCACTAGGGAAGTGATCTAGAATTAGACAGTGATAAACCTCTAGAAGGTGATCTGACCTATTTAGTGGCCCAGTTGGACAGCTTGGGTGAGGAGGGCCCATAGAGGGTAACACCATTATCTCCAGAAAGGAAGACCTTGGGATTATGGCCCAATACCGAGGCTGGAACAGTGTAAAGACTGACACACACCTGACCAGAAGGGGGACTTGTGAGAGGGGGTGCCACATCCTTACATGAGGAAGAATCTGGACCTAAATAATTCAACAATAAATTACAATGTTATAGTCATCTCAAACCAACCTACACAATTCTCTTGTAATGACAACTCTATTCGATAAAACCGTAATGGGTTTTGTATCATTAAGTTCTGTAAGATGTTTCTATATGAGAGGTCATTTAAAAACAAATCTATAACCAAGCTTATGGATGATCACAGTGCCACCAGAGATCTAGAACCAAAAAGTGGTTTTGCTGCCTTTTGTCCTTCATGCCCATTGAATTTAAGCATGGCACAGGTGCTTTTAGGGAGGAAAGTTGGTGCAACTTTATGCACCAGCATCTCTACATCAGACCAAATTAACAGAACGATCATCAAAATCAAAGAACGTTGCCCTGAATACTTGATTTCATGGCTTTAAGGAAGAGTATGAGGTTAGAAAAGAAAAGTGCAGGTACCTGGGAACCAAAATATGGGCATTATTTAAGACCCCATAGCCAGCAGCCTACAGACAGCTCCAACTATGGTGACTTTGGACAATCCACATTGACATGTCTACAAGGGAATTATCACATGAAAGCATCTTGCTGTAATAGATTCTTGCAGTATTTGGCATAGAATAAGCTTACTGCATCATACTGCCACTAACAAATCTTACCCAGAGACTCCTCTAAGAACACAGTAGAATAGAAAGATATATAAAATGTTAGATTAAATACTGCAATCCATTTGTAATTAACTGGTGAGTAATGAACTTGATGAAGACTATGATCCTTACATGAGCTGTAGTGCATAAGTACAAAGTCAACAATAAAGATGCAATGATAAGGAGGTTATCCGTCTGTGAAGCAAAATTTTGTTTCCCCTTTACTTTGAGGCAAAGGCAGCATTAGACAATTTCAGAAATGATGAGCACTTTCTCTTGAGTGGTTCTAAAACACTGAATTAAGTAACCTCTTTGCTCTTTGAGTAACTTTTGGTAACTGGATAATTGATCTGAGCAGGAAATAATTAAGATGCTTTTTCTGCTTGAGTGCAGCATACATCATAATCCGTACTGAAACTTCTGAGCAGGAATGGGAACATCTGAGCAAAAAAGCATGTTTGGTTATTTACAAACAAAACCTACCTTTAAATTAACACTAGGGAACCTGCACAAGCTATGGAAAAGAAAAGACATTCAATGAAAGGTTTCTGTGTTGTCCTTGACATGCCCTGGTGTACTTGTGAAACCACCACCAGGCAGATTTGAATATGGAACTTCTAGAGCTTAGTGTAGGAGCCTTTACGGCTTGATTTATAAAGCCAGCTACCTCTTAGCTTAGGCTGTAGAGCTCACTTATTCTTATATTTTTGTTGTAAGTGGTCTAAGTGCCACTGCATGGGACAGTGAACTACACCTACTAGGTGTGTGGGTTACACTTGCACTATAGGCCTATCTGAAAAGTTTGGCTCCAGAACTAGAACTTTGACTCAATATAGATATCAGGAGCAAGTTCAGAGCTAGATGGCTATAGTGAATTCCCTGGTTATCTAAAAAGCATGGAGGGATGTGGACTTTCTTCGGATAATCAAGGCTCTTCAGTCCCCCAGCAATAGGGTTCTTCAATCACTGCATCCAGGGGCTTGGATTGCTCCTGCTCTGTCCAGGTCAGGGGGTTTCTGCTCTGTCTTGTTTTCTCACTCCCACAATAGCAGATCTGCACAGGGCTCCCTGTGCTACCTCAGGGCCGATCACACCCAATCCCTGACAGTACAAGGAAGGCTGTGGCATTAACAGGGCAGAGCAGAGCCCAGATAGACAGGGAATTGTGTGTCCAAAGGCCTCTGGCAGCACTATAAGGAACCCCTTGCTGAGAAAGCAGCTATTCTGTAGCCCGGTGGCCTCTCTCGCAGCCAGAGGCAGCTCCTCCTTCCCCACCCAGTCTAGTTCTCTGCTCTAGTAGCCAGACCTCTACATTATCCAAATCTGGTCTTAATGCAATACATGTATTAATTAGTAATGCAGAGGGGGGGTTTTAATCATTAAGTTTCGAGTTTTAGATATCTGCAACACTCCAAAAACATTCCGTTAAAAGAACCTTTACTTTCTTATCATAAGCCATTAACATCTATGCAGACTTTGTTTGAAATGTAATCATGCAAATGTCCTGGCACACATACTTCCCTTGCAGCCTGCTCCCACCCTCAACCCAGTCAGACAGAGAAGACTGCAGCTAGTCAGACACCCCAAACAAACTGCCCTCTGCCTCTATCTCATTGCACAAATGCCAGCACCTACTCACACTCTCTTTTCCCCACCTACACCATACAGTCAGCCCCTTATCTCACCCTTCCCGGGAGGCCTGAGTGCTGAATTTCTGCCTCTCTCTCCTCCTGCAGAAGGATGCGCTAAACTCCCCTCCCCTTTGACTCTTCATCAGCCAGTTAATTATTCACTCACTCACTCACTCACTCCTCATCCTTCCCCAGCCACTAATTAACTCATCATCTCCCTTTTTATGGGCTCTGGGAGTTCCTCAGTTCAAGCAGGCAACTAGCTCCATTTAGCTGCTTGCTCGGTGAGACGCCCCTTCCTCCACCAATCAGCTGAGCTCCCTGCCTGTACGGGAGCTTTGAACTTCTGAGCAGAGCTCAGAAAACTTCTGCACAAGCACGCAGTTTACAGAGATTGCTGCATTCTTTCCTTTTATACCTATTGGGGGTTTTGGTCTTGTATCCATAGCTGTTTCTACTCCATGAAGTGCAATACAGGTGCTAGAAGAAATGGCCTGAATAGAGACAGAGAAATGCAGCATGTTTGGTGGAAGGATGCAATGGCAGCAGGGGAGAATCAGAATCTATTGGTGAGGCTCAGTGACCTTGAGTGAGCCTCAGAAGAATGCATCGTGGGATTTGCACGTCCCCTCTATGAAGCAGCAAAGCAAACCAGAACCAATGTCGCTTGTCTGGAACATAACAACAGCACGTGTTACCATGAAGCTATACCATGTTCCTCCATATTTTCCATCTTTTTAAAAGAATCCCAAAATGAGTCTTTTGTATGGGACTGACATTTTAATAACAGGGCCTTTCCTTGGTTTTTCATTTCAGAGTATCCTATTTTCAACATCTGTTCATATCACATCTATCTTCCTAGCAACCTCCGTGAGGGACAGGATCCAAGCCTATCCTTTCCCTGCTGCTCAGTATTGTCTTTCACAAATGTCACTTCTCAGCATGAACTCATCTTCAGTGCATAATATAGATAATCCTGTTTACTGGATAGCCTTTCTGCAGAGTTCTATTTTGCCAATAATGGCTGATTGCTTTTGATCCATTTTATTAGCTGGAACTGAGCTACATGTTAATATAACCCCATCTGTAGCTTGCAGAGCAGCTCCATCCCTACTTAGTAGCCAAAAAGTGTCATAAAGACAAATCAAGGTGGAGAACAAATACAGAAATGTGACCTCACAAGAGGTGAGACTCATCACACTGCTGATCTGCCGCAAAATGTTTGCTGCAACTGTATTTACATTCAAATTATAAATCAACTTTTTGCTATCTTTTAAGGGCAAAAAGTACAGTAATTTCCAGAGGACAATCACTGGATTTTCCCTCTAATAGGCCCCAGTTCTCCTTCTAACCTATTGTTATAACAGCATAGCCTAAGGCATTTGTTGGAACTCTTTGAAATCAAGTAAAACAGCAACAGAGTTGCATTTGAATCAGAGCAGCTTAAAGGAACAGAGAAGAAATACCCTAAGGAAGTAAAACAGTTCTACTAGTTATGCATGCTGTGATTCTTCAGCATGCTTATTTATAATGAAGGGAGAAATTTATTGGGGAACTGTACATATATCTTTTGTATACAGAAAGTATAAACTGTACATATAATATTAGCTGAATGTCCATGGCACAGCTTTATAATGGAAAAATGGCCATTTTTTTCTGGAAATGTGTGGCATCTTTGAAAACTACCTTAATCCTGTTTCCATCAGCCAAGTCACAATAGATTCTGGGGCTCCTTTTGCAAGAACTTGGGACAGTGTTAGAAAATTCTTATTAGGGAAGTTAAAATGCATGTAATTAGGTAATCATGTAACCACTGAAAAATTTTGATGGTTATATGCAGGGCAGCATTTGGCTTCCTGAGAGCTGGTGTGCATCAGGAGCCAGCTTTTAAGCCGGCTCCCCGTATGTACTGGCTACTGCCTGATGCCTCATGCTGCTGCCTCTGATATAGCAGAGCTATTGAAACATTATCAAACAGAACTTTTTTCAGTTGAAACTAAATGTTTTGCAGAAACAATGAGGAGTCCTGTGGCACCTTAAAGACTAACCAATTTATTAGGTCATAAGCTTCTGTGGGCTGCAGCTCACTTGGTCAGATGTAACTAAAATTTTTGGAAATGACAATCACTAAAATCAGATCAGAAATGAAATGTACATGAATGGATGATGTGAAGGGAGATACAAGATGGTAATCGGAATGATATGATTTTTGTTGGACCTACAGGTTGGACTTCCCTGGTCTGGTATCCTCAGGATCTGACTGGTGCTGGATGAAGAATTTTGCTGGACCAGGGGAGGTCATTTCTGGCTCCTCTATTGCTAACTTCACTAGGCTTCCTGGCTGCTGACCCTTCCCCAGAGCCCAGCTGAGCCATGCACCGGGCTTCCTGGCTCCTGGCCTCTCCCCTGCCTGCAGCCCAACTGGGCCATGCATCACCCTCCTTGCATTGCTGCGAGTTATCCACCATATGCTGGGACTCTCTGATCCTGGAACATCCATGACCCTGTCAGACCACAGATGTTGCCGGAGCAGAGAGTTCCAGTTTATGGAGGTGCAACCTGTATTTCAAAAGCCACCTTAACTATAATAAAATTCAGCCTCCCAAGGATTCTGACTCATGCTTTTCTCTCGTGTTCAGTACTTTTTCCAAGATGTTTTGCAAAATTTTTACAACTCCAAAATTTGAGACTGCATTTTCTCAGGTGCCAGCAAGCATTTTAGCACTGTCCCTGACAGTGGGAGACCAAAGTCTGCTTTGTCTGATTCAGAGTAATCTAGGATGAAAATCTGTTGTCTGAATCAGGCAAAACATGGATTTTAACCTGAGCGTCTCACATCCCAGGCCACTAACCAAACTAGACTGTAGCAATCCTGCCACCCCCACTTCAGAGGGGGGGAAGCCTGCCCTCCCTTCTGCCCAAACCCCTCTCCCCACAAACCAGAGGCCCAAAGCTGCCCAGCGCCACGGAGTTTCTGTTCCTCTGGCTCCTGAGCACTGGGCTGAGCTGGCAGCCTCCGAATGCTCTGTCACCATAGTCTGGTTAGTCCCATCCCCACCCTGAGCACAAGTTCCTTCTGCCCTGAAGGCAACCCCTAAGCTAAGCCAGCCCCAGCAGCACCTTGTGGACCCTCCTTAGTCTTCTAGGAAAAAGGATGTGGTGAGCAGAGGGGACCTTTGGGGGTGGGGAATGGAATGGAGGTGGTGGTGGGATGCGGCCCATTGTTCAGCGAGGATTTAGTGGCAGCGCTAGGGAAGGTAATGTCTTCCCTATGTTGTTATACCTACTGCCCATGCCTTACAGAGTTACTGCTCTCTATAGGTACACCTACATTACAGAGTATAACAAGGAGTGCCTCGGCTCACGTCCACAGATTCAGGCTCATGCTAAGGGTCTAAAAATAGCACTGGAGACTTTCCCAATAGGTTTGGAGCCCAGGTTCCCCAGCCCATCCTCCCCTGCCAGGTTTCAGAGCCATGGCTGCATCCCAACCAGGAATGCCAATGCTGCTGTTTTTAGCCTTGTAGCCCAAGCCTAAGTTAGGTGACTAGGGTTTTGCAACTCGCTACTGCTGAGTTAATTTTTTAGTTGTCTGTGCACAGTGTCTACATACATTGTCTTTCTCTTCTGCACCCCTTTCCACCTCCCCTAACGATGGAAAACTTTCCAAAGATCTCATTTTTGTTTCATATTGAAACAGATCTAGATTTTGAAACCTCAAGGCACTTCATGAAATGGAATGGCTGTTTTCTGGCCATCCCTAAGCACTAGCTCTACTCTCATTAGCTGAATATCCCAGAAATACAGTGTGACCACTCTATTTCATCCTTTCAACTGGTCAACCACCCAGTTGCTGTTATCCTCCTAAAAATACTGAACACAAGAGAGAAAAATGTAAGAGTTAGAATCGTTGGGCGGTTGGATCTTATTGCAGTTATGGTGGCTCATGAAACAGTAACTAAAGCCATATCTTTCCTATCATAGGCTCAGACTCTAAAGCTGCCTCCCTCCCGGAACCTCTGACCCACTGGTATCCCCATTAATCAACTCCTTCCCTGTCCTCCCAGCACTTCTGGGACAGCTGATTCATGGCATTCAGGAAGCTCAGGGTGGGAGGAGGGACAAGAATGGGGCACACTTAGGGGAGAAGGCAGGTTTGGGGGGAAGCGGTGGAATGAGAATGGGACAGAGCAAGTGTGGGAAGAGACAGGGTCTTGGAGTAAATGGTAGAATGGGGATGGAGCCTCAATCAGTTAAGGGGAAGTCAGAATCTACTATTCTCATTACCATTTTGCTTCTCCCACCCCATCTCCATTCACACACAATTTATTTCTGATCTGATTTTAGTGACTGTCATTTTCAAAACTCTCTGTGTATCAGGATCTGGAATACTTTCCAATGATACAGTGGTAACAAAGTTTCTTCTTTTGAAAGAGTCTACTGGTCCAAGAGATATGCTCTATTTTTCAAACAGGGAATGCTGCCTAACTTTCAAAATAAACGGGAAGTTTTAAAGTGTGAGCCATTTACACAACTATTATTTCAAAGGGTATGTCTACACTACAGCACTAATTCGAACTAACTTAATTTGAATTAGTTAATTCGAACTAAGCTAATTCGAACTAGTGCATCTAGATCTAAAAACCAGTTTGAATTAGCGTTTTGCTAATTCGAACTAGCATGTCCACATTGAGTGGACCCTGAACCCGGGGTTAAGGATGGCTGGAAGCAGTGCCGGCAGGGCATCAGATTAGGACTTAGAGTGTGGAGCTGCTGTCTCAGGCTAGCCGAGGGCTGTGGTTAAAGGGACCTGACCCCCACCCTGGACAGACAGTTCTCAGGGGTTCCCCACTTGCTTGTCTAACTCGATGAGGGACAGCAAAGCAGTCCTGGCTTGGAGTGCCCTGAATGCCCACACTCGGCACATCACAGCACTCGGCCATCAGCCCGGCTGCACTTGCCGCAGGCTGCCATCCGGGGGGGGGAGGGTTAATCGGGGAGCTGCAGCAGAGCTTCCACCCCGAGGAGCCCGCAGAGCCACCCGAGTCCTCCCCATCGAGGGCTCGTACCCCATTCCTCCCTCACCTCCTTCCACTTACTCCTCCCTAGCCCCCCTTCCTGATGTACAAAATAAAGAACACGTGTGTTCAAAAATAGAAACTCTCTTTAATGAACAAAACTTGGGGAGACTGGGAAAAGGAGGTGGGAGAGGGGAGGGCATCTAAAATGATCAGGGGTTTGGAACAGGTTCCATATGAAGAGAAGCTAAAGCGACTTGGACTTCTCAGCTTAGAAAAGAGGAGACTGAGGGGGAATATGATAGAGATCTATAAAAGCACAAGTGGCGTGGAGAGGGTGCATAAAGAAAAGTTCTTCATTAGTTCCCATAATAGAAGGACTAGAGGACACCAAATGAAATGAATGGGTAGCAGGCTTCAAACTAATAACAAAAAGTTGTTCTTCACAAAGCAAATAGTCAACCTGTGGAACTCCTTGCCAGAGGAGGCTGTGAAGGCTAGAACTAGAACAGAGTTTAAAGAGAAGTTAGATAAAGTCATGGAGGTTGGGTCCATGGAGTGGTATTAGCCAGGGGATAGAAATGGTGTCCCTGGCCTCTGTTTTGGAAGGCTGGAGATGGATGGCACGAGACAAATGGATTGGTCATTGTCTTCGGTCCATCCCCTCCGGGGTAGCTGGTGTTGACCACTGTTGGCAGACAGGCTACTGGGCTAGATGGACCTTTGATCTGCCCCAGTACAGCCATTCTAAGCTCAGGGCTCAGGGTCGGGGGTCTCAGTGGACCACCTTGATTTTCATGCAAACCTGCTCCTGGGTGGCCAGGCTGGCAGCTATTCTGCCCTAGACGGCCACTTTCCTGTGCCTAGTGCGGAGGTCGTGGATGAGGTCCACGATGCCCGCACTAGACCAGGTGGTCACCCGCTTCTTGCGGCCCTGGGCAGGCTCCTGGGAGCCGCCAGCATGGTTCCGGGAAGAGGCAGAGGGCTGGGTGGCAGCGGGTGGCTGGTTCGTGCCGTGCCAGGTGCAGGGTCTGCTGGCTGGGTGCTGGCAGGCTTGTACCTGGCACGGGCACCGTAGCCAGACTGTGCCCCTTTAAGGGCTCCAGGGCTGGGAGAGGGGCAGAAGAGTTTCCCTGGTGGTGCCCAGACTGGCCACCAGGGCAAGCTGGGGAGGGCTAGCCTCCCACTAGTTCGAATTAAGTGGCTACACAGCCCTTAATTTGAACTACTTAATTCGAACTAGGTGTTAAAATGAGGTTTACCTAGTTTGAATTAAGCGCTCCACTAGTTCAAATTAAGTTCAAACTAGCGGTTTGTATGTGTAATGCCTATCAAAGTTAATTCGAACTAACGTCTGTTAGTTCGAATTAACTTTGTAGTGTAGACATACCCTAGCTGTTGCCACCTGCGTAAATATCGAGTGCTAAAGCCATACTGAAATTTAAGTTTGGGATGGGAAGGAATAGAAAGGGGAGGATTGAGATGATAAGAATGACTTGATTTTGACCTCTAAATTCACAGGGGTTCAACCAGGCAGGCACAACCCTGAATGTGAGGTCATGGATACCCACCCTTTATAGCTAGGTGCAATAGGAACACTAGTTGTTGTTACCATCATTCAGGAAGGCCTACTGAAACCCACACTCCATCTGGGTGTACTCTACTGTCCCATCTGATGGCATTGAGACACGAGAGAGAGAGAGAGAGAGAGAGACACAGAGAGAGAGAGAGAGAGAGAGAGAGAGAGAGAGAAAAAATAATGAGTCTGCTCTACAGCCTTAGCTAATAGGCAATGGGCTTTTAGCCCATGTAGTAGAGGCTCACGCATTAAGCTTCAGAGGTTCCCAGGTTCAATTCTGCCTGCAGATGACAGGAGCCTGTCAGTGTTACACTACCATAAAGCAAATAACAATGTAGGAAATATGTAATGAAGCCTGATGTTGAACTGGTTGATGGTTGTTCTCCTGCACTGCATGTGATGAGAAGGAGGGTGGCTGTTGGAAGGAATGCTCTAAGGAAGAAGACATTGCTGATTGAGGAACATAAGGTAACAATTATTCAGCTTTTCGTCCCTTTTCCTCTTACTCAACCAACCAGCCAACTTTCAAGGGCTCAAAGATTGAACCTACAAAAGGGCTAGATTCCACTTAAGAAATCTGAGCTGATACAATTGGCATTTAAAGATTCCACTGAAGACCTCTATAATCCATAGCAATAACAAGCACAAAGAAATTCTTGTTCCTACCTGTCCTTTTTTAAAACTGCTGTTCTAGCTCTGTGGCCATGAGAGCATCACAGCTTTGCACTGCTGCACACCATGGCCACTGAGCATTTCGAGTCAACCGTTAACTCACATTCTGCTGCCCAAGACTACCTCTTGTATCAAAGGAGACTCTCCACTATCACTAAACCTATAAGGCCTGTAGCACAGAGTTAAGCACTGCTAATGCCATCCAATATACAGCAATGGCATGTCTGCACACTAGGCTGCTCATTCCATCCCAGCAAGGTGGAGGTTTTATCACTTATTATAGTTGAAATAAGTTGCTTTATCATTAACAGATTCAAACAATGAAATATCAGAATAAATGAGTCCTGCAGCCTTCTTCAGCTCTACACTGGGGTTTGTATATGTCCAGCCCCATGCTGTGTGTGGTCCTATGTGACTACAAAACTTCCATTCTTCCACAAGCTACTAAGAAAGAGTATGCCCATGAGAAGCCAACTTTTCACATATAGATGCCTAAATAGGATACCCACATCCCATATTTGGATGCTCAAATCAGCACTCAGATGCATAAAACAGGTACTTAAGGTGACTAAGTAGCAATCGGAGCATCCAAATCCCTCATTTGGCAATCCAATTTATTGCCTGTGTTCCAAAACTTGAGCATCAGTGTGTCTACAGCATGCCATCCAGAAAAATGAAACAAAGCATTCATCTCATATGACCAAGCTTCGTTAACCACAAATAACGTGTGTGTGTGAGAGAGAGAGAGAGAGAGCGGGACCACAAACAGGGTGCTTAACAGAACATGGTTACATTGTTTACAGACTTTCCAGACACAGACAGTAAAGCTGCTGAAAGGATGAACAATGACTATGTGGAAGAGCATCAGTTCAAAAAAAAAAGTGAGTGAATAAGTCCCATGGTACTAGTAAGCAATTTTATTAGAATTTCAAAAGTTAAGTAATCCCAAATGGTTGGAGTATTTATGAGTGGAACACAAGTGCGGTCAGGCAAAACAGTCCCTAGTGAATAAAAAATTTACAAGCATGCCGTATACTTTCCAAGAATGCAATAAAGCAGTTCGAGTACAAATATTTACAGGCAGAGCCAAGCTCTTTCAGATTTTTGAGTTATTGGCTGGTTGTGACTATGGTTTCAAGGGGCTTTTCCCTGATTAGTTGTTCAGTGCTATCCAGAGAAAAGCATCAGATGCAGCTGCCGCCCCTTCAATACTTGACTTTGTTCCTACTGGAAAGGCAGTCAAATAAGAGGCAGCAAGTTTTAAAATTAAGAGATCATGTGGCATAGATTCCCTATCAGGTTTAAAAAGGCATAGACGGAAGGAAAGAGAGTTAATGAATCAGGCTGGACATATGACAAGTATTTGCATGAGCACATTTCTAATCATCAGGTATTAAGAAGGGAGAGGAAAATGCTACGCTTATTCCAACTGGAAGTACCAATAAATGCAGCTTACACTGTTTTAGCCAGGTTGGTCCCAATATATTGGACAGTAAAGGTAGCAAAGAAAATATCTTCTGTTGGACAAACTTCTGCCAGTGAACTAACAACCATTCAAGATTACACAGACTTCTTATTGGGGCTTCAAGGCACATTTTTTCCTGAAACCTTATTCCCAATAAAACCCCAGAAGCCAATTACAGAAACATTCAATTACCTCTTGGAATGAAATATTTTAACTCTAAATTATTTTTTGCTTTGTTATAATTAATTTTCTTTTTGGGGAGGGGTTTAAACTAGGTCTAGCTAAATTTTAAATTAAACAGTTTCAGAAAGAAAAATGTGAACATTTCATTAAGATAGTTTTAAAAATGGATTTTCAAATTCTATTTTTTTCAGCCAAATCTATTTGTCAGATTTGACCTGATTTTTTTTTCAAATAAACTATTTGCCAAAAACCTTTCACCTACCTCTACTAAACATATACATTTTAAGTCCTGACTGGCTCCACAGAAGAATAATTTGAGGTATCAGAATGATGCAAAGTGACCTTAAAGATGCCATCAAGGGGCAACTGAAGAGTGCCATCATAGGGAAAAAAACCTTTGATGACATGGAGGGTGAAAAGCAACCTATTACCTTTTTGGGGTGGGAGAGGGCATGCTGGGGTGCCTGAGGACTGGGAAGAGGCAAGACAGAGATTGAGTATAAATAAACAGACTGCACGTCAGCTGCTGGAGTGGTTCCTAAGGAACTGTTCAACTGGCAGAAGTTAGAGCAGCCATAGGGCTGACTCTGACTTGCCATAGAGGCCAGTTTGAGCATTAGCTGGTCCAGAAATGGAGAAGATGGCAAAAGTAGCCATGAAACGTCTGTTTTCCTTTCATTCACTTGCACCAAGCATCAACTGAGTGGAATTGGAGAAACAGGACTGAGCATAAATATGGGCAGACACCAAAGAAATAAAAAATGGCAACATTTAGCATCTCATTAACTCTGGTCCAAACCAAGTTTATCCAGTCATCAACATCCCTTTAGCAGAATGACTGTAGACAATCCACATAAGTTCTGTGAGGACAAAATATAATTGCAACCAAATAATATTTCTAAAAAAAGATTTCCTGTTCTGTAACATTGTGGAATGGAAAGCTACCAGCAGCTGAGGTTTGGCTCTAAGCTTTGCCATTTCTCTGAGCTCCTCTTTGCCTGCTGTGAAAAATAATGATCTGTTGATCTCAGATTGTCACTTGCACTGTGTGCCCACTAAGCCAGCATCTGTCTCCTTCTCAGATAGCTCTTTGTAATATTTACTTTCCATCAGAAAATAAAAGAATTCTCTTGTGGTACATTCTAAATGGCATGAGTGAAGTAGTACTGACAATAATAATGAACCAATTTCAACAGACTTGCCCATAACCGTCATCATGATGTTTCTGCATGTCTACAAAAAAGGCAAATATTTGTACTGCATTTCAAGTATCAGCAGCTTTTGCAAGTTATTTTATGACATTTCCCCTACCATAATAAGTAGAAATTATCCACGCTCAATTATGAAATACAGAGCAAAGTTCAGCCAGATATAATTACAGCACTAGTGCATTTTGTGAATAAATATGTATCTTAAATCAGTTTTGTAAATTTTTGTATGACAAGGTAAAGCATTACAGATAAAGTTCTCATATTTTTAACATGTAATTCACCTTCATTATGAGCTTTCCCAAAAAACACTCTACACTTTACCTCTAAGATATGTCAATCCAGAATATCCATTAATGTTGCTGAGGTTGTCATTAAGGTAACGTGTTATTATGGGAGGGAGATTAGTATGTTCTGTGGAGTGTTTTACCATCAGTTTGAGGCCGATTGAAGTCTTTGTCATGATGCCAAGTCTGTCACCATCTCTGGAAAATGTGCTTTGTGAGCGTTTAGGGAATATTTAAGAAGTGTCCAATAATCTGATATTTTCTTGGTTTTTGGAGTGGTACTGAGAGCAAACTAAAAGGGAACATCACACTTCACAAACTTTAATCCTTTTTAAAATCAGGTTTGTTTGCTGCATGTGCCATCTTTCCACCAGAATGGTAGAAACTTATATAATTCACGGGGTAAGCTGACGGATACTTTCTATGTGGCTGTCTGACCTGGATTTTTGAAAAAGCTACTAGAGTCAATAGGGCTGAGCTGGGTCCATAGCCACCAAGATGCAGTCACCTGCCAAGATGCCTGCCTCTGTATGTTCTGACTGAGACAGATTCCCCATGTTGGGAACTGCCATATTTCCACTGGCCATATCTCTAGCAGCAGTAACTCATTGTCTTCAAGCCCATTCAGTTGTTTGCCACACTGATCAATTGGTTAGGCTGAATGACAAGTCCAGCAATAGATTTTGCTCTGTCATCACTGAAAATGGAACTGATTTCATGTAGGCCACTGACCAGCCTTGAAATGGCAATAGCTTTGTGCAGATAAAACCAGAACCTCGACTTTGAATATTGACTTCAGACCAGACTCAAACCTGGAAATAGGCCTGATCATCCAAAGCCTCAAAACATAGTTACTAAACTAGCAGAAATTTCAAGAGTTCAGTTGATCTTGTGAAATCTCCACCATATGGGACCAACACCTCACAAATGCAGTTCATGACAGCAACATTTTGATGCCATCCACTTTGAATCAACCCTTTACTTCACCTTCAACTGAGGTAAAAAGTTTGTTTTAATCCTAATCTAGATTCATACCTTTACCTCCTGGTCCTAAATGTAGATACTGATGGACACAGCCTGAACTGATCTTAGCTAGTGAACCACACCTGCAAGGTTCCTAAAAATTAAGCTGTAACGTAGAAATCTCCTCTTTATTTGGCTTACACTAATTGAATTGGTAGCTGAAGAGTTATACTCATGCAAATAAATATTCTCTCTGAAATTTATTCTGGTGTGTGGTGAAAGAAAAATTTAACTGTAAAAAAATTGTACAAGGGTCAAATACATAAAGAAGAGACCAGCTGTTCTTTAGGATAATACACAAATTGTCTCTCTAATAAAAATGACATTCTTGCCTTATGTTGTTTTGTCACATGAATCTTTTGACTTCACTCACTTCTCTCCTGGGCATGTGTATCAATGACCCTGTGGGACCAGTTCCACCTCCCCAACCAGTGCACTCCAAAGATTCCAAGGGCAAGTTCATCTTTGACAACTACTGTAACTTCATATACATTAACAGGAGTCGCAAATACTCAGCACCATTAAGAGGAAGAAGGAGGGGAAAAAAAATCAGGCTAGTTATTTAGGAACCTAAATTTGGATTTCAATCTTCAATTATAGACACTATGTTTGGGTGTTATAGCTTCAGTGTTTTTGTACCCAATACAAACCAAGTTACCAATAGCTGTAGTTTTCAAAGAGGAAAGCAATAAGTGAAAAAGGAAACATTGTCACATGTTGGGGCAGAGTGCTCCCAGGTTCCATACTAGGAAAGACTGCATTTCTATGGTGTGTAACACAACTAACACTTAGCTCTCCATTGTAACAGGAGGCTTTATATACGCAGGACAAACTTATTATAGTTCTAACCCGAATAGCAGTATATTTGGAGTTCACCCCGGGCATGTTTAAAGTAATAGCCATGTTACCCCAATGAGAAAGGGAAGTATAATTTCAGTTTGTTTAGAACAGGAAATACAATGACAATACTTTGCACTTGCATGTAGCAATGTGAAGATTTCAAAGCATCTGACAAACATTAATAACTGTCCCAAAGAGGTAAGTATCCCCATTCTTATTCCTGTTGTACACATAGGCTACATCTACACTGGCCCCTTTTCCGAAAGGGGCATGTTAATTTCACAGGTCGTAATAGGGAAATCCGCGGGGGATTTAAATATCCCCCGCGGTATTTAAATAAAAATGTCCGCCGGTTTTTTCCAGCTTTTAGAAAAGCCGGAAAAGAGTGTCTACACTGGCCCCGATCCTCCAGAAAAAAAGCCCTTTTCCGGAGGATCTTATTCCTACTTTGAATAAGATCCTCCGGAAAAGGGCTTTTTTTCCGGAGGATCGGGGCCAGTGTAGACGCTCTTTTCCAGCTTTTCTAAAAGCCAGAAAAAAGCGGCGGACATTCTTATTTAAATGCCGCGGGGGATATTTAAATCCCCCGCGGATTTCCCTATTATGACCTGTGAAATTAACATGCCCCTTTCGGAAAAGGGACCAGTGTAGACGTAGCCACAGGGAAAATGAGGCAGAAAAAGATTAGAGCTGACATTATCAGATGTTGATGCATATAGCTAGGCTCCAGATTTCAGAGGAGTGGCTCCTTCCTTGCTCTCAGTGACTTCAATGGAACTTGAGAGGTGCTTCAGCACCTCTGAAAACATTCTATTCAGGTACCTAAGTGTGGAACAGCATTTCTAACATTAGCAAGCAAATTCTGGCCCCAGTAACAGACTCGTGGTTGCACAGTCAGTCAGGGTCAAAGTCAAAACCAAAACTTTGATCTCCCATTTTCCAATCCTGTGCTTTAGTCGCATTTACTTGTGACCACGTAAGCAAACAACAGATCAGAACCATCTCCAAAATCCCCTATAACAAAACCATTAGACGCTGCAGGGTTATAGGTACTGGTTGTATATACTGCTTATCAGCCAGGAGCAGACTGAGCAACAGTTGATAAGAAGGGTCTGAAGTGAAGCGTGGAGAGGAGTCTATATACCGTGAGTAAGAAATGAGAGCTTGATTGCTTTTCCTGGATAATAACATCAAAATGTCGCAAAGACCTCTTCATTTAATTTAGTGCCAGACCAATCACAGCACTTTGGCCACTGGCCCTGTTGCCAGTAGCAGCTGCTCCTGATTTTGCTTTGTAGCTGGAAACCCAACTGACTAAGGGTTACTGCTATAGATAGCAACACTTGCTCGCTTGCAGAACAGTTAGAATGTGATGTGACATGAAGCCTGGATCATACCTACCTGGGGTAATTAAAGATCCCATATAGCTCACCGTAAGGTTAAGATTGTTAATGCCAAGTGTCTAAACCAAATCCCGTCCTGGGAAATTGATTCTCCCTCAAAGACACTGCGCTGCCATTTCAATTGAATACTTTTTGCATGGTGTTGCTGAACCCTGTTAATAAGTTGCCATGTTGCCAGTCTGAGATACTCACACTTCATCGGTGGGTGCAATGATACTTGTATAGAGAACTTACCTCCCATCGCAGCTACTCCAAAGGAAGGGGAAAAGGTATTCTCTGGACTTGCTAATAGGAGCAGTACCTCTGAGTCACAGACCCACCATCTGTAGAGCACTGTGGGGAAAGATAATATACATGTAAAGCACAGTTCACTTAAATGATATTTGGAGAAGGAGAGCATCCACATGGCTATTGTGCTAGATCAGAATTTGGGATGACCTGTGTAACCAGGTGATGCTGATACTAAACAGGAAAAAACCAGAGACTCATCAGCTGACTCCCAACTGTTTTTTAAAAAAGGTATCTGGGGTCCAGAGAGAAAAATGCCTGAGATATTTGGAAATTGACAGAGAGAGCTGCCAGAGTACAGAAGACAGGAGGACTCTCTGGGGAAAGCTGCAGAAAAGTGACATTTCTCCACAGGCCCTCCCTGGAAAGAAGGAGGAAAGGTCAGTAAGTCAATGGACAGGTTAGCCTACTGAATTTTCTGAAGCGAGACACCCAAAGTGGGATGAAGGTGGGGACTGAGGAATAGTGAGAGATGCCAAAACATGGTCAGAAATGCTGGGACTGTACTTGGTATGTTGCATATACTGCTTGGACTATGCCGGATTATGGTTGTGGGATTTTGGTTATAACCCCACAAGGGTTAAGTACATGCGGAAAGACTTTAAAGATTATTCCTGGGACTGAAGGGGAAAATGAGGCTCCTGCATCAGTCATATACCCCAGGCAGGACCTCTCTATCACATTTGGTTAAGTAACGGTCTCTTTGCACCCAAGTTGCCTGCTTGTGAAATGGAGTAATACCACTTCCTTCCCTCACAGGGGTATTGCAAGGACAAACACTTTAGATTGTGAGGAGCTGAGATACTTTATCACTGAGGAGCTGTACAATTACCTTAGATAAACTGTGAGAAAGCCAAAGAAGTGGGCAAAAGTTTGCATCAGCAAACTTTGCTAGTATGCGTCATGATACCGCAAAACCAGTGTGCAAACGAATCTTAACTTTCCCAAGACATTTCAATTCCTAATCCTGTTATTGGACTCCACTCTGACTGATTTACTATATTTTCCCTTCAAACACACTGCTATGATATTCAAGATCCTGACACCAGAAGGGGAGAACAGGAAGGTCTGAACCCCTCAAAACAAACAATTGAATCAACTGATTGTAGACACTGTGAGGCTTGGTCTACACTGCAGGGTTTTTGCAGAAGAAGCCTTTTGCTCAAAAGTTTTTGCGCAAAAATGTCTTCTGCAAAAACACGTCCAGATCTCAAAGCTCATCACAAAAGCGATGTGCTCTTGCGCAAAAGAGCGTCCACACTACATGGATGCTCTTGCACAAGAAAGCTCTGATAGCTGTTCACAGAATGGCCATCAGAGCATCTGTGCTTTTCCCGATAGGGGTTTCTTGTGCAAGAAACCCCTGCAAGAGCATCCACACTTGTCTTTTTGCACAAGAACTCTTGTGCAAAAAGGGGTTATTCCTCGTGGGGAGAGGAATAACTACCGGCAAAAGCCTTCTCTTCTGCTGATTTACTTGTGCAAGAACACATCTGAGGTGTAGACGCACCGCGAGTTTTTGCACAAAAACGTCAATTTTTGCACAAAAACCTTGTAGTGCAGACGTAGCCTTATTGTGTATCCAAAGTCAAGTGAGGCTTCTATGAAAGCCTGTAATATCCTGAATTTGATGGTCATGAAGAGATATATATACAACTTATAGTTATGAATTCAGGCATGTATATGTGTAGAAAATTGTAGTGATACTCAGGGCTACTGAAGGCAGGAGCAAAGAGGGCAATTGCTCCAGGGCCAGGTGATTTTAAAGGGCCTTTGGTTCCTGGATGCCAATGCCACTACTGTGGCAGTAACCAGAGTTGCAGGCCTTTTAAATTGTCACCAGAGCCCTAGAGATGTGCACCTAGTGGTCCTGAGTAGCTGACTAGGCGAGGCTCCCAATCCTGCTCCTTCCTAGGGACTGATGAATGGCAAAGTTAGTGATGATCTAGATCAGGAGTCTGCAACTTAAGGCTCTGGAGCTAAATATGGCTCTTTTGTCACTCCCCAAATTCACACAACTTTTTAAATTAAAATGAAAAATTAATTCCAATTAAAAAAAATTACATCAAGATGATTTTTTGTCTATTTCACCTTTAACTTTCATTTTAACAACCACCCATCCTCTCCACTCACTGGGGGTCAAGTACATTCTCTTTTTATTTGCTTGTTCAAGAAATCTTTCCATCACCATACGTGATGGTGAACTCTGTAACCTCCTAACAGTAAAAATGGCCAAGAGAAAGAGAGATGACAAGTACCAAAATTTTCAGGAGTGGATGGACTTGTATGCATTGGTGGATAGGTCTGTATCTCCACACTGTCTCATTTGTAGCGGGACTTTTCTCAAACAAACAAAAAATATAATTTCATGACAAAATATGCAGCCTTTGCTACAAAATACCCCAAGGGTGACACATGAAAAAAAGCCTGCGAAGAGCTGCAGTGAAAAATGATCATTGGACAAAATAGCCCGCTGGCATGGTCAAAAAAAATGGGAGCTTAAGCCCCGCAAGTTTTGCAGGCTCTTGCCTCATTATTCAAGAGGGAAAGCCTTTCACTGACGGGGATTACATGAAGAGATGCATGCTAAAAATTCGTCATGAACTATTTTACAAGTTTCACAACAAGGACAACATTTTTCAGAAAATTCAAGACATGCCATTATAGACCAAAACCGTTCATGACAGAGCTGTGAAAATAGCTCAACAAATCAACAGGGAACAAATGCAAAATTTGAGTCTAGCTACTTATTTTTCATTTGCTTTGGACAAGACAACCAACATATGTGGAGTTGATCAATTGTGTACTCTGGGATGATCTATTTGTGGAAATGCTATGCATGAAGAAATGATTGAGATATTACCAATGAAAAAATCAAACCAGTGGTGAAGACATCCTTGGAACTGTGATGAACTTTGTAAATGAGAAAGAAATACAGTTGGATAATCTTGTGTCTAATGTGTATGGATGGTGCACCTAGCATGGTCAGCAAATACAGAGGATTCCTTACTCTTGTCAGAACATCTGAATCACCCACTTTTGAAATTTCATTGCATTGTACATCAGGTTGCACATTGTATGCAGTCTTGTGGAACTGATCTCGGAAATGTAACGGGACTGGCTGTTCACATTCTCAATTGGATTCTTTCCTGAACCCCTAATCAATGGCAATTTCAGTCACTGCTTGAGGAAGTAGATTCTGAACACCCTGATCTACTAATATACAATGTTCGCTGGTTATCTCATGGCAAAGTTTTGTCTCATTTTGCTGCCTGCATTAACGATATTAAGTCATTTTTGGATATGAAGGGTGTCAAACACTCCGAGCTTTCAGACTGTGACTGGTTGCTCAAGTTATCTCATTGTTTCTGAACTCCTGATGGCATTCAAGTCTTCGCAAACACAGTGCTCTGTTCAAGTTTATGATTCGTCTACATCAAGCGTCCGTTGAAGAACTGAATTTGCCAATCACTCCAGGCATCTCAGTCAGTGATTTGGAAATTGAAATCGCAGATTTCATGTAGTCAGATATCTGGATGAAAAAATTCATCAAGCTGAATTCTGATTTAGAATGCCTTGCTTGACAATGTGCAGAATTGGTAAAACTGCACAAATAGACTGACATGAAGAAATTGGAGCACGATAATAATCTGATTCTGCAAACTTGGAAAGAACTGCCGGTCATGTACAATGTCATGTAGGATGTCAGCTTGGCCTTGCTTTAATTGTTTGACTCTACCTATACATGTGAGCAGGCTCTCTCTCATCTCCAGACAGCTGCAGCGGCACAGGAGCCAGCAAACAGAGCTGTAAACAGGGGAGTTTGAATGGGAGTTTGTAAAGGGAGTTTGGATATTGGAACTTGTTTGGGGTTTGCTTTTGCTGTGGGGGGGTGTTTTGGTTTGTTTTGGTGTTCACCGGACTAATAGGATTTTGGTGAGAAAGTAGATAAAACACAGAGGCAGTAGTGGCCATGGCCCACGTAGTAGAGAACACAAGGAGGATGATTGGATGTGGTAGCTGTGGTATGTACATGATTCTGTAGGGGTTACCTGAAAGGAGTTTTGTTTGCATGAAGTGCTGCCTGATAGACCTTATGGAAGAAAAGATCCGAGGACTGGAGGTGCAGGTGGAAACTCTGGTCGAGTTTAGAAGGGGGTTTGAGCAGATGATGGAGCAAAGGCATGACGTGGCTGAAGGGGAAAGTTTAGATATGCAGATGGAAGCAGGATCAAGGGCCTCAGAGGGGGGACTGCTGGGTGAAGAAAATGGACAGTGAAAGCATGTGACTAGAGAACCAGGCAGAGGAAAAGGTAGGTCAGTGAATGAAAAATAGAGCTCAAGAACAGGTATGGGGAGTTGGAGAATGAAGAAGGGGTACAGCAGGTAGATAATGAAGATAGAAGGGTAAGGAAGAAGAGAAGAGTGTCTAGTCCCATAGATAAAGGGGAAGACTTAATGGAGACAACACCAATAATGAGCATCAGCAGGATACAGGATGGGTTAAAGAGGATTACAAGGGAAAACAGGAATGGCAAGGACTTGCAGCCAGAGAAAGCAAGAGATAGACCAGCGAATCGCACTGTCATTAGGAAAAGGCAGGTCTACATGATTGGGGACTCCTTATTGAGAAAAATAGATAGGCCTGTAACCAGAGCTAATCCAGAGAATAGAAGGGTGTGCTGTCTGCCAGGTGCTAAGATACGGGATGTGGAACTGAGGTTGAAGAGGATTATTAAGGGAGCAGGAAGGAGTCCATTGATCATCCTTCATGTAGGAACAAATGATACGGCTAGATTCTCGCTGGAACAAATTAAGGGAGACTATGCTAGGCTGGGGAGAACGCTCAAGGAAATTGAGGCTCAAGTGATCTTTAGTGGGATTCTGCCTGTTCCTATAGAAGGGCAACTAAGATGTGACAGGATTATGATGATCAATAGATGGCTTAGGCAGTGGTGCTATAAGGAGGGCTTTGGGATATATGGTCACTGGAAGGCATTTATGGACAAAGGACTGGTCTCTCGGGATGGACTTCACCTAAGTAGGGAGGGAAACAGACTTCAAGATGGAGGCTGGCTCAACTGATTAAGAGGGCTTTTTACTAGGAATTTGGGGGAGACGGTTGGATGAAATGGTTGTAGGGGACAACCTTGGCTCGAGTGATCATGAGCTAATTAAGTTCAAATTAAATGGAAGGATGAACAAAAATAAATCTGAAACTAGGTTTTTTTATTTCAAAAGGGCTAACTTTAATAAATTAAGAAAATTAGTTAGGGAAGTTGATTGGACTAAAGAAATTATGGATCTTGAGGTGGAGGAGGCCTGGGAATATTTTAAGTTAATGTTGCAGAAGCTGTCAGAAGCCTATATCCAAAGAAAAGGGAACAAATTTATAGGCAGGTGTGTTAGACCAAGCTGGATGAGCAAGCATCTAAGAGAGGTGATTAAGAAAGAGCAGAAAGCATATAAGGAGTGGAAGATGGGAGAGATCAGTAAAGAAAGCTACCTTATTGAGGTTAGAGCATGTAGGGACAAAGTGAGAGAGGCTAAAAGTTAGGTAGAGTTGGACCTTGCAAAGGGAATTAAAACCAATAATAAAAGGTTTTATAGCCATATACAGGCAGTCCCCGAGTTACGCGGATCTGACTTATGTCGGATCCGCAGTTACGAACGGGGCTTTTCTCGCCCCGGAGGACGGGAGCGGCGGGATGCCCAGATGCACAGCGGTCCACCGCCCCCATCCTCCGGGGCGAGAAAAGCTGCTCCCCGTCTCCCTGGTCTTCAGGGAGACGGGGAGCAAAGCCTTTGAGCACGCCCGCAGGGGGACAGCCCAAGCGCGCCTGGGCTGTCCCGCTGCGGGCGTGCTCCAAGGCTTTGCTCCCCGTCTCCCTGCAGACCAGGGAGATGGGGAGCAAAGCCTTGGAGCACGCCAGCAGTGGGACAGCCGCGGCGCGCCTGAACTGTCCCACTGCCCGCGTGCTCTGCGGCATTGCTCAGGAGACCAGGGAGACAGAGCAAAGCCATGGAGGACTTGAGCGGTCCCGCCACCCCCATCTCCCTGGTCTGCTGGGGCGGGGGGAGCAGCTAGTGCCCCCCCCCCCCCGCAGACCAGGCTTTTCTTGCCTACCCCTGGGGTAGAGCAGCTGGGGGCTGCCGGGTTGGTCCCGCAGCGCCGCTCCGGACCAACCCGGCAGCACCCTAGCTGCTCTGCCCCAGGCATCCTGATTCAGCCACTGCTGGTCAGTTTCAGCAGCTGCTGAATCAGGACGCCTGGGGCAGAGCAGCTAGGGTGCTGCTGGGTTGCTCCAGTAGCGCCGAGAAGCCGCGCTACTGGAGCAATCCAGCAGCACCCCAGCTGCTCTGCCCCAGGCGTCCCCAAGTCAGCCGCTGCTGAAACTGACCAGCGGCGGACTACAGGAAGCCCGAGGCAGAGTTGCTCTGCCCCAGGCTTCCTGGAATCAGCCGCTGATCAGTTTCAGCAGCAGCTGACTTGGGGACGCCTGGGTTTCTTAAGTTGAATCTGTATGTAAGTCAGAACTGGCGTCCAGATTCAGCCGTGGTTGAAACTGATCAGTTTCAGCAGCGGCTGATGCCAGTTCCGACTTACATACAGATTCAACTTAAGAACAAACCTACAGCTCCTATCTTGTACATAACCCGGGGACTGCCTGGAAATAGGAAAAAACAAAAAAAGAAGAAGTGGGACCACTAATTACTTAGGATGGAGTGGAGGTTAAGGATAATCTAGGAATGGCCCAATATCTAAACAAATACTTTGCTTCAGTCTTTAATGAGGCTAATGAAAGCTTAGGGATAATGGTAACATAACAAATGTGACTAAAGATATGGAGGTAGATATTACCATATCCGAGATAAAAGCCAAACTTGAACAGCTTAATGGGAGTAAATCGGGGGGCCCAGATAATCTTCATCCAAGAATATTAAAGGAACTGCCACATGAAATTGAAAGTCCATTAGCAAAATTTTTTAATAAATCTCTAAGCTCAGGTTACCATTTGACTGGAGAATTGCTAATATAGTTCCGATTTTTAAGAAAGGGAAAAAAAGCAACCCGGGTAACTATATTACAGATGTTAGTTTGACATCTGTAGTATGCAAGATCTTGGAAAAAAAATTTGAAGGAGGAAGTAGTTAGAGACATTGAGGCTAATGGCAATTGGGACAAATTACAACATGGTTTTACAAAAGGTAGATCATGCCAAACCAACCTGATCTCCTTTTTTGAGAAAGTAACAGATTTTTTAGATAAAGGAAATGCAGTGAATCTAATCTACCTCGACTTTAGTAAGGCATTTGATACAGTACCACATGGGGAATTATTGGTTAAATTGGAAAAGATAGGGATTAATATGAAAGTTGAGAGGTGGATAAGCAACTGGTTAAAGGGGAGACTACAGCGGGTCATATTGAAAGGTGAACTGTCAGGTTGGAGGAAGGTTACTAGCGGAGTTCCTCAGGGATCAGTTTTGGGGCCAATTTTATTTAATCTTTTATCGCTGACGTTGGCACCAAAAGTGGAAGTGTCCTGATAAAATTTGCGGATACAAAAGTTGCGGAGGTATTGACAATTCAGAAAAGGATCGGGATATCATACAGGAAGATCTGGATGACCTTGTAAATTGGAGTGATAGCAATAGGGTGAAATTTAATAGTGAGAAGTGTAAGGTTATGCATTTAGGGATTAATAACAAGAATTTTAGTTATAAGCTGGAGACACATCAGTTGGAAGTAACGGAGGAGGAGAAGGACCTCGGAGTCCTGGTTGATTATAGGATGACTATGAGCCGCCATTGTGACATGGCCGTGAAAAAGGCTAATACGGTCTTGGGATGTATTAGGCGAAGTATTTCCAGTAGGGATAAGGAGGTGTTAGTGCCGTTATACAAGGCATTGGTGAGACTCCATTTGGAATACTGTGTGCAGTTCTTGTCTCCCATGTTTAAGAAGGATGAATTCAAACTGGAACAGGTACAAAGAAGGGCCACTAGGATGATCCAAGGAATGGAAAACCTGTCTTATGAAAGGAGACTCAAGGAGCTTGGCTTGTTTACCTTAACCAAAAGAAGGCTGAGGGGGGACATGATTGCACTCTTTAAATATATTAGAGGGATAAATACCAGGGAGGGAGAAGAATTATTTAAGCTTAATACCAATGTGGACATAAGAACAAATGGATATAAGCTGGCTAGTAGGAAGTTTAGACTTGAGATTAGAAGAAGGTTTCTAACCATTAGAGGAGTGAGGTTCTGGAACAGCCTTTCAAGGGAAGTAGTGTGGGCAAAAGATCTAGCTGGCTTCAAGATTAAACTAGATGGGTTTATGAAGGGGATGGTTTGATGAGATAACATGATCTCGGTAACTAATTGACCATTCATTATCAGTGGTAAATAGGTCAATGGAGGGATGATAGGAGTTACTATAGAGAACTTTCTGGGTGTCTGGCTGGTGAGTCTTGCCCACATGCTCAGGGTTTAGCTGATCACCATATTTGGGGTTGGGAAGGAATTTTCCTCCAGGGTAGATTGGCAGAGGCCCTAGAGGTTTTTCGCCTTCCTCTGTAACATGGGGCACGGATCACTTGCTGGAGGATTCTCTGCATCTTGGGGTCCTTAAACCATTTGAGGAATTCAATATCTGAGATGTAGGTGAGAGGATTATTCCAGGAATGGGTGGGTGAGATTCTGTGGCCTGCATTGTGCAGGGGTCAGACTAGATGATCATAATGGTCCCTTCTGACCTTAAAGTCTATTTGAATCACATCAAAGGTCATATGCACTCAAGATTGACAGAAGGCAACCTGAATGCATGCATGAAGGTCAATTTGACCAGTTATGGTATAAACTTAAAATAAATGTGTGAAAAAATGCAGCAGCAGAAGTCCTATTAAATAAAGTCCTTGATTACAATGTTTCATTTATGCTATTATTAATCATTATGCCAATTATTAATAATATTAAGCTGTATATTTTCAGTCATGCATATGGGCATTCTTATACTGGCTCTTTGTTGACCACTTGTTCTGAATTTTGATATACTGTAGTTCGGTTCTTTGGTTTGAAAAGGATACCAACCCTTCATCTAGATGGTGTTTGAGTCTACCATGAGTGCAGGGGAATGGACTTGATGATATCTTGAGGACCCTTTGGGCATTAGGAAACTATTTTGAAATAACTAAAATTAATTTAATACCTCCCAAAATAACAAAATCGAAATAGCATGTCCACACTACAGGGAAGCCTCAAAATTAGTCTGAGGCAGACCCTGTTAATGTGGATGAGCTACCTTAACTCAGAGCCCCAGGAAGCACTGGGGAGTAATTAATCTGAATTACTCTGGGGAGTAATTTTGAAATAGCGGCACTGGAACATCCACACTACCGCTACTTCAAAATAATTATTTTGAAATTAGTGCTATTCCTCGAGGAAAGCAGGAGTACAGATTTCAAAATTAGTGGATTATTATTTCAAAATAAAAGACTGAGTAGTGTGGACCCTCCACTTATTAATTCAACCCGAGGGGAGTTATTTCAAAATAAAGCCCTGGTGTAGACCAGGGCTTCCAGTTCCAGTATTCTATGAAGTCTGTTCTCAGCCGTGACTATACTGTAAATACATCATCACCTCACAGTAGAGGCAATTGGGTTGCAAGATCACCCCCCAGGCCAGCAGTCCACACAAAACCAGCTCCATGTGCCAACCAGCTAAGAAGATATAATGACGGAAGTTAATGAGAAAAAATTGCAACCACTTGAAGCTAAGAAGAAAACCCCACTCTGGCAGAGATGGAAAATGGTCTCTGTCACAGAAAGGGCAGTGATTGCACATTGAGAAAGGCGACTGATTACCTGAATTACACTTTGTTTTCCCTCTCCAACGTATCCCCCTTTGCTTATTGGATGCAGCCCATTAGGTACTCAATGTTTAGTGACTGTTGCTATTAATTGGTCGGTACTAATGATCTCTCCAAGGAGATATTTAAATTTTGCACTCAACTCACTTGTCTTAACTGACTACTTTTTAAAACTTGAAGTCACATGCAAAGGGTTTCCAAGTGGCTAGAGTATCAGAGCCTCTCTTTGTGCCAACACTGTAGCTGTAAGCCATAGCAAAAAAACCTGAAAGGGACATTTTCTGTTACAACTACCATGCAAGCAGGAGCTGGGAACACAGAGAGACTCGTGGGAGAGTATTAGTAATAACTCTGAAAACACACCAAAAAGCCAACCGGTGTAGGATGACCTGAAGTTAAGTGTATTAGGCTAGGTAAAATACATAGCTTGAGTCAGCTTACCTTTAACCAAGCTCAGCACCGTCTTCACAAAGGGAGGCCAAGAGAAGAAAACACTTCCACCGGCTTCTCTTACTCTTCATGACTGCAAGGAGCAAGGTGACAGTGAGAGCTGCCCTCAGAGTTCAATTTTTGGATCTTAGCTAGACCCACTAAATCAAATGCCAGAAGAGTGATCTCTGGCACAGTGAGTGAAGACATGCCCTTAGCTCTGTTACCAATTGGATTAAACACCCCTTAAACTGATGGATGTAGCAACCACTCTCCATTCAAGTCAAATGCAAGAAACAATGGTGGCCTCGAAGACAGGGTGGCACACCCAAGGCCACCCAGGCACTTGAGCTACATAGTTATAGAGCTGTGGTGGGCATGAGTTGGATAAAGGGAGGGATAGACACAGAGAGAGAGAGAGACAGAGAGACAGAGAATGTGTCTGCACATACACCAGAAAGTGAAGTATAAAAAAGCCAAACATACAGGCATAACAAACTGGCTGAAAACAGGGTGATGTGAGCAGAGAATCCATCTACTGGGGTGTGCAAAGCAGATCATGCCGGTCAGAAGGAGCTGCCCCCATAGGTCACTCCCTAGCTGCTGGATCCCACGCACCCAAACCCTGTCTTCCTGTCCTGGGAAGGGATAGAGGCTCACAAAGAGGGGCTGTTTGACAGGCTGGCCCTGTACCCTAGGCCTGTAGTAGCTTCTCTATCACCATGACAGAGAGACATCTCCCCACTGCCACCTCGAGAGAGAGGGTGCACCCCCCAACATACTTCCTCCTGATACACACACCCCTTCAACTTGCCCAATCTCTCCCTTCCCAGTATACACACCCTTCCAACACCGCGCCTCCGCCCCAGCCCTTCCCCCTTCCAGCACTGTCCTCTTTTTAGGAACCTGAACTACAGTAGCCCTAGTTTGATATGCATCCTCATCAAGAAATAATGAACAATGCTAATGGTAAGCCTTTACTTTATTTTCCTGTTGTCATGAGTCTCGTATATGAAAAATAGCTTGTATCCAAGCAGGATGTTGTCACTGGGCTAGTCATGCCTTGGTCCTCTTTGCAGCCACCCTCTCAGATGTTTGGCTCTTTACCACTGCCTGTTTCAAATAGAGTTTCACTATTCTTCCCCATTGACACCAGAACCTGGATATACTGCCCTGTACATAACTACCACTGATCACTCTGCAAGTCCAACTAGGTTTCAGGCATTTGCTTTATACTCCCTTTAGCAACCACTGATCAATTATACTGACCACCATTCCTTAAAACAATCTTTTTATTTATCATTTAGAACAAAGCATTATAGAAAAGGAATTTTAAAACAACAAACAGCCTATATTCAAATTTAGTCTCATCTGTTGTTATGCTTCAAAAGCTAAATTAGATGTAATTTAAAATGGAAAGGCAATGAACAGAACTGAACCAATTTCCATTCTCCCTGTGATCTCAGATCCATTCAAGTATCTGTGTGACTATCTTGGTCTCTCAGCCAGACCCACCCTGCTTTGTTTTATTTACTCCTCAGCTCAGAGCAGAGCCATTAAGGCTACTTGTTCTGTTATTGTCTTTTTAAGAGCCTGTTGGCTAAACTGCTATTAGAAGTGGTCTCCTCCCTCTTTCCCTAAGTGGACGAGAGTGTTTAAATTGTCCAACCCATCTGGATACATCCTTGTGATGGAGTGGACTAGGCCTTAAGCCCTCTGCTGGAGGTTTGAGGCCTTGCCACACCCTGGACAGAAAGCCACAGAGAAGACCTCTGCAATCTAGAGTTGCTGCAGGACCACCCAGCCAGTCAGGGGCCAGGAAGGCCTATAAAAAGAAGCTGCAGGACCAGAGTCAGTCAGTGTTGCTGTTGCAGCCTGCAAGGTGTGCAAACTGTGAGGCTGACTGAGAAAGTTTTTTTCCATGAGAGAAAGCCCTGGAGGCACCCACTCTCTCCATATGAGGAACAGACTAAGAGGGGGATAGACTCAAAGACACTACACAAGAGGGCACAGAGATGGGGCCCCATTAAAGGTGTACCTCGGAAGGGGTTTTGAGTGATTCACACAGTGTGTGACTCACCTAGAGTGCTGAGTGGCCAGAAGGTTTTTAAAGGAGAGTGCAGGCACACACAGTCAGCCAGAGAGGGGTGCTCACAGGAGGTGAGCGCCACCCCGTTACAAACTTACACAGTCAAAAAAAAAATCTCCTCAGAAGCAAATCTCAGAGCCTGCATCAACTGACTTGGGTGTACACTACATTCCCACTCAGGCTGGAGAGTGAGTGAATAGGTACATCTCAGAGTTGGACTTTGGCCTTCACAGGAAGGTCTGCATTGCTATTGTTAGCTTCATAACGTAACTCCACAAGGCTGAATCAGTTAACCCAGGCTCAGACTTCCTACATCAGGGTTTGGTTTTGTTTGTTTTGCACTGTAGATGCACCCTCTGAAGTCCAGCATCTTTGGGGTTGATAGACAGAAATATTCAATTCATATAGATATCTGTGATTATATTACAACATATTACAACATAGATACCCTCCATTAATTTGATTTGAGGTTGGGTTTCTTGCCACTGTTGAGAAGAATACAAGGAATCAGAACAGCACAGCCAAGATTAGCCACTTTTGAAGAAGTTCAAAAGTTGCTCCTACTTTAAGGCCACACTCATCTCTACAGCATGGCCCAAGATTAATTTCTAATCACTAGGGATGTACCCTGAAATAATGAGCCTAATGTTTCCATAATACCCTGGCACCTAATGGCTACAGCCTTCATCATGCACACAATATATTTACCAATTGCTGTGACTGCATAAGCAAATCAGGTAATTGTGACCACCTGTTCATAATCAGCCATATGTAGTGTAGGAAAGAATAGATTTATCATCAGTAAATATCAACTGCACTACACAAAACACACACACACAGTTTTTCATCAATAATCTTCATTTACAATTAGGCAAAGAAAGAAAGGAGCTTCTGGTGAACTTAAAAGCATTTCATTAATTTTAGACTTAACTTATATGATGTTGTTTGTGAACGAGTTTTTTTTAAACAAAGTTTAACTTTTTGAATCTCAACATTCACTATCATTACATAATTATTGTCTGATACCCTCTGGTCTTACCCTTCCCCCATTATTTCTTGCTACTATGAATATTTTAAAATCCATAAAATAGAAAAAATGCTTTAAATAAACATTGATATCTGTCAAAATTATCTACTATATATTTGAGAGAGTTTGTGTATCTGTCTGTGTTCAACAACTCATTCTAAACAGTAAGAGCTGGGACCACCAAATTCAGTATGCAGCTTCCTCTTATCATAACTTAAAACAAGGCAAGAGTTTGGTTGTGCCAGGAAAATAGGATGTGCCTGGAATGGGATTGCTTCTCAGAAAGCCATATAAAACCAGACAGAATCATGCGACAGGTGAAAGGGGCTGGCTACTGGTGCTACCCCCTTCCCATCCAGGACTGCCCCAGCCCCAAGCCTCCCACCCCCTTTTATGCAGGGGGGCTGAAGTTCTCTCCCACCCCAATTTGTACAGGAACATTACTGGCTATTCCCTTTCATCAAGGAGTGAAGTAAAGTGCACAGTTTGCTGCATTCCTCACGCAGGCTGGGGAGCGCAGAGGGCAGACAAACCTGGGCCTGTCCTAGTCAGGGGACATGCAGCCCTCCCCAGCTATGCCTGCTTTAGCAGCAGCAGCCACGCAGAGGTGCTTTTCACCTGGTCCCATGCTGCTGTGATGGGAGAGAGTTGGGGGAGTCCTCTCTTCCCAACCAGCCTGCATTCTGAACCCCTCAGCCTCACCCCAGAACAATGATTTAAATGAAGTATGAATATATTCATTTTCTTTAAAAAAAAAAAAAAAACCACGAATTAAAGTCCCTATCAACACTAGGTAAATCTTCTAGTAACAAAATAAAAATTAAATTTTGCCAAGCTTAGCCATTTGTATGGAATCACCTAATTTGTGTACACACATTAGGTGAACAACTGCATGCATACTCGGCCTACTGAGATCACGTATACAAATCTCTGGTACTAAGAATCTCCAGTCAGCTTCACTATGCTCAGATACACAATCACAGAGCATTAAGAGAACTGTTGCAAGGGCAGTGTATTTATTAATATTATACAAATTCATTAGCACCCAGTAACCCTGATCAGGAACAGGACTTCATGGATGTAGGCTAACAAACGCACTAAAAAGTACTCCCCACACCCAAGGGCCCTGTCACTGCAAAGGCTCATGCTAAAGTTTATGCAGACACTACCGTCTCACAATAGCATCAAGTTCAGCGCGTGTTTATATCTTTGCATGATCTGGGCCTAAGTCTGTGATAACAAGAAAATAAACAGCTGGGAAGAGTAAAAAAAGCAAGTGACAAAAAGAGCCACCCTACATAGGAAACAGATTATACTGGATATATAAAAAGCCAGAGAAACTAAATAAAAATGAGGCAATTTCACATATTTTTACCACTTTATGAGCGAAGATTTATTTTGTTGTTTATGAGAACTTTTCTGGGATGCCTTGTTAATGACCAAATGTAATCTGTTGATCAAGGAAACAAGGCATTCCAGCAAGTGAAATGTACCATCAGACTGCCAGATCTGTACCCCTCATTCTGATATTTAAGGTTCTCTTACACAAACACAAAAACAACATCAAGACTTCCCTACTCTGCCACTTTGATTGCAGAAAGTGGGCGCTGGCAAGAGAATTTAAAATACTTTGCCACTAAAGGCTTCTGTTTAAAAACTCACCAAGGTCACAGATTCCCTGGCCTTGGATTAGTATCACTGCCACCACTCAAATACAAAAACCTTTTTGAGAACTCCAGAACACACATTTGGGATTTTCTTCCTTCTGTGTACTCTCAAGCTCTTTAACACTCACTCACTCTCTCTGGAGAGAGCTTGAAAAAAATCTACTTTTTTTAATAGATGGCTTTGCAGTTTTAGGCACACACAGTCACAGAACCTCCTGCCTTCTAGGGGCTAGATCATGGTCTTAAAAAGGTGATTTTGATTAATAAAAAAAAAGCAAACATACTTGATGAAATGTTACCTGGTTGCTAGGGATGACAGAGCAACTGAAAAAAAGAAAGACTAAAACAGAGAATTGCTTCCCTAGCATTCAGTTTAGAGAGTTACAGTGTAAGGGGGACGGCGATGCTCAGCACAGAGAAATCTAAGAAACCCAAACATAGAAAATAACCTGACTGTGTCTGACTATATATTCCCTGTTCTACTCACATATCTGGTGTTCCAAGATGTAGTCCATCACAAGGCATGGACACCCACATACTGTTTACATGGGCTCTCCTAGCTTCCTGCCAACTCACTTCCTGCTATCCTAGCATTCCTGGAAACTCTCTAGGACCCACTGTCTATGGTTTTAACCTTTATGGGCAATTTAACTGAATGACTAGACTGTTCCATTCATCACAAACAAACAAAAAACTGGGGTTTTTTTCTTGGCAGGATAAACAACAAGAACTATGCTAGGGAAAGTGATCTTCAGGTTTGGGAGGAACAGGGTGTGGGAAGATGCAAAAAGCAACAAAAAGGTCAACAAAACTATTTAAGTGTAGCTCTTTCCCTACTTCTGTAGTGTGTGGATAAAAGATCTATATTAGAGCCACAGTATATGTTCTGCTCTGTGCAGCTGGAGAGTAGGACGACTCAAAGTCATTCCCGTGCTGTCTCACAGAAAATACTCTGTCCCCGTCCCATATTTGGCATCAGAGTCTTTAACAAAGCACAGCAGTCGTTGGCGCTCCTATGAATCAGCCTTCTGTGTACAGCTGTCTCTCTGAGCTTTGGGATGTTAGGCTCCAACACACTCAGACATTCACTGAATTTTCAACTACTCCACAACACCAAGAGAAAAAATAAACAAACAGTCAAGCCAGGGTTTATGCTAGTTCCGTCAGCCAGCGTCCCAAGAGGGACAGGCAGTACTCCTGATCCTAGTGCAGTTTCTGTACATAGGGGAAAGATGAATAGTTCAGGAAGCATTTCCACAGCATAGAACTGCAAATTGTGAATTATGCCAGGTTCATTATTAGCAACATTTCAGCTTAAAATATCCTAACCTCATGCACAAAACCCATATACTGGAGATCCTGATTAGCCATGTGCTATCCTTATATCCATTCTGGAGACACAGATAATTTATTTTGTATAAATTTTAGATTATTGGAAGAAAAATTATTCTTTTTATGAATAGATCTGTCTTCATCTTGCTAGTGATAGTAATTATCTTTGGAGCCTTACTTAAAATCTCTCCCCCTTTCAAACCTGAACAATTCTGCACCAAAGAGATATAATAGGATTCAAAGAAAGTGTCTATTGATTGAAAAGACCTTTAGAATTCTTAATGAGGTTCAGATGCCAGTGCAGTATATGTGATGCCTAGAACTCTCTCCGTGGAGAGCTGAAAGTAAAATGGTCCTTAAATGCATAAAGTAGTCCACCATGCCTCGTAATTTGGATCACTGGAGACATTTCCATATTAGACAATAAAGTTTAAGTGATGAAGGTGAAGGAGCAAAAAGACATCTATTAAGCAGCTGAAAGAAAGATGATAGTCTGAAACTGGAAAAATCTCTATTATTTCTTTATAATTTTTCCCACTATAGCAAATAAGCTTTTGTTAGAGGGAAACGGTATTTGTAAAATTCCTTTCACCTTGGCTGATGTCGAAGACATTTCCAGGCTGGTCAAATTTTTAAGAACCTGAGAGTCTGAAAGTAGACCTCCAAATCCATATTTAGGTATCAATCAGAGCACCTCAGGCAGAGTCTACCCATGTTCATTTGATTTCAGGATTACAACTTTAACAGTCAGCATTTCCGGTAAAGCTAAGCAAAATATTTTCAGCTAATATAAAATGTATTGAACAGTGCATTTTTCAGGATACCAAAACCTTTTTTTGCAAATCCAAGTCAAAATCAGCAAATAATTGTGCCTGAACAAAATGAAGAGCTTCAGAAATGTCAAAAGGTTTCATTTCAAACTCTTCAGAGGGGCAGCCGAGTTAGTCTTTATAAAGCTACCATACTATTGGTTGTTTTTTAAGTTTATCTTGTACAAACTAACAAAACATGTAAATTGTATCATGAGCTTTTGCAAAAAGTGCTACTCGACTAATAGTTTTTAAAGTTTATCATTTCAAACTGACATTTTCAAAATGAAAATGTCCATTTGAAAAGTATTTGAAATATTTTATTCACCCCAAATGGTTTTTTTTATTTTGGCAAGGAAAAATGTTTGTTTTGAATTTTTTTATTTGACCACACACTCACAGTTAAATCTGTTAAAGAAAAGTAAGGAAAACTATTTAGTTGCATAATTATGGATTTAATACCCAGATCCAAGCATCCTGTCAAAGGATAGCAGGTCACTTTAAAAGAGAACAGAGTCCAGAGGCTCAGATGATGGAAATTGATGTACAGTGTAACCATTTCCATCAATGTTACAGTGCTACGGTGATTTACACTAGTAGCGAATCTAGCTAATAATATATTAATTTGTCTATCTTCAGAGGGAATCTACAATTTCTTACTCCAATTTTAGGTGGGTATACATGGCATATTTCAGCCATGCTTCATATGCCATTACCAGTGCTACTGCAGCTATACTGTTATTTATACTCAATAAGAGCTAAAACAAGCAGGAGAATCACAATGTCACTGTTAGAGCCAAATTATCTACTATATATTTGAAAGAGTTTGTCTGTGAATGAGTGAGTCTATTTGTTCAAGAACTCCTTCTAAACCAAGAGAGTTAGGACCACCCAATTTGGTATGCAGCTTCCTCTTATCTTAATGCAAGGCCAGGGTTTGGTTGTGCCAGGACAATGGGATATGCCTGGGATGTGACTGTTTCTCATAACATGGAAAGGGAGGGCTAGGCTAGTAGGGACAACTATACTGTATGACCACAAGGAGGCAGCAAGGGTCCAGAGATGGGGACCGGGACAGCTATAAGCCCATTGGTCTGGCTGGAGAATGGGACAGCTACCTACCATATATTTGAGAGAGTTTGTCTGTCTGTGGTATCTGTCTGTCCACCATATTTTTGGTGTGTTTACCTATAATGTTTTTAGAGGTTAACAATGTAACCATGCACCCCTCCCCCAGCTATGTCCACTGTAACAGCGGAGGCCATGGACAAGTATGTCTCATCTGGCCCCAAGCTGCTGCTATGATAGAGGGCAGGAGTTGTCCTCTCTCCCCAGGGCAGCCTGCATACTGAAACCTTCATCCCCAACCCCACCCCAGAGCAATGATTTAAATACAGGCAGTCCCCGGGTTACGCGGATTCGACTTATGTCAGATCCGTACTTACGAACGGGGCTTTTCTCACCCCAGAGGAAGTGGGTGGTGGGACCGCCCAGACGCGCCGCAGTCCCGCCGCCCGCGTCCTCCAGGGCGAGAAAAGCTGCTCCGCGTCTCCCTGGTCTGCTGGGGGAGGGGGAGCCAGCAGACCACGGAGACGTGGACAAAGCTGCGGAGGACGCGGGTGGCGGGACCACCCGGACACGCCATGGTCCCACCGCCCGGGTTCTCCGCGGCTTTGCTCCGCGACTCCCTGGTCTGCTGGGGAGGGGGGGCGCAGCTAGTGTGCCCCCCCCCCCCCTCAGTAGACCAGGCTTTTCTCGCGGATGCCTGGGGTAGAGCAGCTGGGGCGCTGCCGGTTGGTCCCGCAGCGCCACTCCTCGGTGCTACTGGACCAACGCGGCAGCACCCCAGCTGCTCTGCTCCAGGCATCCTGATTCAGCTGCTGCTGGTCAGTTTCAGCAGAGGCTGAATCAGGGTGCCTGGGGCAGAGCAGCTGGGGTGCTGCTAGGTTGGTCCAGTAGTGCCGAGGAGCAGCGCTACTGGACCAACCCAGCAGCACCCCAGCTGCTCTGCCCCAGGCGTCCCCAAATCAGCCGCTGCTGAAACTGACCAGTGGCTGACTACAGGAAGCCTGAGGCAGAGTTGCTCTGCCCCGGGCTTCCTGGAATCAGCCACTGATCAGTTTCAGCAGCAGCTGACTTGGGGACAACTGGGGTAGAACAGCTGGGGTGCTGCCGGGTTGGTCCCCGCAGCGCCGAGGTGCGGCGCTGCGGGGACCTACCCGGCAGCGCCCTAGCTGCTCTGTCCCAGGCGTCCAGATTCAGCCCTGGGCCCTCTGCCTCAGGCTTCCTGTAGTCAGCTGCTGGTCAGTTTCAGCAGCGGCTGAATCTGGATGCCAGTTCCGACTTATGTACAAATTCAACTTAAGAACAAACCTACAGTCCCTATCTTGTACGTAACCCGGGGACTGCCTGTAAAGAAAATCAAAAGTTATTTGTGTTAAGGACCTGAGCAATACTGGATACATCTTCTATATTGTTGTATTTTATTGAGACGGTTCTATTAAATTAACAATGGCCTCTAAAATGCACAATAGATAATTCTCCCTTAAACCAAGTCTCACAAACAAGTCTTCGATGTAGTTTCAAAAACAGTCATTTTCCCACTGTTGTAACTTAAAGATTTTGTAATGAGAATGTGACACCCACAGCTGTGCTGGTAAAAAGAGTTATTTCCAGGCTATAGTCATAGAATATGGTTTGTGTTTACAGAAAATTGTAAACCCACGTCACATGGAGGGAATCGGTATGCACAGACTTCAATGGTTACCTCTTACACTCAAGGGCTGATCTTAGAAACATTCTTGGTGCAACTGCTTGCCAACAAATTAAACTGACCACCATCTGTTTACCAGAATCTGGCTCAAAGAGCAAGTCACACTTTTGCAATAAAAACCTTTGTTGAGAATCTGCTTTTGAGTATGCATGTGAGAGAAAAACATTTTCTGACCCAGAAAAATATAGAAGTTTCAAAACAAACATTTGGCATTTATTCTGAGCAGCTCTTGCCCAGCTACTATGTAAAAAACTTAAGGGTACACACACATAGAAGTCAGCAGAAATGGGCTCTCCCACTTTCTTTTGTAATTCGTCTGTTTTATTAAATTATGCACAAGATCATATCAGGTCACATCACAGCATAACCATTCCATGCTTGCAATATGCACATTGCAGTTCAGAGACACTTTTGCTTGATGGTCTTTTACATGAACATGTATTGATATCTGTGCTCTTGTCGGCTGGACACACATCACTGGGAACATGTCAATAATACATATATAAAAAACAATGGATTTTTAGAAGCAGCCTCGCAATAAAATGCAATGGGATTTATACAGCATCACACAGAGATTTCTCTTTGGCTCTCACAGGTCAGAAAAACCACTCATGCTTGGCAAACTCCCCACCTGTCCCCTCACCACAATGAGTTACTGTTCTCATTTCTACATTTATAGAACGTACTACATATCTCTTAATGTGATACAAGGCGTGACACTGAGCCAGAACAGGTTAAGCACTAGCAAACTAACTAACCCAGTGAAGGGTATGCTTGTGTTCATTTTAAACAAAATGTGATTTAGACGGTATGTATGCATAAAGAAGCATGCTATGGCTCATCACCCTAGGAACATTCTAGAAAAGGCCAACGGGAGAGGGGAAGGGAGGGAGATGAGCTCAACATGTGGAGTGGAAAAGTATAAGCATGTGATGAACAAATCCATATATGGAAATGTTAAATATGATTGGACAGAGGTTTGTGTTATATAACTTGTTATGTAATTGCCATGTGCTATAAAATAGCAAGGGGAGGGGTTCCTTGCTCTAGGGACTCTGGCTGATTTTTGTACCAGGAGCTCTCCCTTTGTGCACGTTGAATAAAGTCTTGTTGAATGGAATGGAATGGAATGGAATGGAATGGAATGGAATGGAATGGAATGGAGTATCAAAGACCCTTGATTCTGCCCGGTATCTGACTCATTTGGTTATTATTGGGTACCACAAAATCCCAACATCCAGATTCGACCTTCAGAGCCATATTAGGAGACAATGACCATATTTTTATGTTTGCCTATAATATTGTTAGAGGTTGACAGCATAACCAAATGGCTCCTGTCTGTGTCCGTAGTCCACTAATTCAAAGATCAAGAGGAGATGTCAACATTTAGATGAACTGTGAATGTAGTATTATTGTATTGATTTCACTTCAAAATATGTAGTAAACTACCCGTAATGGCAGATGAGCAATTACCAATGATGTGTCAAATGTTTTACTTCTAAGGTGCAATGCTTCATTCACAGCAGCTCTGCTCAAAGGAAGCTTCTACAAAGCCATTTAAAAAACCCTGCAGGGCCTTGATCCTGTATCTCATATCTGCTTAAGCTTCACTAGGGGAACTTTGAGTCACAAGTTTGAGATCCCCAGTCCCATTCTGAATCACCGTAATACTAGGTATTGGACTATAACCCATGCTGTAAAAAACTCTTGCTACTATGAAACCATCTTAAGAATTTTATTCAAGTCCATATGCACAATGATTTTTTTAGCCTATACTCTCTCTTTCTTTTTAATGCATTTTAGTATAGCTAATAAAAATTGTCTGTAAGCATGTATTTGGGTAAGAGCCAAAATATTGACCTAGTAGATAATGTGTTCAATCTTTTGCGATTAGTAGAACCTTTTATACGATCAACAAGATTCTCAGTAATTCTCATCATGGCTGTCTGCATGCGAGTTCAAGGCTGGGTTGCTTTACGGGAACTATGTTTCTGGATTCTGGGTAATCAGTAAAGTATTGCAGAAGCTGTTTTGTTGCTGACTTGGTCAATCAAAGTATTGGAATAACCACACGTTTGGGGGATCGTCTGCCCTATTTTATGCAGTTTGCTGAGGTCACACAATCTCAGTGTGGACCCTGGAGACGCAGGGCTCACTATGAAGTCATGGCAATGTACACAAAGATTCATTCCAGTAATTCATTCTAAATAATTAGACTATAATGTAGGGGTTTCAGGAAAATGAGGCACAACATAACAGCTCATGATTCTATCTGCCTCTTCTATTACCCAGAACATTTATGCTTCTAAGGGTATGTCTACATTGCAATTAGCACCCATAGTAGGCCCATGTCAGCTAACTCAAGCTTGCAGGACTCAGGCTGCGTGCTGTTTAACTGCAATATAGACTTCCAGACTTGGGCTTAAGTCCAGGCTCTAGCACACTTTGAGGTGGGAGGGTCCCAGAGTTTGGAAGTCTTTACAACAATTAAGTGGCTCTTCAGACCACATCCCACAAGCCTGAGTCAGCTAGCCAACCGTGGGTATCTAGTTACAGTGTAGACATACCCTAAAGCCTAGTCTACACTAACCCCCCTCCCCACTGATCTAACCTATGCAACTTCAGTTATGCAACTAGCATTGCTGAAGTTGACATAGTTACCACAGGGTCTTGCACACAATGTTGGCAGAGGCTGCTCTTCCATCGACTCCTGCTACTCTTCTCTTCCTGGTGGAGTACCAAAGTCAACCGGAGTGAGCTTAGAGGTCAATTTATCGCATCTAAGTAGACACAATAAATCGACTGCCAGTGGATTGATCACCGCAGCATCAATATACCACGTAGCAAAGACAATCCCTAAGAGCCCTCTAAGTTTCTGGTGGTAACAGCCTATAGCTAATGTAACATGATTCTCCTTTGGAAACTACTCTTAGTATTTCTCTTTTGGGGAATCAGTTTTCAGTTTCCTTGGCTGCTATTGATGGCAATCAATAGGACCAGGATGAGTATGTGATCACTTAGATGGGAGTGCAACAGTAAACATCACTCCTGGAAGATTTGAGGCCTTATGCTGAATAGAGGAGTTGTTTTTCAGTCACTAAAATATTCATGAGACAGTTGTAGCCATTAAAGCATCCTTCCATTGCCCCATTTCTTTTAAGCATAGCAAGTGCACAAGTTGATCACCTGTTCATGACAGCCAAAAAGAAAACCATTATAGTACTATCATACATTCTGATCACATTCCATAATCTCAGCAACAAGCAGATTTAAGCAACTCTCAGTCTGCTATGAGATAGGAAAGTAGGCCTAGCATGTTCCACTCTGGGCCTGTAAGAGTTATAAAAGGGATATCCAAAATACTACTCTCTTTTTAACTGGGTTTGCTTGACTGAATATTAGGGTGTGTTCCACTGTACCGGAGTGTTTGTAAAAAGACCATTTACAAGTTAGAGGCATACATTCAGGAGGATGCTAACTTAGTACTTTAATATTAGTGCCAACCACACAAAACCAAGTTCAGACAGACAGGGAGGGCCTGCACAAACCCATCTACAGTGCTTCAGCCCTCAGCTGGAGCTATGCAGGCAAGCCAGTAAAGATGCCATGTGATCTATGGCTACATGGATCCAGTGTCCTGCATATACCATGTAAGTCATAAGTGACACTGGTCACCATACCAGCCCCTAAGCTGAGAAGTGGCTATGAAGGGGTTGCATTGTAGCAAACCATATACTTTGCTGACTGGTTAAGGCAAAGTATATGCCTGTGGTGGGGGGAAATTTGCCTCCCTCAGTCATATATATTTCACCTGTTTAAAACCACCAACTCTGGCCACTGTTGGAGCCCTCATTGCCATGGGCTGCCCCAGTAAGCCTCCCTCCCTGACCTTCCAGCCCTCTGGCCTGAGATCCCCTGACCTGAATCCTGCACTCCCTTGCCTTGACTCCTGTACCACCACCCCCTGCCTAGGGGTGTTAAGTTTAGTTTAATCAATTAATCGACTAGTTGATGGATTTTCCATCGACTAGTCGATAAGCGGGGGAGCCACAGCGGGGTTAGCTCTTGGCCCCAGGAGCTAACCCCACTGCAGCTCTGCATTTTAAATGTATTAAGAGTCTGCTGGCTCTTAATACATTTAAAAGGCTGAAGCGCAGCAGGGGGAACCCAGCACGAGTCGGGCCTGCTGATGCCTGGCTCACGCCAGGTCCCCCCTACTGCGCTTCTGATTTTTAAAAGTATTAAGAGTCCCCACCTCCTGCCCTGAGCCCCCCAATCCTTGCCCTGGTTTATATAAGGGCAATAAGATATTCTCCGTTTTATTCTCTATCCCTTTTTTAATGATTCCTAACATCCTGTTTGCTTTTTTGACTGCCGCTGCACACCGCGTGGATGTCTTCAGAGAACTATGCACGATGACTCCAAGATCTCTTTCCTGATTAGTTGTAGCTAAATTAGCCCCTATCATAGTATATACATAATTGGGGTTATTTTTTCCAATGTGTACTACTTTACATTTATCCATATTAAATTTCATTTGCCATTTTGTTGACCAATCACTTAGTTTTATGAGATCTTTTTTAAGTTCTTCACAGTATGCTTTGGTCTTAACTACCTTGAGCAGTTTAGTATCGTCTGCAAACTTTGCCACTTCACTGTTTACTCCTTTCTCCAGATCATTTATGAATAAGTTGAATAGGATTGGTCTTAGGACTGACCCTTGGGGAACACCACTAGTTACCCCTCTCCATTCTGCAACTTTACCATTTATTCCTACCCATTGTTTCCTGTCTTTTAACCAGTTCTCAGTCTGTCGGGCCCCCTCCCCTTGACGGGGGTTGCCACCCTCCTCCGGGGCATCATCCAACCAGCTTGGGCCTCAGCCTGAAGCGTTGTGCCCCTTTTTAGGGGAAATACGGCCTCACGGCCTAGCCCCCAAAGTTCACTGCCCCCCCAAAGTTCACTGCCCCCGGCCTAGTACACAGCTCACAGGCCCAGAGGCCTAGCCCCTTCTGAGCAGGCCAGCAGCCTTTTGTACCTGTGCTCCCCTTGGAGCATGCCCAGTAGGGCTGTGTGGGTGGGGCCCTCTCTGCCCCCGGCACCAGGTGGTTTCCCTGGGCTTGAGTGCGGGGCGGGGCCGCCCCGTCACAGAGCCCATGAAAGGATCTTCCGTCTTTGAATCAAACATCTTGTCCCATCTCACTTCACACACAGTGCACGCTGGTATAAGGCACATAGGGAAACTGAGGCACAAATAGGCATATGAAAAGTGTTATTTTATCAGGGATGTGGACATTTTGGTTTGTCAGTATGGCTCTACCCGAGAAGAATGGGTTTAGCAGCCTCAGCCATAAAGGACCTGCCAAAAAGAAGGCGAGACTGTATGCACAGAGACTTGTCAAACCTGAATTCTGATCTTTCTCTGAATCTTTTCTGATCTTCTCATATGGATCTGAAATGTGGACGTTGCTTAAACAAGATATCAGGAAGCTGGAAGCATTTCAATCTATGTTGCCAGCAGTGACTAGTGGGTATAAGATAGTTTAATTGTATCACTAATAGGGATGTGTCATTGAAAGCAGGCCTTGAAGGGACAGAGGCATCACTGGTCAACACCTTTTGGTCATGCTGCATACATCACAGACAACATCCCTGTACATCAAGCTCTCAGGTCAGGAGAGAATGCTGCCCAGTCATGGACTGGTGGCAGACACCTATGATTAACTGAGCTGCATTTGATCAGTAATAACTCTATGGAGCTTTTAGACATTTGGAACAGAAGCCGCACAGTGTGCTCATGGGCACTGCGGGCTATGGACCATCTTGTTGTTAAACCAACAAAGCTTTTTAGTGAGTTGTAGAAAGAGCATTTTCAAGCCATCTATTTACCTTCAATGTGTAACAAATCTCAGAGGGGTAGCCAAGTTAGTCTATATCTGTAAAAACAACGAGGAATCCTGTGGCACCTTAAAGACTAACAGGTTTATTTAGGCATAAGCTTTCATGGGTAAGAACTACAGAGGTGACACCCTTCAGAATCACCTACAAAACTAGTGAGATTACAGACTCACTTAGGATTAGGCATCTGCTCCCTTGATAGATCACACCTTGTGTTTCCTTACTGTATACCGGTAAATCACACGATGCAAAGACCATGAAGACTATACTTCTGTAAATGCCTCAAGCAAGAGAATCATTTACTACATGACATATCCACTGAGCACATTTATTATAATCAGACATGAAGAGAAGAGGAAGCAGAAAAAATACTAAGCAAATTATTTGCATATCTTATATTGTAGCTATAATTACTAAAACCAGAAAGTTAACAAAACCTGTTTTGTAGTAATGGGAAACTATTCTTTTATGGGAAGGGTCTGTAGAACACAATAGAAAGTATTAGCTTTCTTATACCCTATTTTAACAACATACTATAGACCTTAAGGCAGAATTGTATGCTTTCTAGAGTTAGCTTACCAATGGTTCCCAAACTTTTTGGCATCATGCCCCCTTTTTGATTTTTGAAAAAACCAAACATAGCAGCACAACTTGGGGGCGGAGGGAATTGATGGAGGGGGCTGGATTGCCTCGCACCCCCCAGTTTGGGAACCCATGGCTTAGACAATCCAATAGGGGGTATCGTTTTTTAGTAACATTCTACAGGTTTTTAGAGTTTTCATCCCTATTAAATTCAACAGGATTCCCCCTATAGGGTTATTCAGAAAATAGCAGCCTTCACATAGGGAAGCATGGAGACCCAATACTTAGCAGATTGCCTATGATCACACCAATCAGCTCAAATGTGTTATTTATTATCATGCAAAGCACCAAGTAACAGCAGCTGACAGCATCAGCAGGCAGACAGACCATGTAACTGTGAACAATTCATTGATATTGGGAATGCAGCCAAGAATCCTGGGAGAGATAAACTATAAGCACTGAGGTAAATCTAAGGGGAGGAGCGGGGGAGGGGGGGAGAAACTACTCGCCTGCTCCAGGTGCAAGTATTATACAATGGCTCTAAGGGTCATAGTAAACCAAAAGCTAAATAGGAGTCAACAGTGTGACACTGTTGCAAAAAAACCAAACAATGATTCTGGGATGCATTAACAGGAGTGTTGTAAGCAAGACATGAGAAGTCATTCTTCCACTCTACTCAGAGATGATTAGGCCTCAACTGGTAGTATTGTGTCTAGTTCCAGGAAACATTTCAAAAAAGAGGTGATGAAATTGGAGAAGGTCCAGAGAAGAGCAACACAAATGATTAAAGGTCTAGAGAACATGACTTATGAGAGAAGACTGAAAGAATTGGTTTTGTTTAGTTTTGAAAAGAGAAGACTGAGAGGGGACATGATAGCAGTTTTGAAGTACCTAAATGGGGGTTACAAAGAGGAGGAAGAAACCTTTTTCTCCTTATCTTCTGATGATAGGACAGGCTGCAATATAAGCATACTGCTTCAAGGGAGGTTTAGGTTGGACATTATGAAAAACTTCCTAACTGTCAGGGTCATTAAGCACTGTGATAAAATACCTAGGGAGGTTGTGGAATCTCCATCATTGGAAATTTTTAAGAGCAGGTTAAATAAATATCTGTCAGATATGATCTAGATGGTGCTTGGTCCTGTCGCGAGTGCAGGGGACTAGATTTGATGACCTCTCAAGATCCTTTCTGGTTCTAGTATTCTATGTTTCATGACCCCTCAGTCGGGACAAGCTCAGCATAGTTCTGCTCCCCTTTAGGCATACAGTGAAAACAAGAACATTGATGATAACATTTCACTCCCCCTGCCTTTAACACTCCAGTGGTTTTTAACCCAACACAAGCCATAGCTGATCACCTGGAGCTACACAACTCCTGTCTGCTAGACACCTATGCAGAGTAGGTTTGTTCGTGTAAATACAGTTTGCTCCTGACGTCTTTCCCGCTCCTCAACTGTCAGGGGAGAACTTATTCAGACTCTACTTACATAATTACATGGAAACCCAAAAATCAGCAGTCCAATGTAATATGGAAGTCATATCCATGAGAGAGAAACAACTGCATCATTCAGAGATCAACTTATGCGCAAAATACTCTCCCCATCATTCAGTTCCTTGCACCTAAACAGCACACTGCCAAACACCAGGAGGGGAACACAGAGGTGGATCATTCCAAAACTTCTCAGTTCTGAACGCTTCTCTCAAAGCACCTGGCATCACCCACAGTTGGAGAAAGGATATCAGGCTAGAGGGGACCATTGGTCTGACCCAGTATGACAGTTCTTACGTCTTTAAGTAGCACCACTGCACAAGTGCCTTACCCTAGCATTATCAACTTAACGTTTTTTAATCCCAGTCAAAAAGGGAGTGTGATGGGGTCGCGGAACTAGACACATCCCCGCCACTAGACCTCCGCATGGAGCGGGGCGAGTTGCTCCCGCCCTCTGCTGCGGCAAGAGCAAAGCTGGTGACAGGAGCAGAGCTGATGAGCGGTAGCCCGTCCCCGGGCTGCGTAGGTGCCTTGGACTCCAGGCGCTGCAGCGCCAACGCAGGTGCAGTGGGAGGCAGGTTAGGCAAGGTCACTGTGGGCAGGGAAGGGAAACGGGCACTGGACATTGGCACAGGCGTGGGGGCGGGGAGGGAGGGAAAAGGCCGCCATAAAAAGGGAAGACGAGGAGGACAAAGGGGGGGAGGCAGGGATCGAGAAGGAGGGACAGAGGACAAGAGAGCGGAAGGCTGAAGGAGAAGTCGAGACGCTCAGGAGGAGAAGTCAAGACGCTCAGGCGGGGAGGAAGCAGTCTAGGACAGGCGAACGGAGAACCGCTTGCGGGCTGATGCGTTGAGGCGGTTAGCCCCGTCATCCAGGTGGGTGGCATATAGAAGGGACACCGCCCACCTTAGGGCCCTGGGCTGGGGCCTGGAGAGAGTGCGGGCCCAGGCCCCCCTCAACTCCCGAGTGGGGTGATCGTGTAAAAAGGAAGGTCACGGCCACGCTGAATGAGGGAGCACAGTCACGAGAGCCAAGGCAAGGATTGAGAAGAAAGGGGGGGATCCCCAGGATAAGGGGATGGACCCTTTCACAGGGAGTCATAGGCTTTACCTGTCACCAGCCCAACCTGCCTATCCTGTAAGGAGAAACACCACCATTCGACCCTTAATCCACGGGCAATGGGTACCAGACCAGTGGTAGCTGAGCCTCCTCAAACAGCCTGGGAGAGCCTTGCCCACACTCGGCCCCAAGGCGTGCTGCTTCCTGATAGCCTGCTCTTTTGTCACCCCAGTTGGGGCTGGGGTGAGACTGCCTGAAACAGACTAGGAAGACTGGGACTGGTGACTGCCCGGTGCTCTCAGAGCTAGAGTCAGGAGAGCTTTGGCCACACCACCCACCCAGAGCTCTAGGGCAAAGACCAGGGTGCTGGAGTGGCTCGGGGCTATGGTTGGGGTGCTCCAGGTTCCACCTGGGGAATGAGGCAGAAGAGGAAAAAGAGGAGCAGGGCAGAAAGGGGGGGGCAAGGGTTAGTCTCCCACAATGTCTGGTTCATCCACCGTGCATGTCCAAATCCAATATTTGCCACACTCCCAATTGTGGAATTAAGTCTCCCCCGAGCTGGCAGGCTGTTTTGCCACTGGTTTCATAAATAATCAAATGAAAAGAAATGTCGCCTGTGGCAAGCATAAATAAATAAATAAATTGTGCCCAAATGAAAGCCATGTAAGAAGTAAGAAAGAGCTGAATAAGCCCTAATATATTTTAGACAGAGCAGTTTTTGTTTTCAGACAGAAGATAGGAACAAAGGCAGCGAAATAATTCTAACCATTAAATCTAATGCCTCCATACAAGCCAGTCAAGTTTTGTTAATAGCTTTTATACTACACTTAACTTTCAATTTGCTGAGATGTCAATCTGGGAGGCTTTGTTGGAAGCCAATGAGGTGAGATTACTTCAGCAATTACCAGCAATAATGGGTTACTGTATTTGACAAACCTGTAAACTAAAAATGCTTTTTGTTTCATCAGGAGAATGAGCTTTAGAGATAACAATGCCCCAGTGACTAAATATTGGAGAAGCAAGTCATTCCAAATACCTACGGAAAATTTACACAGCAATCTTTCTGGAAATCTGTGAAAATAATCTCCCAAAATGCATTCATTAAAACAACTTGTCCACACCATTCTTTTATAGAAAAGATTTCCTTTATGCCCATGGAAGTGTCTTAACATAGAGCTGGGTAAACAATTCACAAAGAATACACCTGACTCATTTTACCTCTTCCTGTTCCTGAATTGTCTATGTGCAGATGACAAGCTTCTCTAAGGTTTCCATTAGCTGACATCATTGTCTGAATAATCTTGAATTAGCTCATTTTGGAGCAGCTGGCTGGAAGGATTCAATGTTTGAGATTAGGCAGCCTGAGTAAACTGTTACAATCAGGTTTTTGGTGTGATTGTTATTTATTTGCATTACAATACTGCCTAGAAGCCTCAGCTCAGCTGAGGCCTGATCATGCTAGCTAGAGGCTTTCTAGCTCTATAGGGACAGCCCGCATCCAAAGAAAGTATTTTGCTATATTCCCTTAAAACATTCAGCATGGAGAAGCATTCCTACCAATCAGCACATTTGCTAGATTCAAGTCACAGAAATCGAACACAAGAGAGAGGGGTGCAAAAACAGTCCAAGCAAATTTGTCTGAAAATGGAAACACATACTCTCAGAAATGGTGTATGGGGAAGGGATGTTAGTCTTGTTGGTTTATTCTCACCCTCAGCAGCATTTGCCACCACTGAGCTCCAGTCTTTAATACAGGTTGAAACTCTAAAATCCAGTAGTCCGTGGTCTGGTAACATCTGTGGTCCGGCAGGAACATGGATATTGCTGGACCAGAGAACCCAGCTGGGAGAGAGGGCAGCCAGGGTCAGAAGTGCAGCCCTAACCAGTGGCAGCTGGGGCAGAGGCTGGGAGCACAGCCCAGGGTGGGAGTGGGGAGCACAGTCCCAGCCGGAGCTGGCCCCAGTGGCCAGAGCTGGCCCTAGGAGCAGGTCTGACTATCAGGAGGGGAGCATTGTCCTCCCCTTTTCTAGAAAACTCCTTGGTTCAGGACCACTCAGGTCCCAAGGATTCCAGACCAGGGAGGTCCAACCTGTAATCTCAATAGCCTTGTTTAAAACTAATACTAGCCAGTGCTGAGACCACCACTGGATATCAAGATATTCCTGACAACCTCTACCTAGTTCTAAATCACAAATTGATAGATATGTGTGGCGACAGACACGGCAATTTCCAGGATAAACCTTGTTGAATAAAATTAAACCTTACTGATGTAAATATCTTAGGAGTTCATTGCATTAAAAAGGCAAATATTTATGTATTGTTGTGGAATTTCAAGCAGGGCTTAATTTGTGGCAAGGATTGGTGGGGCTGACCTCCTCCCCCTCCAGCACCTCAAAACTTGGCAATTCATAGCCCTGGCACCTCTGAGCTATACGCCATCAGCCACTTCTCTCTGCCCTCCACAGAAGCACAGAAGTAAGTGTGGCAATACCACAGTAATCCACTTTTCCTCTGCCCTACTGCTGGCAGCAGCACTGCCCTCAAATCTGGGTGCCCACCCAGCAACCACTGCTTTGCAGCAATCCTGCCAGTGTTTAATCTGTGCCAGAGCTTAGCCACAGCACCTCTCATATTATAGATGAAGCACTAATTGAATGTAATATCTCAAGGTGGAAGCCCTGACTAATGTAAACCCTAGGAAATGTTAGGAGTTTCAAAGGGCTATTTGAAACAATGAACTTTTAAAGTTCAGTGGATTTCCCAGGAAATCTCAAGGAGGGAGGGGTATGCAAATGCAACTCCTTCCATCATGCAAAAACGCAGACTTTTGATGCTATGCTCAGAGGAGAAACCATTATCTGTGAACTACCTATTCCCAAACAAAAGAATCATGCTGTATAAAGGCGGAACTCAACTTTTCATCAGTGATCTTGTTCTGATCTCACATTTGTCATAAATTTGTGACCATGGAAAAACCCATGTGGGGTTTGAAGGGCTGTTCACCAACCAGAGCTCTGGCTGGAATTAAGGTCATCTTTGGTAACCCAGCTAACATGTGTGTCTGTTCTTTTGTTTTTAATATGCTTTCACTTTAAGAATAAATGTACTTGCTTACAAGGAGGTATGTAGTTGCTTAACTGTGGGCTGTGTCACTCGTTATAGTCTTGAGAAAGGCAGGTAGAGCAGTCCTGTTGGTATAGGCTGACTTGCTGTGGACTTCACAGTGTAGGCAGGGGACTGTGCAGCCTGGATATATCCCAGTCAGGATGGAGAGAGAGAAAGGTGTGTCTGCGCCCAAGAGAAGTGACCGCTGTGGAGCCAGAAGACTATGATGCTTCAGTGGCCTGCAGAGTGGGAATATAGGTGTAGTTGCCCTGACCTGTGACATGCTACTGTGGTACGAGCAATGAGTGGTAAGAGTAAAACACTGTTTCACTCTCTCAGAGCACACATCTGCCTCAACCCATACCTTTTGCCTGCAGTTGTCACCAGATACTCAGAGGATAGCGTAAGAAAATCCTGTAGCATGTAATGAAAAAACAACCTGCACTTAACCCACATCAGCAAGTGCTTATCTCATGTCCTGATGTATGAGGGTTTTTGGACTTGAAGCTACAAAATGCTGAGCTTTCAGACCCTGATCCAGTAAAGCTTAACTTCAACCCACTGACCACACTAACAACATATGCCAGTGTCCTGACACCACCTTCTCACCCCAAAAAACAAATAACCTGCTACTGGAATCTGTGTCCTTCTGGACTATTTGAATTCAGGACACTATAGTTTAGGATTATCCTAGAGCGTTAAGCATCTCAGGTCCTATTCTGCACCCATGCAGTCTCATTTGGCAATGCTACAGCTAGTCTATAAAGAATACACAAGTCTAACTTTTCATGGGATATGATCCATACTCTTAGGATGAACCTGTAAATCCTTCTAAGCCACTCTGTGGCAGCATCAGAAGCCCCACAGCTTCTTCATCCTTGCTATGCAGAGAATAGCAAATGGTTACGCACCCCCATGGACATAGATTGCCTCTCTCCCATTCCCAGACATTCCTTCAGATCCAAATGGTTCAGAGGGATGTGCACTGATGCATGGAATCCCCATTCTACCAGAGGCATCCAGACTGTTTGACTGCAGTTGAGGAGGTGGGATTTTCCCATTTTTCTTTTCTTTAAAAAGTGACCAAACAAGAAGTTATAGGCCATAGGAAGCCCAATAAAGCAATGCATTCTATCACAATGGCTGAGTTTCATTAAAACCAGTGGAGTAAATGAGATTAAACAAGAAAGAATGGACTTTAATGGCCACTTGTCATATTTAAAATGGAAAAATGACGGTGCTTTACCTACTGCAGAGCGTATATCCCGTAAGCTTCCCTAATTTTATTTATAGTCTACCGAGTAATTGTAGCATAGCAAAAAAATTCTAATACTTAGTGTAACCAGCTACCATTGTGCTTTCATTTCCATGTGCTAATAGACAACACAGGTTCAGTGGAGCAATCATTCTGAAGTCTAATTTCATCTGAAAAAATTACCTTTTAAAAAGATTTGCATTTTAGCTTTTCTACTAATAAAAACAGCTCCACAATTCTCCACCTCCCTTTCTGCCCTCCCATGGTCCAACATCACATCTTTGTCTACACAGAAATATTGGAAATACAAGCATAAGATTTAAACAAACAAACAGAAGCACAAATGCCCACATTTGCATTGGGAAAATGTATCATGTCAGAAGACTAGTTAGTGTCCAACAAACAGGGATGTCAAGTTTGAAAATGCATTTGCTTGTCACAGGCAACCCCAGTTAACACATTTTTTAAAAAAATATAACAGGCCTTGTTCTCAGGCCAAAGTTGTGTTGAACATTACTTTAAGACACATACTAACAGGAGATGTTATTTCAGGACACAAGGCCACTGAGACAGCTGACATATTAATGAGCTACTTGTTTTTATGCAGTTGTATTGTAGCTGTACTGTTCCCAGGACATCAGAGACAAAGTGGGTGAAAGAGGTGAAAACTTTTATTGAACCAATTTCTGTTGGTGAGACAGAGAGAGAGAGAAGTTCTCAAACTTACACTTAATTTACAGCTCTTTTCACTGGTCCCAGAGCCCAATGTCCAGCCCAAATGTTGACACCACAAATGTACAGTCCAAGCACAAGTCAGGTGGCATGTTTAATTGCACTGTAGACATACCAGTACCCAAAGTAAGGTGGGACACTCCAGTATGCCCTACCAACAAACTATTTTTATCCAGTACAGCATAAAGGAATAAAACAGGCAGGGGGAAGCTGCCCTTTCCCATCTCCTCTCAGGCTCACTGGCACAGCTGTAGCCTCCTGCCCTACTATATAGGTGCTATGTCTACACAGGACTGGAGAGGTGCAGGACTGGGAATTCTGCTCCTTTCCCCACTGCCCCTCCCAGCAGGGAAAGAGCAGAAGCCCTTCAGGCCCTGCACAGAGCTGCTGGGTCTGTGTGCAGCTGGGAGATGGGGCTGGGAGTTCTGTCCCTCCCAGCAGGGAAAGGAGCAGAACTCCACCTCCAGTCAGTACACAGACGTGGCAGTTCCGTGCAAGAGCTGGAGGCTCTGCTCTGGTCTCCCCAGCTCCTTCCCCCAAGATAACATGAGATGGTGAGGGAAGGAGAGGAATGGGATGGTCCCAAGTTGGGGGGAATGGACTCGTGTGGGAACATCACATGTCCTCCTATTAGCTAGTGTGCCTCCCTCTCCTGTACCCACCAAAACTTTTATTTACTTGCACCACTGAGACACACTCAAAGTCTCACTCCTTCTCAGGGTTTGGCTTTGTTAAAGAAACTAACTTCACAAAAAAAGTTCAGCTCAAGACTTTTCCCCAAGGCTTCCTCCTTCAGGACTGCTCAGTCCACACCCTTGATCTAGTCACTACTTCTGATCACTTCCACCTATGCTGACCATACAGCTCAGAAAATCCAGGACAGTCCCAAATTTCAATATCCTGTCCCAGTACCCCGTAAAACACTGAAAATGTCCCGGAAATGTTAGCACAGCTAGAAGTGGCTGCACACTCCTGTTTCTCCTCCCTGCCCTCCCTCTTCTGGGGAACACAGGTATGCAGGGACCTTCCTACAGATTTTTCCCGCTGCTCTGGAACCCAGCCAAATAAAAGCAGCAAGAGGCGGTGCTTGACCTCTGGCCTTTTGCTGCTCTGGCAGGCAGGCTGTTCTCTTGGGAGCCACTCTGGTAAAGAAGCAGCAGGTAAGTAGCCCCCTCCCCATCACGACCCCCTCCACGAAACCCTGCTGCCCTTTAAACTTCATAAAAGCCATGCCGGTCTTCTTACATTTAAAAGGCAGAGCTGCGCTTGAAATCAGCTGATCCCAGTTTATGCAGAGCGCTGACTCAGCCCTTTAAATCTAAGGAGCTGAGTGGCTCTTAATCAATTTAAAAGGCAGAGCCAACGCTCAGCACAAACCCTTCCGGTGGCCCGTGGGCATGGCTAAAGAGGTGGGGGTGTGGCTAATGTGTCCCTATTTTTGGTTCAGAAAATATGGTCACCCTACCACCTCTCTTATGTCCAGGTGAAGTAACAGTCACGTTCATTGTTTACACTTATAAGTTTAATGCGCTGCTGCTGCTGCAGCGCTTTAGTATGGCATTGTGATCACTAAGGTAAATCACCTTCATGAGGGGAGTAGCTAACAGAGCCAGGATCCTACTTACAATGGCTCTTTACAGGAAGATAACTTGCTGCAGAATGGGGAGGAGAGGCGTTTTGAAACCCCGAGTGAGAAAGTTACAGTTCAGTAAAATGGCAGTGTAGACAGCCCCAGTGAGTCGATACAATCCATTTTGCCTTTTGCCAGTAGAATCACCACCTAATCATAGGGGACACTGTTTTCAAGTAAACAACTACCAGTCAGTTACTGACACCTGTTCAGTAATTGCTAACCTTCAATTATGTTTTATAAAACAGCAAATTACAACCCTCTGCCTTTGTTCTTAGAAGCAAAGTTTTCCTAATCAATCCCACAGCTGGGCACAAAGCTGCCTACATGATTATTTCTCAGCATGCCCCAGGGACCCACTGGGCTCTAATCTATAAACATCAACTCAGTTCCTACAAGTTGCATTTGTACTCTTTACAGAGCCAACTGTTACGGTTATAGGGTTTTTTTTACTCATTCCATTTCTTTTTAATCCTCTCCCAAAGCTAAGCTATACAAGGAACCTGATCATTTTATTTTAAAGTTATCTTTTCACCAGAGTTCAATACAGGTGACCTCCTCACTTATGACCTAATTGGTTCCAGGAGAGCCGTCGTAAGTCAAGCCGTTGTAAGTCGAACTCTTATTTCCCACAGGCGCAATGTTATAAATGACGGCTCCATTCCTTGAAACCCATTTCATGCCCTAAAAATACCAAAACTGACTATGGAAATGGAGGAAAACTAAACTAAATAGTTCAAATAATGCAATAAATTAACTAAAAAATGAAGACCGATGTGGCGGAGACGTGCACAGTTCAAGCAGCAGCTGTAGACTGCCAAGTCTGATTGACATTGTGCGTTTCCTGTTTTGGGATGACACATGGAATCTGCATCGTACGCCATTGTAAATGCAAGCTGTGAATACAAGTTGGGGGCATTTAGGAGCTCTCACATGAAAAAAATGGTCGTAAATGCAGGGAGTTGTAAATCAGGTGGTCATAAGTCAGGGGTCGCCTGTATGCATAAATTGTGTTAACAATTTATTAGGTCAAATAGGGGAATAGGGTTAAACTTTCAAAAGTGGCCACTCAATGTCTTCCCCAAGGTCACAATGGGTAAGCATCAGAAGCAAGAACAGATTTGCTGATTTCCAGGACGTTCTGGTGTCAACCTTCAATGAGAAAGCCTTCTGTTCCACTGGTAAAATTGGTCAAAAATACCTGTGTCAAAACGTGTTGAGATTGTTCAGCCAGCTGTAAAACTGGCTGTGGTGGTGCAGGACTGTTTATAGTCTTTTGAAGTTTATACTAATATCCAGAGCTTGACACTTAGTGTAATCTACTTGCCCGTGGTGAGTAGATTACTAGCCTGCACAGCCGCGCAGCGCAATCTGTGCATGCGCAGCGTGCTGAACCGCATGGCTGGTGAGTGGGTCTCGCCACTGCTTGGTGAGCCCTGCTAATATCGGAATGCAAAATTCCATTAGTTGTATTCTGTATTAGCAGGTCAAGACCCAAAACCGCTTCACAGTACAGACTGAACTTCTCTAGTCCAGCACCCTCGAGACCTGACTGGTGCCAAACCAGAGAATTTACCGGACCATGGGAAGTCACTATTGTCTAGCAGCATTACCAGCACTTCCACTGTTTACTGGGATGTTAGAGGACATCCAGGCTATGTCTAGACTACATCCCTCTGTTGGCAGAGGTATGTAAATGAAGCACTTTGAAAGTGCAAATGAAGCCGGGATTTAAATATCCCACGCTTCATTTGTATAATCATGTAATGGCACTCTTTCGAAAAAGCGCTATTTCGAAATTGAAACCACAGTCTAGACACGGCTCTTTTGAAAATGGGGCGCTTTTTCAAGAGACCCTGTAAATCTCATTTTTTGAAAAACCTCAAAAAATAAGGATGACAGGATCTTTCGAAAAAGCACCCTGTTTTCGAAAGAGTCATGTCTAGGCTACGGTTTCAATTTTGAAATAGCGCTTTTTCGAAAGAGTGCCATTACGTGATTATGCAAATGAAATGTGGGATATTTAAATCCCATCTTCATTCGCATTTTCAAAGTGCTTCATTTACATCCCTCTGCCAACAGAAGGATGTAGTCTAGACGTAGCCCCAGGAGTAAATTAGAGCTAAATAACAGCTTGGAAACAGAAAGCCAGGATTCGTGGCTGTAAGCAAACTTTATTGGACCATAGAAAATGTGGCCACATGCATGTTAAGTAGACAAGAGAGAGCTGGATTAGAAAAATTCAACCTGTAGTTTAAAGAGATTTTGACATGTTTCGAGAGGGTATGAGGTTTAAGACTTAAACTACACTCTATTTTTGAAAAAGGATCTAATTTTCAAAAGTAGAGCTTTCAAAAGTGAAAGTAGTCCTGACACATTTTGGGGGGGAAAAAACCCTTCTTTTGAAAAAACTGCTCTTCCTTAAAAAAAAAAAAAAAAAAATCAGGTATGTGTGGGGTTTTTTTTTTTTTTTTCAAAAAAGGGGTTTTTCCCTGAAAAAAACCACATCCACACTACTTCCATTTTCAAAAGCTCCACTTTAGAAAGTGAGATCGGAAGATGATATGCAAATTCTCGCAGAATTTTTATATCCTCTTTCAAAAATAAAATGTAGTTTAGACGTACCCTAAGTCTACACTGGCACTGTACAGCATAGTAACTTTCCAGCTCGGGAGTGTGAAAAAACACCCTCACCCCCTAAACTCAGCAATTTACAGTGCTATAAATTGCCAGCGTGAACCCAGTTACAGTGCTTTTAGCTACTTCCTTCATGGAGGTGGTTTATCATCATAGAATACTAGGACTGGAAGGGACCTCGATAGGTCATCTAGTCTAGTCCCCTGCCCTCATGGCAGGACCCAGTACTGTCTAGACCATCCCAGATAGACATTTATCTAACCTACTCTTAAATATCTCCAGAGATGCAGATTCCACAAACACCCTAGGCAATTTATTCCAGTGTTTAACCACCCTGACAGTTAGGAACTTTTTCCTAATGTCGAACCTAAACCTCTCTTGCTGCACTTTAAGCCCATTGCTTCTTGTTCTATCCTCAGAGGCCAGGAAGAACAAGTTTTCTCCCTCCTCCTTGTGACACCCTTTTAGATACCTGAAAACTGCTAACACGTCCCCTCTCAATCTTCTCTTTACCAAACTAAACAAGCCCAGTTCTTTCAGCCTTCCGTCATAGGTCATGTTCTCTAGACCTTTAATCATTCTTGTTGTTCTTCTCTGGACCTTCTCCAATTTCTCCACGTTTCTTGAAATGTGGCGCCCAGAACTGGACACAATACTCCAACTGAGGCCTAACCAGCGCAGGGTAGAGCGGAAGAATGACTTCTTGTATCTTGCTCACAACCCACTTGTTAATGCCTCCCAGAATCACGTTTGCTTTTTTTGCAACAGCATCACACTGCTGACTCATATTCAGCTTGTGGTCCACTATAACGCCTAGATCCCTTTCTGCCGTAACCTTCCTAGACAGTCACTTCCCATTCTGTATGTGAGAAACTGATTGTTCCTTTCTAAGTGCAGCACTTTGCATTTGTCCTTATTAAGCTTCATCCTGTTTACCTCAGACCATTTCTCTAGTTTGTCCCGATCATTTTGAATTATGACCCTATCCTCCAAAGCAGTTGAAACCCCTCCAAGCTTGGTATCATGTGCAAACTTAATAAACGTACTCTGTATGCTGATATCTAAATAATTGATGAAGATATTGAACAGAACTGGTCCTAAAACAGACCCCTGCAGAACCCCACTTGTACTGCTTTCCAGCAGGATTGTGAACCCTTAATAATTACTCTGGGAATGGTTATCCAGCCAGTTATGCACCCACCTTACAGTAGTCCCATCTAAGTTGTATTTGCCTAGTTTATTGATATCATGTGAGACGGTATCAAATGCCTTACTAAAGTCTAGGTATACCACATCCATCACTTCTCCCTTATCCACAAGACACGTTATCCTACCAAAGAAAGCTATCAGATTGGTTTGACATGATTTGTTATTTACAAATCCATGCTGGCTGTTCCCTATCACCTTATTATCTTCCAAGTGTTTGCAGATGATTTCCTTAATTACTTGCTCCATCATCTTTCCTGGCACAGAAGTTAAACTGACTGGTCTGTAGTTTCCTGGGTTGTTTTTATTTCCCTTTTTATAGATGGGCACTATATTTCCCCTTTTCCAATCTTCTGGAATCTTTCCTGACTCCCATGATTTTCCAAAGATGATAGCTAAAGGCTCAGATACCTCCTCTATGAGCTCCTTAAGTATTCTAGGATGCATTTCATCAGGCCCCAGTGCTTGCAGACATCTAACTTTTCTAAGTGATTTTTAACTTGTTCTTTTTTTATTTTATCTTCTAAACCTACCCTCTTCCCACTAGCATTCACTGTGTTAGGCATTCCTTCGTCAGACTTCTCGGTGAAGACCAAAACAAAGAAATCATTAAGCATCTCTGCCATTTCCAGGTTTCCTGTTACTGTGTCCCCCTCCTCACTGAGCAATAGACCTACCCTGTATTTGGTCTTCCTCTTGCTGCTAATATACTTATAGAATGTCTTATTGTTTCTCTTTATGCCTGTAGCTAGTTTGAGCTCATTTTGTACCTTTGCCTTTCTAATCTTGCCCTGCATTCCTGTATTGTTTGCCTATATTCATCCTTTGTAATTTGTCCTAGTTTCCATTTTTTATATGACTCCTTTTTTATTTTTTGATCCTGCAAGATCTCCTGGTTGATCCAAGGCTGTCTCTTGCCATATTTTCTATCTTTCCTACACAGCGGAATAGCTTGCTTTTGAGCCCTTAACAATGTCCCTTTGAAAAACTGCCAACTCTCTTCAGTTGTTTTTCCCCTCAGTCTTGCTTCCCATGGAACCTTACCTACCAGCTCTCTCAGCTTACCAAAATCTGCCTTCCTGAAATCCATTGTCTCTAATTTGCCGTTCTCCCTTCTACCATTCCTTAGAATCATGAACTCTATGATTTCATGATCATTTTCATCCGAGCAGCCTTCCACTTTCAAATTCTCAGCCAGTTCCTTCCTATTTGTTAAAATCAAGTCTAGAACAGCTTCCCCCCCCCCCGCCCCAATAGCTTTTTCAACCCATCTGAAATAAAAAGTTGTCTTCAAGGCAGTCCAAGAACTTACTGGATAGTCTGTGCCCCACTGTGTTAGTTTCCTAACATATATCTGGATAGTTGAAGTCCCCCATCACCACCAAATCCTGCGCTTTGGATGATTTTGTTAGTTGTTTAAAAAAAGCCTCATCCACCTCTTCCACCTGGGTAGATGGCCTGTAGTAGACCCCTAGCATGATATCACCCTTGTTTTTACACCTTTTAACCTAACCCAGAAACTCTCAATATGCATGTCTCCTATGTCCATCTCCACCTCAGTCTAAGTGTGTACATTTTTAATATATAAGGCAACATCTCCTCCCTTTTCCTCACCTGTCCTTCCTGAGTAAGCTGTACCCTTCTAAACCAATATTCCAATTGTGTGTATTATCCCACCAAGTCTCTGTGATGCCAACAATGTCATAGTTGTATTTATTTATTAGCACTTCCAGTTCTTCTTGCTTATTACCCATACTTCTTGCATTTGTATATAGGCATTTAAGATGCTGATTTGATCTTGCCTCCCAGTTCTGCCTTGTCCCTCCTTTCTCTCTGCTATTTTAGCCCACACTCCCTCCCATTTCCAACCCATCTCCCAGGTCTCCATGTTTTTCACTTACCCAGGGGCTTTGGTCACCTTTGGTTTAACATAGAGCACAGGGAAAGGGATCTCCCAGAACTCACATCATGGCCACACTTTCAGTATAAAGCACTGCCGCAGCTGTTTTCAACTTTTAAGGGTAGTCAAAGCCTCGATGACACAGGTATACCCCACAGGTAGCCAAATCTGATATCTTAGCATATGGTAAATGTATGCAAGTAGCTTGGATAGTACTTATATAATATAGTCTGATTATTACAGTTTGCAGTTTTTTCAGCCAGTTTTAAAGGTATTGACCTAAAGTAATAAAGTATCTCTTTCATTAAAGATTAACTGTACAAATTCCTTCTTTCAGTAATAGAAAATATAATTACAAGCAGTATATTATGCTTGAGTACCTACAGTACCACCGCTCCTATGTTTATTTTCCTGTCTTTATTTTTCTGTATGCATCATTAAACTGGTGATTCTAAATGGAAGCAATCCAGCCAGCAAACTCTAAAATCCATATCAGCATGTTTTTCTATATAAGCACTTCATCTAGGACATTTTAATATGCACTATAAACCTTTAAAACCAAGTTACCAAAGAAGTGGAGCGCTCAAAGAGGCACAAATATATAGTGGAGAGGTGAAGGACATGATTGTAAACAAGGCACAATAAGTGATTCTTCTCCTCAACTCTGCTCTGATTAGGCCTCAACTGGGATATTGTGTCCAGTTCTGGGCACCATATTTCATGAAAGATTGGAGAAATAGGAGAAGGTCCAGAGAAGAGCAGCAAAAATGATGAAAGGTCTAAAAAACATAACCAATGACTGAAAAAATTGGGTTTGTTTATTTTGCAAAAGAGAAGACTGAGGGGGGATATAACAGCTTTCAAATACCTAAAAGGGCATTACAAGGAGAAGGGAGAAAAATTATTCTTCTTAATGTCTGATGGTAGCACAAAATGCAATGGGCTTAAATTATAGCAAAGGCATTTTAGGCTGGGTATTAGGAAACACTTCCTGTCAGGGTGCTTAAGTACTGGAATAAATTTCACAACCTCCATCACTGGAGATATTTAACAGCAGGTTAGACAATATCTGTCAGGGATGGTCCAGATAGTACTTGATCCTGCTGTGAGTGCAGGGGACTAAACTTCATAACCTATCAACAGGGCTAGACAAACCATGGCAAGAGCCACTCGCCAGCCCCGCACTTCGCATGAGCAAGACCGGCACTGCGCATGCGTGAAGCGCCGGTGAATGAGGCTTGCAGCAAGACCGGCTGAAATCTACTCACCACGGCCGAGTAGATTCAGCTGTTTGTCGAGCCCTGCCGATCAAGGAACTTTCCATTTCTAGTATTCTATGATTAGGTAAAGAACAAAAAACAAAATTGAATATAACTGGATGTGAGACTCCATGTGAAAAAATGATTTTTAAATATTTAAGTATTTCAATGTTATGTAAAATCTACTTCCACCTTAGGTTCCCCGGCCCTTCTCATTTGAATAGTCCCACTGACTTGATTTTTATTTCACACCAATTTTATACCTGTCTAATTACTCCTGATTAACCACTTCTGCATGACCATGCAGAATCTGTCCCACTGACTTTACTGAAACTGCTTCTGTAAGCAAGAGCTGCAGGATAATACCGAAGTCATTAAATGCAGTGCTCAGACAGATAGCTGTGATTCACCCCCTCAACAGGAGGCGACCAAGGTATTCAGTGATTACTTCAAAAATATTGTTACTTTCAACTTTTTGGCTGATAAAAGATGGAAACATTAAAGAAAGTCTGCATACCCTTTAGAGCCGGCATTTGAGATAATGCTTTCTCCTTTTGCCACAGCACATATGACTAAAAATCATTGGCATCAGAAGGCTTCCAAAAGTTCAACAATCCAACACATAATACAAATCTCGATTGTCACAGCCCAGCTGCAAGTGTGAAATGTCCTATTTAAGGTTTATCGGGATGCATTAGCAGAGCAATGGGAAACCTGCCGTGCTGTAGTTCACTTCCTATCATGTGAATGTTAAAAACTGGCATGGGAATACAATAGAGAAAAATCTATATCCCCTCATTTCTTGCACTGTCATCTCTGATCTTCTGTGATAAAAACTATTTGACTTAGATCCTTTTCCCTTTGAACAGAGTTGCCCTATCAAAAGAAAAAATAAATAAAGGCTTGAAGACAAAGTATTGTTTTTTTAGTGCCTAATCCTGCAAGATGCCAAGCTGTCCCTGGTTGATGCCTTCTTAAGTTAGCTCCCTAGGAGCTCTCCTCACAAGGATCCAGCGACAATTCCCAGGTAAGGAACCACACACAGTGTCACTCCTTCTTAGAGCAAAATTTGAAGCACGGCCTTAATGGTACTGAAATGTACAGCTGTTTATTTTTCCACAGATCAAATTTCTGTCTGGCATGTTGAAAAGATTTTGAGGGCTTCATCAGAGAATCTTTTGCAACAGAGTTATATCCAAAGATTTCAGATTAAAAGAGTCTTGGACAATCAGCATAAAAACATGCAAATTGAACTAGAACTCAACTCTGAGACAACACCCCAATTCAGTAGAGAGCTCCATGTGGTGGGAGATACCCTGTCCCCCTTACACAGACCAATGACTTCATTGAGGTTTGACCTGGGCAGAGGAGACTGCCACATGGAATTAATTTCAGGTTCAGTGCCTGATTGTGATAACTGCATACATAAATAATGCAAACACCTGTTCTCTCTTTTTTTAACCATATAGGCCTGCCTATGAGCAGGACCGTTTTAATACAAAAGTAGTGTCGAAAACTGATGGCTTCAAAATTAAGAAACAACTAAAAAGGAAAACAGTTATGGTGAAAGTTCTAACCAAAAAAAGAGAGGATTTAAGAATAAAAAGAGTTTGCTCATTTTATTCCAACTTTTTTTAACCAATGGAAAGGAAACAAATCTCTGTCATTCAGCTGTTTCCAAATCCAGTTCAATTGCTATATGATCCTACCCAATGGTAGCTGCACAATAGCTTTAGTGAAAATATATTTTTCTATAGTAAGTAGAAAATGGAAAAATATGGAAAAGTATGGAAAATAGAAATCCCTTCCCATAAAAATTCTGACAAAAAAATTGTCAAAGCGGCAAAATTTTTCACAGCGAGGGACATCAAGTCTGAATTTGTTTCGCCTTAGTGTCTAGCTATTGGGCTTTGTTATAAGTTTGTCTGCCAGAACAACACTAATTCCACAATCAATTTTCTGTAATTCTTTACCATTACCATATGAAAACTCAAGTCAGAATAGTTAAGAGTTTACGAGGAGGGGCCGTACCTCTTTGAGGAGAGAGGTAACAGTTTTCCTCAAATAATTTCTAGGTGATAATTAACAAGGTCTCCTAATATAGATGTGATGTCTCATCAAGAATATTGGAGAATGAAGTCATCCTGCAAGAGATTCAGAGAACCATTAAATGCCTGAAGGCAAATAAAACCCCAGTCCTGATAATTTCTCTCCAATAACTTTTATCAATGTGTTTCTTATATTTAGGAATATATTCAGTGAGATGGCCGCTCAGCCAAACCATGTAACGGCTTTTTTTCATCTGCAAGGGCCAAAAAGCATTATCATAGAATCATAGGACTAGAAGGGACCTCAAGAGGTCATCGAGTCCAGTCCTTTGCCCTCACGGCAGGACCAAGCTCTGTCTAGATCATCCCTGGCAGGTGTATGTCTAATCTGCTGTTCAATATCTCCAGCAATGGAGATTCCACAGGCATCCTAAACAATTTATTCCAGTGTTTAACCATCCTGGCAGTTAGGAAGTTTTTCCTAATGTCCAACCTAAACCTCCCTTGCTGCAAGTTAAGCCCCTTGCTTCTTGTCCTATCCTCAATGGCCAAGGAAAACAATTTTTCTCCCTCCTCCTTGTAACACCCTTTTGGATTCTTGAAAACTGCCATCATGTCCTCTCTCAGTCTTCTCTTTTCTAAATTAAAGCCCAATTCTTTCAGTCTTCCCACACGGGTCATGTTTTCTAGACCTTTAATCATTTTTGTTGCTCTTCTCTGGACCTTCTCCAATTTCCTCACATTTCTTGAAATGTGATGCCCAAAACTGGACTTGGACACAATACTCCAATTGAGGCCTAATCAGCACAGAATAGAACAGAAGAATGACTTCTTGTGTCTTGCTCACAACACTCCTGTTAATGCATCCCAGAATCATGTTTGGTTTTTTTGCAACAGTGTCACACTGTTGACTTATGTTTAACTTGTGATCCACTGTGACCCCTGAATCCCTTTCAGGAATACTCCTTCCTAGACAATCACTTCCCATTCTGTATGTGTGAAACAGATTGTCTCTTCTTAAGTGGAGCACTTTACATTTGTCCTTATTAAACTTCATCCTGTTTACCTCAGACCATTTCTCTAGTTTGTCCAGATCATTTAGAATTTTAACCCTATCCCCCAAAGCAGTTGCAACCCCTCGCAACTTGCTATCATCTGCAAACTTAATAAGCATACTCTCTATGCCAGGGTGGCCAACCCATTCTGGACGAAGAGCCAAGATCCAGCTGGATCCAGTGCAAAGAGCCGGAGCAAAAAACTGCAGCAGGCTCCCATTGGCTGGATCCGCCATCTTAATCCAGATGGCTCTCCTGTCCTTGTGAGCACAGGAGAGCCGGGAGGCATAGGCCGTGTTCAGGGTGCATGGGGGTGGCTTCGTGAGCCTCGGGGGTTGCTTTGTGAGCTGCACTGATGGGGGGGTGAAGAGCCGCATGCAGCTTGTGAACTGCAGGTTGACCACACCTGCTCTGTCCTATTATCTTAATCATTGATGAAGATATTGAACAGAACCAGTCCCGAAAAAGACCCCTGCAGATCCCTACTTGTTATGCCCTTCCAGCATGACTGTGAACAATTAATAACTTCTCTCTAAGTACAGTTATCTAGCCAGTTATGCACCCACCTTATAGTAGCCCCATCTAGGTTGCATTTCCCTAGTTCATTGATAGGAAGGTCCAGCATCTAGAGGGCAGTCTAACATCATGCACTCTGATGCTATCATAAATATAGAAAATGTCTAGACATACTTATATTTATTGTGTTAGTGCCTTGTGACTGATGGAGATTGGGCTGCACTGTGCTAGACAGTATACAGCGTTGTAAACAGTCCATGGCCTGCAGAGCTTAGAATCTGGACAGAACAGACATGGGAAGGAGAAAGATGGACACAAACAATGCAAGGTCAGCATGTTATTCTCATTTTAATTGAAATAAATCTTTCAGCGGGGCTTTGTTAAGAAGGAATTTGCTAGAATGGAGCGAGTAAGCGGGCAAGAAAGGGGAGAAGAAAAGCAAGGGTGACGAAGAGTGACGCTTCTAAGAAGAGAGTGGGAGGGGTTTGAAACAAACAGCTCAGCAGAACAGGTCCACTCAAAAACCAGAGCGAGCAGTCTCAGGACATTAGTGTCCACTGATTCCTATTAGAGCATTTGCTGAGGCTGCTGATGTGTCTGCTCTTGTTGGCTTTGGTTTCTTTAGCCCTGGGACTGGCCTCTCCCTGGAATATCTTTTCTTCACCAACCGCATATGGCTCAGGTAGCACTACTTCAGTTTTAAAGCCTCAATAGAAATGGGTGGAGTCACCTTGCCCTGTGCTGACTGATAGTAAAAGGCTGCATGTCTAACATGCCTTTGCACTTGTCATAATCAGAAGTGCTAACCAGCACCTGGTGACTGTGGGGTTATCTCATGTACCTAGCCAAGGTGTTGAGCAGTCAGCCAATAACAATGCAGGTAGGAAATTCAAACTGGAAAAGAGGAATATTTTCTTTCTTTCTCTCTCTCTCTCTCTCGTTTGAGAGCAGAGCAGTTTTTCCCAGCTATTGAGGGAGATGTTAGATGTGTCTCTCTCCAAGAACAGACTTCTCAAAATGTGTAAGTAGGGAAAAGTTTAGATAGCCCATCAGGGTTTGTTGTTTTCATTGTTTGGGGGTTTGGAAATAATGTCTGAGCTGGCTAATTGGTTTTTTTTTTCTCTTTTGTAACTAAGCCTTACAGCCCAGAGGTTCTCCCTGAGGATCTGTATCAAATGGTGGGTCTTTCCATCTAGCCAATCTACTATGCTTGCAACTGTAGTTTTGTTTTGTTAATAAAAGATTTTTTTTCTAATTAACCAGTATTGGTTGATTCTTGTATCCTTAGGACTCGGTACCTAGTTACAAGGCAGAGTCCACTGTTGTCTGTGTATTCCCTCTGTTTTCCTAACTCCTAGCAAAGCGGAGTTTGGGGCAGGGAGGAGAACTTTACCTTAGGGAGGGGATTTCCCAAGTGATCTCTTCCCAGATTTTCTTGGAATTACTTGGGTGGTGGTAGCGGGTCCCCCCAAAATCTGGGTATTTAGGATTTTGTGGGGGGGGGGGGCAGTTTTTGTACCAGAGCCTATAGAGGCAAGGTTTTGGAGCACTCTTGCGGGCCCCCTACTCTGTCATTCGTCATGGCAGAGTGGGGAACAGCCCTGACAGCACTGTTCTGGTGTCCTCAAGAAACCAGGAAACAGATAACGATGACCCCATCCTATCCCACTCACCAAGGCAAGGGACAGCCATCTTCATCACAGCATATAGGAAATGACAGGAAGAAACACGTTCATGAGGAATTCAGCGCCATGCAGGTTAAGTATCACATACAGGAAGCACGAGGCATACAAGGGGTACACAACAGCAGCAGCAGCAGAATAAGGCCTTCTTATTCTTGAAGACAGATTCGGGCAGGTTAAATTGAAAGAGATTGCCACAATAGCAGAGGCAGGTTGGTTGAAAAAACTGAGTAAGGACTCAGCTCTCACAAAGCCCACTCAGGCTTCTAGAATCATCTCTTTCCCATTTGAAATGCTCCCAAACATTTCCACTGCCTCTCCAATAACAACACTACATAACTACCCCTTATACAAAACACATTGGGGGAGGTTTATTAGCAAGCAATCTAATATAGAATGAGAGATCTCAGCACATCTGTGTGAGTCGACGGAGAATATGGTAGGGTGAGCAGTGAGGGCTAATGATTAGGGGCTGGTTTAGAGAAGATTGGGGCAACACAATCTTATGGAACGTGACTTACCAGAAATTCAGCTTGAAAGATTGTTAGAGAGGGCTGAAAGAAGACATGAAAGATCACTTTTGTTCTGCTGGAGTACTGAATTGTCTACTTTAGAAGAGCAAATGGGACCTTTTTGGTGTGATATGAAATATTAGCATGTGGGTCTCCCCTTCCCCTCCACCCCACTACTAAGCCTCAGAGAGTTTTATTTGTATTTGGCCAGTTTTTGAGGGACAAACTGCAATTTTTTTGTTTAACCTCTATTTAATTCATCTCAGGAAACAGGTGATGATAAAACCAAAAGGATAAAAAATGAAGCTTGTACAGAAGATTAGCACAAATTTAACATTTCTCAGATAAACGTTTCACATTTCTAAATTAGAAGGTCAAAATCTTTAGTGGAAGAAATGAAACAATCATAATGAGAAGCCAAATTGGATTTTCCACTCCAGTGATAATTTCCAGACAAGTCAGCCATTACTTGCAATTACTGATCGTTTATTTTTGTTAACGGACTAGGGGAGGCGAAGAAAATTAGCAAAATCAAGAGCCTGATTTGTAAAAAGAAAAAATAATAATAAAATATTTATGTGGTGATAAAAAGTTTTGCAACAGAACTTCATAAGCAGAAAAAAATCTGCATTTGATACTCCAAAAAAAAAAAAATGAGGACATTTCACAGGTGCCAGTACTGCAGATAAGCAATTACAGTATCACATAAGATATCCCCAGGCTGTCTGTTTATTTTGAATTGCAATTATGTATTATAAGCCCATGCAGCATACACACACACTGAGGAATACCGTATCTAGCCAGGTGCCTTTACAGCCCTTATCACCGTAGGACTCAATAGTTACGAGAAGTTGGAAATTCAACAATGCACTGACAATACCAAGAGACAGACTTCGGGGCGGGAGGGGGGATATTGAGATTTCTGTATTTCTTAATGATCATGTGAGAGAGGGGTACCCACTGCAGAAACAGTTGGGCTAAGAGTCCAGTTTTGGATATGGCCAAATGTCAGTGAGGCTATGTCAGGCCTGAGATGTTGGTGGCCAGATCTAATGGTCAAAGCTGTAAGTGGGAGTGAGGTCATTGGTCACAGCTGGACTCAGATCAGGGGCAAGCATCAGGAACAAGAGAAGGAAATCAGGAGTCAGGTACAAAGGTAGGTGAAGCTCAGCTATTTGGACAACTTCCCGTGCCTCTTTGCAGTATAGAAAGCCCTGAACAATCAGAATTCATAGTGTTCCTCTAATCAGGCCAAGAAAGGACCTCCCTGATTTAATGAGTTTCATGGTCTCTGCTACTTGGTTGGTTAGCAGCAAGATGATGGATGTCAACAGGAAATTCCTGTAAGGTTCAAGACCTTCCATGTCATGGCAGGCAGGCAGCTTAGTTCTTTCTGACACAGTGTTCCTTATTCTTAGTCCCTTTCTCTATTCCTTCAACAGCTTCTGTGTTTGCAAGTGATACAGACAGCATGCATGTCTGCATTGCATGCCTGACGCTAGATGATAGGCCCATTCATTGTTCTTGAATGCTTAGGCAACAGATGCAGTATAATCCAATGTAATTTAATGGGACATAAAGCAAAGCTGAAGGGTTGGACACCTTAGCTACTATGTAGGCAGGGTTTGGAGTAGGTTTGCATTTTGAAGCAATACATTGCTTTTAATTAGAGCCCTCCACTGATTTTACAGAAGGAAGTTGGGTTTGTTTGTTTTTTTGGTCCAGTTTGAAAAAAGTAAAGGGGACAATGTCTTTTTTTAGAGGAGATTTTTTGTTAAATGACATTTTCCACAGTAATGAGTGACATATTGCTGTCTGACAACAATCTGATTCACTAAGGGATTGTTTAGCATTCACAGAGAAAAATATTTGTAATAAAAGGGTGGGTCTGTAAGGGTATGTCTACACTACCCCGCTAGTTCGAACTAGCGGGGTAATGTAGGCATACCGCAATTGCAAATGAAGCCCGGGATTTGAATTTCCCGGGCTTCATTTGCATAAGTGGGGCGCCGCCATTTTTAAATCCCCGCTGGTTCGAACCCCGTGCCGTGCGGCTACACGCGGCACGAACTAGGTAGTTCGAACTAGGCTTCCTAGTTCGAACTACCATTACTCCTCATTCCACGAGGAGTAACGGTAGTTCGAACTAGGAAGCCTAGTTCGAACTACCTAGTTCGTGCCGCATGTAGCCGCGCGGCACGGGGTTCGAACCAGCGGGGATTTAAAAATGGCGGCACCCCGCTTATGCAAATGAAGCCCGGGAAATTCAAATCCCGGACTTCATTTGCAATTGTGGTATGCCTACATTACCCTCCTATTTCAAAATAGGAGGGTAGTGTAGACATACCCTAATAGAAGAATGTGCTTCAGGGACATCTGTATATTACACACTAGAAGCAACCAGACAGTGAAGGAATATATGATTGATTTGTTTGCATCTTTTAATTGTTTAATTACTTCCAAATGGTATCATTGCATCTCATCTGCCTTATTTTGCACACCACAATATTGGGGACTGATATCGGAGAAAGCATTTGCTATTGTATTTAAGCTGGATCCACACGGGGAGGTTGAGGGAGTGAAAATCCTATCCACATTTTCTTTTATTAGACTTTGGTAAATGGCAAAATGTTTGTAGGGAAACCATTAAAAAGGATGCAGTGCCTTTTGTGATCCATGGAACACTCAGCAGTTTCTGTCATGCTGGTTTAGAAATTTGTCATATAATACTGTAATCACAGATTCTCTGTTGGGCGAGAAATTCTGAAAGGGGTTTGGATCTGGTCTCTATATTATAATGATTTTACACACACAGGATCCAACATATTCAAAGTGGATAGGTCCTCTTTATTCCCAGGGCAATTCTTACTGGTTCTGATTATCTGGTAACTAGCAATGCAGCCTTCCCCACACTATCCACCTGATATACCTGAACTCTGACTAGGAACGTAAAGTCCTTTAAAAATGTATCCATATAACTGCTACAATTGTTAGTGATTACACGCTCTGTGGTATAAAGTTTATACTTTATATCAGCCCTACTCCTAGCAGGGTTTGCTGGGTCCTTTGCAGCCAGCTCCTGCAGAGGGAGGCAGCACATAACCAGCAGCAGGGGAGCCGGGAGAGGCCCACCATGGACATGGGCTGCTTTGGCAAGGCTGGAGCAACCCTGCTTCCAGCAGACCCTATGGGGCTAAAGCAGTCCCTGCCTAGGGCTAGCTGCTCCAGCCCCTATCAGTTAACCAGAACCAGTAAGCATTGCCCTTTAAGGGTGCGTCTTACCAGTTAACATCCCTAATTCTGACCCAAATGACCAACCTTCAGCAATTGAATTGCTCTGCCCATTTAATCTACAACCTTCCAGCTCAATCACCGAAGAGTCCAATAAGCACTAATCATGATGGTGATATGTATGTTGGGGACACCAGACAACTGGAAAACAGACTGGGCCCACCAACTTGTTTCTCATAGGCCACAGAGCAGCAGTCAGGTGCTTAAGTGAATCAACAAGTGAAAAAAATTAGATCCAGTTATCTCATTGTATACCAAGATGGTTCTATTTAAAGAAGGAAAAGCAAATGCCACTAGAGACTCAGGTAGGAATGATTAGGTAGGGCAGGAGTGCAAATCACCATGCCAGCTAGGGCTGGACTTGCAAAAAAGTGATTTAGAGGGGTACAGGGCTATGCAATACCTCACTACCCAGGAGTGGCCTAAGGCGGGCTACGGCAGCTGGTGCCCCAGGTGGAACGCGCAATTGGCACCCCGTGTGCACAGCTGTCAGTGGGGTGATGTCATCATCGGGCACCATTGAAGGCAGCGCCCAAGGCGATGGCCAAGTCGGCCTATAGCCATGGGCCACTCCTGTCACTACCAAGCTCTTTACATGAGAGAGTCCGTGCCTTGTCAGGCATCATCTGTCCCTGCCACACAGACACACCCCTCTCAACTCCTGCAGACTTTTTCGCATGATGGGTACCAACAGGCACACTCCAACCCTTGAGACCTCCTGGTGTTCCCCTCTGTGGAGTCCAGCCCCTGGCTACTCACAGAATTACCAGGCAGGCTGCACCAAAAGGAACAAGATACCACAGTTTAGCAGTTCCCATTAAAACACAGCTCTGCTTAACACTTTGCTCTGTTCAGAGAGAAAGCAAGTATAAAATTTAGTTAAAAAAACAGCAAATAAATGACAGAAAACTAATATTGGAAACAAAATTATTTGATTTTATATATAGCCCTAGCATACATTCTAGAGTCTGAAATGCATCTAACTTCTCTAATAAGTTACCCAAAGTTCTTCTCACAGCGTTCTTCGACCCAAGATGGCAGAGACCTCTCTTTCATTAGGCTGCCCTGTTGGTAGCTTGTCTTCCTCTGAGGAAACATAACTGTGTGTGGGTTCACCTATACCTCAGCTATGGTTCTAAAGGTTCATGCCTTTGAGTCCTGAACAGGACAACCCAGTTTTTGTTTTATGCGGTAGCTTCCTCTCACCCTCCCTCTCCCCTGCCACATCCCCACAATTTGTGGATTCACATTTTGCTCAGCCTGTAACTGCGCAGCCAATGCTCAATCAACACATAACCAGCCCAACAAAGAGAAGCATCTCCCCCTAACAAGCAAGAGTTTGTGGCTCACCCTTTGGTGATCTGTCTTAAGTCAGAGACCTAGAGAACGTTATTTTCAATATCTATACATAACTTCTCATTTTCCATTCATACATCGCACAGTGATTATTGTGACCTGTGTGACGCTGTCTTCTTTAGATCTTACATGACATTCTGACTGACTAGTCTGTAGTATTCAGACTCAGAGGATCTCTGTAATCCTGATGCACCCTGAGCCCTCTGCCACTAGGCACAAAGAAGCCCCTGCTCCACACAGTCCCCAGAGCCTGCTTTCCTTCTCTTCACAAAGCCATATAAATAGTAAAGGACCTCTATTCAGCTCACTGGAGTTAGCACCAAATATTGTTACTGATTGCTTGGACGGTCAGGTCAGGAGCAGAGATGCTATAAGAACCAGGTTTAAGCAGTCACAGTATCACAGGAAAGGAACAAGTTTGAAAGCAAGGTTAAACTGCAGTAATCTAAGCAGCTAAAGGAAGAGGATCCGTATCTCCGGCTACGTCTACACTCAGGGCCAGTCCTAACCAATTGGCGGCCCCGGGCAACCACCAGACAAAATTTGTTGCCCATCACTAAGACCGGCTCTCTTTACACTTGCAGAATTTTTGCACTGTCCACTTCACTAGTGATAGGGAAATGGTTTTTGTTTTTTTTAAAAAGCACAGGTCTGTGTGTATACTCACTCTTTCAGCATTTCCATCACTGATGAGAGCAGCATCCTGAAGGCAGATATTCCACAGTGCCGCACTCTCCATTTTGACAAAATGTTTTGTGAGAAGGGAGGTGATCGCAGGGCAGCCTAGGCCCCTGGCCAGCCCCCTCTCTCCCAATACTGATCAGCTCCAGTAGTTCAGCTTTGCTGAAAGCAGAGGATCATGTGTTCCATGGAGCAGGCATTGTCATCTAGCCAGGTAAGTGAGCACTTGCCAAAAAAATAGGAAGGAGTGTTTCAAAGTTCCCAGGCCTTTAAAGGAGGTAGGGAAGATGTCTGTTTACCTGGCATCAGAGCAGCAGAGCTACTGACTAGAGTGGTCACCTAGGCACTATGGGATATCCTCCAGAGACTAAAAGCTCTGTAGACAGCAGGAGCATGTCTTCACTTGCCCATCACCACAAGTGCATCACCAGTGAGAGCTGTAATACCTCTCAAGTATGGACACTCCTAGTTTCTGTGCACAAAAGGGACTTTTTCCACTTTAAATGGCAAGTGTAAACATAAGACAATGAGGGAAGGGAAGGGAAGGGAAGGGAAGGGAAGCATGCTTCAGCTTGCCAAATTCATCACTTATGCAACAGTGTGCTCATTAGTCTACTATATATCATCGTTACCATACTGCTAAGAAATAATACAGCTAATGACAGAGATTTTTTCAAACATGGAAGCTTAAAGGCAGTCCATGGAAATGTGCAATTAGGCAAATAAGCAACCAACCTGATTTTCAAAAGAGCTGAGTACCTAGCAACCCCCCACTGTAGATAATAGTAGTCATTACTCAGGGGAAGAAAACGACAGGTTTTGATATACAGCCTGACCAGTTTATGTCCTTACATAGGTTATTGCTTGTGGAGATTCAAAATACAAAGTTATTTTACAGCTACAGGATGGGATTAACGAAGAAATAGGCAGATGTATGCTTGGGTGGCCAAACAAGGAAGGTTTGAAAAACATCCAGAATGTAACAGAGGTGCTGAGCCACATAGAATTATAGGTCCGGAAGAAATCTGAGGAGGTCAACATGTCCAGCCCTCTGCCCAAAAGCAGGACCAACCCCAGCTAAATCATCCCAGCCAGGGCTTTGTCAAGCCAGGACTTAAAAACCTCTAGAGATGGAGATTCCACCCCTCCCTAGGTAACCCATTCCAGTGCTTCACCAACCTCCTAGTGAAATAGGTTTTACTAATATCCAACCTAGATCCCCCCCACTGCAACTTGGGACCATTGCTCCTTGTTCTGCTCTCACTACTGAGAACAGCCTCTCTCCATCCTCTTTGGAACCTTACTTCAGGTAGTTAAAGGCTGCTATCAAATCCCGCCTCCCCCCCCCCCCCCACTCTTCTCTTCTGCAGACTGAATAAGCCCAAATCTCTCAGCCTTTCCTCATAGGTCATGTGCACCAGCCCCCTAATCATTTTGGTTGCCATCCACTAGACCCGTGGTCACCAACCAGTAGATCGTGATCTACCGGTAGATCTCAGGGGCTCTAAGAGTAGCTCTTGAGCCCTCTCTGAACTGCGCGCCTGCGCAGTACATTTACGTTAGATTTCCTCATTTGAGGAGCAGCTACTCACCGAGCAACAACAGAGGTGAGTAGCTGCGAGGAATGGTGGAAGCTGGGAGGTCGGGAGCAAGCTGACTGTGGTTTTCAGCTGAAAGAGGCTGCCCGGTGCTCCATCTGATCGGCGGCTTCTCCTCTGCGCCTGCCCACGTGGAGCTTGGTGCACCTTGGCTGAGCGCCATGGCCACCTGGCCGGGCAGCCACTTCTCTTCCCTCCAGCCCGGCTGCCCTGTGCTCAGCCCAGGGAGGCTGCATCTAGCTCCAGCTGTGCTGGAGCAAGCTTCCCAGGCTGAACACAGGATCACAGATGCCCATCTGATGGACTGTATACGACTAGCAATCTCAGACTACAACCCAGACTTCAAGACACTGGCAGATACTGTTCAGTCACAGGTGTCACACTGAGACTTTGTTATTGGAAGAAAAAAATATATATATCAATACTTGATTTTAGATTTACAAAATAGCAGAGAACAAAATGTATAATTGTAAATGCTTCTTTTGACATTTAAATAGCATGAATTAAAAACAGACCATTTATTTCATAACTATAAACATGTGATTTTAATTTTATATATTACATAATTTAAAAATAAACTGTTTAACAGAGTGTATAAGGGCTGTGGATAGCAAGTGATGGACAGGAGAATAGAGAGGGTGGGGCTTCAAGGAAGGGGCGGGGCTTCAAGGAAGGGGCGGGGTGGTAGATCTTCGCCTGTTCTGAGACTTAAAAAGTGATCTTGGGTGTAAAAAGGTTGGAGACCACTGCACTAGACCCTCTCCAATGCATCCACATCCTTTCTGTAATGGGGGGCCCAGAACTGGACACAATACTCTAGATGTGGCCTCACCAGTGCTGAATAAAGGGGAATAATCACTTCTCTAGATATGCTGAAAATGCTCCTCCTGGTGCATTCTAATATGCCTTCTTGGCTACAAGGGCACTGTTGTTTCATATCCAGCTTCTCATCCACTATAATCCACAGGTCATTTTCTGCCCAGCTGCTGCTTAGCCAATCAGTCCCCAGCCTGTAACAGTGCTTGGGATTCTTCCATCCCAAGTGCAGAACTCTGCACTTCTCTTTGTTGAGCCTCATCAGATTTACTAGGTGACTCTTCTCCTGGTAAATATACCAGGTCACTCTTCAGAGGTATTTGTTTTTCAGCACTTGTGATTAAATAAATATACTAGCTGGAGATCCCAAGATTCTAAATATGATTTTGTTGCAGTATAACTGGACATTTCCTTAACCGATAATAATGGAGACTGCAGGAGTATATATATCCCTGAAAGAACTCATGCATTGATTTTCTGAAGATTGTACATAGGAGAGAGGTGCTTCCATTTGGAATTTCTCTCTCAGGCTATTAGGAAGCATCTAAAATCAGGACCCTGATGCATAAAAACTGGGGTGGGCAATAATTTGGGGGGGCATTCAATAAATTTTGGTAAATTGTCTCAGGCCACACTTTTTTACTATGTTACTGGAGGGCATATGGGATCTGGTAGGGAGTTTGGGTGCAGGAGGGAGCTCTAGGCTGGGGTAGGAGATTGGGGCACAGGGAGGTGTGGGGTCTGGGAGTGAGTCTGAGTGCAGGAGAGAGCTCGGGGATGTTACACAGTGTTGGGGTGCAGGAGAGGGTGAGAGGTGTGGGCTCTGGGATAGAAGTTGGGTGCAGTAGGAGGTTCTGACTTGGGACAGAGGTTTGGGGTATGAGAGGGGCTGTGAGGTGCTGGCTCTGGCCAGGAGAGGATTACCACAGGCAGCTCCCAGCCTGTGGCTCCCATAGCTCCATGCCACTCCCAGATGTGGCTGGCTGCTGCTGCCATGTCTCTGCGTGGGTCTCCATGCACTGCTGCCACCTCCCCCAGGCAGCATTCTCACAGCTCCTGTTGGCCAGAAATTGGCCAGTGGGAGCTCTGGGGGCAGAGTTTGCAGGGAAGGCAAGCTGGGCAGAAGAGTTAGACAGGCCAGATCCAGCCCACGGGCCATGTGTCGTCCACCTCTTTATAAGAGAGTTAGGTACATAAGATAGGAACTTTACTGAGGATGTTGGTATGGCATGACTATTCACAAAGCACAGATTAAGATCCCCATGTCTCATGGGTTCATTTTAAATCCTAATGTGGATTTTGATGCAGCAGTCTTCTTCTGAGTTCTCCTTTATCACCAACTGCTGATGAGAAACTTGGAAAGAAAAACCCCAGGACACTAGAGAGACATTCCAAGAGTATATGAACGTAGATGTTCAATATGTTTCACATATTTCTTATGAACATAAGAACCGAGATAGAGGAAGATTTGTTGCCTGTATTGAGAAACTGCACTAACTCAATAAAGTCAAATGAACCTAGAAAAAGTACTGATCACCTTTGTAACTGCATGTATACTTACTGTGCTAAAAATGGCATTGCATTCCATCCATTTCATTCTGGTATGCCCAGCACACACTCTTTTAGGCTCACATTTAAGAAAACACTTTGTACAGTCAATCATTCCGCTATTACTAGCTAAAATGGTTTTGATATTAAAAACAATCCTCTCAAACAATTTTTTGTGGAAATCTGATGCTGAAAAAGTCCTACCACCATTTTGGAAGAAATGTTCTATATTTTTTAATATCCTAGCTTAATAGTGGCATCAATCTTTGAAAAATAAGGTGGGAGGAACAGGCATCAATAACTCTTCCTAATCTGGTGTGGAGTAAATATGGTAATGGCAGGTCTAAAGGTCATATGAGAATGGCCATATTTAGAGTTCCGTCTATGAAATCTCCTCCAATAACTGCAAGGTAAAAGGGATTGTCTTTTTTTTTCTTTTGTCAATGAGAGTGAATTGCTTATTCATGAAATAATCATCAGTAAGTCTGCACTTGATATGTAACATTAGCTGCATAAGGGGAAGTAATATACAATAGAAGCAAGGTGATAGATTGTGCAGGAGACAGCCAACCAGAGAAGAGCTTATAGGAGCAGCCAATCAGGGCTGGGCAGACCCATATAAGGAGAGCTGCGGTGCAAAGCAGCTTGACTCATGCCCTAGAGCAGTGGCCCCCAATGTGGAGCCTGTGGGCACCATGGCACCCACTGGGGCATTTATGTGCACCCACCAAATGACCAGGGCTGGCCCATGCCATTCTTGCACCCTGAGCCCCAGGCTCATGCGCGGCTCCCGCCCCTGGGCGTGCGGTGCATGTGCGGCCCTGCCCCCGGAGACTCGGCAACCCCAAAAGGTTGGGGACCACTGCCCTAGAGCTTGAGGAAGGAGGTGGACTAGCTGCCTTGCAGACTGAAGGCAGCAAGCACTCCAGACAAAGCAGTGCTGCAGACAGAGACCCAGGGAGCTAAGGGCAGCTCCTGATGAGCTGCAGAGATCTGCAGACTGAGACCCTGAGATGAGGGAAAGAGGATGCTAGGGATATAGGAAGTGGCCCAGGAAAAGATACTGAAAGGTTGGAGGGGACACAGCACATGACAGCCATCTACAGGGTCCCTGGGCTGGGACATGGAATAATTGGTGGACACAGGTCTCCCTTTACCCTCGCTTGCTACTGAGGCACAAGGCTGGACAGCAAACAGACACAGAGGCAAGAATGGTTTCTAATCTATTATAATTTCCTGGAATCACTGGCTTATGATACAAATGTTTGCCCACAAGTGTAAGAAACAGCAGTTCCCCCAGACTGCAAGTGCTCGTCACTAATGAAGACCTGCCGTGGGAATCGGCAGCATGGTGTGAAAATGACTATTACTCAGCTATGTTTCATTTGTTTCCATTTTTCTGTAATAACACTACATGAAAACGACATATTTTTAGCTGATAGAACAGGTGGCATAAGAAGAAAAATAATTTAAGATCTTATTCATAGGAATATTTTTAGTCCCATTCTGCAATGATCTTCATTTTATATTAATGGAATGCATAATAAGCTGTGCTGTTGTCCTACCCAATCCCCCTGCTCTGTCCCAGAGATGCTCATACACTGGTGTTGGTATTCCTCACTAATTCTGGCATTCAACACAACAGAGGTGACTGGCAGGTAATTTCACTGACCTCTGGGTTCTTCAAAAAGCAAGAGATTTGGATTTGGTCTCTGAAAATGTCTTTCAGCAGTGAATTTCAAGCTCCAAATGGATCATCCCAAATCTGTAGATAGCTCCCATCTTAGCTTTGGGTACACAGTCCTGTAATGGCCCAATAATGAGAGTGGGTGTCCACTGTGAGGGGTGGCATCAGATTAAATGGCCATTAATTAAAAACAAAAATCCTTCCAAATAGTGCCACATAAACCAGACTGAAATGATCTAGAAACTCAATTGAATTGTGTTTGTTTTAGCAGCCACATATGATGGGGGAACAGCTAAAATATATCCTTGGATCATGATCCATTGCTGGCAGGTAGCCGGACACTGGGCAGAGACTACAGCAGTCCTTATAGCTGCCACTCCTCTCCTCTGAAGTCAACATATTGCAATGCCCGCGCAGAAGTCACTGGCAATACAGCTGCACAGTGGCGGCCCATCAATACAGGCAAACTAGGCGGTTGCCTAGGGTGCCAAGATAAATGGCTGTTGAGGGCTTCGGAGGCAGGGGCACCGATCGCGCGCCGATTGCGTGTTTCGCCTAGAGCGCCAGCTGCTGGCAGCTCGTCTAGGGCCGCTCCTGCAGCTGCAATGAATTTTGACAGCTGAGTCTCAAGGAAAGATTAGGCAAACCTCTCACATTTTCTTACAAGGCCAACCAGCAGACATAACCCCAAAAGGCTCTCCAGAATTATCTTCATTTCTCAGTGCACAAGAAGGCAACATTATTTCTTTCCAACGCCAACTCTGCTCTGGGCATACCCTGATTGGAGCCCTGGCAGATGGGATTACTCTTCAGAGAAGGAAGGAACACATTCAGAATTATGCTTTTAATAAGGATGTCTACATTTTTAATTACAAAAGAGAAATGACTTTGCTGCCTTACAAGATGCAGAAATATAAGCATTCCCTCCTCAGAAGTTATTTTCCCTTTGGGTAGCTTCAACACAAATGAAAGTTCAGTTTTGTATATGTTGCATCTTTTGCTTTTTATCCAACAAAATAATATCTAGAAACCACATGGGTACAAGGGTGGGGGAGATGGGCTTCAAATAATCAGGTTTACTAAATATACACACTTATGGAAGGCTGAACACTATATACAAATTATTCCTGCTTATTTCTAAAATAGAATGCAGTAAGTGCCACTAGAGGCCTCAGCTATTTAAAGGAGTACTACACAATTCCTATACACTATCCTAAACACCAGCTACGAAATACTAAGATATTCAACCCCAGCTATGAAAAATACATAGCTGGAGTCAGCTTATCGTAACTTGAGTTAGCACCATTCCCACTGCAGGAGGCTGACAGGAGCAAACACTTCCATTGGCTTCCCTTACTCCTCACAACTTCGAGATGTACAGATGCTGGCTGGAGTTGCCCTCTGACTCTGATTTCTGGGTCCATTCTAGACCCATTAAATCGAATGCCAGAACATCAATCTCCAGTGCGGCAAGTGAACATGTGCCCTTAGATCCTGATTCTCCCTTCTGATACTCTGGCTTCTTGCCAGTCTCTTAGTGCAAAGTGTCAGAGTTTAAGGCCAGAAGGGACTACCCATTCATCTAGTCTGGCCTCCAGTTCCTGGAAACCCAATAGATCTGGCCAACTGGGGATGTTTCTTAGTTCACAGAGAATTCTCAAGTGGCCTAGAGCTACTGTGCTCCACACCTCCCTGTAACTTTTAGAATAGGGAGTAATGCAAAAAGAATGGAGGTGTGGTTGTAACATCAACACCAGTGGTGAGCACCACATGCCACACACAGCCCATCAGGGTAATCCATTGGTGGGCTGTAATACATTTTGTCGACTTTGACCATTCACAGGTATGGTGTCCTGCAGCTCCCAATGGTTGTGGCTCACCGTACCGGCCAATGAGCGCTGTGGGAAGTGATGGGCGACAGGGACATGCGGGCCACCACTTCCCAGAGCTCCCATTAACTGGAAATGGTAAATTTGTCAACAGATTTGCCCACCACCAATCTACGCTGTCAATTCCCGGCTTCTAGAACACCTGCTGGGGCACCTGGGTATAAACATAAAAGCCCAGGCTGCGCTAACTTATACTAGGGGTTAAGCCTACCTCCAACAAACCCACTAGAAGAGAGCCACCAAAGATAGCATGAAGCCAGCTTAACCCACCTCTTTCCTCATACACTGATCTCAGATTCTTCCCTGAGCACAACTAGACACAGGAGGCATAAGGGAGGTGTCGAAAAAGGCCTTCTTTCTTGACAGATCCCCCCTCTAGACTGCCGCTTTTTGCCGACAAAGTGCGGAGTTGGCAAAAACGGCAGCCATTTTTATGCAAATTAAGCGTGGGATATTTAAATCCCCGCTTCCTTTGCAATGTCGACCTGCCTAATCTGCATCCCTCTGCCGACAGAGGGGATGCAGTCTAGACATATCCTAAATGTGGGAGTGTTGTTTTTAAAGACAGAAGTGTCTCTCTCAGCAAAGATCCCACCACCGCAACTGCACGTATGGACCATTACCATAGAGCATTTTAAGGCACACTTTTAAAGAGGATTTCAGGAACTGACCAGTTTACCACTCCTTGCTTAACTAAATGCTATTTCCATATTTCTTTACCCTGGCTTTTATTAAGGGTAAATAAATTATCCTAATGACTTTGGGTGCCTACACAGGGACTACTCTGCTATCTATGCATGGGAGATCAGATCTACACATTTGTAGTAGCTGGAGTATAGCTAAAAGGGAAAAGAGTTTGAAGGGGGAAACACTGAAAATATCGAATTGTTGCGAATGCGAAATGGAAAACATAGCAGGAGAAGCAGACACAAAGCACTACAAAATATACATTTCAAGGAAAGTGGTTTGGTCAAACACCTGTCAAAAAGGTTTTGATACAGAGAACCACATTGCCTCAAAAACATTCCTTTGGCAAGCCCAGATTTTAAGAAAGTGTTTAAATTATGCACTGATGACTACAACATGGGTCTCGAAGCTGGAGTTAGACTGAAATTTTCAACTCCGGCCTCCATAGCTGTATGTCAAATTGTACACATTCAACCAGTTGTGCCTGCAACTGCGCAATTATTTTGCATATACTCAGCAAGTTGCTATCCTGATGACTTCATGAGCAGGGAATGCATTTGTACAGGTATTTTGCACCACTTCTCATTTCTTGTTTGTGACTATTGCTGCCCAGTTGAAATTAAGATAGACATGGTGAAAACGTACAGCATACTGTTTGGTCATTGCCATAGCACTGAACAGGTAAAATAGGACTGCTGCAGGTGATTATACAAACAATTACAGAACACTTATTTTTGTACTATTGAAGCTTTGTTGGCAAGTGAGAGGATTCACAGTAAGAGGTATATTTGAAACTGGCTGGGCGGAGGGGGCTACATGCTGACAAAACTATAGTGTGCTTGAATTATCAAATCCAGATGAGACACACAGTTAACTTCACTGAGGAAAAAAAACATATCACAAAACTGCAATGCCTGCTCACACTGTTCTAGTCACTTGAGATCTCTCCTACCACAAAGATGAATAATATTACATTCTCATTTATATAAATAGCTTGCACTGAGTTTTACTTAATAACTTTTAGTTAATCATCTGTATTAATTCTGATACAAATGAAGAGATGACACAGAGAAGCACATTCAGTTTTATATCTTCCAGAGAACACATGTTGTATTAGGTCCAGGACTACTGAATGTTGCAAGCAGATATTAAAGTCAGCTGTACATGCAAAGTTATAACACACACACACACACACACACAGACAGAAAGCCTCCTACGCAGTGCTGTAATGTATGTCATTAGGCACAACAAGTCTGTCCATCTCCATCTAAGCTGCATGACTTCAAGAACATAGAATTATATCTTGAAGTTCTGGGGACATGAACAAAATCATCCCAGTTTTGGTTACATTGAAACAACAGTTTGCCACTATTTAGTCCAGCTTGCAGTTAATGCAGTCCACTATTCCTGGTTATTAAATGCAACATCAGAGCATAAAAATAGGCATATCATCTAAAGAATTATTTTCAATCCCTATAGAAATGTCTTTGGTCCAACTCATATGTCAATACCATTACTTACAGCCTTGGTGCAGAAACAGTGTTTATAACTTTCATTGACCTCTGTTATGCCGGAAGTCAGACTACAGTGATCACAATGGTCCCCTGCATCTTTGAAAAATTGCTATTAATATCTAAATAAAAACAAAGCATGTCGAATCAAGAGAAAAATGGCAGAGAATATAACCACCTTCAATACAACAATCAGAATGGCTGGACAAATAGTGAACATTTTTCACAAAAGATCATCATTTTGACTAACTTTAAGCAACTATATTCCGCATGTTATGATTAGAACAGGCTCAACTTTTCACTGAGGATACAGAACAATAAAAGGCAATAAATGAACTGAAAGGAAAACGGGTGAAATTCAGAGTAGCATTAGGAAAGAGAGTATGGGAACAGTTGGGCAAAGGGACAAGAAGCCAAGGAGAGGCTCTTGAATCATAACCACTGAAGCTATTCAAATCCGAACTATGTCTACGATGGCTGTTGAGAAATAAATGAATCTTGTGACGCAGTAGCAATCCTTTCCAACACAAATAGTTCTGTTAAGACTCAAATGTGCATGGCAGTAATAAGGCTGAGCACATTTCATCAAGGTATTTTGCAAACACTGACTAATTAGAGCTACCACCATCACCCCCTGTGAGGCAGTAACAGTGGAAGCTATTACAAGTCAACATCCTCAAATCAATACTATTTGGTTATCACATTTGTCTTCCCTTGCTACATACAGCCTGAGCACACCATAGATAGATAGATAGATAGATAGATAGATAGATAGATAGATAGATAGATAGATAGATAGATAGATAGATAGATAGATAGATAGATAGATAGATAGATATGGACTATATCTTGGATGCTCTGTCATTTTGTTATGAGAGAGAGAGAGAGATCTGTGTGGTAACAAAATGACACAGCATCCAAGCCAACATTAAAGTAATCTGCTCTCTTGTTAAAGACTAAACCCTAGACCCTTTAAATTACCTCTGGAGCCCTGCGCAGCATGGTCTGGGCAGCACCAAGGGCTGGCTGGGGCAAGTGCAGCACAATCCGGGAGGCAACCAGGGCTGGCTGCCCCTAGCCTCACCCCTCCCGCCCAAGTCCTGTCCCTTCCTGGGGGGTCCAGAGCTGAGGACTTCCCCTTCCCCCCCCCCCCCCCCCCACACGTACGTACATTGCCCAGGGCCTGGTGAAGTCTGTCACCAGCCCTGGTGCCAGTAACCTAAAATACCGCAGCAGGGTGTAAGTCTAAAACCCATAAGAGAACATCAAAACAGATATTTGTCTTTAAATCCAGCCTATTGTATTTTCATTTGGGTACCTGTGGAAAATAGCCAGGGCTCAGGGCTCTAGATTAGGAGGAGTTGGGAGACCTGGTATCTTCTCTTGACCTGTGTGTGGCAAATCATTTCCCCTCCAGTCAGTGTAACAGAGACATTGATACTCACAACCTCTGCAAAGCACTTTGCCATCTGTGGAGGAAAAAGTGCTATAAACAGCTAGCTATTATTAATACCCTGAAGCAAGGTCAGAATTTTATTCCCTACAAGTTCTACCAAAGAACAGGAGCTTTAATTAAAGTGCTATATTACTTTTTATAAATTAACACATCATATTAGAAATATAAGGAGTCACCAGTGTTTGCTGATAGATATTTGGTTTTTTAAATAATTGGGGTATTCTTTGGAATTGTATGAACCCCCTTTTTTAACAAAAAAAGCAAACTTCAGCTGATGATCTGCTGGTGCATAGGCAGTGGGAATCTTGTTACTGATATTCATTTGGTATCAAGTCATACTGGGTTTGAGCTGTGTGATAGATCAGAGAAGTCACATGATATTTCTTTAGCTCTCTTTTACACGATGGTACGTTTCGTAACCCCTGGTGTGAATGCCTGAATTCAGGATCAAACACTCAGTTACCTGCATAAGCAGAGCTTTCCCCAAATGTTAGTGTGGAAAAAAACCGTGACTCCAAGCATGAGTAGTGGAATCATGAATGCCAATGTATCCAATTCATTCATGTTATTCACACAAGAACCTGCAGATACTTTTCTACAATATTCTTCAGCTCTGATCTCTACCGCCCTCTGTGTTAACAGTCTAGCAAGCAATATCAACAGATCCAAGAGATTGCCAAGGGTTAATTTTACATGGTCTCAACTGGTTATCAACATTTACTTGGAGTTAGTATGTAGCGCAAAGAACTTCTTTCATTCTAGCAACACCTGCCCCTTTCTGTATGCTGGTTTTTTTTCCTGAGATCATCTACTGTCCTTTATGCACCAATCACAATAGCACTCTTAGGCCTATTGAATATTTATAGTAAAATGCGCAAAAATCAGTTGAAGACACTGAAGCATTGTTGACTCGCTCTCAGCCCAAAAGTTATTGAAAGAGAAATGGTAGAGTTGGCTACTTTAAGAAATATGGCTGAGTTCTGTTTCTATACCGTATCTCACACACTTTTTTGTTATTTATGATTATTTTGCCTTGGCCTTGTGCAGCAAGCAGAACAAATAAAAGCTACTTGTTACTTGTGCTGACCTCATTAGTTTACTCATATGTTGATGTATACGGTCTCACAAATATTTGCCACCTGGATACACTTCCCAGGCATTCATTTCACTGATGCTTATGCAATTATAGCAGGTCTACTCAACTTTGGAAGCCCCGCAGGCCCCAATGATACTCACAGCACATGCTGAGGGCCGCAACTTAAGTGTGGTTGCATATACATGCAGATATCTTCTTTCATGCTGATAGGCATGACCAGGGCTTGCCGAACCACAGTGAGCCCCGCTCGCCAGCCGTGCTGTCTGGCGATCTGCGCATGCGCAGATCGCCCGAACCCGGCTCTTCCGGGTTACAATGTACTCGCCACGGGCGTGTAGATTGTATTATTTGTCGAGCCCTGGGCATGACTACAAAGATTAAACAAGACTACACAACACACACGCCTCACTTAAGTCAGTTCTGCTAATATTAATAAAATACAGTATTTACCAGATTTCCACCCATACGACAGCACTTTTAATGAGCAATGACAGTCCAGGAATTTAACTACTAAAAAGCATATCAACAGAAGATCATTATATTGACTACTTTTTTGTTTTGGCTCTCGCCCGCAGGCCACAAATGAACGGGCTTCAAGCCACATGAGGCCCATGGGCTGCATATTGAGTAGCCCTGAATTTGAGTAAAGGCAGCTGGGCTATGCAAGGTAAAGGTTAGTGTAAGCAGGTCTGTCATGATCATGAGGGTTAGCCAGCAGCCTGGGGACTAAGGGGTTAACTATACCTAACTCAGGTAGAGTTGGCCAATAGGAATGTAGGTAGGAATTTCAAACTAGGACAAAGGAATTTTGGGGTTTCCCTCCTTTGTCTCTGGGCAGTTTCTCTCCAGCTATTGAAGGGGACAGGATGTCTCCCTCTAAGAAAATACTCTTTACAGTCTGTAAGTAGGATAAAGTTTAGATAAATCTGTTAGGTATTATTGTTTTATGGTTTGGGAAATGGGATCTGATGTCTGTGTATTTAAACATGGGTTTTGCTCTCCTTTGTAAGTAAGTTCCTGGCCCATGGTAAATTTCTCCTCCATAAGTATATTATTTTGTTACTGTTCCATCTAGGCATTATGCTTACAACAGGAATATTGTGGTGATAATAAAAGTTCTTTCTCTTTTCTTTTTATTAACCCGTTATTGGTTCATTTTTATGTCCTGGTTTGTACTTTAGGGGTGAGATTTCCCAAGTAGGCTCTCCCTGGTTGCTTTATTAATATTTGGGTGGGGGCAGTGGCATTTTATTCCCAAAATCTAGATTGTTAAGATTTTGGGGGGAAGTTTTATACCAAAGCCTGGTAGATAAGGTTTTGGGGTATTTTTGCGGGCCCCCACTTCTGCATTTATTGTGCCAGAGTGGAGAAGGAGCCATGACAAGGTCTATGCAAACTGAGATCACACCATTAGTTCCAAATACACACATGGCCTTAAAGAACTCTATTTTCAGGGAGTGCCTGCACAAGTGAATATAGACAGTAAATAGATGTTAGTGTAACATCTCTAATGTCTAATAAAGTCAGCCTTAAATCTTACAGAAAAGCAACAGCGGTGTCTCATGCTTAAAATTATAGAAGTTATGCATGAAAGGAAAACCAAGGCAAGAACATGCCCCAGAAAAGGGCATTTTAGAAGAGCTGCTTACTGTTGATCTGATCCAAAAAAACAATTATTAGCCATTGATGATCTTCAAGTCACTGTCCTAATATCATTCAGTCCCTTAAGGTTCATTTATTCCTAGATACCAAGAAAAGACTTTAAAGACCAATTCTTAAAATGTGGTCATTGGACCACTAGATGCGTCTATGACGGCTACAGTAATATGGCCTCGTGGCTATTAATACTCTTCCTCACCTCTTCCCACCACTACTTGATATGTAGATATGTGAAACCGAAGTCTTGTCAGGGAAAGAGACCAGTTCTAACTGGTTTATAAAAGCCCTTAGCATACTTTTGTGAGCCACAATATTACAAACAACTAACCACAATAATTATATTTCTGATCCATCTCCACCACAGTGCTTGTAGATGCTGCATAACAGGATGGTAAAGGCTTTTAAATCAATATAGAGAGGGCCCCACCCTAAAGCAAGAGGAAGGTGGAAAGTTTAAAAAGATCCCTGTTGGTTACATGGAACACACACTTGCAGAAGCAAGAGTTTGAAAAGGTTGTGAGGATGTGAAAATGGATTATAGGTGACTAGGGACAGAAGAAGTGGCAAATTCCACATCAAGAGGACCACCATTGCAGAAGGGCCAGTGCCTAAAAAGATTAAGATGAACAGGAGATCCACTACGGAAGGGTGCTGTGCAAACTAATTGTATCAAATGTAGCCAGGGTAAATTGCAAAGGGGGTTTCAAAGCAGTCACATAGTATTAGTTCTGCTTTGTCATTTGATGAGAAACTACTAAAAACAAAACCAGGAGGCTAACAGGAAATAAACAGCCAGCCATAAGCATCTGGCACAGACTTTTGGCCGAACTATCATTCATGCTAAAAGCCACAAGACATCTGGAATTTGATATCATTTTCACAAATAAACCAGCTGTTGCCCAAATACTCACAAATGATAAATTATATCAATTCCCATGAATAACTCTCCATAGTCATTTGCAAAGTCTCTGCCAAATCACCTTTCGTACTAGCTCTAAAGAATAGTGGATAATTCTGAATAATTGCAGTGGGTTGTTTATACCTGAGAGCCTGTGCAAAAAATGCATCTGAAATGAAAACATAGCTTCCTAGAGTTGCTTAGTATTTTTATTTATATTGTTTCAATTGACTGGATAGTGGATTGCTTTGTCCCACTATTCATTTTATTTCTCTTTATAAATCAATCAAGAGCTTTACGGTGCAATGAACGTAAAGCCGAAGATATAAGCCATGCATGCTGTTGTTCAGCAATAATTAGTGGCCCTCTTCTTAGTACATGCCATTGCACCTTGCACTTACCAGTCTATGTAAATGGAGAATTGAGTCATCCAAGGGTTATATGAAAAGAAGGCCTGAGTACAGCTCTTTTAGAGCAACTAGGTTGGTGAGGTCATGTCTTCTATCAGACCAACTTCTGTCAGTGCGAAAGACAAGCTTTGAAGCTACACAGAATGCTCCCTGAGGTCTAGCCAACAGAAGTCAGTCCAATAAAAGATATTCCCTCACCCATCTTGTCTCACTAATATCTTGGGACTGACCCATCCACAACACTGCATAAAGCATTAGATCACTGCATAAAGCAACACTGCATAAGAAATACATTGTCTAAGGAGGATGTGGAATCTGCATCACTGGAGATATTTAAGAGCAGTTGGATAAACATCTATCTGGGATGATCTAGATGGTGCTTGGTCCTGCCATGAGGGCAGGGGACTGGACTTGATGATCTCTCATGGTCCCGTCCAGCTCTAGTATTTTATGATGCTATGATACTATGATCAATGATCCCAAGACAGAAAGAGAGTTGGGGAAAAATCAGTATGAAGGTGCTGAGGAACCAAGCGGATCATTGATCAATTACATCCAGATTATATTTATTCTCCTCCTATAAAGTTTACTTTTGGTTCCTGCAACTTAAGCAACAATCTCTCAGAAGTGCCACCTTTCTCTACCACTAGCTGTTCTTGCATCAAAGAGGTACCCAAGTTAGTCTGTTTCAGCAAAAACAATGAGGAGTCTGTCACAAGGTGATGCACTCATCCCTCCCCCAGAGGGAGTTGTCATATCCATGGGGTTCTTGGAACCATGCCCCAACCCCAAACGTACTGGAACTCTACTGCAGTTCTAAACTCACTGGGGCAGTGCAGCTTAGTAGCCAACGTCAACAACAAAAGCCTCCCCCGCCCCGCCCACGATGCAGTGTGGCCTAGCAGCTGGAGTCTTTAGCAAATGGCCCTCTTGCTGGGGCAGAGCGGCCTAGTATCCAACATCAATATCAAAAGCCTTTCCCAATGGAGCAGTGCAGCCTAGAAGCTGGAATCTTTCGCAGCAGATGCGTCATGCTGGGAATTGAGGAGTGGAGGAGGGAGACCCAGGCCCTCTCTACTCCACCAGGTCCCAACCCAAGGCCTTATTAGCAGTAGCATGGTCCACTGCTCACTCAGCAAGGAATCCCACCGCAACATACTGAGCTCCTTGGGATACAATCTCCCACCCTGGGCTACTTCCCACCCTGGACTTCTTCCAGGGTCCTTCCTCCAGACCTTCAGCAGTATCTCCGGTGTCTCGCGGGCTGGTCCCCAGGTCCGGTCCCATTGGCCGTTGACTTCCCAGAGCTCTGCTAGTACCCCCTTCCTCCTCAGCAGCCAGCCCAGACCGAGCCTCTCTCCAGGCCTTTATACCTGGGCTGCAGTCCAAGCAGGGCTGTGGGGGCAGGACTCCAGTTAGTGCAGGGCTGGTACACCCTGTCACAGAGTCCTATGGTGTCTTAAAGACCAACATACTTATTTTTGCATCTAAACCTTCAGCACAGGCTATCCATCAGATTGAGAGCATTCATTGGGCAGTTGACTGGAGTGGTATAAGAGAAAAGTCCATGTCTAAGCAATCCCAGTGCTCACACAAAATGCTAAAGTGAATCATATGCAAGAGCAACAGTGATAAACGCCAATCTGAGGGGTTGTTTCGGACATCTTGTTACTTGATAGTCTTCCTAGCCATGCTCGCAAATCAGCAGCTAAGCCAGCCTAACCTATGTAAAAGTGTGATTGTCATCCTATAGAGACGACAGCTACTAGCTCAAGGGTGGGGAACCTTTTATGGGTCAGGGACTGCTGACCCACAGGAAAACAAAATCAGTTGGCGGCCCCAGAAGTGAGAAGCAAAAACAAAAAAAATCCCACCCCCACCTCACTAATGTGGTCCCTGACTGAGAAGAAGACATTCCCCACATTCCCCTTGCACACCAGAGCCTTGGGAGGCCAAGCCTTGTAGATTTTGTCTTCTCCAGCCTCATGGGATTGGGAGACTGAAGCACCAGCATGGGCTCCTCAATGCTGAGAAGAGAGTCCTGAGCCTCAGAGACCAGATCAAGGCACACGGAGGGCTGCATCCAGCCCTGGGCCTTAGGTTCCCGACCCCTGTCCTAGCTCCTCCCAATTCTACTCCCATCTCTCTCTATTATTCCCCTCTTGTCCTTTTTCCCTAGGGGCCAAGACACTCTTTTCATCTCCACCCTATTTAAAAACAACAACAAAAAAAACTTCTGGCAACCCTGGTGCTTCAGCTCATCAGAGGGCACAGCCACAAATGTTACTCTTCATAGTGCCTAGCACTCTGTTCAGTGATATCCAGACAAACAGTAGGTTTGAGCCCACAGAGGTAACATGAAATTAGAAAAGCCTAATCTATCCCAGTTCTAAAAGAGCCATCCCAGAATAGTAAATGCAAGCTTCCCTCAGCTAGCTCCCATCTCAGTGCAAGAACCCTTACCCACACAATCACTCTGCAAATTCCACACACTTTGATTACTTCTTTCATTTTCCAGTCTCTTATTGAAGAGCTCAACCTTACACCCACAACTCATCCTAATGCCAGAAGAGAAAAAAGACTTAGAGGTGTTAAGATGCATCCCAATCATCACCCTGATCACATTGTCTGTATGATGCATCCTTTATCCCACCTCTCATCAGTCATCTTAGATTGCACACTCCTTGGGGCCCAGAGTGTCTGCAAAGACAAGGTATTTTATACATTGCCATAGTGCTAACACATACATTAACCATATACCACTTTTTGCTGTTGATTTGCCTTTAATCATAGTATAGATTGGCCAGTTTTATTCTAGCCTACTCATTTACTACTACTGGTTGAATCTCTCTAGTCTGGCATTCTTGGGACCTAACTGGTGCAAAACCAGAGTATTTTCCAGACCATAGGAGGTAAATATAGTCTAGCAACATTACCAACACTTCCACTGTTTGCTGGGCTCTTAGAGGATATTTGGGGTAAATTAAAACTAAATACCAGCACAGAACACAGAGCCAGGACCGGTGGTTTTAAACAAACTTTATGGGTTCAAACTTTATGGGAAACGGCCACATCCATAAGTGGACAAACAGATAATTAAAAACATGCTGGACCACAGACATTGCCAGACCAGAGAGCATTAGACTAGAGAGATTCAACCCATAGCAAAATTTTGTTGGATTTTAAAATCATTTTATGTATGATTTTTTTTTCTGTAAGATTTGTATTGCAAACCAAAAAAAAAAAAAACCCAAACAAACCACACTTTCCATTTGTTGTTCAAATAATTTGATACTATCTTTTTAAAATGTTAGGACTAGGATATACTTAGAATTATCAGTGTTTGTTCCCTAAACCAAATTGAACTTTTGTTTGATCTATCATTTCAAGTAAGCTGTCCTTCCAAAGAACTGTTCTTTCTGTTATTGCCAAAAATATCTGTTCTACAATTAACTCCAAGGTCATACTTCCTTCTACAATCTCCAATAAAGCCAGAAGAGAAAGTAAATGGTTTAATTCCAAAACCTGAGTACCAAACATTACACAAAATTCTAATGTCTAGATCATTAGGTGTTACACAAAGGATGTTTTCTAAAAGATAAGGATTATTGGTGTATTACTCAGTAAAAATGGACAAAGGCTGTTTTTGCCTGGCAATGTTCGGTATTTTTCCAGATTATTTTGCATTCTGATTCCCCTTTAATTTTACCTCAAATGTTTGGTTCAACAATTCTATGAAAGGCAACAAAAAATTAGATGATACAGTACAACCGTTATAGATAACTATGCACTGCTCCTCAGACATTGTTAGAGTTGCCCACTGTTAAAGTTAGGCATGACTCCTACACTGTTCTTTTTGCTTCAGAGGGGTAGCCAAGTTAGTCTGTAACAGGAAAAACTTACCAAATAGTCTAGTAGCACCTTAAAGACTGATAAAACATGTAGATGGTATCGTGAGCTTTTGTGAGCACAACCCACTTCTTCAGATGACCAGAGTATTGGAAGTCCAGATCCAAGAATAAATAAGGGAAGGAGGGAGGTGGGGGGGGGGATTAAAGGGGAGGAAGAAAAAAAGACTGAGTAGATAAACTCCAGGGGGATAGCTTATGGGGGATAGATAGGGATAGCTTATGGGGGATAGATAGGAGTGAGGATGTAACAGGAAAAATTAAAAAAACAACAATCAGTCTAGTAGCATCTCAAAGACTAAATAGTTACAAGAGGCTGATAAGAACCATAAATTTGCACTTGGAAAGGAAGATGACTAACACCAGATTCTACACAGACATCAAGAACCATTAGCATCTTCATTGTTTGGTTGATTGATAATTTTCAAGCCATCTGATATCAGATTCAAACCATTAGCATAAGAATTAAACTTGTGAATGAAGTTAAGCTCCAATCCTTCTCTGCGTATTTGGCTTGTGGAATTGGTCTGAAACAAAACAGCAACTTGGAGATCCATTAATGAGTGTCCAAGAAGATTAAAGTGTTCTCTAATAGATTTGTGTGTGTTAGAATCATAGAATCATAGAATAATAGGACTGGAAGGGACCTCGAGAGGTCATCGAGTCCAGCCCCCCGCCCTCAAGGCAGGACCAAGCTCCGTCTACACCATCCCTGACAGATGTCTATCTAACCTGTTCTTAAATATCTCCAGAGAGGGAGATTCCACCACCTCCCTTGACAATTTATTCCAATATTTGACCACCCTGACAGTTAGGAATTTTTTCCTAATGTCCAATCTAAACCTCCCCTGCTGCACTTTAAGCCCATTACTCCTTGTCCTGTCCTCAGAAACCAAGAGGAACAAATTTTTTCCTTCCTCCTTGTGACACCCTTTTAGATATTTGAAAACCGCTATCATGTCCCCCCTTAATCTTCTTTTTTCCAAACTAAACAAGCCCAGTTCATGAAGCCTGGCTTCATAGATCATGTTCTCTAAACCTTTAATCATTCTTGTCGCTCTTCTCTGTACCCTTTCCAATTTCTCCACATCTTTCTTGAAATGTGGCGCCCAGAACTGGACACAGTACTCCAGCTGAGGCCTAACTAGTGCAGAGTAGAGCGGCAGAATGACTTCACGAATTTTGCTTACAACACACCTGATGATACAACCTAGAATCATATTTGATTTTTTTTGCAACAGCATCACACTGTTGACTCATATTCAACTTGTGGTCCACTATGATCCCTAGATCCCTTTCCGCCATGCTCCTTTCTAGACAGTCGCTTCCCATCTTGTATGTATGGAACTGATTGTTCCTTCCTAAGTGGAGCACTTTGCATTTCTCTTTATTAAACTTCATCCTGTTTACTTCTGACCATTTCTCTAACTTGCTAAGGTCATTTTGAATTATGTCCCTATCCTCCAAAGAAGTCGCAACCCCACCCAGTTTGGTATCATCTGCAAACTTAATAAGCGTACTCTCTATCCCAATATCTACATCATTGATGAAGATATTGAACAGTACGGGTCCCAAAACAGACCCTTGCCTTACTCCAGTCATCTGAAGAAGTGGGTTGTGCCCACAAAAGCTCATGATACAAGTTACATGTTTTGTTAGTCTTTAAAGTGCTATTAGACTATTTGTTGTTTTTTTAAGTTTTTACTGTTCTTTTTGCAACTCAGAACAAGGTCTATAAGTACAAGGAAAACTAGACTATTATTTTGGTATATTGGCCCCTCTGCCCAGGGCTTCCCGGAGTCAGCTGCTGGTCAGTTTCAGCAGGAGCTGACTTGGGGAAGTCTGGGACAGAGTAGCTGGGGTGCTGTCAGGTTGGTCCTGCAGTGGCAAGGGGCGCATCCCCCCCCACTCCACCCCAGACCCCTGTTAGCCCCCCCACCTTCCGGTAGTCCAGCATATCTGATAATCCGGCACCCTCTGGGTCCTAAAGGTGCCGGATTATCAGAAGTTTACTGTACTTTAATTTGTTGGCAAGCATACTGTGGGGGTTCTACTGCTGCTGCCGCTACTGCTTCTTTGGTGGCTTCTTTTGCACAAGCATCTTGCAGATTCTGTTGCCCTCCAGGTTCTGATCCCACTAAGAGCTTTAGACTATCTGCTGCCATCCTTATTTTATTGTAGCTCACTCAGGTTCAGCCAATCAGCCTCCAGAGATTAGCATTTGTTAATTCTAGCCCCACATGCCTGGTAGCTACCAGAAGTCCAATGTATCCCTATGGAGCCTTCAACTATCAAAGTACAGGTCTTTTTGTTAAGTCATTCGCCTGCCAGAAGCAGAATCACTGGATATGGAATTACTTTTTTTTTTTTTTAAATATCATCAGCTATTTCTCGGCAATGGAAACTTTCCATCACCTCACAGATGGAATCTTCCAATATGTTATCTCTATTTTCTAAAACTATTTTTAATTATTCGTTAATTAAAACTTTAATTTTAAGATTTATTACTATTCTATGTATTCAAAGGGGTCCTGACACCAATCAGCACCCAATTAAGAGGGTTATAATTTTTCCAGTCTTAACCTGCTTTTGAAGTTTTTCTGTGACCCTTTAATTAAGGTGCAGAAAGGTGTTTCAAAACAACTAATGCAAAAATCTCTTGCTAAAAGATCATCATTCAAAACACTAGACAACACACTGCACCTCTGACGTACGGCTCCATAAGAAAGAACTGTGCCTCTTGTAGCATATTCCACATTGCCAAAATGACATAATACATATCTGTAATTAATGTTCTATTATATAGTGCCAGGTATCTCCAGACTTTTAACTATTAGATTCGTACCCCAAACCATAAAACACAAGGATAAAATTCTGGGAGTTGCCCACAGAATACAGTGACAAGGAGGAATACACAAGAAATAACCAAGTGTGTTACTACAAGCCTTTATTTTGACACCTGTAACCCTCATTTTGTGAGGAGCAGGGGAAGTCAAAGGAAGAGGGTTCTTCCTTCAACTTCCTGCTTTGTAGACAGCGCCTAAAGCTGAGTTAAGGTATTTCAACTTAAGCTATGCAGTTGACGTTGCTGAAGTTGTGTAGCTTAATTCAACTTTAGCCCTGCAGTGTAGACATAACCCAAGAGACCAGCCCAACCAAGCTAGACAGAGAATAAAGCTGCAACATAAAGAATATCCCTGAGGAAACAAGAAGAATACAAGTTGCAGGTTTTGAACATTTGATTACGAGAACATTTGAACATTAGAATGGTATGTGATATAATGTACATATTTTATTATAGAGATTAAGGCTTCTATCTAGTTTTTTAATTCAATACAGTAAAAAGCTTGCAAGATGAAAGATGCTGCACACCTAAATGTTTGCCTAGTAATAATTTCCCAGTATATGATTCATATAATCACCTATTTGCCCCCGAAATACAGTGGATTGAAACATGAAGTGCTCTAAAACATTTGAACCCTACAAATCTTTTAAATCTCGATCTATGCTGCATTAATATTCAGAAGGAACAAATCAGCAGTGTTTGTATGGAAAAAAGCCATTTGGACTAGCATGGGATAATTTTTTTAAACTCTTACATATTCTCCACAATGCTATTTAATTAGGGTTTTGTTGTTGTTGTTTTGATTGTCACAACAACCATAGCTACTGAACTATTGCAGACACTTTAATGATCTGAAACAAAAAGGGGATACCATGAAATGCACAGTGGAAACAAAAAAAATTACATTGGATACAATGTTTGTATCATGAGTCCTTAGGGATGAACAGTTTTAAGAAAGAGCAAGCATATTTAATATAGAGTCAGGTTATTTAAATGGGAAAGGAGATCAATAGATAGATTCCAAAGGAAGGATCTGCATGAAAGAGTAAAAAGAAGGGAGAACGCAAGGTTAGGTGTAAACAGTGGTAAGCAGAGCAGGGAAAAAGAGGGTCAAAGTAACATCTGCACAAAAGGGATATGGCATTACTAATGACATTTAGGGCACGTGTACACTGCGGCTGGCAGCATGCCTCCCAGCCCAATCAGCCAAACACGCACTAACTCAGTTCAAACTAGCATGCTAAAGATAGCACTGGTGACATTGCGGCATGGGCAGTGGAACAGGCTAGCTAACAGAGTAGGAGCCTGCTCCACTCCCTGGGTCCATACTTAGTTGGTGGCAGCATTAGCCAACCACCTAAATCCCATCTACACCATAACTATCACTGAACTCCTCAGCTGTTACAACACACAAGTTGGAGTGTTGGGTGTACCTAATATTTCCTTCCTAAACATAAATTCATCAATTCCCAGCCTTCAGGCAACAGCTAATTGAGCTAATTTACAGTCAGCCTAGGAGTTTGGATGATTTCTTGTAGATTAGAAAAACTGAAATATTTACTTTTTCCTTAGTACTCACTTTCATCTATACATGAATAATTTTTCTCCATTGCTGTAATCCACTTTTCTTTTAGCAAGCTTAATACAGGATTCCCTGGGGAATTCTGTTATTAATGCAACTCCAGAGACAGTAACTCATAGGTGTCCAGTTCTCATAGGCTAGCATTCTGCTATTTCCATTTTGCATCTTCCATTTGTCCTAGTTTAAGGATACTGGAATTCCTGCAGATAGTGACTGAAAGTATGTATATTCTTATCCTTTCATCCCAACAGAGAAGCTGCACAGAATCAGGCTGTAACGAATCCAAGTACAGCAGACAACAGGCAGAATTGCTAGATAAATCACACAATGCAAGGAGCTGGAACTAGAACACTAGCCCATTAACTCCCAAAACACAGGCTTTCCTGCCACATTAAAGTAACAACATGTAATTATATATAATAGCACAGTCCCAAACACTTCTGGCTACAAGAGATCCCACCATACTTCTCAAAAGCAATGCTAACCTGCTGCATCCTAGCCAAGTTTCAGCTCCAGTAATTATTTTCTGCCTGCTGTAAATTTCTCCCCAGCAGTTTCAACTTCCTATCCAAGATTGTTGAATTGCTTTGTACAGTTTCCTCAGCAACTCTTAAGAGTTCCTGAGAGGATGTCAGTGAACAACTGATGCACAGCTGCTGAAGATTAGATAACAGCCCTGTGGGACCAAGCTGGGAATAGCAGCTGCACTGATGCATCTGCTGTGGTGGTTGTCCCATCTTCATTGAGGTTTCATGACCATACCACCGTACTGAAGGCAAAGTCTGTAAAGACAGGTTCCAAGGTGGCACGCTCATGCTGGCAGCAGGAAGAGAGACAGAATTTGGGCTCATTTCTGTGAGCGAGCATAAAGGATTTAGAGATGTTGAGAGCAAGGCTGTTGATGGGGGAGAGGGGAGAAGCGAGGCAGCTGCCCCAGGGCCCACTGTTTTAAAAGGACCCAGGACTCCAAGCTACCACTGCCACTACTGTGGCAGCAGCAGCAGAGGCTGGAGCCCCGGGATTTTTAAAATCTCCACCAGAGTCCCACAAGGCATAGTCCAAGCAACACTGAGGGCTGGCTGGAGGAGGTTAGCCCCTGCCCCTTCCTTCACCTGAAGCCCTGCCTCTTCCAAGGAAGCCCAGAGCCAAGACCCCACCATATCTCCCAGGGAAATCGGTTACCAGCCCTGGTTTCAGATGCTAAAGGCTTCAAGCAATCACTTTTTTGCTTATGTAAGAGTACGTTTGATCAATGTGCAACATTTAAGTCACTTCTGAACTGGGCCCATAACACCTATTTACCATTCCCTAAATTTAGTCCATTACTCCTTAAATCACAATGTTTTCAAAAATCTTCTCTCTTGGTGTCCTGTTTTCATTAATCTACTTCATCTTCACCATTTCTAGACAAAAATGTAATTGACATTAAAAAGCTGCCCAAGCAGATTTCTTCCCAGCACACTTGTTAGATACAATACAGCCATAGACAGCTTTGTTTTATTCTTTTGAAGAAGGCTTCTAAAGCAGTGCTAACCTCTAGACCCTAATATAAACCAACATGAATTTAAAGAGTTCAAAGGCAGATCATTTAATCTTTAACTTATTAAACTCCCAGCAAAGAATACAGATTTTCCCTTGGGAAGTGAATTCATTCTTTACCCTAGATAATGAGGATGTAAACACTTCAGATCTGTCTTTAAATCCTTAAATAGATACAATTATAAAGCTCATTGAATAACTTAAGGCCATGGGCTCTCTTATTTAGAAGGAGTTATGAAACTGCAGTCTGCCAAGACTGAAATGTGCATCAACTGTTATTTTTTAGGGGCATCCTAAGATTCCGGGGACAACCTATACAGCAATCCATTTTGTGCATGTAAAAAACATCACACTGGAAGGCATACATACCAGCAAAGGGTGGGTTCACACCAGGACAACAGCCCACCAACTAACAGAGATTGGTCATTAGCTGCCACCTAACAGAGATAGGTCTTTAACTTGAGTGGTGGAGGTATGTTATGGTGCTGCAGTTTCTACATTCAAACCCTGCTAATGAACCCCATCAAGAGTCAATGGACTGGCAAGCAGATGAATGTATCAGATAGCCAGGCACTTAATTACCCCATTTCCACATAATTTCTTGTTTAATAAAGTACAAATATGTCAACGTTTTTTGTTTGTTTTTGTTTGTTTTGTTTTTTGGAGGGGTTGTTGATTTTTCTTTTTTGGTTTTGTTTTTTTGCACACAAAAAAGACTGGCCAGTTGACAATAAGCTCACTTCAAGAAATTAAGGCCCAGATTATAAAATGTTATTTAAGTGATATAGCAGTCAGCATTGCATCACCTAACTGATTTAGTATCTTCAATCTCTTTTTCAAAGGAGTCAAAATCCCATTGACCTTCAGCGTAGTAGCCAACCACTAATTCCATCATGTATTTTGTAAGATTTAGAGCAAGGTGAAGAATTAAATGTGTGCCTGGTAATTCTCACCACATCCACAGACAGCACTGGAATGCTAAAGGGAAAGGGGCATTAGACATGCCAGTATGTAACAGTAAGATAAAACCGATAGCACATACTTGGTTTAAGGCATTTGGAACGATTCCCCCTTCTTGGACAGTTATACCTCTCTGGTTTCATATACTGTGGTATCCATATTGTGACTGATGTATTTTTGTTACTGAACTGTTCTGTTAGCTAGCTCCATATCTAATGTCCAACAAAATTGCAGACCAAATAGGGACAGGGACTATGAAGTAAACAAGGATGTCTGCTGTGCTCAGAGAAACAAAACAAAACAGACACCTTCACTTTCCAGGAGTAAAGTGGAGATGAGGAATGTGGTTTATGTACTGGCCTTCCTCTCCTGAAGGTCTGTCTTTAAAACCTGTGTAATCTAACCTAATTTATTAACATCATCGCAAACTAGTCCCTAGTATATATCTGTCCACATGGCTGCACCACTGTAGACTGTAACACAAGAAGCAATCAATAGCCAAGAGCCTTAGTTCTTTTCTAGGTCTCTATGTTTACATTACAGAGCCACCACAATGCCACAGGGGTGGCACAGCGAACACAACAAGAAGAGTTCTTCTGACAGTGTAAGATCACCACTTCGCTGAATGACATTAGCTACACCGGCAGCACTCCCCTGTCACCGTAGCCGTGCCTACACAGGGGGAGGGATTGTAAGCATACCTATGTCACTAGGAGCTGACCAGAGGCAGCTCAAGACAAGCTGCCACAGCAGGCAAAACTGTAGTGTTTCTGACTCCAGTCTGGAGTCTGTATTGTGGACCAGAGGATCCACTTCTCCTGGTACCTGAAGCAAGGACAGAGGTGGAGGAGGAGACAACCACCATGGAGGGGAGGGCCTCCTGTCCAGTGGCAGCTTAGGCTGATCCTCCAGGGTTTCAGAGGGAGGGAGGGAGGGTTTCCCTGAGCTGTTGAGGTTCAGAGACCAAGAAAGGGGAGGAGGAATATAAAAGCAGATCTGACCATCTCCTTTCCCTCCATCTCCACAGGAATGGGATAGCCCAACCAGCAAAACCGGAGTGGGGGGAATGAAAGCAAAGGGGTGGGGTGTATGAGAGACAGGGGGTGGGTTCTAGGTGCCTACGAGAGGCAGAATGGGATGTGCACAGATGGGCACTCGATGCCTGCAGGAGGTTCACCCACACCCCTCCCATGCACATGTCTATCAAGAGCAGGTACCAAGTGTCCAGGCGGCTGGCCATGCTTCTTACTGCAAAGCCCAGTGAGATGCGAGACTCCATCCCCGCCATCAAACTGGCATCCCTCCAACACATTATCTACAGCCTGACCTGGACCTACACAGTGCATCAACCTAGTGCACTAACACAGTATACGCAGAGCAGTTAGAGCACTACATGGGAACACATTCTGCAAATCACATCCCCATAAGCCAGGTCTGCTGCACTGTGTACAGTTGCTTCTCCAATAAATCTGCTGCTGTAGACAGCTGCCTATTGCTGGAGTGGTCTCTGTTCCCGACAGACATAAAAAAAAATACCAGCATAGCTAAGTGTGGTCCAGACCTAAATGGGAGAGGCCAAACCAGGTCAAGAGAGTCAAGGGTCAAGGGTGTTGGCATAACTCCAAAGAGGAGGTTTGCTACAGCAGTTCTGGCTCCAGATAATATTTTTGGTGTAGTTTTCACAAGCACCAAATTCATGCTAGTGTACCTGTCTATATTTAACCTGGAATGGTATATTGCTAAGTTTATATGCATGTATCTGTCATATTCAAATTAGTCAATTAATTAACATCTTATCTGGGTAAAACCAAATGTGCAAAGTTAAATCTAGAGGGCCCATGCTCTTGCTGCATGGAAATGAATGTGAGTTGGGACATTTTTTTTTCCAGGAGCAGCATCACACTTTCATAGTACCTGACTACATCAATGCATTTTTTTACTACCTCAAAAAATAACAGCTCATGACATTACTTGTTATACTTGGGTTTATGCTGCATGATTTTCCCCCTTCTCTCTCCCCCCCCCCCCCCCCACACACAAACAAAAAACGGTAGTTAGACTAAAATATTTTTATGTGCTATGGGCCTTTTTATCATTTATTCCTAATTTTAAAATAGTGAACATTGGAATTTACATTTTAATGATGCTTTTATTACACTCTGAATGCTAATTCCCTCGTTTTTAGTGCTCATTACTGCTTTTAGTGATAGCCTCAAAAATTTTCCAGCTAAGAAATGCATTTAATGCATAACAAGAGATGCAATGTACATGTTAAAGTTACAGGCGAACAAGTCAATCCTTCAGTTGGGGTATGTCTAAACTACATGGCTCCATCAACGGAGCCATGTAGATTTGTTTTTTTTGGCAAAGGCAAATGAAGCCGCGATTTAAACAATTGCAGCTTCATTTAAATTTACATGGCTGCCACGCTGAGCCGACAAACAGCTGATCAGCTGTTTGTCGGCTCAGCGCGCTAGTCTGGACGCTCCCCTGCCGACATCAAAGCCCTTTGTCGGCAGCCCCGGTAAACCTCCTCCCACGAGGAATAACGGGGCTGCCGACAAAGGGCTTTGATGTCGGCAGGGGAGCGTCCAGACTAGCGCGCTGAGCTGACAAAAAGCTGATCAGCTGTTTGTCGGCTCAGCGCGGCAGCCATGTAAATTTAAATGAAGCCGCGATCATTTAAATCGCGGCTTCATTTGCCTTTGCCTATCTGTCTAATCTACATGGCTCCATCGATGGAGCCATGTAGTCTAGACACAGCCTTGATGAAGAAAAATATATTTATTCTATATTACTGTGACAAGTTGGATCACGGAAGTCCCCTTGGGGTTTTCAGCCACTATGCCAATCAAGCCACGAATGCCCACCTTTCCGCCTCTAGGGCTCCCTACCACCCTGTCCTGCTTGGCCAGAAGCTCTGGTCTCCTCCGGCCAAAGCATATAGTTGGGGTACTGCCTCCTCCACAGAGCAACACAGATTCTGAACCAGCTCAGCTCTGGGAAGCTGTTGACAGCACCCAAGAACCCAGCCACCTGAAGGGATCAAAACCCCAAATAAATCCATTTTACTCTAAGTTTTAAACGCAGCAAGCAAGTTTTAAATTTCACCCTTTTTTTAATCAATGAAAGAGAGGAATGCACAGTGGTTGCTCCCCCACAGGTAACAATTATTTACTTTGGGCTTGATAATAAATGTGTTTATTAAATATACAAAGTAGGATTTAAGTGACTGCAAGTGAAGAGAGACCAGATCAAAGCAAGTTACTAAGCAAAAGTGAACAAGACACACCAGCTAATCCTAATACACTAAAACACTTGTTACATTCAAATTCTTACCCTGTCAGTTGTCCTAATCATCCCTTTTACAAGGTAGGCAGCCTCCTAGCACGGGCCCAATCCTTCCCACATTCAGTCTTAGATGTTTTCAGCAGGCACCTTGCGTGGTAAGTGGGCATGTCCTGGCATCCTGACTCCTTCTGTTTGGTCCCCCTCCCCTTTATATCCCCTTTGCCCAAGACAGGAGTTCTTAGTGCTCACTTCAAATTTCTCTCACCTTGAGTAGAAAAGTACCAGATCCAAAATGGGTTCCAGCATCAATTGGCCTGACCACATGTCTTTCTGGCCAATGACAGCTTGGGCTTACAGGAAAACCACCCCTCCCCCCCCACACACACACACCACACACACACAGCAAGTTCTATTCTATGAAGTCAATACCTTTGAAAACACTGTAAGACCCGGCACTTGCTTTGAATGGCAATGAAGGTAACAAATATGAGAGCATAAGTATCTCCTTAAGAAGATAACTAAACACAGAAAATGGGAGCAAATTAGTCACATTGTCTTTCAGGCAACAGCTGGAAACCCCCTTGGAATCATTATCTGACACATAATACTAAATCTGACGCACTACACCTTAATGTGTAGAATTCTGGTATGAGCCAAAGTTCAGGACCCTTAATACCAGAGATACACTAATTTATATTAAAGCAATCAAATGGCCACACGCTTTGAGATCAGTAGCCTGAACTCCATGGATTTTACTGTCATCTATGCAGATTGAAATCAGGACCTTCTACTCTTGAAGGGCAAGTCCCTTTAGCCTGAGCTAAAGGAGAATCTCTTTTCACTGAAATAGTATAAAGTAGGGTGGTTTTTATTCTGAGTGCTCATTAGACAGACCCATCACATAACCTTCTATCCAAGTACATTTGACACTTTTACCCAGGATGAGCAGTGGTGGGTGACACAATCTAGTCAATTCCCAATTTCTCATCCAATGATATTTTCTCAGCAGTTTTCATGTTTCACAGTAAGACACATCTTGAAATGTACTATGAAGTGTGCAACATTTGCAGTGAGAGCCAACAAGATTATTAGTGACCTGGAAAAAAGATTAAAACCAGCCAAGAATTTCAGTAGCAAATCAAAGGATCTCAAAATTCACAACTTTGCTACTACACTTGTACTAGCTTAGGAAGAGAAGTTCCTGGTAAATTCTCTTCCTGCTTCGCTTTTCTATTTCATTGTTGTGCATGGTATTAAAACAAACATCATTAGGCATCTCTACATCCTCCATTATGAGACTAGGCACAGTATTCATAAACTTATTTTCATTTGGTGTTATTTTATATTCCCTGTCACAGCGTTTGCAATGAGTGTGCAGAAGAGAATCGCAATGCAAAGCATGATGATGCTCCTGAAAAACTCCAGTGAAGTGCTGGTTTGACTTTTTCAATCTTTTCAGGTTTTTAAATGGGCTGAATCATCTCTGCAGAACAAAGGTTAGTTGGGACGGGACCAAATGCACATCAAAATGGGTAAAATATGTGAAAATGTCAAAAATTCAGACTTTTCAGGGAGTCCAAAAACATAAAAAGCCAAGCTCCTTCCCATCCTGTCTTCACAGCGTTCCTCTGAGACAGTAAGAGCAATGAAGGGTAAATGCCATTACCTGACACTACATTCCTCAGGGAACTGATGGGCAAGATATCCTGGGATGCTAACATGAGGGAGAAAGGAGTCCAGGAAAACTGGCTGTATTTTAAAGAAGCTTCACTGAATGTGCAGTAACGCACCATCCCAATGTGCAGTTAGGAAAGCAAAGATGGAAGACAAACAACTTGGCTTTACAGTGAAATCTCTGGCAAGCTTAAACACAAAAAGGAAGCTTACAAAAAGTAGAAACTTGGACAAATGACTAGGGAAGAGTATAAATATATTGCTTGAGCATGTAGGGGTGGAAGGCCAAAGCACAAATGGAATTGCGGCTAGCAAGGGATGTGAAGGGTAACAAAAAAGGTTTCTACAGGCATATTAGTAATAAGGTGGTGGTCAGAGAAGGTGTGGGACCCTTACTGAATGATGAAGAGAACCTAGTAACAAGATGATGTGGGAAAAGCTGAACTACTCAATGCTTTTTTTGCTTCTGTCTTCACAGACAAGGCCAGCTCCCAGACTGCTGCATTGGGCAAGACAGTATAGGAAAGAAGTGGGCAGTCCTCAGTGGGAGAAAGAGAAGGTTAAGAACTATTTAGAAAACTGCACATAGACAAATCCATGGAGCCAGATCTAATGTATCCAAAGGTGTTGAAGGAATTGGCTGATGTGATTGCAGAGCCATTGGACATTATTTTTGAATACTCATGGCCAGGGGATGACAAACCGCGGTGAAATCCACTTGCTAGCCCCGCACCACGCATGCGCTAGACCTGCATTGCGCATGCGAATGCCACCAGTGAACAGGGCAACCAGCTGAAATCTACTCGCCACAGGCAAGTAGATACACTGATTTGTCGAGTCATGCTTGTGGCAATCGGGGGTGGTCCCAGACAATTGGAAAAAGACAAATGTAGTGCCCATCTTTAAAAAAAGGGAAGGAGGACAATCCAGGGAACTACAGACTAGTCAGCCTCACATCAATCTCCAGAAAAAAACATGGCAGGGATCCTCAATGAATCCATTTTGAAGCACTTGAAGGAAAGGAAAGTGATCATGAGTAGTCAACATGGATTCACCAAAGACAAGTCATGCCTGACCAACCTGGTTACCTTCTATGATGAGATAACTGGCTCTGTAGACACGGGGAAGGCGGTGAGAGTGTGATATCCCTTGACTTTAGCAAAGCTTTTGATACAGTCTCCCATGGTGTTCTTACCAGCAAGTTAAAGAAGTATAGATTGGATAGATGAACTGTAAGGTGGATAGAAAGCTGGCTAGTTTGTCGGGCTCAACAGGGCTCATCAACAGCTCAATGTCTGGTTGGTGGTCAATGTCAAGCACAATGCCCCAAAAGTCAGTTCTGGGGCTGGTTTTGTTCAACATCTTTAGTAATGACCTGCATGAAGGGATGTAGTGCACCCTCAGCAAGTTTGCAGTTGACACTAAGATAGGGGGAAGAGGTAGATATGCTGGAGGGCAGGGATAGGATGCAGAGTGACCTAGACAAATTAGAGGACTGGGCCAAGAGAAATCTGATGAGGTTCAACAAGGATAAGTGCAGAGTCCTGCACTTGAGATGGAAGAATCCCAAGCACTGTGGCAGGCTGGGGACTGACTGGCTAAGTAGCAGTTCAGCAGAAAAGGACCTGGGGATTACCATGGATGAGAAGCTGGATGAGAGTCAACAGTGTGCCCTTGTAGCCAAGAAGGCTAACAACATACTGGGGTGCATTAGTAGGAGCACTGCCAGCAGATCTAGAGAAGTGATTATTCCCCCTTATTTGGTGAGGCCATATCTGGAATATTGTGTCCAATTCTGGGCCCCCAATTACAGAAATAATGTGGATACACTGGAGACAGTCCATCAGAGGGCAACAAAAATTATCAGGGGGCTGAAGCACATGACTTACCAGGAGAGATGGAGGGATTTGGGCTTATTTAGTTTACAGAAGAGATGAATGAGGGGGGATTTGATAGCAGCCTTCAACTACTGGAAGGGGAGGTTCCAAAGAGGATTGAAAGTGGCTGTTCTTAGTAGTGACTGATTAACCAAATGAGGAGTAATGGTCTCAAGTTGCAGTGGAGGTAGTTTGGGTTGGATATTATGAAAAACTACTTCACTTGGAGGGTTTTGAATCACTGGAATGGGTAACTCAGGGAGTTGGTGGAATGTCCATCACTAGAAGTTACGTTGTGGCATGACAAAGCCCTGTCTGGGATGATTTAGTTGAGATTGGTCCTGCTTTTAGCAGGGGGTTGAACTCAAAGACCTCCTGAGGTTTCTTCCTACCCTATGATTCCTGATCATTCAAAAAGGGAGATTTTCGTCTATTATTTTTTAGGGCTCCAAGACCATACATCATGATTTTTGTCTATCCCTCACATAACAGCTATTCATTGATACTGCTTTTTGTAGTAAGCAGATATGGAATGCATTTGTCAGCCTTAGTTACACATTGTATGCAAATTAATCCTTAAGAATAATAGTCTCAAAAGTCCCAACAAACCATTGATAGTTATAGAGAAGGAAATTAGCAAAAAAGAAGATACGCATTTAAGTGGAGTCGAGTGACGGGTGTTTGTTTCACCACACTACAGTAATTATATAAAATTACACTATTAAGCATCATTTAAAGTGTTCACACTGTCTTTTACCTTCTCTGTTCTTGGAAACTGTTCTGGAAAACCTCTGCTGTTCTACATTTCCAAGAAGGGATGACTAGGCTGATTATCCACAGGGTAAGAGAGAAAGAGAGACCACATAATGTTCCTGTTGTGCATCTCATGTGTCTGTTTTCAGGATTCATTTATTCCACCAGACAGGTATGACACATCTCAGAGCCTGCTGAATCCTTTGCATTGTGTAATCATCAGCCTAAAACTGCCATCATACATATTTCACCTGAGGACATTCCACTGCTGCAAGGAAATGAAAATAGCCAGAAAGCTTTGCAAGAATAAGAAGCAAAGCCAAGACTCTGCTTTCTATTCTTGCTACAAACACTCTGCATTTAAACAAGTGTAACCAAGAGTGGCACCAAGTGGATAAGATAGCTTGTAGATATCTCAGTTGTCTCCAGGATACTGAGAGAGAGACTGAATGGGGATTTTTTTTAATGTTCTAGTTTTTCTATGTATTCGTGCAACATGGAACTAGTTTTTATCTTAAAGGTTTCAACAAAAGGTTCAACTTCCAGCTCTCTGGTTTTGTTTTTTTCTCTCCCTTGGCATCTCAAAAAACAGGCTTATAATTATCTAATCTAATAAATCCCAACATCTGAGAAGAAAATAGTTGGATAACAAGCAATCATTTCCCCCTTTCTCTTGCTCAGCCTCAGTGTCTTACTATTAGGCCCATGGAATAAAACAGCTCAATGGGAAAGATGCTGAATGACATTCTTTCACCTTAAAATAAGGCTGTTCCATGCTAAGCTAGGAAATCAAACTAAGCTTTGTGCAATGACGCTGAAGTCAGGTAATAGCACATTAAAAACATCAAGAATATTTTTACTACATTTAATCATACAGTGCAATATTCCTTTTTCACATGTGGCCTCAGCCCCCAGTTTCTCTTCTGAGCCTATCCTTCAGAGGAAAAAAAGATTGAATCTGAAATATGTAAGTAGTATTATAACTTAGCCTCAGGTAAGCTGTGTTGGAATTTTAGAATTTTTTAAGTATCATAATTATATACAGAATTTCTCACGCAGGAGAATATCCAATTTGCTTTTTTTTAAGTGGTTAAATCGCTCTTATCTGAGGCAATGTTTGCTCATTCCCAAGCTTAACAAGTGCATTTACACTACATCCCTTCAGAACAGATGCCTATTAACCAAACATTACTGTATAATTAACTGCCAATAGTGTGGTGGCTGGACCTCTCTGTTCTGGCACCCTGGGTCCTGGCTGGATTTTTGCTGCATGAGGGGAGGTCATTTCTGGTTCTCTGCCACCCCCATCTCTACCCTGCTGCTCTACTGGGCTTCCAGGCTCTTCACTGTCCCCTTCCCACAGCCGTTGGGCTGAGCACCAAGCTCCCACTCCCCTTTTCCTCCCTAGAGCACGTCGGGCTCCTGCCCTCACATAGGAGGTTAGATTGAGCCTGAACTTGAGGTTTGCTACAGTTCTGCTAGGCTCTGGGCTAATCCAGAGTGGCCTTGGACTATGCCTCATCATTCATTTCTCTAGGCCAATTTAACAACTTCCTTGGCTGAGTTCCAGTTGACTGATAAACCCGATTATCTTAATGTTATTTGAGTGGCACCGCAAATGCTTGGCAAACCCTTAAGTGCCTCAGGGCTCTAGCAGGAGTTGCTCTCAGTTGGATTTGCTGAACAGAGCTTCTGGTGTGAAGCAGGAGTGTTGAAGCCTCAGAAGTTCAGTCTTAGGAAGCTGTGAGGCCTACCCCGAAGGAACAGTGGGCGTCTGAAACATTGAAAGGGTTCCTCCTAGAGAGAGTTCCAAAGCTGGGGAGAATAGCACTAATCCTGTTGATCTGTGACACCTGGTGGGAACGACAGATTTGCCGTGCCTCTGGGCAAGGCCAGGACAAGCTCTGCACCCCCATAAGGGATGGTGCCTCAGGCAGAACTGGGGTTCAGCCTCCCCCAAGCAGCCCTCAGCACCACAAGGTGGTGATTTAAAGGGCCTGGGACTCTGGTTGCTGTAGCTATTGGAGCAGACGCAGCCGAGAGCCCAGGGGTAGTTGTCTTCGTCCTCCCACCCCACACCACTCAATCAGCGGGCCTGGTACACCTAGGCATCACTCACGAATAAGTTACACTTATTTGGCTCTTTGAGTCATTCCCTGCAAGTCAGTCACTCAGTATCTTAACCCATCTTGTTGTTTTGTATTAAATTCTTTCCCAGTTTATCATCTTTCTTATCAGGAGGAACCAAGAACTAGAGCCCTGCATAGGATTTTTAACTCTACTTCTGTCCCACCCTGTAATATCCGCTCCCACCTGCACCGTGTCTTACGTTTTTATCCCACTCCCAAAAACATTTGATCCTGCTAGAGAGAAAGGTTCCCCCATGCTATTAAGAAAGGTCACTGATTATATATATTACCAAATTCAGACAATTTTACCACTAAAAAATAAAATAGGTCATGTAAAAATATGTTAATGCTTGATGTTCATTGTAACAGCAACAGCTTATTGTAACATTTACATTTAATGTGCACATGTTTTCCTTCAAATCACCACAGTCTGTTCCACCTCTCCTCTCCCCCTCTTCTTCCCCCCCAAATTCTGCCTGCAGCAAAGTATATTTTATCCACTCTTGCTATTATGGCTGCAGGTCCAGAGCAGAAGCTGTGGGATCCCACTACTGCTACAGCACTCTACTATTGAAACATTCCAGTTGGCATGTAGAGAGAGAACTGAAAGTCATTACAAATATTCACTGACAGAGCAAGACTGTTTAGCTTTGGCCACAGCTCATACAAAGTAAATATTTCTGTAATAATTTCAGAACACAAAGAGAGTCAGCCAGCATTATAACCAGTGTTCCCTGTTAGCTGGTGTTTGAGTCTCTCACCCAGGAGAGACTCAAACACCACCCACTTGATTAGCAGAGCACCGACAGCGGGCAGCATGTGTTTCTACTAGTGGTGCACATCCGTACAGGTCTCTGCGCACAAAATTTATTTTGCACATGGATGGAAAAATTAGAGGGAACAAAGGCCAAGTACTGTTCTCCTTTATACTTTTGGAACTCCAGTGACTATAACAGGGTTGCATTTTAAAGGACTAGAATTTAACCTTAAATGTATTCACCAAAACATCCAATAGTTTGACCCTTAATTTAAATATTTGTACCTACTTCCAATTTACAAAAGAAGACCAATTATCAAAGAAGCCAAATATTTCAAACAATTTAATTCAAGCAGCTTAATGAAAGATTACTTGTAAGATAAGCAATCATTCCAATCTTGACTGACAACCTTCAGAATTGAGGGTGCTAGCTATGGACCCAGTTGACAGCCAGATTTAGACTCTCAGTACTTGAGATTTCTGGTTGTTCCTGAATTTTAAAAAGGAACATATTTGCATAGATAGCTAATAAGTGCAAGTTGGGTAACTGCATGTCCTATTAACAATCTGCAGTTCCATGAGCCACATGCACAAATGTATATTTGAGAATGGAAATAAGCATATCAGGTCAAATTTCTAAAACTAGAAAATTTAAGTACACTTTCTTAGGGCTCAGCTAACCTTATGGAGTTGGTACTAGTTACACTGGAGTAGAATATCTGACTACTAAAAAATGGAAAACAATCACACCAACATTTCACACATTCAGTCTCCTTTGAAGTGTGCTATATGGACTTGTACCCCTGTGGATATGCAGAGGTCTTCCAGGGGTACATCAACTCATCTAGACATTTACTTGGTTTTATTACAAGCTACATAAAAAAGCACTGGCAAAGCCAACACAATCTAAAATATCATACAGACAGTGACTTGTTCATATTCCTTTATGTACTATACACTGAAATGTAAGAACAACATTTATCTTCCAACTGATTTATTTTATAATTTTATGGTAAAATGAGAATATAAGCAATTTTCTGTAATAATTTGCTTGCCACTTCTGTATATTTAGGTCTAATTTTGAAAGCAATCAGTTTTTAAAGTGAGGTATAACTTGGAAGTGTGCAAAGCAAATCAGACCCGAAAAAGGGTACAGTACAGTAGTCTAGAAAGGTTGAAAGCCATTGCTGTACAATTTCCTCAGACAGATCAAAATGCATTTGATTATTCAAAGTATCAGAGATTCTTTAGCCTGTATGATCATTCCCAGAATCTCAGCATAAATTTGTTCTCCAGGCAATATCTACCATATTGATTAATTTTGATACAATTCATGTCCCAAACCCTCTCTGTGCGGAATCACCCAGACTTTTCCAGCTTGTGTATTTGATTCAGATCTAGTCACAGGAATGTACAAAATGTTAGATAGCTTCTTGTTTTAAAATTTAGCCCCACACCAGTCCCTGATTACTAACCTCTGTTCACCTCGTCCCTTTTGGTAGTAATATTTAATTGCCATCAGAAGGGATTAACACTTAGAAGGATACAAGCAGAAAACATGTTAGTACCAACCATACTTGACACTTAGGTGATAACCACGTGCTTGTGCAGTCAGACAGGAGCATGCAGCTCATTTGAAATTAAAGCACATTGGCCTGGAAAAAAAGACACACGTTTTTCTGTATCCAAAATGCCACTCTCCTCTAGGACTTGTTTTAAATATTCAAGGATAACCCTTAGATGCATTTCATTAGTTACCTAATAATTGTCTGCAACGCTTTTTAGTGCTTTTTTTACCCCCAAAATACACTTTATTGTGCCAGCTAAAATAAAGGAAATAATTACAGCCCCTCAGGTATATAGTGCACATCACTGACACTACTTAATTGCTTTGTGTGGAATCTTGTCATGAGAATAAATCATGCCAGCATAATTGGTTGCTTAGCAGCACAACTCTCTCTCAACCAGTATCCTGCACCACCTGCCTTTTCTCTCTTCTGAACATGCTACTTCATCATTTATCCATCTATGATCTAAGATTTATACTGGGGGGAAAAGGAGTTTGTTTTCCACATAATTAATACTTTAAATGTCTGAAGAATATTACAAAACAGTGTTACTATTTCAAAACAGTGTTATGAATGCATTGGGCAAGACACCACTCTCTTCTTGAGTGTCTTAAAAAAATAATCTCATATGCTGCAGACAATTGTACAAATAAATGGATAGTTTGAGCAAGATTTCAGCAACATCCCTGTGAATCAATTCCAAACGGTAAAGGAAAAGTTCCTGTTCTCTTTAAAATTAAAAAATTAATGGAGATTGCCTATCTCCTAAAACTGGAAGGGACCTTGAAAGGTCATTGAGTTCACTCCCCTGCCTTCACAGCAGGACCAAGTACCATCCCTGACAAATTTTTGCCCCAAATGGCCTCTGCAAGGATTGAACTCACAACCCTGGGTTTAGCAGGCCAATGCTCAAACCCAGCTATCCCTTCCCCTCCATAAATCATATCAACCATTCTAATCACACTTGAACATAAAGTTATCAATAACCTAAAGACCTTTCTACACTATTATTTGTCCTCAATATATCACTGATGATTTAATTTGGCCTAAATAAACTGAAGAGTAGATTAAATTCCTCTCAAGATCCTTTGTGTAAAAGGTGCCTCTGTGCAACTATGACTTTGTTCTCTAATCAAATTCCCAATAGTTCAGAGGCAGCGCTGGCTAAATTGATCAGAAATTTTCATCAATAGCATAATAAAAGAATGATCCTAATGACTCCAGTGCGGTCCACAGGGGAGCTGACAGTCTTGCCAGGGCCTTGGGAAGGTGTGGAGAGTGGCTTTGCTCTCCCAGGAGGGGTGGGACCTTGGATGGAAGGGGTGGGAATAAGTAGCTAGTCCTTCGGACCAAGGGCTGGATTAAGTGGGCAGCTGCCCGGGGCACCAACCTATGGGGGGCATCTGATGGCAGCTGTAAGGGGTGCCGAACGCCCAGCTGTGCGGTGCCCCTTAGAGCTTCCATCAGGCGCTGCGCGCCCGGGGCCGGGGGCCACATGGCACCCCTTAGAGCTGCCATCAGGTGCCATGCGCCCGGGACCGGGGACCACATGGCGCCTGATGGCAGCTCTAAGGGGTGCGGCGCGGTGCGCCAGGGAGTGGGGCCATGCACGCGCCGTGTACCCGGGGGCCGAGCCATGCATGCATTGCGCACCCGCTGCCCAGGGCACAGGAATGGTTCAAACCGGCCCTGTTAGGACCACCTGGAGCGGACCACACCACTGTCCCTCCCTCCCCTCAGCTATTAGTACCATCCAGAGTGTGCTATGCCATTCCCTCCTCAGAGCCACCTGGAATGCACCTCGTGGTCATTTAAAGGATCTGTGCCACTACTGCAGTCAGCAGGCCTGACTGTTCACTATTACTGCAGTCAAATGATCCAGAAAATACTTAACACATGAAATGAAAACTAGATTGTTGAGCACTAACTGATGAATTAAACAATGAATTCTGTATGTACGCCTATTCCTGAAGCCAAGAGATTATTGGAGAGTAACAGGACACTGATTTTGCAAATGTTAGTTGAGCTAATCATTAGCAATGCAATATGCAGTTTAATGAACTGTATTAAGTGTTTCACCATAGTTCCAAACAGTCCTTTTTGTATTTCATCCTGTACCTCTGTCACATGAGGTGCATACCCATGGTCTCTACTACTACTACTACATGCATCTCTCAGAAATACTGTACACTGCATAATAAAATTAGAAGGAAGAAAAATTGCTTCTCTCAAGGCAAGCCTGCTATAAGTCCAAAAAAGAAATAAGCTTGCTGGCTAGGTCCCTCCATTGTAATCAGCTCATATCTATTTCACAGTCATTGTTGATGGCAATAAATATATACCAAGTCCACTTTAAAAGATCAATGTTGTGTATTATTTGTCATGTGGTACTTCTTTTCAAACCACAGGCAGGAAGAAGTCATTAAACACTGTCAGGATCAGAAGATACTTGATGGATAGCCTGAAGTTTGGCGTTGAGTTGGATACTGAGCCCTTTGCACAGAGCATAGCATGTATCATGTCAAAGTGAAGGAGAAAGCAATAATGAACAGTGAGAAATTGCCACAAAAGCTTTACAAATTCAAAGCATGTAAGAAACCTGCTGCAATAAAAGAAGCTATTGTGCAGTTTCTCTAGCAGAAATTAAAATCATTAGAGAACTTTGGCTGCTGAAATCACCCAATTCACAAGTAGGAAGACTAATAAGAAAGCCAGCTAGATAAGTGTTCAAGAACAAATGGGTATCATATGAAGCACTGGCAATTTCTGCCTATAGCACAAACAGTATGATGGATGAAAACAGGAAAAGAGAAGTCACACAAAAAAAGAAAAAGATATTTCCCTCTGAAAACTCAATATAGTGGTTTTCTTTCCCAGTTGCCATAAAAACATACAGAATGTAAAATGGTTGCTCTGGAGAGGTAACTAAGAGATATGATACACATAATAACATTTTTAATAAGCATCACGAATGGGTGTGTTTCTAATGAATCAGCTCTTGGCGCTAAGCTATTTAACATTTTTATTAATGACCTGGAAGAAAATGTCAATCACTCCAAGTATGCAGATAATGCAAAAATTGTGGGAGTGATAAACAATGAAGAGGACAGGTCACTGATCCAGAGCAATCTAATTCACTTGGTAAATGGTGCAGAAACAATGTTTTAAATACAGCTAAACATAAATGTACGTACCTAGCACCAAAGAATATAGGCCATATTTACAGGTTGAAAGATTATCTCCCATATCTTCTCACCTCTTGTATATCAGGTTACCCTGTATTCATAAGGGTACCATAGCACATGATGAGGATAAACGAACTACCAAATACCACTGTCCTTAGAGGAGCAGGTCACTCTGTCACATGCTCTATTACTTCAAAACACCTTTGACATCAACTTTCTATGTTAAGTGTAAAACCTACCCGAATCTTGTCTCCTCTAGAATTGCACATCAAGATACTTGTCCCTATATGAAAAAACAAAACCAAAAAAGCATTAAGAGGGTTGGAAAAAATGAAGAAATGTTGTTCCCCTTCCAGCATCAAAACTAAGTGAACCCAATTTTGCTATATACTCATCTAAAGTCAGACTGGATAAGAACTCCACTATCTTACTCCAGAAGAGAGTAATGCTAGTCTGGATGTGGTTAGCATTCACAGAGCTGAGATTTTTTTTCTTATCAAAAATTCTCAAAATGTCTGAAAGACAATCAAAACTTGGTCACATCTGTGCTCCCTCCAGTAAATACCAATCTATTGGTAGCTTTGGTGTACCCACAAATACATTGCTATTGGCTATGCATCTTTATTTCCCTTGTGTTCTCTTACTGCTTTCATTAGCTGATTAGAGTTTAACTGTTCCTATATTAATTCTTAAATTCAGTTTGTTTAAAAAAAGTCCAATAAGGAATGATGATTCATTTTTTGAAATTGAATAGTCATCAGAGTCTGTGTGTTAACAATGGACTTAATAATACTGTGTAATAAGAGGAATTCTTAAAAAAACACAAACTCTGAAAAGTTTTGACCACCATATATGGCAACGTGAAATGACAGCATAGTGCCAGATCATTCAAGACATGCATCTGTTCAAACTGCATTAATTGCTTTTAAAATTGGAGGGTGAAAGAAAATTTATCTGCAGTTGCCTTTTTTATAAATCATTCCTACACTGTTACCCAAAATGGTCCTACATTCACAGCTGTGTGTTCTCAGCTAAGTTAGAGTCCTAGGACCTGCTGGGAGAACTGGATGTCTTAAGATGGCATTGGCAATCAAAAGATGAAGCCAGGGGGGTTGGAGGAGAATTACAGGTACAGCTGGGTAGAAGACATACTTGTATTATGGAAGAACCAGTGGAGAAAGTTTCTTTTTCCAGCTCTTGAAGCTTTTGCCTTTTCTGGTGAAGAAACTATGCAAGGCACCAGCTTGTCTGTCAGTCCATCCTGGGCTGCCATCTCTGGACAGTTCATTAGTAGCTTGCTGTCAGAAGCTCCTTTCTGCAGTTTATTTCCCCCTCTGGTAAGAACATAAGAACGGCCATACTGGGTCAGACCAAAGGTCCATCTAGCCCAGTATCCTGTCTGCCAACAGTGGCCAATACCAGATGCCCCAGAGAGAGGGATCACAACAGGTAATCCTCACGTGATCCCTCCCATCTCCCACCTCCAGAGAAACAGAAGCTAGGGACACCATTCCTACCCATCCTGGCTAATAGCCATTAATGGACCTAACCTCCATGAATCTATCTAGCTCTTTTTTGAACCCTGTTAAAGTTCTAGCCTTCACCACATCCTCTGGTAAAGAGTTCCACAGGTTGACTGTGCACTGAGTAAAGAAAAACTTCCTTTTGTTTGTTTTAAACCTGCTGCCTATTAATTTTATTTGGTGACCCCTAGTTCTTATATTGTGGGAACAAGTAAATAACTTTTTCTTGTTCACTTTTTCCACAGCAGTCACAATGTTATAGACCTGTATCATATCCCACCTTAATCTCCTCTTAATTTCCTCTTCTCTAAGATGAAATTACCCACCCATCTACTTCCCAGTCCTTTTATCCACCCAGCCTGTATTAACCCTTTCAGCGCTGAACCACCATGGAGTACATATAACCCACACTGATGCCTAATGACTGTATTTAATGTTTCAAAGAGATGCACTGTAAGAGACTAAGGTAGAGGAAGCGCTATTTTTGTGAACGATGAAATACACACACCCCCAGGAATGTGGCAGATAGCCAGTGTGTGTTTTCTTCTCAACATTAATTTTCCTATCATGACTACTATATGCCCATCTTCTAGGATTTTGGCATAGAAAACTATTGCATCTGCAGTTCAGAAATGAGAGAATGCTCCTAATAAAATCTAGACCTATAGTCTAGATCCGATCAAAGCTATTTTATTTGGAGGCCTTAAAAGTGTCCCATCATGTGATGTTTTGTGAGCTAGTCAAGATCTATTTTTTTAGGTAAGTAAATTTATATTCCAAAATTTTTGTCATGAAGGTTTCTTAGGTAGGGGTAGGAAGAGCTTCACCCAAATATACCCAATTACTCAGAGTTTTGGACATTTAGCTGGGCTGTGGAAGATTCAAGTTCACGTCCCTGTTTCCCTAATTCTGAGGGTGGAGGGGGGTAGATGAATGAGGTTCAGTTGAGAATGTGAGAGAGACTAACCATATCTACGTATGCCATTAAGTAACATTTCAAACATTCAAATTATAGTGCCTTTAAAAAAAGAGATCATAACAATCAGCTTAGTATACAAATCTATAGGATTGCCAAATCAAGCAAATAATAATCCCCAGAAAGTATTGTAGAAAGCTTGTATAGTAGACAAGATTGCAATTAGTATAAGTTATTGCTACTACAGCTTGGAGGATTATAGATATTACTTCCTTCCCATAACAACCAAATTTGGAGCCCTCTTCCTCTGTCCTTCATCAATTTCTAAATATTGCCTAAGTGTCCCTATTGGTGTTATTTGCAACAAAACTGCTTAAAGTTAAGCCTCAGCAAACAGAACTTTCCATAATTTACACATTTTGGCTCATTCCACAGAAAGCTACAACCATATCACACTAAATTAAGTGAAAATTGAATAAGCTCTAAGAACCTTCCCTTATAGCCTGGGTTTTGTTTTGATAATTTTTCCTCTTTACTGGCAACACAAACAGCCTGTAAATGTACAAAACAAACCACTATGTTGAGAGGTTGCTATTAAGTTTTTCCAATTCTGTTAACTATATGAGCATGATTAAAAAAAAGTTCAACGCAGCTAAAACCACAACTACATAATAGCTAGGATCCTGACAATCCACAAAAAAGGACATATTTTTAATAAAATATACCGCTCTCTTGGCTCTGCCTGTCTCCTTGTATGCTCAGCTGTAGCAATTAGGAAACTGATCTATAGGAAGCCTATCCTCAAAAGCCTCTCTCATCTTTCTCCAGCTGTTTCTCCCTCCTTTCATCGCCAGCAATCTCAAGCTCTGAAGACATGATTCACCTCTGCAGGATTCCAAACTACTTTTACTCTGGGTCCATAATCCTTTCTAGATACTTGAAAATGGTCTTTTTTTTAAAGAATAAATAAATAAAAATGGAAGTGCTGGGCTAAGAAAGCCTAGACTTTGCAGAAGCTACAGAATATGGGTCTGGTTTTAAATGACATCTAAACCTTCCAAAATGTTATCCTCCTTCCTTAATCACAATTAACATGCTTTCTAGTTCCATATAGTGCTTTTCAATCAAGCATCTCACAGCACTTTATAAAGAAAGGCAGGTAAGCCGCTTCATCATTTTGGAAGTGAAGAAAGTGAAGCAGGGTTTAACATCCCCAGAGTCACAATCAATCATCAACAAAACTGGGATGAGTACCCAGATAACCTGACTCCCAAGCAGTGTTCCCTCTAAGATTTTCCATCTATGAGCGGAGTGAGTTTTGTCTTGTGTACCAATACTGAGGTCATGTGCACTTGTTTGGATGTGTGCCACTGTGGCACCCAAGTTATACATCTCTGCCTTTTCCCCTTTGCTGCCATGTCTATCACCCTCCCCTCATCCCATCTGCTCCCCTGGTGCCTGCTGCTGCACCCCCCACCACTCACCCTCCTCTGCTGTCCTGGCTCCTGCCCTTCTCGCTCCCCTCAGCCCTCCTGGGACTTGCCCCACCTCCTCATGCTCTCTGACCCTTGCACCTTTCCTTCCCTTCTCCCCTTTGCGCACACCCTCCTCTAGCCTCCCTCCCCATCCCCTCGCCTAACACTTCCCTCTACCCACCTACCCTGCCTCTCTCCTCTGCCCTCTGGTGCCCATCCCTCCTCTCCATTCCCCATGTCTGCCCTTCTGCTTCACTTCAACAATCTGTACCTTCCCTTACCCCCTGAATCCTCCTGGTACGTCCCCCTTCCCTCATTGCCCCTGCCCTCCCAATACCTGTTTCCCTTGCCCTCTTCCTCCCTGGTGCCAACCCCCTCACTAACCTCTGTCCAGTTCTCCTCACACCCCTCTGCTCCCTCACACAATTTACTCCAACCCTTGCCTTCCTCATGCCCACCCCTCCTATCAATCCCTCTTCTTCCAGCACCCACTCCTCCCCCTTCTCTTTCTTCCTTTTGCCCCCATTGTCCCTCCCCTCTCCCAGCATCACCCTTTCCCACCTCTCTCCCACCCTCACTGACACCTTCCCATCCCTTCCCCCCTCCTTCTGCGTTTCCCCTCACTGTCTCCTCTTGGCCCCCCGGCATTTGTCTTTCCTCCACTTTGCCCCTTGGTGCCTTCCACTTTCTTCTCCTGACCTGGCCCCTTTCTCTCCTCTCCCACCCTTCCCTTATTTATCCTCCTGCCCCTTCCCTCACCTTCTGCCATCCTGACACCTGCACCTACCAGCCAGGGCAACATGGCGGACAGCTGCCCTGTGTGCCAGGGCTGGAGTCAGGACCATGGTGCTATTTTTAGTACCATGGCCCCAGCCTAGGAGCAGCTACACCACAGCCCAACTCCTGTTCCTGTACACGGGGAAGCCACCTGCCATGCGACCCAGCCACCTGCCATGAGGCCCAGCCCTGGGTCTGAAATTCTTGGTGCATGCCCACACAGGCACGCACCTCACAGGGAACCTTGACTCCCAAGCCACAATATGAATTTTCTCCCAGTATTTGCTGTGAATTATGTGCTCTCTTCCATGGAAGGAAGTGTTCTCCAGGAGATTAGAGAATGGGAGTGGGAGGTAGAGCTCAAGTTCTATTCCTGAATGTGTCAGCAAATCTGCCTCAGTTTTCCCTGTTGGAAAATGGGGTCTCCAATACCTCATTAACTATTAAAGGGACAGATCATGACTCCGCTGCTTTGGGAAGGGTTCTGATATATGGACAGTAGGATTTCAAAATCCTATAGAGATTATCTATGGGGAAGAGGGCAGAGGTATGGAGGGAAGTGGGAAGTGTTGGGGACAGAATCAGGGTTCACAGCTTACACAGCTCTACAGCTATGTGCCTCTGCTTAACATGTAAGAGGAATGCTGGCTACAGGTTTCTGTTATCAGGGGAGCAATTGTTTTTCAAATACTAAAATGGAACACTTAATGAGCAAACTGCTAGCGTTCTGGGAAGCTCAGTCTGAAACTTCATGAGTACCTAAATCCTATTTGGAATGGAAGGTCAACATGTGTCACGTTCATAAATAAAAGCTATAAGAGAGAGTACTTTAAGATAATCCATTCTTATGACAAAGATTTCTTCAGTAGGAGAGTGTGAGTTTGGGAATCAGTCTATTCCCATTACATTTCCAATTGTTCACTTTCATGGGGCCCTTTTCTGATTTAGTACTCTGGTTTGAGAAACAAAGCTTCACATAGGCATTATGACAAGCCCTGGTAACGGGAGAACATGCAGAGCTAACGGAGTGTCCATCAGGAAGAGGCTATAGTCAGTGACATTGTTTCAAATGTCAGTATTTTCTCTCAGTATTAGGGTTTCATGCCTGTCAGAACCACAATCCAGTTTTTGTGCAGTTGCAGTTGTGCAGAGCAACAGAAGATCAGCAACATTCGAACAGCAAGAGAAACTCACACAGAACACACAAAGGAAAACTTGTATAAAAAGCAAGCAAAACCTTCATACATTGAGGCATACAAATAGCCTTCACATAAAGAAGACAGGGGATGAGCTGTACAAGAAAACCTCAGATTTACTGACTCTTCAGCAGCAACTGTTTTTAAACTAAAGCAAAAATGCATTTGACACTCAACTCTTGGTTTCCCGTATAGGCCTTTTGTGTGTTTATCACCTCTGATTACAAAACAAAGCCCATGCAGACAGAAAATATATGTTATGAAGCACGAATTGACTTGTATCAGATCTGAGTATTTCACTACACAATGTAGCTAAAAAAAACAATTCCTTTGGGTGATCTAAAAATGTTCATTTCACAGGTACAGAATGGTTCTCTTTTGCTCCTAACGATCTCCTGCTACCATACTGATGTCAATGTACATTTTCACTGCTTTCTCAGTGTCACTCTGTCAATGCCTGGAATAACTTCAGTTGCCTCATCTTGCTGAGATAACCAATCTTGTCACCACTCTATAAACATCAGTGATAAAACAGAGCAGAGCTTCAACATGCAAATTCTCAGATTAGCAGCAGCTTGTAGCATATTAATATCACATGGAACAGGAAAGGGGAGGGGGTAAAGAGAGTGTTAAAAGTGTTCAATTCCCTGCACAGTTGTGATCCGTATAACAGAACATGAACATAAAAAGCTATGCTGCTGTATAATTCTACCCAGACAGTAACTCTTTATTACTTCACATTTCTATAGATGAAAAAAGTCACACCTATGCTTGTTCTGTGCATGTACAGCACCTAGCATAACATAGTCTTGGTCCATGAGTGGGCCTCGGGCTTTAAGACAAACAACATAGTCCATTACTTTTAGACCTGCTATGCTGAATCTGCAGTTCATAAAAAGGGCAAACAAAAAGCAACAAGTAACATTTTCAACGGTGTCTAAGTTAAGAGCCTGAGGTCTATTGATTTCCTATAAAATATAGGCACTATTGAAAAGTTACCAAAGCATTGTTGGGAAATAGCCAAAAAACACGTAGGCCCTTCAGGCAGCACACTGTTAACCTGTGGAACTCCTTGCTAGAGGATGCTGTGAAGATCAGAACTTGAACAGGGTTCAAAAAGGAAGTAGATAAATTCATACAGATTAGGTCCATCAATGACTATTAGCCAAGATGGGTAGGAATGGTGTCCCTAGCCTCTGTTATCAGAGGCTAGGAATGGGTGACAGGAGAGGGATCACCTGTTGCGTTCACTTCCTCTGGGGCATCTGGCATTGGCCACTGTCGGAAGACAGGATATTAGGCTAGATGGGCCAGCCAGTATGGCTGTTCTTATGTTCTTATGCCCTAACAGACAGGCCCTCAAAATGGAAAAGGCAAGTATGCAGCTAAGAAAACCCGTATTTAGAAAAGATAAGAATATGCTTAATGATAGAGCATTGGGTTCTCCGCAACTTTCCACTCAAATAAAAATAAAGATGAATGAATAATTTAGGACACATTAGTAAGGAACTATGGTACTAAAAGATGAGAAACAGCTAAATAGCAAAACACAGACTTTCTTTTTTTGCCAAGTGAACTGCTCATGTCAATGTACGTTGAACAGTTGAAAGGATAACCAAGTTATGTTGGTGCAGTACTACTGGTTTAACACAACACAAAATGGTAAATGAAAAACAAAATGATGAAAGTTGGGGTATACGTAGACCTGTGTATATTGCATTAATGGTGACACAGGACATATTTTATGAATAAAAATAAAGTGACCACAGTTCCAAGTTGGAGAACTCTGGTCTAGAGACTGAGATGACCCCTCAAAAAGTAAAGAGCCTTTTGGTACCCCAAAACAGTTACTTGGGCCCCAACTTGGTCTATCATACGCACACAATCAGAAACAGTAAGTGGCCATAACTAACTGAAAATTTATACAGTCAAAAAGTTGATTAAATGTCAATTGGGCTGACACATACTCATATTTTGGTGCTGGGCATCTGAAGAAGTGGGCTGTGCCCACAAAAGCTCATGATACCATCTTGTTTTGTTAGTCTTTAAAGTGTTACCAGACTATTTGTTGTTTTTTTAAGTTTATCCTGTACAGACTAACTCGGCTATCCCGTGAAGCTTCATACCTCAGAGGCCTTACAGTATTAAAAACACAAGAGAGACAATGCTGAAGTTCCATGGTCTCACCAACGAGCAACTGAAACACTCAGTTCCAGTGAGGCAGGACCGTGCAGGAAATGCTCAAGTGCCGCACAGTGAAGTACCCAAGTTTTTCAAATGAGCTCTCATAGAATTATATACATTACAGATGGAAGCAACTAAGCCATCTTGTCCATCCCCAGCACTATTTCTCCTATGGGCTGGGAAAGGAGAGACAGATTGTTACTGGTATTTACGTTTTATGTACTTGGGAGGTGTCAACTGCAGCATATTATTATTTCTGTCAAGTCATCTTTTGATTGACTAGCAGTGAAGTTTCTATCACTTCTTACTTAAATCTTTCAGAAGTAGAACAGGGATTTGCATAATGGGAATCACTAGTAACCACAAGACCATGCAGTAGAGGTTTCTGAGAAATCTATATTGAATTTCCATTTCCCACATTTTCCAAAGCTTTGGAATCCTGGTGCATCTATTACCACAAAATATGGTCCAAACAATTGGATTCATAGTTCATGTGTATAGTCCACAATGCCGGTTTGTGTATAATCCATATGCCTCAGGGAGAAGGTCTCATCACCTAGCTATAAACTGAATATTTAAAATGGCCACTCAATCTGTTAATCACTGTGATTCACAAGGGGCATAAACATTGTATAAAACCAGGACTATATCTATTCCGGAACTTGGCTGGATTTGGTCAAAGCATTTACAAAACACAGGCATGAATTTTGTTTATCACAGAGAACATCATTGAAGTGTCTTGAGATACAAGTTCTGGGTTTGTATAACCAACACCCTTCATTACAAATAGTTGTAAGAAACAAACAATTAAGCTCCTTTACAAGCCATCTGGCTGATACAATAACAGCCACCATTCCAAACAAAGCCACATATGGGCAGATAGGTTTCACTGCCTATTGTTTTGGGAAGATTTGTGTTTCAGAGAGAGAAAGAGTGAGTGAGTGCAGGAGCAGAAAAAAAAGCAAGAATAGAAAAGCCAAGGATGCAGCCTGAATAAGCAGTGGTAGGATGGGCGGGAGAGAAAAGTCCTGAGAGAGAGAGTTAGGGCTGAGTGCTGGCTGAAAGGGGCTTGGAGCTGCAAATATCATTCTGGGATGCATTAACAGGAGTGTTGTAAGCAAAACACAAAAGTCATTCTTCTTCTCTACTCTGCACTGATTAGGCCTCAACTGGAGTATTGTGTTCAGTTCTGAGAAAGATGTGGCAAAATTGGAGAAGGTCCAGAGATGAGCAACAAAAATGATCAAACATCTAGGAAACAGGAGCTATGAGGGAAGTCTGAAGGAACAGCGTTTTTAGTTTGGAAAAGAGAAGACAGAGATGAGACATAAGTACCTAAAAGGAAGTTATATGGAGGAGGGAGGGAAAGTGTTATCTTTAAAGTCTGATGATAGGATAAGAAGCAATGGACTAAAATTGAATCCAGGGAAGTTTAGGTTGGACATTAGGAAAAAACTTCATAACTGTCAGGGTGAATAAGCACTGGAATTCATTGCCTAAGGAGGTTGTGGAATCTCCCTCACTGGAGATATTTAAGAGCAGGTTAGATAAACATCAGGTGTTTAGTTTTGCTGGGAGTACAGGGAACTGGACTTGATGACCTCTCAAGGTCCTTCTATTTACATTATTCTGTGATTGTCTCCTACTATTGTGATACCTGGTGCATTCAAGGAAATGGGACTTTGTACATTCTTTGTAAATAAATAGGAGTGCATCAAAAGAAACATCTCACTCCATCAAATTTCTTGTCCAAATGGAAACAACCCACAACACCCTAAATATGGCTAACTGATTTAATCAAAAAAAGGAATAACAAGATTTTAGCCTTTGAAACTACACTTGTTACTTCAAAATATGGCTACCTTTAGCTATCTGGGAGGAATGCAGTAGGGCACTCAAGACCATTTCCTACAGAAGAGTATTTTGTGGTGAATCAGTTGGCTCATTACCAAGTGTTGTGTTAACCTGCCCTGTGCAATGTCCACCCAGCAGCAAGCTCCATAATCCCTCTAGCATAAGAAAACCAAAAACTCCAGAGCTCAAAGGGAACCTGGCTCAAGAGGGAGCAGAAACAGGATGCTAGAAGTTGGTAGAGGATGGAAGACATGATTGCAGATAGCCTAAGAATTGGGCCAAAATATAACATACTGCCAGCAGGAGGCCAGCAATAAAGATGGCAAAAAAGACAGAGGCTATAGGCAAGAAAATGGTTCAAATGGGTTCCACTAAGCTAGGACTTTGTTACCTTTTACATCCCTGCGGGGCATAGACTCTAGGGGATAAGCTGACCTTTTTAGTTTATAACTTTTGAAGTTTTTGAGCAGTGTGGATATGCAACTTGTGTTTTCTGTCAGCACTAGTCAAGAAACTGTCTCTCTTACTTGAGGTGAATGACTGTCTGGGAACACACTGAGGACTGAAAGCCTAAGTGCCCCTAAGTGCTTGCCTCTAGAAGTATTACACTCAGGATGCTACCAGCTGCTTAGGAACAGGGGGAGCACAACACACACCACAACCTTCTGCAGTGGGGCTAGTTACAATGTTCTCTGATGATTCCAGATTGATCCCTCAGAGCCAGGAATACCCTGCTCACCATTTTTCCAGTTACCCACCATTTTAAAGAGAGGCTACAATCTTCAATTTAAAAAAAAAAATATTTTAAAAAAATATCTGTTCCTGATTGACCACCTATGAACATTTCCTGCTTTTTTTATGCCTAAGACACACACTTTTCTGCTCCCCTATTGATCTTATAAAGGATATTTCCAGCAAGGGAGACGCTGGCTAAGACTCTGATCCTGCTCCATCCAAGGCAGTCTCTTGAATTCAGACATAGTTGCACTGAAGTCAGTGAGTATCACACAGGCAGTTCAGTGTGTGGCACTAGGACCCTTGGCACCTGACCGATCCCAGATGAGGGATTTTGCCGGCTCAGGGACAGGTCATATCCGGCCCCCTGATACCAGCCCCCCAGGCCCACCAGGCTGCCCACTGCCCTGCTGGCCCACAGGGATCCCAGCTACCCACTCTCCACTGGGACGCACTGTGGTTCTGCTGGACCGTGGACGTTGCTGGACTAGAGAGACCTGGTTTAGAGAGGTTCAACCTTTAGCCATAAAGATACAGTAAAATTGACTGTACCCAAAATGCTATCAAATGCACAGAGTAAAACTAAAACACTGAGAAATATATTTTGCTTTTTCTTAACTTCAGTTACTTGCAATGATAATAGGAACAAAATTTCCAGGCAATTATGATGTTCTAGTTGATGGTAGCTTTTAAAATGACTCTGCATTAGGTTTCAATTCTCCTTATCTCACCAATCACTGAAATGTGAAGCTATGTTTTGTGAATGTAGTCATTCAATACCATAATGTCCTCATTTACCAGTCTGTGTTATATATTACAGTTCATACAAGGAAGTTTAATTAGTCTCCTGTGAGTAAGGCTCACTTCCTTTGGCAAATTCATTTAGATCAAACAGAGAGGAGGAAAGAGGCTGTTTTATTGATAAGAAATGAATCTGAAATGTTTTTGCTAATAGTCATTGTCTCTCTCAGCTGTATTTGCATATGGTTTCATTTCAGACATTTCAGGGGAAACATCCTTTGTTAAAAAGCTCTTTGTTTCCTCCTTTTCATATTCCTTGTTATTATTTTTAGTTGTGCCACAATAAACCTACATCTAAAAGACCTAGAAGCCAATGTACAAGTTAGCTCATTTGAGTTAATACAATTAAAATGCATTTTAAAATGCAAGTTTATAAATATTTGCATTTTAGTCAAGTGTCTAAAGAACTACTCAGTTGTGTTCCAGGAGGTATAAAGCGCATAAGACAAATACAGACAGGTGGCTTGTTTGCAAATTAGCCATCTATTAGGTTACTTACACACAGTTTACTGGTAGTCTCTGTTATCTCACTCAAGTCACCAGAACTAAGTCTCCTCTGTAGCAGATTAAGGGTAGGTCTACACTTGCACCCTAATTTGAACTAGGGATGCAAATGAAGGCATTTGAAATAGTCAATGAAGCGGGGATTTAAATATCCCGTGCCTCACTAGCATGATCTCGCTGGCGCGTTACTCCAATCAACAGCTGTTTCAAAAGTGAAAGTGCGCGCAGGACGCATTAGCTCGAACCAAACCCCTTGGTTTGAACTAACGTTTTTCCCCAAAAAACGGACACTTTCACTTTTGAAACAGCTGTTGATCGGAGTAACGCGCCAGTGAGATCATGCTAATGAAGCATGGGATATTTAAATCCCCGCTTCATTGACTATTTCGAATGCCTACATTTGCATCCCTAGTTCGAACTATGGTGCAAGTGTAGACATACTCTAACTAATCCCTTAAGGAGAGCAGCCACTGAAGGAAAATATCTTCAGTGTCTTTGAGTGGATCTCTCACACACACACATAAAACCAGGTCTCAAAACATCCTTATGGGGCTTTTGTTCCCCATCGAGTCTTCACGTTCAGGCAGGACTCTGCCTTCATATAAGCTCTCAAAAGAATCTGCCAAGCCTGATAGCCATTTCCAATGCTCCCTTATCACTCTGGTTTCTGCTTCACCTGTATATTGGACAGAGCTACTGCAGAAGCATTATGTTCCCTCTTACAGGAGCGTTATCCTGCAAGTAGTTCAGTGCTGATTTTTAAGTTGCTGCTATTTCACAGCAGATGGGGGTAGAACACTAATGACACATCTAACCTTGTAGCTAAGTCTCGGAAGCCGCTACACAAGCCATTTGCTGCCTGAGGTCGGGAAGCAACTTACTTCACTAGCAGTTCTGCTGAAGGCAATAGCAACATATTGGTGCAGTGGGTGCCTCCTGTCACTGCACATCTCCATCCTGGATGGTAAGTGCCTGGTCTCGGATTTCATGCCATGCCAATTTTTTCCCATATGAAGACACACAGAATCCCAATACCAACCTGTAAAGTCCTTAACTTTTCTATTCAGAATAACAGCTAAGACACATGGAGGAGAGAGAAAAGAACTAGAGCAAGCTCATTACTACAGAATACAAGTTATCATCTACAAGACTCTTAGGTCACCTCTGCTGTGCTAAGAAAAACATATGCTCTTAGCATGAGTAAAAAACAGGGCATCTGACAGAAGAGGCCTATTTTTACCTATGCTGACCACAAGCCAGAAACTTTTCTGAAGCCGTGAAATGAAATTCATAGGGCAACAGGAGGAAGTTGCCTGAGTGACAGCTGTGCCCTAAATAATAATTGATATCACCACTACTACCATCCTACACACAGGAAAGATGGGGGGCTAAGTATCTCTGTGCATATGCCTAGCATCTTGCATGGGTGTACACTTAGGCAGCTAGCCCTCCTGCTGCTCTTGCCACTGCAGCTGTATTCTATTTTATTGTGCTCCTTCTGATTGAGATAACTCCGGTATGGCTCCTTAAACTAAGAATTACATCTTCTAGATCAGGAGCATTCGTTTTTTACCTCACAGCAGCTCATGTGCCGCTCTTACTTCTAGACATGTTATTTTAAGTGCCCTTGTTGAGCAGCTGGTAATTAACTTTTAACCTGTGTTGATTATGGACCTTATTCCAAGGTAGATTATGCAGAAAAATGGTTTCACCCATAACACTATTTAGCCATGGTACCTAGTAGCAAAGAGTCTTTTTACCATCCTGGGAGAATGAAGTAACGGAGGATGCTCAAAACACACTGCCTGAAGGTAAATGTGTGACTCCAGATTGTAAGTATTTGCACAGAACTCTCTCCTGACATTTCTTTAAATTAATGTCTTTTCCAAACTGCTAATTACTTGAGAAAAATCTCATACCACACATGGCCACACTGGTAGGTAATTTTTATTTTTATCTAAACTTAAATGCTGTTTATGTTTCTTTCTTGTTTTAAAAACCAAACTATGTATTTTAAAATCTCAGCTTAATATATTTCAATAGACTAGAGTCTATAGGGTATTTTTTGGTATTCTTTCAGAAATTATTGTTTTAATTTCAATAAGACCTGTTCTGAGGCACAGTGGTGGGCAACCTGCATCCCAAAGGTTGCATGGAGCCCATTGGGTTCTAAGTGTGGCCCGTGAGACATTTTGTTTACTGTTACTTATGTGCAGGGTTGCCAGATTCTGCTGGTTTCCGCCCACATCCTTTTTCCCTATAGATATTAAATGACTAAATGACATGCACGCAAAGCAAGGGCTCGTGAAGTGAGGTGCATGCTGATTGCTCACAACACTGACTGTAAGAGGCGGGCGCTTCTCTGCATCCAGTCAAAGTGCTGCTGCGGTTCAATCGGCACACCCGGCAAATTTTAGGTGTGCAAGCACAGTCAAAAAAACTACCCTATCCCAGGAGACCATCTTGGCTTTGACAATCTTGTGGCCCACTGAGCAGAAGGAGAGCCACTCATAAGGTCCACTCACTAGCCTACGTTGCCCATTGCTGCTGTAGGACCTATAAACAGTTACCTATTTTCCCTTGTTCGTTCTACTAGCTCTATGAAAGCATTTAACATTATTGGCTAAAAATATTGAAGACAACCAGGCACATTCCTGCTGACATTTTCAGTAATATGGAGATTCCATTTTAGCAACAATAAAACAAAGCAGAGCCACTGGTTTTCAGGGAAAGCTTATAGCATTTCTGTCCATCTCCCTGCTCATTATTCGCACAGCAGTCAAAATAACTTCTTGCTTCTCCTCTTCTCTTACAGGCACAGGAGAGGAAAATTAACTATCAAAGACATTGGGTGATACTGTACATCCCTCGAAATATATTAGATGTGGAGTTAATTTCCTTTCAGAGAGAGACAGGAAGACAGATTAGTCCATCATAAAACAAGAGGCCTAACACTGCTCCTATGAAGTCATTTTCTGAACTCCCAATTCAACGGAGCAGGATGCTAGTTTCCATAGCTCTGAAGCAATGGCCCAAACAGTTCAAAAATTCATAAACCACCACTTGTGAAATATCCATTCAATACTTTACAATGCTAATTCCAGTATGATTTGTTAATCACAAAAGAGGACAAAGGAAATACTAGGATCACTGGGTATTTCTGGAACAGTCCTGTTCCTCATTGCAACCCCAGTCTGCAAAAGCACGCCAAAGGTATTTTGAAGGTCAGAGGCCTTGATGGACTACTAAAAGCCGCAGATATCTTCCTATTTTAAGCCAATTGCCAGCAGGTTTTTCAATTTCTTTGTTTATGAAATCTGTCTGTCTCTTTCAGAACATACACTTAGTAGAAGCTGCACTGGACTAAAGAAAAAAAAACACAAGAGCAGCATTAGCTAGCAGCATTAGCTATCTGAATCATGGAGAAATGGAGTTATACAATACTAAAAAAAAGCAGAAATATTTGAAAGTACATTTGCAATAACAGGTGGGAACAAATTCAGTAGCTATGTTAATAGTGCTGGGGGGGATCTACATATCCCATCTGGTGATAATTGTCACAATAGATAATGGTTCTTTATTCTACAGGAATCCTTAGTCTGAGCATCAATGAAACAATAAACCATAGCAGCTCTTTAGAGCTGCGGCAATGTTTGCTGAAGGAGTTTCAATCTGCAGATTATATAATCGGAAATGCCATTATGTTCTATCATGTCAATAAGAGTTGGCAGATTTCAAAAAATAATGTGAGTAGAATCATCTTGCTCTATTTAATATGCACACTAAGCATGAATACTGATTTTTTTTCTTATTGAACAGTAGTTACCACACCTGCAGATTCACACTGAGCTTTAAAAAAAAAGCAGCATCAGCATTTCAATTTCTTCATGATTTAAAAATACTCAGCGGGACTAATTCAGTTTACATTATGGGGTAGTAGCTTCAAAATTACCTTTTAAATGAGTCATTTGGGGACAACATGAACTAATTTGAAAGGGGGCAGAACATCCACATAAAATTCTCTTTTCAATTAAAACCCAACCTATTTTCATAGATTCTAAGGCCAGAAAAGACCACTGAATCTGACCTCCAGCATAATGCAGACCATAAAACGTCCCCAAAATAATTCCTCGGACAGATCTGTATTTACAAATGGTCAGTAGGGAATCCACCACCTTTGGTATATTGTTACAATGATTAATTATGCTCACTATTTAAAATGTACATTAATTTCCAGTCTGAGTTTGTCTGGCTTCAGCCATACCTTTCTCTGCTAAGGATGTTAAAGAGCGGGTATTTGGCTAATCATGTAGTCAAAAAAATTTGTATCGACTACATGACTAGTCGATATGAGAGAGGCAGCTCTGCAAAACTGCCGTGGGGGTAGCTCCTAGAGCCAGAGCGAGCCAGGACTCAGCAGTCCCAGCTTGCACCAGCCCTGGACTGCCGTGGCTCTGTATTTTAAATGTAGTAAGCACCACCAGGCTCTTACTACATTTAAAATGCAGAGCCGCAGTGTGTGTGGCTCCCAGAGCCAGCGTGAGCCAGGACTGAGCAGTCTCGGCTCATGCTGGCTCCGGGACCATCACACCTCTGCATTTGAAATGTAATAAGGGCCCAGCGGCTCTTACTACATTTAAAATGCAGAGCCACAGCAGTCCCGGACGGGCATGAGCCGGGACTGTTCAGTCCTGGTTCATGCTGGATCTAGCAGCCCGTTTGCAGTGGGACTGCTATTGGAGCAGCCTCCCCTGTTCCCCCACCCACTGCCTCTATAAGAGGCAGCGGAGTGGGGGGGGGACAGGCAACACCACAGAGATAGTGCTGGGCAGAACTGGCTTGTAAGCCAGCTGCCCTCAGCACCAGCTCCCTGCACCTTGCTGCCTCTCATACAGAGGCAGTAGGGGGCGGGGGTGGGAAGCGAGTACCAATAGTCAAGTACTTGACTTGACTGCCCAGTAAGCTTAGCCTTACCGCGTAGTCAGGTGCTCAACTACTTGCTTACATCCCTATTCACAGACTGAGGAGTCCATTATTAAATATCACCACCATCATGTAGCTACTTACAGTCGACTTAAGTCACCCCCAGCCTTTTTTATTAGACTAAATAGATTGAGCTCCTGGCATCTGTCACTAGAAAGCATGTTTTCTAATCTTTTATTCATTTTTATGGCTCTTCTCTGAACCCTCTCCAGTTAATCAATATCCTCTGTGCTGTGGGCACCAGAAATGGACACAGTTGCCAGCAGCAGCCACAGCAGTGCCAAGCACAGAGGCAAAATAGCCTTTACTCTTACTCCCGATTGCCCTATGTAGACATACGGAATCATATTAGCTCTTTTGGACACAGCGTCATACTGGGAACTCATGTTCAACCGATTATCCACCACGATCTCCAAATCTTTTTCGGAGTGTCACTTCTTCCCAGAACAGGGTCTTCCATCCTGCAAATATGGCCTTAACTTTTTACATATTAAAATGTGTATTTGCTTGCATCAAGTTTACAATTGATCCTGCTGGCTCTGAATCAGTGAGCTGTCCTCTGTTATTTATCACTTCACCAACGTCTGTGTCGCCTGCTAGCTTTTTCAGTGATGATCTTATATTTTCTACCGGCCCTAGCTGTGCCATTATATTGCAGGACATATTACCCTTATTATCCATCCACTCTCAGAATGATAGATTACTCTGGACTAGTGTTTAGTGCAGTCAGTGTTCTTTAAATGTTGCCGGTTTTCCTCCTCCACCACAACTGTTGATTAAAGAAATCATTCCTACAAGTACTATTCCTTAAGAATTGAGAGGTTTTGATTAGCAATTGAGTCAGCACAATCAATCCTGATTTTTTTATGGATGAATCATTCAAAAATATTAGCTAAAGAGTTTAAAAAAAAAATCTGTGGCTAAGGTGGCTAACGTTAATGTCCACGAAGCATCATTTGTGGTTCACCAGGGCCTGCAGAAGTACCCCTTCCTGTTTATATAGTCCGAGGCACAGTGGTCAGGTGCTAGGATAGGGATGTAGGTGCTGTCTATGCCCCACCCCCGCAGTTGGGGAAGCCCATGGTGGCAAAGCTATCCACAATGGGGGTGACGTTCCCCAGGGCGACGACCCTCCACAGTAACATGGTGTTGATGGCCTGGGCTACCTGCATGAGTATGGCCCAAACTGTGGTTTTCCCGGTGCTGAACGGATTCCTCACAAAGCAGTAGCTCTCCGGCGTGGTGAGTTTCCACAGAGTGATGGCGACGTGCTACCGCAGGGGGATGGCATGTCTCAGCTGGGTGTCCTGTTACTGGAGGGCAGGGGCAAAGCTCTCCCAGAGCTCCGGGAAGGTGGCCTTCCCCTTGCAGAAGTTCTGGAGCTGGTTGCCCCATCGCTGCAGGACGATGCAGTCCCACCAGTCGGAACTGGTCCCCCTCTGCCAGAGGCAGAGTTCCATGGTGTGCAGGGAACTAAGGAGCATTTGCTGCATGAGGAGTGCCAGGGCCGGAGTGAAGAAGTCCCCCAGTCGAGGCTGCTACTTATCTTGAAGCAGCATGTGGGCAGTGTGGATAAACTGCGCCATGAGGTTCAGCACGAGACCTAGGAGCCTGGCACTGCCTTGCAGCAGCTCCAACTCCATGTTAGAAGTGCTGTGGGGTCCACAAGGGCAACCAGAGCCACGGTGTGAGTTTGGTGTCCCACAATGTCGTAGGCAGTGGAAAAGTAGGTTGAGAGACATGGCTGCAGAGAGGAGCCTCTTTAAGCACGTCTCAGCTAGCCTCAGAGTGCTTCCAGGGGCTTTAAACATGGTGCAGGCTCCAATCAGTGTGGACTATTTTGAAATAATTCTGTGCTATTTCAATGCTGCCGTGTAATGTGGACGACCTAGTTCAAAATAGTTATTTCGGGAGTTATTATTTTGAAATAATTTCTTAGTGTGGACAAGCCCATGGTATGTAACAGGGCGGGACTCACGGCCACTGTTGATCACTCAGGGAATTAGTTCATTTCAGTCCTGCAGTGCCCCATTCTGGCCAGTGTCTTCCCTGCTATTAGCTGTTATTAGCTCTTCCATTTTATGTTAGGACCCACATCCCTCCCAGACTGTGGCCTTCTCCCCTCTGAGTACTTCCCTACCACAGTGCCCCACACTCTGGGGTCCTTCCCCTCCCAGAGAACCTCCAACCCCCCATGCCCACCTTGACTCAGTGACCCACCAACAGTCTTCATCTAGCCCCTGCCACAGGGACGAATTGAAGTCTGAAATGGCCACTCATCGCTGTGAAGGGGGTGTGGACCTGCTGCCTTTGGCTACCCTGGCTGCCTCCCTGCAGCCTTAGTACCCTCAGGCCTTGCTTAGAGTTGACAGGTGTCTGGTATTGTACCGGACAGTCCAGTATTTGCGCGCTCTGTCCAGTAAAAAAAATCAGAAGACACCTGATATGTGCAATCATAGAATCATAGAATAATAGGACTGGAAGGGACCTCGAGAGGTCATCGAGTCCAGCCCCCCGCCCTCAAGGCAGGACCAAGCTCCGTCTACACCATCCCTGACAGATGTCTATCTAACCTGTTCTTAAATATCTCCAGAGAGGGAGATTCCACCACCTCCCTTGGCAATTTATTCCAATATTTGACCACCCTGACAGTTAGGAATTTTTTCCTAATGTCCAATCTAAACCTCCCCTGCTGCACTTTAAGCCCATTACTCCTTGTCCTGTCCTCAGAAACCAAGAGGAACAAATTTTCGCCTTCCTCCTTGTGACACCCTTTTAGATATTTGAAAACCGCTATCATGTCCCCCCTTAATCTTCTTTTTTCCAAACTAAACAAGCCCAGTTCATGAAGCCTGGCTTCATAGGTCATGTTCTCTAAACCTTTAATCATTCTTGTCGCTCTTCTCTGTACCCTTTCCAATTTCTCCACATCTTTCTTGAAATGTGGCGCCCAGAACTGGACACAGTACTCCAGCTGAGGCCTAACTAGTGCAGAATAGAGCGGCAGAATGACCTCACGAGTTTTGCTTACAACACACCTGTTGATACAACCTAGAATCATATTTGCTTTTTTTGCAACAGCATCACACTGTTGACTCATATTCAACTTGTGGTCCACTATGACCCCTAGATCCCTTTCCGCCATGCTCCTTCCTAGACAGTCGCTTCCCATCTTGTATGTATGGAACTGATTGTTCCTTCCTAAGTGGAGCACTTTGCATTTCTCCTTATTAAACCTCATCCTGTTTACCTCTGACCATTTCTCTAACTTGCTAAGGTCATTTTGAATTATGTCCTTATCCTCCAAAGAAGTTGCAACCCCACCCAGAAAATGTCCAGTATTTTCTGATTTTTCCAGCTGCGCACTGGACAGAAGCCTGGCATGGGCAGGGGAGAATGGCTGGGAGTCCCAGCTGGGAGGCGGGGCCGCGATTGCTGCCGGGAGCCCTCAGTCGGTTGAGTGTGAGGAGGAGGAGGGGAAGCCTCCTCTTCGCTCGTACGTCGCCGGGAGCCTGCACAGGACAGGCAGCAAGTGCCCGGGTCAGTCCCGCTCCCCGCTGGCCAATTTGCTCATGCTCCCCCCCCCCCCACTTCCCGGCCAGCCGGTTCTCCTTCACTTCCCCTACTTATCTTCCCCAGCCAGCCCCCCTGCACTCCCCCCCCCCCCCCCCGCTCTGCTTCCCGCTGGCCCGTTCCTCTTCCTGATCTTCCCCGGACAGTGCCACTGCACCTCTCCCTGCCCCCGCCAGCTCTGCTTCCCGCCCCCCCTTACTCCCGACCAGCCCCGTCCTCTCTTGGCCGCTCCCCTCTCCCCCCCGATATCCTGCGGCCAGCCTCGTTGCCCCCGCTTCCTGGCCAGCACCACTCCCTTCCTGGCTGGTCCCCCCCAATGACCAAAAGCGTGTCCGGGTTTTTGGTTTTTGTTAAATGACTACCTGGTAACCCCTAGCAGTGATCCAGGTTTTTGGAGCCTTTTTTTTTGCTCAAAAACTTTGGTGTCCCCCCGCCCCCCTTTTTTTTTTCCTTCAACACATTTTTTTCCCCGGTGGGTTGTTCTTTTTGGTGTGTGTGTGTGTTCGGTATTTTTGTTTCAGCCACCTAGCAACCCTACTTCCACTGCAAAGACAGTGGGGAAACTTGAATCAAGGTATGTCTACTCCAGCAATGTAATTAACATAGCTGTAGTTGCTTATCTTGATTTGGCCTTCCCCTTTAGTGTAGGCCGGGTCCCAAATTTCAGCGAATACTTAACACCCAGCATCTGAAAAACTAGTCCCCTTTGACAAGTCTTAAGTTGCACACCCAGAAACGGAGGCACACAAAATCTCTAGTCATTTTTGATAACAGTGTAATCCATGGTACATTAGATTCATAAAGTTATTCATAGAGTTTAACCCACAAGACACCATTCAGTGGATGATCTGAATCTGATCTCCTGTCTATCATAGGGCATTTCACACAATTACGTCTCTTTTGAGTTTAATAATTTTGCATTTCATTAATGCAGATGTTCATTTGAAGACTTCAAGCGAATTCACTACTGATAGTATGGCCAATGGTTAGCTCTCCTTCCCCTCTCCCCCCGCACTAAAAGTTTGTATTTTAGTTTTAAATTTGAATGTGTCTAGCTAACTTGCACCATGGGAGAGTTCTGTAATACATAATAGCTTCTCCCCTTGGTGTTATTTATACAATATTATCTAGTCACTTCTCAGCTTTTTGGATAAGGTGAAAAAAATAGATTTCTTTCAGTCTGTCCCCAAAAGGTATTTTCTCAAAACTTAGAATATTTTTATAGTTCTTTTCCTCCTTAGTTAGTATTGCATAGTTCCAATTTAAACAAAAAAATAGTAGCCCTGTGGCACTACTTGTTTTTAAAGTTACAGATTAAGATGGCTACCCCTCAGAGGTTTTTTAATCAAGTTTAACATGTATTCGATGACTTAGTTCTTTATTTTAAAGTTTCTTCTTATCAAACTATACACTATCATCTTTTATGTATGCTAACACTTACATCTGCATTAATATATTGACTTCCATGAAAATAGGAGAGAAAAATAAAGTGTTTCCCCATCATTCCAGAATTCCCTATGGTATAAAACAGTGGTGGGCATAGAACCCACTGTGGGTTCTGTGTGTGACCCTGAGACATTTTGTTTACCACTGTCCGTGCAGTGTGGCCCAATTCCGCTGGTTCCCATCTGTGTAGTTTTCCTATTGGTATTTCTAAAGCGACATGCATGTAAAGCAAGGGCACGTGAAGTGAGGTACCTACTGATTGCACATAACATTGACCGAGAGAGCCATGTGCTCCCTCTGCAGCCAATCAAAGCACTGCTGCAGTTCAATCTGCACACCCCTCAAATTCTAGGTACAGAAACCTGTTGGGAACCATTTTAACTTGTCCAGGCACTCATTAATGGATCTCACAGCCACCATACTATTCCAGGCCAATTCCACAAGCCAAATACACAGGGAAGCCTTGGAACTTAACTTCATTTACAGGTTTGCTACCTATCACAAAGGTATGAATAAAGACTTGGCTGGATGGCACACTACATTCCACATCCTAATGACATCAAACAAACAAACAGGCACTTAAGAACAATTTGCAACTTCTCTATCAGCTTCATGTAGCCTTGAAACTCTATTTCTTTCCCTTTCTCCCTGCCCCATCCCCTATTTATTTTCAAACTAGACCTTTAATAACTCCATTAATCTGAAGAAGTGTCTTGTGTCCATGAAAGCTCATGATACCATGTACATATTTTGTTAGTCTTTACGGTGCTGCAAGACTATTTGTTGTTTTTAAATTCTAGGGTAGTTAGCAAAACTACCCTAGCTTAAGAGACCCTCTCGGTTACAACAATTTTGCAGCCCACTGAGATGAAGGAGGACCACTCATGCAGCTCACTCTTTAGTGTAAGTAGCTCACTGGTATAAAAGTTTATTGACTACCCAAATCAACACACAAAGAATTGCCTGTTCTCTCTATTGTTGTTTGATCTAAACACAGAGTCTTAGTCATCACTTGATTATTTCAAGCAGTGACTGATTTAAAAATAATAAAAAAATTCTCCAAAGGCATTTCAGTGGTGGAGCTGCTTAGGTAACGAATATGCAAGTGTATTTATAAAAGGAGTAGCAGGGAGAAATAGAATAACAAGTTTCCATGATGGGAAATAAATGCAATAGTAGCATGGAGCAGAAAATAAAAATACAAGGTAGTGTAGCATAAAGGGTAATCAAAGGCAGACTGACTGCCAGGACTGAAGCAGTAGTTATGCTGAATGTTCCTCCAAACCAGCAGAGTTCATGTGACTAGCATGCTTTTGGGATTCTGCCATAACTCGTAAGCATTGGCAGGAAGCAAGAAGAGGAGTCCAAGATGTAGCAGCACTTTATGTCACGTTCTCCTGTCAAGATAGGGAAGCTTATAATACAGTACAGATAATCATTGCCATCTTTAGTTGCTTTCAATGAAGAATGGAGGGAATCTGGCAGGAGGCTAACCAGAGCCACCATAATAAAGCTAGGAACTATGCACTTTTTGCTGCAGGCAGCCTGAAGCATAATGTAAATAGGCCAAGTTACACAAAAACCAATCCAGTTTCAGTCCCGTCCTTCCTTGACCCAGCCTCCAGATTTTGCGCTCTGCTCTCTAATGAGGTACCACGGGGTAGAGTGGAGAATGCCAAGGAATCACAGGTCTGTCTAGTCTTCTAATGTATATGGGGCATTCCAACCTCTCACATCTGTTAGCAATAACAAATAATTAAAACCAGAATTTAAAATGTAGTTGATTTGTCACCATTTGAAATGGAAAAAAAAAATTAAAATGAGGCCAGTTATTTTCTCTTTTGAGGTCTAATCAGTTTTACTGACTTATTTTCATGCACTAGCACAAGCACTAGCACTGGCTATTTTGTTCAGGCACTCAGATATTATCATGATGAACATGTATAAAGACCCTATGAGGAAAAGAGTTGTTTAGGTTTCCAAAGCCACAAAGGAGAGGTCAAAGGGGGGGGGGGGGGGGGGCGGGTATGACTTCTTTTCCCTCTCTCTCCTATCTCCCATGAAAATCTCTCTTCATATTTGAGTTTACAAACTATTTTCATCCCCTCCCCTCACAAAAAATAAAATAAAATAAAATAAAAAGACACCCATTGAATTACTTGAAACTATTCCTTTAATACTGTCCATGCAGTTTAGGCAACCAAACTTGAAATCCTAGCCACAGGCATAAATTCAGATGTGTTTCATGATCGCTGTCTTATCTATGTTTCTTCACATCATAAAGCTACCATAACTTATGGTCTGATTTGGGACTCCCTGGAGGAGATACTGACAGACTGGACTACCCAGAACTTTTACTTGGAGGCCAAGACTAAAATGTCTTGGCAAAACTGCAAGGGATGTGTAGAGAGCATCTGTCCATATTGTGCCTGGCTCTAGTCAACATTATGAATCCTTCCCTCTCATGAACAGGTCAATTCATTTCACAAATCTTAAAAATAAAGAGACAGATACTATTCTAAGTTTCACTGAGAAACTCTGGATTCTCCTCCATGTCAAGTAGTTGAGTTACTCCCCATTTACACTAGTAGGAGCAAATGAGATTCTGGAGAGAGAAAAGACAGGAGGGGGAGTTTAAAATATGTAGCTGAGAGAGGACTGTTCAACCAATTATTCAGCATAGTACAGTCAAAAACGAAGCCAAGGCATTCAAACTACATCAGAATCAAAAACTTCATGAAATAATACGGTATAAGACTAGACAAAGCAAAGAGAGAGGCTTGACCTGACATAATACAGATGGCTCTCGTTCAGTGTTGCAAAATTCAGACAGCCATGATGAGGAATAACTTCCACTGAAGAGAACAGATTTGAGGAAGAAATCTTCCAAATCAGATCACTTTTCTTTCCCCATGGGAGGACTTTTGACTTCAACAGAATGAAAACAAAACAAAAAGAAAGCAAGCATGTTATCGAAGTCTCGGGAACCAAAGCAGATGACTACAACAGAAATAATATTAGTGGCACAGCCGGTCCCTAAACAATCTGGCAGACTATAAAATGTACCAGTAAATTACCAGCTCTCAAAGCACATCTCAGTGAAAGACAAAATGGAAGTGCTACAGATGAGGTGAACATATGGAAGGACAAAGCCAATCAGGGATCAGAATACATGCCTTCAGCAAACAAAATCTTAGCCAGTGTCAACTTTGCGGCTTTGTTTTTTCTGTAATTAGGTGAAGTGAGCATTTAACCCTTGAAGGGCAGTCTTCACCCTTTTCACTTAAAGCTGCCTTACTGAAAGTAATTAATCTTGTCTGTGTGGAAAATCATTACAGAAAGAGATCAATAAACATCTGCCATGTACTGTAAGAGACCTAAGGATTAGGCAGTCTAGCAAATATTCACAGGTAGCTCCACACAGTGTAAAAAGTGTCAATTGTACCAGAGAATTTAACTAAGCTGCAAATAAAATACGTCTCTCCCCCTCTTCCCCTCCCCGGGGAGAAGTTAGAAGTCAGAGCCCAGGATAAGAGCCAGAGACCAGATGTCAGGAACTAGAGAAGAGAGCCAGGACTGGTTGTTCCAAACCAGGCAAGGTTGCATCTGCAGCAGGAGCTGTTGCAGCCATGAAAGAATGCTTGGGGCAGCTGCTTCCAACCCCTCAGGCAGCCTACTAAAGATCAGCTGCATGCATTAGGTAGCCTGAAGACCAGGTCTTCAGCAGGCCCTGATTCCTGACATTCTCTATCAATTAATGGAATAATTGTTTGTTGGATTTTAGTAAACATCTCATATGGAGAGTCACATACTGGAACTAAAGAAGCTATATGAAGAGATATGGCCTCTGTTTGGTGTACTTCATGCAAAATAATCACATAGGAATCCCCACTGAACAAGCCAGACACATCACCAGGGATTTGAACTTATAGGTCTCAGGCTGCAGGGCTGTTTGACTGCAATGAAGACTTGCAAGCTCAGGCTGCAGCCCACACTCTGGGACCCTCCACTTCCACAGCCTGGCTCTGTGCTCTTTGCATATGGGCAGAAAGGAGGTTAGTTTTGAGCGTGAGTTTGAACTCTGGTCTTACACATACACAGGCCCTGACTTCCAGTGACCAAACAGCTCCCTTCAATAGAAGCAGAATTAGGCTCATGAATGAATCACCATGATATGCTTTGCAAGGTAGGCAGCAACATGTCCCCTCCCCACTGCATTTCACAGCAGGGGAACCTGAGGAGCAATAAGGTTAAGAGTAGGGTTGCCAAATGGTTTCAACAAAAATACTGGACACACTTGACATTACATCACAATCTACATTACATCTTATTTAGAAAATACCAGACATTTCTATTTTCTCAATTTGTTTCCCTGAACAGAAAGCTCAAATACTGGACTGTCTGGTTCAAAACTGGACACCTGGCAACCCTAGTTAAGAGACTGTCCAAGGTTACAGAAAAAGTCAACCCCCAATTTCAGAAAAGAACCAAGAATTCCAAGGGTTCCCAGATCTGTGCTCTAGCTGCTAGGGAACACTATTGATGCAGATGTCGGAAGTGCTCTGGATAATACAGAACAGTCACTGTATTTTTCTAATCCTACTGACAATGTTTTGTGATAATTAAACAGTGGCTGCTTCATGAGTATTCACACTCAAAAGAGACTGGGGTCCACATGTGGCCCAAAAGGCTGGAAAATTAATATTAATGTGATACAAAGAACACTTTATATGGTGTGTGAATTCCTTCTAGAAGACTATTTTTCAGGACCCTAAAAGTCACAGAGAACTCAGCAACAAAAGTTTATTTGAGATCACAATAATCCATTTAGTTTGTCAGTGCCACATGTCCAAAGACCTCTGGGAATGTTAACTATAAGCATAGGAACGAGTTGACAAAGCGGCTGAAATAAGACTAGAGGCCCTAATAGGTGACAAAAACAGGCCACAAACCAAACCAAACCCCTGAATTGCCACACTCTTCATAACTAAGGGCTCCGAAAGAACACCTATGAGAGCATTCCATTTCTCCATCTCCCCCTCCCCCCACTAGAGTGTTGCAAAGTTTTCTGCTGGGCAGGCAAACCTGGTTTCATTTTTACCCTGACACTTTTAGGATAGAGGGATCACACCCCAGTGATGAGATTTTGGATAAGCAACTGTTTATTCTGTATTTAAATATGAACACGGGTTGACCATTTAAATGCACATTTCTACATGACAGGAATTGCCCGAAGGCCTGGACCAGCTTTTTGGCCAAGACAGGCCCACTCAAGAACTTCCTCTCAAATCACTTCCAAGAAGAAACAAGAGGAAGAATTAGGTTAATATTTAATGAAAAGCATTTCTATGATGCTCATCACTGTAGAGTAAGTTACCCCAGGTATAGGGCCTGATTCAAAGCCTGTTTGAGTCAATGACAAGGTTCTTATTGACCCTCAGTTCTGATAGCCTAAAAGGCCATGGGGTCTGCAGGAGTCCAGAGTTAGTAGAACTCGAGTTACCAGTCCCAGGGTTTATTAAATTAAGCCTAAAGCACTGACACATTTGTATCCCCAGATAAAGAAATGTTGAACCTTGGCTCCTAATCTGGGACTTTAGGATTACTGCAATTAGACACCCTTGTCTGGCTTGTGCCAGCAGATATGAATTTACGGGTTCTCAGGTTACAGGGCTTTAAAGCAGGTCCACAGGAAACCACCTCCTCACATATAACATGGCCATTTCAAAGCACAAAAGACAAGGTAAACCATGTTTGAAGCCAGGCCTCCTTTCTTTAGATGAGGTAAACTGGACTGTATCTCAGACTTGAGTTCTATTCCCCGTTCCCACTGGCCTCCAGTGTGACTTTTCCAAGTTACTTGCCTCTCTGTCCCTCCATCTACGCAATACAAATAATTATACTATCTGTCTTTGTAAAGCCCTGTGAGATCCATTGATGAAGAAGCCTTGATGTTCTACATTTGCAAATGCTGAAGGGGTTTTCAGTATAGGTTATGGTGCTAGTTTCCCCTGGAGTTTGTTTTGAGTCTTTTTTTCAATGGTATATGCTATTGATCGAGGACATTGGCTTTTGGCCTAGGTGTCAACCATCTGTATTGTAACTGGAACTGGGACACAGACCCACTGAGATTATGATTGCAATCACAGCTTTATAGCAATAATAATGCCAGCATCAGCATCACGAAAGACCTCTCAGCTTGGGTCATCCTTTAAAGTTATTCGATTGGTTTTTTGTTTGTTTTCTTGAAGGGGGGGAGGGAATCAACAAGAATGTCCTGGTCAGATTACAGTGCTTTAATGGTTTCAGATATTTTTTCTTTAGATTAAATGCAAAAAAAAGTCTATATATGTTAGAACCTATTAAAGATAAGAGATAGTCATTCAGGATAAACCCTCATATGCACTGAAAGATACAAATTGCAAAAGCTATGAAACTGGAATAAGAATATAAAATATTGAGTATAATAATAGGGGGCATTAGTTAGGAGTAATGGATTGTATTAAGAAAGGGAAAATGTGGGCTTATATCCGGAAATTGTCCTGACAGAAAGATTTACAAGTCTGAGGGATAATATCTCAAGTGAAGTAGAGGGAGCCCTATCAGCTGGCACAGTTAAAATTATTTTGGACTGAACAAAGAACAAAAACAAAAAAAAAAAACTATTACAACAGGGCAAGGGAAAATTTCATACTGCCAATAGGACCTAACAGAAAAAAGTCTTCTCCAGCTATAGAGTACTATACAGTGTTGCTTTAAAATCATGAAGTTTAAAAAAGAAAACACACAACTGAAGTTCTTTTGTATTCACCTTCAGCTTTATGGATCATGTGCAAGTTTTTCTTGTATAACCATAAGGCTTCAAAAGCACTTATCTTTGTAAACAGTGATATTCTCATACAATCCAATGACTCTAGGAACTGGGCCTCTTGAGTCTCTCATGGCCAAGGACAATACATTAAACCATGGGCACAACAGGACAGAGTTAAGTTTAAGCTCTGACACACACACAGGCTGTTCATCAGCCTTGGCCTATACAGATGGATTCCAGGAAGAAATTATGTTTTGTTATTACTATCTTGCAGCCCACAGCACAGCACCCATTGCTATTGAGTACTTGTGTACTTGCAGAGAGAGAGGATTTCCTCAGGGAGATTTTCTTGTGTGGGATCTAGCTAAAGTTTTTGGACAGTGAAAATGAATCTGTTCCTACGCCAATGTAAGTTAGAGCAGTTTAGGGGTTACTCTCTCTTACACCAGCGCATATGAATCCCAAGCAACTGTAGGTCAGCTGACAAGGGTGTGAAACTGTGCTTTGCCCCAAACCGTACTTCTCTCTCCCTCCTCGTGTCTCCTATACTTATGTGGGAGCTGAAGTGGTTTGGTGCAAGGGCCAACTCTGCCAACTAAAATCTCTGGCTGGCCAATTCTCCTTTGGCCAGTTACAGCCCGATTCCAACTCCTTTGTTGAGCTACTCCAGTAAAACAAAGAGGCTAGATCACAGCATGGAGAACTTGTTACAGTGTTTGGAGAGGGATTTCGTTTTGCTCCTGTGCAAAAAAAAAAAAGAGGGGGAAAAAAACCCTTACCTTAAAAAACTAAGTCAGTGCTCCTGCTCCATTGAATAAGAGAAGAGACTCCGGGTTGGTTTGTCACCAACCTTCCTACCCCATGCAGTCACAACCACCAGTGCTAGCTCTTGCATTCTCCTACAAGGTCTGCTAAGGACCATTAAACTAACCAAACAGGCAGGAGAGACAGGGCTTCACCCTACACTCTCTATCGCCCAGGGGAGTCACCAGCCCCCTATCTTCCTCAGATGCGTCACAGCCAACATTCTCCAGGAGGCATCATGTCTCTGACGATCTCACCTTGTCACAGGGTGAAGAGGAGCTGTGCCACCCCATCTGCAAGTCTTAAAGGTACAGCCTGGCCTGCATGATCAGTCACCCAGAGAGGGAGTAAAAACACACCAGAAACGCTTTGGCAGAGCATCGTGTCCTTTACCAAAATACACAAGCTATAAGACTGTACTGCCTGTTTAAAAGGTTTGTTGTTATTGTTATTACTATGTTTCCTCAGGGAGCACCAGATCCAAGAGCACATTTATACAGGGACAGAAGGAACATTGTGCCAGGGTAATGGTTAATTCATCGTCTTGCAGAGGTCATCACAAACGTGAATTTCGTAGAAGTAATTTTCAACAATAAACCAGTTGGGGAACTCTTTACAGAGATTAGGTTTCAAGGGGCACTGTCAAGAGATGACCTTTTTTGATGTGAAGCCTTTCCCTGTGATGTTGGAAGGAAATGCAGCAAGATTGTTCTAGTGTGTAAAAGCCAAGCAATAAGACTGGGAAGCTTAATTTTATTATCTGAGGGGAGTGAAATTCATAAAATAAACAGTGTTAAAAATCTTAAGACTGCATTCAGATGCAACAGTGAGAAACACAGGGTATCAGATACCTTTATTGCCCTGGTGTAAGAAAGACATACCCCTCATTGGCTGGCAAGATACACCCAGAACCTGTTACTACTGCAAACTGTGTATCTTCTGTGTCCATCATACTTGCTCATGGTTAAATTTTCTCTTTAGCCCTATGATCTTTCATCCACCTTTTGTGACAAATGCCCAGAAGGGGAGCAGGAGAGAAGGTGGGTTTTGTAATAACAACAATTTTGAGCTCTGGAGGAACAAGAATAATTGAATATATTACAGGTTACTGAAGTCCGAGTTGTATTTAAACACACACACACACACGCACCAACATGTAGCCATGGCTACATTCAACAACGATTTCCACCATATCGGAGTGTTGTGCAACTAATGTCAATAGACTGACATGAGGTGAAGATCTGGGTGATGGTTTTTATCTTAACGTTTCTTTCAGGTTTTTCTTCATTAACAAAAAAAAGTGAGAATGAATAAGGCAGGAAGCAAATACACTAGAAAGATGATGCTGGGTGGAAATTGAGGTCTAATAATAGCGTAAGAATAAAGAGTGTTACAGAACAGGCATCTGAATGATTTTGTTTTCATTTTTCCATAATTTCTTGACCAGCAGCCTATAGGAAGCAGCTTTCTAAGCACCCCAGTCTGCCCTAGGAACAGTCTCCAAGCAGCATTCAAGGAAGGTTACTGGATTGTCATGGCAATCAGATTTTCCTTCCTAGAACTAGCATCTTGTGCGCTGAACAGCATTTCACTGCCATCTCTTGGCAGATGTTCAGATCACACCTCAGCTCACTACAGGATTAAGAATACAGCAGCACCTAAAATCTTTATTGGAAGAAAATTACATTTTTATCATTCTCCTGTTAGACAAATGGAAATATACACATTAAAGATGGGTCTCCAATCTAGGCCAAGTTCCCCGAAAGGGGATTTGGTCTGAAATTGCAAGGGATTCAGATTCGATGGCCTGGATCCAGACCCAGCCTTAAGGCAAAGCACCTTGAGGACCCCACACTGCTCCCTGCACCAGGGCAGGCAGCTACCTTGCAGTAGCAGTGGGACTGTTGCCACTTCTTTCCCAGGATGCAGCTGAGCTGGGCAAACTTGTCCCCCCTTTCAGCTGAAGCAGGGGCTGAAACCAGATGCATCACTACCCGCTGGCACCATGGACACCTGCTGCCTGGTCAGCACACTGCTCCTGCTCTGCCTGCTTGTGGCTGGCAGCGTGGGCCTGGCAAACCCCACAGGGCAGTAGCAGAGGGGCTGCTGGGCACTGTGTCAATGTGAGCAGGACAGGATGCTCCTCAGGGCCGACTGCTCCAACCAGAGGCTCACAGCAGTGCCCACCAACCTCAGCCTCTTCATCTGCTACCTGTAAATGGCTGCTCCGGAACTACTGGGAGTGGCAGTGGGAGGTGGAGGCTCTAGTCCCGTGTCTGCTGCGAGGGTGTAAGCCAGGTGCCCTGAAATAGATGCCAGTTAAAATGTTTCTTAACGTTGAGGTGTTGTGGAATATATTCAGCGAGCAACTTGTGCTGCCCAGGCTGGACTCTGTAACCTCTCATCTGGGTTGGACAAACTAGAGCATCCACTGGCCAGACCCTGCTATCAGCATGCTACCTTGGGCCCCCTCAGACTCTTAGCCCAGGCCTGCCTGGGTCAGCCCGTCTAATATAAATCATTTAAGTCATCTGTAAAAACATTGTAGACTTTATTAAATGTCAGACCCTAAATATTTCTCATCTAGTATTACTTTGTTGTCTTATTTGTATTACTAGAACTCCCCAGTATGCGGAGGATGAGGGGTGGGGGGAGAGCAGAATTATTTCCAGGAAGCTTTGTGCTCTCGGAAGGGGTGGAGCTTTGAGCAAAAGGGGCAGGCAGCCAGACCTCAGCGCCGACCAGATTGCTCCCCCAGCACACCAGTTCTTAGCGCTATACAGACCACACTGTGCAGGGCTCCAGTAGTGATTTAAAGAGCTGCAACCACTGCCTCAGTAGCAGCAGCTGGGAGCCCCAGGCCCTTTGGAATTGCTGGGCTCCAGGGCAGTTTCCCATTTCGCTCCACCATCGACGAGCCTGCCAATATACTAGATTTCAACTCCTGTTCAAGACTGGACTAGGCATTGTGCAAAAAATTTTAGTCTCTTCTGTGGCACAGGTAGAGAAATCACAATAGTATAGAATGAAGAGGAAAAACTTGGCTGAACAGAGCCTTGGTTTGTGTGTTGGAAACAATCCTCAGGGAGAATAAAAATTAAATTAAATATTAAAATTAATATTTAGACAATAGCATGGTCAGAAGTCTGAAAAAAAGCTTGCACTGTGTAGGATAAAACTGAGCAAAATGTACTATAAATGTGTCATACATATTTGAAATGTTGTCAGCATTTTTTTCCAAGTTTTTTTTTTTCCAAATTGTTGATTATGAACTGAACTTATCCCAGGCAGAGGGTGGTAAGTTGTTCAGCCATTAATGAAATTGAATTTGCTATGGTAGATCTGAGTTTGGCCCATTTTCTCTTATTTTTTTAGCTTTGATCATTCAAACTGAAATTAGAATGGTATTCGAGAGACTGATCTTTGGCTCCCTTCTCTGTATGCAAACGTTTTATTGTCGGGCCGTTCTCATATATTTTTCCACATCATAACATTAAAATGTCACAAGCTCTTTGGCTGCTAGAGATAGAATCATACAATAGTGGAATGGGAAGGGACCTCGATAGGTCATCAAGTCCAGTCTTCTGCACTCATGTCAGGGCCAAGCACCATCTAGACCTTCCCTGACAGATGTCCCCTAGATTCCTTTCCTCAGTGCTCTACAGATGTAAAATGGCAGAAATAGACGCTACCCATAGAGTCATCTTGTGGAGACTCCATAGCTCTGTCAACAGTTCTGCATGGCAGGGTTCGGGTTTCAGGCGTCGTTTGAGGATGATGCTCTTGGGCATCACCTTTGGCACTCCCACCTGGGGTGAGAGGGCTCAGGCTTTAGTTCTCCCCACTTGGGGTTGCAGGTTTCAGGTTCAGTCCCTCCTCCTGGGGTTGTGTAGTAATTTCCATTGTCACAAGGGAGTCACAATGCATTGACATTTGAGTACCCTGATCAATCAGGAAGTACAGAGGCAGAAGGATGTAGGCTAGAGAAAGAGGTGAAGTCAGAGTAGTGGAATCCCTTGAGTGATAAGGCACTGAATCCAGGTTCATTTAGTATGTTACTGATGTAATGGTTAAGATAGTATCATTCCACTGCAACTTGAGGCTGCCTGCTTCCTTGAAAACAAAGTTTTCTCTGCACTGTCACAGAGATAGCATTCTCTTTATCCTTGAATGCTTGGCATACAAGCACTAGGATGCTCCAGTACACTAAGAGCAAAGATATTGACTTGATATAGGGGGTGAGGAAAGGTTGTGCTGGGCAGTCTGCATTGGAGGGAAGTGGGGGAAGCATATATATTACCTCTTGCAAAACTAGCAAATGCTGTATTGTGCATGCTCCTCTCAACAGCTTTGGACCAGATCCAAGAGGGATCATAGAATCATAGAATAATAGGACTGGAAGGGACCTCAAGAAGTCATCGAGTCCAGCCCCCCGCCCTCAAGGCAGGACCAAGATCCACCTACACCATCCCTGACAGATGTCTATCTAACCTGTTCTTAAATATCTCCAGAGAGGGAGATTCCACCACCTCCCTTGGCAATTTATTCCAATATTTGACCGCCCTGACAGTTAGGAATTTTTTCCTAATGTCCAATCTAAACCTCCCCTGCTGCACTTTAAGCATTACTCCTTGTCCTGTCCTCAGAAACCAAGAGGAACAAATTTTCTCCTTCCTCCTTGTGACACTCTTTTAGGGTGTGTCTAGACTACATGCCTCCTTTGACGGAGGCATGTAGATTAGCCAGATCGGAAGAGGGAAATGAAGCCGCGATTAAAATAATCGCGGCTTCATTTAAATTTAAATGGCTGCCCCGATCTGCCGATCAGCTGTTTGTCGGCAGATCGGGGGAGTCTGGACGCGATGCCCCGACAAAGAAGCCTTTCTTCATCGACACAGGTAAACCTGGTTTCACGAGGCTTACCTGTGTCGATGAAGAAAGGCTTCTTTGTCGGGGCATCGCGTCCAGACTCCCCCGATCTGCCGAAAAACAGCTGATCGGCAGATCGGGGCAGCCATTTAAATTTAAATGAAGCCGCGATTATTTTAATCGCGGCTTCATTTCCCTCTTCCGATCTGGCTAATCTACATGCCTCCGTCGAAGGAGGCATGTAGTCTAGACACACCCCTAGATATTTGAAAACCGCTATCATGTCCCCCCTTAATCTTCTTTTTTCCAAACTAAACAAGCCCAGTTCATGAAGCCTAGCTTCATAGGTCATGTTCTCTAAACCTTTAATCATTCTTGTCGCTCTTCTCTGTACCCTTTCCAATTTCTCCACATCTTTCTTGAAATGTGGCGCCCAGAACTGGACACAGTACTCCAGCTGAGGCCTAACTAGTGCAGAGTAGAGCGGCAGAATGACTTCACGAGTTTTGCTTACAACACACCTGTTGATACAACCTAGAATCATATTTGCTTTTTTTGCAACAGCATCACACTGTTGACTCATATTCAACTTGTGGTCCACTATGACCCCTAGATCCCTTTCTGCCATGCTCCTTCCTAGACAGTCGCTTCCCATCTTGTATGTATGGAACTGATTGTTCCTTCCTAAGTGGAGCACTTTGCATTTCTCTTTATTAAACTTCATCCTGTTTACCTCTGACCATTTCTCTAACTTGCTAAGGTCATTTTGAATTATGTCCCTATCCTCCAAAGAAGTCGCAACCCCACCCAGTTTGGTATCATCTGCAAACTTAATAAGCGTACTCTCTATCCCAATATCTACATCATTGATGAAGATATTGAACAGTACGGGTCCCAAAACAGACCCTTGAGGAACTCCACTTGTTATCCCTTTCCAGCAGGATTTAGAACCGTTAACAACAACTCTCTGACTACGGTTATCCAGCCAGTTATGCACCCACCTTATAGTAGCCCAATCTAAGTTATATTTGCCTAGTTAATCAATAAGAATATCATGCAAGACCGTATCAAATGCCTTACTAAAGTCTAGGTATATGACATCCACCGCTTCTCCCTTATCCACAAGGCTCGTTATCTTATCAAAGAAAGCTATCAGATTAGTTTGGCATGACTTGTTCTTCATATAAATGAATAAATATATAAATAAATAGGGATATAAATACCAGCACACCTTATTTGTTAGGGAGTACAGGAGTGTGAGTGCATGTGTTGGAGTCACTGGGCATGATCCTAGGTAACTCGGGGGAGTGGAAGATCACAAGGATTGATGAAGCCCCCCCGCTCTAGGCCCAAGCACCCTAAAAGCCCCCTTTTCCCCCCCTTCCGCCCCTTCCTCCCCAGGCATAACTTTTCTCTAGCTCGCTAATAGCTAGGAACAGCAAGACAAGACCTTGAGGTTGCCTAGTTACTATCAGTGGTATAGAAGAAGAATTCAGATGTGTTTCTGTAGAGGGGGAGGAGGAGGAACATGTCCCACCGTGGGGACCTTGCTACAGTTCACTATGTTCCTGCAAGTAAACAACCTGGGTATATAAGGAGGGAAAACTGCTTACGTTGGTGTGCTTGATCTGAGGTATAGTCTCCTGGCACCTATTTGAGCGTTCAAATAAACTTTTTTTTGCTTCTCCTCACCGGTGTGTTTATTGGAGCGCACACACCAGGCAACCAACCCAGCTGTTGTCCCCCTCGGGCACTGTGTGCCGGCAACAGTTCTTGGCGGCCCAGATGGGACGTGAGGCTGAAATTTAGCCTTGCCCGGCCCCCTCCCGGTGGTCGATGGATTGTGGCAATGACCGACGCCCAGCGCGCACCGGTGGTTTTATCGGGGGCCTCGGCGAAGACACAGTTTGATCGACCCCGGAGGGCACAACACACTCAAGTGGAGAAGCAGTTGCAGGTGACGGTGTGGAAGCGGTCCCGTGGATAAAGTAGGAACAGTCCAGTGGGATGGACTTTCGCCTGTTAAGACCTGGGGACGCCCAGTGTCTCCTGAGGTTATGGGGCAGGCGACAGGCAGGGAATGGTGTACGCCTTTAGAATGCATTCTAGTGAACTGGAAAGTGTTTGGATCAGATCCCATGGCTAAAAGTAAACTGAAAAGGTTCTGTACAGTAGACTGGCCTCAATATCAGTTAGAGGACCAGGAAAGGTGGCCACCGGAAGGATCAATCAATTATAACACGATCCTCCAATTACTCCAGTTTTGTCAGCGAATGGGTAAATGGCATGAACATTTATATGCGCAGTTGTTTATGGCTTTAAGAAATAGAACAGATATTTTGCAACAGTGTAATTTAACTCCGTCGGGTGCAGTAGTAACCACTGTGAGCCTCCAGAGCTCTCCTACAGCTGTAATGGCAGATTTAGTGTCCCCTTCAGCTTCAGCACCCCCACTATATAAGGAACAGGTGCCTCAGGTCCCAGAGGTTGCCCCTCTACCCACTGATTACCGAGACTGTGGTAGCCCGCCAAGGAGCCGAGGGGCACCAGGCCACTACTATGCAAGTTTACACCCATGTGCCTTTTAACCCAGTGGACCTAGCAGCCTTTAAAGTACAGGCTGGGGAATTCTCCACGAACCCAAGCCGGTTTATCTCAGTGTTCGAGGGGTGTCTGGCTAGCCACAAGCCTGACTGGGATGACTGTAATATCCTCATGAGGACCCTATTGTCTGAGGTGGAGTGGAATCAGGTTATAGCCAAAGCAAGGGAGGAGGCACAGCGGAGACATGAAAGGGATCCACAAAACCTCCCTGAGCCTGCAGACATGGTTCCCTTAGCAGATCCTAAGTGGAATCCTAATGACCCCTTGCAGTACACCCATCTCACCTCCTACAAGGAGTTGCTTTTACATGGTCTCCGGCACTCGGCTGTCCGACATAACAACTGGGCAAAACCATATGAGTTAATACAGGAACCATAGGAAAGTCCGGTTGCCTTTTTGCAGTGGATTCAGGACGCCATCTGGCAAAATACTAACGCAAATCCCGATGACCAGGTAACTGAGGCAATTATAAAGAGGATCTTTACCAGCTGTGCAGCCCCTGATATTAAAAGGAAATTACAGAAAAAGGAGGACTTAATGGGCATGTCCATGGCACAGATTCTGGAAACTGCAAATAGGGCTTATTCCCTGAGAGAGGGAGAAAAGGAAAAAGCATGTGAAAGGGGAAGGCAAAAGATTTGGAGCCCTATGGGCATAGTGGAAGGAATAAGGAAAGTAAGAATACCGTCATTAGAAAGTTAAATTAATAGGAATGAGAAACGTTTTCTTTGGAAAGACGAAGCAAGTGATTTGAGGGTATGTGAAGGTGAATGGACTCTGTGGAAGTGTAGAAGGAATGAAGCGATTGTTGTAATTTATGAAGGGGGAAGCCGGAGAAGTGTTACAGGAGACTATAGACCGGTTCTTAAGCTGCGGTACACTTCGGGAATGTCAGTCAGCCTGGAACACCCCCATCTTGCCTGTCCGGAAGCCGGATGGCACATATCGACTAGTCCAGGACTTAAGGGCGGTTAATGAACGGGTTAAGACGCTGCACCCCCTTGTCCCAAACCCGTACACACTGTTGGCCTCCATAGGAGGACAGTATACCCACTTTTCGGTTCTTGCTTTGAAAGATGCTTTCTTCACGATTCCGGTTGATGCTCCATCTCAGGAGATTTTTGCTTTCGAGTGGGAAGACACAAAAAGGGTTAAGAAACAGCTTTGCTGGACAGTGTTGGCCCAGGGATTTAAAAATTCCCCCACCCTTTTTGGCCAGGCCCTGGCCAGAGACCTGGCCGAGTGGGACAATAAGGACAAGGTACTCCTTCTGCAATATGTAGATGACTTGTTAATTGCTGCTGTGGGCCTAACCCCCTGCCTTAAAGCCACCGTGAGCCTCTTGAACTTTATTGGACTCCGAGGATATCGGGTAGCACAGAGTAAGGTTCAAATCGCCCTCCCAGAAGTACGGTACCTGGGGTTCCACATACGGCAAGGGGAGCACCAGCTTTCAAATGAAAGAAAAGAGGCCATCTGCCAAATTCCCACCCCACGCAGTCGCAAGCAGCTCAGGGCATTTCTGGGTATGGCAGGCTTTTGTAGAATATGGATTCCAGAGTTTGGACTGTGGGCTAAGCCATTGTATGAATGTGTTAAGGGAACAGATCAGGACCCTTTTCACTGGTCCACAGAAGCCGACCAAGCATTTAAAACTTTAAAAAGAAAACTGATGGAAGCCCCAGCCCTAGGTCTGCCAGACCTCTCCAAGCCGTTTCAACTGTATGTACATGAACAAAAAGGGGTGGCCTTGGCAGTTATTAGGCACCTGGAGACGTCCCGTAGCCTACTTTTCCAAACAACTCGATCAAGTAGCCAAGGGCTGGCCGGCATGTTTACGGGCGGTCGCAGCAACAGCCTTAGTACTTGAAGAAGCCGAGAAGCTGACGTTGGGGGGGGTCGTGCAAGTGTATACTCCCCATATGGTCCAAGCCCTGCTGGATGCTAAGGGTGGTCTTTGGCTCATCCAGGCTCGGGTAGTTCGGTATCAGGCTAAGCTTTTAGAGAACCCCGAAGTGACCTTGCTAACCTGTCCCTCCCTTAACCCGGCCATTCTTTTACCGGAGACAGAGCAGCAGGAGCACGACTGCTTGGAGATAATAGATGCCCAATACTCCAGCCGTCCGGACTTAAAGGATCAACCGCTCCCTAATGCGGATTGTGAGTGGTACACTCATGGTAGTAGTGTTGTGGTAGACGGGCAAAGGAGGGCAGTCTATGCTGTCGTGACCCTCCACGATACCGTGGAAGCCGAGGGTTTGCCTGCTGAGACATCTGCCCAGCTTGCTGAACTGGTAGCCCTGACCCATGCGCTCGAACTGTCAGAGGGAAAACGGGTCAACATCTTTACCGACTCCAGATATGCTTTTAGAGTACTACATGCTCATGCTGGTCTATGGAAACAGAGGGGCATGCTGACAGCCCAAGGCTGCCCGGTCAAGCATGGGGCCCACATTCTTCGGCTCCTGGAAGCAGTGCAACTCCCCTCGGCAGTGGCGGTGGTACACTGAAAGGCTCATCAGAGGGACGACCAAGACGTGGCAAAGGGAAATGCCCAGGCAGACAGGGAAGCCAAGCGTGCTGCCACCCTGCAACCACTGGAAGCAGAGAACGCCTATATGCGGGCCCTCATCCCATCCGTGGGGGAACTCCTGACCCCTCAGTACTCACCTGAAGAAAGAAACCTGGCCACCAAGCTCGGGCTCCGGGAAAAAGAGGGATGGCTCCATTCCACAGAAGGAAAGATCCTCCTATCGAAGGACCTAATCCGACCAGTGCTGCAGAGACTACATCAAACCACTCACGCCGGCAAAGAAGCTCTAACCCAGCTTATGAATAAATACTTCTTAACCTCTGGACTTCGGCCCCTAGCATCTCAGATACAGGCTAACTGTCTGGTCTGTCAAAAGAACAACCCTCGACCAGGATTTTCAGTACCATCAGCTACTCTGGAACCCACCCCAGGCCCGGGATTGGTTTGGCAGATAGATTTCACTGAGCTCCCATGGACTCAAGGGTTCAAATACCTCCTCATTCTGGTGGATCGATTTAGCAGGTGGCCTGAAGCCTTCCCGTGCCGTAACTGTACAGCCAAGACTGTGGCTCTCAAGTTTGTCAAGGAACTCATCCCCCGCTTCGGGCTACCCCAGTGGATGGAATCTGACAACGGAACCCACTTTACATCCAAGGTTGTCCACCACATAGCAGCCGCCCTACAAATCCTGTGGAAGCTCCACTCGCCATGGCGACCACAGGCCAGTGGAGTGGTGGAACGCACAAATCAGACCCTTAAGCGTCACTTCTCGAAAATCTGTCAAGAAGCCTCCCTACGGTGGCCTGATGCTTTGCCCATTGTTTTGATCCACATCCGCGCTCTCCCAAAGGGTAGATTAGGGCTTAACCCCTTCGAAATTATGTTTGGAAGGGCATGGCCTATGAATGGGACACCGGCTCTGGCAGGGGAGTGAGAACTTGGATGCGGCTTTTTATCTCATTATATGTGCTCTCTGTCTGCTGTGCTCTCTCTTCTCTTCACAGGTACACCAAAGACTCACAGCCTCTTCCGCTGGATGCCCCTGTCCACTGCTTGCAGACGGGAGACTCCGTGCTCGTTCGTACCTGGAAGGACGAGCCTCACCGGGAGAAGTGGAAGGGACCCCACACCATCCTGCTGGTTTCCCACACGGCAGCAAAGGTTGAGGGACACAAAAACTGGATTCATCACTCGCGTCTGAAAGTAGTGCCCACATCGCCGCCAGCAGAACAGTGGACCGTCCAGCCCGCCAGAGCATCAACCACTGACACTCTGGGACTTAAGTTGTTGTTTAAAAAGCGCTGAGGGGTTAGGGGTTCTGTTGGGAACATAGCTGCCCTGTCCAGTAGACTCACCATGGGTTCTAATGCAGAGTTTGCCCTACTAATACTTTTTGCCAGTCTCTTGTTGTCTCCCATGTCACCCTCCACGCATGCAGGATGGGGAAGGGCCTCTGCAAACTTGGCTACTAACACATATGAAGCCCTATAGGTTGCCTTCGCCCGCGAATTTAATCTCTCCAACTGCTGAGTGTATGAGAAAACTCAGACAAAAGTTTGTTGAGCATTCTCAAAGGAGGGAGCTGTTGGAGTCACTGGGCATGATCCTAGGTAACTCGGGGGAGTGGAAGATCACAAGGATCGATGAAGCCCCCCCGCTCTAGGCCCTTCCCCCCCGTTCCGCACCTTCCCACCCAGGCATAACTTTTCTCTAGCTTGCTAATAGCTAGGAACATCAAGACAAGACTTTGAGGTTGCCTAGTTACTATCAGTGGTATAGAAGAAGAATTCAGATGTGTTTCTGTAGAGGGAGAGGAAGAGGAACATGTCCCAGCGTGGGAACCTTGCTACAGTTCACTATGTTCCTGCAAGTAAACAACCTGGGTATATAAGGAGGGAAAACTGCTTACGTTGGTGTGCTTGATCTGAGGTCTAGTATCCTGGCACCTATTTGAGCGTTCAAATAAACTTTTTTTTGCTTCTCCACACCGGTGTGTTTATTGGAGCGCGCACACCGGGCAACCAACCCAGTTGTTGTCCCCCCTCGGGCACTGTGTGCCGGCAACACATGCAAGTGTAACTCCCAGTCAGTGAGTGTTACTGATGCTCTTCTCAGCCACAGCAGGACTGCTGACCTGGGCGAGTGCCTGGACCTTGAGCTGTAAAGGAGAGACCACCAGTCCCTACTTTAAACCACCACTGAGGTCTTGAAGGAAAACTGCAGAGAGGTGCCAGCCAGCGATACCAACTGCAGATGCAGCCAAAGCAGGGACCTTCAGAGGCCTTTCTTTCTACAGTTTTGACCGGACTTTCTCTGCCAATGGCTGGCAGATCCAACCATCCCCCTCCCTCACAGTCCCTTCACTTCAGTTTTTCTCCATGCCTGCCCTTTCCCCACCCCCACATGTACGAGGCACAAGTAACATTTTCAAGAGTGCCTAAATAAGTACAAACCTAAGGTCACAACAACAACCAGCAGAGCTTAAGGCAGGGACAGGCAAAATGTAGCCCACCAAGCAGCCGGATACAGCCCATGGCCCAGCAGAAGCCTAGGGCAGGTTCCCTGCTTTCTATGTCCCACGTGCCACTCAAAGCAGCATTGCTGTGGGGACCAGGTGTTCTCTGCACACTGGTTATGTCTACATTAGAGTTTTTCTGCGACCAAGGAACATGTCTGCTTTTTTGGATCAGTTCCCAAAAAAGCAGGCGTGTTCTTTCGGAAGCCCTGTATTCCTCATTTTATGGGCACGTCCAAAAGGGCACTTCCGAAAGAGGAGGTTTTCCCTACCGTGTAGATAGGCCAAATGTCTTTCGGAAAAAATAATTGCAGTGTAGATATAGCCACTATGTGCTGGGGGTGGGCGTTCCAGCACAATCTCGCAGCTCCTATTGGCCAGTAACTGGCCAAAGAAAGCTGCCTGTGCCATGCCTGCAGCGCAGGCAGTGCACAAAGGACACCCTCCTAGGATTCACAGCTTGCAGACAACACGTCCCTGCAGCCAGCCACTTTAAGCAGTGTGCAGGGGCATGGAAAGCAGGGAGTCTACCTGACGGTCTGGCTGGGCCGCTGGCTATGAACCACCTAGGTAAGCTTCTCCTGGCCAGAGCCTTCACCAGGCACCCCAGATCCTCCCTCCCCCTAGCCTTGCCTCCCCTCCTGCACTCCTGCCCCAGGTCACAACTCAAAACCCTCTGCACTCCTGCTCCTCTGCCCATACTCCCTCCTACACTCTGCATCCCAATCCCCTGCCCCACGTTACAACCCCCTCCCAGAACTTACACTCTCTTCTAGCTCACGTCTAGACTACATGCCTCTGGCAACAGAAGCATGTAGATTAGACTAACGATTTAAATAATCGTTGCTTCATTTAAATTTAAATGGCTGCCGAGCTGAGCCGATCAGCTGTTTGTCAGCTCAGCGCGGTAGTCTGGACGCTCCGCAGTTGACATCAAAGGCATTTGTCGACCTCCCAGGTATGCGGCAGCCATTTAAATTTAAATGAAGCGGTGATTATTTAAATCGCCGCTTCATTTTCCTATGCCGGGGTAGTCTAATCTACGTGCCTCTGTCGGCAGAGGCATGTAGTCTAGACGTACCCCTTTACTCCTCCTCCAGATCAGAATCCTCCCCTGCTCCCATAGCTCCTTCCAGACCCACTTCTACACCCCAATCCCGTACCCCAAGCTCCCTTTTGCACCCAACCTCCATTCCAAACCCCACGCCTCCTCCATTAATATCATGGAAGAGAGCAGCCCATGACCACTTACCAAATTCTTGGAGTGACCCCCATCAAAAATTACTGCCCAGTCTTGGTTTAGGTGCATTTGAAATTTTTACCTGCTATTATCTAAAGTCTGTCACAAGAGTGCATCCCCAGTGCAATGGTCAATAATTTAAAGTGACAATGTAGCCCTCATTTAAACAGAATCTAAAGGAAAAACAGAAAGCATTGGCAGGTTCTCCAGCCATTATTCCCAAAGAGCAAAACAGAAGACACAGGTCTAGAAGCTCCATTGGTGCATTTTGTCATCGTCCTGTTGACGTGAAAGGAGCTATGTCTTTCTGCACCAGCTGAGAAGCCAGCTCCTAATGGTTAAAATATTCTCTGAAGCTTGATTAAGAAAGATTTAAAAAAAAAAAAAAAAGAACAAAAATAAGTCTGAAATTATAATATTAAGTAAGAACATCTGTATAGGTGCCTATACCACAATTAGTAGACTTTTTTTTATAATAAACGGCAAATTTTAGTGAAAACAACTTTTCAAATGCAAGGATATGGTGGAAGAGAGGAATCCCTCAATTCTTTTCTATTAAGAGAACTCTATGCCACAAGTTAAAGGTCAAACATTCCTTTGAAAATTGGATTCCTTTTCATTTCTCTTTCTATATTTCATACAAAAGTGCCATATCACACAGCTGCCTTGACATGTAAAAACTGTGCATCAGTCAGGTCCCTCTCTTCAACAAGAAGTTTTATTTGGCCCCATTGTGCTAGGTGATATACAGACAGCCTCCCTCCCACATTGCTTATAATTTAAGTTGAGTCAAGATAATAGATTCATAGAATATTAGAACTGGAAGGGACCCCAAGAGATCATCAAGTCCAGTCCCCTGTCCTGATGGCGGGAACAGGAACAGTTTCTATGATCCCTGTTAGATTCCTGTCTGGAATGTGTAAAAAAAAATTGAGACAGAATATAAAACAATTACATTACACAGTTACCTAAATAGAAGCCTTCAAATTGTGCGATAACTAAGAGCTTCGAGTGACAGGTTTATTCCCTCGTTTCATTTGTTTAAATTAAGACCTGCATAAAACTTCTTCATATGCCACTTTTTCCCTAACAATCAATATAACAGCAACTGGACAAAGGAATATATTAAAAAAAAAAAACAATATTTCAAAATCCAAACATGGCTATGGGATTTAGTCCCATTATGTTTACAAAAATACTTTCTTCTTGCTCATGCTCAAGTTTTACATGAAGCTTTTAAAGTTTTCTAAATTATCAGAGCAAAGGCCAACTTTTAATTTTAATAAAGGAAGTTCTCCAACTTTTCCCAGTTATCATGATTTCTATAAGGCTCTTGCTCAGAAAATTTCTCATAGCGACAAACAAATATCCAGCTACTGTCCAGACCACTAACCCAACTAAGGGGGAAAAAAAACATTGAGAATATCACTTCCCATCACTCACAAAAGCACTGCTTGCAGATTTGCCCATTCAGCATGGCAGAGCAACACCAGCAATAAAAAATAAAGTATTAAAAATACTATGGGTCTGAATGAGGAGTGTGAATGAGGAATAAGGTCAGTGAACACAATATAGATGTAAAACCTAGTAAGCCATCAGACAGACCTCACTACCCCACATCTTGTGTAGCTATTTACAACAATGCAAAGGGAATGATCAATGCTACCAAGTTTGCTACACTAGTGTAAAGTGTGTGTGTGAGTAAGAACCAGGCCCCATGCAGCGAGAGTTCCTTCTGAGTTTGCCAGCTCATAGTCAAGCATATAACCAGGGGCGGACTGGCCTGGCGGGATACTGGGAATTTCCTGGTGGGCCGTCAGCTGAAGGGCCGGCTGGCAGCTGCTGAAAGAGGAGGGGGAAACCCAGCAAGCCGCTCCTGGGAGCGGCTGCTGGAGTTCTGGCTCTGCACGGCTCCTACCCCTACCTATCCAGAGGCGTAGTGAAGGGGGGCAGAGGGGCAGTTGCCCCCGCTCTCCAGGCACCATGCTGGGGGGGGGGCGCAGGGCTGGGGTGGGTCTGGGAGCTGGGATCCAGTCTCACTCAGTCTGCATCAGAAGCGGGGTAGACACTGGCCCGAGAGGGGGGGGAAGGAGGGATTCCTCCTCTCCGAACTCAGCCCCTTAGAACAGAGATGCGGAATCTCCTGGCTCCGGGGGGGGTCGCTCGGACAAGCAGCCCGGTCTTGTTCCCCTCGCTGTGAGCCAGCAACCACAGAGCCCTGCTGGGCACTAGCTGCAGAGTGTAGCGCTGCATTTCTCCAGCCCTCTGGCCCACCCAGACCCCTAGGGACCTTCCTCACGTGCCCGTGTCCCCCCGCCCCCCAGGCTGTTTCCAGTGGCGGACACGCCCATAGAAACCCTCTGCCTGGACAGGAATATGGGGGAGCCCAAGACATTTCTGGACACATTCCATAAGCCAGTCGGCGTCAAGACTCTCGCAGAGGGGATGTGGGGTTGGTTGCGGGGTGAGGGATAAATCAGAGACTCGTGCAGGATCCGGACTTCTGCAGCCCGATCACAGACTCCAGCCCTGCAAACTGGAAGGCAGAAGGTGGGGGAGGGGAAGGGTGAAAAATAGGAGGAAGGGGTGGAAGAGGAATGGGCTTGTGCTGAGGAGAGGGTGGTGAGGGGGTGGGCATCAGGGAAAAAGAGGCTAAAAGGGACAGGGGCAGTGAGGGAAGGGGGAGGCACCAGGAGGGTGCAGGGGGTAAGGAAAGGTGCAAGTGCCAGGGGATTCTGGGGGTGAAGCAGAAGGGCAGACACCTGCAGGGGTGGGACCAGCACCAGAGGAGAGATTCAGGTCAGGTGCATAGAGGAAAGTGTTAGGAGAGGGGATGAGAAGGGGTAGCTCGCATAATCAGAGTGGGGCTACTGGAGGAGTGGGCACAGGAGGGAGAGAAGAGCTGGTGGAGGGGGGCAGGTCTCAGAAGGGCTGAGGGCAGTGAGAAGGGCAGGAATCTGAGTCAGGACAGCAGAGGAGGGTGAGGGGTTGGGGGGCAGCAGGCACCAGGGGAGCTGATGGAGCAAGGGGTGGAGACATGGCAGCAGAGGGAAAAGGTAGAGGTTTATAAGATATTTATTAATAACTTGGGTGCCACAATGGCACATCCAAACAAGCCACATGAACTCAGTCCTGGTGCACAACACATTCATTCTGCTCATGGGAGGAAACTCTTAGTGAGAACACTTCCTCCAACCTCTCTGCCCCCCTGCCCTCAAGTTAATGTGACACACATTGGGTTAATGCAATTGCAGGATAGTTGCATGAGGGAGGTTTGGTGGGGGCCAAACAAATCCCTATTGGTAGGAGGATGGTGGGAAAAGTCCTTAGAGAGGGATTCTTTTGGTCATGTGTCCATTTAACCCCCGAGTGTGTTACCTCCAGAGGCATGGCTAATAGGAGTCAGGGGAGTGTGGCTAATGGGGGTCAGGGGCATGGTTAACAGGGGTCAGAGGTGTGACTAATGGGGGTCAAAGAGTACATTTTAAAAAAATTATTTGATGTGAAAAAGTGGGCCGTTCTCAACCCATTTCCCGGGCCTATTTTGATTGCCAGTCCACCCCTGCATATAGCCCTTCCTGATATATTCAGTTCAAGGTTAAAAGACACATACACACACAAAACCAAGAACATTACAATACTCAGTGCACAAACAACTGTAACAGACACACTCCTTCTCAAAAGCAAAACAATGCCACATGGAGGGAAACAACATTCATAGACAATCATCCAGCTTCTTTACTATTCCCTTATTAGCTTTGTACCCCCATGTTTTTCACTTTTTGTGTAATCATCTGAGCACTACACAAACCAACCCTACGTTCTCATTTACTGTTCATAATGATGCTGAAACCTCTTATATAAGTGCAAGATTAAATATTCTTTGTATAAACTCCATAGTAAACAGCATTATTTGGCAGCACTTCAAGCTAGGAATTAGAATTCTTAACAGTATTTGAATGCATGTGGGAAGGAGTAGCAAAACAGAGCACAAAACACTTTAAATACAGTTCTCAACTTCCTTCAGACCCTTACTTACCTATAGGAAGTTCCCAACTAAGAAAAGAATTCAGTCCTGCAGTGAAATTAATCTGTAAAAACTCTTAAATTCTGCTCTGATGAGGACTTCCCTAATAACAGCACTATTGTCTCTACTTTTTACTGAGCTTGATTAGCTAATTAGTGGTAGGGCTCCACCTGTGTTACCCCAGGAGCCTGCCTGTCAGAGAGTTAAGGTTATTAAAGGGATACTAGCCACTTAGTCGTGACCAGGCAATTGGTTCTGTAAGAAGTGAAATAGGGTAGGGTTTCTAGTATGCTGGATTCTCAACGCTTTGCCCACTTAATAAAAAAACCCACACATGATATAAATTGTTTATCATTCCTGCACTTTTGCGTATTTTCACTAAAAATCCATTTTACACTTCATCAGTATGTCTGATGTAGAAATGTGTTTGTAGAAAATTAGCATTTAGAGATGCTTCTTCCTATGGGATTATTAATTCTTAACAGGATTTGAGTATATGTGGGAAGGAATGGCAAAACAGAAGACAAAACACTATAAACAAAGGTCCCTAATTCCTCCAAACCCTTACACTGGACATTGGAATTTGGAAATATACCCTACAGCAGAGATTGGGAATGTTGCATAGCTGTGTGCAGCAGTTCACCAGAGAGGCTCTGCAGTGTGTTTTATTAAAGTTTTATTCCTTTCTCATTCACTGATTTATTATTTAATGAACCGCAAGACTGTTACCTCTGATAACGTGAATCTTTCCTGCCTGAACTGTCACCATAGTTATAACAACAAAATTCCAAATGCAAAAATGTTCCTTTTAGATTGAATTATAAAAGCTTAAAATGGTTCTAGGATTGAGAAAAGATGAGGGGATTATTAAAATTAATTGATGTAATAAATGCTGATTGACTTCAGAAATATTCATGGATTAAATAAAAATGAAATAATCTTTTAAAATGTCAACATACAAACCTTATTTACAGAAAGGAATAGGGCCAATATTAGGCTAAATCAGGCTGCTTTGTTTTCTCTGTGACACTACCGGCTATTGCATCACAGTGTAGTAGACTTTACCTTTCACCCCAGTGTTTGAAATCCAAACACTGCGCTAAGCTTTAGGCCACAACATGTGACAAGTTTGTCTACTTCATCTGAAGCAACATGTTCAGGAAGAAAAATCACAACTATTGAGTCTATCTTGTGGATTCCAAATATTGTAACAAAGAGGAAAATGTACCTCAAAGGGACTGCAGAATCTCCCTTTTGTCTCCGCAGTGCAGTCCACTGGCATCTTATCCAGCCTGCCCTACCTCAGCTCAGCCTTTGTGTATGATAGGGAGAAGAGCTTTCACTTCCCATGTAGGACATTTGTTTTAAACATAAGTCTGACATGGCATAGCCTGGAACAGTGGCGGGGCCAGAAGGGTCCAGTTGGGCGAACCCCAACTTCAGGTGGGTGGGCAATGCTTGGGGGTGGGGTTTAGCTCCAGCACCCTGACCCACTCCCTGACTGCAGTGCCAAGCAGTGCAGGGTAAGCCCAGTGCCTCAGCCCTGCTCCCTGGCTGCAGTGCCAGGTGGAGTGGGGTAAGCCACAGCCCACTCAGGCTTACCTTTGGCTACAGCCCAGGCCTGGAAAAAGTCATTTTCTCTTAAACATATTGAGAGAATTACTATGAAAGCTAAGGGGTTAATGTTTATAGTTAAGACCTGGTCTAAGACTAGCATTGGGATTAGATCTATCAACAGGTAGGGGCTGCTGTTAGGGTTACAGATGTAGCTCTTGTTACTGTTAAACCTACCAACAGGTCTAGAGTTAAAGCTATAGTTAATTGTGTTGGTAGAATCACAATTAGTGACAAGTTCGTAATTACAGTTAGCTTGGATTTACAGTGTCATTTCATGCAGAATTAAATTTGGGTGAAACATTTGGTATATTTCATATACAAGAAAATCAAGGCAGATGATCCAGGTTGCTTGTCAACAAGCTGCCACTGTGGCATATGCTGGCAAGGAATATGAAAGGAATGCAGAATTAGACCACTTGAAAATAACATCAGGCTTGTTCCTCGGCCCCATCTTTTTCCCAATCTTAAATCAGGGCCCCTCCTCAGTGATTCTTATGGCAGTAATACCAGACATTGCTGCACCTGGCTTCTCTTACAAAGGGCTGTGCAAAGCTACTCAAATCCATGGAACAAGAGAGGGTGACTGAAGATGGAACAAGAGGGCCCTGGAAAAGGAGAAGTGTTACACTATTCTGTATCAGAAACATCAGCTCTCAATTCCTGTTCCCTTTCTCAAAGACTTAGACTATATCTATACTGGCCATTCTTGCACAAGAACATATGCAAATGAGACACAATAAGCAGCAGAACAGCTCTTGCACAAGAGGGGGTTTTTGCGCAAGAAGGAGCAGTGTAGACTGCTCCTTCTTGCACAAAAGCCCCTTGCAAAAAAATGGTGGCTCATTAAGTATGCAAATAAGGCATGGCGGTATTCATCGCCATCCCTCGTTTGCATATGTTATTGCGCAAGACTGGCCAGTATACACATAACCTTAGGGTAAGGGAGATGTATGGCCCACTAACCTTATAGGAGACACCATTAGCAGGTGGATCAGTCTCTCAATATGTAATACCTCCAGCCCTGGTATTGAAGAATCCAGTTCAGGAGCTGAAAAATGTAGTCCAAAATCTGTTCACTCCCCGCAAATGGTGGGATTGTTGAGTAGGAGATGGCATAAAGGTCATAGAATCATGGAATCATAGGGTTGGAAGAGATCTCCAAAGGTCATTGAGTCCAACACTCTGCCCAGAATAGGACCAACCCCAACTAAATCATCCCAGCCAGGTCTTTGTAAAACTTTTAGGTATGGAGATTCTACCACAGAGCTACTCAACTTTGGAAGCCCCAGGGGCCACAATGACACTCACAGCACATGTCGAGGGCTGCAACTTAATGTGGTTGCATATACTTGCGAATATATATGCAAGTATATGCAAATAGCTTCTTTCACACTGACAGCCATGAATACAAAGATTAAGGTAAGACTACACAATACACAGGCCCCATTTAAGTCAGTTCTGCTGATATTAATACAGTGCAAATTTATCCGATTTCCACCCATATGACTGCATTTTTAATGAGCAATGACAGTCCAGGAATTTAACTACTAAAACACATATCAACAGAAGACCATTATATTGACAACTTTTTTGTTCTGGCTTCCACCCATGGGCCACGTGTTGAGACCCACGTAAACCCAAACTGCACCGCAGGCCGCAAGCAAACAGGCTGTGGGCCACATGCGGCCCACAGGCCACATGTTGAGTAGCTCTGTTCTACCACCTGTCTAGGTAATCCATTCCAGTGCTTTACCGCCCTTCTAGTGAAATAGTTTTTCCTAAAATTCAGCCTAGACCCACCCCCCACTGCAACTTATGTCTCTGTAGGTACTGTTTTAGAAAGAGTCCTTCACAGTTCTTCCCACTGCTTCCTCCCAATTCGAGTCCTTTTGCTTCCAGATGTTTTCATAAATCTCTGTAGCTGGGGAGACAGAGGAGAAGCAAACTGAAGACCTTTTTTGTTTTCTTCTCCTGCCTTATATACGATTTCCAAAAGGCAGCTCTCCTCTCGATTCCCCTATCTCTCTGTGGAACAGTTTAACAATGTAAGATGTAGGTTAGTATCAGCTGACCACGTTACCTAACTCTGTAGCATCATAGCATCATGAGTCAGTAGCAGTGTGGAGCATCACCAGGAAGACCAAGTCTTTTCACAGTCTATTGTCTTCACTGATGGACCGTCAGCCCTGTCTGGCTTTTCCACTGTCGAACGTGAAATGTTAGCAGTGGGCATTACCCAAAGTAGCACAGATGAACTACAGATACATTAGTCAATATTCCTAATATCATAACATTCATACAAATAAAATAATCACATTCAGTATACCATAGCCTTTCCATGATACTTACATGCAGTGCTTTTTTTGTACAAAAAAAAAAAAAAAAAAAAAAAAGGTGAAAAGTTGTTGAGCGGGGAAAAAAAAGCGGTGGGGCTGGCATTGCTCTTTTAAAAGATGCAGCCTCTTTAAGATGGCCATTTTCATTACAGAGGTGCCGGTATGCTCCATTCTTTACAGGTAAGCTCTGACTGGAGGTGCTGGTACTGCGTATCAGGCAGTACCATCACAAAAAAAGCACTGCTTACATGAGTTATCTTGCATGAAGTACATCTTGGTTATATCATATTCATATTCATATCATAAGCATATTTTCATAAATAATATTAAATGTAATGTAACAAATAGAACTGGAAGGAACATCAAAAGGTCATCTAGTCCAGCCCTCTGCACTCATGGCAAGACTAAGAATTATTTAGACCATTCCTATCAGCAGGGCTTGACGAACGGCAGCGAAAACCGCTCGCCAGCCCCGTACTGCGCATGCGCAAGAGCCGCCATGCGCATGCATGTGCCACGAATGAACGGGGTGCGCAGCTGAAATCTATTTGCCACCTGTGAGTACATTGTATTGTTTGTCAATCCCTGCCTATCAGGTATTTGTCAAATCTGTTCTTAAAAATCTCCAATGATGGAGATTCCACAACTTCCCTAGGCAATTTATTTCAATGCTTGACCATCCTCACAGTTAGAAAGTTTTTTGTTCCTTCCTAAGTGGAGTACTTTGCATTTGCCCTTATTAATGTTCATGCTATTTCCCTCAGACCATTTCTCCGGTTTGTTCAGATCATTTTTAATTTTAATCCTAACCTCCAAAGCACTTGCAACCCCTCCCAGCTTGGTATCATCCATAAACTTTATAAGTGTACTCTTATGCCATTTAGGGTTACCAAGTAGACCCCGCCAAAAAAACAGACACACTTGACCATGGGCGGGGGGAGGAAGAGGAAGAGACCAGCCGGGAGGGGGCCAGGGCTAGCCAGGAGGAAGGGGGGAGATGGAAAGCAGAGCTGGGGTGGGGGGCCGTGGGGCTAGATGGGAGGAGGGGGGCCAGAGGAAGGGGGGTGGGAAGCAGAGCTGGTGGCGCGGGGGGGGTGGGTGCAGCCACTGACTGCAGCCAGAGTTCAAGGGGCTGCGCCCCCGGCAGGCACTCCCTCGAGTTGCTAATAGAAGCCGGGTGGGGGGAGTGTTTGGGAGCCACTCCCCCCGCCTGGCTTCTGCACACAGCCAGAGGCTCCCAGCTGGGAGGCGGGGCCATGATTGGTGCTGGGAGCGTCTGGTCGCGTGCAGAAGCCGGGCACAGGGAGTGGCTGGGAGTCCCAGCCCCAGCCCCCCCACCCCACCCCAGCTTTTGCACGTGACCACAGGTTCCTAGCGCCAATCGTGGCCCTGCCTCCCAGTCACTCTCCTGCCCCCGCCAGGCTTCCGTCCAGCGCCCAGCCGGGAATTCAGAAAATACCGGACACTGCACATGTCCGGTATTTTCTGAATTTTTCTACCGGACAGACGGTGCAAACACCGGACTGTCCGGTAAAAAACCAGACACCTGGCAACCCTAATGATGTTACAGGTTGGACTTCCGTGGTCTGGCACCATCGGGTCCTCACCAGTCCTGAATGAGAGAATTTGCCAGATCAACAGAGGTCTCTTGCCATCGGCACCAAGCCTATCACCTGCCACTGGCAGGCTGCTCCAGCAGGCACCCTGCCTCGCTCTCCCTTCTCAACCTGGCTGGGCTGCTTGCCCAGCTGCTGCCATCTTCCTGGGTAGCGCAGGCCCTGTGCACCTGAGGGCAGCCGCAGGGCTCCAGCCCCAGCCCTGTGCTCCAGTGCACTGCTGCAGGGCTCCGGTCCCACGATGCTGTGGAGCTCAACTCCAGCTCCATGCTCCCATGGGCTGCTGCAGTGCCCTGGCTCCATGCTCTTGGGGGGTGTCAGGAATCTCCAGCAGCTGTGAGCTCCTGGGGGCTGCCACAGGGCTCCAGCCAGCCCTGTGTTCTCAAAGGCTGCTGGAGGCTGCCGCGGGTCTCCGGCCCTGGTCCCGCACTGCTCCCAGCCGGTCTGCCATCCTTGTTGCCCCAGCCTCTGCTGTCCTTCCTGTCCTTAGGCTCCTGGGCTCTCTGGTCTGGGAACATCTCTGGTACTTTGCATCTGAAACATGACAGATGAGGGATGTTGCCAAACCAGTGTGTGTCAGTTTTTGGAGGAACAACCTGTATTTATGTCTCTTATGAAGATATTGAACGGACCTGGACCAAGAAAATGTTTCTCTAAAACACTTTTTTTTTGGATTTTGAAAACTGTTTACCCATTTAAAAAAGAAGATTTAGAAAAGCCTAGATGTGATATGTTAAAGGCAAATTGGTTTTGAAGGTCATGATGCAAAACAGACATCTCACAACTATGTGAGGTAAGTTATTAACTGCCCTACAAATATACTTGTTCAAAAACTTGTCCATCTATTTTTTATATGGAAAATTAATTTCCTCTCAATGACATTAAATAAATACATAAATTCTTAGCTTTATACTTCTCCATCTCTTTTCAAAGTGTTCCCAGTTTGATAGCATGCTATACTGAGTTATTACTTAGTAATCATCAATTTTAGAGATTTATTTTACTGTCATATCATATATGGTAACAATATCTTGATTATAATTTCATATTTTTTTCCTGTTTCCATACCAACAAGGAAAGTTATTGATTTAATTAAACTACAATTCAGTGATATAGGAGTAAGACAAGAGAATTTTTTATTCTTGCTGAAGACATACATTTCCTGATCATGTAAATGAAAAAAAATTTGATATATGATCCTTTTAAAAGCATATATAGCATAGAATCATAATTTTCAAAGACTTGTCAAATATCTAGAAAGAGTTTCTTGAATCAATGACCCCATTTTTCTTACTGTAAAGTAATTTGATTGCCATACAGGATACAATGTAAACCAAGGAACTATACGCTTCAAGAACTGGAAGTGGACATAACTCACTCACTTTTTATCATACATTATTGGTGTGATTCAACACCTATGAAGAAATCCAGGGAGACTAAAGGAATCTTTCACTGATACTTGTTAGTGAAGCTTCAAAAACAATACGCAGCAGAGATTTGTTAGGTTAAACAACAGCAAATTCACATGAACGTTATTCACATTTTATTTCATTTGTTTTCTGGGAACATTCATACGAGCAATTTTTAGATGGAATTTGGCCCATATCCACAAAGGTATTTACACATGTAATGTCCATTGCAATGAGTGGAGTTACATGTGTAAATAGCTTTGAGGATCTGGGCCTGATTGACTGAAATCAGTTAATAACACCAGAATTCTGATGTCATATGAAGGATTTTGACTCAAATATTCTGCTTTTCCCATGTGCACTCAACACCTTCTGAACGTGGTAGGGATGATATTCTGTGCACTAATGAGTTGATCTAACCTGCAGTACTAAATAAATGAACAATGAGACTGAAATGATTGGGCCAAATCTTCTTGTTCTTACTCAGGCATCGCTCTCATTGAAGTCAAGAACTGAGCTTGTAATTGTATTTACTTGGCCTGTGGAAGACAATCTAGAGGTCACAGGTATCAAATGAAGTTTCCATATGCAGAAGGAATGTAGAATTTGGGGTAGATATGCACATCTAAGGGAAGAATTTTCTCCAGACAAACAATTCTGTGTCTTGTTTAGTAACGACTCTCTTTCAAAGAAATATTGCTACACTAGAATTTATTTAACTGGAATGCTGATAAGCGGCATGCTAAGTTTATCAGAATGTGATGATATACCAGGGAACAAATGCACTGCATCACGTAACAACTCTACACAATGGATAAAAGACCTATCAAAGCACTTTTAATGGTGCAGTGGTATTGTCAGTCCATAGTAATGTATAGGTGTGAAATTAGTCTTCTGACTTGCATCCTTAGAAAAGTTTTCATCAAAATGAGTTGCTATTAATCAAGATGCAATGTACATGTGTAATATGAATGGTGGACAATGCTCCAAACCACAGTATTTTTTTATTCTAAAGAGACAAGTGATTATAAAAGTCATATGATTTATTACATTTCTAAATCATTATTTTCTTCTTGGACAGACAGATTTACTACACTTAACCCTCAGGATGATGGTCCAAAGAATGGAACATGGTGCCAGATGCTATGGAAAGTTCTATGATAGTAAGGAAGCTTCCTAGGCTCTCTTCCTGTTTTATGCCACTGGTGTTGAATGTCATTTCACTCCTTTCTGCCTTAGTCTCCCCATTTGTAAAAAGGGGGATAAACAATTAACCTAATTTTGTAAAGCACTTTGGGAACTACAGATTCATTAACTGTGCTATATAAATGTAACATATTTGTCAAAGTTAATCATTGCTCCACAGCTAAGGTGAATTTAAATTAACTGAACTTCAATTTCTCTCTAATTGACAGGATTTATAAATGTGATTACTATGTCTTTAGTTCCAACATTCATTTATTTATGGCATATTTGGCTCGCTCATTAGCACACAATAAGATACTATTCACCATCCAAGAGCCATATGCTGAGAAATAACCTCAGAATTCCTGCATCTGAAGGTAATGAAGGTCAGGTGACATAGTCATAATGAGTTTGGCCTTGCAGAAAGAGGGTCAGGGTGCCAACCTGACTGCTCTATGGAATTTCACAGCACCGTCACTGCATGCAAGTCTGTAAAACATTATCTCATTATTTCAAATTCTCACTCCAGAAAGTACCTTCAGTTTCTCTGCAAGCTGTGAAAAATAAATAAGGCAAGCTGAGGAACTGACTCGAACATGTTTTTCCGCTGAACAATTAATGAGCAGCATTAATGCATTTTTCAGAACAAGACAGAGTGTTCTCCCTTGCTGTTCTTGAGGGGGTCACAAATCCGGTGAGTTAGACAGAAGATCAGAGCAGCTACCGTACGACGGTACAAATAACAGACCTCAGAATAACAGTGCTCTTTCACTATGCACAGAGACTCACATGGAGTATCCAGCAGACAAATATATATTGTCCTTAACTCCCCAGCTCTGAATTAAGGCATCATTATCCTAAGGGGGAGGAGAAGAAGCTCGGAAACAGGTTCAGACTCTGCTCTCCAGAAACCTTCTTGCTCATGAGGATGTCAGTAACCAGAGTTCGGGTTTTACTCCCCACTGAGGCAGGCTGGGATGATGAACTTCTAGAGGCAGCCACTTGATTCAGGTTGAAAGAGGCAGACTATCTGATCTTCAAGTTGCTGACTTTTGAGACGGGACAACTCAATAGGAGTGGTCCCAATGTTGATGAATTATTGGGCAGAGAGAAGGTGAGGCAGCCAAAGATGCATGGTAAATGCACAGGATGCATGCATGAGCTGTGTATTCAATACCGACAAAACGTACAATTCACAATCCGGTGTTTCAGCACTTGCCTTTAAGAGTGCTGAGCTAACTGTACTAAGCATTTAAGAGCAGATATTGTCAGGCCTGCTGATGAGGGGGGAAAATGGGACACGGGGGCAACTGCCCCTATGCCCAGTGATTCCAAAGAGACTGGGGCTCCTAGCCACCATTGCTGCAGCAACAGTGACATCCGGAGCCTCAGGATCTTTCAATCACCATGGGAGTGCAGTGCTCCACAGCACCACACCACGCACTCCAGGCAACTCAGAGGGCTGGCAGGTGGGGGACATGGTGCAGCAGGGGCTGGCTCTTCCGGCCCCACTCCTTCTGCGTGAGGTCCCACCCCTTCTGAGAATGCAGAGTCCCCTCCCCCCTACTGCCTCACATTGCCCCAGGATCCAACAATCCTGTATTAGCTCCCCTGTAATAAAGTATCAGATTACTAAAATGTCATTATGGTTACTAAACACACTACAGTACACCTACTATTATACTATGGAGTGTTACTATAGACCAGTGGTGAGCAAACTATAGCCCATGGGCTGCATGTGGCCTGTTGGACCTTTGTGTCTGTCCCTGAGCTTATGCCAGAGAGCGGGGTTGGGGTTGCCCTCCTCCACCCGCTGATCCAACTGGGAAGTGGGATCAGGGACGTGCCCCACTTTGACCCCACTTCTTGGGTGGAACACTGGGTGGGGGGTGGGAGCTGGTGGCGGTGCAGGGCCACCCATTTTTCTGGGACTCCTGGGCACACCCCTTTTGCCCAGTGGCTAATCCATCACTGGGTGGAGGCTGGGTCATTGAGCATTTATGGCCTGCTACACAATGTGCCCACTAAAATGTGGCCTTCAGGCCAAAAAGTCTGCCTACCCCTGCTACAGTCAATCAACACTATACGACAGTTGACAGAAATAAATCAAAGAACATTTTGTATTACTGCTGTTTTTTTAAATTAATTCACAAGAGATCTTCTAGTCACAAATTCAAATATATTAGGCATTACTACGTATGTATGTATTTTTATCTTTTAATACCTCTATGCAGAAAAATCTGTATGGAAAAAATACACCTTTAGTTTATGGACACTGAATTTGACTGCCGTCACTGAACTTTTTAAAATGGGATATTGATTTTTTTCCTTCTTCATGCTCTAGAAATCAATATTCTAAAGAGATGCACACTAGACTGGCAGAGGCATAGAGAGTACCTGCACATTAACCCAATGGATGTGATTATCCAGTAATTCAAGGTCAAATCACAAAGCAAGATTAAAAACTGGACTAAGGAATGGCAGAGAAAAGTAAAAAGCAGAAGAGACAACTGTATGCAAGGCAGTATAAAAATAATAACAAACAACAACTAAACCAAATACGACAAACTGGAGGAAAAGGGGGAGAATACAAGCCTATAGAAATTGTGTGCAAGTTATAGGATAAATTCAGCTGCTGGTGACACCAGAATAAAGCTACCAACAGTCATTCAAGTCCCTTTCCTTAAGGGTTGTGTTAGTGTCACACAAGAGTAAATCAAATCAAAAGAATAGATACTAATCACCCAAAATTTTCCTAGCTTCCACCAGGTAAAAAAAGGGAAGGACATACCCTTTCCTTTTGGTTGCACTTTCTGGAAAGAACCACACAAAGGTCTCTTTCATCCTAGGAGCTTTTGGTCTACCAGAAAAGGTGCGAAACCTTATATCTGACTTCTTGTAGGTCACTTGCTTGTCACTTGCCTTGTGAGTATAGCTCCCTGCTTTAAAAGGGCCACAGGCTATAATGGGTTGCAAGCATAAATCCCATTGTACCTAAGATGTGGTACCTTGTTACAGTGTAAAATATTAGCCAATGAATTCAGTGATATGGTGGAAGAAAGACAGCTCCAAGCTGAACTCTATTCCAGATGCATTTAACCTCCTCACACCTCATTATCAGAGGGCTATTAAATTGCAGAGAACCCAGAACAGCCACAAAAATGATAAAGGAGCTGGAAGCAATTATTTGTAAGGAAAAAATTGAAAAGCTATACATGTACATATTAAAACAAAACAAAACACAGATATATCCAGTAGTCCCTATACGCAGAAACATGGTTTGTTGATAAAAACAATTCTGTAACCACACCAGCAGCCTTGGCTCATCAGTGCAAAGTTCATACTCAGTTCTTCATACCAACTCCATTCTGTCCTTGCTTTCAGCAATAGTTTTACATAAGTTAAAATGAGCTTCTGTCAGCCTCTCACCCACTCTGGACAACTTAAGACTTCAACCCTGTGTATGGGACAGCATAACAAGAGTATGTGGGGGAAGGAGGCGGAAGAGAGAACAGAGGGGTTTCTATGCTCCTGTGTTAACTTTTAACACTCTCTCCCCCATAGTTACAAGCAAATCTGTTTCTTGCGCAAAAGAACAATGACTCACCACTTCTGTTATTTAAACAAATGGAAAAAACTCCATCTGGGCCAGGATGTTAGCAGCCAAATTGTATTTGTCTGAACTCAGAGGTCCATTTGATAATAATAAAAGTCCTTGACCTACAAAAAGGAAGTGGAGTTAATATGAGTGATCACTCTATAGCCAAACTTCTAGCTCGGGAATCTGATCCAACTCTCCAGTATGAAAGGTATTTGAAAAGGTAGCTATATCAATCCAAAATGGTGAAACTTGGCAACACTGTGAAGAGACAGAAGCTGGAACTGAAAAGCATTTTAAAAGGGGCCTGCTGCAAGTAGTTATCATCTCTTCAAAACATGGAGCTAGGGTAATACAGATTTATTTCCCAAACATTCTTGTCAGAATTGGGTGAGTAAGAATTTAGAGAGCACATTGTGTCTTCAGGAAAGTGACAAATACCTAACTGATGTGCCCTGCATACGCAGTTGGACTCCAACTTCTTTTTATATCAGAGCCACTGATTATGAGACTCTTAGGAGGCATAGAGTGCCAGGTAACTAGAGGCAAAAGAGGTGTGGTGTGGGAACAAAAGGAGGTGGGAAAAATGGAGTGGCAGGAGGCTTGGGGTAAGTAAACTAAAAGGTTAGAGAAACATCTTTTGAGTCAGAACGCTAGAGGATGTTACAGAATGGTAAAATTCACACACACACATACCACCCCTCCCCCTCTGATTTCTCAGTTGGTGTAACCCTTGCTTAGCAAAATCCCATGCAAACCACTCTCTGACACTTCCATCTCTCACTCTCTCTCTCTCTGGCTCTATGGCAGCTGTGATTCTGTCCTTGCAAAGCCATACACATCCTCCCCATTCAATTTCTATTGGATATAAATCATATGTCTACAAGGTGTAATTTCCAACTTCCAGGAGATATACACACTAGTTTTGATTGAGCTCAAAAACTAAAAATGAAAGTGTAGCCAGCTCTAGTGTAGCTGTATCCTTAGTGTCAGCATGGGTGTCATTTCAACATCTTTCCTACAAGATGTAATCACCTCTGTGCTTATTCTCCATCTCCACTTCATTCCTAAACCCACTTACGAAATTTTGCCATTTGAACCTATGAAATTCTAGGATCTTATAAAGTTCCATAAAACAAGCACTCTACACCTAATTTTTGTACAGCAGTGTTTCATATTATTTTCTAGAACAGAAACAAACAAAATTCCCATATAATTTACTCTCCCTGCAAGAAACTGCAGCTGGCATAACACTGCAGCAGTAAAGATGCCTCAGTGATCTGAAAACAAAATTATAATTGTGTAATAAAGTTAGGGTTTTTTTAAATGCACAAAAATGTTTGAAACCAAACCTTTGCAAATTAAATTTCTGCACTTTAACTATCTTATTGTACCTATTACTATGTTTTTCTATTACTACCTAGTGCAGTCACTTCATTTCCAACATTATATATATCCAATATTAAAAGTCAGATTTCTTCTTTTACTGAATAGATAAATTTAATCACATTTATCCATCTCAGGCGAACCACCAAATATGTGTGTATGGATAGAACAGGAAGAAAAATCTTCTCCTGTCTCATAGGCTATGTCTAGACTGCAAAGTTAAATTGGAAAAGGATACACAATTTGCGGTATACAAATTGCGTATCTTTTTCCAATTTACTTTCAAAAGAGGCTTTTCCAAAATTTGCCATTTCTACATGGTGCCAAATTTCAGAAAAAAGTGTTCTGTTGACTCATCCCTTATACCTCATAGAACAAGATTTACAGGGATGATGAAAGAGTGGGTCCACTTTTTTGATTTCTTTTATCAAAAAAGCACATGCATTCCTTGGACGCGGCATTGTTTTTCTGGGAAACCTCCCAGAAAAAGCAATGCAGTCTACACGTAGCCATAGACTTCAAAGCCAGAAGGGAATATCAAGTCTGGTTTCTGCACATTGCATGTCAAAGAACCTCCACCTTCCCGCACCACACATACTCGTGTAATAGACAAATATTCCCCTGTGGGGCAAAAATCAAAATGTACTAATTCCAGTGTAAGAAACTGCCAACTCCTTAGTAATAAAAAAGAAAAAACACAAGAGGAGTTATTAGTGCTTACTATCAAGAAGAAAGGAAGATATAAACACTAGGAGTAATTGCAAAGTAGCCTCATATAAGACAAAGCAGATATTTGCTGCCAAATTTAACAGGCCAGCCTCCACAAATTGCGTGATAAGGAGAGATAACCTTATTAGGGGGATAAGCCTCACAGTCAAGCCAGGAAGTTACCATGAAAGTTATCCTTGAAAGACAGGCTGTTCCAGCTTTACAAGAAACTACTGTATCACACTCCTCTGTATGTACCTTACCAATTTGTAAGATCTCCATAAACAAGCCTTGTATGCGCTCTTGCCCAACCTGCTCTAAAAAATTGGATTCAGATGCTGAAATAGGCTGCAATAATTCTTGTAGAATATAATAATGTGATAAAAAGCTTCTAAGGTTGTTGTGATATTTATAGGACTATTACCACTCTAGGACTATTACCACTCTAACTGAAGTCAATAGGAGAAACACTGGAATCATTCTTAATGTTACAGGTTGAACCTCCGTAGTCTGGCACTCTATGGTCCGGAAACATCAATGGTCCGGCATGATTTTAGTTAGCCGAATGTCCACTTTTCATGGGTGTGGCCAACTTTCCTGTGGTAACATAAAGTTTGTTTACAGCCACCAGTCCTGGCTCTCAGTGTTCTGTGCTGTTATTTAGCTCTAATTTACCCCAACATGTCTTCTAAGAGTGAAAGCTTTAAAGAAGTAATGAAGAACCTGCAGCCCACAGGCTTGATGCGGCCCATCAGGGTTCTCTGTGTGGCCCACTAGATATTTTGTTTACCACTGCCCAAGTGCAAGGTTGCCAGATTCTGCTGGTTTCCACCTGTGTCGGTTTTTTCCTTCCAATATTACTGAAGTGACCCATACCTAAAGGAAGGGCACATGAAGTGAGGTGCTTGCTGATTGCATACTATGTAAATTGTGAGAGCCATGTGCTCCCTCTGCATTGAATCAAAGCACTACTACAGTTCAGTGCACACCAGGGAGGGGCCGTGTCCCTACTGAGTGGGAGAGACTCATGCTCCTGTCCTCAGCAGGAAGTCACAAAGGGAAAAGTGCCTCTTCTCTTCCCCCACCACGCAGCTCTGTTCATGAATCCTCAGCCCCTGGCTGGGCAGGGCTCATTAAGCAGCTGTGGGACTGTGCTACTGCACAGCTCAGAGAGAAAACGGATTGAATCACTCTGCAAATTCTAGTTAGCAAAACTGCCCTTTTCTGGGAGACTATCTTGGTTACAACAATCTTGAAGCCCACTGAAATGAATGAGGGCCACTCATGTGGCCCATTCAAACTCATCATTTCATTTACACAAAAGCATTCTTTTAATCTTACCTTCTGCTTACAACAGTTGTTATGAAATTAAAAAAAAAAAGTTATTTACAATAGAACCTCAGAGTTATGAACACCAAAAGTATGAAATGACACACCTCATTTGGAACGTAATCAGGCAGTAGGAGACACATAAATATAGTACAGTAGTGTATTAAACATAAAGTACTAAAAAAATAAAGAGAAAGCAGCATTTTTCTTCTGCATAGTAAAGTTTCAGAGCTGTATTAAGTCAAAAATCCCTTGCAAACTTTCAAAAGGACAACCATAATGTGCTCAGTGTTATGAACATTTCAGGGTTACAAACAACCTCCACTCCTGAGGACATTACTGGGGCATTTGTAAATTTGAGGTTCTGCTATATTTCAAAAGTTTGCTGTAATGAGTAATTTCATGAGCAAATATCTTAATTCAGTCATATTAAGATATTATTTGATAATATATAAACCACATATTATAAACTAGTACTTAATATTTTATTTTTACGACTGTGGCAGTTACATCTGTGAATCTGACTGTAGAATAGAGAAGACAATCTTTTACTACGACATTCAGTAAATATATTGTTTAAGCTCACCATAATAATGCATATTCACTGTACAGCCACAATTTCTTGATGGGGAATTGTTCTTGTTGTTCATATTACACAGAGATGTGTTATACAGTGATAAACCAAGTCTGACCATTCTATTTCTTTGTTTTGTAAGTCAACCTAATCAGGGAAAATGGAAGGGAAGTTTTATGTAAAACATTTATTAAACCAAATAATGGTAATAGAAAAATCAGCAATAAAAGCAAAGACGCTTTTACTAATTGTAGGTTTTTTTACTACAGATTTCTGTCAAAAAATAGCAACCCAAATATTTCAACTTTAAACAACTTAAATGGAAAACCAAACATTTTCCACAGAAAACTTTAAATTAAAAAATGAAAATTAAAAATATATGCAGAAATAATTGTAGAAAAACCAATTGCCCAACGAGTTCTAGGAAAAACCTATTTAATAGTCTGTGGCATTTCCAACAGATTCTAGCTAATAAAACCAAAGCAATATTAGACAGTAGCACTTATACAGTGTCTTGTTAGTTCCCTGGATTCAGCCTTGCAACTGAATTGACTGAAAGTGCAGTCATATGCGCATGTAGAGGAAGTTACAGGAGCAAGGCTAGCTTTTAACTGCACAACTAAATGCAATTGGAGAGCAACAATCTCAAGGTGCAACAGGACAGCCCTCTCAATGCGCTTCAACCTTGACCAGAGCAGATGAAAGGATAATTCTAGTTCCATGGCCACTCTTTCACAATGCCTCCGCTGTGTGCTAGCGAAAGGACCGTCTATAACAATTTTCCCATAACAATTTTCCCACGGAGTCCAAGGGGTGCATTACACTGTCACATCATGATATAGCACACTAGGCCGCTACATGGAGTTAACAGGACATGGCCTCTATTAGCTGAGCATCTTGCGATGCTTTACAAACACAGTGATTTCACAAAGCCTCACAGCACCTAAGAGAATGAGGGACCATAACAAAAATAATAATACTATGTTAGGGTGGAACAGCACCCTGTCAGATTCTTCTGGGTCAACATGTACAAAGTCTGTGAGAAAGACTGTGTCCATCTGACGTGCACAATATCATTGTGTGTGAGTCTGTATCTGTCCAGCATGCACAATATCACTGTGCCTAAGTCTGTCTGTCTAGCTTGCACAAAATCATTGTGTGTGTGACTGTGTACCTTATATGCACAATGTCACTGTGTATGAGAGACTAATAGTGTGTGTCTGGTGGACATGCACAGTGTCTTTGTGTGTGTGAGAGAGAGTGTCTGATACACGATATGGGTGTGTGTGTGTGTGTGTGTGTACACAAAAATAACGGGTAGCCCTGCTGTAGCACCTTAGACACGTCATAGATGTAGGTCTGTGGGCCCGTGTCTGTCTGACACACGCAAAGACAGTGTGCCTGAGAGCATGTTGGTGTTCCACACGCTGCCATGCGCGTCTCTGCCAAACGCTCCTAAAATCTTGTTGTTCCCGTCTGATGGAAAGACTCCCGTGGCCCCTTTAAGAGAACACTTCCGGGTCTGCGCCCGTGATGTCATTCCTCTCGGCCAATGGCACACGGACATTTCACTCGGGACCCAATCCGAGTGGAGGGAAGGGGGGCTGGTTGCCATGGGGACAGTCGCTAGGCCTAGGCCCCGGCTGGCCGGGAGAAGCATGGAGGGGCTCCCCCGCGCGCAGCTGCGAGACCTGAGCGGGGGGCTGGAGAGCCTGCCCGTGTCGGTGTGGCCGCCGTCCGAGGAGCCTCCGACCTTCCAGGTAGGAGGCGGCTGCGGCCTGCACCGAGCAGGAGCCGCCGCGGCTGGGGAGCCTGGCGGGCGGCGGCGAAGGTGCTGCCGCGTCTGGGAGCGCCGGGCCGCGCGGGTTCCCTGCGCATGGGCCAGTCTCCGCCGCCCCCGAAGCCCTGCTGCCGATTCAGAGGCTGGGAGACGCGGGTTTCTCCTCGCGCTGGCAGCCCGGGCCCGGGCAGGAGCCCGCCTCGCCTCCACGTGGTGGGCACCCCTGGCCGTGTGGGGTCAGTCGTGGGCCGGTCCCTTGCCACCTCCCGGCAGCCTCATCCGCATATGGGGCACTGTGAGCCTGCCACGAGCTGGTCCCGCCCCCTACACCCACCCAAACGGCACCAGTCACACCCATGGGTTCCCAGGCTGGGGAGAGGGGAATGGGTACAACCCTGCAAGCTGGGTGTAGCGTGACACCTGTTTGCACAAGCACTAGTTCCATCAATCCAGCGCTGCAGAGGAGGTTGGGATTGCGGGCCCCGATCCTGAAACACCTAGCTTCCCGTTGGCTTCTTCAGGCTGGATGAGGATACTAGTTATAGGAGAGGGGATCTAAGATGTGCCCCTTCCTAATCAAATCTGGGCACAGGAAATCCTCACTTGTATCTAGAGCGGCAGGGGGTGAAGTAGTATCTTTCGTTGGATAACTTTAAGAAGGTTGAGTTCAAGAAGTTGGTCCAATAAAAGATATTACCTGACTCACCTTGCTTTTATAGTATCTTGGGATCAGCCAGGGCAACATTTTATATCTAGAACAGAATGGCTACATTTCCAGTAACCTTCAAAAATAAAACACCACTTACATGGTTGGCTCTTCCACTTATGTTCAAAAAGATAATATCTAAGTAGGTAGAATGTAGCTGAAACATGTATTTTTAAGTATTTTCTAATGCTGGTAGGTAAAGTTTCTGGATAATATGCTCCTCATTCTTTTCAAACTGGACACTATAAACAAACATGTCTCTGGAGTACCTTGTAATAAATATCTATATTTTGACTCAAATTGAGCAAATTTTCAACCAACTTACCTCACGGCACAGTGTTCACTTTGATGTGAACCTGAGGTTGCCAGTGACATTAGTGAAACTAAACCAAATGCCTTCCTTCAGTGGTAACCAGGTTGAAATGCAATCACCAACTAAAATTTGTCCTCTGCAAATGCATCAGCATACAGTTGTGAACACAAATCCAGCCATACTTTCTTCTTACAGCAGTTAAATCACTAGAATCAAGTCTGAATGCAACAAGATAGCTTACCATCTCAAAATGTAAAGATTTAGATGACATATTAAAAAGAAAATAATTTCAAGCCATCACTTTTATAAGTCAAACTGTTCTCATAGGAGAGCTTTTGAATTGGTTTTAAGTGGTGCTTTATCAAACAGGAATGCTTTGTTTAAATAATTTACTCAATCTCACAATAACTTATATATGTAGATTAACTAAGAAATTAACATCACCATCTGCTTCTCTTTCTGTTCTATTATGTAAATAAATAGTAGCACATTGTATGCCTTTTCTATTTTGAGGGATTCCTTTGTTGCTCAAAATAATCTCACTCTTGTCTGTTCACTGTAGATAAAATTAGACACATTAGCTTTGTGTGGGTTGTTATGGTTTAGTCAATGGACTGTTTTTAGGAATTAAATCATTATTCTTCATAGTCTTCCTAAATCCATGTGGACAAGGATTTGCATTTTAAAAGCTGGTCTCGAGTTTATCTGCACAATTAGCGAAAAACAATTAAAAACAGTTTAATTTTTTTCATTATAATAGTCCCCCCCCCCCCTTGCTAATTCACTTAGACATCCATCTTCAAGTTTAAAAAAAATAGTTTCCAGATTTTTGGCATAGATCCAGAAGGGGATTTTTTCTGGCTTCATTTAGAAGTCTACATCACAATAATCTCCCTGTGGAATCATCTTATTTGATAGGCCAAGCAATGAAAGATAATGAATGGACTGGCTGCTTATTCTGAGATGACTAGGTTCTCTTGGGCCAGAGCTGAGATACAGTTGTGGGGCAGTATTGTAAGGGAAGCTAGTGTTATCACTGAATCTGTTCCATCATCAACGACTTCGAGCTCCTGCATTGTTAATGGCTTCTTTCATGTTCACTTTTGAAACACTTCCCCTCTCCAAAAATGAAATATGAAAAGATTCTATGGGCTACTTATTTGCATGCCAGCTGCTTGAAGAACGGTGGTCATTTGAAAGACAGTTACCACCTTTAGGCGCCTGTGAAATGTTAAACAGGAAAAAAAGTATATTAATTTTTTGCCTTTCTTTACAGGACCCACATATAAAAAAAGAGCTTATTAATGTGTACTTTGGGGGAGGGGTCAGGCTTTCAAAAATACTCAGTCAAAATTATTTTAATTCTTCATATTTTTGCAGTATAGTCCAGAGCATGTGGCAGGAGCAGGAGAAGATACTGATCCTTCTGAAATCACCTTTCCTGGATGTAATTGTCTTGCTGCTTCTTGCATGGCCAACACTTGTTCATGTCTTCGCCATGGTGAAAACTATAACAGTTCATGCATCAAATACATAGGAAGTGAAGTGGACTATACTAGGCCTATTTTTGAATGCAACACCATGTGCCGTTGTGGCGAGTTGTGTCAAAACAGGGTTATTCAGAGGGGCTTACAATTCAGGCTTGAGGTGTTCAAGACTGTTAAGAAGGGTTGGGGTGTCCGCACACTAGAGTTCATACCTAAAGGAAGATTTGTATGTGAATATGCTGGTGAAGTTCTTAACCTCAGTGAGGCACGTAGAAGAATACAGGCACAGACACCACAAGATTCAAACTATATTATAGCAGTGAGGGAACACTTGTATGATGGACAGATAATAGAGACATATGTTGATCCTATGTATATAGGAAATGTAGGCAGGTTCCTGAACCATTCTTGTGAGCCAAATTTATTTATGGTTCCTGTCCGCATTGACTCACTGGTGCCTAAACTTGCACTTTTTGCTGCTGCTGCTATCACTGCTGGAGAAGAACTTTTATATGATTATTCTGGAAGATTTCTTAACATACCACTAATCAAAAGAGAGCAGGATGTGTTGGAGGAAGATGGTATTATGAAAAAACCCTGTTACTGTGGTGCTAAATCATGTGCTGGTTTTTTACCATATGATAGCTCTCTGTCCTATAAACCAGACAAACAAACTTTTGACAAAGTTTCTCAGGGAAACAGCTGTGCATGAGGATTCAAAAAAATGGACAGCAGTAAATATAGCATCTATTCTCAGCTGTGCCTAGACAAAAATGGAATGATTGCTTTGCCCCTCCAACCACAAAATAACCACAGGGCCCCAGCCTCATGCAGCAGCAATCATAGCAAGGATAGAAGTTTATTGACAAGATGTGGGAGGGAAAAGTGGGAAATGTGTCAGGACACAGCCCATAACCTTAAATTGCTTTAAGGGTTAATACTTACCTAACAGGTGAAGGAGAAGTCAGAGAAGAGGCACTCATGGTGCAAAATAAACAGAAGCCAAGGCAGGTGAAAAGGGCTGCATCCCACCATGTTAGCTAGTATATGCGGGGGGGGGGGGGGGGGGGGTGTGAATCTGTCTTCAGGAAAGGAAATTGCAGTCTGCCTTACTACTTGGATTTCTAGAGACAGCCTTGGCCAAAAACCAAGGCTTTAGAGGTCCTGACAACGTCCTCAAATAACATACCGAATAATCTGTATGCTCAACTTGATTCAAAGTGGATGATACAAGAGAAGGTTAAACAGCTAATCTTTTCCTGTTGAAACAAGGAAGCTTAGGTACCTTGCCACAGCTCAAAGGGCAGTTGAAGGTTTTGATCTCAAACCTCTTTTAAGTGTATAGTACAAGACACAAAAACTGACTGAATTTTAATGACAGATGCAGAAAAAAGGGTTTGGGGAGATGATTCATTTATCTAAGTCACTTCAGAAGTAAAGCTGGAAAAAAAATCAAGATGACAGGTGCACATTAACCATGACATTTACAAAGGTGGTCCCAGCTTTTTATTTTTAATGTGTGCAGTTGTTAGACCCTGAAAACAAAAACAGCTTAATGCACCCAGCCTTGCTGGTTCTGAAACCTTTTTGAAAATTGGGTGTCACTTTCTTTTTTAATTCAGTGCTGTAGCTGAGCCCCTGCTATTTCAGACTTTTCTGTAAAAATATTATGTAAAATTCATTTCCTTCTCCCCCAACTTTTGCCAGCTTCTCCTATTCACCTTTGTTGACTGTTGCTGGCTAAGAAGCTAATTCTATGAACAACTGACATTGCATTTTCTCCTGTTATCATTCAACTTTTTTCTCAACTGACTCTGGCATAGGCTCTGTTAGGCACAAGAGGGCACCAGTGTAGCTGCAGCGTCTTTCCTATGAAACAGCACACATTACCTCAGTGATGCTTCTCCAACTGGTGTTGGCAAAATAATTGAGGGAGTGGGCAGAAAAGCCTAACTCCGCTCTGTGAAGTAACACAATACACTACCTGTGTGTCTGGCAAAACAGACTGAAGTGGTAGATGCTAATATACAACACCTTTATGAAAAAGCATCTGTTCAACAGATGGTAGAGAGAAGGTTATTTTTTTCCTAATATTTGTCCTTTCAACCATTTTTATGCAGTCAGATGTTTTATTGTTAGCTTGTTTTTGCCTCTCAAACTAAATTGTTTTTCTGCCTCTGGTGATGAAGAAAAAGGGAAGCAGAGTTTTGCCATTGCAGATAGGAAGGATAGTGGTGCTTAGATATAGTAAGCCCTTTGGGACTCTCAGTTTTTAAAGAAAAACTGCCCCACAGCCACTTTTGAGTGGTGTGTGGATGGGGCGAGGCAAGTGGGGAGCCTACCTGGGACTCCTTGCAGCATCCGTGGGCTGGATCCAGCCCATGAGCTGTATTTTGTCCATGCCTGCTGTAGAATCCTTTTCTGTAGTTCCATAAAGTCTTTGTTTGTAGCATGCTTCAACTCTAGTCTGTTTCACTTGGGCTAGTTTCAAGATTTAGTGTCCCGTATCTTCTCTCACTATCTTTTATCCCCAGTTTCCTGTGCCTCCCAAGTTCATAACACTGGGAAATGAGCATTATCTTTGTGATGAAATCTGTAAGGCAGTTAGTCAACTATGCACTGCTTATTTCTGGCTGCTGGACTATCTTATTTTTAATGTTTTGTTTATTGTGCATTTGGGTGGTGAGATAGTACAACAGGTTCATCAGGTCAGTTTGAGAACAAGATAGAAGGGTGGTTGCCGGTACATCAAATTTAACTGTATTTTTAAAAAGTCTAAATCTGCATTTTACATCACAAAAATCCATTGTCTATAGAGCATTTTAATGTATACTTTCTTTAATACAATATGTACTAGAAATGGCTCAGCTTGCTGAATTGTTGAACTTACGGTGTACATTTAATTAACATGAGCTCAGTATCTATTAAATATCAGTCTTCAAAACATACATGTCTGTCCAATAACTTTATGAACAAATGTGTTTTTACTCTGGAGCAACTGCTGGTAAAATATTCCACTGCTGGTGAACCATCAGCAAGGTGGCTACTACTTACCACAGTGGCTGAGAAGCTGTATTGTAAATTCATACTTTGATTTTCAGCAGTAAAAGGGAGGACTGGAAACAATGGTCAGTGACAACATCCTTCACAATCTGTTCCTGTAAGTCCTGGACTGTGAAAAACAGCCAGAGAGGAGGCCACTTCTGCCTAACACTATTAAGAAAAGAACACTAAGGACAGATGTTATTAAAAGTTAGTTCTGTGTCTGCTTAATTTAAAAATAAATAGTGGGTGTACTTTTAAGTTTGTAAAGATGTTTGTATTTTCAATAATACTACTTGTCCTGTTGCAGAAGTCAGCACCGTAACAAGTTAAACACACATCCTAATTTGCTACTCTTCTTTTTCTAAAGGGTGGTGGCCAGATAGCACCTCCACTGACAAAACATAACCTTGGAGTTGTCCAGTTGTCATTTTGCAAAAGGAGTATCATCAGTCCATCTTAGAAAGGAACTAGCTTTGGTTTTTACTCACTGAGGTGCTGGTCTTTACCTAATTTCACTTTTTGACAATACTCTCCCTTAAACTCAATCAAGCTACCTGCAATTTCACTCTGTACAATTTTGGAGTAATGCACAGACGACATTCAAGACACAGTGGCTGTGTCTAGATTGGCCAGTTTTTCCGGAAAATCAGCCGCTTTTCCCGAAAAACTTGCCAGCTGTCTACACTGGCCACTTGAATTTCCGCAAAAGCACTGACTTCCTACTGTAAGAAATCAGTGCTTTTTGCAGAAATACTATGCTGCTCCCGTTCGGGCAAAAGTTTTGCGCAAAAGGGCCAGTGTAGACAGCTGAGATTTGTTTTCCGCAAAAAAGCCCCGATCGCGAAAATGGCGACCGGGGCTTTTTTGCGGAAAAGCATCCATGCCAATCTAGACGCTCTGTTCCAAAAATGCTTTTAAACAGAAAAGTTGTCTGTTAAAAGCATTTCCGGAAAATCATGCCAGTCTAGACGTAGCCAGTAAGATTAAAAAAGCCCAAATGGTTAAGCCCAAAAGCACTTACTGGCAGTACATTATTTCAACTTGTATTAAACTTTTATATCCCAAAATCATCAATTTTATCGGCATAGCTGTAAGTGACATGAATGTAACATATCCTCAACTATGAGTTGAGTGAAAGTAGTTTTGAATTTCTAATGTACCTTTCAGCCAAGGATCTCTAAGGATAAGGCTTCAAGTGTTGGCAAAGAGCATCCTACTTCAGTAAGAAAGAAGTTAGGCCCCGAACAGAAGAAACTACACAAATGGGAAAAATAATCTTTCCCCATTCAGCAGCCACTACTGGCTCTCTTGCTAGTTGCATACAGGACAATGAAACAAAACGTACAGGGGTGTTACTACAATTCCCAGACAGTGGGTGTGTGTTTGTGTGGGTGTTTTGTTTTTGTACATTACTGTCTTTCTTGGCAGAACAAGTTTGGGAAAACTATGTGCCACAATGGAAAGACTAAGGAGCTGTCTAATCTTATCACAACAGTGCTACCACTGCCTGTTCCAGAGCACTACTTCAGTAAATGTGATATACCAGACAGCGGAAGTGTTTTCATTTTATTTATTACATGTCTCTATTGCTTTTCCTTATCAGCATTAGATCACACTGTTTCAGCTAAAAAAATTCTTGGGAGGGGACCACTTCCCAATTAAAAAAAAAAAACACACAAAAACCCCTTTATGAGCATAGTAGAACTCCTCTATTTTGTGGGGAATTGTATGTATGCCATCAGCTAACAGTCTATTAATATTACCTAATCACTTGTTTCTTTTCCCATATATGTGAGGAGAATTTTATAAAGAAATAAAGTAGACTTCCAATAATCTGGAACCTTTGAGACCCAGGGGGTGCCGGATTATCAGTTATGCCAGAGTAGCAGGAGGTACTCCGGCGGGGGCTGTAACGAGTCTGCCAGGACCCGCACTGCGACTGGCGGAGTGTGTGGGGGGGGGGAGAAGGGGGAGGTCAGCAGGGAATAGTGCGGCGAGAGGCGAACCCTCTGCCGTTTTCCAAGGAGGTGGGGGAAGCCCCGCGCAGCTGCTGGCAACAGGTCAGCTGAGGCTGCAAGTAGTGGTGGCAGACTGGGGGAGGCGGCAGAGCGGAGCAGCTGGGGTGCTGCCCGGTTGGTCTGGCAGCACCACCCCTCGCCTTACCCCCGCTCTGCTGCCGCTGTTTGCAGGCCCAGGTGGCCTGTAGCAGGCAGCTATGCAGGGCTTCCCACTACCTCCCTGCAAAAGGGTGGAGGGCTCGTGCTGTTCCCCGCTGACCCCGCCCCCCAGCCAGACACAGTGCGGGTCCCGGTAGACCCGTCACAGGGGGTATAATCCCCTTTCGCTTTCCTCCCCTTCCCTTTCCTGGCCCATGAGTACACGTGGGGCTCAAAGGAGCTCCAATTGTCCAGCTGGCTGGAGCACTTCCAGGTTCCAGCTGGTGCCAGACTATCAAGAGTGCCGAACAATTGGAGTTTTACTGTATATAAATAGCCAATCTGATCAAGGAGCATGCTTGTTTGACATCCTATATTCATAACACTTTTGCACAATGCGTGTACTACAAACTTTCCATCTGAGGGCAGATGCATTAATCACCATAAATCACTAGTGACACTTTATTTTTCTTATGATGAGGACTGTTTGGAATTTAATCATTATTTGATACTGATAAGGGGCCAAGGGAATTTAATTGCTCTTTGCTACCCTGTTGGCACACACTTAAGTGCTGGACTTTCTCCTTATTCTCACTCTGTTCTAGAATTTTGGCTGTGGAGAACAACTTACGGTAAGTGGATTTTACATGTGATTAGGAATACGGCTGATGCTATAGACAAATGGATGAGCATATCTAATTATTCATTTTTGTGATTTCTATGTTAACCCTAAGATCTCCATCCTTTGATATGAGCAAAACGATAAGCTCAGTAACTGGCACTTTGGTAACAGTGTTTATACCTTAATCACTTAGAGTATGTCTTCACATTAGGGCTAAAATCAAATTAAGCTGCACAACTTCAGCTACATAAATTGTGTAGCTTAAGTCGAAATAGCTTAATTCGGCTTTTGGCGCTGTCTACACAGCAGGAAGTTGAAGAACACTCTTACCATAAGTTGGAGGAAGAAGTCCTCCAGTTTGACATTATTTAAAAAAGCTTGTAGTTTAGACTCCCACTATAACATTTCAGCACATCACTCACTCTGACATAACACTACTGTGTAGATGTACCCTTAGGAGAAATCTACATGGCAAGAAGTTTCACAGATTCTGCATCCTAGTCTCCACTGTGGTTTCATTTAAACATTGCACCAAAAAACAGAGTAAGGGCTAAGAAGTCTCTTTCTCCCACAATGGTATTATGCCTGTCACTTTTAGTTGGTGTTTTTGGAAATGTAAATTAAAAGGAGGTCCAATCTACCTCCTACTTCTCACTAAACTACTGCTGTATTATTCTCATAGCACTGTATTTTTCATCCCTTAAGATTAGATGGGCTTTCAAGATCAATTGCACTGCTTCCAGTTCCCTCTTCTGAAGATATTTGGCAAAGTTCCAAATACTTGGGAAAGTGTTAATGCATCATATCAAATCTGTATGACTGGCATAGAACCAGAGGACACGGCTGAGTCTTGTAACTGCATGTAATTGTCTTTCTTTACTTTTAGTCCTTGCCAGTAGATCTTTGTTTCTGGTGAGAGTGATCTAAGAATTCAACAAGATACATGCAATTTCAAAAGGATTCAAAAACAAAAATAATTTGCTATATCTCTATCAAAGTAGTACATTGTCATTTGGTCCTAACAACTTTAATGGCAAGTAAGTGTTAAAGGGACAAAAATGTGGATCTTTGCTGTACTACAGCTGTTTTCCCTGGATGAATAAAGGCTACCTAAATGCGTGCTCTCTCTCTCTCTCTCTCTCTCAAAGAGGACTGAAAAAAAGATTGAAATGTATTCGCCATACAGCGTTTTAAGTCTAGTCCTATAAATTTCATGTAAGATCTTCAAGTAATAAATATCCAATAAATAAGAGTTCTGAAGACTGTGTTATAAATAGTATCAACCTGTTGGAATAAGGCCTTCCACAAAATCTGATTTGCCAACTCATAGTTCAACATGCATGTAAATAATGGACCAAATCCAAACACCTCCAAAGACCAACAGTTTAAATTCCAACCCTGAGTGCAACGTTCATCTGTGGTTCAGAGGAGTCCCATTTTAAAGAGCAGTATCAGAGGGGTAGCCATGTTCATCTGCATCTGCAACAAAAAGCAAGGAGTCCTGTGGCACCTGAAAGACTAACATTCATTGGGACATATGCTTAAGTGGACAAATACCTACCTTACCAGATGCATCTGACAAAGTGAGTTGTTGACCATATAAGCTTATGCCCAAATAAATCTGTTGGGTGAGACTACACTGCACCTTGACTCAATATAAGGTACCCAATTTGAGCTATGAAAATTGCATATCTTATTTTGATGCTATTTCGTAATAGCTTATTTAATCATTTGCACCAAATTTCAAAAAGCACTATTCCAAAAGATCCTTTACTCCTCATAGAATGAGGTTTTACAGGGACATTGGAAGATGTGAAGATGCGGGATAGCTATTTCAGGATACTTGGTATCCCAAAACAGTGTTGCATAGATGTACCCTTAGTCTTTGAGGTGCCATAGGACTCCTTATTGCAGGGGGGTGGGGAGGTTGATTTACATGTTAGAGTTTGTTTTGGGCTTAATCACAATTTCCTTTCATTCAATAATAAAAAGGGTTACAAAAGGTCAGATTTAGGGCCCTATCTTGCAAACTCTGAGAGGGTGGACACCTGTGGGCTTATCAAGGCCCAAAAACTTGAATGGGTCGGTACGTACACACACACACACACACACACACACACACACACACACACCTTGCTGAGTCAGCATACTTTAATGTTGTCTAAAAGAAACTGTAAGAATAGTCAGATTTTGTAGGTAAAGTGATACCACTTTGGGTATGATTCAGTACAGCACTTAAATTGTGCTTAATTTCTAGCACATGCTGAAATGCCACTGAAGTCACAAGTGCTTTGCTGAATCAATGCATTAATACTTTGCTGACAGCCAAGAACACACAAGTACCCTATAAGGGCAAGGTCTACAAATGCTTAGGGGTGGTTTTGGTTAGAAATACAAGTGATTTAGTTACAATATTAATCCTGTCAGAAATTGCAAACTTCTGGGTTAATTCTTTCATTTCTATATCTGTAACTAATATTTCTGTAGGAATTGTTGATTGAACATGGGATGTTTTCATGATATTCTAAGGGGCAAATTTTCAGACTTTTGCTAAACAAAGTTGTCAACAAATTGAAGAGGTTTTAATCCCATGCAAAATATGGATGTGGTATTGTTTAGCCATATGACAAGAATAAAAATGGATATTTTGTACTATTATTTATTGTAGAAATATGAACAAATATCAAGGAAGATAAGGAACACCACATCTTTCAACTGCCTGTGTTAGTATCATAATGTGAGAAATTGTTAGCTTTTTAAATTAATGTGTTTCCTCCAAGTTTATTTTTAAATCTTATGTAACTACTAGCACACCACCATACAACAACAAGAAGCTGTTAGTCACCAGACTTTTTAAAATAATGTAATTATTAAAATGAATAGCAACACAAAAACCTCAGTTTACAGAATGTTTAGTTTAATCATTTTATCAATCTTTTGATCAACTGATGTAAGAATATAATGATGTTTATAGGAAACAAACCAGTTAAACTATCAATGAAAGACCAGCAGAAGAAAGTTTACACCTATGTCACTCATGGGACAGTAAATCTTGATTAATATGCCCCACTACTAAATAAGCATTAGTCCGAAGCTGTCATTCAGAGATGGGGATTCCACTGATTTTTCAAAGTTTCAGAACCATATACTTCATTTTTATAATATAAATAATGTTCACCAGTAACAATGCCTCCAAAGTATTTTCACTAAAACATACTCCTTTCTGCAAGGCAGACATTCCTATGAAAGCATGGGAAGTTTGAACTGAGATGGACACAGCATTTCTTTCCCATTTGCTTCAGTGCATGCACTATCTTGAGTACAGTGTTTACTATATACAGCTGTTTTCAGAGATAGCCCTGTTACTCTGTTTCAGCAACAAGGAGGTAGCATCTTAAAGGCTAACAATTTTATTATGGCATAAGCTTTCATGAGTTGCATTCACTTCATCAGATGCACGAAGAGAAAGAGAAAGAAACAGCTACTAGGGCTACAGAGATGGGAACGTTACATGAGAGCTAATTCAGTCAGGGTGGATGTGGATAAGGTAGTGAGAATACCTAAGGGGAAAAGTATTTATGGTAGTGAGTGACCCATTCCCTCTTTATTCAGACCCATTCAGGTGGTGTCAAATTTGCATATGAATTCCAACTCAGCATCTTCAGGCTGCTGCATGGTTTTGAAGTTTTTTTGCTTGAGAATGTCAACTTTCAAGTCTATAACTGTGTCCAGGAAGGTTAAAATGTTCTGCCACAGTTTTTTGTATCTTACCGTTGTGTCATCCATAGATGGTCCAGTTTTTCCAATGTACGTGGCAGAGATGCATGTATCACATTAGTAGATGAACAAGCCTTTGATTGCATAGGTATAGCTGATATGGCTAGGTTCTGTGATCGTGTCTCTATGGTAGATGTGTAGACAGAGTTGGCAACGGGTTTTGTTGCAGGGACTGGTTCCTGGGTTAGCATGTCTGTTGTAGGATATATGGTTGGAGGGGAGTATGTGTTTCAGGCTCGGGGGCTGCCTGGAAGTGAGGAGTGGCCTGCCTCCCAACATCCGTGACAGCAAGGGATCAGTATCTAGGATAGGTTATAGAACTTTGATGATGTTTCAGAGCAGTTTTAATAGTTGCGTTCTGTTGCTTTCTTTGGTGGATCTATCCATTAGTAGGGGACTTCCGGATACACACCTGCCTCTACAGTTACTAAACTCTAGCTTGAAATTGCCACTGCTTTTTCCTATGATTACATGACATGGCATGGCACTTGGCATTGGAAAATGTTTATACTTTAATGGCTTATGCTGAATTTTAATCGGTGGTGCGAGTATAACTTTAGTTCCTATGTCACCGAGGTTTGCAATGTGTGTGTGGATGCACTGGCACCCTGATAGGAATACCCTCTGTAATACTTTTTGTTTGGTGAGTAACTCACTGTCCCAGAACAGAAGTTGGCAAGGGCTTTGCATTTTAATTCCAACCTATAATAAATTATAGGCAAAAAATGCTGGAAACAAATAATACAAAACACGGCTGTTACAACACACTTACCCAGTCTTATTCATAGATCTCAAAGCACTTTAAAATGGGAATCAGGCTTATGCACCTTTGCATGGGGGGGGGGGGGGGGAGGGGAGATTAAGGCACAGGACTAGTCCTAGATCACAGTCTGCTGAACAGCTGCAAATAGAACCCACGTCTAAAGGGCCTGTCATGTTTAGGTTCGGAGCTTATTCCCAATACTCTGCAAACAAAGTTTTTTATTAGGTTGGTTAAAATAAAGAATAAGTGGTTGACAAGAAAATTTTTCCATCTGTTCCTAGGGCTGTCTGTCCACTAGTATCAGCAGTACTAGGCTGGTAAGTGTGAAGCAAATGAGAGAAGAAAGGCACAAGTGTATTTTAGCATGAAGAACTCAAGCTCACTGACTTAATTTGACATTTATCTACCACTGAATTTTTCAATATAGTTTGAAACTTATTGAAGACAAGTTGAAAGTTTTCCATTCACTTCAAACTTCCCATCTTTTCATGGGAATCTTTCAACCTTTCATATAAGGAGAGCCATTCACTATCAAAGACAATTTGGAAAACACCAGGTTGAATAAATACCTTGAAGCCCCCAAAATAAATCTGCACAATGTAAATAGAAGTTAAAGGGAATCGTCCATGTGTTTCTATTGCCACAAGTTTCCAGTATCAGAAAATAAGCGTTTAATTCTTTAAGCCCGTATATATAATGGATTCTGCCATTATGGGACTATTATCCCTGTTCTAATAAAGCTGCCACTTTCTATAATGGTAAAAGTTGCTACTTTTTCCTGAACAATGGTCTTTTCAGAACAGGAATGCAATATAAGAGCTACACAACATTTTTATACCAAATTTGCAGGTAGCCTAAAATCTACAAGGGCATAGCCAACTGCCAATGAAAAGTTATAGATAATGTGGAATGTTTATTTTCCATCCTTAAATTTTCAATTGTCGTTGACAACCTGCATCCTATATTACTCAAGATGTAACATGTAAATAAATATTGCTACAAAAGCCCAGCTTTTCCTTTCACTCATCCCAAAGTTTGTAAAGCCTTGATGAGGAGTTTGGATCACTGAGGTAAATCCATCATAAAATACTTACTCAGTACTAAAGAGCATCTTCTGTAGAGGAGAAAAAAGTATTTGAAACAAAAAAATATCCTTATTAAAATGATTCTGGTTAGTTCTTAGCAGGTGTAAATCTTGTATATTTCCAATGATATCAACAGAATTAACTCAAAGTTTTCATCTGCACAGCAAAGATGGAAATTCAACCCAACTTCTCCAAAGTTTGGTTACAGAATTAAATGTCTCCAACTAACATTGACGTATTTTGCAAGTTCACTTTCTCCAATTTCTTTTGTAATTAGCTTGGTATCATCTTGTCTCTTGTACTAGAGACTGGTAACTGCAGAATCTCTCAGCAGGCTGGAGCTCCACTAAACTCCTCTTGTGGGAGTGAAATTTTCAGTTCCCTGTGGCTTCAGAGCACCAACAAGTTCAGTCACTGTAAAGTTGGCAGTGTATCTGCTGCACAGCGGAATCCCAGGTTTGAAGCAGAACTATCAGGAGTGTTTTGGCTGCGAGCTGCACAGCGATACCTGTAGCAATAGGACTAGAAAGTGGTAGAAAAAAAATCACTTAAAAGCATATTAAAACTTGCGTCTCTATCTGTGTAATTTAGGGCTGGGGAGACTAATATTACAGAGCATTTCAATTGCTAGTGTTTGCTACTGACTGACAAAGATCAGAATCAAGCACCAGGCTGATAGGAAAGAGTTGGAAAAGCCCACTGGATAGAAGAAATGAAACAAGATGAAATTCTGACAACTATTTGAACAGTTGGTTACCCTTAATCCCGCTGAATCACCCTTGCTGACCTCCTCATTTTTGCACGTTGCTCAAGTTCTTCAGGACAGAGAACTAACAAATTAAGTCTGTAGTAAGATTGCTCCCAGTGTACCTCTTGCTTCATTTGTACCATACAATCTTACTTACTTCTGATGTGCTGAAAATGAAGGTAAGTTTGTGAACTACTCTGAAGAACTGTCACACGAGTGTGTGATGCTTTAATAAGCAATATGGCATCTGCAGATAGGAGGTTAGATTGACATTGCCCTGGGAAAAACAAGCAAGGGAACAGGATCTACACTATGGTCATCATAAGACTATGTTTTTGCATTTTACTTTTAAAAAGTTGAGTGGAGTGGAGCAAATGTTGGCGCTAACAGAAAACAGGCTTTGAGGAGGAGGTATAAAGAAAGTTGATTATTATTAGTTTATTTTACTGAGAAAAATAGTATAATTACTTTAGATGAAATACCTTAAATAGTAGTTGTATAAGGTTAAAGTACATCTACATTAATACATTTCATGCAAGTCCACGTTAGAATGCAGTTCAGCATATAGTCCAAAATACTTTTCCTTGCACTCAACTGTTTCTAGTGTAGATACCATTAAAATTATTCTGCAGATTAACCCAAAAATGAAAATACTAGTAATTTACACAACTCTCCCTGATGTCCCTAAAAAACAAGTCTGCAATCCATGCATTTGAAAACTTTAAAATTCAGATTTATAAATTCATCTTGCCTCTCCCCCTACTTATTAAGACAAACATACTTAATAAGGCACAGACTAGATTCTAGCACTTCATGGTTGGAAACTGGAACAGCCGTAAGATTAGACATGAAAATTTCTCAATGTAACCCCATCAGCGTAGCTATATGAGACATATTTTACACCAAGAATGCAAACTAGCTTTTTCTCATTGAATATAAAATCATGTGTCATCAAGTAGTCTACTACTATTAGTTTACTAATTTAATGTGGCAAAGCTTTTTGATACACGAGGATTTGGAAGTAAAAGGTACTGGCTTCGGTCTAGAAGAATCCTGTGGAATATGATGGAATGAAATCCTAAGGAAAAAAAGCAGCCAGACAGAAGGCCAACCTAAAGGTGGAAACCTGCTTGGTCTGGCACCCTCAGGACCTGAGTGGTCCTGAACCATGGAGTTTGCCAGACCAGGGGAGGTCCAGATTCCCCTACTGACTGTCAGTCCTGCCCCTGAGTGCCAGCCCTGGCCACTGCTCCTGGCCCTGCCTCCAACTGCGGTTGTGTTCCCCGCTGTGCCAGTAGGGCTGGAGACAGGAAGCGCGGTCTTTGCAAGGGCTGGGAGCTGAGCCCAGTGGCCCAGGCTGACACCCAGGAGCAGGTCCGACAGTCAGTAGGGGAGCCTTGGCCTCCCCGGTAAAGCAAACTCCATGGATTGGGACCTCTCAGGTCCCAAGCGTGCCAGCTGAGGCAGCTCCCACCTGTTCTGCAGGTCTCAACATCATCTGCATGCAAGGGATCACATTCATCTCAGCTGTAACTTGCACCATTAACATCAAGGATAAATTGGGTCTAAAGTTAAGGAAGGCTCACTAGAAATTGTTAGAAAGGATTTAGGTACTTCATCCATTTTAGCCCTTCACCTTGTACTAATCATTTAAAAAAACCCTCAACTTCCACGCCAATTAGTATTTTTGATTAGGACAGAGTAAGAAACATACAGTAATTAAGATAACATAAGTTTACATAAATTGGAGAGATTTCATTTTGGCATGTTTCCGATTTCCAGCATGCAGTATTAAGTAATATGAAATTTGCTTTATTTCAATTTATTTGTTTTAAATAGCTTAAATAGTTTTATTTCAACTAAAAATTGTAGCTTTCTCTCTTCCACTGTACCACATATTGAGTTTTGCATTCAGCTCCCTTTCTGAGATTGAATTCACTGAAAGCTGCACAACTATGATGTTAATCTTGGGAAAGACAAAAGGAGTTATTTGTAAAAATGTAGGTTAATACAAAAATTAAGAATGTTTATCTACTTCTTCCTATCAAGTAGAACACTCCTAACTATTAGAAAAATCAATTCTTAAACAAATATTTTAGATCCATCTTCAGAAAATAGAGGTAACTGTTAAAGTCTCTCTCTCTCAATAACCAATGGGACAGGCTCTCTTCACCTCTCCCATTGTATGGCTCCACCTCTCCCATAGCAATAGAATTTCAAACATAAATGAAATATGCCTCAAGATTGAAAGCAGCCATGTCCACATTCATGAAGTGCAATATGCCTAAAACAGTTAATATTTTGCATTTACCATTGGAGAGGCTGATTCTTACACACACTTCTTAAAAATGTGATTATACAATCAGATGTCTAAAAGTGACAATATATAATTCCTTTGTTCATCATCTTACCTCTAGATTAAATGTTCATATTTATGACATTTAGGAGAATTGCCTATTTTTTTGATACAAGTGAATAGTCAAATTATAGGAACTTGAGGTCATTTCAGTTACGAGAAATTTGCAATACTCTGATATTTCTTTGAAGAAACCTTGTTATTTTACAAAGACTGATGGGGTTTCTAAATGCAGAATAAAATAGCAGGAAATACCTTCTTTTGCTCACAGAACCAACAACAGCCTTTTCAGCCTACACCCTCTCCTCAGAGGTCTTTCAGGTTATACACCATGCTTTCAGCTGTTCCCTTGGGCTGGATGTATCCCTCTGGCCTCCCCTCCCACAACCTAACTCGTCTGTGCCTAAAACATTATTCAGCAAAACTCCTGGACAGAATCAAATGGCTTATACTTATAATTATTGCAACTGCAAGGTGCATTCACACCTATCAATCTCAATCATAGGTGACAACTCTGTGGGTGCTCCGGGGCTGAACAACCTAAGGGGAAGGGAGCGGGGGAAAATCAGCAGGTACTCAACACCCACTGGTAGCTACCCTCTCTAGCACCTTTCATCTGCTGCTGGCCCTGATGGTCAACTCATTCCCCTCCCTCCCAGTGCCTCCCACCTGCCATAAGCAGCAGTTCCATGGCATTCAGGACACTCTGGGATGCTGGAGGAAGAGTGGGGATTAAGATCTGCTGGAAATGCTCCTCTTAATATGCCATTATCCTTCTTGGCTACAAGGGCACACTGTTCACTCATATCCAGCTTCTCATCCACTGTAATCCCCAGGTCCTTTTCTGCAGAACTGCTGCTTAGCCATACGGTCCGCAGCCCGTAACAATGCTTGGGATTCTTCCGTCCCAAGTGCAGGACTCTGCATTTGTCCTTGTTGAACCTCAGATTTATTTTGGCTCAATCCTCCAATTTGTCTAGGTCACTCTGCACCCCGTCCCTACCCTGCAGCGTACCTCTCCCCCTAGCTTAGTGTCATCCGCAATGGGTACGTAGGTAACCATCAGCCTTGTGATACACAGGCAGTCCCCGGGTTACGTACAAGATAGGGACTGTAGGTTTGTTCTTAAGTTGAATCTGTATGTAAGTCGGAACTGGCGTCCAGATTCAGCCGCTGAGCGCGCGGGCAGCGGACGGCCCGGACGCGTCTGGGCTGTCCGCTGCCTGCGTGTTCCGTGGCTTTGCTCCCCGTCCCCCTGGTCTGCAGACCAGGGAGACGGGGAGCAAAGCAGAGCAAAGCCACAGAGCACGCGGAGCCAGGGGAGGTCCCTGGTCCTGAACCATGGCTGTCCGCTGCCCGCATGTTCCGCCGCTTTGCTCCCCGTCCCCCTGGTCTCCAGCAGACCAGGGAGACGGGGAGCAAAGCAGAGCAAAGCCACGGAGCACGCAGGCAGCAGACAGCCCAGACGCATCCGGGCTGCCCGCCGCCCGCGCGCTCCGCCGCTTTGCTTCCTCTCCCTGGTCTGCTGGAGACCAGGGAGACGGGCCCTGTTCGTAACTGCGGATCCGACATAAGTCGGATCCGCGTAACTCGGGGACTGCCTGTACTGAAAACTGTGCTAAAATTATCCCTTTAAATTTTATGGCATCTACCTGGTCCTGCTTGCAGGCCAAGTACTCAGTAGGAAAACATGATCTGGATTTTTTTCAGTCAGTTTATAGAGCCAGTCTAGAATAAGGCGTGGATGAGTTGTACTTCTCTGCTGTATGGAGCAGCCTCTTTTCTCTCTGTGTTTTGGTTTGCGTGTGCTACAATTCTGGATTTTAAGAAATAAGTAGCATCCTACCACATACAACACCCTGTAAGTTCTGTAGTGTATTTTGGTCTCCCCTTCTCCCCCCCTTTGAAATGAGAGTAAATCAAAGCACAAAAAGAACTTTCCTAGGGTCCACATGAGCATTTACTAATTTGCAGCAAACCAGCATGGAGTAGATTAACATCTCAGCTTGCCACCAACTGTTAATGTACACAAGCCCTCATTTGCATGCTGCAAACATAACAATTGCTTAGGTTCCTTGGGAAATTCCAGCCTAAAGTGTTTGTCAGTGCCATTCACAACACTATGGCCCATCAGTTATCTGACATTGTGAAAACATCTTCTTCAGCGGTGGCATTGCTATAACACAATCACTAATTATGAACTGAACTTGGGTGCGTCTCTGCCTTTGACGGAAAGTCACAAGAACAAGGGATTTGGGACAGACTGCTTTCCAGACAGGTTTATACTACTTTGCAGTAGCTTTTCTTTTAGTTGTGGATCCCTCTGTGCACCCAAACTTCAGTGCAGTCAAGTTTTGCCTATTCAGTGTGGAGACAATTAATTGGTGCTTACATCCATTCAAGTGCTTACATCTAAGGAGAAATTAAAAGCTATACAGGTACAAATTATGAACCCAGAGAACAGTTTTTGCCCTGTGTTTGGGAACTGCCATGCATGCTGCAGAGGACTCTGTGCAACCTGTGATACCACAAGCAGTAGCAGGCTAAGAAATTTTACAAGACCTGCTTTGGAATTCAAGTGGTCATTTAGCAAGTTGCTCTCACTCTTTCTTCCTTTCTCTCTCACCCCCACACCTAGCCCCTTTGCCAGTTCTGTAGGGAGCAGAGGAATCAATTTAAGTGATTTTTTTAAAAAAGGCATCTAATAAAGAATCCTTTGTACCATACAATTTTTTTTCTAGTCTTAATACACAGCCTACTTTTTAACACCTAAAAAAAGACTCAAATCTTTAAAAGCCTTTAAAATGGGTCACATTATTCATCAGTAAAGAAAATTCTATTCCAGTGTTAATTTAATCGAAGCTGCTAATTAACGTGTGACATTGATTTCACCCAAGAAGGAAAGCAGTGCAGAAAATGTGACCTCGCATTCTCACAGGAAATTTAATCTAATTATGAGGATGGATTTACTGGCTGCAAGCTTTGAGGAGGAGAGGAATGGAATGCGTTTGTTTTTAATATGAACAAATACAATGCAAACATAGGTTGAGACACAGGTTTTGTTCATGCCAGAAGATGGGAATTAATATAACACAACATGAAGGGCTGTTTTAAAATGGTGGTAATACAATTCCTCGGAAAATTTCAAGCCTCTCACTGCTTTACAATTTGAAAGCTTTTTTACTACCCATCACCCCCCATAATCCTGTAGGGTGAAAGGTCTCCTGCAAACTGCAAGTCCCACTTGTCACAAAAGGTGCATTGTGTATTCTTACAAGTGCCGACAATTACGAAAAACGAAAGTAGCAGAGGATGTATCAATATCAGTTTTCTTTGTGCATTAGGTGGCAGGTGGGTGCAACCAGTTTCACTCTTTCAATCTCTGGTCAGAATATGACAGAAAATGACTAATTGGAAAGACCCTTCAAAATAAGGCTTTTCTGCTGTTTAAGAAAAACAATCCATAAGGTTTCAGGACACAATGTTAAAAAGATGGCTATCAGAAAGTGATTTTTTTTCATTAGCATATTCCAAAATATTCAGTTTGATGGCTCCCCTTTCATGCAGAAAAGCCCTGGCTCTACAACTTATGGCTGTTTATGAAAGGAGCAGTACAAATACATTCGTTATTACACAGTGTTACCATGGTTTGGCATCCTAATCCTACACTTCAATATATGCTTTGTCCATATAAGCTTCCTTGCAGGCCAAATATTTTTTCCTGGAAGCATGAAGCATGTTGGTCAAGCAGTAACTGAGTTATAGGTGATGAAAGTATTATATGCAAGGTGGTTCTTAGAAAAGCAAGCTTTGGAGAAAGACTAAAAAGTTCTTCGCTCGAGGAGTCTGAACTCTCAGGCTCAAGCCTTCATAACTAGTAGTGCACAGACTAACAGTATTGGCCTAAGATATTCATAAAATAGCTGAAGCATTAGTCTGTTTTACAGAATGAGAAAAATGTACAAGAAGTTTCAATAAATAGTGCTACAGAACTCCAAAATGGGGTTTATTGAGTTTCAAAACTCAATACAACAATTATCTGGCAGAAACACTAGTTATTGCCTCCTGTAAAAGTCTTTCTGCAAAGAGATGCAACATCACTGCACTAATGGTTTACAAGAGACTGGGTAACATTTCAAAAAGGCTTTCCCATGGAATCCATTAACTCTTCACCTCAACATTAGTTAAATGTTTAGTCTTTGGGAGAGAAGAACAAGCAATGAGTCTCATTACTCAGACTAACAGCCTTCCTAAACTCTCTGGAGATCTGTTTCTCCACTTGTCATATTCTTCCAATCCTCACAGGTTTTCTAATTTTACTATTGGTAAGAAAATTAACAGTTTTTTAGCCCAAGTTCCTACTGGCATCATTTGCTTCCCGCCCCTGTTCTAGGATTAAAGCACGTGCCCTTTTCTCCCATGTGTGGGAAGCCTATGTAAAACCGGGGAAGTTTTTTTGCACCCATTCATCTCTGCAAGCACTTACTCATTTCTGGACACTGAGGTAAGCAACACCTCAGGAAGCATTCTTGTGGCTGATGCAACTGACTGGTGAGGCAATGTGGTAGGATTCCAGGTGTACATACTTGCAAAAAGGAGTCGAGCTGACGCTTCCTTCCGATTAGTGTGGGGCTCAGTTAGCAGCACTCTTACCTCTAACTTCACAAGTTCAGTTTCAAAACTAGGATTTAGACTTAAGTGGAAAGCACTCAATACAGTCTTGCATGACCTCCTTATACATAAACTGGGGGAATACAATTTAGATGGGGCTACTATAAGGTGGGTGCATAACTGGTTGGGAAACAGTTCTCAATCATGCTGGAAGGGCATAACAAGTGGGGTTCTACAGGGATCAGTTTTGGATCTGGTTCTGTTCAATATCTTCATCAACAATTTAGATAATGGCATAGAGTACACACTTATACCAAGCTGGGAGGGGTTGCAAGTGCTTTAAAGGGCAGGGTTAAAATTCAAAATTATCTGGAAAAAAACTGGAGAAATGGTCTGAGGTCAACAGGATGAAATTCAATAAGGACAAATGCAAAGTACTCCACTTAGGAAGGAACAGTCAGTTTCACACATACAAAATGGAAAGTGACTGCTTACAAAGGAGTACTGCAGAAAGGGATCTAGTGGGTCATTGTGGACCACCAGCTAAATAAGTCAACAGAGAGATACTGCTGCAGAAAAGCAAACATCTTTCTGGGATGTATTAACATGAGTATAGTAAGACATGATAGGAGAAAATTTTTCTGCTCTACTCTATGCCGATTAAGGCTTAAATGGAGTATTGTGTCCAGTTCTGGACACCACATTTCAAGAAAGATGTGGACAAATTGGAGAAGGTCCAGAGAAGAGCAACAAAAATGATTAAAGGTCTAGAAAATATGAGCTAGGAGGCAAGATTGAAAGAACTGAGTTTGCTTAGTCTGAAGAAGAAACGACGGAGAGGGGACATGATAGCAGCTTCCAAGTACCTAAAACGATGTTACAAAAAGGAATGAGACCAAGGAGAAGCAGCAATGGGCTTAAATTGCAGCAAGGGAGGTTTACGTTGGACACGAGGAAAAACTTCCTGTGAGGATGGTTAAGCACTGGAATAAATTGATTAGGGAGGTTGTGGAGTTTCCATCTTTGGAAATGTTTAAGAGCAGGTTAGACAAATACCTGTCAGAAATGGTCTAGATGGTGTCTGGTCCTGCCATGAGTGCAAGAGACTGAACTTGATGACTACTCTAGGTTCCTTCCAGTTCTAGTATTCTATGAAACCTAGTACAGTCCTAGAGCAAAGACTTCTCAGGGAAGATGGAGGTGTTACACTGTCAAGATTAACTCCTTGCTCTGACCACTGTCCAGAAGCAATCTGAGAACTATATATTGCAATTTATAACATGAGCGACGGATAATCCTATTTCATGGTTCCAAAACTTCCTGTCTCTAATCTTGTATTCTAATTCACAATTCTGCGTGGGCTACTGCAGTCGCAATAGCAGACACTTACAAATTCACTACATGTTGAAAAAAATCTCTTAACCGGGATTCCCTGGTCCGGCAATGTCTGTAGTCTGTCAGGACCGCGGATGTTCCAGTACCAGAGAGCCCCAGTGGAGAGTGAGCACTAACAGCCCTGCCAGCTGCAGGGCAGTGGGAACCTGTTGTACCAGCAGAGCTTCCCAGCAGAGCAATGGGAGTCCCATACATGATAGTGGGGCTGACCCAGTAGGGCAGCGGGAGCCAGGTGCACAGAGGCTGCAGAGCCACCCAGCATGACAGCAGGAGCTGGGCGCTGCAGTGAGAGCTTGGTGTGGCAGTGAAAGTCCGGCGCATGCGGAGGCAGCGGGGCTGCCGGTGTTGCAGCAAGAGCCTGATGAGTAGAGGTGGAGCTGCCTGGCAACGTAGTGGGGGCTGTCAGGGCAGCAGGGGCCAGTGAGAGGGCAGAGCCATCTGGGAGGGCTGAGGTGGGGCCAGAGCTGCAGGAAGCTGGTGGGGGGGGGGGGGGGCCCAGAAATGACCTCCCTTGATTTGGCAAAATCCCTCATCCAGGACTAGTCAGGTCCTGAGGGTGCCGGACCAGGGAGGTCAACCTGTAGTACTTTACATTTACCTATATATTTCCTGCAACACCAAGATCTAACTATACTTTGAGATGATTGGCATCTGAAAGGTGCAGTATAAAGCAATTCCCAGCCCTTATTTTGCTGGGTTTGGGAATATAACCACATCATCATCAAGACAAAGAGGCAGGAGGATGTTTAAAAACCAAGGATAATTTAGTTCTTAACGGTCATATGCCTATTCACTGTATATAACTAATATAACTGTGCTTGCAATGTTAACTCCTATACTAATTCTGATTTAAAACCTAGTTTAAGTAGTACTATCCTCTACTCATTTAATTTGGAATTGTGGAGTACATGTTTTCAAATTTGGTAGGGTCTTTGTTCCCTTGACATTTACCCATTCCACTGGTATTTAGTCGATTTAATGCGTAAAGCTCCCAAAATAAACCACACAGCCCTACAAACATAGAAAACGAAAGTGACAGCTGGAAATTAGTTCAAGAAAGACCACTAACATTGGCTGTATTCCACAATACTGGAAACATTAAAAAAGGAACACCAGTTCCCTTCTCCAATACTGAATTTTTGGCTGTACAGCTAAAAAGGCAACACACTGAATTCTGCAGAATGTTATTTAGCATATTTCCATGACTACTTGCTAATTTTAGCCATAACTAGAGTCATTTTGAGATCAAATGTCATTATCAGATATTGCTTCAAATTGCCATGCTTTATAAAATAAGTAGCTTTAACATACGCACATATGAAATGGAAACTCCCCAAAAATCCACACTCTCTCAAAAGTCTTTAGAAAGGTGCACCTCGAAAGAATTTGCACTTATAAATACAACTGTTTAGCTTGCCAAAGGCTTCTAAACAAAGTTTCTTTAGGAAAGAAAGAGAAACCAATGCCAACAATTCTCATGTAATTGACTCCTGGATACCACAAGATTTTATTTTAAGATCTGTTCTAAAAAAGATCTGGTCAGAAAAAAAGATTGTATGGAAGCCCCCGAGATGTCTAGCAATATTTGCTGTCATAAAAAGATAAAATTACCTCGTCCCCTCCACATGCACTGAATACTAGGTGTCGACTTCAAGGTTGCATACTGTAGGCCAGAAGAGGGCAATAATTTTTGCTGGGCGGGGGGGGGCGCATCCCAAGATTTTGGTAAGTGGTTGAGGGCTGCACTCTTCCATGATATTAATGGAGGTGGTGTGGGATCTGGGATGGAGGATGGGTGCAGAAGGGAGCTTCGGGTAAGGGACTGGGGTGCAGGAAGGCCTGTGAGGGAGTTTAGATTAAGGAGGCAGATGTGACGTGGGGCACGGGATTGAGGTGTAGGGGTTTGGGTTATGACCTAGGGTAAGAGAGGATTGTGATCTGGGGCAGGAGATTGGCGTGAAGGATCTGGAAGGGGGAATGGGTGCAGGAGAGGGGCAGAGGGTTGGGTTATGTGGGGTAGGAGGAGAGGACTTGAGGGGCAAAGGGTTGAGGGGAGGGAGGGTCTGCGGTGTCAGAGGCAGGCTCTGGCCTAGTGACTCCCAGCCAGCAGTCCAGGACATTTCTCAGGCAGCTGCCCTGCCTGCCCCACCGCTGCACAGGCTGCAGGGGTCATGTGCATCTGTGAGTAAGAGCAGGGGGGGAGGGGAGGGAGCAGAAGAGCAGTGCTTCATGTACTTCCTGTTCTTCAAACAGCCTCAGCTCCCATTGGCCAAAACTCAGCCAATGGGATTGTGCTGGGGCAGCCTTTCCCCAGTCCCCCCAGCTCACAGCTGAGAAACACAAACAGCCCAGCAGCTGATTTCTGAGCAGCATGTGGGGGCCGGGGCAAGCAGCAAGTCTGCCTGAAGCTCCCTGCTGCGTCCGTGGGCTGGATCCGGTGGCTTGACAGGCCAGATCCAGCCCATGTATCCTATGTTGCCCAGCCCTGCTGTAGGCTGAACAGGAAATGACTGGTCAGGAGCTGCTAGTAAGACACTACATACAAAAATTGAAGAGAAGCTAGGTTAGAATGGTCTGGAATGGTACAAGGCATAATAAAAATGTAGTGTCCCCAGAACACTGAGAAGAGCACATATATGTGGGAAGCACCAGTAATGTATGACTTTTCCATTATTTATGGAACAATATTTGGGTGAGTTGAGCAACCATTAAGGACTCACACTGCAATAACTTCGCAAATTCCGGTCTGATGATGTTTGCAAGAAGTAAATTCTCTTTTTTCCAGCTCTCCAGTCAATACAATGTTGGTTTTGTTAACTTAGTAAGAGGCTGTTTGTTTCCCTGAACAAAGTTGGGGTTTCTACAACCAAGTTTGCATCCTGCCAAACCTACCACACTTTGCTGGAAATGGTTATCAACTAGACCAATAGGTGGAGTTTATTTGCAAAATTGGCTACCATCTCCCTTGAAGCTGGGACAGCTGTATTCTAAGATCACATCTCTAGGTGTGGAAATCTGGTATTTCATCATCTCTGGTAATACAGGAACTTGATTTTACTTCATTGAGATACAGGCTGAACCTCTCTAGTCCGGCACCCTGGAGACCTGACTGGTTCCCAATCAGCGAATTTGCTGAACCATGGGAGGTCAATATTGTCTAGCAGCATCATCAACATTTCCACTGCTTGCTGGGCTCTTAGAAGACATTTAAGGGTAAATTAGAGCTAAATAGCAGAACAGACTACTGAGAACCAGGACTTGTGTCTATAAGCAAACTTTATTGGACCACAGGAAACTTGGCCATATCCATGATGATCAGATATCCAGTTAACTAAGATCATGCCGGACCATGGATACTACTGAGCGCCCGACTAGAGAGGGTCAACCTGTATTTACATATCCTTCCAAGGGTATTACGTATAATGGTCTGAGCAATACAAAATTTAACCATGTAATATTTATGCAGTATTTCTCAACTACTCCTGTGTAACATGTATCTGGTTCCTCTAATGTACTCGTAGCCAAACATATTTATTTACACTTCATCTCATAAATAAATGCTGACAAACTCCCCCACTCCCCTCAAAACAAGCAATTACTAAAAACAGATGAACCAATGAGATTTGCTAGGGACTCCTTTAGCTTACCTTATGGCACATATAGGATCCACCTTTCTTCACTCTGTCAGTCCCTGATGAGGGTCCTTTCTGTGGATGGAAGGAACACCAGTTACTTTTCTTCTGAAAAAGAACAGGAGGCAATTACAGGGTACAGGTACAACATGATAAGAGCAGGAAAATGGGGGGAGGAGGAAATGACCATCAGCATTCAAAACAAACTGCAGCTATTTCTGAAATCAAAGAAGCTTGATAGAATCACACTGCAAAAGACTGGAAGCCAGAACAGAGCAATTGTTCTGAGTTCATCACTGCAATAAGCACTTCAAATTATAATTATTGCTCCACCTGTCAAGAGGGCAGTATGTTATTTTGCTTCTTTAAAGCAGCTCATAATATATGGTAATGAGTGAAATGACAAGTGTGATAGAGAAATGATGTTGAAGGAAGATAAGAAAGCTGTTGAAGCAGGATTCTCACATGAGACAAGATCATACCTCTTCACCTGTCATTCACACTTTACTGCATCTTTCCTCATCCACATGTCACACGGAGGCATCTGAGGAGTTCAATGCTTCCTGCAAGGCCCAGTGGGGCCCTTGCATAACTGTATGGGCTTACAATTAAAAGGCATGTGCACACATTTTAGGATGATCAGTCCCATAATGTCTTCTCACGCAGACTTAAAATTCAGAATCTCTTCTGAATTTCAACCCCGCAAGGAAGAATTGTTGCCTACCCATTCAAACAGGAGGCTGTAAGTCAGGAAACCTGAGTTCTGCTAATGGCTTCACTACAGACTCAATATGTAAAATCTGGGCATCTTTGTGCTCATTTCCATTAGCTGTCCAACAGTTCCCATACTCTTCGACTTTTGTAAGTGTTAACTAAGTAGTGCATGGGAAACCTGGAAGAAAGGCATTACAAGCTATAAGGTACTGATGAATTTATTTTTCTACACTGATTTACACATAAGCTACTTCAAAGGGGAAAGTTTTCCTACAAGAGACCAAGTAGAACAGGGCTACTCAACATATGGCTCATGACCTGTTTGTTTGCAGCCCACAGTGCGGTTTGGGTTTATGTGGGGCTCAACATGCGGCCGGAGGATGGGAGCTAAAACAAAAAATTGTCAATATAATGGCCTTCTGTTGCTATGCATTTTAATAGTTAAATTCCTGGACTGTCATTGCTCATTAAACGTGCTGTCTTATGCCTGGAAATCGGGTAAATATTGCATTTTATTAATATCAGCAAAACTAACTTAAATGGGGCCTACATGTTGTGTAGTCTTGCCTTAATGTTTGTATTCATGCCTGTCAGTGTGAAAGAAACTATATGCATATAATATTTGCATATATATGCCACCACACTTAAGTTGCAGCCCTGGGTATGTGGTGTGAGTATCATTGTGGCCTCTGGGGCTTCCAAAGTTGAGTAGCCCTGAAGTAGAAGTTGCTATTTCTCCTTCACATGAAACTTTACCTCTAGGCAGGAAGAGCTTTACTATCGCAAATTGGAGTGGCAGCAAGACAGCAGGTCTTGCTTATAAAAACAATAAAAATTCACTCATAGTATGTCAAGGATTGTGTTGCTGGCATTCTGGGCCTAAAAATCAGTATCAAAATGAAACACTCACTTGGCCAGGGTAAATGAGCTCCAACATATGCAGGTCCAGGTACTTGGATTTCTGTACCTGCAGCTAAACAGTCATACATTCTGCTCAAGTATTTCAATCAAGTGTTGCAATACCCACAACAACTCCAAGTAAATGCAGAATTATCTACGTGTCAGCAAAGAGTTTTATTTTGAAGTTGGCATAGAACAGGGTTCTGAACTTCTAAAGAGAAAAACAGCAACACACTTGAAAATGGTATAGTAAAAAGACCCCAGGAGACTGATATTTGAATCTATGCTGCCTGGTTTTTTAATGGAGTAAGAGGGACAGTAAATTTACTAAAATTCTCCTAATCATTTTTATCTTTACAACTACAAAGAATAAAGGTTGCTTCAGAAGAAACAATATACAAGCATCTTTTCAAATCTTTTCTAACTATTCTACAAGTGATGTCATAGTATGAATAAAAACTGACCCGTTTCTTGGATTTGGCTTTAATGATTGTACCTTATTCGGTACTAGTTCAAACCTTCTCCCCAGACTTGGCTACTCTTAGAGTTGGTCTGTCAGGACACCTCGCACGTATCTTCAATCTTCCCTTACTTTTGAGCCATTCCCACTTCCCTTACTACCAGGCTGAGTTAGAAGCCATCGACCTGCCTCAATCCATCAGCAGCACTCAACCTCTCTAAGCAGGAACACTACCTGCTAATAAGATGGGGTGTTTCAGGAAAAGAGACTTGTCTAAGATGCAGATGTGGATCCAGTGAGTCAAGACAGACCACATGGTGTCCATTACTTAATACATGGGTGAAGTGCATCTCACTGTGACAAAATGGGAACACAGTTGTCTTTCCTTCAGTCTTCCCACACTATGGTTTTTGGAAATGGGGGAAGACGACTACATTCTAGGGATGTTAAGTAATGGTTAATTAGATAACCAAGTAGTTGATGATTAGCTGATGGAGGGAGGACGCTCACTACGGCCGCAAAGTTTCTGCATTTTAAATGTAGTAAGAGCTGCTGGGTTAGCTCGGACTGAACAGTGCCACATCCAGGACCACTGCGGCTCTGCCACCCATTCCCCCCTGCATACTGCTGTGGATAACCAGCTTTTAAGCTGGCTCCCCCAAGCACCAGCTCCTGCTGCCGCTCCCCTGTGGATAAATCTCGGTAACATTCCCATATAACCATGTATCATATAACTTTGAATTAAGATCTTGTCCATATAACCATATATCATTCTCATATAACTTTGTATTAAGAGAAACTTTGTAATTCCTTTTATATCCTTTTAGATATATCTTTATGTTAAGTCTTCTTATAGAATCCCTTGTATTAAGTCCATAGAAACTTTGTATCAAGCTCTTTATGTTATAGGTCTTAGGAATAGTTAAGGTAAAGAAAAATCTCTTTTGAGATCTCCCCCCTTTCCTTAATTGTCCTGTTGAAATGAATGAGGTGTGAATGGAGACTGAAAGGTAAGCACCTCCAGAAGCAGCTGCAAGGGTGGAGAGGGGCTGGGAGCCAGCAGGGAATTGGGAGTCACCGTGGACAGGGGCTGCTGCTGGAGCAGCCTCTCCGCAATTCTACCTCTAACAGAGGCAGCGGCAGCAGCAATTGGAGGGGGGGAAGGTGGAGAAGAGAGATGAAAAGCAACACTGCACAGACAGTGGTGGTGAGGAACCAGCTTTTAAGACAGCTCTCCCCAGCTTTGGCTCCTGCTTACCCTACTTGCTGCCTCTGACTGAGGCAGCAAAAAGAGGAGGGGGAATACAAGTAGACGACTCAACTAGTCTTTTATATCCCTACTATGAAGAGCTGAGATGAACTCTGGTAAGCTTATTAGCATGCATGTAGGTTCTTTCATTGTTTTTAATAGGTTTTTTCTGCAGTGTTTTTACCTTAAAAATAAAATAGGCTTGTATAGGAAACTGTGGGGTAACATATCTATAGTGATCACTCAGTTATCAGTCTTAGACGAGAAAGCCAATCATGTCTGGTTAGGCAGACTGTCTTTGCTGGGAAATATATTGTGAAAATAGGAAGCTGTACAGCCCGGAAACACTCAGGTCAAGTGGAAATACATGTGAATCTCCACACAAAAGAGGTAATAGCCGAGGAACTAGATGTCAGAGTAGGGTACCCTTGCTGAACCACTGAGGGAAGATACAGTTGCAGCTGCCCTGAACCATGACAGACTCCATAAAACCTTTGACGCAAATATGTTACTTCTCACAGTAATGATAAGCCATCACAAGCACAATTGATGCATAAACAGCAAGTTCATCTCATTTCAAGAGAAACCAGCATAGAGCACTGTCAGAGACTGGAACATTTACCTAGAAAAACATGATCTGCATGAAAACAAAAAACTAGCAGCAGGATTCCCTATTAAAAGCACAAATCTCATAGCAGCAGCCCTCCACCTACCAGCTCAGAATCAACCCAGTTAAAACTAGAAAGAGCATGCTAATCTGGGATTAAAAGAAATGTTTGTCATCTACATGTTTGTTGTATGCCTCAGTAATTACAGAGACAACTCCTGTTACAGATGTGCAGTTACAATTACCACTTTCTTTGGTTTAAATCAGTCTTGTTACAAAAATCCAGTGTCAGACAAAACTGAACCTCAGAGGGCCATTTGTGACAAAGCAAGATGTCCTTTCTGAAAATCTCAGCCTCTGAAATAGGACTGGAGCACAGAAATGCTTCATCAGACCACTTGCACTAACAATGCCTCCCAACGTGATTCTCTCCTTAGAGATCAATTACATTGCAGATCATCATCCTCTTAATGTATCCTTTCAAATCACTGAAGATAACGAAGTTATTTTATAGCAACTGAGAAAGCTCTCTGGGACAGAGAAAATAGCTAGAGTTACACCCACTGTTTCTTGGGCAATTACACTTGTTCCAACTTTGCTTCTCTTCCTCAAACTTGGTTGTTGATATTTCCCCTATATCTTGCATTGCAGCTCAATGCATCAGAAGGAGCACCACACCGAAATTGGAGAGCATAGGAGCCTGATTTTCCGTCAGCCACATGCAAATGTGCATGCAACTGTATGTGCAATTTGCCTGCAAGTGGCCGACTTGTCTGACAAGTCTGATAGGCTCTCTGGTTAGCTTTCAGTGCAGCTCCCAGGAACTGTGCAAATGCATTTACTGAAACCTGCCTGCGCCTGCCAGCTGTGTTTTAAAAACTCAGATCTCCAATGTTCCTGAACAAAGTGAATTTCCTTTCCCTGCCCAGTGCTAAAATACTGTGTACAAAAGCTCTTAAAAAAGCTCATTTGTAACCTACTGAGTTAAAATTAGAATTATACTACTGAATAGAGAACGTGATTATTTCACCACACGGTGTGGCTCAGCTTCTTTTTAAAAGGCTCCACATTTCCCTGAAGTCCTTAACAGTGGGTGCAGGTTGCTCTGGAAGACATACAAGATAAACTGAAAAAAACCCGGATTCTTATTCTAGAATAAGGACATTCCCACAGGACATAACTATATTGGAATAATTCTGCCATCAAGTAAGTATCCCCATGTAGACCAGTGGTTTTTATTCAACACTAATATGCTCAGTTTGAAACAAACCCTTGCAAAAGTGGTCTGGTGAACTGAGCCTCAAGCTGGAAGCCAGGAACCAAGAGACCTGATCTCTCAACTCTCCCACTTATGGCCATAGCAAGTCACTTGATCTCTCTGTAGCTCAGACTCTACAAGTGCAAGACACTACAGCCCTTGTCACAAGGCTTTGGGAAGGCTTACCATAAATACTAGGCTATGTAGGCTACAGTAAATAGGACAGCTTGCATTTAGAAATGAACAGAAACAAGTTTGCAGTTCACATCATTTAAGCTACCCTGCATCATCCACCCTCTCTCCTACTCAGCAGCACCCACCCCACAATTCCAAGCCTTCATCCCAGGGTTTACCCTAAGAAAACACTATGAAACAACACAAGATCATAATTTGCACAGGTGCCTTTCTAGAATACCCACTCCTATCTTAGATATCCATCTTATTAGTATATCCCATGTGAAAGGCAAATGCTTATTAGGCTACTGAGACACTCTGCCGGAGACACTGATGTGTCCCTCTCAAACACATCACAGTATCTTCCCTAAGGCATCCTGAAATCAAAGCAATTTTCTTTTTCCTTTACAGGCTGCATTTGACTTTGCAGCCAAGTATTTCTAAAGATTTCCTGATGCAACATGTAGCTGAACAGCTTGGACAGGATCTCTTGTAAAATGTAGTATGATAAGGGAAACCTTTCTGCACTAAGTTAGGTAGATACACCTAAAAGGGATTAATTGGGTTTGTAAATCTTAGCATATTACACAAGTTATGCACTGGAAACTATTTACACCAGAAAACAATCAAGAAAGTTGTCAAGCAGTAAGGCTCACATTTAACAGTGACTTGTGGATCCAGAAACCATGTACTTAATACAGAAGTCCCCTTAATTGGTTTATCAAGAGTGCAGAATAGCACCTTTTGCAAATCTAAGCTTCATTTCTTAGTGTTAACTAACACAAAGCTTACTTATGACAAGTATCATCACTGGCTACAGCATACATGAGTTCTGTTCTCATTCTCCCTGGCAGAAGCCCTTTAAATCATCCAATTATCCTCTTCCTTCTGCAGCCACCCTTTTTCCTTATCCCTCTTGCTTGTTTTGTAGACAGATGCGGAAGTACTTACACACTCCTTCATTAGTGAAGTGTTACTGTTTCACAGTTAGCAGCATCTCTGTCTCTTGTGTGCACCCCCTTAGTTCTTATGCCTTGGGCCTTTATCCGTGGGTCTAATTTCACTATTTTCTCACTCTTAGACTGGGCCCTTAGCCATTGTACCCTGGGTATTAATCATTCCTGTCTTGTAACTGCAACTGGGTGCTGGCACCTATAGTTCTCCCTGTGGGAGACTGGCCAGCAGTCAATTCATCATCATCATCATCAACAACCACGGGCTCAACACCTGTTGGTGTCCGATGCCTCCCTCCCTATTTCCTTCCATCTTTCCCTGTCCAGTGCGGGGCGGCTTAGTTTCTGTAGACTAGCAATGCACCAATCTACTATATCATCTACCTGTTCTCTGTGGAGTCTGCCTATTCTATTCGGACCATCCATTATGCCGAATACCAGGGTCTTAGCTTTTCACTTGTTGTTCATTCTGTAGATATGTCCGAATACCTGTAACTTTCGTTGTATAACTTTCTGCCGTAGGTTCTCTTTTGGCTGCATTTTCCTATATTAGTCCCTTGTTAGTACCCTTCTGCATCCATCCTATTCTCAGGATCTTTCTATAAAACTCCTCTCTAATGCCAATATTCTTCTCTTTGAATCTTTCATTATCACCCATGTCTCATATCCATACAACATGGTGCTAAATACACACATTTTCAAGATGCTCAGCTTTGCTCCTAGGGTAATTGCTTTACTTTTCCAGATCTTATCCATTGCCTTCTAACTCACTCTTGCTTTAGCTATTCTAGTCTCTATTTCCTTCTTACAGTCTGTATCGGTGGTCTCCAACCTTTTTACACCCAAGATCGCTTTTTAAATGACAGAAAAAGCCAAGATCTACCCTTCCCCACCCCTTCCTTGAAGCCCTGCCCTCTCTATTCTCCTCTCCATCACTTGCTATCCCCAACACTTATACTGTTGCTTTTTTCCCCCAATTCTTCTACAGGAAGAAGTTTTTCCAACATTTGGCCTGTCTAGACTGGACCAAATGTCAGAAAACCCCCTTCTTTTGGAAGCCCCCTTATTCCTTGTGGAAAGAGGAATATAGGGGTGACCAAAAATCATGTTTGCTCTTCCACTAAAAGAAGTGGAAGAACAAATGCATTCCTGGATTCAGAAGAGTTTTTCTGGGATATCTCCAAAATCTTGAAAAACTCCTGCAGCCTAGCTGTACCCTTGCTGGGTTGAGACAGGATGTGTAGGCTCCGGGGTGGGAACGAGGGATTTGGGGGTGGGAAGGGGTGAGAGGTGCAAGCTCTGGGAGGAAATCTGGATGCAGGAGAAGGCGGATATGGTAACACTGGCTGGGGGAGGGGGCTCCAGGCTGGGCAGTGCTGGGGCCAGATGTAGGGTTAGGGTACTAAGCAAGACACAGACTTCTGGATGTGAGGGTTCAGGAATTTGGGTTGGGGCATGTGAGGGGCTCAGGGCAGGGGGTTCCAGTGTAGGATAGGCTCAGATGTACGGTCTGGGGGAAAGGGGAGTGCAGGAGTGTTATGATGCTGTGGTGAGATTGGGGCTTGTTGGCCTGGCTTCATTTTCAAATAAAATACTATGTCAAACAAAAAGTTTCTGCACTGTCTTTATTTCTGAGAAGGGCAGGGAACCTGTTTTGAGTCAGGGGTCACTGACTCACAGAAAAGTCAGTTGGGGCCACACAAGTGAGATGCAAAAAACCCCCGCCTCCAACCCCACCCCCCAAGCTTCACTACTGTGGCCCCAACTGTGTTGGTGGGAGTAAGGGACATAGTACTGGGGAAGGGTGCTAGTGGGTGCTTCGGCAGGGAACGGGGTGCCAGTGGGGACCGAGTTCTGCGGCTGGGGACGGGAGAAGGAACAGGTTTCTGAGGCTGGGGAGCGGGGAAAGGGTGCCGGGAGGGCAGGTTTCTGCAGCTGGGGACAGGGTGCCGGGGGCAGAAGGGACAGGGTGCCGGGGGAGAGGTTTCTGAGGCTGGGGAGATGGAACAGGGGAGTGGGAGGGAGCAGAGAGTCCCCTGCACCTGCCTCCTCCCAGGATTCTCCCCTCCCCAGAAGGAAGCCGGTGCGTGCCTCCCGTGGCGCAGCCAAACCCCTACGCATGCATGCGTGTCCTGGGGCCAGACCCCCCTCCTGCAGTGCAGCCAAACCCCCGCAGGTGCCTGCCCTGGGGCCAAACACCCCTCCCGTGGTGCAGCCAAACCCCCACATGTATGCGCCTTCCCCAAGGCCAAACCCCCCTCCCATGGCACGGCCAAACCCCCATGCACGCCTGCCCCAGGGCCAAACCCTAGGATGACCTCTGCTCCTACAGCACAGGGAAACCCCTGCGCTCGACTCGCCCCTCCTGCGGCACAGGGAAGCCACCGCACTCCTCCTCCGGGGCCAACGCCCCATCTCGCAACGTGCCCAGCCCACCACAGAGCGGTGGGAGAGCAACGAGCGCACTTCCGGAACCCCTGGAAGTGGCACGAAGCTGCAGGCAGGACTTCCGTCCACCCCCCTGGGAAGCTGGCACTACGCTGGAGGGTGGTAGAGGGGCTTCTTGGGGGTGGGGGGGAAATGGGGGGCCCAAATGCATCATGATCCACTGGTCGATTGCGATTGACCGGTTGGTGACCACAGGTGTAGATCATATGTCATGGTGCTCCCCAAATACGTTTATTTCTCTAACTTCTCTAGTTCCATCCCATCTACACTGATCTTCCTTCCTATTTCCTTATCTCCAATTTCTATTGTCTTCGTTTTATCAGTATTCATAATCAGTCCATACCGCTTTCCTTCCTCATTTAGCACCTACACCGTTCTCACTAGCTTCTCTTAGTCTTCCTTGATGGTAACTATATCACCCGCAAACCTTAAGTTGTTGTTACGATAGTTTAACAAAATAATTCATTTGGGTAACATACTACTTGCAGAAGGTATATTAGGGGCTGGTTTCAGATCGCAAATTGAGCATAAGAACATAAGAACAGCCATACTGGGTCAGACCAAAGGTCCTTCTCGCCCAGTATCCTGTCTACCAACAGTGGCCAGCACCAGGTGCCCCAGAGAGGGTGAACCGAAGACAATGATCAAGCAATTTGTCTCCTGCCATCTCTCTCCAGCCTCTGACAAATAGAGGCCAAGGACACCATTTTATCCCCTGGCTAATAGCCTTTTATGGACCTAACCTCCATGAAATTATCTAGCTTCTCTTTAAACTATTATAGTCCTAGCCTTCACAGCCTCCTCTGGCAAGGAGTTCCACAGGTTGACTACACGCTGTGTGAAGAAGAACTTTCTTTTATTCGTTTTAAACCTGCTACCCATTAATTTCATTTGGTGACCTCTAGTTCTTCTATTTAGAGAATAAATAACTTTTCTTTATCGGCCCTCTCCACACCACTCATGATTTTATAGACCTCTATCATATCCCCCCTCAGTCTCCTTTTTTCTAAACTGAAAAGTCCCAGTCGCTTTAACCTCTCTTCATATGGGACCCGTTCCAAACCCCTAATCATTTTAGTTGCCCTTTTCTGAACCCTTTCCAAGGCCAAATATCTTTTTTGAGGTGAGGAGACCATATCTGTACACAGTATTCAAGATGTGGGCGTACCATAGTTTTATACAGGGGCAGTAAGATATTCTGTGTCTTATTTTCTATCCCTTTCCTAATAATTCCTAGCATCCTATTTGCCTTTTTGACCACCGCTGCACACTGCGTGGAAGTTTTCAGAGACCTGTCCACGATAACTCCAAGATCCCTTTCCTGATTTGTTGTAGCCAAATTAGCCCCCATCATACTGTACGTATAGTTAGGGTTATTTTTCCCCGATGTGCATTACTTTACACTTATCCACATTAAATTTCATTTGCCATTTTGCTGCCCAATCACTGAGTTTGGTGAGATCATCTTGGAGTCCCTCACAGTCTGCTTCTGTCTTGACTATCCTAAACAGTTTGGTATCATCTACAAACTTTACTATCTCACTGCTTACCCCGTTCTCCAGATCATTTATGAATAAGTTGAAAAGGATTGGTCCCAGGACTGACCCTTGGGGGACACCACTAATTACCCCTCTCCAATCTGAAAATTTACTATTTATTCCTACCCTTTGTTTCCTGTCTTTTAACCAGTTCTCAATCCAAGAAAGGACCTTTCCTCTTATCCCATGGCCATGTAATTTACACAAGAGGCTTTGGTGAGGGACCTTGTCAAAGGCTTTCTGAAAATCCAAGTATACTATATCTACTGGATCCCCCTTATCCGCATGCTTGTTATCCCCTTCAAAGAACTCTAATAGATTAGTAAGACAGGATTTCCCTTTACAGAAACCATGTTGACTTTTGTCCAACAAATTATGTTCTTCTACATGCTTCACAATTTTATTCTTTACTATTGTTTCGACTAATTTGCCCGGTACTGAAGTTAGACTTACCGGTCTGTAATTGCCAGGATCGCCTCTAGAGCCCTTTTTAAATATTGTTGTCACGTTGGCTACCTTCCAGTCATTAGGTACGGAAGCCCATTTAAAGGATAGGTTACAAACCACAGATAATAGCTCAGCAATTTCCTATTTGAGTTTTTAGAACCCTTGGATGAATGCCATCCGGTCCCGGAGATTTGTTAACATTAAGTTTTTCTATTTGTTCCAAAACCTCCTCTAATGACATTTCAATCCGGGACAGTTCCTCAGATTCACCACCCACAACGGACGGTGCAGATTCAGGAATCTCCTCAACATCCTCAGCCGTGAAGACTGAAGCAAAGAAATCATTTAGTTTCTCTGCAATGGCTTTATCGTCCTTGATTGCTCCTTTTATAGCTTGATCATCTAGGGGACCCACAGGTTTTTTAGCAGGCTTCCTGCTTCTAATGTACTTAAAAACATTTTGTTGTTTCTTTTTGAGTTTTTGGCTAGCTGTTCCTTAAAATCTTTTTTTGCTTTTCTTATTACATTTTTACACTTGATTTGACAATGTTTATGTTCCTTTCTATTTATCTCACTAGGATTGGACTTCCACTTCTTAAAAGATGCCTTTTTGTCCCCTCACTGCTTCTTTTACATGGTGGTTAAGCCACGGTGACACTGTTTTAGGTCTCTTGCTATGTTTTTTAATTTGGGGTATACATTTAAGTTGGGCCTCTATTATGGTGTGTTTAAAAAGTTTCCATGCAGCTTTCAGGGATTTGGATCTAGTCACTGTGCCTTTTAATTTCTGTTTAACTGACCTCCTAATTATTGTGTAATTCCCCTTTTTGAAATTAAATGCCAGGGTGCTGGACTGCTGAGGTGTTCTTCCCACCACAGGAATGTTGAATGTTATTATATTATGGTCACTATTCCCAAGCGGTCCTGTAACGGTTATTTCCTGGACCTGATCCTGCACTCCACTCAGGACTAAATCGAGAATTGCCTCTCCCCTTGTGGGTTCCTGTACCAGCTGCTCCAAGACGCAGTCATTTAAGCCATTGAGAAATTTTATCTCCGCTTCTCTTCCTGAGGTGACATGTATCCAGTCAATATGGGGGTAATTAAAATCCCCCATTATTATAGAGTTCTCAATTTTGGTAGCCTCTCTAATCTCCCTCAGCATTTCAATGTCAGTATCACTGTCCTGGTCAGGTGGTCGGTAATATATCCCTACTGCTAATTTCTTATTATTGGAGCATGGAATTACTATCCATAGCGATTCTATGGAACATGTTGATTCATTTAATATTTTATTTCATTTGATTCTACATTATAAATTGCTCTTGCTTGTTCAGTTTGTTTATGTGATGAAAAAAAGACTCCAGATAACTGAAATGTTTTTTCAAACCTTGAGTGTAACCTTCCACACAACACTAGGCATCCCCACTGCCACGCCATGCTGTGCTAGATTACTATTAGAAAAAAAACCTGCCCCCCCCAGTAAAAAGTTTGGCCAGGCTGCTCTTGCTATAGTGGGCTGCAGTACTCCTTGGGAGAAACCAGCTGCACCCTTCCTGCATACCGCTGCCTTTAGAAAAAGGGAAGGTGTGAAAAGGGGAAAATAGCCTCACTCTCCCACCCATCACCTTGGCGTGAGAACTGCAGGGCTTACTTGGTTGCATGAAACCTGCACAGTTTCAGCCCAGCCCCTGGGACACAGACCCCCACTTGATGACCGTTGGGCCATATATGGTAATATGCAAGCACGGGAAAGCGATGTGAAAATTTGGGGATAAATACCGATCACACAGTTCGCTCAAGGAGGTCTTTGCAACACATGTACCACCGTGCGTGTCCCTTCCCGTATACTTCAATGCGCTGCCGCCCTGATCAACCACCCAGCCACCTCCCCCGACTCTCGGGCATAACCAAGGCCTTCGCAACCGAACCGATATCTTTGAAATGTTCCGTGTGCTGTGTAAGTTGGTATGTATGATTTGATTTTTTTCTTGTATAGCTGAGTGTTGTAGTTGTTTTGGGTAGTACATAGAGTTTGTAGTTATCACTGTTATTTAATTAGTGTAGCTGGATATTTTTAGAATAGAGACTATTCCCCCTTGCCATTCCCATCCTTATCTCTGACATGTTTAACTAGAAATCATAGAATAAATATAATAAATACTGTAAATTCATTATTAACACGGTCTATTAAAAATCTTAGACTACATACTATAAATTCATCACTGTTATAAATAAATATTTTTTATTTGCTAAGACGGTCCACCTGGTTCAGTCCTTCCCTCCTTGGGTATGCATCATCGGACCTGTTATTCTTGCAACAATTACATCTAATATAGAATTGTAGGTCATCCAGTAACTCTGCATTCTATACACAAGACACAGAAATTGCTACAATTAAAGCACTCTCTATGAAAGAATCATGGTTTACTGATCAAACATACGCTCTACTGCTCTTTACAAGCTGCTTATTTACACTTCACAAAACAAATCTGACACTGCTTAGTCCTGCATTCACACACGCTAGCAGTGACTGTGAGCTGTGCAGGAGCAAAGACCAACCTTCTTATGAATTTAGTTGGACTTGCACTAGTTTCTCACCCATGATCTTGGCACATTGTAGCTACAGTAGTAGGAAACACAGGATAACACAGGAAACAGGTAAAATCCCTTTGGAAAATTAAGGGACGAATTTCCTCTGATGTTACTGCTGTTTCTCCCTCTCACCCCCACCATGTCGCCAATGCTGCAGTTAGGAGTGGGAAGTCAAAGTATCATTTTTCCCCCCCCCATTAGATGGTATATGCACTTCCCTCAGCAGTTTCATCACAGAAACAAATTTCACTTGCAATTGCATGACTAAGCCATGCTGCTGAATGGATTATTTCCCCTATCATTATAGGAGTCCTGAAACTCAAGCTAAATTTCTGAACAGAACATCTAGTTAACTAATTGATAGCCTAAAACCTGCTCCATCAGACAGATCTCTTATGCAAGACAGCTCCCAGCATGCATTATTACATATCCTTGGTCAAGTTCAACAGTCAAAGGAATGGCACAATGCCAGCAAAATTTGCTCCATCTCAATTTGTCTGCCAAAAAGAGCTTTTTAATGAATATAAAAAATTTACAATAAGCAGTAGCATCACAGGATAATTGAGAGCCTGCATTACACTAAGCAAAACGCATAATATGCCACTTGAAGTATATGCAATACAGATGTACGAAAGCTTGACAAAAGCTTGACAATGATTTAGTGTCCCTCTCAATTCATTGCTGATAGAGCTACATCACTGTCATGATCATGAGGGTTAGCCAGCAGCCAGGGGACTAAGGCGTTAACTACACATAAGCCAGGTGGAGTGGCCAATAGGAATGTAGATAGGAATTTCAAACTGAGACAAAGAATTTTTGATTTTTTTCCCCTCCTTTGTCCTGGGCAGTTTCCTTCAGCTACTGAAGGAGACAGAGATGTCTCTCTCTCTCTCTCCAAGAAACGATTCTTCACTTTCTGTAAGTAGGGTAAAGTTTAGATAAATCCATTAGGTTTTATTGTTTGGGAAATGGGATCTGATGTCTGTGTACTTTTAAAAAATGTTTTGGCTTCCCGTTGTAACTAAGTTCTAGGCCCATGGTGGAGTTTCTCCATGTGTACATTATTTTGTTACCTTTCCATCTAGTCATTATGCTCGCAACACGAATATTGTGATAATAAAAGTTCTCTCTTTCCTTTTTATTAACTTGGTATTGGTTAATGGTTGTGTCCTGGTTTGTACTTTAGGGGTGAGATTTCCCAAGTGATCTCTCCCCTGATTTTCTTATCAATACTTGGGTAGTGGCAGCAGAGTTTTTTATCCCCAAAATCTAGGTTAAGATATTGGGGGTAAGTTTTATACCCAAGCCTGGTAGATAAGGTTTTGGGATACTTAGCTGGCCCCCACGTCTGCATTTATCGTGCCAGAGTGGGGAGGGAGCCATTACAATCACGTATCAAAGGAGATCTCCTAAATCAGCTATTTTATGTTGTCCTGTTACTATTCCTGCCTGTTTCGGATCCCTCATGTACACATGAAAGGTTTAGTGGTGGGTTGTTGCAAGAGAAGGGAGGCTACTGCCTTGAACACTTGCTATCCGGACTGATAACTAAAAAGAAACTGTATCTGAAGAGAAAGCTCTGTCCCAAGTCCTGTTCAGCATGTTCTATCTAGGAAAGTAGTCACATTTATAACATGCTTCATCTTCTAGACTTACAATTACTGAATTTGTAACAGAATGACAAAATTCATTTGTCTGTTGCTTTTAAACTGCTACCAAAGCCTTTCAGATGTGATACACTGTACTGATGCTGTGAAGTGGAGAGTTAAATTCATACCTTTTTATTTGTTGAAGCCAATATGTAAAGGGATATTTACAAACAATAAATCTGTTGGGAATTGGGAGTTCAAAATAAAAGTGGCTTGCTCCTCATGTCTCACAAAAAGAGCATGTGGCCCATCTGGGTTATACCTGCCCCTGTGGAGACATTTTGTTTATAGGGTTGCCAGGTGTCCGGTATTTACCCAGTCTGGTATTTTCACCTCCTGTCCGATAAAAAAAAATCCAGAGAATACTGGACACCTGAGATGTCCGGTACTTTTTGATTTTTTCCCCGGCCAGGAGGTGAAAATGCCAGGCACTTGACAACCCTACAAACACTCAGCGCCAGCTCCCCTCCCCCGGCTCCCAACACCCCCAGCCCCCTGACCCCAGCCTTACTGGGTTCCGCAAGACTGCTGGCACTGCTTCCCCTGAGTCTTAGTGCTCAACCGCTCCCCTGTTCCTATCCCTGCACTCACTCTTGAAGGGGACATGCTGTTTTAATGCTGTTTTATTTTAATTTTTTTTTTTTTTTTTGCACTAAGTCTTGGAGTCCTTTTTTTTTTGCTCAACAACTTGTTCTTTCCCCTCCCCCCCCCTTTTTCCCCTTCAACAGAATTTTTTCCCCCGCTTTTTTTTTTTCGGGGGGGGAGGGGGAGGTTCAGTATTTTTCTTTGAACCATCTGACAACCCTATTTGTTTACTGTTGCCCACAGCCAGGGCACGTGCTTGCTGATTGCACACAACATCGGCTGTAAAGAGCCACATGCTTGCTTTGCATCCAGGGAAAGTAATGCTACCGTTCAATCAGCACAACCTGCAAAATGTACATATGCAAGTCTTAACAAAAGCATCCTAATTCCACGAGGCCACCTTGGTTATGACAATCTTGCAGCCCACTGAGATGAAGTGTGATGGCGGAGGCTACTCAGGAAGCTTACTTTAGCCTAGGAAACCCATTGCTGATTTAGTAAAAGACAGTTTTCTTCACTCCTATGTAAGTAACTACGTTTATGAGCAGAAGGGACCCTGGCACAAGAAAACTTCAATTTTATTAGCTTTGGTTGTTTAATTGCCATATATATAAGAACGAGTGAGAGTCCAAATTCTTAATTCTCCTTGTTAGTCCAATTCTGAACTGTTTTGAAAAAAATCACAACCCCAATATAGGTAGTATAAAATTGTTCAACGTAGTCAAAATGATACCAGAAGAATCCACCCAAATTCAACTTGATATTATTGATCACGGAAGGGATTTTTATAGGTGTTCTGTCCTGGGGCTAGTATTAATCTGCTTGACGTTTTACAGTACTGCATAAACCATGCATATCTGGGAGGGCGGGGGGGGGGGGGGGGTCAGACTTGCTAAACCACTGGGCAAGGGAGGGCAAACAGCTCCATCATCCTGGAAGAGGAGGATTCTCAGGCAGAAGGGGCAGGGACAGCCAGCCCTCAGCACCACGAGTGCAGCACTCTTCTCACCCCTTCTCTGTATGTTCATCCACCAACTGTGATTCTCTCTCCCCCAAAAACCTTTATGCCTCAGACACTTTTGACTGCTAGAGCCTTTCGCGTTATCTGAGTGTCTCAACAATGACATCCAATGATTAACTGGTTATATTAACTCCAGGGCTGTGTTACTTGGCACTGGAATCAAGACTCTGTAGTCACGAAATACCACTGGCATGAAGAAGAGAAAGGGCCCAACTCTTTCATTTTTAATGAGTGCCCACCTATCTTTGGGGCCTCTGAAAATCTCCCCCAATAGTGTACAACTCATCAGGTTGACAATGAGCCAGAGTGACAAGACAGTTTCTAAGAGCTACCTAAGAGTCATGGCACTTTGATGTGTATTTCAAGACTGACAAGTGTACGGAGTTTCTTAGGAGCCTTTGTTTGACTGCCGTTTTCAGTAGGCATCTCCAAGTGACCCGGCAAACATTTTTTTCTTAAGCATCTAGATTCCAAAGTAAGAACCCTGTGGGATGATTTCAAGGGAGGCAACACACTATCTTGTTAGTTTATAGTAAACATCTAAATAGAAGAGAGAGCCTTTGGGAATACCTGTGTCATTGTCAGGGCTTCTTTGAGTTGTGCGGAAATATTTCCTCCATTCTTTTTCCACCACTGTAAGCACCATTCTTCACTTTTAGATCCAACCTTTCCACCATCCCACATATGTCTTCCTTTACTGTGAACTACTTACACCACAAAAGTTCAGTTATGACTCTGAAGTTATCAGAAAAATTTTGGCATAAAATACATCTTGCATTGTTGAACAGTTTCTGCTGTTACTGTCTTTCAGGTTGACTTTGGCTTTTGATTAGCATATTGAGCCTCTCTCCTTTTTTAATGGGCCCCCAGCAGCATTTTGTCTGCAAACAAAACATTATTGGTTCCTTCCAGTTCAGTCAAAGTCACATGAGTAACTGTTATCAGACAGCTTCAAGGGCTATTAGCTGAAGTCACCGTATTTGACTGGTAACAGTACAAAAACCTAGGAAAAACAGAACTGCTGCTGGAGTATCTTCATCATTCATCGCACCTTACTTGTGTGAAAGAACACAACAATCACAGTCTTGGCTTTTTGCATGATTTGTGGATACAAATAACCTTGTGTCTAGGCTATTCCCCACTCTGGCACTCCGAGTGAAGCAAGTGGGGGCCCCACAAGAGACCTTAAATACCTTGCCCTCTATAGGCTTCTGCTTGCAAAAACTCCCCCAGATCACAGGTTCCCTGGCCTTGGGAGGTAGCTGTCACCACCAAGTTAAGGGGAAAAAAAAACCAAAAAAAAAAAACCACAGCCCCCCAACAACCCTTTCTTCTTAGGCTTAAGGAGGAAGCACTTGGACATCTTCCAGAAAAGTATTCCCAAGCTCCTTTACTACAAGAAAACTTGTAGGGGGGGGGGGGAGACCCAGGAAGCTGCCTGAGGGAAGTGCTACCTGGCCAGAGCCTGCCCCCCCCAACCTCGCTCCCCAAGCCAGAACCCCATTCTGTACCAAAACTCCCTCCCAGAGCCCCTTCCTATACTCCAAACTCATCATCCCAAACCTGAAGCCATCTCCTGCCCCCCAAACATCTCATTCTTATTCTCACAAGAGAGCTCACACTTGAATGGGATTCCTCACCCTTTCCTACACCCCAAATGCCTGACCCAGATCTAAATCAAGCAAGAAAAACTGAAGGTTTAAAAATTACTCAGTAGAAGTTAAACAAGCTTAACACAAGGAAGAAGATTAGGCCACCTTTTAGCCCATGATAACTCAAAATAGGAAAGCATAATTGTTATTTTATAAGGGTGTTTTGGCACATGCAACCAAATAAGCTGCTTCCTGGATACTAGGAAAGCAAGAATGAGCCCTACACTCTGGAATGAGTCTGACTTCTCTTGGTTGGCTCTGCAATTTACCAAGCAGCAGAAATGGAGTTGCTCCTGTTACCAACCATTACTGTGTGATGAGAAAAGGCTGTGACTATGTCAAGTGGCAATTAAAGGAGAAGATCATAACCTTTATATATTGCAGGTCTGAATATTGCCTGAAGGTGATTATGGTGATAATGCTTGCGTCTCGCTCAGGACTGACATAGCCACTGCCCAGAGAAGACTGATTTCAGCTCTCTCTTTTCAGAGATAGTAGTATATGTACAGACCAAGCACTGTAAGGGGGAGAGTACCGAGTTAAACCTAGGAAGGGAACTACTTCTTGATCAGAGAAGAAATCAAGGGGTCATGCAGGAACCGGAGTCTAATGAGAGACTGGTAAAGGAATCCATAGCACAAAACAGTCAGAGAAGGCCCCCCCAAAAAGTAGCAGTCAATACTGTGTTTTCATTATAGGACAAATTCCAAAGAAAAGGAATAACCCATCAGTTCCAAATTAGTATCCTGATGATGTGCTACTTCTTCCAAAATGTCATTTAATATTTGCTTCAACACACCTTACTATCATTCAATGAGATGGTGTTTTAATATCTCACTCTACACAAGTAAGTTGTAACCTATGATTTGCAACTGCTGGTGTAATGAGTTGTGCCATTTTCTTGGATCTCGCATTTTTCTATGCACTGCTGTTACATCTTACACTCTCTTGGGATACACAAGAACTTTTAATAATTGCTTTTAATAAATCTGTAGCACCAATAAGTCTTTGTGTTACAAGTCTGACATGAAAACATTCAATTCCCAGATCTTGGATGGACCTACCAAATTGATGTCACGTATTAAAAATTCTACAATGTCATTGTAAGGCAGTAACAACTTATAGAGGCGATAAGAGACTGACTCACCAGATCCAGGCCAATCCTACAAATGGCATGGTGGTGGGAGCTCTGTCTTTAATTAGCGATAAAGCAAAGTAGCAAAAAAGGCATGTCACCGCACATTTGATACTAAAAACATACTCACTGGGTTGTGAGTTTCATCTGCAGAATGATGAACAGCCCACCAGTCAGATGTCCACTCCCAGGCATTTCCCACTATGTTGTATAAGCCATAGCCATTTGGAGGAAATGCTGTAACCTGGAGCGCAAACAATGTTGAAAAATCATTTATTACCATCTTGAGGCATGAAATAGCATTTAACTCCTGATGACCAACCAGTTAAAATCCACTGGGTAGATGTTCCTTCTCTCAAATCTTTGAATCAGAAAGAAGTTGCCCATACAGAAATTGAGAGGCTCAGGAAAAAGCAAACTATTTTAATCAGGGTCTATACTCAGAGTTCGGAATTGTATCCACAAAAGGGCTGAACTATGGAAACCTTGATTTTTCTTTTTAAAATGACAATACAAATCCATCATTGTTATGGACAGCGCCAGTATATTCTCAAGGTTCTCTCCCACACTTACAGGTATTATTGTTAAATCATAAATTATCTTCTTGCTCACCCTGCTATTGTTGAAGCCAGTGATTTAATTTTAAGAAATACTAAGTAGCACCTGTGAGCAAATGCTGGGATATTTTCCAATCTGCATGCAGACACAGTCACACGTTGCATTAACGGGAATTAGACTCCAATGGGTCACTGTAAGCACCAGAAGATATGCCCATTTGTGAAAGCTGTATTTCCCCTCAAGAGACTAGAGAGTGCTTCAATTTCTGCCGGTTCTGACTTCCCTTCTAGTCACCACTTCTCTTTAAAATACTAGCATTCACAGCAGTCTACATATTTAAAATACCTCAACATGCATTTCTTTTGCAAGCATTAACAAATGTTGTGGCTTCCTCTCTAAGACACTCCTAACCTTTATAAATGGAAGTAAAAGTTCACATCTTCATCAATACCAAATGAAAAAACCCACACTATTTGAGGGGTCAGGAAACCAAGTATTTACCCAGCATGACAGCCAAACACCACTCTAGGTCAAAAACCATTTTAAGCCTTAAGTATTGTTTTTAAATCAAAAGCAGAAATAAAGCTTAATTTAGTGAAGCTAAAACACTCAACCAGTTATTTTTAGCCTCCATTTCACACTTTGTAGGAATAAATACAGTGCCTTTCTCCATTTTAAGAGCAGTGAAAGTGCTGCATGATGGAAACCTTCAAAAGAGCCTTTTTCACTGTAACACCAATAGCTGGATTTAAACATTTTGTAGCTTAAAAGGCTGAAGGTGCAAGAAGTGTTGCTAATGTAATCTGACGTGCTTACAGGTGCTGTTCCTTTGTAGCCATCCTCTCCTGTATTGCTTATTGGGAACTCTCCCTGCCAAGTATTGGCATAGTGCTGACCTTTTGGTTGAAACTTATTGCCCCATGGGAAAAGTCTGTTGAAAGAAACACAGGAGACAAGCTGTCAGAAGCATGGCTAACCTTTAGAATTAGAGACATCAGAAGGGACGAAAGAGAAAGGGAGTGGACTGCTGCTAGTCTCAAAGAGCTATTTTGAATAGATCAAATCAATGAAAAGCTGACGATCTAGTTCATGCTCACAAAAATACTTGGAGGAATGCAAGCGCTTGGTCAGTGTTGTGGACTTATATGGTTGTCTAACCAGGCAGCATTACGGTTAAAAAAAACACCACAAACTATTTTAAGTAGATTTGATCCTAAAAAATTAAACCCAACTCCCATCTTTGTCAGATGTTTGTAATTTTTTGTAGCAGCAATAAAAAGTAAATATTCTTTATGCAGTTTACATCTGAGGAGCGGGACATATAGAATATACACAATCCACATTCCAACTCCAGCTGTATAAACCCACGTTTAATAAGTCTTAAAAACAATGGAAGTTTCTTGTAGTGTAAATGAAGCTCTGACGCATAACCTGCTGTTCTTTCAGATAATGTTTTATGGTATATACAATGATTGACAGATGAACCAAGTAGTGTCTGTGCAAAGAAAGGAATTATGACTACTCCTCCTGCCCAGTCCTTTAGTTTCTCAAACGAGTTGTCTCTGACTGAACAATTTTGGAGTGGCAGCAAAACCCTTTTATGCCACAACTCATGTAGCCTGCAACAGTATTAGTCTCAATTTTAGCCTCGTTTCACTTGGTTTCTTAATTATTCCAACTTTATATGGGACTAAAGCATTTTCTGGGATACACATTACACAAACGATTCTGTACAAAATAAAGTAGGGTTACAATTACTGCAAAAGCATGTGCCAGTCCAAGAAAAACATTAGGGAAAATAAAACACTGCTTCTCTCTGGATGGTGAGATATCAGTATCGGCTGCATTCACGAGGAAAGAGTCTTGGTAAGTACCTATTGTCAAGGCCTCCTCGGCAGCTGTACTCCCATTCAGCTTCTGTGGGTAATCGCTTTCCCGCCCACGTGCAATACGCTACAGCATCATTCCAGGAGACATGAAGAACTGGGTGATCCATTCTGATGAACAAACAAAACAAAAAATACAGAACGAGGACATCAGCAGGGTCAACCAGCCTCACAGCTATTACCCAGCAACAGGGAAAGCAATTTATGAAACTCATCAGACCATGTCATGATTTAATATAATGGGCCATCAACAGTATATGGAACTTTTATATCCCTCACACTAGACTATAGTTATGTCTGAACTAGGAGCAGAGGTTAATTTTACAGCAAAGAAATTATTGAAGTAAATACCAGAGCAAGGAATTAATCAAGAGCAACACATGCAAATGGAGAACAGCAAGTAACAGAAAAAGAAACTGAGAGCGGAAGACATTTTACATAACAGCATGATGCACCACAAATATGCACTATGCCCCCAGATCCAGCTCACTCTTATTTCACCGTCATGCCCATTTCCATCCTTATATTGAGCATGCATGAGGAGTGAGCTATACAGTTAGTGACCACTAACAGCTCCTTGACTTGGGTGAGAAAATAGCTTCTGAGCACCTCATAGGACGAGGCCAAAACTTCTTTGAGACTGCAGTACTAGCCCTATTTCTGCTCTTATTTTAAGGATATGCTGTAACTTATGGTGAAACTAAAAAAAGTCAGAAATGTGGCAGTTTACGTTTGTAGAGTTAGATTTTTAAATTGTTGATGCTATTTATTTTAATTCTGTTTTTTTTCCCTCCCCTCCTCAAATCTGTTAAAGAAATTTGCTTTTTTAGGGGCATAAGGAGAGAAGAGAACAGCAGGAGAGAATACCGGACAACCCTCACTTAGCCTCAAGCTTCTTCAAACCTTACCATTCTGGAGCTGTAGTAATTTGCAGTAAAACAAACAAGCCAGCCCTGTCTGTTGCCTAATAACTTCCATGTTTATCTCAGCCTCTCCTACCTAAATGGGACTATTCCAGCCCTCTTTGGTGGAAGGTCTCATTTATCCTGGTCACAGCACCCCTCCCTGTCCTTGCCCTCATCCCCCCCCCCACCCTCTTCTGCCACAAGCCTCTGGCAAAGTGAGTCACCACCCTGCTAGTAGGGGTTCTGGCACAGGAGCTGCAGGCAGAAAGCTTCTGACTCACTGTATTAAACAATGGCCTTCCTTTCACTTTCCCCACTCATCTCCCAATCTCCACTAAACTTCATTATTTGCTACTCTCCTGACCTTTTAGATTATTTCTTTGTGATGAGAAGTTTGAAGAAAGGGTTAGATAAAGATCAATGCACTAGGCCAGTCTCACAAACTCCTACAAAATATAAGGCTCATACGAGCACATTTCCAAAGCTGTTAACTGCGATGACCTAAATCTCTTTTCCTTATTTTTTTCCTTGTCTCTTGGTACCATTTCCTCTATTTTTGCTTCAGATAATTTCTCTTTCTTCCCCCTTGGAGACTAGATGATGTGCACCAACCATCAAATGATGTTAAAGAGATGAAGCCCCATCCCTATGGTATTCAATACGTCAGCTTCTATCAGACATAAGCTGAAAAAAAGTCTGTCTCCCTCTCCCTCCCTCCACCCCAATAACCTTAAATAGATCAGTGAGATAGTGAAACTTTGACCAGTCTTTTTTAGTAAAGTTACAGATCATCATCTATTTCACCATCATTTCTTTACCAATAGAAAACGTCAAACACAAGTTCCTTAACAATGACAAGATTTACCTCTACATAAGGGTATCATTCTGCAAAGATCACCATGAAAGAATATACACTCATTCCCCTGACCCCAACAGACCCATGGGTAGCACAGAAGGGCTTCAACTCCTAAAGTCAGTGAGACTTAAAATGACTTAAGTGAGAATTAGGATCCTAAATTGCTTTGGTAGTTTTCAAAATGTTATTCCTTCCCCTGATAGCCTCAGCCATTCTCTATAAAATGGATGGCCTCCAAATTCTTGAACCAGGGAGCAGACTCAGAGAATGCCTTACATGCAACTCTCTTATAATGAAAGGGGAGGAGGAGGGTTGCAAAGAGAAATTAAGCCAGAGCATCCTCTGCTGATCTCAGTCATAGCATTCTCTCCGATAGGTAGGTCCCAGACCATCAAAACAGACCATGACACCTAATGTCCAATCAGGCTTCAAATCAATATCAAGTGCCCAGTGGATGTATTTTAATCAGACTGTAACAGAGGTTATTGGTTCTTTCAAGTGGTAATGCTTTCACTGGAGCAAATGCATAAGACAACGCAATTACAATAGTACAAGTTGAACCTCTCTAGTCAGGCACTCTTTGGTCTGGCCCCATCCATAGTCTGGCCTGATTTTAGTTAGCTGGATGTCCACTTATGGGCGTAACCAAATTTCTCACAGTCCCATAAACTTTGTTTACAGCCACTAGTCCTGGTTCTCAGTAAGGATATCAAGATCAACTAATCGAACAGTCGATGGAATTTCCATCGATTACTCAATCAGTCAATAAGGGGTAGGATGGGGCACTGGCTATCCCCCCTGCACCTCTACCTTTTAAATGTAGTAAGAGCTGCTTGTGGCTCTTACTCCATTTAAAAGGCAGAAGAGCAGCAGAGACTCAAGCAGTCCCCACCTGCCTTGGGTTGCGCCTCTCCTTTTGAAATGTAGCTCTTGTGGGGCTCTTGGTACAGTTCAAAGGGAGAGGCACAGCAGCTGGACCAGTATGAGCGGGGACTGCTTCAGTCCCAGCTCATGCCATTTCCTCACTGTGCCTCCACTTCCCCTGCCCCCCTGTGGAGATGGTGCTGGGGGGAAAACCAGCTTTTAAGCCAGCACCCGCTGCCCTCCCCCTTGCTGTCTCCGTCTGATAGAGGCAGTGGGGGGGAGGGGGAGAAAAGAGGTAGAGGGGAGAGAGCAACTAGTTCAGTTACTACTCGACTAGGCATGTAATAGTATAGTCAATTAAGCAAATTTACTTCCTTATCAGTTAATCGACTATACTACCCGCCCCTTGCCAGTAAATTTTTTAGCAGGCTGGCCAGCAGCCCAGCTCAGTCCCAGCTTGCACTGGGTCCTGTACCTAACTCTGCTGTAGCTCTTCTTTAAAGTGTGTTAGAAGCCAATTAGGGCAGGCAGCCAGGCTTAGTTCCAGCTTGTGCCGGGTCCGGGAGCTCAGATCCCTCTTCCCGAGACAGGGGCTTCCTGGGGACCACAAAATATTAGACTAACCGATAAGAATTCATGAGGTTAATCGACTATTCAATTAACCGATATTTAACATCCCTATACTTGACTACCCTTTAGGCATATGCTTATCGGGTCGTCGAGTAGCCACTTACATCCCTAGCTCTCAGTGTTCTGTGCTGTTAAATATATCTAATTTACCCTTACATGTCTTAAGAGCCCAGTAAGCAGTAAAAGTGTTGGCAATGCTGCTAGAGAATAATGACCTCCCACGGTTTGGCAAATTCTCTGGTTAGGCACCAGTCAGATCCGCAGAGCACTGGATTAGAAAGATTAAATCTGTATATGCAACAGAAAAAAAGCCCATCTTGAACCATGTCTCCCATCATGTGCTGAGCTTGTACAGACGCTTAAAGTAAATACCACAGTTAAAACTGAAAGGCCACGCCTGGCTCACCTCTTTGAGATATTAGAATCTGGTCCCTCAGGTTGCCTCCAATTAGCTCCTTTAACAGGCATCCACCAGGGAGCAGCTGCAACCTGAAAACAGGCCAAGTAGAATCAAGAAGAATGTTGTAGGCCTCCTGAATTCCCTCTCAGAGGCTATTCTGGGAAACATCCATGTGACAATAGCAAATGTGACTACACCTCATTTTTAAACTCACACCTCAGAAGTCTGTGTACTGCCTCTAAATCCACGGTATGGAAGATCATTTCTAACCAAGTCAGAGCTATGTGTTTAGTCTACAGCAGTAATGGCCAAACAAAAGCCAGTGCAAGTATGGAGAGGAGGAGAAGCTAAGTGACTGACTCTGCAAAGTTCTTTTAATGACTGCTTTTCGCAAGTACTGACCTGCTTCAGATTTTGAAGGGACTGAGAGGAAGCTAGTGTTTTCCCAAGTCTCTGATGTTATGAAATGCAGCTCGCTTCCTGAAAACGCAATCTTAAGTAGGCTATTCGTGTCTGATAACTCTTTCCTCTCACCAATTCCCAGCTGTAATCTTTGAGTCCTGAAGCTATTTGTGAAGTTGGCGCAGGTTGTCTTATAGACTATTTTAGACTTTTTGGAGCACATCATGCTGGTAAATCAGATTTTAACTAAGCATCACAGCAATCTCTTTGCAGTGCTATATCCTGCACCTGGTAAGGCTAAAAAGTTTATTTTTAACTTGTTCATCAGTTTGGTCTGACAGCTTCTAACTCCAGAACCAGTATTTTCAGGACAATTAACACCCTGATGACTTCCTTCAATTAAGGTCAAGACTTCCATTTAGCACATTTGTAATTTTCTTTCTTTGATTAACTCACTAGCCTGGATCTGAAGTATGGGCTATTAACTTCCAGTAGGGGGAGACAGATGAACCACAAAAAGAGTATCTGAATTTTTTCTACGTTTGGCATTACTCTACCAAATACAAATACTTGATAACTGCATTGGTGTGTAATGTTTCTCTATAAAGAGTGGTAAGTTGTTTCTGTCACTGTTGATCTAATTTAAGGATCACTGTCATGGCTCCTTCCCCACTCTGGCATGATAAATGCAGAAGTGGGGGCCAGCAAGTGTACCCCAAAGCCTTATCTACCAGGCTTTGGTATAAAACTTCCCCCAAAATCTTAAAAACCTAGGTCTTGGGAATAACTTCCGCTGCCACCACCCAAATGCTGATAAAGAAATCAGGGGGAAGATCATTTGGGAAATCTCACCCCTAAAATAAAAATCAAGGCACAGAATTAACCACTGCCAGGTTAATAAAAAGAAAAGAACTTTTATTACAACAATATTCCAGTTGCAAACATAATGACTAGATAGGGAGGTAACAAAATATACTCATGGAGGAACTCCATGGGCCTAGAACTTAGTTACAAAGAAAAGCCAAAACATCTTTTAAACAGTGCCAGATCTCAGATCCCATACCCAATCCATAAAATAATAAAACCTAACGAAACTACCTAAACTTTACCCTACTTACAGAAAATGAAGAATGGTGTCTTGGAGAGAGAGAGAGAGACATGCTTGTTCCTCTCTGTAGCTGCAGAGAACTCTCTCTAGAGAGACAAAAGGAGAAAGGAAAAAAACCCAAATTCCTTTGTCCCAGTTTGAAAAGTCCCACCTACATTCCTATTGGTCACTCCACCTGGCTAGGTGTAGTTAACCCCATAATCCCCAAGCTGCTGGCTAACCCTAATCATGCAATCATAATCTTGCTCTTCCTTCCAAAACAGATAGCTATGAACAATACATGCAGAAAAAAAATATTACAGTTTATATATAAGCTAGTGCTTCCTACTTCAGTGAAAGCACTTTGTGGCAAGTTGAGGCAAAGAAGATAATGCCTGTTTAGGTCTCAGAAAAGTACAAATGCAGTACACATGAAATAACCCAGATCTTCCCCAAAATAAGTTGTCATAATAGGCTTTTAATGAAAGATTAGATACGCCTAAGAAGAACATCCACACAGTTATATTAAGTAGGATACAGAAAATCACTGATGTAAGTAAATTCCGAATGTGTTCATATGTAAGCAATCACCAACTGCCTAAGGTAAGCAAACCAGCAGTCAGAGCATCAAACTGGTGCTCAGGATACTGGTTCTATTCTGCCACTGTGTTCTTGGATAACAGTGGCCAAGGTATTGGGCAAAACTAAGGAACAAAGGCCAATCTGTAAAATGGAGATAATGTTACTGACCTTTGCAGAGCTCCCTGAGATCTACTGATAGTAAGTGCTATGTAAGGCCTAAATAGCAACTGCGAGAAACTTCCTTATGACCAGTTTATTCTATAATTGTCCATCTTGGAGTTACTTCCTGTGAAGGGTCTGCTACTGCCCCTACTCAGAGATAGGCCTGAACCAGTACACTCTGAAAGCCAGCAGCAGCTTCCTGGGAGAAGCAAGATACCAGTTATGTTACCTACACCTCTAATAGTGAGGAGGGAAAGGAATTGGAAAAGGAAATTTCAGAAGCAGGAATAAACTGCAGTCTGTGACAAAAGAAAATGGTTAATACACTGCAAAGTTACATTGTTTACACTTGCAACACAACCAGATAAATGAATCCCCACAAAAACTTGCAATGTATGTCATTTTCCTCGAGTAAAAGTGGGGTTTGTGCCAAAGGCTGAAGGTCTTACCTAGACCACACAGAGTCAGTGGCAGAATTAGGATTTGTGATTTCCAGCCCTCAGGTCGACCCACCAAACTACAGAGCACCCCCAGTTAGGAACCTTGCAATATGCTTGAGTTGGGCACAAGAGCACTTGAACCCCTAGAACACAAGGTCTCAAATCAGGGGATAGCCCCCTTTCCCCAAAGAGGCACAGAACATATTCTGGGGGGCATGAGAAGCTTGGGAGGGGACTTATTTAGCACATTTTACCCATGGCAGTGAGTAACTAGCATAGCTGATCCCTCCAGACATGTCAAGTCCTCAGCTGGCACTGTGCATTGACTCTAGATGGTACTGTGCATTTTGATGTATTGTTCAACTCACACTGTACGTTAATCTATTTGCTATGAAGCAACGTGCACATTTAGTTGTGAGCATTGACCACATTATGCTTTTTGCTTTTATTCTTGTTACAACAGATTGGTGGCTCTGTGCCTTACTGTTTTTAATACTTAATGAGATTGTTCTATGTATGCATGTAGCAGGAGGTGGGGGAGCGTTAACTACTATCTGATCACATGAATTTGGAAACCACAAGTATGAACTCCAGCCAGAGAGAAAAGACTAGAACTCTGACAACCAGAAGCAATCACACATGGGTGTCAAACACCTTCAAAATGCTAGATGCTTGCATTAATTGCAAAAGGGACAAGAGCTTCAGGGGGTAGCCAAAGTAGTCTGTTACAGAAAAACAACAAATGGTCTGGTAGCACTCTATAGACTAACGGAACATGTAGATGATATCAAGAGCTTTCGTGGGCACAGCCCACTTCTTCAAATGACCGGAGTTATAAGTTGGGGATATGAAAACTCGAAATAAATAAGGGACTGGGGAGAGAAAGAAAAAGGGAGGGGGTTGGAGACAGAGCATCATTAAGTATTTGGAGAATGGGTACTTAAACCTAAACAGATAAAAATCAAAGTCAATAGACAGATTCCTAAAACAGGAAGGATACCACTCAGGGAGCTGTTAGCACCTTCAGTGGTTATTAAGTAGATAGAGTCCCCACCAGCCCATATCATGATTGAGTCCATTAGCATGTGAATTGAATTTGTGGATGAACTGGGATTCCAGAGCTTCTCTGTGTATTTGGCTTGTAGAGCTGGTTTGTGACAAGACAGCTACTTGCAGGTTTGTCAGACTGTGGTTAGGCAAGCTGAAATGCTCACCAACAGGCTTCTGTATATTCCCTTTACGTATATCCGATTTGAGTCCATTGATTCTTTCCTGCAGAGACCGTCCAGTTTGTTCAATATATATAGCAGTGGGGCACTGCTGGCATTTGATGGCATAGATCAAATTACTGGATGTACAGTCAAATGACACTGATTTTGTGGCTTATGTTGTTTGCTCCAGTGATGAATTTGCCAGTGTAGATGTGGGCAGGGTTGGCATCTTTTTTGGTTGCAGGGCTGGGTTCCTGGAGGTTTATGATGTGATTGTGTGGCATGGTTATCAGAAAGAACACATTTCAGGTTAGGGAGCTGTCTGTAAGCAAGAATAGGCTTTTCTCCCAAGGCCTCAGAGTGAGGATTCATTTTCCAAGATAGGTTGTAGATTGTGTTGGAGGGGTCTGAGTTATATACTGTAGGTAACAGGAGGAGTTCTGTTATTTTCTCTCTTTTGGGTCTGTCTTGAAGTAGTTCGTGTCTGGGTATTTTTTTGGCTGTCAATTTGTTTTTTCACTTCCCCAGGTGGGTATTTCAGTTCTAGGAATGCTCTCTAAAGATCCTGTAGGTGACTGTATACAGCCAAGCCCTACAATACAACTCCACAGACAGAGACAATTGACTGAAAAATGTGTCTGGAATGGAAGCTGGAAGCATGTAGGTAAGTGTAGCGGTCAGTAAGTTTCTGATATTGGGTGGTGAAAATTTGTATATCATTTAACTGTACTGTAGTGTCCAGGAAGTGGATTTCCCTTGTGGACTGGTCCAGGCTGAGGTTGGTAGTGGGGTGGAAGTTGTTGAAATCCTTGTGGAATTCTTCAAGAGTCTCTTCTCCGTGGGTTCATATGATGAAGATGTCATCAGTGTAGCGTAAGTAAAGTAGCGGTGTTAGGGGGCAAGAGCTGAAGAAACGTTGTTCAAGGTCAGCCATAAAGATGCATGGCACCACAATATGCCAACAAGTGCCCATGGCTGTGCCACTGATTTGGAGATAGAAATTGTTTCTGAATTGGAAGTAGTTGTGGGTGAGGATGAAGTCTCAGAGTTCTGTAATCAGGTGTGCAGTGTTGTTATTGAGGATGCTGTTCCTGATGGTCTGCAATCCATCTGTGTGTGGAATGTTGGTGTAGAGGGCTTCTACATCCATGGTAGCTAGGATGGTATTTTCAGGAAGAATGAGGTTTTGGAGTTTCCTCAGGAAGTCACTGGTATCATGAAGGTAGCTCGGAGTGTTGGTATCATAGGGTCTGAGGACGGAGTCGATATAGCCAGATAATCCTGTGGTAAGTGTGCCAATGCTGAAGAGGATGGGCCATCCAGGATTACCAGGTTTGTGTATTTTGGGTAGTAGATAGAAAGTTCCTGGTCAGGAATGGGGGGGGAAGGGGAAGAAGAGGGATAGCATAAATTTGTTCCTGAGTAGCATCAGGGAGTTTCATGAGCAGTTTTCATTTTTTTGGTATTTCTTAGTGGGGTCACAGGAGGGAGGCCTGTAGAATCTGGTATTGGTGACTTGTCTGTTCGCCTCCTGTTCATAATCTGTCCTGTTCATGACGACAACAGTGCCTCCTTTGTCAGCTTCTTGGATTCTGATGTTAGGATTGGTTTTGAGGCTGTGAATAGCATTGCATTCTGCATTACTGAGGTTGTAAGTTATATGTTGTTGTTTACTGACAATGTCAGCTTGAGCGCGTTTGCGGAAGCAGTCGATGTAGAAATCCAGATTTCCGTTACTTCCATTGGTGAGGGTCCACATAGACGCCTTCTTCTTGTGGGATTGGTGAGGGAGAGCAGTGGGTCAGTGTGTTGGATATTGGTGTGTTGGGAATATTCCTTCAGGCGGAGGTGGTGAAAATAGGATTCCAGATCCTCACAGAACTGAATCATATTTGTGGGGGAGGTGGAGCAGAAGGAGAGTCCACGGGATAGGACAGATTCTTTTGCTGGCCTGAGAGAGTGATTAGATAGGTTGATGATGTTGTTGGGTGAGTTGAAAGTACAGGCAGTCCCCGGGTTACGTACAAGATAGGGACTGTAGGTTTGTTCTTAAGTTGAATCTGTATGTAAGTCGGAACTGGCGTCCAGATTCAGCCGCTGCTGAAACTGACCGCCAGTTCTGACTTACATACAGATTCAACTTAAGAACCCCAAGTCAGCTGCTGCTGAAACTGATCAGCAGCTGATTCCAGGAAGCCCGGGGCAGAGCAACTGTGCCTTGGGCTTCCTGTAGTCAGCGCTGGTCAGTTTCAGCAACGGCTGACTTGGGGACGTCTGGGGCAGAGCAGCTGGGGTGCTGCTGGGTTGCTCCAGTAGCACCGCTCCTCGGCGCTACTGGAGCAACCCAGCAGCACCCCAGCTGCTCTCCCCCAGGAGTCCTGATTCAGCCGCTGCTGAAACTGACCAGCAGCAGCTGAATCAGGACGCCTGGGGCAGAGCAGTTGGGGTGCTGCCGGGTTGGTCCAGTAGTGCCCAGAGCGGCGCTGCGGGACCAACCGGCAGCACCCCAGCTGCTCTGCCCCACGGTCCACAACAATAGCCTGGTCTGCTGGGGGGGCACACTAGCTGCACCCCCCCCAACAGACCAGGGACACAGGGAGCAAAGTGGCAGCGGGGGGGGGGGGGGGGTTGCCTCGCCTCTAAGGCTTTGCTCTGGCGCCGACCGCTTTGCTCCCGGTGCCCCTGGTTTGCTGGAGACGGTCCCCAGCAGACCAGGGGCACCGGGAGCAAACCCTCAGCCGCGGCGGGGTCCCTGCTGCTGCAGGTTTGCTCCCGATGCCCCTGGTCTGCTGGGGACCGTCTCCAGCAGACCAGGGACACCGGGAGCAGCTTTTCTCGCCCCAGAGCTCGAGGTGGCTGACTGCTGCCTGTGAGCTCCGGGGCGAGAAAGCCCCGTTCGTAAGTGCGGATCCGACATAAGGCGGATCTGCGTAAGTCGGGGACTGCCTGTATCTGTCATGAGAGATCCTGAGGCATGTAGCAGTTTGGACAGTTTGTCCTTTGTCCTCTGAAGGGATATGAAATGGTCCTTGTACGATGGTCTCGTCATCCTGGAGACAGAAGCTTGCTCTCTCACAGAGTGGATTCCATTTAAATGTGGGCTGTTATGCGTCCACAGAAGGCAATTACATCTCTCAAAGAGCTTGTACTCACCTCCTAATCTAATAACTAGGAAAGGGAAGCAGACATGCTAGAGCAGCTCAGGCAAGGAGCATTCTTACTGTTCTCAGCCAGAGGCCCGGTCCTTCCTGAGAAGTGTAACAGCGCACACAGCCTCTCACTAAACCTAGTGACTCCCTCATGAAGGATTCCAGTGATCTCAGTTGGAAGAAAATCCTACACTTTAGACACCCTAGTTCACTTTACCCAGCACATACTAGCTGCGTCTTCATTTATTAGTACCAGAATAAGTGAATTCCAAAACCGACAGTATGGACTACATTTTGGTTCAGTTACGGATTGGATGTAATTAACTACCTTGCATTTTTCCCCTTTTCTCCTAAATTTTGAATCTGACTCATAATTGGGCTTCAGTCTTATATAACACTTCCATGTGACAACTGGTTGTGTCTGAAAATTAAAGGGACATTCACATCCCCAGTGCCAAGAGAACACAACAGAATCTATCTTAGAGATCATCAGTAGTTTAACAGGAACTGCAATGTGCCTACTGTGACATTTTAAGTTACAACTGCTAGCTTTAAAAAGAGGAGGATTATGGTAGACTGCACTGTTGCAATCTTATCCTAAAGAAAAAGTGACTAAGAAGCCACCTCATATTTCTTCATGAATAAATAGTAAAAACATGCTTTTGATCCAAATAGTTTACTGTAACCAAGAGAGAGAAGTCTCTCCACATGAAAGCACTGCATGTCTTTCTTCTGTTTCTGTGCTGAACTCAACACCAAAGGGCTGCCACAGTTTTTGCAAACAATCAGATTTTTAGTAGATATTCAAGATGCAATATACCAATAGGATAAGAATTATAGACTATGTATACCACAACCTCCAGATTAGTTTCAAAATGACAATTAGATCATTTATTGACATAGTCAACTAATATGCACTAAGCTGCTCTTTCTGAAAAGAAAAAAATTACATGCATTTCCAACTTCAGAAGGCTTTAAAGCTTTAAATGGCTCTAATTCTAATTGGCACAAAGGCTAATTTGAAAATAGACACTACAACCCCCATCATTTAATACTGCAAATCTTTCTCATACCACTAAGGAGCTTAATTGCTTTCATAATGCAGGACATTCTCATGCTTCAGCTCTAGGCATGTGTTCCATACACTGGGTGACAGATTCAGCCTGTAAAAACAGAACATATGCTGCTAGATACTCGGTCTGGAAGGGATATTTAAATAAGATATCAAGCCATTTCACTCTGATTAACTCTTTAATCTACAATATGACCTCAGATTGGCTATTAAAATTATTTTCTCTTAAAATAGACTAAGAAAAGTCACTTATTGACATGTTTGCTGCAAAATTTAAGTGGATAACACCTCTAAAAACAGGACTGAACTATTTTAGTAATTATAAGGATGTTGTTCTAGGAACAGTGGAATTCTTTACACATTTGGCTCAACCACCTCAATATTTACATTCCCCACAATCTCTGCTGCAGAACTGAAATCTCTACCAAATCAGAGTGAGGGCTAGAATATGCTTTTTCTCATAGTGTTGTGCAGACCAAAGGACACAATTTAATCATACTGCAAAGGGCATCATTGACAACAAACTCACTCTCACAAGTTCTCCCATATGCATGGAACAATTTGCAGAACTGTTGCACAGTCAGATAAACTTTCATTTTTAATTGGTGGAATTATCGGAGTCCAATTTACTTTTCCAGAATAGATCTGTGATTCCCTTATTACACAAGTAGCCTCACAGTTTTCAGTGTGACAAGTCAGCACAAGCCAGCAGAGGATTCTGGCCCTCCGCGTTTATCTTGTTTAGTGATCTATTCTTCTCAGGCAAGTTAGGGACTAGAACTGCTGCACTGCCAGGGTTAAAAACAGGGCAGAGAAGAAAGTTTACTTGAGAATAAACCATATCCTTTGGGTTTCTTCAGTTTGTTGGTCTTGGGTTTGTAAGAGTTTGATTTAGAAAACTCATTTGCCCCACAAATGGGCTGATAGCATCCCTTCAAATAAAATCTGGTAACTTGCTTTATGGATAACACCTGATGCTTTTGAGTAACCTAAGTTTGGCTTCTGAAAGCTCATTTATCAGGAGTTGGTTCTGCATATGAGTTTGGAAATAGAGGATGATCTTCCTTCTTTCACCCCAAACTCTAGTTCAAAGGCAGTCAAAGTTACTGACCCTCCGAGCCACACATGACAACATTCAGAAATGCAAAACCTGGGGCATTCTTGACAGGACTCAGGGCTTCAATTCTGCACCTGCTGAACCCCCAAGGCTCTCCTCCCACAGGGCAATACCCAGATGCAATGCATGGGATTGTTGCCAGGATTTGCTGGCCCTCTGCAGTCGCATGGTGTGTCGGGCCACCTGCCAGCACAGTAGCTGGAATCTGCAGCTGTAAGGAGACACAGTGAAAATAACGAAGCGCTGCAGGGAGGTGCCTCTTAGGTAAGAGGTGGGCATGCCTGGAAGGGGGGCCCACATGACAAACTGTTGGGGAGAGTGAACCTTTAAATTGTGCCCCACCCAGCAGATGCCAATTGTCTCTGACAGAAGCCCCAACCCCACAAGCCCAGGCCCAAGACGTTCCATTCCTGCCAGTCTGGTAGGTAGAGAATGGGAGGGACCACTCCATGAACCTCATTTTAACAGGAGAAAAGCCACATGCAGCTCAGCCACCCCTGCTCTAGTTCAATTCATCTTCCATCAACCGTCCCTAAGGCAACATGGGGTCCATGGATTCATCTCACCTGGATGCCAGCCCTGAAGCGCCTTTTCTTAAATTGGAAAGTATTGAAATCATGGTGCTAAAGTCTTAGACACACACTTTGGGCTGGATTCATAAGGCAGCTTAGCTGTAGTGATGCAGAGCAATACCATGCCTGTTAGGTACCCAGAAAAACCATTGGGCTCCCCAATGCCTGAATTGGGCACATTGGCTCCCTATACAATGAATGGGGAAGTCAGGCACCTCAGAAGAGGGTTCACAGAAGCCTCATGCTAGGCAATCACCCACCTTAGCTAGACAACAGGAGACAGATGTATCCAAGCCCCATCTCCACCCATTTAAGTGTTCAGGACCTAACTTTGGACTGCAGGGAGACACCTCTCTGCCAGCAATTCTCAGCTGCAAATCTCTCTTGCTGTTAGGTTCCTGCATTGTTTTTGCAAAGGGAGGTGGAAGAGGGAGGGGGGAAAAGGAGACACAGAGCAAGAGGTGCCCTTAGAAGAACTGCAGCCCTATGCCAGACATCTGGGTCCCTTGGTCCGAGAGCCATGCAAGGACTGCTGGAAAGAAAGGCAGTTGTAAGTCAACTGCTCAGCCCGACCCAGTAAGATTCTTCAGAGATTACCTGCCACATCATGAGCATGGGCAGGGGGAGGCGAACCGCCCTCCTAAGCTTCAGTGCAGTGGGACAACCCCCATTCAAGTCTCCTGTCTAAGACGACTCACTTCACAGGTCAGTAAGTGTAGCAACCACTGAGTGCTCAAACCCACACTGCTGGAAGCAACTTTTATTGAGGCTGCATTGTGGTCACCATGGGTAGGTCAACTTGAATGGTTACTACTAGCTCTCATCAAGTCCTTTCCAAGATGAGTCAATATTAGGTTACCAGATGATTTCAAAAAAATACCAGACATACTTGATCTCAGATGGGGGTGGGGACTGGCCGGGAGGGGAGCGGGGCTGGCTGGGAGGAGGTCAGGGGGAGCGGGGCTGACCAGGAGAGATGGTGGGGGGGAGGGATGGCCAGCAGGAAGCAAGGCTGGCTGGAAGGAGATGGGGGGGGGGGGGAAACGGGGCTGGTGGGGGGGGGGGAAACGGACAGCAGGGAGCAGAGTGGGGGGAAGAGAACCAGCTGGCTGGGAGAAGGTTGGGGGGAGCGGGGCTGGCTGGGGGGAAGCCAGCCAGCAGGGAGCTGGGCTGTCCGGAAGGGGTTTGGGGGGGGGGGGGAAGAGAGTAGGGCTGGCTGAGAGGAAACCAGCTGGCAGGGAGCAGGGCTGGCCGGCAGGGAGTCAGGGGGAGAGGGGCTGGCTGAGCAGAAACCAGCTGGCAGGGAGCAGTGCTAGCCGGGAGGGAGTCGGGGGGGAACCGACCGGGGGCGAACCGACTGGGGCTGGCCTGGGTGCACACAGATCCCGGGGCGCTGCCCGTCCCACGCACAGGCGAGTCCGACCTGGGGATTCCATCCCGCCCCGGCCCAGCCCCCACCCCACCTCTCTACTGTGTAGTTGCGTACTGCCTGGCTGGTAGACACGCTCACGCAGTGTAAATGTGTCTACCAGCCAGATAGTATGCAACTACGTACTGATACTCATGAGGATAATAAAACTTAATTTGAAAATACCAGACATTTATATGTCCGGTATTTTCTCAATTAATTTCCTAGACAGAAAACTCAAGTACTGGACTGTATGGTTCAAAACCTGATGCTTGGCAACCCTAGTCAATATACTGCAGTGACAAGGATCGGCATCAGATCTGATACCCCTTTTCAGAGGGAGAGATTAAAGATACACTGCCCTGGAACGTACCCAGCATGGAGTTCTCTTACCCAGATGGTGTATTCCAACTGAGCACAGAGATCCTATCCCATCTCTTTCACATACATACATGCCCCCCGCCCCTCCATTTCCTTTAGGACTGGAGGATTTTAATAGGTTATAGTTGTACAACTGGCCATTATATTTCAAGCAGGACCTCCTCAAATCCAAAAGGAAGTTGTTAGATAAATGCACCTTCTCTGTTCACCTGAGCCAGACCTCTCCCCAGCTAGCCCTTGCCTTATTCTAAACACACTGAAAATTGCGCGGACATGACCTATTTCTTTTTAACACACCATCTCCATAGCAACTGTCTTATGTTAAGTTGAAACAGATGTAACTGACTGCATGGAGACACGTTACAATGTAAATAGTGTGAAACCGAATATTGCTTCAAGGTTCAAGACAAAGAAAGAGGGACCTTTTCTAGCCACCCTGCTGCAGATACCAAGGTTGTCACAATAGCTGCCTGAAATAGTCATTCCACAGATGTGACTTATTCTTGCTTCGTGTTTGCAAAATATTCTGCAAAAAAGACAAACAAAACCTCTCTAATTACGGTAATGAATTATATTTCATTTTCTTTCTTAAAGCAAACTCTCCCAAATTGGAAATTAAATAAATTCAAATCAGTGCATCAGAAAGGTTACGTCAGTAACGACTCTTACCCACCCCAAGCAGATAGCTCTCTTATAGAGTGTTGCTGGCTCTCGTTATTCTACCACAACTCACAATATTTATTGTTTTCCTCCAAACCTCGGCTCCTGAAACCCTCTGATGTCATAAACACACCTTCTGAGTTTACTGGAGGCATTTGGAATGTACTGCGAATACGTTGTTAATGAGCAAGCGAAGAGCAACTCCAGAAAGACGTATGGGTTTCTATTTTTTCAGTCGCTCAGTCACAATCTCATGCAATTCAGATACAATGTATGTTCATGGACTCAAGTACTCAAACTGATCCTGCAACCTATTAGCATCACAATCATACCATTTCTACAGAAGAAAGAACTGGTGGCATTTTTATCTTGTATCAGTAGACAGCTCTAAATGTGCCAATATTCTGCAAATAGTTTACTATTTCTAAAGGTATCCTAGAAGTGTCAATGCAACGGACAATGTCCAGAGCAGGGGTTCTCAAACTTTGTGATACTGCAACCTCTCTCTGAGCTGCTTGTGACCCACAGTTTGAGAAACACAGTCCTAGAGGATATATCATTTAAGTAATCCATGGTTTAAGTGACCTCATCTAGAAAATATGTTAAAACTCACCTTTCCCCTCCCAGTCACAGTCCCTCAGAACACATTTGTTTTGCTTTCACCTCCCTCTGGGGCAGAATCCAGATATTCTCCCTCTTAAGCTATAGCCGCTTGCAACCAACTCTGACTGCTCAGCAGCCTGATTAAGTTTGATTGGCCTGCAATACTCCCTGTGACCAGGGATTCCAGAACAGTCTTTTCAAAATAAAGGATTGTTTAATCTCAATAGTAGGAACACAGCCTAACAAGAGAAAAGGGCTTAACACAATCATCAATCTACACATAACAAAAGTCCTGGCAGGCTTAGCTTTTCTCAGCTGCCTTGCCCCACCATCCTTCTTCTGGGTCTGCCATTCAGTCGGATTCTCCACAGACCCCCATCTCTCCCTGAACTTCACGAGCCCTCAATTCATCACACCTGAAGTTCGCAAATTCCAGCCTCTTCTTTCAGACCCTGAGTAGGGATTCAGCATGGTGATGCTAACATTTCAAGGAGACTGACACCTGTATTGTCTTCAAAGCATCCCTTATAACCATAGCGCAAACACAATCATAAAATATCTGCAGCTTCCACACCCTTCACAATGACCTCTGTGACACCACCTAAGAAGTTTGTGTGAAGACTGCTGCTTATTATGCACATAAGGGTTTAGTTATTAGCTTGTATTCCCCATTTGTCTCATCCTACATTAGACTGTAATTCTTCAGGGAAGGGAACAGGGATTTTTGTTATGTTTACACAGTTTCTAACATAATAGGACCTTGAACAACAAGAGGGGTCTATACATTCAAGTTAAAATAATACTGATCAGGTTTGTATTCCAAATGTGTGTGTGTGTGGGGGGGAAATAAATTAGATGGTCTAAAATTTGATTCTCTCACAGCAGTTTTCGCCATAACTCCACCCCATTATGTTATTCATGGTGACAGAAGTACTCCAGTTTATACCCGTCAGTCCACTGACATTACCAGATCTAATATTAATGCCTTCTAGAAGAAATGGAAAGCATACAAATCCATATATTTCCAATCTGATAGCTTTCTTGTTCTGAAACAAATTCACAAATTTTCTTCTGACTGAAAAGCAAAAGTTAAATGTGTCAGTTTATCTTCCCCAGGCCTGGAATGACAAGCTCTCACTTCCTTCCAGTGAATACATTTAGGAACCCTTTGATTTACATTGTACTGAGAGAGGAGTACAAAGTGTCATCCTATTTACTTTCTTCACAGCAGCTGCACATTGAGCTGAAAGCTTGTGCATGTTCTTTTAACAGCTTTCCAATCTCTTTTTGCAAAGTATGCTTCAGTACCTTGCCACCGAGACAATACTGGTGCTTCCTTGTTTTAATGCATGTTTGTTAAAAACAACCCAGAAGTGGTGTCCAATATACAAAGGGCAGTACTACACTGGGAAAAGCTGATGCTGACACAATTTGAGTTATGACGTAGCTTAGATCTACTTACCACGCGGGCAGCACTGCACTGGGTCAATAGGAGAAAATCTCCTGTTGACACCCCTGACACTTTCTAGTGCAGCACCAGAGTTGACGGGAGAGTCATCAGCAGTCAATTTAGCATGTCTTCACTAGACCAGCTAAATGGACCTCCCCCAATGAATCAATCACCACAGCACTGACCCATCCCACAGGGGAGACAAGTACATCCCCCCCAAGATGTTCTTCCAATCAACTTCTTTCATGAACACCCTCAACTACTGTAGTACAGTAAACTTCTGATAATCCGGCACCTTTAGAACCCAGGGAGTGCCGGATTATCAGATATGCCAGACTATCAGAAGGGGGGCTATGAGGGGTCTGGAGTGGGGTGGGAGGGGATGCCACCCCAGACCCCTCATAGCCCCCCCTTACAATAGTCCGGCTCTGCCCCAGGCGTCCCTGACTCAGCCGCTGCTGGTCAGTTTCAGCAGCAGCTGAATCGGGGATGCCTGCAATAGAGCAGCTGGGGTGCTGCCAGGTTAGTCCCGCAATGCCGAGGGGTGGTGCTACGGCACCAACCCAGCAGCACTCCAGCTGCTCTTGAGGACACCTGGGACAGAGCAGCTGGGGGTGCTGCCGGGTTGGTCTCATAGCGCTGCCCCTCGGGGCTGCGGGACCAACCCGGCAGCACTCCAGCTGCTCTGCCCCAGGCGTCCCCAAGAGCAGCTGGGGTGCTGCCGGGTTGGTCCCGCAGCCCCAAGGGGCAGCGCTATGAGACAAACCCGGCAACACCCCAGCTGCTCTGCTCCCGGCTTCCCCGATTCAGCTGCTGGTCAGTTTCAGCAGCAGCTGAATGGGGGAAGCCTGTCCGGCTGCCCCAGCACTTCCGGGTTCCTGATGGTGCCGGACTAATGGAGTTTTACTGTACTAAGCTCTTACTCTGCCACTCTCTCTCAGTTAGGAGTTATAAGATCTCCTATAATTCAAGACCCCAAATAACCATAATTATGACCTGCAACACTCCTTGTTTTTTGGACCTGCTTCTTTATTACATAAATAAGTTATGCAAAGACCACTTAGAGGACTTAAGTCAGGGTTTCACTCTTGACCCCCAGGAAATCCAAACCCAACATTTGGACTACAGGCAGTCCCCGGGTTACATCAATCCAACTTACGTCGGATCCCTAGTTACAAAAGGGGAGGCGCAGCTAGTGCGAGGTGCTTCCCCCACTGTTGCCGCCTCTGGTGGTGCGGGGGGCGCTTCCCCCCAGCAGACCAGGGAGACACGGAGCTAGCGCCACCCCCCACCCCCCAGCAGACCAGGGAGACGCGGAGCTAGCGCCACCCCCCACCCCCCAGCAGACCAGGGAGACACAGAGCTAGCGCCACCCCCCACCCCCCAGCAGACCAGGGAGACGCGGAGCGGCTTTTCTCGCCGCGGAGTACAAGGGTCTGCTGGGGGGGGGAACAAGACACCAGCCAAAAGGGGGCACCCCAGAGCGGAAAATTAATTTCCTAGGGAACAGCAGGAGCAGCAGGCAGTGAGACCCATTGTGTTACAGTCCCCACCTTGGAAGCAACAGCTCTTTCCCTCTTCAGCACTGGAGCTGCAAGTATCTTGTTAGCGTCACGTGAAATTAACAAGTCCCTTCCAGCCTGGCAGAGGTGAAGCTAAAAAATTACCCAGTGGTGTGGGTGGGCAAGAATGGGGAGGAGCAGGACAGAAGGGAAGAGGGGATAAGCCCCAACCCCACACCCTGGCTGGAGCGGAGCAGGGTAAGCCCCGAGAGGATGGGTCTGGTTGCAAAGTGGGTCAGTGGACAATGAGGACCCACCTGTGGCTAAACTCCTGTTCCCAACACAGAATTTTTCTTTAAAATTAATCCTGTGGATAAATTCTCACACACACTTCACAGGAAGGGATTTCCATTTTCTGCTCAGAAGAATACAGCAACAGCTTTGATTGTATCAAAATTTCACTGTGCTCTCCAATGACCATTGATTACACTTAATACCCATTTCACTGAACCATCTGAAGCAAATTCTATTTGGAACAGTAATATGCATTGAATAAACTTTTTAGAGTTATAAAAAACAAAGATTCTGACTATTAAATGAATAACTGGGATCTTTCAGGTACCCCAAAAGGAAGATTTGGATATAGCATGAAACACTGAAACTTATGATCAATTTTTAATTATAATATCAACCAAAAAAACCTTCATATCAAAACAGTATGTGTTTTTCTTAGAATAAGGGTACATCTAGACTACATGCCTCTGGCGACAGAGGCATGTAGATTAGGCTACCAGACATAGCAAAATGAAGTGGCGATTTAAATAATCGCCGCTTCATTTAAATTTACATGGCTGCCGCGCTGAGCCGACAAACAGCTGATCAGCTGTCTGTCGGCTCAGCACGATAGTCTGGACGCACAAGTGTCGACATCAAAGGTATTGGTCGACCACCCAAGTAAACCTCATCCCAGGAGGCTTACCTGGGTGGTCGACAAATACCTTTGATGTCGCCACCCGCACGTCCAGACTATCGCGCTGAGCCAACAAAAAGCTGATCAGCTGTTTGTCGGCTCAGCGCAGCAGCCATGTAAATTAAATGAAGCGGCGATTATTTAAATCGCCACTTCATTTTAGTATGTCTGGTAGCCTAATCTACATGCCTCTGGCGACAGAGGCATGTAGTCTAGACGTACCCTAAGGAAGTTGTATGAGAAACAGGGTCTTTTCCACCTAACTCCAACTCCCCGTCCCCCCACAAAATATGTACCAGTTCCGACTTACATACAAATTTAACTTAAGAACAAACCTACGGTCCCTATCTTGTACGTAACCCGGGGACTGCCTGTACTAAGTTATCCCACCTTCTGATTTGGTTCACTAGCTTTTGCCAAGTCATCTTAGCCATTTCTGAACTCCAAGTATTTTTTCGAGCACTGCCTTTTTAAAATATGAGCTATCCTTTAGCACAGTGGTTCCCAATCTTTTTGATAATGGGGACCAGTAAACCCATTCACAAGCTTTTGGAAGACCAGTAACATTTATTTGCGTATTCATTAAGCAAATGATAAATATGCAAATAAATTGTTTCTGGTCCTCCCAAAGCCTCCAGTGTCAACAGGGAGCAGGCCCGGTTGACTGCCCTGAGTGGTTTCCCCGACCCCACTTCACCCCCTGTTTGGGACCGGTAAGGTCAGAAGGTCCATCTCAGGCCTGCTGAGTGACTCAGCTCACATGGGCCCTGGAGATCAGGTGAGTAGCCCTGTGTCCTCTCCCCCAGTTGCACCTGTGTTCGTGGGTGAAACCGCGGGCCACAGCCTGCCTTGCGGCATGTCACTGGCCCTACCTGTCCGGCAGGTTGTTTCAGCCCCCCGCCCCTCCTGCCCCAATCCCGGCAGCTTTATCAGCCGGCTCTGCCTCCTCCACTTGTGTCCGGTGCCGGGTGTTCTGCGTCGGTGCGCATGGCGCCCAGCCTTCTCCCTGGGTCCTAGCGCCTGCCAGATCTAGCCCCGCTACCCAGGAGCATGCCTGGCAGAGACACTGCGGTGGTGGGCTCTCCCCCAAGAATTGTGCGTGAAAATTTTTCTGAGGACCGCTATTTTTTTTTTCCTAAGGACTGGTACTGGACCGCGGACCACACTTTGGGAAACGCTGCTTTAGCACAAGGCCACTTGCTCCAAATTATGAGGATTATCTGCTTTCTTCCCAAGTCCTTATCTTTTGGATTCCTTGATCCTAAATTAGGCAAATAACCTCTCCATGTTAGACAGTCAAACAGCATTGAGTTTGACATTTAACTTGAGTCTCATTTAAGTCTTTAATGCAATACCAATACTGCCACAAGAACTTATCTTCCTGAACATTTTTCTCACTAAATGCACCTCCCACTTTCGCTGCCACAGGGTTTGTAAGACCACAGAAATCTGAACTCATACAAACAAAAACTAGACTCTGCTTTAGTGGATCAGGTCAGAGTCCATTTAGATCTAGTATTGTGCTGCTAATAATGACCAGTGCTCTATGTTCATTCCAAGCTTCCGTTTCAGTTTGATGGCAAGGGCTCTCTGTAGCACAGGGGAGGGTGGGGGGCAAACTACAGCCCACTGTCTATATCTGACCCATCAGACCACCCCCTGATCTCCTGGTAGGCAGTAGGAATGTAAAATTAGTTTACCAGTTAAACATGGGGGCTGCTCCAGCCTGGCCACCCCCATTTAAACCGAACATTTAACCGGTTAGCTAATTAAATGCGATTTTACATCCCTAGTCATTATCATACTAACAGCAAGTCACTGTCATTACTACTATATTCTCCATTGTGATCAGGATTTCTTGATTTCCATGCAAATAGAAATCACTTGTTTAAATCTAGATTCCATTCTATGAAACTGATTTGAAAGCTGGGGAGAAGAAGAGATCAAAAGTTGCTTTTCTTCCCCCCCTCCCCTCCAGATCGCACATATTTTAGGGCATACTTTTGTCTAAATTATCAACAGCAGGCTTAAAAAAATGCCAAACCACAAGGAAGACCAGTCACTGCTCTCCTGGGCAGTTTGCCAATGTAATCAGTGTAATATCTTTTTCCATGCCTAACCCAAGGATGTTCCACATGCCAGTGACTTAGAAGACATCCTAATAATAAATACTGAATAACAAAAGGACAATCCTCTAAAAGTTACTCTAACCAAATACGGAAAATCTGTGTCGAGAAGCGGCAGAGAAGACCAGTTTGGGCTCCATGCCAGCTCTTTCCCTTTAGCATGATAGCCAATACTCCACAGTTTGAGACAACATTAAAGCAAGTGGCTTCCCCATATACAGTATTGGTTTATAAAAAAATCCAAGGCAAGGCTAGAAAGAACACCCACTTGAAAATACTATAGTATGGGGTTTGCTTGTTTGTTTTTTAAACTACAAGCTGTTCTGCAGCTTTCTGCAACACAGCACTAGGCAACCAGTGTGAATTTCACTCAGATCTGGAACTTCCTTGCCAACTTTTACATTTCCAGGCACATAAATAATCCCAACTGGGACCCAGTTACAACATTTCTTCCACCTTCAGCATCTGCATACACATAATTACTTACGTACTGGAAGCTTTAGGTATTTTGTCTTTTTTTAAACTTCATTAAAATGTAATATGATGGCACGGAAGATGCCTCACAGCTCTACCCCAATCATATTTCTTTCCTTGTATGAGTTAACAAAAAGCATACGCTACCCTTTACTGTCACGAACGAGGAAACAAAAGGCTGTTATGCCATTTGCAACCCATCAGATTCACACGTGCCAGGAGATGGAGTTTGCAAACGATGGCAGAAAAAGCCTCATAAGCTCTCCCTTCCCCCTTCTGTTTACAAGTCTTGTTTCTTTGCGCGGTAATTAAAAGTCCGCAGTTCTTAATTTTTCCTAGTGTTACCATTTCTGTAGCGCTATGTAGAGGCACACTATGCACTTTGTTAGATGAATCACTGCTGCAAACGTTAAGCAATTAGGTGTTAAAATGTATCAACTTCATGTCTTCAACAGTCTGCCAAAGAAAGACCTAAAACCCTCACAAGTGGTACCCTACGCAAATGTTTAAGAGAAACAATGCTCTGCCTAGGCCTGCCGACAGTAGGGGTCGGGCAAAAGGGGCAGCTGCCCAGTGATACATAGGGACCCAGTGCTCCTGGCTGCCGCTGCTGGCAACCAGACCCCGAGCCCTTTATATTGCTGATGGAACACCACATGGCATGCTGCAAAGCCCTGAGTGGCAGTAGCACACTCCAGATGGGGAGAGGGCATGGGCACACGATGCAAGTAGCCCCGCTCCTTCCACCAAAGCCCCTGCCCCTCCCAGGAGTGTGGGGACGCCCTCCCTGACCTTGCTCAAAGGTCCAGCTAGTCTTTTGGCTCGCCTGACTTTGTTTCTCTTAGCGCTAAGCTAGGAGAGAAACTACTCCACTTTAAGCAAAAAAGAAAGGTTGTACAAGTGGGCAAACTGAGGCCCCCAAAAAGTGAAATGATTTATTCACAGCAGAATTAGGAACAGACAACCAAGAGCTCCCATTGACATTCCCGATGACTACCACATATGCCTCTACTTCATCTAGAAAGAGGCTTGTTATCATAGGAAGACCTACTTCACATATGTGGATTAATTTTTAACCATTTACTTCAATCAAAGTTTAGACTTCTCTCCAATCTATTTTATTCTTGGTAAATTGGGCTCAAGCCAAGCACAGCGTGAGCAGCTACTGTAATATATTAGGTTTGCAATCTCTTTGGGGCAGGAACCCCCTTTTTTGTTACTTGTACCATGTCTAGCGCAATGGCGCTCTGTGCCATGACTGGGATTGTAGATACGACCACAATAGAAACAAATCGCAATGCTCTAATCTTGACATTAGTCACTATTTAGTCCAGACCTAGGCTCGTCTTGATCGGAGTGCAGGGGAAGCTAGGGATGTCAAATTGCGAGTAATGGCCTGATCAAATAGTCAATGCATTTTGCATCAACTATTTGATTAGTCTATAGGGCACCTTCACCTTGGAAGTGTAGCAACAGCTACACTATTGCTACACTTCAAAGGCAAAAGCACCACGTGGAGCCCAGGGTCATTGGGGGACTCCCTGCTGATGCCAGGCTCCATGCAGCACTGCCACTTTGAAAAACTGTGAGGAGCCCAGCGTCAGGCTCTTTGCGACATTTCAAAGCGGTAGTGTCCCACGGAGCCCGGGATTAGCTGGGGACTCCTAGGCTCCATGCGGTACTGTTGCTTTAAAACCCTGTGGGAAGCTTGGGGACACCCCAGCTGGCCCCAGGCTGCATGCGGCATTTCAAAGCGGCAGTGGTGCGTGGAGCCTGGGGTCTGGCCAAGATTCCACGTGGCGCTGCCACTTTGAAGTACCCCCTCCTCTTTCCCCCCACCATTGCTGCCTCTTTCTGATAGAGGTAGTAAGGGGCAGGGGAGAAGCGACTAGTCCTTCACATCCTTATGGAAAGCTTGAATTGGAAATCAAACCACATGCATTTTTTAAGGAGTCACTTATTCTCAATTTGAAGCCTAGGTCACTGGCGGTGTAAGAGCAGCACATTAACCCTCCACTACCTAACCCTCAAAGCCTATTATTCTACTTTTTGTCTGACTGAAATCCAAATCCTCACTGCAGAGCCCAATATTCCTATAAATGGATTAGGGTACACAGCACAGCTTAATGCTATTGCCTCAAGTATTAAAGCATCCCTCTTTGTGGTTACTAATCTGACTCTCTACCAGTTATAAAAGCCCATTACTCACAGCCTGCTGGATGTCTGTCTTCACTTGTTCGCTCAACATACCCTCAAACACAAACGAGTCTCCAAATTTCTCTGCCTAGAAGGGGGGAAAAAAAACAGAATTCAAGCTGATTGTGAGAGTACATTGTAAGTGTTTTACTCCTATAACGCCATCTTAAGAAAGCAGCAAGTGAGGCCATTAAGGAGATAATAGATTTAATTTAATCCCAATAGGAATTCTAAGTTTGTTTTAAAGCAAACAATATACCGATCAGAAGTACAGAGGATGAAAGGCCAAATTACCCAGGGATACCATTGTTCTTTAACAGTCATTGAGAAAAAGCGCAGATTGACTCAAGTTATGGAATAGATGGTATCCGTAAGAATGTCTGCAAACATTTCTACATCTATTGATTGGAAATGTTTTTAACTGTCCTGAATTGCTTTTAAAAAGCAATACGCAATATTAATAGAGGGAATCTATTTCATTAAATTGCCTTTACTTTTAGTATGACTTCCAAAGTAAGTGGCATGGGTTTATTCATTCTCATCGCTCACTGGCTCCACATCTTAATATATGGTTACAAAAGTCACAGAGAACTATTACATTTAACCATTTATCTTAACATTCTAAAAAACCACTCTCACTTTCCGGAGGAAAAAACAAGAGGCATTAGCCCATTTCACTGACTCACAACAGGAGAAGAAGTATTTCAGCACAGCAGAAAGTATTTTAATACCTAGGTTGGGACACAGCAGAACAGGTTACTGGTAGCCAGTGAATGTTTCTACTTCATTGCTTGAGTCCATCAAAGCAGGACCCCCAGATGTATCCATTATAATCAAGTTGTGAAACTATTTCCATTGTAACCTTGTTTTCACATATTAACAACTTTCAGAAAGAGGCAATTTTAGGATTGAAGATTCCTGAACATTCATCACTCTAAATCTAGACTGTGTAGAATTCGGACAAAATCCCTTCAGTCATTTGACTGTAGCAATAGGGAAGGGGAAAAATATCCCTCTTCCTGCCTCAATCCCTTTCCCATCCATTTTTTTTGGTTGGACAGAACTAGAACAAGAATGCCTGATCTTGACAGAGCTCTTCACTAAGGACTAGTTTCTTCGTTTGTTGAAAAAAAGTTAGCTTTGATTTAACTGGATTTATGAGCACCTGAAGACTGCATCTTGTACATAAACAGAAAATCACTAGTGGAGCCCAAGTAACCTTTGGCTGGAAAACAAACAACTAATTGAGTATTCTGTTTGCCTGAGAAATCAGTGATGCAGACAAGCACTCAGGTGCTTCTCAAGAGCCTGTGGGTTCAGTGCTGTTTACTCTAGCTCTAAGTATATTTTTCCAAATCCAGCATACAAAGTGGCCTCATGCCAGGGCGAAGAACCGAACATCACACACAGCCAGAAACAGGATTTCATCCCACAAGATAATATAGTAGGTATAGGAGTGTATTAAGTCACATTCCTGAAGTTGTTTGCAATGAAGATCCCGGGTCGAAACTTAAGTGGATTAAGTGACTCTCTCAATTACAGCACCAACAAATACAAACTGGTTCCTCTGATACAAGAGCAGTCCTCTGCCTGAACTTTACAGAAGAGGAAGGGTAGAAGGATTCTTGCCATCCAAACCTGAGCCAGTTTGCCAATAATATTATGATTCCAAGAGCAGACCTCGTCTCAGGCCTGAATCATTACTAGTAACTTGAAGTTGGCTAGATGGCTTAAATGTACTACAGAAACCACATCAGGCATATTACCACAGCTTCTGAACAGGAAAAATCTGGGTCTCCAGAGTGGGCTACACTCCTTTATTGGGAGACTGATCTAAGATGACAAAGCCTTAGGATATACTTTCTTAGCCTATATTTACTTACAACATGCACAGAGCTACAACTTCTTCTTTAGAATAAAAATTTACAGTTACAAAAACTTGTAATGCCCAGATTGCTAGAAAGCAGCTGTGTTTGGCCAGCCTGCAGTATCTTTGACAGTCTCACCATTGGGAGGACTGTATCTTAAACACATCAAAGTGTTTTTTAAAAAGCATGCAATTAGCCATTTCAATCAGGGCCTCTATATACCATGGACAGGTCCTGATGTAGCTACTCTGGTCCAAACTTATGCCGATGACCAACACCAGTACAAAGCAGGGTTAGTAGCAGCATGTCTTGCTAGGCTAACCCGTACCAGCACAGAACATAATACAGGAGGTTGCCTTGCTACATTAGCCTAACTATAGCAATACACACTACTATGAAAAGGTAGCTAGTTATCACCCTGAGTCTTCACTGCTTTGCTAAACTAAAGAAAACCTGTCTGAATTCAGAGGCTTACAGCCAGGGCAATGTGCAGGGTTTGGCTCCTGGCCCCCCAGAAGGAGCAGAGCCTCATGCAGAAGGGGCAGCCCCTCATCAACACCGCTTTGGGTTTCAGCCACCACTGCTGCCGCAGTAGCAACAGCGGCCCAGAGCCCCAAGTCTTTTTAAACAGGAGCAGCCCAGGGCAACTGCTCACTTGGCCCCCCACATGCTGGCAGCCCTGCCAGAAATACAGCACCCCATATACTTCAGAAGTATTAGACCAATTATGAAAACTGAGCCACATGAAGCATGAGCTTGTGCCAAGGTCTTCAGCACATGCTGTCTGCGGTCCATTCCATTTTAAGATTATTTTCTCAGTGAAACTAACTAAATACTGTAGAAGAGGCATTTGCAGGGGTCGAGGGACCCTTTTGTGGTCCCCTTCCCATCAAGAGGCGGCTAAAAGCAACAGGTGTTTCACTGCTGATTGCTTGCCAGCAATCTGGGTATAATATATTTGTTTCCAGGGCCTGTAAGCCTTCAAGCAGAATTTATGTGACCTCCTTTGGGGAAAGATTTAAGCCTAAATTTCCTAGGAGAGTTCTCTGAGTTCTACAGCTATTGTAGAAGGTACAATAGTTTTCCTCTTACCTCTGTAACATAGCCAGTGGCATTTACAAATTTTTCGAACTCCACATTGCTGACCTCGTACCGATCCATATAGAACTGGTTAACATGGACTTTTCTAGCAGGCCATTCCCCATCTTGCTTTATTTCAGGTTCATCAGTACCCATTGTGAATATTCCTTTTGGAATAAGGGCCATCTGCAATAGAAACAAACAGGACAGAAAACAACTGTGTTCATTTTTAAGTTACAGTTTATCCTTGTTTTTCCATCAGGCTGGAGGAATGAGAGTCAACATCAACTTGAACAATGCTATCTTCACGGCTATTATACATTAACTAACAATTATAATATCTGGAAGATTCTAGGTTTCAAAGTGAAGTAAATTGAGATGGTTTCAAGATGAAAAATGCAGTTCTCAATCCACCCCTCAAAGTACCTAGGGAATTCAGACCACTGCTTAGGTCCAGACCTATCTGCAAATGGAGAGATGGATGCCATCTGTCACGGTGTCTCCTTTTCGCACATGAAGCAATCAATGCAAATTACATCTTGTTCATTGCACACACACAAAAAAATCATGACTTTTCCATCTGGTACAGAAAGGAAACTTGACATGTAGACAGACAGCATGGAGATAATGAAGCTGCAAAGTGTTCTTTTGAGAACAAACCACAGCATACCTGTTTGCATTTGGGATTTTATTTATGAACTGATATACAATATTCCATCACTCCCTCAGGTAGCATCAGCACCCGCATCTCAACAGTGCATCAAAAGGTATATGGCAAGTTAACATTTCACACTGTACAAGACTGGTCTGGTGTTGTAGCGTCAGGCTCAGGAAGTAAAGACATAATGGCATGAAGGAATGCAACAACTCTGTGACCAGTTATAAAGACTTCTTATGGCTTCAGTCTGTTTTTAGGGAAGACGCACCCAGACTTCCTACAGCTGTGTATCCATGCAAAGAGTCCATTGCCAATCTCCTGGCAGGCTCCAGTCCGTCTGTCAAATTAACAAGAGACCCTTCAAGCAGCATGCAGCCCTCAGCCAATGAAAAGCAGGCTGCTCCCAGAATTTCCTCAACCAGATTCTGGAAGGCTCTTAGCTGGGATCCCCCTGAAGCTAAAACAAGAATCCTCTTCCCTTCCCTCTAAGAGCCACCTTTCCTGTTTGAATACCTGCTTGTTGAGTTTGGGGCTGGGAGAAGGGAAGACCTCTTTTGTTCCAACTGGCAAATGACACTGCTAGGTCAATAACACCCCCTGAAGCCAAGTAACACTCTGATTTGCTCTAGCAGGGGATACATGCTCCTCATCATACAAGCCTTAAGACGTCATTAAGGGGTGAGACTGGAGACCTGATTTTCATCATGATTTCAAGACATCCACCACTCTGGTCATCTGAAGAAGTGGGCTGTGCCCATGAAAGCCCATGATACCATCTACATGTTTTGTTAGCCTATAAAGTGCCAGGGCTGGCCTTACCATGAGGCGAACTGCAGCGGCCACCTCAGGTGCCAGACCTGGGGGAGGGAAGGGAGGCGCCACTAGGACCCAGAATGTAGAAAATTGTGCCTGCTGCTGGGGCATATGTATTATCTCTGCTCTAGATGAACAGACATGGTGGAGTGCTGTGCTGGAGAAAGGAGGGCACAAGAGACATAACAGGCAGGCAGGAGAAAAGGTGAGAGGGAATAACAGAAAGCAGCAGGAGCTGTAGAGAGAGAGGAGGAGGAGGAGCCTCTCTAGCACTCCCAGGAGCCTGGACTGATTAACACCAGCTTCTCAGGGAGCTTCCTGAACCCACTTGAGGAGAACAGGCAGTCAACTCAAGTAGTAGGAGCCAGTTAGGCCCTTAAGATGTTGATATTTTCCCTCACTCAGGCCCTGCTACCAGCCTGCTTATTTACCCCCTTCAGCTGAGTGTTGAGAGCCACTATAGCTGGCACAGAATAGAAGTCATGAGTGAAAGCAGAAAACGCCCCTCTGGGGCAGCATTCAGAAAAAAGCAAGCAAGCAAAAAGAAGCTTTTCTATCTAAGCAGGAAGGAGCTCTCCTGAGATACATAAACACAAATGTTCATGATGAGCCTTCAGGCCCCAGTGAGGATGTGAGAGGTGAGGAGATGCCTGATCTTCTAGTTAGTCAGAGTACAGGTGACCTGGCAGCTACTGCGGCATCCATTTGAGATGAAGATACAGATGTCACCATGCACATTCCTGAAGAAAAGTGTAGGTCAGAGAAGAGTGTGGTGAAGGCGCAAGAAACAGCTGCTGCTGAGTTTAGTTCCTTAAATCTAGATGATCCAGGACTGTGGACCCACTTGAGCAGTAGTCTGAGGGACTTCCTTGTACTGCATGGGCCATGGCAAGTGAAAAACTTCATGTTCCCCAAAGACAATGAAAATAGAAGTTTCCATCCAACACATTACTGGCGTGAAATCCCCAATAGTGACAAAGTGGAGAGGCCATGGCTTATGTACTCAAAAACCCAGAATGCTGCATACTGTTTTTGTTGGAAACTCTTCCAGTCTAATGTTCCAGCCACATTGGGTTCTACAGGAACAAATGACTGGAAAAATCTGGCTAGAAATCTGGCATGCCATGAGAAGGCAGCAAATCACCAGAGAGCATTCCATAAGTGGAAAGAGCTTGAGATGAGACTAAGGTTACAGGCCACTATAGATGATCAGTATCAAGAGAAGATTGCATCAAAGTTTCTTTACTGGCAAAATGCTCTGAAAAGGCCCATTGCCATTGTGAGAATGCTTGCAACCCAAAACCTAGCACTGGTGGCACTTCAGATTAGCTGTATGTGCCAAACAATGGAAACTTCCTTAAAAGTGTGGAGCTGATGGCTAAGTCTGATGTTGCTATCAGGAGCATCCAAGAAGAGTCACCACCCAAGAAACATACATACACCACTACCTTGGAAAAACAATTCAAAATGAGATCACACAGTTACTGGCAACAAAAGTCAAACAAAAGATTGTGGCAGATCTGAAGTCAGCAAGATATTACTCTGTTATTCTGGACTGCACACTTGACATCAACCATACAGAACAAGTGACTTTAATGGTGTGTTTAATAACAGAACCTAGTGAAAATGTCCCTGCAATGGTGACGGTCAGAGAGCATTTTCTAGAATTTATTGACATTGATGATACTACACGAGTTGGTATGACAAATGTGCTTCTTAAAAAGCTGGAAGATATGGGAATTCTAATAGCTGACATGAGAGGTCAAGACTACGATAATGGTACCAACATGAGAGGAAAGAACAGAGGAGTGCAGACACGAATCCAAGAGTTAAACACTCAAGCTTTTTTTTAATCCCATGCAGTTCTCATTCATTGAATTTGGTGGTCAGTGATGCAGCATCAACTTCTAGTGAGGCTGCTGAATGTTTTAATGTAATTTTTCTCTGCATCAATGGCAAATTTTGAAGCAACATCTGGGAACTTCCTCAGACACTGAAAGCCACACGATGGGAAAGTCAAGTGGTGGCGATAAAGCCTATCAAACACCAAAGATGACACATGATGCCATAGTTGCCATTATGGAGGGTAATGCTATGACAGGAACTGTTTGTGGGAGAACAGTGGCAGAGGGAAATGAAATAATCAGAAACATACGTAACTTCACATTTCTGTATGGCTTAGTGTTGTGGCATGACATACTGTTTGAAATAAATGTTGTAAGCAAAAGACTCCAAGGTGTTGACCTTGATATATCTGGAGCAATGGATCAACTGGACAAAGCAAGTTATACCCACAGTCTTATCGGTCAGATGAGGGATTTCAAAAACATTCTGAAGAGTGCACAGAAGTTGGCAGAGGAACTTCACATTGAAGCTATTTTTCCACCCATTCAAGAGTCACCAAAGATGACATTTTGATTACGAGGCACGGGATAATCCCATAAGAGACCCCAAAACAACAATTCAAAGTTGAATTCTTTAACCAGGTGCTAGATTGTGCAAGTCAGTTGAAGAACGTTTCATGCAGCTCAAGGAACACAGCAGTATATTTGGGATGTTGTAGGATATTCCAAAACTCCTCACTATACCTGAAGACGACCTACACAAGCAATGCAGGGCACCAGAGACAGTGTTGACACATGATGACATGAGCGATATTGATGTGAATGATTTAGGTGATGAACTGAAAGCCCTTTTAAGATACATTTCAGCAGGACCAACTCCAAAGGCTGTTCTGGAATATTTGTGAAAAAAGAATATGAACACAGCTTTCCAAATGCTTTTGTTGCTCTGCACATACTTCTAACACTTCCTGAAACAGTTGCCAGTGGAGAACGCAGCTTCTCCTAGCTGAAGTTAATATGAAATATGATTTCCAAACTAAGTGTATTTTTTTTGCTAACCAACACGATAAACTAAACATTTATAGATGCAGTTACATTCAGATCCTCCATTTTTACTTTTTATTATGTTAGAAAATAGTGAATGATGCATTTTTAAATCCATTAGATAATTTAAGAGATTTGTGTCAAGTGGTATTTAGATAGAAAGCGAAATTATATTACAAATGTACAAAGCCAACATTTTAAGTTAGTTTTGTATTCATTCAAAGACTTAAATATTCTGCATACAGAGGGAAAATCAAAACGTATTTTTGATTTAAAACTAATGTATTATAACCAAAGACAGTATTCATTGTCATTAGTATATGATGGATTGTTTCTGCTCACCATGACCCAAACTGTCCCAAGTATTTAGAGACCAAAGCAGCGCAGATGGGTGCTTACTGGAATTTTCAAGAATGTGTAGGTCAGTTAGTTGCCTAGCTCCCAATGATGTCAACTCTCATTCAAGGGCTACCAAATGGGGGAGCTGTGAGCAGTTGCCCAGCAGCCAGAGCCCCAGGCCCTTTTAATCATTGCTGGCACCAGTAGCTAGCTGCGGAAGGTGTGACTCGGAGGGCTGGCTGCCTCCACCCCCTTCCAAGGAGTCCAGAGCCAAGCCCCTCCCCTACTCCCCACATACACCAAATTGCCCAGGACCTAGTGAAGTCTGTAGCCAGCCCTGCTCATTCACCTCCTAAAATCTGCTCCCATGTTCAAGTTTCTAGCATTGGAAGATCCCCTTTTCTCCCCTTGGTTTATGCTCACAGATCGTATGAGGAAAACAGGATTTCCTGCTTTTTTTGGCCCCTCCCTCCAACATCCATCTGTCAACTAATCCACATGAATATTACCATACCATCTCATAGAACTGGAAGGGACCTTGAATGGTCATCAAGTCCAGTCCCCTGCCCTCACAGCAGGACCAAGTACCATCCCTGCCCCAGATCCCTAAAATGGACCCCTCAAATATTAAACTCACCACCCCGGGTTTAGCAGGCCAACGCTCAAACCACCGAGCTATCCCTCCCCATTGCTGCACCTGCTACATTAAACTGAAACCAGAAATAATTAGTAAGTTTTACGTACTACAGAAACTGACATTACTGATAACTGGAATATTGTAAGCATCACCATTTGCTCCACTGTAGAGACTGGTAATAGCCATAGAACTGTAGGGCTGGCTCAAGTCAAGTCCGTCCTCCTACACTGAGGCAGAGCCAAGTAGACCTTCCCTGATGTGTATTTATCCAACTGGCTATTAAAAATCTTCAATTACGGGGATTCTTATTGCAAATACTTAATTCAGTGCAGGAATTTGACATTTATACAGCCTAAAATGTCTCAAGAATTAAAATGTTTCTCTCCAATCCTGTACGCAGTTAAAACACATCCTTTTTAACTCTTTAACATTTGAGATGCTCTCTATTTAAATGATTAAGGGTAAAAGCAGCTTCCAATTTCACATTTTAAACAGCTTATTTTTAAAAGCACAATGTAGTTTTTTTAAAAAAATCACATTTTAAAAGGTTTTTTTAAGTCAGGGTTGAGCTAATGTTTTGGCTCAAGCATCAGCCAATCAGATCTGGATAGATAGGTTTAAATCTTAGAATACTAGAACTGGAAGGGACCTCGAGAGACCATCAAGTCCAGTCCTCTGCCCTCATGGCAGGACCAAGCACCATCTATATCATCCCTGATAGATGATCTAACCTGCTGTAATGGATAGGAGTGCTGACCAGCACCTTGTGACAAAAGGGTTAAACTCAGGTAGCTAGCAAAGGTGTTGGCCAGTGGGCCAGGAGAACCAATCAAGATAGAGGGTTGAAATTTGAATTGTATAGAATATCCTTGCCTGGTTTGCGTGGGAGAGAGAAACCAGGAGCTGAGACACACAGAATGAATTAAATACAGGCAGGAACAATGTCTCCAAGGAATTTGGGGCATGGGAGTGGACTGAACAAAGAGAAAAGTGTAAGTAAAGGGAGAAATTAATCCTGCTGCATTCAGGGTAATTTTTCTTTATTTTGTGGTTTGGTTTGAACTGCTCTATGTGAAGCTATGCCTCGCCTCCCCTCCCCATTTACTACCTTGCATTGTGCCCAGAGACTTCTTATGTTTTAATGTGTTTTCCTTAGTTGCTGTGTAACATCTAGCAATGAAGTATGGTTTATCAAGTTTCTCTTATTTTTTAATACAAAAAAAAATCACTTTTTTTTTTAAACGGGTGATGATTTGATTCTTGTGTCCTGACAGGTCTGTCTGTGTATCTGCACGCCTCTAATTGTGGGATCAGCTACCAGAGACTGAAGCTTGTTTTTCTCTTTTCTGTCTCTTTTGGGGCAAAAGAGCTTGGGGTGCCCAGGGGAGGGGGGTTTCAAGTGTTTACCCCTGTTTTTTTGGGGACAGAAGAGCACTTGGAGGCAGTAATTCCCCAAAATCTGTGTATTGTGATTCGGGGGAGTGGAGGGTTGGGGAAGTTTTTTTGTAACCAGTGCCTGTAGAGGCAAGAATTTTAAGCTCTTTTGTGGGTCCTCACCTTCTTCACTCAGAGTGCCAGAATGAGGAACATCCCTGACACCCGCTCTCCAATATCTCCAGTAATGGTGATTCCACCAATCTCCCTAGGCACACTGACAGGAAGTTTTTCTTAATGACCAACCTAAACCTCCCTTGCTGCAGTTTAAGCCCATTGCTTCGTCCTATTCTCAAAGGCCAAGGAGAACAATCCCCCCCTCTCCCTATGACACAGTTTAAAATACCCTCTCAGTCTTCTCTTTTCCAAACTAAACAAGCCCAATTTCTTCAGCCTTCCCTCATAACTCATTTTCTAGACATTTCATCATTCTTGTTGCTCTTCTCTGGACCTTCTCCAATTTCTCCACCTCTTTCTTGAAATGTGATGCCCAGAACTGGACACAATACTCCAATTGAGGCCTAATCAACACAGAGTAGAGCAGAAAAATGATTTCTCATGTCTTGCTCACAACACTCCTGTTGATATATCCCAGAATCATGCTTTTTTTGCAACAGTGTCACACTGTTGACTCATATTTAGCTTGTGGTCCATTATGACCCCTAGTTTCCTTTTTGTAGTACTCTTTCCTAGACAGTCACTTCCCATTCTGTATGTGTGAAATGGATTGTTCCTTCCTAAGTGGAGTACTTTGCATTTGTCCTTATTAAACTTCATCCTATTTACCTCAGACTATTTTTCCAGTTTGTCCAGATCATTTTGAATTATGACCCTGTCCTCAAGAGCAGTTGCAACCCCTCCTCGCTTGGTATCATCTGCAAACTTAATAAGCATACTCTACGGCATCCAGAGGTGCCACTGGATATTTTTCTATATACACCATTGGTGGTGATGCCTCAGAAACCATGGCTGGAATGGGGAGTTGCAGCTCAGATTAATAACCCACTAGCAAAACTAACTGTAACAGTTGGCATCAGGTGACTAACTTAAAAAAGCAACCCTTCTTTCCAGTCTGTATGCAGACACCTTCCTCATTCCATGATATTCCAAAGTGCCTCAAGAGAAACACTGCCTTTGCTCCCTTCCTACTCCTAAGCACCATTCCCCTCCTCAATTAACTTCTATGGCAGAAGTAGGCAAGCGGATGTTGAGGGCTGATTTCCACAGTACTCACCCACCTGACTCCTACCCAGTCAAGGCGAAAAGTATGGTTTTTCTTACATCTGCAAGTGATCAAGAGAGGCTTGGACCCCATCCTTTGATCACTTATATGTAAGTCCCATAACTAGGAAAGAAAATTACAGAACAAAAAAAATGTAAGCTAACAGAACTCACCAGAATCTAGCAGGAAGTGTATCGTCTTGAAACATGCAGACTGAAGTCTAAATCATGAGGGAATCAAAACTGCTAAGAGTTATCAAAGGGCAAAGGACAGAGATGCTCGTTCTCAGAGACAGTTAGTTACTGAGACCTGTATAAGTAAGCCACACTTTTAAAGGAGTTGAGTTAGAACTACACTCAGATGGAGAAAAGTCCACTGGATTTTAAGTGTGGGAAGTTTTACACTTTAGATAAAGAATCTCTTGCCCCAAATACCCATCATTATAAATTAGACGCAAAGTGTATGCCACGTTCTTAACTGTTTCTCAGGATAAATAATGATTGTATATATATGTATAAAAACACTGAATAGCTGCTGTTGCATTTATTAGGCTATCCATCCTGCAGCATGACCTTCATCACAAGGATAATTGTTACTGTAAACAAAACACATAAAGGAAGCTATCAGATGGGTTTTCACCTGTAATGTACATGGGTACCTGTGTCTGACAGAAGCTTACCTGGGCATACAGGCTGATGCAACATGCAGCAAAGAATACTGAAAATCAGTGGTCTTCAGTTTCTGCAGAGTTCTGGCCTTAGTACTGTTATCTCACAGTGATGTTACCAGGTATAACTCTTTGTACACATTATGGCGCAATGGAGGAGTTTGTGCTCCCTGTCTAACTCCTACTTCTTTATTTTTTAGTTTACTTTAACAGCCCAGCCAGCTTCATTGTTCCCCTTCTCTACAATAGATTTCTGCTTTTGTTTGAGTTTCTTTACAGTAACTTTACTGTCATTTATGACACAGAAGTGGTTGTAAAACCACACACCACACAAGGGGAACTCAAAGCTGACAGAGCATCTGAAATTAAAACAACAACAACAAAAACTACAGTTTGCTGAAAAATAAGCTGACTAAATTTGAAATTGATCTTACAGGAAAGGGCTTACGAATCATCTTTAACTCAAGAGCCATCAGGGTTTTTGCACTTGTCTCACTACAAGTAAGTTTCTGATAAGTTATCCCTAAGTTTCCTGGGGACTTAAAGAATGCCACAATGAGACACGATCAGCGCTATGTAACTGCCTACCTTCCAATCTCTTGCTGACTCACTGAAGCTAAAAAGAGTGCTTTGAGCAGGGTGGGAAGTCACAGATTTTGAGCTTGCTAGTCAGTTATCAGTACATGAAAACAAAGCCTTTTACTTTCCAGCTCAATGATTACATCATCCCACAATCTGAAGAATTTTGATAGATACTCTGTTATCAATTCAGACTCTGATATGGCCTTTAAGAAGTCTTCCTTTGGAACCCAACACTTGCATATCATGCACGCACTCACTTATCTATGCACTACGCACTGCAGACAGCAACCATGTCCTCCAAGTCCAGTGCCAAACTTGGAACATCTGGAGTGCACATTCTAATTATGCCAACAGCACTCATTTCATGGCTCAAACAAGCTGTTTTGTAATACAATAATCTTCTGATTGTAGGTGATAGTGTCAAAGTGACAAATGGCCTCCTTTGTATCTATTTGAACGGAGAAGCACTGACTGACAGTGAGCGTGGAGGTGTTCAGAACTGAAGGGAAACAGGATCCTAAAATTAGTTAATGTATTCAAGAACTCTGTTCCTTTAATAACTAATAAAAATCTTAGCTTCTAACAAAAATTAAGACCCAGTTTAGCATAACCAATGCAAGGAAGCATCCCAAAGTAAATATGGAAGCAGATGTCCAACATCGGATCAATCAAGGTGAGGAGTAGGGATGTAACCACCACCCAGAATAGTTAACTGGTTAAATGAGTTGTTTTACCAGTTACCCAGTGGTCCTGCTGCATGGGTTGCGGCGCAGGAGTACCCCTCCAATTAACTGATGAATAACTTTTGACACCCCTAGCGAGGAGGAACTAGTAAATTGCACTGAGCATAGCATGTACAGGTTGAACCTCTCTAGTCCACAGCACTTTGGTCTGGAAATACTCATTGTCCTGAATGATTTTAGTTAGACATCCACTTTTCATGGGTGTGGCCACGTTTCTCAGTCCCATAAAGTTCATTTACAGCCACTCAGTGATCTGTGCTGTTATTTAGATCTAATTTATCCCTGAGGCTACGTCTACACTGCAATGTTATTTCAGGATAACGAGTATCACGAAATACCTAGCCCATGTCTTCAGAGCAAGCCCATTATTCCAGGCTCACTATTCCGATGTCCCTGTAAATCTCATTCTACAAGAAGTAAGGGACATTTCAGAATAACGCTTTATTTTGAAATTTGGTGGTACATAGACAGCGGCAAATGACAAAATAAGCTATTTCAAAATAGCATCGAAATAAGATACGCAATTTGCGTAGCTCAAATTGCGTATCTTATTTCGAAGAACAGTGCAGTGCGGATGCACCCAAAATGTCCTCTAACAGCCCAGTAAGCAGTAGAAGTGTAGGTAATGCTGCTAGAGAATATTTACCTCCTGTGGTCTGGAAAATTCTCTCGTTCGGAAGTGGTCAGGTCCCTAGGGTGCTGGATTACAGAGGTTCAACCTGTACCAATACTTGTTTTCTGGCCAAGCAACATATGCACATAAATGGTGCATGCAACTTCTTGTCCTCAAGAATAAGAGCATCCTGAGACCAAATTTGTTGAAGGGTTGGGCAGACATCTGAGAATATGCACCATATACCAAATTCACCTGCAAACTAGTCCCCATTGTAGAAGTGGGGCACTGATCCCTTCCCATCATACATGTGACTAAGATGGATCAGAGGAACAAACTCCCTTAGAAGTAGGGATGTTAGATCCTGTTTAAAATGTTAACCAGTTAAAATAAATGCTTAACTGGTTACCAGCCCACCACAGTGTGGCATGGGCAGGGACTGCTGGAGCAGCAGCCTGTGGCGCAGCATGATGGGCCCTGCAGGGCTGTTCGGACTGGGCGCCGGATAACCAGTTACTCTGGTAACCATACCACTACGGCAATGCTTACTGGGTAATCAGTTGACCAGTTATCTCTTTACAGCCCTACTTAGAAACTACCATCTGCTGACAGAAGGAGGATACCAACTATTCCTCAGGCCCCAAGAGCACTAGGGATGTTAGATATGAAGTAACTGAATAATCAAGTAACCACATCAAATATTAGTGATTACATGATTATTCGATAGTCCCCAGAGATGGGGCTGTCAGCCAGTGCACTCCGAGTCCCACTTCCAAAGAGGCGGCAGCAGGGGGGTCCATCAGAAGAGGCAGCACGGGTTGGCAGGCAGGACCTAGTTCACAAGGGGAGCTATTTTAAAAGTCAGCTTCCCCTAAGCACCAGATCCATAGAGCTGCCTGCCCACCCACCCCTCTGTGCTGCTACCCCTATCAGAAGCAGCAGCATGGGGAACTTGGGGGGGCAGCAGGAGCAGGTAAGGTTACCACAGGAGCAGCCACTGTCCACAGGGGGCCCAACCTCCTTGCACCCCCTCACAATGCTGCCTCAGAGGCAGAAGCAGGGGGGCAGACAGGTGGCTCCACATAGCAGGTGCTCAGGGGGCACACAATAAACCTGTGTCTCTCCAAACACAGGTTCCTACCTCTCACCTCCTGCTGCCTCTGTGGGAGGCAGTGTGTGCGCGCGGGGGAAGCATGGCTCCTCCCACCTGCTCCCCTCACCCATCACGCTGCTGCCTCTATTAGAAACAGCAACATGGGGAGGGGGCATTGCGGAGGTGGATCCAGCTTTTAAGCCTGCTTCCTACAGGGACCAGCCTCCATCTCGCAGAAGCAGCCAGGCAAGGGGGTGGGGGGAGAGAGGCATGTGTAGTCAATGGGATTATCATCCCTCCTACTGCCTTGTGGGATACTTTTAGATCCCTTGCATTTTGTTAAGAGTGCCTAACTGAGCTTTTATAACTGTACAATAGGGCTGTGGCCTTCATTTTTTTTAAACTATCCTGGGGGATTGTTTAAGCGATGATAGTCCCCTTTGGACATTGTGTATTTCTTAAATACTGTTCTTGGGTGATGTGAGAAAACAGCTTATTTCCCCCATTCTCTTCTGTTTTTAGCTCAGCACTTCCAAGGAAACAGCCACCAAAATATTCCCCTACTAAAAAAATGTATAGCTTGACTTCCCAATATGTAGGAATGATGGAGAGTGAACTCGTCTTTTTTCCTCATCAGTTGCATATCAGATTTAGATGCTATCCATACTGACAATAAGTTTTGCTTTGCCCATTCATCTATTCAAGGGGCGGAGGAGGCTAAAAAACAGTTATTTTATAAAAGTTAAAAATATGTGTTTTAACATTTAAACCAGATTTTTTATTTCCTCACTGGAATCGGGAAATAATCAGAGTATGTCAAAATAGCTAACCTGCCTCTTCACAGCAAGCCTGTTATTTCAGGCTTGCTATTCCAAAGTCCCTGTAAGCCTCATTTTACAAGGAGTAAGGGACGTTTAAAAATTTGGTGCAAATGACAAAATAAGCTATTTCAAAACAGTATTGAAATAAGATACGCAATTAGAGCTATGAAAATTGCGTATCTTATTTCAAGTTACAGTGCAGTGTAGACACACTCTCAAAGTGCAAAGTTCCAAAAAGTTCAATGCATAGGAGATTATTGGGGGGGTTTAATAGATCTGGACAAGGAGAAGAAGTCTGGAAATACATGTGAGAAGGGAGGGACAGGCAACAGAAACAAAAGTGCAACTGTTTGAGCAGCATATTCCAGAAGTCTTGAGGTCTTTCTGAGTGTAGCCTTCATTGATTGGAGATCTACCATGCTATGGAAGGGAAAACCTATAGTGGCAGCAGACTGTAGAAGAGACCCAGCTTGGAAATATTTTAATGAAATTCCTCTACCTTTGGTTAAGAGAAGCACGCATGCAAAATGAAGAAGTCAAACAAAGAAATGTAATACCTTGGTTGCCCAAATGCAACATCATGAGAAGTGTTCCTTCTCAGGAGGAAACTAGGTTGAAAAAGATGAAAGGAACAGGTCTGAACAAGCAGGATCTTCAGGTGGGTAATTTTTGTAGTTCATACTTCTTTAAGGACTGCTTATCTTCCTTCTCTACTATTCTTGAATTCACATTATTGAACAAAAAAGGTAGTTGTTACTCTATGGTACTATCATTTTTATGCAGTTGTGATCAATAGTGAAAAATAGATCAATCTTCCTTTTTCAATTTCACCTTTAAAGTAGTACTGAGTGCCAGTGAATGCAATGAGTAATACTAAATGAGCAGTATGGCAATATAATTAAATAACTGCATTGACTTATTTTGTTTAGCAGAACCCATCCTCAACATTCTGAAGACTATCCACCTTCAAGATCACTATCATTTTCTATCTATTAGAGTTATCTGCCAATGGTAGTGTTTCAGTCACATCATATAGGTCTCAGCCACAGTATATCATCTGTAGCAGAAAGAAAAAACGCCTCCATCATCCAGCAACAATCATAGATAAGTTTATGATAAGAATAAGCAGATTACAAAAAAGAGATAGCTGATGAAAAAATGGCCTGGTTTCTTTATGCAACAAACTCTGTCACACGGCTGAGGTGAAGACCCCATCCAGGGTGGGATGAGAGTGCCCATTTTGCACCTGTCATGCTTATATTTGCCCCCTTTCTCCCCAGGCAGTGTCTCTAATCTCACACACCGAAGCCTGGGTATTCCTTCCCTGTAGTCCCCTGGTCAGAATCTATATCTAGCCCCCATTGGCAGGGCAACACCATTCAATAGTCCCAATTGTCAGAATTTATTTAAGGGGCAATAAATAGGGGAAAGGTTTACATCCCCCAGCAGGGGGGTCCAGACCCTCCCATTCCCCAGCCCAGTGCCCTGTTAGTGGCTTGCTCTAATCACTGAGTCAGTGGGGAAATTCCAGCCACAACATGCTGACTTGCCAATGAGAGTTAAAACCCTTCATCTGTTGAATCATTTAAAGCAAATCATTCTCCCCAGCTGCAGCACTAGCAAAATGGCATGGTAATAATTATGTAATTAATGGTGAGCTTCCATTAGCAACCAGTAGTCTGCGGAAAGGTCTGCATTGACCCAGATAGTCCACAGGCCCACAGCAGAGAGAGCCCCTCTCCCCTGGGAGAGCAGCACAGACCAGGGCTGGAGGATTAAATCTTGGCATTCCACTTCAGAAAGGTTGCTGACCCCTGGTGTAGTTGAGAATCTTTATCGCCTACACAATTAATTGATAAGGCAAGGTGCTCTGTCCCAGCTTGTTTTGGTCCAGGTCCTATCCCCGCTGTGGCTCTGCAGTTTAAATGTAATAGGAGCCAGGTGCGCAGGGAGGGATAGCTGCAGCAGGGGTAGCTCCCAGACCAGTGCAACCTAGGACCAATACTGCTCTGCATTATACATGTACTAAAAGCTCTTACTTCATTTAACACACAGAGCTGCAGCAGACCCAGAGTGGTGAGAGCAAGGACTGCTTGGTCCCAGCTCACGCTGGGTGCAGTAGCCCCTGTTGGCGGTGGCCCACGTTGGCTGGGGGCAGAGGCTGCTCTGGCATCAGCCCCTGTCTATGTCCAGCCCCTGCGAACAAGGGCTGCTGTTGGGATAGCCTTGGCCCACCATAGGCCAAGGCTGCTTCCCAGCAGTCTCCCTTATCCCCCAACCACCACTGCTGCCTCTGATAGGCAGCACTGCGGAGACAGTGTTTTGGGGGGGGGGGGGGCTTTTAAGATGGCTCCCCACCCAGCATTGGCTCCTGTTCTCCCCCCCCCCCCAATCCCCTCTGCCTTTGATACAGAGGCGGGGGGGAAGGGGGGTAATTTGAGTACAGGCAGTCCCCGGGTTACGTACAAGATAGGGACTGTAGGTTTGTTCTTATGTTGAATCTGTATGTAAGTCGGAACTGGCGTCCAGATTCAGCCACTGCTGAAACTGACCAGCGGCTGACTACAGGAAGCCCAAGGCAGAGTTGCTCTGCCCTGGGCTTCCTGGAATCAGCCGCTGATCAGTTTCAACAGCGGCTGAATTTGGACACCTGGGACAGAGCAGCTGGGGCGCTGCAGAGCCGCTCCTCTGGCTCTGCCTCAGACTTCCTGTAGTCAGCCGCTGGTCAGTTTCAGCAGCGGCTGACTTGGGGATGCCTGGGTTAGAGCAGCTGGGGTGCTGCCGGGTTGGTCCAGTAGCGCCAAGGAGTGGTGCTGCAGGACCAACCCGGCAGCACCCCAGCTGCTCTACCCCAGGCATCATCGGCGAGAAAAGCCTGGTCTGCTGCAGGTGGGGGGGGGGGGGGCAAGGGCGCACTAGCTGCGCCCCCTCCCCCCCAGCAGACCAGGGAGACGCAGGTGGCAGGACAGCCGAGATGCGCCGGCTGGTCCCACCTGCGTCCTCCGCAGCTTTGCTCCATGTCTCCCTGGTCTGCTGGGGGGGGGGGGGGGGGGGCTTCCCCCAGCAGACCAGGGAGAGACAGAGCAAAGCCGCGGAGGACGCAGGCAGCGGGACAGCCCAGACGTGCCGCGGCTGTCCCGCTGCCGGCATCCTCCGAGGCTTTGCTCCCCGTCTCCCTGGTCTGCTGGGGGGAGCCCGCGTGCTCCGCGGCAGCTTTTCTCTCCCTGGAGGACGCGGGCGGCAGGACCGCGGCGCATCTGGGCGTCTCGCCGCTCACGTCCTCCGGGGAGAGAAAAGCCCCGTTCGTAACTGCTGATCCGACGTAAGTCGGGTCCGTGTAACTCGGGGACTGCCTGTATTTGACTAGATTAACCAATAAGCCTAGGCTTATTGGTTAATTGTCTAGTCAACTACTTGTTGACATCCCTACTGTGGGTGTCCCAAAATATCTGTCCGCCAGAAACTGGATCATTCAAGTAATTGATCATTTCCACTCAAACAACTGGCACCATCCACTGTCAGAAGACAGGATGATTAGCTAGATGGACCACTGCTAGCTTATGACAGATACTTACGTTAGGTATGTGAAAAAGGTCGAGTAAGTGTTAATACCCAGATCCTCAAGTAGCATAAATCAGCATAGGTCTACTGAAGTCAATAAAGTTATGTTATTTTCCAGCATCTAAGGGTCTGGCCCTAATCATTGATATGAACATATACATTTCAGAATTTTGCAAAGCTGCTTTACCTTTTGACTACTCCCGACACCCAGTTTAGCAAGCTGACTATGACCTACACAAATAAGGAATTCTTCTTCATGTTTTTAGAATGTCTTGATTAATTTCACCAGTCAGAGCCTCTTGATTTGCATCGCATCTGTAAGCATACTTTCCCCATTTATCTCTTATACAACTCACATGGAATACTTTGTTCCAGACTAAATAATTTCCAGACTAAAGAACTTCCTTCTTTAGAAATACATTGCTAGCCTCCAGTTTTAGTTGCATTTTCCAGGAACTAATTACCACTATAAATAAATCAACTGCAGCTGAGTTGAATATTTAAGTCAAAGGCACGTAGACTACATATTGCTTTTCTATTCTTTTTTCTAACCCTTCAATAGAAATCATAATCTAAACTTCCTAGGATGCTATTATTCACCCTGATAGATTTCTGTTAAACTAGTCACATTACCCACACTGTTTACACTAGACCTCCCAGTTAATTCAAAATCAATACAGCATCAAATCAAATGGAAGCTCTTGTCATCATGCCATTTGATCTCAACCAAGTGAAGAACACTCACGGTGCTAACATAAAATGTTTTGGAGGTTTTATATGGAAACCCCTGTTACAAACTGAAGAATGAATTGTCACACGAGTCTAGTTACTGAGTCCCCAATATTAATCTATGACACATACCGTAGTCTAGGATGTAACAGTTCGACAGCATACCATGATTTTGGTTTTCCGGGCCATATATTTTAGATGATAGGAAACACTTCCAAAAGCACCCAACCATTTACAAAAGCACTTGCCTTCTAAACCACCACACGCCCAGGAGCACAAGTGCCCTGACTCTGACCATCAAGAGGAAACCCCCTGGACAGACCAGCGGGCAGCAACCTCTTTCCAGCCATCCCTCTTAGCTCAGGCCTCCTCCCGCTCAGCGGGCTCCCCTCCACTCTCCCCACAGCTGCAAGCATGGCCCACCTGTGTGCGCACAGCCGGCCCCGGGGCGTTCGCCTGGGCGGAATACCTCAGGGCCGCCGCCTCCCCGCTACTCCCCCGGCCCGAGCTGCAGCCGCACGGCCCCTTGGCGGCCTCCGCCGCGCTGGAAGAAGAGGCGCGAGCCGCCGCGGCCAGCGCGCACAGAACCGAGCCCAGCACCAGAGCCCAGCGGCGGCCGCTCGGGTCAGCGCACCCTGCCCTGGGCGCAGCCATGTTGGCTGGAGCGCCGCGCGACGCGAGCCGTCAGGTGACCTGCCCGGGCTTTAAAGAGACAGCGCTGAGCGGCGCGCGGGAGGGGCACTAGGGATGCCGGGCCCGGCGCGATCCAGTGCGGCCGCGCGCTGCTCTTTGCTCAGGGAGCCACACGCTCCCCTCCCCCCCCCCCCACCGAGTCAGCCCATTGGTGGGGTGTTTCAGCCTCGCCCCCGTAATCCTTCAGTGCTTAGCGCAGCATGAGGGGGTCCTAGCCCCCTGTATCACCAGTATGGCCTGTGGCGCCCCCCTCCGCTCCGCCTCAGCTTCCCCCTCTGTAAAATGGGACCAATGCTACCTCTTTCTGTCTCTGAATCAGTTGGTGCCTGCAAAGTGTTTTGAGCCCCTCCAACAAAAGTGCTGTAATATAAGTCCCGAACCTTGGGTGCATACTGAATTTACCCATGCTAATTATACTACTGTCTAGACCCTGATCCTAATGAAATCAACAGCAAAGCTTCCATGCACCTTGGTGGAGCTAGGAAAGGTAAGCTCTTCAGCATGGCTGTCTTCACGTCCTGCACTTCGCACAGGCATGTGACTTTTCTTTTTGGAAGGGAGCAGTAGGGAACATCAGTCATAAGGTGAATAATGAACATACATTGCGATCAAGAGCATCCTCAATGAGGGGCATTGCTACTTTGAAGCCTCTGTCTGAAAATAGCTCCTAACTAGATTTTCTGCAGTGTGAAGTTTTCTATTTTCTAAAAATAGCTTTTAATGGTGAGACTCAAATGAAGCAGTCTGGCCTGTACTTAAGCAGAGATCATATCCCATGCCCTGCTCTTAGAATATATTAACTGTACATATTGTTTAGATTTATACAGCTGTCTAATATCTAAGATACTTATCATTCTTAATGAAATATAAACAAAATTACATTAAAAGGGTCTAGATTCACAAAAATATATTTCCTAGCCATCCCTAACTTAAATGATCTTCTTTCAACTCACTCAATTCCCACACATCTTTGTCAAAGAAACCATGGGAAAAGCCACAGACTGTATTTGGTATGCAATGGCTGATTATTTAACTATCTTTATACCAAAGGAAAGGGGGTCCAAATTAGTCTGGTGTTAGACTGAATAATCATCCTGAAGTGAGGATTCCAAATCATCATGAGATTTAGCCCATTTGTCAGCCTTTAAAAACAATAAGTGGTATACAAGTAAATGGCACGATATCTCCTTGGATGACAAGCTTCTTTCTTTCTAGCAACTTTATGTTTACTAGATCGACTGTATTTAGTAATATATACTACCTTTACTAACCAGAATTCAATTTTACTGCATCACAGAGTAAAACAGCTATTTGGGAGCAAGTGGGGTTCTAGTCTGATGTCCACTAACAGAACTATATTCCATTCCCAGATCTATATTGCACTGGTGCCATTGATGGTAAAAATTGGCCTGCAGAATCTCTATGTATTGATGTAACTATACAAATGAAAAAACCGAGCTTACTTTTCAGATCCTAGGGTAAGTTTGTAGAGTTCTTAGTTAGGGAGAAACCCATCTTTATAGGTGTGCAAAGTTAATAAGATCTGATAGAGAAAAATAAACAAGAAACTGACTTTAGAACTTCTCCTTAGGAAAGTACTCGTTAGTATATTTTGGATTGAATGGATGACAATTCATAGGAGAATGCACTAACATTCTGATATTGGGTAATGAGTACTATCCTAACAAAAAAAGACACACCAAAATGTGATGTCTTATCTATGGCTGTATGCCTTGCCTTGTGTGTAAGTGTATACTGGCAGGCCTCCCGGAGGGGTTCCTCTGTCTCCAGGCCAGTCCGCCCCACTACACGGCCACTTAAAATAGTCCCCAAGTCAATAGTTCCACAACCAGGCCATGCTCAAGAGGCAACCAGTTCAATTCCCGGCCTTCCTTCAGGTTAGGGCGAGGGGCAAATAGTTCAGGTGCCTGGCCTTGCTTCAGGTCTGGGCCAGAGGTATGAGTTCAGTACAGTCATAAAGCCCTAGCCCTGGAGTAAGGCAGGCAACAACCCGAGACTGTTTAGGAGGCCCTGGCCCTCTGTCAGGGCAGGGCAGCAAAACCACTAGTTAAGAGCCCAGGCCTTGTCCCAGGCGGGGCAATAAATAACCTGTTTAACAGTTCAGGCGCCCTGGCCCTACAGCAGGGCAGGGCAACACACAAACAACCCACAGTTACAGGTCTAGGAGCCCAGCCCTTATTCCAGGCAGGACAGCAAATAAACAAGTGAGCCCTGGCCCTTGGGTAGGGCAACAAATACAAACAAATAACAGGTTACTAGCCCAGGCCTTGGTTCAAGCAGGCCAGTAAACACACCATCAATTCTAGAGTCCCAAAGTAAACAGTTAGGTCAAGGCCCTAACCCTTGTTCAGAGCAGGGCACCAAACAGTCCACAAGTTCAAGAGGCCCTGGTCTGTCCCAAGCAGGGGCAATCAATCCTTAATTAGAAGGGCCCTATCCCTGGTTCAGGGCAGGGCCACAGTAATAGTTCAGCAGTTTAAGAAGCAAACAAACACTCATTTGGAATCTCCTGGTTCAGGAAGGTGACAGGCAGTTTACCTGCCATAGCGGTAAGGGGGGAGACTGCCACCTGGTAGATGGCTGGGTGGCACAGGCCCACCCACTCCACTGCACCCCAGCCCAGGGCCCTGGAGGCAGCAGAGCAGCTGCTGCTGGCTCAGCGGAGGCTCCAGCCCGCAATGCTCTGGCCTAGGGCCTTTACCAGCCTATGCTATCCCCTGGGCCACTTCCTCTCTCCCCCTCAGCGGGTAGCTGAGTCTCCAGCAGGTCACTCAGGGAGTCAAGGGTGGTGTCGTCCCACAGGGGTCCTGGTGGCCCAATCCAGGTCTCAGCTGCTCGCAGGTCCAGTGGCTCCAGCTGGTCCTCAGGGTTCCAGGGTACAGGCTGGTGTGGGGGTTCGAGCAGGTTCTCCAGATCCGGCTGGTCCTCAGGGTCCCAGGGTACAGGCTGGTGTTGGCATTCGGGCAGATCCTCCAGGTTATCTGTACTTGGAGGCCCAGGCCATGCCCCAGTCTCCTCAACAGGGAGCACTGGGCAGGCCTCTGGTTCCTCTGGGTCAGAGGGTAGGCCTGTCGGAGGGCCCAGCCAGGTCTCTGCCTCCCAGTTAAGGAGTTCTGCGAAGGCCCCAGGGTTAGAGTTTCCAGGTGACTTAAAAAAAAAAAATACCGGACACACTTGATCTCAGATTTGGTGGGGGCAGGGAGGAGACACCATCCGGGAGGGGAGCGGGGCTGGCTGGGAAGATGTGGGAAGATGTGGGATGGGGGAAGAAACCAGCTGGCACTAAGCAGGGCTGGTGGGTGGGAGGGAGGGTCGGGGGCAGTGGGAATAGCCAGAGAAGATGGGGGAGACCGGCCAGCGGGAAGCTGGTCTTGCTGGGTGGGGGTCAGAGGGGAGTGGGGCTGGCCGGGGAAGAGCGGGAGAAGGAGGGGTGGAGAACCGGCCGGTGGGAAGCAGGGCTGGTCGGGGGCAGAAAGGCTGGCTGGGGGAGGACCGGCTGATGGAAAGTGGGGTTGGCCAGGAGGGCATCAGGGAGAGCTGGGGGGGGGGGCTGACCTGGGTGCATGCAGATTCCAGGGTGCTGCCCGTCCCCCGCACCACCCCATCGAAGCACAAACAAGTCCAGCCCTGGGAATTCCCTCCCGCCTCAGCCCCCTTGTGTAATTGCGTATTGCCTGGCCGGTAGACACACTCATGCAGCATGAGCATGTCTACCAGCCAGACAATACACACTTACGTACTGATACTACTAATAATAAAACTTAGCTAATTAGAAAATACCGGACACTTCCTTAATTTTTTTCCCTCAGACAGAACCCTCAAATACCAGACTGTCCGGTTCAAAACCGGACACCTGGCAAACCTACTCGGGGTCAGAGGCAGTTGGAAGCCCGAGCCAGGTCTTGGCCTCACAGGCAGGGAGCTCTGTGATAGTTTCTGGGTGTTCCAGAGGCTGGGTCCAGACTGAGTCCTCAGCCTGGCTACTTATAGCCCTAGCCCTGCCCACTGACTTCTGGTCGGGTGACAAGGAGGGGCTAGGCTGTGCCCAAAAAGGCTCCTGGAGGGGTTCCTCCACCTCTGGGTCAGTAGGTGGCCAGTCTGTTCCACTACAGTAAGCATCTGAGCCATGTTGCTTGACTTCTAGCTATTCAGCTCCACAGCAATTGGTGCAGACTTGTGGTTTGTATGAAGAATCCACATCATGATAAAATAGCAAACAGTGGATTTGTCATATGGAATAATCAGAGCACTAGCTCATCAACGTTGTCCTCTCTCTGGTAGTGGGCAAATGCTCTAGGGGAAGGTTAAAAAACAAACAAGTGAGTGGGCAAGAGCTGTAAAATGTTCTTTACTTCTTGTCTAATGCTGTTCTTGGGGTGGGGAAGGAAAAGGAGTGGAAGTGTTTTTTAAAGTTTAATGCTAGTGAAAGTGTTGCAGCCAACATACTGTGTAATACAGCTTTGAGAAACCTGAACAGTAGTTTAGTTTAACAATTTGAGCACAGCCTGTTGACTCCTTTACTCTTTCCAGGCTCCGTTAAACCCTTGAAATTTATTTTTCTCGCATTTGATGAGCTTGTGGTTTATTTGACTGGTCTAATGTTATTAGGCTGTGATTTTGTTTCTGCTGTCATTCCATTCTTTGGAACAGTTACTACATCCTTTCCTTCCGCTAACCTCTAGCCAAAATCTGAAAAGCCTTGAGCTTAATTATATTTTTCTGGGTCTTAATTCCCCCCCCCCCCCATAACAGTGCATTTTTATGTCACATATTTTTTTAATTCCTGGCTACCGGGAGGGAGTCCAAATGGGACGTGACCGCCAATAGAAATATCCATGCTAAATAGCCCCAAAGTGCCAGTATAAGCATCCCTCTGACACAGAGACAGGAACATGTTATTACCAGGGTGAATGGCATAACTTCCATTCCTCTTTTTCTTCCCTTGGAGGGAGAGAGTCTTTGGACCACACGCTGGAGGGGGCCAATGGGAGCTCGGGAAAGCGCTCTGGACTCCACGCATTTACAAGGGATTCTTTTGATCTGCCACCGAGTAACGCTTTCCCCTTGCAGTGCCTCTAAAAGCGGCAGGGCGTGGGAGCATGCTGGGAGTTGTAGTGCGGCTTTTCTGCCTCTGTCCCTAGCTTTGGGAGGCGTCCGGAGCCTGCCTGGGACTACATTACCCAGACAGCCGCTCCGGCGTATTTAAGCAGCTGCGGAGAGACTCTAAAGTGCAGTAACCATGTGAATGTGCTGCTGAGCTAGCTGGGGGCTGAGATTAACCCTCGCCAGCCTCCATCCCTAACGGAACTCAGCAGGGCTGCCTCGGAGCCATGGGATTACAAAGCGGCTGCTAGCCATCTCTCCGCGGCAGCCTTCAGGCAGGCAAAGCCCTTTGTGCAACCAGGTAAACCAGGGGGAGGTGGCAGGGGAGTGACCTGGACATGGGGCAGCTGAACTTTCTCCTGGGAGACCCATGAAGCGTCTCTGGCCACGGCAACAGCTTTCTAGTCCCCTCCTCTGCCCCCTCCCCACACACCCCGCTTACTTTCGTGGCAGGCATCAGCCTTGCAATGTGCTACATGCGCTGCCCTCTGCCCAGCGTGGAGATTGGGGTGGAGGTAGAAACCGATCACATAGCAGCTCGCCCTCCCCCGCCAAGTTTGGGACTGTGCAGCCGGAGGAAATAGTTTTGGGGGTGGGGACAGCAATCCATCATCCTCCCATGGAGACGACGGGTTTAAATGGACGAGAGGCCAACTTCATGTCTTCTGGTGCATGTAAGGTTGTGTGTGTGTGTGTGTAAGTTACATGGAGAGCTAGCATTGAAAGGAAGCTTGAGAAGGGTGAGGGAAAGGGAGGGTGTGAATAGGAAATACTTTTTTTTTATTGTTAACTAACGGGGAGTAGCTGTAGACCAGTGCAGTCAGGTGTCTGAACTACAGAGCGGTGTCTTGTAGACTGTTGCTTCATGGAATGGCTACAGGTTCTTATGCAAGTTGGCATTGGGCAGCAAACATAAGTAATCTTGGGAAAATATGTTTCAGAGGTTAAATGACTACTCAAATTGCTTTTGGTATTTTGAAAATGTGACACAGCAGTTGCTGGCTGAAAATTGCCTCCTGTTCATGTGTGTAGCAGCAACTGGGGAAAAGTGTTTATCTTCCTGAAACGGACTTCTTGAATTTTTAGCAAGTTAACCTTTCTGTCACAGAGGTTAAGGATTCAGGGTCAGGATCCCTGCTCTTTGCTTCCCACTCTAGGAGGAGTGCTGCAGGATCATTCAATCTAACCTGACAGGTGGGTATGGGAAATTGTCACCATGACAGGTAACACTGGTCCCAAAAAATGCTACTAGTCCAATCAGCAAGCAGATGGGGGTGCGTTGTTCCCAAGAAATCACCCTTTTCGTTTGGTCTTTTGAGGGCTTGGGGGAACCTCAGGCTTGGGGGCCGGATGCGGTCCCTGGCTTGCCCAAATCCAGCCCCTGATGCTCAGGGCCCACCCCACCCCCGTCACTCCACGATGGGGCTGGAGCACATAAAATCTCACTTGTGTGTCCCAACTGATTTTTATGTGGGTCAGAAAAACAGTTCCCCATCCCTGGACTACAGCTTGGGGAGGCACAGATAGCCGGTAGAGACTTCCTGCGTCCAGTCCCTTTAGGCTGGAAAAAGGGTTGCAGAAATTGAGGGTCAGTGTGCCTGGGAATCTTAGCGCATCACCCCCTAAAAACCAAACCGAAATAAAATACTTAAGCACATGTTGTAATGGCAGTTTACCTGGAATGCAGGACTGCTATATCGAATGGAGCATCAGAAAGCACTTGTTTACTATTTACCATTTACATTAAACACACTGGTTTAGCTCTCAGGCGTGTTGTGTTAGTAGTTGCATTTCATAGCTGTAGAAACAGAAGCACAGAAGGGAAGTGACTTGTGCAGGGCAGCAGAGGGAGTCAGTGGCAGAGCTGGGCTTGGAACTCTAGGGTTTCTGAATAGGCAGTTTGGGTTAAAATGTGCAAGCTATGTCTGGTTGTTGGGATTATTGCCTTCTGAAACCATTGTGAGAAAGATGGAAATTATTAGGCAGCATTAATTTACTGCTCTAGAAATCACTCAAATCTGATTGACACTTGAGTCTCTACAATGCTGGTTTACAGAGTGTCTCAGTTAAACTTTTCCTAGCTCCCTATTAAAAAAAATACTTGAGACATTACTGTAGGGATGTTTGTATTATGTAAATGCATATGAATGCTGATGCAGACTTGGCTATAGATGAGTTTATTCTTAAATGGTCAAAATCTGCACAATTGTGGGTGGATATTTCTGAGGGTTTGGTAACTAGTTTAACAGGCTAAATATTTAGCTGTTTCCTGGACTACAATAACTGGCCTATATTTTTAAAAAGTGAAATGCTTCACAGCTCTGTGCTGATTGCATCCTGTTGATAAAAGCCTAATTATTGCTAGTTGCTTTGGACATTTTTGGATATGGTTGGTTGCTTGTTTGCCTGTCTCATAGTCCACTCATTTTAATGTGTAAATATGTTACAGCTGAGATAATGCAATAGCTGTGGTTTAACAAGAGGAAGTAAGGGGGCCTTTCCTATAAAATATTATGTATGTAACAGTCATCTTAGTGCAGTAGTTTGGGTTCCGTGGGTAGGCTCTGCCCTCTGATACATGCACAAACCTGTATGTGCTCTTGTTGTGTGAGGTTTGTCTGCATATATTTGGGGATAGAATCTGGCTTCCAGAAGGAATAATGTTGAAAATAAAACGGTTCCAGTTGTTGCATTTAGTGTGCCTCCTGCCACACAGTCCAACAGCCGGATTTGTGCAGTCAACAGTGAGTGGAATGTATTATAATATGGGTAGTAACAAATCAGAAAAAGGAGAACTTCTAATACAATCCCAAACACAACAAACGTGTTGCTTCCTATATTCAGGCATTGATGACCTCCTGTAGTTTGGCACAGTGAGTATGTTTGCGTAATTGGAAACTAAGATGTTGGTTTTCCATCACAGTCTCTTAAACTTGTGCTCAGAGAGAGCATACTGAACACATTTCTGTCCCCTCCCCCCCCTCCCCCCGCACACACCTTGATTTTGCTTAGGTGGCTGCATAAATGTGCACTTCCCAGACAACTGAATGGCATAATACTTGCCCCCAAAAGCCTACAGTTTAAATGCCCAATCTTGCACACATGTATGAATAAAGGGTACAAAAGCTTCAGGGGGTAGCCAAATTACTCTGTAACAGGAAAAATTTTAAAAACAACAAATAGTCTGGTAGCACTTAAAAGCATGCAGATGGTATCATGAGCTTTCGTGGGCACAGCCCACTTCTTCAGATGACCAGAGTGTTGGATGTCCAGAATCAAGAATAAATGGGGGAGGGGGGAGGGGAGAAGAAGGAAAAAAAATTGGAGGGGGAAAAGTTTCAAAGGGAAAGCCAAGCCAATCTGTAACAGGAAAAACAACACATAGTCTATACGTTTAACCTCTTGGAGTTACAAAAGTGGTTCTCTTAGATAAGTTGAAGAGGCTCTGTGCAATGTTTAAGGCCCCACTTGGCTCTAAACTAATTTAGAGCCACTAAAGTCTTCCTGGTTCTAAATAAATAAATGGCCCTAAAGTGTCACAGCTATTACAGAAGTTCTGTAATATTCCACTTCTGGTAATCTGACGGATAATGTGTTGGGCTATTGTACTTAGAGTTCAGAGCTGGTGACCTGACAGGGTGAATACTACTCACAATTGATGCTGGTGCTCCACTGCAAGATTTGGTATGACAAGGCACTTGGTAAACTGCACTTATCAGAGAAAAGAACGACATTAATGTCCAGCTCAATGTAAAAGAGTGAGCTTGAAAGAGGGTTTGTGCATGTGGAAATGTGTGCATGCGAAATAAAAGAAGGGGGAAGATTACTATTTAGAAAAGTAATATCTTGCTCTGAAACTGTACTTGAGTAGAAGATGACTATCATCATGGTTAGAAACAAATCAGATTTTGAATGTAACAGTTTCTCTCTTGGGTGAATAATCCAGTTTGAAAAATAACATTTTTTTTTCTCCATTCTATCACTGGGATTAAAATCTGTTTTTGCTGCCTGTGCAGCACTAGTCAATAACTATTGAAACACGGAGCAATCTTGACTCCTTTGCTGATGCTGATACACAAACGATGAAGTAAACAGTAAGACTGACTTCTGTTTGCCTTGGAAACACAAGAGAAGACATTGTGAAAATTAAAATCTTTTTAAAATGGAGCAAAGGGGAGGGCAAAAGAACTCAAATTATCAACTCCTTAAGCTGGGGGTGCCTTTAACTAAGGCTGGACATCGGCTTCTGCTTGGCAAGGTCATGCTGTCCTTGGGAAATTCAATTCAATGGAAAGGTGCACTGAGACTAGTAAGTAGAGTGTAGTGTGTCGTGAATTGCAGTTATGGCCTGTGGGAATAAATATGGTGGGAACAACCTTATCTATAGCACTTGGGCCGTGATCCTTTCAGCTCTCATTTCTAACTCAAGATGTTCTTTGCAGAGAGGATAGGAAGTGATGTTGGCAGTGGATTTGTGAACTTTACTCTGACTCCTCAGAAATGCCATAGTATTCTAGGCCCAGGGTGATCACCCCAGACACTGAAGTAGCTCTGTTTGATGATGATTTAGGGTTTTGTTTTGTTTTTAATAAGGGTGATCCTGATGCATCCCTCAGAATAGGAATGTGGGAGGAATAGCAGTGGAAGTACTTGCTTTCAGATAAATGGAAAATCAAGGTGCCAGTCACTACTTGTAAGTAAGCCAAACTGACCTAGCCCGATTCCAACCTGGGTGACTACATTCTACCTGCTTGTTTTTAATTTCCTACTTGTATTACAATCGTGTCTACTGAGATTTGGGCACAGTTGTGCTAGGCACAGTACAAACCCATAATATGAAACAGTCCTTGTCTTGAAAAGCTGACAAAACAGAGTGCTAAGGGAAGTAGAGGCTTTGGTAAGTAAAGTGACATGCCAAATATCCTAACTTCCAGGAGTCAGGGCAATCAACTGAGATCCAATCTGCTAGATCGTGTTGTGTCTCTTGTATGTAAAGTTTCTCCCAGAGCATCTTTAATTGGATACAATGTTCTTCCTTATCTGCCAAAAAATGAGTAAATGGTACTGTACATGGGCTCCAGTCTCACCCCAGAGGAGGCTGCACCTCTGAGTGACCTGAGCTTTCTAGTTACAATGTAAAAGCGACGAGGAGTCCTGTGGCACTTTATAGACTAACAGTTTTATTGGAGCATAAGCCTTCATGGGAAAAGCCCCACTTTGTCAGATATCTGACGAAGTGGGTCTTTGCCCACAAAAGTTTATGCTCCAATAAATCTGTTAGTCTATAAAGTGCCACAGGACTCCTCGTCGCTTTTGCAGATTCAGACTAACATGGCTACCCCTCTGATAGTTACAATGTACTGATTTGCGAAGCACCCTGGGATCTTGAGTTGCAGAAGATGCCCTGTAAATGTAAATGCTACTTGGGCGATGTTTTGAGGGCAGGCAATAACTTGAGATTCCATAGGAGGTGGAGTGATACTAGTGCTAGTACTAATCAGCTACTCCAGCTGCTGTTCATATTCAAGCCTATGAGAGTGAGAGGGAGGAATGGCACCTTCACCCAGTGAACTTAGGGAAAGCAGCAGGGCCTACAACCATGTAACATTCCAATGTCTCTAACATTTTCTACAGTGCAACATTCCCTTTATATTTGTGGGCACCATGTCAATTCACACTACTTTGCAAGGAAGATCTTATGAATCAAATTAAAGAAATTGTTGTACATGGATGTTAAATAGAATTCATTAGACTTTAGAGGAAGTTGGCTGGGTTTTGTTGTTGCTGCTGAAATCAACTGTCAAATTCAGTAGCTTTGATTATTCTTGTGAGTTGAAGTTTTTTCTGTACTGTTGTGTTGGGTCACTTCCAATGTGTAGCTGAAAAGATGGAGGCAGAATCCATGACCAATAGCTAGAACAGTCTTGTATGGTAGTAGATGCTAATTGAGAGCTAGTAGATGGAGGATTGGGAAGGTCAGTGGACCTTATGTCTAGGCGGCTAGGTCAAATCCTGTCTAACACAGCCATAATCCACAATGTATATTGGATAGGTGTGGGCACACTTGAGACCTGACTGGTCCTGGATGAGGGATTTTGCTGGACCAGGGAAGGTCATTTTTGGACCCCTGCCATTGGCACTCCTGCACCGCGCCTTCCCCCCGCCCCCAGGCCTGGCCACTGGCCTTCCAGACGGCTCTGCACCTCCTGCTGGCCCTGCTGCTCTGCTAACCCACTGGGCAGCCATCACTGCTGTGGCTTTGCCAGGCAGCCGCGCGCCAGGGCTCCCTGGGTAGCAGTGTGCACGTGCTAGGGTTCCCAGCTCTGCTGGGCAACCCTGCTGCCACACACTGAGCAGTCCCGCCATCAGCCCCCTGTGGGCAGCCCGCTGCTCTGGCAGCCCCACAGGGGTCCTTACTGCTGGACTTCCATGAGGACTCTCCAGTCCTGGAACATCCATGCTGGACCATGGATGTTGGTGGAGCTGAGAATCCTGGTTAAGAGTTTCAGCCTGAACAAACCACCATCACAGTGGGTTTGGAATCTCTGCACAGAGGATGAGGCTTAACTGTCCCTAGTGACAAACTCTCCTCTCAATTTTACCCAGTGGCATTTCCGGGATGAGTTAACTTGTCAGGGCATCATGGAGATGTGTGCAGTACATGTTCTATACTTGCAGGCCTGCCCAACCAGTGTCCCTTGAGGCAAATTAGTATGTGGAAAATGAAGCTTTTATAAGCAAATACAGGAGCTTCAATTAGAGCTAAGATGAAACAGAGCTGAATTTTGCTGGGATCTAAACACTTGAGAATTTTCAGTTCTGTGGTTTTGATTTGAGCCCATCTGAAGTTAGTCGGTGGACAGATGCAATGAGATCTTGTTTGCAAAGCAAGTCTTGGCAATTTTTCTCTTGTGCAAGAGGCAAATGTATTCAAAACTGCTTTGAAAGAATGCTGTTCTAATGACTTTGACTGCTCAGAGCAGTTGTGGTTCTAGATCAGGATGCAGCTACATTAATATGTAGAATATAGTAGAGAATAAAATGCTTATAGCTCATGGACCGCCTTATGGAAGACAGCACCTGCTCTGAGAGGGCCAAAATGAAAGAAACCGAGTTTAGGAATTGCTACTGTGTTTGTTATGAACTGAGTACTATAGTAAGAACTTGAATAGGTCTTTTGCTCTTCTTCAGCCAACCCTTGTTAAAGAAGTCTGGAGTCAGAACAGAGTAATTTTTTGTACAAACATCTGAAGGAATGCATATGAGCGTGGCATGCCAAGAAATAGATACTACTTTTTTTCTATCTGCAGTTTTTTCCCTGCAGTTTAATTAAAATGCTAACTTTGTAGGTTTTTAGATCCTCCCTCACCGTATCTGCAACTTGATATAATCTGAATTTCAGCAGATGATGACTAAAGCACTGACTGTAGGGATGTCCTTAAGAGTTCTGTTGAAATCAAAGGTGCATAGCTCTGGTTGCAGGTATGGACCTAGTTATCATAGCAGGCTAGTGATTCTTGGCTTAATGAGATGCCCGAACTTATCTTATTTAAATACTTGACAGTACTTGGTCACTGTTCACAGAGCAAAGGTTAAGTAGATTCTGCTGTTAATGCTCTTTATGAGCTAAGTTGGTGTGGTATCTGAAAGAACCTTTGCTTTTAGAAGAGCTCATACTTGCATTCTGTAAAATGACAACTTGAATCCAGCATGTATGAGTCAAAACAGGAACCGGAGCCTTCATCTGCAAATGAGTCCAACCGGTGTTGCTATTTTTGTATCCACAGTTCTTAAAGTAGGTTCCACTGGCTACCAGTGGTGCTCTGCAGAGCTTGCGGTAGTCATGTGGTGCTAATGGCTCCACCTCCTCTAGCTGTTTCTCACAGGTATCTAGGCTCTTCACTGCAGAACCTGGATGCCTGCAGAAGCATCTGTAGAAGAGAAGCAGTTAGGTTTCACCTCCTCTAGTGGTTACTGCAGCTAGAAGAGGAAGACAGCGAAGACTTCAAAGCCTTCAGCAGGAAGAGAGCTGCTAGTGGAAGGAAAGATTCAAGGACATTGCCAGTGGGGACCTAAAGCTTCAAGGAGCTACCCAGCTGGACCAGATCCCAGAACTAGACTCAAGAGCTGCCAGTGGGACCGGAGCTTCCACAATGAGGTGCATTTTGAAGGGAAAGGAGGACCTGGGTGTGCAAGACAGGGAAGAGTAGGAGATGACAGTGATTCAAGTGTTGGACAAGTAGGGTGAGATTAGTTGAAAGGTAGGGGGATAAGAGATGGTGGCATTAGTCATGGGAGAAGGAACATTCTGTGGGTGTTAGCTGCTGAAATTACACAAGCTCTATCACATTTGCCACAGACTTGAGATCCTGTGAGGTATCCAGAATCCTGAGCTCATTCGCTATGGGGGAGTCGGGACAAATGTAGCTCACTTTCTCATGAAGGGTTAGATGTAAGATGAGATGAGAAACTGTACTACTTTTTGCACCTCTTAGCCATCTTTTTTTCATTGGCAATATACGCTGCGTTTTCTGTCACTTGCCACGTTGACTGCCTCCGGTTCCTTTGGCTTATGGCTCCTCTTTCCTTTAAATATATTAAAATACTCTGGATAACATTCTGTGCTTTCAGAGGCATCTAAGCTGCTTTCTCCCTTCCGTGTTAGAACCAGTAGGTATCAATTTTACTAAGCACTTCTTACTTTTAATGGCATTAAAGAGACACTGTCAGGTCATATTTGGTCTGAAATTTTAAACATGATTTTTGGCCTGGGAGGTGTCCCTGTAATGGGCAATCTCTTCATTGGGCTGTCCACTGATGTCTGTCTAGAACATGGGTTCCCAAACTGGGGGGCATGAAGAAATTCCAGAGTGGGTGCGAGATGACCCAGTCCTCCCCTCTTCCCCCCCCCCCCCCCCCGTTAATTCTCCAAGTTTTTTTGCTATTTTTGTTTTTCGGCCTCGGTCAGTTCCTTTTGTTGAGGAAGAAAAAACAAGTTTTGCTGCTATGTGGTGGGTAGGCATGAGGGTTTCTCAAAAATCAAAAAGGGGGTGTGATGCCGAAAAGTTTGGGAACCATTGGTCTATAAAGTCTGATAGTTGCGTTCCTTACAGTAGCCATCAAAATTGATATTCACGCAACCCTATCAAAGCATAGTTTATTCAGTGCAGTGTTGCCATGGCTTAACTTTCAGGCTAGGTTTTCTGCAAGAGGAGCAGATAATCCACATTGCTGTTTGACATGGTGTACCAGCCTTATGACTTGGCTGGGCTTCACAAGCCAAGAACGGAATACAGATAAAGAAAAGGAAATGGTGTAGTAGAGGTTTTCTTGTCAGGATTAGTGATTTGTTTGGGGTAATAAGATGGTTACAGGTTTTATCTGTTTTTATAAAGGACATGCTCCTCATGCTTACTAGGTCATTTAGCATCTGCAGAATACCATTGGTCATGCACAATGATCAATTGTACGTAAGTGGCATACTACATGAATCCTGGAACTTTTATGCAGGAAAAACACCTGCCAATGCCATACTTAAAGAAAAGGGTGAAACAGAGCTGTTGCCTGATGGTATTTCAGATTGAAAACTCTCTTTTATATTAAAAGAAAGTCTTAAAGGGGTAGCTGTGTTAGTCTGTAACTTGGAAAACAATGAGTAGTCCTGTGGCATGTTGGAGACTAACACTTATGATACTTACTTATATTTTTATCTCTACTCAAGGTCATCTGAAGAAATGGATTTTGCCTGTGAAAGCTCATGATACTATATATTATTTTGGTTACTTGTAGTTATTAATAGAAAAGTCAAGACGGTGTGTTCTAGCTTATAGGGCATTAGGCTAGGAGTCGGGAGACCTGAGTTTCTAATCTTGGCTCTGACACCATCCTGCTGTGTGACCTTGAGCAAACCATATCCCTTCTCTGTGCCTTTGTTTCCCTTCACAGTCTCTTTCTTAGAGCTGTGTTAGATAGCAAGTTATTCAGGACAGTTTGCTACCACAGTGCAAATAATAAGGAAAAAAATAATTCTCACAGATGAAACAGTGCATCTTTCTCTCAAGCTGGCTTGCCAAATGGCAGTTGTTCTGCAGTCAGACACCTGGACAGATATGACGGCAGTAGGCAGAAGATGAAATCATATTCTAGATCAGGGCTACTCAGCTTTGGAAGTTCCGAGGGCCACAGTGATTCTCACCACATGTGCCGAGGGCTGCGACTTAAGTGGGGTAGCATATACAAGCAAATAGCTTCTTTCACACTGATGGGCATGAATACAAAGATTAAGGTAAGACTACACAACACACAGGTCCCGTTTAAGTTATATCTGCTGATACTAATAAAATGCAATATTTACCCTATTTCACCCTTTTCATGAGCAATGATAGTCCAGGAATTTAACTACTAAAATGCATATCAACAGAAGACCATTACAGGCAGTCCCCGAGTTACGTGGATCCGACTTATGTCGGATCCACAGTTACGAACGGGGATTTTCTCGCCCCGGAGGACTGGAGTGGCGGGACATCTGGTCCCGCCGCCCGCCTCCTCGCGGGCAAGAAAAGCTGCTCCTCGTCTCCCTGGTCTCCTGGGGGAGCCAGCAGACCAGGGAGACGGGGAGCAAAGTGGCGGAGGACCTGGGGCTGGACCCGCGGCGCTGATCTGGAAGCACCGTGGGTCCAGCCCAGGTCCTCCGTGGCTTTGCTCCGCGTCTCCCTGGTCTGCTGGGGGGGGGGGGGACGCAGCTAGTGCCGCCCCCCCCAGCAGACCAGGGAGACGTGGAGCAAAGCCCGGGGCCTGTGGTAGAGCAGGTGGGGCGCTGCTGGTTGGTCCCGCAGCACCGCTCCTTGGCGCTACTGGACCAACCCGGCAGCACCCCAGCTGCTCTGCCCCAGGAGTCCTGATTGAGCCGCTGCTGATCAGTTTCAGCAGTGGCTGAATCAGGACGCCTGGGGCAGAGCAGCTGGGGTGCTGCTTGGCTGGTCCAGTAGCGCCGAGGAGCAGCCGCGCTACTGGACCAACCCAGCAGCACCCGAGCTGCTCTGCCCTGGGCTTCCTGGAATCAGCTGCTGATCAGTTTCAGCAGCGGCTGAATCTGGATGGCAGTTCCGACTTACATACAGATTCAACTTAAGAACAAACCTACAGTCCCTATCTTGTATGTAACCCGGGGACTGCTTGTATATTGACTACTTTTTTGTTTTGGCTCCCGCCTGTGGGCCACATGTTGAGCCCCACGTAAACCCAAACCGTACCATGGGTCACAAACAAATGGGCTGCAGGCTGCATGTTGAGTAGCCCTGTGCTAGATAGTTACTTGCCGTATGTTGATCCCCTTTAACATGTAATCACTTAAATATTTGTATCAGAAAAGCTGATAGTATTCCTTAACCATGTCTAATGCCCTTTGAAACTGTGTAAGAGAAAGTGGCGGGACCTAACCTGTCAGGTATTTGGAGCCATCCGCTTTTATCTTTGCGTATATTAGCAAGGGAGCTTTGGTTTTGGTTTTGAGCTACGATGGCTGCTCAAATGGGATGTCAGATGCATTGATTCTGACAGCCAAGAGGTATCAGATCATGAGCTGTCTGCACATTTAGTCTTTCCATGTAGAATGCATATGTGTGTGTGAAGCATCTTTGAACTTTAAGAAAACAGTATTTTCACATGATTCAAGCCTGTGAAACAACTTTTGAGTTCTGCAACCTCCCTTCCTCCCCCCCCCCCCCCGAAAAAGAGCAGTTAGTTTAAAAAAAAATTACCGAGAAGAAGCGCTCACCCTCCTTTCCATAGCTTGTTCAGCACAGAATGGAACTCTTACTAATCGCTTCCTCACAGCCCCTGACCAGGGAGAGAGTGAAGGAACTGACTTTTTCAGAACAAAGATGAGAAATGTCAGCTCTCACCATCCATTTCAGAAAGCTAGAGTTAGTTACCTAAGGAACTTATTCAGGATGTTGGGGACTCATCCAAAGGTGATACCACAGAAGTTGGTAGATGACTTTTGACATTGGGCTTTGAATCAAGCCCTTAGCTTCTCTGCTCAAAGTTTATAGGATTCTATGCACAATGATCCGTCCTGTAGATGTAGGATGATTGTTTTTTTTTTAAAATGCTATATTAATTTTTGACTTTGCCTTTCTTTTCCTCCAATAGAAACTCAAACTTTCTTCCATCAGAAACTAAGGTAAAACATGAACTTTCACTCCAGATTACTTTGCCTGTCTAACAGAATACAGTCTAAGCAGTTAAGTATAGTTTAGGACTCTAATCTTATCTAGTTAAACTAGGTAAGTAGTGAAAAAGACAGCAAAAAGCACTTGAAGTGCTTCCTCTATTTTAGCAATGATGCAACTAAAATTGCCAATTTCAAGTTAATTGAGCAATAGAGAACATTAAAAGTCTCAACAGTGAAATGAAAGGATCACTGGCATGCCAGGCACAGCAAGTAGCTGTTTAGCTCAGAACGAATATTGCTGAAACATTTTCAAAGATTAAGACTCCTGTTGGTGGGTGGTGTTTTTTTTTTTCCTCCTCTCTTTCCCCCCCCCCCCCCTTTCCTGAACTCAACTGCTGGAATTAAAACTACTGCCAAATAGGCTTTTAGAACTTACTTATTAAGAAGATTTTCAGGTATATGTTCAAGTATTAAAATACCGCACAAGGTAAACCTGAAAGACTAGGTATCTGTAAAATACTGTGACATGCTCTTCAGTGCTCAATTGTTGGAGGAAGCCACCAGCAATGTGAGGCTGCACGGCATGAATTTGGGCTCCTTAGCCACTTAAAAACCCACCAATGAACTCCATTGGCAGACATCAATCATCCTTGCATCCTTTTTATTCAAGGGAAGTGAATTTTCATCACTAGTGTGATTATTTTGTTGCTTTTACAACTGAGACTTGGGGTATGTCTATTCTGCAATACTATTTTGAAATACTGTCAAGCTGGAGGACTTCTTACTCCACTCCTGTAACCCTCCTTGTATGAGGAGTAAGGGAAGTTGGAGTAAGAGTGCTCTGTTTCAAAATAAGTGCTGTGTAGATGCTCCCGATTTTGACATAAGCTACGCAATTGACGTAGCTCAATTTGGGTAGCTCATTTCAAGTGAAGCCCTGCAGTGTAGATTCACCCTTATTCTGATTTTCACTCCTATTTAGAAGAAAGTGCTACAAATGCTTCCAAATCACATGCACTCTCCCTTTTTTCCCCTCTTAATTTTTAAAACAGCTATCATGTTGTGGTAGCAGATGCTTGTCACTTTGACCCCACACACTGTGTTACAATGATAGGAATTTCAGCTGCATAGGAAGATGGGTGAAAGCTTTTTAACATACAGACCTTGAATTGAGAAATATCAGGTTTATATTCCATTTGCTAGAGTCTTCAGAAGTCAAGGAGCTGTAACCTGCTTTCAATCCTATGTCTAGCTTAGGGAGGTTAGAGTTTGACTGAATTACCATTTTACCGATAAGCTAATACTTGTTGGTTAATGGTGTTGGTGAAACTCGGCTACTTGCTCAGGAGCTGGGCAGGCAAGAACTGCATGCTCCCCTCCCTGGGAGGAGGCTTTGCTGCTGCAGTGAAGCCTCCTCTCTGTGAACCGAGCCAGGAGGGGCTGGCGGCCCTGCTCCCGGGCAGGAGGCTTTGCTGCAGACTCTGCCGTACCAAGCTAAAGTTTATACTGCAGAGCCTGCAGCATGTGTGCAAAATTGTAGTGGTTACACGGTTACTGAATTGAATGGTTTTTAATATACCTAGTTTAGGTCCAGTTCTCCTTTGTACAGGAGATCTCACTGAAGCCGGTGGGATCCTGGCAGGACTTCATCCTTGAGTTGCACAGGGTTACAGGGGTGATCTTGGCATCGGAAGAGTTAAATGGTTTTAACTCGGTTTCAGAACCTTATGAACATGAGGATGAGCATTTCTGTGTCTGAATTCTACCCTTTTATTCAAACCTTCATACGAAAAGTCCAGGCTCCAGTCACAATACGCTCAAGGTGTAGTTGGTAACGTTTGCCGAAGCAGTTGAAAGTGCTCCATGTTTCTCGTCGATAATGGAAGTTTGGACAAATAATTACACAGAATTGTTCCGCCACTGACAAATGAAGGGTTAGTTCCATAACTGTGTCCCTGCAAAATGGAGCAGTCTGGATTCATGCTTGCTCCACTCTACCACACCTTGCACTATTCTAGTCTTTGACTATCCCTCAATGCAAGGATTGTGTCTGTCAAAGGGGTTCATTGGTGGGTTTTTAAGTGTCTGAGGAACCCAATTCATGCCCTGCAGATTTTCCCACAGAAGTGACCAGTGTCATCTTGGAGGAGAGACAGCTGCTGTCTGGACTGTTGTGCGCTTTCTTTTCACCTTTGTCCCTTCTCTGTCTCATGGGCATATCTGTTACCTGCAAAGTGAACTGTGGTGTGTGTGTGTGTGTGTGTGTGTGTGTGTGTCACCATTGTGTACTGTTCTGCACCAAGTCCTACCAGTCTGTTGGGTTAAATCAGGGGTGAGCAATAAGCTGGAGCTGGTTCACCAAGGTTAGCCCCTGGCAGGCCTCCCAGATTTGATTTACCTGTGTCTCTGAAGGGACTGCCACTTGCATCTCCTGTTTTCAGGGAACAGCAATAGGAGCTGCCGGAAGTGATGCTCTGGTCTGTACTACTTCCCGCAGCTTCCATTGGCTGGGAATAGCAATCCATAGCCAGCAGGAGCTTCAAGTCTCCATACCCTGGTGAACTACCTCCAGAATGTGGGTTGCTTATTGCCTCCGTCTTTAAGGTGTATTTACAGTATGTCTTGGAAGTGCTTCTGCTGCTGTCTGTGAGCCCTTGTTTCCTGACTTAACTGAGAAGGGTACTTGCTTTGGGAGGCGAGTGTCAGCATCTGTAACAGTGGCTAGCCTTACAGGCTGATGTTCAGCTATGTCCCCTATAGGGGACAGGGAGAAGGGCAAGTACTGAAACTTCCAGGAGAACAAACAGTTCCTGTACAGATTAATTCAGTGTCTGGATTCAGCTAACTGGTATTTTCAAGTCCATTACCTTAGAACAATAATGCTATAGAACAGCAAAATGACCTGCAAACGAGTGCTTTGGAATTCTCCCCAGGCTGGAACAGGTTTCTGCATTTATTTAATTATTTTAAGGCAACGTCTCAAACAGTGAAAGTTAACTCTTGCCTAATGATCACCACGTTTCAAATAAAACCTATTTAAAGAGACACTTAAAGTTTTGGGGTCCAAATCTTTAACTGAATTGGTACCTTGAACAACACTGAAGGTCATGACTATACTTAGAGGTTTACAGCAGCGTAGCTGTAGCAATATGGGCGAACTGCCCTGAATGCAGTTACAGGAGAGAACTCTCCTGTCAACATAGCACAGCCAGCTCAATGAGTGGTGGTATCTATGTTGCCAGGAGGGATTCTTCACACCTCTGAAAGAGAGAGGGATGTGACTGGTTACCAGTTATGGCACAGGCAGGGGTATGCTCCAGCCTGGCAGAGCAAGCCCTGTCCACGGCAGTTGTGCCAGGAGCAGGCCTGTCTCTGGCAGACTTAGCCCAGCAACACCACAGACAGCAGGGGCAAGGATGGCTGAGTATGTGCACTCCAGCTCAGCTGCAGCAGGTGGGGAGCCTGCTCCAGCTCAGCTGGGCTGGAACAGCCTCCCCCATCGGCTCCTGTTTAATCAGTTAACTGGTTAAACATAATGTTTAACGGGTTAACTAATAAAACAGGATTTTAGATCCCAACTGAATGACACGCGTTTTGCCAACAAAAGTGCTAGTGTAGACATGGCTCAATTCAAATGTTTCTAAGGAATTTTTTGGGGGGGAAAAGTGTGGGTGTTTTGGGTTTTTTTTTGTTTGTTTAATCTTTTAAATCTTTTCATAGATGTGTGTGTTTAAAAACATTCAGCCTAGTAGTCCATGTCCATGTTTCATGCCTTATTGTTTTTTTAAAAAACCTGGAAACTTCTTCTTCAAAACTTCCTCTCAGCCCAAATATAATATTTATCTGTAAACTAGATACTTACCATTAGGCAGGGGGGAAATCTTAATTTTTTTACGTTCCATACTGATGCTGCCATTGTTCCTTCCATCTTGAGTTCAGCCTGTCAATGTAGGTTCAGAGGAAATGGGATGTTTGTTTGTTTGTACCTTACTATCATGTTTGCTCCATCTTGGCTTTTGATGCTTTCAACATGGCTCAGGGGTCTCAATCCTATAACTGCCAAACTGCTGTTATCCCCATATCATTGGGTTTTATTCTGAGTGAAGCTACTCAGTTCCAGTGAAGAATTTTGTTTTAATCTCAAACACTGGGGCTACATCTGTACTACAAGGTTTTTGAGCAAAAACCTTCGGAGCATCCACCCCTCAAATGACCTCTTGCACAATTAAATGGGTAATTAAATGGCAGAACAGAGGGCTTTTTCCACCATAGGTAAACCTCCTTTTCTGAGGCATAACTGCTTTTAGCACAATAGCTATTGCGCAAGAAGGCAAGTGTGCACACGCCAGAGGGGCTTCTTGCACAAGAAACCCCTATGGCAGAACAGAGGGCTTTTTCCACCATGGGTAAACCTCCTTTTCTGAGACATAACTGCTTTTAGCACAATAGCTATTGCGCAAGAAGGCAAGTGTGCACACGCCAGAGGGGCTTCTTGCACAAGAAACCCCTATGGGGAAAAAGCACAGGTGCTCTGATGGTCATTCACAGAATGGCCATCAGAGCTTTCTTGCGCAAGAGCATCCATGCAATGTGGATGCTCTTTTGCGCAAAAGCACATCACTTTTGCGATGTGATTTGAGGCGTGGACGTGCTCTTGCGCAAGAAGCATGTAGTGTAGATGTAGCCTGGGAGGAATACATTGTTTCATGACCTGGGGCTGCGATGTTCTTTCTCTAATATTGATACATTCAAGTAATTTTTATCCAGAATTTTGCGGAGAATGGAGGAGTGAGATCACAGTTGAAGAGTCTGATTCCATTTGTACTTGTGAAAAGATTTTTTTTTAAACCTATTATGTGTACTGTATTTGATTATTCAGTTGTCACTTGCATATCTAAAATAAACAAAATTGCTAAGCTATTGTTCTGTTTACAGTAGCCTAATTACTTTTTGAGTTGAAAAACTAGTTACTGTTCATGTGTGCAGGAGTTCTCTCCCCCCCCCCCCCATAGAATTGTAGGAACATTATATTTTATGATGTCTGGTATGCAGCTTGACTGTTCCATTTACATGAAATGAGGAAGGGTTTTCCTGTGAAAGCAGACACAGGACACCTGAGACACGTTGGCCACAAAAAGAAAATTTTTTCTCTTCATGTGGCCTAAATATGATACCAATGTGGGCCAAAACTTTTAAAAGCAATTAAATGCCACAACTTCTGGGTGCCTGATCTGAGAGAGTTTGAAGAGGCCTTACTATCAGAGGATGGGTGCTTATCTCTTTCTACAAATCCAGGCCCCCTCTTGAAGATGTCTCATGTTGGATACCCAAAATTCTTATCTGTGTTCTGGAATTCTTGACTTTCTGGCTTGCCCCAAATACCCCAATATAAGTAAAATACAAGTGAATACCAAAGATGCTGTGATTCAAAACAGGCCAGAAGCTTGAGGGATTTTTTAATTGACAAGCCCTGTGTCTAGTGAACTCAAATATAAGGTTGTGTCTCTTGAGATATAAGGTTGCGTCTCTTGAGATACAAGCAGATGGGGAAGAGAAGCTCATTTTCCAGTGGCTAATCATTTTCAGTTTTTTTTAACACTAATGCCTAATCAATCAGGAGATGCTTGATTTTTTTTGTAGGTGTTCATAAGCTTCTGTCAGACTGGGAAACTAACTGAAGAGCTAGAAGCAAACTAAATTTGCTTGGTAATTTTTCTCATGACTTGTAAATGCTTGATATGCAAAGGCCTGGTGGATAATTTAATCCATCATTCCACCTGCCAGTTCAGTATATTCCTGAAGAATGTCCAATCTAAGAAATGGTGAGCACATGCCTAAGTTCAATGACATACATGTTGTTTGGTGGTGCTTAGTTATACAAGAATCTAATACAGATAGACAGTGCTCAATCACATTAGCTTCCCTTTGGGGATCGGGAGGGTCTGACCCTGCACTGTTTGTCAGTGGAAGTTCTGAAGGCCTTGTTGTTTAATGTGTAAATTAGGAATGTTAAAATGTGTTAAAGTATTAATTGCAGTGGTTACATGGTAAAAGCTGGCTCCCTGCACGTACCAGCTTCCCCCTTTCCCCTGTGCTGCTGCCTCTGATACAGAGGCAGCAGTGCAGGTGACTCCACAGGAGTGGTACACACAGGAATTAGGCTTAAGGCCAGCTCCCTGTGCATATTGACTCCTGTCTGTACCCCCATAACCGTGCACGTTAACCAATGAGCCCAGGCTCATAAGTTAACCATGTAAATGGCTACACGTTCACATTCCTAGTGTGAAGTTCATAAAAGCTTCAGTGAGGGAACGGGTAAAGTTCTATTCATAATAGACTCCCTGAATCCTCTCTAGGGTTATAACCCCTGATGAATTAGGAAAAAAATAGTTATCTGGTTATGAAACATGTGAACTACTGTTAGTATAGAATATTGATTAATAAAAAGAGGTAGATTGGACAGTTATTCTCCAGTTTGTAAGCCTGACTTTGGACTGAGTGCCTGGGGTTTCAATTTTTCATATTCTGAATACCCAAGAATATTATTCTCTCTAATCTTTTCCATCCATGTGTGAAATAAATTTATGTGTACTACAGCATTTGCAAATGTGCACCCAGTAGAAACAAAACACCTAGCTGAGGGTGTTCTGCTAATGATCTGGGCAGCATCTGAATTTCTCTTCTGAGTGGCTGCACATCTGTACAGCTTACAGGGAACACTGCCCAAGAAAGACATTCTTATTGTCTCTACTGAATGTCAATAGTTCTGACCTGCACGTTTTCCACTGTGCAGCTGTGGTGAACATCTGATTTCTCCACAGTCAAATGACCTTAAAGGCCTCTTCCCCAGGGCACTGCTGTGGGAACAGTAGGTCATGTCCACTTACCCAGCTCCTGCTATTCAAATTCTTCATGTGCTCTGGGCACGTTTTTTTTTTTTTTAATTTTTTTTTTATATACCTGAAAATTTTAGCGTGTGAATACACGACAGGACAATAAAGTGATGTTTCTTCAAACCTGACAACATAATGTCAGACTACCAAATCTATATCTGAAGCCTAAAGTAAGTGTCTGGATTATTTTTTTCCAGTAGTGCGGAGTGTCTGCAGCTCCTGCTGCCATCATTGTTTTGTTCAGTAAATTTTACAGTGGTCCTTTTGTGTATGTCTACACAAGCCTGACGGTCGGAGCCTGACTATAGGAACCCATGTCCATAAATTCTGTTGTACATGTACATTTGAAATCCAACCCAGGGAAAGATAATATTTCTACCAAGGCTCATTCAGTTACTTTTCGTATTGTAACAAAACAACAAATGGTCTGGTAGCACTTTATAGACTAACAAAACATGTAGATGGTATCATGAGCTTTCGTCGGCACAGCCCGCTTCTTTAGATGACCATAGTTTTGAGTTTAGGATGTGCAGACCCAAAATAAATCAGGGGAAGGGGTTGGGTGGGGAAGGGGAGGGAAAAAAAGAGGGGGATGGGAGACAGGGAGCTAGAGGGAACCAGTAAGTATTCCCGCTCTCTTCCTGCCTGCCTGCACTGGTGCTGCTGGGCAAGTCCCTCTTCCCTTCCTGTTCAGTAGGCACCTCTGCCTGGCCTCCAGCTGCTCCCAGCTCAACCAGGCTGCACCGAGACGTAGGGGCTGGCTCAGGGACCCTGGTTGGGCGGCCAGGATTGAGCAGGGGACATCATTACCTGGGCAGCTGGAGTAAAGTGAGGGGACAAGGTGGGAGAAGCCCTCCAAGCCAGAGTCAGTGCCCCACTGCTTTCAGCCCAGCCTTTCCCTGGCTTGGTCCTCTCTCTTGCTCATGCTCCTTGCCCCGTTCTTCCCTTTCCCTCCCTTCTTATCCATCTTCCCCCAGTTCCCTTATTGTGTGCGTTGAGATGCAGTGTAAAATAACATGTGGCTTCTTAAAATTACCTACCATAATGAATATGTAAAATGCAAATAAATTGCCATAACGAATATGCACATGTTTCTATACTGGCCCACCAAAAACTTTTTTTTAATGAGTTTGCCAGTCTGCAGTATAAAAAAGGTTAGGAAGCACGTTGCTAGCACACCGCTGTCATAAGCAGGCATAGCTTCATTGACTTCTGAGAAGCTGAACATTTTTTATGCTGTTTTGAACTTGGCCCCTTCATTTTTGCTTGTCTTAACTTTGATTTTTAATTCTGCAAATCAGTGTTCAAGGCGCAAGAACATTGGTTTAGAGAATGGTAAAGGGGAAGTTGGTTACAGTGTTTCAGGAGACAGAACTCAGTTCAAATTCACTGCTTCACATTATTCATAGCAGTTGTTAATCCTCCCCTCCTCACAAATGTTCCTAACTTTGTGCTTGCTGAGCCCAGACTTTACTTAATACGCTTGAACCCTACCTCTGGCAGTAAACAAGTTAATGTTCAATGAAATGGGAATGCTTATCCCACTCAGTGTCAAGGCTGTGCTCTGTAATAAGTATAATTTCCTGCTGTTTAATTCTCTCTCCTCGTAGAGGACCAGTTTTCTGCAACTCTTACATGTCAGTACTGTACTGAAGAACAATGCCTGTGAGTAAAGCTTGGGGGTATTTTTATTTGTTTATAAAACTAAAGCCCTAGTCCTGAGCACCTTGCTTGAACACAGCTCCATTATGCACTCAGAATACAGGATCAGGCTCCCATGGTGTATAAATGTGCAGAGCTGTGTTTCTGCTTGGTTTCTGAAATCTGTCTTTCAGGGTGCTAATCCAAAAATGATCCAACTATTGAAAAACCATGAGTCTGGCACCTTCCAGCAACCATCAGGCTGCGATAAAAAAATTCATGATTTAAACAAATATTAAATTGAGATTTTTTTTTATATTTGCCTTTTTGGTTTTTGAACGCAAATATTTTTCTGTGACCATGTGCAGGGGATGCTGAAATAGTTTGTATAGTGGGAGTGCTGAGAGCTATTGACCCAAGCTGTAAACCTTGTCTGTGATGGAAAGGTAGAGTTGCCAGGTGTTCAGTATTGACCTGGACAGTCCGGTATTTTCACCTAAAATGTCTGGTATTTTCTGTTCCACCCTCCCCCTCCCCCTGTCCCCCTTCCAACCAGGGGGTGAAAATCCTGGGTGCTTACCTGGTTCCACAGGGAGCTTTCTGGCCTGGAGCTGGAAGACCAAAAAGCTGCTCTTTCTTCTTCTCCTCCTCCTCCCCCTCTTCCCCCCCTCCCCCCCCCCCCCGCAAACAGCTTTGGTCTCCCCCCCCCCCTTTTTTTTTCTCAACAGAATTTTTTTCCCAGTGGGGTTGGGTGGGTGGGTGGGTGGGTGTGTGTGTGTGTGTGTGTGTGTGTGTGTGTGTGTGTGTGTGTGTGTGTGTGTGTGTGGCGGGGGGTGTTCGGTATTTTTGGTTAAACCATCTGGCAACCCTATGGAAAGTACTTTGAGATGGAGAGTGTGATAGCACCACCTGCACTCTTAGTTCCAGCGCCATGAGTGTTAGAAATGTGTCCGTTAAACGGAATGGTAAAAGTCAGCACTTCCTTGGAATTGGATCAAGCATTTGCCTTTTTGTTTATGGGGCTATTACTCAGGGAATTAGTCTACCTGGTAAATACACTAACACTCATTTTCCTTCTCTTGTCTTCTCTCTTTTTTTTTTCATTCCCCCCCCTCCCAGGGCCAACAAGCCGGAAATGTCTGACAAGATGTCGAGCTTCCTTCATATTGGAGACATTTGTTCCCTGTATGCAGAGGGCTCAACAAATGGATTTATCAGCACCTTGGGGTAAGAACAGCTGTTAGCTTGCTTTGACAGGTGTCTTTAGCTGTGGAAAAGATGGACAAGGCTGAACTACAGGCTCGACCTCCCTCATCCAGCACCCTTGGGACCTGAATGGTCCTGAACAAGGGGATTTGTCAAATGAGGAGAAGTCCCTCCCAACATGGCCCATGCTGTCCCTGGCTAGGACTCCAGCTGAGCCCCGCTGCTGCCTGACTAGTTATGGCTCCCCAGGCTGGAGCTTCAGGGCTTCTGGAGCTGCCAGCCCTCCTGTTGCTGCTACAGCTTCTGGGACTGCTGCTGGCTCCTAGCTACTGCCCAGCATCAGGGGCTAGATTTCCCCACTGCACCCTTCTCCCCTTTACTGAGGGCTGAGTCGCTCCCTTCCTTCCTCCTCCTCCTCCCCCCCCCCCCCGCCAACCCCCTTCTTCCCTGTAGCCCAACCTCCTGTATACTTGGACTCTGTGGTCCAGAAACATCTGTGGTCTTACCAGACCATGAATGTTGCTGGACCAGAGAGCCCCGGTTAAGCGAGGTACAACCTGTAGCAATCCTGAGCCTAATGGATCTGGGTGTAGCCTGCACCCATAAAGAATGGAGTAAATTGTGGGAATCTTCTGTAAAATACTTGGTCATGTTTTGAAAATATCCCAAAGCAATATAGCAGATAGAAAGGCATCCCTTGGGAGGACGGCGGAGATAGGAATGGAGATAATATGGCTTTAACATGGGATGGCAAACAGCTTGCTATGGTTAAGCTCTGAGGGGTGGGGTGTGTGGATGGAAGCATGCTTCACGCTTGGGAAGGAGCAGGCCCCTTGGCATAATCTGGTGATGAAGGATGGAAGGAATCTTAGGTGGAAATTAAAAAATAAGAGTAGGTCAAATCATTGAGTGGGTTAGGATTAGTGCTTAATGATTGGCCCTGCCCATTGTTCCCTGTAAGCTGGGCATTTCTGTAGCTGCTCTGGAGAGATTGAAATGCCACCCAGCTGATTAGCAGAGCTGCACAGCTAGGTTTTTTGTTTCTGTTGGTGGTGCACAATCGCACATTCCTCGATTGCATGTGGAATAAATTTATTTCATACACGGAGGGAAAACATTAGAGGGAAAATTGGCTCCTGCTTCTTGTGATTTGTGTAAGATTTCTCATGTAAACAGCATCACGCTTCTCCAAGTAAAGGACTGTTTATTTATTTATTTGCTCCTGGGCTGCATCTCCAAGAATTATAGCATTAGCTCTATCTTGCTTGCTTCTGGGGCCTGGTTCACTTTCTTTAGTGGCCTGTAGGCTTCAGCTCAGCGTCTGCCATCCTGGCAAACACCGCTTGGTACAACAGCCATTCAGCGAGTCTTTTCAGAAACCAGTTCAGGCTGCTTCCTTAATCAGCAAGTGTGAAGCAGCTACCCTTCTAGGGCAAAGAAGCTTTCCTTGGAAACTAGTGTCAGCAGCTCCAGGAGAATCTAAGCTTTGACTAAGAAATGATGCCAGCCGGTTTAATTTCACTCTACAGCTGGTTGGTGACTGTCACTAGAGCTTTTCACTGGACAAAGCACTGAAGGCTGGAAGAGCATTAACTGCAGAGACCATCTCCTGACAGCAGTTGGAATCCTGAGGGAGGGCCAACTACCTGGTAGATAGTTTTGTGGCAACCAGGAATCTCAATGAGTAGTAGAATATTGAAGCAGACAGGAAGATTGGTAGGATGAGAGAAGGAGAGAGACAGTGCTGCTCCCGTACAACAGTCAGAGGGCCTGGGGGGAGGAGAGTTGATGCAGTAATAGTAGCTGCAAATTAATTCATTTCCTACTGTCCAGAAGCATGTGAGTGATGAAGCGCCCAAGCAGAACAAAGGGACCACACCCTGGTCACACTTCCTGCATCTCCCCATTTCCTAGCAGCTAGTGGTAGCTGGCACCTTGCTTGGATATTGGCCCAGACTAACATGTAGGTTTAGTATTTGAACTATTAGAGTTCTGGAATAGCTTCTAAACTTGGTAAGTAGGTAGGAGAATGAGCAGGCGGATGGAAAAAACTCTTAGTGAAATGACTGAAAAGATAAGTATGTTACAGAGAAGAAGATACCGCAGTGGAATGTTCTCAGAAGAATGGAGTTAGATGGTGGATGTAAGGAATGCTAATGAGGGGGGAAAGAAAGATTAGTGGGAGAGAAAGAAGCAGGCATTGAAGATAAACAATGATGTATTATAGGAAAGAGAAGAGAATAAGAGATGCTGCTAGAAGGGAAAGAAGGTATGATAAAAACAAGGGCTGTAGTAAGTAGAGTTGGTCAAGTAGTATTTGATGAATTTATTTGACAAGTTTCCCAGATACTCGTCAAATATGATTCATATTCTGTAGTATTGGATCAGCTGTGTAACTAGTCAAATACTATTTGCTGAAGGTTGGTGAAGTTAATAGAAAAAATATATTGATCTATTTTTTTCTACAGTTAAAGTAACCCAAGGAGTAAATAGCATTTTTTTTTAAAGTAGGAAATTGATATGGCAGCACATTTTAATTAAAGATAGTGCCCAGTAAACTCATGTGATGGATATAGTTTTAGGGGTGTTACTGAGCAAATATTTTTTTAGCATGGCTAGTAGATTTAGTCTTTGTTGGTAGATATTGGATGCACTTTTCAAAACCTGACCCAGCATTTGCTATTGCTCAGTACCGCTATTAGATTTTTCTTCAAATTCATTAGCAGTATTTTAAGGTAATGTAAAATCATCGTGTGTACTCTGAGCAAGATATGAAATAGAAATCCCAACTGCTATGTGAAATACGAAATACATTGTCATTGTCCTCTTCCCTTGGTAGTCAAATTAGCTTTGTCCCATCCTTAATGTACTGCTTGACCTGAAGAAAATTACAGCTCAGGAAAAATAATCAGTTTCATTACACCCAGTTGTTATGAGATAAGGCCATCAAAACTCCATGTTCAGCTGTGTGTAATGGCTTATGGATATAGCTGTTTAAGGACGGAAAACAAAAATTGTTATAAATCCTAATGCTATTCCATCCAAGTAAATTGATCTTTGACGGGTTTAATATTCCTGTGACATGCTAAGAATAATCAGAACTTCGCTCTTGCTGCTTTCAAAATTCAGTGTTCTGATTATTTTAATTAGTATTTTATTATGTATATCAATCTCTTCTAGTGTGTTTGATGCACTAGAAAAATATTTTATTTATTGTGATTATCTACCATAGTAGAGACAGTAAATTCACCTTCTCTTACTGTTTGATCTTGGAGTATGTTATTGCATCAAGATTAAATAATCCTTGGTTTTGTATCCATATGTGTGGATTTTTCTAGCTAACTTGTGCTAATGTTTAATAGTAAGTGTGTGTTTTTCTGGCTTTCTATTCTATTGAAAATGGGTACTGCAAAATGCTTCAACATTAGAATTACAGATCTTAGTTGAGACACATCTGTAGATGGTGATAGGAAACCTCCACAAAAATAAAGTGTGTGTTAGTATGTAAACCGCCCCCCCCCCCCATGAATGTCATAAGACTGTATATGGAAACGGTGGCAGAGCAGAGCTCTGGAGTCCATTTAAACCTTGCTGAATCAATTAATTTTCTTTGCACGTCACAATTTTTCATAATTGTTATCTCAGAGACACTCTGTGTATGTAACCGGTCTCTGCAAGGAACAGTTTTATGTTCTAGCTCTCAAGCTGTCTTTCCCAGTTGTTACTGTGTCAGAGCAGTGTCCCAAACCTTCACGGGACTGCTTTGTGTATATCTCTTTGACTGGTCAGTGGAAAGCTTGTATGTCTCTGCTCAAACTAAGACTTTAAAATATTTGTTTACTGAGACATTTTCCCTGTATATGGAAAAAGAGGTGTTCAGCAAAAACATATTCCCAGATCTAAAAAATGTCCAGGGCATTAACCCCTGTGACAGGTTACAGCAACATACTTACCTTGTTTCCTTCATTCCTTGGGAGTAGGCACGCCCCAATGACTTTGCCAATACATGTTCAGAAGAGAAGCTCTCTGATGGAATGCCTTCCAGATGCAGTTATCCAGTTATATCTCCTTCCTGAGTTGCTCATTTCTTTTGCAGCCTTGTGGACGATAGATGTGTAGTACAGCCAGAAGCAGGGGATCTTAACAACCCTCCCAAAAAATTCAGAGGTAAGATGATAAATTTACATACAGTCCTCTTCAAGATTTCTTCTTAAAGCTGATCTTTGCTGGGATGTGTACAAATTAACTTGGTAAGTGTTGGGCTTTTGGTGTGCTGGTACCCCCCCCCCCAGCCTATCAAGCTGTCTAATGTTGTCTCGTCATTGGCTTGTATTCCTCCCTCTGTCTGTATCTACCTGTTGCCTCTTTTCTATACTGTAAGCTGTCTGAGGCAGGGACTATTTCTTTGTTTGTACAGCACCTTGCACAGTGGGGTCCTGACTTTAAAAATGTCCCATCTGTGCTTCAGAATGATGGTTTAAATGTTATGTTGGTCTTTGAGATACTGGCCTTCTGTAGCATGATCTAGTGTCTTCCTGTGAATGGGTCTTTGCCACTGGTGATGATATAAAGTAAATCCCTATATCTTTCATAGTGTGGCAACACATTATGATCTATGTGTTGAGCAAATATTTCACAAGAAGTTGACTTGTGTAGGTCTGAGACCATTTTTTGGGTGTGCTTAGGTTGGTTTTCTTATCAGCAAAACAGGATGCAAACAGTTTGTTTCACTTCCTTTTCTCCAGGTGTAATTCGGCTCCTCTTAAGATATACAAAATGCATAAATAGATGTAGTATTGGATAGACAGAAACGAAATGAAAGGGAGGGAACCTGATTTGACGTAATAGCTCCTATTTTGATATCACAAGATTAAGTTTACACCCTCCCCCCTCCAACCTGAACCATGAAATGAACCCTGTGAAAGATATGTTTTGTGATGGGGTAAAAGCCTTCCTCCTGCAGACTTTAGATAGATAGGCAAGGGCAAAAGAATCATAGTGACTCTTGTTTTAAACTAATTGTTTAATGGGAAGGGAAGAAATGAATGTATGTCTAGTCTCAGTTTCTTAAATTCCTTCTTGCCTTCTCTGTGCCAAGCTCACTTGGCTGCCAAGTTCAAAGAAACCAAATAAAAGATAGACTAAACTTGTATTGTCTCCTAATGCTTGCTGATGAACAGACAATGAGCGAGCGTGATTGAGTAAAATGTTTGTCCTCACTTGACTGCAGCAAACCACCTTGGATATGTGTATCCTACCCTGTTGCTTTAGCTCTGGAATTAAGTATTTTGTGATGTGTGGCCTGCCAGTTGTCCCACTGAGAAGGCATGGCTCTTTTGATAAGCCATGCACCCTCTCCATTGCTGTCGGGAATTTGACATGCTGCAGTTTTTCTTTCCCTCACAATTCAGAACCCTAATTGAGATCACATTTTATTAAAAACAGCCTGTAAAAAGGGAGTTGGAATAAATGGGTTATTGCCGTTAGATCACTATAAAGTGGTCTTTTTCCTGGTCACTTTAATGTTCAATGGCTAATTGGTGCACTTGTATGCAGCATTGACTATGCTGAAGAAGTGGTCAGAGGTAGTTTTAGCACTCGGTGTTAAATTAACCAAGGAAAGTGGAGTGCTGCTGTTCTAGCTGTAGTCTTATGAACTGAAATGTAACACTACACAAATGTTCATCTTCAGGAAAAACACAGCCTTAACCAGGAAGAGCTAGGATAAACTTAAAAAAACAACAAATAGTCTGGTAGCACTTTAAAGACTAACAAAACATGTAGATGGTATCACGAGCTTTCATGGGCACAGCCCACTTCTTCAGAGGACCAGAGTGTTGGTGGTCCAGAACCAAGGTAAAACACTGTTTGAGGATCGCTTATAAATAATTAATGGAGAAATGAGTAATCTGACAACCATTTAAATCGGCGTCGAAGCAGCTTCACCTAAATGTCCCTGGGAAGTTATGTATGCTTTTCCCTTGAACAGTTAAAGGCAATGGAAGGTATACAACATTATCACAACATTTGTATGTTGATTCCCCAAAAATTGAAATATGACGGTCATTGGTGTGGAAATGTGACTATCCAAAGGGTAGGGCCAGATACTATGAATGAAGCGCCCTGACTTAATTAGCTTAATTTAACATTGGTCCTAAAATTGACAGGCAACTTCTTTTGCTGTTACATATATCCGAATTCCGTAATATTCACTCCGTCATCTGATGAAGTGGGTTTTACACAGGAAAGCTCATGACTTCATAAATGTATTTGAGATGCCACAGGACTTCATACTGTAACATGATTATATAACCAATTATATCCCAGCACCTTAATTAGTTTACACCCAGCAAAATTAATTATACAATAAACAGAAACAATCAAGGAACTAGATAGAGATTATATAGATAAACAGTAGAAAAGTGGGGACCATAATAACAAAACAATCAAGAAATGAGGATTTCAGAATCCCAACTATTGATAAGTGGGTCCTTGCCAGACTGAATGCTAGCAGCCGAAGTTTTCTTTAAATGTTCTAGGCTCTTCCCTTTATTTGGGGTTGATTGATTGGCTCACCTTTATTACCTTCTTTCAGTGTAACTGGTTTGGAATAGGAGGACATAACTGTATGTTTCCCATCTTATAGCTGCGCCTGCTGCTTAGCCAAAGGCATTTGCTTAAAAATAAGGGCCTCAAATTCTCAAGCTGGTCTACACTAGAGCGAAAGGTCAACTTAAGATACGTAACTCCAGCTATGTTAATTATGTAGCTGGAATTGACGTATCTTAAATCGCCATCCGCACATTGAAAGATGCTCCCATCGACTTTCCTTCCTCCTCATCAAGAGCAGGAGTACCAGCCCTGACAGGAATACTCTGAGTTCAAATTAGCGGGTCTTCACTACTCCTGCTAAATTGAACCCTGGAAGATTGCTTCATCTGTCTTCCCCGCAGTGTAGACATGGCCTCAGTGAGAGAAGACCCATACATAGTCAGACTGATTTTTTTTTTTTTATTGTTTGTTTGTTTTTATACCCCTGTAACAAGTTAAATGGTCACATATACACAAATTCTTAGTGTAGGTCTTCACAGGCAGGCCCGAATATCTATATCCTAAGAGAGCAACAGTGAACTAATATTATACCACAGGGAAAAACTGGCTGAAGATTTTCATGGGTACCACTTAAACAGCAGGTGATGTAATATATTTTAGCATTTTAAAGAAGGACTCTCCTGAGCTCTGCCCATGTGGTCCCAGAGTTTAGGCTGTTTCAATATGAGAATTAGATCACAGTGATGCTTTCTCAGAGCATCCTGAACTGTGCTTATTACTTCTCTGACTCAGTGAGACAGACTTGCTGCTGTAAAACTGTAGAGCCTACCTTGTTTTGGTGCAGTTACATAAAAACATTTTACATTTGCAAGTTGCACTTTGAGGATAAAGAGATTGCACTATAGTACTTGTAGGAGGTGAATTGAAAAATATTACTATTTGGTTTTTACAGTGTAAATATTTGTAATAAATAATAAAGTTGACTGCACACTATATTCTGTGTGATTGTGATTTCACATGGTACTTGCTAGAGCATAGCATTAGGTGGAATCTGGCAGGCTCTAATGAGGCCTGCCCTCCATGAGACGTAAAAGAAAAGGATATGAATATGCTGAAGTTGAACCTTAGCTTGACTTGTTGGGGAGTTACTTATAGCAATGCTTTCTGAAGTGAATGTGGTTAATTCAATTCTAGGGCTGAAATTCAATTCTGTTAGCTGATAAAAGTTTTTGAAGAAATGTTAATGTTTATATGTCATAAGCGGCTTTACATCTTTGCATGAGAATGCCGTGCAAATGTAAGTTAATACTTAATTCTCCAGAATGGAAGGCATGAGAAACATGGCTGATCCTCTTAGGAGAAATGCAGAAACCTGTTAGAGGGTCAGTGGACAGAGATAAATTTGCAGATAACTTTACTGCTGTATTAAAAGTAATGGTAAAGAGATCCTTTAAGGGCAAATGTAGAGGCATGCATGCATATCCAAGCACAAACAAAATTCAAGGGAAAATGCATGCGTATATTTCCAGTGACCGAATTTGGCAATTTTGCTTTCAGTATTTTAGAATTAGAAAGTCATGTTGCATAGGTCAGAATTAGTCGCGTGTAGTGTGCTCTGAAACCTCCACTGTCCACACGGAAACTTTAACTTTGACTTAGCTTTCTCACAACTTTTAGAATATATTCCACTTTCCATGTGTGCAGAGGTGTAGTTACATGTATAATTTGTTTGTTGATGTAATTACTCTACACAAGTCTTTTTATACTAAATAGCTCAAGGAAGCACTAACAAAACAGTTGATATGTGAAAATGGTCCATGGAACTCATAATCTTTTTGTAGAATGCCCTGTGAACTAAGATGAATAGTTCTTGGATTATTTTGCCTGCTAATTATGCATTCCTTGTGGTCAACATTAAAGAGATGAGTTTTGAGGGCAAATTTGGATGAGCATGCTGCCCTGGTGACCCATGAATACAGAAGGCGCTCCATCCCCAGTGAGGGATAGGAGAGGGAGAAGGAAATGTATTTAAGCTTTTGTCATTGTATGTGACAGGTAAATATTTAAAGTGAGGATGTGAAAAAGTGTTTGTGTAACTGCTGAAGTCTTCAGTGGTTATGTGCTTACAGGTGGGAGGGGGGGAAGCAGGAGCTGGTGCTTGTGGGGAGCTAGCTTTTAAGCCGGCTCTCTGTCCGCACCGGTTCCCACCTGCCTTCCCTCCCACCCCCCGGCTGTTGGCTCTGTGGGAGGCAATAACGTGAGGGCAAGCATGTGCCGGGAGCTGGCTGTATCAGAGGCAACCGCATGGGGGGGGGGCAGGCAACTCTGCCGACACTGGTGTGAGCACCTCCTCCCCCCCGTGCTGTTATCTGTGTGGGAGGCAATGGGGGGCAGGTGTGTGCACTGTTTCCTCCCCCCGACATCTGCGTGGGGGAGCGCTGTGTGTAACCATGCGGGTTAACTGATCAGCTTGGGCACACATTCACATCCCTGATTTAAAGACCCCATTTTGAGGGCTTCGGGGCTGGTTTTGTTGGGAGAGCAATGGGGAGTAGATGGGAATTTCAGGCTGATGTGGTTGGTGCAGTCAGAAGAGGGGATGACTTAAAGAACCAAAACTTGAGATGTAGGCTGAGAGAGAATATTGTTGGGCATTGAAGAAAAGGAGAACAAGCTTTTGTATGTGCCTTGCTAAATTAAAACATCAGATGGAAATTTTTGTCTGATGCAAGAAGCTTATATGCTTCTCAGAGCTTTGAGGAAGGTTGTTGGCTCAGTTGCTTTGGTCCGAAGTCCCAGTTAGTTTGTTTGCTAAGAGTTATTTCATGTTTTGAGTACTGGCATGCCTTTACATCCTTAATCTACCAAAAATGAAGTAGAAAGACTGCTTGAAGACTACTATTTTTGTTGTTGATCACAGAAGTAGTTGTTGAGTGGCCATAAATTGGTGTTAGACAGTAATTCCATGGCTGTGAGATATGAGTAGTTTTGCTACTAGCATCTTAAATATTATTTTTCCCCATATTTTCTAATAAGTGATGTTGCCTTTCATAGTGGCATTTTCTGCTTCAGTTGAGCAAAATGTCCTGCAGCAGAACAGCTTGTTCGCTGGAAAAACATTCTGAGCATTTAAGGGTGGATTCAGCAGGGTACATTTTTCTTTCCTGTGATGTCTACAACAAAATCCTTAGGAAACAGTGTTTTATTTACCTAGCTTGAATATATTTTCTGTACCAATGACATCTGCAGCAATAAAACCCTAGTTCTACAATTCCTAAAACACAAGCCAAATCCATTATCTGTGCTATTTTTGGATAGTAAAATTATCCACTTAGCTCAGATGTTTTCACTCAGTGGGGCTTGCCCTCTACCCTCCAGGGAGGGTGGCAAGTAGTGAGGGGTCTCAGGCTTTAGCTTTGTGGGAGTTCAGTCTGGTGTGGCAGAGCTTGGACACCACCTCCACCACCAACTTGGCTCTTTTTGTCTGGGTTGAGGTGGAGGGACACAACCAGACACTCTAAGGGTATGTCTACACTACCCTCCTAGTTCGAACTAGCGGGGTAATGTAGGCATACCGCACTTGCAAATGAAGCCTAGGATTTGAATTTCCCGGGCTTCATTTGCATAAGCGGGGAGCCGCCATTTTTAAAACCCCGCTGGTTCGAACCCCGTGCAGCACGGCTACACGGGGCTCGAACTAGGTAGTTCGAACTAGGCTTCCTATTCCGAACTACCGGTACACCTCGTGGCTTTGCATTTTATTTATGGTATCAAGGCTGTTTGAATGGAATTGCTACTCTCACTGTAGACTCTTCCATGACGCCTTCTTTATATACACACGTGTGTGCAGAATATATGAATGAAGGGCAGTGGAATCTCTTACTGGTAATAACTGGGCTGTAAGTAGTAATGCTTGGAACTTGCATGATTCTCAGAGGTGAATGAGAGGCTTTGTGACTTGGCCAAAGCCACACAGGCAGTAAGCAGCAGAGGTAGCAACAGAACCCAGGTGTAGACTTCTACTAATCTTGTGGCTTACTCCCTGGCTTGTACCATAGAGACTTGTGGGTGTGGCTTGTTTCCCATCAGAATTGAGCAGTGAAGTAAACCTGTTTCTATTGGCCAAGTAGCCTCGCTCTGTTGCTCAACTGTATTTAGTCAGGACATGAGTCCTCTTGCACTGTCAAATTAGTTGCATCATTTCTCATGGCTCTACTGCAGTATATTGAAGAAAAAAGTGCTTAATGGGTTAATTTGTCGAGCTGCCACCTTCACAGAACATTGTTTTAACTGTTGCTCAGCAACACTTTGTTTTGCCAAAAAAAAAAAAAAAATTCAAGGAATGAGTCCATATCTCTCTCCGACTTTAAAATACACTCCTAGCCAAGGAGAGATGAGAAGTTTAAATTCTCTTGGTTCTTTGGATCCTAATCCATGTTGTTTCTGAGTAATAGTATCACAGAGCATTTTATTGTACTTGTCTAATACAGTAGTGTTAATGTTCATGTTGAACATCTTAGTCTTTAAAAAACAACCAATAGTCTTTAAAGTGCTACCACACGAAGAAAACTTGAAGAAGTGGGCTGTGTCCACGAAAGCTCATGATACCATCTACATGTTTCCTTAGTGTGGTAGCACTTTAAAGACTATTAGTCTGTAATAGGATAAACTTAAACAACCAACTCGTCTACCCCTGTGAAGCTTAGTCTTTGTAACCAGAGTGTGTATTGGAAATGAAGCTGGATCGTAGAGAGACTTTCTAGTAAAGTTAAAGGTTTTTTTTTTTTTAAATCTGGCATGTTTGGGGAATGGGGAGTTCTGGTAAATAGAAAAAATTTGGCTAAGTAAGAGAGAAGGAGTTTGGGTGCAGGAGGGGGCGCAGGGCTGGGGTGCAGGACACAGGCTTTGAGGGGAACTTGTGGGGTTGAAGGGGTTTCAGGGTGCTGGATCTGGGGTCTCACTTGGAACCAATAGCCAGTGGGAGCTGAGGGGGCAGCACCTGCAGACAGAAGCAGCATGCAGAATTGCCTAGCCCTGCCTCTGCCAGAAGCAGCAGGGACTGGTCACCACTTGCAGGGAGCCACCCAAGGTGAGCATCACTGTTCCCTGTAAGCTGAGTAGCTGGGCAGCTACCCAAGAGAGATTCAAATGCTGTCCAGTTGATTAGTAGAGCACCCTCAGCTGGCAATGTGTTTCTAATGCTGGTGCACATCTGTACATTCCTTGATGCACGTAACAAAGTTTATTCTGCACATGGATGGAAAGAATTAAAGGGAACACTAGTATGCACCCCCTGGATCTGGCATCCTGAAATCCTCCCCCCACCCCCAGTTCCTTTCCTGCACCCAAACTCCCTCCCAGGCTATGTCTACACTACATTGATATATTGGAAAAAGGTATGCTAATTGTGCTCCACAATTTGCATACGTTTTTCCGATTTTTCTCCCCCCCCCCCCCCGAAGAGGCTTTTCCGAAATTTGGCCCATCTACACTGGGCCAAATTTTGGAAAATGTCCTCTCTCAGAAGAGCCCTTCTTGCTTGTGGGAGGAGGAAGGCAGGGCTTCCGAAAAAGAGCGCGTCTGCTCTTTTGCAAAAAACAAAAAACAAAGCGGAAGAGCAGACCCGTTCCGGAAAAAATGCTGCCATGTCCAGGGGACACCTAAAACCCCATAGTGTAGACATAACCCCAGAGACCATGCCCTTCCCCCCGCCCCTTCCATGACCCAACTCCTGTCTCCATATCCCCTCTGGCACTCTGAATTCCTCATGGCCATGTCTCTGCCACTTACAGGAATCCACACAGAGTCCAGGTAGGGAACATGGCAGTCTCACACCAACCCAGATGTTCTGTCAACATTAGAAATGCCGGTTGACAGGACTTTCTGGTTGGTACAGGGCCAGATAACTTTTACTGTGAAAGTATGCTGACTGTCTCAATGCGATTCTCTTACTTTAGGCTTCAGTTCAGTTGAGTGATTTATATAGATTTTTAATACAGAGCTGAGGATCTTTAAGGATACCCATTGCCATCAGACCTCAAAAGCTTGCAACCAAATGTTGTGTTCAATGTAAACCAACTCACACCACGGACACAAATTATCTAACTCCATGAACTATGCTGTAAACAGCCTCTGTTTTGATAGGATGTTGGGAGAGGATTGCCCATGGAATGATGGGAAGTAGGCAGGGTGGTGGTTGTGGTTTTAATGCTCATATTAATTATCAGGCTATTTAGAACAGTTGGGAGACTTTTTCTTTCCATTTAAATGTATCTGATAGTGGTCCAAACATATGTTGGTGAAGAACTAACAAATTAAACTAGTAATACAAACTTTTTCTGCCCACAGTATGTAGAAAATATTTCAGTTATTAACTTACTATACTGTAACTTTTGGCCGGTACTCTTGTGGTGGCTCCAAGTTTTTGAGAAGAAAAGTAGATTCTTTTCTTATCATATTGGCAGTGTGACTCCATTTCAGTTGTGAAATTCATGAATTAGGTTGAGATCTGCTCATTGAGTATTTCCTGTTTTAAATAGTGGAAGTCATAAACTCCTATTTATTATTAATTATTATTGGCTGTCTGACTTGTAACATTTTAATTCTGCCTCTTAGTCCTGGGGTTGTGCTTTCTTGTTAAACCAAGAAATTTTAAGAATGAAATTCTGTTTGTATGATTGGAGGGAAACCGTTACACTAAACAAACAAATTAGCTGCTTAAGAGTTTTGCCCTTTTTTTTACAGCTTGCAACTTAGGTGATGCACCAGAAAGGCCTTACACTGTGAAAAGAACTAGGGTTGCCAGTTGACCTGCGTTAACGCAGGATGGGATTAATGTGCTAATTTTTTTAACGTGTTAATTGCAGGTGTTAATGCTGCGCTGCTCCTTTGAAGTGCCACTTTAGCGCTTCAAAGGGGCTTTGCAACAGCGGAGCTGGGGATCAGTTGGAGTCCCCAGCCGATCCCAGGCGCTTAATGCTCTACCCCTTGGAAACGCTTCCGTGGCGCTTCCAACGTGCAGTGCTGCATGGAGTCCGGGGTAGCTGGGGACTCAACTGATCCCGGGCTCCATGCAGCGCTGCCCCATTGAAACACTACTTGACAGCCCTAAAAAGAACCTATGGAATACATTCTCTGAGTGGATGTTGCATCTTCCAGAATGCTGATTGCATTAGGACATACTGCAATGATGGGTTGATTCTACTATTCCAGTTTGATGGTATATATTTAATTTGTGTATACTGTACTATCTTCCTGAAACTTTCAGCTCTCAACATGCAAGCCATCTGTCTATCCATGGTAGAATTTTTGCATAGCATTATCGCTCTTGCATCGAACTGCGGAACAGAGTTAAAGATTCCAAAAGTATGGTCTCATGAGTGAAATCAAAAATGCATTTTTAATACCTACCCAGAGATGAAAATGCTGCATTAGGCATGTAAGAGGATAAAATGGTGCCCCTGGCCTCTGTTTGTCAGAGGCTGGAGAGGGATGGCAGGAGACAAATGGCTTGATCATTGTCTTCGGTCCACCCTCTCTGGGGAACCTGGTGCTGGCCACTGTCGGCAGACAGGATACTGAGCTAGATGGACCTTTGGTCTGACCCAGTACGGCGGTTCTTATGTAAGAGAACTCGATTAAATACCAATGAAATGGACCAAAGTGACCTTTTTGGAGGCAAGTCTTAGAGGGGTAGTCCTGTTAATTTGTAACTTTCAAAACAACAAACTGTCCTGTGGCACCTCAGGGTACATCTACACCATTCTTTCACAATAACTGACGTTATTTTGAAATAAAGTGCGCGTCTATACACAAGCAGTTATTTCAACATGATATTGAAATAATGTCCAGCAAGAGGACTTCTATCCCTCATTTTATAAGGATTAAGGGAAGTTGTAGGAAGAGTGCTCTATTTCAAAATAAGTGCTGTGTAGATGTGCCCAAACTCAAAATGAGCTATTTTGACTTAAGCTACGCAATTAGCATCACTCAAGTTGTATAGTGTATTTTGAGTTTAGCACTGCTGTATAGACATACCCTCAGAGACTAATGTATAGTATGTCTCCTGAAAGTTCATGATATATTTAAAAAGTAATAGAGAAGTAGCCGCATTAGTCTGATCATGGTAGAACAAAAGGAAAAAATATGTAGCACTGTAAAGACTAACAAGATAGTTTTAGATGATGAGCTTTTGTGCGGCAGGCCTTTCGTGGAGCAGATCAAATATGATCTGAAGAAGTTGGTCTGCCCCACAAAAACTCATCACCTAATAAACTATCTTGTTAGTCTTTAAAGTGCTATACAGGCAGTCCCCGAGTTACGCGGATCCGACTTATGTCGGATCCGCACTTACGAACGGGGCCCTCTCCCTGGTCTCCAGCAGACCAGGGAGAGGAAGCAAAGCAGCGGAACACGCGGGCAGCCCAGACGCGTCTGGGCTGTCCGCCGCCCGCGTGCTCCGGGGCTTTGCTCTGCTTTGCTCCCCGTCCCCCTAGTCTGCAGACCAGGGGGACGGGGAGCAAAGCAGAGCAAAGCCGCGGAGCCCGAGGGCAGCAGGACAGCTATGGCGCGTCTGGGCTGTCCCGCTGCCCCCATACTCCGCGGCTTTGCTCCGGGCGGCTGTGGTACAGCAGCTGGGGCGCTGCCGGTTGGTCCCGTAGCGCCGCTCTGGGCGCTACGGGACCAACCCGGCAGCACCCCAGCTGCTCTGCCCCAGGAGTCCTGATTCAGCCACTGCTGGTCAGTTTCAGCAGCGGTTGAATCAGGACGCCTGGGGCAGAGCAGCTTGGGTGCTGCTGGGTTGGTCCAGGGGCGGCGCTACTGGGCCAACCCAGCAGCACCCCAGCTGCTCTGCCCCAGGCGTCCCCAAGTCAGCCGCTGCTGAAACTGACCAGTGGCTGACTACAGGAAGCCCCTGCCCGGGGCTTCCTGGAATCAGCTGCTGATCAGTTTCAGCAGCAGCTGACTTGGGGATGCCTGGGGTTCTTAAGTCAGAACTGGCGTCCAGATTCAGCCGCTGTTGAAACTGATCAGTTTCAGCAGCGGCTGAATCTGGACGCCAGTTCTGACTTACATACAGATTCAACTTAAGAACAAACCTACAGTCCCTATCTTGTACGTAACCCGGGGACTGCCTGTATATTTTTTTCTTTTTGCTTTACCATGATATATTTTAGTCCTGTGGCACCTTACAGACTGCTTTTTGGAGAGAAATTGTAGGTAAAATAGCAAACTTCAAGTACTCTACAAAAGCACCACTTGTCTTCCGTTGCTCCAGAGAATTAAATCTGGCACTAAAGTTATATTTGTTATATGAATAGGCGTGTCCTTTGGATACTTCCGTGCAGTAACTCATGATACATTCTGTTCAAATGAATGATGTCCATGTCTTTTGGATGGTTTTTAACATGCAGTAGAGAGGACTTTGCTCTTTCTTCACAAACATGGTTTAAAACCAACAAAAGGAAGTTTTTCTTCGCTCAGCACGCACTCAGCCTGTTGAACTCCTTGTCAGAGGATGTAGTGAAGGCTAGAACATGAACAGGATGGGAAAATAGAACTAGATAGATTCATGGAGGTTAGGTCCATCATGGAGGTTAGGTCCATCAGTGGCTATTAGCCAGGATGGGTGGGAATGGTATCCCTAGCCTCTCTTTGTCTTGAAGTGGGTGACGGGAGGGATCACGTGAGGATTACCTATTGTGATCCCTCCCTCTGGGGCATCTGGTATTGGTCACTGTTGGCAGAAAGGATACTGGGCTAGATGCACCTTTGGTCTGATTCAGTATAATCCTTCTTATGGCTGGAATGTAGAGGTTCCATACTAACTTCCGTAGATATTAGGAGTTAAAATATGCAGGGATGAGACTTGTATGCAGTCAGCGGAGGGCAGCATTTAACATAGAATTACTTGGTACCTCCCACTGAATGAGCCCCAAATCTATTCTAGTAAATTGTCTCTAAGGGGATGTCTATGCTACAGAGAAATGTGTGCTGCTGTTGATCTTTCAGGGTTTGAATTGGCAGGTGTAGTGAAGACACTAATTAGAACTGACAGGGGCACCCCAGTCGATGCTGGTGGTCCCGCTTTCACAAGGAGTAAAGTAAGTCAAAGGGCGAGTGTTCTTCCTGCAGTGGGGACAGTGCCAAAAGTAGAGTTGAGATATGTTAATTGTGTAGCTGAAGTTGAATAATCTTAAATTGAGTATCTTAATTTGGCTTTGTCCTGTAGTGTAGACATACCCTAAAAGTGCTTAGCACCACATGTTTTAAAGGAAGGCTGAAGGTAATCCCACAGTAAACAGTTGAGAATCTGCCTCCCTAATTTGTAATAGACTGATTTGACCCCTTGAAATATGAGGTTTTATGTGTCTTTTAATTAGCCCTAACTAGTATAACTCTAGGTACTCTTATAAGTTCCCAATACCAGTTTCAACCTGGAAGTTTGTATTGCAGAGGGACTTGTATTAGTTGCCTTTGCCATTTTGTTCTATGGGATGAAATGGAACCTTATTCACTATTGGCCTGTTTCTTAAGGCAGCCTGGCTTAGTGATTTTCACTTCCAGGCACTGGTGCACATGGAGTGACATTCAGTATCTTGCTCTCCAGCTTGTTGGCATTGGGTATGTTGTTGAGATTGCTGCCTAGCTTATAGGATTTCTAAACTGACACACTGGAGTGGTGTTACTGTATACCTTAGAGAAGGTGTTGTAGGGAAAAGTACACAGGAAACAAATGGGTATGGATAGGTGCTGTACATTAATATGCTTCCTTGCACAAGAAAGTTTACAGGTAGGAGGAACGGGATATCCATGGTTGGTATACAGTGTGAATGCTGTGTGGATTGGTCAGGTTGAACTGCCCCATTGATCAGCACTAGGACAGAATATTGTGGTGAACATGCAGCATTCAGCTAGCTATGTTTTTGTTTGTGTTTTTCATTTTAGGCATGCTGGTGTTTTGCACGTAGAGGAATGAAAATAAATATAGTTGCATAAATGATGAAGCAAACGTCTTCAAAATATACAGTGGGCATGTACATATGCTACTGGAACTTGACACAGGAGGAAAGCTGGCCTTGTGCTTAAGGGAGTAGATGGGAAAAACAGGCTCGGAGTTCCTGAGTTCGTCTTGGACTCAACTCTGTGACTTGGAGGAAGTGTCTCTCTCTCTCTCTCTCTCTCTCTCTCTCAATTGTCAGTGTGAAAAATTTGGATAATTCCCTACTTAACAGGCCAATGGAGACAATAAATTCATTGATATTAGTAAAATGGTTGGGGAAATGGCTTCACAAGTACCTTGGTAGTATTAAAAATGAAGTAACAGAAGTGGTCACTAATATACACTTTTTTTTATTATCTGAGTTCTGTAAATATATGTAAGCCTTTTTTTTTTTTTTTTTTTTTTAAGGCCAGGATACTTCAGGTGGGATTGAGTGAAGGTTTGCCAAAAAGCAGAATTTAGCTAAGTAGAACAGTACTATGAAAACCTAGTCCCAACCTTGTAGACAAAAGAATACTGTGGCTTTGTTGCCATAGTTTCAGTGCAAAATCTGACCTTAGCTGCAGTAGCTAGTTCTTTCTAACAGAATGTTAATCAGTTTTCTAAAATTAGTGTGTTCCCTAGTACATAAGCTGGTATGAACAGGATGTTTAATGAAATATTATACTTAGTTACAAGAGCCCAAGGGAATGAAATGCCTTGATGAGTTGTTAGGGACACAGGGTTTCTATATCAGTGCCTACTTTGATTGCATTAAACGAAGAAGTTCCTTTAGTTTCTGGCCTGCTCATTATTTAAGGCAATTCTGTTCTGTTCTCCTCTGCCACTGGCCCTCCTTGCAAACACACTTCCCTTTCCTTATTAATAAACCTCCAGACTCTGCCCCAGTGAATAGGGGCACCTGAGGCTTCTCAAACGTCACTAAGGATGCTGATGAATCAGAACTGAGGACTCCCATCCATGCTGAGTATTAATATAAAACTTTGAAGAAGTCTTCAAATAGTTCTACAGTAACCTAAAACAACGGCTGAGTGGTCTTCATCGATAAGTCTTGAGCATTTTGTGCAGAGATACAGAGAGCCTTTATTTTATATGCAAAGACTGAGGGGAAATATGGAGACACAGCGAAATTAAGTGCCCAACATCATATAGAGGATGGCAGTGGAGCTAGGAGTAGAACTCTTCTGCTCTAACCAGTGGAATATGCTGCCTCCAGTTACAAACCTGATTCTCTAAAGTGCCGAGAAAAATTTAAATGAAATGGAGCTGTAGGGAGGTGTCTAGTATGCTAAACTATTGCATTTGGTATAATTTTGAATAATTTCTCTTAACTTTTGAGATGCATAAAACTGTTTTCTTGACACGGAATAACTTAAGCTAATGCATCTATTGTGTTCTGGGGAGATAGCTCCGGCTGCACTGAACAACCTTGGAATGGGATATATTCCTAACTCAGATCTTCATCTGGTCATGAAAGGTATTGCTGAAAAAGGAGCCTGTTAGTGGTCCTCAAACTTGTGTCTTGAGCATGTGAACCTTAAAGCACTTATCCCTATCTCTGGGTGTTTTGGGCTTGGTGGATAAGTAAGAGACAGTCAGAAATAAGTGGGGAATTAAGCCATTTCTCCCCTCCCCCTGAATTTAAGGACTTGGTGTTTCACCTGAACAGGACATCAGCTGCAAAGAATGAAAAGAAGGTTGGACTTCTCCTTACAGCACAGTTCGTGGAATGCTTATTTGTGCCAGTTTTGTATTGTTGATTCCTATTCCTGCTCCTATGCTTTTTTCCCCATTGAAATCTCTGCTTCAGCATTACTGAATCCCTGATTTCTTTCTTCCACCTTAGCTTGATTTTTTTTTTTAAACAGTATTTCCATCTAGGTATTTATGGGGAAAAAGGTCTGTAATAGGGATGAAAGCAACTGGTTCTATAGAAATGCAGTAGGATTTACATAATTTAAAATCCCACAGGCAAAAATATTTTAGTCAGTTCTGGAGTGGTTTTAACCTTTCTACAGTAGAAAGGTAACTTTTTAATTAAAAGATTATTTTTGGACCACATGTAACTTAATTTTAAATAGCACATGCAGATCAAATAAACCCATTTTAAAATACAGTGGAACTCAGAATTATGAACTGAGTGGTCAACCACACAGCTCATTTGGAACCAGAAGTATGTGATCAGGCAGCAGAGACCCCCCCCTCCCCCTCCCCACACCCTCAAAAAAAGTAAATACCATACAGGATTGTGTCAAACTACTAAAAAATGAAGTGCCACGGTAAAGAAACAGTTTTGTGTTAAATTAAGGAGGTTAAAAGCAGCATTTTATTTCAAGTCTAGTTTGGGGTTTGGTTTTTTTTTCTCTCTCCACCATTTAGGACTAGAGTGGTGCTGGTTGGCAATCCTACACATTAAAGTTCCCTGTTTACGCAGAAAATGCGCAGCACAGATAGTGGCAGTGCAGCATCCTAAGAGTGAGATTCATTGGGTGCAGCAAACTTGACCTTGAGAACCATCTTGGGGACAGAATGATCAATTCACTTTGGGAAGAAGGGTCTTGATATCAGTACAGGGAGTAGAACTTAGGTTTTGAGACTCAGTGCTCAGGACAATCTGCTGTACTGTATGCCCCCTCTCACCAAGTAGTGCTTTCTGACCACTTGCTTTTTTATATAAGACCACAGCATGATAGGTTTTTTTTTTTTTTTTTTTTTTGCATGGGGTGGTTAGAGGTTGATTCCACATGATGGATTAATACCCTTCTCTGCATGACCGATCCTCTGCTATGTACACCCTCCATTTTGTGACTCCATGTGGAAATTGGTCTGGAGCCTATTTCTGAGTCAGAAATCATTGTGGACCCCTCAGCTCTTCAGCTGATCCACTTTTCAGTTAGGCGTTCATCCATGACCCTTTTAAATAGCTAAATATGAATGTGAACTAGTCACCCAGCTTAAGCAATCCTCTGAAATTTTATCTTTGTCATGTGTTTACAAACGGACATTAAATGGTGCCTAGAAGCACAGGAGATTACAAATTGTAGACCATGTTAAGGAAAGCAGCTGTTAACTCAAGAAATGTTCTCCTGCTGTAACATCTTAGATGTTCTCTGACACTTACATGAGGCAGCTGTCAAGAAACAGTTTCTATTAGCGCCTCCTGAGCTCTACTTTTGGTAGATGCATCTTTCAATTCCATAAGAAGCACAGTTACTGAAAGATGTGAACTCCCCCACTACAGCTACTGTTAATTCAACATGACTATGAAACAGAGAGTGAAATTGGTCTTAATCTCTTGCAGTTGTCTGCCATGCTTGTGATTTTATGAAAGTCAGCCCTTGTAAATTTGCACCATGTATTTCTCAGGATCTATTCTCACCCTGGTGAAGCTTGCAGGATATGTGGTGGGGGTCAGAGCGGGGTGGTTGTTCTCACCTTCCACCAAAATGGAGGCGTGTGGAGAAAACTGCTTCTGAGTCTTTCCTTCATCTTTAAATACAAGAGGTGATTTTTCTGTCTTCTGCCTTGCCTTAATTTTTTATGGTAGTTCCATCTAGAACTTTATGGGAAAAATACTACTTATAGGGATGAAAGCTATCGGTACTATAGAAATGCACTAGGATTTCCGTACGCTAAAATCCCACAGAAAAAATTTCATTCTCTACTCAGTTTGGCAGTGGTTTTTAACCTTTCTACAGTAGAAATACAATTTTTATTAAAAGGTTATTTTGCACCACCTGTAAGTTTGTATTAAATTCGATAAGACATGAAGCTCAAATAAAAACCTTTTTAAAGTTCAGCAGAACTGAGTTACAAACTGACTGGTCAGCCACACAGCTCATTTGGAACCAGAAGTAAAAGATCAGGCAGCCGGGCCCCCTTCTCCCATCCTCCTCCCCACCCCCAAAAGGCAAATGCTGTACAGTACTGTAAAACAACTAACAAAAATAAAAGGATGGGGTAAAGCAACTGTGTTTTGTGTTGAATTAAGATGGTTAAAAGCAGCATTTTTCATCTTCATAGTCTATTTTCAAAGCTGGACGCAATGGGTTCCCCTCACCAGCAGCCGTGGGGGAGAACCAGAGCGATGCGGATCCAAGCAGCATTCCTCCACTTCCTGCTGCCATCCAGCAGTGTAGGGGATGGTTCCCCCCCATCCCCTGAGTGATGCTGCTGGGAGCCAGGGGAACAGAGTGGTCTGGATAACTACGCTTTTTGCTGCTAGTGAGTGTAAGGGCAGCCTGAGCCCCTCCTGCAGGTGACCCCTCCCCCAGCTAGACACCCAAACTGCCCTGAGCTCTGCAGGGCCCCACAGAGTGCAGGGCCTGGGGTGTTTGCCCCAGACCATCCAATAGATGGGACAACTCTGCAGACTGCTTGCTGCTGGTCCTTGTATTTCCCCCACACAGCACTGGGGGCATGTGACTCTTCATGCCTTCTCATGTTTCTTTCCCCATGTAATTTACAGGCCCCATTTTGCTCAGCGTGCTCTTCCTGGAGTAGGAATGTGTAGTCTGCTCTTTCTGCCTATGTAAGATTGCTAGATACCTTCCCAAAAATCCTGAACGTGCAGGGAAAAATTGGTTGAGGGGAAAAAAAAGTCACTGCGCCTTTAAATTACCTCGCTCCTCCCTGGCCTCGCAGATGCCACTGGCCATCTTTTTTTGGGGGGGGGGGGGAGAAGGCTGCTGTGCCTATAATTACTGCGTTCCTCGCTTCCCCCCTCCCCCTGCCCCCGCCTTCTGTCGAAGGAAAACAGAAACAGGTATTCTCGCAGGGGTAGTGTTTGTTTTTTTGGTTTTTTGTTTTTTTTTAAACCAGGTGGAGAGCCAAAATACCGAACTGTCTGGGCAAAAATCAGACACCTGATAACCCTATGCCTATGGCAGGGGTGCTGAGCTTCTCAGGGCTGCTGCCTTGGTCAGATACAAGGGGAAGTATTCTTGTGATTGGCTGCTCTAAGCACCGGCAGAAGAGCAAAAAGTGCTGTTGTGGGGGCTTGTGATCTCTAGCATTTAACATACTGCTGTCAGTGACAGAAGCCTTTGCCCTTTCCACGAGGGAATATGGTAGTTGCATTTCATTCTGTTCAAAGTAAATTAAGATATTTAATTTGCAACACCTTCGTGTTGGACCATGATTTTCTCCTTCAATTTGTTGGTGCATCAGTGGCTTTTGAACAAGTGCAGGCTGCTTCACTGACTCCCTGAGTGAAGGTCAAGGTGCCAGTGTTAATTTGTAAGCACTGTGGTTTGAGTTCTCTCTATTCGCCAGTCTTTCTGTCTTTGTCAGCAGCTGATGGTTGGAAGTATTTTTTTTAATGGTTAGCTGGGGAACAAAGAGTGAAGAGCTGTTCTTGAGGACTCTTAACAAGTAAGCCTGTCGCTTTCTCGCAATCTAAAAGGGAACTTTTGGGGTTTGTATTGGCTAATGCTTTTAGCTGAGATGGTTATTTGAAAACTGATACTAGATTGGAGTAAACTCAGAATTTCATTGTGTGCTTCAAGGCAGCACTGTAGAAAACTGAGATTTTATCCTGAGTATCAAACCCTGAGCTCTCAAACACGTTTTCCAAAATTTATGATTTGTAAGGCTCCTCATTTATGGTTTTTACTGATTGTTTTTATTCTGAGAAATTCCTGTGGTGTTTTTTTTTTTTTCTTTTCCCCCAATACAGTGAAACCTTTGTTACCCGGCACTTTAACTGGCATTGCCCCCAGCCACTTCTTCAGGCTCACAGTCCTGGCTTGGTTTGCCATGATTGGCTTAACAATTTTTTTATTTAAGTACTAATCATCTTTAACTCAAAATAGAAATGTGAGACCAACTGCCTCACACTACAAAACTACTAGTATTAAAAACTTGTTTTACTATTGTCCATGGGAGTTTCCTAGGTTGATGGGACCCTCACATAACCGGAAGTTTTAGATAACCGGAATGCCTTAATTCCCAAGCATGAAGGATAACACAGGTTTTACTGTACTACCTTTGTGGAGATTTTTTACGTCCTAATAATTAATAATAAAAATATAATATAATAAAATAAAATTGTTACTATCTGAATGTTGGAGGCAGCTCAGTAACTTGGAAGGACCCCTTGATCCCAGCTCCCCACTCTGGCAGGAGAGAGTGGGTATGTGATCTGGGTGGAGCTAAGAGGACCCCAACCCTGGCTCCAACTCTATAAGGAGAAATGGGGCTTGATAACTCGAACAGCCCAGGTGAGCAAACTGCTTCTGGTCCCACTCCAGAAAGAGAAGAAGTGGAGAATGCAGTGTGAGGAGATAGAGTCCTTGTCTCTTCTATTTCTTTTGCTGCTTTGCTTGCTCTGGAAGGAGAGAGAGTGCCTTGGCTATCTGCATGGGTCCCGATATTTCCACAGAACACTGAAGTTTATTTTTGCACCTATTTTTAATAGGAATGAATGTATGGGAAATATGATAAAGCCCCTAAAGGAATGCTTCTCTTGATTAATGACTTAAATTCTACACAGGTTCTCTTTCCATAGTTGTATTTGGCTCTTTAGCAGGTTTTTCTGAAAACATTGCAATCAACATTTAAATTTGAGTCCAGACTAATTGGTCATGATGAAGGATTTGGTCCAGACTTAATGGGGACGATAAAACGGTAACAAACCACTAAAGTGCTGAATAGTTTCCGATAAGATTCAAATGGAGGATTTCTCTGGGCTGGTGCTGGAACCATGAATATCTCCGTCTCTCTCTGGCTGTACTTGGAGTAACATAATTATGCTCAGATCTTCTTCCAACATAGCATCCAGCCCTTGTTTAAAATAAAGTTGAGTGAATTTCAACAACAGTTAAAACACTTAGTGCCTGGCTTAGAGGGGTAATAAACTAGTACGCTGGGCAAATATATCAAATACTGGCCATAAAAGATTGTTGTCACCTTGGTGATAAGTACAGGCAGTCCCCGAGTTACGCGGATCCGACTTATGTCGAATCCGCAGTTACGAACGGGGCTTTTCTCGCCCCGGATGCGCTGCAGTCCCGCCGCCCCCGTCCTCTGGGGCAAGAAAAGCTGCTCCACGTCTCCCTGGTCTGCACGCCTGGGCTGTCCCGCTGCGGGCGTGCGCCGCGGCTTTGCTCCCCGTCTCCCTGGTCAGCAGACCAGGGAGACGGAGCAAAGCCGTGGAGGACGCGGGCGGTCCTGCCACCTGCGTCTCCCTGGTCTGCTGGGGGCGGGGGGGTGCAGCTAGTGCCCCCCCTCCCAGGAGACCAGGCTTTTCTTGCCTACGCCTGGGGTAGAGCAGCTGGGGCGCTGCCGGGTTGGTCCTGCAGCGCCACTCCTCGGCGCTACTGTACCAACCCGGCAGCACCCCAGCTGCTCTGCCCCAGGCGTCCTGATTCAGCCGCTGCTGGTCAGTTTCAGCAGCGGCTGAATCAGGCAGAGCAGCTGGGGTGCTGCTGGGTTGCTCCAGTAGCGCCGAGGAGTGGCACTACTGGAGCAACCCAGCAGCACCCCAGCTGCTCTGCCCCAGGCGTCCCCAAGTCAGCTGCTGCTGAAACTGACCAGGGGCTGACTACAGGAAGCTCTACCCCGGGCTTCCTGGAATCAGCCGCTGATCAGTTTCAGCAGCAGCTGACTTGGGGGCGCCTGGGTTTCTTAAGTTGAATCCGTATGTAAGTCAGAACTGGCGTCCAGATTCAGCCTCTGTTGAAACTGATCAGTTCAGCAGCGGCTGATGCCAGTTCCGACTTACATACAGATTCAACTTAAGAACAAACCTACAGTCCCCATCTTGTACGTAACCCGGGGAGTGCCTGTACTATATTTGTGAAAGTCTTCATTTCTAATGCACATACGTTGTAGGGTCAAATAAAAGATCTGTAAATTGATGCTCACCATAAGTGAGTAACCATCAGTTACAGGTATAAGTAGGTAGTGCAGAATTCTCAACATGGGCAATTATCTTCTGCTTACGCTTACCATGTGCATCACTTCATTAGAAAGGTGACATCTTGTATTTTACATTGTTATACAGTTTGTTTGAAGCTTTCCTAGAGCAAGTCTTTGTCTTCCCCTAGATATGCTGACAGCGTTAGGAAAGGGTTTGGAGAAACACAAAAACACTAAGTGTTCCTAGAAGGCCATTAGGATTTTCTCCTTCTTTAATTGGAACAAATGATCTCTGATTTTCAAGTGATGTTATGCCAAGGGATTTGGGTAGCAGTTACAGACCTTTTATTTAGTAAGTAAGAAAACCTTGATTGGTTGAGGTTAAACATTATACAAGGGCAGAGGGGGGAAATAAACTCAGTGGCATAGGCATGAGGCAGCCAGAGAATTGGATTAGAAGGAGCTGCACTCCTGTAGAGGAAAGAATCTTGGCCAGATCTACGGAAATCTTTTTCCTTTAAAGCAGTGCGTGATCTCGAGCCAACACCAGTTAACTTGAAAAGTGAGGAGGCAGAATTGGGGAAGAGATTTGGGAAAGGGGAAGAGAGGGAGGCTGTGGTCCACTCATCTCTAGGACGAAGACGGTAGTTCAGGGGCATCACTACACCTGTTCTTGTTTGTAACTGGAACCTGTTCACATCTGCTGGGTGTGCATTTAAATTAAAGCTGTTCTGTGTTTTTGAAAAATCTAAGGATAAAAACAAGATGTTATCTGCCTTTTCATATTAACATATAGAAAGAAAGCACATGCATTCACTTTCTCTCTTCCCCCGCGAGTTCCCCAGAAGTCTCTTGATTGGAATTTAGGACCCTATTTGGGAAAAAGTCCAACTTGGACTCTAGAAGCCAGGATTCCATTGAGCTGGTTGTGTATTCACTGCTTTTCCTAGTCGCTCACATCATTTTTTTTTTTTTTTAAGGATAAGACTATAGAAATGTAGGAATTGCTGTAGCATTTTGTATCTCACGCGTGATCCATCCTGGCCAGTTTCTGACATTGGTCAGCATCAGACGCTTCACAGGAAGGTGTAAAGTCCTGCAATAAGCTGCTGTAGAATAAGCTGTCCCTGGGTGGGGAGAAAGGGGCAGTTTCTTCTCCTAACCCATAATATAAAAGGAGGGTTTAAGTCCCAAGCATTAGATTTTTCTCCTCTGAAATGATTATTTTTTAATTCTGGATATTGTTAAATGCTTAGGACTCCAATCCTTTTGTCGATGTTGCTAAACTTTTGGCTTCATCAGCAGAGTTTCCATTTAAAATATATACCATATTAAATTATAAGTTCATTTGTTCATAAGATGACAGCTCCTAAGTTTAAAAAAAAAATTGTAAAAATCACTATGACCCACTCATAAGCTGACTATCAGCAGTTTGCAAACTTCTGGTGTATCCTGTCCACATAAGACATCTGCAGGTATTTGTGTTTCTTCTGACCCGACTGTTAAAATACAGCAGAGTCTGCAGCATGGTCCATTCCTAGCCCAGCAGGGCAAATCTCTGGGCTGTGTCTAGACTGGCAAGTTTTTCCGCAAAAGCAGCTGCTTTTGCGGAAAAACTTGCCAGCTGTCTACACTGGCCTCTTGAATTTCCGCAAGAACACTGACTTCCTACTGTCTGAAGTCAGTGCTTCTTGCATAAATACTATGCTGCTCCCGTTTGGGCAAAAGTCCTTTGTAGACAGCTCAGATTTGTTTTGCGCAAAAAAGCTCTGATTGCGAAAAATGCGATCGGGGCTTTTTTGCGCAAAAGTGAGTCTAGATTGGCACGGATGCTTTTCCGCAAAAAGTGCTTTGACATGGACCCTTTTCCGCAAATCTAGACGCTCTTTTCTGCAAATGCTTTTAACGGAAAACTTTTAAGGCATGGAGTCTCTTTGCTCCCATTGGCTGCCTTTCCATTCCCAGCCAATGGACGCTGCAGGAAGCAGTGTGAGTCAAGGGATGTACTGACCACCCCTTCTTGCCACTACCGTTGACTCTCACTTGCAAACACTATCCACCCTGGGAGCTGTGGGACTCCATGTTTGCAGACACTCAAGGTACATAAAATGTCCTGGCATGCCAGCACATTGCTCTGTTGGACTGGGAACTGAAATTTGCACATCATCCTCCCACCCCAAATTAAAAAACATTGGTAAAACGAATGACCCATTCATAAGTCAACCCTACTTCTGTCATTTTTTTAACAAAAAAAAGTTTGGCTTATGATCAAGTATACATGACATACATGCACATATAAACATAACGCTTTCCTAGGATTACATAGAAATGCAAATTGATGTAGAAATGTCTGTGTACTGTCTGAAACTAAAATCTCTGAGAGGTTCCTGTTCATTTTAGTGGGTTTTTAATTCTGAATCCTAGTAACGAAATATAAATGTGTAGGCTGCCAAACGTTTCAGAGCTGAACAGAGTCTTCCTCCTAGCCGGAGAAAAAGCTATTGGATAAACTCACAGGAAATGCGCATAACTTCATTTTCCATTTGCCCTGGTGAGTGAGTGAAGCTTGGGTTGTCGATGGTGTTTGTGTCCCCCTCCAGTTAGAGCACTATTTTAAGGAATTTTAAAATATGTTTATTTTGTTAAATGTGTAAACTTGTGGGGGAGGGGGACTGGGCGGTTCCACGGGAGCTTGTACATGTATGGACTGGGCCTAAAAGCTGGCTCCCCATGTGCTGCCCCTCTGTGCTGCTGCCTCTGATGCAGAAGCAGCAGCATGGGGAGGGGATCTGCATGTAACGTCAATTGCATGTGAAGGTCAATTGATGAACCTAGGTTAACTTAAGTTATTGCATCTCTATTTTTTTTCCTAGATAAATTATCTTTTAATCAGCTACTAAAATAGGTTATGGAAGGGTGGATCCAAGTAATTCCAAAGTGTTGGTAACCTGATTAACTACCAAAATAAGTGGACTTAGTTCCTGGCATGAACACAAGGTGTAATCCACCTTTGATTACTGAGGACACCTTTGACTTTACTAACTGGATGATGACTGTTTGTGTGCTTTTGAGTCTGCTTAATACTGTGTAATGCATGAGGAAAGATGCTCTCTGGTGAAAGGAAAGTAGAATCTGTGGCTGTCTAGACTGCATCCCTCTGTCGACAGAGGGATGCAAATCAAGCACATCAAAATTGCTAACGAAGCAGGGATTTAAATATCCTGTGCCTCATTAGCATTAACATGGCCACCACTTTTTTCAAAACGGAGTTTTTTCGAAGAAAACAGCAGTCTAGACGCGGATCTGTTGAAAATAAAGCCTTTTTCGGTGGATCCTGTAAACCTCATTTTCTGACGGAGATGGAGAATAAGAGGGGTGTAAAGAAGAGTAGCTTGTCAAGTGGCTGTACTTGATGATAAAGAATGGTGGAAGAGAGATGAAGAGATCTCAAATATATACTGAAAGATGATTTACTTTTATATTGATTCCCCCCCCCCCTTCCCCCATACAGCCACACTTGGTAACCTTTTGTTTTATATTGGTCTACAGTATTTATTTTCCAGTGATTTAAGATTGAGTATTTTTGGGAAGGTTAGCTTGATTCACTTGCATGGAAGGCAACCAATCCATTCCAGATAGGAACGATTCAAAGATAGATAAGCCACTTGTAAAGCAGGCATCCCTACATGTTATGGAACAAATACTCCTGCATTTGAATTAGGAGTGCCTATGAGGATCTCTTTAGGGTTAAGCATTCTATTTGCAGAAAACTGAACACCCATATTCTTCTGCTTCTTCTCCAAGGCCCTGCCTGTTACTTGCTGTCCCTCACCCTCACTTATTTTCACAAGGCAGAGGCTTGGAAGGGCATATGGCTCTGCCCTGGAGTTCTGGGCTTCACAGTGGGGCCAGAAATGGGGGGCTCAGGATAGCGGGAGGAGATATCTGGGCTGTAGCAGGGGTTTGGGAGTGGGAAGGGATGAAGGCTCAGGTTGGGCATATGGGCTTTGGGGTGGGACTAGGGATGAGGTGTTTATGGGGGCAAGACACAGTTCTGGGCTGCAGCAGTGGGAGCTTCAGAGTGTGGGAAGAGGCTCTAGGCTGGGCTAAGGGGTTATGGTTTGAGAGGGGGAGCAGAATGTAGCTTCTGGAAGGAAGTTTGGGTATGGGAGAGGGTTCCAAGGTAGGACAGAGGGTAGAAATGCAGTAGGGGATTTAGGGTATGGGCTCCAGGTGATGACCTCAGTTGGTTCCTGGAAAGCAATGACATGTCCCATTGGCTTCTAGGTGCAGGTGCCGCCCTGCTCCGCATCCACAGGCACCACTCCTGCAGCTCCCATTGGTCACATTTTCTGGCCAATGGGGGCTGCAGAGTCAACTCAGGGCAGGGGCAATATGCAGAGTCCCAATGGCTGCTGCAGGGATATCACCACTTGGGAGCTGCACAGGTCTGGATAGGGACCCTTCCTGTCCCTCTGAGCTGCAACTGGACTTTTAACAGCAATGCTGACTGGAACCGCCAGGGTCCCTTTTTGACTTGGCATTCTGATGGAAAACCTGATGCCTGGCAAGCCTAATAACATGGAAAAATCAATGTTGTGATCCAGTTTACTATATAAGTGATTGGAGTGTGTTGTGCCTAAATATACTTCATGACAACTGGCCTACCTGTATAATTGGACTAAATACAGTGGATTTTGTCATAGTTACATAAGAATTTGTGGTGTGTATTCGAAACAGTATTCAGCTATGGCTTGTCTAGCTCTTGAGATTTTCTGGACAAATACTTCTTTTGCTAAACTAAGGAAGAAAGCAATAGGTTTTTTGAATCTTGAGCACCAATTGCCTTCTGGGGCTAGCAGCTGTTACCACAGATTTTTTCAATACTCCACTCGTGACTGAAACAGTAATTTGAGGCCTTAACCAGTGGCAGCAAGAGATGCTGTAGAGCTTAACCGGATGTGTGAAGTTAAGGAGCAACATCTTGGTATTAATACGTTGCCTCGGTTAAGGATTCAGTATTTATTCTGCAGCTGAGCCTGAGATGAAACTTCATTACAGTTGATTGAGAAAGGACTGCAGAATTAGGCTTATAGAAGCTTCAGTCACATCCATCACAAGTGGGGAGCTAATGTGTGACAGGACAACTTTTCAAAGAATAGGGCATTTGTATCTGTGGTGTAGCTCTGGGGGAGCTGCCCTTCTGTCTGCGGAGGGTCAGGTAGGACCCCGTCTGCAGAGGTCCCTGCCAGGAGAAGCCCCTGCTGCCGGATCCCAGCCCTCCATGGTTAACTGATTAAACATATTGTTTAACTGGTTATCTTTGTAAATGGGTATTTACGTCCCTAGTTTGAAGCCTCTGTCAGTTGGTAGAAGTTTAGATAACCATCTGAACTTCTGACTACTTATCTGAACACAGTAACTCAGTCTTTTAACTCTTACTATTTTATTATGAATAATAATAATAGTAATAGCTTGAAAAAAAAAACACATAATTTTCACTCAACTTCTTCACAGAATCACCAGGATTTTTTGGTCCCAATAACTTTTGTTAAGTTACCAAGGCGTACTTTGAAATTTTTTTTCACTTCCTGTAAGCCAGATAAACAAAAAAATTTAATTGGGAGGAGGAAGTCTGGAGAATGTTGGGAAATAAGAGGGGAAAAACCCCACAAGAATGGTCTTGTTTAACACATTGCAATAAAAGTATCTTTTTTTTGGGGGGGGGTTGTTTTTTGTTTTCGGTCTTGCTCCACTTTAGAGCATCCAGGCTTGTTGTTGGGATTTGCAATGTTCATGTAGATTTCATGAGTTCTTTTAAATCTACAGTGCTGGAAGTGAATGTCAGATAACAAGTGCATCTCGTGAAGGAGCATTCTCCTTGGCTGTATGTTGGTGTCTGGTGTGGGACTGTTTATTGCAAGGGTGGGGAATCGCAGGCCCAGGGGCTGGATGTGGCCCCCTGCGTACTTGGATGCAGCTCCCAAGGCTCAGGGTCCCACCCAGCATAGGGGAGCCCATGCTGGTGCACTAGCCCCATGCAGGGATGTTAACTGGCATTTAATCAGATAATCGACTAGTTGATGGAAATTCTATCAACTTAGTTGGTAAAGGGGAGAAACTGCAGAGCCACAGCAGGGTTAGCTCCTTGGCCTGGGAGCTAACCGTGCTGTGTGTCTGCCTTTTAAATGTATTGAGAACCTCCAGGCTCTTACTACATTTAAAAGGATGAAGTGCAGTGGGGGGAGGAGGCATGAGTCAGGAATCAGCTGGTTTCTGGCTTGTGCTGGGTCCCCTGCTACGCCTCTACCTCCCCTGCCCTCCTGTGGAATGGTGCTGGGGGGGGAACTAGCCTTTAAGCCAGCTCCCTGCAGCACTGGCTCCTGTTCTCTCCCCCCCCCCCCCAATTACATCCCTCTGATGGAGGCAGCGGCAGGGAGGGAGGCAAGCGACTAGTCCAGTCACTAGTTGACTGGAATAAGCATATGCTTATTGGATAGTCAACTAGTCGCTTACATTGCTAGCTGGAAGCACACAGTCTACTAGGCTCCCCCCGCCCACCACCACCACCCCAGGTGAATGTGGGGAGTGTCTTTCTCCTCAGTTGGGGGCTATGTCAATGAGGGGTTCTTTTTGTGGTGGGTGTCTTTTGCTTCTCACTTGTGTGCAGCCCCTGGCTGATTTTTCTGTGGGTCAATGGCCCTGACCCAAAAACAATGAACCTACTTCATTCTCTACAATCATTTATCTGTTTTTTGTCATGTATTGTTTTATCCTGATCCTTGACTATGATCACTCTGGGACAGACTCTAAGTTATCAATATAGCGCTTATAGTAAAATGAGGCCTTTGATACTTGATTGGGATCCTTAGCACTACTCTAATACTATTGCTACTAATTATTAACATATTAATCACAATTAAAGTGGATGGCAACATATGCTGGCCAGGGGTTTGACCAAAACCACTGATCAGCCACATGAGTCCATTTCTAGCTACTAGGTTTCAAAATAAATTGAGTATTAACCCATAGTAACAGCTTGTATTCTGTGCAGTGTGGAACTGATAATTTATATCTTGGTGCAATTGTTAGTGCAAGATTTAAATTTCATCCCATGAAGAGTTCAAATGGAGTATCCTTTGATTGTGGTGTCAGCTAGACATCAAAGTACTTGAAAAGTGGCAGCCTCAAAAGTTTGAAGCCACGTATTTAAAAACCAAGTAACTTTGATGTTTCAGATTTAAATCCAACACACAATGCTCTTTTCCTGAAAACATGGTTTGAAGATTTATTTCTGAATCCCACAATGACCCAGCTACTTTGAATATCTCTTTCTTTAGTCAGCAGTTGGTGTTCACCCAGAACCCTTTGACTTTTTTTTTTTTTTTTTTTTTTTTTTTTTGTAACGCCTTCTAAAAGCTGGTGGTATGGTAAACTTTATTACTTTTGTAGTTTGAATGTATGACCCTTAAGGAAGCGCAGTTACAAATGTCACTGAGTACTGTAAATTAGCGTATATAACCCGCACCTGTGCATAACCCACAGATTTTCCTAAATATGTTTAAAAAAAAAAAAAGTCTTAGGTAACCCTCGCATGTGTATAGCCCGCGGGTTATATATGCTACTTTAAGGTACCTGGTAATTGCACAATCCATTCCGGGAGGGGGGGAACAGAGAGCGCAGCACAGGCGAGCTGCCTGGCCTGCAGGAGGGGAGCTGCACTCGCACCCAGGCAAGTAAAAATAAACTTGTATACCCCGCGGACGTGTAAACCCTGTAGGGGCATTGCGGGGTTTGTAAAACTTTGTATAACCTGTGGGTTATATGCACTAAAACACAGTATTTACAAATGAAAGGGTGAAAGTGGACTTAATTTATTTTTATCAGTGGTGATTTTTCAGTTGTTTGTCTAGTTTTGAAACACTGTACTTAGAGAGCTGAGCTGTTAAGTGATTGTAGCAAGATACTGGGAGCCAGGACTCCTGGATTAGGTTTCTATCTCTGCTAATGAAATGAAAACAACTCACTTAATCACTTTGTGATTCAAACTGCCCACTTGGGGGAAAAGGCATGATTTAGGACTGGACTTGATGACCTGTTGAGCTCTCTTCCAGTTAGATCAAAAGAAATACTAATGATACTGTATCTGCTTGTCTGTGAACCTGTTGGTTGCTAATGTTGTTTCCACTTGTTATACCATGAGACTGCATGATTATATTATAAAATGCTTTGTCCTTCTCAGATGCCACTGCTAAACTGATCAATATGCAAGTGAATTATCATTCCAATATCATCCATGTGCACACTACATCAGATTTTATTTTTTTCACCAATACGGCCCTGCACAGCTCCACCTGAGAGACCATATTTGGTGGCAATCCTATCAATTTCAGGCTGCAATACCCTCTTCATTTCCATTTTCCACTCCTCTTCCATCTTTATCCAGGAAGACTGGAAACAGAGGTGCTCACTACACTTGGAATGATGAACAGGTTGGACCTCCCTGTTCTGGCATCCTCGAGACCCGACTGGTTCCCAGATGAGGGATTCTTCTACACCAGGGGAGGTCATTTCAGGCCCTCTCTTGTTGACCCCTCCCTCCACTTTCTTGCTTCGTCTTCCTCCCCCCAGGCTTCCTGGCTCCCCCCCCCCCCATATCCCAGCTGAGCAGTGCACCAGCTTCAGACTCCTCTCTGCTCAGTTTAACTGCATTTCAATTCCTGGCATCCTCCCTCTTCCCAGCTGATCCGTGCACTGGCTCCTGAACCCTCATCTCCCCCCATCCCCCACTCCCACAGTGTGCCAGGACTCTCTGATCTTCGAACATCCGTTGTCATGCCAGAACACCAGGTGTTGCCAGACCAGAGAATCCTGGATTTTAGAGGTGCAAACAGCATCCATTCGTTGTCTTATTTTCCTTGAGTATCCTCCAGTTTCCACCATTTATCTCAGCCTAGTGTTGCACTGTTCAGGCTTCTGGGTGTCTCATGGATGGATGTGGCTATTGATCACTTGGTTGGTATGGCACTGATGTGTGTTTGTTTTGCATAATGAGCCCTCTGCACAACCTTAGTCCACCGCTCCTTATTCATTATTTGGGGTTGTCCACATCTGGATACTCCCCTCCTGCACCCCACCCCTCCACCCGGGGATGTTTGCTAGCTTCAGGGGTCCTACTCCAGTCTTCTAATTCTCATTCAGAATCTTCTACTTCTTTAGAGAGGCCCAGACTGGAACCAGTTTAAGGAATGTTAAAAAGAAGGCAAAGCCTTCTTGGTCTCCCATAGTCTTTTATGCTGTAGGCTCTTTGGGGTAGACTGTCTTGTTGTTGGGTTTTTCTGCAGTGCTCTGCATGTTGTCTGCATATAAAAAACACTACTAATGGCGGCCAAGAGATTTGTTGACCATGGATAGACTTTCTACCAAATAAATCAGGCTGATAATGAAGTTGTTAATTTATGGACTCTTATAGGAAGCTTCAAGGGCATCTATAAATGTGACATGAGACTGATTTAGGAGGGGGGGGGGGAAAGGCTACATATGTATGTTGTGACTGATTACTAAAGGTTGTGACCCAGTAAATGAAGGGTAATATCAAGGCTAAATAATTAAAAGGGTTTGTAGCCATTCGTAATGGGTTGATATTTAAGGAAAAGAGATCTCACTGGCATGAGTAGTGAGGTCTGTTAGATGGATCACTGTGGAATAGTCTGTCTCCTGGCAAGTGCAGTGTAGTTGTAATTATGTAAGTCCCAGGACATTAGAGAGAGAAGGTTGATGAAACAGTATCTTGTGTTGGACCAACTTCTGTTTGAGACCCACAAGTTCGAGCCCTACAGTAGTTCTTCAGGTCTTGAAAAGTTACTCCTAGGCTACGTCTAGACTGGCATGATTTTCCGGAAACGCTTTTAACGGAAAAGATTTCCGTTAAAAGCATTTTCGGAAAAGAGCGTCTAGATTGGCACTGGCGCTTTTCCGCAAAAGCACTTTTTGCAGAAAAGTATCCGTGGCCAATCTAGATGTGCTTTTGCGCAAAAAAGCCCCAATCGCCATTTTCGTGATCAGGGCTTTTTTGCAGAAAACAAATCTCAGCCCTTTGCCCGAACGGGAGCAGCATAGTATTTCTGCAAAAAGCACTGATTTCTTACAGTAGGAAGTCAGTGCTTTTGTGGAAATTCAAGCGGCCAGTGTAGACAGCTGGCAAGTTTTTCCGGAAAAGTGGCTGATTTTCTGGGGAAAAACTGGCCAGTCTAGACCCAGCCCTAGTGTCACAGCTAAGTGCAAGGTGGAACAGATTGGGTAGAGTAAGTAGATGATCTATTCTAAGGCAGGGCTTCTCAGCCCGTGGGTCTGGATCCAAATTTGGGTTGCCAGATTGTTTCAAAGGGTTATGTGGCAATTCCTGTGGGTCCATTGAGGGCACTTCTCTGCTGGAAGTGCCAGTGTCATTCGGGTTTGTTCCAGCCATCGTGATGGCTGGGAGTTGGGATAGGCCAGATTTCACTGAGTAGCACTGTTACCCCTCATGAATGAGGTCACAACTCCACTCTCACAAATTGGGCCCAGTCAGGGGAGCGGGGCCAAACCTGGAGGTTGCAGTGCCCAAAGCAGAGAGCCAAGCTAAGCCAGATGGACAGCACAGGAGTTGCAGAAGCTGCCATGGCAAACCTCCTCCTTCGGTGGGTAGGACCTGACCACCCCAGGGCCTCCATCCTCAGCGTATTTACTGGACATAAGCACTTAAAAATTGAGTCTAACAAGGCTGAGAACTGCTGTTCTAAGGGGCTATTGAAAAATTCTACCTTTAATGGTTTCAGAATATTTATTAATTGCTTGTGTTAAACCAGGGGTGGGAATCTATGGCCTTGGGGACCAAATCCGGCCCCTGGGTTGGGACTCTTTCTCCCCCCACCCCCAGCATGGGGGAGCTGGTGCTGATGCTGCAGTCCTGCACTCCCAGCCCATTGCTGCACCCCAAATCCATTTCTGCACCATACCTCTCACCTCACCCTCCTACTGCACCTTGCCACCCCCAGCCTGCTCCTGTACCCTTCCACCCTTCCAGCCTCATGAACCGCCCCCATGCACAAAGCCCACTTTCCAGCAGCCCTCTCTCCCACTTTGAACCCCTCATGTTTGACCCTACCCCAGAGCCTAGTGGGGCCCACAAAATCGACTAGCCCAGGTTCCCCATGGCTCTGGTGTGCAAGGGGAATGTGTTGCGTGCCTTTCTGTTTCTCGTTTGGGGGCCACGTCAGTGAGGGTTTTTTAGGGTTTTTTTTTTGTGGGGAGGAGGGATTACTTCTCTCTTTTGAGGGGCTCTTGACTGTGATTTTTTTTTTCTGTGGGTCAGCGACCTTCAACCCAGAAAAGGTTCCCCAGCCCTATGCTACACAATAAGTCCCATCTTTTTTCTTCAGCTGTCTTGCTCTGTGTGTCTTTCCAAGACCATAGGAAGAGCTCTGTGTAAGCCTGAAACTTGTCTCTCACCAACGGAAGTTGGTACAATAAAATACATTACATCATCCGCCTTGTCACTCTTGGTGAAGGTAAAAACCTGTATGTTAGGACAGGCTTTTTAAAGCTACAAGGCCAGGCCTCATCTAGAGGGGCCTGAAACTTTTGTCTTTTCTTTCTCAGAAGGGCGCAGGATGGTGGGGGCACAGTGTGACTGACTGTTTGAAAGAGATGGTGGTAGAGGAAGATAATGGGGAATTGGGGACAAAATGCATAAGGCTTCTTCAGGATCCTCTCCAAACCATCTTGGGAACTCTCCTATTGATAGGTGCTGTGTACATGCTCCACAGAGTAGCTCTGAAGGCAGGTAAAGGGTGACTTTTTGAAGAGAAGTAGGGATGAGTATCCCTCCCTTCTGTGTGGGAGGAAGAAGGTTGAAGCTGATGGGCCCATTGCAACCCCTGAGCCTGTGTTTGTAGTCAAGAGAGCCTTGGCAATCTTGTAAACCTTTGTGTGCTGTTTAAACAAATATTGCTTTTAATAACATCGCTGCTGTAGCAGGTGTGTGATAGCCGCTTTGGGTCTTTTAAGATTGCTTTGTAAACATTTGGGCAAAGTTACTACAATAAACTGATTGATGCTGAGAGGCGATCTGGGTTGGTTTGACAATCCTCTGATTGGCGTGTTCTTACCACTTGGCCAGCTGTCTAAACCTCACTTCCTTTTTTTAATTACTTATTTGCTCATGTCTAATCTTTTGAACCTTCAATTATCTGTGCCTTTGCTTATGTGACTCTCTGTACTGTTCATGGATGAGGTTCATGGATAAGGTTCTGTGTAGCTTGGGAAATGAAAACATTTGTCAGCTGGTCAAATCTGAGCTACAGCAAGTGATGATAGGGAAATGTTTCCATGCCATAGTGATAGGTGTCATAGAAGCCTAGGTATCATTAGAAGCATTGCACATTAGGGATGTCAACAGGTAGATCACTGCACAATTAACCGATAAGCCTGGGTTGATTCTGTGGAAGCTGGTGTCTGTGGGGGAGCCAGCTTTAAGCCGACACCCCATGAGCACCAGTTCTGCCTTCCTCCCCTGTGTGGCTGCCTCTGATAGAGAGGCAGCAGCTCAGAGGGTGACAAGTGGGAACTGATATGCACAGGGAGCTAGCTTTTAAGCCATCTCTCCATGCATGCCAGCTCTGTGGATCTCCCTTCCTCCCACTTGCTGCCTCCTACAGAGGTAGCAGGGGCAGGCTGGAGACGGTGCTGGGGGGGGCTGGCTTAAAAGCTGGCTCCCTGCCAGCACTGGCTCCGCAGTGTCACCTGCCCCTCTTTCTCTTTCCCTCCTTCCCCGCCTCCCCCCGCCCCATTTCTCTATCAGAGGCAGCAGTGGGGGAGGGGAGACGGCAGAGGAGACTGCCATGAAGCAGCTTCTGTCCACAGTGGGCACGGGCTCATTGCAGATGGGGCCTGCTGCCACAGAGTAGCCTCTGTCTGTCTGTGGGGAGCTCAGACCCCCTGCAGACAGGATCTGATACAGAGGCAGCAGTACAGGGTGGCAGGCAGAAGCCGGTCTGTGCGGGGAACTGGCTTTTAAACTGGCTCCCGCCTGCCGCCCCACGCTGCTGCCTTTGACAGGCAGCGATATGGGTAGCGGGGGGGGGGGGGGGGAGGAGGGAGGGCGGGCATCTCCCTGAGAGCAGGGTCCACCTCTGGGAACTATTTAATAGTCATGTAATTGCTAAAATTTGATTGTCTCTCTAACATCCCTATTGCAAGTCACAGATTTTGCCTAAATTAATTCATACTTCTAAAATTTCTGCACAAGTGATTTCAGGGTAACCAAGTGTAAGTTCAAGCAAAGGGCTCTGTTCCAAATGCACTCCTCTTACATCTGTTCATAAGAGCAACAAATTCCTTCAGTGGGGTGATCAGAAAGCAGAGGAGAGATGTCCTTTCCACAGTGCATGGCCCTTTGAAAATGTTACATGAAAATTCGCAAGTCTTCATGTACAGACCTCACCTTTTTTTAATTATTTCCACCCAGTGGTTACCTAGCCTCCAGTCTCCTTATGAAATCTCACGACATTAAATATGTATACATTTCTCTATTAGATTTGCAAGGTTCAGGTTATTCTCATCCCAGTATGCGCCATGTTTGGTAGATTAATGTTTTTGTTCAAAAATCATACAGCAAATATTGAGGCATGTTGGCACAACCTCTGTCAACACCTTGGCTAAGGTCTGAGATCTTTTGCACATTTCTGCAGTCGTTAGGATGCTTTCATTAGCTTCAATACAATATGTGAAGGAAAGCAAATGTTCTCTGGTAAAACAAGATATCTTTTGAGGTAGTTGAGCATCCCACTAACTAGGGTACTTTCAAGTCTAAAATAAAGCTTATGGGGCTCTGTTTGTTTGGATCTGAGTCCAAGGCAATTGAAGAAATTCCTTCCTGAAAAGTGAGCTTGAAATCTTAAGTGGAAGCAAATATTTCGAATAAAGGAAACTTTTTTTTCCCCCCGCTAACATTGATTTTGGACAATACGTGGATTGTTGTGCATTGGCTTAGTTGCGTAATCATAATAACAGGGAAAAAATGAAACCAGCAATGGGTAGGATCATCTAGTGGGGTGAATGCAGGGTTGGGGTCTGGGAACTCAAGATTTCTATTCCTCCCTCTCTGTGACATGCTCTTGGCTCAATCACTCAGACTTCCTAAGTTTGTTATTCTATGTTGTAAAAAAGAATGATGATCAGTATCTCATGGGGGAGCTTGTACAGTAACTTACAACTGTAAAGGACTAAATGTTGCATGGGAATTCTGTAGGAGTTTCTGGAACTAGTTTATCTGTTCCTCTAAATATTAAGCTCTTGTAACGTTTTGAACCATACCGTAAATGGAGCTTCACGCTTTAGAAGCTATGCTTGTCTGCTGCCGAGAATTAAAGCACAGAACTCAGCCAGAATTGTTGTGCATAGAAAAAAATGAAGCATTCTCTTTGAATAACTGCCTCCATTTCCCATGGTCAGGCACAATCTACCGTGGGGGATTTTTTTTTTTTTTTTTTTTAAATCTTGGCAACAGAATATTTCTTCAAGTGCTGACTCATGCACATATAGATCTCACCCCCTCCCCAATTTTTTGTTTTAATCTTGTATAATGATATATTTAGCTTTCAAGCTTCCTTGTTCTTGAGCATCTTACTATGAATTAGTGTAAATACATACAATACTTAATGCAAGATCAAGAAGGCAAAGTATGACCCAAGTGAGTTTCCTTTTCTAACGCTTTAACTGAATAAACTTAAACAACAAATAGTATGGTAGCACTTCAAAGACTAACAAAACATGTAGATGGCAGTGCCCATGCAAGCTCAGATACCATCTACATGTTTTGTTAGTCTTTAAGAAGCTACCATACTATTTGTTGTTCAAGTTTGTCCTGTACAGCCTAACTCAGCTACCCATCTAAAGCTTCAACTGAAGCAATCCCTCCATTTTTTTATAAAATAATTTGTTGATGTTTCCAATATGGTTTTATATTGTATCTTGGTTGTTGCTCTACTCTTTTGTCCTGTCTTTTTTTTTTATTTTAATTGACTTAAAAGCCCCAAATTAGAACTTTATGATGAAGATTTTAAGTGCAAAACAGATATACTAATGACCGGAAAAATCTATAGTAAGAGTAAATACACTATAAAGGAAAAAAAATTATTTGGCGTGTCCTGCACCAAGCCACTATCTCCTGTTTTAGAAAAACTACTTAATGTGATGTTTTTAGTTCTCCAAATAGTCTACAGAGCCTCTCCCCCCCCCCCCCAAAAAGTGTGTGTGGGGGGGTGGGAACTCTCACCTCAGTGTTTCTCTAATGTGCAGAAAATGCATTTGAAAAGAAAAATGGCAGTTGTTGCTCATTTTAGGATGCATGTAAAGACCATGCGTTTGGTATGGTTCATCAGCCATATTTTCACATTTGAATTAATAAAAGAAAAATGAGTTAAAAGTGTGGGCCACGGCTTCTGGTGACAGCCCCTTCCATCCTGCTCTCACTGTGCAATTGTTTTGCAGTTACTGACCAAAAATTGTATCCAGGCCTCTTACTGCTCCTGCAACCCAACCCACCAGATTTAAACACAGTTCCTGCATACTGAAATTCTGTAAATCCAATTATACATTGATTTGAATGTCTACTCCTTTATGTCACTCAGTTTTTGTTTTGAGATGCTCAGTCTCTATTAGTGTTTTGATGAACTAGAAATAGAAAACTGCTCATAAGTTAGAGATCAGGAAGATTTAGTAGGACAACCAGTCAATGCATCTGGCAAGCTTCATGACTGAGGCTTCAGGCAGTATTAACGTTTATACTCTTATTCAGATTGAGTGCCATGTTGAATCATTAGCTACTCCAGGCCAGGCATTGACTGGCTGTGGGATATCAAGAGTGATACATGCCCTCTTTCTGTAAACTTGTAACTGTCCAAATCTAGTGTCAAGCATTTAAAATATCTACGATACTTGAACTTAGGTCTTGATATGCCTCTTCCATAATTGCATGCCTAGTCCAATAATACTGTAGGTATGATTTATTAATGTAATGGGTTACTGGCCAAACCTTTTCCTTTCTCTCCAAAATACATGGTGATACAAAAGGGGTAAAAGCCCAAAGTTACAGCACATGGACTCTAAGTATACGTTTTGGGAAATAACAAAGGGGGAGTCATCTGGTGATTTGTAATTTAGACAGTTTCCCTCTTAAGTGTTGACAGGAATATTCAAGGCATTGTTTCAAACCTTTGTGGGTGGGCTAGCATCAGATGGTTGCATTTAATGTTCAACTTGCTGTCAATGCCAAGAGCTATTACGTTTTTTATGGCAGAGAATAAATTGGCACAGAAATGGGTGAAATGATCTATCAGATGTCACTGTTGATATAGTCCTGGTGGACTTTGAGTAAGCTTATGAGCAAACAGGAGGGCCTTGATCACTCGGAGAAATCAGAGGTGGCACAGTGGAGTACATGAGTATTGTTAATCTGGGCAGCGGGGGGGGGGGGGGGGAAGGAGAGTGTTTGTTTCCAATTCTTACTTTCTCTTTCAGGGTTATTCTCTATTTCAGGCTGACATGACCCTGCATTATAAAAAGAATCTTTCTGTCTGAGTGAATTGCCACTCTGTTTTATTCTACAAGGTGATCTTTGTAAATCAGTTGTACCACAGGTAGTGGACAGTCTCCTCCTATTTAGGCTCTCCAGTTGTTTTGAAAACCAGGAACTTGTGTTATAAGTGTGAAAGGTGGAATAAACCTGATGTGAATTTAAGCATAAAGGATGGGGGTAATGGAGGAAAAGAGTTTTCAAACAGTTGCATTCCAAAAATAGATTAGTGGTTGAAACAAGAGCAGGCTATTTGTGTAAAGGGGTGGGGAGAATAGCACTTGCTCCATTTTAGATGCTGAAAAATATTTTCATGTGCTGCTCCTGAATTCTTGCTGCATTTGCACTCCCTGGGAAAGTGGCATTCACAGTGCAAAGAGACTGTCACCATTAATGCTCTTCTAGTGTGCTAGAGGGGAAGTTTTTCTGGAAGTGCTACAGCTGGTATTGTTCCATACCTATCCATGGTTTCTGAGTGCAGTTCTCCTGCATATCATTTGGTCTATTGTCCTATCAGTGGAGCAGCAGAAAGATCATTTCTGAATAATGGAAACTGTTAATTGTTCGCTGTATAAATTGGGGCTAAAGGAATAGGAATAAAATATTATTGGAATCAGCTTTGTCAAATGACCAGTGAATATAGGTGGATGTGACAATCACTACCTCCTGTAGGTTTATAAGAAATGCATGTAAGTTACCAGTGTGTGCAAACACATTTTATTGGAGACTAAATATAAACCTGTGTACCACAGGGGTGATGTGTTGAAGGTCAAAAAGTAAGGTACACAAAGTTATGTCACTTTCTGTAGTGGATGCAACTTTTTAGCACTTGCACAACATACCTCTTGTGGCTGGTGACTAGGATTCATCACCACATTTTGTCTGTGGTTGAATAACAACCCCGGGTCAGGCATTGACTGGGAATGTGGTATGAATGCTGATCCATGCTCCTGAAGATGCAACTGTATTGTGCTATCTTGGTGTAATCGGTCACATTAGAGAAATGTTTTTAAGTACAAAGAGCAACCACGAAAGCTTGAAAGAGCAGATTTTTGTTACAACCATATGTCTTACACTTAGTCCTGCCCACCACTATGCTTTTCAATATGAAGAAAAATGGAGGCATAAAGCGTTAGTTATTTTTGTATCTGATAGTAACAGTTCATGGATGTCTGTGTAATGTTGCTGTTGAGTGGCATCTACTTATGGATTTCAGACATGCTAATGTGCAGATCTGACTGTATTTCTGTAGCTGGTTTGAAGGCCAGGATATTGTGTATTGGTATGAAATTCAGCTGGAAGGTGGAATAAACCTCATGTGGATGACTTGCTTCAGCAAAAAGTGTCTTTGAATTCAAAGGTTAGCAAACTTTGTTCCTCTAGAAGGCAGATTGATTTAGGAAATAACCACCATGCAGAAGTGGACACTTAGGTATTGAAATTGCTTTGCTTGTGACCACGGATGATTCCCCTCAGTACGTGTCTGTATCTTGGTATAAATGATGGTGGTGTATTCCTGATGATGCACTAAAGGAGATGCATTCTAGGCACATGCTCTTCTTCTGACTGATGGATCAAAGGGCTTTACTTGTCTTGCTTGCTCCTTCATGTGCTATTGTCCACTATTACTGACAGCTAGCTTTCTGTTTCAACTCTGGAATACTCAGGGAAATAAGGCAGGTACTAACATTAATTAGTTGCACTCAGAGGCGCCATTAGGCATTTTGTCCACTTAATAGTTGGACAAAAGCTTAAAAAAAAAAGGACTGAAACTTACAAGTTACCACTAAGCTTTTGTGTCCCATCTCTGAATTCTGCATATGTTACTATCCATGTTGCATGACACCATGGCTCATGTTTTTTTAACAACACATACTCCACCACAAGCCCAGAAACCCAAGAAGCTACACTCTGCAATGTACATTGGAAAGAAAATCTTCCAGTTAGTAGGAGGGAAAAAATGTTAAGGAGCAGAATTGTCTCCAAAACTAAAAGCATATTTTGCAATGAAAGCTCTGTGCTGTTAGGTTGCAAAAGGCAGGACTGCTTAAATAACAATGGAGCTCTTGAAACTTGTGCAATGGAATTGTCCAGAAGTTATTGGGGAAAATGATCAGTTTGGAATGAACTTTTGGAAATTGCTCTTTCAAGGTAGGTAAAACAAAGCCAGCAAAGCAAAGAAAATACTCTCCAGGACCATTGCTAGGTAAAATGATGCTGACCTTTCTGTTTGATGCTAATCTTTCTTTTGTTCTCTTGAACATCGCTCATAATGTAGTTTTGGTACCTATCCTTTTTTCTCTGCCTCTTACTCCTTTGTGGAGGGAAAAAAGGAAGATGAAATTCATGTCTATGCAACCACTCTCCAAGAAACATAATTTTGCTGGAATACATGGTAGCGTACACAGCGCCATGTCAATGGGAGAAGCGTCTTCCTTTCACATATCTACCTTGGCTCGTTGGAAGTGATTTTTAATTCTGTCAATGGGAGAACTCTCTCCAGTGTAGACTGGCTATACAAGAGATCTTACAGTTGCATTGGTACAGCTGTGCCACTGTGAAGTCTCTTACTGTAGACATAACTTAAAATAAGTTGTCTAAATGTTCTGTAATGTTCAAACAAAACACCAAGTAATCTGTTCCCCTCTTCCCCCCCCCCCTTCAAAGGGAGAACATATTTCTATTTCTGACTTTTAATAAGTCATTATCTTACTATTGCACTTCCCTTGTCAAGTAGGTCTTGTGCAACAGTCTAGCAGTCTAGGATACACAGTGCATCATACTTCTAGGGTTCACTCCTGAGAAGTGCTGAGCGCCTTGTGTGGGGTGCCAAGCGTCCACTGGCAGCTTCTTATGTGAGCGAGCTCCTGATAAGCTCATAGCCCACATAAGAAAATGATGGTACGCTGATGAGAGAGATAAGACTAGAAGGCACCAATGTAGTCCTCTAGTCCCCTTGTTTAACGCAGGCCAGGGCCTTCCCTGAGTTAACTCCTATTTGATCTAGAGAGAGAGAGAGATTTTTTTTTAATTTATTTCGAAATGGTACTCTATTAAAAATATGGTTTAGGCTCTGGCAGCCTGGGAGGAATGCCTTCTGGCCCCTGCTTGGCAGCCCTTGCTTCCGTTCATGGTTTCTGAACATTTGTTCTTCCCATTTGCAATCCACTTTTGTAAAACTGGAGTAGTCACATTTCTGTTATCCAGCTGTCTGACTTTTTTGAAAGATGCAACATGGGTTTGGATTTTTTTTTCTGGCTTTTAGCTTTCGCTTGCCTTATTTGGTAAAGCATTGCTTTTAGCTGTTCCTGGAAAGGGTTGCTTAACTAGTTAAAGGACTATTTTCCACTTTCGTTTTTGATCTCTAAAGGTGTAGAACTTATTTCAGCTGCAGTGAGGCTAGGACTTAACTCTTCGTTGCTGTGAATCTGGGGTAGAGTGGGTTGTAGGAGTAGTTAGTATGAAGACCCTTTCAAGTATATACCATATTACGTAAGGCTGACCCCACATAGCAGGGCTGATGTTTTCAGTCAGTATTTAACATCCACTTCTTTGTGCACTTTGGAGCAGATGAATGTATGTTTTTAAGCTCTAAAACTACATAACGGGGGGGGGGGGGAGGAGGCTGTCCAAGTTCTTAGTTACTTTCATGCTCTTGTATACGCTGTTCCTGAGAGAGGAATAGCTTGCACCTTAAAGTGATCTTGGAGAGAGACGAGCAGCAGCCTCTGATAGTTTTCAAGAAGAGTATTTTCTAGTGCTCAGCCAAGAGTGCTAGTTGTTGGAGAGCTTGAGAGAGAGAGCTGGGCATCAATAAAGGCTTTTTTAAACTCAAGCAGAGAATAGGCTGGGCATGGGGTAAAAAGCAAACCTTGACTTTTCTTTATTTTTCCTGCCTGAGGCTTTCCCAAATCTAACACACAGCCCATTTTAGATGGAAGGTGCTAGTTTTCCTCCTTGTATGGAAGCTTAGCACAGCAAAGGTCTATTCCTCTCACCTCTAGGCTGTTGTCCTCTAAAATGAAGCCAAGGATATCCCACATCTGGCACATTCCCTCCCCTGTGCTGCTGGCGTCTATCAAATGATGCTGCTTGACTCTGTCCAAGAATGTAGGCTGTCTCTTTTGTCATAAATTTGTTGACATCTGTGCTGCATGCACATCTTGCCGGATGTTGTTTTCTCCACATTGTGTAGTATCGAGTGCCATCTGTGGTGTTGAGTAGTGTAAATTCCTATGACTGGAAGCCCTTTGTGGGCTGTGTTGAGGAGAGGAGAAGAGGTGGTACAGGATAAGTGACACAGTTAAAGAAAAAGTACGAGGGGGGGGGGGAGGGCTAAGCCACAAGCACAACAATGGAGAGGCAAGTGCGGTTTTATTTTTCTGGGACATAATGAGGGGCACTTGAAACACCTTCATGTCAAGGTTATTCTGCCCCACAGTCATATTAGACCTACTAGTTATTAATGCGTCAGATCTTAGTTTCGTCTTCTCTTAAGTGCCCCCTTTATAACCCTGATTAGCATAATAAGTGTTTGAGTTCCCTCTGTGTAGTTATTTGTCTCTGTTTTGTTGTAATGACCAAATTCTGACTTTAAAAACATAGAAACCCCAAACTACTTGTTGGAAATATTGGCTTTTGATTTTTCTACTATTCTTTTAGTTGTGGCGGCTTGTCTTAATTTCTTATGACTTGCAACAAAGGACTCTTCAACAGACAGAATTTTTATCATTGTACTCACTTCAGCTTTGACTGTCGATAACTATCGGACTCTTTTTAAACTGCTTGAATGGAACACGCTATTGGACTTGAATTGCAATTTGATGTACTTTTTCTTGCTATGCTTATAAGCTCTGTGTAACAGTCCCCTTTTCCTTACCCGGCATAACCCTCCCACTTTATTGCTGTGTTTTTTAAGTAAAGAATTCAGTGCCAGCACTTACATGCAAAAGTTCCATGGCAGAAGAACAAGTGAAGTGGAGGAAGTAAAGAAAAGGATGAAATGTGAGACTGAAAAATCTGAGGGTTCAGATGGTGAAAATGTAAAGTGAAATAGATTGCTGAACTACTTGGCAAATGCCCCTCCCTGTCAACCCCCCTACTCCAAACCCTACAATATGAACTGAACAAAAGACCTCCAAGGTGGTGAGAGAAGAATGTGCTGTCCATGTGGGAGAATCCTTGTCTGGCTGGCAGAAAAGAGGTGTTACCCCCCCCCCCCCACACACACACACACGGGCAAGAGGAGGATTTTTAAATGTTCACAGGAATGAGCAGGAAGCAGCTGGGGCCAGACTGGGGACGGTCGTTGCCCTTCCGGCTGACCAGAAAAATGGGAGAAAATGTTTATACTCTAAAAAGCTGCTAATAAGTCCTCTTTTACTGGGACTGGTCCGACAGCACCCACTCATGAAATTTACCCAAAGATCAGGTTTTCTCATGACCCACTCTGGACATTAAGTTAAATTAATGGACATTAAACCGAGCGAGTGGAGCAGGGGGGTTAGGTTATACCCTAATGATTGAACATGTAAAACTTGTGATGTCCAGGGCATATCCTCATTCTGTGGGGCATACAGTTAATAGATAAAATGTGTGATGGGCCAGGACCCCCTTGGGACTGTCACCTGATATGCTGAGACCCCATTGAGCCTATTTCCTGCTGGACCCTCAACTGAGAGCTGCCTACTACAAGTGCCTCTTGCCAGAGCCTGCACCTAGCGCATAAACCCTCTGCCCCAGATGACAACCCCCTCCTGAATCCAACTCTCTGACCCTTCCCCCCTGAACCCAAATTCTGTTCCAGACCATGCACCCCCTCCCTTGATACTGTAGAAAAATGTGGCTTCTGATTATCTAAATTCATTAAATTTGTACAGATATCTTGCTCCCCCAGGTAGTGATTACTTACCGTGGGTTTATTACCAACCAAAAGTGATTTTATTAAATATAAAAAGATACAATGTAAGTAGTCATAAGAGGTAGCAGGGAGAACAAAGTGAGTTGTGGAAATATCTCCTTTGTAATTCATTGCCTTTGACAAAAGCATAGACTGTGGATTTGGAATGTTAAACTCTGATTCAACAGTTAAGCGTTGGGTTAACCTCATGTTTAACTGGTTAACTGGACTAAGTGGGATCCTGGACGGCAAATTGCTTCAGCCCAGTCAGAGCAGCTCCCAGCTCCGTACAGGTGAGGGGGAGCACTGCTCCTGGGGAACCGGTTAGCTGCTACCTGGTCAGCAACACCCAGTAACCAGTTAACCGGCTACCTATTCACATCCCTATTCTGGATTAGGGATGTTTGAGTGTAAACAACTTAACCATTTAATCAATAATGGTGTCTGTTACACTCAGCCTCCCAAGGAAGTAGCTTCCCTGCCAAGGCTCCTCCCCAGGAGTTTGGTGGGCCAGGGCTGGTGGCCCTGCACCTGGGAAGGCTTCACTATGAACTCTGAAGTATAAGGGTAAGCTTTATATTGCAAGGTCTGCAGCATGTGTAACCATGTAACCTCTGTGACTTTCAGCAGTTACACAGTTACCCTATTACACGATTTTTAACATTCCCGTTGTGGATATGTTTTGATAAGCCATTGGTGTTTACCTAAGCTAAGTTATTCACACAAATCCTCTTAAATTGTTTTCTGTGCAACGTATGAACAGGATGAGACATCCAATTAGTCACTGGGACTTCAGTCTTGTGGTTCTTGGTTTTAATATCCATCTTTGTTCTGCCTTTGCATTGGGCATCAGAAGGTTCTATGAGAGTGTTTTGGTTGACATCCACAATCCCTGAATCCAATGGGTTAATTTGAATCCATTTTGCTGTTCTGATTTGTTTCTGTGTAAACTAACTCCCCCGTCTGTAGTCTTTGTTCTTAAGAGGATTTGGCATATCTATCATAACATCTGTTGTACTGGTTCTCAACAAGTACCATGCTGTATTTTTGTTTTTGTTTTGTTAATATAGATCACCTTGCCCACTGTGAAGTCACCAGTCTCCGATAACTTTGCTGTGTTTGTCAGTGGGTACTTTGTGCGGCTACCTCTTGAAAACTGGTTGTCCTTGAGTCTGATTGTCTGTCAGATGTTTCATGTATGAATATAGATTAGTACTTGTTCTCCCTTCTGCTGACTTTGCATCTGCTTATGTGTCTGGAGCTGCACAAATTACCTTGACTTGCCATGCTTCTGGTGAAGACACTCAAGCTGTCTGCCCTTTCCTATCCACGTTTTCTTTTGGGGCTGGTTTGAGTTCTCTCGCACCTAATAATGTACCTCAGGTTACTAAATGCTCCTCTGTCTTTTATCAAAGCAAAAACCAGCTTGCCTCTTCTATGCCTCATGGTGCTTGAGCATAAGTAAATATATTTAAACATGATCTGCACTGAACTGTCTTGGATTCAGTAAAGGTTTTGTAGCTATTTCATGATTTCTCTGTTGGAATCCAGTTAGAGCCAAGGCATGTTGCTTAGCCCTGAACTAACTTAGTGAGTGTCTCAGTCTGTCTAGTGTCCAGTAATTACTGACAATTTATCACTTACCAACCATCTCCCAGATGTGTCAAGTTTCCTTAGTCTGAACTGACTTTACTGCTGCCTTGCTGATTTGTTGGATGGTATATTGGCGCTCCAGATTACTAATGCTAATAGTGTTGGGGCTTCTCTACCAATAAGACTTAAAAATTAGGTGTCAGCTCTGTGAGCATAAACTGTGGCAGAAGAGAAATGGCAGCCTCTCAGTATCCGCTATGAGTCCTTCCTCTCTGGCTTAGTTGTACAAAACAATTAAAACGTGACCAGGGCATCCTTTATAGAGTGTTTCATTTGAACTGTGGTAAAGAGGAGTGAGATTATGTTGGTGAGATTTATCACTGACCGACTTCCTTTATGCTATGAAATACTACAAAAGACAAGCATTAAAAAGTCTGAAGACATGCAAGATGCTTAGCTGCTCATGCTGTTACACTGCTCTGAAAACCATGCTATTTAAGCCCTTCAAATATACTGTCACGTAACTAATATAGTACTAATTGAATTCTGAATCTTGGGTGATCTAGCAGTGACATGGGGAATTAAACTGAAGGTTCTCCATAATTTAGAATATAAATTAGGGATGGTAAAATGCATTTCATTAAGTAAACATCTAACTGCTGAAAATTTCAGAAGTTACACAGGATGGAGGGGGGCAGGTGGTGCCCTGTGCATACTGACTCCCCAGCAGCAGTGTGAGGGGGCTGGCCGCAGCTCCCCGAGAGCCAGTGTGTGCCAGGAGCCAGCTTTTAGGATGGTTTCCCATGCATGATGGGAGTCTACTCTGACCATTAAGGTTAACCAATAAACCTGGGCTCATCGGTTAACCATGTATACGGTAAGGATGTAAACAAGTAGTGGAGTATACAATTAACCAATAAGGTTAGGCCTATTGGTTAATCTTCTTGACTACTCAGAAGTCTTCCCTCCCCCCCCCCCTTTGCTGCCTCTGTATCAGAAGCAGCAAGGTGGGAGAAAGCAGGAGTCAATGCTGTGGGGAGCTGACTTAAGTGCAGTTACTTGACTATTCAATTACCTGATAGCTAACATCTCTAGTATATGGTTACACTTTTACATCCCTATCATAAAAATGCTTCCTCTGGCCTGTACATAAAATGTTTCTAGTCATTGTATGACATGGTTATTCCATTTTGAACATGAAGGTGAAAAACTTGAAGGGAATCCTCAACAAAAATCCCACCTCCTTGCTAATATTTTCCTTTATCTCTCAGCTTACTGATTGAATGAGCTTGGCTTGCCGTTAGTGGACTGGTATGCTGAGCATTTATTTTAATGCCTCCTAAGAAGAATAGTGGTAGAAATGTAGCCCTGTTAGTCTGGTGCAGCTGAAACAAAAAACAGGACTGTGTAGCACTTTAAAGACTAACAAGATGGTTTAATAGGTGATGAGCTTTCGTGGGCCAGACCCACTTCCTTTTGATCTGAGGAAGTGGGTCTGGCCCACGAAAGCTCATCACCTATTAAACCATCTTTTTAGTCTTTAAAGTGCTACACGGTCCTGTTTTTTGTCCTAGGAAGAAAACATTTTTTGAAATGCGTTGATGCTACCTTACTTGATAGAAAAGCTTGTTTGCAGAGACTCAGCCCCAAATCAGTGAAGGGAAAGGCAAACTTTTCCTTGACAAAGATAGCAGTTCTTTGAAGGAAAGCAAGTATTTTTTGCTCCTGCATGAAATGCTTTGCATTTTTGTATAGCTCTTTTTATGCTAAGTTCCCTGGAGTTTCTTGACTGATGCAGAATCATTTCAAGTCTAGCCAGGCAGAGGTATAGAAGTAGACAACGTGGTAATAATTAGACCTGGAGGTTTTGAGAAGATGGAACTAATCTGAAGGTGAATACATTTTTTGATCATTGTTGTTAATGCTCCACTGCTTGAAAAGACTTTAGACTTTCCCTCCAGGATCTTCATTCCGTTTTGAACATTGAGTCCTTTTATCTATTATACTGCGTGTATATTTTAAGTTATGAAAAAATCACTGGCATGTTGCTTTGAGATCTTAGTTGATATCTGATTTGTCAACTTACTTTTTTCTCTTTGTTTTTAAAAGCATCTTTTTGCCTTAAAAAGATAAATTAAAGTTGTTCTTGCAATAATAGCTAGTGTGAATAAGTTCTAGCCTTGGGAGCTGAAGAGAGGGTGAAGGCGAACTGTTAAAAATTCACTAGGGAACTGTTAATTTTCCTTTCTTTTAGTAACTCTCCATAATAGTTCACTCGATTTTTATCAGGTAATGAGGAAACAGCTGTGTTAGCAATAGAATTGCTGAGTATTTCATACCCAACTTACGCCAGTATTTTCATCTTTTGTAGATTTCATGTTTGAAAGGCTTTTATGGGGTTTTTTAAGCGGGGAGGGATAGTATTTAGTTGAAGTAGGTTTTTTGGGAGTATCCATTGGTATATAAAGGATCTTTATAAAGCATTTTCTTTATGCCTCACCTCCATGAATTTATCTAGCTCTTCTTTGAACTCTGTTAAAGTCTTGGTCTTTGCAACATACTCTGGCAAGGAGTTCCACAGGTTGACTGTGTGCTGCATAAATAAATACTTATTTTTGTTTGTTTTTAAACCTGTTACCTATTCATTTCATTTGGTGATCCCTAGTTCTTATGTTATGGGAACAAGTAAATACATTTTCCTTATTCACTTTCTCCCTACCAGTCGTGATTTAATAGATCTCTATCCTATCGCCCATTAGTCTCCTCTATTCTAAGCTGAAAAGTCCCAATCTTTTTAAACTCTCTTACCCCTAGGAATTGTTGTTGCCCTTTTCTGCACCTTTTCCCAAGATACCTTTTTTTGATATGAGGCGACCACATTTGTATGCAGTATGTCTTGCTGTGGTGCGGTGGTTGTGGCTTTCCAAGAAATGTACACGGACAGAAATGATACACATATATAAGTTTTATTTGTAGATGAGTGCATTCACTTTACAGGACCATTCCTGCCCTCTGTGATGGTAACACACCTTTCCATAAGTATGAGCAGGTTTGGGTATAGTGTGATATGCTAAGGAGGTGGTTCGTTATAATATATGTCCCATAATTAAGGTTGTTTGAGAATTAAGTTGGATGTGCCCCCCCAACTTTTTCCATGAAATATTTCAGTGAAATGCCAAAAATGAAAATCCACAGTATATATTCGAAGAAGTATTTTAATTTCTCAGGATGGTTTGGTTAAATGTGAACTGAGACACACACAACAAAAAGTTGGAAAAAAACAAGCCTTTTTGCATTTTTCACTTGATTGCCTCACTTTTCTTATATCTCATGCATAGAGTGCAAAAACACTCTAAGACCTCTCCTTAGGACACATCCTTCAAGGACTGAGTGGATAGGTTGTGATTAGGATCCAGGGATGTGCCTGGAGGACGGGAATTCCCCCAGTTACTGGTAGGGCACAGAATTGCTCTGGCTTCAGGACTGCAACAGAGGCACAGAAAGGGCCCTCCAAAAGCTGTCAATTTTATATTCGCACACACTCTTGGGGAAGATACAGAATTGGGACCAATTGACCCCTTATGCCCTTTTTTTATCTCACACAGACTTCTGGGAAATGAGCAGAAGAATTTGTGCTCTCTAGAGAGCACCCCTTCCAGAGAGTGAAATGGAACCCAACATTTTTTAATATTGTCAGCAGGTTTCCGTGAAACTCACTGCCCAGTTGTGTCTCTGATCCTCCTTGTGCTGGTCCACACAGAAGATGACAATCTAGTACTGCTATCAGTTACTCGGTTAGCTCAAACGGATGAGGTCTGCATCACGTGTTCTGCTGATGACCCATTTGTTTGGAATGGAGATGTCATATGATTGTTGGGTTTTGGTTTTTTTCATTTGCTTTTTCAGAATCTTTTTCAGAATCCTTTGTTTGTTTTTTAAAGAACCTTATTAAGGCTGAAAAGTCAAGCACTCAGAAGTTAGCAAATGCCAGAATTAAGGTTGCCTGTGCAATCTTACTGTGGCCCCTTTCTGGATATACATTGAGAGTCTTTAATGACATGGTGACATACTGTTTTCCAGGGGATCCCTGCTTGATTGTTACCCTTGCTGTTGGGGTAAACCATAAAGGAGGCTTATTTTCTGGAGGACCCTTTCCACAGTTGTTGCCGAATTAAGGAGGTGTGTACCTCTTGTGGTACCAGGAGATGGTGGGCCTATGCCTGCTCAGAACTCAAGTCCCTTTTTAACCAAAAGGTGTGGGTGATGAATCCAGGCCACAGATTATTCCAGGGGACAATCAGTGTAAAAAACAGGGACAGGAATGAAGGTCCCAAGGTGAATATCAAATAACCAGGAGGGAACATGGAGCAGAGAACCACTAGCTGTGTCCACTGTTCCTCAAAAGTGTCTAAGGAGAATCAGTGGGATACTGCCCAGAGGAATGCCAGTTAGAGATATGATGGAACAAGGGAATTGAAATAAGCCCCGTAGTCACCCCCAGAAGACCTCCCCCTCCCCCTATCCCAGTCAACTTTTTCCTCCGGATATCATAGGTGGACATCAGACCATTGACAAAAGGAGGTTGACAAAGAGGTCTTGCAACTTCGTGGGGTTAGGGATGAAGTTTGCCAGGATCAGGAGATGTGGAAAAAGTTTAGCCAGGACCTCAGTATGAGGTGCTGGAGGAAAGGCTGCAACCTGACGTGCTCTGTTGGATATGTGCCAGGGTCTCCTGGAAGGTATGATGTGGTGAATGAAGTAGAAGATGCCAGGAAGAGAAGGGACGTTCTCCTGGTTAAGACAGTTGAATACTGTCCTGGAGAACTGAATTCTACCCTTACTGCTAACAAACAACTGATATGCGATTCTAGTCAAGTTACTTAAACGAGTTGTTTCAGAAGTAGTTGCTAATTGTACAGGACTCATCTTTCTGGGTGTCTCGGGCTATGTCTAGACTACATTGATCTATTGGAAACAGGTATGCAAATTGCAGAGTGCAATTTGTGTACTTTTTTTCTGATAGTTTTTTTTTGGAAAAGGCTTTTCCAAAATTTGGCCCATCTATACTAGGCCAAACTTCAGAAAAGCCTCCTTTTTTCGGAAGAGCCCTTCTTCCTCATGGGAGGAGGAAGGCAGGGCTTCCAAAACAGCGCGTCTGCTCTTCGGGGGGAGGCGGGGAACGGAAGAGCAGATGCATTCCCTGGTCGCGGTATCCCAGAAAAACCCCATAGGGTAGACATAACCTCACTTGGATCTCTAGAGTTGGGGAACCATTTGTTCCTGTGGGTTTTTCCCTGACCCTTCTCCTGCTCTTAGGCCTGAGTTTGCACAAGTGCTGAACATTCACAAGTGCCCTGACATGAATGGAAGTTGTGCTCTGAATGTATAAAGTTGTATATAATGCTAAATACTGAAAAATCATGTCTTAGGCACTTCAGATTGGGCACCCAAATTTAGTGAATATTTTACCACCTTAATCGCTCTCTCTCTCCTGTCCACATGTGTAAGATGAAGGGAAGTAAGCAAACATTAGCACTCAAGTACAATAATAAACACCACCAAAAAGCCCAGGAGAGAATTAATTTCGTTTTCAGGGTGGGCAAAGGCTCCTGTGGAGGAGGGTGGGTGGAAATAGAATGTGGTCTTGTAATAAAAATTATTGTGATGCATATGAATAAAGGGGGAGAAGTGAATTAAGGTGCATAGGTGTTTTTAATTCTGGCAAGTCCTATCTTTTGAGTTGCTTGATTTTGCAACTTAATTATTCTTTTCATGTAATTTTGGTGTGTATTTATAGTCCTCACCAAGGCCAGCACAGTAGTATAGTGAGAGGAAGTCAATATTGGAAGCATCTGGAAATGATCATGGTATCTTTTGGGGACATTGCTAAACATGAGGTAAAGCATTACCAGAGAATGCAGCATTGCATAACTCTCTCATCCTTTGCCTCTGCAGTGTCAGTATCTGCTATGTAGGAATTTCTAGATATGGAGTCTTGGGAAAAGAGTAATCTTACTGCTTTAGCCTCTTAATTAGTGTCTCCCCTTCCACTGAATCAGTTAGAATCTTTGTTTTACTCATCAGCATAGGTTAGGTTATTTCACAGAATAATTTTTTTTTGGAATAACTTGAAGCAGGATAAAGATTTATCCAAGGGGGAAGAGGCTTTCTGTGGCAGCAGACGGGGAACTTCGGCTAAGGATTCTGTTTTGACGTCTGTCACTAACTTGAGCTATGTTTATAGCTGGAGGTGGGGTGTGATGCCTAGCTTGCTGAGACATACTTGTGTTAGCTTTGATGTGAACCTGCAGGCTAAAAATGGTGCTGCAGCCATGGCAGTATAGGTAGCAGCAGTGCGATGAGCCCTGTGTAAGTACCAAAGGCTTCAGGTGGGTTTGTACTTGGGGTGGCTTCCATGGTAACAGCACTGCCCATGCTACTATGGCTATCCTACTGTTTTTAGCATGCTAGCTCCGTGGAGTTTGGAATCGTACCCCTAACTCATAATCTAGACAGGGCCTCTTCATTTCTCAATAGTGAACTTTCAAAATGGATGTAATTGTCTACCTTTCAGGAGTGTTGAGGTTCTTAATTCATGTTTGGTGGGTGTTCTGAGATGTTTGTTCTACAAACACTTGTACAGGTCATTCCTCCCTTTGTCCGGCACCCTCGGGACATGAGTGGTCCCGAACTGCAGAATTGGCTGGACAAGCGGAGGTTAAGGCTCCCTACCCGGGTGTAGGGTTGTCCTCCCCGGCTGGGGCTGCGCTCCATACTGCCTGCCCCGCTGCCTCCAAACCATTCCCCTTCCCCCCCCCACACCAGCTCCAGACAGGGGCCACTCTGCTGCCTCCAGGCACCAGCCCAGGCTGCGCTCCCAGGTGCTGGCCCCATTGACTCCTGCCCTGGCTGGGGCTGTGCTCCCCACCGTGCTGCCCTACTGGGACTGTGCTCTCCACCAGCCCAGCCCAGCTCAGACTGCCCTTCTGAACTTGGCCATCTGGTGCTCTCTGGTCCAGCAATATCCATTGTTCAGACATTGCCAAACCAGAGAGTCCTGGATTTTAGAGGTTCTGTACTGTAATGGATTGCATTGGTTTGAATAATGTCACAATCGCAACTGCTCTTTTATACTGTTAGCTGTGACTCCTATACAGTCAGCACACAGATAAATATAAATTGAGCAGATTCATAGGCTCATAGAGTTTAGAGACCCATGGCCATAAAATCCATTAAGTTCGGGGTGTAATCCTTGGATAAAGTGCATCCATATTAGAATGATTTTGTATTTTATTGGTGGGTGGTAAATAAGGCTATATTTACCTCAAGCACTTGAGAATTAGATTTCACAAAGCAAATGTTCAAATAGGAGGGTCAAGTACTTGTGATGCTTGCATTAAAAATAGACAAAATCTGGGCAATTGATTTTGCATTATTTCCCCCTCCATTGTATCATGTGTTTTCTTTTTAGCAGTCAAGGTCAAACGTTTCTTTTTAAGAAAAGGAAAATGCTATTGAGGGATTTATTTTGCTGACATCCATTTTAAAGTTCAGCTTGACTTCAAAATTCAACATTTCTGGCTTCGTACATGCACTTTCTGTGACTAAAGACAGTGTGTGATTAATTCTGCTGTGCAGTGCTGTATGTTTAATTGCTGGCACTGTGAACTCATGGCTTAAGCAGAAATAGAAATACTTTATTACAGGTGTGTTGCTTACAGTGCATAGTTTTAGTGGAAAGTACCAGCTTACAATGGCTTTGACAGCAAAGAACAGAATTTAAATCTTTGTGAATCATTTTTATATAAATTAAAAGTGAAACTGGGAAAGAACCTCGCTTGGAAGCTTAGTGTGCACTGCATTTCTCACCTCAGTTATGCACCTGAAGGCTATTATGTGGCCCTATAAATTAATCTACTTAAGTCTTTTCTAATGTCCATATCAGCACTTTCATAGCTCCAAATTAGCTCAATATTTCTCGACTTCATTTCTTATTCTAATGAACCGCCATTTAGCAGCCTTCTATGTACCTTGTTCCAGCCTCATTCTGGAAATTGGATTCATTGTATGGCTTTCCACTTGTGCTGCTAGTTCTGAGTTTCTTGATGTTTCCTATTAATTTCATCCAGGTGTTGTCTCTGCAGCATCTAGAAAAGATCTCAAATTAAGTTAAATGAAAAATGACTAAATTTGCAGTTGGTTTATCTGTCCATTACCAGGGTATTAGATCATATATCCCATTAGGTTTCCCTGTGGAACTTGTAGTGTTACCCACCTCTGAGTCTATTCTGTATTCCGTTAACTACCTAGCATTCAAATTCCCTTACTTTTCTGTATGAATCCAGCGGGAGCCTTTATGTTCATTATGTAACTAGCAGCCTCAAATTTTATTTCCATATAATTGCCTAGGAGGTGCCTAGAACAGCAGTCTTTGCACTGGCTATTAAACTTTTGTTACTTTACTTAAGGCACTAAATGGGAACAGCTTAATTTAATTTTTGCATTGTCGGTTGCTAAGCAACCGACAAGAGAAAAATGTGTAGCTAATTTAGTTCTTTTACAGATCAGTTAGCGTCTTATTTATGTAGAAACTTATTTGTAACAAGGCTAATCGACTGTCATCCCCAGCCTTTGTGAGGCAGAATGTTTTCTAAACAGTGTCTAGAAAATTAATAAAAGATGATACTTCTCCTAAATGAGCCACAACTTTCTTGCCTTGATGCTCAGGTGTCAGTGATGGGTACACAAGAAATGTCCAAGACTGACATACATTTTTTTCATGCCATGGCTGAGACGACAAGGCAGGGGACCAAGTGTTCTTGACTGTACTAGGGCAAAGGGCAAGCCTCATCCTTCAGCCTGGCTGGTGCAGCCCCTGCCTGCAGCAGGGAGCTCCTCCAGCCCGGGCCTACCCTCAGTTAATTGGTTAAACAATATGTTTAACAGGTTAGCCAATTAAATGGGATTTTACATCCTTAGACTGTACTGCTGTCTTGCTATGTGACCTTGGAAATGCCACTTGACTTCTCTTTGCCTCAGTTGTTCCAGCTATACAGTATGGCTAATGAAATTTACTGTTAGAAAGCACTTTTTGATGCAAGAATTAAAAGCCCAATATTATTGGCAGAAAATGTTACAGTGAATGTTGATTCTGAAAACTAGGGTAAATCTTCTCTTCCTCTTTGCATGGGAAAAGCTTGAGAAATCTTACCTAGCTGAACCACTGACTGAAAATTCTCCTTTTCATGTGGTAGCATTTTTTACATAAACTAGTTAAACTACAGCTTTTTTCTGGTCTTGCTTTTTAAGTCTGGCCTCAACACTTAATTTTTTTCCTTTACCATTGATGGGGCATCATTATTGTCACCAAAAAAAAACCATCTCCCTCTGTGATCTAGAAATTTTCTTGGAATCTGTTTTGTAAACTTTGCCCTGTAGCTGAAATGTTTGGACAATATGAAAAGCAAAAGGGGAAAAAGTGGATAATTCAGAATGGCTCAAGCAGTCTTCTCTTTATTTCTTATTTTCTTTGTAGATTGCCTGTTTAAGCTATGCCCTATGAACCGATACTCTGCACAGAAGCAGTTCTGGAAAGCAGCAAAACCAGGAGCGAACAGCACTACAGATGCAGTGCTACTCAATAAGCTACATGTGAGTATTAACGTTGGTAGGCTGCAGTGAAGTCAATGGAACTATGGCAATTTACACCACCCGAGGGTCTGGCCCATTAAGTTGAATGGCTCTGCTCCTGGACGTTAGGGATGTGACAGTTTAACTGGTTAACCAGTAAGTCTCACCCTTAATGGGTGGGGCTTATTGGTTAAGGTTAATCCGTACAGGGAACTGAGATGTCATCCTGACCTGTCACAGACGGGGCTGCTCCAGCCTGGCTGATGTATCCCTTGCCTCTGGTAGCAGCTGCAGGCTGGGGCCTCGTACTGATTCATCTTAACCAAAAAGCCCCACCCATTAGAAGGGTGAGACTTACTGCTTACCCCTTACTGGATGGAGCATCTTCTGTCAGTGGTGGGGGTGGTAGGTATTGCTACAGAAGGTGAGTGAGATCCAGGCCTGTGTTGGTAGGCCATAGATTTCCTCTTCCATTTGTGTTGGCAAATTCAATCTTACTTTATTACCTGCAATGTCTACCCTTATTGAAATAAGCTTGCATGTGTATCCTGCAGTTAAAACCTGTTAGAAGAACAGTTCTAAGTTTCTCAGAAATGGCTTTGAGTAATTTAACTACTGTATGTTGACAGCATCCATTTTAGTGCTAAATAAACTATATTTACCTTAAAATTATATGGCTGGAGCACTTCACGATAAAATTACAAGTCCAAATATTTTTAGTCTATCAAAGCCACTGTTAAGCCGACAGCACTCTAAACTATAAAGCACCCCGTAGGAAAACATCAATTGCAGAAAGCCGTGTGGTTGCACAGAGGCCAAGTGTTTGCCTCTTTTTTTTTTTTTCTTCTTAAAGCCATGATTTTAACTTGATGCTTGCAAAGATGTTTGTAGAGTCAATACTTTACAAGTATTCTACCCCCACTTGCAAGCTAAATAAGCATAAGAGTAGAAGTCAGCTGTAAGGATAAAGTAACAAATGCTGCTGATTATTTTTGTAAAGCCCACAAAGTAAACCAACAAATGCTATGTCTTAAACTGTGGATAGTGTAAAGGGGAAGGAAGAGCCTTTGCTATGGTGCTAAGTAAGAATGGGCTGTCTTAATTTTTCTTCCTTTAATATAGTCAATTCAGATACTTAAAGCTTGATTCTACTCTTTTGAAAGAAGCCAAAGTCCTATTGTGGTCAGTGTCAATTCCTGTGTCAAGTAAACTGGGGTACTCTCTCTCCATGATTAATTACAGTGAAGAAACATTTACATAGAATTGTCAAATTTTACTATTACTGTGTAAATGAAGAATGAGGACTCAGTTTGCATCATCCTTATATGCTGGATAAAGTACAGGGTTGGTGCAAAATTGTCATCTTCTAAACCCATTCCACTTCACCAAAAGCCTATGGAGGGTAGAATTTAGTCCTGTGTGATTTGTAGTTCACAACTTAGTTTGCTCCCAGCTGTATGAAACGCATGGGCACTTGTGTCAATTTATGCATGGACTGATTAGTGGAAAAAATCCTATTGTGTTAATATGGTTTCATGGCAAAAAACAAACAAACCTGTGTTCAGCTGCTGCCTTCCATTTCCTGCTCTATTTTTTGATCAGTTCACGGTAATCTTTAATGAAATGTTAGTGATCCATGACCTGTTCTTAATCACTTCCCTTTTTTGGCTTGTATTTGTCTACTGTTGGAATTTATTATCAACTACTGTGGATCACCCAGTGCTGAGGTCAGGTTATTTTAAGTTAATGCCATTTAAGGGATTTAGAAATCTGGGACACTTGACTTTGACTGGTATCAAACATCAGTGCTATTAGAAAAGCTGACATCTAGTGGTCAGTAAATAAAATGTGTTCTTTCCAGTGTTTTGACATATCCAGTGTTGTCTGTTCAGTGTCAGATTTTGAAATATACTTGAACTTAACTTGTTTATTCGTTTGTACTTATACACAATGGATCCTTCATTAATGTAAATATAGGGACCAGTTCTGCACGGAGATGCATCTCTTCCACTTCTATTGATGATCTTGGGAATGGAGAGCTCTGAGGGCCTTGTGGAAATGGCTCCCAAGTAGGGATGTTAAATATCAGTTAATTGAGTAGTCAAGTAACCTCATGAGTTCTTATTGGCTAGTTGACTAGTCTGTAGTACTCAGGGGTGGGGCCAGCAGCCAGTGCACTCCGGCTCCACTTTCTTGGATTGCGAACTGGTTAAAAGACAGGAAACAAAGGGTAGGAATAAATGGTAAATTTTCAGATTGGAGAGGGGTAACTAGTGGTGTCCCCCAAGGGTCAGTTCTGGGACCAATCCTTTTCAACTTATTCATAAATGATCTGGAGAAAGGGGTAAGCAGTGAGGTAGTAAAGTTTGCGGATGATACCAAACTGTTTAGGATAGTCAAGACAGAAGCAGACTGTGAGGGACTCCAAGAAGATCTCACCAAACTGAGTGATTGGGCAACAAAATGGCAAATGAAATTTAATGTGGATAAGTGTAAAGTAATGCGCATCGGGAAAAATAACCCCAACTATACGTACAGTATGATGGGGGCTAATTTGGCTACGACAAATCAGGAAAGAGATCTTGGAGTTATCGTGGACAGTTCTCTGAAAACTTCCACGCAGTGTGCAGCGGCGGTCAAAAAGGCAAATAGGATGCTAGGAATTATTAGGAAAGGGATAGAAAATAAGACCCAGAATATCTTACTGCCCCTGTATAAAACTATGGTACGCCCACATCTTGAATACTGTGTACAGATGTGGTCTCCTCACCTCAAAAAAGATATTTTGGCCTTGGAAAGGGTTCAGAAAAGGGCAACTAAAATGATTAGGGGTTTGGAACGGGTCCCATATGAGGAGAGGCTAAAGAGACTGGGACTTTTCAGTTTAGAAAAGAGGAGACTGAGGGGGGATATGATGGAGGTCTATAAAATCATGAGTGGTGTGGAGAGGGCTGATAAAGAAAAGTTATTTATTAGTTCCCATAATAGAAGAACTAGAGGACACCAAATGAAATTAATGGGTAGCAGGTTTAAAACTAATAAAAGGAAGTTCTTCTTCACACGGCGTGTTGTAAACCTGTGGGACTCCTTACCAGAGGAGGCTGTGAAGGCTAGGACTATAATAGAGTTTAAAGAGAAGCTGGATAAATTCATGGAGGTTAGGTCCATAAAAGGCTATTAGCCAGGGGATAAAATGGTGTCCTTGGCCTCTGTTTGTCAGAAGCTGGAGAGGGATGGCAGGAGACAAATGGCTTGATCATTGTCTTCGGTCCACCCGCTCTGGGGCACCTGGTGCTGGCCACTGTCGGTAGACAGGATACTGGGCTAGATGGACCTTTGGTCTGACCCAGTACGGCCGTTCTTATGTCCTTATGTTCTGAGTCCCCTGTCACTCCGTGCTGCTGCTCCTGGATCCGCTCCCCTTGTGGACTGGCTGCCTGTCGCCCCATGCTGCTTCCTCTGATACAGATGCAGCAGTGCAGGGTGGCAGCAGCACTTGTCCAGGGGGGTAGGGAGGGGGAAAGTCTGAGCTCCCGGAACTGAGCCGGGAGCTCCTAATATACTTTAAATGCAAAGCTGCATCAGGGGTAGGTCCCAGACCTGTTGCACACCAGGACTGAGCCAGGTTGCTGGTCCAGTCTGCTAGAAAATTTACTGTGGGGTGGAATGTATGCAGTGTAGAACATTAACCTATAAGCTTTTGCTTATTGACTACACTATTACATCACTAGTTCAAAGTTAATATCAGCCTTCAAGAAACCGTCCCACTGTAGAATAATCTGAAATCTAGCAGTCCCAATGTTAGATCTTTAAGCATTTTAAATAGTCCTGAATTGTATTTGTACCGAAATGTGCAGCAACATTTGAGAAGCTTGTGAGTTGTCATACTTCGCATACCTTCCAAAAGAATTGACTTAAATACGTGGAATTACAAAGAAGCAAAACTTTCTACCAACACACAACTCATTATTGCTTTTTTGAGTTTTTTAGGGTGGTTGTAGAAGCTTTGAGAACTAAACTGAAGTGCAATGCCTAGTTTTAAAACCATGCTGTAACTTAAGAAATTGAGTGAAATCTGATTTAACATCTCATGGCTCCATTTCATTTTGACACGTTTCATCTCAAGTTTTTGTTCAGAAAGCTTAGTCAGTTTGAAGTAAAAATATCAACTCCTCCTTGTTCCTGCTTCATTTCAGTATAGTTCAAATGGTATACAGTCAGTCATTTTCCTTCCTGAAAATTGTCAAGGATGAAATCTGATCCTCCGCTTCCAATGCTTCAAATGGTTACATTTATTCCAACCGTATGAAGTTAAAACACTGCTGGCAATTGCTTACTGGAATAATATGTCCTATTGCCACAATTTCTTAATTTTCAGCATGCAGCAGATTTGGAGAAGAAACAGAATGAGACAGAAAACAGGAAATTGCTGGGAACGGTTATCCAGTATGGCAATGTTATCCAGGTATGTTGTGGCCCTGCTCATATGGTGCCCTTTGTAAGACGACATTTTGTAGAGTCTTAATTGAACCAGTTGTCTTGCATGCTATGATAGGATTATCTGGAAGCATAGTACTCTTGAGGAAAGAATTACATTTATGGTGCTGTGTGAGATGATAAAATGGAGGCATTTTTATCTTGCCATAAATGTTGCCTAAACAACACCATCAACTAGAATATCCTTCATTCTTTTGCCTGGTCTTGACCTGGCAATCTAGAAGATGGTAAACACACAGTAGTGTGCAATTCTATAGAACTTCTTCCATTGTATCTCTCAAATTCTGTACAGCACTATATAGTGAATCCAATGCAAAACAGAAGGACCAAAATAATCAGTCCACCAATGCAGTAATAGTCCACCCTGAGCAAGGGATTTGGTGCAGTAGATCTCAGGCAAGCCACGCCCGCTTGCTGAAGATTGATTGCCACCAAATGCAAGGAATAGTGACGAAAGTCACAAATACCAAGAACAAGATATTGGGGAAGTGTTGTAATAATAAGACATAATAATAATAATCCCAGACAAGCTTTGTCATGCGTTAAATGCAGCCAGTGAGGGACTTAGGGTGACCACTTATGGGGCATTCAACAGCTCAGGGTTATCTGGTCCCTTCTGAATACAGGGACTAAAAACAGACCCAGTTCATCTGAACACAACTGCCAGGTGGAGATGGAGAACTCGAAGCATTTGGACCTAAGATAGTTATAGGGCTTTCTATACAAATATTTTGGCTGCTGGTGTGATCAGAGGACCCAATTCAGAGTAAGATGGCAGAGAACAAAGGCAATAGGTTTCCTTTATTCCCTCTTAAAAGGAGAAGGCAAACAGTCCTTGTTCTGTAGCTGTTATGGCCTTGGGAACCATGTCAAGAAAATCCCGATTTAAGAATGCACTGCAATAATCTAGCCCAACTATAAAATGGAATGACAGAAGTCTGTAGCATGGTATTCATCTGAGAAAAGTATGTCAGTTTTTCAGGTGAACCAGAGATTGTAATAAGCATTTCTAACCAGTCAGTGCTCCATACTGGAAGCAGCTATGAATAGGGTATGAAGGATTCGATTTGTATCCTGTTGGCTTCATGATAAATGGACCAAAAAGTATTTTCATCAGTAATAGAGCTGTACTAGAAGGAAAGGATAAGTAAGGAAACTAGAGAACTTACATTAGATGGAAGGAGATTCACTTTGTATGCTTTGACTTAGTGATGTTGACAACTTTAACTGTTGTAAAGCTTTCATATTTTGAATGTTAATGCTGTCTATCGTTAAACAATTATTGTCTGGCCTGCCCCGTAGCTTCCCCACTGTGAAAATTTAAATAGATAAAAGTAGAAGAAAATGCTTACAAATCATTATTGATTTTTATTTTTAAATACATTTCCATAAACAACAGCAAATTCTGCCAAGCCTAATTGAGGGTTACCCTTGTTTTCTAAGGGTCTCCCCAATTTGGAGATGCCTTTTGTGAATAATGGGTCAACAGTCAGCAAAAGGCTTACAAGCATTCAAAGTCAAAAGCATTGTCTTGCTTTCATTAAGATTCAACCCTGCTATGTTTAATCCAAATCAGTTTGTGAGCTAGGTAATGGGACTCCTACAAGATGGCCCATATACATATCATGAGTACAGTGAGGATTTTTTATATATATATATGTCATGTTGTATTGAAACAAAAGGATAAAACGGCATCTCATGGGTACAGAAGAAATGTTCATAGCTAACATCATTAGTCTCCTATCTCTGAATGTGCACAGTCACTTGAGAGCAACCTAATCCACCTCCATGAGGAGAAAAAAATTGTCGCTGACATTTCATGGTCTTTAGTATCTGACTGCTGAAACATAGAATATAACTGGCAAGGGTAGTCCTCTGTTGTCTGTCATTAGTGCGATATGGACATTTACGCTAACAAAAGCTGCTTGGTGCTGTGAGCTAGTCTAAAACCTACTAAAAGATGTCAAAATGGCTTTGGATTTGTTAGGGCCAATGTAATATTCAATCTTACCACCTGAAGTTAATTCCCATGTATTATGATCAGACTATTGGACTACTATATAGTCTTTAGTCGGTGTCTATCAAAGGGAGCGTATGTCTGCTTTTACTGAAACTGTAATTTTTGTTCTAGCTGCTGCACTTAAAAAGTAACAAATACTTGACGGTAAATAAGAGGCTTCCAGCTCTGCTTGAGAAGAATGCTATGAGGGTGACTCTGGATGAAGCTGGAAATGAGGGTTCCTGGTTCTACATACAGCCTTTCTATAAATTGCGTTCCATAGGAGACAGTGTAAGTGAAGATGAACATCTGAAGAAGATGGATTATTTTGTGTAAAATAAGAACTTGTATCAGTAGTTTCCTTACTTTTGACTACAGGCAGTCCCCGGGTTACATGGATCCGACTTACATCGGATCCCTACTTACAAACGGGGCGAGGCAACCCCGCACTAGCTGCTTCCCCCCAGCAGACCAGGGAGACGCAAAGCTAGCGCACCCCCCCCCCCCAGCTGACCAGGGAGACGTGGAGCAGCTTTTCTCAGCAGACTCCTCAGCTTGAGAATAAAGGACTGAGGGAAGTGAGGTATGGGAGAATAAAACTGAGCTCTGGAGAAATGTTTGGCTAGAGTTTCCCCTACAATATGTACCAGTTCCGACTTACATACACATTCAACTTAAGAACAAACCTACAGTCCCTATCTTGTACGTAACCTGGGGACTGCCTGTAATTAAATGCACGCATTTTTATAATGTATAATATTAACGGCCACAGTCCTTTTCCTGTGCTAAGCGGTGTGGGAGGAGAATCACTATGGTAACTAGTGATTTGGAAACGAGAAACGATTAAGATTGGAAGGAATAAGGAATCTAAATGCAGTAGTGTTCTAAATCCCCACCGAGTTCAAAATGGCATGAAATGTTAAATCATTTGAGTAGCTTTAGAACAAATATAATTAGTATGCTGGTTCATGGCACTGTAGTTATGAGTTGTTCAGGTTCCATTATGACTTTCTGTATCCGGAATTTGATCAAAATTTAAGACTAAATGGTGCTTTGCTTGTGGGAGGTAAGGAAGGTTGGTTGGTTCTGAGTTAATACCCTAGTGTTTAATCTCTGGAGATCTCCATTCTGTTCTCAAGTTGGATGCAAGAGAATGAATGTGGCCGTCATTCCATAATCCCAGATAAATGATTTTCTACTTCACAAAGCCATGATGAACTTTGGCTCGATTAGTCAGCCTATATTTAAGAGAAGCCAAGACTTGAGCATGCTGTGGATTGCAGTCCAACCTGGGGCACCTAAACAGGGTCGAGTCCATGAAATAAAGCATAGCCATAGCCATGTATTCTAGACAGTTCGCTTCAGTATAGTTATCCCACCACTACACATAATGCAGCCTTAAATGAATGTCCTTGTTTTTATTTCATAATTACAGGAATTAGTATCTTGAAAATTAATGTAGTTTGTGCTGCGTTTAATTTAAAAAGAAGTAGCTTCATATAAACTCACTTTTCTGTGTTGAAGGGAATTAATTGAAGTCCCTCACTTAAGATTTTTTTGTGGATCTTTTTCCAGCTTTGAGTAAGATTGGGAGTGTGAAGGGGCACGTCCCCCTGTCCTGGGACCCCCTTCTTTTAGTCCTTGTCCCGGACCCTCTGACCGTGTTCCATCAGCGCGGCTGTGAACGCTTCTTCTTTTCACGATCTTCCGCTCGGGGGTTGAGGAGGACCTGGGCCCACCCTCTCTCCAGGCCCCAACCCAGGGCCCTAAGGTGGTGGTGGGGTGCTCCTTCCAGATGCCGCCTACCTGGCTGATGGGGCTAACCGCCTAAACGCATCAGCCTGCAATCGGATCTCTGTCCGCCCATCCTGGGCTACTTCCTCACCCCCGAGGGTCCTGGCTTTACCTTCAGCCTTCTGCTCCACTGCCCTCTGTCCCGGTGGTCCTACCTCAATCCCTGCCTCCCCCTCTGCTGTCCTCCATGCCTTCCCTTTTTACAGCCTCCGCTCCCCCTCCTGCGCCAGCATGTCGGGACCCACTCCCTGCCCCGCCCCCAATACCCTTGCCCGACCTCCCTCGCATTGCTGCAATGCCGGTGCAGGCACATCTGGCACCCAAGGCGCATGTGCAGCCCAGCTTCTGCTCCGGTTGCTGGCTTTTCCATCGCCACGGTTAGGGGCAGGAGCCACTTGCCCTGCTCCCAGCAGAGGTCTAGTGGCGGGGACACATTCCGTTCCATGGCCCCGTCACAGGGAGGCTTTGGATAAAGAAACTGTAGTGGAAAGAAAGTATAGGATTTACGGGAACTTCACCTCCATCATAAAGTGCACTTAGATGATCACATATCATAGACATTAGAACTGGAAGGGACCTTAAGAGACCATCAAGCCCAGTCCCCTGCATTCATGGCAGAACCAAACTCCTCTAGATCAGGGGTGGGCAATAATTTTGAATAGGGGCCACTGCAAGATTTTGGTAAGTGGTCAAGGACTGCACTTCTGTGGGGAGGGGGAGGTGCCCTGGGATGGCTGGTGGGGTGTAGAAGGGTGTTTGGGAAAGAGGCCTGGAGTGCAGAACAGAATGTGGGGTCTGAGAGGGAGTTTGAGTGGAGGAGGGGGGTTATGATGTGGGGTAGGAGCTTGGGGAGCAGTGTCCAGGAGGTGTTATGGGTATAGGAGAGGATTCTGACCTGGGGGAGGAGTGTAAGATGGGGTGCAAAGTCTGGGAGGGAGTTGTGACTTGGAGAGGGGTTACAGAGGGTTTGGGTGGTGGCCTGGGGCAGATAGTTGGTGTGGGGGAAGAAGGGGTGGGTTGCCAGAAGCAGGCTCTGGCTGAGAAGCACTTACCTATGTGGCTTCCAGACAGCAGCTCTGCAGGAACCCTGTCTGTGTTCTGGGTGGGCTGCTTCACATGGCTCTGCTCCAACACAGGTAGGGAGGGAGGGAGCGAGGGTAGAGTGAGGAGGCTTCCTTTGCTGGCCCTGCCTTCAGCAACATTTCTCAGCTCCTGTTGTCCAGAAACTAGCCAATGGGATCTGAAGGATGTTGGTAGGGAGCAGAGGCAGTACGCAAAGCTTTGTTCTCCCTGCCCAAACTGCATAGCAACTAGCAGCCTTCTGTTTAAAACGGCTGCGTATGCTCTTTAGTAAGCGTACTGGAGAGGCAGACGCAGGCCATATTCAGCTACTTGGCAGACGATCTCCCGCCCGCTAGTCGCCTCTTGGCCACCCCTGATCTAGATCATCCCTGACAGATGTCTGGCTAGCCCGTTCTTAAATGTCTCCAGTGACTTTTTCCCCAACCTCCCTAGGCAATTTAAATGTGCCTGGGGATTGGACTAACGTTAACTGAGAGTAAATATCAAGTTCTCATGGAGGAGGAGAATCTTTTCCATTACTCTTTTGGTTTTTGGAGTTAATTGCTAGATGTTAGACACTGAAGCTATGTCTAGACTACGTCTGCCGTGTCCAAAGACACATCTGCTCTTCCGTCGTCGTCTTTTTTTTTTTTTCTCTCAGAAGAGCAGTCCTGTTCTTTCAGAAGCCCTGTCTCCCTCCTCCCACAAGGAAGAAGGGGTCTTCTGAAAGAGGGTTTTTTTTTTTTTCTGAAAATTGGCCTAGTGTAGACAGGCCAAATTTCAGAAAAGCCTCTTCTGAAAAAACTTTACCTTTGTCGGAAAAAGGTACGCAAATTGCGGAGCCCCGTAATGTAGACATAGCCTGAGAGAACCATATAGACAAGAGAGAATTAGTCAGTAGTATTCCTTTATCTACAACTCAACCCAGTTGGGTAGCTGTCTTCAAGCCTTAAATAACTCTGAACATTGTAAACATCCTTTTTCTTCTGAAGTCAGGCTTTTATTAGGCTACAAGCGTCTTTTCTATTTACTTCACATGAAATAGCTCTAAATCGTAAGCAAGTGGCCTAATCTCCTTGCTTACACCCAGAAAAAGTTAACTCTGGAGACCATTTCTGAATGGAATCACATTGTACTTTCCTTCAGGTTGTCATTGGAGACAAGGTGGTCCTGAATCCGGTTAATGCGGGCCAGCCCCTTCATGCCAGTAGTCACCAACTAATTGATAATCCTGGGTGCAATGAGGTAAGTGTAAAATAAATCAATTGTAGCCTATTGGTGTAGTCATGGCACAGAAATTTGGTGTAAGTAGAGTTGGAAGGAACCTTTAGAGTCCTTGACGAAACTAAGGAGCCCAAGTATTCTGAAAACCAAGTTTTCACTGACCATGCGAGTGACCATATACTGTGTTGCTGTCCTGTCCTCTTGATGAAGTAACTGTACCACTAGCTGTATTATCTCCTTCCTTGTAAGTAAACAACTGGGCAGCAATTGGTGAGAGCAATTCTGTTAGATAAATAACAGGCTACAGAAGAAAGAAGTGAGCCTGACGCATTTTGCCCAACCGCTCAGGTATAAGAACAGGGAGAAATGTAAATTTAATCTTTCTATAAAATCTGCCAACCTTCTGACAGCTGGGCGAAGAACTAACTGGTCACGACGTTTCGATACCCGTTTAGTGGCAGTTGAGAGAATTTTAAAAACTTTTTTTGATTGAACTAAATCTGAAGCTTTGTGAAATGTTTGTGGTGGGGAAAAAACCCGGTTGTCCATTCTGAACATGATTTCAGATTGAATGACCTGGGTTCAAATCCCTGCTCAGAACAGAGATTCCACAGCCCCAGGAGTGCCCTAACCTCTAAGCCAGGATATTATGGGTCCGGTCAGGGGGTTTCTCAATCATACCTGACCAGGGAGAGTGGTTAAGGGACATGTTTGGAATACAGGAGACCAAAATTCAAGTCCTTGCTCCAGTAAAGACTGTCCTACATAGAGTTCAAAGGGGCAGATTCAGAAGCGTACCTGAGAACAGTATATAACCGTGGCCCCCAGCCTGTGCACACCCCCATGGAAGGGCATAGAGGGTCTTTGGGCCAGCCCCCAAAAGGGGGCAGCAAGGGAGCTCCCCAATGCCCAGCCCAAGCCAAAGTTCTGCCACCAGGTAGAGCCCCCGCTCTTCGCTCCTATGCAGGAGGGAGGTGGGGGCATGGACACATTCTATTTTGGTAAGGGGGAGTATGAGAGGAAAAGTTTGAGGACTGCTGGCATATAAGAGATTGATTGAAGCACTCAACCAGGAAGGGAGAGATTGAAGCTCAAATCTCTGCTCCAGAGTGAGGATTTGAACCTGCATCTCTTTAATCTGAAGTAAACGTCCTAAACACTAAGCTAAAGTTTTACAAGGGGGAGCCACATCCACTCCTCTATTTCTGTGAATCTAGCCTGATATTCTTTTTCTGGCCAAAATTATTTGGATAATTGGTGTCAGAATTGATTAATAGTTGGGCCAAACAAGACTGCCTTTTTTGGTGGCTAAAAGTGTGACCCAGTTCTGAGAAGTGTGACCCAGTTCTGTTCTTGACATAGCCAGGTGAAGTATCCACATAATGAATTGGGTACGAACGATAAATATCTCTACTGAGATTTACTATACAGTTGCGTGCAGGTCACAGGTGTTTGTTTTGTGTGGTTTTTTTTTTTTTTCCTGGACTAGTGTTTCGTTTCATGCAGTGATAAATGGGGGCTGCAATGCTCTGTTGAAATTCTCTTTCCACTTTTTTTTTTAAAGGCAGTACTTTGCAGTGTTTTACCTCACTGTCCTGATAGCTAGTGTAACTAGTGATGCTAGTTTTTGTTCTAGGTTAACTCTGTGAATTGCAACACAAGCTGGAAAATAGTCCTTTTCATGAAATGGAGCGATAACAAAGATGGTATTTTAAAAGGGGTAAGTTTGGAAACTCCTCTTGTTGCTGGCTTTTTAATCGTATGATGTCTGTATTGTAGAGTTTGTGTTGATCACTCTGTCTTGGCTTCAACAGGGAGATGTGGTAAGGTTGTTTCATGCAGAGCAGGAGAAGTTTCTGACTTGTGATGAGCACAGAAAGAAGCAGCATGTCTTCCTGAGAACTACTGGGAGACAATCGGCCACTTCTGCAACTAGTTCAAAAGCACTGTGGGAAGTAGAGGTAAAGACAATGTCACAGAGGCTGTACAAGTGGTTTTAGTTAATTGGTGCTTTTATTTAAAACCTTGTTCCACAAATATTTTTTTCCCGGCTTCTTTCCATGTTTCAAAGTTCTAAGAGCAGAAAATTTTAATATTTATAGTATGTTGGGATTTTTTTTAACATTGTAAAAACATGTTTTTGACTTTTTTGACACTGCAGTAAGGTGCTATCCAACCCTCAGTTCCTGGCAACGTAGAAAAAAGAAGGAAAGAGTGAGGTGTTTATGTATGTTTTATTTTCTCTCAAAAATCTCCTATTGCAACAAAGTAATAACTTATTTTTGCTGCTGTGCTATATGTTCTGAACATGTCCACGTCCAGAGTGGAATACTGTAGGTACACATAATCTCCTCTGATGGGAGATTAAACTCTTCTGTTTCAGTGGAATTGAATAATCTCATTAGCTTCTTAATTTAAAAAAAAAAAAAAAAAAAAGAGAGAGAGAGCTTGACTCCAGTGTCTTGATGAATGTTTCACCTCTTAAACAAACAAAACTTTGAGATGATTATGTTCTGGAAGCAGATACATATGATTACTATAAGTGGAGGACAGGGTTTTTTTTTCCCAGCAGTGCAGCCACTTAATTGAAAGATTCTTTCAGCTGTGTTCCAGCTGGGAACCTAGTCTCAAATTTTTTATTGGGAGGAGTTTGAGGATGAATGTGGAGTTCAAGAAAATTCCCTTCTTTGGGACAACACTGTTAAGTTCAAAACATTTCTACTCTCTGCTCCCCCTCCCCCACCCACCTTGAGACTAAAGTGAATATCAGGGAACACAAGAGAATCTTACCTTACTTTCAGTGAAGTTTGTTCAGTTCTCCTCGTTCAGCCAGATACAAGCTTCCAAAAAAATCTTTCTGCCAATATATCCTGTTAGCCCATTGTTTTCATTCTCAGGAAGCTCAACATCGAGCACAAAACCGTGGTTTGTTAGCCAACAAATCTAGCCACCTGGAGATAGTCTTTAAAATAGAACATTATAAATCCAGGTGTGTATCAGTGGCTGTGTTGGACATACCCATCTAGGATGCAGTGTTGGTGGTGACCACCATACCTGAATGATAAATGGTATCTTTTTTTATTTATTTATTTCCTGTGTCTGTCACGTTCTACCAACACGATTGAAGATGCAATACAACATCACTGACTTGAGGGGCAAACCACTGAAATTCAGAATCTGCCCTCTTTCTATTTTTAGGTGGTGCAACATGATCCTTGTCGAGGTGGTGCAGGGTACTGGAATAGCTTTTTCCGGTTCAAACATCTTGCTACTGGACACTATTTAGCAGCAGAAGTAAGTACCATGGGAAGGACCCATAAACTCTGACTCTCTTCTCTTGCCAGTGCTGTCTTCCTTTATCCCCAAAAAACTCTGGTTGCCTAACTAGTTGAGGATTGGTAACAGATTAGTGAAGGATCATGATAAAGGATTAATATTAATAATAATCAGATTATACAGAGTGCCAAGATGTATCAAACAAGGTATTTTCTTGAAAGATACTCGGGAGGGGTAGAACACTACACTATGACCATGTGTCCCTACTTTTCTTATTAGGGGTAGGGGGTGACTTCTTTTTGCTAAATAGAATACAAAATAAACAACACTATTGTATGTAAACAGTCAAATTCAAGATAAGCTCATTACTGGGAAAGTAAATTATGTAAGTGAAAGAACCTGTTATTACATTTGGGGAGAAACCAGTTAAACCATTATTGGGTCCTCTGGATTCTTTAATTTACAAACAGAACATAGCAGTATTCATAAAAAAGAGAAGTATACAGTTATAACAGCCTTCTAGGAATTGTCATGGTAAATTGATGTAGATATAATTTTGGAAGCCTCATTGCTTGGAACAGGTGAACTGTTAAGACTCACTGAAACTAGCTTGCTTCTGTATCTTGAAACAAACACGTATAAATGGAGACATGCATATTTGTAAAAATTAAGATGCTAGAAGTATGCAAGAGGAGAGGGTTGGAGTGAAAAATGGCATTATAGCTTGTTGTGATGAATGCAGGAATTCAAACGAAAGAATCCCAATTTTATGCTTCTCTAGTAAGCAGATTCCAAAACACTTAGTAGTATTTTACCAAGTGCAAAATGGATGAACAGGACTGGGGATTATAGGAGTTGCTTAGCAAAGCATGGGCTGATTAATCATCAGTGAAAACATGGACACATACTCACGCTAAGTCTAGTTGCTGAATTTGTGCATATTATGGCAAAATCAGCTTTTATAAAAGGAAAGTTTTGAATGATGACATGATCGAGATTTTTTTTTTTCCCAACGTGTAGTGTCTTAAAGCTGGTTGAATGTTTTGAAATTTAATTGGGATGTCCAAATGTAAAAGCTTTACACAACTTGCACAAAATTTTTCTTTCCCTCCCCTCAGCTTTAGTGGTATCCCAAGTCTTTTTTGCAAGTTTCCCGATTGCTTAATTCTGTGCCTTGCCCCACACGTACCTGGTTTTTTTTTTGTTTGTTTTTTGTTTTGGTCTGTTTTAGTTTTTAAAAGTTGATTGCATTGTATATGTCTTCATACATTTCGGGGCCTCCAGGGACCATTGTGGTAATTCAGTCTGATCTTCTGTATAACACAAGCTACAGAACTTGCCCAAAATAATTCCTAGAGCATATTTTTTTTTAAAGCATTCAGTCTTGACGTTGTGGCTACACTGTTTGTTTGGTTGGTTTTTGTTTGTTTTTCAGCAGAAGTATGCAAATAGCGCTCACATTTGCATACCTTCTGTTTTTTCCAGGAAGAGGCTTTTCCACCATTTGGCCCCCATCTACACGGGGCCAAATGTTGGAACCCCTCCCCCCTTTCGAAAGCCCCCTTCTTCCTCACAAAACTAAGTTTACAGCGGCTTTCAAAAGAGGGTGGTTTTTTTCCCCAACATTTGGCCCCATGTAGACGGGGCCAAATAGCAGAAAAGCCTCTTCTGGGGAAAAAAACAGAAGAAGGTATGCAAATGCAAGTGCCATTTTTTCCGGAAAAAAAAAACAGCCAAAACAGTGTAACCATACCCTTGGTTAAAACATTGCCATAAATTGTTCCAGTGGTTAATTACCCTCAGTGTTAAAAATGCAACCTGAATTTGTCCACCTATCCAGTGTTTTGCACTTCTGTAGAAAAAGGTGCATCTGCTACAAAATAAGCTAGATCTCCTTGAGGAATTTTATACCAGGGAGTGGAAAACTAAAACTGTTGACTTGCCTGTGATTCTTTTTCATCAGGTAAACCCTGACTATGAGGAAGATGGCCAGGAATGTCAATCCTCAGTAAGTATAGGCAGGAATATAATTTTGCCCCTTACTAGGAAGGGTTGACATACGCCTTGGTATTTGACTGGCAAGTGAATAGATGATACAAGGTTTTTCTGCTACTTAAAGTCAAAATTAAGCATGGATGGAAGGTATTCCATATAGTGCTCTAGCCTGAGCCTGCATATTGAATATTGGTGTGGTAGGCTTTAGAAAAAGTTGAAAAGCTGCACACTACTAGGAAGCTTGATTCTTAAATAGCATCTACAAGGATAACTTTTGAACCATTTTTCAGAAGGTCTGACTCTCTTAACCTCTTTGATGCATTTACTTTCTTAAAGTGTGAGTAAGCTTCTCAACTTGAGATCTAATACCAAATATCGTGGTTGGTATCTTTATCCCATGGGTCAAGTGAACAACAGATTAGGCCTGGCTGGTCCAACACTCTTGTTACTTTACTGGTCCCTCAGCAGGAAGTTTGCCAGAGCAGGGAAGTCAAAGCTGGCCCCTCTGCTTCTATGCTTCGCTTCCAGCCTCTGACCTGGCTGTCTTGTCTAGGAACATCCCTGATCCTGCTGCACTAGTTTTTCCTCATGAGTACTCCAGACCCAGAGCACTTGTGGAATCCTCATTCGTGCCAGAGTCCCAGACTGAAGCAGTTCAGCCTGTAGTTCATTTTACAAATGAAAGCTGTCTTGAAGGAATAATTAAACATCTGAAAAATTACCTTAGGACAATGGTCACCAATCAATAGATCAGGATCTACTGGTACATCTTGGAGCCTCTGACAGGTGATCCTGATGGGTTTGGTCAGGAAGCTATCAAGCGTTGCCCCTCCACCCATTGTCATATTGACCTCGACCTTAGAGCTCCCCCCTGGGAGCCGCCTCCTTGCTGTGCAGGGTGTGGGAGGGAGAAGCGGGGAGGGCACTGATGTCAGGGTGTCCCTCCTACTTCTGTACTACTTCTGTACCCTATCTCCACACAGAGAGAAGGGAATGGAGGGAGCATGGACAACACAAATCTCTGTCACTCTCACACCCTGTGTGTCTGTCATTCTCTCTCACACTGTGTGTGTCCATCATTATCTCTCTCTTCCTCTCTCTCACATACGCACATGCACACTGTCTTTCATTCTCATCTTCTAACCCATTACTTATGTGGGTTGTTACTACTTTTACTGCTTGCAAAGGGTGTTATTTATAGTTTTTGACGGGTCTGTGCATTTCATAATTTTTCATTTCTCTCTTGTGCTTGAATTTAATTCTTTGAGTAGTGAGTTCTAAAATGCCTCACCTATCATGGTGGGAGTAATTATCCCCATGGTAACTGCTGCTCGTGGAAGTGACTGGCATATCCCTGCGGCCCCTAAGAAAGGGTAGAGCATGGTGTCTCCACATACTGTCCTTGCCTGCAGATACCGCTTCTGCAGATCCCATTGATCAATAACCGGAAACGTGATCAGTAGAAGTTGTGGGCTCAGTGCCTTGTAGGCCACCAGCCATACAAGTTACTCCAGTTATTTCGTGTTATAACTTGGTTTCCTTTACTGTTTTGTTGCAAATCCTAACGTCCTGGCAACATTTTATGTTTAGTACTCTGTATAGTGAAAACCAACTTAATTTTAACTTTTCAGAAAAGCGCTAATGGTCTCTAGTATCTTTCTGGAAATCAGAAAAGACTTTACTTTCTACCACTGTCATTACACACAAGTCCTTCACTCCAAAATGAACTTAGGTATTGATGGAACCTTAGCTTAAAATCTGGTAAGTGGCTACTGGTTTTATTCTTACACCTCTTCACCACCAGGTGGCGAAAATAGACCACAAACAAATGGCAAGACACACCGACTCCCTGACAGAAATATGGTTGAAACTCCTTTAATTTGAGAGATGGTGTTAGCAGCCTAACCTTATTTGGTTACAGTAATTTTATTCAAGCCTGAACCATTCTCAAGACTGCACATTTCTCTACACAGTATCTGCCTTGACTTTCTTCTCTCAATTAATTTCTTTTCTATTCCTCAATTAATGATCAAAGCTGAGTTTTGATTTAATTGAGCATGAATCATAGCTCCTAAACTGCACCCTTCAACATAACAGGGGGCCCATTGTGTCATTTTTGTAATTAGCATTTGTAGCTGAAATTTTATTTTTGTGTGGATGCAATAATCTCATCTAAGATCCCTTACTTTCTATTGCATGTTTGATGCTCCCTGGTTTATAGCTTTTGTCGTAATCTCCAATTGGCTAATTCATTGCTTCAGGTGCCTGAAGTATTGAATTGTATGAATTTTCCGCATGTGCCATGTTTGGAGGTCAGCAAGATGTTTGGTGAACACAAATGAAAGTTTTGAGAATTCAGTACAAGTGTAGAGTTAGTCTCCGAAGAGACTGAATATATAGCTGCGTATTTTAAATGCAGATCACCAATTTATGTCTATTCCATATATTTATCATCTTATTGCTGAATGATGCATATAAACTGTAACTAACTTTCTACAAATGTAATAACCACGGGAGATCCTGAAGTATGTGTGTAACACTGTAAGCATTCTATAGCTTTCATACAATCCTGGCTCTTTCAGCTCTTCAAACTAAGACTTTCACTAATAGATACTCTTATGTTGAGGCTCCTAAATCAGTGTTAAGGTCCCTTATCAAGTGGCCTGATATTCACCCATACTGAGAGCTCAACATTTTCCACTGAAGTTCATAGGAGTAGTTGGTTATTCAGCTGTTTGAAAAATCCAATTTTAGTATTTAAAGGTGTCTCAGGCACAAGGGTGAAAGTAACTTAAACTTCTTATAGGTTCTTTCCCAGCACAAGCCTAATGCCTGCCATCTTTTTAAATAGCTCCCTTCTGGCTTTTGCCAGAGCTGCACATAGGGGCACATCCCTTTACTTTCACCTCTGCTCAGGCACCTGTGTTTTGAAAGTCTCAGCCTCACTGGCTAACATCTTTACCTTGCTGATTGGAGATTCCTGCTCATGTTCCCAGGAAAGATGATGGAGGAAGAGTGAACCACAGCTTTTCCTCATTATTTTTTCCCTTTGACCTTCAGTTATTCTAAGTATTTGCTACTTTATGCTATAGTCATCCAAGTTCTTCTTCATTTAACAAAAAGTTGACAATCCCCCCTTGAAATTCATTTAAAAAGATAAACTCAATCAGGAAAGCATTAACCTAGTCAATGCTTACTATTGTCGTAGCAGATATTGCTGCTTTATTTATTGTGGCGTGTTGGACGCATGCAATCATGAGTGCCATGGACTGAAATGAAAACAACCAGTTGGATAACTTCTTGGTTACCGTTCATTTTTTCATCAGCAACTGACACCTGTAATTCTGTTTCTTCTACTTTATTCTTTCTTCGGTATTGGCGATGATGACAACGTGACTGGGTAATAGCATTGTCAGCTACCATTATTGCAACTTACACAAAAGACTTACTTAAGGTTATAGTTGTGACTTGTCAAGTAGATTTCTGGATCCCTTCAGCAGCAGTCTCTAGAGTCGGCATCTTGTGATAAATGGATCATCTGCTGCAGAGTCTGACTCTAATCTGGGTTTTCAGTGCATTGTGAGGTGAATGTCTTGGCAATTTGAGTGTATTCTCTGGCACTTAACTGTGAAAAGATATAAACCCAACATTACTTAGGAATTATTACATTAAAACCCAGAGATGCTCAAAAGTTACCAACAGCAGACAAAGTGAAACAAATGTGTTTGGCAAAGGCAGCTAATTGTCAGTTTTATTTGTGTCCTAAAGCACAGCAGGAGCATCTGCCAGTACCAGCACTTGAAGAGGTTATTTTGTGTTCAAATTATGAAACAAATTGATATAAGGCTTGGCTCTTCACGCTGGTCTGACAGTTCTTGGAAGCGTGTTTCTGACTTCATTTGATTGGATTCTTTCCGTAGACCGATCCTGACCAGGATGCATCCAGAAGAGGGTTGCATAATGCTCAGGACAAGATGGCTTATTGTTTGGTGTCTGTACCTGAAGGAAACGATATTTCTTCTATCTTTGAGCTGGATCCTACCACTTTGCGAGGGGGAGATAGCCTTGTCCCAAGGTATGATGTTAACTGCAACAGGTTCTCACTTCTTACAGGCTTCTTACAGCAGTAACCAGGTGGGGTTAAATAGCCTCCTAGAATGTTCTTGGTACTAGATGCACCAAGTGTTGAAAGATGGAGACGCTATATGGCATTTATTTTTAAGATTGCAGAACAATTTGTCACTGTTTTTTCTCTTTGAAGTGAATTAAAAGTATTAATGGTAATTATACCTAGCAGTTATATAGCACTTCACCAATACATCTCCAAACAGCCTACAAAGAAGATGGCAATATCATTATCCCCACGTTACAGCAGGGGAAACTGAGGCATAGAGCAGCAGTGACTTGCCCAGAGTCCTGCCACAGGCCGGTGCCAGAGCCAGGAACAGAACCTAAGGTCACTTGGGTGTATTCTGCATATTGTTCCTCATGCTCAACAGTGTTCTTTTCTACTAATCAAATGTTTATTCACTACATACATTACAAATGTAGTTAAGGCACATTGTGTGCTGCAAAGACCAAGTAATCTGCTTTTAAAATAATTTGCATTGCATCTAAACTAATTGATTCTGACCTGGAGTACCATCAATCCATGAACTCCCCATGTCCTACTTAGTAGTTGCTTTCACTGAGTGTCTTGTGTGGATTTCAGCAGACGTGTACAGGTGCAGATATATGATGGCTAATACTTCCTTTGTAGCCACTCTTGCATTGTATTTTGTATGGTAAATGCAAAGCATGGATCTAAATGACACTAGGATGTTAGATATCAAGTAATGGACTAGTCATGTAACTGCATGAAATCTTTGCAGTTACATGACTCTTCGATAGTCCATAGGGGGCAGAGCCAGCAGCCAGTGTGCTCCTGGTCTCACTCCTGGGGAGCCCCCTGCCACGCCATGCTGCTACCTCTGTATTAGGGGAAACCAGTTTAAAAACCAGCTCCCTGCACAGACTGGCTGCCTGCTGCCCCGCACTGCTGCCTCCGATGCAGAGGCAACACCATGGAACCAGTACTACTGGGGAACTTGCTTTTAAGCTGGCTCCCCCCAGTACCGGCTCCTGGTCCCCCGCCTTTCTGCCTGATAGAGGCAAGAGTGGGGCGGTGGAATGTGTGTAGTTGAGAAGATTACCGATAAGCCTAGGCTTTTCAGTTAATCGTATTGTCGACTACATCTTGGCGTCCTTAGATGAAACCAGCAGGAGGAATGTCTTTCTGAAGTCAACGCTATGGATAAAATTATTCCACGATGCTCATCAGTTGTCATAGACAAGAAGACCTTAAAAACTTAGTGTCAACTTATTTTCTATAGTTAGAGTAAAAAGTCTCGGACTAGGAAGCTTTGTGAGACAGTGTAAAAATATTGATGTGACTGGACCTTTAGGCGTAATATTTTTAGTATGTGTCTGTATGGCAGTTGGGCGGTGTGATTCCCAGCACAGGCAGGCAGACTAATACTATCTCCTCTTGAGCTACAAGTAGTGTAGACATTGTAATATGGACAGCACCTTGGACTAGCCAATTCTGCCTGAACCTCTAGGTGTGAAATCAGGTACCTAGCCCAAGCTGCTGCCCACCTCACAGCATCCAGACTGCTGTCTCAAGTCTGCCCGCCTGTGCCAGGAATCACACCTTCGATCTGTAGCATAGGCATGCTCTGCAAGTTGGTTGTGTGGAAACTTGAATTTGTTTGCATTTACTGCAAAGCGTATAAGAACATAACAATGGCCATATAGTGGGTCAGACCAAAGGTCCATCCAGCCCAGTATCCTGTCTGCCAACAGTGGCCAATGACAAGTGTCCCAGAGGGATTGAACCAAACAGGTAACGATATACCATCTCACAGAGCTGGAAGGGACCTTGAGAGGTCAAGTCTAGTCCCCTGCCCTCACAGCAGGACCGAGTACCACCCCTGACAGATTTGCACCAGATCCCTACATGGTCCCCCTCAAGGACTGAACTCACAACCCTGGGTTTAGTAGGCCAATGCTCAAACCACTGAGCTATCGCTCAAGCAATCTCTCTCCTGCCATCCATCTCCACCCTCTGACAAACAGAGGCTCAGGACGCCATTCTTTACCCATCCTGGGTAAATAGCCATTAATGGACTTAACCCCAATGAATGTATCTAGTTCTCTTTTAAACCCTGTTCTAGTTCTAGCCTTCACAACCTCCTCAGGCAAGGAGTTCCACAGGTTGACTATGCACTGTGTGAAGAACTTCCTTTTATTTGTTTTAAAATAAATAGCTAAGTACAAATTCCAGTTCCAAAACATGGGGAACAAAAAAACTGCTCATACCTAATGGTGATTACATGGGTGTTGTACATGCTTCCTACACACACGAATATATGCTAGTATAGGGTTACTGTTCTAGTTCTTCGTCTGTCAGCGTGATTTTACAGTTGTAGTTTTCAATCTGAGCTTTGTATTAGGTTGAGACGACTGCATTTTTGTCAACTGTTGACTTAACAGAAATTTAAACTAGTGTCTTCTGAGGCGAAAGGACTGCTAACTGTCCTTTAGTTCTTACTGCTTCATATTTATTAAAGAAATATATTGATCACAGAGTGAACATGTGCATGAAATAAGCGTACCCTGTGGCTATTTGAATTCTTTTATGGGAACAATTTCTTATTGTAACGAAGATTATGTTAATTTACTTCCTGTGATAAATGTGAAGGTTATAGGTTGTGCATGGCCAGTAGTCAAACACTTTTTTTCAAAGACAACAAGCAGTGCAATGGCAATGTAGAGACTAATAACTAAATTATCAGCATTCATTTTATGCATGAAAGCTCATAATATATTAGTTTCTAAGGTGCCACAGTAATGCTTATGGTTTTTAAAGTTACAGACCAACACTGCTACATCTGAGAGTTTTCGAAGACTAAGTACTACTTTTGGTTAGGTTTTTCTTTCTCATTTATGCATGGGACGTGTCAAAAAGTTTGAGTTGCAGTATGTTAAAATACAGATGCACTTGGGAGTTGAGTTTACAATTTAGAAAACTCAAGAGTTTTCCTGTTGTTGTTACTTTGAAAAGCTTTATTCTAGTTCCGGGACAGTGTTTCTAGCAGAAAATAAACTGTCTTCTATTGGTCCTTCCTGCCAGCATCTTTGAAGTTGTACAAACCTAGGATTACTGTTACGTTACATATTTTAAAAATGTCTCATTGTTACAATTACTGATTCTGTTGTAGGAACTCCTATGTCAGGCTTAGACATTTGTGTACTAACACATGGGTTCATAGCACCAATATCCCAATTGATAAAGAAGAGGAGAAACCTGTGATGCTTAAAGTAAGTCCTGTAACTTCAATAAAACCATCCTTTCTTTTTTATATATACAAATACTTTCAATATTAAAAATCGTGATTCCTTAGGGTTTATTGTTCTGCTAGGTTAATCAGTTCACAAACAATGAAAAATTAATAGACTGGCTTCACACAGTATTATGATGGAAAAAACTAAGCAGTAACATTAGTTGAACTTTGGGCTTTTTAGAGTCCTTTGTAATATAACTGTCAGGAGAAGCATATTGTTAGAGTGTTTTGTGACCATGTTTTTGTGGTCTCTCTAATGTGAGATTGGAAAAGTGTTAGCCTTTCATATCCCTAATCTATAGTTCTAACTGATGAACATCACCCTTAATGGGTGATGCTTACTGATTCCCATTAACAGTTAACTGGTGGAGGCTGGAGCAGCTCCACAGCTGCCATGTAAAGAGGGCTGCTGCAACCTCCATGGAGGGCTTGCTGCAGACAGGGACTGCTCTGGTTGGACAGAGCAGCCTCTGTCCATGGTGGACCCGGGTGCCCTGCAGGCAGGGGCTGCACTGGGTGGACAGGAGCAACCCCTATCTGTGGGTTTAACTAGTTAACCAATTAATGTTTCACTGGTTAACCAATTAAATGGGATTTTAAATCCTCACTATAGATGTGCATTGAAGTGTGCTGTTCTTAAACTTCATTCTCAATGAAAAATATTATCCTGATGTTTTTAATCTCCTCTCTTGTTAGGACTGTGGTTTCTTTCAATATTACTGATTTACTTCTGTGTTGCTTTGCCCCTTTGTGTCTTAATGTAATAATACAATTACCTTGGGTTTTAGATTGGGACCTCTCCAGTAAAAGAGGACAAAGAAGCTTTTGCTATAGTACCAGTTTCTCCTGCAGAAGTTCGGGACTTGGACTTTGCAAATGATGCAAGCAAGGTGTTGGGCTCTATTGCTGGCAAGTTGGAAAAGGGAACAATTACCCAGAACGAAAGAAGGTAGGGGCCTCAAGAACCATGCCTCTTGTGGTGACCGGGCTGGTTTTACTCAGTGACTCTTTCCTTCAAAGCAAAGTTGCGATGATACCGATTCTGTAGTTAGTTTCTTCTCCCCAGCCTTGTGCTTGAAAGAACAAAGAGGACCTGGGGAATTAGACCAGTCAGTCTCACTTTGATAACTACAAAGATAGTGAAACAAATGATTTAAAAAAATCATGTTGTAAGCACATGGATGATCGTGGGATTATAAGGCATAGCTAGCATGTGTTTGTCAAGAACAAATAATACCAAACCAGTCTCATGTCCTTCTTTGATGGTGTTCCTGACCTAATGGATACAAGGAAACTATAGCCTTGATGTATTTTGATTTTAAATAAGTCTTTTGACACAGTCCCACATGATATACTATGGAGATGTAATCTAGATTAAATTACTATAAGGTGGCTTCAGAGCTGGTTGAAAGACCATACTCGGACAAGTTATCAACTAAAGGGAGTTCTTGGACTTCCAACACAATTTGCTCCTTGGAATTGCGTTGTAAGTCGAAACTGCTTTTCCTATAGGAATCAATAATGTTAAGTGGGAATTGGTTCCTGAATCAAGGTTTGATGCGCTGTTTTCACCACAGTAACCAAGATTTTTGCACTAAATGAAATATAGATGACTAGTGTAACAACATCCATCTATCTATTTGGTGAACAGCATTCAGATAAACACAAAATCACATATGCTTTGATGTGCAAGAACACAGCTGAAAGAGGGTTCCTGTCAGTTGCTTGTTTGATGGCTTCTGTTGCCAGGCAGCATTGCCACTTGTTTTTGGTTGCCTGGCTCCCAGCCACAGGCTCAGCCACTCAGAAGGTTGGAACAGCGAGATCAGTGATTGGCTGAGGTTCAGCATGTGATGTGCACTGTTCTCCTGCCGACTTCCTTTGAAAGAGCGAAACAAGTATCATAAGGAAGAAATGGTCAGTCAATTGAAAAAATTTGTAAGTCCAAAGATTACCTGTATTATTTACAGAAGAACTCTGTTTTCCTCCATATGCCTGTACAGAGGAGATGAACGGAGGCCTGTGGGGAGCATCACTGAATCAATGCACAATATATATCAAATGGTCCCAAAATTCTGCATATAAAAAGCAGGGACCCCAAGCATGACTGTTCATTATACACTGAAAACTGTCAAATTGGAAGGGTGTATCTAGTAAGATCCCATAAATCCTGAGTCGGATGCTTTTCAATATTTTCCTTCATGATTTGGATAATGATATGGAGAGTGTGTTTATAACATTTGCAGATTACATCAAGTTGGGAGGGGTTCCAAGAACTTTGAAAAACAGGATAAGAATTCGAATCAACCTGGACAAATTGGTCTGAATTCTAGAATTCAACAGACTAGCACAAAAAACGTAGGAAGGACAAATCAAATGCAACTACAAAATGTGAAATAATTGCTGTAAAGGATGTAGAGGTTATTGTGGAGTCATTCAATTTATAATTCACTATGTGGTACATTTGCAAAAAATACTTACCTTATTGAGGAGTGTCATATGTACACACTAGTGAGGCTTCAGATGGATTATTGTATCTAATTCTGGGTGCCCCATTTTAGGAAAGATGTAGATAAATTGGAAACAGTCTAGAAGAGAACAAAAGAAAAGTGACAAAAGGTTTAGAAATGATGACTTTGAAGGAAATGTTAAGAAACTGGGCGTGTTGAGTCTTGAGAAGAGAAGACTTGGCGGGACTTGAAAACAGGTGACAAATAAATGTAAGGGTTGTTACAGGAGAACAGTTATTAATTATCTTCTGTATCCCCTGAAGGTAGGACAAAGAAGTAATTCTCTTAAACTGTAATAAGGGAGATTTAATCTTAGATATTAGAAAAACTTCCTTATTATGGGGCTAGTTAAGCTCTTAAATAGGCTTCCATGGGAGGCTGTGAAAACTTCATTGAAGGTTTTTAGAAACATCTGTGAGGGAGATGTACATTTACATGTATCAGAGGGGTAGCCGTGTTAGTCTGAATCTGCAAAAGCGGCGAGGAGTCCTGTGGCATCTTATAGACTAACTGAAGTGTAGGAGCATAAGCTTTCATGGGTCTTTGCCCATGAAAGCTTATGCTCCTATACTTCAGTTAGTCTATAAGGTGCCACAGGACTCCTCGCCGCTTGTACATTTACATGACACTGGTATAGCTTAGGGAACTGGATTTGATGATTGATTTCTACCTCTACATTTCTGTGATACCAGAGGATCTCAAGTTGTGCTCACATGGGCACTCCTTGATATTTTGGGGGCAAGCCATGAAAGAGAGCAGCTAGGGACACAGAGGTAAACGGGAATTGTGATTAAAATACAGCATGGTTTTACAAAAGGTAGATCAAATAAGCCATACCTGGTCTTTTTCTTGAGAAGATGACCAATTATCTAGATAAATGAAGTGCAGCTGACCTAATCTACTTGGATTTCAGTAAAGCATTTGATATAGTTTCCCATGGGAAATTATTAATTAAATTGGAGAAGATGAGGATTAATACGAGGATTACAAAGTTGGTACGGGTCTGGTTAAAGGGGAGACGAGTGGGTTAGGGACCAGCCAGGGTATTAGTGGAGTTCCCCAAGGGTCAAGACTGGCACAGATTTTTAACATTTTTAGTAAAGATCTTACATGCTCTCATTTTCTGTGTCAATAAAACTTGCAAATGATGCAAAGTTAGTATGTATTGCCAATACAAAGGAGAACCAGGATATCATCCGAGAAGTCTTGGATGACCTGAAAACTGGAGTAATAGACATGGGCTGAAGTTGAATAGTTATGCAGTTAAAGGCTAACAAGAATTATTGCTATAAACAAGGTACTTATCATTTTGAAGTGAATGGGGAGGAACACCTGGGTATATCACAGGATGACAGAGTTTTCAATGTGATGTGACTGAAAAAAGCTAATGTTGGCTACATAAAGTGAGGTTAATTCAAGTAGAGCCAAGGAATTGTTGCTACCTCTACACAAGGCACTGGTGAGATCTTCAATGTATGTTTAAGAAAGATGAATTCAAACTAGAACAGGGGCTAGGATGATCAGAGGAATAGAGAACCAACTTAAGGAACTTGGCTTGTTTCTCTTAACAAAGGTTGATAGCGGATGTGATTGCTTTCCGTAAATGCATCAGAAATATAGGCACCAGGTAGGGGGAGAAGTTATTGAAGTTTAAGGGCTAATATTGGCGCAAGAACTCCTGGATATAACTCCTAGCCATTGGCATGCTGAGATGAGAAATTACACAAAGGTTTTTAATCATTTAGGAGTGAAATTCTGGAACAGCCTTTCAAGGAGAATCGTGGGAGGTGGGGAACATAACTTTTTTTTCAAGTCTGAAGCTGGTGGGTCTTAGCACATGTTCAGGGTCTAACTGATACACTAGATTTGGGATCCGGAAGGGATTTCTCCCAATGAGATTGACAGAGAAACTGGTTTATTTTTCACCACGCTTAGCTGCATGGGTCACATGCTGGTTTGAAGTAGAGCAAATGGTGGATTCTCAGCAACTTGAAGTCTTGAAATGAAGATTTGAACTTTTCAGTAACTCAGCAGGGTATGGGCCTACTAAAGCAATGAGTGAGTGAGGTTTTGTAACCTGCATAGGTCAGACTTGCCTTCAAGGGCTGAACATGGGTCCTCTCACACCACCCCTCCCCGGTGCAGTGTTTGCAGAATTTGTGACTGTGTGGAAGGAATGCATGCTGCCTGGTGTATAGAACTGATGATCTCAAGCTTCCAAAATTTGCATGAAGAGGCTCTGTATCTGATTATCTTTAACACAGTAACGGGCGTATGGGATGCTAGCATTATGTCATTTCCACTTCCTCTGTAATATGGCTATTGAACAATAAGTCTCCATGAGTGAAAGGCAACTTAGGCTAGTGAATAGACCACATGAATGGCCCTGCATCTTACTGGGCTGCAAGACTTTTGTAGCCAAGACAGTCTCCCAGGATAGGGTAGTTCTTCTTCGAGTGCTTGCTTATGTCCATTCCACTAGGTGCATGCGCACCATATTTATGATTCCCAGGGACTTTGTTTTACCCTTAGTAGTACCCGTTGGGCCAGCCTGGGGAGCCCCCTACAGTGGCACCACTATAGCCACACATAAATACCCCTGCTGGCCCCACCCCGCCTCAGTTCCTTCTTACCGCCCGTGACGGTCGACTGGAATGTTCATCTTGCTTGCAAGACTACTCTTGGCTTTCTCTTACCTTGGTGTAAATAGTTTACTTATAGTTAGTGTTGTGTGGTGTTTGTTTTTTCTATAGTTAGTGTATTTGGATAGTTTTCATCTCCCCTCCTGTGTCGAGGTAGGGTATGCTGGGGCCACAAGGCTTCAAACCATGCCGGTGTTGTTCCAAGCCTATGCCCTGCGGCAACCCGTATAAAGGCTGTTTAAAGTGCTTGGGTGAGGGACACCTTATAGATGTCTGTAAGATTTCCAAGTATTTCAAGCCCTGTACCAAGTGGGAACGCAACTCCTGCCTTCAGTTGATTCTCATGGAGTTGGCGCGTCAACACCAGACACTCCATTGGTACAGAGTGCTCCGGGGTCGGTGCAGGACTTTGGGCATCAGGAGAAGAGCTCCTTGGTGCAGAACTATCAGCTGGCTCCACGGCACAGCTCTCAATCCCCAGCCCTGGAGTCGCACAAGAAGGTACACATGGGCATGTCGCCTTCAAGAAGGGGGGCATGCCTTAAGGAAGGGTGCCCCACCTCTCCTGTGTGGGAGTGGGAGCGGCACCGCAAGGGCCTAGCTCTCACAGGTGGAGCAGTCCTGAATCTCCAGGCCTGTCCATGGAGAAGGTCCGTCCACCGTTGACACCAGAGACGTTTTTGGCGGCTCAGGAACTCATCGAATTCACAGCATCTCCTGGTCTGGCACTGCATGGTCCCACGGTTTCGCTGGCACCATTGCTGTCTGCCCCAACACTGCTGCTATCTGCCCCAGCGCCGCTCATCTCAGTGCCAGAGACAGCTCTGGTACCACCCGTCACGGCACTGCTGTCTCACTTGGTGCTGCGTTCTCCGGCCTCTTGGGCCTCGGTACCGCCGTTCCTGATGCGGCCCACCCAGTTGAGCTGGCTGGCACCACCCTTGGGGGCGCAGGACCAGGTGCGGGAAAGGCCGCAGGTGTCTCCTGTGATGGCGCATTGGGGTCCCCCGTCTCCTGCACCCCCAAATGTCACGAACAGACTCCCCCAGCCAGTAGAATGGAGGTAGTTTATTGCTTCTCCAGGATATAGCACAGCACAGATGTCATCTAGTTACAGGAACTGGGGCTAAGATACCTCAGTACCCCCCCTTGAGATGGGGAAGTCCTAGCCCCCTCCCCAGCTCCTTCTCCCCTGCTTTCCAGACAGGAACTCACCACCTCTCCTCCAGCCCTGCCCCCAGCCAGGGCAGCATTCCACCTTCCTTTGTTTCTCCCCATGGGGGGCGGCTGGTCAGACCAGTTTGGAGCCACCTTTGCATAATGACTCCCCACTTCCCTGCTGGGTCCTCTTACAGACAGCAGAGGTCGCCACAGCCCTAGCAAGGTACCCCCACTACGTCACATCTCCACTTTTGCGTCCGCCAGCCCCAGACTCCGCGTCCATGCCACCTTCGGCACTGCCAGCAGCAATTTCCAATCAGGCCCAGAGGGACCCGGAACGCTCAGCGGCACCGCCTTGGTCGGCATCAGAGTATTCCTCCAAATCCGATGTACAGTCCTTCTCTTTGAGGGCTTCCTCCAGGTGCTCCAGCAGGTCACGCAGGTCAAGCCCTCAGTACCTGTCCAGGTCTTGGCACCCTTTGAGTTCCTGGTCGCAGACCCAGAGACACCAGCATCCAGAGGTGCCTCCCCAGTGTCAACCCCATCTGCAATGACTGTTCTGGACCCCATTGGCGTACCACCAGGCCCAGGGTCAGGACCTGGCGAGGTCAGGGTCGGTTGGTGTCTCTTCCTACTTGGAGCATAGATCAGCCCCCTCAGCCACTCCACTGGTCAGAGTGGAGTCTGAGAGCAGGGCTAGCCCCACAGGGTCACTTGGAACAGGTGTTCCCTCCCAGAAGGTTGTCCAGCCCCTCACTCAGGCCCAGTCAATGTCATGTCCAACTCAGGAATCTGGGACCGGTGTCCCGCAGAATCTGCCAGTGGCAAGGGGGGAGTCTTCCTTGTCTCCGGATGAGGCCTTGGCCGACCCATCACCCTTGATGCCTTCCATGGACGCGACGGCACAGCAGGACCTCCTCAGAAGGCTGGCCCAGAATTTGGGGGTTCGAGCCCAGGAGGTAAAGGAGGTAAAGCCCGGTGATAGACATCATTATGGCAGAGGGCCCCACTAAGATTGCCCTCCCGCTGAACAAGATGATGCAAAAATCAAAGACCCTCTGGCAAACCCCGGCCGCTATGCCCCCTTCGCAGAAAGGGGTAGAAAGATGGTACTTTGTCCCTTAGGTGGGCTATGAGCACTTATTTTCCCACCCCCCACCAGGGTCGGCAGGCTGCCTGCACCACTGCCAACAGGAGAGGCAAGGGCAGTTGGGGCCCATGCCCAAGAGTAAGAAGCCCAAAAAGCTTAATCTCCTGGGGAGGAAGGCATATGCAACAGCTAGTTGACAGCTGAGGATAGCTAACCAGCAGGTCCTGCTCAGCCTGTACGCTTTTAACAATTGGGTAGCAACCGATAAGTTCAAGGCCAGTTTGCCTCAAGACTCATAGCGGCGGACTTTGCTGCCAGGGCCACCAGCATCGTTATGCACTGGAGTTCTTGGCTGCAGGTCTCTGGACCTTCCCTTTTGAGGGGACAGGCCTGTTTTAGGAGCAAACTGATAGCAGGCTCCATAGCCTAAACGACTCCAGGGTGACCCTGAAATCCTTGGGCCTGCACGCCCCTGTGTCTCAGTGCTGCCCTTTGAGCTTCCAGGGGTAGAGGGGCTACAGTCAGGGGGCCAGGTTTGACAGCAGGAACAAAAATAGAGGTGGTTTTGCCCACAATACGAGGATGCGTTCTCATTCGGGCTCGAACCACAATCGGGCTGCCCAATAAGTCCCAGGGCCCCAAGTCGGGTGTTTGAGGTTGCGCCCAAGGACGACACACAAGCCGTAGTCTCAGATTGACCCTTCTCAGACACTGTTCCCTTTCCACCAGGCCTGGTGTACCATCACGTCAGACCATTGGGTCCTAGAGGTGGTGGCAAGGGGCTATTCTATCCCTTTCTTATCCTTTCCTTTCCCCCACCCCCTTTCCCTGTCACTTTTCAGGGATCTCTCTCATGAGCACCTCCTCCAGCAGGAAGTCTCCGTGCTCCTTTCCCTAGGGACAGTGGAGGAGGTTCTCTTGGAGTTCAGGGGAAAGGAGTTTTATTCCCACTACTTCCTTGTCCCAAAGTCCAAGGGGGGCCTTCGCCCCATTCTGGACCTCAGAAGGCTCAACGCCTTCATAAAAAAATCAAGGTTCAGGATGGTAACGCTGGCCTTCATCATCCCCCTCACTCGATCTGGGAAGCTGGTGTGCCGCCTTCGACTTACGGGATGCGTACTTCCACATTTCCATTTCCCCTCACCACAGGAGATTCCTGAGGTTCATTGTAGGGCCCCACTACTATCTGTTTGCAGTGCTACCCTTCTGCCTGTCCACGGCACCAAGGGTGTTTACAAAATGCATGGCTGTGTTGGCGGCCTTCCTGAGAAGGAATGGGGTCCACATCTACCCCTACCTGGACGATTGGTTTATCAGAGGGAGGTCGAGGGATCAGGTCTCCCAGTTCATATGTCTAGCCAAGCAAACCTTTTCGAGGTTGGGGCTGTGGCTGAACGAGGTGAAGTCTATGCTCATTCCGACCCAGGTCATAGAATTTGTGAGGGTGAGACTAGACGCTTCAGCAGGGAGGGCCTACCTTCCATATCCCAGGTTCTAGACCATAAGGGTGGCGGTCCACAAACTGCAGTCCACCCCTCTGACTACAGCAAGGCAATGCCTGAGGCTGATGGGGCCATATGGCGATGTGTACCTACGTTGTGAGGCACGCCAGGCTGCGACTACAGCCTATGCAGGCCTGGCACACTCTAGAGGTCTCGTTCTTTCAAAATAAAAAGCTTGTGCCCTCCTGACAATTCCGTAAGTCCACACAGCTTTTGTCTCCATAGCTGAAAGGATGGTGGGTTCCCTGGTGTCAGTGCAATGTCTGTCATCATGGATTACTGCTTGTATCAGGGCATGTTACGACCTGCAAGGGAAGCCAGCGCCCCCTGTTACGGCCCACTCGACCAGGGCCTGGGCATCATCCACAGCTTTTCTGGCGCAGGTGCCAATCTTGGACATCTGTAGGGCGGCCATGGGTCATCGATTGACAAGTTTACTTCCCACTATGCAATCACACAGCAGGCTAGGCAGGATGCAGCTGTAGGGGTAGCAGTGCTTCAGTCCATTTCTCGCTAGGTTTCCAACCCTGCCTCCATTGGTATAGCTTGGGAATCACCTAGTGGAATGGACATAAGCAAGCACTTGAAGAAAAAATGGTTACTTACCTCATAACTGTTGTTCTTCGAGATGTGTTGCTTATGTCCATTCCAATCCCACCTGCCTCCCCTTCGTCGGAATGTCCGTCAAGAAGGAACTGAGGGGCGTTGGGGCCGGCAGGGGTATATATGCATGGCTATAGTGGCGCCACTGTAGGGGGCTCCCCAGGCTGGCCCAGCGGGTACTGCTAAGGGTAAAAAAGTTCCGGGAATTATGCATGCGGCATGCATGCACCCAGTGGAATGGACATAAGCAACACATCTTGAAGAACAACAGTTAGGAGGTAAGTAACCGTTTTTTGTTTTTTTTGTTTTTTGTTGGGGGGGTGTTCTTTTGTTTGTTTGTTTTTTGCTAACTGTACTTGCGTGCCTAGAATTTGTGGTGTCTGCCAGTTGAACCATTTCAGTACTTGGATAGGATGCAGAGGGAGCACACGGCTCTCACAATGTTGTGTGCAATCTGCACGCACATCACTTCATGTGCCTTTGCTTGCAGTGCGTGTCATTTTCCTAATACCGGAAGGAAAAATTGGTGTGAACAAAAACTAGCAGAATCTGGCAAATAGAACCCCAGCGTGAAGCATGCAGTCTCATGTGCTCCTACTTCTGGGTTATCTCCTGATGAAATCTTAACATAACATTTGAAGAACTGAAGTGTGTGTTTAACTTTTTTTCCCCACAATTGATAGTTCTAATTCTGCATTGACGCTTGTGTTATGTGTATAGGTCTGTTACCAAGCTGCTGGAGGATTTGGTTTACTTTGTTACGGGTGGTACTAATTCTGGGCAAGATGTGCTTGAAGTGGTATTTTCTAAACCGAATCGTGAACGGCAAAAGCTGATGAGAGAGCAAAATATCCTAAAGCAGGTAAGATGTTTTTATCACATAACAGATTCTGAGGAGAGCAGATCCTCAGAATACAGAATAGTGCAAGTTAGTTGCGTTAAAGCAGGGGTGGGCAATAATTTTTGCCTGGAGGCCACTTCAAAAATTGTTGAAGTAGCCCCGGACCACCCTGCATGATTGGCCTGGGGTAGGGGAGCCCCTTTGCCCCCCTCCTTCCCACTAGGCACCCATGCCCTGGAAGAGGCTTGGCACGCTCCCCCGTCTCCAGGCCAATCAGGGCCTGGGGAGGGGGAGCGCGAAGCCTTTTCCCATTCTGAGAGGAGCACGTGTCACTTTGAAGTGCTGCAGGCCCCTCACAGGGCTGGGGCAGGGTGAAGAAAGCTTCACACAGCTCCGCCGCCCGCAGATCCTGATTGGCCTGGGGGCAAGGGAGCGTGCAAAGCCTCCTCCGCTCTCTCCCCCCCGCCCCTTTGCGAGCAGCGCACAGCGCTTCCAAGCTCAACGTGCTCCTGACAGGGCGGGAGGAGGCTTTGGGCACTCCCCTGCCCTCAGGCCCTAATTTGCCTGGGGGCAAGGGAGCAGCAGGGATTCTGCGGGCTGGATCCACCCACTTGGCGGGCTGGAACCGACCCGCTGACGCCCTTTTGCCTCAGCGAAAGCAACATGTGCCTCGCCAGTTTTTAACAATCTCCTCTCAGAATGGGCCAGAATGTAACTCTAGGTGTCACACTGCTGGAAGATACCACAGTAGGGAAAACCAAAGACTAAAATGGGGTGAAAGTGGCATTGGATGTAAGTGATCATCCATGTCCTCTTTGCAGATGGCTCCTTTGTCCAGACTGTGCAGAGGTAGGAAGCTTATGGATGTTCATGTGGGAGAAACTAATAGTCTTCAGAACTGACATGTGGCTGGTGGTGGTGTAGGCAACATTTAAACTATTCTGTAGCAGAAGCCACAAAGTAGCAGCAAGGAAGGGGTGCAGGTGTACAGGTAGCACGTAATTCAGTATTTTCTAAATTAACTTCACAGATTTTCAAGTTGTTACAAGCACCATTTACAGACTGTGGAGATGGACCAATGTTGAGGCTGGAGGAGCTTGGGGACCAGCGTCACGCTCCTTTCAGACACATTTGCAGGCTCTGCTACAGGGTGCTGAGGCATTCACAGCAAGATTACAGAAAGAATCAGGTTTGTGATGTGTGAGAGCTCGTCGAAAAGACTCGTGGTATTACTTCTCCAAAGCAAAACAAAGCTCTGAGTGTGAGTGAGTGTGTTCATCAAAAATTATGTACCGTATAAATAGTGTCATGACTCACAGGAACTTAAATTTGTTATTAACGCTGTCTAAACCAGCAGAATATTAAGCATTTCTTTGTTCTTACCTTCAAAATTTCAAGTGATGTTGAGTCCTCAGTACATTCTACAGCTTTTACCGTCACTATCAGTCGGTTTAAAACCAAGTCTTCTCAATGTTCTAAGAGTAAGGGCAGATTGTGTCATACCCAGTAGCTGTGGATCCATAAAAATTGTCCATTGCTATGCTTTTAGGGGTTTTATCCTGCTTTGCAGTGTGGTCCTGAATCATAGGAACAATAAAAACTAGCCAAGCTGTTCCTTTTAGAACAGTGATATAAACAGCTATTTTTTTATTTCTCCTTTAAATATTAAGTGAGATTAGAACACTTTTTCCTTCTCCTTTCTTAGGAATATATCGCCAAGCAGTTTGGCTTCATGCAGAAACAAATTGGTTATGATGTTCTGGCAGAAGATACAATTACAGCCTTGCTTCACAACAATCGCAAACTTCTAGAGAAGCACATTACAGCTGCTGAAATTGACACTTTCGTTAGTCTTGTAAGGAAGAACAGGGAGCCCAGGTAAGATGGATTGGTATTAGTACATAGTTACCTTTTTCTCTTACTTGTCATCGGTGAGATCTGTAGCAGCCAACTTGGTTCTGTATTTAGGAAGCATGTTTAATCCACCTTTTCCTCTGAGACTGTCCATGACTTTCCACCAAGGCAATGGCTTCACTTGTTTTGCAAAGTAACTTGGTTTTCCAAATGTTTTTCTCATTATAAAGACGTCAGCTGAAGAACCTTGGCAGGGAATTAATAAGTTTTGTTCTCTTATTTCTCAATAGGTTTTTGGATTATCTGTCAGATTTGTGTGTCTCCATGAACAAGTCTATTCCGGTGACACAGGAACTGATTTGCAAAGCCGTGTTGAATCCAGCCAATTCAGACATTCTCATCGAGACAAAGTAAGCTGAGACTTTTTTTATAAATTGCTTTCTAGATGGCCTATAAGGAAGGTGGATGAAAGCATTGAGAATGCTATCCTCAAGGTACAGAGAATACCAAGCTTAAAGTGTGTTAGGGCCTCTCTAACTATGCAGTAAGTGAGCGTTGGAGGCAGGAAAATGACTGCCAGATGGAATCCTGGCTTGATCTACCCTAGATGTCTTTCTGATATTTAATATTTTAATCAGGCAGTTGGATAATACTGAGAGAAGCTCTACTCTTGTGTCCCATGTTTTAAATCTTGAACTCTTTAAACCTTAACTACATTCAGAGGCACTAGAATGTTCTTCTGAGCTAGGTAAGCAATTACTCTGGAAGCAGGCTTTACAAGACGGTGTTCCAGGTCCCATGAACCTGGTTATTCTCTGGGCCCTTAGAATTACCATAGCCGATTGATTGACTGCAGTGAACAGCACCGTTACGAAATCCGCGCTCTCCAAAAAATGAAAACTCTTCCCATGGAAAAATTTCAGAGGCGTAGCCATGTTAATCTGTACCTAGAAAAACTAAAGAGTTGCAGCACCTTGCAGAGTAACAAAAAATGTAGATGGTATCAAGAACTTAGAATTAGGTTGGAAGGTGCTGCAAGACTATTAGTTGTTCTGTTAGTCTTCCCACAAAAGATATTTGGGGTAGGGGGAGAATTTGTGCTGAACTGAGACAAAATATCAAAAGCATACAACTCTTCCTAAGGAAAAATTTTAAGGAAAAAAACATTTAAGGGGAATTGGTGTGGTGGTTTTTTTTTTTTTTTTTTTTGTTTTTTTTTTTTTTTTGTTGTTGCTTCCCTGCTGACTCAGACAGCTCTTGTTAATTTCACAAATGAAGTTTAAAGAGCCTGTTGCCACCTTTCTGTCCTTGCAGCTCTCGGAGCCACTGAGGAAGAAAGCTTGTCTTTTACTGCACCTACAGGGGCTGGAGAGGCAGAGAGTTCACACAATTAGCTCTACATTTCCTACTCTCTGTCTCCAGGTGGCAGGGAGGAACAGCATCCTGGTGCCCAGTCTTGAAAGTCCTCCAGGAATGGTTTTGTCTATTTCACAGAGGGAATGTGAAACTGACAAGAGCCTGTCAGGCAGGGAACTGTCATTTTTTTTGTCCCTCAGGAAAAATTGGGGGGGGGGGGGGTATTTTTTTTCTCTCAAAAATTTTATTTCTCTCAGAAAATTTCAGTTTTGTGAAATGGGCATTTTTTCATCAAAAGAATCATTCTGACAAAAAGTTTTCAACCAGCTCTCTGATCACTGTGCTCATGCTCACAGCAGGGCAAAAAAGGGATATTTTTAGTTACCCATTCCATTTCTGGGGTCAAAATGACAATTTTCATTCCTTGAGAGTAACTAAATGATGACTGTGCATAACACCAGATTCCAAAAAACTGGGCTTAGTTGACACCTGGAATTAATAGAAGGTTAATATTAAAAAAAGAGGTCAAGAAGAGTGAAATATATCTTGGCTAGGTAATAAATGAAACCTAGATAAATAGGAGAGACCTTGCAGGCACAATTTCCAGGTTAGACAAGATTGAAAATATTGTGTCTAAATGTCTTTCTCTACTAGAACTCTGCCAGGTTTCAGTGTCTCTTGCTGATGTGTTTAATTTTGTGCCCATTGTTTATGAAGTTAGTGATCCTTATTTTGGTTAGATTCTAAAAACCCTGATTTTAAATATCAGGTAATTCTTTGACTTAATTATGTTTCTGAAACCCAAAGCGAATGAAGTTCAGTTCCATTTGTGGGATATTGAATAGATCAAAGCTTACCTACTCAATGTTTTGGTGAATACATATATTTACAGGTAATATCTTCCTAGATTTTATTCTTTGAACTAGTGTTTCCTACATAGATTTCTTTTTGGAGATATTTTTTTTTTTTAAATCCTAGATGATACCCTGGGTTGCTTCATCCATGTAGATGGTCACAAAATGAAATTCCCTTTTAGAACCAATCAAAAATAGACTATACACACGTGTGGATTACTTTTCATAGTGGCTAATCAGTACTTACTTGAAAACCTAGGTAGAGCTATCTGGACACCTAAGATCATTATGTAGTAAAAAAAAATCTTGCCTATTTTATCTACTTGAAAAATTATCTGGTTTTTTTTTTTCATGATCGTGTTGAGAAACAAAAGCTGTGTATAGTACATGAATGCAAGTCTCCTGAGGAACAATGCAGATCACGGTTAGTGTGCTCAGCAAGGGTGTGTCTACACAGCAAAGTTATTTTAGAATAAAGGCTGTTATTCCGAAATAACTATGTGAGCGTCTACACAGCAATTCCGTTACTTTGAAATAATTTTGACATATTCCAACTTCTGTAAACCTCCTTCTATGAAGAATAACGCTTGTTCCAAAATAGCTATTTCTAAATAAGGCGTGTGTAGACGCTTCACTTCTGCTGTTTCAAAATAGCCCTCACCAGGGCCGTTCTAAGATATTCCTCCTGGGGTTCTAAATCGAGATAGCACATCTACATTAGGAAACCTGCCTCGGACTAATTTTGAGGCTTCCCTGATGTGTAGATGTGCTGTTATGAAATAACTGTTCCGGAATAGCTTATTCTGAAATAACTGTGCAGTGTAGATGTACGCCAATTGTCCTGAAACAAAATATTTTAAGATATCACACACTGCATTATTTTGTTGTCTAATCCCTTTGATTCTGCCAGGTTGGTTCTCTCTCGGTTTGAATTTGAAGAGGTATCAAGTGGAGAAAACACCTTGGAGGTTGGAGAAGATGAAGAAGAAGTTTGGCTGTTTTGGCGAGACACCAACAAGGAAATCCGCAGTAAGAGTGTCAGAGAGTTGGCTCAGGATGCTAAAGAAGGGCAGAAGGAAGATCGGGATATACTCAGCTATTACAGGTTAACACCATGTGCAGTAGTCAGTTTTGACAGGGTAACAACGACTGTGTGGGTAAAAGTCTGTTCAAGATATTAGCTACAAATAAAGACTTAGCATGCTGGCCTCAGTACCCAATAGAAAATGGTATAAAGCTTTCTTTGCATGATGAATCTGCTTGAAGTGCAGAATTGTGATTGATGTCAGATAGAAGTCAAATAATCAGTGTGAGCATAAGTAAATGTTAGTGCAAATACAGAATAAATGAGGTTCCAAGTATGTAAGAGTTAGGGAGCAGTTATATGCAAGGTAGTATATATCTGTGTGGTGAGTCTCCTCCAGAGATGCTCATGAGTTTGGCTTTCTCCACAGTTGTTTATTTTCTACAGGAGGATCTTAACTTTAGTTCTTAAAATCCAAGCTGTAATAAGGGGCTGTTGAAAGGAAGGTGAGCTAGTACTCAGGAAACAAAAACTTGCTACTAGATCTTTTCCTAAAATGCCTCTAGAGTTTGATGCCACTTTCAAAGCTTTTTTTTTTATTATTATTATTTGTGAGCTCCAGACTTAGATGTCTTAAAGTGGTCACCAGGACACTATATAAACTTGCAAAACCCCATGAGAAGTTGGGTTTGAATTTTTTTTCTTTCCCTTTTTCACCATTTAAGCTATGCCTCTAATATGAGGCAGTGCTTCCAGATGACTTGGCTAGACTGCAGTTGCTTGGCATGTTAGAATTCCAAGTTCCATCTCAGACCAAATTCCTGTGTCTGGGTTATAAACTTTTTTAAATAGTTTGAAAGACTATTGGCTATTGTGGTACAAAAAGTACCACCAGAATTCCTTTTTCCACTACTTGTTGCTTTTGCCTTGCATATTGTGTTTTAAAACTTTTAATGAGTTTACCAGATGAACTATTCAAAGGGATTAGAATGGACGTTTAAGAGATTTGGACTATTTAAGAGATTCAGGCCCAAAGTGAACCTCTTAGAATTTTTTTCTCCCCTTTATCTGTTTGTAAAGTCCATGCAAATCTTATGACCTCTTCTCAAATAGTTGTTTCAATGCTCGTAATGATGATTTCTTCTAAACGTGTGTGTGTGTGTGTGTGTGTGTGTGTGTATGTATATATATATATATATATATATATAAATAAATAAATAAAAGAATAATAGGACTGGAAGGGACCTCGAGAGGTCATAGAGTCCAGCCCCCCGCCCTCAAGGCAGGACCAAGCTCCGTCTACATCATCCCTGACAGATGTCTGTCTAACCTGTTCTTAAATATCTCCAGAGAGGGAGATTCCACCACCTCCCTTGGCAATTTATTCCAATATTTGACCACCCTGACAGTTAGGAATTTTTTCCTAATGTCCAATCTAAACCTCCCCTGCTGCACTTTAAGCCCATTACTCCTTGTCCTGTCCTCAGTAACCAAGAGGAACAAATTTTCTCCTTCCTCCTTGTGACACCCTTTTAGATATTTGAAAACCGCTATCATGTACCCCCCTTAATCTTCTTTTTTCCAAACTAAACATATATAGTGAAGAGAGCAGGAAGCAATTGTGTAAGGAAAAATTCCATGGACTAGCATACAAAGGCTTAAGATTGAGTTAAATACCTTGTAATTTTTTTTTTTATTGAAAAACCACCTTCTTTAGAGTTTCATTTGGTAGGATTATGTAAACACATAAAAGCATGTTGGACGTGCACTTTATTTTAATCCAAGAACTACAGTGTAGAGTCTGTTGTATTTGCGTTGATTTGAATGCTAGGTCCCTGCACTGTTCTTGTTGGCTAGATGTTTTGGGAACGGAAAAAAGAACACAATTGTTATATCTACCTGTGACTAATTGGTATGGAGACTGATGCCTTAATTCATGAGGATACTTGAGCACATGTCCAACTTTTAATATGCTTAATAAGCAGTGAGTCAATGAAACTAAGTAACCAAGAGTTGCTTGAAAGCTGCTAGTGAGAAGTATGCCAGCTTCTAAAAGCTTGGCATACTGTTGTAATCTCTTTGTATTTCATAAGCAATAGCATTAGCAAAGTAAAACCGAGTGCAGCTTAATTCTTGAAAATGTATAACACTGTGAGCACCTAGGAGACATTAGGGAAGCTGTTGTCCTTCATGCACCAATTTTGTTACCTCTATTAGTATTTGGAAGTGATTTATTCTATTGTTAAAGCATCCTGTGTCTGTTGATTTAAATGATGTAACTAAACATGAATTGCTAAACACTGTTGACATTTTTAGGTCCTATCTTTATATTGACTTCTGGAAACTAAGGTGTAAATTTCTTCTTTTACAGGTACCAGCTCAATCTTTTTGCTAGAATGTGCCTTGATCGACAATACTTAGCCATAAATGAAATATCTGGCCAGTTGGATGTGGATCTCATTCTTCGTTGTATGTCTGATGAAAACTTACCGTATGATCTGAGAGCATCTTTCTGCCGGCTGATGCTGCATATGCATGTTGACCGTGATCCTCAAGAACAAGTAACACCCGTGAAGTATGCTCGCTTGTGGTCTGAGATACCTTCTGAAATTGCCATTGATGAGTAAGTACTTGATAGAGAGGAGAAAAATGAAAAGAGTTTAAAAATTTATTAATTTTAAAAACAAAGCCTAACATCATAAGTCATCTCTTTTATTTCTTTAAAACAAAGTTTTACTGGTGTTTATCTTGCTAGCCGATTATTAGTATTAAAGCCTTGTAGTATAAAAATATCATTATAGAGACACTTACCAAGAAGAATTTCCTAGATATCTTTATGGAGACACTTACTGAGAAGAATTTCCTAGATTAGAAACACTTAGTTGTTCTGGATGGTGGCTGCCTTGTCTTTTCCCAGAAAAAGGCAACATGGTCCCGCACTCGGTGGATTGGAGAGATGTGTTCTGTTCCTGGTTTTACCAGTAACTTTTTTTGTGTCACCTAGGCAATTCACCTAAAATCTTTGCACCTTTGTTTGCCCTAACATCACATGTGACTTGTCTAATTAGTGTGCAAGCTCATCAGGACAAGGGACTACCTTTTGGTACCGGGCCGAGCACAGAGGGATTCTAGTATTGTGGCCATGGCCTCTAGTTACTTGTTGTAATAGAAATAATTTTTAAAATAACGTAATGAATTTGATTGTTCCTACCAAGGTATTATTTTAAAATATCATAATCAACTTGATTTTTTTTTCCAGCCCAGGGAATAAGTTCTTCATGTTCTGTTGAGTTGAGGGCTCTAAATCTCTACTGCTTCATTGTACTACTGCAGTGTTTTTTCAACCAGTGGTACAAGTACCCTTAGGGGTACTCAGGAAGTCTAGAGGGAACATCAACACAACTGAAATTTGGAGAAAACTGAATTTTTGTTTTAAGTTGTACAACCCTTTATTATTTTTGTACTTTTTACACCCAAAAATGTCATTGCCCACCCGTCTGTGATTAAGTTGTTTAAACAAATGTGTTGCAATGGTAGAAAAAAATTGTGTGCCTGAAAACTGTAGGTACTGGAGGCACTAACAGTTTTTTTTAAAGAGGTACTTTATTAAAAAAAGGCTGAGAAACACTGCACTACTTCACCGTTAAACTTTCCTCCCCTTACGTTAGATTTCCTTTAGAAAATTAACAGACCACTTTCAGATGGCAAAATAAGCATTTGAGCCAATCAGACCATTTCCAATAATACATCCAGTTTTCCACTCTTGCCCATATTCCTATTTGTGTATTCCTCTTCAAAACAGCTCTAGAACGTGGAGTATTAAAGAATAGTTTGTCTCTTTACATACAGGTAAAAGTCCAGTTTTTATCTGGAGTTAGCATTGGTAATCACATCTGCTCTTTTGTTGTTGCATGTCACTCATCACCATTTCAATTAGAAACATGTTTTCTCCCTTGTTCTTTCTTTTTATTGGTACCAAACTTGCTTTTTTCACATTTTAAAGTAGTGCAAAGTGAGTGTATGGGCCAAAACAGCAAAAGCCAGGAAAATATGGTCTCAGCTTCCTTTCTCCTTGGTTTGGAATAAATTGTTTCACAGCATTAAGCTTATTTATACCTTGATGAACCTGGATTTTAATAAGTCTATGTGCATTTTAAATTCAAGTTTAATTTTTTCCTCTCCAGCTATGACAGCAGTGGAACTTCCAAAGATGAAATTAAGGAGAGATTTGCACAAACCATGGAATTTGTGGAGGAATATTTAAGAGAAGTTGTGTGTCAGAGGTTCCCTTTCTCTGATAAAGAGAAAAACAAACTCACTTTTGAGGTAATTAACTCGTTTTATGTTGTAATCTCTTTCTAAAGTAAAACAGAATGTTGCAATTTTGCCTTTATTACAAGGTGAGCTATGCGAGTACTAACCTTTAACACCTTTTTTGTCCTTGTGAGTAATTGTTACTCATGTAAACTTGTTGAAGTCAGTGACTGCAAGTACACGTACTAATGTTTAATGGACAAATACTCGTATGTATTTTAAAAATAAATTACAGCAGCTATGTTCACTTTTGTGCCCACTTAGACTCGTACAATCAAGTTTTACTGGCACAAATGTTTGTAGAACCTAAACTTTGCTTGCAAGCCCAAGTGTTTGTTCCAGAAGAGGTTGTACTTTCATCCAGTAAAAGAGCAGTAGAGTGTCATTTATATAATTTTCTTTGTTATGGTTGATAAAGAGCTTGAATAATGTCATGACTATGCAGGGCAATGTTTCATAAATAATCCATAGCTAAGGAAATGTCATTCAATACCCATGAATAACAAATACAGTGCAACCTTTGTTATCCAGCACTCTGTTAACCAGAAAACTTTGTTAACTCTCGTTGCCCCCAGCCACAATACTGTCACATCTTCAGGCGCACAGGCCTGGCTTGGTTTACCATGATTGGCTTAACAATTTTTTATTTAAGAAGTACTAATCTTCTCTAACTCAAAATACAAATGTGAGACCAACTGCCTCACACTACAAAACTACCAATATTAAAAACTTGAGTTTTGCTATTACAGTAAACTTCCAATAATCCGGCACCTTTAGGACTCAGGGGGTACTGGGTTATCAGATATGCTGGACTATTGGAATGGGGTACTATGAGGGGTCTAGGGTGGAGTGGGGGGAGATGCCACCCGAGACCCCTCATAGCCCCCCCTTACGATAGTCTGGCTCTGCCCCAGGCGTCCCCATTCAGCCGCTGCTAGGGGACCAACCCAGCAGCACCCCAGCTGCTCTGCCCCCAGCTTCCCCGATTCTGCTGCTGGTTAGTTTCAGCAGCGGCTGAATCGGGGAAGCCGGGCGCAGAGCAGCTCCAGTTGTCTGGCTGCCCGGAGCACTTCCAGGTTCCCGATGGTGCCGGACCATCAGGAGTGCTGGAGCATTGGATGCCGGACCAATGGAGTTTTAGTGTATTGGCTCTCACTCTAGGAAGGGGTGGGGCCAAGGCATCCAGTTCTCAGAGCCACCCGGAGAGTGGCACCCCGCCCCCTCCAAATAACATGGTGTGCACATCGTGGCGCTCCTGCAGTGATTTAAAGGGCTCTGTCCTCTGGTGTTTCCTAGGTTAATGGGACCCTCAGATAACCGGAATTTTTAGATAACCGGAACTCCCTAATCCCCGAGCACGCCGGATAACACAGGTTTTACTGTATATCGGAGGGATTCTCTTGCTACTTGCAGAAAGAGGCTACATTAGGCAAGGAAATTTTTTCAAACAAATTATTGGCACTGTTCAAAAAGAGGATTTTTTAAGCCTTGTGGTGAAATTTGTGGTTTTAGCAACATTAAGGATTTGATTAGAAAAATTGTTCTGTAAACTCCCTCTGAGTCTGTTTAATGGTTACCATTATGTAACCAAATAATGTAATAATTGTTGTGTAAAATGTGTATTTATATAACTTTTGTGCTCTTGCTCTTTCTTTATTTGCTGCCTCATGTCAACAAATATGATCATGCTTTTCGTTATCTTGCAATTCTGTGTATCAAAATATACCTGTGGTGAGCAGTGAACTTATTTTGGAATATGCTAATATAGAGCAACCAATTAAGGTAATGAGCACAGCTAAAAATCAAGAAACAGAATTTTTATCCCCCAAAAGGTGTTGATCATTGCTTTAATTTTTAATAGGTTGTGAACTTAGCCAGAAATCTGATATATTTTGGTTTCTACAACTTCTGTGACCTTCTAAGACTAACCAAAATCCTCCTGGCTATATTAGACTGTGTGCACATTGCTACTATCTTCCCCATTACCAAAATGGCAAAAGGAGAAGAAAGTAAAGGTAAGATGGAGGAAAAAATGGTAGGGGCAACTCCTGAGAAATATTGGAAGACTTTGCCCACATTAATTTGATCCAAATATGTGAAATAGACATCAAATTTTTCCCTTTTATCCATTGACGCCTTGGTGGTTATCTGTGTAATTTGGAGATCAAAGGAAGATTTCCAAAGGCTAACGGGGTTTTCCAAAAGCACAAAGAGTTCAGGTGCAAACCCAAAGGCTGGTGAGGAAAATATTCCCCTAGTTTTGTATTAAGACAGATAATTTTTTTGTGACATGTGGAAGGTCGCTTATCCTCTTACGTGTCGTTTGAATGCACCATCTTGTTTCTTACTGCGTTTTTACCTGCCTCTCTGAAGGGAGCAATGTAATGAGATCCATTCATGGAGTTGGTGAGCTGATGACCCAGGTTGTACTCAGAGGTGGAGGATTCTTACCCATTACTCCACTTGCTACTGCTCCTGAGGGTAATGTCAAACAGAGTGAACCGGAGAAAGAAGACATCCTGGTGATGGACACCAAGCTGAAAATCATTGAAATACTTCAGGTATCAGAATTGCAATGGCAGCAGGGTCTCAAATCCTGTGAGGTGGTGCTTGTATGTGAGGATGTGTTTTTTTTAATGTAGTGTTAGGGAGGTGTTTGAGTGCGTAAGGCCTTGGCTGGGATGATTTTGTTGGGTTTGGTCCTGCTTTGAGCAGGCAGTTGGACTAGAGAAGCTCCTGAGGTCTCTTCCAGCCCTAATCTTGGATTCTATGACACTGACCCTTTCATTCCATTGCTGTCTGGATTGTCTTCTCATACTGGGTGGCTGGAGGGGAGGAGTGTTGCAGACGCGAATACTTACTCCTGTGAAACACATTTTCCACACTATTAGAGCAGAGATGGTCTCGTGGGTGGGAGATGAGTTACACACATGCTGACTCACAACTGAACCAGTCTGATCTTTGGCCTTTAGACTCTTTCTGACACAGTAGGTCTTCAGCCACTTACCATGCTCTTTAACAGTTAATATTTTTTTTTTACATGGCTGATTTCCTGAAGAGGATAGTTCTGAACTGCCCTGTCAAGCAACTGCTTTTATGTGGGTGACTAAAATGACATACAATGCCTTCGTTGCATAACTCTACAGCAAGAGAAGTGTCCAGAGTATAGAGTAAAACACATGCGACTAGTCTCTAATTTTTCCTAAGTCTTGATAATAAGCCACTGATGTCATGAAGCCATAAGAGTGAGCTTAGCCCCCATGTCCACCAAACATAATGTTGTGGCAGTAATGCTTAAAGAGCAAGGAAAGGCTATTTATAGGTAGAAAGGAGAACAGTCCCTGCCCTTACGTGATGATACAGTGTAATTCACATAGGCCTAAATACTGTTGGTGCCCCTTGCTGGGTAAAAGCATGCCAAACAGCAGTAAAGCTACGCATAAGGCAGGGGTGGCCAACCAGTTAGAGACGAAGAGCCAAAATAGCAGCGGATAGGGTGTGAAGAGCCACGTATTATATATTTAATTTTAAATATCTATAGATAGATATAGTACACAGAATGTAGTGATTAAAAATAACATTACATGACATTTTGGACAAAAACCAATAAAAAAATCTCTAGTCACTTACAAAATTTACGGCCAGTCCTTAGTTCTTCAGAGAACTTGACAAGGAACAAACATCAAATTTAAAAAAAAAAAAATTAAATACAGTAGTATTCTCACACTTAAATTTAAAATACATGTTGGGGATGCTTTTTTTTTTAAACACTGCTGTTCTATTATGTCCTGTCCTTTTTTAAGTTAAACTGAACTAAGAAGTAAATTAGCACAATTTGAAGTGCCCGTTTCACTCCAGTTTGTTGATCTCTGCTATGGTTTCCTCTTTTTTTTCTTTTCTTAAGAATATGGCTTTTTTTATAGTTCTAAAAATTCAGGATTTGTCCCACACTGCAAATATGAGAGGTTCAAAAACAATAAGGAAGAGATTTGTATCTCAGAATAATTGCTTCAGCCTGGCCAACAGTAGCCTTTTCGTTTTCTTTAAAGAAACACAGTGTAAACCAGGTACATGCTGATTTCCCCACACACACCCCTCCCCCGCCCCAGAATTTAAATATGACATCTGTGTTGGCTGCCTCATTCTGCATCCATGAAGACTTTAAGGTGCTTCAGCCCCCTGCTCTAACCCAACGCCCCTCCTTTTTCTCCAGAGCCAGGCATCCCCAGTCCCCTGTGCTAACCCAATCCCTCTCTCCTCCCCGAGAGACAGGCACCCACAGTGTCTCTCCCTCGAACCCAATACCTGGGTCCTGGAGCTGCTGCCGCCGCCACCACCATGCATTTCTCCCTCCAGGTGCTGAGGCATGTGCTCAGAGTAGCCAGCTGTGAGCAGTCTGGGCTTGTAGCTCAGAACTAGCAAGAGCCACATTTCTATAAGCAAAGAGCTGCATGCAGCTCGAGAGCTGTGGCTTGGCCACCCCAGCATAAGGAGTTTTTTGTTGAGCTTGCTTGAGCCGTGAGTGCTCCTTTGCATAGTGAGGTAAAGGGCTGACTTCGTGCTTATATGGAAAAAAACAAACACAGTGTGTAGTGGGATAAAATGAAACATCACAGTTTATGAAGCTGACTAAAAATAAATATCACTTTATGGGTTTGATAGTAGACTTTCAGTAATTGTAACAAGCAACTTGGATAACAAAATTTGACATTATTTTCAAGAATTGTTAAAGCAGAGCAGTCTATTGGATGTGATCAGAAAGATGCAGTCTGTCTTAATAGAATAGGGAAATAAACTGTAATTTAATAAATATTTATAGGATTCTTGAGTAAAATATATGATTATACAGGAGAGCAGATGACATTATCTCAAATTTAGATGCCCAGATTCAAAGCTATTCTATTAATTTCAGGGATTTAATTTTTTCAAGGTTTTTTTAAGATAGAATAATTTTATCAACAGATGGAAGGATTTAAAACATGAAAAACAGCATAGGGAGGGACTTTGTCCTTGATTTATCATTTACTTGTCCCTAAGGTATAGACTGTTAAAAGAGAGGGGGAAAATGTGTCCATGATTTTACAGATTTATTGATGTCTAAACAGTCTAAACATACATTTAAGGTTTCAAAACCAGAATATATTAAATATGGGACAAATGTAGCAATATTTTTCCCTGCCAAAATACATGAGTAATAGTGAAAGTAAAATATATTTTCTTATGTGGAGATGATGAGAGACACTTTTTGGATGGGTCATCTCTCCCCAAGGGAGAAATAAAGATGTTAATGTTAAAAAAAACTGTATATTAAAGTTTGTTTGCCTGTTTCTGTTAGTACTGACTGAAATCTTTATTCAGGTTTATGCAAAATGTTTTATTTAACTGTTATGACTGGCCTATAAAGGAAGGATTGTATACTGATGAGAGTACTGTCAAGAGTGACAGGAAAACTGGGTTCAATTCCCTGCTCTGTCTAAGCTTCCAGAATGAGCTCTGGCAAGTCTGTTAGGCCCAGATATGTAAAGCTGTTTCAGCATTCAGAATGCCTAACTGATTTAGGACCCTAAATCTAAATTTCGGAGGGGATTTTGGCACTTTTTTATGTCTGAACTCCATTGAGACTAAGTGCCTCAAATGCATATCCACTGCAATGGTGCTGGGAGAATAAATACATTAGTTTTCAAACACTCAGTTACTCTAGTAATGGGTGGAGGGGTAGAAATACCAATTAAATATTTCTTAAATATTTTTGCATTCATGGTTTTTAAAATTGCCCTTATGCACTTGGTTATGTTTATAGTAGAATCTTTAAAATACAGAACCTCAGAACACTGAAGGATGCATTCTTTTAAAGCAGGGGTGGGGAACCTTTTTTGGGTCGGGCCGCTGAACCACAGAAAAATCAGTTGGGCCCAGGCTAGTGGATTTTTGTGTGGCCAGCCCCATGGGGCATACAGTGCAGGGGCTGAAGTGCTGGCCAGGGAGCCCCGAGACTCAGGGGCCAGATCCAGGTAAGCCTTAGGTTCCCCACCTCTATTCTAAAAAGATATTTTAGTGCTTCCCCTCCCTTCATTGTAAAATGTGTGCAGTTTTCTGAGAATGTGGACGTGATGTAAAATAGTATGTCTGTTTTCATTTTTTTCCCCTTTGAATTCTCAAGTTTATTTTGAATGTGAGGTTGGATTACAGAATCTCATGCCTTCTGTGTATATTTAAACGCGAGTTTGATGAAAGTAATGCTCAGACCTGTGAATCACCCACCGGAAGCAGTAACCAAGAAGCCCCAACTAATGTACCAGGTTAGTTATTTCCTAAAGAGTGTGAGTGAGTGAGTGAGTGAGTGAGTGAGTGAGTGAGTGAGTGAGTGAGTGAGTGAGTGATTAAATGGCGGAGTTGTGTTAATTGCTGAAGTCCGGATTCAGCAATGTACTCAAGTTCATGCTTGACTTTAGGTAGGTGAGTGGCCTTATTGAAGCCAGGAATGTTGCTAACTCAAGTTGTGCGTCTGACAATTACATGGAATATCTTTTCCACATACTGCAAAAAGCTAGCATTTTCGTCACTCCCTCATGTTGCCATTAACTGGACATGTCAACCTGTAGGCGCATTACAAAATTTCTTGAAAATGCGTTTTGAAAATTGATTTATCATAGCCCAAAATGAGGACTTGCCCTATTTATTTTCAAAGCAAGTAAAAATGACTTACAATCAACCTGACTACTCTTTTTCCCACTCCTCCCCCCCCCCCCCAGCAAAAGGGCATCCAACCCAAACTATCTCCTCCCAAAACAAATCCTGGGAAAACAGGTGAGTCTTGCTGTTTTCTCTGGAGATGTCTAGATCTTTTCCAACCTTGGTCCACCAGATTTCATACATTATACAGGAAAGGGCCATACACCTGGCTCCTCCTGATCTAAAACCAAGATGCAGAAAACTTGTGTCCATGGCTATTGCTGACTGCTGTGATATCACCTAGGGCAGGGGTGGGCAATAAAACAGAGGCGGTTCACCAACCCCTAGTGGGTCGCTACTGCTTTATTTACCTAGGCCTCCCTGGGTACGGGTGTTTGCAGCTCCCATTGGCTGTGGATCACTGCTTCTAGCCAATGGGAGCTGCAGAAAGTGGCACGTGCCAGACACTGCTGTAGCTCCCATTGGCCGGGAAGAGCCCTCTGCGGCCGATGGGAACTGCAAGCAGCTGTACCTGTCCAGATGCAGGTAAATGAAGTGGTGGCCTGCCATGGACCTTTTGGATTGTTTTGGAATGTGGAATGACGGGCTTCTGGTCTGGGCCTTTGGAGTCAAACTGCTTGGATGGAACAGCCCTGGATTTGAACCAGTGCAGCTCTAGGTACTTCTGACAGCTGCCCTTTGCCAAACTCCATGTGAAATTTGAAGTGAAACTATGTAAATAGTTATCAAGTGGATGTATCTTCCTCTGCCTATGTCCCCATCTCACAAGAGAGATAGAATCCGGACCCAGTTAAAATGCAGAACATAAATAGGTGTGCCAGAGTTAAAGTACGAAGTCAGGTACCCTATCTTGCCAGCAACAGATTTCCTTCAGCTCCTATGGCTTTCAGTGAGAATTAGTAATGCTTAACACCTCATAAATCCAAACCCCTGTGAACAAAATGGTTACCTGAGATGAAGCTTCACCAGCCTCTTCAGGCTGTGGGATGGGCTAGGTCTAACTAACATATCTAATCACTAAAATTCTAGTCAAAACTTTTTAGTTATTTCCCTGCCAAAAAGCAGACACTGCCATTTACTCTGTGTCTGTAGCACAACGGGGCCTAGATTTGTTTGAGCATCCTAGATACTCTGTCAGAAAAAGTGAGATTGGGGAACAGCAGAGGGGGGAAAAAGCTTCTGTATTTATTTGCCGGGGTGCATGGACACTTGCTACAAAAAGAACAGACATGGTTTGCCTCTATCTTTTTATTCCCAACTAATAGTTATTGTTTTACTTGTCAGCACATACCTTCTGCTGTCAAGGTCAAAAGCCTAAATAGTCTAAGAGCTTCAGGGGATAGCCGAATTAGTCTGTTACAGAAAAAAAACAACAAATGGTCTGGTAGCACTTTATAGACTAACAAAACATGTAGATGGTATAATGAGCTTTCGTAGTTTTGTTAGTTTATAAAGTGCTACCAGACCATTTGTTTAAGATAGTCTAAGTGATTCTTACCATCAAGGGAATAGTTACTTAAAGCTGTCAGTAACAGAAGAGCAGGTTGGTGGTGGCTCATAAAATTAGACAGTAATTCCCATCAACGCCTTATTCCAAAGCAGTTAGTGAAAATATGTGCAACAATTTGTGGTGAAGGAAGTTGGTCTGTAGTTTAATTGATGAATAGAGACTATTAGGAATGTATTGCTTTATGCTAGTTTCTCAGCCAGCATCAGTCACCTCTCAACATACTTTTCAGTTCATACTGTTCCACTCTGGTATGTTTGTATTAACACTTACTGCTGAAGATCTCCTTAGGTTGCCAAAACAGCTAGAGTTTATCTTACCTATTTCTACTTTCCAGGAGCCCTTGATTTTGAACATATTGAAGAACAAGCTGAAGGGATCTTTGGTGGAAGGAAAGTATCTCTTCGTTAATATGTCTAAGGCCATAGTTGCTTAAAAGCTTTTGTTTTGATAGAATAGCTTTGGAATGTAAGGTTTTTATGCAAAGGAGAGTTTTTAAATGTAATTATTCACCAATAGAAGTAAATGTTTAAATGTCGGTGTTGTATACATTTTAATTCCATCTAGGTTCAGCGTGTTTTGAAATTCTACCAGAAGTAATCATACTTGTTTACTATATATGACCTTCTAGATCACTTCCTGATGGCTTGTTTTTTGTTTTGTTTTGTGTTTTGTTTTACACATAAGGCTCTTCAGTTTTCCTTTACAGGCTGGAGATAGTGTCACATGCTTAATTGTAGAAAGTTTCAGGTTTTGTAGCTTTGTGTCCCCAGTGACAGAATAAGTTTCCTGGTAAGCTTTTTAAACCCAAGTTTGTGCCCCAGGTGGAGGTAAAAAAATGTTCTGAACATGAAAGCGATCTCTCAGTTAAACAGCAATATTGTCCAGGATTAAGAACCAAGAAGAAGGCATTTTCCTCAAGCTAGGAAAGAAAAGAAATAAAAAACCAGGGATTTATCGGAGTAGAAGGTTCTCATGCAAGTATATGACTTCATGGTTCTGCTTTGTGCATACATGTGAGAGAGTGCTGAGTATTGATATGTAGGTCTGAGAGAGAATTTTACCATCTGGATGAATCTCACAAGTCTTCAGTGTGAAACTTCTGGTTCAACTGCTATGTTGGGCATTCTCAGCTGACTGCATTACATGCAGCTTTTGAACCCAATACACAGGAGTCTAGGCCCATGTTCCACTACTTGTTCTGCTTCAAGCCTCATTCCACTGAAGGGCTGATCAGTGACAGAGCTGAAGTTCCATCCAACAGAGGACGGTGCTACACAAAGTACAGTTTTCCTCACTTGGTCAAAGCCAGCAGAAATTGAGAGCCCCTGATTGCTCTTGTTTCTGATGTGATTTCCATAACTGGAGTAAAATGCAGCGGCAATAGTTTCCTCGATACAAAGAGTTGGGTTGTTTTCTGCAGGTGGGGAAGAAGTTGGTTTACTCTGCGTTTTTCTTCTTTTCAGTGAAGAGAACACCCCATTAGATTTAGATGATCACGGCGGCAGGACTTTCCTTAGAGTTTTGCTCCACTTGACCATGCACGATTACCCTCCGCTGGTATCCGGGGCACTTCAGCTGCTATTCAGGCATTTCAGTCAGAGACAAGAGGTTCTTCAAGCTTTTAAACAGGTACATGTAGCTATTATGTATATGTCCCTCTTCTGCAGGCATGTGCTGCAAGTTAAAATCTCTGTGCAACTAATGGATTGCATTCATGTAAGGTTCAACTGCTTGTTACCAGCCAAGATGTTGACAACTACAAGCAGATAAAACAAGATTTGGACCAGCTGAGGTCTATTGTGGAAAAATCAGAACTTTGGGTATACAAAGGCCAGGGTCCTGATGATACTATGGATGGAGCACCAGGTGAAAATGAACACAAGAAGAAGGAGGTAAGCATCTCTGTCTTGGTAGTCAGTTAAGTGAACTATTGGAATATCTGTTTAGGTAAATGTCTACTATATTTAAGAAACAGCTTAGCAGTGTAGGGGTGGAGAATTGGGGCTCTAAGCTCCATACACAGCTCCCTGTCAGGAGCCCAGCTGCCCTCTGGGTCTCTTGTTGGGGGGCGGAACCAGTTGGACATTATTGCCCAGAATCCAGTTGGCTGCCAGGCTATGGAGCCAGGAACCCAGTTTTCTTGTCCATTTCATGGTTCCAATGGAGCTGTGAAATTGACAGGGCAGCCAACAGATGATGTAAGGTACACAACATCTACACAGATGCTGTGTGGTCCTACTTACTCCTGCATAAGCCCTATGCCTCTCCTGGAGTTGGAGTACGTTGTTGTAGTAGGGCAATTACATGGCTATGAGCAAGGCTGTAATGTAGATTCTGGCATAGATAGGTCAACATAAGCTGGTGTATGTCCACTTAACTCGATAGTGTACAGCAAGACAGAGATTCAGTCAAGTATTAAGCAGAAGTGGATGATGATGGGAGTAACCATATGTAGCTGTGACTAGTTCTTGTTGTTTGTCAATAACAGTAAGTTATTGGTTGCCTTTCATACAGATGGAATCTAAAATATGCTTTGCAGAATTCATATAGTTATAGCTGAATAATGGTGGAGAGAAAATAATGTTGTGGAAAATGGATGACTGCAGACAATGTGTGACAGCAGGGTGGGGAGGGGACAGGATTTGTTGTCTGTGAAAACACTTTCCCCATGTACTCTGTCAGAGGGATTAGTGTGACTTAACTCTTTTTAATATCCTCAATCTTGTCGTAAAACTGTGAGGTGACACCCCTCAATATTCTGCAATTGTGGTCCTAATAGATTCAGTTGAATACTCTTATTTCCTCTGCCAGTGGAGTTATTAAAGAAAATACTTTAATCAATTAATAGGTTATTGGTTTTGCCCCTAGGAAGGCCACAGCAAGTCACAAAAACATGAAAGTACTAGCAGCTATAATTACCGGGTGGTGAAAGAGGTAAGACTTGGTTTCCTGCTAATTAAATTGAAGTATAAATTAATTGTGCAAGTCAGATTTTAGTCCAAATTAAAAAAAAAAAAAAAAAAGAAAAACTGAGTCACGTTACACTGTGAAAGCCGCTTGCTGAGTTGCTGTGTAGCTGTATATTCCAACTGCAATGAGACAAAACCAGATTATTCCAAAATTTAGTATTAATACCACTAATTTCAGTAGACACAAATTTTTATGTTTATAAAGGATATAAAAGGAGGAGGAAAGTCTGGAAGCTCACTTGAATTTGATCCTGTTCTTGAGGGAGTTGAACTCCATTGTATTGTCAAGTATCAGAGGGGTAGCCATGTTAGTCTGAATCTGCAAAAGCGGCGAGGAGTCCTGTGGCACCTTATAGACTAACTGAAGTGTAGGAGCATAAGCTTTCGTGGGCAAAGACCCACTTCATCAGATGCATCTGGCGAAGTGGGTCTTTGCCCACGAAAGCTTATGCTCCTACACTTCAGTTAGTCTATAAGGTGCCACAGGACTCCTCGCCGCGCTATTAGATTTTAAAGCGTTAGACAATACAACTTGCAGTGAGAGACCTGTGTGTGCTGGCTTGTAAACCTTTGAGTCTAAGTTCAACTCAAATGCCTGAATTAGTTTTAAGTGGATTTGTTCATGTCTTTTCCTCATTTGCCTGATGTCTGTCATTAGACTGTGAGTTGCTCAAGTCTGGAATGTTTCCATCTTCTCTGTCTGGAGAGCACCTCTCATGTAATGTAATTTAAATCAAGAGTTACAAGTTCTAAAGCAAATTTCTTCACACAGATTTTGCTTCGGCTGAGCAAGCTCTGTGTTCAGGAAAGTGTTTCCATCAGGAAAAGCCGGAAACAGCAGCAGAGATTGCTGCGGAACATGGGAGCTCACACTGTGGTTTTGGAACTGCTGCAAATTCCATATGAGAAGGTAGGTTTTGCACACAGCTTTTCCTTACTGCAGTTTTGCTAATATTAATAGCACCCCAGGATCTCCTTAAATATGAGTTCTTTGTGACCTTTGGCATCAAAGAAGCTATTAAATATTTATGCCTCTTTAGGAATAATTCATGTTTTACATAACTATTTGTTTAAATGTGAAACTTGTGGTGGTGACACACAAGGTCCTGTGCTAATTGCTGAACCACCAACTTTGTCCACTGCGGGTTATCAGGAGGGCTTGTCTATAATGGAACAGTCAGAGTTCATCCAGACTAACTAAAGGTGTGAATTAAAAGTGGATTAGTTAAGATGTACTAAGCTCTTATGTGCGCACACTTATTCAGAAAGACAAACTGAATTAAGACCACTTGAATTTAGTCTACACAAGGGTTTAATGCATTTTAACCAAACTGCTTTAAAATCGCACCTTTAGTGAATTCACATTAACTTTCCTTAGTGTCTCTGGGTAGACAAGTCCTGGAGCTTTGACCTTGTTGCCAAAACTGGGCTTACCACAGTATAGTGAAATGCAGATTCTTACTGTCCCCCGTAGTTTGCCAGAAGCTGGGAATGAGTGACCGTGGATGGATCGCTTGATAATGACCTCTTCTGTTCATGCCTTCTGCAGTGCCTGTCGTTGCCCATCGTCAGAAGACAGGCTCCTGGGCTTGATTGGCCAAGTAGGTCAGAACAGTGGTCTATCTTAAATAAAATCCTAGTAGGAGCAAGGTACTGTAGTTCCTGTAATTAGGTGAAGTCAGCCGTGGGCAGGAGCATAGTATTGATCTGATTTAGCTACCTTAAAGTAAAAACTACAGCAGCTTGTCTCCAGGAAGATAGCTAGCAAAAAGTAATTATCCCATTGTAAAGAAACAAACATAAACCCAGACACACCTTTTCAGTAGTAAAGTCATAGCCTTAGGATTGCAAATTATTCTCTAAAATGGTGTGGATATTTTAAGCACACATGATGATAAATATCAGTTCGCTTTCTAGCAAAAAAGTGATTGAGTATAGAATCAGCTTAGGTTTCAAGTAGTCCTCTGTGAAGGAGGTGCCTATATTCTTAGCCTCATTAATATTTTGATTTTCCCCTCACATGTAGCCGTTCCTCTCAACTGACAGCTAGAACTTTTTCCTGGCTCTCTCCCTATCCATCAATGGAGGTATGGCAGGGATTAATGCCATTGTTTGAGGCATTCGTAGTACAGAAGGATAGGTTGCTAGAGAGCTAAGTGAATGGCTTTTGAGAGATGAGAGATACCAAATGGAAATGGTCTTGTAGATCTTGCCCAGTTTGAGAACACCAGAACTGATTGTCTAATGTGAAGCCCCAAATTGTTTCAGGCTTTTTTGGGGCTGGGGGTGTTACATTTTCCAATGGAAAAATAATTTCAGAGCATTGACTAAGTCACTTGTGACAGATGCTGGAGAAAGGAATGAGTTGGAGATGAAATGCCCTAAACACAGAACAGGTATATCTTGAGCACTAGCATTATAATGTTCCCTACTGTCCTAGAACCACAGAAATGTATGAGGGATCCACCTGGTTGGGGTCTCTTTGGCCTCTCTGCTGAGCGGATTTTGTGAGATGAACTGTAGCATGACCTCAAACCACAAGCAGGGCATTGACCACTTTTTGGGTGTCAAATGCTTTTATGAGACCTCTTGGTTTGATTTTTTTTTTTTTAATTTCATTGACTGTCTGTTACTCCCAGCTGAGGTGCATTTATCAATCCATTAAGTCAGATGTGGGTGCACCTTCTCAACTCTTCTGCCGCTCTTATAGTCACAGACAGGGAGAGCACATACTCCTGGGAATAGAAGCTGAATTTTGTTATTGCATCAGTATCTTCTTCACTGTCCACTTTAAATCCCTCGGTATTAAAGTCCATTACAATGGACCTCATGCCGATCTTCCTTTTCAAGTCCTAAGGTGTGGGAAAGAACCTGAAATGTAGTTTGCCCTATGTAATCAAGGTGTTTGGAAGCAGACATAAGGTTTCATTGCATCATTAAATTGGCCTGCATATTCAGACCTGAAAGACCTAACTACAGTAATTTATATTGTATTGCATTCTCCATGACTTTTAACATCATAAAGGGGCCCAAATTCCTATTTGGTGTCAGTGGATTCATTTGGTGGAGGTAGTGAACAGAGGTTTGTTTTGGTACTGAAAATGTGACACTGAAAATTCTGTTGAACAGGTGGTATTGTGGTCCGCCCAAAGGTGAAAGTTAACTTTTGGGTGTTTTGTTTTTAACCATCTTATTTGTGTCATGCAATCACAGGCGGAAGATACAAGGATGCAGGAGATAATGAAACTTGCACATGCGTTTTTACAGAATTTCTGTGCTGGAAACCAACAGAACCAGGCATTGCTACACAAGCATATAAACCTGTTCCTTAACCCAGGGGTAAGAAGTCATTAATACCATATACTTTGTAGTAAGACAGTGAAACAACCTGACCTCTGTCATAGTCTCTAGATCAGTTTTTATGCAAGACTAGTTAAATGGATAGCACTCTGTTCTCGTCAATGTTGGCAGGAGCAGCATCTGGTTAGTACATTCAGTTGCAATGCAAGTGGTGGAGGTAGGGGGAGAACGTTATCCCTAATTGATACAAAACTCTTGAGCTTAAATTCTGATTCCTCTCAGAAGTTCCTTCATATTACCATATTCAGTAAATTTACATGGATGTCCTGATGTGTGTGAGTGATTTTTTTTTCTTTGCTTTCTTTCCCCTCATTAGATCCTGGAGGCAGTAACAATGCAACATATTTTCATGAACAATTTTCAGCTTTGCAGTGAGATTAATGAGCGAGTCGTTCAGCACTTTGTCCACTGTATTGAAACGCATGGCAGAAACGTCCAGTACATAAAGTTCCTGCAGACTATTGTGAAGGCAGAAGGAAAGTTCATTAAGAAGTGCCAAGATATGGTTATGGCTGAGGTGAGAGCTGCATTTTCCTGTAAGCTCCTAGGATGTCTGGCATTGAGTAAAAACAATGAGGAGTCCTGTGGCACCTTAGAGACTAACCGATTTATTAAGGCATCACCTTGATTCTCTTACTGGGGAGGATGCTGGGAGAGTAAAGTTCTCAACTGGGACACTATACAAGGGATGTGCAGCTGTCACACTGCATAAGGTTTTGTTCTACACTATCAAGTTTTGTCATTAAAACATATGTCAACACCCAAAAGTCAATAAAACAAAAGTCACCAGAGGGTGTTGATACTTGTTCCCTCTGTGGACAAATCATGTCTACACGGAGAGAGGGGAGGACCATCAGTGGAAGTGTGAGCAATGCCTTGTGTGTATGTATCCAACAGTGTAGTGGTACTGGAAGGCAGAGCTGATCCCTGCTCAGGATTCCCTCCGAGTTCTCTGTCTCTTTAGCTCCTGGGAGCGGCATCATGAATAGCTCTGTGAACTCTCAGGGCTGAGGGATGTCAAAGCAGCACAGTAATCTGTCCTCCCCTCTCCCCCCACCCCACACACACAGCAGTAATCTGCCTGCTGCTGTGTTCCTAGTGCAAGGCAAAACAGGAGCAGTCCAATGATGATCATTGTTCCCCAAACGGAGCAGCGCATTCAGCTGTCAGATACTTCCTGGAGTTTTGAAAGGGGAGGGGCACATACTTGCAGGGCAGCAGAGATCACAATGCTGAGCAGAGCCATCAGAAGCCAGTTCCGTCAAGAAAACAAACAGCAGAGTCTACCCTGGCTCTTTGTTGACAATGAAGGCAGGGGAAAAGGAAAAAATCTCTTGTACAGGTGGAAATTTTTTGTTGCTGAAACTTACCTGAGGACAGATTCTACATTCGCTCAGGCAATCAATAATTCAATAAATTCATAAAACCAGCTAGAATTCAGAAGTTGTACATAGGTTCCCCTATCTATCATTAATGGGTTTAAGTCAAGGGACAAACTTTCTCTAATAAAGACTTAAAGAAAATAGGTGTGTGTAGGGAGGGGAAGGAAAATCCTTCCTTTTGTTTTAAGGTTTTCCATTCAGGCTGATGTGGGACTTGCTCAGATAGTCTTACCTGGCCTTCACCAGCTGAAAGGGTAGGAGCTTTGATGGGTGTTAAAGTAGACAAAGATTGTGTGTCCACAGCAGGTCCACTGACAGGTGAAGAGAGAGCAGAGGAAGCAGTTGCTCTGGGGCCTGGTGATTCAAACAGGACTGGGGCTTCCAGCCACTGCTACTGCTACTAGGCAGTGTGGAGGGCTGGCTGCCCTGGCCCTGCCCCTTCCACCTGAGGCCCCACCCTTTCTGCCAGCATGTTGAGGCTCCCCCCTCCTCCACCTTCTCCCCTCCGCCCCCAGTTATCCAGAGGCCCACAGAGACTGTTGGCTTCCTTGGTCCACTGCAATTTGTTAGGACCATAGTGATCTCAGGATGGGATGGGGAGGATTGAGAAATGATGATGAAACAAACTCTTCTTTAATTTGGGTTGCAAAGGATCCATCTGTTATCAAATGTGCAAATGCACTTTTTAAGAGGCTATTAATTTGATCCGAAGGGGTTTTTTAAGCTTCTGGCCTTAATGTATCCGCTTGACTGGGAAGTTTGATGCTGGCTCTTGTTCCACATGCTATAGTTAAATATAAAGCTGAGTGTCCGCAGTTCACTGTGGACTTAGTCCTGCAAAGTGCCAAGCGACCTCCTTTCCTGTTGAAGTCAGAGTAAGCTGAGGAAGCACTGCCTGTTTCAAAGTCCAGTGCTGTGAAGTGTGGCTTGGCATGTGAGTTTTGCTCTGTTCGCTGTGTTTGTGACAGATGCCTAGATGTGTCTGAAATCTGTAGGGCAGATTTTTAACCGTGCTCAGCAGTTGCCTTTCTTCTCAGTTTCTCTCCATCCTACTGTTCTCCATAGAGGCTGGTGAAGCTGTTCTGAAAATGTGCCCTGCCTTGGAAGTCATGTAATGTTGATGGAAGTCTGCCTCCATGTGATGTAACGCAGCCTCTAGCTGCCTGTTGAAAAGAGTTGTGTAAGGAATGGAGATTGGCCCAGTGTTACCGTCCTACCACCTAGAGTTCTTGAAGGACTTTACTGTGAACAGAATTGTGTGCCCTAAGCTCATGCTACAAAAAAGATCAGCTGTGGCAATCTTCATGACCTAACCACAGAAAAAACACATTAAAAACCAGAAGCTTTTTGGAAAAACTGTTATCTAACAGATGAAGTGCCAGTTGAACTCACTCTGGTGTTAAAGATTTTAAAAATGATATAATATAAGGCATAACATTCCTAGAACAGAGGACTTGGGGAAAACGTCATACTTCAGAGAAATACTCTATAGCTGTGGAAAGAGAGTGCAAGGTACAGCACCTCAGACATCTGGTGGGCTGCAGTTGTATTGAATTCACAAGTAATTGCTAAACCTGACATAGAGCGTAACGTTCCAGAACACAGATAAAATATTGCTTTAGATAATGGGAGTGGGGGCTTTCAGCTTGTTAGTGAAATGTTTTGAGGATGAGGTTTGAGTTCCTCTGAAGGAAAGTGTTGGTGGAAGGTGCGTGTTTGTGCCGGAAATGGCCTGACTCCCGTAGAACTGCTTAAGTAGAGACATAAAGGAATGAAACCCGAAATAAAGCTGGTTTTTTTTGTTTTGTTTTTTGGTTTGTTTGTTTTTTTTAGTTAGTCAATGCGGGAGAAGATGTCCTCGTGTTCTATAATGACCGAGCCTCTTTCCAGACCTTGGTCCAAATGATGAGATCAGAGCGAGACAGGATGGATGAAAACAGCCCTCTGATGTACCATATCCATTTAGTAGAACTGCTTGCTGTATGCACAGAGGGCAAAAATGTCTACACAGAAATCAAGTGCAACTCCCTCCTCCCATTAGATGACATTGTTAGAGTAGTAACTCATGAGGATTGCATACCTGAGGTGAGGTCTGATATTAAACATTGCCTACCCGCATGTGTAATGTGCTAAATAAAGTTAGTGGAGTGACGTTTATTTTTAATCCCTTTATTGGCCTGGAAAGACTAGCCTTGTGGGTATGCAACAAGACTATGAGCTAGGACAGTGGTCACCAAACCAGTAGATCGGGATCTGCTGGTAGATTTTGGAACCTTTGACAGGCGATCCTGACAGGTTTAGCCAGGAGGCTATCAAGTGCTGGCAATTCACTGCCCCTGTCAGCACAGCCGTGCTGCTCCTGCCCTCTGCCTTGGAGGTGCCCCTCACCCCCAGGAGCCTCCTGCATGCTGTGTGTGTGTGGGGGGGGGCTGATGTCAGGGTGCCCCTCCCCTTACCCTGTACTCCATCTCCACAGAGCAGAGGTGGGTTAGGGATGGAGAGAGTTTGCTGGCTACTTCTGGAAGTGGTGCAAGCCCAGGGGAGGGGTGAGTGTGCCTCAGCTCCCTGCAGCCACCCAGCAGCCACCACCCAGCAGCCACCTGTGGTAAATAGTGCCCAGCGGGAACCAGCTCTGAACCCCAATCCCAGTCCTGAACCTCTCTTGCATCCAACCCCTGCCCTAGCACTGAGTCCTCCTGAACCCAAACTTCCTCCCAGAGCCTGCACCATGAACCCCCTCCTGCATGTCAACTCCCTGCCTCAGGCTCAGCTCGGAACCCCTCCCACACTCCAAATCCCTTAGCCCAAGATCAATGTCTGCACCTCCCTCCCCCTCACGAAGGATGTTCAGTATTGAGTAATTTACTAGTCGAGCAGTCGATGCAATTTTCATTGACCACTCGACTAGTCAATAGGTACTTCTGCATTCCTCCTTTGAAACGTACAAGAGCTCCCTCTGGGGCTCTTGTACATTTCAGAGGAGGAATGTGGACTCTGCGTGCAGCAGGGGGCCAGCAGGAAGTCTCCCTGACTTGGGGCTGCACGCAGGCATGCCAGCTTTGACATGTACAAGAGTCCCTAGCAGGGGCTCTTGTGCATTTCAAAGTGGATGTGCCTGCATGGAGCCTAGGGTCAGTGGAGGTCTCAGAGTCCCCTGCTGACCTCGGGCTCCATGCGGGTGCGTTCACTTTGAAATGCCACTCGGGAGTCTCCAGCTGACCCCAGGCTGTGTGCGGTTTGAAATACTGCACTGAAACCCGGGATCAGCTGGGGACTCTGTTTCAAAGCAGCAATGGCCGCACAGAGCTTGATAGAGGCAGCAAGGGGAGGGGGGAATCCACTAGTCCAGGGGTTCTCAAACTTGGGATACCGCGACTCCCCTCTCAGTTGCTCGTGACCCCCCTCTCCATTGCTGCAACCAGCCTCTCAGTTGCTCACGACCCCCCGGGGGTCAGGACCCACAGTTTGAGAAACACTGCACTAGTCAAGTTGACTATCTGATCAGCATTTGCTTATTTGATAGTTGACTAGTCCTTAAAATCCTTACTGCACACCCCAACCCTCTGCCCCCAGCCTGATAAATGTGAGTGAGGATGGGGGATGGAGGGAGCAGGTGTGGGGCCATGGAGAAGGGGCAGGAAGGAGCCAGGACAAGGGTGTTGAGGTTTGAAGTAGATCGTGGATTGCACTTAAATTCAAAAAGTGATCTCATGCTTAAAAAGGTTGGAGACCACTAAGCTAGGAGAACTGGGTTCTTTACCTAGTTCTGCTGCAGACTTCCTGATTGACTTTGTGCATGTGTAGCTAAATCTCCCTCCCCTCCACTGCCCATTCTCACTTTTAAAATGGGTACCTTACATAGATATATGTAAGGTACTTAGCCAGTCGTTAATAGAAGTGCAAGTTATTAACATAATAATGCTGAATTGTGATAGAAGTATCTTTCTCTTTCCTTTTCATTGCAGGTGTCTTGCTATTTATGAAATTGGTTTTTACCAGCATTTAAATAAAAGCACTCATTTGTGCAAATACAGCTACAAATTCTTAAAGCAGTTTTAATGTGATGACCTTGCATTGACTAAGAATGCCTGTTCAGGAGTTTTTTTTGACACATTTTGATTTTGCCACCTGTAGGTTAAAATTGCCTACATCAACTTCCTAAATCATTGTTATGTGGATACAGAAGTGGAAATGAAAGAGATTTACACCAGTAATCACATGTGGAAACTCTTTGAGAACTTCCTGGTTGACATCTGTCGGGTAAGGCTTTGCATACCCTAAATATAAAAACAGCAAATGGACGTAATTGTGGCAAGCATTAGCAGAGGTGTGGAAAAATGTGTCTTAAAGCACAAGTCAGGAAACTCCTTACTGGTTTCTCTCGTTTCAGATTTTCTAGGGGACTGCGTCTCCTGCTTGCTATGCTCACCAGCCCCCCATGTCTTCTTGTTCCTTTGCTGAGAGACCGTGTTGACACTGACAAAATATTGATAATCAAAACCAACTTAACTTAACAAAATAAAATGATAAACAGAAACCACCCAAGATAACCATCCATCCAAAAATAACCTACCCCCTACAGCAATCCCTGTGCCTAACACCCCCTCTTCATGCCCAGCCCCTGCTGCGCTTCTCTAGCCCCTCCCCATGCCTGCCCCAGCCTGTGCAGTGCCTCCCACCTGCTGTGCCCTGCCAGCCTCTCCCTGTACCCACCCCAGTCCCTGCAGAACACCTGGCCCGCTGTGCCGACAGCCTCTTCCTGCGCCCAGCCCATTCAGTGCTCCCTACCCTCTGCTCGTCGCCAGCCCCCCCCATGCCTGGGCCCTGTGGTGCCCCCCTACTTTCTGCACCCTGCCAGCTCCACCCTGTCCCTGCCCAGTCCCAGCTACACTCCCCAACCACGGCATAGTGCCAGCCCTTTCCCATGCACAGCCCCACATCCTCTACCCCCCTAACCCTTCCTTGTGTCTAGTCTCTGCAGCAAGCCCCCACTCCCCTCTCTCTGGCTGTGGATGCGTAGGGAGGAGGTACAGCTTTGCACAGCGCTCCAGGGGCCAGGTTGTTTTTTAATAGATGTTCATTATTTTTGCTTCACTTCGCTTGTGCCTTCCTCCCCGTAGATCACGTTAACTTTGGGTAAATCAAGACCACCTTCTATCCCAGGACCAGCTCTGCCCCAGCCCACGGTGGGGAGGGGACATGCCAAGCTAAGCCTCTCTCCCCACAGTATTAAAACTGAGCCAGGCTGATGATGCAGGCTATGGGAAGCACATGGGAACCTGGCAGTGGTGCTGCCGTGGGACACGCTGGAGAGGCAGTGCTGTAGCCACTGCTGGGGACTGGACCCCCATGCGCCTCACCCCCACCCCAAAAGCTGTAGTGTAGGGTTCCTCCGGGCAGCCAGGAGGCACCGCTAGCACCAAGCTCACCCACTCCGCAGCGGGCTGCTGGGGGAGGTGTGTGCCCTGAGCTGAAAGGGTATCACGGAGTTGTTGGAACTGCAGGAATTGGAGGGGAGAGCAGGGATTCAGGGAGAATGAACCGGGCAAGGAAAGAGGGGGGAAGAGAGGAGTCTGTGGTTAAAGGGTAAAAGGTCCTAAGAAGAGTCCTGCATCCTTCTGCATAGGGCTTCTCTCTCTACTGTAGGTCAGGTAATTTCCTCCTCCTTCCACTTGACTCACAGTTAAACAGACCCTCTCTCCTGTCCCATGCTTCCTCGCTTCACTGAGAGAGCCTGGTGACATGATGATGTCACTGTCACCCACAGGAAAAATGTTTAATATGTATAGAGAGATCTGTCCTTGCGTCTCCATTTAGGCAATTAACTTTGTCATGTTCCATGGAACACACTGATCTTCTTTTCCCCTTTAAATAAACCAAACAAACCAACCCCTTGGCTTCTGATTCATACATCTCTTTCTGTTCTGTCTTTTTCACTCTAGCCAGGTTGTGGGTCTCCTTTTCCAACGGTATTTGACGTATCCTAGCAGGTCTAGAGCAATTTTCCTGCCTTTGACATGTATTTAATCCCTGGGATGCTAAGTATTTCTCCATAGGAAAACATTACATCTCATTCCTCCTTATGGTACCACCTTCTTGGCTCTGAGGTATCCAGTTTTTTCCCCTCCTAAGTATGCTATATGATACCAGAGCTGAGAGTAAGTGGGTGCGCCCAGGTGCACAGCTCCAGCAAGAGCTGGCTGAACTGTGGCAAAAGCCAGCAGGGAGCGATTTAAAGAGCTGGCAGGGACCTGGGTCGCAATAGGACAGGACCTGTAAGAAATTGAAGTACCTTTCACCCTTGTATAATGCACATTAACAATGACAGTGTCAGGCTTTTGGCTTTGTGTGCCCTAACTTTCAGAGTGATTGTGCTTTACACAAAATAATATGGCAGGCAGTCCATTCAGAACTAATGCTTCAAATCTTGGCAATAAAATGCTCATATTTATGAGTTTAACTGATATGTTCTAAAAGAATGAATTATTTTGTAGGCATGTAACAACACCAGTGACCGAAAGCACGCGGACTCCATCCTGGAGAAATATGTCACAGAAATAGTGATGAGTATAGTCACCACCTTCTTCAGCTCCCCGTTCTCTGATCAGAGTACCACCTTGCAGGTAGGGAACAATGCATGAGAAAATAAGCTATGTTGTTCATGAAACCACAGGAACCCGACGGGATAAAAAGAAACCCATCAGGCAGGAGGGAGGCAGGGTGTGGGTGTGGGTGTGAATAAATATTGTCAATAGCACAGAGGTATAAATATTTCCTTCTAATACTTTTACAGATGAACATTGGCTTTCCTGTATAAGGGACACTACATGTACAGACTTGCTACAACAAGCATAATAGAAGTATAATTATAAAATGGCACTCCATGATATTAGTGCTCAGTGTTGCTCGTATCTCATGATATTAGGCTTTCTTAAGAGCATTGCTGTGGCTCTGCCAGAGAGTGGAGCTACACTGCAAGTAGAGAGAGAGTAGTGGGGGTTGGTTCATGTTGATTATTCTAAATTTGTATTGCAATAGTGCTTATTAGCCCCAGTCATCTGCCAGGAGTTCACTGTATATAGGACTGGAACAAGGAGAGACCAGCCGCTCCAGAGAGCTTACAATCTAAGGCTATGTCTAGAGGCATGTAAAATAAGCTACCTGACATAGTCAATGAAGCGGGGATTTAAAGATCCGCTGCTTCATTAAAATAAAAATAGCCGCCGCGTTGTGCCGGCTCAGCTGATTGTCGGCATAGCGCGGCAGTCAAGATGCGGATTGGTCGGCAAGGGAAGCCTTTGTCGATCGCTCCCTTATGCCTCGTGAAACGAGATTTACAGGATCGGTCAATAAAGGCTTCCCCTGTCGACCGATCCGCGTCTTGGCACAGCCCAGTAGTCGACAATCATCTGAGCTGTCTCAGCTCGGCGGCCATTTTTATTTTAATGAAGCGGGGGATATTTAAATCCCCGCTTCATTGACTATGTTGACAGAGGTATGTAGTCTAGACATTCCCTAAGTATAAGATGAGACAACAGACGGAGCGAGACCCAATAGAAGGGAGCTATCAGACAGCATTGATCATATAAAGTCTCAATACAACAGCACCCTAACTGTTGTCAAGTATTTTGTCGGCCTCAGAATTAGAGAGTTCTGAAAAGGGCATGGAGAAGTACAAAGAAGGAGGCATTGTAGGTGTTCATGGGAGAAAGTACAAAGGTGCATGGCTGAAAATTTAATAGGTGGATGATGAAAGCAGGCACTGAGAGCCAATTGGATTCAATCCTTGCTTCAGACAAATTGCATTTGAAGGGCCTTTGCTTTCATTTCTCTACAACAAATCAGACATTTTGAAAAAATGCCTCCAACTGTGTTTTCCTTGGTCATCTCGATTAGATCTCTGGACCTGTGTAGATCTGGCGAAAGTTGGAGCATGAGACTCAGTCACTTGTCTAATGTGAAAGGGAGATGTTTATTCTTTCCATTCCCAGTATCTCCCAGTGTCCTCCTTACAGGGCAAGCAGTAGGGATGTTAAGAATCATGTAATTTGTTAATTGTGCAGTTGACAAAAATTAATCCACGATTAATGGATAAGAATTAGCATTGCAAGATGTCAGTCCCAGCTCAAGCTGGGTCCCAGCAACTACCCCCACTGTGGCTCTGCATTAGAAATGCTTTAATAGCTGACCAGCGGGCAGGCTGGCTCCATCCCCTAATAGCAGGGGTTGATGCTGGGACCCGGCACAAGCCAGGACTCAACCAGCCTTTTGGCCAGCCTGCTAAAAATTTTACTTGCAGAGCCATGGGGGGAAGGGGTGAGAGGAGATTCTGTGTAGCCGATAGCATTAATCATAAACATCATTGACTACACTATTACATCCCTAGCATGAGGCAAACATGACAACAGCGCTGAGGTGCCTCCCAAGATAATTGCTGGATCTCTGGTGCAGTGACTTGGTGATAATGGAGGCTGCCTCTCAAATAATAGTTCCTTATCAAAGTTTTAAATAGCCTTTTGGGGGCGTGGAGAGGCGTAGTAGGGGGCCGAATGTGTTGTAAGAAGCTTGGAAATGGTTTTCATTGAAACCTGGCGCACCCTCAGCTAAGAAGAAAAAAACAGCTGTTTGGATTGCAAAACCAGCATGTATAATTGGACACAACTGGCAGCGGGTTAGGTTGCAGCACGTTTCCGACTGTGGCAATAAAGGGCATCTGGGAATTTGTCTTTTCAGCTTCTCTTCACAGTGGGGATGGTTCCAATCTTCTGGGTTGTCCTAGAATCCTCTCTGCTCAGCCCTTCCCATTCACTCTGTTGCCAAATTTTCTTTGATCCTCTGCCTCATCTGCACAATCGATCTGTTCTGTCCGAAGCCCTTGTCCATGTCCTGGGACACTGCCACCTGAAGTAATTCGTAGCCTCTTTGGCTAACCTAATACCTGCTTTGCACCCTTCCAGCCTATGCAAATTGCTGTTGTGAAAATGATTCACGCCTCTGATGGCACGTGTACCCTTCCCCCCCACATAAACACTCACTTCGATCTCTTCACTGTCTTTGCATTGCTTGTGTCAAATTCAGGCTTTGTTTTCACTTGAAGTGTTCTACAGAGTGCTGCAGCTTCCTACATCTCGTCTCCCAGCACTGCCCTTCTCAGGCCCACATGCCTTGCCTTCCTGCTCTTCTGTGTGCTCACTGTGTTCTCACCTTAATGTCTCCAGGCTTCCTTCTACTCCTGTACTGTGTAAGCTTCAGCCCACCCCTTCTCATCTCAAAAACCTCCTTCCCTGATAGTTTCTTCCCTGATAGTATCATGACTTCAGTTGGCCATAGAACTTCCTTCTCTCTAACTCCTAGATAATGTCTTTTAGAAAAACCTTCAATCCTGATTTAAAAATTGCCAGTGATGGAAAATACACCATGACCCTGGGTAAATTGTTCCAATGTTTAATAACGCTCAGTTAAAAAATGGTATTTTTTTCACACAGTCTGAACTTCTCTGGCATAAACTTGTAGCCAGCCATCTTATATCTTTCTCTGATGGACTGAAGGATCTGTTACCAAACAGTTGTTGTCCTTTACTGTTTTGGGTTTTGTTTTGTTTTTAATATTGGCTTTCTTGCACCCTATGGGCAGTACTGACCCAAACCTTATTTTACAAAGTTCAGGATGGTTTTGATTTATTGACCCAATTTAAGCAAATGGAACATCTCTGAAGTTTTCAGAAAGATAAATCTTTAAACATGGTGTACAAGGAATGTGTGGGTGGCTGGAGTCCAGAAGCATAGGTAATTTCAATGCATTTAGACAAGTGTCTGAAACATTTTGACATTTGGCTGTGTTGCTGGAAAGGCTGATGGTTATTTGCTGTTGTGCAACTCTACGTAAACTCTGTTCTCCCTTGTGAGCACATGGAGTTATTTCACTACTTGATTAAAACTAAGGGGGAAAATCCTTGCTTTTCTCTAACTCCATCTTTTTTCCCCTCTTATAACAGACATCAGTCTTGACCAGACTAAAAGAGGTATTTTTCAGTAGTTCCTAAATCCACTGTGGGCTTTGCACTGAGGTGTGGTTTACTTAAACTGAGCATTATGAATAGAAACAGAGACATATGGGTGTTGCCTCTCACTGTAAGTTGGTTTCTTAGTGTTGAAGCAAGTTTGTCAGGACATTTTTAAAAAAATCAATCCACAGTTTAAAAAAATTCTTACAGTATAACTACTTATGTAAAATAAAACAGTGATTCGGTTTTGAAACTGTTCGGATATAATTGCAGCGATAGCAGAGTAATAGTGTGTGATTATATTGCCTCTTTGAGGTGGGGATGTTGCCGTATCTATAATGGAAAATCTTGGAAAATGTAGTTTTTCATGGCCACAGCTCCCTTTTTTGATCCATCTATGGCAGCTGTATTGTTTATAAACTATGACCCATGTTCAAAATGACATGTTCAAAACATGTAGCTGTAAATGAGAAACCAATAAATATTTCAGAAAAGGACCAGTTGATAATTTTGGAGTGGAGTTGCAGTTTAGCAAGAGGAAAGCCATATTTTCCTATTGACTGTAGAGCCACTCTCTGGTCAAACCCAAATGAGCAATCTCTGTACTTAAGGCTGCTGAAAACCCTCCCTCATACAACCCAACAGTTATCCTTTGCTTAGTGAGATTGCATTTAGTGGAACTTAGTGCTCTAGGAGCCATCTAGTTGATACTTATCTCCCTGCCCCGGTGCGCTCTCTTCTGTTAAACTGCTGCTTGTGTAGTAGACATGCTGCCCAGAATATAAATGATGTCTTACCAGTGGGTATGGACTGGTAACATGCAGCTGGTCTGCATAGAATAATGGCTGATGTAGTATCAAAGTAGCAGACAACCTAATCTGAAACATGAGATTTTTTTTTTCATATGTTCTAGACTCGCCAGCCTGTGTTTGTGCAACTTTTGCAAGGAGTGTTCAGGGTTTACCACTGCAACTGGCTCATGCCAAGCCAAAAAGCGTCGGTGGAGAGCTGCATTAGGGTACTCTCTGATGTAGGTAAGAAGTTAGATTTAAGATGCACAACATACTTCAGTTCATCACCCTTCTGTCCCCAAAGCAACATGTATTCTACCTCCCGCAGGTGGTAGAATGTAGCAAACTCAGGGCGAAGGCATGAAGCAAATCGAGCATTTCCTTCATAACTAAAGTCTGCTCTGTGGTTGCATTACAGACGTTTTCAATTTAAATATGAGGCAAAACTCTAAACTCTTTATCTAGCGGCAGACTTTCTGAAAGTACATGTTGGCAACTGAACTTGCAGGTTTTGCTTACCTAAACTTATATTGTGGTTTCTGCCAAATGTGACAGTCATACTTCAATCTTAAACAATGTAGTGGTGATTAGTGCTGTGAAATGGCTGTCACGTTCCTTTCCAGAAATTGCTGCATTTTAGTGGCAAGAACAGTGAGCCTCATAAGTTACTAGACATAGGGCCAGATGCTTCCATAAGATGGGTGTGCATATTCTGTAAACCTTAATGGGAATGACAAAGATGTATGTGAGGGCATGGTCTTACTCATACATTGTGAAGTTAGGAAAAAAACTTTGAGTATCAAGGATGGTCTATTAAACTTGAGGTGTTATTGCTGTCCCAACGCACTGTGGATCAAAAACAGCATAGAAGAACACGTATTTTAAAATATGCAAAAGAGAATACAAAAGAAATAGCGCTTGGGATTTCCCCTTGTTTCCTCACTGATGGCAAGTATGGGCTAAAGGAGTCGATTCTTATTCCCTTTTGCAGCGAAAAGCCGAGCAATTGCAATTCCTGTCGATTTGGACAGCCAGGTCAACAACCTCTTCCTGAAATCACACAACATAGTGCAGAAAACGGCAATGAACTGGAGAATGACGGCAAGGAATGCTGCCCGTAGAGACTCTGTGTTAGCTGCTTCCAGGGACTATCGAAACATCATTGAAAGATTGCAGGTGACTATAGAGTGCTGCATTAACAACTTACCTCTGCCATCTAGGTAGTCATATGTTTGCATGTCAGCACAAAAAGACAAACTTCTTCAATTTGGGAGTTGTGTGCCAAGTGAAAATGCCACATGTGATCGCTGCAGCCAGAGCTCATTGTAATACTGCATGCAAAATCAAATGTAAACCATGTATTGACGCAGGTAAAAAAAAATATGCACAGCTAACGCTTGTGGAATTTTTATGGCCCTTGAAGAGGATACTTCAAAGCATGTTTGTCCGGCTCACTGGTTCTCCAACATTTTAATTCTGCCAATACCAGTGGCTTCATTTCAACTGATTCGTCAGAGGGATCTTCTACTTGGTTGCATCCTTCCAAGTCCCTCCAGTACTTCACTATAGGTTGAATCTCCCTGTTCAAGCACCCTCAAGACCAGACTGGTCTTGGACCAAGGAAGGATAATGCCTGCTCCTGGTGGCTGGTTTTCCCTGTGAGTGCTCCAGCTCTGGAGCACCCATAGGGTTGCCGACCATGCCGAACCAGGGGTGTTGCTGGATTACAGAGGTTCAACATGTTCTTGGTTATCAAAACAATTAACGAGATAGAATGCTCCATAGACCTCAGCAAAGTTTACTATTGGTTTGATTGACTCTTAATGACCCCAAAGTTGTCACTTTCTCAAATGAACAGACTAATCTGTCTAAAAAGCTACTACATGTTAGATTTCATGCTGATTTCTAGTCAAAAGAAATGTAAACAAAATACTCTGAGTTCTTGTAATGCTGGCAGACCAGGTCAGATCAGTGCTTAGATTGGAAGTGTATTAACTGAATTTTTACTCAGTACTTTTGTATCAAGACCTGAGAATAACTAAGTATTCCATAATATGGTGCTTTACTTTTTATACTGAATGAAACTGAGTGCTTTAGATTATATCTTTATCTGTAAAAAGCAGTTTGGGGAGAGGGGTTCAGAAGTGTTTTCCTGGCATGCAATCTCAATTTAAATTTCTTTAATTTAAATTGGAGGTAAGTCAAAATACTACCCAATCAGAGTAGTCCAAATTCTATAGTCCCCTGCTATTCCTTTGTTTTCTGTCCACTTGGGCTTGTCAGTTGTTGTTCCTCTCAGTAACTTTTTCTGCAGTTCTGCTCAGTGAGATTGAGATGAATCTTTCCAGAATTTTCATTTGTAAGAATGGTTGAAATGTTTTGAAGTTTCAACTGAAAAGGATGGGGGGGTTGATTTTTTTTTTGCCTTATTTCAAGCAGTTGTATTCATTTGTTGGTCCAAATAATTATAAAGTGCAGTGTTGTCTGATCATTATTGCAGAAGTTTGCAGCGTAACAGAAACTCTGCAATTACATTGGCTTTTTATTCCTTATTAGACAAGTGCCACCTACAGATATGGGAAAATAACAAATGATCTGAAAACGATGCCAATAGTTGTAACATTCATTGGCCGGTAAAATGAGACTCTTGCTAGGCAAATGCTGTTTTGTAATCTGGAAAGCTTTTTAAGCAGGGAAGTCCTTCGCTAGTTTGTCAAAACATTTCAGACTGGAGTGTAGCTTCTGAATGTTCTCTTTCTAAGATACAATTGTCACGGTTTCATGGCAACTGCATTTGTATCTTTGTCCCCCTACCCAAAGTCCACTCCAAAAGTGCATGGTCAGATTTCATGGTCACAGCCATCACCTGCTTCTGAGTAAGGATCCTTATCCCGCTTTCTTTTGGCCTGGTGTTTGAAAGTGCCTTTGCCTTAGACTGTGATGTCTCCAACAAGCTAGTCTAACAGCCACAACTTGTGTAGTGGTTTCTCTGAGGGCTATATATGGTATGCTGCTGTAAGGTCACTACTTATTACAATGCTCTCTTTAAATTTTCTCCTTACAGAAAGGAGCATTACAGAAAAAAATACATTTAAATGCACACTAAACATACCATGCACAAGGGCTGACAGACTTGCTGGGCCCCTGGGCAATATGGGGCCAGCACTACGCTCCTTTGAGGGATGGGACCTTAGGCGATGCTTCACCCAGGCATCCCTCAGCACTGCCTGAAGCGCACTGAACAGGGCTTTGGTGGCAATTGAAAGCCTGGGGGCTCCAGCTGTTGCAGTAGCAGTAGTTGACAGCCTCAGGCCCTTTGCAATTGCCAGGTCCCAGGACAGTTGCCCTCCTTTGCTCCATCTCCTTCCGTGGATCTGATACCAGGAGTCTCCCATTAGTCTTAGTGAGACCCTTTTAGGCTGAAATCTTTCCACCCCTTCATCAAGAATTGGGCTTCCCCCTTGGATGAAGATTCTGTACATTTGCTGGATCCGGAAGAAGGCCTTGAGTCCCTTCTAAGCCTAGTCTTTTTCTATCCAAAGCTATTTATTTCTTTGTGTTGGCCTCAGAAGCCTAGTTTGAACCAGTATATGCAAGCTTCCTTGGGCTGATGTCTCTCTGGAGATGTTTACAACCTAAGTGATTCATTTTAATCAACCCCCTTCTCTCCTCTCCCTCTCCCCTTTCTGGATCTTGAAAGAGCTGTGATACTCCTACCCTTTGGACTTGTGTACAGTCCCTGGCCCACAGTGATACACAAATCATTCATAAGCTTTAGTATACTACGGTCCTCAAAGATATTGCTTGTGATTGACAAAACCTACATGTTGTTGTTCTCTAGGATATAGTATCGGCATTGGAAGATCGCTTACGGCCCCTAGTGCAGGCTGAATTGTCAGTGCTGGTAGATGTTCTTCATAGGCCCGAACTGCTCTTCCCAGAGAACACAGATGCAAGGAGAAAATGTGAAAGTGGAGGCTTCATTTGCAAGTAAGTTGTTTCCTTAGGCTTTGTGCAATTACTCTTTCTTTGCAGACCAGTACCCTCTGTTGCATTGTATTGAGCACAACTTGTCCTCAAGAAAATAAGCTCATTTGTCTTCAGGAAGTTGTCGACCACAGCTGTCAGTATTGTCAATCTATCTTTGCAGTGATGATTACGGATTCTGGAGCAGCTTGTGGCCATGGTGTATTGTAATATGAATGACTACGCTCATTCATAGAGTTAAGCCTTATTAGTGAGACTGGGGCCAGTAGCACTTTTCTTTCTACTTCTCTCTAGTGGGGTAGTGAGTCAAAGTTGAAGTCTGTATTGATGTATGGTTTCCAGTTGCCTTATCCAAGGTCCACATTCTTTTTTCTTTAATGAGGAAATACATGCAGTTCTGGGTATCTTTATAATGTCAGTGGGTTTTTTCTTAATGGGCCTTCAATTTTTAATTTCCTTCACTACTGTATAATTTCTTCATCCTTACTACAGATTTCTTTTTGCCTGGCTATCATCCAGGTGGGAGCACTGGAGTTCCCTTCAAAGCTTCCCTGTTGTTCATGTTAACTTAGCAAGTGTTGCTATTAATGGCGAACTCCCCAGCTTATGCTAGTCTCCCCCCCCAAAAAAAATCACATTTTATTTAACTTCCTAGTTGTAAGTATGGCCATTGAAATAAGAGAGCCACAAACGCCTGTCCTAATTCTTAGAAAATTTAGTACTAAAACAAACTATGATCAATTGGTTGTTTTCAGGTTAATAAAACACACTAAACAGCTGCTGGAGGAGAATGAGGAGAAACTATGTATTAAAGTATTACAGACACTCAGGGAAATGATGACCAAAGATAGAGGCTATGGAGAGAAGGTACTTAATTTACAGTTTATCATTTTGCTTTTGTTCAATATTGTCTTAACTATTCAGAGACAAAATATAGTGTGAGGCCTTGAAATCTGTGTTTATACCTTGGGCTAAGGATAAAACCTTTCTAGTTAACTAACTGACTTCAAAATCATGAAATTAAGTTGAAAGTTAATTATGCTGGCTTCTTATTTTGGAATATTAGATTTGTCTAATACCTGCAATCTTTTGCATTCTGATCGGCAATATATAAGCCTGTTCCCAGAAGATAACCATAGGTTTATATCTGCTTGTTGGAGACTTGTCCGTGCAGTTGTGTCACTTGACAATAAGGGAACTTCTCAATTTTGATGTATATGTAGCTGAGATTGTTTCTCTCTACTGTGGTACTGAGGAAATTTGAATTAGAAATTGATCAGTATACAACCTCAATAGTTTCCCTTAACATACTGTTCCTTTTTCCCAGCAAGAAGGACTCTTTCTCTTTCTGGAGCTATAGCTCTGTCCTCTATCTGAACAATGTGAATGAGAGAACACCTATTCTCATACCTTTAAATATATAGATACACATTTCAATTTGACTTAGCTGTATTGGCACACTGGGCTCAGTATTTCACCCTTGGAGCACTGCTTCCATGGTCTCTTTATGGAAACATGGAAAATAAAAGAGCCCAAAGCAGGGTGACAAGCAATGAAAAGATGAGAGCATGACCTTTGGTGGATGAAAGTAGCTAACAGGTACTGTTCATCATAGGGACAGCTACAAAAAGAAGAACCATTATGTTTTCCACACACAGACTTAAATGTGCTTTGAATCTAGATGGCTTTCATTTTAAATTGAGGAAAATAACAAGCAAAAAAGAAGAGCAAAAGATAAAATCTATGTGAGAGAAAGTAGTGCATTTCTAATTTGAGTCTCCAGTGTGAAATGCCTAACAGACTTGCCCTCTCATAGACAAATGGGATTCATAAACTTAAAAGCTGCAGTACTCAAGGAACAGCCTTAGCACTTAAGCTCTTATGAGCATTTTTTCGTGTGGGCTACAGAGGGCAATGATTACAAAGTAGAAAAAGAAGCAACTGAGGGGCTGAACAGAATTATTAGGAAAGGTAACGCGTGACTGAGCAATTTATGTAGTGTTCTTTCATATTGATGTACAGGTTGGACCTCCCTGGTCTGCCACTCTTAGGACCTGACACTCCCAAACCAGGAAATTTATCCAGGGGAGGTCAGTGTTCCCCAGCTGGCTGTCAGCCACCACTCCTGGGCTCCCCTCTGAGCCCTCAACCCTCTCTTGACCACCAGCCCTAGCTACTGGGCTATGCTTGTGGTACAGCAAGGCTATCAGACACTGATGCCCCCTGCTGCTGGTTCAGTTGCAGCTTCCTAGCCCTGATTGGGGTTCCCAGCTGCAGCTCCCTGTTCCACTGCTGGCCCCTTTGTCTCTTGCCTGGCCAGGGATCCCAGCCACTGGACTCCTGGCTGCTGGGGCTCTCTGGTCCAGCAACTTAAGTGTTCCTGCCGGACCATGGAGTCACAGATTTCAGAGGTTCTATCTCTATATTGACAATTGAATTGCTTTACTAAATTACAAATGAGGCTCTGTTACCAGAAGTGAACTGCAAGCTGGGTTAGTCATAACAAAGTGCCGAGTTGGTCCATCTTAGATGATGGTAGCCTGTTAGTTTGAGGCAAAAATGTAGAGCTTGGACAGCTACTTGACAGGCCTTGGTCTCTGGCTACTCCTTCCGAGGAGGATGAGAAGTGCTGTTTGATGCAGGCAATGGAAAGTGGATAGACACCCCAAGGTAAGCTAGTTCATATTTGCCAGTCCGAGGATGTTGCAGACAGCATCAGCCCACTCAGAGTTTAGCTGGATATGAGGCATGTCACTCTCCACCTGGCAAACAGCAGGCTTGCCAAATCCAAGAGTGCAATCGTCTTGAAGATAAAGCAGGCAAAGCGATGAGAATTCTCCCATATTCCACGTGTATGTGGACTGTTGCCAGCCTCACACCTCCGCCATGTACACATATAATACCGTAAATGAGCAGGCGACTCCCAGGAAAATACCCTGGAGGTGAGGATGGGCAATGGTGCACTCCTTGTCTGTTCCGGGAACGCTGCTTCCCACTTGGCTGCAACACCACTTCCTCCCCTGTCAGTGGCCCAGCCCAGCTCAGCACCTTTTACCTAGCTCTGAAGTTTCTTGTCTTGAAGCCTTGCTTGCAAACAGCAGCCATCATTCTCTTAAATCAAGTAGCAATAACTGTGTGCTATGCTCCAGACTGAGTAAGATTGGGGTGTTGGCAGCATCCTTCCTATACATGTTTTAAACCTGCCTTCCAGTTTGGACAAGCGGGCAGTAATTTATGCCAAGTATCATTACAACCTTCTGCCGTTTGGGAGCCTTCCACTCCTCTGTCTCTTTCTTTCTTACTTACTTACTTTTTTACATGCTTTCCAGTCTCATCTGGAAGTCAACTAAGCAAAACCTTCAGGTCATGTCTACATTGGGAAACTATTTTGAAATTACTAAAATCCACTTAAGAACTCCCGATTTAACAAATTCAATCTAGCATGTCCTCACTATGTGAAAGCATCGAAATTAGTCCGAAGCAGGCTCCATTAATGGATATGCTACTTCGACTTAGAACCTTAGGATGCACTGAGGAGTAAATAGATCAAATTACTCGGGGGAGTAATTATTTTGGTACTGGAGCATCCACACCGCAATTGTTTCTAAATAACTATTTCAAAATTAGTGTTACTCCTGGTGAAAAGCAGGAGTACAGATTTCAAATTCTGCTGCCCGTTATTTCGAAATAATGGGCTTGGTACTGTGTGGATGCTCCACTTACAAATACAACCTTGGGAGGGTTATTTCAAAATTAAGTCCTAGTCTTAAAAGGAAAGGACTAAAAGGTCCTTTGTAGCCATGCCCTTATTTCTGAAGGTGTCTGTACACTGCAGCTGGAGATACAGTTGCAGCTCAAATAGGTATATTGTATGTGCATTAACTTTAATCTAAGTAGCATAGCTAAAGGAAGCTGTGAAGATGTGGGAGAGTGGACTGTAATAAAAGCCCACTTGGACTTGAGGTTGGGTTCCTACTTGTATTGATAGACCATGTTAGGATTTGTGCCACTGTGTAGTTGCTAATTTTAACAGTGCTAGCTTAATTCAACTAGCAAGGTAAGCTTACCCAAGCGATAGTCACAACTCTGAGCATAAATGCTGACTTCATGATGGAGAGGGTGGTATCTCCCACTACTCAAGAGCCAGCTTGTAGTGTGCTTGGCATTACAAATAAATGACTGGCTACCTCGGGTTACAGTTGGCTCTGAAGCTCTTCAGAGCATGTTCATCCCTAGAGCTTTTCCATTAAAATCAGTGTAAGGGCAGTACTGATTGTGTTTAGGCAAAGTAATGTAAAATGAGATGGGCCATGGCATATCAAAAAACAATTGAAACAAACTTAGAAGAAAAAACAGCTGGTCTTAAAAAAAAAAAATAATCTGCTCCACACGTATAGAGACACTGGTACTGTGGGGAAATTTTGTTTCAAGCAAACTTAATGTATTAGAGCTTTACCAGGGTTGAGGTAAAAATTGGGACTGCACAAAAAATAGTGCCAGATAACGTTTTTAACATAGTTTGGTAACAGTGTTTTTAAATTAAATTCTGTTGGCTCCACAATTGACCTGTAAAGCACTACAAAATTCTAAATCTCTACAAAGTTAAATAAAAGCAGACAGAGAACACATTAACTTCTCGCATAGTTGATCAGTTGCGTAATACTGTACATGGAGTACAAGAATAGAATGGCCCAGAAAGGAGATTTATATATGGGGGGGGGGGGGGAGGGAAAGGAGAAGCAGCTGTTTGCCAACTATCCGCTGCAAGTTATGGATAATCTTTGACTGTCTGGCCACAAGAAATAAAATGATACACTTTCTAACTTGTGACTAAATGCAGTTAAGAATATTCACTGTTTAAAGGCAACACCCATTTCTTTAAAAGCCATTCTTGATTAAAAATAATTTTATGCTACGCTTGTTGAATTGAGGGTTCTTCACTTGAAGATACTGAAGCTAGAAAAGGTTCACCTGTTCAGAAGAACTTCTTAGATGGATTTACAATAAATTAGGAGTATTGCAGATAAGGAAATTAATATAATTTATCCTAAAATATAGTGTAAATACTAATAGCTAGTCATTTTCTGCTTGATACTTTTACTATTGTAAGATACTTTAGCAACAAAGTGAGGCTACTTAGAGCACTCAGTTCACCTCTTCTACTTCCCTTTGTGTATATAATTGACTTCATACCCCATTTTCGTAAACAGTCACTGAACTTGCCAAACCACTAGCTCCATGTCAAGTTATGATTGAAATAAATTTTAAAAGGTTATGACAAAATTTAGGGCGCTGACTTCTGCATACATGTGCAGTTATTAAGTACGTGTATTATTCTTTCCCAGTGTTTTCTAAAACTTTTTGCCGCAGCTCATGCTCTGGTCAAGTATGAGATTTGGCAGAGCCTTTTTTTTTTTTTAAGTTCCATTATGGATATGACTTCACTTATGGTATTCAAGCAAACGTTTAGTCTTCGCCCCTCTGCCCAATCCTCATTCTCATCCCACCACCCTTTTACCATGTGTTTTGTTATCTCCTATGGTATTTGGAGGCCTCCATTCTGAACTACATACTTGAATCCCTATTATTTTAATCCATAGTGGGCATTTATTTACTTTTCTGACCTTATAATCTACTGGAGCTGGTGGTTGTCTACCATGGAACTGAGAGCTTCAGGTCAGACCTGAAATAGAATTTAGCGAATGAAATGTGAGGAGAGTTTTTTCTTGTAATGTCTGGTCTTTGTTATATAGTACTCTGTGTACTAGTTGAGACCAGCCAGTCGAGTAATAACCTACCAATACCTTTTTTCTGAGACATTGTCCTCCCTGTAAACATACCTGATCACCTTTCTCCGCCACGGAAGACCAGACACACCAACACTGTATTATCTATGGACTTGTATTTTCTTGCCGTCTCCCTTGCACCAAAGAGACATCTTGAGAACATACAAGGTTGCCTGGGTCCAGCAGCCAAGGCCTAATAATTAAAGGCTGTACATAACTTCTGCTTTCACCCCAGAGTACCTATAGGACTGATGCAATTTCTGTGAAACATGCAAACTACTTGATCAGGGCCCAGATGTTGCTACTGAGATACAGTGAGATAAATGTTGGCTGCTGGACTGCAGACTGAATACCCAACCTCAAAACTCAATACTTTTTCCCACGTGCTAGTTTGTGGTGCTACCATTTGACTGCTGGAGTGGCCACAGTGCAACACAGACTGTCTGATTCTTCCTCTTCCCATCCAAGAAAGCATTTCTGTTGCAAAAGTTAAGGCTTTTCCACACCAAAGGATGACATTTTTATTGTGCTATGAACCAACATACAGAGCTGTGCACACTTCCTCTGTGTCCTTTCCCATCCTTTCACAGTTATCCCATGCGACTTCCTAGACTTTCCCGTCATTTGTTTTTTTTTTTTTTTTTAATTGTCAGTTGTAAGTTTATGGAATGCTTGAAACTTTACATATGACTGAAGAGATTTCTTAGAATGACCAAATGAGCGAGGTAGTAACTTTGATTGGACCAGCTTCTGTTGGTGAGAGACACAAGCGCTTTCTTTCTTTCTCGCTCTCTCTCTCTCCAACAGAAGTTGGTCTAACAAAAGATAATACCTCACCAACCTTGTCTGCCTAATATCCTGGGAACAACATAGCTAACTACACTTCTCAAATCTTGGCATTTGCTCAGCTTTTTTTGTGATCAGCTGTGGTATTCCTAATGACATGAAAGCCATCCTAGATTAGTAGCGTAGAACAGACCCAGACTGACTTGAACTGAAACACCTTGGTCACACAGATGTTTTCTCTGAGTGGCAGGTCTGTTAGGGCTAATGGTACAAACTCAGGTAACCCATTATTTTGAGACTGAATTCTTCTCTCCTTTCCTGCTCCATTCTCCCCAGCTCCCTGTAAAGATTCTAAAGGGGGTGTCTTGTGTTGCTGACAGCTCACACAGTGGGGCCTGCTGTTATGCCCAACAGTGAAGTTCTTGGAGTTTGTTCAGCCAATCTGTGTGGATTAACAGTGGGTATGAACAAAGCATGGCTGCATCCTATCTGCTCAATTCCATGGCAGAATATTTCCAATAGAGCAGATGTCAGCTAAGAAGATGGCAATTTCATAGAGCTCTGCTCTAGCCATGTAGTGCCTCTCTGGATATTTGGGAGTACCAGACTAGAACACTGAAATGGTAAATAATATCCAAGTTCCTAATGCGGGACTTGTATGTGATGTCTCTTACTAATGTTTGCTTTCAACCTCTCTTCTCTCCTTTTTCTTTTCTAGTTTATCACCCTTGATGAATTGGATAATGCTGAGGTCTTAATTTTATTTTTCTTCCATGGCAGTGTTTCCATGATGTTTGTTTTATGAGTAGCTCTGTGACCCGTCATGCTGTCTTTCCAGTGTTTGAGTGTTCTGATGCCTGCACCTGTTAGTGAATTAGTTGGGTTTAGTCTGCCATGCGTCTGTATTGGTAGTGACTGTAACAAATTGTCTGTCAAAGTCCCCAAGTCTTATCCCAAATGTAGTTGTAGTTTTGGCAAGCTGCAATCATCAGAGCTCAGAGCTCCACAGTAATTACTGTACCATTATATTGCCTGACTTCCAATTTAGAAGATAACATGGTTAATCTAAATAACTGGAAAGGTTCATGCAAAGTTTTAATAGCACCCTTTTATATTTGATGGGAAAGAATATGAGTAGCCCCAGTAGAGAAGACCCTAAATAAATTATCCGTACTTCCTAACAGTGAGAGTGACTGCTCATATTACAATGTATTTGTGGCCCTTGCATGCAAACTGTATGGTGTGGTTTTTTTTTTCCCCTGTAAAGAAAAAATGATGACTGAGTTCATCAGGATATGTAGGTGTGGCCAGGTTTCTTCCTATTCAAGTTTGGCCAGTGAATATGTGGGAAAACTTAGGTGTATCTTGTGAAAGCTGCATGGTGGTAATTCTGTGCCTAATCTTGCTTGGCAAAGCAGCCTAAAATAGGGCGTTTACCCTGAGTGCAGCACTCCTACGTTGAAGACAGAGGGTCCTATTGGAGTGAGATCTTCCAGTTGAGGTAGCGAAATATCCAAATGCTATCATTTTTACATGGATCAACTATCGTATATGCCCAAAATTTGTGGGCACAAATTTGGAGACTGTATATTTGTATATTCTATCTGTTTTTCTGCATATTCGTATAGAATATTTGTTCCCCAGCTGGTCTTTTAATTATTTTACAACTTCTTCAACAAAAAAAGTTCTTCTGCCCTTGATTTGTTTCCTTTGTGCTGTTCCAGCCTTCTGCCTAAGAAAAAAACTGATCCCTTTAAAATGCAAAATACACTAGCTAATTTCTCAAACAAAATTTTTTTTTTTTCCGAAATTGACTTCCTCGGAAACTTTTGCCTTTTAACTCCAGCATAGCAACGACCTTAAATATGTGTCTTAGAACATTTATTGTTTTAAGGAATAAATGTGACATTTTGGGATCCTGTCTGCCAAAATGGATTTGGATAGCTATCCATCTCCAAGTGCTCAATCTTGAGCTCAGCTGCTTTCAGTTTTAGTGGTTATATTTAGAGAATGAGGCTGATTTTTCCTGTTACTCATTTCACATGATTAAAGTCTCTTTATTCCAGTAGTTACTCCTCACCTTACACTAGTCTGAGGTGACTTGGGCAATGTATCTTTCCAGGCTTCACAGGGGAGCTTAAAATAGTTGGCAGTAGAGTTTAGTGTGAAATCTTGCATGTGATTTGTTTTTTCTTACTAATTAAGATTTCCCTCCAACCTAACCTACTCCACTGAAAATGGGCTCATTTTTTGATAAGTTAATTTATAACACATTAACATTTGTCAGGTGCTAGACCTTTTAGCTTCTGAGGGGGTGCAGATTCCCAAAATGGTATGTATAATTTATCTTGGAGAAACTTCAGACAGAACTTGGGATTGTTTAATTGCAAATTAAAGTCATAAAATGAAACTCCCTCTCTCTCTTTCCTCTTAGTCTCTGGCCATAATGTTCCATCTCATTCCTCAATAAATCAGTTAGAGTGCAGACCCAATTTAGAACTTAGTCTTCTTGCTGCAAATCAGAGCTTTATTGCTCCCTGATGGAACAATTCCATGGATGGAGCAGGTGTGTTTATAAACATGCAGGAAATCAAGAGTGTCTGTTTATAAAGTGAGGTGCTGGCAGTGGGAAGGATTTTTTTTAAGTATTCTGAAAGGAAGCTGTGGAGTTTCCCATCATAGCTGCTCCTGGCAACTGCAAAAGTTGGGGGTCGAAGAAAACCAAACTTACCGTTTTTAGCTTCCTCAGCGGCAAAACTCTGAACAGTTTAATTTTTTTGAATGACTGAAATGGTTTTCCATTCACTCTTGCCCTCAGAGTACACATTCTGTGGGCGAGGTATATTCTTATTGTATTATGATATTGATCAGACCTTATTTCACAATCTTTCTGGCATTTTAAGCAGCTACTGTAAGATACTTTTGGCAAAGGGTGTTTTAAAAAGAACCCTAAATGCCACTGTCACACTATTGTTTATTACTTACACTTGCAATAATGAGAAAACTCTAAACCAAAGTTGGTAGAGTCTCTTAAAATCCTTTCTGTCCTGCGGAAGGGAGTGTCTTTGTTACTCAGTGAAAAACACTGGAATTCACCTTGTTAAGTAGGAAATCCCCTGCATAACTGGAAGAATTTGAAAGGGTCACAATTTTGTGGTCATAACTGTTCTGGCTATGCCTTGCAGCTATGTCACAGACACACTGTATCTTGATTCACCTGTCAGATTAGTGTTCTGAGAAGTTTGTAATATCCAGTGATTAAGGACAGAGTAGTAATTTTGCCTAGTTTCCTTACATTGTTTGGGTTCAACAACAACAAATTCCTCATCATCATCTTGCTAGTACTTCTACTACTAGTAGTTAGTTCACAGATCTGTTTCTGTTCATTGGTGCCTTTTTGAAATAGGATTGAAAAAATAATAATCTACAGCTTTCTCCCAGATTGACATTGTGAGTTGAACATTATGACTATATAGGTGGAGAATAAACTGCCAAATATGGACTTTTTAACACAGGCCCTGTGCCCCATGCAAATATCTCTAGCAATAAAGAAAATAGAAAACCCTTAAAAATGAGACACGAATGGCAGTTCTCCCTAGAAGCTTCTGTGGGCCTGATTCATACCGTTACAGTACTTTCCTTGCCTTGCATTAATAACACCATTAATTTCAGTAGAATGGCTTCCAATTTGCACCAGCACAAGAGGAAAATGTGGCCTTCTGTCTTAGACATCAAGGGAATCTTTAACTCTTGAGCTCATGTTCTTTTTTAGCTAAATTCCACCTTCTTATTGTAGCCCAGGTACAATTCATGATCACAGCTGCTACACTGAAAAGATAGATCTGGGTGAATGCTTAAGTCTTGGGTTCATTGTGATTCAGGAGATTTAAAGTAACAGACAAGTGCTTTCATGCCCCCTTTGCAGTCTGTCACTGGATTCTAACAGGTACTGCAGACAAAGCTACCTGCTTTGCTATGTGAAGATAAGAGCTGCAATGAAAATAGTAAGATCCTGAGTTAGGGGTTTGTAAATACCGGAATAAATTAATATGTATGGAAGGAGAAGAGCACTAAAGAGGAGAGAACTGTTAAACTTCACCTTAAGGGGGCGTTCTGATGATGCTGAATGTAACTAAGAAATGTCCTACTTTTTTTTTTCTTTTTTTCCCTCCTATATTGCAGTGAACTGCTTCATTGGGCACCTGCCAACATTCAGGCAGCAGTTACATAAGAGCAGCTTTTTTCCTGGAATTCATGCTCGTTGCTGATGTGTGACCTTCAGCAGTAATTGCCAATAAATGTGGTGGAACTGTTTACTGTTAGTTCAGTCTGCACTGTCTGCCAGCATCCAATACTACAGGAGCAGTTTCAGAAGCTACACAGTTGCTATTTCTTCTTGTAACAACGTTGCTCCAAAATTATTAGATCCAGTAACTTATTTTCAAGTAGGCTGTGTATTTGAGAGAGGTTCAGCAGAACTCTGTGCATTTCTCAGTCGCTGCCTACTAAAGCTGATGTTTCTATGTACAAGAGTATTTATTGAAACAAACTAAATGAATCCCAATTCAAGGACATATCCCCAGCCACTCCTGCCTTGCATATAGTTAGCAAATCATAAAAGGATCAAATGCAACAAAGCAATGAGCACCCCCAACTTGTGTTGATGGTAATGGGTTTAGAAGGCATTAAGTGGGTAAATTAAAGTAACCTCTAGTAAAATGTTGACTTCAGTTAAATAAAAAGGATTTGTTTTCTTTTATGTGGTTCATATGCAAGCTCCAGAGACGTACACCAGCAAACGCAGTCTGTGTGGGTGGGATTTTTTTGGTCCTCCAGATTTCAAGGAGGTGAAAAGGGAGCTGAAATCCTTGATTAAAAGGGATTGGTTGCAGTAAACTCTGCAGCGATGAGTATCGATGGTAAGCTGTAAAACTATTTTGCACCAAGTATAATGGAGAATAAAAGTATGCTCCTCTCCAACCTTGCTTTATCTGTGGTGCTTACAAGCCACCCAGCAGAGTAATATCTGTGTTTTATAATCCGAATACTATTATCTTCAACATTTCCTCTGTTTTATAGATGAGAGAATTTGAGGCAAAGTGATGTCATACTGCAAAGTCACACAAGAAATCTATGGCAAAGCAGGGAATTCTTTCTGACTCCCAGGTTTTCACTTTAATCATTGGGACTATCCTTCCCCAAAGCCTATGCTAATGTGTGTTTTACCCTGCTATACACTGGAAAGGATAGCATGACTCCCCTAATGCAACTTTTTTTTCTATTTTTAACCTGTCTCAGTATTTAGTTTTTAATCTGTCTGATTGCTAAAGCCCTGCTACAATTGCAGTGTTACAGGTGAGCTGGCCTTTGGGACTGCATGAAGTTCCTGTCATTTGAAATTGCCGAACTCTTTCCAGGAGCAAGGTTTTCCCCCCACACAATTCACTTTATAAGATTTGGCCGTAACACATAGGTTGAACAATGTCCCTTTTCCTACTTAATTTGGAAGACATGGGACTTTTCTGACTCAAATACTTTCCCTTCCTAGTTCCTGTAAATCTCTTTGTTCTACAGGATTAGATGAAGTTCTTGTGAACTCTTTATATCTCTGCCAATTTTCAGACTTAGAACATGCACCTATCTGATTGGCTAGTGTGTAGTAAGAACACAAGACTAGGAAATGCTCATTTCTAGTTAAGACTCTTGGCAATCTCTATAGCTTGGATCAGAACACTTAACCTTGCTGGTCCAGTTTCTCAGTCCTTGAAAATAAGACATCCCTTTGTTATCTTAACAGAAGTGTGTGTGGCTGAGCTGGGTTATTGGTAGGGAGAATAAGTATTAATGAGAGGGCTTTCACTTTGCTCTGATGCAAATTGTGTGCTGGCTGCTGCTATAGTCTGAATTAAGGAGTCCAGACTGACCAATGATCTGGTATGGCAATTCCAGTGTCTAGCTGGGGGATGGAGGGATAGTTTGAGCCTTGGCTTGCTAAACACAGGGTTGTGAGTTCAATCCTTGCAGAGGCTGTTTAGAGATTTGGGGCAAATGTGTCAGGGATGGTACTTGGTCCTGCTGTGAAGGCAGGGGACTGGACTCAATGACTTTTCAAGGTCCTTTCCAGTTCTAGGAGATAGGCAATCTCCATTAATTTATAAATTTATTTATTGAGCGACAAGAGTGTGTTTGGTAATATAGTCTAGAGAGAGAAAGATAAAGTTCCTGTGAAAATGAGATTCTTCCTGTTAAACTTTTGCTCTCCTAGCATTGATACCTTGAACTCCTATTTGACCAAAACTTCAGTGGCTTTCATGCTTATTAAATTACCAGAGCACATGGTGGTGACAATGCAAGGAAATAATGTACGTGAGGGGCCTGTGAATCAGCCAGGAGGAAAGTTAATGAGAAGAAATAAGGAAAACTGTTTTTCCTGACCATGGGATCCCTTCCCACAGAATGCCAAGAGATGGAAATATCAGTTCTTCTGCCTCTTTCCTGAGAAGTGGAACTTCTCCACCTTAGACTTCCTCCTCTTAGTTGTCTTCCTCTGTTGTCCTGCCTATTTTTTCCCCTTCTTTGTTTCTAATATTGAGCTGACACTTTGAACACTGATGCATCATAGTCACTCTACTAGTAGTCCCAAGAAAGGGAGAGAAAGTGTATAACGGGGGGAACGGGGGTTTGCAGTTAAGGCTTTGGATGGCATCCTAGGCAAGTCACTTAATCGGCTAATACCTGTTTATCATCATTAAACTTAAGTGTAATGCCTCCTTCTCCTTCATTGTCTCATTTGTCTGTTCAGTTTGTACATTCTTTGAGGCAGAGGTTGACTGTTATGAGATTCTACAGCACCAAGCACATTTTGCATCTCAAAATGATCTTCTTTCAAAAAGAGTAATCCTTAATGTGTCTGTTTCAGAGAAATTAAGTTAAGTAACCAAGTTAGAAAGGCTTTATAGGTCTCCTATATCTGTTGAATGTCTGTCAATTTTACTAGGTGTTACGTACCGGTGGACTTGTCTAAATATGTGTTAACATGCTGCATGGTATTTTAAATGGAATATCTATTTATCCCCCTTCAACTTCCTACTTGGTTGCTGATGTCCAAACTGTAATAGCATTCTTTTATTTCAGAAAAGAATGTTTATATTATAAATGACAATCCACTGAAAATCTACTTTCAGAATCCATATCCTGAAACTTATGTCTGTTGCAAGTGATATGCAGTGAGTTTCTCCATGTGGAGAATAAGCCACTACAATAAAACGTGTTACACACTGACATATATGGTGAATTTATGTTTGGGGGCAGATTTTTGGAAACAGCATGTTTGTGCATCCCCAAGTTGCAATGTGTGCTATTGCAGACACAAAACTATATGTATATGTAAATCAGGGTGCTTGCTTGTGCATGTAAGTTGGGGATATGCAAATTTAGCAGGTATGCTTTGGAAAACCTGGTCTCTGATCAACAATAGGTATGTAAGTGGTAAACAATCCATGGAAAGGTGCGTTGTGGGCGGGTTTGGTTTTTTTGGTTGTTTTTTTTTTTTAAATTCCTCTCTTCCTAAGTGTTGACCATTAGATTTCTGTTTAGATTAAGGTTCCTGAACTAAGACTAATTATTTGCATTTTACTTTCAACTAGCTGCCGCAACCTCCAGAAATGGAAAGCTCTGTAGAGGTGTGTCGCCCACCTATATTTGTAAAGCACACAAATATTGGTGTTTTTTTAAGTAGTGCTAGTTAAATGTCTTTTTCGTTGGTCAAATGTATGTTATTGTGTCTTATATCTCTCTGCCTCTCTCACTCAATATGTAGCTGTGCTGAAATGGTTCGATCTAGTATAAATGTTCTTGCCAATGGAAAAAAAAATGGTCTCTTACCAAACTTGTTCTCACTAAAAGTCCCAAAGGAACAAAGACTGAAACTTTCAAAGCAGTGCAGGAAATTTGGCCACCCATCTTTAGTGGAAGGACTACATTGGAAGCCTAGATCTCTTGTGGTAAAGAACTAAGCTTCATTCCTCTCACTTGTAGGGGAGATCACCAATCCAAAGGCCTCTTATCCTATATGCTAAAAACATGAGATTGGTGGTGGGGAGGAGAGTGTGGAAAATTGTGGAAATTTACAGTTCCACAAATCCAGAACAGTTGGCTATTCCAGCTTTAAAATGGTTCAGTGAAAATGTAACAATGACCTTTCAGTTGTCGTCATTATATAACAGTGTCTTAAAACCCTAGGATGAATCTATTCATATTCAACAATTTATCTACCAGAAGCATTGACTAGGACACTTATTTATATATGAAAGTTTGAATTCTTTTGAAACTGAGGTAACCAGTGGTGTGGTTGGCAGAGAGTATACCCCTGCCAATCAGATCAGTTTCACTCCTGATTAAAGCATTATGGAAGCTTAAGTCTTGCTTGTTTTCACTTGTCTAGGCTACATAAAGAATTGTATGTGGCAAAGCAGTGTTATGGATTTGTTTAAAGTGCATGAAGAGAAAAATGCAGTTTAGTGCTTTGGAGCTATATAATAAATAGTGTTTGTATAGTATTGTTTCAACGTCTACTTATGTGCTCAGTGGTCACACAATGAGTTCCATGAGACATGTGGGAGACGATCTCTTAGTGCTACATCAATGATCCAAATGCCTTCTAAGTCACCAACAGTGTGAGACCCTTTTGAGTTACAAAATGTTTTAATTGTAGTAAGTGTCTGAAAATCTGCCTCATTTTTTAAAAAAGAGCCATTTGGCTTTCAAAATTATAAATCTGTCCTAGTATTTACTCTGTACAGCAGAAGAAAAATACATTGGAAGTCTCAAACAGAAGTGAGGCATTGGCAGTGGGTTTATACGCCAAATGTATTCCACGTTCTCAAGAGACCAGACTTTCAAAGTGACCAGAGTGAGGTGTGTCACAATAATGACATTTCCTCCAGAAATGGGGTGGGTGTGTGTGTGTGTGTGTGTGTGTGTGTGTGTGTGTGTGTGTAAGCATGGATATAATGCACGAAGAGGTTGCCAAGAACCCGGCCTGTTTTTCTGTTTTGTATTATGAATTACTTTGAAACTAGAGGGAAACTTTGTTTTAGTTTCAAATATGTACAAACATCGAGCAAACATGCATGCCCTGTGTAGTTTGATGGAGAGGCATCAAAGGTAACCATCTAAGTTTAGATAAGCCCCGAAACTTTTAATAAGTTAGTCGACCTACTTTCCTTCCCCATTGCTGTCAGCTGTATGATCTTGAATTTTCCTATTATTTAGTTATTGATGCTGAAGAAATTAGTGTCTCTTTAGTGTTACACTTTATAACAGAATTTCTGCATGCTCAGCAGGAGCTTGATCAAAGTCTACTACAGAGGCAGCTGGAAGATCATAAAAGGGTATGTATAGTGGTGTGATATATCTGCGGCTAATTACCATTACACTTCCTTCCACCTCTCCTTTCTTCTTAAACCGTATATGCAGGTCGAAAAGTGTGTGAGAAATGTATTTGGCTATTTAAAAAAAAAACATATTATCAATGCCTTTCTCAATCTCAAACTTGTATTTCTACCTGTTGCAACTGTACAGTAATTGAAGGCATGTAAGACACACATCTTCAATTAAAGTTAAATGGAAAATATGTGTGTATGCTTCCCTTGGTTGCTTTGGAAATTTCTCCTGCAGGGGTTAGTCTGTTGTATTCTTTCACACTACTGTTATAGAGGAGTAACACTGTTGAAACTGGTTATGTCTCCATTGTAAAGCCAATGTGAAAGGATAAGGAGGCCCACATAATTGACTTGCCTGGCTAAAAAGTACCTCTTGGCTTTATGACAAAGCAGATTTCAAAATCAACACTGCAAGTAGACACCAGTTCATTGTGGTGGTTCCCACTTTTGCCTACTACCATAGTTAAGTTACTGGGTTTGTAGTACTTGCTTTTTAACGACGTTAATGCCTTAATCATGCATTTTAATTGAAGGGTGTATGTTAAAGCACAAATATCTTACCGCTGAAAGATTTTCATCCATCAGAAAACACTTCGTGTTTTACACATGGTACTCAATTTATTTATTCTATGCATTGGCTGCAATAACAGTTGTCTGTCACTTTTCTACTAATAGTAGCAGTAGCTTAACTTGATTGTACACACAGAAGACTGAATGTCACTGAACTTTTCATGTAGCATATTTCATATTCCTAAATACAGTCAAACATCTGATATTTGTTTGCAGATTGTAAGCATTGAAGTGTTATATTATACTAACATTATCATTTAAAAAGTGATCTGAAGCCAATTGTTGCATCTGAATTAATGACAGTATTTGGGGAATATATTTTATCTTCCCTTATTCAGATCACATTCACATGTGCTTGTTTGATAGCTCAATGTTTATTAATAACTATATCAAGAAAATGATGAGGTTCCTTCCTAATGTTCTTGAACTGCAGCTACAAGCAGTATTGAAAATGAAAATATACCTCCAAGCTTTTGAACTCTGGATGAGCATTCTAATAGAAACTGGAATCACTTGACATATGATCTCATATGGTTTCGCTTGATATCATACTCTTCTACGAGTGTCACAATTTTAGAAGTAGTCCAACAATAGTAAGAAGATGGTGATACGATTACAGGCATACTCAGAAATTCCACTTGAGCTTTTCTCTTGCCTGAAATATTTTGACTACTAAACATTAGTCATCAGTTTATTTTTCCTGTTGGGTAGAAATAAAGGCAAACTATCTATAATCCAAAGAACAATCATTAACCTTTAGAAGGTGGCAAGGTGGGGAAAGTTTATCGAACAATGATATTCAGAATGAATGTGTTCGAAGATCTTTTATAAGTAGTAAAAAGTACCCTTTTAAATGCCAGTTGCTGTGGCAATTGCTAGTTAATTTAACAGAAGGGAAAAAAGTAATGTGAAAACCCTCCTTGCAAATTAATTTTGGCATAAGGAGTGTATAAATGTCAAGTTTCCCTTGTAATGAATGTACATGTAGAAGACAGCACAGTTCATCACCTGACTTCACCTTGCTCTGGCATGCACTCGTTAGCTCCTGCAAAACTGAGAGTACCAGGTGTAGTGTAAATCACTGCAGCATGTACTGAAGCATTATCCTGTCATTGGCCATCAAAACCGTTCACACATGGTGTAGTTTTATTTGGGGGAGAGGTTGAACTAGTCCCCTGCCTCTTTTGTGTTTTTCATAGACCATCCCAATCAAGGATCAGAAATCCAGGCACCTTGGAAGTCATAATCTTTTCCTAGTATTTTGCTAAGTAATTTGTGGGAGGAGTGCCTCGTGAGCCTTTTGCTTTGATTTTGGGAGCACATTGCTGGCAAGACCTTCTTTTAAGGTTTGTTTTTAATCTTAGCTCTCAAGTGAAGCTGACGTAAAAATAATAAAATATGGCTTATGTCAATATCTTCCATGCTGATAGTTAGAGAGGGCCCCACCAAATTCATGGACTAGGAAATCTGGTCTCCACTGTGAAATCTGGCTATAGTAGAGGGGCTGCACTATTGTCACCTCTACTTTTGCCCTTGTTTCAGAGCTGGGCAACTAGAAAGCAGCGGCTGCTGGACAGGTGCCTAACTCTGAATGTAGCGCCACTGCCAGCAGCATCACAGAAATGAAGATGGTGCATGGTCATCACTTCTGGGGCAGAGACAGCATTTCAAGTGTGTCAGGGAGAAACCATGGACGTGTGAACACACACACACACACACACACACACCAGTCTGCCCAAGGCCCCTTCAATCTCTGAGCACTGGGCTCAGATCTGGGGAGCAGCAGGCCTGAAGGAACCCTGATTGGGGGCCCCTATGATACTCTGAGTTCCAGCTATTATTCCGGGCTAGGAAGGGATGCTCTTACTCTGCTTGAGCCAGACCCACTTCCAGAAATCTCCCTCAAATGTAAGCTCCACAGCAGCATAGAAGTGAGTAGGGTTGCCAGGTGTCTGGTTTGGAACCAGACAGTCCAGTATTTGAGCTTTCTGTTCGGGAAACAAAGTGAGAGAAGATAAATGTCTGGTATTTTCTAAATAAGATGTAATGTAGATTGTGATATAATGTCAAGTGTATCTGGTATTTTTGTTGAAACCATCTGGCAACCCTAGAAGTGAGACTGGCAAGATATGGTATTGCCACTCTTAGTTCTGCACTGTTGCTAGTGGTGGAATCTTTTGGGTTGGGATCCCCATGGTTACAACATCATTACATTTAAGATTTAAATATCTGTATCCATGAAACTGAGGGGTTTTTTTTAATTCCTATAACTGTAAAATTTACCAAATGGCCATGAATTTGGTATCAAGAATTTGCATCTAGCATCAAGATGTCAAAATTATTCCTGCATACTAAGGCAAACAGTGCAGTCCTTACGCATTCAACATAGGAATCATACTAGAAAACATAACCTGCCAGGGGGAGCCTGGAACTTTCCAAAAGCTGTTACAGGTGAGCTGTCTCTCATTTGCTGGAGACAGCACAAGTTACATTTTCTCTTCCAAAGTATAAATTCATGTTCTGGATTTTAATAGGTCTGTTGCATTATTTTTTATCTGTTTTAAAAATCACTTGTGACCATTTTAAATGAAGGCTTCATTTGTACAGAAGATCATGTCAAGTTGTTAAGGATCTTTTGGATGCATCTAGCAAACTACATTATTTGGCGTATGATCAAATGTGCAGGCTGATTTTTGCCAGGGAAGCTCAAGATCATTAGGATACTTCGCTTTGTTCTAGTTTGGACTTCTTGCCCTCTCTTCCTACATTTATTTTTTTACTGAAGTCTCCATAGCCTCCTCAAACCCTCCTCCCTTCTCCTATTTAATTGAAATATACTCCCTGACGAATAATTTTAGTTACTTGTGTGTCTCTCGTTACCTGTAAAGGTCTTAAGAGACTCTCAAAATAACTGTGGTACAATGCCCTGCAATGAATAGGTACAGCAGATATTTTGAGAGTCTCTTTTAAGACCTTTACAGGTAACAAGAGAGACACAAGTAACTACAATTATTCGCCAGGGAGTTGAGAGTTTCTTAGTGACATCAGTGGGAGTAGCATTGAGCCTTTCAATAGCAGCTCCGATTCAGAGAGTTATTGCACTCTGTCATCTTACACTGATGAGCTCAGAGCTTCTTACCCAGCATAGAACATTGCTTGTGTGTTTGTGACTTGAAGCATAATTGAAAGTCTACAGGTTATTGGTGGACTGGTATAAGATCTCAGGTTAGAATGCTGGTCAAAATGACCAATCTGTATTTGCTGCAGGGAAACTGATGTGCTTTTTATTTGCTAAACGGGCAACCTAGGCTAGTGAGTGGGCTGCATGAGTGGCCCTCCATCTCAGTGGGCTGCAAAATTGTCATAACACGGATGGTCTCCCAGGATAGGATGGTTCTACTAACTGCTCTTGCATACCTAGAATTTGCAGGGTGTTCCGCTTGATCCATAGCAGCCCTTCTATTTAATGCAGATGAAGTATACAGCTCTCACAGTCAATCAGCACGTACCTCACTTAGCGTGCCCCTGCTTTAAGTGCATGTCACTTGAGTAATACTTGTAGGGAAAAAAAACTTATGTGGATGGAAACCAGTGGAAGTTGGCAATCCTGCGCATAGGCAACAGTAAACAAAATATCTTGTGGGCCAGACATAAGACCCCCAATGCACCACAGTTTGCCCACCACTGTGCTAGACTAAAGAGATGGAAAGCAATAACTGTTTAATTGTGCTGAGATTATGCAAAGACTAGTACTGTCAACTAACTTGAGTTATTTGGGGTTGGTGTTTCAGCTCTATAATTATGCAACCATATGTCCCAGAAAATCTGGGACAGTCCCGAATTTAAATACTCTGTCCCAGTGTCCCCATCAAGTAGCAAAATGTCCCGGAAAGCCCTGCTGTAGAAGCAGCAAGCTAGAAATGACTCAGTGCACTGCCATTTTCTTTCCCCTGGCTGACAGAGCTTGCAGAGACACCCACCCTCCCCCCACAGTGCATCACAGCAACAACAGTCTTCTCCATCCCTCTCCCCAGTACGTAGGCGACTCCCTGCCTTGGTGCTTTCCTGGCGGACAGCTGGGACAGCTTCCAGGGCATTCCCCGTGTTCCAACCACCACCCGGCAAGCCCCTGCCTGCCACTCCTTACCCCAGCACCACATGTCACGCAGTCCCTCCCTCCCCCCACAGGACTACCTCTGTCATGCAGGCAGCCACTTATTCTTTGTTATAGTGGCCATGACTGCTGCTGGAGGGGTTGGGGGAGATGACACAGCCAGGCCTGAAGCAAAATGCACTGAGGAGCTGTTCTTGGAGCTCGACTAGGGCACGCTTGGGCCCAGTAGGTGCACTCCATGTGCTGCTGCTCTGTCTCCCCCGCCCCTCTCCACCCCACTGGGGGAACAGCAGTGCACAGAGCCACTCTCTCTGCCGCTTTCCACAACTGGTCTGGCAGGGTTGGCCAGGCCTGACAAGGGGCTTTTCTTCCCCTTGCCTCCTCCACCCTCCGAGCAGGAAGCTGGAGCTGGTGCTACAGCCTTGCAGCTGCGCAGGCTTCCTGTTGCATGGTGGGGCTGAGCTCCTGCCCTGCTGGGGGAATGGCAGTGCACTGTCCAGAAAGTTTCCATGTGAAGCCAGGTAAGCATCTCCCCTCATGCCCAGACCCCAATCTCCCTCACTCACTCCCATTCCCTCACCAAGACCCTGCACCCCAGCTTGCTCCAACACTCTCCCTTGCTCCTACACCCTCTACCTGGCCAGACACCCTGCTCCCAGTCTGCTTCTGCACCCTACGTCCCACCCAGACCTCACAACCTCCCCCTCTTCTGCACCCCCACCTTCCTTTGAGATTCTGCATCCTATCCCAATCCCACTCACTGGCAGCCCTGTCATGCACACTGAACCCCTGATTTTTGTCCCTACCCCCAGATCCTAAGTAGGTCCAGAAAATCCACTAACTTGGGAACCCCAGGAAAATTAATCTGGCCTATGGGAAGCCCTGAACCTCAGTCCTCTGTCCTTTCCCCTTGACCTGTGGGTCTGGAGTGTCTGTTGGGGGGTCATATCAGAGAGGGTTGGGGGGGTTGAAGTTTTTTTTGCTTCTCACTTGTGTGGTCCCCAACTAATTTTTCTGTGAGTCAATTGCCCCTGACCTAAAACAGTTCCCAACCCCTGCCATAAATAAAGGAAAACATTGAAACATTTTGTGTTGAACATAAATTAATGTTTTACTGTATTTAAAATGAAGTTTGATAAACTAACATGAGAGAGTTAAAATGCTTACTCTGTTTAATAGTTTAAATTAAACTGTTCTCTCTAGCTGCAGCACTAGCAAAATGGCTTGGATGTAATTTATGTAACAGTGAGTTTCCATTAGCAGGTAGTGGTCTGCAGAAAGGTTTACATAAAGCCAGGTGATTCATGGGCCAAAAGGTTTGAGAACCACTGAAATAGAGGCATACCTGGTTTCTCCCCCTGAGAGACTGCCCCAGGCTCCCTGCTGCTCCACAAGAGCCCACAGAGAGATGGAGTCTGTTGCCACGGCAGTGAAATCACTGTGTCACTCCGGTATAGATGATGGACAGATTATTTTGAGTCTTTCTCGTACAAGCAGTTGATGATTTAAGCACTGTGTTAAGATGCTACATGAAAACGCTTGGCGCGTTCTCAGAGGCAGGATGTATATTGTCTCTACAGAGCGGGTTGTCATGACTTGTGTGTCTGGGTAAAAAGCCCTTTGTGAGCTCTGTGAAGAGGTGAGATGTTTTGACTTCCAGTTTCAAGGGATTTGTTTTTGTCTCTGGGCTGCACGTTGCCTAGACCTGAATGAAGTTAGCTATGGCAATGCATTTCTGAGTTGTTGACACACAATTCTAGCTTAAAGTTTAAATTGGATCAGGCCCTTTGTAAGCAGGTAGGGAAGTGGTCTCATTTCGCAATTATTATTAGGTATTATTTACATAATATAGGCATTGCCGTCGTGGCATTAACATATACATTTCTCAGTAGTTTTACATATAAAATAGCCCAGCCCCATTGACCTCCATGCGAAATGTACCTTTCAAACAGTGGTGGGGAGGGTTAGTGACATGGTCTTCTCCACCCTGTAATTATCATGGTTTGTTCCGTATTGTCACTCTGGCTTGTGGAAACTGAGGACACTTGATAGTTTTGCCGTTGCTTAAAAAATGCAGCTGCAGTACATCTCATTAGGGATGTAAATTCCCATTCATCAGTTAAATAGTTCATGTTAGGTCACCTGGGAGCTGGCGGCAGGTCCAAACACCATCCGGAGCAGCCCCTGTCCACAGCAAGCTGGACTCCCCACAGAGAGAGGCTACTCCGGATACTGGCGCATGTCCTGCCTGTGGGATATGCCCAGGTCCCCCGCAGGCAGAGGCTGATCCAGACAATAGCAACCTCTTTCTGCAACAGGCCCTCTACAGGGCTAGTGCAGCCCCCTGCCTGCAGCAGGGGGAGAGCTACTCCACTCCCCTCTGATTACTAATTAATTGGAACTGGTAAGTATCATCCTTTTAAGAGGACTAAGGAAGTTGTCCCATGAAACTGTGGGATAGTTTTGGATGACTCCCAGGCCCAGAGTCAAATGGGGCTGCATTTACACTGCAAAGTAATAGGTCTTGGATCCTGGCTCCCACCTTGAATGGATGTTGGACCCCTAGCACTGCAGTGTCATGGTACCCTAACTGTGGGGACTGGGTAAATGCAATTGCGGTATAGTTGCATAGGAGCTCCTATGGGGCCCCAAACCATCCCCATCTGTCTACATAGATGCACCTTTAGTGCCCTTTGCCAGAGTTCTAACCTTTCCCATTATCCTCTCCACTTTGTGTTGTTTGTCCCCCACACATCTCACATTTGTTTTAAAATTCAGTCTTGGATCCATTTTAATGAACACAGTAAAAATGCACCTACAGAATAAAATCTCAATATTAATCAAACTAGAATATTTTTGCCTGGCATGTGAACTTGATTGTTGGTATTTGGTACCTGGGACCTCAGTCGAGACTTCTGAGATGGATCTGTAATGATTAGTCTGATCCAAAAATATTGTAGGATGTTCATTTAAGTTTCATTTTGGAACCTTCATGGTTTCAATCGCCTTGCCCCACCCCCCACCTCCGATGAAACTAGGCCAATTATAAGACCATTCCTGCTTCTCTTGACTGTTGTTCGTTCATTTATGCATTAAACTCTAATACTGATTTCATTACCCCGTTTTGAATTAAGGGTGAAGCACTCAGGCAAGTTTTGGTCAACCGTTACTATGGCAACGTCAGACCTACAGGAAGAAGAGAGAGCCTTACAAGCTTTGGCAATGGCCCCTTGTCTCCTGGAGGCACTAGCAAAGCTGTGGGAGGAGGTAGGATGTGCTGTCTGCTAATTAGCAACTGTATGACTCTAGCCTGCCATATTCTGTTTCTGCCTAACAAACTGAATGTTTTACAGGTGAAGAAGCTTTTTTTTCCCTTTGAAACTTCCCCCCTCCCCCACACTCTCCATGCCTTTCTTTCAGTTGCGTAGAAAAGGACAACTTATATCTATCCCTAAACAATAGGATTGGAAGGAGTTTTACCATTTTGCTTTTATGATGTTTTGTTCATTTCAGAAATCCTCCTAAATTTTTGGAGCTCCTCTGGATTATACGTACTTAATGCTATAAAGATGAGCATCACTGGATAATTTAAAGCTGTTTCTATTCACATGGGTTCTACAGAAATCAGCAGACTTCTAATCTATACAAACAAATGCTGCTGTTGAAAGAGCATGCTCTACATTTAAATATATAAATGAACTTAGGTTGTGTGTGTGGGGGGGGGGGTGGAGGTTTCCTGAGCTGAGTAAGGTTAACATATCACTTTTTTTTGTACTGTCTTTAGCTTTTGTCTTCTCAGATCCCTGCTTTGAGTAGAATCTGTAGTAAATTTTGCTGTAATTGTCTCATATTTTCATGAATAATAGAAAAAATATATACCTTTTTTTTGGTTATAGCCTCCCAGATATTAGTGGACCTTTTGTCAAAACGTGTTACAGTAGTTTTTTCTCTCTCTAGAGTAAATAAAATGCCAGTGTCCTCATTACAATTGTTTTCATACTCCATATTTCTTGCCTCCTACTATACATACTCTGTATTTCTTGCCTCTTTATTTGTCTCTGGTCTTTCTGAAATGAATATATTATACATCTATCCATGCACAATTCTAATATTTGTTGTTTTCTCATTGGCTAGACCAGTGGTTTTCAAAGTGGGGGCACTAAGGCAGGCTTCCTGCTTTTCCTGGCACTGTGGACCACACTGTGTCCTGGAAGCATCCAGGAGCAGGTCTAAATACTAGGCAGGAGTGATGCACGCTGCCCCACACCAAGCACCGACTCCACACTCCCATCAGTGGGAACATGGGGGGCGATGGCTGTGGGTGAGAGCAATGCACAAGCCGCTTGCTTGCCTTGACCTAAGAGCCAGAACTGCTGCTGGCTGCTTTCAGGGCGCAGCACAGTCCAAGGTGCCAGGACAGACAGGAATCTTGCCTTAACCCAATGTTGTGGCAGTGACTGGGAGCTGTCAGAGGTAACCCCGCCCCCCAGTCTGTTGCCAGCCCTGACCTCCCCAAACCCAGAGCTCCCTCCTGTACCTCAAACCCTTCATCCCTGGCCCCACTCTGGAACCTGCAGGCTAGTTAAAAGATAGAATTATGTTGGGTCGTGCGCAACAACAATTTTCTTCAAGTGAGTTGCAAGAAAAATAGTTTGAAAGCCACTGGGCTAGACCCAATTCCTTTCTCTCTCCTTTTCGTTGACACTTCTTTTCCCAGGGTATGAAGTCTAACCCAGTTTCCCTTCATGGTTAAGGTTCTGCACAATGTTGGCCAGACCTGTGTCTTGGATCTTGTGTCTTGCTCTTTCCCCTTCTCTTTATTAGCTTGCTTTCCATTGCCATCTTCCTGCTGTATCCTGTACATGGAATTGCCTTCCAGTATGTAGCTACCTTCTATGTCTCTACCTTCAAGTCATTGGTAAAGACTCTTTTCATCCTCACAGCTATAAACACTAGTCCCATTTAGTTTTCTTCGTGATAATGTGCTTTGGGAGAGGAAACGTTACCTGTGTTTATATTCTAGACTGTATCAGCTTTTCAGAGGGGAACTTATCATACTTTCTTGTACAGAGTTAAACACCTGCTTGTCACTTTAAATTTATCCAGAGTTAATTAATTAGAATTATATAAAACGTAACATTTATATAACATCCCCAGATAGAATGAAGGGGTGCACAAGTCTCAAGCCAGTTGTTGTGGTTTACCTTTTTAGGAGGAAGCTCTGGATCCAGCTCAATGAATCGAGGTGAAATGACTTTGGCTGATGTCCAGTGTCATCTGGATAAGGAAGGTGCATCCAACCTCGTCATAGACCTCATCATGAATGCCACCAGTGATAGAGTTTTTCATGAAAGTATTCTGCTAGCCATTGCCCTTCTGGAAGGTGGCAACACTACAATACAGGTAAGGAAATGATAACAAGGAGCCGATGACTGAAAACCTAGGTGATTAAAACTCTTTCTGTAAAATCCAAGAAATAACCATTGCTTAGAGTTGTGACTAGATAATCCTATTCCCAAGGTACTGGGAAGTGTCAGTGCTTACTGGGCACTGTTTCTGAGTATTGCAGTATTTCAAAGCTTGTTTTTTTAGCTAGCATTTTAATTTAAAAGTAACTAGATATCACTACCTTCTAAAAGTTGGCTTTGTGTGGAAGCTCACATATCTGGTTAAGCCGGTGTAGGAGGATGTCTCATAAAATGACTTTGCTGCTCAAGTCGGTGGCATCATGAGTAAAAAATAAGCACGCGTGTAAGAATTTGTAGGACCAATATTGTGTTTTATCTGGCTTAAAAACTGAATTCACTTTCCTGATAAGCCCCAGGTTGTAGTTAATTCCCTGGTGGTGTTCTCATTGGCTTACATGTCTCTATATTTAATTTGGTTTTACTGACTGAATTAGAAGTTTGTACCAGCTGACTAAACCTACCAGTGCGGGGTGTGTGCATGTGGTTTGACAGGCATACAATAAAATGGCCACATGTCAAAGGCACAGTTAGTCTTGTTCTTTTACACATGAGCTAAGCCTAAATGAGCCTATAGAGGTTATTGTGGAATATGTGATGCCTTATTATAGACTCTACATTTGAAATAGGATCAGCCTATGGAGGACTTCTAAAAATTGCTTGGAAAGTGCAGAGCCTTTTGAGGGAGATTGGTATCTGTGTAAATTGTTTAAATCGGGGGTGGGCAATAATTTTGATGGGGGGGGCACTCCAAGATTTTGGAAAGTGGTTGCGGACCACACTCTTCCAGGATATTAATGGAGGAATTCTGGGGTCTGGGATGGAGGTTGAGTGCAGGAGGGAGCTTGGGGTGAGAGATGGGTGTAGGAGAGAGTGTGGGATTGGGGGGGGGGAGGGAAGTTTGGGTGAAGGAGGCAGTTGTGACCTAGGGTAGGGGACTGGGTTGCAGGATTTTGGGATGTGACCTAGGGAAGGAGATTGGGGTGCCAGATCTGGGAGTGGGTATGGGTGTAAGATGGGGTAGAGGGTTTGCGTATGTGGAGGGGGACAGAGGGTTGGGGAAGAAAGGGGCTGGGGTGCCAGAGGCAGGATCTGGGCTGGGAGGCATTTACTAGCAGAAACCTGAGGCAGACTGTCTGCTGCAGGCTGCTCGCTGCTCTACGTGGCTCCGCTCCAGGCATGATGGGAAAAGGGAGCAGGGACAAGGAGGGAGGGAGAAGGTTTCCTACACTGCCCCTGTTCCCAGCAAAAATTCTCAGCTCCTATTGGCCAAAATCTGATAGATGAAAGCTAAGAGATTTTGTGGGAGGGCGGGAACAGCATGAGAAGTCTCCCTCCTCCTTTCCCAGCCATCCGGAGGAGACAACAGCTGGCTTTTTAAAGTGTGAGCTGTTCTCTGACAAACGATTCTGGTGAGGCGGCTGTGGGCCAAATCTGGTGGCTTGGCGGGCCGGATCTAGCCTGCTGACAGCATTTAGTCGGTGTTCTTGAACAGACCGACTCACTCGCAGTAGATACAGGGAGAATCCCATTCTAGACTATTTAAACCAGGCATGGGCAAGAGGCTAAGAGCTAGGGCCACCAGATTTTCTATGCTCTTACCATAATATAAAGCAAAGGCAGGGTTTGGTTGGGTCAGGGCAATGAGAGGCGCCTGGAATGGGATTGGGAGGGTTCTGCTTGCAAGGGCAGTTATAATGACCACAGGGGGGCAGCAAGGGGCCAGAGATGGGGACTGACAACAAAGGGCAAGAGTGGAGAATGGGACAGCTGTCTGCAATATAGTGAGAGAGTTTTTCTGTGTCTGTGTCTCCCAGCCAGGGGACATGCGCCCTTCCCCTGCTTGCGCCTGCTGCAGCAGCCCTGGACAAATGCTTGTCACCTGGCCCCGTGCTGCTGCAGTGAGAGAGGGCTGAGGTTGTCCTCAGGGCAGCATTCTTACTGAACCCCTCATCCCCATTCTCACCCAAGCTACCCCCATCCCAGTACCCGTTATGCTGGGTGAGGAGGGCAGAAGCTCCTACCCCAGATTTGTATAGGGACGTTGCTGACCTGAGCAATACAGGGTAAATTTTCTATATACAATAACTTAGTTTTATTCAGATAGAATAGAATGAAATGATCAGTAAATTGGTAGCATAGTCATTTTCAAATAGTTATTTACTCTTTTCTTTTAGAGAACTGAATATCAATTAAATATTTCTCAACGCTTAAGGTAATTGACATGTAAGGATTTCTGTCTTAATGTCACTGCTATATTGCATTGATTCATAGAGATATCTCCAGTATGTTAGATCCAGTCCTCCAGCTTTTTGTCAGTTTGCGCCTTTTGGATGGAGAGATTTCCAGGACAGGGAATATTTTTCTGTGTTTGCATAGCATCCAGCACAATGGAGGCCTGATTCTGATCAGGTCCTTTCAGCACTTCTTTAACTTAATGCTTGATGACGATGAGAGATAAGCTGGGCACTTGTCAAATCAAGTGTAAACATGTAATAAGAAAAGCAAAAAAAGATTTTGAGGAACAGCTAGCCAAAAACTCAAAAAGAAATAACAATGTTTTTTAAGTACATTAGAAGCAGGAAGCCTGCTAAAAAGCCTGTGGGTCCCCTAGATGATCGAGCTATAAAAGGAGCAATCAAGGATGATAAAGCCATTGTGGAGAAACTAAATGATTTCTTTGCTTCAGTCTTCACGGCTGAGGACGTTGGGGAGATTCCTGAATCTGCACCGTCCTTTGTGGGTGATGAATCTGAGGAACTGTCCCGGCTTGAAGTGTCATTAGAGGAGGTTTTGGAACAAATAGAAAAACTTCATGTTAACAAATCTCCGGGACCGGATGGCATTCATCCAAGGGTTCTAAAAGAACTTAAAATGGGAAATTGCTGAGCTATTATCTGTGGTTTGTAACCTATCCTTTAAATGGGCTTCCGCACCTAATGACTGGAAGGTAGCCAACGTGACAGCAATATTTAAAAAGGGCTCTAGAGGCGATCCTGGCAATTACAGACCGGTAAGTCTAACTTCAGTACCGGGCAAATTAGTCGAAACAATAGTAAAGAATACAATTGTGAAGCATATAGAAGAACATAATTTGTTGGACAAAAGTCAACATGGTTTCTGTAAAGGGAAATCCTGTCTTACTAATCTATTAGAGTTCTTTGAAGGGGTTAACAAACATGCAGACAAGGGGGATCCAGTAGATATAGTATACTTGGATTTTCAGAAAGCCTTTGACAAGGTCCCTCACCAAAGGCTCTTGTGTAAATTACATGGCCATGGGATAAGAGGGAAGGTCCTTTCTTGGATTGCGAACTGGTTAAAAGACAGGAAACAAAGGGTAGGAATAAATGGTAAATTTTCAGATTGGAGAGGGGTAACTAGTGGTGTCCCCCAAGGGTCAGTCCTGGGACCAATCCTTTTCAACTTATTCATAAATGATCTGGAGAAAGGGGTAAGCAGTGAGGTAGTAAAGTTTGCGGATGATACCAATCTGTTTAGGATAGTCAAGACAGAAGCAGACTGTGAGGGACTCCAAGAAGATCTCACCAAACTGAGTGATTGGGCAACAAAATGGCAAATGAAATTTAATGTGGATAAGTGTAAAGTAATGCGCATCGGGAAAAATAACCCCAACTATACGTACAGTATGATGGGGGCTAATTTGGCTATGACAAATCAGGAAAGGGATCTTGGAGTTATCGTGGACAGTTCTCTGAAAACTTCCACACAGAGTGCAGCGGCGGTCAAAAAGGCAAATAGGATGCTAGGAATTATTAGGAAAGGGATAGAAAATAAGACCCAGAATATCTTACTGCCCCTGTATAAAACTATGGTATGCCCACATCTTGAATACTGTGTACAGATGTGGTCTCCTCACCTCAAAAAAGATATTTTGGCCTTGGAAAGGGTTCAGAAAAGGGCAACTAAAATGATTAGGGGTTTGGAACGGGTCCCCTATGAGGAGAGGTTAAAGCGACTGGGACTTTTCAGTTTAGAAAAGAGGAGACTGAGGGGGGATATGATAGAGGTCTATAAAATCATGAGTGGTGTGGAGAGGGCTGATAAAGAAAAGTTATTTATTAGTTCCCATAATAGAAGAACTAGAGGACACCAAATGAAATTAATGGGTAGCAGGTTTAAAACTAATAAAAGGAAGTTCTTCTTCACATGGCGTGTTGTAAACCTGTGGGACTCCTTACCAGAGGAGGCTGTGAAGGCTAGGACTATAATAGAGTTTAAAGAGAAGCTGGATAAATTCATGGAGGTTAGGTCCATAAAAGGCTATTAGCCAGGGGATAAAATGGTGTCCTTGGCCTCTGTTTGTCAGAGGCTGGAGAGGGATGGCAGGAGACAAATCGCTTGATCATTGTCTTCGGTCCACCCTCTCTGGGGTACCTGGTGCTGGCCACTGTCGGTAGACAGGATACTGGGCTAGATGGACCTTTGGTCTGACCCAGTACGGCCGTTCTTATGTTCTTATGTTAAGCTGACAAGTTACAAGTGACACGCAAGTTTTCAAATTTGTCCTTCATATAATTAATTTGAAATGAGTGGTATTACACCGAGATGACTGTAGCCCTGATTTTTGCAAGCTCTCAAGTTTTACAGTGGACATCAGGCTACAAAAAGTGACCAGATTACAAAAAGTTTTATTTCCATTAATATTAGCAAAAGTAATATGCATTTGCTTCACCATGTACCCTGGCAGGAAAGACTTAGAATGAAGGGCACTGGTGTTTAGTGGTTCTATTAAATTCTGAAAAACCAGTAGTTAATGTTGCATTGAGTCAGAGACCCTCAACTCAGTGTGATGAAGTGATGTTGGTTTGTGATGTTACCTCACTATGTGATAGTCAGCCAACAACATAGTATGCAACATCACTGTTCGTGTCAAGAAATGACATTGATTCAGTAGCTCTCAGCAACGTCATGTTCTAATATGGTATATTCCTGTAGTAAGGTAACCCAATAGCCAGGATGAAAAATTGGGACAAGAGTGGGAGATAATAGGCACCTATATAAGATAAAGCCCAAAATATCAGGCTGACTCAATTAAATTGGGCCATTTGGTCATCCTGTTCTGTAGTTAAGAGAGAACCTGTGTAGCTCCTTCCAAACTTCAGCACTGTTTTTGTTGCTATATGTATGAGCAAGAGGACATGGAGTACACTCTCATCATCAACATTTAGTTCACTCCGCCTAAGACCATACATACGAAGCTTAAATTCACTAACTTAAATTCCCCCTTCCATATTATTGCTGTTGTTAAAATTTATCTTTTCATGTGTTAAACTTGGGCCTTCATCTTCCTAGCGATGCACAGGTATCCTCCCACATCATATTGGTAGGAAAATCACATTCCATTCTAGTCCAGCAAGGATACATCTATATTCCTTAGCTTATTGTGGAATTTGAAGCTACTGGGTTGAATATGGCTACTTCTGTGTTTTATTTGACTAGATGACCCAAGGGATCCCTTTCTGATTCAGCTTTACATGTGGTAGGGGAGTCTTCCATCCATCTCCAAGGAGACATTTTTAACCAAAAAGTAAAACTCCCTTTAGTTTCCACTTCCTGTATATCCCTGCCCATGGAGGCAAGGGAACTATAAATTAAGTATTTGCTTAGGAGTAAGTGTAGCAGTTTTAGTAAACCTCATGGCACTTTCACATCCGTACCTTATAACTCTGCCAATTTCTGTCGTGATTAGATGCTACTTCCAGGAAACTAGAATAACTTTTTCCATCCTTTCCAGCTCCAGGGAGAAGTGCTCAGGGAGTGTCCCTACTTTTCAGGGAAACGATCTGTTGCCAACAGTGGTGCAGATGTGTCTACGTGCACAAATGCAACGATAGACAGCATCTCCTCTGAAAGGAGTGAGGTTTGGGGATTGTTGTTGTTGGTTTTTTTTTAATAGTTCAGATGAATTGCTTCTAAGTGCAGAATTACACTGAGGTTTTATGCACCAAAATATTGTCCACAACCTACAGCTCGTGCTGTGCAGAATAGAAGGGCTCAAGCACTCCCAAGAGCTATTACTCATGCACGCAAACTGTAGATAGGACTATGCTGAAAGTACCCCAGAAACTAGTTGTGCCACTGATGAACTTCTCCCCAGGATTCCCACAGCCCAAAAGGCAGCATGCCAAAGTAAAAAATGTGGCATTGTAAGCAAAAGTACCCTTCTTGGCAGCTCTCTCCCCTCCTCGTTTGTTAGTTCTTTTTACCTATTTCATCTTGTTTATAATCCTAGATTGTGAGCACTTTGGGGCAGGGAATGTTCTTGCCTTGCTCAGTGCCTAGAATAATGGGGCTCTCTGATCAGGACCTCAAGATGCTCCTTCAGTGTGTAAATAAGAACAGCTGGGCTTCAACTCTTTCTAATTTTCCAGCACTACTTGAGTCATTAAAAATGAAGCATAAAAATTTAATGTAGAAAAATGCCAATGACGGAGCTTAATTTCTGGGAGAACAGCTGGCTCAGAATTTACAAATCCAAATGAACTTGAAGGTTGATGTAGTAAAATCATGATTTCACTTCTCCCTCCCACAAAGTAATTACTAAATTATGGCTTAGTTAAATTGGTTTCCTGTCTGAGTGAGGTTAGTATAACCATGCTTCCCCGTCACACCTGGGGAAATGTTTTATCTAGTTGTCTGAAAAAAACAAAAGATTGAGGTGGTGAGTAGATGAAATGAAGCTCCTGGAGACTGTTACAGGTCTGCATTTGGTAACCCATTCGTCCACACTGCTTTCAATTCACATTTTTAAAAAGAATCTTTCCCTTCTGCATAGGAAAGATTTAATTAGAGTATGGCAGTGTGATGTTTCCTATTGCTAAGACGTCATTATTTCTACAAAACATATGCAGAACATTACTAGTCTATTAGGAGGTATTATGAAAACCTAGATACACTTGTCAAATGAACAAAGTACATTTTGTATTGCACTGTCTTTGCTTTGTTATTCCCTCATTCAACTTTTCAAATTAGTGAGAACTTCATAATAGGTCTCCCAGCCTTTAGTGTGGATTTACTGAGGTTTGACTATAATTTTAACAAACCGTCATTACAACAGTGACTCTGAGCTTTATTAATTTTGCATCAAAGACTATCAGTGCACATGTACTTAGATTTTGAGAAACGCCTCCACCAAAATCCTTTGCCTTGCATTCAAATTGTTACCACATAGGTCCCTTTGAGAATGAGGAAACTATTGGGATACTAGCAGATTACGCAAAATTACTTTTTTGGCAATGAGATGTGAGGTTTTCACGTGAGAAATGAGCACGGACTGCACTGAAGCAAAAAGTTTCCACTGACACATAGGAATGTCTGTGTGGTGCTCCTCTTTATGTTAATAATGGGAGTTCCCAGGCGACTCCCATGAGCATCAGTGGGAAAAGAAATCACTCGTATTATTGGACAAGGATCATTTGAACAGTTTTTGCTGTTAAATCTTTATTTTAGTAAATATTTGAGCACAGTGATACTGCTTGTTTTATAATGGTGATGCAAGTGGCTGAATATTAGTTTTTTCATTATGATAGTGACAGGTTATTCTAACAGTTTTGGAAATGACTGTTTCATTGAATCATTAAACTATCAAAGTAGAGTTTCTTAATCCACATTAGGCTAGTTCTGATTGCTACAACATTCGTGAACATTTGAAGCATTTCTGCTGCTGAGGAAGCTAATGAGAATTTTAAAGCAACTGTTTATTTTTTAAAACTAACTTATTGTTCCTGTTGGCGTGAGAGCTCAAATTTGCTATGGAAACTCGCCCCAGATTTAGCATTCTGGCAGTTTATAGTAGAGAAGAATTTGAATCAAAGGGTCAGAAAAGGCAATAAATTAACTTGACGAATGTTACTGCTCACTGAACTGAAAATTATATAAGCTCCCTTATGTTTTACGTAACTCCTAGTATGTCTGCCCACAGAAAGCTGGAACCAGTCACTCCCCTGTTGTGCATTCTGATAGCAAAAACTCCTGAGAAATGCGTGGAGAGGTGCTGTCTCAGAAATCACCTTCAGAGCTGTGTTATGTAAAAGAACAATCTCACATGCACTTTCTGCAGTGCTGTTGGGCTATGTGTGGCACCTGTTGCTACATTCATTGGGTTTGGGTTTTTTTAGGATTGCTTTGCAGGACTCCACTTGGTGATTTTGCTTGTGGGCAAGCTTAATTTAAAGAATACTTCTGTCGTTTAGCGCAGATTGGAGGATAGTCTGTTGCATATCGACTTGAACATGGGATCTGCTTCAGTTAATGTAAACTGGGCAAGTGAATAACCGTGGGGGTTATTGCTAAAGACTTCTTCTATAGCCCGTGTCTCTTGTTTGCCAAATATAAATTATATGCACCATATATATATATATATGCTGTTTCACCTCCTGAGAGTTTCAGGTTTCCTGGATCTGTGAAAGTTTAATGATGAGTAAACTTCCTTACATAACTTCCTCTCCATGGCAATTTTGGTCAGATCATTTAATTAGGGATCTTCTCAAAAGTTAGATTACATGACAAATAGGTTTCCCATGAAGCCTCCTAAGTAGTGTTCTGAAGAGCAAATCAAGGGATGAGATTTGACTTAATTTTGATGAACTATGTTCTCAAATCTCAGAACAATGTAATAATGGTACCAATCCTCAGAACTAGTATATTTGTGTTCTTGCATATGCTGTTCTTGTAAGTGAAACAGCCCCACACCATAATCCTTTCCCCAGCTATACATCTCCTGGTGCGAGTGCAAATAAAAATTACATGGCAAAGAGGATTGGTGATCAAACCAAAGTTAATTATGTGCAGAGTAGGGATGTAAATAGTTAACTGGCATGTCTCACCCTGACTGGATGATGTTTAACGGAGAGCCCAAGCAGGCTAGGCTACATCGGGTGGTGGTGGTGGTGGGGCACTCTAGACCAGCAGGAGCAGCCCTGCCTATGGCAGGGGACTACTTGAGCCCACCATTCCATGTTGCAGGTGGAGGGCAGGCTGCTCCAACCTGGCCAGGCTTCCTGCCATATCTCATCAGCTCATTTTTAATGTAAAACGTATCAATTATATGTGCCTGCCCTACAGAATTATCTGGGACCCGAAAGACTTGTTGAGTTCTTTTCTTCTTGTGCATCAACCCCAGTAAGTAAGATCTTGAAGAGCAGATTATGGTTTTTGATCTTCATGTGATCTATTGCCTTCGTAGGTGGTTGATTGGAGCTCAGTACAAACTTGTGCAGTTGACGCCCAAGAGGAGGAGTAAAGATCATTCTTTCTCAACTGTGCTGGCTATGCACAGGTATAAAAAAAGTATATATTAAAGAGAAAATGTTGGTGGCTTTAATGTAATAAGGCCTCTGAATGCACAAAGGGAGCAGATCTCCTATGTAACGAGGTGCCATTTTGACATAGTAGATATTAAGAGAAGAAAAACATTTAACATCTTGGACCAGTGCTAAAAAGAAACCACATGTAACCTTGAAACAATCAAATGTGCCAAATTCAAAAGTCATCTGATGTTTTAATTGACCAGGAGTTGAAAACATCAGGATGCATACATGCTAGGTGGCAAACATTTAAAATCACACCATTGCAATCGATTGCTCCTTTAGTTCTAAAGTAACTTCTCACAACAGCAACCAACTAGGACTATTAGATGGACACCCAAATTGATATAGGCAACCTAGCTATTATCAATAGCATTTATAGGGTGGGGAGTCCTATCTCACTCTAGTTGTTTGTGAGATATTGGCAGTGCACCTTGTAGACAAACAGATGTGGTCCCTGAATCTGCAGACAACTTGAAACATAAATGAATGATGTGAGCTTCACCATTCACTGGGATGAATAACTTTAAAATAATATGAAGTAAATCTACTTACTCTAGGATGCTAAACCACTCTCCTCACTTTACTTAGTGCCAGATCCCTGACTGCTGTTCTACTCAACTGCCCAAGTCCTTAGCTTCTTAGCCACCATAATTGTGGTTTATTTTCAGTATAAAATTCTACAGAATGTTGACATGTACCAAACCAAGGTGTAATGTAAAACTGAATTTAATAACATGTTGATACAGTTAAATCTTTCATATATGCTTGAGTGAAAACGTCTATTATTTAAATATACTTAAAGCAGCTGTAGACTCTGAGCAGCTGCACTGGAATGCTGCAGGAGTCACAGGCTTGATCTGTAGAATTTAGGTCAACCTTGCTTCAGAGTTTACTTCAGGTGATTTGAATTTAACCCTGAAAATTGGTCTGACTTCAGGCAATGAAAAATCGGATCTTTTGGGGGATACTAGTGCCCTAGGCAAGCCAGCAATTTCTACTTCTTCCCAGTCTACAGTGCTGTTGCTAATATGTTGCTGCCCTGAGCAGCCACCTGTTTAGTACCTTTTGATTAAGCACTACTAATCCGAGTGATGTGGGCTTTTTAAAATATAGGCAATATCCAATTTATTAAAATATGGAAGCTGTACTTTGCAAGTAGGTTTTAAAAGCTACTACTACAAAACTACTCAATAATGCCTTCTGAACCACGAAGCTCTCGCAAATATGATTTGTCAAATTTTTCTTTCTGACCAACGGTTCAGGATCACAAATGCTTAAACAGTAGGAAAAATATCTTCTTACCATGTGTGTTTGTGGGAAAATGTGCATGTCGGGGTGTTTATATAAATCAATAACCAATATTCTTTTGATACAGGGTTAAACATTAAAAAATACTCAAAACCATTCAAGACAACGGTAACATCTGTTTAGAAAAATAATAAAATAACCTTGTCTGATCATCCAACAGCCTATGAGCTGGTCATCTAGATATTTCATGATGAAATTATTAGAAGCTTTTCCCCCCAGGCACAGTATTCCAAAGGAGGTCACTGTTTAGCATTGGTGGCACTCCAGACAAAAGTGCTGCTTCAAAACTTTTTCTTACAAAGAGAAGTAGCATAATACTCAGCAAACATCCAAGTCTCTTCAGGGCAGCAGTTTTGTCATCATCTTTGTCCATGATACACTCCTTCTGCCATTGGGAATGATATCATCGTGTATATGCTGCATTCAGAATAGGATCCCAGTTGCGCTTGTCATATTCTGAGTCAGCATTAAGGCAACATGTATTGTAATATAGCGTTGATTATCAAGTAGGCAAGGAGATGTTAGTCTGCTAGCTCTCTGGTGCAGTCACCATCATAGCTATTGTTGTGTATGTGCATGCATACACCAATACGCCATCTATCACACTGGTCGATTACAAAAGCTTCAGCATGGTAGTCGAGTTAGTCCGTAACTGGAAAAACTTTAAAAAAAATGAATAGTCTAGCAGTACCTTAAAGACTAACAAAACATCTAGAAGGTATCATGAGCTTTCATGGGCACAACCCATTTCTTCAGATGAAGAAGTGGGTTGTGCCCCCGAAAGCTCGTGATACTATCCACATTTTTTGTTAGTCTTCAAGGTGCTGCAATAGTATTTGCTTTATTAGGCATTTTGACCCCCACCACAGTGTAAATAGCATGGCCCCACTAGAAACTAGAGATGGAATAGCTGCTATGAAATCTTTCTTGCTTTTGCTGGATTAAAAGAATTTCCGTTTTGCTGGATGAAATATGATAAAGCTACCAAAGAAGAGTGCTCAGCTTGTGAACTGGGTGGGTAAGGAGGCAGTATAATAATGGAAAGGGTATTGAACGTGTGGACTGTTTCCACTGCGTGATCGATGAGTTGGGTTTTGCAAGTAACCAACCCACCAGTATTCCTGTACCACAGCAGCTTGTTGGAAGCCCAACATCACTGGCTCTGCCCTTTGTAATATAGCATTTCAATGGGTGAAAAAATGAGGGTGGGGAACTGTATCAGAGTCTGAATGTTAAATGTACTCACCGTGATATGACCACCATATGCTCTGGCTCATTTCAGCAGTCAGTAAAATGTGACTGTAAAATTATAAGGAATACAGACAGTAAATTGCTAATGCTTAATGTGTAGCCTGTATTCTTCTTCTTCTGTGAGATCCATATCCTGTTGTTTAAACTTTTAAGATGATCCCTAACAGGATTAAAGTCCTCAGCAAGCAGGCAGAGGCAAGCTATTCAGAAAAACAAGGTCATGCTGCAGGGTTTTTTTTTTGGGGGGGGGGGGAGTAAGCACAGGAATCAACAAAGAGATGTTATATAACTTCTATTTATATCCTACTTGCTCACTAGCTGCAGGCATACAAGAGTATCTGAGAAGGGAATTTAATGAGCTCTCAGGGCTTGCTCACCTTCTAGAGCTGGTAGGAGCCAGCTTGTTTTTGAAGTGCGTCAGCAAATGAAACTGGTGGTGGGTGGGTGGTTTGGGTAGGTGGACTGACTTGTTGCTATGGTTTTCTTCAATTCCCCTGTCTCTCAAGAAGATCTCACACCTTCTTTGGAGTCTGTAGACTTCCGTGTTTCTCTCGCCTCCTCATGGCTCTCTAAGGAAGTGTGTTTTTCCATATAGGAGCTTTGCATGCACATGGGTGCATGCCCTGATGTGTGTGAAGAGGAACTCAAATAAAAGCCAAGTCGGAGCCCTAACTTTCCCTCGTTTTTAGAGCCACCTGTTTTGTTTTCAGGAATTTGAAACTGAAACTGAATGGGCAGATGCCCACTTATGAGTCACCATTGTTGCCTGATTGGTTTGGTTTCTCATCATCTCAGTTCACCTCATTGCCCTTGGGTGCTTTTTTTTTAACCTTAGCATCTTGTGTGAATTATTGCCAGTTTAAATTGGAGACTATCGGGCTTTTAAGTGTCGCATTTGGGAATGCCTATCTAATACAAGGGCTCTTCCTGAAACAAGTGGCTTAGCTCTCCCACCTGATTTCATTGTAACGTTCGTGGGGGAAGAATACCATGAGTGGGCCTGTTACTAAGCAGCAAGGTCCCTCCCCAAGAGTCTCCTTAGTCAAATTTGTTGTAACAGCACAATGTTTCCAGTTCAGAGTCTAGCCCTGCAGGGGAGCATCAATAACTTAAGTGTGCTCTCAGTTTGTCTGTGTGTTTGCAAATGTAATAATGTTCCTTCTGTACTTGCACTGGTTAAAGATGAAGTGTAAAGCTATGCTGAAAAAATGGCAAGTTAAGACATTCCTTATGGGCTCAATTCTGGCTGCAGGACATGTTCAACCCACAACTATTTTAACTAACAAATTAGTAGATTCCATGGGACTAATGGTATTATTAAGGACACAGAACAATGGATTTTTAGCAAACAAGGAAATACCAAAGGATTTCTTAGAAGTATTGGATTTTTTTTAAGTTAACTGTATTCTGTGGTGAAAGCCCTTGCACCCTGGCCAGGGGTAACATAAATAATTTGTTTCTGTACTTGACTGCAAGCTCATATTAGTTTTGCAGTTGATTTTTAAAATGGTGTGATGGTGTAGGGCTGTTTTGAAGTATAGTCAGGCTGTGAACAACTATGAGGTAGAGGTGAGCTTTCTTGTGAATACACCTTCATAAAACTAGTGCAAGTTTTTTTTAATAGTTCATAGCAGTACCCTACCAGGATAACCAAAACAACACTAACTTCCTCTTAGTCATTTCTATCTAAGATTGGAGTAAAAGATCTGCTGATTCAAGGCCAGAGAGCTAATCTTTAGCTCAGTAGCTTAAGGGACTTTCCTTTTGGAAACATCCCTGTCTAGTTAAAAGTTCATTGTTTAACAATTTCTCATGAAAATCAGGCTTCGCTGATTGACGTTTAGCTCTCTATATGAAGGAGGGAGAGAGAGTTGTTTTTTTAACCAGTTCAACATAAGCCTTTAAGTTTTTGCTGTTTACTTTAACTGTTTGGTTGTTGCTAAATCATGACTGATGTTTTCCTGAGAGGTCTCACCCTACTAATTAATGGAATCTCCCGGAGTATATGCTTGTAAATCTGCTTTTAAAAATATGCTTTAAGGGCGTAGTTCAGGAAACGTTCTGCCTTTCTAATGCCAAAGGCAGAACCTCCTTTAGAATCTCAATCCACTGCTTAAATCAGATCACCTTTCTTTCAGAAAGGAGAGTTAGAACTGACCACTTTGCATACAGTGTTTGTTAATAGGTTTTCATTAAATTTGTTACCACATAAGCTGGCAAACAGAGCATATCATAGAGCCTATAATGATCAAGTCTGGGAAGAGAAGCCAAGCTATTGGATGTAAGAAGCACTGGTATTCATCTTTCTGATTTCTTGGTTAACCATAAGAACAGCTGTGACTTCAGGCCAGGTCTGGTTAACAGTTAACTGAAGAGATTAACATGTTCCCAGTAAGAGTGACAAACATACGCATAAAGACATGAGCAAAACCTGATAAGCCTTTGAAAAATGAGAACCACACACAAACTGCTTTCAGCTGGTCCCTGGCATTCTAGGTTTTTCCACTAGGTAATCCTTTGTGCTGATTCAGTATGCACAGGCCCACATGCAGTTAAAGAAGTTATGTGTTTAAGTTGACTGAGTCTTTACTGCACTTTGTGATGCTGTAGTTCTTCAGTTGGCTTTAAATTAAGACATCTGTCAGTAAAGTTTACAACCTGCCATGTGTTGCTGCTGTTAGTCTGATTTAAACTAATTAACCTGCTACCCATTGCTGAGGCAAGACCTACATTACGAATCACTTATAAACACTGTTGCAGTTACCTAGTTCCATAATTCCATCTGTCTAAGCTGCTTTCATTTTGGCCAGCTGCATTTTATACCGTTAGATGCCAGAAAATCCATCAGGCACTAGGGCGCAGCTAAATTTCTTCTCTCTTCAAGGTTCCTGAAATTGAATCAAGCTATTAAGTTGTGAGAATAGTGGGAAGGAAAATGAGGTTGAGGGTTTTTTGTTTGCTTGTTACACACCAGGTGAATCATCTTCATAATTTATTATTTAAAATTATTATTCAAATATGGTGTCCACTTTTTAAAAATAAATGTAAAAAATTGGAGAAAACACAAAAACTGTTTTGAGGGTTGAAGAAAACGCTTTGTAGTGAAAGACTAACAAGCTTAATTGGTTTAGTTTAGCAAAAAGAAAATTGAAAGGAGACTTAAAGCATGTGAATACCTCCTTGAGGAGAAAAAAGCAGATACAAAGGACTTTTCAATGGAGCAGAGAAAGGTACAACAAAATCCAGTTGCTGGAAGCTGAAGGCAGACAAATTCAAATTTTTAACAATGCGTGTGATTAACCTCTGAAACAAACTACCAAGAGAAGTGATAGATTCTCTGTCTCTTGATGTTGTTGTCAGGTAAGTGTTAGCCAAACAAAAATCATTGAACTTTATACATGGGTAACAGTGTGAAATGTAACAGCCAGTGTTGTACAAGTGGCTAGTCTACTTGACTCTTCTGGTCTTAAACTCTGAATTATTATTTGTATTCCAGTAGCACCTAAGAGGAGCAGTCATGGACCAAGACCCTATTGTGCTAGTATATGGGACTTCAGTCCCTTTCTCCTGCCAATTGTTTGATGGATAGGGCTGCCAGCTGTCCGGTTTTGAACCGGACAGTCCAGTATTTAAGCTTTCTGTCCGGGACATGGCCGTGAAAAAGGCTAATACGATCTTGGGATGCATTAGGCGAGGTATTTCCAGTAGGGACAAGGAGGTGTTAGTGCCATTATACAAGGCGTTGGTGAGACCTCATTTGGAATAGTGTGCAGTTCTGGTCTCCCATGTTTACGAAGGATGAATTCAAACTGGAACAGGTACAAAGAAGGGCCACTAGGATGATCCGAGGAATGGAAAACCTGTCTTATGAAAGGAGACTCAAGGAGCTTGGCTTGTTTACCTTAACCGAAAGAAGGCTGAGGGGGGACATGATTGCACTCTTTAAATATATTAGAGGGATAAATACCAGGGAGGGAGAGGAATTATTTCAGCTTAATACCAATGTGGACACAAGAACAAATGGATATAAGCTGGCTAGTAGGAAGTTTAGACTCGAAATTAGACTAAGGTTTCTAACCATTAGAGTGAAGTTCTGGAACAGCCTTCCAAGGGAAGTTGTGGGGGCAAAAGACCTATCTGGCTTCAAGATTAAGCTAGATGGGTTTATGAAGGGGATGGTTTGAGAGAACATGATTTTGGTAACTAATTGACCTTTCATTATCGGTGGTAAATAGGCCAATGGAGGGATGATAGAAGTTACTATAGAGAACTTTTCCTGGGTGTCTGGCTGGTGAGTCTTGGCCACATGCTCAGGGTTCAGCTGATCACCATATTTGGGGTCGGGAAGGAATTTTCCTCACGGGGAGAAAAATTTTCCTCACGGGGCTCTGGAGGTTTTTTGCCTTCCTCTGTAGCATGGGGCACAGATCACAGCTGAAGGATTCTCTGCATCTTGGGGTCCTTAAACTATTTGAAGGCGTCGATATAGGTGAGAGGATTATTCCAGGAGTGGGTGGGTGAGATTCTGTGGCCTGCATTGTGCAGAGGGTCAGACTAGATGATCTAATGGTCCCTTCTGCTCTTACAGCCTATGAGTCTATGAAACGAACTGAGAAAATACCGGACATATAAATGTCCAGTATTTTCTAATTAAGTAAGTTTCATTGTTATCATGAGTATCAGTATGTAGTTGCATACTGCCTGGATGGCTGGTAGACATGCTCACACTGCGTGAGCGTGTTGACCAAACAGGCAGTACGCAACTACACAGTAGAGAGGCGGTTGGTGGGGCTGGGGCGGCATGGAATCCACAGGGCTGGACTTGCCCATGCGCTCCACCCGGACCGTGCACAGGACAGGCAGCCCCCCAAGATCTGCATGCACCCAGGCCAGCTCTGCTCCCTGACGACCCGTTCTCTCCCCCCCGCTCGCCCTCCCCCCCGCCCGCCCAGCCAGCCCCGCTACCCCAACCCCCTCCCAGCCAGCCCTGCTTCCCACTGGCTAGTTTCTTCCCCTCACACCAATCTCCCTGGTCAGCCCCACTTCCCCTGACCTCCTCTCGGCAGCCCCACTCCCCTCCTGGCCGGTCCATTTCCCCCTCTACCCTCCCCCCTCCGATCTGAGATCAAGTGTGTCTGGCCTTTTTTTTTTTTTTTTTTTTTTTTTTTTTTAAACCATCTGGTAACTCTATTGATGGAACATTCTATAGATAGCTCTAGGGCAGTGTTGGGCAACCAAGGCTAGCAAGTGGCAGCAGATCAGATAGCCTCTGTAACCCCCAGCAAGATGAAGCAGGGGGGGTCGGCTCTGCACTCTCGGAAAGGGCAGGGCCAAGAGCAGAAGGGGTAAGGCCAAGAGCTGATGTCCCTCAGTGCTGCTTGGAGCATGGTGTTCTCCTCTTCTTCCCCTACCCCCCAGCCTTTAGCACTGCCTGGAGTGTGGAGCATGGCTCCAGTAGCAATGTAAAGGTCCTGGAGCAACTGCTCTTTTCACTTCCTCCCCTGAAATGAAGGAGGCCTGGTGAGTGGGCCGCATGAGTGGCCCTCCGTTGTCTCAGTGGGCCACAAGATTGAAATCAGTCATAGGACCCCAAGAATAAGATGAGATACATGAGTACATGGCATGCTCAATATTTCAGAACAAGTAGAAGTGCTTTAAGCATTCATATATTGATAGAACTCTCATCAATTTCAAATAATAGAAAGAAATAGTCACTTACTTTACAATACCAAATCCTTCTTCCTATCGCATCCTGCTCCCTGCCCTGCCACCCCCTACCATCCAAGCTGATTTGCGGCATTCAGGATCTGGGAAGGAGGGGGAGGAGTGGGGACACAGCACAAATCAACCAAGGCGTAGTGTTTGGGAAATGCTGGGAGGAAGGGGGGAACGTAGGTAAGTGCAGAAATGCCTAGTGCACAAGAGGTGTGGGGGAAGGTGGCAGAGAGGGGTGCGCAGGCTGCTCATGGAAACCCAATGGGCTGCAGGTTGCCCACCGCTGCTTGGGGCGGGGGGGGGGAGGGGGAGGAGTACTGTGCTGTAAACCATTCAGTGTTGAACTATTCAGTGGCTAAGTAACCCACGCCTGTTTTCACCTTTACCCTATTAGTGCAAATGTGGTGAAGATTCCTCTTCGATCAGTGGATTCCTTGTTTCTTCATGAAGAATAGGGGATAGTGGCTCAGAAAAGCAAGAAGAAACTAAGCTTTTAGCAAAGATTTCACAGATTGTAGCAAAGATTTATGGAACACACTACACCGTGACAGTTTTATATAGGCTATTTGCATTAGTTTCAGATGAATCTATCAGGCTGATTCCCTTAGAATAAGGATGGTGACCTGTGCTGGATTCCTTTCTTTTCCAATCCCCTTGAAAATAACCCATGTGTCAGAGTGCAGTGTACCATGGAGACAGCTGAAAGTGCTGTGTTCTATGTGGCTCGCTCAGCTCTGATACCTGCATGGAAACCACTTACTGCAGAAATGCCGATTTTCCTCAATTCACTGCAGGCATTTGGACTTGTGAACATTTAGCTTCAAACTCTACAGGGGAAAAATACAGGGTTTTCCTCCTTGTGTGCGTATGTAATTTAACAAAGGCAGTCTCAGATGGCTCAGGAAAATTTGTTGGTGGCAAATGCTCAAAGGAAAGTCTCTCCATTGTCTTGTATGTTGAATATCTCAGGTTGTGTATATTAAGGGTTTGCATGATATTAGTAAGTTGGGTTTCTTTTTCATTCTATGGCTATACCAATTAATCCTAAGCAGGCTGCCTCTGGTGTCAAAGGAGGAATGATTCAGTTAATTGTCCAGCCATGAGTGGTTGCATTTTGGGCTAGTGTTGCATTTCAGGGTGTGTTAACTGAATCTAATGTTCATGAAACAAACCGCATGATTCCCTCATGTGTCATATGATATTGCTTGTGTCATGGCAAATGACTGTTATGAAACAAAATACTGTCTGATTATCATTGAATTCTGCAAAGCGGACAACTGATGCAGTGTCAATATGCAGGTTTGGTAACAGGCCCCATCTTCGTTACTGAGCATTTTCCTGCAGCATGCTTGGCTTGGATATTTTATTTCGTAAGGAGCTCCTCCCCCTACTTAAGGGCCAGAGACTAGTAATGAAATTTTAAAAGTAACAGAAATATCAGTCTTAGAAATAGTGACTGCTAGCCTACAAAATTTGTTTGAGAAACAAGAGTTTTTGCCTCACATGCTGGTGTTTGGTGTTTAGTCGACTGCACATATAAAGTATCTTTTACTTCAGAAAAACCTCTTCAGCATGAAGGACTAGTGAAAGAAAAGTGTCTTCTCTATAAAACTGCATGAAATAAATATTTTGCAGGCTGGTAATGTTTATTTGCTGACAGATTCAAGTAAGTGTTGCTTTTTCCCCCCAATGTGCTCTAACAGACTTTCCACTGCACTTCAGAGAAAAACTAGCCAACTGAACATTTCCAATAAAACATTTTTTGTGTGTCATATGTGTGTTTAATGGCTGCCACAAAATGATTGTTTCAATCTAGGTCAGAATACCTATCACCTTCACGCATCTGAGTCAACCAGATGCCAGCTACCAAGAGACTGTATTTGAAGTGGTGTGATTTTGCAAGTTGTGCTGGCTCAGGCTGTTGTAGGTGACAATTAAGATAGAGAGAACCTAAAAACGTACAGATATGGTCTCAAACTTACAGGGCACCAGGATTCTGACTTGAAGGCAGAAGGACTGTGACTGCTGGCAAGGCAAATGCAGCCAGGCATAACAAACACTCCAGATAGGAAACAATGAATTGCCATTGTGAGGGTCATAAAAGCACCACTAGCTTTGGCTGTGATGTGTTCCATCTGTATTCTCTCCAGCCAAGGTGAGGGAAAGTTGAGGCCAGCGTAGAGGCACATAAGCAATTTGCTGTGAGACCATGACTGCTCTTCCCTTCATATTTTAGGTAAATTAGAAACGATCCCCAGCAAAGATACTGATACCAATTAGGTGTTCAGTTTTATATTCAGCCTTTGGCACTTCACACCAAATTTGAATGGTCAACTGTAACGAAGGGAAATGATACTTTCAAAGCAAAGCCTGGCTACTAGAGGTGTTTGACACCCTATATGTACTGTAATATATGATGCACATGCTTAAGGACCGTGTTTGAACAACAACAAAAAAAACACAGCTCAGTCCCTAACTAGCTTGTCTATAGAGGACTTCCTTAAAAAAACGTATCTGTAGGATAAAAACGTTCCTGTGTGTTACTGAGATTAAGCATCTGAGGCATCTGTTTTAACTGGCTTTCAGAATATAGCTCACAGTTTCTCCCAGAGGTTTGCTTCTGTGTGGACTGTAGTGTCCTATATTCTTGCTAGATTAATTCAGTGTATGAAGTGAGTGTAAGCTTAGTTTCTTACTTGTCCCCTTCTATTTGACAGACCTGTTAGTTACAGTTCAATATACAGTCTGTCTAGTTTAAAAAACCTGCACAAAATCTTAATTGTCTTAACCATTTTTTAGAATTACTTGGTTCTCAGCCAACTAATTCCCTCCAACTAGAGGTAAATTTCGCTGGTCTCTTACATGCCTGTCAACAGATCCGAACAGTAGCACACTCACTCTCCCCCAGTGATCAGAGGTAACATTGTGAGTTTTTCAAAATAAGTCACTCTGCTGCTTTGCGCACTCTCTCAGAACAGCACACAAGATATTGTTGTTCCCATTTTTAATTTGTCTTTTCAGTAAATCAATCTTTGTTCCTCTTCATCATGGGAAGCTGTTGGATCATGAGCTACTCTAGAATGCTAATGAATTTCATAATACTCTGCATAAGGTGACCCACTTATAAGTTCATCTTCCAGTTGTGTGGAAGCTCTGATGCTGATTTATGTAACAGCATATTGGTTTCATCAGAAATTGTCTGATCGCTGTGTTGGCTCCTTGTGACCTGCATATGATTTGCATTCTCCTCAGTCTCGGGAAAATTTGTCTTTCTACATGTTTGGACAGAACAACAAATATTAAAAACTAGTTAATACTTTGAGCTTTTTCTGTTGCTTCCTAAGCTGTGTTGGAGGCCAAATTAAGATAGATTTAAAAAAAAAATTATAGCTCTGCAGCCGACAGACCAAAGCACAGAAACTTCAAATTGGGGGGAGTGGAAAATCTTGCTTTGTTTATACACTTCAGTGATCTGAGATTAGTATTGAATGTTAAACCTATGAGCCACAATCGTTCTGACTCAACAGAAACAGCAGGAAGGACCATGTTATCTATATATTTCATTGCTAATCTTTGGTTTCTGTGAACTGAGAACCAAATACAGGTTGAATCTCGTTAATCCAGAGCTCTGTGGTCTGACAACGTCTATGGTTCAGCATGATTTTAGTTAGTCGAATGTCCACTTATCATGGGTGTGGTCAAGTTTCCCGCAGTCCCACAAAGTTTGTTTATGGCCAGTAATTCTGGCTCTCTGTGTTCTGTGCTGTTTTTTAGCTCTAATTTTTCCCTAAATGTCTTCCAAGAGCCCAGTAAGCAATAGAAGTGCAGGTAATGCTTCTAGACAATACTGACTTCCCATGGTTCAGCAAATTCTCCAATTTGACACCGAACATTTCCCAAGGGTGCGTGACTAGAGAGGTTCAACCTGTATATGTATATTCCATTGTGCTTACCTTGAAGATTCAAGAAGAGAAGTGTGCCATATAACTGTATAGGGAATAACATGATCAATTGCAGTACCATCTTTAAAAATGTTTAGAAATATTAATAACAAAGCTATTGTAACTGATACATACTCCTGGATTCCTTAGCAAGAAGATCTACCCTTCATTCCTGATGGGTTCTGTCTGTGCTTAAAGCTAATTAAATTTTAATCCTTTAATATATAGTGCACAGAATATCCGGACACGTGAAATATTTTCTTGACTCAAGTCTCTGCATAAACTATATACTTGTTCCATTTCTTTGGTAGCATTCATTCTTTTGCCGACTAACAGAAGATAAGAAATCTGAAAAGTTCTTTAAGGTTTTCTATGACCGCATGAAGGTGGCACAGCAAGAAATCAAGGCTACTGTCACGGTAAACACCAGTGACTTGGGAAATAAAAAGAAAGATGAGGACTCAGACAGAGATGTACCAGTTAGAAAAAGAGGTAAATGTCCCATTCTTTGTTTTAAAGAGTGACACCGGAGCAAAGCATGGTATTTATTGAACTCCTTGTGATTGGTGCAGGAGTGCTCTGATCTCTGATCCGGAGAGCAAAGTTAAAAGATCAATGATATCTTGCCTGAGGGTTTCAAGAGCAGCATTCTCTCTTCGTCCATTTGTGACACTGTGCTATTGATATTCTGATTAATTGTTTTTGAGATGGGACTCTTGCAACTTGTCTAGCCTGAGATTCTGCCTAAATCTGATCGATAGTAATGACCCTGGACTGTAGGTCATAATCAGTGCCTTTCTAACAATAACCCAGATTGGGAGAAGTGGCTTCTTACATAACAGTGCTTCTGAAATGTCTAACAGTGATAGATGCCTATGATCTGTTCCCTAACAAGTTAATATAAGTATTAAAATCTTTACTGTTGCTTGTTGTAAAGCGTGAGGAGGGCTACATGCAAGTATCCTAAACCCAGCCTCTTGCATTTTATCTACTAAACATACTGGTTGAAAAGGATCTGAAAATGAATAGCTGGTCTTTTTGTGAAACTTTATTAGGTAATGTGTACATAGATTTTTTTTTTCTACTCCTTTTCTTCAAATGACCAGGTGGAAAGTCTTTGACATGTTCCATTCTTATATATTCTAGTGAGAGAGCCCACAACCCAAATTACAGAGGAAGTCCGGGATCAGTTGCTAGAAGCTTCAGCTGTGACAAGAAAGGCTTATAATACATACAGGAGGGAAGCAGATTCTGATGACCATTATTCAGCTGTGGATGGGGTACAGAATGCAGCAGACAAAAACAAAGATGACTTGGAGATGAGTGCTGTGATCACAATAATGCAGCCCATCCTCCGCTTCTTACAACTACTCTGTGAAAATCACAACCGGGATCTGCAGGTACAGTATGCAGATTTGTATGTTCAGTAAAGTCATTGCTAACACACCAATCTCCCTAATCTGTACCAATTACTCAGTTGCCCTAAGTCAAGAGATGAGGGCATGCATGGTTCTCCTTCAAATCCCAGCCAACAGGATGCTTTGCTTAACAAAAAAGTGTGGTGAAACGAAGTCTGTAGCTGCCACGTATGGTGTGAAAGCACTTTCTCTTTTCTCCTTGGCTCTTTCCTCAATCCTTAGTGTCCAAAATTCACTTGTTTAAGGAATAGCAGTCTTGAAATGGGTAGTCTAAATTTTACATAAGAGGTTGATTCTTGGAACCAATTTAAACAGAGCAAGGGTTTATTGGCCTTTCTTTGAGAGGTGGGAGAATTAGGGAGATGTGCATCCAGGAGAGAATCCAGAAAAATTACTCAAGCATATGCTTAATTGTTAGTATTAGAGCAATCCCATTGACTCTAGTGGAATTATTCATGCATTTAAAGTTGAGCATATGATTGAGTAATTTGGTGGAGTGAATCTGAAATGGGTACGATACTAATCTTTTATCTAGTGCATCTTGTCCTAAAGAAATAAGATTCTTGTTTACAAATTGACTGCAATTAGCATGATTTTTGTTCAGCATTATTACAGCTAGTGGGTTAAAACCGAATATAAGTGAGGATATAGTATATACCAATTGTTTTCATAAAGAAGAAATAACTGCTTTCATGATGGGATGCGGTCACAGGAGTCCCCTGTCAGTTAAAGACTTCCAAAGCATGCAGCTGTTCACATCACCTAGTGCTGGAATCCCGGTCCCACTCCTCACTCTACAAAGGGATTTTAATATTAGAGGCCTTATAATCACTCAGACTTCAACCCCAACACATAAGGTGTCCATCTCTTGGTGTCCATGGACAAGAATCAGCCTCACTATATAATGAGACAGTTCAAAGGGATTAAGAGAACTTTTGTTTAATTCCCCAGCTCAACTATCCAAAACAAGACAGGCACCAGACAACAAATCCCCACTAGCCTAGGACCTATTCCATGAGCGCAGCCCTGTGCTTTCTCCTTCAGGGATGGACCAAACAGCCTCTGAGGCAGGATGGATTGATTTAAATAGGTTTGATTTAAATCTCTAAATTTAATCCTGATTTAAACTGGCAAGCAGAAAACCCTGGTTTAAATGAGCAATTAATCATTTAAATTCTACTTTTAAAATATTTCCCTAAAGGATGGTTGAGTCTTATTGATTAGCATCCTTTAAAACATGTTGATTTACAACTAAATATAACCTTTATGCCAAATTTGGTGCTTCTATTTACTAACCAGGAGAATACACTCAGTACAGCTACCAACTAAATAAATGCCCAAATAATTGTGTAACTTACATGTAATCAGTTTCTTAATTTTTACATTTTTATTCTATTACAAAATGGAATATAATAGGAACACTTAAGAGACAGATTTTACCCCATTTATTATTTGCTAAGTGGTGGCTACTTTTTTAAAAAAAACGTATGATTTGCATCTACTTCTGTCTGGACGGAAATTCAATTTAAAATAAACAAAACCAGCATTTAATTTTTGTATGAAATAAAACTACCTTAAATGTGAAGGACACATAACAAAAAAGTATCCAAACGCATTTTGCATCTAAAATTCATGTATTAAACAAAGGAGATATCCATAGTGAATTTAACAGATTGATTCTAGTCATCATGTTCTTCAAGATGTTAGAATGCTCTCATAACCAGTTTTTTACTGAGAGAAGAGGAAAACAAGTTTTTCTGCTTCGTCAACTCTTGGTTTTGCAATGGTGAATGAACTAATAATTGAATTGAACTAGCTGAATAAACCAAAGTGACAAAAACATTCTCTCTTCACCTGAGGAAGAAGCTACTGCTGGTGTAAACACTGGTTCCGGGTGCCTACATAGGAGCTTACACTAGTGAACTGGTAGAATTTCTTTAAAAGTTGACAGGAGACCTGTTCTATTTAATTTTTAAATTTAATTAATAAGTTATTTAAATAGGTTATGATAAATTTAGGCCATAACAATTTTTAATTTAATTTTAAAGGTATATTATTTAAAACAAAGCTTATTTAAATGGATCACAATTCCAATTTTAATAAAGCTCCCCTGCCCCGGACAGGAAAGGACTTGGGGACATGGGCACTAGGAACACCAGAGTTCTCCTTCCTCAGGCAAACTGGGAAGGAGAATCACCTGGGTCCCAGGCAGGGGCGAAGTTATAAGCATGCAGCACAACCTGGTAGTAAACAAAAGCATTTTATTAAATATGAAAAGTAGGATTTAAGTGGTAACAAGTGAAAACAGACAAATCAAAATAAGTTACTAAATTTAAATGAATAGAAAATTAGCTAGTACTAATTCACTAAGAAACTTATTACACCCAAATTTTTACCCTAAGCAGCAGTTCTTATTTCAGATGTAAGCTTCAAATCAGAGACAAACTCTTTTACTCTGGCATAGGTATTCAGCTTTTCAGAGTTCTTCAAGTATCTTTTTAGGGTGTCAAGCAGTTTCAAAGGCTGGCTGAAGACAAAGGGCTGATAGCTTCCCATTGCTTGAATAGACTCTCCCCCAGGCTGGGAATCTTTTGTTTTCCCCACCTCCCGTGGAAAATCACCAGGTTCAAAATGGATTCCAGTATCAGATAGTGTGGTCATATGTTTTTCTAGACCAACCACCATTATGGCTCACAGGACAAACAAGGCTGTTTACAGGCTGTTGAGTTGATCACTGAGTCATTAAGTATCCTGGGCACCAATAATGGCTCTCATTAGCACGTCTAAAATCATAAACAGATTCACACTTCATATTTCTAGCTACACGTATAAAATTGATACATGTGCAAAAACAGGTTACACAGATCCAGCATATTGTAGCATTAAAATTGATGGGTTACATGAGGTATCTTGTTTAAAGCATCTTCAAGTTACACACATTCATATTCGCAAGCCAATTTTTATAAAGATGGGGGGGTGTCACAACCTTATTTGCATTCTTATTGTTCTCTGATTCTGGCAATATTTTAAAACAAATCTGTTTGTTAATATTCCTCTGCAGTGAGCCTGCTATCCTTTCACATTTTTAGTTACAGTGGCTATTTATACCAGGTTGTTCCTTATTTTTCTCCCCCAAGATTATTCCAGCTTTATCTTGTAAGACAGTTTCTTGCCTTCAGCAGTCATGGGGATAATTAGGGTGGTAGTTTCATGGGGTAATAATCCAACCCACACACAGGATCTCTGTTGTGTTAGTCTTTGAGTAGGCATTGAAAGCTGTAGAAGAAAGAGACTTTTAATATGAAACTTAGAGTATGCACTGCTCACCATTCTGAACAACTGAATACCATGAGCAGCAGGTAGCTGCATTCTGCTTCAGAAGAGAGAATTAAATTAGAGGTGAGAAACATTGTTTCAAATATAATCCTGTTATGACTTAGCTGTCCTGATACTCCCCTTTCTTCCATGGTCGTAAGTGGGTAGTTTCTGAGCATTCTTAAAGCTAGACCAGCATACATATCTGCAGTTAGTAGACACATAACACGACTTCATAATCATATTGTCAACTGGATAGCTCTTTACAGGGATAGTAACAGGTATTTCATGTCTTACAGCCCATCATAAATCAGATTTGTAAGGGGCATTTGAGTTTTAAGACATTTACAGCAGGTCTCTACCAAACATTTTACAAGCCTTTAACAAATAAGTGGTTTGATGAGCGAATATGTGAACTTGCAAGTCACTGTTGCTATTCTTGTTGTCCTTTGTGACCTAGGATGACACATTGCTGTAAAGATCTATAGAAGATGATGCTCTTCAAATGATTGAGAACCTTACAGAATGATCTGAAAGATCCCAATGCTGCTCAATCTCTATTAGACTACTCGTTGTTTCTGAAATAAAATTACAGATTGCACCATATTGTCTATATTTAGTCTCTTCCTTGAAGGTCCATCTATTGAATCCATTTGTATTCCATTTACAATAATGCGGAATAAACTATAGATTGAACCTCTGTGGTCTGGGACTCTTTGATCTGACAATATCCATGGTCCAATAGGACCACGGATGTTGCTGGATTATAGAGCCCCAGTACAGAGACTGTCGGTGGCTGAGAGCAGAGCCGTCCAGAGGGGCAGCTGAGCGTGTAGGGCACCAGAGCACGCAGCTGTTGGGGCCAAAAAGCCAGCAGGGCTGCTGAAGCCCATGGGGCAGGAGAGGCCAAAAAGCCTGAAGCCAGTGGGGCAAGGAAGGGGAGGCTGTAGAACCTGTGGCCGGCAGGGCCAGGAAGCAAGGCCAGAAAGCCTGCATTCAGGGAACCGGGGGCAGTGATGCTTAGTGGCTGGGGAGAGGAGCCCAGCAGAGAGGCTGGTCCCCCCTCCCCACCTTGTGTCTGTCCAACTTACTTGTCCAGGACCAGTCAGGTCCCAAGGGTGCCAGACCAGGGAGGTCCAATCTATATTAATTGTGTGTGTATATATAATTAGCGTGGCCATGCTGTTTATTAAAGACTCTGCAGGACTTGGTTGTCTGTGGCATGTTATATCTTACTCCATTTTAAGACATTTCCAAGATTTGCGCTAGATTTTCAATGAGACCACTTGTTTTTGCTATATCACTGAGTTCATGACAAGAGCTCTGCCTTTTAAACAAAGTTGGAATAGCTTAGAATTGCTGCACTGACTGTAGGCAGGCTGTAATCTGTCTTTGGCTCAAACTCAAGACTATCTTTCAGTTTTAATTTAAGGGTAAATCAGCAGTGAGGAGTCCCTGCTATATTCTCTGCATCTGTTAATGTGTATATTTTTGCTCAACTTGAAAACATAAAGATGTTTTAATGACTCTCCCATCTCTATATTGCAAGTATCCTTCATTAAGCCATCCCATCATTCCTGCTCCACACCTCTTCTTTTTGACAAAAGTTCATTATTGAAAGATTATATAACATGTTGGGGACAGATCTCCTGGCCCATATTACTAGGATGGGTAGTGGAAGTCACTAGAATTTACTTTATACGCCTTTCTTACATTTTCTCATCTGTGTAAAATGGCTATTTATAGTTACTTGTGTAACCCTTCTGCCAGGTAGCGCCGGGATCAGCCAGGGCCAGGTTCAATATCCAGGGGTTCTTTTTCATTCATCACACACACAATCGGCTCAAGTCCCCACCCAGTAGCCTGGGAAATCCACACACACTCCTGGGCACCTCTGACAGGCAATGCTTCCCCACTCGCAAGCACAGAGTCTGAGCATAGAAAAGAAACTTTTAATGAAAGAGGGAGATAAGTAATGTGGCATTATCTTGGGAAAATACTACAGAGTTCATAACCAAACCACGAGTAAAAGTCTAAGCTCAAATAGATTGAAAAATGTCCTTTGCCTCTCAGGCCCACAAGTCCAGCAATGTAAGTGTCCCCATTGACATGCCCAAACTTTCTCCTTACCCCACTCACAGTTGCTGCCCTTGGTCAGGGCAGATAAGAGCTCTGAAGTGATTTTCAGAGCTCACCTCCCACCCTTGGGGGGTGGGGATAGGAGGGATCTCACCCACTCTGTTGGCCACTTGCTGCTGGTTCTACCATCCACTCCCGCCAGCTGCCCCACTCGCCTCCTGCTGCTATTCTTACCAGCTGCTCCTGCCAGCCACCCACTGGCCGCCTGCTCCTGCCAGCTGCCCTGCTGGACACCTGCTGCTATTCTTACCAGCCACCCTGTTGGCCACTTGCTCTTGCCAGCCGCCCTACTGGCTGCTTGCAGCTATTCCTACCTGCTGACTGCTCCCGCTGGCCACCTATCACTGTTCCTAGTGGCCCCCCCACCGGCTGCTCCTGCCAGCCACCCTGCTGGCCACCTGTCACTGTTCCTACTGGCTGCCTGCTCCTGCCAGCCACCCTACTGGCCACTTGCTCTTGCACCAGCTGCTGCTTCCGCAATAGGTCTGGCTCTGGGCCAAACCTAGTGATTTCAGCTCTTTGTCAGCTTCTCAGTGATTTCAGCTCTTGGCCCACCACCTAGGCTGGCCAAAAGATTCCAGCTCCCACTGGAATAATATTTCAAAATAACAAAGACTCCTTATGGAGTCTGTTTTAGGTCTATCCTTAGAACAGGGGGAGGAAGAGACAGGTTGAGCCAGTCTAACAGCTCACGCCTGGAGAGCATGTAGCCTGCTGGTTCAAGCTCATTCCTCCTCCTCCCAATCCAATCCACTTGAGTCTGGAAGGGGAAGGCTTGTCCAGCCGAGACTCTTTATAATGAATTAGTTACAATACACCACATTCCATTCTCACAGTTGATCATCTATCAGGCCTATGGCACTGGCTGAAATGGATTTACATAATCCTCTCCCCTCCCAGCATGACCTGTATATACATATAAACAGTTGATTATCTTGAAGGGCTAAACAACTGAGCGAGCATAACCACCCCCCAGGTCTCCTTTCCCCTTTGAGATGGCTGCATTGGAAGCAGTGGTTCACACCCTGCTTACATTTGGATAAAATGAACAGTGATAATATAAACAAAACATCATTCAGGGAACTTCTGACGATAAACAAAAGAAATGGACATTCTTTCCAAAGAGAAGGGAAGAGTCCTTTCCTTCTGTCCAGACAGGCTGATGTATCATACTATGCAATTTTAAGATGTTGGTGGATAGGTTTAGAAATATATTATTACGCTTGTCCATTTTCCTGTTACCAAATCCGGTGTGAGATTTAAATATTGCATTAATCATTTTCTCTGGAAATCTACACTCGAAGAAAGGGTCTCAGTCCGTAGATGGAATGTTGCTTTTTCACAAAGAGCAGGAATAATTATAAGCTTTCCCCACCAACATATTTATTTTCTTACTCCTTCGTAATCCTCGAAGGCATGGCATGGGAACTGATTATTCATTGAGTTACACATGAAGCAGAATAGAAATGTATTAAAATTGGACAATGGGACACTATCGCAGCTACAGATTCACAGCTACCAAGGCCAGAAGGACTACTGTGAGGATCTAGTCAGATTGCCTATATAATACAGGTTAGTGAACTTCCCCTAAATGATTCCTAGAGCACATCTAGGAGGCACTTCAGCTATTTCAGTCTTTAGACAAAAGATTTATACAGCTTGAACCTCTCTGGTCTGGCACTCTTGGGACCTGACCAGTTCTGAATTAAATAATTTGACAAACCACAGGAGGTCAATATAGTCTAGCCACTTTACTTCTACTGCTTACTGAAGACATTTAGGGGTAAATTAGAGCTAAGTAACTGCACAGGACACTGAGAGCCAGGACTTGTGGCTGTAAACAAAGTCATCTCTATCGTATGAATTGCGACCGTTACCTCTGATAGTTAGCAGAGAAGACTTTGACCATTTCTCAAAGGATGATTTTTCCTGGAAATAGTCTTTTTCTTTCTGTATTTTTCCCATTGTGAAGTTTGTACTTCAGAGATCAGACACCATGTGGACACGCATCCTGGATATTGTCCTACATTGGGACGCTTCAGAGCTTCTTTTCTTTTATATGGTGTGTGCAATAGGGTTTATTTACCCTTGCTCAGAGGAAATCGTTCTCCACACATATTCTGAAAATAGCCGAGCTGGGCCTTTTTTCTACTAATATTTATTCTGAATCAGGTCCCATATTGATTAAGAAGTCTGTAGTTCTAAACAAGCTCTCTAACCTCCTGGTTTAAGTTTTACGAGAGGTTTTGAGGCAATTCGATTGGTAGCTTAGCCAATCCACATTTCACCCTACCGTGTCTAGATATCTATTCCAAACTGGTGTAAATTATTATGCATCAAATGTGTAATAAAATCAATTGAGTCCAAGCAGCAACTTATTCTGCATCTATTTGCAGCACTAGATCAGTCTTCAAAGGCTAGTTTGGGGAGAGGAGTGATGAGGGGAGAGAAGGGAAGAAGCAAGGTCTATTGCTGTCAAATTTCCTAAGGAACACAGAAATAAATCCCTTCTTCTAATATTTAAAGGTACCCATCTTCTGTATGTCAGCATTCCCTCCTGGTCTCAGTAGTTGTGGGAACTATTTTTGCCTTTGGCTTCTTGCCAAGGATCAAGCAGCCAGTGGGTTCGTTCTGTGTTAAATTCCCATAAGTAACTTTTTTAACCAGCTGGGATCCATGTCTCTAAAGACCAGATTTTTTTTCCCTCCATATCTTCATTTAGCCTGGCAGGATGAAAATTCTTTCTGTTCTTGGTTTTCTAAATGTTCTGCAATGGATTCTGTGACTTTGACTTTTCCAGTTGTGAAGTCTTGTGGATTAAGTCCAGTCTCCTACTGTCTGACAGTTACTTTTTCCCTATTCAATAACTCAAGAGTTGTGTTCCCACTTCTTGTATTCTGTCACCTGTTTTACCTCCTTGGGTAAAGACCCTGGCCTATAGATTGAAATGTCAGTGGAGATGTGGAGATTTATTATCAGGCAGTATGCCACTATGTTTAGTCTTCCATAACTTTGCATTCAACCTGTATAATCCTATATGGCTTTCTCTCTTGTTCATATTGCTCTTGCTGACTCGGGGCTAGAAATCCTATAGAAACATTCTAGTGGAATTAACGGTCTGGTTTTTACAAAATGAAAGGTTGAAAATCCCTTCCACTTAGAGATTTTCCTGCGGGAGATATAGATATATATTTGGATGGTCTGATCTATGTAGCTTCAACTTTTTGTTTACACTGCCTGAAAATCAAAAAAGTTTAGGTACTAAATGTGCAGTCAGGTGAAGTACACCGAATCATTGTCACTTTTTAAATCCTCATTCACCTACAGCGCTTTCCTTTTTGGTTTAGCCTTTCACTGTACCTGGCAGTATCTGAGGCATTAAAGAAAAAAAAAGTCATTGGACAATCAGTAAAGGTAGTCCGTTAGCAACCGTGCTTTGTAAGTTTACAGACAAGAGGCCTTGCCTGTTCCAAAGTCCAGTACATTTTGTTCCTTTAAGACATTTTATTGTTAATTTGGCCCTTGAAGTCAAGTGTTACATAACTCATTAGAAACAGATTGGATGGGAAGTATCATGCGGAAACTTCTAGGAAAAAACAGTGGGGTTGTCAGTTCCTCTTTACAAAATGCCACTGGGAATGTACACTCAAATAGTATTGAGACACTGGGAAATTATTTTTCAGTAATTGGTCCTCTTCAGTCAAGAATCTTTCCTCTTGGAATAAATAAAAGATCAAGAATGATTAACCCATACGGTTTAAATGGGGCATGCCTTTGCAAGGACTGTTCGTAATCAACAGTTTCTGCAATAATTATTGGAAGAAGTGGAACAGAGAAAATTATATTTGAAGTTGCCTTTCTCCAGGCGTTGCAGTCAGGTGTCTCTTTGATGCCTGCAGATGTTTATATGAAACCCATAACTAGAGAATTGCTTTCTCTCTGCTCCGGTGGAAGATCTTTTGTGTGGAGAGAGATATGAATATGAATACTAGCTTTCTTGGATCTGTCTGGTCTGTAGAATGTGGTCAAATGTATCCCTCATTCTGTATTCTCTTCTAGCATATGACACACTGGTGCTAGCAGGCAATGAGAGAAAGTGAGCAAGAACAATGCATTCAAAGGAAATGAAAGGAGTTGTACAACAATTATACAAGATCCCAAAACTTTCTTTAGATCCCAAAACTTTTTTTGGAGAGGCATTTCTGTGAGGCAACCATAATAAACATGAGTGTGACATCACGAAGTGTAAGCTTTAATCCAACAACTCTAGTAAAACATTCCTCTCTAAAGTTGATTTTCTGTATTGCTCTTTTTCTTTGACACTTAACTACAGAACTTCCTACGCTGTCAAAACAATAAAACTAACTATAACTTGGTGTGTGAGACACTGCAGTTTCTGGATTGTATCTGTGGAAGCACAACTGGAGGACTTGGACTTCTTGGTCTGTATATAAATGAGAAAAATGTAGCACTGATCAACCAGACACTGGAAAGTTTGACTGAGTACTGTCAGGGACCATGCCATGAAAACCAGGTAAGGTGGCCACTGCCATAAAAGGAATGACCCATTCCCCATATATGTGCAGTGTTTGTTCTGTAGGTTTGTATGCCCCCAAATCCATTAAATGTACTATAAATGCCATTGTGATGCCATTCAAATTGCTCACCTGACCATGGTGATATTTAACTGATCTTATCAAGATTTATTTCTCTAGGTACAGGGCTCAGTCTTTTCCTCCTTCCTAGGAATCAAAATAAAACTCACTTTGCATCATTGTAGTAGATTAGGTTTTATGTTGCCTTATGTAGGATATTTAGGCAGACTGGGCAAGCTCTTTTTGGGCCAAACTGCTGCTGTCACAGATGGTGGGGAAAGAAATCAGGTGGCCTCCAGTATAAATGGGAGAGAGGTTTGTGCTTTGCTGCTGAAAGTCCTAGTTTGATCCCACTGATGAGTAGTAGGGTGGTTATGGACGTGATAACCATTAGAGGATTTGAACTCCTGTGGACATCAGATGTTTTCTCTGATGGGAGATGTGTGGCAAGCGTCCTAAGTGTGCTACGTTTCCCTCTGTTAGGTCAAGATAGCTTTTTACTACTGCTACCACCTTTGTGTTGAATTCCTAGGTTCTTCCTCACTGACAACTGGGGTCATGATACTTGTGTTACATGTACATAGGTAACAGATAAGGTAAAATGCAAAAAAAGCATTTGATATGGTGTTGTGTGAAGCCCTGTCTAATTCTGTGAAACTTTGTTGAAAGGATAATGTTTTAAACATGATACTGACTAATACCAGCACCATATGGACAGAGAAGAACTGTAAATAGGGACTAGTGATAATTGTGGATTTGTGTAGAGGTTTTAAATGGTCTAAATATATGAGGGGTAAAACCAAAAGTGAGTTATGTCAGCCATCCCAGCACAGTTCAAAACAAACAAGAAAATTCATGACCCAGGACCAAACCTTGCTCATCCCATATCTCTGAGTTAAGATTGTTTTAGGTGAAGGAGAAGGAAAGATTTCTCTGGTAGCTTGATATTGTTCACTTAAATAGCAGTTGTTTGAAACTGCTCAGAGAGAGATAATAAAATATGTACCAGGGCGCACATGAGTGGGCGGAGGACAGGTAATGAAGTCAAAAGTGAATGGTGTTGGTAAATATATCTCGTAGCTCTGCTGTTCTATATTATGATCTGGATATCACATCCTTGTATATGTGAAACGTTTTTTTTTTTTTTTTTTTTTTTTTTTTTTAAACCAAGGTTCCAAGTATCCCTATCCCTCACCCTAATCTAAACATGGTTCTTGTTAACAATGTCAGTGAACAGGGTAAGGGGTAAAGGTCTGGATTTACGTATGCTAAATGAATAGCTGCTCTAGGTAGCTGCTGATGAAGTTAGCCCTGGAAGGTGAAGTATTTCAAACCCCTACCAGCTTTATGGTATTCACTGTGAGGTTATGTCTACACTAGCCCCCTAGATCCATCTAGGGAGGCTAATGAGGGTGACAAATTGCAAATGAAGCGCAGGATTTAAATACCCTGCACTTGATTTGCATGTTCCCGGCTGGTTGCCATTTTAGAAATTGACTAGCCCGAAGTAACTGCCCGCGTCTACACGCAGCAGTGAAATGGGATTCCGAAATAAAGCCCTACCACGAATTAGCTGGTAAACCTAATTGCAGGAGGACGCGGGCAGTTACTTCGGGCTAGTCAATTTCTAAAAATGGCGACCGGCTGGGAACATGCAAATCAAGCACGGAATATTTAAATCCCCCGCTTCATTTGCAATTTCAGTCGCCCTCATTAGCCTCCCTAGATCGATCTAGGGGGCTAGTGTAGACAAAAACCTAAGAGTACTTGTTGAATGCACATTACCACCAAATCCCAGGGTGCTGGCTATAACCAGACCAGTTATCCAGCTATGGATGCAGCCTGCTTAGCGAACATGATCTGTATTTACAAATGTCAATGTTATCTTCCTTTTTCAACTTAAATCTTATTGAATCCTCTTGTATGCACTCTGTGGAATGATCCAACCCAAACTGCATAGCAAAGGAATATGTCCTTCTAAATATTCCCCTCCAAGGAAACCTCTGCAGTGCATGCTATTAAAATAATACACCATGTTATGATGGATAATTGCAGCTATGCTGAAAATGGAGCAGCGGGTAGTTTAAGGAATATGCTTTTGTACAATAATACCAGATACCTCTTATTAATGTATTTAAAAGACCATTAAAAGTAGAAGCTGGATTGACCACAATTAAGTGGAAAGCTGTCACTTTACCTAATAACATGCTATATATATTTGTTCCTTTAAATGTAATTCACAGTAAACCTAAACAAAACATACTGAGGGATGATTCTACAGTAAAACAATATTAGCGCTCTGGGAAAGCAATATTAGCGCTCTGCGGAGGTGTACATGTTAATTAATCATAACAGGAAATTGTTGCTGCTGAAGAGCCTGCATATCAGGTGAAATAATTATCTGTACCTTTCTGTAGCTGGAAAGAGACATCAAAGCAGGGTGAAAATTGTGACTCCCGCAAGCAGGTTGCCAAGTTTAAGAATGTGTATGAGTAAGATGCACAAAATGTCAAGAGTGAGCCTATAACTTATGGAAACATATATTAGCTGTTTGAAAAGAATGTGGCACATGCTGGGGGGAGGGGGGGGGCGGTAAAAAACAATCCTCCCATACCTTTAGTAAAGCAGCGTGTTCTTCCTTAGCAATAAGCTCTGTGGTGTTTATGCCAAAGCTGTTGACCAGCTGCTGTGCTGTGGGGCTTTCCTCAGCCAAGTCTTTTTGGGTAGGTCATCACATATGATTGTAGTCACATTTGAAACCAGGTATTTTAGTGTGTTTTTTTCTTTATTGAATCCCTTCACTGAACTGAAAACTTCCATTCATCCATCCCACTCATCTGAGGGGAGATGAGGGGAAAAAAAGGTGACTTCTCTTTGGAGAGAGTTGATTGAGTCAACGGTGTTTTTTTAAAAACTGCTGTTGAGCTAGTTCCCTTTTCACTGTGGTTGACTCTGATTTTTCTCTGCACAGAACTGCATTGCAACTCATGAATCCAACGGTATTGACATCATCACAGCATTAATTCTCAATGACATCAACCCACTGGGGAAAAAGAGGATGGACCTTGTATTAGAACTGAAGGCAAGTGGCTATTCTACAGTGAGCTATGCATTGCCAGTGAGATGAAGCAAGAGTCGATACCTGAAGCAAGATATTTGGGGGGGGGAGTTTAACTTGAAATTGTAAAATCCTTTTTACATATATTCTTCAAAAAATTAAATACCTTTATTGCAGTACTGTTTTTAATATCAGCTGTGATGGATTGTACTCTGAATTATTCATATTCAAGTAGTCTAATGCCTTGTGGTATTTCACATTTCCTTCCTGTATCACTTGGCATCACCGGGTTTCAGAATGATTTTCAGTTACAAAGCGATGAAGTAGATCTAATCTTCAGTCTGGTTGTCTTTTGCCTTATCCTACAGCATCTTGACTATGCAAGCTCAGTATTCATGAGTAGTGAAGTCTGCCAATGCTACAGTCATTTTAAAAGAAAATAATTTCACTAGGGATGTGAAATTTAACCAGTTAAGAGAAAGGGCACTCTAGCACAGCTGGGTATGGGCCTCTGGGTAGAGGTAGCCCTGGACATTCAGAACGGCCTCTACCTTAGAACAGGGGCGGCTCCTAACTCCCACAGAAGGTGGGGGCAGGAGTGGTTGCTGCAGCCCCCACCAGTTAATCTGAACCAGTAAATATCACCCGTTGAGGGTGATGCTTACCAGCTAACCTTTCACATCCCTAAACATTGCAGTTCTAAACATTTTGGCTGTGTCTACACTGGCAGGAATTTCCGGAAATGCTTAAAACAGAATAGTTTTTGTTATAAGTATTTCCGGAAAAAGAGCGTCTACATTGGCAGGCTGCTTTTCCGGAAAAGCCCTTTTCCCGGAAAAGCATCTTTGGCCAATGTAGAAGCGCTATTCCGGAAAAGAGCCCCAATCGTCATTTTCGCGATCGGGGCTTTTTTCCAGAAAAGACTACTGGGCTGTCTACACTGGCCCTTTTCCGGAACAGTGTTCCGGAATAAGGACTTATGCCCGAGCGGGAGCAGCGTAGCTTTTCCGGAATAGCGGCTGATTTTGTACAGTGTAGACAGCTCGCAGCTTATTCCCGAAAAGCGGCTGATTTTCCGGAATAAGTGGCCCAGTGTAGACACAGCCTTTAGGTATCTGAAGCCAAAAGCTTTACCGACTCAATTTGATTTCCCTTCACAACAAGTAAATGTTGTGTTTTAGGCAGGGTTTTAGCTTTATGGGTGCTGTTGACCTTACTGAGTTCTAGGTGACTGTATCAAAGGACTCTTTTAGAATTCAGATTAGTTTGGTGGAGTTTTTGTTACTTGACAGTGACTGGCATTTTTCTTCTTTCTTTCCACCAGAACAATGCCTCCAAATTACTGCTGGCAATCATGGAGAGCAGGCATGACAGTGAGAATGCGGAGAGAATACTTTATAATATGAGACCAAAAGAATTGGTAAGTTTTCTATGCCTCTCGTAAACATCAGACTTCCCTAAACTAGTTTGGCAGCATACCGGGAACCAATTATAATGCCAGGTGGTTGGTTAAGATAAAGGGTCAACTTTAGATTACATATCATAGATCAATAACCAGTGGTCTATTCCATTGGTCACTAGCAACTTGGAAGAGCTTTCCAGGATTTGATGGAAAGGGTAACTGTTGGTTCAAAGGCCCTTTTATTTTGTCAATAGCAGAAGTGGTTAAGGAGGTAGCACTGACTACTGCAGTGAAGGCAATAACTTCTCCAGTGAATGATGAAAGGAAAGGAGCATATAAGAATCTTTTATTCCAGAAAATTTACTGCTATAAACCATTTCACTGAGAGAATGACAAAGAATTAGAGTTTTATGATGGTATAAAAGTGAGTCCATAAACTCTAGCAGTCTCCCAGGGCTGTATAAATATTAACTGACCAAAAACAAGCCAGAAAATTCAAAGTACAGCTGAAATTCTGCTAACTTGTCTTGTTGTGCATAGTTAATAGCAAGAACCCGAGATCAGGGCATGACATAACATACTACAAATGCTCTATTATCCAGGAACAATGGGGTGAATTGAGGACAGAGTTTCAGCCTTCACTTCAGTTTTCCTTACATTGAGTCAAATAGATCTGATGTAGGCAAAACTTGACAACAGATGGTAGCTGTAAAAATCTTGAATAGCCTGAACCAATCTACATGAAGAGGGGTCGGGGGATGTAAAATTCTTTGAAAGCAGTTAATTTACCCTTCAAAGTTCATCAGTCTTCTGCTTTGTGAATCTTAGCCTCCTGTTTTATGCTGGATGTTCACGGGCCATATAGTTCACCCTTGAATGTGTATGTGCAGTGTTCATTGACTTCTGTTGGATTCTAAATGCAGAGCCATGACAGAATTTAATCTGAAAATCTGAGTTAACTCTTTTTTTTCTTTCTTCCTAGGTGGAAGTGATAAAGAAGGCTTATATGCAAGGAGAGGTGGAGTTTGAGGATGGAGAGAATGGTGAAGATCTTGCAGCATCTCCTAGGAACGTGGGACACAATATTTACATATTAGCTCATCAGGTATAAATACATTTATAGCTCTGGCATATGTAATGTATACAAGATTGAAGATAAGTAAGTAATCTAGTTTTTGTTGATTTGCTAATGTCTTGGTAGTTAGGACAGAATTCTTCAAGAACTCATCACAATATACTTCTCTGCTTTCTATAGTACCATAGTTCCCACTGCGAGTCAAACCTAGTCTTTACCCTAACACATTCAAAAATGGAAATTCTGTGTATGTACAATGAGAGGAGCAAAGGACTTTAATCTTTTATAATGAAGAATTGCCAGCTTCTTTGTCCTAACTGATGAAGTTCCTAGTGGCATGTTTCATGATCTTCAAGGCACTGGGATGATATGTCTTCCATAACAGTTACATACAGTGTTTCATTTTATGTCCCATGTGAAATTCTCATCACAGATACGGTATTTAAATTGGGCAATAGAACTTCATTTCTGCTTCTATTGTTCACACCTATGACTGTCTGAACGGTTGGCACAACCGAGCCACACTCTTGAATTTGTGTTGTTTAAAAAAAAAAATTACACAGATTCTCTGCTGTGATACTATCCAATACCATGAGACTCTCCTTTGATACCGTCCAGTATTGTTCAGTCCCCGTCCCCTCTGCTGGAGCCTATTCTTAATACTCTGGTTAACCAGGTTGTATTTTCCAAACACCAATAGATGATCATGGAAGTAGTAAATCATAGCTCATAGTATATTAGATATGTCTGGTAGGTATTCCTTGTTGGTGAGGCCCATGAGTAGATCAAACAAACCATCTGCTATGTTGAAAATGGTATGAATATAAGCTTTCGAGTACCATCTCATTATTAGTGCCACCACTATTAGTAAAAGCAAAATCTTCCAACCATTCTTTCTGCAGGTCAGTTGTGGGAAAACTGCGTCCTGTGGGCCTCATGTGAGCCATTGAGGTTCAATGTATGTCCCATGAGCCATTTTGTTTAGTGATGCCCATGTACAGGGTTGGCGGATTCTGCTGATTTCCATCTCACATAGTTTTTTCCTACTGGTATTTCTAAAGTGACATACATGTAAAGGAAAAGCACATGAATGAGATGTGAACTGTTGCACACCACATCAACTGTAAGAGCCGTGCGCTCCCTCTGCAACCAATCAAAGCATTGCTATGATTCATTTGGCACACCCTGCAAATTCTAGGTACTCAAGCAGTTTGCAAAACCATTGTACCACAGGAGACTGTCCTGTTTACTACAAAATTGTGGCCCACTGAGTTGGAGGGCCACTCATGCAACCCACTCACTAGCCCATCACTGCTTTAGGAGCTTGACTTATTAGAGTCCTACCTAAGAACTGTACACAACTTGAAAGCTGATGTATGAGGAAGGCTGGCTTGTACCAGAATCCCCCAAGACCCTGTCTCAAGTCAGACAGGATAGAGGAGAACTCCAAAGGTTGGAACACAGTGTGGAAATCAAACCAAAAAAGCCAGCTCCTCTAGTCACACTCCATCTCTCAAAATAGAATTAAATGGTGCCTGGCTGAAATATAACAATCCTTGTTCCAACTTGGCACTCTTCTTACCAGCTGTGTATGTTTTATTTTTTGCATAAAAAATTAGAAATTAATGTTACAAGGAAGCATTTGGTGTCTCCCACTCCCTTTGCCTCCCTTTTGTTTTAGTTGGCTCGTCATAACAAAGAGCTGCAGAACATGCTGAAGCCTGGAGGTCAGATAGATGGAGATGAAGCACTGGAGTTCTATGCCAAGCACACAGCACAAATTGAGGTAAAGAAGGAAATGGCAAGTGCCCGTTCATAATGTGCTGGAGATCCTTTGATACAAAAAATAATCTTCCAAAGAGAGAGGCACTGGAAGGAAGACTCCCCTTAAAAATAGTTACTTCGTTAAGGGTGTTTTGATTCTGGTGGGTGTCTTAATCTACACCTCAGTAACTAGTTTTATCTTGTCTTTTGATGTGGGTGTAAAGATTTTTTTTTTTCTGCCTCTTCGCTCTGGTGCAATTTTATAGGCAGAACTACAGAGAAGCCTATTTGCAAATTCAAGTGTGTTTTCAATCAAGGAAATATGGTTTGGCTAATACTATCACTGAATTCATAGGGCAAGTTAGAGAATATTGACAACACTTTTTTCCTACTAAATGAGATTTGATCAGACATTAAGCCAAATGAGACTGTTTCTGAAAATTTAATTGTATGACATGGAATGATATTGAAAAGCTTTTGTTATGTGTAAGATAATAGTAATCATAAGTAGCTACTATCTATAAAACAAAAATTGTTTTGCTTCTGTAGTGTGAATGTGTTGAAATTCAAAAGGAGTCGAATACCTAGCTCCTTCAGACCTTTTAAAAATCCTAGCGTAGAACAGTAATGCCATACTGAGAGTAAAAGAGATTGTAATGCCTTGAAACTAAATGCTAGGTGAATGAACAGTAAATAGAAAAATTACTTTGATAATATTCTAATAAACAACTTATCTTCAGTAGTTTTGAGATTTAAATTCTAGAATTTCAGTTCATATAAAAAGTATCTGACATTGCAGCATTCCATTATTTTGCAACAACATGCGAATAACTACCATGCAAACTCAAAAATCTGTATTGTCTAGATTGTTAGATTGGACCGTACAATGGAGCAAATAGTCTTCCCTGTACCAAGTATATGCGAATTCCTCACCAAGGAATCTAAACTACGGATATACTACACCACAGAGAGAGATGAACAAGGCAGTAAGATCAATGATTTCTTCTTGAGATCAGAAGACCTCTTCAATGAAATGAACTGGCAAAAGAAATTGAGAGGTAGGTTGGAACTACTAATGTCTCTGGCTGAAGAAAAGTTGATGTGTTTGTTTGTTTGTTTGTTTGTTTGTATGTTTGTTTTTTTAATAATAAAGTGAGAACTTCAGAATAATGAATCTTGATTTCATAATCTTTTACCAGTGTGGGTAGTGCACTGTAGCATTATGTTGCAACTAAATAGTATTTGGGTTTTTTTTTTAATATTTAAAAATCAAATATTCTCAGGCAGAGATTTTTCACGGTTGCACTGATGTTAAGTTTACTGGGTGATCTTTTTTTTTTTCCATAAGACTAGAACATAATCTACGTCTTCTGCTTCAATATTTTAAAAATCTAAACTAATATTCCAAATTGGATTATCTGAAAAAATCATTCATTTATGTCTGAGGCTCTTGTACAGTTGTCAGTTATGCCTTGTCTTCACTTTGTGGAAGATCAAAGCTGCTGTGATCAATCTTCTGGAGTTTGATTTAGCGAGTCTAGTTAAGACTTACTAAATCAAACTCAGAAGGCACCCCCTGCCAGCATCTAGTACTCCTGCATTTGTGAGGACTGAGGGAAGCTGATAGGAACGTTTGCTCCAATCAGCATCCAGCTGTAGGGACGCCGCCAAGCTCAGTATAAGATGAATTGCGTACCTGAAGTCAAGCTGCCAAGTGTAGTGTAGACTTGGCCTTAGTCAGCATGTGCCAACAATGACCCTTTGTCAGTATTAGAAAGAAAGCAATTATTCACTGTAGCATCTGTTTATAGATGTTGCCCTCCTAGACTCTAGTTATTATTGCATTTCCTTAAAATGTTCCAGAGTACCTATGCTGCTGTTAGTGTTCCCCATAATTTTTCCCACCCCAGAGTAGAATTAATGTTATGTACACCAGTATGGAGGTAATGTGCGACATAGGGTGGCAGTCAAAGCAAAGTTGCCTTTGGACTGGAGAAGAGGCGCCTCATTCAGGCCATCCCTCTCTGGCCACCAGACTGGAGGCTAGGTTGGGAGTGGGACAACCCTCTTCCCATTCTTGCGCAGGTGCCTTGAGCACCTGTGCAGTGCTAACTAGGCAGCTGCATGGCCACATGGCTTACAAGGAGCTTATGTTGTTGTCTGTGCTTACTGTAGGAAATGCAGACTTCCACAGTCAGTGGAATTGTTTGCAATGTAAGTTGTACATCTGTAAATCATCAAAGTCTGCCTGGAGCTCCAGAGAGACCCAGGCTAGTTAACACTAATGTAATAACAATTGCTTGCAAGACTTTCCATTGACATTAACAGCCAGGACTCACCCTCAAACTTATGTGCTGAGATCCCAATGGAATCAGTGAAAGCTGAGCATCTTAAGCCTGAAAGGGCTAATGAAAACTCAATAAATAGTTGCTGCTGTTGGAATAGACTTAGGCTAATTTTTGTAACAGCTAAAAATAAACTATCATCATATTACTTGAAAGCATGAAAGTCACATGTGGATCAGATAAGGTCTAAAACTTATTCAACTCCCCTGAAATATATTTGACCTGTCTGGTGAATACTAAATGGAGTAGATCACTGTTTTAACATTTAACAATGGCTTTATATTTTTGACAGTTTCAGAATCTTGTGTAAGCATCTTCTCAAAATGACTTTAAGAATCATACAAGAAATGTATAGTTCTGTGTATGATAGAGTTAGGAATACATCCTATAAAACACTCCAGGGAAGTGATCAGCTATATTTATTGGCATAATCGTACAAATACAGTTTTTTGTTACTTGTCTGGTTCAAAACAGCTGACGGTTCTCTCTAGGCTCTGTGGTGCCTCTGGCAGGGCAAGAGCTGGGGCAAAGACTTCATGTGCTCCCCCACACACCCTGGCTAATCTGGAGGTGGTGGAGCATAGAGGCCTCTTCTCACCGCCTCGGGTGGGCCACACCTAGAGGGAACAGCTCCCTACTGCCTAAGGCTTCCCCCCCCTCCCACTCCTTTGGGGCAGCCTGCAACCACTTCCAAAAATCGTGAAGTAACCCCCCTTCAAAAATTATTGCCCACCCCTGATTTAAAGAAACATTAAGAACAGAAAAAGTATGGAGAACAATACACCATATAACTGAAAAGTTGCTGGATTTAATTTCAGTGAGTTTTTGCATGTGCCTAGGTTTAGATGCAATGAAGCTTATGCTATTTTTATGATGACTTCATAACTTTGTGTTGGCCATTCCTTAGCATTTGGCTTGTCAAGACATTGTTTTTCACTTGCATTTCAGTTGCGTATTATACAGGTTTTTTTTTTTTTTTTTTTTTTTTTTTTTTTTTTTTTTTTAACCCATGTTTAGGTTCTTAATAATGTTGAGAGAACTTGTTAAGGAGGAGAATGATTATTTACGGTTTACGGAGCAATGGATGTTGTGATGTTCTAGATCTTTGCATTTATTAATTAATCCTCATATATAACTCATGAGTTATATTTTTGTTTTTTGTTTTTTAAAGTCTCTTCTCTCAACTTTTCTGTGAGCTCCTTTCTTTTCACTGCAACATTACATCTCAGTGCACATGATTTTTCTTTTTGGCAGGAGGATGCTTGATATCCCTACCTGTTCAATGAGTATTTTTTTCTTAGGCTATGTCTAGACTACATTCCTCTTTCAAAAGAGGAATGTAGATGAAGCAAATTGAAAGTGCAAATGAAGCACGGATTTAAATATCCCGCGCTTCATTTGCATATTCACATCTGAGCGCTTTTTCAAAAAAGGATTTTTCGCAAGTGAAAGTGCAGTCTAGACGAGGTTCTCTTGGGGGGAAAAAAATCCTTTTTTGAAAGAATCTATACTCCTGAAAAAATCAGGAGTATGGGTTCTTCCAAAAAGGGTTTTTTCTTTTTTAAAGAACCCCCTCTAGACTGCGCTTTCATTTTCGAAAAATCCTTTTTTGAAAAAGCGCTCAGATGCGAATATGCAAATGGAGCACGGGATATTTAAATCAACACTTTGTTTGTACTTTCAATTTGCTTCATTTACATTCCTCTTTTGAAAGAGGAATGTAGTCTAGATGTGCCCATAGATTACAATAGCAACAGACTTCTGCAGAGTACAGCAATCATGCAGTCTGCCTGTAGTAGTTAAATTCCAGGGGATTTTAACTTGACGCAGATGGATTTACTGTAAGGTAGCATCTCAGAGTGCTCTCCTTTTCATCTTAATTGGTCCATGACCATTTCAGAAAATGAATCCTTCAGCGCTGATCTGTACTTCTTAATTCAGGCTGTAGAGCTTATTAAAATTAGGACAATGGGGTTTTTTTGAGAAGGAGGTTTTTTTAGGGTTTTCCACAGGTTCTTTATTGTTTAAAATGTGCAGCTGTTTAATTACCTGCATAATATTGTGTAGCTACATGTCAGGGACAAAGTGTTTGCATCTTTAGCCTACAGCAGAGTGCTAAGTTGGAAGTCCAGTTGGCTGCAGTCTCATGTCTCTGGGGTAACATGGTGCTATTGTTAGCGTGCTATGAAGTGGGGATGTAACAGTGTAACCATTTAAATGGTTACTGATAAGCATGAGCTTATCGGTTACTGTAACAGTTACACACCGACTCCCAGCCCTGCTCTGAGAACCAGTTGCCACCCCACACTGCTAACTCTGTATCAGCACCGAGTGGGGCCAAGAACCCGTACATGGCTCTTGGCTTTTAAGCCAGCTCCCAGTGCGCACCGTTTCCAACGGAGCAGGTTGCCACGCTGTGTTGCTGCCTGTGTTTGAGGCAGAAGTGGGGAGCGGCAGCTGGCACTCTGGGAGCGGGGCTATAGGCAGAAGCTGGTACGCACCGGGAGCCGACTTAACTTCCAGTGCGCACCAGCTCCTGGGGATCCAACTGCCGTCCCATTCTGTGGGCTCTGCAGTATAAAACTCCTACTGCAGAGCCTACAGTGCAGCCGGCTCCCCAGGAGTGGGGCTGGAAGCCAGGGCCCCCAGAGTGCACTGGCTTTAAGCTTTATGCTGCAGAGCCTGCAGCATGTAACCACGTAGCCTCTAAGATTTTCAGCAGTTATGTAGTTACCTGATTAACTGCTTTTTAACATCTGTACTATAACTCTGTATTGTGTATTTAACATCTTGGCTGAATTTTCTTCCTACAATGTGGACACCCTATATTATGGGGATTAATTCAGGGCTAGATGACACAGTGACTAACGTGCCAACAGCCAGTCCGTGCAGGCAGCGTCAGAGTTGCTGCAACCCAGCTTGCTGCAATAGAGGAGAGAATTGAAGAAGGGTAGAAAGTCTGGCCAGTGAGTGATAGCATGTAGCACTGCACAGCACAGAGGGATGCAGCCAGAACACTCTCACCCTTGCTAAGGCATACAGACCTTCGTTATTTCCTGATCACCACCTTCTGGTTTTTTGGATCTAGTGAGTGCAGACTATATTGTGGAAAATGTAAATATCTTCTCTATGTGCAGGGATTTCTTAGGAAAGACCTGCTCTTTGAAGTCATTCTCGTGCTAAAGCAGTCCCAAAAGCTAGGGTATGTTTTAACATTTGGTCCTTTGAAAGGCCAAACAAATGAACTTCAGAACAAGTGATGGCAAAAAAGCACAAGATCAACTGCAGTAAAAACTAAGTGTAAACAAACAGGGCTTTCATGGAGATGGACTGTCTTTACACAAGCCTCTGATGTCTTTCCAATACTCACTTTTTTCTTTCTTCCTTCACAGCTCAACCTGTGTTGTACTGGTGCTCTCGCAACATGTCCTTCTGGAGCAGTATTTCATTTAACCTTGCGGTCCTTATGAATCTACTTGTAGCATTTTTCTATCCGTTCAAAGGAGTCCGAGGAGGTACTAATATTTGAGACATTTTTAAGAAGTGAACAGATTGGATGCAATGGAACAAATTCTTCCCTTACTTACATCTGTGTATCCCTGTTAACTTTGAGGGTACATGGATATAAATGGGGTAGAATGGGGAGGGGGAGACTCATTAAAATTCTGATGTACAATTTTATTACTCCATTAATATTGCTGTAAAGAATCCTTAGAAGGGGAAAATGACAGGGGTTGTAATAGGCTGGGAATCCTCTTTAATACAAACTGCTTCAATGGAAATGTTTTCAAGCACAATATTGGCTCTAATTTCTTCTTAATTAAAAAATGATCCAAGAAAGAAAGGAGCAACAATTCTGGAACTGCTGCTTTCAAATTTATTTCATAGCTATGTATCTTAATTTTTTGTATACAAAAATAAACAACATTTATTTGTTATTTTCCTCTAGCTTGGGGGATGGAGTGCCATGGGGAGGGGGGGCCACAGTGATGGTGGGAAGGGATGAGGCTTGGAAGGGATGGAAACCTACAGCCCCCCGTCCCCCCAAGACTCCCAGGCTGCTTGTGTGTTTGCTCCACTCTGGGGATGACCTGCAGGTGGGAGTTTGAGATCCTTGTTTGAAAAGTTGTCCTTAAGAACACTGCTATAGAAGACGCTAGCAATGAATTATACAGATCTTGAGGGGATTGCGCAGTCCCTGATTAATCAAAAAATGACCTAGGTTTGGGGCTGTCATTTATAGCTAGCTTCAGATCCAGTTCAGGAAAATGCTCCCTGGTGGAGCTTAATTAGATTCAGTTGACCATACTTGGGCTCAGCATCTTAGAGGAGTGGGGAGGGGGAAGAGACACATGGGGTCATTTTAGCCAGAGGGTGCAGCTGGAAGCTGGGGGGAGAGGGGGAGGGAACTGAAGGTGCCACGTTGGGCATTTATATATTGTATGTAGAATTTGCTGCTTGTAAAACTGCATGGAAGAAATGTTCAGCTTAGAGGCTTTTGCCACATTTCTGTAGGGTAGAGTTAGTTAGAACCCCAGAAACAAAACCTCATCCAGGAGAAGGTGATTGATAAATCAAATTTCTGCTTCCCTTTCTTCATTCAGACACTGGCCCTGCTACAATAGCCAATGCATAATCTATATATTAAATGGATCTAGGTAATAGGTGGGCATGTATTCTCTCCAGTTGAACTTTCTTTTCTAATCCATCTTGCCACTCATCTGATTTCTTACTGGCAGTGTGCTGAGTTGTAGGTTTCAAAACTTCAGTCAAATACATCTGAACCATAGCCCAACAATAGTCCAAAATCCAATGAGCCCAACCTGTGAAATGAAAGCAACCAGAAAAAAGGAATAAGGTGAAATAGTTTAGAGGGCCGTAATTTATCAATTTAGTATTTGATGCCAAGTTACAGGAGCAGTGAAGTAGAGGCAGGTCAGCACAGGCAAGTGAAATGGGGATCTAAAGTAATGCTTGTCTTCTCCTGTGATGGCACTGAGGCAATATGTGCCATGTGAGATCAAGATCTTTGTTGCTATGGCAAGAGAATTGTTTGGGAAGGAAGAGCTGGGTTAAATTCTGGAACGTAGGACACTTTTCCGTTTCTGCACGAATTAACTCTTCTGCCATGAGAATCCGTAAAATGTTGTACAATTATCTGAGTACAGGTCTCCTAGTGGTTGGAAAGATTCTACAACTGCAAGCAAAAACAGTCCCCCAAAGTTTCAAAGATCTGATGTTAAATTTTAAAAGTCTGATTTTATGGATGTTAGCATAATGTTTAATAAATAGCGTATGTGATGTTATGAGGGGCACTCTGTTGACTTGAGTGGAAAGGAAAGTCGCTTTTCAGAGTAATATGGGAAAATAAATAATTATTTGGCCTTTTAAGTTCAGGGACTTTATCTTTTATGTTCTGAAAACCTCATTAACCATCTAACACTTTTTAAAAACCTCTTTATTGATATAAAATCATTTAGAGCGCTTGATTAAGCAGCAATAATCCTATCAAAGTGGATCATTTAGTGGAAAACTGTTTCCCAAATTAGCTGTTAGTACTCCAGAAAGAGCTTGGAATCATTATGGGTAGTTCTCTGAACACATCTGCTCAGTGAGTAGCAGCAGTGATAAAACTAACAGAATGCAAGAAACCATTAGGAAAGGGATAGATAAGCAAACAACGTGTCATCATGATCCTTTATAATTCCATGATACACTCACAATTGATAACACTCACAATTGATCACCTGATCTCAGAAAAGACACCTAGATTTGGAAAAGGTCCGGAGAAGGGTAACAAAAGTGATTTAAGGGGATGGAACAGCTTCTATTTGAGGACAGATTAACACTGGACTCTATAGTTAAGAAAAGAGATGACTAAAAGAGAATAGGATAGATGTCTACAAAATCGTGAGTGGCGTGGAGTAAATGACCAGGGAAGTTTTATTTACTCCTTCTTACATTACACAAGAACCATGGGTTACTCAATGTAATTAATGGGCAGCAGATTTAAAACAAACATAAGGTAGTACTTCTTAGAATCATAGCCTATTAGAACTGGAAGGGACCTTAAGAGGTCAAGTCCAGTCTCCTGCACTTAACAGCAGGACCAACCACCATCTAGACCATTTCCGATTTGTCTGACCTTCTCTTAAATATCTCCAATGATGGAGATTCCATTACTTCACTACGCAATTTATTCTGGTGCTTAACCACCCTGACAGGAAGTTTTTTCCTGATGTCTAAGGGTATGTCTACACTTGCACACTCTTTCAAGAGAGGGATGCAAATGAAGACATTCAAAATTGCAAATGAAGCCAGGATTTAAATTTTGAATGTCTTCATTTGCATCCCTCTCTCGAAAGAGCATGCAAGCGTAGACCTACCCAAACCTAACCCTCCCTTGCTGCAATTTAAGCCCATTGCCTCTTGTTCTAGTATGTCTAGATTGCAGCACTTTTCCCGGAAAAGCAATGCTGTGTCCAAGGAATGTGTCCACTTTTCTGAAAAAAACAATTGGAAAAGCAGACGCGTTCTTTCGCCATCCCTGTAAACCCCGTTTTACAAGGAAGAAGGGATGACTCAAAAAAGCAAGTTTTTCTGAAATTTGGTGCTGTGCAGACGCACCAAATTTCTGAAAAGCCTCTTTCGAAAGGAAAGCGGAAAAAGATACACCAATTTTCCAACTTTTTTTTGTAGTCTACACGGAACTGTTCTCAGATCTTAAGAACTATTTTTCTCCCTCCCTCTTGTAACATCCTTTTAGGTTCTTGAAAGCCATTGTCAGGTCACATCTGTCGTCTGTTTTCCAGACTAAACAAACCCAATACTTTCAGTCTTCTAGACATTGAATCATTTTTGTTGCTTTTCTCTGGACCTTCTCCAGCTTTTCCACATCTTTCCTGAAATATGATGCCTAGAATTGGACACAGTGCTCCAGTTGAGGTCTAATTGGCACAGATGCAGTCAACCTGTGGAACTCGTTGCCTTGAGAAATTGTGAAGGACAAAAGTTCAACTGGATTAAAAAAAGAATTAGATAAATTCGTGGAGGATAGGTCCATCATTGGGTATTGGCCACGATGGCGGGGATGAAGTGTCATGCTCAAGTTGTCCCTGAACTTCGGACTGCCAGAACTGACACTGGATAATGGGGTGGCACAGAGACAAGTTATGGTCTAGATGGACCATTGTTTTGACCTAATATGGCCATTCTTATGGTGTGTCTTCTGGACTCTGAGCTGCTAGTGCATAATGCTGTGAGAGGTACCATAGTGTGGAAGGCCAAAATTTGGAAACTTGAATGCCTATACTTAGATACCTCAATCAATATTTAGGTTCCTAAATAAGTGCCTGGGGCTTTCAAGATGCCAAGAATCTTCCATAGTTCACTGCAGATGCATAACACTTCTGAAACCTGACATATTTTCCTTCCAGCAAACATGTGACAGACTCTGGACACAGACGTCTTCTGGCGAGGAGTGTACATTTCTTTCCTGAGAACCATTCAGAGTTGATCACAAATTGGTCATTCGCAACTTGGAACTCTATTTTCCAGGGCTAACGCTTCGTTTCCATTATCCTCCCAGTCCTTACTGGCAGCGAGGCGTATTTGTGACCTGAAGTCTAATTTTTTTTTTCTGTTCTCACGCCCCCATTTTGAGAACGTGCTGCTGGAGCAACCTTAAAAGTTAACTTTTATAACAGCATTCTATTCCACTTATTCTAATGCAGCCTGTGGTGTATCCTTTCAAAAGCATGTACTGCAGGCAACCTTGAAGGTGTCTTTTAATTCCAACTAGATTTGCAGGCCTGCTGTGAATAGTTGAAACTGAAAAGGGAGAATTTAGATTTTATTATAACAGAATGTTAACACTTAAACAGGTGGCTAGGTCCTTTAAAAGTGTATTCTACCCTCTCATTGGAATTTCAGTGCCAAGTATATTCACTTCTGTACCTTCTCTCCACTTTCCTCTCCCTGTGGCATTTGATCTGATGCCTCTGCTTTGAACACTGTACCTTTTGTTTCTTAGAGCTCAGCCATGTTCAGCCATGGCAGTCATTTTGTCCCATGTTTTTTAACACATTGCTCTCTCTGAGGCAAATGGCTTTGGTTCATTCTTCTTCTGGTTTTCATTAGTCTAAAATTAGTAATTCAGACAATATATGGTTGTTCTTTGTACATAAAAGAGCATCACACTTTCTCTCTCCCAGTCTTGTTTGAGAGAGCCTCAGTTCTGGCCCATGAGCTGCAGACTGCTACAAAGTTTAGGGGACCTCTCCCTTTAGTCTGGTTCCTGCTGAGACACCCATGGCTTGGAAACAGGCAATTCTTTTTATGTGACCTTTGTTATGAAGGGATGCTTCTTCGTGTCCTAAGTAGCCCCACTCTGTGCTAGTGATACAGACCAGCTTCTTTTATTTTTTATGTCTCTTTAACTGAAGTGTATTTAGCCAGGCTGGCTGATGTTCTATAACCAATCAGGTGCATGGGACACTCCAAATAGAACTAGAAACTAGGGATGTAAGCGATTAGTTCACTATCTGATAAGCATAGGTAGTGACTTAACTAGTCGCTCCCCACCCGCCACTTGTTGCCTCTATTAGCAAGTAAGGGGAAGCAGGAGCTGGTGCTGGGGGAGCCAGCTTAAAAGCTGGTTCTCCCTAGCACTGTCTCCACAGGGGGACTGTCTCCGCTGAGGCAGAAGCGTAGTGGGGGACCAGGCACAGCTGGGAATCAGCTGATTCCCGGCTCATGCCCTGTCCTAAGCCACCGTGCCTCTCTGTTTTTTAAATGTATTAAGAGCCAGCAGAAGGGTAGGATTGAAGTGATGGGAAGGTTAGGCCCTGGGTACTTATTTGGTTAGTTTTCCTTCTTTCCATTCAGAGTAGCGACTGAATGCATTACAGAATTGGTCTTCTGTGTTTTCAGATGTTACTTAGACACACGGATGCACAACAAAATGAAGGCTCCCTTAATGCTGATGCTTGATACACAATGCCTTGTGTGTTCAAGTAATATACTTAATTAAAATGTACCCAAGATGCTGTTACTCCGCTTCATCACTTATCAATTTGTAATGGCTGAACAGGTGGGCTGGTGGTATTGCACAGTAATAACATTAAAATGGCATTTATCTGGCTAATCTTGGCTTTGTTATATTTGGTTGTTAGGCATATTTAATCTTCTTTTATTTTTTCCATCCTAGGAACACTAGAGCCCCACTTGTCGGGCTTACTCTGGACAGCTATGCTGATATCTTTGACCATAGTGATAGCTCTTCCTAAGCCCCATGGTATCCGAGCATTAATAGCATCTACGATATTGCGACTAATATTTTCAGTAGGTTTGCAGCCTACTTTATTTCTTCTGGGTGCATTCAATGTAAGTATCACGTAGGTTTTCATTGTAATTGTCATGCTTGTTACATAACAGTTGCTTATCCATTTCTGACAATACCAGACCATAAATACTCACCCTAGAACATTGTGGAGTAATTGGTGTAAAAAGTAATTGCCAAATTGGATTGGGGCTCTCTTTTAAAAATAGAATTGCTGTACTGTGCTTCATTCAAACGCTCTTCTCCAAATTTAAGAGCTCCACTGTGTCTCTCTTTTGTCAAAATCTAGTGAAAGCTCCCAGCTCAGCTAGAAATGTTAAGAAATCTGTGACCCTACAGTATCTTGAGCTTTTTGCTCAAACCCTTCTCATGTTCAGTCACTAAGCTACAAAAGATAAGAGTTTGTAAGGTTTATCAAACAGTAATTGTCCTAAATGCTTGTATCTTACCTGGATGTCATCTTGTGTATATATTATATATACCTTAGACTATTGAAACCAACATCTTGTTATCTAAATACGTTCACCGTGCCGCATATATGCCAATATATTACCCACTTGTCAGTGATGGTATTATTACGTATTGTGGTAATGCTTAACAGCTTCTCTTCAGATTGGGGAAGCCATTGATCTTGGCACTGATGTGTCCTGCTACTCGTGATTACCATATACCCAATCTAAAAATAGTTTGGGAAAATGGATTATATTCTTATTAACAAGTTACTGGGGGGTGTCTCAGAAATGTAAATGCTTCTGTTCCAAGGAACTATTTGTTCTAGCACTTTGAGTGAGAAGTTTCATGCTTTCTTTAAAAAATCTTACCTCTTCCAAGTGGGTGATTTTGTTTTTGCAGCCGAGAATCTCATAGGTGTATTAAGTCACAGTTGAGACGATTTTGCGTGTCCTTTTTATCAAGACCAACTTTTGCTCTTGGCTCAGTTAAGGTTGGGCTGGACAGATACAGTTGCAGGTGGAACCTGACCAACATCTGTTGCTCAATTATTCTACAAGGCCTCACTGTGGTTGTTGATAGAAACATATTGTGACTTAAAACTGAGTCTGCAATTATGTCACATACTCTAGTTAACCTCTGCTGTGATTATCTCCTTAGGTTTGTAATAAAATAATTTTCCTGATGAGTTTTGTGGGTAATTGTGGAACATTCACTAGAGGATACAAGGCAATGATCATGGATGTAGAGTTTCTTTATCATCTGCTGTATCTTCTTATTTGTGCGATGGGGCTCTTCGTACATGAATTTTTCTACAGTTTGTTGGTAGGTACTTACCTTGTCTTTTGGAATGCTCTCTGTCCTTTTCTAAAGCCTCCATCACAGTAGAATCCAGAAGATTTAAATGTGCCACTGTACAGTCTACCCAAAAATAGAACCTAGATTTTCCACTGCTGGTGTGTCTGCTGTCTCAAGTGGGGTGGATTTTTAGTGGTAGTCTTTTCCAAGAGACCAAAGTCATGCCTTTCACCTTGAGAGCTTACTGGGAGCGGGAGGGGAAACTCACTGTCCCTGTACTTCTTCTGCTCTCTTCACCTCATAGATAAATGGAAGACTTGTACTTTGTTCCCCCACGGGGAACTACACATTGCTTTATTGTAACTAAACTGTAGGATTTAGTAATGAGTACAATTGCAAAGAAGACTAGTTTACAAGTACAGGCAGTCCCCAAGTTACGCGGATCCGACTTATGTCGGATCCGCAGTTACGAACGGGGCTTTTCTCGCCCTAGAGAACGGGAGCGGCGGGGCGCCCAGATGCGCTGTGGTCCCGCCACCCGCGTCCTCCGGGGCGAGAAAAGCTACTCCGCGTCTCCCTGGTCTGCTGGGGGGGGGACCCCCTCCCAGCAGACCAGGGAGACGCGGAGCAAAGCCGCGGAGGATGCGGGCGGGCCCGCGGCACGTCTCGGCGGTCCTGCCACCCGCGTCTCCCTAGTCTGCTGACCAGGCTTTTTTCACCGACAACGCCGGTGTAGAGCAGCTGGGGCGCTGCCGGGTTGGTCCCGCAGCGCCGCTCCTCGGCACTACTTGCCTAACCCGGCAGCACCCCAGCTGCTCTGCCCCAGGCGTCCCCAAGTCAGCCGCTGCTGAAATTGACCAGCGGCTGACTACAGGAAGTGAAGAAAGTATTTTATGTCTAAAAGGAAACTTTCAAGGAGTGGCCCTCACTTCTCACGAGCACCCCAATCTGGCCGAGTGAATATGCCTACACTCTCTTCTGTTTAAAAGCCTCTTTGGCAACTCAGCCCTCCAGCCCTATCACACACCCAGGCTGTGTCTAGACTGACAAGTTTTTCCGCAAAAGCTTACCAGCTGTCTGCACTAGCCACTTGAATTTCTGCAAGAACACTGACTTCCTACTGTCTGAAATCATGCTTCTTGCAGAAATACTATGCTGCTCCCGTTTGGGCAAAAGTCCTTTTGCGCAAAGCTTTTGCGCAAAAGGGCCAGTGTAGACAGCTCAGATTTGTTTTGTGCAAAAAAGCCCCAATCGCAAAAATGGCGATTGGGGCTTTTTTGCGGAAAAGCGCGTCTAGATTGGCACGGACGCTTTTCGGCAAAAAGTGCTTTTGCGGAAAAGTGTCGGTGCCAATCTAGACGCTCTTTTCCGCAAATGCTTTTAATGGAAAACTTTTCCGTTAAAAGCATTTGCGGAAAATCATGCCAGTCTAGACGTAGCCCCAGTGTGCTATCAGCAAAATCCCTTCTGGGTACACCTGTACCAGGGGATCATCTTGGGTCCGATCTTGGGTCTGAGTCTATTCCCCATTTGGGGGAATAGCAGTGCCCCCAGGGCTTCCCCTCATGGAGGCAGTGTCGCCTCTTACCTCAGTGCTTCATAACAAAAGTGCCATCATAGTTCAGTCTTCATTCAGGTCACCACATTGAGCAGTTTGCAGTTCTGCCGCTCTCTCAGCCAGCCCGTCCCCCGGTCTACAGAGCTTGAGGTCTCCAGAACAACTGACTGACATCTGATCCGGCAGCTCCTTTTATAGGTCCTTCCTGGCCCCTGATTGGTGGCTTCCTCCACTACCACTCTTGCCTGCTTGGAGGACTTTCCTGTAGTCTCCCCAGTGGGAGTTGCGGGGGAGGGGAGAAGGAGGCAGGGTGCAGCAAGGCCACAAGCCTCCAGCAGGAGACTTTGGGGCCTCATCCACCCTGTGATAGAAACAATCACAAGATTAATTCACCACCACAAAGCCACTGTTTCCAAAAAACCTTAACTTTTAGGTGTGTCCTTTTCATTCATTTATTTTTTAACTGAAGTTTAAAGAAACTTGCCAATTTAAATTTCTGAAATAGATTACACTTTTCGGTTTGGTGCTGAAGAGAAAGAGAGTGACACAGAGAGCGCACATTTTACTAACATTAATCAACTTAGCATCTTAGCATACCTATGTGGTAATTAAAATAGGAATATCCCCATTTTACAATTGAGGAAACCTATCGGTCAGTATTGCCACCAAAGTCTTCTAACCTCCGACTCCTCGAATCTCAACACGTCATCAGTTAGCTGATTTCTTCAGGGGAAAAAGACCTGTTTGGAAATGGGTAATGTAAAATCATGTGGATGGGGGTGCTATTCTGTTTAGTCATTTGATCATGCTCCAGAATTCTAAATTAACTATATACTTAAAAAAGGACAAACCTTAAAACATTGGAATTATGTTACTTCCATCCTACTCTGAATTGTCCCAAAATGTAACATGCCACCAGTTTCTGAACAGTCAACTTGTGAAACAGCTTGACCTGCCCCTTTTTTCCAGCTTTTTGACTTGGTGTACAGAGAAGAAACCTTGCTGAATGTCATAAAAAGTGTCACTCGCAATGGACGTTCCATCATCCTGACTGCTGTTCTTGCTCTTATCTTGGTTTACCTGTTCTCGATAGTGGGGTACCTGTTCTTCAAAGATGACTTTATCCTGGAAGTAGATAAGCTGCCTAATGAAACGTTATTGCCAGGTTGGTATTGGATATTTTAACTGTGCAAGATTCAAAAACATAAAAGGCTTGACCCTGTGAGGTGCTGTGCTTGCTGCACAGCTTGTAGTGGGTGCTCAATGCCTTTTAGGATTAAACACAGATTTGGTTCTGGTAAAAGGTGCTGCCCAAACAAGAAATTGACTGATGCAAATGGTGCTCCTAACATTGGGTAAATTAATACCAAGGCCCCTGTCCTCCCCTCCCACTGCCAAATGGAGATAGCATTTAAACTTTCCTTTTGTATACAGGCAGTCCCAGGGTTATGTACAAGATAGGGACTGTAGGTTTGTTCTTAAGTTGAATTTGTATGTAAATCGGAACTGGTACATATTGTACCCCAGGTGTCCCTGATTCAGCCGCTGCTGAAACTGACCAGCGGCTGACTACAGGAAGCCCGAGGCAGAGCTGAATCAGACACGCCTGGGGCAGAGCAGCTGGAGTGCTGCTGGGTTGGTCTGGTAGCGCTGACCCTTGGCACGGCGGGACCAACCCGGCAGAACCCCAGCTGCTCTTGGGGACACCTGGGGCAGAGCAGCTGGAGTGCTGCTGGCTTGGTCCCGCAGCGCCGCTCCTCGGCGCTATTGGACCAACCCAGCAACACCCCAGCTGCTCTGCCCCAGGTGTCTCCAAGTCAGCCGCTGCTGAAACTTACCAGCGGCTGATGCCAGGAAGCCTGGGGCAGAGCAGCCCGCCTCCCTCCCCAGCAGACCAGGGAGCTGGGGAGCGGCTTTTCTCGAGAAAAGCCGCTCCGCGTCTCCCTGGTCTGCTGGGGGGCTCCCCCAACAGACAGGGAGATGCGGAGCAAAGCCGCGGAGGACGCGGGCGGCGGGACCGTGGCCAGCAGACCAGGGAGACGCGGAGCAAAGCCGCGGAGGACTCGGGTGGCGGGACCGCCACGGCGCGTCTCGGTGGTCTGCTGGGGGGGTCGCACCCCGTTCTTAAGTAGGGATCCGACGTAAGTAGGGTCCACGTAACCCGGGGACTGCCTGTATATGAGATTTCTTACAGTGAGTGATATGACAGTCAAGATAATCAAATTCAGATAAAAGTAGCTTCTATTCTGGATTAATTGCAAGCATATTAGAGGCAGGGCAGAAGCCAAGTTTAGCTGAATTTGATTTTCTTAACTGTCGTATCCCTCCATCTGTGAAGTTTACATCCTGCCTTGGTTAGGCAGAGTTTAAATGTGTTCAGGCGAAAGCCGACTCTTTTTCCCAGACTTGAACTGGTGAGCTTTCTGGTTGCAAATACTGGTTAAGCTTGCAGGTTAATAATTTGTGGGGATTGGAGGGTTTCTTTTTACTTTTAATGGTGGGTTTAATTCTATAACAATCAAAATAGAATTATCAATAACCAAATAAATACACACGGAAGGGAGTGCAAGAGGTGGCTTTTCTGAGCTCAACCTTGATACTTTTTCTCAGTTTACATGCAGAATACTAACCCCCACCAAATACTTGCTTTAAGTTCAATAACAAGTTTTGGAAGTTCTTTGGGGGTGGTTTTCTGACAAGATTTGGTCGTAGCAAGTAAAACATTGTTTTCCATTAAGCAAGCAACTTAGTGAGGGAGGAGTACAGATAGGACAGCAGATAACCTTATTAAGTGGGCATTTCACTTTTTTTCTCCAAAGCTTAAACTGTTCATAAAAAAAAAAGATTGCTTGGTATTCTTGCTAACAGAGGTTAATTTTTACCATTTACCATGCTAGAGGTCAAGAACTAAATGACACTTTGCTGCAACTTTTCCATGCTGTTGATTTCCCTGTCAGGGACATCTGATGATCTGTAATGTCTCAAACTTGCTTTGCACAATGAATGCACGTGTTTGAGGCACCATGTCTGCTGAACCATTTCAATTACTTCCTGAACATTGGGAGTTGGTAATGTGTGGAACAATTGCCTGGCGTTCGGTCCTAGTGCACAGAAATGGAAATCGTTTTATTTTGTCATTCATTGTTAAATAACTAGACCTGAGAGTTTAATTGGACTCTAACCTTCAAATCACATTGGAAAAATCTTTCTCAGAATTGTATACATGTTGTTTAGGGTAGACTCAGTTCATATTATAGTGTATGTTAACACCCGTGGATCAGTTTTGAAAAACTGAAACAATGTTCAGGTACATTTTTGATATCATAATTTGCATTTTTATAGATCATACAGAATCTGGTGATACCATGACTGGGGAGTTCCTGTATTCAGATGTATGTAGAGCAGGTAAAGGGGAAAACTGTTCATCAGTCATTCCTTCAGAAGGTAGGCGTCTTTCACTACTGAACTCATTGTCCTAGCCATGTATCTTAAATTAAACAGACTGGTGTAATTAAACCAGGCAGAATACAGATACCCCACCTCCCTGCCTTTGTGGGGTCCCTTGTCCTATGTCTCGTTGCTCCTGGGGTGGAGGGGACTGGACTTGAACCCACTTCCCTGTGTTCCCCAGGCAAGTGCACTTCTGGGAGGGGGCACATCTGATTTGAGGGAGGATTAATTTATCTGAACTTCCCAGTAGTGTAAATGTCTTTTGGTACATGAAATACTGTGTGTAGAAAAGACATACTTATTTTATTGCTATGAGATTGCTTAGTCCTGAATTGAATTGAAACATGTTGTATTATGAAATGCCTTTCCTTATGAATTTGAGAAGGGAAAAGTGATGCAGCTAGTCCTTTTTATATACTCCTGAATCTTGCAACAATCAACAATTCTGACCTCAGAAGTTGGTCTCTGAATTTACAAGCATCTTCAAATTAATTAGTAAAGGAATACATGTGAATATTGTTTTGAACTATTAAGAAATAATAAAATAAATACATAAAATGGGTCTAAAAGATAAGAAAAAAGATATATGTTGGGCTTGATATGGCAGTATGGTTGCCCATTCATCTATAGTGCAATGATCAGCCTTAAATTGAATAGTGAAATGTTTTGTCCTATTTCCTATCAATTAAATGTATTTCCTTGCTGAGATTAATGGTGTTGGCTGTGAGATACAGACAATGTAGGTACAGGCAGTCCCCGACTTACGCGGATCCGACTTATGTCGAATCCGCAGTTACGAACGGGGCTTTTCTCGCCCTGGAGGACACGGAGTGCGGGACCTCGCGGTCCCGCCGCCCGTGTACTCCGGGGCGAGAGAAACTGCTCCGCGTCTCCCTGGTCTGCAGATCAGGAAGACGCAGAGCAAAGCCGTGGAGCACGCCGGCAGGGGGACAGCTCAAGCGCACCCGGGCTGTCCCGCTGCGGGCGTGCTCCAAGGCTTTGCTCCCCGTCTCCCTGGTCTGACCAGCAGACCAGGGAGATGGGGAGCAAAGCCTCGGAGCACGCCAGAAGTGGGACAGCGCGACGCGCCTGGACTGTCCCGCTGCCCACGTGCTCTGCGGCTTTGCTCCGCGTTTCCCAGGTCAGCAGACCAGGGAGACGGAGCAAAGCCGTGGCGGACATGGGCGTCCCGCCACCCCCGTCTCCCTGGTCTGCTGCGGGGGGGGGTGCAGCTAGTGCCCCCCCAGCCGACCAGGCTTTTCTTGCCTACCTCTGGGGTAGAGCAGCTGGGGGCTGCTGGGTTAGTCCCGCAGCGCCGCTCCAGACCAACCCTGCAGCACCCCAGCTGCTCTGCCCCAGGAGTCCTGATTCAGCCGCTGCTGGTCAGTTTCAGCAGCGGCTGAATCAGGACTGAGGCAGAGCAGCTGGGGTGCTGCTGGGTTGCTCCAGTAGCGCCGAGGAGCCACGCTACTGGAGCAACCCAGCAGCACCTCAGCTGCTCTGCCCCAGGCGTCCCCAAGTCAGCCGCTGCTGAAACTGACCAGCGGCTGACTACAGGAAGCCCGAGGCAGAGTTGCTCTGCCCCAGGCTTTCCGGAATCAGCCGCTGATCAGTTTCAGCAGCAGCTGACTTGGGGACGCCTGGGTTTCTTAAGTTGAATCTGTATGTAAGTCAGAACTGGCGTCCAGATTCAGCCGCCGTTGAAACTGATGAGTTTCAGCAGCGGCTGATGCCCATTCTGACTTACATACAGATTCAACTTAAGAACAAGCCTACAGTCCCTATCTTGTACGTAATCCGGGGACTGCCTGTATATTTCATTCAAATGAAGTGTTTGTTTTAAATATCAGTGATGTCTGGGGGCCCATCTCCTAAAGAGGAAATGTCTGTTGGCTCTAGTGTGGCCTGTGATAAATTAATGGTACAGATACAAAAATAGGGGATGATTTTGGTGGTCTTCACATACTTAATTTTGCAAAAAAGATGTGGGAAACTGGATAGTGTCAGAGTTCATGTTGATATGTTAATATCAGTGTTTGTTTATAGCCAGAGGTGGATCTGATGCTGAAACCTCTCATCATCTCCCTAATGTTAGGAGATGTCTGGACACACTTTGATTCAGACCCATCTTTAACATTTATATTGTAATAGCTGCATTTCATTACCATAGCAAAGACATGGAGGGAGATTTTTTAATAATCTAATTTTAAGAAATAGTCATAATTAGTTCTGGAACTTTCAGAGTCAAACTGCATGAATTAGGAATGCCAAGAGCAAACTGAAGTTATAGCCAAACTTACCAAAGTTGATGGGAAAAATAATCTGTTCCTTTCAAATACACTATAGTTTCCATTGTTGATAATGCACCGTAACCATTTCAAGTGCAAGAGACAAGCTTTTCTTTCAGAAAGTAGCTTATGGCCTGTCTAATCATTCCTCTGTCAGATACAGCGTATGGACAAATGCGTAGCCCTCAGATCTGTCAAAAAGCCATGATTCTATAGAAACAGGCATCTGCTAAGCTTACGTTGTGCATGGTAACAGAAGGGGAAAGAGAATTTAGCCAACTCAGCACAGAAACTAGAAACCAAATTTTGGTGGTGGAAAGGAGGGATACAACTGAGCCATCCGTGGAGACCAGCTGCTGTTCAGTTCCTAGCGAACAAGTGCTGCTCTCGTGATCTATGAGGTTTATTAGATACATGTGGTTAGAATCTTATGACTGTTCTTAAAGAGAAAAGGCTACTTTAAAGATGGATAATTCAAAGAATAAAGAGATTTAAAACACATCTTCTTGTCTTTTAAACCTGTCTAATGCTTACTATCTGAATAGAGCTGATTTCTAAAGAAGAAACGGAGGAAGAGGATAAAGAGCATACGTGCGAGACATTGCTGATGTGCATTGTTACTGTACTGAGTCATGGGCTCAGGAGTGGAGGTGGAGTAGGAGATGTGCTCAGGAAACCATCCAAAGAGGTAAATTAACACTGCATGGGGGAGGATAAGAGAGATCTAGTTTTATTGAAGAGAATGTTGTGCATAGTGTATTAAACATATTATATTACTAGATAGACAGGACCACAGTTCTTCACTATGTAATATAGTTAAATCTTTGCAGTAAGAGAAGCAATGGCACATTTAAAATGTATTTCCAACTATTTGATCTGCTTTATGATTATTAATCATATTTTAGGATAAAGTTTAAGGAAGAACCAAAAATAGAGCCCCATTGTGCTAGGTGCAGTACAATCAGAGAAGCAGAAAGTTCCTGCCCGGAAGAGCTTACAGTCTAAATAGAGCAGACAGATTGAGGAGGAAAGGTTAGACTGTGACCTGGGTGGTGGCAGCAAATGTTATGTTCCATGGTTTTTTGGAAGTTAGGAGCTGATGAGATAAATTAAAAGAAAGGGGTGGAGGGGGACAGAGCGAGGGAGAGAAGGGAAGAGAAGCAGGGAAGCTCCAAAGTGAATGCTTTCCTCTTCTGCCCTTACAAAAACAGCCAATCAGCACAGGGCATAGAAAGGGCTCTGCTGGTTCCTCCCTGTAGTTTTAATACCAGGCCATCTGCTATTCGGGGAGAGAGGCACCAAGTGTGTTGTAGTGACCCTAAAGTGGTAGAGAGTTAGAGGCCTTCCTGTTTTTCTGGACCTATGGGCCAACTGGACCCAATTCACTCTCCCTTCTTTCTTTCTTTCTTTCTTTCTTTCTTTCTTTCTTTCTTTCTTTCTTTCTTTCTTTCTTTCTTTCTTTCTTTCTTTCTTTCTTTCTTTCTTTCTTTCTTTCTTTCTTTCTTTCTTTCTTTCTTTCTTTCTTTCTTTCTTTCTTTCTTTCTTTCTTTCTTTCTTTCTTTCTTTCTTTCTTTCTTTTTCTTTCTTTTTCTTTCTTTCAGGAAATGGTCCCCAGTGAGAGTGGGTTGTAGCTGTTTAATTATAACCTTTTTGAATTCCAGTGTGGGGTGATGTGTGACAACTAGAGATATGTGGTAGGAGGGGATTTTGTTTCTGTTTTAAAGCAGGTTCTCTGAGGGTATTTGGGTGGCCTGTTCCACCCTTGTGCTTGGATGGGGTGTCCTTGTTTGGTGAAGGTGATTCAAAGCATATGAATGTGCGAACATTGGACATTCTCCTTGGAGCAAATTCCATGGTCTCTGAGTGCTTCTTTGTAGATCACTGGTTTTCAAACTTATTTTAGCATGACCCAGCTGAAGAAAATTGTTGATGCCTGTGACCCAACATAATTTGACTAGAGTGTGGGTTCCGAGGTTGGGCTGAGAATTGAGAGCTTTGGGCTGTAGGAGTGGGCTCTGGCTTTTGGGCTGTCAGAGCTGGGGCAGGTGGAGCTTACTTTGAGCATCTCCCAGACAGCAGGGATTCTAAGACAGGCTTCCTGTCCCTCCTGGCACTGTAGACCATGCTGCCCCTGGAAGTAGCCAACAGCAGGTTCCCAGCCCATAGGAGCAAGGAGCTAGTGTTCAGGCAGGGGCAGTGTATGGAGACCTGTGTGCTCTCCTGGCCACCTCTCACCCACCCCCCACTCCCCCACTCCCACCCCCATCAGGAGCTGGGCCTGCTGCTGGCTGTTTCTGGGGCACCTTGCAGTCTTTGTGCCAGGACAAGCAGGAAGCTGCCTTAACACCCACACTGGTCACCTGATCATTCTGCCACAGTGAGACCCAGTGCCTGACATTCCACGACCCAGTACTGGGTCGGCGACCCATAGTTTGAAAACCACTGCTCTAGATAGCAGATGTATTGATGTGTTTGGGCTGCTCACACAAGCTCTGTGAAGACAAGTGTGGTGATCGGTGGGTTTCTTATATATAGTTGTCCATAGAGTTTTTCAAGCTGATTGTAGTATCCAGGAAGTTGTGGGAGTGTTCTGGAAGCCATTTAATGGATGGGTGATGGTGGTTGAAGTTCTGCTGGTAATCTATGAAGGAGTTAGTCGTCTGTCCAGCAGATGGAAATATCATTGATGTATCTCAGATATCTCATTGATTTGTGTGGTGCATTTCTCCAGAAATTTTTTCTCAGGGTGGCCCATGAAGAGGTTGGCATACTAAGGAGCCAGCCTACTCTCGACACCTCTTCCCATGATTTGGACAAAGTGCTTGTTGGTGAATGTAGAGCTATTGTGGGTGAAGATGAAATGGATGAGTTTGGCAGTGGGTTTTGAGGTGGTTATCTGAATGTTCTCCATGATTTTGCAGAGATGTTTGAGGCAAGCAGTGATGTTGATATTGATGCATACGGAGGTGACAAGCAGGTTGTTAATGTTATGGAGTTTGTGGAGGAAGTTTATTATGTCTTGAAGGAAGCTGCTGGCTCTTTGTGTGCTGCTTGGTTTGAAGACAATTTCTATGAGTCTTGATATTCCTTCAGTAAGAGTGTGGCAGCTAGATAGGAAGGGCTGTGTGGACTCCCCTGTTTGTGTATCTTTGGGAGCATATAGAAGGATTCTGGGGTAATGGATGAGGTTTCAGAGTTGCTCTTGGAGTTGCTTGGGGAAGAATTTGATATCCTTTCATTTCTGTGTAAATTGTGGTGTGGGGTCATCTTTTAAGTTCTTTATAACAGGTGCTGTCACAGTTCAGGTTAACTTAATTAAAGTCCAAGTGATTTACACTACATTGAATCAAGGCCACTTTGAGTCTGAATCAGAGCAACCACACCAATTTTGAATGTGGTTTACTTGAAATATAGGTGTTCAGTTAATTCAGGTTAACTTCGCTGAGTGTTCCTCTGTAGACAAACCCATAGGGTACATCCATGCTACAACAAAAGACCATGGCTGCCTCAGCTTCGCTGACTCTAGCTGGATCCATGTGGTTATAACATTATGGGGAAAACATTCAGGCTTGGGCTATAGCCTAAGACTCAGTGCCTTGATTATTTTATTGCAGTGTAGACACACCCTTACATGCTTTTGAATTTTTTTTGTCAGTAGTAAAACAGGCAGCGAGCTTAACAACACTGTTTCCTGCTTTAGCTAATAAAGAGTATATAGATGGTTATTTGTTGTGATTTGGTGATAATACAAACAACTGTCAAAGTAATGTCAGGAGGTGATCTGGGGTGGAAGGAATAAATGACAGACTTCGATAAGTATATAACACGAGTAGGTACCAAAAAGAGAAAAGAGGCTTGCAGATCAGATGACAAGTAGGGGGAAACTGACTCCCTATCACTGACTAGTTTGATGTTTTTCTAATAGATAATAAAGAATGTAAAATATTAAATGTAATCATTGGAGGACTTCACAGAGTGGTATTCTGAATTAGGGAGTCTCAAGAGGGGAGATGGTGGATTGATGAAATATTGCTGCTGAGCTGAAAGAGAGGACTCTAATGGTAAGTGTCTGGATTAACTTTTTAAAATATTTGTCTTACAGGAACCTCTTTTTGCTGCTAGAGTGATATATGATCTTCTGTTCTTCTTCATGGTGATCATTATTGTCCTTAATCTGATTTTTGGTGTTATCATTGACACTTTTGCTGATTTAAGGAGCGAAAAGCAGAAGAAAGAAGAAATTTTAAAAACAACTTGCTTTATTTGTGGTAAGCATTTGCTTTAGAGCTAGAAACTGATCCGTCTAATCCAAAGGTAGCAGTGGCCTTGCTCTCCCAGGAAATATAAGACACTGAGAAATAGGATTCTTCTTCAAGTGTTTGCCCATGTCAATTCCATTGACGTTCCATTCTCTTTGAGCCACCTGCAATGGATTTCACAGGAGCATGTGCTTACCCATCTTTTGTAACTGCTCTTCAAGATGTATTGCTCATGTCCATTCCATTACCCACCCCTTCTACCATTCACTTGGAATTGTTGGCAAGAAGGAATTGAGCAGGCCAGGGCCAGCAGCACTTGATATACCCATGCATGAGCGCAGCACTCCGAGGAGGTGGGAGGTGTCACAGTTAGCCCTACAGATATTGTCAAGGCAAAAATCTCTGATGACGGCACATGTGGGTGCATGCCCAACTAGAATGGAATGGACATGAGCAACACATCTCAAAGAACAGGTTACAAAATGTGGGTAACTGTATTGGAAGACCCTACATAATATTTTTCAACTAGTTGTTGTTCTCCACTACTGCAACAACTTTTCAAGATCTCTTGAAAGCTCGTCAACATCTCTTCCTCTTCAAGTAGAGAATCCTGATTTGAGAGCATCTTCTTACGTTAACTTTGCTATTGGGGGGGAGAATTGCTTGGAAAGTTTGAGGAACTTGGGATAAAGAAAAAAGGATTGGCAATAGGAGTCTACTGTTTATATACCGCTCTTCTTAAGTATACTTCATCTAGCTTGTTTCATGTTTTGCCTGTGTTTTAGACAACAATTTTATGTTGAAGCATTAGATAAACTAAAATGGATCATGTTTCTAAAGACACTGGATAGGTTCTGAAAAACACCTACTTTTGAGTGCACTCAAGTGAAAAGTTAAACTATGGAGGCTGAGAGGCCAAAGTAGTAAAATGACATGGTCATACATAAACACATATAATGATGTATTAATATCCCTTAGAAGTTTGTTGCAATGTAGTTGCTGTGTTTTGCATAATTTTATTTCGAAAAGGGGATATTTTCAGGAAATGTAGCAAAAACTCTTTATTACCTATCATACCTACCTAGCTTCACCATGACTTTTCTAGAATGTGTAATCAGTGGAAATGGTACAATTTCTACCCTAAGGAGTTCATCCCTGTGACGCTGTTCAAGAATATATTTCGTTGTTAATGCATAAATGCCACAAACAGTTGCCTTCTACTTCTAACTCAAGAGTTGCTGAGCACTAATAAGGGTATGTGTTCTCTCTCTCTTTCTCTCTCTCAGGTTTGGAAAGAGACAAGTTTGATAACAAAACAGTCACATTTGAAGAGCATATAAAAGAAGAGCACAATATGTGGCACTACTTGTGCTTTATTGTATTAGTAAAAGTAAAAGATTCGACAGAGTATACAGGACCAGAAAGTTACGTGGCAGAAATGATTAAGGTAAAATTGAAGTACTTTCCCCAAATCAGATTGATTATATGGTCTATATTTGTTTAGTAAATACAAATAGTCTTCATATTTGTGTAAGAATTTGAGGAACAGAGGATTTGTCCTACCACAACAGACTATCATAATTCAGTATTTTACCTCCTTAGTGGTGTTTCTTGATCAGAGAATATACCTGAAGAATAACATAAAGGTCGAGATTTTTGTAAGAGGATTAATTTCAAAAAAAGGTTTCACGGACTAGACTATTGACTACATCTTGTTGCAGGTTTCAATCCATGTGTGGTAAATGGATGGTTAATGCTAAAATTGTGCAGGCAGCAAGATTTGGTGGTCTGTTGGATGTGTGTGAATTTTTCAGTTCAGTAGTTACAGAATCGTCTGTATCTTCATACCTGTGGCTTCTACGCCTCTAAAATATTCACACTTGTGTCAAGTGGATAGAAGTAAAGTCCTACCTAGTCTCTGGTTTAGACCAGTTGCCTAGGTTGAAGGGAAGACAGTCTGTTTTGAAAACTCATGTAGCTTAGTATAAAAGAAAACATTTTCAACAGTTGGGAGAACTGTTTGTAATCCGACATGCATGTAAAACCTGTCTCACTGCACAGCATCCTAAACTGACTTCTAAGACTTATTGTAGTCTTATGAATTAGTTATTAAAGTAATAAACCAAAATTAATAGCTGCTATTTTGCAAAGCCTTTTGATGAACAAATTTAAATGCCTTTTCTTTGCCAAAGTGCAGGTTCAGAGCTCCTGGAACTGTCTTTTGCCTCTAAATTCTAATTACTAATTTGTCTCCCTGCTGTCTAAGGGTATGTCTACACTACCCCGCTGGTTTGAACTAGCGGGGTAATGTAGGCATACCGCACTTGCAAATGAAGCCCGGGATTTGAATTTCCCGGGCTTCATTTGCATAAGCGGGGAGCCGCCATTTTTAAAACCCCGCTGGTTCGAACCCCGTACAGCGCGGCTACACCAGGCACAAACTAGGTAGTTCGAACTAGGCTTCCTAGTTTGAACTACCGTTACTCCTCATTTCACGAGGAGTAACGGTAGTTCGAACTAGAAAGCCTAGTTCGAACTACCTAGTTTGTGCCCCGTGTAGCCGCGCTGCACGGGGTTCGAACGAGCGGGGTTTTAAAAATGGCGGCTCCCCGCTTATGCAAATGAAACCCGGGAAATTCAAATCCCGGGCTTCATTTGCAAGTGTGGTATGCCTACATTACCCCGCTAGTTCAAACCAGCGGGGTAGTGTAGACATACCCTAACTGATTAGCAAGAGCCTTTGCTGATTTCTAAATAGTTATATTTCTTTACTTATCATTTTCATTAATTATCTTTGCCATGCAACTTGTGGTCTCATTTAATTTTTACAGTCTTTTTCCTGTAAAGGTAGAATATGCCTTTAAATATAAAACCCACCAAGGCCTCCCTGAGGTGGTACAGGGTGTGTTACTTCAGGGTCACTGAAGTCTGTGTCCTACTTCTGGATTTCTGCTTCGGTAATGAGGGCTTAAAGAAATCTTGTGAGCAATCACCTGATAAAGGATTAGCACAGTGAGATAGCTGATCACATCACTGGTGCTGTCAGAAGACAGCCTTTATATTGTTCCCTTCATTTAGCACATTACATTGGTGAGTACTTCAAAATGGTGTTGGCTTTGATTTTTCTGGGCATAAAGAAGTAAGTTAGGTTAATATTATTTAGGGGTTGTTATTATTTAGGGGTTGTTTGTGTTATCACACAGTCCTTAAATCTGATTGCACCAGTTGCTGAAAAGTATCAGAGGGGTAGCCGTATTAGTCTGAATCTGCAAAAGCAGCGAGGAGTCCTGTGGCACCTTATAGACTAACCAAAGTGTTGGACCATAAGCTTTCATGGGCAAAGACCCACTTCATCAGATGCATGTAGCCTGAGAAGCTGCACAGATCTTATGGCAAAATTCTAGGCTTAATCTCTGGTTTTCCAAATGTTGGCAATGACTTGTTGGACACATTCTCCACTGACGTGTATGGAATATGCATGCCACAGGAAGCAGTAGTAGATCCAGTTTGAGAATAAATGGACCTTTTGGTAGAAGCCTAGGATTTGCCATTGAATCCCTGCTTTTTTTTTTTTTTTTTTTTTTTTTTTTTAATCCAATCTTGCTAGTAGTGGTGGCAATATGGCAGAAGTTCATTTTGATCACCCCAAAGCAAAGTTGCTTTTCAGTCTCACTCTTGGTAGCTGTTTCTTTTTAAGAGACATAAAAACAGTGCTTCCCTTGCCCCCAGAACAAAAAAAAAGAAAAATGGAACTCTCTGACTGTATTGCTTCCTCAGGCCTATGTAAATACTTCAGTAAGAGATGGTCCAGGGGTGTAGGAATGACTGTGTGCATTTTTTATGTTTTACGCCAAAGTTCTTTGTTTTCATCCTCATCAGAAACAAATTTAGTAGGAGTGGCAACTAAGGATGTTAAATATCAACTAATGGACTAATCGAATAGTTAATGTATTTTGCATTGACTATTCAATTAGTCAATAGAGCGATTCCGCCTTTGAAGTGTAGCAACAGCAAATGCTTATTGGAAGGACTAGTTGCTAGTCTCCCCCTTGCTGCCTCCTTCTGATAGATGCAGCAAGTGCAGCTGGCCACGGGCTGCACACGGCGTTTCAAAGTACCCCCTCTTTCTGATAGGCAGCAAGGGGGGTGGCAAAGCAACTAGTCAACTAGCATGTCGACTATCCTATAAGCATTTGCTTGTCAGATAGTTGACTAGTTCTTCACATCCCTAGTGGCAATGGGGGAAGGAAACCTTTATAACATGCCTATGATTCCAAGGTTTCAACTGAGCCTGTTGGAGAGGCTGATTTATTTTGTTCATATTGGGATTGTATGACAATCTAAAATTACTCAATATCTTTAGCAGGCACGTGCTCTTCTAAAGTGTCTGCTAACTTCAAAGTCAGATTTAGAAGGGATTTTTTTCCCCATGTAAACAGACTGAAGGTGGCACTCTAACATCTTTGGTAATGACACAAACTGGGCACTTCTATTACCATAGGTTTCAATGTAGTATGGACGTGCAATAGAAATATTTACTGAGCTATATTGGCTTGGACAGGAAGCAGAGATATGCTCAAAAATATATTGGAACTACAGAGGCTAATTTACTTCAGATGTTTCCTTCTCCTGCCCTGAGTCATAAAATGATAGAAGATTAGGGTGAAGAGAAATGACCTGATTAGAGTTGGAAGAGTCCAACCCACTGCTCAAAGCAGAACCAACCCCAACTAAATCTCAACCGAGTAGCTTTGGACAGTACTTATTTGTCAGCAAGAGTTGAAACCGTGCACCTGCAATTTAGAACGTTTATTATTTTTGCAGCACTCTAGGTGTACATAGAACATTACAAATACTGTTGTGAATCTATTACCTTGGAATTGAATATGCTACCAGTTTCTTACTTTAGTGCAGTGCTCATTGGCTTTCACAGTGGGTGCATTTAAACACCATACACATCATGAATAAATTCATTTTATGCCAGTTACTATATATTCAGACAACTTAGTTCCTTTAAGGATGACCTCATCTCTTGATATGTTCTTAACTAAAAATAATCTTGGTGTAAAGAGGTGTGAATGGCAATTTTGATACTACATACTGTACTTGATACCAAGGAGTTAAATGTTGGTTACATAACGTCTGTCATTGCCTGCAGGAATTTGAGCCAGTGGTTAAAAAAAAAATCTCATTCTAATTGAGAACAAATCTATAAAATGCACTGAATAGATGTTGTATTACCTAGTTTCATGTGTAAAGGCTAATTAAATTACTATGCAATGTATAGAAAAGTCAGCATTTCTACTTAGAAAACCAAATGTAAGATTTAAAAGGAATTAGAATATAACCAGCTCCACTCAATTAATATGGTGCATTTGATTTATTTAACATCAGACAGGAGTGGATGGATTCTGAAGTCCATTGCAATGCTTTTTTACGTGAGATTGTAATTGCTTTCATAAGGTTGTTAAAATATCAAAGATGAGGTTTTTTTTGCAATATTTGTTAATTCCCAGGCTTAGAAAAAATGGTGCTGGAATTGTGAGCTGTGCAGCTATATGCCGTGATTCCATCTGGTAGTTTGTTTGATCTTGTAGCGAAAAATCAGAATTGTGTGTTAAGGGACTGTGGTTCCCATCCCATCACTGGTACAAACTTCTTGTGCAAATCTCATTGTTTATTTGCTCATCGATAAAACAGGGAAAATGATCCTCTGCCTTATCAAGGAGGTTGTGAGATCCAGCAGCTTAATAGTTACCAAACATTTTGAGCTTCACAAATAAAAGTTGCTGGAGAAATACCAATGGGAAAAATGGAATTGCTTGTATTCTTTGACATGCAAATAAATTGTCTTGTATCCTGAAGCTCTTATGTGAGCACTGAGGGTGATGAGTTGTATCTACATAGAGGCCTCTTATAGACTTCAGGAGTATGCACACAATGAAGGAAACAGTATGGAGCAGACTGTCTTGTAAGTGCCTCCTTTCAGTTGTTTTAAGGATAAACATTTAATAGTGCAGAAATTACTGTCAGACAATAAGAAAATGGTTAGCAGTGCTCCAAATGGACTTGAATTGTAAACTATAAGCCTTCTCCCCTCTTCCTCCCTCCCCCCCCCTCCCCCCCCCCCCCCCCCCACTCCCTGATCTAACTTCTTTGCATCTGGTTAAATCACTGTAGATGTTTGTTTAAGATAGTGAGACTTTTAAGTTAGATCAATGCCTCTTCAAAAGTATTTTTTATCTGGAAAGTATGTTAATTGTGCTATAACACAGATAGTCCAATGCTGGTTGTGTTTCCCTGGAACAAAGGTGTAGTTCACTCACGGTACTGCTTTGTAGTCACCAAGGCACATTAGGTGATGTCTGAATAATACTGGGGGGGGGGGGGGGGAGTAAAAGGGTGACCACTTATTGTGTTGGCTAGACATTGACATCCACACCCAAATGATTCATACAGACTCAGTGCAACTCCTTACAGATGGTCTTATCTACCCATCCTCTCAGTCTGAGAGTTTATTTAGACTGCTGCATTTGCCTCCAGTTACTCTAGCAGTCTCATTTACTACTATCCCATTAGTATAGATATCTTTAGTGTGTCACTCAACATCTGTCGCACTCTTTTGCAGGCATTTTATAACTTGTCTGTACAAATTTGCCTTACTCTAGAGTTTTGAGGAATGTAGAACCAAATACTTGGTGTGCTCCTTTGCTCCTTTTTTTGATGTAGAAATGAAATTAGACATATAAACTTTAGAGTGTGTGCACGTGCGTGCGCTATATATAAACAGATGCACTTAAGGAAAAAAAGGACTCATTTTGACAATTTTGCCCACAAAGCTTCCTGAAATAATGCTTATCATCTCAGTAGCCTTTTTCAACCATAGACATCAAAGCCCTATACCAAGAAAGATGTTTCATTATCACCTTGACATAAGAGAAAAACGAGGCATAGTTCAAATAAACTGCCCAACATCACCGAGCTGGTCAGCAGAGCATCCAGGGATAGAACCAGAACTATCTTGGGCATGTCTTCACTACCCATTAAATCGACAGGCAGCAATCAATCCAGCAGGACTTGATTTGCTGTGTCCTAGACGCAATAAATTGACCACAGTGTGCTTTCCCACCGACTCCGACACTCCACGAAAACAAGAAGAGTAAGCAATGTTGATGGGAGAGCATCATCTATTGACTGTCTTAAGTATGCTTAGCATGGTATCTTCGCTGCAGTTCGTCAACTTCAGCTACATTATTCACGTAGCTAAAGTGGTCTAAGTTAGGTAATCATCAAATGCTAGAACTGGAAGGGACCTTGAGAGGTCATCAAGTCCAGTTCCCTGCCTCCATGGCAGGACCAAATAGAAGTGTTTGATCCAGCGTGCTAAAAATAGTGTACCTATAGCAGCAGGGGAGGGGCTAACTATCCCAAGTATGCAGCCGTTGGAAATACTAAGCATGCACTTGGGCGACTAGCCCCTCCTGTTGGTCATGCTACTATGCTTCCACTTTATTATTAACACACTAACTTGATCAGAAGCAGTGTAAATAGTTGCTCCCCAGATGAGAATTCCTCTCGTACCTTGAAGCATAGATGTATCCAAAGTGGGTTGAGGAGCAGGGCAGACCACAGTAAAGGTGGATAGTCAGAATAAAACAAACTGTGATTACACAATAATGGGCTTGTCACCACGGAGTTTATCCCAGCGTTTCTCCGATTTAACAACATTGGTGATCATTGAAACAATAAAATAACACCAGCAAAATATAGTGGTCAGTACAGTATATGTAGCATTTGACTCCCTAAAACCTACAATTACCGGTACCTTTATGAAAATCAACAACTCATGTTACTTTTAAAACTGTACTCATACATAATTTCCACATGGAGATACTGTTGTTGCACATACAATCAACATAATTGTATACAGCCAATCTAATGAGCTATTTGTGCACATGGTGGGGGAAGCTGCCCATGCAAACTATGCAGATGTAATTGTTCACCTATAACTTCAGAGTTCTGAGCCTTAGTTTGGTTAAGTGTTACAGTAGCAATTTCATGTCCAATCATGAGCCTGTCATTTGAATTAGTTTTATTTGGTGGACTCTTCCATGCAAAACATATCCCAAGATGCTTTAGAGAGTTAGGTAATGTAATTACATTGTTAGATAATAACTAATAGCAGAGGAAGAGAGGAGCTAAAAGATGTGTTTGGCAAAAGGCCACTGGCTGCTCTAAACTGTGTTGCAGGCACACTGGTCTTGAGCTTTGGATTCAGCTAGTTAAGCTATTTGTTCCATCGTTAATTTAAGAGCTTGGGTGTACATCAACAGCTGCTATGAAGGAAAGCAATTGCTTTGCCTAATTGTCCCTATATGGGACTAATGTATCCTGCCCTCTAGCAGAGACAAACAGTATATACCCTTCAAAGTGCTTCTGGAACTCTAAGTTGGCTTGTTTTGCCAACACTTGTCCTATGCCAATGGATTTTTTTTCCCTCCTGCTTTGTGTGGTCGATCATTTAGGCATGGTTTCAACAGGGGTGAGCTTTGCAGTGAATCTGCTTCTTTGTTGGAGGGAACAAAGGATGAAGAAGGGTAATTAGAAGAACAGAGTCTTCCTTACGGCTCTGTGTTCTATTAATATAGAACATCTTCAGAGCAATTCAGGCACAGGGCAACACAGCTAAGATCCTCATTCCTTTATTCATCATTTTAAGTGCAACACAAACCTCAATGCAAGGTGTATTTTCTTCCAGTGTTCCCCCTCCACCTCATTCACTCTCCACATTTAGGTCCTTTTTTATTCCACTCTTTTTTTCTCTTTCACACTCACATCCTTTTTGACAGGAGGGTTCCGAAATCAGTGCCACGGCAAGAATTAGCCTGGTACAGGCATGTGAGATGGCCTTGTTTTAACTCTGTCAATCTCTGTCCTTTTGTCAGAAAAAGAAAAGTGGGAGAAGGGGGAGGTTGAGCCTCAATTCAAGATAATGTAAAGGGTTAAATTTGTGCAGTATCCTTAATATTGATGGACCCCCTAAAAGCACTTTTGTGTTCTGTAAGGAGCAACATCTCCAGGGAAAATTAGTGTGGTTGCTAACAGTGAGTGTTCTAACAAGAGTTCAGGAGAAAGGGAGGAAGAATAACATTATTGAATTTGAAATCATGGGAGGGGAGGGGATTTAGGTAAGAAAAATATGCTACCCACTTTGCAATTTGCACAATTCCCATTGATAAGGATGCTAGTCCTAGAATTCTGACAAAGTGCCATATCCATTTTATATCCTGATTACAAATTTGGCAGCACAATGAACTAGTCCCTCAGCAGGGTATTAGTCAAAGTTTATTGGGATAGATCCTATGGTGAGGATGCACACCAACTGAGGATGTGGCCTGCTATCTGTGTGCCCCTCCTACAAACCTGAATCTGAGGTTAGAGAACAACCTGCTGAATCACCAATACCACTTCCTCTAATTCAGAAAATGACCATATAACACTTGACCCAGCATCACTTCAGAAACCAGCTGGTCTCTCTCACTGGATGCATTTCACAAGAGCTAGAGGGGTTTTGTTACTCTTAGCACATTGATGATCATTGTTCTACTGTGATCATCCAAGGGCAATTTGCGCAATCTTTGACCAGTTAATTCTTCCATCCAGCCCAGCCATTTCATGATATAATGTGTCCTGGTTTACTTACATAATTTAGAAGGAAACAATTAGAAGTAGGTGGATGGAAAAGGGCAGTGCTATAATTTCTCAAGGAACAAAGGAACTTCCTTTGGGCAATCCTATAGCAACCCTTCCTCGTGATGATTAAAACTGGATAGTGTTTGTCTGTAATGAAATTACCTCACCTATGACAACAATAGTCAACTTTGGACTATATTGAAGACACAGCAGGGGTTATTTTATATTCCAGTGCTGTCTTACTCTGCATCTGGGAATGGTATCCATACATTGAGAGCTCTGTAACTGTTTTCTTCATGATGGAAAAGATAGCACAGACCTACAAGAACAATGAAAAATAAAATGTTAATACCACTAGTCTGTTTTCACTGACAGGGGGCACAATGTCTACTTACTTTTAAAATGGGAGAAAGGTGAACTCCAAGTGGAGGGAATTGCATCCAACCTATTGTTGAAGGAAAAATTAGCTTGATACGAAATGAAGAAATAAACCGATGGGATTCTCTTAGTTACCTCATCTCACCTCAGAAAAGACAGGCTTCATGCTTTTAATTTTCAAAGCACTTTGCAGTGTACCTATCTGTTTTATGGACATGATTTTTGAAATGGCATATTGCTGAAATTTAAATATTCTGCTTTTACGCAGAAGGCTATAGCAATGCAGTTTGCTTGACAAACAGTATTGAATGAACTCTCCTGATAGCCGTAGGAGGTAAGTCTTAAACCCAATATTCAGATGAGAAAACAGAGGCCTAGAGTAATAATGATTTCCCCAAGGCCACATGACACATCAGTAGCAGAGCTGAGGCTAGAACCCAGATTTCTGTGCTTCTAGATCGTGCTTCCTTTTGAAAACAAGATTCTTGAGGAACGTAGTTACTCCATCTTGAATTTATCAAGGGGTACTTTTTTTACTGACCATTTTAACCATTCAACGTGTTTCTAACTGAGGTTGCCGTAGAAACTTTTCTTAGAATAGACTTTCAGTGGAAACAGGGAAAAGCAACCACTTCTCAGAATGCATTACATCTGCATCATGCATTACAGCTTCCTCTATTTTGTTTTTAATTTCCAATCATGGACATTTTAAAAGACTGGTCAACATCGCCCCCATGTCTGAGATTGTAATGATATTTGCTTTACAGGGACTTTTCCAACTTTACCTAGAAAAGAGCTAATCCGAAACCCGGTATTGCGGTTAGCCAGCTTCCGTCAGTGGCTTTTAGTCAGTTCGTCTGTTTAAACAGAGGAAGCTGCTACTGTGACGGGAAGAGGGAGCTGAGTGCACAGCCAGGATCGTGGTGCTTCGGCTTGTAGGAGGACCACAGCAGACAGTACATAACAGCATTGGTATGCAGAATGCCAGTAGTAAGGGCAGGGGGAGGAGACAAGGAAACAGATCAGGACTGGAGCTTTGAGTTTATGGCTCACTTTATTGTATTTAAAAAGATACTGAAATTTATGACCAAAAGATGTAAGGCTCCTATGTCTTTAAAGACACCTTGGTGCTCTCCTTAAAATTCAACAGAAACTAGATCATCACAATACAGCTTCTATTCAACCTTGAATAGAATTTTTCTGTGCAAATAGGATCCTGCTGAGAGACTCGCAGGCTTTGGTATCCATGACACAGGAATAGACTGCAGTACTTAGACACAGCAGGCTTGTCAGCAGATGACCTTTAAATGTTCCCCTTTTCGTTTTTGTTTCATTTTTCATCATCTCAGTTTTAAGGTTTCCGTGTTTTTGTTTGGAAAAAAAAAGTTGTGGCAGAAATTCTAGATGAAACTGTCCTTATTTCCTTGCTGCTTTTGTGGTGCTGGTTGTGTTCTTGTAAACAAAATTATATTCACTGGCTGCATCTAGACTGGCAAGTTTTTCCGCAAAAGCAATTGCTTTTGCGGAAAAACTTGCCAGCTGTCTACACTGGCCGCTTGAATTTGCGCAAGAACACTGACGATCTAATGTAAGACTGTCAGTGTTCTTGTGCAAATACTATGCTTCTTCCGCTCGGGGAAAAAGCCCTCTTGCGCAAATGCTTTTGTGCAAGAGGACCAGTGTAGACAGCTAAAAACTGTTTTGCGCAAAAAAGCCCCGATGGTGAAAATGGCAATCAGGGCTTTCTTGCGCAAAACCGCGTCTAGAGTGGTACGGACACTTTTCCGCAAAAAGTGCTTTTGCGCAAAAGCGTCTGTGCCAATCTAGACACTCTTTTCTGCAAATGCTTTTAACGGAAAAACTTTTCCGTTAAAAGCATTTGCAGAAAATCATGCCAGTCTAGAGGTAGCCACTCTGTTTTCTCTTAAGGTGGAATGGAGGGAGTTAGAACACTGTGTCTGTGTAACTGGCTATTTTGCCTTTAGCTCTTTATTTCCCTAAAGGAGTCAGGACATACATGAGGATAAAACACAGGTGTTGAGGGAGGTTTGTAAGTGAAAGGGCCCATCCAACTTGCAATCACTATGCTTCGCTGCATTATTTTGTCCCTTGAATCCTTCTCCGCTGGATACTTGCCCTACCCCTTCAGCCAGGCTTGTTACTTAACTGAGCATTTCAGTTCAGTTACAGCTAGATGTTACCAGATAAACTTTGAGTGTTGGCCAGACATACAAGCCTTGTATAGTAAAGTAATTAAGCTATCTAAAATTGATTGGCAACATGTGGTACCTATCCACTTGTGGTAAAAATACCCCCATAGACAAAATTCCTATATAACCTGTTAACCCTTAGCAGAGATTTTTAATGGGCCATATTAATAGCACCCAGATCTAATATAGTGCTCTTCACCCATAAATCTCAAAATACTGTACAAATAGAATCTAAAGCATTATCTCTTTATCCTTGTGGGGAAATTGAGGCACAGAGGTGACATGAGTTTCCCAGTAGGTCAGTGGCAGAATTGGGAATAGAACCCAGCTCTGGCCCACCTTAATACCCGTATTGTGAAATGCATATCCCCTAAACTCATACCTTGGAAAAATGATACAATTCTTTTTTTTCTGTTATTTAAGCCATTAGAATGTATAGAGGTCATATTTTCAGTCCTTTTCGACAACCATGATAGTTAGAGACTTTTTTTTAAGCAAAAGCTGAAATTCTTTTGGTGGTAACTTGTCTCCAGGAGCTGGGGCTTTAAGAAACTCACATATCACAAGATTTGTGATAAAATGGTGAGAGTAGGCAACATTTATCATGTGTTTCCTGGATCAGATTTTCTACCCATTTGTGATCCTGCAGATCACTGCCTTTTTCTCTAGTGATCAAATTCCCTCCCCTGACTCATACACACACACCCGCTTGCAACTACAGCACTTGCTTATACATACACTACAAAGTACTTCACCCAAAAATGTTTGATGTTTCTGCCGAGATCATTTGGGTGTTATCACGAGAAAAAAAATTGTCCCCACAAAGCAAGTACAAGCAGTCCCCGGGTTACATGGATCCGACTTTCATTGGATCCCTACTTACAAACGGGGTGAGTCAACCCCGCACTAGCTGCTTCCCCCCAGCAGACCAGGGAGACGCGAAGCTAGCGCCCCCCTCCAGCAGACCAGGGAGACGCGGAGCGGCTTTTCTCAGCAGACACCTCAGCTTGAGAATAAAGGACTGAGGGAAGTGAGGTGTGGGAGAATAAAACTGAGCTCTGGAGTAATGTTTGGCTAGAGTTTCCCCTACAATATGTACCAGTTCCGACTTGCATACAAATTCAACTTAAGAACAAACCTACAGTCCCTATCTTGTACGTAACCCGGGGACTGCCTGTACTTCATGATAGTCCAATTTTTCTGTCCAATATACAGTTTTGACAAAACTTCCCACAACTCTGATTCTCAGACACTACCGTTCAAGGCCACATCTGCCATATTCCTCTTGAACTATGTGCTTTGAAAAGGGATGTCTCATAATGGTAGACAATAGCAATGAGGAAGCCAAAGGAATGCACTATAGATGCCTTTGCACAATCGTATTTAAATACTTTTCTCTCGGTTGTGAAGAAGGTTTGAGTTCAAGTAGCCAATTCAGAGATCAGCTGCAGCAGTTCAAGGAAGAACCCCTCTGTATCAGATGGAAGGTTTGATACCAGTGGACTCCTCAATTCCAGCAGCTGGTTTCTAACTCTGGTTAATGCATCTTCAAGCATTAACTATGGTCAGTTTGTGTTAGGCGGGGATTCATATATTGTGGAATATAGCTGATCTAAGGGTGAAGGGAGTACATTAGCAGGAAAGGATAAGCACAGACTACAAAACGTTTATCTCTTACTTTTCTGTAGCTATTAAAAAAACCCTGCAGAGCTATTCTCTCTCCAGTGATGAAAACTCTATGGTGAAGTAGTTCTAGAACCTCCCAAGAGGGTGCAAATAAAACTGAACGCCTGAATCTTACGAGCTTGTGACTCTGAAAAATTTCCTTGTGTGTGCTGAAGATTTGTCCTTGTCTAGAAGTAATCAGATCCTCATTTCTGAATTCCAGGAAAGAAACCTTGATTGGTTCCCTAGGATGCGTGCTATGTCACTTGTAAGCAGTGATTCTGAGGGAGAACAGAATGAACTGAGGAACTTGCAGGAAAAGCTAGAATCTACCATGAAGCTGGTAACCAACCTCTCTGGCCAGCTGTCGGAGCTTAAAGATCAGGTAAGGAAGTTCTGGCAAAACAGTTGCAGTGAGGAGGATGAGCCAATTGGAGGGAGAGCACTGGGATCTCTTCAAACATTGGAAAACAGGCATTTGATGTAAAGCTGGATAATAGGTGTTTTGGATTAAAAAATTTTGTACCATCTCAATCAAGGTGGGCAAGAGGCAGCTAGTGGGCTGGATCCGGCCCGCCAAGCCGCTGGATCTGGCCTGCGGTTGCCTTGCCGGCACATTACTACAGAGTAGCTGCAGCCCCTTCAAACAGCAGGCTAATTGCTGTGCAGTCTAGGCAGTGAGGAGAAAGCTTTGTGCGCTGTCCCCACACCATGGCAAAATCCCTCAGCTCCCATTGGTCAGTTTCCAGCCAATAGGAGCTGAGAAATTTTGCTGAAGGCAAGGGCAGCAAATGAAGCCTCCCCATTCCCTGTCTTCCCCCTCCCACCCTTTATGTGCTGGAGCAGAGCCATGTGGAGCAGCCCACCCAGTACTCAGGCAGGGAGCCAGTCTTGGGTTCCTGCAGAGCTGCTGGCTGGGAGCCACCTAAGCATCTCCCAGCCAGAGCCAGCATCTGGCACCCCACCACCTCTTCCCCCCCAACTACCTATCCCACGTCACCACCCAACACTCTGCACCCCATTTTTCCCCTTCTCCCAGGTCACAACTCCCTCCCAGACCCTGCACTCCCTCCTATTACCCTTCCCCCAGCCAGAATCCTTTCCTGAACCCATAACCCTTCCTGGAGCCTGCACCCTGAGCCCCTGCCCCAGATCATAACCCCCCTCCTTCATCCAAACTCCCTCTCAGAATCCACATTCCCTTCTACACCCCAGTCCTCAATCCCAAGATCCCTTCTAGACTCACCCAGATCCCATGCCACCTCCACAGAAGTGTGGCCCTTGACGACTTCCCAAAATATCAGAATGGCCCCTCACTAAAAATTATTGCCCGCCCCTAGTCTGGATTGATCTGTATTGGGAAATAGATTTTTACAACTTAATTGACTATTGAAGAATCATCAATCCAAATTCTGGTCATAGAGCTGGACTGACCAATCAGTTGTAATGGAACTGAACATTTTCCAATATATCCACCTTTTGAAAATAAAAATTTGTCCAAAAACTAAATTTAAGGTCATATTGTCCTCTTTGTATGTGATGATTTCTTACCCTAAAAGTGTAGGACAATCCCCATAAATCATGAAAATACCTTGTGCAATGCTGCCCGTTGCCTTATAAAGATTACCTGCTTCAACTTCAGTTCTGAGTCAGTGTTACTTACCAGACTTTGTTATAATACACCTTGGGCTGTCAGCTGTAAGTTGTGCGGAAAGTTACAATTCATTAAATTTTTACTATAGTGGTTTTTATTGCACTTTGGTCTTAGAATGTTTGTTTTGTCGGATGTTTGTACACTGCTAAACCCAAATAGATAGAATCATTTGCAAACTCTTATGCAACCTAGTGACCACTGTCTTTTTCAGGGGTGGTTAATAATTTGAGATGGGGTGGGAGAGGCACTTCACTCATTTTTTCTAAGTGGCCACGGGGCTGCTGGCTGAAGGGGTGGAGCCAGGACATCACTGTGCTCCCCCTCCCACAGATTCTGACTGGCCTGGGGATAGGGGAGCATATGAAGTCTTTGCCCCCGCCCTCCCCCAACCTAGAGAGAACTGCCAGCTGTAGTGAACAGCTGGCAGTTTCCTCTAGGCACCCACCACCTTGCAGGGCAGGAGGAGACTTCACAAGCTGCCCCTAACCCCAGGCCAATCAGCCTCAGATAGGGAGGAGCGCACATGGGGGCATGTGGTGCTTAGAGTGAAAGCGCTGCACATCCCTTGCAAGGCAGAAGGAGACCTCATGTGCTTCCTGCCCCCACCCTGCAAGGAGCATGGGCCGCTTTTACTCAAAGTGCCACGTGCCCTTTGTAGGACAGGAGGAGATTTTGCACACTCACCCACCCTCAGGCCAATCAGAGTCTGGGAGTGGGAGGAGCACATGAAGTCTCTCGCTCCCTGCCCTTGCCCCTGCCCCACAAGGGGCAGGTGGCGCATGCGGGGCGGGGGCAGGGAGCAAGAGACTTCACATGTTCCTCCTGCCCCCAGATCCCGATTTGGCCTGGGGATAGGGGAGTGGCAGGGCATCTGCAGGCTGAATACATCCACTTGGTGGGCGAGATCTGGTCCGCAGAAGCCCCTTTGCCCACCTCTGGTCTTTTTGTTACATATTAGAGGTACTTGTGTCTACAGAACCCGTACATACATGTGTGACAACAAAGAAGGTAGCTCCAATATTTAACCACAGGCATTCAAAAAGGGAGTCTGATAATTACCCTGCACTTCTGAATATTGCCCTGTAGTTTTTATTGGATTTTCAACAGCAACATCTCTGTGAAAAGAAACTACAGGAGCATCCCACGCAACACAGTTCTTGATTTTTTTATTGCCATTTTCCCGTTTAAATGGGCATAGACCCTCAAAGAATCCTTTTAATAAAACTACTCAGTCTCGTCCTTTTTATGCTACACTTCTTGTAGGCCTAGAAATAGCAGATCTTGGCCCACATGGCAAAAATCCATGTTTTGGGGGGATACCACCTGGAACCGCTGTTGTCTTGAGATCTGTATGGTTGTATCAGAAGTGCCTCTTTACTATTAACAGCTGAAGCTGCTAGCAGAGGTTCTTTTTGACCCTGTTCAGTTCAGAGATTGGACTCCCCCAGACCGCTAAAGGTACCAAAGCCCTTTCCCATTTTGGTCTTGGAGTGTCCAACTGATGCTAAAAGAGGAGAAACTGTGGCTTGTCTGAAATTTTATATGGCACATCACTAATTATATAGCTCTGAAAAATAACCTGAACTGGAAGACCAATACCTTAATTAATTCCGTTTATATGTGAGTGAATTGGGTACAAATCTTTGCTATCTTGCAGCCCCTATAATTTTAGAGCAGTTAATGAAATTGTACAGGCCACAAGTAGTCACTGAATTTGACTCATTATCTCTTCAACTTTTGATTTTTTTTTTTAAACTGTAAAATAGTTGATAGCTTTTTCCAATACTAAACTGATTGGTTGCTGTCACTGAGTTTCTTCTCCCTGATGAGATACTGAGTTTGTAGGGATGGCTCTATTATTCTAATTCCTATTTTAAACTGGAATTAGTTTCACTTTGAATTAAATGAGGAGCACCATGCTGCAGGCAGCAACTCGTAAAATCCAAACCAAATCTATATTAGAAATAGCATGGTATCCTTTGGTGGAAAGAGTTCAGTTAAGAGCAGTATTGCCTAGCTGGCACAGATCTATAACATACTAGAGGTACTTGTGTCTTTTATAGAGTACCATGCTTTTATACAGTCTTTCTAACCTGCTAAATTCCTGTTGTTCAAGTTTCCTGTACTGCACTTAGTTACAACTGCAGATTTTACAATGCATTAGACATAATCTTCTCAGCAGGCTGGCCAGGAAAAGCATGTGAAATTGAGCACGGAGTATGAAATGAATTAAAATGTTACTGGTCTTTAATTGAACTACTTTATTATATGCTTGCTTTGTAGTTTCAAAGTAGTGCACTGTGCAGGCAGAGTAGAAAAACCCAGTCAAGGAATCTAATCTTATGAGGGTGTTTTCCGTGCTAGTAAATTTACATTGATAAAATATCAGAGGGGTACCCAAGTTAGTCTGTAACAGGAAAAACTTAAAAAACAACACATAGACTAGTAGCACTTTAAAGGCTAACAAAACATGTAGATGGTATCATGAGCTTTCATGGGCACAACCCACTTCTTCAGATGACTGGAGTGTTGGAAGTCCAGATCCAAGAATAAATGAGGGAGGGAGAGAGAGAAGGAAAATAAATTACAGGGGAGGAAGAAAAAAAGACAGCAAGTAGATAAGCTTCAGAGGGATAGCCGAGTAAGTTTGTAACAGGAAAAAACTTAACAACAAATAGTCTAGTAACATATTAAAGACTAAATAGTTACAAGCGGCTGATACAGAATCATTCTTTAGCACTTGGAAAGGAGGATGACCCACACCAGATTCTAAACAGGCATAAAGTAGTTGATCTTCACAGGAGGGTAATGACTGAGCTGCTGGTTGCCCTTTTATCTCCACTATGTGCTCTGCTTTTCTGTTGAGAATCAGGTAGGTAGGTTACCAGAGGTAGTCAATAGGTAGATTCTGCACCAAATCCAGATGCTTTGGAATGGACCTTGAAAACTTTATTTACTTATCATATTATTATTGTTGTTGCCTTTTGTTTTTTTTTCCCCTGGTACACATACAACACTGCTTGTTCTATCAACACTTTTCCACGATGTAACCACACTTTTGCCTGGGCATTTAATGTAAATCCAAGTTGACTACAACAGTTTTCCAAGTTAGTGAAGAATATCATCAGTTCAAGTGTTGAACAATGTCATCTGCTTAGGTTTACAAATGTACCTCTAGTTCATTCAATCTGAAGCCCTCCAACTCATCTAACATCAAAAAATGAGGTTTACAGGATCTTTTGAAAAAGGCTTTTCTTTTCGAAAGAACTGCATCTAGACCACGGTTTCACTTTCGAAATAGCATTTTTTGAAAATCTGCCATGATGCAATTATGCAAATTCAAATCCCGGCTTCATTTGCAATTTCAATATATCTAATTTACATCCCTCTTTCGAAAGAGAGCTGTAATCTAGACATCTTCTTAATGTCCATTTTAAGAACATAGTATGTGATGGTGGTTCCATGTCCCATTGTCTTAGAACTAGCTACTTAATATGTCATCAATTTTTATGGTCCTGGAGACAGTTGACTACCCCTAGGTTAATATTGCCTTCTCCGTCATAGCTACACACTAGATCAGCAAAGTTTAAGGGCTTTTTGGAAGTACATAACTGAGAGAGAAGTCCTGTCCTTTTTGGATCATCCCTGATGGTGAAGAAGACACCAGGCCATGAACTCCATTTTGTTCTGCTCTCCTTCTTCTTGGCAGACACAGGGAGTAGTGCCATTCATTCCTGTACATAGCATATTCTTCTATGAAGTCCAGCCTGGTCACATCCCTACGTACATAATTGATTATTGGCCTATAGGGCAGACTGACTTCCAAGAAAGGTTTACTTTCTTTAGTGTCTTTCCATCTGTTTGTCTTCTGCAGTATCCCCCACCATGACCTTTTCTATTGTAACCAATTCCATACCTGGATTTCACATCCAGCCCTCCTAACTTCTTCATTTGTCTTAACATCATTTTACTGTACACCTGCAGTCTTTTGAAGAGCTCTCCACTCTTGCTGCTTCTAGTTTTCTAATGACTTTCATTTAATGCAGCTGCTTCCACATAGAGTAATACTTCTAGTACAGTAGTCTTATAAATTTTCACTTAGTGCCAAATGTATATTTTCAGATCATAATTTTGTGGCTAAGTCACATCTCCTTTTAACCTCATGCATGATAGAATCATTGGCTCTGATCAATCTTCCTAAGTATACATACATTTCTACATTTTTTCCAAGATGTAACCACTTTTGTCTGGGCATTTATTGTTGACTACAATAGTTGTCCAAGGTATAGTTGAAAAAAATAATTTCAACTCCGTTGAACAATGTCATGTGCCTACGTTTATAAATTTAACTGTAGATCATCCACTCTCAAGCTCGCCAACACAGCTAGCATTTGATGTCCAGTCTGAGAACATGATACATGATGGTGGTTTCGTGCCCCCACAGTCTTGGAACCAGTTGCTTAATTTTTCATCAGTTCTTATGGTACTACAGTAGCCTTCATAGATCACTTCTATAACGGCAGTTACCTTATCTGGAGCTCTAGGACTTTGCTGCTTTCCATAATGTTTCCCCCCCAAATCAAATCAAATTTTCTTATCTGTGTATGCCTTGATATACTCATTTTGTAGCTACTATACACCACTTTGCCTGGAAACAATTAAACGTGATATAGGCCTTCCTGTTAGAGTGTCTGACTCACATCCACTGCAGTCAATGGATTCTTTCCATCAACTTCAGCTAAAGCCTTGTATCACACCCCACATTCATTTATTTCTAAAAGCAGCAACTTTCCCCTGCCTAAGCACTAAGAACCTTCCTTTGCTCTTTGTGAAAATGAGGATGAAAGATTTAGCTTTTCAATGGCTACTTCACTGCCAAGGCAGAGGAGGATACCAGCTTCATTAATGAGATAGCTCTTAGGAATTTCCCTAAGTACTGTCACTGAGAACCCTGCTTCAGTTACAGGATGCTCCAATTATGAGACAAAACCAGGACATCTCTCCATAATATTAGGAACACTGTCTCCAGCAATTGGGGCTAGTGCAAGGATTATTCGGAATTAAATAAAGAGCAAATATTTCATTCATTTGCTTTGTGCTTGGACTGATCCTATAGGTTTCTGGGGATTGTAACTCTCATGAAAACTGAAACTCTGTGTGTCCCATTTGAAAGTGACTTTGAAATCAAGTTGCACCAGAAACTATTGAAAATTGGACCATTTTTAATTCATTATTGTAAAGGAGCATAAAGCACTTGCAGAAGGCATTAAAGCAACAAGTTACAAAAGAGAGACACTCTCCAGTTAAGTGCAATGACCAAGACAAGTAGGGGGGCTGCGCCTGCTGCTCACTACACTTGCCAACCCTGATGACGTCATTCTGTCATGTGGCAGGAAAAACCTCTTATATAGAGAGAGTGAGAGAGGAAAAAATTGATCCATGAGATCTTTGACACCCAAACATCATACTAGAACCATGTGACTCTGCATCTAGGTTTCATTTTGTTTTTCAACTTGCATTTAGTCAGCTTATGCTTTCCTTGAAAAACAGTCTTCCTTTTAACTCTACTTGTACTAAAATTTAGCATGCTATTTTCTCAACTGCTATCCTTTCTACATCATTTTACCATTTTGTGTGCCTCCTTTATCTCTAATTGTTTGAAACCAGTTGCTACTCAAAACCCTGCCTTCCCCTCTGAAAGCATATCAATTTGTCCAGAAGAACTAATGAATACAAATAGGTTTTCTCTGCTAGTATTAAGTCGTTAATTGTATTTTTTAAAGTAACACAAGTTTCAAATAACATATAGCAATACTGATTGAACCTCTGTAATCTGGACTTCCTTATTTTTGTCAACAGTCCTGTGTCCAGCATGGTCAGGCAGTGGACTAGGGCCAGAAGCATAGCCAGACTAGTGAACTGGGGGACAGCGGAGCCTCTGGTACAGCACTGACTTCCCCTGGTCCAGCCAGTTCCCTGATCCAGGACAGATCACGACCGAAGAGTGCCAGAGCAGGGAGGTTCAACCTGTCGGACAGCTAGGAGTTAGAATAGGGAAACTGAGCTAAGACATTGGTCCTATTCCTAGTGCTGCTCCCCTTCTTTTATGTGATACTGACAAAAACACAGCTTGATTCCGCTCCATTTAAATCAGTGTTTTTCCATGAAAGTTAAATTGAGGCCTTCACCCAGTGGTTAAAGGAACATATTTACAGAATGTATATCAGAGAGATGAGTGGACTAATTAATAGTGTCTAAAATAGTATTTAAAATGCTTTTCAGTCCTCTAATGAAACATAGTAGCAAAAGAATCATTCCAAAGTTCACAACAATCCAGTCTGGTTGATTCACCTTCCCATGGCAAACTTAAATATTCAATGCCTGCCCTTAGAAAGGAAGACTTCATTCAGTCTCTGAATGTGTAGATTTTATGTAAATCTGCTCATATTCACTGGCTGAAAATACAAACAGGCTACCTGTTATGCTGGCATTGACTTACTTTCCCTATAAGTTATGTGCATCAGCAGTTGGAGTGAAATGTTTCAAAACTGAGCCATTACACTCAGGGCCGGCTTGAGCCATTCTTGCACCCCGAGCAGCGGGTGTGCAACGCATGTGTGGCTCTGCCCCCGGGCACACAGCGCACGTGCGGCCCTGCTTCCCCGCACGCTGCGCACCTTACAGCTGCAATCGGGCGTGCGATGCCTCTTGCAGCTGCCATTAGGTGCCCCCCATAGGTTGGCACCCCGGGCAGCTGCCCAACTAGCCCCCACCCCCTTAATCCGGCCCTGATTACACTGATTAGTTACCTTAGGTCCTTTCATGAATATAGATATGATGGAAAAGCACTGTTATGTTCAAATAAATTCCAAGCCAAAAGGGCCATTAACAAATAGTATGATATGAAAAATGGTGGAAATGCATATTGCAGCTGAACATTTAGTAAAAAATTTATATAAACTGAATCTGTTGCTGATGCTAATTTTTGGTTGAAAATTTAAAAATGGGACACTGTTAGTAGAATATTTAGAAACTAGCTTCTTACAACTTGCATTGAATAGCAGACCGTTATTGAAGTAACTCCTGAAACAGAGCAGGAATACAGGCAGTGCCCGGGTTACGTACAAGATAGGGACTGTAGGTTTGTTCTTAAGTTGAATCTGTATGTAAGTCGGAACTGGCGTCCAGATTCAGCCGCTGCTGAAACTGACCGCCAGTTCCGACTTACATACAGAATCAACTTAAGAACCCCAAGCGTCCCCAAGTCAGCTGCTGCTGAAACTGATCAGCGGCTGATTCCAGGAAGCCCGGGGCAGAGCAACTCTGCCTCAGGCTTCCTGTAGTCAGCGCTGGTCAGTTTCAGCAGCAGCTGACTTGGGGACGCCTGGTGCAGAGCACCTGGGGTGCTGCTGGGTTGCTCCAGTAGCGCCGATTCGGCGCTACTGGACCAACCCAGCAGCACCCCAGCTGCTCTGCCCCAGGCGTCCTGATTCAGCCGCTGCTGAAACTGACCAGCAGCAGCTGAATCAGGACGCCTGGGGCAGAGCAGCTGGGATGCTGCCGGGTTGGTCCAGTAGCGCCCAGAGGGGCGCTGTGGGACCAACCGGCAGCGCCCCAGCTGTTCTGCCACAGGCGACGGAGAAAAGCCTAGTCTGCTGGGGGGGGGGGGAGCGTACTAGCTGCACCCCCCCCCAGCAGACCACGAAGACGCGGGCGGCGGACCGAGACGCACCGCGGTCCCGCCGCCCGGGTCCTCCGGGCTTTGCTCCCAGTCTCCCTAGTCTGCTGGAGACCAGCAGACCAGGGAGACAGGGAGCAAAGCCTCTGAGGACGCCGGCAGCAGGGCAGCCGCAGCGCGCCTGGGCTGCCCCCCTGCCGGCTTCCCCCGCGGCTTTGTAAAGCCGCGGGGGGGAGGGCTCGCGCAGCGGAGCAGCCCAGGCGCGCCCCTTTGCTCCACGTCTTCCTGGTCTGCAGACCAGGGAGACATGGAGCAGCTTTTCTTGCCGTGGAGTACACGGGCGGCGGGACCACGTGGTCCCGCAGTCCGTGTTTGTAACTGCGGATCCGACATAAGTCGGATCCGCGTAAGTCGGGGACTGCCTGTATTGATTAAAAAAAAAAAAAACCCTCTAAGTACCTTCACAGACGCATGGTAGACCAGTTCCATTTATTTCTATTAAGTCTCAGTATGTTCAGTCCAGAGGACGAAACAATAAAAATGGAACAAGATTGTGGCCCTTTTGTGGGTTGATCAAGTAATGCCATGTGAAAGGTGAAGTAACAAGGCTGAGTCTCAGAATGTTGATGTAAGGGCAGGTCTCCAGTTACCTAACATGCAGGACTGGGGCAATTGATTTTCCAGGGTCTTTACTGAACCAACTAAATCTACTGCCAATCCCTGCCTCATTGACTATGGTATGCCACTAGAATGAGATGTGTAAACTAAGTTGATGGGAGATTTTCTCCAGTTGACACTGACACACACACACACACACCCCTTGCACACACACACACACACCCCTTGCAGCAACTCTGCCTAAGGTACGTCAACTCCAGCTACACTATTCACATTGCTGGAGTTGTGTACCTTAGGTTGATGACACCCTGTAGTACAAACCTGCCCTGAGCCTTAGAATTTGCAGCTATTGTCATGGTAACACCTGTTACCAAAAGAAGAATTTGGTGTTAGACTGGAGTTGAGGAGCCTGAGTTCCGCTCCCTGCCAAAGACTTCCTCTGACTTTGGGTTAGTCATTTCAGGCCTGCTATGCAGAAGTGCTAAGTGCCTTCTACTCTCATTGATTTTAACAGGAGTTGTGGGTGCTCAGTATCTGTGAAAATCAGGCACTATGTGTATGACTACATGGTAATTAAAAATCCATGGCTGGCCCACGTTAGCTGATGTGGACTTGCAGAGCTCAGGTTAAGGGTGTTAATTGCAGTACTGTTCAATCTGAACCCGAATCCTGTGAGCCCAAGTCAACGGACACAGCAAGCTGTCAATTTTTAATTGCAATGTAAACACATTCTATATCTCTGCTTCCATTCCTCTTAAAACAGAGACATTTACCCACATCACAGGGATGACATGAGGATAAATTCATTAATGTTCGTGAAATACACAAGGATGATGGGGACCACAGAAATGCCAGTCTTACAGATGAAATTGCTGTGGTGTTTTTCACGGGCTCTCAGACCTTGTCAGTTTTCTAACAAGGTATTGGGAGGCGTTGAATGGAAAGAACTATGGATGATCGCTGCTTTCCAGTGCTCTGGATCACAATAATGAAGGGAGATGACCTTGCTTCTCTGTTACAATTGTCACACTCTTCAGATCATACACCTTGTTTGTTCCCTCTCCGATATAGTAGTGGTATCACAAGGAATGTAAATTATTACTGGGAAGCATCTGGAATACTGGGACTGAGGTTACAGAAAATGTTTTGTGGAAAAAAATGTAGTTTTTCTCCTCTGTGCCTTACTTTGCATTATTGCTTCATATCTGGACTTTTTGGCAAATGAGGAAGGATGTTCGTATCAAGTGCTGGGGTCTGGAAGTGAATTTCTAGCTATTTTGTTAGCTATTTCCAGACTGAGATGGATTTCTTCTGACACACAGTATCCCTACTTTCCCCAAATAGGCCACAGAGAGAATTATTATCATAAGTTTTTTGAAAGTTACTGTGTAGGTTAATTTTATGCCCATAAGGTGGCACTTCATAGAATATTGTTGTGCAAAATAGTATCTGTCATAGCTGAATAATTAGTCACATGGGCAGGTTCACAGATATCCCTGTTGGGTTCACAAAAGGGAATGCAATTGCCTTTTTAAAAAAATCTATTCATATTTGGCATAGCAGCCGGAACTGCATTATTTGTAGAAAGTGGGTTTCAGAGTAAACCCTAACCACAAATATACTGATGGTTGATTCTGTGAGCTGACGTACAGGAAGTGTCTCGGTCTAATGAGAAAACTTTTTAATTTTCCAGATGACAGAACAGAGGAAGCAGAAACAGCGCATTGGTCTCCTAGGACATCCTCCCTCTGTGAATGTGAACCCGCAGTAACCAGCATAAATCAAAAGGGTCGCATATCCCTCTCACAACGTGAACAATGCTAAACAAAGAGTTCAGATTCAACCACTAAGGCTGCTTCTGTGTATGATGAGTTCCTTTTGTAAATACCCTGTTTTTATACTGTATGTATATGAGTGCTACTATAAAGATATGTATTGTAATTAGATCTTGTTGGCATGTGATGGGGGTTACACTTGTGCCAAAAGTATGAAAATTGCCTTTTATTAGAAGGACCATAGAGACCCCTTGAATTGCACTTGATTTACTAAAAAGTATGTGACTTGTATTTTGTATTTAAAAACTAGAATAGCTAGTATTTATGTTTTTATACAATTGTGCAATATTAATTATGCAATCACCATATACTGGTAACTCCTGAACATCTTCAAGGGCGTGCACATCTCTGAATCTGATGTGTTAGTACAATGTAAAAAATAGTTTAAAACTGCAGGTGTAAATGAGGGTACTGCCAAATTGTATTCCCAATGAGTTTCATACCCCTGGGCATTTTTGTACCATGTGTGTAAATATCGTGAAATGCCATATGTGGCTGTCTCTTCCTCCCAGGGATAACATTGGGAAACTGAGCTGTTAAATTGGTATAAATTAAAAAAAAAATTATGATTTTTAAATACCCTTTGGAAGCCTCCAGGTTGAGGTGAGTTTCAAGTGGTTATTTCTTTAAATTCAAGAAGGCCAAAGAAGATGCTTACACATGAATTTTTTGAAGACTTCAACAAATTTCTTAAAGGGAACTTTTTATGCAAACTTAAGTTTGGAATGAAAATACACTGCTGGTGAATTAGTGTAATTTCTTAAGAGTCTTGTGCCATATTATTTAGAATCCATAAATGATGGTTTCTGGATTGAACATTCCTCACATAGCCTTTTCTTTTTGTCTGTTTGTTAGACGTGTACATCCCCAGCCAGGAGTTTTAACAAATATGCATTGCACCATTGAAATATGAACTATCCCATTAGGACTTGTAGTTGAGCACTGACATATATAGTACTTGTGAAAGAGCCACTGGTTTGGGGTTGAGTGTTTTCCCTCCATTTGGTCACTTTTGTTCCTGTGTAAAAACTACAAAATGAACCTTTTTTTTCCAAATAATTGTTGCCTAGTTTTGTACATGTACCTCATTTTACAATAGCTAAAATTCTTCTGCAATAGTGTCTACAAAAACAGCAGAGTTATGGAAGGAGCTACAAAAGTTTGTAAATGCATAAATAGAAGTATTTAAATAAATGATGCAGAATAATATTGTGCAGTTGACCTTGTGCTGGTGGTTTGTTTCCCTCCCAGGGAATTATTAGTTTTACTTGCTTTCTAATTCATGTTCCTTTTTATTAGGATAGCCTTCCTGTACAGGGAAACCACATCACTGAGTAATTAGAATACTTTAAAAGGTAAGAATCATTTCCTTAGAATGCTGAAATGAGCCATTGTGGGCTTTTACTACAAGCTAATAATTGGCCTTTGATGGTGGAAGCTACAAAGAAAGTCCCGTAACTCTTTCTAGGGATGGTTTTCACCGAACACCGATATCCTCAAGTCTTTATGATTGATATCTTAAAGCCTCCTATTCTTGCTCTGATAAGTTTCTGACATACGTCCCAGCAACTGTTCTCCCACTGCCCTCTTAATAGTGCAAGTTCAAACATTCAACAGAGCTTAAAAGACATTTCAAGTCTATGCACTGTGCTCTCGAGCGATCACTACAGCTCAGAGTACACATGCTCGACTGGGAGGCAGCAGGAACTAGCTGTGATACAATTACTACGTTCATAATCTGGTACACAGATACAGTAGTGTGCAAAGGGTAGGAACAACTGCTCTGTGTCACAATGAAATATCAGATAATTTGCAGTGAACTGGGAGAGAGGGGAGATCCTGATTAATATAACTGTAAAAGAGGCTTTTTATGGTAATTTTATTACTTGCATTTTTTTCTCTCGAGTATATCAGCAGCAGCATTTTACTTTCTGCCCTTCATGATCCCCCCCCTTCAAAAAAATTAATGTTGTTATATTACTATTAATATTGTTATACCAATGGGCACTTTGCATGTTCCAAATCTTTTGGTACAGATTGGGGGCTCCCTGGTCCAGCACCATTGGGACCTGACTGGTTCAGGATCAGGGGAGGTTAACGGCAGGCCCATAGCTTCTGGCCTTCAGACTCTCCCTCAGCTGCCAGGCTCTCTTGCCACTGGCCTGGCTGTGCTCCCATCTGACCTTGCCTCTGGCCCCCCTGCTGCTAGCATAGCCAGATTCCTGGCCCGGTAAGACTACCAGCCCCACTGCCACGGTTCTTGGTAAACTCCTGACTGCTGACTCCCATGCCACTGGCCAATCAGGATTCCCAGCTGGGTTCCTGGTTCTGGCAGGGCTCTGCCACCCAACTCCCAAGCACTGGGATTCCCTGGTCCAGGAACATCCATGCTCCTGCTGGACCAGAGTCCAGATTAGAGTTCAAATCTGTATTTGTTGCTCTAGTCACAGTGGATATTACATCCAGTAATAGTTGTCATCTTCCTGAATCCGTGAATAATTGGATTCTTTCACTCTTCTCTCTGAATGGGTTTGGGGCTTGTTTTCTGTATTCTCAGGCTTCTCTTCTCCTCCTCCCCCCCCCCCCCCAACCAAGGGGAGCAGGGAAAAGGTCCCCTCCTTGAAGTCAATGGCAAAACTCCCATTGACTTCTGTGGTGCTGAAACAAGGACATCTGGTGTTGGGATCTAAGAGGGTGAATGACAACTTCAAGACTCCTATACTGTTGTACATTAGATGATGTATGAGACTCTTGCTGTCTAGTTCAGTATATTTTTTTTCTAACCATATGGGAAACCTCAAGAGAGATCTGAAATAAACCAATATCCTGTATATAAAAACCCAGGAAAAGGTATGGAATTGGCCCTGCTGACCCTCCCCATACAAAACACATGCAGCTGCATGGGGCACCAAATTGTATGGTCTCCGGAAGTCCTGCCCCCCTCCCACACACACACACACCCTCCCACCCACGAGGTGGTGGTGAGTGATACGTACATGGGCTGTAGGACTCTGGGGGTCAGCTGTGCAGCTTGTGGGCTAGAGAGAAGTGGTGGTTTCTGCTTCAAAGTGCCACTTCTGTCAGGCCAGCTGTGTAACAGCCCTCTGCTCCTCCAGCTCATGCTTGCACTGCTCACTGTCATCCACCTGCTCCTCTGAGGCTGCAGGTGAGCCTCCCTCCTTGCCATGATCCATGGTTGCCAATTCTCCCAGATGGGATGAACTGAACACTACTGATGCAAATGGCATCCAGTCCAGGAAAGTTAACAATCCTAGCTCTGCCCCCCGACAGCTTAAGCGGCCACTCCCCTGTGTGAGGCAGGGAGAAGTAACAGTGCTGGGCTGCGTCGAGCGCCCAGCATTGATAGGGAAAACCCAGGGAGTGGTGTGTAATTTATTAACTCAGGGGAATAACTTAACAGCAAAAGGCAACTTCCAGGAACAAAACTATTCCTGCCAAACCACAGCTCTAAAGTGCGTACAGAAAAAAAGGACAGCAACTAGGTCTTTCTTCTTGATGCGTATGAGAACAAGCCCAATGTTTCTCCTCAATAAGAAGTGAGCCATACAACTTAGTTTCCATTTCACTGACTGATAGGTAATTGGGGAGGGAAGAAAGGGATGGTGCTTTAAAATGTTAAATACTTGTATCATTTTTATATTTATTTAGGACATGAACGCCACGCTTTCTAGGGACCTCCAACTATTTTTCAAACAAATAAAAAACAAACTTTTCCCTATTCAATTTTTAGGGGAAACAATTTAACTAGTTTACAAGAGTGTCATTTTGGTTGGGTGTGAACAATTTAGAGGGGGAAAAACATGAAGGTATAACCTACCCTGCGAGAGAAGCAAGTATTGATCTCTCAACCTCACTTCCTATAGCTGAAAAGTATGTGACTTGAAGAGGGGTGTTAACCTGAGAATTCCTAATTTTTGAACTATCATCTGCCTCCCAGTCTTTTATGCACACCATATTTCTCCAACTCATAGGATTTTTTTAAATGAGATGCACTTCTTTTAAAGTTGCAGATGGAATTGTTTTTCTTAAAATAACTTTGTTCCTCTTCAGAAGGACACTAAAATTTACTAGTTTTACTAATAATGGAAAGTTAGAGGGAACTATCTCCACTTATTTTTCACTGTGCATCAATAGCCAAAGTGCTAGCTGAAAAATTCCTTCACTAGTGAAGCAGATGCTAATCAAGGCAATGCAAAAATGTTTAGAAAAATATAGTGGCAATGCAATAGTCCTAGGATTGCTATGGCAGTCTAGACTTATCATTTTACAGCAAATTAGTACAGAACAGGACAAAAACTTGGATTACGGTCTGTGTACTCACTGCAGGGATTCTCAATAGAACTTGTATGATGGATACCTTCTTATATAATGGAGTCTTGATTGATACTTTGTCAGTCAAGTCATAATATAGTGCCACATAACAACTCAACTTGTCTCCAAGACTGGGAAATGCTCCTACACACATACTTAATCGGGGTTTTTTTTAAATTGCCTATTGTATTTTTGAACAAGAGAAACTTATTTGGAATACAGGCAGTCCCAGGGTTATGTACAAGATAGGGACTGTGGGTTTGTTCTTAAGTTGAATCTGTATGTAAGTCTGAACTGGCGTCCAGATTCAGCCGCTGCTGAAACTGACCGCCAGTTCTGACTTACATACAGATTCAACTTAAGAACCCCAAGCATCCCCAAGTCAGCTGCTGCTGAAACTGATCAGCGGCTGATTCCAGGAAGCCTGGGGCAGAGCAACTCTGCCTCGGGCTTCCTGTAGTCAGCGCTGGTCGGTTTCAGCAGCGGCTGACTTGGGGATGCCTGAGCAGCTGGGGTGCTGCTGGGTTGGTCCAGTAGTGCCCAGAGCGGCGCTGCGGGACCAACCGGCAGCGCTCCAGCTGCTCTGCCCCAGGGTCCACAACAAAAGCCTGGTCTGCTTGGGAGGGGGCGCACTAGCTGTGCCTCCCCTCCCCCAGCAGACCAGGGACACGGGAGCAAAGCCGCAGCGGCAGCGGGGTGCCGCGCCTCTGAGGCTTTGCTCTGGCAAAGCCTCAGAGGCGTGGCACCCCACCGCTGCTGCGGCTTTGCTCCCGGTGCCCCTGGTCTGCTGGAGACGGTCCCCAGCAGACATGGGGCACCGGGAGCAAAGCCGCAGTAGCGGCAGGGTGCCGCGCCTCTGAAGCTTTGTCAGAGCAAAGCCTCAGAGGCACGAGACCCCTCCGCCTCCCCGCCTTTGCTCCAGGTGTCCCCGGTCTGCTGGAGACGGTCCCCAGCAGACCAGGGGCACCCAGAGCAGCTTTTCTCGCCCCGGAGGTCGAGGTGGCGGGACCGCTGCGCTCTGGGCGGTCCCGCTGCCTGCGAGCTCCGGGGCGAGAGAGCCCCGTTCGTAAGTGCGGATCCGACATAAGTCGGATCCGCGTAACTCGGGGACTGCCTGTACTTATATTTTTACGTTTTTTACGTTAAAAGATAAGCATCTGAAGACACTGCCTTGTGTTTTTTGTTCAGTGATCCTACTCAGCATTCTTTAATTTTTGAAGATACTTGCAACATGCCTAAAATAGTACATAAAAACTAATGCACAGATGTCTAAAATTGTCATTAAAAGTAGCTAAAACACTACAATACATACATTTTGACTAACACTACTTATTTTTTAAAATTAAGCTTTTGATCTGTAGTGTACACACCTTAACTTGTATATTTTCTGACTTAAGTGCTTAACTGTCTAATCTTATATCTGACATTGTATATTTACTAATGGAATAACTTACTCTTTTCAAAAAATGACATACATAATCATCCTATCATGAATTGGTTAAAGTAGAAATCTTTCAAATACTGCACAATTGTGAAGCTGACATTTTTATTGGTGAAATAAGTGGTAAATCTTACAGGGAGATAAGAGATCTGTGTCTAACATTTTTAACTACTTCATCCAGCTTTCTTCAGACTCAGTATTGTAATTCAATAAATGACAAACCATGTCCAAAAGTAAACTGAACTGTGTTCTTGTCCCATACCATAGCTGATTTGTTTTTAGCAACCAGCAAAGATGCTGGAAAACCCCTACTAACATTTCATTTTAAACAAAAAGTACCAAAAACTCCACCAGTTTTGCATCACAAAGTAGTGGTTAAAGTAAAGATTTGAGTAAAGCAGCATGTTTGTGGTTTTTGTGGGTGGATGGATCTCAGAATGACTATCGATCTTTCAAAAGGGAGATCTGCATGTCATCTCTGCATATGACAAGCAAAATCTATAGTGACAAATCTTTCCAACAGTAGTCTACAACATTAGCCACATAACCCTGTCACTATATAGAGGACTCATGTCAGCACCTGGGAGTATAAATCCCCTTTCTTTCAGATGCTTTTATAACTATCAGCAAAATGAACTTAAAAAGGAAAGTCAAGTATGGAAGTGACACAAACTGCAATCAAATTCCATGAGCAGCATTCTTAATTGTAAATGTATTAAACTCTGATACATGTATAAGGAATACTATACATAATAGTTGCATTAATTTATCCTACTTTTAAAATGATCTTATGGGTACTTGTAGCTCTCTACTGTGTACTATCTAAGTATGACTACACACTGATGCTTGAAGTGAAATTACATCACACTAGGGAAGGGGGGAACTAAAACCACTTGAATAATTATGCTAAATCAAAGGACGTCTTAAGCAATTTAAATGCAGTCACAATCCCAGAATGTAGTTACTGTATATGCAGAAACTCACTGACAGCTGGTAAAATCTCCACTCCAGCCTGTGCTCTTCCTCCTTTCCCCCCAACCCCCTAAAGCCACATAAGAACACCAGAACTTTGCTCGAACCAGCTTTTACACTTGAACAGGCATCATCTGTCAGATCCCTCCTTAAAATTCACTCCTACCTCTTTAGCGTTCTATCACCCATTATGAATGTGATGCTATCTGCTCCCACTCAAGCACCTGGTCTATTTTTTTCCCCTGTTTAGGGAAAAAGTGTTTAGAGCCTCTATTTCACTAATGGATTGATTCTCCACTGTTCCTCACTGGCAATGGGACCACTTGTATGAGTAAGTGCTACTCTCTGCTAAGGAAAGGGTGCAAAATCCAAGCCCTTTGACTGTTAGATCCTTGATGCAAAAATTTTGTTTTCCTACCTTTTCCACCTGTGGTGCTATATGAATAGATATATGGGACAACAGATGTTAACTATCCTAATATCCTATGTATTATTTTTAAAAATCCCAAAAGTATAGTGTCTATAGCTTAATGCAATGGAAATAGAATAGATGTGAGTTTCATTAACCTTTGTGTTTATATATATTGACATATATTTTGACATCCTGGTCTTTAGATGAGACTTGCTGAAATATAATTCATTATCTCTATAGAAAACGTTATGTATACGATGAATGACAGAACTAACAATGTACTTATAAATCATACTGCAGAAAATGATATCTCTTGGGATTCTATTGTGGCTGACATAAGTTCATGCAGTTGCTTTATTTAGACATTATTGAGGGTTCATACAGACTTCATCGACATGCATTTCATAAATTTTAAGGCACTTGCCTGATCATCTAGACTAACTTTCTGCATAATACAAGCCATAGACTGCTACCCAATGATTTCCACATCAACCCTCATTACCTGTAATTGAACTATCCCATGTCTTTCAGAAAGATATCAAATCTTGATTTAATGGTTCCTTATGGTGAGAACTTACCATGCTACTTTGTCCCATTTCAGTAGCTAATCGATCTCACTGTTAAAAATGTACATCTCATTTCCCATTTGAATTTTTCTAACCACTTTCCAGCCATTGAATTTCATTACTCATTTGACTGCTAGACTAGATAGCACCTAGTATCAAAGATCATCTCCTTGTAGAAACAGAGTAATTTGTATAAAGCAAATTAGACTGTGTCCCCTTGGGCAAATCATTAGGTTAAATAAAATATTCATCTTAACAATACTCTCTCCTGGACATGCTCTCTCCAACACCTGCCCTCACTCTCAGTCTGTGCAGCCTGAGTATTGATGCAAAAGGATGAGCTGATTTTAAAATAACTAGAAAACTGTAGGATTATCACACATCATCTCTACCAGGAGCTGTGGAGAGGCAGATTTAATAGGTGCTAATGACAATATGTCAGTCCAGATTATTTCCTTGTGAGTAGGGGCACCTGGACCTCTGTGAACAGGTGTTAAGTAGAAAAATAAATAGGCAACAATTTACATTTCCCATCCCTAAATGAGAATATGAAAGAATGGTATAGACACACACAGGCATGTAAAATCCTGTTTAATCAGCTAACTGGTTAAACATTATGTTTGACCTCTTAAATGGGCACAGGTGTGCTGGAGTGCTCCCACCCATGGTGCACTGCCCCGGCTGGGCCTGGTCCACCACAGGCAAGAGCTGCTCTGGTCAGGCAGGAGCATTCCTGCGCGCACCACACTGCTCCATTCTCATCCCTAAGGTAGACAAAAATAATCAGCACAACTGGTAACTTGGAGGAAAGTCTCCTTATGGATGTTCAGGGCCTTACCAAATTCACAGCCATGCAAAACGCATCCTGGACTATGAAATCTGGTGCTCTCCCATAAGATCTGGCCTCCTGTCTGCTTTTACCCTATATTATATAGATTTCATGGGGGATACCAGAGTTTCACAAATGGAGGGTCCTGACTGAAGAGGGAGTTGCAGGGGGATCACAAGGTTATTTTAGAGCAGTGGTTCCCAAACTTCTCAGCATCATGCCCCCTTTTTGGCTATGTCTACACTCGCAGCTTCTTGTGTGAGTAATATGCAAATGAGGCTAAGCGTGGAATATTGCCGAGCCTCATTTGCATACCTAATGAGCCACCATTTTTTTCTGAAGAGGCTCTTGCACAAGAAGGAGCATCTACACTGCCCCTTCTTGCGCAAGAAAAACCCTCTTGCGCAATGCCGTTCTTCCTGTCAAGTAATAGGTGTGACAGCATTGTGCAAGAGGGTTTTTCTTGCACAAGGAGGGGCAGTGTAGACGCTTCTTCTTGCACAAGAGCCTCTTCTGAAAAAAATGGTGGCTCATTAGGTATGCAAATGAGGCTCGGCAATATTCCATGCTTAGCCTCATTTGCATATTACTCGTGCAAGAAGCCACGAGTGTAGATACAGCCTTTGATTTTTGAGAAACCCTTTGTTCCCCCTACCAAAAAAATAGCAGCAAAACTTGGGGTGGGATTGACGGGTGTGTGTGTGGCTAGGTTGCCTCATGCCCCCCCTGGAATTTCTTCACACCCCCCAGTTTGGGAACCCATGTTTTAGAGGGCTCACAGTATTGCCACCCTTACTTCTGCACTGCCTTCGGACGGGGGTTGTTATGTTGACCAGATGCCCAGCTCTGAAGGCAATACTCTGTCAGCAGCAGTGCAGAAGGAAGGGTGATAATATCATACCCATGTCACCACTACTTCCATACTGCTTCTTTCAAAGCTGGGTGGCCAGAGAGTGGCAGCTGCTGACTAAAGGCCCAGCTCTGCAGACAGCAGCAGCACAAAAGTAAGGGTGGCAGTACCATACCATGCCATCCTTATTTCTGTGCTGCTGTTGGCAGCAGCTCTGCCTTTGGTGGCTGCTGGCTAGGAATCCAACATAACTCTCCAGCTACTCAGCTCTGAAGGCAGTGCCATCAGCAGCAGTGATCAGTCTAAGCTGCATGGCAGTACAGCTTCACAGGTGATTAATAAGCCCCTCTCAATCATTCAGCTCCATGCAAGGAGCCTCTGACTGGGCAAAACTGATTAATCACCTGTGAAGCTGTGCTGCCCCGCTGTTTAGAGGGAACACTAGCCAACAGCAGCACAAAAGTAAGGGTAGCAATACCATAAACCCCATATAATAGCCTTGCTACCCTCACACATCATCGTTTTGGGGCTGGACTCCTACAATTACAACACCATGTAATTTCAGATTTAAATAGCTGAAATAATGAAATTCACCATTTAAAAAGACTGTGAAACTGATGAAAATAGACTGTGAATTTGGTAGGATCCTATGGTATATATTATGGCTGGAAAGAATTACATTAAAGTGTTTCCAATAAGATCACACCCCTATCTCTATGAAAATACATAAATCAGGAACTAAACAATGCTGGAGCACATGCGACCAAAGTCGTCTTCTGCTGGACATTCCCTTGGGCACAATCTTATTTGAATAATAACTAGGCTAAAATATAACCTGATGTTAACCACTTCATTGCCCGTCTGTTACATTATATAGATGTCCATAGGGAAGACCTACGTATTACACGTATCCGGTATGAGTAGAAGCGAAATGTGGAAATATCATCTCCTGAAAACAAAAACACCCTCTATCATTTAAAAACTAGTTCTCAGAGGTTGGCCAACAAAATGAGGGAAGTCAACCTTTATTTGATATTCAGAAAAATAACTGCTCAGCCCTTCAGACATTATATATACTATCTCTATTTAGATGCTTAATTCAACAGCCTCTTCCAACTAACTTAGCTATGCAGTACACAGCTGGTTTCCTGACCATGTTAGTACATCATTACTGTACTATAACTGTTGGACAGTTGATATGACCCTTGCTATGTTTAATTATATTGGGGTCATATGTTACATCGTCCTTAAAATGCCACTAAAAATCAAGATAGAAATAATTGCAAGTCATTAGTCTTGTCCTGCTTAAAGAAATCTTGTGACCATCTTTTAAACACAGGCTGGTATGTGCATATGAGCATTCCTATATCTAATAAAGGAAATATGCCTTTTCTGCTCTGTTCAGGGCTATAAAGCTATAACATGCTGCTAAGCTGTATATGAGATTGCCCCACTGTAAGAACACTGTCCATCAATGTAAAGCTGGCCACTAGACTATTGTAGCCAAGGGCACTATTTGGCTAGTGTTTGCAGACTAATTGCCACTGACCCCATGACGGTGAAGTAATGTGTGTCACTTCAAGATCAGAAGTGCCAGTCATTTTATAACCACTACACATAATACTGAGAAACAGACAGGAAGCAACAAAAAGTCCCACAACCAATGTAACAAAACTCCACTCCTTCATTGGAATGTTCAATATTGTTTTTCTGGTGCTAATTATTATTTACAGAGTCACAAATCCTTGTTAGCCTTCTGTTAGGTAAACCTTACTTACTTTTCAAACATTTTGCTCTATACTGAGTCAAAACTCAATATTAGCACTGCTAGCTGAGGGGAAAAAACATCAAACTGTCAGAAAAAACATTGTGGAGAGGGGCGTTTGGCATAAAAATTCCAGCACAGTTGAAGATGATTTAAAATATCCTCAACATCCAGAAACTTCAGAATTGTGTGTTACTGAAAGCACCAAAACAATCAGGTCTTAAACTTTTATACTGGTTCTTATGAGATGCTGACCACTCTAATTAAAATAGAAGGGACAGACACATCTTTGGAAAAACAGGAGTGAAATCCTGGCCCCACTGAAGACAATGGCTGAACTCCCCATTGACTTCAGTGACACAAGGCCTTCACTCCATGTCCTTATACTTCTCCAGCTCCGGCTCCTAGTGGAGCCCCAATGACATCCACAGCCAGTGAAGATCACTGTCACTGCCCAGCAATGACAACTTCACATCCCTTTTGGAAACTGACTGCAATAACAGATTGAGAGAAGCGTGATGATGGTATGAACACAGCACTGGGCTGCTGATCTTAACTCAGACTATGCATGATCTTGAACCCTATCGTCATTTCCCCTTTTGGAAAACAAAATCAGTAATATGTACCTGTCTTTCTGTGGTGGTATGAGAATGCATTAATATTTATTGAAACTGAAAACTGTTATTCAGAAGTTGATCAAAGGAGTAAGGTAAACCCTGTCTCCTATATATGTGTTACTTTTTAGTTTTAAAGAATGAATTCTGTAGAACAGAAAATCACTTTTAGAAAAACAGAAAAATTTAAAACAGCACTACCTTATTTTAAATTGGCAGGAGGTGGGGGTGGGGGAGATCCCTATACAGGCAGTCCCCGGGTTATGTACAAGATAGGGACTGTAGGTTTGTTCTTAAGTTGAATCTGTATGTAAGTCGGAACTGGGGTCCAGATTCAGCTGCTGCTGAAACTGATCAGTTTCAACAGCGGCTGAATCTGGATGCCAGTTCTGACTTACATACAGATTCAACTTAAGAACCCCAGGCATCCCCAAGTCAGCTGCTGCTGAAACTGATCAGCGGCTGATTCCAGGAAGCCCGGGGCAGGGGCTTCCTGTAGTCAGCCACTGGTCAGTTTCAGCAGCGGCTGACTTGGGGATGCGTGGGGCAGAGCAGCTGGGGTGCTGCCGGGTTGGTCCAGTAGCGCCCAGAGCGGCGCTATAGGACCAACCGGCAGCGCCCCAGCTGCTGTACCACAGGCGTCTGGAGCAAAGCCGCGGAGCACGGGGGCAGCGGGACAGCCCAGATGTGCCGTGGCTGTCCTGCTGCCCTCGGGCTCCGGGGCTTTGCTCTGCTTTGCTCCCCGTCTCCCTGGTCTGCAGACCAGAAGGACGGGGAGCAAAGCGGCGGAACACGCGGGCAGCAGACAGCCCAGACGCGCGTCTGGGCTGTCCGCTGCCCGCGTGCTCCGCCGCTTTGCTTCCTCTCCCTGGTCTGCTGGAGACCAGAGAGAGGGCCCCGTTCGTAACTGCGGATCCGACATAAGTCGGATCCGCGTAACTCGGGGACTGCCTGTATAAGACAAACCAAATTTTGCTACTTTACTTTCCTACTGTTTGGATTTTTGTACTCTGTTTTGGTACAACTTTAATTCTAAAAGAAGTTTAGAAAAAAAATCTAAACTTTTAATTCTAAAAAATTCTAGACTTGGGATTTGTTTTTTTAATCTTTTACAAGATCTTGACAGTTGTCATATGATTATGAATATTATATTTTATTTTCTTGACAATATATTGCAGTAATTTCTGAAACTGTAAACAAAATTTTGAATAAGGAAAAATGATTCTTCAAAATTAAAATCTCACCTGTACAGACCATCAATATGCACTGTGTGATATTCCACACACAATTCAAAAGCTGTTTAGCCTTTCTGTTTTTTCTCATGCCTATTTACAACTTACATTTAAAGTTAACTTTTTTCCACTGATGTAACTCAGCACTGCTAATTTGCATTAGTCCATTTTGCATGTAACCAGTGCTTTTTTTGGATGGGAGGGGAGGAGGGAAGGTGCTGGTACTCCAGGGGAAAAGATGCTGAGCTCTGACTGAAGATGCTGGTACTGCATACCTGGCAATACCATCACAAAAAAAGCACTGCATGTAATTTACTTTAAAACTGTTTAAATTGAAATAGTCGCTCACTGTAGAGCTACTTTCATTATCCACTCTTCACTACACTGATTCCTTTCTGCATGTCTTTTAGTGGGAAAAGATGATTCTGGTCTAGGATATTTGGTCATATTAATAGCTATCATATATCTACATCAAAATTACAACCTCAACTCTTTCATTATTTGGGATTGTCCCATGTGCTAGAACCAAATTTCCCTACAAACCATGCAGATGTCTTGCTGATCCTCTCTGTCCATTTAACAGGTTGTAACCACTATTTATAAAAGCCAAAATCCCTATGGAGAAAGTTTCATACTCCTGTGCATTTTCACATATATTGAATTTTTGTAACTTTTCTTAGTATAGTATTTTAACTCATTTGGAAGATGATGAGGATTACTCACACAGAGATGCATGCACACACAGAGCTAGAGTTGAATTTCAACATACAGTTCCAGGAAAACTATGTACAGTAAAACTCCAATTGTCCGGCATCCTGTGATCCAGCACTCCTGATAGTCCGGCACCAACTGGAACCCAGAGGTGCTCCAGCCAGCCAGACAACTGGATCTCCTGTGAGCCCCACGCGTGCTCATGGGCCGGGAAAGGGAAGTGGAGGAGAGGGGAAGGGGATTACACCCCATCTGACGAGTCTGACGGGACCCGCACTGCATCCGGACGCGGGCAAGGGCAGCAGGGAATGGCACGGTGAGGGGTGAACCCTCCACCGTTTTGCAGGGAGGCGGTGGAAGCCCCGCGCAGCCACCTGCTACAGGCCAGCTGGGGCTGCAAATGGCAGCGGAGCTGCGGGACCAACCCAGCAGCACCCCAGCTGCTCTGCCCTGTCACTTCCCCAAGTCCACCGCCGCCGCTTGCAGCCCCAGCTGGCCTGTTGCCGGGGCTGCGCAGGGCTTCCCCTACCTCCTTGCAAAACAGCGGAGGGTTTGCCCCTCGCCATGCCGTTCCCTGCCAACTCCTCTCTTCCCCCCCGCTGGTCGCATTGCGGGTCCCGGCAGACCCATCACAGCCCCCCCGCCAGAGTACCTCCTGATACTCCGGCATATCCGATAATCCGGCACCCACTGGGTCCCAAAGGTGCTGGATTATCGGACGTCTACTGTAGTTGGCTTCTCTTCTTCTTGAGTAAACCATATAAGCTGCCAGCTTATAGATCAAGAAAACATAGTTAATGTGTGAAGTTTACTGTCCGGAGGAATTAAATTAATACCAAGAAATTTAAATGTAAAAGCGTCCACTGACGTGACCACTATAGTGAAATGATTTAAAAGAAAACAATTTTAAAATTAGAACTCTCATTCCACACAAAGCTTACTTTTTTTAGTACTGTGTCAAAATCCTTGAATCTTTCAGACACTGATGAAGCATTCAAAACAAAATATTTTGTCTTAAATTAGCTTAATTATATACAACCTTTTTGAACGCCTCTATCATAACAGGATAAAAAATCAAATGGACTGTAACTTTGCCAGCTGTATTTACTTATTCATTCTTGTATTTTGAAATGGGACAAACAGGCTAATGCAATGGTAAGTAACAACTTAAGAAATTTGCTCTCCCACAACAGGAAGATCAAACTTGATGTGAGAGGGAACTCCAAAGGTCAGTCCTCTTCAAGTGACTTCATTTATCGAGCTGACAAGGTAAACTCACCCATGCAAAAACCAGATATAACACTCTTAATAATTACTTGAAATGGGGAAAATGGACAGTGACCCCCCACTCTCCAGCTCTCTTGATGTTGTAATCATGTGCAAATGTTTAAGCGGGATTGAAGGGGGAAAATCTCTCCCCTTTTGACCTAGCAGAGCATATGCTGGAATTATAATAAGGCCAATGAGATAGCTATTTACTTCATTTGATCTGTACTGACTACCATCTTTCTCTCACTACTGAAATACCAATCAATAATACTTAAAAAATACAAGATATATCTTTAGTGTAGGATTGATTTTTTTTTAATCCTGCACTGTCAATGCTGCAGGAAAATTAATCATGTGATCTGGTCCTCTTGGTATTTACTTAAAAGATTATAGACTTTTGTTACAGGGTATTGCTCTAATGGCTAAGTTACTTACAGAACTGTAAGAATTAAGCAAAAGGCATTTGTTCTTTAAAAAAAAACCACACACACAATTGCACCACACAAAATTGCACCAAATTATTACTATTTCTATTATATTTACTCCAGCCAACTAGGGCCAAATATCTGTGACTGCAGTTCCTGAGAAAAACTGGAACCCTTGTTGTTATAATGTAGTAGTGCACAAAAATGCCCAACTAGTGCACAAATGTATCAGCAGTGACTGAGATGCCAGGCTGGTACAGCAGCACATAATTAAGTTCTATAGAGAGGCCTAAACAAGACCTTGTTGCTTTTTCCGCAAATTTAAAGAGGTTTGGTTTTGTTCGTTTCAAGTATTGCATATTTAGTGGTTGAGGTTTTTTCTATATGAACAAGAAAACATGACAGTCTATGTTGGTACAAGTATCAGAGGGGTAGCCGTGTTAGTCTGAATCTGCAAAAGCGAACTAGGGAATAGCTGTATCTTACCATATGCATCTGACATGCATCTGACGAAGTTGGTCTTTGCCCACCAAAGCTTATGCTCCTACACTTCAGTTAGTCTATAAGGTGCCACAGGACTCCTCGTCGCTTATGTTGGTACAGTGGGTCATAACATTTGTATATTATGTAAATACATGCTTGGGGCAGTTGGAAAGAACAGGGGCCTGTCTATGTGAAATGTCAGATGTGTTCCTTGAAATGTATGGTGAATTTGCTTAGCAACAGGTGGCTTAAGCAGTTCTAAAACATTTTTTTAGGAATACCCTAACTTCTAAATTAACCCATCAGTCTCAATAGTGCTCAGCATATTATCAATTAAAGTGGGACTGATGTATGCACTCAGAACTCCTAGGCTGTGTCTATACTGGCGTGATCTTGCGCCAAAGCGGCCGCTTTTGCGCAAAAACATGCTACCTGTCTACACTGGTGGGGAGTTCTTGCACAAGAACACTGATGTTCTAATGTGTGAAATCTTGCGTTAAAGAGTATTTGCGCAAGATCATGCCAATGTAGACGTAGCCCTAAAGAGTACTGCAGTTTAATAGGCAACTTCAGTAGTCAAGGAATGAAGACTATTCTGTATATAATATGCACTCCCAGAGCTTGTTACTAGATGTGTTGATTTACCATCTACCTCTTTTTTTGGTATGGTAAGATACAGCTATTCCCTAGTTCAACTCACTATAATAGCCTGAGTTATTTTTTATACTAATGCTAAAATACCAGCTAATGGAAAAGCCTATTAAGAGAGACCAGGAAACTCAATTCTAATGTAAAGCTACCTGCTTAGTTTCTCACACAAAACACTTTGTTTGCAAGAGGTCATCTGAAATCTGTTTGTGATTCTTTGCTACAAAGGCTAACCACATCCTGGCACAACAAATGTTGTTTGATAAACAGACAGTATACACAAAATTGCTGCCAGTCCAGCTGTTTGGTTTTTTTTTTAAACCTCTACACTTGAGTTGGCCCTAAGACTTTTTCCAGATAACAGAAGTTTGAATTACACAACACTTTGCATCTGCCAAGGTGTGGTCTGCCTTCTCTAACTACTATTACTCTGTGCTTGCAAGAAGTTCCTGCATTAAGCTTTTAACCAGAAATTAGAGAAAAGTGAGGTTTGGGTCAATTAACACACAGACTTTTGCTCTAGGCATAAGTAAGTCAAAGAGTGCATTAAATAGATACAAAAATAAAACTCATGGCAATAACTTCCAAAGAGGCGGTTGGGTCCCAAACTTATGAATGCACTCAAAACTTTTGCAGTGTGCAGCAGGTTAATAGGCAACTTCAATGGTCAAAGAATGAATACCTGAAGTTGCAGGAGGTGAGAACAGTATTCCTATACCTTAAGTCCAACATATGAATTACATAGTATTCATTTCTTTCCCATCAATAACTGAACAACCCCATTATTTAAAATAATAAAAAACTCATTGTCATGTATCTGTCAATGTCTTCTGCCAGAAAGTAGCATGCAAATGTCCATTATTATTCCTACATAAATTCAAGAGCAAGCCACCAGAAATGCTCGTGCCTTATGTTAAAGTGGCATTGAAAAAAATCTAGGAGAGAGATTATTATTACCGTGTTTCACAGATGCAGTATTCTTAATTCTAAAATAATGTTAAATGTCCCATGCTATATCTCTGCAGGTTCCATCCTGGATTTTCAGGTTTGAGCTAGATCTGGGAAGGTCATTCTACACGGTGAAACTCTCCAGGCCAGCAGTATACGTGGTCCAGCATGATTTTAGTTAGCTGGATGTCCACTTATCATAGGTGTGGCCAAGTTTCCTGTGGTCCCATAACGTTTCTTTACAGCTACCAGTTCTGGCTCTCTTTGTTCTGTGCTGTTATTAGCTCCAAGTTACCCTAAATGCCATCTAAGAGTAGAAGTGTTGATAATGCTGAAAGACAATATTGACCTTCTCTGGTTTGGCAAATTCCATGGTTCAGCACTGGTGAAGTCCTGAGGATGCCTAGAGATTCAACCTGTACAATGCTACCACTTATGGTCTAGCTGGCTGGCACAATGGTCTTGAGAAGACTGTCTCCATTAAGTTTTAGGATTATGACAACACATTGCATATTGTACTTTCCATATTGTTCCTACTGTTTAATGGCAAGAGATCCCAATATGATTGACGGAAAGCACATCGCCAGCTTACTTAAGTGTGCTCTCCACAAAAATTATTCAATGCCACCACACATGCAAGTCCAATTCTGGGCTGGAGCTGCGCTCAGTGCCTTCTTGTTGAATACAGGAGAGTCTGTGTATACTTCAATGTGTTTTCTCTTCCAAAGCATATTGGTGATGGTGATCAGGAACCCGGAACATCGGGGACAAATCGGGGTTGTTGAGAAATGGGGACTCTGAAAGGAAGCATGGGGAAAAGAGAAACACACAAGAGAGGGGAGCTTGTGGAGAATGGGGGACATGGGTGAGATCCACACAGAGGTGAGGGGAGAAGTTTGCACAAGCCCTGGGGTAAAAAGAGAGAGCATGGACCCCTCAAACAGTAAAGGGGAAAGGGTGCTCACATGGGATGGATGAATGGATGGAGAAACATATGTAAAACGTGACAGATGGGAGGTCACCCTGGAAACTGCCCCTCCAAAGGGGCATGTGGAGGGGACACACTGATTGGGGGAACAATGTGACTGGAGGAAGACACAAAAAGGGATGTGTAGTAGAGACATTGAGGATGGGGGCCCCCAGCAAGGGATGCATGGAGGGGACACACTGGAGACTGGGGGAGGGCCTGAGGACTGCAGAGCCCCACAGGAAGGAGTGCAGGGAAAGGACACATTGAGGATAGGGGTCTTACAGGAAGGAACATACAGGGGATATACTCAGGACTGGGAGGGGTACTGGAGAGGGGAGGGGCACGCAGCAAGAGGCGCTGGAGAGGGCACCCTGAGGACCCGGGGGGCCCTATGGAAAGGGGCGCTGGAGCGGACAAACGAGAGAACGGGGGCACCCTGAGGACGGGAGGCACGCAGGAAGGAGCGATGGAGGGGGTACCCTGAGGACGGGAGGCACGCAGGAAGGAGCGATGGAGGGGGCACCCTGAGGACGGGAGGCACGCAGGAAGGAGCGATGGAGGGGGCACCCTGAGGACGGGAGGCACGCAGGAAGGAGCGATGGAGGGGGCACCCTGAGGACGGGAGGCACGCAGGAAGGAGCGATGGAGAGCCAGGAGAGGACACCCGGGGGGGGGGGGAGCTATAGAAGTGGGTGCTGGAGAGGGCACGCGGAGGGCTGCGAGGGCGCACAAGGGGGCGCCTGCAGGGGACCCCCACGGGGGCCACAGGAAGCGGCGGAGACAGAAAACGCGCGGGCGGCGCCTGCAGGGAGGCGGGCTTGGCTGCGGGCTGCCCGGAGGCGGCGGCCGGGCTCGGGAACTGACGCGCTTCGGCCGCGCCACCCCCGCCTTGACCGCTTGACCCGCGAGCCCCGGCGGCTGGGCGAGGCCGGAGCCTGCAGCGCACGGCAGCGGCAGCAGGCGCGGGCCCGAGCGGCGGCTGCTCACGTTGCTGCCCGCATGGGCTCGGGCGCAGCCAGACAGGCGGGCCCGCCCCCGGGCCGCACGCGGCGCAACACGCTGCAAGGGGCCGGGAGCCGCCGCCCGCCCCCGGCTGGAGGGGGCGAGCCAGCGAAGCTCGCCAAGCTCCGGGGAGCGCACACGTGGCCGGCCCGCCCGGGACAGCATCACCCTCTCGCTCGGGCTCCAATGGGGAGCCGAGCGGCGCGGCCCTGCAGCCACGTCACTGTCTGGCTTGTACTTCCCCGCGGGCGCGCTTCCAGCTGCCGCCTGTCCTGACCCACCCTGCCGCCGGCCCTGGCTCCCGACCCACCCAGCTGCTGCGCCCGTCCCCTCGCCAGCCCTGGCTCCCGACCCACCCCGCGGGCTGCCTGGCTCGGGGTGCAGCCTGCTGGCACGTCGCTGACTTTCATTTTCTGCGCAGCCCCACAGCAGCGGGGCGATGCGCACCCAGCCGAGCGCTGCTGCCCGGCTGACGTTCCTGTTAAGCCCCCTGAGCGCCGAGCCCCCCTCCCCGAGCTGGATCAGTGTCGCAGTCTGAATTTCAAGCTGCGTGATGGCCACTTGACAGAAAGATTTAGAGCCGCGAAGTGGCTCGGGTTGGCTGGCTTCTGGCTGTGGGTTATTTATAGTCACCTCACACTGTTTTTCTCAGCACTAAGCCTGGTCCCTCGTGACAAACCACTCGGCCTTCAGGCTACTACTTCATCCCTTGGGAGCCAGCTTACTGCTGGGGGAGGGGGGGAGAGTCAGGCTTCTTATTATTTGCTGTTAGGACTGCAGCGTGTTGGAAAAGCGAGTTTTACAGAGGTTACAGTTTCAGTGAACAGGGACAATAGTCGGAGCAGGATTGAGCAGTTTCTGTATATCCTTGTCTTCTGGCACCCGCAGCTTCTAAAGTAACATTGGTGTGTGCTTTGAAGTACATTTGTATCTTGTGTTTATGCAGCACCCTTAGCCACAGGAAGGGCCCACAAAACATTTAATCTGGACAGGGCGGCTGTAGGTAGAACAGGGGTAGGCAATAATTTTTGATTGGGGGGGCACTCCAAGAATTTGGAAAGTGTTTGAGGGCTGTACTCTTCCAGGATATTAATCACATCTGGGCAAAATATGGCCCACGGGCTGGAAGCGGCCCACCAAAGCACAGGATCCAGCCTGCAGAAAGCCTAAGGCAGTCTCCCCACTTGCCTGGCCCCACCTGCACACTGCTCAGAAATGTGGCCGTGGGGCAGTTTTTCTTTAAAAACTGAGAGTCTGGAGGAGATGGGGGGAAGCTTTAGCAACTGCTCCAGTCTCCAGCATAGTTCCATTGTCCAGGTTCTGGCTGGAAGCGGGCCAATGGGAACTGCCTGTTTCAGGCAGCCAGGAAGCACAAGGGGTTCCAGAGTACACGGCTGCTGCCTGTGCCGGGGGCGGGGCAGGCAGCAGTTTTCCCTCTGAACTTCACTTCAGCACAGCTTCACAGGTGAGTAATTAGCCCCGCCCAGTCAGAGGCTCAAGGTTCCATGAGGGAAGTTGACTGGGCAGGGTTGATTATTCACCTTTGAAGTTGTGCTGCTGCGCAGTTTAGAGAGAACACTGGTAAACAGGCAGATTCAGGAACTGATGCTGGTTGGTGAGTCTCCTGGCCAGAACCTACCTCTGGTACTCCAGGCCCCTCCTTCCCCAACCCACTGCCCCCCCATCTCCTGTCCCCTACTCGACATACCCAAATCCTCTGCCCTTCTCCTGTATCCATATCCTCTCCCAGATCTAGTACCCCAATCCCCCTAGATCACAGTCCCCTCCAGTCCTAGCTCACAACCCAAATCCCTGCACTCATTTCTGCACCCCAATACCCTGCCCTAGGTCACAGTCCAATCCCTTGCGTCCCAATCCAGTGCCCCAGCTCACACCTGCCTCCTTCACCCAAACTCCTTCCATTACCCCAAGCTCTCTTCTGCACTCAATCTCCATCCCAGACCCCACACCTCCTCCATTAATATCATGGAAAAGCGCAGCCCTCAACCACTTTACAAATTCTTGGAGTGGCCCTCCATCAAAAATTATTGCCCACCCATGCTTTGGGGTATGGATCACCACAGCACTGATCCCAAGGTAAGTGCAGACAAGAAATAAGTCATCAGCATAGAGTTGGTAGTTGAATTTATACTTGCTGATCAGCTTCCCTTTGATAAGGTGTTGAGGGAAAAGAGAAAGGGAACAAGGACTGAGTCTTGTGAAACAACAGGTTGGTGGTAGGGCATGGTTGGGGGTGGCTGTGGAGGATTCTAAGGACAGGCTGAAGGAGCAATATGGGTGGCAGGAGGAGAACCAAGATGGGACAGAAGCCAAGATAGAACAAGGTTTAAAGAAGAACATGGTCAACTATATCAAAAGTGATGGACAGACTAAGTAGTATGAGACTGGAGTATTAGATGTGAACTTTGGCTAGGCAGAGGTCATTAGAGAATTTGGCAAGAACATTTTGAGTTGCGTGGAAAGGGCAGAAGCATCCTAATTGGAAAGCCTTTAGGACAGAAGTTGAGAAGAGAAACTCCAGACAGTTATTGTAAACTGCATGCTCAATGAGTTTAGAAATGAAAGAGAGATGAGGGAGCACTTGAAGAAGCAAGTGGAGTCATGGGGGAGGTTTGCTTTTTTTTTTAAGATGGGTGAACCTAAAACATCCTCACACTAGGAACTGAAATAACCAGAGCAGTGTGAGAAGCTAGAGAGAAAAGGGAGGGGATGAGAGTGAGTGCAAGGAAGACCAGGAGGTGGATTGGGATGGGGTCAGTAGTAAGTGGAGGTGTTACAAGAGGAGAACATGAGAGCCTTCTGCATCTGTAACAGACATTGAGGATCCATTTATTTTGCAGTGTTTTGGTGGCATTCCTGTTGACATAACATTTTGCCTGATGAAATTCCACTGGTTGCTTAAATGGGATAGCATTTTTATGCTTTCTCTGATACTGCCCCACATATATGTAAAGACCTCCCTGTAAACATCTGCAAGGTCACCTAATTGTCCTAAAAACTCTCTTCTGGTGTGAACCATACAAAAGAGAGCCAGAGATCCTGTATAAAAAATAGTATGTGATCATATAAAGGGTCCAAATACGGTTGCACAGGTAACCTTAATTTGTGGCATGTCCTAATTTATGAGTGGTTGACTTTACACGTGTTCGTGTACATGTTCTTATAAGATCTTGAGTTAAAATGTTAACACCTTGGCTCCATTACAGGTTGTTAGTGGGGAGTATGCTCTGATACTTAACACACTCTTCTGTCCATTTTCCCCAAGTGTCCTCCCTTTGCTCTGTCCCTATCTCAGTCCTGTCTCTTCCCCGCCTGTGGTCCTCGTTCTTGTCACCTATCCAGTGCTAGTCTCCACTCCTTAGGCTTTTTATCTCAATCTCAGTCTCATGGTTTACAAATCCTAGTCTTAGACCATTAGCCTTCCAGTCCCCATCTCCTGGCCTAACCCTGCTTCCCTACCTTCAGCTCCTCAACAAATCTGTCTCTGTCTCCCATCTTGGCCTTAGTTGCCTTCTTCTCACTCATGTTCCCTTTTCCCATTGCCTCCCCATTTCACTCTTCCTCCCCGTGTTTATCTGAGATCACCTGAGCAGCTCTATAAATGTGTTGGAGGATGAGGAGGCATTTCTTAGTACAGTGGATACTCTAGATCAGGGGTCTCAATTCCCAGCCTGCAGGCCATCCCCGGCCAGAACATTTGCGCATTCCATCTCATGAGTCCCGGCAGGCTGGGAGGGGCCTGTCTGTTACCGTTCCCAAAGCTGCACCCTTTCCTGCCATTGTCTCACCCCCACAGTGCACTCCGGCCTTGAGAACGGGGCTTCAAGGATCACCGGGGCCTGGCACTATCAAAGTACCTGTCAAAAGTCCTTTTTTAAATGAAAATCACAGGTGTGGATTGAAAAAAAAATCACATTTTCCTTAGTGTGTTAGACATAACAAAAGAAATCTGTAATCCAATCAGTTTGATAAATAAAAAGAAGGAATATGCTTTTTCATAAAAAACAGCTTATCAGAATCAGAGGCATTTCTGTGTAAAAATATTCAGTGATGTATTTGTAGGGAGAAATCCCTACTTCTGAACCTGTTTCTTGGCTCAAAATGTTCACTAGATTTTTGGTGTGAAAGAATGCCTATATGTCAGCTCCCTCCCAATATATTTCTGAGTTTCATATATTATCTTCTGCTAAATATGTTACAAAACATTTGCTTCCAAGAGCCATGTATGTTTTTTCCTCTCTTAAGAACCTTGCAAGTGAAACCCTGGGTCAGATGGAATGCACAGCCAAATTATTTCTTTGACCATTCAAAATGTATCTGTTTAATAATAAGGCAGTGAAAAAAGGATACTGTTCTCTGTCGGCCTCATCAGACAAAAATGTTACATCTTGCTTTTCTAGATGAACTCCTGGGATTCCTCTGGCCTCTTCCCTCCCCCACATCTGTAGTTGTCCTTAAGTAGAGGGCTAAAGCAGTGATCCAAGAAGAACCCTTGCTGAAAAGAGCATCATTAAATTTCTGCAAAGAGATGATTCCACGAGGACGAAGTCTACATTCTCTGCAGTGTCTCATACTCCACTGAGTTTCTAGGCCTTACTCCTTGCTCCTTTTGCAATCTCCTAAATGTCCCTCAGTGTAAAGCCATACAATAATTTCTGGAAGGAGTTCAGTGCATAGTTTCTTTTGCAGGATTTTTCCATAGAAAGGGAACATTGACAGGAATGTTGTAGGGGTACCATATTATTGGGCTCTGGAAAGTCAGAAGAAACCCATGAGTTGTGTTAGGGGTACACTGGGAGGGAAGTCTGGGAAATCCGACTCCTTGGATCTCAAATTTAGCTTCAGAATGCATAGGCTACCTCCAGCATATAATATCCAATTAAGTAATTGTGAACTTCTCCAGTGGATTCTTGAGAGCACAGACAGCGGCAGGGGGAGATGCTAATACAACAGAGCAGTTGTTCTTGCCATAGTGGAGGGGGGACATCTGGCAAGAGCCCAGACCTGTTTGAAGGCACTATATTTTTATAAAGAAAGGAAAACATCTCTGGCTCATTTTGTAAATGAGAATATGTGGAAGAGGAATTAGATAAGCTACTTCTTTCTCCCAAGTGACAGCAAGCAGAGAAACGAGTAGTCCAGCAATTTTGGTGAATAAAATAAGATTAGGTTGCTTTTTAAGGAGAAAAAAACATGGCAGGACCAGCAGGTTATTAGAAACTGAGGATACTATGATTGGAAGGGCCTGGAACCCTGATTTTTATTGTATGAATAAAGAGGTGCCAACCATCATACGCAAAGATGGGAAGCCTAGATTAAGAGTAGAACCTCAATATGGCACATGTGACTTATGAGGAGAGGCTGAAGGATTTGAGTTTATTTAGTCTACAGAAGAGGTGAGAGGGGATTTGATAGCAGCCTTCAACTACCTAGAGGGAAATTCCAAAGAGGCTGGAGAGAGGCTGTTCTCAGTGGTGACAGATGACAGAATGAGGAGTAATGGTCTCCAATTGCAGTGGTGGAGTTCTAGGTTGGATATTAGGAAAAACTATTTCACTAGGAGGGTGGTGAAGCACTGGAATGTGTTACCTAGGGAGGTGGTGGAATCTCCATTCCTAGAGGTTTTTAATTTCTGGCTTGACAAAGCCCTGGCTGGGATGATTTAGTTGGGATTGATCCTCAATGACCTCCTGAGGTCTCTTCCAGTTCTCTGATTCCGTGGTGCTGAACCAATGAAAGTCTGCAGAAGCCTTTCCTTTCACTTGGAGCCGGCTCCTTGTGAGTATTTTTTAAAAGATCAGTTGTTTAGTGTTTAGACTGGTATCCGTAATGGGACTGGAACCAGGGGTCACGATATTCTTAGGATGTTTGCATTAGTTATTGGATCTGATAGAAATTATTTATTAATGTCCTGGTTCAGTAAGAGGACAACCATGCGAAGGCTGAGTGTGGGGACTTTGAGAGTCTGCTGGAGGCTTTGAGATGCCTATAAGAGGAGTACGTGTGTAGGCGTGAGCTGCCTTCAAAGGACAATATGGGACTGAGCGTAGGCATGACAGGTGTCAGAGAGCAGAGGAACACTTGCAAAGGAAAGACAGGGACAGAGGAGTTCATCTGCAAAGGGCGACATAGAGAGCTGCGTCAGCCCACCCCTATAAATAAAAATTCTGTCAGTTGTATTTTTGAACTCTGCCCCCTCTCCATAGTCTCTTGTTTGCATGATAGCCCTGCTCACTTGTCTTCACCTCAGCATATATCTAGCAGCAGGCGGTGATTATCTCAGGGCAGTTTTCTATTCCTTTGACATCCCTTAATTAAACTGTGACGTTTGCTAAGTATAGAACAGAAAAATGTTGAAGAAAAAACCCTCTGCACTCTCATTAGATTGCTGTGTTTATGAGACTTTCAATGCTACAAAGGAGAATGATACAAAGGGTGATTTCCAGATTTAATAGAGGTGCCCTTGATTTTAGTTTGTCCCTAATTGTTTTAGCCTTAATTTCTTGAGAATTATTAACATACACAGTGTCACTGAGGTGAAAAATATTATTATTTTATGGATTACAAATTCTGGGCAAATTCTTACTCAGGGAAAATTTCCATTAGTTTTACCTGAGTAAAAATAGAGTTTTACCTGAGTAAAAATAGAGTAAGGGCTTCAGGATTTGGTCCAGTTTCTATAGTTAAGTAATGAATAATGAAAAAGCTATATTGAAATGATGCATGGCTTCTGTATCAGGTCAGACGATGCCAAATGCTAAGTAGATCAAAGTGTATATTGTGCTGACGTATCGTGAGGAGGCATGCTCTGGAATAAGATGTATACAGGAGGACTGGGAAACGTGGACTCCATGTACTAGTACAAAACCTCCAATAGCATGAATCTCACTGGTCAATTTCCATTCTTTGTGAAAGAGGAAACCTGTTTAAGGTGTGTCTACTTTTAAACCATAATTCAAAATTACTATAGTACACAGCTTTGAATCCAGTCCAAGTCTATTTTCCTGTTATGATTTATATAATGCTTTTCATATTAGTATAGTAAATAAAAACTTACACAAGAACGTTGAAGTAAGCTTCTTTAAAATATTTTGAGTGAGTTTGAGTGTTTAAGGAATATTCTGGTGTCACAGCTATGGAAACTGAAGCTGCACATGGGTATTCACAGTGTAAATGTATTTGCTTTTACTCTGGAAAGACCATCTCCACCTAACCAGAGAGAACATTAGTCTCCAGGCTCATTCTGTTCTTGGCTTCTCCTCCATGATTGCCATCAAGGAAGCTCATTCAGAATTAGCCTGTGAACAAGGGAATTAGCCTTCACTGCAGTTCTCAGACCTTTATTCAGGTATTGCACGTTTGCACCTAGTCTGGCTTCCATCCACACACACCTCTGACCCAAGTTTGGCAGTGATTTACACCCAAGCTAGCCCATCTAGGGGGCATAGACCAAAGTCCAAATGCTGCTTTCATTTGAGCTGGTAACTCTCCCATTCTGCAGTGGGGACACAGGCTAAACTGCTCAAATGTTGTTGTTAGCAGTCTAATGCCTTCCCATATAATCACCACCAGGAGAATTTGAACCTGGGCTTTCTAGAACTTAGTATAGGAACCTCTACAGCTTGAGCTATAAAGCCAGTTGCTTATCTGTTTAGGCTGTAGAGCTCCCTTTTCTCTCTTGGGCTTTGTCTACACTACAGGGTTTTTGTGCAAAAACCTGCGGCGCATCCACACCTCAAGTATGTTTTTGCACACACAAAAATACAGTAAATCAACAGGACAGATGGCTTTTGCCAGTATAGTTATTCCTCTCCCCACGAGGAATAACTCCTTTTTGCGAAGGAGTTCGTGTGCAAAAAGAGCCTATCACAAAAAGCTCAAGTGCTCTTATGGACATTCTGTGATGGGAATCAGAACTTTCTGGCACAAGAGCGTCCATGCAGTGTGGACACTCTCTTGCACAAATGCACATCACTTTTGCAATGTGCTTTTGAGGTGTGGACATGCTTTTGTGCAAGAAGTTTTTACAGAAGATCTCTTCTGCAAAAAGCTTCTTGTGCAAAAATCGTGCAGTGTAGACAAAGCCTTGCTGTACATGGTCTTACTGCCACTACAGGGGATAGTGAACCACAGTAGATGTGGGTTACAGCCAGAAGGACAGGTTGTTCTTGAGTGCTCTGCCATAGGATATTTAAGCATTTATTCACTCTTGATCTGGATTCTATTGTATGCTAGGTAATGCCATCCCTACAGAGGTGCAGGGCCCAGGATAAACCACCTTCAACTACAGACTCCGCCCCATCTCTTCTTGCCTTTACTCTGCCCTCCCCTTCTCTGCCCCTATTCCACCCCTTCTCTCAAGTCTCCTCCTCCAAGCAATGCAACTAGTGTAATTACCAGGCAGCCTGGCACCAGCAGCAGGGTCCCCCCACCCTTGCATTCACTGTGGCAGCGAGAAGCAGAGTGTCTAGGCCCTAACCCACTGCACTCCGCCAAGCCCAGCTACCAGACACATTGCTCAGGGAAGCAAAATGGAGTGGGGCAAGAGCACCTCACTTCCCACTGCTGCAGTGAAGCAGAGTGACCCGGCTGGAAAATAGTCAAGTGAAGTAGGCTCTGGCCATGTTGCTCTGCTTCCTGAGGCTCCTGCTGATGAGTACGAGGGCAGGCCCAACCCCTGCTGCTGGCTTTAGCCCCGTCCAGTAATCACCCAGGTCACCTGGGACCTTCGAAAGAGTAAAATCCAGGGCAGTGGCCCCAAACTATCCTATGGAAGGGTTGGCTCTGATGGTAGGAGCCTGCAGCCCTACCCCTCTCCTACATTAGCCAGATTTCATGGAGGAGACCAGATTTCAGAAGGGAGATCAGATTTCAGTTATGTGTTTTCCAGTCATTAATCTGGTAGCACCCTGTACTCCAATTCATCTGAGTTTTACCCCCAAAAGCTCATGATATTATATATTTTTGTTAGTCTCTCAGGGTGTGTCTACACAGCAGGGCTCAACTCCAAATAAGCTACACAAACTGAGCTATGTCAATTGCGTAGCTTATTTCGAAATTGAAATTGGAAGCATCTACACAGCACTTATTTCAAAATAGAGCGCTGTTCCTCCAACTTCCCTTACTCCTCGTACAATGAGGGTTACCGGAGTCAGAGCAAGAAGTCCTCCTGCTTGACGGTATTTTGAAATAACTGTCTGCTGTGTAGACATGGAGTAAATTATTTCGAAATACTGTTGTGTGTAGACATACCCTAAGTTGCCACCGGGCTACTTGTTTCTGCTTAGAAGTGTGTTTTGATCCGTTTTCCTTAGCACAGTGGTCACCAACCAGTAGGGATGCCAGATGGTTGAAACAAAAATACCGAACAACTCCCCTCCCCCCCCCCCAAAAAAACGGGAAAAAATTCTGTTGAAGGGAAAAAAAAAAGGGGGGGGAGACCAATGTTGTTGAACAAAAAACAAACAAACAAAAAAAAGGACTTCAAGTAAGCCAAAAAAATTTAAAATTAAACAGCGTTAAAAGCATGTCCCCTTTAAGAGTTAGTGCAGGGATAGGAACGGGAGTGTTTGAGCACTAAGACCCAGGGGAAAGCATTGCTTCCCCTAGGTCTTTTGGCTGGCAGCCATGGGGAACCAGGTTAGCATGGGGGCTGGGGTTGGGAGACTGGGGGTGGGCGGGAAGGGTTTGGGGGTGGGGGAGGCCAGGCGCTGAGTGTTTGTAGGGTTGATAGGTGCCCGGCATTTTTGCCTCCTGTCCGGGGAAAAATTCAGAAAAAACATTTTGGGTGTCCGGTATTCTCTGATTTTTTTTTTACTGGACAGGAGCCGAAAATACTGGACTGTCCGGGTGAATACCAGACACCTGGAAACCCTACCAACCAGTAGATCAGGATCTACCCGAAGATCTTGGAGGTTCTGAAAGGGGATCCTGACTGGTTTGGCCAGTATGCTATCAAGTGCTGGCTCTTCAGTTGTCCCTCCACCCACTGTCATGCTGCACCTGCCCTCTGCCTTGGAGCTTCCCCCTGGGAGCCTCCTGCTTGCTGTGCAGGGTTTGGAAGGGAGAAGGGGGAGGTGCTAATGTCAGGGTGTTCCCCCCCCCCCCACTCCTGTACCCTATCTCCACAGAGAGAAGAGGATGGAAGGAGCTTAGCAATGCAAATCTGTCACTCTCTCATACTGTGTGTGTGTGTCTCCATCATTCTCTCAAACACGCACTGTCCTTCACTCTCAAATCCTGACCCAACACGTACGTAGGGGGTTGTTACTTCTTTTACTGCTTGCACAGTGTGTTATTTTGAGGTTTTGACTGGTCTGTGCATTTCATAATTTTCATTTCTCTCTTACGCTTAAATTTTATTCTTTGACTAGTAAGTTCTAAAATGCTGAACCTGTCATGGCGGGAGTAATTATCCCCATGGTAATTGCTGCTCCTGGAAGTGGCTGGCATGTCCCTTAGGCCCTGAAAGAGGCAGAGCAGGGGGTTCTCCATATGCTGTCTTTGCCTGCAGACACCGCTCCTGCTGCTCCCATTAATCAGTAATGGGGAACCATGGCCAATAGAAACTGTGGACTCAGTGCCTGTAGATGAGGGGCAGCACATGGCACCATGGAGCCACTGCTGTACATGCCAGCTGCTTTCAGGAGTGGTGCAGGGCCAGGTCAGGAGAAAGCCAGCCTTAACTCCACTGCTCCACCACCCGGAAACCATCTCAGTTGAACAGTGCCCAGCCAGAGTCTGCATCCTGAACTACTGTCCCTGAACCACCTCCTATACCCAACCTCCTGCCCAGACATGAGTCCCCCTGCACCCAAACTCCTTCCTAGAGCTTGCACCCTGAAACCTCTCCCAGACCCCAACCCCCCACCCTGTGCTAAGCCTGGACCCCCTCCCACACTCCAAATCCCCTGGCCCAAGACCAGAACCTGCACACCGACCCTCTACCCCAACCTGGTACAAGTGAGTGAGGATGGGGGAGGAAGATGGATGGAGTGAGCAGGGTGAGGCCTCGGAGAAGGGGTGGAGCAGGGACAAAGCCTCAAAGAAGGTTCGGGAAGGAAGCGTGGCAATGGTATTTGGGTTTGAGGTAGATCTTACATTGCACTTAAATTAAAAAAGTGATCTTGTGGTTCAAAAGAGTGGAGACCCCTGCCTTAGCAGTTGCTCCTTTTTCTTTGGCTACCTGCTCATTACTCTGATTAAATTACACAGGGAATAAATCACTGCCCCATGAACAGCACATAATCAAATAGATACGCCTTGCATTTCACCCTTGTCTCTTTCCCTCCTACACATGACTTCACATGTGAATGTTTAAGATCTGTATGCCCTATTTTTTTACCTCTAATACTGCAATTAATCACATTATATAACCAGCCTACTGCAGTTTCTAATTAAATAAAATCCCTGCATTTAAATAACGTAAAGGGTCTGTCTTGGAATAACAGTGCCCGGAAATTCAGAGGGATGGCTCAGACTCCAGCCTCCCGTCAGCTACGTCTCCAAGACTTGCAGCACATACTGCGTGTTATGTAACGTCGCCCCATCGTTTCTGATTCACACACACTTCCCTCACAATGGAACAAGCTAAAATTAGAGGTTCATTCTTAAATGTGCAAAACCTGGCTCTTCCAGGCAGAGATTTAAATAGAGCAGGTTTTGCACTTTGTTTCCTACTAAGAAATAAAAACAAAAAAACCCCTCGTGCAATTATTTATTTATTTATAATTTGATCACATCTAAGAGTGTGCAAGGAGCTTCCAAAGCCAGATAATTAAAAAAAAAAACACAATCCCTTGCCTGAGGAGGGCACAAAGTAATTTTACACATGATGCCATGGAAGGAAAAATTAGACATGAGGGAGGGGTGAAAGAGAGGTTAGAACAAAGGTGTGGAACCTAAGGCCCGGGGCCCAGATGCGGCCTCTGGCTTGCCTGGATCTGGCCCCCAGGGCTTGGAGCTCCCCCCCCCCCCCCAGGAATCGGAAGCCCACACTCATGCTCCAGCCCCCTACCCACCTTCTCCCCCCAGGACTGGCGTACACAAAATCTACCAGCCTAGGCTCCCCAAGTTCTGGTGTGCAAGGGGAATATGGGCAATGTCTTTTTCCTTCTCAGTCAGGGCCATGTCAGTGTGAAACCATTCTCTGTGTAGCCAAGTCATTAGTTTTGGACCCTGTCTCACTTGTGTGCAGCCCCCTGATTGATTTTCTGTGGATCAGTGACCCACAAGCCAAGAAAGGTTCCCAGGGGTAGAAGATAGTAAATGATCCAAATTCTATCACCTTGGTTAGGAACACAAAACAGCACAAAGGTAGTGGAATCAACCCTAGGCTGCAGGGAGAGAAATTTATCAAGCCCAGAGAAGTGACACAGGGGAACAGCTTCCTCCTCTGCATGCTACAGACCTTTACTCTGCACCACTCTAAAGGTGCAGGTTAAGGTTGCCAGATGGTTTCAACAAAAATACCAGACATCCTTGATGTTACATCACAATCTACATTGCATCTTATTTAGAAAATACCAGACATCTATATTTTCTCATTTCTGTTTTCTCAATTTGTTTCCCGAACAGAAAGCTCAAATACTGGACTGTCTGGTTCACCAGACACCTGGCAACCCTAGTGTGGGCCTGTGGATATCTGGGAGAGATGTGCTGTAGTGGCCAGTGCATTTGCAACTGCTTGGAGATTCATTAGCCAAACAACTGTGAAACAAAACACAGGAGCCCTAGATACTAGTTCTGCTCTGAGGATAGAATCCCTCTGAAGCTCAGTGGCAGCTGAATCAAGTCTTCAAACAGCCAAAAAAACTGTCTCTAGCCCGCACTTGGGTTCCAGTTACTTTCACAGCCTGACCTCACCCCTGGATTTTTGTGCTGCAAGATTCTGGCTCTTCTCCCATCTTCCCTCTTTGAATTCAGTAGCCAGGGCTTCTGTCTGCTCTTCCTTCCACCTCATCTTTCCCTGCTGTTCTTGGCAAGCCTTCAAGTCTGCCACTAGAGCAGCCCTCTGATGCTGGTTTTCTCTATCCCAAGGTTGGTGGGGTTTGCAAAGCTCCTAACTGGTCCCCTGGATGGGGGCATGTTCCCACTAGTCAGCTGGTGGGGCTGTAACTAGAAGAGTACAGGAGGAAGCTAATAAGAAATGATATTCCAAACTTCTGTGAGTCACAGTATGTCAGTTTGCAAGATAGAAAGTCAACACCACCCACAAGAAGTTGAAATTTATATGAGTATTTCTCATCTAATATTTATTAATTTTATACTGTATTTTAATGCAAATTGTATTTTGAATGCAATAAATGTTACACAATTTTTGTTTTACCAGTTTGCCATTTCTCTGGTGAGTCTTGCACTATTAAGTGTGTTGTAGTATTTAAAGTCCTTGTTCCCAGAGGTACATAATTACTTGATAATCTTTGCCTTCATTTGAACATAAATATGTTTCTAGCCGAGAAAAGATTTTAAAATGATCCAAGAGTGCCTTAAAATCTCAAAAGCCTATAGGGAAATAAAAGGAGTCCACAATATATATTTTTTCTAAAAATCTCGAGATTTTTAAAGTATCTTATGATTGCAGCAGGGGGAGGGGAAGGGCTGACATGATTAAATATTGAGGGTGGGTAACAGTGAAATACAATACAAGTGTTTTCCTTTACTCTTTAAATTTGATAACCTTTACGATAAAGAATCTTATCATAGCCAGGTTATTTAAAAGGAAAAAATCTGATACATTTGCAAAGCTTGTCTTTTCAGTTGCTTTTTTTAACATAATCTAATGACATTTTACTATAAATCTCAGTTTAGTTTGGTAATTTAAAAAAATCATTTGATCTTTAAAAAAAGTTGAATGAATTGTTTTTCAACCAAACTGTTTGCTGCTCCAATTGAATCAAAAAGAACATGCTCCTCATGGTAGGCTTCTCCTAATATTATTACTTTTTTAAACACAAACCCCATTGCTTCAGGAGATTCGTGACTATTCATTGATCGCTGGGCTAACCTCTATAATGTTTGTAAGGAATTTCAATCAGATTGACGCTAATATAACTAGTTTTTCTAAGCTATGTAAAGATTTGGCTTCTTCAACTTTCCATTTCAAACCAGGTTCCCTGACACAAGCAGAGGAAGCTAATCTTGGATGGCTTTTTTATTTCATTATCCATTCCTTGCAACAGCCACAAACTCAGTCCTCATCTTGCAGCTAAAACAGAAAACTTTCTTTGAGAAGTGCTGTGCCCTGTCACTCCAAGTAAATTATTTGCAAGGGAGCCATGATTAGAACCTTCACTATGATCTGCAAAAAAGAGGTCTGGGCAAAGCTGTCATGGTATTTTCCATGAGAAAGTCTCCTCCTACAAGTTACTTGCTTGCTCTGCTGTTCAGAGAGTGGGCAATCCCATAGGTGCTGGAACTAGGAGTGTTGTGCATCCCCTGACTTGTTGTCATAACAACCCAAATATATGGTTTCTGCTTTCACTGGCCCCACTATAAACACTGCTCCAGCACCTGGAATCCCTGTGAGTTTAATAAGGTTGCAGTTTTATGGGCAGAGCCAACAGAAGAAATTGGTTCCCTCTCTGTCTCTGTTGTGCCTCCTGCAGCTGTCATCAGACTGGAATCACCTGCTAGAAATTAAGCAGAAAGAAGTGCCTGTTGTATGGGCCAGAGTGTGAATGGGCTTTACAGGGAACAGGATATCAGGGGAAGCAGAAGGCAGGCAAAATTCCTGGTTAAAATTAGGTGTGGAAAAGGAGGAAAGAAAAAGAATGGGTATTTAGAAATAGAGAGAAGGGCTTTTAAGAAATACGGAAGAAAGATAAGAGAAAAAATTAAAGGGAGAGAGCCAAAGGTAAAAGAAAATGGTAATGGAGGAAGGAAACAAAAGAAGAGAAAACAAAGAGAAGACATAGAGACAGGAGGAAGACCTAAGGAAGCAGGTCTGGTCTGTGGGTTAATGAATTGTATTTCTATGGCATGAGCCCCATGTCTCTGTAGAACTGCATGAAGAGCTGTGGCAGGATGTTGCTGCTTTGGGAGTTTAAGGCCTATTGTTTCATCCTGTGAGTTTGAGGCAAGCACCTCAAATGTATATGCTGCCCTCCTATGTAAATCCTCCTCCAACAAAGGTCAAAGTCCTGGTTTGGGGTTTCCAAAAACTTACAAATGAATGAAGAGGTCTCAGAGATGGAAATGGGAGTGGTTGTTGGTGGTGTATTCTCTCATTTCCTTAGATCTCATATCAAGTGTACATGGGGATGTAGGCAGCTACACACCTGGCTACACACCTGTTCAGTAGATTAGATTGCCATACTTCCTTGATTAGCCTATTTGAACTCTGCAGTGTCCTTATAGTTAAGGTCCAATTCTGTCACCTTCATGGACAGTGGGTCAGATTTCTCAACCTTCAGCATTCACGGTGCTGCCTCACAATGCAGCAAAGTGAAACTAGCCAACTGCGGATTTCCACTGGAGAATTTCTTCTGGAAGGAGGAACCTCTTCAAGCATAAAACGGGCAGACGTGTAGTTGCCTCCTGCCTTATTTGCCCTCCACACCTTACTGTAAGGTGTTTAAAGTAGAGGATGGGGCCCACTGGACTAGATTAGAGAGCTACAACCAGCTCTCTCTGATAGTCACTTTTTGTTATGGTGGAGCACACTTGGGTCCTTGTGGAGATTCAGGGCCGTTGAGTTGTACCTTACCACACAAGTAGGCCTACTGAGTCAGGCTGACTGTACCACTGTTCTGCCACCCTCACTTACAGCTTCTTTTATGACCTACACCATGAAATCCCACTTAAATCAATGGAGTCTCCTGCAGAGAAAGGTACTACTCCGAGGCAGGAAGTGTGGCAGAATTCAGCCAAATGGGGCTGCTTGTGGGGTAAGCACTATTCAAAATAAGTAAGAGTCCTGGCCCTTAGTGAGCTGATTCCTCACAACTACAGATGCCCTATCTGCTACGATATTGCACCACTATCCATGGGGCAATGCCTTTGGCCCTGAGGCAGAATGCTACTGTACTAACAGAGCAGGAGACATTCACTGCTCTGTGGGCAGTGGTGACTAGCACACCTCATCATCCAGCATCAGGGTGACGTCTGCATCATTACAAAGCGGTGGCATTTATTACTCCCCTGAAGCACTGAATGAGTAAACCCAAAACTCAGTTTAGAGTAAGCAATTCCTAGAGTGGAGAGAGTGTAAAGAGATTAGCGTACCAAGGAAAATCACGGGGTTTTTTTTTTCTTTTCCATACACAGTTTGCCCAAGCCAGGAGAGCTTTCTCAAGTTACTACCAGAAACATGAAACTGAAGAAGAGCAGGGGCCAAAAGCAGGAAAAGCCCTTTACTTCTTAACTGTCCAGTGGATTCTCTTTTGGATGGAGTTTGTCAAAATGGACCTAGGGTGTGTTCTGAAGAGGGATCATTAAGGCTGCATGTGTCGAATGGAACACAGGTGTTTGTTTGCCTCTGTGGTACCTTGCCTGCAGCCAGCTCATTCTAAGGGATCATGCGCAAGCACTGTAGAAAGTGAGCAGCCTACCTGGAGTGACTTACCTCCCTAGCAAGCCCAGTGCTTAATCTCATTGTCATCCACTGACAGAGGCCTGGTGGGCACTTGTCCTGCATGCAGAGCTCCCATGAACATCCATGCATGAATTGGCAATGCATCAGCCTGCATTGCTGGGTAGAGGTATAGAACTAGGACCAGACGGGCAGGAGTGCCAGAAGTCTCAGTCTCTATGGGGCATAAAGCCTGCTGCCATTTGTGTAGTTCTTACTGCTGCTTAGGAGAATAGCAGCTTTTGCCTTTCTCCCAGTTGATCCAGGTTGGAGCCATTTTTGACATTGTTGCTGAGACACTGTGGAATGCCACTACCCTGCAAGAGGAGATGTGCCATGGGAAGGCAGGTTTCCATCGCTACGCTTCCTAGTGAGCAAGGAGAGTGGACTTACTCCTGTACTGACATAGGGGACACAGTCCCCTCACCCCACTGGGAAAAATCATTTAGTGTAATTAACAAAGCCCTGGAACTTTATGACGTACGGGAGCTTTATTTCTCTAAGATTTACCCATGTAGTGTGGGGTTGGCTGGAGCAATGAATCCAGGAGGGTACTCGTGACTTTGCAAGAATTGCTTAGCTCCTTGCTGGATCGGGTCCTTCATGTCCATATGGTGCATGTACTGAAAAGAGTAAAATTATATATATATAAAATAAAAACACTTAAGAGAGGCTGGCCTTGGCCCCAGGGCTAATACTGAGTGCTCCCTGCAGGAAGTATGTGACTGTGGAACTTTTACATCTGTGGCTCACTGGGACTGGGAGCATCAAGAGAATGAGACTCTTATTTTATTCTCTGGGACTCCATCATTCTTCCAGCAGCAGCTCCTCGCATCAGTGGGTTATATATACATAGCTATAAAGACTTATGGGGCGAGGAACGGTTGTCTATACAGCAGACTATACAAGTCTGCACTGGCAAACTCTCTAATATAGGGAAGGCAATGTGGTTACCAAGAGGTTAGCTTGTTGAAGGGGTTGGTGTTTTCTCTCTCCCACCCTACTTTGTTCTTTGGGGTCAGCTGATGATCCCAAAATCTGGAAGGTTTGGGGATTGTCAGCTGATGTTTTTACTGTGTGCAGTTTAGCTAAGCAGCATGATTGGACTTCAGTTTCTGGCTGGATAAATAAATCTGTAGATGTTACTATGAACAGAGGTCTTGTTATACTAAGAAGGAGGGGCAAAAAGGCCTTAAATGGTAGAAGAATGATAGCAAAAGCCTCAGGATCCCATTGAGACTGGGCCCACATCATAACTATGAGGAAATGGGGAATTTTTTAGGAATACAACCTTGGGGCAAAATTTTCCTCTCTGATCAGTACTATGACTGCTGCCCACAATGCCTTTTGCACAGTGCTCGTGTATGCATGCACACAGTGTGCTCCCCTTGATGTCTCTAGAACCAAACAGTATATGCTTTTGAGATCAACTTTCTGTAGCAAAGGGAAGGAGTTTGACTCATTACTGTCATATGGAAGATGGAAAGACCATGGTTGGGTCCCTCCCATATCTGCCTCTGCCCCCACACGCATTAAAGAAATGAAAAAGGAAATGAACTCTGCATGAAGACTATCACTTCTTGTATGCTGGAAGGTTTCAGTACACCCACATTCACTCTCACCCTTCAAATAGTGCCCAAAGAGACAGGAGCAGGAGCCCTGCTGACTTCTGCAGTCTTGCTTCTGGACGTTCCTTTAAGACATCTCTATCTGCATACTTACTACAATGCCATATATTTAATAATCATAATTTATAATCATACCGTCAGCAGTGTGCCTGAGCAAACCCATAAAAGAAGTGCACTTCAAAGCGATAGGGAGTGGATTAATAGAATCTGACTTATCTTAACTGTGGGCAAACTAACTTTATAAAACAAATACCAAAATTTCAAAAGTACCCAAATTGCTCACCATATGTATGCAAAAGAAACTCACCATACTGCAGGTCACCTGAGTTTCCTTTTTACTGAAGGTCTCTATTATATAACAGCTCCTATGAACATACAGGGCCCGAGTAAAGTCAGCTGAAGCAAATTAAGTCAGTGGAGTACTGAAGTCAGTGCAGTGACTCTGAATTTAGAGTGGTATAACTGGGATCAGAATTGGATCCTAATTGGGTTGGACTTACCCAGACAACATTTATGATATAAACAATTGGATAGCAGAATGCTGCTTTTCATCGTTAGTTGAAAAGTAGGATAAAATTTTCAGAAAAACATTATCCTATTTTTGTATCACAATTTGTAATTTTGAGGTGGGAGAAGAGGAGGAAACTCATAACTGGAAAATTCTTAACTGATTTTACTGATTATATTTACCCTGTTACCCAAGTATTACAGATCCTGGATATTTATGAAAGACTGAGGGAAATGACTTGAGTTCTCTCATGAACAACTTTTCTATGTGACAAAGAAAGGTGTCTTCAGGTTTAAACTTTCCTCTTTGTCTCATCTAATTTAATTTGATAAATTATATTTTGGGACACATCATCTTGGCACATACAGTAAAACTCCATTGGTCCAGCATCCAATGCTCCGGCACTCCTGATGGTCCAGCACCATCGGCAACCCAGAAGTGCTCAGGGCAGCCGGACAATTGGAGCTGCTCTGCGCTCAGCTTCCCTGATTCAGCCGCTGCTGAAGCTGACCAACAGCTGAATCGGGAAAACTGGGGGCAGAGCAGCGGGGGTGCTGCCAGGTTGGTCCCGCAGCGCCGAGGGGTGGCACTATGGCACCAACCCGGCAACACCCCAGCTGCTCTGCCCCAGGCTTCCTGGAATCAGCCGCTGCTGAAACTGACCAGCAGCGGCTGAATCGGGGACGCCTGGGGCAGAACCGGATTATCGGAAGGGGGGTTATGAGGGGTCTAGGGTGGCATCTCACCCCCGCCACCCAACCCCAGACCCCTCATAGCCCCCCCTTCTGATAGTCTGGCATATCTGATAATCCGGCACCCTCTGGATCCTAAAGGTGCCGGATTATCGGAAGTTTACTGTATATGCCAAAATGACTAATGTTAAGAATATAAAGTCTAAATGAAGACTAAACATATGAATAAAATAGAAACACCAGGTTCAAAGAAGAGTTTTTCTATCTTCTTTCCTCCCAGTACAGTAGGGCATGCATGTGCTTATTTGAAAATGGGGGCCATTGATGAGGAAACACATTATCAAATGGGAGAATGTTAAAATTACAGCTTTTCACATGGTGCCTCCTAATTGTGGTCTCACTGTTGAGCAATCTTGTCCCTCGTGCTTGAATGTTTGGTCCTTCATCTTTTTCTAGCCGCTCCTGAACAGCATGATTTTTGTAGGAGAATGGATAAGGGTGATGTGAGAGCCTCTGAATCTATTGAAAACTTTGTGGATTAAGAGGACCAAGAGTTTCACTCCTAAAACAAATACTGAGCCAGTGGAGATCCTGAAGTGACTTGACACGTTAACATCAACTTGCTACTTATGAACATGCTGAATGTGACATGAACAGAAGCCTTATGTGGTGGTTACTCAGCTTTAGTTAAAGTGAGTTGCAACCATCTAAACTGGGGCTGGTGGCACCATGGCTAACAGGCATGCTCTACGCTACATCGGAAGGTCAAAGTAAGATGCACAACTCCAGCTTCGTAAATTATATAGCTGGAGTCGATGTATCTTACATCATGTTTCTGCACCGTCCACACAGTGGGAAGCTGATGGGAGCAAAATCTCCCATCAGTTTCCCTTACTCCTCATGAGGAACAGAAGTACCAGTGCTATTGGAGCACCTTTTGAGATCCATTTAGCGAAATCTAACCCCACAAGATGGACTGCAGCAGTGTTGATCTTCCATATAATGTAGACGCGCCCATAGTGACTAGGTTGTTATCCAACAGGACAGGATGTAGCTTCCTAGCCGGATAAAACCCTGTAAACATAAAGGTATGTTCCCTACCCAACTGCAAGGAGCTCTCTTTGTGCAGTGCTCTCATGTGAAATGTGATTACTGGATCCAAGAGGCTGGATGGAAGAGTCTTGATACCACCAAATTCTCAGACACTGGATACTGGGCACCTATTGCTGAGGTCATTGGCTCCTTCAAGAATGCCAAGCTGCTTTCTCTACAGTGGGTGATGGGATTCCTATCTTTGAAGAAAGCACTGAGGATTTCAGTTATTTGTGAGGATTCTTTGCTGGACTTCACCAGCTGTGAGAGGCAGAGGTAACTTTTGCAGCTGGTGAGGTGGGCATTCCTCCTACATCTGATGGTATGTGTGTGTGTGATTAGCCCACACTCCAATAAGGCTGGTTGGATGGGCATTGCTTCCAGTGCTGGTGGTGCTATCGGTGTATATAGGCAACACCCCTCTAATTTTGTTTGTTTGTTTGGGGTTTTTTTTAGTCCAAGAAGCAAAAGAGGGAGTTTTGCATGAGTTGAAGCTTGGGTTGTGATGATCTAGGTCAATAGCTAGTTTTACTGACCAGAGCAGTTAATGGAGGTGTTATCCAAGAAAGGCTGTGGGGGTGTGGGTGTTGGGGTTTTGTTTTTAACTAAAGAAGTCAGTAGATGGGCCTTGACCCATTCAGGAACTGGACTACAAGGGGGGCTTGCACCACAGGCATTCCAGCCTTCCACCTTCAGTCTTCCTTTTAGATAGTTATTTGAATTGAAGTATACTGAACAATAAAAATGCATATAATAAACCAATACAAGCATGAGACATTTTCTCTTTTCCTACAGATCACTTGTATATTTTATTTCTTGAAGGGGAAACTGTGCACACCCTGCATCATTGGCCTCATGAAGATGATCTCACATCTAACTGTCCTTTCCATTCAAACCATGGGAAGGGAATTGGCACATGTCACTTGGGTTCAGTCCACGTTTGGGAAGGAAGCTGGTGTACTGTTGTCCTTGATGTCATCTGGTAAGGGTGGAAAAACATGAATCAGACTGGATTTCTCCAATGAATTACAAGCCAGAGTCTTCCGATAAATACATACTTTTGCATCATACCAGCTGTTGCCCTTTCTGCCAGTTCCTAACACTCAGTGTTATCAGCTTGGCTTTAAGCCATATTGCCACCCATTATAAAGAAATCCCACCCACGTTGTTAGGCTTTTGAGATGAAAGCAAAGGTCCATGAACCAAACCAAACAGGAGCTGGAGGATGTGGGATGCATGTTGGACAGTGTTGCTTAGCAATATGTTTAGGGCATCGTGAATGCAGGGTGAGATCCACACCCACGTGGAAATTTTACCATTCACAATCATACACCCAGGGTGTGTCTAGACTACATGCCTCCTTCGACGGAGGCATGTAGATTAGCCAGATCGGAAGAGGGAAATGAAGCCGCGATTAAAATAATCGCGGCTTCATTTAAATTTAAATGGCTGCCCCGATCTGCCGATCAGCTGTTTGTCGGCAGATCGGGGCAGTCTGGACGCGATGCGCCGACAAAGAAGCCTTTCTTGATCGACACAGGTAAACCTGGTTTCACGAGGCTTACCTGTGCCGATGAAGAAAGGCTTCTTTGTCGGCGCGGCGCGTCCAGACTGCCCCGATCTGCCGACAAACAGCTGATCGGCAGATCGGGGCAGCCATTTAAATTTAAATGAAGCCGCGATTATTTTAATCGCGGCTTCATTTCCCTCTTCCGATCTGGCTAATCTACATGCCTCCGTCGAAGGAGGCATGTAGTCTAGACACACCCCCAGAGTCCTCAATACGATTATTACAAAAGAAGGACTTGAGCATTATTGTTAACTTTGAGCAGTTGGTGGTTAAAGTCATGCAAAATATTTTATTGGCCAAACAGTAGAAGAAAATATGTATGATTTCATCTCTTGTTTAAGGGAGAATTAGTTTTGTGTAACCCTGTTCACATACTAAGGGTAATTTATCTTGACCGAAAAGAAAGGTGTGAAAAGAGGACCCTGGTTATGAATGTGTCTTGTGTAATTAGGGCCCTAGATGCTGGACAGAAATCTTTGTCTCTTGTTGAGCTAGACAAGGAATTAGTGCTCTGAGCAATAGCTGCTCAAAGGAGAGTACGTGGAGTGATGGGTGTAAGACACAGAAGGGTGAGAAAGTGAACAGTAAACCAGGAAATGTCCAGATGGCTATAAAACAAACGGCTGAACATTTCTCTTGATGCCATGGAGAAACTGGGTCAGGGAACTGCAGCGAGAAGTAACTTCATTGTGATTAATAATGGCCCTGCCCTCTCTCTCTTCTCTAGAATCAGCCACGATGCAAGAGCTCTCTTCTCTGACTGCACTTCTGCCTGTATTTCTTAAGAAATAAAAATGACAATTTCCCGGCAGTGTCCCTAGTCATTGAAAACCAGGAAAATCAAAATATCAAACATGAATACAAAAATTGGCCCCAAGTAAAATTTACTAAGGGTGCCTGCATTTTAGTTCTGATTTTCAGCCTTCTGTGGATTCTCCAGAGAAATTCACACTAGATGCATCTTAATATTCTGTTGATTGGAAGAAATGCTGTGTTTAAAAATGTGGCTGGTACAGAAGCACAAAACTGCTGTTGTGGATTGGACAGTCTCTGACTGCCTGAACATGGTAGGTACAGCCCATGTGATATACACCTCCAGAGAGGCTGTACAAACCAGGTTCATCTGTGCTTTCCACTCATTTGAAAACGTATTTGCTTAAAATTGTGGTTGGTGCAGACTTGCAGCAGTTAATGGCATAAAGGGTGTGTGTGTGTACGTGTGTGTGTCTCTAAATTAAATCCCTCTGCCGACAGAGGGATGTAGATTAGGCACATCGCTATTGCAAATGAAGCGGGGATTTAAATATCCCGTGCTTTATTTGAATAAAAATGGCTGCCGCTTTTTGCGGACGCGGCACTTTGCCGGCCAAAAGCAGCAGTCTAGACAGGGATCGGTCGACAATGAAAGCCTTTTCTGACTAATCCTGTAAACCTTATTGCATGAGGCATAAGGGATTGGTCGGAAAAGGCTTTCCTTGTCAACCGATCACCAGCTAGACTGCTGCTTTTTGCCTGCGAAGTACTGTGGTGGCAAAAAGCGGTGGCCATTTTTATTCAAATGAAGTGTGGGATATTTAAATCCCCACTTCATTTGCAATTGTGATGTGTCTAATCTACACCCCTCTGTTGGCAGAGGGGCGTAGTTTAGACACACCCTGTGTGATTAAGGAAGAGCAGTAGGCCTTTAAAAATTATTTAGACCTTTAACTTCAGTTGTTATCTATCTCCTGTTTCAACAAAAGTCTGACCTATTAAATGTGGAGATGACTCAGCTGGTAGCAGCATTCCCTTTGGGTCTGAAGGTTACAGATTCAAATGCAGGGCATTAAACTCAGAGGGGTCACCATTAGTGATGTGATAGTGTGCATGTGTACACAGTTAACCCATGAGCCTGAGACAACCCATTAACCTTCTCAGTTGCATGTATCGGAGGCAGCAGCATGGGGGGAGGAGGGAGGAGCCAGTGCACATGGGGAGCTGCCTGTCCCCCTGCACTGCTGCCTCTGATACCTGTGCTGCTCCCTCTGCTTCGATTTATTGGTTAACCTTCACAGTTACATGAAGGGCCTCCCTGCCTCGTGCTGCTGCCTCTATGTCAGAGGCAGCAACCCGGGAGGGTGGGGGGAGCGGGTGGGAGCTGGTGCACACTCTATAACAGAGGCAGCAGCATGGGGAAGGAGAGGGGAGAGGCAGCTCCACAGGAGCTGGCATTTTCAGGGAGCCAACTTAAAAGCCAGATCCCTGCACACCAGCTCCCAGGGAGTGGTCTATGTGTAAACATGTAGCTGCTGAAATTTTCAGTAGTTACACGTTTACATAAACAACATGCATTTAACATTGGCACCTAGTAGCCGTGTTGGTCTGTAACTTTAAAAACAAGTAGCCCTGGGGCACCTTAAAAACTAACAAATATATACAACCATGAGCTTTTTGCCCATGAAAGCTCCTCAGTCTTTAGGGTTTTTTGTATTATTATTCTCTAACATGTCACAGGACCGCTCATTTTTAGGGCATTAAACTGTTATAGGTGCTGTCCTTTGGAAAAGACAAGTCACCTGATGTCCTTTCTGACCACCCTTCTTATCTAGATGGCAACTATCAAACCCATGAAGCTCTGCAAACAAACAAAAGTAGGCGAAATCTCAGTGTTGTGGCCAGCTTCCCGTCTCTGAGTAAAAACTAGTTTTAATGTCCGAACTTGTGTGAAAGCTCTGGCAGGCATGGCATGGCCATCATGTGTGACCACATTGTCACAGCATTCTCTGAGTTTGTCTCCTTATCTACAAGTTCTGTGAAATACCATGAATATGACAATTACTGTGAGACACCACGTTTGCTGCTTTGGGAAGGGTGGTGTTTGGTAATAAATTTATTCTCTCATTGTACAAAATAAGTGATTTTAAAAGGATACTGAGTAACTTTCTTCAGCATTTATTACAGCTTCGCTTGCCCTGAAAGGGAAAACAGGGACACTTCGGTAAGTGGGTGACAGTCTGCACAGGGTGGGCCAAACTGTGCCTCAAGCCACATGCGGCTCTTTAACAGTTAAAGTGCAGCTTGCAGAGCTCCCTCCCCCCTCCAATTCCTTCCCTACATTCCACACCTATCAGAGAATGTGGGAGCTCAGGGAGGGGGAAAGGGTCTCTGGTATTCTATCCAGCAGGGGGCACCAGTTGGGGTTCAGGGTTGTAGCAGAAGCAGGGCTGAAGCTCTGAGCCCTGGCAGACACCTCCAGTAGGGCTGAAGCCCTAAGTCCCCCAAAATTGTGCTCTGGCTCTTGAACATCTGAAAACTGTTATATGTGGTTCAGAGAGTTGATAAGTTTGGCCACCCCTGTTTTATACACCCACTCTGGGTTGGACCCAAATTCTCTCTCCATCTTACAGCTTGAGCATCTGTGCTGCATGCTGGGGCAGTTCTTAAGGAGAGGAACTGACTGATGGATCAACACAGTGATAGATGCACTAATCCCATTGTATGCCTCTCTCCCATGTTATTGAACCTTGTTAGGCAAGGAGCTGTTCCCTGTGGTATATAGATCCCCAGAACAGACTTCCTTCCCCCTGGACAGTAGCATGAGGGATGGGGAAGGAGGAATTCTTTTCCAATTTTTGTTAGACTTTTCCAACGCAAATATGTTGTTCCTCTGTGACAAGGGCTCTCTATATCCACCAAAGAGGGTTCAAGAATTATCCTGTTATGCAACCTATAGGATGAATGGTACCAGTAGCACCAATGGTATCAATGCACAAGGTGGGTGCAATCTTGGATCTCAGTAATGAGCCACTGAGAATTCGCAGAGAGGAGGAAGCATAATTCCAAAAAAGGTCAGTTTAATCTAGCTATTGTGCTTAGTGCCTTCTGATCAGCCTGAATTTGGCACTCATTTCTGGGCTGGCTTTTCATTTTAGTTTGGCAGTTCCTTTATAACAGAGTCAGAGTCACAGGAAGCCCATAAATAAATATGAGTATTTGCATGTAAATGTATATCCTTCCGTGTCTTGCTTAGGTTGGTAGATTTCCTTAATATCCTAAAGTATTAAGTTTTTCTCCTCTTTATTTTTTAACAGCTGGGATGTACTTTTTTGTACCTGTTGAGATGTGGTGAGTCTCACCCTCTCTCTCATTTGTTTTATTTTGTGCTGTCAGTAATTTTTCTCAGCTATCCACATTAAATGCTGTGAATGAGCCATTTCCACCCGGATTTGATTTGCCTCATTAATACAAAAGCGACGAGGAGTCCTGTGGCACCTTATAGACTAACTGAAGTGTAGGAGCATAAGCTTTCATGGGCAAAGACCCACTTCGTCAGATGCATCTGATGAAGTGGGTCTTTGCCCACGAAAGCTTATGCTCCTACACTTCAGTTAGTCTATAAGGTGCCACAGGACTCCTCGTCGCTTTTGCAGATTCAGACTAACACGGCTACCCCTCTGATACTCATTAATACAAAGAACTTCTTCCTTATATATACTCCAACCTCAGTTACTTCCACTCCAATTCACCTGATGAAGTGGGTTATACCCACAAAAGCTTATGCCTTAATAAATCTGTTAGTCTCTAAGGTGCCAGAGGACTCCTTGGTTTTTTTTCTTCCAAACAGTTCATCTTTGAACAATGTCTGCCACTGGTGAGAAGAATGATCCTTTCAAAGAATCATTGACCTAAATTGCACTTTAATGTACATACCATGCTGTCCACAACACCTACGTGTCTCCAGGAATACTGCTAAATAACAAGCACTAAATGTTTAGTCATTTCCTGCATCACGTTTGCAGAAGTCAGTAGCTTTATGCTATTAGCATGTGTAAGTGCATTGCAGTTCAAACAGTTGGTTTTTATATCAGCAGCTGCCTGGTTTTATCTCCTTTTGGGAAAGTGCCATAGGGAGCATTTCAGTGAACCTCAGATGAATATTTCAGCTTGCTTTCCTCAATACACGGGTGCAGTATCACTGAAAAGTCACAACTTAAAAATGTGTCTCTTTACTGTTTTTTGAGGGAGGGTTTAAGCCTGCAGTGTGGAATTCTGAATTTATAATATAAGGGACTTTATAGCTGAAATTTTGTCGGAAACATAACAAATAAGGGGAGGGCTTTAATAAAATAAACTAAGTTTACAGATTGGATAGTAATAGCTCTAAGGCAGGAACTATGAAACTTTACTTTCCTTACGCCCCCTCCCCCCACACACACATCCAAGGTGTACGACAGATATAGTTAAGAGCTCTTGAATATGAAAGGTTAGGTTCTCAAGTCTGTTAAGTCCCCTTTGTACCATTTATGTGACACAAAGTGGACATTAATTGGCCAGTAGCAAATTCCTCCTGCACAGTTTGGCCTGGGGGTTGGGGGGAGAAAGGTAGAGGAACAGAGAAAGCGCCAGAGCTAGGACAACCAGCCACTGGGGTTATCTACTTTAACACTTTTGCAACTTGAGCTTACTCTTGGGGCCCCTATGACTCAAGATCAGAGAGCACAACCAGCTCCCTACAGTTCTCCCTTTCCGGGCAGGACATGACAAAGGGTTGTTCACGGGTATGCACCTCCCATCATGCTCTCTGTCTTCAATCTCCATTAACAGAGGGAACAAATTCAAGTCTCAGAATTCTAGTAAGAGCATATGTTCTGGGAGACCTTGCTACATTGCACAATCATTCCCATGAAAGGGATCTGGCTTTGTGAGCACAGCACATGAGTCAACAGCACAGCTAGACTTATAACGTGGGAGTCACACCTACTCTTGGCTGCAGAATTATCCAGAGAAACAGAAGGTTAATAGGAACACAATAAAGACTCAGAAACCCGTAAAGGTTAGTTACAGGATTTGATTCAGTTGGCAAGAGGGAGAAAAGAAAATCAAGTGGGTCAAGCAAGAGAGAGAATGATAATGAAAATCTACCCTCTCTGCTTCCCTATGACTGACAAGTCTGTTTAGAGCAATCAAAATCATGCTCAATAAGCACTTTTTCTTCCTCATTAGTTGGTTCACGAAAGGGCCATTATTAATTAGTAAATGAAAAAGTCAGTTGATTAACAAAAGTGTTATGCCATGTCTGTGCTACAGCAGCACAGCTATGGGGCTGTACTGCTGTGGTACTGGCATACAGATGCTTCCTGTATGGACAGAAGGGGCGGGGGAAGGAGGAGGAGGAGGAGGTTCCCGTTGATGTAGTTATTTGATCTCTCCCAGAAGCAGTAGCTAGGCCCATGGAAGAATTCTGTCAAAGTAGCTGTATCTATAACTGGTGCTATATTGATCTCACTGCAGCACTCAGGGTGCTAAATTTTTGACAGCCCTGAGAAACATATCTAAGCTGAACTAATTGTTAAGACCAGGCCTTAGTGATATGAGCTTCAGGACATCGGAGAAACATTAGCCCCATAAGCATACTGTTCCCAGAGGCAGACAGTCATAAGAAACATAAGAACATCCATACTGGGTCAGACCAAAGGTCCATCTAGCCCAATATCCTGTCTTCTGACTGTGGCCAATGCCAGATGCTGCAGAGGGAGTGAACAGAAACAGGTAAGCATAAAGTGATCCCTCTCCTGTCATCCATTCCCAGCATCTGACAAACAGAAGCTAGAGATAACATTCCTACCCATCCTGGCTAATAGTCATTGATGGACCTCACCTCCATTAATATATCTGGTTCTTTTTTGAACCCTGTTATAGTCCTGATCTTCACAACATCCTCTGGCAATGTTCCACATGTTGATACTGCGGTATGTGAAGAAAAACTTCCTTCTGTTTGTTTTAAACCTGCTACCTATGAATTTCATCTGGTGGCCCCCTTAATTCTTAGGTTCTGAGAACAAGTAAATAACTTTTTCTTATTCACTTTTTCCACACTAGTCATGATTTTATAGACCTCTATCATATCCCCACTTAGTTGCCTCTTCTCCAAGCTGAAAAGTCCAAGTCTTTTTAATCTTTCTTCATATGACACCTATTCCAAACCCCTAATCATTTTTGTTGCCCATTTCTGAACTGTTTCTAAGGCTAAGATATCTTTTTTAGTCCCATTTAAATCCATAGGAGGGCTCCCAGTTGCTGTAAGTAGAGTTGGATCAGGTCTCTTAAGAATGTTTTTGCCTTAGAATAAGAATCATAGACTCAAAGGCTATGTCTACACTGGAAGCTTCTTAGGCAAGAACTGTTTTGCAGACGAGTTCTTGCACAAAAAGTCTTCCACAAGAGCGCGTCCTCACTGGCATGTGCTTTTGTGCAAGAGATGTGCTCCAGATGGGGCCTCGTCAGTGCCGAATAAAGGAGAATAATCACTTCTCTAGTTCTGCTGGCAATGCTCCCCCTAATTCAACCTAATATGCCGTTAGCCTTCTTGGCTACAAGGGCACACTGTTGACTCATATCCAGCTTCTCATCCACTGTAATCCCCAGGTTTTTTATGCCAAATTGCTGCTTAGTCATTCGGTCCCCAGCCTGTAGCAGTGCTTGGGATTCTTCCACCTCAAGTACAGAACTCTGCACTTATCCTTGTGGAACCTCATCAGATTTCTTTTGGCCCAATCCTCCAATTTGTCTAGGTCACTCTGGACCCTAGCTCTTCCCTCCAGTACATCTACCTCTCCCCCTAATCTAGACATCTTAGTGTCATCTGCAAACTTGCTCAGGGTGCAATTCATTCTCTCATCTAAATCATTAATAAAGATGTTGAACAAAACCGGCCCCAGTACCCACCAGTGTTTCCTCTAAGATTTTCCAGCCATGAGTGGAGTGAGTTTTGGCTTTTGCACCAATATTGAGGTCATGTGCACCAGTTTGGATGTGTGCCATCATGCCACCCAATGTATTAATACAAACACACACACACGTTTCCGAGAAACCCCTGCCTCGCCATACAGCATGTCCCGTTCCCAGCCACCGGAGCATACCCTGCCTCCCTCGACCATGAGGCAAGTCCCGTTTTCAGCCCCAGCCACTAAATCAGGCCCCTTGGAGCAGGCCTTCCCCAGCCGCTATGCAGCCGCAGTAGGTCACTGCCCCAGCAGCTCCCTCACCATGCTACCTCAGCTGGCCCCACCTGCTGGAGCAGCCACATGAGTGGGTGCTTTGCAGTTCTCCAGAGGAGGTGGGTGGGGACAGAATGTTTTGTGTGCGGGCGCGCAGGCTATGGTACCGACCTCTGGGGCACTCCGCTTGATACAACTGCTAGCCAGACATTGAGCCGTTGATCACTAGCCATTGAGCCCAATAATCTAGCCAGCTTTCTATCCATTTTACAGTCCATTTATCCATCCCATACTTCCTTAACTTGCTTGTAAAAATACTATGGAAGACCGTATCAAAAGCATTGCTAAAGTCAAGGTGTACCACAGCCACTGCATTCCCCATGTCCACAGTGCCAGGTACCTTGTCATAAAACGCAATGAGGTTGGTCAGGTATGACTTGCCTTTGGTGAATCCATGTTGACTATTCCTCATCACTCTCTTCTCTTCCAAGCACTTCAAACTGGATTCCTTGAGGATTCCCTTCATGTTTTTTTCCAGGCACTGAGGTAAGGTTGACTGGTCTGTAGTTCTTCAGATTGTCTTTCTTCCCTTTTTTAAAGACGGGCACTATGTTTGCCTTTTTCCAATCATCTCCCCCTCCCCCGATCGCCATGAGTATTCAAAGATAACACCAATGGCTCTGCAGTCACAGGAAGAATGCAAGAAGCTTTGCCAGGGAATTATCTCCTCCCCTCACCCCCAGAAAAATCACCAAAGACTGCATATAGTCAAATGATCTCCCAGTTTTTTGAAGTATGTAAGTTTCCTATTTATTACATGCCTGAATCCATGTTTTGGGAGGTTGGAATTAGTAGTGGTAAAAACCTTAGTGGATTATGTTCTGATCTGAACTGTTAAGAAGTTACCCTACTGACTTTGAGCATCACTGGTGTAAGTGGAACATGACTGTTTTGCTAAGTGTTTAAAGACATGAGATACATTTCATCTTTCATTTTGAATGTTCTTGTGCAGAAAAAAGATGGTCTTGTGATGAAGGACCAGGACCAGGAGCCAGAAGGCCTGGGTTGGAAGGTTTAACCCCGCACCCTCATGTTGAGGTATTCTGAGATCATTGGGCAGAAGGCATTAGGGAAGTGCAAAGACTGTCTTCTGTCACACTCATAGCCTTTGCAGTGTTGCTGTAGTACCCATGTTGGTCCCAGGATATGAGGGAGGCAACTGTGGGAAAGACATAATCTTTTATTGGATCAGCTTTATGGAGATCTAAAGCTTGTCTCTCTAACCAACAGAAGTTTGTGCCATAAAAGATATTACCTCACCCACAATGTCTCTCACCCTTAGCATGGTTTTATACAACTCTTGCTGAATTAACGAGTTTAGTTAAATAATCTCCAGGTGAAAAACTCAAATGAAGCTAAGAGAAATAATGTTTAGTTAAAATGTAAAATATGACATTAGATTAAGGGTGGTAATTCTGCCTTTGTCACTGTGGCTGTTCTGATGATGATTAGGTATTGTGATGACAGGATGGAATCAGACTGGCTTTAAGATTTTTTTGAAGTGTGTTTTAACCTCTGGCTCGCTGGCCAACTGCCCAGTGGCTTGGTGAGCTTCACATTTTGCTGGTGTTTCATAGAAAATAATTTTTTTAAAGCATTTTGGGACTTAAATTTTCAAGAAAAAAAAATAATTTCCCAATTCATCTGTTATTTTTAAATTAGTAAATTAAGCAGTTTTCAGTTTTTGTTCCCTTTGTACTTTTGCTGCTCCCCCCCCCCCCATTCAGTAGTGAAAAGGAAAAAAAAGGGGGGGGGGAATACTCAGACTGAAAAAGCATTTTCTATTTCCATCGTTTTATTGAAAAATTGAAACATTTGAAGAAAAATTGCTTTTTCGGTTTTGATTTTTAAAGAAAACTCCATTTTTAATTAAATAAAAACTCAGGTAAAAATGTTCAGACATCTTGATGAGTGAGATTTGTGTAGCTAATTACATCAGTCATATTTTCTTTCAGCTTTGGGTATAATTTCACACAGGCCTTTCCATACAGACCAATATAGAGCTTGTGGTTAATCTTGCTGTACTGCAGAAATCTTTCTCATTGTTCTTCTGGCTTCTAAGTGCAATCATTGCTTTGTACAGTATATTTGCTTTAGGGGCATTTGTCATTCTGCCCATCTGCAAAGCACATGGCTGTTAAGCCCTTAGTCTCATGATTATTTTTTTTAATTTTAGCCCCGTGATTTTCACTTTCATTGTTTCTAATTCTTTTGCAGAGGCAGTCTGAGGGGTTGGTGAGCGGCACTTGTGTGGCTGTATTACTTAGGTCATTACCAACTATAATCAAACATTTAACTGGTGAACCATTGCAAGCTGATAAAAAGAAAAATCCAGTTTTATGAAGCATGATGGGAAATGTAGTTTCCTTAAAGAATCTGTATTTTCAGTTAAACTAATAGTTACTTATTATATGTTTTTCTTTCTCTTTTTCCAAATACTCAACATCAGTGAATCAACAGCAGCTGTTCAAAAGCAGTAACAATTACAGCATTGTAATCACTTTAGAGCAGTTGTTTCAACTTTTGGTGGCATGCAAAAATGTATTTGAACAATAATGGGGAAAAAAATAAACCGTGGGCCGTGCCCAGCTTTCAGAACTGAAGGGATTATGTTATCTCTGTGTTAATTGTAATGTCACTGAAAAGATAATGATCTTAAACTTACATTGTATCTTTCCTCCTAAAAAATCCCAGAACACTTTACCAACATAAAAAAACCCTAAATATAGGATGAAACAAGACAGCTGATTGACAGTACCGGGCAATGGGAAATGAAAAATCCCATATCTAATTGAAACATTGGGAGTCATGAAGAGGGATATAATATAATTATCCATATTGGAATCTGGCCAAGACATCAGTGCTAAAACCCCTCCTCCTGCCAAGAGAGAGATTGTCATAAGAGCATGTCTTTTATGTTTCATCTCAGAATAAGCATATAAATTACTTTGCCCACTTCTCTAACCTTATAGTTACATCATCCTCTGCCAGTTGACTCCTCTTCCCTAATTTTCACTTCCTCTCCTTCCTACTCCCTGCTGTTGGGGTGAAGAGTTTGCTCTCTCATTCATCCTGCCCTGATGGCTGGGAACTCTTTCCCTCCACCCCAAGCCACTGAGTCACTTCCTCTCATTAAACGTCACCTGCTAACCTTCCTCTATAAGACTCTCTCACATTCAGAGTGATTGGTGTTTAGGCTAAAGACAGGGGTCCTAGGAGCAGGGATACTAAAACATGATGGTCAATATCCCTACTGCATATACATATCCCTTATCATTATCACATCCAACAATGTCACAGCAGCCTCTGAGGCAGTAAAGAAAGATTATCTCCTCATAAGACGTACCTACAATTAATACCAAACAACTCAATGTTGTGAGTGTTGCTACTGTCCATCCCTGTACTCACAATACAGTTTTTCTCCTTGTTTCTCTTTTCTTCTTTCACGCTCCAAGGGCCTGAAGCCACTGCCAATCATGAGTACTCAGCACCTGGCAGGATCAGGGAAAAGCTACTCTGAAATAGGATGCCAACAGCTTATAGCACTAACCAGCCATGGCTGTTTCCTTCTCTCTCATTATGTGGCTGATGGTAAGAATTGATAGTATTTTAAAAGTTAGCTAATCAGCAAATGCAGAAATAATTCTGCTCAGAATAGATCTGATTTTGGGGAATGTTGGTGACATGAGTCAAGGTTTTTGTCATGAGTGGATTATAATAATTGTGGTATAAATGTCGCACTAAAACAAACAAGAGTTGTGTGACTAGCTGCTGGTGAATCCAGAATGAAAGGTCAGAAATTAGATTGTGAATATGTTGCTGTGATCACATGTGTTTGCTGCCATCTCTTTTGGTACCAGGGGTGGTTGTGCTATGATGTGATCAGAAAGCGCTATGCAATAGTTGAAACTTGCCGACCAATTTTCAGTATTCTCGACGTTATCCTGCTGCAAATTTGTGGATTGGGTGCTGCAAATGCAACTGCCAGAATCGTGGTCTTATGATCAGGCTCAGTTCTGACTTGCTGTAGTATCTGAGGTCAGAGGGGGGAGTCCTGGATGGGGGCCAGAGAAGCTGGATGTGGGTGTATCTCATGAATGCTCCCCGTGTACAGGAGGGCACTAAGTGCAAGATGAGCTGTTCAGAGGAAATCTGTGTACAACAGTGCAAACCACACAAAGCTAAGATGCCTCTCAAGCCTCCTGGCTTGCTTCAGGATGTTTCCTAGGCCTCCACTGAGAGATCAGATGATAGAACTGCTGCTAAGCTCACCCCAAGGGAATGAACTTTGTTCTGCTTCAGGGCTGGTGCATAGAGGGGCCCATCTACTTCTTGCTTTGTGAGTACAGTTTCAGTCTCAGACTCACCAGGACTATTTCTGGGCTTGGGGAGTATTGCACATGCATATGCTGACCCTGGTGAAAGAGGTCTGATTGGCCAAACAAGGTGCTGTTCTACCATATATAAGTTTGGCCCCAGTTTGGCAGCAGAGGGGATGGAGATCTTGACTCTCAGGCTGGTAGGATATGTCAGTGCTGCAACCTGAAACAGGCTAGATGGAAAAGCTTTGGCTTGGCGAGAGGGCTGTTACCCCCACCATTTCCCTTTTAGACTGTTTGGCTGGTGGGGTATGTGTATCTTCTTTCTTGTCAAAAACAAGATTCTTGTCCTGTTGGAAGGTACATGCTTCTTTCACCATCTACAAACCTGGGGAATGGCAGAAACTCAGTTTAAAGACCTTTCATACTGCCTCTTACCCTATCTTAATAGGACAAAAGGCAGCATCTGATTTTCATTCATGCAATTGATATAACATTATTCATTTTAATTAGACAGTAATTAGACTAGTCAGCAATAAACAGCTGGAAAAGATCTTTACCATCACCTTGGGTTTAACATTTGTGAGGTTATGTACAAAAAAAAAAGGGTAAGTTTAATATCTTAGCGGTATAATTTAGGAACTAGTCCAGCATTTCCATGTGTAATATAGCAGGGTGTATGGTTGCTTTCATGAAATTTTCCTCTGATACTTTTCTTGTTAAAATACCCAATAGAAACACAGAGAGTTTCCTTCCCAAATTGTGAGGTTTTGAATAGTGTGAGTGAAATGTAAAAATTTTTCTGCATAGACAGTCGTGCGTGATTTTGTAATAGGTGTGGTAACCTCTGGGGTTATGGAATGTCGTACTTGTAGAAGTTGCTACATGAAGAATAAAAGGATTTATTCAAGGTGCTTCTGAGATGAGGTACAAATTATTCTGATGAAAATGCAAATATTAATTCAAAATACCAAAATCATGGTATTTGCTGTTGTTGTTGTCTTCAAATTTCATTACAAACCAAGTAATGAGCCTATTTCTGTATTTTAAAAACATCCAATAAAGTGCAATAATGTTCTGAGTGAAGCATGGATCAAATCTGGTTGAGAATATGGCTTTGCATTGAAAACATGCAACCAAGTATGTGTTTCAATTATTTCAAAGGAGCAAATAGCCATGGAGATTGTGAAATCTCTATTACTTAGCCATAAAGTCTTGCATATGTAACAGCATGCATTTTTTACACCAATAAGGAAAAAATCTATACATTAGCAAAATTTTAATTCTGCATTCTACTGGGGCTTTTTCAGTATCTCTAATTCAGAAAAAAACGTGATAATGCAAGAGCAGGTCATGTGACACCTGCAACTACATAGCTACAAGAAGTCATTGGGATCGACTGAACTGGCCCCATTAGTCAGCAGCCTGACATCTGCTGTGACAGGGGTTGTACTGGAAATCTGGAGGAGGTTTCATGATGGAAGATCAGGCTAAATAAAGGTTTCCCACCTCCATAGTTCCGGCAGCTGAATTTCAACAGTGCATCTAGTCACAATATGATACACTTATTAAAGCACACACACACATACACACAGTGATCCTCAAACCACTCTAATTTTGGTGTTGATATGGACTACAGGGTGGCAGCCAAAATAATTAATGATGAGATGATCTTAGGATAGTCTGTGGCATTTTTCCTTCACAAATATCAGAGAAGATAATCTGTAGAACAGTTCTTCTTCGGTTGGTTAGCACTGCTGCCGTTCATCCATGAGACAGGACTGCAGGAGTCACTTTTATTTGTCTTTGTCCATGTGGGGGGACTGCCTTGTAGCAAGGCCACAGAACCACAGAATATCAGCAAAATTAGGTTAGTAAAACTCTGAATATCCTGATCAAGCCAAACTCCAAGCAGCCATAGCAAAAGTTGTCCCTCTTGGAGAGCTAATAAAGTCAGTGAAATTTTTCTCTTCCCTACAAAGATTGTAAGGAGCATTCCTTAAAAAATAAAAAGCAGTAACTTAAAATACTGATGTAGGTAACAGAAATGCAACCATCATTATTATTTGAATTACCAAAGTGCGTAGGAACCCTAGGCATAAACCACCACTCTGTGGTAGGTGCTGTACAAACACAGAACAAAAAGACAGTCCCTGTTCCAAAGAGCTTACAGTCTAAGTCTAGGACAAGAGACACACAAGATGGATACAGAAAAAGATCAAGGTCATTAGGGATTTGATCTGAGGGTGGGGACTTTTTATACCACATTGGTTTAGTTACTGAGTAAGCATACATGGCGGCACATAATGCTAGCAGATCTTTTGGAACCAGCTTAGACATTTATGCAATTTATCAAAGTTGATCTAATTAAGTTTCATATCCTCTATCCATTTTAGTTAATAAGCTACAGGCAATAAATGGTTCAGTGTGACATATGTTTCACTGCAAAATAACATATTTTATATATATATTTAATTCCGACTACAAAATTTAGGTCTGCCCGTGAAGGAATAATTCCTTTCTAAACACATACTGGATGTATACTAGACATATTACTTCTGAAAGAATCCTGTGCAAAAAATTAAAAATTATGCACCAAAAAATTGAAAATATTGTGCACAATATTTTAAAATTCTGCATATTTGTCAAAAGGACGCAATAGAGTCACGCTGATTTCAATTTTCTCAGTGATTTATTTAAACTACAACACAATGGATGGCAAATGGGAGTGAGGAGCACTGGAGGAAATCCCAAAGCTCCTTTCCTAATAGTAATATAGCTAGGTTTGAACCTTTATTTCTAATTATTAGCCATATGCTCACTGTTACATCATAGGCAACTACAGGGCAAATGAGGGCCAGGGAATCAAACTCACAACTTATATTGGCTACCCAACATCGCCGGAAAGGTCAGTAGCAAATAGTTCAGGGAGCACACTTGGATAGGAAATTTTTACAGTCCAAAAATTTAGACCAGTTTGAATCACCAAAGCACCATAAGCATTTTAAAATCCATACTGTCCGTTACACTACTGTGGCAATGTAAAGGAACCGTGTCACTTTTATGTGTTTTTTACTCCTTGGGGAATTCACAAAGGGAACGGGAACAATTCACTAAGCAGCTCCAGCCCCAGAGTGGTTGGGGGAGGAGCCGCTGGTGCTTGTGGCTCCAGCAGCTGTAGCGATGATGCTGGCGGATCCCCACCCACCTTGCCTCACTGCAGGAATTAAGTTTAGCCCCACAGCATGCAGGGTGGGGAGAGGAGCCGCTGGTTCTTGGGGCTTCAGCGGTTGAAGCCCTGAGCACTGGCGGCTCTTTCTCACCCCCTGCTGCAGGGCAAATACAGGACACCAGGAACAGACCATAAATATGTGACTGTCCCAGTGAAAATGGGATGGATGGTTACCCAAAGGAAAACAAAAACTTGTTTAAAAGAAACAACCCCACAGCACTACATGCCTACACCCCCTAGCCATACATTTCACATGTTATACTTGAAGGCTATGTCTACACTGGCAGCTTCTTGTGCAAGAACAGCTGTTCTTGTGCAAAAACTTCCCTGCTGTCTACACTGCACGCAGGTTCTTCCTCAAGTAAATTTACAGTATAGTGTTGTAAAACAGGGCTTCTCCCGGAAGAGTTATTCCTCTCCCCACGAGGAATAAGCCCTCTTGCGCAAGAGCACTTCCACAAAAGGGCAGTGTAGACAGGCAACATGAATTTCTTGTATAAGAAGCCCCTATGGTTAAAATGGCCATCAGAGCTTTCTTGCGCAAGAGAGTGTCCACACTGCCATGGATGCTCTTGCACAAAAGCACATCTCTTGCGCAAAAGCACATGCCAGTGTAGATGCGCTCTTGTGGAAGACTTTTTGCGCAAGAACTCTTCCGCAAAACAGTTCTTGCGCAAGAAACTGCCAGTGTAGATGTAGCTGAAATGTTTTGATACAATTACATATTTTCCCAAAAATGCTACTGAGAACTTTTGCTACATCCCGCCAACTCCTAATCTGTCTCATAGTAACTTGAAATGGATAATGTTTTATTTATATTTATGCACATAAATACATATTCCTTAAAAAATGAATTAATGCACGAGACAGAAGTGCTCTATTTGTGAAATGGGTGTGGCATGAACATCAGCAATGATAGCCTTGCCTATGCCATTCCAAAACACTGTCCTGGAGCAAATGTCCAAAAGGGTAGGAGGATAAGAGAGTGTTCATATTTATTCAATGAGTAGGACAACCAGCAAAGGTACTGAAGAAGTATAACCTGTAATGGCATATTTTGGGTTGTTTTTGCAATTCTTGTTAGTGGGAGTTTGGGTACATACCACAGTGATTATATATATATAATGGATCCACCTCATTTTTAGTTAACTAACTTTTATTCATGCTGAATGGTGTCACAGTTGAATTAGTGATTTACAACTCTGTAGTCCACAGCCAATTCCTCAAGCCAGTGGTAGCAGCAGTTCAATCAGGAAGGGAAAATGGATCCACTAGCCTTCATAATCAGGTGTCCATTCCAGAGACTTCTCAAAAAAGGGGGGAAATAATGGTGCTTAGGATAACTTTAAATGCAAAATATTCTAGGCCTCTGGCAAATGCACAGATGAACAAGTTTACAGTCACTGTGGGATCCAGAATGAAATGATGCCTGTCATGCATAATGTCTCCTCAAGTAATTAGCACATGCTCTGCACCCTAATGAGAACCTGTTCCATTTTCTAATCACTGACTCTGCTGCTCCTTGCCTCCTGCCTTCCTCTGACTTCAGTGCTGTTCTTTAGAAAATGTATCTGGCACAAAGGCTACGGTCTATTGGGGGTGGGGGACCCATGAAGGATGATGTTGGAAACCAGAAATGTAGCTATGTTGTTATGCTTATAATCTTCTAATTCAGTAATGAACTTCCAATCTCATCCATGCAGAATGACAAGCCAGCTTCCTCCTAGAAATGTGTCCTCCCAAAGGTTTCCTGTCACAACAGCTGGATCCTGATGGATCTTCATTCGTAAATATGTTCCATAGGAAACTGCAGCTAGAACCTGTGCTTTTCTGAAAAAGCAGCAGCAAGCAGTATAATGAGAGACTCTCTCTCCTAACATAAATATAACATCAAATGAAAGAAGCAGAGCTCAGGGACCAGGTGATTCACATTTTTGCACTTTCTTTCCAGCAGGAGCCAAGTCCCTAGACTTTTCCAGAATGGAAATCAGACAATTTTTTAAGGGTGCATCTACTCATCAGCATTATTTCAGAATAATGGCCGTTATTCTGAAATAACAATGCGAGCGCCTACACAGCAATTCTGTTATTTCAAAATAAATTTTAAAAAAACAGTTGGTTTATTCCAATTTCTGTAAACCTCATTCTATGAGGAATAACGCCTGTTCTGAAATAGCTATTTCAGAATAGTTGTAGTGTGGACGCTCCACTGCTGCTATTTCGAAATAGCTCCTCCCGAGAGCCATTCAAACTAATTACTCCTCGGTGCCTTCTGGGGCTCTAAATCGAGGTAGCATGTCTACATTAGGGAAGCCTGCCTCAGACTAATTTTGAGGCTTCCCTGTAGTGTAGACATGCTATTTTGAAATAAGCTATGTTAGAGTATTTCTTCTGGAATAGCTTATTTTAAAATCCGCATGCAGTGTAGACGTACCCTAACTGGGCCTAGGAGTCAACACTAGAGGCTGTGCGTAAGTGTGTAATGAAAAAGTGCTGTATGGGAGGGGAGTTCTGAAAGGCAACATTTGTCCTCCTACCCCACAACTCCAGGATGAGAGGTTTACATCCAGCAGAATCTCCATGGCTGTGGCACTCCATGGCTCAGGGTCTATTGATGAGGAACATGACTTGCAGGTTTCACTGAATAGATCAGTAGTCACCAAGCAGTAGATCGGGATCTACCGGTAGATCTAGGAGACTCTGGCAGGTGATCCTGACTGGCTTAGCAAAGAGACTATCAAGGGCCAGCACTTCAGCTGCCCTTTCCCCCCATTGCTGCTCCTTTCCTGCCCTTCACCTTGGGGCCTTCCTACTTCCTGTGCAGGACAGGGGAGAGATAGGAGGAGTGCTGATGTCATGGTGCCCCTTTTGTCCACAAAGCAGAGAGGGGCACAACAGGACTTGGGATGGAATTTGCTGGCTACTTTAGGGAGTAGGACCAGGGCAGGGATGAGCCTGCTTTAGCCCCACTGCACCACCATCCAGAAGCAACCTAAGGTAAGCAGTGCCCAGCTGGAGCCCACATCCCTAACTCCTACCCCAGTCATGAACCCCAAACCTTGAGCATCCCTGCATCCGAATGCCATCACAGAGCATTCTCCTCGAACCCATTCCTACATCCCAACAGCCTGCCCCAAGAGCAACTGAGCTCCTCTCACACTCCAGATCCCTTAATCTGCACCCCAACTCTCTGCCCCAGTCTGGTGAAAGTGAGTGAGGATGAAAGAGGGAGGAAGATGGAGCGAGCAGGGGTGGAGCTTCAGCGAAGGGGCAGGAAGGAGGCGGAGCAAGGATATTTATATCTGAGGTAGATCTTGGACTGCACTTAAATTCAAAAAGTGATCTCGTGCTTAAAAAGGTTAGAGACCCCTGGAATAGATTGTCTTAGCCAGCTAAGCCACATCTTTTGCAGCCTACTGTAGAGGGCTCATGAATGACACTATGTTCACGAGCCAGCAGCCCAGACTAGCTACTTTCTTATCTCAGAAAGGTCCCTGACCACTGGATTTGGGAGGGTGGTGTTGCAATAAGCCAAACTTTTGTAGCACTGCAATCCCATGTGCTAGAGAACAATGCAACGCATTCAAATTTGGCCATGTTACCTTCCTCTCACCCACATCCAGCCACGATGGAGGGTGGCCAGGCCAATTATGAGTGAGTGGCATTATGACCTAATAAGTCTCAGAGGGGTAGCTGTGTTAATCTGGATCTGCAAAAACAACAAGGAGTCCTGTGGCACCTTAAAGACTAAAACAGATTAATTTTGGGCATAGGGTTTCATGGGTAAAAACCATTTCATCAGAATGCATTTTTTACCCATGAAAGCTTATGCCCAAATAAATCTGTTAGTCTTTTAAGGTGCCACAGGATTCCTCATTCTTATTGTGATGCGATGTGTGGGATTGCAGTACTACTCAGATTTGGCCCAGGCGTAAGTGTTGGGGTTCTGACTAGGCCAAAGTTGAGTGACACTGCAAGGTGGCAGTGCTGCTCATTGGAATTTGGTCCATGCTGTGTGAGTATGGGCCTGTCAATGGGAGTGAACAGAGCTGCTGGGCAGCCAGGGGCAGGAGTTGTCCTAGACTGGGATGGGAGTAGAACTCTGAGCTGGGGGGCACTGATCAATGCTAATAGAAGAGGGGCTTGGGAGAATGGGCAGTGCTGAGGAACTGGGGGTGGAAGGTTGGAGACAAGTGGGGCCATTGGATGGAGTGCGGGATTGGGGGCAGGAATGTTGGAGTCTGAGGATGGTGGGGCTGACGGGTTGGGTCTGTGGTGATTAGGATGTATGGGCTGGGGAGGAGAGGGACTCTCAGGATAAGTGGGAGCCAGTGAGGGGTTACTGGAATATGTGTACAGTGGAATGGGCATTAGGAGGGTTGTTGTGTTGGCTGGAGTATATATGTTGAGGCACTTTACTGTATGGTCCTTACCTATGCCATACGGGACTGGCAACAGTTGAAGCTGAAGCTAGAGTACTGTGCTGTTCAGATTTGGCCTGGGCACTCCTCCATCATATGGGGGATTTCTTTAATCTGCAGCTGGAGCGAGAGCCTCAACTAATGTAACAAACATATTTCCACTGCCTTTAGTGGAGTCATGCCAATTTACACCAGCTGAGGATCCAGCCCAAGATCTTATTTAATCTACCTCTGCATTGAAAGCATTTAAGGTCTAAATTTAGGCCTAAAAGAGTGAGAAGCAACTGATCAGCGACACATCAGTATGTGTGCTATGCTGCTGACTTTCCCTACCTTACTTATCCCATTATATTAAGGTTCTAACAAAGATTTTCTCCATCTAGCCCATACCATATCCAATGTACTACTGATGCATGTGCTTGTAGAGTATGTGAGCATGTGCCTGGGGAGAAAAAAAAAGAGCAATTTAAATAGAAAAACCTTTTCAACCATAAAAACCTTAAGGAGATGACAAACTGACACGAAGTCTCATGTCACTAGAAATGTTTATACTTCTGTTCTGAAAGCTATACAGAAAATATTGGGCCAGAACCTGAACTAGTATAAAGTGGCATAGTTCTGTAGACTTTAGTAGAGCTACACTGATTTACCCCAGATGAAGAGCTAGCATATTTACTGTTGTGAAGATTAAGTTGTATAATATAAATAGGCAGATAATCTGGGATGACATTTTTATTAGGAGATATTAGGGATAGCCTGTCCCAGTATTGTAGCATATCTGCCATTTCGTACAGGAGTACACATTCTTAGGGCAATATAGTTTCTCTTTAGTAGTATTTTGATAGTTTGTCTTTTGGTGAAGATGACTTAGAAGAACGCAAAGAAGAAGGGTGCCCTGTCAGAAAGGCCCTTCCAGCATGTACTGAAACATACAATTCTCTATTCCTTTATTCTGCCTTGTTCTACAGCATGAATTCTTCTATTTTTCCTAACTCACTTTGAATTCTGCAAAGAAGTAAATACACGGCTTGGTAAACATAACATGGTGTTCTGGGCCACACCTTTAAATACAAGAAATAGGAGGGCTCAAAAAATTATTAGATTTGAATGATCATGGTAACTAATGGTCTGAATTGTGCATGAACTAGATTCCTAAGACAGGAAAACAGTGGTTTGCCTGCTCTTAAGTTTGGTATCACAGTCAGACAAATGTTAATTTCCACCCTCGTGTATTCTATTAAAAGGATGGCATCTTTTAAACCATGCTACTATTACATAATTGTAAGTTTGTGGTTTTAGATGCAATACTATCAGCGAAGCTTGGAACTCTAAGAGGAGACAGTATTCAACATAGAAGAAATTAGGTTGGAATGCGTTTTGCCTAGGTTAAAAATTTAGTCCCAAATATTTAAGGCACATCGTTCAACGGACCCCTAAATAAATATTTTGGCTCCAGCAGGAGATCTTCAAACGTGGGAAGCAGAGTTAGGTGCTACGTTCCCAGTAAAAATCAATGGAAACTGTGTGCTTCACTTCCATGTGTGCCTTTGAAAATCTTCCTTTTAATGCAGTGGCCTGATTTGCAGATGTACCGAGTGCTTACCGTTCCCCTTGACTTAAGAAGGACTGATACCTGCTCAACAGTTCAAACTTATATTTGGTCCAACTATGATCTCTTAAGGGCACAGTCCTTCTCCTCCAACACACACCCTACAATGGGGATCTAGGAGGGGCATGATATAAGTTCTTCTGACAGCTCTAGTAGGCCAAAGAATCTTCTCACACCAGCAGCAGTCCCTGGAATTGATTCTCTGCCTTCCAGTTTAAGGATCTTTTATGCTAAAACATAAAGGGGCTTAAGCACAACAGAGAATTAGGCTACCCAGCTATATGTAGTGCAAAATTATAAAATTATACAAATGTAAACACGCTTATTATTATGGCCCTACCAAATTCAACGAGAAGTCCTGTGGCACCTTATAGACTAACAGATATATTGGAGCATAAGCTTTTGTGGGCAAAGACCCACTTCATCAGATACATGATTCAGACTAACACGGCTAACTCTCTGATACTTGCTACCAAATTCAGAGTCTATTTTGCTCAATTTCACAGTTATAGGCTTTTTAAAATGGCAAATTTCATTATTTCAGCTATAAGAATGGCCATACGGGGTCAAAGCAAAGGTCCATCTATCTCAGTATCCTGTCTTCCAAAAGTGGCCAACGCCAGGTGTTCCAGAAGGAGTGAACAGAATCATCACATGATTCCTCTCCTGTCATTCATTCCTAGCTTCTGACAAACAGAGGCTAGGGATACCATTCCTACACATCCTGGCTAACAGCCATTGATGGACCTAACCTCCATGAATTTAGCTGGCACTTTTTTTAACCTTGTTAAAGTCCTGATCTTCATAATATCCCCTGACAAGGAATTCCAAGGGTTGACTGTGCGCTGTGTGAAGAAAAATTTTCTTTTGTTTGTTTTAAACCTGCTACCTATTAATTTCATTTGGTGACCCCTAGTTCTTAGGTTATGGGAACAAGTGAATAACTTTTCCTTTTTCACTTTTTCTGCACTAGTCATGATTTTATAGACCTCTATCATATCCCCCCTTAGTCACCTCTTTTCTTAGCTGAAAAATCCAAGTCTTTTTAATCTCTTCATATGGGAGCTGTCTGAGACCCCTGATAATTTTTGTTGCCCTTTTCTGAACCTTTTCCAGTGCCAACAGATCTTTTTTGAGACGAGGCGACCACATCTGTACACAGTATTCAAGATGTTGGTGTACCATGATTTTATATAGAGGCAATAAAATATTTTTGATCTTATTCTCTTTATGAAGAGAGGCTAAAGCAACTGAGACTTTTCAGTTTGGAAAAGAGGAGATTGAAGGGGGATATGATAGAGGTATATAAAATCATGAGTGGTGTGGAGAGGGTGAATAAAGGAAAGTTATTCATTAGTTCCCATAATATAAGGACTAGAGGACACCAAATGAAATTAATGGGTAGCAGGTTTAAAACTAATAAACGAAAGTTCTTCTTCACACAGCGTGTAGTCAACCTGTGGAACTCCATTCCAGAGGAGGCTGTGAAGGCTAGAACTATAACAGAATTTAAAGAGAAGCGAGATAAATTCATGGAGGTTAGGTCCATAAAAGGCTACTAGCCAGGGGGTAGGAATGGAGTCCCTGGCCTCTGTTTGTCAGAGGCTGGAGATGAGTGGCACGAGACAAATCGCTTGATCATTGTTTTCAGTCCACCCCCTCCAGGGCACCTGGCGCTGGCCACTGTTGGCAAACAGGCTACTGGGCTAGATGGACCTTTGGTCTGACCCAGTATGGCCATTCTTATGTATTCTCTATCCTTTTTTAATTATTCCTAACATTCTATTTACTTTTTTAACTGCTGTTGCACACTGAGTGGATGTTTTTAGAGAACTATCCGTAATTACTCCAATCTCTCTCTCTTGAGTAGTTGTAGCTAAATTAGTTTTTATCATACTGTATGTATAGTTGGGATTATGTTTTCCAATGTACATTACTTAACATTTATCAACATTACATTTCATTTGCCATTCTGTTGCCCAGTCACTTAGTTTTGCGAGATCTTTTCGAAGCTCTTCACAGTCTGCTTTGGTCTTAACTATCTTGAGCAGTTTAGTATCATCTGCAAATTTTGCCACCTCACTGGTTATCCCTTTCCCAGATCATTTATAAATAGGCTGAATAGACTTGGTCCCAGGACAGACCCTTGGGGAACCCCACTATTTACCTCTCTCCATTCTGAAAGCTTACCATTTATTCCTCCCCTTTGTTTCCTGTCTTTTAACCAGTTATCAATCCATGAGAGGACCTTCTCTCTTATCCCATGACAAATTACTTTACTTAAAGGCCCGTCACCAAAGGCTCTTAAATCTGAAATGTAATGGTGTTGTAATTGTAGGGGTTCTGACCCAAAAAGGAGTTGTGTGGGGATCACAAGGTTATTGTATGGGGGTTGTGGTATTGCCAGGAGCGGCCAGAGGCCGGATGCAGCACCTTGCACTCTAGGCAGGGCGGTGCAATCAGTGCCCCTGCCTGAACGGCCGTCTATGACCATAACGTCATCATTGGGCGCCCTGGCCAGCGGTGCCCTAGGCAGCTGCCTAGCTCGCCTAGGCTCACGGGCCACCCCTGGGTATTGCTACCCTTGCTGCTGGCAGGAGCGTTGCCTTCAGAGCTGTGCAGCTGGAGAATGGTGGCTGCTGGCTTGGAATTGAACTCTGAAGGAAGAGGTACTGCTAGCAGCTGTGCAGAAGTAAGGATGGCAGGATATTGCCACCTATATTTCTGTGCTGCTGCCTGCAGAACTGGGCCCTTAACCAGCAGCTGCCACTGTCTGGTCACGCAGATCTAAAAGCAGCAGTAGAGAAGTAAGAAAGGCATGAGTATGGTATTACCATCCTTACTTCTGCACTGCTCTGGCAAGGGGCACTTTCAGAGCTGGGCAACCGGCCAACATTACAACCACTGCTCGTCAATTGCCCAGCTTTGAAGGCAGCACAGATTTAAGGATGGCAGTACAGTGATCCTCCTAAAATAACTTTGTCCCCTTGTAACTCCCTTTTGGGTCAAGACTCCCAATTTGAGAGAGCTGGTCTCCCATTGAAATTTGTATAACATAGATAAAAACACACATAAGACCAGATTTCACAGTCCGTGTCATGTTTTGCATGGCTGTGTATTTGCTAGGGCCCTACTTATTAACTTCATAAAGGCAAAATAAAAAGAAGAAACATCAGACCTAGATGCCATGTGATCCTGAATTTATGATGTCTTTTATAGTGCTCTTGCTGGCTCACAATTATGTGGATAACCTCCAACCATGAAAATCCAGCAAACAGAATCTAAAAGTAGAGTTTAAAGAAAGTGAGAGAAAAGCAAAGTTATCATTAGACAAAGACTGTATAACTAAGGAACACAGACTCAACACCTGGAGATCAGTGGGAATAATATTTGTTCCAAAAACTATGACAGGGTGGGAACAGAGAATTACTTGACGCAGAGGCTAAATGAATTCATACACAGCAACCCTGGACACCATATGGCCTCAATTAGACATTAGTCCTTAGCTGTATCTTACCAGCTGGTTGCTCACTGTCACATTCTTAAATCAAACAATTATTTTCCTATCTGGGGACCTGAGGCACCTGATGTCATCATTGCTCAAAGCTTGTAAAATGACACATCTGTTTTCCATTTTGGTATTAGGTGAGAATTCATGTGAGGACTTTTGCTGTGTACATGACACACCAGTACAAGTTGAAGATGCACTAAGATTCTTGTGGGAGGGAACCTTAGCTCCTGAGGTTCCACTCAAAGAGATTAAAATAATTTAGCTGCTAATATAGTTATGACCAAACTATTTTAAAACTCAATTACATAAAGCATGATGGGCACCATCATGAGTTATGCCTATCAACAATGGGTCTTTTTCTTAAGGAAACTCTGCATTCGGTTTATTTTTTTTTAAATTTATCCCATTTCAGTTGTAATTTCTACTTAATTATAGAACTCTCCGCCTGTGGTTGGTAGTTAGATTATGCTCTTATTAGGAAATATGACTGCAGGACTGTAATTACATCTGCATCTTAATACTACAAATGATATTGTTTCACATCTAATGACTGTGGTGAGCAAAAGTCCATAACAATTCAATTATGCACAAACCCACCATGAACACTGCATACTCTAGGTTTCTCTAAGGCATATTACAGATGAATTTACAGAGGCAGTTATATCTCCACATCATGAAACACTTCTAGTTCAGGTTACAGATGGGACCTCCTAAAAATTCAACAAGATTCTGATCCAGAGGGTTGTTTTTTTATAGAGAAAATTACCTGTGATACTGTCTTGGATATAGATCCAAACTTCAATGATGCCAGTGTATTTTAAATCCAGATCGTTTTCTTGTTGGAGTGCCCAGGAAATGTTTTAATTATGTGCAGAGTTTGTCTGACCTATATGGTTGCAGAAAGCAGCCCTTGCATTACTAAACACAGATAACACAACACACTGCCACACCTTTCTCCACTGCCTTTTTCTTCCTGCAAAAGTTATGCTAATACCAGGTGTCTTCTTTCGTCTTCCACTGAGCAGACAGCACACATATCAGTCAACCACGTGTATGCTTAGCTCCCAGCACATCAGAACAAGTGTAGCATTCATTTATAAAATCTCCTTCATATTGGTGCTGCCTAAGGGACAGGCAGCTCAGAAATCCTCTTTTAGAAAACTCAGACACCCCACCTATCCACGTACAAATGGCATGGAATGTTAAACAAATTCATATAAATAATGTGGAGTTGTTCTTCTCTATTATCACTAAAGAGAGTTAAGGTCATTCTAGAATTCTGTTCCCTGTCCTCTAGTAACATTTCAAACATGCAGCCCATATTTTGGTCTAGGGAGCTTCTTTTACAAATTTGCTTCTGTTTATTTTCATGTCAAACCCCTACAAATAGTGCTTAATGTGTCCTTTATATTAATATAATTCACATTACAGGCAAGTTCCTTTTAACGGATGAGCAGTCATCCCACACTTTGCTCAAGAGGCAGTATCTGAGGTCGAGAGGTCAAAGAGTTAGTAGCCTGGTCCACTGGCATTGTTCTTCTTTTTCTTCTTCCTGTATGTGCAATGTGGGAAGCAATGTGGGCTGAAGGATGTGCTGGCTGTGAGAGGCTTCGTATATTTTTATTTTAAATGTTCCGCAGATCCCCTACAGTACTGTCGGACCACAGATTGGGAACCAGTGATCTAGAACATTGTTTCTCAAACAATGGTATAAGTACCCTTGCGGGTTCTCGAGAGAAATCTGGGGGGTATGTCAACACAACTGAAATTTGGAGAAAACTGAATTTCTGTTTTAAGTTTTACAGCGCTTTATTATTTTTGTACTTTTTAACACCCAAAAATTTCATCGCCCGCCCAGCTACAATTAAGTTGTTTAAAACACAAATGTGTTGCAATGGTAGAAAAACATGTTGTGTGTGTATGAAAACTGTAGGTACTGGGGGTACTTATAATTTTTTTTGAAAAGGGGGTACTTTATAAAAAAAAAGGTTGAGAAACACTGATCTAGAACAATTTTATTGTATCCAAACCTCAAATTAGCTATGACAGTGATCAGTGCCATAGTAATCCTTACACACAAATAAAATTATTCCTAAGATTTTTTGGGAATCTTGTGATCACATATTCTGTCACACCCAGTTGTGCTACTGAAGTGGTGATCCACAAATAAATGAATTGAGAGGTGCCATATTTGGCTAGGTTAAATGTAAACCATGGTAAGTACCTGAAGATACACCAAACAGAACTAGATAAAAAACTATATCCGACGGTCTATGATGTAGTTAACTCATGCATTGCAACCTCATATATCCATCCGGTAGACTGATGATTGTGGATTCTCATAGACTCATCCATGACTATAATATTGAGAAATAACATTCCTAAGTCTCGTTCTTAGAGACCAACTGAGTCACTGATCCTTAACACTCAAAAATGGCATAATGAATGCTCCATTTACCAAGGAGCTTAACTGTTGCATACTGTCTTTGGTTTCCAGTAAAGCTGTCAGTACTTGATGAATGATGCTGTACTGTCTAGCTGACAACTCCCTGTTGCCTCCCTTAGCCCTTTTAAAATTTTTCTCACTGCAAAGACTGGAGCTGAGATCTGGGACCTGCCTGCATGGGAAAAGAATTGCCGCACCTACTTACTAAAGAATAAGCCTATCTTCCGCCACTCCCATGTAATGCAGACAGGACTACCTGTTAAATTAGAATTAAGCAGATCCCATATAAACCTTTTACTTCTGTAGAAAGTAATGAAGGTTTATTACATAGGACCTTACACTCAGCACTATATGCTGAGAACTAGCCACTTCCATTCCTCTCCTCTTACTCTGGATACCCTTAGCTTCCAAAAGGTTTTTGGTATTTGATGTGGCTGTTCTTTAACCTCCGGTGCCAGTAACATGAAACGAGACTGTTGGAAATGAGAGAGGGAGAGTCAGTTATTTGATTACAGCCCATGGGCACATGCCTGGCCTTCATGGGTATATTAAGTAAGAGACATTTTAAACAAAACCGCCCTCAGTAACCAAAGGTCTGAATCCACTACTGTCTGTTAACTCCCTGGATTCCCCACATATTCTTAAGAGTGTCAATGATTTGAAGAACTGTATTACTAACATCTGTAAATAACTATAAATCTCTGTTGGACACAAGTTATTATTGTTGTTATCCTATGGCATCAAATGCTCTACAACTACCATTGGAAATGCCAGATTGTCCCTTAATGGCTTTAGAAAATAATGCCATTACTTTTAACATTTCATTATAGCTTCAATCAGGCATTGTAAAAAAATCTGCCATGGAGAAATGGCTCTGCAAACAAAAATTAAAGTGACAAATTAATGATTGCATCAGCCCGTGAAAGCTGTGCCAGGCACTAGGAAAGTGTAATTTAATTCTCCCACAATCTAACTTGATGCCCAAGAATGTAATAACTTCATTTGGGACTCTCTTTCTAGGGGGGAATCCAAAATCCTTGGCAACTACCATTAAGGTCATCAGTGAAACCTGACAAGGCACATTATTTGGCAAACATACCAATAGTGAAAGAGCTAAATAATGGGGGATTACCTCTGATCCTGATTTCTAGCTCACCACCCATTCCAGGAATGTAGTGTCTCAAAGTACCTGTAAGAGTCAAACAACCAGTGGGCATGAATTTTTCCACATATATTTTTATTTTAAATCTAAAACTTAGAGGTGGTGAAAAGTATCTTCCCTTGAACCAGAATGCTAGAATTTGCCAGTAGCAATCCCCTACCATAACTCTACTTATTTCTATTGTTTAATAAAGACAAGTAAGAGAAGAATAAATGAAAGTATGTTAAAAGCTTAAAATTAAATAGCTATATCTATACATTATTTTTAAATGCCCTCACCTGTGGTACAAATAAGCTTAGAGCTTTAAACCAAAGGATTTTAATGCCTAATTTATTTTTCCACTCTTTATGCTATTTGTTTGCTTTACAAAACTCTGCTTTACCAATTAATCAGTTTCACTTTGTAATAAGTGTTAATGAATTTATTTAACAACAGCTGTAGATTAACATTAATAAAGACAATCTCTGCTTTTAAGAGCTTTCAATTTAAGGGCCTGATCCTGCAAATGCTTATTCACGTCCTTAACTTTTTAGGCACCAGTAGTCTCTTTGAAGTCAATTGGACTACTCATATACTTAAATATATGCTTAAGTTTGCAAGATCGTGGCTGAAGGGCCCAACGCTGCAGAGACTTGAAATCAGTGAATTGATCATGACAGTGAATCCTATGCAGGCTTGGGCTATAAAACACATATGAGAGAATGCTCAGTGAAAGAATAGTTAGCTTTGTTTTGTGGTTCTTGGTTGGTAGCTATACTGTACTGTTTAGGCTGCAGACACCACAGGGGAATTTTTCTTTCCTACAAGTAAGATTTTTACCAAACCTCCGCTTTGGGTCTACAATGACCTGACAGGGTTTCGTTAACTGAGTCACCTTCTAGTGTAACAAGTCTACAACTCTAAACCCCTTTAGCACTTTTGCCACCACACATGCATTTAAATGACAGTGTATCCGGAAATGAGCATGCCATCTTCTCTTACATAAATGCTGTCTCCAGTCTCTAGCAAAGTCTTTGCTGACTTCAAGATTCTAGCCACAGTGACTGTCACAGGACTCTCAGAGGAGATAGGGAAATCTTTGATAAACCTTGGCTGGTTTTGTTATTACCTTATCTAGTAAATATACCTTCTTTGGAGTGATCTGTCCTCTCCTTGTTTAGTATGCAGAGGAAATGACAACATATCCTCAAAACAACAAGCCTGCTTTTGCAGTTACACTTCACTATAATCATCCTAAGCATTTGTACAACAGCAGGCAGACAAAAGTCTTAAATGCTTGACAAAGATCAAAGAATTAAACCTCCCCAGACACCTATGAAATAGGTAAGAGTGTAATATTTCATAGCTGGTCCTAGTTCTCAGCTATTCTGCTCCTGCTCTTGGGGAATTCAGAGGCTGCACAGGGGAATCCTAGTTCCCAGTTAAAGGTTTCATGTATACATAAACATGTTGCTGCTTAAACTTAGCTGATTTCACTTTGCTGAATAAGCAATACCAGTAAGCAATGCTCCCTCTAATCTTTTCCATCAATGTGCAGAATGTGCACCTCCACTAGAAACAAAACCTACCTGTGGGCGCCCTGCGGCATTTCAATTTCTCCTGAGTGGCTGCACAATCACACAACTTAGAGCAGGGATTTTCAAACTTGGGTCACAGACCCGCCAGGGAAAGCCCCTGGTTGACCTGCAACACTTTGTTTACTCTAAAGCTCCACAGACACAGAGAGAACACTTTGACCCTAGTTTGAAAACCCCTGGCTTAGAGGGAACACTGCTGGTAAGTGCCTTATAGTGGGCCCATAATAGGCTCTTATGTCAGTAAAAGAATCATACATGCTTATGCTGATAAAAAACTTTCTCAATGTAGATCAGGCCTAAATTACGGTAGCCTCAGCCCTGAGATTGCTGTAATTATATACTCTGCTTCTCTGCCCCCTCCTTCCCCCTCACATCGCCTGTCACATTACCAGTTGTCTTAAATCAGCCACTGACTTGGACAACTGCTCCAAAGGAGCGCACCGCTGAATTCCAATTGTTGGTCACTCTGCCTTTGCCCTGGGTTCAGCTGCAATCTCCTCAGCCCAGACCATGTCTGAGTGCTACTCTGCTAATGCCAGAGTTCACACAAATCCCTGCACCCCTTAATACCAGTTATTCTCAGCGGCATTCCCAAGCCTGGGTATTTCCCTCTAACTGTAGAAATGCACATAGAAGATAATGCTGTTGGCCAAATTCTATGCTGCATTTTATCAAGCCATTAACCACTGCATTACTATAAAGTACAGACTTTAAAAAATAATTAAATTACCTGACAATAGATATGGCATGTTCTGTGTCTATTCCCACTGGAAAGCTGCTATTATTGCATAATAGCTCAGCGGTGGTAGCCAGTTTCTTTTAGTGGGTGGCAAAGTATTTGTCTGTAGTGGCATCAGGGGCCTTGTCCCAATCATTTCCCTGCTGTTTGCTGGGATTTTCAGTCAAAAGCACTCAGAAAATGCATTTTTAGCATATCAGCTTATGAATGTCTTCTCCTCGTCCTGTTTTACACCACTGAACATGGAGAATCAGCTAAATACGCTGCAGTCGGGTGCAGCCGACATGCTCTGCCTCTGCCGGTTTCCATGAACCTGGAGCACTGCCCACGCTGCTGGGAATAGTGCTAGGCACTGAGCCGCTTCAAAAGCCTTTTCCACGTACCAACTAATTCATCCAAACAACCCCTGTGAGGTAGATAAATTAGGTTTTACTCTCCACCCTCCTATTTTACTGAGAGGGAAGCTAGAGCTCAGTAGTTAAGTGAGGTGCTTGAGGCCAAAGAAGTTGTCTTCTGACTAGGGAAGGGCATTAGGAGGGAGCATCTGGAGCGTCTGGTCTCCATAACCCCTAGACCTGCCACAACACCCTCTTCTGTGAGATCTCTGCAGTTCTACATGGGGGTCTCCCCAGCAATGTTACCTCTATTCTTTTTCCGCAGCGGGGCAGAATAAGTTTTATGAGCACTGCGGCATGTGCGGATGTGCACCACCAACAGGCACACATGCTGCCAGCGGTGGGGGCTGTGCTGCCTTTGAACCTCCCCATGGTGTGCAACCCATTTCTCAGCTTACAGGGAGCACTGGCCATCACCCAACCCTCCCCAGCCCACCTCTGGACACCCCCTCTTCTGTCCCTCATGCCCTCCCCCCCGCCACCTGTGACACCCCCGGGCGGGGACACCCAACCAGCCTGCCTCCCCGCTGCGCCACCCCAGGGTGAAGGCAGAGAAGCCAGGGCCCGCAGGTGCCACTTGCCCACGACTCCGCAGGGCCGGGGCGAAGGAGGGAGGCGCCGCGGAGGCGGGCAGGGCAGCCCGAGCCCCTTCGCTCGCTCCCCTCGCAGCCCGGCCCGGCGGAGCTGTCGCTGTCGCTGTCGCCCCATCACGTTCGGGCTGCTGCCGCCGCCTGGCGTGCGCGGCGGGGCGCCGGGGAAGGCAGGCAGGCAGGCAGGGCGGGGAAGGGGGGAGGCGAGGCCGGAGCGCTGTCCGACACGTGAGGCTCATGTGATGGGGGAAGGCAGGGCTCTCCCGCCCCGGCCCAGACAGACGTGCCGGGAGTCACAGGGTAGAACACGTAGCGCCAGCCACCCACTCGCTCCCATTTAACCCAGCCTGCCGCCTGCCCGCGACTCCTCAGCTCGCGCCCCGCACCGAGATGGTCCGCGCGCCGTAGCCGCCTGCAGCCCCGCAGCCCGTCCCGACGCCCGCGGCTCTGCCACCTGCCCGCGCCCCGGGGCTCTCCGAGGACCCGTTTCGCTGCTTTCGGCCGGAATTAAGTTGCAGCAGAGCCCCCCGCTGCAATGGAAATGATCCCCAGCGCCCAGCCGCCTCCTGCCTGCCTGGGCAAGCTGCCTGCGCTGGAGAGCAACGAGATGCCCGGGTAAGATGCCTCTTCTTTGGGCCAGTGCTCCCCGCCACCTCCCGGGGCGCAGTCTGCCTGCTGGGTTTGGTTGGAACTCCTGGTCCTTCCCCCTGTGCCTGTCGGGCTCCTTGCGTTCTGCATTTGCCCCGTGTGTGTGTGTCTGTCTCAGTGTGTAGGGAATCATGCTAATTCATCGCACTTTATGTCATCTGTGCAGGCTGGCCTTTTCTCACATGTATCAAGTTTACAAGCCCAGAAGAGGGTTAAAAAGAAGTGAAGATAATAAGGTAAATGGAGGAATTGCTGAATCTTTGCATTGTTAGTTAACACCTGTGTTCATTTGAAAAAATGAAGTTTGATGCATTAGTGTCTGTCTTTCGGGGTTTTTTTAAATCTGCTTTTTGTATAAAGCTGAACTCTTACAAAATTTGCTGAGGGATTTAGGAGGGTTGTTTTAACATTAGACAGTTTGAATCAAAGTTTTTTTTTTTTTTAATGTTATGAGGCTGTTGCGCTCACACCTATTGTCCTTGAATCTGGGGCTCAGAAGAAGAGAGGGGAAAATATTTATTTCAGTAGCTGTTACATACAATACTTTTGGGTACACAGAAGCTTGAGGTCTAATTTTATTTCTAGATCACCTTTTACCATGCGTCTATCCATGGTGCTAGGAAGTCATCTTGTGTCTTGTCTGATTGCTCCTTTCTTTTGGCTTCCAGGAGACCTATAAATTGCCCCACAGACTGATAGAGAAGAAGAGACGTGACAGGATTAATGAGTGCATTGCCCAACTGAAAGATCTCTTACCAGAACATCTCAAACTTACAGTAAGTGAAAATCTGGCTAATATCCAAACTCCTCTTCCTTTTGGGGATGTGCCTTGGTTAATGGATTTCTGTGCCATCTAGAGGCTTCGTCTCAGCACTGCAGATCTAAGTGGAAAAGGCTATGATTTGGGCAGAGTTGCCACATGGATCTATTACAATTGGTTTTCCTTGCAGATACTGTGAATTTCTAAATAGTGTATATCTGTGGTGGTGGTGGGATGATGTGAATTAAGTTGCTGCAATATTAAAATAAATCATGAGGTAAAAGTGATTGTTGTGGGCTTGATTTGAATGTGGGGGGATTTGTTTTTTTTTTTAAATTGAGCCTCTGAAAATGTTCCTTCTTGCTCTTTTTGAAGTTTTACTGGATGCCATTTATAAGTTGATCCCTAACTTATCTGAGAGTCAAGTCCCTTTAGAGATTGCTTCCATACTTGCATTCTCTGTGTTCTTGTTCTGCAACACATTTTAAGGTCAGCCACTTCTGCTTCTGTAGTGTGTGTGTGAAAAAGAGTAAAAGCTTAAGTGCTTGATTAAAATTAAAAGAAAAAAAATCTCTTCAGAAGTTATGGGGAAAGCCATCTTGGCTGACATCCTGCAGGACACCCCTCTCCTGTCACTGTTCAAAAGAAACCCTTTGACTGGATCCCCCTGTGTTAAGGTCATGATACCAGCAGGGGCAGCAGAATAGATAAATAAAATAGTTGTTTGAGAGCTATGCAGTTGGTTCTAAAACACCCATAGGGTGTAACTGTACCCTTCACTGCAACCCTCTTTTTTATTTTTTAAGTTTACATAATATGTGGATCAGACTCCAAATGTTAACATTGTTGCTCAAGACAACAGATTTCACTGAATAAAGACACCGTTTTTAACCTTGTCCGCCAAATTGCAGCTCACTTTTTCTTATATATATCACAAGGAATTGAAACCTTTGTAAGATTCCTTGAAACGTGACTGACTCTAAAATAAGTACTAACCTGTCCATTTGTTTCCAGACATTAGGTCATTTGGAGAAGGCTGTGGTTCTTGAGCTTACCTTGAAGCATGTGAAAGCACTAACTAATCTCATTGAGCAGCAGCAACAGAAAATAATTGCTTTACAGAATGGTTTACAAGCTGGTGAGTATTCAAGTCATGCTTGTATCATGTGAGAACCCTGGACTGTCTCATGATCTTACTTTCAACATCTTTGAAATACTGGCTACTTATGACACTTGGTTTGGGAGGTGGGAGGAGTAAGCGTTTCTTTTTTTTTCTTTAGCACGCAAACCCCCCTTTATGTACATGTGGATTTATGAAAAGATATCATTTATCCGTCTAGTCAGTTAATTTATAACTAGCTGTGAAGTTGAATTTTAAAGTATATTAAATTGATTATAGCTATTTTATTTCATAGTACAGTTTTGCTGTGAGGGCTTGATCCCAAACTGATGGGAGTCATTCCATTGACTTCAATAAGTTTTGGATTAAGCCCTGATTCCTGCACCCCCCCTAAATATGAAAACATCTCTCTGACACATCCTTTTTGGTTTCTCATTAAGTTAGTTAGTACCCACCTGAGCTGCAAAGAGTGGGCTATTTAAAGGCCCACTGTATTTTACATCTGTTTTTTCCTTCCCCTTCTTTGTGACACTGAGTCTGGCAGGATAGAACTGGTTTTTCTAAAAAGACTGCTATTGCTTGAACAGCCACTAGATATGCAGTAGAATTACACAGCCAAACCCAATATCACTTCCCAAAGTTTAGACCAACCCCGCCGCTCCCCAGGTGCATGCAATTGATTTGGGACGATTTGGGCCCTTTGTACTCAATTTTCATTAGCTGCAGATGAGCCAGATATTTCTTGCAAATCACTTTGGAACTGATGTCTTTCTGAGGTGATACCAAGGCTTATTCACTGTGCTGCCTTTTGCTATTTTCTCCCTAAACTCTAGTGTCTGTCCTGGTGGCCACATACAATAAATATAGGATCAAAAACATGTTTATATACCCATTTTTACAACCTCCCTCTAAGAGTGAGTCTTTAAAGTGCCCATATTGTATAGCAGAATTCACTTATCTAGCTATTTTACAACAAATACATAATATGTAGATAAAATTTCTTCTTCTTCCCAATGCACCTTAATGATATTAATGAAACTATTTAGATCTGTTAATTTTTAATTTATTTCTGTTAATGTTCCCTCAGGTGACTTGTCATCGAGAAACCTTGATACAAGCCAGGAAATGTTTCGATCTGGTTTCCAGATGTGCGCCAAGGAAGTGCTGCAATACCTAGGAAAGCATGAAAATACCAGGGATCTGAAATCTTCCCAGCTGGTCAGTCATCTGCACCGAATGGCCTCTGAGATCTTCCAAGGAGGACCCAGCCGAAAATCTGGAGAGGTGCCCCCCAAAACAGTGGACTTAAAGGAGAAGTCTGGCTCTTTGCCCAAAACAGCTGAGGGTTATGGCAAGAACTGTGTGCCTGTTATACAAAGGACTTTTGCACACTCCAGTGGTGAGCAGAGTGGTAGTGACACAGACACAGACAGTGGGTATGGAGGAGAGTTGGAGAAAAGTGACTCAAATGCTGACCAACAGTATTTTCAAAAGGATACTGGACTCAACTATACCATGCAAGAGAGAATAAGCTCTATTAAGCAAGAAAATGAGGACCCACCAGCCAAAAGGACCAGGATGGAAACTTCAGAAGATGAAGGCCATTTTAGCAGTGATCTGATTGGCTCTTCGAGTAGCTTTTTGGGTCCTCACCAGCCTCCTTTGTGCCTGCCTTTTTATTTGATCCCACCATCTGCAACTGCCTATCTGCCTATGCTGGAGAAGTGTTGGTACCCAACTTCCATGCCCGTTTTGTACCCAAGTCTCCCAGCCTCTGCTGCTGCACTTTCAGGGTTAATGAGCCCAGATAAAATTTCTCCATCTCTCCTGATGCCCCAGAGACTTCCTTCTCCACTACCAGTCCATTCCCCTATCGACTCCTCAGCTCTGCTTCAAGCTTTGAAGCAGATTCCTCCTTTGAACTTGGAAACCAAAGACTAAGCACAGTGTTGACCTTTTCTTTTTTCTTTCCTTCCTTCCTTCCTTCTTCTCTTTTTTTTTTTTTTTTTTTTTTTTTGGTAAGTTTGAGACTCTTTCAGTTTTATATACCGGCTGGACTGAGGTGTGGGGCTACGGTTCACTGAGAATAGGAAGCAAAATCCACTTTTCTCTGATTTGTTAGATAGTGTGGGAAAGGATGAAGGAAACACCAAGGTTAGCCATTTGGGGGAGTTCAAAAGGAAAAAAAAGTTTTCTTTTTGCTTTACCCTTTAACCCTTCCCACCTACAGAGCTGACTTAGTCAGTGAGGATTATATTTCAAAGCTGTGAAAAATATTCCATTAGGCCGATTTAAGTTTTAGGGTCTGTGAATATAAAAATATGGTACTTCTATAGAGGGCTTTTCAAAGCAATGGCCCACCACCAGATTTGTTGCCCCACCCAGTTGTCAGTATTTGAAATGATACATGCATGCACAGCAGTTAGTCCCTCTAGCATTGGTGTTAGTCCCTCTAAAAAGATTCAGAGTAGCAATCTGATTGGTAATATAGTCAGTGGCTCAGGGAGATCGAAGGCAGGTTTCTCTCCACACCTCTGCTGAATGTTTAAAAAACAAAATGAATAAAATGTAGATGCTGCTTAGAAGCTTTACATCTTTTTCTATAACTCAAGCTGCTAGTTGGGGGCAGGGGAAGAGAAAATACCCCTATAGTTCCCTTTGCTTGTTGCACCTAACTCTACACCTTTCTTTTACTGCTGCTGTACAGGAGTCTCTGGGTCTAGTGTATCTGAAAACAAAATGGTTAAAAAAGCCACATTAATGGCAGAATAGCCACCAACTGGGTGTTTCATTCCTGGGCCAAAACCAGAGCTCTTGTAACAGGGTGCAATTCAATTGGAGTCAACAGAGTTAGACCTATTGAATTGGTGGCCCCCTTGAGTGCCTTTGAGAATTTAAAACAGAATTTCAGTGGAGCCTAATCACAGTGGAACTTGGGTGCCTAAATCTCTTAGGATTCTCTGAAAACCCTGGTTCAAAGTGCTGTTTTAAATAGAGTTGGAATTGTGAAAACTTCCCTGTTAACAATTTTAGAACTATGCGGGCCTGTGCACCACAGATTCAGTAGTTTCTTCAGTGATGAACACTCTGTCCAAGTAGGCTTTAAAAGAAATTATCTGCAAAAAGCAGTGATTGTTTTCCTTATTAATTTTGAGAAAATCATTTCCAGAGTAAATGTCAGACAGATTGTCATTTCATTCTACCATTGCACCAGTTGTTAAGATGCACTGTGCTTGATTGCAGATTGTGTTCTAATGTTTATTTTATTGTTGGGTTTTTTGGGGTATACAGTTGATGCCTTTATTTGTAAAATCCTGTTATAAATATGTATGTATATATAAAATATATATATATTATATAAATATATTAAAAGGTGAAAATGTTTCAGATGTCTATTATTTGTATAACTACTTGAGCATAAAGAAGTGAGAAATATGAATGTATTTCTGATTTGAATTTTTGTTTTTTGAAGAGAGTTTGTTCTCTAGAGAGGGATATAGTGTTTATATTTTGGAGCCTTCTCAAAAGTAGGGTATTGTAAATATTTTTATCTTGAGTAAATGTTAAGTAGTTGTTTTTAAAATACTTAATAAAATAATTATTTTCCTGTGGAAGACAAGGCTTCACTTCTTGTGCTTTGAAATATTTGATCAATGCCGCCATAACCATTCCATGTGACCTGATCCAGCAGTGAAAATGGGGCACTACATGGGCTTAACACTCCACCAGTAAGGAAACAAATTGCAGAATCAGGGTCTTAGTTATCTCTGGTACAGCCTTGTTGGAATCGATGCTCAAAGGCTACTAAGGAAAAAATGTGGTTCATTATTATTGTAGTGTGGGATTTTTCTTTTATTTTTTCTCTCTTGACCTTTTCACCTTTAAAGCATGGACTGTAAGGGAAACCGTGTTGCGCTTGTATTTTTACTTCATTTAGGTTTTGGTTTTTTTGTGATGTATCTAGAAAGTCTGAAAAGTTTTGGGTTTTATATATTTAGGGGGAAAAAGTGGGGGAAGAGAGAGGGTACCTGTACTTGTTTTTTCATTAAAAATTCAGGTCTTGTCTACGCTAGCAAGTATCTATTGCAGCTAGAGAGCTGTTGTAATTTTAAGAGCCAGAGTGTGAAACTTGAGCAATTGAAAAGGGATATTCAGTCAGTCTATTTAAAATGGCTTGTTCATCTTTTCTCAACACCTGTTTAGCTCCCCTGCTAAGGGCCACATCTTCTCTACAGACCCAGGCGAAGAGAGAACCTTCTATGTGTGACTTTCCCCCTTCCATATGAAACATGCCCTCAGCCACCTGCCCCTCTCTTGGATGCAATGTAAGAGACTCTCCAGTCTGCATTTAGGCAAAGATTGCGCCACTTTTGGTGAGCACTGTCTGGGCAAAGGATGGATAGAGGTCTCTCTAGTGTACAGCAATAATTAAGTCAGGAATCTGGTTTTTATCCTGCTTCCTCTGGGATCCCAGCAGTAGCTGTAACCAGTAGGGAATCTAGTGGAGCTACATGTCCAGGCAATTGCTGGAGTGGGGACCTCCTGGGGAAATGAGCAAAAACCATTTTCAAAGCACTAGGCTTACAGGAAGATGGCTCTAGGCCTCTGCAGATCCCTGGGGGAATTAATCAAGTCTGGGAGCAGGCCCTGTGGTCTTTTCCACAGGAGGCAAACTCTACCTCAGTGGGATAATGCGGGGCAGACTGCGAGGGGATCCTGAAGATTTCTTTCCACAAGTCATGTCACATAGGTTTTTCTCTAGACCTTAACAGCCATGTGAGAGAAGAATGTCCTTGTTAAAGGGTCAACGCCACCTCCTTCAGTTAATGCGTGGTATATCACAACAAGCCTCTCACTGAGCCACACCAGAAATCCTCCAGCAAAACCGGGGCAGGCCAGACTTGCCACTTGTGATATTTCTAAGATAAATAAGAAGGGAAAAAACCTAAAACAAAAAAGTGATAGAAATGTAGCTGTGTTAGTCTGGTGTATCTGAAACAAAAAACAGGACTACGTAGCACTTAAAAGACTAACTCCTTGGACCTTTCCCTATTCTCAAGAAGCAAAAATAAAATTGGGGTATTCCATTTTTTGTAACAACTCCTTGGAGGGGACCTTAACTTCTCATTGGACTACAGCAATTTATGTTTCTGATTAGAACGAGCCGTAGCCCAGTGTTTGGAGCACCATAACAGAATAACCATCCCACTGTCCTGACAGCCTGCCCCATGAGTGAAACATTCTCATGTTGGCATGTCCCCAAGAGTTCTGTTGCAGGGATTTCCTGTGATGTCTAAGCTAATGCTCCATGGATCCCTGATGTTAAAAATGAAAGTGATTTGCAGAAGGGTTGAGAGCCACTGTAGCTTGTAGTGTCTGGGCAATGTCTGTAGCATATATGGCACACAGCTGCTCTTTTCAGTAAGTGCTAGTTGCTCACTTCGGGAGTGATCATACTGCCCTTAGATGTTAATAGCAAAATGCCTTTTGGCTTAAATGGGAGTCAGGTTGGTCCCTGGGTCATGCTAAGGGCAGCATACACATGTGCTGGCTTGGGAGCTAGCTATGCCCACTGTTTATGCCCCTCCCTCAGATTGTGGCATATGCTCCAGCATGTTAGTCGGGTGTATCTATGGGTGTGCTATGGAGGGATTCTGGCTGGCTGCTCAAATCTCACCAAAGGCTGCTTATGCTTGGCTGCTACACCCATAACCTATGGCCCTCCTTTGCCTAGGGCCCAGGCTGAATCTGAACCCCAACAGGGAGGAGACTCCAACTTAATTCTGCCAAGAGTTTAATTATTGTTTGAACTAGCTTTGTAACTAATGCTGAGTATTTTCCCAGACCCACTAAATAAGTCTTGCTAGTCAATTTTGTTTATTTAAAACATGCACCTTTTGTTTACATCTCATGGCACATTAGCCGCAGGTAATAATATACAATCCTTTATCTTTTTGCAAAATGAAGATGACACCAAATCTTTCCCTGAAGGCAAACAGTTGAAGAAAGCAAACGGGCTTTGCACTAAAGGTTTGCTCTAGTGGGAGTTGGGGGGGTAGGGCTGGCTGAATGGAGGTGGGTACCTTTACTAATGTAGAGTATGGGACCCTGGGATAGATCATTTATGATCTCTTCTTAATTTCTTTGTCAACATTGGAAACAGTGGGCTAGCCCATCAGATGGCATGATCAGCGATGTTACTCAGGAAGACCAATTTCTCTAATGGGCTTGTGGCATGCCTTGCCATTCATTGTTGCAGGAACCCTTTAATAATTTACTGTGAAATGAATATATGTGTAATGTTGAACTAGCACATCGACATTCATGACTGAATGACAGCTGTGTTGTATTTTTAAGGGGTTTACCATCCAGGAGCAGCAGGAAGGCTGGTTTGAAGGCAGTTTTGTGATGCCCCCACATTGGGAAAGCATGTAGAAACCCTAACAGGCAGCATCTCCAACTGGACCCTGAATGGGATAGGCCCCAAAGGTGAACAGTCAGGTATATAAGGCTAAAATATGGTAACGTCTCTATCTATCTGGGGAATGCATATGTTCCAGCATGTTGGTTAATTTTAATTAAAGCCAAATCCTGCTCCTATTCAAGTCATTAGCAAAATTCCTACTAATTTCAAAGGGGCCAAGGTTTGACCCTAAATATACTGAATTTTCAACACTTCAGGTTGTTGGTAGATTTACAGTTTATTTTCAAGGCTATCCTGTTAAGCTTATTCTTTTCCACCTTCTTTACCCTTTGCTGGTAGCAGGACACACAGAGGCTTAGTCTGCAGCAAACAGGGATGAAATGAGTATTACCACAGGTGCAAGATATGCCCATAGCATAGTAAGACATGGCTGCTATAGGGAAGTTTCTCTTGTGGAACAGCTCAAAGTCAAAAAAGCAAAACCGATGAGACGATTTTCGTTTGTTGATGAAAGGTGTAAGAATATGGCCTGGTGCATAATCCTTAGGCCAAAAGTGCTTCAGGGCAAGGATTATGTCTGCCTCTAAGCAAGTAAACCATCTAGTACTGTGGTGGGCAACCCCTATAACCCACAGGCCACATGCAGCCCAATGCAGTCTATGTGTGGCCCATGAGACATTCTATTTACCGTTGCTCATGTGCAGGATTGCCAGAGGCCTCTGGTTTCTGTCTGTGTAGGTTTTTTTTCCATCTAAAGTGACGTGCACGTAAAGCAAGGACATGTGAAGTGAGGTGCATGCTAATTGCACACACTGTGAGAGCCGTGCACTCCCTCTGCATCCACTCAAAGTTCACTTGGCACACCCTGCAAATTCTAGGTATATACGTGCAATTAGCAAAACTACCCTGGGACACCGTCTTGGTTATGACAATCTTGTGGTCCACTGAGATGAAAGAGGGCCACTCATACAGGCCTACTTACTAACCTAGGTTGCCCATGGCAGATCTAGTACACTGGGGCCATGGTCTTGATCTGGGCCTCCAGATCCTACTCCTATAATAACAGTGAGGTCTCCTGGATTCAGGTCCTGTTCCTGCCTTTGGCTGTCTATATGACCTTGGGCAAATCACTTCAGCTATACCTGTTTTTGTCTGTAAAATAGAGGTGATGATACTGACCTCCCTCAGAAAAGTACTGTTAGGCCTAGCTGATGTTTATCAAGTACTTGGAGACGCTGTGAATGTGAAAAGTGTTATATAACTTACAATGCAAATGTATAACCTAGATTGCTTTGCAATTCCTGTACGTGCTGCATCATTCATCCAAAACGCCCCGAGGCTAGGAGCAGACATTTCATCATGTTCCATTTCCTTTAAAAAAAAAACCAAACCCTACAACATTAATTTTTAATGGAAAAAGTCCTAGTACATTCAAGGGGATACAGCAGCTGAGGCTCCCAGACTGTGACGGGGTGCTTTGCTCACGTCTCAGTACTCACCCTGTTCAGACAGGGTGTGTTGAGTTCCCTTGACTTGTTTTCATGGTCTCACCCAGCTCTGACCTGCCTCAAATGTTGACACAATGTCACGTTTCCGACTGCAGTCTTTCATGTGCAGCCTGAGGCTAAATACGGCTGCTGGTTCCTGGAAACAGACGTGCCTGGCACCCTTTCAGTAGAAACCCGATCCTCATGCAGGCTTGGCACAGCCGCTGAATAACACAGCAATAACTCTTTCAGCAGCATTTCAACCCATAAATAGGGCTTCCCAAGCAAACTCCTCGAAGTGCAGCAAGACATGAACCAGGATTTTAAAAATAAATAAAATCAGAGTGCATGAAAAGTGTGTGCAGGGAAGGAGCCAGGATTAAAGTGTTAGAAGGAAACTGCAGAGATACAGAACATGGTTATATTAAATATAACTGTAGGATTATCTCTTTGGTGTTAAAAAGGAAGCAAATGGCATCACATTTTATAATGCCCTGGTAACATTTTATCCTAATATTTGTGTAAAGGTAAACCAGTAATCTTCCCAAAAAGGAGATGTATTCCAATCCAGAGCAGGCTGGGATAACTGAAAGACACTCATAATTTTAGCTTTTCACCACCTGTTTGGAACGCTACTATAACTGAATGCTATGTATGGGACTGGATGGGTTTTAGAGGCACGTACTCTGGGAACTGCTTACACTTTGCATTGTGCATGGGCCACAGCCTAAAATAATCTGCAATGGTGTATATTTTTTGCTGCAATCTCTAAGGATTTAGGGTTATTTTAAACATGCGGTGACTTTTCAGGAATATGCGCACTGAATAGTATAAAATCCCCTTATCCTCAGAATCAGAATCTCTATCTGTTTTACACTGCGGTGGGGGAGATTTCTCTTCCTGCACAGGCTGTGGCATGGACACTGCAGTGCCCTTCTGCTTTGTCCTCTCTTTCATCTGTAAAGCGTGTCACTGCAAGTGTTTACAAATGCAGCATTGCAAGATCCCTTGAACTGTGTCCTAGTACAAAAGAGGCTTTGAAACAAGAAGCACGTTGTCATGGCATGTTCCAGGCCAGCTGCACTAGACTGAACCAGATAATTGCTGTTTCTGCTTTAGCTGTTTCATTGTGGAAAGAATGGTAGGTCTTGCGTCAAGCCCTTTTCACCTTAAGACTCTTGATGAGACAGGCTAACTTAAACAGTCTGGGGGGCAGAGGGCGGAGGGGGGGGGGGAGAGAAGGAATGCCCTGGAAATAGGCAATGAATGTGTGTGAGACCTTTTATTATATACTGCCAGTTCAAATCTAGCACAGAAAACTGTCACCATCTCTGGGCTATTGAGTGACTTATATGAAATGAGTTTGTTGGTCTCCGGCCAGGTAACAATAGCTGTTGGAGTCTGTGGACCCCAGCCACGTGACACAAGATACTAATTTTTTGTAACCCTGACTCACGTCATATCACTGGAGCAAATAAATCCCTTTTCTACAAGCTCACCAGTGTTTTAGACCTTCATCACAGAACAGATTTAATGATCTAATCTTGCTCTGCAGGTGTTTAAATGATATTTTTTACCAGGGGGTCTGAGGAATGCCCAGTGGCAGGACACTGAGTAAAACCACAAAAGATCAAATGGGTGTACAGCTTGACCAGCTGTCTCAGGCTTAGAGCACAGGGTTTGAAGCACAATGGACCAGAGCAGAAAGAGGAAGCTTGTACTGCTGCTGTCTGCCCAGTACCTGTTCTGTGCGTTAACTCAGCCTTTCAGTCGTTCTGGCTGTCAATCCAGCACTTTTTTAGGGGCAATTCATTCCTGCTCATCTTTTAAGAAAACAAAGAGTAATATTCCTGTGTGCTTTTGTTTCTTTTCTTGGGTGTATTTGGTGTCCTGTCACACCACAAAGCCAGTTAGCACATATAGACAAAAGAAGTTTGGCAAGTATGACACAGTCTTGGGAAGTACTTGCAACTATCTGCTTTATTAAAAAAGGAATTGCAAAGGGAGGCAGCACCTTGTAAGGATATAACGGCAAAGGTTGGCTGAGGGAAAAGCAAGGCCTTTGGGGCTAGTTTGCCACAAACAACTAGAAGTGTTTACTAAAAAAAGATACAGCCACTTTTTAATTTATAAGCAAAGGAGCATAACCTTTAATCAACTTGGTGAACTAATATTCAGTCCAGGATCAAGGCTGTCAAGAATCTTATAATATAACCTTGTTAAAGGTAGGGGTGATGTGGCTATCTTTTCCTGTAGAATGTGTTGAACTTCTGCGATCATTTTGATCAGTTTGAGGGTTGTCTGCTGCCTTGGAAATCACGTACACCTCTGCAAAATGCCCGTAGTGGGCTACCACATCAGAATGCACTCACTTTACACTCATGAAGCTGACTGCCTTTGGTGCAAAACACTGCAGAAGGAGGCCTAAATCTTGCAGAATTTGGGTTGCTGGGAAAGATTTAATACCATGAATTCAAATAACGTTCCCTAACCATCACTTCCCATTTTATTTTTCAGTAAATGATGCATAGCCTGCCATTTTATCATTTTCTAGACAACAGCTCAATGCAAAAAATGGTGACAAAAGAATGCCAAGTATTTATGGTTTTTGACCTCTTATTCATGACAGTGAATAAATACAATTCCCTGTGCAATGTATTTTTTCCTTTCCTCTAGGAATGGGCCTCAGCATATGACATTGTTGAAGACCTTGCAACCAGCTACTTTACTAAGTTTTAAGGGATTTAACTTACTTAGCACTGGCTTTGTTAGAGTGCCAAATAAAGACAAAGAAAGATTTGTTCTAGTTTGAAATTGACTAATGTGTTGACTGTTATGTTAATGGTGAGAGCTGAAATATTACATATCCTTGTCATAGAGATTCCAGATGTGCTTAAATTACATTGTAATATTAGTGACTACTAGTTGCACTTAGGTCTGAGACTGTACACGATGTTAGCATGTGTCTGAGAATCTTTTAGATGATTTAGTTCTTCTATTCTAGATTCTTAATCCTTGGTAAGATTGTGTTTATATTTAAGGTCTTTTCCAATGTTTTCAAATTTGCTATATCTACTGTTTAGAAACTGACAAGACTACTTTTACTTAAGATATTGATTTAGAGTATTATAAATGGTCAATAATGGCACTAATCATATAGAATATATAAATATATAGATAAGTGTGAAAGCAATGTCATTTGGTGTTAGATGTGACCCACAGGCATAAGTAACAGTACTCTGACAGATTCTAGATGGATAAATAAGTGGTCAGATTTCCAAAAGTGTTGAGCATCCGCCTAACAAGGCCCACTGATTTCAACACATTAGAAATTCAAGTTACTTATTCAAGACTCTAAATATAAATTTAAGAACCTAATTTAAAGCTTGGGCGGGGGGAGGCTGCTGAAAATCTTGGTCAGAATTCACAGTTTTGAAGGCTCTTACAGGGGAAACAAAAGGGGGAAGACTTTTGATTTTCTTAAAGCTGGAGTCAAATTCATCCGAATTCAAACCAAACATCCAAGTAGAATGATGTCAGTGCAGACTCATCTTGCAATCTCCGTGCCTGGAGTATTTAGTACACAGAGGCTGCTGAAAAAGTCACGTCAAGCCTGCACTGGCTGGATTCTTCCTTTCATGTTAGTAAGATCTCTTGATATACCTCAGCAGGCCAGCTCTCATTGTTTGTCCCCAGGGCCTCTGACTATCACCCTTTAGCTGGCTGAAGCTGGGATGACTCAAGGACTCCTTTCAGGAAGTATGGTGAAGAGTGAAGGCAATGACCCCTCTGGGTTCTGTTTGGGAACTGAAACGATCTGTCATGGAAAAACTGGTCTTTGTGGCATTTCAAATGGAAACTTATCAAGATGACTGTTCCCAAGATTTCCCCTTGTATCTCTATGACTCCTAAGAGTAGCTTTCTAAGATAATGCCCTGGAGTGGGCTTTCACTGGCCCCTGGGCGAGGTGGGAGGCTAGCTCCAGAAGGGGTAGGGATGGGGCAGCCAGCCCTCAGCTCAGCGCTGTGCCACACTCCTTCTCCCCGAGCAGCCCTCAGAACCACCCGGAGTGTGCCACATGCTGCTCCAGCTGTGATGTAAACGGTCCGGGGCTCCAGACACTGCTGCCGCCATAGTAACTGTGGCCAAGAGCCCTGGGCCCTTTTGGATTTCTGGGCCCAAGAGCAGTTGCACTCTTTGCCCTTCCCTGTCTGTGGGCCTGGCCATCCTGCTGTGGCTGCTTTTCTGGGATACAGTCATTGTTCCCTGTAAGCTGTGTGCTTGTGCGGCTACTCAGGAGAGACCAAATGCTGCCCAGCTGGTGGTTCACATTCGCACGTGCTTCGTAAAAATATATTCCATGCGTGAATGGAAAAAATCCTCACATGGATGGAAAAGATTAGAAGGAACAATGGCTACAGTAACCCTGGCTCTCCTATCACACCAATGGGATATCAGCAAACCTTCATTTACTTCAGGGGAGTTCTGCTTTTTCACTGATATATGAGATGAGCAGAATCAGGTTCAGGGAGACTGTGATCCCCTAAGGCCTGATTCTCTGTTACTTTGCACCCGGTGGCAGATTCTTTGGTTTAATAAATATAACAACTGGATAGTGCCTCCAAAGGGGAAGGGAGAATCTCTGCTGGCAGAAGCTGTTGCTTTGCTTCCTAACCCCCTTCTGTACCAGAATTGCAAAGCCTAATGTCAAAGGCTAAAATGCAGAGGCAGGGCAGAACACGGCTCAACTGCAGCCAGTAGTCCACTGATTCAAAGTCTCTGAAGGCCCATATATTAGGGCCAGGAAGCTGAGAATCAAAGAGCAGTGACTGACCCTCTCTCTCTCTCTCTCTCTCTTTCTCTCTGTCACACACACAGCACAAGGGAGGATCTAACACACACACACACACACACACACAGACTACAATGGTGGATCTATCCTCTTGTATAAATATTACAAATATTACACCTGGCACATGGAAGCATTTTGCCCCCCACTTTTCACTGATTATCTAAAGGCCATGGGGAACCAAGGTCCTGCCCTATATCTTGTATGGTCATTTATACCAGGACACAATGGGTTTAAAATGGTACTAAATGCATGTGTCAACCACTGCAGGAGCAGTGTGAAGCTCTCTCCACATGGCGCCTGTGATAACTGCTGGCAGCACTTTGGGGAATTTGGACCCAGTAGGAGAGAACTGCTACTCTGAAAACTACTTAACCCTTTGAGTCATGTCTGGATTTAGTTACAACAATGGGTGCCTTCCTAGCTGCAGAATATTGTTTCATTAGAACTAGAAGTGACTACTGGGCATGGGTACAACAGCACTGAAAAGAGCTTAACTGCGTCAGGGGTGATTTGGTGGTAATTTGAGCCAGGAGCCCTGTCAGACAGGATAATATTACGCCATTCCTGTCTCTTGGGGGCTGAGAGTGCTCTTGAAATGCATCTCTGAGAAAGAGTGCCGCATGCTCTGCACAGAGAGGTAAGGGAATTCCACCGCATGTATCAGTTACTGAGACTGTGATTCCCCCTGCGAACCTTTTCAAACAAATGCAGCTGCTGGGTACTCAGCTTCCATGTGATGAGATGTTTCATAACCTATGTATGCGCTAGTGCTTCTAAGGGTCTGCCGGGGGCTTTGCTGCCTTGCAGTTCATGTTCTCATCCGGGCAAAGCGCTACCAGATCAGAATGGCAGCCTTTCACACCCACTTTGCAGAAGTAGAAGGCAGTAGAGAATGGGAGCAGGTTGATCCTACCGACCCATATTGATATAACTATGTAGCAGAGTGTGTTGAAAATCCACACCTTTGAATGATGCAATTATATCCTCATGTAGACATTGCTATGTCAATGGGAGAGCTGGGGCAATTGCTGAAGAGGGACTTGGGGGTTACCAGCCACGTGACTGGCCCCACCATGTGACTGCTTCCAGACCAAATCTCTCTGCCTAAGGCCCTACACACTCCCTGCTCCATCCCTCCTCAGCCCTGCTGTACCCATTTTATGCCTCCTCCTTGTCCCTGCTCCGCCCTACCCCCAAACTCCCGAATGATGTGGGGGACTAGCAGAGATCTGGTGCTGGCACCAGAGGTAGATGCTCCCTGCACTCACCAACAGCAGCGGGGGAGGGCAGTAGGATGTGGCCATAGCCCACTCAGCTCCGCTCCCCTGGCTTTTGGCTGTGTTGCTTGGTTAAGGGGTGGCACTGCTGTTTTTCATGCCATGGCAGGAGGCAAAGTGGCAGGAGGCAAACTATGAGCAGGGGGAACAGGGTCCCTCTGCTTCTTCCCACCTCTGCTGTTAATTGTGTGGGGTGGAGCAACCCCTACTGTGGGCGCCAGGCCCCTTCTGCTAATCCACCGGGCTGCCCACAGGCTCTGGGCCCTTGCTCCTCCTGCCCACGGCATGTGCTCCCTTGTGTCCCTCCCCATGCCTCTGGAGCGAGCTTCTCCCAGTGATTTAGCTACTGCCTCTCTCTGGGACGTGGATTAACTACATGGATGGGAGAAGCTGTCTTATCAGTGTAGGAGCATTTTCATAAGTGCTACAGTGCCACCCTAATGCTGTTCATGAAGACAAGCCCTCAGGCTCCCACCCCTTACCCCTGGGTTATGTGTGAGATCAAAACTATCAGTGCAGTTCCACACTGAGTCAATGGGAGCGTCAGGGGCTCAGCAGATCTGAGAATCAGGCCTGAAACTGGGCATTCAGAAAACGGAGCCACCCAGCATGAGCCGCTCAGTTACCATGGCAATGAGCACCATGGGAATCCCTCAAAGGAAGTGAAAGAACCAAATGCGTTTGTTTATCAAAACAGAGTGTCTCACAAATGACCTAAGCCTCAGAATTATTATCAACCTCTGGCAGATTAGGAAGGCTGAGAACAAGGTTTTCAGAAGTGGTCACTCAGGCCAGGGATGGAGGTGAGGAATGAAGTGGAAGGGGGGGGGCTCCTTTTTTTAGCTGCCCAGTTTGCAACATGATTTTCAGATATGCCAAGCACCTGACACTTGTGGACTCAGAAGGGAATCGCAAGTACTCAGCAGCCATGGGCAGTCGGTAACGTAGGCGGGGGAAGGCACAGCCTTCCCACAACTTTCTACACGCTTGCCCACTTGAGGCTGGGGCTGCTGCTGGGGTAAGCTGGTCATGGCCCCACAGCTCGGGTTTCCCCGGCGGCTGGGGAAGGATGGGATCACGGCCAGGCAGCCTGGCTTTCCCCGGTGGCTGGGGAGAGATGGGGTTGCAGTCTGGTCTGGCAGCCCAGCTTTCCCTGGCGCCTAGAAAGAGATGGGGTTGCAGCCCACTTCCCCTGGACACTGGAGAAGGATGGGGATGGGGCTGCAGCACAGCAGCCCTGGCAGCTCTTCCATGTGGCCAGGAAGAATCGGGCTGGGGGGTGGGCAGGGCATGGTTCCAAGGGTGGGGCTTCGGACAGAAGTAGCAAGGCTGAGGCTTGTCTTCCCCACCTGGGCTTTCACCCGCCACCCATGTCAACAGCCAGAAGGGGGTCTTATTTTAGGAATCACACAAATAAATACACCCAGCGGTCCTATAGGAAATTTGGGAGAGCCAAAAAATTCATCTTTCCTGACTCCCAACCCTGGGCTTCAATTTCAAAGCCTGCTCTAGATCTCTAAAGGTACAGCAGCTGAGCTATGGCCTGCATTTACACACTTAGTGCGCTTGCTGAGAGACTCACCAGATGGCATTTATACCTTTGAAGATGCCTGGAAATTTCCTACATATTACATGAATTGGATTTGTTTAGTGTGGAAAAGAGAAGACTGAAAGGGGGCATGGTAATAGCTTTCAAGTACCTTAAAGGGTGTTACAAGGAGGAGGGAGAAAAGTGTTCTTCCTTAACCTCTGAGGATCGGACAAAAAGCAATGGGCTTAATTTGTAGCAAGGGAGGTTTAGTTGGACATTAGAAAACATGTCCTAACTGTCAGGGTGGTTAAGCTCTGGAATAAATTGCCAAGGGAGGTCGTGGTTTCCATCACTGAAGATAGTTAAGAGTAGATTAGATAAACACTGGATGATCTAGATTAGGGCTACTCAACACGTGGCCCGTGGACTGCATTTGTTTGCAGCCCGTGGTGCGGTTTAGTTTACGAGGAGCTGAACACGCAGCCCGTAAGTGGGAGCCAAAACAAAAAAGTAGTCAATATAATGGTCTTCTGTTGATATGCATTTTAGTAGTTAAATTCCTGGACTGACATTGCTTATTAAAAGTGCTGTCATATGGGTAGAAATCGGGTACATATTGCATTTTATTAATATCAGCAGAATTGACTTAAATGGGACCCTGGCTGTTGTGTAGTCTTGCCTGTTCAGACCCGTCAGTGTGAAATAAACTGTTTGCATATTTTTGCATATATATTTTCATGTATATGCAACCACACTTAAGTTGTGGCCCTCGGCATGTGCTGTGGGTATCATTGTGGCCCCCAGGGCTTCCAAAGTTGAGTAGCTTTGATCTAGATGGTACTTGGTCCTGCTGTGAGTGATGAACTTGATGACCTACTGAGGTCCCTTCCAGTTCTAGTATTCTACTATTCTATGAAGGAGGGTAGTCATTTGGAGGAAATTCCTCCTCCTCCTCCTCTCCCAAACCCAAAAATCCCCAGAAACAGGGTGAGTGCCTGCATCACAAATTTCACCAGCCTGTCTCCCTCCCCCCTTATGGAAGGGATTGGTGGTAGTTTAGCAAGAGCAAAGGTTAGGCCACGTCCAACTGCCTGGAGCTCAAGGATCCACAGGAAATGTAGCTCCAAACCTGTGCATCAGAGTATTTTTGTGTGGAGACCCTGCCCAGTCTTGTGGGAGCACAGAAGGCTCATTGCAGTGCAGCTATGGGCTTCCCAAACAGGTCAGTGCTTTACTTCCTTCTCTGAGGCAGGAAAAAGCCACCCAGAGAGAGTTAATGCTACAGTGAGCAGTGTTAATCTAAGCAGAAGTTTGCCTCAGGGTTATGAATAGCTGCTTTTCCCAGTGACTGCTCCCTACCACCACCCTGCTTCTGCATGGCTGCCTCCCCTCACAATTCTAATGAGGGTGTGGCTGGCATAGAGGGACAAATAACCGATGTGCTGCAGGGCGGAGGTGTCTTACTCTTTCCTACACACTATGCTCTCCCCTGCCATATGTGAGGCAAGCTGGAGTGCTGAGACCTACTTCTTTTCCCCCACTGATGTACATCACAAAAAAGGACCTCTAGTGAAGTCAGTGGAGCCATGCTGAGGACTGCTCACTGGTGTAAGTGAGAGGGGAATTAGGCCTTGTGTTTCTTGTTCCTGGCCCAGAGAATGTGTGGATTCAGCACACCCACTCTCTCAGGAGGAGGTAGAGAAGGGAGTGCCTAATCTTGCTCAACAGTGAGGCCCCAAAAGGAGGCCGGCCTGTTCCTTCCTTGCTGGGAGGATGTGGTCTACAATATGGGCCTCCCTGAGTGGGCAGAGTTAATCATAGGGCTGGGAAGAGCTGACTGCCTTGGGAAAGGAGAAGGGGGAAACAAAACCTCGGGCTTGGAATAGCAAAAAGGTCTTTTAGTGGTCAGCAGTGCATCTGTTCAGACTTGAACCCAAAGATCTCTTTGCATGTGATGATTACAAGCCCGGGTTGTTATGTGCTGGTGAGGCATTAACCACAGAGGGGTTTTCCAGCTAGAGCAATGCCCTAGAGAAAAACCAACCACGTAAGATTAGTATACTACAAAGCTGAACCTGAGCCTGCCTAAGTCAAAGGTATTTTAAAAGGCATAAGGGTGAGTTAGCTCTTTTTGCAGACTCAGAAGTAAATTAGGAGGAAGATGACTCCATAAATTCCTAGGATTAATACAGCCAGTAGCCAAAAAACAATGCTACCCATAATCATTGGGCTGTCTGATGCTGCTTACAGTGTAATAATGCAACACATGGGGAAATTTCTAATTGAAAAATATTTGACTGTTATAGCTATATAGACAAAGAGAGGGAGTTTTTTTTCCTTCTATATTAACCAACCTGAAAGATTTCCATCTTGGAAATCTTTTGCATAGAATTTTGCCACTGAAAATCAGCCTAAACCCAGTTGTAAACCTGCTATGAACCTTCTATTTCTGACCTAACAGGCCATTTTCATCATGTTTGCTGAAGATGTTCCAGTGACATCGCACCACCTAATGCTAGAATAATGCTGAGGAAGTATTTTTGTGTAAAACGCTTCTTAACTACTCTTTCCCAGAAGCCAGAATGGAGTGGAAATTGTGCACAAAGCCAGCAAAGGCTAGTAAGACACAGGCCCACAGGCCCTCACGGAGGGCTGTTTGGAGCTGCACAGGAGTCTTGTACACATTACACTGCCTTTGGAAGAGTATAGCTTGTGCTCTACTCTTCCAGAAGCTTGTTGAAGAGTGGGGAGCATAACTATCACCAAGAGCACCTGTGCCCTCTTTCTCTTCTCCACCAGCATACTGTACAGCGTAGGGCAGGACTTCCCCCTTTGTGGTTCCCCAGTAGGCACAGGAAGAATGACTGTAGAGTCGGGATCAGACCAAAGGATTTTTTTCACTTGCTCTCCTCTGCTCTGACCACTAAACCACATCCTTGTCTCCTAACAGTCTGAGACCAGAGCAGTGAAACCAAAACTAGGTCATGGCTTCTCAGCCTTTTAGCCATGTACCCCTGAATTCGTTGTCCTGAGTGCTGGCAATGCATAGGAGTTTGCAGGAGGTAATAGGCAGTGCAGGGGGTTCCTCATCACTTCAAAGGATTATCTACAAGAATAGGCACAGTGGTTTATGGGCTACTCTTGGCATGTAAGTAAGGTCAGTTGTCAGTGTCCAAGCAAATGAATCTCCGCAAAATACTAGAAAGAGGAAAGGAAGACATTATCATGGCTTCTTCCACCATCCTTAACCAATTAACTGCTTTTGGGGGCCACCAACCACCACTCAGCAATGACTGAAACAGGTGATCTTATTCAGCTGTTACTGAGAATGGTTGGAAAAAAATGGTGTTCAGCCTTCTTTACCCCTAACCACAGCCTGCCCCAGGCTTCAGTTCATCAAAGGATGACTGGCCACTGGTGAATAAGTGGCAACTTCGCTGGAAATTCTGGTAACTAAATTACATGTGCCAAGCACAACATCAGTGCTTAGCAAATACAAGTAATAATAAACAGTGACTGGATGGCAACTCATGCTGCCAGCATGGAGTAAGAAACAAAGTGGGAAGTATGGCTGCTTAGTTCTCACTCTGCCAAAATAAGTCACCAAGTGCTTTACAGTGTGACCGGTGTGATCTGAAAATCAGAAAGGAAAAAATCAGCAATCCGTCCCCAGCCATCAGTTCCCAGACTGAAACAGTGGCTTTTGTACACTCTTAGCATCTGGAGACAGCAGTTGTGCTCGCTATACAGGCAGGTTCTCACGTGTAAGGAACAGACAGCAGCTTTATTGTTTTATTTTGCAAATCAAATCCACAAGGGAGTTTCTGGAGTGTCTGCCTCCCCCACAAAGTTGGTTAGTCATGCCTCGTGTAAGCGCATATGAGATGGGGGTGAAAGGGAGGGAGTCTTTAGGACTTTGCAAAGATTAAAGACTTATGCCGATTCCTGAATCCAAGCCAAGGTTATTAATCTGCCCCTGCACCTATCTTACATCCAGGGTGGATCCATTTCACTTTCCTTGATAGACTCCTGACTCACTTGCCACCTCCATTCCTGACAAGCCCAGTGGGAATGGGGAGGGCTAACAAGTTTCTTGTTTGTTTGGGTGTGCATTTGCGCTCTGGACCTGCGTTGGGTGCAGCCCATAAGGGAAGCCAGCATGGATAAGATATGGGTGAGCTGAATGCTTGGAAACCACTCCCAGCACAAGTTGAAGCAGTTTTAAATCAAGGTGGAGTGACGTACACAGGGCTGAGTGCTTGGCAGCTACACCCAGAATGAAGAAAGGAATTTAAATTCAAGGTGGTGCTGTAGGCAGGGCATCAACATCAGGCATTATACTTGGGAAGCATATAGGTCAGTGGTTTGCCAATTTTTCTTTATCTCACTTCATGAGAGAGAACCAAGTACGACTTGCGCAGTCTCTTCTGCACAGCATTTTCTCTCTGTCCCGTGGCTCACAAGATAGATCACGGGGGGTCTCTGGACCATCTGTTGAGAAGCTCTGACATGTGTGATGCCCACATCCCTGGTTCTGCTCTGCCTTCTGGTTCTAAAGACGTCCTCCACACCACTCACTCACCATCTGTGGCCACCCTGAAATTTTCTTGATAGCAAGTGGGTCTAACAAGAGTAGACAAACCCTGAAATGACAGCTCTGGCACCAGCATTCATCTTCTCTATCCCCAGAATTAATTTCCCTCCACACAGCAGAAGCAGAGGCAGGTGTTTCCTCAATCCATTCCTCAGCAACGTGCTGCAAACTTGTTCTGGCGGGATCTCTTAAAAATGAGAGGGCAGTTCAAGTTCTCATGTTTGTTCAGTCCTTGATCTGTCTAGAGCTGATAGCTTGGCACCAACTGCACAAGCAGTTTTGATGATACAGATATCTCTTCACCAGGAACTGAACTGAAGTCACTTAGGGTATGTCTACACTACAAAGTTAGTTCGAACTAACGGACGTTAGTTCGAACTAACTTTAATAGGCGCTACACTAGCGCTCCGTTAGTTCGAATTTAATTCGAACTAACAGAGCGCTTAGTTTGAACTAGGTAATCCTCATTCCATGAGGATTAAGCCTAGTTCGAATTTACTAGTTCAAATTAAGGGCTGTGTAGTCCCTTTATTCAAACTAGTGGGAGGCTAGCCCTCCCCAGGTTTCCCTGGTGGCCACTCTGGCCAACACCAGGGAAACTTTACTGCCCCCCTCCCGGCCCCGGAGCCCTTAAAGGGGCACGGGTTGGCTACGGTGCCTGTGCCAGGTGCAAGCCTGCCAGCACCCAGCCAGACCCTGCACCTGGCACGGCTCGAGCCACCCACCCGATGCCCCCCAGCTCTCCCCCTCTTTCCGGGACCAGGCTGGCGGCTCCCGGGAGCTTGCCCGGGACCGCAAGAGACGGGCACCCGCCTGGGCTAGTGCAGACATCATGGACCTCGTCCACGATCTCCGCACTAGGCACAGGAAAGAGGCCGTCTAGGGCAGGAGAGCTGCCAGCCTGGCCACCCAGGAGCAGGTGTGCATGAAAATCAAGGGGGTCCACTGAGACCTCCCGACCCTGAGCCCTGAGCTTACAATGGCCGTCCTGGGTCAGACCAAAGGTCCATCTAGACCAGTAGCCTGTCTGCCGACAGCAGCCAACCCTAGGGACCTTGGAGGGGATGGACCAAAGACAGTGACCAAGCCATTTGTCTTGTGCCATCCCTCTCCAGCCTTCCACAAACCTTGGGCAGGGACACCACTCTTACCCCCTGGCTAATAGCACTCCATGGACCCAGCCTCCATGACTTGATCTCACTTCCCTTTAAACTCTGTTCGGGTATGTCTACACTACAGAGTTAGTTTGAACTAACGGACGTTAGTTCGAACTAACATTCATAGGCGCTACACTAGCGCTCCGCTAGTTCGAACTTAATTCGAACTAGCGGAGCGCTTAGTTCGAACTAGGTAATCCTCATTTTACGAGGATTAAGCCTAGTTCAAACTAGCTAGTTTGAATTAAGGGGTGTGTAGCCCCTTAATTCGAACTAGTGGGAGGCTAGCCCTCCCCAGGTTTCCCTGGTGGCCACTCTGGCCAACACCAGGGAAACTCGTCTGTCCCCCTCCCGGCCCCGGACGGGCTGGCTACGGTGCCCGTGCCAGGTGCAAGCCTGCCAGCACCCAGCCAGCAGACTCTGCACCTGGCACGGCTCGAGCCAGCCACCCGATGCCCCCCAGCCCTCCCCCTCTTCCCAGGACCAGGCTGGCGGCTCCCGATGGGGAGGACTGGGCTGCCTCTGTGGGCTTCTGGGTGTGGAAGCTCTCCTGCAGCCCCCCAATTACCCCCTCTCCCCAGATGGCAGCCTGCGGCAAGTGCAGCCGGGCTGATGGCCGAGTGCTGTGATGTGCCCAGTGTGGGCACTCCGGGCACTCCAAGCCAGGACTGGTTTGCAAGCGGGGCACCCCTGAGAACTGTCTGTCCGGGGTGGGGGTCGGGTCCCTTTAAGCGCAGCCCTCGGCTAGCCTGACACAGCATCTCCACGCTCTAAGTCCTCCTCTGATGCCCTGCCGGCACTGCTTCCGGCCATCCTTAAGCCCGGTTCAGTGTCCACTTAATGTGGACATGCTAGTTCGAATTAGCAAAACGCTAATTCGAACTAGTTTTTAGTTCTAGACGCGTTAGTTCGAATTAGCACTGTAGTGTAGACATACCCTTCTAGTTCTAGCCTTCACAGCCTCCTGCAGCAAGGAGTTCCACAGGTTGACTCTTTGCTTTGTGAAGAACAACTTTCTGTTCCTACTTTGAAGCCTGCTACCCATTCCTTTCCTTTGGTGTCCTCTAGTCCTTCTTTATGGGAACTAATGAAGAACTTTTCTGTATGCACCCTCTCCACCCCACTCCTGCTTTTAGAGACCTCTATCCTGTCCCCCCTCCGTCTCCTCTTTTCTAAGCTGAAAAGTCCCAGTCTCTTTAGCCTCTCTTCATATGGGACCTGTTCCCAACCCCTGATCATTTTAGTTGCCCTCCCCTCTCCCAGCCTCTCTCTTCCCCTCTCCCACCTCCTTTTCCCAGTCTCCCCCAGTTTTGTTCAATAAAGACAGATTCCATTTTTGAACACACGTTATCTTTATTTTGTACATCAAGAAGAGGGGCTAGGGAAGGGTAAGTTGAAGGAGGTGAGGGAGGAATGGGGTACGCGCCCCCGATGGGGAGGACTGGGCTGGCTCTGCGGGCTTCTGGGGGTGGAAGCTCTCCTGCAGCCCCCCAATTGCCCCCTCTCCCCAGATGGCAGCCTGCGGCAAGTGCAGCCGGTCTGATGGCCGAGTGCTGTGATGTGCCCAGTGTGGGTACTCCGGGCAATCCAAGCCAGGACTGCTTTGCAAGCGGGGCACCCCTGAGAACTGTCTGTCCGGGGGAGGGGTCGGGACCCTTTAAGCACAGCCCTCGGCTAGCCTGAGACAGCATCTCCATGCTCTAAGTCCTCCTCTGATGCCCTGCTGGCACTGCTTCCAGCCATCCTTAAGCCCGGTTCAGGGTCCACTTAATGTGGACATGCTAGTTCGAATTAGCAAAACGCTAATTCGAACTAGTTTTTTAGTCTGGATCCATTAGTTTGAATTAGCTTAGTTCGAATTAACGTTGTAGTGTAGACGTACCCTCACTGAGTGCATACCGGCCCTCAAACAGGTAACCATATTCAGTCACTGTGGATCTGAGTCACACCTGAACTAGTGATCAAGGAGTGAAACACACAGTGGATCCTATTTCAAATCCCCTGGGATGTCCATTTGCCCTAATAACATGGTAATATGCAGAGTTGTAGCTGTCTCAGGATGTTAGAGATACATGCGGGGGGGGAAGGTGTGGTAATATTTTTTTATTGGTCCACCTACTGTTGATGACAGAAACAAGTTTTCAAGCTTAGGCCTGGTCTACACTACCATAGAAGAGCATTCTAAATTACATAACTCCAGCTACATGAATAGCATAGCTGAAGTCTATAGATTTAGATCTACTTTCCAGGTGTTTTCATTGTGATGTATCGACTGGAGACACTTGTGACTCCGCTTGTGCTTCTCAACAGGTGGAGTACCAGAGTCAATGAAAGAGCAATCAGCAGTTGATATAACGCGTCTAGACACGATAAATCAGCCCTTGCTGTATCGATCGCTGCCCATTGAGCCATAGTATAGACATTCCCTTAGGGTATGTCTACACTAGCTCATTAGTTCGAGATAGGTAGGCAAACGAGGGCAACTGGAGTTGCAAATGAAGCCCGGGATTTAAATATCCCAGGCTTCATTTGCATGTTCCCGGGCACTGCCATTTTAAAATCCCCCTTAGTCTGAACTCCGTGCCCGCAGCTACACGCAGCAGGGAGTAGGTAGTTCGAATTAGAGATCCACAAGGAGTAATGGTAGTTCGAATTTGAACTACCTACTCTGTGCCTCGTGTAGCCACGGGCACGGAGTTCAGACTAAGGGGGATTTTAAAATGGCGGTGCCCGGGAACATGCAAATGAAGCCTGGGATATTTAAATCCCGCGCTTCATTTACAACTCCGGTTGCCCTAGTTTGCCTACCTAGCTCGAACTAATGAGCTAGTGTAGACATACCCTTAGAGAGGGCTCTTCTTCCTCTCAGACCTGAAGAAGTGCTGTGTGTAAGAAGCTCACCCACCTTGTCTCTAACACATTGATGTATAAAAATAGTAGTTGCAGAGCAATATGCTTTTTTGCAATGCCTCGTATCAAAAAGGGGCTAAAAACATCCCTCTGAAACAGTTGAAGAGGAATCTTGTCTTATTTTCAATCTCAAATTGAAGTTCCTATTAGTAAGGCCAGAAGAGGTACAGGAAAAGGGTGGGTCATTTATTGCTGTTTTTGTCTTCATGTGTCCATTTTTCCTCCCTCCCTCCGGAGTAATAGGAAATAGAATATGCTTAATCCAGTCAACAGTATTTGTGAACAGTGAAGCCGGGCTTGTTTTGATCCCACCAAACACCAGCATTATGCCTCTGGTAACAAAAGCCACCAGTCTTTCTGCTTACGCCAATTACTCTTGATTTCTAGTTGCAACATGCTCTGAAAGGAAGGTGCTTATCTCATGCAAATTAAATGCTGCTTAGCACTGACTCTTGACTTACTTCCTTTCTCTTTCATCAGACTTCTGGGCTGCTCCCTGTTAGACTGAGGTGAAGGGTGGGTCAGGCTAGAGTCTTCAGCTGAAGAAACTATGGGAATGGTTTAGGTCTGCCTAATCCCTCCTCTCCCTTGTAGCTAATCAAAAACGTGGCAGCGATAAGGTGGATTGAGCAGACATGTATTCAGTTGGAGCTGGTCAACCAAATGAGCCTTTCTAATGAGAAAAGCTAAGTAACAACAAATGGTCTGGTAGCATTTTATAGGCTAACAAAACATGTAGATGGTATCATGAGCTTTTGTGGGCACAGCCCACTTCTTCAGATGACTGGAGTTTTGAATTTAGGATGTGCAGACCCGAAATAAATAGAAGAGGGGAGGGGCTAAGTAGTATTAATCTACTATTTAAGGTGTGGCACAGATTCCACACCATCTATTCCCCCTGTAAGATGGAGTCACTACATTTTGTAGAAGGAGAGTTCTAGAAATGAGTCCTGAGAGGTGTCTAAAAACTCATCCCTCATCATTTCCCAAAAGGAAGGGATAAATACGAGTTGGCAAGGGGGAAATCAGGAACTGCTGATGAGAGTTGCTTCCTGTGGCCTTGGGAAGTGGCTCTTGTATAGGGATAAACTGTTGTTTATATGAAGTATACTCTAAGGTAAACATGCAGTTTTATTAGTAACTTTATGTTAAAGACTAATAAGGTAGGATTTAGCTGGTGGGAAGGATTTAGCTGGTGGTGGGGTCATTTTCCACAAAGAACAAGAGCTTAGGGTATGTCTACGCTTCCCCGCTAGTTCGAACTAGCGGGGGTAATGTAGTCATCCGCACTTGCAAATGAAGCCTGGGATTTGAATTTCCCGGGCTTCATTTACATGAAGCCGGCCGGCGCCATTTTTAAATGCCGGCTAGTTCGGACTCCGTGCCGCGCGGCTACACGCGGCACGGACTAGCTAGTTCGGATTAGGCTTCCTAATCCGAACTAGCTGTACACCTCGTTCCACGAGGCATACAGCTATTTCGGATTAGAAGTCTAATCCGAACTAGCTAGCCCGTGCCGCGTGTAGCCGTGCGGCACGGAGTCCGAACTAGCCGGCATTTAAAAATGGCGCCGGCCGGCTTCATGCAAATGAAGCCCGGGAAATTCAAATCCCAGGCTTCATTTGCAAGTGCGGATGACTACATTACCCCCGCTAGTTCGAACTAGCGCGGTAGTGTAGACTTACCCTCTGAGATTTCCTGCTAAAGATGGTTCCCCAAATGGGATGGTTTCATGTGCAGCCTCAGATATTAGGCAAGAGCACGCTGTTCACACACTCAGTGTGGGGCCCATGGTGGGTGTGAGACCATGGTCCAGATCAAATTAGAGTAGCTCCATTGCTTTCACTACCATGGCTGCAGTGGACCTAAGCAGATTCACATAGCTGAGGCTTTGGACTCAGCTGTGAATGTTCATATCTATAATGTGTGCTGTGGGACAGGTAAAGGGGGGAGGCCCCAGAAAGCTGGTCTCTGGCCCAATCCTAAATTGGAGCAGCCTAAGGGACATCAGTTCAGGGGAGGATTGATGGAGTAAAAGTCTGCTCTTCGTATATATGTGCAATGGTGGCAAGTGCAGCAACCACCTCTGGTTGGTTTATTCCAATGGGGAGTTTTTAGAATCCAGACCCTTTGTGAATCATCACAGTGGAAAATCTGGCCCAGAGATGGATCCATTAGTTTACTGACTGTTTTAATAGCCCCATGCTTTTCCCTTGAGAAGCAAGACCAGCAAGTGAGGACATCTTTCCCCCTTTCCTAAGCTATGTACAGGTGGGATCATGTGAGCCTTGGGCTGCACAGCTGAAGCAAGGTTCATATCTGTAATAAACAGTTATTTATATTGGGGCTATAGGCCAACAATCCACCTTTGGCTTTGCATGGGAAGACTTTACAATACCCAATAGAAGACAGACTTTTCCTCTGCGACAGCTGAGCAATGAGTGACATTTCCTTGCATTCAGAGTTGTGCAACACCATATCTTGTGGCCTAGTGAGAGAACAGTGGGCTACGAATCAGAAAAGCTGCTCTGCCATTAGCCTGCTGCGTGATGTCAGGGAAGTCTCTGTGCCTTATTTTCCTCCTCTGTAAAATAAGGATCCGTTGTAAAGCATTTTGAGATCTACTGATAAAAAGTGCCACATAGCAGCATAATATAAATGATAAAGCTAGTGGTATGTAGAATAAATACCCCTCTGTTTCTTTCCCTTAGGTCAAAGCAACAATCGTTTTCTGGAGTTACCCCCACATACACACCTGCTTGAACAAGCGCCTTGTCAAAAATAAAAAGGTCACACTGCGGAGATAGGAACTGACACGTAGACAAAATGTTACCCTTGTATTCATTCCTCATTTGTTACCAACTCGTTGTAGATCAAAGCATTTGCTTTGCATTTATTATATGCATTAAAAGATAAGATTTTTTTCAAGCACACGCTGGCACAGCGTCAGGGTGGCAGCAGGACATTGCACAGGGAGCCCAGGAGATCCAGAGTCACGAGTGAACCGCATTTCCGGATGAGAATGAGGCAGTTTAGTTATAAGGGGGGGGGGGAGAGGGAGTGCGGGGGATGGAAGCTGGACATGTGTGATGGGACTGTAGCCCCCTCTGCTGTACAACCCATGTAGAAACAGAAAAACACTTGAGTGAGTAATAGTGTAACTAGCCAAAGACAAGGAAGTAGAAAAGGAGCAAAGATGGAAAGAGAACAAAACGAAACCATTTCCCTGTAGTCCATAGGATAATATTAATGCTGGAGAAAGCCCTGGAAACATCAGCCTTATGAAAATATTTTTGTTCACTGTGCAATTATTATATAGTCTCCTTCCCCATAGTGTAGTATCATGAGCTTTCATGGGCAAACCCCACCTCTTCAGAGATGATCATCTTGTCTGAAGAGGTTTTGTGGGGTTTGCCCACAAAAGCTCATGCAACTGTGCATATATTTTAGTTAGTCTCTAAGGTGCCACAGGACTACTCGTTTTTTTTAAAAATGTTTTTAAAGTTACAGACTTAAAGGCTACCCCCTGAGACTTTTCCTATAGTGGTTAATTAGTGAATTCAATCTTAAACACCCCCACAGGGTGAGCTGGCTCTTTAAGGGAGCTGTGACTCAGTCTCCCCTGCCCAGGTGGAGAGGAATGAATATATTGGTCATGTGACAGGAACCAGCTGACTAAGAACCAGACCTGCTGAAAGATGAAAGGGCAACCTGTGCCCTTTAACTTGAGGAACTGGGAATTCCAAGACCTGGTGCATAAGAAGATGCCCTGGGAAGACAAATTGGAAGCTGGTTAGAGCAAGTCCCTTCCTCTTCTTTTTTCTCTCTGTGTTGTTAAGTGCCTATTATAATGGCATCCTGGTCTGTAAATAAGCCAGGGCCGTTTGGTATGGGACAGGTAGCCTAACTGTTCACAGTTCAAGGCAGGGAATTTACAGTAGAAAGCTGAGGTTTTCCCTTTCTCCTGTTGCCCGAGAGGATGTGCATATGGAAGGAGAAAAAACAGACCTAGTGATTCTCAATCCATGGGCTGCTTGTGGTCCAATTAGCACACACGGTGGTCCATGTGATAGCCTCAGGGCCAGGCAGGTAGCATCACATGATACACAGAGGGTATGTCTACACTACCCCGCTAGTTCGAACTAGCGGGGTAATGTAAGCATACCACAATTGCAAATGAAGCCCGGGATTTGAATTTCCCGGGCTTCATTTGCATAAGCCAGGCGCTGCCATTTTTAAATCCCGGCTGGTTCGAACCCCTTGCCGCGCGGCTACACGCGGAACGAACTAGGTAGTTCGAACTAGGACGCCTAGTTCGAACTACCTAGTTCGTGCCCCGTGTAGCCGTGCGGCACGGGGTTCGAACCAGCCGGGATTTAAAAATGGCGGCGCCCGGCTTATGCAAATGAAGCCCGGGAAATTCAAATCCCGGGCTTCATTTGCAATTGCGGTATGCCTACATTACCCTCCTATTTTGAAATAGGAGGGTAGTGTAGACATACCCAGAGACCTGCAGATGTGGCCCACAGCGGTATGCAGGCTGAGAACCACTGAGCTGCTCAGAGCACAAGCATGCTAGAAGCAGAATGAAAGCAAAGAGATAAACTCTGTTGAGGAAGAGAACAAACCCCAGGAGAAAGAGCTGTGCTTGGTGAGAGTCAGGGGTGAAATAATGGGCTTGTTTCCTTTTGGACTAATTAAACTCAGAGATTATGGGGTTTTGACTTGAGACTTCGCTGTAAGGCTTAGGAACCTCTGGCTTAACTGTTCCGGAGGCTGGAGGATCAGCAGAGAAAGAGGGTGATTTCCCTTCTGAGAGGGGAAATTGAGGTACTGTCCAGAGACTGAACTGGGTATATGCCTGCTACAAATATAAGTGAAGAAAATGAACTGATAAAGGTCCTGAACCTAGAAAAAATCTGCAAGCCAGGGCCCTTCCCTCTGTTGAGCCCTACCCAAGTACAGAGGTCTGAGCTGGTGAGAATCCAGCTCAGGAATGCGGTGAAAGTGTTTTTATTCATGCTGAGAAGTAACTTTGTTTTGCTATCATATTTTTTGTCTGCTCTATTGGTTCATGATCCTGCTACCTTGCCTTAGGAAGAAAGTGGCAGTGCTGCTGGTGGCCTGTGAAACATTCATCTGTATTGAGTCATGTTGAAAAGTGCCCGCTGAAAGTCTCCTGAACCAAAAGCTAAAGGGAGTTGTATACTCCTGTGAAGTGGCCTTATAACTTGTCAACTATACAAACTTCTTAGCAGACTAGGAGATGAAGGCTATACCCTATATTCTAGGAAAAGTAATTTCAATTAGAGAAGGTCTAGCATGGTATCTACTTCAATGTCAGAACTGGATACTTCTCAGATTGGTTCCTCTGAGAGAGAGCTATAGTCTCTTTCCAGCATTGGAAAATCCACAATGCAAGGCATGTACATGAACAGTGGCATAATTTCCCAAATCCCAGGAGTCCTTGGCTATGTCTACACTACAAAGACAAGTTGGAAAAAGATACGCATATTGTGAACCACAATTTGCATATCTTTTTCCACTTTTTTCTGAAAGAGGCTTTTCTGACCTTTGGCCCGTCTACAAAGGGCCAAATGGTGGGGGGAAAACCTCTTTTTCGGCACATCTCTTCTTGTGAAACGAGGTTTACAGGAATGCTGACAAAACGCAACCATTTTTCCGACATTTTTTTCAGAAAAGCGGGCACATTCCTTGGATGCAGCAGAGCTTTTCTGGGATACCTCTGGTATCCCGGAAAAACTCTGTAATCTAGATGTACCCCTTGTGTGAATCCTGTCTCCAAGTTAGAAAATCACCCATCTGTGTGCAATCATTTCTGAGAGGAGAACTACAGAGTTCTAGTTTTCAAAGGTCACAGGAATATGTCTTGGCAGTCCAGAAGCCTCTGCCAAACACAAGAATTTAAGGAAAAATGCCATGAAATCCATCTCCCCTGACTAGTAGCATGTGTTTATATTGTGTCTGTGACGGATTTACTGGGTGTGAGTGCCTCCTCCCAGAGGATCAGGGGGGGTTCAGCGGACCCACCGTCTAAGTCTGATACACTTTTGTCCCGGGGTCCTGTGCCCGGGGGAGGGGTTCGTGAGTGCGATCACCTGTTGCTGTGTCGGCGGATTCACTGTCCCGCCTCCGTTAAGGGTCCTGGGGTCCCGTCGGGTAAGGATTCCGGGGGCCTGTTCCTGGGAAAGGTCCTCCCCAGGAGGGGGAGGGAGGATGACCAGCATTCGGATCGCGTTCGAGGCCACCCGGCTCCCAGCGGTTGCGGCCTACTGGGGAAGTCGGGTAGGCTGAGACTGCGGGGAAAAAGAGGGTGTGGGGGACCTGGGCCCACCCTCTCCACTGGGTCCCAGCCCGGGGCCCTAAGTGGGGGACAACTAGCGCGTTCCCTCCACGACAGGCGGGGATGATCCCCGAAACTCGCCTGCCCATGGGCGCCAGAAGTGCTTTGCCCCAGGCTTCTTCCACTCCCCACTCTCCACTGCCCCGCCTGGGTATCTGCCCGGGACACTTACTGCGCCCAAGCCGTTGGCCCTGTCCGTCCGGTGTCTTGGGGGCTCCGGTGCCACTCTTCTTTCCCTCCAGTGGGGTGGGATGCTCATCCTTCTGGGGGGTGTTCGGCAGCTCCTCCTTGAGCTGCCGCTAGCCGTCTCACCCGGCCACTTTTCAAGCGGCCCGGGTAGAGATGCCGCATGAGCCAGTCCCGCCCCCCTGGCATCCACACACACCGTTGCGCAATGGCCGGGGTCTGGAGCTCCGCCTCCCACTCTGCGTGGCCCTGGGCAGCTGGAACGCTCCTCAGGCGCCCGGCCCGCCGGGTGCGGCTGCGTCTTGCCCCGCCCCCCTCGCTGCAGGGCCGTGCGCGTTCCCCTGCACCGGGTCTCAGCCCGGCTGGGGCTACTCCGGCCATTTGCGCCTGCCCTCCCCAAGCCCGGGGGGGGGAGGGTGGTCCCCCTACCCGGATCAGTGCGGACCCCACTGGGTCCGTCACAATGTCATCTAGGCATTGTCACTACTGAGACTGTACAAATTCATAGGAAGACCTGGTCCCTGCCCTGAGCTGTGCCAGGATAAGCAGGGTGTTGCTGGTGATGCTAATTTCAAGTGTTATCCTACCACTGCTTCCTTCCTGTGCACCACTCCATGAATCTAAAACTCGTAGATATCATCTTTGGTGATGGGGGGTGGTGTGGAAAGAAAAACAAACTCTTGGCTCTTCCCAACTATAGTCCAGAGAACAATATCTGCTCCATGTATTAGGGAAGTAAGTGACTAGTCGACTATCTGATAAGCATAAGCTTACAGGACAGCAAAATAGTCCTTAACGAGTTGCTTCCCCCTCCATCGCTGCCTCTACCAGTTAATTGAATAGTTGATTAACCTCATGAAATCTTATCGGTTACTCGACTATTCTATAGCTCTCGGGGATGGGGCCGGCTGCACTCTGGCCCCACTCCCAAAGAGCCCCCTGCCACTCTGCACTGCTGCTTGTGCTAGAAAGGCAACCATACAGGGTGCCAAGCGAAAGCTTGTCCGTGAGCTTGTGGACCGATGGCCTGTCGCCTCGTGCGAGGTGGCAGCAGCCCCTGTCTGGTGGGGGAAGCTGGACTCGGCATGAACTGGAACTGAGCCGGGCTGCCTGCTGACCTGACTCCTAATACACTTTAAATGCAGAGCCACAGTGGGGTTAGGTCCTAGACCGGGCCCAAGACAGGACTGAGCCAGGCTGCTGACCAGCTGCTAAAAAATTTACTGGTGGAAGCAGTGGGGGGAATGTGTGCGTAATCTATAGCATTAACCTATACGCTTTTGCTTTTTGGTTAATCGACTACACTATTACATTCAAGGAACACTGAAGTTTCCAAAAAAGTACATGCGTTCTTTCGGCATCCCTGTATTCCTCATTGTATGAGGAATAAGAGATATTCTGAAAGAGGAGGTTTTTCCAAAATGTGGCCCCATATAGATGGGCCAGATTTCAGAAAAGCCTCTTCTGGGAAAGGCTCTCACGCCCAGTCCCAGACGCTGCACCTCTGCTTTTTAAATGTATTAAAAGCCTGTCAGATCTTAATATATTTAAAAATGCAGAAGTGTAGCAGGAGAGACCTGCGTGAACCAGAAATCAGCTGTCTCTGCACGCAACGGTCCCCCCCATGTGCTTCTGCTTTTTAAATGTATTAAGAACCTGCTGCCTCCTAACACATTTAAAAGGCAGAGCCACAGCAGGGTTACCTCCCAAAGCTGGGAGCTAACTCTGCTGTGGCTCTGCAGTTTTCCCCGCTTATCAACTAGTGGATGGAAATTCCATTGCTTGACAGGAGTTGTAAGTTTGCCTGATCAGGACTCACCCATCTGATAGGCGCAGATTGGTGTTGCATCCTGGTATGTGCTGTGACCTAGGAGGTAGGAAATTTGACCTTCCATCACCATGTCATTGTCCTTGTGGAAGTTATTACACTTTATTAGAAGTTGTAATAAAGGAGCTGTCTAGTGTAAGCCATTTGCTCACTTTGTATCAAGCTTTGGCTTGAAATTGCAAACTTGGACACAGACACCATCTGCTGGCCCCGAGAAGTAACCTCGTGCATCAAGGGACAAATCACATTCAGACACACTATTCATTTAGCATCACAAGTGCAAGTTGTCCGTGTCTCTCTTTATGGAAAAAGATGTGAGCCATAAATAGTGCTCAGCTGGTACCTCCCCAATCCCAAATACCCCAGGCTATGTCTATACTGCAAAGTTATACTGGAAAAAGATACACAAATTGTAAACCACAATTTGCGTATCTTTTTCCGCTTTTTTTCCCCAGAATAGGCTTTTCTGAAATCTGGCCCATCTACACGGGGCCACATTTTGGAAAAACCTCCTCTTTCAGAATATCTCTTATTCCTCATACAATGAGGAATACAGGGATGCCGAAAGAACACATGTACTTTTTTGGAAACTTCAGTGTTCCTTGAATGCAGAAAAGCTCTGCAGTATCCCAGAAAAGCTCTGCAGTGTAGACATAACCTCGGTCTTTATATAGCACCATAATTTACCTGATACTTTACAAATGTAGGAGTCCATATAAACTACCCTTCAAAGCAGGATTGAAGTCACAGATGAGACATATTTCTGCACCCCAGAAGGGTGCAGTTTAAGTAAGAAGCAGTTTTTGGAATAATGTTGATGTCTTTGGTGTTAAAAGAAATGACTGTATCATTGTCACATGGCAGAGTTTAATGAATAATTAAATCAATTAGTTTTCTGTCTCTGCATCCGCTTGTGGCAGGCTTTAGCCAATGACAAATCAAAGAACAGTCCAGTGAGCAGTTATACTGTTTTGAGAAGCGCTCTTATTTTATGCCAACAACCAAGCAGGCAGAAACCTGTGCATAGTTAAGTGTGATATTAAGACTAATTGGTGCCAGTCATTTCAGCCTCTTCGATATAGCTAAACCTGGGTATGATATTTTCTGAGTTAATGAACCATAAAATGGATTAACACTTTCTAGAGTTCAAGCCCTGAGTTCATATTGTGGCTGCACTGAAGGGAGGAGGCTAGCTTTATTTACTGATATACAGAGAAGCCACACTCTAAGATTTAAAATATGTATATAGCCCCAGTTTCCACTGCTAGAGAATCATGGCAATGCTAATTCTGCTACCACCTGGGACTGTCATTTCATAACAGGTGTTGTCAGGGCTGATCCCCTCTCTGGCACTCCAAGTGCAGAAGATGGGGGCCTGCAAGAAACCTTAAATATCTTGCCTGTATAGGCTCTGCTTACAAAAACTCCCCACAGTCACAGATGCACTGGCTGTGAGAAAAAAAAAAAAACCAAAAGATGCCACCATCAAGTGATTAACCCAAAAAAACTGGAGAGGGAATACTTGAATTTCTTCCCCAGAGGTACTCCAAGCTCTTTTGCTCCAAAAGAGCTTGAAAAAAGAAAAGAGAGAAACAAACTAGGGAGGCTAATGAGGGTGACCGATATTGCAAATGAAGCACGGGATATTTAAATCTCGCGCTTCATTAGCATGTTCCCGGGCGGTCACCATTTTGGAAATGGACTAGCCCGGAATAACTGCCTGTCTCTACACATGGCAGAGAAGCGCGATTCCAAGATAAAACCCTTAGTTTGAATTAACAGTTAAACCTCATTCCATGAAATGGTAGATGCAGGCAGTTATTCCGGGCTTGTTCGTTTCCAAAATGGTGACCACCCAGGAACATGCTAATGCAGCTTGGGATATTTAAATCCCACGCTTCATTTGCAATTTTGGTTGTCCTCATTAGCCTCCCTAGTTCGAACTAGGGGGCTAGTGTAGACGTACCCTTAGATAGTAAGTGGGGAGGGGAAGGGAACGGAAGGCATGGATTCACACAGAGAAGTTTAACTAAACAACCAAAACAAAGAAAAATCACAACTAAATACACATTTTCCCTGTACTCATGATCCCTTCTTGGTTCAGTCCACTTTCATGTCCCAAATTCCTTCAAGACATGGTAGTCCTGGCTGGGTTTCAATCATTTTGTGTCACTTAGCTTCCCTCACACAAAGGAAGCAGGCAAGGTATCGTATACAATTCAAATTTCAGCACTGTATCCCCATTGGTTTTCTGCCAACAACACCCTTAGCTACCTGAGTTTAACCCTTTAGGAAGCCAACAATCCTCCTATCCATCAAGGTGTCTTCAATAATTCATAACATATCATTCTATAACCCAGCTCACCATGAATACTTCAGCAGAAATTTGTGGAAACAGGCATTTTTCCTACATGTAATGCTTGCAGTCCCTTGTGTGAGGATGGGAAATCCCAGCAAAATCAGTAAGGCTGCTGTTCTGGCTGGGACAACTGATCCAGAACTTTCATGCCTGGTGGTGCTTTTCTTAAAAAATAAAAGTCATGTTTAACACTAAAGAAAATGTTGGAATAGGGTACTCCTGGTCAGCGTGGATTGATTAGAGTCCTGGTGAAAAACCACTGCACATCTTGCTCTAAAAGATTAGTGCAACCATCAGCTTACCTGTTGGCCTAAATGCCTCCCACTCTCACACTTTTATACGTACGGGTCACTTACTGATGATTATAGTAATCTAGGGCCCTATCATGCTAATTTTAACCTTCTGTTTTACCTCTAGTGATGTCAATGGATGTTCCTCAGAATAAGCACAGAATAAAGGCCTTGGGTACTTTCTACTGTCTCCAAATGCTAAATGGACATTTATGTTCAAGCTGAGAATATTACAGTAAAACCCGTGCCATATGATTACTGGGAGTTAGCAATAGAGTCATAGAATCATAGGGTTGGAAGAGACCTCAGGAGGTCATCAAGCCCAACCTCCTACTAAAAGCAAGACCAATCCCAACTAAATCAACAAACTTAAACCAAATCTAAGTACTCTGGACCTACTTAGTATTATTGTGTTAGATCAGTGGTTCTCAACTTGCAGTTTGTGACCTTCCAAGGAATTTGCAGCAAATGTCTGGGGATGAACCTTATTCCTGTTCATTATCTCTCTCTATATATACAAAAAACTGTTCCTGTGGGATGACAGAGTGACATCATGCATCACTCTGCACCCTGCAGCCCCTCCCTCTCCCTGCAGTCCCTCCCCCCACCCTCAGCCATATGGCATCCCCCTTTCCCCTTGCTCTGGGGAGCCACGGGAGCTGTGAGCCATGCAGCCTCCTAACTCCCCGGTGCACCTGGGGAGCCGCGAGCCATGTGGCCTCCCCCTTCATCCCCTCCCATGTTCGGGGGCTGGAGCAGGAGCTGTGCAGCCTCTGGCCAGACCCAGCCCAACCCCCCTGGCATCTGGAGAAGGGGAGGAGAGCCAAGCCCGATGTGGCGTGGGCCTCGCCCCTCCTGGTGCCCGGGGGAAAGTCAGGCCTGATGTGGCTTGGGCCCAGCCTCTCCTGGCAGGGGAGGGGGAGCGTGAGCATTTTTAAAAAATCAAAAAGGGGTGCGCGATGCCAAAAAGTTTGGGAACCACTGATCTATAGCAACCGAGGGAAATCACCATTGAGATCTGCTCCCCCATGTCATAAAATTTGAGTTGCTGCATGCATTTTGGCTTTTGTGAAATCTTGTTCAGTGTGGCTGCACAAATCACAAAGCAGAAGGGTATTGCTGTATATGTTCTTATAAGACTCAGGACAGAATGCTGAGCAGTAAACAATAAAGTTGCTGCTATTTGCTTCAAGAGCCTTGTATCAAGAGTGAAATATTAGAATATTAAGCACCACTTGTCTGATCCTGAGAGGTGCTGAGCATTTTCAATTCACTTTGGCTATGTCTACACTACAAGGTTTTTGCCCCAAACCAGCTGTTTTTGTGCAAAAACTGGCAGAGTGTCCACACCTCTAGTGTGTTTTTGCACACAAAAAAAATACAGTAAATTGACAGGACAGAGGGCTTTTGCTGGTAGAGTTATTCCTTTCCCCACAAGGAATAACTCCTTTTTGTGCTACAGCTCTTGTGCAAAAAGTCACGTGTGGATGCTCTGCAGGGGTTTCTTGCGCAAAAAGAGTCTATCAGAAAAAGCACAGGTGCTCTGATTGCCATTCTGTTAATGGCAATCAGAGCTTTCTTGTGCAAGAGTGTTCATGCAGTGTGGACACTCTCTTGCACAAAAGCACATCACTTTTGCGATGCACTTTTGAGGTGTGGACACACTTTTCACAAGACATTTTTGCGGAAGATCTCTTCCGCAAAAAGCTTCTTGCCCAAAAACCCTGCAGTGTAGACAAAGCCTCTGAGTAAAATGGGAACTGCAGGTGATCAGTACTTCTTAAGATCAGATCTATTAATTATGACGACGATGATAATTTTATGAGGAATATGCTAACCATGACATAATGAAATAAATAAAATCATATATCTCTATTAAATATGTGAAGTGCCTTGTGATACACAGATCTGAAAATACTCTGTCAAGTATTGCTGTGGTATTTAGTTAGCAATGAAGGGCCAATAGATCAGCAATGCAAGCCCAAACAAAAGGGTGCGAAACTTGCAAACCTTGCAGAAAGGCTTTCAGGAATTAGAGCTCAGAGAATGAATGTGCCTACAAAAGAAGTGTGTGGGACTGAAATATGTAATGTTCTTATTGTATGTTCATGGTCAACTTGTGTCATGTAGTCACTGGTGGGGGCAGTGGGGAATGTGTGGAGCTGCACTGTTACACTGGAAGCTCAGACTAGTGGCTCCAGGCCCACTGACCAGCGTGGGGTGGGGGAGAAGGGAGGCAGTGTTCCCTCTAAACTACACAGCAGCACAGTTTCACAGGTAATTAATCTGCCCCGCCCAGTCAGTCAGCTCCCTGCACTGAGCCCTGAGCCTCAGACTGGGCGGGTCTGATTAATCACCTGTGAAGCTGTGCTGCCACACAACTTAGGGAACACTGGTGGATGGGGAGGGGGCAATTGCCCCAGAGCCTGGCTATTCAAAGAAGTGGGGACTCTGAGGGTATGTCTAGACTACATGGCTCTGTCAACGGAGCCATGTAGGTGAGTTTACTAGACATAGGAAAATGAAGCAGCGATTTAAATAATCGCCGCGTCATTTACATCAAAATGTCCGCCACGCTGAGCCGACGATCAGCTGATGGGCACAGCGCGGTAGTCTAGACACTCTGCAGTCAACAAGGGAAGTCTCTGTCGACCGCTCCGGTATGCCTCGTGAAACGGCTCTGTCGACGGAGCCATGTAGTCTAGACATACCCTGAGTGTCAGTGACTGTGCCTGGAGACCTGGACCCTTTTAATTACTGCTGGAAATAGGGGATGTGGTGCAGCACAGCATGCTCCAGGCAGCATTGGGAGGGAGGGCAGCACAGTCCTGATGGCACTGAGGGCTGCCTGCTCTCAGCGCCACCCCTTCCACCTGAGGCCCTGCCCCTTCTAGGAGCACGGAGCCATCCCCCCCACCTTGCCCATGGGCCCGATGTGGCTGCCAGCTCAGCTGCTCACAATACAGCAATCACAGAACCTCTCTTTACCTTTGTGACTTTGCCTGTGCAATGGGCTAAAGCCTACCTGACAGCAGTGTTAATGAATTAAGGGCCTGCACATGGCTGGCTTAGGACACAACAGACAAAGAGGGTATAGAACCCTTCCTCTCTTTAGGGAAGCTCCTGTAGAAGGATCTGCCCTAATCAGGTTAGGAGCACAGGTAACACCACAACATGTTGATCCTGCTCCTGTCGAAGTCCTCACTGATTTTGATGGGAGCAGGGCATGGCGAACAAGGTGGTATATATCACATGAAGTTCTGAACACTTCTTGGGTTGTGCCCATGAAAGCTCATGACACTATCTACATTTTTTGTTAGTCTCTAAGGTGCTGCAGGACCATTCATTGTTTTTTAAGCTTTTTTAGTTACAGACTAACATGACTACCCCTCTGAGACTTTGGAATTTGATTGTATCTCATAAAATGGAAAGGGAGTTATCTGGTAGGAAGGCGTTTGTACTGTAGAATGACCACAGGGGGGCAGCAAGGGGCCAGCGATGGGGACTGGAACAGCTATAACCTCACTGAGTTGACAAGCAAGAGGCAGGGGTGGAGAAAGGGAGCGCTCTCTACTATATATTTCAGGGAGTTTGTCTGTTTTTGTGTCTTTGTGTGTCTGTCTGTCCCCCAGCTGGAGGATATGCACCCCTCCCTCAGATGAGCCTGCTGTAGCTGCAGCAAACATAGACAGGTGCTTTTCACCTGGTTCCAAGCTGCTGTGGTGACAGAGGGCTAGGGATGTCCTCTTTCCCCGAGGCAGCCAGCTTATTGAACCCCTCATCCCCAGCCCCTCCCCAGAACAATTATTTAAATGATGAAAAACAAAATGTATTTGAGTTAAGGACCCAAGCAATGCTAGGTAAATCTTCTAGTTAATAGTATATTACAGGTGTGTTTATGTAGTATTTTATTGTAGTGTAGCATATAGTATATCACATGAAGTTCTGAACATATTATGATTATTATTACTTAAATGCCACTCCTACAATTACATATGGAGGCAGACCCCAGGATGCACCCATGCGGAAACAGCTGCAGGATTGTGACTTAACTTATGTAAAATCATATATATATATATATATATATATATATATATATATAAAACACCATTTCAGCTAGCCCGTGAAATACAATGAATCCAAATGTCAGAAGGGATTAGCTTCATTTGAGATTTTGTCACAACCTTAAATCAAAAAGTATGGGCTTATCAAATCTTTTGACAGTCCTTGGGTCAGTTCATGGTTGTATATTGAAATCATGTAAAATATCATTTACTAAAACAGGTGACAGCCCTTTCAGATGCATTTTTCTTTGAGATTTGGAGAGAGTTCAAACATGAAACACAAAGGAGTAAAAAGCTTGAGTGAGGTGGGACTTCATGTTCTTGATTCATATGTCTATTCAAGAAGGCACAAAGGAGTACTTACCTAACACTCTAGATAACTGACATAATTTTTAAAAAATCAAATCAGATGGAACTAACAGCTAACAGATCCTAACAGAACTTGACCTATCAGGGAACTATAAAATTCTGCACACAAACCTAAGAACATAAGAATGGCCATACTGGGTCAGACCAAATGTCTATCCAGCCCAGTATCCTGCCTGCTGACAGTGGCCAATGCCAGGTGTCCCAGAGGGAGTGAATTGAACAGATAATGATCAAATGATCTCTCTCCTGCCATCCATCTCCACCCTCTGACAAACAGAGGCTAGGGACACCATTCCTTACCCATACTGGCTAATAGCCATTTATGGACTTAACCTCCATGAATTTATCTAGTTCTCTTTTAAACCCTGCTATAGTCCTAGCCTTTACAACCTCTTCCGGCAAGGAGTTCCACAGATTGACTATGCGCTGTGTGAAGAAGAACCTCTGCCCATTTCAAGCCCCTGCTGCTCCAAGACCAAAGTAAATAAATAGATATGTCTTTGTACTGCAAAGTTGCACAGATGGACTATTTTGGATCAATGGGAGGTGGTGGAAGCAGGCTTCAAAGCTGGAGGACCCTCCTTCATACACTTTGCCTCCAGTCCCTGTTCTTTTTCTTATTTTTAAAAAATTCTGTGAGTCGAAATGTGGATCCTTGCCCAGACCTATACACTGAAATCAACCTAACATTAAACTGTTAATCTACTTTTCCCCAATGACATTATTTGCTTCCATTATATAGTTCACTCATTTTAGCCCAGGCAATCAGGCTGATCAATTTTACTTTTTCATTCTCAAACTAGCACAGAGTCCCAGCGGTAAGTTTCAATGTAATAAACCAGGGGTTCCCAAACTTTTTGATATGGGGACCAGTAAATCGATTCATGAGCTTTTGGAGGACCGGTAACATTCATTTGCATATTTGCATATTCATTAAGCAATGTTGAATATTCAAATAAGTTGTTTCTGGTCCTCTCAAAGCCCCCAGTGCCAGTTTTAGCAAAGCTTTTGATATGGTCACCCACAATATTCTTGCCAGCAACTAAGGGAATATGGATTGGATAAATGGACTGTAAAATGGACAGAAAGCTGGCTAGAGCAGGGTTTCCCAAACTTTTTTACTTTAGTTGGAACCCGTTTTTTTTAGTACTGTTTTTTGCAACCCAAAAATATAAACACATATAAAAAATGAATTAAAAATGAATAAATTTTCAGTGTTTCACCTGGCTGCATCCTCTGCCCAGCCTGGGCCAGGGCTTGGGGGACATGGCACCACATGGGCACTCCAGGAGGCAGGAGCAGGAGCAGATTGAGGGTAGGGTATCTGGTTAGGAGGGAGGGTACAAGGAGGGGTAGGGTTGCCAGGTGTCTGGTTTTGTACCAGACAGTCCAGTATTTGAGAATTCTGTCCGGGAAACAAATTGAGAAAATACTGGACATTTTTGTCCAGTATTTTCTAATTAGGTGTATCAGTCCGTAGCTGTGAACTGCCTGGCTGGTGATATGCTCACACTGTGTGAGTGTGTTTACCAGCCAGGCAGTTCGCAACTACTCGAGGGAGGGTATAGGGGGTGGGGCAGAATGGAATCCCCGAGGGTTGGACTCACTTGTGTGACCAGGTCAGTCCCTCTTCCTGCCCGCCGATTTGCTCCCCCCTGCCTGCTTCTCCTCCCGATCTCCCCCGTCCAACACCTCCCCCCCCGGCCAGCCCCGCTTCCGAAGGCTGGTTCTCCCATCCTCCTCCTCTCGATCTCCCCCATTCAGCCCCCTGCTTCCCGTCCAGCCTTGCTTCTGCCAGCCGGCCGGCTGGCCGGCCGCTCCCCCCCCCCCCCCCCCCCCAGTCTCCACCAGACAACCCCGCTGCCCTCAACCCTGCTTCCCGGTGGCTGGTTTCCCACCCCGCCACACACCTCCTCCCAGCCTGCCCTGCCCCGCTCCCTTCCCGGCAGCCACGCTGAGGTCTGGGATTTTTTTCCCGCGGCCCAGTTCCAGGCCGCAGCCCATAATTTGGGAAGCGCTGTAATAAACAATCACTTTCCAAGGGTGGAATTAGCAGGGGTAATGGCAGTAGTATTGCAGCAGGTGTGGGGTTGTTAGATGGAGGAAGTGTGTGGGGAGAAGTGGATAGATATAGGAGGTAGCATAGGAGGCTTCACTGTGTGTGGGTGTGGTTGTTAACAGGGCAGTGAGAGCAATGTAGGAGAGCAGAGAGTAGTGGGGTGGGGAGCAGTGGAGAATGGGGAGGTTGTGAGGTAGTGGGGGTATTGGGGTGGCACAGGGCTAATTGTGCAGCAGGTTTAAGAGGGGACATCACAGGACCAGGGGGTTAGCAGTGAAGGTGTCAGGGTAGCAGTGGACAGATAGCAGACAGAAGCAGTGCAGGATATTGGAAGGTGATGGGGAATCAGAAGCAGTGGAATTATTGGGGATTTCGAGGATGGTGGGGTGAGGAAGCAATATGGGAGACTGGGTGGGCAGCAGTGAGGCATAGCAGTGTTGCCAACTCTGATGATTTATCATAAATCTTGTGATACTTTATGTTTAAAATTCCTGGCTCCTGTGTGGAAATATTAGCTTTCCTTTTTTTGGGGAAAAAATTCCAACCCTAATGATATTGGAGAAAAGCTGTAAAAAGTGACCCAAGTGCCTCCTGAAGGTGCAGAAAGCAGAAGGAAAATAAAAATAACCTACTAGGTATATTTTCTTTTTCAAAATCTCATGATTTTTAAGGCAATTATGGGGAAGAGGGAGCTGACTCAAAGGTTTTGAACATCTGGAATGGTCTGGCCAGAATTCAGTGTTAATATTTTTTTAGAATTTTGACAGATAATATCAATGATTATTTTTAAGCTTTTTAAATTTTTTTTATTGGTTTACATTTTTACAGTTGTGGGAAATGATAGGGGCAAGTGTCACCTAATACCCCTAAACCAAATTCTCAAGCAGCATTTTTCCTACCTTGCCAATCTGTAAATTTCCACCATTACCCACATACTTGTTGTATATAGAGGCTACGTCTAGACTGGCATGATTTTCCGAAATGCTTTTAACTGAAAAGTTTTCTGTTAAAAGCATTTTCGGAACAGAGCGTCTAGATTGGCACGGACGCTTGTCCGCCAAAGCACTTTTTGCGGAAAAGCGTCTGTGGCCAATCTAGACGCGCTTTTCCGAAAAAAAGCCCTGATCGCGAAAATGGCAATCGGAGCTTTTTTGCAGAAAACAAGTCTCAGCTGTCTACACTGGCCCTTTTGCGCAAAAGTTTTGCACAAAAGGGACTTTTGCCTGAACGGGAGCAGCATAGTATTTCTGCAAAAAGCACTGATTTCTTACAGTAGGAAGTCAGTGCTTTTGCAGAAATTCAAGCGGCCAGTGTAGACAGCTGGCAAGTTTTTCCGGAAAAGCGGCTGATTTTCTAGAAAAACTGTCCAGTCTAGACACAGCCACAGTGAAACTGACACAGTAGGATCCATAAAAATCGAACCCTTCTACTCCGTAGTATGGGTTTGATGGGAACTGTGCAGGTATTGGAGGTGGAGCCCTGTGGGTGCTTGGGGGGGATATATAGCAGGCTGACGGTAGAGGGTGGCAGTGGGGCGCAAAAAGGGCACAGCCAAGCGTTCATCATTCACTGACTTGTCCTAGTTCCTATTCGTGCCCCAGTCCGGCCCTACCCCTTATCCTTGCTCCAGCCTCTATTCCGCCCACCTTGCCTCTTGGCTCGGGACAATCCCCTGTCCCTGCCCAGGCTCTGTGCTTTTCCCTCCCTCAGTCCCCAAGCAGATTTTTTTTTTGGCTCACAGCAGCCCCGCCCCCAAATCCCACCATTTGCAGCCTGAGCGCGCCCCACGCCCGTTTAAAGTGCCCCCCGCCTATGGGGGCCCTGCCTATCCCCTGCCCTGCCCCAGCCGCTGTCACCGCTCTCGCCCCCGCTCCAGCACTCCCCGCTCCCTCTGCCCTGCCCAAGCCCAGCGGGCCGGTGCGCCAGAGCGAGTCCTCCCCGGGCGCAGAGCGGACATCCAGCCGGCAGGGGGCGCCGTAGGCCGCGCTGGCGGCGGCTGCCAGCCGGGGGCCGCTCTTGCTCCGCAGGCCGGCGTGTGGGTCGGCAGCCGAGCCGTCATATGACCGCGGCGCGGCGAGCAGGGCAGCGTTGGCCTTGGCTGGAGCCGCAGCCCGCCAGCTCGCGCCGCCAGAGCCCGCCACCAGCGCTCGTGCCGGAGGGTCCCGGCCCGGCTCGCCGCCGCCATGCTGGCGCTGCTGTCCCGGCTGCTGGACTGGTTCCGCTCGCTCTTCTGGAAGGAGGAGATGGAGCTCACCCTGGTGGGGCTGCAGTACTCGGGCAAGACCACCTTCGTCAACGTCATCGCGGTGAGCGGCGGGGCTGCCCGGGGAGGGGGAGTCAGGCGGGTCCCTAGGCCCGTCTCCCATGGGGGGGGGTCTCGGTGTTGGGGGCGCGTGCTGGGGAGAGGGGGGAGCATGACCCTGCCCTGCGGCTGGCCCCGGGGGTCTTTCGGGGTCTCGGGGCGGGGTGATCCAGGGCCTGTCTGTCTGGCTCCCGCTGGGCCCTGGGGGCCTCTCTGTCCCGTGTGGGTAATGCGGGGGGGGGGGGGAGAATGCAAAAGGAAGTCCGGGTCCCTAGGTTTGTCCCCCAATGGGTTGTTTGGGTGCTAAACAGGCCTGGCATTGGAGGGTGTGTGGGGACGCTGAGACAGCTGCTCTTCTCTGCCAGCCTTAAGGCAGGGTGGAGTGCCGTGCAGGTTTCCACCCGTGGTTGGCGGATGATGCTTTGGTTTGCATGTGGGAAGGGTGGATTTTGGGAGTGGGGCCATCTTTGAGTGACATTAGGGTATGTCTGAAGACCCAACCCTCGAAACAGGCGGTTGCAGTAGATGACCAGCCTTGATGCTGCAGTGAGGCCAATGGAAATCTTTAGTCTATCTGGTAGGGAGAGCAGTGCTTCCTACCAGCTGCTCCTACAGGCCTTGCTACAATGTCATTATTTAGTAATGAGATGGTGGTGGTGATCTCTGAATGAGATTTGGTATCCACCTGTGTGAGCTTAAATTGGGTTTGCAATTAGCCATAGTCTACAGTTCTCGCAAATCTGTTACATACAGGTCTTGGTGCATTTTATAGTTCCTGGCACAGTGTCCTAGATAGCATCCAGGCAAATGGGATACAGAAGTACAGTAGTGTAAAATGGACATTCTGTGTTTTGAGCTTTGTGGGATAAAATACTGACTGTAATAATCGCTGATGATCCTTTCATACGTTTTCTGTAAAACAAAGGCTATTGGGGTTGAGATGTCCTCATTAGAACTATAGCTACAGAACAGTGCTTCCTGTACTAACAAATGTAGCATAGTTTGCTTGATGTGTACACAGGCCAATCACTGACTCAGGCTAGCTTGATGACATGGTTTTAGAACACCTTTCTGTGTCATGGTGGGTGGGCAAACTATATTAATAACCACATGATGTGAAGAATGTCTTCAACCACTTTCTTCCATTTTATTTCTGATGGGCTGCCAATAATCTGCTTAAAACTGCTTTCTCTTGTCATAAAAGTCCTGCTCCTGACTCTGCACTCTTCTCTTGTTTCTGCACTCTGTTGCTTATTCTCAGCTGCTGAAAATACTCTGAATTAATCCATCTATACCTTTTCCTGTTAGAATGTTCTAGAGGGCATTCGCTTTCTGAATAGTTGAAGGAAATAACTGCGGTTCACTATTGTGTCTGATGGATTTACTAAACCAGTTATAAATATGCCTCTTGTGTGAGGTTGATTGTGATTGTTGCTGAGCAGGAGACAAATTGAATGACTTGCTTGGACCACTAAATTGCGTAAATTTCCTCTGGCTCTGCTATTGGCATTCGATACTACAGTTGGGAAAGGATGCATGTGACTTAGTTGGTTTTCCTTCACATGCAGTAACGGACATAACTGATAGTCAAAGTCATATACAGAGAAACTGAGGTAGGAAGCTAGTCTGGTGTGGACTTGGTAATCACTTGATGCACTGAGTTCTTGAGTGCAAGTTAGATAAGCTTCTTATCTTGGGTGACACAAACCAACTTTTTGGCTGCAGAAGAATGGAAACTGTCTGACTTCTTGTACAGCCACACAGATTTTATGCTATGTATGTTCAGTTAAGCCTGGATAGTCCTTATGACTTCAACTACTTTCATCACTCTTCTGCCAAAAGCATTTTCATTAATTCAGTATTGTGGCTGTTTTTCAAATGTATTAGAACTTTCAGATAGCATATTCATCGGGTCCAGTAGACCAGACTGTCCCTGAAAGCATGCAAGGCTTAATACAACAATTCAAGGTCCCCTGACAGTGTCGGTACATTTCAGAGGTGGTGTTTGTTTATGGAGGATAAGCTTTGCTCAGATCAATGTGTAAGTTTTACTCTGTGCATGCCACCCTGATCAGAGTTTTGTTTGGCTAACATGTTGGAAAAGAAACTTTTCAACTTGCAAATGTCATTGAAGAATTTAGGTCTTACTCAGTAAATGTCATTGAAGAATTTAGGTCTTACTCAGTAAATGTAACAGTTCTGACAGTTACATTGCCTAATCAACAATGTCACTCTAACTTGGTGTCATGCTAATACAGCAAACGTCTGATAATCTGCCCCCTTTAGGATCCAGGGGGTGCTGGATTATCAAATATGCTGGAGTACTGGAAGGGGGACTATGAGGGGCCTGGGGGGGGAGGGGGAGTTGGCAGGGAACTGCACAGCATGGGGGAGGGTGGTGCTGTGGGACCAACCTGGCAGCAGCACCCCAACTGCTCTGCCCCGGCTTCCCCAAGTCCACTGCTGTTGAAACTGACCAGTGGCAAACTTGGGGAAGCAAGGGCAGAGCAGCTCCATTGTCGGGCTGGCTGGAGCACTTCCAGGTTCCAGTTGGTGCTGGACTATCAGGAGTGCCGGACCACTGGATGATGGACAGTTGGAGTTTTACTGTACTGTATAACTAGGACACTCCACTCATTGGGTAACATTTCTTCTTTAAATTCAGACATTGTCTAGTCCTTCAGATATGCTTAGTCAACAAAACTGTTAAGCTATGTTTACACTGGCGCAGTCTTGTGCCAGATATATGCAAATGAGGCTAAGTGTGGAATATCACAGCCTCATTTGCATATCTAATGAGCTGCCACTTTTGCGGAAGAGGCTCTTGCGCCAGAAGGAGCTGTCTACACTGCCTCTTCTTGTGCAAGAAAAACCCTCTTGCGCAATGCCATTATTCCCGAAAATAATCAGCGTAGTGGCAAGAAGGTGACTCATTAGATAGGCAAATGAGGCTCAGCGATATTCCATGCTAGCCTCATTTGCATTTCTCTGGCGCAAGATCGTGCCAGTGTAGACATAGCCTTAGTTTGTGGGGAGTATTTTTGGTAGGAAAGATGGCAGTACTCAAAGTGAAACTCCCAGGTTTCACCTTTTGAAAGCAAAGAGATAAAATAATTGAACAGATTAAGGCAGGCCCTGCAATGCTTGTCTTTACCATGCCTTGGGACCCTATCTGAGGATGGCTAGAACAACTAAACAAAAAATAAGGTTTACAGAATCTTTCAAAAAAGCACCCCATTTTCGAAAGAACTGAGTCTAGACTGCAGCTTCAATTTTGAAAAAGCGCTCTTTCGAAAGAGCACCATTATGTGATTATGCAAATGAAGTGCAGGATATTGAAAGTGCAAATGAAGCCAGGATTTAAGTGCTTCATTTACATCCCTCTTCCAATAGAGGGGTTAGTCTGGATGTAGCCCCAGTGCAAGGAAACTGGAATTCAAATTTCCTGTCCATATAAACTGGAAAGGAGATGGAATAAATTCTTGCTACTTAGTGGTAGCTTTATTGGAGCCTGTTCTGATTACCAAGCCAATTGGTGACACTTTTTTTTAAATGGTCTTCCCCTTCCACAAAGTTTGAAAGAAAAATCCAATGAATACCTAGTACTGTAAAATGTACTGTAGTGGGAGTTCATGATAGATGAAAGAACAGATAACATTTCTCCTCCCAGTAAGTGGTACTTCTACAACTTCAGCCAGTTATGCTAAGTAAACACTTTCCACCTCAAGGCAAAAGGGTGTACCCTGTGTTGACTACTTGAAGATCAAAAGAATGTAAATCTTACTAACAATTGCTTAGTCTTTGGCCTTAAAGCACCTAAACTTATATGGGTAAACATATTGAGTAATAGTGTTCACTTGCACATCTGAATACTGTGAGTCAGTATCCATTGGCCCATGCTACAACATAACATAAGAATGGCCATACTGGGTCAGACCAAAAGGTCCATCTAGCCTAGTATCCTGTCTGCCGACAGTGGCCAGCACCAGGTGCCTCAGAGGGTGGACCGAAGACAATGATCAAGCGATTTGTCTCTTGCCATCCCTCTCCAGCCTCTGACAAACAGAGGCCAAGGATATCATTTTATCCCCTGGCTAATAGCCTTTTATGGACCTATCCTCCATGAAATTATCTAGCTTCTCTTTAAACTCTATTATAGTCCTAGCCTTCACAGCCTCCTCTGGCAAGGAGTTCCACAGGTTGACTACACGCTGTGTGAAGAAGAACTTTCAAATGTAGCATGTTTCCTTTACCTGATTGGGTAGTGTTCAGCTTGTTTTCTGTTTCTTGCTTTTTCTGTTTTCTGCAGAATTGCTTGTTCTGCAGTGCCACATGTAAAAGTTTTGAGATTGGTGAGCAGTAGATTTGTTTGAAGGATCTGGACAGCTCACTTGACTACTTTGAGATGCTAAGGTGAAGATACTGTCTAAAATACAAAAGTCTTGTGATCTGTGGTTTGTTTTGTAAGTACATAGTATTAGCATTGATTACATGTCCAGTGACCTTTTTTGTATGGCTTAGGGGAGGAGAACACATATTCTCTACAAAAGCAATTGTTATAACCCAGTCCCTCACTACTTTTTAGTGTAGACAAACATGAAGTTTTGTTGTACCAAATAGGCTTCTGTAATGATTTGTCTGACTTAATCTGGTGAAATGTTTAGTGCCAATTACTCATCTTATGAGGGGACTGCCATTATCTCTTTGCAACAGAAACTATTATATTTGGTGCACTTTCTAGGTCAAGTGTTATTAGCAGTGTCCCTCCTTTTCCTATAGTTAACAGCTTCCATCTGTGCTACTTAGTCTCTTACTACTATGGCTCATATCTTCCGCACTAGGTATATAAATTCCAGTTGGACCTCTTTAGTGTTAAGAGTTTATAACTAGACTAAAAAAAAAAATTATTCAGATTGAACTTGGCTGCCACATGCAGCAGAAAATGTAATGAAGCAGACAGCTTCTTTAAAGGTTCCACTTCAGTCCCTTCAATTAAATGCGAACACACTGAGTATAGTTTTCCATGTGCATGTGTAAACCTGTTCACAAGGGAAGGCATCATTCCATCATGGGCCCATACTTTCCAGAATTCAAAGAGGCATATGCCTTTTAGACTTAATGTCTTCCACTGCATTGTAAGGAGATACAATCTAACTGAATTTGTCTTGGATTTTAATTTGAGAACTGCTGTTCTCTAGACACACTGAAGCCTGTTTGGCTCCAAGTAGCTCCTGCTGATTGCATTTCTGCAGTAAATGTTTGTCAACAGGCCTTTAATCAGACTTACTGTCAGAAAGCTGCAAGTCATGCTGTGCCTATAACTGAATAGGCAACCCATCTCCTTAATCATGTGACACAACAAAAACCCAAATTTCAATTGGGCTGATTCTTATTGTACAAAGCCTGAAATGCTTGAAATCATCTTTGTAAATACAGGTTCTACATTTGAGCTTCAGCTTTCAGTAGCTACTTCATGCATTGTATCTTGCAATAAAATCAGTCACATTGTTATCTGAAGCCTGACTGCCTGATATATGATCCAGCTTGTTAATACCAGATGTACTTGCCAAATGTTCTGATCTCTGCTTAATAGTAGCCAACTGTTAATGAAAGTATATACTCCTCTAAGATTTACACTTTGTCTTTTTACTACACTTGAAACTATGCTCTTAAAAAGACATTAAGAAAATGACTCATGCTGCTTCAACTATCAGTGCAGAATGAAGATAATTAAACAGACTCATTGTTTCCTCCTTTTCAGTATTGTGTCCAAGCATAGCATGTTATGGAGAAGTTTTAAATTGAGCTCTAAAAAGTCTAAACCCATAATAAAATATTAAGAACCTCTTTTTAGAAACATAACACCAACATTTATCTGACATTGTTCCTTTAATGAGAATTTTGAGGCCTTAGTTTCTGGATTCTTGGCAACTTAAACTATTGGGACTTCCTGTGAGCAAAACTCAAAGAGCATTGTCAGCCTCTAACTATGGAAGGGGTCTTAGCCTTCAGTTATCAGTCTCACCCTGTGAGTTTGTCATGGAGTTAAAAACCAGGAGGGACCACCACGTGATCTAGTCTGGTCTGCTAAGTATTGCAGGCCCCCATCACTATCCACATTCACATGAAGCCCCAAACTGAAATTGGACCAAAGTATTTATTATGGCCCACAGGGGATAAGATTTTCTGCTAGATGCAATAGGAGGGACCATGGTGTACTAGTGCTTGAGGTCCCCACAATGTCAGGGAAACAATTTGAGAGACACACAGATAATCATGGCAAGAGACCCACATCCACATGCTGCACAAGAGGGGAAAGCCCCTGTGGTCACTTTCAGTCTGTGGGGAAGTTTTCTTCCTTACCTCACATGGTGATAAATTAGATCCTTAGCATGTGAGCAAGCACCAGCCAACCAAGTACCCAAGAGAATGCTTAGTGCCATTTTGGAGTCCTGGCCTGCTGAATCTGGGCATCTTTGAGTTTGAGGGGAGATGAAACCAAACAACTAGAAAACATTTGCATGGGGAGATTCCCTTCCTGATGTTTGCAGGTTGCCAGCTGAAATCCTGAGGCATACAGTTTTAGAAAAGGAAGACATAAACTAGAAGTGAGCCTCAGGACTGCCAAGCCCTGTCCACCATCATGATAAGCAAAGCCATCATCCAATCACTCATAAGTTTCTCCTCCCACTTATATTAAGGGTAGATGTTCAAACTTTCTACAAATGACTTTGTCTAGACATTCCCTTACAGTGTCTGCAGTCTGAAAGTGCATTAAACGCCTTTTCTAAAATGGATGAACTAACAGACTAGAAACTACATAGGGCAGAGATTTTTTTTTTCCGTTCTTTGGTCTATGTAGTACCTAGCAGTGTGCCCTGATCTGTATCTGGAATCTTTAGATGCTACGTGAATCAAACACTTCCCAAAGGATGGATATTCAGGCCCAGTTAGGCCATATCAGGATGATCCAGATTTCATCTACCCAGCATCATAAGGGTAATAAGAAGTGACATACACTGCAGGCATCCTTCAAACCTATGAGGATATCAGGGATAGTCTCCTAATCTGAGGTCACAGATTAATGGTAGCAGAGTTTGGGCTAATACAATAAAAATATCTGGGTAGACTAAGATTCACGTGAATACTTGGATAGGAAGAGGGGCTCTGAAGTAGTGATGTGAGCTTGTACATGGTTACGTGATGAGCCTGGGCTCACAGGTTAACCCTCATGGTTACAGCCCCTCTCCACCCATGCTGCTGCCTCTGTATCAGGTAGCAGTGCAGGGAGGGGAAGGAGGCAGCTGATGTGCATAGGGAGCCGGCTTTTAAGGCTCACTGCATATGCTGACTCCTGCAGAACTGCCTGTTTCCTCTCCACGCTGCTGCCTTCCACAGAGGCAGTAGTGCAGGTGTAGGGGAAGCAGGCAGGAGCAGGTTAAGTCAGCTCCCACCAACTCTTCCCATAGGCCAGATTACTTTCTTGGATTCCAGGATTAGTGGATTTTATGGATCCCCTTTGCTTTGGGTTGGGGACAGAAATGAAGGGTTCAATGTGTGGGATAGCGATGGGGTGCAGGATCTGGGCAGGAGATGGGGTGCAGAAGGGAGAGAGGGTGCAGAAGCAGGTTGGGGGGAGGGTGTTTGGCCAGGAGGGAGAATGCAGAAGGAGGCTTGGGGTAGGGTGCAGGAGCAAGGGAGGGTGTTGGAGCAAGCTGGAGGTGTGGGGTCTTGGCAGGGGAAGGGAAGTGAGTGAGGGGGATTGAAGTGTGCGGATCTGGGCATGAGGGGAGGATGTTTATATGGCTTTGTGCCTCCTTACAGCAGGGAAAGCCTCTGCACAGAATGCTTCCCCTGGGGGGTTGCAGGGGAGGGAGTTCAGCCTCCCTATGCAGTAGGGATCCTGTTACAGCTGCAAGGCTGCAGTACCAGCTCTCCACTCAGAGGGCTTGGGAGTGGTGGTTAAGAAACCCCAACCTTTCGCACCAGACCAGGCTCATTGGCAGTGGGGCAGTGGGAGAGAATTGCAGTGCACAGAGAGCACCTGCCAACCCTGAGCACATCTCACCCTGCAGCCCGGCTCTGCATGGCCCCTGCTGGGGCTGAGGCAGCAGCTCCAAGGTGCAGAGGTCTGGGAGTGGCTCTGTTTGGTCTTGTCTGGGACATCTCCAGCAACAGCAGCTGTTTTAACAAAGAACAAGCAGCCTGGAGGAGGGAGATGGTGCTGCCAGATTGGGGGCCCTGCTAGGCAGTCCCCTGGGGAAAGAGCTGTGTGCTGGTGAAGCATCATGGGGCATGGTGTCTGGAAGCCAGCCTGGCTGCTCACCAGCAAAGCTCCAGTGGCTCTTCCTGTGGGGTAGAGTGGGGACAGAAGGAGGCTGCTGCGCCATGCAAGGAGAAACCACAAGGAGGCATTTCTTGATGGCTTCTTCCCTGCAAGCTGGTGTTCCCATCAAGCAGTAAAATATTTGGCAGGGCTTTCTAGGTTACTTCACTATTTGATGGGAACACTGGGAGAGAGTATTTAATTTCAGGACTGTCCAGAAAACTCAGGATGTATGGTCAGCATAGCTGTAGCACATTTCAAACTAATGTGCTTAAACTTTCCAAGAGCATGGCTTCATGGCAGCCCACTTTATAGCTGTTAGAGAAATATTCTTTGTTGGATCTCGGTGGATACCAAGGGAGTCTCTACCAATAGGTAGTTTCTGAATCCTATGAGGGCATCATAACAGGAAGCAATTGAAACATGGTGGGTTCAATCTTACTGGCTCTAATTTATTAGGTTTTAAGCTAACATCTAAAAGGTTTTTGTATCTGCTTCATTAATTCAAAGTGCATGATGCAGTGGCCATGAGTTGATTAATTGAGTATTTGATGAAAATTGTCTACTAATCGATAGGCACTTTCACATTCCTCTTTTGAAATGTACAAGCGCCCATACTGAGGCTCTTGTACATTTCAAAGGAGGAATATGGAACACTGCATACAGCCCAGGGCCAGCAAAGAAGGCCCACTGACCACAGGCTGCACGGGAGTGCCTTATTTGAAATGCACAAAAGTCCCCAGCAGGGGCTCTTGTGCATTTCAAAGCCATGGAGCCCGGGATGAGCAGAGGACTCCCAAGTTGATCCCGGGCTCCCTGCAGCTGCCCCTTTGAATCATGCAGCTGCGTGGCTCAAAGGGACAGCTGATGTCTGGATCAGCTGTTTGGCGGTTGTCCCTTTAAACCACACATCTGTGTTGTTCAAAGGGGCAGCTTCCTGGAGCCCCAGGGTCAGCTTGGGACTCCCCAGCTGACTTCAGGTTCCTGGGAAATACCATGGGGAGCCGGGGGTCAGCCGGGGACAGAACCCAGGGTCGGTTGGGGATTCCCCAACTGATCTTGTGTTCTGGGGAAAATGCCGTGGGAGCCTGGGATCAGCTGGGGAGTCCCCTCTCTGATCCCAGGCTCCATGGCTTTGAAATGCACAAGAGCCTACGCTGGGGACTCTTGTGCATTTCAAAGAAGGCACCCGTGTGCAGCCCATAGTTAGCGGGCCTTCCCGCTGGTCCCGGGCTGTACAGAGTACCGCATTCCTCCTTTGAAATGTACAAGAGCCCCAGTAGGGACTCTTGTACTTTTCAAAGGAGAAATGCGGAAGTGCCTACCAACTAGTCAAAAGACTATCCAATAAGTGTTTTCTTATCAGATAGTCACTAGTCTTTAACATCCTTCGTCAGTATACAATATGGCTTTGGTATTTAAAACTGTCTCTAAATAGGCTCTTTCTGTAGCAAAGGACTCTTTAAAAATCTAAACTATATTTGTGAAGTGCTAGAGCCAATAAATTCAAGGTACCCAGGAAAACTTAACTACAATACTTATTAGACTGAGAAGAGACATCAGCATGAATTCTCTATGGCAAATGCAAGCAATCTTGAGAGTCTCAGTTTCGGTGGACCCAGGTGCATTTTGGATTAAAATCTATACCCAAGCTTCATTATGTCATTGAGTTGTACTACCTTTGTCTAGAAGACAAGTCATGAGCAAGTTAGCCTAATTAGTAGATAAGAATCTGTCTTGTGCAATGGCAAAACTTGGTGATAAAGCATTTTTTTAATTCCTTAGGAAACTAAAGATTGAGATTTTTTTTTGCCTGTGCTTCATCCAAAGGAGCTGCTCTGTAGCCATGCTCAAATATTATTGATCCACAAATATAACTTCTGCACTGTACTCACTTTACACAAGCGGTTCCCAACCTTCTCCTAATGGGGACCTATTTTGACCATTCAAGAAGACTTGATGGCCCAAGGCAATTCAAAAACAGGAGAGGGAGGGCAGAGCTACTTGGTGATCCATAGGTTGGGAAACCCTGCTTTACACAATAGTAAAAGTCAAAGAATAAAATTCCAGTCCCGCCTTCTTTGTTAGTGTCATTTCTAGCATCTGGTATAAAACTTGAGTGGGGTTTGTATTTCTCTATTTTTGAATAGAGGCAGAAACTTGCAGAGTGAGATCTAAATATCAGAAAATGATTAAAGCAGCAATCAACAGTCTTGGTATTGACCTAAATGTTAACCTTCCTTCAGGGTCTGAACAGAGCAGTACTTTGTCAATTAGAACCAAGTGTTCTTTAGCCTTGAAGCAAGTGTCCACCAATGTTCCCTCTAACCTTTCTCTATCCATATACAGAATAATTTGATGTCTATAAAGGCTTGTATGAATATGCACCACCAATAGAAAGAAAACCTAGCTGTGAGTGCTCTTATCAGCTGGGCAGCATTTGAATTTCTCCTGAACAGCTGCACAAACCCACAGCTTTTGGGGAACCACTGGTGTCTACCTTTAAGCTTGTGGCAGCTACAGTAATATATTCAGTTATTTGAAATGGAAGTCTTTTGTGCACTGTCACACAGTCAATTAGCTCATTGACTTTTTTCAAACTAAGGGTCGTGACCCAGTACTGGGTCATGGAATGTCAGGGACTGGGTCCTGTTGCTACAGGGTGACAAGTCAGGGTGCTAAGGCAGGCTCCCTGCCTGTCCCGGGACCTCTGGGGTACAGAGCAGTCTGAAGTGGCCAGTGAGAGAGGGTGTGGGGAAGAACAGATAAGGCTCGGCACACTGCCCCTGCCCTGAGCGCTACCTCTGCATTCCCTTTGGCTGGGGACCTTCTACTTGCTGCTTCTGTGAGGCAGCATGGCCTGTGGTGTCAGGCACCCCAGTGCACCACTAACTGGGAGCCACTTAAGGTAAGCCTCTCCAGTCCCAGCTACAGAGCCCTGTCCTACAGCCTGAAGCTCTCATCCTCAGCCCTACTCTGGAGTCCACACTTGAGTCAAATTATGTTGGGTTGCAGGCATCAACAGTTTTCTTTGGCGGAGTCATGAGATCAAAAGTTTGAAAATCACTATTAGTTGATTTTTGACAAGTATTCAGGGTTTCTTTAAAGTATTCCAGTCAGTACAAAAACTTTGTGTGCTGAAGCTTCAGGAGGTAGCCAAATTAGTTTGTACAGGATAAACTTAAAACAACAAATGGTCTGGTAGCACTTTACAGACTAACAAAACATGTAGATGGTATCTACATGTTTTGTTAGTCTATAAAGTGCTACCAGACCATTTGTTGTTCGTTTATATTTGTGTGACTTAGACTGTGATAAAACTATGCTATGGCATGTCTATTGAAGCTCTGAGTTAACACTCTCAGTAGTCCATAACAAAGTAAAAATGTCTGAATATTGACAGTGGCAAAGACACGTGGCTTCAAACTTGAACACAGATATTGTAGATGAACTTTATTTGGTTTATTGCTTGCATTACTACTAATCTCATGCTAAAAAGTGAAATGAGTTGGTGAGGCAGAAGCAAGGAGTACCAGCTCTAGAGTAGTGTGCTAGCTATATTAAGAGCATATTCTGGAGTTGCATATTGCACCCAAAAGTGGTCTTCAGACAAAACACTAGCACATCTAAAATGTAGCCAGTGTTCTAACTGCGGTCTACTGCTTGTTAGGGATGTTAATAGCAATTAATTGAATAGCTGTGTAACTTGCACAAAATATTATCTCTATTTGATAGTCCCCAGAGTGGGGTCAGCAGCCAATCTGCTCTGTCCCCACTCCTGGGGAGTCCCCGGCACTGCTGCCTCTACCAGATAGCAGTGCAGGGTAGCAAGCAGGAGCTGGTCTGTGAGGGGAGCTGGTTTAAAAACAGGCTCGCTGTGCAGACGGGCTCCTGCCTAATAGAGGCAGCAGCGCAGTGTGGCAGCAGCCTCTGTCCAGGGGGTCTCCCAATGCACAGAGGGTGCGCCAACATCCACAGAGCATCCTCTGTCTGTGACAAAATTGGGCATGCTGCAGTCAGTCTGCTCCATAGCAGTGCCCCTCTTCCCTCCCCTGCCCTCTTTGCCTCTGATAGGCAGCAGCATGGGGGTAGGAGGAGGTGGCTTCTGAGCCAGCATGCAAGGAGAGCCAGCTTAAAAGCTGGTTCCCCATGGCTGTCTAGATTGCATCCCTTTTACGAAAAAGGGATGCAAATTAGACGTATCGCAATTGCTAATGAAGCAGGGATTTAAATCTGCCCTGCTTCATTAGCATAAAAATGGCTGCCGCTTTTTTCAGCACGGCGCTTTGCTGGAAAAAAGCACCAGTCTAGACATGGATCTTGCAGAAAATAAAGCCTTTTTCCGAAAGATCCGTTCTCTCAAAATAAGGGATCTTTTGGAAAGGGCTTTATTTTCCGCAAGATCCGCGTCTAGACTGGCGCTTTTTTCCAGCAAAGCTCTGTGCTGAAAAAAGTGGCAGCCATTTTTATGCTAATGAAGCAGGGGAGATTTAAATCCCTGCTTCATTAGCAATTGCGATGCATCTAATTTGCATCCCTTTTACGAAAAAGGGATGCAATCTAGACGTAGCCCATGCATATTAGCTCCTGCCTGTTTCTACCTCCCTGCTGCTGCCTCAGTGAAGTAGAGGAGAAGGGGGTCATGTGAGCTGATATATGTGGGGAGCTGGCTTGAAAGCCAGCTTCCTGTGTGTACCAGCCCCCCCTTTATCAGAGGTTCAACAGCACGGGGGGGGGGGGGTGTCAGGCAGCTACATGGATCTATTGCTCATGGGGGGGGGGGCAGCTTAAAAGCTTCCTCCCCATGGTACTAGCTTCTGCCACTCTCCCCCCGATATATAGGCATCTCTAATACATAGGTAGCTGCAGTACTTTTCATATTGTGGAGGTGTGCAGCACTTGAAGTGGAGATGCAAGTTTTCAGTAAGAAGTTACTTACAACTGAACATGGTTTTGCACTAAGACTTGTATAGTAAATGTTGGGCGAGAACCTAGTGTTGCCAGCAAACCTTGTATTAAGCAAATGTCTAAATAGTTGCTGTTCAGCTATTTTGCGTATAACATTTTTGATAGTGTTCTATGGCACAAAGACATGAGAATTGAAGAGAACAGATCACATACTTCATGTAGACAAGTTTTTAGAACTGTGCCTTTGTGTTGAAATGAGACACGTTAGCTGTTGGCTTAAATTCATTCTTTCCAACAATGATCGGTAGCTATCTCACGTCAAATGAAGCAGGTAAGATTGATCTTGAGTACTACCTGTAAAATGCTCAAGTATAAAATAATGCAAGGAACACACATCTCTAATGGCAGTTAATATTTTATCAGGAACATTATAAACCAAACTTCTCTCACTTGGTGTTAATGTCTCAGTAGTTAAGCTTCCAATCTTCAGACCTGTGTTGCTGAGGTGAATAGTGGGGATGTTAAATACTGGTTAATTGAATAGTCCATTAACCCCATGAATTCTTATTGGTTAGTTGACTGTTCTGTTGTCCCTGGGGGTGGGAGCCAGCAGTCAGTGTCATCTGGTCCCAATCTTGAGGTACCCATTGCCACTCCAGGCAGCTGCCTCTATACTAGCCCACAAGGGGATCCACTTTAAAAACCAGTGCCCCTCATGGACAGGCTGTCTGTCACCCTGCGCTGTTGCCTCTGATACAGAGGCAGCAGCGTGGGGTGGCAGCAACTTTTCTGGGACAGGGCGTGTCTGGCCTCCTGGACCCGGCATGAGCAGTAACTGAGCCGGGCTACCTGCTCACCAGGCTCCTAATACCCCTGCTGTGGCTCTGCATTTCAAGTGTAAGCGCTGGACCCTGGCATAAGCTGATACTGAACTGTGCTGCTGGCCAGCCTGCTAAAAAATGTACTGGGGGGGGGGGCGGGGAGGGGAAATGGGTGTAGTCTATAGCATTAATCTATACATTTTCGCTTATTGACTATGCTTACATCCCTGGTGAGGCGCACCTCAAAATCCCAGTTTTCAGGAAGAAGACATAATAAACTTGTTCTAAAAATGTAAACTTCTTTTTGAAGATGCTTCTTTTCCCAGTCAGAAATCTCTTGTTGGTTTTTCTAGTTCATTGAACAGCTATACAGAAAGTGAGGTAACACCAAGAATTGAAACTGCAGAGTACGTTCTATGCACTCTGTACCCTTTTCTCTTTGTAGTTGTGGTTTAGTTGGCTGGATAAAAATTTGTATTACAGAAGAAATATTGCAATTTGTTTGGAGAAGTTGGTTGGCAAACTGGATAGTCACTTAGAGTAAACAAGAGTGATCTTTCACAAGGCCTTACTGAAGTACAAGATGTCTGAGTGTGATATTAATGAGGACTGAGAACAAACACTCAAGTCAGCATACTGAGCTTGCTGTCCTCAAAGTGACACAGCATTCATCAGGCTATATAAATGACATATTATGCAGCAGCCAAACTCCTCCTCCTGCCTCAAGACTGAAACCTTAGGTCAAGCATTGTAGAACATGGCACCTGATATGGATTACAGGCAGTCCCCGGGTTACGTACAAGATAGGGACTGTAGGTTTGTTCTTAAGTTGAATCTGTATGTAAGTCGGAACTGGCGTCCAGATTCAGACACTGTTGAAACTGACCGCCAGTTCTGACTTACATACAGAATCAACTTAAGAACCCCAGGCGTCCCCAAGTCAGCTGCTGCTGAAACTGATCAGCAGCTGATTCCAGGAAGCCCGGGGCAGAGCGACTCTGCCTGGGGCTTCCTGTAGTCAGCGCTGGTCAGTTTCAGCAGAAGCTGACTTGGGGACGCCTGGGGCAGAGCAGCTGGGGTGCTGCCGGGTTGGTCCAGTAGTGCCCAGAGCAGGCGCTGCAGGACCAATCGGCAGCGCCCCAGCTGCTCTGCCCCAGAGTCCAAAACAAAAGCCTGGTCTGCTGGGGGGGGAGAACACTAGCTGCGCGCCCCCCCCCCCCCCCCAGCAGACCAGGGACACGGGGAGCAGAGCCGCAGCGGCAGCGGGGTGCCGCGCCTCTGAGGCTTTGCTTTGGCAAAGCCTCAGAGGCGAGGGACCCGGCTGCGGCTTCAGTCCCGGTCCGGTGCCTGTGGTCTGCTGGGGAAAGCTCTGCTCTGCTCAGTCTGCTCTGGCAAAGCCTCAGAAGCGCGGGAACCCGCCCAGTGCCCCTGGTCTGCTGGAGACGGTCTTACGAACGGAGCAGCTTACGAACGGGGCTTTCTCGCCCCGACCTCCGGGGTGAGAGAGCCCCGTTCGTAAGTGCGGATCCGACATAAGTCGGATCCGCGTAAGTCGGGGACTGCCTGTATTGGTTAAAGAGGTGAACTTGCCAATTAAAACTGCTTCTGTATTGTAGAGGAAACCAAATTCACTGTACTTCACTATGAAGTACAAGCATTTGAGTTAGAAGCCCTTTTTGTTGATAAAAATGCTGCTCAATGTAGGAGTGGGAATGATAGTGAGCAGGATGAATAATTGTTACAACATAGGCATTTAAAAAAAGTGAAACAGGCTTGTACCATCAGCATTGCTGTCAGCTGACGGTCAGGGAAGTGTTGTGGGGGTGTGTCTCCTAAGTCTTTAGCTGCTAAGACACGAAGTCTCGTCGCAGCAGGCAGCCCAGAAGGCTGAAAGGAGCCCCGAGAGTTTAACGTCAGTGACTTTACTGCTAGGACCGAGGTCCCGTCGCAGAGGGTAGCTGAACAGGCTAACAGACGCCCCAGTGTATAGGAAGAGCTTATTACACTTCAGATTTTAGCTGCTAGAACATGGGGGGGGGGGGGGGGGTCGGGGAGAGGAGTTCCTTCACAGCGGGCAGCCCAGGAAAGTCTGAAGTGCCCCAGTGGACCCTGTCACCTGGGAGTGACACAGATCCAAACGCCCAAGCTCTTCCTATAACTGTCCCCTTAGACCGGCTGAAGTTCTTTTAAATTGTGCTTGGTTCTGTTACAGCGACTGAAGGAGTCAGGTTAAAGCTTAAACAGTTACAGGTTTATTGAGGAAGCTTATAAATCATATGGTTACAATGGCTATTGCTCTATTTCTTAACTACTAGCAAAATATAGATCTTAAAAATGGTTACAAAGAAGATAAAGATAGAAAAATAGAAATAATGGTACCAAGTAACAGCTTACTCTTTCTATGTGTACACTTAAGACAGAGGACCACATCCAGGTACAGTTTTTACCCCCTTCTGTGCCTCTTGACTCCAGCATGTCAGGCCAGGGCCGGTCCCTCAATTCCTAGGAAAGACGAAAATACGAGGTGGGCGTCCCCATAGAACCTCGGGAGGTCAAACACCTAACCTGACCAGCAGGTAGAGGGTAGAATGACACTCAAAGTGAGTGTGTGCTGGACCCATCTTTTATACCCATTTTGGGTCACGTATTTCTCTTATCTGTGATGCCAAATAGTGCTGATCTGCCTTTTGTGAGACCAGCTCTTACAAGGGAGTTGTGAACTTAATTTACACTTGTAAGAGAGAGAACTAAATTGGAATTACTGGGGGATTCTTTTCTCAGTGGGAAATTCCTCTCCCAGGCACTGTGTGTTCGAATCAACATGGGTGCCAGCCGGGGCAGTTCTGGAGGCCAGCTTATTGACTTAATTGCTCTCTCTCCCTCCCCCTCCCCACATATGTTTTCAGCTCCTCAGGATCAGATGAGCCAGCATAGACTATGCTGATATTATTGCTCCTTCTCTGTCCTGTATGCTTCAGGAACCTCAGAGGCAAATAAGATGGGGGAGGCGGTCTGTCTGGCTACAATGGCTAATTTGAAACTTCAGTTTCCCATTTGTTTTGTTAAACATGAACATAAATGCTCAGGTTTAAAAAAAAAATCTAATTGGTATTTTTGAAGCCCTTAAATGGAAGGCACCATAGGCCTCTGTTGCACAGTACTGCCATCCTTCAAGGCAGGAATGTGAAGCCTAAGTCCTATATTCTCATCTCCACATTAGGATGTGGGTTATAGTTTCAATTCTGTGGCTGCCTCAATCCTTATCTGTGGAAATAGGAACAACTATCTGCCTCAGATATGTGGGGGATGGCCTTTGAGAAGGAGGTGGGCTGTGCCTGCCCTCCCTTCCCATGGTTTCAGATTGGCCTCACAGATATGCCTTAGTCTCTTAGTGCTTTGAAAGTACTTACATTTGCCTGCAGGTAACTTCCACTTCGAGACAAACCTACAGGCTTTGGGGCATAACCCAGCCTCTGAGAAGGCAAAACTAGGGATGTTAAATATCAGTTAATTGAATAGCTGCGTAATCCCATGAATTCTTATCAGTTAGTCGACTATTCTATAGTACCCAGGGGCGGGGCGGAGCCAGTGCACTCCGGCCTCACTCCTGAGGAGCCCTCTGCCACTCAGCACTGATGCTTCTGTATCAAAAGCAGCAGTTTGTGGTGCCAGGCAGAAGCTGGTCCATGAGGGGAGCCAGTTTAAAAACCAGATTCTCTTGTGGACTGGCTGCCTGTTGCCTGGTGCTTCTGCCTCTGATGGAGGCAGCAGCATGGGGTGGCAGCAGCCCTTGTCTAGGGGACATTTGAATTCCTGGACCCGATGTGACCTGGAACTAAGCTTCGCTGCCTGCCCACGTGGCTCCTAATACACTTTAAATGTAGAGCCACAGTGAGGGTAGGTCCTGGACCAAGCATGAGCCAGGACTGAGCTGGACTACCTACCTGGCTCCTAATAAATCTTAAATGCAAAGCTGCATTCGGGTAGGTCTCAGACCTGTTGCAAGCCAATAGTGAGCCGGGCTGCTGGCCAGCCTCCTAAAAAAATGTTCAGGGGGAAAGGAGGAATGCACATAGTCTGTAGCGTGAACCTAGAAGCTTTTGCTTATCGGTTAATCAAATACGCTATTACAACCCTAGGCAAAGCTAAAACTTCTGGGCAGGCTGTTCATAAGGCTTTCTCGTAGGGCTTTCTGTACCTGCTAGTACTGGCCTTGTCTTCAGTTTCTCCATGAGGGCTTAAATTGCCTCTTCAAAATGTTTGGAGTTTGCATTAGGGGTTCTGTGCCCTCTTTAAATACGACATATTTTGTGCTGATTCTTACTCCACATCTGCCTGTAAAATAGATGAATTTGTGTAGACTGAGAAACTCCTAGGTGTTTTTTAAAGCCAGGTAAATATAATTCTATTGGACTGGAGTTCTAAGAAATGGGTGAGGTTATTGAGGGGTAGCATGGAATAATTGTACTTCTGATTGCGTGACCTCTGAACTAAACTACTTGACATTCTTCCAATAGAAAGGGTACTCGGAGAAAAAACTTGTGAATAGTTTTGAGTTTTGTGTACATCAAGGAAGCTGTAATTCTTGCAGGTGACTCTTTAGCAGCTAGAAATTCGGGTTGAAAAATGGAATCCATACAAGAACTGTTAAATTTTTTTCTGGGGAGACTGACGGGATCCATTGTACTGTATCTAGAAGAGGGGACAACATGATGTGCCCTCTAAGTTCTAATGGTCAATCAAGTTTGACTATTGCCTGCCATGAAAGTTTATGGAAATAATCAAATTTATTTTTACTCTGCTGTAAAGTAGCAGTACTGTATGCAGAGTGTGTAGCCAACGATGCAATGGCAAGTGACAAGCACCAGTCAAAAACCTATCTTCCCTTTGAGCCCAAGCTCCAGTTGCGCCTTGAAAACCTATCTTGTGAAGCCAAATGGCAAACTTTCAACATTACCAACATGAAGGACACCGACACTTGTCTAAAATTGCAGAATATGCTAGAGTTTCTGAAGACTGTGCCCAGAGTCTTTCACCTATGGGAAGCTTGTAAGTGCAAGACACTTGCTACTATCAAGGATGTCTTTATCGTCTTTGTTCCAATCTGACTGGATGGAAGTGTCTGAAGTTGAACATCTGCTGTTCCCAGGCAAAGAAAAGAAAGCAAACTTGCCTAACTTTATTTGAACAATCAACTAAGTCCTGAACTCTTAAATTCAAAGAGACTAAGACTGATCCGGAACACTACCAAAGAACTTGCCCAAAACTATTGGCAAGACCTTTGCCAAATCATTGAGACCCATTTTGAAAGAGGTGACCTTTGTGATACCTGTGATAGACCAAGTGTTCTTTGATAACAATTTGTAAAAATGGTGCAAACCTGAAAGCAAAAGGTAGTACTAAACAGTTAACAATTTGACCAATGGACTGATCATTACAAAGAATATCATTCTGAGATTACTGCCTTGGTTGCTATCCCCTGCTTCCAAAATGCAAGACCTGGACCAAATGCCAACGCATGAAGCTTTAGAGAAAGCTATCCAAGAGTTGCTTCATGGTGCCTGAGAGCAGCAGATAGCACTAGCAAGCTCCCAAAAGTGGAGGGTGGAGTGGAAGGAAGTTTGCAAGCAACATCCATACATCTGTGTCTCTCAGAAGAAAGCCACACATAAATCTGGCATGTAGAATCAAAGATAAATGGTACCTTTTTGCTCCAAAATTTGTTATCCAACTCACTAATGGGAATTTACTATTAGATGCTGCTGCATTCATCACTAAGGCCTCTCATAAATTGCAGGTCATGATTAATAAGTTTGGCAAAGCAATCTATCAAGAAAATGGTGGTAATGTCACATGTGACCAATTAGTGACATGTCGTATCACCCCTAAAAGCTGTCCATAATCAGGGCTGGCCTTACCATGAGGTGAACTGAGGTGGCTGCCTCAGGTGCCAGACTGGAGGGGGGCCCACTAGGACCCAGATTGTAGAAAATTGTCTGCTGCTGGGGCAGCGAGGGCGATGGGGGGCCTCAGGTGGCAAAATGTTGTGGGCCGGCTGTCCATAATGAAACTCTGGATGATGTGGATCACTTCTGCTATCTTGGCTCAACTTTTAACCAGTTGAATTAGTCTTAAGCCCAGAGAACTTGATGTAGCAGAGACTTTGTTGATCCTCAGGCTTGGTAAAGTTACTTGGTATCTAGAAAAGAGCTGCTTGCCCTCAACACAAAGGTATTGATTTATCAAGCTTGTGTCCTCAGTACTCTACTTAGCAGCTATGAAAGCTGGGTCACATACCCACAAGCAAGAACAGAGATTTAACAGCTTCCACCTTTGTCCCAGAAACCCTTGGGGTTGCTTGGGACCAATGGATTGTCAACAAGATTCTTGAGAGCACAGGCCTATAGTTTATGCTGAATGCTTGCAGGCTTTTCTGGCTGGGACACATGGAACGCATGCCTCGAGGTCACCTGTTAAAGGCTGCTCTAATGCCCAACGTAAGGGCTACACATGACCCAGGGAGGCCACAGCTCTTATACAGTGACAATGTCAAGCAAGTTCCTGGGAAATTCAGTATTCCTACTGACAAACTGACTCTCTGGTTGTGAGCATTACTCAATCTGGAGAAGCTGAGTCAAGGCTGGTGCAGTCGTCCCAGAGAGCATAGGCTGAAGTCTTAAGCCAGAAAGAGTATGCTTCAACCTGCATCTGGCAAGTAGACCAGTGTACCCACTGTGGAAAGGTCTGCCACTTGCACATGACCTTTTCTGCCACACTAGTATCAAACATCATTGACTGATGGGCTTTGTGTTTCCTGTTGGATGGCCATAGAAACTCATTGCTACTTTTCTATCTTAAGATAGTCCTTACTTTCACTACAGACTTGGCAAAATGGAAATTCAACATTTGCTTTACGTGCTTAGTATTTAACACGCAAACTCAAACAGCCATTTCTCCCTGTTAGAAGTACTTAATCTCTGCAGTTCCTTGAAGAGTGCGGTTATAATGCAAAATATCTTAAGGGTTGCTTTATAGGAAGAAACTGTTGCCATGGATGTTGTGCATTGTAGTCACAAGTGTTTAAAAGCATGAGTGTTTCAGTGGTTTAAACCAAAGCTTTCTTTTTAGCAGGATACTAATCTTACTCTTCCTTGCATGGTAGAATTGCTTTAAGCAGACTGAAGAAGGATCTTTAAATACTATCCCAAACGTTAATCAAGAATAGCTATGGGTGATTGTGAAACTTATGAAAAAGCTAGGTAATGAAGTCAGTTAAGGATGTTTTTGCACTATGCAGCTTTTAGCAGCAAGGCTGTATTGGCAAAATCCTGTTGCTAAAAGTTTGGTGTGAGTGCTTTTTTGTCAACCCTTCTTCTGAGAATTATTTCACCCCCAAGTAAGCAGGTTTCATTGTGTCGGAAGAGCACTCCTGACAAAGCAGCATTCTTGCGTGCACTTGCAAAATCTTGTTGATAGGGGAGGAGATGCATGAGCAACAAAAGTTTTAAGCAAGTGTGGAGACAACCTCAAATTTCATGTGAAGCAACATTACATAGCCCACAAGGCAAATTATAAAATGCTGAAACTCAAGTTAGAAATGAATCAACTACACTGATACTTGGGACTTGTTTAGGCAAGTCACAACCATTAAAACCAAAGCTAGCATTTTAGAGACTTACAAGTGACATGCAATATAAGATTTTGTTGCAAAAGAAGGCTTCAAAATATGAAGTCTTTTGGCTGCTTTAAAATGAAACTCTACTTTGTGTGACCCAAGGGGTAATTTATGCGCCAGTCTATATGAACACAAGCCCCCAAAATACAGTGCCCTGCACCTGTTGCCTTGGATGACTTCAGAACTTGATCATGTGACTAACTGGGCTAAGTGCTACAGAAGTGATCAAGAGAAAGGAAGGAACCGTGCTTTGTAGCAGCAGTGTGGTCTTGTGACCCTCCGAAGTCAGACTGACATGGCAGCTCTTAAATTTGCTGCACCAAATGTGCTCTCAAAGAATTTTTTTTCAAATCTGTTGGGGCTATTTTTGCTTGCCTTGCCTGAAACATCCCATCACATTCTGAATGTACTCCGCAAAGGAGGCCCTCATCATGTTTCATAGGTTTTTGGGGTTTTTTTTAGATGACCGGCTTCTTGCTGTCTGAGCCATTAAAGTACAGCTTTCATCTAAAGACTTAAGACTGATTCCTTTCTGTGTGGGCAGTGATGATACTAGAGAGACTCTCTCAATCGGAGGTCCCCAAACTGGGGCATGGAGGAAAGTTTGTGTGGGGGACAGGGACCAGGCCACCCACCACAGAAGGGTGGGAAAGGAGCACCATCTAGCTGTACTTTGCCCCCAGTTCTGCTGCAGCCTGGCTCCTGATCCCAGTTCTGCTCCAGGCCCCAAAGTGCAGTCCAGTCATGGATCCCATGCCCAACCTCGGCTACCCTTCTCCCTGTCCACGCCCTCTTTCCTCCCAAGAAAGTCTGGCCCTGCTGTCAACAGAGTGGGGGGGGGGGGGGTAAGAGGGAGTTACGGATCAGTGACCATGAAAAGTTTAGGGACCTGTGCTATAGGTAGTATGAAGTGGGGTAAAGGGATCTTTGGGGAGAAGTGAAACCAAGTGCACAGTGCAGGGGGAAAAGGGGTAAGAAGGGGGGGGGGGAAGTAACCAGAAAACTATGCCCAGGAAGAAAGCCATCCACAATCCTGTATTGGAAAGGATGGTAAATAGTTATGAAATGGGACTTCATGGACCTACTCATACAGTACCTCAAAACTATGACAAGTCTCCATTTTTTTTTAAGCAACTGACAGGACAAACAGTTTTGTTGAGACTGAAAACATGAAGCATTAATAGCTTGAAAAATTGGTGACTTAAACAGCCACTGACAGCATCATAAAGACAATTTTTAGGTTGACTCTTAATTGCCAGATGCAGCAGCCTTCAAATGATAAAGTAAATATAGCTTGAGAATTACTCTGAAGAGCCAGTTGGCTTCTCTGACCATAGCTTAACTCCCAGAAAATCTTAGATATAAATGGAATCTGTAAACTTATCTCAGTTGAGTCCATTAGTAAAATTCAACATACAACACACTTCTGTAATGGCAAGTCTTCCTGCATGATCAGTTCAAATGAGCAAAGGAGAGTTTGCAATAGTCTCTTAAAAATCAACTTAAGTTAACGAAAGTGTCTTCGTTGGAGTTGCTGAACTTGTATGTGAAACTGTATTTGAGACTGAGTACCTCTTATTCATTGGTTCAGTATATAGTAGCCCAATATCTGTGACTCTGTAACGCTGAAACGCTGGCCGTTGCCTCCCACCGTGGCTCTCGGCTGACTTCTGCGCCACTCCGCCAGGCCGCCGTGGGGGAGCAAGCGGCGCAAGCAGCCATTTGGCGCCGCAGTCCCAAACGGGGAGCTTGTGCCGCTTGTTCCCCTGCAGTGGCCCGGCTAAGTGGCGCAGAAGTCAGCTGAGTGCCATGGCGGGAGGCAGAGGAGGGGCAGAGCGGTGACAGCGGCTCCAGGCCCCGCCCCCAGCCGTGATCCTCACTGCCCCGGCCCCCTTCACCTCCCTCAGTGGTGCTTGGCTGACTTCTGCGCCCCTCAGCCAGGCTGTTGCGTGGTAGCAAGTGGCACAAGCTGTTGCCTGACTGAGAGGCAGGAGGGGGAGGAGAGCTGAGAGAGAGGGGAGGCAGGAGGGGGGGGGGGCGGGGAGAGAGATGGAGCGAGAGACTGGAGGCTCAAGAGAGAAGACTGACATGGAAGAGAGACCTGAAAATCCTGTCTTATGAAGGGCTAGTTGGCTCAATAATGAGTGTGCAGGTGTAAAGGAGCATTATTCTATAATAAAATGGCATAAGGCCTGGCATTGAAGTTGATCATTATTTTTGGAAGTTGCCTCACTAACCATCTTTTAAAAAATTAGGATGCAGTTTTTATAACTCTAAGAGTACAGAACAGTTTAGCTACTTAATGAATCAGGTTATGGAAAGATGCTATTGGGAAAGATTGCATAGCTCACAGTAATAAGAACTTTCACATCTGAGACATGTCCCAAGAGTCACCTGATTTTTGTCTGATTATAGTGGATACTGACCCATTTCACAAACCTATCGCTAGTACTTGAGTAGAGACCTGTCTGGAAGAAAACACACAGAGAAACTCCTAGTTGAAGTTGAGGCAAAATAGCTTGGAAGAAATCTGCACTGCTTCCAACTGTGTGGTGGTGGGGTTTTTCCCCAAATTTTTGGTACCATGTAAAAGAGCTGTTTTGGCCAACATGGGCAACACTATAGATACAAGTAGAAATTATATCAATTTTTTAATGTGTTATCAAACTTCATGATACTATATATTTTTGTTAGTCTCTAAGGTGCTACAGCACCACTTGGTTTTTCTGTAGGACAATGGTCATTAGCTAATGTGTAATAGCATGAAGATTCTCAAACCTTGGGCCACACTGAAATCCTCACTTGCTGTCTTGCGTATTTGACACACCCCGTTCTCAACACTGAGTACTATAGAAATTATGCAATTTGTTTCCCAGGAGGCTCATAAAGCTGTGCAGGTTCTTCCAGTTGCCATCTTATCACTGTGGGGAGTTGAAGCGTGTGTGTGAGATGAAAGCCAGTCCCACTGGAGTTGATATCCTCTGTATATATTGCCCAATTGAGTGTGTTATGCAGTTCAGGCAAAATACCTATTCCAAAGTGGTGCACACCACAGTAAATAGTAAGTTCCATCAGAAGACATGCTTGCATGGTTTTTCTTTCAGAGCACTGTAAGTAAGATATTTGGTACTTCATATGGCTCAATGTAAGCAAAGCATTTTTTCTCTGGTTTAGCTTCACATGCTTCCTCCCTAAACATTCATTCTTAAACTTTGAATGAAACATTTCAAAGAAGCCGGAGGGAATGAGTGTGAAATCCATACTTGGAAATGAAAATTAATAGGCCTCAATTCAAAAATTAATGGTATCAGTTGTTTTCTGGCATTTCAGCTATAAAGTTTGTCCTCATCTGAGGACAAGAGTAAGTTTTTGGTAGCCTTATACTGTAAACAGTGTCAATAGTCACTGAGTATACATGATTGTATGCTTTAAACATTCTTTCCTTTATTGTGATAAGATCTAATACGAACTCTCTTCTATTCAGTCAGGTCAATTCAGTGAGGATATGATTCCTACAGTGGGATTCAACATGAGAAAAGTTACTAAGGGTAATGTGACAATAAAGGTATGTCAAGAACATTCTGCTCTTTGTGGGGGCAAAAGTGCTGAATAGCTTTTAAAGGGATGCGCTCAGATTAAGTCACTGTCTGAAGTGAGCTCAGATTGACTTGAGAGAACTAAATTGTTTCATCAGTCCAGCTTAGTTTTTGTTTTACCATCAGTCAGGCCAAACCTGAATAAGTCTGTTTTGCTTGGTGGTTCTTAGTCACTAGTGTAATGCTGCTTGTCTGTTGCAAACATCATAAGGCAATTTCTAATTGAGTTTTCTTCCTCAAGCATTTAAAAATGCATGCATAATCAAACTGGAACCATTGGTTAAACTTCAGGTTTAAAACCCCCCTGAAATGTTCAGCTGATATATCATGTGACTATATTCAGTTGTTTTCCACTGGGTCAGTAGGAATAACTTATTACATATTCTTGTGTAACAAATTTAGAACATAAGAATGGCCACATGGGTCAGACCAAAGGTCCCTTCAGCACAGTGTCCTGTTGTTGGATTTTAAATGCTGGCTTATTTCCATGCAGTATTCAACTCTGTATTTAAAATGAGAAATGTGGCAGAATATACAGATGAAACAATGGACCCACTAAATTCTCAGGAAAACAGTTTGACATGAGGATGTAAAACCCTGTTAAACTTAAATTGGTTAACAAGTTAAACATTAACTAGTTAACTGATGGGATGGCATACTCCTTCGACCCGCCTCCCCAAAGTGCTGTGGACAAGGCTGTTCCAGCTCGGCAGGAGTAGCCCCTTGCCCATGGTGGGAAGAAGCTGCTCCAGCCTCTACTGGTTAAGCCTTCTATGTTAAGGGTGAGGCTTACTGGTTAACCATTAATATCCCTAGTTTGAAACAGGATCTAAATGCCCTTGTTTAAGAATAAAATTCTTATTTCATTCTGAAGACAAGAATTTCGTATTCGGAGTGAAAAAGCTCACTAGTTCCTCAAATGAGCAAAGGAAGTGAGAAGACGCCCTTCAATAAATGTGTATTTAACACTTGAGAACCCAACATGCCACTGTTCCCAAGCTAGCAGAAAAGGGCAACTTCTCCATTTACACTCAGAATACTCCATGTTCCTGACTGGTTTAGATCACCCTTATCCACATCCGAAGTTACAAGATGACTGCCTCAATATGATGCTGTTATGCTTATGTTTTCTTGCATCTAAAATACTATTGCACATGTAGTTGTATCTGGCTCACTTTCTAAAGTTTTAGCCCCACTTCTGAGGGACGCTTCTGTTTCTGCTTGGATGCCATATACAATTGACAGAATTTTCCTTTGTCCTAGTTCTTCAATTTACAGATAACCACTGTCATGGCTCCTTCCCCACTCTGGCATGATAAATGCAGAAGTGGGGGCCAGTAAGTGTACCCCAAAGCCTTATCTACCAGGCTTTGGTATAAAACTTGCCGCAAAATCTTAAAAACCTAGATCTTGGGAATAACTTCCGCTGCCACCACCCAAATGCTGATAAAGAAATCAGTGGGAAGATCATTTGGGAAATCTCACCCCTAAGATAAAAATCAAGGCACACAATTAACCACTGCCAGGTTAATAAAAAGAAAAGAACTTTTATTATTACAACAATATTCCTGTTGCAAACATAATGACTAGATAGGGAGGTAACAAAATATACTCATGGAGGAACTCCATGGGCCTAGAACTTAGTTACAAAGAAAAGCCAAAACATCTTTTAAGCAGTGCCAGATCTCAGATCCCATACCCAATCCTTAAAACAATAAAACCTAACGAAACTACCTAAACTTTACCCTACTTACAGAAAATGAAGAATGGTGTCTTGGGGGGAGAGAGAGAGAGAGAGACATGCTTGTCCCTCTCTGTAGCTGCAGAGAACTCTCTCAGACACAGAAGGGAGAAAGGAAAAACAAAACCCAAAATCCTTTGTCCCAGTTTGAAAAGTCCCACCTACATTCCTATTGGTCACTCCACCTGGCTAGGTGTAGTTAACCCCTTAATCCCCAGGCTGCTGGCTAACCCTCATAATCATGACAACCACGTCAAAATACTTTTTCTAAAAGGGTATGGTTACATCCAAAGCTGTGCACTGAAGAGACCATACGGGCCACATAACACTTGAATAGAGAGATGCCTCAGTACATATCTGTAATGTCCAATTAGACTTTTCAAACTTAATAAACAAATATGTCTGCAACCTTTCCTGCTTCCCTTTACCATACCACTGCAATGGTACCTATAGAGTGGAGCTATAACTGTTAAAAGATCAAGTCATTTCCATTTTAATTTTGGAAAAAGATCTTGCTTTTTACATAACTAACATTGTAAAGTTTGCTGTCCATCTCTGGCACTGTAAAGGAAACATCCTGGTTTCTAGTGTTGTGTATACTCTGCTGATGGAGCAGAAACAGACTAGCTTGGATTAATGTGACTTTCAGAGGGTTGAAGCTTCTGACAGCCTCTTGATATAATGTCCTGATCAAATTATTTCAACCTCCAGGAACAAGTGTTTAGCATAGAGCTGAAACGTTTTTGGCCATAAGTGTGTGGCTTACATGTACATACAACTTACTGCAGACATAAGTATGCACAAGAGTATTCTAACTTGTGTGTGTGTGTGTGTGTGTGTGTGTTGGGTTTTTTATTTTTTTTTATTTAACACTGTCAACTGACCAATTGCACTTAATACATTCCAACTTACAACCCTGGCCTAATCTTCCTTTCTCATTATTGATGCTCTGACTCCTCCCTGTGCCCTGATTGAGAAATCTGCAAATTTCAAAGCAGGCTGTTTTAGTTGCAGCTGACTCATCAAGTTGCCCATAACTTTCTACCCCAGGTCATACTGGCTGCTTATACTAGAAGTGGACTTAACAGTTTTCCCAGCATAGATACATTATCATGATGCCTTTAAAAACTCAGGAAATGCAACTTAGTCTTAAATCAGAAGCCCAATTTTGTCCCCAAATTTCTGTAATCATCACAGTACAGATTCATGGATGGAAATGGCCCCTGCTTGAAGGCACACATGATATAAAGCACAACTCAGATGTGAAATGCAGATGTCATGGGGCTTTTCAGCTTTTTGTATTACTCTTAAACTTCTAAAATTGTTACATTTACAGGCACTAGCACACAAATACAGGCAGTCCCCGAGTTACGCGGATCCGACTTATGTCGGATCCGCAGTTACGAACGGGGCCCGTCTCCCTGGTCTCCAGCAGACCAGGGAGAGGAAGCAAAGCGGCGGAGCACGCGGGCAGCAGACAGCCCAGACGCGTCTGGGCTGTCTGCTGCCCGTGTGTTCTGCCGCTTTGCTCCCCGTCCCCCTGGTCTGCAGACCAGGGGGACGGGGAGCAAAGCAGACCATAGCCGCGGAGCCCGAGGGCAGCAGGACAGCCACGGCGCGTCTGGGCTGTCCCGCTGCCCCCGTGCTCCGCGGCTTTGCTCCGGACGCCTGTGGTACAGCAGCTGGGGCGCAGCCGGTTGGTCCCGTAGCGCCGCTCTGGGCACTACTGGACCAACCCGGCAGCACCCCAGCTGCTCTGCCCCAGGCATCCTGATTCAGCCACTGCTGGTCAGTTTCAGCAGGGGCTGAATCAGGACGCCTCGGGCAGAGCAGCTTGGGTGCTGCTGGGTTGGTCCAGTAGCGCCGAGGAGCGGCGGCGCTACTGGACCAACCCAGCAGCACCCCAGCTGCTCTGCCCCAGGCGTCCCCAAGTCAGCCGCTGCTGAAACTGACCAGTGGCTGACTACAGGAAGCCCCTACCCCAGGCTTCCTGTAGTCAGCCGCTGATCAGTTTCAGCAGTGACTGAATCTGGATGCCAGTTCCGACTTACATACAGATTCAACTTAAGAACAAATCTACAGTCCCTATCTTGTACGTAACCCGGGGACTGCCTGTATCAGAAACACAACTATGGAAACACTATGAAATATTCCACAGAAAACTAGGGATTTAAAATGTTAAACTATGTTTAACTGGCCTGCCGGGAAGGGGGTTGCTCCAGTTAGGGTAAATGCTGGTTACCCGTTAGGGATTTAAAGTAGTATTACCTCCACTTAGTCTGTGTGGCTCAAGGGTCTAGTACATAGTTAACTTTTAACTGAGAAATATCTTGTGAAATTCTTGTAAATTGGTCTGTAGACTTGCAAAGTTTAATCACGTGAGTTGGTGTATGACTTTCTCTTACATATTCTGGTGTAAAAGCATTTAACCTTGGGAGGCACAACTTGAAAGTAACCTTTCCTCTTGATATGCTCAAGTTCCTTTCGTCAGTCCTCCATGAGATACATGCAACTGACTTCAGCATGTATGCTGAGTGCACAGTTGCATACTCTCTTGCATGGTTATGAAATATGAAGACAGTGTCTTTTCTTGTTTTGTATTGCCTAGCACATAGCAAACGTTTTCTAACTTTGAAAGCTCAATGCTTAAAGATTCACAGATGTAACATTTATATTTTTACTTGGTATTTTAGAGTAAGTGACACTGGTGACTAGGTGTAGGACTTTGTGCCATTATAATGGACATAGCCTTCCTATAAACGCTGCTGAGAAGACATAAGGATCAAATACTTTAAGCACTTCCCCTATTCAATAGTTCTCTTATACTGTGCTTTTAATGTGTTAAAATTTTGACTTGACTCAGTGCTTGGCTAAACTTTTTTCCTTTTAAAAAAAGATCTGGGATATAGGAGGGCAGCCGCGATTCCGAAGCATGTGGGAGCGATATTGCAGAGGTGTTAATGCTATTGTGTAAGTATAATGCATGTCAGGCTGCTTTTAACTGCTATTGAGTTTTCTTCTTTGCAGTTAAGAAATGAGCCTTAGGTTTACACTTGAATTTGCAAACTGTTTGGTTAAATCTACGTCTTTTGTCACCATTCCAACTTGGCTTTGAATGGTATTGGAAAACTTGAGCCAGATAGCTTGTTCATGTAATTTTGCACCTAATATATTAACCTCTTGACATCAGAAGTTCTTTGCATGTTCTCTGTAACAGTCTATAGTCGGACTGCCCCGAATCTGGTATATTTGACACCGGAGAGGTTATTCAACTCTATCTGGCTAACGAGTATTTGGGGTTATTGCCCCTCTGCAGGAAGTGTGAATTTATTCAAACAGATTGTCCTGTTTGAATAAGTTCCAATGAACTTAATGACATAAGTAGGTTTATAACTGAATTTCCTACATCTTTTTAAAGATATATGGTAGATGCGGCAGATCGTGAAAAGATAGAAGCTTCTCGAAATGAGCTGCATAACCTTCTAGACAAACCACAGTTACAAGGCATCCCTGTAAGTAGTATAATCTGGTTCTGACATTGCATGTTTGGTATCTGAGAAATGGTAACTGCAGTAATATCTTATATTGAACCAACTTCTATGGTGGATGCTACAAGCTGCAAGTTTGATCCCTATCTGCTAGTTGGGATTTAGGCACTGTGTAAAACCATCGGACCGGCTATGATGCTCAACTCTTGGAAAGGTACTGATCGTTATATGGTGTGCCTCATCCAGTTCATTAAACGCCTCAATCACTATCTGTAGGTGAACCCCAGAGAATCCTGTGTTCTCAAATGAACTCTCAGAAAAATTATGTAAGCGGAAAAACACTATCACAAACTTATCACTTGATACCTGGTCTTGAAGTACTTGTCCTCAAAAGCTGCACAACATACTCAAAAGGTGAGCTAGGGGATATAACTTTAAGTTGCTAGAAACCAAAAAAAATGCACTGAACAGGGACACTAGTTTTATGGCTCATGGTGACAATTGGTGTAACACCACACTGCCTGCTGTCCCTAAATTGTCCATCTCAAGTGACTTTCTCCAACTTGTTAACCATTCTGCTTAACAATCTGTCCTAAATTGTATATTCCCTCAGACACTCTACTTCCTCCTCCAGATCTGGGGAAGAATTGTATGGTTTGTACTATCACTAACAGAAATTGGTCCAATAAAAGCTATTGCATCACGTACCTTGTGCGTGTCTCATCTTGGAACCAACTTACAACATTACATTTTAAGTAGCACATGAATTTGTGTGCAACTTAAGTAAAGTCAAACCAAATGTATAGAATAATACTTAGGTTAAGGTTGGTTCTTCAGGGTCAAGTTATCTGCTTAAACAGTTCTATGTAAACTAATACCCTACAATGCTTATTCTAGCACATCACTTGGCATTTTTATAATGCACCTATCCCATGGTTTAGGCACATCTTTCTCAATGCTGTATGAATTGTCTTGTTTAGTACCTACAAGTAAATCATTTAAGGCACAGGACAGGTTTACTGTGTACAGCACCTAAAACAATGGGGACATATGTGGTTCAGACCTCTAGATGTTTACTGTCATTGTGTGTTAGCTATAAATTACCAACATGGTGCAAAGCATAATCCACATTTATATTGAGAAACCCAAGCAGAGGTCTGGGAAACTTGGTACAAAGGTAAACCCAGTAGCCCTATAGGTAAGCCATAAGAAGAATCCACTCCAATTCAAAAATGAAGGGTAAGGGGTGTAGGATAGCAGACCTCCAAGAACAAGGAGCCCTAAAGCACAGGAAACTGAAATAGGACCTGCTGATTAGAGATGTTAGTGGGTAATAGAATACAGCTTCTCTCCGAGTTACAGACCAAACACTTGGCCGTAACTCGGACCCCATTGAGTTATGAACAGCGTGGTTGCATGTAAGCGCGGGTCACGTTCGTAACTCAGGGATCACCTTTATGACTGCTCCTTGGGAGCTTCGGTTGTAAGTGTGAATGGTTGTAACTCGACCGTTCGCAACTCGGGGAGCGGCTGTAGTTGACTCACGAAGCATGAATTCTTAGCTGTTACTTGACTACTTTATAGTCCCCAGAGGTGGGGCCGGCAGCCAGTGGGCTCTGGCCCCTCTCCTGCAGAACCCCGTGCGTGCCTCCTTCTGTATCAGAGGCAGCAGAGCAGGGTGCCAGGCAGGAGCCTGTCCACGAGGGGAGCCAGTTTAAAAACCAGTTCCCCTTGCAGACTGGCTGCCTGACACACTGCTGCCTCCAATACAAAGGCAGCAGTGTGGGGTGGCGGCAGCAGCCTCTGTCTGTGGTGAGCCTTCAGCCTTCCCTGGGTCTCACGCCCCTCTCCCCCACTCCCCCATTTCGGCGCGCACACTGCTGCCTCTGATAGAGGCAGCCATGTTGGGGGAGGTGGAGGCAGGTGGCACTGCGGCAGAGGCAGCAAGGGGGAATACAAGTAGTTGATGACACTAATCATAAGCCTAGGCTTATCAGTTAATTGTCTAGTCAACTACTCATTCACATTCCTACTACTGATTGTCTGAAAGACTTGAGTGGACCTCTGGAAGGGGCTCTCCTAATCTTGCCTTGAGGATTCTGTTTTGATCTTGGCATTCTAATAGCTGAGACACTGATTAAAATAGAGGGGAGGTGCAAATGCTCAAATCCAACTTACTAAATGATCTCTAATACTTTGAAAGTGACACAGACCAAAAAATAAAATCTACATCCCTACTTGATCACTGCCTGTGCTTGGGAGCAATGTTGCAATGCTTATCATTGTTGCTTATATCAACTATTTTAGGTTCTAGTACTTGGAAACAAGAGAGACCTTCCTAATGCTCTGGATGAGAAGCAGCTAATTGAAAAGATGTAAGTCTCAAAGAAAATGTAACTAATGGAGTCTTGCTAAATTAAATCCTTATGGATGGATGTCTTGTGTTGATTGCTTGAAACACTTGAAGCCAGCTTGCATACCGTAGATTAAGTGGTAGAGGTTGAATCTCTAAAATCCAGAACTCTGGTCTGGTAGTAACTGTGGTTCAGCAGGACTACAGATATTGCTGGACCAGAGAGCCCCTGCTGGCCAGGTTCAGAAGTGCAGGCCCAAGCAAGACGCAGCGTGGAGTGCAGCCCTGGCTGGGACTGGAGACAGTGGGGCCAGTGGCTGGGCGTCCAGCCCTTGTTGTGGATGGAGGCAGCAGGGCCAAATCCTGGCTGGTGCTGTGGGGGACTGGAGGCAACGGGGTGGTGGCAGGGAATGAAGCCCCAGCCAGGTGAGGAGCTTTAACCTCCCCAGATCAGGCAAACTCTGTGGTTTGGGACCACTCTGATCCCGGGGGTGCTGGACCAGGGAGATCCCATCTGTAGTGTCTTGGGAATGTTTTAAATGACTAATGTAGAATGAGATCATACTTTGTATTATCACCAAATGTTACTATGCCTCCTCTCTTTCAGGAATCTGGCTGCTATTCAGGACAGAGAAATTTGCTGCTATTCAATTTCTTGCAAAGAAAAGGATAATATAGGTAATATTTAACCCAAAAATGCCAATGAGACATTTGTTATACTGGAAGTGTACACACGCTTTCTATCCTCTTATCTGTGTTGGATATAGGCAATGTACTGAGTCTGAAAGTACCCTACAGTATCAAGGGATACTAACTTCCTCAGGGTCATTCTAAGGCAAATAATTGTATGCCACTTAAAAGGCGTTAAGCCTTCAAGTTCAGCAGTCCTTTATAGTACTTGTGTTCAAGAAGTGAAATGAAGTTTATTGCGTTACTTCAGCTAGCCTGTTTACAAGCTCCAAACTGCAAATTAGGCTAAAATACTGTTCTGTAAATTACAGTAGTTCATATATTAAATGAATCTTTCAGATAAGTTCTTTTCATGAACTTTGTAGGTTTTAGTACTGAGGGAACTGGTTTCATGAACATTTTTATCGATGATTTTGTCAGAAAATGAAGCACATGAACGTGTGAAGACTAAAATTCCTTATTGCATAACAAATATCATTTGTTCAGTTTCTTTTCCTTCTGGGTAAAATACATCCAAGGGATGCTTGGACAAACAGAGGGAGAAGTGTGCAATATACTTTGGTGGGTAACAATGTTAAGTGTTCTACCTACTCTAAGTTCAGCTGGTTGATGCTAGAGCGTGCATGACCTTAACTGATTGCTGCTGCTACTCATACAGGGCTGTTGCCTTGCCAAGATCTGGAGGAAGTTATATTTTCATATGGTGCCTTGACTATACTTGTTAACTCATTTACCATTCTGGGTGACAGCTGCCCGCTATATAAAAAGATGTTCCTGTAGAGAACAACTCTTATCATTGCTGGTTTATAAGTTACCACTTCAAATGGCTGTAGCTAAACTTTATTTTCAAACCACATTTTGTGGAGTCAGTCCTTCCAACCAGGTTTTCGACATAAAGATGTTAATGTCAAACCAATAAATTAGGTGTCCCGGCTTGGTATTTCTGGCTGTTCGTACCTGTGCATCTTCCTATGCTTGAATCAGTCCTCTGATTGCTCAGGGAACTGACATAAGAATCCTCTTGGATTTTCCTCTCGCTCCCTGTTTACAACTATTGGAACTATGACCACATGTGAGCCTATAATATCTGCCTAAATCTATAAAGACAAAGTACCTGAAAGTCTCCTGAATTACAAGTCTTGTGTTGGTGAATATGAGCAAGTACCTATCATCTCTGTCCTGGGTCATTCCATAACACAGATGAAAACCATTGAGTGAAGCTTGCTCAACGGGTAGCAGTTGGCCATAGTACACTCTGCTTCCTTACACAAGCTTCTCCCTTTAGCTGCTCTTAAGATTAAAAAGCCAGAAAGCTAAAACAATGTTGAGCACCTGCCCGAAATGTACTAGTTCCATGTCTTTCACTAACTTTTTGCTCTCATGCCCAGACTAGTTCTCCTCCCCCGTCCTCCCTTAGTGACTAATTGAGTAGTGGATGGAAATTCCATTGACTAATCAATTAGCTGATTACAAGAAATTAACATCCTTAGATGAGGCACCTGGAAGCATTTAAAAGTCCAGAGAGAGGGGGGAGGAGGGAAAGAGGGGATTTTGTTATGTACACACTGTAGTCCATGTGAATGATGAATGTTTTCTAACATTCTAATACATCCTGCTTGCTGTGATCACTATAGTGCTTTAGGCAGTTGGATAAACTTTCTCTCTGCCTTTCCTGGAGGCTTCATAGTCTTTCTGTAACTGACCAGCTGGCCAGAATTTATCCCCTCCATTTGTTTTTTCCATATTTACAGATTGCTTGGTGTAGGATTTCTGTAAACAGTTGCATGAAATCAGGGTGAAAACTGGCAGTTATTCCAAATTTGAATGCTAAACTCTGGATTTCACTTCCAAGGGAAGATGGCACATGTAACTTTGCATACACATTCCCTTCTGTGGGGGAGATGAATGCAGCTTGTGATGCTATTGAAGATTCCTCTCTAGGGATGTGACGGACTACTCAACTATCAGATAAGCAAACATTTATCCAATAGTCAACAGGCTAGTCACTCCTCCCCTGCCCTTGCTGCCTCTATCAGAGGCAGCAAGGGTGGGGGGAAGAGGAGGGGCAGACCCTGTGCTCCATGGATTGCTGCTGCTTTGAAATGCTGTGCAGCCCAGGACTAGCTGGGGTGTCCCCAGGCTGCACATGGTGTTTCAAAGTGGCAGCACCTCATGGAGCCTGGGATAAGCGGGGAGTCCCCAGCTGATCCTGGGCTCCACATGGCGCTTTTGACTTTGAAGTATGGCAACACCCACAGGGCTGTTGGTACACTTCAAAGGTGGAGGCATTCTGTAGACTAATTGGATAGTTGATGGAAAATGCATTGACTATTCAATTAGTTAGGTAGGCAATACTTAATATCTTGATTCCTCTCACCTGTGTACTGAACAAGGTCCTGGAAGAACTTGTATAATGTGCGTGCACAACTTTTCAGTGCAACTTAAATGTTAGCTGTATTTGTAAAATCTTATACTAGTGAATCTTTTTTTCTTTAGATATCACACTTCAGTGGCTTATTCAACATTCAAAATCTAGAAGAAGCTGAAGTCTTCCTGGAATCTCTCATCTGGCCATAATCTCAGAAATGTCCACATCCTCCATAATGAATTACTACCCAATAGTCCTCTTGTATCCAAGAAATGGCCTTTTCCAGTTCATTTCTCATGTGCACTGCTGAAGACATCTATTCCTGTTCCTATCACAAAGAATCAATTAGAGTTGTCATGATAAAGTCAGCACAAAAGATTTATTTTACAGCTGTCTGAAGAATGTGTGTGTGGAGGGTCTTTTTAAATTATCTGTACCATATTAAATCAGAGTACCTTTCTGTTCTGGTCTTTCTGGGCCAGATTTTTATATTTGATTTTTCAGAAAATGTTGAAGTTTTTATTTTGTGTGTTCAGTGGCTTGAAGAAGCTGGCACTGCACAGCATCAAGATTCTAGTACCATATAAGGCATTTAGAAAACCTTTAAGCATGACATGTGAAATGCTAACTTATTTTTATCTCTCAAATGCAAGTGAGGTGTGTATTGAAAGATTTAGAAATGGAAACTGTCTGCATAGGGGAGCACTAGGTCAGCTTCACTAATTCTTCTACAGATGGGACTTTGTGGTCACTTTTTTTAGACATCACTTTTCGAATGAATTAGAAAAGCAAAATCTTATTTGTCCAGAACATTACTTGTATCGTCCTTTTTGTTTAGTGTTTTATGGGGATGGAAATGGAATATTTTACTAAAAGCTTACAACAGGTGGAGTATTCTAGCGGATGAAAGAATTTGCTACGAGCATCTCTTTGCCACAAATGCATTTTTCTATCTTCAGACGCTTAAATGATCTTTATCTGAAACATGAGAACAAATCTGAGCTGCTCTGTTAGTTTATTTTGGTAACCAGTCATACTGCAGACTTTCAGCACTGCACTTGTAATTTTCTAGTCAGTCTCTCTTGCTCATGGAATAGCTAGGCACGATTTCACCAGTGCTACAGAATATCTAGCTATTGTGACAACTCTAGACCTGCCTGCTTTCTCTGTGTAATCATGTGCAAAGTCTACAGGTTGTAAGTTGAAATGTTTTATTGTGTCTCAAAGCACAAGAGCCAATGAATTGATCCTGTTTCTTGATTAGCTTCTACAATATAGAGAAATATGTATAAACTAAAGATTGTAAGATGTCTTTGTAGCTATACTTTCTCAGTGACGTCAGTATATATTTAAAGGGACAGACTTGTCGGGACTGGTTTGTTCATATAGTAATGTTAATGTAGCCCACTGTATTGTATACAACTATTGTGTTGCCTCACACTGTGTGTGATTCTTTTAAGCAGCACCTAAACATAGATTCAGATGGTGCACTTTTGTCCATCACATAACTAAGACAAACCAGTTTTTAATTGCTATGGCCTTACTGCTCTGTACCAACTACTGCACTGTGCGCACACACTACATGTCTCCATTTACAAACCCAGCTTGTATTTAGTTGGTCATTTCATTCTCTGAAGCATGGTTTCAATTAATCCCATAGTAGTGTTGGTGCTGTGAAGGATATATTAACTTGCTACTGTAGTCACTAGTTCACTGTGAACTGCTACAGTTACTTTATTTAGCAACTTTGCTTGTGCCTAAAATAAGGAAACTGAGCTAGAATGTGTGACACTTTCTGTGGGGACCAGGTCACTCTTTAGTTAACTGGCCTATAGCTGAACTTGATGTGTTTGGTGTGTATCTACTTGACTGCTTTTAGAATTTATGGCATCCAAACACTACTACCAACTGTTAATCTGTGCATTAATCTCTGCATGTGAACAACTTATATAATTACTGGACTTTGTAAATAAGTGAATTTTTTTATTTAGGTGGATGCATATTGTTGGTTTACTGCTCTTCAGCTTTAGTCAATAAACTTACATTTTGAGGGTTGTATTGATGCTTACTTATGGACTCAATTTTGGCCTAATGCCTTTCTATAGGCCATGGCCAACTAACTCTTCTGACTTTTAAAATAAACGGAGTCAAATTATAATACTGATGGACAACATACAGTGTTGCGTGGAGCGAATGGCTAGCTCAGTGTGAAACTGGCCATGCTCAGATCTTGCTTGTACATTGAACTCCTCACTGCATACAAAAAACTAAAATGCACTATTATCTTAAAGTAACATCCAGTCTAGATTTCAAAATTGTCTGGAGAATCTTCCATGGCATTGGGTTAACTGCCCTCAATGTTAAATTCAGACTGGAAATAAGATGTAAATTTTTGTCTCCAACTTCTAGCCATTGGATTGTTACGTCTTTCTTTGCTACATTCAACATTTTTTCCTCATGTAGGTATTTAAAGAATCATCTAGTTGCCCCTTACATTTTCTTTGTTAAAGCTAAATATATTGATGTGGGGTTTTTCCAGTTCTTTAATCCTTCTCATGGCTCTTCTCTGAACTTTCGTCTGTTTATCAATATCTTCCTAAATTGTGGCACCACGTTGCCAAATATAAAGGTGGTAGACTTTTTACTCCTACTCAAGATTAATCTGTTTTTGGTCATCCAAGGATGGCATTTAGCCCTTTTGGCCAGAATATTGGTGATTTGTCCTTCGTTATTTACCACTCCCCGTGTGTGGTTTTTTCCCTTTTTCTGCAAAAGCTGATTTTTATTTTCTTCCAAGTAATGAATATCTATTTTAAATAGAGTGGGGCTGGAAATTGATCCCTGTGTGACTTCCCCTCTTCTGCCTGCTTCCCCCCCAAAAAACAAAACAAACCCACAGCCTTTGAATGGTTTCCTGTTTGCAATTACTCTATACCTATCCATTAGATGGCTTTTAATCCATTTGTGTAACATGTTAATAGTGTGTCTATCTTCTTTAGCAAAATGTCATGTATTACGAAGTCAAATGCCTTATGGTTCTCTATTTAAATCAATGCTATTATCTGTATTTGCTAAACTTGTAATCTATCAAACTAGCTTTATATGATGTAGCTTCTGTAAACTCATGTTGACTAGCATTATTCACCCTCTTAACTTCTGTGTCAGGCACTATTTTGTTTGGAAGTGATGTCAGACTGATGGATTTATAACTGACCATGATGACCTGGGTTACCCTTTCTAAATTAGCACAATATTTTCTTCTGGAACTTCCCTGGTGTTCTGAGATGTTATAAACATTACTAGAAAGCTCAGCCCTTTCAAAACTCTTGGAGGTAAGTTATAAAGATTTGCTGATCTAAAGAATATTTATCTTCAATAGCTGCTGTTTAAATCAGCCTGTGGCATTAGTGGAATGAAACCAATGTTATGTGACTATCCTGGTCTTATTCCAGTTACAGAACCAATATTTGTAAAACACGTCTGCCTTTTAAGTTATCTCTAATTTGATCATTTCCATGTAACAGACTCGCTCATACCATAAGATTGTTTTTCTTATACTACCTGTTCATTGAACTGAACTTGGACCATAGACCATTATTGTGGCTATAAAATCTATACCCATGTCAATCGTCAATCTGCAAAAATGGTCCACTTACATCCTCATTAAGCAGATCTCTGGTTTTGCATGGCTCTAGCCATAGGTTTCTACTTGTCCTTTCTGTTTTTCCTTAGGATTGTTTTTAATTCCTAACTTTTGCTTTCTATTCTGAACTTTCCCTTTCTTCTACTTCTGTACAATTTAATAGTGGTCTTCTAAAGCAGGTCAGGTTTTTATCCAGTATGGTATTCTTTATTGTGACTTGTTAAACATTAGGTGTGCTTTAAACAATTCCTGATTATATTCACATTTTTGATCAAATTCTTTCTCCCACATGACTAGTCTCATTAACTTTCTAATTTGTGAAATTAGCCCTTACAAAGCACCAAATCTATGATCACTGGTCTGGACTTGATTCTGTTTGCACATTATAAATGTGGTGACTTGTGTCTAAGCTGCCCTTGCTACTACTTAGTTCTATGAGCCAATTATTCTCTGTCAAGACAAACCTAATACAGAATCCCAGTGTTAAATCCAACACTGAGTTAGGAAGTTGTCAACTATAGTACTGAATTCCAGACACGTTTTACTACTGTCAGTATGTGATCTTGTGTAAAGCATATTGAAGTGTTCTCACTGCTTCCCACCCGCATAAACATCAAAGATGTGGAAAGAACTGGTCCCCTTGTTTGCTAGTGTAGCTTGGTGGTCTGTAACAGATGCCATCTTGTACCTCCCTTTTACTTGTGTTAGACATTGATCTAGAAGCAGTCAAGATCAGTGACTCAAACAGAAACATTTTTGAGAATCTACTGCCATTCCATTTTCGTTTTTGCAGTCGTTTCTACACCAGTTACGTTAAAATCATGGTAATCATCCTACAGTTTTTTCAAAAATACCAATTTATGCTCCTAAATGAACAATTCTGATTCTTGGTGTTTTACCCCAGCTCCTACCATTGATGTACAGACAATTAAATAACTTATCTTAATTTTGTTAACATCTTCATTCTGTGTGGAGTGGTCATATCTTCCCTCTTCACCCTTCCTTTTTGTGGTGTTTAACACCCTCTTGACTACTGTAGTCAGCCTGCTGAGGTAGAGGCCATCCAAACTATACAGTTCCACTCACCACAAAAATAAAACGGTATATAATTTACCTAATCAGCCGTCTGCTTCCCGAGTCTTCAGTTTTCTCTGACTGTGGACAGGAACAATTTCTGTCCAAACAATCTTCCCTGAGCATGTGTCTGAAATAAGCTATGATGGTGTCACTAGTCTATATGAATGGGTACCCAATGGAGCCTTTCCTGTTAACACTAGACAGGTTTTTGAAGTTGTGACCTCTTGTGTCCATAGAGCTTGTTGCCCAATATTTCTGCATATGTTCAAGTCCCTCCACAAGAGCTGAGGAAGGAACCCTCCAAACAAGTCATTTGGAGCAGGCATAATGCTCAACCAATCTAAAAATGTAAGAATTTTGGTACCTTTGGGAATTGCTTGTGCTGTGGCCCTGTGTGCATCTTGCCCTTTCTTTCAGTCTTCTGTAGAAGGGCAAATTAGTTTTTCATTACCCCCCCATCAACTAATGTGATTGGCCTGTATTACTTAAACCATCTTGTTAGTCGTTAAAGTGCTACACAGTCCTATTTTTTGTTTCAGCTGCACCAGACTAACATGGCTACATTTCTACCACTACCTGCATTACTTTAGGCATCTTTATCAAGTGGAATAGGGTCAAGTTGTTAACTTCTTGGGGGGGCAGGACTCCCACTGTAAGACCACTTTATGCCACCTTTTATACCTGCTTGCTCTAAATTAAGGGAATGGGTTCTGTGAGTACTTAATTAGTTGCAACCATGCAATCTTGGTCCTAGTTATCACACTTTCAGAGCTGTCCAGTTGAGCACTTAGATATAAAGCTGTCAATTGTAGGGGAGGGGAAGCATTTATATTATGAGCCATGTGAGTGCTATTGCTGCATTGCTGGTAGGTGTTGTATGGTAAGTTTTCTTAAGGATGTTAAATGGCATTTAATCAGCTAATTGACTAATGGATGAATGGTTGGAGGGGAGGGGAGAAGAGCTGCAGCAGGGTTAGCTCCAGGCCCCAGGAGTTAACCTGTCTGCAACTCTGCCTTTTAAACATTTTAAGAGACACCAGGCTCTTCATAAATTTAAAAGGCTGAAGCGCAGCAGCAGGGACCAGGCATGAGCCAGAAATTGACTGATGCCTGGTTTATACCCAGTGCTCTCCCCGCAATGGAGACAGTGCTGGGGGCAGAACCAGCTTTTAAGCCAGCTCTTCCCAGCACCAGCTCCCCCCCGCCTTTTTTTTTTTTTTTTTTTTGCCGCCTCTTCAATAGAGGCGGGGAGGTGGAGAGTAACTAGTCAAATCATTAGTTGACTATCAGATAAGCATATACTTATCTGATAGTTGGCTAGTCACTTGCATCCCTACTTCTTAATGGCTTAGTGAAAGCTGCTTGTCCTTCTTTGAGTGCTTGCTCGTCCATTCTGATTAGGTGTACGCGTGCCGCGTGCACAGATTCTGGAGCTTTTTTCCCTTAGCAGTATCCATAGGGCCAGCAGGGAGCCCCCTGGAGTGGCGCTGGTATACCGGTGCATATATACCCCTGCTGGCCCTCCCACCCCTCAGTTCCTTCTTACCGCCTGTGACGGTAGCTGGAGCATGCTTCAGGCTGATAGCCATCTCTTAGCAGCTTATTTCTTATCTGTTGTATTATAGTTCTAGTTGAAGTTAAGTAGTTAAGTGCTGTAAATATTTAGTTAAGGGAGCAGTGGAACCCTCCCGTGGGGGGGGGCATGCCAGGGCCCCAGGGCTTTAAACCCTGTGCTTCCTGCTCCAAACCTATGCCCGGCGGAGATCCCCACTCCGACTGCTTAAAGTGTCTGGGTGAGGCCCATCGAGCTGAAAGCTGCTCTATCTGTAAGAGCTTTAAGCCCCGGACCAAGAAGAAGGACTCCCAGCTGAAACTCCTGCTAATGGAGTCAATACTGCAGCCTCAGAGGGAGGAGTGGCCTCACTCTGCCTGCAGCGCACCGTTGGCGGCACCCCCGTCGGACAACAAGGCACAGATCGCAGTCACCGGTGCCGAGGGCCTCCAAGAGCTCGAGGGGATGCTCGGCAGAGAGGAGTGCCCAGACGGAGGGGCACCTGTCTTCTAAGTCCTCCAAAAAGAGGCGCAGCCCGGGCAAGGGCCCAGGGCAGCCCGTGGGGCTAGGAGAGGTCCGTCGGCCCTCCACCCCAGAAACTTTTGAGGCAGCCCGGGACCTCATTCACATGGCTGTGGATGAAGGGGAGGGCCCAGTGCCGCAGGAGCGGACTGCGCCGGCACCAGCCTCAAGTGCCCCCCAGCAGGCTATGGCCGGGTCGTGGGACCCTCTGGGCAAAGGGCAGGCCTCGGCCCAGCAGCAGTTTTTCTCGGAGCCGGGACGAACACCGCACCGACCCTGGGCCCCTTCCCGACGGCACCAGGAGCGAGTGCGCTTGTGGCGCCGACTGCACCAGTGCAGGGTCTGGTGCCGCAGATGGCCCCCTGGGCGGTGCAGGGCCCTGCACCGTACTATGTGCCACCTGCGGTGCCACAGCAGGCACCCCGCACGGCACCGACGCTGATGCCTCTCCCGGCACGGATCCCTGCTTACTCCTTGAGCGCAGCAGCAGGGCGCAGCGCCGCTGCACATGACGGCACCGGAGGGTTATGTACCGGCCTATCAGATGCAGCTGGACACGGTACCGCTGCAGCAAAGGCCTCCACTCATGCCCCCACCAGCACCGCGTGCGGTGCACAGGGGCAAGCCATCGGCCATGGCAGCCCAGCGAAGGGTGCAGGCTTCATCGGCCCCTCCCTGGTCAGCATCAGAGTACTCTTCGGAGTCGGAGGCCGAGTCGGTGGCTTCGGCCAGGTCTTCATATAGGTCACGGCCCCGTTGTAGGTCCCGCTCGTCGGTCAGATCATCTCACCGGGAGCCGGTGGACCAGCAGCAGTGGCAGGGGCAACCCCAGTGGGCTTTCTGGATGCCCTGGGCATACCACCAGGCCCAGGGGCCTCCCCCTACGGGGCCGGCAGCGGGGTCATCCCGAAGGAGTAGCACTCCGTCCGCCACCCCCTTGACAGCCCCCCCCGCCTGGAGGCAGCTCGTCTATGGTGGCGAGGCCGAGACCCCCGGTTATTGGGCAGGGGCAGGGGGCTATGTCCCAGCCAGGCGCAACCTATGTGGACATCTCTGCCCAGGGGGAACCAGGGGCACAGATAACTGAGGAGGAGGCAATCCCCTCAAGGGAGTTCTTGTCGTCTTCACCCGACGAGGCCCTGGCCGACCCCGCGCCCCAGCCCCTGTCTATGGACCCCAGGGCGCACCAGGAGCTGCTCCAAAGGCTGGCGGTCAATCTTGCGGTCCAGCATGAGGAGGTTCACGAGGACTTAGATCCTATGGTAGACATCATAGCGGCAGCGGGCCCTGGTCGAGTGGCACTCCCACTGAATAAAACGGTGGACAAGCGGTCTAAAACTCTGTGGCAGACGCTGGCTTCTATTGCACTGACCCAGAAGGGGGTTGAGAGACGGTACTATGTACCCCAGGAGGGGCACGAGCATCTTTTTACCCACCCGGCTCCGGGATCCATAGTGGTTCAGGCCGCTGGGCAGAAGGAGCGCCAAGGGCCTCCAGGTCCTACTCCGAAGGCGAAGGAGCCTAGGAGATTGGACCTATTTGGCTGGAAGGCCTATGCCACAGGGGGCCTCCAGCTACGTATAGCTAACCAGCAACTGATGCTGGGGCGTTATGCTTTTAATACATGGGCGTCTATGCAGAAATTTGCCAGCCAGCTTCCTCCCGAATCCCGCCAGGAATTCAGGGCCCTGACGGAAGAGGGACGAGCTGTGGCGCGTACCTCTCTCCAGGCGGCCTTGGATGCAGCTGATTCGGCAGCCCGTAATATGGCCACAGGGGTTATGAGGCGAAGTGCCTGGCTGCAGGTGTCTGGCATCCCGCCCAAGGTGCAGACCACCATTCAGGACCTGCCCTTTGAGGGGCCGGCCTTGTTTTCAGAGCAGACTGATTCCAAGCTGCATAGCTTGAAGGACTCAAGGGCAACCCTGAAGTCACTAGGGATACATACCCCGGCGCCTCAGAGGCGCTCTTTCCAGACTAGACCCTACCCTAGAAGGGGGCGAAACAACGATAGGGGTTGCAGGAGAGGCTGCAACAAGAGCTGCCCTGACCTCTTCAGAGGCAGGCGTAGGGGCCCTCGGTCAGACTCCGAGAGGCGCTCAGGTCCGTCACCCGGTCACCAAACTAAGCCCTCATTTTGAAGGTACGCCAGAGAGCAGAGTACCAGTAGCGCCTATCTGTCCGCCCTTTGGGGACCGTCTTTCCCTCTTTTACCAGGAATGGTTAAAGATCATGTCGGACTGTTGGGTCCTAGACCTGGTGAAGCAGGGATATACTATCCCCTTCCTTTCCTACCCTGCCTCCCATCCCCCTGCTCCTTCGCTTTTCAGGGACCCCTCTCACAAGACACACCTGTTGATGCTAGGGGCCATAGAAAGGGTGTCCCCAGACGTAAGGGGAAAGGGTTTCTACTTCCGCTACTTCCTAGTACCCAAGGCGAAAGGGGGCATGCGTCCCATACTAGACCTCTGAAACCTGAACACCTTTATAAGGAAGACAAAGTTCAGGATGGTGATGCTAGCCTGCATCATCCCATCGCTCAGAAAGGGGGACTGGTATGCTGCTCTCGATTTAAAGAATGCGTACTTCCACATTTCAATTTTTCCAAGTCACCGAAAATTCCTTGGGTTCACGGTGGGACAGGACCACTTCCAGTTTACGGTCCTCCCTTTTGGACTATGTACAGCCCCGAGAGTTTTTACCAAATGTATGACGGTGGTAGCCGTGTTTCTGCGGCGGCACAGGGTCCAAGTGTTCCCATACCTGGACGACTGGCTCATAAGGGGCAAGTCTCGAACAAGTGTTGGGTCATGTCTCAAGGGCCAGGGTTTTGTTCGAGGGTTTCGGCCTCCTCACGTCGCCCAGGGAGCAGCCACACATGTCGCCCAGGGAACAGACTTCCTCCTCATAAACAAGGCCAAATCACTGCTAGAGCCTACGCAAGTCATAGACTTTGTGGGGGCCCATCTGGACTCGCCTTTGGGCAAGGCGTCCCTACCGAGAGACAGATTTATGACCATTTGCTCTCTGGTAGTGGGGCTGCAGGAGTTCCCGACTACAACTGCGAGGACCTGCATGAGGCTCCTAGGCCACATGGCGGCAGGCACTTACGTGGTCCAACACGCCAGGTTACACATGCGCCTGTTGCAGGGGTGGCTCAAGGTAGCGCACAACCCCTTGAGGTCGCCGCTAGACGCGATAGTGACTACTCCTCAGGACATTCTCCGTTCTCTGGACTGGTGGAAGGACGAGGGCATGGTGTGTGCTGGGGTTCGATTCACCAAGCCGTCCCTGTCAGTGCAGCTGGTCACGGACGCTTCAGACGTGGGATGGGGCGCTCACCTGGGCAACCTCAGGACGTAAGGTACGTGGTCAATAGAGGAGGCTCACCTCCATATAAATATCAAGGAGCTGCGGGCGGTCAGGTTGGCCTGCAGGGGGTTCCTTCCTCACTTACAGAACAGAGTGGTGGCGGTGCTGACAGACAACACTACGGCCATATTCTATATCAACAAGCAGGGTGGGGCGCGTTCCTCTCCCTTGTGCCGGGAAGCCCTAGATCTATGGGAACTGTGTATAGCCCACAGTATTTTCTTGGAGGCATCTCACCTTCCGGGAACCAGGAACGGGCTAGTGGACAGGCTCAGCCGTTCGATCCAGGCGCACGAGTGGGTGCTAAGGTGGGATGTACTTCATGAGGTCTTCCAAAGGTGGGGGTTCCCCCGCCTGGACCTGTTTGCAACTCTGAGCAATGCCAAGTGTGGGGAGTTCTGTTCGTACATGGGGCACGGTCTGGGCTCTTGGAGATGCACTGCAGGTCAGCTGGCCCAGGGGCCTACTCTATGCCTTCCTTCCGTTCCCTCTGATCCACAACACGCTCCTCAGAGTGCAGAGGTTCAGGGCTCGGATCATCCTGATAGCGCCAGTATGGCCTCGACAGTACTGGTTCACCACCTTGCTGGATCTGGCTGTGGAGGGCCCGCTCAGGCTACCCCTAGTGCCAGATCTAATCACTCAGAGCTGCGAGGCCAGGGTGGCTCTTCCATCTCTCCACCTAGCAGCATGGCTCCTCAGTGGCTCTCAGTGACGGAGAGAGCCTGCTCCAGAGCAGTTCAGGAGGTCCTCTTAGAAAGCAGAAAGCCGTCCACTAGAGCCCTTTACGAGGCTATGTGGAAGAGGTTTACTTCCTGGCTGGAGGGCAGGACACTCGCTCCAGGTGAAGGGGCGGTTCCGACTGTCCTGGAATTCCTCCTCCACCTGCGGAAACAGGGCCTGGCCACAGCCTCCCTAAGGGTGTACCTGGTGGCCATAGCGGCCTTTCACGCTGGGGGGGGGGCAAAGGTCTATCTTTGCCAATCCCTTGGTTAAAAGATTTCTAAAGGGAGTTGACAGGATGATGCCATATGAGAGACTTCCGGTACCGGCTTGGGACCTTAACCTGGTCCTGACTGCCCTTATGAAGCCCCCGTTCGAGCCCCTGGCTTCATGCTCTTTGATGCATCTGTCCTATAAGGTAGCTTTCCTCGTGGCCATTACCTCGGCCAGGCGGGTGTCAGAGCTTAGGGCTCTCACCTCAGAACCACCTTACACGGTGTTTTTTTAAAGATAAGGTGAGGTTGCGTCCACACCCGGGGTTTCTTCCCAAGGTGGTCTCGCACTTCCACATGTCCCAAGATATTTACCTGCCAGTGTTTTACCCCAAGCCACACGCGTTGCCCAGGGAACAGGCTCTGCACTGCCTGGACGTTAGGAGGGCGTTGGCTTTTTATATAGATAGGACACGAGAGTTTCGTAAGTCAACTCAATTGTTTATTTCAGTGGCAGAAAGGATGTGTGGTCAGCCAGTCTCGGCGCAGCGTATATCCTCATGGATTACTTCCTGCATTCGACTGCTACGAGGGCGCGGGTAGACCACCGCCGCGCATAACAGCACATTCCACTAGAGCCCAGGCAGCGTTGGCGGCATTCCTGGCCTGCGTGCTGCTCTTGGAGATCTGCAGGGCAGCAACCTGGTCATCGGTGCACACCTCTGCAGAGCATTATGCAGTCACGCAGCTGGCCAGGGAGGATGCTGCCGTCGGGACCGCAGTTCTGTGTTCTGCAGAATAATAGTCACCTTCCGACCCCGCCTCTGGAGGGGGGACACGGCTAGGGACTCACCTAATCAGAATGGACATGAGCAAGCACTCCAAGAGGTTACTTACCTCGTAACTGTAGTTCTTTGAGATGTTGCTCATGTCCATTCTGCATCCCACCCACCTCCCCGTGTCGGAAGGAGCTGGCAGGGGTATATATGCACCGGTATACCGGTGCCACTGCAGGGGGCTCCCTGCTGGCCCTATGGATACTGCTAAAGGAAAAAAGCTCCGGAATCCATGCACGCGGCGCACGTACACCTAATCAGAATGGACATGAGCAACACATCTCGAACTACAGTTACGAGGTAAGTAACCTCTTCTTTTGTAGGGTAAATAGATCTGCTTTTTTCTTGACTCTGTCCTGTAATTAAATCAGTTTCCATTCTGAAACTGTATAGCATACTGAAGGTAAAACATGCATTAATTAAAATTAGGTGAGCATAGTAAGCTAAATGCTTGGATTCACTTACACAAGACTTAGGCAGTCACTCATAAATTTGAGTCAATCAAGGAGTTCCTATTAAATATGAATAGCAACAAAGAGTAATTCACTGGCTAGGTCTACACTGCTGGTTTTGCTAGCAGTGAGTGCACAAATGAGGCGTGGATTAGCATATTGCCTTGCCTCACTTGCATAATATATGCAAGCCATTTTTGTGCAAAGGGTTTTTGCCGGGGGCGGGGGGACACAATTAGTGTGGATGTCTTCTTTTTGCACAAAAAACCCTTTTCCTGCCAGATCAGTAAATCTTTTTTGGGGCATAAGGATCTGGTGGGAAAAGGGTTTTTTTGTGCAAAAAAAAAAAGTCCACAGTACTTTTTTCCCCTCACAAAAATCTTTGCACAAAAATGGCGTGCATATATTATGCAAATGAGGTGAGGCACTATACTAATTCATGCCTCATTTGCATACTCACTGCTGGCAGAACCAGCAGTGTAGACATAGCCTATAATGTCCTGTTAATTCTACAAGAGTCTAAACAAATCCACCTAAATAGTCTAACAAGATGAGCAAAAACACCCTTACATCTCTTACAGCTGTGGTTTTTGCATTGAAGCCTTTTGTTTCTGATCTAGTTACAAATGTAGAAATGGGTATGTCCAAAGGAGAGTAATCTGTTCTGTGCAGCAGGAGAGTGATGGGTGTAATCTGTATAGGTCTGTTTTACAGGCTTCTGCCTGAGAGGAGTTCTTGATTATAATCAATAATTGATCTTAATATATTCATAATGCAAGTAAAATTGAAGCTTAGGTGTGAATTTCCCACATCATTGGGCTTGAGGAAACTCTTGGCTGTCTGATAGATCATCCAAATTAAGTTCTATCTAGTTGCCACTATTAGCATTAGTGATTTTTTTTTTTAGGGAATATATCCTAGGAGATCTCCCTACAAATTTAATTACTATACATGTGCTTACATACAGGTGCACATGCTTGAATACTCTGATTCTACTTCAGACAGACATGTTGTATCATAAGTCACAAAACTTTTAATGACTTTTACTTAATGCTGATTATCCAGCAATTTTCATGTTGTTGGATCATTAACTTGTAATATTTTGGCCATTCACTGTGGCTGTCCCATGTTACACTGTATTTGATTTTTTTTTGGCAGTTTGGCCTGTTTCTTATTTTTACTTCTAAATTGAATTTATAAAATGCTATTTCTTGACAAGTGGCATGCCTCAACTCTGCTTCTCTATTGGTTTTACTTGATTTTGCACTCAGCCCGAACTTCTAAAGATAATACTAGAAATATAAAGGTAAGTGGTGAGGGAAATTCGGTAAAATTACTTGCTTAAGAACTCAAACTGGGTGGCTTAAAACTGTGCATTCCTTGAGAAGCTAAACAGAAAAACTATTGAAACTTTTTTTTCAAAATGCTAGCTTGTAAAAGACTGGTCTCATAAGTGACTATATGGCTTATTACATGCTGCCGTAAGGTAAAGGATGCTGAAGGAAAATAAATCTGACCTGGTAATATGTTGGGGTTTTTTTGTGCCATTTAGTGGTGAGCACACATTCACCCAGCAAGCATGTATCTGCATACTTATTTTTTTGAAGGGGCAACTAAGGTGACTAGAGATCTCTTCCCCTTCTCCCCCCATTCTTAAAAGATGTACAAGTATTTCTTGTGCCTGGGTTACTAACTTTAATTACAATTTTCCAAAACTGTATACTGTTTAAGACCACATCTGCCACTGGGAAGGTTTTGAAGTGCTTAGAGATGATGGTTTTTGAGCACTATTTGAAATTGCAATCTGCTCCTTACTGCCAGTCCATGCACTGAATGATGTGTACGTGCTAGGTGGCAGGGGAAAATGTAAACTGGATATCTTCTATGCTGTGAGTTAACTTGGCAACATAGCTATCATTCTCTTAACATAGGCTTAGAATGTAACTTTTTAGGTATTTTAACATAAAAGGGTAGGTGGGGGAGTGCTGCTGTATGTGCTGTTTTAGGGGAACTAGTGTGGTGGCTTGAGGGGTGGAACTGGATGGGGAAGTCTCTCCCTTTATTACCTTTCATCTTCTATCCCAACTATGGCTGATACAGTAGTTTCAAGGATTCCCTATAAGCCTGGCCCTCTGGAATGTTCATACAGTACTAAGTTGTTTTTTGGTATGGAGCCAACATGTTCCTGAGTAACACCACTGAGAAAGTAGTGAGTTTTCCTTTAAACATACATACTGAGAACACTATGTGGATTTTCATGGGAAAAGCTAGTTGTCTAGCCCAAAGGCTTTGATCCTTTTGTGGTTTGAAATGCAAATGTTAGTGCTTTGCAAAAAAGCTCATGTGAATCTTCTGTAATGGAAAGTGCTAGATAGTCTAAATATCTGGGTTACTCCCATTTCCCCCTTTACGGTTTTATGGCTGCCTCATGTAGGTGTATAGAGCACTGAACTTGAAGTGAAGACATGTGGCTTCTGTTTCCAGTTCTAAAATTCATTTGTTGCATGATCTCAGGCAAGTCACTTAACTTTCACATTCATTCTTGTGGCTCAATATTGCTATTTATAAAATGGAGGAAACGAGAAAGCTCATCAATGAAAAATGCTGTAAGTACTATACCTTCTGCATGTTGCAGACAAGACTTTATATATGAGAACTTTTACTGATGCATATCCACAGAACGAATGCTTTGTAGATACTGCTGCAACTATTGGTTCCTAAATATTAAGTTATTAAATTAACAAGTAAGGTTATGAATTGTTTTCATCGGTCGCCTTAAATTTTAGTCTATGGGGCCCACAGTTGGGTAAGTGGAAATCCTATTGAATATTGCAGGAATAGTAGGCTCTGTATGGTCTGCATTTCACAACATACTTGCATTCTTTTTACAGTATACTAGGATAACGTATGAGTAGTGATTGAAAAGTACCTTGTTGATTTGCTACACTGAATAAACTCTTCATTACTTTTGAAGTTGGGCGGCATCCTTTACAAAGAGAATTGGCACAGGGGCAAGGAAGCAGTTGTCACAAATGTAATTTTATTGACGTGATTCCCACTGAAATCAATAAGTTACATCTATTAATGGTTACAAGCTGAATTTTGAGAGCTACAGAAGTGACTGACTGTAAAGTACCATGTCAGAAGGGGACCATTTGTTGCTTAGTGTTTTGATCGGGGATCTGCAAAGGAATTTAAATTTCACTGCCTGTGGAGAAGCCCTAGGGCTGGAGGAGCTGCTTGCCTTGTGCATGGTCCCGTGTTGGAGGAAACTATGCACTGCCTGACAGGTACTTGCCTCAGTTTTAAGCTCTGAAACAAGCTTGCTTTTTTTAAATCTGGTGGAGGCTTGAAAATAGTTACAAAGTCCTCTGTGGTGTAGGTCTCCACTCAGCAAGTAAAGTAAATTACCAGTAATGCCCCTTTTTTCCCCTCCCTGGGTTACGCAGGAGCAGGCCCCACTCGTGTGCCTGGGCGCCTGATGTTTTTAACATAAAAGGAGATCCTGAGTACCCCAGTGGTGATGGTGTTTAGTTGGGGATTCCCTATCCACACCTGTGCTATAGTCCCTTGCTCAAAGAATACACAAGAGTGGTGTCTCTATCTGGCTGGCCCTGGACACACTTAATGGTGTGCCTTGGGAGCCTCCAGGATTAAAGTTATTCTAGCAGTAAGCAGGATCTAACCCCAGGACAACAATTATAAATATACATCTAATGGATTATATAGAGTTAATATACCTTTACTTAAACCCTGTTTCTTTAACAGTGAATAAAAATTAATAAAGTACGCAAATAGGAACTTACCTATCTGGCATTTGCACTGCCAGGGAGCAGGGTTCCAGACCCTTGTGTGAGTGCCCTTGGAACTCTTCAGCTGGAGTGGAGACAGCACTGTGCAGATCCTGTGTTAGACCAAGATGAACAGCCAGCTGCCAAATCTCTCTGCCAGTGGCGCCACCCAATGCAGTCAGCTTTAGTTCACTGGGCTTGTCCCTCTGCCTCTCGTTGGGCCCAGAGTTTGTTTATATCTCTGAGGTCTGTCCCAGGCAGCACTTTCCCAAAGAGCCTGGTTACTTACTTACTTAGTTTTCTCCTGTGTGCAGGTATATGTAGGCCTTGTCAGCCATAGGCATAGCTAGAGTGTCTCATACATATACTTCCTCACCTAGGGCAACCTGAGCTTCAGAGAGCCAGCAGAGATCCTGGATAAGCCCCCACTTGTAACTGCCACTGGAATAGTGGAATCTGGGACCTCTGGAGCTTAGTGTAGGAGCTTCTACCCCTTGAGCTAAAAGCCAGCTGGCTCTCAGCGGGTGCTGTAGAGGTCTCTTGTTCTTATCTGCTGCTGTGGTCTAGGTGCCACAGGGAATAAGACAAGAATTGAAGCAAATTCACCCTAATAGGTCATGTAATATGAAAAAAGGAATGAATCCTTTTGTAATGAGATCTCCTAAGGTACTGCTGCAAATTGACTGAGCACACTTCTAATCACATGGTCTCAAAGGGGTGTACCACAGTGGTACGGGTACAAAATTCTATGATTACTTTTTTTCTCGCTGAGTATTTTACAAAAGAGCAAGGTCCAAGTGCCATAGTTTGTCTGGATCTTAACGTTTGCAAACATAGTAGCTGGGCTCTAAGGCTAGCATATTTCATCCAGCATGTATGCGGTTAAAGTGAAATCTTGAAGTTCTTGTACAGGATTGTTTTTACTCCAGTTCCTCATAGACCAGTGTTCCTTTAAATGAGCCACCACCACACTTACACTGATGTGGGCAGTCTTTTTGGAATGGGCACAGAGAACACGCTATCTTTTGCCTTGTTAGGCTTGAAACCTGTTGGGAGGGCATTTGTTGATACTTGTGTAGCATGTACTATTTCTACAGATACATGCAAATCTTAAATTTCTAAGACTATCATTCAGAATCCAAAAGGCTTTAAATTCAAAAATATTCCTTGATGGCATACAAGGGGGAGATATGCAGACAGATGTTGAGATGAAAATAAAAATAAACTAATCTATACAAATCCTCAAAAGAACTGTTGGGTTGTACATCTGTCACAATCCTGCTGGGAGGGAAGGAAGAACTATTCCGACTGCTGTAGAAATCCTGCAAATATACCTCAAGAGGTACCATTTTACATACTAGAGTTGAGGAGAATTAAGGGTAAAAATTTCAAAAATACCCAGGAGAGATGGGAGTCATGCTCCCATTTTCAAAAGTAATTTAGGATATGAGCTTTTTTTTTGGACACAACTTTGGGAGTTCAAAACCACTTTTGAAAATGGGATTTAGGTGCTAAGTCAACTAAACCTAGACCCTCAAAGATGTTTAGATACCAAATTCACAGGTATCGTCATTAGATTTGCCCCAGCAAATCTAACTCTTAAATCTGACTCTTAAATGTTTTACCCTAAGGCCGTTTCTCATTTTGCAGGAAGGTAAGTGGCAAAGAGCTAATCCAAATTGAGTTCCTAGGCTACATTCTCCTCCTGAATTAATTTACCTAATTTTATTTTTAGCTCCCCCATTTACCCAGCATTGCTGGGGTTCAGGGCTGAGGATATGAGGGGTGTTGGGAGGCAGGGCAGGAACATGGGGGAGCTCAGGACAGTGGGGCATAAGTCAATGCGATTAGTTAAGACAGACATTATCAGGTATGAGCAATAAATCTTGATGGGGGGCCACTCCCAAAATTTGGAAGTGGTCGAGGGCTGGAGTCTTCCACGGTGTTAATGGAGGTGGTGTGGTGTCTGGGATGGAAGCTGGGTGCAGAAGGAAGCTTGGGGTAAAGGATGGGGGTGCAAGAAGGAGAATGGAATTGGGGCAGAGGAGGTGGTTGACACCCAGGGCAGGAACCTGGGGTGCAGGGTTTTGGGAGGTGACCTAAGGTAGGAGGTGATTGTGATCTCGGGCAGGAGATTGGGATGCTAGATCTGGGAGGAGGTATGGGTGCATGTGGAATAGCAGAGCAGAAGTGTAGGGCACAGTGCTGGGGAAGGGAGGGGGTGAGGTGCCAGAGCCAGGTTCCCAAAGAGACTTACCAGCCTGCTTGCAGAGCGTAAAACGTTTCCGCTCAGCCATGTGCTTGAGTGAGTAGGAGGGTTGTGCGTTGTGGCTGCCTGTTGTGGCTGGCTGGTGTTCAAACAAATAGCTCCCATTGGCCAGTGTCTGGCTGGTTTCTGGACCATGGGATTGTGGTGGGGGTGGAAGCAGCAGCTAAATCTGTTTTCTCCCCCTTCCTCTCCCCCCACATGCAGAGAGCAGTCACAGCCACGTTTCTGAGCGGCAAGCAGAGGAGCTGCTTGGGGTACCCCACAGCCTCCATGGCTGCATCCGGTGGCTTGGTGGGCTGGAGCGGGCCTGTGGGCTATATTTTTCCCAGGGCTGATCTAGACAGTGCTTGGTTCTGCTGTGAGGGCAGGGACCAGGACTCAATGAACTGTGGAGGTCCCTTCCACTTCTAATATTCTGATTCATACTAAACAATAAAGGGATGTTACCCGTTGTAGACAAGAGAGCGCTTTGGCTCTGAGTGTTTTCCATAGAGATAATGTAGATGAAGACTAGGCAGTTGTAGCAGTAAGTGAGACTCAGCAGTTTCAGATCCCAAAAGTTCAGTTAAATTTGTTCTTCATTTTGAGTATGTATTGCCCCTCCTCCTACAGTGTAGGGTTTGAGTAAGTCAAAGCGAAACTCCAGGCAACAGCATTAGTGCTCAGTTTCAGGCAAGAGCCATTCAGCATAGACAGAACTTTTCACAGAATTGTCACACAGCAACAAAGAAGTGTGAGACGGTATGGATTCTTTCAACAGACTGTACTTCAGTTTGGGGATTGCAATGAAATCTCAGATCATGTGTATTTAATGTGATTTGGGGCTTTCTAATGAACTGTTACTTCAGGTCAGTTGGCATATTTTTATTTAAATAGGTAGCAGCCACAACAACCAACCCACGAGGAAGTACAGGCTACAAAGAAACTGAACACATACAAAGTACTGATGAAAGATTGGCTTATTTAAAACAGCGCTACTGTATACATTCCCTCCCCTACAAATAACCAACAAAAGCAACTTAAAATACAATATCATTGCCCTTTTTACTTGACATAATTTGAACAGGATTTTATTTTCTACGTCAATATTAGGTGTACCTGTCACACAAATATTAAAAATGAGACAATACAGCAACTACTTAACTAAAGAAAACAAAAACCAGAAAGCACAGCAACCCTTCAGATGCCTATGTAAACTATTGGCTCGGTAAATAAGTACACCTCTATTATACCAAAAGATATAATGAAATGCCGCATGGAACACTCTGCCTTTAACCTCAAATATAAACATGTGCAATAGGCTTCAGATGAGTAGATGGTCAGACAACAAAGTATCAGCTTTTCGGGCAGGAGGGAGAGCAGTAGAGTCCACTGGATCAAAATCCCCATCCCCTTTGAGTTTTGGGCAATTTCTAAGGCAAACATAATGGACACTCAGGCAATGGGCCACTGCGTTCTGCACTAGCTCACAAGGGATGTTCAAATATTGCTCTCAAAAGAGTAGTTGTCAGTCATACTATCTGTATTTCAAAATAGTGAATTCCTATGTTCCAACACAAATGCAAGCCCTGAAATTAGACACCCAAATGGCAAAAACATTCAAAATTGTTCTTTTGTGCCTATGTGTTGTAGTTCAACATAAGTTGTATGCAAACACACCTAGGCTATGTCTACACTCACGGCTTCTTGTGTGAGTAATATGCATATGAGGCTGTGGAATATTGCTGAGCCTCATTTGCATACCTAATGAGCCACCATTTTTTTTCAAAAGAGGCTCTTGCGCAAGGAGTGTCTGTACTGCCCCTTCTTGCGCAAGAAAAACCCTCTTGGGCAATGCTGTTCTTCCTGAAAAGTAACGGCATTGCGCAAGAGGGTTTTTCTTGCACAAGGAGGGGCAGTGTAGATGCTCCTTCTTGTGCAAGAGCCTCTTCTGGAAAAAATGGTGGCTCATTAGGTATGCAAATGAGGCATGGTGATATTCCATGCTTAGCCTCCATGCTTAGCCTCACTTGCATATTTCTTACGTAAGAAGCCGTGAGTGTAGACATAGCCCTATTGTTTTGAAGCTTAGAAGCACATTCAACTTGGTTAGGGATGTAATTTTAGGCTTAAATGTGAAATTCCTCACTTTCTTAGTTTCAGACAGAACCTTATTTCATGTATTTTGGAAAATCAGTTTTTTTCTCTCAATTTATATTATAAAAATCATTTTGGAGTCTTATGATTCTTCCTTACTGATTTCCTCGCCCACCCTTTTTTTTAATCAACAAGGATTTGGTCACATTTTATTGTTCCTAGAAAAATTAGTTTATTTTAACGTTTAGTAAATGAATAGCAGATTTAAATACATAATTAGAATCAGGAGTGTCTTTTTCCCTATTGGGATTTTAAAACATACAGCTGTTTTGAATACTTTTGTTTTATTTCTCGGTGCCTTTTGTCCAAGGACAAATACGGTATAATCTAAATACCTGACAATGTTGTTTCTTGGGATGAGTACGTCTTGCATTTGTAGCAAAATGTTTAACTCCATAACTTACCTACATTATTGGAATTCAGGCCTGATTTTTTTATGCCCTTGGTTTTGCATGCCTATCCTACTTTAATCTACAAAATCCCGTCTCTGTGATGAAGAATACCATGTCCTATGGGGTTGGCTGAGCTGAATTGAACATGCACAGTATGTATAAAAGGTCAAGGGAGGTGCAAGCCCAGGCAGGTGCTAGAGTTGAGGGGGTGCTATGTACTGTTTAGCTTCTTGGGCTCATCAGAAATCAAGCTGGCTGCCAGAGACTCCTTACGGACCCAGAAAGCTGAATAGCAAGAATTGCCTCCTCAGTCACGCTGGAACCTGCAGTGGGCATATCACAAGCTTTTTCAGGATGAGCAGCTTTGTCTGGGAGTGGTGATGAAGCGTAGAGAAAGAGGAGGAATGTTGTGGCTGCAGCTAGTTTGGGTTTCTCCAGGCAGGGATTGGTTGGGGGACTTGGAGCTCCTCCAGGCAAGCGGCAAGGAACAAAGTGGCTCAGGGCTCTTGCTGCATGGAGGGGATGCTCCATACTGCTCAGTTGAGACGGCCAGCCCTACAAGAGCTTCTCAGCTGCAGGGCACTGTTCCCTGTAAGCTGAGCTCCTGTGGCCATGCTGGAGTGATTCAAATGCCATCCAGCTCATTGGCAGAGTGCCCACAGTTCGGTAGTTGGTTTCTCCAAGTTCAGGCAGTCCCCAACTTACGTGGATCCGACTTACGTCGGATCCGCAGTTACGAACACTGACTGCAGGACGGCGCGGTCCCGCCGCCTGTGTACTCCCCGGCAAGAAAAGCTGCTCCGCGTCTCCCTGGTCTGCAGACCAGGAAGACGCGGAGCAAAGGGGCGTGCCTGGGCTGCCCCCCCTGCCGGCTTCCCCCGCGGCTTTGTAAAGCTGCGGAGGGGCTCGTGCAGCGGAGCAGCTCTGCCCCAGGCGTCCCCAAGTCAGCTGCTGCTGAAACTGACCAGCGCTGACTACAGGGAGCCAGAGGCAGAGTTGCTCTGCCCCGGGCTTCCTGGAATCAGCCGCTGATCAGTTTCAGCAGCAGCTGACTTGGGGACGCTTGGGGTTCTTAAGTTGATTCTGTAAGTCAAAACTGGTGGTCAGTTTCAGCAGCGGCTGAATCTGGACGCCAGTTCCGACTTACATACAGATTCAATTTAGGGACTGTAGGTTTGTTCTTATCTTGTACGTAACCCGGGGACTGTTTGTAGTGCATAATCACAGGTGCCTTGGTGGACATAAAAGGCAAGTCTGTACACAGATGGAAAACAACTACAAATGGATGAAAAAGATTAGGAAGAACATTGCTTTAGAGTGACTATGGGGTAGGCTTGCTCTGCAATTCCCACTCCAAGACTTCCACCACTGGGGTCAGTATCTCATGCTTAGGGAGCATTACCTATCCTTGCTTTAGTGCCTTGGTATGTTGGGAGGTTAGTAGTGAGCAGCAGCTTTAAAATGCTCAAGTGCTCCTTCTTTTTAGGATCTAAGGACCCAGCAGGAATCACTGTACCTTGAAGGCATGCACCTTTCCCTGCCCCACCACCCTGATGCAGATTTCACTCCCTGCAGCGCTCACCCATGCAACTACACTTTGCAAGTGGGCCAGCAACAAGCCTTTCAGCACTTGGGTCCCCCAGCCACAGGTGGTGGGTGAAGCTGTTGCTTAGGGAAGCAAGCTCCCAAGCCTGTGGCCCCATTCATACTCATCTCTGCTCAGCCAAGACCTGTCCCATGTCTCACTGCTCCATATTCTCTCTCTTTTCTCTGTTCACCCATTCCATTTTTGGAGGAAAAAAATGCTAACATTTCTTTGTAAAGAAAATGGACCATGTTTTCCACTGCATGCCAGATTGTGATGACTGAACATACAGAAGGTACTTATAATTAAAAGCTCTAAATTTGGTTATAAAAAGTATCACACATACTCTGAAGTTGGTTTTACTGCAAAAAACTTTGTAGTAAAGCTTGTCAGTTGTCTTGATGCATACACAGCCCTTCTGTTTTATGTTTTTCATCATAGTCATGATTCCAGATTGCTACATATTTTAACTCAGACATTTTAAACTAGTCAGAGTAGCTTAGTGTGTTCATAACAATTAATTGCTTTTAAAAAAAGGAACACATTTGTGAGTCTGTCTTGTCCTGGGGTCTCTCTTTCTGCCCCATGTCCCCCACTAACTGGATACAATTTTGTAGTGACCTTGAAGCATTTTTTCGCCGCCTCCACCTCCGAGAATATTTCCAAACCACCAATCTGACCTACCAGATCTCTCTCTTCTCCCCCCCCCCCCCCCCCCATCAACACAAAAGGAAGAATAATTCTATATGGACTCCCCCTGACGGTCAGAATTACAATCTGGATTTCTATATACAAAGCTTCCACAACAACGCACAGACTGACATTCGCAAACAACAACAAGCGACACACAATCTCAGCCATGCTGAACAACATGCTGTCCAGAGTCTCAAAAACAACCTGGACATTATTATCAAACCAGCTGACAAAGGTGGTGCTGTGGTCATTATGAATAAGGCTGACTATAACTAAGAGGCAACCAGATAACTCTCCAACACCACATTTTACAAACCTCTCTCCTCTGATCCTACCTCGGAATACCAAAAGAAATTACTCTGTCTCCTTAAAAGCCTCCTTACAGCTACTTGGGAACAAATCCACACAAACACCTTCTGACCCCCAACCCAGGATTTTTCTATCTGCTTCCCAAGATCCATAAACCTGGATGCCCCATCATCTCTGGTATTGGCACTCTCACTACTGGTCTATCCAGCTATGTAGACTCTCTCCTCAAACCCTACGCAACCAACAGCCCCAGCTATCTCCGAGACACTACTGACTTCCTAAGGAAACTACAAAATATCGATAACCTTCCCAATAACACCATCCTTGCCACCATGGATGTAGAAGCACTATACACCAACATCCCACATGAAGACTGATTACAAGCTATTAGAAACACTATCCCAGAGGACACCACTGCCAACCTGATAGCAGACCTATGTAACTTTGTTCTTGCCCACAATTATTTCCAGTTTGAGAACAACTTATACCTCCAGATCAGCAGCACACCCATGGGTACACGCATGGCCCCACAGTATGCTAATATCTTTATGGCTGACCTAGAACAACGTTTCCTCAACTCCTGTCCCCTTTCACCCCTTCTCTACTTACGCTACATCGATGACATCTTTATGATCTGGACACATGGCCAAGAAACACTGGAGACATTCCACAGAGATTTCAACAACCTGCACCCCACCATCAACCTCAGCCTGGACCATTCCACACGAGCGATCCATTTCTTGTACTGTGGTGTCCAGATCAACAATGGAAAATTAGACACCACCCTCTACAGAAAACCTACTGACTCATACAGTTACCTACATGCTTCCAGCTCCCATCCAGAACACACCACACGATCCATCATCTATAGCCAAGCCCTTCGGTACAACCGCATCTGCTCTAATCCCACAGACAGAGAGCAGAAACTTCATCTCTACCAAGCATTTATAAACCTCAACTACCCACTCGGAGAAATACAAAAGCAAAGTGAAAGAGCCAAACTAATGCCTAGAAACTATCAACTACAAGACAGACCCAAGAAAACCAATAGAACACCACTTTTCATCACCTACAGCTCCCAACTTAAACCTGTCCAACACATTATCAATCAATTACAGCCTATACTGGAACAGGACACTAAACTCCAAGAAGCTCTGGGAGACAGACCCATAGTCTGCTATAGACAACCACCTATCCTCAAGATGATTCTTACCAACAACCACAGGACATACCACACTAATACCAACCCTGGTACTTTCCCTTGCAACAAACCCCGTTGCCAGCTTTGTCCACATATTCACTCTGCTGACACTATTATTGGGCCTAACCAAGTGAGTTACAAGATCAAGAATACATATTCCTGCGCCTCCAGAAATATAATCTATGCTATCATGTGCCGGAAGTGGCCGTCTGCTATGTACATTGGACAAACGTCTCAGACACTTCGCCAAAGAATCAATGCCCACAAAACAGACATTAGACAGGATCACAAAGAAAAAACAGTTTCTTGCCATTTCAACCAGAAAGGACACTGTCTCAATGACCTAATCACATGCATCCTACTTCAGAAAACATTCAAATCTGAAATGGAAAGGGAATCCTCTGAACTGGCATTCATGCTAAAATTTGACACTCTCCGCAGGGGGCTGAACAAGGACCCCATTACAAAGATAGCTTCCCCAATTATCACCTCTAATACCATTAACTCAGACATCCCCCCTTCCCCACCTCTAATATCATTAAATCATAGGCATTTACCTTCCTCCCGCCTCCCCACATCCCCCCTCTGTTCTGTAATGTGATTTGTCCTTTTCATATGTGTTCATTTTTTTTAATTGTATCCTTTGGTATATATGGCTGTGACTATTTTCTTCCATTATTTGATCTGAGGAAGTGGGTCTGGCCTACGAAAGCTCATCATCTAATAAACCATCTTGTTAGTCTTTGAAGTGCTACATAGTCCTGTATTTTGTTTCAGCTACACCAGACTAACACGGCTACATTTCTATCACATTTGTGTGATGTCATTAACATGTTTATGAAATTTCACTCTATATTTACGTTAAATATATCACCAAAGATTATCAAATGAATGTATATCTTAGTAAGGTTCTGATGTTGGCGGAAGGTTCTCTTGAACTAGTTCATCAACTAGGAGTCAAAGGAAAACTAATTTTGAAAAGAAAAGGAATGTTGTCCTTTGAGTTTTCTGTGGGGATAGTGGGAAAAGATGAAAAGAAAGCAGGGATGGATGGAAAGGACAGGAACACTTTCCAAGTGTTAGGCCCTAGAAAAAATAGGCCTAGTGCAGTTATGCTAAAGCAAATGCAACAAAGGTTTCTGGGTAGTCCCTGGGTAGAACTGGAGATAGGTTCAAGCAGGGACGCACCCTACACGCTTGCTCAAGTTGGCAAAATGAGATAAGCAAGAAGCTGCATTTTTGTACCTGCTGTGATGAGGAACAGTTTGTTTTGAGAACTGATAAGGAGACTCCCTATTTCTGCTCTCCCCGTTTGTTCCAAACTCCCTGTTTATGTTCTCCTTTGGCCATAACGAACTGTCTCCTTATTGCCTAGTACCTGTCTTTTGGGCTGATAAGAAATTGCTGATGCATTATGAATTGCTTAAGGCCATGATGTATAGTTGGCCAGGTATGCATGGGTATTAGAGGTTTCTAACTAATAAAGGGGGGTTGGTTGCTTGGGCGAATAGTCTATGACGCGACGGAACTGTCTATATAAGCCTACCTGTAAATGAAATCGGGGCTGGTTCACTTTGGAGACGGGCCGCTCTCTATTGTAAGTGCGCACTATTCAATAAAGAGCTTGTGATTGGATCTTGCTGGTGTTGCCTGTCTCTTTGCGGTCAGACAACGAACAGAGGCCGTCTGGGTTCGAGTCCCCGACACAAGCAAGGTTTTTGTACTACAGTAATATGTTTTGGATAAGGGTGCCATTTTGAAGAATTTATTTAAAGTAAATATCTGAAGATCCAATTCTTTAAGGCAAAAGCTGAACATTCCCCTTGTGTATCTAGTTATGTAATGATTTCTTTAGAGATGTGATTTTATAATTTCCACCTAAAGTAATGGAAGATAGTTGTTTAAAATTTGGTTTAAGTCCTGTTCACAGTAATGCATAACTGCTCTTTTCAGCAGTGAGGGCTAGTCTATTACAGTTGAGTGGTTTGGTTATCCAGGTTCAAGTTCAACAGGAGACAACGGTTTTGCTCAGGGGCAGATATTAATTCTGTTTGTCTCTATGGTAGTGGTTGCTCTTCTAAGTTGTAGTGGGTTCAAGGCCCCTTGTCCCCTGCCCTCTTCCTCCAGGCAGCTCTAATTGTGCCCTGTGGGGGAGCAGCCAGCTCAGGAGAAGGGCCCTTCTGAAGGTCGGGGTGGGTGTACACAGGTCTGACAGCTGCCCAGGCTTTGCCTTGCAGGGGAACAGATGCACAGCAGGGGAGGAGCCCCTTTCTGCAAGCAGCAAACGCTGCTGTGGGAGCCTTTAGGAACGGCCCGCAGACGGCGGGAACGGGCAGCGCACTAAGACCCAAGGGAGACACAGTTCTCTTCCCGCCCGCCCATAGCCCCAGCCCCGCCCTAGAGTGGGCAGGGAGCTCCTCGCGCACACCCAGCGGTGCCGGCTTGCCACGCCAACCTAGCTTAGGCCCCGCCCCTCAACGCTTTACGTGCCTTCAGCTACTGGCTCAGGGTGAGGCAACGCTCCGCCTTTGATGGACATCCCGCGTCATCCTATAAGCGCAGAGGGCAGGGGAAGTAAAAGGCAGCGCTGACCAATCAGGACCCGGCACGGGGCTGCCTTCGTTTCTCTCAGGGAACACGATGTCCCGTCCCTTAAAGGGGCGGCTGGGGCGGAGCGGGGCCGGGGTGGGGCGGCGCGGCAGGGGCGAGTCGGAGTACGCCCTACGGCTGATCAGCGGCGGGGTGTGTGTGTGGGGTGGGGGCCCCTTTAAATGATGAGCGAGGGCCGCGCGCGACCATGCCATGGCGGTCGCTGGTGCTGGGCCTGCTGCTGCTGAGGCTGGGGCTGCACGCGCTGCTGTGGCTGGTGTCCGCGCTGGGGCCCGGCCTCGGCTTCCACCAGAGCTTCCCCTTCAGCCTCCCGCCGCGCGGGGCCCGCTCCCTGGCCCCCGGGCCGCCCTGGCTGCAGGCCGCCGCGGGGGAGCCGCGGCCCGCGGGCCGGGCGCACTGGGGCTGCCTGCGCCGGGGGAGCGGCGGCGGCGGCGGCGGGGGCCCGGCCGGCGGCGATGAGTACGAGCAGCGCTACAGCGGCGCCTTCCCCCCGCAGCTGCGGGCCCAGCTCCGCGACGCCGCCCGCGGCATGTTCGCCTTCGGCTACGACAACTACATGCGGCACGCCTTCCCGCAGGACGAGCTCAACCCCCTGCACTGCTGCGGCCGCGGCCCCGACCGCGCCGACCCGTGAGTGGCGGGGGGCGGGCGAAGCGGCCGGGCGGATTTGAAAGTGGGGGGCTGGGCTGCGTGGGGCAGAGGGGAAGTGTGTGTGTGGAGGGGGGGGGTTGGTGAGGGTAATTGGTAGGGTGGGGGTTTGGTGAGGGGACCGGGCGGGCTATAAGCAGGGGCTCGGGGAGGTAAGGGGGACAGGCGGGAGGCGGTTGGTGTATGTGTGGGGGGTTGTGGGGCTGGCAGAAGGGGTGGGTTGGAGAGAGGCCAGGGGGTGTTAAGAGAGGGTGAGCAAAGCGGAGGGCTGGGCATGAGGGGGCTGCCAGGGAGGAGGCTGGGTGGGGGTTGCTGGCAGGATAGGGGTTTGATGTGGGCTTTCAAGATGATGCCTGGGAGAGCGAAAAGAGGGGACTGGGTGGATGGGTGGGAGAAGGAGCTTTGGGGAGGGGAGAAGCCAGTCTAGAGGTATGTGTAAGGTGGGGGATCTGCTTGGTGAGATCTGCCCATGGATTCCTAGTTCATTTTCCTAAGTTAAGGGTGTGGCCCCATAGGGCCCAGTTGGGTCATGCATATTTTCTGCCCCAAAGCTACAGCACCCAAGGGATTCTGATCCCTCTGTGTAGTGCCATTTGCATTGAAGAATTGCAGTCCCTTTTCAACCTGTACCCAAGCATCACTTAACTCATGGACATGCAGTGACTCCAGAGTTAATTTCCTTTACTAAGGCTCCTTGCTCGATTTGGATCAGTTAGTAACAATAGAAGAGCATTGTCTATTCATCTGTGAATTTCTTCATATTCTAATCGCTACTCTAATATATGTGTTCCTGTTGTGGTATCTGTCTCTCCTAGTGCATACCTGTAGGTGAAGACGTGTACACTAGTACCTGCCAGCCTATGTAGTTTAACTAGAAGCCCCCAAAAAACTCCAGGAAGTGGTTAGTATTAGACCAGTCGAAGTCCAAGGCCACCCTCCCCTTTACACCTATCTGCAGGTTGTTCAGGAGGTGAGCGTTAAATATATCCTGTCTGTTTTAAAGTGTAGTTGTAATCAGATAATTGATTGTAGAAATTGAAGTGGGCAGTGCAGTGATGTGAAGTACCTAGCTCCTAAACTTTTGTAGGGAATTGTGTGACTTGCATTTGTTTTCAAGGGCATTGGGCATCTCAATCCCATTTTAATGCTTTTAAATTCTGGTATTGTACCTCTTACGATCCATGTGCTTGTCTTCCTGTAAGAAAATACCACAAATGTTACTGTAACTGCCAAATAGCAAACTAACTTTTTAAAAAATTTTTTATCTGGTCAAGATATGATATATGGTATTTCCTTTACTCAGTACCATGTGGCTTGTAATACTGGCAGTTGGAAAGATCCATGTGTTCTTCTAAAGAGAATAAATCCAGTAGGGAACTAGGGATGTTAAATTTAGATTATTTGGCTAATCAAATAGTTGATGGAGTTTGCATTGAGTATTCGATTAGTCGATAAGGGCACCTCCACCTTTGAGGTGAAAGTGCTGCAGGGAGCACTGGGCCAGTGGGGGGCTCAAGCAGTCCCCCACTGGCCCTGTGATCCCCGAGGCATTTCAAAGCAACAGTACCGAATGGATTCCAGGGTCAGCGAGTTAGTCCCTTTGAAGCACCCCCTCTTTACCTCCCAACTTGCTGCCTCTTTCTGATAGAGGCAGCAAGGATGGGGGGAAATGGGGAGCAACTACTTGACTAGTGTGTTAACCATCCAATAAGTATTTGCTCATCAGATAAAGTAGTCGACTAGTTGTTCACATCCCTAAAGGGAACTCAGTTTCATTGAATAAATGTGATCTAAATATCACACATCTGAACTCAACCCAGCTTTTATTCAACAGAAATAGCTCTTTCAAGGCAGAGGGAGGTTTCAGTCCTAGGCACTAATGCAGTACAAATGATAAATTATTATTATGCTTAGTGTCAGGTTTATGCTTTTTATTAAAATAATGTTAAAGAACAGTTATTCAATACAATAGAAAAAGACTTCTTGGATCAGAAATTGCCTGCTTCTGGTTTACATTACTTCTGGTATATCGTAAGGAGGGGACAATAGTGAGGCTTGTTTAGCTTGTTTTTAAGGCTAATGACATAGACTATAATTTCCTTCTTTTGATGTAGTTAAATTAATTTGCATATTAAGTCTGGATAAAGAATCCTCGATTGTTCTAAATCGAAATAGAATTATTATGGGATAGGTGTCTGTGATATCTGTAGATAACTGGTTTGGTTACTCTCACATGTATACTTGTAAGTGGGTCTGAAGTGAGGCAGTGTATTACCAGGAAGGATTATATAAAAAAAAGAAACTCTTCTCATCTAGATGTCTGTTTCCTTTTTGATATTGCATTTTAGTAGACTTGTGTGTTTAAACAAACATGAAGGTAAAAGCCACAGGAAGCACTTGGGTAAATGTATGTTATTTAGCAACGGTGTGTGTGTGTTTACAATTTGGAAGCAAAAAGCTTTTTTTGGCACAGTGAATCTGTACTTGATAATATACAGGGCTCGACAAATCAGTGAATCTACTTGCCTGTGGCGAGTAGATTTCAGCCGGTCTGGCGCATGTGCAGTGCGGGGCTGGTGAGTAGATTTTGCCGCAGTTTGTCAAGCCCTGATGATATGTATACAGATATTGTTAACTTATTGGTCTCTACTGCCCAGAGACATTTGTCCAACTTAAAAGAAATTGCAACAAAATTATTTATAAAGGTGGTCAACCTGTCATGTAAACTGCAGAGCAAAACATTCAATGTCCCTTCTCTACATATAATAACCAACCTTACACATCTGCAGGGCTCGACAGATCGCTATATCTACAGGCAGTCCCCGACTTATGTCGGATCCGCACTTACGAACGGGGCTTTCTTGCCCCGGAGCTCACAGGCAGCGATCCGCCACCTCGACCTCCGGGGCGAGAAAAGCTGCTCCCGGTGCCCCTGGTCTGCTGGAGACCAAGCCCCAGCCGCGGCGCGGTCCCGTGCCTCTGAGGCTTTGCCAGAGCAAAGCCTTAGAGGCGCGGCACCCCGCTGCCACTGCGGCTTTGCTTCCCGTGTCCCTGGTCTGCTGGGGGGGGGGGGGGGACGCAGCTAGTGTGCCCCCTCCCCCCCCCCCCCGCAGACCAGGCTTTTGTTGCCGGACCCTGGGGCAGAGCCGCTCTGGGCACTACTGGACCAACCCGGCAGCACCCGAGCTGCTCTGCCCCAGGCGTCCTGATTCAGCCGCTGCTGGTCAGTTTCAGCAGCCTGGGGCAGAGCAGCTGGGGTGCTGCTGGGTTGGTCCAGTAGCGCCAAGGAGCGGTGCTACTGGAGCAACCCAGCAGCACCCCAGCTGCTCTGCCTCAGGCGTCCCCAAGTCAGCCGCTGATCAGTTTCAGCAGCAGCTGACTTGGGGACGCTTGGGGTTCTTAAGTTGAATCTGTATGCAAGTCAGAACTGGCGGTCAGTTTCAGCAGCGGCTGAATCTGGACGCCAGTTCCGACTTACATACAAATTCAACTTAAGAACAAACCTACAGTCCCTATCTTGTACGTAACCCGGGGACTGCCTGTACGCGCCCGTGGCGTGTAGATTTTAGCCGGTTGCCCCATTCACTGGCACTGTGTGCATGCGCAGTGCCGGTCTGGCGCATGTGCGGTGTGGGGCTAGCAAGTAGATCTCGTGGCGGTTCATCGAGCCCTGCACATCTGCATGAAAGCTCTTTTGTGAAAGGATGGCAGAGTCACAGGCCGTCAATGGATAATCCATGAGAGCCGCTTCCAAAAATAAATTAAGAACAGAAACCTAGACCATTGCTTAGAATTGCCACTGACTTCTAGTTTTGAGAAATGAGAACAGGTTAAAAATTCTATCATCTTCAGAAGTAGTTATTTACTGTTGGCAGGCGAAAGCTAAAGCTGCCATTCTATAAAATTTAGTATAGAAGATTGAAGACTGCCTATGGTGACAGTCATATTAAGTTTATGGTGTTTGGTCCTGCCGTGAGGGCGGGGGACTGGCTTGTATGTCCTCTCAAGATTCCTTCCAGTTCCAGTATTCTATGATTCTATAAAACAGTGTTTCTCAAACTGTACTCCACGGAGCCCCAGGGCTCTGCGAGACATCTCCAGGGGCTCCGCAAGATTGACAAACTGGAAACCCTTCAAAAGCATAATTGAGAATCACCTCGAACTGATGCAATTAACACACACCGCTTAGCCTCCGCATACATTTTTAAGCATATGTAAAAGGACTCCGGAGCCCAAAAAGTTTGAGAACCACTGTTATAAAATAACAGTTCCAGTAAAGAAGTAACAACTGTGCCCATCTGACTTGTATATAGTACAGGCAGTCCCCGGGTTACGTACAAGATAGGGACTGTAGGTTTGTTCTTAAGTTGAATCTGTATGTAAGTCGGAACTGGCATCCAGATTCAGCCGCTGAATCTGGACACCAGTTCTGACTTACATACAGATTCAACTTAAGAACCCCAGGCGTCCCCAAGTCAGCTTCTGCTGAAACTGATCAGCAGCTGATTCCAGGAAGCCTGGGGCAGAGCAACTCTGCCTCGGGCTTCCTGTAGTCAGCCGCTGGTCAGTTTCAGCAGCGGCTAACTTGGGGACGCCTGGGGTAGAGCAGCTTGGGTGCTGCTGGGTTGGTCCAGAAGCGCGGCCGCTCCTCGGCGCTACTGGACCAACCCAGCAGCACCCTAGCTTCTCTGCCCCAGGCGTCCTGATTCAGCCACTGCTGAAACTGGTCAGCAGCGGCTGAATCAGGACTCCTGGGGCTGAGCAGCTGGGGTGCTGCCGGGTTGGTCCAGTAGAGCCAAGGAGCGGTGTTGCGGGACCAACCGGCAGCACCCCACCTGCTCTACCACAGGCCCCGGGCTTTGCTCCACATCTCCCTGGTCTGCCTGGGGGGGGCACTAGGTGCGTCCCCCCCCCCCAACAGACCAGTGAGACGCGGAGCAAAGCTGCGGAGGACCCGGGCCGGAACGCGGCGCTTCCAGATCAGCTGATCTGGAAGCGGCCGTGGGTCCGGCCCTGGGTCCTGCGCCGCTTTGCTCCCCGTCTCCCTGGTCTGCTGGCTCCCGCAGCAGACCAGGGGGACGGGGAGCAGCTTTTCTCGCCCCGGAGGAGGCGGGCGGCAGGACCAGGCGTCCCGCTGCTCGAGTCCTCCGGGGCGAGAAAATCCCCGTTCGTAACTGCGGATCCGACATAAGTCGGATCCGCGTAACTCGGGGACTACCTGTATATAGTTTCTGGTTCTGCTCATCATGTCTTCAATACTTCGTATGCACTAAGTATCTTTTTAGAAGTTAAGAAAATAATTCATAAAGCGTGTGTAAAAAGGAAAAAAGTCAGTTTTGTCTTTTAGTTCTTATTTATTTTAATATTCTCACCTGCCCTTCTACCTGGGTATCTCAAGCAAGTTAATTTTAATCTGTATAGCAGTTGAGTGAAATGTAACAAACTAATCCAGTTGGCCATATTTATTTTGGTAGAACAAATAATTCCCTGTAAAAGGGCTGCACGTTGACTATACTTATAGTATTAAAGTGACCTCTACATTTAGTTAATAGAGAAGAATGAAGTGAGACACTAGGCTTGAAAAGTAGCTTGTATGTCATGTCTTTCTGTAGCCCTTGGAGTGAGTGAGGGAGGAGGGTAAAGTTGAGTAAATACTGTTTTGTAGCCTGGAGAGCGCCTAGGCTACAGTAATGCAGCAAAGTGCCTTCTAATGTATTGGCTTGAGTCTTAATGAGGAGTAAAAACCTTTTGTCATTTGCTACAAACTGCACTTTTTTGTCAATCAAGGCAGGGCCATAGGGCACATCTCTGTCCCCATGGGAGTCAAAAGCAAACTCCCTAGCAGCAAAAGACTCTTATCTTCCCAGGGTAATGTGTTATATTCCTGGATATAATTAAATACTCATGGTAGGATTCAGATAGGCAGATTCTCCTTGGACTAGTTTTAGTACTGTGATTGTAAACGGATAGTTCTGTCATGTAACACTTAATTGTATTTGTTTCAGCTCAAATCTGAATATCAATGATGTCTTGGGAAACTACTCTCTAACCTTGATTGATGCACTGGATACCCTAGCGGTGAGTTCTCAAAACACAAAAATACAAATCTTCAGATTCGTAGCAGAAGGTACAAATCCACAAGTTGCAGTGGCTTAAATATTTTCAGACAGTGCAAGCCCAAGAGGAAATGGTTGGTGACGAGTTGGGGTTTTTTTGTGAGGGAGGAAGTTAAGTGGCAGGGGAAGGGAAGGAAAATTTAAGAGGCTAGCATGCTAATGGGAAAAGGCTAAGGAGGTAAAACAGAATCTTTAAGCTCTTATCCAGGACTCAGTTGTTCAATTTTTTTTTCAAGGCAACAATTCTGTAAAGCATTCTTGAGTAGTTCAGACACCGTACATATGTTAAATGGACAAAACTCTAGAATTTTTGAAATGGAAGTTCTTTGAATCAACACAAGTAAGTAAAAATCACCCGAAGGGAAGTTCAAAAGGACAGTGTAGCAGATTGATAAGAACAAACTGAATTTTACAAATTAAGTTAAATTCATTTTAGTGTGTCTGGGTAGTATTGTCAGTGATGAGTCTCTTAGCTAATTAAAACCTGATGGCAGTGTCTTAACTGGAGAGAGAGGAATTGTCTGAAAGACAAGTGAATTTAGTAGGGGGCTTGTTAGGAGTGGAACATTCAACATGCTCTTGGAATATATGGTTCTGTTCCTGGCTTGCGTTCTTTGCTATCCCAACGTCCTAATCCTTGTGGCTACAATAAGTTTGAATGCATTTTTTAAAAGTTGTCTTTCATTGGTCCTGTATCAGGCCTAGTTAATACAGTTCAAATGTATTAAGAGCCGGGTGTGGAAGAAACCCAGCTCCTTAAATTGCATAGTCACAGTGGGAGGTAGCTCCTGGACGCGGTGCCAACTGGGACTGAGCCAGGTCCAGCAGCTCCTGTCTGCAGGGGGGTCTGAGTTCCCCGCTGGGATGCTCCACAGACAGGGGCTGCTGCCGGAGCAGCTTCCTGTGACTCCCCCCTGCACTGCTGTCTCTGATAGAGGCAGCAGCACGGGCGGTGGGGAGGGGAGGGGGCAAGTGGCACCATGGAGATTTTGCTGGGGGGAACCAGCTTTTAAGCCAGCTCCCCCCAGCACTGGCTACTGCTCCCCCCCTCTTGCTGTCTCTGATGTAGAGGCAATAAGGCTGGGGAATGCAAGTAGTTGACTTGATTACCCTATAAGCCTAGGCCTATAGGGTAGTCAATTAATCCAGTGTTTCTCAATCAGTGGTATGAGTATCTTTAGCAGCATTGGAGTATCCTTAGCAGTATTTGAGAGAAGTCTGGGGGGGTATGTCAACATAACTGAAATTTGGAGAAAACTTAATTTTTGTTTTAAGTTTAACTGCTTTATTATTTTTGTGCTTTTTACACCCAAACATTTCATTGCCCACCCGGCTATGATGAAATTGTTTAAATAAACGTGTTGCAATGGTAGACATTTTTTGTGTTGGAAAACTGTAGGTACTTTTTTAAAGGGATACTTTATAAAAAAAAAGGTTGAGAAACACTGGACTAATCGACTACTCTTTTATATCCGTAACGTAGATGTGCCCTAATTTAATATCTGCTTCAGTATAACAAACATACCTATTTCTCTCTTCTTCCTTCACTTTAATATGAGACCTGATTGTGTTCTGTGTACCTTTTTGTACAGCAGGCTACACTTTTTACCTGTTAGACTTTTTTCTCTTAACCAAAATTTTATACTTACTTTTCTGAAGTGAAGAGTTTTCAAACTGTATGAAGTCTTGAGTGGCACACCATTTGAAAACGTGTGGAATACAGAAAAAAAATGCTTTTCCTATATGATGCAACTTTAAACATGTTTTCCATAATCTCATTTTTTGCATTGCAAGAGAAGATTTTTTTTTAACTTGGCGCTTTTGAATGCAGTAATGTAACTACCATCTGTCCCTAGCTGTCATGTGGACAGTGTCTTTAGTAAATGAATTCTGCAGTTGTGTGCTTTTTCTTTCATATACCATATTTCCTGAAAGATCACAGCGTGTGGGTTCTCCTCTCCCCTTCCCCCCAAAGTAAAGCACGTATCACTAAAATGGGCATACATTTCTGTGGTGAAAAGCTGCAGTTGTGTGATGGAACACAATAATGGTTTATAGAGCTTGAAGCAGGAAGTGAGGGTGAAAAATGGGGAAGACTTTAGAATGCACGTACCCAAGCTTAAATGTGGCTTTAAAAATGAATGTTGATATTTCTGATCTTGGTTTTAAGAGTCACATTATATGCTGTCTTTAATGATCACAGGGCTGATTGTATTTTTTAATTTCTGAAGGATATCATCTCCAGCGGTATACTGCTGTTCAGAATAGGGATGTCAATGTGTTGTCCACTACACGATTAACTGATAAGCCTCGGCTTGTTGGTTAATCTTGTCGACTACATATATTCCATTCCCCCCTTGTGGTGTCTATATCAGGGCCTCAAGAAGGGGGGAGCTGGCTTAAAAGCCAGTTCCACCCAGCATGGTCTCCGTGGTGTTGCCTGCCATCCTCTGCGCTGCTGCTTCTATTACAGGCAGCATTGCAGTGAGTGGAGGGGAGGTTGCCTCATGGACAGGGGCTGCAGCCAGTCCTGCCTCTGTCAGCTGCCTCAGACAGATTGCTTTGCATCAACATCTCTCGGACATAGGGATCTGTGTCCATGGGGAGCTTGGACCCCGTCCCGTGGACAGGGCTGACGTGGCTCCCTGGGAGTGGCTGGAGCACACTGAATACCGGTCCCATCCCTGGGGACTATAGAAGAGTCAAGTAACTGATAGGCTTTAGTGCAGACACTTGTCTATTCAATTAACCAATATCTAACATCCCTTGTTCAGAGCCACATGAGAACATTGGTCATTCTAATGTACTAAGCCATACTGGGTCAGACTGAAGGCCCACCGAGCCCAGTATCCTGTTAGCTGACAGTGGCCAATACCAGATGCCCCAGAGGGAGGGAACACAACAGGTAATCCTCACGTGATCCCTCTCCTGTCACTCTTTTCCAGACCAACAGAGGCTAAGGACACCATTTCTACCATCTTGGCTAATAGATTCATTGAGGTTAGGTCCATCAATGGCTATCTAGCTCTTCTTTTGAACACTGTTAAGGTGTTAGTCTTCACAACATCCTCTGGCAAGGAGTTCCACAGGTTGACTGCTCTGAGTGAAGAAAAACTTCCTTTTGTTTTAAACCTGCTAATGATAGTAATGATAAAAGATCCATTCTGAATATCCACTGCTGTTTCCTGTCGTTCTTTTAGGCCGTGTGTACCTATTTGAAGTCTTCCACCAAAGTACTAAACCTGCTTTACTTTATATCCTTATTCACAAGACTCAGCTTTCTTTTGTGATTCAAACTTTTTCCATTACAGGGTTCTTGCAGAGACCTCCTCAGTGCACAGCTGCAAGACAGACTCCCCTTGCAGTAGCAGCATTCATTCTGAATACTTACCTCATTCTGAGCGCTCATTCTGAATGCTACCGTCCTTACAATTCACTTGTTCTGCTCCCCTGTGCGATTTGTATACAGTAACAACTATTTTGTAGTCCATAGGTGTGAGACTGGCAGCCAGTGTGCTCCAGCTCCACTCTGTGGTGTGCCAGGCTGGAGCCTGTCTGCGACGAGAGCCAGTTTAAAAACCAGCTCCCTTCAAGGACTGACCGGCTGCCCGTCGCCCCGCCCTGCTGCCTCTGACACTGGCAGTAGCACAGGGTGGCAGCAGCCCCTGTCCAGGGTTGGGACTGAGCTCCCAGACTCCGTGTGAGTCAGGACTGAGTCAGGCTGCCAGCCTTTCTCGTCCTAATACACTTTAAATGCAGAGCTGCTGTAGGGGTAGGTCCCAGATTCAGCATGAGCCAGGACTGAGCTGGGCTGCTGGCCAGCCTGCTAAAAAACGTTACCTGCTGAGAATGCGTGTAGCCTGTAGCATTAACCTATAGGATTTTTGCTTATTGATTAATCGACTACACTATTACATCCCTAGCCTGAACAGAACTTATGATAGTCCTTCCTTGATTTTGTAGTTTTCCTTGAATTCTGAGCTTCTAAAGGAAATCTGCTTGCTTCTGTTGCCCTCTACATGGAAAAAAATTTCTCTTAACTTCCTGCCGCTAATGTTACTAAATCAAGAAATATAACATCTGCTTACAGGTGCAGTTGGCATAGGCCTTATTAGCATTGGGTAGTTAAGTCAGTTGTTTCTTTGTTTCCCCCTTGTCTCCTGTAAGCTGTAAGGAATGCATGATGGATCTTTAAAAACAAAACAAGGCACATGGGTATCAACAAATAATGTAATTGAACATAACAGTAAAGTTAGTGACAGGAAAGAAAGGGCTAATTATTGATTATTGGATATTTTTATTTGTCTTGTGTCAGTAAGATTACTGAAAATGCTATTTTGATTGAGGCAGACGAATAAAGTGAATTAAATAGGGCACAAATGCATTGTAGCTGTTCTAGCTGCTTTTTTGTACTTCCAGCACTACAACCGCTTTTGTGAAGTACTCCTACCCTGTGTGCTGGGATAAGTTTTGAAAAGGTGCTGTATAGGAGGAAAAAGGACAAGTTAGTATTTATAAATAGAAACACTGACTCTGAATATAAAAGGCACAACTCTGTCCAGATCACACATTTCTGAGTTAAAATAAAACTGCATTAATTCTTTTTTTTCTTCTGTGCAGTCACCTGACAGACTTCTCCATGTTCTTTAATACTTGTCTTTGATTTTTAAAGATAATGGGAAATTCTTCAGAGTTCCAGAAAGCAGTGAAGTTAGTGATTGACACAGTCTCATTTGACAAAGATTCTACAGTCCAAGTCTTTGAGGCAACAATAAGGTATGTATTCACAACAATCTGATGAAATAACCTGAGGTTTTACATAGGTGGGAAGACAAGGAAAGGCTTCTTTGCTCAATAAGAAATGTACTCGTCCCGAAAATTTCATTGCTTCTTAATTGTTCACTAGGCATCATTTAGATTCAGAGTGACTGGAAAGTGTACTTATTGAACTAGCTTTCAAGTGACACTATTGGTTTTTTTTTTTGTGAAGTGTCAGTGTTAAAGCAAAAGGTATGCGTGCTGTGGTGATCACTTAAAGTAGTCTTAATAATAAGAATAGTTAAAAGAAACTCTGCATGCTGCTTGCTCAGTCATTTCAAAGTACAAGACAGTATTTTGAGAGAGGAACAGTTTTTTTGAGAGTTTATTCAGTTTACTGATATAAAATATGTTGTTGCAGTCCCTAAAAAGGAGCTCCTATCAGTATGTGTAGTCAGGCTTGCTATAACACATCAAAATAACATTCCAGTATAACTGAAGTTTTGCCATGCCATGCACTGGAATCTATGATCTGCAAATCTTGCTAAATGCAGAGGAAAAACGGTTTTCCCTACATAATTCCTTCTCCTAGACACTTGACAAACATGTGCTTTGTAGGATGTCTTAATTATGATCTGATTGAGCCTAGGGATGTTAAATATTGGTTAATTGAATAGTCGATTAACCTCATGAATTCTTATTTGTTAGTCGACTGTTCTGTAGTCCTGGGGGCAGGGCTGACAGCTAGTGTACTCCGGCCTCACTCCCGAGAAGCACCCTGCCACTCCACGCCACTGCTACTGTTTCAGAGACAGAAGCACGGGGTGCCAGGTGGGAGCTGGTCTGCGAGGGGAACCAGTTTAAAACCCAGCTCCCCTTGTGGACCTTTGTTGTTGCCCTGTGCTGTTTCAGTCCCTGTCTAGGGGGTGGTCTGAGCTCCTGGATCTGGTGCAAGCCAGAACTCTGCTGGGCTGCTGGCCAGTCTGCTAAAAAATTTACTGGCAAGTGGCGGAGGGGAAGGGAAAGCGTGTAGTCTATAGCATTAGCCTATAAGCTTTTGTTTATTGGTTAAGCAACTACAGTATTACATCCCTAATTCAGCCTAGCTGAGACCAACAGGTTGATAATGACAACTATCATATCAAAATCCTTTTAATTCTGGTTTTGCGTATAACTTGTTTCAGCAAAAGTAGTCTCCTAAGAGTTGGGATATTTTTATCATCATTTATAGTTCAGATATAAATTCATATTATCGTCGAGTTAATTAACATTGAGGGAAGCTAAATTCTACGCTACCCTGTTTTAAAATAGCCTTTTTAAAAACTTGTTCATGTAGTTCATACTGTGTTTTGTTATTGCAGACTCGAGGTGGAGCTGTACTAGTACAAGAGCAAAAGTTCTAGGGACATGAATGTGTAACCATGTACACAGTTAACCAATGAGCCCAGGGCATGGGTAAAACTTCATGGTTACATGTAGGCTACTTTTATGTGTGGCGAGCCAGCTTAAAAGCTGGCTATCTGTGTGTACTGACTTCTAGGAAGCTACCTGCCCCCCCTGCACTGCTCTCTTGGGGAGTGGGCCAGAGCCATATGTGGGGGGGAGCCCACTTGAAAGCCAGTTCCCTGTGCATACTGGCTCTCACATGTTCTCTCCCCTTCCTCTTCCCACCACACCCCAATGTTGCTGCCTCTGTTAATTAAGGAAACACATTTTAATATCCCTAGTCCCTACCCACTCAGATTCTGAGGGATGGAGTTAGAGGATTTTTTCCAAGAGTGCAAGCTCTGCATTCATTGTGCTTGGTCTGTGAATCTCAAATGAGTACCTGCAGCCCGGGACTGAAGTTATTCCTTTGACCTTCTGCACAGTATACTTTGACTTTAATGTTTCAGGGTAAGGATTTTAAGAGGCAGGTAATTGGATAACCGTGTAGTCATTACACTTTGTATCAACTATACCATTAGTCAGTAAGGTAAGACGCTCGGAAGCTCTAGCTGTGTGTGCAGGCAGCTCGGCTTCTACTACATATAAACTGCTGAGCTGCACTGCAGGTAGCTCTTGGGACCTCCGGTGGACAGGGGCTGCTGCGGGAGTAGCCTCTGTTCACAGAGGCCTGGGCTGGCTATGAACAGTCTCTGCTCCGGCAGCAGATCCTGTCGGCAGCAAACAAAGTCTGCTGCTGGAGCAGCTTCCCAATACTCCCTATGCTGCTGCCTTGGGCAAGCAGCATTGTGGAGATGGTGCTGGGGGGACCCAGCTTCTAAGCTGGCTCCCCCCAGCTCCTGCTCCCTCCCTCCCTCCCCCCACTGCCTCTGATGTAGAGGCAACAAAGGTGGGGGTGGGAAATACAAGTAGTTGACTCAACTACCCAATAAGCCTGGGCTTATCGAGTAGTCTGCTAATAAACTACTCTTTTACATCCATAGTTCAGGGTCAAATATCTTTTCTGGGATGTGCAGCTGGATTGTATATATGTGAGAGGATACCAGCTTCTTTTCCCAACTTGTTACACCTTTGCAGTGGGGTACCTTCTCTCTGAATCAGTCCTCTTTAGTAATCCTTCACACTCGGACAGAGGCTCCCTTTTGAAGATTTGTGTGCTAAAATTTGTATAAAAGTTTTCCCAGTTTAAATGGGTATGTATAGTAAAATTAAGGAAAAAATCACTTATTGTGAATGGAAATGTTGAGAATTGGATCCAGTCTTATCTGGGTTTTTTTGAATTAGTTAACTATGGCATGACCTGACCTTCAGGGGAAAAACATTTTCTTTGAAAATAGGTATTGGCCACACTGTATGAGGCAGGATATTGGTGTTCACATTGCAAATTCTGTGGATTTGATTTAAGGCTCTGCAATCTTTCTTCAATAGGGTTTTAGGAAGTCTGCTTTCTGCACACATAATAATTACAGATACCAAACAACCCTTTGGTGACATGGCCATTAAAGATTATGATGATGAACTCTTACATATGGCTCGTGACCTGGCAGTAAGGCTGCTACCTGCTTTTGAGAACACCAAAACTGGAATTCCCTATCCTCGGGTAGGTGATAACCTGATATAGCAATATAGACTAACTTCCTTTTGCTTGTCTTTGTAAGAAAATGCAAGTTCTACTTTTATAGTAGTGAAACTTTGGTTTGTCTAAAAGGTACAAATGTTGGCATTAAAAGTGACTTACTACATTTTCTGGTACTATGCAGATTTGTTTTGAGTCCACTTTTCTACTCTGTGGATGGCAGAATAAAGATGAAAAACTAACATTCTCTGATTTGTTTAGATAATGTAGAACAGGTAATTATTCTCCTTTTCTCTAGCCAAACTGTACAGATTTATTTCTATCTCATCCTCATTATTCAAGGCCCTATGTGTTGACTTCAAGTAATGTATACATTCAGCATTTTTAAGTTATTGATAAAGCCAGAAGATCCCATCTAAAGCTATTAACTCTTAGAATGCAGGGAGGAATGTGTGTAGAGCTGCTTTTAGTGGCATCCAGAATGGAAGCATGGAAACGAAATGAATTGAAATTATGTATTGTATCAGCACTTTAAAGTGAGAAGTAATCCATGTTAGTTGTCTTACTACCGATATATAAAAAAGTAAATGACTATATGATTGACTTGAATGAATTTAGCTGAGTTAGAAAAATATACTCCCCCTGTAGTGATTTAGAAAGCCTTATAAGTTGAAAGTGCCATCAACATCTACAGAATCCAGGCTTTTGTTGAAAATGTTTCTAGTCTTTAGTGTTGCAAAGAAAACATTCCAACAGTGAATAGTGTAAATGGATGCAGTCTCTTTTTCCTGAGTCTACAGATGGACAGCTCCAGGACTTCCACAATTGTTCAGAACTTTGCTAAGGAACGAACAGAGGAAAAAACATTTTCTGTCTGTTAAAACTTTGTTTTCACCAACTATATAACTGTTCAAAACTTTCTGAATAGTAGTATTGTTAAAATCCTGGAGCAAAGGAAGAATTATTAATTCCTTTTTTCTAATGAGATGTGTTGTCAGTTTTTCCTGTCTTTGTATTTGGTGGAAAGTCCAGTGCATCCATATAGCTGTGCTCAGGAGCTTCCCCAGAGGAAAAACTGAAAAGTGACAGTAAGGAAAGGAAAAAGGTGGTGGAGACTTAAGTGGTGTCTCCTCTACTATCATGGCAATCAGGAAATGAGAGAGTTGGGGTAAACACTAGGGATGTGAATGGTTAACTGGTTAGCCTCACCCTAAACTGGTGAGGCTTTCTGGTTCCTTTTAACCAGTGGTGGCTGGAGCAGTTCCCCGCCTGCTGTGGGCATGGAGTCACTCCAGCCTTGCACTGTGGGTGGGGCCCCTTATCTGCCCCCTCTGCCCCCCAAAATCACTTAACCTCTTAAACATTACGTTTAACTGATAAACCAGTTGAATGGGATTTTGCAGCCCTAGTAAGTTCTGAAGACAACACAGGTAAATTTATCTTGTGATAGATATGAAGAGAAGAAGGATGAAGCCAAGGAAGGAAAATGAGTAGGACATGAAAAAGAGGTGTGTGGGGACTATTAAAATAACTTATTGCCAGTTAAGTTCCTATTCAGTAAGATTGATTTAATGGTGCATGAACAGTTTTTTCTTTAGACTTTTTAACTGTGTGCACACAGTATAGCAGCTCAGTTGTCTCTCCCTGGCTGTTGAACTTAATCCTTGGTCTTGGAGGTATCAGATCTTTCATGGCCTAGAATTTAGTACTTGTGAGCAGTGCTGTACTAACTCTTTGCAGAATGAATGCACTAGGCTATATAGTGGGTCTGATGGGGGTACACCTGGACTTTGGCTAACTGATGGGGTTTCTTTTTCTGGAGAGAATCCTTATAGGGCAGAAATGGCAATCCCCTCTTGATGACCATTTATTTGTTGGCTTGGTTAGGCAGCTAACATTGCGTGCCAGTTCTGATGGCCTCTTGTAGTTGCTTCAGGTGTAAATTATCTCTGCCATTTAATTTTCTTATTCAAGTGTGAATGCGGAATTCCTTTAAATACACAGAATTGAGATTCCACTAAACAGTTTGTTGAATGAGACGCTATCTTTGCAATAAAGTAGTAATAGGCTTGTATGTAAATACAGGCAGTCCCCGACTTACGCGGATCCAACTTATGTCGGATCCGCAGTTACGAATGGGGCTCCCCCGGAGGACACGGACTGCGGGACCTCGCGGTCCTGCCGCCAGTGTACTCAGGGGCTTTCTCCGCGTCTCCCTGGTCTGCAGACCAGGAAGACGCGGAGCAAAGCCGGGGGGGCGGGGGGCAGCCCAGGTGCGCCTGGGCTGCTCCGCTGCCAGCTTCCCCGAGGCTTTGCAAAGCCGTGGGGGGGGGGGGGGGGGGGGGCGGGGCAGCGAGGCAGCCCAGACGTGCCTGGGCTGCTCCGCTGCCGGCTTCCCCGAGGCTTTGCAAAGCCGCGGGGGCTCGGGCAGCGAGGCTTTGCAAAGCCTCGGGGAAGCCGGCAGTGGAGCAGCCCAGGTGCGCCTGGGCTGCCTCGCTGCCCGAGCCCACCCCCGCGGCTTTGCAGAGCAGGGAGACTGGGAGCAAAGCTGCGGAGGACCCAGGTGGCGGGACCGCGGTGCGTCTCGGTCCGCCGCCCGCGTCTTCCTGGTCTGCTAGGGTGGGGGGGGGGGGCGCAGGTAGTACACCCCCCCTCCCACAGGAGACTAGGCTTTTCTCCAGACGCCTGTGGCAGAGCAGCTGGGGTGCTGCTGGGTTGGTCCAGTAGCGCTGAGGAGCGGCGCTACTGGAGCAACCCAGCAGCACCCCAGCTGCTCTGCCCCAGGCGTCCCCAATTCAGCTTCTGCTGAAACTGACCAGCGCTGACTACAGGAAGCCCGAGGCAGAGTTGCTCTGCCCTGGGCTTCCTGGAATCAGCTGCTGATCAGTTTCAGCAGCAGCTGACTTGGGGACGCCTGGGGTTCTTAAGTTGATTCTGTATGTAAGTCAGAACTGGCGGTCAGTTTCAGCAGCGGCTGAATCTGGATGCCAGTTCCGACTTACATACAGATTCAACTTAAGAACAAACCTACAGTCCCTATCTTGTACGTAACCCGGGGACTGCCTGTACTGCAATAATATGATTTCCTTGTCAAAGATGATGCATTCTTAGCAGAAGATTAACTCATCATTTAGGCATTATTTCTAGCTACAGTGATGCATCTTCAGAGCAGAGTATGTATTGTTCAAATGAGTCCTCTTTATTGGGATATATTTCTTTTCTTCATAACAACCAGATGAATTTTAAAGGATTATCATAATATTTTTGAGTTGTTACATTTGCATCTACTGTATGTAGTATGGGCATAAAATGCATGTAATATAAAGAGAGAGCTGGCATTTATTCATTCCCAGGAAAGAGTGAACAGGTTGAGGTGCACATAAGAACACAGCTGTAATTCACAGCTTACAAACCTAAAAGCACAAAATTAGGCACCTGAACTTCATAGGTGCTGAGCACTTTCAGTTTAGGAATTGTTCACTCAGCACCTTGGAGAATGGGGGGCTATTTACATAAGCATATGACTCCTCCTTAAGCATCTAATTTCAGGGACCAAACTTTGAATTCAGATTGCAATATATTAGCTCTTGCTCCAAATGGTATTGAGTTAATCTCTTCTCACTGCATGTAGCTAATGCACAGTCCATTAAAATTCCTCATGTCAGTAATACAGCTAAGAGTGGAACTTAGATCATTGTGGCACTTGTTGCTCAACATGTCATGCAACTGAAACTCCTTGTATTTGTTTCATAGGTGAATTTGAAGAACGGAGTCCCTCCTGACAGCAATAATGAGACCTGTACAGCAGGAGCTGGCTCTTTGTTGGTGGAGTTTGGCATTCTTAGCCGGTTGCTTGGGGATTCCACGTTTGAATGGGTGGCACGACGAGCTGTTAAAGCACTCTGGAGTCTTAGGAGCAATGACACTGGACTACTAGGTAGTCAATGCTCCCATGTGCTTACCAGATGTTAGTCACTTCATTCAGACACATTGTATTAACCATCTTGTTTTCTACCCTTCTGTTTTTAGATACTCAGTTTCCTACAGAGTAGTGCTTCACAGATTTCAATATATGAAGGGCACCACACATCTTCTGTGTTGTTGTCTATATATGTACATGTGTTACCTGTCTGTGATGTTTTGTGGATGTACAGGGAAATTGTCAGAGAGAGATTTAAGACAAACTCTTAGTGGCTGACTTTTTTCCCCACAAAAAACACATAAATAAGAGATTTCTGACTATGGCACAAACCTGAAGTTCCTACATATCTAGTCTTGCCATAAATTAAAATGGCACGTGATTAAATGCTGCAGGATAGGACCTTTTAGTCTTTGAATAACTGCATTGGAGTATTATGCTTAATAATTAGTTCCTCAAGTTAACAAACATTAACTTTTTTGACAATACTGTTTTATTAAAGTTACTTTGTAATTTGAACATGTCATTCAAGAATTGGAACTTCAATAGTGAGTTGACTCCAGTTGCTTCAACTAAAATATGCATTAGGAAATACCTTACAAATAAATCTTTGTCTATTTATTTCTGAAGGAAATGTGGTGAATATTCAAACTGGCCATTGGGTTGGAAAGCAAAGTGGCTTAGGAGCGGGTTTGGATTCATTCTATGAGTATCTGTTGAAGTCTTACATCCTTTTTGGAGAAAAAGATGATCTAGAGATGTTTAATGGTGTATATCGAAGTATTCAGAACTACTTAAGACGAGGGTATGTTTTCCATAGGTATAACTTTCTTAAACTTACAAATGCTATAGTGCCGTTCTCTCAAAGACAGTTTTTCCTAGATGGAATCATTTGACCCCTGTCATTTAAAATTTGTCTGACATTTGCACCAATAGTACTCTTATAAAGATCAGTTGATTTATAATGGTAAATCACTTCACATTTAAGCCAGTGCGTACTTAGAGATAATTGGAAAGGGAAGGCAGAGTTGTGGTGTGGGTGGCGTGTATATGTCTCACTGATCATTTAGGCCCCAGTTTTGCCCTTTTATCAGTAATAATACTTCCATTGAGGTCCAAGCATGGGCTCAGACCCTGAATTGATATAGCTAGTGATTATTAGTGATTAGGAAAACTGGTTTAATGAGGTCTAATAACATAGGCTCAAAATATAGCACCTCTACACCTGTAAAATTGACTTTCTGTGGTAGTTGTAAGAATTTAGCATTAATGTGTCTTGAGCATTCCTGAAAATGAAGCATTCCTGTCGTGTAATGGTTACTTCGCAGACGAGAAGCTTGTAATGAAGGTGAGGGAGACCCTCCTCTGTATGTTAACGTAAACATGTTCAGTGGGCAGCTGATGAACACCTGGATTGACTCCCTGCAAGCCTTTTTTCCTGGACTACAGGTAATCACAGTTTTCAGTTTCCTAGAGTCTAAGTAGTGCAATGATTAGATTTATTCGAGATATATTTTTAATGCTAGTTCTAGGCACAAGTGAGGGTCTGAACAGATTCTGGAGTCTCCTGAGAAGCTTGGTTTGCATCTTACTAGACTTAAATTCAGGTGTGGCAATAATTTTGGATGACGGGAGGCACACCAAGATTTTGGGAAGTGGTCAAGAGCCGCACTCTTCCATGATCTTAATGGAGGAGGTGCGAGGTCTGGAACGGAGGTTGAGTGCAGAAGGGAACTTTGGGCACGGGCTGGATCTGGTGGCATGGCAGGCTGGATCCAGCCCGTTGGTCCTATTTTGCCAAGGTCTGCTTAAACTAGCCCCATATTTTCAAGAATTTATTCTGATCCTAATCCAGTGGTCGCCAACCTTTTTAAGCATCATGAGATAATTTTTTTTTTAAATTGAAGTGAGAGATTTTTTTTTAAATTGAAGGCCTGGCTCTGCCTTCTTCCCACCCCTTCTCCAAGGACCCACCCCTGCTCACTCCATCCTCTCTCCCTCCCCTTACTCAGTTTTATCATGCTGGGGTGTGGTGGAGAGGGATGCAGACTCTGATCTTGGGTTAAAGCAGGGGTTCTCAAACTTTGTGCTACTGCGACCCCCCCCCAACTTGCTCGTGACCCCCCCAGGGGGTTGGGACCCACAGTTTAAGGAAACATGGGGCTAAAGAATTTGGAATGTGGGAGGGGGTCTGAGCTGAGCATGGGGCAGAGAGTTGAGGTGCAGGAAGGGGTTCAGGGTACAGGTTCTGGAAGGGAGTTTGGGTGCAGGGGAACTCAGGGCTAGGGCTGTAGTTTGGGGTGTAGGAAAGGTTCAGGACTGGGGCAAAGGTTCAGAATGTGGGCTCCAGCCTGGCATTGCTTAGCAGATGTGGCTTCTGAGTGGTGGTGCAGGGGTTTAAGGCAGGCTCACCTCATTCCCAAAAGCAGCCAGTAAACTCTCTCCATTCTTGTCCTCCGCCACTCTGTGGAGATGGGGTACAGGGCTTGGGGGGAGGGAGCACCCTGACAACAGCGCCCCCTTCTCTTCTTCCTGTGCCATGCACAGCAAGCAGGAGTCTCCCGGGCATGAGGGTAGCTCCAAGGCAGAGGGCAGGAGCAGCGTGGCAGTGCTGAGGGGTAGGTTAAGTGTTAGCACTTGACAGCCTCCGGGCCAAAGCAGTCAGGATCACCTGTTAAAGGCTCCAAGATCTACCAGTAGATCCCAATCTACTGGTTGGTGATCACTGTCCTAATCCTACCATTTAGGGATCTGTGATGTGTTGGCATGAGGGAGCTCATATTGGTGTTTCTGGTATAAATGAAGTAACAGTGTGACTCTGCCTTGATTCAGGTCTCTGTCCTCTTGAGGTGCGTATTTATATCTGGGTATCCAGTGCAATGTGTGGGACGGAAAAGTGAACCACTACCTTTGCATTTTGTTGCATAATGTGGGCATGAGGTTTCTTACATGCACAAGTTTATAGCTATTAATTATTTCTAGGTTTTAATAGGAGATGTGGAAGATGCTATTTGCCTCCATGCCTTCTATTATGCCATATGGAAACGCTATGGAGCTCTTCCAGAGAGGTACAACTGGCAGTTACAGGCTCCAGATGTCCTTTTCTATCCCCTGAGGCCAGAATTGGTGGAATCTACATATCTCCTTTACCAGGTACTTGACCTTCTTTTGAGAACATGGCTCAGACATGTTTTGGTTTCAGAATGCACCTCTGCTTTTCCTATTCTGCACATGGTCATGTTTCCAAAATCTCATGGCTGTCCATCAAAAAAAAAGTTTGTATATAAAGTCTCCCTACCTGTATTCTAAATATGTAAAACTGTGTGTGCTGCTTGCTTTTGAAAAGACACCATCTCACACTCAAAATGCCTTCTTTCAGATAGTTATACATAGTAGATCCTTGAACAAATACTAGTATGGCACAGTTAATATTTTAACTTGGTGGCAGCTATTACAGGGGAAACAGGATCTGTGGAAGGGCATGTGACCACATCTTTCCTTTCACATTCACTCTGGCACAGTTCTGATCATCAGTGCAAAGGCAGCAATCACGCTTGTTTTAAAAAAAAAAAATTTGGTTTCTCTGATAAGCCAACGAAGGAATACTGCATCTTCTGTCTTCCAGAAGATAGGTCCAACCCGACCCTTTGTAATTGTCAGCTTATGAAACAGATGGGGCACTACATAGTTTGAGTGTCTGTCTTGAAAATGTGCTTCACTAAGCTTCTTTATAGCCCCAATAACCCCCCACAATAACAAATACCAGCTTGATGATATTTTTAACTCTACTTTTTTATTCTTTTTTCTCCCTCTACCTAGGCCACAAAGAATCCTTTTTACCTTCATGTAGGCATGGACATTCTTCAGAGTCTGGAAAAATACACAAAAGCCAAGTAAGTTGTTTCCTTCCCCTGCCCCCTTCCCTAGCCCCCCCCCCCCCCCCCCCCCCCCAAAAAAAAGAGTCTTTCTCTATGTCAATGTACAGAGTATTCAAGTTATATTTAGGGATGTAAAATCCCATTTAATCAGTTACCTGGCTAAATATTATGTTTAACCAGTTACTGCTTAAACGGAGGCAGGCAGGGTAACCGCTTCAGCCAGGCAGGGACTTCTCTGGCTTGGCTGGGCCGGGCCCACTGCACTGTGGGTTGATGGGGAGAGCCACCCGTTGCATGTTGGGCCTGGCCAGGCTGCTAGTTATCTGTAACTGGTAAGCATGTCCCAGTAAGGGTAATGCTAACTGTTTAACCATTCTCTTCCCTAACTATATTTAGAAATAGTAAATTGGGATGGTTTGTTGTTTGTGTTAATGTAGATGTGGTGCCAGTTTTCAGGTAGAAATCTGCATCCTCAAGTAGGAGGAAATTGTGGGGTGGTGGTGGTGGTGTAGTGGTGGTGGTAGGAGTAGTAGTAAGTAATATTTTGCAACAAAAGATCCTTTCAGTAATGTGTCCTTTGTATCTTTATATGCCTTTTCTGAGAATTGGTTCAGTTTTTGGCAAAGGGAGGAAACTGACTTGCATAAATTCTGTTAAGAGGAATATTCTTAACTTCAGACTCATCTCTAATTTAAGTTTGGACTTAAATCAAAATTTAAAGGTTCTGTTACCTGGCATCATGGTTGGACAAGAAAGTAGTCTCAAAACAAAAGGAACCTGTTAATGGTAATGTTGATGTTAGCGTATGGGCTGCTCCTATTTTATTTGGTACCTAATATTGCAGGACTCGTACGAGAAACTTCAAGTAATAGGTCTAAAACCATATTTAAAATACAGTGATTCCAGATAAAACCCTGTGAAAAGCATTGTACACTGAGCCTGAATTATCTTTCACTTCTGTGTTTTTGATTCATAATTTATTACTTTTCAAAAGTAATAATTGTTCAAAGCTTGTGAAATATAACTGCACCTAGAGTAGTAGACTGGATAATAACTTACCTTATATATTTCTAATGATGCCCCAAGTTGTGGTTATAAGGAAGACCAAGAGACTGTCTCTGAGGCTTCATCTACACTGCAGCACTATTTTGGGATACCAGAAATATATTTTGAAATATAACTGGCTCGTTATTTCATCATCCGCGAGGAATAAGGGATGTTTTGGAATAGTGATTTATTTCAAAATAAGTGTCGTGAAGACTGTGCCAGATTTTGAAATAAGCGATTTCAAAATAACCTCGAAATAAGATATGCAATTTGCATAGGTCAAATTGCATATCTTATTTCAACCTATGCTGCAGTGTAGATGCATCCTGATGATGTTGGCAGTCTTCCTCGGTTTACTAGAGAAGTTAATCTATATCAAGTCTCTGTATTGCCATTTGGTGACCAAGCTAGCAATTTCCTCCAAGTATTTGTGCTTTGATTATCTCATTACAGGTTTTATGGGGTAGTTTAACAAAATTTCTCCTAGTTCACAAATAACAGTAGTGGTAAATGTGTCTTTTTAAAGTGTGGGATGTCTCATTTTTTTAAATTTTAATTTCATCCCATGTTTGGCATTTGGACTGAGTGAAGTTGGGAATGTGTGTACTTAAATATCAAATATGATAGAAATAAATATAAAACAAATTTTAATTTTAGATGTGGCTATGCTACGTTGCATCATGTCATAGAGAAGTCAAAAGAGGACCGGATGGAAAGCTTCTTTCTCAGTGAAACATGTAAATATTTATATCTGGTATGTATTTTTGTGTCTCACTGTCATCAGAAAAACTTGCAAACTTCATATTACAAGGAAGAAACTTCCTGGCAGGGACTGCAGGCAAGTAACAATAATAATTATAGAAATGTAGGGCTCGAAGAACCCTTAAGACAGGGGTGGGGAACTTCAGCCCCAACACAGGCTGCCCCAGGGATGGAGCTTGGCTCCTGCACCTGGAAAGCAGGATTGAGCTAGCTGTCGCATTTGGGAGGCGGGATAAGGGACCCCCTGAAGTTAAGGTGGTGAGGTGGCTTCTGGAGTGGACTAGGGGATAGGGCATTTGCCTGCAGAGGATAGGGCGGTGGGCTAAAGTCCCATCCACCCTGAGAGCGGCAGGAAAACTAACCCTGGTTTGCCTGGATTCAGGCCCAGGACCCCCCCCCCCTCCTCCCCAAGCACTGGGGAGTCTGCACTGACACTCCAGCCCTGCTGTTGCCCCACCATGGGGCCAGAGCACACAAGCCTGGGCCCCCCCCAGGCTCTGGCATGTGAGGAGAATGTGGGGAGTGTCTTTGTCCTCAGCTGGGGGCCACATCAATGAGTTTTTTCTCTTTTTCCTTCTCACTTGTGTGGCCCCTGACTGATTTTGCAGTTCCAAGACAGAGGGCAGAAGTAGCATGGTAGTGGGGGGTAGCAGCGGCTGAATCAGGGATGCCTGGGGCAGAGCCGGACTTTTGGAAGGGGGGGCTATGAGGGGTTGTTCCCCCCCACTCCAGACCCCTCATAGCCCCCTCCTTCCGATAGTCCGGCATATCTGATAAACCAGCACCCCCTGGGTCCTAAAGGAGCCGGATTATTGGAAGTTTACTGTACAAATAAATGCTTAAAGTATTCAGCTCTAGCTACCACCGATTTTTCTGTCCTTTTAGAATTACAAATACTCCCCCTCCCCCCCAAAAAAAGATAAAATAAAATACAATAAAAAGTTTCCTTTTACTCTAATGGAAATCTGTGCCACTGATCAAAAAAGATCAGAAAAGCTTTATTGGTGTCGTGTTCAATTATTCCACATGCATCTGATGAATGTTATAATAAACATGGATTTCGTTAGAGGAATACCCTCATGCTGTATCTCTTTTCCCTGCCTCTTATTTAGTTGTTTGATGAAGAGAATCCTGTCCACAAATCTGGAAATAAATATATGTTTACTACTGAGGGGCACATTGTGTCTGTGGATAAACGTTTTCGTGACTCGCTATGGAAAGATACTTTCCCTGAAGAAGAGGAAAGGAATGCAGAAAAACTAAAACCTAGCGAATTAAAAGCCATGAACTCCAGCTCTAATGTAAGCAGCAGTCTCTGACACTGTGGTTGATGGAATATTATACTCAGACAGATTGAGAGGAAAGCAATTTAGAAGTGGTAACTAATAGGGATGTTAAAATGGTTGAATTTTGTAAATGTGTAATGGCATAACTTTAGAGCCAGGCCTGCTTCTCTCTCCTCCCCCTTCCTCCCCTCCATCAGAGGCAGTGGGGAGGCGGAGTGGGGGAGGGAGTGACTTTGCAGGAGCTGCCACACAGAGAGGTGGCTTAAAAGCTGGTAGAGAGGCAGTGGGGGTAGGGAGGAGGAGAGAGTCCGCATGTAACTGTAGGATTAACCGATGAACCTGGGCTCATTAGTTAATTGTTAAAATGGGGACACACATCTCTAGTAATTACTGAATTCTGTGCAACAAACTTGTATTCAGATATTTTAAAAATATGAACACTCAGCTTTTGAAAATAAGAACGAACGCCTTTCTGAATGGCTTGGAATACGGGTAATGGCACAACTTGTAAGATCTTAGGTCCCTTGCTCCAATTAGTAGTTGTTTTCAATTACAATGAAAATTATGCCATCTGGTTGTTAGGGGGTAAATTGTGCCCTCCATTCATTTCCTGGAGGTCAACTTGGTGCATTGCACAGCTACCAGCCCAATTTCAGATTTGTACTTTAAAGCCAGAAAGGGACCAGCATGATCACTTAGTCTGACGACCTGCACATTGCAGGCCATAGAACCTCACTCACGCACTCTTGTAATAAAGCTCTAATCTCTGAGGCTGCGTCTAGACTGGCAAGATTTTGCGCAAAAGCAGCTGCGCAAAAGGGGGAGACGGTTGGGAGATGTCCAGGTAATCTCTACGCCGGATTTTAACACTGAGAGGGAGGAAAACGAAGTAAGAAAGGATATAGCTGGGGGTAGGAGAAGGTACATGAGGAAGGGTAGGGTGGATACTAGTCTAACAGGTCATATTGGAGGTACAATGTCCGGGCCAAATTGGGTAAAGAATGTCAATGAGGCCAAAGAGCAAAAATTAAGATGTTTGTACACCAACGCGAGGAGCCTAGGTAACAAAAAGGAGGAACTAGAGCTTCAGTCTTTAATGAGGCTAATGAAGAGCTTGGGGATAATGGTAACATAACAAATGGGACTAAGGATATGGAGGTAGATATTACCATATCCGAGGTAAAAGCCAAACTTGAACAGCTTAATGGGAATAAATCGGGGGGCTCGGATAATCTTCATCCAAGAATATTAAGAGAACTGGCACATGAACTTGCAAGTCCATTAGCAAAAATGTTTAATAAATCTCTAAACTCAGGGGTTGTACCATTTGACTGGAGAATTGCTAATATAGTTCCTATTTTCAAGAAAGGGGGAAAAAAAGTGACCCGGGTAACTATAGGCCTGTTAGTTTGACATCTGTGGTATGCAAGATCTTGGAAAAAATTGTGAAGGAGAAAGTAGTTAGGGACATTGAGGTTAATGGCAATTGGGACAAATTACAACATGGTTTTACAAAAGGTAGATTGTGCCAAACCAACCTGATCTCCTTTTTTGAGAAAGTAACAGATTTTTTAGATAAAGGAAATGCAGTGGATCTAATCTACCTCTACTTCAGTAAGGCATTTGATACAGTACCACATGGGGAATTATTGGTTAAATTGGAAAAGATAGGGATTAATATGAAAGTTGAGAGGTGGATAAGCAGCTGGTTAAAGGGGAGACTACAGCGGGTTATATTGAAAGGTGAATTGTCAGGTTGGAGGAAGGTTACTAGCGGAGTTCCTCAGGGATCAGTTTTGGGGCCAATTTTATTTAATCTTTTTATCGCTGGCCTTGGCACCAAAAGTGGAAGTGTCCTGATAAAATTTGCGGATGCATTTAGGGATTAATAACAAGAATTTTAGTTATAAGCTGGGGACACATCAGTTGGAAGTAATGGAGGAGGAGAAGAAGGACCTCGGAGTCCTGGTTGATTATAGGATGACTATGAACCGCCATTGTGACATGGCCGTGAAAAAGGCTAATACGATCTTGGGATGTATTAGGCGAGGTATTTCCAGTAGGGATAAGGAGGTGTTAGTGCCATTATACAAGGCATTGGTGAGACCCCATTTGGAATACTGTGTGCAGTTCTGGTCTCCCATGTTTAAGAAGAATGAATTTAAACTGGAACAGGTACAAAGAAGGGCCACTAGGATGATCCGAGGAATGGAAAACCTGTCTTATGAAAGGAGACTCAAGGAGCTTGGCTTGTTTACCTTGACCAAAAGAAGGCTGAGGGGGGACATGATTGCACTCTTTAAATATATTAGAGGGATAAATACCAGGGAGGGAGAGGAATTATTTAAGCTTAATACCAATGTGGACACAAGAACAAATGGATATAAGCTGGCTAGTAGGAAGTTTAGGGTTGAGATTAGATGAAGGTTTTTAACCATTAGAGGAGTAAAGTTCTGGAACAGCCTTCCAAGGAAAGTAGTGGGGACAAAAGATCTATCTGGTTTCAAGATTAAACTAGATGGGTTTATGAAGGGGATGGTTTGATTAGATAACATGATCTTGGTAACTAATTGACCATTCATTATCAGTGGGAAATAGGTCAATGGAGGGATGATAGGAGTTACTATAGAGAACTTTCTGGGTGTCTGGCTGGTGAGTCTTGCCCACATGCTCAGGGTTTAGCTGATCTCCATATTTGGGGTTGGGAAGGAATTTTCCTCCAGGGTAGATTGCAGAGACCCTGGAGGTTTTTTGCCTTCCTCTGTAGCATGGGGTATAGATCACACCTGGAGGATCTCTGCATCTTGGGGTCTTCAAAGTATTTGAAGGCTTCAATATCTGAGATATAGGTGAGAGGATTTTTCTAGGAGGGATGGGTGAGATTCTGTGGCCTGTACTGTGCAGGGGGTCAGACTAGATGATCATAATGGTCCCTTCTGACCTTAAAGTCTATGAGACTGGCTGTGAGTATTTGCGCAAGAACACTGACTTTGTACTGTACAAAATCAGTGGTTCTTGTGCAAATACTCTGATGCTCCCGCTCAGGGATAAGCCCTCTTGCACAAGAAAGCCCAATGGCTAAAATGGTTATCGGAGCTTTCTTGCACAAGAGAGTGTCTACACTGGGCACGGATGCTTTTGCGCAAAAGCAAATCTTTTACTGGCATGTGCCTTTGCGCATAGACACTCTCTTGCACAAATACTTTTAATGGAAAAACTTTTCTGTTAAAAGTATTTGCGCAAAATCATGCCAGTCTAGACGCAGCCTGAGTTACTGAAGTCCTGAAATCATGATTTAAAGATTTGCGATGGTGGATTTTCTGTAACCTGCTCTAATTCAGCGGTTCCCAACGTTTTCCAGATGGGGGCCCATTTTGACAATTCAGGAAGATTTGGTGATATAAGGCAATTCAAAAACAGAGGCGGGGGGAAGAGGTGGGGCAGAGCCACCTGGGGAGATACTTGGTCACCCTTTTGACATATAATGGCGATCCATAAGTTGGGAAACCCTGCTCTAATTCAAACTTTCGGGTGACCTGTGCTCTGTGCTGTAGCAAATGAGAGACTCCAAATACAAACAGAACGCTATTTGTTGTGTAGTTTGCCTAAGGCAGAATGTACATGGTGGTAACCAAGGCTTGGAAGGGTGGTAGAGGGAGCCAAACACTGCCTGGCATAGCATTACTTACTGTCCCACGTAGTTGTGTTGGTCAGTGACAGCACTGCATATGGGGTAAAGCTCTACACTTGGCAATGTTTGCTGGTTCAGTGCCTGAGATTGTAAAACTTAAATATGGAGCATGTACACAATTGATCATTCAGGGTTTTGAATTCTTAGTGTTTTGTTGCTTTGTTCACAGTGCAATAGGGTTCCTGATGAGAGAAGATACTTGTTGCCACTGAAGAGTATTTACATGAGACAGATTGATCAAATGGTGGGTTTGATCTGAATGAGTTCTCCAAAGTAATGTTTCATAATATACAAGGAACATGGACTCTGATTCTGATACAACATTGTCAACTGCGATGCAACCTTACATTCACCGAGTCACTTGAATGCCACTATTTCTTACGGATTTAGCTATAAACCGAGGGAAGATTTAATTGTCTTCTGTAGTGAAATGTAGTTAAGCAATGGGAACTCTAAATACAATTTGAGCAGAGTGCTAGCCTGATAAAATTTCATACAGCAAAGCTTGTATTACAAATTATTTCTGGATAATCTTGGAGCACACACTTTTATTTTTTTAAAAGAGCAATTGGCATATGCCATAAGTTATATTGCCACCTTTTTGTAGCTGTATTTATAAATGATGATCCTTTGGAAGAAGTTTAGTATCAAAGTTGAAAATGTTTTGTTGGACAGGAAAGGGAATGTGCAATTTTATCACCAAGTTTAATCATTTGGGTTGTTCTGTCTAGCAATAACAATATTATTTGTTCCTCAGGTAGAAAAACACTTGTAATGAGTTTTGGTCGAAACAAAATTTTGAACAGCTTTGAGAGGCAACTCGTAGTCATAAGAGTTCTTGGTATAGTCCTGAGATATTTTAAACAGGCCTCTTAACGTGAATTTTGCATTCACAAAAGCATACTAACTATAGTAACCAATAATTGAAGAACAAGGTGCCTTTGTATGGAAATGCACAAACCATTCTGAATTGTTTGAACTGCTCAACTTCTATTGCTTAGCTGAACAGATGGTCAGAAGTATTCTTAAGTTATTTTTGTCACATACAAATGTAATGTCTTTTGCAAAGAGATCCCGAAGAAAAAACTGACAATATGAAAACAAGGGAATTATATTCTTGATAGTGTTTTTTTGGGTTAGTGCCTTAAGTGTATTTTTGCTCATGAGAAAAAAAAACCTGAGCTGCTATTTGAGTGGGAATGTATTTTTGTTAAATGGAATCAGTTACTATTGGAGTGCCTTGGTCATACAACTTTGAATCCCAAAGAAACTGAGGTTGGTATTTTAGATACTGGAAGGATGTTTCCTATTTGTATCCCAAAGAATGTTGGATTTTTTTATGCATTTTTTTCTGTCAATCCAGTCAAATATTGTACAATGTGTGCTTATGGGTGTTACCATGTTTGAGAGTAGAGCCTACAATATGCTGAGATCCATTTTCGATAGAGGGTGGCAGCAGAGTGCATTTGTCAACTTTCAGGAGGTGTGCAGCAGTTCATAGATCAGGCCAGTAGTGGCTAGTAACACTGAGCTCAGTCTTGCCCTGTGAAAGTGCATCTCCAAGATTGGTGGTGGTAAGGGGGCGGGGGGGGGGGGGGGAGGACCAAGTTGCAACTCAGGCATGCTGAAGGATTACTGTGTGATCACTTAGGAAGAAAGCAATTGAATTTGGGACAGCTTGTCATGAAAGACTTTTTAAAAAAAAAAAAAAAAAAAACATCAACTGAGACAAAAACATAACTTATATTAAGGATTACTATTTTCAGAGCTTATCACTGAAACCTCTTTTAAATTGTATTCAGCTAGCATGTGGTTTTCTACTTTTTAAGTAAAGTTAAAACTGGCATAGGAACTTCAGAGGAACAGAGCCAAATGTGTTGTAGAGCGTGTATATAAAAATAATTATATATACAGATCATCTAAGACTTATGATAGAAATCCAGTTCTTCTTAAGCCATTTGTTGCTTTCATGAGATAAATGCTTAATTTAGTATATAGATGCATCTCAGGGACATCCACGTAGACATTTTGTTCTCATCAGAAATATTATGCATTCAAAAAACAAAATCTTGTCTTCCTATTTTTACCTGGTATCTTTTGAGTATGGGGAAATAGTGTGTTTTATCACAGGTAACAGATGTAAAGTTCCCAAAATATACATCTGGTGCCTTTCTGAAGTTAGATGCCTTCTGAACTACTTAATATTTTTTCTTAATTATGTTTTAAAGCTATCATTAGACTGTTTTTCATAGTCACTCCAGTGTCTCTCTTTAAAGCAAAACAAGGTGTTATGATCCAAAGATGTATTGCGCTGGGAATGCAGGTGATGCAATCCTAACTGAGAGTGCCTGTTAGCCTCAGTTGCTAATTTAGGTGCAAAGGCTATAAGGAAGAAACCTATTCTGTCTACCAGGGGAAGGTATAAAGAAAAAATATCTAGTCATTCCAAAATACTGCTACCTGGGCCAGACCTCTTACTAGCCGGTGATTTGAAGTGAAAAACTTTATTAAAGTTAGCAATGTGAAAAGAAACCTATGTAGAGCCCTCCAAAATGTGCAGGTTACAATTGATTCTAAGCAATTAGTTCATACCAGCAGGTGTCCTGGTGACTTCTTTTGCTAATAGCAAAATCTCCCTAAGCCTCAGTTGAGCCCTTTGCTCATGCATTATATGCCCTACTACTCTCAGTGGTGTTTGTGCCTTCTGGAAAAACTGAACTGAAATACAAATTCCAGGTGGGGATTAAGTAAAAGGAATATGCTAGATTTGGGTAATTCTCAAAAGAGCAGTTTAACCAGGTTGTTCAACTTTTATTTTTCTCAAGTTATGTGGATTGCCAAAATTAGACGGGCCTTCTTTAGTTGTGGGAATGGCACAGGATGGACAGAGAGCAGAGGCTTCTCTGCTGTCCCATCTGGTGTGCATTAGGTTTGTATTGGATGGATGAATTACATCTAGTACTCAGAGGAGTTGAACAACCTTTCAGTGTTTGGTGTGTCAGATCACTAGACATGATGCCAAATGGGATGATGATTCCTGTCTTCTAGAGACAGGGCTGAAGTAGCTAATTTGCTTTTCATAATTAACTAATATCCATTGTCCCATGGTAACACACTTGGGTGCTAGAGTACTGGATTTAATCTGGTGTCCTGAAAGTGAAAAACACCATCTCCTCAAAGAATCCAGTTTCTCACTTTCCCTGTACCCCCTTTTTAAAAGTATTTTTGAAATAAAACATGGCGCAAAACAGGGCACATCTTACGTTTGATGCACTAGTGTGAAAATCTATTTTAAACTAAGTATTAGAGCCAAGTTGAAAACGCTGCTGGAATGACTTGCTGGTAATTATAATGTACTTCAGTGTAATGTGCAATATATTTTTTCTAATTAAAATTTCATTGTATGTTTAATTGTTGTCAAATGTATTTAACTGGGGGGAGGGAAAAGACTTGTAAGAGGACCAAATGTTCTTTTATAAATGTCCAAAGAAATTTTGTCAGAATTGCTTAAAATGAGATTTTACAAACTTGTATTAAAAAAAAAAAAAAAAAAGCTATCTTTGACTTTTCTTCCCCCCCTCCCCTTTGCATGGGGTAGGGTAATACAAAGTATAAACCATGTAACTTTGGGAGTTCCATGGTGCAGTTTGCAGATTACACTTCATTCCTTTCATGGACTGTGTGGTATGCATACTTCACCCCCACCCTGTTTGTCTTTCCCAAGTCTGGCTTTTTGTTGGCTGAGAGCGCTAGAGTAGGTTATGAAGTGGAATACAGTGTGGGAGGGGAGGGGCGGGGGACCAGCTTTTGAGCCTACTCCCCCACACCTTGTTGCTTCTGATTAGAGGCAGTAAGGGGTAGGGTGGGGAATGTGAGTAGCCAGCTACTCCTTTACATTCCTAGTTTGTGTCCCTACATATGCTTGGTGTTACATTATTCCCTGAAGTATGTACAAAGCAATACCCGCAGTCTCTTATCTCATGGTATGAAGTAGGAGTGCTGGAGCCTCAGATGTTGTCCAAGGCACGAGAAGGTCACATGCTTTACCCAGTGCAGGAAGACCACTTGGGCTGGGGTCTGGCCCATTGAAGGGGCTCTTCCTAAAGTCTGTTAGAAATCTGGGGGACTGCACTGATCATGTTGATCCATGACCCAGGTAAAATCAATAGTCTAGAAATGTACTAAAAGTCCCCATACTGGGAGAGCCCTATCTCTTGCTATAGCCTTGTGTGTCATCCTTTTGGATAATATGAGCAAAGGGAAGCATAGAATGGATATTTCTGCTACTAGCAGTGCTGGGGAAATTGAAAGCCTATTCTGCTCACACAATACATGGGGAACGTTTAGCTTGTTCTGCAATATTAGCACAGTACCAGTGGTAAACTCAGGTAGAAAAATACCAACAATCACCATATTCCTGTCCCATGTTGGATTCATGGTGGAGAGGGAGAAGTTGAATTTTCACATGGCAAACTTAACCAGAGGTCAAGTCCTGTTGTTCTGCCATGAAACTGAGACTATCTAATCCCTGGCCACTGTTCTGCCCTCCACCCCAAGAGGAATGGGTTACCTTGGGAGGCGGTGGCATCTTCATCCCTAGAGGTGTTTAAGTCTCGACATTTACATTACTAAAGTGTAAATTCCATTTGTTCATGGGAAAAGAGAGCCTTTTCTGTATGTTCCTGCTTGCCTTCCTTCCTGGGCTATATCTTCTACTGCTTTGGTGTGTCCCTATTCTCCACTTTTCCTGCTTCACCTTTCTATCAGTAAAAGCAACTTTAAATCCCTCCAGTGTATCATTGACAATCTACAACCTTGCCTGGAAAACAATCTCTCACTCTCGCAGGCCTTGGGAGATAGGCCAGTCGGTGCCTACGGACAATCCACTAACTTGAAGGAAATACTTTCTGGCAGCCCCACATTGCACCTCAGGTAGACTCACCCAGGAACCTGTCCCAGCAACAAATCCTGGTGCCAGTTCTCCACACATTTGTACTCACCCAGGAACCTGTCCCAGCAACAAATCCTGGTGCCAGTTTTCCACACATTTGTACAAGTGACACAAGACCTAACCATGTAAGCCATGTCACCAGAGGCTCATACAACTTCACATCCTCTGATGTGATCTGTCACCTCGTGCCAACAATGCCCCTCTGCCATATTGGCCAAACTTGACAGTCTCTGACAAAAGATAAATAATTAACTTAGAAAACAAACGGTCTGGTAGCACTTTATAGACTAACAAAACGTGGTGGTATGAGTTTTTGAGAGCACAGCATACTTATTCAGATGGACACCAGTCAGACATTAGAAATGGTAACACAAACATGTAGAGGAACATTTTAACCCACCTCTGCACTCTATCAAGGGTTTCAAAGTAGCAATTCTTCTACACAGGAATTTCACCAGCCAATTCGAGGAAGTAAATGTGGAATTGACATTCATCTGTAAATGACACTGTTGCCATGGGCTTGAACAAAGACATTAACTGAAAGCTGTGTTATAAAGACAGCCTTCCCAGCTTTTCCTGTAAAGAGGTTGAATGCTAAGTAGGAGATATTTCCAGCCTAATAATTAGTCTCATTAACATGGGTCCTACAATTGACAAGTATCTTCCCCCCTCCCATCTTTTTTTGCAATACATTCTGGGTTTTTTTATCCTCCAGATCATTTAATAGTGTTTTGTCCACAAAAGCTCATGATACTGCATATTTTTGTTAGTCTCTAAGGTGTAACAGGGCTACTTGTTTTTTCAGTTGCCATGTTTGGGTTCCACTGCAAAATTACAGTAGGGGGGATTGGCAGAGGAACCCTCCTATGTCATACAAAGCTGTTGCTCTACGCTTCAGGCCATTCAGTGAATGTACTTTTCTTGCCCTGCTCAGTAAGCTATTTTCTTGCTCCTTGGCTGCCTACAGCAGGCTGTCATTGAAGGTATGGGACAGCTCCTAACCATGACAGGAAGAGGATGATTGCAAGTGAGTGTGGTTTCTGTAGTGATACTGCTTTCTTTCTTTCTACTCCTTACTTGTGGTGGAGGAGAAAAATACCTATCCAACTAGATGCTGTAGTGTTATAGCATAGTGACTCCTGTATTTATGACCTGCAGGCTCTTCATCACAGCTACTAGGCCTAAAACTGGGCTACCTGAAAAAAGGCCAGCAGCCCATACACTTAGCAAGACAGGCTGCTGTTCACATTTCTCCCTGCCTTCTCTCCCTACTGAAGAGAGAGAGAGCCTGATTCCAGGTTTATCTGATATTCAAAGTCTCAGGGGAATCATCAAGCGTCTTGTAAAAAATGCTATAACTGCACAGCCCTGACCACCTGGTGGAGCCATGAAACTCTTGATATCTGGACTCCTGCAGGTGTAAGTGACAGGATTTTTCCAGGTGCTGGATCCACATTCTGGAACTTTTGCAAAGCTAAGAATAACCATGTCCTTTGGTAGCATTCAGGCCTAAAGCCAAAATCCTAGTTCTTTGAGGCAGTGTTCCATCAATTCCTATACCCACCCCTCCAGCCAATCACTGGCTCGTACACACATAATCAATTCCAAAACCCTATGAAACCAGTCAAGTGGCTTCCTAAGAAGGGATGTAAATATTTTTAATTTGTTTGACTGCTGTTGGGGAGGGCGGAGAAAATGCGATGGAGTCATGTAAGTCGTCTGGCAGGCTTCAACTGGTCTGAGGAAGAACTTTGGAAAAATTGGCACAAATTGGACTGATACACACCACATACCCTGCTGGTATGTCTCCAGTGCTCCCTCACCCTGTCACCTTCTGTGATTGCTAATAATATTCTACTCACAAGTAGGGATATGATGGTGTAAATATGCGGCTTGTCAGTTAACCTCCACAGTTGCACACAGCACCCCTTCCCCACTGCTGCCTCTGCTTTAAGGAAAAGCATAAAAAGAAAAGTGAGTTTTCTAGCTTGCAATTTCCTAAAAACTGAAGCAGATGAAGACCTCGTGTGGTGAAGGAGTTCAGTCCAGATGTTTAGGGTTAGGCATTTCTGTGCTCAGTGTTGCAACACCTAGTTGATTTAGGGCCCCAAATGTCATTTTCAAAATGGATTTAGGCACTCATGAGCCAAACTCCCATTGATGATGAAATTTAGGCACCTAAGTGCTTAAATCCCCTTTGAAAATGATTTTGGTAATATTGAGCCCTGCAATGCCTTCATGATTTTAAAATCTGAGCCTGAAAGCCTTTCAACATTTGAGAGACACTCTAAAGTTTTGAGAGTGGTGAGTGAATATTTTCTCAAACTGTCCCCATTACAGGCCAGTAAAATCAGAGTGAATACAGAAAGGGATAAGGAGAAAATTTGTTCCTCTTGGTTTCTGAGGACAGGACAAGGAGTAATGGGCTTAAAGTGCAGCAGGGGAGGTTTAGATTGGACATTAGGAAAAAATTCCTACCTATCAGGGTGGTCAAATATTGGAATAAATTGCCAAGGGAGGTGGTGGAATCTCTCTCTGGAGATATTTAAGAACAGGTTAGATAGACATCTGTCAGGGATGGTGTAGACGGAGCTTGGTCCTGCCTTGAGGGCGGGGGGCTGGACTCGATGACCTCTCGAGGTCCCTTCCAGTCCTATTCTATGATTCTATGATTCTATAAGATTTTTCAAGTTGTCTGTGCTTTAGTGTTACTTTTTGCATGAATGTTGTAGTTGTGATGCATTTCCACAAGAGACCGCTCCAGCTTCACTATTGAGAACCTTGCTGTGCTTCAGATGTAGGGAAAAGCCAAGTGTAATCACATCTTTTAACCTGAGAGTTTGGAAGTGTAATTTCATGGTTTTCATGAGCCTTGCTTTTCCTTCAAGCGAGTCTGTGCAAAAAGCTGCAAAATTTTAATGGAAAGATGGACAAGGAAAGCTAAAATGTAAAAACTCCGCTGTCAAGAGATTGTGGTAGTCTTGAGGTTTCATTGACAGATTTGGCCCTGTAAATATATGAAACAGTGTTCCCCTTAATTGGTGATGGAGTTTTATCTATTGTTTACGATTGGTATTGATTTTTCACCTGAGAGAGATCAGAAACTGTTCTCCAAAAGCCATTTCCTATTGTCGCTCTTCTGCTTGCACATCACTTAAGCTGATCAGAGAAACATTTAATTCTAAAGATCCGATTGGAATGACATCAGTTTTCAAAGGTAAGGGAATTTTGCTGCCTTGCTTGTTATTTAGCTACAGGTAAAGAATATTGCAGCTTGTGGGTGTGCCCACTAGACTGTTAATCTTATTGCTATTCCATAGCAATGATATGCTTAACACAATTCTCTCTTTCTTTCCAAGATGGGAGATGTGATGCTTTCACAACTGTTTTAAGAGGATGTAAGTCCACTGATTTCAGGAAAGTTAATCCTGGTATACGTTGTTTGTCAGTGAGTGCAAAATTGAGCTAATTGACTCTGTTGATGGATCTTATTTGGGACATTTACTGTTCTTCGGATGAGGATATAGGAGATACCACTGTCAAAATGGAGATTGCTGACTCCTACAACAGGAGAAAGTGATATTTAGATGACTATAGGACATTATTTTTAGGAGTGTGCATGCTGCTGAGGTCTAAGAAGCAATTTGTGGGGAGGGGTCATCATTGATTAAATGGATTGAAATCACTGTAGAAATAATTCAAATGGATTTTGTGCATGTCAAACAGTAAGCTGAAGGATGTGGCTGTTGGTGCTGATGAATGCTTCAAATAAAATGCCATCCCTTGTGTTAGTAATCCTGTTAACCTGGATTCTAATTGAAGTCTGTTAGAGCGGCTCATGAGAGCCAGACTTGTAAATCTCACATGGAGTAAAGGAGTGGGGGGAGAGGGAATTGCCAGTGCCTGTCAAACCCATCATTCCATCAAGCCCTCAAAAAGTCTGTGGGAGTTCTGGCAGTTATTTGCCTAGGGCACATTTATTCACTTTGGGTGCATGCTGTACCTTTGTATACCAACTATAATTGGCTGAGAGATCCTGGCTTAATGGGAGATGGAAGCAAGTCCAATGTGTTAACTTTGTCCAAGATGACAGGCCCCTACCCGCAAAGGTACTTAGGCACCTGTGTTTGGGTTTAGGTGCCTGCATCACAGTTTTAGACTCCACTGTGATCTACTGCTGAACACTGTAAATGCCTAAATTCACACTCTGCCTACATTTTTAGCGTGCATTCCCTTCGTGCCTAGGTTTCTGCCTCTGACCATATGCACTGATATCTCACTCTACCTCTTGCGACACCCATCTCATACCAAAGCCCCAGAGTGAGTAACAACATGGGAAGAGAGGCATTCAGCCACCTAGGCCACGTGTGGGGCCCAGTCTGGTGTGCTCAGCAGCCCCCTACTACCACTGGTGCCATTCAAAATCTAGCCTCAGGTGGTGGTAATGGTGCTGGTGCTGCCAGCCGTAAAAGGTTTAGTACACTGGTTAGCACACCTGGGTGTAACCACTGGACTGCGGAGTCATTCACACACTTGTTGTCTTTTCCTCTGGCGCAGTGAGTTATTTCCTTCGCCTGTTTACTTAGATCCCTATTGCTATCACGAAGGCTTCTCCGCTGAGGTGAACTGAATCGTCTCCCTAGGTAAACTGGGACTACTGCTATCTATTGCTTGTTTTAAAGAAGTGAAGGCACAGCCTTAGGGTTGATAAAAAGCCCAGTGGAAGTTAAAGCTCCATTCATTACCTGCTGATAAGAGCTTCTTTGCCTCTGAATATGCTGGGTTTGTGATGGTGTTGCAGGACAGAGGATTGTAAGCATAAGAGATTGTAAGCATTAAGAGTTAAATATAATTACTATTAAGTGAAAGTAACTGAGTGTTTAAATGATTTCAATACAACATCCAACAGAGATGAACTGATTTTGTATAAATGAGACTGTGGAGCTAGCATCCTAACTAAAGAGAGGCCCCTTGAAATGCTACCTTGCATGTGCTGAGGCATGCCTATGTAAGAATGGCAAAGCTGTGTGGGAGACAAGCATGAAGTCAAGAATTCCATAAAAGTGTGTCCTCTCCAGTGCATTCTTATCCAGACATCAGAGGCTCACTCACAACTCATGAAAGCACCAACAGGCCTTGGATAGATTTGTTTACAGGGAAGGACACTTCATTGTGCATTACTACTGCACGAGGATGGATAAAAGATAAGAGCTCCGAAGCATTAGATGTTCTAGAGAACAATGCTGTGTGGCAACATGTTACTGAACATGGATTTTCCAGAGTTGTTAGTGCCAACAACAGTCCACCTTATTTCACAGGTGAGTTTACAGTGTTATCTGAGCTCTGTGCCATATTGCTGAGTTCTGTTTCTTGTTTACCACATACATGTTTTGTTAGTCTAAGTGCTACCAGACTTTTTGTTGTTTTTTAAGTTTATCTTTTTTAGGAGTTAGGGTTTTTCTTTCTCAGGAGTCCCTGGTCCAGCTTACCTGGATGCAGAAGCCCCTGAGGATGTCATCAAGGGGTCATCAGTTGTATTGTCAAATAGGACCTGGTTCTCTGTGACCTGAGATTGTACCCAGGTGATTATTAATACCCTGGTGATTATTAATCCTGATTCTGAGTTTCAACCATCCCAAACAACACCTTGACATTTTATATGATAAAAGAAAGATAGACCTGATGATGTGACATTAATGGAACTTGACTGTAGAAGAGAACAGAGAAACTTAGGTTACTGATGTTTCTGCTTTGTGTACCTGCATAAATGAGAGTTGAGGTCTGACAGTCATTAGAGGAAAAAAATTAGAAATGTCAGTTTTGCTCATTCAAGAGATAACAGGTATGGTATTTCTGTCACTCCGATTCATTGTTGCTGTTTCTGGAACTGAAATGCATTCTTGCCAAAAACAGGAGTAATCGCCATCCAGAAAGTTTTATGGCTGCCCCAAACATGATGTTGTCTGCTGTTCAATAGATGCCTTGGTGAACCCAAAACAAGCTGCCTAACGGCAGCTTTTAACATGGAAAGGGGAATCTGTTTTTCTGTCTCCTTTATTCTTTTTTAGTGACTTCAGAAGTATGTTTCCCCTTGAGGGCAGGGACTCCCCCTAGCAACAAGTGGTACAATCCAGGGGCTTTTCATGGATACCTGCTTAAGTCCATTAGGAGACTGCAGGGGTCTGGGAGCTGAAATTAAATGGTGTGTGTGTGGAGGGGGGAGGGGTAGAATTGAAGCAGCACTGCTGTATGGGGAATTGAGCTTTCTTCAGCCAGTCGCTGTGACTATATCTATGACATGTCATATGGCCTGCATCCAATTATATATAAACTGTGAGGAAAAACAATAAGTGACCTCTGGACACGTGCATATTATCTGAAACTAAATTAAATCCAGATGGCAGCAGCATCTAGCTCAGCCTTCCACTTCAGTAGCTTATTGCTGGTTGACCCCCCCTTGCATCAGCAGCAAAACAATGGAATGCAATAAAACAAACTCATTTGTCACCATGTTTCCTCATGAGCATATAAAATGCTGTGGTGGAAATTAGATCCAGGTGCAATCGCCCAGTCTCCTCCAATCTTGCAGCACCTTCTTCCCCAGGAGCCTAAGTCTCTCCAGGAAATGAGAAAAGTATAATCACTGGCAATTTCCCTCTGAATTTTCTAAGTGATGGTGTGTGTCACTCACCTATTTTGTACGGCTTGACCAGGTGGCTGGATGAGTTATGGCCAGCGGAATACAGGGCCTGAACCCAAATCTGCTGAAATCCATTGAAGGACTCCCACTTGGTTCAGTGGACCTAATTCCACTGAAGCACAGTTGGATTCATGAGAGAATTTATTGTTTCTCATGAAGGCTTGTAGTGAGACTTGGACTGAGTCAAAAGCAGTGTCACTGCCTGAGGGCCTAGGAGAGCCAGTTGAGGTTACTCAGGCCCAAACTGCAAAGAACGGGGCAGCCATTCTCCAGAGCTGGTGGTTATTCCAATACTTAGATTGACCAAAACAGCCTCTGATATTGGTTACCCAGCAGCCAACAACACAGCCTTAGGCCTCCACCCTGTCACCCAAGTCACATAAAGTTCTGCCAACCCCAAAGGATGGGACATGTTTCCTCCCAGGCTGACCTGCCGACAGGAATTACAGGCCCCAGGAAAATGCATCGGTGGGCCCCCTACCTCCTCCCTTGAAGGGACCTACAACTCTCCCCCCTCTCCCCACCCAGAGAAACCCTGAGCCCCACCCCTCAATCAGAGGACACTCTTGTTGGTCACTGCCCCATCCCCCCACCTGCCTGGGGGTGCCCTCCTGCCCTCCTTCCCCTCTCTGCCTCCAGCTTCTCCCAGCCCCGCTCTGGCCCCAAGTGGTCTTGTGTCCCTCTCCCCCCAGCTCCTTTCTCCCAGCTGTCCCTGCCTACCCCCGCTTGCATCCCTCCAGTCTTTTGCCTTCCCGGCCCAGTTCCTCTGTCTTCCTCTCTGCAGCCCATGGGCCCTGCCCCAATCACTCCATGACCCCCCTTTCTGTCATTTGCTCTCCCCCACCTTCGCTCACTTTCACCAAACTGGGATAGGGTTTGGGATGTGGGCGGGGTCAAGGCATTTGCAGTATGGGAGGGGACTGAAGTCCAGGAGGGGCTGATGGGTACAAACTCTGGGAAGGAGTTTGGTTGTAGGAGGGGGCTCTGGTCTGGGCAGACTGTTGATTCTGGAGGAGACTTGGGGTGCTGATTCTGGGCAGATTGTTGATTCTGGAGGAGACTTGGGGTGCTGATTCTGGGCGGGGGCTTGACTAGAGTTTCGGGTGCAGGAGGGGTTTTGGAGTGCTGGCTCTAGGGGTGGAGTCAGGTTGTGGCAGGAGTCTGGCTTTGGCAGGGTCCTCAGGGCTAGAGCTTGGGGTGCAGGTGGCTTTGTGAGGGGGATGGGGTGTGGCCTCCTGCCAGGTGGCACTTACTGTGAGTAGTTGCAGGTTGGTGGTGGCATAATGAAGCTGAGACAGGCTCCCTGCTTGCCCCAACCCTGTGCTGCTCCTGGAAGGGGCCAACACACCCCTTTACTCCTGTGGGTGAGGGGCATATGGCTCCATTCACTGCTCCCTCTGCTGGCACTGTGTCCTCAGCTACCATTGGCTACAGTTCTGCATTCCTGGCCAATGGGAGCTGCAGAGGGGCAGTGCTTGCAGTCAGGAGCAGTGCACAATGGCTCCTGCCCTTCCCACACACTTCACTGTACATGTGGGGCTGTGCTGGCTGCTTCTGAGAATTGGCCTGGGTAAGCAGGGAGCCTGCCTGCCAATCACAATTGACTTGGAGACTCCCCAGGATCAACCAGTTGATTATGATTGACCAGTTGATGACCACTGCAGTGGTTGATCATGGAGACTTCCAAATAGACCTAGCTCTGAAGCATCATGGGTAATTTGTTACACAGGTTAGTAGATAAGGCAATAGCCTGTCATACAGCAAATCATCTTCAAATTTAATAATGGAGATTGCCTATCTCCTAGAGCTGGAAGGGACCTTGAAAGGTCATTGAGTCCAGTCCCCTGCCTTCTCAGCAGGACCAAGTACCATCCCTGATGAATTTTTGCCCCAAATGGCCTCTGCAAGGATTGAACTCACAACCCTGGGTTTAGCAGGCCAATGCTCAAAGAGCTGAGCTATCCCTCCCCCCCAGATGAATACCGTATAGACTGAAACCATTTGTTTACATTGTTAACATCTAACAATATATATGTAAACACACACAAACATTCTATATCAGTATGTCCCTAAAGGTTGAGCTGGGTCATTTATCCTCCGGACTCTTGCATGAGTCAGTCATTAAGCATGGTGAATACTCACATGTGTTTTAAACTAGTGTTTCTCAACCAGTGGTACAAGTTCCTTTAGGGGTACTCAAGAGAAGTTGGGGGAGGAACAGGGAGAGGAGGTACGTCAACACCACAGAAATTTAGAGAACTGAATTTTTGTTTTAAGTTTTACAACATTTTATTATTTTTGTACTTTTTACACCCAAAAATTTCATCGACTGCCAGGCTACGATTAAGTTGTTTAACCAAATGTGTTGCAATGGTAGAAAAAAACAGTGTGTGTCTGAATACTGTAGGTACTGGGGGTACTTATAATTTTTTTTTTTAAAAGGGGTACTTAATAAAAAAAAGTTGACACTATTTTAAACAGTATGGCTATGTCTACACTGGCAGCTTCTTGCACAGGAACTCTTTTGCGGAAGAGTTCTTATGCAAAAACTTCCAGAAGAGAGCATCTACATTGGCATGTGCTTTTGCTCAAGAGATGTGTTTTTGCGCAAGAGCATACATGCCAGTGTAGACGCTCTCTTGTGCAAGAAAGCTCCGATGGCCATTTTAACCATAGGGCTTTCTTGCGCAAGAAATTCATGTTGTCTGTTTACACTGGCCTCTTGCTCAAGAACAGTTGAGCAAAAGGGCTTATTCCTGAGCGGGAGCGTCAGAGTTCTGGTGCAAGAAGCCCTGATTTCATACATTAGAACATCAGTTTACTTGTACAAGAACAAGCAGCCAGTGTAGACAGGCAGGAAGTTTTTGCGCAAGAGCGGCCGCTTTTGCGCGAGATTGTGCCAGTGTAGACACAGCCTATGTCTGGGAGGAAATACAAGCCTTGTTAATACAAAAGGGCTTGTGTGGGGTATTTGGTTTGAAGCACTACTACCGGGACGTGTTCTTTCAATACTGTGAATGCTTTGGAGGTACTATTGCTGGCAGCGGCGGATGAGAGCTTTGCAGGGCCCAGGGCAGCACAATTTCATGGGGCCCCCCTTTGGAGAAAAAATAGAAAAAAGGTGTCAAATGGGCAAATTGAAGGCTATTTTCATATTAAATGTGAATTGGGTAAATTTGATAGAAACTTAATTTAGTTGGATAATTTTTATTTTAATTATATTATAATTCATTCTTAAACAAAATTCTGCATTAATTAAATAATACAATTTTCATTTGTATTAAGTCTATTATAGCTGTCTAGCTCTTTTGGCTGCACATTCTTCAGTTATGTCATTAAAGTCCATTTCTTTACACAGGTCATTTTCAAAAAAGTTTAAAAATCCTTCTTCACAAACAAATGCAACAGCAACTACATGACAAATGTGTGTGACTGAGGACTACACACATTAAGCAGTACGTTCATCTGCCAACATAATTTTTAAATCCCTACAGCAGTGAAATCCTGCATGATTGTACTCTCAATACTCCTATTATTCTGCATCCTTTTAGACCTTTAGCGGAATGTTTTCAAAATCACAAATAGCAATTAGGCCCAACTGAAATAGCCTAATTCTGATAAAAACTCAGAGCTGAAAGTCCAACTTTATCATTTATACCTTTGAGAAAAATCTCCCATCTATATCTATGTGACAATTTCTCATTTAAGGAACACATTTTCAGAAACATGCAAATGAACATATCCCAGATTCAGCCCTGCTGGCTATCTACATATTACTTCTTAGCTGGCCACAAAGTGAGACAAAGCTTTAATGTGTTATATTCACACACAGTATAATTATATGCAATGTAATCTGGTGGAATATGCATTGCCTGTAACCTGGAGTGAATTATGTCATGAAGACCATGTAGCTCAATGAAAGAAATAGTCTGTAAAAGGTAAAGAGACTCCCCCAGCCATTAACTGGCTACAGTGAAGAGCGGGGATAATGTTTTATCAGAAGTTTCTTCCTATCTATGTCTGGGAGACTTTTTTTAGCTGTTCCTTTAATGGTGATGTAAAGGCAAAACCAGACACAACCTGAGTTCCTACTCCCTTCTACCAATAGTAGCCTTTGATATTATATCTGGCATTAGTAATTACTAGGTTGTGCTTTCTCACATGAAACACTGCCTTAGTACTCAGTGCAAGACCCCACAAGAGGAAAACCTCTCAACAGCTTGCTCAGGTCTTCAGTCTTTCTAGAGCTATAGATGGCACAGCACAATTTGGCTCTTCTTAGGCTCCCCAGGACTCCTCTCCACATAAAATGTTCTTAGTCCTCAGATATTTCAGTACAACAAACCAAATTATCAACAGGCAAAATTTCTGCAACCCCTCAGGGAACGGCTTATACGACCTAACCACAGAAAATGTATAGCTCCACCCAAAATGAACAAGACTTTACCTATGCAATTTCCTTTCCTCCTAAGCAGCCATAAACTACCTTCAATATCCCTTTTTTGTCTCAACAAAATAGAATATTTAAGCATTTTTACAATAACCCAAGAGCTGAGCTATTCCTCCATCCTGACAGGCTAATAGGAGTACAGCTCCACTGACCCAATGAGAATGAGGATCCTAACTAAACCAGTGAAAGAGCCTCTTTCGTTCGCTCTGTTCACCTCTACTGTCAACACAAACAGCTGAGTGGCCGGTGCCCGATCTTTCAGAAGGCATGAACAGAACAAGGCACTTCCTGGTGATCTATCACTTGTCCTCTAGTCCCAGCATCTGGCACTCAGAGTTTAGGGACCTCTAGAACATGGGGTTGGATCCTTTATAATCTTGGCTGATAAATTCACCCGCTCTGTTTAAAAACCCTTCCTCCCCACCCGCACCAAACCATCTGTTGAATTCCTTCATAAGTCGATTTATTTGTTCATTCATTCCTGTTCCTCTTTCAGTTTAGAGACAAGGCGGGGAAATTTAACATTCGTCGAGAGAAAAAAAATCAAATACTAGTCCAGTCTGAGCGTAGAACTGTGGGTGTGTGCAAAGCTTTGGTGGTGTTGCCCCTCCCCGTTTTTCCCAAGCAAGCGATGGGCCATTCCTTAGGAGCAAGGCTAAAGAAAGAAACACCCTCCGGCTCCGATCAAGATGCCTAGCTGGTGTGGGATAACGGGAGGTCTCGGGTGGCTCTTGGGATTTCGGGGTTTCAGATACACCCTTTTCGAGGAAAGCCAGAGAGAACGAGACAGGAGGGCCGGGGAGTTGATTCGTTTGCGTCTGGGTCTAGGTTATATTAGCAGCCTGCAGCAGCTCTGGCTTCCAGTGGTGGCGTGAAGGGGTGAGAGCGGCTCCACTCGAAGCGCCTTGCAGTGGAGAGCCAACTGGATTTTAAAGAAGAAGGGCGGGGTGGTGCTGGCGGCGGGAGAAACTGCGCCCCCTCTGCTCTGCGATGAATGCAGCTCAACCGGGTGCCGCTGCAACCCCAGGCAGTGAAAATAAAAGAAGAAAAAAGAAGCCGCCCAGCAGACAGCAGCCGGCTTCCGCCCAGCTCCTCCTGTGGAGCGTGGACTTGGCGGTCATTCTGAAGGAGAAACAAAAGCCGCATCAAAGTGCTTAAGGACACCTCAAAGCGGGGCCTACTGAAGCGTGGGGCCCGGGGCAGCCGCCCCGCTCACCCTGCCCTATATCCACCGCTGATTGCTGGACATCTTGAATCTCAGGCTTCCTTTGTGGCAAGATGGTAGCCACTTAAATGGTTCAAAATGAGTTCATACGTTGTAAAATCTTTCTTTCCAGCCTTTATCTATTCCCCATTACTTGTAATATCTGAGTACTTCACAGTCTTATTGTATACTTTTGCTGAACATCACCTTGTGGATAAGGAAATAGTATCCCCCTTGATGGGGATGTAGGGGGAACTGAGGCTTGGATCTTACATATCCAACTCCCATTTGAAATAGGCCTGACTACCTAACTGGGCCTGAGACATGATGTGACCTATCCAAGGTTAGGCAGGAGATACATGGTGGATCAGGGAATTAAACCTGGGTCTAATGCTGGACCATACTTCTTTCCATTGATTTAAATAGGAGAAGGGTTAGACCAACACTGAGAGCATAGTTTTCAAATTTAGTGTAAAACAAAGGTCAGAATCTTCCCTTGAACAGCTTAGTGTCTTTTCATATTATGCATCAAACTGAGATATATTCCATCTTTATATTGCAATCTTAGCTATAACTGTAACCCAAAAGGATGTTTAAAACCAAGTAATTTAAACCAACATTTGAAATTAAATAAATCAGCATACTAAATCTAATTGCTATTAAGTGCTACATTTCAGTCTTCAAAAAAAGCAATTAATGCTTGTGTGGAGAACTCTAATAATACGTATAAAGATGTTGAAACTCCTGTTTGCAAACTTATCTTTTGAGAATACTTGTTACACATTTCTAGAGCCATATGACAATCATTTGACAACCATGCCATTTCCCTACCATAGCAAAACCTCATACAACCTTAAAAAGCAATTTGAAAACAATCAAGCTTTTCCTTAATTTCAGTTATTTAAAAATAATAATGTTCTCCATTTTAAGGCCCTATGGGTTTTACAATACTGACAAGTTGGATACCTTACATTTTTCATAGTCTCATTTATTGTAGTATGTATTTCTTAACACTAATAGTTCTTGAAAGGCACCATGTTTTAGAATCAATTATCTTCATCATGTAACAGCAGCAGTGGCAATATGACATTACATGTTTGTGTAAAAGAACTGCTTTTGCTTAACTTCAAGTGACATAAGAAACCAGAGGGTTTGAAAAAAATCTTTTCTCTCTCTCTCTTTTTTTTTTGTTCCTTTTACAGCAGAGATGGATTACCAAAAAAACAAAAACAAAAACAAAACAAAACAAAAAAAACCCCCACAGGCCTGGGGGATGACTTTTATTTTACTCCAAAAGGAGATTTAAAATAAGCATTTTAATAGAACAGTCACCATACTTTGAGATGTAGCTGAATGAAAAACAAATTATTCAATAGCTATTGATTTCTTTCTTTGCAAGTAATTATTCTCTGTCAAACGTTATTATTTTACTTCCATCTGTACAGCTCGGTGTAGAATAACTCTGAGACAGCAGGGCTTGTATTTGCACTTAATTCTTTCTATCCCTCTCACAGAGGAGCAGACCTTTTGTCTTTTTCACTGTTATTAAATAGTATGACACCTCATGGAGCAAAGGGCAATAACAGTAATTAACCCATAAATTAGCAGAAGCAAAACCAGATCAATAAAATGACTTTGAACAGATTTTTTTTAAATGGTGACTTTTTTGCTTTATAAACTATTTGCCACCTGATTACATGATGGGTAAAGACTGAAACATTTTAGTTCTTTGCTGCCTCCAGGGGCTGAGAATGTTGTGTGATGTTGTTGAGAGGTGTTATTAAAACAAGTGACATTTTGTGGGGGGTTTTATGTTTACTGGGTCACTGAAATGTGGTAGCCACTTTCTGAGATTGTCTCTGTTCTAGCAATCTCAGCGAGCTTAAGGTGCAGTAGAGATGAGACATTTTTGAACTTATAATCTGCATGCATTTCTATGAGACAAATTCTATTGCCACCTCCTAAGGTGAGAGCGAGGTTTATTGGAAGATGGTCCACAAATCCTGGGCTAAATTCAGAATCCTCCCTTGGCTACTGTGTATGGGTCTGGCAGTGTAAATCAACTGTAAAGTCAATAGAGCCAACCCAGTGAGAATTTCTTCCTGTCCTGGGGAAGTTCCAATGTGGCTTCTGTTGATCCTTCTAGTCCCCATCTGAGTAAGGAAATTTCCGTCTTCTCTAATGGCTTGTGCATACATATTAATACCACATTACTCACCTCCTTCCTTGTCTTTAAGCAGCAAGTGATATGGATGAAATCGGTCTTGTAACTTTTCTCAGAATATGTAAGAACTTTTATTCTAAGAAGGCTGGAAAAACAGAATAGGCCGGTAAATAGTTACATATTTACATGAGTACCGCAGAAAGGGATCTTGGGGTTATAGTGGACCACAAGTTAAATATGAGTCAGCAGCATGATGCTGTTGCAAAGAAAGCAAACATGATTCTGGGATGTATTAACAGGTGTGTTGTGAGCAAGACACGAGAAGTCATTCTTCCGCTCTACTCTGTGCTGGTTAGGCCTCAATTGGAGGATTGTGTCCAGTTCTGGGCACCGCATTTCAAGAAAGATGTGGAGAAATTGGAGAGGGTCCAGAGAAGAGCAACGAGAATGATTAAAGGTCTAGAGAACATGACCTATGAGGGAAGGCTGAAGGAATTGGGTTTGTTTAGTTTAGAAAAGAGAAGATTGAGGGGGGACATGATAGCAGTTTTCAGGTATCTAAAAGGGTGTCATAAGGAGGAGGGAGAAAACTTGTTCATCTTGGCCTCTGAGGATAGAACAAGAAGCAATGGGCTTAAACTCCAGCAAGGGAGGTGTAGGTTGGACATTAGGAAAGAGTTCCTAACTGTCAGGGTGGTCATACACTGGAATAAATTGCCCAGGGAGGTTGTGGAATCCCCATCTATGGCAATATTTAAGAGTAGGTTAGATAAATGTCTATCAGGGATGGTCTAGACAGTATTTGGTCTTGCCATGAGGGCAGGGGACTGGACTCGATGACCTCTTGAGGTCCCTTCCAGTCCTAGTATTCTATGATTCTATGATATGAAAAGAGTGAGGAGTGAATGACAAAACACTGACATTGTAAGAGCCAACATCCAGCTCTAGGAAAGTTAGTGAGGGGGAGAAATTAAACCTTAATTCTGAACTTCCTGTCTGCTACCACTTTAGAGACCCATTTTTTAAAAACAACATTTTGACTTTTTTTTTTTTGCTTCTTTTAAAGAAAATAAAGGGGGAGGGAGGAGCAAGAAATAAATATTTTTCCCTGATGCAAAATGACATGTCTCAGAACAGTTACATAAATAAATTGCCTCTAGCTTGAAATAGAGTCCTATTATTTAAGTAGAATCAAAGGAAATTAGGTAAATCAAGATTAGCAGCAGCTAATGATCTAGAGAAGCTCTCTCCTGCCCCTTATGGTGATATAAGGTGCTGGGTGTGAGATTATAACAGGGACCACAGATCCCTTTAAAGGATATTGAGGTTGCTCAGTGGTAACTGAATAACTTACGTAGGTGTTTTTTGTGTGTGATGATTTGGTGAAAATATGAAAAAAATTGAGAATTTGTAGGCCAAGTTTCACTAGGCCAATCTGTACAATTTTGTAAAAAAAAAAAAAAAAAAAGATTTATTATGGAAAGCTATGAATGGGGCACATCCAACCCACTTAATTAGCTTCATTAACACAGATCCCACAATTGACAGGTACTATTTTTGGTATCTATCTATCTATCTATCTATCTATCTATCTATCTATCTATCTATCTATCTATCTATCTATCAATTTCACTCCAACTCATCTGATGAAGTGGGTCTTCCCACAAAAACTAATGATACTATATATTTTTATTAGTTTCTAAGGTGCCCCTCTTCATTAATGAACATAACATAAGAAGGGCTGTACTGGGTCAGACCAAAGGTCCTTCTAGCCCAGTATCCTGTCTACCGACAGTGGCCTGCACCAGGTGCCCCAGAGAGGGTGGACTGAAGACAATGATCAAGTGATTTGTCTCCTGCCATCCCTCTCCAGCTTCTGAAAAACAGAGGCCAAGGACACCATTTTATCCCCTGGCTAATAGCCTTTTATGGACCTAACCTCCATGAAATTATCTAGCTTCTCTTTAAACTCTATTATAGTCCTAGCCTTCACAGCCTCCTCTGGCAAGGAGTTCCACAGGTTGACTACACGCTGTGTGAAGAAGAACTTTCTTTTATTCGTTTTAAACCTGCTACCCATTAATTTCATTTGGTGTCCTCTAGTTCTTCTATTTAGGGAACTAATAAATAACTTTTCTTTATCGGCCCTCTCCACACCACTCATGATTTTATAGACCTCTATCATATCCCCCCTCAGTCTCCTCTTTTCTAAACTGAAAAGTCCCAGTCGCTTTAACCTCTCCTCATATGGGACCCGTTCCAAACCCCTAATCATTTTAGTTGCCCTTTTCTGAACCCTTTCCAAGGCCAAAATATCTTTTTTGAGGTGAGGAGACCACATCTGTACACAGTATTCAAGATGTGGGCATACCATAGTTTTATACAGGGGCAGTAAGATATTCTGGGTCTTATTTTCTATCCCTTTCCTAATAATTCCTAGCATCCTATTTGCCTTTTTGACCGCCGCTGCACACTGTGTGGAAGTTTTCAGAGAACTGTCCACGATAACTCCAAGATCTCTTTCCTGATTTGTCGTAGCCAAATTAGCCCCCATCATACTGTACATATAGTTGGGGTTATTTTTTCCAATGTGCATTACTTTACACTTACCCACATTAAATTTCATTTGCCATTTTCCTGCCCCATCACTGAGTTTGGTGAGATCTTCTTGGAGTCCCTCACAGTCTGCTTCTGTCTTGACTATCCTAAACAGATTGGTATCATCCGCAAACTTTACTACCTCACTGCTTACCCCTTTCTCCAGATCATTTATGAATAAGTTGAAAAGGATTGGTCCCGGGACTGACCCTTGGGGTACACCACTAGTTACCCCTCTCCAATCTGAAAATTTACCATTTATTCCTACCCTTTGTTTCCTGTCTTTTAACCAGTTCTCAATCCAAGAAAGGACCTTCCCTCTTATCCCATGGCCATGTAATTTACACAAGAGCCTTTGGTGAGGGACCTTGTCAAAGGCTTTCTGAAAATCCAAGTATACTATATCTACTGGATCCCCCTTATCCACTTGTTACAGACCGGTAAGCCTAACTTCACTACCGGGCAAATTAGTCGAAACAGTAGTAAAGAATAAAATTGTGAAGCATGTAGAACAGGGGTGTCCAAACTTTTTTCAAAGAGGGCCAGATTTGAAGAAGTGAACATGCGTGAGGGCCGTCCCCGCACTCTCAGCCCCAAGGCGGAGGGCCCGCGAGGTCGGAGGCGGGCGGAGAGCGCAGGGCACGCCGGCCTCACAGCGGCCTGTGGGGCAGGGCGAACCCGCAGCCGAGCGGGGGAGCGGGGCTGCGGACGTGCCCTACAGGGCAGGCTCTAGAACCGCGGAGGCCATGGGCGGCGGCGGCGGCGTGGCCGGAAGCGGCGCGTTGGGTGCACCAGTTCAAAAGAGCGTCGGGGAGCCAGGAGAGGGGGAGGAAGCGGAGGCCGTATTAAACCGGAACGCGGGCCGCAATTGGCCCGCAGGCCGGACTTTGGACATGCCTGATGTAGAAGAACATAATTTGTTGGACAAAAGTCAACATGGTTTCTGTAAAGGGAAATCCTGTCTTACTAATCTATTAGAGTTCTTTGAAGGGGTTAACAAGAGGAAATGTCTTCTGATAATGTTAAAATTTAAAGTACATAAATAAAATTTCCCAAAACACCTTGTTGGATGACATTTGAAAGACACTGTAGGTTTTTAACAGTTGAAATACTAAATCAAGTCCTTTCACAGCCACTATTAGCAATACGAGGTGTTAGAAGACATGGTCCAGATGCAACATGAGTTGAAAGAACGAGGTGGCATACCAATATGTTAGAGAAATTCAAGCTTATGGTGTGAAAAATGAAACTTCTTGTATCTTGAACTTCAGTTATGTTGTCAGTTGGTAATGCATCACTTGATTTTAATCTGGAGTAATTACCTTTTGAGCATCAAAAACCCGTCCTTCCACTGGAGTAAAGCAGGATCATAAACAAGTTGAATCTCCTGTTTCAAAGGAAAACTTTTTTATTTATTGCAAACTGAAGTCAGATGTTACAGGGAAAAGGGCCAAAAAAACCAAACAAACCCGGCAGGATATATGGTGGTACAGCAGGTTGGTTTGTATATCTATACATTCCATGTCATTTAGCTCAGTGTTTCTCAACCTTTTTTTTTATAAAGTACCCCTTTTTATTAAAACAAAAGTACTCTCAGTACCTGCAGTTTTCAGACACACAATTTTTTTCTACCATTGCAACACATTTGTTTAAACAACTTAATCGTAGCTGGGCGGGTGATGAAATTTTTGGATGTAAAAAGTACAAAAATAATAAAGCTGTAAAACTTAAAAATTCAGTTTTCTCCAAATCCGATGTCCCCCCCCCGACTTCTCTCAAGTACCCCTAAGGGTACTTGTACCAGTGGTTGAGAAACACCGATCTGGCTGGCTCTTTGTCAGGTTGGGTGCACATACTCCAGCCAGTGATTGACAGTGTGGTAAATCAAGTGAGTCAGCAGGGGTCAGTGTGATGAATGAATTCTGCTGTTGCTTTTTCTCTCCTGTTCAGGGTGATGGCCTCAGCTGGGAAGGATTCTATGGCAGTTAGTTGGGGCGAGTAGATCACAGAGGTGCTGTGGCGATGGGGATACAGAATATTAATGTTTGCATTTCTGTAGCACCTAGGATCCTGACTTCTGGGTTAAGACTCCACTGTGCTAGGCACAGTACATATATACCCCAAGCCCTCCATGCACTTCCCAGCCCCCTACCCTCACTCCAGCTCCCTCACCCTCACCTTGAGCCCTCCAACCCTTGCCTTGACTCCTGCACCCTCCACTCCCTGCTCTGAGCCTACCCCCAACTTCCAGCCCCATCTTTTGCGCTCCCACTCCCTATCCTGAGCCTCATCATTTAAATAAAGCATGTACATTCTCCTTTAAATTAAAAAACATTAATACAGTTATGGAGTCAAGCAATGCTAGTAATGTAATAAATTGTTATTAATAAGGACAAAACTGAGTCCATAGGTTACTTCACTGGATACATATTTTAGCGAGAGATAGTTCAAGCATTGAGACGTTAACTGCAATTTAAAGAGCACATCCTACAGCAAAAGAAATAGTAAACTCAATCTGCTGTCTGAGGATTGTTTTATATTACCGAGGTTCCCTTTATACAGCCTCTTGGGAGGTGATGAGCAATGAAAGCGTTTGCTATCATTCTTTGAAGTTATATTGTGGCTGGGAGCATTCATTGCTAATGGTAATATTGGAGTAGTCAGAAGGATGCTTGTACCACTCCAGATATCTCATGAAGAAAACTCAGTGTAAATCATGTTTTTGTGGAAGTACGAACTCACTGACTATCCACATTTCCAATGAAAATGGATACTCATTCTCTAGCTTTCCCAGTTTGTAAATTGTACTGCTCCTCAGCTGTTCATTTCTTTGAATAGAAGTTGAATATACTCACTAGCACTTGACTTTAATGATCAAGTTTCTGTGGCGGCACTGGTCACTTGTAACTCTGTAGTTAAGGCTGAGTTGTATTTTTGTATTGAAAGCAGAGATTCAACCTCCTCATTATGTATACAAATATAGCATATTCTCGCTAATCTTATAGCAATCAGTCTCTTTGAGCATACTTTTTTGATAATTTGAAAGCAGACGTGATAATTAGATTGAGTAAATGAATGGAAATTCTTTTAAGGAATTTAGTATCTGACAGTTTTTTTTTGTCCCAAATGATCTTAATAATGTAGTAATTTAAACACTTCAGATCTACTTCAGAATTGAAATGTTGTGCAGAGACTATATTTAAATTAGTTTTTAATTAAGTTAAGTTATTAATGGTGCTTTTATTTAAGTGCTTTGATTATATAGGCTATAAATATTGTGAGGTCTACAGCTCAGGTTAACTTATGTTTGGCTATTGAGTGATGTATGATGTCACAATTGCCACTATTCCTCTGTTGCTAATTTGCATGCCACAGTTCTATTGGTTGTAGTGAGACAATGGTAAGAGGAAGACTGTACACATACATTAAGAGTTCTCACGGGTTTATTATTTGGTCCAGTTGTCACTGATCTTTAAAGGATCTGTAGCTGCACACTAGTTTGAGAATTAGTGCTTGCAGAATTGTTTCTCTTAGGATGAGAAGCTGTGGATTCATATTTAGAAAAGTATGTGCACAAAGTCCTGTCTCTGTATATGCAATACAGATGAACAACAGTAGGAAATATTCTTGCTCAAGAATCGAAGGCCATGTCTTTACTACACAAAAGATTGATGCTGCTGTGGCCGATCTGCTAAATTAAACCCCAGAAGGTCTTGTGAAGACCTGCTAAATCGAACTCAGAGGGTGCAAATGCTCCTATCACACTCCTCCTGTGTGGATGGCACGGAAATGTGCTTTAAGAAATGATGACTCCAGCTATGTAATTAACATAGCTGGAGTTGCATATATTAATTTGACCTTGTGCTATAGTGTAGACCAGGCCTCAGAGTCTGCCCCTCCAGCAAGTTGTGCCTACAAAGCTCCCTTTCTCTGCTTCCTCCAAAGGGCCAAATTTACAACTTCTTCTCCTGACTTACTCTGTAGCCAAGTACTGTTCACTGGCTTTGTTCTGACCTGTGACCTAATGGCTAGGTGGTAGCTCCCAGTCACCTCTATTTTTATTACATAAAGGGGTGTGATTGCTCCTTTTGGTGCACCTCAAAGACACAGCCATTGGCTTTAACAAGGTCTGGGATTGGTTTTTGATCTAGGGTATGCATTCACGATGGGGGCTACAGCAGCACAGCTTGTGTCAACCATACCAGTGCCTATCCCAGTGCTTAGATCTGCTTATCTTTGTCTGGAAGAGGTGTGACTTTTTCTCATATCCCTGAGTGAAATAATGAGGCCGATATACGTTTCAGGCATAGATCAAGTCCTGGTTTGCCAAAGGGGCAGGGCAAGGGAGCAGCTGCACCAGAACCTGCTGCCACTGCTACGTGACAAACAGCAGCGTCTGGAACCCTAGGCTCTTTATATTGCTGTCTGAGTTTTGGATGGTGGCTGGCTGGGGGAGACTAGCCACCAGTCCTGCCTCTTCCACCTGAGGTCACACCCTCTCTGGGGGCCTGGAGCTCCCTCCCTTCCCCCCACACCTTGCCCAGGCCCTCGCAAAGTCTGTTGGCTGCCCATATCAGGCCTAAGACTCGTTTAATGGTAGTTATTTTCATCTTTCTGCCTTCAAAACTAATTTTCATCTGGTATGAGACCAAAAACATGAAAATTCTTTAATTGCAATAATTTTGTTATTGGAAGGCATCACTGTAGAACACAGGTAATGTTGCTTGGGTGCTTGGACAGTACATTTCCATATTCGAATATGTTCTGTATTTCTTTTAACAGTAACTTGAACTCTAGACTTGTAATTCTTAGTTATAATGGTATTTATAATAACCGTCAATGCCTTTTGCTGTTTAAGTTTCACCCTTAACTCCTCTAACTTAGTTTATTGGGGTTTTTTGGGTCCTGGAATTGACATAAGTGTTTATACACCTTTTGGAGTTCTGGGCCACAGTGCATTTTGTCTGCATGCATCCCCAAACACTTGGCCAAGTTAACAAAATATTACAGACATGAAATATGGGGTCACTTCATCGGTCAGTGAAATGCAGGCACCTTTGGTGTGAAAAGTGTCAGCTGATGAATAGTGCTCAGCATTACAGAACAATTAGGAGGTTAAGAAGTGAATGATGTATTGGGGTTTTTTTTCAGTTAAAATGAAAGCATGTACCTATCTTCACAGGAACTTAGTAAAGACACAGAGTTTTCCCCATAAGAGAATATGGGTGTGTAATGCACCAAGATCTGCAAGAGCGTCCAACATCAGTTTTACAATTTCTCCAAAAGATGTTAATTCCAGTGGTACAGTATCTCCTGCAGTAGTGATTCAGTGGGAAGAGTTCCAGCCATCAAATGATAGCATGTGTGGTTTACCATAGAAAATTTGTATCTATGGGTAGTTCTACACTTACTGGGAGATGGGCAATGGGACAGGGGTCAATTTAGTGGGTCTAGTAAAAACCCTCTAAATCAACTGCTGATCATTTTCTCATCAACTTTGGTATCCCACTAGAATGAGAAGCACAAGCGGAGTTCATGGGAGAGTTTCTCCTGTCGATTTCCTCCCCACAATGGAGACTCCATGGCAACTCGATATAAGGTACAGTGAGTCAAGCTACACTGTACACATAGCTGGAGTTGCATACCTTAGATGGACATTGTTCCCTAGTGTAGACCTGCCTCAAGTGTTGACCCATGACCTGCTTAGCTTGTAAGATCTGATGAAGTCAAAGCATAAGGTAGAGTGAATGCAATCTTAAAGTTCTTTTAAACCTCCAAACATCTGATTAATACGAGGAGAGCATCTGATTGAGTACACTGCAATCTAACCACATCTATAAAGCATCTCACGGTAGAGGGATTTTGACAAAGCGTAATGTGGCTCTGCAGCTTTTGCCCAAACAACTAAAAAAAGCCAACATTTGGAACTGACTGACTGAAACGGAGCCATTAGTTGGGGGAAAGGAAAAAAGCAGTATTCTGTGCTGTGAACTTAGGATTCATTAAGGCTAAAGTAAATAATCATGCTAAGTATGCACAAGTCCTCTGATTTTTTCAGAACCATATTGATTTCTGCATCTTCCACAGAATTCTTTTGCACCAAAACATAAATTAAACAAGCAAATGAAACCTAAAGAAGAGTAGTATAATTGAAGAAAGCTTTGAAATGGTAGGTTTTAGGCTTGAGTAATGAAAATGCTATTAAAAATATATTATTCATAACGTGAAATTCAGTCTTCCTCTTCTGTTGTCACACAAGTATTAGAATTTGGACGATTACTGTACTCAAATGTGTTTTGCTACTGGCACAATGTAAATGGCAGTAGAACTTTTTGAACCAAGGAAGCAATTTAGGAGTTCAATACTGTGGTAAAGAAAAACAAATAGGCCTTGTCTGTTAGCATACAACGGCCCTGAAAAAAATACAGCTGCAGTTTTATAGTTGACCTGAGCTGTAATTTGATACTGGTGGTTCACTAACTGAAAGTACATTTATACTCTGGATGCCTCGCAGTTAAAAAAAACAAGTATCTGTGGAAAACTCTTTGCAGGACCTATCAGTCAGAATGGAAGCAAAGCCAGTACTTATAGACGCGCCTTGATATGCCCATGCAATGCCTCTTTTTTTATTAACAAAAGCCCTGGAGACTTGAAAGCCGTTGAAACATTTTGCTTCAGGTTTTGGAGGCTGATTTATTTAAAGTCAACTAACACATGGAGTAAAGGTGGTTGCTCCAGTGCTGGGGAAGTATTAAATCGCTATGGCAACTCCACGATATGGGCTCAGCAACACAAGCATGAATGGCGGGAAGGACCAGGATCTACTGAGAAGATTCAAAACTTGTCTGTGTGGAACATTGACCAGTATGTTTTATTGAATTATTATTCTGCTGTGGCTATGCCAGTAATACTCCCCTGCGTGGACTTTATTCTGGAGTAATTGCTCCATTTCCAAATAGTTACTGAGCTGTGGCATTGCTGGTCAGTTTTCCCCCATAGACAAACCTCAGTAAGGTTAGTTTGACTCCCATTGATGTTAAGAGGCACCTTGCTGTTCTATTACTGCTCACTTACTACTGGCTGGACTTCCTTGTCCCGGCACCCTTGGGACCTGACTAGTCCTGCATGAGGGATTTTGCCAGACGAGGGGAAGTCATTTCTGGACGCCTGCCACCTGCCCTTCTGTTCTGGCCACTGACCACCTGGTCAGCTCCCCACCTCTTGCTGGCCCAGTTTCTCTGCCGACCCCAATGGGTAGCCACACTGGGACCTGCCACACAGCCATGCACTGAGCTCTACGTCCTGCAGGGCAGCCGCATGCTGTGGCTCCCTGTGCCACTGAGGTCCTGCTGGGCAGCCTTGCGCCGAGTCTCCCAACCCAACTGGGCAGCACCCCTGCCCAGCTGGGCAGCTCTGCCATCAGCTCGCTGCGGGCAGTCCACTCCAACCTTGATTTAGGACTGTTGTGCAAAAACCCTCCAGTGTAGAAATAGCCTAAGAACTCCTGTGCAAGAACATGTCCACACTGCCATGTGCTTTTGCACAAGAGCATCCATGGCAGTGTGGACGTTCTCTTGCACAAGAAAGCTCTGATGGCCATTTTAGCCATAGGGCTTTCTTGCGCAAGAAACCCCTGCCGCATGGCCACACTGCCCTCTTGCACAAGAGCTCTTACACTTCTTAGAAAAGAGCGTAGCTCTTGTGCAAGAATCCCTGTCTTCCAACGCTGTACTGGCAATCTTCTTGTGCAAGAGCGGGCGGGCAGTGTGGATGCTCTGCAGGTTCTTGCGCAAGAATGGTATTCTTGCGCAAGAACCCGCCAGTGTAGACATAGCCTTAGGCTATGTCTACACTGGCCCCTAAAACGGAAAAGGGATGCAAAACAGGTAAGTCAGCATAGGGAAATCCGTGGGGGATACTTTCAAGTAGGAATAAGAGATCCTCCGGAAAAGGGCTTTATTCCGGAGGATCGCGCCAGTCTAGACGCTTTTTTTCCGGCTTTTCTCCAAGCCGGAAAAAAAGTGGCGGACATGTTTATTTAAATCCGCGGGGGATATTTAAATCCCCCGCGGATTTCCCTATGCTGACTTACCTGTTTTGCATCCCTTTTCCGTTTTTAGGGGCCAGTGTAGACGAAGCCTTAGTGTGAGGCAATGGGGTTTTAGATACCAAGCTACCAGATAGTGGGAATAACCTGTCAGTGTTGCAGGCATGTCTTTTCCTCAAATACCACTATTTACTCCTGTTTCCCAGTGCTGGCATTGCTTCTGGTGTGGGTCACTGAAGCTCAGTCCAGGCTGGTCTTCGTGGAGACTTTATCTATCTCCAGGCTCTAGAGAAAGTGAAGAAACTGTTTTCTCTTGTGTCTGATGATGGCGCTAAAGACAGACTCTTGTTTTTCCTATTCTCAGTAGTAGGGTTGGCAGAATCTAAAGCTACACAACACTGTATGAAAGAACCACCAGGCCAGAGGAATAATGGGTCTGTTCTTCCTGGCTGACTTCAATGAGAGCAGCATCAGACTCCAATTGCTCAGAATCACTGCCTGTAAACTGTGTGGTGAGTTGAGGGGATGGCAAGTCAGAAGAGGATAAAAAACAATCATAATGCCATATTTAGCCAGGGATTGTGTGGTTCTTACTCTACAATGCTTTCCCCTTAGAACAGTGTGCAATCTACCTGGATCCGTTAGTTATAAACTGTGTAAAATTTGTCACTGACCTCAGCTTGCAGGCAATGACTGTTAGAGGATTAATTAAGAGTAGGCGTGTTGGCCTCCAAAACCGAGCCCAAAACGGAGTTCTAGAGTATGTAGGCATGTGTATATATATATATATATATATATATGTATATGTATATGTATATGAGAGAGAGAGAGAAAAAAAACACACACTGTGGGGGGACATCTATCCACCACTGGTCCTCTAAAGGGATAAAACCCAGTCCAGGAGAGGGGTGGAGCCACCAGCTGTGGCCGGTATGAGCCAATTAGGGCCCAGCTGAAGGTAGTATACATAAAGGCGCCTAGAGGGGTGGAGATAGACTTTCTCTTGTTGTGGAGCAGATGGGTCCTAGCTGCTAAGGCAGCTAGAGGCCGCTTGCCTTAGAATAGGCCAGGCAAGCACCCAAGTTGCAGAGCCTGAAGCAAGACCTGGGGCTACTAGGGCTGCAGGGAGGCAGCCACAGTAGGCAAAGGCTTCAAGTCCACCCCCCCTTGCCAGTGATGAGTGGCCATTTTAAATTGCAGTTTGCCCCTGAGGCTGGGGCTAGATGAAGACTGGAAATAGGGTCACTGAGTCAAGGTGGGTGTAGGGAGTTGGGGGATCTTGGGAGGGGGAGAACCCCAGAGTGTGGGGCACTGTGGTAGGGCAGTACCCCAAGAGGAGGGTGCCACAGTCTGGGAGGGACCTGTGTCCTATCACAATGGTGGAGACATTAACAGATAACAGAGGGTGAGATACCAGCAGAAAGGGGATGCTCCAGTGTGTTGAAAAGCTAATTCCCAAATGACTAGTTGGAGGCACCCGTGATGGTGAGTGCTTGCTGTGCAGGGGCTATATGAATTTGACCCACCTTGTGGAATGGGTATAGAGTTCCTGTTCAAATCCTACAAGGGCCACCCAAAATCTGAAGTGTATGGAGACTTCATGGATGCTACTTAATTTCTAGGTTAACTATACTGTGGTGTATGTCATAGATTAATGGCTATATAGATACTTCTGTCTCATCAGACTGAAATCCTTAGAACTGGAAAATTCATTCTGTGCACACTTTTTGTCTTTTTATATTCCCTTAATTTTAACATCTCTTGCTTGATCCAGGGTAATTTTTGCTCAGTGGGCGAGTACTGTATGAGATAAGGGTTAATTATTGTAACTGTTTAAACAGCTAATGACTGAGTCATATTACATTAATTTATGTTGTTGGTCAGGTTTTAATGAATAAGTTAATAAAATCCATCTCAGAAGAACCTGAATGCAAGTTAATGAAATCCATGGATCTACGTATGAAGTGTTTAAATGTTTCTTGCTTTATTAAATTCTGTTCAGGTTCTTTGTATGACTGTCCCTATCCTGAGAGTTTTGTTTCCGCATTGCACTGTGCAAACCAAGAACTCTTTGTATTCTCAAACTAGGTTTGACTCTTCCTGCTGAACGAATACAATAGCAGTAAAGTCAATTTGATCTAGGCAGTTTTGCTTCAACATTAAAACAAATTTGATACAAGATATGCCAGTTTATAGAGTTTATCAGTTGCATAAGCACAAGGGAATTGTATACTAAGATGATTTGAGAGTGTTAATACTCAGGAATGAAGTCACATAGTTGGTTTTGTTTTAGAGATGGTTGGAGTTGTTTGTAAATCCCTTCTAGTAAGATATGGATGTAAGTGAGCCCTCATATCTATGCATGGCGTGCACTGCTATGATGATGTGTACATTTGAAAACTAAGAACATAATTCTTACCTTTTATTCTCTGCAGCTGGGATCACTGTACAAACAGTAAGAGCCACCTGGGGGAAGGGAGTTGCATTTAGTTGTGTGGGCAAAAGACTGAAATAACATCTAAAGAAATATCTAGGAAAAAATTGCTTTTGATTGACTCTAGCATTGAGTTACTTTTGAGCAGTGTTTTCAGTTACCTCAGGAGCTGCCTTCAGGCCCTGTGTCCACTTGCTGCACCGGAGATTGATGTTCTGGCATTCAATTTAGCAGGTCTACTCAACACCCCAGTTGAGGCCTGTACTCCTTGCAGTTGCAAGGAGTAAGGGAAGCTGATGGTAGCCAATGGGATCTCCTATTGTGAAGATGGTGCCAAGCTTGGCTTAAGGTATATCAACTCCAGCTACATTATTTACGTAGCTGGAGTTGCTTACTGTAAGCTGATCATCTGGGTCTAGTATAGGCTCAGTTGGCAAGAAGTTTACTATAACATAGGGCCTTCATGGATAGTGTGGGAAAGTGAATAAGAAAAAAGGTGGGATCTGTTAGGGAAACACAAATGAAGGTAAAGGGTAAATGGACCAGAAAATGGACGTGGTTAACTTTGTGCTCCTCTTTTTAGGCAGAGGGTGAAAGTAAAGCAGGTACACCTTGGTGCACAGCTCCAGCAAGAGCTGGCTGAGCTGTGGCAAAAGCCAGCAGGCAGCTCTTTAGAGAGATGACAGAGAACTGGGTTGCAATAGGACAGTACCTGTAAGAAATTTTAAGTTACTTTCACTGCTGTTTCTAGGGTTCCTGTATACTGCTACTCAGCACTTCACAGGGTAGGGTCGTGTATTAGAAAGCAGGTATATCTGTAAGCACTTGAACCAAGCTTTAAAACAGCTTTGAGACATGGCTTCATTATTAGTGTAGACTGGAATAGTGTAGACCGTGCCGCTGCCAATAGGGCCCCGGGCTGGGACCCAGTGGAGAGGGAGGGCCTGCGTCCCCCTTCCTCCTCCATACCCCTGTGTGGAAGGGGGGAGCTTTACCAAGGCTGTATTGACTTCTTAAGCCATGAGGCCATAGTATCCTGAGTAATGGGGCTTATGCGTGGACTAAGACCACGGAGCTGTATTTCTCTGAAGAGTGGGAACTTGTGTGCGCACGCGCATACTGAGGCCACTGGGCCGTATTACCTTGAAGAGATGGGGATTTGTATATGTGGATTGAGACCACTAGGTGATATAACCCTGAACACAGGAGTGAACTTTTTTGATTGAAGCGGCAGGGGCCATAATGCCCTGAGTAAAAGAGTGTTTATATTGACTGGGGTCATTGGGCCATGCTGTAAACAGACTCGGTTGTGAAGTAACTTAATGGAAAGAATTAAGCCGAGGGGCCTCCAAGTATTTGCTTCCCCTCGATAGACTGTAATAACCAAGCCAATGGAGCCATAGTTAACACATTCAGCAAATAATTCACTTTTTAAAGTATCTTGCACAGTCTGTAACCATTAACTTTTTTTTTTTAGTCCAATTCATAAATCTTAAAGGTCCTTTGGCCCTAGAGAAGAGATTCATGTTCTAGGCTACAAAGAACGAATTTCAATAACAGTTATATCAGACAGTAATTTGCATGTGTTAGCTTGGGGATATGATCAAACAGTGCTTTGTTTTCTGATTAATGAATTTAATCATTTTGTTGTTTTTTCCTTTCAAAGACTATGGATTTTGCTGGGATTCTTCAAGGTAAAAGTTCAGCAAAATCACTCCAGGGCAAGTTTCTAGGGATTATAACTAAAAGAACCCAGAGGATTTACAGAACGTGTGGGTTTTTTTTAAGGCATCTTTTTCCTTTCTCTGGTTTCAGAACCTTTACAATTATGTTTGAAAATTGTGAGTTTTTTAGGCATTTGATGCTTAGGCTCCATCCATCAAAACCGTAATTCACATATTCAAAGTTGAACACATTTCAGACCGTGGTTATATTATTGTTAGATATACCAAGCCAGAATCAAATGTATATATTTTTTGTCTCACTACACTGGTTAACAAGAAGTTAAAAATGCAATCTCATTACGCATCTCAGTCCTTGTTTCACCATCCAGATACAACACTTGAAGGTGAGTGATTATTGAAAACAAATTTTATTAAACAAAGGGTTCTTCTGATCTCAAAAGATCAGTCACATAGCAAGGTCAATATATAACTCAGATCTCCCCTAATAATCACACTGTTGCCAATCTTTTAATGTCAAATGGGTTATTTATAGGAGAATTAAAATGATCAAGAAATTGTATGCATAAAGTCACGGCAAAGTTCTTGGGTCAGTTTTGTAGCAGTGATGTTACAGATAAATGGCTTGTAACATCTCTGATCACTTCCAAAAGATTGGAAGGCCCCCAGTTCATAGCCAATATGCTCCTTTTAGTGTTAATCCAAAGATCAGAGCATGAAGGAGGCAATGTGGAGACTATCTAAGGGTCTTTTGTAGTCTATTTGGAGGAAAAAAACAAAACCTTCCAGGCACATGGTGAAAATCACAACACAGTTTGTGGAAAATTACAGGCACAAGATGGAATCCAGGGCCACCTGAGCAAGTTGCATGCCCTTATGTGGCTTGCCGACTCATAGGAGCATCCATAAAAAGGATCACTGAGCAGCCTCTTTTATGGCCGATTGTGAGACTTAGATGATCTTTAATAGGCCAGTAACTTGAATAGTTCATTTGATTGGATGTAAATCTCCTTGTGAGCATTATTCCCAGCTGGAGTATAGATCTAGATATTCATAACTTGTAACAGAGTAGTCATAAATGGATATAAATAAGATAAACATACTTAGCAAACGATAACTTTTCTGCTGACATCTTATATGATATACTTTGTACAAGATTTGTTGCAATTGTCTAACAGTGGCAATATTGTCATATCTTAATCATACAGCATCACAGCTCCTAAATCCCTTTGTGAACCTGTCCTCAAGTGCTTTGCTGAATGGAGTCCAACTGTCCATTGATTTTAATGGGACAACTGAGTAAATTATTACTTTGTCAGAGTGACAGAATCCATCCGTTCTACATTGATTTTTAAAATGAGTTAAATGCAAATAATGTGTAATAATTAGCTGAAGCAAATAATCTTCATTGCTTTTATTTCAGTCTACAGCTGCCTCAGCTGACCATTTTAGGGTTCATAACACATTGACATTAATAGATACAAGTGAGTCTGTAATCTGATTTTCCTGGAAGCAGCAGAGAGAAAATTGATTCTAAAGATTTCCTCCTCAAGGTAAAAATGAACTAATGCTTGACTTACAGAGCCTGTATACTTGTGCATCTTCACCTTATGGGAAATGATTAGTGTCCACAGATAGCTATTGTACACTAAAGTTTGGGGAACAGTGCCACACCCAAGATCAATATTCCTTTTCTTCTATCTGATAAAAATGTTAACAGAACAGACATTTACAATCCCTTTGGCCGTGGTGTAACTCACTTACTGAATCTATATTGATCACAACAATAACATTAGTTTTCTCTTTGTTTTGCTTCTCTAAGTGTGCTAGCACTGAGTTCTTTTTTTCTGATGGAGGGTACCATGGAATTTTAAGTCTACACTGCAAACAAGCTTTGTGTTTAATTCAGGGTGGCTGATCCATGTTCATAGGTGCTGATGCACTCACAGGGAAAAAACTTAGCATCCACCAGCATTCAGCTCCACCTCTCTCACCTGCGCTCCCTGTCTTTGGCTAGCCCTGCTGATCAACTCTTCCACCTCTCCCTCCAGTGCCTCCCGTCTACCATGATCAGCTGTTCCCCCAGCAAGCAAAAGTTGCTGGGGGCATGTGAATTGGGGGAGGGAGCAGGGCAGGAAGAGGCAGGATCCTGGTGACAGGGTTGGGCTGGGGCAGAGCGGAGGGTTGGGCACCTGAGGCACATGAGTAAAAATACTGCGAATTTCACAGTATTGAGCTGAAATTCATCATCTGTCTCCATACTTCCTGTGATGCCTGTCCTCAAAGTGCAAAACATGCCTGTTGGTCAGGGTTGGGAAAGCATTGGAAACCTCAGAGCTCAGTTGAGATGCTTTCAAACCATGTGGCACTGCAGAATTTTGTCACCTCACCACTTTTGAAAGTGAGACCATTTTCCTGAGCAGGAAGAACAAAAGATTTAGTTTATTTTAGTAAGAACATATGCCATGAGACTGCCACAGGGAAATGACATTGAATTAAACTGTGTGTGAAGATTTAGGGCCTGAAAAAAAAAGCTCTTGCAAGTCAATGGGAGTTTTCCCATTGACATCGCTGATCTCTGGATCAGGCCTTTTAGTGTTGTGTATGGGCACTCCCTGAGTTGCAAACATCCACCTTATGAAGATCTGCACATTCAAGCAAACGTTCACCTGCACCCTCAGGGAGCAGGCAAGAGGTGGTGCTGAGCAGTGCAAGTGCTGGCTAAGGACTATGGGGTGGGGTGGGAGGGGAAGGTATTGTGAAGCCAATGGCTGGGGAGAAGCGGCCCTTTGAAGGGAGAACCACTACTTCTCTCCAGCTGTCAATTGTGTGGCTGCCCCCTGCTCCTCCAGAGTCCTCTGGCCTGTTCTTGCCCTGCTCACTGTCTCCTGGTAAGTGGGGGCTCGGTGCAGCCTTTGGGGGCAGGGATAGAACTGGTCACAGGAATTGGTGCAGAGCTAATGGGGCATAAGGGGGGCGGTCGGGAGATGCCCAGGAGTCCCCTTTAGAGTCTCTGCCTATCTCCTCATACTCCTCTAACTAAACCTGTCTTTCCGCAAGCACTGCCATTCAAGGTTAAAACATAAATTATTTCCATGATTTTTCATTGCAAATATACAGTATTTCAGCTACTTTATGGGTTAAATAGGCTTTTGTTAGCCTGGGAACCTAACTACCATTTATAATGCTGTTTCTATGGGAAAATGCATTCTGAGTTCCAGACTACCAACTTACAAGCTCTTGGAATGCAACCCAGTCATAAGCTGGGGACTTCCTGCATAGAAGAGAGAGAGTATATGGGGAGTAATAGCCAAGTTATTAAGCAGCTTGACATTTTCCTCAGGCAATCAGTCTTTGCAGATAGTATTTTTCTAGGTTTTTTTAAGTAAATGACTGTAATTTAAAGATTGAACAACTCAAAAGTATTCATAATTACAGTTGTTTGATCACCATCACAATACAAATATGAGACTAAAATGTTAATTCTGGGAAATTAACATGTTTCTATTTCACAAAGTGACAGAGCAAAGAGTAAAATTTGAAAACACTGGAACACTACACCAGAGTGTGCGGAACGCTGCTTCATGTTTATGGATGGGATGATGTCTTGTTTTGAGCAACAAGACAGCTCAAGTGAGCCCTTTGATTCACAGGTCTTAAATTTGCCCAAATAATTGTGCGCCAGAACAAGGGATGGCTAGGGCTGGGATACTTCATTTGTAGAGTGTATAACACTGTCTAACTTGTTTGAGAGCCCTGGTGTACATAGATGCATGTCAAAAATGATAGGGCACATATTTTCCTTTTTAGTAGCATTGTCCCTACACAACTCTCCACATTTATTAATTCCATGTACATTAGAGGATATTGCTGGTAAAATGGGATGTGTCTATAAATGTCATAGTTTCATCTACACCTAGTTTTGAATAATATTGAACCATTAATAATCACAATACTTCTTAGTGAAGTAACTGTTTCATCCATAGATCTCAAAACAAACCACTTATTCACTCACCTTACAGTAGCTCCATCTGGGTTATATTTCCCTAGTTTGAGAAGGTCATGTGAGACCGTATCAAAAGCCTCACTAAAGCCAAGATATACCACATCTACTGCTCCCTTGCTCCCATCCATAAGGCATGTTACTCTATCGAGAAAAGCTATCAGGTTGGTTTGACAGAGGGGTGGGCAAAAGGACCTCCATGGATCCGACCCACCAAGCGCGCTGATCCGGCCTATGGAGGCCTTACCATCCCTTCTCCCTGCTCCAGGCCAATCAGGGTCAGGGAGCCGGGGGAAGCATGCGAAGGCTCCTCCTGTCCTGCAAGGGGCTCAGCACTTCGTCAACTTCCAGCTGCTGCTCAGCTGGTGGTTGACTCTAAGTATGGTGCTTTCTTTCAGTGGGGGCAGGGAGTGAGAGACTTTACATGCTCACCCTCCCCATGCCCTGATTGACCTGAGGGCAGTGGGTGGGGGCGGGGGCTGGGGGGGAAGCCTGCAAAGTCTCCTCCCACCACCAGGGGCATGGGTACCTAAAGAGAACCTCCAGCTGTTCAGAACAGCTGGCAGCTCTCTCTAGGAGGTGCAGGGGAACAGACTTGGTGTGCTCCCCCACCCCCAAACCAATCAGGGTCTGTGGGTGGGAAAACATGGAAGTGTCCTGGCCCCATCCCTTCCACCTGAGGCCCTTCCCCTTCTGGGTGGCCCAAGGCTACTTCAAAAATGCCTGAAGTGGCCCTCGGTGAAAAATTATTGCCAACCCATGGCTTAACATGATTTTTTTTGACAAATTCTTGCTAACTATTACTGAGCACTTAAATATCTCCTAGATATTTGTAGATGGATTCCTTGAGTTAGCTGGGCTTCTACTAGCACTCTAATACCTGGGGAGACAGTGCTCTGAAGTTGCAGCTCAGGTTGGCACTTGGGCTCTGAAGCTGAGGGAGGGCAGTTGGTGATGGTCAGGGATGCTATCATAAGCCTTCTTAGCTCAGATTCATTGATCTTGGCTGGGACACTCTTTTCTGCATGCTGTGCACTGTAGCCATGCTGATTATAGCTACGCTGTAGTTGGGAGTGTGATTGCAGCAGCAGTAGACATACCTGACATAACTAGCTAGCTCAACTAACAATGCAATGAAGTTATGTCTACATGGGCTGACCTAGGGTCTCAGGTGCCTATTTCAGTAGCTGCCGGCTGCATTGCCTGTTTTGGTTGGATGTATTCCTGGAGGCTTCATTGCATGACAATCTTTAAGAGATGATGACACTTTAAGTCCTGAAGACTCCAGGACAATTCTGAAGGGTTCTCAACTCCATTCACTACTATTATTACTCAAGTTAGCTTCGATCTAGCTAGACCAAAGCTAGCTCAGCTTTGTCTACACACTGCACTGCCGATTACAATGTAGGCATACTACAATAAGAATTCAGTGTGACTTGGACTGTAGCCACGGGCAATAGGAGTGAGCACTAGCACTTTTGAAATGTCAGGGACATAGTGTTCAGCCCTTATTCAAGCATTACTTTGAACAAATCATTGAACAAATGATTTCTATCCTATGTAACTTTCAGTATAGAATGGGTTGCCACTGCCAACATCCATTCATTACCCTAACACCCTCCTGTGCATTCAGTCTGTTAGCAAAACATTCCCCTTCACCTTTTATTTTATTATCTGGTGTTTTTTTCCCGTTGCTGGATGAAGGAGAAACAGTATAAAAAGGAGAGTGCACTATAGATACAAGAAAATACAGGTTTTGTTAAGTTGAAATTAGGGAACAAATTGAACTGAAACAGAGTAGAAAAATGCCATGCCTGCGGAGAGATTGCATTCGCTTGTCTAATATAACAGTAACAGGCACAATAAATTATAGAGGTACCTTGAAATTAAAATTTCTTCAGAAATGTCTGGGCTTGCGCTGTAGAAAAAACAGATCATGAAGCAATTACCTGGTGATAAAACTTGTGGGTTTTTAATCAATAGTGGAGGTTGTACTAGACTTGCTTTTTTTAATTTCAAGGTCATAATTTTTAAAAGCTATTCTACAGCTTGTTGTTAGATTTAAGGACGACTTCAAGGCCTGTGACCAGGAAGCCTTTTTTAGTGATTGGTTTTGTGCAAGTAGAAAGTTGCCTACCCTAACACTCATGCCCCACCCTGCCCCTGCCCTACCCCTTTTCTGAGGCACAACTTTGCTCCTTCTTTGAGGCCCCACTCCTGTTTACTCCATCTTCCCTTCCTCTGTCATTAGCTTTCTTCACACTCACTGGCTCATTTTCACAAGGTTGGCTTGGGAATGGGAAAAGAGAGTGGGGTGAAGGCTCTGGCTAATGCTTTGAGGTAGAGCTTCTGATGTAGTGCCAGGGATGAGGTGTTCAGGGTGCAGGAGGGGGCTCCGGACTGGAAGGTAGAATTGAAGGGTTTGGAGTGTGGGAGGGTGCTTTGGGCTCCAGCAGGTGGTTGGGGTATGGGAGGGAATACAGGCTCTCAGCTGGGTGTGTGGGTTTGGGGGTGAGGCAAGAAATGAGGAGTTCAGAGTGAAGAAACAGGTTGTAGGCTGGGGCAAGGTGTTAGGATGCTGGGTGTGTGTGAGGGCCCTGGGGTGGGGCTGGGGATGAGGAATTTTGGGTGTAAGGATACTCTGGGCTGGGATTGAGGGGTTTGGAGAGTGGGAGAGGGTTCAGGACTGGGGCAGGTGGTTGGGGACGGGAAGGAGTTGGGGTGTAGGCTCTGAGAGGGACTTGCTTCAAGCAGCTCCTGGACACAGCAGCATGTCCTCCTTCTCTGGCTCATGTGAGTGGACATAGTCAGGTGGTCCTGTATGCTGCCCTGCCTATAGGCGTCATCTCTGCAGCTCCCGGTGGCTGGAAGCTTGGGGGAAGCAGTGTGCACACCTCCCCAAAGGAGGGGACATGCTATTGCTTCTGGGAGCTGTGTATAGTCAAGGCAGGCAGAGAGCATGCCTTAGCCCTGCTGTGCTGCCAACTGGACTCTTCACGGTCCACCGGCAGGATTCCTTTTCAACTGAACGTTCTGGTTAAAAACTGGACTCTTGGGAACCCTATTTACTGATGCTGTTCTAGAAGGTATCCGAAAGCATCGTTTTATATTTTTCTATTGCCCATTCACCAGAGACTGGGGAACCAATGTGCCTTCTTCAGAGACACTGGCCTGCAAAATTCTGCTTCTTTCTTTTGCTCCCAGCAATAAAGTTTATAGTGTAGCAGCCAGTTGTGCATTAATGTTCTATCAATTATTAATCACCTATATTTGAGTTTGGGGACTTCTCTTTTTTTTAATCCTAAATACAAAATATAATCTAAAGGCAAGAGCTTTCACTTTTTGGGATGTCATCTGCAAAGGCTTTAGGGCTAAATTTATGGGGTTTCATGTGCTAACCCACTTGCATTCATTTTCTGTTAATGGTGATCTGGGGACATTTGCTAGTTCCTGAACAGCCCTGTTTGTTTTTGACACTTCACAACCAAACGAATTTAGAAAATGTGTGGCATGGCATGTTGCACTGGTAAACCACATTCAGAGTTTACAAAGCTCATTGGAAAGCGGATAGCTATGCAGTTATGTTGAGTTATGTCCCCAGGAAATGTTGGTGCAAATTAGGAAAGTTACTTCTGGAGAGAATGTTTCACAGAAATTGTCTGCTGAGCAGTCTCAAACGCCTTGCGAGGCAGATGGAAAAACTATGTTCCTAGCTGTGGAACATGAACACAAGCACCAGATCCCATCCCCAGTTTTAGTTTAATAATAAAAATCTATTTTTAATGTGTGATCCACAGGATAAAATTTGACATCTGTTGGGACATTAGCACATTGTTATTTCTGCGCTGTCATTTCTCAACTACTGGTTTGATTTTGTTCTCACTGACTTTAATGAGGGCAGCATGGGCCCTCACCCTATTACAGCTTTTCTGTTGTAATTTCCACATTATTGTATTATTGAACCAGATACAGTAATTGAGGACTTTGCTTTGGCACTTAGATACTGCAATATAATTTCCCAGAGTGGGAGGAGGGGGGAACTTGAACCATAACAAATGTGCAACTGTGGAAGTTACATTACATATTTAATATCAATACATATGGAAGGTAAAATACACAAGCATGTTAGAACACATTATTCTGAAAGAGTAATACTAATACTTTCTAGTATGAATGTCCTTTACTTTGGTGGAAGTCTGGGATTTGTTTCTGTACATTATGGACATGTAGGCACTTGATTTGCTGCGGCACAAAACTTCAGCAATCATATGCCTTCAAAACCATGGTTGCTTCAGCTTCATATTTCATTAGCTGACAGAAGCTAAAAGGGGCTGGCAGAAGTGCTCTTGGAGAAACAGAAGAAGACCATGTTTAAAGCGTGTGTGTGTGAGAGAAAGAGGGGAGTGGCAGATCCAGCCCTTTTATCCTCCCCGGAAGAAGAGCTGATTGGTTCAGAGGAGTGCTTTAAACATGGTTTGGCTGAAGTTGCTGCTCCCAGCAGTGTGATTAAATCCCCTTGCTTTTTTGTAGACCCCACTGCAAAGTGAAGAGGAGAAGGTTTGGGGGAAGATGGGGCTCCTGACTCTTGTTTCTTGGGTTGGGCAATTTTTGAATGTGGTGTTTGTTTTTTCCATAGTGAGTTATTCTTCCTGAGCAGTACTTACTACTACTGGTCTGTTTCCATACGATCATTCCCAGCATTCCTGACAACTGGCTTGATGGAAGTAGTTTGAAACTTTTAAAGCAAAGCCTAAAATCACCTAGCTTTAGGGTTCTTCCTGAATGTGCAAGTCAAAGCATTTTGCTGAAATATTTGTGGTCATTGATGCAAGGCTAGTATTTATTTAACGTAAACCAGGGACTGATTTTTATGACATCAGGTGGAAACCATAAACAACTACGTTTTGGTTTTTGGTGTGTGTGGTTTTCACAAGGAGCCAGGCAGAACTTAGTTTGTGGTGAGTTTCCTTTTTGGTTTCTTCAAACCCAAAGCTAACAACAACTCAGAGTGAAAAGTCTCTCTTCCTGTTCAAGTCCTGTTCAACTAACAGAACCTTAAGAAAATGGGTATCCAAACCATTTTGAACTGGAACTACAAGCACTCTCTCACATCAACGTAAACAATTAAGTGACTGGTGGAACAAAAAGTAGAACTGAGTAGACTGGCAGGCTCTAAAGTTTTACATTGTTTTGTTTCTGAATGCAGTTATGTAATATCTACATATGTATGTTACGCTTTCACAGTAACGCGATTGCACTTTAGTATTTGTATGAGACGAACTAAAAATGCTATTTCTTTTATCACTTTTACAGTGTATATTTGTAATTAAAATACAAAGTGAGCACTGCATTGTCAAGGCTGTTCCCCACTCTGATCATTTGAGTGCAGAAAGTGGGGGCCTGCAAGAGACTTGCAAATTACCTTGCCTCTAAAGGCTTCTGCTCAAAACTCCCCCATCACAGATTCCCTGACTTTGCATGGTACAGTGCCACTACCCAATTGCAAAAAAGCCTTTGAGAACCCACAAAGATGCATATAGGGATTTCTTCCTGTGGGGTACACCAAACTCTTTAACCCTTCCTCAGGAGAGAGCTTGAAAACAAACAGCATTTTCTTAATAGCAGACCTTTCAGTCACAGGCATGTGTACACAGAACCCCTTCTAAGATACAGGAATCAGATGATAGTCTTAAAAAGGTGATTTTTTTATTAATAAAACAAGATATATTTGGTAAAACATACTTGGTTGCTAGGTTTTACCTAGCACAGAGGAATTCAACCAAACCTCACATTCAAGAAAATAACCTGATTGCAGCTAACTAAACATTCCCTGTTCACTTATATATCTGTTCCAAGGTTCAGTCCTATTCTTAGGTATGGAAATCACTGGGAAAATCTATGCCTTGTTCCTAGTTAAGTTCTCGCTCCCAACTCTTGCTCTGCTTTCACACAGATAGAAGCAGGCACACTCTGTTTCAAATACAAACTTACCCTCTCTTCCCACTGGCTTCCTGGAGATTTTCAGGGACCCACTGTCTCTGGCTTGGACCTTTTATAGGCAATTTGATTAACTGAATAGCTGGAATGTCTAGAGAAGGGTAGTACTCCTCCCATCCATAACATGCACACTTTGGATTCTGTTGGATTTTTTCAACATTTTCAATACCACTAATATTTAATGAACTTCAGTTGACATTTTGTTTAATAGTGTGATTAATCATGATTAATTTATTGATTTTTTTGGGGGGGTTAATTGTGTGAACTGCAATTAATCGATAACCCTAATATTAATTAATGTTAGTTCCACTACTCATCAATACACACCATTGAGTGGGCTGTGTCTACTAAAATAATCTGTCTACATGTGGAACTGTAAAGCTTTCTCCCTTGTTTCCCTCTGCATGGAATCTACAAGGACATTTTTTAAAGATGATATAGAAATTCAACTTAAATGTAAGAGAACCAAAGCAAAGTGTTCTCTCTCTCTCTCTCTCCTCTCTCTCTCTGTGTGTGTGTGTGTGTGTGTGTGTGTGTGTGTGTGTGTGTGTGTGAGAGACACACAAAAAGACATAATTTAAAATGTGGAAGATAAAACCTAGTGAAGGAAAATAGAAAGGACAATAAACTCTGGCAACTGAAGTGTAAAAAATTAAGAAGGCCAAAAAAAGAATTTGAAGAACAGCTAGCCTAAAGCTCAAAAAGTAATAGGAATGTTTAAAGTTCATCAAAAGCAGAAAGCTTGTTAACCAATCAGTGGGGCCCCTGGATGATTCAAATGCTAAAGGAGCACTCATGGACAATAAGGCCATTGTGGCATAGGCTGTGGGGATTAGGGGTGCAGAGAGGGCCACCCAGGGAGGTAAGAGGGGCCACCCCACTTAGAAATTAAAATTTTAGTGAGTGCAGGGGAGGGAGTGCACCTCTCAAGTGTCACCACGAGTCACCTTTGCATTGCAGAGAAACTAAATTAATTCTCTTCATAGGTCTTCATGGCTGAGAATGTGAGGGAGATTATTTAACCTGAGCCATTCTTTTTAGGTGACAAATCTGAGGTATTGTCCCAGACTGAGCTATCATGAAAGGAGTTTTTGGAACAAATTGATAAACTAAACAGAAAGTCACCAGGACTAGATGTCATTCACTCAAGAGTTCTGAAGAAACTCAAAAGTGAAATTGCAGAGTTACAAACCAGAGTTGGTAATGCTGCAGTCTAAGTCAGCTCTGTACCAAATGACTAGAGAATAGTAAATGTGACAAGTTTTTCTCTTGAGGTGATCCTAAAATTACAGGCTGGTAAGGCTACCATAGTTTCAACCAGTTTGCCTGGTACTGAAGTTAAAGCATAGACTGTCAGATACATAGATTAACATTATTTTTGGGGAGGAGCCAACATTGAGGCATAATTTCCCTTTTCAAAAACAACCTACTAGAATTCTCTGAGGGAGTCAACAAGTGTTGTGGACAAGGGGGATCCATGGATTTCCAGAAAGTCTTTGACAAGGTCCGTCACCAAAGGCTCTTAAATAACATTAACAGTCATGGGGCAAGAGGGACAGTCCTCTCCTAGATCGATGACTGTTTAAAAGGTAGGACAGCGAGTAGGAATACCTGGTCAGCTTTTAGAACGGAAAGAGGTGACTGGTGGTGTCCCCCAGGAGACCATTTGTATTCAACGTAGTCATAAATGGTCTGGAGAAGAGCTGAACTCTCAAGCTACCTAGGGAAAAGGAGTCCAAACACTCCTTGTTGGTGCTCCTCACTTCCCCTGCTGTCTCTGGCAACATTGCCCTTCCCCTTATCAGCTTTAAGGATTCTCTCCTTATCTGTTACTCTCCAACTTCTTCTCCCACTCTCCACACCTTCCCCAGCAGGGAAGGCTTTTTAAAAGGCTCCATGGCAGCCTAAAGTGAGATCTGCTGGTCCTCATTGATTTATAACAGCCCCAGCCCCCCCTCCACTGATCCCACTCTGCTTGTGATAACTCCTGGTCAGCTGCTCCTTGCTGCCCTGAAGTAGTCTTCTCCTAATTAGCCAGAGTTGATTCTGTTTTTTTTTTTAGAGCTGCTTCTCTCCCCTTTTAATCTAGCCCTCTGGCCTGACTGTCACAATAATTAAGTCCATACCAAACTGCGAAGAGCTTCAATAGGATCTTATAAAACTAGATGAGTGGACAACAAATGGCAAATGAAATTCATGACTGATAAATGCAAAGTAATGCATATTGGAAAACATAAGCCTAGCTATACATATAAAATGATGCGGTCTAAATTAACTGTTACTGCTCAAGAAAGATATCTTGGAGCCATTGTGAATAATTCTCTAAAAACAACCGCTCAATGTGCAGCTCAGTAAAAAAACAAAAAAACCCACACCCATGTGTTAATAGGAATTAAGGAAGGGGTAGATAAGATTATTGCCTCTATATAAATCCATGGTACTCCCACATCTTGAATACTGTGTGCAGATGTGGTCTCCTCATATCAAAGAAGATAGGCTGGCATTGGAAAAGGTTCAGAAAAGGGCAACAAAATGATTAGGGGCATTGAACTGCTGTCTTATGAGGAGAGATCAATAAGACTGGGACTTTTCATCTTGGAAAAGAGATACTAGTGTGGGGATATGATAGAGGTCTATAAAGTCATGACTAGTGTGGAGAAAGTAAATAAGGAAAAGTTATTTATTTATTCCTTCCCATAACATAAAAACTACGAGTCACCAAATGAAAGTAAGAGGTGGTAGGTTTAAAACAGATAAAAGGAAGTACTTCTTCACACAATGCGCAGTCTGTGGAACTCCTTGCCAGAGGATATTCTGAAGGTCTGAACCTAAACAGGGTTCAAAGAAGAACTAGGTAAATTCAATGACTATTGGCCCAGATGAGCAGTGATGGAGTCCCTACCCTCTGTCCAGCCTGGGAATGGATCAGTTGATTACCTGTTCTGTTCAAGCCCTCTTGGTATTGGTCACTGCCAAATGGACCTTTGGTCTGAGCTAGTATGGATTTTCTTATGATGTTTACTATTGACCCATTTGCGGATCTTTATGGCAGGCTAGCTAGACTACCTATCTTTGACTTGACACACAACCACCTTGGTTAGCTGTTTATTGACCAGTGGAAAATGATGACTAGATGGTTTGTGACCATCTGTTCAGATTTGTAACTATAAATTATTTTTGCAATGACCATTTTATCCCTAATGCTGATGAGCTTGGTTTTGAAGGGCTAGAAATCTGAGTGAAGGTCAGTGGGTGTAAACCCAATTTTCTTCTCCTTCCCACACCAAGAATGGTTCATGGAAACTTCTGTGGCCCCAAACTGCTGATAGCAAACAACTCCAACTTGCAATGCCAGGTTTATTGTAGCAGTTTGTCTAGCTATGACGCTCTCAATTTAATATGTATCGAAGGCTGGCTGTAAAGATTTGGACTGGGATTCAGAATATTTGGATTCTGAGGTCAGGTTTGTTTTGTTTTTGTTTGGCCTTGATCAAGTCTTTCTCTAACTTGGTTCTTCATCAGTAACATAGGGCTAATAAATGTTCCTTTCTCCCATTCTTTGCCTGCCTTTTCTATTTAAGCTGTATGCATCCTGAGACAGGGAGGGCATTTCTATCCTAGGACATTATTTCAAAATAACTCCCAAAATAGCTATTTCAAAAGTGTGTCCACACTACAGGGAAGCTTCGAAATCAGACCAAGGCAGGCTTCCTTATTGTGGGCATGCTACCTTGACTTAGAGCCCCAGGAAGCATTGGGGAGTAATTACTTGGAATGACTCTGGGTAGTAGTTGTTTTGAAATAGGAGCACTGAAGTGTCCACATTACTGCTATTTTGAAAGAAGCATTATTCCTTGCAGAAAGCAGGAGCTATTATTTTGAAATAACCAGCCCATTATTCAAAATAATGGGCTTAGTAATGTGGACGTTTGGCTTGTGTTTTTGAAATAAAGGGAGTTATTTCAAAATAACTCGCTAGTGTGGAGTGTTCCTTACAATGGTGTTGTTCAGTGCCTAGCATGCAGGGGCCTTAGTTTTGCAGGGGACCTCTCATTGTTACTATAATAGTAATAAATACGGGATTGATCAGTTTTTGGAATGGGTGAAATGGGGTATTGTTAGGAAACTGCTATGGAAATACAAACAGTGGTTTAATTGAGTTTAGTGCTGCAGAAAGGGGACAGATCTGCAGAGGGACGTGCACTGCTGAGGTCAATGCTGTAAAATAGAGCAAATTGACCATGTCAAGGTGCAAAGTCCTAGATGTATGCATACTGTCTTGCCAGCATGCAGAGGTTTAAACAATAGATCTACTTGATGTGCTTCCAGTGAAAAGGGAAACCCTGTGTTTTGTAAAGAAATGCACGATTTTAAAATGCTCTGATAAGAAAGTTATAAAACTAATTAATGACTCTGAGCATAATTGTAATTAACTGTCTGAAACTACCTGGGAGAATTCAGGAGCAAAATGTAAAGTTTTACCTTCTGCACTGCGATTTGCAAAATCAGAACAGAAATCACTGATGACGACAACTTTGAAACACAGAAGTTTTTTCAAGATCCTTAGGAAAGGAATTGAAAGTATTTGCCCTGGGAGTAAGAATATTGATGACCCTGTTAATGTAGTTTTTTGTTTATTTGAGAGGGCAGATAATTCCAGTGAAATCACTATAAAGTGGGCATTCACAGGAAGAGGCAAGGTTTTGATGGACATTGTGAATAGATACGGTGAGTTTTAATAGTAGGATGCAGTACATAGAGTTCTTGGCCAAAAACTGCCTGTAGAGGGCAGTGTAGGAACAGTAACATAAATGTTACCATTGTTCAGAGCATTTTATATTTAAGGCATAGAATGATAGTATGAACTGTGATTAGGCCTGTCAGAATTTATTTTTTTATCATTTCACTGGATATTATTGATTATGTTAAAGCATTTTCATGTGTATTGACTTAATTTCACAGTTCTGAAAAATTATGGGTTAAAGCATTTTTATTTGTATTGATTTTTTTTTTTAATTTTCACAGTTGTGGGAAGTTATGGGGGTCTCAGGTAATAATCATTTAATGACAGTGGATGTTGAGATTCAGAAAGCTCGAGCTTTCATAATTGTTAAACACAGATAGTCAGTATCCCATGTCAAAGTATACAAAGTAAATAGCCTTAAATCAGACTGTATTTCTCAAGCAGCATTTTACTTTGCCAAGCTGTAAATTTCAGTTATCATCCATGGAAACATCTTTTTTATCCATTTGTGTGCATACAGTGAAACTGATGTTTCTGACCTTTACCAACAAAAAACTAATTCTTGCAAGCCTAATGTAGGATGCTGAAGTTACTCAAAGAATAAGATACATTTATTAAATAAATATTTTACATGGTATTTTTGCTATTCTTTACTAGAATTTTTGCTATAAGCTGAGGCTGTATCAGTTGGAAGTAACAGAGGATGACGACGACTTGGGTGTGTTGATCAGTTGCAATGACCCATGTGCCAATGAGAGAGAGTAATGCAGTCCTAGGGTGCATCTGGCAAGGTATTTCCAATAAAGAGAGGAAGTGCTAATAGAATTATACAAGGCACAGGTGAGACCTTATTTGGAAGTGTGTGCGCAATTCTGGTCATCCGTGTTTAGGAATGGTGAATTCTAAGTGGAATAGGTGCAGAGAAGGGCTACTAAGATGACTGGCAGCGTGGGCAGTAGGTGAAAGTAGGGCTGAGGGAGATAAGCCTCCAGCCCCACCTCTTCTGCCTAGGGCCCGCCCCCATGGGAGCCAAGTTCCCACCCCTCCAGAACACCATGGGGTGGGTTGAGAGGGCAGCACGTGGCTCCAGAGCATGTGGTGGATGGGAGCTCAGTGGCAGCAACACGCTACCCCCAGTACTCCTACAGTAGGCATTCTGGGGGCAGACTATGGGTGGTGCCAGGCTGGTGGAGCCTCTCCTGCCTATAATATCCACCACCCCTGACTGTCAGAATGGAGAATTTAACTTACGGGAGGAAAATTGAAGGGCTGTGTCTAGACTGGCATGATTTTGCGGAAATACTTTTAACGGAAAAGTTTTTCCATTAAAAGTATGTCCACAAAAGAGCATCTAGATTGGCACAGATGCTTTTGCGCAAAAAGTGCTAAAGCGCAAAAGCATCCATGCCCAGTATAGACGCGCTTTTGCGCAAGAAAGCTCCGATGGCCATTTTAGCCATCGGGCTTTCTTGCGCAAAAAATTAAGGTGCCTGTCTACACTGGCCCTCTTGTGCAAGAGGGCTTATCCCTGAGCGGGAGTGTCAAAGTATTTGTGCAAGAAGCACTGAATTCTTACATTAGAATGTCAGTGTTCTTGCGCAAATTCAAGCGGCCAGTGTAGACAGCTGGCAAGTTTTTGTGCAAAAGCAGCTGCTTTTGCACAAAATCTTGCCAGTCTAGATGCACCCAAGACGTTTGGCTTGTTCGGCCTAACAAATCAAAGTTTGCAGGGAGATATGAATGAGCTCTATAAATATATCAGTGGGATAAATGTCAGGGGGAAGGGAAGAGTCATTTAAGTTAAGGTGCAATGTTGACACTAGAGCAAATGGATATAAACTGTCCATCAGCAAATTTAGGCTTGAAATTAGATGAAGGGTTTCAACCATCAGTGGAGTGAATAGCCTTCCAAGGAGAGAAGTGAGGACCAAAACACCCGAACTGGTTTCAAGACTGAGCTTGATGAGCTTATGGAGGCGATGCTATAGTGAGATTTGCCTACAATGGCAGGTGGCCCATCTTCAAATACCCCCGATGGGACACTAAATGGGGAGTTTGCAGAGTTATTTCAGTGAATTCTCCCCCAGGTGTTTAGTGGGTCTTATCAACATGGTGGGTCTTATCAACATGCTCAGGGCCTAACTCAGGGCTACTCAACTTTGGAAGCCCCGGGAGCCACAATGATACTAGCAGCATATGCCAAGGGCCACAACTTAAGTGTGGTTGCATATATATGCAAATAGCTTCTTTCACACTGATGGGCATGAATACAAAGCACTTCCCACAATGCCCTGGTGCCCCTGGCACCTCCTCCCTGGGGGCTAGAAATGCCAACACGTTGTACTCCTCAAACCCATCCACTCATATCTTTCAGTGCTCACCCCACCAGAGAGATGCCTCACTGTTGTGGAACGTGCTCCCAGTGGAGGCCATGTTGAAAGGATCCCACTCTCAGGCCGCGTGTTGAGCCCCATGTAAACCCAAACTGCTAGGGTTGCCAGATGGTTTAACCAAAAATACCAAACCTTCCTCCCTTCTCCCTCCCCCCCAAAAAAACTCACCAGGAAAAAAAAATTGTTGGGCGGGTGGGGGAAAGGGGGAGACCAAAGTTGATGAGCAAAAAAAGGACCTTGAGAGTTATGCCAAAAAAAAAAAGCCCCTTTAAGAAACGCTTTTGGGCCTTAACAGGCTGCCAGTGGCCGCCCACCCACAATTTTGCCTCCCTGCACCAGGCTGGACAGCTCCCCTGCGGAACCCAGTAAGAACCCATGATTTTCGCCTCCTGGCTGGGGAAAAAATCAGAAGATACTGGACATTTTAGTTGTCTGGTATTTTCTAAATTTTTTTTACCAGACAGGAGGCGAAAATACCGGACACCTCACAATTCTACAAACTGCAGAGCGGGCTGCAAACAAATGGGCCACACGTTGAGTAGCCCTGGTCTAAATGATCTCCTTATTTGGGGTCAAGAAGGATATTTCCCCCCTCTAGATGCGATTGGTCGAGATCTCAGAGGAAGGAATTTGTCTTTCCTCTGCAGCATGGAGCATGGTTTAAATGGTGGCTTCTCTGTAGCTTAAAGTACTTTTAAACACGTGTTTAAGGAATTCCTAACCTCTGGGTGAGTTACTGGGTCTATTATGGGAGTGGATGAGTGAGATTCTGTGTTTTGCAATGTGCAGGAGGTCAGACTAGATGATCACAAGTGTCCTTTCTGGCTTTAAATTCTACAATAGCAATTGTGCCTAAAGGCAAATGTTTACAAAGTGCCAGGTCACTTTAGACTGCAAAGTACTTGAATTATATGCTTGTGGAGTGGCTATTTTTGTTATGGATGCATAGCACCTAATATAGTCGGCCCCTAATCCCTGAGTGAGGTCTCTAGGCACTACTACAATGCAAATACTTGTTCACGATTTAAGATCTGTGTCAGAGGACAGGAACCTCCTTGCTGTATGGTCACTTAGAGGTGTGATACAGTGCAAAGATTGTGCTGCAGAAAAACATTCTATGGAGTGTTTTTGGATTTATAGCAGCTGCTCAGTTAGCCGTGCGATAGACTCCTGTTCCCATCAGGCCATGTGAGTACCTCTTCTATTAATGTTAATGGCAGTTGCACAGTTTGCTGTGAGAACAGAATAGAATTATGGCTGTGAGAGTTGATGATACAGATTGCTAATTTTTTTTTTAAATCAAGCAGACCCAAGATATAAAATATTTAAAGAGACAATTAACTTGGTTTTAGGCACAACAGTTTGGTTATTTAAGAAAAATATAGGGTTTACAAAACCTACAATGAATAAACTCCTAATACAGTAAACTTCCGATAATCCGGCACCTTTAGGACCCAGGGGGTGCCGGATTATCAGATATGCCGGACTATCAGAAGGGGGGGCTATGAGGGGTTTGGAGTGGGGTGGGAGGGGATGCCACCCCAGACCCCTCATAGCCCCCCCTTACGATAGTCAGGCTCTGCCCCAGGAGTCCCTGATTCAGCCGCTGCTGGTCAGTTTCAGCAGCAGCTGAATCCCGACGCGTGGGGCAAAGCAGCTGGGGTGCTGCCGGGTTGGTCCCACAGCGCCGCCCCTTGGTGCTGCGGGACCAACCTGGCAGCACTCCAGCTGCTCTGCCCCAGGGGTCCCCAAGAGCAGCTGGGGTGCTGCTGGGTTGTTCCCGCAGCCCCGAGGGGCAGCACTACCAGACCAACCCGGCAGCACCCCAGCTGCTCTGCTCTGGGCTTCCCCGACTCAGCTGCTGGTCAGTTTCAGCAGCAGCTGAATGGGGGAAGCCTGTCCGGCTGCCCCAGCACTTCCGGGTTCCTGATGGTGCCGGACCATCAGGAGTCCCGGAGCATTGGATGCCGGACTAATGGAGTTTTACTGTATTATTATTCTGTTGTTTATTCACTCTGGTAAATTAAGCCATCAAATTTGTATTCAGCCCCCATTGAGAGAGATGGTGTACTGCACAGATTGAAGATAGTTCAAGATTACAGTGTCTAATCTGAAAGATGATACTCCCACTCCCCTCCCCTTTAGCATCATTCTGGGCACTAGTTCAGCCCCTGACCTTCAGAGAATAGTCCAGAAAGTGCAGCTTTTTAGATTTTTTTTCCCCTCTGTCAACCATCCGAGCACTGGCCAGTGGATTTCTCCTTAACTCATAAAAATTATGGAATTGCAGGGTTCTAGGTCAGCACAGAATTTAGCTCAAAATGTATAGCTTCTCCACTGGAAGCAGTGTTAATGCCATTCCCTTTCATGGTTATAGCTTCACTTCTGACAGAGATCAGTGCAATTAACTTAGGTCACCTCTGTCATTAGATATCTCAAAGATAAGATCTATAGGACTGTAAATCAGTTGGGAAATTTCACACTCTGCTTCATAAACACACTGTGTACAATATATAAATGTCAATTTGTCATTTAACTACTGTTGCAATTCAGAGTTAGCTTGATAATGCTACGGTGTAAACAGAGACCTAATCATTAAAGTTTAACTGGAACATCAGTGCATTATCAAATTAATTGAGCTGAGGTGTTTCTCAGGAAACAAAGATATAATTAACTTTTCCCCACATCAGTTCTAATGGCTTAAAATAAAAATAAAATCCTTACATGTGGGACTCTTAAGTAATTTGTTCCTTGTTCTGCTTCCTTGCCTAAAAATGGCAAGTTATTCTCTATGCACAGTTTTGTCACTTTTCATTCTGTTGTTCTATGATGCTGGTCCAAAGGCCACTGAAGTTAATGGAAAATTCTCACGGACTCCAGTAGCATTTCTGTTAAGTCCTATATTTACAGCAGCATCCACATATCCATGCATACTCCCTCTACTTTGTACAACCCATTTAGGATCGAATTCAGTCCTGGTAAAATTCCACTAATGCCACTGGAGTTAGTGTGACGAATTTGGCGTCTGGTGCTCCTCTTCATGGTCTCTATTCCCCTTTTGCTTTGTTTTGTGGGTTGAACTAGTGTCCTATGGCTCTTATTTATGTCCATTGTAGTGTGCATTGTAAAGGATGGTGTACGCTTTTGGGGCACTGTCTATCATGATAATGTCCAACACTCTACTACAGTGATCAGGCCTTAAGGGAAAATAATTCAGAAGCAGTCAACAAACAAAACCTTGGGAAAATCTAAAGCATCTGATCACAAAGTTAGTTTCTGAAGAATGAAGCACAACATTTTTTTGGCAGCAAGCAGTTATGTTTGGGATCTTAGTGTCCTCTCTTCTTGACATTTCCATAGTATTTATCATTCCCCTGGAGCTGATGGTGCTCAGGACCTCATAGATCAGAGACTATATAATATGTTGATATACCACCTCATGGAGCTGAAAGAGATCTTGAGAGGTTATTGAGTCCAGCCCCCTGCCCTCACAGCAGGACCAAGTACCATTCCTGACAGATTTGCCCCAGCTCCCTAAATGGCTTCCTCAAGGCTTGAGCTCACTACCCTGGGTTTAGTAGACTAATGCTCAAACCAGCAAGCTATGTGCTTTTGCTAACTCTTACTATACTTGGTGTGGGGTTTTTCCCCCTCCTTGAAGCCCTAGAACTTGAAGTCATGCGATTACAGGAGCATCTCAGCTCTTTTGGGGGGAGGGGAGGAGGTAAGTATTTTGGCCTCCTGGTTGTGTAGAAAAGCTTGATGTGCCCTGAATGTAGTCTGAAAGAACTGCCACTATGACTCAAGCATGTTGAGCTCTATGGATGAAAAGTGCTAGTTGATGATATGAAAATTATTTTTGAATGCTTGGTCTTTCTGGTCAACAGGGGCATTCACCTCCCAGTCAGCATTGCTCTGTGGCTGAAAATGAACTTCCTCTGCTCATCTACCCCATCAGAACTTCTTCTAATGAACACACACAGATGTTTTAGTACTGCTGGGCAAGTGAGTTTTTAAAAAACAAACAAGCAAGCTATAATCTGAGCTAGACCTTCAGTCGGTATTACGCTGTCCCATATTTAATTTGAATTAAATGCTTTAAGTAATATTTGATACAGCAAGATGGACAGTTTTGAGTGTCTAAATCCTAAAGCAACATTTCCAGATTACTGATAGGATGTTAATGTACCTAGAGAGTACTGATGAATGGAATATTCCTCTTTGAGTGTTTTCATATTACAAAATTCTTAGGGTATGACTCAAAACAGACCTTAAATAATATCTTTCTGGCCTCCTGTCCTTAGACACTTTTAAAAAAATTTCTGAAGTGAAAGAAAATTGAGTAGTTGCATGATGGATAATTATGATCTAGAGTCTCAAAAAATAGAAATAAAGACGTGATTACAGCGCATAAAACCCACATTTTGGGCTCAATCTAAGGCCCACTTAAATCAGCACAGATGCATCCTTTGATTTGTTTGGCCTCTGGATCTGGTCCATTGACCCCACTCCTCCTGGGGTGCCACATGGATAGCGCTTGCACCTGCATGAATCCCTGTTAACTTACAACAGGCTTTCATGTGGGTATAGGGCCCTGCCTGCATGGAACGTACTGCAGGATGAGGAACGTGATGTATCTTTAATATTACAGCTCACATTCAATTAGTACCCTTCATTTTGGAGGACCTCAGAAGGTTTTAACAACTTGACAAATGTGCACTCAGTGGCTTTTCAGCCTGTTTTAACAAGGGGTTTAGAGGGGCTTATCTGCTGTGGGAGCTCCAGAAATGCAAAGCGACTCAGAATTCCTCAGTGTGTACTGAAGTAACAATTTTCACCATCCTTTCAAGAATTGTGGTATGTGCTCTGCCAGGGCCTCCCTCTTCCCCTTGTCTGATAGTCCTTGGTAGTGCTAGCAGGAAGTAGGATCTGCACTCCACAGCATCTTGTGCCGCTCTGCAAAACAGACCATGTGAATCAATCACTTACCAGTGCAATGACCTGTAAGAGCTCATCTACCCAGCGTGAACCTCTCCACCTTGCTGGTGCCTCCTATATTCTAACGTGGTAACTTATGCATGTTGGCTCTCTTGAAGATCTTGTTTATTCCACAAAGGGCTGTGGATTTTCTGAGCAGTATGGCATGAGGGAAGAGACTCATGAGAGCCCTAATGAATTTGGGCCTCTTGGCTATGATTGGACAATTGGCAAGAACAAATATGCTGTGGAAACTGACTGGGGCTTCTGCTTGGCAACTGCTGCTCCTGCCATGGAGATTCAATGACAAAACGATGCTAGTGTGGTCAACTAAAGAGGAAGGTTGTACTGGGGTTCCTTACCAGGGCCCAGTATAAGCTGAGAAAGCATCTGGAATAAAGCAGACCTTGGTGGCTGTGCCCAAACACCTGGTCTCCAAATGTTTTGTCCATGCTGGTTTTGGTAGGACCTGAGCTATAACAGACAACCCTGGGCATGAGTCATCCATGCTATTGCTCAGGGAAGCACTCCACATCTGTGATATTTCACAACTGTATGATGCAAGGCTGGGTCCAAACCTTAATATGTGATACTCCCATTGAAGTCAATGGGGGATTGGCTGCTACCAGGCCTATTGATTGTTGTTGCTTTCATTTGTGAATGTGATGAGTCCAGAGCTCTCGAGTTTGGGAAAATCACATGAAAATCTCAAGTGGTCTAGTGCATGGGGGAGGGCACTGGAAGTCCCAGGTCTGTCACTGACCTGCTGGGTGACCATGGGCATGTCACTTAATCTCTCTCTGCATCTCTTTATCTGACCAATCTATTCAGAGTGTAAGTTCTTCAGGGCAGCAACATGTTCTAGCCCCATTGCACCAGACACTGTATAGTGTAATAGTAATTAGACATCATAATAATTAATAGAAGATGTAGACAACCATAAATCAGGCCCGGTGTTGTTTAAACTTTTGAAATAAAGACTGAATATTAAAAAGGGAGAAGAAATATAAAAATTATTCTTAAAATAAGAATCGGTTATGCCAGGGAATTAAAACACATTCCCTTGCTTCTTTGAGCTTACCCTCCCTATGTTTACATTAATATGAAACCTTAATTATTAAGGAGAAGAAATGAGTTTATCTGAGCTGATCTCTATGTTGAGCCTGAAAGTTGGGCAAACTAATCATTTCATACATTTTCTTTCAGAGCGATCATTTTCCAGAACAATTGGCTGAAGGGCACCAGTTAGTTCACCTCATGAGAACTACAGAAGCTGGTTTATGCCTCTACACACAACCATATTTTATCTAAAAAAGGGTGAGCAAGGTGGTTTTTGTGTGTGTGTGTGTATATGTGTTATCTTTTTCAAGTGTGTTTTACCTGAGGCCTAGACTACATTAGAAAATTAGGTCAGTTTAACTTCAGTGGTGTGAAAAATCCACACCCAAGAACGGTGTACTTAAGTTGACTCAAGTTCCCATGGAGACAGTGCTAGATGGATGGAAGAATTCTTCCATTGAACTAGCCTCTCGGAAAATTGGATTACCTACACTGAGGGGAGAACCTGTCCTGTTGGAGTGGTTTTCAACTTTTTAAAGTTTGTGGACCCCTAAACAAATTTGAATAGAGGTGCAGTCCCCTTTGGAAATTGTAGACATGATCTGCAGACAAGTTGAAAACCACTAGCATAGGTAGGGTCTACATTGAAGTGCTGCAGTGGCACAATTGTAACGGTTCAGTTGTGCTGCTCTAGAGTTTTAAGTGCAGACAACCCTTAGAAATATCACATCTCTTAATGTTGCTAGTGGATTTGGTGAGGACTCTGAGATCCATATTGGAAGCTCTTTCTGATCCTTTAATTGAAAGATGTAGCTGTTACATCTTGAACTCAGATGAACTTTGTTTCCACATTGTTTATTCCAGACTCTAAATAGATCAGTGCTCCCTGAACAATTTACCTCATGCCTCCCCCTTACACTTATCTATGCCTCTCCCCTCAGGCCAGAATTGGAGTTGCAGCTCCTGGATGGGAGGCAGTGGAGAGCAGTAGAGGCCGAAGCTGAGGGCAGGGGTAGAACCAGGAGCAATCTCAGCTGGGACCCTGGGCTGGATGCTGGGTGGCACTCTTCGCTCTACTCTTTCCTCCTGTTGGGACTGGCCTGGGCCCCAGCCATGTCCTCTCCTGCTCTTCCCCACCTATGGGAGCTGTGAGGGTCATACCTGTGGGCAGAGGCATGCACAGAAGTGCCTGGCTGCACTTCTGCCTAGGAGACGAGGGACATGATACTGCCTCCAAGGATCCCCCCCCTAAGATAACTGCTGCCTAAATCCCAGCCCCCATACCCTTTCCCTTGCTATATTCCCTGCCCCATATGCCCTTCTGCACCCTAACTCCCTCCCAGATCCCATACCCTCTCCAGTGCCCTAAATCCCTGGCCCAGCTAGGAACCCCAATTCAGACTGGAAACTTCTCTGCCCCAGCCTGAAACCCCACTCTGTATCCCCCACCCTTCATCTCCCCTCCCAATCTAGAGCACCTCCCCCCCCCCCCACACCTCAGCTTGGTACACCTTCCCACACTCCTTGGTCCCACCCCAGCCTGGAGCCTCTTCCTGTACTACAAACCCCTCATCCCCAGCCACACCTCCCTAGTTGATGCCCTCCCCCTCCTGCATCCCAAACCCCGCCCCAGACCAGTGAAAATGAGCAAGAAAGTGAGGATCAGGGAGAGCATGGGACAAAAAGAAGGGGAATGAGGTGATTGGGGGCAGAGCCTTGGAGAAGAGGCAGGCCAGGGCCTTGGGGCAGGATACGGGTGTTCCATTTTGTGCAATAAGGGCACTGGCAACTCTATTTAACCCATATGTCTGAATTCCGTCCTAGTTCAGATTTCCCTACTGACGAGAGCTGGCTGAAAAATGGCAGAATTCTTCTGTGGAAAAAATGAAACTTTTTTCGTTAAATTTTTGTGACCAGCTTGATTCTTATGACATCCTAATTTCACTAGCTTCAGACACCAGAGTGTCTTCCTGGGTAGTCATGACTTGAATTTCCAAAATGGAAAGGAATCACTGCCATACAATATAAAGAACCCAACAAGGGCACTTACTCACTTTATTTTTATTTTAACGTGCCTTTAAAACAATGCTCATGGGCAGCATTAGAAAAGAGAAGTTCATTCCTTTAAGTGATGACTTCGATTTCAGTAGATTAGAAAATTAACTGGAATGTGACCCATGAAAAATGTTAACTTCTGATGGTCAAACTTTACTCTGCATTATACTAGTGATTATTGTAGAGTGGGGGTGGTGAAGCATAGATGTGATGGAGTGCAGAATTTGGCCTAATGCAGGAAAGGTTGGTTGGTTTGATGTTACTAGAAAAATGTGACTTTAAAACTACAGAAAATGGGCAAAGGATAGTGGATTGATTTGTAAATGATTTGAAAGAAACACACTGATAAGATTTTAAATTGCCTTTTAAGCATTTCCAATAAATGCAATTCCGTTGTACGATCTGTATCCGATTTTGTTAATAGCAATTTAAAGTATATGCAAAGAACTGTTTTCAAATAGTTCTGTTGCCAAGATGAACATGAAAACATTGAAGGTGGCACATTCTCTTGTAGGGAAGCTGTAATATCATAAGACAAGCGCTGGGTCTGAAGGAAACATTCCCTGTCTATATTCCAGGTGGCATGTTTTCCAGAAAGGATTTTTTTTTTTTAAATGAAAGCAAGGTTTGGCTTGCTATGGCCACAAATCAGAATAATGACAGTGTTAGCAGTAAACAGTTTTAATTTATACAGGTGACATTTAAAATGCAAATCAGACCTTAAGATAATTGCTGGAAGTAAGGAAGTCTCTGTTGGTTTAGGGAACATTTCCAAGTTTCTATGGAAATTACTTAAAATGAAATGAGGAACTCAATAAAGAGCTTTATGTCTTGGCAGACCTAGCTGGAGTTAAACTTCCATGGAGCCAAGGAACTTGCTTAATCTAAATGATTGGTGACAGTGCATTAAGTTATTGGATGTGTCTGGAAAATACTATGGTAAAGCTTATATTTTAGAAAGGGACCATTCAAATCAAGTGAAAAAATTACTTTGTGAATCTTGTGACTTTAGAAATGAAGATACTGGGCCCAACTTAGACTCTGATTCTGCAGACTTGCATGTGCCTAAACCTGCTTTACTCCTTTGAATTGGTCCACTGAGGCAAAGTTAAGCATATTTTTAACTTGGAAAATCGGGGTCTTGCTTTAAATCCCTGCATGTCTGTTACCCTTCTGCCAAGTGAAGCCAGAAACAACCAGGGCTGGGTTTGATATCTCCAGGTGCCTGTCCATGAATACAACACAGAACTGGCTCACAAAACTAGTTATCTGGTAACTTCACACACCACCTTTGGGCATCTCTGAGAGGTAATGCTTGCCCACATGAAAGCACAGAGCCTGAGTGTAGAAAAGGAGGGAAGTAGCAAGGCATGAATTTGGGGAAAACACTGCAAACAGAGTTAATAAACATAAACCAGGAGTAAAAGCCCTATCTGCAAATAGGCTGGGCAGTGTCCTTTTCCCACTCAGGTTCTTAAGTCCAGCAACCAAAATAGTCCCTTTCATGTGCCCGACCCTTCTCTACATCCTACTCACAGTGACTATCTTTGGTCAGTGCATAGGCAGAGTTCAGCGTGCATCTGTAGAGTTCACCTCTCCCACTGTGGGTGGAGGGCGAAGAGGTGAATTACTTACGCTGCTCCTCTCTCTGCCAGCCATCCTGCTGGCTGCTTGTTGTACTGCTCTGGTGCTGCACTGCTGGTTGTTGATTGCTCTTGCCACACTACTCCACCAACTGCCCTGTGGGTTGCCTATCGCACCTGTCTGCTACTGCCCTGCTGGCCACTTGTTGCACCTTTCCGCTTCACCTGACTGCTTATCACGTTCTGCTGCCACCTCTCTCTGCTGCGACATCTGCATGTCAGTCTGTTAGGGTACATCTATGCTTCTGGGAAGACTGACACTTCAGAGGTTGATCTTCTGGCATTTGATTAAGCAGGTCTGGTAAGGCCCCTCTAAATAAAATGCCCCCATTGACCCTGAAATGCCTTGTAGTTATGAGGAACAAAGGAAGTCGAAAGGAGAGTTTATCCTGTTTACCTCCCATTGTTGGGCCACCCCATAGAATTGATGCTAGATATATTGACTGCATCTATGCAATTCACTTAGCTGGAGTTGCATATTGTGCATTGATTTTTCTCCACCAGTGTAGACCTGACTTCAGTAATTTTCATCTCTTTGCAGGCTGGGCAAAACTATTGCCCCATCTCAAGTGATTTCAGCTTCCAGTGGTTTTTAGCTCTTAGCAGACAGAGAAGAAACACAGTCCTGCCACAACTGATTTCAGTTCTGAGTGAGCGTTTAATATGAAGCCTCCAATAAAGCCTATTTAGCTCTTTCTTTGAACAGTGTATGTGTGGGGAAGGGTTTTAATAAATTGAGCCAGTTGAAACAGTGCATGCAGAACCATTGGGAAAGGTTTGCAGCCTCCTGACCCATGCGTATTGGTCCCATCATATTTCCAGATACGGTAAAAACAAGAAGGAAATTAGTGGCACTTGAAAGACTAACACATTTATTAGGATATTGGAGCATAAACTTTAATGAGTTACATGATGTGGTGGAATTTTTATTAGCGATTATCACTTGTCACAGCCATTTAACTTGAGTTCTTCAGGGCAGAAACCATTTTTACTTTGTTTGAAAAGAAAGTCAGAAATTCCTCCAATTCGATCCTTTCTGCAGGCTAGACAATTGCAAGAATACAGTGTTGCAACAAATGGGAATGCAAATTACAGCCAGATATTGATCAAGTGAATGAAGAGGAGTAGAATGACTTCCTTCCTGTGGTACATAATGATTGACTTAGAGGAACTGGTTCAGGAAAAAATAATGAGCAAGTTTTTTTTAAAAAAAATGGATCTACATTTTATAACAGTATTCATTTTGCTTATGGAAGAATGAAGTGTTATAGCAGTGTCAGTTCTCAGATACTGGAGAGACAAGGTAGGTGCCTTTTATTGGACCATCTTTAACCACCATGTCTCGGGAGGAGGGGGATTGGGAAGGGGAGAAGAATGTTTACTGTCAATTACTGTACTTTTCCTTTAATAAAAAAAGTACCTAAAACACTTGTTCAGTTCTTGCAAGAGAGAGTGTGTATGTGTGTAAGAATGGAGGAGTTCTTTTCTATGGATTACATCTGAATTAGTCATTCAGATGTAAATGGGAGGGAGTCAAATCTATTCTTGCAACAGGATTTTTCTATCCAGAATTTCCTTGTTTTTATTTTAAGTCCGTAGGATGTTTGGGTACCTCAGTAAGAAGAGCCGTAGTTCCAGTTGGACTTTATAAAAATCTTTTTTGTGTTTTCCAAATAATTGTAAATGAGAGAAAATTAATTGTCTTTATATCTAAGGCTGAAAATATCCATGGCCATATTAAACATTAAGGACAACATTTTCAGACCTTAGTGCTTCAAGTTAGGCACCTACATTGATACCATTATAAGGATTGTTTATTTCAGTCTGATGAAGAGGGACCGGATTATCTAGTGATTAGAGCACTGTACTGACAATTTAGATTGCTTGCTTACCCATAGACTTCCTGTGTGAACTTAGCCAAATTGCTTGATGTTCCCTGCATCTCTAGGCCTGCCAACTGGGAGGGGGCAAAAAGGACAATTGCCCCAGGCTTGGCCATTGAAAAGGTCCCTGGAGGCCCAGGGCCTTTAAATTGCTGCCGGAACGCTGCACAGTTCACTCCGGACAGTGCTAAGGGCTGGCTGCTCCAGCCCTGCCCCTTTTGTGGTAGGCCCTACCCCTTCTGAGAGCATGGAGCTGCTCCCCACACTTTGCCCTGGGGCCCAATAGGGCTGTTGGCTCCCCTGTGCACCCTCATACCTTTATCTGTAAAATGGGGATAATTACAACTAAGCGCTGATTCAAAATGTGTGATCCACAGTCTGCATGTGTGATCTGTGGATAGCTGCAGATTTGCAGGGCTTTGAGGATAGTACTTCCTGCCTTTGCAGAGATGTTGTGAGTATCATCCAGGATTGTGAGGTGCTCAGGCACTAAGTGGGGAGGGGGAAGGCATACAAATTCCTAGAGAGCACGGGTAGCTCTCACTTACATATGTGGGGGCTAAGCTTCAAGGTAGAAAAAAGTGGCAACTTCAACAGCTGTTTACTAAACAATCCTAAATATCTCAGAGCAGTAGCTGTGTTAGTTTGTAACTTTAAAAACAAATAGTCCTGTGGCAGCTTAGAGACTGACAAACATATATAAAGTATCACCAGTTTTCATGGGGGAAAAAACCCACTTCATCAGATGAGATGAACTTGAGTGGAGAGGAAAAAACAGGGGACCCTCAGAATAAGAAAGGAGAGTAAGGGGAAAAAACCTGTCAATTTTAGTCCCGGTGCTAATGAGGCTAATTGAATGGGCTGGAAGTGTCCCATACTTCGCTTTTGATGTCAATAAGATGTTGAATGTAAGGAAAGCTGGTTTTATAATATGTCATCCAGGTCAAGTCTTTGTTCTGGCCCAGGGAGACTGTGTCAAATTTGCATATGGATCCTAAATAGGTTTTGTTGCTTTTATATTCCCAGCTGTGGAACTATCAACCTTAGATAGTGGACTAGATGGTCAGGTAGGGTCTGTTGAAGGCAGGAGCTTTCAACTGACCGGTGAAGGAGGTCTTGTGCCTATTTCACCAAAGTTAATGTAATATGTTGAAATAAGCCCTGAGTGAATAGGTGCCTCTGAGCGTATAGGGTCACTTTTCGGTAACAAAGAACCTATATAGTGAACAGGCAGCTTATTCCCCATAGTGCTGGAAGTTATGTCAACTCCAATGGTTCGCAGCTGATGCTGAGCTAACTGGGTCATTCAGTTTATTTACTGTTTGGCTGTCTCTACACTGGGCCACTTATTCCGGAAAATCAGCCGCTTTTCCGGAATAAGCTGCAAGCTGTCTACACTGGCCGCTTGAATTTCCGGAAAAGCAACGACGCTGTACTGTACAAAATCAGCCGCTTTTCCGGAAAAGCTACGCTGCTCCCGCTCGGGCAAAAGTCCTTTTTCCGGAAAAGCTTTTCCGGAAAAGGGCCAGTGTAGACAGCTTTTCTGGAAAAGCCGAAGAAACGGAAAAAAGCGGTTTGGACGCCGCGAGACCCCGTAGGAGCCCTGGACTTCCTGGTAACCCAAGCTGTTAAAGAGCTCAGAGGCAGCTGGGTGCACGTGGCAGAAGCGTGCCTCAGACCTGCGGCCTGAGCTCTGCCACGTGCCTCCATGCTGCCCAGCATTCACCTTGCAACCCAGCATGGCAGCTCAGGGTGGTGAGCCACCTGCACCCCCAGCTCAGGAGGCCCCCAGGGGCCGCAAACGCCAGGCCCCATCCTGGACCCCCAGAGAGCTGGAGACCCTCCTGGACCTCTGGCAGGAGGAGGAGGGTCTCCATGACCTGCATTCACGCCGACGCAATGTTGACACTTACACCCGGATGGCCAACAACCTTGCGCAGCAGGGACACCCCGCCCGCAATTGTGAGCAGTTCCGCTCCAAGGTGAAGGAGCTGCGGCTGGGGTACATGCGGGCCAGCGAGGGCAGGGTGGCAGGGCCAGATGCCTGCCCCTACTACGAGAGGATGAATGCGTTTCCAGGCTAGCCAGCCCCACAAGGTCCACCAGTCCCAGTGGACACCTGCCAGCGCCCCCCCATCATCCGACCCACCGAGCCGGAGGAGGGAGAGGACAGCGGTGGCGCAGCAGCTGGAGAAGAGGCCAGCGTTGCCACCCAGCAGGCCCCCTCCAGCAGCTCCGCCGAGGCCGGGGAGGAACCCACTGGTGAGTGTTTGCAGTTTTCACCCCCAAAGGGCGGGGGGCAGAGGGTGGCGAGGAGAGCCAGGCTCCCGGAGGGGAGAGGGGAAGAGCATGTCACTCAGGCCACATGAGCTGCACACTGCGTAGCATGAGGCAGCAAGCAGCATGTGCAGCCTGGTGACTGAGTGGCAGGTGGCCGTGGCAGGCAGCTGCAGGGCACGCCTGGGACCGTGCTGCGCTCTCACATTTGGCGGGACCAGGGGAAAGGGTGGATGCCGGCTGGAACCGGCCAGGGCCCCAGGGACTCAGCCCAGAGCCCGCACCTCCGCCTCTCAGCATGGAGAACGGCAACACTGTCCCATGCCTGGTTGTGAGGCACAGCCAGTTGCTTCTGGGAAAACCGCGGCATCACAGTCCCTCGCCTGCTCCCGGTGCCTTGGCTGGTTCCCTGAGGGAAGTCCCCACTGTGGCCACACATGTCCCTGGGCTACATATGTCCCGAGTGGGCCTTGTAGGAGGGATAGTGGGAGGGAGAAGGGCTCCTGAGTTTTGCTGCAAGGATGGGACACCCCCCCCACCCAGTCACTCTTCTCGTTCCGTCCAGGAGATATCCCACGCGAGGGGATCTGAGAGCCCAGACCGCCTCTGCCAGATGTGCTCCCAGGCACTGTGTGGGGATGCATCTCACTCCCTGTCAAACACCACTGATTAGCCCAAAACTTTTCACAGTCTCCACCGGCAGGGAGTTCCACAGGTGAACGCAGCACAAGCACCCTCCTGCCCTCCACGGGGCCAGGATACAGACCGGTGCTTACAATACTGGAGGGAGGACCCTACTCCAGGGGCGGTCCTCCTTGCCAACATACAACACCGGGGCAGGAGGGGAAAAGAGTGGGCCCAAGCCACACAACTGTGGGGTCACCTGGGCTCAGGGGTGGAGGGCATGAGGTATGGGGACAGTCCTTTCTTCTCTTCCCTGCAGCGGGACCCAGCACCAGACTCTCCACTGCAGCAGCAGTGGCACCCCCAGCTGGCCAACCCCGGAGGCACAGGCTGCATCAGAGGGACCAGCTTCTGCGCCACCACATGACTGCCATGGAGGGAATCCAGGGCTCCACTGAAGAGCGGGTGCAGGGGGACCTGCAGTGGTGGCAGGAGGGCTGGGCTGCCTTCCTCACTGAGTGCCGAGGGATGCGCAGCTCGATGGATGTGCTCACGGCACATTTAGTGCACGCCATACACTATGGCATGGCCGGACCGCATGCCCCCGCCATCCCTCCCGGAGCACAGCCCATGCCCCCTCCTATCCCTGCCCCTACCCCTGCCCCTACTCCTGGCCACCTCCCCGTGCAGGCTGCCCCGACGCGGTCTGCCCAGCGTGTGCAGGTCCCCCCCTGGAGGAGCGCTCGCAGGGGCCGCCCGTCGCAGTAACTGCCCCCGTTCCCTGTCCCAGTTGAAGGTCTCCCCCCGCGCCTTGTAAATAAAAAGTTTTCTATTTTTCAGTTCATTCTTGTGTTGGTTCTTGTGTTACTCTAGTAACTGTAAGAAATGATTTGAGATGCCAATTAGGCACTTAAATTTAACAGAGTTACAAACTGTGGACAACAAATTCTTTACTCTATCACCGGGGGGGCCCTTTGTAAGTGGTCATTGGTTTGTGGCACATAAAGAAATACTGAGACTTTTCAGTAAAATGTAAACCACAAACTATATTTACATAGCTAACAAACAAGCAAGAACGGTTAAAAGATGCACACTACAGATTATTAAACATAGTCTAGGCGCAGGGAGGACAATTGGGTAGTGTTGCTGGCCACTCAATCCTTTGGTCCTTCTGGGCCTCCGGAGAGGAACAGCCAGGAGATCCCTCGAAGACGACTGGAATCAGGTACGCTGACTTGAGCCTTCTGCACGAACACCGAATCCTCTTGGCTGTTCTTCGGGACAGGTGATGGTGGCCTAAACCCTAGCCTAAACTAAAAAGAAAAACCCTAGCTATGCCCGACGCACCCGACGAACAGTCACAATGACGGCCGATGTGCTTTGACCCGATGCTTTACAATTGGGGGGGAAGCGAAGGGGAGGGGGTTGGGGATGGGAGGGAGTAGTCTGGGGAGACCCAGGCGACCCTACTACGGGGCTTGGGCAAACATGTCCACCAGGGCCCCTCTGATGCGCACCGCATCCTGGCACGCCTGGCGGACGGCAGCTGTGTCGGGCTGTTCCAACATCTGTGCCTCGGCTGCCATCCATGCAGGGAGGAAGGCCTCCCCACTGCGCTCCACAATGTTGTGGAGCACGCAGCACGCGGCCAGTACCTCCATTGCATTCTGCTCACCCATCTTGAGACGGGTGAGCAGACAACGGAAGCGGGCTTTTAAACGTCCAAAGGCCAGCTCCACTGGGTTTCGGGCCCGGTTGAGGCGGTCGTTGAACTGGGCCCGGTTCTGGTCCAGCTGCCCCGTGTAGGGCCGCATGAGCCAGGGCATCAGGGGGTAGGCCGTGTCCCAGACGACGCAGATGGGCATAGGCACATCCCCAACAGTCAAGTCCCGCCGGGGGAAGTAGGTGCTCGCCTCCAACCTGCGAAACAGTCCAGAGTTCCGGAGGATGCGGGCATCGTGTGCCCGACCGGACCAGCCCCCATAAATGTCCACGAAGCGGCCCCGGTGGTCCACGAGAGCCTGCAGAATGATGGAGCAGTACCCCTTGCGGGTCATGAAATGGCCAGCTCGATGCTCTGGGGCCCGGATGGGGATGTGGGTGGCGTCCAGGGCTCCCCCGCAGTTGGGGAACCCGAGGTCAGCGAAGCCGGCCATGGTATCATCCACGTCGCGCAGGCGGATGCCTCGCAGGAGTAGGACGTCATTGATGAATTATTGACCTGGGCCCCTAGGCCTCACTGCCCTGCTAGAAGGAATGGATTTCCTTAGTCTGGCCATTGAGCCTTATTGCCCTGTAAGCAGGGAGTGATTGACTGATACCACCCCCTAAGCCTTATTGCCCATTTGATAAGGGTGAATTTTTGGATTCTGGCCTCTAGGCCTATCACCTTGCTGATAAGTGCAAGTGTATGAACTTGGCCTGAGAGAGACAGATGTAAGGTATGCATGTTCTACCCTTATTCTCGACGAAAGGCAGAAGCACTCAACGTTACCTCCCCACCCTTTCTGAAGTTGTCTTCCCCCATTTTAAAAACTGACCATGTTAATCAAGGCCTAACAAAGTCGTCTCTTGTCCAGAGGCCAGTATCTCTAACTGTATCAGTGCTACTTCAGACTGTATTGCAGGTTAGACTGTTTAATATGCTTTTGATTGCTCTCCATTGAACTCTTCCAAAACAATTATTTCTTCCTTAATATATATGAACACTACTGGATAAAGTACTAGAGGGGAAAGGGAAGTCTACATTTTTCTCTTGATTTATAATGTATTGCTCCAGTATTTATGCCTTTTAGAACCTTGTTTGCTCCTTCAACTTTATCTGCCTTTGCTAAAACTCTTATATGGCTTGAGGGCTGTGTGTTGGACAATAATTATATGAACTTTTTTCCTTATCAGCATGCTGCAAACTGTTTATTTCAGCTGATATTTATCCCTCTTTGTTCTTTGCCTCCAGGTTTATTATTTCTCCATACTGAGCCATTTGCCCAGTTAGAAATATGATCTTTTTGTTTGTCTGAATGGTTCCTCATTAGCCTGTGTGGGTGGGAATGTGCAATATTCCTTTGCGTCTATAAATCAATCAGACTGCTCATACAACTATGATGTGGTTGGAAAAAATTGACAAAAATGCATATGAGCATAAACATGGTAAGTACATTTATATAGTTCAAAATCTGGCTTGTGTGTGTGGCAGGCAGAGAACTGCATATATTGATCCATCAACCGTCTATATGTACCAGGCCAGATTCTCAGCTGATGTGAAGCCCTGCTGATTAACAGCAGCTGAGAATCTGGACTGTTCTTGGATAAATCCTTGTTGACAAATGATGGCTAACATGTTATCAGATGTATTTCTAAACATAGCTGCTCCATTGGGTGGCAGTACCATGGTAACAAAGAAGACATGAGGCAATATCTGGTTTCCAACGAGACACTGCAATATGACTCTGGAATGGTGATGAACAGCTGAAATAGCTGCTTTCTTGGCAACTGTTTGTTGGACCAATATGGTTACATGTTGCCTAGCACTGTTGGTACATGCTCTCCAATGCTAACCTTGGTACTATACTTTCTCTTTCAGGAAAAAAAGAAGGTAGTTAGAAATGGTTCCACCTTGCATCAGTCTTTGATAAGCTTTTAATGAAGATTAGATATTTACTCCCTTTTAGCATTGTTCTCTATGGAAAGATGAGATCCTCTGCCCTTAATGGCACTAGTACTGCCTGCAAGCAGCAGATTGCTCTCCAGGTTCATTCTTGCTGCTTCCTCGCATACCCTACGTCTCAGATTTTGCAGGCTCCTGTTCATGTTCTGACCCCGTAGTTTCCTATTTAACTGGATCATTTACTTTTTAAAATTCAACACAGTGGGCCTGAGTCAGATCTCATTTACACTTGTGTGAATTGATTTATTTCTGAGGAGTCTGGTTTCTACCAGTGTGAGATGGGAATCAGGCATACTCATGAGAATACTTGTATGTTCATTTTAATTTCATCTTCTTATCCTAATATAAGTTTAACCAAAATCAAGAAGAGAAGGAGCACTCAGAGTTGATTAGAATTCATTTTTAATTAGGCTCCCTTTTTATGTTTTTAAAAATGATTTTCGTTAACTGTTTGGTGCTTACACTTTAGGTTAAGGTTCCATTTATATGGGTTAATAAATTGATTGCTATAGGTCATTATAGATTTCAACAGATTAGTAAATTGCTTGTAACAGTCCATTCATGTACTTACAGCCATCTATAATGCATATTATTCATATCTGTAACATGTTTGTAACATCCATTAATTTTTTATTAACCCTTTATAAATAGCACCTTTATATAAAGTTAAGTCTAAAATATGGATGGACTTGTGCTGAGCCCCTGGGACTAAGTGAAATCCATGAACTGATACAAATGTAATACCAATGTAGAAGAATGTGCAAATAGCATTACCGTCCTATCTTCCAATCAGAGATATTTAGTGCTGGTTCCTCAAAGAAATATGGAACCATGCAATAGGGAAAGATGCTCCTTAGATGAGTCTCAAATATTCTTGCTTTTCACAGAGGCTAGGTTGAGACGGCGACATTTTTGCAGGAAAAGCTACTAAAAATGCACTCCATATTTTGCGTAGCTTTTTCCACTTTTTTCCCCCCGGAAGAGGCTTTTCTGCCATTTGGCCCTGTTTAAACGGGGCCAAATGGTGGAAAAGCTTCCTCTTTTGGTGGAGCCCTTATGCCTCATGAAACAAGGTATACAGGGCTCCCCAAAAGAGCGTGAAAAAAGCAGAAGAGCAAACGCGTTCCTTGGACGCAGCGGGGTTTTTGAAGGATACCTCTGGTATCCCGCAAAAGCCCCATAGTCTAGACACAGCTAGAATGTTGACACTTAAAAAAAAATTGCAGAATATGTGTGTGTGGGGGGGAGGTGGGGAAAGCCTCAACGTTACTGAATGTTCTCGTATAGTCACAGACCAGAAAAAAGTCTGACCTGCGCTACTTCAAAAAATCCCCATTTTTTTTCTTGTTTTTGTTTCCTTCTCCTGCAAATTCTTAACCCATCATAGCATCTTAATGATTTCATCTTCCATGTAGGGAAATAAATCACCGCTTTTCTATAGAATAAGTGTGCTGCTCAGAAAGCATCCCCAGGAAGAGTGGGTTACAAACTTTTCTAGAGGAACAAAGACCACTCTTTTGGGTAGTGTGCTTGGAGAAGTGCCCTATAGTAATAGCACCGTGTCTTACAACAAACAACACTTCAACTTTCTTTCCCTTAGTGAGAACTGCCACCTGCTTTCTTAATCTCTGGGCTGTGAAAAAGATGCTCAGCTAGTTACCTACTAATGTGTTTATTCTGGGTCAGGCCTGCCAATGAGGGGAGATAAAGGGGTAACTTATCCAGGGCCTGATGATTCATAATAGCCTGGGGCTAGCTGTGGTAGCAGCAGCTAGACTTATTAAGCCTTATAAATGGTTGCTGGAGCCCCGGCTGGCGCACTCTAGATAGTGCGGAAGAGCTGGCGGTGGGAGGTTAGCCCTCAGCCCCTCCTCTTCTGCCCAAGGATCTGTCCATTCCAGGAGCACAGAGCCTCACCCCCCCACATACCTTGTTCAGGGACCTGACAATTCTATTGGCCCCCCCTTTTTTGGGCTCCTTGCACTGGCCAAACTACTGGTTAACTCAGATGGAAACTGTCTAGAAGGAGACTGAACAGCTTCAGAATTGCCTATCGAACTCTGTGGTCTCTTTCTAACCAATCCAGTCACAACAGTGCTGCGATCTCCCACTGTGACACCCAATGTGTCAAAAGCCTTTGACAAGGTCCCTCACCAAAGGCTCTTGTGTAAATTACATTGCCATGGGATAAGAGGGAAGGTCCTTTCTTGGATTGAGAACTGGTTAAAAGACAGGAAACAAAGGGTAGGAATAAATGGTAAAGTTTCAGAATGGAGAGGGGTAAGTAGTGGTGTCCTCCAAGGGTCAGTCCTAGGACCAATCTTGTTCAACTTATTCATAAATGATCTGGAGAAAGGGGTAAGCAGTGAGGTGGTAAAGTTTGCAGATGATACCAAACTGTTTAGGATAGTCAAGACAGAAGCAGACTGTGAGGGACTCCAAAAAGATCTCACCAAACTGAATGATTGGGCAACAAAATGGCAAATGAAATTTAATGTGGATAAGTGTAAAGTAATGCACATCGGGAAAAATAACCCCAACTATATGTACAGTATGATGGGGGCTAATTTGGCTACGACAAATCAGGAAAGAGATCTTGGAGTTATCGTGGACAGTTCTCTGAAAACTTCCATGCAGTGTGCAGCGGCGGTCAAAAAGGCAAATAGGATGCTAGGAATTATTAAGAAAGGGATAGAAAATAAGACCCAGAATAGAAAAGACCCAGAATATCTTACTGCCTCTGTATAAAACTATGGTACGCCCACATCTTGAATACTGTGTACAGATGTGGTCTCCTCACCTCAAAAAAGATATTTTGGCCTTGGAAAGGGTTCAGAAAAGGGCAACTAAAATGATTAGGGGTTTGGAACGGGTCCCATATGAGGAGAGGTTAAAGCAACTAGGACTTTTCAGTTTAGAAAAGAGGAGACTGAGGGGGGATATGATAGAGGTATATAAAATCATGAGTGGTATGGAGAGGGCCGATAAAGTTATTTATTAGTTCCCTAAATAGAAGAACTAGAGGACACCAAATGAAATTAATGGGTAGCAGGTTTAAAACTAATAAAAGAACATTCTTCTTCACACAGCATGTAGTCAACCTGTGGAACTTCTTCACACAGCATGTAATCAACCTGTGGAACTCCTTGCCAGAGGAGGCTGTGAAGGCTAGAACTATAATAGAGTTTAAAGAGAATCTAGATAATTTCATGGAGGTTAGGTCCGTAAAAGGCTATTAGCCAGGGATAAAATGGTGTTCTTGGCCTCTGTTTGTCAGAGGCTGGAGAAGGATGGCAGGAGACAAATCGTTTGATCATTGTCTTCGGTCCACCCTCTCTGGGGCACCTGTCGGCAGACAGGATACTAGGCTAGATGGACCTTTGGTGTGACCCAGTACGGCTGTTCTTATCTTGTATGGCTTTGAGTTGAGAGCTCAAATGTTGGAACCATCAGGTCAATCAAAGTCAGCTCCTTTCAAGGAGTTGAATAACCGCTCACCCATTCGCAATACTCGCAGAACCCTTTCTGAAGCTTTTATTTTCAGGGCACAGAATTAAGGGAAGTCACTTCCAGTGGAGATGCCAGTCAGGTTCTCACTGGGAGTAAGAAAGTAGAACTGTGGTAGGACAGATTCCATATTTCTGTTTGTATTTGTCAGTGTGGGGGTGATCCAGGGAGATACAGGTGAAAGATAAACTCCTTCCAGTGCGTTTCCAATCTCACTCTAAAAAGAAAAAAAAAGCAGGTGACAAAAACCCAAATTTTATGGACAAAATGTTTGCCAAAAAGGTGTGGTGGTGTGGGGAAATGTTCAGAATATGTACAAAAAAATTGAGGAATGAGGCCATGACACTTGGGTGTTGAATCCAGACCACCACATGCCCTGGGTGCCTTGTGCGTGATGCTGTGACTCTCTGCTGGACACCAACTGTTAGCTTACAAGCTTGCAGGCCACATCCTGACTTTGACTGCCCAGTTAATTTTTTCAGAGTGACCCCAGAATCCTCCCAGTCATTTCTCCAGTCATCTGCCATGTGGTGTTGAGCCACTTTGCTGAACACTTAGGCTATGTCTACATTACAAAGTTTTTGCGCAAAAACCAGCAGCGTGTTCACACCTCAAGCATGTTTTTGTGCCAAAAAAATACAGGAAATCAACAGGACAGAGGGCTTTTGCCAGTAGTTATTCTTCTCCCCAGGAGGAATAACTCCTTTTTGCATTATAGCTCTTGTGCAAAAAGGCAAGTGTGGATGCTCCACAGGGGTTTCTTGTGCAAAAAGAAAAAGCACAGGTGCTCTGATGGCCATTCTGTGACTGGCCTTCAGAACTTTCTTGTGGAAGAGTGCCCATGCAGTGTGGATGTACTCTTGTGCAAAAGCACATTGCTTTTGAGGTATGGATGTGCTTTTGCACAAGAAGATTTTGTGAAAGATCTCTTCTACAAAAAGCTTCTTGAGCAAAAACCCTGCAGTGCAGACACAGCCTTATAGACCTTGTTTGCTGCTCTTGTTAAAGAGAGAGTTAAACTAAGGAACTGCTGTTTATTGAGGTTTGACAGACACAATTTACTTCAACCACAGCATTGTGTTGGTTTATATAAAACAAGTTTATTAAATAAAAAGTCCTACTTTTTAAGTGATACTATGTGTGAAGAGTAAGTTACCAACAAACCAAAATAAAAATGTTCTTCCAAAGCCTAAAATTAACTTCAGGAAGTTAGTCTTTTACCTAAGCAGGCTTTTCACCTGTATTCAGGTGCCAGAGATTTCAAATCCATTTGCTTAAAGGACCCACTTCTCTGAGATATACAAGAACTCTAGTCTCTTGTATCTTGCCAGTGATGAGAAAACTATGGGGGTTTTCTTCCCTTTCTTTTCATAGTCCAGTAAACATTTGAAATGTGTGCTCTGAAAAGCAGGCCCAGACAAAGCTTCTCTCCCGCTTGCTAAATACATTTTAAGAGCTTGTTTGCAGCACGCATTTCTGCAGTCCTTTGTGGGCTTCCTGTACATACAGCAAACAAGCGTATTACTGATCAGTGTTGTATTACATGCTGCCTTTTGGGTATATATCATAATGGTGTGTTGAGGTATAGTGACTGCGTCAGGCCTGATAAGAGCTGCTGACACACAGTAGTGAACCATCACAGGCCTGTGTGACACATTTTAGCTCTCATGGGAAGCTACCACTCTGTGAAAATTGTCAGATTAATAATGGTAACCTTATTTGTCAGTACAGGTTGTATCACTGTGGTCTAGCACCCTCCGTACCTTACCAGTCCCAAACCAGAGAATCCCCTGGAATAGTGGAGGTCAATGCTAGCCCCTCTGTTGCTGCTGGCTGTGGGGGGGTCCAATTGACCAATGGGAGCACACTGAGCCACTCAGCTGCTGGGCTGCACTTCTGTCCCCCACCATTGGTTGCAGGGCTCTGTTCCTGGGCCCTAGCTGTGGGGCTCTACTGCCTTTCTGCTGCTTCTCCCAAGTGCCCACAGTCACCACTCCTCCCTCGCCCTTCTTGAGCTTGAGTGCTGCAAATAGGTTCTCTGCAGCACTTTGGAAGCTCTGGGAGGACAGAAGCGGAGTTGAACACAGCAGCCGGCTTTTCCCGTGAGTATTACAGTCTGGGAGCACCCACAGGGAGAACAGATGTTGCTGGACTCGGGAAGTACGGACTATCAAGGTCCAATCTGTATCGTGTTTCTGAAATTAATGTGCGTGGCACCAGCTATTGCACTTGGTGTCAGATGTGTGCCATCCCCTATCCCACAACTCATGGTTCTTATGCTGTTGACTCCATCAGTACTAGATACTCATTTAAGATGAGTCCATTCAAAGTAGTTTGTTTCTGCTGGTGTGGCATGGCTACTGCAAGATTATGTAGGGATTAAAAACCATATGATTTGCGCAGAAGCATTTAAAAAAATTGAACCAAGATCAGGAACCCCATTGGTGCTATATGCCTTACAAATAGCCAGGACAGCTCAGTTGCTTTTTACAGGTTGGTTAATGATGCATGTATGAACAAAAGGAAATGCAGTGTTACAATGCGGGGGAGAGGGAGGGCGAAAGGGGGGAGCACACAAAGAATGGAAAGTGATAGGACTTAGATAGCTATAATAGATGCATCTGCTGGATGTACCCAGTGGTGTTCTAGCTCAGTGTTCCCCAAAGAGGGCCACAGAGAGCAGCTAATGGGACACTCTGCTTTTTGTTCAACAGCTCCACAGACATGGAACCTCGCGTCCCCCATTGGTCGTGGTTTGCAGGCTGTGGGAAGCAGTGTGACCCAGGCCACTGCTTCCCGTGGCTGATGTGGGATGCAAATGGTGAACTGCAACCAGTGGGAGCTGCAAGGTTCCATGGCTGCAGAGCCGTTTAAGTAAACAAACTGGAGTGGCCCATTAGCAGCTTTCTCAAAGTAGGCCCTTGGTTCTAGCTGTACTGGGCCCAGGATATTAGAGAAGGTGGGTAAAGTAATATCGTTTATTGAACCAGCTTCTGTTGGTGAGAGAGACGAGGTTTTTGTTCTCCCCAACAAAAGTTGTTCCAAGTCAACATTTTATCTCACACTTCCTTTCTTCAGTTAATATTAAACTAATGACAGAAGCTTTCACTGGCATAGTTACTTTCCCCACCACAAACACCATTATAAAAATACTTTGTTTTTTTTCCTGCTTCATGTTAAATAACAGTTTTTAAAAACTTGGAAATAATGACTTCATGTTCTGGATGGGCAATATAGATTATATGTCTAATTTCATCAGCTTGCTTAGAGATGTCTGTGATAATTACAGTGGGAAATTCAATTTCTTAGCCTAGATTCAGAGAGGATTATACTGCCAAGTTCACAATGGGACTCTGGCTGTCATTACAGAAATAAAAGAACATTTGATCTACCTGCTGGGACTATTTTATGTAGGCCTGAAGCTAACAGTTTGTTTTTTTTATTTTACTTTTGTGACACAGCCAAGATAAATGCTGTAATGTTTTGACTTCTTAAAAAAATGTATATTTGGGGAAAATCTAAATCTTTTCCTTTAACCAAAGCAACGGAGCAGCACCAATAAGTATAAATAAAAAGTGGCAAGCTATGGAGTGAGTGAGTGTGTGTGTGTGTGTGTGTGTTTTTGACAGCTATATATATTTGCATGTTAGCACTTGTCAGATTTTTTTTCCCCTCCTGCTTTCCTGCCTTTTTTCTTTTTGGGCCAGATTCTGAGATCTTTCTTCATGTTGAGAAACTCTTGATGCTATGAGAGATTCCATTAACTTAAATGGGGTAAGGAACTCAGCTTGACCAAGGCTGGGGAAATTCTGACTTCTTTGCTCTCAGCAAATACTTAACTTGGCAAATAAATCCCGTTGGTTTCAAGGGGAAAACTTACTGTGAAAGAGGCTGACAGTATCTTGGTGTATGGTAGGCAAAGTCAAGGCATTTGTAAACTGTTAAAAATGAAAAGTGTGAAGACCTCCATTTGTGATAATTGTACAAAATGACTAGTGTCTCCAAATGGGCATTGATTGGTGTTTTAAAGTGCCTTGTTTTGTCAGCAGCTTTTATTCTAGCCTCGCTCCTATTTTTCCATGTGGATTTTCCTTAGTTTGTGCAAAGATCTTCTTGCCAAACCTTCAGTAATGCTACCCCAGTCGCCTGTGTTAACAGTGAGAATCAAACTGTAATTTCTGAGAGCATTAATCACAAGAGTAAACTATTCAAACTGGTGGGTATGTAGGATTAACTCAACAGGCTCAGCTAATATCAATTCCTTTCTGTTGCTTTGAAAATATTATTAATTTCACTTTTTTCTGATTAAAGTTGCACCTGTGAGACCCCTATGTCCTTTGGCCCTTGGCCTACATTTTCAAAAGTTGCTGTATTGTTGAGCTCCTAACTCTTTGGGTGCTTAATTTGAAATACTGTAATGGGGAATGGTTTATGGAAACAGCCCTGCACTTACATAACCCACACACCTACCGGGTGTGGTTCACAGTCCCATGTAGTGGCACTGAGGCCACTTACAGAGGAAGAATGAGTCTGTTCTACAGCCTTAGGTGAGAGCCTGATGGCTTTTAGCACAAGTGGTAGGAGCTTATGCAGTAAGATACAGAGGTTCCAGTTTTGGCTCTGCTTGCTAGTGTTACATTTACCCTTGGAGAGGCCAGGGCTGGTTGGATGATAGTTTTCTGCACACCTGTTTGCAAACCCTTGTCTCACTCCAGGCCTTTCACTCTGAATTACAGATGAAGGGAGTAAAGCAAAAGTAAAGCTGCAGGAAAGCCTTTAGATGCCCTTAATAGGTAAGGCATTGTTATAAAACCCTAATGTAAGGCAGAATAATGATAGGCTTTGAAATGTAGGGTATTTAGGTTAATATGACCCATCTGTGATAAATAAGGAAACATTGCAACTTTCCCTCTTTACATGTTAAAATGCTTCCCTGATGTTATCTTTCTTGGTCACACTTACACTGTTTCCCCTTATAAGAGCTTAAAAGGGGTTAATAAATGATTGATTGGGGTTAGTAAATGGTTAATATAATAGACGTGTTAAGCATGTTATGAACTTGAATGTGGTGTGTTCATAAACACAGAAGAAGATGTTACGCCGCTCTCTAAGCCATGGTTATAAGCAATTAGTTGGATGCTACAACAATCTGTAACCTAAGGTAAATTTTGGAATTCTGAGCCTTGGAGTTGCTTTCCACTACCTACACCTTTTCTTGGATTTACTAATGCCACCTGGGATTCTATTCCCTCATTGTGGGTGCATTTTATTGTCAAAATGAGCAAAGGAAAACATTCATATTTTGTTGAGAATTATTAGGAATGGGATGGAAAATGCAGCCAACTCTGGGGTAAGATGCAACAATGATTTAACAACACACAATAATAACCAAATATTGAGAACAGAAAGTGAAGAAGAAGATATCTAATTGCAGCTGAAGGCGATTTAGATAAACAGATGGTAATTTCTTCAGCTGGAATATGTTCAGAACATAAGAGGTTAATTCCTTTACTCCTCCAGTAATTGCCAGGGAAAGTCTCATGACCACAGATTGTCAAGACCTCAGTTTTACAGATATATATACACAGAGTGCAAAAGTAATTTAATTCAGGAACTGCAATTAAGGAAACAATTATACATTGCATATCTTGAGCTCATCTTCAGGTCATCTTGCTGTTATCCCTTTTTGATCACATTATGAATTCAAAATATGAAATTTGACTAAATTTTATGGAAGAGTCAAGCTTGCTTTTGCAAGAGAATGTAGTAGAATGATCTCAAGGACAAGTAAAAACTTTTGAAAGTGACTGTAAGTGGACCTATCAATTCAGAAATGTTCTGCGGGCCCTCATCAATAAAAAAATTATATTATCAAATACAACCTGGAGAGGGCTACTATAAGGTGGATGCATAACTGGCTGGATAGCCATTTTCAGAGAGTAGTTATGAACAGTTCACAGTTATGCTGGAAGGGCATAACACGTGGGGTTCTGCAGGGGTCTGTTTTGGGACCGGTTCTGTTCAATATCTTCAACAATTTAGATGATAGCCTAGAGAATATGCTTATTAAGTTTGCTTGAGACCAAGCTGGGAGGGGTTGCAACTGCTTTGGAGGATAGGGTCATAATTCAAAATGATCTGGACAAACTGGAGAAATGGTCTGAGGTAAACAAGATGAAGTTTAATAAGGAAAAATGCAAAGTACTCCACTTAGGAAGGAACAATCCATTTCACACATAGAGAATGGGAAGTGACTGTCTAGGAAGGAGTACTGTAGAAAGGGATATAGGGTCGTAGTGGACCACAAGCTAAATATGAGTCAGTGTGATACGGTTGCAAAAAACACCAAACATGATTCTGGGATGCATTAACAGCAGTGTTGTGAGCAAGACACTAGAGTTATTCTTCCGCTCTACTCCACTCTGCGCTAATTAGGCCTCAACTGGAGTATTGTGTCCGGTTCTGGACACCACATTTCAAGAAAGAGGTGGAGAAACTGGAGAAGGTACAGAGAAGAGCAACAAGAATGATTAAAGGTCTAGAGAACATGACCTATGAAGCAAGGCTGAAGGAACTGGTCTTTAGTTTGGAAAAGACAAGACTGAGAGGGGACATGATAGCAGTTTTCAGGTATCTAACAGGGTGTCACGAGGAAGAGGGAGAAAAATTGTTCTCCTTGGCCTCTGATGATAGGACAAGAAGCAATGGACTTAAACTGCAGCAAGGGAGGTTTAGGTTGGACATTAGGAAAAAGTTCCTAACTGTCAGGGTGGTCATACACTGGAATAAATTGCCCAAGGAGGTTGTGGAATCCCCATCTCTGGAGATATTTAAGAGTAGGTTAGATAAATGTCTAGCAGGGATGGTCTAGACAGTATTTGGTCCTGCCATGAGGGCAGGGGACTGGACTCGATGACCTCTCGAGGTCCCTTCTAGTCCTAGTATTCTATGATTCTATGATTCTGTAAGTAGTAAACAGTCATTGAACAGGTAGCAAAGACAAAAGATTCAAAGGGGGGAAAAATAACCTAGCTGGGAGTATCCTTCCATCCAGAATCTTAGGCTGCTGTTTCTCAGCTGAAATTGTTTTAAAAAAGGGAATAAAACTATAAAAAGTGGAGGGAAGAGTTCTGATCTAAAGATTTGGTCTGTAAGACTGCTGAGAGAGAAACTGAGAGTTTTGCATTGCTTTGAACCAAATAAAGATTAAGTGAGGCACCAGTGTGTTATCTTTATTTTTTTTCTTATAATGATTTCTGACTGTTATGCCTCACTACTTGTACTCGCTCAAAATCTATTCTTTGTAGTTAATGAACTTGTTTTGCTGTCTTATCCAACCCACTGTGTTTAAGTAAAAGTGTCTGAGTAACTATTTGGGCTAAGAAGTTGGGTGCCTATTGTTCCCTTAAAGTGGGAACATTTAACATATTTGTACTATCCAGGAGAGGGTTGGGTTTGAGTCACCCTGTAGTATAATCAAGGTTGTTAAGAGCTGAGATGTGGCTGGCTAGTACACACAGCCACACACCAGCCTCCCACGGCCCAGTAATATGGGGAGAACCTTGGCTCCAAGCCCCCAAGAAGGTTAGGGCCTCACGCAGAAGGGGTGAGGCTAAAGGGCAGCCAGCCCTTAGCACTGCCTGGCCTGCTCCCCATCAGGGGCTCCTGCAGTGATTTAAAGGGCCCATAACCATGGGACAATTCTCTGTTTCCCTGCTCCCCCCCAGTTGGTAGCCCTGCGCACATGTAGCTAAGTGACTCATATATCGGGGACTTATTGTGAGCAGGTAGGAGGCTACAGCAACAAGGCACTGTGAAGGCACCACAGGTGACAGCGCAGGAGTAACACAGCTAACCATTAGTCTGGATTGTATCCTGGTATGTCACACCCAATAATGAGTTAATATTTGAAAACACATTGAAAAAAATTTAATACAGGCAGTCCCTGAGTTACGCGGATCCGACTTATGTCGGATCCGCACTTACGAACGGGGCTTTCTCTCCCCGGAGCTCGCAGGCAGCGGGACTGCCCAGAGTTGAGCGGTCCCGCCACCTCGACCTCCGGGGCGAGAAAAGCTGCTCCGGGTGCCCCCGGTCTGCTGGGGACCGTCTCCAGCAGACCAGGGACACCTGGAGCAAAGCTGGGGAGGCGGAGGGGTCCCGCGCCTCTGAGGCTTTGCTCTGGCAAAGCTGGGGAGGCACGGGATTCCGCCGCCGCTGCGGCTTTGCTCCCGGTGTCCCTGGTGTGCTGGAGACAGTCCCCAGCAGACCAGAGGCACCGGGAGCAAGCCGGGGAGGCGGAGGGGTCCCGCGCCTCTGAGGCTTTGCCAGAGCAAAGCCTCAGATGTGCGGCACCCCGCCGCCGCTGCGGCTTTGCTCCCCATGTCCCTGGTCTGCTGGGGGGGAGGGAGGGGGCGCAGCTAGTGCGCGCCCCCCCCAGCAGACCAGGATTTTGTTGTGGACCCTGGGGTAGAGCAGCTGGGGTGCTGCCGGGTTGGTCCTGCAGGGACCTACCTGGCAGCCCAGCTGTTCTGTCCCAGGCTCGAGATTCAGCCGCTGTTGAAACTGATCAGTGGCTGATTCCAGGAAGCTGGGGGCAGAGCAATTCTGCCTCCAGCTTCCTGTAGTCAGCCCCTGGTCAGTTTCAGCAGCAGCGGCTGAATCTGGAGCCAGTTCCAACTTACATACAAATTCAATTTAAGAACAAACCTATAGTCCCTATCTTGTACGTAACCCGGGGACTGCCTGTACTTATGTCAGTGATAAGTTTTTATTTGTCGTATTGCATTTTCCACATCTGGTTCCTGCTAGAACTAGTGCTATGTTGTCCTAATCTGTTGTGCATTTCAAGCAAACTTGTTTGCTCCTTGAACTGTGCTGCATGAATTACATCTGAAGCAGAGCAATTTTATATAAAAAAAAAATCTCCCTGCAGTGCTCTAACTTCTACAAAGGCAAAATACTTATCATTGAGTTTCTTCAGGATACTCTTTAGTGGCAATATTTTTTCTCCATCCAAAACTGTCAACACGAAATAACTCCTGTTGCTTTTATAGTCATAGCGCAGTCATTGAAGACTTATTTATCATGGCTTCCCTTTGCTCTCTCATCCCTCAGTTTGTTTTTGTAGCTGTATATTGAAACTGGCTAACTTTTTTTCAGACAATTAATTTAGTTTTTGTGTGTGTTCCTTTTGTAAAATCATCTCTTTTTTAGAAAGGGGGTACTTAAAGTGAGTGGAATCCATGTAACTTACAGTAATAGTTAAGTTTTTAAGTGACTTAGGTACTTAAATTTTTTCCAGTTACAACTTAGTGTGGGCGTTTCAAGAGGTCACACATTATTTAAGATTACAAATCCTGTTAATATAAGAATTTACCCATGGTTTAAAATTAAACAGTATATTAGATTCACTATAATGTAGTCGGACACATTCTGTTGCCCTTATTCTCATTGAATAGGCTCTTATTCTCAATAAACAAGGTCTTAATCTGTGGCTACGGTCACTGATTTCAGCGGGATTACTCAGAGTAAGGTGATACTTGCCATGAAGTCCTCTGATCACAAGACAGGTGTGATTGGAAGGTGTGGCCGTAGAAGCTGGAGTGCGCTGCTTCATTGATGTGACTTTATAGTGACCTGCGGAAACCAACTTTTGGGATGAGAAAGCTTCAGTTTCCTGTCCTTGACTTCTCCTTAGATTGTTAGCTGTGGTTGTGAGTGATCCGGACACTGTCCTTTTTCAGAAACTCCTTTACAATTGTTGTAACATCTGAAAGACACAGGTGCTTTACATCTCTTTGATCCAGTTGTCTTACAAGGGCCAGCTTTCTCTAGGCCAGATCATCAGCGGCTATAGGTTGACATTGCTCCACAAAGTCAGGAGAGTGACATTCATTGACAGGAGCTAAGTATCTGAGTCTGTGTTCAGCTGGGTAGAGGATCAAAACTTGATCCAATTTTGCTACATTATACCTGTTTTCTCAATGGCAACCATCAACATTTGAGAGGCATCCACTCCCACTTTTGTGGCTCAAATCTTCAATATCAGTTCTAGGATGGGCACAAAAATGGAAGATTTCTGGGTCCCCCCCCCATTCCACTCACAAAGGTACATTCCACTGTAATCTGAGGGGATCAACTGAAGTTAAGGAATTTCCAAGGTGAGAAATGAGCCCACAGCAATGAAGATATTAACTGGCTAATGCAGTGGTCCCCAACCTTTTGAGACTGCTGGGCGCCTGGGGGCAGGGCCACTCACACACTGGGCACCCAGGGGTGGGGCCATGCATGCGCCTGGGAGTAGGGCCACCCATACACCGCGTGCCCGGTGCCGGCACCACCCGTGCACCGCACTCCCGGGGCCGGTGTCGCTCTTGTGCCGCATGCCCAGAGGTGGGGCTGCCCATATACCACGCACCCGGGGCCAGAACAGCCCATGCACTGCATGCCCAGGACCGGTGCTGCTCCTGTGCCACGTGCCCAGGAGCCGGCAGCGCCCATGCGCCACGCGTGCCCAGGGGCGGGGACGCCCATACACCACACACCCAGGAGCCGGCAGTGTCCATGTGTCACACACCTGGGGCCAGCGCCGCTCCTGTGCCATGTACTCAGGGGCAGGGACGCCCGTACGCCACGCGCACAGGGTTGGCACAGCCCATTCACCGTGCGCCCAGGGGCCAGCACCACCCATATGCCATGTGCCCGGGGTCGGCACAGCCCTTGCGCCGTGCACCATAAGCTGCGCGCCCAGGGGCCGGCACTGCCCGTGCGCCACGCGCCCAAAGGCGGGACTGGCCCCGATCACTTGGCGGGCTCACAGAAATGGCCCGGCCGGTTTGATGGTGTCCATGGGCACCGCATTGGGGACCACTGGGCTAATGCATTATAAAGACAATTTCCACTACTTTTGACATTCACACTTCCATATCAAAAGCTATGAATGGGACGCATCCAGCCTACTTAATTAGCTGGATCAACACAGTCCCACAATTGACAACTGCTTTTGTTATATATACCTTGGATTCTGTTATTTCCACTCCAACGCATCTGATGAACTGGGTTTTACCCACAAAAACTCATGAACCTATATATTAGTCTCTAAGGTTCCACAGGACTACTTGTTGCTTTTAAAGTTACAGACTAACATGGCAACCCCTATCAAACTTTAAAGGACTGACTTCCTTAATCATTCCTGTACAGGGGGACCAATTTGGAGTAGACTTTTCATTATACAAATCAAAAACTCTTGAAAGAGTGCTTTTTCTATAGAAAAAGGAGTGCTGTTGCCAGAATCTAAATAGTGTGACAGAACTATTTCCCCGCCCCCTCGAATGCGAAGATGCCTGTTTGTTTAAAATAAAGCACTTGCTAAGCAGAAATCCAAACATTCTTGTAAATGTACTGCTAACATGAGAGGGGGAGACGAGAATTTTGAATCTGTTGTGTGCTGGTGGCTAATCAGTAAGTCAAGTGTCAGTTGTCGTTATTCTCTGTGCCAAATCATACTTGTAAGTGTTAACATCCAGACTGATACGTAGCATTTGCCTGATTCACCAGTGTGTCATTTCACTTTTTTGTGCTAACTCGTGTGTTGGATATTTCATAGTTTTTAATTTTACTGCCATGTGTTTATTTTGTAACAATATGAACTGCAGAACTTGGCTTCCAGGAACCAATTGGCATAGTTTACCATGAAGTTTTTGTCACTGACATTAACAGAGTCAGGATTTCACCCAAGATATTTTTGCCTTTTAACCTCATTTTTTAGTCTGATTCTTAATGCTTTGAACCTGGGTTCTCATTTACATCTGTACAAAATAAGTGTGAAAATAACATTTTCATTTGCAGCTTTTACTTGCTCACTTTGCAGTGGTTGAATGATATAACATCCAAGGTGATGGAGAATCAGGCTTATTTTGTTTTCCAAAGCCTCCTCCCCTATCTAGTCATATAAAACATATTTTGTGAAGAGAAAATGGATTGAACTGAGAATCTCTGCACCTAGCACATGTGTAATTGGCTAAGTAATAAATGCTTCAAATTAAGGTCGGAAATGTAAACAAAGCATTTTAAGAGGAAAAGCTACCATTAAAATATTGGACATGTGCAATTTTAGTGTTTAATGGGCCACAGAACTCCCTCACTGTATTTTCAGATACAAAACTAACACAGCTACTCCACTGAGACTTGTTAAAAACTTCTGCTATTTGCTGGATTCATAGTGTAGATGGAAAGGTGTTGTCAATTTAAATGGAAGGAGGGAAGGAAAGGGTAGCTCTTGATTGATCCATGGAACCCGTTGCAGTGATTTATTCTGTTTTATGGATCCTGAAAGCAAAACAGATATTTTTTAATAATTTGCCTGCTTTTGAAACCATTTGTTCTCCACATCAGCTGGCTGATTTTAATTGGTAACTGATGACTTAGCTTTGTGTAAAGTCTCAGAAGAGGTAGTCATATTAGTCGGTATCTGCAAAAACAATAAGGAGTCCTGAGGCACCTTGGAAACAAAGGCCAGGTCTACACTAAAGGGGAAAGTTGACTTAAGATACACAACTCCAGCTATATATCTTAAATTGAGTTTTGGCACCCTCCACACAGTGGAAGATTGGCGGAGCACATGCTTTCGTTGACTTCCCTTACTCCTCATGAGGTGCAGGACTACGAGTGCAGATGGACGTGACCTCCCAGTTCAAGTTAGCTGGTTTTCACTAGACCCGCTTGTAACAGGTGAGTCCAGTCTCTCTCCCTGTTTTCTCTGGTCCTCTGGTTATTCCCTAGGTTGTAGCGTCCTGAGGTGGGGTAGGGGGGTCCGGGCCCACCCTCTCTCCCGGACCCCAACCCAGGGCCCTAAGGACAGGTGCACGGAGACCTGTCCCGCTGGTGGGGCGCCTGCCCGAAACGCACCAGCTCGCTGGGTCTCGCCCGCCCTGGGCTCCTTCCTACCCCCTATCTAATACCTCCGTGGTCTCCCCTGATCCGTGCTGCCTCCACCCACCCTCCTTTTGTTGTTCCTATTTCTCTCCACCCTGCTCCTCTCGTTCTGATTCCTCTCCTTTCCCTTTCGCTCTCCGCTCCTCTCCGCTCCGTTCTGCTCTCCCCCCTGGCCCCGACTCCATGGGGCTTTTCAAAGGGCCCGCACCGGCGTCTGGCCCTGATGACATCAGGCGCCGCGCCGACTGGCCCCGTCCCCTTCCCCTGTCCCCGCTCTTCCGCCAGCCATACCTCCTGCGCGCCGCTCGTCATCTGGGCTGCGGCGGCGGAACAGGCACGGCAGTTTATCCCCGTTCTGCTGGTGGTTCCCAGGAGAGTCAGGGCGACCGCGGGTTCAGTGCGGGGCGGGCTGACGTCCGTAGGGAGGAGGCGGCTCGCCCTGTCACACCGCTAATTGAAACCCCCAGAAGATTGACTGTGACAGCATCCATCTTCTCTATAGTGTAGAGAAACACTAACAGATTTATTAGGACAATAGCGTTGTGTAGTGAGGCCCAGCAACAAAATAATCCAGATATTTAAGTTCTCTGGTTCTCCTCAAGCCTTTACTTCGGGGGTGAGGATATGGCCCCCAACTTGCCTAGATCCAGCCCCCGAGGCTCAGCATATACAGGTGCTCCAGGTCACTCCTGCCACCCCACAGTAGGGCTGGAACACACAAATCTACTATGTTGGGCCCCCCAAAGCTGGTGTGCAAGGGGAATGTGGGCAGTGTCTTTCTCCTCGTCAGTCAGAGGCCATGTCAGTGAGGATCTCTTTTTTTGCTTCACTAGTGTGTGGCCCCCGATCCAGAAAAGGTTCCTCACTCCTGCTTTGTTTGCACAGATGTTGGTGTTATGTGGGACATAACTGAATGCCAGGCTGGTGCAAGGAGCTTTCTTTTAAGCATAAAATAAGGATGCTCTTGATTTTATAGCAGGAGCGTAAAAGGGTGAGGTGCCAGAGACAGCCTGAGGTCCACTACAGTCTTCACTACTGCTGTTTTATGTGGAAAGCACTCTGATGCTGTGGTAGAAGACAGCTGTAGAAAATGCTTACATGACAAGGCTTATTTTTGTTTTATTCTAGGAGAAAACAAGGAGACAAGAGTTCTGTCATGAAGTTGCTCTGTATGCATCAATTTATCCATCTGAAAAGTGGACAGAAAATGATTTAAGGGTATGTCTACACTGCATTCCTCTTTCGAGAGAGGAATGCAAATGCAGCTGAGCAAAATTACAAATGTAGTGCGGATTTGAATTTCCCACGCTTCATTTACATGTGGGAGGTTTAAGAGTAATTTCGAAAGAAGGGGTTTCTTTGGAAATAATCGCATCTAGACAGCATTTCTTTTTTCAAAATAGGGTATTTCGGAATAGCACCCAGACGCAATTATGCAAATGAAGCTCAGGAAATTCAAATCCACGCTTCATTTGCAATTTCACTCGGCTGCATTTGCATTCCTCTCTCGAAAGAGGAATGCAGTGTAGACATACCCTAACTGATTTCCAAGGCCATTTAACTAAAGCACATTGACAAAAAGTGCTATGTTAGAGCAAAATATTATTGTTATTTACGATGGGCATTTCTGATGTCTTCTGACAGTTCTCACAAGGTAAACAAATTCCCGAGCAGGCATATTTTAATAGTATACTGTATGTGCTGAAGGATAAAGGACAATGTGTCTCTTTGTAATACAATAGAGAGATGCAATTGTTTAGGTCTTTGTTTTCAAGACATTCTGATTTTTGAGCGTCTTAACTTGATTTGTTGGGCTCAGCTTCCATCAAGTACGGAACATCCCCACCTCCAATTCAAAGTTCATGGGAGTTGCATATGATCAGATCATCTGAAAACTAGGCCCACACAGGCTCAAGGTGAGCATCTCAAGCAATGTTCTCTCTAATCTTTTCCATTCAAATGTGGATTTTTTTTAATCCATGTGCGGAATCCATTTTTATGTGAACTGAGACATGTGCCAATGTGCACCACCAACAGAAACAAAAATCCTAGCTGTGGGCACCTTGCTAATCAGCTGGGCAGCATTTGAATGTCTCCTGAGTGGCCGCACAAGCAGGGTCGGCTCGAGCCATTCCTGCACCCCGGGCAGCGGGTGTGTGATGCATGCGTGGCTCCGCCTCTGGGCGCACGGAGCATGCGCGGCCCCACCCCCCAGTGTGCTGTGCACCTTACAGCTGCCATCAGGCACCCCCCATAGGTTAGTACCCCAGGCAGCTGCCCAGCTAGCCCCCTCCCCCTTAATCTAGCCCTGTGCACAAGAGCAATACAGGGAATACTGATCTTAAGCATTGGTTTTAGAGACAGAACATGCTATGCCATGATAGTTTGAGAGCTAAGTTTATTAATAATCTTACTTAATGCCAGATTGCTCATTGGAGTAACTTCTCACCCATGGGTTTGCAGAGACTGTTTCCCCAGTAGCTCATGGAAGGTAATAGTCATTAAGGAAATATTAGTACATGTATCTGTCCATCAGTTTAAAAAAACAAGAACAACTATCTCATCATATCAATAAAGGCTGTAGCCAAGGAAACCTTTGACAACAGAGATGGGGTGTGAATTAATTACCAAGCATTCTGATGCTTTAGAAGCAAGAAAACACTATAAATAGCAATAGTTATAAAACACTGTAGTTTTAATGATGGTACTTAGCAATCTGCTATGTAGTCAATGGCTTTAATCACAGAACATTTGTAAGTTGGAGATATTAACATAAAGAGGGTAATTACAACGCATGATGCTACAAGAAAATATAGTTTTGGCTACTGTGTTCTTAGTCACACAACACTCACTAAAAAGAAACAGAGACAAAGTGGTCCTGTTTTCTAGGACCAACTTCTGCTAGCGAAAGAGACAAGCTCTGGAACTTACACAGAAGTCTTCAGTTTCTCCCTCTCAGGTCTTAACTTCTTAGAAGTCTTCATTAGACTTCCTTTAGTCACAAACTGTGTAACAACCCCATGTGACTTCAATAGGGTGGTAACTCTGAAAGGGTTTGGTCTGGAAGTGATGGGAGGCATAGAGGAATCAACTGTGGATTTAACTGGAGGCCTCAGCTATGAATAATTTATCAAGAAAATTCAATTTGCGTTGCTGCATTAGAGCTAAAGCATAATAATCACTGAGAAGGCTGAGAATAAAGAACTTCCAGCTGCAATCAGCTTAACCTGAACTGACCTATTGAGCTCCATTGATTCCTAAACCAGCTTAATATGGGACTCAGGTATTTATCTAATGTTCAGAAAATAGTTTAAGTAAGGTTAAAACAATTATATATAAAGAAAAAAAACAAGCTTTCCTGAGGAATAAAAATGTGTTCCTTCTGTCCATGACACAGACCTATTGTACCAGGACATCATCCCCAGTGACAGATCACCTATAAAAAGGGTTAACTGGTGAACTTCATGGTTGAACAAGCCTCCTTGGAAACAAATTGCTTTTAAGTAGCTTTTACAAAGCTTTACATAAAGGGCTTTTTTCCTGTAACAATAAATATTCAGTAGAATTTGCTGGAAGATTGAGGCTGAGCGATCGGCACTTGTTCCTTTGATAGGTAAAAGCAGATTGGATTGCTAATGTACTTGTCTACCTGTCATATCTGAAAGGCAAGTGACTTTATGATTAAAGACCTTTGTTGTTCAAACTGTTACAAACTTTAATAAATAAAAAAGATGTATTATTTTTATTAGCACAAAAGCAGCTGATATTCCTTTTTGATTAATCAAACATGTCCTTACTTCTGCAGTTCTTTCTGAAATGGATATTTATTATATACAGTTAACCTGTCTGAGACTATATCTTTATTTATTAAGCAATTGTTGGAACCCTGACCTGGCCCCTCAAATTATGTACAAAGGGGAACAGTTCTGTGCCACTTTTACAAACAAAAGGAGCATCTGGTTTTTGTCACTGTTTAGCGGTCTTGTGCAGAATATCTGTGGTGTTCATGTGGCCAAGATTTACCAAGCATTCAAGTGGTAATGATCTACTACCATGCAGATTCTGGTAATGAAGATGAGGCTTATTTAATTTAAGGGCAGCAGGTTGTGGGAAGGAACCCTAGTGGATTATATATTTCCCAATACTACCTCCCGGAGTTGAGCAATGCAGCTTTTTCTACATCAGCTTCCAACTTGAATTGTGGTGTTCCTCTTTTTGGATCACAGTGGAATGTCAACCTACCTTTTTTGGGGTTCCCTGCACAGATCCTGCTAAGTCTGCTGTTTGCTACTCAGGTTGTACAAAGCATATTTTAAACCTGTGTAACTGGCCTATTGATTCTCTTGCACACAGCAGTCATTTTGTTTAATACAGCTGACAGGAACCCCTGGACTTCCTCCACACCGTCAGCACCTTCAATGTAAACATTGGGCTGGGGATGTTCTGAGGGGGGAGTAGAGTGCCGGAATGGCTCATTGGGCACTGTGACAGACAAGGTGAGTCACAGGAGGCCCCAATGATATTCAAGTGAAATACATTGGTGGTCATTCTCTGAGACTAAGTTGATTGGACCTGAAGATTGGCTGGGGTTGATGTATCTAATTTGGCTCTCACATTGGAGTGCTTGCCTAAAATTTCCTCTCTTTGTGCTGTTGAGAGTTCTTTGTGCTTAGCTATTGGCCTGGTTGCCTAGCTCTTTCACAGAAGTGACTGTAAAGCAGTGTTTCTTAAACTTGAAGACCAAGGAACACCAAACAATATTTTTTAATGAGGAACACCAAGGATTTTTTTGTTGAGCAAAAAAAAGTTGGAGGGAAGTTTGAGCAAAAAAAAAAAGTTGCTTGCCCCTTTAAGGGTGGCCATTTTGAACTCTGTTGTTCTCCATGGCACACCTCCAACTGCCTTGCGGCACACTGATGTACTGCGGAACACAGTTTAAGAAACACTGCTGTAAAGGGAACAAAATATATAAAGCTATCAATACTAATGAGCCATTTAAATATAGTGACAGCATTCTGAAAGCAGAAAAGTTCCTAGAATTGTGCTATGCTAAAATGCAGAAAACATAAATTGTTTACAAAGCAGATTAAAGGTTAGATTCTTCAAGGGGCTTCAGTGCAGAAACAATTTCCCCCCCCCCCCCACACACATCTCCTTTCTAGGGGGCTGGTGCATCGCTGGCAACTGCAATATTCATCTAAAAGCAATGTAAAAAGCAGCACACACAATGCGAATCTCTGCTCCTGTCCCAAGAAAATCAGTAAAGATGTTATGTTTGTGACTGTCATTATGTATTTGATGCTTAAACTGTAGTCTGAAAAAAAAGTTGCTTGTAACAATTCTATAGTAAGAGATAATAAATGCTTATTTGTGATGCTCACCAGTTACTGCTCAGAGTATACCATAAAATCAAATATAGCAGTCAAAAGAGACATTTTTATACAGTGGTTGCTTTGGTGTAGTCCACTCTATTCCCTAGGTGTAGTCAACTCTGGGCTAGGATTTTTACAAACCATGCCTGGTGAACCCAAGCATTTTAGAAGATGAGGAGGGGATACAAATAGACATATTAAACCTAATCCTGCAAATGCTTAGTCACTTTAACAATCCTTACTCCCATGAGCAATGTCCACCATGTGCAGAATAAATCATATGTGCACTGAGGCTTGTGCAGATGTGCACCACTAGTAGGAAACATATGCTGCAGCTGCTAGGCCTTTGACTGTCTCTCGGGAAGCTGCCCAAGTGCACAGCTTACAGGGATCAGTACCCATGTGTGTGAATTACTCCTGAGAAAGGGTTGCAGGATTGAGTCTTCATAAGAATCTGGGTAATGTTTTACCGGTCCAAGTGTATATGTACTTCACATATTGTGTTTTGGTTTAAATTCTTTTGACTACGAACTAATGTATAGCAAATACCTATCCAACAGGTTATTTTAGAAACCTGAAAGCAATGGAAAGTGAATTGGGGGAAGGTGCATTTTCATACTTTAAGAAGAAGCAGATTTTTTTCATAATTAAGGATAATTTTATCTAACAGTACTCCCATTTAAGAGAGCATATTCTATTTTGTGAAGAGCAATTAATTTCACTATGTTTAAAAAATCACACCGGCTCTCAGGGGATTTGTTTATTTTTTTAAATTAATCATTTAGGTTATTAATAAGCTGTAAGGATGAAAGGGGTCAAGCATATTTTATGTACAGCTTTGGATAAAAATCTGTAAGAGAAACAAAAAAGCTTTATCGGCTAATTTTATTAATTTGAGCTGACTAATATAGTTAGTGGTTGTTCCAGGATATGTAATCTGCATTCCTTCTGGGATGTGTTTATTAAACTTCTCCCATAAATTATTGAAGTCTATACTTAGTCTACTATCAAGTCCTTATTGTCAGGTGTTTTTTAAAATTTTAAACTATGGCTATTTCAAAAAAAAAAAAATCTGTTGTAATAAAATCAAGTGAAGTTATGAATTTACTGACTGCTCCAAAAAGACAATCCAATTTACCAGACAGTAGTGTTTTAAATACAACAATTAAAAATCTCAAGATAAAGTTGAATCAATATTCAGGTGTGGACATCAGTTTGTAAACCACACAATGAGCTGTCACCTCATCCGAAATCCTTTGCTTACCCAAAGAAACTCATGTCCCTTCCTTATCATGCATAATCCTGGTACTGCCATTTACAATATGTAGGCACTGATGCTACTGTGGCTATACATAGGTGCAGAGATCTGCTCATAGACTGTGAATTGTGATTGGGGTCAAAAGAGAATCAAATTCAGTTCCCATCTTAGTTTTTCCATTAGTCTGATGGTCATGTGGGGCACTAGGAAGATAGCCTGGCTGGTGAAGTTTATGAGGGGTAGGTCTCATACTTTGAGGTGTTTGAGGTCTATCCCCAAAACTATGCCTCTGCTGATCTTGATGGATTCTGAGCATCTGAGGCTTTCATTGACAAAAATGGGGAAATGTGGGACTCTATTTGGATGAGGCCTTTCAGAACTCAGGACTCAAATTCACTCAGTCCCCAGAAATAGGGGGCACCATAGATTGTCTACTACTCTCTAGTCATTTTGAAGGTGAAAATGGCTGCCTAGGTGTAATGTAAACATAATATTGTACTGGTTTCATTGAAATAACTTTGTCATGTATGTAAATGTGGGTGGACGTTAATTTGACGCCGTATCTTGTGTCCTCTTGGTGGTGTAAGCCTATGACCTGAATCTCTAAAAGGAAGGAGCTCTCTGCCGCCATCTATTAGTGAACCAAGAGAAGAGATGGAATGAGTAAGACCTTATTTGCATGTTTCTTTAGAGTCTTATTCTAAACATTTTGGTAGGTTTTGTTTAAAATGTGTTTGTTTTTTGGTGTATGGGTAATGAAATGTTGTTGTTCTAATACGTGTGGCAAAATGGGCAACCGAACTTCATTTAACATGTGCCCTGAATGAAACACCACCATAACAGAAGCCTCGGCCTTGCACAACTGGCTAAGGAGAAAGCATATCAATAAGAGAGAACATAGAGGCAGGGACACCATTTCTGATTTTGGTTGTGTGGGGTACAACTTTAACTATAATTCCAGGGGCTATTTAGGCACCTGAAAACACTAGTTTCTTAGCAAATAATGTAGCAGTTAGCTGACTGGAACATAATTTAATTCCTGTGTTTAATTCCTATATACAAGAAAGACAAATATTAGACCCACTTAACTCTAATAATATGTTCTGACCTCTTGTTGCAAGTCACTGAAGGGACATGATTAAGTTTAAAATATTAATAGATACTCTTACTTTGTTACTAGCTCTGTGGAGAAAGAGAGAGACCTTATCAGAACTCCTGGGTTCTGTCTCATATCTGGGAGGGATGTAGGGTTTAGTGGGTTATAGCAGAGGCAGATACACCTGGGTTCTAGGTAAGAACATCGGAATGGCCATGGGTCAGACCAAAGCTCTGTCTAGCCCAGTATCCTATCTTCTGGCTGTAGCAAATGCCAAGTATCTCTGAAGGAATTAACACAATAGACAATCATTGAGAGATTCATTCCCAGTTATTTTTTGAACCTTATTATAGTCTTGGTCTTCACAACATCCTCTGGCAAAGAGTTCCACAGGTTAACTGCGAATAAATACTTTATTTTGTTTGTTTTTAAATCTGTTGCCTATTAATTTCATTGAATGACTCCTAGTTCTTGTGGTGTTTGAAGGAGTAACTAACACTTACTTATTCAGTTTCTCAACATCATTAATGATTTTATAGAACTCCGTCATATCTACCTCTTACCTCTTTTCCAAACTGAAAAGTCCCAGTCTTAATCTCTCTTCATATAAAATGTGTTCACTACTCCTAATAATTTCTGTTGCCCTTCTCTGTACCTTTCCCAAATCCAGTGTATCCTGTTTTGAGATAGGGTGATCAAATCTGCGTACAGTATTCGGTATGTGGGCATATCATGGATTTATATAGCGGCAATATTATATTTTCTGTCTTATTATCTATCCCTTTCCTATTGAGTCCCAATATTCTGGTAGGTTTTTTTTTTGATTGATGCTAGACATGGAACAGGTATTTTCAGAGAATTATCCAGAATGACTCTAAAATATTTGTATTGATGGGTTCAGCTAATTTAGACTCCATCATTTTGTATGTATATTTGGGATTATATTTTGGTATGCATGTTACTCTGTGTGTATCAACATTAAATTTCATCTGCCATTGTGTTGCCAAGTCACCCAGTTTTGTGAAATCCTTTTGTAACTTTGCAGTCTGTTTTGGACTTATTGATCCTGAATAAATTCTGTAGCACTTGCCATTTTTGCCAGCTCACTGTTTACCTTTTTTTCCAGATCATTTATGAACGTGTTGAACAGCAGTGGTCCCAGTTCTCATCCCTGGTGGACACCACTTCTTTCCATTCTCCCCATTTATTCCCATTTTTTGGTTCCTGTCTTTTGTCTGGAGTGAGGCAATATTTATGGAGTGGAGAGGAACCTGCCCATGTGTATTCCTGGATTCTGGGACTCCACTAACCATTGACACCAAACAGTGAATGGGATGCCATGGAGGGAAAAGGGTGCCACTAGTGTGTTGAAGTGAGATGTGTCTGTCAGATGTTCACACTAGGAAGTGAGGAAACTGAGGTGAAGAGTGATTTCTGAAGATATTCAGGAGTGTGTGTTTTACTTCTCATTCACATAAATGTATGGATGGTTTATTGTTGTTTTCCAGGTTACTGTTCTGTTCCTTTCCCCCTTTCTCACATACCTAAACCTAGTGCTTGTGAGGAGGAAGCAATGCCTGTTGAGCAGAGCTGTCCCATCTAGAAGAAGATTTGGAGCAGCTACCCCAATCTCCATGCTTTGGGGGGCCCTGTGGCAGTTAACCATTCGATAGACAGGACTGACAGGGCCCAGGGCAGCACGGGGGATTACCTTGGGAGCCTAGTATGGGGTGGCAGCAGAGGTCAGACACCCCTGCACTCACTGTGGTGACAGGAGCCAGAGTGACCCAGCGGTCTGCTCCTCTCCGCTGCCCATCTCCCAGCCCGCTGTGCTCCACTGCACTGCAGTGGCAGGAAGCAGAGCACCCTGGCCCCAGTCGGCTTCGCTTGCGGCTGCCACAGTGAAGCAGAGCACAGCAGGCTGGGAGATGGGCAGCGGGGTGGAGCTGGTACCAGGTCACTCCAGCCACAGCAGTGAGTGTGAGGGAGTCCCAACCCCTGCTGCTGCTCCATGCCAGACCCGCAGGTAATCATCTGGCTTGGGTCCCTCCGGGAAGGGTGCTCCAGGCAAGAGATGTAATGGGAGTGCAGCAGGGGCTGGAAGGGGTGGGGTGGAGGCAGAGCATGGGTGGAGTTTAGGGGAGGAGGTGGAGTGGGGGTGGAATGGAGTTGGAGCAGAAGTGGGGGGTGCCGTGGGTCCTACGCCTAGAGCACTGGAAGGGAAGGGACTTGCCCCAGGCCCTGCACTCCCCTAGAGAAGGCACTGCTATTAAGTAGGCCCGGGAAACGGGGGAGGGGGGAGGCGGGGTATTTTGTTTTTATTAGGTTTCTTTGTAGGGACTTGAACTAGGGGTGGTGTCAAATTTTTAGAGGTGCCCCTCCACATTTGAATCGGAAACTCTGAGCTGCTAAGACCATGTAGCTTGCTTTCTAATGCATGATTTGTCCCGAAGAAATCATTTGATCCTGGCAAAGCCTCTGGGTTGTAATTCAGGGAAGTTTTTAGCGTGTCTCTCATAGTAGGCTTTGACTTTGGCGTGTGTGTCTTCCTTTTTGTCAGTTACTCCTTCCACCGCTGCCAGTTGTGGCACTGGGTTTATTTGCACAGTGAAAGTCGCAGAGTTTTGTGAATTGGTGCATGTGATCAAGCAGTGAGATGATGCATCACAAGATGCACTCTGGAGTGGTATCATAAATAATTTTAAACGACCTTTATCAAATTAACCCCATAAACTAGTAAATGTGTTGAAATATACTTTGAAAAGTAATTAAATATTATTACGTCTCTCACTAATGTCCTTTGCTATTAAATACTTGCTGAGAAGTGAGGAGCGACTGTTAGGATATATCAGTGAATTATGGGGTGTGCAGATTATCAAAGTGCTCATTAGCAAATATACCACTGTGTAATATTTCTTTTCTCCTTATGTAAACAGGGACAAAAATGATGTCAGCATAACAGACTACATTTTGTGATTCATTATCCTTGTCTATGGTGGCTTGATCACTCACTCCCCCATTTAAAAAACATTTGTAATTTTTACTGTCTTCCAGTATTCAGTATAATTCAGTAAGGCTGTATATTCCATTGGGTCTTGTGCGTGAACTTAACTTAGTTTTATGTCAGCAAAATCCCAGAGTGAATTAGATAAAGAAATGTGTCGTTACCAAATTTTTTTTACAAAAATGGAGTGATCATCGTATGCTCATCTATCTAACTGCACTGGTTGCTGTCAAAGTAGTAGTAACTGACTTTTTAACTGAGCTGAAAAAGGCATAATGAGATCCAGCAGCTGGAAGCTGAATCTACACAAATTCAGACTAGAAATAAGGCACTTTTTTAAATAGTGAGGCTAATTTACCATTGAAATTATTTCCTGCCAGGGAGGTGTATATTCTCCATTATTTGAAGATTGGATGCGTTCTAAAAATATGTTGTAGCTCAAATAGAAATTATGCGGCTTGAGGCAGAAATAATTAAGAGGTTCTTTGGCTTGTTTTATGGAGGAGCTCAAGCTAGAGGACCATAGTGTTTCCTTCTGGCCAAATAATCTATGAAAAAGGCAATACAAGCGAGTTGTTATCACACAGTGAAATCTGCGATGCTGCAGTTTGATCTCCTCCTGTCTCAATCCACATTTACAGTGTATTGCATCCTTCTTACATATCGAAAGGACAGAGGAAAACTGTGATAGCTGTTGGCAAATGCCGACCTCTTAAGGGGTGACTATTTTAACTTTCACAGAGCAGAGTGCTAGACTGTGAGATCGATTTTCATATTTGAACGAGGAACTAAGAGGGAATAAGGGTCCATCTTTCATATTTGTCTGGATTACATGGCCTTTGGGCCTGGATGTAAAGGGTGAAACAGGCCTTGCATTCATAATGGGTGGGGATAGGTAGAGAGGGCAGAAATTGAGCTCAGGTTTTTTAATCACTGGCCAGCACAGCTGAACCAGCACTGGGTGGGAGGGAGTTAATAGTGGCAAGTGGCAAATTGCTAGCTTGTCTGAACAAACAGGTCAGTGCCTATCTGAGTCCTGACGCCTCCCAGAACTGGTGGTCAGGACTGGATTAAGAAAGAGGCGTTAGGGCTGCAGGTTAGGGCCCCAGACTAAAGGGGGCCCTGCAAAAAGATCTCTGGGCTGCCAAAAGTCCAGATCTTTTTATGAGGGCCCTGAGCTGCTGGCATAAAGCCCCTGTATATTATCCAGGCCTGCCTGGCCTGGTAAGGGTGGGGGAAAGGCAACTCCACGTGCTTCCATTCTACCCCCATTGGCTGGAGCCCAATATCTGGGAGAAGCTCCATCCCAATGCTGCAGGCCCTGCCCCCACAGCTCCCATTGGGCAGGAATCCCAGCCAATGGGAGCTACCGGGGGTGGTGCCTGTAGGGGAGTGCAGGGCAGTATGGGCTGTGCTGAGCCACCTGCTTCCCCACACCAAAGGGGAGCTGCACCAGAAAAGTTCTCTGCACCCCAACATCCTGTCCTTGCCTTGAGCCCCCTCCTGCACTCTAGTTCCCTCAGACTCCACACTCCAACTTCCTGCCCTAGACCTGAGCCCCCTCCTGTACCTAAGTCCTTAATTCCCACCCAGAACCCCGATCTTGTCCTGAGCCCACTCCTGCACCCAAAATGTCTCAGCACCATCCCAGAGCCTGCACTTCCAGTCAGAGCCCTCACCCCCTTTGTGGACCCACCCTCCTGCCTCAACCCGCAGCCCCCTCCTGTACACTGAACCCCGTATTTTTGGCCCCCACCCCACAGCCTTGGGGCTCCACAAAATCTTATAGCTCCAGGCCCCAGACTGGGTAATCCGGCCCTGCGTGGGGTGATGCAACACAGGGGGAAAGAAGAGCAGTCACCGCACACTACTGCTTCATCCCATTGAAGAGTCTTTGTCCCTACTGTGTTGGGTGAGGTTCCATTGTAGGGAACAGTGCCAAGGAATAGACAGGGTGTGGGGTCCTAGAGTGGCTGTCTTCCCTGGTATTGTTCTGATTATATACCCCTAGGGGGATTTGTTTGTGGGAAGAAACACTGAGCTAACATTATCTTTGGTGGGCTTTTAACTCTGTGCTGTTATACCCACTGTGAGGAGGTAGCTCCTGGGCTTGAATTAAGTAGCATACAGCCTTTCTGACCCATGAAAGCTTTTTTTCAATATTACAAAAACTTTCCCACTCCACACTGGGACATATCTGAGACCTTTCAAAGATTTTCAAAATCAAGAGAACCCTGAACTTTTGCGCAAAAGGACTTTTGCCCAAATGGGAGCAGCATAGTATTTCCGCAAGAAGCACTGATTTCTTACATGAGATCGTCAGTGTTCTTGTGGAAATTCAAGCGGCCAGTGTAGACAGCTGGCAAGTTTTTCCGCAAAACCTTGCCAATCTAGACATAGCCTGTATCTCTATACCTCTCCTGTTGGAACTGTTCCACTCTGTACAAATGATTAAACATGGTTTATTTGATCCTGATGCTGAAACATCCCAGCTGAATGCTATAACCACTGGGCCATAATGTATCTGTTAGCCCTCTTTCCAGAACTCTATCCTGGAGCATAGGAACTTCCCCATTACAGTTTTGTTGAAACGAATACATTCTCATTAAAATTTGTGATGAATTGCCAGGAATCATGTAAACATACCGTATTAAATAACTAATGACCTAAATATTTAAAGGTTTGAAGAAGCTGGGCAGGAGACTATTTATGTCTTACCATGGGATATTTGCTATCAGAAAAGTAGACCTATGCTGGTGAATGCTTTACACATGGAAACAATGAGCCACATCTTCAGTTGTTGCAATTAGGCATAATCTGTTGCCTTCAGTGGAGGTATGCTAGTTTATGCTGCTTGAGGATATGGTCCTGTTTAATCTCAGGGAACTAGGATTGCTCTTGTTTGTTCTGATTTTGAACAAAAGCTCGTATTTGTTCTTACGGCATCTGAACAGTTCATCTAACTTCGCTTAAAACCAGGGACAAGCGCAGGCCAATTTCCAGGAAATTGTAAGTTTTTTGTAGTTCTCAAGTGAATTTAGTACTATGCAGTTTACATTTGCAATATAACCCCCTCCCCAAATGAGAGAGCGAGAGTGCTGTGAAGTGTGACCATAAAAATCCTTGTTATTGTTTATGATCATAGCTCTGTGCAAAAATGGAATATGAAAAATGAGAATAATAATGGGTAACAAATATTAGATAACTTTGACAAGGAAATTAATCGTTGGGATCTTTCTCATAAAAGAGGATTATGATCATTTATCCATTTTAGAGGCTGAAGTTACTTTTGGAGAAATTATATTTAACAAATCTGCATTCTTTTCCCTTGTGCTATAGCATGATTTAATGGTCTTCCTTCTTTTGCTGTTCTTTTACAAAAAGAATGTTTGCTTTTCTACCATCATGTCTCTTATGTTGACTCTAATTCTTCAATATTCGGATGCATCCAGAACAACTAATTTTGAATAGGGGTATAGTTGTGTTTTCTTATTTACCTGTTAGATACATTTTAAACCCCATGTGATCCCACAAAATAGAACAATGGGGCTGGTGTGTTGCCATTAACTAAATCAGTTTGTTCTGTCTCTCCTGTCTAGATTTTTGCAGTCCTTAATTTGTGTATGGGGCAAACCAAGAGAGAGTTTGATTTTTCTAAAAAGACAAGACAAGCTTACATAGTTTGAGAAATTAAGCTGTTAAGCAGTGGTTCATAGATATTTTGAGTCTGTTTTTTCAGAAGTTTCTCAAGCTACCCATGAGTTCTTGCCAAAAATCTCTGCATTTTCTATTGAGCCTTCTTTTCTTGTACTATAGTCATTGTAGTACAGTGGCCAGTGAATAATATTGAACACATCCTTCCTAGTTATGTCAGCTGTTGGAATTCATGAATGGAAGGTGCAGCCATTGTATTAATCTGCCCCCCACAAATGAATGGCAATGTTTCTGGCACAATGGGGTACAAGTTACTACGACAATACAAATAATCTTCATAATTACACAAATACAGTTCTTTTAGTCTTTCCTGACCCAACCACCTTGCTATCTGTTTTGTCTTTGTAAGCTAAGTATTTCCCACATTGTCTTAATCAAGCTGCTGATTTCTATTTCAGTCTAAAGTAAGAGTGTCCAGATATGTCACAAAACAAAGTCAAAGATGTTACTTACTCAATCACTTAATGGACTGATGTTGCTATGTCTTGCCGCAGAATAAAGTTCACTGTCCTCTTTCCCTGAAGAAGATGAGACGAAGAGAGGGCACTGTGACTCCGTCAATAGATAAAAGCATTGCTTGCTAAGCATTGGCTACATCTAGACTGCAAGCCTCTTTCGAAATAGAGCCTCTAGACTACAATCAGTACTTCTGAAAAAGCACAGTTTGCATTACATTGCGCCTTTTTTCGAAAGAGCACTTTAGAAAAAAAGGCATTATTCCTCATAAAATGAGGTTTTCTGTGGTCAAAAAAATTGCTGCGTTCTTTCAATTTACTTTCAAAAGAACGTGGCAGCAGCCTAGACGCAGGGGAAGTTTTTTCGAAAAAAGGCCACTTTTTTCGGAAAAAAACCCTGTAGTCTAGACCCATCCGTTGTGATACAAGTTGAATCCACAGACCATACAGAGCACTGAAGATATTTTCTGCTCATTCTTGCTTCAGCTGTGACTTAGGGCTGCTAGTTTTTGCATGCTTGGCATGCCTTCAGGGCTACCAGTCAAAAACAAATATTAAATTACCGAAAAGCTTTATTCCAAATGATCTTAAATGGTGGCACTGAATGCTAATAAATTTGGTAACTTAAGCTGAGTGATAGTTTCATGAAGCAATTTCCACTGCTGAGCAACAGTGCATGAGAGGGAGTGAGGTTATCCTGAAATCATCTCCCTATGGGGGATTGCTCTGAACATTTCTAATCTCCCAGGAGAGTGATTTTCAACTAACCACCCCTCCTGCAGTTTTTAAAAGTTGTTTATTATTATTATTTATTAATATTGTGGGAGGAAAATGTGCATTTGTTTAGCTGAAAAGAAGATGAAGCTGGCAATTTAAAATGTTCCACAGGAATTTCATATGAGCTGTGCAGCTGACATAGATTAATCTCACCAGTTAACATTTTCACCATTGAGAAAGCTCCCAAGCACTCTGTGAAATGAGATCACAGTTGCTCAAGCCGGAAGGTGGTGCTACCACCTTACTGAAAAATCAACCAATGAAAAGGGCTAAAAATGAGGTAGTGGCAGTCTAAGATACAGTGGCACAGTGATTTTGAAATATTACTTGCATTTTTTTCTTACCCACTTGTGAATGTGTGCAGGAGAAACTAAATACAGGCACAGAGAGCATTGTGCTCCTCTATTTCTCAATCACACTATAGTTTAGAGTGTGTGCCTTTGTGTAACAGAGAGGAAGCCGTGTTAGTCTGATCTTGGTAAAACAAAAAAAGCAGTCGTGTAGCACTTTAAAGACTAACAAGATGGTTTATTAGGTGATGAGCTTTCGTGGGGCAGACCCACTTCCTCTATATGACTGCTTTTTTGTTTTGCCTTTGTGTGTGAGTTCATCTGTCTGAATCCATTTCTTCAAGAACTTCTCCTAAACCGTACGAACTAGGACCACCAAATTTGGTATCCAGCTTCCTCTTACTCTAACTTAAACCAAGGTCAGGGTTTGGTTGTGCTGGAAAACATGAAGCGCTGGGGATGGAAAGGGAGGGGGCAGAGAGAGGAGGAATGTGAAAGACGGGGTACAGAGAGGGATGTGATACTGAGAGTGGCCACTGGGGGCCGCGGCAGCAGAAACAGAGTGACCAGCAGTGGGGCTCCTCCATCTGCCAGAACACTAATAAGGAATCTCCCTTCTCCAAATGTGGGCCTGCCCCCTGGTGGAGAGCCTGCAGGCTGTGGGAGGGGAGCAGCTGGAAGTAGGGGGGAGCAGCCCTCAGAACCTGGCCCCTGCCCAGGCAGCCTGCAGGCCACAGGAGCATTGAAGGAGAAAGCCTCCAGAGCCTTACCTTCCCCCTTAGTTAGCCCCTGCAGGCTGCATGGGGGCCAGCTTCTGGAGCCTGTCCCAAGACAGCCTGCAGGCTATGTGTGTGGAGGGGGGCAACCCCAGGAGCCTGGCTTCTCCCCAGATAGCCTGGAGAATATTGGGGGGGGGGAGAAGGACTTGCTGGAGGAGTGGGTAGCCCCCAGAGCCTCAACCCCCCAAGACTACCTGGAGGGGGGCAGTTCCCAGAGCCTCTCCCCCCTCTGCCTGAGCCTAAATCTCATTTACACATCTTTAAAATAGCAATAGTATCTAATACCTGCAGGGATGTTGTGAGGCTGTAATTAATGTTCAAAAACTGGTTTGAAATTCTGGCATAAAGGTGGCAATGTAAGTAGTGAGTGGTGCAATTATGACATTATTTTTCTGGAGACCATATGGAGGAGCCAATAAAGATGATGAGGGAAGCTAATGTGATCAGCCATTCTGTTACACACTCAGGAGTGTGGTGCCATTCAAACCCATTAGAAAAGCAAATGAGCTGACTGAACCTGCCTTTTCATCTTGAGACCCATTAGAGGTTTCATTCTCTAAAGCACCAGTTAAGCCAAAAGATCAAGCAGGTTGCCATTGGCAAAGACTGCCCAGGTTGGTAAGATCTTAAAAATGGATTTCCTAACCCAATTGTATCCCATCACTCTGATTCTTCTCCTTTAGCAGGCCACAGAACTTTGGCTGTAATTATAATGAACACCTTTTGATCTGCTGTGGATTCTCAGGGTGCCCACAGGAGCTGGGTGGAGGAGGGCAGGGAATGTTGCTGGAGAGAGTGACAGCCGTTGCAGTGAAATTTAGAGCTAACCAAGTTTTTGACGGGGTATCTCAGGAGTTGGCACAGTGATAACCAATACTAGGGCATTACTACAGACTTTGTGATTGTGTCTCATTATGTTCCCGTCTTACAAAGAGTGGAAGAAGGGGCAAAGTGGAATAGTGGACTCAATTCTCAGTGTCCCATTTATGTCCCACTGATGGCAAAATTGGGCTATATGTCACAGTTCCTGTATTGGAAGGGCCTCCTGGGCCAGCATAGAGCTGGCATAAAGTTCCTATGCTAGATCTCTTTCAATCTCCAGCATAGGGTCAATGTGGCTAGAGGTAACCAGGCTACAGCTATTCTCATGTCCATAGGTACCTTGGGGAACAAATCAAGTGTGCTATGTAAGAATGAGTAAAAACACCCTTAAAGCTTCCTTGATTTACACTGGTGATTGGGGTTTAAACCACTTTTTCCTTTCCCCTTGTGTTTCAGTCCCAAGTACAGGAATGGGAGATGCTAGATTTTGGGCCTGATGTATAATCCTGAATTCTGAGTTGGTCTGTGATTCTCAAATTTCCATGACTTCTGATCTTTCTTGCATTAGGGATGTCACAATTTCAAGGTAATTGCACCTGTATTCCCCCTCTGTGTCCCTTAAGGCAGGGGTGGGGGCCTTTTTTGGGTCAAGGGCCAACAAGTGAGGGGGGGGGAATCCCTCACTGATGTACCCAGTTGAGAAGGAGAAAGACACTCTCCACATTCCCTTTGCACACTAGGGGGGCCCAGGCTAGTAAACGGGAGGTGCTCTAGCCCCACAGGGAAGCAGCAGGGGGCTGAAACACCAGCATGGGATCTCCAATACTGGGTGGGGAGTCCTGAGTCATGCAAGCCAGGAGCCATATCCAGCCCCTGGGCCACTCTTGTCTTAAGGGAACCCACTAAAATGTTTCCATCTCCCAGCCATCATCTCTCTTGAGCGTAGACCTGTGTCTCAGTCCCTTCTAACTGGAGATTCTTTAAGGCTTGACCATTCAGTGCCATCCCACAAATTAGACTGCCTAAAAAGCTAGCATCTGTGCTTTGCTTTCTTTCCAGAGGCTGTGACCAATATAATGCTCACAGTTATATGTTACCACACTGTTCTATCTAAGCAAACACATCTATTCTTAAGATGAAAACAGAGAAACCATATTAAAAAAACAATAAAAGAACCTGAATGTGTGCTAGGGAGCTTAGCAGAGGTCATCCCCTACTTCAATCAAGCTAGATAAATTCATGGGCTCGTTTAGACTGGCATGATTTTCCGCAAATGTGTTTAACGGAAAAGTTTTCCATTAAAAGCATTTTCGGAACAGAGCATCTAGATTGGCACGGACGCTTTTCTGCAAAAGCACTTTTTGCGGAAAAGCGTCTGTGGCCAATCTATACGCGCTTTTCCACAAAAAAGCCCCGATCGCCATTTTCGTGATCGGGGCTTTTTTTGCGGAAAAACAAATCTCACTGGCCCTTTTGCGTAAAAGTTTTGTGCAAAAGGGACTTTTGCCAGAACAGGAGCAGCATAGTATTTCCGCAAAGAGCACTGATTTCTTACAGTAGGAAGTCAGTGCTTTTGCGGAAATTCAAGCGGCCAGTGTAGACAGCTGGCAAGTTTTTCCGGAAAAGCAGCTGATTTTCCGGAAAAACTGGCCAGTCTAGACACAGCCAGCGAGGATAAGTCCATCAATAGCTGTTAGCCAGGATGGGCAGGGATAGTGTCCTGAGCCTCTGTATTGCTTGATGATCACCTGCTCTGTTTATTCCCTCAGGAGCACCTGGCATTGTCCACAATCAAAAGATGGGCTAGATGGACCTTTAGTCTGGCCCAGTATGGCCATTCTTATGTTCTTAATTTTGTTCTCTGGCAGGCGTCAGTCTTACAAAACCCAGAGCTGGGTTTCCCTAAGGATTACTAGTTTATAAGAATAGTAATAGAGATGTAGCCGTGTTAGTCTGGTCTTGCTGAAACAAAAGACAGGACTGTGCAGCACTTTGAAGACTAACAAGATGGTTTGTTAGGTGATGAGCTTTCGTGGGCCAGACCCACTTCCTCACATTTGAGGAAGTGGGTCTGGCCCACGAAAGCTCATCACCTAACAAACCATCTTGTTAGTCTTCAAAGTGCTGCACAGTCCTGTCTTTTGTTTTAGTTTATAAGAACACATCTACTCAGACGGGCTAAAGCCGAAATAAGCTACGCAACTTCAGCTACATCCATTGCGTAGCTTTAGTCAAAATAGCTTATTTTGGCTTTTGGTGCTGCCTACACACCAGAAAGTCCAAGGTAGAGTACTGTTCCTTGAACTTGCCTTACCCCTTGTAAAATGTGGGTTACAGGAGTCCGAGTAAGAAGTCCTCCAGCATGGCATTATTTCAACATTATGTCAAAATAACTGCTTGTAGTGTAGATGTGGACTGTTATTTTGGAATAACCGGTATTTTTCTGAAATAACACGGCTGTAGAGACGTACCCTAAAAGTCTCATATTGCATACAGGAACTATCTGAGCAGTTCAGCCATTTCTTTTTACAGGTTGGGCCTTTTATCTCCAGTCATGAGGAACATGTAATCAGCTGATAATGGCCTCCTCAGAGTGTAACTTCAAAGTTCTGGATTTTGCATAATTGAAAGTGAGGAACTTGCATTAACCTCTCCATAGGTATCCCCCAGGAAACCCACCATTCCTGTGTGGCATACATTGAATATAGTCCTTTGAACTCATGGGGATCACCTTTCCTCCCTTTCCCCCAAAGAACTTAGAAATTCCAGCCCACAATAATACATCAATTTAATTCAATAATTTAATACAAGCATATTGCATGAATTGCCATATCTGTTGCCAGGGAATCACTGGAAAAACTGGCATTGACATATGGATGTGCAAAATTTCATGATTTTCTCTATGGTTGTAGCTCCAAAGCAGAAACTGATCAGAAATCACTGATTGCAGTACCCCAAAGGGATGTGGAGAAGCATTGCCATGGGCAGAGCGACAACTTCTGATATTTCAGTAGTATGATGGGACCTTGGGATTCCCAGCTGGATGCCATCTAGTAGAGACAGAGACTCTCAAGTGTGTGTCCCTGATGATTTGGAACAAGCAGTAAACATACATGCGAACAAGATAAAAGTGTCATGTGCTCTATCTCTAGGTGTACAAGATGAACCGGAGACAGAAACTGCTAAAGATAAAATGCTTCAGGCAGTGATACAAGTGATAAGGAAAGGGAGGAGGAGACTATCAACACTTCCCCCAGGCACATTGCCACTGTAAAAATAAGCTTTCAGTGATCTCAGGAGTGCCCTTGATGAGAACACAAATTGTGGTTCCCACAGTGAGGAGAAGGAGAAAAAAATGAATACACAAGAAGCACCTAGGAAGGATCAAACCAAAAAGAAGAGCTAGGAAAGTTGTGTTCTCACCACAGATGAATAGTGACATCGAAAAATGGTGAGCAGTTGTGTCACATCAGAAGTGCAGAGACTCTCAGCAGAAAGAACCAATGATGCCACATCAGCAGGCCTGCCAACAAAGGGGAAGGCACAAACAGGACGATTGCCCTGGGGCTTGGTGATTCAGAAAGGCCCAGGACTCCGGCTGCTGACACTTTTGCTACCACAGCAGTGGCAGTGGCTGGAGCTCCGAGCACTTTAAATAGCTGCTAGAGCACAGCTGCGTGCTCTGGGCGACTGTGAGGGCTGTCAGAGGAGGGGGAGCGGCGTGGAGGGTTGGCTGTCCCCAGGCCCTGTCTCTCTGCCCAAGGCCCTACCCTTCAGGACTGCAAAGATGCCCCCTTCGTCTTGCCCAGGGGCATAGAATTCCAAGAACAATCATAACTGACAACAGACTACAGATCAAGCACAGGGAATTCCTAATAGAGATGTAGCCATGTTAGTCTGGTCTTGCTGAAACAAAAGACAGGAATATGCAGCACTTTAAAGACTAACAAGATGGTTTATTAGGTGATGAGCTTTCGTGGGACAGACCCATTTCCTCAGATCAAATTGTGGAAGAAAAGTGCTGCATAATCCTGTCTTTTGTTTCAGGGAATTCCTAGACTCTGCTGAAATATCTGACTTTCATCGTGAGACAACTAGTCCTAGGTGTCTTCAAACTAATGGATTAGCTGAACGTGGAGGACATACAGTGAAAATCTTGCTCAAAAAAGCAAGGCATGCAGCAGGTCCTGTTGAGCACTGCTCAACTGTTAAGCTACACCACTGTCATGTTGAAAGTCACTTGCTGAATTTCTTATAGCAAATGTATAAATACTTGCCAGATATGGGACATAAATAAAAGATGAGTAAGTGTAATGCCAACATAAAACAGGTGGAACGGAATCAAGCACTAGGCCCCAAAAGCCTGTAGAATAAGTATTTTGTGTCACACATATAAATCTTGTACAGCTTCAGACAGGGACCTAATGATTTTTTCTTTTGCATTAACCCATTATTAACGTTCTTCCAATGCTATTGTGTTTGTATTTCACAGTGAATTTGTTAAATTTAACAGCACTAAATGGATATTCGATGAGACAGAACATGCTAAAAAGATGAAATTTGAAAATTTCTCAATATTTTCCTAGGCTTGCAATTAAGAGAAAGCCATACACTTTTCTGAGTGTTCAGACAATGCTCACTGCTAGGATCTTAAGTCTCGTCAAGTGCTTGAAACCTTTTAAACGAGATTTCAAGAAGGGCTGCTAAAAAAGCATGTTGAGGCTTAAGACCAGTAGGGTGACGAGTGTCTTATGAACACCGAGTGATCTGGATATGTTGCTAAAATGTGTCCCGCAGAACAGTTACATAGAATGAGCTAATTTTTAGTACATAAAATTCTTACAGGGGAATGTTGTGCAGGGAAGCTAAACACTAGCTTTTTGCCTTTGGATGCAGCTGTTCAAAACTGGCTTAGGTCACAGGTAGAGTGACTTTGGTGTTTCATGTATCAGAAGGGTAGCCGTGTTAGTATGAATCTGCAAAAACAATGAGAAGTCCTGTAATACCTTATAGACTAATAGATTAATTGGAGCATAAGCTTTTGTGGGCAAAGACCCAGTTCATCAGATGCATGTAGTGGAAATTCCAGAGGCAGGTGTTTCATGTTTGCAAAATCCATATAAAATCTGTTGAGAGAAGGGCTCTGGTCTCCAGCACTGAGAGTAATCTATGCTGTAAAATAAAATTCAGATGAACTGATGAATTACCGGCAAGTAGGGAAGTGTACCCACTGCCTGAGTCATCCACATTGGGTCGGGCCATAGGAACTCCTAACACCCTTTGTTTTCTTAGTAATAGTTTGTGTGAAAGACAAGAAATGCAAACAATAAAAACAAAATTAGTCCCAATCCAATTCCTATTAAAATCAACGGGAAGATTCTCACCGAATTTAATAGCAGTGAAATAGGTCCATTCATAACCAATGTGGATATATGGGTTTATCAGTGCAAGTTTGATCCATTTTGTTCATTTAATCCATTTAAACTGACATGCCTTGGCTGGCTTTAAACTGACTCTACAACTTGCCAAGTGGTAATTTGCAATCTTTCTGTTGCCTCTGTATTGTTCAGTGTATTGTAAAGGCATTCCAAAGCTGTGTAGTCAACAGTAATGCATCTCTCAGAACTGCTGCTTTCATAATTAGAGTTCCTGTAGCTCTTTTCTTTATTGCTTTAAGTAAAGCATACTATCTAGAGGGAAGACAAGGAAGCTAGCATTACCCAGCGTAAAAACAGGCACACTTCTTAAACCATTGAGAAGTTTTAATTATAATGAGTAAACTTTGGATGCTTATATTAATATAATTGTTGCTCCTAGATGACATTTGTAGTTATTGAAGCAGGAATAAAAAGTAACTTATAATAACCATTAGATGATTTGCCCACATTTTTATAGGCATTCAGCTCTCTGAATAATTAAGGCATGCATATTAAGTTCTCAGAGCTGAATAAAGCTAGTACAAATTAACTTTTTAAAGTCAGGCTCAGTGCTGCATAAAAAGTGATTTTTATTTTTCTTCTACATGTACTTTATTAGAAAAATATTTGGTGCCACAGCATTTATGAACTCGCAGTAGATTCAGTCATATTTACTTGTTTCATTTTACATGTAGCCCAAGAAGCTTTCAAAATCTGTGGTCCAGATTCTGCTGTCATGGAGGTAAATCAGGAACAAATCAACCACCAAAATATCTGGAGCTGTCATAATTAGTGATAACTGATATTAGAAAAGGGATATTAAACCTTGTACTCTAACTATTATAGACCAGGATGGGACCCATGGAGGAGACCCCCAACTGTTGAGTCTTCTACAGCTACTGGTCCTGACCACTGTTGGAGCCAGGATAGATGGAATTCAAGTCAAATTCAGCATGAAAATTCCTATTTCTGTGTGCCTCAGGTGTACCAGTGCAAACTAGTTTCGGTCCATGTCAGGGAATCTATAAGCTCCATGCACCTCCAGCCACTATGGGGTTAACAGGGAGATTAGCTGTCTGCTTAGTTATGGCTAACTGCTGGGCTTCTAACAGCTGGGGGTGGGGGGAGGGGAAGAAGAAGATAAAAAGGCTACTCATCAGCGGGCAGGTGTGGCTTCTAGAGAGACTACTGAAAGGCAACGCCTTCAGCAACAGACTGGGAAGAAGTTATCCAGAAAGTTGAATTTCCCGTGTGGGAGAATCAGAATATATGTCTGGCAAAAGCCCAAAGAGGAGGTGAGGCAGGAAAGCAGAAGGGGATTGAAATGGGAGAATATCAGCTGGTTTATAGGCTGGACTCCAGAGGGAAGAGTGGGTCTGGACTCTATACTATCCCCAGCAGAAGAGATAATAAGGACTTTGGAGAAAAGGAGTCAGTATCCCAGGGGCCTGCAATTCTCAGTCTTTTGTTAGGGTTACTGGACTCCTGGTTCACCAGACTGTTTATTACCCCAGAAGGGGAAAGAGTATTAATCCAGGTGTCTTCATAACAGGCAGAGGACCCAAAAGGCTTGCTTGGCCCCTGAGTAAGGTATGTGTGCAGGGTCCAGTTCTGTGCTTCTGGAAGGGATGGGGCCTAGAATGGAAGGGGCAAATCTGGGGGCAGCCAGCCCTCAGCACCATCCAGAGCATGCTGCCCCCCCCAGCCCGTACTCGCAGCTAACCCCTCAGAGCCACACAAAGCATGTTTTTCTGGCAGTGATTTACAGTGCTTGGGGCCCTGTCTGCCACCGCGTACCTTTTTCTGATAAAGCCCCATAGCGTAGACATAGCCTGTGAGAGGGCATCAGCTGATGAAGAGAGCCCTGGACATTTCACTACGGCTATATCTACACAGCAGTGTTATTTTGGAATAACTGATGTGATTCTGGAATAACAGTGCACATCTACACTGCCAGTCTTGATTTTAAAATAATGTCGAGCCAGAGGACAACTTACTTTGACTCCTGTAACCCTCATTTCATGAAGAGTAAGGGAAGAATGTTCTTCCTTTGACTTCCTGCTGTGTAGACAGCACCAAAAGCTGAAATAAGCTATTTCTACTTCAGCTACGTAATTGATGTAGCTCAAATTGCGTAGCTTATTCCGACTTTAGCCGTGTTGTGTAGATGTTCCCTAAATGGCTTGGGACATACTTTGAGAGACTGCATCTCCCCCTATGCAGTACTGCTGAGATGGTGATCAGTGGAAGTGCTTATGATGGAGTTGCTTTGATTTAAAAAACAAAAACAAAAAAAAGCTGGCCGTAGAGAGCACACTGTGTGAGTTTTTTCCCTGCCTCTCAAACAGCCTGGATTTGTTGACCTTCAGGGCTACTAGTTCCAGCTTTTAAAGTAGTCTTTTTGAAGGAGGAATAGACCTAATAGGGAAAGGAGTGCCTCATGAGAGCATTTGGGCTAGCAGTTAATTTAGCTGGGGGTAGGTGTTGGTTTTTTAGCTGCATTGTTATGATGCCAAAGTTGCTTAGAGAGAGGAACCTTTCTTTTTTTTAACAAGACACAAGTAGAAATAAATGTATTGTTGAAGGGAAGTTATAATTCTTTGAGGGCTTAATCCTTTAGTTCTTGGGAGTTTCCCCTGAGCCAATACCATTGCTTTTTGCATGAATGCGGTGTCTTTGAATTAAAATAGACTGTGTGATCTCTTAATACCTGCCCCTCAGTTAAACACCCCCTAATTCAAATTCTGGGAATGAATCGCACCCCCTAATTCAAATTCTGGGAATGAATCGCACCTCCTAATTCAAATTCTATACCAGGAGGTTATGGCTGACACATGCTATGAACCCAAACAGAATTTTTAGCCTCTGGCTATGTATAAGGGTCTGCCCCAATTAAGTCAATGGTAGACTTGTTGACTTAAATATTAGCAGCTTTGAGACCTACATCTTTAGAAAGAGGGACTCCTAATGAAGTCTGATGTAGGGCCATGTTTTAAAAAAAGCCCAGGCCCAGATTTCCACACATCTCACAAGATTTTGAGAAATGTTCATCACCTCAGCAGCTTGCTTCCTTTGATGCACTGCATATTTTCAAAGCACACATTGCGCTGAGCTCTTGAAAAAAAATGAACTATGCTTTTGGTACTTTACTGGAAGCTGAGCTTTCCTGAAAATCCAGTGTGGATTGTGGGTGTTGAATGCTTTTGAAACATTGGCTCATTAAATATAGCCCCAGCAATGCTACTGTGTTAACTGTGCAAATCTAGTTAGGTAGATCTCTTATGCCCTTCCTAAGGTTTGTCCTTGTTTTTAATGTACATAAGCACCAGTAGGTTTTTGTTTTAAGGCCTTGTCAGTCAAGCTTTGGTTTTAATAGTAATATGTGTGCTCCTATTCAAAAGGTGCACTGTTGCCTTATCTCTGACCAGGATATTGGATATGCTGCAGCCAATGTTCCCTCTCATACGTGGAATAAATTTTATGTGAACCAAGGCACATGCAGACGTGTGCTACCAGTAGAAATACATGTTGCCAGTTGTGGGCGCTCTGCCAATCTGCTGATCTGCACCTAAATCTCTCCTGGGTGGCCTCTCAAGCACTCAACTTGCAGGGAGCACTGGCTGCAGCTCTCAATGTCTGCTCTCTTTGGAATACATCTAGTTAACAAGAGCTTTGTAACCCTGGGACAAATCAATGGCAAAATATATCCTTTTTTTGGTGGATTCAGATTCAGCCCTGGCAATAGCAATGTTTAACTGGGAAAATTAGTCCTGGATAAGAGGACACACTTCACTTTTTTAAGGTGTGTCTACACAGCAAAGTTATTTTGGAATAATGTGGCTCTGGGGCCAGGACTGCTGATGGGGGTAGAGGGCAAAGGAGTCAGTTGAGCCAGGGCCTGGCAATTAAAAGGGACTTGGGGCTCCCAGCCATTGCTGCTGCTACTATGGTGGCAGCGGTGGCTAGAGCTCTGGGCCCCTTTGAGTTGCTGCTGGAGCTGCTGCTCCATGAAGCTCTGAGGGCTGTGGGGTGGGGCATGCTGTGGTCCCAGCAACACTGAGTGCTGGCTGTCCCTGACCCCCGCCTCTTCTATCTGAGGCTCTGCCCCTTCAGGGGTTGTGGAGCCAGGTCCTAACCTACACCTTGCCCTGAGGTCTGTGGTGCCAGTCGTCTCTGCTGCCCAGAGCAGTTGTCGTCTTTGCCCCCACCCCATGGGTGAGGCCTGCACTTGGGACTGACAGTTGAGGGCCAGACTTTGCAAGGCATCGAACATGCCCACAGATCACAGACTTGGGACGTGACCGAACTAAGGGTGGATGAAAGTAAAATGAGGAAAGCTTGGTTGTTACATATCACATAATTATGAGGTAAATCTGCTCTTCAGTTTTAGGAGACTATAATCTATGCCAGTTCTGAAGCCATGCTTTGAAGGGCATTTCTCCACTGCAGAATTAGTTACTCTTGGGTTGCCTTAGTCTGAGTGAGAGCAGCCACACTGTGAAATAATTATGTGCACAGTACAGAGTCAGTGGATGAGCTGCACAGAGTGATTGTTGGCAACTGATATGTTGTGCTAATTTGAACAATAGAGACAGCCCCCTGACATGCCAGCTAACTTGGGTGCATGGTTTCAGTGTGTATATGGGACTCAACGTCACTGCAGCAGTTTAGTTGTAAATCGAGTTAACTCTGCAATGAGGACAATCCCTAACATGCAACCTCTTTATGACATGATGGAGCCCTTACTATGGAACTGAAGGATTTAATCTGTAGCAATGTTAGTGAAATGACTAAATTTGACCAGGATAGGATCCACAGACTATTGCTCACACAGCTGGGCTTCTAAAATTGGGAGGAAGCTCTTCAGAGGAATGATGTATATGTGATGTTCTGAGGGGGAATTTTTGAAATCTCTGAAGTCATGAAGCATTTCATGATCCATCAAACATCCCTCCATCTTTGTATTTCATATCATGTTCTTGATGAGTACTGTAGTATAAATGTTGCAGGGTTCAGAAGAAGTTTGGCAGACATCAAGAAGAAAGAATATTGTGTAGCATAACTGGCCTTTGTAGCCTTCTGTCAAAAAACATTCCTAGTTTTCTACTGATGAAGTGACAGCTTGGAATTTCAAACCTATTACTCCTAAAATATTGTTAAAAGGACACATTAAAAAAAAACCCCAATACTCTTTTAAAATGATTTCAGATTGTAAAAATTGCTTATACTAAGGTAAGTCTGTACATTTCCATTCATAATAAGAAGCATTCAGTATGGAAACAATTAAATCTCTAACCAAGTCTTTTCCAGTTACTTAGAGAACTTAACATTCTTCAGTAAAATTGTTTTAGTTTACAGCTATAATTTAGGTTTGTGGCTTTTTCAGTTCACTAGTTTTAATTCTGAATAACTTTTAGAGGTAACAAAGTTGAGAACATAAAGTTATATTGTTTTTTATATTTTTCTGACTATATATTTTAAGACATCCGTGAACAGATTCGTTGAAAGAAGCTATATAGAACAGTGTTTATTCCCTCAGGTTTTGAGTGAATGATGAGAACTTCTTAACTTGGCAATTCTGTTGTTGGTTAAATATGAAGTTGTCAACCGATATCTTTACAGAAGAGTTTTGCTGTAGTTCTGTGGGAGCTCAGAGATTCTCTTTATCATGCAAAGTTGACTAGTTAACATGTCACGTGATTTCTTCCATTTCTTAAGTGGACATTCCCTTCCACATGATGTGATATATTGATGCATTTACACCACTCATTTCCTTAAGTCAGTTATATTGGGTGAGTGTGTGTGCTAAGAATCTTCTTGCAGTCACAGAAGTGCAGTTTGAAGATATTTTTGGTTGTCAGCAATATAGATTGTGCATTGCTATAGATTCTTTCAAGCATTGTAAAGATTTCTCAGACTATCATTGTCTATGTATGTCATGTGGATGGATCATAATGATGTGCATTTCCCTGGGTCACTATCCAATGTATCCTTTCATGAAACAACGCCACTATTCACTCCATTTACTCAGTTCACTCATATCATACCTCTTAGCTGACATGACCAACTGCAGAACATAAGATACATAGTAAGGTATATACATGTCAAAACTTGGACTTTGGCCTTCAGAGTACAGTATGCAATATGAGTCTCTGCTGTGCCTACATTTGATAGCTTTAAGCATCTACCCTGTCTGCACAGAACTGCATGCATCATTATGTAAGCTCCTCTTTCATTTAAGGTTGTTTCCTATATATTCCCTTCAATCATATGTTTTCTTGTCTCAGATTGTGGATAGAAATAAGGCTTGATATTTGTTTTAGGATCTGAGCACTAAATATTTCAAACATTTACTTAAGATTTAATTTCTGAAGTTATCAAGTATTTATACAAATTCAGTTATAAAATGTAGGTACAAGATGGTCACTAATGGCTTGATCCAGCTTCCATAAACATCAATGGAAGGGTTTACATTAATTTCAGTATGGTATTTTGCAAGTGCTTTCAGTGGGGGCTGTCAGCCGACGGTCAGGGCAGTGAGTCCCTTATGACCGGCTGAAGTTCTTTTAAATTGTGCTTGGTTCTGTTACAGCAACTGAAGGAGTCAGGTTAAAGCTTAAACAATTACTATTTTATTGTTACAGGGTAAACTTAGTTGTTAAATGCTACTACTGTGTTACAGATAACACAGCCACTACAAAGGACAGGACAGAAATTACTAATAAGTCACTTACAGGTACCATGAAACCCTTTTGGTTCTCTGAGCTCTTATTAAATGCATGCAAAATAGATACATAGCAGGTATATATTCTCACCCCTGCGTTCCAGACTTGGCGTGGCCAGCGTCTTTCTCTCAATCCCTCGGGAAGAAGTAGGGCGAGGTTGGGCGTCCCACAGACCTCGGGAGACAATCAATACCTGCCAGCAGGTATAGATGATTGGAGCTCAAATGGGGTGGGCTGCTGAACCTCTTTTATACCCCTTGGGTCATGTAGGCTTCTTCCTGGTTTCAAGTGGCCAATTAGGAAAAATGGCTTTGAATGCCAAGTTTCCCACGAAGGGTACAAAGCATAATTTGCACCTGGGAAAAATGCAGACAATGGGCACCTCTGGTATGTGATGGGCGAAGATTCCTCTCTGGGACAGTGCAGGCGTGTCAATTACTGATACTAGCCATCACGGCGACGGGAGGCCTCCCAGTCGTCAGCTAGTCCATTTACTGTCTGGTTTTCTGTTTATGGTAGAGTCAGGGACAGGCACCACACCTGCATTCCCAGGGCATCAAAGGCTGACTGCCTTTCTCTTGCTCTCTGGGGGGGGGGGGGGGGGGCAAGATGGGGTTTGTGGAAAAACAAGATGGGGTTTTGTGTCTGGCTACAGGGGCTCACCTTGACCTCCTTTTAGAGTGTTCCTGCTTTGGGCTCAGCTGAAAGACTCAACCCCATGCAACTGCAAATGGCCGAGTTTTCATGATGAAAACTCTTGTACGCATAAGATAGAGATAGTAGGTAGTAGTGCCACAAAAAGACATGTACAAAATCATCCTGCTATCTGTGGAGGCTGTACAAAATCTGGGCTATAATGACTTAATCTAGCCTGTGTTCAGTGGTTTAGTAGAAAATAAAATTGTTTCCAACCAAATTGACATAAGTTAGATGTAAACCAGATCTGGTTCAGTAGTGCATTATCTCATGACCTCAGGGCAAAAGGGGAATGTTGAACACTGTCTTCTGCTGTATTAAGTGTAGTCAGTGATATTGTTTAAATCAGTGTGAAGTTTCTAACTAGTTGCAAATGATCAGAGAAACTGAACAATTACAGTGAAAGCATCTGCTTCCTATCATCTTAGTAAAATGGGTCTTTTGCAGTATCAGTAGTTAGAGGAATTCAGAGAAATAGCATTTTTTTCTATTTTATTTGGTGTGGCCTTAAACATTAAACTCAGTGCTAAAGTTTTGTGGGAGGAACTCAAGTAAATACAAATGTACTGCGACCTAAGCAGAGGCCTTCTGTTCTATGTGAGCCGAAAGTCTCTTAAAAAGTGAGGAACTGACTAGTTAATCACAGTATGGGCATGAAACAAAAAACAGGGCTATGTAGCGCTTTAAAGACTAACAAGATGGTTTATTAGTTGATGAGCTTTCGTGGGCCAGACCCACTTCCTCAGAGCAAATAGTGGAAGAAAATTGGCACAACCATTTGATTTGTCCATCATTTTTTTAAATTGTATCCTTGAGTATATATGGTTGTGACAATTTTCTTCCACTATTTGATCTGAGGAAGTGGGTCTGGCCCACGAAAGCTCATCACCTAATAAACCATCTTGTTAGTCTTTAAAGTGCTACATAGTCCTGTTTTTTATTTCAGCTACACCGGACTAACACGGCTACATTTCTATCACTATTCTACAGTATGGGCATGTCTTTGTTGGCCTCTGTTCTCCATGCTCACGTCCTTATCAACCACATGTAATGGTTAGCTCCTTCAAATGATCTCTGTGCTGATTCTTGATTTAACTGTAGGTTAACACTAAAGTTCTAGGTTATTTAAGCACTTTGGGTTCCTTGAGTTGTAGCCAAAGAAATTTTACCTGGGGGGGATTATGTTCCAGTGAAGATTTTGATAAAGATACAAGTGCCCTTCGTTGTCTTGCAAGTCATTATGTTCACCTAATAAAATTGATTTGATACCTGTCTTCGTGTACAAGTCAGAAAGGTTAGTACCATAAATATTATTTATATTTCCTGCCAGGAGCCTTTACACTTCCAGGGACGTTGGGGATGATTATAGCCACAGTGTAGAGAAAAACAAAACCAAAAAAAAAAGGGGGGGGGAAGAGGAAATTCACAGTGACTATATGATTGTTGATATATAGACATGAACTGGAATTGGAGATGCTAATATGAGCACTTAGACACCACAGAGCAGTAAGATGTCTGAATCTCAAATTCTGGGCATCAGACCAAATTCATTGCTGGGGTAAACATGAATGGCTGTGCTCCAGGTACCTAGTCCTGATTAAGTATGACTTTTCTATTTCCACTCTTCTATTTACTTGCCATTTTATATATTCTCATGCTCTTATATTTCATCCTGAGCATGAAACTGAGTAAGTCTCTTCACTTCTCTGATTTTAGCAGTTCAACTGGTTGTCAGATTTAGAGTCAGAGTGGCATTTTCCCTTGGTCATATTACTAGGAACTTTTTGTTTCCCAGTCAGATTGTAAATGGACCCAAACTAACACCCTGTCTCTGAACACCTCAGAACTTTAAATGTTGAGAGAGAGAGAAAGGAAAAACTGTTCAGCAGTGTTGTGGTGTTACCTGGAGACTCAAAGACCCACTAGATTCCTTAAGAATCCTCAGGTTCTGTTATTTTGAAATCTTTGCCCATTGCTCATTTATCAGTCTGGTAAGTCAGCCCTACTGAATACCTCCTAAATCCGACTCGTTTTAACATGTGCAATTTTTAACCATTTTTCTTCAAATAGTTTTGTGCACCAGGGAAAAATACGGACTACAGCAAATGACTTTTGTGAAAAGAGATGTTCAGAGAGCAAATGCTGATTATTATTCCCTGCACTCGCAGTGGCACGTGACTGCTATTGCAGGACTGTCTGCACTGGAGATAGTTAGACTTACACTGTAAGCTCTTCCTTATGTATACTTCGTTCTGAAAAATCTTTGATCTTTGTTCAAACTAATTCAGTGAATGGTTGTGTTGTGCGTAGTGATACTAATGATGTAATTCTCATTTCCATAACTTGTCCGACTGAGAAATCTCAGAAAACCAGATTCCTTATTTTTGTCCTATCCAGTGCCTCTTGAAACATCACTTCTTTTCTTTTGCCCACAAAAAGCACATCAATAAAAGTTACATAATCTGTTTATTACGTGCTGAAACATTAAGGTTCTTTAAAATAAAGTAAGAATACAGTCTATAATTACCATAATAAATTCCCAGAGTGTCCTGCTATTCCAACATTTTATACGTAGTTGGTCATTTATAGCCTGTATTAAACATTTGCTAAAAAAACAGACAAGCAAGGTGCATTGTAAGTCGAATCTACATTCCCCTGTAATACGTCATATCAGCAAATATTCATCTGTGCTACTAAGATGTTCCAGGCTGACATCTTGGAGACTCACTGCAAAAACAGCAAGATGTCAGCTGGCACTTTAAAGACTAAACAAAAAGTTTTAAAACTTATCCACAGTGCAAATACTGGCCCACAGGCTGGATCCAGTCTGCCAGGGTAAGCTCCTGGTGGGCCTCCACCACTATATTTAGCTGCATCACTGCAGGTACTAGTGACTGCATTTTCCATTGGCCACAGATTGCTGTCCCTACCCAATGGGAGTTCTGGGAAGTGGCATCCTGGTCTGCACCACTTCCTACTTCTCTCATTGGTCAGGAACAGTGATTCACAGCCAATGGGAGTCGCAATTGCTGATAACTGTGGCTGTGCAGGTAAATACAGGGGCCCTGATCCTTGAAAACTGCTGCCAGGTTATTGTCCACCCTAGCATATATCCTAGTTTCTATAATCTGAAGCATCTTATTAATTTATTTGTTGAATGCCAACACCATACTTAGCGCTGGACAACTGAAGAAGAATTTAAAATATATAACTTCTTTAGGACTTTAGATGCCTTTTCCCTCTCTTCATATATATTTTGGAGCTTGTTTGTAATTGTTGATATAGGCCAGCTGTATATGAGGATAACTTTTTTTTATTGAGGGTTTTTTGGGGTAGGGTTAGAAAGGGATGGTCTCCAATAGCTACTACTGTTGCATTTTCACAACATAATCATGGGAATTACTGCTTTGTAAGAAGTACTGATAAAATCCATGACATTTTTGAACATGCAACTAGACATATAAGAACCTTTTTTGAAAATGTAAACAACTTCCATGTAATGTGTTTATTAAACAAGCGTGTTTATTAAATAGTTTGTTTTTCATGCGATTGTATTCATAATACTACCTCAGACATTATTAAATATTAGCTCTTTTTCTGAATGAAGTGTGCAATTTAACCATCTTTTGTGCAACTGCACATGGCAGTTGGGGCTGTTGAAGGCGTGGTGATCTCTGGAAAATGTCATTTTTATCTGGCTAGACACAATTTCCTCTCTGTTGTTCCTGGGCGGTCATAAGTACAGGAGTACTTACCTGCTGTGTCATGTGACAAGGCCAGTAGGGTAACCACACTGATGCAAAAACCACTCCCATTGCAGTCCATGGAAAGACTTTCATTGCCTTCAGTTGGATCAGGTACAGGGATGAAAGTGGGCTGGTATGGGCCAGTATGGTATACTGGTAAGAAGTGGCTGGTGGTACGGATCCATACACAGCTAATGTGCTGCACTTTAACATTGCTACTCCTTTTGCCCCCCTTCCCCCACTTCTGGGCCACAGACAGGGAAGGAGAGGGCAAAAGGGGCAATGTTAGGAACTGCACACTCCAGCTCACTGGTTACACTTCAGCTCACTGCTCTGATCAACACACAGCACTTACTTATGTTTATAGTGACGTCAAATATGTTGTTTTAATGAAGCATAAAGATTCAAGTAGTAGTAAGCAGAAGCATTAGAAACAAATGGTAGCATATGAAATACATTCTAGAGCCTAGATTTAATTAACTAGGTGCTCCCATGTATTGCAGAGTCACAGTCACTCAAAATCTCTCGAGTGCTTTACAGTCAGCTTTATTGCGTCATGACTCTCCTTTCATGACCTTGCCACCTTGTTGAAGGATCTTGAATGTTCCTTTGTGTTTCAAGATATACCAGAACAATCCTTTGTCTTTATTGATAAACAGGGTAACCTGTCATCCTTCTTTCTGTAGTCTTCCTCTGTCGTAGGTAGTTCATTCTCTCTTATTTAACCTTTAAGTATGCAAAAAGACATAGCGTGAGGCATACAATCCACAAATGACTAGATCGGGCTATAAGTATTTGCCACCTCCTCCCTCAAAGGAATGTTTTCAAGGGATGTGAAATACCTTAAGAGCATAATATTTAAGGGATAATGTATCTATACTAAAAGTTATCTGTGCATATACTTGACAATGATTATGATGACCAGTAGGCACAGGCTCTTGGTAGAAACCTTATATGTCACCCGTTGAACTATTATGCATTTATTCAAGCCAGGAGAGTCCTGTAAAATCCTGCGCACTTCCTTTTATTCTCTGCCAGGCATCAAGGGTGCCTGAGTCACATGAAAGAGGCATATGAGCTGCAAACCAGCCATTCTAACTCTGATTCAACTTGCAGTCCAAACTTTTACCAGACAAAGTTGTTTGGGATAGTTAATATACTACCTCTGTAATACAACACATGTCAAAGAAGCTTCAGGTGGTACTGGCTGGAAAAAAATGCAAATGTGTTTTGTGAAAGATTTTGTTTGGGTTTTGTGGGGGTTTTCTAGTTTCTTTTAAAGGAAATTTAAAATCATTTAAAAAAATTGAAGTTTCAATGAGAGGGAAAAGAGCTTTAGGTTTTTTTTTAAAAACTCTTTTCCTTTTTACCCGTTTGAAAAATTGAAACTTTTTCATTGAAAAGTGTCAATAGTCCCCACCCACTCCCAACAATTTTCATTTTTGTTGGACTCATTTTTCATTGGATACTGAAAAAAATGCAACAAATTTAGATCATATTGGAGTATTTATGTGCAGTTTCCTAATCATAACTCCCATGTTCTTTTTCTCTTTAAAAATTGGAGAGTAGAAATCAATTTCACACCTTCTGTTTTTTGAGGATAAGACTTACAGGTTTATTTTGTGTTTCCAAACCCTGGTTTGTATTTCCTTTTTCACTTGTCCCATCTATTTTTTCTCTCACAACACATTTAGGAAATAGATCAGCAGCCAGTTGTGAGTCTGGAAAATTGGATAAAAGATTAAGCTCAATCCTTTATTGCCTGATAGCTGTCTTTGCTTTGTCTACACACTGGCTTTCCCCTTCCCCTTAAATTCAGCCCTGTGCTGTTTTCTGAATCCATAAAGAGATCAGTTTAGCTGCTGAATCAAATATACCAAATTCTTCTTTACTGTTGTGTAAAAGGCTTAATGGAAAAATCATAGGCCCACCCACACGATGCTTATTTTTATGGACAAGAGCTTCTAATCTGCAAAGTTTTTGTTAACAGGCTTTATCTTGTTGACCAGATTGTGAAATTTGTTTAGTGCTGACATTTGGGAATATCGGATGAATTTTGTATTAGGACAACTGTTCTGAGTATCCAGTGACTTGAGTGTTAATGTTATTTGTGCATGCTGACTGACTCTTTTCTTAGCAAGAATTTAATTGTACTATGCAAGTTTTTCCTGTGTCTTTTCCTTCATGCTCTTCTTCCTCTTTCCTTGCCCCCATTTAATTACCTTAGTTGGTGACAGATTTTGCGGAGAGGAAATAGAATGCCATGAAAAATAATGTAGCTGACTCTAAACTTGCAACAATTGAAATAAAACTCCATCTTTCTAAATTTGAACATTTTCTTTAGAACCAATGCAAACTTTTGTCAGTGGGAATGCTAGGGATGTGATTGGGGGTCAAGAATGAACTGCCCAGCTCTGACCCGGGACTCACTAAAGCAGGCTTTTGTGTAGCAGCAGTTAGTTGCCAAACAGGGGTGCTGCCTCCAAGAAGAATGGGAAATACTGAAACCTAGTGTAAGAACAAAGCAAAACACCTGAACAAAACTCTTATAAAACAATAACAATGGGGAGTATTTTAAGTTTTAACAGGGTGCTGTTAGTGCACTGCGTGAGTTAGCTAGATAATTTGTATTACGCGCCCTTGGGCCAGAAAAGGAATAAACTCGGACAAAGGGTGAACTTGACCATGACTGAGCTTTGTTTATTAGTACAGATTTTTAATGGGAAGACGGTACTCATGCACATGCTGCATTTATACTGGTAGGTTAGAGGCAGGCTGCAAGCATGGCATAGATTACTTTTGATCTCTCAGGTAGCTGGAACGCTGGCCAGGCAGGTGACAATTCCCCAGAGGCCATCTGTGAAGGAACAAGGGTCCCTGGGAGGTCCCCCTGGATCTGCAGAAGGGCTCTACTTCTTCCGGGACATCCCTGGGCTGTTACATCTTGTCCAAGACTTCCACCTGGCCACTCGTCACATTAATTTATGCACTTTGCAGGGTCCTTTCTTGCCTTAAAAGGTTACAAATGCAGGCCTGCATTATGATTTGTATTTGTATGTTTCTCATTCACACTTCCTCACTTATTTCATTAATTACATACATATTCATAAGGCCAGGTATAATTAATTCTGTTTTAGCAATGCAGCTTCTAAGTGTCTGGAGGGCTTTGACATAACAGGAAGGTACTTGAACCAATTTGCTAAACCTCATTTGTTTAACAGGAAATAGCCAAGCTCTAGCTGGGAGAGTTAGAAATAAAAGAAAAGGGGAAATAAACAAGAATTTGTGTCCAGCCAGCCTCACTCCAATGGGGAGAGGAGGACTGGACTGCATTCGGTTACATTCGGAATATGGGAAAGGATAACTGGGAATAGACTCTGGCTTTGTGGAGTGCTGTGTCACACCAGCTTATCTCTTCAAACAATCATTAGTAGCCAGCTGCTTGGTGTACCATTGCTCAGACAAGCTCTGGAGGTCCTTTTGCTGCCATTTCTCTCTTAGCCAGTGGTCCCCAACGTGGTGCCTGCGGGTGCCATGGCACCCGCCGGGCCATTTCTGTGCGCCTGCCGAGTGATCAGGGCCGGCCCCACCCCCGGGCACACAGCGCCCCCAGGAGCACGGGACAAGGGCTATTCCGGCCCCAGGCGCGTGACGTATGGGCTGCCCCACCCCTGGGCGTGCAGCACAGTTGTGGTGCCAGCCCCGGGAGTGCGGTGCATGGGTGGCGCCAGCTCCGGGCACGCAGCGTATGGGTGGCCCCACCCCCAGGCGCATGCACAGCCCCGCCCTGGGCACATGTGTGGCCCCGCCCCCAGGTGCCCGGCATGTGAGCAGCCCCGTGCCCGGCAGCCCCGAAAGGTTGGGGACCACTGCTCATAGCCCTAGTAGCTGGTGGGCACCAATACACATTCTCCATCCATCTGGGGCACATTGCTGGTCCTCGAAGGGCTGCACATGTTCTTCCTCTGACTCTTCCTGCCCACTGTCATGGAACCCTTCCTGGCTGGCCTTACTGTCCTCCAGGAGGAAAAGAACACTTCCCTCTTCATAGACATGCCAAAATGTAAGGCTGGAGGGGTCTCTATTCATTGTCCTGCATTCAGGCAGCAACAAATCCCAGCAGATTCATTGTGGTGATCCCTTTTGAGGCATCATTGCTAAGATGGTTCATCAGTTTCATTTAGGAGGTTTTGGATTAGGTAGGTTTACGTGTGCTGAATAGCCTCCTCATTAGCGTTTCTTTAATTCACAGGTAGTACCTGAAGCAATACATCTGTATAATTACTGAGTTGCTTGGAAACAAGTCCTCTACTAAAGCAAACACATTACTCTTCCACTCTAATGATGAGGATTATTTAATATCTAGATTGCAGTAGTGATCAGAGGTCTCACAATGCTAGGTACTTTACAAACACCTGTAATGGCATAATTTTGCCTATAGAGTTTACTAACAGAGCAATGGTGTGTCGGCTAAGCACAGTCTGAAGGAGCAGTGGGAAGTTGCATGACCCATGATGTGGATGGCATCAGACAGCTTTGTGGGGTGTACTAAACTATATCAGCTTTCCAGCAATAGGAAGAGAGGGAGGCAAAGATCTGGCCCAAGTTTTAAATTGCTCTCATTACTGTGGGATAGTAAGGCCTCTGAAATATATAGACCAAATAGTGAATATCACATTGCCATGATAAAACATGCCATAAAACCACAAATGAAACTGTTTCCATTTACAAATTTGAAACATCACTTCCACTATTCTTCCAAGGATGGTTTTGACTGTACAGTTCACCTAGCTAAACTTCTTGCACTTGAAGATATTGTTTGGGAGACATTGACTTTTTCTGTACATCAAGAACTTGTGATTTTTTTTTATTTATACAGGTTGGACCTCCCTGGTCCCACAGACCAGTCCCAGATGAGGGATTTTTGCCAGAGCAGGAGAGGTAATTTCTGGACCCCTGCCACAGGCCCCTCTGGCCCGGCAGCTGGCCTCCCAGCCAGCTCCTCACTTCCGGCTGGCCCCGCTGCCTTGCTGACCCCGCAGGGCAGCCATCACTGTCGCGGCTCCGGAACCTGCCACACCGCTGCACGCCCTGCTCTGGGGCTCTGGAACTGGCTGAGCAGCCATGCATGGGGCAGCTTCCTGCCCCACAGAGCTACCGTCGCTCCCAGCCCTGCTGGGCATCCATGCACTGAGTCTCCCAACCCCATTGTGCAGCCCTACTGCCAGCGGTGGGTGGCCCTGCCTTCAGCTCTCTGTGGGCAGCCTACTGCCCTGCCAGCGCCAATGGGATCTGTGCCGGACCATGGATGTTGCCGGACCAGAGAATCTCGGTCAAGTGAGTGTCAACCTGTATTATTGTAACACCTGATCCAAGATTCTGGTCATGTACCAGGATCCCTTGTGCTAGTTCTGTACACATACAGAACAAAAAGGCCATTCCTGCTCCAAAGAGCTTACAATCTAAGTAAGAGACAGTAGATGGATCCAGTTAGAGTGAGGAAGTATGAGGATACACAGAGACAATATTAGTCGCCATCGTGGGCAGTGGTCCCAACACACTAGCAGCCAAACCATTACAGGTTTTTGTAGGCATCATGGCAAAGGAAAGTTTTAAGGGAGTGTAGCAGATTCTTCTTTTTTTTGAGAGCCTTCCTTTTGGCCAAGGACGAGTGCATGCACATTCTTGTTACCTCTTCCTGTTCCAGGACAGGGTGGTGTCTTTGAGCACCCTCCTCTGGATTACCTAAGGACCAGGCTTCTTTCTCTCTCCCTGCCCCCAATAGCTTCTGGAGAGTTGGGGAGGGCCCAGGCCCACCCAGTACTCTGGATCCCAACCTAGGGACCCTGCAAATGGCAATTGTTTGCTATGTCCCATTCAGTAAAGTTCCACTGCTGTTCTCACTCTTTGGCCCACTTCCCCAAGACCCCACACCATCCTTGCCCTTACCTCAGGGCTTGGTCTCAAAGTCCCAGGGGCACCCTATCCAGGATTCTGCAGCTCTTCCCACCAGCCAGTCCCGGTATTCAGCCCTCCACAGTGAGCTGTCCATGATACTGTTGCTTTCTCAGCCAGCCAGTCATGCAGTCTTCACCGCTCAGGATCCAAAGAGGAATTGCTTAGTTCTGGCCCAGAAGCTTTCTTTATGCCGGCTTTCTGGGCCTTGATTGGCTGCCTCATACACCGTTGCTGCAGGGAGCTTGGAGGACTACTCTACTGCTCTTTTCCTGGGACGCGGTGTGGCAAGACCACAATCCTCCAGCAGGGGGCTTTGGGGCCTAGTCATCCCCATCACAGGAAGATAAAGCAGATATTTATAGAGGGCTCCTCCAAGGTTTGAAGAACAGTATGGGTGAAAACATAAAGTTGCTTGTTCAAAAATTTAACAAATGAATACTGGAGGTTCATCAGAGGTGATGGGGATGGTCATGAGGGTCTTGAAAGTGAAGACAAGTAATTTCTATGTAGCGCAATAGAGAAGGGGAAACCAGAGGAGGGCTACAAAGAGAGGGAGACATGGTCCAAGCAATGGGCTAGGAAAAGGGTCTTTGCAGCAGGTAATTTTATGTCTGTGCTCCACTTAAGCAAATTCAGACTTACAAATCTGTCAGAAGGGCCTCAGGGACATCAAGCTGTTTATTGATTTTATGCACTATGTGAGTTAGAACAGCTGCTATAGTGCGTCTGTGCAAGCTGTCTTGTAAAACTCATCAGCAATACACTAGAGGAGGGGTGGACATATACCTGTGGCCTGGATCTGGTTTCCCAGGTGTTAGCCCCTGGTGGGTTGCTTCTGCTACATTTGCCTGCACCTGCACAGATATAGGCAATTATAGCTCCTGTTGGCCACAGATGACCATTCCCAGCCAATGGGAGCAGTGGGAAACATTGTCCTGATCTGTACCCCTTTCCACAGTTCCCATTGGTCATCTGGTTATCATAATTATGATAATTATGGTTATCACAATTAATAAAAAAGGGATAAGCTCTGATGATAGGACAAGAATCAATGAGCTTAAATTGCAGCAAGAGAAGTTTAGGTTGGACATTAGGAAAAACTTCCTAATTGTCAGGATGGTTAAGCACTGGAATAAATTGCCTAGGGAGGTTGTGGAATCCCCATCTTTGAAGACATTGAAGAGTAGGTTAGACAAGTCAGGGATGATCTAGATGGTGCTTGGTCCTGCCGTGAGGTCAGAGGACTTGATGACATCTCAAGGTCCCTTCCAGTTCTAGTATTCTGATTGCATATTAAACCTCTTGCTTCTTAATCCAATTTTTTGCTATTAAAGACCAGGATGAGGTTTACTATTGGGGGCAGATGGCCCCATGTCTACCTGGTAAGGGGCTCTTGTATCTTATTCTCACACATCTGGTAATGGTCACAGTTAGACAGGAGATAGGACTAGATAGAACTTGGTCTTGTTCAGTGTACACTTTCTATCGTACATTTCTAATTGGTATTAACCTTCAGCATATGTAGTGGAATATCAACTCATGCATTTAGGATAATTTATTTTTGGCAGGCAGTGTGTAAAAATATCCCAAAGAAATGATTACTTCTAAAATGCCTGCAATGTGCCAATAAAATATTTAGTAATGGAAAATTCTTCCTGTCCCAAAAAGCTGAAGAACATCTGAAGTCATTGCCTTAATTTTTTTTTGAATGCCATTCAAGGTCTGCTGTTCTTGCTTCAGAAGCAATGCACCTATAGCCCCAAGCACATTATTTTCCCAGTGGTTATTAGTTATGTTTTATTCATTATTAAGCTGCCAAATGGAAATTTATTTTTCCCTGTTAACAGTTAGTATTAATGAGCTTTCAGAAAAATCCCAATCTGTGGAAGAGCCAGAAAATATTAACTAATAACGCTGTCTCCCACTCCAGAAAACAAACTATTTTGCCAAACAGAAGAGTTTCACATAGAATAGTAGTTTGTTTCACTGAATGAAATCACCATTCCATCATAAAGCTTATCTTAGCAAACTATCAAAAAACTTGTAATGTTCTCAAGGATTCTCCAGCAAGCTTGTGTGCCTTCTTGGGTGTTCTTGTGTGAGCATTATTTGGCTCCCAACCTGAGTACTTCATTTATTTTTGTTTACGTTGGTCCCTGGGAACTTGTGAATTTTATCTAGATAAGTCTTTGCAGTCCATGGCAGTGAGCCTCCGAGCACTAATTGTCAAACTCAGGCTAGTTGGACACATGCTAGCCATTTAAAAATAACGGCGTAGACAGCATTGTGAAGTTGCAATGTCAATCTCAAAACCCATCAGCACTATTACTGTGCATCTGATGCTAAAAAGAAAGGAATAGCACTTTCACATTGTGAGCCTGGTACTAGTTAGTTATATCCCAGAAGTGGTGCTTTCCATACTGTACCTTTTCTAACATTCCGCACAGAAGGCATCAAATGGATTTTAAAAAGGAATAAAAGCCTTGAACATACTCTTAAATATACAGGATGTGGTGAGCAAATGGCATCACATTACTAATAGATGCTGGCTAGAGGACTCTGCAGTTGCACAACCAAGGGCTGGTACATCAATCATAGGCACATGTTGTTTTCCTTGTTGGGACTCATTAGTGAGAAATAGCTTCTGTTTCAGACCGCACAAGTGTCATTTTCTTGGACGAGAAGGTAATTACGGGTGCATTCTCTGTCAGAAAGTTATATCTTAAAAAGACAGAGGGGAAAACAATTGGCACCCTGTTTTTGAGGCTCATAAGTGAAGGTTGGCCCAGTTTGTGTCTGCTTGAATGATCGTTTACACATTGCTGTGCAAATCGGGGATGCACCTGTAAGATGGTTACTTTTGGGCTCTTGGCTTAGGCTCATTATCTGACATGTTCACAAAATTCAGTCTATGTGAATGATGCTTAGAGGTTATTTAAACCTGGAGAAAATGTTCCTTGGAGATTTAAGGAGGCCTTTGGATTCCATTTAACCCAGGATATGGTTATTAAGTTGAGGATGCCTTCTTCTTGCGGGATATAATCTATTATCTGGATGTGAAAATTACTTGTATAATATTCTTTAAGTAATTATCAAACCTTGTTTATGATCATCAAGAATCCTTTGGTTGCGTCTAATCCAAAGACCCAGCAAGTTAGTTGACAAACTTTTATTGACGTCAGTTCGCTTTGGATTTGGCTCTAAATGTGTATTTTCTTGCTGTCCTTGTGGGTAATTGAACAGATCCAAATGGCACTCATTAAGAGCTTCATGTGTTTGAGTGGTATAGTCTTTCTGTGCTGTACTGAAGTCAAGCACCTTGTACCATCCATCAGACTTTGCTACAGGATACATGGATATACTGAAACTTTAGTATCTTCTTACAATTGTTTGATTTAAGGGTATACTTTGTGTTAAGGGAACTCTAGGGATAGGACACAAAAATGAGCCTGGGTGTGTTCAGCCAATGTTGGGAATAATCTTTTGGGTATGTGACCAGTATAATGCTTGAGATTGTGGTAGGAGATTGGCTGACTTCATTCATGATTCTCATTATCCTAGACTATATTTTTGCTACAGGATCATGCTGGTGTTCTACTACAGGACTTATTGTCTTCTACTCTCTGTATAGCATGTATTGCAATGGGGCTTTGATGGAAAGGCTCTAGGCACTACCATAATGCAAAGAGTTAATATGTGTGGGCACAGCAATATAATTTTAGATGAAATAGTAGAACCATTTTTAAACACAATTCACAAATAGAAAATACAACTAGGAGAGGGGAAGAGTGGCTGTGATCTGCTCCTTAACATGCTGGGACACACCAATTTGATTGTTGATCTTTGATGTCAGAGAGCTGATCCAACTCTGCTTCATGTCAATGGGAGTTTTTGTACCAAGACATTTTCTTATTAAGATGTTCCATTACTCCCCTTTGGCTTACAGTCTGTACCTAGTGCCTCCCTGTGCCCTTCCATGCTTGACCTAACTTACACAATCACACAATTATCAATAGGGCTTCTTTCTTGGCTCCTGTTACTGAACCAAAATCTTGCTCACTAGATTGCAAGGCCTGTTGCTGTTTTCATGTTACAGGCCTCTATTGAGGCCTGCTGACTCCATGTTACTGACCCTCAACTTACTACAACAGTAATCCAGCGTCAACTCACAGGACCACACGTAAACAAAGAAAACCCATAACATGACAGAAACCTTTAAGCAAGGTATCATCCCTGGTGTCTGCAGTGCAGAGTCTTTTGCTTAAAGGTCTTTGGTCCAGCCCCACTTCAAACACCCCACTTATAGCTCTGTCCTATCAGTGCAGATCCAGACACATCACTCTGATGTCTCCACTCATTGAGCATGTCGCAATGCCACCTATGTACTGATTCATTTGGCCAATTTCTCCAGCTGGCCGTCTGCTCTGGCTGCCTGCTGCTGCTTCCACCAGCCAGCCACCGGCTGCTCGTTCCTGCCAGCTGCTGTGCTGGCCGCTTGCTGCTGCTTCCACGATGGGTCTGGCTCTGGGCCAAACCTAGTGATTTCAGCTCTTCATCAGTTTCTCAGTGATTTTCAGCTCTTGGCCCACCACCTAGGCTGGCCAAAAGATTCCAACTTGCACTGGAATAATATTTTAAAATTATAAAGAGACTCGGTATGGAGTCTGTTTTAGATCTATCCTTAGAACAGGGGGGAGGAGAGGAGGGCAGACAGGTTGAACGAGTTTTACATCTCACACCTGAAGGGCATGTAGCCTGCTAGTTCAATCTCCTTCCCCCCAATTCCGTCCACTTGAGTCTGGAAGGGAGGAGGCTTGTCTATCCGAGACTTTTTACAATGACAGTGTCTCTCCTGCAAGCACTAATGTCATATTTAGAATTCTTACATTTAGGGTTAACATCGTTTGTGACCCCTCAACAGACAAATTAGTTACAATACCCCACACTCCTTCTAACAATTGACTATCCATCAGGCCTATAGCACTGGCTGAACTAGATTTCCATAACCACACCTAGAATCTCTTTCCCAGCCTGAGCTGTAGTTACATATCAACAGTTGATTATCTTGCAGGGCTAAACAACTGAGTGAGCATAACCACCCCCAGGAATGCTTTTCCCTTTCAGCTGGCTGCATTGGAAGCAGTGGTTCAAACCCTGCTTACATGTGCAACACATACTTCCTGCTCTTGCATTGTTCTGCAGCACTTTACCTGCAGCTTCCCTCCACCCAGGAACTCCTTAAGTTCATGAAGACCTATGTCACATACCAACATCCTTTCATGAAAACCAATTTATTGATATGCAATATGCACAAACATGGTCCCTTTGTCCCTTTGCCTACTGAGTACAATCCTTTTTGAAGCCTGTCTCTCTCACATTCCCCCTTAGAAGTCTGACTCCAGTTTCCCCAGTTAAGACAGCGTCTTAGCCTTCACCAGCAGCTCTTATTTTGTTTCCCTCTTAGAGTCACTTTGTCAGCCTATGTTCCTGGAATTCTCTAATTGTGCGTACAGAAGGCTTTCTCCATTGCTTTCCTCAAAAATTCTATCAGGAACTCTTTCCCCAAACCAGACAACTCCCCAGCTGTGTTGCTGTCTTGAACAGCATTCCCCTTGAAGGGACAGATCCAGAGTGACCTAGAAAAATGGAAGGATTGGGCCAAAAGAAACCTGATGAGGTTCAACATGGATGAGTGCAGAGTCCTGCACTTGGGACAGAAGAATCCCGAACACTGTTACAGGCTGGGGACTGACTGGCTAACTGGCAATTGAGCAGAAAAGAACCTGGAGATTACAGTGGATGAGAAGTTGGATATGAATCAACAGTGTGGCCTTGTAGCCAAGAAGGCTAACGGTATATTGGGGTGCATTACAAGGAGCATTGCCAACAGACCTAGAGAAGGGATTATTCCCCTTTATCAGCACTGGTGAGGCCACAGTACTGTGTCCAATTCTGCCCCCCCCATTACAGAAAGGGTATGGATGCATTGAAGAGAGTCCAGTGGAGGGCAACCAAAAAGCTTAGGGGGCTGGAGCACTTGAGTTATGAGAAGAGGCCGAGGGCTTATTTAGTGTACAGAAGAGAAGAATGAGGGGGGATTTAACTACCTGATGGGGGGGTTCCAAAGAGAATGGAGAGAGGCTGTTCTCAGTGGTGATAGGTGACAGAATGAGGAGCAATGGTCTCCAATTGCATTGCTGGGGGGTCTAGGTTGGATATTAGGAAAAACTATTTCACTAGGAGGGTGGTGAAGTACTGGAATGGGTTACCTATGGAGGTGGTGGAATCTCCATCCCTAGAGGTTTTTTAAGACCTGGCTGAGGAGAGCTGATTTTAGTTAGGATTGGTCCTGCTTTGTGTGGGGGGTTGGATTCAATGACCTCCTGAGTTCTCTTCCAACCCTATGATTCTATGTTCCTATGCTGTTCCTGGATGTCTGTTCAACCTCCTTCCTTCCCTTTTCACTTTTGTCTGCCCTATAAAGCTCAAGTACCTTCTTTTACAATAAGTCAATCAACAGCAGCCAGTTGGTCACTAGTGTTTTCTATTTCAATCAACTGGGCAATAGGCAATCAGTCACGTGTACCTTCCCTTTCACCCTGTGAGAAGAGCAAAAGTGAAAATAGGGCTGAGCTGTGAATTGCAGAACTGGATCAATGATTTTTATGCTTACAAGAAGCACGTGAGATCTTTTTAGGGGGAAAAGGCAATAAGCCATGTTTATTGTAAATACTTGTGCATTCACACGTGCATGTGTGCATACACTTCCTGCAGCTGATGTCGTAGTTACCAGTCTTCTTAGTGCTCATGCCAGCCTAGTGGCCACTTAGGCTGGGCACAAGGAAGGAGCCAGGTCCTGTTGACTGTGGTCCAAAGCTCTGAAGTTGTCTGCACAGGACTAACCCAAAGCTGCACACCCCACTTTTATAGTTGTAAGTCCCAGAATTAGTCTATGGGTTTTTGCAGTGTCATGCTGGAGTCATATAATTGTTTTACCTCAAGGCTGCTTCCACTGTCATGCTCCATCAATACTTTGATGAATGTCCTGGGAGCAACTGCAGCTAGTTTATCTCTTTCGCAGGTTTAAGCCCTTACTTGAGAGTAGTCAATTCTGCCTCTCTTCAGCTATCCTGAATTTGACGGATGTGTGAGTTCACACCTCCTTGACCATCTGGTGCTGTTGTCTTCTGTGTCTGTTGTCTTCCCACATTCCTTACTCACACAAAGGACAGTTCATTTCAGAGAAAGCAATTTCTCTTACAAAGGAACAGGCAGGACTTTTTACAGACTTGTGAAGTTAGAAAGTTAATTTAAAACAATTTATTACTAACTTATAATAACTATAAACAATTTCTTACAAACTAGTAATGCCTAATACAAAATATATTTTAATCCCTAGCAGCTGCTATAAAACAAAGCTTAAGAATTAAAATATTATATAACTATATAAAACAAAGCTACAAAATAAAGCCCATATAACTACTACTATGTATTCAGCTTACATGATCCCTAAAAGTTCACAGTAAGTTGGAGCTGGTGTTTTCCATTCAGGTCCACCTGAAGTTTGAATGGAAAACTTTCACAGTGTCTAGTATGACAATTTGAATTAAGTTGAGTTTGAACCAGAATGCTAACACCTACTGCCCCAGAATTTTAAAAAATAATTGTGACCTGGGCTGGCTTATGGTTTAGTTGAAAACCTGTGATATTCATGACAGTGAGGAGGGGCAGAATGGGGAGAGACATGTGACCCTAAATCTGGGGGTGGGGAGTAAGGGACCAGGAGCCACAGCTAGAAGGGAAGAGGCAGGACCAGAGCCTCTCTTCTGTCTATATTCAGCACAGTAGCTGCATTCTGCTGAGCCAGGCAGCCTTTGGCCATGCTGTGGGCCTGGGACACCGCAAGGTGCAGGACGCTGGCTGGTGCAGTGCAGTGGGCACACTCTCCCAGGCAAGGTATGTGGCTGGGACAGTGCATTGGTGGAGCCACATGCCAGAGGGACTGGAGTTGAGATGATAGGAGGACAGAAGGTCTCCCCCCACACTGCTGACATGGGATTGGGAGAGGACAGAGGACACTGGGCTGGGATTCAGGCTGGAATCAGTTACATGGGGAGTCATGTATGTGTGTGGGTTATGTTCCCCCCTTTTATCTGGTGCCCCCTGTGCATCCCTCCTCCCCCACTACTCGCCGCCACTCTGCAACTCTCAAGTGTTGCAAGCTCATGTGACCTGAAACTGAAGATAATACACATGAACTCAGTGACATGTGAATAGCAAGTTTCACATAGGTATAATAGACTCAGCGTGTCTCTATGAATATTTAAAAGCGACGAAGAGTCCTGTGGCACCTTATAGACTAACTGAAGTGTAGGAGCATAAGTTAGTCTATAAGGTGCCACAGGACTCTTCGTCGCTTTTGCAGATTCAGACTAACACGGCTACCCCTCTGATATATGAATATTTAATGTATTCATCACCACTGAATCCCACTATTATATACACAATTGGGACTAATATCATTTCCATCTAAAGTACTGCCGGTTGGAGACTTCCTCCTATGTCCACATGTTAACCTGCTGTCCCCACTTGTGATGGTATGACAGACTGCTGGCTAAACCAGAGCTCTGCCACTGCAGCCTGGCTGAAAAGGCCAATTGCAGACAGCTGAGCAAGGCCTGAAGGGCTAATGGAAGTAGCTGTGGGCCTCATTAGCCAGAGGGCTACGTAAGGCAACCAGAGGGGTAGTGAAAGGGAAGGAGCAAGGAGCCAGAGTGTGGCTGTGTGTGCTCCCAGGCAGAAGGAGAGGCTGGCTGAGTTTGCTGTAATCCAAAGATCTGTAAATAGAAGGTGGTGGTAAAGTGACCATAAAAAGGCTTGGGTGAAGGCACCAGGAAGGGTCTCTGTCTGATTTGTGGACAAAAAAGGTGTCCCAGGGTGAGGGGCCTGAGCGAGGACTTTGCCACAATGGCAGATTAATAGTTTAGTAAAATCAGCATACGTCTCTACAGTCTGCCCTGCTAGCTGAGCTTATGAAATACGAATAGAGTCAGGACTCCTACATTAGTGAAAAAACTGCTATTGACTTCTGTGGGAGCAGAATTGAGCCCAACGTGTATAGTTTCTGCACAAATCCTTCTAGTTATATTTGACTTAATGAGGTATGACCTTTAAAAATAAAAATCATTTTTTTCTCCATTATAGTTTTGCTTTAGAGGGGGTGAAAGCACAACCATGTTTTAGAGATGATTGTGCTTTCACCAACATGACTCACTTGTACCAATAGACACAGTAAGCACTTTGGAACATTTCTCCCATTATCTTCTCTACTGCCCCTCAAGTATGCTTTGGATCAGTGTTTCTCAATTTTATTTGGCCACGGAACCCTTTTAAACTCGAAATAATTTTGTGGAACACCTAATAAGTCTTACATATGAAGCTGAAAAAGTAGACCACAAATAAGTAAGGATAGTGCTAACAAATGCTAAACAAGGTCATGAGCTCAATATTTAGTTTAATTGCACATAGATTAATCTCTCATAGTCAATTTATATTTGTCATGGTTACATTTTTAAATACAAGAAATCACATGACTATACTGAAGTAAAGTGTTCGCGAGAGCACTGCCTGCGCACTCCCATACAAGGAACTGGTTTGACAGCTGAAGCTTCGACTTTGTCCAACGTAGCACTAGTATAGTCGTATTCAGTCACCCACGTGATTCACGCTCCCTGAGAGTGAGTGTGGGGATTTACAGTGGTATAGAACAGGCGATCGCACCAGACTGACTGCGCATGCAGATTGCTGAGTAGTGACATCATCCTCCCCACTCTCTGGCTAAGCTGGCATTACACAGGGACACTTATCGTGGCAAACACAAATGAAAATTGTTTTCAATAAAATTCATAAATGCTTAAATATTTTTTTTTTTAATAATGAAATGTTGTAATGGAATTTTCTCGCAGAACCCTTATTTTCACTTCATGGAACCCCGAGGTTCCACGGAACACCGTTTGGGAAACACTGCTTTGGGTGATAGCAGAAAAAGCCTGGTCCTTGTGAACCTCCAGGTCATGTCTACACTAGGATTAGAAAATTCGACTTATAACTCTCAATTTAACAAATTCAAACTAGTGTGTCCACACCATGGGACCTTGCTGTTAGTCTGAGGCAGGCTCCGTGAATGTGGACAGACTACGTTGGACGTAGAATCCCAGCAAGCACTGGGGAGTAATTAGTTTGGATTAATCTGAGGCATAATTATTTTGGAATAGCGGCACTAGCACATCCACATTACCGTTATTTCATTTTGGAATTAGCGTTACTCCTGATGAAAAGCAATAGTGCATGTTTTGAATTCTATGGCCCATTACTTTGAAATAGCAGACTTATTAGTGTGAATGCTCCGCTTATAAATTTGACCTTGAGGTGGTTATTTGAAAATGAAGTCCTACTGTAGACTAGGGCCCAAGAGCAAAGGAGGGTACATTTTGCTAGCTTGTCTGCAGAACTGAATACAGCTGGTCCCCGAGTTACGAACCAAATACTTGGCCGTAACTCGAAGTGTTCTTAACTTGGATCCCATAGAGTTACATGGTGATCGCGCTGTTCATAAGCGTGGATCGCCGTTCGTAACTCGGGACCGCATTTACGACCACTTTGATTGTAAGTGCGGATGGTCGTAAGTGGAGGTGGTCATAAGTCGGGGACCGGCTGTATATTAATCACAATGTATAAGGTAGTGAATAGAATATATTTGTGATCATTAGTGTTAGATGAAACTCTGATTTGGATGAAAGAACATTGCTTACTCCCCACCCCTGATGATGAAAGAGAATTTTTTATTGCATTAACTCTCCCATTAGAGGTAAATACATTTCTGTCTGAAAATTGGGGGGAAGGATATATTTTTCATTGTTTTTTATATGTAAAGTGAAGGCAGATAAGGATGCAGATTGGAGCTTTAGTTCTGAAACTACAGTTGCAAAATTACTGTTTTAATAATCTCCAAATCGAAAATCTGTCTGCATAATACAACAGGATACAACTGAATACCCTAGGACACTGTTTTTTTAAAAACCTTTTGGTTTCAGCCCATTTCCTACTTGAACAGTGTTGATGTCTATTGTTTGAGCATTCTGGGGATACTTGCAAAGCTGCTTTTTATGTTGTTGTTAAATTGAGAATTTTGGTCACCCAAGCTGTCAAATCAACATGTTTTATGCAAACAAATTAAGGAAGAAAATAGAATAATAAAAGTGTCATATTTACATCATAAAATACTTACAGGACACACAAAATCCAGAAACTCTATGGCTTATTCTTATTATTTTTACTATTATTGTTGTTAAATGCCTTCTCTCTCACTTCATCTGCTCTTTTTGGTGATGGGGAATGAGTTATGAAATCTTCGTTGTTGAAAAGCTGTCATATGCAATTAGGTCCTGCAAACTCTTATTTAAGTGAGTGAGCCTTACTCAAATGAATAGCCCTATAGATATAAAGATCTTTGTGGTAGTAAGCTTTGCAGGATTGGGCCATTTATTTGTTTGAAGAGAGTGGAAGAACTATCATCAAAAGACACCTTGAACTTAATGTTCTACAGATGGAGAATAATCAAGAGCATTTTGCAGTATAGGCAAATGGCAATATTTAGAAGCTAGTCATTATTGGCAGATTGTACTGTCCTTTTTAGCCACAGGAATGAGGTTTTCTTTTCAGCAATATGACATACTGGAAACAATAAAACCATTCAAAAACTCTATAGCATTTCTCCATAATCACAACTTCAGCTTGAAAGGAACGTAGCCCGCAGTTGGTATAAATCTTTGTGATTTCGTTAGTACGTTAATGAGGCAGAGTAGAAGATATTTTTGGTTAGCCTTTTTTCAAAGTGACATCTGTTTCAAAGATAAAGGGAGTGAGCTTAAAATTCATAATGGAACACTTGTAGCTGGTCCTTAATGTTTTTGGCAAGGTTATTTCTGAACAACACTGTGCATGGATTATAAAAAGTGCTTTCAAATTTCCTTCTTCCAGTCTTTCATTATTTTTGCTATTTTGAAAAGCAGCAGAAAAATAACTCTAAAATAGAGGCATTTGGGAACTTGAGCACATAGCAGTCAATGGGAGGATTTTTCTTTATAACTTCCCTGTGCTGAAGCTCAGGCCTTTTAATGCCCTGTATTAAAATGTCTGTCCTGATTTTGTTAAGTATGTGGGAGGGAGAAACAAAAAAATCCTTCCATCAAAATGTGCCCTTTTTGTGTATAAGATGAGAGATATTAACAGTCATCTAATTCATCAGTTAACCACAAAAGGTTGTTGGAATAAATTGCTTGAGAAAGACAAATGGATAAAACCACATCATTTCACACCAGAAGCTCTGTGGGTTTACAAATACTGTTATTTAAAAAAAAAAAAAGCATAGGATTTTTTAGAATTTTCCAAGAGCTGACCTTTTGAAGTCAGCCCAAAGTGATTGTCTTAACTGTGATTTCTGCTTGTTTATGAGAAGTAATTTGTGTGGCCTTTCACGGCGTTCCATGCATCCTGTTAAAACAGAAAATGGGGGGAAGCAAGTTAATCACAATGTGTGTAAATCACTTTTTAGGTCACTTTTGTGCTTTGAAAGTTTTGGCTCCTTTAAAACTGCTCTTTGAGGTCTAAGGTCCTGATTCAATGCTCACTGAAGTCACCAACTTGGGTCAACAGACTTCATTGAGTGTGGGATCAAGTCCTAAGGTCATTAATACTATTGTGTAGTAAAGATTAGGTATAAATTTAGATTGTGACTTAATGACCCATGCAGAGTAGGATTGTGCTGCTCTTGGTGCAGTGTATTCCACGCTTAGTGCAGTATATGTTCCCTGATATGCTAGCAGCTTTTCCCACTCTCTACCCTTTGCAGCCTATCTGCATGAGAGTTGCTTTCCCTTTGTACATTGCTGCCAAGTGTAATATAGGTCGCCAGTACAAGGGTCTGCCTTACGTCCTCTTGTTCTTTCATATGCAAGCTGGACAATGGATTGGCCCATTACAGCGAGTTTCTGTGGCGCTGCAGACTGATTTATTTACAAAGGTCTTGAAACATACTTAGCCAGTGAGTTAGCTCCGCTATCCATAATGACTTATTCATGTACTGGCAGTTCAGAGATCCTGGACCACGCTACCCATACGCTGTTGTAATGACACCAGCCTCTTGGGCTGTACAGATTATGCTGGAGGCTGCTGTGCTCTCCAGATCAGCTGCGAATCAGGAGAGCACAAGAGTGGCTGAAATCCATGTTAGCCTCATGTTCCTCTGGGCTGCAAGTTCCATACTGCACTCAGAATTTTCCCCAGAGTCTCCAAAGGGCACCTAATACTGAGTTTTTCTTGAGCAAAAAAGATCTTTGTGGGCCTTATTTAAAATTAAACCCACTTCTCCTCCCCCTGCTTCCAGGACAGACAGAATGTGCACCTCATGAACAAGAATGCTCAAGAAGCAGCTGTTTTACTGCTTAATGAGCAAATACACTTGGAGAACAGTTAATGCAAAAGGAGAGCTGGTTCCTGCATTCTACGTTTGTTCCCCATAAGCATCCTATGTCTTTTAGTTTTCTGTTTCCTATGTGAAATCAGAGTGATACCTATGAATCTCCTTTCTATTAATTACTCAGAAGCTTGACACAAAGAGAACATTTTATACCATTACTAAAACCTTTGTTGATGTCTAAGTAGTAAACTTTTACACATAAACATGCCTAGGCAAATCACACTCTTTCAGTCTGTAGAGGTATAAATAAACAACCCGTATATCTTAAATCAGGCGCTACCCAACTTTGCATTTTAAATCACCAGCTCAGTCATCATCAATGTTATTCGGTGTCACAAGATTTTATCCCTAATAATTTGGAGGCTGTGATACATTTATTGGAAATTATTTCTTCTTTGGCGTAGTATAATTGCTTAAATCCTCTTCTTGGGTCTTTGAATTAAAAAGTTTCAGGATCAACAGTCTTTTTATAGAAACATTTTTTTCCAATTCATTTTTATTTATATACAAATAGGAAAAACTTCAAGAAAATACAAAATGCCACTTGCAAAGTTATCTTGTGAGTTCTGGAAAGGAGGGACTGGAAAGGTTCTTTTCTCCTTTTTTCCTTTTTTTGTCAAAGGCTGGGGTTCTTTTTCCAGTTGCTTTTCATTTCCTAACCTAGAACCCACCCTTCAAGCTGATTTTCCTTTGAGACTATTAACAGTATGACTCCCCTAGATAAACCTTTCTCTTTTTTACAAATAGATGATCTTGGTGTCTGTTTCAATTATTAATGTTCTGTCAGCTGCATCTGTTGGTAATTGCTGAGGATGAGCACAATGTAATTTTATGGTCTCCTTGGCATATTGGATTATTTTACATGAGATAATCTGTTTGCTGATTTCACAGATTTAAAGCTCCACCACCACACTGGAGTCATGTTATCATAAAACATTGTACTGAAACCCTCTTCTGTTATGTAGTCTCCCTGCATTTCCTTTCCCAGCTCTTTTGGTAACCAAGGTATGTGTGTGCACTTCTTTATAATCCGTCTCCTCCACTTCCTCCTGGACACTGCTCTGATTCAAGGAAGCATGTGCATAACTTGAAGCATGAGCTTGTATAACACTGACAGATCCAGGTATCTGTGGGCAGAATCAAACCTGTGACTTCTGAGTATGAGTCTCTACAATGTGAACTAAAGGCCAGATGGCTAGTAGCTAAGGCTGTAGAGCAGACTCATTATTCTCTCTGTAAGTGATCCTGGTGCCACTAAATGGGGCAGTAAAGCACACCCAGGAGCTGTGGGGAGGGTTATAATTATAGGAAAAATTTCAAGGGAGCCTAAGTCCTACTTACATGCAGGCACTTAAGAGCCTAAATCTTATTGAAAGCTGATAGAACTTAGGCACCTAAGTGCTAAGTTACTTTCCAAATAGGGAGTTAGGTCCTTTGGGAGTGGTATTGCCTAGTGGCTATAGTACTAGACTGAGACTCCAGAGACATGGGTTTTATTCCCAGCTCTGTCACTTGGGCAAGTCACTTAAACTTCTCTGTGCCTCCATTTGAAAAATGGGACTGATGGTGCCGACCTCCTTTGTAAAGTGCTTTGAGAGCCATCATGAAAAGTGCTCCCTAAGAGGTAGGCCGTATTGTTTTTTATTTTGATTTTAGTTGGTCTCCATCCTTGCCCATGCTTAATTACTTTATGGGCTAAAAATGAACTTAGGGATGTTTAAGTGTTTGACTACATCAGAGCCTCATTTAGGCCCCAGCACCATGAGGTGCCGAGCGTCATCAATGCCTACTGCAGTCAACCGTAGTTAACTGCACTCAGCATTTCCTCAGCGCTGCTCAGCACTTGGCAGGACTATATTGCCAGGGAGATGAAAACAAACACTTTGTGGAAAGTTTGTGCAGGAGTCTGAGCCTTGTGGGGGCTAAGGTGTGCTAGTTCAAGGCTGGCTCACCGTTCAACTTCAGTAGAACCCAGCCTTCCAGCTGAGCTGCTGGCTCATTGACAAGCTCTGAAACTAGATCTTGTAGAGTGCGCAGTTAGGGAGGCCTCGTGGAAGTTTGCTCAACGTTAGTCAAAAGTCTGTTTTTGTATGATCGTGTATTGCTCCTAAGAAAAATGATTAAATGAAAAGTGATTATGCTTGCTTGTGGCATCACTGAATGAATCAGAAAAGGCTGATTACAAGGGAGAAGCTGCTTATGCTACAAATATATTTATTGGTTATAAACAACAGAAGGACATTAAACAACACGGACATGAAAAATTAATGGGGATCTGATGCACTTTATTATTTAATTGTTCTTGTGCATCAATGGCTCTTTACTAAACCTTTGCATACATGTTCTTTACTACTGCATTCATGGAGATAGTCAAGCCATTAAACCCTGCATAATTTCAAATTGTATTACTTTTTTTCTGGATAGATTTTTGGTCAAATGATGAGGCCAAGAATTCAGGAGGATTCAAACAAAGTTTGAACACTTAAATAGGCAAGGATATCTAGAGTTGTTATAGTAGATGCAAGTTTTGGAAAGGATACCAACTCATGCTTCAGGGGTGGAAGGAAATGTTTCCATGTGGGCAGGTTATTCTATTACTATTAGTTGCAAGAATTCTTGCTTCTTCCTCTGAAGCAGTTGCTACTGGTCACTGTCAGAAACAGACCAATGCTCTGATCCAGTTTGGCAGTTCCTGTATAGTCCTATTTAATGTTGTAGGCAGTGGTAAATACTCAAGTAAATGCAAAAATATAAACTGGATACTTTTGCAAGACACCTATGCTATGTCTACACTACAGGGTTTTTGCACAAAACCAGCATTTTTTATGCAAAAACCCGTGGAGTGTCCACACCTCAAGCGAGTTGTTGCACAAGAAAATTTACAGTAAAAGGGCAGAACAGAGGGGGTTTTGTGGTGTAGAGATACCTCTTTCTATGAGGAATAACTCCTTTTTGCGCAAGAGTTCTTAGGTGGATTCTCAGCAGCAGGGATGGAAACTGGAACTTCTGGATGTTAAAGCATGAACCTCTACTTCCTGAGCTAAAAGAATCAGCTTTCTTAGCTGCAGAAGAGTCATATGTGGCCCAGACCTGCTAGAGACAGACGGAACACTAGATTAAGAGGTTGTGGCTTATACATCCATGCAAGAAGCAGACGTAATATGATTGCTTGCATTTGGGAATGCAAAGGTTAGGGGCTGGCAGAAGTATTATTGGCATTGTTTAATGCCTTTGAAGGGGATATGTCTCAGTGAGGATGTGCCTATGCCCTTTTGGCACATGCATGCGGTGATAGAGCCAGTAGGGTGGCACTGAGAGCATGTAGTATACTTTTAAAAAAGGTGTAACGAGTTCTGTTTCTCATTTTACTTTCTCCAGTGCCATGTGTTCATCATATAACCTATAAATAGTCTAGTAGCACCTTAAAGACTAATTCAGCTATCCCTCTGAAGCATATAAACTATGTAGGGCTTCTTCTTCTATGCATACACAATACCAAAAGAAAGGGGGTCCTGAAATGCCGGTGCTTCCACAAGACACAGGATAGTAGTAAGTGCCACTAGCGGCACAATGCATCCGTCTGTCATGATAGAATGCAAGAGGTACTTCCCTCCTCTCATTGGTCCATTGGCTTTGAACAACATAAATGAGAATTTAAGGCTTGCTATAAGATTTTCTATCTCCTTATTTGCATAGTGCAATCTTATTATGAAAATGTTCATACAAATATATCATATATATCGTATTTTAAGGAAAATGTTATAATTCATCTATCTAAATTAGTGTATGAAGTGATGAAAAATTTGCAGTGACTAGTGATAAATATTTGATTCAGTTTTCTCAGAGAGGAGCTTCGATAACAAACAGGAAAGGAATCTGACAAATTTGGCAAATACTTGCACCTTGTAACTTCGAGCTGACCTCAGCTGGAGGACATGCAATGTGAGTTGATGCAGAATTTGGCTCTTTGAACATAACTTAGAATATTTCCTCCCTGCCCTCCCAAACCAAACCCTATAACAGTTCTGCTCCAATTAATGGCAAATTATATTTTGTGAACTGCATACTTGAAAAGACTGCTCTCAAATAGCTGTTATTATGGTATGTGATCACTGACTGTTATGACATCTCTGCCTAGTTCTTATTTGCCTTCTGATTGAAAGGTTGCTGACAAAAAAGTCACTGGTCAGCAATGGCACTAATGAGTTGAATTTAATGGTCTAAAAGTTGAAGTTCTCCTTTCTTAGATGGAGGTTAAATGAAGCACTAATGTTGCAGGCTCACTCAGGTTTGCATTTATGGCTAATAGAATGCTAAGATCAGAGTTGAAATATACAGTGAAAAATGTTTTATATTAGTTTACATGGAATTATTTTTAATTTTGAGTCTTAAATCAGGACTCTTAAAGAAACTGGACATTGTATCAACCATTTAGTCTTTGTGCAATACATTTTTGTCATTATTTTCCTTGAAGTCTGTACCTTGTGCAAACTCTCTTATTGGTCTTAATGACAAATGCACCTACTTAATAATGGGAACAGGTCAATTATACAGTAGCTGCTACTAAAAAATGAAACATTTCCACCCACACTATAGAAGACTCACTTTCTCTTCATGCTGCTGAGCTTCCTCATTTACTGTCTTGGGAATGACTCATTGTCTGTGATTTTAAGATCATCAAAAAACCTCCATCTTTACTCTGTTCTTGTTTAATCAAATTGTGATTTAATGTAACTTAAATCCATATATATCTTCATATAATAGGAACTTGTATTTCACAGTGGATCTTCACTATTTCATAATGTATCCAATGAAACCCTGATAGGAATAACCTTGGATTTAGTAAAACTATTTTGTAAAACTAGTAAAAAATAGTTCTATAGAATGAAAGTCCTAGGGTGTTGCAGTATTTTGCAACCGGTACATTTCACTTTTGGTTACAGTGAACCTTTGCTTATACAACAAAATTCACACCAGTGCAGATGGTCCACATGAGGTTTTCTGTGCCACTTAAATTCTTAGCTTAGAGTGCAAAGGATTTTGCACGAGGAGGATTCCGTTACACTAATGATGTAAGAGGAGGTTACTCACCTTTAGCAGTAACTGACGTTCTTCGAAATGAGCATCCCTGTGGGTGCTCTACAGCAGGTGTTGGTAAATCTCAGTGCTGCAGACTGCATTCTTCACAGAAGTACCTGGGGGGGGGGGGGGAGGCTGCAAATGTGCAGTGAACAGGGTGTGCAGGCACCACATACCATGATTGCACATGTGGCCCCCCTCCCTTCAATTATTTCTCTACCTAGAAACCTGGATGGTAAGAGGTCTCTAAAGTAGACGGGAGGAAGGGAGGGTAGTGGACCACCCACAGAGACAGTCATCTTGAAGAACATCAGTTACTGCTAAAGGTGAGTAACCACCTTTTCGAGAGAGAGAGAGGTCCCTGTGGGTGCTCCATAGCAGGTGACTGCAAAACAGTATGTCCTATGAAGGTAGGGACTTTGGATTTGGCAAGTATGCTGTAGTGTAGACAATACAGCCCTGGCCACTCTGCTGGAGGAGAGAGGCCCCTGTGAAAGTGTGTAGTGTTTGGCAAGCATTTGATCAGAGGTCTATGTGGCTGCAGCACATATATCCTTAATGGGAACCTTGTGGAAGTAAGCAACTGACGTAGCTACTACCCTGATGGAATGGGCATGTATCGAAGTAGGTGGTAACACCTCGTTATGGTGGTAACAAATTCTGATGCAGTTAGAAATCCAGCATGATAACTTCTGAGGTGATTTCTGCTGTCCTTTATTGTGTTCGGCTATAGAAGAAAACAGCCTGGGCAAAGCTGTGAAAGGCCTTGTTCTAGAGAGGTAAAAGGAAAGTGCTGTGTGTACGTTGAGGGTATGCATTTGTACGTCAAAGGTGTTGGCATGAGGTTTGGGAAAGAATACAGATAGATTAATAGTCTGATTGATGTGGAAGGATGAGCACATGTTGGGGAGGAACCTGGGATGGGTGTGCAGAGACACTTTATCTTTGAAGAAGGTAGTATATCGGTGATCTGCCATTAGGGCAGCCATCTCCCCTATCTGCTTGGCTGCTGTTATAGCCAGTAGGAACTCAGTTTGCAGTAACAAGTGGAGGAGCGAATGTGTAGCTATTGCAGTGTTTCCTCTAATGGGCTACCTCCACCAGAGAATTTGGGGGTGGGTGGGTAAAGAGGAATTCAGACCCCTTTAGGGGATCATAGTATTTTCTATCCACACTCTTACAGGTGGGGGTGCATAGTGGCAGGAGTCTGCAAGATGGTCTTGGCAGGATCCATAATGGTAGTATTTATTGGCAAAGCAATATTGGCCAATGTAGTGCCCTGGAGGATGGGGATGTTGGTAAGTTGTGTCTCCAGAACCTCCTCCATCGCAACATTAAGAAGAGCTGCAACCCTCTTGAAGAGATCCTGAAAGGATGTGAAGTTATCAGCTGCAGTAGGAGGTGATGGAATGGTTGTCTCATCAGGTGACGAGGAGGAGCTTGAATCGGGGGACTTATCTCATGGGATTATGGATTCGCCGTCTCCTGCTGCATCATCTGAGGTGACAGAGATTGTGGTGGAGGAAAGGGGACAGACTGGGTTTCCCTCTTTTGTGTGTTTCTTTCTATAGTTATATGCCCATGGGCTCCATTTTTGGCTCTGGGAGACATAAGGCATGGGTGGTGGCATCCATGGGTGTGGATCTCAGGGAGGAATGCCCATGCCAATTGGGTGCCTGAAGCTGGGATGGGTCAAAGGCACAAATATCTCAGTATAGCGTGATAATTGATGTGAAAAGGTTACTTCCCCATTGTCCTCATCCTCACTAGATAAGAGTGTGGCTTAGGTGCTGCTGAGGCTGATGTGTTGGTACCAAGGAAAGGGGAATTAAATGTAGATGAAATCATGAGGTCTCTCTGGAAGTATCTGAGTGGATGGTGCCATGATGGACAGTGGAGGTAATCAGTAGTTGGTACTTGTGTGTCATGGTACCATGGTGGTCCAAATTACCATTGGATGTTGCTATGATACCGTTGGCCAGTGTGGCTAATTGTTGAAATTCTTTATCAGTACCACAGTATCGACAGGATACGACGAAGACTGAAGAGCACTGCCAAGCTCTGTCTTAAGCCAGGGACTATAGGAAGGAACTGGGTGGGGGCTGGATGCACATGTGAGATCTTGTGGCGCCTGGGAGATCTACTGGCCTTGCATATGTGGCTGCCCCCAGGCACTGCTGTGAAGAATCTGCTCTGTGGTGTTGGAATGCACCGATACCTGATATGGAGCATCCACAGGAATGTCTCTCTTGAAGAAGGATGGTTATTATGAAGAGCACCGTTTAACATAAAAAAAATAGAATATGGAAAAATATTTTAAAGTTACAAAATTGCGAATTAATCTTCTTTGGTTAAGGGCCCTTATTGTCATTCATCTCTAAATACAGGCTGAACCTCTCTAATCTGGTAGTCTCTGGTCTGGCAACATCAATCGTCTGACATGAATTTTTAGTTAGCTGGATGTCCACTTACAATGGTGTGGCCAAGTTTCTCACAGTCCTCTAAAGTTTTACAACCACCAGTCCTGGCCCTCAGCATTCTGTGCTGTTATTTAGCACTAATTTACCCCTAAATGTCTTCTAAGAGCACACTAAGCAGCGGAAGTGCTGGTAATGCTGCTAGAGAATATTGACCTCTCATGGTTTGGCGAATTCTCTGGTTCAGCACCAGTACAGTCCCGAGGGTACCGGACTAGAGAAGTTCAACCTGCCATATTCTACCATCCTCACTGGAGAATAGATACCCCTCATGGCCGTGAGGTGAATAATTATTTGTTTGGACAAAGGGTTGGTGTCATCAATTGATAAACTAATTGTTACCAAGTCACTGATTGACTTTCTCCACTCAACATCCTACTGCACTTCTAAAACTATTGTGGTTTATCTTGTCTGCTGTGCAGTATGTGTTAAAAATTTTTACTGGAGAAACACATTCTTCTTCATGGTGCTGACTTTGCTGGTGTCGTTGCTTTGCTACTAGGTGAATAGTACTGTAGGCACCATGGGTACTAATTTAATATAATCTATGAGGGGAAGAGGGTGTGCTGACTATTTAATGGTGGCTGATGATTCATCTCCACATCAAGTGAATTCTAGGAGGCACCCTAGGAATTAAAGGCTGGACAACAATGTATTTGAAGCAATAGTTAGCAAGTGCTAAAAATGTTAAGTAATTCATTTTTCCAATCCACCTGTCTCCAATGATTTAGTTTAGGATTATTACAGAGTCAGATTGGAGCATTGAGGTTAATTGACTTGCCTGAAGCCCATTTTAAGGCCAAGACTAGAAATCTAGTCTAAAGTAAAATGTAAGAAAATTAGACTGAGCACAAAGGCTACTTAAGGAACCGGAACAAGGTCTCTGAAGGCATGGAAATGGGGAAGCAAGAAATGCCCTTATGAAGAATGGGAAACAGAAGAAAAAGATCAATGATGCAGTTAGATGTTGAGGTCCTACTGGAAACTCACCGCTGCTGGTTCTTCTTCAAGCTATATGAAACAGTTTAGGGTCATTCCATGGTGTGACTAGAACACGCAATCCAGGACCGATAGGGAGACATTAATGTCTATATAACTAGAGTGACTATTACTCATAGTTAGCAGCTCCTACGAGTGGAAGGAATGAGCAGGTGTCAGAAAGCTATCTGTGGCCACCTCTTCTTAGGGTGAAGAGTAACATAGGCACCAGAGGATCTGCCTCTGAGTAGAATTACGGGACTGAAATTGTCCTTTTTGCCTTGGCTCACTTGGTTGTCACTTAACTGTCTCTGATATTGGAGTAATTGTGAGTTTTTACTATTGTTAGAAGGAAAACATCCACTATTTCCATTAATAATATAGAAAAAATGGGCACCCGAACCTCTGTTTAACTCACTCTTTAAAAGAAGATGGATTTGGAAAGATGCAAAAGCATGAGTCATATGAATGTGTCGTGTTCTTTTTCATTGAGATGTTTTTATCATTTGATAAATTGGACTTTAACTTCATTAAATAGGAGCAGGCCTGTGGCACCATAGACTATATTTGTTAGTCTCTATCATGAGCTTTTGTAGATAAAACCCACTTCATCTGCAAGCTCATGATGGAATATGTTTGTTAGTGCTTAAGGTGCCACAGGACTGTTTATTCTTTTTAAAATTGCAGACTAATGTGGCTACCTCTCTGAGACTTTTTTCATTAAATAGGAATTCTCCTGGGGGATGTGACTGTGTTTTCCCTCCAGTGGTATAGATTTAGTCACTGCATTACACTTCACAATTTTTTTTTCTTATAGGTTATTTGTATAGCTTCTGGTTTTGTCTGAATGAACTGTAGCCATGGGAGGAAATGTGACTATCACAGTGAGTATCAAAAGCATAATTAGGATAATATCCTTTCTCTTGAGCTGTGCTTTTAATTAGTCCTTTAAGGTTATGGAATGAAGAGTTTCTGCTTTCAACAAGTGGCCTATTGGTTATATCCTTTCAGCCTAATATCCCTGGGCATGCCATAGACTAATTAATGCATTTTTCCTGATTTTTTTTGGGGTGAGGGGTGAGGAGAAACTTTGGACTGGATCGTCAACTGGCATAAATCATCATGATTTCATTGATTTCAGTGGATGTTTGGTCTGGGTCTATTTGGGAAGCAAACCCTACAACTTCTTTGATTGCATTTCTGTCCACGGAATCTCAGCTCTCTCATCTGATGCTACAGCTTTTTATAAATCAAGCCATTATCAAGGTGTTAAATTTGTTGACAACACCCGAAGTCTCCTGAAAACAGCAGTTTTAAAAGCTTAGGTGATACATCACTGGCCTCACGTAATTGCTGTCCCTAAAATATGACTTTCTAAAAGGATATCTGACTTGGATATATGTAGTGAATGATTTAATTTATGTGGAAGCAATGGATCTGAAAGAGGAGGAGAGTTTATGACATGCAGGCTGTATTCATCTTAAATGAAAAATAAGAGATGATTCATTTGGAGAGGTTTTTTTTTATTTTTCTAGGTTTAAATTGAATCTCATCAAATACATGACGATTGCATATATTTATAAATCTCCAAAGCCTACACAAGGGACTATGAGCAATATTGTCAATACCGCAGGTTAACAGTGTCACAAGTCTGAATTCATTATTGTGAGCAATTGTGCCCCAGCTGCAGTGACAATTCATTATAGCTAGCCTTGGAAGCACCAGTTCTGACAACTTATCCCTATTCCGATTCTAAAGGGGTTTATAACTCAGTGTTCAAAGTCCATTTTGGCTTGTAAATTGTCTCTCAGGTTTTTAGCTTGAAAATAATATTTTTGGCTGAGTAATAATATCTTGTTCTTGTAAAGCTCTTCTTCAGTGATAGATCTCAAAGCATGTTACAAAGGAGGTAAACAGCATGATTCCCACAAAGGTAAAGGGTTCTCTATATCATACTGCCTTAAAACAAACAAAAAACCTTAACTCAAAGAAGTTTGGTTAGAATTACATTGAGGTTCTAAGCTAACCTGATGAATGCAGACAGCATCAGACGATAAGACTGCTCATCTGTTCTGTGCTTTCCTTTTCATTCCTAATTATTATTATATGGTATGTAAGAGCAAAGTTGCAAAATGTGGCCTCAAATTCTGTGTGCACAATCATTTGAATGCTCTTACTTGGCCACACAAATGGTAGAAGCTGTATATGGAAACTGTGTTTTTTCTTTATTTTAAGCAAACAAGAAATAGTTCTTCCAGGCATCATCAGGCATGTGCAATTAATAAATGATGCTTGCAAAATTACAGCTACATTCTGGGCCTGTGATTTGAAGGTACAAGACAGCAAGCCTAATAAGAGACTGTGCTTTAATTCCACTATCCTGTCATTTGTCATTCAGAATAAGTTGATACCCCGGTCACCTGAGAGGACCGAGAGAAGTCAGTATGGTTACATGTTGCTTTGTTGGGTATTGTCGTGGCTCAATCTTCCAACTTGACACTGCAGAGTTGGGGGGGTGGCTAGTAGAATAAACTGTGTAAAAACCTGTCTGTGACTCTGTCATAACCATGAGGGATGGCCAACAGCCTGGGGCTAAGGGGTTAACTATGTCCCCTGTACCTAGCCAGGTAGCGGTCAGACAATAGAAATGCAGATAGGGATTTCAAACTGAGAGAAACCAATTTTTGTTTTTTCCCTCCTTTCTCTCTAAGCCAGTTTGCTCTCTAGATACTGAGGGAGACAGAAGACATGTCTCTTTTCAAGAAAAAGACTCTTCATAATGTAGAAGTAGGGTAAAGTCTAGATAAATCCGTCCGGTTTTGTTGTTTTCTGGTTTGGAAATTTGGATCTGAGGTATGTGCTGTTAGAAATGGTTTTTCCTCTCTTTTGTAACTAAGTTTTGGCCCATGGTATATTTCCCCCATGAGTATATTAATTGGTGGCTCTTACCATCTAGCATTCCAACTGGGATTTTGTTTTGATAATAAGTTGTTTAAAAAAACCAACCAGTATTGGTTAATTTTTGTGTCCTGGTTTTGCGCAAAGCTAGGGTGAGAGGTAGATACACTGGAGGGCAGGGATAGAGTCCAAAGTGACTTAGACAAATTGGAGGGTTGAGCCACAAAAAATCTGATGAGGTTCAACAAGGACAAGTGTAGAGTCCTGCACTTGGGACGGATCCCAAGCATTGTTACAGGCTGGGGACCAACTGGCTAAGTAGCAGTTCTGTAGAAAAGGACCTGGGGATTACAATGGATGAGAAGCTGGATATGAGTCAACAGTGTGCCCTTGTAGCCAAGAAGGCTAATGGCATATTAGGTTGCATTAAGAGGAGCATTGCCAGAGATGTGATTATTCCTCTTTACTCGGCTCTGGTGAGGCCACATCTGGAGTATTGTGTCCAGTTCTGGGCCCCCAATTACAGGAAGGATGTGGATGCATTGGAGAGGGTCCAGCGGAAGGCAACCAAAATGATTAGGGGGCTGGAGCATATGACCGATGAGGAGAGGCTGAGGGAGTTGGGTCTATTTAGTCTGTAGAAGAGAAGAGTGAGGGGGGATTTGATAGCAGCCTACAGCTTCCTGAAGGGAGGTTTCAAAGAGGCTGGAGAAAGGCTGTTCACAGTAGGGATGGATGGCAGAACAAGGAGCAATGGTCTCAAGTTGAGGTGGGAGAGGTCCAGGTTGGATATTAGGAAAAACTATTTCACTAGGAGGGTGGTGAAGCACGGGAATGGGTTACCTAGGGAAGTAGTGGAGTTTCCGTCCCTAGAGGTGTTTAAGTCTCGGCTTGACAAAGCCCTGGCTGGGTTGATTTAATTGGGATTGGTCCTGCCTTGGGCAGGGGGCTGGACTTGATGGCCTTCTAAGGTCTGTTCCAGCTCTATGGTTCTATGATTCTATGATTCTACTTTAGGGCTGAGATTTCCCAAGTGATCTCACCACTGGTTTTTTTTCTTACAAATACTTGGGTGGTGTCAGCAGGTTTTTATTTCCTGAAGTTCAGGTGTTACTCGGGGTTCTTTCCACCCAAACCTCTCAGTAATTTTTACACTCTGCGAGGTGGTGTCAGAAAATAATTCAGGGGAGACACCATTGTCCGACCGATATATGGATGGTACAAACAGGAGAACACAAAAGTGCTTTCACTTAAAGCTAAACTTTACTTAGTCTCAAGCACTTACACACATCCGCACAGGTTAGTAAAACACCCCCACCCTTGATAATTACCGAAGTTGAGTGTGGCTCTCGAGTGACACCGAGTAGGCTTCCAATGGCCAGTCTTCCGTCTGCCGGTGGAGACAAGGATGCGTCCAGAAGTGAAGAGTCCTCAAGGAGACCTTGAGGCATCCCTCCAAGTGTTCCCAAAATTGTCCCCCTAAACTCAAACTTTCCTTCCCTATTTATCCATTAGTATTAAAACTTGTTAGACAAGCACTTTTTAAAGGTTAGATGAGAGGTTTTCTTAATGTATAGCTCTGTGATTTCACTAGAGATTTGGGCCTCAGGAAGGATGCGGGGTCAAGCTGCCCTCTCTGTGGCATCCAAACTCTCCTCCTTCCCCCTCCCTGACTTAGTCATGCTGTCTAGGCCTATTTTGGGCCTGTTAGCTTGGTTGCTAAAGTTCAAGCAGTAAGCAGTAGTGGTTCAGGCACATTACTGGATTTGCCAAAATCTCTCTGTACATGGGTATTAGGATTTTGAGGGAAGTTTTTGTACCAAAGCCTGTAGAGATCAGGTTTTGGGATGCTTTTGCAGGCCCCCACTTCTGCATTCATCATGCCAGAGTGGGGAGCAGCCTTTATAGACTCCCAGACACAAACTTGTTTGATCTCAGTCCTGCTTAGATCCAAAAAGACAAAGATTGATTCATGCTGTCACGACCCAAGGGACTAAAAGAAAATATAAAATAAACCCTTTTCCTGGGTAGGGATCGCTTGGGAATCCCCTCCCTAAGGCAAAGCTCTCCCCTGTATTCCCAACTTCATTTTGCTTGGAGTTGGGAAAACAAACAGCGGGAATCCACAGATAACAATGGATTCTGCTCTGATAACTAGGCATGTAAACTTAAGGACACAACAATCAACCAATACCGGTTAATCAAAACAAAAAAAACCCCTCTTATTATCAAAACAAAACTACTGGTACAAGCATAATAGATGATTAGGTGTTAAATAGCCAAGAAGTGACATAGACTCAGGGAAAATCCCTGGGCTGTAATCCTTATTTACAAAAGAGAAAAGCAATTAGTCAGCTCAGACATGATTTTGGAACAAGGAAAATAATAAAACCTGACAGACTATCTAAACATTTCCCTACTTATACATTTCAAGAAGTCTATTCTTAGAGAAAGAACCTGTCTCCCATCTCTCTCAATACGTGGGAGAAACTGCTCTGATTTCAAACAAAGAAGAGAGAAAGCAAACCTCTTCTCTCTCGGTTTGAAATTCCTATCTGTACTTTTATTGGCTGACTGCCCAAACCCCATCCCTAGGTGCATCTCCAGTTGCTTAACCCTTTCCTCATTCTTCATGTAAGTCAGACTCTCCTTAGCAGCTCCTATTTATGACTGGTCCGTAATGCAATATGTAGAGAATTAGGAGCAGGGAAGCTGACAGCCTGTGTGGGCCCCAGGCATGGTGTGTGAGGACCCAGCTCTGTGCTCCTGGAAGGAGTGATTCTGTTTGCTCTAACTTTCCCAGTTGTCAGTTTAAATCCACATTAATGTGTACATAAAGCTGCTCTTATAGAAGGATGTTGTGGCAGAACCTAGAGATCATCCCCCATTTTAGAAGTGGGTGGCAAAGGAAGTTCTGGACTCCAGAGGCTGCAAGTGTACCATCAACAATATGCTTCACTTGCTGTTGTATTTAAACGTTCCTCAGCTGTTAACATAGCAATACAACTCATTTTATTTAAGCTTCCTATGTTTGAGGTCTAGCTGCAAATTTTACCAAGGATACAAATGTGATGGCTGTAGTCTGAAAAAAATCCAGACTGAGTACTTGCTTGATTTAATGTTTACTCCAAGAGTATATGCCACTTGGGTATAGATTGGGTATGCCTGACTCTTCTTCTACCACACCTGGAGCTCTGTGCTATGGGAGGGCTGTAGAGAGGACAGCCAAGTGTACATTTCTAGAATACCCGACCTTTTGTCACTTTGGGGAATGGTTTGGGTCCATTTTTGCCAGCATGACTTCACCCCCTCTGGTGTGACTGCATACTATGGTGATATGATCACATGACCCAGAATTTGAGGCTCTAGTCATAGGCCTATGGTATCTATGCCTTAATCTGTATGTGCATAATATCCTGGTTATTCTATCATCCTGGGTTTAGACTCCTGGAGGATAGTTTTCTGCAGTATTACATTTTCTACTAATGAAAATTTAAGATGTTTAAATCTTTTCCTACAAATTATCAGGTCATTTAAAAAGAAATTGGGCCTATTCCAATCTAATTCCTAATGTGCAACTGTCTGGGGAATTATTTGCAGCACTGTTAGTTGCAGTTTGTGATTATCATGCTCCTTTTAATGAAAAGAAAAGTAGCTGGAATAAATGTATGTGAATTACTAGTGATATTGCAGAACAATTCATGTTCAGGATAAATAATGGAAAAAATGAAAGACCTAAAGGATTATGGCGTAGACTTGAAAAAGCACAGGGAAAATAGAAGTATGTGTAAAAATGACAATAAATGCTAACATTTGAGATCACTTTATGGTTGAGTACTCCAAATTAAGAAATGATGGCCTATAATTATGATTCAAGTGAAATCAGCAGAAGCAATGCTAGTTCATTGGGGGTCTTATACAGGAATATTTTTGGGTTTCCCCCACAACACATTAAAAAGCAAATAGGGGTCCCCTTTCAGGTGTGCAGTGCCCTGAACAATTACTTAGTTTGTTTACACCAAACACTAGAAATCAGTCATTGCTAAGTAGGTTCAAAGTTAGTTTGTTTTTAACTTGATTTCTGATCCTAAAAATGCAACTCTTGTCTTTTAATTGTTCGATAAACTTCTGTAGTACTCTGTGTGTAGGAGTTGCCCTGGTTATATTACTGTGGGATTTATAGCCAACTATGTGCACATAAAATACAAAAGTTTTTTTTTCAAATGAGTTAATGCTGGGGAAACTGGCAGTCAAAATACCTCTTCATAGGCCATGTTTGCTATACAGATAACAGGTAGGTATCTTTTTAAAGTGGCTGTTCTTTATAGCCATTTTAGTCATGAAGATAAAAATCCCAGCTCTCAAGTGCTTATTAACTTAGTATGTGTGATTTTTATACTCAGTCTAGGAAGGCATCCTGGAAGATCGTATGTGTGTGCCTAATTTTATACAGGAATAGTGATTCCATTTGTCATATGATCACTCCCAAGATGTGTAAGCATTAGCAGGATCATGGCCTAAGTTAGCTGAATGTCATGTGAGAACCTGAATAACTTGCAGTGCACAGGCTTATGCATGGTTGATTTGTGCTCCAAAGGAGGCAGAGAGAATACAGAATGGGAGGTCTTTCTCTCCACTACCTACCAGGTCGCAGAGCACAATTATTTACCCTGTACACTTCACCCCAATGAAAGAGTGAATGAATGTGTGCTCTTTCTTGCAGGTTGGGAAGATTCTGAGTGCTTTCAGGGTGCTGTCTCTTTGCCCAGCTGTGCCTAAAGGAAATAACCAAGCCAGTAATTGAGTTGCTACATAAGCTGCCCTATAATTCTGGATGGAAACCATGGTTTCTAACACACAGTTACATTCCACTATGTCTTGCAAGGCAAAGACACTGGTAACAGGCAACAGTAGCTTTCTTAAAAACTGCATGAGAAAGGGGTGGGTAGATACTGAGAACAGCTTCTGAGCAAGGTGCGCAGCATACAGTGATCTCTAAAGTATAGCTGTGGGTGAATAATGATAATAGCCTACCTCAGCACTATAGTAATTTTGCTGATACATTCCTAGAGGATCTGGTCCAAAGCTGTTAATTGTAACTCTAGAAACAGACCTATGCTGCTTTGTTTGTTTCCAGCTGGAGGAAGGGGCATATGAAGAGGATGGAATAGAGCCACGGAAGTATGCTATGCTTACAATAAGGCACACACAGGCAGAGAGAGTTTGAAAGATTACATGCCTCCACTAAAGGTATGGTGAAACCAGAAAGTAACCATGCTTCCCAGCTCCTTTGATGTTTCTATTTCACTGGAGGAGGTTTTTTTTTAAAATGTGTTTTCTATGTTAGTGAGCCAGAGATTTTTGATACCACAGCTGCTTTCCGCAACTGAATACAGATTGCCAACATCTTCCTCAGTGTTAGCAGAGGGAGCAGGCTAATGTAGCAGGAGCACATGGTGGCTAAGATCAGTATCCAAGGGAACTGTGCAATGCAGCAACAGGCAGCCAAAGAAGTGATGAAAGGTTTTAGAATGTTGCCAAGGGACTTTGGGAATGTACTGAACTTAAGTCATCCCTGCTGTAACTCCATTATCTGCAGTGAATTAGTTCCAAGCAGGTTGACTCTGATCTCACTCATGCTGGAATAAACCAGAAGGAACTCTACTGGATACAAGTGTCATACGTGTATAGTTCTGTGGAGGAGTCAGACAGGTGTGCCGAGAGTGCTTTGTTTAGATAACACATTTAACAATACCTACCAAAGTAACAAAACTTGGGTTCCAAGCAGAAATGTGGCTGGCTGGATTAGGTGATTCAGGGCAACAAAGTATTTAAAATCTATAATGCCTATAATTTCCATTTTCATCAGCTCCAAGAGGTAAATCATGCTCACACCATCTGTGTTGGCATAAAGAACTCAGATACAATGGAACTTATGGTACCAGAGGCGGGAGATGGGGAGTGTGTGCAGTGTGTATATGATATTTGTGCAAGTGGTGAGAGGGACTGAGGCAGAGCAGAGGTCAGTTTTGTGGATATGCTGCTGAATAGAGCCACCAGGCAATGATGCTGTGGCTTTGGGAAGCTATCGTAGCCACATGGCTAGAGTTGTGACTCCTCTGCAATGCTGAGTGGAATTTTCCAGAACATGGCATAGCTATTTGGGTTGTGCACTGAAAGCTAAACTTGTCCCCAGTTCAAGGACTACAGCAGAATTCTAATCCTGACTAACTTGACGATTATTTGAGTTTATTTTACCGACACATGAAACGCTTTCCTGGGACAGTAGCATCAGTGGTGTAGTGAGGGGGTGGTGAAAGGGGGAAGTTGCCTCTGGGCGCCGCGCTAGAGGGGCGTCAATTTAGCAGCGGAGGGAAGAACAGTGGTAGGAGTCCTAGGACTCCAAGAGCACCAGCTGGACAGCAGAGGGGAGAACAATGTCACAAGAGGGCGCTGTGATCGGGTTGATCAAGCCGTATCACAGTACGCATATGGTTCAGCATTCACAGAACAAAAGAGTCTTTCTCAGTATCTTAAACATATCTTTAACAAAAGTTTTATTGCATTCAATTAAGGAGCAGTTTTAAAAGCACTATATGTATATGTATATTTAGTACTAAGCAATTAAAACAAGATTAAAAGGCATTAAAAAGCAATATTTAAATGGAATAATTAACAATCTACATCTAATCCTTAACCCAATTTAGCAGCCTAATTCTTAATTTAATTCAACACTCTCTCTCTCACACACACCCACCCCCCCCCCACCCACCCCCCTCTGGGGTTGACCAGACCCCAGATAATGTTGGTCAATTTGGTTGAGGTGGAAGTCCGATATCCACGTCACCCCAATATGCTGAAATGATGGACTCCAACTCATGGGGCAAAATGGCATGGTATATATCTCTTCAGCAGGGGCCAGTCCGGTGGGATGCCATCCACTAGTTGCACGCAATCCAAGTAGAGTGATGTCCATTAGTGACACCCCCTTCTTCTGACTGGTGTGTCCACAACCAATCCAGAAACACCCGGTTTCTGCACCACTCAATTTTGCTTGCCTCATGACGAATGAGAAACAATGGTCTGTCCTTGGTTAGATTCTTTCCTTGTTACTTTTTTTTCTTATCTGGAAATGCTGGAAACGCTGCCTCAGCACGTATACACACTTATTTTATTTCACACAGTCTTTAAAGTTGTCAACAAGTCCATAATCCTCCAGGGCTATAGCCCGGACCAAACAAGTCCATAATCCTCCGGGGTTCTTGCCTGGGCCTCAGCATAGCCTCTCTTCAGCTCACTTGCTGGAGATTCACTCATTCACACTACCCATGATTCGTGACAACAGCCAGGACCTTGCAGGCACCAGCCAGGACCTCGCAGGCTCCAGCCACTTCCGCACTTTCAGGAAATTGAAACTGAGCATGAAGCGCCCTGTAGGGGTGGCGCACAGGGCAGGGATTCAGGCTGAGCATGCTCAGAACACAGCTGACACACAGGATCTGTCTGTGACTACAACCCCCACAATCCCTTTTACCACCAGTCAGTCCGAGGCGACTCCCATTGGGCTGCAGCATCCGGGTCCTCACCTGCCCTGCCAAGAAACCGCAGCCAATAATTGGTCAGAGGGCATGTCAGTCTGGCTGGAAGCGGAATGGCCCCATGTGCCGGAGGGAGCCCCGTGTGGTGGCAGGACAGGCAAAGAGGGGGAGTCTGGCTGGGGGTTGGGAGTGCAAATTTAGCCTTTGCCCCCGGGCGCATAACACCCTTACTACATCTCTGAGTAGCATCGAATTCTGAAGACTATTACAGACAGATAATAAAGGTATTTAGGTGCCTCATTGCTTTTGAAATTCACAGATTTTAGATACTAAAAACCTTTAAAAATTTGGCCCTTCGTACAAAACAAGTGGAATTATTAGTGTGTTGAATTAGAGCCTTAGAAAATTTCAGGTTCATTAGGCTTTGGATGCATCCTTTGGGCTCGATTCTGAATTTCACTTGTACCTAATTTCAGTTCCCTGTACTGCGAGAGCACTGTAAAAAGACCTTAGTGTAAATAAAAATTAGACCTTGTACATTATTTGGATTTTAGGGTGGTATTATTAATTAATATAATGAAAAGCACTAAAAGGTGCTAGACAATTTGAAGGCACTTTAAAAAAATCTCTGAATAAGTAACCAAAATGATGGTGGTTTGCTCATTCATTCATTCATTCTTTCATTCTTTCATTCTATCCTGTACCAAACTTCATTCTGCATTTTTTAGTAGAAGAAATAACTGAATGAATGTTTTTAGTTCTCTGAAAAATAGATAAACTTGTTAGACAATTCTGTCATCACAAGAGTTAGAAGATATGGTTTTAATACCCAGCTCCAATTCTAAAGGGGATGCTATATAAAATTTCTGTCCCCATTGATCTATAGCTTGTTTAATTGTTATTATTTAGTATATAATTTCTTCTATCGTAATGTGTTATTTAGGAGGTCAAGTATGATTTGTAATAACGTATCTTTTGAGCTGAAGCTGTGGAAGCTAATAATAGGCTCTATTAGCTTTTTTTCATGATTAGACTAGAGTCCACAATAAAAACAGTTCAGGTAGTCCCGATTTAATAACTTCCCCCATGAAAGTGCACACCATTAGTATATTTTACAGATGGTCTTTTTCTTACTTTATCAAGACACAATTTTGTCATTGCATATGAATTCAGTTCTGGAGTTGACCAGTTGCCCTCAAACTTAAATGACACAACTTTTTATGTGCTGCATAAGCTTAACTCAGATTCATTAATGAATTTTGTTACTTTCAAGCCATTGGGAAAAAAAGACCTTTCTTTCTTCGTACCACTGGAGGGCAGTAGGGTGATACACATGCCTTATTATGATAGAATATTTAAGGGCCAAGTGTGAGTGCATTTGTTTTTGTCTCCATGTAAGGTACAGTACATTATTCACTAGCGTACTGCTAACCATTTTAATCAAAGGATCAGACACTAAATCATGTTATTTCATATCTATACATCAGTCTATGTGTTTGCATTTATGAACTAACAGTGATCAGTATTTGAGAATTTACTGTAGTATATATAGAGAGTACAGCATCCCTCACTTTTCTACAGTTTACCTCAACTCAGTTTTTTCTCCTACATAGACTCTATGACATCCAGTTTTTTAAAAAAAATCATTATCATTTTAGCCTATACCTGCCCCGTGGAATTATCTCAAAAGTTGGTCCAGTTAGGAAAGGTGGCATTATGCTGGTGCGCCAGTCAGCTTTCAGGGTATTGGAGTTAGTTCATCCATCCATTTCTGTCCAATCTGGGTGCATGGGACAATGGAGGATGGAAGTGCTATCGAAAAGGTAAGAGAGTGATTCTTTCCAGCTAACCCACCATTTTTCAGGCTTTCAGGAAGTCCTCTCAGAATGAAATTATGCTGTAGGATGGGAGATCAAATGCTTATGATATTATGTTGGTCTTTGGTGGTTGCTCTGACTAGAGGATGTAAACCATATTGCTATTAACAAGTAGAGTGGGTTAGAATATTTAAGCTTATTCCAATATAAAATCCAGTTATTTTCTATTAATATATATGGGGAACCTTTTTCTGTCTAGCTCAGTACAGGTTGAGCCTCTGAAATCTGGGACACTCTGGTCTGGCAACATCCATGGTCTGACAGGACCACAGATGTTGCTGGATCAGAGAGCCATAGAGCCCAGAAGTGCGTGCCATCTGGGAGCCCCATTGCTGGGGAGCCCTGGCCAGTGGGACCGGCAAGCCCCATTTCCAAGGAGCACTGGCTGGTCAGGACAGCAGAGGAGCCAGCAACCCTGTCCCTGGGGAGTCCTGGCTGGGCGGAGCAGCAGCGGGGCAGCCAGTGGCAAAAGCGGGGCAGCTGGTAAGCCTTGTCCCCAGGGATCCCTGGAGGAGCGCAGCAGAAATGGGACTGCTGGCAAGCCCCATTCCCAGGGATTCTCAGTTGAGCGGGGGAGAAGTGGGGTCATGGCACCTGGGGAGCTCCATCCCTGGGGAGCCCTAGTAGGTGAAAGCCCAAGTCCAAGCCCTACAGACTTGAGTCCAGTAGTAGTGGGGCAAGAGCGGAGCCAGCCACAGAGAAGGCGAGCGCCCTGGGAGGCAGGAACCTTCCCTGATTGAGCAAATTCCCTTATTCTGCATGGGTCAAGTCCCGAGGGTGCTGGGAAAGGGAGGTCCAACCTGTATTAAGATGGTTATATTAGATGCTGAACATTCAGAGCAAATGACCTTGACATTCAAATAGATTCCAGTAACAAAGAGCTTAGCTACTATAAAATAATGCAAAATGTTGATTTAGACGAATTGCTACTGTTCTGTTCCCTGTTGAGTTTTGTATACAGAAGCCCTACTTATTTATGTAGTTTTATGTTGTTAATGAGACCTGCAGGTGCCTGCATGGGGATTTTAAATAAAATGGTCAAACAAGTAAATGGTAGCCATTTATATTGCGTTATTCTGGAAAGATGGAAATGACTCAGAAGTATTGCAATTTACAGGTTAAATATATTGGAATTTAAAAATGATGGAAGCATCTCTTATGTACTGTAATGGCTAAAATGGTACTAACAAGTGACCACTGCCAAGTAATTTGTTCTGTTGAGCTTGAAATATCCCAAGGGTTATATCTGAAAGGAAATCATTTATTTGTATTAGAAGCACCAATCGAGCTCAAGACTCCTATTGATTAGCTCTATCCCTCATTACATGACTGTAGAGGACTTGTCTCAAAGAGCTTTCTATCTGAACAGTGCAAAGGGAGTAGTAGTATTGTTGCCATTGTACAGATGAGGGCCTGAGGCACAGGAGTTGGTGACTTTCCCAAAGTCACCATGAAAGTTTTTTGGCAAAGGTGGGCAATGAACCTAGATCTCCTGGGTCCTCCGTTCAGTGCCTTAGGAACAAGATGACCTTTCTTCTCTATTAGCCTCCCTTCCTCTGGGAGAAATTCCAGAGTATTTGTGGGGTGCTAAAGAACTCAGCACTGTAAATATCTGAAGTACATGTCTAAAGTCAAATTTATGGTCCATTTCACATTTCTAAACACTTGCGTACGTACTGTGTTTTTCTCAGCTTTAAAAATACCCTGGGGAAAATTAAAGCATAACATTTATGTTTTGATAACATTCGCAGTTTGAGTCAACTCCACAAGGACATTCAGAGGAGAGGATGAAATGATACCCTGGGTTCTCTTTGTACTTGACATAGGTGGGGATCCTCACACACTGTCCCATCTGCTGTGTGCAGTGCTCCTTAGGGCTGAGGCACCATTATGAGTCTGATCCATCTGTGATTGGGGTTGGGTGGGTGTCCTGATCTGGCCATAAAATGACAGATGAAATTACTTGTGGGGACAGATGGTGGTATTTTGATGTTGGGCCTGGTTTGGGTGTACAAAATTAGGGACAATTAAAATATGGCCCCTAAATTCAAACTTAACATCCTGTTGTTTAGCATCTTTTGGTACAATCAGTGCAATGGGTAGTGCACAAGAAGTTCCACTTCAGTAATATCCATGGGCAGCATTGTACTTCAGACCCCTCTGAGTTGCAGTTACACCTGTTCTCCTGGCTGCTCTGGTGGTGGAAGGGGTAGGGCAGGAAAGGGGGTTATTGTAGCACTTGATAGTATATAGCTTATGTCCCTCCCCAGTTTTGTACTTGGTCAACTGCTCTGACCAGTGACGATAGATTGTAGAGCCAAGGCTCCAACTGGGGGGTGGCAAATGGAGCAATTGCACCGAGGCCTGGCAATTCAAACGGTCCCAGGGTTCCTGGCACTGCTTCTGCCAGAGCGGCACATGGTGTACTCCGGACAGCTCTGAGGGCTGGGGAAGGAGGCAGGGTCCAGGCAGTGCTGAGGACTGGCTTCCATTACCTGTAACTTCTACCTGAGGCCCTGCCCCTTCAGGGAGTATGGAGCTTGGCCTCCCCCACCTTGTCCAGGGGCTAGACAAGGTTGTCTGCTCCCCTGCTCCAACTTCTCCCCAACCTGTTCTGCCTTCTCCTCCTCACCCAGTTCCAGGGAAGACAGTATGTGGAAAGTCAGGGTGCCATTCTGCCAACTTTGGATCAATGTTACCCAAATTCTTTCCATCTATGTGCAGAATATTTTTTGTTATATACACCAAGGCATGTATGGATGTGCACCACTGATAGAAACATATGCTGCTGCCCCTGGGGACTGTGGGTACTCTGCTAATAAACTGGGCAGTATTTGATTTTCTCTTGGGTGGCTGCCCAAGTTCTCAGCTTACAGGGAATACTGCTCTGGGCCCAAGTTCTGTGTTAGCTGAGCAAAGGGAATAGGAGGCCAATGGCTAAATAAGACAAGAGGATGAGTTAGCCCTGCAATTTTCAATTGAATCTCTTTATGCTGAGGAAATAACCATAATAACTTGTACAATATTTAAAAAATTTAGGGATCCCAAAGTGCTTTCCAGTGTGTGGAGCAAATTCTGCTCTCTTGCAGCACACTGGGAATTGTATGCATAGAACCAAAGGTGGGATTGGAATCAGATACAGGAGATCTGGCTCCATGAAAACGCCACCCATTTAGCGTGCTCTTCTTTCCAGCCTTCTTCCACCTCCTGTGACCCTCACGTTAACATTTCATTACTTTTTTTTCCCACAACGCCTGGCTCTTTGATCACAAGTGAGGCACCTTCTCCCTGGCTAGCAGTAAGCTGGCTGACAGTAGCTAATGATTCTAACCAGCAAAGCTTGGCAGTCACATAGGTGGAATTGGGAAGTGAGTTGTCAGGTAAAGGATTGATAGTTCCTCTCTCTCTGAGTCACAGTTATAATCCTCATTGGCTCCTCAGTCAGCACATTATGTACTACTCCTTTCTCAGGATTCATGATAATACCAAGATTTAGCTCTAAACAAGCTAAGGTAGGAAACCTCTTTCTGGTGCCCAATAATTTAATTTTTAAGTAGATGTCCCTTTTTCTAGGATACTGAGTTGGTGTAGTTGGGTTGAGTTCTGTACTCGTAGAACAAAATTACATCATTTATTAAATTAAGTCCTAAGCCTGCAAGGTGCTGAGCACCTCCTCTGGGAAATGAGGAGATTTAAATCTTGTAAGAAAGGCCTTGTAGGAGTGAGTCTAGCAAAAATCTTCTCAATTCAAAAAATGTAATGCAGTATTAACTTAGTGGTACAGTCCCCCCTTCCCCTTTGAGTATATGTTTTCCACCTGACCCATATCAAATCATGAAACAAACCTCAAAGGAAAAAGAGAAACTTTTAATCTTGGCTACTCACTAAATGAAAACAAATAAGCTGTTCAAGATGGTGTATCAGGTTATGATCTGTCTGTATCACCTTTTTAAAAAAACGCCAAAAGATATCCCCTACAGTTTATTTGCTGCCCTTACATCCCATGTCTCCTCCTCTTCTCACTTTCTGGGCAGTTTTTGGACAGGCTTTGTCTACAGTGCAAGTTTTTGTGGCAGAAAATATGGCTGAGAGGAACTTGCGCAAAAGTTTTTTTTTGCGCAAAACAGAAGCAGCTACACTACTTCTTTTTGTGCAAAAACCCCTTGCACAAAAAGAATCGGCAGAAAATATGCTAACGGCATCATGACTCATGCTAATGAGTCCCTCATTAGCATATTTTCTGCCACAAAATCTTGAAGTATAGACAAAGCCGAAAGGGGTTCTGTTGAATGAAATATCATCTGTCCAATGAATACTATAAAAACTCCTGGAAGCTTGATTCTTATGTTGCCATTCTGAAACTCTCCAGATGCTATTCTAGAGCATGTTAGCTTTTAGACATCTTTTTTGTTGAGAATTGGTTTTCTACCATGTCTTATAAAGTTTGAGTTCTTCTGTCTGCTTTGAAGAGTGCATAGTAATATGAACGGAACCTTTTGTGTGTGTGTGTGTGTGTGTGTGTGATTTTGAGTGTGAAGGAACAGAGTATGAACCAAGGAAGAGAATCTGAAAGTATTTTCTTCCACAGCAGTCAGAATCACTAATTAAGAATTCTTTTTTTCTATTCAAAGGCCATAAGCATCCTGAGACGGGAGCAGAGGATATGTTTTATTCAGGAAGTGGATAGTTCTAGATTCTTAGGGAGCTGGGAATTGAAACAAGTACTGTGTTGTATCTTGATTTGAAATTAAGGGTTAACTATTTTGGAGACTCAGACTGGAACGTTGCTAACTAGAAACTAAGGGGGGACATTTTTAACTTCCACTAATATGTTGCTTTCTGCCCGTTATGAAATTACAGTTGAAGAGGAAGCATTCTTTGTAACATTTGTTTCAGTAACTCTGGGGTGTGCTTCCCTAACACCGTATGCCTAGGAGAGAGAGAGAGAAAGGTTACAACAGCATTTAAAAGCATCATTTGGGCTGTCATTCAGATTTGTCTCAATTAAACAGTTTCTAGTATAGCCTCAGTGGCACTTTGCTCACCCCTATTCCATCTGCCTTTCTTCCTAGAAAACCCCTGAGGCTTCCTTTCAGCAGAGTAATTGGGTCCCCCCAGTTAGAAAACAAATTTAATTCTCTGTAGCCTGACATCACAAATTCTCCATTATCCATGTCCTCTCTCTAGGCATGGCCCACTCTTTGCTGTGCACTGTGTCCATCAACAGGCCAGGATTTTGCCCCATGAATGCATATTTAGACCCGTGACGACAGACTGATCTTTCCAGGAAGATGCCATAAGGCTCCTGAAATTGTAGGAGCTTATTCTCCTAAGCTTTCTAATCTTGATCAAAGATTTATATGATAGGCTGAAAACCACTACAGACAACAGTTACCATCCTCCTTTCAGTATTGCCATCTGGGGGCAGGGGAGGAAGAAGACAATTGCCCTGGAGCTTGGAGATTCAAAAGGGCCCGGGTCTCCCAACCATTGCCACTACTACCTCAGGAGCAAAGGTGACCGGAGTGCCGCGTGATGTACTCTAGGTGGCTCTGAGGGCAGCGGGGTGTGTGTGTGTGGTATGCTCTGGGCAGTGCTGAGGGCTGGCTGTTTCCAGCCCCAATTCCACCAAGACCCCACCCCTTCAAGGAGTGTGGAGCCCTTTCCCCCATCCCTTTGAGGTCTACTTGCATTACACACACACACACACACACACACACACACACACACACACACACACATCAAGGAGCATTTTAAAAATCTAGAATATGCAGTAGATGTTCATAGTATTGGAACTGGGCTGTGGAGATGAGGTTGGGATCCTGGTGAGGTTTAGTTTGTATTTGTTTGAGACTGCAGCAGGGCAGATTGGAGATCCAGTTGAGAATGAGACTTCAACGGCATCTGAACGGAATCCCCTTCCCTCCCCAGCCTGGTGTTGGTACTGCCCTGGAACTAAAGGGGTAAGACCCTCTCCCTCCAGGCAGTTGAATTTCAATCCTTCCAAAATTTGAATTTGACATTTTCATTGGGGCATTCTCTAGCTTTAAATGATTTGTTCTTACCAAATAATGGTACCTGCATGGGCATTTAAAACAAACCACCATATAGTTTGCTATAGTCAAGAATGAAACTGGGCTTAAGAGCTGGCTATGTCTGGATTTTTTTATGGGGAATCTATCACTGTAGAAGAAGGGATCTGAATAAAATGCCTTAAAAGTTAACCCTCTTTAAGACCTACTTGATATTTAAACTGTAAAGAATAGGTGATGCTCCCTATACATCTAGGCACCTATTTATTTTATCTGTAATTACCATTATGAATAATGAAAAACAGTTTATAACCCTGGCAAAACCCTGGAAAAATCATTGCTACCGACTAATAAAATATATTTATTGAAGCAACAACTGGCAACTTATCACCATGACATTAACGGCTGCTGCTCAGATTGCAGCTTCTGTAGTGCATAACTTCACACACCTTGTTAGAATAACTACAGGCCTGTATTTGCATAGACGTAAGGAGGTGAGCATATGGCATTCTACAATGAGACCTCTTGCTAAAGGCTAGATTCACTATGATGATAGTCATAACCCTGAGCAAAGAATCACCTGCAGGAGGCTTTGCAAGTCTAAATTACAGTTCATCTCCCATTGCCCCGTTGCTCTGTGTATGACTAGTAATCTCAGTGACTAGAGACTCTGCCCATCTAAACTGTCGAGTAGTAGTTTGCAGGCCCACAACATCTACTCCTTCCTGTGAACCCAGTCCCAAAGGCCAGTTAGGCCTATCTAGTGATAGAAGGGGGATGGTTCTCTCTTCTCTCTTTCCTTCCCTCCCTCCATCTCCTTACTCCCTTGCATAGGCATGTAGTCCAAATCACAATCCTAGCCCTAAATATTCATTTTCCCAGCTCTGGACTATTTGCTTGGCATAATGAAAATGTGTAATGATACCAGCAAAGAGGTTTAGTTCTGCTTCACACTGAAGTGTTTATAGGGTTATCTGAATACAGTGGTTCCCAGATTTCCCAGTCTATTGCTAGGCAATAGACTATCTGGATTAAAAACCACTGGGTTGTGTTTTGGTAATTCATGTGCCTTGCAACAACTGTCCTTTGCGCTTGAAAAATGAGTGTGTGAGTGTGTGTGAGAGAGAGAAAAATGAGGTAGCCATTGAAAGGAGAGGGTATTATGTACAACAAACCATATTCATAAAGAAGCCGCTTTGAAAAATGGACTGCACTATTTTTGCTGCTGGAAGTATGGCAGGATACTAGAAGATCTTGTTACCATCCTTGCCATGTTTTCACTGCTGTGTAAGCACAAGGAACTGGTGGTTGCCTTGAAGTTGGCTCAAGATGGGTGACACTGGAGCAGAATGCCAGCTGTGGACCAGTGGGATGGAAGTGGTTTTAAAGCTGTCCTCTTATTTACCTGTCGGTGCCAATGAAAAATCCTAATGTGCTAAATGTCATGCAGTAAATGTTGGCCTGCATATTGCATTCCTGACGACAGCCCCTGGAGGAGTGGGGGAGCTCCACACACAGACCTCCCCACCTTCCTGTGGAAGGGGGCACAGCCACTTGCCCATCACTATTCCTTCCCCTATTCCCAATGGAGTTGTCTTTGTGCAGGGGAAAAGATGGTGGAAACAAGCAGGCTGGGGCCAATGACAGTCTTTTTCCCTTCCCCTTCTGGCCTCCCAAGGATTAGTCTAAGAAAACAATGCAGCTTGGAACTGGACCATCTCTTTTATATAACCCCTTTTGCCCTCCCCACCACATGAACACCCCGGGATCTCAGGAGCAAACATGGACAGTATGCTACCAGCAAAAAGAAGTGGTTGCAGTAAGCCATAGCTAATATCTGGCACATGGCTTTCTATAAATCTCTTCACATGGAATGCTAGGTAATGGGATCTCCATAAGGAAATCCTTAGATTTTCGGGCATGGTCTAGATGTGCCCATCTGATTAAATGAGAACAGTTACACTATAAATGTGTGATTACCATGGAATCTGAGCCAAGATCTGCCACCTCCTGCTCTTTCTACATTCTTGTAAGGAAGACAGTGTTCTGTGTTCTTTATTTTTACCTGTTGCCTCAACTTTGCCTCACAAAATGGCAGCTGCTTCTGCAAACAAGATATTTAAACGTGTAAGTAAAAAGAAAGCAAGATATCAGTTGCAATAACTATTGTCCTCTCAGCAAAGATAAGGGAAAAGGGCAGCGAACCATTTAACAATGGGCTTGTTTTTCTTTTCAACTTTCAAAAGCATTTTTATTATTACGGGAAATCTTCCTGGAGGCTGACAGAGTTCAGTTTGTCTCTGGGGATTTATTTGATGTGCGATCTGACTGGAAGTACTCAGGTAGAGAGAAAAGCTTTTGATTTTTTTGAATTCACTGGTCCATAGACCAATGACTTGAGAGTCTGAGACATAATGAGAGACAGAGAAGTCACAGAATAGAGATGTGGCTGGTGTTATTGTGGTTTCTGGTTTTTTTGCTTCTGGAAAATGAAGCATATTTGATTTAGCATGCTGGGTATCATTTCTTCTGTTGGTGGATAAGGCCTCGTGCTTTCCTGTGTTATCCTACAACAAAACAGTTTCTCCACCTGAGTCTCACATTACTTTTGATTACACTTAGGCTGAGTCTAGACTGGCAAGTTTTTCCGGAAAATCATCTGCTTTTCCAGAAAAACTTGCCAGCTGTCTACACTGACCGCTTGAATTTCCAGAAAAGCACTGATGATCTCATGTAAAATCATCAGTGCTTTTCTGGAAAAACTATGCTGCTCCCGTTTAGGCAAAAGTCTTTTTCCGAAAGACTTTTGCGCAAAAGGGCCAGTGTAGACAGCATAGTACTGTTTTCCGCAAAAAAGCCCCGATCGTGAAAAAGGCGATCGGGGCTTTTTTGCAGAAAACTGCATCTAGACTGGCCACAGACACTTTTCCGCAAAAAGTGCTTTTGCGGAAAAGCATCCTGCCAATCTAGACGCACTTTTCCAAAAATGCTTTTACCGGAAAACTTTTCTGTTAAAAGCATTTTCGGAAATTCATGCCAGTGTAGACGTAGCCTTATTGTTTGAGAAATTGACAGTGGTCAGTGTAAATGATTGACCAATGTTTGGCAGAGTTGGGTAACAACATGTAAGAGTTTTGATTCTCAGTCCTTTGTTTTAACCACAGTTTCCAATGTAAAACATGGTTTGTTAGGCCTTTGCAGGACAATAGTTAACGTGCCATGTCTGATTTCACGGATCCTATACATAGAAATGATACACTATCCTGTCATAGTTTGCTAGCTTCTCAGCAACAATATTATGAACAGCAGCAATATGATGTCCCTTTGCTTTATTCGTCTTTCCTGGAAGAATCATGGAAGACTCAAAAAGAGCTGCTACAAATAACCTCTGCATTATAATAGGTTAATCAAGTGGACATGTCTAGGATTTGCCACTTGCTGAACTCTTGAAGGAAGCTTTGTCATGCTCCTAGCTGAGGGAAGAATTCTTCTTTCATCTAGGACAGCTTTTTGTACCTTCTGCTTCCGTCATGGCATAATACAAATATGGAGCAAAGATTGTGATTAGGTTATTAAGAAGGAAGCAGCAAACCTTTCAGGAAGATACACATACCACCTCTGTTAAGCTTCCCTTACATAGCTTGGCTAGGTTACTGAGGCAGAGAAAGAGGAAGAGGGCAGATGTAATTTGTGTGGGAATGAGCAGTTCTGATGATGGAAGGATGTGGGCAAAAAGAGAGAAAATATATATCCAGAGCAGAGTGGTGGCAGTGACAATTAATTCTCCTTTTCCATTTGTGTAAAGAGGATTGGAAACAATTCTAGAAAGTTTAAAGAATGTGATTTATTAAGATGTTCTTTTCAGCTCATTAGTGTTATTCTCTTAAAAATGGATTCGTGATAATGGAGTACTGTGCTGTTTTTAAAGACAAATGTATTTTTTAAATGAAACGCTTTCTAACCCATGGGCAGTTTAAGTAGTCAGAAGTACTTATGATGATTGATAAAAATGTACCACCAGAAATGTTCAGTGTCTAATCATCTAAATCCACTTCTGACCAGGATTCTGCATGGCCGATAGGATTCACTACGCTGCATCAGGCTGTTAGTCCATGTAGTTCAGGATTCTACTTCCAGCATTAAAAGGTGAAACTTGCACATGTTGCACCGATGCCATGATGAATGGTGGCATGGAGAAAGGTGGGGAGGAGGTTGGTTTTTCTGGTGGATTTGGGTGCTGATCTTGTTTTCTCAATATAAACACTTAGTATAATTGTGTAATAAGATTTACGTAGCAGTATGTAGGACATAGCAGTAATTGATAATAATGGAAAGTAATGGATTCACATCTGAAAATATATTGACTACTAATGGAAATGAAGGTAAAACAGGCAAAAAGTGAAGCCTGGACACAAGGTTAACAACCTAACTATGTAAAACACCAGCGAGTAAAGGCAAAGGTGGTGTAAGCTTTGTCCTTCTGTGCTCAGAAGTAAATAAGTTGCCCCATTGGGCTGTGGCCTGGAATAAGACATTTGAACTTGGTTTGAGATATAAGTGTAAGTTAAACATAACCTGCTAGTGTAAGTCTTCTACAGGTCAAGATAAGTAGTCAACATGTTGTTTTTTGTCTCGTGGCCATAGCCACACTGGAGAGAAACTTGTGGGATGATTCGTCAAATGGCAGACAGATAGGTATGACATGATTCAAGTATAGTGATGAGTGGTATCAGAGGCAGAATTTTATTGCCATGGAAATAAAAAGCAACTTGAAGTATCAAGTAGTCTCCTCCTTTGTTGTGGGCAGTGAGGCAGGTCTGGAATGTTCAGATGCCTGGAAATAGGATGCTTGGAATCACGTGCTAGGAATGGAGCTATTCCTGGGATATGGAAGCTCCCCTCTAATGACTTGGTACCAGTGTAGCCCAAGCATATCACTGTGCTTATTGCTAGCTAACTTTTATGACAAGAAGAGGTGATGCTTTCAGACCAAGTTCCAACAGCAGATAGGTGTCCATATTAGGGATGTTAAGATGTGGATAATTGGATAATCAAGTAGTCAATAGAATTTTATTGACCACTCGATTAGTCGTGTTAGGTCTGAGACCTACTCCTGCTGTGGCTCTGCAGATTAAATGTAGTAAGAGCAGCTGGGGTAGGTCCCTGACCTGGCGCGAGCCGGGATTGAGCTGGATCTGCCTGTCTTGCCAGAGAAGCCTCTGTCTGTAGTGAGCCCAGGCTGCTGTGGACAGAGGCTGCTTTGTGGCAGCAGCCCCTGTGCATGAGGATCCCAGAGGACAGGGGCTGCTGCCGGAGCAGCCTCTGCCTGCCTCAAGCCCAGGTTCGCTGTGGACAGAGGCTGCTTCATGGCAGTCTCCTCTGCTCACCCCCCATCGACTACTTGCTTACATCCCTAGTCCATGTCATGTAATATGTCATCATGGAAGATAGTAATTAACCTCAGTTCCATTAGAGACCAGGGCTTAATGAATATTGACCTGCAGAAAAGTTGTCCTTGTCTGGGGTCACATACAAATGAGTGAGTGATGATTTAGAATGACAGGTGAGTCAGTGTCCTGAAACATCCCTCTACAATTGCTACAAAAATGCCTTGACTACTTTAACCTGTGGGTAGAAAACTTAATTCTTCATTGCCTTGCAACTTGAGTTGTCATTTAAATTAATCCAGAACCAGAAATTTAAGAATATTAAGTTGTATTTCTTATATTTCTGGCCCTAATCCTGTTTCTCTTGATGTTTAATGGAAAAATTCTCATCGACTTCAGAGAGACCAGTGTCCACCTCTTTGTCCTTTCAACCAAATCCTAGAAAATGCAGCCATTTTTTTCTCGGAGCAACTATCTCTTATTTCTGTAACTATATAGAAAAGTGGCTTTGGCCTCTGGTTTATACACACAAGAACTGATTTAAATGAATAGAACCTTTAATTTTGCAAGTGTGATACCCATGATTGTGAGCAAAAATGACATGTATTTACATACCTGATCAGTTGAATACATTTTTGACCCCATGGAATTAGAGGCTCGGATGAGATCCTTTTTGCTGGCTATAACATCACTTAGCATGGTCCTCGCTTCCATCCTCTGCTTTGTATATTTAGACTATAAGGTCTTCAGGGCATGGATTTGCTCTTGCTAGATATGAGTACAAAACGTAGCAGAACAGTGGTCCAAAGTGGATTAGAGACTCAGTTGTTATGATAATATACGTAGTTAAATGGAAGGAAACTATTTTCCTAACATTGTAGAGTAGGAAGTGAAGGATTTTTGGTTTGTTTGTGTATCCCTAGATATAGATTCCTCTCCTTTCCCACTCAGATACTTGGTCACAATACCCAAAGAAGTCAATTAGTTATGACTCATTTGAGGATCAGGTAAAACTCAGGATGTCTTAGGGTATGTCTACACTAGCTCATTAGTTCGAGATAGGTAGGCTAATGAAGGCAACCGGAGTTGCAAATGAAGCCCGGGATTTAAATATCCCGGGCTTCATTTGCGTGTTCCCAGGCGCCGCCATTTTTAAATCCCCCTTAGTCCGAACTAACAGCCCACAGCTAGACGTGGCAGTTAAACGTTAATTCGAACTAACTCCTTAGTTCGAATTAACTGTTACTCCTCATTCCACGAGTAACAGTTAATTTGAACTAAGGAGTTAGTTCGGACTAAGGGGGGATTTAAAAATGGCGGCGCCCGGGAACATGCAAATGAAGCCCGGGATATTTAAATCCCGGGCTTCATTTGCAACTCCGGTTGCCCTCATTTGCCTACCTAGCTCGAACTAATGAGCTAGTGTAGACATACCCTTAGCGACACCATTGTAATGCCCTTCTCTTTCTAACACAGGAAGTCTTCACAATTGCCCCAAATGTTGATTTTATGTAGAAACTCAGTTTCTCCCTTCTAATTGCTACATTGGATTTATATTGTGCATTGTTCTGTGGTCTGCATGAAGAGTCCATATTACACATTTTATTAATGTAGTCCACTCCTTCTGAAAACATTCCATACCATAGCGGTTCAATGATTTACTCTCAAAGAAGCATTTTAATGCACAATGATTTATTTTATTGTATTGAAACTTTAAAATACACGATTCCATTCCTGAGCCTCTTGTCACTTGGCCTCCCATCTCTCTACTCTTGGACTCCTTATTTGTTGAAGGTAACTTTCATTGCTCCCTAGTATTTCAAGAACCAGCCAGATTCTCATTTGGTGTAAATTGGTACCCTCTGAAGATCTGGCCCAATATATTCTCTTGCACTGAAATATTTGGTGGGCATCTCAGTTTTAACCGAATTCCCTGAAGAAGGAGCTTTAGTAGTGAATCAGTTGTTTAACATGTAATAGAAAGATGAATATTCAGATAGTTCTGGGCTGTGAGATTAGGGTGAGAAGCAAGTGGGGCCAACAGACATGCCAGGCTCTTGGACCAGGGCAGGAGAGGGCTGGATCCATGCTCCCGGAAAGGGCAGGGCTGGGCCTAACCTTCCTCAGGCAGCCCTCAGTGCCACCTGGAGCGCACTGCATCTACCCTAGACAGCCCTCAGCGCTGCTGGTAGAACACTGTGCAGGGCTCTGACATAAATTTAAATGGCTCAGTACTCCAGCTGCTGCTGTTTCGGGTGTAACAGGGCTGGGAGCTCTGGGCCCTTTCGATTTGTCAGGGTCCAGAGCAGTTGCCCCCTTTGCTGCCCCCTGTTGGTGGGCCTGGTGATGAGACTTTAGTGTGATATGAAGAGACCTAGAAATTGTTTGATAGTGAAATCACAATGTATATTACACCACCAGTGAAACAAACAGCCCTACTCCAGTATAAGCCTCACTGAACTCAGAGTTTCTGCTTGAGTAAGGACTGCAAAAACACAATGTAGCTGAAGTCTGTTATCAGACAGTAATGATATGTTACACATTTCAGCCTTGCTGCAATTCAGCTGTCATTTTTAATCACATTACCTCTATAGCAGGTAATGTAGGGTGAATTGAACAAACACAATATAATGTAATTCTGTAACCTTTTTAATGCTGTTGACATTCTGCAAGTGAAACCTGGATGATATGCCATGTGGACAACCATGCTATTTACCATTAATAAACATTTTTCAAATTACTATGAACCAGAGAAATTTTTTGTGTGTGTGTGCAAACCATCACAACCCTGAACCCAACTAAAAAAATTCAACATCTGGGGAGCAGTGATTGTGCAGATTGGAAACCACCTGCCCTGCACTCTATGGACCATATGTCACAATCCCTTCCCTTCAGGTCATATAGTAGCCTTGAGTTGCCATACTCTGGATGTCCTGTCCTCTTTCAAAAACTGCACCCATCCACATACCTGCAATCTGAATCCCAACTTTGGAATATAAATAGTGTGTTGAAGACTCATTATTTCTCCTGAACAAAAGCATACTTTCCTATATACCTGTAGGCTTCCCTGCAAGAATATACTTCATACCAAACTTTTGCAATGTTTAATTTCTGTATGATAGTGTTTCAAGTGCCAGGATCCTGCTTGGAAATACAGGACTATTTTTGCTTATTTGTTAGGTTAGACAGTTTCAGTGGCATTTAGTCCAATCCTGATGGACAGAAGGTAAAAATTCTCTATGGCAGGGGAAAGAATGTAATGTGTGACAGGGCTGCAGAGCCTGCCGGCGCTGGCCCTGCCACGGGCCCCAAACCCCGCACTACAGCTGACTCGGCGGCAGCAATGTGGGTGGAGGCAGTGGTGGCGTGCTAGACGTGAGATGCCTGCTCTGGGGCAGCTCTGCAGAGGCCTCGGGAGGCAGGGCGTGATGTCACGGGCCCTGCTGTGAGACAGCCGGGCATGACATCAGAAGAGGGCACTAGAGGGATAAAAGGAGGAGGAAAACCCCGGGGGGCTGGAGGGGAGACAGGAGAAGGGGACGCAGGTGGTGAGGCAGGAGAAGAGGAGGCAGGCAAAGCAGGAGCTGAGGAATGGGGTGTAATAGGAACCGGGGAATGGGTAGCCCGGGTCAACGCAGGACGACTGGGGGGTGGCCGCCGAGACCTGACGGCACGGAGGAGAGGAAGTGATCCAGGACTGAGCGGCGGAGCCAGGAAGCCACTCGAGGGTTGGTGAGTTACGGCCCACCCCACCAACCAGGCAGGGAAGCGTGTCCCTGCCCTTAGGGTCCTGCGTCGGGACCTGGAGCGAGGGTGGGCCCAGGTCCCCCTCTCCTCTGTTCATAGGAGAGACTAACTAGGCAGGTCCAGGGCGAGCGCTCCGAGGTCCGGCACTCAAGGAACACGGAGGAGACTCAAGACAGGGGGTTTTGACTGGAGGGGCCACCTCCCCCCCCCCCGATGATGACCTTGGGATGCTGAGGGGGAGTGCACCCCATGACATTGTGGATGAGAGTAGATCTGAAGAAAGAAAAATTTCTAGAAACAGCCAGTAGAGTAGTAAGATCAGTCTAAATTTTTTATTTGAGTTGAGACTAGAACTACTCTGGAATTTTACAGAGAATTTTTTTGGTCAGAAATTGCTGAATCATTGAAAGAAGAAACATTTCACATATTTGACTGGAAGGGTTTCTCAGGTCCAGGATGGAACCTCTGGTTAAACACTAAAGAATAGCCTGTAGGCTGATAATTAGAACCCACATCTAGAATGTTTATGACCCAGGTCCAAGTCCTTGTTCTAATTGATTTGAAGGGCTCCCACATCTTAGATGAGTAATCTAACCAGCCAGCCTATTGGCAATTCACTGGTCTTGCACCCTAGTTTTTTGCACAAAAAAATTCAGAAAGGATTGATTTTGGAACTGCATATTGAAAATCTCAGCATTGTTTGAGAAATGGAAATTCTTGGGGTTTTTTTTGGACAGCCTTTGTTTATACTCTTATTTGTCAAGACTGAGTTCAGAACAGAATGGAGACACCACTCATTCAAGGTTTGATTGTATATTTTTTAACTTGTTGGCTTTTCCCCTGTTGAATGTTACGGGTTTTTTGGATGGCTTTAGAGTTGCAAGTTATGCCCACATAATGAAATATCCAATGCTGCTCTCATCCTTCCATGTTTAGACATGGTACAACACTTAGAAATGTAGCTCCACCCTGAAAAACAACAAATCTAATTTACTAGCTCAGCTGTTGAGTCATGTTCAGTCTTTTTTTCTCCAAGCTATCTGAGATATTTTTGGTTGAGTTTTGAAATGTGAATGGTACCACCAGTTATTGGAAATTTTTCCCTTGAACTCTGTGCTTGGAGAAAACAATAATTTAAAAATGAATTCAAATGCTTGGCTTATCTTGCTTCACTCACATTCCTTTATAGCACAACACTATAAACCATACAAAGACTTTTATTTGATCACAAATGTAAAATTGGCGCATAGCAGTAATTAAATTTTTACTCACCTAATTTAATTTGTAGGAGGGAGAGTGGCTTTATCATGAATGGGAGACGGCAGCTTCTCACACTGACTTCACTTGTACTTGACTAACTACTTCATTAGAACATAGGCAAGTCTGATGACAGATCGTTAATTTTCATAGATATGCTCTGGGAAGCCAAATGTTTGTAGAAGGCTAGTCTGCCAAAACACAGCATAAATGTATTAGCGCTTATTAAAACTAAGCTGCATGTCTGTTTTCATGCTGCCTTTGTCACATTATGGATTAATTGCTTAAATGTATTAAGACTACCAATACACAGAGAAAAGATTGCTTTGTATTGTACCAAAGAATGTAAAAGAAAATAGTTTTATACTTAAAAGTAAATTTCTCTACAAGAGCTAACTTTTTTTTAGAATAGAAAACCAGTAACAGTTCAATAGTATTGCTAACCAAAAACAACTGCATCCTACTTCTGGTGGTCTAACTTAATAAACAGATGTTTCTTTAGCTTATGTCCTTGCTGTTTGTTTTCACAGCAGTGAAGGATATAACAGAGGACTTCTAAACAACGAGAGGATTTTACTTTGTAAAGTTAGTGAGTTAATGTTGCAATCCTGATTCAGGTAAAACTCCCATTCTATCAGTGCAGTCATTTATATGACCCCTATTAATGTAGGAGATGAACGCCTCCTACTTTATGCATTTATGCTCATGTTAAGAAAACTGCCAAAGTCCTATTCACCCCACTGAGATGTGCCCTCTAAATTCTAAGCATATTACTTTTATGATTCTGGTTCACTATTCACTGCTATTGTGAAAGCACCAGCTATTTTTTTTGTCCTCCATTGTTATGGATCTTTGTTAAAAGAAATCTTTGTATTTTTCTCCCCAGGATCAAAGAACAAAACCACTGAGTAAGAAACAGAATAATACTGGAATATAAATATTTTTAAAATATGCATTTAAAATTCGATATTGTGATACGATGCTAATGTGGTAGCTCGTAATATGCCTCTGTGATCCCTAAACCTGCTGATGCATTGACTATTCCTCAATACAACTCTGTCAGCTTGTCTCTAAAAAGCTCTTTCCATATATACCAAGATTTGTCCATTATAGTCTTTAGATTTTTCTTCTGACAGCTTTACAATTTCACATAAAATTGAGTTGGCTTGAATAATTTATCATAAAAATCCGGATTTGTTTTGGCAGTGGATTTCTCTTAGGAGGAAGAGCACATGTTTAATCTTGCCATACTTCATTTAAGTCCAAAAACTAGTCCAGAGCAGACATTTGATTTCTTCTTCCTATCATTCCTTTTTCTTTGGTCTTTTAACATCCACATTTTCCATCTTCAAAATCAATGTCACAAGTCTCCATATAGACTGGAAAATAATAGGCTCTAATCAAGCTGAAGGCTGTCTGACAGGATAGTGTATGTGGACTGGGCGCAAGACAAGGGATATAAAAGTTGGTGTGGTACTTGGTCTTATCCAGAATAACATCAGGAAGATTGCAATGTGTAGTACGTATAATTTGACAGAGTAGATATTTAGAAGTACCTGTATATTCAAGTCTTAGCTTTCTATGTGTCTGTGTCTCTGCCTACCTTGAGGTCATCTAGCATGTCAAAACTAGCAGTAGCTAGATGCAAAACCAATGGCACCAGGGTATTTATTGGAGAGCTCTAAAATTGATCTGCTAGGATTTTCAGCAGAGTCTGAATGCTTTCATTACATGGTGTAAAGGTCATATGTTTTCTCTGGCTTTTATATAAGGGAGTGTTGCAGGGTTTAACCTGGGATGATTGCATTTACTTACATTGACATTTGTCAGTGAAATTGGTACGTTGTTGGGTTTTATAAATAACGATTGACAGAGTAGAGCAGTAAAAGTCGAGAGGGTCTGAACTAAAGCCTCAGAACTGAACAGTCCTCAAATATAGATGGTTTCAGAATTCAAACTCACCACATCCCAAGTGCATGGCTGGTACTTCTCTCTCTAACTCTTCAAACAAAATCTCTGCATCCAGTCACCACTAAACTGTGTGGTGATGGAGAACTGGAACCAAATTTTACAGGTGGAGCTTATCTGTAAATCCAACAGAGTTATGTTGGGCCCAATTGAGAGGCCCACTAAGTCTTCTGTGCATTGCTCAGACACTGCCTTGAAGGTTGCCTGATGTGGAGTGGCAAAAGAAGGTTTAAGTTGGGAGCTCTATGGGACTGGCATAAGAGAGCACCTTTGAGGTGGCTCTGTCTTGTGCCAGGGGCTACAGCCATTTTGGCCACTCTAAAATGGCCCATGACCCAACAAGTCTAATGAATCAGGGATAGGGTTGCTATATTTTCAACTGCACAAAGCTGAACACCCAATCCTGCTCCTTCCCTGGGGCCCCACACTCCACATTTCCCCCCCCCAATGACTCGCTCTCCCTGACCCTCACTCACTGGGCTGGGCCAGCAGGTTGAGGTCTGTGACAGGGTGCAGGATCTGGGGTGGGAATAGGGAGTTTGGAGTGCAGGTGGGGGTTCCAGGCTGGGGGGTTGTGGCTGAAGGTTTTGGACTCTGTGTGTGTGTGTGTGTGTGTGTTGTGTGTGTGTGGGTGTGTGTGTGTGTGTGTAGGGACTAGGGGGGATGCAATGTGGGAGGGGATACAGTCTATAGCTGGGGGCGGGCTCTGGGTTGGGGCCTAGGATGAGGGATTTGTCGTGCAGGATAGGGCTTCTGGCTTGGGTGGGGCTGAAGAATTTGGAGTATGGGAGGGGTCTGTGGGTTGAGGCAAGGGCTGAGGAGGTGGAGAGAGTGAGGTCTCTGGCCCTACCCTATCTCCCTTCCAATGTTCTGTCCTGCCCACCCTCTCCCTCTGTCACTCACTCTCCCAAGTTCCCACACCCATTCACTTATTTTCACTGAGCTGTCTTTGGGGAGTTACAGTGTAAGTTGGGACTGAGCTCTGACTGGGTGAGTGGGCTCTGGAGAGAAGGGATGAGAGTTTTGGGGTACAGGAGTGGGCTTAGGGCCCACTCACCCAGGGGTTCGGAGTGTGAGAAGGGGCTTCAGGCTGAGGCAGAGAGTTGGGGCATGGGAGGGGCACAGATACTGGCCTGTGGTTTCAGGTTCTGGACTGGGGCCAGAAATGAGGGGTTCAGGGCATGGGAGGGGGATCTAGGTTGGGGAAAGTATTTGTTTAGCATGCTGGAGGTCTAAGGGCTCTTGCTGGTTTGTGGACTCTGGGGAGGGACTGGGGATGAGGAGTTTGGGTTGTAAAAGGGTTCTCTGTGCTGGGATCGAGGGGTTCAGAGTTTGGGAGAGGGATCAAGGCTGGGGCAGGGGTTTTGGAAGGGGAAGATTCAGAGGTATAGGCTCTTGATGGTGCTTACCTTAAGCAGTTCTGGGAAGTGACAGAATGTTCCCTTCTCTGGCTCCTATGTGGAGGTTCAGGTAGGCGATTCTGTATATTACTTCCTATGCAGGTGACATCCCCGAGCTCCTATTCACTGTGCCTCCCAGCCAATGGGAGCTGCATATCTGGTGCATGTCCTACCTAGGCATACGAACCAGAGTGGGGACATGCTACTGCTTCTGGGGCTGTGTGAGCAGGAGACAGAGAGCCTGCCTTAGCTCATCTACATTGCTGACCGGGCTCTAAATGGTCTGGTCAGTGGTGCTGACCGAAACCAGCATGCTCCCTTTTTGACCGGGCATTCTGGTTGAAAATCAGACACTTGGCAAATCTGGATGAAGCATTTGGGGTGGAGGAGGAGAAGTCTCTGGGTTTGTGGGGTGGTGGTGGGGGAGGGGGTGGTGTCCTAGGGCAGCCAGTGGAAGTGCGGAGCTGACGTTTGGAGCATGGGAAGCATGCTGAGCTTCCTGGACCCTTTGCCTACAATTCAGATCTCCTAGATTTTCTGGGATGCAGTGTGGAGCCAGGACAGGCAGGGATTAGCATGCTTTAGCCCCCCTGTGCCATCAACTGGGCTTTTAACAAACAGTTCTGCAATGCAACCTGCAGTGGCCAGGGTCCCTTTCCAACCAGCCAATCTGGGTGAAAACTGGATGCTTGGAATGCTAATGGGCCCAGGCAGACAGTAGTTACCCTGGGGGGTGGGGAGGGAGGGAAGGTCAAATTTGCCTTAGATAAACAAAAAGGATTGCCCCTTATTATAAACAAATATTTATTGTGCTTTTAAATAATAAAAATAGACTTCATCAGAGCATTCTACACATAAATAGTAAGGGTATGTCTACACTAGCTCGTTAATTCGAGCTAGGTAGGCAAATCAGGCAGCCGGAGTTGCAAATGAAACCCGGGATTTAAATATCCCGGGTTTTATTTGCATGTTCCTGTCCGGCCGCCATTTTTAAATCCCCCTTAGTTCGAACGAACTGCCCGCGGCTACACACGGCAGTTTAAAGTTAATCCAAACTAAGGATTTAGTTCGGATTAACTTGAAACTGCCGTGTGTAGCCACGGGCAGTTCGTTTTTAGATTTGCCTACCTAACTCGAATTAATGAGCTATTGTAGACATACCCTAATAGAACAATAACAATCCCATCAACATTAAAGTATGCATTTAATCAGGAACTCAGCAACTAACATACAATTTTTTCTTCTCCTTCATTGTTCTCGGAAGCAAAGGCTCAGTCCTTTTCCAACTCACTGTCAGATTTACTCAGTATGGGTATGTCTACACTTGCACCCTCTTTCGAGAAAGGGATGCAAATGAAGACATTCGAAATTGCAAATAAAGCTGGGATTTAAATATCCTGCTCTTCATTTGCATATTTGCATTCTGGTGCTATTTAGAAATAACAGGCGCTGTTAAGACATGGTTATTTCGAGAGAGAACCCTTCTGTTGAAATAACTGCTTCAGGGAGGGAGTAATCTGTGCCATTCCTAGAACTTCACAGATTACTTCCCATGCTGCACCAGTGCAACTACATTGGCTGGTGCATTTGGGGCGAAGGTAAGGTGTTCACCTGCTCCCTATTCTCCTGTGTGGGATGGTAAGTAGGGGACTCATAAAAGCTGCTCCCTCATCAACTGTGTAACCCACCATATAGACAGCCCATACAGTATAGGAAAAGTGGTTGCCTTACATGACCTTTCTTCCTTAAACAAGTGTATAGAGCACACCACAAACTCACCCTGATGGCATATTGGAATTAATAATATAGCGTTATTTAGTTATCATTAGGAGCTGTCATGTTTGATTAGAGTCTAGTGATCCCATTGTTTTCAGTGATATGAAGTTCTAAAGTTTTTCTCTAGCTTGACCTTTATTTTTCCAAATGGCTACTAACTCAGCTTTATTCTGCCAATTTGACTGTTTTCCACATCCTTTCCTTATAGTCTTAGGCTGTGTCTAGACTACATGCCTCTGTCAGCAGAGGCATGTAGATTAGACAGATTAGCAAAGGTAAATGAAGCCGCGATTTAAATGATCGCGGCTTCATTTACATTTACATGGCTGCCGTGCTGAGCCGACAAACAGCTGATCAGCTGTTTGTCGGCTCGCCGCTAGTCTGGACGTTCCCCCTGTCGACAACAAAGCCCTTTGTCGGCAGCCCCGTTATTCCTCGTGGAATGATGTTTACCGGGGCTGCCGACAAAGGGCTTTGATGTCGACAGGGGGAATGTCCAGACTAGCGGCGAGCCGACAAACAGCTGATCAGCTGTTTGTCGGCTCAGCACGGCAGCCATGTAAATGTAAATGAAGCCGCGATCATTTAAATCGTGGCTTCATTTACCTTTGCTGAACAAACAAATCTACATGCCTCTGCCGACAGAGGCATGTAGTTTAGACGTACCCTTAATTATGACCTCCTTTCATTTGACATAACTTGTCCAGTACATAACTGCTGCTAATTAAAGTTGTGATTCTCAAAACCAAGTGAGGCTATTAGTATTCAAAGTACAATCCATGACAGCAAAAGGCTTCACTTGGTAAACCCTTTAAAAGTCAGAAGTTGCAGGAATATTAATCATTACAACATGCATTTGAAAAATGGTTTGCTGCAACAGGCACATCTCATGTAACTTGAAGAGAGAATTAATTCTAGCTAAACCTAATATTTGGGCTGCACAATATCTGAAACATCAGGGACAGAAAAGCAATATTTTTTGAATGTCATTTAACTTTTCAATAGACATTTTTTTTAGCTAGATTTATTATCATCTAGCATAGAAGCTGGAAAACGCTGCTGCTTAGCCAACTGTGCACGCTAGTTACATCAAATCTGTGTCCGAAGTCTCCATCTGACATTTATCATAACTTTTGTTGGACATGAGGTTAACTTGTGCCATAGTAGAATTACAGAAGCTAATTTGTGAATTTGCATAACATTTATTTCCCTCCATAGTTATTATATGCAAGACAGATCTGTCATATGCAAGCTTGGTTGTTTTTTCCTCCCCCTACCAATTGCTGCAAAAAGCTGAAGTATGAATTTACAAAGTGGCTCAGCCTAATACTGTTCCTAGTCAATGGTTCTGGTGCCCTCACTGTTTATTACTTGTTGATGCTATTACAATTTCTGTCTTTCTTTTATAAGTTGTTTCTCTCTTTACTTTTATATCTTGGATCCATACCAAACCTCTTCAATTGCCAATAAATGCATAGGCAAAAGCTTTGAAAATGTACAGAATGTTTTATCCTCTAGAAATAACAAACACACTGGAAAATTAGGATCTATAAATAGTTTTGGTGGTTTTTTTTAAATGAATGCATAAACAAATGGTAGCACTCCAAACTCCCTTGATTTTATTCATGGTTCAGGTAAAAAGAGAAATAATGGAAAATATTTTTGGAGATGTTTTGCCACTGATTTCAAGGGAAACAAGATTAGAACCTCATTCTAGTCCAAAGCACAGAATAAGAAAATAAACAATAGAAATGAACTTGGCCAATATTCCATACATACCAGTTAGTGAGTCTTTTTGCTACAAGTCTATATGGAATAAGACTATAGCTGATGGAAGGCACTTGATGTGTGCTCTAGTTCCCAATACCCTAGATACTCATTTAAACTATCTCTTCATTTGTGATGTGCCTTACTCTAAAATTAGTAATGGGCAAATCACAAAAGTATCAGCCTTTTGATTCAGATTACCACCAGACATCTGGATGCTTATCTAAATCAAATGGCTGATCCTGTATATACTTGTAGGTACTGTCTACTCAACAAATTACTGCCTGACAGGCCAGGCCGTATATTTACAGTGCACCAGCTTGTTGCACAGTGAGAGTCCCTATTTGCCATACAGTAACTCATCACATATACAAGCTCAAAGTTCTTTGACCTAGTAATTGTGGTGGAGTCTGGATAGATGTGAAGTGTCTGATACTTTTGTCTTCAGCCTGGGTTACAAATTCCCTGAGAACTGTCTATTGAAAACAAATTGCTTCTATATTTGCACCCAGCAGAAACAAAAAGTTGAGAATTCATCAAAAGCTAAATAAGTCATTTATTAAATATATTTTCAAACCTCCGTAAAAGTCTTTTGAGAGTCACTACATTTCATTTTTGTAATCCATGGTTCTGATTTTTTTTTTATTTCCAGACCATTTTAAGCTTTAATGAAAGATGATCACCAGCACAGCTAATTCCTCCCAGAGCAGTGAAAAATAGGACATCATCTTAGAGATAAAAATACAAATCGTATACATTCAGGCTACGTCTACACTGGCATGATTTTCCGAAAATGCTTTTAACGGAAAAGTTTTCCATTAAAAGCATTTTCAGAAAAGTGCATCTAGATTTGCAGGACGCTTTTCCGGAAAAGCACTTTTTGCGGAAAAGCCAATCTAGACACGCTTTTCCGCAAAAAAGCCCCGATCGTCATTTTCGCGATCGGGGCTTTTTTGCGGAAAACACTACTGTGCTGTCTACACTGGCCCTTTTCCGGAACAGTTTTCCAGAAAAAGACTTTTGCCCGAAGAGGAGCAGCATAGTTTTTCCGGAAAAGCACTGATGATTTTACATTACATCGTCAGTGCTTTTCCGGAAATTCAAGCAGCCTGTGTAGACAGCTGGCAAGTTTTTCCGTAAAAGCGGCTGATTTTCCGGAATAACTTGCCAGTGAAGACACAGCCTCACTGTGTCTGACCCCAGTTGTGAAGAGCATAGCTGTATTTGGCATCTTCTCTGAAGACTTTAAGGGTAGATCTTTGTAGAAAGCATTACTCTTGCCTGTGATGCACAAGAATTTTGATCTTCATGACCAAGACAATAAAAATGTCACTGTGGGTGCAATCATGCTAGGGATATATCCATTGAGAAGGGTTGAAATCCCTACACTCTCACTGAAGTTGAGATTTTGAGGGTGCTCAGCCAGTTGGTGCTTAATCAGGTTCAGTACTGCCTTAATGTAATATCTGAGTCAAGTTAATCCAAAAAAAGAGCAAAGTAGCCATCTGGTAACAACTACATTTATCATTCTGTAGACTCACAGAAGAATTTGTTGAATTACAAAAGCAGTTAAATTGACTTTACACTTTAATGTGCACACAAAATAGCAATTAGGCAACAGTGTACATCAGATTTTGACAGGTATAAAATTATAGTGCCAATTATTGTATGCAAGTCAATGAACAACATTTATTTCAAACAAAGCAAATTTTGGAATAGTTTTTTCTAAGAAATAGTTGACAGCATTATGTCAATTCATTAACTGTCTTAACATGAATATATCGTGCAGTAAAAAATAAATCAAGGACCTACACAGAACAGTGAATTTAAGGTGCCAGCCCTTAACTAATTGTGCCATGTGCTTATATACATGTATATAATATCATGGTGGCTGTTTTAATAAATAATTTATATAGTCTAATAAATCACGGTTGCCTAACACTTCTGTATTAGAGTATCTGAGAGGACTTGGTCTTTGTTCTGCACACTTCATGGTGGTAAAAGGAAAAGTACTCAAATCTCCCAACTTCAGAAGATCAAGCTCCTACCACTTGAACTATTTGGTGGTAGCATTTAAGTGTACTTTGTAATGGTAGTTGAAATGGATGTGTACGTGAGATATACACCAAGATGAATTAAATATCATATTTCTAAAAAGACTGCTGCTGAATTCATTGTCTGGATAAAGGGTTGAGCTAGTTCCTGTTGAATCAGAATTATTTCATCCATCAACTTGTAAAATGTAAAAGTGAAAAGAGTTCTTTACAACTTCCTTGGTTACAGTCATTAATGGAATGTAGCTTATTAGATTTGGTCTATTATGCTAGAGAAGGCAGCATTCCTAAAATAAATACATCATACAAAGAACTTTGAAAGCTTCTTAATATAACAGTAATTTCAATTACAGTAGTTCTGTAACTTAGGTACTGTAGACATTGCCTTCAAAATTTGCTGCATTCAAAAGAGAATTTTAAAGGAACATTGGTTATCAGTTGTTGACATTCTCATGCCAATAAAAGTATGAAAATAATAGAAATGTGTTACAAATGTGATTCTTGAACAGTTTAGAAGCATGGCTGAAGTGAATTATGTACATTAGTCATTGGAAAATGATGCAAAATAGGTCACGATGAATGCAACAGGAAATGACTTAGAGGAGAAACACAGAAGAAAGCTATCAAGGTCTTAGCTACAAATGTATTGAAATAAATGTCACTGAAAATTCCAGTCATTGATAATAACCCAAACTACTGTAGCTATAGACTGAAAGGAAAATGCTGCCTAACTCAAAGTATGAATGGAGGATACTGAAAGAGAGAGGAAAAAGAGAACCTCTAGTAAGGATCCCAGTAAGTGTTTCACCCCTTTTAGAACTTTTAATAATATTTGTGATACAGATGTTAAAAATCATGTAAAAATGTAACCGTGTAACCCTACAAATCGTAGCGGTTACATGCACTGTGGGCTCTGCAGGTTAACTTTTATACTGCAGAGGCACAGCGTGTTGTGACAGCCAGCTCCCTGGGAGTGGGGCTAGCAGGGACTGCCAGCTCTGCTCTCAGGGAGCTGAACAATGCAGACCCACAGCAAAGCTTTCCTGGGAACAGAGCCAGCAGGGGCTGCCAGCCTCACTCCCTGGGAGGCTTCACTGAGGGCTCTGTAATATACGACATATGATTATACTATTATAGTTTTTATACTGCAGAGCCTGCAGAAAAGCTGGCTTGTGCTAGCCCCACTCCTGGGGAGCCGGCACATAACCATAATGGAAACCGATAAGCTGATGCTTATGGGTTAATCATTTAAATGGTTACACTTTTACATTCCTAGTTTGTGACCTTCACTTATGTTAAATACTAGCTTCACCAGTGCAGTGTGGTGACTCTCTTTTAACCAAATCGATGTGGTTCAATCACTCTGTTCCCCAGGAATTAAAATGGGGGGTGGCAGTTTGAGGGCCAAAGGCTGAGACCATGAGAGGGAAAGTGGGCTGTACGGGTACCACAGTAAAAAGTGAAAAATGTTTCATGACTATTTTCTTAGATTTAACTCCTGTTTTAAAAATAATCTCACATAAGAAAATTGGACACGTAAGCCTATTAAGAAGCACTCCTTTATATCCTTCTTGGTTTCTTGTTGTAATGTTGCACAACTTGGTTAGTGCACAACTTGGTTAGTGCACTTCTTGAATGCAGTGCGTTCATCTTTGGTGGCTTCTTGTGCACCCAGCACTTGTAATTCTTCATGACATGCTCATCATCAGGCAGAAGGTGACTCCTTTTAGAATACAAAATTCTATTCAATGAGGAAAAATAATGTTCAACTATATCTGTTGTGACTGGGAGTAGCAAGAGTTGTGTTACTATTTCTTTTATCCCAGGAAACACAGCACAAAGTTTGGGTCAGATTACTAGTGATGAAGTTGAAGTCAAATTGTCATTCACCATTTGACATTGCATTCTGTGTTCAAATGCTCTACTCTGTCTTGATCATATGGCAGCCCCATTATTGGTAGTGTCACATTCTACTCAAGTGTTGATGTTTTATAAGGCATCTTTAAAAGCTATGCAGAGGTTTAGTAAAATCCAGAAATTATTGCTGTAGAACTATAAGAATAAAATCTGTGTACTTTTTCAGCTGGCTTAACAAACACTTCTTGTCCTCTTAGCTTAAGGATCCAATGTGGGTGCCTTCATTAGACAACTTTGGACTGAGTCTTTGCTTCTTCCAGTATGTTTTTCAATGGCTATCTCGCTAATTGATCCAAGTGTAGCCTCAGTTGCTGGACAAAGATCTATTACTGTTAGATGCCTGCATGGCATTGTTTAATGGCCCAAGTGGCTTCATCAGTAGACTTAGAAGAGACAGAATGGCAATAGTCTTCTCTGAACTTGGTAGCAAAAGTAGTCCACCAGCCTCACTACTTAAAGCTTTCCCATCTTGGCAGATACTTTCCAAAGCCAGTAATAACAGTTGCATTAATTTTTAATATAACAGCCAGAGTCTAACACAGTGTTTCTCAACCTTTTTGATATCAGGGACCAGCTTGCTGCCTTTTTAAAGTGTGAGGGAGATCTCAGGAACTGGCATCGGTCCCCTAGTATAGCAAATCATATCTCAAGACATGTTTCTCTGATAATTACCCTAAGTTTTAGGTGACACTATTTTCCAGTGTGAAGCCTCTGTTTGACCATATGAGTATGCCAAGACACTACTCTACTGGGATTTTATGTGGTCACCTGTGTAAAACGATTTTTCAAATGTGAAGGCAATTCATCCCTTCTTCATAAAGCTTTAATTAAAGATTAAATTATAATTTTTAGCAACATGATGTAGTGTTTAAGTGGAACAGAAAGTATTTGGCAACTATCTCAGTGGAAAAATGCAGAGAATCACTTTTTCTATAAACCATTTCCAATGTGCTTGGCTAATAACTTTATCTCATAAGGCTAAATTCAATTTAACAGCATAATTAAAAACAGTGACGGTGATAAGAGGGGGAGGGATGAAATAGCTGGAAATGCTTCAAATTTGTTTCTCTTTAAGAGCCTCAGAATTTATTAGTGGTGCTTAGAATGATTAGCAGGAGGTGGCATGCCCTGTGCCAATCAAGTAATAACATAGTCTTCTTTCTGCAAACAAATTCTGCCCTGGGGCCTTTCAAGGCATAACTGATCATTACACCAAAGTGTTTTGTGAGTCAGTTCTGTTAACCACATGTGTTGGTCTTTTAAAATTGCAATTTAATTAGGTTCCAATCATCATGAGTAAACGGCAGAAGGAGACTAGAAGATGAAGGTATGAAGTCTCATTTTTTAAACTGCTAGAGTAAACCATTATTATGGCATAGTACATTAATACTTCTGATTTAGTACGAGGAGACAGGGCTATAACAGGGAAATTGAAAAACAGCAGGCATCCCACAGGGCAAAGCTCAGTAATCAGGATTGTATTTAATGCTGATGACAGTGGTTTTACAGCTTATTTTCCTAAGAGCAAAAATTGGTTTTAGCAGCAGATTTAGTGATGGAGGTGTAAGCTGGCAGAATCCAGGTTGCAGAATCTTGGTGACAGTGCATCCTCTGAAGGAGAAGTAAGGGTGACAGGGCTGCCAGGCACTTGCGACTTTAACTCCGCTGGAGGTTTTGGGATTGGGAAGTGCAGGTCCCAGAGGTATGAAGACTGGCAGAGAGCATAACCGTGTATCCTGGGAGATGGGGTGATACAAGTACACTGGCCCTGCTTGCCAGATTTTACAGCTGTTAGCCCCTGAGACAGCTCTTACTAGGGAGGGATGTCTCTGCTGGCATGTGTAATCCCTGATATACATTGTGCCTCTCTGAACCAAAGGGGATGAATCCAGTAACTAAGCAGAGCTGCTGTCAGCAACAAAAACTTGTAGACATGTCAGACTTAGGCAGAGTTTGAATTTGCGACCTAAATTCAAAAGGTTCCATATTCAGTTGTTAACTTTCTCCCAAGCCATCTGGTTCCCTAGATCAGTGATTTTTTTTTAACTTCTTGCCAAGAGCCCCATCTCTATACTTGGATGTATTCTCATGTGTCAGTAACCTCCTTCAATATAGCCAGTGTGATTGTGGTCTCAAGGTTGAGAGCTTCTGTCCCAGATTCTGCTGCGTCTCACATTTAAGCGTCTATGATCTTTTTTTCCCACTTATTCATACAAAGCAGGCCTGGGAAAAATATGGCCTGCGGGCCACATCTGGCCAGCCAACACAGCGGGGAGCACCAGACAGGCTTCCTGCTTGCCCCCCAGCCCAGATACCACTCAGAAAAGTGGCTGTGGGGCCATTTGTCCTTAAAAACTTGGAGCCTGAAGGAGAGTGGGGGAAGGCTTTAGACACTGCCCTGGCCCTCAGAAACTGGCCAATGGGAGCTGCCAGTTTTTAATACCAGGCAGCACACAAAACACCATGACCCTCCTCCAGCTCAGTTACTTGTACGAGCACTTGGCTGTGTAGCCTTTGCAGATGTGGAGCAGGCAGGCTGGCTGGCTGAGAAACTTTTTAAGCTCTGCAAGCATTTAGCTCTGCAGGCAGGATGATTGGGCTACTGGCTGGTAAGTCTCCTGGCCAGAGCCTGCCTCTGGTACCTCAGACCCTCTCTTCCCCAACTCTCTGCCCCTCCACTCAACATACCCAAACCCTCTGCCTCCCTCCTGGACCCATACTGCCTCCAGATCTGGCACCCCATCCCCTGCCTCAGATCACAATCCCCTTCTATTCTAGGTTACAACCCTCAAACTTCTGCACCCAACTCCCCTCCCCTAGATCATAAACCAAACCACTGAATCCCAGTTCCCTGCCCTAGGTTACAACCCCCTCCTGCTCTAGGTCACATTCCAAAACCCTGCACCCCAGTTCCCTGCTCTAGGTCACAACTGCTTTATTCATCCAAACACCCTCCCAAAATCCACTCTCCCTCCTGTACCCTAATATCTTACCCCAAGCTCCTTTCTGCACCCAACCTCCATCTCAGACACCGCATCTCCTCCATTAATATCAGAAGAGTGTGGCCCTTAACCACCTTCCAAAATCTTGGACTGATTCCCCATCAGAAATTATTGCCCACACCTGATAGAAAGGAAGCATTTTTATGGGATGGCATATAATTAGTAACTCCACATATAAATGCATAAAGAACATGGGGTCCCACTTCATAAAAATCCTAAGGTAGATGGAAGAAAATGACACATTCTGCTCTGTTAGGAGCCGTCATCAAAAGATCTTGTAGGCACAGTAGGCTCTTCAGTAGGCCAACGTGAGAAATGCAGGTAGTGCTGCACATCACAACGAGGTGCATGTGGTATGGTGCACATAAAAATGGCACACTGGAAGAGTTAAATAATCTGAAGTGGTGAAGGAGAATATTGGCCATGTCTGAGTCAGAACTACAACAATGGCTGCCCGTCGCAGGGAGCCATAGCCTGTAATACCTCTAAGGCTGGTATAGGGGGCTCTGTCTGTGAGGTGGAGTGTTTTCCATATAAGGGCATGTAAATTAATAATCTTCCCCTGCTCGCTCCACCCATTGCAGTGAAAGATCAGCCAATGGGCTGACTTGTGCTCAGGCCTGCTACTCCACCCACTGCAGCAAAAACCAACCTATGGGGTGATAAGTTCACAGGCAATAAAACAGGCAGGCAGCCCCTCTCTCACTGGGGATTCGCATCGAGTGAACGCCTGGCCTGATCACCCAGACGCCTTGCACCCCCCGCTCTCGAGTCTTACTGAGCATACTCCAAGTTGGTCGACCCGAGTGGAGACAGTTTATGAGCATGCGACCGGTACTTGTGTTCCTGCTGACTCCAGAACTGGTATAACACCCCCCGCCCCCGCCATCATCCCTATCCTAATTGATTTTTTTAGTTGTCCTTATTGCTTGTCAAGTGACAGTGGCTAAAAAGTTACTAAGTTAGTTTATAAATAGTTGTGGTTTAGGTTTTTTACTGTTTCCTTGTATAAAGTTGTGTAAATAATCAGCCCTATGGACAATACCAGTGTTAATTCAACTGTTCCTAACCCCTGGGCAGTTATTGGGAATTACTGTGATTTAGAAAAGCCTCAGGGAATTGTTTTGTGTTGTCTGGCAATCTGTTTAATTTTTGTTTTGATGATTGTCTGGCGTCATCAAAATAAAATCAGTTTGTGCTTTTTAAAGCCCCCAGTTGTGGTCTCATCCTTTCCGGCATCCCTTCGAACCTCATGTATTACGGGGACTGACAGGCCAGAGCTCACGATAAGTTAGATTAGTAAATAGATGAAGCAGGAATGGGAGAAACTGAGGGCTGGTGTTGGAAAGGCAGTTTGGCAGGATCAAAGCCAGCTGGGCCCAAGGCACAATAGATGCTGGAGGCAGTGCGTACTGTACAGAATAACTAATGGGGATGTATTAATAGGGATTAGAGGCAATGTGTATTCTACAGAATAACTGTGGGAGAGTGGTCAGGGGATGTCTGGGCCAGCTGTGTGCTCCAGAAAGTGAAGGCATGACCGTTGAAGAGAGGTTTTGAGGATAAGCAGCTTAGCATCCTGGGCCCAGAGGAAGCAAGGTTGCTGGAGATCAGGCTGGAAATCTTTGATTAGGCTATTCTGAGTATTTTATCAAAAGCCTTTAGAAAGTTTAAATGCAAGTTTATATCCACAGCCTCCCCTTTAGCCACTGTTTTGTTAACTTTTTGAAATAATCTTTACAGGTCAGAGATTCACAAAAAGACAAAAGGTACCGTGCACCAGTTTTTGTTCCCGTTTATAATGCACTTAGAGCAACTCCCAGCTTTACAAATGTAATCTTTAGTGATATTCCTCAGTTGTTTTTCCTGGCACCAAAGCAAGGCTTAGTGACCTTGAGTGATTTTTCCAGAGCAACTCTTACAGCTAGATAAAATGTGATCCACAAATGAGGTCTCTAGTATGCATTAGGAACTTTTGATATAATAAATTCCTGTTTTAACTAAGCAAAACACAATCCCAGCTGCTAGAGACCTCTTCCTGTAACTGAAAATTGTCTGGCCCTGCCAACATCTGGAGGAAAATAAAGTCATTTTATAGTCGTCAGTCAGGACAACATGATGCTACCCACTTGGCCCCCCCATATCCCTTTGGCCCCCCCATCTACCATTGTGCCAGGGTGATGGAGGGGAGAGGCTGTCATTGTCTTGTCCTGACAATAAAGAGGAGACTGTTTGCTGCTGTTCCCTGCCCCCTTATACTTAAGAGGAGTGAAGTGGTATAAGGAAGAGAAAAGCGAAGGAGGATCCTGGGGCTACTAGACAGTGATGCTTGACTTACAGGGAGGCTAACGAGGGAAGAAAGAGATTTCATTACAAGTGGGGTTTGTATTGCAATTTCAGCTGCACAATGTTAAGCTTATAGCAATGACTCTCCAGTTTTCCAGACCACTGTACCCTTTTCAGCAGTCTGATTTGCCTTGGGTACCCCCAAGTTTCACCTTAGTTCCTTAGATCAAAACTACTTGCTTACAATATCAGACATAAAAATCCAAAAATGTCACAGCATGCTATTACTGAAAGTTCCTGACTTGCTCATTTTTACCATATAATTATAAAACAAATCAATTAAAATATAAATATTGTACTTACATTTCAACATACAGTGTATATATACTACTATAAACAAGTCAGTGTATGAAATTTTTGTTTACCCTGATGTTGCAAATGCTTTTTTTTTTTTTTTTTTAATGGAAGCTGTTGTAAAATTACGCAAATATCTAGATGAACTGATCTACCCCTGGAAGACCTCTGTGTACCCTGGGAGTAAGTGTGCCCCAATTGAAGAACTACTACATGAAGTGGCCTTTTAAACCTGTAGTTTGATGCACATGTGATAAAATGTTGAGGTATGTTCCCCTCCCACATCTCCTCTACAAGAACCTTGAACAGGTCTACTGGTGGAGTGCAGGTTGGAATACCACAAAGTTTCATGTAGTCATTTCAGAACAAAAGCCTCAACTAGATTCAGCAGAGGCAGTAGAGTTGTTCAATAACATTCTGTCATTGTGTTAACCTACTGAGTGGGGCATGATGGATCAAAAGTAGAATAGAAAAACTGACTTGGATAAAACAGCTGGGAAACGAATAAATATAAATAAGAGCTAAATGACATTTTTGACTTATGCTGCCATTTGGCTTCTTCATTCAGAAGGCAAATGCTTGATCTAATAGAAGCTATAACAGCTATTGTTTTTCACAACAACTTTTAACTGGAACAATTGACTCAATGAAGTGGAATAAATGGTTTTTGAATTAGTTTATTATGCTAAAAAAGAAAAGGAACACTGGTATTCTGTTGATTTGATAGGTCAGCCAAAGTGCATCACAAATTAGCAACACATTTAGCTCTAATGAGATATGATGGGTAAAATTTATCTGTGTTGTAACTTCATCAATTTTAAAGGACTTGCATAAAAGAGGAATTTAAATCCATATTTTGGTTGAAACTAGAAGGCACATCACAGAAGGAACCACTGATGAGGTTGTAAAAGCAACTTGCAAAGATAGAACTTCAGAATTAAAGATGGGTCTGCCATGATGCTCCAGAGCTGAAAATCCTTATCCTTTGGATCTCCTTCTGAACTTCATGTTTCTGAATGATCTTTGGTTCCTTTCAAACCTCATTGTTCCCTGTAGTGGAACAGTTAGTGGAGGAATCTAGCTGCTGGTGTAAAATGCTTAGCTAAAGGAATCATTTCCCATGCAACTTGGAATATTAACCACATAAATGTAACTATATAATAGTATAAGTCCTTCCTTTTGCCATGTTGATATGTATTGAAGGAGAAAACAGAACACAGAAGACTACTTCCCCTTCTTAGGGGAAGACTTCTTAGATAATTCAGAATCTTCAGCCCACAACTTCTCCAAGTGGAAGATCCCTCTGGGTTCATGTTTTAAGTGTGTGTGTGTGTGTGTGTGTGTGTGTGTGTGTGTGTGTGTGTGTCCCTCTGGGTTCATGTTTTAAGTGTGTGTGTGTGTGTGTGTGTGTGTGTGTGTGTGTGTGTGTGAGAGAGAGTGAGAGTGAGAGGCATCTCTGCTCCTCTTCTCTGTACTGATGTTGCATCTAGCCGTCCCTTCACTATGTTACTTGAACATTTGAGCATCTTTATTTACTTAAAACATGTTGGAAAGTCTATACTTATTCAGCTGTGTGATTTATTTAGAAAGCAATGCCCTTTGCTAACACTTTTTTTCTGTAAAATAACTTCTCTTTAGTTAAGGTTCTGAAATAGTTTTTTTTTTATCAATGTGTGGTGGGTTTTTTTTTTAAGAGATGATAATGATGGTCTGGAAAAAAGAACATGGAGAATTTGGGTCCTGAAAGGCAAAAAGGTTGCTGTGCTTTATTTCTCCTCTGAGTCAAATGACCACAGGAGTGGATGCTATAATTGTGGCTGAAGAGGTGGAGTACAGGGCCCAGAGGAAGCTGAAGGATACATGACACTGTGAATGCTGCATAGACTAGAGAGCTGCATGTTCCCCCTGACTGCAGGCTCTGGTTTCTGTTATATTCATTGGGTGTAAAGAAGGAATTGGACTAATATGTATTTGGAAAGAACTATGTAGTGACTCCTAAGTAAATGGCTATTTTCCCATCACTTTTGGCTTCTCTGTCCTAGAAGTTGAGTGTAAAGAGGCTACTTTTCCTAAACAAACATAATTTGATGTATAGTTCCATAGTTAGATTCCTCAGTTAGAATAATTGGAGTTTTCAGGAGTGATAAGAATGTGAAAATGGCTGGACCAAGGGCTCTGAATCTAATTAAGAAAAAAGTTAATGCAGAGAGACAATGAGATGACTAATTTCCGGGACACAGTTCTGTGCAATACTGATTCAAATGTGAATTCTGCTTTGGACAGAAATGTTTCCATCATATAGGAATGACAGTACTTCTTGGCTACGTCTAGACTGGCATGATTTTCCGCAAATGCTTTTAACGGAAAAGTTTTCCGTTAAAAGCATTTGTGGAACAGAGCGTCTAGATTGGCACGGACGCGTTTCCGCAAAAGCACTTTTTGCGGAAAAGCGTCCGTGCCAATCTAGACACGCTTTTGTGCAAAAAAGCCCCAATCGCCATTTTTGCGATTGGGGCTTTTTTGCGCAAAACAAATCTGAGCTGTCTACACTGGCCCTTTTTCACAAAAGGACTTTTGCCCGAACGGGAGCAGCATAGTATTTCCGCAAGAAGCACTGATTTCAGACAGTAGGAAGTCAGTGTTCTTGCGGAAATTCAAGCGGACAGTGTAGACAGCTGGCAAGTTTTTCCGCAAAAGCAGCTGCTTTTGCGGAAAAACTTGCCAGTCTAGACGCAGCCCTTATGTATACTACACTTTACAAACAGGACCTGTAGCTCTTGGACATAGAGAAATTCCCAGAAGAAAAAGCGTGCTCTGTCATGTAGCTTAACAATATTTCCATGCCTCTCACTTTTTACTTGTGTACAGTCTACTGAGCTATGATAGAAACATGATTTATCTGCGCACAAAGTACAGATAGAGGTGGGATGAGGAGGAGGAGTTCTGATTGGGTTCAGATTATGTTTAGGCTTGAATTCTGACTTGAGGCTGAATTGGGGTTAGGGTTTAAATTTAGATTTTCACAGAGCTGAAATTTTTGTGATCTCACCTTGTGAAACCTTGCACTTTAAAGGATGAAAACTCAAGACTGGCATAGTTTTGAATAATCGCAATCTCAGGAGGAGCCTTTGTTTATGATTAAATCGATGCTTGCCCCAAAATATTCAAAAATGTTGCCTTTGTGGTTCCTATGTTGACAAGTAGCTGAGAAATACAGCAAATAAATGAATAGGCTGTGGATAAAAAAAACACTGGTTATATTTTACCTTATACGTCTATTTTTGTTTCTTTACAATATTATTTCTCTTGTTTTTGGTTTTGAGCAGTTCAAGAAGACAGATCTGGGTTTGTGTAATGAAAGCACCATCATACATATTCTCAATCTATTAATTTGCAACATGTTTATCTTTAAAAACATCAGTAGTACTTGATACAACAGTATGTTTATCTAAAATATCATTCACAGTATGTTTTCTCTGTTGGAATTGAATAAGTGGCTCAAGATATTTCAGAGGCAATTGCTTTCTGTAGTTATATCTCTGTTGGGGTTGTCATTTATAAATAACAGGTTGATCCTGATTCATCTTGAAACCCAAAGTCAGAGTAATACTCCAATTAATTTGCCTATTAAACCATTCAGTGTTTTAAATGTGGGGTTAATATGACTGGTAAGCAATGTCTTGAATAATGTGTGTGGGGATAACGAGGATGGGAGAACTGTTTCCAATAGAATAGGAAATGGACAATTGTTTGAGGGATGTCTCAGACCAAATCCTAACTTTTGTATTTACCTTTGAAGAAGTTTATAAGGTTGCTCTTGAGAGTTCCATCATCCTTAATGGGCATCTCACAATATAAGATGTTCTTATGAGATCAGCCATTTTACACAGAGATGTTTGTTTCAGCCTTTCTGGATTTGGACCTAACTAAGAACCATAATAATAAAATCAAAATTGGATCCCTGGATTTTAATTTTAAACAACTAAATTTAAAGGGGATCAAATTGGAAATTTTGGCCTTGGAACACCTCTAATTCCTAACTGTCAGGACCAAGAGTCACCCAAAAACATAGTTTGAAGGGCAACCATCTATCCCTTGATAGATGATTACTTGATAGATAGTAATCCCTTATCATCTATCACTAGCTGGATATTGATGTGAGCCATGCAGTTCAGATCCAGGTCTAGAATTCAACTAATTTCAAAATTGGATTGTCTTTAGATCTGATAGACTGGTGGATTTCCTATAGTGATATGGACTAGCTGTGATAGTTGGAGCAGGTTATGAGTTTGGACTCTGAAACTTCTTTTTTCCCCTCCTAATATATCGATGTTTATACTTGATGTTTGGATTGGCCTCACTTTGTTTTGGTAATGATGGTAATAAATATTCATTGTGCCTTTTCTTTATTAACATTACAATAACACCACATTGTCGATTGACTCATTACCTTAATAGAGCTCAGGAGCAGATATAGATTAATACAACAGACTGTAATGGATTGCTTAGAGTCATAATAGTCTGTCAGGAAAATATTGTAATATTAATTTTAAAAATGGTCTAAATCCATATGTGATAAAGAGCAAAAATTATGGCTCTATTGGGTAACCAAAATGCATTTTTAAAGGGCCCTAAATGTGTGTGCATCAGATAGGCCATAAGAAATTCTTATGCTCTATTGGTCAGAGCTATATTAGTCAATTCTTAAAATATACCCAAGGGAGTTTTAAAAATGTGATTTTATGGGAATTTTATTATTTTGTCTTTTGTTTAACTAACAGAGGTGGAAGGAGATATACACACAGTTCCCTTTCACCCATATTTCAAGAGTACAGGGTCTCTGAAGCTAGTGAATCAAATGAAATTCACTGGTACTCTAGGAAGGCCTGAATGTATTGAGAATTCTACTCAGTTTTCTTGGGCCCTTTCAAGAAAGATTAAGGGCCCCATCTTGCAGCCATTCCTTAGGCAAAACTTTCATGACTGTCATGGAGGGCTGACTTCTACACTAAATGCAATACTTATTAGATGCTCCAAAGGCAAATGAAGAATAGAAATTCAGCCTTAATCATTTCTTTTTTTTAAAACCAGTTTAAGTACACCCACTAGAACGATAACAACTTTTTAATTGCAGAGGGTAAATCCTTTTGTCTCAGTACTATAAGTATCTGGTGTGCCCACCATGTCTGTGTAAGACACGGCTGGGCAATAATTTTTGTAGAGGGGTCATTTAATTAATTTTGATATGTGGTTATGGGCCAGCTCCACCCTCAGAAGGGGCAGGACTTGGGTGGAAGGGGCAGAGCTGTGGACTAACCTTCCCCCACCCTCTAGAGTTCTCTGGGGCTGGAGGCTTTGAATTAAAAACACAGCAAAAGGCTTGAGGCTCTTAGCCCCAGAGCTACTGTGGGGAGGCCGCCTGGGGTTGCTGCAGCTATTTAAAGGCTGCCAGGGTAGCACCTGGAGCCATGAACCATTTAAATAGGATCCTGCTACCTGAGTCACCACCCAGAAATTCAGTAGCACAGACAGCAGCATATAAATAGAAAGCAGCCAGATGCGGGCTGGATCAAAGTGTTAGGCAGGCTGGATCTGGCCCCCTGGCCACATCTTGCCCAGCCCTGGTGTAAGAATTGGTTGAATCGTGTTAAAAATATCTGGCCTTCTGCGGTTGGAGATTTATTGTGATCATGGATACCTGGAGTCAGGCATTTCCTACTAGAGGAATTTTCAAATGTTTGCAGAAAGCGGTTTTTGTCTTACATGGCTTATTTTTAGTTGACCCTTCACATGTGTATAAACAAGGGGAAGGTGATGACCGCCGTCTTGATGAACATGCAAGAGGGTTCCTGGGGGACTTCCCAAATACAGATGTGTGGCCAATGGCTTTTCCATCCTGTGACAATTTTTGAGACTTGAGAATCTTTCCTGCTGAAGATGAGAGGGGGGTGTGTGTGTGTGCAAAATAGCCCGTAGTTGTGTGGCTGGAGCTGGGATACAGGAGACCAGGTTCAAATCCTTGCTCTTAATCTGGCAGATCAGGGACTAGAACTTGGCCTTGCACATCCCTATAGAGTGCCCCAACCATGGGACTATTAGTTATTCTTTCTCTTGATCAGGAATTCCATCCTGGATCTTAGAAACCTTCCCTCAGCCCGCCTCTGCCAATGCAATTTTTGTGGTATGGTCCTGCAGCACATTTAATTTTTTTGTCTTTGAAGTTTTGGAACTAAGACATTCTAGTGATGGCTCCTTTGTAGATTGTCACAAAGAAGCATATGTGTCTCTCACCAAATACATATCCCTGTATGTGTACTTTTTGAGTACAAGCCCCTGGGCATATAGACTTATATGCAGGTGCTTAGGTATGCATGTACATAGCCCATTTGGATAATATGTAGCAATAATGCTATGTGTTTGAGGGACTAAAGTATGCTTTTTAAACCTTGTGTTGACTCATCAGTTTAGTCAAAGGAAAGTGTCAGAAGTGGGTAAACTCATTACAGCTGTAAAGTAAAGGGAAACCATGACTGAAGCTGTGTATTGTAAATAAAAAAAATAAAAGGCACTTGACTTGCGAGGCCGTGTGTTTCAGAAGAGTTCATGGTATGGCTACTCCCAGGCTGCCAGTTAGAGGGGGCTCTCTTCAAGAGGCAGAAACTTGCTCCTTCCCTGAAAGCTGTGCAAATGGATGGGGGTGAACAGCTGTGATACAGCCATTCTTAAGTGGCAGCTTTCAGCAACAGCGGCTGTACGTGGATGCCCTTAAAGAGATAGAGCCTCTTCCTCAAACATCGGCTAGATCTGTGCTGGCATAATTCCGCCCTTACAGGGTCCCAGAACCTGGGCTCCAGCCTGCACCTGAATGTCTATGTAGAAATTTTACACCCCCAGTTTTACACCCCCTGTGAGCATGGGCCAGCTAAACCAGGCCAACCGTGGTGTTTCATTGCTGTGTAGCTGTCCCTGTGTCAGGAGGCATCCCTTTCAAAAGCAGTGTCCTAGGAGGCAGCCTGTCCTGATGATGGCCTGTCGAGATTAAGTAGAGTTTGCATAGGATTTCCAGTTAAAACACTTGATTTAGTCCACTTCTCTGAGCAGCGTCCAGTCTTCTGAGTGCATTTTCCACACATACAAGCAAAGGAAGAGGGTGAGCACAGCATGAGCAAAAAAAGATGCATCTCCAAGGAGAAACAGGTAGAAGCCTTGTGCTGCTTTTCTATGTGTTGCTTTATGTACTCCGCTTGTTGGCCTTACTTCTACTCCTAGGGAGGAGTAATTTGGAGCACTCCTCAATGCAGAATCAGGATTCATCCAGTGCTTATGTGGGCAACACTGCAGTGGTGTGCAATCCCCACATGTCATTCTCCTCTCACATTCCCACACTTGTCCCTGAGACGTGGTAACCCATGTTAGGCTGGTGGGCTGCATCAGCTTGTCTGTGCCCATGCACCAATATGTTAAGATATTTGTCACACTTTGATCATGCTAATCTGCATGGACTTTCTTTTCCTCTCACAAACTTTATGCCCTGGCCTTTAGAAAGCTTTCTCTTGAGTCCTGTTAGACTGTGGCAATATTTTGAAAGGCTATGCTTTATATCCAGGGAATAAATCCTGTGGGGGAAGCCGCTCATGTGAAACAGCCCTGTGAGTTGCAGGAGATAGGTAAAATATATATCAACTACAGACAAGCATCAAATTTTGGCAACATGTTAATGCTGGCTACATATCACCCAGATAGGAGAAACACTTGCTTTTTGATTTATGTTCACTGACAATGAAATGTCCATGATGATAAATTATAGTCCTGTATGATATTGCCTTTATTCATGCCTTTCTGTCATGCATGCTAGAAGTAAATGTATGTGTATTGCTCTGGAATTTGCCATTAGCTATTAAAATATTTATACACATAAGCAGTCCTTTATGTGCTATTACGTTTTAGTATAGCCCCCATTCCTCGCAATCCAGTATTTATGTATCCATTAAATGTTACCAGTTAAAATCCGATAAATAACTCCAAGATTATTTTTATGGCTTCTTAAAATGGACGGAAAAAGTTATTAAAGTGGGCATGTATTTTTGCCAATATGTTTGAGACAGTTAAAGTTTACACTGTCAGTTTTTGCAAATTTTCAAGGATCAAGTCTTTTAATAAAAAAATTAGTGAAATCCACTGGTATGTTGAGAATCTGTACTTTCAGAATCTCATACAGGGAAGTATAGCACCTTGGCAGCTGACATCCGCAATTTTGTCTTGTGGAGAGATGGCTGTAAAAGTTTAGAGCGTCAAATAGAATTCTCTTTCACTCCGCCACTTTGTATAAACATCCAAATCTGACTCACCACAACAGTTGCATATAAGTTAGTGATTATTATGACTGATTATGAATAATTGCAATCGCTATTATATTCAGCCCCAATACATAACATGATTGGGCCCCATTTTGCAGGCCTCCATAAAACATATAAGACTAAGTTTGCTAAATGCCTTTCATTCTAAAAAGATGCAAACCAGACAAAGGTTGGAGTAAAAAGGAGCCCCAATCAGCAGGGCCAGATAAGGGGGGGGGGGGGCCTAGCCAGGCAGTTGCCCGGGGCGCCAACCTATGGGGGGTGCCTGATTGAAGTGGTAAGGGGCGCCGTGTGCCTGGGGGCAGGGCCGTGCATACGCCACGTGCATACGCCACGTGCCCAGGCGTGCGGCTCCCCTTACCACTTCAATCAGGTGCCCCCCATGGGTTGGTACCTGGGGGCAGGGCCACGCATGGGCCGTGCCCCGGGGGTGCTGTGCCCCTTACCGTGTCAATCAGGTGCCATGCGCCTGGGGTGGGGCCGTGCATGCGCCGCATGCCCGCTGCCCGGGGTGCAAGTATGGCTCGGTCCGGCACTGCCAATCAGTGTCCCAGATTGTGCTCCAATCTGCTGCATTGCAGCCATGACTGTGGGGAAAATACCAGCTGGTGATAACTACTTTCCTGATTGGCTTCCCCTCACCTGTGATAAAACAAACTCCAAACCCACAAAAATAAAACCAAATTAAAAAAAAAATCAACTGAGCATGGTAGAGACACCTGACCTGATGTCTCCAGCGTTTCTACCCTCTCCTGCATGAACCCTTGCCTCTGAAAATATTGAGGACAGGGGATCTGACAGGATTGTTGGGTCCATGGGCAATGCTCCGACTGCTGCCGCTGTTGCAGTAGTAGTGACTGGGAGCCACAGGCCCTTTAGAATCACCAAGCACCAAGGCAATACTCCTCCCCCCTCCTCCCTCTGTCGGCGGGCCTATATTAAGACCTACCCACCTCTAACTAGACAGTGTGAGTTGATTCCTTTAAAAAAAAAAAAGTAAAATTGTGGAATTGACAAGGCATGTTAAATTATTTGCTTTGTGTTGCATTTCCACTTTCTTCTCTTTATTGTCCAAATAGATTATAATCTCTGGGGACAGACACTCTGGCCTGATCAGTTAAGTGCCCAGAACAAATCACTGTGAATTAAGGCTGTCTAAACAATGCAGAATCATGCCCTTACTTTGAAGTTTTCATTATGGTGGAGCTGATAGGGAACCTAAGATTTGGGATTCTCACCATTCCTGTGCTGTCAGCATATACCTGTGAAACCCACTGGCATATTGTCCCATCCCGCTGTAATGCTGGTCCACATAGCAGATGGCAACCAGCCATTCTTGTCAGTTACTCTGATCAAGTGATGGAGGACTGTGGGGTGGGTCTCAAGGTTCCAATCTAACCGATGAGTCAAGTGGGTGTCAATATGATGCCATAGGGTGGATTTTTTTTTAAACCTAGGAAATTATGTATATAACATCTACATTAAAATAACATTAAAGTTGCTAATGAAGCACTCAGAAGTTAGTAAAGGATCCGTATTTTATTCTGTATACATTATGGACCTGCTCTGGGGAGGTACCAGGATTGTGAGACCAGGCTTTTTGGGAATAATAAAGGTATAGCAAGACTGCATATTTCTAAAGGCATGTATTTTATTTTGCAGAACATTCTACTTCTACCTTAATTAGGAAAGGATATAATTGCCAAAGTTGGTACTGTTTCTTATTACAGATTACTCAGGCTCTGAGGGGAATATACCATGTGTCATAAAGCCAAATTTCCTATTTTTAAAAAAAGGTAGGTGCTACTGGATTTAGCCTTTAGAGGAAGAAAAAAAATGCATTACAGTATATATTTTTCAGATACTACAATAAGTTTCCTGTCACTCCTGAAAAAGTACATGCTTCAAGATGAATTAGTTTTGCCCTGCTTACAAATTTGTGACAGTGACAAAAGGGGAAATGGTTTTCCATGCTCTGGGGTTTCTAGAAGGATTTTTGGCAGCTGGAAGGAGTAGCTGCTACATTCATGAGTTTTATTGGAGGCTGCAGTCTCTGCAAGCAGATAACAAAGGTTAGATTTTTAAAAATAAAAATGACATTTGCCCTTCATAGTGGTATGCTAGTCTAGGCTTAGGAGGGACTTGAAGTGAGGTTTCTTACCATAATGCAGCTGCAGCATGGTTGACTTTTTAAATATTCTACAGCAAGTACAAAATGATCTTGAATATCTACCAACAGAGAAAACCGGCACTCTGTCACTTCAGTCTGTGTTCATGTTCTCTGCACAGAAATTTTGTAGAGCTATCTACTCACTCATTTTACCATGTAAACCTAACCAGCTACGTGTGTTATGAGAGCAGGGAGTTCATGAACTGGTAATTTCCTAAACAATATATTATAATGAATCTCATTAGAAAGTTTCTGGTTTGTAGTCAAGATAGAGCTACTATCAGTATATAGTTCATAGGCAGGTTCATAGGCAGAATCCTGTCTTAAGTAACTTCCCTAGAGATGAGCAAATTAGTTGTTTGTTCAAGATTGTCTCTTTAGGACAGGGGAACAGGATTGTACTCTGGGTAGGGTGACCATATTTCCCTATGCTGAATATGGGACACCTCAAGTGAGTTCGGTGGCAGTCAATCATACAAACATTCAAATTAACATCAAGTTCCATGAGCCTCTATTAAAAAGAAATTCTTTGTAGTTGGATTTTTTTAAATTTACCTGTCTCCGTCTCTCCTGTATACACCTCTCACATGGAGTGGTGACTAACTAATACAACCCTTTCTGCCTGGCACACTTTTCACTCCGTACCTGGCTACACTCTTAGGATGGACCCTTCTTTCCTGGTACCTAGCACAGCATCTTCCTAGAGCAACAGGTGGGAGGGGAAAATGCAGGGTCACAAGCCTTCTCCAGAGATTTCTGCTAGGGTTCTCACCAGAATGTGGTCAGCAGTAGCCTTTCAGCTCTGTGAAGGACAAAAGGGATGAGAACTTCTTCTAGCTGCAGGGAAGAGTGGGGATAGGGAAGGGATCATCTGACTGGTGGCATCTCTCGCCATCCCCCCTCTCCCCACTGCTCCAGTGTGCCTGGAAGCTGCTTCTCTTCCTGCCCACGCAGTGTCAAAAGGCAGCTAACCTCTCCAGATTGCTGCTGGCCACCAAGATAACCCAGCCGTCTCCTGTCCACTGACTACAGCATATGCAGGAAGGAGTAAAGCCCTAAGGATGTATTGTGCACCAGAGCCCAGGGAACCTGACTGCAAAGGCTTCAGTGAACTCAGCAGAAAGGTGGCTCAGCAGAGGAGGTCTACCTATGGGATAGAGGAAAGCACCCTTAGGGTTGGAGCAGGACCCAGGCTAGAGGTGGAGGTGGGGGAAGTGGGTGCTAAGCTTCTGCCCCAGAGGCTGCTGTGGTGCCTGCAGGTTCAGGGTGTGAACAAGTTGGAAATTACCCTCCCCGCCCCTGACTACTGCAGACTTAGCTGAGGGCAGAGAAGCTTCCCCGTGCCAATGTTGTGTGGGGCTGTGGCATATGCAGGGCTTGGCTCTTCCTGACCAGTGCTCTGGGTCAGAGGCTTTCCCAGAGCATTGGTGCAGCCAGAGGCAGTGGGGGAAGGAAGGAGCCCAATAGCTGGTCTGTTGGTGAACTCAATGCTTCGATCAGAGGCTGATTCTCCATGCAGTGCTGGGAGTGAGATGTGCTCCAATGGGGGGACATGGAAAAGCAGCAGGATGGGGGAGGTGAAAGGGCAAATTGGGGAGAGGGCAGAAAGAGGGAAAACACATAAAGGGCTGCTGGGTGAGCAATAGAGTTGACATGCAATCAGCCACCCCAGCACCTGCCTGCACTCACCAACCAGCCAGTGCAAGCTAGACATGGGCTGGGAGGACAAGGCCCTGCTGGTCGAAAGCTGGCATGCCCCAGGCACTGTGCTAAGAGATGAGCAAGGGAAGCAGCTGGCCCCAGGCGCTGCATTTTTGCCTTGCCCACCAGGCTTGCACTACCACCCCCACCATCAGCCACTGGACCTCCACACCCATCACTGGCAGGCAGCTGGTGAGTAGGGATCTGGCCTGCATGGGGGGAAGGAGCGGGAAGAGAGAGAAAAGGTGGGACTATTTGCAAATTTGTAAGAAGTCAGGATACCTGTAGGAGACCTTAAATATGGGACTGTCCCTTTAAAAATAAAACATCTGGTCACCTTAACTCTGGGCATAATTTTAGGCCCTATCCAGGGCCCAGCTGATACTGTACTTGGTAGCTCTCTGTAGGCAGAACAAAGCTTTGTTTATGCTGCAGTTTATTATGCAGGGGTGAAGCACATTTTACAATAGCACAATACGATTGATCCATCTACACTGAGGGCAACTCTTGTAGGCCACTCTCCTATAGCCACTGTTGTGGGTGGAGCTGCCAAATCCCATCAGACTTCTAAAATGGTAAGATCCTGTCTCCTGTGGCTGCCACAGCTATGTTGCATACTCTCACCTTCATGGCTCCTTCCTTACACGTTTGTGTTCCCCATCATGTTATATTCCCTGTTTGAAACTGGAGCATTTTATTAAAACTTGTGTCAGACTCCAACACACATGCGCACACACAGCTTGCCCAAACTGCACAAAAACCCACAAAACATTATTTTGGGGGGTATTTTTTCAAAGCAAAGCTCTTCTGACTCCCAATCCCCTATCTTAAACATTAGACCAATTGCTATTAATAATGTTCAGGTCACCCACCCATAACGCTAGCCCGTTAAATGATCTAATCCCTGAATCTATGGTAATATCTTTCCCTACAATATATTGTTTCCGTGAGTAGTATTTTTCTCTTTTACTATTATTCCCCCGGGCTACAATTAGTGTCAATTTTCTAGGAGGATAGAGCGTTAGATCTCAAAATATCTATCACCTTTTTTCCAAATAAATAATCTGAATGTATATTAGAAATAGAGTATACAGCGGTAATTGGTTACATTTTACACTTGCAGATCTTATACACCATACATGAAATCCAACCCACTGTCTGTGATTACAGTGGAGAACTTCTGGGCATTCATTGGAATTTTTAGCACCAGTCAGGGGAAAAAAGGAGGATGCTGAAGAGAGCTAACAAATATTAAATATGAAATGAAGCGGAAGATATTTACAAGTCAATGAAATATTTTTCCACAGGTGCCAGCAACTTTCATTTTGAGCTAAACGTGTATACTGGAACAGTGGGAAATGGTGATAATTGTTTGTGTTTCTGCTCTTCGGGATCTTCTGCAAACGGGCCATAGATTTATGCTAGTGCTATAATGATAAAGTTCCCTCAAAGAAAAAACCCCACTCAATTAATTTTATTTGGGTATGAATGGAATTCAAATAAAGTGGGAGACTGCATATAGCTAGGCAGGATTTTGAGTGCTCGCTACTTCCGCTAATAAATTATAGTTTATATATATTCAGGTCCTAAATAGGCTCCTACTCCAATAAAATGGACAGTGGGTATATATGAGTAAAAACGTAGGCAGCACAGGAGCAGTTAAAATAGTGATGAGCAAATACCAGCCTGTGGTCCAGAGGTAGATCACCAGGGTTAGCCCCTAATGGGCAGTTTCCGCTATATTTACCTGCCCCTCCACAGGTATGGGTGCTTACAGCTCCTGTTGGCCACGGATGACTGTTCACAGTTAATGGCTCTCCTGGTCCATGCCGCTTCCCACAGGTCCCATTGACTGGGAATGGCAATCTGTAAGTGCCCGTAACTGTGGAGCCGCAGGTAAATATAGCAGTGGCAGCCTGCCAGGGGCTAACCCTGGATTACACTTGCCATTTTATTGCCCATCCCTGACTTCGAACTGGTGTGCATGAGGAGAGATTAAAGAGACTGGGACTTTTCAGCTTGGAAAAGAGGAGACTAAGGGGGGATATGATAGAGGTATATAAAATCATGCATGGTGTGGATAAAGTGAATAAGGAAAAGTTATTTTCTTGTTCCCATAATATAAGAACTAAGGGCTACCAAATGAAACTAATGGGCAGCAGGTCTAAAACAAATAAAAGGAATTACTTCTTCACACAGTACATAGTCAATCTGTGGAACTCCTTGCCTGAGGAGATTGTGAAGGCTAGGACTATAACAGGGTTTAAAAGAGAACTAGATAAATTTTGCTGGATCTCTTAGAATGTGGGAAAAGCATTTTGTCTGAGTAGGATTTATCCTTCACTCACTCCGCATGACCTAAAGAAAAGCTCTGTGTTGCTTTACAGCTTGTCTCTTTCAGCAACAGAAGTTGGTCCAATAAAGATATTACCTCACTCATCTTGTCTCTTTTATGCATGAATCATTCTCATTGTTGTCAGTGGAATACCGTGTTTAGCAATGGCAGGAGAGACTGCAGTGTTTTCACATCCTCCATTTTCTAGTTGCTTTATCTGTAGAGGTGGTTGAAACTCAATCTTTCCATTTTTCTGTCATTTTTCTGTCAGTTATTTTTGTTCTAAATAGGGTCAAAATTTGAAAGTTTGAATCTGCCTGAGAAACAAAAATTAAAATATGTATTTTGGGTGAATTGAAACATTTTGTTTCAAAACATCAAAATGTTCTAGATTTTTTACTTTTGAAACATTAAAAAAATAAAAATTTAGATTCAATAATTATTTTTAAATTATAAAAGTTTTATACAACACATTTAGAAACAAAATCATTTTGAAACCAAACATTAAAAGGTTGTGGTAAGGTCAAAATATTCTAATTTAACTTTAGCAAAGCATCATTTAGATTTTTTTTCACCCCAAAATGAAATTTCACTGAAGTTGATACTGGATGTTAAGGGTACCTGTTGTAACCTGCCATTATATTTGTCCTATGTTATTTTGTTTTTTAATAGGTAGCTAGCAATGCAAGGCCTACAGAGTTGATTTTCTCTGTATGATTCAGCTTTAGCATGCATATATATATATATATATTGGTGACAAGTTAAGATTTATTCTGTTTTCCAAAAGCTGTGTTAAGCAAGAGGTTTTGCGGTTGATGTGACCAGCTATTTTTTTTAATTCTTCTTGGAATCTGCAACAAAATTTGCTAACTTGCTGGTAACGACTATTCCCTACTTCCTATATGAACTGACAACAGGTATCCGAGGCAAAAACCACAATTTCCCTCCTTTCCTTAGCAGTTCTGGGATGACACCCAAGATGGTGTAAGTCATGTCTGATTAATATTCATGAGTTCCCTCAGTGTTTTCTCCAATTAGAGATAATACCCACAGAAATCTTAGGGTATGAAGCCCAACTATGGGCAAAGGGTTGAACATCTGGAACATTTTGGTGCCAAAAAGTGTATTTAGGCCTAGGGATTTGGGAGATTGGGGATGCTGCCTCAGCTGTTGCTGACAGAGCCCACTCCAGAGTGTTTTTATCTTTTCAGGTCAGAAACCAAATACTTATCTCTATTCTATCTTTTTATTGCTTTCTTGCTTTAATTTTGCTTAAGTTTGCATTTAGGAATTTCAACACCGTCTGCTCCAAGGCCTTTCAGGTGAAGGAAGGCTGGTCCTTCCCCGCCTAGCCTTGGGGGTATTACGATCTTGTGGGTATGAAAATTGTTAAATGATTACTCTTTGTATACTTAGATACATTTTAATTTGATTGTGTTAATGCCATCAGGGGAAGGTTTCCAGGTAATCTGTGTTCTTGCTGCCATGTTAATTATGGTTATTATTATAATATTCCCTTTGAGAATACAATTGTTTTCTGTTTCATTTTGTGAGTTAAGGTCTGGTTGCTGTCAATTGCTTGCTGGCCCTCAAGAGGGGGTTGGGGAGGAATCTTATGGTTCTACCACATTGTAACCTGGGATAGAGCAGATGAATTTAGAATTTCTGGTCAGATTGGCGAGTCTTACCCATCCAAATTTTACTAGAGTTTCTTCCCAGGCTTCACTGTGTATGTCATGATGCATCTGTTACAGCCCTTGGATCTATTAAAGTTAGGAGCGGTCATCATAGGTACATGAATAGCATGTGACCCACACAAAACCAAATATGAGACTTTGTATCTGTAGGTGGGGACAACAAATAGAGACAAAGGCCTAAGAGAACCCTCATGTGGGTGATTTCCATAGTACCTAGGAATAGCTAATAAAGGGGGATGGGGTGTCTATTTCCCTTCCCACTGTTGGAAGTTGAAAATATTTTGGGTTCTGGTTGCTCAGTATGGGTACGTCTACACTAGCCCCCTAGATCGCTCTAGGGAGGCTAATGAGGGCGACCAGAACTGCAAATCAAACCCAGGATTTAAATATCCTGCGCTTGATTTGTATGTTCCCGGCTGGTCACAATTTAGAAATTGACTAGCCTGAAGTAACTGTCTGCGTCTTCACACGGCAGTGAAACGGGATTCCGGAATAAAGCCCCTAAATCGAATTAGGTGGTAAACCTCATTCCACAAGGAATACCGCCTAATTCGATTTAGGGCTTCATTCCAGAATCCCGTTTCACTGCCGCGTGTAGATGCGGGCAGTTACTTTGGGCTAGTCAATTTCTAAAATGGCGACCAGCCGGGAACATGCAAATCAAGCGCAGGATATTTAAATCCCAGGCTTGATTTGCAATTCCGGTCATCCGCATTAGCCTCCGTAAATTGATCTAGGAGGCTGGTGTAGACCTACCCTATTTTTTATTTGATTCGTTCGGCTTAAGTTTTAGACATAAATCCACCTACCCTTGGAGATGGAGGGAAATGGCAGATGTGGTATATGTTGATTTTTAGTAAGGCTTTTGATACTTTCTCACATGTTGGTTTCATAAACAAACTAGGCAAATACAACTTACAAACTACCAAAAAGTAGGTGCATATCTGGTGGGGAAAATTGTTGATTCTCAGAGAGTAATCATCATCAGTGGTTCATAGTCAATCTGGGAGAGCATATTGCAGGGTTCAGGTTTGGGTCTGGTTCTGTTCAATATTTTCATCTGTGATTTTGATAGTATCATAGAGAGTATGCTTAAGAAGTTAGACACGTTAGACCTCCTTGGTCCAGCACCTCCAGACCTGAATGGTTTTGAAGGAGGTAGTTTGCCAGACCAGGGAGACCAGGCCGGAGGGTCTCTTGGGGGGGCCCCCCCTCTTGGTGACTGACCCAACCTGTGTGCTGCCCCCAGTTGCTGGCAAGTCTACGCTCCTGGCTGCCACCCTTCTCTAGCTGCAGGAGCTCCCTGCCCCTAGCTGATAGCAGCTCTGTATCTCTGGCTGCAGAGGCTCCCTGGCCCCAGGCAGTAGGGGCTCCATGTCTGACCCTGATCCAGCTGCCAGCTGCAGGCTGGGCCTCCTACCCCAGGCCACTAGTCCTCCAGGTTGCCTGCCAGCTAAGCTCCCAGCCACTAGCAGTCTTTGTGGTCTGGGGCTCTCTGGTCCAGCAACATCTGTGAATGGGCACTTGTGATCCACCAGGGCTTACAGCACCATCGAAAAGTACCCTTTCTGTTTATATAGGCTGAGGTACAGTGGTTGGGAGCCAGGATAGGGACAAGAGTGCTGTCTATGCCCTCCCCCGCCCATTGTTGGGGAAGCCCAGGGCGGCAAAGCCATTGACGGTGGTGTCCACATTACCCAGAATGATCACTCTCTGCAGCAGGATGTTGTTGATGGCCTTGGCTACCTGGAGGAACACAGCCCTGCTTGTGGCTTTCCCCATGTCAAACCGATTCCTGATGGAGCGGCAGTGCTCTGGCTTGCTGAGCTCCCAGAGGGTTATGGCGATGCACTTTTGCAGAGGGATAGTGGTTGGGTGTCCTGTTGCCTGAGGGCAGGTGTGAGCGACTCACAGGACTCTAGGAAGGTGGCCTTCCATATGCGGAAGTTCTGGAGCCACTGCTGGTCATCTCATCGCTGCAGGGTAATGTGGTCCCACCAACTGGAACTGGTCTCCCTGCACCAGAAGCAGTATTTGATGGTTTGCAGGGGATTGAGGACCATTGGCTGCATCAGGAGTTCCATTGCCTGGGTGAAGGGGTCCTCCATTTGAGGCAGGTGGTCATTCTGCTGGATCAGCATGTATGTGGTCTGGACAAACGGTGCCATGAGGTGGAGGACGAGGCCCATGAGCCTGCACTGCATTGCAGCAGCTCCGTAATGTGAGTGCTGTGGTGTCAACAAGAGGAACTAGAGCACACTGCATTGGTTTGGTGTCGCACAAGGGGGTAGGCAGTGGAGGAATGGTGTGTGAGACGTGGTCATAGAGAGGAGCCCCTGAAAGCACGTGTCTCAGCTTGCCTGACCAAGCAGCCACAGGAAGTGTCCATTTTCCCAGTGCCCTCCCCAGAGTGCTTCTGGGGGCTCTAAGTGCAAGGCAGGCTCCAATCAGTGTGGACGTGCTATTTTGAAATAATTGAGCTATTTTGATGCTGCTTCGTACTGAGGACGTGTTATTTCAACTTCGTTATTTTGGGAGCTATTATTTTGATTTACTTATTTTGAAATTATTTCCTAGTGTAGACCTGTTCTTACAGACTAACCTGTTTACTGCAAATTCCCTTAGATGATTGACACCAGGGATTCATAGAAGGTTCAGATTTCACCTTTAAAACCAACATAACAAGTCTATGAACAGGACAGCTTGCATAGTCAGTCAGAAATCAATGGTGACAAAACTTGTAGCCTCCTGCTCGACAAGCACAAGCAATTTCAATGGCGGTAAAGGAAAATCTCTTACCTGTTCACAGTAATGTGAGTGTTTTGGTTCCATACAGGAGAGAATGCTGGCACTCATACACAGGAGCTCTTTTGCGTTACAATATTAAACAGAAATAAATTACAATTCTATACAAACATTTACAAAAATGTTTTGTTCTTTTAGAATGAAAAGAAATTCTAGCGCTTCAGGTTCTGTATGAGGAGATAAAATGCCATTGAAATTCCTTAAGGTTTGCAGTCAAAACAAATGTATAAATAATGGATTAAGTAAGTGTAATAATGAATAAAAATGAAACAATATTTTTCAGCCTCTGAAACTATTGTTGACTAATGCTTGTCTAAACAGCAGACACTCCTTTCCCTTGAGAACTGTAGCACCGAAAGAAATAAAATTGGATAATCTGTAAACCATGGAAAGATGGATTGAAAATTTCTCTGAGGGATTTATAGGCTCCTTTGCAATTTTATGAATGGAAACAAAAAGGAGCTGCCTTTGCTTATGAACACATGTGATATCTAAGATGATGATGATGATGATGATTCATTCAGTACTTTCTCTCCTAGAGACAACAATATAATCAACAGTTCTTGCATACATATGAAGGCAGAATAAAATCAATATCTGTCAACAAAGCCATTTGCATGTGATGGATTTTATATACTATAAACTGACTTTTCTTCTTATGCCTCTTGATAGGATGAGTTATGTATTTGGAAGGAACAGAGACTCTTTATCAGTACAATTAATATAATGTAGCACTTAACAATTCCTTTGTTTGACAATTGAAGATGGGTGCCTGCTTATTCTAGGGATACATTTGGCCGTGTGTGGACTTGATCAAGGTGCAGAATCATATACCTGGGTGGGGGTGGAGGGAGGAATCCAAACACCATTATCTTGCATTGCTTATTTATTTGATCATTTATGCTGTTTATTTCCTGCTTACATTTCATTTGAGGACAGAGAAACTAGATTATTCAGGTTCTTCTTCAGCTATTATATAGGATTGTAGTGTTTTGCTTTCATTTCAGAGGTAGATACACAAGCTGATCACTTTTTGAAGGGAAAAAAAACATGTCATTTACAGGGTTGCCAGGTGTCTGGTATTGGCCCTGGACAGTCCGGTATTTTCGGTTACTGTCCGGTAAAAAAACCAGAAAATACTGGACATGTAAAATGTCCTGTGTTTTCTTTTTTTTCTCTGATGGAAGGCCACTTGGGACATTCTTCCACTGCCGTGTCTGATGGGGGGATTTAAAGGTGTCGTGACGCTTTTTTTTTTTTTTGGCGCATTTTTTTTTCTCAACCAATTTTTTTTCCTGCCATGTTCAGTATTTTTTGTGAAACTATCTGGAAACCCTAGTCATTTATATTTGATATGTTGGCAGTGTAAATAGACATCCCCTGGCTTTCGTTATAACTCCTGGGCCATGCTAACAAAGACCTATCAAGCTTAAAGGTGGCTGAAAACAGTATCTTGTCTACTGCATCTTTTCTTGTATTTTTAAACAAATTAAGGTCTTTCCAGCCACTCAAAAATAAACCTGGAAGAAGCTATCTCCACACATAAAGGCCATACCCCCTCTGCAGTAGACTAGTGGAGTTCTGTGTCATCTTTTAGTTGTCCACGTCGCATGTATGCAAATGTGACTTGTTTCATGTTGCTACATGATGATTCTCTGTTTGAATGAGTTTCCTGATGCATTTTTCTGGCATTATCCTTTCCTCAGATAGAGCACCCACTGCTTTTACATTTGTGCCATACATATTCTGACATCCTGTATTGTCTCTGTGGATTTTTAAGTGACTGTGGCAATACAAGGAGCCTTTCTGACAGGAGCAAGTGCCTGTGAACTGTGTCTTCCTTTCCTGGGTGTTCTCTTGGGCATGTGGGCATGAAAAGTGATAAATGCTAAATGAAAAAAGCCATATGGCAGCCAAGTGACAGCACTGTCGCTGCAGAGGGACGATCCTGAATCTTCAGACAGAACTTTAGTATTAAACTAGGGACCCATCTAAGTTCATCTGGGTTTTTGAAGGGTCTGATTAATGTGTGAGCCGGTACAAAAAGTCATTTTAATACTCGGGCAAGACAATGAGTAGCTTAAACTGCATATGCACATAAGAATACCTATTTATATTCCTTTTGCTGCAATAAATAACTTGCTACAGAATTTCCAATTTCATTGCTTTTTTTAAATATGTTCATAGATCAAAACAACTTTCCAACTTGCTCAGAAAAAGAATTTGACACTTTCTATTTCACTCCCCTCCCCCCATCTTGAGAAAATCACTGGGGAGCAATTAATAAATCGCAAATCTGGGGTCTTGTCCTTCCAGGTGCAAATGCTTCCTGTGAGGTGTTTGAAAGCTTTTGATTTATGCTGAGTTATACTGTTTTTCTTTTGCATATCTTTCCTGTGATTTGACAGATTGTCTGCTCTTCAAATCTGTTTCATGCCTGTAAATACAAAACCATAGCTAGGTTAGTGAACATGTTTCCATTCATTATAAATACGGCCAGCAGGGAATGCTGAACTTTCACCTCATTAGGCAAATGTACATCTTCATGTGTGTAATGTTAATAGATTTCCTTCCATGTGTTTCTTGAGTCCATATGTCACGGTGCATTCACATGTAAATCAGTGAGTCCAATCATTTATAAAAGGAGAGATGTTATACACTTAGCTTTCCAGGCCACAGTGGACTCTTGTTCAATAATGAACTTACGTCATTGAAATGAAGCATCTTGTGGAAGTTCCTGGTCTGTGACCAATTTCAATAGGTAAAAATGAAATGAAGGCATATTTGTCTAGTTAAACTAGTTCCCCATTATCTGCTACAACACCTGCTGCCACTCTCTCCTCCCTATTGGAATAGCAGCATTTCCCTTTTCCCAGGGCCGGCTTAAGGCTCGGGGTCGGGGGGGGGGGGGGGGGGGGGAGCTGCACGGGGCGCCAACCTGTGGAGGGGGTAGCCTGATGGCAGCTGTAAGGGGCACAGTGCTCTGGGGGTGGGACTGTGCAAGTGCCATGAGACTGGGGGTGGAGCCGTGCATGCGTTGCACGCCTGCTGCCCATGGCGCAGGAATGGCTCGAGCCGTCCCTGCCCTTTCCTTTTCTGTTACTCAACTTCTGAGGCCTGTCTTCACTGTGAACAAAGACTTGTTACTAAATTGGATATAAAATATTAGTGAAGGTCTGTGTCATTTTTACACAAGCTAGCAGCTTGATTTTATAAAGTAAGTTCCCCTGGAGTCTTAAACCTGACCTGCTAGCCAGTGTTCCCTCTAACATTTTCCATCCACGTGTGGAATAAATGTTATGTGCATTGAGGCATGTGCAGATGTGTACCCCAATAGAAATGCATGCTACTGGCTGTGGGTGCTTTGCTAGTCAGCTGGGGAGCATTTGAATCTCTCCTGGGTAGACACCTCAGTGCTCAACTTACAGGGAATGCTGCTGCTAACTCATGTGAACTATGAATTGCTTTGTCTTTATAGATGTGTATCTTGTGTTTGTGACCTCAAGTTATCTCTTTCTTAGCGAAGACAATGCCTAACTGACCTAAAAAATTCTTCTTGGCTCCGCCAATTCTGGCAGCATTTCCAGCAGCCCCTCTCTGACTTGCTGTGAGGAAGAATCATAGAGTACTAGAACTGAAAGGGACCATGAGAGATCGTTAAGTCCAGTCCCCTGCACTCATGGTGGGACCAAGAAGAAATTTTCCATTCTTCTGCTATCTACTTATTAATTTGTATGAAGAATTAGACCTCCTGCAGCTACAGTAGAAACATTCTTTACTAGTTAGGGTTAGGGAGATGGTAGGAGATGGGGATATTGGGTTGTGTTCCTGACTATAACTCACCAACTGCATAATCTTAGACACCTCAGTTTACTAATCTGTAAAATGGGGATAGTAATACATCTATGTCTCACAGGGATGGTCTGAGATATAATTAACTGATATGTGTAAAGCACTTTGAGATCCTTGGACGAAAAGCAGAATATAAATGAACGTTGTTATTAAGCTAGATCTTTCAGACACATTGTGGGAAGATGATTGATGTAGCCATACATTTATCTCATTATGAGTGCGGCTTGGAATGCATGATACTTACCCCTCTTGTGTATCAATGTGTAAACATCAGAATCCTCTATTATGGAGGCCTCTCCTAGGGAACATCACGCCTAGTTGTGTTGAAATATGGGCTTATATGGGGGGTGGGACAGGTCAACCCCTATTTCGTTGCATCTCCTGCTTTTATTTATTGTCTTGTTAGAGGTTTTAAAAGAACCTGTCAGCCAAAATAAAAATTGAGAAGAAAATAATGTGGTTGCATGCTCTGTAGATGTGTGGAGCTAGTAGAAAGGGCACACTTTGTATGACTCCCTGGAGAGATGAATAAATTGCTTTTCCTAGCAAGAGTGGAAAATTACATGGAAAGGGGGATGGATGAATGTGTTTTGCTTAATTCCAAACTCTACTTGAATGTTGTAGGTTGCATATTAGGCACAAATTTCAAACTTTTTCGGGTTCATGTTATTCTAGGGGTCTCCATATGTGCCATTAAAAAAGAAAGTGCCGCTTTCAGGTTAAAGTCCTGGACTCAGGAAATGTGCATTCCCTTTCCCAGCTGTGACACAGATTTCCTGTGTGATTTAGGTGAGAGACTTAGGCCTTTGTGTTTGATGGATTTGGAACCTTAAGCTTGTGCCTACATGTCCTTTCATTAAAGTAAGGATAATATTACTTCCTTTCCTTCTGTCCTTTATCTGCTTTATTTATCTAGACTGGGGCGAGCAAACTTTTTTTGGCCCAAGAGCTACGTCAGCGTATGGAAATTGCATGGAGGGCCATGAATCTCATTAAATTGGGGTCAGGGTGTGGGAGAGTGTGAGGGCTTCAGCTGAGGGTGTGTGGTTTGGGGGAGACCATAAATAAGTTCAGGTGTGGGAGGAGGCTCTGGGATGGGGTCGGTGCGGGTGGGAATTGAAGTGTGTGTGTGTGTGTGTGTATAGGGTGAGGGGTCTGGGTGGGGAATGGAATGAGGAACTTGGTGTGCGGGAGGTAGTTCTGAGCTGGGGCAGGAGATATGGCCTGAGGGAGCTCAGGGATGCAAGCTCCAGGTTGCAGTTACCTCATCAAGCAGCTCCTGGAAGCAGCATCGTGTTCCCCTTCCAGCCATATCCTACATGGAGGTGTGGCCTAATGGTTCTGTGTTCTGTCTAACCCCCACCCCCACGTCTGCAGGCACCACCCCTGCAGCTCCCATTGGCCATGGCTCCCCGGCAATGGGAGCTATGGGAGAGGTACTTGGGGCAGGTGCAGTGCACAGAGACCTCTGGCTGCCCCGGTGTATAGGACTCGGCCTGAAGGAGGACAGGTTGCTGCTTCTGGGAGCGGTGTGTAGCAGGGCAGTCCCAGACCTCGCTCCCCAATGGGAGCTCAAGGACTGGATTAAAATGTGTGGTGGACTGAATGCGGCCCGTAGGCCACAATTTGCTCCCCTCTGATTTAGATTGCAGCCTCTTTGGGACAAGGGTGGTTTGTTACCATACATAGCCTAGTACAATGGGATCTTGATTTCAATTGGGGCCACTAGTGCTTCTGTAATTCAGATAATAATAGCACACACCTCTTGCACACACTCGTCTTCCTAACCCAGAGCCAGGGGATTGGCTAGAGTGATAGTCATCCTAGGGAAGACACCTAGAAAGATTTAACAATCTGAGACTCCCCGAAGCACACTCAGGCTGACACTGAGCATTTCAGAGTGTAATAATCCTAATAGAAATTTTGGCTGGGAAGCAGGGAACCTGCATGAGTCCTGGTGGGAATGGGATAAAAACTTCTTCCCAGGAAGTCAGTCATACATATGCTCTGCTGAATAGGATCAGTATATTTGCAGATGCTCCCTGTAGGACTTGAGGGGCCTTGTTTGCAGCAGGCAGCTGATTCCATAACTTTTGAGGGTTAAACCCCTCTTTTCCCTCATCCGTGTCACCCTTTGGTGCTGAAACCAGGAGAGGTGCTATGGGTATGGGGGCTAAGGCTGGTGTCATTGCTGGGGTAGGTCTAGACCCCAACCAGCAGCCAAGGCTGGGGGCAAAAGAAGCCACGGTGCCCCACAGCCAAAGGCCAACGGTTGGTTTGCCTCTTCTCCAGCCTCAACTCTGGGCCAGGAGCAGAGCTGTAGCAAGGGGCCACAGCTGGGGGCAGAGGTGGGAGTGGAATTACAGCTGGGCCCCCAGCTAGGTGGGGAGCTGTGCTGACGCTGGGCATGGGGACAGGTGTGGGGCTGGAGCAGAACTGGGGTGGGATAGGACTGGGTAGTGCTCCCTCCCCACCCCCAGTGAGTGCTGCCATGCCACACTGAATGTTCCTCTGTGGCCCCTTCAAGAGGCATGCCCCCAGTTTAGGGACCTCCCACCATAAGTGAATGAACGTGCAAAATGTATTTGTGTAAAACATATGTACAGACAGGATTAGAGTTGTGTGTGTATGTACTGTGTGGCTACGTCTACACTGGCAGCTTCTTGTGCAAGAAGTCTTTTGCGGAAGAATTCTTGTGCAAAAAGTCTTCCAGAAGAGAGATTCTACACTGGCATGTTTTTTTGTGCAAGAGCATCCATGCCAGTGTAGACGCTCTCTTGCTCAAGAAAGCTCTGATGGCCATTTTAGACATAGGGCTTTCTTGTGCAAGAAATTCATGTTGCCTGTCTACACTGGCCTCTTGTGCAAGAATAGTTGTGCAAAAGGGCTTATTCCTGAGCAGGAGCATCAGAGTTCTGGTGCAAGAAGCCCTGAGTTCATGCATTAGAACATCAGTTTACTTGCGCAAGAACACGCAGCCAGCGTAGACAGGCAGCAAGTTTTTGTGCAAGATTGCGCCAGTGTAGACACAGCCCGTGTGTTTACACAAACCTGAATTAGGAGTTCAGATATGACAGATTGGGGATGGGTCCATTTTGTGGTGCTACAGGACTGTAGCTGAAGCAAGCCTTCTGCCTTTAAGTCTGAGTTTTAAAAGAGTAAGGAATCTTTTTCCATTTGCTTTGGTTTTAAAATGAAATACAGCACAAAGATTTGAACTCACTGTGATGTAACATTCCATATGCTTTATTACAATAGGCCTCTAATATGAATGACATCCAATGAATTGCCACCTCACCTTCCATGTGCAGAATTCTTCTTGACCTCCTCACCATGCTGGCATGTGTGAGACATACAACATGGAACTGAGGCTCCAATGCTGAAAATTGCTCCATGTAGGTTGTTCTGTACTTACATTTAACTTAGTGGGGCTTCAGTGTGGATCATGGACCTGGCAACTGATTTGTTGGGATCATTTATTTTCCCCATTTTTCAGCTGTTCTGTGACTCAACCAATTATTTCTCAGTGCGTGATGGTGGGGGGGAAGGGGAAGGAGTCTGGGTTTACAGGTAAAAGTTCTTTGAATTCTACCAGTGAAATGAGCCAGATTGATCCGGAATAAGAAATGAACCAGATTTTTCAGGTAAAGTTTTATTTGAACTGACTTTTCAAATAGAAAGGAGGAAAAAAGGTAACTCCACTGACATTGTAATAGAACTTATACTGACATTTTAAGAGTCCCTAACAGCTGATGTGATCCATCAGTGAAACTGTTTGCCATTTTCATTGTCATCTTGTATTGGCTCCTGTGGGAGAAATGCAGAAACAGTAACATTTTTGGTGTGTTATATAATGCTATAGGACAGAACTCAAAGTCTTGTCCTGGAATTTTCATTTTTCCCCTCTGTAGTCACTTCGCTGTGAACCAGTGTCAGCTATGATCTCTCATATTTTGGTGACGATGCGCATGCATCAAAAATTTTAGATTATTATCTGTATAGCACCAATGGAAGGTTTAGGTGCTGCACAAACAAATAAGGAAAAAAGGTACTTGCCCTGAAATAATTAGAATCTAAACTGCCATACAGGAACATATTACAAATTACATGTTGGATTCATCATGTCTAGTCACCTGCAATGTGCAAAGGTCAGCCGCTGTTGCGGGGTGATTTGCCCACCCTCCAGAGGGGCGGGGGGTAGGCCCCTCAAATAGCATCCGCCCCATGTGCATTCATGCCACTTGTGATCTTCTCTGACTATTGGTGCTGTTGGGCAAACCTCTAATCTGGCTTTTTCTTTGCAGGGCTGTTTGGCCTGGGAGACAGAGTCAATAGTCACCTCACTCCCTCAGAGCAGTGCAGCCAAATGGCCATTGTCTATAGCAACACCTTCCTCTGTTAGGGCAGTGCGGCTCAATGGCCAGAGTCTATAATAATGTCCCTCTCCTGCAGGACCGTGCTACCTAACAGCCAAGGTCTATGCTACTGCCCTCCTCTCTCAGGAGAGTATGGCCTAGCAGCCAGAGTCTGTAAAAACACCCCTTTCTCAGGGCAGTGTGGCCTACGAGCCAGAATCTGTAACACCACGTGTGGGTCCCTTGCCAGGATTGATGGGGAAGGGAGATCCAGGCCCATCCACTCCACATAGTCCTAGCCCAGGGCCCTGTCAGTGGTGGAGTAGACTACCAGTAGCTCAGTGGGTAACCCCAATGTAACACGCCATACTCCTGAGGATCAATTCCCTGCCCTGGGCTACTTCCTACCAGCCTCTTCCAGGTCATCCTCTTTGTCTCTCCCCTTCTGATTGGGTACTTTGTCTGTAGCCTCCAACTGACAGGTGTCTATGGTTTGGTCTTCTGGCAGCTCCTCTTCGGGAACTCCAAGCAGCACCTCCTTTTCCAGCATCAGTCAGCCCAGACTGTGTCGCTCCACAGGCCTTTATAGCTGGCCTCCAGCTGGAGCATGCCCAGTAGGACTATGAGGCGGGGCCTCCTTAACTAGATGAGTCACGTTAACCCCCTCAGCCCTTGTGCCATCACAGCCATTTATATCCACTTTCCACAGATGGTAATGACTACATAAGGTGCAAACCACTGGAAAATGAGGTGTTACAGTAAGACCCTCTTTTCACCACAAAAATTGAGCTACTTCTAAAGCAGATAGCAACTAGCAAATGTTAATGAAGAAATAGACACTTTGGCTAAGGCCACTTGTGCAAACACCTTCTCTTAGCAAAACTGACATTCTTTAAGGGCCAGGAACTCAGTTTTTAAGGTTTCATCTGAAATGTGTTGAAAAGTCATTTAGGAGCCAGCAGGCAGGCAACCTGGCTCAGTCCCGGCTCACACAGGGTCCCGGGAGCTATCTCCCACTGCAGCTCTGCATGAAAAGTAATTTAAGAGCTGGCAGTCCTGACTCATGCTGGGTCCTGGGAGCTACCCTTGCTGCGGCTTTGCGGTCTGCTGATTCTTAAATGACTTTCCCTGCAGAGCCACACCAGGGTTAGCTCCCGGAACCTGGCACTAGCCAGGATTGAGCCAGACTGCCTGCTCAATGGCTCCTAAAATACTCTTAGTGCAGAGCTTCATCAGGGTAGTTGCCAGCCCCGGCATAAGCTGTGACTGAGTGCTTGCAGTGCTAACCCTTATCGGTTAATCATGTAGTTGCCACAATTTTTGTTGACTACACGATTAATAAATTACATGCTTCTTAACATCCCTACCTAAGCTTGAACTCTGAACAGCCTCACACGTGTACAGAATACAGACCCTGATCCTTTCCTGATATTGATTTCATGGCTTCTTATCACACATGTGGCTAAGCCAGAGGTGAGTTATATCCTAATGGCACTTTCAAAATCCCCTGAATATTTATTCTGGAATCTGACCTGGATTTCCTGGGGACAAAATTATTACTAGCAAGCCCAGGATTGGGGAAGTGTAAAAGTATATTAACTCCAGCTTTGCCTTCTCCCTCACCACATTGACCCATTGTTTATAATCACCAAGATACATGCAACAGAGTTCAGTTGAATACTACTTCAAAAAACAGACTAATGCTCCAAAACAGATCACGGCCAAATACAGTGAAGTCCTCTTAAAATCAATACAGGCAGTCCCCGGGTTACGTACAAGATAGGGACTATAAGTTTGTTCTTAAGTTGAATTTGTATGTAAGTCGGAACTGGCTCCAGATTCAGCTGCTGCCACTGAAACTGACCAGGGGCTGACTACAGGAAGCAGGAGGCAGAGTTGCTCTGCCCCCAGCTTCCTGGAATCAGCCTGATCAGTTTCAACAGCTGCTGAATCTGGAGCCTGGGACAGAACAGCTGGGGCGCTGCCCGGTGGGTTCCCACAGGACCAATCCGGCAACACCCCAGCTGCTCTACCCGAGGCGTCCCGCAACAAAAGCCTGGTCTGCTGCGGGGAGAGGGGGCGCACTAGCTGCGCCCCCTCTCCCCCCAGCAGACCAGGGAGACCCGAGCAAAGCCGCACAGGCGGAGGGACCCCGCTACCCGTGCGGCTTTGCTCCTGTCTCCCTGGGGTGCTGGGGGGAGTCCCCCCCAGCACACCAGGGAGATCCAAGCAAAGCCGCACATAAGTCGGATCCGTGTAAGTCGGGGACTACCTGTATAAAAAATAATAAACTTGTTTTAAAAAATTCTGAGCAGTGAACTGAAATTCTTTTCTTTGGGTCTGATATTCATTGATCTTGTGACTTCAGGCAAGATCTCTCTGTGCCTCAATTGTTCCATCTATAGACTTTGGATAACAAAATTTGCCTACTTTTTTAGAGTGCTTTTGAGATCTTTGTATGGAAAGTATTTGGAAAGAGTAGTAGTTATCACTTAACTTAATAGTTGTTTTCAGTCATGTCTCGCTCTCCCCTCTTTGTACAATATTCTCTGTAGGCTTGCCAATTTTGGTTGGATGTGTTCCTGGGGGCTTCACTACATGATCTTTAATTAAAGATAAATCTGTAATTCCTGGAGACTCTAGGACAATCCTGGAGGACTGTCAATCCGACTCGTCTGCTGTATTTATTTGTTTGCCTCTTATTCATTTAAAGTGTCCAGATGTCCCAATATTAGGAGCTTTGTCTTCTACATGCTACTACATTCTCTCCTCCTCCACTACTCTTGGGGAAAAAACGTGTCTCGAGTTTTCACATTTGCTATCTGGTTTCCCTATGTTTCCATGGGTTTTTATTTTAAGTTTGTGGCCTACTGGCATCCGTGAGCTAAGTCTTTTGTTACGCTCACAAGTTTCTGTGAGAAATTACAATGATTATTTTTGTAGAGGATATGGGGCTATGATGAGGATATGGGGCCCTTCTCTGAAACCTGTTAATCTTTAAATCCATACGTGAAACTGCATGTGGTCTAAGAGCCACCAACTTAAATACTGAGCAAAGAAGTTCATGTGTATCCTGAGCTTTGTATGAAATGAAACGAAAGATGAATGCATAGAAATGGGTTCTTGCTCAGTTTATACCCCTTGTAACTTCCTGTTCTTCAGAGATAATTATTTTTAGAGTTCAGTTATATAAAACATAGTATGACATGGAGCTTTCACGTATCTGCCTTTTTACTGGGTAATATATGTATGTAGCTGTCAAGACAGGAATTTATGCATTGGTAGGTCTGCAGATACACTGTGCTGCATTATAATATTCTCCTGTTGTGACCCATGTGTTTAAGAGCTGGAGCACCCACAAGGATGTTCATAACCAGTATTACACAATTTCATGAAAAATAATAAAAAAAAGTCCATAAGGAAAGGGACAATAAACAGCTGGTGCTGTATAGTTACCATATAATTGCACCTGGTGGAATTTACTGTGTATACCAATTCATAGTAGAGCTGTATATACAACACTGCATTGGTCTCTTGTCAGGCAGGAAGATGAAAGGGATGAGTATAGGCTCATTTCAACCCAGGAAGGCAGAAGAAAGCTTCCTGCAGTTAACATTTTTACATTTACATATAATGAAATCACAGGGAAGGAGTTTGCTTTATTTTTTTTTTAAGCGGATTTTTTATTTATGAAATGTGCCAGTCTCACAGTGTGGAGGACCGACGTTCTCTGGCTCTTGGACATGTGTATCACAGGTTGCAATGCAAGCTTCTCATATTGCTACATGGACATGCATCCTCCCAGACTGGATGATGTTGACCATTTGTAAAAGCAGAAGGGTTCCATATTCCAAGCTCATTTGGTTCTTGGCTCTCTCGGAGTCCCCCATCCACAGAGGATTGTAAACTTACATGCATCTCTTCAAACATAAACCAAGGCATGTTTCTTATTGCCCCCTTAAACCTGTTTTGGCCTTATTTGAACAAAAAAATCTTCCCCGAAGATTTGCCAAAATGATACTCATTTTAGCTTGTTGAAAGTCCCAGTTTTTGTAAGCTTGTTAATGTGTGGGTAAAATGAAAGCAGTAGTACAGTGTGTCATTTTGCATCAGCACCACCCCTTCAGGAGATATTATTCATTATCAAGTCACAGTGTCAGCTGATAACTCACAGGCGGAAAGCTTGGTTGCAGTATATTTTGAAATTGCACGTAACTATTTTTGGCAGCTGCATTTGGACGTTGCATTTTATTAAAACTCTGTGCAGACTGTTGCTCTGTGGTTGCCTGTAACCAGGCCAACCTGCTTTGGAGGGAGGCTAAGGGGCCACTGATTGGGGGAGGGTAAGGGGGCAATTCCCCTTGGTCCCAATGAGTCAAAGTGGCCTGAGACTCCTGGCCATCACTGCTGCTTCTGGGGCAATGGCACGAGCCAGAGTCCTGGGCCCTTTAACTCACCACTGGAATGCTGCATACTGGAGGGGAAGGGCGGAAGGGGCACCTCATTCTGGGCTGTCTCTAGCTCCACCCCTTCCACCTGAAGCCCCATCCCTTCTGGGAGCATGGAACTGCCCCCCACCTTGTGCAGAGTCCACAGAGGCTGTCAGCACCTCGGTCTGTAACAGTTTCTCACAGCTTTGACTATCATTTTCTTCAAGAACCTGTTGCAGCTGTGAGGATCCCTTTCATCTCTTCTTTAGTCTGAAAGGCTGGTTTGTTTGAGCATCCTTCCTCCTTCAGAAGAATCCACCTCGGGTCATTTGACGACATCAGTGTCAACTTGGCCAGAGTCTGCCACAGAGCAATGCAATGCAAGTTCCTTTCTTTTTTTCCTGCAAATGGCTAAACATACTGGCTCAGTACTCCTGTGTGAGTCCTCAAGGCTGAACTCCTCCCCTGTCAGGGCACTATGTTCTTGCCTGACTGAAGTCTGAGCATGAGCTGGGATGGAAGCTCCAACATCAATAAAGACCCACTCCTCATATGACCCCCATATTTTACCCCTGAAATAAGAGAGATTATTCCACTGACCCCCGTGGTGTAGCCCCTGCAGTACTTTGACCTAAGGTATGTCGGCTCTAGCTATGTTATTGACACAGCTGGAGTTGAGTACCTTAGGTTGACTCACCACGGTACTGTAGACCTGCCCACAGAGAGCTATTTTTGTTCCTGGACTTTCTTCTGAAGCTTGTACTAATCAGAGAATCAAACTGTTTTGATAGCAGCTCAGAAAACTTGGCAGAGGAGAAATTCTCAACTTGATGGCCAAAGCTTTTTGCCATTTCTTTTAGTTTTCTGTGTCTGCAGTTCTTGGTGTGTAACATGTCTAGGTGTTTATCAGACGTTACCTCAGAATTCTGCAGGTAAATTACAATATTGAGAGGTGGAAGATTTTTCACTAGATTGATCCTGCACGTGGAGAATGCCTCCAGCTTGCAATAAGATACACAATTTATTTCTAGATTTTTGGATGTGAAATGAGTGTCAAGACTTTACCTGGTCATTTTATTTGACACTGTAGTGGTTCACTTAGCCAGATGTTCTCCAAGGAGTTTTTCTCTGTGACTAAACAGACTTATTTTCTGGCCCATGGATATTTGCATGTTATGCTTCTAGCTAGGGAACTTTCCAAGAGTGGACACATCATGCTTTCAGATTTGCTATTAAAGCTTAACTCTCATTTCAAATATTTGCTTCTTTTAACCTTTTTATTTCTATGAATTGTACCTGGAAGCATTAGTGTTTTGAGTAATATAATAATCTGACTTACTGGCTGCTTAAGTCTGAGAAATCCTGATGTGCTTCTTACAATGAGTTTGCTTCTGGCTGATACAGTCAGGTCTTGAATTAAAATTGTGCTGTTTGCTAGCCTGATGAGGCTGCTACTCAGTTTAGTGTTGTAGCCTGTTCCCTGTCATGATCTTCTATTAATTGTCTTTACTTTGCTGTGCTACTCTTTCTGGCTATGAGCTCACTGATGAGCTTCATTGCCAGTTTATATCATGAGGTCGTCGTTGTGTTCTGTGCTGCTTGACTATAATATCTCGTAAGTGGCAGTTTTAGTACCATGTGGCCTACAGTAGTGCAAATAATTTTATCTGCTCATCTACCCTTATTTTATACCTATTTTTTGCATAATCAGGTTGAAGATTTTTAGAAAATACCACCCTGATCTTTGCATTTTCTTAAATATTATATAGACCACTCATGGGCACTGAACATACTAAGTAATGTGGTGGCAATGGCATTAGCTCAGTAATCAGAATCTCACTGTATAGTGTGGAATTGAGTAGATTTATAATTTTAAAGACTAGAAAGGACCATTAGATCACCTAATTGTGCCTCGTGTAAGAATTCATAGACTTTCATCCAGTTATTCCTGCAGTGAGCCCAATAATTTGTGACTTAGGCTGGGAGCATACTTTCCAGCAAGGCATTATCTCTTGATTTCAAGGGATAGAGATGTTTGTTCTGAAGTTACTCATGCCACTGTCCCACTGGATGAAGTAATGTAGATATAGCAAGTACAAAATATAAAAAGTGTAGCAGCAAATAAGGAAGCTCTTGTAACACAATCTACTTCTGACACAAGAGGAAATAGGAACGATCAGAAATTTGGGATGAGGTACATTTGGCCTTAGGAGATTTCCAGCCCAGGTCTGTAGACCTAAAATTTCAGGAAAGGGACAGATAGACATGCAAACTTTACTTTGTAGCTCTTGATTACATAGTGCAGATATGAGAGTTTTAACCTTCATTTTGGAAAGATATCCAGACATTTGAGTGTCTAATTCACAGAATCATAATCCTAAAAATGGAGGGCTTAAAGGGAGCTGTAGAGGTCATCTAGTCCAGCACATGCATGGAGGCAGCACCAAATTACCTAGACCATTCCTCACAGGTGTTTGTCCAATCTGTTCTGGAGATTCCACAACTTCCCTTAGAAGCCTTAGCTATTCGTACAGATGGAAAATTTTGCCTAATATCTAACGTAAACAACTCTTGCTTCAGATTCAGCTGATTAGTACCTATGCTACTTCAGGAGAACAATTGATTACCATCCTCTTTATAATAGTCTTTACTGTACTTTATGTACTTAGACTGTCATCTGGTCCCTTCTCAGTTTTCTTTTCTTCAGACAAAACATGCCAAATATTTTTAACAGGTCAGGTTTTCTAAATGGTTTTTGTTCTCCTCTAGACTCTCTCCACTTAGTCCACATCTTTTTTAAAGTTCTCCAGCTGAGGCCTCCTCATTTCCAACTAGGGATAGACAATGACCTCCTGTTTTTTACATACAATGCTTCTGTTGATACACCTGGGGTGATATAATATTTGTTCACAATTGCATCTCATTGCTGACTCATTCAGTTAGGGTATGTCTACACTACCCCGCTAGTTTGAACTAGCGGGGGTAATGTAGTCATCCGCAGTTGCAAATGAAGCCCAGGATTTGAATTTCCCGGGCTTCATTTGCATGAAGCCGGCCGGCGCCATTTTTAAATGCCAGCTAGTTCGGACCCCGTGCCGCGCGGCTACACGCGGCACGGACTAGCTAGTTCGGATTAGGCTTCTAATCTGAACCAGCTGTACGCCTCGTGGAATGGACTAGCTAGTGGAACGAGGCGTACAGCTAGTTCAGATTAGAAGCCTAATCCGAACTAGCTAGTCCGTGCCGCGTGTAGCCGCGCGGCACGGGGTCCGAACTAGCCGGCATTTAAAAATGGCGCCGGCCGGCTTCATGCAAATGAAGCCCGGGAAATTCAAATCCTGGGCTTCATTTGCAACTGCGGATGACTACATTACCCCCGCTAGTTCAAACTAGCGGGGTAGTGTAGACATACCCTTAGTGGTTGTCAGGCTCTTTGGGTCTTGGACCAAGATCCGTGGAGTGTCCTGGAAGTCATCACACTCCAACTTTCTACCCAGAGGCTCTCAGACAGTATCTGGGACTGGGTTCCATGAAGCTCAAGGGAGAGACAATCATCCCTGCACTCTGATTGGGAGAGCTCCAAGGCTCTTGATTAGGCAACAGCCTTTGTTTAAGCTCATAATCCTTGAATCTTTTGATGGGTCTCATTCTCCACCATTTAACAGCTGTCGGTAAATCATCTGCAGCTATGCAAAGTGAACGTTCTCTGTGCTTCAACTCCTGCATTCCCCTAGGTGTCAGTGTTCCATAGTGATCTTTGCAGTAGCTTCTGCAGGTGCAAATGGTATCATCTTAGAGGAGCTTGATATCTTGGTGGGGGCTAATCTGTCTCATTCTGATCTGCTATTTTAAAGCAGTGTTTATGCTCCTGAAGTAATAGATAGATACCTGTTATCAGGGAAGTCCCAGGGAGAGAGTGTTTCATCTACTACTTGGGAGCTAATGTGTTTTGCATCAGAGTTCTATTTTGAACAATCTCAGTTGTTCTCCTCTCTGCTTTGGCTCTAGCCTTCTGTTGCTATGGATGAACTAGGGGTATAAAATCCTGTTTAGTTAGTTAACTGCTCTGGCCAGGCTGGAGCAGTCCCCTGCCCACAGTGGGTGGGTGGGTGGCTGCTCCAGCTCCCACCGGTTAAATTACTGGTAAGCCTCACTCATTAATGGTGATCCATTAACATCCCTAGGATGAACACTTTCCAGTCTATGTTTTCCTGGAGGATGCCAGTCATTTCTCTGATCTTGAAGACTAAAGGTGGGATTGGCTTTGGGAATCCTGCCTGACAATATATTAAGACAACAAAAAATAGGCTAACAAAATAATATACAGACCAAAATTGAAACACAGATGGATAAATCCTGCCCCTACAATGCCACCCCAGGGAAAGCCACTGGCACATTTCCACAGCTTAGGGGGAAGACAGGACTCCATGGAGGAATTCTGCCCCTCCTTCATGGTTCCCTGAGACTTCAGTGCAGCAGCAGAGGGACATGTAGAGTTGGAACATGGACAGGCTAAAGGACCAACGAAGGCAAGTCTGGCCAATTTACTTCTACATAGATCCTTCCATTCTCCTTCGCCCTTGGGCAAGCTACATAAGGCTCCATGGTGGCTATTATGTCTGATGGGTTCTACGTCCCAACATCTTCCACAACCACTAAGATTTTTTTTAAAAACTCCTGGAAGCACTTGCTTTCTATTGTCTCCTCATCACATAATGGCCTTTAAGAAGAAAAGTTAAAGTGGAAGGAACCTTGAAAGGTCGTCAACTCCAGTCTCCTGCCCTCATGGCAGGACCAAGTACCATCCCTGACAGATTCACCCTACATCTCTAAATGGCCCCCTCAAGAATTGAGCTCATAACCCTAGGTTTAGCAGGCTGATGCTCAAACCCCTGAGCTACACCTCCCCCTGTTGAATCCACTTAGCATCCGAGGTCTCTTCCCTCTAATTGCAATGACCTTCTGCTGGCCTCAGAGAATTTATACGTGAATTTATATTCCGCAACAGCCATCGCAATTGAGCAGTTTTGTTGTTCTTCGCTTAGAAAATCATTTAGGTCCCACATTTTGTTGTTGGTTTAGACAATGATCTAGTTCCACAGCTGTGTCCCTGGAAAATCTACAAATAGGCTGCTTGAAAATGTTATGTTGAAATGCAAAGCAGCCTCACAGAGTGTCTGAGGCGTAAATCTTTCACCCCTACTCTAGCATGCAGTCAATATTATACAAATGACAGATGCTCTACTTACAGAGAACTGCGGTTATCCTTGAATTAGCATTATATGAATCCACTACACTACTAACAAAGTTCTTGTTAACTATTTAAAATGGGGGTTCTCAACCATTTTCTTTCTGGGGAACCCTCAATATGCTGTAAAAATTCCATGGCCCACATGTGCCATAACAAATGTTTTTCTGCATATTCAGGTGATTAAAAACCAGCAAACAGGGCAACTGCTCAGGGCCCCATACCACAGGCTCTAGAAAGCTAGGTTGCTTGGGCTTCAGTTTTCAGCCCTGGGTCCCAGCAAGTCTAATGGCAGTCCTGCTCTCTGCTTCATTTTTGTGTATGCCCTGAAACTGGGTCCTGGAACCCTGGTTGAGAACCACTGGTTTAGAGGGACACTGCTATCTATTTCTTCAAGATTTTTCCTTTCCATTTTGCCCTCCGAGAATTTGAAAATTCACTTGGTTTCTGTGATGGATTTGCCTTCTCTTTACACAGTGGGTTTTTTTTTTTGCTACTTTTTTGCTACTTTTTTCTGTTTACTTGCTGCAAAATACCATCCTCTGGCAATGTTTTGCATGTTGTGCACTAGCATGAACATATCACGAATGATGGATGTAAAGACATATGCAACAGCTAAGCCAGATTGTGGCTTTTTGCTGCAGGCTTCATTGTATGTGTGAAGGGCCCATACTGTAGCAGAAGCCCTCAAAAGATATTGTGGCTGACTTGTTGAGAATTCATGGGTTGCCGCTGCTAGAATGGGTGACGAGCCACTCAATGAAAGGAAGTTGTACTTACCCACCACTCTTCTCAGGGCTGGCCTTAGAGAAAATATCACCTGGGAAAACCTGAATTGTGGTTCTGCTGTCCTTTGCTGCCGTCCCAGACTCCCCATCCACCCCCATTTCTTCTGCCACTGCTGCTGCACCACTCATCGCACCCTAGCCCCTTCTGTGAGTTGCACTCCCGGCCCACCCTACTTCTTGCCTCTTAATCCTGGCCTTCCCTCCTCCTGACCACATCATCCACATGTAGGACCAGCCCTCAAAGACACATGGGACATCCTGATAACAGACTGTGTGCAACCTGGGAAGCAGGAGGAGGGGCTTCCTGGGAAGACAAGACGAGGAGTTGGGAGCACTGCAAGGGAGGCTGGAAGTTGAGGGCAGAGGGAGGGGACCCCGGGAGCTGAGGGTGGAAGGAGGAACCCCATGGAAACTGAGGCACAGGGTCTGGGTCCGCTAAGACTTACTGATCTCTTTGCACTGCATATTTTTAGCTCTTTTCCCTTCCCAACCTGGAGGAGGCTGGCAACTTTCCAGCTGAGATCCTACACTCACCTTCCATTGGCTGCCATCACTTTCATTCAGGCTGCCCATGGAAGGAGGAACAGCAGAGCCGGGGACAGTGCAGGGCAGGGAGAAGATCCTGCCAGCTCTCAAAATGTGGAGGCAGAACTTGGAGCCAGGCTGTGAAATGATGAAGGTCTTTGCCAAATGCAGTTAAAAATATGCAGCATTAGGCTTGCCTTCCCTTTTAAAGTAGTGTTACAGTTGTGGGTTGAGGGGCTTTTTTATTTCAAATTTCCTGCCAACAGCTGTGACAACTGTGACTCGGTCACACTGCTTATGTGCCATGAGGAGGGTGCTGACTGGGTCACATACACTCTGCACTGATCTTTTCTGTGTGTCTTTTTTTGCATGTGTGGGATTCCGCACAGAGGGAGACATGGGGCGGCCAACAGGGAGCCTCCTCCTCGATCAAGGAAATGGGTGCACCTCCCAGGCAGTGAGAAGGAGCCCAAGCCACTTGCTTGCCTCTGCTGCACCACTCCACCCCCCTAACTACAGCACCATTGGCACAGGCGTCCGGTTTGCTCTGCCCCAAGTCTGGCCCTGTCCCATGCGATAGATAGGCTCTGAGAGGGCTGGAGTCATGGTCAGTGTGAGACTGTTAAGTTAGAACAGCCCCATCTCTGTAGCCATGAGTGTCCGGTATGCTGGGCGGGGGAAGGCTTTGCTTTCCCAAACCACCAGGCATAGCCCTGCCCAGAATGCCTGTGGTAGGTGTCCGGGGAGTGGAATGTTGCTACCTCCAGTGCCTGCCCTCCCAATGCTCTGGGGCTGGAGAGGCTGGACCAGGCCACGCAGCCCGTCGTCCTCCCTTCCTCCGTGCTCCAGGGCCAGAGAGTCTTGGCCAGGCCACGGGGCACGCCCATCTCCCTTTCCCGGTGCTCTGGGGCTGAAGAGGCTATGCGGGGCTGGGCTGGGCCACATACCACACCCACTCCTAGGTCTGGGGAGGCTGGGACCATGCTGTGTGCCCTCCATTCTCCTCCTTCCCCGGGGCTGGGGAGGCTGGGGCAAGCGCGTGCCCTCCTACTGCCTTCCTTTCCCCAAGGTTGGGAGGGGGGAGTGTGCACATGACACACTGCCCTACCTGCCCATCGGGGGTGGGGAAGGGGCGGGACTTCAGCAGAAGGGGCAGGGTTGGAGGTGGGATGCATCCCCCAGCCCTGCCTTCACCAACCGCCCATGTCCCTAGCTGAATTTTATTATAGAATCCTAGGGCTGGAAGAGACCTGAGAAGGTCATTGAGTCCAATCCCCTGCCCAAATGAGGACCAACCCCAACTAAATCAGTCCATCCAGGACTTTATCAAACTGGGACTTAAAAACCTCTAGGGATGGAGATTCCACCACCTCCCTAGGTAACCCATTCCAGTGCTTCACCACCCTCCTAGTGAAATAGATTTTCCTAATATCCAACCTAGACCTCCTCTGCGGCAACGTGAGACCATCGCTCCTCATTCTGGCATCTGACACTAGTGAGAACAACCTCTCTCAATTCTCTTTGGAGCTTCCTGGTAGTTAAAGGCTGCTATCCAATCCCCACCCCACTCTTCTCTTCTGTAGACTAAATAAGCCCAAATCTCTCTGCCTCTCCTTGTAAGTCAAGTTCTCCAGATCCCAATTATTTTGGTTGCCTTCCACTGAACACTCCAATGTGTCCACATCCTTTCTGTAATGCAGGGCCCAGAATTGGACACAGACCTCCAGATGTGGCCTCACCAGTGCTGAATAAAGGGGAATAATCTTTTCTCTAGAACTGCTGGCAGTGATCTTCCTAATGTACCCTAATATGCCGTTAGCCTTCTTGGCTACCAGGGCGCACAGATTTGCATAAGTAGGATGGCTTCTTGCACCCTTTCCCCCCTTTACACATCCATGAAGAGCCACTGTAATTGGCCCTGTAGGTCTTTAGAAGCAGGTCTGAGCCCAGTCCCGCATTGCAAGGAGTGCATAGGAATGTACAATCCAGTTCTCAGCTTGCAGTGTAGAGTCCATCAAGAAAGGCACGTTTCTTAGAACTATACTTACAATATACACACTTTCCTGTCTATGAAGCATTTTTTCCTTAAGTCAGAATACTAAGATAAGTGCAAAAGAGATACATCACTTACCGTGTATCTCAAAATACACACAACCAGCCAGAAATGGAAGGCACTTCCAAATACATAAAAATAGATTACTTTCAATTTCTTCCTCCCTGCATATCACTGTCTGAAATTTCTTGTAAATACCAACTAACTGGATTTTCTCACCCCCACAAAATTAACATTTGTATTTCAGGAGCATTGCTGGTGGTTTGCTAATATTTGGATTCGTTTAGCTTATTTATTTTAATCACTTAAAATTCCTTTTTGGCACCACAGAATTAAGACACAAGTCAGTGATGGAAAGACACTGGAAGAAAATGTAAATGTAAAGTTTAATGCAAAATACAAAGACATTTCTCAACAGAGTTATTTTCTGATCCATACTGAACAATGAAATGGATAGACCAAAATGTAATAATTTGTTCTTAGGATATGAATTAGCCGCTCTTTCTTGCCCTTTTGAGATCAGCTGAACACTACAGTTACAGGATCTAGATGTGTTCTGTTTGGGACAACTGAGAAATCTCAATTCCCTATCTCCTTAGCTGTACTGCAAATCCTATTTAATTTTTCTAGGTGGATGTGCTGAGTGGTGCAAGGTGTGTAATGGATGTACAGGTTGGATCTCCCTTATCTAGCACACCCAACCAAAGGAATTTGCTAGACCAGGGGAATTTGCCAGACCAGTGGTCCAGGCCTCTGGGCTCTCCTGGGGTGTCCTTCCTGGACCCTGGGCCTGGACCACTGCTCCCACCTGCCAGCCCCACTTGGGCTACCATGGCTCTGCTGCCCCCGGCTGCTGGCCCTGCTTGTGCTGCCACCTGGGCTCCCTGCCCCCAGGTCACTTGCCCTGTAGGCTGCTGCCCTGCCAGGCTTGTCCCGCTCCTAGCTGCTGGTAGCTTCTGCAGCTGGGGCTCTCTGGTCCAGGATTCTTTGGTCTAGCAACATTCAGGCTGTGTCTAGACTGGCAAGGTTTTCTGCAAAATCATCTGCTTTTGCGGAAAAACTTGCCAGCTGTCTACACTGGCCGCTTGAATTTCCGGAAAAGCACTGACGATCTCATGTAAAATCATCAGTGCTTTTCCGGAAAAACTATGCTGCTCCCGTTCGGGCAAAAGTCTTTTTCCGAAAGACTTTTGCGCAAAAGGGCCAGTGTAGACAGCATAGTACTGTTTCCCGCAAAAAAGCCCCGATCGTGAAAAAGTCGATCGGGGCCTTTTTGCGGAAAACTGCGTCTAGATTGGCCACGGACGCTTTTCCGCAAAAAGTGCTTTTGCAGAAAAGCATCCTGCCAATCTAGACGTGCTTTTCCGAAATTGCTTTTAATGGAAAACTTTTCCGTTAAAAGCATTTTCGGAAAATCATGCCAGTGTAGATGTAGCCTCATGGTCTGGCAGATTTTCTGAGTTTCTGTGCTAGATAGAGAGAAGCTTATTTTAATGTTTACATCAGATGAGTCGTTACTGAGCCTATCCCAAGTAAGACCTGAAGGAAGGCTAAGCAGAATGAGTTGATTTATCAATTGCTTGGCACTCAGATGTTGTCTACTGTGAAGACTGTTGCGTCTGGCAGGATTTAATTATACAGTGCTTCCTTTGGATATGAAGTGGTCCAGAGAGGCTTGAAGTGGAGAGAGTTATGTACCCAGATGGCCATCTCTTTGCAGAGACAATTAAAGGGTGTGTTACAGGCCTACCATAGTCATAATTAACTTCCCATGCTCAGGCATCGTTTATGAAATACATTTCCTATCGTAGAGCAAATCTACTCTGTCTTGACTTTAAAAACATTAAAATTCATTTTCTTTGTATTGGACTAAAAATTCCTCTGATATTTGAGGATGTTCTATTCATATTCATAGTATAGTATAGTGAATACAAATGGTACAGTCCATATGTAAATCCTAAACCAAGTCAAATTATGGCAGATGAAGGGGAGTTAACACAGCATGTCATTACCAGGGCCTTTTACAAAGCCCTGTTCAGCCATGCCACCTATTAATTAGCTTTAACATGTCTCAAGAACCAAATTAAAGAGCAGCATGGAAACAGCTTCTGGATATGGAGTGAGGCTGCAATGAAGAAAGAAACTTACCAAAGACACAGAGGAAATGGGGCTGATAGCATCATCGATTCTTTCTTCACTTCACACTCCCCTTCTCCCATGTGTGGAATTTTATAATAGCATATAGAAAGGATTTTGGGAACGAGGGGATATTTTTAACATTCTGCAATGGCAGGACTGTACATGAAGATTTCAGCAAGATACAAAAAAATGTTGTTTAATATGTGCCTCTATTTCAGTTATATTTGCACTCCTCCCAACCAATGTGAGTTGGCCATGATATAGATAGATATATTGATGACAAAGGTAAACTAAACAAAAGATCTGTGACATAATATTCCATATGCCTTTATAGAACTATGTTTATGATATGAATGTGACATAATTGAGATGTGCTTGATGCAAGATGGCTCAGGTGAGACATCACTGGAAAAGTTATGATTTATTGAATGAGACTATCCAGTTTGTAGGCATGTATTGTTTTTGTAAATGAAGTTAGGAATATTGACCTGTGTCTCTGTATTTCATATAGTTCCTTTGTGTCACTTACTCCCACTGCTGACACTTCAGGCACTGTAATGGCAAAGCAAGACAGAGCTTAATGGACTGTTAATTGAATTGGCCTTCCTGTGGACACTCCATAATGCTACTGACGCAGAGTCAGGTGACCTGGTCACCTGATACTCATCAACTCCCTGGTCTGATAAACTGTTCCATGAGGGTGGGGGGAGTCAAAGGTTTCCTGCCATATGGAAATTCTATATAAGACAGGGAAGAAAAACAATGATTGTCTTCAGCTGGCTTTACCTTTGCCTTCCCAACCCAAAGGGTACTTGAAAATGCCTGGAAACAAAAGGACTGTAAGTGAAAGGGCAGAAGGAGAACTGCCTGTGAAGGACTCTATTTGTAGTACCTTGCATGGATACAGAATTTATATCTGCATCTTTAGCTGCAAAAATGAGCTGAGGATATCTGCATCCACACCTGTGGCTATAAAGTGGATAGCCACAGACTTGCAGGGCTCTATCAATTTGTGTTAGATTCCACTGACATAGGTACAATAGTATTCAGCATTTCAATCAAGCATAAGGTGAAACCAGAACTGATACGTGCAGAGTGACAGATGTTATTTTGGAACAGTCATTCTAAAGGACATAAAACAGGAGGGTTTATGACTATTCATGAAGCACAAATGTATTAATGGAATTCAGGATTGGTTTGCAAAATATAATTCACTTTAAAAGGGGCTACATTCCTAATGAAGTTCATTCATCTAAAATAATCTGACCAACACTGATAATTTCCTTTGTCACTCCAGTGTGGATCCACTGAGAGAAACAATGTATTTCTTAGCTTGAAGAACCCATTTCCTTTAAGTCAAAGGTCCTTGGTTGTTTTTGCAGACCTTATCCAGGAACTGTAGCTACAGGAAGAGCAGAAGACTGAACTATTCTCTGGCCCAAAGGTAGGAATTGCTAAATTGCTGTTCTGCAGAGTTAGAAACACACATTTAAAGTATGTATGACCCGAGAGGTGATCAGTTGTTTTTTATTTGGGTTTTGATTTACCTTGCGTCAAAGTTTAAGGCTATGGTCCGAGTCCAAAAAATATTTTGTTTTACTCGATAGAAGTCTTGCAAGAGCACGAAACATTATCTGCAACTGAAGCAAAAAACCAAACATTCTTCTAGCATAGCTGGTACTAAATCCATAGAGGAGGGGGTGACATAGGAAGAACAGGAACCAGATCACGCCAAGGTCTTAGGCTTCATGAACACTTGCAGATGCAAAGCAGGAAATTAGTCATCTTTACCTGTGTGTTTGTATTATCAAAATAGATATTGGCTATCAAGTTAATGTGTTTAGAAGATTTATAAAATGCATGCGGGATGCTACATGCTAATTTATAACCTCTGTAGTAAACGGTGTAAGGTTATGTTGAGAGTTTGCACTGTAAGCCTCTAATTGTGTAACTCACCAAACAGGAAAAGAATAATTAGATGAGGTAAAATGCACATCCTGCATACAAAAATGGCCTATTAAAGCAAATGAGGTATTATCAAAGGACAAAGGCCTTGTTGACTGCATTCCTAAACACGTGTGGGAAGGAGGAACCAATAGATGGGGGTGCTAGGCATCTAGTTTTTGACTGGAACACCCAGTCAAAAATGGACACTGGGGGCTCTGGTCGACACGACTGAGTAGGCCATTAGACATCTGGTCGGTGGTGCATTGGGAACCCATGGGTAAGGCAGGCTCCTTACCAAGCTGCAGTCATCAAGTTTCTGTGGCTCCAGGCACTGGGACAGCCAGGGACAGGAGGATCGCACTCCCAGCTGGAGCCCTCATCTCTCCATGCCTCAAACTTCTGCTCCAGCATGGAACCTTTCACCACACTTTTAGCCCCTCATTACTGGCCCCACTGGAAGCCTGGGTGGGAAAGAGTGAGTGACTAGGAAGGGAGATGGTTCAAGGGAGGCAGTGAAGCTTCTCAAAGGAGTGGGGTCTTGGAAGAAAGTGGGGTCGAGTGTGTGACTTGAAAGTTGGCAACCCTACCCATGGAGGAACTCATCCCCATCAGTTCTGGAATCTGGAGAGGAGGGAATAAACATTTCAGACAAGGAGGAACTGGGGGTCTCTCATGCTGTCTGCACTCTGTGGTGACAAAGATAACCCTGAAAAAACATCTAAAGCTGAGAGATTATTACATCTCTATCACCTTTTAAATTACATACTGAAAGTGCATGTATTTTGCCTGCTTTGACCTGTACATAACTCTTCTTTCTTTTTCCTAGTTAGTAAACACTTAGCCAGTTTATTACAGAATTGTCTATGGGCATTGCTTTGGTAAGATATCTAAGGTACAAGGAGTGAGTGATTAGTTTATTGGGACTGGGAGAACCTGAATATTTTCCATCTGTGATGTATGTGACCATTTCATCACGTAGTCTGACTAGCCTGGGTGGGAAGATATAGAGCATCTAGGGACTGCCTGGGACTCCACTATAAAATTACTCTGGTATTTTGGAAATACACTATTTTGTTACTGGGTAAGTGGAATCTAATAACAGAACATACAATTGGTTTGGGGTGTCTGCCCTATGGTTGGCATGCTCAGTCATGTGCCATTCCAGGCAGAGCAGAACTCAACCTCTTTCCATGCTGAAACCTCTGAGAGGGGAGGTATCTGAGATTTTATTAACCAATCTCCAATTCAGAGGTGTTGTAATTGACTATTGCTCCCTTAATATTTCTGAATCTTTACATTTGCAAAAAACATGCTCTTTAGGCATCTGAATAAGTGGTGGAAAGAGAAACAGTAGCATTTCAGAGAAGTGAAATCAACAACAATAACTTCATATTATTTAGCTGTGCACTAGCATAGCAGGGATTGGACATATTGCTTGCAACTAAAAGTAATTATGAATTCTATTTGCCCCTAATTGAAAAGTATAGTTCAGTGCTAATCACACTGCTTTGAAATTAGCTTTGGTATCAGAATGTATGAAGCACAAATCCATCGAGACAACATCTAGCACTCTTACTGGTGCTTCTTAAAATCTAATGTTCTCATTGTTGTTCACCAGTACTCACGATTACACTGTACAGATTCATGAATGGCTATGAATTCTTAAGTCTCAAATCGAACATTCATTGTTAGATTAACACCTGTTTCTTTTCTCTTTGGGAATATCATAGAAATCTTGTCTCTTCCAATTTGAAATTGAACACATTTTCTGGAGAAATCTGCACATCAAAAGAAAAGGAAGGTTTCCTGACTCATTCATGTTTTGCCAAGAAATGTATGTCAAAATAATTTCTGGAATCTGCGGTAGCTGTTCTCCAAAGAGTTAAGCAAAAATGCTGCAATTGTTTGCATGGAAAAACCACATAAATCTGTGCTGAAGGTGCAGATAGTTGCCAGGGACAGCATAGCGTAGGATCAGCCTTGCAACATCCAGAGAAACATTTCTTTAGAATCATTACCCATCACTGTTGAGTAGCTAAATCCCTTCCAGTCAGAGATGAGCAACAATAAATTAATGCAGAGCAAGTCCTACTAAAATGAAAGGGCTGACTCACATGTGTAAAGTTAAGCATGTGCTACAGCTTCTGGAATAAGGAAAGACTTAAACACGAGCATAAGTGTTCTCGACTAGGGTCAATATTAGTAAGACTTTTACATGCATGCATCAAGATGAGAATATAATCCTTAGCAAAATATGATGATCTCCACTGGTAATAAATGCTCAGAAAATGTTATCCAGAAAGCACTAATCTTTTTTTCTATTTAAGCAAAGGATATATTTTCCTCTGTGCCCGCTGCCATTAAGATTATGTACAGTGCTATATTTTAATAAGAAATTGTTAAAATTCATATTTGAATGGCCTAGCAGCTGGTCTAACATTTGTCACGCTAAGATATGTAGCTCTCCATAGCAGACTGACGGGCTGCAGTTGGAATGACTGAACCACTAATAGTTTTCAATATAATAACCTATCTTTTGTTTATACCCTAAGTGTGTATTTTTAAAAATAGTATATTTTATTAAAAATGAATGATTTTTTCAAATATACTAGAGAAGGAGACATTCATTTTTTCCCCTGAATGGGAGTTGAGCAAATAGCTCATAACAAATAGCTGAAGAAATATTTAATCATTTTTCTGTTCTTGAATTATCTGTAAACAGCAGCAGCTTTGCTGGGTGCATTCATTATGCTATGTTATTCACCAAACAATCAGTGAAAATACTTGTTGGTCTCTCACTTGTTTGTGGGCAATTTCTGAGTCTTTGAAAGTGGTGCTGTTTTGGTGGGCATAGAGCAGGGGTGGGCAATAATTTTGATGGGGAGGGGGGCACTCCAAAATTTTGCAAAGTGGCCAAGGGCCGCACTCTTCCATGATAATGCTGGAAGAGGTGCGGGGTCTGGATGGAGGTTAGGTGCCAAAGCGAGCATGGGGTAAGGAACTGGGATGCAGGAGGAGGTGTGGGAGGGAGTTTGGGTGAAGGAAGCAGCTGGACTTGGGTGCAGGGATTTGGTTTGTGACCTAGGACAGGGGATTGGGGTAGAGGGGTTTAGGTTGTGACCTAGGGCAGGAGGGGGTTGTGACCCGGGACAGAGGACTGGGGTGCAGGGGTTTGGGTTGGGATCTATGGCAGGGGATTGAAATGCAGGGTCTGGGAGGGAGTATGGGTTCAGGAGAGGGGCACAGAGTTTGGGTGTGGAGAAGTGAGGCAGGAATTGGAGGCAGACGGTTGGGAGGAGTGGGATGCTGGGGAGCAAAGGCAGGCTCTGGTCAGGAGACCTACCTGAGTGACTCCTGGCCAGCAATCCAGCAGGGTTCTCAGACAGCTTACCTGCCTGCTCCTCCTCCGCACAGGCTGCAGGGGCCATGTAAGTTGGTGACTAGGAGTGTGAGGGGCGGGTTGGAGTGGGGCTTCATGTGCTGCCTGGTTTTCAAACAGGAAGCTTCTAGAAACCCACCAATGGGATTGTACTGGGGGCAGGAGCAGCACGTGAAGCACCACTTCCCCTTCCCCCAGGCTCGTAGCTGAGAGAGAGAAATGGCTGTGGCAGCCACTTTTCTGAGCAGGTGTGTGTGTGTAGCCAGACAGGAACCCCCCCCCCCCCCCGTAACATCCATTTTTGCTTTCCTGGAGCATACAGGGCACACAGAGTAGTAAAAGCCTTGTACAGAAGGCCTGGATATGGCAGGCTCAGTGACCCTGAATGGCTGTAAACAGAGATATGCCAATTGCTGACCAAGAGGCTGCCGAGGAGTGCCCTTGACTGAAACCCACATTGATACGAACACACAGCCATCCGCGGGGGGAGGAATCTCTCACCCAGTAAAAAAAAAAAAAGTCCAGTACTTACAATTTAGTTCTCTCTCTTGCAAGTGTAAATTAACTTGAAACTTGCTTGTAAGAACTGGCGTCACAAAGACGGACCAGTACAATTTGGCATCTTAGATAAGAAAGAGGATATGGGCCCCTATGGGTATAAAGATGGGTCCAGCAGCACATTTACTCTGAGTGTCAATCTACCATCTGTCTGCTGGTCGGGTTTGGTGTTTGACCTCCCGAGGTTCCACGGGGACACCCACCTCGCATTCGTCTTTCCTAGGAATTGAGGGACTGGCCCTGGCTTGACCCGCTGAAGTCGAGAGGCATAGAAGGGGGTAAAAACTGGGATGTGGTCCTTTGTCTTAAGTGTACACACAGACTTAGAGCTCTTTAAAGATTAAGCTGTCACTTGGTACCATTATTTCTATTTTCTATCTTTATTTTCTTTGTAACCATTTTTAAGATCTATATTTGCCAGCAGTTAAGAAATAGAGCAATAGCCATTGTAACCATATGATTTATAAGCTTCTTTAATAAACCTGTAACTGTTTAAGCTTTAACCTGACTCCTTCAGTTGCTGTAACAGAACCAAGCACAATTTAAAAGACCTTCAGCCGGTCATAAGGGACAGATATAGGAAGAGCTTGGGCGTTTTGGATCGTGTCCCTCCCAGGGGACAGATCCGTTGGGGCATCTCTCAGTCTTCCCTAGACTGCCCGCTGCGCAGGGATCCTGTATCCTAGCAGTTGAAATCTGAGATGTAATAAGCTCTCTCTATAAACTCTGGAGCATCTGTCAGCCTAGTGGCTGCCCTCCATGATGGGACCCCGGTCCTAGCGGTAAAGGCACGGACGTTAAACCTTTTCTCGGTAACACACACACTGCCCTGACCGTCGGCTGACAGTGTGTGTGTGTGTGTGTGGGGGGGGAGAGCGGGGACTGTGGGGCAAGTAGTGAGTCTGCCGGAGGCTCTGTGCTGGATCTGGTGGCTTGGTGGGCTGGATCTGGCTATGGGGCTGTATTTTTGCCCAGGTGTAGGGAATCACCTCATATGTTTTGGTTCTCTAATTAGATGGGTTCTATTCTCAGCTCTACATTAGACATCTGGGGGACCTAGTGATAACGATTTAGTGCCTGATATTACATAGTGTATGAAGTGCTGTCAGCACCTCACAGCAGAAAGCACCCCCTTAAAGCCTCAGTTTCTCTATCTGTAAAATGGGTATAGTGACACTTCCCTACCAGCAGTCAAAATGCTTTGAGATTCTAGTAGTATTAATAATTTTGTGGTGTTGTTGTTGTATTATTGTTGTTGCTTTTATTATTGAAATACCTATGGGGCTTGAGGGAAGCTTTACAGACTCTCAAGGAAATGCACTAAGACTTTTCAGCCACTAACTAATTGTTCTGGGATTTTATTTTAAGAATTTAAACTAAATTGTTTAGATAGCCTTTTCAATTTAATTCCTCCAAATCCTCAGCGTACACTTTAAAATTTGACATCTCGTCATCTGAGGAAAATGCAGCCAAAAACATTGGATTGCCTTTTTGGAACATGTTGGGTTCCTGATGCTAGAATTTCTTCATGCTTTAATCTGTCTGGCTTGAGGGCTCTCGAAGTGTTAAAATTTAATACAAAGAGGGTAAGGTGGATTCTCCAAAGCCTCTTAGAACTCTCAGAAGATAAAGCCTGAATCTCAGACAAGAGGTTTTTTTAAAGTATTGTATAGTAACTCTCCCAAAAGCCGAAAAAGCAACATGCTCTGAATGCTCAATACAAGGAAGGTCATTGCTCTCTGACTCGAAATCCTGTCTTCACAGGTAAAGCCAGAGCATCTGAGATGGAGGTCCACAAGGTTACACTCTGAAATAATGGGAAACTAATGGGTACATTTTCCTCTTGTTAAGTTTTGTGCCATCCCCTCCATCAGTGAAAACTATATATAATTAAAATTACCTCTTGTTTTCATTAATTAGCTATATGTTGGATTGCTATTGAAGGAGAAACCACAGGAGAAACTATTAATTTAGCTTTTGCTGTGGAGGATATGTGACATGGGACAAATCCTTTCCAGGTTAATTGTCTACCAAAGAATTTAGCTGGGATAGGAATCTCACTATGGATAGTTCATATTTTATTCAAACCAGGGGTAATAACTCCTTGCTTTGGAGTTTAGAAATGTAGCAATAAGCTACATTCTCAGAGACTTAACCACTTTCTAGTTTTTTGCAGATCATTTGACTACACTGCGTCTGCATACAATGCATGCTTCTAAAGATATGTAAATCGGTACAAGAATAGGACCCAAGTGTGGAGCTGAAAGTCAGTGTTGAACTTTTGGTACAAATGTAATTATATTAACATATATCCATATGCTGATTGTCTCATTTCTAATGGTTGAACATTTAATGTCAGCATTTTATTTTTTTTCCTAAATAGTTTTCCTAAATGAGTCCAACAACATAACAAAGGCAGTTTAAAAATCTGTGAAAAATATTTTGGTTCATTATGGCCCCAATGGAAAGCCCACTGAATTAAACGATATCAGTGAGCTTTGGATTAGGCCCTGTGTATTTACCTTCTTGAATTCAGATCAGTAAAGAACAGTTTGACTCAGTTCAGAGATCATTATTTGAAGATGTGTTTCAAGAGACTTTAAACTAAAAAATATGTTCATAATAAGCTCTAAATCTAGCTTATCTTGTTTTTTATACATTCCCTATTAGTGTGGTATCTGATGCTTGTTGAAAATCTAATTGCATAATTTACTTTTTTATTTTATATTTTATTTTTACTTTAAAAAAGATTTTATTATCAATATATTAGAGTAGAGCAATTTGGGCCTAGGACAAGCTAAATCTGAGTGTGCAGATCATTTTCATTATATGTGCTGTCCTCATGGTGCTGTTGGAGGAGCCAGAGTCAAATTCCTGCTTTACCAATAGGAGCTGTGCTGTTGGAATGAAGAGAAACCACTAGCTTCCTCAATTAGGCCAGACGGCCTTTTGAAAATCTATCTCCACTGTTTTCTTCTCTCATTTATGTCTCTGAGAAGAGCTGTAAAGGAGGCAGTGAAAGCTGCAGCCAGTTTTTATGCTTGGAGAAGAGTCAGCAGCACTTCTTTCCAGAGAGGATCAGGATTTAACATTGCTCTTTGGGGCGCAAACTGTCAACTTGTTCTGTGTTTGTACAATCTGCTGAGGCTTTAGTTGCTGTCACAATATGAGTAAATGATAATGATAAAGCTGTGACAGTTCATTTGCAAATGAATCTACCTCATTTTTTTTAAATTGCATTTACCTGCTTCTGGCTGCTAAAATATCTTTTTATATTTGAGAACACGGATTCACAAACTGGCCACACCATCCCAGCATACATAGATGATGCCACTTCCTTGTTACAATTGTCTGCATTTTTTTACCTTATGCAATTGCTTTCCATGAGGTTTCAAGGTCCTTGTCTCCAGTTTGTGTCTTGTTGTCTTGAAATCTTTTTGAATGATGACAAACTTTAATTTAATCTTTCTTCCCCAAACAATAAACAATCACCTACATCAAGTTTTCGGATCCACTTTTAGTAGCCTTCCTATGTTCCTGACTTTTTATAGTGTGTTTTATTGTCTGTCATCTCTTATGTTGTCTTCTGTGTCTAAGAACCAAATGATCACACAAGTGATATCAAAGCTTCCACCAATATGATTTCTCTTCCAACTGAACAGAATAGGGACCATAATATATTAAGGACAATATGTCAAGGCTATATCTAGAGCACATTAAAAGCATTTTATTCTAAGACTGAATTTTCTTGTGGAAGATATATGAAGAAAATACAGATTTTAATAGTAAGACTTTTAAAATGGGAGATCATTCTGGGGGAAAAATGTTTTTCTCTTAACTGGAAAACAGTATGGTATAATATAATTTGCACTGCTGGTGACAATCTCCCAGTAAACAATTTAGCACTGATGTCTTGCAAAATGAGCCCACTAGTTTACATTAACAATGTAATGCAAGGCAAGGCATGGTATAATGAAATTTAAAAACCTTAAAATGAGTAATTGAGTCAGGAATCTTGCCTTTGAAGTTTAGAGAAATAATGTTGTAATAAAGCAATTAGGAAATGCAAAATTATAATTCCATTGCTTTTTAAGCTTTATTTTAAAGTTAGGGCATGATTTTTAAAAACCAAGATGTCTATTTTGTGCACACATTAATGACACTTTTATAACAGTAGAGGTTTTTTCCTGACAAAATTTTCCTTTACACTCATGTACCAGTTAGTTGCCTTCTCTACCACAGTGGCATTTGCATTGCAATGGTTCAGGAAAGGTCGTGGTTAAAGCACTGGAATGAGACTCATGGCATCTGTGCTCGTTTTCTAGCACTCACAGACTTTCCATGTGACCTTGGGCAATTCACTGTGGGCTTGGCTACACAATCTGGCAATGTGCACCGTGTGGTGTAATATTTAAAGCTCTCTAACATATTGCACTTCAGTAGCTCCTGCTGGTACGTACTGAAAGTTAACTATAGGTTGAACCTATCTAATCTGGCACCCTGGGGACCTGACTGGTGCTGAACAAGAGAATTTGCTGGACCCTGGGAGGTCAGTATTGTCTAGCAGCATTACCCACACTTACAAGAATCCAGTAAGCAGTAAAAGGCATTTAAGGAAAACTTAGAGCTCAATAACATCACAGAACACTGAGGCTATGTCTAGACTGCAGGCTTCTTTCGAAAGAGGCTCTTTTGAAAGCATCTTTCGAAAAAGCCTCTTTCGAAAGATCGCGTCTAGACTGCAGGCGGATCTTTCGAAAGAGAAATCCGCTTTTTCGAAAGAGAGCACCCAGCGAGTCTGGATGCTCTCTTTCGAAGACGGCCTCTTTACATTGAAGAACGCCTTCTTTTGAAAGAGGAACTTTCGAAAGAAGGCGTTCTTCCTCGTAAATTGAGGTTTACCGCCATTGAAAGAAAAGCCGCGTTCTTTCGAAATAATTTCGAAAGAACGCGGCTTGAGTCTGGACGCAGGGGAAGTTTTTTCGGGAAAAGGCTACTTTTCCCGAAAAAACCCCTGAGTCTGGACACGGCCTGAGAGACTGGTGGCTGTAAACAAACTTTATGGGACTGTGGAAAACTTGGCCTCAACCACGATAAGCAGACATCCAGCTAACTAAAATCAAGCCGGACCACAGATGATGCCAGACCCGAATGTGCCAGACTACAGAGGTTCAACCTATAATGTGCTTTAATGCTTGATGCATACTACATTTAAGTGTACCAGAGAATAAGTGCACACCAGAAGGGTCTACCTGGGCCAAGTAACATGCAATACATTAGAGCATTTTGCAAATCACACTTGTGTTCAGGGCTGCTGAGGGGAGTGGAGTGGCAGGAAAGGGAACAGTTGCCTTAGGGACCAGAAATTTAAAAGGGTCCAGGGCTCTGGGCCCTTTAAATTGCTTCTGGAATCCCATGAGGTAGTATCTGGGCAGTGCTAAGGCCTGATTGGTGGAGGTGCAGGCAGGAGCGGCTTGAGGAGAGCTGCTGGCAACTGGCGCCCTAGGCGGAATGCACGATCGGCGCCCCCACCTCCATAGCCCTCAATGGCGTGACGTCATCAACTGCCAAGGTTGCCTACATCCACGGGCCTCCCCTGGGTGCAGGGCAGTCCTGGAAACACTGAGGATTGGATACCCCTAGTTCTATTCCTTCCATCTGAGGCCACTCCCCTTCCAGGGGCCCTGTGCTGCCCTCCTACACATTGCTCAAGGCCCAGCAAGTTGTCTGTCAGTCTGCTCTTGTGCACATTATCTCACTCTTTAGACAAGCCCTTATTCTTTCTGTCTCTCAGGTCCTCATCTGTAAAATTGCGATGGTAGTAATAAATGCCTATCTCAGATGGGTGAAGTGAGAGTGACGAGGTCCTGGAAGCAGATACTGAGTTCTTTGGAGGTGTGATGGGGCGAGGCAGCCCCGCACTGAACCTACAGGGCCCAGCCAGGGTTACCTGGCTGCAGAGGCCCCTCCCCCACAGCCCTACCGAGCATGCCCGGGCTGCAGCTATAAAAGCCTGGGCCAGGACTCAGTCGGGGGGAGACAGCCGAAGGAGAAGGACCGGAGAAGGGAGCTCTCCCTCAGCGGTTGCCAGGGACTCCAGGAGAGGCTGGAAGGAAGGCGGAGGCGAGTTGGTGCCACCCGGAGACTGCCTGCCGAGGGGACGCCAGCCTGGAGATCACAGCCAGCTGGGCAAGTCCAGGGGAAGGAAGCCCGGGGATCCAGGTAGGAAGTGGCCATGGGCAGGAGCGGGAGCCGCCTCTCCCGGCCCGAGAACCTCGGCGCGTTTCGGCTGGATGGCCCCGCCGAGGGAGTGACCTGGTACCTGGGACCCGGTGGAGTAGGGTGGGCCCAGGTCCCCTTACCTGGGGTGCGTCCCCGCTACAACGATAAACTGCTTTGTGGACTCGGCCTTGCTTAAAGGGCCAGGGATAAACTGCTTTGTGGACTTGGCCTGGCTTAAAGGGCCAGGGATGGACTGTATTACAAGGGTGTTGGGGACCCAGGCGGGAGGGGCCCGCCACAGGAGGGCAGAGACCATCTTTTTATTCTGTTTATGCATCAGAGCACAGTGGGACTGTGGTTCATGACTGGGGCTCTAGTATCTAAATAACCATAAATCTGGGATATTTCATGATGAAAAGCCTTACTATTTCCAAATGTACACTACCATGATGATATTTTATGCAATAAAGACTGTGTGCTGCAAATCTATTTCTGGAAGATTTTTACTTGAAGACATAGCAATGTTGCACTTTTCTGTATATTTCCTTTTTAATCTCAATAGCAATAAGTATAGTAATTACCTTTCAGAAAATTACGTGTTCAAAGGGGGCTTAATTGTATAAAGTCAAGTATATATATAAGCTGATAATTTGCTTACACAAGGCCTAAAGCAGAGCCAATATTTGAATAATTGCGGTTGGCTGGGAGCCTATTATTTTGTAAAAGAGGCACAGTTGGCATTTCTACCATGTATATTTCTCTTCCACCTGAATGACAGTGTTTGTGTAAAGCATTCATAGAAAAGCTCAGACGGAACTGTGGATAAACAATAAACTAGAGCTATTCCCTATAGGGGATTTGGAGTCATAGCTCATTAAATTCATTGACATAGTACAAGTTATTCTTTTATCATATAAAGCACAGGTAATTTTTTCTGGGCTCTGATTCATGCAGCATATACAGTTTATACCAAGATGCACAACTGAAAATACTTAATCAGAATTATAAGGCATAATGCTATTACTTTGAAGTTATATAATGTCTGAACTTGCTGAATTATTCTGCTTTATTTCACTTCAAATTGTCAATGATTGTCATTAGAGAGCTTGTAGATCCTCTTCTAAAATTACTGTATATGCACGGATTTGATTTACATTCTTGTTTTTTTCTTTTTTCTTCCTTATTACTGTGTGCTGACTGTTGTCAAACCATCAAGAGATTGTTGACACACCACTTTCAATGCAAACCATTCTTTTCTCTTGAGAGACTGTATTATTTTGTTGTATAAACTTACAACTTACATTTATACTACATATACCAATACTGTCCCTAGCAGAATGTTATGGAATGGCTGTAATGACTCCACAGTATATCACGCAGTCCTGCAGTCGTTGCTTATTTAATTTATTGATTTACATTTTGGTATTTTCTTGGAACCCCAGTCTTGGACTGGGAGTGGGACCCCTTTATACTACGTGCAATACAAACACAAATATGTGGTATGACTGCAGGATCAGCCCTAAGGTTGTATGGTACTTCACTTCTTGTTATATGGTGGGTGTGGGTTGGCTTTTGGGTTTTTTTAATCCTACAATTTCCACTCAAAAAATCATCTTCCTATCTGAAGCTTTTTGTGCAATGTAATCCTATGTGATAATTTATTTTCAAAGTCAGAGTATTATTGCAAAGATATTGGTCCTAGGATATTAGAAAGACAAGATGTGTGAGGAAATACCTTTTTTTGGGCTGACTTCTGTTGGTGAGATTGTGTGACTTGAAAGCTTGTCTGAGTTCTGTCTTGTTTGGGTCTGGCAAAATTACTCAGCTAACTCCAAGGTGGAATAGTTTGTTTAGTAGACGTAGTTAACACATATTGGGCATGTCTGCATTAGTAAATAATTTTGAAATAAGTAAAATCAAAATAATTCTGGAAATAATGAAATTGAAACGGCGTGTCCACACTATGGGAGAGCATCAACATTGCTCAGAATTATTTCAAAATAGTGTGTCCACACTGATTGCAGCCTACCTCAGATTTAGAGCTCCCCGTAGCACTCTGGGGAGGGCACCAGGAGGGCAGATGTTTCCTGTGGCTGCTTGGTCAAGCAAGCTGCCACGTGTGCTTTCAGGGGCTCCTCTCTACGGCCGCATTTCACACATCACTCCCCTACTGCCAAACGGACACAGTGTGCTCTGGTTGCCCTTGCGGACACCACAGCACTAATACCTTAGAGCCAGAGCTACTGGAAAGCAGTGCCAGGTTCACAGGTCTTGTGCTGTGCCTGATGGTGGGATAGTTTGTCCAAACTATCCATATGCTGCTCCAGCAGGAAGACGATCAGCCTGACCTGGAATTGCTGATGTTCCTACTGCCGCAAATGCCCCTAAATCCTCTGGACAAGGATGGAGAGAGGCCAGTTCTGACTGGTGGGACTGTATCATCTTGCAGTGATGGGACCACCAGCAGTACCAGCTTCATGGAGCCCTACGAATGGCTTACCGCTGCCCTCAGACAACAGGACACCTGATTGTGACCTGCCATCCCCCTTCAGAAACATGTCGCCATCGCCCTGTGGTACCTTGCCATGCTGGTGGGCAGCTACTGTTCGGTTGGGAACCAATCTGGCATGGGGAAATCCACATTTGGGGCCATGCTCCTGCAGGTAGCCAAGACTATCAACAACATCTTGCTGCAGAGGCAATGGGCAATGTCAACACCATGGTGGAAGGCTTTGCCGCCACGGGCTTCCCTAGCTATGGGGAGGGGCATAGATGGTACCATATCCCCATCCTGGCCATTGACTACTATGTTTCAGACTATATGAACAGGAAGGGGAACATCCCGATGGTGTTGCAGACTTGAACGTTGGGTGGTCGGGGAAGGCACATGATGTCTGCATCTTCCAGAACTCATGCCTGTTCCAGAAGATGCACAATGGCACTCTTTTCTCTATCAGCACCATCAAGGTCAGGGATGAGGACATGCCCAGCTGCATCCTGGGCAACGCAGCCTACTGCTTGCTCCCCTAACTCATGAGGCCCTACAAAGGCAGCCTGGACCCCACCAATGAGCACTTCAATGACAGGCTGACCAGATGCCGCATGGTAGTGGAGTTTGCATTTGGCTGCTTGAAGGAGAGGTTCAGGAGACTCCTCACTCACCTGGACCTCAGTGAGCTCAACATCCCTTTTGTGGTGGCAGCCTGCTGTATGCTCCACAACCTATTCAAGAATAAGAGAGACTTTTCTACCAGGCTGGGGGGGCAGAGGCTGAACAGCTGGCCAGGGCTTAGGATCACATTGAGGAGTGTACAAGCGGGGTGTTGGGGGATCTGTGTGTGAGTGGCAGAGGCTGCTTGCTGGAGAGAGTGCTACCTGGTTCTCCCTTCTCTTCCTCCCCTCTGCAAATTACCCTGCAGGTGATTGGTCTCCTCCATACTGCTACACTAGACTGGATGCTGCCTGAGTGCGGGCATGAGCCTGTGTGGTGAGTGGCACCGTTGTGTAGTTCCATGATGCCACTCCTTAGTGGTGGCTTGTTGTGGGAAGGTGTCCCATCAGAGAGGCAGGCAGGCCTCTCCAGGGACCTTGTGAGAGAGACTGAGGGGTTCCTGAGTGAGAGTGTCGTGGGGCTGAGTGCTCCAGACTGGTGCTCTATGTGCACCCACATGCACAGGTTGTTGTGTGATTTCTCCCCCCCCCCCCCCAAAGGCCCAGTATACCAAGTGAGGAGCTCAGAGCCCCTTACAGCCCATCATCTGCCCCAGAGTGAATATAGGGAAAGTTATAAAACTCACCAGAAGTGCCTTCCCCGGGTTTGTCAGATGCTTGCGAGAAATCCTGGGAGGAGGGGACTGGCTCAGGGTTGAGGAGCAGCTCCTGGCTTGCATGCATGGTTACCTGGTTGGCCTGCTGCTCTTCCTCCTCCTTGCTGTCATCATCCTCCACAGCCTTGCCCTCATGGCAACTGACACCAGGCATGTCATGGCTGGACTCAACAATTCCGGGGAGGGAGGATGACCAGCCCTCCTACCAGGATGGCACTGAGCTGGTCATAGTAATGGCATGTGTGAGGTACCACCCCAGAGTGTCTACTCTTCTCCCTACCTTGTTGTAGGCCTGCCAGAGCCCTTTTATTTTCATGCAGAGTTGGTTGAGGGTCCATGTGTGTCTTTCTTTCCCCAGGCTGGCAGCTATCTGGCCATAAACATTGACATTACTTTTTTTGGTGTGGAGATCCTGGAGGTTGGTCTCCTTACCCCAGATGTCAATGAGATCCAGGATTGCTGTACCAGTCCAGGGCAATACTCTCTTGCATCTGTAGTCAGGGACAGCTGAGAGTGTTGCAGGAGTGCTGGCAATCGCATGGGGCTCAGAGGGAGCGTTCGGGTCTGCCATGGCTCCTTTGATGGTGCAGTGTGGCACGGGGCTGGCAAATCTCTCCTCGTGCCACAAGCCCTTTTCCTGCAGCCTGCTGCTTTAAAAGCTCTGCAGGAGAAAGGGAGCAGTAGAGCTGGCATGTGTGGCCACACTACTGCTATTTGAAAATAACAATTTTGAAATCAGCATTATTCCTTGAGAAAAGCAGAAGTTCAGATTTCAAAATAACTAGCCTGTTATTTCAAAATAATGGGCTTGGAAGTATGGATGCACCACTTATTTTGAAATAAGAGGGATTATTCTGAAATAACTCCCTAGTGTAGACCAGGGCATTCCGTCCACCTCATATTTAGCTTTGGAAACATTTCAACCTTTTTCTGTGTCCATCTATATACATCCTACTTAACCTTAGCAAAAAGAAGAGGGTTGTTAGTCTTGTATCATTACTTCAGACGGGGCTAGAAATGGATGTATGCAGTAATTATTGAAGCAAGCTGTTACCTCAAATAGTGGGTCAGTTAGAGATAGAATCAAAGGAACTAAATTCAGAAGGGAGGAAATTAATACTGCTTCAGATTTATTAGAGTTTATTTTAAATCCTGGCAGTACACTGAATCGTTCTATATAGATCAGTATCTTGAGGATACACATTTCATTACTGGAGACTTTTAAAAGTTTTCCATCCAGCTATGGTCCAGTCATCTTAAGTTTTCTCTCACACAGGGTGAATTCTATTGAGCTCCTGAAAAAAAGAGAATCTGCACTTTCCTTCAAGGCAGATGATATTTTTAACAGAGAGGGCTGTTTTTAGTTAGAGTGGTGGCCCAAATCTATGAGTTGCTCATATGGTGATGTCATATGAATCTTTCTCCATATGTGGTCTAGCAGAACATCCTTTAGGAGCAGGGTATGACAGTGAAACGCTGCAACCCATTTGTGTGGTGGATATTGTCACCATGGTGGTTACAATTAAGCTTTCTAAAGAACCTGCCATGTTGAGGTACCTATCTAGCTAATATTCAGTACTTAGTCTCCATCATTGTAGCATTTGAGAACCTCACAATCTTTGCTGTATTTACAATAGCCGTGTGATATAGGGAAATGCTATTATCCCCATTTTACAGAGTCACACAGAAGCTAAATCACTTGCTCAAGGAAGTCTGTGGCAGAGCAGAGAAGACATTGTCAAGTGCTCCCTAGAAAAGAAATGTCTAAAAGAGGTGATAAGGTGGTACCTTCTTTCCTCAATATTTCTATTCTCTTTCTCAATATTTATATGATCACATACTCATTTGGATGCTTCTTATTCTAACAATCATGACATAGGGACCCCTGACTTAACCATCTGCTCAGTTACTGCCATTTCTCTACCAGCTTGTGGCAGGATGCACTTGCCTCACAAGGGGCAAGAGAGGGTGTCAGCTGATGGTCAGGGCAGTGTATTTGTGTGTGTTACACCCGAGTCTTCAACTGCTGGGACACAAGGTACCGTCGCAGTGGGCAGCCTAGGGAAGGCTGTTGGGCACCCCGAGAAGTTTAACATCTGTGTCTTTGACCGCTAGGATCGGGATCCCTTTGTGGTGGGCAGCCAACAGGCTGACAGACGCCCCAGAGTTTAAAGAGAGAGCTTATTACATCTCAGACTTTGACTGCTAGGATACATGATCCCTTCGTAGCGGGCAGCCTAGGGAAGGCTGAGAGGTGCCCCTACGGATCTGTCCCCTGGAAGCGACACGAACCAAATGCCTAGCTCTGCCTGTATCTGTCCCTTATGACCAGCTGGAGTTCTTTTAAATTGTGCTTGGTTCTATTACAGCAACTGAAGGAGTCAGGTTAAAAGCTTAAACAGTTACAGGTTTATTAAAGAAGCTTATAAATCATATGGTTACAATGGCTATTGCTCTATTTCTTAACTGCTAGCAAATACAGATCTTAAAATGGTTACAGAGGGAAAAGGATGATAGAAAATAATGGTACCAAGTGACAGCTTAATCTTTAAAGAGCATAAGTCTATGCATGCACTAAAAACAAAAGGACACATACGGGTACAATTTTTACCCCCTTCTGCTTCGCTCAGTCCCAGCGTGTCAGGCCAGTATCGGTCCCTCAATTCCTTGGAAAGACGAAATACGAGGTGGGCATCCCCGTGGAACTTTGGGAGGCAATACACCTAACCTGACCAGCAGGAAAAGGGTGAATTTGCACTCAAAGTGAGTGTACTGCTCGATCCATCTTTATACCCATGGGGTCATGTATTTCTCTTTCTTATCTGTGATGCCAAATGGTACTGGTCCGTCTTTGTGATGCCAGTTCTTACAAGGGAGTTGTGAACTTAATTTACGCTTGTAAGAGAGAGAACTAAATTGGGAGTACTGGGCATTCTTTTCTCAGTGGGAGATTCCTCTCCTAGGGATGACTGTGTGTGATCGTGTCAATATAGGTGCCAGCCAGGGCAGTTCTTGCAGCCTCGAGGTCAGCTTATTGCCTTGATCACTCTTTCTCATATCTATGTTTTCAGCTTACCCAGGGTCAGATGAGCCAGCATATATGGGCCTCTTGTCAATGCTTCAAAGACTATGCTGATTTTTATTGCTCCTTCTCTGCCCTGTATGCAAGCACCTCAGAGGGGCAAACAAATGGATGTGACAGAGGGGTGGCCTGTCTGGCTACAGAGGGTTAACTCAGTACTGAGAGCCAAGGAAGCCATGCCTCTTCTGTCTTACTGGACATGCTCCAGCTTCACAGATATAAAAGAGCCAGCTCAGCTCATTTGGGTTTGATTGCCAGAGGAAGTGGATCTGCACCAGCGCAAACCCAGATATAGAGTCTCCATAACCCAGGATGCAGGTTAGAAGCTCTCCAGAGGCATCAGGAAGTTCATACACCCCGAGAAGTGGACCATTCCAAACTAGGCAGAGGAAACAGAGACCTGCACCACAGCTATGGAGGTAGCGGCAGGAAGTAGCCTGGCAGAAGGTGACAAATAACCAGGCTGTGAGCCAGTGTGTTTCAGTTGGAGCTCAGTGACAGTGGCTGGAGCTGTAGCCACTAATAGAGCCCTGGGCTGGGGTCCAGTGGAGAGGGAGGGCCAGGACTTCCCTGCTGGGAAATGTAAATGTAAACCCTTCCCCTGTCTCTAACCAGGAGGCCTTACTGCCCTGGGAACTGGAGCAAACTTATTGACTTGGGCCAATGGACCATCTTATCCTGTGAACCCTGGTGAATTTATTGACTCTGGCCATTGGGCCTCACTATCCTGCCGATTAGGGCGAGTTTATTGACTTTGGCAAGGGGGCCACACAGTCACAGGGCTAAGGGTGGACCTATAGACATGGGTTGGGGAGAACAAACCAGAGAACTGCATGCGTGATCCACAAGAAAGACAGGCGCACTCACCCCGCACCGAACGTTGTCATCCCTAACTGTGTCACTATGCTCTGCTAGCTTTTGTTAAAATAACTTTTCTGTTTTCTGGTAACCAACTAACCAACCTTCTTGGTCTTAGTGTCACTTTTGCCAGTACTCAATAAAGTGCATGTTTTTTTTAATGGATTTCATTAACAGGTTGAAACAGTAACTATTAATCTTCCAAACTCAGGAGAAAAACCTAAAACAAAAAACAAACAAAACCTTCCAATAGATTTTGGTTTCTGGGAGAGACCCACAAGGAAAGAAAAAGTGATAACCCACTGTTAATGGATCCAGTATCAATAGTTCATTATCCAAATGTTAAATGGACCTTTTTTATTGACAGGCATAAAGCATTAGGTCTGATAAATGATCTAAAAATAAGACCAAAGTCAACAATAGTCAATCAAAAAATTGGATCTGAGCTGCAGAACAAAAGGAATAATCCAGCTCTCTGGAGAGGGACCACTCCAAACATCAGAAAGAATTAAGTAGTTTAGGTCCTTTGGAAAGGAACAAAAATACCTGTATATGACTGTAGGGCAGAAACAACAACCAACAGCAGAGAGAAGGGAACAATTAAAACAGCTCCTAAAGTCTGAAGAGCGAAGGCTATGGCTGCAAACCTTGGTGATGTCTTAGAATGATGATTGTGTTATAAGGAAATGAATACCAGGCAATTAAGAGAAGCAGAAATGAATAGAGGAGATTATTTTACTGTAAATAGATGCAAAGTGGAAATAAACAACAGCTGTGAGGAGAGATTGAAGAGACTGGGGGGTACGTCTACACTAGCCCCCTAGATCGATCTAGGGAGGCTAATGAGGGCGACTGAAATTGCAAATCAAGCCCGGGATTTAAATATCCCACGCTTTATTTGCATGTGTCTGGCTGGTCGCCGTTTTAGAAATTGACTAGCCTGAAGTAACTGCCCGCGTCTACATGCAGCAGTGAAACGGGATTCCGATTTAAAGCCCTAACTCGAATTAACTGGTATTCCTTCTGCAATGAGGTTTACCAGCTAATTCAATTTAGGGGCTTTAAATCGGAATCCCATTTCACTGCCGCGTGTAGATGTGGGCAGTTACTTCGGGCTAGTCAATTTCTAAAACGGCGACCGGCCGGGAACATGCAAATCAAGCCTGGGATATTTAAATCCCAGGCTTGATTTACAATTTTGATCACCCTCATCAGCCTCCCTAGTTCGATCTAGGGGGCTAGTGTAGATGTACCCAGGGACTTTTTAGCTTGGAAAAGAGAAGACTGAGGGGGGATATGAGAGAGGTATATAAAATCGTGAGTGGTATAGAGAAAGTGAATAAGGAAAAGTTATGAGGAGTCCTGTGGCACTTTATAGACTAACTGAAGTGTTGGAGCATAAGCTTTCGTGGGCAAAGACCCACTTCGTCAGATGCAGATAGTGGAAATTTCCAGAGGCAGGAATAAATATGCAGGTCAGGATCAGGCTGGAGATGACGAGGTGGATCCAATCAAGGAGGATGAGGCCCACTTCTAGCAGCTGATCTGGAGGTGTGAATTCCAAGAGAGCAGAAGCTGCTTTTGTAGTTAGCAAGCCATTCACAGTCTTTGTTTAATCCAGAGTTGATTGTGTCAAACTTAAAGATGAACTGTAGCTCAACAGTTTCTCTTTGAAGTCTGGTCCTGAAGTTTTTTTGCTGCAGGATGGCTACTTTTAGATCTGCAATTGTGTGTCCAGGGAGATTGAAGTGTTCCCCTACAGGTTTTTGTATGTTGCCATTCCTAATATCAGATTTGTGTCCATTGATTCTTTTACGTAGGGACTGTCCTGTTTGGCCGATGTATATAGCAGTGGGGCATTGTTGGCACATGATGGCATATATTACGTTGGTAGATGTGCAGGAGAATGTATCAGTGACAGTATGGCTGATCTGGTTAGGTTCTGTGATGGTGTTGCTGGTGTATATATGTGGGCAGAGTTGGCACCGAGGTTTGTTGCAAGGATTGGTTCCTGAGTTCGAGTTATTATGGTGCGGTGTGTAGTTGCTGGTGAGAATATGCTTCAGGTTGGCGGGTTGTCTGTGGGCAAGGACCGGCCTACCTCCCAAGGCCTGTGAAAGCGAGGGATCATTGTCCAGGATGGGTTGTAGATCACTAATGATGCGTTGGAGAGGTTTTAGCTGGGGACTGTAGGTGATGGCCAGTGGTGTTCTGTTGGTTTCTTTCTTGGGCTTGTCCCGTAGCAGGAGGCTTCTGGGTACACGTCTGGCTCTGTCAATCTGTCTCCTCACTTCCTCGTGTGGGTATCGCAGTTTACAGAATGCTTGTTGAAGATCTTGTAGGTGTAGGTCTCTGTCTGAGGGGTTGGAGCATATGCGGTTGTACCTCAGTGCTTGGCTGTAAACAATGGATCATGTGGTGTGTCCGGGATGGAAACTGGAAGCATGCAGGTAAGTATAGCGGTCGGTAGGTTTTCGGTATAGGGTGGTATTGATATGACCGTCACTTATTTGTATCGTGGTGTCCAGGAAATGGACCTCCCGTGTAGATTGGTCCATGCTGAGGTTGATGGTGGGGTGGAAGCTGTTGAAATCATGGTGAAATTCTTCCAGAGTCTCCTTCCCATGGGTCCAGATGATGAAGATGTCATCGATGTAGCGTAGGTAGAGAAGGGGTGTAAGTGGACGAGAGCTGAGGAAGCGTTGTTCCAGGTCAGCCATAAAAATGTTGGCGTATTGTGGGGCCATGCGGGTGCCCATAGCAGTGCCACTGGTCTGGAGGTATATGTTATCACCAAATCTGAAATAGTTGTGTGTGAGGATAAATTCGCAGAGTTCAGCCACCAGTTGTGCTGTGGCATCATCAGGAATGCTGTTCCTGACAGCTTGTACCCCATCTGCATGTGGGATGTTTGTGTAGAGAGCCTCTACATCCATGGTGTCTAGGATGGTGTTTTCTGGAAGATCACCAATGCATTGTAGTTTTCTCAGGAAATCCGTAGTGTCACGAAGGTAACTGGGAGTGCTGGTGGCGTAGGGTCTGAGCAGAGAGTCCACATAGCCAGACAGTCCTTCAGTGAGAGTGCCAATGCCCAAGATGATGGGGCGTCCAGGATTTCCAGGTTTGTGGATCTTGGGTAATAGATAGAACAACCCTGGTCGGGGCTCTAAAGGTGTGTCGATTTGTTCCTGTGTTTGTTTAGGGAGTGTCCTGAGCAGATGGTGCAGTTTCTTCGTGTATTCCTTAGTGGGATCTAAGGAAAGTGGCCTGTAGAATTTGGTATTGGAGAGTTGTCTGGCAGCCTCCTTTAGGTAGTCAGGCCTGTTCATGATGACAACAGCACCTCCTTTGTCAGCCTCTTTGATTATAATGTCAGAGTTGTTCCGGAGGCTGTGGATGGCATTGCGTTCTGCACGACTGAGGTTACCAGGCAAGCGATGCTGTTTTTCCACAATTTCTGCCTGTGCACGTCGGCGGAAGCATTCTATGTAGAGGTCCAGACTGCCATTTCGGCCCTCAGGAGGAGTCCATGTGGAGTTCTTCTTCTTGTGCTGTTGGTGGGAAGGTATCTGTGTGTCAGTGCACTGTTCAGTGTTGTGTTGGAAGTATTCCTTGAGACGGAGACGGCGAAAGTAAGTTTCCAGATCACCGCAGAACTGAATCATGTTGTGGTGGCGGGGCAAAAAGAGATAGAACAGATTCTTCTGTCGAGCTGAGTGTGTAGTTGGAGAGATTGACGATATTGCTGGGTGAGTTGGGGTACCATTGTTGTGGCCCCATGTGGCAGGTAGTATTTTAGACAGGAAAAGTTATGTACTTGTTCTCATAATATAGGGGCCACCAAATGGCAGGTTTAAAACAAATAAAAGGAAGTTCTTCTTCACACAGCGCATAATCAATCTGTGGAACTCCTTGCCTGAGGAGGTTCTGAAGGCTAGGACTATACCAGGGTTTAAAGAGAACTAGATAAATTCGTGGAGGTTAAGTTCATAAATGGCTATTATTAGCCACTATGGGTAAGGAATGGTGTCCCTAGCCTCTGTTTGACAGAGGGTGGAGATGGATAGCAGGAGAGAGATGGCTTGATCATTACCCATTTGATTCACTTCCTCTGGTTCACCTGGCATTGCCCACTGTTGGCAGATAGGGTACTGGGCTGGATGGACCTTTGGTCTGACCCAGTATGGCCATTCTTATGTTCTTATTACAAAGGATAATCCTAGCTCCTGCTGTGACCTTATGTTCTTACTTGCAAATACCTATTTTCTTAAAAGGCTACTGTCTTTACAATAGGTTGCCCCCAACAATTTAGGAGGAGGAAATACCCCAAAGAATGTGCAAAGGGAATAAAAAGCAAGGTGACGCAGAGGGCCATGTTTATAGTTGCAGTAAATTATATGGGATGAGCTGTGCATGGCTTGACTTGGGGTGTCCATAGTTCGTTCTTAGGGTACGTCTAAAACTGCACGCTAATTTTGAAATAAGCTATTCCATAATAGTTATTCTGAAATAGCACATTTACACTGCTTAGAAGCCTCAAAATTAGTCTGAGGCAAGCTTCCCTAATGTAGACATGCCATCTCAATTTAGAGCCCCAGGAGGCACTGGAGAGGAATAGCTTAGAATGGCTCTGATGAGGGGCTATTTCAAAATAGCAGCAGTGGAGCGTCTGCACATGCCTTATTTTAAAATAGCTATTTTGGAAGATGTGTTATTCCTCATAGAACGAGGTTTACAGATTTAGGAATAAGCCGTCTGTTGTTCTGAAATTATTTTGAAATAACTGAATGACTGTGGTGATGCTCGCATTATTTTGAAATAATGCTATTTATCTCAAAATAATGGTTCAGTGTAGGCACACCCTTCCTCTCTCTACTGGGTATAGGAGACATGCCTGTAAAATCTTAGCAGACTGGCTTTGTAGCCTTTTACACCTGTTATAAACAAGTCTGACTGACTACATCAAGGTGACAGGTGGGAAGCAGTAAACCCTCTCTGTGTATGATTTAAAAAAATTAGTTTAAGAATCTGTATTTACAGGATTGTGTGCTCCGTGCTATTCAGAACTTTGTTATCCTGTATTTCTAACCTTCATTGGCAGTTTGATTAATTTTAGTACAGTGTATCATTTGTATAATCATGTCATATTATATGTTTATTTGGCAGATGTTGTAAGATGAGAACTTTTAATGAAAAAAACTTTGTGATGAAAATGTTGATTTTTTTTTTTAAGGGGAGGGGTTAGGGGGAATTCCTGACTCAAGACTCTTTCCTCAGAGTCCCTATGGAAGACTCACAAATGTGCATTTTTATGATTAAATCCAATTTGAGACACAGCTTTCTTCTTATTTATTCTAGGCTATAGCTGCTGTTCTAGATGTAGTTCTAGATGCAACTGCTGATTGTAGAGGCAAATGCAATACATATTGTTACTTTTTATCCACACTATCTACAATGTGCAACTTACCATACAAATCATCATTTCACCTGGAGAACACATTTGAGCTGTTTAATACTTGATCAGTTCCCTGGAATTTGCTATTCAACATAAAATTGAACAAATAACTGCATTTTGGGTCAAGCGAGTGATAAAATGAAATCATCCATATATCTCAAAGGTAGGCAAACTTTAACACTAATAATACATAACATAAAACTATCTGAATAAATGTCTAATTTTGGTATTCAGTTCATTGGCTTCTAGTCCTTAAAAGATTAGTTTCATAAATATATTCTGCAGTGGTGTGGAAATTATTACCTCTGGAAGTATAACACATTTACAGGAGAGCCCTTTGAAAGATTCAACAATATGCTCTTCAATAATATGCTTTAGAGATGCTGATCTTGGATAAGTGTATCTGGGCCAGTCATACTGATTGACATATGGGAAGGTAAAGAGAACACAAATAGCACAGGAGCCATTTACCCTAATAAAGTTAATTTATGGTTCCTGTGGCAGTATGCAATAATTGAAAAAGGTTTGTTGTTATTGTTCTGGGCCATGTGCATTCTAACAGTAACTGAGGGAGGCAAATTTGCTTTTTGATTGCTATAATGCTGGTTTGAGATAATGTGAGTTTTGGAAAATCATTTATTCAAAGCATGTTCTCTGAGTTATATATATGAAAATATACACTAATCAGTCATCCCTTACATAGCAGTGTGTGAAATGGTCAAGTAATATTGTGTGGGACTGAAACAGTCTCCTACAGGCCAAAACACACAATGGTCAGCACACATCAGTGGGATACGAAGGTCCTCAGAAGCATCTCACAGGACCAGGCCTTCCATTCCTTTCTAATTCATGGAATATAGGGTCTTTTCTGCACCATTGAAGTCCAGGATTGTTTCTGGTATTGTTTTTAATAGAAACAGAGTCAGAGCACCAGGGAACCTGAGCTTCCAGGCTTCCAGCCCATTGGCAGTCCAACTGGCAGGCTACTCTTGAGCTGGGGCTCTGGGACTTGTCAAGCAAACGGCTAATATACTACACCTGAGATCTCTCACTGAGAACAAGAACTTCTCTCTGCTACAGGGGCTAAACAATACATTGAAGGGTGGTGATAGTAGGGAGGAACAGAGAGACAAGTTGGATGTAGCTCTGTTTTCAAATGACAGCATACAAAAGATTTAAAGGAATCTGCTGTATTTGGTAACTTTGGCCAGTGCCAAACCAGAGAATTTGCCAAAACATGGAAGATCAGTATTGTCTAGCATCATTGCCAACATTTCCACTGCTTACTCAGGGAACAATCTTCCCAGCATACATTGCTCCAGGCATTACCAACATGGTTGAAGTGTGTGGCGCTTTGGTATCACTGCTTATTCAAGAAGGGCCAAATTCTGACCACAGAGTCACTTACACAAATCTCTAGAAGTGGAGATGTGCTGTGTGCATGGATATCATGGAAGAACTGGGCTCTAAAGTCTTGGAATATTCAGTTATGAGCAAATTTCAAATTCGTAAGTCAGAGTTTAAATGTTTCCTGAGTTCTAAAACAATAGCAGAATTGATAGGACTAACAGTGTAAAATGATTTTTAAATAGTGACTACCCCATTCTTCAGTTGGTAATGATGGAAGTTTTAGCCAGAGACAGGAAGCCCCACATTATGAACATTTAGACATCAGAAAAATCTCCATTTTAAAGCACTCTTCCATTTCAAAGGCTGATAAATCACAGCAGCTAAAAGTCACATAGAATCAGTTTAGTCTTTTATTCTTGAATAACTTTGTGATTTCATTCTTTCCTTAGTTCCAGAATGTAGAAGATTTACAATAGTCATATGCAGTGCATATAGTATATGAGAGCATTAAAATATACCGAATTGAATCACATATTTTTTCCTTTTGTCATCCATCATCATAAAAGGCTGTCACGAAAGGGATAAAGCTCATGGAAAGAAAAAGAATTATAATGCAACTTTTGAAGAGAATAGTTTTGTATTTATTAGAAATTGGTTAGGTTCGTATTGTAGTTTATACAACCATAATCAATTATAAATCCTGGCAGCATTTCATATGAAGAATTTATAATTTCTTCAGGGCTTCTGTAGTGAGCATCAAGGACAGACAACCATTTACCATTTTTTGAAGATCTGTTTTGCCTCTGTTGATTCTTCAATAGCAATGGCATTGTCATAGTTCACTTTTTACTCAAATGTTAATGTTACTTGGACTTGCTGATATTTTTGAAGGCAAACAATACAGAGCATTACTCCCTTCCCAGCATTGTAAAGATTCTGGGTGAAATTGTGGCCTACTGAAGTCAACGGAAAAATTACCACAGAATTCAATCGAGTTAAGTCTTCATCTGCTGCATTATGATGTCCATAGCAGTACTTCATATAAAGGTAGAACAGTTAGACCCGTACTCAGAGCACACTCTGTAGTTGGAATGACCAAGCACTTGGCAATGGGTAAATGGTTTAGGACAGGCAGGATTCCTCTGTAATCCGCCTGAATATTTATTATGCCGCAGTTTCTGTTGCCCCTCACAGATTCACCACCCGCAGGCAGAAAGACTGAATCAGCAGGGCTGTCCAAGTCTTGTCCTTTCTGTTCCAGGCTGTTTGTGACAAGGCAGCTTGTACCTTGCATGCAATGGGTATTGTGTCTTAAATGCTACTAGCAATTTAGACAGATGAGAGAAAATGCTTCTGCCTCTGCATTACTGTTTCTGAATTTAAAGAAGGAAATTTCCATCACTCAGTAGATAAGAGTGGAAAACTGTTGCTATAGAGAAAACACCTTTTGTGCAACTAGATAAGGCCCTATGTTTTTACCACCCCTGCACTCCTGTCATCCAAACTGCAGTGCCATAAGTAGAGGTCAGACTATCTTCACTAATCTCTTTTACACTACACATCTCTAAACAACCTATATCTCATTTCAATTCCATTCTTTTTAATTAGATGTCACTCACTTTTAAATTCAGTTCAATCTAACCAAGTTTCTATGAAGGAATATCAGATGAGGGTCTGGCCCTTACTGTGAAAATTAAACAGTCCAACTAATCTCTAGTTTTACAAATTAAAATTAGTTGAAAACACATGAAATATATTCTACTACATCTCAAAGTTATCTTAAAGTTACCTTAAAATAATCAGCTTCTGACACATCCTCTTCTACAAAATTGTGTCATGTAACAACTCTATTATTGGATGACTCTCCACGGAGGGTTAGTCATGATGGGCATAAGGTGCATTAAAGTGTTTTTTTGAAATAGTATGCTGAATGCAATCTGATTTATGAATGTAGGCGGAAATTAAAGTGATATGCCATAGCAAGTTATTTTTGTTTTTGACTTATTATATTTCTAACTGTCATAAAACAAAATTGTCTTTTGATTGTTGTAATATGCATTGAAATAACCTGTAGGAAATTTATCTTCCAGAGCTTATGAAATCATTTTTTCCCCCACTAAGAATGAATGTGTTGTAAAAGTAGTTTGCCATCTGAATATTTCATATGGGAATTAAATGAAATTGCAGGCTGTACAGTTAGGCTGGGTCACATGTTAACCAAAGAAAGAGGGAAGGGCAAAAATTAATGTTTCCCCTCCATAATATTCACCTTGTTTGTTCGTTATGGGGTAGCTTCATGGTTCCAGCATCAATGATTCCTAAAAATGCCAGTTAACGAGGCCTAATTGGTCATCTGTTCCTACACACTGGAAAAGAGAGGCAGGCTCTTCTGTAGAGTGGTTAAAGTACTGTACTGGGACTCTGGAGATCAGGGATCAGTTTCCAGCATTGTTAGACACTTCTTTAGTGGTAATGTCAAGTCCACCATCATCACGACAAATCCCAAAGCACCATCTGCATCAATCTCTAGCTAGGTCCTTCAGCTGGTCTGGCTAGATATTCAGTTTATGTCCATCACTGAGGATCCTATCACATTCCCACATGACCATCAGATGTGTTGTAACATTCCATGGTAAACACAGTTTGCAATTTGTTGGTTTTTCCATTCTAATAATTTGTCCATACCATGAAAGATGCCACAACTGAGTCAATTAGTATATCACTGGGTGTGTGTGTGTGTGCGTGTGTGTGTGTGTGTGTGTGTGTGTGCGCGCGCTTTGCTCCTTGTCTCAGGGCTTGTCACCAGGAGTACTTATCTTGATGTAATGTGTAGAGTAGTGCAGGAAGTTCATAGTGCTTGGTGCACATCAGTAAATATAACACTGACCACACGTGTATTAATTTTGTGGTGCTTGTGGTACATTTATGATTATGATATTGTGTTTATTACTGATCCTCTGACTTGTGTCACACTATACAGTAACAAGAGGTTGCTTTCAGTACTAACAGGCTTTCTGCATGTGTTTGGAACAAATAAAGATTATTTTTCAAAAAACAGAGTTTTGATTAACAAAATCACGGCAGAAATCTGTGCAATTTAAAAGCAAATACATAAAATGTAATAAATAAATAGAACAGAGCTTAACAAGGGGAGAAAATATTGATCTTCATTTTGGTTGTCCATAGTGCAATCATGCTTTGCCTCTCACAGGTTAGTGTATTTGTAGCTGTGGTTGTTTTTTCTGTTCTCTGGGGTGGAGTGGTAGTTTGGATGCTGCTTGTGGTCACATTCCCAGGAGATCCAATATCTCCTGTCCGCTCCATGCCAAAGCATGTTGTAGCTGGTATGGTTGGTCGGTCAGTCACACACAACAGAGGAGAGTTGCTTGGGCTGCTTGCTAAGCTGGACAATCAGGAAAAAGCATTTCAGAAATTCACAAGATTTTAAAGGGCAGGGTGGGACTTGTGGTCTTAGTAACTTGTGGGCAGTAGAGTGGTTAGAGTCAGGCATTGCAGGACCATGAGGGTCAGCAGAGGTAACACAGTGTCTACCCTCACATTGCATCAACCTCAGTACACCATCCCTGGCTCATGGAGGAGGTGGTCTAACTGCATCCTTGTAACAGAGTTCTTACATGGATGGGAGACAGACAGAAGTGTAAACGCATTCACAGGTAGGTTGACACAAGGCAACTTAGGTCTACTTAATACATAGTGTAGACGAGGCCTCGTGGCCTCTGTATCTCAATTTCCTATATTTAAAATTGGAATAATAGTATTTCTTTTCTCCCACCCTTTGCCTCTCTTGTCTATTCAGAATGAGAGTGGTTGGCAGGGAGTGATGCTTATCCCGTGTTTATACAGCACCTAGCATAATGGGGCTCCTAATTTGAGTTGTGACAGGGAGGTGCTACTGTAATACAAATAATCTCCCTAAGGTAGGATTGTTCCTTGTCTCCTTTGTCAAGCCTGACTTTAAAATGACTCAGGCGATAATGTTTCTTCCACTTATTGCATTAGCAAAAGCATAGTTAACTGTGGGCCAGATGTAGAAATGTAGACGGTGTGTATCTGTTTTTATTGGTAACATTTGCACAGGTACACCTTAATGACTAAACATAACGGTTTGGACTAGGGGATGCTATAACATGGCAAAATTACAGCCCTAGTTTAAGCCCAGGCAGAAGCTGTTGTCCAAAAATCATTTAAGCTTTTGCTTACACAATGGAAAGTTCAGAAACACTCAGCATCAGGTCCACTCTGCTGCCATTAAAAGGAATAGGAGCACTGCGAGGCCAGGTAAGTGCTTTGGGGAATCCTATTTTTAATGTTGAAGGAAATGCCTAGGATTTAACTGTCTGAAACAACCGCCCCCCATCTCTGTAACCCCCAGGAGCTCAGTACTGGTCTCCCATTGCCAGACGTGGTGGTGCACAGTGTGCAAGGATGGGGGAGGAAATGTGGTGCATGAGGAGTGCCCAGGTCTGGGTGAGGAGATCCCCCATTCCAGGCTGGTCATCATCCTCAAGCAGTGCCAGGAGGACAGCCTGCATAACTGCGCCACAAGATGCAGCAGCAGGTCTAAGAGCCAGTGGCTGCTTCGCAGCTGGTCCGGCTCTATGGTGGAAGTGCTGTGGCATCCGCAAGGGTAACCAGAGCATGCGCTGAGGCGTGTGCTGCCCCTAAAAGAGTTAGGAAATGGGGAAGAGTCTGAGACATGGGAATAGAGGGGAGCCCCGTTAAACTCAAGCCTCAGGCTCAGCTCCAGAAAGTGACGGCCGTCCTGATGCCCTGCCCGAAGTGTTTCCGGGGGCCTTAAATGAGGTTCAGACTCCAATCAGTGTGCACACACTATTTTGATATAGATCTGCAGTATTTTGATGGGGATTTGTAGTGTGGATGTGTCATTTCAGGAGTAGTTATTCCAAAATAACTCATTTTGAAATAACGCTGTAGAATAGATGTGCCCAGAGATGCCACAGGATGACTCGTTTTTAAAGTTACAGACTAACATGGCTACCCCTCTGAAAAATTCTGTTTCCCTTTTTCGGAAACAGATATTTTTTTATTTGTTCCTTCCTATGAACAGTTTTGAATGTTTGTCTTTTCAGCACCACGCAGGCTGAAAGAGTTTTCAAAAATTCAGAATTGCTCCTGGGAAGGAGAGAGTAGTTTCCTGATATCTGTAGTTAGGAGCAAGTTCAGGCCTCCCCCAAAATTTGATTTGTCCTTAAGATAGCTGGATGATTTTGTTTGTTATACTCAAGGGTGTTTTTTAATATCTGCCAATGAATAGTGGTTGTCCCTGGTCCCTCAGGCAGCCCGCTTCCCCCCTTCTCCTAAATGACTCCGATTGTGTGTGCCCAGATTGGGACACTGAATGGGTTTCTAAGGTACACAAAGGAACTAATTTGGTCCTGCTGGCAACTGTGCTCATGCTACTTCATTGGGACTTGCCAAACATCTTTCCTTCTGCAATAGCACTTCAACTACCCCGATGTCAAGTCCACATGGAATTCGGTGCAAAGGCACTTGTATCCCTTGTGTTCTATTGGAGAGTCTTTGAAGCCAGTGGGGCCCAGGGCTGCCACAGGAGTCTCATTGCAGGATCAGAGCCAAGTACTGTCCCCAGCTGTGATGGCTCAGTTGGGGTTCCCCCCGATCCTGCACCCTAGTAGCAGCCAAAACAGTCTCCACCAGTCAGCAGAATAGAGAGGGGTTTATTGATTTTCCAGAATACAGCACAGCATAGACGTGATGTGGCAATAGGAGGGGGGGCTAGGATGCTCCAGACCCCTTAAGGAGGGGTGCCTGAGCCCCTAGTCTTCAAGCCCCCTCCCTAGGCTGTCTCCATCATGTTTCCAGACCCAGATTAACTCTTCCTCCCCCCACGTACTTCCTTTGTTCCAACCTCCTTCCCTTCCCCCAGTCAGAACCAGTCCCCTGCTGGGCTGTGCTCACAGACAGGGCCAGTCGGGGACAGCCTAAGCCTAGCGACCAGCAAGATGCCCCACTTCATCACACCAGCACAAAGTGCTCACACCTCGAACAGTTCATACACATGCCTCAAATTGATCATGAGCACTAGGTACCTGTGCTGTAAGGGATGAGAGTCTGGCCACACCCCTCAGAACCAGGCATATCCGGAGTCCAAAAACAAAATCCCAGTCTCCCATATAATTTAAGTAATCCAAGGCAGTGTTCTCACTCATGACAGTCTGTCCCAGGGGGCACTACTCAGAATTCCAGTGGCACAATGGGTCTCCCCCAAAACAGCCTCTCCCACATACCTTCAATGTGGGCTTGCAAGTGGCTCTGTGCCTGTGACACTTAGAGCTGCCTTTACTAAGGAAATTCTCACCGGGCAGTGTAGGTCTCACCCACTGTGAGCAATGGGAAGGACGAGTCTGAATGGTCCTTGAATGTTTCCAATGCTGGGTCACCAGAAGCCTTCTCTGCAATTTGAACCTTTGCCTTCATGACACAGGTCAAGTATAAACTTAATTTTAATGGTGGATGTTATGTATCATGGACCAAATCAAAATGGACTGATTTATAGTCTCTAGGAAAATGACATTACAAAGAACCTTCCCAAGTGGTACGAGAAGGCAGCTAGCCTAAGAAATTATTATTCTGTGTTGCCCAGTGCATATCATGGCTAATGAATTAAATCAAACCACCTAAGGTTAAAGCTGTTTTAGAGGTGTAAAAATGCACATGAAAATGAGTTTTTGTATTAAAAAATGTCATGACTTGGCTGGTGTGTTTTGCTTCAGCCAGAAACATAAATTAAGTAAGTAGATTGTTATGTTTATATTTATAAGACAAATGCCATTACATTGGGCACTCTATAATCTAAATGCCTCAACAAATCTCCAATTATTTTCACACTTCCATCGTAGCTGAAGTGGATTTTCATAATGCAGCCGTGTCATGAATAATATGATTCCCAAATATTGACTTTATTATTGGAGATTTTATGGTAAGATTACTCATTGAGAAAAGGAATGCCCATCTGAACAGTGGCAACTGATGCAGAGACCTGCTGCTGTAGTGAAATATGGGGAGGTGTATGTGATGTTATCCATCGCCATTGTAATGATAATCCCTTCAGTATATGTATTTTTTTTTAAAAAGAGAGAAAGTGTGTATGTGTCCATTTACTGTGTGTTGGAATATGGTTACACTGTGCAGATAGTGAAGCAGAATAAAAGACTCATGTTTTTCTTACCAGCTCAGTACAATTTATTGTGTAAATTATAACTCCTTATTATACAGAAGTTGTTCTGTGACCTGTCTATAAATATGATGAGCCAGAGCCTCAGCTGGTATGAATGGGCATAGCTAGTTAGCTAGCTGATCTGGTTCAGTGGGCATACAAACAGAAATGCATGTGCACAATAATAGCTTGACCAAATTGAACAGAATGTGTCGAACCTGTTGTGTGTTCAAATTTAATAAGTCATGATGTCAAATAACTAACTCAGCTGAAGTTTTATTTAAATAAGACAAACAGACAATACTTAATACAGTACTGCACAGAATACATAAAAGGAAACATTCATACCAAATCCAAGGCTGGAGAAGTGAGGAAGCCTATTTGAATTCACTTCTGACAAACTCCCTCTAAAATTCACCTCTTACTTGTTCAAAACCAAAATCCTGGCTCATGATTGGTCTTGTTTTGAATCACTAAGTTATTTGTAACTAATCTATCACTACTGAGACTGTTGGTGATCACAATCAGCACTTAATATTTAAACATTAATCCATACATCAATATTTTGCTGATACATTGATTATAGAACACACCCTACTTCACCACATTCCTCATCCATTTTGTCAATCACTAAAATTATCATTGACAGCATTCATGAGAATTCCTTATCAGTTACTTCATTTGTCCATTCCAGCCATTTGTCCGTTCAAACAGTCATAACAGGCATCTCTTTCTATACAATGTGTGTGTTTGCAGAAGAGACAAAGAAAATGAACTATAGATCTTGCATGGCTTTTCATGATATCTGGTTTACACAACTGATAAGATAAATACTTTCCACTATTTTATCAATTACAAAAGATATCTATAACCAAGGCATTATGATACAAATCATCACAGTAATTCCTGATGAACTAAAATCACCTTTTCTTGATGATTATTCTATTAATTACAGAAAACCGTGCCCCCTATAGGTTACCAGTGGTTCTGTTGTGGTCATTTCCCTATGGATTAAGAGTTTAGAATAAAAAGGACACACAATCCGTTATTTACTCAGGTTATGTCTATACTATGGCACTATTTCATGATACTTCCAGTATCCCGAAATCACTATTTTGCATTTTTTAAACAAGCTTGTTATTTCAAAATAGCTTTAGAAATAACGGGCTTGCTATTCTGATGTTCCTGTAAAACTTGTTCCATGAGGATTAAAGGACATTTTGGAATAGTGCTCCTTTTTGAAATTTGGCACTGTGTAGACAGTTCCAAATTTTGAAATAAGCTATTTTGAAATATACTCGAAGTAAGCTATGCAATCTGTGTAGCTCAAATTGCGTATCTGATTTTGAGCTACGGGTCCAGTGTAGACACACCCTCAGAGGTTAACGGCCAGCTCCGATTCAACTGATTGATAACACACTAGGGTCAGCTAAAACTCAGAAATAAAACCCAAGACGACAACATTATTTTTTTTTCAAAATATTCCCCTCCCCCTTTTAATATTAGAGTCTAGCCAGCACCTTTGATTAACACAGAAAAGATTCTGGGATGTCTAGAAATGATGAGAGTGTAATATAAGTAAAAAATATTAATATTTACTAAGAGACCACATTACATTTACTCTTTTTATCCTTTTTTAAGGTGTTTTGTTTTGGTTCTTTTGCTGGGAGAAAGCAGTGCCAAGATAGCTGTTCTTCACATTAAGACATAAAAAGGGCACTAAAAAGTGCTTCTAAGAACAGTGTTTTTCTCTCCCTTACAATTTGTTGTACATCTTTGTCAAACTGCTTTGCAATCCCTTAAAGAGCATGCCAAGTCTTCTCTTGTATCCACCCTCAAATGTATAGACCTGAAAGAAAATTTTAGAAGCTAAATGATAAATAGACGTAATGCCATACATGGTTATACTAATATTTGTGTGATTATCACGAGTGATAAACTACTCTGCTACATATTTCTATTATGTACTTAAGTGAACTCTGATGAAAATGGTTTATTAATGTTTTCACTTTTAGGCTTTTACTTTTTATTGATTGATTTGATTTTTAAAATAGTGTGCTTAGCAAGATAGGTCTGGTATAATTCCCTATTTATCTAAATCCCTATAGTTCAGATTGCATAGGTGTTTCCATTAAAATGTTTTTTTCCTGAGGATTATAACTTGGGAGCAAATTATCTTATCTCAGGATGTTGTGTGACGCATAAGATAGTTCATCGTGGGAGCCACTGTTCTTTTTCTTGCTTTTGTTTTATAACATAAATTACCGTACATTGCTATTTGGTGCATGGACTATTTTTTTAGTAGAATTAAAAAAATAAAAATACTTTTATGCTCCTATAATTGTACAAAAATTAGAATACTTTAAAGCTTAGTATTGCCGCTGATGAATTCTTTGTTTAGAACCTGGGGAAAGTGAGCTGTTAGCAGAATTTGAATACACCCCAATGGTTTTCAACAAGTGTGCTAAGGATTTTTTTTTAACCATGTGAGTTTAATGTAAAAGGAAAGCAGTCACATTGAAATGATTGACAGTGCTAGTTCAGAATGATCCATTCCGGACTGTCAAATGAGCAATCTTTGCATTAAAAGGATTTACCCACCAGACCATAACAGCTTCTTTCAAAAGCTGTTTCCACTGATCAATTTACAAAAATGCACCTTCTGAAGAATGCCAAAACATTAATGTTAATGGAAGCCCTATTGCATCTAGAGACAGAAAGACATGGTAGACTAATAGACTTCTTTGTGTGCATCTATAACAAACTCCAATCCTCAACTAGCGCTTGTGTGCATGGGGACACACTTCTCAGGAAAGTTAAGGTGGAGCATGGATCAGTGTTCACGTCACATGCCTTGTGAATATGTGGTCCAAAGATTGTGATGAGTCCTGGTCATGTGACACCCAAGGCACGTTGTGTATTGCTGTGAAGAAGAAGGTGAATCATTTGAAGATGTAGGTCAATGTTCATAAATTAAAACACATTAAAACTCCATATAGAAAGTCTTACAAGTGACTGCTCCTTGAAGCAAGATCTCTCCTGAATGAGAGTGTCCACTCAGGGGCAACACACTTGAATTCATTTTCATTGGCCGTATGCCTTTAGATGGTTCACGTAAGTGCTCTCATGTAGATATGACCCCCAATTCTTGATCTTAAGACTCTGGTCTGAGTTCCCTCTTGGTGTCTCTGTCTAGGTCAAGTTTTTCAAATGATAGCCCATCACTTGCATCTACGCAGTTTTTAGGTAAATAGCACTAGTGTACAAATGATCCTGTGTCTCCACTAGATCCCCCAGTGACTTTGGTTTGGTTTGGGGTGGACCCACAGTCTTCTAACAGGTGAAGAGGCAAATACTTTCTTGATGCAAGAATTTGTAAGAGGTCCTGAGACATTTTCCTCCCTTTCACCTCACTTCTGTGGGCTTTCCCAGGGATGGGAGAATGATATGAGCTGGGCCTCCCATATATTTTTTCACTTATTTCACAGAAATACAACTATATGTGCACAAACAAAATGGAGATCACAAAGGGCAAGTGATGCCACTTCCTATGGTGTCATCTCATTGATCACGGGTAGCTCACATTTACAAAACATACTACCATTTTATTGGTACTGAATAGTGACCATTATTATTTAGGAGTGGGTTGATCTGTTCTCTCTTGTCCCTGTGTATGACTTCCCAGTCTATGACTTCCCTCTGAAGCTCATATTTACATTATAAATGGTCCAAAACTGAAATCATGGGTCCAAATACTCACCAAACCATGTGAAATTCAGACCTGGAACTGAATTTTACTGTGTGTGTGTGTGTGTTCACATGTATAGACACATACTCTGGATCTGAACAAGCAGATGTAAAGGCTTTGGAGGTCTTCACATTTGCGGTCTGAATTTTATAGTGTAGGTTCATTTGTGATTCTGTCCTATATAGAGTCTTATTATACAGTGCTCTTTGCTATACTATCTAAGGCCATGCTCCTCAAAAGGAATCAATGGATGTGAGATCCTTAAACACTTTTAAGGATATGGGCCCAAGAACCTTCCATTAGTGTATGAAGTCAAAGTGACATGAATACCCACAGTCAAATATTCATTCTCTCATCCTCTTCCCCGGGGGAGAAGTGTGTGCAAGAGAATGTTTTGTTTTTTCAGTATTGTTTTGGTTTTGTTTCCTTTAACATACATGCTGTTCTGTGTTTGTCAAAGAAATGTGCCTTGCACTCAGAGAGTTTATGGGAGAGTTGATTCCCCAGTTTTGGACAAGCCCCCAAGAAAAATCTCTCTCCGACATAGATGGGTGTTACCCTCATTGTATACAGTTCCATTGTGCCAGAAGAGCAAGGGGGAAATTTTGGGAGGGTAGCAGTCATGTGCTCTGGGACATGGCTTGCTTTTCATCCCATTTCCCGGACTCTAACAGAGTGAGGAGAAAGTACGAACATTTCACACATGCCTCTCTCACCTGGCTGGTGAGCTCCCTTCAAGCTCCTTTGCAAGCACTTTGTCCTCACTCCCTTAGTATCTGGGGAATGGGATGAAAAGCAAGCCACATCCTGAAATGCATGGCTGCCACCACTCCTACCCTCCTGAAATAGCGCCCTGAAGAAGAGCAAAGTTATGAATGAGTGGAGTAGTCAGTGTGAATGTGGATGAGTCAATAATCCTCTAATGACTTTAAATACAGTTCTTTTGAAACACTATAGTACTGGCAGGTGTAACTTTTTTTGGTGCTGCTTAGATAACTGAGAAGGACGGAGTGTTTATGCAGTCCCTTGTTTAGCTAAAGCTACTTTAATTAAGGTATTCAGAAAGACATTTCATCTTGAGATGAGTCATCCATTTGAAGAAAACAGATTTCGGAGTGAGTAAATAACCCTTCTGCCACAGTCATCATTACAATAGCTAGTAAACTGACATTGCTTTGCACTCTACCCTGTTCTTCAGTTCTATTGTTATAACACTGGTCAGAGGTGATCTCTCAAATGGCAAGGATTCAGCAGAAGAGAGGAGTTGGTTAGAGGGGACTCTGAACATATTTTTTTCTTCTATACATATGCTCATTTTAGCCTTCAAACACAATTGTGATTTTGGCTTTTTTTTTTGTTTTAACTTTAAAACTTGACATTTGAAAACTGGATTCCTTGGGCCAGGTTCTCAGATTGCCCAGGGGCCCAGCAATCCTGTTGGCTCCCCTGAACAGAGCATATTTACAGTCAGATTAGTGGCAAGGGGCTCTCTCAAGCTCACAAACTCAAGCCATTGAAACTATGGCAATCTGAGGTCTCAGATACCTTTTGTGGCTGCTGCCTGACGCTAACTCCTGACCTGATGCCCTGCCAGAACCAGTTCCGGCTGGCCTTAAATGCAATTCAGCATCCAATCCGTGTGGACGCGCTATTTCAAAATTCATTTTGTGTCTAGATGCGTTATTTCAAAATAAGCTATTTTGAAATAAGATATTTCAAAGTAACGCTGTCATGTAGACATACTGTAACACATCGGGGAAAACCATGGATAAAACCCACTTCCTTTGTTTACATGTGTCCAGTATTTTGTGGAATTGCCTATGATGTCTACAGTGATTCAATGATAAAACATCAGTAAGTGTAATTCTATGTTACCTGACATCTGCCATTGTTCAGGATACCCTCCCTTGCTTTCTGGGTCCCTCTGCTGAGTGCGTATACACACACACAACGTACAAATCAGAGCACATTGTCTGTAGTTCATTATGTTCTGTCTTGTCTCACTTCAATGCCAAGATGCAACAATAGAAATTATCAACTACATCAGACTAATGGTATAGTTCAGTATCTTCTCTTCAACAGTGGCAAATATGAATGTTTCAGAGGAAGATATGAAAATCCTAGTTTTATACGTATCTATCTCTGGCTCTACATATTTAATGTCCCTTTATTCCCTACCTTCCATAGTCCCTTTCTCTAGATCCCTACTTGGCAAATTTTGATTTGACTTGACCTGCTCATGTGCCAGCAGGCTTGTGCAATCTTGGCAAGTCATGAATGACTTACAACTACTATAGCAGAACCTTTGCGTCAGGCAAACTGACTGGGCATGCATGACAATAGTCAGTGGAATGCTAGATGGACAGTGGCAGCCAAATGCAATACTCTGTAGATCTGGGTAAAAGTTTATGGACAAAACTTTTTCACCAGAAATGCATATTCAGGTTAATGAAAGCACTGAATAAATCCATGCCCAAATTTGTTGAATTATTTACGTTTAAATAAACCCTCAAAACAAATACAAAAAAATCTTAACATTTCATTCTGGCATTTTTTAAATGAAATATTTCAATTTTTTTATTCAAAATGACTTTTCATTTCAAATTTTGCTTCAATTTTATTTCAGATGGGTAAATAAACATCAAAAAGTAAATGCAACATTTTGTTTTGAGTTGAAAAAATGTTTCTTTTGACCCAAAACAAAATGGTTTTGGCTATTTCCGTGAATCAAAAAATGTGGATTTTTTTGCCCTAAAAAGTTGATTAAGCCAGTGTGATAAGTGGGAGGGGTAACACAATTTTCTGGACATTTAAGCCTTTGGTTAACTAAAGTCTTCACCGTGGCTAACTTTTGAAATCTAATCCTAATTGCTTTATTCCCTGACTCAATTCAGGTCTCCCAGGCTCTCTCCTGGTCGCACGAAGAGTGGAACAGTAAGGTCACTGCTTCCAATTCAACAGCTCACACTGGCTGTGTCTACATTGGCATCCCTTTCCGGAAAAGGGATGCTAATGAGACACATTGTAATTGCAAATCCGCAGGGGATTTAAATATCCCCCGCGGCATTTGCATTTACATGGCTGCCGCTTTTTTCCAGCTTGGGGATAAGCCGGAGAAAAGCGCTAGTCTAGACGTGATTCTCCGGAAAATAAGCCCTTTTCCGGAGGATCTCTTATTCCTACTTTCAAGAGAGATCCTCCGGAAAAGGGCTTATTTTCCGGAGAATCACGTCTAGACTGGCGCTTTTCTCCGGCTTATCCCCAAGCCGGAAAAAAGCAGCAGCCATGTAAATGCAAATGCCGCGGGGGATATTTAAATCCCCCGTGGATTGCAATTGCGATGTGTCTCATTAGCATCCCTTTTCCGGAAAGGGATGCCAATGTAGACACAGCCACTCTGTTTTCATTGGCTCTCCTTGCTTTATGCCAATTCATTTCCTGCTTCCCTAGCATTCCTGGAGACTCTCTAGGACTCACGTAAGATAATTAGGGTTAGGTTTCAAGAGTTAACCACTGTGAAAAGAGTTTAGATAACTGAATGGCTGGAATGTCCTGAAAAGGGTATTGACCCTTGCATTCATGATAACCAGTGAACTGAAAAATCAGTTACTTGCACATCTCTAGAGCTGTGGTTTGGTCTGACCAACAAATTCAGCCCATACAGGAAAGGAGTCAGTCAGACTCAGGACATGTCTACACAGGAAATGATGTTTACAGGTTAGCCTGCCTGAGCTAACCTGAATCCAGCTAGCATGTATAACAACAGCTGTGAAGTCAGGGGCTTCAGTGTGGGCTAGCAAGCTCAGTACACATGTAAGGCCCACAGGCTATGTCTAGACTGGCATAATTTTGTGGAAATACTTTTAACAGAAAAGTTTTTCCATTAAAAGTATTTCCACAAAAGAGCATCTAGATTGGCAAGGATGCTTTTGCGCAAGAGCATCCGTGCCAATCTAGACGCGCTTTTGTGCAAGAAAGCTCCGATGGCCATTTTAGCAATCGGGCTTTTTTGCGCAAAAAATTAAGGTGCTTGTCTACACTGGCCCTCTTGCGCAAGAATTCTTGCACAAGAGGGCTTATCCCTGAGTGGGAGCGTGAAAGTATTTGTGCAAGAAGCACTGATTTTGTACATTACAAAGTCAGTGCTCTTGTGCAAATTCAAGCGGCCAGTGTAGACAGTGGCTGCTTTTGCGCAAAATCTTGCCAGTCTAGACACACCCACAGTGTACTGTCTTAATTGCTATTATTACCAGCCCTAGCTGGATTTGGGCTAACTTGGCTAGGCTAGCCCACGCCTAGCTTTTGTTTTCCCCCATTCCTTCTTCCTTTCCAAGGCTAGAGAAAGGTTTGCTGTGTGTTTACTTCTCTAAAACATTTTCTTGCATTGCCTTATGACTAGATAAATGGGGCATGAGTTTTGAAAAGCCTGACCCCTTCCAGCCTGAAGTAGCTGACAATATTAAATATTTCACATCCAAAGTACACAATGAATTTACTTCTCCTGATCCAGGCAGCCTCAAGGGTGTGAAGATAGTGGTTCTGGAGGGAAGAAACAAGGAACTGAATGATGCCTTTTTGTGAATATTGCCCAGAACACATTTACAAGCCCTGGTTAAATCAAGCCCTTTATCCACAGTCCTTCTGAAAGAGACAAGCTTGTCTCTCTTGCCAACCGAAATTGACCTGATAAAAGTGTTGCCTCACCCATCTTGTCTCTTAAAATCTGTTGACAGTGGCAACCTGTGTCAACCAGCTCCTTCCTCAATTCAAGTCCTAGATATTTTAAAATACCACCCACATGGCAAGAATTATAGCAAATGAGATATGAGGAGCTTTTTCTCTTTAACAGATTTGTCTAGTGTAAAGGGTGTACTTTTGGGAGCCAGGATAATCCACTAAATCTGCCCCTCCCCCATTAGCAAAAATGAATCTAACTCACAGAATGAGGTTAAAGGGTCTTTGCACCTGTGGAAAGTTTGCTCTTCAGAGGAGTGGTTTGTGACTCTGGGCTAAAGTTCTGGATACCCAAATGCGCCAACCTTGGATTTATCCAGATTCCATCTCTTCCATTTTATGTGCATAAGATCTTTCTGGTTTTGGACGATCAGTGACCATATCTCTCATCCTCCCTTGCTAACTAGAGTGTCAGAAATACAACCATATAATTACAATGTGACAAACTGCCTGGTTTTTGTGGCTGTGCTTCAAAAGTGATAAATTAAATGCATTAAATACAAGGCAGGCAGTTTAGTTTCCCTGATGAGTTGTGATAACTATCAGCCAGCTAAGAATTAAATGTATGTCTGGATGCAGAAGAACAGATAAATATTTATGTATTTCAATGAGAGGTAAAATAGGATACATAGGGCATAGGCTGAAGCTAAAGAATACTAATAGGGTTGGCTTGTAATGAGATTATATGTCTTATAAGCACTAACAATTATATTCCCATTACTAAAATATACAGTGAGAATGAAGATGATTATACTCCAGCCACTGTGGGACTATGAACACGTTAGAGCACGCAGTGGAATCAGACATATACTTTACAAGTTGGTGTCTGAACCTGGGTCCTCATGCTGGTAGAAACCTAGAGTATTCCCAGAGAATTTGGAGCAGCTACAGCAATGTAAAACTGTTCAAATCAAAGCAGAAACAGGAGCTTTTGAGTTTATATTTTGAGAAAGAGAGCTCAACGCAGAATCACTCTCATACAAACACAGCTGTGGCTGTGTAAGATTTCATTTTCTTGAAATTTAACAACCACTTTGGTGGAGTAAATATGCCAATACTGGCATGTGGGGCTTGATTTTTAGCTGGCTCTAGCCTTGGCTTCCAATATGATGGCAAGAAAAGATTGTGCCTCTATCCTTACAGCCATTTGGATTGATGGTGACTAGGCAGTGGTTGTACTAAGATACTTCCCTGTCCTGCTAACCCATATGATATACCACATTCTTGTGCTCCCCATACCTATCATCTGTTTAGACTGTAACTCTGTGGGGAAGAAACCATATACAGCCTCTTCCCAACTTACAAACCGGTTACGGACCAAGCAATTGGTTGTAACTCGGTTCGTTCGTAAGTCGGACCCCCATAGAGTTACACGTGACCGCACTGTTCGTAAATGCGGAGTGCGTTCGTAATTCGGGATCTGCCATTTATGACCGCTTTGGTCGTAACTGTGAATGGTCATAAATTGACTGTTCGCAACTTGGGGACCGGCTGTATTTCTTCCATGTTTATACAGTACCTGAGACAGTGAAATCCTAGGACATGACTGGGGCTTTTAGCTGCTACTTCAATACAAATAATAAGTATTAATTAATAACTACCTGATTGCTGAGTCTGATCAGAAAGTTAGACATCAGCAGTGATGCAAGTAACTGTGTCTGTGATGCTCTATAGACAAGTTTTTAAAAATGTAGGTAATGTCTTCGTAGGGATAAAACCCTGCAGCTGGCCCAGATCAGCTAACCCAGGATAACATGGCCTAGGTTTCAGGGCTGAAAGATTGCCAGGTAGACGTTCATTTTTTGAGGAATTATGGTTCTTGCTCAAAAGGGGGTTTTTTTGCACAAAATGGCCCCGTTTACACTGCGTTTTTTTCCTCAAAAACCTCTTCTGCAAAAAGGATTGGAAGAGAATATGCAAATGAGAGCATGAGAAATACTAACGAGTGCTTCATTTGCATTTCCCTTTTCCACAAAAATGATGCAGTGTAGACGGAGCCTAAGAGTGGAGTGTCCCAGAGCTTAGGCTCCATGCCCAGCTGTAGTTGTGATGTGAGGCTTTTTATCCCCATGTTGGCATACCCTTAGAGGAAATTTCACCCATAGGACCAGGAACCATAAAGCTAGATTGTGTGCAAGAGTGCTAGAGAAAATGTGCTGATTTTGCTATTTTCTTTTTTGGGTGTTTTCTGACCTATGCCTGTCACCTTTGATTCTGCTACATGTCCAGTAGGCATTATCCTTCTTCCTGCACATTCAGATGGATCAGGCTCTGTGTAGTCATGTTACATGAAGAATTCTCATCTCTTGCATGCTAGTTCATCAGAACTCAAATGTCTTGACCTTCAGGGGATGCCACAAGGCCTGTCTCAAACAGCAGGGCACTTCTTTATTTAGCAATAAAATGCCAGGAAAGGGGTGTCAAATGCTAATATCTATGAAAGCCTATATTGAATAGAATATCCAGCATGATCAAGTGTTCCCCATGAAGCTGCTTTGATGCTTTACAATAGGAGTTAACTTTTTCTTTTGAATTTTTCCTTAATTTTATATGTACTACTGCAAGAGACTCTGGTTTTGATCGATCGATCTATCTATCTAATCAGTGAACAGAAGGCTGCTGTTATTCCATGCAACCACTAGTGGAGGCTGTGCACTGAATACAGGTAAATCCCCATCCTTTTAGTCACCCATTTCCTTACTCTTAAGCAGAGTGAAGAATAAACATGTCCGAGGAGACGTGAGTATAAACCAAACCCGCAGTGTACAAACAAGACACTTATCTATGTGCTCCATTGTTTGGCTTCACTCCTGAAATTTTGCACGTGGAATTTGGCAGCTGCACAATAGAATATTATAACATAGTAATAATATATTAATGCTATTGCTTTTCAGTTGCCTCAGTATTTAAATAGTACACTATTACCTGTCCTAATCAGAGGAAATTCTGTAATGATATAACCTGTTTATCAAAGTCAAATCCAGGATGTGTGGGATTGTAACGGGGCTAGGCCTTAAGGCCGAAAGGGCCCTAGAGAAGTTCCCCAAGTAGCGAGAGTGGCTAGGAAGAAGCAAGCCAACCAGGGGCCAGGAGAGACTATATTAGAAGATGGAGGATTTATGGCAATTCATTTGCAGCCTAGACCTGGAAGGAAGAATATTAGGGATGGTTGGCTGACAGAACCAAGGACAGGTCAGAGTGGGGAGCTGTTTAGAACATTTTCTCCAGGAGGAGAAGCCCTGGAGGCATCACTCTGATATGGAGAGGGGAAACAGACTGAGAGAACGGACTGGACTCAGAGACATTCTGGACTGGGATGGGCCCCTGGTAAAATATACCAAGAGACATTATAGGGGACACCAGGATGGATGAATTATATACCTCAGAAGGGGTTGTGGTTTCACACAGGAATGTGACCTTCAGTTGGAGGGCAGAGTATCCAAAACGGGATTTTGAAAAGACCGTGCAGGCAAACATGCTCAACCAGACAGGGATGCTTGCGGGAGGTGAGTGCTACCATGTAACAGGGGTAGTTATTGTTTGTCTGGGATTGATCGGTAAGGATATGTCAACACTACAGCGCTGTTTCGAATTAACTTAATTCGAAATAGTTAATTTGAATTCAGCTAATTCAAAATAACACATCTATACACAAAAAATATTTCAAAATAGCACGTCCACACCGAGTGGACCCTGACCGAAGTTAAGGCTGGCTGGAAGCAGTGCGGGCAGGGCATCAGGTTAGGACTTAGTATGTGGGGCTGCTGCCTGAGGCTAAATGAGCTCCATGCTTAAAGGGACCCTACCCCCACCCCGGAAAGACAGTTCTCAGGCTTCCTTGCTTGTTTGTCTATCTTGATGAGGGACAGCAAAGCAGCCCTGTCTTGGAGTGCCCTGATTGCCCGCGCTCGGGACACCACAGCACTTGGCCACATGGAGCCAGAGCTGCCCCTGGGCACGCCAATGTGTCTCGTGGGGTCGTTGCCATCAGCCCGGATGTACTTTCTGCAGGCTGCCACCCGGGGGGTCCATCGGGGGACTGTCAGGATCCAGGAGGCCCTGCCAGAGAGTGTCCACCCCGAGGAACCCTCAGAGCCTCCCCGGTCCTCCCCAGCAGGGGCTCGTGCCCCATTCCTCCCTCACATCCTTCCACTTACCCCTCCCTAGCCCCCTTCCTGATGTCAAATAAAAGACACGTATGTTCAAAAATAGAAACTGGGTTTATTGAACAAATCTGGGGGAGGGGGATGAACCTCTGGGGAGACTGGGAAAAGGATGTGGGAGAGGGGAAGAGAGAGGGTGGGAGAAGGGACGGGGAAACCTGGGAGGAGGGAGCTAGAAGTGGGAAGCAAGGGAAAGAAAGGGGAGGAGAAGCTCAGGGCTCAGGGCTGGGGGTCTCGCCAGACCAACTTGACTTTCATGCTAACCTGCTCCTGGGTTTGCATGTGGCTTTTGGTGGACAGGCTGGCAGCTATCCTGCCATAGAGAGACACGTTTCTCTGTCTAGTATGGAGATCATGGACATTGGGGGCATCCCCCCCAAACCTGAATAAGGTCCATGATCTCCAGGAAGGTGTCTGCCTTCTCCAGCCCCTGTCATGCTTCTGGGAGCTGGCAGACTGTTCCTTGGGAGTGGTGGAGGGCTGGCTGCCAGTGGCTTGCTGGCTCATATTTTGGGGCCTCTGGGTAAGGGGCTCCGGTGGCCCCTGCTGGCTCTGGGCTAGCAGTCTTGGAGCTGGCACAGGCACTGTGGCCAGGGTCTACTCCTTTAATGACTCCGGGGCTGGGGGAGAGGAGAGTAAGTTTTCCTGGTTGTGCCCAGAGTGGCCACCAGGGCTCCATGGGAAGGACTGGAGGCCCCCTATTTCAAATTAAGTGTCTACACAGCACTTAATTCAAAATAGTTATTTCTAATTTGGTGTTACTCCTCATAGAATGAGGTTTACCAAATTTGAATTAAGCGCTCCGCTATTTTGAATTAATTTCGAAATAGCAGTTTGGATGTATAGATGCTATTAAAGTTAATTAGAAATAACGGTTGTTATTTCGAATTAACTTTGCAGTGTAGACATACCCTAAGGCATTTACTTTACTTATGGCACTGCTCAGACTTCATACATACAACATAATTTTGAACTTATAAAAATCTTCCACTTTGTTTAACCCTTGGTATACTTCAGGCAAATACAAAATTCAATACATTGTCCTTCTAAGTATGAATAGGTGAAAATTTTCCAACATTTTTCCAGCAGAGAAACCTGTTTAGTCATATTCCCACTTTTCATGGGGAAAGTGTCAATCTGAAAAAATTTCAATCCTTAAAAATGTTGTCAATTTCAACATTTTGAGAATGGAATATTAGATTTTTGTAGCTTCACAGTAACTTTATTTTGAAAATTATTTGATACACTTAAACATTTAGAGCAATAATGGAAACAAAACATTTTGATTGACCCTAAATGATATTTGATTGAAAAACTCATTTGTAAGGAAATTTCAAAATTTGATATTTTGTTCTGATTTGGAACAAAAACAAATATAGAAATCACAGAATTGCCTGTAAAATGGAAATTCTGATTGCCACATAGCTATACTGTAGAGTAATCCTTTGCTGGCTGTCTGGAAAACAGCTGCATTTTAAGGGTTGTTTTAAAGTCTTATGGGGAATTCATGGAGTCCATTTCCCATTAGAAGTAGGCAATTTTCCATGGCAAATTGGAGAAAAATGCAAGCACCAAAGGGGGCTCCTGTCATGGTATATTCCTGCTTTTCTATTGTTCTCATCACTGTAAGCAATTGTTTTCTCTCCATCCCTCTGCTGCTCATACAATGAGGAGGCTAGAGGGAGCTGCTAACTAAATTGCTTCCTACACTTGGAATATTTGTGTGTGTCAGACAAAATCTGATTTAAGCATAGTTCTAGTCTCTGTAGTGTTGATTTAAATCAAATCAATATATCTGTTAGCGGAGACATGATAGGAAGTATATTTACTTTGCTGCATCCTCTAATGACCCTGTCATTTAACGGCAGCTCCAGGCGCATAGGTAGGAGAGGAGCAACTGAATGAAAATTGCTTTCATGACAGAATGTTTTCCTTTGGCTCAGATACACAACTGTGTTTTCAAAAAGAAGAGTGACCCTCAATCTGCAGGTGGAAGCAGGATTGTTTGCCTGGCTGTTGCTTCTACAATTTTTTTAAAGATGTCATAAACCCAATTTTACCATTTTCATAAGATTTTTGGACTGAGCCCATATTATTCCTAGGGCTGAAAAAATATTGATTGCTTTCAATGGATTTTTTTGGGCAAATTTTGATGCAGGAATTTAAGATTAGCAGATAGCCAATGTCAGCTTCAAATTTCACTGGCCATTTTAGGTTGTCTCTTAGACAAAGAGAACCCAATCTAAGAGGATATTAGAGCAAGTTTGGGTGCTCATGTTGTAATATCCTGAGGATTTGTATTTTTAAAAGTGCAGTTATATGTACTGCTCACTCTTTGCTAGCCTTTAGGTAGTGAACAAAGGCCCTATTTTAGAATACTTCAGAAAGCTTTCCTCCTCAAGTTGCCCCTTATAAGGGAACTTCTGTTCATCTTGGATTCAAGATTCACTAACTATAGTTTGGTATCTGATTTTAGTAAACACTTGTCTTTTTGCTACTTTGGCAAATAAACCAAAAACCTATTCCTCAAGTGTTTGCAATGATCATTCAACCTATAAGTTGGCTTCTTCAATAATATTTCTCAGTTTTTTTCCTCTCCAATCATCTTCGTAGAATTGCATGAAGGTGACAAAGTCAGCATAAGATGGAGAATCAGGATACAGATTTGGGAAATCCTATTCAAATATCATCGCTCCTATCGAGATTTCTTATGTGGCTGTGTCGGGTTCAGGATGTGCATTCAGCAAGTTCTCTTCTCTGGTTTAGCATGTCTGTGATCTTCCGTTCTGATGACCCCCTGTTAGTGGGTCTCAGCAGGGGAGCCAACAGTCTTGCTGGGCCCTTGGGGAAAGTGTGTGTGTGTGGGGAGGTGGCTCCATGTGCTTAGAAGGCACATGGAGGCCTCAGGCAGAAGCGGTGTGGCAGTTAATCCTTAGTTGTGCTGGTACTATGTTGTCCCTCTTCCCCACCCCTCCCAACCTCAGTACTGGCTGGAGCACGCCCTGCCGAACCTCCACCTCCAGAGGCAGCCCTAAGAGCCAGCAGTATGGTGGCAATTTACAGGGTCTGGAACTCCGGGTGCTGCCACTGAGCCTGGGAGCCCTGAGCCCTTTTGGAGCATTGGGTCCTGGGCTAACAGTCTCCTTTGCCCCCACACAGGTGGGCCTGTTTTTTTGAGTTACAGGAAGTTTTTTCAGTTACAGTGCTCAGGCCAAAACACTGTCTGCATGTTAACCAAAATAGAGCCAATCTGGGAGATACAGTCCATTGGCGCCTATCTCAGTAGCCCTCTGGTGTCTCTATAGCCATCCCTGGACATTAGTCTTTAAGGAGATAAGCCCTCATATGGAGCCGTATCCTCAGGGCATCCTCGCTGGAGACATGACTTTCCCATGTCTCTCCTCCAGGCTCAGGCCTTGTTCAGTCCCAACAGCCAACCAGGAGCTCCCTCTACACTACCAGGTTATTTCAAAATAATAACTCCCCAAATAACTGTTTTGGAATGAGCTTATTCCTCTTCGCAAGCAGGAGTTACTGATTTGAAATAACAAGCCCATTATGTCGAAGTAACTGGTTAGATGATATGGACGCTTGTCTTGTTTTGAAAAACGGGGAGTTATTTAGAAATAATTTCCCAGTGTAGACATGCCCTCAGTGCCCCCTGGCAGCTGCTATCAAACTGTCTTTGGCTCAGACCTAGCAGTCAGCCAGGTGCATCTTGTTCTTCCGGTCCCTGTCCACACTGAGCTTGCCGTGGTCCAGCTGCTCTTCAAGGCAGCCAGGCTTGCAGTCATTTTTGATTCTCTAACACCAAGCAGCAACCAACTACTGTTGGGTCCTTCAGTTCCTTTTATATGGTCCTCCTGGATTCCGACTGGCTGTTTCTCCTGCAGCTAGTCTAGCTTGCCTGGAGGGTTTCTCCACTGCTCTTTTCCTGAGATGGGTGTGGCAGAGCTCTGAGGACTCCAGCAGTATCACAGTAGCTTTGGGCAATCATAGCGTTTTTACTCTATCATAGCGTTCCTATCTATAAAATTATTTACAGTCTTCACAAGTGGACATTTGATGAATTAATATTAAGAGAGCATATTTGAATGCAATTCATCCATATAGGGAGCACTTATTAAGTCCTTTATGTCACTTGAACTCTGTATGAAGGGTGAATTTTATTCCATATGAGAGCTGAGTGGTACTATAAGTGATTAACTACACTTCCTTGATAATGAAATTTAGCACCAAGAAATTTAAATTCACTTCTCAAAGAAGAAACAGGCACAGGCTGTGCATTTAGCAAGGGCAGAATTTTGGGAGGGTAGAGGGGACAGCAGCCATGCGCTCCGGGACGTGGCTAGTTTTTCATCCTGTTCCCCAGATGCTGAGGGAGTGAGGGGAAAGTGCTTGTATTCCGTGCATGCTTCTCATGCCTAGCTGTTCAGGGAACAGGATGAAAAGCAAGCCAAGTCCTGAAGTGCACAGCAGCTGCCCCCTCTACCCTACTGAAATTCTGCCCTTGGCATTTAGCTTTCATAGAAAAGTATATACAAAATAGAAAGAGAAAATAGAAAGAAGCCTCATACTCCTGGTAAAAATCTTGGGTGTTAAAAATTTGAGCAAATGAGCTCTTGCCTCAAACTCTGTGTACTTGGCAGTTCTCCTACTTTTAGGTTCACTTGCAATTTTCATATATCATTGGGTCATAAGGATTTTTTTTTACCAAATTCCCTTACCCCATAGATTCAGCCAGATGAGGACACAATTATTATGCTTTCAATATGGATTCAAAAATTGCAAGTTAGACCATTGGCTGGTCTATCTAGGTTGTAACCCCTGCCTATCACTGATACTTTGAGGGAGATGAAACAAAGCAGTTCTACCCATATAGGCATAGATCACTGAAATAATGTCATAAATGAAGATCTGGAGGCCAAATATTCTCCATTGTCTCGCTCCCAGCTTCCAGATCAAACACAGTTCATAAAATGCATTGCTAGAAATGTCCTTGTGAACAAAGATAAACATGACTTCATATCTGAATTCTCAGAGAATTAATATTTACTGTGTCCGTTTTATCTAGACTTTTTTCTAACCATTATCAGTGATACAAGATCCCATTATAAGGATAATGATACCTTTGTATTAAAGGACTATATTTTTTTTGACACAGCAGTTACCTGTACATTCACAATTACTGTTACATTTTTTGAAGGTCCGTGACAGGGCATCAACCCCACACTGGCCCTTTAAGGGTTAAAACCCAGCCCTGGGAGTGGGCTAGAGTGGTGGAGCGAGCAGCTGAGGCAGAGACAGCCAGTTCAACTCCAGCTGGGGCTGCATAATAAGGGTTCCTGGAGGGGTGGAGACAGACTCACTCTTACTCCAGCTGTGGAGCAGGAGGGACCTAGCTGCTAGGGAAGCTAGAGGCTTCATGACTTAGAGCAGGACTGGGAGAAGGCAGGCAGAGCTAGGGAGTTCTGGCCAGGCCAGGCAGTCCTGAGAGTACTAGTGCTACAAGGAGGCATTCAGGATAGGCAAAGGCAGCTCATCCACATCACCTTGCCAATGGTGAGTGGCCATTTCAGACTGAAGTTTGCCCTTGTGACAGGGGCTAGATGAAGACTGGCAGGGAATCATTGAGGCAAGGTGGGCACGGGGGATGGGGGGCTTTCTGATGGGGACGACACCTGGAGTGTGGGGGCACTGCAGTAGGGCAGTACTAGGAGGGGGGAATGCCACAGCCTGGAAGGGACATGGGTCCTATAACAAGGTAGTAGAGCCATCAATAGGTAACAGCAGGTAAGACACTAGCCAGAAGGGGCGCTCCAGTACTGAAGAGCTAATTCCTGAGTGAACAGCAGGAGGTGCTGTGGTGGTGAGTCACACCCTGTTACAGGGTCCATATGTTCATATTTATGCAACTGGTTCATCCATGTTTAAGTTAAGTCACCAGATTTCATGTAATTGTTGACTTTCTGAATAAGTACAAAATGCCACATAATTAAGACCAGGTTTCAGCACAACAAGATTAATTGAAGTTGTCTCTCATGAAGTTGAATGTGATAAGTATATTAAAAGTGTCATATGTATCTATTGATAGTCAAAAGGCATTGGTGCCTGGTCTCACACTCATGGTGAATGAGCTTTACAAACCCAGATCCTCACTCCTATTTCTGTTTTGAATTTATACAAGGATCATTTCTTCCCAAACTAGTTTTCTCTTTCTATTTTTTATGTAAGTTGCAGACGTTCAAGCAATGTGTATATTCTAGTGTTTTGAGTTCTGTCTCCTGGACTAATCAGAATAAATGCTTATTTCCAAGGCCCTGATTGTCATTTAGGTGCCTAAAGATGCAAATAGGACCTTAACCAGCTTAAATGATTCTGAAAATTCCACAAGGTGCCTAACTCCCATTCAAATCAATGGGAGTACGTACCTAACCATCTCAAGCACTTGAGACATCTGGTAGGATGTTCTAGCTATCCCATTAAGTCCTCAGCATAGAAAAGATGGTTATAGGAGAGCCAAAAAATTTCATATTTCCCCAGACACTGATTGGTAGAGAATAGCATTAGCAATCTTTTCTGGGAATGTACTTGGAGGAAAATTTCCTATAAATAGTTACTAAGGGTTTTATTTTAAGCATCTGTACCAGACATTCACTTCCCACTGAGCTAACTGTGTTTCACTTCCCAGGGGCACCTTAAATTAAGGCAGCATGTTATTGACCTTAACCTTCCTGTTGAATTGCCTTTAGTTACCACTCTCTGGTAACTCAATTTGTGTGGGTTTAGGCTTACCCTGGGACACATGGGTAAGACCAAGTGCTTATGGCTTGTTTGAAAGGGAAACTTGTTGTGTCTGGATGTTTATCCATGACGTCTGGTGGTCATTATGGTGGTAATAGCAAGTCCCAGGGGAAAGGCTGCCATTGGGATGTCAGTTCTAGCTGTCCAGAATCTTCATTTTATTTTGTATTTTTCTGCTTGTTGCGCCTCCGTGTGGTGTATTGTCCCATCTAGTGGCACTGAGACCATTTAGCAAGAATGAGTCCGATTTATAGCCATGGCTTATAGTTGGCTTTTAGTTCATGCATCAGAGGCTCATACGTTAAATTCCAGAAGTCCCAGGTTTGATTCCACCTGTCAGTGTTACAGTAGGAAGAAGAGGGTTAAATTATGGACCTGGTTTGTCCGATGCACACAGGAATGATAATAGCTTAAAGTCTCTTAACTGGTATGTGTTTCAAAACTACTTTTAAAGTCCTGAATAATAAGGCTAACATTTAAAATAAATAGTGCTAGGATGGTCAAGAGAGCTTAAGGGACTCAGGTAGCTGATTTGCCATTCAATCACTGAAAAGTCAAAGGAACTTGGGCTTTTGAAAATCCCTCCCTTAGACTCCTGAACAAGGGTCTCATTTTCATAAGTACAGAACTGTCAGAAGTTTGCAAAGGCACTAACAGCTATTGGGTACCTTGTTACCTTTTGTACCTTTTGAAAACCTCTGTTAACTTCAATGGGGAATGCTGGATGCTCACCACTCTTGAAAATGAAGACACTTAATTTAGAAACTTAAATGTGGATTTGGGAGCCTAGCTTTAGTTTTGAACCCTAAGTTTTTTTTTTTTTTTGTTTAACTTTCCACAAAGCTTTAGACCTATATGAGGCCTTGCCAAAAATATTCCTGCCATTTCTGTCCCTTCAGTTTCCTGCTGACTCTTCAGAATATAAACAAACCAGAGTGTGTGTCTGAATCATTCAGTGCCCATTGAAGTATGCAGCTCTCATACATAAGGGAACTAGGAAATGAATGCTGACACCTTTCCATTGAAATCTAGATTGATAATTGAAATAATTTATTACTTTGTAATCAGAAGCATTAGAAATAGGTGCAGCGCTTGACCTTGTCCTTGTCATGAACTACTGAGGTGTGCATCTATTCCATTTACAAACACCACGATCCTTTCCTTGTGGAGAATCACACTGAGGTAATGCCGTTGGTCTGCTGAGGAGGAGTTTCTTCTCCCCACTGTGCCTTTTAACTGGCTATTTTGCTTAAGGGAAAAAGTTATTTTTAACTAATGACATTCACAGTTTTGTATAACCAAGGCTAATCTGAGTGTTAAAATATCATACGGGTTGAACCTTTCTAGTCTGACTCTCTGACCTGGCAACATATGTGGTCTGGCATGATTTTAGTTAACCAGATGTCCACTTACCATGGATGTGGCCAAATTTCCCATGAAGTTTGTTTACAGCCACTGGTTCTGTCTGTCAGTGTTCTGGGCTGTTTAGCTCTAATTTATCCCTAAATGTTTTCTAAAAGCCCACTAAAGCAGTGGAAGTGTGGATCATGCTGCTCGACAATATTGACCTCCCATGATGTGGCAAATTTTCTGGTTTGGCACCAGTCAGATCCCAAAGGTGCTGGACTACAGAGGTTTAACCTATAATATATTTTGTAATAACATTATAGTTAATATCAACCTGGTATAGTTGCTGTCTATTTCCCCCCTTATTATTTGACAGGATCTATAGACTTGATTTGACCAGAGTATCTGATCTGATTTTTTTTCCCTTTTAAGGAGTTATTTTTTAGGATGGCTAAGGTGCAGAAAACATGTCAAAACCACTAACTCCCAAAGGCTACTGGTGATGCTAATGGACTGTAAAATGGGATGCCCATGCATAATTTAATGTTATAAATCCTTGGCAGTGAGATTACTTTCCTTAGTACCATTCAATCAAGATATAATGTGCTTTATCTTAGAGCCTCCTGCCTAGAGAAAGGGACAGAATTAGGACCATTACAGAAGTGCAGGAATATAGTTGTTTAAGGAGAGAGGGAAATGGATGGTGAATGCTATTGCAAAAGTATAAGTAGGTTAAAATTATTTTTGTTAGTTCAGGGGGGATAAGTCCATCAATGGCTATTTGCCAAGATGATCAGATGTGCAACATTATGCTCTGTGTATTCCTAAACCTATGAGTGTCAAAGCTGGTACTGGACAATGAAGGGGATGAAGTACTTGATTGCCTGGTTCTGTGTATTTCCTCTGAAGCATCAGGCACCAGTTACTCTTGGAAGTTAATATATCGGGCTATGTAAACCATTAGCCTCACCCAGTATGGCTGCTATTATGTTCTTATGCTGATAAACAGCTATACTAGGACTTCATGCTACTCAGCCAACACATGGTGGCCATGACTCTCTTCACTGTTCCAATCTATGCTATTTAAAGCTGGGGCAACACATGTTACAGGAAAAGAAGAAAAATATAGGAGAATGGGGTTACAATGTTGAAAGAAAATAGAGCTGTGCTTTGGAAAAGGCTGAGCCATCCAAAATGATTCCCCCCCCCCCCCCCCCCCCAGGAAGAGTGACTCCAGCAACCAGAGGCCTGGGTGCTCAGCCTGCCCTCAGCTATGGGGGATGGAGAGGCCAAGCAACTTGTTGTAATTGGGCCCAGCAGAGACGGAGACAAACACAGCTCTCTGCTATGATAGTTGAGGCTAGCAAACTGAAACCTGAAAGAGAGACTTTGCATTGGGGATGGGAGGGTGACCAATAGTTAAAAGGACAGAACCTTCTAGCCTAGTATGGGAAGGCTGAATGACCCAGCCCTCTGGCCTTGGACAGGTAGGGAAGCAAAGATACTGGGCATGGAAATTCAGCAGTCCATTGGAAAGCTTTTGTTAATTTAAGTGGCAGAAGGTGAATTAATGCCTTCTAGGAGGGCAGTCAAGAAACAGTTGTTTTGATATACCCCAGAAAATTTTGGCTTTGCAAAAAAGGCTCCCACCTCCCACTTCCCTCCCCCCCAAAAAAACTTACACTGAGGGAAAATCTTTGACCAGCCTATTAGAAAATATGCATAATAACAGTTCTGCTACTGTTGCAGTCTCAATCCTGTTCCCATTGGGGATACTGGAACCGAAGTCACTGAGTATCTGGAGGAGGGTCAAACTGAACATATCTGCAAAAATACCCTATGCTACTTCAACTTCCATTGACTGTGATGGGAGTTGAGGGCATATATCTTTTGGTAAGATCTGGTCACAAGTGAATTCTGTTGGCTCAGTTTACATTTTGTGGGGTCCCATTTTGTTGGCATGCCTGACCTACAACATTATTGATTATCAATCACTAGGGGTAAGTCTGTATTACATTCCTCTTTTGAGAGAGGAACGCAAATGCAGATGAATGAAATTGCAAATGAAGCAAGGATTTGAATTTCCCATGCTTCATTTGCATAATCGCGTCCAGGTGCTATTTCGAAATACCCTATTTTGAAAAAAGAAATGCTGTGTAGACGCTGTTATTTTGAAAGAAAACCCTTCTCTCGAAATAACCCTTATAAAATGAGGTTTATTTCGAAAGAAGTTTTTTTTCAAAATAACTGCATCTACAGAGCATTTCTTTTTTCGAAATAGGGTATTTTGAAATAGTGCCTGGACATGATTATGCAAATGAAGCATGGGAAATTCAAATCCGCACTTCATTTGCAATTTCATTCATCTGCATTCCTCTCTCAAAAGAGGAATGCAATGTAGACATACCCTAGCAGATTTATCCAGAGTTGTTCAGGTCCTTAATGATACTAAGGGTTTTTTTTTTTTTTTAATAAAAGGGAGACGTACATGATTTATTTAAATGATTGTATTTTTCAAAAATAGTGTTATCTTTGTAAAGTTAATTTTTTATTTTAGATTTTAGAGGGATCGTTAATTTTTTTGGGGGGTGGGGGGTAATTTTTTAAACGGTAATTCCATCAAGTGTATTTTTCCTTTATCCTTATAAATGCTTATAATTCGCTATGTTTTAACAAAGGGCTATAGTCAATTTGGTTTCCAATAGACTTTTCCTCTAGTTTTCAAACCATAAACATTGATTTAGCTGGGCCAAAACAGAGCACTACTCCAAACTTCTGTTTTATCTCTTCTGTGAGGTTAATTGTGAAGCAATCCTATTCGAGGTTCATCCTATATTTCTGGCTCAGCTTGGTTCAGTTGCTTTCAACTTTCATTCAATTACGTCAATTTTGAGGACTGTATTTGATTTGTTCATTGTCGTTCTTTTCTATTTGGCTTTGAGAAACAATCCCATTCCAATACATTCCATTTTCCTGGAACAACCAAACTCTTAAATTGCTTAAATTATGATAAGAAAGCTTTGTACCAAATTTGGTGCTTCTAGCTCTTACTGTTTAGGAAGAGTTCTTCATCAAACAGACAAATTCTCTATACTACATAGTAGATTGATTAATTGAATGCTAACAATATCCCAGTGCTATACAGTTTGCGTACACATACTATTTTGAAAGGATTGCCATCTAAAAAAAGCAACATCTACATGGTGTAAGATTTTAAATTGTTTCCCTGTATAATTGTTTTTCTTTATTTTTCATTGCTCTTTCCACTTGATTCCCCTACATTCATGAGTGGTCCACTGTCTTCCAAAATACTCCCCCAAAACAAATGTTTTTAAATATAGGAGAATACAGTGCTAATTACTCATCTCAGGTGCAATGTTTCTTCAACTGAAAAAAAATTCAAGCTTACATGAGCTGCATAATCTGTGAGTTTAACAAAAACATTTAACTTAGAATTCATAGGCTAGCTACCACAGAGTTGGCATGCAGTCTTACTATATACTTGTTAGGTGTGAGGGATGAGGGCTGGGAACAAGGATTAATATCTCTCCCAGCCCCCACTTGAAGGCAAGATTTTGTCTTGCTGTTGCTCCATCTCCTGGGTAAGAGGTCTGCCCATTAGGACTAAGAACTTCAGCTTCAGGAGTTGCCTGCAGCCATTACTAGAGGCCTCCCAGCTTTAAGCCCACCCCTGCTGGTGGCGGGTGAGCCAAAGGGGGCTGCTCTTTGGGAGCCCTTCAGGGCAGACCAAGGGCAAGGGTGTCGGTGGTTGTGTGATATGGTATAATTTTTGAGTGTGCTGGTGAGAGCAGCACACTTGTTGGTTGTGTGGTGGCCTATTCAGTCCCTGATGAGAGCAGGAACGATAAGGGAGGTTTTTGGTGAGAGGAAGTTCCCCTTACCTGCCCACATTGAAGGTCAAGGAAGGGTTGGGTTTGTCATGGCTTCTTCCCCACTCTGGCATGATAAATGCAGAAGTGGGGGCCAGCAAGTGTACCCCAAAGCCTTATCTACCAGGCTTTGGTATAAAACTTCCCCCAAAATCTTAAACCTAGATCTTGGGAATAACTTCCGCTGCCACCACCCAAATGCTGATAAAGAAATCAGGGGAAGATCATTTGGGAAATCTCACCCCTAAGATAAAAATCAAGGCACAGAATTAACCACTGCCAGGTTAATAAAAAGAAAAGAACTTTTATTACAACAATATTCCTGTTGCAAACATAATGACTAGATAGGGAGGTAACAATATACTCATGGAGTTTTTCCATGGGCCTAGAACTTAGTTACAAAGAAAAGCCAAAACATCTTTTAAGCAGTGCCAGATCTCAGATCCCATACCCAATCCTTAAAACAATAAAACCTAACGAAACTACCTAAACTTTACCCTACTTACAGAAAATGAAGAATGGTGTCTTGGAGAGAGAGAGACATGCTTGTCCCTCTCTGTAGCTGCAGAGAACTCTGAGACACAAAAGGGAGACAGGACAAAAAGACCCAAATTCCTTTGTTCCAGTTTAAAGTCTCACCTACATTCCTACTGGTCACTCCACCTGGCTAGGTGTAGTTAACCCCTTAATCCCCAGGCTGCTGGCCTACCCTCATAATCATGACAGGGTTTATTTTCTTTTTCTGTTATGTGGTTTGGCACAGATGGGGTGGCTAAGGGGGAAGGATTCAGATAGCATTGTGGCAGTTGTGACAGGTACGGGAAGATATGGCAGTAAGATCTGGACTGGCCAGCCAAGGGCAACTGTTTAGACAGTTCTGTGGTATTCCTTGTTCCGGTCCTGTCACCAGCCTCCATAACTCTGGGAATCTTAACACCTGGCCATCAACCCTGAGGGTGCTGCTATTGAATGCCAAGTCGGTATCCCACAAGGCAGATATCATTCATCATTTAATCCTGGATGAAGGGGCTGACGTGGCTTGTGTCACTGAGACCTGGCTGAGAGTGGAGGGAGGCGTTGACCTTTCCCAATTGTGACTAGGTTCTCAGTATAGCACCAGCTTGATGGTCGAGGAATCGGGTTGGCGATTATCTATTGGGATACCATCTCATTGGCCGGGGTCTTAGTCCAACAAAGTGTTAGATTCTAGTGTTTTACCTGATTTTGGGTGGTCAGGATAGGATGGGCATTCTACTTGTATACCCTCCACCCTACTGTACAGCAGATGCTCTGCTTGAGCTAGCCAAGGTGGTCTCGGTCTTGGCATTGAGGACCCTGAGGCTTCTGGTCTTGGGGTACTATAATATTCATGACGAGGCTGTCCTGTCTGGTCTGGCCTGAGATTTTATGGATACTATGATTACCCTAGGAGTATCCCAAGAAATAACTGCCCCTACATATGTTGTGGTCATACACTTAATCTAGTCTTTTGGACTAGGAATGATTGAATTTTTGTGATAAGGGATGTGATTACAGTCTCTTTGTCCTGGATTGATCAAGTTTAGACTATCTGTTGATCTTCCCCTCCACAGAGGTGGGGGACAAATTAAGATGGTCCACTTTTGGAGGCTGATGGAGCTGGAGGGCTTCCTGAGGTCCCTGAGGGATTGTTAAGCCGTTATAGCAAATGGTTCTGTAGATTACCTAGTCGATATATGGAACATTGAGATAGCCTAGACAGTTGATAAGATTTCTCCTAGCACCCTCTTCGGGCTAGTCGAGCCAAGTTTGCTCCCTGGTTTTCTGGGGAGTTGGAGACAAAACGGTCTGTACGACGGCTAGGATGCCACTGAAGGAGAACTAGAACGGAGTCCGATTGATTGCGGGTTAGAGCCGAATTGTGAGCTTACTCTGGCGGTGCTGACAGTGAAGAAAAGCTACTTTTCCACCCGTATCACATCTGCACAATGCCATCCAGTGGAACTGTTTCGAGTGGTGTGGGGCTTGTTACAATCTGGCACTCATGACGAAATGGAGGAGCTTTTGGCTTCCCGCTGCGATCTGTTCGCAAAACACTTTGCAGATAAGATCACGTGCATTAGGTTGGATTTGGACTCTTGCTGATATGTAAGTGGGATACAGAACTTGTTGAGCGCACTGCCCAGTTGTTTTTCTTTGGAACAGTTTCAGCTGTTGCAGACTGAGGATGTGAACAAGGTGCTTGGAGGAGTGTGACTGATCAAGTGGTCGCTCAACCCCTGCCCTTCATGGCTTATTAAAACTAGCTGGGAAGGGATGACTGGTTGGGTCCAGGGGATTATTAATGCATCTTTTAGATCTGGTATGGTTCCCGCTGCTTTGAAAAAGGCAGTGATAAAATGGTTACTCAAGAAGCCTTCCCTGGACCCACATGATTTGAATAACTATCACCCAGTTGCTAATAATCCCTTCTTGGGCAAGGTATTCGAGCAGGCAGTGGCATTTCAGGTTCAAGATTTCTTGAAAGAAACAGGTTATTTAGATCCATTTCAATCTGGCTTTAGGCTGGGTTTTGGAACTGAAACTGGCTTGGTTACCCTGATAGATGTTACCTGTCGGAACACTTTCAGAAGGTGGAGCTAGGGAGCTGCTATTCAACCCTGTGGTGATTGTGCTACAGGGTCCCACAAGGTTCCATCTTGTTCCCTATGCTGTTTATCATCTTTATGAAGCTTCTGGGAGAGGTCATAAGGAGCTTTGGAGGATGGTGCCAACTTTGCTGGATTTAGAAACTTGCCCATACTTCTCACTACTTTGGCTTCATTGCCTTTTGAGAGGAGGAAGAAAAAATATCCCAGAATGAAATGGCACTCCAAAGGTATTCTGGAACTTTAAAAATGTAATTCACACAGCAGTCCTAGTTGTGTAGCTCCTGTAGCACACTTCTGTCTGTTAAACAACATTTCTCAAAATCCAGGGCCAGATTTTCAAGAGAGATGACATTCCCATTTGGGTGCCTAAATGGAGTGACTAGATTTTCAAGAGTCCATCACTGGCCTAAAGTGTGAGTTAAAAGCTTGTGATGCTGAGCATTATCCATTGAGAGACTCTGCATCATGCATGATCATTATCTCCTGAAATGTTCTGAGTGTGCCCAATTTTCTTTGTAGCTACTGAAGCCAATGCAGGTTGATGGCACTTAAGGAAAATGACCAAGAAACAAAGGAGATAGGCAGGCCTAGTTTCAAAGTTTACCGACAAGAAAGAATGTCTGCTTATTTGCTACACACAGGGATTCAAGATGTGGCTATGTAACAGGACTACTTCATAAAAAAAATCTGAACTTTATTTCATGGCTCCAGTTACATTAAATCAGTGGGTCAGAATTCACTACTTAATTTCTGACTGAGGGAGAGGGGTAAATATAAACAAAATGATTGGCCTTGGAGCAGACTTCACAGTAACTTTCTTGTCATGTTCTTAGGTGTTTTCAAAGCCTAGTAGTGTAGTAGGTGCTATGCAAATAGACACTGTCCATGACACAGAGATATTGTATCTAAAGAGAAGATAGCACAAATATCAATCATAAGAGTAGGAAGGAGGTTGAATGGGAATTAACCAGTATGAAAAAGCAGTTCTCTATAGGTACATTTAAATTCCTGTAATTGTTAGGTGAAATGATAGAGCAGTTAATAAAAATCACTTTCAGTCCCTTGCTTTAACCCCTTAAAATCATGGGAGACAGAAGAGATTCCAGAAGACTGGAAGAGGAAAAATATAGTGCCCATTTATAAAAAGGGAAATAAGAACAACCCAGGAAACTACAGACCAGTTAGTTTAACTTGTGCGCCAGGGAAGATAATGGAGCAAGTAATTAAGGAAATTATCTGTAAACACTTGGAAGGTGGCAAGGTGATAGGCAACAGCCAGCATGGATTTGTAAAGAATAAATCATGTCAAACCAATCTGATCGCTTTCTTTAATAGGATAACAAGTCTTGTGGATAAAGGAGAAGCGGTGGATATGGTATACCTAGACTTTAGTAAGGTGTTTGATACGGTCTCGCATGATATTCTTATCAATAAACTAGGCAAATACCCTGAGTATGGTTATCCAGCCAGTTATGCACCCACCTTATAGTAGCCCTGTCTAAGTTGTATGTCTACACTACCACCCTAGTTCGAACTAGGGTGGTAATGTAGGCAACCGGAGCTGCAAATGAAGCCCGGGATTTGAATTTCCTGGGCTTCATTTGCATCTCGCTGGGTGCCGCCATTTTTAAATGTCCGCTAGTGCAGACTCCGTGCCGCGCGGCTATGCGTTGCACGGACTAGGTAGTTCGGACTAGGCTTCCTACTCCGAACTACCGTTACTCCTCAAGGAACGCCTAGGAAGCCTAGTCCCAACTACCTAGTCTGTGCCACGTGTAGCCACGCGGCACGGAGTCCGCACTAGTGGACATTTAAAAATTGCGGCGCCCAGCGAGATGCAAATGAAGCCCGGGAAATTCAAATCCCGGGCTTCATTTGCAACTCTGGTTGCCTACATTACCACCCTAGTTCGAACTAGGGTGGTAGTGTAGACATACCCTCAGAGTAGTTATTAATGGTTCAAAATTCTGCTGGAAAGGTATAACTAGTGGGGTTCTGCAGGGGTCTGTTTTGGGATCGGCTCTCTTCAATATCTTCATCAACGATTTACATATTGGCATAGAAAGAACATGTATTAAGTTTGCAGATGATACCAAGCTGGGAAGGTTGCAACTGCTCTGGAGGATAGGCTCATAATTCAAAATGATCTGGACAAATTGGAGAAATGGTCTGAGGTAAACAGGATGAAGTTTAAGACAAATGCAAAGTGCTCCACTTAGGAAGGAACAATCAGTTTCACACATACAGAATGGAAAGCGACTGTCTAGGAAGGAGTATGGGAGAAAGGGATCTAGGGGTTATAGTGGACCACAAGCTGAATGAGTCAGCAGTGTGATGCTGTTGCAAAAAAAGCAAACATGATTCTGGGATGCATTAACAGGTGTGTTGTGAGCAAGACACGAGAAGTCATTCTTCCGCTCTACTCTGTGCTGGTTAGGCCTCAACTGGAGTATTGTGTCCAGTTCTGGGCACCACATTTCAAGAAAGATGGAGAAATTGAAGAGGGTCCAGAGAAGAGCAACAAGAATGATTAAAGGTCTAGAGAACATGACCTCTGAAGGAAGGCTGAAAGAATTGGGTTTGTTTAGTTTAGAAAAGAAAAGACTGAGAGGGGACATGATACCCTTTTAGATAGCCATTTTCAGGTATCATAAGGAGGAGGGAGAAAACTTGTTCATCTTGGCCTCTGGGGATAGAACAGGAAGCAATGGGCTTAAACTGCAACAAGGGAGGTTTAGGTTGGACATTAGGAAAAAGTTCCTAACTGTCAGGGTGGCTAAACACTGGAATAAATTGCCCAGGGAGGTTGTGGAATCCCCACCTGTGGAGATATTTAAGAGTAGGTTAGATGTCTATCAGCGATGGTCTAGACAGTATTTGGTCCTGCCATGGGGGCAAGGGACTGGACTCGATGACCTCTTGAGGTCCCTTCCAGTCCTAGTATTCTATGATTGATTCTTATTTACATTTTCTCCTCTGTGGCATAAGGAAGACATTTGCAGCTGCAGTTGAACATTTCTAAAGCTTGTTAAAATAAAGGCTTAAAGGACTACCTACTATGTCTGCTATGGATTTGCTTTAAGTGGACATAAATAAATGTTCAATATAAACTTGTATCTCTACCTTAATAGATCTTGTTGAAACATTTAAAGTAACCAATGTTTGGTTGTTCTGAAATTTTAATTAGCATTTAACAAGAAAGCAATGGTGCATCCAATTAGAGATCTAAACAATAATACATACACAGACATTTTCCAGCAATTAATTGGTAACTAGCTTACTGTGGGTTATCTAATAATAAAATGAGAAAACATTGAGAAAATTGAAAGCACTGATGCAAATGAATTATACATTTTGACTTTTCAGATTCATTGACCATGTTATCTAATCTGTCAAGAACAGAGAAATCCCAAATTATCCTAAATACATACTCAAGCAGACTAAATAATCCCTAAAGTGCCACATGTCAATATCTGAAAGCTTTAATGGCATTTGTGAAAGAAAATCCTAACACAATGGAGAAATTTGCAAGACAATTTGAGTGAGGTCCAGTGGCACAGCAAAGCAGTTGATACATTGCTCTCCACTGATCGGTGTCTATTTGGCAGATTGGTTTTTCTTTTTTGTATGTTTGAGACAGTAACACTAAACACTAGTATTGGAGGTGTATGTTGAAGCTATCCAATCAACTAGCTCCACATCTTTCCCAGGAAGAAAAATCTCAGCCCAGTTGGAAAGCAAAAGGCTCACTTTGCCTTTGTTGTAGCATTAATGACAGCAGGAGATAGGCGTTCCAACTTCTGCAAGCTACAGAGTAAATGAAATGCTTGCCAGAGAAGACTATGGGCTGGCAAAATTGCTCAGTTGGTTTTTAAGGGAAAATTGAAACCATTCTTCTACTGGATGAAACAGGGATCATTGAGAATAATAGGACTTACAAACAGGAAACATGCCCAAAATTGACACTTGAAGCATAGCAATCATGAGTACACTATGGCTGTGTCCAGACTCAGGGTTTTTTTCGGGAAAAGTAGCCTTTTTCCGAAAAAACTTCACCTGCGTCTAGACTGCAGCCGCATTCTTTCGAAATTAAATCGAAAGAACGCGGCTTTTCTTTCGACGGCGGTAAACCTCATTTCACGAGGAAGAACGCCTTCTTTCGAAAGTGCTTCTTTTGAAAGAAGGCGTTCTTGAATGTAAATAGGGCTTCTTCGAAAGAGAGCATCCAGACTCACTGGGTGCTTTCTTTCGAAAAAGCAGCTTGCTCTTTCGAAAGTTCCGCGTGCAGTCTAGACGCTAGACATAGCCCAAAGGAGTATTTCTAATTTTGATTCAAAGTTCATCTATTTATATCTTCCTCATCTGGACAGAGAGTAAGTTGAAAGTATCCAAGTTCTATTAGGCTTTAAACATTAGCTATACATCTGGACAGAGTATCTCCTAAAGAACTTTCTCTTTTTATTTTTCAGTTCCACCATCACCCTCAGCCCATGAACAACCATTTTTAGCACATGCTTTTAAAATATTAGAGATTACAACCTAAAGACACCGGACATTCTCAGTGTTTAGTTGTGGGTTTTTTAATGGAAATATTCTCAAAACACTATTGGCATGATTCTCTTCTGGTTTTATGCTATTATAAACCAGGAGTGACTCTATTGAAGTCAGAATGTTTGCTAGTGCAAAAATGGTGTATTGGGAGAGGAGACTCAGATCTAATATTTGGCTAGGTCTAACCAAAGAAGGAATTTGGTTTGAACTGCTAATAAATTCTACAACTGCCCACCAGTGAAGTTTTGAAGGTTATGGGGCACTTTAGAATGCAAATTGCAATTCATTTTTCTTCTAAGGTGCCCCTCCTGCTAGAGTTCCTAAGGGCACAGAGGGCTGGAAAAGCAAAGGAAGAAATACAGCTGTGATATGTAAGCCACAGATCCTTTGTCTGCACTTTTGCTTGCCCTGGAGGAGTGCTCAGGAAAGGCTCAGTCCGTGATGGTATAGAGCAGGGGTGTAGGGCTTAATTGCAGAAGAACTTTGTACATGCAAGTTTAGGGGTGGTGAGGCCTGCATTTTTTTCCCCTCTTTCCCTTTTCCCTATATCTGATGAGCCAGAAGCAAGTCTTTGGGAACATACACCATTTAAGATAAACCTTGTTGCCAGTATAGCAAGAACAAGTATAAGAAAGGTAAAGGGCAAGAACACAAACAATTCTGTTTACCCTAACATACTGATCACGTAAAGAAAGCCAAAGGACAAGTAGAACTAGATCAGAACCTGATCAATAACTAACAGCTAAGCCGTACATCAGCACATGAGTAACCCCTGGAAATTTCCAAACTGCAAGACAAGGCAAGAGAACTGTATTTAAGGCTGCACCAAAGTACTGAAATTTGGACCTCGCCGATGGGCTTTGGGTACTGGCACCTTGGAAGCGGAGACAAGCTCCCACTTCGTCCATAGCCAACTTGGGATCCCTGGCTAGCAGGAAGGGATGTAAGATATGCTGCTTCTTTGTTATGCTGCCCTTCTAGTTAAGGGGTGCAGCTGTTAGTTGTCAGGAAATAAACTACTTGTGTTTGACATACCTGTGTAGCATCCTTTGTACTTTGAGAACCCAGTGTCGGACCTGAGACTTACTCTTGCAGACAAGGGGTCTTAAACTAAACTTAGGGCCAGTGGCAGTCCTCAAGTCAGTGGGGAGTCGGGTATCCTTGCACCCCTCCATACATGCCAGCCTGTGTGATTACCCCCTGTGTGTCTCCCTGTTTTGCCTGATACCCTCAGGTGATTGAAAATGCTCCAGGGCCACCATCCGCAGCACAATGGGGCTTGGGCAGTTCCTTGCTGGCACATCCCTGTGGCCTGGGGAGGTATGTGCAGAGCTGTCTGGTGGCAGTTACATAGGCTTTAATAGGATGCTCTATGTTGGCTTGATTCTGTGCTCTCTAACACCAATGGTGATTGGTGAAACTCCTGCTGAGTTCAAGAGAAACAGAATTAGTGCTCAGTGATGCTTTTTTGAAAGTTCTTCCCCTAAGGCTCTGACTAAGTAATGGTAGATGCAGGAACTGCAATGATGCAAGAAGCTAAATAACTTTATGCATACAGTACACCTGGAATTGTGAAACATTTTCCTTGAGATGCTTGCTTCCACTTTTCTCTTCACAGTTCCAATAGGTTCCCAGAATATCCCAGCTAAGAACTCTAGCGGCATATATTTCTATAGCAGCTGTCACTTTGCATATCATCAGAGAAGGTTTTTAGAATAAAATATAGATTGCCATTCTGCCAGCAGGTATGATAAATTAACCGATTTTTATGGTTGTAATTATGGAAACTTGTGAAGAGTGCAACTTCATACAGCTCTTATTGGGTAAATAGTGTATTAAAAGAACATCAGGGGTTTGAGAATAAAATGCAAGTTAGGAAATACATGCTTAAGGGTCCTCAACACCTGGCTATCAAGCAAGTAATCCAGCAGGAGCACTATTATAGCTTAATATGCTTTGTGTGTGCAATAAGAACAATTTCTTTTGTTCTATATTCTTTTGGAGCCTTTATGTTCTCTTAATGTACTTTGTAGGGGGCTAATTTCCTTCACTTTCCTTTGGTTTTAAAACCAATGTTAGCAGAGTTATTTCTCTAAATAGCTGGAAGGATATCTACTTAGAATGGCTACCTAGAAGGGTAGCAATGTTAATCTGTGTATCCCTCTTGCAAGAAGTTATTAGCACTCTGCTTTAGTGCTTGATCTCCTTATTTCCCATAGAGGGGGCTCTGTTAACAGACAGTTTTGAATACTGGGAATGTAATTTCACTCTAATGTTCATGTTGATACAATCACACACCAAGTGGGATACAAGATCTGATGGATGAAAAAGTGAAGTGTGCTGCCTAATAGAGAATTCAGAGGTAGTGGTTCATAAAGTCTTTCCCAATTGGCAATCAGATGATACCGTGAGTAAGACAACCATTTGTAGCACTGCATGCAGAAGACAAGATATTATTCTTTCATTCTGAGGCATATAGCAGAGCAAAAGTATTACATAAATAGTTTTTTTTTCTCTTAAAGTCACTTCATTTAATCTTGTTTGTTAAAACCATAGGGCTTGAGTTAAATATTGATAAAGGATAATAAAATTCTGTTCAATCTATTCTATTTAATCCTTCCCTTTCTAGGGGTTTTGAACTCATTAGATTACTTTTGTCATGAGCAACAAATCTCCTTGAGCTATTAAATTCCATTTCTCATGTACAAATTTTGGTTAAAAGTAATAAAGATGACCCTCCAGACCTGTTAGCTAATCCAATCTGTCCTAGTAGCAGGTTTGTACAGAGTATCCTTCAGTACATTATCAATGTTTAAAAAAATTGTGAAACGGCTTTCGTCATTTCAATTGACAGAAGATTTGTGTTCTAGATACTAGACACTTACTTGACTATACAGTTTATCATCTCTGGAAAATTTCATTCTATTGTATCTCCATATACCCTCTTGCACTATTATTCTTATTTAAATCTTTGTAGCCACGAATTAAACCTTGACCCCATTGAAGTCAATTGGTGCTTTGTCATTGGGCTTACTAGGGATTTTCCAAGTAATATGGCACAATTATATTGCTTCTCAGTTGCTAAGATGGAAGCAGGAGATTAACTAATCATAGGTTTATAGAATAGATAGCTATATTGATTTGCTTGCATTTAATCTTCTCTTTACTATATTTCTTTTTCCACACAGCTGAGGCTTGATTCATTTGTCAGGAATGTATGCTCTAAACTGCCAAATGTTTTAATGTATCATGTTCAAGGTTGCAAAATATATAATTCATACATTCTTTATAATTCAGTGCCAAGAGTTCTGAAAAGATCTCTTTAAGTCCCGTTCCTTCTAGAGCTGTGTCACGCTTTAGCCTGAATGTGAACTATAAACAATATTCAACAAAGGACCTGATTTTGCTTCCATTGAAGTCCGGTGGCTGAATTTCCATTGATGTCCATGTAAGCAGAATTGGACCAAAATATGCAGGATAAGCAGGTGCATAGGTTCATGGTGGGTTGCTTTTGTGTGAACATTTAGAAATGTTATGAGACTTTGGAGCTGAAGGAAAGTTGGGACCTTTGCCCTATAAGCTTTCAGCCTTCGTAAGAGTTGTTCCTATGAGCTGGACGCATACCTGGTACTTTATATATTTAACGGAGTGCATAATGTGGTGATTATTAGAGCTGAAATATTAATTAACATTGTTCATCAAATGCTTTATTTGTCAGATGGCAGTTGACCATCTCTAATCATCATACGACTTACAGTTTATAGGGCAGAAGAGATTAAAGTTTCTATTTTTAAATTTCACACCAAAAGAAATCACCATTTTATTCTGGGCTATTTAACAGACCCGAAGTATTTTATTTACATGAAGATGGGCAAAATGGTTATTTTTAGAGCTAAGTATGTATTCTCTCTGGGTAGATTATGCAATGGATGTAGGCTTTATGGCTCCAGGAATAACTGCAAGCACATAGCAATTTCACTGAGTTGTATTTATGAATCAAATCTCTCTTCAGAACTTTTTACTCTATGGATTGAGCTACTGGGATGTTCATGACTGTCTAAAGTACAGCTGTAGATGCTTCAGGAAATGCTATATGTTGCGTTAATTTATTGGTGTAAAATTAACATACAAATTATTTCTAACTGTATTTTTCTCAATATTTGTCGCTGACTTAATTTTTATTTTCTAAGTTGATTTCCCTCTCAGTTAAAAACTTTAGTTGATGGCATGTAGCATTCAAATGTGCAATCAGATTCTGAATTGAATTGCTGTTGACTTATATTGTCTGAATATTTCATTTTACACTTCAGTCCAGCTTGCAAGAATGAAATAAACATCTACCTATCTATAGCAGGGATCGTAACATGTTGATAATATCATTCAAATTAAAACAGTCCTTCAACTGTATGGTCTAAATGGTCTTCTCTGGTCCCCTACGTATATATTTTTTTTCAGTTTGCCAGTAATTGTTTTCTTCCAGCAGGGTGCATTGTGGTAGTGCAGTTCACAATTCTCCCAAACATCAACTCTGCTGAAAGGTAGTGGCTTTTGTTTTTGCAATAGGTGCTTTTCAGGGAAATCATTAGCAAACATTAAAGAGAAGGCATTCTGTCATTTCTGTAAGATATGCAAAGAATGACTTCCAGCTGAGGCAAGCTTAGCAGGAGCTCTAACAGATTCCTACAAAAAGAGTCTGTCTTGGTTACCTATAGAACTGATGTTGTCTGCAGACTCAGAGGACCCTGATTCTGTGTACTGTGTGGTAATGGGCAGGACCCAAAACACTGAGATGAGAACTGTTCAAGCTGGTTATCTTTCTTCATGTAGGACTGTTTGTAGGGCTTCTTTAAAATGAGTATGGTCAAAAAAAATTCTCAAAACAGTTTAACAGGAAATTGGGATACAGGAAGAAAATACTTCTCAATGTGTCTACTTTCTATGGAAAATTTTAATTTCATCGAAACACTGAGAGTACATCTACACTGCAATGCTATTTCAGGAGACCAGAGGTATCCCAAAATAGCTACCCCATGTCCTTTGAACATGTCTACTATTGTGCAATATAGTAGATGTGCAATTTCAGCATCCTCATAAACCTCATTGAACTAGAGATAAGGGATGTATCAAAATAGTGTTTTATTTCTAAATTTGGCCGTGTACATGAGTATCTTATTTTGAAATTTGCATAGTATAAATTGCATATCTTATTTCGAGCTAAGGTTGCAGTGCAGATGAACCCCAAACACAGTTTCCCCCAAAATATGTCATCCAAAACCAAAATACAGTAAAACTCCGATGGTCTGGCATCTGACGGTCCGGCACTCCTGATGGTCTGGCACCATCAGGAACCCGGAAGTGCTCCGGGCAGCCGGACCATTGGAGCTGCTCTGCCCCCAGCTTCCCCAATTCAGCTGCTGCTAAAACTGACCAGCGCTGAATCCGGGAAGCAGGGGGCAGAACAGCTGGAGTGCTGCCGGGTAGGTCCAGTAGTACTGCCCCTGGGGGCTGCGAGACCAACCCAGCAGCACCCCAGCTGTCCCGGATTCAGCTGCTGCTGAAACTGACCAGGGCTGACTCCAGAAAGCCCGGGGCAGAGCAGCTCTGCCTCTGGCTTTCTGGAGTCAGCCTCTGATCAGTATCAGCAGCGGCTGACTTGGGGACACCTGGGGCAGAGCAGCTGGGGTGCTGCTGGGTTGGTCCAGTAGCGCCGAGGAGCGGTGCTGCAGGACCAACCCGTCAGCACCCCAGCTGCTCTGCCCCAGGCGTCCCCAAGAGCAGCTGGGGTGCTGACGGGTTGGTCTCACGGCGCCAAGGGTCGGCGCTACTGGACCAACCCAGCAGCACCCCAGCTGCAGGTGTCCCAGATTCAGCCGCTGCTGAAACTGACCAGCAGTGGCTGAATCGGGGACTCCTGGGGCAGAGACGGACTATCAGAAGGGAGAGCTATGAGGGGGTCTGGGGTAGCATCCCCCCACCCCACCCCAGACCCTTCATAGCCCCCCCTTCTGATAGTCTGGCATATCTGATAATCCGTCACCCCCTGGGTCCTAAAGGTGCCAGATTATTGGAAGTTTACTGTATTTTGATTTGGATAGGATTTCCCAGTACCTTGTGGAGACTGTAGTTTAACTTATCTCATGCCATCCTTCTCTATGGGTCTGGCTCTCTTGGTTGGAGTACATTTTCCAGAAAGTAACACCTTCCCTTTCTAAGGGTATGTCTACACAGCAGTGTTATTTTAGAACTAACATTATTCCAAAATAACAAAGAACGCATTTACACTACAAGCCTTTATTTTGAAAAAAAATGTTGAGTTGGAAGACTTCTTACTCCAATTCGTGGTAACCTTCATTTTACAAGGAGTAAGGGAAGTTGTAGGAAGAGTATTCTTTCTTTGACTTCCTGCTGTCAAGACAGTGCCAAAAGCTGAATTAAGCTATTTCAACTTCTGCTACGCAATTGATGTGGGAGAAGTTGCGTAGCTTATTCCGACTTCAGCCCTGCAGTGTAAATGTGCCCTAAGAGACGAGATCATGGGACATGCAGTATAAGCAGAAGGTGCAGCCCACAGAGGAGCATGAAGCACAGGAACAGCTTGTCAGAATAAACTTTAGTTTAGCCAATACACTTAGGTATCCAAATCCCTGCTGAAAAATTGAGTTGATATTCAACTCTTCCATTTTCTTGTTAGCTCCATTATAATAATGTCTCAGCATTTATAACGGCCCCATCACTATAAACACCATGTCTGAAATAAAAGAATCACTAATTTCAGCCTGGTATGGTTATACAGGCAGTCCCCGAGTTACGCGGATCTGACATGTCAGATCCGCAGTTATGAACAGGGCCCTCTCCCTGGTCTCCAGCAGACTACGGAGAGGAAACAAAGCGGCGGAGCACGTGGGCAGCGGACAGCCCAGACGCGTCTGGGCTGTCCGCTGCCCGCGTGCTCCGCCTCTTTGCTCCCCGTCTCCCTGGTCTGGTCAGCGGCGGCTGACTTGGGGATACCTGGGGTTCTTAAGTTGAATCTGTATGTAAGTCAGAACTGGCGTCCAGATTCAGCCGCTGTTGAAACTGGTCAGTTTCAGCAGCGGCTGAATCTGGATGCCAGTTCCAACTTACATACAGATTCAACTTAAGAACAAACCTACAGTCCCTATCTTGCACATAACCCAGGGATTGCCTGTAGTTTTACAGCATTTTATTAAGTTGAATCCTCTTGCTCACTGTGGTTATTCCATAGTTGAAGTTCTTTCACTGAGCCCTTATCCCCTCCCCCCATTGTATCCCATTTGAAGATGTAGAAACCAAGCACTTGATACTATAAAGTGAATCCAGGAATTGATTGGGAGCACATGAAGGTTGCTGCATGCTGAGGTGATTTGCTCTCTCCATGTAGCCAGCCAGATCTTTGGTGCAGCTGTTCCCTTCTAGCCCAGGCAGAGCACAGCACAGCAAAGATACAAATGACAAGAGCCACTACAGTGATCTTCCACAGTAACTACTTTGTGTAAAAATCCCTGTTCACTGTGCTGCTTTAACCAGAAGATAATCATTCAATCTGGGCATCCTTGTGTCAGAAAGGCCTCAGCAGCCCAGGAATGTACATTTACCTTAAAAAAATAATACCCCATGTTTCAATCCTCAGAGTCCCAACACACTCATCCTGACAATATCCTTGTGAGCGGGAGTTAAAAATTAGTGGCATGGGGGGATTGGAGGAGGGGCGCCAATTTAGTTCCCCTCTGCTTCTCCTGTCATCCCTTCTGCTTGCCTGCTGTGCCTCCTCCTGCCACCACCGCTGGAGCCTCCTCCACATGTCTCTGCCCCCAGCCTGACTCTCCTCCATCTCCACCGACGGGTTAGTGCGTCCGGGGGCCCAGCCTCAAACTGGAGGAGGCAGGGGAAGATGTGGTACAAGCTCCCCTCCTCTTCTCAATGTTTGACTCAGCTGTGCGCTAGGTTCGGGCCTCTGTCGTGTGGCAGTGTAGGGTAGAGTAACACAAATTTTGCCTTTGCCCCGGGCATGTAACACCCTTGCTATGCCTCTGGTTATAATCCCAACTAAACTGATAGGGAAGCACAGGAGTTGAGGGCCAGAGGTCTACTGATATTTGTGTGTTTATGAAGCTGTGTCTATGGATTAGGCCGCCCCATGGCTAGTCTTGCACCACCCGGTTATCAATGTAGAGCAGAAGTCCTAGTTCAACAGGATGAGTTGCCTCTTTCATGCACTGTTACCTCTTTCTTGATAGGTTGACACTATAGAAGGGATTAGAAGGGATAAAAAAGGTAAGAAGTTCTCTCTGAGCATCTTCTTGGCCTCTCAAGCCAAATTTAGCCTGACTTCTACCTGCATTGACCTCTCTTCTATGCAGTTCACAACCTGCCTCAGTTTCCTTTGTTGTTAAGGCATTTGCTTGAGTTGCAGAAGATTACCCCTCTCGCTAATCTCTTTGGGTATATTTACATAGCTCTTTGACATTCAGGGTGTTCTAAAAGTTGACTATAATATTATTTCAAGAAGAAAAGAAACATTAGAAAATTCTTAGAGAATGTTCTCCAGAGAATATTCTCACATCACTAGGTCTGACAAACCATTGACACCATCCTGTGCATGTTGTTCTCAAGGAAGAAATGTCCTATTTCCAGATCTTCTCTTTTCCAACAGAGAAATGTTGATGTCTCCTACCCCTCCATGTTTTCTCCGGAGGGTGGTCAGGCAGCCAGCTACCCAGTCTAGTACCAATCATATTTACATGGGTATGTTAGGTTCAATCCCTACACTTGTGCATGAGGTGTTTGGAGAAGGAAGGCTGGGAGTCTTGACCCACCTCTTTGTGGCAAACGTTCTGGCAAGAAAGCAGTGCAGAGATTCCTGGGTCTCATTTAATATTTTTAGTGTTCTAGCACCTTCCATAGAAGATCTCTTTGTGTGATGGTTTGTAGGCAGGTCATTTCTTCTAGCAATACTCTTCCATGGGAGAGTATGGAAGGTTCTTCCTCTATCAGTTGTGGCAGGGTCAGTCCCATTCCTGGGCCCCTGACCACTGTTCAGCCCACTGTCTAGAAGTCACAGTAATATAGCTTACTCACCTTGGTTTGAGATTTGTTGTCTCCCTGTAGTCTTTTAACAAGATCAATGCTGTTCTCTTGGTTCCTCCGCTGCCTTTCTCTCTCCAAACTCCTCCTCCACAGCTTTCCAAACTCTCTGTTCTTAAAACTCCTTTTCAATTCACTCTCACATCTCTCCAACCTCCTTCCCAGCTCTCCCCTCACCTACAGGGAGGGTTCTTAAATAGGCGTCCAGGCAGCCCCAATTGTTTTCACCTGGGCCTTAATTGATTTTGCAGCTGCCCTGTCTCAGCTGCCCCTAATTAGCCAGGATTGCTGACTCTCTCTGCCTCTTTTCCCTTCCCTCAAGCTCTTTAACCTTCTGGACACCAAATAGTCCGTCACACAGTAAAAGTTCAGGGTTGTTTCCTTAACCACATGAGACTTTTAAAGGTGTCATGTGACCATTTTACCTATGGAAGGAGTAGGTTCCAAGGTAAATTTTACCTGCTTTGCCTTTCTTTTCAGCATATCTAGTTTTTGTACCTTCATTTGCAGCTGTAGAGAAAATGAGCTTTGTGAGTGTGAAACCAGCTCCGAATTGAATCATATGTGGATTAACATTTATATACTGCAAACTGTTTCTTTTATTCAATGATTATGCACAGACTCTAACAATATATGCCAATACATGTAAGTAAATGAGAGAATGCAATTAAGAGCAGTGAGTTTTTTGCATCTTGAACAATTCAGTCCTAAGTGCTTTATGCTTTAAAAACCTTGGCTTTGCAAAGCCCATGATAAAATATTGCTTTTTATGGCCTCTGAATCAAAGATTCTTGACAGTCTAATAATGGGCTACTCTGCTCCTTGTGACAAACATATTGCACTGGCAGCTATTAGATATTGCTTCTATCATTGCTGCAGACAGTGATTAAATTTAGGTTTATATTCACATTCTTTGCATATAGTGCTGCAAGACAGAAAGGACAGGCACTTGGATGAAATAAATTTAATTGCAACGCGGAGGTGAATGTTTGGGTGGATTTGGAGCCTTGAACAAGGAGGCTCTGAGCAATGACTTATTACGAAAACACTGGGCGGCGTCTGAATTTACAACGAGGACATTTCACTTTCTAATGTGGCCACACTTCAGTCTTCATTGCTGCAGTGATTAATCCTTGCTCTATTTCTATCAATGCACTTGCTGTTCAAGACCCAGAGCTTGCCCAACAAGATGAATCTAAAGGTGGAAAGTCAACAGTTAAGGCAGATGTTACTATGATAAAAACAGGTTTGGTGTATAACTCCATGGCTACGTCTACACTGGCATGATTTTCCGAAAATGCTTTTAACGGAAAAGTTTTCCATTCAAAGCATTTTCAGAAAAGCATGTCTAAATTGGCAGGATGCTTTTCCGCAAAAGCACTTTTTGTGGAAAAGCGTCCGTGGCCAATCTAGACGCGGTTTTCCGCAAAAAAGCCCCGATAGCCATTTTCGCGATCGGGGCTTTTTTGTGGAAAACACTACTGTGCTGTTTACACTGGCCCTTTTGCGCAAAAGTCTTTCGGAAAAAGACTTTTGCCCAAACGGGAGCAGCATAGTATTTCCGGAAAATCAGTGACAATCTTACATGAGAGCGTCAGTGCTTTTCCAGAAATTCAAGCGGCCAGTGTAGGCAGCTGGCAAGTTTTCCTGCAAAATCACGATTTTGTGGAAAAACTTGCCAGTCTAGACACAGCCCATGTGCTTTTAAGGCAGTATCCTGGAGGGTGATAGAGCAGCGGTGAGCAGCTTTTGGGCTGTATGCAGCCCATTGGGGTTTTGTGTGTGGCCCACAACATTTTGTTTACAGGTGCCCACACACAGGGGTGTCAGATTCTGCTAGTTTCCATCCATGTCTGTTTTTTCCTACCCCTATTACTGAAGTGACATGCACATCGAGCAAAGAAGAGGTAAAGTGAGGTGTGTGCGCACGATGCTGTGAGAACCATGCTCTCCCTCTCCTGTGCATCCAAAGCAGTGCTGTGGTTTCATTGGCACACCCCACAAATTCTACATATGTAAGCACAGTTAGTAAAGCTACCCTATCCTGGGAGCCCATCTCAGTTACTACAATCTTGCATCCAACTGAGATGAAGGAGGGCCACTCATGTGGGCCACTCACTAGCCTAGGTTGCCCCTCACCGTGCTAGACATTCTGGCCCCAGTCTAGTGAATTGCTTAGGCATTGACTTTTGACTTCCTTGTTTGGAATGGGCTTAGATCAGTGGTTCTCAAACTTCTTGGCCTGTGGACCACCTGGCTCAATGCAAATCTTTCCATGGACCACTAGTTGCTAATGGAAACTCCTCATTAATTACATAACTATACCTAAGCTATTTTGCTAGTGCTGCAGCTGGGGAGAATGGTTTAATTTAAATTATTAAACAGATTAAGCGTTTTAACTTTCTCATGTTACTTTATCACACTTCATTTTAAATATAGTAAAATATTTATTTATGCCCAACAAAAAGGGTTTAAAGGGGTTGGGAACCTTTTTTGGGTCAGAAGCCACTGACCCACAGAGAAATCAGCTGGAGACCACATAAGTGAGAAGCAAAAAATGTCTCCAAAGAATCCCAACCCTCACTGATGTGACCCCACCTTCTCTGGCACTCCAGCCCCCTGGGGCAAAGGGAAGGGACAAGGAGGACTGAGGTTCAGGTCTTCCTATAAGCCAGATTTAATTTCTGGGGTACCAGAGTTAGTGGATGTTGTGGACCTCCTTATGCTCTGGAGTGGGGACAAAAATGAGAGGTTCAGTGTATGGGACAAGCCTGTCAGCGAGTGGGATAGTGATGGGGGTGCAGGACCTGGGCGGGAGGTGGGATGCAGGAGGGGATGAGGGTGCTAGGTCTGGGTGGGAGGTAGGGTGCAGAAACAGGCTGGGAGTAGGGTGTCTGGACAGGGGGAGAGAGCAAGAGCAAGGGAGGGTGCAGTGTGTGGCCAGGCGGGAGGGTTCAGGAGCAACAGTGGATGCAGAAGCAGGGTTGGGGTAGGTGTCTCGCCAAGGGGAGGTGCAGGAGCAGAGGAGGATGCAGGAGGGGATTGGGATAAGGTATCAGGAGGGAATTGGCAGGAGCAGGCAGTGGGGAGGGTGTCTGGCCAGGAGCAAGGAGGGTGAGGAGCGTGGCCAGGAGGGGGAAGGAGCAAGCTGGGGGTGCAGTGTCTTGGCAGCAGGAGGGAGTGACTGAGGGCGATTAGAGTGCGGGGGTCTGTGCATGAGGGGGGAATGCCTATCAGGATTCATGCTTCCATTGCTCCCAATGGCTGGTGGTTTGTAGAGAGCTGCTCCCCTCTAAGACTGTGCTACCAGTAGCAGGAACTGTGTCTATAATATATTGCTACAAGATGTAGCAGAATCCTACAGGCTATTGTTCCTAAACAGAAAACCAAATGTTTAGAAGTGGTAAAAGAAGGCGGGGCGGAGGGGGGGGAGGAGAGGGGGCTCCTCTGTTATCCTTTGCACTGGCTTTCTGTTTATGGCAACCCAGGTGGTACCTTGCCAGCACAGGAAAACCTGAATGGTGGTTTTTTTTTTTTTTTTTTTGCTGTGGTACAGAGCAAACTGGGGGGTGGGATGCACTGGGCACAATGCAACAGTGAAGTATTTCTTGGTTTACCAGCTCCTGGGAGAGGGGTGAAGGTGGGGGATAGTCTAAGCTTCTTCTGGCTGCATCACCCCCGACCACCTGAGCAGACAGGCAGCCCCCTCCCCTGGCTTGTGGAGGAGCCCCGTTCTGCGTGGCTGCCCTATAGAGCAGCCCTCGATACCTCAGAAATGCAGCTGCCTGCACCACTGAGCAGAAGGCAGGATGGGCAGGTTCTGCAGGGGAAAGGACTTCGGGCTCCTCTGCATGCTTCCCCAGCCCTACAGTACGACGGCATCATCCCTGCCACTTCCATGGCCTCCCCAGCAGCCAGCGTGGCACCTCTCCCAGGCAGTACCGGGAGGTGGCGAGGCCCATGGGCAGATGCTATGGTGCAGCGTGGGGAGGGGGATGCCAATCGGCAGTCTAGTAGAGCCAGCTCCTTGGACTCAGGGCTGGATGATGGGTTGTGGTGGTGCTAGAGGCCTCCTGACAATGGTGCAGCATGTGGGCTGCTGCTTCCTCATTGTGCACTGCCGCGACTGCTGCCCAGGTAGCACTGGCCAATGGAAGCAGTGGGGAAAGCCTCACTGCCATTCCCCCAGCGGGGGAGGGAGACGCGGGCCTCCTGCCTCCCTCTCCTCCCCTTCCCCTCCACCCCCATGCCATGCAGTCGTAGGCAGCACGGCCTCCATACTGTGTATGTGTATGGGGGGGGGGGGGCTGAGCTCAAGCCATGGACCACCTAGAAGGCGGCTGTGGACCACTAGTGGTCTGCGGACTGCAATTTGAGAACCATTGGCTTACACGTTTTGCAGGACTGGGGCCAGCCTGTTCAGCACTTTGCAAGATCAAAACCTTTCTTTGCAAAGGATCATACGTATGTTTTTGACACTTCCAATCAGTGTCGGTTTTTATGCGGCCCAGAAATTTGGCTGCAGCATATATGGGTTCAGATAAAATTGATTCCAAAGTGAATGTCGGAGAAAAGAATTTCAGTTTTACTTGGTTTTGAACCTAAAACATCTCCAGTTTTCAAAGAACTGGGCTTGATATTTTTGCAAAAGATTTGTGAGGCTTACTGAGTCTTTGAGTGCACCTGGTCTGAGCCTCAAATTTGTAGTGTAACCAAACTAGTGGGGTTTTCATGTGGTTTGAAGATGTATTGAAAGTGTTTTGTGCAGCCCTGGTTTTGTAAAAGATGTGCATTTGCAGAATTCCTTGTAGACTTCAACCCTAATATGCATTTTCATATAGGCCTCTACTGCATGGATATTTTGAAATAAACTACAGTATTCCAAAATATCTTATTTCAAAATAGCACATCTACATTGAACAGAAGCCTCAAAATTAGTCTGAGGTCTAATGTAGACATGCTATCTCAATTTAGAGACCCAGGAGGCGCTGGAGAGGAATAACTTAGAAGGGCCATGGTGAGGGGGTATTTCAAAATAACAGCAATGGAGCATGTACACACACCTTATTTTGAAATAGCTATTTCAGAATAGGTGTTATTCCTCATAGAATGAGGTTTACAGATTTCAGAATAAGTTGTCTGTTATTTCAAAATTATTTTCAAATAACAGAATGACTGTGTAGATGCTTGCATTGTTATTTTGAAATAATGATAGTTACCTTGAAACTAGCTTATGTAACCCATACGTTGCAGGAGCAAGCACCTGTGTGTTGGTTTGAACACCGTCATGTGCTCATACATTGGAATCTGCAGGTATAGAGTTGACAAAGTATATTTGCAAATCCGAACTCTTGTGCAGTCAGGTGTTTGAACTGATAAGTGCTGTACAGGTATCTTCACATGTAAAATGCAGGTGTATGAGCATGCAATTTTGTATTCACACAATTAGAGACTAGGAACTGAAAATAAGGCCTCTTTTATGTTATAGAATAGCTATAGAAGACTCCATTCATTCAATTAAAAAAGTCAGCGGTTTTTTTGTTTTGGTAGGCCTTCAAGCCTGTTTTTTGAATAATAACACTGAAGCTGTAATAAAGGATTACATTTTAGAACAGTTTAAATCCTATATTGTATTTTTATTCTGATATCACTTGAAACAGTGCTTGATACTCTTAAAATACATAGGTATGCATAAGAACTGTCAAGTAAATATGTTTTAAATTAAAAATACTGACATTAGGTTTGATGGTTTCCGCAAATTAAACATCTCTCTGATGTTTCCATGGCAATCAGGCCTGGTAGTAGGGTAACACTTGATGGATTGTATATGGAATATGTTAAGAAGACCATTTGTGGCTTCTTTCTTGCTCTCATTCCAGCTCCTGGTATTGAAAATCCATTATCATAGGATTTAGAGATCCTTATACTTCATAGAGCACCTTTTGGATTTTCTGTCGCTTTTTAAAAAAATGAATTATTTTCCATTTTGGGAATCTGCTGCACATAATTAGACTCTGGGGTCATTTAAAAGGCTTTAGTCACCTGGGCCCTTTTAAAATCACTAGGCCCCAGAGCAGCTGCCTTTTTCTCCTTCCCCCATTGGAAGGCCTGCCATTCCCACTCCCTTATCCTTATGAGGCTTTCAACCACCTTTTCCTATCCCTGTGTTTCCATGCACTCCCCCCGCCATGTAGCCCTACACCCTTTGCCTCTCTACTCCTGTGGCATTGCTTCCCTTAACCAGTACCCAGTCCTCCTCCTTTCCATGTGTCCCTACTGCTCTGTCCCCACATTTCTCTGCATCCACTTAGCCTACCACTTCCCCTATAGCACACCCTCCTCCCCTGCCCTGCTCATATGGCCCTACACTTCCCTCCCCCATGACCCTGTGCCTTCATTCCCATTCAGGCCCTGCCCCAGTCTGTTCTTCCCCATGAGCCCTTTTGACTTTGTCTGACCCCAAGTAGCCTCACACTGTCTCCCATATTGCTTATCTCTTGACCTGGCTCAACAGGTAAAGCAGATATGCTCTTTCTCTTCCCTACGGGTATGTCTACACAGCAACATTATTTCAAAATAGTGCTAGTTATTTAGAAATAAACTTAGTCCACGTCTAAACAGCAGGCAGTTATTTTGAAATAATGTCGAAATACTGTCAAGCTGGAGGACTTCTTATTCCGACTCCTGTAACCCTGGTTGGACGAGGAGCAAGGGAAGTTGGAGGAAGAATACTCTGATTCTAAATAAGTGCTGTGTAGATGCGCCTAATTTCGAAATAGAGCACTCTTCCTCTGACTTCCTTTACTCCTCATCCAACGAGGGTTACTCCTCATCCAACGAGGGTTACAGGAGTTAGAGTAAGAAGTCCTCCACTTGATAGTATTTTGAAATTACTGCCTGCTGTTTTGACACGGACTAAGTTAAATAATTCTAGTTATTTTGAAATAATGTTGCTGTGTAGACATACCGTATGGTAGCTGGCTAACCAGGAGCAGCTGCTTTGTTCTAGCACCACAGTGCCCTCTGAAGGGCAACTTGTGAAGTATTTTAGACTGGGAGAGAGTTTCTGGGAAAAATTAAATGTGCGGTACATGAAATGAGCACTTGTACAGTGGTGCAGAATTCCCCTACGAGTATTCTTTGCTTGTTTGCATATGTTCAGACAAGTTGGCTGTTTGCAAACACAGCAGAAAGGAGGAAGCAGGCGTTCTGGGCAGACGCTTCTTCGGTTGTGGCATTCTGCGAACTTCTCTTGAGAGCTATGTGGTTCCATCTGAAGCAAAATGTACCAAAGTTCACCTGTCTAGGTGAACTTTGTTCCCCTTTAAAATATTTGCTTATTGTTTCTTCTCTTTGATCAGGCAGTGAGAGCACTGGATACTTGTGGCATACAAGATCTGTATTGCCAATATGTCCGTTTCCACCCAACAGAGGAGGAGAGACAGATCTAGAGGGAGCTGAATAAAATACAGCTCTCTGCAGTGGTTGTAGCTTTACAGGTTTGGGTTACTGTTCTGTTGCCAGAACAAAGTGAGGATTTTCACTGGAGATGGGTGGAGTATAGATTGCCCAAACATTTAAAGGAGCAGCACATCACACTAGGAAGCACAAGAATATATATTGTGGTAACTTGATTCCTTTGGCTCCTTTTGGGTGTCTTTTTAGTTTGAGTAAATGTGCTGCTACCTCTTATTTCAACAAAGCCAATTCATCCACCCTGATTTTTAAAACAAGGGTCCTATGAATAAACAAATGTACATGGAATTTCAATGTGCTAAATGATTTAGAATATGAATCCACTTTTGCTTATTTGCCTAACAAGAGAGAACATGAAAACTATAAACTGTTCTGCTTGAATGTGATTAATTTATTTCACTGTCTCTTATTTCTAACCCCCTAACACATTCTACCTACGGCATGATGTTATGTCTAAATACCATTTATCTGAAAATTACTTATGTGCATAGCAGTTTATTAGCATGGAGGCATAGATTTATTTTTAGCATGAAGGGAGTGGTAAAATGTATATAACTTGTTCTGGGAGATCCATTAACCACAATTTACAGAACTGCTACCACAATGTATTAATTGTGTTAATCTCAATGAATAGGGGAGGCATTTTGGTTATTGGAAGTGGTACTGGATGTTCATGATACCTGATCTCAGAAAACATCTGATGAATGGGATATGCACAAATTTAACTGTTCTTCGTTTTGATTGAAGTTAAAGATTTTGCAATATGTTAAGGAAAAATTGCTGCCCTACCAAATCCCTTTTCCTTTAAACATCCAGGGTGTCCAGAACATCCAACACTCTGGTCATCGGAAGAAGTGGGTTGTGTCCACGGAAGCTCATGATACCATCTACATGTTTTGTTAGTCTTTAAAGTGCTACCAGACTATTTGCTGTTTTTTAAGTTTTTCTTGATACAGACTAACTCGGCTACCGCTCTGAACCTCTTCCGTTAGCTTCTTCTTCTTTCCCCCACCCTATTTTTATCTTGAATTGTGTAATTCGCAATCAACCAATTTAAGTCCAATCTAAAATCCAGTGAGTCAGTGGAAATCTTTCAAATGACTTCAAAGAGCATTAAACCTGGATCCTGAAAAGTTAAATTTTTGCCAATGAATCTTCACAGAATTAGGACTTTCACTGTGAATAATTTTCACGGTTAGTCATGCAAAAAAATCCCTGTGAGTGTGTACTTTGTAAGTGAACTACAACCAACCTAAAGATGGCCACTTTTCATTCTCATTCATTACCCAAGCTGGTTCCTAGTAAGCAGAGTATTACATAAAGAACAGATATCCATTCTTACAGCCCAAATAGTGGGTATGACAGGACTCTAAAGAGAAGTGTTTTACTCTTTTCTCCCCTCGGTGGTGGTGGACATTTTTCAGGAAGTTTGGAAAACAACAGAAAAGTCCCGTCTAGTACTGACCCAGCTTAAGTGGATTCAGGATTGAAATAATCATCAAGGCAATGTACCCCAGAAACACCTGTTAATAATCACATGATGGCCAAATTATGGCCACTTTTTTCACACTAATACTTTGCTTCACGTGTTGTTTTATTGACCTCAGTCTCAATGTGAATAAATCTGGCACAGTGTGGTCCATAAGTGCTTTAAAGCACAGATATAATTTAAATAATGTAATTATACATATTTACCCACCTTTATAATCTTGCTGGTCAGCAAGTTTTCACTTTATTTGTAAAAGTCAGAGGTTAAGTGTATCAATGGCTATTAGTCAAGATGGTTGGGGGTTGCAACCCTATGCTCTGGATCAGTGGTTCCTAACCTTTTTATTCCCTGGACCAGCAAACCCATTCACAAACTTTTGGTGAACTGGTAACATGTTATTTGAATATTCATTATGCAAACAATGAATATTCAAATATGAAAATGTTACTAGTCTGCCAAAAGTTTAACTGGATTTGCAGGTCCACGGTATAAAAAGCCCTTGCCCCCAGACCCAGCCCTAAGCCCTAGAGTCCCCCACTCCTCCACTACCCCCTAGCTCCAGCCACTGACCCCAGAGTCCCTTGCACCCAACGCTTGCCAGTGTCAACTCCCCATCCCAAATACCTCAGTGCCCTCCATCTCCAGGCCCCTCAGTACCAGCCTTGATCCCATAGCCCCCTCACTACTAGCCCCACCTCTAGAACCCCCCAGTGCCAGCTCCCACCCCAGATGCCCCAGTGCCCCACAAGTCAGCCCCCTGCCTCTCATGGCTCCCCCACCCCTTAGAATTTCCCAGTACAATCCCCCACTATTAGGTTTGCCCCCAGAGCCCTCAGTGCCTGTCCTGCCCACCCCCACCCATCACCTAGCCCTGCACTGCCTCCCAACTGCCAGCTGAGTGCTGCTGCCCAGGTCATGGCTGCTCTAAGGCTGTTGTGCTGGGCTCTGCTCGGCTCTCCTGCTGCGCAGTGAACTGCATTTCCATGACCAAGATCCCACCCGGTGCTGGTTGGCTGAGAAGTGGGGCAGGACACGCCTCTCTCAAGAGCTGCGGTGGGAGGTTGAGGCACTTGGTGGTGTGCCCTAGCCCCAGCCCCCAACAACCAGTGGTTCGTGGCTGGGCACCAGACTGTGGCCTGGTGGTTGGGAACTGCTGCTCTGGATGACACTACATCTCCAACTGCCAGAAGCTGAGATATAGCAAAAGGGGATAGATCATTTGATAATTACTCTGTTCTGTTAATTCCCTCTGAAATTTTTGGCACTGGCCTCTGGAAGCCAGGATGCTGAGGTATTTTTTTCTGACCCATGGTGATCACTCTTATGTAAGAAGAAATAATTGCCGCCGACAATAACTTTTTTCAGTCTTTCTGAAGAGGCAAAGAAGTGAATTCACAAAGGATACATTTAATCTCATAAATTCTGTATTTGCTTGCCATATTCTAAGACACTTATTTTTTTCACGTTTATAGCTGTCATATTTTAACATTACCAAAGAACATCCAAATGCTAATTACAGCTTTTTTTATGTCTCCTTATAGTTAATGTCATTCAGAAAATCAAATCACTTGGAAAAAACTGAGGAACAATTCCACTATTAGAGAATTTCTGTGTAAACAAAATATTCTGTATAAAGATGAATATTCTGATTTGTCAGATCAACAGAATAATGATTATACTAAGTGAAAAAATCTAACAACTTGTTTCTTTACCCCTTGAATGCTTTTGTGAATATAATAAAGCTTTTTAATGTGGAAGGGGTAGTTGAATTTTTTTGATCATTACCTTATTGTGCAGTACAAATCAACTGCTGCTGATAAATTTGCAACAAGACTTTCCTTGAGTGTTGATATTTGTAAGGATATTTCTTTTGAAAATCACGTTGTCGCTATTTGAAGACTGGGAAACAAGACACTACATTCATGTACATTTCTTAGGTAGAGACCAATTGATCTTTGTCTAGGTGCTGGTATAACCCTCAGTTACTATAATCTCCCATATCTTTGAGTCTATGTCTACACTACAGAGTTTTTTTGAAAAAACGGCTGTTTTTCTGAAAAAACTTCACTTATGTCCACACTGCAATCACATTCTTTTGAAAAAAAAAAAATCAAAAGAACAGAGGGGTTTTTCTGACATTGGTAAAGCTCTTTCTATGATGAAGAAGCCTTTTTCTGAAAGAGCTCTTTCGGGAAAAGGCATGTGCGGATGGGGAAGTTCTTTCGAAAGAGGAAAAAGCACAGGTGCCTTGGTGGCCACTCCATCCATAGTAATCACAGATTAAATGTGAAACAGTGTCCATTCAGGGTGGATGCTATCTTTCGAAAAAGCAGATCGCTTTTTCGATGCCCTTGGGCAGCGTGAACACTCTGTTTCAGAAAAAGTTTTTTCAGAAGATCTCTTCCACAAAAGCTTCTTCCGAAAGAAGCCTGCAGTCTAGACGTAGCCTCAGGAGAGTTTGTTTGTCTGTGCATCCTCCTAAATGGAAAGAGCTAGAAAAACTTAAACAATGAATAGTCTAGCAGCACCTTAAAGACTAACAAAACATGTAGATGGTATGAGCTTTGGTGGGTACAACCCACTTCTTCAGATGAAAGGAGTATTAAAAGTCCAGTTGCAAAATAAATAGGATATGGGGAGAGGAGAAAGAAGGGAAAAATAGTGAATTAGAGTGTTCATGTTACATGTAGCTGATAGAGAGGGTGAAAATTGCTCTTAAGTACCCATTATTTGTTTTTTTTAAGTCATCAGGATGTGGAAGGTTGTGTGCTAGCCAGGTAATGTCATTATTCATACCTTTGTGATGGGCCCCAAACATGTAAATGAAGTTAAGTTCCAACACTTCCCTGTGTATTTGGCTTGTGGAATTGACCTGTAACAACACGGTGACTTTGAGATCCGTTAATGAGTGCCCGGGCTGGTTAAAGTGTTCTCCAACAGGTTTCTGCGTTTTGCCTTTCCGGATATCTGATTTGTGTCCATTAATTCTTTCCAGTAGAGACTGTCCAGTTTGGCCAATATACATGGCAGAGGGGCATTGCTGGCATTTGATGGCATAGATCACATTAGTGGATTTGCAGTTAAATGAGCTTCTGATTTGGTGGTTGATGTGGGTTGTGGGAAAGAGCTAGGACCATCAAATTTGATATGCAGCTTCTTCTTATCATATCATAACCTTATCAAAGTCAGGGTTTGGTTGTGCCAGGAAAATGGGATGTTTCCATAATGGGATTTCCCCAAGCCTTGTACCCCCAGGACCCTTTAGGGAGGAAAGGGGAGGAGGGCTCAGCTCACCCCCTTCCTATTCATACAGGGATGCATAAAACCATACGCAAAAGAGACAATCACCAGGCAGGTGAAGGGGGCTGGTTGGGCACATCCCACACCATCTGGGACTGCTCCAGCCATGAGCATCTTATCCCCAGGTGCCCTTTACTGATCATGGAGGGGGATTGCAACTCCTCTCCTCTCCCCCAATTTGTATGGGAACATTGCTCACTGTTTCCCCAGGGGAAAGTAAACTGCACTCCTCTCTCTGGCTGGGGAGCACAGGAGGTGGACAAATCTGGACCTGTCCCAACTGGGAGACATGGACCCTTCTCCTGGCTGTGCCCACTGGAGCTGCAGCAGCCATGAAGAGGCATGTTTCACCTGGCTTCAAGCTGCTACAGTGAGAGAGAGCTGGGGTTGTCTTCTCTTCCCCAGGGAAGCCTGAATACTGAACCCCTCATCCCCAGCTCCACCATTTTATTTTCCCCAAACCAAAAATGACTTGAGTTAAGGACCTGAACAATTCCAGATAATTCTTCTAGTTTGCAATCTATTTCACAGTTCAGATGTCTCTCATGGAGATGGATCCATCAATTTACATAGGGATTTATATTCCTCCTCCCATTACTATAATAGCTGATGCAGTTCACATACTCCACTTAGGCATTGTCCTTACAGGACATTTTGTTGGTATAACCTAATATGTGAATTTATATAGATATACCAGTCTAACCTCCTTGTGTGGACACTTATCCGGTATTCATCTGTAAATATCAAAATACTTCACAAATGGTGGTTAAGTGTCAGTGACTGGGATGTGGGTATTCATGTTTATTGGCTGGAACAGGAATTGGTCCCCAAGAATAAGAACGTTGGGTCAGAGTCAGAAGCCAGATGCCTGAGTTGAGCATCAGAACCAAAGACAGAGGCCAGAGCTGGGTTTACCAAAGGGAGGCAAGGCAGGGAAAGACTGGGTTTGCAGCAGACAGTATCAAAGCCCAGAGGTAAATGCTTTGAGCAGCCATGGAACAGCTGCTGATCTGGGCTTAAGAGCAGATCTGCTGAGTCTTCCAGCCAGTCAGTCAGGTGGTGTAGCCAATTGGAAACTAGGTGAGACTGTACTACCAAGAGGTTGAATGACTTGCCCAAGCTGACAAGAGATATGTCTACACATCAAAGAAAAAGCTGCAGCTGGTTCAGGACAAGCTCATGGAGCTTGGACTCTGTAGTTATTTCATTGCTATGAAATACACTTCTGGGCTGAAGCCCAGGGTCCAAAACACTCCTACTCCACAGGGTTTTAGAGCACCAGCCAAACAGGTGTTTTTCTTTGATGTGTAGACCTATCCAAAGGGCTTCGGTGAGTGAGCTGGGAGCTTGTTCTCCCAAAGCTATCTCTGTTTGCCAGACCACAGTGAGATTCCTGAGGCCTTTAATTATCTACCCAGTTCAATAGCTCAGTGCTTAGATGGCCTCCATCACGGCAGCACATGGCTCCCCATACCCTAGCCTGGTAGGAAGGTTCACAGCGGCGTCCATAGGAAGGTTCACAGCAGCATCCATACTTAATTGAGTTTCACATCTATTCATAAGACTATGAAACACCCTCTCACTAAGTGTTTCCCTCCCTGGCTATGTCTATACTACAAAGAAAAGTCGGAAAAAGATACGCAAATTGCAATTTGCAATTTGCGTATCTTTTTCCAACTTTTCTTCTGAAAGAGGCTTCTCCAAACTTCGGCACATTTACACAGTTTCAAATTTTGGAAAAGCCACCTCTTTTTGCACATCCTTTATTCCTCATAGAGTTAGGTTTACAGGGATGGCAAAAGAACACATCTGCTTTTCTGAATTTTTTTTCGGAAAAGCGGAAGCATTCCTCATATGAGGCAGTGCTTTTCCAGGATACCTCTGGTATCCTGGAAAAGCTCTGCAGTCTAGACGTAGCCTCACTTCCACATGTTATGTGGAGATTATTCTTAATATGGGGACAATTTTAAAAATAGTTCCAGAAATCAAGCTAATGCTGCACAAAGCCTGAAAAATAAAAAGTTAACAAGGATGGGACTGATGGGAATTTTGGGGGGGATCTTTAAACACAACCACAGGAGATTCAGAACGTTCAGTCTAAATACATGAATCTATCTATCTAGGCTCTGTAGCCCCATGATGTTCTCTCCAATCCTGAATTATGAATGTTTATGCTTTTTTTCTACCTTGAAATCCAAGAAAGAAACAAGGAGAATAAAAAGAGCAAGAAAGAAATCCTGAAGGAAATGGATAGAATTAAGGCATGTAAACAGCCATAATAATAGAATATGAACATTCCAATTCTCTTTGTGAACTTATTTTTAACTTGTCCAGCCATTGGCACGGTAAACATTTATAGATTGGAAGAAAGTCCTACACCAAGCTTCTTATCTGTACCTGCGTGTTGTGGGCCAAGTGGAAGCAAAAAAGAAAGAAAGGGGAAAAAGTTCATGGAAGAGACCATGATTTAATATGCTCTTTGGAGAGCTGCATTTGAGAGGATTGATGGAAAAAAGTCAACATAAGCTCCTTATCCTTAAAAGAGGAATCCTTCGTGATAGGGATGAAATCACTGTTAGACTTCTTTCTACTTCTTTAAACTCTCATGCCAAATACGAATACCTGGAGGGCAAAAACATACAGGTGAGGTGAACCAGAGATGCAATGCATAGGAACAGTAGAACTGTAACTTACCTAGACCCAGCTTTTTATATTGAGTTAGAATGAGCTGAAAAGCAGACAGGGAAACAGTGCAAGGAACCAAAATCTTTTTATCCTTTCATGGATTTCTCAGTAGGATCAAAAGTAACAAGTTTTGATTCATTCTAGTACTGTTTATAATGAAATTGCCAAATAGGCTGGAACAACAATCAGCCCATCAGACTGATCAATTTCTGTTTGGCTGTTTCACAAACTTCAGTGGGCAACTTGCTGTTACTGAAATTTGAAATAATTCCTTGGGAAGCTATTTAAGGACTGTGGGACGGATTCTGAACTTCCAAGCCTAAAAGCTGCATGTAACTCCACTGCCTTCCATTGAGGTACCCTGATTTACACGTTGTTCCTGACATCAGAGCATGCTTTAAGATTTTCTTTTATTAACATTTTAGCATTCATGCCTCAGAAAAAGCACAGTTCCTATACACTCAAAAAACTCCACAGTATGGAACATTTTGTTTTTCATTCATAATGGATCAAATCTCCATCCAGTGTAAGTAATCATCATTGCTTCATTAACTCAATGGAATTCATGCCAGCTGAGAATCTGGCCTCATAGACTTAATGATCTACAATAAATTAAAATCTCAGTACATACTGATCGAACCAGGAAATATATGGTTTAATGTTTAGATAAGGGAATATGCAAGAAGACAACGCTTGCAGAAAATAAAGTATTTTAAAACAACTACACTAGATTTGTGTACATTTGAAGAGGAGATGCAAACAAGTCCTAGTGTATTCTTTTGGGTCTATTATATTTATCTGGAGAAACATAAACAGTTGATCTTCTTATCCATAACAGAAGAACACTATCCTGTGTATCACAGTTTATATAGCACCTGTCAGGACATTTGATGTTAAAACAAATTTCTGAATGAACACAAGCTTTAGTTGAACTTGTCATTTGTTATCAGTGGATCTTCTTTAGACTCTTTGTAACTTCTGTGTCATTCAGAATTCTGGACTTTCCTGTTGCGTAAGTGGCAGCTCATATCATCCCTGTTGCCTGTTTACAGTATTTATTAGATCTGGTAGAAGTTTAGAACCAATGGTATAGGTTTGGATGAAATCAGATGGGGTATGTCTAGACTACATGGCTCCGTCAACAGAGCCATGTAGATGAGTTTACTAGACATAGGAAAATGAAGTGGCGATTTAAATAATCGCTGCTTCATTTACATCAAAATGGCCTCCGCACTGTGCCGATCATCTGTGTGGCAGCACAGGGGGACAGTCAAGTGAAGCCTTTGTCGACCGCTCTGTTATGCCTCGTGAAGTCAACTTTGACATTAAGATAATCAGTATAAAATAGAACAAAAATATTATCACAATTCCATTTTTGTCTATGGTAAACTTCTCAGTTCATCTTTTGTTGACTGCCACTATAAACCAACTGCTTCTGATAAGACAGTATGAAACCATATCACTATAGTTTCTTCAGGTTACATGTAATAAGATGTCAGCAAATGTTCGTATAAGATTTCATACTGGGCCTAAGCCTTCTTCCATTGGTTGGGTGCAGGATCCACACAAATTTTAGCCTAAATCTTCAAATCCACAGTAAACAGAGGCAAGATTTTGGGTGTACTAACTATGGCAACAGATTAACGGTAGGTTTTAATCAAAGGGGAAAATGAGTTAAACTCAAGGAAGTCAACACTTCATTATAGAGTGGTTCTCAACCTTTCCAGACTACTGCATGCCTTTCAAGAGTTTGATTTTTGACTTGTATTGCCCCAAATTTCACCTCACTTAAAAACTTACAAAATCAGAGAAAATTGCAAAAGTGTTACAGCACACTATTCCAGAAAAATTACTTACTTTCTCATTTTTACTTTCTCAAAATTACTTACTTTCTCATAAATAATGTAGAATATAAATATTGCACTTCCATTCCAGCATAAAGTATATACGCTGGAATGGGTGACCCTGTGGGAACAGGAGCGTTGCCAGCCTAGGGCAGGTAGAGTGTGGAATCTCGGGATATAGCAGGGCCGCTAGGGAGAGCCCCTGGCAACTGCAGGGCTGCTGTGCAGAGCATGAAGCTCTGGACATGGAGCTTCTGGGGAGTGTCCCTGGCAGCAGCAGAGCCATAGGTTGGAGTGTGGAGTCCCCATTCCCAGGTGGCAGCAGGGAAAAAGTGGAGCCCAGGGTGGCAGCAGAGCTGCACGAGGGGGAAATGGAACCCCCCCCAGGTAGCAGCAGGGTGGCCAGAAGGAAAAGTGGAGTCCCTAGTGCATTGACCTCCCCTGGTCCTGCAAATTCCCTGGTCAGGGATCAGTGAGGTCTCGAGGGTGCCGGACCAGGGAGTTTCAACCTGAATTGATTTTCCTAGTGCTTTTTATGTAGCCTGTTTTAAAACTAGGCAAATATCTAGAGGAGTAGATGTACCTCCTAGAAGACCTCTGTGTACCCCTAGTTGAGAACCACTGCATTAGAGGAACTGATGAATTCTGGAGCAGTGTGAAAGACACAATAAACCAGTCCACCTGACACATACCTCATTTCTTCTATTGTTACAAAGAACAAGGCATATCAAAAAGCTTTGCTAAAGTTCAAGTACCTTTCCAGAGAATCTAGGCCTTTATGGATTTTTGTATTTAAGCAATGTAGTGATTGCAGTGATTTCTAGAACCATGTGATTTTTAGGCATGAGCAGCCAGCTAGTTAATTCTCTCCTTGTGTATATTGCTTCTGAAAATACAAAGAGCAAATTAAAAAAGGGGTTAGCTTGGCCACTGGAAATCCAGTGTGACTTTAGCATTAGATGCCCAGAAATTTCCTTTATCTATTTGTTTCCCTGAAAAGCTGAATAATTTTTGTTTTGGCCACTATATGAGAATTTTGACCAGTGATGATAATTTACATTTCTTTTTGATTGTGCATGAGAATATGTAACTAGAAACTTTATTTGACAGCGAAAAAAAAGCTTTCATGAAATATATGACATTCTAATATAGTTTATTATTTTAATACCGACTATTAATAAGGACGAGAAAATCGAAGTTCTTGTATGTATTTGGTGTGTGAATAATCTCATAAAGATAACTTTTAATATAATAGCCAAAAAAGGAGAACTTGCAGTTAAAATATTTAGTGTAAAATTGTGGCCTTATTAAGTTCATGGCAAAATTCCCCTTGACTTCAGTGGTGTCAATATTTTGCCCTTATTGTAGACCAGCCATACAAAGTGTGGAGTGTTTTTAGTTCTCATTGATGCCAGTAGTAGATGAGGATATTTAGTGCATGGCAGGTTGGTGGACTAGGCTTTCAATAGGCTATTTTAATGCCAGCGTGAGGAGGGGAAGCTTGTGAAAAAATTAACATTTTAACAGAGCTCCTATGGATTATGGATTTTGTGGTACTCGTGGGGTATGAGTTGGAGCTGCATGTATTAAAGAATGGGCAACAACAAAATCCTTTAGGGAAATGTACATTGTAGTATTTTGTTAAATGGCAGAACTTTATTTCATAAGTATCACTTTTAAAAGCGTGTGAATGGCTATTATGGCTAGAAAGGACCACTGTGGTCATCTAGCCTGCCCTCTTTTATCAAACAGACAATGGAATTTCACACATTATTTTATTCCACTGCGTTATTCCACTTGTAGGTTTAATGTTTGTCTAGGATGTGGCTGAATGGGTCTATCTCGCTTCTTGTGTATTTTGCTTGGGAAATGTGTCGTAAAGGACTCTTCTGTCTTATAGCTGACTGCATCATCTATGTATAATGGTCCTGAGCCTTCAAAACACAATGAATAATTTTATGTGTATGAAGAATCCCATTGACTTGACAACTCTACATCTACACTGCCCTCTCTTGTGCAAAAAATATGCAAATGAGGTGAAGTATGGAATATCGCTGCACCTCATTTGCATAATGAATTAGGCTCTGTTTTTGCACAAGAGCCATTCTTCTGCTTTTTTAAGGAAGAATGGCTCTTGTGCAAAAGGGGAGTTTTGCGCAAAAAAGAGCCATATAAACAGCTCCTTTATGCACAAAAATGGAGCCTCATTAATTATGCCAATGAGGCATGGCAATTTTTTTGTGCAAAAGAGGGCAGTGTACACGTAGCCTTGGACTTTTAGTTAGGTAGAGGCAGGGCACTGGAGTAAGTCAGAAATATTAAACAACTGGTCAAGGAATAATTATGGGAACTTAAGTAAACATATCTTCACTCAAATGCCACCAAAAAAAGCTTAGCTAAGGGCAGTATACAGTTTTCTGTTCCATGACTACTACTAACAAAACACATCCACCTGGCTTTGATTATTTTTGTGTACTGTCCTATATAAAAATAACTATTGTCCTTCAGTGTCCCCACATGAATGAAATTATAATTCAGTTTCACTTAGACTTTCAATGTATCGAACCCCAGGTGTTGAGCTGTTAGGTATTTGGTATACATTTATCCATCTCATGTTGTCTCTGGGCACCTGAGGTTATTTCGCTGGCGTATGCTGTTATTTGGATCTGTTCCACGGATGACTGGCTCATCAGTCTTTGAATGTAGTATATTTGTATTACCAAAACAAGAAAGGAGAAAAGAAGGAGGGAGGAACTACACCAACAATGTGGATTCCTACAGAGCTATATAATCAAAAGTATTTTTTTCTTTTGCAGACGTTCAAAAGAGGAAAACAATGTTCTTGGAGTTTTCTGGCATTTCCATTGTTTTAGGTTATTATTCTCTATTGGTTGTTGTCAAATAAAAACAAATAAACAAAAAAACCCTTAAAAAAACTGCAATAATATCCTGCATCTAGTTAATTTTTTTCCCCTGCTGTGACTCATTGCTTATTTCTTTTTAGTTTTTTCACTCTCGTTCGCATGGCCTGCTGGGCCAATTTTTTCCTTAAATAAAACACTTGCATTTTCTTGTGTTGTGTGTATGAAAAGGAAAGTTATACCACCAGTTCTGATCTCCATTGCACTGGAGTAGAACAGACAGAGCACAATTCAATGGAGTTACTCTCCTGAATTGCTTCACTGCACAATGGGCTGAATCTGACCTGTAATGTATACTATAAGTCCTACAGCTAGACAGCTCTCTGGGGAGCAGCAAGGAGAGATGTTTTGAGTCTGTAGGGAAAAAAAAATATGAAAGCTGCTCTCTCAGATCTGCATCCTATGTAATTTGCCATTGGGAAATGCTGTGGATGTGGCCATAATCAATCAATTGGTTAAGTGACCAGACCAGAGAAGGAGAAAAGAAGGTCATAAATATTATTCCCGAAAGAATATTGTGCCATTGCACAGTGCAGAATTTTTCAGGAATTCATGTTTTTGGGCATAATTTCCTTTCCCCCACAGAAATGGGCTGCACACAATTCAGTTTTCTCCAAATTTCAGTTGTGTTGATGTACCTCCCAGACTTCTCTCAAGTACCCCTAAGGGTACTCGTAGCACTAGTTGAGAAACACTGGTATAGTGAATGTGGTGATTCTGGCTTTTACTGCTTAGGAGTTCTCGATCAAACAGATGAACTCTCTAAGGGTATATCTAAGGGTAGTTCGAACTAGGGTGGTAATGTAGGCAACTGGAGTTGCAAATGAAGCCCGGGATTTGAATTTCCCGGGCTTCATTTGCATATTGCAGAGCACCGCCATTTTTAAATGTCCGCTAGTGTGGACTCCGTGCCCCGCGGCTACACACAGCACGGACTAGGTAGTTCGGATTAGGCTTCCTTCGTGGAAGCCTAATCCGAACTATCTAGTCTGTGCCGCGTGTAGCTGCGGGGCACGGAGTCCGCACTAGCGGACATTTAAAAATGGCAGCGCCCGGCAATATGCAAATGAAGCCCGGGAAATTCAAATCCCGGGCTTCATTTGCAACTCCGGTTGCCTACATTACCACCCTAGTTCGAACTAGGGTGGTAGTGTAGACATACCCTAAAATATATAGTAGGCTAGCCAACTAGCCCACCATAAGACGGGATTTTCAGGTCTTCTCTCCTGAGCTCTCTTGCTCTGTCTCTCTCTCTCTCGCTCCCCCTACTGCCTCCCCCCTCTCTCTCAGCTCTCCTCTGCCTCCTGCCTCTCTCTCTTTATTTCTCTTCTCCCCCTCCTGCCTCTCACTTTCCCTTTCTCTTCTCCTCCTCCTCCTGCCTCTCTCTCCCCTCTCTCTCTCTCTCTTCCCCCACCCCCTTCCCCTTCCCTCCCACCCGCCATGGTGCTTGGCTGAGTGCTGCCTGCTGAGCCGGGTTGCCGCGAGGGAGGGGGGTGGGGCATTGACGTACATGGCTAGGGGGTAGGGCTGTGTATGTCACTGCCCTCCCTTCCCCTTCCACCCCCAGGGGAGCCCAAACAGCCCCTTGTGCTGCTGGCAGCCCGGCTGAGGGGCGCAGCACTCAGCTGAGTGCCACAGCGGGAGGGGAAGGGGGTGGTGACGTACACGGCCCCGCCCCCTGGCAGTGTATATCACCGCCCCGCCCCCTTCCCCTCCCTCCGTGGTGGCTCAGCTGAGTGTTGCGGGCTCAGCCATGCCACTTTGGGGAAGGAGGAGCGGGGCGGTGACATACACGGTCGGGGGCGGGCTGTCTACGTCACCCCTCCCATGGAGGAAAGGGAAGCGGGGCGGGGCGCCATGGAGGGAGGAGAAGGTGGGCCACTCAGCTGGGCACGGGGTGGAAAGTGGCTATTTGGGGTCCGGGGCCCAGCTGAGCAGCGCAGCGCTGGGCCGAACTGCCACAGAGGGAGGGGAAGGGGGGCGGGGCGCTGACGTACACGGCCGGGGGCGTGGCCATGTAAGTCAGCGTTACAGACTCACAGACAATGGGCTACTATTTATATGATATGAGAATGTACACACTTTTAAGAACTGCCTGTTTATAATCAGACCCTGGGCTGAGCATAAATTGGAAGTGGAATATTTAACTTGAGATTTAAACACAGAAGGAGAAAGAGAGAAAGAATGTTGCCTTATTTTCTGCTGATTTGCCCTCATGTCCATTCTCTCTGTTCTCCTTCCATGATCTTTGTTGCTCCCTTTTTCTTCCTTTTCCCCAGACTACCTTTGTTGTTGCTTCCTTTGCCTATAGGCATCATGATATGGCCTTTGATTGCATGATCACATAACTCAAGGCAATCAGACCTTCCCTTATAATAAATATTTCTTCTACAATTGTGGGTTACCACGTGTTGATTCAGCACTGTTTCCTAAGGAATCTTGCTGCTGTTAGAACCTCACTCAGAACCAACGTTGTTCTCTCTCCAGAGGAGTGTGGATGTAGTAATAAAATTAACACTCCTTTGAGCATTAGTGGCTTATGCTTGGGTGTTCTTCAGAGGGGAATTAGTTGTGGAGAGCAACTGCAACTCAACTTCTCCCTGGCTGACACACTGCCTAGCCCAAGACTGTCATTGTGTAGCTGGTGTATAGATGATTACAATAGCTAGGGAGATCTTGCAGTGTGGGATGCCCTTCCCCCTCCTGTTGTTTTTGGGGCATTACCACCCTATTATGTTTCTATATTTATACCTTTTACTCACATTGGTGTGCACACACTCATGTGCATCATCTCATTGGGCCAGATGCTGATACTAAAAATACTGGAATCAATTAGACTAATTGTGGAGTCAGATACTACACAGTAGAATTGAATGGTAAAGAGTATTATCATAGGACTGGAAGGGACCTTGAGAGGTCTCCTAGTTCAGTACCCTGCACTCAAGGTAGAACCAAGTATTATCCAGATCATCCCTGACAGGTGTTTGTCTAATCCACTCTTAAAAATCTCCAGTGATGGAGATTCCACAACCTCCCTAAGCAATTTATTCCAGTGTTTAACCATCCTGACATAAGTCTTATTCCGTATGTCCAAGCTAAACCTCCCTTGCTGAAGTTTAAGTCCATTAACCTCTGAGGATATGACAAGAAGCAAAGAGAACAATTTTTCTTTGTCTTGCTTACCCCAACCTTTTATGTACTTTAAAAGTGTTATCATGTCCCCTCTCGGTCTTCTCTTCTCCAGACTAAACAAACTATTTCTTCAATCTTTCCTCATAGGTCATGTTTTCTTGACTTTTAATATTTGTTTCATTCTTTGGCATTTCTCCAACATGTCCACATCATTCCTGAAATGTCATGCTTAGAAATGGATGCAATACTCCAATTAAAGCCTAATCAGCACAGAGTAAAACAGAAGAATCACTGCTCGTCTTGCTTACAAAACTGCTGCTATTATATCCCAGAATTATATTTATTTGCTTTTTTTGCATTAGTGTTACACTGTTGACTCTTATTTAACTTGCCCCCCAGATTCTTTCTGCATTATTTCTTCTGAGACAGTTACTTCTCATTTTGTATGTGTGGAGTATGTTGCATTTTTCCTTATTGACTTTCATTCCTATTAATCCTATTAACCATAGACCATTTCTCCAGTTTGTCCAGATGATTTTGAATTTGAATCCTATCCTCTACAGAATTGGAAACACCTCCCAGTTGCATATTGTCCGCAAATTTTATAAATGAAAACAAACAACGTTGTTTAGAAAACATGCTATTATGTAAGTCATTGATGAGAAATTGAACAGAACTGATCCTTGTGGGACCCCATTTGATAGGCCTTTCCAGCTTGACTTTGAACTACTGATAACTATTTTCTGGGAATGCTTTTTCAAGCATTTATGCATCCACCTTAGGGCTACGTCTACACTCCACTGTTATTTCAGAATAAGCTATTCCGGAATAGTTATTCAAAAATAGCTTATTTCGAAATAGCACATCTACACTGCAGAAAAGGCTCAAAATTAGTCCGAGGCTTCCCTAATGTAGATGTGCTATCTCGATTTAGAGCCCCAGTAGGAATAACTTAGAATGGCCCTGCTGAGGGGCTATTTTGAAATAGCAGAAGTGGAGTGTCTCCACACGCTGTATTAGCCATTATTCTGAAATAATTTTGCTTTGTAGACACATCCTATAGTAGCTCCATCTAGGTTCTGTTTCCCTAGATAGTTTGTGAAAGTCATGAGGTGTTATCAAAAAATGTACTACGATCAATATATCCTACATTTACCTCTTCTCCCCTATTTCTCTTTCAAAAGAGCTATTAGATTGATTTGACATGCTTTTTACTTGACATCCATGCTGACTGTTAGTTATCTAATTATCTTCTAGGTGTTTGCAGATTAATTGCTTAAATAGTTGTTCCAGTATCTTTCCAGGTACTAATGTTAATTGGACCAATCTGCAATTCTTAGGGTTGGCCTTATTCCTTTTTTTATAAATTGGCACAATATTTGCCATTTCCCTGGCATTGTTCTTGTCTTCCAGGACTTCTAGAAGATAATTGATAATGGTTCCAATATTTCCTTAGTTGGGTCCTTGAATATTCTAGGATGTATCTCATCAGGTCCCGATGACTTGAAGGCATATTTGTCCAAGTAGTTTTTAACTTACTTTTCATTTCAGTCTCTTAACCTGCCTCATTTTCAGTAATTTTCATTGTTAGCTGTCCAATTGGTACTAAAATTTTTGATGAACTCTGAAATGAAGAAGTAATTTAGCACTTCTGCCATTTCCACATTTTCTGTTTTTATTTTCCCCCTTGTGGAGTAACGGGCCTACCTTTTCCTTGGTGTTCCTCTTTTTTCCTATTGTGTTTGGAGAATGTTTTCTTGTGTCTTTTACATCACTAGATAATTTAATCTTATTTTGTGCCTTGGTCTAATTTTTCCCTTACATACTTTTATTTTTTATTTATATTCCTCCTTTGTAATTTGACCTATTTTCCACTTTGGGTAGAACTCTTTTTTTTTACTTCAAGATAATTGAATATCTCTGTCTTTTGATATGCTTTCTATCTTTCCTACACAGTGGGATAGTTTGCTCGTATATGCACTTGCTTAATGATGTCTCTTTGACAAACTGCCAGCTCTATTGAGCTGTTTCTCTCCTTACACTTGCTTCCCATGCCATCCTACCCACCAGCTCCCTGAGTTTGCTAAAGTCTGCCTTCTTGAAATCCATTATCTTTATTGTGCTGTTTTCCCTCCTACCATTTCTTAGAATCATGAACTATCACTTCATGATCACTTTCACTCAGGCTACATATCAGTTTCAAATTCTCAACCAGTTCCTCCCTATTTGTCAAAAACCTATAACAGCTCTCTCCTCTAGTGGCTTTCTCCACCTTCTGAAATAAAAAAATGTCTCCAATACATTTCAATAGTTTGTTGGACACTCTGTGCCCTGCTGTGTTGTTTACCCAGCAAAGGCCTGAGTAGTTGAAGTTCATCACTACCAGGTCCTATACTTTGGATAATTTTGTCAGTTATTTACAAAAAGCCTCATCCACTACTTTCTTTTTTCAGATGGTCTGTAAGGGGGTGTCTACACTGCACTATAACTTGATATAAGATATGCAATTTGAGTAATGCAATGTGTGTATCTTATTGTAATGCTATTTTGAAATAGCTTATTTCTCCATTTGGTGCTTTCTACACAGCACCACATTTTGAAATAAGCGCTATTCCAAAATATCCCTTACTCCTCATAGAATGAAGTTTATACAGACATCGGAATAGCAAGCCGTAAATAATAGGCTATAATAGACCCCTATCATATCACCATTTTATATGCATTTTATCTTTATGCATTGACTTGCAAGAAGTCTGTCTCCTGTTTCAGTCTCAACCTCAATCCAAGTGTATACATTCTTTTATATATAAAGTGACACCTCATCTCTCTCTTTTCTGCAGGTCTTCCTGAGTAAGCTATTTCTTTGTATAATAATATAGCAGTTGTGTGTTATCCTACCAAGTCGCTGTAATGCCAGCTATATCACAGTTGTGTTTATCAACTGGCTTTACTAGCTTTTCCTGTTTTTTCCTCTTATTTCTTGAATTATTATACACACACCTAAGATACTGATTTGGTTCTCCCCTATGTTTTCTCATCTTTCCCTGATCTCTGCTATAATGTCCCATTGCTTCCCCCCCCCCACCCACTGCCATTTTTCAACCCTTTTCTGAGGTCTACATGTTTTTGCCTCCTGCCTTCAGCAAACCTATTATATACACTTCTGACACTAGGAGGTGCCATATGTAACATTCTTTAGTGAAGCCTACAAGGAGCATATCTGGCAGTGCCTTAGGATCACATTGAAAACACATCTCTAGTATCAGTGAGACAACTAGTTCAAGAAGCACTCACCAGCGCAAGTAAAGTTTCACAATAGATCCACTGCATTTGATGACAATGTAGCTAAAATACACATTTTCTTTTAAAAATTGTATTGCTTATTTTAAGAGGAAAAAAAGGTGGAAGGGAGATAAAAGGAAGCAAGGAGGATGTACGGGTGGGTCTTTTTGAGAATTCCATAAAATATTAAACATGAGCCAAAGCTGTGTGATTTGAACAGTAACAAAACCTTGCTGATTGCAGTGGAACTACACATGAAATTAAGTGCTACCCAATGGTGGCAGAATCAAGTGATAAATATTTTCCCATCCTTACTCAGCGTACACACACGCATATATGAAGGCCAATGATAGCTCTGATGCAAAGCTTAGATTTTTTTTAAATAAGTCTAATATGAAACTTTCATCAAATGTGAACACCAAAATCAGTATGTTAACTTTTGATTTCAATTACTCGTGTCTACCTGAAACCAATCAGGCATTGTGGGTTGACAGATCTCTGGTCGTTTTATTAGTTGTTTGCATTAGAGTCCCATAAGTTTGTTTAGCAGTATGCAATGAACATCTGAGGTGAACAACTGTTCATGGATTTTGTTCAATCTATAATTTGAGTTAGGGTGAGTATGTGGGTGGGGGGGAGAAAGAGGGGAGACTGAAGGTCAGAGGTCTGTAGCACAGCAAACAGGAAAACAATGGGATTCATGACTAGCAGTGATGGGGAAGCCCTGGGGCTCAGTTCAAATAAGAACTTCAGAACTAAAGGCTTGCATTGATTCAGGAGGTTCAGACATTTCCACAAAGAGTTGACTTAACGGTGGTGGATATCTCCTGAAAACAAGGATTTTAATGATACTCTTGTAGTTCTGTTTTTGGAGGAAACCAGAAAGCGTAAAGTCATGAAAAAAATCAGGAAATATAGGTTATGCAGTGTATTTAACTTCAAATTGAGTGAAATCCTAGCCCTGCTGAAGTGAATGGAAAACTTCCACTGATTTCAATGGGACAAAGATGTCTCCCAATGTTTTTGTTTAGTCAGCACTTTCCCCCAGAATCCTTAATCTTTTCACTTAGGGTACATTGTAGGGTTTTTTTTTTGAAAGGTATACAAATTGTGCTAGCATTTGTGCTAGCATTTGCATATCTTCTAGGTTTTTCTTTTCAGGAAAAGGATTTTCCAGTATTTGGTCCGTCTACATGGGGCCAAATGTTGGGAAACACTCCTCTTTCAGAAGCCCTTGTCCACCTCATTTTACGAGGAATAAGGGGACTTCCGAAAAAAGGTTTTTTCCCGACATTTGGCCCCGTGCAGATGAGCCAAATATCGGAAAATCCTCTTCCAGAAAAAAAATGAAAGAAGATATGCAAATGCAAGCACAATTTGCATACCTTCTTTGAACCTCTCCCCCCCCCCCTCCCACACACACAGTGTAGCTGTACCCTTAGTTTTTAAGAAATTGGTGTAATATAACCGGTGGTCTTGGGGCACCGCTGAGAGGGTCAAATCAGGGCAACTTGCTTAGAACCCGGGCTACTTACAGGCCAAAACTGGAGTCTTCCTCTATAAGACACTAACCCAGTCACACACAGCACTTCAGCTGCCAGTCTGGCTATCAAGAAACTGTACAAGCAAATCCCCTTAGATGCTCGAGCTTTACCTGTGCCACAACCTGTACCACACCTTACACAGATGAGGTTATGAAGAGCATCTCACCAACTCTGAACACGTTCTCCCAGTCCCAAAGGACCAGCCACAGTCCCAAGTCAATTTATACCTCAGATCTTACCCAAAGGAACATGGAGCACCAATCCTTTAGAATCTAAAAGCTAAGGGTTTACTAATAAAAAGGACGAAAATGTTGAGAGTAGAATTGTTCAAGAACGCACGTTACATAAATCAATTATCAACTTCCTGATGCAGGTGCTTAGCAGAAACTTAACAAACTAATAGCTTAAAAGTCTCTGGAGTACATTCTATGTTAGAATAGGTCAACTCTCTTTCCTGGCCCACTATCCTTAGCAAAGGTGCTTCTGGAGTACAGAACAAGAGTTAAGACAAAGATGGAGGCATCCCCAGGATACTTTTATAATCTTGCCCATGTGAAATCCCTTGTTCTCCTGAGTAAAGCTACCACTCAAAATGGACCTGATCACATGATAACCATCACCTTTTTAGGCACAGAACCACGGGCTGCCCAGGTATGTCCTCCTTAGGCAAGGGGCCATTGTATGCTCCTCATGTCAATTTGGCAACGCTTAAGAGCCATTGTCCATGCAGCATTCATTGGACCATCACCCCTGGCAATAGATGGGTGACATCTGGTGTTATCTCCCAGACAGAAAGCGCAGAGCCCATATTCATAACTTTTCACACAAAAATCATGCATGCATATGAGCAGCACAATCAGAATCTGCAAAGCATGAGCTTTTGTTGGACACCTCACTTGGCCCACCTTGCATAGAGTTAGGGGCAAACACATAACAGTGGGTGCAACAATGATCTGCCTGCTCATATTAAAATCCAATAACCTGACACTAGGTCATGCCTTGGCCTTATGTGGCCAAACAGGGGAATAGGAGAGAGAGTAAGGACTCACTGTATCTTCACCCAACACTTTGGCAAACTGCACTAGGGATACTGCTCTTAGGGGAATACAGACTTTCTACCCTAGAGAAACTGATTAAGGAGAAGGAGCAAGGAGTGAAGGGAAAGAGCCATAGATGCACCTCTAATGCCAGTCAGCAGAGCTGCCCGGCCACCAGAGACGACCCTTGCCTGCCAATATCGTGTGTGTGTGTGTGGTGTACAGTGATGGCATCTGACTTCAGCAATGCTTCTAAGCACACTCAGACTATGTATGCTCAGTACAAGTGAAGTAGAAGATCTAGGGGGAGGAGGGAAAGGGCATGTGACCAGCATGCTCCCCTGACATGTTGCCTCTACAGGTGACACTGAAGAGTATCTTTACTCCAAAAGGCCATAACTGGGAAACCACAGGAGGCATTGTGACTCAGAAGTTCTCTTGGGGCAGTGTGTCTCAGAACATGCCTAAAGCCACAATCTAGCACTAAACCCATTACTGTCCTTAGCCCAATCCTCCTCCTATTGAACACAATAGGAATAGTCAATGGGAGGAAGAGCAGATCAAAAGACCTATTAGCTTTAAGGTACTATGCATGTACTGTGCACGGTAGGTACCATGACTACCTACTTCTCATTTAAGATGCCTTCACTATTGAAATGATTCCAGCAGCTGGAGAAACAAAATAACTCTCCCAATGTGATAGGGCCTAGTAATTTGCCGAGATTAATTTTGCACTTGACATGGGGTCAACCCAGGGAAAAATCCCACTTGGGAGATATTCCTGCCCCACTACTTCATGTTGTTTTGTATTGATTGCTCTCAGTGTTAGTGAGGTGCAAGGGACCAAGCAGTGTGTATTTTCCTTCACTGGGAAGACTGCAGGAGGGTTGGCCTTCCAAACCCGTAGCAGGGCTGAGCATGGCAGAGAAATCCTAAAGATCTGGACCAACTGCAGCAGGTTGGGGCATGTGCGTGGGGGCTCAGTGACTCTGCACTTCTTTTGGACAGCACAGCTGCCTTTGTCATCTCATTGACTCACAACTTATATCTGCCCTAACATTTCTCAAACCCCGGATTTTGTTGAAATCAGCTGGAGTTTTACAATGGACTTAATTGGGACAAGGACTTTGCCAAAAAAAAAAGGGATCTTACATTCTGTGCTACAGCAGCCCCGAAAACTATTTTTCTCAGCTCAAGTGGGCCTTTGCCATGGCAAAGCCATTGTTTGTGAGAATCTGTTCCTTTTATTTATTGTGGAAAGCAGTTTAAGCAGAGTACTCATTGCCAAGCTGTTGAAACTCTTTATTTATATAGCCTTGAAACTCTTTTTATGCTTACCTACGGGGTTGTCTGCATAGCACAGCTATTCATTCCAAGGGGGTGTAAATTGTAGCATGCTCTAAAGTATGGCCCTCTCTCTGATCCAGGTGGACCATGCTGATGCATTAATGTAACGCTGGTTCAAACGTGGCTGCATCAGTGTGTACTGGGTACTTTTTACAGCACACCCGTAGGGGCTAGATGAGGCAATTGGAACACACCACTTTGGCATGCTTTACAATTGACATCCCTTGCCAACTTTCTGTTTTGGAACAGGCGAAAGGCTGCATGGTGTTCCTTAGCTAAATGAGTCAGCTCTAGTGACAAGAATGCAAACCTACGACTGTTTATATTCACAAGAAGAATGCGTCCTAGCCCCACGGTAGTAAAGCATTTATGAAAGTGTATATATATAAATGCTCTGCCGAGTTCAGGCTTTTTGCACTTTAATCCTCTCCCAAAGACCAAGTCCTGCTTCTCTTATTCACATGGGGAACTCTGATTTCACTGGGAGCAGAACTTGACCAAATTGTGTCAGCTGTTCAGCAGTATGGAATTGTGAAGCTTTTCTTTTCATGTTACAAGCAAATTCCACAATAATTGCCCATTACACCATGCATGTAATTCCCATTAATAGAGGCATGCAATCTTCATTAATATGATTGCATGTTAAATATGTATATTATAAATGCAGTGCTCTTCCCCCCTTGAAAGCCATTTAAAAACATAGATCTGAATATGTCACACATTTCTTCAGTGTTTATTGATTAGAAGATTTACCCAGTGTTGCTCGGATCCTTAACTCAATTAATTTTTGGTTATTGAACAATAAAATTAAAATATGCATGTTTCATTTAAATTATTGCTCTTGGGTGGGGTTGGGGAGGAGGGGTTCAGGATGCAGGCTGACCTGAGGAGAGAGGACAACCCCAGCCCCCTATCTCCACAGCAGCTTGGGGCCAGGTAAGAAGCACCTCTCCATGGCCACTGCAGCCCTAGTGGGCAGAGCTGGGAGAGGAGTGCATGTCCCCAGTTGGGGCAGGTCCAATTTCATATGTCCCTTGTGATGACAAGCCAGAATGAGGAATGCAGCAAACTGTGCACTTTCTCCTCACTCCCTGACAAAGGGGAACAGCTGGCAATGTGCCCATATGAATGGGAGGGGAGGGAGCTTCAGCCCACCTGCACTTCCTAAGAGGCTCCTGGCAGGGGAATCTGAGAGCTTGGGTAATCTAGACAGTGGGGTGGGGTTATCAGCCTGGTCATTCTGTCTCTTTTCTATATGGGTACGTCTACACTGCATCCCTAGTTCGAACTAGGGATGCAAATGGAGACAACCGAAGTAGTTAATGAAGCGGGGATTTAAATATCCCGCGCTCCATTAACATGATCTCGCCGGCGCGCTAGTTCGAATCACAGCTGATTCGAACCAGGAAGTGCGCTCCGGGACGCATTAGTTCGGACTAAAGCCCTTAGTCCGAACTAATGTTACTCCTCATTTTTTGAGGAGTAACATTAGTTCGGACTAAGAGCTTTAGTCCGAACTAATGCGTCCCGGAGCGCACTTCCTGGTTCGAATCAGCTGTGATTCGAACTAGCGCGCCGGCGAGATCATGTTAATGGAGCGCGGGATATTTAAATCCCCGCTTCATTAACTACTTCTGTTGTCTCCATTTGCATCCCTAGTTTGAACTAGGGATGCAGTGTACACGTACCCTATGATATTACAAGAAGCAATCCTATTCCAGACACATCCCATTTTCCTGGCACAACCAAACCCTTACCTTGCTTTTAGTTATAAGAGGAAGCTTCATACCAAAATTGCTTTAACCATTTAAGAGGAGTTCTTGAACAAACAGGTAGATACACCGGTTTACAGACAAACTTTTTCAAGTATATAGTAGAAAAGAAAGTAAACTTTGCACTGTAACTGTATAATACTGATGGAATACAGCTCTTCCTACCATTAGTCTTTTCTGTATTCTGATTAATAAATAGTGCCCTTTTCAGGCATAGTCCTCTTGCTGTAAAATATTATCTGCAGTATATATTTTCCTCTATTACTTTCTAATTAATTAATTTCAAATTTTCTTTCTCTCATTTCTCTTTGTAACTTTCTTGTTATGAACAGCCCCTGTTCTGAGAGGCATGAATGGCATAACTTCTTAGCGTTAGGGTTGACAATTCTCCCGTACCGTATACCATTGCCGCAAACAATGTCCCATCAGGAAAGCTGGCAACCCTACGTTGAGTCCGGGCTTACACTTTTAACAGGGGGAAGCGCTTTACTTTATTTCCAGGTTGTATTTACAGCCAGAAGCTAAGTACACAAGACTAGATATTGCTGCTCTTAGTTACACGGATGTAAATCTGGAGTAATGCCTCTGGTTTCCAATAAGTCATTTCAGATTTATACTACAATAACAGAACTCAAACAGGCCTGTAGTTACCGTGTAGAGAAAAAAGCCACATGGATGGCCAGTAAAGGGAATGTGGTCACTATTTCAGTAAACTGAATAGAAAAACAAGTTATTCAAGGTAAAAGATACATTGCTGCAGCTTTTAATAGTATTTCTTAAACATTGATAAAAAACATGTGAGATGGTGATAAAGAGAGGACAGATTTGTTTAACTGTGGCCATTGTGAAGGAATGTGCTACCTCTTTAGGCAGCAAACTGGACCCCACAGGTAGAGTAACTTGGGTTGTAATCAAGGTGGCCTCAGGCTCTATAAACAGGAAGAGGAAGGTGGTCAAGAGGAGGAAGTAGAAGTTGTGCAGGTTAGGGGAATCGCAGATGGTAGTATGGCAGCCTGACTGGAGCTTTTGTTTGTAGATCCTAGGTAGAGAGACTGATCCTGGACTCTGAGGTGAGGACCTTTTGAATGGTTAACATGAATGGCTCCTGTCCTGAAGCCCTGTTAAAAGAGTACATACTATTTTGGTAGCCTGTGTTTGATTCTCCTTCCCTTTGTCTTTTCAGGGCTGATAAAGTGAACCTATTGCTGTCACAGGCAGGGAAAATTAATGTGGGGCACATAGGTACGCTATGCTGGGCTGCAAGAGAGTGGGCAGGGACTGCCTGCACCTTTACAGCTTCAATACACTTAGCTGCCACTTGGGAGCACCAGAGGGGGCATTTTAGTGTCCTAAGTCAGACTGACCTTTTAAAACGGACTCAGAGAGACTGAAGAAGGTGCTAAATGAGCTCCAGGGAAGCCATCCACAGCTCCCAGGAACCATAGAGATGTAAATAAACTTTGAAAGTAAGTAGAAAGTGGGGTGGGGTGTACAACTGACACACTGAAAAGGAAGGTGTTAAAGAGCTGTGTTGGGCCAAGGTGCCCTGCCCCACTGCACTTGCAAAGCATGCACAGGCTGGAGGAGTAGGTTTAAAAAAAGGAAGCAGAATACTTAGTAACTGGCAGGCCATGGAGGGTAGTTTTGAAGGAGCATCGCAAGAGCTCGCTAGCTCTGAGATTGGGTGATTATGGCCTTGTCAGGGCTGTTCCCCACTCTGAGTGCAGAAGATGGGGGCCCAGAAGGGATCTTAAATACCTTGCCTCTATAGGCTTTGCTTATAAAATCTCCCCAGAGTCACAGCTTTACTAACTTTGGGGGATAGCTCCCACCATCAAATGATTTAACCCTGAAAAACAGAAAGGAGCCCTTGAATTCCTTCCCCCATGGACACCCCAAGCTCTTTTGCCCCAAGATAACTTGAACAAGAAGCAAAAAGCACAGAAAAACAAACAGTATCTCTATCTGACTTCCATGGCTAGACTGACACATATAGGGCTCCTGTTGCTTTTCAGGACACAAGAACCAAATCATCGCCTTAAAAAGGTGATTTTATTAATAAAAACAAAAAGATATACTTGATAAATCATACTCAGTTGCTAGGTGTTACAGAGCAACTATGAAAAGAACAGATAAAAACCACAAAGTATCAGAGTTCTTTGAACTGTGACTTAAATGGTGAGTGGGGGGAGGGAAGGCATAGATTCACACAGAGAAGTTTAACCAAACAACCAAAATAAAGAAAAATACCCCGATTGTGACTAAATATATGTTTCCCCTCTCCTCATGATCTATGCTGATTGGCAGGGCTTGACAGTCTTGCCTGTGGTGAGTAGATTACAACCCAGAAGAGCCGGGTTCGGGCGATCTGCACATGCGCAAAACGATCTGTGCATGTGCAGATTGCCAGACAGCACGGCTGGTGAGCGGGGCTCGCCGCGGCTGGCCGAGCCCTGCTGATCGGTACTTCAAGGCCCAGTTCATTCCCATGTCCAATATTTCTTACAGGCATGGTAATTCTGATTATTGCATCCGCTTCCTCCAGCCTTCAACTTAGAATTTATTTTTCACAAGGAGAGCAGACAAGGTATCTAAATAGAATTCAGATTTCAGCACTGTATCCCCATTGGTTCTTCTAGACTCCGCCAACATCCTTACTAGATACTTGTGTTTAACTCCTTAGTCACTGGTTGCTGACTAGCACTACTCCTATCCATCACATGCCTTATGCCCTTATTACGCCAACAAAGGGTACGGCTAGATCGCGGGGTTTTTGGGGATATCAAAGGTATCCTGAAAAAACTCTGCCATGACCAGGGAAGACATTTGCTCTTCTGCTTCTTTTTTCGGAAGAGCAAACATGCTCTTTCAGAAGCCCCTGTATTGATTGTTCTACAAGGAAGAAGGGAGCTTTCAAAAGAGGTTTTTTTTTCTGACATTTGGTCCAGTCTAGCTGGGCCAAATGTCAAAAAAGCCTCTTCCGACAAAAGAACTGGAAAAAGATTCGTAAAATGCAGAATGCATTTTGCATACCTTTTTCTGACAACTTGTAGTCTAGCCGTACCCAAAGAGGGTAACTGTGCTTCTCCAAGTTTAGCCTTTATGTTGATGACCATTTCTTTTCCTGTTAGAAAGTGGTTGGGGGGAGGGAGATTGGGGCAGTTGTACAGCACTCCAGGGTGCAGAAAGTTGGGCCCTAGATTGGAGCCCATTGTAGAGGGAGAACCTAGTTTCCCTTCTCATCCCCTAAAAAGAGACAACTACCAAAGTCTCTCGTGGTAAGGAATCTAGTTACAGGAAGACCTGCAGATACAATGGCCTGGAGCACGCGACTCCCATCCAAGGGGAAAGCCTTGAATTTCTTGTTTAATTCTGAGGATATGGAGTCCTCAAACCTACCTTTTTGGTGTATGTATAAAAATTAGATGTCTGGTAAGTTACTGAGGGGATAGATTGCTGCAGTGTGGAGTAGAAGTGATATAGGGGGATGTCTGGGGTGAAGACAACCTGCCATACCCCTACTGAACCATTATATGTTGTGACAGTTTCCTTCACAGTGAGTGATGCTCAAAGGCTTTGTATACACTGGATTTTTCCTCCTTGGAATAATCTAAGATGTGAATGTAAACCAATATAGGTATTCTGGGATAACGCTGCATATAGACATTCTAATTCTGGTATAAGAGTTTCTTTGGCATAGTTTCTCTTGTCAAGGGTTTAAGCTAAATAGGAACGCCCCCCCCCCCACACACATATATAAATTAATTTGAACTAAGCTAATTTGAACTAGTGCATCTGTACCTAAAAACTAGTTCAATTAGCATTTTGCTAATTCGAACTAGCATGTCCACATTGAGTGGACCCTGAACCAAAGTTAAGGCTGGCCAGACCAGTGCCAGCAGGACATCAGGTTAGGACTTAGAGCGTGGAGCTGCTGTCTCAGAGTGGCCACCAGGGAAACCTGGGGAGGGCTAGCCTCCCACTAGTTCGAATTAAGTGTCTACACAGCCCTTAATTCGAACTAGTAAATTCGAACTAGGCTTAATCCTCGTGGAATGAGGATTACCTAGTTCGAACTAAGCGCTCCGTTAGTTCGAATTAAATTCGAACTAATGGAGCGCTAGTGTAGCGCCTATGAAAGTTAGTTCGAACTAACGTCTGTTAGTTCGAACTAACTTTGTAGTGTAGACATACCCTTATTGTTATATATATTTTTATGCTCACAAGTTGCCAGAGATATCAGCATTTTAGCTTGGATGTGGTAAAACTACCAAAACATGTTTTAATCTTTGCCAGACACTCTTCTAAAAATCCATACAGGAAGTTTTCATCTGAGCAACAATTTTGCTTTTCTGTCGACTATTTCAATGAAGAGGTGTATTTCTCAGTGCTTGGATCTTGCAACTGTGAGACGGACTTTGATCTCATTTACTCCAGTGCCAATATAGAGTAACTCCATTTCAGTCACTCCATTTTGTACTGAAGTTGGAAACTTTTTGCTGAATTGCCATGCTGCAGCTAGGATCAGAATCTGGCCTTTTGCTGTGTGTGTGTGTGTGTGTGTGTGTGTGTGTGTGTGTGTGTGTGTGTGTGTGTGTGTGTGTGTGTGTGTGTGTGTGTGTGTGTGTGTGTGTGTGAGAGAGAGAGAGAGAGAGAGAGAGAGAGAGAGAGAGAGAGAGAGAGAGAGAGAGAGAGAGGGAGAGAGAGAGGGAGAGGGAGAGGGGGAGGGAGAGGGAGAGGGGGAGGGAGAGGGAGAGGGGGAGGGAGAGGGAGAGGGAGAGGGAGAGGGAGAGTAAAAACACGCACGCTGTAGTTCATATCCTGGGTATGTTTTTCATGTGTATAGAGTCTATGAGAAGCTCCTTAACCCATCTGTCAGTAGCTAGGATTTGGATGATAGAGTGGCCCTGCTAAATTTAAATTGAGTTAATGTGACAGCAAGAAAGTCTTTCAGTTGTTGGTTGAATATCATTAATTTTGATGTAACATATTTCTTACTAATGGGAGAATTTATATTTTCAAAAAGCAAGCAAGGACATAAACAACTACTACAACATCAATATTTTGAAGGGAGCACTCCATATGACTACCATTGCTATTATTTTTATTGATTAAGTTTTAAAAGCCTTATTCTCCATCACTCTTTCAGGCTAGGAAAGCACAGTGAAGTGAAAATTAGCATCATTGCAGCAAAAATGAACTGGCAATTGTAGGAGTAATTTTGAAACATTATATATGGATGAAGTGAGAGCTGTGTAATAAAAAAGAGCCCAGAGAGGACATAGAAGTAAAGCAGTTATGGGGATTGTAACTTATATACAACTCACAATAATTATTTATGAATGCAGAAATAATTGGACTTATGGGCCAGATTCACTCCAATTAAAGCTGGTGTAACTCTATTGATTTCAGTGGAGTAATGCCATTGGGGATCATGCCCTTTGTGCTAATACAGAGAAAACTTCAAAGGCAAAATCTTAAGTTCCCCTGGGGTCATCACTGGATGGGGGAGTAGCAACTGAATGGCGATTGCTAGAAATAACTATGCTTATGGAGCTCATCTAGCAGTCAAAATTTGTGGGGGGCTTCAGAAGTGAGTGACATGACTCTCATGTCTCCATGTACTGTGTCCACTACTGTCCTGCCTCAGGGTGCCAGGGAAGGAGGCTGGATGCACTAAAAAGCCCACAAAAGTTTCAGGCAACTTATGAGGGATCTCACGTCTGCTCTCCTTAATGCAGTGGTCCCCAACGTGGTGCCCACGGGCGCCATGGCACCCACCGGGTCATTTCTGTGCGCCCACCAAGTGATCAGGGCTGGCCCCACTCCTGAGCGCGCGGTGCAAGTGTTGTGCCAGACCCTGGGTGTGCAGCGTATGGGCGGTGCTGGCCCCGGGAGCATGGCGTTAGGGCATCCCCACTCCTGGGCGCGTGGCTCAGGAGTGGTGCTGGCCCCGGGCGCGTGGCACATGGGCGCTGCCAGTTCCTGGGCACACGGCACAGGGGCTGTGCTGGCCCCGGGCATGCAGCGCATGGGCAGTGGTGGCCCCACCCTCGGGTGCACAGCACATGGGCGCTGCCGGTTCCTGGGCACACGGCACAGGACCGGCGCAGGCCCAGGGCATGCAGCACATGAGCGGTGGTGGCCCCGCCCTTGGGTGCATGGCACATGGGCTGTTCTGGCCCTGGGCGTGCAGCACATGGGTGGCCCTGCCCCTGGGCATGCGACACAGGAGCGGCGGTGGCCCCAGGAGTGTGGCGCATGGATGGTGCCGGCACCGGGCGTGTGGCATATGGGTGGCCCCGTCCCCAGGCATGTGTGCGGCCCCACTGTCGAGTGCATGTGTGGCCCCGCTCCCGGGTGCCCTCCATGTGAGCAGCCCCACCCCCGGGCACCTGGTAGCCCCAAAAGATTGGGGACCACTGCTTTAAAGTGTCAAATCAGAACTCTATGAGAAAACACAATATAAAAAATGAGATCTAACAGGCAGATGTTTGAGGAGAATTCTGCCCTCAGTACTAAGAATCTATCTTGTTGACCCATCACAGTTAATATAGTATTTCTAGTTTTCTTTTAACTCTGACAGATAGCCTGTTATCCTTCATTCAGGAAGAATGAGGGCACCTCAAGTCTATAGCACCTCTCGGTCAATGTTTTCTTTAGAGAGAAGCCCTCAGCTTCAGCCATTGTGCGTACAGAAGACAAGAAACGAGTTTGCAAGATAGCGGGAATGATGATTTGTTGTTTTGCTTCAGTGTTAAGGACTGATTTTTGCTTTCTAGGAAATGTGAAAACTGTAGCTACCTGTGACGGACCGGGCCGTGTCTGGGCACAGCTTAGGGCATCCGCTCAGGGCGAATTGCTCAAATCCGGGGCTTCTTACAGCCCCCGACTGGCGACCTCTCCACACAGGCCACAAACCAGTCTCACGGAGCGCTTCAGCAGCCTGCCTGAAGCCTCCCGAGCAAAACCCCTCCGACACCCCAGCAATATCCGTGCCCCAGATGGCCCCGGGCCTCATACACAGGTGGGGGGTCCTAGCACCCAATCCCACCTACCCCGAACAAGTTCTGTCGGTTCCAAGAAACCAGCCACAGATCCCTGGTCAATTTACCCTCTGATCTTACCCACAAATCACGCTGGGCCAATCCTTTAGAATCTATATCTAAAGGTTTATTACAAGAAAGAAAAGCATGAGAGTAAGGTTATTAAAGTACAGTACGTTACATGCACCGAATCTCCCAGTTCTCGGTGCAGGCTCTAGCAGAGGTGTTGCAGCTGCTGGTTTAAAAGTTCTTATTGCACATCCTACGATCAGGATGGGTTCACAGGTCTTCCGGGCTCTTCAATCCCTGCAGTGCTGCCTCTGGGATGAAGTGCTGAGCTGAGAACAAAATGGCATCGACCACATGGCCTCTTTATACCTCCTTCCTGGACTCTTCTTGTATGCAGCCAGTCACCTGGTCAGAGGCCAAACTCTATGTTTCCTGCTGGCTGCCCTCAGGTGACAAATCCCATTCTTTGGGTGTGTCCATAGCCTATTGAGAGTCATTGTTCCACAGGGCTTTGCTACTCAGCCTGTCCATAGCAATGCTTAACCACATTCACAGAAATATTCAGCTTCCACACAGATTACAGATTCCTACCTACACACACAGACATTACATACTCACATAAATAGTGTACATAAGATTAACAAACCATAATCTCCCATTCAATACCCCACATGGCTCCCCCCATACCAATTTCTGGGGCCAACACCCCCACCTAGGGGTGCAGCAGCGATCTGGCTGCTTCCCTCCAATTCAGCAACGTGACACTACCTAATTTTAATTTCAAATTAATTAATATGGCCCATTTCAGTAGAAAAATTAGTATTTCCTATGAACATTTCTTTATAGAATTCATAAAAAAGAAAAATGTATGTAAGATTCCCACTAGGAAAGATTTGGCTGATTCATTTTGTGCAGTAAAAGTATGTTCTATAATCCATTATACATCATTTACGCTTTATATGTTGTGATTACAGTCAGTCTTGAAATGTATTTGTATCACTAAATGCTGCCAATATTAACAGTCTATGGACATAATGTAACAGTTTAAATGATCAAGGTTCTGTTACAACCTAGACAAATTTAGGCTAGTTTCAAAGGGGGTGGGTGACAAAAAACGTATTAAAAATGGTGAGACTAAGGGGTATTAAGGGTTAACTAGAGTTATTTTGAAATAATGTGAGTATCTACACAGCCATTCTGTTATTTCAAAATAATTTTGAAATAACAGATGGCTTATTCCAAAATCTGTAAACCGCATTCCATGAGAAATAACACCTATTCCGAAATAGCTATTTTGGAATAAGATGTGTGTAGATGCTCTACTGCTGCTATTTCAAAATAGCCCCTTAACAAGGACATTTTAAGTTAGTCCTCCCCAGTGCCTTCTCGGGTTCTAAATCGAGATAGCATGTCTACATTAGACAAGCCTACTTCAGACTAATTTTGAGTCTTCCTTGTAGTGTAGATGTTCTATTTCAAAATAATCTATTTCAGAATAACTATATTGGAATAGTTTATTTTGAAATAGCCATGCAGTGTAGATGTACCCTAACTGAGGATTAGATTTTGGCAGAAGGACTGGAAAATTATGATATAGCCATAGAGCAAAAAGGAGAGATAACAGTGGGGAAAATCTGCTCAGCATCTTAGAACCCTTGTACAAAAAAAGGCAAGGGCTATGGAAATAACAAGAAAACTGGAAGTATTAGCAATACACTAAATTAAGACTTAATTGACAGTAGAGAGAATGCATCTCATGAGTGGAATATTGATATGGAGGGTGTAATGGGTGGCACTCACCTCCCAAGAGTGCACCAATCTGGACAGGTACATGTGCCTGCGCTCCCTGAGTCTGTCAGCTTTTTTGGCTATTCAGCCTCCTGGCCAAGTCACACCAGGTGTGAATCAAACCCTTTCTGAAGTACACCTTTAACAAAGGCCCATCCCAGTGTCCTCTTGTATAATGTATTTGAGTTTGTTTCTTACTCAGAGACTGTGGTGGTGCCTCCAGGACTTCTTTTCCTGGAGACTGCTTCCTTGCCCTTACCTCAAGGCTTCTATCTCTCCATGGTGCTGCTGCTCACTCAGCTAGCCAATCAGCAACATGCTATACCTCTTCAAGGCTCTAGAGACATTGAACTGACTCTGGTCCTGCAGCTTCTTCTTATAGGCCTTCCCTGATAGGCTGGTTCCTCCTGCAGCCACTCTAGTATCCTGGAGGACTTCTCTATGGTCCTATTTCTGGGACAGGGTGTGGCAAAGCCACAGGCCTCCAGCAGAGGGTTTAGGGCCTGGTTCAGCCCATCACAGAGGGAAACAGCTTATTTAGGAAGGAAAGGCAGGGGAAAAAAAGAGAAAAGGTGTTGAATTATACATTAATGACATATAATTTTCTTCTAAGGTTCAGAAAAAGGAGAAAGGCAGATCTGTTGAATGTTTCTGGTGAAGATAAAAGGGGAAAAACAGAGGTGAGGTCATAGCAGGGGTCTACTACTGACCACCAATAAGGGTGAGTAGTTGGCTGAGGTATATTTACAATATATAACAGAAATACCCAGAACATAAGAGCTGATGGTAATAAAAATCTTTAACTATCCAGATGTGTTAGAAAAGTAATATGACAAAATATAAATTGTCCAATAAGTTCTTGGAATATACTGATTATTTTGTTTTGGAAGGTGGAGGAAGTAACCAGGAGAGCAGCCATTTTAGAATTCATTTTGACTAATGTAGAAGAATTGCTTCTCAATCTGAAAGTGGAAGACAGTTTGGGTAACAGTAATCATACAATGATTTCATGATTCTAAGGAAAGGAAGGAATGAGAGCAGCCAAATAAAGACAATTGATTTTTAAAAAGCTGACTTTAATAACTCAGTTAATTGATTCATGATATCTCTTGGAAAGCAAATTTAAGTGATAAAGGAGGTAAAACTACCTGGCAGTTTCTCAGACAGAAAATAATAAAGGTTCAACCTCAAACTATCGCCATCTGACTGAAAGAAAGGAAGAAATAGCAAGAGGTAATTATGAATCCATTAGGGGCCCTTTTAATGACCTGAAAATCAAAAAAGGAATCCTATCAAAAGTGGAGAAACATGGACAAATTACTGAAGAGTAATATAAAAGATTAGCACAAGCATGTAGGGAAAAAAAAACAGAAAAAGCTGAGTCACAAATGAGTTACACCTAGCAAGGGATGTATAAGGCAACAAGTTCTATAAATACATCAGTAGTAAAAGAAAGGTTAAGGAAAAGTTTGTCCTCTACATAGTGAGGAAGCAAAGCTAATAATGGATAACCTTAATACTAAGCTGTTCAATGCCTATTTTGCATCATTCTTTGCTAAAAGGGGTTAATGGTGAGTTGTTATAATTTATTATAATATATATATATATATTAACAAAGCAAGCCAAACTAGGGAAAGATTATAATAGGTAAATTACATGTAGTCAGGTTGTCAGGATCTAATGAAATTCATGCCAGGATGCTTAAGGAACTAGATGAAGCAATCTTGGAACCCTTAGTGATTATCTTTGAAAACAGAGTAGGGCAAACATAGTACAGATTGGACCTCCCTTGTCTGGCACCCTTGGGACCTAACTGGTCCTGAATGAGGGATTTTGCCAGACATGGAGAGATCTCTCCCAACATACTCCATGCTGAACTCCTGCCCCCATCTAGGGCTCCAGCCTGGCACTGCTGCTGTCTGCCCAACCGTGGCTCCCCAGGCTGGAGCTCCCTAGCTGCTGCTGGCAGACCCCAAGCTCTACTACTGTGGCCAGCACTCTGCAGCTGCTGCTGGACCCTGAGCTCTATGCCTGGAGCTCCTCAGCCACTGCCAAACCCAAGCTCTGCGGGCCTGGCCTGGAGCTTCCAGGTTGCCTCTGGGGACGGAGCTCTGTAGCTGCTGCCAACCCCTGCTACCTCCCAGCCACAGAGGACAGAACTCTCTGATGTACCACCTGCCCCTCTGCACTCCCCTCCCCTCACATGGGGCTTCCATCTGAGTCACTCTCCCCCTGCAGTGCTCCTGCCCCACTCCCTATACCTGGGCTCTGTGGGCTATGAACATCCCTGGTCCTGCCAGACCTTGACTGTTGCTGGATCACAGATTTCCGGTTAAGGAAAATACAACCTGTAGCTAGCTTTAAAAGAGGGAATAAAAAAGACTGTGAGAATTATTGTGCTGTATTGTTGTTGAAGTACGTTATTACCATTGCTGTACAAGAACCTGTCCTCTTTCATATGTTTTCAATTAGAATGTAGTTCATAAATGCACAAGGCTTCTGCAGATGTTCACCGAGTGCTAGAAAAAAAAAAGATTTTTCTTTTATATCTGTAGTACAAACACACTGACCCTCTGTTATGAAAGACTTCCCACTCTGGTGACTACACACACTTAATCCAAGTTGTGCTCTCACAAATGTGAGTCTTTTATAAAATGGAGTGAAAGGAACGAGGGGTGGGGAAGGAAAAGCAGGCAGACATTGTTACCATGGCATCTAACTCTTGCACAGATTCTCTTCTGTCATAGATCCACAGCAAGTGGGGAAGTAATCAAAACTGAATACAATACAGAAGATTTCTGAACATGACTTTAAGATGGGGGAGTGGAGCCACCTCATCCAGCAACAAAATTGTTATCTCACCAAAAGAAGGTTTACTCCCAGGCTTTATTCAGGAGCTTTAGTGAGCACAAAAGGATTTTATGTAACTATGGAATGTCCATAGATTTGCCTGCATTCTTGTCACATCTAGTGCCAGAGTTAAATTCCTGCTTGACAATGCTCAACGAGGGCCTCTCTGACATATCACACTGATGAAGGAGAGAGGAGATACATAACATTTGGCACATAAGTTCCTGGTAAAGTTTAAGGGATTGGCTGTTCAACCTACTAAATGGACTGTGCTTTTCTCACTGGATCATGCTTCAGCAATTGCATTCTTTGGAAGCACTTACACCAGAACTTGCTTGGCATAAGACAAAAGAGATGACTGGTTATATTCTGAGAATGGTGTTAAGCAGAGCTCAGGATGTGCAGTGGGGCACATCTGTTCTCCCAGACTTTTTCTTGGGTGGTTGAAATGAAGTGTGTCATGAGTAGGAGCTGCAAAGGAGAATCTGGTTTACCTGGACAGCGAGGAAAGGGTTAAGTTAACTTGGAGCTGTACCTGAGGGATGTGGTTTTGGGCATTCAGCCAATAAAATACAGATGAGGAATTTCAAACGAGAGGTTGTTTTTCTTTGTTCTGGAGCAAGCAGCTGTTTTCTCCAGGTACAGAGCAGAAGAGATGGACTCTCCTAGGAACAGTCTCCTTGAATTCATTACAATGTGTAAGTAAAGAAAAGTTTAGCTAGTCCATCAGGTTTTATTTATTTTTCCTTGTTTGGGGATCTGGAAATCATGTCTGAACTGGTTAATTTTGTCTCTCTTCTCTTTTGTAATTAAGAATTTCAGCGCATGGAGAGTCCCTGAGTCTATTTCAGTTTATGGCTTTTAACACCCAGTCATCTACTATGCTTGCAACAGTGGTTTTAACAATAAAAGTGTTTTTCTTTTTGTCTTGGTTAACCAGTACTGGTTGTTTTTTGTGTCCTTAAACCTATGTGCCTAAGGGAAACCTAAGTGAAATCATGTTACCTGGGGGAAGCAGAGCCCCATTGTTCTCTGCAGATTATCTGTTTGTTTTCCCAACTCCAAGCATAATGGACATTGGGGCAGGAGGAGAAACTGTTTCAGGGAATGGATTCCAAGTGGTTTCTTCCCTGGAAAAGGCTTATATAATATTTTTAGAGACGCTTGGTAGTGGCTGTGATCAGTCTTTTTTTTTTTTTTTTTTAAATCTCAGGTAAACAGACTGGATATGTTTGTCTCTGGGAGTTACCGAGACAGGTTCTTACAGAGTTTATTCTGCTTGCCAGCCCCCATCAGCTATACTCGAAGTGCCAGGTTGTGGAATTGAGCTGTGACAAAGTGCAATAATAATACTTAGCTTTTTTCATGGCCCAGAGAGAGATGAAATGACTTGCCTAAGGTGACACACTAGACCACTGTTAGAACTAGGAATAAAACTCAGGTCTCTGGATTGTCAGTATAATGCCCAGTCCTCTGGAGGCTTCAGAGTGAGCTTGGGTTCTATGTCTACAAAACATTTGTGTGTAGGATCTTCATCAGGCACAGTCAGTCAAATTTATTCATGTGGGGTGGCTTGGGATGCTCCTATTATTTGTTATAAATTTTAATTTTTACGCATACAACTAAGATCAAGACAAGCACACAAATATTAAGACAACAATGATGACATGAAAAAATGAGATGGAAATGTATGCAAGTATATTATTAAACTATAATAATGAAAAAGGAAAAAATAGCTGGTATGGGGAGACACTTTTCAATACTTATTGAACATTAATATGTAACTTCAATGCCATAAAAAATGAACTAATCTGTGTAACTCACTTTTTTCAACTGTAAGATTTCACAATATCACTTACAGAGGTAGCAACATCTAAATCTCTATCTTCTCATGTTTAGTCATCTCTGAATATTTTATTCTTGTACCAGTCCACGACAACGCTCTTACTCACTTGAAATAGTATCTTAACACCATAAGTAGTCCTAATGAAGTCAATGCAATTACTCATGGAAGAATGTGCTATTCTAGCTTGAAATAAAACCCACTCTAAATAAAAAACAACAAATGGTCTGGTAGCACTTTTTAGACTAACAAAACATGTAGATGGTGGTATGAGCTTTCATGGGCACAAACTAACTTGGCTAACCCCTGAAGCTTCTAAATAAAAAGTTGAAGTAGGGATGGACATGACCTAGAAAGTTCATATCTGAATCTTGATCAGACTTTCCTAAATGTGTTTGTGTGGAAGTTTATTTGGCTCCCTTCTAAAGCAGTAAGCTAGTTTGATAGAGAGGTGTCTTAGATCTAAATCCACAAAGAGCCACAAAGATTGTGAATGCTCAGTTTGGTCCTGCTAACATTATCAGATTTTACAAAGATTGGAAATTCCCAGAACATCTTGATTTGGACACACCTAAAAGTTTTGACTCAGTAATGTCAAGCACAATATAAAATATGCTGTGCTAAATAAACGCTTGGCTACCAGGGGTCTTTAACTCTATCTGCTATAATGTGTGAAAGCTGTGAACTTAACTTGCATTCTCTTACCAAATTTTAGCTAACATGAATTAGGAACATACCCTTTTTTCATACTGAGACATCAACCAGGAGCCTGAGCTGGAGAAGGGCCCCATTGCTGACAACCTTTAATGGCAATCTCAGTAAAAAATAATCCATTGTCGCTGAAGTGATTCATATGTATAAAGGCCGGAAGGGATCATTTCATCATCTGCTCTGACCTATATAGCATCAGCCATAGTATTTCACCTGGTTACACCTGCACTGGGCTCAGTAATGTTGTATTGTGGATATTTATAATTATTTTGGAGGCCTGAATGGAACAGGAACTACATTGAATTTATTTTAATCTAATGCTTAAAAAGCAATTCAAATGGACAATTTCCACTGGTTTTTATTTTAATTTCCTTTTTCTTCTCCCTATTTTTCCTAGATTATTCCTTATATAATACAGGTCAGACCACAGGAGGGCAATTCTCAAAGTACTGCTAACAAGTCATTGTATTTCTTCTAATCTGCATGCAAAAGATCAAATCATTTAATAATTCAGGACACAGTTTTATCTGTGTTGAAGGAAGCCTTCAAAGCAATTTAAACAATTGAGAATGATATATAATTAACTTCACTAAAATAGCAGAATAAAAAATTATTCATAAGTCTGGGTGCAAGGCACCAGCTATTAGCTTTAGAAAGTCAGTCTGTATTTCCACACTCAAGGCTCAGTGACTGTATGTAATAATGAGAGTGGGAAAGTAGAATGGATGGTGCTTTGTCTCCATCTTCTCAGTGCACCTGCTAGCAGGGCTTTAATTATCATACAATAATTCCTGGAGTCTGCCATGCTTCCCATTTGGGGCTCTGGGCTTCAGGTGGAGAATGGGGGTGGGGTGTCTTGGGGCTTTAGCCCCATGGTTTGTGTGTGTGTGTGTGTGTGTGTGTGTGTGTGTGTGATGAGATTTGGGGCTTTAGTCCCATGAGAGCTCTGAGGCTTGGGTCTCTAGCCCAAGAGGAAGCGCTGGGGCTTGGGGCTTCTGCCTTATGGGGCATGGGCTCTAGTTTATGGCTCTGTGGGGCTTGGGGCTTCTGCCCTGCAGGTTTAAAAATATTTACCAGAACTCTGCTCAGGACAGCTCTTCCTGAATTTCAGCTCTGCCTGCCAGCACAACTGAGCTAGTTCAGAAGGGAAAATAAGCAAGCAATGCCACAACCGGGCTAATGAAGACTTCCTTGTTTAGTGGAGCAAGAGAGAAGCTCAGAATCACAGTGTGTTTCCTGCCTACTCCTAACACAGAGGGAGTTACGGTGCTTCCATTACTCCGATGGATTGCAGAGTGCCCAGGGTATATGGTGATAAATGTACATAATGAGATGATGCACTGAACTTCATAACTGGTACTTAGCAATAACAGTAGGTGTCTCACAAATGTTTGTTTGAAGATGTAAATAAATTGCCTTTCCATCATGTCCAAGCCCTTTCTGTGTCCACTTCCTGTCAATATTCAACCCCGCTGATTTTGGGGCACAAATATTTGGTGATAGTGAATTTCAAGTTGTTTCACACAGGGTTCTTACGTAAGCACCTATTTGGTCTTTTTTAACATATCCTTGTACCTCATATATATGCAGATTTGGGCATTAGTCCTTTACTCACACTGAACAGCTTATTATTATTATTATTAATATTTAATTAATTTACCACAAATTATTTGCCATAATGCCCATAATACCATTTTTTTTCATGGACCTGAACCCTATTGTGCTGTAGGCTGTATGAACACGCTACAAAAAGATGGTCCTTACCCCAAAAGACCAAGAGACAACAGATTGATGCAGTTGGACTAATAAGTACAAGAAAACAATGGGACACTTATTGGTCAGAATGACAGGCCATGGTATTAGAGCTCCAACAGCTGAACAATTGTCACATTTTTAGTAGGTGAAGTAGCATTTTGAAAGAGTGTCATGAGGTATCATTGTGGAGGTTTATAAGGGCTCCTCTCAAGCCTGAGGAGCAGCATGATGTTCTGGGGTCATTCTCAAGAGGCAGCCAAGATGATAGTAATGACACTTAGATTATCACTCAATAAGGGAACAGAAATATCACAGGTATGGCAAAGCTAAAGCAAAAAAAAAAATTATTTTTTTAAAATTGTTTGGAATAGTAGAATAGGATGTTTTGATCACTGTCCTTGATCCAGAGGAACAATTAGAAACAAAGCCTGGTAACATTGTGTATACATCCTGTTACAGAGCAGCTGCTTCTGTACTGATCCATAGAGGATATGAAGTGTGACAGTCCTAAGCTATAAAGATTGAGCTCAAGCTAGCATGCTACATGCTGTTACATCTGGAGGTCTTGGGGTTTAATTCTTTAAAATGGTGATTTTAACATTTGCTTTGTCATGAGAATGTCAAAATACTTTATTACTAAAGCTGCTTGATATTTTTAATTAGAGACTTGCTTCTTAGATGAAAAATGCTCTTTTTCACAAATGAAAAGTTTTGCAGAATTTTTTTTTTAACATTTCTGATTTGGGGATGAAAATTCTGAAAATTTAAGCATTTTATAATTTTTCTTGTCCTATTTTTCTTGTCCACTCTTTTCTCAGCCACACAACAGAAACATGGTAAAAATATTGGGGAGGAAACTAAAAATAACACAAAGTATTTAATTTTTTATCAAAAAATTGGAAAAAACTGATTTTTTTTCCATGGAAATGATTGAGAAATTGCATTTTAAAAAATTATTTTTTGTGGAATGTATTTATAGTTTTTCCATCCTTGATGATAATTAATTAAACTTCTCATCACCCTGTAAAAAACTTCTAAAAACTGGGGGATAGAAAATTAAGGCCAAGTTTTCCAAAAGCCGTCCTTATGCATGAGTAGTAGAGTTTCTTGAAGCCTGACTAGAGACACAATTGCCCAGATCTTCACAGGTTTCTAGACACCTATTTCTCATTGATGTTAGTGGAAGTTGGGAGCCTAAATACCATTTTAGAATCTAGGCCAGTGGACCTCATCTTCAGGAGTTTAGCATCACTTTAACTGAAGTCAATGGGAACTACAGTTGTTTAGCACTTCTGAAAATCAAGCCCAGCATATTTCAAGATAGATATAAAAAAGTGAGAAGGTAAAAATTAAAGGCAAGTTGGAAAATGTCAGTGAATGACACACAATCAGACCTTGATTGCACAAGTCGGTAGCCTAGTTAAAAATAGAACCCAACAGTGCTAGACTCTTAACTCCCACACCCCTCATTAAACTTCCTCTCATGGATGGAGTTAACACTAGCACTAGCAGTCTGCCTCTTAAAGAAAACAAGACAAATGCAGCTAAATTGGGAAAGAGAAATGAGTCACAAATATTTCTAGAAAAAATGGAAGGGTAATAGTGCTAACTGGCATGGAAAAATGTAAATTCCACTTCATGGATCAAATCCCGGTGGACAAGGCTGAGATTTTATGCATAAATCGTACAAAACAAAACATTCATAACATTGACAGGAGAAAGATATAAGGAACCGTATTCATAGCTTCTCACTGTTCCATATGTCCCTCTCTATTCTCTCATCCTTCCCATTCCATCCCACCACTCTTCCATCACCTCTCACCCTCCTTACTCTCCTTTTTGCCATCTTCCATTTTCAGTTTTATGCTTACTCTCCTAGGGCATATTTACACAGCAGCATTATTTCAGAATAACTGATGTTACTCTGAAATAACAAAGTGAGCATCTACACAGAGAGCCCGTTATTTCAAAATAGTATCAAAATAATGGGCATCTTATTCCGGATTCTGTAACCCTCATTTTCTGAGGAATAATACCTATTTTGAAATAACTATTTCAGAATAGGGTGCATGTACATGGAGCAGATGGAGTGTAAGTAGCCTTCAGGAAATCACACTGTTGCCCTGGTAGCCACTCTGTCAATGCAAGGGGTAGGCCCCAGACCCAGCAGGCACCAGGACTGAGCTGGGCTGCCTGCCCGCTCAGCTTCTCATACACCTTGAATGCAGAGCCACAGCAGGAGTAGGTCCCAGACCCGTTGCAAGCCAGAACTGAACCAGGCTTCTTCCAAAAAAATTACTGGCCGGGAGAGAGGAAGAGGGAAATGAATGTAGTCTATAGCATTAACCTAAAGGCTTTTGCTTCTCAGTTAATTGGTTAATTGACTATACTATTACATCCCTAGTTCAGGTAGTTCTGTTGAGCATGCTCCATCTCAAGACAGAGTTGAAAGGGGCATGACCCAGCTCAGCAGGAGAAGGCTGGGGAGGAGTACAGACCTTTCCCTGAAGACTTCTGACTAAGGGGATAGAGAAGCCTCCCTTAGGGTACAAGCCAGTAGGCTGAACCTATCTGGGGCTGACAATGTTTTCTTTTTTTGTTGCTGTTTCCCCCCCCCTCCCCCTTCTCTGGGGCTAGAAGATAAGGAAGGAAAGCAGTGATAGGAAGTGATCCAGGAAGGAAAACCCAGAGGTCCTCCCAGACCCTGAGAGGAAGGGAAACCCCAGTGGGGCTAGACCCCACTGATCCTCCTGGGGTAGGTGGGCCTGAGCACTTCTGTCATTGCCTCAATTTCTAGGTGGGTGCTAACCACTAGGCCATTGAGCCCACACAGACACTGTTACAGTGCCTCTGGAAACACAGGTCTTGACATAAATACATTTCTTGGTCTTTTATGTTGTTATCTGTTGGAAAAGTGGAGTTATAAGAATCTTACTGGAGGTGCTATTTCCTCACAATTGTTTTTTCAGATTAAGGAGGAGGAATTCAAGGGCAAATTTGGTCCAAGAGGTTCAGATAAGTTTCAGTTGGGCTTCTTACCTTTCAAGTCAAACCTCTATACTTTTTGAGAATTAATCATTAGTTTTTGATGTCACAAGAAACAAGTTTGACAGCATCAGCAGAAAATTACCGTTTTAGAACATTTTGACACAACAAGTAGCAGTGAACTTCTGAACTTGCAGACACCTGAAAAACGGCATGAAAAGATTTTCATGAGATAGCAACAATGAAAATTCACTTTAAAGCTGACATGAAGCTTTTTTAAAAAGGATGAACACTTCACCATCTATGAAAATCTGACTACACAGGAATAATTGTACGCTTTCTATACAGAAAGAAACCTTTCTTCTGCAGAATTAGACTAAATCTCTCATGTCAGAAATTTAAAGCCGTGGTAAAGTTCTGTATGACCCATTTCTTTCTATGTCTTCTTTTGTTGTTTTTCTGCTTATTTGGGGAGGGGGGTTGCTTTGAAATTCCTTCAGTGAGACCCACCATAGATGTCAGAATCAAAATGATAACAATATGAATGAAGATTGAATCTTTTCAGTAGGGGAACCCAAAAGTACTGTACAACCACCTCCCTTTCCCCCTCACTCCATTGTCTCTATCCCTCTAAGTCTTGTGATTGGTGGGACCCAAGGATCAGACCCTTTATGGTCTATACTGTAATTTACTGTATATAAGGCATTAGAGCTTGTATTTTCATTGACTACACAAAAGCACGAAAACAGTGGCATGTTCATGGACAACTATACATGGTTAGGATGACCAGATATCCCATTTTAAGAGGGATAGTCCTGTATCTGAGCTTTAGAATCATAGAATCCTAGGGCTGGAAGGGACCTTAGGAAGTCATCAAGTCCAGCCCCTTGCCCAAAACAGGACCAATCCCAACTAAATCAACCAAGCCAGGGCTTTGTCAAGCCGGGACTTAAAAACCGCTAGGGATGGAGATTCCACCACCTCCCTAGGTAGCCCATTCCAGTGCTTCGCCACCCTCCTAGGCTATGTCTAGACTGCAAGCCTCTTTTGAAAAAGCGCGTCTAGAGTACAATACGCGGATCGGAAAATTGATCCACTTTTTCAAAAAAGAGCGTCCTGACTGCTGGACGCTCTTTCGAAATTAAAAGCCACCCAGAACCGCTTCTGCCAGGGCATGGGGGCAGCATTTTCTTCCGGGTGCTGCTGCCTGCCCTTTGCAGAGACGCGTGGTTAAAGGGACGCCCCTGAACACCCATTGCTCTGCTTCTGCAGCTGCCTTTGCTGTCCCTCTAGGAGGTAAGCAAGGCATTGCAGTGCTGGTTTGGAGTGCTCAGCTTCCTGGGACACCCCAGCAGGTTTTTTGTTTGGAGGTTTTTCTGTTTTAGACCCGTTTTTTTGGCATGGAGCCAGAGCTGACCCAGGGCAGGCGATGGCCCCACACCATCATACTGCAAGTGTTGCTGCATCTGCATGACACAGTCATGAGGCTACTTCCCCATCTGGACCCAGACCAGAGGTACGAAGGGATTGTCCATCATGCAGCCCCACTGCCCTTGCCTCCAAACTTCTTTGTGGACAGGTGTGTTTGGAGGCTTGACACCAGCTCTGACTGGTGGGACCGACTCGTTATGGAGCTCTGGGATGACCAAGAGTGGCTACGCAACTTCCGGATGCGAAAGACCACTTTCCAGGAGCTGTGTACCTGGCTCGCCCCTGCTCTGCAATGGCAAGACACCCATCCCCGTGGAAAAGAGGGTCGCCATTGCCCTCTGGAAGCTGGCAACCCCCAACAGCTACCGCTCCATGGGACACCAATTTGGAGTGGGCAGGTCTACTGTTGGATACATCCTGATGGAGGTAAGTCATTGTCTGGGGACAGTCACAGTTTGGGGTGGAGAGAAGGGAGACTGTCAGGAAGGGCAAAGTGGAGTGGGAGTGGAAGGGAGCTCCTCCACTCACCCTGAATTGTTGGGAGGGGAGTTCTGAGGAGGGGATTCCCAGGGTGTTTGAGAGGGAAGGTGGGTGGTGGGTTCTCCTCCTAAGAGATAAGGCACCCCTTCTAACATTTTGTTGTCTGTCTCTTTCTGCAGGTAGTGAGGGCCATCAATTCGGAGCTGCTGAACAGGCTCGTCTGTCTAGCAGATCTGGACAGCGTCGTGGCTGGCTTTGCTGCCCTTGGCTTCCCGAATTGTGGAGGAGCGCTCGATGGGACACACATTCCAATCCGAGTACCGCCCCATCGAGCAGCCCAATTCATTAACAGAAAGGGCTACTTTTCTATGGTCCTCCAGGCCCTGGTCGACCATCGTGGCCAGTTTTCTGACATTTGTGTTGGGTGGTCAGGGCGGGCACAAGATGCCCGCATCTTCAGGAACTCGTACCTCTATCAGAGGCTTCAGGCAGGAACATTTTTCCCGCATCACGACTTTGCAGTTGGGGATGTGCACATGCCGGTGTGCATAGTGGCTGATGCCGCCTACCCCCTGATGCCGTGGCTGATGAAGCCCTACACCGGCCACCTGGATGCGAGCAAGGAGCAGTTTAATACTCATCTTAACCGGGCTCGCAACCAGGTGGAATGTGCGTTTGGATGTTTAAAATGGAGATTCCGGTGCTTGCTCACACACCTAGACATGGGGGAGCGCAACATCCCTGAGGTGGTGGCCGCATGTTGCATTCTCCATAACCTGGTGGAGAGGAAAGGGGAGGCCTTCCTACCAGGGTGGGGTACAGGTGCTGATGGTCAGGAGAGGCACTTTGCCCAGCCCCGGACAGCTGCTATCCGCCAGGCTCACCGGTCTGCTGTTTGCATACGGGAGGCCCTACGGGAGCAATTCTCAATTGGAGGCCACTGACTCTACTGAGGGGCTTCTGCCTGGGGACTGAGCCCTGGCCCAATAGAAGCTTCCCTCCACAACCCATCTCCTGACCCTGCTTGGAGAAATAATAAACACCAGGGTTTGTCTGGGTGCGGGGGTAGTGTCCTTTCTGGGCCAGGGCCTCTGCCATGCAGCCATAAATGTCCGCATTTCGCTGCCTGCTTTTTAGGGCTTGTAAGGCCTCCTCCTCTCCCCAGAGCTCAAGAAGGGTCTTGAGCTCTGGCCCAGACCATGATGGTGCCTGGTGTTTGGAAACAAACTGATTGGGTCCCCAGAAGGGTCTCTAGAAGGGCCAGGAGAGTCTTGGGGCTGGGACATGCTGCACTTAACCAGCCGTGTGTTCTGGCTGCTTTGCTGCCACAAGTGGCTGTGAGGGTGCCTGTCCCTTTAAGAAATGGCTGCAGACAGGAATCAGAGACATGCAAGACATGCCCCAGATTGTCCACCAGGGCTTCTTCCTGGAGGCCATTATTTTCAGAAAAATGGCCTCCCTGCGTCCACAATCACTTATTTTCGACGGATCTCCATCAAAAAAGGCGTTCTTCCTCGTGCAATAAGGTTTACCGCTGTCGAAAGAAAAGCCGCGTTCTTTCAATTTAATTTCGAAAGAACGCGGCTGCAGTCTAGATGCAGGTGAAGTTTTTTCGAAAAAAGGCTATTTTTTTTGAAAAAACCCTTGAGTCTGGACACAGCCCTAGTGAAATAGTTTTTTCTAATATCCAACATAGATCTCCCCCACTGTAACTTGAGACCATTGTTCCTCATTCTGCCATCCGTCACTACTGAGAACAGCCTTTCTCCATCCTCTTTGGAATCTCCCTTCCGGAAGTTGAAGGCTGTTGTCAAATCCCCCCTTCATTCTTCTCTTCTGTAGACTAAATAAACCCAAATCCGTTAGCCGCTCCTTGTAGGTCATGTGCTCCAGCCCCCTAATAATTTTTATTGCCTTTTGCTGGACTCTCTCAATACATTCACATCCTTTCTATAGTGGGGGTCCCAGAACTGGACACAGTACTCCATATGTGGCCTCACCAGAGCTGAATAAAGGAGAATATTCACTTATCTAGATCTTCTGGCAACGCTCCTCCTAATGCAACCTAATATTCTATTCGCCTTCTTGGCTACAAGGGCACACTGTTGACTCGCATGTTCCTACTTTTGCCTGCAGGTGTCTCTACTTTTGAAAAAAAAATGGGCCAATTGTCCTTCATGTTTGGTCTGAACCCACCAGTACTCTCATCAGTACTGGTGGGTTCTGCTGCTGGCCAGAGCCGTGCTCACCAGCTTCCCACCCACCAGTGGTTAGTGTATGTATGGGTATCTAGTAGCTGATGATGGGGTTGGGAGCACAAGGCTGGTAGTTGGGCACAGCGGCAGCTAGGAGGAGGGAGGACCTGGACCCTCTCCCTGTTGTTCCATCAGTGCAGTGCCTGCTGCTGGTGAATGGGTGCTGGTGGTGGCTGGTTGTGTATTGCTGCCCAGTCATCAGCTCTTTACATGCTTGCCATCTCACTGTCGTCTCCCTGCTGTGCCCATTCATCCCCAGCTCTGCTGCTTCTCCATATCCCTTCTCCTTCAGGCAGGATGTGTTCCGTTCCACATGCTGTATGGAGAACAGACCCTGGTTGGATCATTCAACTCACCAACAGCCTGGCTGGCAGGCCCCTTCCTTCCCCCACTGCCTCTGGCTGGGATGGACCTCAGGGAAAGCTCAAGATCTTAGGGCTCAGGGCATTGGTCAGGAGGAGCCAAGCCCTGCATGTGCCAAAGCCCTGCACAGAGCTGCCATGAGGAAGCTACTGTGTTCATCCACAGCAGACTCCCCAGGCAAGGGCATAGCATCCTCTTCACACACTGCCCCTGCCGTAGATTCTCTCCCCAGAGCATATTGGGCTGCTTTGTCCCCAAGGCACCATCCCCTGCTGAGCCACCTCTCTGGGCAGGTTCACAGAAGCTCCCTCAGACAGATTCTCTGAACCCCAGTGCACAGTGCATCCTTCAGGCTTAACCCAGGGGTGGGCTGCTATATTTTCCTGCACCTCTGAAAGTGCAGGAAATTGAAGCTGCCATGGATCGCTGTTCCCAGACAATGGGAACTACAGGAAGAGGTGTCCTTCTCCTCTAACCCTGGAAAACCACTGCCATTTTATTGCCTGTTCCTGGCTTAACCCCTTCTTTCCTGTGCTGTAGCCAGGGAACAGGAGGCAGCTGGGTTATGTCAGTGGCCAACAGCAGCTTAGAGATGTTAGCTGCTTTTCTACGCTGTACAAGCAAGATGGGACAAGCTGCTTCCAGCCACAGGAGAACAGGGTGGGGTTGGGGGGAGGGAAGAAAATGACCTCTCCAGTGCACAGGTCAGGTCATCCTTACCTCTCATCCTCACCTCCCTGAGGCTGGAAGCAGCTCCCATTCCTTCCCTCCTACACAGTGCTGAAAGGCTGCTGCTGCTCTTCTGTGAACCCTGACAAAAATCTATGGGGGGCTATGATCTTGTGTGCTACCCTTCCATAGATTGCCTCGAGAAGTTGTAGCACCAGGAACCAGGAGAGGTGGGTCCATTCTGGGTGCCCAGCTAGATGTGGAGAGTACTGGGCAGGGAAGGTTCAGGCAGGCCAGTCAGTCACCCTCCTCCCTGTGTAAGAGACATGTATCGGAGTGTGTGTTTGTCACTTCTCCCCCTACCTTAAAGATAAGAAGGTAAATAAAAGGACTCCAGCTATGCAGCATTTTTAACAGGTGCTAAGTCAACTTGATGTTAATTTGAATGTTTGTACTGCATAGATCTGATTGACTATCTTTGAACTCAATTGAGTACGAGTAATTTTACCAGGTGTCCTTGTCAAGGCTTTTTCCTCACTCTGGCACAATAAATGCAGAAGTGGGGGCCTGTAAAAGTACCTCAAACCCTTATCTTTCCAGGCTTTGGTATAAAATTTTTCTCAAAAATCTTAAAAAACAAATTTTGGGGATAAAAATCCACTGCCACCACCCAAGTAATGATAAGGAAACCAGGGAGAGACCACTTGGGAAATCTCAGCCCCTAAAGTAAAACCAGGACACAAAAATTAACCAATACCAGGTTAATAAAAAGAAAAGAGAAAGAACTTTTATTATCCCCACAATATTCCTGTTACAAGCATAATGACTAGATGGAAAAGTCACCAATTAATAAACTTATGGGAAAATACAACTATGGGCCGAAACTTAGTTTAAAAAAAAAAGAGAAAACCCCATTTTTAAATGCACAGACATCAGATTCCCATTCCCAACCCATAAAACAATAAAACCTAACAAATATATTTAAACTTTACCCTACTTACAGATAGTGAAGAGTCTTTTTTTGGAGACAGACATGATGTCTGTCTCCCTCAGTAGCTGGAGAGAAACTGCCTAGGGACAAAGGAGGGAACCCCTCCCCCCCAAAAAAAATTCCTTTGTCCCAGTTTGAAATTCCTATGTACATTCTTATTGGCTGACTCTACCTGGCTTAGGTAAGGGGCATAGTTAACCCCTTAGTCCCCAGGCTGCTGGCTAACCATCATGATCACCCACATTCAATATAGGGAAATATGGTCACCTTAGTTCTGAGTTGCTTCAGAGAATTCTTTGCCAGCTGTCTGAGTGGTGGGTTTTGCCAAAATATTCATGGTCTGACTGACCCCATGTTTGAGGCTGGGAAAGAATGTTCAATGGGTCAGATTTGCAGAGACCTCAGGGGTTGGGTGGGCAAGGTTGCTTTCCTCTGCAGCATGGGACATAGATCATTTTCTGGTTTCAGTAAGCGCATATAGAGGATTCTCTATAGCTTGGCACTTTAAATCATGATCTGAGGACTTCAGTAACTCAGAGACTGTGGTCTATTACAAGAGTGGATGGATGAGGTTTTGTGGCCTGCATCAGGCAGGAAGTCAGACCAGATGAACATGATGGTCCCTTCTGCCCTTGAAGTCTAAGTAAATGAGTCCTGCCTTTTGGCTCGCTCTTTGACTCCTGACCCCAGTTCTCACCCATATCTTTGAACCTTGATCTCTGACTGCCACTGCACTGACTGCTAGGCATGTCTATCCTAGATAAGTATAAGGCTATGTCTAAACAACGAGGCTATTTTAGACAGAATATGTACTGTGCCACATTGTTCTGGTTGTTCCTGGGCTTGGGTCCTCCCCTGCCTGGTGAAGGAGATCTTGTATCCCGTGGACTTGCCTCACATTTAGAGGCTCCAATGGATATAAGTGGAGGTGTGGGATCCACAAGGCTCAGTGATGGGGATCTGAAGCCTTGGCCCTCTGGCCGGTTCACCAGCTGAGTTCCAGATGTTAGAGCACAGGGGTCTGCAGTCTTAGCAAAGTCTGGTCCGAGCTAGATGCTGCAGGCAGAATCAGTGCTGCAGCCAGGACCCCTGCAGCACCCTTTTTCAGCATCTCCCCAGGTGAGTCTCTCATTCTCTGTTGTCTCTCCCTTTTGGAACTGTCTAGCTCAGAGAGGTGGTACGTTAGTGCAAAGGTGCAGCCCCTGCCCAAATCGGGGAGGATGTGAGTCTGGCTTTCAGCTCAGTGGGGATGTCAGTCCACTCCTCATGTCCAATAATCAGGAAATTGACTCCGTTCTCAGATCTGTCAGGGGGGTTGATTGGTTGGCCTCTTCTCCCCTTTCTGGCATGTTGTTCCCACATGTTTACACTACCCTCCTAGTTCAAAGTTGGAGGGTAAAGTAGGCATAACGCACTTGCAAATGAAGCCTGGGATTTGAATTTCCCGGGCTTCATTTGCATAAGCGGGGAGCCGCCATTTAAAAAACCCCGCTGGTTCGAACCCCGTGCAGCGCGGCTACACGGGGTCATGAACTAGGTAGTTCGAACTAGGCTTCCTAGTTTGAACTATTGTTACTCCTCATTTCATGAGGAGTAACGGTAGTTCGAACTAGGAAGCCTAGTTCGAACTACCTAGTTCGTGCCCCGTGTAGCCGCGCTGCACGGGGTTCGAACCAGCGGGGTTTTAAAAATGGCGGCTTCCCGCTTATGCAAATGAAGCCGGGGAAATTCAAATCCTGGGCTTCATTTGAAAGTGCGGTATGCCTACATTAGCCCGCTAGTTCGAACTAGTGGGGTAGTGTAGACATACCCTCAGAGACCTAGATCTTGGTATTTACATCAGATTCAGTTAGGATGGTTCACTGTTTGATTTGAGACGCCTTACTGCAAAGACCAAGACACTGGAGAGGCTTCAAGTATCAGAGGGGTAGCCGTGTTAGTCTGAATCTGCAAAAGCGACGAGGAGTCCTGTGGCACCTTATAGACTAACTGAAGTGTAGGAGCATAAGCTTTCGTTGCATCTGACGAAGTGGGTCTTTGCCCACGAAAGCTTATGCTCCTACACTTCAGTTAGTCTATAAGGTGCCACAGGACTCCTCGTCGCTTTTGGAGAGGCTTATCACTGAAGCAGTATTTGCTGATGACTGCGCCTTTATAGCACACCAAGAAAACCACCTGCAGACCATCACTGACAGATTCTCTGAAGCATCCAAACTGTTCAGTCTCACAGTTAGCCTCAGAAATACAGAAGTCCTCTTCCAGCTTGCACCAAACAGTGCTCCTCCACAGCTATGCATTGGTATCAGTGGTATACAACTGAAGGTAGTGGACAGCTTTAAGTACCTGGGCAGCACAATATCAAGTGATGGATCCATTGACAAAGAGATTACAGTGAGGATCCAGAAAGCTGGTCAGGCACTTGGGAGATTGCGTATTACAGTTCTCCAGCACAAAGATATTTTCCTTTCAACTAAACTCAAGGGATATAATGTCGTGGTCCTCACCTCTCTCCTGTATGGCTGTGAAACATGGATCCTGTACCGTAGGCACAGCAAGTGGATGGAGCAGTGTCACATGAGCTCCTTACGATCAATCATGCAAGTACTCTGGCAGGACCAAATTACTAATCAAGAAGTGCTTGCTAGAGCTAGTTCCACAAGCATTGAAGCCAAGATCCTCCAGACCCAGCTTTGATGGTCTGGCCATGTTCTCCACATGGATCACAAGGCAGCTGTTCTATGGGGAGCTGGAATGTGGTAGTCACAAACAAGGATGCCTGAGGAAGAGAGATAAGGACAACCTGAAGACCAACGTGCAGTGGACAGGCCTTCAACCTCAACAATTTGAACTAGCTGCTGCAGACAGGACTAATTGGCGTTCTCTTACGAGGAACGCAGTGACAAAGTTTGAGGACGATGGCTGCCAATGCCTCGTAGCTGCATGTGAAAGACGACATAGAGCTGTGTTCTCTCCTGTCCTGACAACTGGAATCCCATGCCCTATGTGTAACCGCATGTGTGCTTCGACCTTTAGGCTCAGGAGCCACATGTGTTTCCACAAATGAAATGCACAATATGTCTTCCTTGGCTTCCGAGAGACAACCAACAACACCAACACTGCTCCCACAGCGCAGCCCCTACTGTGGCCAGGTTTAGGGAGCCCCCAGCTGGGCAACATGGCCCTCAATGCAGCCAGCCCATGGGATCTGCCATCCTGGCAATGCAACCTCAGCCCCAGGGAGTTGCTGTCCTGGCACCACGACCCTCACTGGTTTCTGCAGCCTCCACACACCCAGCTCTGTTCCCTGAGTCCCTCCTCACCCCCCCAACCCTGGTTCCAACACACTCCCCACAATACCCCCTGCCCTGATCCTCTTCTCGCCCACAAACCCTGACTCCAGCACCCCTCCCCCCACCTCCAGACCCCTCCCCTGAGTCCCTCTTCACCCACGAACCCTGACTCCTGTACTGCCCCACCTCCAGCCCCCTGCCTTGAGCTCCCTACATCCGCAAGCCCCTGTTCTGACTTCTACACTCTTCCTCCCCCCTCCCCCACACCCAGCCTCGACTGCTTAAGAACTTGAGTGATGCCGGCTAAATCTTTTAGGGTATGTCTACACTACCACCCTAGTTCGAACTAAGGTGGTTAATGTAGTCATACGAACTTGCAAATGAAGCCCGGGATTTGAATTTCCCGGGCTTCATTTGCATGTTGCCGGGCGCCGCCATTTTTAAATGTCCACTAGTGCGGACTCTGTGCCCGCGGCTACACGCGGCACGAACTAGATAGTTCGGAATAGGAAGCCTAATCCCATTATATAAATCCCCCCTATATAAATCCCATTCAGCCAGGGCTGATGGAAGGTCAGTGTTGGAATGGAATGTGAAAAATTGTATATAATTTGGGACTGTTGTGGGGGTAACTAATCATGCTACACCTAAATGTGGGAACTGTAAAACATGCCACCAGTGCTTGCAGGAGAGACACCACCATCATGGTAAGAAGTCTCGGAAGAACAAGCCTCCCCCCTTCCAGAGTTGAGTGAACAGATCTGGGGGAAAGGGTTAAAGGACTTGAGTCAGCCTGCTTCACACCTGCCAGGTGTGAGCTATAAGACTGGCCCAGCCTGCACCTTTCCCCCTTTGTTTTAAGGACAGACCTAAAGCAGACTCCCTGAGGAGTCTTTTCTTTTGCTAGTCCAGTGAAAGCTGGATTCATTTGGCAGCCCAGCTGGTGGCTAAAGAGTTGAAATCACTGAGAGCTGAAATCACTGGTTTGGCTGAGATCCAGACCTATTGCAGCCAGTGAAGTGGTGGCGACCAGCGGCGTGGTGTGGAGCGGCGGCAGGCGAGGAGCGGCCATCAGCGGCGTGGCGTGGCATGGCGGCAGGCGAGGAGCGGCCATCAGTGACGTGGTGTGGAGCGGTGGCAGGCGAGGAGCGGCACCAGCGGCGTGGCGTGGAGCGGCGGCAGGCGAGAAGTGGTGACCAGTGGTGGCAGCAGACGAGGAGCGGCGGCAGGTGCCCAGCAGAGCGTCCAGAGACGTCGGACGAGACAGCTGGTGGAGTGTGGAGGAGTTTCATACAAGGTGCTCCCTATCTATTCCTCCACCCCCATTTCTACCCAGGTTGGGAGGTGAAACCCTGCGGGTGAACTTTGGGACTCTGGGTGGCATGGACCAGGGACAGAGACATTTGGGGTGTCGGACTCTTTGGACCTCGAGCTATTCTTGGCTGGGGTGGGGGCTTGGCTCATGTTTGGGTTATGAACTCTGTTTGTGGTGTTTTCCCCAAGTTAATGATGTATGAATTCTCTCACTGTTTCATTAAATGTTTCTTTCCTACACTCAGACTCAGTGCTTGTGAGTGGGGAAGCCTTGCCTCTCAGAGGTGCCCAGGGGTGCGTGAATTTCCCAGATAACTGGGTGGGGGCTCGAGCCGATTCTTTGTGAGATTGACCCCAAGATATTGAACCCAGCCATGGTTACTGCCAGGCCTACCTGGCAGAAGGATTACAGATAGATAGATAGATAGATAGATAGATAGATAGATAGATAGATAGATAGATGGATGGATGGATGGATGGATGGATGGATGGATGGATGGATGGATGGATGCAGTTTTATTGTTGTTTTTTCTGGGGAATAGCTTTCCTGAGAAAGGGGGTCATAAATTTAGCTCTAAATGCAATTTCACGATGTTACTACTATTGACACAGTTTGATGTTAATTGGTTAAAAGTCAAGAGGCATTCTGTAAGTATGATGCAGGACCTATTAGGAACTGCTTTTTCATGTTAGATGCCCAGTTTTCTGTGAGGGCTGTAGAGTTATCTAGGCACTTCTTCACTTCACTGCAGTACTTTTCAATCAACACGCAAATACATCCCTGTTTTCCCAAAAGACCAAGACTCCAGTGCTTCCAATGCACAGAAGGCTCAGAGTAATACTCCCTGTTTCCCATTTATGAAAGAATCAACTTGATCTGAGCGTCTGCTTTCTGGGGTTCAATCATTTTTCATCTTCCAATTCAAAGAGCATTATTTATAATCTTTTTGGAAATTCATAAAAAATGCTCAATTTTATCCCATTTAACTTCCAGAAATAGATGCTCTACAATGCACTTTCTCAAATTATGTGCGGGTGGAAGGGGAGCATTTCCTGCGGGAGTTGACAACCCAACCTTGCTCATTAACTCACACTGAGCAAAGCCACCAGAGCCCTTCTTTCACATGAGCTACCCACACTCTCTCTGTTCCCCTTCCTTCTCATAGCAGAGATGTGGGCACAGCTCAAAAGATGATAATGGGAGGATATGGCTGAGGAGTGAAAGAGAAAAATGGTAACAAAGGGTCGAATTTTATTTATAATAATCCTGATAGATATAGAAACAAGGGGCTTTATCACCTCCTTTAATACCACTCCATCTACACTGCAGCTGGGAGCAGGCTTCCAACACAGATAAATGCGAGGTCTTCTTAAGTGACTTCAGGGGGTAGCCGAGTTAGTCTGTTACAGAAAAAAAAAAACAGCAAGCAAGTGCTACCAGACCATTTGCTTACTGTTATTTTTCTTCTTAAGTGAGCTTGCTAAAAACTAGCAGTTTACCAGGGATGCAACTTGAGCTAGCAGCCTTAAGCCCCTGAGCCACCACAGTGTTTGTGATCGCACACTAGATTTGCTCAAGGCTTGCCATGTCTGTCTCCTCAGGCTAGAAAGTGTCGACATACTCTGAGAATATTGCCCCATCCCCATTGTTTGCATAGGGAACCACATGGAACCACATTGATTCAACTCTCGTGCATGAACAGAATTGGAGGCATGTATGGGCTGCAATATACTATGGTGTTCAGCTCCATCATAGAAACCTGCACAGTGGGATAAAGCCTGGCCTTAGTCTGAGGTTTCTACTAGACTTTGCTTCCATATACAATGGATCCTCAAGCCTGCATTATCAGTTACTAGAGGACTACTAGGTTTTGCCTGGGGCCAGGGCCAGCCCAGGATGGGGGAAGGAGTGTACCGGCTGCCTGCTGGCTTCTCCTCAGGACTGGCCCAGAGGGGTGGGGGGCCATGTGATATGGTCAACTGGGGGCAACCATGGGGCAACAGGGCCATGTGATGGCCAGCAGCTGCTCCTTTGGGCAGACCAGGATACTGGGGACTGTACTGCCAGCCAGTGACTGCTCTATGGAGCTGGGGTGCTTGCTGCCCCTTATGGTAATTCATCAGCATAACTGTACCCCATGCCTGCTGCCCCCCTGTGGTCATTCTTGCATATAACTATCCCTGCTATCACACCCCTCTCTTTCCATTAGATGCAAAACAGTTGCATTTCTGGCACATCCCATTGTCCTGGCACAACCAAACCCTGACCTTGCTTTAAGTTATGATAAGAGGAAGCTGCTTTTCAAATTTGGTAGTCCCAGCTCTTACTGTTTAGGAGTAGTTCTTGAACAAATGGACTCACCGATGGATGGACAGACAGACGTATAATTTTAAAATATTTAGTATGAAGATGAAGCAGTCTGATTGCCATTCAGCAGCTTCATATTTATCCACACTAGGTTCTGCCTGTTGTCCTCATGAACTCCTTGTGGTAAGGATGGTCCCTTGCAGAATATCCAGGAAGCAGTGATGGATTATACTGCTGATGGGGGAAGAATTCCAGTCACCAACTCACATGTACTCCTTCTGGGTATGTCTACACTACAGCGCTAATTTGAACTAACTTAGTTCAAATTAGTTAATTCGAACTAGCACAGCTAGACCTAAAAACTAGTTCGAATTAGCGTTTTTCTAATTCGAACTAGCGCGTCCACACTGATTGGACGCAGGGGCGCATTTAAGGGCACCTGAAACCAGTTCTGGCAGGGCATCAGGTCAGTAGTTGCGTTGTGTGGCTGCTGTCTGAGGCTATCTGAGGCTTGTGCTTAAAGGGACCCCCCTGGACAGCCGGTTCTCAGCTTTTCTGCTTGCTTGCCAACCTCGCCGAGGGACAGCAAAGCATTGGTCTCTGTGCCCGTCTGTGTCGGTGCTTCCCTTCGGAGACGCCGCTGCAGGTGGCAACATGGAGCCAGAGCTCGCCCTGCACCTTCTGGTGCACTTTCTGGACTTGCTGCTGCAAGCCTGCCAGCAATGGCTCAAGGCTGCCTGGCACCACCTGGTGCACGTCAGCCCCCTGCCTCTCCGCCTGGTCGCCCTGGGGGCCATGGAGGAGCCGCGGCGGCACCCGGACGCCGGCGTGCCCCGCTGCATCTGGCATCTGGACACCAGCAGCGACTAGTGGGACCACATCGTCCTGGACCACTGGGAAGACCGACAGTGGACCCAGAATTTCAGGATGAGGAGGGACATCTTCCTGGAGCTCTGCGAGTGGCTCGCCCCTGCCCTGCGCAGAAGGGACACTTGCATGAGGCCCGCCATCCCCCTCCAGAAGCGTGTGGCCATCGCCCTCTGGAAGCTCTCCACGCCAGACAACTACCGATCCATTGGGAACCAGTTCGGTGTGGGGAGATCCACCGTCAGAGCAGTTCTCATGCAGGTACGGCACTCATCGGCCACTGGACTGGGGGGGAGGGAAAGGGGGCTGCAAGGAGGGGATGGGCCACCCCAGGGAAAAAAGGGGGGGAAGGGAGGAGGCTAAAGTGCCCCGCACTGGTCTCTCCCGGCCATAATACACGCCGCCCGGGGGGGGTTTGCTTCCGGGAGTGGGGCACGGGGCACTGCCAGGGCACGAACACTCCCAGCCACCTGGGCGCCCCACTGATTCGCGCTTTGCTGTGTCTCTCCGCAGGTGGTCAGGGCCATCAACCAGGTGCTGCTACGCAGGGTGGTCCGCCTCGCCGACCTGGACGCAGTCATCTGGGGCTTCAGCGCCCTGGGCTTCCCCAACTGAAGGGGGGCCATCGACGGGACGCACATCCCCATCCGTGCCCTGGAACACCAGGCCTCCCGGTACGTCAACCACAAGGGGTACTTCTCTGTGATCCTGCAGGCCATGTGTGACCACCGGGGACAGTTCACGGACATTAATGTGGGCTGGTCTGGCAAGGCACACGACGCATGGGTGTACCACAACTCCTCCGTGTGCCAGAGGCTGCAGGCCGGGACCTTCTTCCCCGACCGCCACATCAGGGTCAGGGATGTGGACATGCCCGTCTGCCTGGTGGGGGATGCCATCTACCCCCTACAGCCGTGGCTGATGAAGCCCTACACTGGGCACCTCAATCCCTTCCGCCAGGCTTTCAATGCCAGGCTCACCAGGGCCCGCGTCGTGGTGGAGGGGGCCTTCTGGCAACTGAAAGCCCACTTTCGATGCCTCCTCACCCGTCTGGACCTCGCCGAGCACAATATATCTCCTGTAGTGGCAGCATGTTCTGTGCTGCACAATTTGTGTGAGAGAAAGGGGGAGGCTTTCCTGCCAGCCTGGATGGCTGAGGCTGACTGCATGGCTGGCCACTACGCTCAGCCCCGCACCGCCGCTGTCCAGGAAGCCCACCGGGGGGCTGTCCGGATCTGGGAAGCTCTGCGGGAGAGCTTCCTGGTGGAGGAGGAGGACTGAACTCTCCCTGCATGCCCCACTGGGGCCTTCTTCCACCCTCCCCACCTTCCCCTTTCCCCTTCCTAACCACCCTTCCTAATGTCAAATAAAGACACCTGTTTTGGCAAACATCATCTGTTTTTATTTAACATAAGTGGGGTGGGGGGATGGAGGAGTGAGGGTGGGAGAGGGGAGGGGGAAACCTGGGATGAGGGAGCTGGAAGAGGGTGGAAGGGAGGAAGGGAAAGGAAAGCTCAGGGGTGGGGGTCTGGCTGCCCCTCCCATATTGCAACAATGCGGGTGAGGGAGCGTCGGGGAGGAATGGGTGTGGAAGTTGGGGCAGGAGGGACGGGGGCTGCGGAGGAAGCAGGAGCAGGGGGAGCAGGAGCAGGAGCAGGAGCAGGAGGAAGCAGGAACCGGTCGAGGAGGCTCTGGAGGTGGCCTCTGAGGGCACGGCCCTGCTCCTCCAGCGCCTCCAAACTCCGCTGGCGCAGCCGAAGGTCCTCCTGGACCCAGTGGTCCTGGATGCGGAGCTGGTGATCCAGGAAGCGGAGGTGCCGCTGCTGGTACTCCTCCTGGTTCCTAGCTCTCCTGCTGGCCCGGGCGCGGGCAGCTGCTGCAGGCGGGGTGGTGCGCCCTGCAGGTCCAGGTGCTGCGGCTGTGGTGAAACAAGAGCAGCGGTCAATTCTCCCTGGGGCCCAGGTGGGTGAAACCCAGCCCCCCTCTGCAAGGCCAGGACCCCTGCATGACACCCAGCTGCTGCTCCGTGGTGGGCAAGGCCCAGGCGCACGGGCCCTGGGCTCCCTTTCCCTTCAGCCCCCCGTACACATAAGGGGAGCATTATGGTACTCACATGTGGAGGCCTCCCCGGCCTCGGACGACACAGGCGAGCGGCTCAGTGGGGTGCCTCAAGGGTCCTGGGTCCTGGGCAGGCTGCCGACAGGCTCCTGGCTCTCGGCGTCCTCCTCCTCCTCCTCGGTGTCAGGGAGTGGTCCCTCTGCCCCGGGGTCAATCACCACCCGGGGGGCAGGGATGGCGTGAGCCCCCAGGATGCGGTCCAGAGCCAGAAAGTGGGGGCAGGCCTCCAGGTCGGCCCCTGGCAGGCAGTCCCGGGAGTAGGACTGCCGCAGGTCCTTTATCTTGCAGCGGACCTGCTCCCTGCTGTGGTGGTGGCATCTGGCGGCCAGGCTGGCAGCCATGCAGCCGTAGACAGCCACATTCCTGTGGCTAGTGCGGAGATCGTGGACATTGGAAGCTTCCCCCCAAACCTGGATGAGGTCCACGATCTCCGCACTAGACCACGCGGGCGCCCTCCTCTTGAGGCCCCGGGCAGGCTCCTGGGAGCCGCCAGGCTGGTCCCGGGAAGAGGGGGAGGGCTGGGTGGCATCGGGTGGCTGGCTCATGGGGTGTCAGGTGCAGGATCTGCTGGCACAGTGCTGGCAGGCTTGCAACTCGCACAAACACTGTAGCCAGCCCGTTCCCCTTTAAGGGCTCCGGGGCCGGGAGGGGGGTAGTAGAGTTTGCCTGGTGTTGGCCAGAGTGGCCAGCAGGGCAAGCTGGGAAGGGCTAGCCTCCCACTAGTTCGAACAAAAGGGCTACACAGCCCTTAGTTCGAACTAGTAAGTTCGAACTAGGTGTTAGTCCTCGTGAAATGAGGTTTACCTAGTTCGAACTAAGCGCTCCACTAGTTCGAATTAAGTTCGAACTAGCGGAGCGCTAGTGTAGCGCCTATCAAAGTTCATTCGAACTAACGGACGTTAGTTCGAATTAACTTTGTAGTGTAGTCATTTCTGTGTCCAAACCTGCCTGCTCAGGAAAAACTTTGCCCCATAAAGATTAAGTTAAGCAGAAGCTCATGAGGAAAGGAAGAAAAGTTATATTAGAGGTCCTAGATGCCAGGGTCCTCTGGACAGACCATTCCAGTACAGATAGTTGAGAGAGAGCTGTCCTAGAGACCAAAAAGTAGCTTTTCCCCTTAGGACATTGGTTTACATTTCCTGAAGGAGGAAACTAAAATAAGACTCACGTCCTATCTTTAGTCACTGAAAGCAGTATGTTGTAGCATATGCCACAACCTTCTAATAAGACATTTTCTCCTCTCCCAGCTCCAGCCAGAGAATGTGGGTTCTGCTCCTTCTGCCAAGAAAGATTAGTTCATTTCTGGCTGCTTAATGGCAGCAAAAACTTGAAGCCAGGTGCATTTTTGTCAGATTTTATGTTTAATTATACAAATTGTGTATGGATCCACCAGTCTGCCTCTCCCAACATCATCAATCTCCCTAAAATGCAAGTGTCCTACAATCCATTCTAATTTACATCTTAGATATTAGACAGTCCCTTTAATTCATTCCCCTCAATACTCCTGTTAAGAAGCCCCAAGACACCAATACAATAAATGACATCAAGATATTTAAGTACTGCCCTGAGTCCTGAGACACAATATGCCAGGTAATCATCTAATGCTCTAGGGTGAAGCTGTTTAGTTACTTGCACTGTATGACTGTGTGATCCACTGCATCTGCTAATTAGAGCTGAGCTTATTAGGATCATCTAGCTATTAACTTACTTGGTAGTCTCATATTTTCTTTTCAACACTGGGTACCGCCTTTTATATGATTATAATGCCCACTCTACCACCCATCAAAGGTGTAGCCTGATCTAAGATTGCTTATAAATCTCCAGTTACCCCCTTTAGGGTTGACAGGTTTTATGTCCCAGGGTCAAGCTCAGTATTCAATTATTCTATGGTTGGGAACCCAGAGGTGTATAGTCACTCTGTAGGAACTCTTGTATATTTAGTTAATTACAGGCAGTCCCCGACTTACGCGGATCCGACTTATGTCGGATCCGCACTTACAAACTGGGCTTTTCTCGCCCCGGAGCTCACGGGCGGCGGGTCACCACCCGTGTCCTCTGGGGCGAGAAAAGCTTCTCCCCCCAGCAGACCAGGCTTTTCTTGCCTACCCCTGGGGTAGAGCAGCTGGGGGCTGCCGGGTTGGTCCCGCAGCGCCGCTCCGGACCAACCCGGCAGCACCCCAGTTGCTCTGCCCCAGGCTTCCTGGAATCAGCCGCTGATCAGTTTCAGCAGCAGCTGACTTGGGGACGCCTGGGTTTCTTAAGTTGAATCTGTATGTAAGTCAGAACTGGCATCCAGATTCAGCCGTGGTTGAAACTGATCAGTTTCAGCAGCGGCTGATGCCAGTTCTGACTTACATACAGATTCAACTTAAGAACAAACCTACAGTCCCTATCTTGTACGTAACCCGGGGACTGCCTGTAATACATTTAGCACAGTCACAAACACCCCAGTTTCATAAGATAGATAGGGAATGTAGATCTATAGTTCCTTATCATATGCTCACACTATTCATTCTAGAACAACCTGAGATGCTAGCCATCATCTTCCTCATCACCTGCACCTTCCCCATCATCACCAGGGGTACGTCTAGATTACATGACTCCATTGACGGAGCCATGTAAAGTAGTTTACTCAGCATAGCCAAAGAAGCGGGGATTTAAATAATCATTCATTAAAATAAAAATGGCCGCTGTGCTGTGCCGACGATCAGCTGATCTGGCACAATGCAGCAGTCTAGACATGGCGTGGTCAACAAGGGAAGCCTTTGTCGACCGCTCCGGTATGCCTCATGAAACGAGGCTTCCCTTGTCGACTTTGCGAGAGGGAATTCTCCAGGTAAAAGAGGAATAAATATGGGACCCTTGTGGTAAATGGCTGTCTGTAGTGTGTGTTTGTGTGTGTGTGGGGGGGGGTTATTTGCTGTGTGCTGAGCTTGTGTTTCTCTATTTGTTTGTTTGTTTGTTTGTTTGTTTGTTTGTTTGTTTGAAGGAGCTTCTAAAAGGTTTGAAATCTAGAAGCCTCTGTTAATTGGCTGAGTCTCAGTTGGGGGGGGGGGGGGAGGCGGGGCTACCAGGGCTTTATAGGCCTGTGAGTCAGTGACCAGGGAGCTTGCAAACAGGAACAGCTAACAGGGAGTTTGGAGAGGGAGGTTAGAGGGCACTAGTGACTTCTGATCTTCTTTAAACATAACTTTTATAACAATCTATATTCCAGACATTTAATAAGAAGCCCAGTTTATACTTAAACTTATTTATAAGAAAAATGGAGACAGAAGCCCAGCAGCAGAGTGGGAGCTATCCTGTTTATTGCATCGAGTGTAACATGTATGATTACCTGCCCTGTGGGCGGGTGGCATATGTGTGCACCCTTGGAAAGAGCTCCTGACCCTCAGAGACCGAGTTTGGGATTTGGAGGCTAGCATGGCTGAACTGGAGGAGCTAAGGGAGGTAGAGAGATATGTTGATGAGACTTTCTGGGACACTGTAGTACTGTCCCACCTCCAGTCTGAGAGCCCTAGTGCTCTTAAAGAGGGTGAAAGTCTCAAGGGAATAGAGCATTCAATGGGAACAGAGGGAAACCATCCTGTAGTTGGGACCCTCCTTCCAGAGGATGTTGTGGTATCTTCTCGCACTGAGGATACCTCTGAGGGGGAAGGAATGCCACTTATTAGGAAGAGGCAGGTGTTAGTAGTGGGTGATTTGATCGTTAGAAACACCCGTTGGGTTTGTGATGACCGGGAGAACCATATGGTCACTTGCCTGCCTGGAGCGAAGATTGCAGATCTCTTGAGGCATCTAGATAAACTTATGTGTAGTGCTGGGGAGGAGCCGGAGGTCGTGGTACATGTAGGTACCAATGACATAGGGAAGAGTAGGAGAGATGTCCTATAGGACAAATTTATGTTGCTAGGAAGGAGACTGAAATCCAGGACCTCTATGGTGGCATTCTCGGAAATGCTTCCAGTTCCACGCACAGGGCCAGGTAGGCAGGCAGAGCTTTAGAATCTCAATGCGTGGATGAGACGATGGTGTAGGGAAGAGGGGTTGGGATTTATTAGGAACTGGGGACACTTTTGGGAGAGGAGGAGCCTAAACAAGAAGGATGGGCTCCACCTAAACCAGGGTGGAACCAGACTGCTGGCACTAAACATTAAAAAGGCCGTAGAGCAGTTTTTAAACTAAGAGATGGGGGAAAGCTGATTGGTGCGGAGATGCACGTAAATTGGATGGAGACTTCTCTTAGAGGAGAATCCATTGATAGAGATTCTCTAAGCTGTAGTCAGAAAGAGAAGAGGGGAGAGGACAAACCATGGGCCAGAGCAGACAAACCACCACATAGAAAGGAATCCAATGCATCAGGGAAGGGCAGACAAATAAGCAGTGGCAAATTTTTAAAGTGCTTCTTCACAAATTCTAGGAGTCTGACTAATAAGGTGGGTGAACTAGAGTACCTCGTATTAAAGGAGGAGATTGACATAATAGGCATCACTGAAATTTGGTGGAATGAGGAAAATCTGTGGGACACAATCATACTGGGATATAAAATATATCGAAAGGATAGAGCAGGCCGGGTGGGTGGTGGAGTGGCACTGTCTGTGAAAGATAATGTAGAATCAAATGAAATAAAAATATTACATGAATCAACATGTTCAATAGAATCACCATGGATAGTAATTCCATGCTCCAATAATGAGAATTTAGCAGTTGGGATATATTACCGACCACCTGACCAGGACAGCGATACTGATATTGAAATGCTGAGGGAGATTAGAGAGGCTACCAAAATAAAGAACTCTGTAATAATGGGGGATTTTAATTATCCCCATATTGACTGGATACATGTCACACCAGGAAGAGAAGCAGAAAGAAAATGGCTTAAATGACTGCTTCTTGGAGCAGCTGGTACAGGAACCCACATGGGGAGAGGCAATTCTCGATTTAGTCCTGAGTGAAGCGCAGGATCAGACACAGAAGATAACCATTACAGGACCGCTTGGGAATAGTGACCATAATATAATAACATTTAACATTCCTGTGGTGGGAAGAACACCTCAGCAGTCCAGCACTCTGGCATTTAATTTCAAAAAGGGGAATTACACAAAAATGAGGAGGTTAGTTAAACGGAAATTAAAAGGCACAATGACTAGAGCCAAATCCCTGCAAGCTGCATGGAAAAGTTTTAAAGACACCATAATAGAGGCCCAACTTAAATGTATACCCCAAATTAAAAAACTTAGCAAGAGACCTAAAAAAGAGTCACCGTGGCTTACCCACCATGTAAAAGAAGCAGTGAGGGACAAAAAGGTATCTTTTAAGAAGTGGAAGTTGAATCCTAGTGAGATAAATAGAAAGGAACATAAACACTGTCAAATCAAGTATAAAAATGTAATAAGAAAAGCAAAAAAAGATTTTGAGAAACAGCTAGCCAAAAATTCAAAAAGAAATAACAAAATGTTTTTTAAGTACATTAGAAGCAGGAAGCCTGCTAAAAAACCTGTGGGTCCCCTAGACAATCGAGATATAAAAGGAGCAATCAAGGATGATAAAGCCATTGCGGATAAACTAAATGATTTCTTTGCTTCAGTCTTCATGGCTGAGGACGTTAGGGAGATTCCCAAATCTGCACCATCCTTTGTGGGTGATGATCTGAGGAACTGACACAGATTGAAGTATCATTAAAGGACGTTTTGGAACAAAGAGAAAAACTTAAAGTTAACAAATCTCCGGGACTGGATGGCATTCATCCAAGGATTCTAAAAGAACTCAAATGGGAAATTGCTAAACTATTATCTGTGGTTTGTAACCTATCCTTTAAATCGGCTTCCGTACCTAATGACTGGAAGGTAGCTAACGTGACACCAATATTTAAAAAGGGCTCTAGAGGTGATCCTGGCAACTACAGACCGAAAGTCTAACTTCAGTACCAGGCAAATTAGTTGAAACAATAGTAAAGAATAAAATCATGAGGCATGTTGACAAAAGTCAGCATGGTTTCTTTAAAGGGAAATCATGTCTTACTAATCTATTAGAGTTCTTTGAAGGGGTTAACAAACATGCAGACAAGGGGGATCCAGTAGATATAGTATAATTAGATTTTCAGAAAGCCTTTGACAAGGTCCCTCACCAAAGGCTCTTCTGTAAATTACATTGCCATGGGATAAGAGTCCTTTCTTGGACTGAGAACTGGTTAAAAGACAGAAAACAAAGGGTAGGAATAAATGGTAAATTTTCAGAATGGAGAGGGGTAACTAGTGGTGTCCCCCAAGGGTCAGTCCTGGGACCAATCCTTTTCAACTTATTCATAAATGATCTGGAGAAAAGGGTAAGCAGTGGTTAAAGTGAGAGGTTAAAGTGACTGGGATTTTCAGTTTAGAAAAGAGGAGACTGAGGGGGGATATGATAGAGGTCTATAAAATCATGAGTGGTGTGGAGGGGGGCCGATAAAGAAAAGTTATTTATTAGTTCCCATAATAGAAGAACTAGAGGACACCAAATGAAATTAATGGGTAGCAGGTTTAAAACTAATAAAAGAAAGTTCTTTTTCACACAGCGTGTAGTCAACCCGTGGAACTCCTTGCCAGAGGAGGTTGTGAAGGCTAGGACTATAACAGAGTTTAAAGAGAAACTAGATAATTTCATGGAGGTTAGGTCCATAAAAGGCTATTATCCAGGGGATAGAAATGGTGTCCCTGGCCTCTGTTTGTCAGAGGCTGGAGAGAGATGGCAGGAGACAAATTGCTTGATCATTGTCTTCGGTCCACCCTCTCTGGGGCACCTGGTGCTGCCCACTGTTGGCAGACAAGCTACTGGGCTAGATGGACCTTTGGTCTTACCCAGTATGGCCGTTCTTATGTTCTTATGACAGAGCTGTGTCTAGACTGCCGCGCTGTGCCGGATCAGCTGATCGTTGGCACAGCACGGTGACCATTTTTATTTTAATGACGGGGGATTATTTAAATCCCCTTTTCTTTGACTATGCCGAGTAAACCCCTTTAGTAAACTGACTATGCCAAGTAAACTACTAGTCTAGACATACCCCAGGGGCCATCATTTTGGCACCTCCCAAGGGCTACATCTCTTTCTCCTACTGCCCCTAGCCTGGGATGCTACTTTTATAATATGTTCTGATGACATGGTTATTTTTTATACATATTCACTAGGGGATGTTTCCTTTTCTCCTTATTTGTATTTCCTCACCTTACTGATGGTGAAGAGTCTTTTCCCCATTGATCAGTAGGTCACTGATCTCAACTTATCACATACATCAATTTGTTACCATAGGACTTTTGTGGTTGTCTATCACATTTGTTATTTCTGTCCTTTCCCATTACTCAACCTACTCTTAACTGGTTATTTTGGGTTTTTCTATGTAATGATGTACCTGCTAAGTTTGGGGTTATTCTTGTCAGTCCCCATGAAAAGTCCCTTTATCTTACCATCTATACAGGTGAAAGATCCCAAACATAAGTAAGTCATGTTTGCTATCTGAGTGAATGGTCCCAGACAAAGTACTGACTTTGCCTTAACTGAACCTATAGGCTACGTCTACACTGGCCCCTTTTCCGGAAGGGGCATGTAAATTTCATGAGTCGTAGTAGGGAAATGCGCGGGGGATTTAAATATCCCCCGCGGCATTTAAATAAAAATGTCCACCGCTTTTTTCCGGCTTTTAAAAAAGCCGGAAAAGAGCGTCTACACTGGCCCCGATCCTCCGGAAAAAGTGCCCTTTTCCGGAGGCTCTTATTCCTACTTTGAAGGAATTCCTACTTTGAAGGAATTCCTACTTTGAAGTAGGAATAAGAGCCTCCGGAAAAGGGCACTTTTTCCGGAGGATCGGGGCCAGTGTAGACGCTCTTTTCCGGCTTTTTTAAAAGCCGGAAAAAAGCGGCGGACATTTTTATTTAAATGCCGCGGGGGATATTTAAATCCCCCGCGCATTTCCCTACTACGACTCATGAAATTTACATGCCCCTTCCGGAAAAGGGGCCAGTGTAGACGTAGCCATAGGGTGTGGCCTGTAGGTCCCTTGTGTTACAGCCAAATTTCCACTATAAACCTACTGTAACTTATTATAATGAACATATAAACAAAACCATAGGGAAAAAATAAATCTGTATATCTATAGGCAAGCAAGCAGGGTCATTTTGAACTTATGAGAGCTAATTCTCAACTTATCTGAGTGTTAGATTGGGCTGAGAGCCTGCTATCATGGTGTATCTTTAATCAAACCTATGTGAGCAGCCTATGGTAGTAACAATGTTTAGCACTCATTTCAAACAGTGCACACACAGTAATTTATTAATCCTCACATCACCTCAGTGAGGGAAGTGAATATTTATTGACTCCATTTCACAGAGAAGGAAATACTGGGAAAAGTAATTTGATAAAAGCTAATGCACAAACAACCTTATGGGTCACAGTGAAGTCAATGCCAGAACTCCCATGGAATTCAAAGGTAGCAGGATCAGGCCCCTGCAAAGTACTAATTAAACAGATGACTTTAGACAGATGTTTTAAAGTTCTCTTGTCCACTGGCAGAATTTGTACAGCAGTGTGCATGTTATGGGCCTGCCTTGTGTTCTCCTTTGCTTCTTCCAGTTTTCTCTCTCTTTTGTACCTCACTGCATGCATTAAGCAGAGTTTAGGATAATCTTGGATCTATTCCAGATATTTTTGACTAAAAGAAGGTGGTTGTGTAGAAAATAACATTGCTCCTACTTAGCACACATGTTGATCTCAAGATCTCAATGCGCTTTAAAAAGCAAGTAGGCATCATTACCCTAGGTGACATAAGCAAAAAGATCCCCATTAAAAAGTTAGCATTCATCTTCACTTACAGGGAAGTGACATATTTGGCTATTACTGATTATATTATTCTAATATTGAAAGTCTCTGGTATGTCAATGGCTGCGGGGTGGAAACTGAGGCTATATGCTGCTTTTATTAATGGGAATCACAGTACTGATCACCGACCTCTAGCAAGAATAAGTTTTACACCATTCATAAAGCAATTCATAGAATTCAAGCTCGCTTTTCATTCATGGTAAGAAAGATCAAGCTTCTTGTGAGTACAAGTAAAGACCTTCCCCTCCCAACAATGTATACAACTAAATGTAGCAAACACTCAAAATACTTTGCTAAATGCAGAAGGGTGGTGAAGCAGAGACATTGCACTCAGGCTCCAGATTCAGGAGACCCTACAATTGTATCCGCACCAATAAAGCCCCCGGCACAGTGCACAAGTGATGAATCTCTAATATGAAACACACGTGGCATGTCATTACTGAGCACTCCTAGCAGCACCACCTGCAGTTTCCTCACGGACATTTTGCATGATGCTAGTAATAGGATACTGAACAGAAATCCTCTATAGACCTCCCCAGGACCACGCTGTGGGAAAGGATTGCACTTTAGCTGCCTTCATGCTGCCAGGTGATGTGAAATAACAAAGTAAGCAGTCAAGATGAGCAAACAAATAGGATATTAAAGAGCTTATTCGTATATGCTGCCTTCTTCCCATTTGTCACTGTTTCACCCCACTTGCTGGTGCTGCTGCTGCTGAAAAAGATTCTCTCAATGAAATAGCTTCCAGGCACTGTTGGCTTTCAGATACTACAAGTGAATATCAATATCTGTTTTGCATGGCTTAAATGTATTTTAAACAAGACATTTCCAAACGATTACAGTGTTGCTGTGGTCTCTGTTCTATAGAACACCAGTTGAAGGTCTGTCAGTATTTCCAGTGTGCTCTGAGGTTCATCATTCTATTGTAAAAATTCATTCTAAGCTGAAAACTGGAATGTAAAAGCTCAGACTGGGAACACTTTTTTTGTTTAACCATCTAAATAATTTAGCAGTCAGTGAACTGAGTGCTAATAAAATATTGCCCCCTACCATGTAAGAGTGTAAGACACTGGGAAGTAGAAAAGCTATTTCAAGTCCATATACACAAACCTCTTTTGTGTCTCTCTTAAACAGTGGGAATGTGAGGAGAAGGTACCCAGAGAAGAGTTTTAGTTGCTATGAGCCAGTAGGTTCAGATGCTCCCCACACACCTTGGTTTGCCTCCCTGACTCTTTCCCAGACAATATGTCCTGTTATAACTTCTACTTTCTGAGCACTTCTCCTGCCTCTTGTGGGCCCCCCCCAAATTTTGCAGGATATAAGGCAATCACATATAATGTTCTATATACTGACCCAAGTCCCCTAAACATGGGCACATACAGTTTTCAGTGGCCCAAATCTTCTACTGTTCCTTTAACCCAGTGGTCCCCAACCATTTGAGGTTGCTAGGTGCTAGGGGGCATGGCTGTTTGCCCGCTGGGCACCAGGGGGCGGGGACACTTGCGCGCCGGGGGGCGTGACGGGAGGGACCCCCCCCCCATAGCCGCATGCCCGGGGGAAGCCCCCCCCAAGCACTGTGCGCCTGGGGCCGGCGCCCCCCCTCCAAGCACCGCGTGCCCGGGGCTGGCATCCTCCCCCAAGCGCCGCGCACCCAGATTGCGGGCGGCCAATCTTCGGCACTTCTGGGGCCGGCGCTCACTGTGCACCATGTGCCCGGGGCCGGCTTCGGCACCATGCATACGCCACGTGCCCGGGGCCAGGCCAGCCCCGAGCACTTGGCGGGTGCACACTTGGCGGGCGCACACCGTGTTGGGGACCACTGCTTTAACCAATTTGCAGCTGGAGTAAACTTAGGTGCCCTGAAGATAGATGCTTTGCCCTTCCTATAATTGATAGAAAGACTCTAGGGCTACATGTACATTGGCAAGATTTTGAACAAAAGCGGCTGCTTTTGCGCAAAAACTTGCCGCCTGTCTACACTGGCCGCGGGTTCTTGCACAAGAACACTGACGTTCTAATGTGTGAAATCAGTGCTTCTTGCGCAAGAACTATGATGCTCCCGCTCAGGAATAAGCCCTCTTGCACAAGTGTTCTTGTGCAAGAGGCCAGTGTAGACAGGCAACATGAATTTCTTGCGCAAGAAAGCCCGATGGCTAAAATGGCCATTGGAGCTTTCTTGCACAAGAGAGCGTCTACACTGGCATGGATGCTTTTGCGCAAAAGCACATGCCAGTGTAGACGCTCTCTTGCGCAAATACTTTAACGCAAAAACTCTTGCGTTAAAAGTATTTGTGCAAAATCTTGCCAATGTAGATGTAGCCTAGAGGTTTCCAGGGGCTAGACCACTAAAGCTGTGGCTTTCAATCGTAGGGTCATGGAATGTGAGGCACTGGGTCTCGTTGCTGCTGGGTGACCAGTGGCTACCCACCTCTCCTAGCAAAGCAGGCTACACTATGTCCTAGAAGTGGCCAGCAGCAGGCTTGGCTCCTAAGTGAGGGAGGTGGAGCTAGTGCATAGAACTCCACTCTCCGCCCCCCCCCCCATCTCTAGTTCTGAACTCCCATTGGCTGGGAACCTGCTGCTGGCTGCTTCCGGGGTACAGCTTGGTCTGCAGTGCCAGAAGGGGAAGGAAGCCTGCTTTAGCATGCACGCTGTACCTCTGACAGGGAGTTGCTCAAGGTAAGCCCTTCCTATCCCAGCCCTAACCCCCTGCCTAATCTGAAGCCCCCTCCAACATCCCAAAGCTCTCATTTTCAATCCCACCCTGGAGACCACCCTCTATTCAAATTATGTTGGGTTGCAGGCACCAACAATTTTCTTCAACTAGGTCATGAGAAAAAAAGTTTGAAAACGACTGCACTAAGGCATAATAGGGTAACAATACACCTGAGCTGGTGTGACAGTCCAGCAGAGGGCAGTGGTGATGCATACACACTAGGTAATTGGAAAACTCATCTTTTAGTATGGGGGGGGGGGGTTAAGTATTCTCTTTATTTAAGGTCTGCATATGTTTCAATCCTTTGGCATTTAACAGATAATAAATTATATGGGATAAATATGGATCATTATGCAAAGTAAATAATTTCTGTGGTTATGGGTCTGATTGTGCAAGCTCTCACTGAAGTCAAAATTGAGGATAAGCTATATGTCCCCCAGCCCTGTGGGAACTTTGAATAGGTTAAATCCACTCACTAATCAGCCCTTTAAGCTGCCAGGCCTGGGAGGAAGAGCTGGCAGCTGTGGCTTATCCTGTTGCTGGGAGGAGAAATGAACAGCTGTGCTTCCTCTGTGTGGGAGGTCCATAGGAAGGAAACAGAGAGTAGTAGGAAAGAGAAAGGAGAGTAGTTTTTTACTTTTTTCCTGCTGTAGATGAGTGTTAAGTGCTGGCCTAAGAGGACCATGTTTCTACTGGAAAATACAACTACAGTAAGATTTTTTTTTTTAATTTTTGTTTCTGGAGAGAAGGGACAGCTGACTCACCTGTGCTGTTGTGTTTGTGGCCACTGGGGTACCTCAAGATTGACTTTTCCAATCTTGAACAGAGGGTCAAATAGCAAATGAAAGAACAAGATGCTAGACCCATTAAAGACAACCTAAATACTTAATTAATATCTGAAATACTGTTTTATAGAGATGTTCTGTGATTCCAGATGGGAAGGGCTCTGGTCTCTGAGGCTACTTCTAGAGCCTAGGGCCCAAGCCCCATTTCCCAGGGCAGAAGCTGAAGCCAGTGGGATCCCACCTTTGGAGGTGGGGGTTAAGGTTACAGGTCCCCTGCCTGGTGCCAGAGTCCTGGGGCTGTGGCTTTGGCCTCTTTCACCTGGGGTGGTGGGGCTCAGGCTTTGGGTCTCAGGGCACTCAGGCTCAGATTTTGGACACCCCCCCCTCGGGGTCAGGTAGTAAATTTTGTCAGAAGGGTGTCATGGTGCAATGAAGTCTGAGAACCCCTGGCCTAGTGGATAATGGGTTGGGAGTTGGAAGGTATGGTATCAGTTTCCACTGGCTCTAACAGAGAGTGATCTTGGGCAATTCACTTTTTGTTTATTTCTGTCTACCTTTTCCTCCCTTACGTTTAGACTAGAATGTATTCAGATTAGTGACTGGTTTCTCATGGTTTGTACAGCACCTAGGAAAATGGGCACTGATCTTTGTTGGGACTCCTTGCAGGCTACTGCAATGCAAACAGATATGTACAATTGCATTGTTTTTATTATATGTACTACATGTTACGTTACTGCCATGACCATTTATGTTGGCCAATTAACTGCTGTCAGGCACATCTATTCAATTTTCACTTACAGTTGTGGCATTTTCGAGGGTAAATTACATCTCCTGTTGACACACCTGGATGTTCTGGTTGAAAGTGCCTGATCTATCCCCTCCCCACTGAGTTACTAAGTATTTACAACTCCCACTGATTTTAAACCAAAGCTACAGAGTTCAGGACCTGTGTGTGGGGGTGAGGAGGAACCTGAATCCTAGAGGTGTGTGTGTGTGTGAGTGCAAATGACCTTTTTGGAGTTCTTTGAGCACTTCTGAATTTGGTAGTGGCAAAAACACTTGTTTTGCTATTTAAAATTGTCTGGTCATTACTCCTCAGTGTGAGCACAAGATAAGGCCTTAAGTACAGAGCTCAGCAAAAAACACAGTGAGAATGCTGTGGGGAGGGAAAAATTTGCACACCATGGGCTTTCTGACACACACAATACACAGTTGTCACATTTGCTACAGTTGTTTTAGTCACCCTGAAATACAAAATATTCAGGATATATTTTTCACATAAATTGAGCACCATGAGCATTCACCTTCTAGGAGTTGGATTAGTCTTAAGAGTCTAGAAAGGGGATCTGGAAAAAAGAAAATAGAAGAAATAAAACATCAAGTTAGAAATAATCTGCATTGTAGCAGTACTTAAAGCTTGTACAATTGCTAGGTAAAAGAAACATGTAAGAACCGTTCACCTGGAGTGTCTCACTCAAATATCACTGACTATGGCATGATCCGCCTGTTACGTTCTAGTTGGAAGTTTGGTTTTTCATCCCACGTACACGTTACCTTACAAAATGTGTGTACTTAACTTAAAGCTCCCCTTGTTTTAAAGCAGTGGTTTTCAAATTTTTTTTTCTCATGACCCAGTTGAAGAAAATTGTTGATGCCTGCAACCCAACATGACTAGAGTGTGGGCTCCAGGTTGGGGCTGAGGATGAGAATTTTGGGGTGTAGGAAGGGGCTCTGGCTTTGGGGGTCATGGTTGGGGAAGAAGGCGCTTACCTTGAGCAGCTCCTGCTCAGTGGTATAGCTGGGGGAGCTAAGGCAGGCTTCTTGCCTCTCCTGGCGTGTCAGACCATCCTGCGCCCCAGGAGCAGCCAGCAGCAGGTTCCCAGTACTTGGTTGTGACCTATAGTTTGAAAACCACTGCTTTAAAGGGCTAGGATTAAGGACTTTCAAGCTGTAGGTTGTACATAAGATTTGATTCAATAACATCTGTTTGAAGCCACTTTTATGGTGAATGGACCACATCCAGCTCTTCCTTAAGCTGGTGCAAGACCCATTAGGCTTCAACAGCTTTGTGTCTGCTTACCTGAGGGTTGACCTTTCTTTTACCTCCTCAACAATGCTATGGTGTAGAATTCAGGCTAGCTGTACTCGAGTGCTGTGCTGTTTGAGTTATGAATGTGAAAAAAGACTACAGTTTGCAATTCTCAAAACCTGGCTTCAAAGCTATCGGTTCATAAAATGATGCAGCTGTTTCCATTAGTATGGAAATAAGACTGCTGTGGAGCACTGATTTTTCACAACTTGTTGGGAGCAAAGGGTTGGGAGGAGTTAGGTCAGAGCTTTATAACTATGTGTTTAACAAAGCCCTACTGCTAGAGATAAGTGTATGAGGACTATCCTGTTTTTCAACCAACTTTTGAACGGATGCAAGAAAGGTAGAATAAGACTTTTTGGCCAGTTGGAATGTGAATGTTGTATCTTGCAAAAGGAAGTAGAATCACACTTTACATTTCTACAGATTCTAGTAATGCTAAGTTTAACATTAGTTTCCAGAAAAAAAATAATAAAAAAATCTTCCCCATCCCTGCTTTTTGTTAGGGGGACAAATCATTATAAATGGAAATGTTTCATTTTTGTGTTTAAAGAACTTTGAAATGTTCAATGTAAAAAATGGGGAAGACTTTTGCATTGCCTATTTTTCCTTTGGAAGTTTTCTTTGGCTGAAAAGTAACTTAGACAGTGAATTTTCCCTCCTAATTTTAAGAGAATATTTTTTAAAAAACCAAATGTAATAGGTATTTGAATAATTCTACTTAATGCATATTATTGGTGGATGATGGCTGTACCAAAAAAAGCCTTGTGAAAACTAATATAAAATTATATTCACAAGTTTAATCTTGGAGGAAAATGCAGCTCCCTTTAAAACTTCATGGCAGTAGCTTTGATTTAATAAGGCTGAACAAATAAATCTTGTATAGCTAAATCCAGGGTTCTCTCCACCCTTACGCTCCATTTTAAATTTAAAGTCTGTATAGAATCTGCTTTGTCTCTGCCTGTGTCATGGATCATGCACTTTGCTGTTAAGTTTTCTTCCTAGGCCATTTACTTTTATGGCTTAATAACCCATTTTTGCCCTATTTGTCATTGCTGGTAGGAGACATAGGCTTCTGTTCCCAAGTGCCATTTCCTCCATAAGAGCAAGGAGGAGACCTGGGAAATTTTTGGACACTTCATCTTGCTTTGTTTTTATCAGCAGATTTGTACAGCTGAAGAAACATCTGCAACTTGGAATGAAAATATCCTTAGCTCTAATTGTTTCTTAAACCCTATAGGGATGGAACTGCTGTAAGGTACCCATAGTACATGGAAATCTAGTACGGATTGTACCTCCTTAACTGGAACTCCTTGGGCCGGCAACATCTATGGTATGGCATCGACCACGGGTGTTCTTGGACCACAGAGTCCCAGAACAGGGAGGTCTGGTGGCAGAGCAGGAGGGCTGTAGGGGGCACCGGCAACTCGGGTAGGAGGTTCCCCAGTGTCAGGGAAGTGGAGGAATGGGTGGCATGGTGGGGATCTCCAGCCCCAATCCCAGCGATCACTAGGGCACTTTGGCCCCAGCCACAGAACTATGGCCCCAGTCCTCCACTTTGGCCCTGGCTGTGGCACACCAGCTGCGGAGACAGGTGGCTGCAGATCTCTGCCCTGGCTGTGGAGCTAGCAGCATCTACAGAGCCCCAGAGGATTGGAGCAGCAGCAGGGGCAGGCTGTCAATCTAACCTGCTGACTGGACAGCTCAGGAGGGGAGGGACCAGTCAGAGACCAGTTAAGTCCCGAGAGTGACAGACCAGCAAGGTCCAACCAGTACTATTATTGAGTTTTCTCAGTGTCCAAACCTCGAAGTGCTCTGTACACCTTTAACTCTGTGTGTCTGACTTAATGAGGACTCAAGATTGTCAAGTAACAGGCTCAATTGGAATTATTTAACCGAAGATCCTCTCTTGTAGATTAGTACAGAATAGAAACATTCACACCCTTTGATGTGATAAAGAGCTGGCTGTCTCTCTCCTTCATTGTAACTGGAGGGACGTGTAGCTTCATTCCCTAGCTAAATTTCAACACAAGTATTAGTTATCAAACAGACTGAATGCCAAAAAACACACTTTCTGATGTCACTTCTGTACTTCCTTAGTTTACCTAATTTGTGTGAAGGCATCCTTTACAATGGAGAGGACTAATGATTCTTCAAAATGTCTTTCAGTGGGTGGGCCTTTGCCCACAATCGTTCTTCCCTATATGTTGTAAAAATCATCCCTTATTGGTGCTTCAGAATATATAAATTTAAGGGGATGGTTTCCAGATTAAGCTTATGTCTACACTACCAAGTTTTGTTGAGAGAGTTTACATCAGCACTCCAAAATTGATAAAAACAAAAATCACTAGTGGGTGATCACATTTGCTCTCTGTGACAGATTGTGTCCCCACAAGGGGCACCATCGTCAACTGTGAGTAGTGCATTGTGGGTATATATCCCACATTGCAGTGTTGTGGGAAGGGAGAGCTGATCCCTGGGCATCTTGGGATTCCTTCGGTGTTCTCTCTCAGCTGCCGGGAGCAGCATCATGAGTAGCTCTGTGATTTCTCTGTGCTGATTGATGTCAAAGCAGCATGTCTCTGTCCCCTTCTCCCTGCAGCAGCAATTCTGCCGTACACTGGGAACACAGCAGCAGGCAAACAGGAGCAGTCCAATGACTTGCTCTTCTGTCTCCAAATGGAGGAGCACACTCAGCTGTCAGATACTTCCTGGAATTTTGAGAGGGAGGGGCACATGCCTTTAGGGTAGCAAAGATCAAAACGGAGCAGAGCCATCAGGGCAGGCATTGTGGGATACTGAGCCTGTTACTTGAGCCTGTGGGAAGCCCTTTCTATCAACAAAACAAACATCAGCATCTAAACTGGCTCTTTATTGACAAAGGAACTGGAGGGAAAGGCTTATAAGGGTGGAAGCTTTTTGTTGCTGAAACTGGTCATTTTCCTTGACACAAGTTTCATTGCACTGTGTAAGCTCTCACTATTTTTGTGACCAAAAGGCAATTTTGGCAACAAAACTTGGTAGTGTAGACAACGCCTAGTTTGATAGGCAATGAGATATAGTTAGATGGTTAGATATAGTGAACTGTATAGAATTACTTATTTATCATGGACCAGTCGTCTTAGCCTTACAATTCAACCAACTCTGCTAATAGTAGCTATTCCATACTCTATATAGATGAATCAGATGTACAGGAAGGAAGAGAGAATGGACCAGATGAGTTGATAATTATCGGCCTTTAATTTGTATTGCTCCAAGAACAAGTGTATCTAGCAAAAATCTGTCAAGTCTAAAGAAGAATGAGAAATCCCCTTAATAAATTGGCCTCCTGACAGCCCATTTTGTGCTTCAAGTTGATTTAAATCTCCTCCCTGAAACACTGGCTAACACCTCTTTTTGTGGAATATAGGCCACACTCCTTAAGTGATTTCCAAGAGACGTTATCAAATTAACATTATTTTTATTGAGCAAATAAGCATTTCTGAATCTGCCAAATGGTATTCCTTTTAAAGTCTGAAGATTCTAACTCTGCACTAAATCATTCTTTCTAGAAATAAAGTTGTAGGTCTGATTCAGTGCTAAGTCAAGGTAAAGGCTGATTACATTAGCTGATGAATCTGGACTTTAGCTGGTGCTAGGTTGCAGGTTTTTTCCAAGGGAAAAGGGAGTTAAGTGTGTGAGTCCCAATGAATTGCAATGGGATTTGCAAACTCCCTTGGAGTCTAGAAAATTGTAGCCTATATTTCTACAGCCTGTATACGGGAATCTTGGCCTCCCTTTCTTATACAGTAGAATCTCTGTTGCGAACACCTGAGGAATGGAGGTTGTTCATAACTCTGTACAAAAACTTAGTTTTATTAAAAGTTTACAGCTGAACATTGACTTAATGCAGCTTTGAATCTTTACTGTGTAGAAGACAAATGCTTCTTTCTCCTTTTAAAGTATGTTTTACACAAGTAGCATACTATATTTACTATTTTTCATCTCTGCTGCTGCCTGGTTATGTTTCGCTAATTATGATGCCTCTACATTCCTTTCCATTACTCATTCCATCCTTGATTACTCATTTAGTTGCTTCCCCCACACGTGCCTCATGTTGTCACCATAATGATACAGTACTTTCTCTAAATGCTCTGTTGCAGGGGAGGCTTACTACTTTCTCTTTCATGGTGCTCAGAGTAAGTCAGTTGTCTCTGATGTGTGTTTTGTTTTTATGTTCTGTTTTGTGAATTTACTAAAAAAACACCCATCATGACACATTCATGTCTTATGGTGGCTCCATGTCATTACGAGGTTATTGCTGTAAAATTATCCCTCTCCCAATTCCATCTCTGATGCCAACATTTTAGACTGCATGATCTCTATTACAGGGTCTCTACTGGAATCCATTCAAATTATGGTACATCTTGGATCACCATTAAAAACAGCAGGTGCACTAAAATTTATACGTGCGTGGGTAGGTGACGGTTTGTTCAGAGTATGCTGAAAGCTAATGTTAATCTTAGTAATTACATTGACTGTGAAGGAGTTAACCTATGAGGGATTAATGGAACTCCAAGCATTGTAGAATATTCCATCTCTTTATCAAGTGAGCTAAAGATATAAAGGGGAACATGGGAAAGTTGTAGGAGGGGGGGCAGAAATAAAACAAAAAGTTGTACTCATAGGATTCGAGTGCCCAATATTTTAGTAGGAGAGCACACAAAGGTACCAGACTCCTTCACATCTCATAATCTTTGTAAATATTCAACTATGTTAAGTGTGACTACCTTTTGGCTCTAGTTTCTTAAACACTTGGGCTGTCATTTGATAGATGGTTAAAAGATTTGTGGTCTGTCTTTGGAGAAATGCATTGATAATTCAGGGACCACAGCACTGGTATCTGTGCACTTGTGAGGAGGTAAATTACAGTAGTGTTACTCTGTGTTTTGCTTGTATTATGGGTAATAATGTGGAGAGAACCACTGTTGATACTAGTCACTATTGGATGAAAAGGAGCAGGAACTGGTTTGTCTGAACTTCATGTGCCAGTCCTCACAGCTGAGCCATCACAGGTTAGGAGGGGGAAGAGAAGGTTGCTGCATCCACTTGGGAGGAGACATGTGTGGCTCCATTGAATTACCTCAGTCTAGTTCAAGGCAAATTTAGTGCTCATGGAAAGGGTGCTGACTGACTGTTAGAAATAAGTCTGAACACTCTGGATGTGGTGAAAACAGGCAAGATGGTTTATTACATGTAGCACTGGTGGAGTACTACCAGGGGTTAAGCTGGTTAACACTGATTAATCAAAACATTACAATAGATCATATAGGGGGCTGATGGACGGAGGGGAAATGATTGAATAGCAGCAAAATGAAATGAGCACATAAGCTAAGAGAGATTACATAGCATCTCCTCCCATTGTTAAACACCTTATCGCTAATAGAGGTAGTTATTCCTAACAAGCTAAATAAGACAAGCTAAATAAAACAAAACAGACAATTTAAGGGCAACTTTTGTCTTTTTGAATTATGATGCATCTACAAAAGGATGGTGTCACCGCACGCTGGCGTGATCCTTGGGTCATGGGCCCATTATCTAGGATTAAAGAAAAATAGTAAGAACGGATCACTTTCACTAACATTAACATTGGTTTTTTTTTGTTTGTTTTTTTTTTGGTACCAGATGGTGTCTTATCTGGTGAGGCCCCTTGGAATGCAGTTACCAGGGCAACTATGCCTTTCCCAGGGTCATGCTAACTGCCTGTGCTGTTAAGTTTACAGTCCTGTCCCTGTCTCAGATTTTAGGGTTGAATAGAGGGTTCTTAGCGAAATACCGTGGGCTGCCTCAGTTTATCCTACACTGACAGCCATACAGAATGATATTTTCAAGCTAGTTCCAGAGTGAGTCCTTACATCTAGTTCTTCACTAATGTGGTAGGATCACTGCTGTGGATGAGTGAGTAGTTGTCTTCCACCTTCTCAAATTTAGAAGAAAGCTATACACTGTTACAGTGGTTGAGGCACAAGGGATATGGTGTGTGCATTTGCTAGGAATTAGATATGGATCAACAACTCCTTTCACATACATATAGAAAAGCAATCTGATGGTTACAATGTGCATCTGCCATGGTAGGTTGATGAAAACAGTGCCCTAAGAGATGGGGGATTTCTTTAATTCCTCTCTCAGAAAATGAACATAGGAATGCCATAATTACATTGCAGGCATTATTGAGGGAAACACAATATGGCATATGTTATGCAAGAGATCCGTGCTACTTAATCACACTCACAAACAGACTGATCTGCTGAATGTCCCTGAAGTTAATGGATAGACCCTCTTGGACTTCATTGGGCTTTCAATCCGACTCCTTTTGCTTGAATTTCTATCACAATTTTTTCTGTGCTTTAGCTTATGTGCAGGTTGTATCATTTCACTTTTTCCTGGGGGCAATTCATGAATAATTTTTTGCTGGTGGAAATGAGGTGTTATACAGAAGTATTCTGTATTGAATTTGTAAAACATGCAAGCTAATAGCAAACAAATTGGTATGCTGTAGCAGGAGAGACCTGCAAAAATAGCTTTCCAGGTCCTCAATGTACTCTGAATAGTTTAAAACGTTTGTTTTTCCCCATTCTTTTTTACCCATCACTATAACTGAACTCATGCCACACAGCATGATGCACACTTAATGGGAAGAAGGTGCCCACCACCACTGGGAAAGTAAATAAGAGGTTTATGAGCTTAAAAGAACTACAGTGATACTGTATGTAGCAATTACAGTGCTTTTTTGCTTGAAAATGCTTTAAATAACTACTCTTCACTGGGCACCTGGAAGGTAGATGGTTATTATAAGATTAAACTAATGATGAAGGATTGAAAAGGAAAATACTCATCTTTACTCTGCTGGAGGTTGTGCATAGTACGCTAGCTGTCTCTGCTGGCTGGCAGGTGCCAGGTTGACTTCTGGAATAGGCTGCTCTGTCAACTAGGTTAACACCATTTGTTTGGGATCAGGGTTGCAGGATCATGGCAATGGAATGAAGAGGCTATTTAGCTGAAAGACTGTACAAATCCCATAACCAAACACTCGTGTGAACAAAAGATGAGTGTTTGGTCATAGTAACAGGTAGGATGCAGGTGGAAAAGAAGGAAGAGATGCTGGGAAAGAAGACCGATGGACAGGGAGGAATAGGGCAAAACAGAACTATTTTAACTTGAAGCGAGGCCATGCCTTTTTCACCCAAATATGCATATGCAGTGGGAGCTTTTTTCTCTCCTTTCTATACCTCCTATTCCTATGAATGTTGGCATGCCCTTCTATTATAGGTTATATTAATAATCTCAAATGAACATAGGCATCAATTCATTGCCATGGCATGCTTGTGATAAAACATCTGGCCCATCATACATCGTCCATAGGCCTAAAGCCTCATGCTATTGGCAGAAGTTAATGTCTTGTGTTGAATAAGTCACTAAGTTCCTCGTGTTACTGCTAAATAAAGCTAACTGTGTGCTACAATAGCTCCATGCCCATGCTGGTGTGTAGCTATGTGTACCAGTGAGAGGCTCTGGCAGGGGAGGAGGCAGCAGAGAAATAGCCCAGTAGTGGCATGGTCTTGGAGCATTTCTCCACAGAGGGAAATTTGGGCAGCAGGAAGCTGCCACAACTTCCTGCAGCAAGAAAAAGCTCCTGCAGAAAGAAAAAGCTCCAGTAATGAGACGCTGCTACTACTCCCCTCCTCCCCCCCAAAAAAAGCTGTACATAGGGTGGTGTTGCCTGGAACAGTAGAAAGCCCTGTAGGATGGGGTGGGCAAGACACAGCATGCCAAGCCTTTGAATCTGGCCTCTGGCCTGCCCCACTGGGACCCTCCAGCAGGGAGTAGCCTCAGACCACTCAAACCATGTGGCCGCTCCATGTGCCTTTCCATGCCACTCATGGGGGTAGAGAAGCTTTGTGCACTGCTCCTGCCCCAGCACAGTCTTTCATCTCCTCTAGGCCAGAAACCTCTCTTGCTGCTATACCCCCTCCTGGACCTTGCACCCCAATCCTCTGCCCCAGGTCATAGCTCTCTCCTTCACCCAAACTCCCTCTGAGACCCCATGCCCTCTCCTGTACCCCAGTCTCCTATTCTGAGCTCTGTTTGGCACCTAAACTTGATCCCAGACACCCCCCCCCATACAAAAGTGAAGCCCTTAACCACTTACCACAATCTTAGTGACCCCCCCCATCAAAATTATTGTCCACCCCGGTGTAGGATGTGTCCTGCGGTACACATCCATAGCCTTCAGGCATGACTCACCTAAGCCACACATCAATGTCTACACTGATATTCATGCTTATGATGGAAGGAGTAATCCTTTTTATGAATACAATACGCTACCAAAAAAAGTGTGCAGTGGAGACATAGCCTTAGAGCTATTGCTCCTAGCTCTTTACAGTTTCTCAGATCTTTTGTATCAATTATCCTAAATGAAGCTTTCTTTTTTTCTTAATCATAATAGCTAGAGACTTTTTCAAATGAAAACTATTTTAGGAAACAAAATACAGGTTGGACATCCCTTCTCTGGGATCGCTCAGGTCCCCAGGGTGCCAGACCAGGGATTTTGCCAGACACGGTAAGGTCATTTCTGGCCCCCCTGGCCCAGGCTTCCGGATAGATCCCCACCTGATGCCTGCCCTGATACCCCACTGGGCTTCCTGACCCCTCTGTGGCATGCCAAGCAGCTTGTTGCTGGCAGCCCACTGCCCTGCTGGCCCTCTACTGGGACTTTCTGGTCCTGGAACATGTGGCGTCTGGTGCATTACTTTGCAACTACAAGACACGATGCTCCTTCCAAGAGGTTTACCAATTCACACCAGTCCTGCATTGCACTGCATGTAGAGAGACAGCTGCACCTGAATGGTGTTCTATTGAACTCAATAGGGCTCTGCATGCAGTGAGTTGCAGGGTTCTGGCCTAAACAGAAGCAAACTTAGGCTAACCAGAATCATGTGAATGGGGAGTTCGGTAATTCAGCATTAAATTTTCACTTGGTGAGGTTTTAAGAAAGGTGGCCAGGTATTCCTAGAAGACCAAGTGGAGCGGAAGTAGCAAATGGCAGGGGAGTGCTGCTTACTGAAATCTAAGCAGGCCTTAGCCATATACCAGGACTAAGCAATGTGACTAGAATACAACTGATGTATGAGAGCAGCTACAGTAACTTTATTATGTGTATAGAGTGGGACGAGTCATAGATATCAACATGTGGAATTGAAGCAATAGATGAGAACATGCCTTAGGTTCTCTTCACTATCTGCAACTGAAGTTTTGGACATAAAATTTAAATATATTATTCATTGCTTCCTTCCACATATGGTTGGGTTTCCCCATAAGAGCAGTCCTTGTCCTGCAAAGCTGAGGCAGATGAAAGAATGTTACTGTCTTCAGAGATTGCTCAATGCTCCTTCAATCAGCAGCAATGTTTCTCAGATGCTATGGGAGCTAAGTATTGCATCCCTGTGCATTAATAAGCATATGTTTGTTAGTGCTAGAAATGGCCTTAAGCCTTCGTTGGGGGCAATGTTGTCCATGTAGGCCCTGATCCTAAAGCTAATGAAGATTTCTATTGATGTCAGTGGGCTCTGGATTTAGTTGATTAAGCTTAAATTGAATTGGTACGCTGTTTATTGCATTTACGCACTTTATGGTGCTATTCTGGGAATATTTTTTCCTGTGTAGCTGCAGAGAAGGCTGATAGACTTAACAGTTTCAGTTTACTTTGTGTACTATAGATGACTACTCTCTAATTTACTTGGGGATATTTTGTAGGTTTGCTTAAACTTAATGGCTACATCTAGACTGGCATGACTTTCTGCAAATGCTTTTAATGGAAAACTTTTCCATTAAAAGTATTTGAGGAGAAGAGCATCTAGATTGGCACGGATGCTTTTCCGCAAAAGCACTTTTTGCAGAAAAGCGTCCGTGCCAATCTAGATGCGCTTTTGTGCAAAAAAGCCCCGATCGCCATTTTTGCCATCAACATTTGTTTTGCGCAAAAAAAGCCCCAACTGTCTACCCTGGCCCTTTTGCGCAAAAGGACTTTTCCCAAACGGGAGCAGCATAGTATTTTCGCAAGAAGCACTGATTTCAGACAGTAGGAAGTCAGTGTTCTTGCTGAAATTCAAGTGGCCAGTGTAGACAGATTGCCAGTCTAGACACAGCCAATGGGATGACTTCCACAGATGGAAAAACTGATACTTGGCTACCTAAAAAGGAACTCTGTTTAGAAACAGGAGCAAATTTTGAGGGACAGAATTATAAAAATATAAGTTGCTTCATAGAGCTCATTGTATTGGTTCTAGAAACTGCAGAAATTTTGCTCTGCAACAAGTCTGTCTGCTTAGGTAAAGATCAAGCTTTCACACCTGAGTACTATGTTTATGAAGCATAGTAACTGGGCTAAGTTTACCTATCAAGTCAATAGCTGCACCTGGGATAACAATGGCTTCCTCTGGGTAATTAAAGCTCTGTTGGGGATAGTGTTTTTACCTGTTGGCACTTGAGTGAATAGTGCAGAACACTCAAAGGGTTAAATCTTTGTTTTGGACTATAGGGTGAACCTCTCTAGTCCAGCATCCTTGAGACCTGGCCAGTGCTGAACCAGAGATTTTGGCAGGCCATGGGAGGTGAATAGTGTCTAGCAGTATTATCAACACTTCCAGGCTGTGTCTAGACTGCATCCCTTTTTCGTAAAAGGGATGCAAATTAGACGTATCGCTATCATTAAGAGGGATAAGGGATCTTTCGTAAAAGGCTTTATTTTCCAAAAGATCCACGTCGAGACTGGTGCTTTTTTCCGGCAAAACTCCGAGCCGGAAAAAAGCGGCAGCCATTTTTATGCTAATGAAGCAGGGGAGATTTAAATCCCCGCTTCATTTGCAATAGCGATACGTTTAATTTGCATCCCTTTTACGAAAAAGGGATGTAGTCTAGACACAGCCCCACTGTTTACTGGGCTCTGAGAAGACATTTGGGGATAAATTAGAGCTAAATAAAAGTACAGAACACTGAGAGCTGGGACTGATGGCTGTAAAACTTTATAGGACCGTAGGAAACTTGACTACCCCTGTAAGTGAACATCTTGTTAACTAAAATCATGCTGGATCATGAATGTTGCTGTACCAGAGAGTGCCGGACTAGAGAGGTTCAGTCTGTAGTCTCTTAACAAGGAGCTGGGGGCATTAATGAACAGCAGTGGACGAGGACTGATTGATGCTAAGTGGGGATTTCATGCACTAAGGCCCCATGGTGCAACTGGATATGTGAAGATGGACTTGTGTTGTGATGAAGAGCTAGCTATGAAATTTTACATGGATTCAGGTGCCCTACAGAATGGCATGGATCTAACCATAGAATCAGAACCTGTATTGAGAAATGCTAAAAGTGAATTAACTTTTCACTGTGGTGCTAAATAGTAATTCGTCTCTTGATTCACATTGTAAATATCCAATTTAAGAGGTTTTGCAAGATGGAAGGAAACAACTGTCATTCAGAATGGATGACAGTGCACTCTTTTTATACTTCAGATGGGTGGATTTCTCTAGTACAATACGTTTAAGCATAAGCAGTTTTGTGAGCATACGTGGGGACCCCTTTGCAGATTGCCCATTTTCTTCTGGGGTAGCAAGATCCCAAAGATGCCATGTTTTACCTTCAGTTGTATGTGTGATCTACAATATTTGGTCAGGTGCGTGTGTGTGTATATATTTAAAATTAGAAATAACTGTAGGATCAGCTTGTACTCTGTGGTGTTCAAAGGGCAGACAATGCAACATCCTCAGTTATTCACAATGCAGAAAGTGCATCCATTTACCTTTTCATCTTATACTGTTCAGATCCCAGTGTGATTATATTTCCATTTGTAGGAGACTTTGATGTTTTATCCCCCTCTACCCTAGCAAAGAACTTCATGTGCTGCATACCTTTTTTTATTTTATCCTAAGAGGAAGGACGCTCCATGTCCAGAAGCCATTATGTAGGCAATGAACTGTAGCTAAAAATTATTAGGGAACATTTTTAGCATAGTCCACAGGGGATTATTCACACAACTCCCATTAACAATGTTCAAACAAGTGCTTGTAACTCTCCGCTACCCATATATGCACAGAAACTGCCAGCTGCATTCATCCAATTGATTGTACTTTTCCAAAGATAAGGACTGAATGCTTAGCCAAACTAATTTTCTCTGCACCAGGGTAAATGGGGGGGGGGGGAGGGGAAATATTCCTTCCCCTTCAAAAGCAACCACTTAATATAATGTTTAAAAAAAAAACTCAAAAAACCTTGCATGTACTCCATAAGTCCCTGTGTGTTTAAATTATAGAACTGGAAGGGAATTCTAGAGGTGTCAAAAGGTCCAGTCTCCTGCACTAGATCATCCCTGAGAGATGTCTGTCTAATTTTCTCTTAAATATTGCCAGTGATGAAGATTCCAGAACCTCCCTAGGCAATTTATTCCAGTGCTTAACCACCCTGACAGGAACTGTTTCCTAACATCCAACCTAAACTTCCCATTCTGAAACTTAAGAGCATTGCTTCTTATCCTATCATTGGAGATTAAGGAGAATTATTTTTCTCCTTTCTCCTTTTAACACACTCTTAAATACTGAAAGCTATAATCATGTCGCTTTATCTCCTCTTCCAGACTAAATAAATCCAATTATTTCCATCTTCCCTCATAAGATGTATTTTTTTCTAGATCTTTTAAGAATTTTTTGTTGCTCTTCTCCAGTTTGTCCAAATCTTTCCTGAAATGTGGTACCCAGAACTGGACACAGTACTCAAGTTGAGGCTTAATTAGCACAGAGCAGAGTGGAAGAACTAGTTTTCACATCCTGCTTACAACACTCCCACTCATCTCAGAATGATGTTTGCTTGCTTTGCAATAAGTGTCACACTGTTGACACAGGGTATGTCTACACTACCACCCTAGTTCGAACTAGGGTGGTTAATGTAGGCATTCAAAGTTGCAAATGAAGCCCGGGATTAGTAGGCTAAGCCCGCTTAGTAGGCTAACAAGGTATAACGGTAGTTCAAAAGCCTAACGGGGATTTAAAAATGGCAGTACCCGACAAGATGCAAATGAAGCCTGGGATATTTAAATCCCAGGCTTCGTTTGCAACTTCGAATGCCTACATTAACCACAGTAGTTCGAACTAGGGTGGTAGTATAGACATACCCTCATTTATCTTGTGGTCCACTATGACCCCTTAATACCTTTCCATAGTCCTCTTTCCTATGTAGCCATTTCTCATTTTGTATGTGTGTACCTGATTGTTTCTGCTTAAGTGCAGTACTTCGCATTTATCTTTATTGAATTCCACTCCCATGTTGACTTCAGACAGTTTGTCCAGATTACAGTATTTTGAATTATAATCCAATCCTTCCTAACACTGACAACCTCTCCAAACTTAGTATCTTCTGCAGATTTTGTAAGTGTACTATGCCATTATCTAAATTGTTGATGAAGATATTGAACAGAACTGGACCCAGCACTGATTTCTGTGGAACCCTATTTGTTATGTCCTTCCAGCATGACTGTGAAACATTAGTAACTATTTCCAGAGAGTACTTATCCATCAGTTATGAGACATGCCGGTTTCCTTTTTTCCCCTAGGATCGTCACTTCAAGGAGAACATTATTAAAGTTACCTATTGCTATGTGAATGTGTATCTGCTTCCACTCTAGCCAGGCTGTACTACAAGCACCTCAGACAGTTCCAATTATTACTAATTATAGGCAAGACTTTTATAAGTGTACAGAGCAGTTAGGCCTTGATTCTTTTGACTTGAAAAGCATGTGCAACTGCCCTCTGAGACATTGGCAATCTTTGAGGTTTACGGTAACGTTTACTGTGATGAGAAGCCTTTCTGGGTACCTGAGGACTACCTCTGAGCTCACAATTCTGTCTCTTCCTAGGAATATTTCTGTGACATTGGAGAATTTGTTGAGGGGCTCAATTGCCATGTAGAATAATTGACTTTGAATGGGACTCAAGTGCTTTTGAAAATTTTATCTGTAGTCTCATTGACTTTCAATAGGGCTTAAGCTCCTTACTGCTTAAACCAATTTGATCGCTAGTGAAAATCTTACCCTTTGTCTTCACAGTAATGCTATTTCTTTTAGAACAAAAGAGGCAAACTTTTTTTTCCCCTCCCTTTTCAGTTACACTGGTGCAATACCATTTACTACTTGTACATAGCAACACTACTGAAAGCTGAAGCTGGCCTAGAAAATGTGCTAGGAAGTATATTAGACTTCAAAATATGCTTGTGGATTTTTTTTCCACCCATTTCTAAGAGGTTACATCTGATGCTATGTTAAAGCATATATTAAAGGAACACATCAAAAGATCTCAGCAATGCATTTAAAACAAACTTGTTATGCTTTGCCCTTGTAATTGTGATACTCTGCAAACTAATCTCAGTATATTTCTATTAAATTCTACAGCAAAGGGCTCATACTGCTCTACTTATCTTGCCTTATTGATTAGATAGTTATAATTGTAAAGTCTTAAGATAATGACAGTTCAGTGAATCTTAAGGGGAGAAGTGCTTAGTTCATATAGTACCATGTACATCCATTCCTTACCAGAAGAGGTGCATTATATTATTAATCAATGCAGATTACGTTCTTATGTTTGGTCTAGTTTATCAATCAGCTTTTCATTAAAGCATCTGGATAGTTCCAAATGATGCTTTGGTGTGCATGAGTGTGTTTTACAGGCTAGATGCTTTTCTGGTTAAACCAACCTATGAAAAATGAGATCTTTGGCATTCCTATCCAGTTACTTACTGCTTTGTGATGAATCCGAGCTACTCAAGGTATTTACGCTAATCTGAACAGTGGAAAATGTTAATCCTTGACTATCCAGCTAGAAATTAAAGATTCCAGCACTCATTCCCAATAGAACAGAGGCTGATGTATGATTTCCACGCTGGACAGTATCAGTGACTGAAACACCTTCCTCATGCTGTATGGCACTAGCTAATACTTTTTCAGAGGAAAATAACACTTTCTGTCACTGAAAGGAACTTCATGCACCATGAGGCATGTCCACTCTAGCCTTAAATCCTGTATTCAGACTTGAATGTGGAATATACCTTTTGCCGTGAACAAGAATCTCACACTTAGAAGCATGGAAAATGATTAGTCTCAGAGCAAGGATGGTGTAAATAATAGCCATAACTATATAGCTCTTATTCAAATCTAGTCCTTATCAGAGCCAGGAAATCCTGGCTGATTTCTATCTTACTAAAACCCTGCCCTTGCAAATAGCCCTTGGCATGTGCATCCTTTTGACTCTAATGGGATTGCCAGTTGGGGCAGGGAGTTTCTGCTAATGTTACAGCTGGACAATTTTCATCTGAAATAGTTTTTTCAACAAAAAAATACATGTTCAGCAACACCTAAATGTTGTGTCAATATCACTGACTTGTACATGTCAAAACTAAACAACTCTCCCACCCAAATCTTAATTGTTGTTCAAAATAATACTTTTTAAAAAGTAGAATGAAGTCAAAATGAAAATTTTGATCAAAACACTGCACACACAATTCTTCTCCTTGCCCCCCCCCCCCCCCATCCTCTGCTTCCCCCAGAGCTGCAAAAAAACCAAGATGTGCTAGTTAGCGCTGCATGAACATCTATGTAAAGGCTAATGGACTAAAATATCTGTATGAATTAGTAGTAGCTCAAACTGGAAACGACACCATTAGTCACTCTGCTTACAAAGCCTGAATCTTATCTTGCTTACCATTGCTTCTCAGCACCGTTGTCTCGCTATGCACCAGATCATCCACTACTGTAAACTAGCATCACTCCACAGAAGTCAGTGGAAAGCTGATGATCTCAGAAGATGAGGATGCAGCCGAATTGATGGCAGTGGCGTAAATGCAATTATTTCAAAATGACTGAAAGAGCTTCTTTCATTTGATCCTCTTGGTTAAAAAGGTGTTCATCTTAAAAACTGTTCTCATGATTTGCATGCAGGTCAGTGCTTTGGAATGTTTGAAGGATCTATTGTTTGAAAAGTTTGCTATTGGAAGTTTACTAAATTGTCCATATCTTTGAATAATTTTTGGTTTCCCCGTCTTTGACTACTGCTTATGCCTCATTACTTGAACAAGAAGTTGATTTTATTTTGAGCTGAGTTTTGTGAGTAAGGGCTGAGGAGGAAGTGTTGAATAGGGGGTCTTTATTGTCACTGGTGGGATTAATCATAATACATCTAATTTATTGTACTAATTTGTGAGTCAGCCTTTCTTCAGGAAAGAATTATCTTAACGCTGCCCCTTAAGCCGCAAATCATAGTGCATAAGGAAAAGCATGGAGACACTTGACTAAGTAAGGTATTGGAAGTCACTTAAGGGCTGCTTATTGCTCCTTGACCAAGCATTAGCATCAACATTGCTCTTTACTCAAGGCCGTAGGTCATACTGCCCCATACATTGGGCTATCCACATAAAAGGGAATAAGAAGTCCAGTGAGGAAAAGGAGCATGTGAGCTAGAAATGGAACAGAAGTTATCAGATTTACAGCATATCCCTAATGATGATGATACTCCAATAAACGTTGCATGTTTATATTGATAACTTTGATCTCTTGTAGCAGCTGAGAACTGCTTCTTTAATAATGTTTTCCATTAGTGACTGGTTCAGTATCATGAAGCTGGTTCACAAATTCTTCAATTATTTATAAGTGGTATTTATTGGGGAATGCTATATGGGGATTGTAAATTACTGATTCATATCTCTGTGAGGACTGATTTTTAGCAATAATAGTCAGGAAATATGTATCATTTACAAAACTCATGGGTTTAAATGTGTGCATTCTAAAGGATTCCTTTCTGCCCACAATTGGATTGAAGTTGGGGAACAAAAAACGACAAAATAAATGAGAGGCTGAGAACTAATACAAACCACAAAGCTTCCAAAGAGCAATTAAACACACAGAGAAGTCAGGTAAAATCACTCAACCTGCAACTTTCTCTAGCTTTTGTGTCTAGGGTCTGTTTTGTACCTAGGGAAAACACTCAGCTATGTGAACATCTTTTGTAAATTCTGAAGAACCATTCTTACAACACTTAATTTATCAGTTGTCTTGGACTTAAAATTAGGCTTTCCACGAATTCTGCTTTCAAGGCCTTACACTCAAAACATGCCCTTTGCTCATGTTTTTCATGTAGAGGGGGAAAAAAATGTTACATCAAATCAGAATATTTCTGTGCTTTGTTTCTCTTCTGAATAAAATAGCATGGCAACTGGACATAAAAGATTTTTTTTAAACCCTCACTAACATGACTAATCAAAGGCTTCAAGTAGTCCCTGTGACCCTAGGACCTCTTAATACCAACATGCAAGGGCAATGAGGGGGAAGCTGTGACCCACTGGAGCTCCACCTGGATCTCCTGGCTGTCCCCTTCCCCCACATCAGGTGCCTGCCTACTTCCTACTCCTTCACCTCTTTCCCAGCATTTTCAGAGCAGTTGAATTACCTCATGCTATCCCTACTCCCTCTCAGAACTGAAATACTGGACTCTGCTGTTGGCAATGTTCCAGTGCTGGGAGGGAGAGGAGTGGGAACAGGGCACAAATCAGGCGATCCACGCACTTTGGAAGTGCTGGGATGGGGGAGGTGCAGCTAAGTGCAGCACTCTGGTGTCCTGGTGTGAGGAAGGGGGGCAGACAGGGAGGCCATGGGATCCCAAGTGGCATGTCAGTGGGCTGTGGGTTGCTACAACCCACTGAAGTAAAGAAGGGCTACTCATGTGGCTCACCCACCATTCCTAGTTGCCCATCCATAGGGAAGGGAATGCTGAGGGGTTCCAGGGATCGCTCTGTGCTTAATGTGCCAGGTCATAGTCCTGGCACCTCTAGGTCTGGCAGTTCATAGCTCCAGGACCTGGGCTTGCTGCATCAGGTATGCTTGAGTCCTGGCATCTCTTCCATTACAACTTAAGCACTGATATTTTTTTGATCTGGAACATACGTTCTTAATCAGCAAAGGATCATGTGAGGTCTTGAATAAAAGTCACTGTCACTGGTTATCTGTGTCATGGAACATACATATGGATGTTTAATAAGATGTTATACATGTCTGTGTACATAATATAAATACATATAGCACAAAGGCCATGTCTAGGTACAGGTTACTAGCAAAGAAACACAGGTTTATTTGTGGACCAAAAAAAAAATCTAATTGGTGCCTTACACATAAATTAGTATGGTATAGTTCACATTCAGTGGGTCTCCTCCCACCAGCCAACTGCATGCTAGTGAAGGATTGTAAGACCTTCAGAGAACATTCGCAGGAAGACACAAATGGAGGTTGTAGGATAGTGCTATTTTGACATACTCATCAAAGAGTTGGATCTACCACACTTGGGGGAACCAAAATAACCTATTCACCAAAACATGCACTGACTTCTTGCTAGTCTTTTTCTTTCTTTTCCCTGTGTTATAATTTGTATGAAGTTGGCTTTGAAAACAACCAACTCGTCTTTAAATGTAGGGCAGTTCCATTCAGCATTTTCTTCAACCAGGCTCCAAGGGCTTTTTTGTCTCTGTGAAAAATGGTCTTGGGTTTTGTGCTGAAGATCAAGCAAGGGGCTGGAGGAACGTAATCCTTTTTCCATGCTGAAGCCATAATAAGGGGCAGTGGCAAAGTCACAAAACAGTCCATTGTGTTGCCAATCCCCTATGGAGGATCTACATATTCTATTAATAGATTCATTCTTTACACAGAGTGATGTACCTGCTATTTAAAATTGTGTCTACAAGGCAATTGCAGGGGCTGATTTCAGCTTCTGTGGACACGTCTTGGAGGTACTGGAGCAGTGGAGCTGCAGCAGAATACACTTCAACATGAGAAGCCTACCTGAAACCTTGTGTAATTATTCCTGTAGCTAGCCTGTGCTCAAGGCTATGCTGCCACAGTTTTGCTGCTTCAGTAGTGAAGAGAGCTAGATTGCAAGAGAGCTGGGAACTGTAATCATACTGCCTATAGATGAGCTCTTAGAACATGATTTTGCATAATTCAGATTGCTGCTGTCAGAAATGGTACAGAACAATGGCTCTGGAAAGATGTACTAATTCTCAACCCTTCCCCAACTGGGGATTACTTACAAATTTTAAAATAAGAGACCATTAGACCTAATCTGCATTCAATTATATGGTGGTGGTAATTTGTTTATCGGTTGTGCTGGGGTTTGAATATTATAAGCCAAAGAAACAAGTACGCCAAAGAAATAGGGTATTGGGGAAGACATTTTGGTTGGGGAACTCTTTGTGGACCTCTGTACTAATCTGATGGATATTCTGAAAAGTGATTTTACAAAATTGGGTCACTTGCTAGACTTTCCTTTTGGAAGACAACAGGGGCAAATGTTCAGTCTTATCAAAACATGCCAATTGGACACTAAGAATGGAAAAAACATCAATTTGTGTTAAAATATTTCAAAATAAGAAAGTTTTATCCTTTTATGTATTGGAAGATGAAATGTCCATGCAAATACAGTTGGTAAGATTTGTCGCAACAAAACATTGTGCCTGATTTGAAAAGAGATGGTTTCTGGGTGGGTTTTTTATCCCCCTGTGTAGAGAACTTCAAATTTGGGAGTCCTGTTCAGATTCAGAATAAAGCCAAATTTCAATATCTTAGTCCTTTCATGAAACGTCCATCCCCACAGCTCTACGAAAAAAACCTTTAGAATTGAGACCATTATGCTACCTCTTTCATTAACCTATTAAAATGCACTGGTCAGTTACGTAAGATGCACATTCTCGCAGGGGAATCAAACATAGCGATGCAGCCGATGATCAGCTTAGCCCATATGTGTTAAAATACCCTTTTGTCCTATCGTTAATCTTTGTTTCCTTATAGCAATCCTTACTCTTGAATATAATCTCAAAGCTCGGTGGGACATTTGGTTTCTCTTTGTATAAATAACTGGTGGATTTAAGCAGTCTTTGTATAGGTCTGTTTTGAATTTCTTCATATATACCTCTCCTATGAATGGATGAATATGCTTTTAATATCTGCTTTCAGATAGACTGGGGTGATCTGTCTGTTTTTAATGGGATATAGAAAAAACAAAGGCACTTGAAGGAAATGTGGAAGCTGAACAACCCAACTACACTATGTATTTGTAGGGGAGGAGGTGGTGATACTTGGGAGCCCCAGTCATGGCCCAGAGCCAACTGTACATATCCCAATAAATGTACCCCTTTTCCTTGAGCAAGGATGAGTGGAGGAGTGTGTATCTTTCTGCGGAGGAGAATGGATCTCTGAGTCATTTCTTTTCTTTCCATCTCCTGGTGCAGTCTAGCTATCTACTTCCCCTTGCTATGGTTGTCTCTTTAGAGACTCTTATATACAACATCTGTTCCATTTTTGTTCTATTTCATGTACTCTTGCACTGTCTTGTCAAAATGGCTCAGAATATCTTTGACCTAGGGTGAGATTCTACTCTGTAACACTTGTTAGAAACCTGAAATGACTCACTTAAGTGAAACTGATCTGAATCTATTACTTTTTAAACATTCTTCTCTTCAGAACTGTTTTTGTAGCTTTTTCAGCAGCAGACCTTTTTCCTTTCAAACCAGCTTGGCTTTCCTTAATTGTTCAAGATTGTATATGAATGTGATTTTAATATCCACATTTGAGCAGACTGATGTGAGGGTGTTCAGGGGCTATTGCCACTTCTGTAACTCTAAAACCAGTTTTCATGTTCTCACATCCCAGTTCATCTTTTCCTAGATGAAGTTCGGTGAATTAGTCTAGTGTGTCCTAACGTTTCCAGACCACTGTACTCCTTTTTAGCAATCTGATTTGTCTTGAATACCCCCCAAGTTTCACTTGACTTAAGCTAGTGGGCTGTGCTCACGAAAGCTCATGATACCATCTACATGTTTTGTTAGTGTGGCAGCACTTTATAGACTATTTGTTTACGTTGACTTTTTAAAAATCAGTTATTCGGTGACACTTTTTTTTTAATACTATTACTGAAAAATGGCCTGCTTTCTTGTTTACCATATAATTATAAAATAAATCAATTGAAATCTAAACCAATCTTTGTCTGTGTGGAAAACGTAGTTTCTCCTGTCTTATGTAGCCTGTTGGAAAACTAGACAGATATTTACAGTACAGGGTAACCTCTGGTAAATCTCTACATGCCCCTGGGGTATGCATACCACGGGTTGAGAACCATTGAATTAGACAGTGACTACCAAGGTAGGCGGCCTACAGATGGTAGGATATAACTTGGTGAGTATACCTATGACTTGCACCTAAGTTCGAACTCCTATGGAAAACTGGGGGTCAGACTGAGACGCTAGTGGAGCGGTAGTTCTTCTGGTGACTCACCCTGATTATATTTAGATTGCATGATTTTCAGAAAGTCAGCATTTAATGCTCTCCAGTAAAAATAAAGGTGAAGGAAAGCTTTAGATTTCATTATTTTTATTTGTTTTAAGTGGAATCCTGCTTCACGGGGGTTGTTACCTAAGAATAAAGACAACCCCATGAAAAGGGAAATTTTGGACCATATACATGTTTGCTGTGTTAGAAGGTCAATGCTAATATCCCCTGTTAATAGTGGCTTTCACAGCCTGTTCCTTGTACACACAGAATAATACAAATAGCTAGAAGATGGTCTCCATGAGCAACTAAAGGGCATGGGGAGACCTGCTTTGCTCAGCAGTGCCCATAATAGCTTTTTTTAAAAACATTATCTTGTCAACCAATATCAGCTATCTTCCTCCTTCTACCCTCCCTTGCCTTCCCCACTCCCATGTAGAGTCTTATTGGCTGGCTTTTTTGGACTTTCTTTGGGATTCTGCATTTCAACATACCATAAATCTGAACAGAAACTAAACCAGAAATCTATTAGGCAATATCTCTTATTCCTAAATAGGCCTTCAGCTCTAAAATGTCTGTTTTATATAATTTCATTTAACTATTGTTCTAATTTTCTCTAGTAATCTTCGTTACCTAGGACACACAAGCCATTCTCCCTCCTGCCTTTCCCTTTTCTAAGCAACCTTATGTTCCTGCCAGAAGGGCTTAAGTAACAAAAATCCCTTTTTGAAGCTGAATATAGATCTTGTTTGCTCACCTTTTTGCTCACATTAAATAATGGGCTTTCTCAGATTTTTGCTCACATCAGATAATAGATGGGAAATAGCCCCATTTAGCACTGCCACCCCTGAGAGAATGGGATTCAGAAATGTGCCCCTGAGACAAAGTTCACTTCCAGTTGTACCAAGCAGATTTTTTGTGATTAAAAAGAGGCAGTGCAGTTACATTGTGGGCATTATTGAAAGCTTGCAAAATGCAGCTCTTTCTCTGCCATGAACAAGTGGTGTTGGCCAAATATTGGCTAACACTTTTAATTTCAATTGCACGCACAATGCCCTTGAACTAATGAGGTCCCACTGAGTAGGTCCACAACTGGCAGTGAAAGTATCCATGTGAATTTGTATGAATGGAAAGCTCCAAGTTAAGTAAACCATTAACATGTAATGGTTTCCATTATGGTATTTGGCCTTTTCTTGCTACTGTAAAATTTCAAGTCTACTTTCCATTAGAGGCCCACTTTGGTGGCATAGCATAGTATTTGACCTTCTATAAGACTGAAGAGAAGGTGTAAATCCAGAAGCATGGAATTTAGATAGTGTTCTAATTTCATACTAATGCTCAGAGCTTCTCAAGCACTCTTCTAGAACCACACATCCATTTAATGACTAATGGACTGCCATGTACAAAGTAATAATTTGTTTTGTTGTTGTTTCTTGCTAAGGCAATCATATCATTCATTGAGTGGGATGAGTCTGTGTGGGGGAAGACTGTTGAAAACTGGTTTGTTAGGGTAGTGTGTGGATTGTTTCATTAACCTTTTTGTTTGATTTCAAACTTGCACCCAGTTTCCAATCTTTGGGAAGGGTGTCGGGTGTTCGATTTCTACTGACCTGATTTTCCTGCCCTACTTAACAGTTGTCCTATACACTATCCCTTCATGAGGCTGAATTTAAAGGTGCCAGTACTAGTAGTTGGATCATTCAGAGAATGGTACTCTGATAAAGAACCTCTCATCTATAATCAGAGTAGCTGAAGCCTCAATTAAAACCAGGATCCCGAAGGGCTCAATCAAAAATGCCTATGGTTATACAGAGAACATGTGGCAGAGTTGAAAATAGAAGCCAAATCTTGTTCCTATCAGTGGCATAACCACAATCTCATTATTCCACTGTTACTAGTTTTTTCACGCACAAGTCTTCTTTGGAGATGTAGTATCCATTGTCTGGACTGTAAAGAGCGAGTATTTTCCATACACATTTTCAAGACACTTATGCACAGGGTTTTTAAAAAATGTTCATAAAAATTATCTTAATGGAGGGAAAGGGAGGAATTTTTGGGTTTCCATTTGAAAAAAAGACTTTTTGGTGGTGGTGGTAGTACAGAGAGGCTGTCTTTTTTTTATTGTGGGAAGGGCAAAAGAGTTTGACAGCTTTCTGCCACTTCCCAAAATCGTGAGAACTGTCACCTGGCAGACAGTCACAGCAGAGGGGCCCAAGGTAGAAAAGACACAGACCTGCAGGCAATCTGATATTTATTTTTGAGAGAAGCACATGGCAATCTCCATATAGTTAGGTTTTACCTTCATGCATAGATGATGCAAATTTGGGTAGGGAGGGGTCCTTGTTTGGGTTACTGGTCTTTCTCAGCAGTTGCCTCCACCAACGTCAGAAGACAGGACGTGGCACTCCTTCCATCTGTAGCTATCAGGAAAAGAGGTAGAACACCGTTACTTTGTGTGTGCGTTTCTTTTTTTTTTTTTATCCAGTCCTCCAGTTAGTTAATCCATCATCTTTCCTTCAGTCCCTTCCCTTAGGGAATAAAGCGTTGGTTGACTTCCATCAGAGTGGGGTGTTTCGTCAATAATTTAGCTCTGATAGATGGACTGTGGGGGAACCTAGCAGGAGGTACCGTGAGGCTCTCCAGCATCTTCTGAACATATAGCACTTGCAAAAGGGAAATTCGTAGACTGGAGGTGAGTCATCCAGGGTGGGTTGAGGTTGGTTGATGGGATTGTAAGGGGGAGCTCAAATGGTTGACATCTCTGCTTTTTCTTCTGGATTGAAAGTAGATGTTAATCTATGAATGCTAAAAACTCTCACTTTATGTAAATCATAATGAAATGCTTTTAAAGCAAACAAAAAAGCTTTTAAGCTCACCCTTAATTCCAGTTTACAACATTTGTGAAACTGAGACCAAATATTGCTTTATTGCACTTTAACGGCTTAAAGTACAATGATCAGTTCCCCAGACCTTTAAATTTTCAACTGTCTTTGCCTGGCATTCATCTGTATATGAGCAAACTTGTATGCTGACACCTTGCACTTAAATTGCATATAAATGGCATACAGCTACTATAACTTTCAGAAAACATTTGCTTCTTAAATATGTCATACCAGCCGGTGTTAGGTGTCAGCATTTGCACCCATAAAATCCATTTCTCTACATGGCCAGACAGTACATTATATGCAATTCAAGGACTGAAAAGCCAACTTTCTGCTTTCAATAGGGTATATGTAGCCTGAACTTGTATGTTTGTGCACACAGTTGAATTGTGGGTGCAAATCCAACAGTGGTCCAAGTGCTTTGAATTGAACCCACAATTCATCTTTGCAGGTGCCTTTTTTTTTAAGTTGGAACTGAGTGTGACTGAAATCTTAAGCCTGACTGTTTTATTCAGTGAATCATTCTGAGAGCTCTAACCTGTTAAAATATTTAATCCTTTCTGTTACTTAATCATAGGTTGTCATATTGCATATTAGCCTTTATTGATTTCTTATTGGATGTTCTTATAAAACTAGGTAGCTGCAGAGAGGATTCATTTTAAGCCATCTCTGCCAGATGGCAGATTTTTATCTTTAAATCACATGCAGCTCAGTCAAGGGTGTTCATGGTTTTTAGTCTATAAAGCAGTTGCTGTAGCTTGGATCAAAGGTGGAGGGTAGGGGAAGAGCTGCATTTTCTGATTACCTTGAGTACTCCTGCTTTGATCAGTGTGTGATTTCAAGAGACTGTTAACTTACTATTTATCTTTTATTTCCATGGTAGTATTGTAGGTGATCTTAAATGGTGATTATTTGTCATGCTCATCAGTGAATCTTTTCTATACTGTTGAAAAGCCTGGCTTATTAGAATAGATTTTGTTCCATATTGGAAAAGTGTAGCTTCCTAATTTAATACTTTGGAGTTCTTTTAATTTAGTAACCTGATCTCTCTTCCCCCCCCCCCCCAGTGATCTTTTTTAAAAAATACGCTTAGTGTGTTGTAGCAGAGTCTTGCAATGTGAAGTAGTGTGGGTCAGTGCATTGGTCATTGGACTGGGATTCAGGTAGGTAACATGGTTTTGCCATTAAATCTGTGGTCTTGGTGAAGCCATTTAAATTGCTCCAGAAAATTTTAGATGGACGTCTTTTTGTGGTTTTTGAGGTACTGTCTAGCAGAAAGCTGATAGTGTCTTAAAGATCTACCCACAAACCTCTATTTAAATGTCTGCATCTGGAAACCGATGCTTATCCACCATGGTAAAATGCTATAAAAAGAACTTAGTACTATTCTTGGTACAGCAAAACTCTGATGGTCCGGCACGCCTGATGGTCCAGCACCATCAGGAACCCGGAAGTGCTCTGGGCAGCCGGACCATTGGAGCTGCTCTGCCCCCAGCTTCCTGGATTCAGCTGCTGCTAAAACTGACCAGCGGCTGAAGCCGGGCTAGAGCAGCTGGGGCGCTGCTGGGTAGGTACTGTAGCGCTGTCCCTCGGGGCTGCGGGACCAACCCGGCAGAACCCCAGCTGTCCCCGATTCAGCCGCTGCTGAAACTGACCAGTGGCTGACTCCAGGAAGCCCGAGGCAATGAGGGGTCTGGGGCCAGACCCCTCATAGCCCCCCCTTCTGATAATCCGGCACCTTTAGGACCCAGGGGGTGCCGGATTATCAGATATGATGGACTATTGGACATTTACTGTACTACTAAACCAATGACATAGGACTGTGTATTAAAATCTAAGGGAAGTCAGGTGCATGCTGACTTCATCTCACTGAGGCACCAATTGGGTAATGTATTTCTACTATGGGTTTATAAATTGAATGTATGGCAATCAGGTGATCAAATGCAGTATTTAAGTGTCTTCAGAGTAGTCCTATAAAGACTTAATGATTGCTCCAAAGTCCACTCAAGAGCACTTCCATTGATCTCAAAAGATTTTAGATCAGGCACCATAATCTGTTGACTGAGAAAAACATGTTCAGTGCCTGCAGCTGTCACAGTAGAATGTTTCTAAATCACTGTTCCTCCTCCTGGCCTGGCCAACTCTTTGCTGGCACAACCCCACAAGTGTCCAAGGGAGGGTCTTTGCAGTGGAGGTGGGGTCACCCCCAAATATTGTCTAGCTCTTTGTAGAACTGGCAAGTCATTGGCTCAACACTAGAGCAGCAGTTTTCCTCCCACGTCTTTTGGTAGGTTTTTCACAGCTCCTTTGCTTTGATGCCACACTGAAGTGCAGCCTGGTCATGGCCCCTTTTGGTCATGTATCTTTATCTGCCCTTAAGTATCGTAATTCCTGTGGCAGGAGTGCAGGTGGGTTAGACAGCCTCCTCTCCCCAAATGCTGGTGAGGTCCAGCACCTCCACATGGCTCCAAATAGGGGATCATCTGGTGTGTGGCGCAGACACGGTCACCTGGAAAGATGATCAAACAGGAAGAGGACTTGCCAAATTCCCAGGGAAATAGTGGGCCTGAGGATTGGTCATCGAGAGGCAGGGCAGTAGATTTCCAGCCGATGGCCAGAGAAGCCAGAACAGGCATTGTGGGACAGGCACTGGAGGGCAGTCACAGCATTGTAATACATCAGGGCATTCACACTAGCACTGCAGTGCTGTAGCTGCTGCATACAAAGCTCCCTGTCTCTCACCAAGGTGATGTTCTTAGTACACACAAACTCTGCAGTTGGTACGCTCCAAGTGCTTTGCCAGTGTGGACACCTCACCTAATTTACAGTTCTGTAACTTTCCAGTCTAGACAAGGCCTTTTTGTTGGTGATTTTGGCTGGAGGATTAGGACCCATCTCTAGCGCACAGATGTGTGAAAAGTCAAGGAGACTTGTTTTGGGGAAAAAATGTGAGGCAGAAAGTGATGGTAGCACCGTTTTATTACTTACCGGTAGCTGTGGAGCAGCTATCCGTGCTCAACATATGAAAGAGAGAATACCTATGCATCTTTCTTAGATTATATGCCTGACAGAGAGGAGGCAGTTCCAGTGTTCTCATAATCTAGTCAGCAGTCACAATAAAAGGAGAACATCAAACTAAGGAATTCTTAAGTTACTTAAAAAAAAAAATCAAAGCCTTTCAAATCTAAAACTGGATTCCTATCTAATGAAACTGACAGCCAAACAGATTGCTGGCTATTATATACTGAATCAAAACCTAGCCCCATCTACCTTTATGCTCTTGACTGGTTGAAGCTTGTGGTAAGTGCTTCGGTAATGCAGCTATTCATTATGGGGACAATAAGTAACTGTCATTCAGCTGCATTGACATCAGAGACAAACGAGAACATCTCCATCAATTATTTGTTGGAAAATAAATAGACAGTGCAATCAAATGCAATTACAGGATCAACGCTTCCTACTTTGAAAAATAAGGTTTGGCTTTGTCCTGACATGTTTTCCTGTCAATGTCTCAACCTCATTCCAGCTGCTATCTGACGGCAAGAGACCATTATACCTGAACAACATTCTATTCCCTGACAACATCTCTTAAACAAACCAATCGCTCTGATGTTCCTTCCTCCTGAGTGTCCTTTACTGTACTCAGAAGAGCTGTCTTTCACAATGAAGTATGTGCAGGGCAATTAGTGTGGCTGAATCTGCTACCTTGACTAGGAAAGTAAAGTTTTGACGCTTCTACATAGACTCCCAGAGCTCTGACTTGAGAGGTACAAAATGTCATCTTTTATTCACAGGGTCTAGTGGACTTTGGCCATGTGACAACATTCCCATTCATTTTCCAGTGCATAATCATTAACAGATTGATGTCTGCCTTTTGTGTAGCAGTTTGTTTGATCACAAAGTGTCTTGTAGAAATCAAAATGCAGGACAATGTAGCACTTTAAAGACTAACAAGATGGTGTATTAGACGATGAGCTTTCGTGGGCCAGACCCACTTCCTCAGATCAAATAGTGGAAGAAAATAGTCACAACCATATATACCAAAGGATACAATTTAAAAAAATGAACACACATGAAAAGGACATATCACATTTCAGAACAGGAGGGAGATGGGGGAGGGGGGGAGGAAGGAAGGTAAGTGTCTGTGAATTGATGATAGAGGTGGGGAGAGTGGGATGTTTGTGAGTTAATGGTATTAGAGGTGATAATTGGGGAAGCTATCTTGGTAATGGGTTAAGATAGCTTGAGTGTTTGTTCATTCCTTTTTGGAGAGTGTCGAATTTTAACATGAATGACAGTTCAGAGGATTCCCTTTCAAGTGCAGATGTAAAAGGTCTTTGTAGCAGAATGCAGGTGGTTAAGTCATTGAGAGAGTGTCCTTTCTGGTTAAAATGGCAAGAAACTGTTTTTTCTTTGTGATCTTGTCTGATATCTGTTTTGTGGGCATTAATCCTTTGGCGAAGTGTCTGAGATGTTTGTCCAATGTACATAGCAGACGGACACTTTCGGCACATGATAGCATAGATTATATTTCTGGATGCGCAGGAATATGTGTTCACTTGGTTAGGTCCAATAATGGTATCAGCAGAATGAATATGTGGACAAAGCTGGCAACGGGGTTTGTTGCAAGGGAAGGTACCAGGGTTGGTATTAGTGTGGTATGTCCTGTGGTTGTTGGTAAGAATCATCTTGAGGTTAGGTGGTTGTCTATAGGAGACTATGGGTCTGTATCCCAGAGCCTCTTGGAGTATGGTATCCTATTCCAGTATAGGCTGTAGTTTATTGATAATGTGTTGGACAGGTTTAAGTTGGGGGTTGTAGGTGATGACAAGTGGTGTTCTATTGTTGGTTTTCTTGGGTCTGTCTTGAAGTAGATGGTTTCTAGGTATTCGTCTGGCTCTTTCAATTTGCTTTTTTGTTTCTCCGGGTGGGTAGTTGAGGTTTATAAATGCTTGGTAGAGATCGTGAAGCTTCTGGTCTCTGTCAGTGGGATTAGAGCAGATGCGGTTGTATCGAAGGGCTTGGCTATAGACGATGGATCGTGTGGTGTGTTCTGGATGGGAGCTGGAAGCATGTAGGTAACTGTATGAGTCGGTGGGTTTTCTGTAGAGAGTAGTGTCTAATTTTCCAGTGTTGATTTGTACTGTGGTGTCCAGGAAGTGGATCTTTCGTGTAGAATGGTCCAGGCTGAGGTTGATGGTGGGGTGTAGGTTGTTGAAATCTCTGTGGAATATCTCCAGTGTTTCTTGGCCATGCGTCCAGATCATAAAGATGTCATCGATGTACCGTAGGTAGAGAAGGGGAGAAAGGGGACGGGAGTTGAGGAAACGTTGTTCTAGGTCAGCCATAAAGATGTTAGCATACTGTGGGGCCATGCGTGTACCCATGGCTGTGCCGCTGATCTGGAGGTATAAGTTGTTCTCAAACTGGAAATAATTGTGGGTGAGAACAAAGTTACATAGGTCTGCTATCAGGTTGGCAGTAGTGTCCTCTGGGATAGTGTTTCTAATTGCTTGTAATCCGTCTTCATGTGGGATGTTGGTATATAGAGCTTCTACATCCATGGTGGCAAGGATGGTGTTATTGGGGAGGTTATGGATGTTTTGTAGTTTCCTTAGGAAGAAACCCTTCGCAACCAATACCCCCCGCTATCTCCGAGACACTACTGACTTCCTAAGGAAACTACAAAACATCGATAACCTCCCCAATAACACCATCCTTGCCACCATGGATGTAGAAACACTATACACCAACATCCCACATGAAGACGGTATATATGGTTGTGACCATTTTCTTCCACTATTTGATCTGAGGAAGTGGGTCTGGCCCATGAAAGCTCATCATCTAATAAACCATCTTGTTAGTCTTTAAAGTGCTACATTGTCCTGCATTTTGCTTCAGCTACCCCAGACTAACACGGCTACATTTCTATCACTATTGTAGAAATCAGTGATTTTTAAATTTGGCTTCAGTGCCACCCCTCTCTCTAGATAAAGGCAGGGATGAGCATTGCCAAACAGAAAGGCACTGTCATAATCCCGGATGAGCGGATGGCACCTTGGGAGCGCTGTAGCCAAACAACATAAATTAGACCCAAGGCTGCTACTCAGTAATAGGGAAGCACTGAAATGGAGCCAGAATCAGAACTGCGTCCAGATACTCTGTATCTTCCTCTCTTAGGGTATGTCTACACTACAGCGCTAATTCGAACTAAATTAGTTAATTCAAACTAAGCTAATTTGAACTAACGCATCTAGAACTAAAAACTAGTTCGAATTAGCGTTTTGCTAATTCGAACTAGCGCGTCCACATTAAGTGGACCCTGAAGCAGGGTTAAGGATGGCCGGAAGCATTGGAGGACTTAGAGCATGGAGATGCTGTCTCAGGCTAGCCGAGGGCTGTGCTTAAAAGGTCCCGACCCCCACCCCGGACAGACAGTTCTCAGAGGTGCCCCGCTTGCAAAGCAGTCCTGGCTTGGAGTGCCCACACTGGGCATGTCACAGCACTCGGCCATCAGCCCGGCTGCACTTGCCGCAGGCTGCCATCTGGGGAGAGGGGGCAATTGGGGGGCTGCAGGAGAGCTTCCACCCCCAGAAGCCTGCAGAGCCAGCCCAGTCCTCCCCATCGGGGGCTCGTGTCCCATTCCTCCCTCACCTCCTTCCACTTACCCTTCCCTAGCCCCCCTTCTTATTGATGTACAAAATAAAGATAACGTGTGTTCAAAAATGGAATGGGTCTTTATTGAACAAAACTGGGGGAGACTGGGAAAAGGAGGTGGGAGAGGGGAAGAGAGGCTGGGAGAGGGGAGGGCAACTAAAATGATCAGGGGTTGGGAACAGGTCCCATATGAAGAGAGGCTAAAGAGACTGGGACTTTTCAGCTTAGAAAAGAGGAGACAGAGGGGGGACAGGATAGAGGTCTCTAAAAGCAGGAGTTGGGTGGAGACGGTGCATACAGAAAAGTTCTTCATTAGTTCCCATAAAGAAGGACTAGAGGACACCAAAGGAAAGGAATGGGTAGCAGGCTTCAGACTAGTAACAGAAAGTTGTTCTTCACATAGCAAAGAGTCAACCTGTGGAACTCCTTGCTGCAGGAGGCTGTGAAGGCTACAACTAGAACAGAGTTTAAAGGGAAGTGAGATCAAGTCATGGAGGCTGGGTCCATGGAGTGGTGTTAGCCAGGGGGTAGGAGTGGTGTCCCTGCCCAAGGTTTGTGGAAGGCTGGAGAGGGATGGCACGAGACAAATGGCTTGGTCGCTGTCTTCGGTCCATCCCCTCCAGGGTCCCTAGGGTTGGCCTCTGTCGGCAGACAGGCTACTGGGCTAGAAGGACCTTTGGTCTGACCCAGGACGGCCATTGTAAGCTCAGGGTTGGGGGTCTCAGTGGACCCCCTTCATTCTCTTGCACACCTGCTTCTGGGTGGCCAGGCTGGCAGCTATCCTGCCCAAGCCAGCCACTTTCCTGTGCCTAGTGTGGAGATCGTGGACGAGGTCCATGATGTCCGCACTAGCCCAGGCGGGTGCCCGCCTCTTGCGGTCCCGGGCAAGCTTTTCTCGGAAAAGCGATGTAAATTAAACACTTTAAAATGGTAAATGAAGCCTGGATTTAAATTTCCCATACTTCATTTGCATAATAGAGGCCTTGGGTTTTTTTGGAAGGGGGCTTTGATAGAAAAATGGCAGTTTAGTTAGGGATCTTTTGAAAATAAAACCCTTTTTTGAAAGATCCTGTACTCCTCAAAAAATGACATTTACAGGATCTGTTGAAAAAGGGTTTTATTTTTGAAAGATCCCTGTCTAAACTGCCGTTTTTCTATCGAAACCCCATTTCAGAAAAAACCGCAGCCACCATTATGCAAATGAAGCATAGGAAATTTAAATCCAGGCTTCATTTACCATTTTAAAGTGTTTAATTTACATCGCTTTTTCGAGAAAAGGGATGTAGTCTAGTCACACCCTGAGATGGGAATTGTATCTGGGTGGCAGCTCAGGCTGGCTGGCTGATTACTACTCAGCATGCTAGCTCTAACAGAGCTTGTAGAAATAACATCTCTGTCCCACCGAATGCTTCCTTGCAGACCCAGTCAACACACTGGCACACGTGGTCTGTGCAACTAAAGCTGGCTCAACAATAAGAAAATACATCATTGCTATATTTTTGACTTCATTTTTATAAATGTCCTTTATTTTTTTAAATAAGCACAACTGTACTAAGTAGAGAAAATGAAACTGTAGCAAGCAACAAGCACTTGAATATGACCGTGTCCTTCCTGGGGCTATATCACTTCCCTTGTGTCTCTTCTCTGCCACACCAACTTTCCTCAAGAGTTGTCAAGAAGTACAGTTTGCCTGACCATTGTGACTCCCTTCTTGGATTCTCTAATTGCACCCCATCTACCTGTCTCTTGGGCTGAGAACTCCCCCCCCCCCCCCATTCCTTTTTGTTTCTAGACTAATTTGTTCCTGTTTTCAGCTGATCCAAACACAGATAAATTGGCAAATGGAGTAAATCTTGTCTATGCAGAGTCTACTCGACTTATTCAAAGGGGAATTTGCAGTGTCCTTGACCAGTGAAAGAGAGGCCCCTACCCATCCTCTTGACCTGCCATTCCCTCCCAATTCTTCCCAGTGCTCTTGTTGGGGAAATGGTGTTGAGACTTTCCCTGCTCCCTAGCAGGAGCAACAAGTAGGTGCCCAGTTGGCTGCTGCCCTTGGGCAATGGCCACTGTTCCTGTTTCCCAAGGAGTATTCACACTGCTGTGACAGGCTAGTAATTTATACGATGCCTTGGCAGCCTTTGGGACTGAAAGCCAAGATTTTCAAAAATGGGTGCTCAAAGCTGTATTTTTAATTGTAAATTTGGGCACCTACATAGGTATGGGCTTCAAGTTGAGGAATAAACACACCAGCCTCAATGTTAAGCTTTACAAATATTGGCACTCCCTGGCTTCCACAGTGGCACAAAAAATGCACAGGTATTTCTAGGGTAGCCAAAACCACAAAGTATTTGTTTGGCCTAGCAATGAAAGACATATCCACCAAGGAAACGGATAAGCAGGAGTATTTTAATGTGTCTAGCAATCTCCCCCTCCTTCCCCCATCAGTGTATTTGCAGTGTTAATTCCATAGCTGGAGCGGACATACCTTGATTCAAGTTTCCCTGCTGTCCCCCGGGTTTGTGTGTGTCAGGAGCAAACACTCCCATTGGCTTCCCTTACTCCTCACAGGACCAGGAGTACTAGGCTTCCCTTACTCCTCACAGGACCAGGAGTACTAGCCATCGACAGAGGCATCTTCTGAGTTTGACTTAGTGGGTCTTAACTAGACCCACTAATTCAAACTCTGGAAGATGGACTGCAATAGCATCAATCTTCCCCGGAGTGTAGGTGTGGCCTAAAAGCAGGGAGGGGAGAACCTTTGGTACAGTAGTTACTGCTTGAATCAGCCAGGATTCTGCAACTGTGTTTCTAATGGAGGTTATTGTAAACTGGCTACCCATCTATCTAGTGATGCGGTTGATCCACATTAACAAGATGAATCTGAAAATATAATGAGCAAGTAATTTTTTTATCATTTAGTGCTATGAAATATCATGCAAGGCTAATGATATTTTATAGAGATAAGGTAATATCTTTGATTGGACCAGCTTCTGCTGGGGAGAGAGACAAGCTCTCAAGCTGAGTCACACATTTGAAAACTTGTCTCTTTCACCCACCTTGTTTCTGTAATCTCCTGAGACTGATACAGTTACTGCAATGCTGCATATACATTTTTATGTTTATTAAAACTGGCAGTGGAGTTCAGTACTCACTGTCCTTAATCCAGCTGTGCTGTTCTGTGTCCTCGCTATACTCCACACTGAATCTTGTACCTGCCAGTCTGTTGCACAGTTATCCTGATGGGTTAGCAGTAATTGGCACTTCTTCTGTCAAGATTGCTTCTCCAGATCGTGGGTCATAATATCAACTCTCATTAACATCTTCTCATCTGTAACTGTGCCTAATGTAGCCTTTAGGAGCCATTCTCCAGAGGCACACATAATTAATCTATTTTTAATTCTGAAGTGGACATCGTGGTCTCAGCAGGTATGTCTACACTACAGAGCTTTTTTCGGAAAAATTGTAGTTTTTTCTGAAAAAACTTCACTTAAGACCACACTGCAATTGTGTTCTTTTGAAAAAAAAAAAAAATTGAAAGAACAGAGGGGTTTTTCCGACAGCGGGAAACCTCTTTCTATCAGGAAGAAGCCTTTTTCCAAAAGAACTCTTTTGGAAAAAGGCATGTGTGGATGGGGAAGAGGGAGCTCTTTTACAAAAAGAGGAAAAAGCACAGGTGCCCTGGTGGCCATTCCGCCCATAGTAAGCACAGCTTACATGTGAGAGCTTTCACAGTGTGGATGCTCTTTCAGAAGAAGTTCTTTTTTTCAGAAGATCTCTTTTAGAAAAGCTTCTTCCAAAAGAAGCCTGCAGTTTAGACCTAGCAAGACTTTGAGGAGCATGGAGATGGAAATATCTGGTCTCTGTTCCAGATTTCCCATGGGCTCACTCTTACATGCAAAGTGTCTCAACTTTCATCCCTCTACTCCTTTTATCAACTGCTGTAGGACCCTGCTATGAATGGTACTCGGTATATGCTACTGTTTTCGTATCCAAATATCTTCTGTTACAAAGCATAACTAAAGGAGGCCTGCCTTTTAAATCTAGGATGACTGGTCTTTCTGTGAAAGAAATCAAAAGAAAAAGGTCACAGATTTTTCATGATGATAAAATCTCTTAATTGGAATTTTCTGAGGCTTTTCAGTCTGCAAACAGTTGTAAATCATCCCTTGCCGTGGTATGCCTCACTGGAGGGGCTCAGAGGGAGGAAATTCTCTTCTCTCGCCCTCTCCCCACTCTGCAATTTCCCCCTCAGCCCATACTATCCAATCAGGAGATGGTGTTTGCCCCCTGCAAATAGACTATGGGACCTTCCCTGACTGTGGTGTATCCCCTGTGATCTGTGTGAGCCTAAGGTTACCTTAGTAGAGTCTTTTCCCCTCTTTCCATAGGGTCTTGTTCCAAGTACATTGGAGTTAGTGGGAAGTCTTCTTTTTACTCCAGTGACCTTTGGATGCTGCCTCTCAGCTTTGTGGCAGAATAACTCCACTGGAGTCATAGTCCCAATGTCTTCCATAGCCGTGAATGTCCTAAGCCATCTTGAAACCCTGCATCCTTTTTGTCATCCCATGCAAAGGGCTCCAAGGCCAAGATAATACCCTGATTTTTCTTGTGACAGGCTGTGGACTCAGAGGGAAAAAATATTTGTGCCTTCCCCAAGGAGTGCAGGGAAGTGTGCAGTTTATTGGTGTGGCACATTGGGCTCTTAATGTATTCTTGCTGCTGTTAATGGCTGGGCTCTTGATGGTCTCTCTTCATATATAAATCATATCAGAGTTTTTATCAAGGTGTTTAAGGTTTCTTTTTATATTGCTAGTAAAAATATCAATAAATATATTTTAAAATGGCTTAAATGAAGAGCATTCATATCCAAATATCTCTGTATTCCACTCTGGTAATATCCTGTTTAGAAGCTAAATGACAATAAAAGGGCACAACTTAAGGAATTGGAAATCTGTGCCTTTAATACACTTGAACCTCTTTAACGTGACAACTCTGGGAAACCAAGATATTCTGGATTAAGGAATTTGCCAGGCCAGGGAGGGTGTTGTGGGGTCTGGTCATGGAGGGAATGGGCACTTATTTGGTGCCCCTCTACCAGGGGCACATGTGGCTCCATGCTCCCAGGCACTACCCTCCACCGTCACAGGAGCAGTGTGGGGGGAAAAGCTTCAGAGGAAGTGTCACTGTGCTGATATTCCCCCAGTTGGGGGAAGAGGGAGCAGCAATGCGCAGAGCCAATTTCTCCTCTGCCTATTAGGGTCCATTCCAAAGGTGTCCCAGGGACGCCTGGAGTATGGACGTACGTGTGTATTCTGATACTTTTAAAATGCTTATTAACACTTTTATTCTGTTCATAGTGAACTAAACTAATGGAGATATAATTTGAGAAATGAAGGGCCTAAATATTTTTCATATCAACAGTGACTGCTTTACTTACGTACTAAAAAAGCGCCAATTCTTTGACACTAATGCCTTCTTTACTAAACACCCCCATTACATACAAATTCCAATTCACTTTCACCTTCTGCATTAAATCTATTTTTTATGTTCAAACAAGTGATGTTATTACTATTCAATAGCTTCATTAAATTACCTAGAGTTCCTTAATGCCAATTTTACAACCTGCTCCTGCTCATGCTGTCAGGGGAATTGAGTGCTTAACCACTGAAACAAAGGTTTGCCAGATCGGGCCCATGATGATCAAATATCTCATATGGAGCTATTTTTGCTCCAAGCAATGAGCTGATACAAACAACAATTTGCACAGCCCTGGCCTGCTGTTTCCTGGGTTGAAGTCACACTAGCAGGAAGGCATATTGCTATGCAACAAATGTCTCCTCTGGAGTTTCCAACAAGACCTCCCATGGGCTCTCCTGGACTGCATTAAGATGGATTTCTACTGGCTTCACTGGACACGGCCCTTCTTCAGTAAGCTCTGCTATGTAGCATAGTTAGGAAGAGCTCTGTGGATGCGCTTAAAATTCCTTCTGGTTTTGAAATAGAAGAGATTTCACAGATGTTTTGTACCTAGCAACCCCAGGAGAACAAGTGATCTCTGTAGAATCAAAAGTGTGCCTGTTGTGGTCATACTCACTGAATGACATGAGCCTGTGTCCTTGCAAATCTAAACTTTCCATTGGAAGGGTTGGGCCTGTCTTTATGTAAATGACATTAGACTATATCAGTCTGGGACTTGGAAGATCTAGGTTGTATACTCAGTTCTGTAACAGATTTCCCAGTTCTGTGGGCAAATCTCTTGCTTTACATGGCTATGCTCCTGGCTCCCAGTGAATTTAATGGCAAAACTCCCATTTACTACAAGGGGGAAAAGATTGCATCCTCTGTCTGTTCCCCATTTGTAGAATGGAGATAAGGAACTTTCTTATTTTGTGGAACATTGTAATTTTAGCTACTATCTATACATAGTTTTATATTAAATTTCCATAATTTTTGGAGGATGTTAATGGATTAAAAGCTTTCAAAATATTTAAAGTCAATTTGGTTACCTAGTAAGCAAAAGGAAAATCAAACCCAGTGTTTCGGCACTGATAAACTCCAATGTATAATTCCACTCTTTATCTCCAGCTTTAGCATTACACAATAAAATATGGAACTAGACACTCCTCCTTCCCTCAACAATGTTCTCTCTAATCTTCTCCATCCATGTGCAGAACAATTTTTGTGTGCCAAGGCGCATGTGCATGTGCACCAACAGAAACCTAAAAACCTCGCTGTGGGCACTCTAATCAGCCAGGCGGCATTTGAATCCCTCTTGACCGGCTTTACATGTTTACTGCCCCCAAACACTAATGTAAAATTGAGGAACAGCTGTTAGGCATGCCAGGAAATTGAGATCCAACTTCTTGTTTTTAAGAAAATAAGACTAGAACATAATACAAGATCTGTGACCGTTTTGTTGTGGGGCGGGGTGAAACCTTATGGGTTGAGTTAAAACTCAATTGAGAATGAAAGGTGTAGGGGATTATATTTATAGTTGTGCATGGGTGGGGGGGGGGCGCGGAAGGACGTGTGAAAAAATAAATGAATTTATATAGTAATGTTTTTGGTGCAGGGAAGGATGTACTTTTGGGAAGACATCACAGAAATTGACAATAGATAAGAATGGCAAAAAGCCAGACCAGAACCTGCAAGCACACTATGTGCCTGGAAAAAGCTAGAGCATGTTTTGAGCCTGTTGTTGGCTAAAGAGTCTTAGCAGCTAAGAAATGGATCCATTTCTTCTCTGAAGCTTCTGCATTCAGAGAAACAGAGCCGTATATATTCCTTGTAAATAATGAAGATTGCATCAAAGAAAATACCAGCAACTTCAATTGCTTCTTCCAAATGGAATATTGTCCAGACTCTGAACTTTGACTAGTTGCTTGGATCAAAAAGAGGTATCATTATATGAGTAAATGCCTCAGCAGCCACATACATTATGATTGATAAAGGCATGGTGAATTAATTACCTGAAGTAAAACCTCCTTAAGTGTAAAAGTCTTAATTCCATAGGAATGAGGCAATTAAAGTTGTAGGCCTTTTGCCAATGATCTTCATTTGCTTTAACAGAGTTTATTTTGACTTTTTATGATGCTTGAAGACTTTCTTGCAATTGTTATTTAAACTCCCTTTCTAGGCTGCAGAATCCTTAATAGAAATTGGCTCACTTCTTTGATAGCAATAGTTATTCACAGAAAATTGGGGAAACAATATTCCAAATTCATATTGATGCAAGAAGTCATGGCTTCATTGACTTGAGCGGAGCTGAGAGAATGCATTATATCTGAATGTTTGAGTCATCTTTGTCTCATGAAAAGTTTGACTTACATTTAAATAGAACCTGCTTTTTCACATCCATTTATATTCACTGTTTCAGTGCAACTATTACAAATGTGGTGTAATTTGAAACATGGTTCCCACCCTGATTTGAGTTTTACCGATATACAACTATTACTGGAATAGCAGTAAATGCTCTTCTAGCTTTAGGGTATGTGTGCACTTCTAGCTAAAAGTGTCAAGGACACATACCTGTGCTAGCTTAGAGCTAATGAACTAATATAGCTTGTATCTGTGGTTGCAGGAGGACTAACCAACCCTCTAATGCTCTATGCAGGAGCAGGCACCCAGCCCCTCCTGCCCTACATGCTGCCTATGGCTGTACCCTATTTTTAGTATGCCAGCTTGATCAGAGGTAGCGCAGGTATGTCTTAAAGCTGGAGCTGGAAGTTCCAACACAAGAAGCGTAGAACTAAAGAGGTACTTACTTAAGTTGCCTTAGGCTTCCTGCTATAATAAAAGGCAAGGTAACACTACCATGAAAAAAAATACCTTATTCCTGGAACTTGATGGTGGCAAAGAGGAGAAACCAGGAAGGATGGTTTTTGCAGGTCAGTGTTCTCCGTTCAGCACTGTGGTGGTGTCATTATATATATTAGTGTCCATAAAATGCTAAATGCTTTCTGACGATTTAAGAAAGATGATATTCCCTGGCCCAATGAATGTAGGGACAGAGAAATGTGAGGAATTAAGGGGATCAGCAATACTTTATATACAAGTCACTCAACACATTGTAAGAAGTGTGGAAGATTTGTGTATTTGAGGGACTTAGTTGTGGACAGCGGTGAAAGTGTCTGAAATTTCTTACAGGTACTGTCCCATTGCAACTGGGCCCCTGCCAGCTCTTTATAAAGCTCCCTGCTGGGCATACCCACTTACCTTCATCTCTGGTGTGGACAAGATAATCTTGTGAATGAACTGTACTGATGCATGTGCTCAGTCTCTCTGTCTGTCTCTGTCTCTCAAAAAAAAAAAAAAAAAAAACCCAGCTCCAAACACACACGAGAGAGAGAAACTATAGAAATAATGGAAATCCACACTGGCAAGAATTTCCAGCTTTGTAGAGTTGGTCAGATATATTCTGTTATTTCAAAAGTTGAAAATTGGATTTAAATGCTGATGTATACAGCATAGGATTAATCAGTAACACTGACTATTTCAAACCTACTAAAGGTTGTACCTCCAATAACTGGCACTTTCTGGTCTGGTAACATCCTTTGTGTGGTGGGACCATGGATGCTCCAGGACCAGAGAGCCGAGGGCCAGCCAGCTGGGGCAAGAGGGTTGACAGCCTGGCTGGGGGCAGCATGAGACCAGGGCCAGAACCCTCTGGCAGCCACCAGCAGCCTGGGGCAGTGCAGAACTGTGCTGGAATCCCCTGGCAGCATGGGTGGGTACTTGGCTGGAGCCTCGTGGCAGCCCCTGGAAGATGGGGGCGGAGGTCAGAGCCTCATGGCAGTACAGGGCCAGAGTCCTCCGGCACCTTCTTGGAGCATGGGGCTAGGGCTGGAGCCCTGTGGCTGCCTTCAGATGCACAGGGCTGGAGCCCTGTGCCAGGAGTCAGAGCCTCTATTGTCCAGGCAGCCAGCAGCAGCTGGGCAAGCAGCCCAGCCAAGGTGGGGGAAGGCGAGGAAGGATGCCTGCTGGGGCAGTGTGCCAGGAGCAGGTGATGGGCTTGGGAGCCAGTGGCAGGAGACCTCCCCAGTCCAGCAGATTGTCTTGTCCCCATGGTGCTAGACCAAGGAGGTCCAATCGGTAGCTTATTACGAAACCAAACTTGTAATTGGTTTTCCAACAAACAAAGTAAAGAGCTGACTTGAGTTTGATCTGGTATGAGGCTGAGTTGAGTTTACCTTTAATGATCTTTAAGTATGGCATGGTTAGGTGGTGGTAACTCACCATGTAATACGAACGTTAGCTTATATGTAGCTGGTCGTAAGTTACTGGTACAAAGCTCAGTTTTTGTTCTAGGTATCCTTATTTTTCTTACTGGAAGCTAACTGCCTTGTTTTTCGGTTATCAGCCAGATATTTGAAGTAGCTGAATTATATTATTAAATATAGCAAATTCTGGCTTCACAAGAATGAGGCTTATAATAATTGAAGCAAAATGCAGGACAATGTAGCACTTTAAAGACTAACAAGATGGTTTATTAGATGATGAGGTTTCGTGGGCCAGACCCACTTCCTCAGATCAAATAGTGGAAGAAAATAGTCACAACCATATATACCAAAGGATACAATTTAAAAAAAAATGAACACATATGAAAAGGACAAATCACATTTCAGAACAGGAGGGAGATGCGGGCGGGGGGGGGGAAGGGAAGGAAGGAAGGAAGGTAAGTGTCTGTGAGTTGTTGATATTAGAGGTGGGGAAGTTAGATGTCTGAGAGCTAATGGTATTAGAGGTGATAATTGGGGAAGCTATCTTGGTAATGGGTAAGGTAGTTGGGGTCTTTGTTCAATCCCCCCCGGAGAGTGTCGAATTTTAACATGAATGACAGTTCAGAGGATTCCCTTTCAAGTGCAGGTGGTTAAGTCGTTGAGACAGTGTCCTTTCTGGTTGGAATGGCAAGAAATAGTTTTTTCATTGTGATCTTGTCGGATATCTGTTTTGTGGGCATTAATCCTTTGGCGAAGTGTCTGAGACGTTTGTCCAATGTACGTAGCAGACGGACACTTTCGACACCTAATAGCATAAATTATATTTCTGCATGCGCAGGAATATGTGTTCTTGATCTTATAACTCGGTTAGATCCAATAATGGTATCAGTAGAATGAATATGTGGACAAAGCTGGCAACGGGGAATATGTGGACAAAGCTGGTCCCTGTTGCCAGCTTTGTCCACATATTCATTCTATAGAAAGGATGTGGATGCATTGGAGAGGGTCCAAATGATTAGGGGACTGGAGCTCAAGATGTGTGAGGATAGACTGAGGGATCTGGGTCTGTTTAGTCTGCAGAAGAGAAGAGTGAGGGGGGATTTGATAACAGCCTTCAACTTCCTGAAGGGAGGTTCCAAAGAGAATGGAGAGAGGCTGTTCCGTGGTGATGGATGGCAGAACAAGAAGCAGTGGTCTCAAGTTACAGTGGGAGAGGTCTAGGTTGGATATTAGGAAAAACTATTTCACTAGAAGGGTGGTGAAGCACTGGAATGGGTTACCTAGGGAGGTGGTGGAATCTCCACCCCTAGCGGTATTTAAGTGTTGGCTTGACAAAGCCCTGGCTGGGTTGATTTAGTTGGGATTGGTCCTGCCTTGGGCAGGGGCTGGACTTTATGACCTCCTGAGGTCTCTTCCAGCTCCGAGTCTGATTATCCAAGCTGTTTAAGGGAATTGAATACAAAACTCTCCTTTTAATTTTAACATGAACTAGATATCAAAATCTCCAAGCTGGCTTCACAAAATCTCGACCAGGAAGGTAAAGAACCTTATTTAATTGTAAGTTCTCTTGGTCAGGGCGGTCTCTTCTGTCTGCATTCATACAGCACCTAACACAGCAGTGCTGGTGTGTGACTAAGGCGCTGATGCACTATTACAATACAAATATCTGATCTTTTTCCTCTAGTGCTAATTTACAGCATTGTACTTGCTTTCGTTTGCCTAGATAAGTTATATTAGATGTTAATTGGTGCCACACACCAATTAGAAACCCATGAGCTCATTGCACGTCCTATGAAAACTAATTTTGCACATGGATAATTGCCATTCTACTGGATTTATTATTCTTAACAGAATTACTCAGCTTGTATTAAAGAAAAACCTTCAGAATATGGTCTATGAATGTCTATGCAAGCAAATCAAATTAAACACGGACAGGAGGTTTAGTGTCCGATTTAAAAATGTGTAAAAATGAACAACCTTGCACCTGTGCCACCCACTTTTAAACTCTTATCCCATGCACATTATTTTTCAAAGCGGAATCCAATAACTCTCACGTGGCAGTAACCTATCAGAATATTACAGTGAATGAAGAAGGGCGTTGAACTTGGTTTTTCACTCATCTGTCAAATGGGGAGGTTTTTGAGGAAATTTACGAAAGCTGCTTTTAAACAAATTAACTTAGCATCAGAGGATCTTTTTTTTCCTCAGTATGTTTATACTTCATAAAGTCATTTCCTCTTCCTTTCTTTGATTGTTGGTGCTGAAGCTTCACCTCTTTAAATATTTGTGTGTGCTTAGCTTTAAACAGAGTAATCCTACTGAAGTCAAGATGGTAAAGATATACTATCCATATAGGGTTCTATCTCTTTCTTTAATAAAAAGCATGCTTTCAGGGGAGATTTAAATCAAGGGTGGGAACCTTCATTACTGGGCAGAGGAGACTGTTCCAGGTATTATGAAGGAGGCACTATGAAGATAAAATTGAGAGGAAGAGATGAATGGTGGGGAGGTAGGCATAGGAGCAAACAATGAGAAGTAGGACTGTATGCAGCTGTTACTCTGTGGTAAAGATGAAGAGAGATCTTGAGTTTTATCTAGTTAATAGAGAGATTGACAGCAGGAGGCCACTTGCTCGGAGTGAGGGGGAAACCATTCTGTTGATTTATTCTGTTAGTATAAATTAAGAATAGCTCTTCTGCTGCCAGTGGAGTAAAACTGGTGTGAGATCAGAATCTGGCATCCTTCATGAACTCTGAATTCACTGTAAATATGTATAACTTTGCACGCGCTCTCATATTGATTTTTTTAAATGAAATGAAGTCCCTCCATGCATTTCAAGAGTGAACTTCTAAAATTAAAATTTCTTTAAGGTACATTTAGCCTTAACAATTATTGATTTTAATACAATGAATTTGGCTTCCATTTGTTTGCCTCCAGTGATTTTTCTCCCTCCCCTAGATAAAAACACTACCGTAGACTACATTTTATTCTTTTAACCTTTTCTTGGCTGATGGAAACCTCAGGCTTCAAAGAAGAGAGGCTGAAGGAACATAATGAGCTTTGAAAGACTTTCTGTGGAAAGTCTTGAAGAGAAGCAGAAAAAAATTGCGGGAAATGAGGGAGGCGTGGAAACCTGCCCTGGTTCCTGCCACTGTGTCCTCTCCTCATGACCTCACCTAGTGAGCTAACAAGGAGCCCTAACTCTCAGAAGGCTGGTTTCTCAGACTATACTACCTTATAAGGCAAACTGCCTTAAACCCAAATATCCTAAGCTCCCCACCTTTCAAGCTTGACCCAAAACATTTGGCATTCTGGGTATTTCGGGAGTTTTGGGCTAATTACAGTTGTGAATAGAATCATAGAATACTAGGACACGAAGGGACCTCAAGAGGTCATTGAGTCCAGTCCCCTGCCCTCATGGCAGGACTAAATACTGACTAGACCATCCCTGAGAGATATTTATCTAACCTACTCTTAAATATCTCCAGAGATAGAGATTCCACAACCTCCCTGGGCAATTTATTCCAGTGTATGACCACCCTGACAGTTAGGAACTTTTTCCTAATGTCCAACTTAAACCTCCCTTGTTGCAGTTTAAGCCCATTGTTTCCTGTTCTATCTCCAGAGGCCAAGATGAACAAGTTTTCTCCCTCCTCCTTATGACACCCTTTTAGATATCTGAAAACCGCTATCATGTCCCCCCCCCCCCCCATCTTCTCTCTTCTAAGCTAAACAAACCCAATTTTTTCAGCCTTCCTTCAGAGGTCATGTTCTCTAGACCTTTAATCGATCTTGTTGCTCTTCTCTAGACCCTCTCCAATTTCTCCACATCTTTATTGAAATGCGGTGCCCAGAACTGAACACAATACTCAAATTGAGGCCTAACCAGCGCAGAGTAGAGAGGAAGAATGACTTCTCGTGTCTTGCTCACAACACACCTGTTAATGCATCCAGAATCATATTTGGTTTCTTTGCAACAGCATCACACTGCTGACTCATATTCAGCTTGTGGTCCACTATAACCCCTTTCTGCCGTACTCCTTCTTAGACAGTCGCTTCCCATTCTGTGTGTGAAACTGATTGTTCCTTCCTAAGTGGAGCACTTTACATTTGTCTTGATTAAACTTCATCCTATTTACCTCAGACCATATCTCCAATTTGTCCAGGTCACTTTGAATTATGACCCTATCCTCCAGATTAGTCGCAACCTCTCCCTCGTTGGTATCATCTGCAAACTTAATAAGCATACTTTCTATACTAATATCTGAATCATTGATGAAGATCTTGAAGAGAGCCGGTCCCAGAACAGACCCCTGCGGAACCCCACTTGTTATGCCTTTTCAGCAGGATTGTGACCATTAATAACTATTCTGAGTACAGTTATCCAGCCAGTTATGCACCCACCTTATAGTATCCCTATGTAAGTTGAATTTACCTAGTTTATTGATAAGAATATCATGCGATACCTAGACTTTAGTAAGGCATTTGATATGGTATATCACATCCACCGCTTCTCCCTTATCCACAAGACTCATTATCCTATTAGAGAAAGCTATCAGATTGGTTTGGCATGATTTGTTCTTTACAAATCCATGCTGGCTGTTGCCTATCACCTTGCTACTTTCCAAGTGTTTACAGATGACTTCCTTAATTACTTGCTCCATTATCTTCCCTGGGACAGAAGTTAAACTGTCTGGTCTGTAGTTTCCTGGATTGTTCTTATTTCCCTTTATATAGATGGGCACTATATTTGTCCTTTTCCAGTCTTCTGGAATCTCCCTTGTCTCCCATGATTTTCCAAATATGATAGAGGCTCAGATATCTCCTCTATCAGCTCCTAGAGTATTCTAGGATGCATTTCCTCAGGCCCTGGTGACTTGCAGGCATCTAACTTTTCTAGGTGATTTTTGACTTCTTTTTTTTATTTTACCTTCTAAATCTACCCCCTTCCCACTAGCATTCACTATGTTAGGCATTCCCACAGACTTCTCGGTGAAGACTGAAACAAAGAAGTCATTGAGCATTTCTGCCATTTCCAAGTTTCCTGTTACTGTTTCTCCCTCCTCACTGACCAGTGGGCCTACCCTCTCCTTGGTCTTCCTCTTGCTTCCAATGTATTTTAAAAAAGTCTTCTTGTTTCCCTTTCTTCCCATAGCTAGTTTGAGCTCATTCTGTGCCTTTGCCTTTCTAATCTTGCCCCTGCATTCCTGTGCTGTTTGCCTATATTCATCCTTTGTAATTTGTCTTACTTTCCATTTTTTATGAGACTCCTTTTTCTTTTTAGATCATGCAAGATCTTGTGGTTAAGCCAATGTGGTCTTTTGCCATATTTTCTATCTTTTTGACAATCGGAATATCTTGCTTTTGGGCCCTTAACAATGTCCCTTTGAAAAACTGCCAACTCTCCTCAGTTGTTTTTCCCCTCAGTCTCAATTCCCATGGGACCTTACCTATCAGCTCTCTGAGCTTACCGAAATCCATCGTCTCTATTTTGCAGTTCTGCCTTCTACCCTTCCTTAGAATTGTGAATTCTATGATTTCATGATCACTTTCACCAAAGCTGCCTTTCACTTTCAAATTCTCAACCTGTTCCTCCCTATTTGTTAGGATCAAATCTAGAACAGCTTCCCCGTGGTAGCTTTATCAACCTTCTGAAATAAAAAGTTGTCTCCAATGCAGTCCAAGAACTTACTGGATAGTCTGTGCCTTGCAGTGTTATTTTCCCCAACATATCTGGATAGTTGAAGTCCCCCATCACCACTAAATTGTGGGCTTTGGATGATTTTGTTAGTTGTTTAAAAAAAGCCTCATCCACTTCTTCCACCTGGGTAGGTGGCCTGTAGTAGACACCTAGCATGACATCACCTTTGTTTTTAATCCCTTTTAGCCTAACCCAGAGACTCTCAACACTTCCATCTCCTATGTCCATCTCCACCTCACTCCAAGTGTGTTCATTTTTAATATATAAGGCAACACCTCCTCCCTTTTTTCCCCGTCTATCCTTCCTCAGCAAGCTGTACCCTTCCATACAAACATTCCAATCGTGTATTATCCCACCAAGTTTCTGTGATGCAAACAATGTCATAATTGTACTTATTAGCACTTCCAGTTCTTCCTGCTTATTTCCCTCTTGCACTTGTATATAGGCATCTAAGATCTTGATTTGACCTTGCCTCCCAGTTTTGCCCTGACCCTCCTTTCTCTCTGCCGTTGTAGCCCACGGCTCCCTCCCATTTCCGACCCATCTCCTAGGTCACCATGTTCTCCATTTACCTGTGGGCTTTGCTCACCTGTCCCTGTCAAACCTAGTTTAAAGTCCTCCTCACTAGATTAGCCATTCTGTATCCAAATAGGGTCTTCCCCCTCATCGTAAGGTGGACGCCATCCCTGCTTGGCAGTCCTTCCCATTGTCGAGGAAGCCAAAGCCCTCCTGGCGACACCATCTTTGCAGCCAGGCATTCATCTCCAGGATGCACCTGTCTCTGCCCAGGCCCCTACCTTGGACAGGAAGGATCGAAAAGAATACCACCAGCGCTCCCAACTCCTTTACCCGTGCCTCCAGAGCCCTGTAGTCACTCTTGGTCTGCTCAGTGTCACATTTCACGGTATCATTAGTGCCCACGTGGATGAGTAGCATGGGGTAGTAGTCAGAGGGCCAGATAATCCTCGATGATGCCTCCGTAACATCTCGGGTACGGGCCCCTGGCAGACAGCGTACCTCCCTAGATGAAATATCAGGGCGACATATGGGCTCCTCCGTCCCCCTCAGAAGAGAGTCTCTGACCACCACTACCCTACGTTTCCTATTCACAGTGGTGGCAGCAGACCTCTCAGCCTTGGGGGTATGGGGCTTCTCCTCCTCCGGTGTAGGGGGTGATTCCTTATCTCCTGTATAAAGAAGAGCATAACGGTTTCCTAGTATCACAACGGGAGGGTTCGGAGCAGGGGTGGAGCAATGCCTGCTGCCAGAAGTAACCAGCTGCCACTGTCCACCCTGAGCCATCTACTTCTCCACCAATGGTGTGTCCACAGTCCTGTGTACCAGGACAGCTACCTCAGCTGTCTCCTCATGAACACGGTCCAGGAATTTCTCATGGATGCGGGTGCTCCTCAACCTGGCCATCTCTTCCTGTAGCTCTGCCACCTGCTGCCTGAGAGATTCCACCAGCAGGCACCTTTCGCATTGGATGATCTCCCCAGCCTGGATATCAATAAGTGGGAATTGCAATCCACAGTCCCTGCAAAACCACACCAGGATCCGGGTAGAGGCATCCATGCTCAGGTGCTCTGTCTGGCTACAGGTGCCGGTGGAGGAGACAGAAGCAGTGTTGGCACAGATGTTACGGGTCTTCCTGACCATCCTAGGCCTCCCTCAGTCAAACTCCCTCTCAAACTCCCCTGTCTGCAGCTCCTGTCCCACTTCGCTCCCTGGTTGCTCTGCCTCTGGCTTTTTAAGCCTGCGTGCCATGCCCGGCCTGCCCCCTCATGAGTCACATGGGAAGGCTGACCAGATGCAATCAAAAGAGCAATTGAGGGAACAAAGGGTCAGGCACTCAGTCCCAACTGCCACAGCAACTGAAACTGCAGTTACCTGAAATCGGATTCAGAATTCAACAAACAAACAAATTTCGAACAGTTGAGCAAACTCACTCACACCAAAAGCGAGTACACTCACCAAGTAGCTATAGTTGAAGTGGTGTGTGTGTGTGTGTGTGTGTGTGTGTGTGTGTGTGTGTGTGTGTGTGTGTGCCCACGCCCAGCCAGATAGATCAGGGATCACTTGTGGACCCATGAAATGGACAGCACAGACAACAGAAGTGATGCTATTCCCATGAGGAGAAATGAGACACAGATGCAAACGGTGTTCTAAAATGAGTCCAGTTTCCTTGAATTTCAATTGGTCTTGAATGACTTAACCAAGGCCATGCATGAACTCAGTGGCAAAGCCAGAAATCATGGGCACCAATTTCTACTCTAACAAGAGGGTGCTAGACCCTTCTTCCCCGCCCCCGCCGTGCTCTGCACTGGCTCCATCCTACCTCTTCTTGCACTTGCTCTGCCCCACTGATCCCTCTTCCCCTAAGTCTCTGCCTTGCCTCTTTCCACCCCTTTCCCTGTGCACGCTGCATCCTCACTCCTTCCGCTTTCTCCCAGTGCCTCTTAAAGCTATGAAAGAGTTATTTTTTTGGTGGAAGGAGGCACTGGGAGGGAGGAAGAGGTAGGTCAGCAGGGTTACTGGTGAGCAGAAAGTGCTGGTGTAAGGGAAGTCCTGGAAGTGATGGGGCCTTGGGTGGAAGGCTTTGGGGGTGGGCAGCCAGCCCTCAAAGCCACTTGGACCATGCCCCCATGAAGTCCATAGTGTGATGCCTTGGGCTTCAGCAGTGATCAAAAGGGCCCCTGCTGCAGTAATCATGGTGGCAGCCAGGAGCCTGGGCTGCTTTTGAATCGCTGGGCCCCAGAGCAGCTGCCATCCTTTAGCTTACCCCATCAGTGGGCCTGCTTGTCCTAAAGCTACACAAGAAGTCTGGAGGAGCAAGGAGCTGAATGCAACTCTGAACCCTAATACTACTGTTGTCACCACTGGCTCACCCTGCCCTTCCAGGAATGTCCATTGCCTTCACCACATACTTCTCCCTGTGACGAATTGCAGGTCGTGTTTGTGGGGTGGGACTTATTAGAATATGGCAAAGTTTAGTGTTTCACTGGCATGCTTCTTTGAACTCAAAGGCCTGATCTACACTGCTGAATGAGGTCTATGTATGGCAACTTACGTTAACCTAACTATGTCAGCGTCCACACTATAGACTTCCCCAAAGGATGCAAGTCCCTCCCACACTACGTCTCCACAAGAGGTGTAAGGCTATGCCAGATTCCTTACATCAGCTGTCCTTGTTAAATTCATGGCTCTGTGCAGCAGCCTGAATGCTTGGCATGGGGGTATGTGTGCCCCACACGTTGCCCTTGTAAGTCAGTAGAAGCACTTGGGGTGGGGACATGCACCACTGACAGATGTTAGGTACTGTGGATGTGAGACAACTTGACCTCGGGCAGGTCGACACCCCTAAGACAGAGGGAGGCGAACCTCCAGTGTGCCAGAAGTTCATCAGGGTTAGCCTCTTGTGGGCTGTCTGACGGTTTGTTTACCCAAGAATCCACAGGCAGCTTACCCTGATGAGCTGCAGCTAGCCCAGGGGCCAGAGGTTCCCCACCCCAGCCCTAAGGCAATGGCCACAATACACCTCATCCTTGTTCAAGTCCACATGCTGATTGCTTATCCTTGCTTTGTCTCCCACGCCTTGGGATGAAGGTACAGAGGCTCAGGGAACCGCAAGAATGTCTTTTGTTAACACTGTGACTTGTACGGATGGAACTCAATTCTTGCAGCTCCTATTTAGGTGCACAAGAAAGAATAAGGGTTGAAGAAGCTGCTTCCAGCTTGCTTCCCTCCTTTCAAGGATACTGCACAATAGAGGCAAGGGGACTCTAGACATGGCCATGGCCCCTGAACCCTCTCAGAAGGGGAAAGGATGATGATATTTCATAACTTGTATATCAGCCAAGTGAAAGAGATGGATTTGATCCAGCAAGGTGTGAGTATCCCTTCATTTCTCAGTGAAATCAAGGAGAACCGTAGAAGCTAATGGCATAGAGTGTACACTTACAAAGTTTGCAGGTGATTCAAAGCTTGGAGGGGTTTCAAGAAAGTGCTCTGGACGATAGGGTTGTAATTCGAAATGGTCTGTGGTAAATAGGATGAAGATCAATAAGGACAAATGCAAACTACTTCAGTTAGGAAGGAATAATTAGATTCACACACACAAAATGGGAAGTGGCTGTCTTTGGAAGGAGTACTGAAGAAAGGGATCTAGGGGTCATAGTGGTCCACAAGCTAAATATGAGTCAACAGTGTGACACTGTTTCAGGAAAAAAAGTCAACATCATTCTGGGATTCATTGACAGGAGTGTTGTGAGCAAACATTCTTCAACTCGACGTGCTGATTAGACATACTACCCTAGTTGAGGCCTAATTCTGGGTACCATGTTTCAGGAAAGGTGTGGAAAAATTGGAGAAGATCCAGACAAGAGCAAGAAAACACGGTCTGAGGGAAGACTAGTTTTCTATGACTTTTATCTTGGCACTGAGTTGCTGGAACTTACGGAATAATTGGAGACTCATTCTCTGCCATAGTTTGCTGTAAAAGTGGAGAGAAGACGGAGGATTATGCATCCATTTCTGGGAAGCAAGTGAAGAGGAGGAATGAGGAGTAAGCATAGAATCTTTCTCAGAGAGAAATCAAGGATTTGCTAGTAATTTAATTTCACGAATTCCCAAGTTAAAAACCAATCATCTCATTTAGCTCACATTTAGCTAGCTTTTCTCTTTGCATACATGTAAAAGTCACAACTCTGCCATTTCCCTCTTCCCTCAAAGCTGTCTTGTCTTGGCAGTCTCACAGCCATCCCCTTTCTTTACAATTTCTCCACTTCCCAGTTTCTTTCCTATTGGATGCTTTCTTTGTATTCTGTCACTTCATCCAATTTTCGTATGTCTCCAGTTGTAATTGAAGTGTACCGGCTGTCAGTCTCAGCAGAGCCATTTTACCTGGTGGCTCCGTCTGACAGTGCCATTTTTGCCTTATACACCCGATAAACTGGATTTTTTTTCTTTTGGTCTCCTTTTCACTCTGGCGTTGGAAGTTCTTTGCTTTTTGCTTTAATGCTAGACAGCTTATTTTTGGTATTGCCTGTTTTTTTGCTTGCTCTTCACTTTCAATTTTATTTTTGAAAGCATGCAGTAATTTTTTGTCTGTCTATTTTACTTTTCCTTTCTATATCTTGCTTATGAGCCTCTATCAATTTGTCTCCACTTTGATTTACTTGAGTTGTTTTCTCTGCACTCCTTTTCTGTCTTTCTCCTAGAGATGTGAAAACTATTGAAATAGCTATCTGTGATGCTGTAGTCCATGAAAATATCCTTACTCTAAGAGGAAAGTTAAGGAAATCAGACAAAATAAGAGCATTACAAAGAAACTATCCAAGAATTCTAAAGTTAAATAACTCACCACTTAAAACCACAGCAAGCAGAATTCAGTCTAGATGATCTAATGTAGTAATTGGGAACATCTTGATTTTTTTTTCCACTGAGATTATACTTATTTCATATCTCAATTCTGGGAGTGTATACAAGCAATAATAGGATAATGCAAATGTTGCTTTTACTTCTTTCAAAGCTTTTCTTCCACTGACATTCCCATTTATCTTACTATAGGAGGGAAAAACTTGAGAGAAGCATTTGAGAAGTTTGTTGAAATTGTCCCGTTTGTTATGAAAAATAGACAGATAATGGAAATCAATATTCACACCAGATTATCAAACCAGATTATCGAAGGATAGGTACAGGCTAGAGAATACTTCACTCTTCCACCCCCAAACATACTCACAATTGTAGGCACAAATGCAAGTTAACTAATCTAAAGTCAACCACTAAACATGGAGAAATGGAGGGAGCACAGCAAAAGATAAGTTGTCCCAAGTTGCTGTCCAACACCGTATATATTACTGTTTCAGTATAGGTTGAACCTCCTTCACCTTTATGTCCTAGACTTCCTCTTTGCATGAACAACACCACAGCTGGTAGAGGAAGAAAAGATAGCAGGAAACAAATGTTCTATATAATGGAAGTTCTAGGAAAGCCACAGAGGTATCCAAGGAAAGTAATACTGATGATTTAAAAATTATTTCCCACATGGAGCCTTCTATTCCCCTTCCAAATTCATTTAACAGCTCTTATTCATATATAAGAACCTAGGGATATTTAGACTTCCAATAACTAACCATTTGTCTGCTGGAGATATCCTTTGTAGAGATGCCTCAAAGTCCGTAGAACTAGATAACTTACATATTCAGTGGGGTGGGATGTTTGCATGTCCTGAGTATCCCTGCATCCATCTTGAGCCATACTGTGTCTGGTTCATTCTCCTGCACATCTACTAACATAATATATGCCATCATGTGCCAACAATGCCCCACTGCTCTATACGTCAGCCAAACTGAACAGTCCCTACATAAAAGAATCAATGGACACAAATCAGATATTAGGAATGGCAACATACAAAAACCTGTAGGGGAACACTTCAATCTTCCTGGACACACAATTGCAAATCTAAAGGTAGCCATCCTGCAGCAAAAAAACTTCAGGACCAGACTTCAAAGAGAAACTGCTGAGCTACAGTTCATCTTCAAGTTTGACACAATCAACTCTGGATTAAACAGACTGTGAATGGCTTGCTAACTACAAAAGCAGCTTCTCCTCTCTTGGAATTCACACCTCCAGATCAGCTACTAGAAGTGGGCCTCATCTTCCTTGATTGGATCCACCTTGTCATCTCCAGCCTGATTCTGGCCTGCATATTTATACCTGCCTCTGGAAATTTCCACTACATGCATCTGAAGTGGGTCTTTGCCCACGAAAGCTTATGCTCCTACACTTCAGTTAGTCTCTAAGGTGCCACAGGACTCCTCACCACTTTTGCAGATTCAGACTAACACGGCTACCCCTCTGATACTGGCATCCATCTTATAGGTGAAGAAGAAAATGGCTCACCCAGGACTATGCAGTGAGAAAATAGCAAGCAGGAAATAAATCCTTGTCTCTAGACCACTCCTTCTGTGCACTGGCCCACCTGGTCAATCTCTCAACATATTTACTACCACTTTTAAATTGCTCTTCAGATGTGCTCAATGTTACGATTTTCTGGCACAGCTCAGCGATAGCTATTCATGAAGGTTAGTACAGTATTCACAATCTTGAAAAATTGTACCTAAAATACTAATATTTTAGGTACACCCGGAGACGCGGAGCGGCTTTTCTCAGCAGACACCTCAGCTTGAGAATAAAGGACTGAGGGAAGTGAGGTGTGGGAGAATAAAACTGAGCTCTGGAGAAATGTTTGGCTAGAGTTTCCCCTACAATATGTACCAGTTCCGACTTGCATACAAATTCAACTTAAGAACAAACCTACAGTCCCTATCTTGTACGTAACCCGGGGACTGCCTGTATTCTAACAGTAGGGTTTCTTGCTGCCTTACTTTTCATTCTTCTTTCACACTAGAGTTCTGATGGAAGAAACCATCTTATCAATTTTTCCACAGTTTCTTCTATTAATAAAACAAAAACCTAATCCCATTTTCATAGGAGATGCATTGCTTTCTTGTGTTGGGATATTTTTTTGTTTTCTATGTTGCTTTATTCTATATATACCTTTTTGAAAAGACCTAAAATCACTGCCTGATCTGGTGTGTGGGGATGTTACCTATCCCAGAGACTATTTTCTGAAAACAGTCAGTTGATCAAAAAGTCTAGTGTCTTTGGCCAAAACAGGTCCTCTTTCCAACTGTTTCAAGTTATGCTTTCTGCCAGTTATGCATGTAACTGTCTTCTGGTGCTGAAGAGATTTGTCCATGTTCTTGTTTTCAATGTGTAGCTTACATTTATGCAGTATGTTCCATTTGAAAGGAATTTAGGAGGAGGAGGAGGAGGAATGTCTTATTGAAAATGAGGTGATTACCATCTAATAACTTTGTCTGAGTTTCACACAGTATTTCTTCAGACTTGGTGTATTACAATCAGATTAGTCTCCCAAACACTTAAAAAATTACATTATTGTCAATGGGCAGAATTCAGTACTTTAAAATGGAGTTGGGCTGAATAAATGTCTATTGTCAACGCTGTCCAAGTAGATACTTATACTGTAAGAACTATTGATGAAATGAGGAAAATCTTGTATGATAATGGCTGTGATGTGCCTTTCCCTTGCACGACCACAAGTCTTACCCCAGGTGGTATTTCATCTCTTACAGTGACTGCCTTCAAAATCAACAGATATTCAACCTATGATGTCAATACATTCAAAAAGACATGAAAAACATTTATTAGTCATGGATGTTAGAGGCTCATTATCTAGTTGGTTTCCTGGAACCCACCATCGATATTTAAGTTCTCCTAATTACCCATATTTTAGCAAATATAACCAGTGGGTTATATTCATTTTTACAAACCCCGCACCCTCCTGCGGGGTATACTCGGGTGCAGGGTATACAACCATTTTTTTTTATTCACCTGGTAGTGAGCGCTCCCTCTCCCCTTCCCTCGCTGCACAGCCTCCAGGCGGAGGAGTGCTCCCCCTGCCACTTCCTGCAACTGCGCAGAACCGGGAGATGAGCACTCCCCCGCCCGGAGGCTAGAGGCTGCGCAGCTGCAGGAAGGGGCGGGGGGAGTGCTCCTTCACAGGAACTGAGGGATGAGCACTCCCCCACCCGGAGACTGGCGGCTGCGCAGCCTCAGGAAAGAGCAGGGGAACACTCTCATTCCCCCACCTGGAGGTTGTGCAGCCACCCAGGGGGTTAAGTGCTCCCCAGTCCGGAGGGTGGCTAATTCTGCCCCCCCCCGATCCATAGAAACCCCCCCTCCCCTGCACAATTTGAAAAAAGTGACTTGTATACCCTGTGGGTTATACTCATGCGCGGGGTATACAAGATTTTTTTTTTTTTTTACTCAAACTGCAAAAACTGTGGGGTATATTCAGGTATGGGGTATACTCAGGTGCGGGGTATATTCGCTAAAAGATGGTAACTACCCTGGTCCTCTTAATACCTGAAGTATTTGAGGTAAGACAGCCAAGTTCAAGTACTTGGAAAGCTACTGTAACACATTTCTTAAAAATCAGTTTCTCAGAACCTAAAGGATAACAAGGTTATAAGGAATAACCAGTGTAGGGTCCAGAACAAATCATACCAAACCACTTTTTTTCCATTTGCAAGATTATTTGTCTAGTGGATAGGACATATCTTAGTCTTAGTGAGGCTTCTGACAGTCCCACATTTCTGACATCCTCATAAGGAAAGTAGGGACATGGTATCTAACTGAAACTGGGTGGAAAACTTTTTCATTTCAAAATAGCTATCAATTGTTCACTGTCAAACTGCAGGGATGTATTAGAGTACCCAAGGGAGCAGCCTGAGTCTGGTACTAGTCAATATTTTCATTTCATTTCATTTTTGCAGAACCTTGATGCTACAGGTTGGACATTAGGACCTAACGGATTCTGAACCAGGGAATTTGCTTGACTAGAGAAGGTGGCTGGGAGATATGTAGGGAACCAACTCTGCCAGCTGGGGGTGAGAGGGGGAATGAGGGATTACCTACAATCCCTGAAGAGCTGCTTGCTGGGTTGCTGGCCCAGCTGTTGCTGTCCTGGCCAGACTGCCTGCCAGGCTCTAGCAGCCTGCACTGCTTGGAGCTGGCTCTGGCTCTGGCTCTGATCAAGCTGCCAGGTGCTGCCAAGTGCTTGGGCTCTGGTCCCAGTCCCAGTCCCATGGCAGCCTACAGGCTCTGGTCCCACTTCTGTGGGCTGTCTGGGGCTCTGGCCCCATGCTGCCAAGTGTTGCTAGGGCTGCTGCCAGTCCTGGTCCTGGTCCTGCTGCCTAGAGCTCAGACTTTTGTCCTGAGGCAGCCTGCAAGCTCTGGCCCCACTTCCATGGGCTGCCTGTGGCTCTGGCCCTGGTTCTGTGCTGTCCCAGGCCTAATCCTGCACTGCCTGGGGCTGCTCCAACCTGGTCCCAGGCCACAGGGTCTCAGGAGTCACCAGGAGCAGCTGCTGCTGCTGCTGGAGGCTGCTGCCAGCTGCAGCCTTGTTGCTAGGGGCTGTTGCCAGCACCAGTCCCGGCCCACTGCTTCAGCCCGGCCCCTCCGCGATTGCCCTCCTGTCATTAGGCTATCAGGGTTCTCTTATGAAGAAACATCTGTGGATGTTGCCTGACCAGAGAATTCCGGTTTTAGGAGGCGCAGACTGTATTAACAATTCACAAGTCTGAATTCTAAGACCATCAGGTGCTGGTTTTTACTTTTAGCACAATGGCTGATTAGAGTTCAAAAATGTTATACAATTAAGTATTGAACTGCGCTTCAGTGGTGCTGAGAAACTAGCTGTTCAGGGAAAAGGGCCCTAAAAACTAATGGCAAGTGTATTGAGAAGTGTGGGTGTGGGGTTTTTTTAAACTAAGAGATTGGGTGACGGATAAGGCGTGCCTATATTCTGTACTGTGTAAGAAATATTCAGATGCTTACTGTAATGGATGAAATAAGGACTCACTGAAAGATGTTTAACTTCTGAACTGCCAACTGCCACAACTGTCAGTAGAAATGATTGAACTTGAAATCTTTTTCCTCTGTCAGGTAAAGTGAGTAGCATAAATTTCATCACTAATTGATATATCAAAACCAGAATGTATCGTGACATTAATTGTAGGAAAACTTTTTTTATCCATCACAAGGGAATTTCTTTGCTTTATTCTGTAAAAGGAAACAGGTTTTGAGAATGAGTTGGTGAATGCATACGTATAGCATTTCACCAGGTAATGAATGAAGAAATGGACCAACTTTTCACTGTATACAGAGCAGTTACACATTTTCTTTCTGCACAGTGCTGTATCAATAGTATTTGGATTAAGATTATTTGAGTAATTGTCAAAACAGGTCCAAATGCAACCTTACATTGTGATTAAATTCAGCTATGCAACGCAGATGATCCCACGGGGTTGTAAGAACTCAGGAGGACAAGATTAGAATTCAAAATGACCTTAAGAAATTAGAGAATTGGTCTGAAATAAAGATAAAATTCAATAAGTCACATGGCAAGTGCAACACTTAGAGGAAAAATCAAATCCACAACTACCAAATGGGGAATAACTTGATAGGTAATATTTTGGCTGAAAAGGGTCTGGGGGTTATAGAATAAACTGAAACAATAACATGGTGCAGTTGAAAAAAGGCAAATAGGGCACCGGAGTGTCATAAGAAAGACAGGGGAGATAATGTCCTGCTGTAATTGGCACTGGTGAGGCCTCATCTCGAGCACTGCTCAGTTCTGGGGGCCACTTGTTAAGAAAGCTATGGACAAATTGGAGGAAGTCTAGAACAAAAAAAAAATGCTGAACTGTTTAGAAAATCTGACCTGTGAGTGAAGATCTTGGGGGCATTTTTAGTTTTGAGAAAATAACCACTTACATGTTCAATTGTTGTCATAAAGAGAATGATGGTCAATTCAGTATGCCCTCTGAAGGCAGGACAGGAAGGATATGTCTACACTACAGTGTTATTTCAAAAATCTTCTTTCAAAATAGTTACTTCAAAATAAGTTATTTTGAAATAACGCGTCTACTCACAAAATGCATTTCGAAATAGCGCATCCACACTGAGTGGACACTGAATCGCATTTAAGGCTGGCTGGAACCAGGTCCAGCAGGGCGTCAGGTCAGGAGTTACTTTGTGTAGCTGCTGCCTGAGGCTGAGGCCTGTGCTTAAAGGGATCCCCCCAGACAGCCGGTTCTCAGGCTTCCCTGCTTGCGTGTGTACCTCGATGAGGGACAGCAAAGCATTTTGTCTCTGCGTGCTCTGATTGACCTCACTCAGGACACCACAGCAACATGGAGCCAGAGCTGCCCCTGGGCACTTTGATGCTTCTCGTGGATGTGTTGCTGCAAGCCTGTCTGCACTTTCTGCAGGCTGCCATCCAGGAGGTCCATCGGGGGGCTGTCAGTATCCAGGAGGCCCTGAGGAGCACTAAGAGCCTCCCTGGTGTGCCCCATGAGGGGCTTGTGCCTCATTCTTCCCTCACGTCCTGCCACTTACCCCTCCCTAATGTCAAACAAAATACACGTATTTTACACAAACTCTCTTTATTTAACACAACTAGGGGGGAGGAAATGAAACTCTGGTGAGACTGGGGAAAGGAGGTGAGAGGGGGAAACCTGGGAGGAGGGAGCTGGAAGGGGGAAGAGAGGCAAGAAGGGGGGAGGGGAGGCTCAGGGGTGAGGGGTCTCACAGGACCAACTTGCTTGTAATGCAGACCTGCTCCTGGGTTCACATGTGGCCTTTGGTGGCCAGGCTGGCAGCTATCCTGCCATAGACGGATGCATTCCTCCATCTAGTGCGGCAATCATGGACGTTGGGGGCATTTCCCCCCCCCCCAAAAAAAACCTGAATAAGGTCCATGATCTCTACCCTGGACCAGGAAGGTGCCCACCTTCTCCAGGCCCTGGCAGGCTCCTGCGAGCTGGAAGACTGCTCCTGGGGAGTGGTGAAGGGCTGGCTGCCAGTGGCTTGCTGGCTCATATTTCGGGGCCACTGGGTCAGGGGCAGTGACTGCTGGCTCTGGGCTGGCAGGGTTGAAGCTGGCACAGGCACTGTGGCCAGAGTCAACCACTTTAAGGGCTCCGGGGAGGGAAAGGAGTGTTCTTGGTTGAGGCACCCTGGGAAGGCTGGAGGCCCCCATGTCTACACAGCACTTATTTCGAAATAGCTATTTCGAATTCAGCATTATTCCTCGTGGAATGAGGTTTACCAAATTTGAAATAAGCGCTCTGCTACATCGAATTAATTTGGTAATTAATTTGGCTGTGTAAACTCTAGTGAAGTTATTTCAGAATAACAGCTGTTATTTTGAAATAACTTGGCTGTGTAGACATACCCGAAGTTACTTAATAGCCTAGATCTCCCTAGATGTATATCATTAGATTGTTTCTAAACTATGTGGAATCCCTGTCATTGGAGGTTTTTTAAAAACTGGTTGGACAAACACCTGCCAGGGTGGTCTAAGGTTTACCTGGTCTTGTCTTAGCACCAGACTGGATGAATAGATGACATCTTGAGATCCCTTCCAGGCCTAGATTTGTATGATTCCATAATTCTATTAATATGGTTATAATGGTCCCCTTGAAAGTGAAGTTTGTAAGCTTCTAATTAGCTAAAAACACCTTATTTAGAACAAATAGAAGTTTTGAATGAAACACAATCTCATTTAAAATATGATTGGAAAAAGTCCTTGTTTTACAAAATGTCAAAGCAAAGCTCTCTCTCCCCCTCCTCCCCGTTTTTTCCAAAGAATGGCAAAGTGAGAGAGGGAAAGAAATTTGGCTTTGCTTTATTCCTAAAAGTTTCTGTGAATTCAAAACTGAAAAGTTATTCTTTGAAATTGATAAATTTTTGAAAATTTTCATTCTAATTAAATATAAGCATTGCTTTTTAGCCAGCAATAGTAACTAGTGTAGTTTAGATGACTTTTTTAGTGTTTAAGTCTTGCTGCAATGCCTACAGTTATGTGAATTAATGTCTTGAATTGAGTGAACAAGTCGGAACAAATACTTTTGTGTATTATGTTTACTATAGTAAACACTATAAATAACTTATTTAGCTATTTAAGGCTAATCAAAATTAACCAACACAGTTTGAATTTTAAATACTCATTACAAGCTGCTCATGAGCAATTTGCGCATTAAAATTATTCATAGACAATAACTGGCAGTTTTTTTGAATAACAAATCTGAGAAAATTGTAGCTGCTGAGGTACTATTTAATGGTCAAAGAGGTTGAATTAATGAAAGAAATAACTTGCCCAAATCATCATCTCAACCTTGCAAACACTTATGCATGTTAGTAACTTCATGCCATGAATACCATTGAAACCAATAGAGCTAATCATGTGCTTAAAGTAACACTTTGAGTGTTTGCTGCACTGAGACCAACAAGCTGAGCTCCAAACATAAGCATGGTACCCAGTTGTGATATGAACTCAGGGGACCAATAGATTAACCAGGACCATGGGCAAAGTGGTAGAGGGACCAGCTCTGCACTCCAAGGCAGGAATGGGATTGGAGCCTCAGGCAGAAGAAGCAGGGCTGGGACAAGCCTTTCCCAGGCAGCCCTCAGTGCCGTCTAGACTTCACTGCACCTCCCCAAGTACGTCTACACTACGTGGCTCCATCAATGGAGCCATGTAGATGAGGATTGTAGGCAAAGGGAAATGAAGTGGCGATTTAAATAACATGGCTGCCGTGCTGAGCTGACAAACAGCTGATCAGCTGTTTGTCGGCTCAGAGCGCTAGTCTGGACGCTCCCCTGCCGACATCAAAGCCCTTTGTCGGCAGCCCCGGTAAACCTCTTCCCACGAGGAATAACGGGGCTGCCGACAAAGGGCTTTGATGTCGGCAGGGGAGCGTCCAGACTAGCGCGCTGAGCCGACAAACAGCTGATCAGCTGTTTGTTGGCTCAGCACCGCAGCCATGTAAATTTAAATGAAGCGGCGATTATTTAAATTGCCGCTTCATTTCCCTTTGCCTACAATCCTCATCTACATGGCTCCATCGATGGAGCCATGTAGTCTAGACACAGCCCTGGTACTTCCCAGAGCATGTCCTATAAGGCTCTGGCTGTGATTTAAAGGACCTGGGGCTCTGACGGTGGCTGATTTTAAAGGACCTTGGGCTGAAACGCTGACACCCTGTACCCACCTGTTCCAGCCAGCCCATCTGCTTGCGTCTTTCAATGCTCACCCTGGGAGACCTCTGGCCATTGTGGAGCCATGTTCAAAGGATCCCACCTGCAGGTTGTGTATTGAGCCCTGTGTAAACTCAAACCACACCACGGACCGCAAACAGACAGGCTGTGGGTCTCATGTTGAGTAGCCCTGCATTAGATTGTGTTATACCTATCTGTGTTACATTAAGGAGTTCATTATTAAATATTTGTTCCCTATGTTGGTACTTAGTCTGTGACTGAGTGACTCTTATCCTTACAGTACACTAAATAGATATACTGATTGAATTCTGAGTCTACAGAATGACAAGGATTTAAAAATAAAAACATGCTTGTGGCTCTTCTGAGCCTTCTACAATTAATCAATATCCTTCTTGAACTGGAGGTAGTATTCTGCCAATGGTCACAATACTGGCAAATACAGAGGTAAAATAACCTCTCTACTCAGATTGCCATTAATTACATTATCCTTCTTTAATTCCTCAATGAGTCCCATATCAGCTGCTTTATTGTATTGTGTGGGTTTGCTCCTAGGCAAACAGAACTATAATTACCCAAGTCATTTTATTTACCCTTTTAGAGCAGGAAGAGGACATCATATTGCCCCTCCCTAAAATATAACAAAGCTGTAGTCTTAGGTTTAAACCCATCCTACTTGTCTGTCATTCATTTGTCTGCTTGTCCTCATTAAGTTGTTAATGCACTGCTGAAGACTATTTTCGTAAAATACATTCATTTCTTTTCTTTGGCTCACAAGGGGTTGCTTGACATTTGCCAGTTTGATAAATTGAGCAACTGTTTTAAAAGATGCCTTTAATTGAAAAACTATACTCGATATTCATTAATCTCTTATAGATAGTCCATTGCAAGTTTGCAAAAGAGCAGATCATGCTTCAGGGCAACCATTAGAAATTTTTTTTTCCATTCTAGTAATGAAGAACAGATGAGATGAAAGCCAGGTAACTGACCTTTAAAATATAAGGCAACAATACACACATGATGAACAAACTGCAAAGTCAGCTTAGTAAGACATTTTTCTTTGCAGCATAAATGCTGCCTTTAAATTCCATAAACCAGCGAAACAGCGTTCATTGCCAGTTCCAGATCAAACTCCTTCACAATAATGAATTGGGAAGAGGTGTTTATTAGCTGAAAGGAAATCAGATTTTCTACATCACAAGTTAATATTTATTTTTGTAATGGTCTGCTTTCTCAAAGATAGAGAAATCTAAGGCATACTGAGTTGTACCAACAAGATACCATGGGTCATATGTTGGATTAATTCATAGCACTAGTCAAGTTTAGCACAAGTAAGTTTGTTAAACAATTCCCATCGTACTATTTTCTCGAGGTAGCTGGTTGTGTGGCTTTTTTTTAAATTTGTGATCTTTTTTTCAGTGAAATCTCAAAAGTACTGATTCTTTCTCTCCTCCCCTGTATCTTTAATCATAGTTATGGCTTGCCTTTGCAAGTGACTCGCTACTTTTCTTTTACAAGAATTTACAAGGAATTTAAGCCTTTTATTTTGTAACTGATTTCACAGGGCAGATTCAGGAGTAAGTCAGCTGTCTGTCAATTACAGACCCTTATTTGCCTATCAATATATAATTCACTATATTGCCTATTTTCTGCACTGATTTACTTGTTCCCAAAAGTGCCCATACTGTTGCCATGGTGTTAGTCACGGCTCCCAGCACTATGCATAGTCTTTTGCAAATCTATGTTCTTCTAAAGTACTCATCAAAGAGAAGTCAATCAGTCTGCACAGTCTCCCTCCTCGGTTAGCATTTTTACACAGGTGAAATCTGGTGTGGAGAGGAAACACTAAGGCTGAGGGGCAAGGGATGGTGGAGAGTCACAAGGTGGGCACCTGTGCATGAAAAGGGAGGGGGTCTAAGGCCCCTTGGAAAATGAATGCGATGAGCCTGGTGCTGCCATGTTCTGTCAGCACTTGGATGCTGGTAAGATGGCAGGTGATGCTGGGAGTAGGTGGGGAGGGGTAGATCAGGGTGGACTGGGATTGCGGCTGCAGCTTCCAGACACTTAGCCAGAGCCCTGCTATGGCCAGCAAGAAAAAGTGATACCACCTGATCCCACTAATGAATGCAGGTGCTGGCAGTTGGGGGTCAAGCCATTTCCCCTGCTAACCCTGTAGTTGGCCTGTTCCTCAAGACTCCCCTAACCCTACCCCCACTGGCCTAGTCTAGTGCTCCCCACACCTTAACTCCACACAACGGGGCTGGCCTAGGGCCCTCTGTATGACAAATGCACACTGAAACATGAGCCCTCCAAATGTGCATGTCCTGGAGTGATGGCCCTGATTTGCCATACCCAAGGCACGGCTCAGCCCACAGGTCATATGGTCTCTTAAATCCTGTTTTGGTGAGTGTTGATTTGAGAGTTCCGTGATTGTCTTGTGTTACCTACAATTACATGTGTTCACACAGGAAACTAGAATTAAGTCCTGGTCCCTTTGGAGTAATCACAAAATCTCTGTTCATTTCAGTGGTGCCAAGATTTTATCCTTTAGCTCCTTAGTTTCTCTCACCTCAGAAAACCTACCTTGTGACCAATGTGCAATCAAAACAGTGTATTTGATTTAGAATACCAAACACTTCAAATGAATGGGTCTCAAATTCTATAGATGAAAAATATTCAGCCAATATTTTAAAGAAACAAATTTGTAAAATTCCCAATCTTTGTAGATGGAACAGGAAAAAAAGTAGAACTTGCTGAATTGGATTACTTAACTGGAGGCAAGCAACTGTACTGTGTATTTCACTTTGTTTTGCACATGTAGATAAATACTTTTGCTGTCAGATTTACCATTCTTAAGTAGTTCCTCTTAATCAGTTAAACACCATACACAGCTTTCCTAGTTTATTGTGATTTGCAATTTAACAATACATATGCAGATGAAATTAGCGTTTTCAAAAATAATTATAGTTGCTCCTAGGAGGATTAATAGCTAAAGCCTGCCCTGCTTCTGTTGAGTTTAATTTAATTTTGATGTGTTTATTAAAGGAGGAAATTAATTATGTTTAGTATTGTTTGGCAGTTAATGTGCACACACATGAATACATGTTTAGTTACATTGAGTAATAGGGTCATGTGCAAATATTTATTTTTATGTCTATTAAGCTACAGATATAGACAGACTTGTTGAGAGTCTCTGGGTTAGATTAAAAGGGGTAAAAACAAGGGTAATGTCATGCTAGGGGTGTACTACAGACCACCTACCCAGGCAGAAGAGTTGAATGAAGCTGCGCTTTTTTTTTTAACTAACAAAATCATCCAAAGCACAGGATTTGGTGGTAATGGGGGATTTCAATTGTCCAGACATCTGCTGGAAAACTGAAAGCTGGGCACAGATTATCTAATAAATTATTAGATTGCATTCGAGACAATTTCTTTCTTCAGAAGGTTGTGAAAGCTACTGGAGGGAAAGCTGTTCTTAATTTGATTTCAACAAATAGGGAGGAACAGGTTGAAAACTTCCAAGTGGAAGGCAGCTTGGAGAAAGTGATCATGAAATGATAGATTTCATGATTCTAAGGCATGGTAGAAGGAAGAAGAGCAAAATGGGGAGAAGGGATTTCAGGAAGGCAAATTTTAGTAGATACAGAGAGATGGTAGGTAAGATCCCATGGGAAGCAAGACTAAGAGGAAAAACAACTGAAGAGAGTTGGCAGATTTTGAAAGGGACATTATTAACGGCCCAAAAGCAAACTCTTCCATTGCATAGGAAAGATTAACAAATATGGCAGGAGACCAACTTGGATCAACCAGAAGATCTTATGATCTAAAAATCAAAAAAGAGTCCTGTACAAAGTATAAACTAGATCAAATTACAAAGGATGAATATAGGCAAATAACTTAAGTATGCAGAGGCAAGATTAGAAAGGCAAAGGCACAAAAAGAGCTCAGTCTAGCTAGAGATATAAAGGGTAAAGGAAGACGTTCTACAAAAATATTAGAAGTAAGAGGAAGATCAAAGACAGGGTCAATTGCTCAGTGAAGAGGTAGATACAATAACAGTAAACTTGGAAATGGCAGAGGTGCTTAATGACTTTTTACAGTTTTCACTAAGAAGTTTGATGGTGACTGGATGCCTAACATAGTGAATGCTAGTGGAAATAGGGTAGTTCTAGAAGTTAAAAAATGAAGAACGAGTTAATAATTACTTAGAAAAGCTAGATGTCTGCAAGTCACCAGGGCCTGATGAGATTTATGTATTTATTTGAAATATTTTTACCCCACCTCTATTAAAATATTCGAGGCGGCTCACAATTTTTAAAACACAATATCAATGTATATAAAAATTAAAATACAAGACCCCAGAGGGACATAAAACCTACTAAGACATCTTGAGCGGAGGGACACACACACCAACTCAAACACCAATAAAAGCATGAGTAAAAAGGGTGGGTTTACCCTGATGCTGAAAAAATGCTAATGTTGGCACCATGCAAATGTCCCGGGGGAGAGAATTCCACGGCCTGGGAGCAAAAGCTGAGAAGCCCCTTTTCCAAATATGACCGGATGCCAAGGATCTTATCTGCAAAGTGGTTCATGAACAGATCACAGTGGGGAGCCAAGTATTCCTCTATTTTATCTTGAGTGCTAGACTGTAAAAGGCCCCAGACCACTCAAAACAGTTGTTCTGGACGGCATTGTGTGAATGTGATATTGGTGGAAAAGTAGCTTTTCTTCACTGTCAGCACAGCTACAGAGTAAGCTTGCAATTCACTCTACCCTGCAATCTATCAGACTTAGCTCTTGTTCTCCTCTGGTGGTGTTCTAGCCATCACACAGACCATTTTGCTGCCTTCAATTCCCCAGAAAACCAGGGAGCAAACTTGGCTTGACAAGCCCAAAGAGGGCACTTAGGAGAAATCATGTCAATCACCCAGGCTACCTCACTAATCCATATATCAACTTAGGCATCGACAAGGCCATTTGCCATGATGGCTGAACAATCCCTCGGGGACCTCAGGAAACCCTCTGGCTCCATCAGCCGCTGAGGGCAGACCATCTTAATTGGTCCCCTGCTCCTGCAGAAGGGAAGGTCAACAGATAAACTTGACCAGGTAGTGATCAATCCATGACAAAGGGACTGTAACCACATCCCTTATCCCAAGAACTTATAACCCTTAGTCCAAAAGACCAGATTGAGCATATGACCTGCAACATGCATGGGGGCAATTATTTCTTGGGATAATCCTAAAATTGTCATGGTATCCATAAAATCTTGGGCCAGACAGGACAGCCTGAGTATGAATATTAAAGTCCCCCAAGACCAGAAGCCTTAGGATCCTCAATGCCACATCCAAGACCACCTTGGACAGCTCAAGCAGAGCATCTGCTATACAGTGACAGTAGTCACCCTACCTCCCCAACCATTAAGCTGGAGCTGATGCTGAACCAAAATCCCAACCGGGCACAATTGGGAAAGGTCAATGCCTCCCTTCACTTCCAACCAGGTCTCAGAGATACAATGCATCCTAGAGTACTCAAGGAGCTGATAGCTAAATGTTCAGATACCTTCTCTATCAACTTTGAAAAGTCATGGAAGTGGGGAGAGATTCCAGAAGACTGGAAAAGTGGAAATATAGTGCCCATCTATAAAAAGAGAAATAAGAATTCAGGAAACTACAGACCAGTCAGTTTAACTTCTGTGCCAGGAAAGATAATGGAGCAAGTAATTAAAGAATTAATCTACAAACATCTGGAAGATAAGGTGATAGGCAACAGCCTGCATGGATTTGTAAAGAACAAATCATGTGAAGCCAATCTGATAGCTTTCTTTGATAGGATAACAAGTCTTGTGAATAAGGGAGAAGAGGTGGACGTGGTATGCCTAGACTTTAGTAACACATTTGACATGTTCTCGCATGACCTTCTTATCAATAAACTAGGGAAATACAAACTAGATTGGCTACTATAAGATGTGTGAATAACTGGCTGGATAACCATTCTCAGAATGTAGTTATTAATGCTTCAGTCATGCTGGAAGGGCATAACAAATGGGGATCCACAGGGATCTGATTTGGGACCGGTTCTCTTCAATATCTTCAACAATTTAGATGATGGCATAAAGAATACAATTATAGAATTTGCAGATGCCACCAACCTGGAACAGGTTGCAAATGCTTTGGGAGAATATGGTCAAAATTCAAAATGATCTGGACAAACTAGAGAAATGGTCTGAGTTAAATAGGATAAAGTTTAATAAGGACAAATGCAAAGTACTCCACTTAAGAAGGAACAATTAGTTTCATACATACTGCATGGGCAGTGATTGTCTAGGAAGTACTGCTGAAAGGGATTTAGGGGTCAGTGGACCACAAATTAAACATGAGTCAACAGAGTGACACTTGCAAAAAAGCAAACCTGATTCTGGGATGCATTAACAGGAGTATTATGAGCAAGACACAAGTCATTCTTCCGCTCTGTTCTGTGCTGATTAGGCCTCAAGTGGGGTATTGTGTCCAGATCTGAGCACCACATTTCCAGGAAGATGTGGAGAACGTGGAGAAGAACAAAAAAAAAAGATTAAAGTTCTAGAAAACATGACCAATGAGGAAAGACTGAAAGAATTGGGTCTCTTTAGAAAAGAGAAGGCTGAGAGGGGACATAACCATTTTCAAGTATCTAAAAGGGCGTTACAACGAGAGAGAACAATTTTTCCTCCTCCCTGGCATCTGATGGTAGGATAAGAAGCAATAAGCTTAAATTGCAGCAAGGGAAGTGTAGGTTGGACATTAGGAAAAAATTTTCAGGGTGGTTAAGCTCTAGAATACGTTCCTTTGGGAGATTGTGGAATCTCCATCACAGGAGATATTTCAAAACAGGTTGGATAAACATCTATCAGGGATGATGTAGACAGTGCTTGGTTCTGCTATGAGGGCAGTGAACTGGACTCAATCTTTTGAGGTCCCTTCCAGTTCTAGGATTCTATATTGGTTAATAGTCTGTGAATAATACTTCTCCAGTACTTTTGAATGACATGCTGTAGTTATGATTAACATGTTGTCATTCACAACCTGAAAGAAATTAGTGTTACTACATTATAATGGGTATGTTTATACCATATCGTACAGGGGAAGTCTAAAACATTTAGCAAAGAATCAGACATTGTACATAAGATTTAGATTAATTTACAGAATGCTGTAGCAGGGCTAGAAATCACTTGAATTTGTATCTGACTCACCTCTTGGTTATTGTTGACTTAGGCCAGTGAAGTCTCGTAGTGGAGAATCAGGTCTCATGTGTTGGTATGAAGATTCTGTAGAAAGGGGCTGTCTGCTGATTCCATTCTGGGGTGTGTCTAGACTATAGGTTTTTGTGAAAAAAGTGGCCTTTTTTGAAAAAAACTTCCCCTGCATCTAGACTGCTGCCATGTTTTTTCAAAAGTAAATCAAAAGAACGTGGCAGATTTTTTTGATTGCAGAAAACCTCATTTTACAAGGAATAACATCTTTTTTCAAAAGTGCTCTTTCAAAAAAAAAAAAAGGCATTATTGAATGCGAACTGTGCTTTTTCAAGAGCGCATCCAGACTGCCTGGGTGCTCTCTTTTGAAAAAGTAGCTCGCTTTTTCGAAAGTACTGGCTGTAGTCTAGATGCTGTCTTTCGAAAGGGGCTTTTAGTCTAGACGTACCCCTGGAGTGTGCCAAAAATGACATTGGTAATTAGGTGGAAGACCAAGATAAAACTCTTCATAGAAATGAGACAGTTGTGGTGTTTGGGTGACATGTTGTATGTTAAAGCCTTGTCTACATTGGCATCAGCATGTAGAATGCATCTAGCTACAGAACACAGTGAAAACCAGGCTGCATCCACACTAGGCTATAGCTACAAGCAGCAGTGAAAAGCTCTGGCAGGGGAGAGATAAGAGGGGAGACTGTTAGTGGGAGGCTCTTACACACTTTCCCAGAAGTGGGACACTATGCTGCCTTTTTTTTAAAAGCAGCCTAGATATGGATGTTACTGTCTGGAGTTGTGTAGGGCATGTGCCTAAAGGTTTTTATTCTGTGCTGTGGCATCCTACCGGTGTGTGATCACAGCCTACAAGCTGAAACTACCATTTGCAGTTCTCTTGTAGGAGCCCTATTTGTGCAAGGAAGGGAGACTTCCCCCTACATTTGATCCTTCTCCATGTCCTCCCCAGTGCACCTGTTTCCTGGCTTATTCAGAAATTATGGCAATGGAGGGCATGATGACAAGCCACTGAAACTTAAGCGAGTTGTCTGATAATCACTCACCAACCTTTACTAAGCAACTGAAACGAATTTATCAAAATAGCAGTGTGCCTAAGCAAAGAAGTGATTTGGTCATGAATTTCTACCTCTGTCTGGAGGCTGACATCCCTAAAGATTGCTCAGACATGCTATCTCCTTCATGGATGGTGAGGAATGCTTTCAGCAATTCAGGTTGTCAGCAAGGGAATGAGAACAACTCCGGCACCCATGTGTATCTGTGTTCTGAAGGGCCTTCTGCTGAGCCTCCACCCTGTCACCAAGATAAACTTTGCCTTTTGAAAAAACAAGTAAAGGAAATATTTTCTGACCCTGTGTGCTCTCACTCTAGACTGTCATGTGCGATTTGATCAGATTGCCATGCATAAGCATGAATCTTAGAGCCAATCATCAACATCAACATTTAATTCCCAGTGAAATCAATGAGAATTGAGAGCACTCGGGTACCTTGCTGGATTGAGTCCTTAGTGGTCCTGTAAGTATTTGGTCATTTGAAAACATCTTGCAGCAGTATTTGAGCTAATAATCTCCAGCAGCAATGATTTCCACCCCTTGACTCAATGTTATATGAAGATGAAGTATTTGGTTTAAATGCATTGTCTATTAAGACAGCACTGATTTTTCTGAAATTCTGATGAGAATGGAAGATGGCAACGTTAAACAACAAGAGATAGGCAAAGCGTTTTAGGGAACCATCCCATAAACACCTTTTCTAAATCTGGCCCTTGTGAAGTAGAAATGAAATGAGGGTGGGAGGAAGAACCAAAAAGAGGCTAATGTTCAGCAGATCAGATTCTTCGCTCATGTACCATCATGTAGCTCCATGGTATTTCTGGTCTCTTTTGCAGTTTGTGCTCTCACACAAGTGCATTGCAACAGTCTGAGAGAATTATAGTCTGTTTGCACATTTCTGTGTGGCAGAAGTAAGTTAATTCATGCATGGATACAATGTACACTATCAAATTATTATGCATGCTGAATATATATAACAAAGCTATTCTAAAATGTCGTAGATTCAGTAGATTCCAAGGCCAAAAAGGGATCATTGTGATGATGCAGTCTGATTTCATATATAAGCCAGGCCATACAACTTGCTCACAATAATTCCCGGAGGTATCTCTTGGGCGGGGGGGAGAATCCAATCTTGGTTTCTAAGGTGTCAGTGATGGAGAATTCACCACAGTGCTTGGTAAATAGTTCCACTGAATTTTCCACCGATTAATCTCGCTTAAGAATATACGATTTATTTCTAGTTTGAGTCGCAACTTCTAGCCATTAAAAACATGTTGAAACTTTTTCTGCTCATTCGAAGAGCCAATTATAGATGTCTACAAGGGGAATGAATATTTAGAGTATAATCAAGTGACCCCTTAACCTTTCCGTTGTTAGACTTGGCTCCTTGAGTCTATTTAGCTTATCAGTATAAGGAATATTTTCATTTAATTCTTTCATTTGTATGATTCTTCTCTGTATTTTTAATTTCCTAACATCTTTGAATTCTGGGCTCCGGATTTCAGCAGTAGTCACACAAGTGCTAAACAGAGTAGCCTTTCTCCTCCTATTTGAGAATCCCCTCTTTTGGATCCAGCGATATCTATTATACAAGCAACAGTAATTAAATATGCATGGGACAGTATCCCATCTGTCAATGCATATCATTTGTGTACACTCAATGTAATTTGCTGCAAACTGTGGCTATCCTGCTTCTTTGCTTTTCATCCTGTAATTGTGTGTGTGTGTGTGTGTGTGTGTGTGTGTGTGTGTGTGTGTGTATTGGGAGAGAACAGAATCAAGCCTAAGTAATGTTTTTAAAATCCTGTGATTCATGTCATTCCACCCCTCATTCCTTTGGGCTAGCCAGAGGAATATAGCTTGGGACTTTTCCTACAGCACCTCTGAGATGTGGCAGTAATTATAGCAGCAGCAGGATCTTTGGTGCAACTGGAAGACATGACAAAAATACCAAATGGATAGAGTATTTGTTCCTGGAATAGATTCACAACATGTAGTGCCATCTCTGGGTTGGAGAAACTAGCACAGATTGATGAGAGATGGTTGCTATGCAGACCTCAAATGACCAGCAGTGGGAAGAGAATTTCAGGAGAGGGAAACCATCTTTTTGGAGATATGTGCTGAACTAAAAATGGACCTACAGCAACAATGTACCAATATGCAGTTGTCTAGAGCCATTGAGTGGGTAGCAATCACCATCTGCAAGCTGGCAGCTCCTGGATGTTACTACTGGAAAATCTCGAGTATAATGTGCACCTACGTATAGTGTGCACCCTGAGTTTAGACTCTTAAAAATCATGAAAAAACCGAACACCTGTGTATAATGCGCACCCATTATATAGGAGAACGATAGGGAAGGAACGGGAAGGAAACCTGCCCCCCGCCCAGCTGCTGGCACGCCAAGCTCGTACCTGCTCAGAGGAGGGTGAAGTATGGATGGGTCCAGAAGCTATGGAGCTCATCTCCCCATGCAGCAGCTTCACCCACTGCCTATGGACAAGCCTTACAGATGGTATCATGGTATGGGTATTGTGGGCCCAAGTAATACAGCTTAACAGTTCTCAGGAGGTTATTGATGGCTTTACATACATGGTATTCCCCAGCTGTACTTGTGCATTTTATGTGCACTAGCTTAAACAAGGGGTTGATCAACATGACCTGAGAGTGTGGACAGGGAGAGGAGGCACAGATTTTAAACAGACTGTTCAGTAACAGCTGCAAAGCTATGTGGGACAGTTGGAACACTACCAAAGCAACACACAGCAGCAATGAGCACCCATGAATCACAGACCAGATTAAGTTGTTTCACAGCAGAATTTAGTTTTACTTTCAAAGAGGATTGCAGAGTATTTGATAAATGTGGAGTCTGCGCTACAATGAATTGCATTAAGTGTACACAAGTGTTTGCACTTCTTGAGTTCATCCACTTTGTAGATTAAATCCTCCTTCTAGACACGCCATTGATGTACGATAAGAGACAACAGATGGCTAAAATAGACAAATAGCTTGTAGGCAGGCAGGACAAAGTACCCGTGAAACTATTAAGTGTGGAATACTAAGATGGAGTGCCAACATGTCCATTGTCTAGCCAAGTCGAGATTGAGGTTCTGAGTGTATGGTCATTACAGATCCCCTGGCATTCATTTCAAGACAGAGCACGGACAGTCAGCTTCTAACTTACAATTGCCTTGCTACCAGGATAAGCACTTCTTCCCTTCCCCTCCTCTCTGCTCCTTTTTTTTTAACTGAAGGAAAATGGATTCTTCCTACAGTGACGTGGGTGTGTTCCAGCCCATTGGAGGGTGAAGAGATACCAATCCATGCACCCTGAAGAGCATTTTTATAACCATCCTGGATTAAAATTACTCTACAGCAGTAAGGCAGTATTTATTAACAATGTTATTTAGGTGCTCCCGAGAGCAGTAAGATTCTCCCATAATAGAATGCTCCAGTGGAAGCTGGACACAATGTATTCTCAGAGGTTGTCCCTTGAGCTGTGTAGTTCTTAGCCAAAGGGGTGGAGAATGAACAGGCCTGACTGCCTTTAAGACAAAAACCAGAAGCCATCTTGCGTACTTCCATAGCTTTACTCTAACTCAGGAAATCAATTTGAATCTGAAAGTGAAGGGAGAATCTGAGTGATAAAAATCCATGGATTGGGAATTGTTCTCATATAGTAATTGGGACCACATAAGCAGATAGATCTATACTTTGAGGCACATGTACTACAATAATTGCAGCAGCGTAATTACCTACACCCAATTCAAGCATTGGTTCCATGCAGAGAAATCTGTGGTCATGTAGTGCTTCACTGACTTCAAAGGAGTTGCATATGGGTGTAGGGGCCTTCGCATCTGTAGCAGCTGGCTGGATTGAAGCCATAGGCAAGTATTTCTAGAGAGAATTCCAGTACAGAATAAAGAACCTTGGACTTCTATTGCAGTTATGTAGTGAAGGAGAACCAGGTGACTTAAGTTTTTGTAAGCTTTAACCTTGAAGCTTAGAAAAAACTGTTCTTTTGATACTATAGATCTAGACCATAAATATGATTTTGTATGAGAATAAATTTCACTTTTTCTTGTAGTTTAGGGTCCAGTTCTGCAGGCCTTTACATAAGCAAATTTCACTAATACCGGATGTTAAACTCATAATCTGTAATTAATTAGGGACAGTTCTGTCTATGCCATGCTGCAGACAAAAACTTTGGACTGCTCTGTAAATATATTATCTACTGTACCTGGCCAATGATTAGTGCTCTGTTTTATCTACTCAGTAGCTTATAGAGAACCCAAAGAAAAAGCTTTAAATACACAATTTAGCAGATGTAGATATCAAATATTCTGTCTAAATAATGGTTTAATATAGTTCGTGCTAATAAAACAAAATAATACAGATCATTAGAACCCTAGTTAGTCCCTCCCTCCACGCCCCCTGCCAGGCCAGTCTACTTATGAATTCAATTATTTTGATGTCAATTTTAATTTTGTCTTTGAAATGCTATTTTCCATTTAAAACCTTCACTTTTTTTTTATTCTACGGTACTTTATTTTCTCCAGAAATACCAGATTGCAGATATAAAGCAAAGGGTTAAGTCGCATAACTGGATGTGGATGGATTCACATTAAAACCTATTATAAGGGTATAGTATATTTTTGTCATGAGCATGGTCTAAACCACGTGTCACTTCCTGCTGCCATTACAATCCTTGTCATAATATATAAATCTTAAAACCAGCAACATGGCTGGCTTCTCCTCTCCCTTCTGCCCCCATTCTCAAAGTTATACTCATAGACTTTTTAAAAAATGCACCAGATTTCTAGATTGTTGGAGGGGAAAGTACTGTTTGAATTTCCATTATGTTGTAATTGTAGTGGGAAGGGGTATGAGAAGTAGTTGTGGAACGTTCCTGGAGGGGCTGGGGAAGAGTGGGCAATAAGAGGATTCTTCCAAAGGAATGCAGCTTGGCATGTGTTGACTTTCCATCCCTTATTCCCCGAAATGTGGCAGAGAAATCTGTACAGTACAGTAAATAAGCAGTTTATTCTAAGCCACCCCACCAGTTAACACAGTCTCGTTGAAAAAGGAGGTTAAAATTCTCCCACCACACATACATACACTCAGTTTGAGAATAATTTAAAAAACAACACATAGTCTAGTAACACCTTAAAGACTAACAAAACATGTAGATGGTATCATGAGCTTTTGTGGGCATAACCCACTTCAGATGACCGGAGTATAACAAGTCCAGACCCAAGAATAAATAAGGGAAAGGGGGGGGGAGGGGAGAAACAGACAGTTCAAATAGTTACAAGAGGCTTTTAAGAACCATTAGCACCTCCGTTATTTGGATGGTTGGTTAAGTCATTAAAAGGTGGAAGATAGTGTGCAAGCCATCTTATATCCAGGTTCAGACCATTTGCATAAGAATTAAACGTGTGAATGAAGTTAAGTTCCAATCCTTCTCTGTGTATTTGGCTTGTGGAATTGGTCTAAAACAAAACAGTGACTTGGAGATCCATTAATGCGTGTCTAGGAAGATTCAAGTGTTCTCCAACAGGTTTTTGTGTATTGCCTTTTTGGATATCTGATGTGTCCATTAATTCTTTCCTGTAAAGATTGTCCAGTTTGGCCACTATACATTGCAGTGGGGCATTGCTGGCATTTGCTCCTAAGTCACATTTACACTTTCTGTAATTCAGAATGGGTCTGACTGACTTGGATTTAGCATGGGAAAAGTTGATAATTAGCAATGTGGGCACTAGTATAATCTTCCATAAATAACTTTCTTTCAAAGGAAGTCTACTAGCTATTTCAGAGTGGTATTCTATGGCTGAAGTCAGACTAAAATATTTTATACAGGATTTTTTTGAACAGTAGAGAATGAGTATATGATACCATTGTAAGTCCTATGAGAATAATGACATGGTTCTTTTGATAGCTTTCTAGTATGAAAATACCTCAACATGGCTCATATAGTAAATCTCTGGTCTCAACAGGCAAAGACAATAGGAATGGGAAAGAGGAGATTTCAGACTATAATCTTGAATGTAACATCAATATGATGGTGGTGTGTCCAGCTGCTAAAAAAAAAAAAAAAGTGATTTTTGGTTTTTGCTACTGACTTGCTTCAAAACTGTGGGCATCTGACTGACCTACTTTATTAATCTATTGTTGGGTATGATGTATTGCCTGAATTTGAGATTCTTGGGTGAAAGATATGTGCAATCATTATGCCATTATTATCTTGTATGCTACATTCCTCATGATATGTCTCAATCAAGCAGGAGATCCCCTCTTGCATCCTAGAAATACCAGAGACATTGTCTAAAAATTTTCTTAGGGATAGATCTTCATTTTTTTTAATTCCTCCTAAACTTTGGGAATTCAAGATTGAGTCCCTGAAATGCTAACACTCTACCCACAAAAGGCAAAAAACCTACTGAAATCTTAGCTGGGCACTTCAAAGGACCAATACTTTACTTTAATTTGAGTAGTTGAGAAGTTTAGTAGTTGCTGTTTTCAAACAACATGAAAAACAGAATCCCCTGTTGGAGGGCAGTGGGGAGGAAAGAGCTACTTACTAGCCTCAGAAAACGGACATGGTTTCCTATTAATACGTGCCACAGTAATGTAGTGGTTCAGAATTTTCCGTTCTTATCTTCGCAAGCAAAATGGCTACACTCAAATGACCCTGGCTACATTTATGCTGCCACAAATGAGCCACCCAACCCTATAGTAGCGAGTATGAGTGTACAGGTAAATAGACTAAGACTCAAGTGTAGACTTTCTCAGCTGGACTCAGACCCAAGCTCCCTGGTTCCAGCCAAAGTAGGAACATTTAGCCTGCCAATTTTAGCTCCACGGCATGGGCCTCCCAAATCCAATTTCTTGTTTTGTTTAGCATTACTTGAAATACTCAAATGACTTGACTTGTCTTGATCCCAGAACAAATGTGGAGACCTGGGTTCTTTGCTTTTTATTGATTATTCACCAAAAAGGGATCTATATGAATATCATGTCTTTAAGTTTAACTCTCACCGTGTCGTCTTCAGTGTTTTATCAAAGTGTCCTCTCTTTAATTTGGATCTATTTCTTTATTTTTCAGCGTATTTTTCATTAATTTCTCAAAATCATGTCTTAAATTGGGAGCATAGAGATTCTAATTTCCCCCCATGCTTTGGAAGACCACTTATGATCATGTACACCTATGATGAGATCCATTGTAGAAAACTGTACTGTCCCACCCTATCAAATGGACAAAATTTTTAAAAAATGGCCACTGATTTTGGATGACTCAGTTCTTCGGTACTCAACATGGGACAGGTTGGGTATGAGTGTTTTCAGATGTACTGAGCAATCTAGATGTCCTTCTGAAATCAATGGACCAGTAGGTGTGAACAGCTCAAGTTATATATGATTCCGGGGAAAACTACATACAACTTAAACACCTTTTTAATGCAGAGTAGATGGAGTCTGGCTCCAGATCTGAAGTCAGTAGATTGGGTCTGTCTCCTGTTTGTTATAGCTTCACTGCAGTTCATTCATCTCACCCTCACTTAACAAAACTGACTGTATTATCTAAAAGTATTTTGGATAGATCCTTAGGTGGTGTAAATCTGCAAAGGTCCATTGAAGTCAATTGGGATGATTTGCATCCTTAAAGTTAAGCAAAGTGTTTCAGAGGTTTTTCTGAGTCACTGCTTAATTAAAGACTCTGGATGATAAAGTACATTTCTGAGGGTTTTTTCCTTTTCAGAGTATAAAAACTAAGCAATGTCAGACAAACATGAGTGAGGTCTCCTCTTGGGAACAGAAGAGGGCATTTAAATAAGGGATGAGCAAACTATTCAGTTGTTTATAATAGCTCCAAATTCATGTGAATCAATAGATTCAGAATAGTTTCAGTGACTAATAGCCCAACTCATTCTTGTCTCTGACAGACCCTCACCTAAGTGCTATAGTCTACCGGGGAAAGAAAGTAGCAAGTGGATTTTATTTTAAAAATAGATTGTGGAGAGGAATGACCATTTTTGTTTGTCATGAGGATGCAGAGATTTATGATAAGCTGTAATTATGTAACTATCTTATATTTAAATACTCCACAGTGTCCAAACTCTGAGGGCATCTGTAAGTATTACTTCATGTGATCAGAGTTGACTAAGAAATCCTCCTTTCTGCTCCTTTGGTATGTCTGTATTGGATTGTATTCTGATCTCAGCACTGCTAGGTGCATTGCCACCTTCCTGTTATGCTGTGTACATAACTTCAATAGCATGCAAGCATGATGGTATATAACCAGTTGTCTGTAGTTCAGTGTGAACCTTTGGAGCCAAATTCTGTTCTGACTGCTGTTAATTATTATTCTGAAGTGCCAAGTATGGATAATAGAATATAAAAGTGGGTGTACTGAGACTTGTTGTGTGGCTCTGAAAGGAGAGTTTTGACCTAGATGTTAGGAATTAATCATGACTACCGTATTTTAGTTCTAGCATTCTAACCTACCACAGTGATGAAAACTTTGCTAACCCAAAGATTTAGCAAGAAACATTTTGCCTGAATTTAGAGTTGGAGGGGAGGTCATGGTAACATGCCATTGTATTTGGATATATGGTGGTGGGGTAGAACACTTGTCTATGTAACACAACCTGCATTCTTTCCTTTGCAAATTAGCACAACTGACACAATCTTGAAATTTCTCCACTACTAGTGGCCAAGGCTATCTTCTCCCATAGAAATGGGAAAGGAAGTAGTACAACTCCCTACTTGTGGATCCTCAGGGTTAAATAGATTCCAGGAGAGGCCAGGGCCACCTGATCAGAGACCTCTGGGTCCCCTAGCATACTGGCATGGAGTTGGAGGAAGGCTATCAAGCATTGGTCCTAGCTGGGGTATTCCTCAGGTCCTTGGTGGAGTTAAGCACAAAAATCTTATTTCTAATTTATCCTATGCAGGGCTTGAGGGGTCACCAGAGAGGTAGTGCCGTGGAGGTGGCTGAAACTGCTTTGACAGTGGGAGGGAGGAGAGCCATACATAGAGGCTCCCTCCAGTGCAGATCGGGATGGGGAGGAAGATCCAGGTCATTCTGAGTTAAATTCTTTCCCAATAGGAATTAAGAGCTTTTGAGACTCTTGCTAGATTTGTGTCCCCATAAAGACTATTCATGATGTTTGAGGGAGTTATCCATTTGTTTGGCTCAATGTCTCCTTCAGAATTTACAATATCTATATTAGTAATATTTTTCATTTTTTGGTATTTTCACCCTCTAAGTCAAATAATCAATTTACTTCCATGTTTGTGAGCACTGTCCATTGTCTTTATCAGGGTTTTGAACAGGAAATTGGACAAATAATGTTACATTGATATTTTTGTCCCATTTCTCGCCTCTCAACTGTATGGATGTTTATAAATGGCCAAGAACAAAAAAGAATCAAAACATTACCACAAGTGCACATACCTATGCAGCAATTTAGTTCTAGCATTCATGGTCAAAAAAGCCCTCGGGAACACTATTAAAATGAGGTTTAACTGAGAGTAGAAGCTGCAATGTATGAAGCAGCAAAGGTTATGAAGAATATCCAGATTTATCAGCAATAGCTCAGAATAAGATTCGTTATCTGCTTTTTTGACAGCCAATCTTCTCCATATCTTCTATGTCATATATGCTCATTACACTGAATAATGCACTTGGCAGGGTTCAATAGCACATTGTTCCTCCTGAAAAAGACAGATGGGTATTCAGTAGGTTATATCAGATGGGTTGTTCCCCAAAAAACTTAGAGAAAAAACATGGATCTGTTCAAATGGCCTGTCTTTAATATCCCAGTTGGCAATTAAAAAAGGCAATTTTGGTTTCCCTGCTGACTTGTTCTGTTGCAGCTGTCTTTCTGTTGTACTATTGAAGTCTTCAGCAGTGTTTTGCAATGGTAGTTTTCTTCAGTAAAACTTTTTTTAGTACCATTATTGAAAATATTTAGGAAAAAAGTATCAAGATATAATGGCTTTTTAATAAAACTGAAGCAATAGTTGGCACAATTTTCACTGGAGTCATTGTGATTTATTTGGACTTCTTCTAGACCCCTCAGGCTCAGATGGGTTTGATTCCCTGAACTGAGCTCATTATGGACTGAGACATTATTTTGTGACTGAAGTTGAATCTGTTCTGCTGTTCTTCTAATTACTCTTTATTGACCATTACTTGTATTCCCAGTGAACCTTCCTATCCACATGCAACTGAATTGCAAATAAGAGGGACGGATGTGTATGATTCTATGATTTCCAGACAGATGCAGGTCTCGCTCATTAGGTAGGTGATCAACTACTTATTTCAAGCCTCTTTACCATTTTTTATCAGGGATGGTTCTATTTTATGTGATCTGCCTGTTTTAAGTTATTTTTAGGTACATGGATACTGTTTGTGTGCTAATCTCCAATCATACTAAATTCTGGGTTTGAATAAGGTTTGACCCCAATTGGGTGCACCTTTTTGCATCATTCCCATATTCTAAATGTGTGTCAAAATATGCCTCTGAAATGAATCTAAGCTTCACTATCTGCATTCATTGAAGCCTATTGCATGTATATTGTTCACCTTGAATGCCTAAGTATACTGCCATTTTACAGTGGCCCATCGACATAAAACTATTCTCTTCATGATCAGAGTTTACATTCCCTAACTGATAGGGATACATACCTAGTTCAGATTTTCAAAGAGATTAAACAACACAAGGCTGCTGAATGATTCATTCCTTTGCTTCAGTCAGAGAACAATGCCCAGTAGAATTGCTAAAGGAAGCTTTCTTGGTTGCTTATTTTAGAGCTCCTTGGCTTTTCCCTACAAATGGAGCTCTGACTGTAGCTCCACTGAGCAGAGCTATGTTGCCAACATTCGGCTGAGAGCCTGCCTTAAATGTTCTGCCACAGCTGGTGACACACAATGTAAAATGTTTCCCTCTTCCTCTTTCCCCACCCCTGAAAAATTGACTAATTTCATCCTTTACCCACTCTCCTATCTCTTTCCCCTCCCAATGTCTCTTGAACTACCATGCTTCTCCTTCCCCATTATCTGTGAGGCTGCCTTAGATGACTGCTGTAAGGGAGCAGAGGGAAATTAATGGGTGCTCTTGCGGCTTTTGCTGACAGTAATGAAGACATCCTGTGGTCTCTGGCTGGAATGTGATGTGCTGGGTGATTAAAGAATGGCCTGACTTCACTGCTAGGGAGAAGTCTTCTGTAGCTTGCTTCATAGCTGGGAAAATCAGTCTACCTGATGCTGTGGGTGAGAACAGGGCTCAAGTACTCTCCAAATATTGCCTCTTCAGATTCTGGCCTCACACTGGATGACTTAAGTTAGCAGGAATATAACTGTATTCTGGTTCCAGAGTTCTCATGGAGGACAGCCCTGACCTGGTCCCTAGTTCTCTCCTCCGTTTTGTAACTCTTGTGTTGGGTGTGGTGTGTTTCCTATGTGCTGGTAGAAGAACATAAAAAGGAATCCTCCATGCAGAACTGTCATGGTAGTGGCAATTGCAGATCAGTGTGGGATTGAACCCAGTGGTCCAGAACTCTACTGATGTAAATCTGTGTGGGTCCACTACATTCAGTATAACTATACTGACACCAGTTGAATACCTGGCCCACCTTTCATTTTTTATACCACCTGCAATTTTGTGCCCACAATCAATAGATCGCTTTTTCAGACAGTTTCTGAGAAAAAAAGACTGTTTCCTTAAGCCACTGAAGCAGGGCTTGGCTATTAAGCAATTTCTTCTTGTTTCTCTTACCATACATTGATTATTTGAAAATTGTAAACTAGAGTAGTGGGCAAGCATTCACATGCATGTGTGCAGACCCTAAATGTAAAAAGATGCATCTCTTAGCTACCCAACACCTATTCTAAAATAATGATTTTATAGATTTATTCGATTCCATTTGTCACTGATAAAAGAAACAGTATCTCCCTTCACTTATTTTTTTGGGGTTGTCTTTCATATAAATTATTCATCAAAATATGAACATGGTTTTTGTTTTTGTTCTTAATTTTAACATGAAAAATCTTGCTTGAAATTGATATAGAGTTCAGCTTAAAAGGAAGGTTCCGATGAGCCTGATGAGACATCAAAATTGATACCACAAGAATCTGAAACTACCACACTTATCACTTTAAATTACTACACCTCTACTGTGCCATTAGAATGCAATATTTCCTCTGTAATCCAGTGAGAGGGACACTTACAGAAGCATATGTTAGTATATTAACTCACTAGAACTGGACAATCTGCTATGTAACTGATGGATTTTTCTGATTAAAAATTATATTGAAATTTGGTCCCAAACCTATTAAATAATTGGCATTTTATTTGTATAATTAAACAAAATACCAGTTTTAACAGTGAGGCTAATAGCCATCAGAACAGATTAGGAATTTCTCCACTGTTTCAGTCCTGCATTGAATATAAACACATTTATAATTGAATTCAAGAATACATCTTTTAGAAAAATATTCAATCTAAGGAACTAGTAGATGAGATTCTAGAGCCAGAAGAAGATGAAACTGGATTATTGGAATGGTCTCTTCTGTTCTTACCTCTCTGGAGGGGAAAAAACTTGACAGAAAGGAATGACTTTGAGAGTAAATGTCTGTGAAATCCTCATAATGCAGTTCGTATCATTGACATAGCTTTAAATGGTAAAGTAACACAAGCTGGTCAGAAAATGGGGAGGAGGGAGAGTCTGAAACATTTTGGATCTATTTCATCAAAAAAAATGTGTTCCGTGGACATTTTCTGACTGGCCGTAGGCATTACCCATACTTTTTTTTTTCTTTTTTTTTCTCCCCTCTGAATTTTCTGTCTATTTTAACCTGAAAAACAATGTGGTCCCAGTTAGATTTAACAAAGATCAATGAAATTCACCTGACTTCATCTCTGAACCACCACCCTCTTGCTCACAGGATAACTCTGCCCCACAGGCCCAATCTTCCCTTCCCTAGTGTAATCTTTTGGGTTTCTACTGTATCTTAAAATCTGGATGGGAAAATAGATCCTGGCATTTCAAAACTGAGAATATTAAGCCCCAGCTGTGGAAAGCACCTTCTCTGGGGAAGAGTATTTGATCGTGTGATTTACGTATGTGAACTTCAATGGGATCCTAACTCATGCTTATATTTAGGCATGTGCTTACATTATGCCTTAAATAAAGATGGATTTAAGCATGTGCTTAAGTGCTTTCTTAAATCACAACCTTGTACATAACAGTAAGAAGAAAATTCTTGAGTGTTTTAGGTAGAGAGAAATTAAACATACAAGCAAAGCAGCGCATCAAAGACTTGGACTGTAGAGGATAACTTTTGATTGTCTGGACAGAAGAAAACCCAGATGGTTTTGTGAAGAGATTGTAGTATTAACTTTATTCAGTTCACTTGATCAAATAAAAAGATTTTACAATCCTAGAGAACCCATGTTATTTAATTACATAGATCCTTTAGGACAATATTTTCTGTCCACAGAGTGAATTTTAAATAAAAAACACACCTTAATCTTTTCCTACAACTTCAAATGGTTTCCAGGGGCCTGTTTTATGTTTGAAATTCCATAATAGCTGAGGAGAAAATTAAAATATAGATAACAGATCCATTTGGTTGGTTCCCAGGCACAGATTTGGTGTGGAAATCAAATATGCCTAGATTAGAACAGTCAGTGATTTCAGTGTTAAAACAGTTAAGGGTGAAGAAAGTTAGGCATGTTGGAATGACATTGAGTATAGCAATGTTATTGCACAGTACACTGCCCTCCTTCTTGGCTTGGAAAAAAATGATTTCAAGTAATTGAAGATAGTTGAGTGGCTTTAAGCACAACACTGAATAAAGGGGTGGCACCTAGTCTGACCCACTCCGGTAGTAGTCTCTGGGGATTTATCAGTCACAACTTGTGACAGAGGAGTAGTTCATACCAGGTGTGAATTGTACTTCTTCCTAACCACCGTCTGCAACAGTGGGTTGTGGACGCTGTCTTGGCTTCATGCACTTCATGCTCCTTCCTCTCCCCTGCTTCAGGGCAGCAATGGGACTAGAACTCAGATTTGCTAATTCTGGAAACACTGGACCCTGTCACTTGAATCACTCCACCCCAGTTCCTTCGCCTTAGAGGATGAAGACAGATAGCTATCTGGGCAGATTGAACTCAGTCCATGAAGTGGCTGTGAAATATGTACACATTTCTAGATGGTGTTGCAATGTTACAGAGAAAGTGAAAGCCTGAGGTGGAAGGCTGGCCTCACCAAAGACAGTGAGCCAGCACTTCATCCCAATAAGTGTTTAAGTCTATGCACAATTATGTGTGTAAAAATACATATCTAATGTATCCCCACATTACTAGGATTGAACATGGAAACTGGATTTTTGTCAAGCACCTATCTAGTTGTACATATAGTAGGGTGGTTGTTTTTGACCTTCCCTAAAATGACAATTTTAAAAATTATAGTTAGAATTGGAAAGTGGCTTAGTTTCTTGTATCTTCTATAGAAGTGAATACTTCAACTGAATTGCTGGCTCTAACTTACTACAGCAATTCTCTCCATCTGCTTCAGCAAAATGGCACTAGTGGGACTATTTGTCTCTTCTGCTGTCACTGAAGTCTGTACTACATCAAACACTAGTGCTTTCTCTATACTGTGTCAATGGATCATGCACTTAAAGTACAGACCCAAAATTGGCCAACAGTAGTAATGATATGTTCTAGGCTATGAGGCTCCTCTGGGCTAGATAACCTATCAATGGATATATAAAAATTGTGTGTGTGTGTTTTATTTATATAAAATAACTGAAAAGCATGATTATAATACACTTTCCATAACATGAATTCTTAATGCTTGACATGCAGGCACAGCTCCATATTTTGGCATTTTTTAATCTCCAATGGGCTACGTCTACACTGCAGGCTTCTCGTGCAAGAACTTTTTGCGGAAGAGATCTTCCGCAAAAAGTTCTTGCACAAGAGCACATCCACGTTGCCATGTGATTTTGCACAAGTCAGCATCCACATGGCCATGTATGCTCTTGGGCAAGAAAGCGCCGATGGCCATTCACAGAAACCTGTATGGTGATGAGGTACAAAGCTGCATAAGACGTTGTAAATGAAGTACACTGTGGTAAATGTACTTGAGTGTGAGAGGTTTGAAAAGGGAAACTCACAGTGAGGGAGCATGCCCTGTTATGCTGATGTATGATAGAAAGTTAGAAACCTAGTCATGGTATGTCTTAAAAGATGAACGAGGATGGAACCTGATAAATTCTCCAATATGATAAGAGCTGTCATAAAAAGAAGGATGTTCAATTGTTCTCCATGACAACTAAAATATAGGATAAGAGGAATGGGCTAAATCAGTAGAAAGGGAGATGGAGCACCTGTGCTTTTTCCAATAGGTGTGTCCATCTACACGCACCTTTTTGCGCAAGCATTCTTGCGTAGAAAGACTTATTCGTCATAGAAAGAGGAATAACACTTGCACATAAAGCCCTGTCTTCTGATAATCTACTGTACATTTTGTTGCACAAAAATGCACTTGTAGTGTGGACGCTCCACGAGTTTTTGCACAAATGATATTTTTGCGCAAAAAGTCTGCAGTATAGACGTAGCCTCAATGTGTAGCTTTAAATACCTTGTTACAGATATGTAACAATTGTTAAACGAAAGGGCACAGAATGCCTCTAAACCCAATAAATATCTAGACTTTTTTCTTTACAACTATGTAATCTGAAGATTAAATAACGTTTAAAGGCTCACAACAACTTGGACTTAGTTCTCCATGAATCTCATTTAATCCTTAATGTACAAAAAAAATCCCGTATTTTGAAATAGGGGTTTACAATCCATTGGATTACTGACCTTTACAAATGTTGCATTCATGTGAGCATAGGCAATGTGCGCATAATCTTTGTATATGTACCGAGAAGATGGAAACAGGCAGTGTCTTTATTCTGATTTAGTGCCCAAGCCATGCCTCTCCCAGCTAGCTGCTTCCTCGGGTTCATTCCTGTATGATTTGATTACTACTTATGCTTCACCTAAGTTTTTTCGCAAATAGGTCTTAGATAGAAGGGCTGGAAGGGATGTCAAAGTTGTCAAATATGACAAGTATGCTTCCTCACTCTGAATTTCTCTTTTTTTAAACCTCTCCACGCTCATGTACATTTACCACAGTGTACTTCATTTACAATGTCTTATGCAGCTTTGTGCCTCTTCACCATAAGGGTTTCCCTAAGCTTCAGTGCACTTCTAGGAATAGGGTGGGATAAGAGGTGTAACCTCTGACATCCTGGCCTGTTCTGCTTTTCTTTCGGCCTTCTTTCCACTTCCTGTCTCTCACTGGTGACAGTGGCATGTAGATTAGACTACCCGGCATAGGAGGCATACCTGGGAGGTCGACAAATGCCTTTGATGTCGACCGCGGAACGTCCAAACTACCGTGCTGAGCCGACAAACAGCTGATCGGCTCAGCGCGGCAGCCAGGTAAATTTAAATGAAGCGGCGATTATTTAAATCACCGCTTCATTTTCCTATGCCGGGTAGTCTAATCTACATGCCTCTGTCGCCAGAGGCATGTAGTCTAGACGTACCCTTTTTACCTGTCCTCAGCACTGGAGCAGAATCTCCTTGCTAATCAGTTAATCACATGGTCCTAATCAATTATCTCCCCAATTTGACCTCTGCATGGAAGCTTACAGAATGGTTAGTCAGCCTTAGGCTGCTTCCACTCTAGCATCTTTTCTAAACCTTTTCTCTTTGGTGCTGGTTGTTCTCTGGACTCACTCCAATTTGTCCATCTTACCTAAAGGGGGGCACTCACATTAGAGACACTACTCCAGCTGCGGGTTCACCAATACCAAGTGGTGGGACCACTATCTCATGTGTCCCATATGACATTTCTGTTGTTACACTGAGAAAGAGTAGCCCTTTTTACAATTACATGACATTACTTACATGCAAGCTGGGACTCACTATAACTCCCAGATCCTTGTTAGCATTACTGGCACCTAGACAGTTATTCTCCATTTTCTAGTAGTGCATTTGATTTTTTTCCTTCATACGTTTAGAACTTTCTGCTTGTCTGAATTTTGTTTTATTGTATTTAGACCACTTCTTCAATTTGTCAGTCATTTTGAATTCTAATCTTTTAAACTTCTTCCAGTTTGGTGTAATCTGTGAATTTTATAGTCCTATAGCCACTCCATTATTGAAGTTATTAATGAAAATATTGAGTAGTTCCAGGCCTGACCTCTGTGGGAAAATATTAAATGTCCTTCTAATCTGACGGTAAATCGTTGATGTTTGTTCTTTAGAATACTAGAGAATTAGCCCATCATGAAATGGGATTTTCAGGTCCCTCCTCCACATTGGTCTTCTCTCCTGAGCCTCTGGTCTCTCGCTCTGTATATCTCTCTCTCTCTCTCTCGTTCACTTCTCCTCCCTCTCCTGCCTCTCACTCGGGGGCCATGGAGCCCAAACGGCTGGGCTGCATGGAGTGTGCGGAGTCCAAATTGTGGCTTGTGCTGCTTGCTCCCACGCGGAGGCCTGGCTGAGCAGCGCAGAAGTCAGCTGAGCGCCACGGCAGGAGGCGAAGGGGGGGAGGGTGGGCTGTGACATTCACGACCAGGGGGTGGGACCTGGAGCAGCTGTCATGCCACACGTCACCGCCCCACTTCCCTTTGCCTCCCACCGTGGCGCTTGGCTGACTTCTGCGCCGCTTAGCCAGGCCGCCACGGGGGAGAAAGCGGCGCAAGCGGCCATTTGGGCCCCGCACTCCCCATGCAGCATGGGCTGCTCAGAGGGAACAGCCAGCATTTCAGGCAACAGCGCCCCCCAGAGGGAGCAGCCAGCATTTCGGAGTTAGACTCTTAGACACTGGGCTACTATATATACATATGATGGTCTTTCAATTAGTTGTGCACCTATTTTATAGTAATTTCATTTAGGCCACATCTGTAGTTTGCTTATGAGACTGTCATGTCAGACTCTTGAAAGCGTTCTACATATTAATATTTCTCATTCACTGCTTCCCCACTATTTATTTGGCAAATAAACCTGTTTTAGAAGGAAATTAGGTTGGTTTAGTTATGACTTATTCTAGACAAATCCATGTTGGCTATTTCTTATAAACCTATTGACCTCCAGATGCTTACAAATTAATTGTTCAACAGTTGGTTCCAGTAGCCTTCCAAGTTGCAATGTTATGGTGAGTGGTCTATAATTTTCTGCGTGTTCTTTATTCCCTTTTTAAAAAAACAGGTACTATGTTTGTTTTGTCTAGTCTTCTGGGACATTGCCCATCATCCAAGAGTTTCATGGTTCTGAGTGCTTTAGCTTGTTCCACAAGAACCTTAGGGTGAATTTCATCAAGCCCTTCTAACTGATGTACATTTAATTTGACCTATTATTTACCTATTTCAGCTTGAATGCCTTTCCCCTTTTTTGTTAAAATTCACATGGACTGATTTCCTTTTGTCCAGGTGGATGCTCTGTGCTCTATCTCTGAGCACACTTTCTCCTCCCACATTCCATTCCAGAGGATTCTTTTTTATTTTTTTTATTTTTAAATGTCTGCATTGTTTCCTCAACTACTTTGATTACAGGAGGAGGTTCATCAGGATATGTTGAGCTTGTCAAATAAAAATACTCTACTGATTTCACTTCCAACTTAAAATTTGTGCCACTCATGTATTCCCCAGCAATACCTACCCCAAACTGAGAGTTTGGTCGATTTTTTCCAAATGGCAGTTCCCCAAAAAGTCTCATACACTGTCATTGATGCCAGTCATCTTTTGCCACTTGAATCTGTGCATTCATATCAGGCAGGAGTATTTTACTTTTGTACTTTGATCAGTCTGTCTTGGTGCTGATATGGGCATCGTGTTTGGGTATTGATCAGGTTTTGTGTTGTTGTGAGGTAAGAATTCAAACTCTGCCTTTTCCCAGGAGTTAATCTTTACTATCTGTAGTATTGTTTGCAGATATTCTCTGGTTTATTACTTGTGCGGAGGTCTGCAGTTTATAGCTTTTGTTCAGTTGTCTTGAATTCCCCTTGGGTTTCATGGGCTTTCAGTTTATATCCATACTAATGGATTCTGAAGATAATTGCTAGTTTTTTCTCACTTCACGGTTGGATATTTGGCTACTATAAGTTGTCATTTAGATCGTACGTTGGCCTCTTTTGAAGGTTTGACTTGTCACACCAGAATCCCATCTATCTGATGATCTGTTGAGGTGAATCTGATTCTGAGTCAGCCAATCTGGCCTTGGCCAACTCCATCACCTTACTTGTTTGTGCTTGAATAAGGTATTTATGATGCCAAATCTTTTTCAATCATAAATGGCATGAGTTGCCACTCTCTACTGTTTGTCTTGCTAGACCCACATTTCCCAATACAAGGGAACCATTCTGAGTAACTCTCAGGACCAGGGTATACATTGCAGTGACTTGGTACAACTGAGATCTCTCTATGGTGAGCAGCTGATAATTCCATCTCAATATCACTGTAGAACTTCTCACTCTCTTTATCATTACAGTTGCTAATGTGGCCATTATCAGTAGAAAACAATTCCTTCAAAAGGTTGGGCTACCACTGGCATGGGAGTGGTGTAAGGAAGAGATGTATGATAGCGCAGGGCCACCCAGAGCCACCTGTTCTCTCCTTCTTCCCTGTCAGGAGCTGTCAGTTAAGTGCCCAAATCCCTTGCTCCCTCCCACACTCTTGCATTTATCCAGCCTCTCTTCTACCACCAGCTCACTCCTGCATCTACTTCCTGCCCAGATATCACACCCAGCCCACCCCATGGCACACTGAACTGCTAATTTTTGGACCCATCCTGGAGTCTATGGGAACCCACAAAATCTAATAGCTCTGGGCCCTCAGAATAGTTTATCCAGCCCTGGTGGGGACCTGTTTAGAAATTCAGAACTTGTGAGGGTGGTGGGAATACACAATTCTTTGGATCTCCTGAAGTGGTTAGAAAGGGAATAATATGAGGACAGGAGATTCATATCACTTTGAGTCCTATTTTTTAAACTATTAACAATGAATAGAGATAAGAAATATTTGACTCCTCTGCTGAAGTGTTGAATAATAAAGCATTTCTGGAGCTACTTCTGAGTGCAAGATTAGAGTTTATTATGGTGTCTCTCCAAGACTTGTCCTTTTTTGAATTAAGTGATTTATCCCAACATATATTTGGTTTTTAAAAGTCTCTTGTATAATTGACTTCCTTTCACACCACAGAGGCCATGACATGTTATCTGAACAGCCTATATATGAATTTCTCTGGTACAGAAACAACTCGAAGGGTCAGATCCTCCAGTGTTGTAAATCATTTGAGCTCCAGTGAAACTGGTGGAGCTATAATAATTTACACAACCTGAGGATATGGCTTTTAGCTTTTAACCTCATATTCAGTACGTAGTCAGAATAACTTTAAATCTGCAAGTGACATGGTAAATCAATATAACTCCATTAACGGTAGTCCAATTATTGAGTAAACCAGCTCAGGGAATAAATTACCACAGAGTGATGACAGAAAACCTTGAACATTGCTATTAATGTTACCAAATACGATGCTGCCATTGTTCATTCAATTACATGCATCTCTGATGTCGGAGGTCATGGCAATGTTGTTGCTCAGATGCTATGATGGTTTGCGAATTGTAGTATATTGAGGAAAAACTCTACAATAGCAATAAATATCCACATTACTTTATTCCAGCAACAAATTCATCAAATTTCTCTTTACAGTTGGTTAGTCAGGCATATTTTGTGTTCATGGTATTTGGTACTATATTGTATGGCAGAATTAAGTTAAGTAGACATGGTGGTAGTGTAACAGATTTCCCAGTTTATTCCTTTCTGTGAGAGAAAACTAGGCTGCATTGCTTTAATCAAGTTTTTTATTTTTGTTGCTTAAATTTACACAAAGGGAAGACCATATCCTAATATGGCAATATTTTATATCCAATACTTTTTATTGCTTTCAGACAACACAATCATGGTAGTGATTGCCTCATGTCACTTAGGTCAACTTACCTTTCTCTTTGATGCAGCATTGCGATCTGCAATGTTTTCTAATGTGTTGTGTACTCTAATTCTGAATGCCTTAAGTCATGGGGATTTTCAGACTTCTCTGGAGAGGATGATTCTACCACCTGAAGCAACACTTACTGGGAGCAACAATCTGACTGAAGAGGCTGGACAGCCTTAGGGTTCAGAGGAACATTAGATTCCCCTCCTTGTTTCTGAAGGAGGTGAAACAGGGAGGTCTATTCTGTGGGGGAAAGCATGTGTGAAGTATTTTCCATAGAGGGTCTTTGTAAAGTAACTTCCTATTAAGTACAGTAGAAAATGCTGTGTTGTCCTGTAACCACTCAGGCATATTGCTCCTTAATTCCACCTCAGCTTCTTCTATAAATAATTAAATCCATTTTAAACCAGATTTGGAAAACAATCAAGAATTGCAAATATCATACACCTGGGGCAAAGTTAATCATTTAATTTTTATTCCCTGTTTTTTTCACCGAAACTTTCAGTGTTTAAAAATGTCACTTACTTTTTTTTTTTTTTTTTTGCTATTTACTTTGCTCCTATTAATCAAGAAGAAAACTTTGGGCACTAAAGATGTAATAGGTAATTCTGAATGAATTTAATTCTTGTGATCCCCTGAGTGACATTATTAATTATACGAGTATCTACAGTTACACATTTTTACCCAGTCTTCAAACAAGCCCTGAATTTCTTTGTAATTTCATACCAATACAACCCTATTAAAGTAAAAGTGCTGGTGATGGGGTCATTGTTTTAGAGGGGGGGAAAAAAAAAAGAGCTTGAGAGCTCTTGTCAGCACCTGGTAAAAATTATTATTGAGGGAATACATGATATACTTTCCTCTGAAATACCATTGTTTCATTCCCAGACCTGCAAGGTACAATTTCAAATTACAGCATTTCATTAAAGTCTGCCAGAAACAGCCTGCCCTGAGTTTGTACCAGCCCCACTGTGGCAGTTCTTTCCTAGAATACCATTCTGTGGTGCAAGAACATCCTCTCACATGAGTGATGTTATGTTGACCTTTCAGTAGAATGCCAAACCAAGACAGAATACTGGAAAATGTAGAGCCAACCTTTCATCTAGTCCTGGGCAAAATGGACAGTTTGCACAATGGAAAGTAGTCCCTCTTGACACCAGCATACATATTCCAGCTTTTGAATGGTACACTAGAACTTACCATCTGCCTTTGTCCTTGAGAATTTGCAACTGAACTAAAGAAGCAAATCCACAATTCGTCTTTACTACTTTATAAGGTTAGTGCTGTCTGACAGCTGTTTATAAATGTATTACCTTTATTTCATTAATAATCCTTGTGGTGAAGTGTTATTTTTGAGTTAAATATTTGAGAGAACATTCATGCCTGATGTCGCTCCATTGAAAGCAATGGGACCAATATGGCTCTTTTGCTCTCTGGCCAAATAAGTGCTACAATTCTTGAATCAGGGAAACAGGTTTAACTTTCCAAAAATAGGCAAGGCTGACATGTGGTATAATGAAAATCCACAGCAGTCAGGCAAGGGTCCATTAAAGGATAGGCTTTAAATGCACAAAGCTTTAGTGATGTTGTCACAAGATGGCAGCACAACCTCCAGTTCTTTAATGCACACTTGTCCTCACTCTTTAATGAAGTGCTCCCTTCCCCCCTGCTGCTATGCACCATAATGCAGTCCTTAATTGACATCCTTAATACCTTGTTAAATATGTTGGTAATACAACAGTAGAAATGAACACTAAAAATCAACAAGCCCCGTGCCTCAAGTACCCAAAAACCTTGTATTTTCTATGAAACCTATTTTGTAATTTCATTGATCAAATTAAAGCTTTAGCTGTGCTGCAGTGACACAATAGGCTATTTCTGTGACAAATGGTTGTTAAAGTACTATAACTAGGAACACCAAGCATTATCCCCTACTAATTAATATTTGCCAACTGCCATAAAGTTGATGAATAGTGCTAGACAGCCAGAGGGCTGAGTTTTTTGTGAATGACAGAGGGGGAATGTATGCCATGTGGCTGCTTTGGTAATTGTCTTCTCGCAGTATCAAGTTCATCTGGGTCTCTTATGCACAGACAGTTCATTTCTCTCTATCAGTGCCACCTCTATCTACATTGAGTTTGCAGACAAATATGTGCTATAGCAGTGCAGAGGTGGCAGGCAGCTTCATAAATGACAGGAGAGGAATTGCAAAGTACTCATTCATCAGACTCAGTTCCATATTTTATTCGTTATGTGATTGAGTTATGCCAATTAGTCCTTTGCTTTTCCCAGGGTTGAAATCATTGCATTGTTGCTCCCTCTGAATTGCTACGGAGTATTGACCATGTTTACATTGGTTGAAAATCCATATATTACAAACCAATGTAAGACTAGCTGTTTGTTTTCCAGAACTTGCTCCTGTCTGGTGCTGAGTACGCGGGGCCCTGATCCAGCAAAACACTGAAGCATGTGAGCAATTTAATGGTGATTAGTAGGATGATTCCTGCTCCTTGTAAACAAATGATTTGCTGGATCAGGGTTTAGAATGCTCAGGTCCTAATAAGCTTGTGCTCTATAGGAGATTCTGAATGATGTAGGCAAAAAAGTCTTGCTTTAGGCACCTTTCTTAAGTTACATGAAAACAATTGGACCAGAAGTCCATTCCCTACTGAGTGAGGATACATTTGAAGACAGCCCCTTTGCCAGTGAACATCCTGCATAAGATGCAAGACAGACCCAACAGGTGAGAATCTTAAAAAGAGGAGAGGAGGGCAGGTCTGGGAGACCAAGTGAGTTCATGGCTACTCAGTGAAATAGGTGTCCATTGTGGCTCTGATTCCCCACTCCTGAAACTGACCGCCAGTTCTGACTTACATACAGATTCAACTTAAGAACCCCAAGCTTCCCCAAGTCAGCTGCTGCTGAAACTGATCAGCGCTGATTCCAGGAAGCCTGGGGCAGAGCAACTCTGCCTCGGGCTTCCTGTAGTCAGCGCTGGTCAGTTTCAGCAGCGGCTGACTTGGGGACGCCTGGGGCAGAGCAGCTCGGGTGCTGCTGGGTTGCTCCAGTAGCACCGCTCCTCGGCGCTACTGGACCAACCCGGCAGCACCCCAGCTGCTCTGCCCCAGGCGTCCTGATTCAGCCACTGCTGAAACTGACCAGCAGCGGCTGAATCAGGACCTGGGGCAGAGCAGCTGGGGTGCTGCCGGGTTGGTCCAGTAGTGCCCAGAGCGGCGCTGCAGGACCAATCGGCAGCGCCCCAGCTGCTCTGCTCCAGGGTCCAAAACAAAAGCCTGGTCTGCTGGGGGGGGCACACTAGCCACGCCCTCCCCCCAGCAGACCAGGGACACGGGGAGCAGAGCCACAGCGGTGTGTCACGCCTCTGAGGCTTTGCTCTGGCAAAGCCTCAGAAGCGCGGGAACCCGCCCGGTGCCCCTGGTCTGCTGGAGACGGTCTCCAGCAGACCAGGGGCACCAGAGCAGCTTACGAACGGGGCTTTCTCGCCCCGGAGCTCACAGGTAGCAATCCGCTACCAAAAACTCCGGGGCGAGAAAGCCCCATTCGTAAGTGCGGATCCGACATAAGTCGGATCCACGTAAGTCGGGGACTGCCTGTAGTGCTCCTTAGACCACTTAAAGCAAGAGATAAGAATGAGGAAGCTCTACAGCCTAAACAGAGAGCTAGCTGGCTTTATAGTGCAAGCTGTAGAGGGTCCTACACAAATCTCCAGAGTTCTTGGGTTCAAATCCACCTTCAGGTGGTTACATAGACTCATAGCGGACTAGTGTCACAGGGGTAGCCTTGTTAGTCTAAATCTGCAAAAGCGACGAGGAGTCCTGTGGCATATTACAAATTAATAGATTTATTGGAGCATAAGCTTTCATGAGCAAAGACCCACTTCATCAGATGCATGTAGTGGAAATTTCAGAGGCAGATATAAATATACAGGCATAAGAAAAGAGTACCAATCAAGGGTAAGGCTAGAGATAACGAGGTCAACTCAGTCAGGGAGGATGAGGCCCACTTCTAGTAGCTGATGTGGAGGTGTGAAAACCAGGAGAGGAGAACCTGCTTTTGTAGTTGGCTAGCCATTCGGTCTTTGTTTAATCCTAAAGTGTTGGTATCTAATTTACAGATGAACTGTAGCTCAGCAGTTTCTCTTTGAAGTCTGGTCTTGAAGTTTTTTGTTGCAGGATGGCTACCTTTAAATCTGCTACTGTGTGTCCAGGGAGATTGAAGTGTTCGCCTGCAGGTTTTCTATATTACCATTCCTGATATCCGATTTGTGTCCATTTATTCTTTTATGTAGGGACTGTCCAGTTTGGCCAATGTATATTGCAGAGGGGCAGTGCTGGCACATGATGATGTGTATAACATTGGTAGACTAGGCCGTAGTGGACTAGAGTTTCTAGGCCAGGGCACCAGTGCCAGGGTTCTGCACCCCTTTTCTGCAGGTTAATCCTGGGACCTAACCATTAGACCACCCCACTGCCAGGGAGACCTGTCCACACAGGATTTTTCGTATGGTACTAAGAATGGGCACACAGAGGCAATGGGATTCGATACCAGTTGATGCATCACCAAAATAAAAGTGAATGTATATTCCAAGTGCTAGGCACAAAGAACCCAAAAATTAAATGCTAGTTAAGTTTATTGTGATAGCAGGGAGAAAAAAAAATCTTTCACTTGTAATCTGAACAATCTCCAAGACTCAGTTAAAGTAGACGAACTCCAGGATGTTGTTTTATAGGATTTTTTTCTTCAGTTTACTGCACTTCAGCTCCCAGAAGGCAAAATTTAAATTACTGATGAATAGATTAAGGGATTTTCCACCACCTGTTGAAATATTATAAACAGCAGATGTTGGACATAGTTATAAACTTGAATACTTAAGGTTCTATTTATTTGAGCTTTCTGAGTGATCTAGTAACTCAGATTTCTAATGATTTAATGAATTTACCAAAAAAGGAAGTTCTCTAAAATCTCTGACTGTTCCAAGCAGAGAGAACTCTGACTTAATTGCAGAGAGAACTATTTTTCTGGTGCTAACTGAATACCATATATTTGTAGTACTTGCTCAAGACAAAATGCTAGCAGCGAGCCTCAGATGATACAGTATCTTTTTCCATTTCTTCACTCTATGGGAATTTTGGCATGTCATTTGGGGTAGAGATAGGGAAGGTAGAATTTTTCCTGGATAACCAACCAATGCTTTATTTAAGACCACATCAAATTAACTTTTTTTTGTGCATGAACTGACTTTTGTTTATTGTAGAGAGTAAGTGATGTTTAAGTTATTGGCAACAATTGTGTAACTGCTTGAGAAATTACTGCAATTGCACATGCAAACTAACTTTTTCACATTGCCAGCTAAGTTGTGCATGCAGTTGTAGTAATTGTCAGTTAGGTATGCAATTGTGTGTGGTCTTTTTTAGATTTTTTTTTTAAATAAGGTCATGTGTGTCTATTTATTATGTGCCAAGAAGCAGGTCATTATTTTCTAAAACAAGATATTTTTGTGGCTGCTGTTACCTCCCATATTGTATCTATACTGTTACCAATAAAAAACACAGGCATCTCATAATAAGCACAGTGAAAATGTAACATCTGAACTATAATGTATTTTACATCCTGGGGGAAAATAAATACTTACTAAATCATAATACAACCCTAATTCGAGCTCTAATAGTTTCAAAATCATTCACCAAATACCTATACTTTGCAAATGGCTCCTGTCAAACATTTTTAAATACAGTGTTTGCCTTTGTTACTACCAATAACATTATAGGGTTAATAATACCTTTTCACCATTTATTCAACTTTCCTGGGAAAATCACCACAGTAGAGCATCTAGAGATATATTTGACTCTGGAGCATAATACCCATTTTATATATATATATATATATATATAATATATAAAATAAAAGCAGCATGTAGTCACCAGTATTTTGGAACCAAAAAAGTTATAATATTTTGTTAGACTATTTAAAATTTCAATATGATTCTCTTGTATGTGTTTAGATGAGTCATTCAATTGCTAATAGTGGTAGAATAGCTTTTTTTATATATAGTGTCACAAAAGGAAGCCATTAGTACAATGCTACAATATTGTCAGTGTTTCCTAGGGATTTGTGGATCTGGATTGAAGAAAAATGAAACCAGTGCATTTAATTTATTACTTGTATTGACTTTTCGTATTACTTCAGAGCAGGAATATTTAAAGAGACATCAGCCAATAATTAAAAGGGAAGTTCTAGAATTGATGTAGGAAAACAAAATGCCAAATTTGAAAGTCATTGTTGTTAAAATACACCAACACTATTAAAATGAAAAAATATACAGGTTGGACCTCCCTGGTCCGGCACCCTCAGGGCCTGACCGATCCCAGATAAAGGATTTTGCTGGACCAAGGGAGGTCATACTTGGCTCCCTGCTACTGGCTGCTCCCAACTGTAGTCTAGCCACCAGCCTCCCAGCTTGCTCCCTCTCCCCAGCCCAATCCTTGCCCCGATGGCAGCCCAGTTTTCCCCCTCCTCCGCTAAGCGGGGCTCCAGCCTAGTGCACCAGGGTCCTAGCAGCCACTTTCTGGTGACTGAGCTCCTGGTCCCACAGGGCAGCCCAGCTGCAGGAAGCCTAGCTGCCAGCCCTTCACTGGACCACAGATGTTGATAGACCAGACAGTCCCGGTTTATACTTAGCTTTTCATCTGTTTATTTACAACTCTATCTAATGTTTGAAGGGGCCAAGCAGGCTTCTCATTTACATGACAAATAGAAGAGCTTCTCCTAAGAACAGAAATGTGCTGTTTTATACCACAGAATTGCCATGGAAACTGAAAGTAAATCTAAAACTAGCTAGGACTATGAATATCTGGTCTGTTGCATTAAGCTCATGGTGCTTCAAAGCTGAAATCCAAAAGTTTGCAACTGCTTATCCATTGTGGGAGATGGATATACAATAGGAGCACTCTATACTTCAGTTGGATATGAGGTACTCAGAAGTACCTTTCTTTACCTATCTGGCTGCTTTAGTGAATGTACAGCTGTTTGCCTAGCTTATGTTTCTGTGTCGAGTTAGTCAGTTTGTGCAGTTGTGGGTTTATTCCATTATTCCATTATAAGTCTTGGATTAATCTTTGAGAATGTGGTGCTAGATATTTTGTTAGTGGTGCGTTTGTTGTTGGGGCAATGTGTTGATAAAGGGACATCATATACTTGGAGAGAAACTTTCAAATTAACTTTATCAGACATGGTTTTTCCAAATTCTTCCTTCTCTAATATTAAAGTTTCATTAAAATTCTAGGCCAAGATTTTCAAAACTAAGAAAGAAAAGATACATTGCTAAATAAATGAGACCGTTTTCAAAAATACTGATCAACCAGTGGACTCTAACTTGCATGGATGCCATTTCCCACATTCAAAAAAATATAAAATAGTATCTGAAAGTCCCTAATCCTCCAAAGACAGATGCCTATTGCCTATTTTATGTATTGTACGCAATGCATAGACACTTGTGTAAGCCTTTGAAGTATTGGGAATTTATTAAGATTTAAGGATTCCTTTTATACTTTTATTTGTCAGTCTCTGAATTTTTTTTACTGATAAAAATTCCAACTTCTCTATCTTTGAGCACGTGTATAGTATGGGACAAAGTCTAATTAAGATACGCAACTTTCATTGTGTAGCTTAAGTTGAAGTCGCTTAACTCAGCTTTTGGCACTGTCTATGCTGCAAGAAGTTGATGGAAGAACACTCTCCCTTCTGCTTTCCTTACTCCTCATGAAAGCAGGTTACCAGCATCGACCGGAGTGTCCATCTTAGTTCAAATTAACTAGACCCGCTAATTAGAACTCTGGAAGATTGACAGCAGCAGCTCCTCTGTAGTGTAGACATATCCTTGATGATGACCCAGGATAAAATTTTCAAAGCTGCTGACTAATTTTGGGTGCATAGGCACTGACTCTGTGGGTGGTCCAGGGTTGGAGTAGCCAAGGAAAAGAGTACTCACCACCCACCATTTCCTCTCATTGCCTCCAATTCCTGCCAGTAATCTGTGGTTTAGAAACATGCAAGTGGTTCTTGGGGAGACCATCTGGGGCTTAAGGGAAGGGATAGAATGCGGCCATGGCCTGGAATGGAGCAGGGGCCAATCACCCCCTGGGAACTGAGAAGGTTGGCACCCATATTGTAATAAATCTAGTATTTAAAATACAAGGGTGCAACACAGTACTCAAGTCAGTGGCAGAGCACCAATTGATTTCAGTGGATGTAGGTTTGTATCCCCAAAAGATAAATTCTTCTCCCCTGTGTGTGTCTCTTGAAATCCAGATTTCCATGTGTGAACTAGACCCTGGATATGGGCAATGCCCTCAGCAGTAGAGAATGATGCTCTTCTAAGGCTTCTACTTTCCTATTTTTAAAATACTGTTTATTTAAGAAAAAAAAGTGTTTAAAAAAATCCCAACCACTTGTAGCCCAAGGTCCAGTGTGTTTCAGCAGCAGCCCTGGGAACTACAAGTTGTGGACTACAAACTGCGGCATGTTGGGAGAACTTCCTAGTTCCCGCCAGGATGTGCCCTCTGCCCCCAGCAGGGTCTCAGCAAGGACTGTGCTAGAAGCAGCACACAGGCTGCATGCTGAGAGAAGAGGCTGCTGAACTGTTTTCCTGTTCTATGTTTTTTACAGAATAAAGCCTGTTCCTGGTGATTTGTCGGAGTGGGTCTGGTCTGAGGTGCACTCACACATACACAACACAGAGCACACCGAGCAGCCTCAGGCTTAGCCCTCCCCCCACAGTGGGGTAAGAAGTCACAAGCTTCCCCTATGCTAAATAACCTCACACTGGGCTCTCCAACAGGAGGGGTTACACACTTTTGCTTGATTCCCTTGTAAGTGTGGTCTTCAGTATACAAATAAATTGGTTCATTACAGGCTCTTGTTTTTGTCTTCCCTCTTAGTAGGCAAAAGAAACATGGTAGCTGTACTGCACATTCTCACTAAGAAGGGTTGAATTCTCAGATGGTCTTTCTGCTGTTGATCACACTTACCTTTTGCTTTCAAGCCTGAATGAACTGTATGATGGGTTTGACAGTAAAAACAGCAACACAATTTTATAGTGTGGGTGTAGTGAGCAATAGGTATTTTGCTATTTCATAATATCAAGTGTGCATATTATAAGGAATTCTCTCCATTTCAGGGTTAATTGTTGGTTTCTCTCGAAGTATCTGACCTTTTTCCTTTGGTTATAAGTGGGTCCCTTTATATTCTGCACAGAAATGTCACCAAGATTTAATTCATTTTCCAAATGCTATTCTGTCAATTCTGGCTTCAAATCCAGCAGCGAGGTCACATTCTACCTTGGAGGCTGAATCTTGCTTTCAGATCAATGCATTTTGGGGGGCAAGATCAGGCTTTCTTTCCAATGTCAGAAGGGGAAATAAAGTAATGATCTGTCTGACTAAGGACAATACTGTGATTGAGAAACGTCAGTTTCCTTATCTTGAAAAGGAGCCACAGGCTATAGAAGTCAGAACCTTCAAAATAGATTATTAAATTAAGATCTTAAATTATTCTGTTTTAAATTAGTTTAAAATCTATAGGTCCAATCCCCAGCTAGTATAAATAGGACTTGACCGATTTATACCACTGGAACATCTGGTCCTTTTATTTAAAATATTTAAACTAAGGGCATTCCAATGAAATTAAATATATTGTCAACAAAATCCTGGGCAGAAAAGAGGAGCAGAAAAGTGAACTCTTGTTCATGAGACAACATATAACTTAGGCTCTTACTAAGTTTTGTAGTTTTGATGGTGCCGTTTGCTCTTCATTATTGCTATTCTCCTCTTTGCCAGATCCACAGGGGATCTGAGTCTGTTATAGCTCTAAACCATGGAGCTGATTTCTTTTAGTTTACATTGTAGCTGCATATGGTCTTAGCTCAGGATGTCTAATGTCTGAATGCAAATAGTGGCAAGAATGATGGTCATTACAGTTGTTCCTTGGCAGCAGAGGAAATAAAAGGACCATTTCTATCCCGTAATTTGCATCTTAACCCTGGTCTACAAAGGTTTCTCCTTTGAAACAAGAAATGGCACATCCACACTACCAAGCCCGTTATTTCAAAATATGGAGCTGGTTATTTTGAAATAATTCCTGCTTTCCATGAGGAATAATGCTTATTTCAAAATAGTGGTAGTGTGGATACTCCACAGTGGCTATCATATAGTAGCCCAGTGTCTGAGAGTCTGTAATGCCGAAATGCTAGCTGTTCCCTCTGGGTGGTGCTGTTGCTGACATGCTGGCTGCTCCCTCTGGGCAGCCCATGATGCATGGGGGGGGGGGGCGTGGAGCCCAAATGGTTGCTTGCACCACTTGCTCCCACGCGGCAGCCTGGCTGATCAGCGCAGAAGTCAGCCGAGTGCCACGGTGGGAGGCGAAGCGGGGGCAGGGTGGTGATGTGCGGTCTGACAGCGGCTCTAGGCCCTGTCCCCTGGCCATGAACATCTTCTCTCCGCCCCCTTCGGCTGCTGCCGTGGCGCTCGGCTGACTTCTGTGCTGCTCAGCCAGGCTGCTGCGTGGGAGCAAGCGGTGCAAGTGACTTTTTGGGCTCCGTGCCCCCCATGCAGCACAGGGAGTCCGGAGCCCAAACGGCCATTTGGGCTCCGCAGTCCCCCAAATGAGAGGCAGGAGGGGGAAGAGAAGTGAAAGAGACAGAGAGAGAGGCAGGAGGTGGAGGAGAGCTGATGGGGGGGGGGGGGAGGGAGGGAGGTGGAGGAGGAGGACAGAGACACACCTCAGAGGCGAGACCTGAAAATCCTGTCTTATGATGGGCTAATTGGCTAGTTTCAAAATAACTACTCCACAGAGTCATTCAAAGCACTCCCCAGTGCTTCCTGGGGTTCTCAGTCAAGATACCATGTCTTCAATAATGGAACTTGCCTCGGACTAATTTTGAGACTTCCCTGTAGTGTGGACACGTTATTTTGAAATACTTACTTTGAAACCATAACTCCTGAAATAACTATTTCAAAGTAATTCCCTGGTTTAAACATGTCCTTAGTAAATTTCTCTGGGTGTGATGAGGGGATCTCTACACACATTTATCTGGAGCCTTTCTGAGGCAATCCATTTGACCAATGTAAGATATCTAATGTAGCTGTCCAGTTATTATAAAGCAAATCCAGGTTATTGAAGTCCTTTTACTATGTTGCTTGTGATGTGCTACAAAGCCAGCCTGGTAAATTAGGGAAAAACCCGAACGTTATATGTGGTGAACTTAGATTGTGTAAGACTGCTCACTGAGAGATCTCTGGACCTCCTATCTGGCTAGCAATAAATATGTCCTTATTCTCCATTGTCCTATATCTTGCACAGTTGTTGAGACCCGTATAATATAAATACAAAATGCTACCAAGTAAGAAAGATAGTATTCTTTGCCCACTCTTCAAGGTTATAAAAAATTACTCAAGTACAGGGCAATTGTGAATAAAGTTTTTATTTTTGTTTTAATTGTCTTAAGTGACTTCCTGTAAGTAATTTTGTATTTAGAGGATTAAACTTAAACTAGCATTTTAACTTCTTTTATTTTCAGCTTGTAGTAAGAGTATTGTATGTTCATCATGTCCAATAGTTGATCACAGCACAAGGGCCTGCACTGAAACCAGAAGGTATTTTTAGCAGAACAGCATAGTTAGAAGGACTAGGGGGATGAGAAGGCCTGTGATGTTCCCTCTGACATTTGTCTTAACTGAACACCTTTCTCTGCATTACATTTTATTAAAAGGATGGCTTATTTTAATATGAGAACTTTTATTGGAACATGATCTAGAAACTTAAGTAAAACTCTATTTGTATCATTTTACTTTGCTGAAAACAAAACCGTAAACCTGACGTTTCTCAAGCTGTGCTTCTATTAGCAACCTAACCATTAATTCAGGAACCATGTTGCTTTCAAGCATGTTTATCCTATTGTTCCTATATCTAGCAACATGATGGTGCATAACAGTCTAAATGAACCTGGCAGTTTTGAATTATAGTATTAGCTAGGCAAATGATATACATTTATCTCCTGAACCTCACTTGATTCTAACAGCAGGAAATGGAGGACTGTTGAGGTCTCGTCATACGCTCCTCAAAATATAGGTAATTTATTTAATGAGCTTTCAGTAGCATGCATTATGTGGCTATTGAGAGCTCACCTACAATGAATGTCCTTAGTAGTATTTTTCTAGTTTCTTGGTATATAGAGTGACTAAATAAAAATACAAGAGGCTTACACAATTAAGTCTATATTACATTGCCAAATAGAAAAGCTTGTCAAATACCAATGGAAATATTTTTCTTTCTAATAGGTCCCAGACTGATTTTTTTTCTCTCAGACCTGAAGTCACATAAAAGTATTACAAAATACAGGACTATGTAGCACTTTAAAGACTAACAAGATGGTTTATTAGTCTTTAAAGTGCTACATAGTCCTGTATGTTGTTTCAGCTACACCAGACTAACACGGCTACATTTCTACCAAAAGTATTACATTTATTATAGTAAAACAAGCAAAAACAAACACTCCCTGAGAAATTTGAGGGATATAAACCATCATACTACAAGCATAAAACTATTGTAAGAGGAGGAACATAGGAAATACCACAGTAGATATGAAACAGTGTATTTTACCCCTTATCCTATTGTAAAGGGCTCCACCCTTCTTGTGAGAGCCTCTCGGTAGCTGAGGGGAGTCTTGTAGTCTCTCTGCCCAGCTGTCTGAGCAGTATGGGACCAGGCTGCTTCTTTCCCCCTGTTGTGGCTGCTAAAGCTTGCAGGGGGGACCCAGGCCTGCCCACTCCTCTGGCTCACAGCACAGGGACTCTATAAATTGCAGTTACCTGCTGAGTCTCAAAGAGGTCAGTTGCTGTCATGTTCCCTGGGCCACTTCCCTGGGAAGCTGCTCTGCCCAGCCCTTTCTCTTGGGCCTTGTAGTCAAGTACTCCCTCTCCAGGGTTCTGCCAAGTGTTGTCATTGGCTTACCAGCTAGTCTTCAGCCATTGGACCTGGTTCTGACCAGGTCTGAAGTTCAGCTCCCACTCAGAGCTGTCCAGAGTGGTGCTGTTCTCCCAGTCAGCCCTTAAGTCTGCCTGGGTCGAACTCCAGCAAGGAAAGGGCAGGCCTTGGTCCAGCAGCTTCTCTTATATTGGCCTGGTGTGCCCCTGATAGGCTGTAGCAGAAGCTGCCACTCTATTCTGGTTGGAGGACATCGCTTCTGCTCCTGTCATTGGGCAAGGTGTAGAAAGGCCTCCAGCAGGAATGTTGGGGCCTAGTCCACTCCATCACACCTTTCTTCAGCAGTGGTCAGTACCAGATCCTCCAGACGAAGGTGCAAGAACCATGTGGTAGTGAGGGGGAGAGTGTCGGATAATCTGCTCCTCATGTTAGACCTCACCCTGGTCTCTAGTTAGTAACGTTTGTAAGCCGTACATCATGAGGTATAAGACCCTTTTCAAAAATATTCTTAGAATTTTTTTTTGTTCTGTTAACTTACAGCACATAACAAAATAGGGTCCTGTTCTATGGCTAAGGCTCCTGGAAACTGCTATAATAAAAATAATAGACATAGTCCAACCACCCTCGTCCAGATTGGCCATTCCTAATCCGTTCTGGGCTTTCCAGGCAGCATAAGCATTGAAGTACTGTAGGTGGTAACTTGGATCTTACAGGCAGAGAAAATTGACCCCTGAAAGCTTAGTTTTCCTCCCATTTACTTGAAGCTGCATCTGGAATAATGCAAAATCCTTGTCTGTAACTGAGACCAGAGTCTGGATCTTAATTTTCTTTGTTAAAAGTATATTCTGAAATGTGGAGTGCCTCCTCAGCTCACATAAATAATTGCTGTTGCTTTGACTTCAGTTGATAGATGCTGGCAGTTTACCCCAGCTGACGACCTGGCTAAATGTATCTGCTATGAAGAGTCCTTCCTCAGTCTTTGAGTTTCACGTAATGCCGTTATTCTATTTGGCCTTATAGCATTTTTTATTTGTGTGAGTGCAACAGTAGACATCTTCGTCATGTACTCATCACAATTTTTCAGTTGAAGGGGAGTCGAGAAAGTTACAAATTCTTCAATGTGTTAATGCCAAGTTATTGATTGTCTCTGTGTCAGACACTGGAAATGTTTAGAAATGGATCTGAGGGTGAGCTGATAAGGGGCTTTTCAAGTTATTGCTTTGACATTTTACTTAGGACACATCATTTATCTCTGTGTGTCATTTGAAAATGTGTTCACAAAAGTACTGAATGTAACAAGAAGTCTATTTGAAAGGGCCTCCTCTATTTTATGTTAGTGTGCAAATACTTCAGTATTTCCTTTAAAATTAACGTTTGTTTGATTGGAACTTGATCTTTGGAAATTCTGTCTCTCATAAAATTGACTAGTTGGAGTTATCAAACCCACTGAAGCATAGAAAATTATTGTTGATCAAATAAATTTAAAATATAAAATGCAATGAGAGGCAACTTCTCTTCCGTATTTTGCCTCATGTCATCTTGATTCCTTGAAATCTCAGTTAGTTTGTTTGGTTCGAAATAATGATGGCAGAGTCCACAAAGCTAAGAATGCGTCTGATGAAGTGGGTCTTTGCCCATGAAAGCTTATGCTCCAATAAATCTGTTAGTCTATAAGGTGCCACAGGACTCCTCATCGCTTTTGCAGATTCAGACTAACACGACTACCCCTCTGATACTTGAAAGCTAAGGATGTAACTTTGGTTCATTAACTCCCAAAGGAGTCGAGGCTATTTGAACTTCTTTAATCTCAAACATCTGTCATTGTTATATGATGCACTAACATCTTCTGTTATAGACACATTAAACTTGCAGTGATGTAAGTCTTTTTTTCAGGAACATAGTTTTGTATATTCCCTGAGCATCTGATAGGGCAAGTGAGCAGGTAACTTCTGTCTCATGCCCAAAGTTAAAAAAAATCTAGGATTAAATTGACATTGCATACATACAGTACGTAAGCAATTGTTCTACGTTTTTTATGGTACCTTTCAAACCATATTGATCCAAGTTCTAAAGATGACTCATATGCCACTCCATGTTAGTAGTATAGGTCAGAACATAGTGTGTGGAGTATATCAAGTGGACAGTTGCTCAAGCAATATAATTACTTCATCTTGTATTATGTTCCGACCAACATCCAGTTACAGCTGACAATTTGAACAGTAACTTAATAAAGTACTTTAGAAGTTAATATAGTAGAAACTCATTTATGAATGCATCAGTGATGGAAGCTGTTCATAACAAAACAAAGTTTGCAGATGATACGAAGTTGGGAGGGATTGCAAGTGCCTTGGATGATAGTCATAATTCAAAATGATCTGGGCAAACTGGAGAAATGGTTTGAGGTAAATAGTATGAAGTTCAATATGGACAAATGCAAAGTACTCCACTTAGGAAGGAACAGTTTCTTTCACACACACAAAATGATGACTGTCTAGGAAGAAGTACTGCAGAAAATTCTAGGGGTCATAGTGGACCACAAGCTAAATACGAGTTAACAGTGTGATACTGTTTCAGAAAAAGCAAGCCTCATTCTGGGCCGCATTAACAGGAGTGTTGTGAATAAGACGTGAGAAATCATTCTTCATCTCTACTCTGCACTGATTAGGCCTCAACTGGAGCATTGTGTCTAGCTCTGGGCATTGCACTTCAGGAATGATATGGAGAAATTGGAGGGGGTCCAGAGAAGAGCAAGAAACCTGATTAAAGATCTAGAAAACATGACCTATAAGGAGGAATGAAAATTAGGTTTGCTTGGTCTAGAAAAGAGAAGACTCAGAGGGGACACAACAGCTTTCAAGTACCCTTTAGGTGTTCCAAGGTGTAGGGAGAAAACTAATCCTCTTTAATATCTCATGATGGCATGGGCATCTGGTAGCCAAAATGGGGGAAGGCTTTGCCTTTTCAAATACCAGGTGTTGCCCTGCTCACACTCTATCCCTAGAATGCCGCTTTAGGCATTTTGGGGGTGCAGTGTTGCTGTCCCCAGCACCCACCCTCCAAGTACTCCAGAGTTGAGGCTGCACTGCACACCCTCCTCCCTGCCAGGGCTAGAGAAGTTTCATTGTGCAGCATGCCTGCCTTCCTTCCTCCCCTGGTGCTCTGGGGCTGGAGAGGCTGAGGAGAACATGTGCCTGCCCTCTCCCCTCCTATCCCCATGACTGGGAGAGGTGTGCTGCCCCACTTACCTGTGTGGGGAAAGGTTGGGGCCTCAGCAGAAGAAGTGGGGCTGGAGGTGGGGCTGGGGGCTTGCCTCTGCTAGCCCTGCCTTCACCAACTGCCCATGCGTGATAAGAAATATTTAAGAGCAGGTTAGATAGATATGTTAGGAATGATCAAGATGATGTTTGGTTCTACCATGAAGGCAGGGGACTGGACTTGATGACCGCTTGAGGTCCCTTCCAGTTCTGATATTCTATGATTCTATTAAAGTTTTTACCAAATATTATAATTGTCTTCTGTAAAGACTCAGCTGTATTAAGTTAACGTTCAAAGGGTGCTTCCCCTTTTTTAAATTTAAATTGCACAGTACTGTACTGAATTTGCTTTTTTTCCCCTACTTGATTGCATAATTCCAGTTCCATTATGAAGCCTGTGGATGACTGGTAAGTTTGTCATTCTGATCAGAACTCTGCTGTTTTACTGCACTGCTAGTGCTAACCACCCATGGCAGAGTTCCACAAGCTTGACCTTCTTACTGCAGTACAGTTACCGCAACTGCATTGATCCATTCAGTCACAGGCAGTGTTATGTATGGACAGCAAAGAGGTGCTGTTGACACATTAAGAAAATAAGCTTTCCCTTTGTGGCCTGATCTCTCTTCCTCCATTTTACTGAAGCAAAGCTCCCACTGATAACTATTTTTGTATTAATATGACTAGCAACTACTCTTTCAAATTTTCATTGTATGGCTCTCTTGGTAATATTTCTCTTTCATATATGTTTAAATGGTTAGCCTGCGAGGATGGAGCACTGATAAGGCAGTTATTTGCTGAGCTTCACAATTTGACCTATTGTACAGTTCTTATGATCTGAAACCAAGGTTTTTCAGAATCTGAATTTCCTTGAATGTTTGCATTGTTCTTGTAGAAAAATAGAATCCGAGTTAGGGATGTGGCTCCCTCCAATACAAAGGGCTTTGTTCATGAACTTAGGCAAACCTTATTAAAGTTACCAAACTGCTGTAAATTAGTACAGAATTCTTACAAGGATAGAAATAGTCAATGTTACTTGATTGGAATTAAGTAAAAAATACTGTACTATGTCAGGAACTTTTTTCTTCCGTGTTTTGGCTCTTCTAATCCTCTTTGGAAGTCAGGAGTATAGACCGAAACAGTAATAGATTTCAGTATAGTTTGCAGTCAGGCTTGGCTTTAATTTTAGGCTAGAAATTCAGGTCAGACCTTACTTTAGCTAAACCACTTCTTCTATTTCTAAACAATCAACCTCGTAATCCATAAAGGCATTTAAGCATGTGCATAATTCGAAGCTGATCCATTGACTTCAATTTTTGTAAATGTGCATGTGCTCAAATGATTGGATGGATGAAAGCCAAATAGTTTTGAGGTCTACTGCACTGTTATGCATTGGTTCTAAGAAAAAGCTGACGCAGAGAAGAGTTGGTAGGAGGCAACTATTCTTTATTTCTGGGACCCAATGACGTGATGTGAATCGGGGTTACCAAACATTAACACTTCCATTCAGTTTTTTGTGCACAATTTGATTATAAATAAAAGAAATCAAGCTAGCTTCAGTACTTCTGACCCTAAGGGTACATCTAGACTATGGCATTATTTTGGCATGCTTCCGGTGTCCCGAAATAGCTATTCTGCATCTTGACAACATGCTTGTTATTTTAAAATATCTTTTGAAATAATGGGTGTGCTATTCCAACATCCCTATAAACGTTGTTCTATGAGGATTAAAGGTGATTTCGGTGTTGCATAAAATAGCCTCTGCCTGAACTTACTTGATTTTATGCATGCATTTTCTGAAAAATATACTAACTGTAAGGTCTAAGGTTTTAAACTGCAACTCAGTATAATCTTTGTCAAACTTGGTAACTCAGCAACTGTGCTTTATAGGTTCAGAAACTTACTGTAAACTGCAACTTTGTAATCTGTGTAACTCTCAGCCACTGTTTGTAACTTGCTCTAAACTGAGTTCTCCCCTGAATGATGGAGAGTGTGTGTTAGGAACTACAAGGATGGAGCACATGGTGATGAGTCATCAGAGATTGCTGCTTTGCTGGATAAAGGGAAGACTGAGCATGCTCCCTGGTGACAAGCTGGATGAGTTACAGGCCATTCAGACACAATATAAGGAGGGTGAGCACATGTGAGACTCTTCTCTTCCCCCCCTCTCCCCCCCATGCTCCTGAGAAGGTCTCCTTGCTATAGCCAGTGTCTTACTTGTCCCAGCTCCCCAGCCATGATGAGTAGACAGACCCTCAAGGATCTATATGCCTTGGCTCCTTCTGCAACCCATATGCCTGTGTGAGTGCCTAAGGGCAGGAATGAATGCGTGAATGGGTCTGTGTGTGAGAGCTAGTTCCCTCTTGAGTTTAAACCTTTGGTGGCAGCACTGTATCTTCTTTAGTATATACCTTTAGTGGCAGCTCTATCTTCTTTAGTTTCTCAATAAACCCATGCTAGCGTAACCCTGGGTGGTCTCCAGTGGGATTTTTTTGGGATAATGTTTGGAACAGCGGTTTATTTCAAAATTTGGCACTGTGTAGACTGCTCCAAATTATGAAATGAGCTATTTTGAAATACACTCCAAATAAGCTATGACCTTTGCATAGCTCAAATTCTGTAGCTTATTTTGAGTTAAGGGTGCAGTGTTGACACACCCTAAATGCGGTAAAAGGGTTTTCAGAATAGAAAAAATATAAAAGGAATGAAGATTAAGGATTCTCAGATGACCTATCGAGGAGGAAAAATTAGAAGCAGGTGACAATATTCCTTTACAAATATATGATATGGTTGATGTAGGTGAATTGAGAAGCTGGTGAATTCAGTGTTTATGGTTTTTCCCTCTTTGGTAGAACAAGTGATGCAGAAAGTCCATTGATTATTTCAGAACCTGTAACCCTGTCTCTATTTCACTAGGATGCTAGACTTTATAACACCGTGACATTGTGTACAACTAAGGTGCTGCCTTCTGCACAATATATAATCTCATTCAGAAGTTCCTGTTTTATGGGACTGGATTGAAAGAGTAATTTAATATGGAACTATCATGCAGAGAGTGAGGAAAATCTAGAGCAATTAATTCATTTGACCACCTCAAAGCATTTCAATATGAACTTCATTCCTATTCACAATTTTATAAAAGCCAGCAAGTCATCAAATACTTGCTGCACATTGAAAAGCAGATTGTTTTTCCTCTCTCTCTAGATTGTAGTTGACCTGACTTGTTCTTGTTTATGTAGAAACCAGGTATGGCTTTAGAGAGAGGCTGGATTGGGCTCTGCATTTCAAGAGGGCATCATGACTTTGGACATAATTTCATGACCAAAATAAGTTGTTCAGTATGAAAGACCAACACTTCACAAGCCCAGTCTCCCATGCTAGTCTATTCTTGCTGTCCTAACTGGTCCACATATGCTGTGCTCTGGGCCACATTCCAGGACTCATGTTGTAAGGGAGAAGCCAGCTATCATAAGAGACCACTTTCCTATTTTATCACTGATCCCTCCTCTCTTCATGTATCAGGCTTAACATTCCAAGAATAGAGAAGAAGAAAAAAGAATGAAGGTAAACATTTTTGACTGGAAAAACAGAGCATCAAAAATTCCACAACCATTAATTATACTCACAGGATTGTATGTGACAAATCTGTTGTCAGGGCTGTTCCCCACTCTGGCACTCCAAGTGCAGAACGTGGGGGCTGGCAAAGACCTTAAATACCTTGTCTCTGTAGGCCCAAAACAAAGAGAAATACCCTGTTTGCGACTAGATTCACTTTTTGCCCTTTTACTCTCAATCTCTTCCTGGCATGGCATCTTATACAATTCACATTTCAGCAATTCCTCATTGGTTTTCTGGCCCCCTGCCAACACATGTCTAGCTAACTGAGTTTAGCTCCTTAGTCATCAGGTGCTGGCTAGCACTCTTCCTATCCATCACACCTGTGTGTTAGAATAAAGTTGTTTTCTTACTTAAGAGCTAAATATTTGCCATGACTATCTCCTACCTAGCAGCTCTGTCAGACAAAGTTTTTCCACATCTTAAAATATATAGGAAGCATTATTAAAAGTAGTTCCCAAATACACAGAGGTTTTTACAACTCAAATATTTAAAATATACTTTGTTTTAGAATAAGCACCGCATTTAAAAAGAGAGCATAAATATTGCACTATTTCCCTGTGTTACTCAGTATAATAGTTAATTATTGTGCAGTGATATCACTACATCCAGAATGTGCACAGCTGTCATCTTCCCAAGACTAATATGCCAGGATTCATATTTTATTTTGACCAGCTAACCAAAATGAAGCTCCTTGTATTAAAACACAGTCCCCATGTAGTGGTAGCTATCTGAAAGAGATGAAAGAGAAAACCCATCTATTTACTATTTTTCATTGCAGAAGTAAGTAATATGCTTTCTTTGAAGCATATTAATATGGACTGTGACATATTATAAATGAAAAAACATAGAATCTGCAGCCTTATGAATCCTTTATCATGTATTTGGGAGCCATGTGATGGCTTAATTTCTATAAGAGCCTGCTTGCTCTCATCTTGCCCAGTTTCATGCATCAAGGTTCAAACGCTTTGACCCTGCAAATCCTTGTGAGATGTCCAAAGTATTTGCACAAGTGTAAAATGTGGCAGTAGGTGTGGGTAAGTAGCAGGCATACTCCTCCTTAAGCATATTGCAAACCTCCAAGCTGCTGGCTTTCTTACTTCTAAGGGCACAAGGTTCAAAAGAGGCAAGTGGAGGTGATGCCCGAGAAGATGTGAGCTTGAGTATGATCCTCCTCATGCTGTGCTGTTACCTGCTTCCTCTTCCCACCCAAGTGTGCTCACGCTGGCGTCAGTGAGTGTTCCACTACCGATTTCAGTAGGATAAGAACCATAGAACTTATTCATGGTAGTAGGCAGACTGAAATTGGCAGCTGCACAGCAGATCTTATGAATTCAGAGCTATATTCCTTGGTCCTTGATTGTCACTTATCTAGGTGCTGCTCTGCACCAGTATGGAACAGAATGAAACCCAAAGCAGTTTAACAGAAATCATTATACCAAAATATGTACTGTTTTCAGGCATCCAGCAACACAATCTGAGAGGGTAAAAGTATATTAGAACACTAAAATGGCCCACATTTCATTCCCTTGCTTAAAGTGAACCACATTCTAACTCTTTTCATGTACGATTCCAGGGACACTACCTGCTTTACCAATTGCCTACCTAGAACTTTCCTCCTACCCCGCCTTTCCAGTTATGCAAGCTTACCATCCATCAGCAGATCCATTGCTGACTAGTGGTGTCTCTGTACCAGAGTGCCTGGTGCTTTGCACCCATATTGTGGGTTATCGAGAGACACTGAAACCACTATTGGAAATGTTCATTTGAAATTTGGGATCTTTTTCTAAAGTTCTCAGACCCAACTCCCACTGGATTCCATAAGACAGCCTTTCAACATTTTGTTAAGGTAACTAGAGCGTGGGATGGTGTTCTCTTATAACCCATGCCCTCTCACTGTGGAGAAGTAACTTGCTCTAATGGAAGGTGAACCACTTCTAGAAGTTAATCAGCCTGCTACACAGGTCTGGCTAACAGATGTTGATGACCTAGTTCAAAGCATAGCATCGTGTGGCTTTGTGACTCACAATACTTCTGGGTGTAATGTACTGTCCCATCTATGGCACTTAGATCTCTTACAGAGGGAAAGAAAGAGTTTGCTCTATAGCCGTAGCTGAGAGCCAGCTGTTTTTTTAGCTCAAGCAGTAGAAGCTAATGCATTAAGCTCCAGTGGTCCCAGTTTCAGTTCCACCTGCTAGAAGCAGAAGTCTTATTCAATCCCCACTGCTAATAGTTGTCTCCAAGGCGTTGCATTATACAGAGAGAAGCAGCTGGTTACAAAAGAGGGTAATGTAATGTGGGAGGAGAAAGGGGAACTTTCTATGAGATATAAACCTGACAACGTTAGTGTCACATTAGAAGCAAATTGATTAGTCAGCTATTTAAAGCACTCGGATGGCACTCCTACCAAATTCAAGGAAACTGTTTACCATGTTCCACAATGTAAACAAGGTTCATGAATATAACCCTGTTTCAGAAAGTTACTGCAGCACATGCCAAACTATAATCAAGTGATTATCATACTGAATTGGGACCTACATTTGCGTTTTGCTGTTAATCCCCCCGGATGAACTATTGCTTATGTGTTAGACTGTTTTGTTCCTCTTTGAATAAACTTTTTCTGTTTTCATTCAGTAAGTAACAGACATTGTTTTGACAAGAATTAGCACAGTTTTTTTGTGGTGTACATTGTTTTTATTGTGTTTGTAGATGATCCTTTGAAAGAGTAAATGAATTGTTGCAATGAAAGGAACAGATACTACAGATTTAAATTCCAGAAATCAAGGCTATGTATTGTAAAAAACACTTGGGATAACTCCTTTGTCTGCCCATCGCTTTGCTTATTCCTGCAGTCTAATTGCTTCAGCTTGGCTGTTCCTAGGGAAACCCTGCTAAACTCTTCAGCTGAGTCTTGCCTGTGAAGCAGTACAGTTTTACTTCTCCTTAAAATGAGCCGATGAATAAGAGAATCAATGTTTTCTTTTCACAGCTATTCACTAGAGCTTACAATAGGTGAGATTAGAGATTTTTGGAAGACTGGAGGGGAACACAAATAAAAACCAGGAGGTTTTATTATTGTCTCGTTATGTGGACTTAAAAAAAAAAAAGTAGCCTTCACAACATGCAAGAACTTTAATGATAAAAAGAGGAAAGCTATGCCTAAAATTTGTCCCAGGAGTCACTAATAAATCCTGACCATGAACTAACTCTGTAGGGTGGGTAGTTAATTTTATTAAACTCTCCTGAATTTTAGGTGCTCAAGTGCAGTTGTCCTCCTTTGACTTTCCTTAAAATTCGCATAGTGTCTAAAAGACCTATGTTCTAGAGGTCATTGATTATGATGTCTTGCGCTCCTACCATGTTCTTGGGCTATTGATCCATGACCTTTGGGATTCCTCCAAGAGCTCCAGTAATCACTGGCATCATCTTGGTTCCAGTTTTCCATAATTGTGGCAAAGGTTTTTGATTTCTTTTGCTGGTGTCGCAGTATCCTTTAACATGGTGCAATGAAGTTTATGGACCTGATAGTAAGACTGAAGGAGTGGTGGAGCAGTATTGGGCCAAGAAAGCCCTGTCTCTCAAAAGCTGCAGAGCATGCTTCAAATGGAGGTCTTACAGAAAAGAGAACTCTAACAGTTAAATTAGGGTGGCGTGGAGAGTGGTTTGTAGAGTCTGTCTGCTCTTAGAACGCAGCTAGGCTGTAAGCTCTGGGAAAGGGTGATTACAGGCAACAGTCCTGGATTGCAGATAAGGTCAGGGAGGTCAAAGGTCTGATCCTTTTTTCTCCCACCTTCTCCCTGAAACTATTCATTGAAAAAGAGTTGGGAAGCTCTAGCTAATGTGAATTGTTGAGACTGAGAGCAACCCTTTTCTGAGAGGGCAAAAAACCGTGTGTCAGGATCATGCCCCAAACTGAAGGGAGAATAGGGTGGTAGATGGAGGAGGTTGGTCCAGTATCAGCTAAAAGGGCACTTAGTCTCTCCTCCCCTCTTGTTCCCAGAGCCCTGGCCTGGACGCAGGTAGAGAACAAGTACCTGAGTCCCTCCTCCTCTTCCTCTGGCCAACTGAATTTGCCCAGCAGGGCCATCCCAAGGCTCTGGGAGACAGCTGAACTGGCCTCCCCACCCCAAGTGAAGCTGCCCCCACATGATCTTGTCATCTTTCCTACAAACACCATGTCCAGCCATTTTGCACTGTGGTGATTGCCAGACCCCATAAAATCATCACCACTTTGTCCTCTGGAGGGCTTTCAGTTAGATAGTAATTGTACAGAATTTGTTTAATTCGGTACTTGTCAGAGACTCCAGTACAGACACTTGGTGACCTCATTGTGTCTGTTCGTATATTCTCTCCCAGCCAGGCTCCTGCAGGCACTCAGTACAGGCGCCATTGTCTCTTCCTTTTTGGAGCACATTCTGTAATTTGGGGAGCAGTTCTGTTGGTCATTTTTGTTTAGAAAGTAATTAAGCCTTCAGGATTGCTCTTCTGCAGACATAATGAGGCTCTGTTGTTCTATCCTTCTATAAGTCAGGTATTTGTTGTTCTTTATCACTGCTGGACTGAAGTTCTTTCCACCTCTGTCCGTGCATTGATTTTTCTGTCTCTTTCAAGATTTTTATGTTTTTTGCTATTTGGTTCATGCTTTCTTTGGCTGGGATGTATGTTTGGTCACTGCTTGTTAGCACAACCAGATGATACCTTACTTTGGCTCTTAGTCCCATATACTTTGATGTTACGGTCTTCACTGTCAATTGCTTCTTCTATAAATAGCAAACCTTTTCCTCCACTGCATTGTTGGATATACAGCCTGTCCATGTTTTGATTGATATTCATTACACTATTTGTTGTCTTGAGCTATCTTGTGTGGATTTGATATTTTTCATTCTTCTCTTGATCACTCGGGCAGTGTACTATATATTTGACGTCATCCATATATTAATGGTTTGGAATAATTGCTTTGATTTGAATTTTATCCTAAGAATAGTTCTTCTTCATCTGTAATCTCTTCTCATTTCTACTTTGACTTCCTTATGTTGTAGTTCTGTTTCCTGATTCCATATTCTGTGATATCCATTCTGGGAGAGTGCTTGGATAGTATCTTGGGGGTATGTCTACACTACAGCGCTATTTTGAAATAACTTATTTCGAATTAGTTAATTTGAAATAACACATCTAGACACAAAAACTAATTCAAAATAGTGTTTTGCTATTTTGAAATAGCACATCCGCACTGATTGGACACTGGATCACATTTAAGGGCAGCTGAAACGGGTCCCAGCAGGGCATCAGGTCAGTAGTTGCTTTCTGTGGCTGCTGTCTGAGGCTCGTGCTTAAAGGGACCCCCCCCCCTGGACAGCTGGTTCTCAGCTTTCCCACTTGCTTGCCTACCTCTCTGAGGGACAGCAAAGCGTTTTCCTCTTCGTCTGCTTCAGTTGCTCTCCTTTGGGACACCGCAACACTCAGCACCATGGAGCCAGAGCCGCCCCTGGGCACTCTGGTGCTCATGCTGAACGTCTTGCTGAAAGCCTGGCAGCAATTGCTGGAGGCTGCTTGGCACCTTCTGCTGCAGGCCAGCCCCCAGGCCCTTCCTCTGCCCCCACTGGGGGCTCTGGAGGAGCGGCGCCCGGATGCCAGCGTGCCCCACCGCATCTGGCGTCTGGACACCAGCAGTGACTGGTGGGACCACATCATCCTGGAACGCTGGGGAGACCAACAGTGAGCCTAGAACTTCAGGATGAAGGACACCTTCCTGGAGCTCTGCGAGTGGCTCGCCCCTGTTCTGCAGTGATGGGATACATGCATGAGGCCCACCATTCCTCTCCACAAGCGGGTGGCCATCGCCCTCTAGAAGCTCTCTATGCCAGATAGCTACCGATCTGTGGGGAACCAATTCAGCGTAGGGAGATCCACCTTTGGAGCGGTGCTCATGCAAGTAAGGCACTCACCGGCCACTGGGCCAGGAGGGGGGGGGGGGCTGCAAGGAGGACATGGGCTGCCCCAGGGAAAATGGGGGGGAGGAGGTGGTGTAAGTGCCCTTCCTGGGAGGGTTTGGTCTATCCCAGCCACGCTACAGACTGCCCGAGGTCACCAGGATTGCAGTGGGAGTTGCTCCTGGGAGTGGAGCATGGAGCAGTGGTGGGGAACAAACACTCCCAGCCACCCTGGGTGCCCCAGTGACCCTCAGTTTTATATGTCTCTCTACAGGTGGTGAAGGCCATCAACAGGGTGCTGCTCTGCAGAGTCATCTGCCTCACTGATGTGGACGCGGTCATCCAGAAGTTCGGCGCCCTGGGCTTCCCCAACTGCAGGGGGTGGGGCAATCGACAGGACACATATCCCCATCCATACCCTGGACCACCAGGTCACCCTCTTCATCAACAGGAAGGGGTACTTCTCTGTGATCCTGCAGGCTGTGTCTGACCACCGGGGCCAGTTCATGGACATCAGTGTGGGCTGGTCCGGCAAGGGGCATGATGCGCGGATGTACTGCAACTCCTCTGTGTGCCAGAGGCTGCACGCCAGGACTTTCTTCCCCAACTGCCACATCAGGGTCGGGGATGTGGACATGCCAGTGTGCCTGCTGGGAGATGCGGCCTACCCCCTACAGCCCTGGCTGATGAAGCCCTACAAAGGACACCTCAGCCCCTCCTGTCAGGCCTTCAATGCCAGACTCAGAAGGGCTCACATCATGGTCGAGGGGGCCTTTGGCTGACTGAAAGCACATTTTAGGTGCCTCCTCACCCGCCTCGACTTCTCCCAGCACAATATTCCGCATGTAGTGGCAACGTGCTGTGTGCTCCACAATTTATGTGAGGGGAAGGGGGAGGCTTTCCTGCTATCCTGGCTGGCCAGTGTACACAGCCCCACACGGCTGCCAACCGGGAAGCCCTTCAAGGGGCCGTCTGCATTCGGGAAGCCCTGTGGGAGAGCTTCCAGGTGGATGAGGACTGAAGTCCCCCTGGCGGGCCCCACTGTGGCCTTGTGCCTTACGTTCCACCCCCGCCTCCTTCCCCTTCCCCTCCCTAACTCCCCTTCCTGATATAAAATAAAAACACCTGTTACCACAAAAAAAATCTCTTTATTTAACATAACTGGGGGAGGGAGAGAATGAGGGTGGGAGAGGGGAGGGGGGAAACCTGGGAGGAGGGAGCTGGAAGGGGGAGGTGAGGGGAGGAAGGGGGAGGGAAAGCTCAGGTTTGGGGGTCTTGCTGGCCTTCCTGTCTCGCAGCATTGCAGGTGTGGGGGCCTCGGCGTTCCTTGGGGGGAGTGAGTGTGGAGGGTGGGGCAGGAGGGACGGGGGGTGGAAAAACTGGGAGAGGGTGCAGGGGTGGGAAGAGGAGTGATAGCTGGAGCAGCCGTAGGGGCTGGAGCAGCAGGACACAGCAATTGTTTCTCCAGGGCCTGCTCCCGCAAGCTCTCCCACCACACCTGCAGGTCCTCTTGAACCCACTTCTCCTGGCTGTGGACCTACCATCCCTGTAACTGCAGCTGCTGCCTCTGGAATGCCTCCTGGTTGCAGGTGTGCCTGCTGGTGCGGGTGGATGGTCCAGGTGGGGTGGTGTGTCCTGCACTAGCAGGTGCTGCAGTGAAATAAGAGAAGTGGTCAGTTCTTCCTGGAACACAGTGGGTGAAACCCAGCCCCCCTCTGCAAGGCGAGGATGGCAGGTGTCCGCACCATCGCGTCCTGCTATCCGCGGGAGTGTGAGCTGGCCCATGACTGCACCCCAGCCCCTGTGCTGCCTCTAATGTGGTGTGGGCGGGGGGGGGAGGGGAAATGTGCCTGCCTCTGTGTAGAGGGAGGGTCTGGAGGGAGGGCAGTGTGCAGTGTGTCTCCTTGGGGTCAGGAACCTGTCATGTACCTTCACGTGTGGGATACAGGCCAGGGCCCCTGCATGGCACCCAGCTGGGACCACATGTCATGGATGGCACGGCAGATGCACAGGTTGTCACCTGCTCTGTGGTCATCAAGGCCCACATGCACAGTCCTTGGGCTCCTCCCCCTGCCCCACATAAGGGGACCATGATATCACTCACATGTGGAGGCCTCCCTGGCCTCGGATGAGGCTGCTGACGGGCTCTCCAGTTCATCTGGGGGATCCTGGGTGCAGGGCATGTTCCCATTCTCCTGGCTGCCATCATCCTCCTCTTTCCCTGTGTCGGGGCAGGGCCCTCTGCCCCGGGGTCAATGATCTGACTCTTCAGGATGTGGTCCAGGGCCTCATAGTAGGGGCAGGCCTCCAGGTCAGCCCCTTGTTGGGAGGCCCTGGCATAGGCCTGCCACAGTTCTTTAATTTTGCTGTGCATGTGGCCTCTGGTGGCCAGGCTGGCAGCCATCCGACTGTAGACTGCTGCATTCCTGTGCCTAGTGCGGCGATCGTGGGCATTGGAGGCCTCCTCCCAAACCTCAATAAGGCCCACGATCTCCACACTAGACCATGAAGGTACCCACCTTTTGCGGCCCCTGGAAGGCTCCTGAGAGCCGCCAGCCTGGTCATGGGGAGCAGTGGAGGGCTGGCGGCTCTCAGGATTGCTGGCTCATGCTGTGCCAGGTGTACAGTCTGCTGGCTGTGTGCTGGCAAGCTGGCAACTGGCACAGGCACTGTGGTCAAAGTTGGCCACTTTAAGGGCTTTGGGGCTGGAGAGGGAGCAGACGAGTTTTCCTGGTTGTGCCCAGAGTGGCCACCAGGGCTCCCTGGGAAGGGCTGGAGGCCCCGTAATTCGAAATAAGTGTCTACACAGCACTTATTTCAAATTAGCTATTTCGAATTAGGCATTATTCCCCATAGAATGAGGTTTACCTAATTCGAAATAAGGGCTCCACTATTTCTATTTTGAAATAAATTTGTGGTTTGTATGTGTAGACATACCCTTGGTTAACTTGTATGCCAGCTGATTGTATCAGTTTTTCCATCTTAAGCAATGCCAGTACACATTCAGCCAAGCCAACGTACAGCATTATGCCTTCACCAAGCTTTTGTACACACCATCCATCTCCATATCTTCTTTCATGACCAACTTCATAGTTTCATATATATCAAATGATTAATTGGCTGTTGCTATGTGCTGATCCAGGGTATGTCTACACTGCAGAATTTTTTTCAGAAAAACGGCTGTTTTTAAAAAAAACTTCACTTACGTCTATACTATAATTGTGTTCTTTCAAAAAATTTCAAAAGAATGGAGAGGTTTTTCTGACACTGGTAAATCTCTTTCTACGAGGAAGAAGCCTTTTTCTGAAAGAGCTCTTTTGGAAAAAGGCAAATGTGGACATGGAAGAGGGAGTTCTTCTGGAAAGAGGAGAAACACACAGGTGACCTGGTGGCCACTCCGTCCATAGTAATCACTTAAATGTGAGAGAGAATCCACACTAAATGGATGCTATCTTTTAAAAAAGCAGATGACTTTTTTGACGTGCTTTTGCTGTGTAGGCCCTCTCTTTCGGAAGAAGTTTTTTTTGGAAGATCTCTTCCAGAAAAGCTGCTTCTGAAAGAAGCCTGCAGTCTAGACGTAGCCCCAGTAACTACAATCTAGTCTCACATAGCGTCCATGTCTACAATAGCATCACTACCTGGAACAACACTGGTGATAAGGAATCTCCTTGAATGGTTCCTTTTTTAATTTGGATCTCAATAACAGCTCCTTCAAAGGAAAGTCAAGTGTTCTAGTTAGTCACAAATTAATTGTTGCAGCAATGAACTGATCTTTGGATGTGCGTTTTCAGTGTCTTGTGCATCCATGAATGTTGGATGCTGTCATCAGCTTTTGAGTAGTCATCTACAACATCTGCTGTGATCCTCTAGTTAGCCCGTAAGTTGTCTTTTTGTGCCTTTTGTGTTCTCACTGTGCAGTCATTTTGCACTGAATGTTTTAGCGAGAAATGTCATTAGACGTTAACATGAAGTTGGTAAAAATACGATCCGTCTTTAACTCATATGATTACTGCACCTTCTCTTTTTTGTTTCTCTATGATGACAGTGTGACAGATTTGGTCACAGCAATCCCATTGAGGCTGTGTCCAGACTCAGGGTTTTTTTCAAAAAAAGTAGCCTTTTTTCGAAAAAACTTCACCTGCGTCCAGACTCAAGCCGCGTTCTTTCGAAATTAAATCGAAAGAATGCGGCTTTTCTTTCGATGGCGGTAAACCTAAGTCTATGAGGAAGAACGCCTTCTTTCAAAAGTTCCTCTTTCGAAAGAAGGCGTTCTTGAATGTAAATAGGGCTTCCTCGAAAGAGAGCATCCAGACTCGCTGGGTGCTTTCTTTCGAAAAAGCAAGCCGCTTTTTCGAAAGTTCCGCGTGTAGTCTAGACGCGCTCTTTCAAAAGATACTTTCGAAAGAGCCTCTTTCGAAAGAGGCTTGCAGTCTAGACATAGCCTGAGATTGCCATTTGATGTGCTGATCATACAGATGATCGTACCATGAATCCCACCAACCTGCTTTCTAGAGTGCCCCACCACTCTGTCCTCCTGAGCCGGAACCTTTGGTCTTTGCCACGCAGTTGAGGTCATTGCTCACAGCAGACCGACATAGATACTGAGATCCACTCAGTACTGGAAAGGCTCAAAGTGACTTAACACAGTACCCCAGTACAGAGCCCCACTGTGACCTAAACCCCAGATAAATCAGTCTCACTGTGCATAAGGTTTATACCGAATAAGCTCATAAGTTGTTTGTTCACTTTATCAATAAAAGAAAGAGCTGCACAGCTGTCTCCAGTTGGTAACAATTATTTGCACTGGGTTTAATAATAAACAAAAGTGATTTTATTAAGTATAAAATAGGATTTAAGTGGCTGTAAGTGTTGACAGAATGATCAAAGTAAGTTACTAAGCAAAGCAAAATAAAACATGACAGCTAAGCCTAATACACTAAGATAAGTTATTACAAATCATTATTTCTCACCCTAGTTCTTATTTCAGACAACATCCTTCTCAGACGAGAGCTGTTCTTTCTGACCTGGGCCCAGAAACTCTTTTCCACCCCGGTCATTCCAGTTCTTTTGTTTCCAGCTGTATTCATGTATACTCTTGGGCTGGGCAAGGGGTTATTGACTCTCATTGTTGACTTCCCTTGCCTTACATAGAATTTCCCTGAGGTGGGAACCCTTTATTCAATTCCCCACACCTCTGTGGAAAAGTTGAAAATTCAAGATGGATTTCTGTATCAGGTGGCATGGATGCATGTCTTTGTAGCATGTCTCAAGAAGCCCATTCTCCCCTACTCAATTGTCACTCCTTAATGGGCTATTAGCTCTGTCAGGCTTCTTCATTGTTGTTCCTGATGGGCTGGAAATAGGTTTTCTCAACATGAGCAGGCTGATAATAAATTCAGTCAATATTCTTAATTTCAGATACAGAAATAGAACATGCATACAACTAGAATATACACATTCAGGGAATTACAAGCATTCCAAAGATAGGTCAGATGCAATATTTTGCATAAAGCATATGTGAGTTAGTCTTATTCATATTTATAAGCATGTTCTCATAAATATGAAATACAGCATCACAGACAGTTTTCTCTGTTGACATTTATCTTGGACATCCATTCTTCAAACGTTTATTAAGTTCAAATAAACTGTTTGTGGCGCATTATTAGGTGTTTTAGCCATACAGACTATTTGGTTTGGGTGCTTGCCAATGTTTTGTTCCTCTCAGTAACTCATCTTTCTTTGATATTCCTGTGCATTCATCTATCATGTGGCTTTTGAAACTGCTTTGTTTATATGGATTTATTTGTTGTGAGAACGCTCTTTGAAATACACCTCCATTTGATTGTGGCATCCAGACTTGAAATAGACATGGTTTAAAAAAATGGAGTGTATTTTTGTCTTTCCAGCTACTGTAAAGTGGCATTCAAATTTATGCCAGCCCAGAGCAGTTGCTGATGTATCTAGAAATGTTTGCTCCTGTGACATTGGGAGATGCTAACATGTTACCACATAGATATAATCACAGTCATACAGCCTGCTGCAAATCATGTATCGGACCAAAATAATATAAGCTCCAGCCTTTTCACTGATTGGAATGAAAGTAACATGAAATGGCCAACCCTTTCAATATTCCCTCCACCCCCGGACCTTACAAGGACATCAGATGTTAAATAACTGAGGGTATGTCTACACTACCCCGCTAGTTCGAACTAGCGGGGTAATGTATGCATACCGCACTTGCTAATGAAGCCCGGGATTTGAATTTCCCGGGCTTCATTAGCATAAGCGGGGAGCCGCCATTTTTAAATCCCCTCTGCTTCGAACCCTGTGCAGCGCGGCTACACGGGGCTCGAACTAGGTAGTTCGGACTAGGGTGCCTATTCCGAACTACCGGTACACCTCATTTCACGAGGAGTAACGGTAGTTCGGATTAGGAACCTAGTCCGAACTACCTAGTTCGAGCCCCGTGTAGCTGCGCTGCACAGGGTTCAAAGCAGAGGGGATTTAAAAATGGCGGCTCCCCGCTTATGCTAATGAAGCCCGGGAAATTCAAATCCCGGGCTTCATTAGCAAGTGCGGTATGCATACATTACCCCGCTAGTTCGAACTAGCGGGGTAGTGTAGACATACCCTGTGAAACGTAATGATCAATAAGCACAAACAGCAAAAACTGAGATACTATCATGGCATACTAACTTATCCCTTCAGTAACCCTTATCCAGAGGCTTAGCCACAGGTATTGTAGCATACCTATCCTGTGTGTAAGGCATCCTATATGAGGTTGTCCATAAGGCCGATATATCACTTTCACTATCTCTTAACTTCTCCCTATTTACATCGCCCAAATCATGCACTTTGTCTTTTTGGGTGAAGAGGAGACAAATACTTATTAGTTCTTTGCTTGGAGGGCTGCATTTGTGGCATAATTTTTCCCTTCCCCTAGAGTCCATAGAAGGCTGCAGCCTTCAGAAAAGTGGTGAGGTGCCCACAGCGCAAAGAGGGCACCACATGATGAGTGAACTTATGCAGACCATGGCAAGAATAGGAGATGCTCTGCTAGAGAAGGGCTGTAAAAGTACAGGGTAAACAGTGAGGCTACTGTTATGGACTTTGTCACCTATGCAGAAGGTGATGGAATTGGGACTTGTTAGTTCAACTTAACTTTAGTTAACTTTAAGCTTGTGATAGGGACCAACCTCCCTAAACAAACTCCCATTGACACTACATGTCTTATGTGCATGCTTTTTGCATATGGGTATATTTCACCCTATGTAAATCAGTCAGTCATATTCAGTGTGTGCTAGAGAACAGATGTGTGCGTTAGTCTGACTGATTTAGAAAGAAATCTATTTGTATGCAAATAACTCTCAACCGTGTTTCTCCTCATTAGAGTATGGAGGAGATCATCTGCAAAAAGACTTGGTATGCTTTATCTTTGGCTTAGTAAATTTGTCTTGTCCCAACAGCATTTTAACAACAAAACCAATTGAATAATGCAAAAAGAAAGCACAGGAGACAAATGGTTTATGACACTTATGTTACCTTTACTGTGCAAGGTGGGCATGAAATTTTTTATGGCGAGACAAAAAGATGATGTGCAATTAACTATAAACTCATGGAGCGGGTTTATCTTATGCCCAGTTCATCTATCTGCATCTGTCTCCAGCGGACTCATGAGTTTCATCAAGAAAACCATTTGCAAGCCAGCAGACCAAAACAGATCATTTTCAGCTCCAAATTCACTCAAGGTTTTGCCCTAGTTTTGCCTTCTTTTTAAGATTAATAGTCACTGCGTGCACGCACTCGCGCGCGCGCACACACACACACAGAGGAATAAAAGATGGTCAGATTGTCTTCATTGATTCTGGAGGGTCTGTATAATGAAGTACATCCCATTAGGAACTGGAATCTGCAAGCACCACTGCATGTGAGTAACTTTAAACATGCAAATATTTCCAGTAGACTCCATGGAGTGAAGTGGAAAATGCAACATGAAAATTCACATGAAGTTACAACTTTCTAATTTTGATGCTGATCCTGCTAAATTCGTCTTAAAGACTGGAAGGAGGAAGGATGACCTTGTGGCTAAAGCATTGGACTTAAGAAATTGCAGTTCAGTTACCAACACTTCCATGGCCTCTTTGTGTGACTTTCAGCAAATCACTTGATCTTTGTGTCTCCATTCCCGATCTATAAAATAGGGACTATGTAGCACTTTAAAGACTAACAAAATGATTTATTAGGTGGTTAGTCTTGTTAGTCTTTAAAGTGCTACATAATCCTCCTTTTTGTTTCAGCTACACCAGACTAACACGGCCACATTTCTATATACAATGGGGGTAATTATACTTTTCCTTGTCTAGCGAAACAGCACACTTATTGGGGGAGAGACTGACTGAGGACACCCAATGTAAGCATGCCCCAATTGCATTAGATTGCTGTAAATGCTTCTGTAATAAAAATACTGATTGGCAATTGAATGCTTACCTTTTAAGTTCAGGGCTACTGGGTGGTAGCCCATTCAGATCAGCTGTGACCAATGTTCCCTTTTTTTATTTTTTACATGAATGCACAGAATGAATATTATGTGAACCGAGGCATGTGTGGATATGCCCCACCAGTAGAAACACATGGTGCTGGCTGTGGGTGCTGTGGATACTCTGCTATTCAGCTGGCAGCACCCAAATCTTTCCTAGGTCACTGCCCAAGTGCTCAGCGGACAGGAAATACTGGCAGTGACTGACTAAGCCTGTTCAACAGCTATTCGGTGGCCCACATAAAGTGAATTGGTGGTCTTACTCCAGAATCTTGGGATTCCAATGATCTGCAGTAGGTTATTAAATAAACAATATCAATATGCTTAACTGGCAGTGTGGTGTAGCTCTAGTGGGTAGTTTGTTTTCCTTTGCTGTTCAATTTTTGCTCTTTTAGCAGTCTTACTGCATGAGGTGGTAACTTCTATCCAGAGGGAACCAAGGCCTAGGGCTACAAAAGGACTTAGGTGCCTAACTTTCACTTTAGGTCAGAGCTAGTCCACACGCAATTCGTAGGCCACATGCGGCCCATGGCCCATTTGTTTGTGGCCCATGAAGTGGTTTGGGTTTACACAGAGATCAACAAATAGCCTGCAGGTGGGATCCTTTGAACATGGCCTCCACTGGGAACAGGCTATGCAATGGCAAGGCATCTCCCAGGCAGGGTGAGCATTGAAAGATGCAAGTGAATGGGCTGGCTGGAAAAGATAGATACAAAGTGTCGGCTTTTCTACCCCCCAGTGAGGAGGTGCTGGGAATGCCAGGGCATTGTGGGAAGTGCTTTATATTTATACCCATCAGTGTGTGAGAAGCTATTTGCATATACATTTGCATGTATAGGCAGAAACACTTAATTTGCGGCCCTTAGCGTGTGCTGTGAGTGTCATTGCGGCCACTAAGGCTTCCAAAGATGAGCAGACTTGCTTTAGGTGCTGAAATCCCAAATTTAGATCCCCAATCCCCTTGCTCAGATGCCTCCTAATTTTGGAGGTGTCCAAAATCCCTTGGAGCCTAAACTTTTGCTGTAAAAATTTCATTCAGAATCAGTCAATAGGCACACACACTGTGTTGTAGATGATTGATGCTTTGGGGTTTCTCACAGACCAGAAAGGTATTTTGTCTCCCCCATCCCCCGCCTTGCAGTCCTGGAGCAGATTGTGCTGTTGTAAAATGACAATTTTGCCAAAATTAAGCTTGTCACTAGAAAGTCTTGTTGCTTTTGTTTTCATTTGTAAATTTTCCTATCTTTGATTAAGTTTAAGTGAGTATAACTATTAATGTTTACCATTAATAAATTTGTTTTCTTACAAAACTATGCCACTGCTATGTATTAAACTGAAGTGCAGGTCTTTGGTCAAATTAACAGGCTGATGTGTGTTCTTTCTCTGTGGAGGCAGTGTATCTTCAGGTAGGGATAGATGCTATATGGAAGATAGTTTGGAGGAGACTCAGCAATAGAAGTGCTAGTGGTATCACCCTGCAAGGAGTAACCAGGGTTGGGGGAAGCCAGACTGAAACCATAGACTGCTGGTGTAAGGGCTCTGAGTCAAAGCAACATAGCACAGGGCAGACTGATATAATCCCTTACTCATTTGGGTGAAACTCAAAAGCTTCACAAGATATCTGGTGGCAAACTCACACTGGAGTCTCATCAGGATAATCAAAACAGGTGACTCCAGATGTTTTCCTTCCTCTCTTATTTGTGGGCTCAACCTGCTGAGTGTTATCAAAGCATGCCTGACTGGACTAGAGTGTTGCTCTGACATGTGCATTGTCCCAGTGTGTATTTAATTATGCAAAGCAGAATGACTTCGACAGGAAGGGGAGGGAGACTAACATCACAGAATCCCAGAACTGAGTTGTTAGGATACTCACCTGAGTGTGTGTGTGTGTGTGGGGGGGAAACCAATGTTCAAAGCTCCTCCCCTCCTTTTGGTAAGGAAGAAATTGAACCGAGGTCTCTCACATTCTAGGTTAGTGTCCTAACTACTAGATTCAAAGTTACAAGGGAGGCCTCTTCCTCCTTCCTTCTCCTCTGGCTCTTTCCGGTGGAGTTGGGTGTACACCATGATTGTCCTTGTTAGAAACAGCATAGGTATCTGATGCCCACAGGATGTTCCCAGTTATGAATCTCATGTTGCCTTCTCCCAGCCTGGCTTTAATTGCCTAACTCAAGAAAAGGATGAGGTTTAAGACCCCTCTCCACCGTCCGCTATTAGTTACGTAAGGTGAACGCTCATCTACAATTTTAGCTTTTGGGGAGCCTGCTATTTGTTAGTTGTATATCTCCCCATGGGTAGCGATACAGCAAGCAGTCTTCACTATCCTGTTTTCTGTCCTAGTCATGAATGACATCTGCTTTTGCTATCACTGTCCATATAATCAATGAAATTTTTGGGGTAAATCCACAGAGGGACTTGGATGTTGCAACCCTGAGTGTTGCAATACCTGACTCTAGGCATCCAGAGGAGTCCAAAACCTGGAGTTAAGCCCATAGGTTCTGTATGAAATTTGTGAGGGGGAGAAAGGCACCTAACAATGGGTTGAGCCATTAATGGTGGTGCCATCTAAGTCCTTTCTTCAGAAGTGGAATTATTTTTTAAAAACAAACAGGACATGTCTGTCAACATCATAAATAGGGCTCTGTCATTTAGATTTTTTTCTTCTGGATCATTACTGGAAGATATTTAAAAATAAATCACTTCAAGCACTGCAACAGTGGCCCAAGATTTAGAATAACGTATAGATTGTAGGGAAACTTTAAACTAAATACAAATGGATGCTTTTTGTTGTATATTTACATTGCATTAGTGTTTAAGCTCCCCATCATTCTTCTGTGCAAGCTCTGTACAAACACTTAACAAACCGATTACCCAAAGAGGTATTTTGGTGACAACACCAAAACATGGCTAAGTTCAGGCTGCTTTTTCCTTCCATTTGTTAGTTTTACATTCCCTACCTCTCAGGATGGGGGGAGGGAAGTTCTGTGAAAGTGCAGAGTGATGCAGCTAAGCTGCTGTCTTCCAAAAAAGTAAACAGAACTCATTACAACCACATTTACAGAATCTCTACAGATAGACTTACTCATAACTGCTGTATCAAAACTGGAAATGAGAAAATGTCAGCTGACACCTTGCAAAAATTGGGTGAAGATTGGTTTGACCTGTGCAAAATTAAGACTGAATTATTAAAATAAATATTTCCCTTTTTATGTATACGAATGCAGAACCAAATGTGCTGCTTTCCCATCTGTCTTTATGGATAAAATATAATGTAAGTGCAAAATTTCACATCTGTTACTATAAGCTGTGACGGCACGTTGGGGGTTCCCCGTCTCCTGCACCCCGAAATGGCACAAACAGACTGCACCAGCCAGTGGAATTGAGGGTGGTTTATTGCTCCTCCAGCACAGCGCAGCACAGATGTAATCTGGTCACAGGAACTGGGCTAGGATGCCTCAGGCCCCCTTGAGATGGGGGAGACTGGGCCCCTAAACTCCAGCTCCTCTCCCTAGGCTGTCTCATCCATGCCCTCCGACAGCCAGCAACCAACTCCCTAACTTCCAGCCCTGCCCCCCAGCCAAGGCAGCATTCCACCTTCCTTTGTTCCTCTCCATGGGGGGTGTCTGGCCACTGGTTTGCATAGTGACTCATCCTGTTTTGCTGGGTCGTGGTACCCACAGCAGCCAGTGGGGGTTCCCCCAGAGCCAGCAGCATAGAAACCAGCCAGGTACCCCCACTACGTCACATAAGCGTTTGCCTTTTTGTAAGACAATGTAAATCGAAGAATGAACCATTTTGTTTTCAAATGAGCTATGGGCCAGATATATTTCTAATCTCTTTCCACCATCTGGTGTGAATGGATGGGTTAGAACGTCTCTGTTTTGACTGGTAAATACACTTGGGTTTCCTTTGTAAATTTGCTCCTTTTCTATTGTCATTTCACAAGGCATGATGATATATTCTTAGGTGAGATCACTTTCCATATTATCTCCTTTTCTTTTTATCACAGACCCATTTTTTCTTTTTTTTGCTATCAAAGTGAAGGTACTTCTGACAATAAAAATCCAGATAAAGCCATGAATGCACAATGTCAGGGTGAGGACATTATGTGGTGGTATGCTAGCTTGGAACACCAGTGGGACCATTCACTACAGTTAGTTGTATCAAATGGCTCTTCTTCCAATGACGGTGACTGGTTAATTGTAAGACATGTGGGAGATAAATGATGCAGGAGAAGGCTTATTCTGGAGCACCAATGACTTTACTTAAACATGGAGGGTAAAATATGGTATTGGGCAAATATCAAAAGAATCCAAGTGTGAGTTCAATTGAAAGCACTCAAAAGTAGGCTGGTTACATTGGATACATATGATGGTCACTCAGACTGACATTTTTCAAGGAATTTAGGTGTTGATGTATTTATTTCAATGGGAATTTTGTGCTTATGTACATTTCACATTTGAAAATCCCACTGGGTACCTATGTGCACCTAAATAGCTTTAAAAATTGGTGTTCAGTGTTTGTCCAGACATTCAAATAGGTCTTGGTCTGAAAAATATATCAGTACAAGTATTATCATGAGCGTTCTGATTTTAGATGGAAATATTAGGAGTATAATACTCAGAGCTACTGATCACTCACAGTTCTCATTGTGGTGCTGAGAAAAATATCAATCCCTTTGACAATAGTTGTTCCTATGACACTAACATTTCTGGTCTTAGAATGCCAGTGCAGAAGGTGACTTGGACAAAATATATTTTAAGTTACCTAAACATAGTAACAACAGCTTGGGATAGGAACCTAAACTGCAAAATGTGGACCTTTTGCAAATTTCATACATGGCTGGAAAACCCCCAAACCATCTGAGTGAGATTCAAATTCTCATTTTCTCCCTGATTCAAACCCCAGAAAAGTCAATAGAGAATTAAAAGAGTTTTCTTTTGTTTGCTGTAAGAAGGGGTGTTGTGGAAGAGACGAACTCTGAGTAAAATCATTGCTGCAATAAAGTGAGCGACAATTTGGCCATTGATCACAGTAGGTTAGGGATTTTACCTTTGAGCAGTTTATATTTTATTCTAACAATAGCTTTATGAATGTACGAGCCATTTTTAGCTCCTGATTCTGGTTTTCGAATAAAGAAACATAATCTGAGCAATTTGACGACAATTTAAATTCATCCCTGAGATTCCTCCACCCCTTTTGCCTTTTTTTCTGTAATCAAGTAGGAAAAATTATGAAAATCCTGTGACATGCTCAGATTTAAAAACCTAAGAAATTGGGCAATGCAGCTGTCTCTGTATCTCTCTCTGGCTATGTCTACACTGCAGGTTTTTGCGGGCAGATAGTATGCTAATGAAGCGCTCATTAGCATTTGTTGTGCTGTCATTTGCATATTCTCTGCCAATGCTTTTTGCGCAAAAACCTCTTATGCAAAAAGCATCGGCAGAGAATATGCAAATGACAGCGTGACAAATGCTAATAAGCACTTCATTAGCATACTCTCTGCCAGCAAAACCTGCAGTGTAGACATAGCATCGTTTTCTAAATATTTTTTTGATACAGCAAAGTCTCTACCAGCTTTAAAACTTAGATAAATACAAAACTTTGGACTACCGAAGGGAGGAAAAGGGAAGGTAAACAACAAAGCTGCTCTCTACCTTAAAATATTGTTGCATACAATTTCACCATGACAGACCTTGCTGACTTTACTCTTGACGGTCTTCTATTGGAAACTTCTGCCTATCTCTTGTAACAATAAATATTACAGCCTAAATCCTGAAGATCTTACTCATGCAAATCTCCCTTTAATTCAAGCAACTAGATGAGGAATGCAGTAGATGGACTGGAAAATGGAATTATCATATCCCTGGAAGATAATTTTGTCACCTATTAGAGAATGAGTGATCTTTGTTCAGTGAAAGCTGAGCAGTTCAAATGTCACAAGTCAATAGGCCAAATTCTAATGTGCTTTTCAGTGTGAGTAACTAGCAGAAACTAGCCATAAAATTTAAAAGCTTAGTAGTGTGTTGCTATCTCTAATTTCAAATCCAAGGTATTCAAGTATGAACATGTCACAGTTAATGGTTCAACAGCATGCCTTTCCTCTATTCCTCTGTTTTATTTAGATGAGGAACTATTTCATACTGAGGAGATTCAGCTTAAGATTGTTAACTTTCTCTTGTATTTGTTACTCTGAAATGATTACAAGGACATATTTTCATTGACATGCGCTCCCAGAGTTTGTCTTTTGATACCTTTCACTGAAGAAAAATAAAATGCCAAAATACACAGATATGAGTGTGGTATTTTCACCTATTTCATGCATTGTTGTTTCTTTACAAAATGATTAATATTACTGCAAACATTCAAGTTAATATTTCATTATTCATAAAGCAATGATAATTGTACATGTATAAAAACCAAATATATAGGATGGCGCAGAGTTCTAGGAGGCTGGACTTAACTCCACAAAGTTTCTCAGGTATTGGAAGTGTGAAGAATGCAATGCCTAAATTTTAGATACCTAACTACCTCGCTGAATCTACAAGTAGGTACCTAGGCTTCCTATACACTGCTGATGAGGAATAGATGCTTAGTGTGGGATCCACAAAACCCAGCATGCTAGGTGGGAAACTACCTAACCTAATAAAAAACAGAAGTCTAAACACTTTTTTTTTGTAGGAACAGCTGTGGTGAGTGCTTATCTCCACACTACACAGCCAGAGGTGAGGTGACCACCCTTATAACCTGGAACTCAGGGGTGGGCAATAAACAGCCCACAGGGTGGATGTATTTCACCACTGGATGCTTTATTTACCTGTGTGTCTGCATATATGGCCACTCACAGCCACCACTGGCTACAGATTGCCATTCCTGGCCAATGGGAGCTGTGGGTGGCAGTGCATATTGGGACACCTCTTCCCACAACTCCCATTGGCCAGGAACGATGAACTGTGGTCAACTTGGAGTTGTGAATGGCCATACTTGCAGACGCACAGGCAAATAAAGCATCCAATGCCCCACGGGGGGCTAACCCTAGTGAACTGTATCTGTCATGCAGGCTGCTTATTATCTACCCCGGGATAGACACTCAGTCCAAGAGACCCCTACCCCCAGTTCAATTCTCCCCTTTGCTAGTGAAGAGAAGGGATTTGAAAATCTTTCCAATCTCTCGTGTGCACCCAGACTGCATGGCTGTTGACTATTCTAATGTGAAAATCTCTCCTGTTAAAGCCATTTCCCTGTGTAGAAATAATTAAATATGGTCTGGGACAGAGACAGAATGAGGTGGAAAACCCTTTTTGAAATCCCTTATTCTCATCAGGTTATATGGGAAATCATCTTCCCTTCCCCAGGCCATTTTTTGGGGCTCAGGCTCAATAGTCAATGCATTACGTAAGTGAGAGAGAGAAATTAGATAGCCTGGGGGATTTTTACATCAGAAATTTAGGTGCATATCTATCATGGTTTAGATAGCAGCTGAATGTTTTTATCGATCACATTGGTACTTAAATCCTTTTGTGGATCTGAGTTACCAAGCCTGTCTGCCATTCAAATTCCATTATGTAGGCTGGATGGAGCAATGGCCATTTTTTGGTTCTGTTCATACAGCACCAAGCTGGATAGGACCATGATACACAGCTGAGACTTAAGTGACCATAATATAGACGAGTAGAACTACATAGGCCCAGTTTTACAACAGTTAAGGCCAATGATAACAACCTTATCCACTCCATCAGTGTAGGCCCCAATCCTATGTAGCAAGGGCTGCTTGTACTATTAAGGCATGCAGGATTGGTCTTAAAATGACTGCAAGTCATTGATCTTTGTTTCAAGCCAATATGGCATCATGTGGCTTTTCAGTGCTGCAGATGTTCTGTTCCTGGTTTTCCTGCCCATATCAGATTAATGCATTTATCAGGTACTCTGTATAGCCAAAGAGAGCATGCAGATCAATGAAAGAGACAAACAACTGTTTCCAGCATGCTGGAAAAGTGTATACAAATTTTCAGAGTTCATTACCTTTGCAGCTCTCAAATAATGTCAGTCACTTTCAGGAACTTCAGCCATAGTTAATTTAAAATAATTATCTACAGACTGAAAATACCTTTCCAAAGTTTTACAGTATAGTTACTAAAATGTTTGTTAGCATGTAAAGAATGCTGATTAACTTTCTTCCTCTTCTCCAGCCCATTATACATAATACTTTTCACCTCTTAATTAAAGAATGCTAACACTCCTTTTGTGGCCCAATCCTCTGTAGATAGAACATTAATTTCAATGGAACTACACTGACCTATACCAGCTGAAGCTCTGTTTCTGAACAGTTTGGTTGAAAGACTCTCTTCTGCTCAAGTAACTTTCCTTCCACTATAATCCAGCTCTACAAGAATCACTAACCAGGATTTAACAATGGGAGTAATAGGAAAAAAAAATGTAATCTCATAAATATTATTCTAAATACTAATCCCCGATAGGCTGTAATGTATTAATTAAATACTTTTTATTTAGTTTGATCCAGTAACTTTTATCAAAATCAATTATCCTATAGATATCCAGGATCTTAAAAATATTTCTCTCCCAGCTGACTTTCCCCGCTTTTAATTAAAGGATAGCTTTTCCAGGGCATTGTTAGTAGTATCCAGAGGAACTTTGTTCCTATAAAATGAAAATGTCTGCCCAAATTGCTTTCACTCCAGGATCAGGGCCAAAGGTGTAAGTGTGGTGTTTTGTACGATTAAATTCTCACATTTATACATGCAAGTAGTGTTTTTTCAAGCAGTTACTGGATTCTATATAAACATTTTTATACCTCTATTTATACATTACTGAAGATTTTTTTAATTTGGTTACTATATGTAATTTAAACTTTTTGACTGCCTAAAGCAAAGGTGAAACCCTTCTAAACTAGAAACATGAGGATATAAAAAAAATTGTCACAATGCAAATTATGCAGTTGGATTAAAAGAGTACTTGTCCATAAATTGTTTAATAATAGAAAACTCATAATGGTCTTGGATTTGCCAGTTTTACAGTTTTTTTTCCCTTGGTGTTATACTGCCATAGATCTATTCAGGAGATGCTTTGAGAGTGGTTTATAAGGGACAGGGCTGGATCAGGAAGTTCTATAGCCTGTATTACATTGGCCATCAGATGGGATGATCACAATGCTTCCTTCTAGGACTCTATTAACGAAGTAGGGTGACCAGATAGCAAGTGTGAAGATTCAGGACAGGATGAGAGGGGTAATAGGCATTTATATAAGACAAAGTCCCAAATAACAGGCTAACCCCTATAAACCTGGGACATCTGGTAACCTTATAATGAAATTAGATTATTTTTGTCAGATGCATCTGAAAAGCAGTAAGAAGTGACTTCTCTATTTTCTTAGAGAAGCAATACTCAATGGGCACTATGCAGCAGTCATGGTAACCATAGAGTGGCTCTTTTCATTTTGCCAGATCAAATAAAGGGAGGAGGACCGGATTCAATTCCAACCTACGTTCATGAATTCCTGGAAGTAATTTATTTCAATTCTGCCTCAGTTATCCATCTGTAAAATAGGGATTTTTTTCCTCATAAGGATATTATGAAGATAGTTATCAATGTGTAGGTGATCAGGAATTGCTATGATAAGCCAGGTAATCAGACATTTTCTGTAGGCTTTTTTTTTCAACTATGCTGAATATATAAAATAACAGCTGAAAGGGGCTAACGATTTAAATTAAACGATCAAATAATAAGCTTTCATGAGTGAGTACATACATAGCTAATAAGATTCACTGAATATATTTTAAATAATTAATAGTTGATTATCAAGTAGTCACTATTTTATGTCCTTGCATTCTAATTACCTAATGAAAGTTAATGATTATTTTACAACATGTATTAAGAATGGACAGCCCCGAAGTGGGTGCACAGCTGATACTTAGAGCCCAAATCTCAGTAAATAGGCTTTGATAAATGCATTATTTTTTAAAACACAAACTAACTGTTTTATAAAGAAAAATGCAAGTAGTTAATCTTTGGGAGTCTTAACTGCAAGCACTGCTCAGATAAGAATTAAACAATGGGCAATATGAATGCTGGATACCCTGGAAAACCAGGCCAGCCTTAGTTTCAGATGGAAACAATTTTTTTCTCTTTCAGCAATAAAATCTGAAAAATTAAACTGTTATAAATGTCATTGTTTATTTTGGCTGTATTGCAGTCAGAAGGTGTACACAACCAAATGTATTCTATCGGGAGCTTCTTACCAAGTTCCATGCTTGGCTTATTCGGGACATTGTGAAGCTATATACTGAAGTTACTTGATCTTCTGGGTTTCCAAATATATGAATATAGTCTTATACACTTTTTCAGATGCTCATGCTAGAATATCCATATTTTATTCACAAAACAAATATCCATATCAAATAGCTGGAGGTGGCATTTTTGTCAGTAGCTAGTCCATCAACGCCTTAGGTGCACCATTATTTTGAGAGAACTAGCTTTATTTTGAAATAAAAATACAAGGGTCTCCACAGCCATTCCGTTATTGTGAAATAATTTCAAAATAATAGATAACTTATTCCGAAATCTGTAAACCTCATTCTGTGAGGAATAATTCCTGTTCTGAAATAGCTATTTCGAAATAAGATGTGTGTAAATGCTCCACTGCTGCTATTTTGAAATAGAATGGCCCTGGTGAGGGGCTAAGTTATTATTCCCCAGTGCCTCCTGGGGCTTTAAATCAAGATAGCAAGTCTACATTAGGGAAGTCTACCTCAGACTAATTTAAGGCTTCCCAGCAGTATAGACGTGCTGTTTCAAAATAAGCATGCAGTGTGGACGTACCATCGATTTACTCCTGTAGATGCTGATGCCAAAACAATAGGGCCTTATTGTAAAAATTGAGACCTTTCCATTTGCTTTGCTTCATCTTGAGCATTACTGACATTGACACATTTTCAATATTTTATCTATCAAACACTTAAAATATCTGGTCACTTTAGCTATTCTGTCACAGTTATGATAAGTAAATGTTCTTCTCTACTCCATGCTAATTAGGAGTCAGCTAGAATTGTGTTCCCAGTTCTGGAGGCCATGTTTCAGGAAACATGTGGTCAAATTAGAGGAAGTCCAGAGAGGAGAGCTGCAGAAATTAAAAGTCTAGAAAACATGATGAGCTACAGAAGATTTACCTGGTGTTAAGACCTTAACCCAATTCATTTTTGTTTTTTTGGAAAATAAAATTAAAATGTTTGTTCTTCATTTGAATCATTATTCCAGATTGAGGATGGGGATGAGGAATTCAGGATGCAGGCTGCCCTGGGGAGAAAGGACTACCCCGGCCTTTCTCACTGGAGCAGCTTGGAGCCAGGTGAGAAATACCTCTTCATGATCACTGTAGCTCCAGCAGGCACAGCCAGAGGAGATGTGCATGTCCCCCACCTGGGGCAGGTCTAGGTTCATCTGCTCCCTGTGCCCCCAGCCAGAGTGAGGAATGCAGCAAACTGTGCACTTGCACCTCACTCCCTGCACCTCACAACCAGCAATGTTCGTGTATGAATTGGAGAGGGGAGGAGGGAGCTGCCTAAGGAACATGGAAGGCAGACGATCCTGGACCTACCCCAGCAGAGGGATGTACACCCCTCCCCCAGCTGTTCTTGCTGGAGTGGTAGCAGCCATGGATTAGGCCTGGGAAGTCATAGGGAGTAGAGAGCAAAGGGGTTGGATAGGAGAGAGAGTGCTGGGGGTGGGGAACCCTATGCATAGGAACCCTAATCCTAGGCTGAAATCCCTTACCCATAGGACCCTGACCCTATCACCAAACCCCCCTGAATTTCCTGCCATTCATTAGAGATTGCAGAATAAGAGCGGTGACCAACAACATATCCTGCATGTTCTATATAAAGAGGAGAAGGAGAGCTCAGTCACATACACTATGCACTGAGCCCATAAAACTTGGAAACTGGTGTATCTGACACAATTTCCAACTCTCAGCTTCGTACTTACCTGGTTCCGAGAACACCACTACAGATGAACTCAGCAGGCATTTTCCACAAGACCACAAATGGGAGCTGAGGAATTCAGTGCTACAAACTGTTTCCAGATGATGGGGCCACCCAGTTATAGATCTTTTAGCAACAGGCTGCAACATCAAATGCCCTATGAATCCAACCTAAATGCCTCCCCAAAGTTCACACTTCCTTCCATGCGAATCAACTCTCAAAACTTCCAACTTTCTTTCCCAAACCTCGTGGGAATTCAAGGGTATGTATAGTAGTCCCAAATGAAGTTAAAAGAACACTTGGTTTTTACACAGAGAGAACAAAGACAGAAAACTTCACCAAAACTCTTTGGCTGCTGTCTACACTGGCTGCTTGAATTTCCACAAGAACACTGATGATCTCATGTAAGTTTGTCAGTGTTCTTGCGGAAATGCTATGCTGCTCCTGTTTGGGCAAAAGCCCTCTTACACAAATGCTTTTGCGCAAGAGGGCCAGTGTAGACAACGCGGTATTGTTTTGTGGAAAAAAGCCCCGATCGTGAAAATGGTGATCGGAGTTTTCTTGTGCAAAACCGCGTCTAGATTGGCATGGACGCTTTTCCGCAAAAAGTGCTTTTGCGGAAAAGCATCCGTGCCAATCTAGACGCTCTTTTCTGCAAATGCTTTTAATGGAAAAACTTTTCCGTTAAAAGCATTTGCGGAAAATCATGCCAGTCTAGACGTAGCCTTTGTGTTGATTGCTGAATGCTCTAAAGGTAAACCCATATCCACACACAGACTCTAATTAGATAAGCTGGATGTATTTGGTTATGCTAAGAATTGAACAGCATACATCTACCTCATAGACCTTGTTGAATCAGTCTTAATTCTATGTCAGCATCCACAGGAGCGCATCTCTCAAAGAAGAGAAAGTTACTCACTGATGCAGTAACTGGGGGTATGTCTACACTACCACCCTAGTTTGAACTAGGGTGGTAATGTAGGCAATGAAGCCCGGGATTTGAATTTCATTTGCATAAAGCCGGGCGCCGCCATTTTTAAATGTCCGCTAGTGCGGACTCCGTGCTGCGCGGCTACACGCGGCACGGACTAGGTAGTTCGGACTAAGGTTCCTAGTCCGAACTACCGTTACTCCTCATTTTCGTTTTGTTTTCAGCCCTCCTCCTCTCTGCTTCAGAACCATGCTCTATGGTAGAGAAGGAACTGAGGTCTATGGGTCACATGTATGATACTTCAAACTCCAACAGCACGTGAGGCAGGCACTGTACATGCATGACCCAAATGGCCACTGCTGCAAAACAGGTTGAGTTAAGGCACAGGGATGTACCAATGCTTGGATTGGAACACCCTCAAGGCCACTCATCTCAAAGAATCTCAGTTACTGCACAGGTGAGCAACTCTCTCTTCCACACCCAGTGGAGCCCTACAGCTAGGAATCCTATTCTAGAGCAGGAAGCCCGACACAGAGGAACCTTAATTATAAGCCCAAGTCCTTCACCAATAGGAACCCCAACCCTAGTCCCAAATCCACTACCCATAAGAATTCTAACCTTAAGGCAAGGAGCCCTATGCACAGAAATCCTAATCTGAATTCCTGTTGCCCGTAAGTACCAGAGCCCTGCAGCAGGAAGACCTACCTGTGAGTATCCTTTGGTTAGGGTAGCTATTGGTAGGAATTCCCATCATCTGGTTAGGGTTTCTGAAGATAGGGGACTTTTGGCAAGGGTGAAAGTTAAGATTATTCACCCTATGGTTAGTATACCTATGGATAGGGCTCCCTATCCTAGATTTAGGGATGCTATGAGCTGGGTACTTGGTGTAGGGTTAGGATTCCTCTGGGCAGAGCACTCTGCTTGCAGGCAATTAGGGCTAGGGTTACTATTCCTATGGGTAGTCTCGGTGCTCTAGTATTAAATTTGATCTCAGTCTTTGAAGTGTCTACTAAGCTTCAGAGGAGGTTTTGCAAAATCTTATGGAACCTGCTCAATCCACAGTGAAGATGGATAGGTACTCGATGCTGTCAGTACATGAATAAGGTCTTCTGTTCTACAGCAGGGCTACTATTCACACCGCCCATTTGTTTGGGGCTCGTGGTGTGGTTTGGGTTTATGTGGGGCTCAACACGCAGCCCGTGGGTGGAATCCTTTGAACATGGCCTCCACTGGGAACACGCTCCACAACAGTGAGGCATCTCCCTGGTGGGATGAGCGTTGAAAGATGCAAGCGGATGGGCTGCTTGGAACAGAATGGTGCAGGGTGTTGGCATTTCTAGCCCCTAGAGAGGAGGTGCCAGGAGTGCTGGGGCATTGTGGGAAGTGCTAGCCGCTTAGCCTTGTGGGCAAAGTCTGAGAGGTGCTGACTGGCTCTCACCGGTCACACTTGGATATGGTGCCATAGCCGGGCAGCCCTTCCTCTGTCCCGCACTGAAAGACGGACTCTTGCATGGGGACTTCAGCCCTGCTGGAAATCCAGGACTGGGCTCCTGGGACCTGTCCTTTTTTGCCTCTCGTGTCTGGCCTGACTCACCCAGCTCCCTGTCCACTACAGGTTGGAGTGCTCTGGTTTGGAAACTTTTTCTGAGGAAAATCACTCCAAGAAACACACAACCTTAGTGTTCAAGCTAAACACCCAAAACACTAGTATACAATTTTCTTTTTAAAAGTGCTCCTTAAAAATGCTGTCATATGGGTGGAAATCTGGTGAACGTTGCATTTTATTAATATTAGCAGAACTGACTTGAATGGGGCCTGAGTGTTGTGTAGTCTTGCCTTAATCATGCTCATGCCCGCCAGTGTGAAAAGTTATTTTAATATATTTGCATATATATGCATGTATACATAACCACACTTAAGTTGTGGCCCCTCACCATGTGCTGTGAGTATCATTGTGGCCCCCAGGGCTTGCAAAGTTGAGAAGTCCTGTTCTACAGTGTTCTTGTATTTTGGCTGAATTCTTTACTATGGTATGCTCTGATATGGCTCTGGATGTAGACAGGCCTTTGATGATCTTATGAAAAACTTTCCTATGGTACTCACCTGACAGGGATCTGTCTGCAAGGCTACACATGTTTGTCTCCCTAGATTGGGTCTTAAGAATTTTTCCTGTCCTATGGTGAAAGTTTCCATGGTTAGGAGACTTTGGGAGAATTTTAGCATACCTAGGGGAGGGCTTTCAGTCCTAGAGTTAAGGTGCATATGTGTAAGGTACTTTGCTATGCTACAATTTGGAGCTCAGTAATGTTGCTTGCCTACAACCATAAATTGATTATCAATTTAGTTGGTTCAAATGGGTAAAAGGGGATAGCACACCTTGCTGGAATAGCCAGGGGATTTTACCAGGGAATTTGTCTCCGACCTGCAGAGAACTGCCCAGAGCAGGGTAATCCTGCTAACTCTTAGGGTTCATCTAGACTGCAGAGAAAACAGCTGGTTTTCCAAAAAAAAACTTCACTTATATCCACTCTGCTATTGCATTATTTCACAAAAAAATCGAAAGAATGCAGGGGGTTTTCCAACATTGGTAAGCCTCATTCTATGAGGAAGAACACCTTTTCCGAAAGAGCTCTTTCAGAAAAAGGCATGTGTGGACACGGAAGAGGAAAATTTTTTTAAAGAGGCCTCCAGGAAAAAGCACAGGTGCCATGGTGGCCATTCCATCCATAGTAATCACAGCTTAAATGCGAGATAGTATCCATTCAGTATGGATGCTATCTTTCGAAAAAGCAGATCACTTTTTCGATGCTCTTGGGCAGTGTGGACACTTTCTTTCAGAAGACTTTTTTTGGAAGATCTCTTCTGAAAAAGCATCTTTCGAAAGAAGCTTGCAGACTAGACATGCCCTTAGAAGGACACAGATACAGCCCTCCCCTCAAAGGTTTGACAAACAAGTAGTTATTCTTTGAAAACAGAATCTTGTTTATTGAAAAGAAATAGGTAGGTACAATATTTTTAATAAAGCAGGAAAGAAAACATTATAGTGTAAAATAGATAGTAGGCACAACAATTTTGTATTGAGATTATATATTTAGGCAATTTACTAGAATAGACCCCAGTCACAGTTGCTACAATGTTGTGATAGATATACACTGACCGTTTCATTAATATGCACAAGGCCCTCAATTATGTAACATTAGGCTTGTTACAATGTAAAACATAAATTGCCCATGATAACATAAAACACTATTAACACACACACAGAAAAACCCATTAGAAGCATTACATAATGGAATAAATAGGAGACTTATTTATGTGGTTGTGATAAACTACTTAATATACACACAGAATCTTCTCATATGCATATGTAGTCCTCTCAGTATTTTGTGATCCTATAACATTGAATCTTCACTGATAGAACGCATAGAACTTTACACTTATGTATAAGAAAACACTGCAATATTGAATAAGAAAAATACCTGCATTTTAATACTGATATTCTGAGAGTGTTGGCCAAACAACTAGGCTGTGTCTAGACTGGCCAGCCACTTTTCCGGAAAAACTTGCCAGCTGTCTACACTGGCCGCTTTAATTTCTGCAAAAACACTGACTTCCTACTGTAAAAAAATCAGTGCTTTTTGCAGAAATACTATGCTGCTTCCGTTTGGGCAAAAGTCCTTTTTGCGCAAAACTTTTGCGAAAAAGGGACAGTGTAGACAGCTGAGATTTGTTTTCCGCAAAAAAGCCCCGATCGCGAAAATGGTGATTGGGGCTTTTTTGCAGAAAAGCGCGTCTAGATTGGCCACGGACGCTTTTCCGCAAAAAGTGCTTAAAAGCATTTCCGGAAAATCATGCCAGTCTAGACGTAGCCCTACAGAATGGGGGGAAAGGGGATCACACTCAGAAGCAGACATTCACTTCTGTTTATAGGCATAGATAGCAAGTTCTCAAGAATCACCATGAAAATCAGACTTAAAATCTTTCAATAATCTCTCTGAATCATCTGGATCCATCTGGATTGTCAAGTATGCTACTGCTGCTTTCTGGTCGTCCTTTCATTCTGTCCTCTTCTCTGGCTTTCTCCACTCTCACCCACACCAAATCTATTTTTGGCCAGTCTTGTATTCAGTTTGTGGTCTCCTCTCATTGATTTCTCTTTCAGATTTGGGACAGAGCTTTCTGGTGTGGTACTCCTCAACGTGGCTCCAGATGGTGTTGGGGAGGAGGAATTGCAGTGCTGCATTTCCCTCCCCCTCTCCCCAGTACTAGCCTGGAATGGAGCATGCAGGAACTTTTAGGAGTTGCAGCCCAACTTAGTCTGTGGCCCTGAGTGCCCCCTTGTCCTCAGCTGCAGCCCTTAACCCCCTTTCTTAATCCAGTCCTCATTTGTGTGAGTGCAGTATGTACTTACAAATGAAAAAAAACAAACACCTAGGATAGATTTCATTTCATGCTGATAGAAGGAATAAAAAATGGGGTTGGGAATGAAAAAGCTTTTGGTGATTTTTTTTGTTTGTTTTAAGTTTTAAGAGGTTATTTTTCATTTGACTATCTTTTCCCACCAAGTTTGATAACTTCCCTTTAAAAAAAGGGGCGGAGGTGGGGGAAGACAATGCAGAAAAGGGCTGTACTATTGTAAATCTGTCTGACCAGTATTAAAATAGGACAGAGAAGGAAAATATTTTAACCTTCCTATACAGTAATTGAGATTCAACCCTGCTGTTTAAAATTTCTTTTGCTATTTTATGTAAATTCAATATTTCTCAGTAGCTTTCTGGATAGAGCAGCCTTTCTAACAATTCTCAAAAGCTGGGCCCCAGAGGTAAGGTGTTCTGAGATCTGCTTCTTAAGTTGTGACACTTAATTAAAATGAACGAAAAGATTGTTTTTTTTCCTGCTCGCTTTCTTGCTCGTTCAACTCTTTTGATTAGTGTCTGGACATCTTTTGCGTGCACGTACGTAAAAAACAGGCATGTCATTGCAGTAGAGATGAATGGCAAATGTTAGCATTAAAAGAAGCCTGTAACAAAGCCTGCTATTCTCTTAGCAAGCTGTGACTAGAAATAGAATTGAGAATTTTTAAAGAGAAGTTTGAAAGTGATAACATGCCCGTGAAAATAAAATAGAGAGGTCTGTGAGAAATATAGCAAGGAAAATGAATCCTTGTTCTGAGGGCTAGAACAGGTGTCAGAAACTAGTATTCTAACCTTGATTACTGAAACACTGTGGGCTTGGAGATGTTGTTAAATCTTTCTGTACCTCTGTTTCCCCCTCTGTAGAACAAAGTTACTCGTGTGCTTTCCAACCACTCAAATATTGTGAGAATTCAGTATTCATAAACTGCTTTGAAGGTGAAATATGCTAAATGAATTTTAGTCACTATCATGGCAAAATATCTGACTTATGCTTAGCAAAAGTTTATTAGGTGTCTGGGGTTCTATTACTGGTTGTGTTACTGCCTTGCTGGGTGACTTTAGGAATATCCTGTCACTTGTCTGTGCCCCATTTGTAAACAATGAAGAATGAGTCTTGCTCATCTGTGTCAAGGGCACTGACAACTCTGGACAGAACATGCTACGGCAGTGTTAAATATTAGTAAAAAAGTGATCAGAAAATAATAGCGAATGACACGTGACATTATGAAATTGCTGAAAGACTGGAGATTTCCATGCTCTGTCTCTGTTGGTGACAATTCATAGCCCCTTTCTTTTTTTGTCTTATAAGCACTAAGGTAATTCTCTTTAATTAAGGTTTATGCTACTATTGGTACTGGTTCCTGCAAAATGTATTCTGGAGTCAGGAGAGAATTTACAATTAACTTAGGATTAAGGTTGTGATTTTTTTGAGTTTTATCCTGTCACTCTTCGCTATTGTATGAGTGCTTTCCATGTAGAAAAGAACTTCGCCACCCTCAGCTGGGGATGATGGCAACGTAGTCTCATGTCTCTAAATTTGGTTTGTTTTTCCTTTATAGCGTGTAATGATTCTCTTTTTCCAAATGAAGTCCAGCTCATTGACCAAGAGCTGCTTCCTCTGTTTAATTAAAATGAAAGTTCTTCCTGGAAAGTTCTTCAAATCATATATATAGTAGCCCAGTGTCTGTGAGTCTGTAACGCCGAAATGCTGGCTGTTCCCCCTGGGGGGTGCTGTTGCCTGAAATGCTGGCTGTTCCCTCTGGTTGGCCCATGATGCATGGGGAGTGTGGGGCCCAAACAGCCGCTTGCGCTGCTTTCTCCCCTGCGGTAGCTTGGCTGAGCGGTGCAGAAGTGAGCCGAGCGCCACGGCGGGAGGCAAAGGGGGGCGGGGCGGTGACATGTGGCGTGACAGTGGCTCCAGGCCCCACCCCTTGGCCGTGAACGTCACTGCACCGCCCCCCTTTGCCTCCCGCTGTGAAGCTTGGATGACTTCTGCGCCTCTCAGCCAGGCCGCTGTGGGGGAGCAAGTGGTGCAAGCGACCATTTGGGCTCTGCACTCCCCATGCAGCAGGGGGAGTGTGGAGCCCAAATGACTGTTTGGGCTCCGTGGTCCCCCGAGTGAGAGACTGGAGGCGGAGGAGAGAGAGAGAGAGACGGAGCAAGAGACTGGAGGCGCAGGAGAGAAGACTGACATGGAGGAGAGACCTGAAAATCCTGTCTTATGATGAGCTAATTGGCCAGTGAATATATAATAACAAAAGCAAAACAAAATGGTGGCCGGGAGGAGATGACAAATCAACCCTGTCTGAACCATTGTAAAGCTGCTGGCAAATTAGTTCCTAGGGAACAAATGCAATTTTATTAACTTCCTGAATGCTTAAATCATAGTGAGTTGCTTTGCAGAATTTCTGGTTATAATATATTCTCACATTGTACAACGGTATGTTGGAAAGGCTCTCATTATAAATAAGATTTTTTTGTCTACTCTGTGCTTCAGTACTGAGGTGCCTTCCCATTTCACATTCTCATTTATCTTGCTAGAAAATGCAACATTGTCTTCATGTTAAATTAAAAACCATTTTTAGTAGTCCAAGGTCCTCTCAGTTTTGCCTATGATGGAAGAGATGTATCTGAGCAGGCATCATCTGTAATCTCCTGTGGCTGAAATCAACCCACATAAGGCTTTCCCCGCCATCAGAGCCATATGTTGCCTCTCTGTATAATATCTCACTGGTCCCCAAGCTGCTTGTGTGCTAAAGAACACGCTACTGAAGCTGGATTTACAAGGATCCAATGGTATAAATCCTCTGCTTTGTGGGATGCAAATTACCTGAAGGTACACTCATAATCCAGTGCTCATTGTGTGTGTTCTGTTTTCTCCCATCCCATGCCCGATTCACAGAGGGTAAGACTCTTTTACAGCACCTAGCTAGGGGATTTTTTTCTTTAAGATCATACTCTGAGCTCTAGAGGGCCAAGTTTGTTTCGGGTGACAGCTGACATGATAACTTCCTATGCTGAAACATTAGCTGCAGCAGAGCTTCACTGCCACAACACAGACAACATAAGTAGTGCTAGATGTGGCTTCTTACTGTATTTCGGTGCTCATTCAGTTCACTGCCCGGAGCATGATTACTATGGCATTATGGGCATTAGACAGTGTAAAACCCAGTCTTCCTGTTTAGAGAGCTTAACCTTGAGCTCAGCTTCTTCAGAACCTCAGTAGCATGTTGACTCTTAGAACATTCTTGACTGGTTTGTTTGTTGCCTTCATAGGAATAAAAACAGATTAGCGTTTCATAAAATAGCCATGCTCTGAAGTACAAATGGCACATTTAAAAAGCAATATCAGAATGGAACCTAATACAACATAAAGTAGGATGATTATCTGTCTAATATAGATTTGTCAGAGAATTTAAAAATGTACTACTTATCCTAATCTCTTGCAATCAATTTCTTTAAACGAATTACAGTCCATACAAATGTAAGTAGGAAAACTGGCATCCACTCTCCAAGATTCTCAAAATTGTGCTGCACAGAATTGGCTAAATGTACCCGTAAAGGGGTGGACACCCTTCAGTAGCCCTGCAAGAGCTGAATGAGGCTAGATGGGCCTGTTCAGCTAATTAGGGCTGGAGGCTGCTAATTAAGGACAGTCCAGAAATGGCAGGGTAGATAGGTGGCTGCAGAGATGGGTGCTGTGCAGGAAAAGGCTGCAGCCACTCCAGGAGTGGAAGGAGCTGGTAAACCCAGAGGCTTTGTCTTCACTGCGAGTTCTTCTGAAAGAAAATATGCTGATGAGGGACTCATTAGCATAATCCACGATCTCATTACCATATTTTCTGCCATTTCTTTTTGCGCAAGAGGTTTTTGTGCAAAAAGAAGCAGTGTGGACGGGGGGTTTTTTTCCGCAAAACCCCCATTTTGTGCAAGATCCTTATGCTTGTCCCAGGCTATGTCTAGTCTACAAGCCTCTTGCTGAAGAGCAAATGCAAATGGAGTGCTCATTTGCATATGCAGTGCTCTCATTTGCATTTCCTCTTCCTTTCCCTTTTGTGCAAGAGGTTTTTGCGCAAAAAAAGTGCTGTGTAATGGCGCCTTTTTGCACAAAAACCCTCTTTTGCGCAAGAGCCGTTCTTCCTCAATGGACAGGATCCTGTAGAGACCTTAACTAATTGTTATAGGTTCCCAAGCCAGTGTAAAGAGCATGCTGGCTTACCTTAGCAGCCACTGGGGGGTATAGCAAAAGTATTGGAGGCAACAGGCAGATGGTGGGTCTGGAAAGACTTTGAATTCCCTGAACGGGGAGGACATTAGTGACCTGGCTGGAGAACCTAGCCAGAAAGCAGACACTGCAGTGAAAGGGGCTGCAGGGTGAGACATCACGGGGGAAGACACCCCTGGAGGGGGGAATGCAGTGGCTGGCAAAGCTAACCAGAGTGAAGAGCAGTGGGCACTATTAGCAATCAATGAACCTTGGGAAAGTTTCATGCTGGTATTTTTAAGACATTTTCTCCCTTTTAGGATCTGGCTTCTACTCTTCCATTTTCTATTGAAAATCGTAGTGATTGCGGGGTTCCTTAAATTACAAACAAGTGAAAGAGAAAGAAAAAAAAAACTTTAATAGCCACAAGTTGTTCTCAACACCTGCCTTTGGGGCACCTCTCCAAATTCCTATGTTTATAATACTGTCCCTTATGAGGGAGCGTCTCTAAATTATAATCTCTTACAATCATATCTCTACAAAAATACAATGTAAAATCAGAGCATATAACACAGGACTGGGATTTTACTGAAGTATGTAGCAGAAGGAATTCTGAGCAGAATTCTGTATTTGGTCACAAACATTTTTATAAATTTAATGAGGGATATAAAAGGAAGATGGGACGAGTTGGAGGATTCGCTGCATTTCTTTTGTAGAAAAAAATTAATCTCGCTTTGCAAACTTGCTCTACTATGAATGCCATTTCCTCAACAAGAGTTCTAAGGGTTTTTTTAAAATATGGCTATGTTAGTTATTTCCATACTGTTGATGACTGTATGTAACTCAGAAGTAGCAAAGCAAAACAGAGTCGCTAATGAAGATCAGCAATAAGGAGTTAAGAAAATGTACTCTCAGTCATTCCACCTGGCCTTGTATTGATGCAACAGGCTTTTAAAATGTCAGATGATTTGTAGACCTTTTGTTATTGTCTTTTGGCACTAATCCCACTCACTTCCACCAGGGTGCATATTGGCTCTTTTTACTGGTTGTATTGTATTCTTTTCTACTGGATGAAGCCTAGTAGGGGCGGGAAATCTGCTTTTCAAGAAGTGGGGAGCCCAAGATTTAATGGTTCTAAACCAAAACCTAATTGAAGCTGATCATCTCATCTCCTTGGCCACCATAGTTAGGTGCACAGAAGGAGGCTGAGGAAGACCTGCTGAGGGTGGAACTAACTGCTCAGGAGCAGAAGTGGCCATGGTTCCTCTAGGCTCAGAGATGATCCTGGTGCTATTTATAATTGGAACCTTATGCATTTTGTGTCTGCTTTCTTGGTCATTTACCCTGACCTCCTTTCTCTCCCTCACTGTCTCTCATGGTAGTTTTTGACACCATCCTTTCCTTCTTTCTCCTTCATTATGAGGATGAGAAATGGGCATCCTTGCCACCCTGGTCAATTGATATGCTGTATCCCCTTGTATTTTGGCCTTTTGAATGAGCACTTCAGGATAGGAACTATCATTGAGAATGTTTCTACAGTGTCCAAGCACAGAGAAATACCAGTCCTGATCACCCTTTTGGTGGGACTGTCATAAATATGACAAAGGGAATGTCTTATGTATGGCACAGGGGAAAGAATAGCATTTCATGGAAGTAACATTCCCTAATCCAAAAAGTCTACATTTGAAGGCCCTGAAATACTGCATTCTGTAAAGAAAATTACTTAAATTCTTTGAGAAAATACTAGTGCATATTTAAGATGCAAGTAGAAAAATCAAGTGACATTAAGAAATTTAATTTACTCTCCTTTCTTATAAATTCCAGGTTCTTTGGAAGAGATAATACTGTGGTCATAAATTATGAATCATGTTGCTCCACTTCCATTATGTGGTGTGTCAATAGCCACCAGCTGCCCACTGATAACTAGTCAAATAGCAGGGGCAGCCATAAAATGGTTTATGGAAGGCACTGAGGAAATACAAATGGTCTACCCAAACTAATTCTATTTATTTTCTCTAATCTTAGAGCCGTGATCCAAAAGATTGATGATAATCAAGCCATTACTTTGAAATTTTTACACAATGCTAACTTGCTTTCTTCTAGCTTGTCAAACAGCTTTTGGTTGTATTGTGTATGTGTGTGTGTTGTATGCCTCACTAGTTTCTTTCCAACTAGGGTTGCAATTTTGTTTTTCTTTCCATTTTTGAGCATTGAATTTGACTTAGTGAAGCATATTTGACAATGTTTTTAGCACTGCAAGACTGCAAATCTCAGCGATAATTTGGAATCAAGATGGGTGGAGGGAAGCCAATGGTAGAAAAACTAAATAGCGTAAAACTGCCAGTCAAAGAAACTCGGGAATTTTCCAGTCTACTACAGATAAACTAAATTTCACAGTATATTTATATCTGAGCTGTAAAATCAAAGCTCCAGAAATGCAGGAGGCTGTGTATTTAGTAGGGTGAGCCCTAAATTTAAAAAACCTAGACAATTTCTGAGTTTGAGGAAAGTTCATTTCTCATGTTTGCACCAATTATTATACTGTCATTGTTGATTTAGTGTTAAGTATAGAGTAGACAAGGTAATATCACTCAGTACTGAATATACAATTCTTGATAATATGAAGACATGTCCAGTTCTTAGGATGGTTTACATGCCATCAGCTCATGGTCTAATTAATATTCCCAACCCCCATGAGTTTGTCTTTCTATAATTAGCAATGAGAGAACCTGTAGCCACGATAAATGGCATGGGAATCTATCTGAATAATTTAGGCTTATGCTGAAACACTAATTGTTGCAAAGGTACTCTTCTGAGTATGAAAATCTCGTTGTTGTTGTTGGGGTGTTTTTTCTGGCTAATTTAGATGCACACTATAAGACACACTTGCTTATAAAAATATATACCTGATGTGTTCTCATGTACGCATGCTAATTTAGGCTAGATTTTGTTTGTCAAAAATGTGGCCCACTAGCTTTAAAAGACATTAACTGCACACAATACCTATATTGATGTTGTCTTTGGAGCCATTTGATAACTTAAATGTAAATTCTGATAGTTTTGGCAGAAACCACCATGTAAGCTGGAGTTATTTACTTCAGTGGGATAATACTGACTTGACTCTTGGCCCTGCTAATGTCCAGTTGTAGTGCCATGTATATAAAATATAATTTTTGTAAAGCATTTATATCTCCCACAGCACTCCCTACCAAAATGCCAGAGCACTTCTTCAGAAATGACTCATATGGAGGACTACCTCCTACTGAATGTCTAGCAGTACTTCCTGGAGAGCTGTGGGATCCCATTGAAAAATGATTCTTCTGAGATCTTAAGATCACAGTAGTTTCAGAATCTGTACTCCACTATACAGAATTGAAATACTTCCATTTCCTTTGACTTCGCTTTTTATCTGAATTGCAGAGATGTTGATCCTTTTGTTCCGACTGAACGTTTTAAATAAGTAAACGAATGCCTAGCTATAGGATGTTTCTGTTGTTTATTAACTCATGAATGCTTGCCTGAGTCCAAAATTGTGAAATTCCATGGGAACCTGAACTTCCTTTATGAAAAAAATTACTTTTTCTATCCATTACAATTCTGCGTGCATGTAGCCATGTGTTGGAATTAGAGCTGGGTGACATTTTTTGGCCAAATGCTTCCCTCCCACCCTACACTGAAAAATGAAAGTTTGTATTGATTGACTAAAAAAAATTTTGGTTGAATTCTCTGAGTAGAGTCAGTCTCCGCCAGTCCCTTTGCCCTGAAATATAGAGAAGTTTTATTTCGACATTTGTAAGTGATCCACTTTTTATTTAGAATGCCTTTTCCCTTTGACTTAAAACTTGACTTCAAAATACAGGACTATGTAGCACTTTAAAGACTAACAAAATGGTTTATTAGATGATGAGCTTTCGTGGGCCAGACCCACTTCCTCAGATCAAATAGTGGAAGAAAATTGTCACAACCATATATACCAAAGGATAAAATTAAAAAAATGAAAACATATGAAAAGGACAAATCACATTTCAGAACAGAAGGGGGATGGGAAGCTAGTTTTCCCCAGCCAATGTAAATGTATTTGTGCTTACCTTATTTTGCACACACCTAGGCTGTGTTCAGCTGCTTTTGCGGAAAAACTTGCCAGCTGTCTATACTGGCTGCTTGAATTTCTGCAAGAACACTGACTTCCTACTGTCTGAAATCAGTGCTTCCTGTGGAAATACTATGCTGCTCCCGTTCAGGCAAAAGTCCTTTTGTGCAAAGCTTTTGCGCAAAAGGGCCAGTGTAGACAGCTCAGATTTGTTATGTGCAAAAAAGCCCCGATCGCAAAAATGGCGATTGGGGCTTTTTTGCACAAAAGCACGTCTAGATTGGCACGGACGCTTTTCCGCAAAAAGTGCTTTTGCAGAAAAGCGTCCGTGCCAATCTAGACGTTCTTTTCCGCAAATGCTTTTAATGGAAAACTTTTCCGTTAAAAGCATTTGTGGAAAATCATGCCAGTCTAGATGTAGCCCTGATGTAGAAAAATCACTAAACTGTTGTGGTTCTGCACAGTACATGCTAACTTCTTTTCTCTGCAATTTGGGTCAGTTGGCGTGTGTGTGTGTGTGTGTGTGTGTGTGTGTGTGTGTGTGTGTGTGCGCGCGCGCGCGCATGCATATGAGGGAAGATTGCTGCTGAATTCTGTATAATAGGGGAAGGTGGATACAAAATAAGATAACCATTTCTTTTTCAGTGCAATGGTGAATGGGTATTGTAGGATGAGGCAGCAGTAATAGTTGGAGTTCCATAATTCTTCTCCTCAGTGCTATCACTTTTTGAGAATTGCACTATCCTGGTAATCCAGGTTTGGATACTGATTTTTGAGTAGATTTCCTAATGGCAAAACTTATTAGCATGGTGACTTACATGAGAGAGCCAATTTAATCATTGCCTTGGCATAAAATGCCACGATGTCAGATGTGTCATGTATTTAAGAACTTGATACAGCCTTGCAGTAGGTGTTACAATATAATTTGATGATTAGGTGTTTATCACCCTTCTTATTAATGTTAGCGCAGATATGACTAGGAATGTTCATCTCCCTAGTGGATGGTTTAAACTGCAGTAATGAGAAATTTTCTCTCTTTAATTCATATAGTTAACTTCTACTAGGTTTCTTAGTTGTGCAGCTTCCATTAAAGAAAGAAAGAAAAATATTTACTGACAATATGCTTGCGGGTTAAAACTGAATTTATGATGCTCAGGAGAAAGGAATATAGTGTGTCATCATTCATTTCAATTATAAAATGTCATTCTTAGTGAATGTGTCATTTGTGACCAGCATCATTATTAGCTATATCAAATTTACGACAGATGGAAGGATTTAAAAATCTCACAATGATGATTCTTCTTTCTCTATCTTTTGATTAATTTGAATTGGCAATTTGAAGCTCTGCCGTACCTGGAAGGCATGCCAGACCATCTGAACATAATTTTGATAACTTCAGGTTCTAAGGATCAGCTTCTGAGCTAAATTACCATTATTAAATATTTGAGTAATGCCACTGACTTCCCCATAGGGTAGGAGTGAATCCTGAGATATGAAGGGAGCTATCAAAGGGATGCATCTAGGTCACTGACAGAACTCAGAATAGATTCTAGGTCTTCTGACATTTTACCCACTAGACTATATTACTGCCCAGAATCTTCTCAAGTTTAAGATCAAACATAGCCAACTCACTTCTAATCTAGATGCTCAATTACAAGACTAAATTAATATCAGCATTAACATACATTGCCATTTTTTCCACTGGTGATATCTGTAGGCTATTTAATAGTGGGAGTAGTTTGTAAGCAGTTTATACAGACAATAGAAGTAAAGTTTTGCCAAATTTAGACTTAATCACATCCTAATAAATATTATGTATAAACCTGCATTGACTGAATATTTATTCAAATCTTATCTAAATGGAATTCAGTTTCCAAGTCCTTTGGAGGCTTTCCCATTATTACTAGGAAGAACCAACGTCTGAAAGAAAATGAAATCAATCAAGGCAGGAATCATTATTTCAGTTCTAAAAAACTAGGTGGTTGATTACTCAGAACAGCTTGTTCTGTTAGAGGGGAAAGAATGAGCTGAGACTTGCTTCTTTTTGCAGATGGTGGAAACTGTAGTATTGTGTTACTCAGGGCTTTCTCAAACTTTATAGTATTGTAATATTCTGACAACGAAAATTACCGCATGACTCTAGGGATGGGGCCCAAACTCTGCTGCCCTGGGCTGAAGCACCCTGAATGGTGGGATTTGAACTTTGGGCCCTAACAGCTCTAAGAGCAGCCCTGGTGACCCCTTTAAATGGGTTTGCAATCCACTTTTGAGAAATGCAGTCTTAGTCAGACTAGCCCCACCAAATCTCAGTTTACAAAGCCAGACACCAGCCATGGAGTTTCTTCTGCTGAAGAGGTGAACTGAACTGATGGCAGAGATCTGAATGAAGGACTTCACCAGAGTGACCAAATCCTTCTGACAGACTTGTACAAACTTATGCATATTAGTACTATCTTGGAACCTGATCCACCATTCAGTGAAGTTATTGGTAAATAAGCCAATTGAGCTCAATGGTCTTTGGGATGGGCCCTTATTACTTGCTCCTTCTTGGAGTAGTTACCCTAGAAGTGCATGAACATATACTGATTATAAAGGAGACTTTATTTTAGAGTCCTCTGAGGCCTAGAAGATGATGCAGGCTGCCTTGCAGAGAGCACACAGTAAAATGTCTCATCTAGAAATTTTCAGAGCATATGACACATGAATTCTCTTTCCTGTTTTCTTTCTCTCTTGTTTGGTGACCTTGGGCAAATACCAACCTTTTCTGTCCCTCACTTTTATTAATTTCTATATACTAATTCACCATGATTTAGGCCACGTCTCTACTTAGGTGCTGGAGATTGATCCTCCAGTGTTTGATTTAGCGGGTCTAGTTAAGGCCCACTAAATCAAACCCTGAGGATGACTCCAGTCAGCTCTGGTATTCCTCAGTTGTGAGGAGTAAGGGAAGCCAATGGGAGAGGTTGATCCCACTGTAAAAATGGTTTTGTTTAAAGTAAGCTAACTCCAGCTACATATTTTACGTAGCTGGAGTTGCATACCTTAACCCAGTCTTCCAGTATAGTGTAGACATGGCCTTAGGGTTTGCAAGACTGTTATATAAAGAGGGGGCTGGTTATAAAATGGAATTATTGTTCTCCAGAAGTTTTCTGAAGTTTTAATATTTGTTTCCTTTCTGATATGGAACAGAATTAAGATTTTTCTTGTGTGTGTATGAGATAGACACCCATCTTGGAATACCAATAGCTCATCAATTAGTCAACTAGTGACTAGGCTGTTTGCCTGATTAGGGGTAGGTACTGAAATTTGATTCTATTACATCCCAGGTGAGTGCCCTACCTTACTGAACTATTGGCTTCCATTCAGAAACTATCCTCATCCAAAGTTTTATTTGAGATATCATATAGACCTCAGAGCAATAAAGCTCCACAGTGCATGTTTAACATTAAGTTAAGGAATGCTGAAAAATCATTCCAATAAGCATGTCCTCTATTGGTTACTGCAGCACAGGGCCTTGTTTCTGTGTTTTTGTTTGTTTGTTTGTTTGTTTTTTAAATGCAGTATCTTGGGACAAGAGTGTGAAAACAGGGCAAATAGTGACAGCAAAACAGTTAAAATAAGTTGGGAATGCATTTATTTGAATTGAACCTTCAAAATAATATACAGAGGGTTTTTTTAATGTGATGATCAAATTAGGAATAAAAGCATAAATTAAAAAACCATTTTGTGCAAAGTGAATTACCATATTGTGTTGTCAGCTTGATAGAATCCATGAGGGGAATAACTGGATGCTGAAATATGTTAATTTCTTTGAAACAGGTATGGTACGTGTTCAAATAAATAATTACAATAATTAAATAATGTTTTAAATATGAGCCAACATTATGTGCTGCTCAGGTTTGACCAGAGCATAAATAGGAAATAAAACACCCAACAAGTTTGTTACATCTCTACTGAAAGTCTTGAGGCTTAATTTATTCAACAAACTGAATTAAATCTCCTATTATGGGGATGTTTTTAAAATGTGTATTTTTTTTAAAAAGTGACTTTTACACTGATTGTTTGGTGAACCATTCCTAATGAATCGTAGTTCATTCCAGCAAGCTTTCAGTTTTGTCTTGTCTGGTTTACTTCAGTTCTAAGCTCAAATATTGCTGCCTGGGAGGAGTTTGATTTTTATTGGAGTGTTTCCAGAATAAATTTCACAAGGGGCTAGGTGAAGCTGAACATGCATTCTGTTTTTCAAAATATTGTGTTTATTGAATGAAAAGTAATATATTATTTCACCTTTCCCCTTTCCTGCCCCCCATAATACTTCAGGGTTATATGCCTTTATATGCCAGCTGTCTAAAAATTCAATGTCTTATATTTAATACACCTACTTGAGACAGTATTTTTCCTGACACTTCCTTAGGCAGCATCATTGATTAAATCTAACTTGCCTTACTTCCTGTGTTAGACTTTCTGAAGTCTATAGCTATACCAGCAACCTCTTCTACTGGAAATGCAGCTTACACCAGCAAAAGAATGTGGTTTTTTTTCCCATTATAGGTCCACAAACAAAAGAAGCCACATTCTACAAAAGTATAGTCTACAGGCATAACTGCATCTATACCAGAAAAGTTCCTGGTATAGAAATTTTGGATTTAAAAGTAAAGATCATACCCCTAAATGACATTACTGTACCAGAAATAAGTTTCTAATTAGATATAGATTGGGCTTGAATAAGAGTAAGGCCTTGTCTACATTTGTAAGTTGATACAGTTAAATTAACTGTAATGATCTTAGTATATTAAAATCATTAGAACCCCTGAGTGTGGCCATATCATACTGGTATAGCTATTCTCATTAAGAAAGGGAAAGAACTGTACCAGTCTAACTATGTCAATGCTACGACTTGTGCTAGGATAACCATATCAGGATTTTTTAAATTTATATCCCAAACTGAGGTAAACCAAATATAGGCCAAGTCTAACAGAATTCAGCCTGCTGATTACAAAAAAAATAAATGATTTGTATGGGGCATAATTGTACCCTAGAGTTCTGCTTTGTAACTGACAGTATGCAGGTGGATTTTCATATCTATGTGAAGTCCTCTGGAAGTTTAATGAGGCTGAGTGTAGTGCCAACAGTCTGTCTATATCTCCTAATTTCAGGATATTAGCTGACAATTATGTTTTACAACAGTCAGCATAGTTTTTGGTACATGTTTGATTAATATTGTCTAATCTATTTGAAATTTTTACAAAATTTTCAGACAGCATAAAAATGGGTCAATTTCAAACACTTCAAAACAATACAACATGAACAATCTTTGTAAAAATATAAGACTTACAGCATGTGACCAGCTGTAGGAGACAGAGGTTCTAACACCTGTAGCTGCTAATAACTGGGCCATAACTACATATATCTGTCTTTGGTATATAACAGACTGCAGACCAGGTGTTTAAGCTCAGGCTGATTTTCATACCCTGTTCAATCCCAGCTGATGCCAACATAATTGCCTTTGGGTTATAAATTAGCTCCAGTTCTAGGTGGGTGGGTGTAAAGTGTGTGGTTTTTATCTTGCCTAAATTTGCTTCATCCCCTGCCTTTATCAATTACAGTACAGCTGGCAGTTTCCTTAGGCTTTTTTGTGAAGACATAAGTCTTTGCTTGCTTCAAAGGCACTGACCACTGGTGACCAATAAACTTTCATGGATCAGTGATGTAGTAATTGGTCTCCCTTTTCATGGGACATTGCATAACAGGTTAGCTTTGTGTGATGTGAATGGAATCTAATTGTTTAATTGAGTTGGTTACTCAATTTGCATTTTCTTTACTCTGCTTCCTTTGTAGGTGAAACATCCTATCTATTTGGATTCTGGGATTTTCAGGTGTAGGCCGATTTAATGAGTGTGTGGACAACTGCCCAAACATCAGCTACTCTCTCCCCTAATGAGGAGAAAAATGAAAATATTTGAGTAAGAGGAGAGAGAGAGATTTGAAGAAAGCATTCTGTTTTTTATTGCTTTCTTAGTAAATATGATGGTATTCCTTAAAAGGGACTGCAGCAGTTGAATAATTATCTTCTTAACAGCTAATTGTGTCAGCAGTAGCCTTTTATTTTATTTAACATTAATCATGCTTCCCTGCGTTCAGCTTTAGCAGCTACAGTCTCACGTTCAATAGAGTTATCTCTGTTTGTTCTAGATCTAAAGTCCACAGGAACACGGGAAACCATAGACAAGCAACACGTATATTTGCAAGAGCATCTACCTTTTAGTAGTTTTATTAAAGTTGTCAATAAAATCATACAAGTTAAAGCATTTACAATTCTAAATAAAGATATTTACTGTGCTCTGATTGTAGCTATAGACATGCTAAAATCCTCCTAGGTGGTGTTAATCTGTCGGCCCTCTCTAAGTCTGCCCCCCCTTGCATGGATTGTTGTCATTATGGAACCGGTTCCTGCTGGGATTTTCCATAGGAAGCTCAATTTGCTTACTCTGGGCACCCTTTTTTCTGTCTATACCTCTGTTTTCTGCGTGTACGTAACATCATCATCACTCTTTCATATTGGTCCATGTCCTCTTGGAAATACAAGGGACCCTGAATTCTATAGGCTGTCTAGATTAGTGGACTATCTTTGTCTTGCACTTAAGGAACATGTTTATAAGTGCATTTTGTTGTTAGAGCGTTTTATGATTTTTAAATTTAACTTTTCCAATGATACTTTCCCAAAATGTTGGGAAGTGCTCAACCCTGGCTTTGCCCCAGGCTCTGCTTCACCACACCCTTTCTCCAGGGCCCCACACCCTACCCCATCTCTTCCTGCTCCTGTTCCACCCATATCCCATCTCTTCCTGCCCAGTTTCAAGGGCACCATTTCAGCAGAGTGGGGGCCAGAGGAGTGGGGGCAGCAGCCATGCGTACCGGGATGCCACTTGCTTTTCTTTTTATTCCCCTGACTATCAATGAGTGAGGGGAAAGTACTTGAAATCTGTGAATTACTCCTCTGCCTCTCCCTTCACCAGCCAAAAATAAGAGGCATGCACGGAAGGCCTGTATTTTCCCTTTTCTCCATGATAGAGGAATGGGAATAAAAGGAAGCTGCATCCTGGGTCATGGCTGTTGCCTCCTCCCTCCCCCGCTCTCTCAAAATAGCACCTTGGCCCATTTCCTTGCACTCCCACAAGTGTGCCACGTTCTCATTCTCTCCATCCTCTGTAGAGCTTCTTGAAAGCTGTGAAACAGTTGATTATGGCAGACAGGGAGTGAGGGACGCCGGGGGAGGGAGGGGCAGGGAAAGGAGGACATGCTGCTCCATGGGGCCTGCTGGTGGGTGTGAGGCACTGAGGGGTGCTCGGCACCCATCAATTTTTCTCTGTGGGGGCTCCAGCCCTACAGGACCCATGAAGTTGGTACGGTAAAACTCCGATAGTCCGGCATCCAATTGTACAGCACTCCCGATAGTCCGGCGTCAAAATGGCAAGAGCCTCGTGAGTGAGCTTTGGCAAGAAATTAGTCACAAGACAGCATCAGCATCCGCTGAACTGAGCGAAAAGGGTAAAAAAGGGTTAAAAAACTAAAACATTACAGTATACTACATGTATGTACAATAAAAAGGGTTTAAAACACTTTATATACTATATACAGTGTATATATATATAACCATCTTATAGTACCTCCTGATAATCCGGCGCCACCTAGGTCCCAAAGGTTCCGGATTATCGGAAGTCTACTGTACCTATGATATTTGCAATATTAATAATTTCTGCCTCCTTCCTATAATTTCAAGTTATTTCTTGGTCATGGATTTATGCCATCATGTCTTCTACCCAAGGTCTAAAATAGCTAAGCTAAACTCTTGTAGGCTTTAGCCTACAGTTTTCTTGCATTTCAGCTTTTCTGACTTATTTCTACTACCTATTTCCTCTAAATATTGATTCATCCTATAGAACATAGAATACTAGAACTGGAAGGGACCTTGAGGGGTCATCGAGTCCAGTCCCCTGCCCTCATGGCAGGACCCAGTACCATCTAGAGCATCCCTAATAGATGTCTATCTAACCTGTTCTTAAATATTTCCAGTGATGGACGTTCCACAACCTCCCTAGGCAACTTATTCCAGTGTTTAACCACCCTGACAGTTAGGAAGTTTTTCCTAATGTCCAACCTAAATCTCCCTTGCTGAAATGTAAGCCCATTGCTTCTTGCTCTATCCTCAGAGGTTAAGGAGAATATTTTTTCTCCCTCCTCCTTGTGACACCCTTTTAGATATCTGAAAACTGATATCATGTCCCCCCTCAGTCTTCTCCTTTACAAACTAAACAAGCCCAATTCTTTCAGTCTTCTTTCAGAGGTCATGTTCTCTAGACCTTTAAACATTTTTTTTGCTCTTCTCTGGACCTTCTCCAGTTTCTCCACATCTTTCTTGAAATGCAGTGTCCAGGACTGGACGTAGTACTCCAATTGAGGCCTAATCAGCACAGGGTAGAGTGAAAAAATGACTTCTCATATCTTGTTCACAACATTCCTGTTAATGCATCCAGAGTCATGTTTGCTTTTTTTGCAACAGTGTCACACTGTTGACTCATAGGCTGTGTCTAGACTACATGGCTCCACCGACGGAGCCATGTATATTAGACAGATCGGCAAAGGGAAATGAAGCTGCAATTTAAATAATCATGGCTTTATTTAAATTTAAATGGCTGCTGTGCTCTGCCGATCTGCTGTTTGTTGGCAGATCGGGGCAGTCTGGATGCTCCCGCGCCGACCTTAAAGCCCTTTGTCGACCTTCCCCTTATGCCTCGTGGGATGAGGTTTACCGGGGAGGTAGACAAAGGGCTTTCAGGTCAACAGGGGAGCGTCCAGACTGCCCCGATCTGCCGACAAACAGCCTATCGGCAGAGCGCAGCACCTATTTAAATTTCAATGAAGCTGCGATTATTTAAATCGCGGCTTCATTTTCCTTTGCCAAATAAATAAATCTATATGGCTTCGTCGATGGAGCCATGTAGTCTAGACGTACCCATATTTAGCCTGTGGTCCACTATGACCCCTAGGTCCCTTTCTGCAGTACTCTTTCCTAGACTATCACTTCCCATTATATATGTGTGAGACTAATTGTTCCTTCCTGAGTGGAGTACTTTGCATTTGTCCTTATTAAACTTCATCCTATTTACCTCAGACCATTTCTCCTGTTTGTCCTGATTATTTTGAATTATGACCCTATCCTCCAAAGCTCTTGTAACCCCTTCCAGCTTTGTATCATCTGCAAACTTAATAAGTAATAAGCATACTCTATGCCAATATCTAAATCATTGATGAAGATATTGAACAGAATCGGTCCCAAAACAGACCCTGGTGGAACCCCACATGTTATGCCCTTCCAGCAGGTTTGTGAACCATTAATAACTACTCTCTGAGTAGTTATTTTGAGTCTGGATATCCTAAACGCAAAACTCCAGTCATCTGAATAAGTCGTCTATGTCCACGAAAGCTCATGATACGATCTACATGTTTTGTTAGTTTATAAAGTGCTACCAGACTATTTGTTGTTTTTTAAGTTTATTCTCTATGGAGTAACTTGGCTATCCCCTGAAGTCTCTTAGAACGGTTATCTAGCCAGTTATGTGCCCACCTTATAGTAGCCCCATCTAAGTTGTATTTGCCTAGTTTATTAATAAGAAGATCATGCGAGACCGTATCAAATGCCTTACTAAAGATTAGGTATACCATGTCCACCGCTTCTCCCTTATCCACATGTCCTGTTCTTTACAAATCCATGCTGGCTCTTACCTATCACCTTTTCTTCCAGGTGTTTGCAGATCAATTCCTTAATTACTTTTTCCATTATCTTTCCTAGCATAGAGGTTAAACAGACTGGTCTGCAGTTTCCTGGGTTGTTCTTATTTCCTTTTTTATAGATGGGCACTATATTTTCTCTTTTCCAGTCTTCTGGAATTCCTACTGTCTTCCATGATTTTCAAAGATGATAGCTAAAGGCTCAGATACCTCCTCTATCAGCTCCTTGAGTATTCTAGGATGCATTTCATCAGGCCCTGGTGACTTGCAGACATCTATTTGTATATTCCTATAAATCAATTCTGAATAATATGTAATGAGTATATGGAATATAACATATTGGTTAATCATAACCTCACACAGTAAATGAATACTGAACTAAAATCATCAGCTATACATTTTTATTTTTCATAGCTTAAAAGCATTCCACTTTTCCTTCCCCATTTCTGTTAGCAAAAACAGTAGGTCTCCTATTGTCAAGGCTAAATCCCCACTCTGGCACAAAGAATGCAAAAGTGGGGGCCTGCAAAAGTACCTAGATTTTGGGGATAAAAATGCGCCGCCCCAACCCAAGTAATGGTAAGAAAACCAGGGAAGAGATCACTGGGGAAATCTCAGCCCTAAAGTAAAACTAGGACACAAAAATACCAGGTTAATTAAAAAAAAAAGAGAGAGAATTTTTATTATCACCACAATACTCCTGTTACAAGCATAATGACTACATGGAAAAGTCATTAATATATTCATGAGGGACCCCCATGGGCCAAAAGCTTAGTTACAAAGGAGAGGAAACTCATTTTTAAATGTACAGACATCAGATTACCATTACCAAAACATAAAACAATAAAACCTAATGGATTTATCTAAACTTTACCCTACTTACAGATAGTGAAGAGTCTTTTCTTGGAGAGAGACATGATGTCTCTCCCCCCCCAGTATCTGAAGAGAAATGCTCAGAGACAAAGGAGGGAAAACCCCAAAATTCCTTTGTCTCAGTTTGAAATCCCTATCTGCATTTCTATTGGCTGACTGCTACCTCGCTAGGTACAGTTAACCCCTTAGTCCCCAGGCTGCTGCCCATCCCTCATGGTCATGACACCTATAGATGAGGATTTAGGCCTTTGTTGTTGTTGTTGTTTGGAATGTGAATTTGTAATCAGTCTTCAGTCTCTGATGAGAAAGTGAATTTTAATCATCAAAGTGTTTATTTTATTTGAACAGTGCAATGACTAGACATTAAGGATTATAGTGGAAAATATATAGGGAATGTGGAAAGCACATTTGTCGCTTTTCTTCTTTCCTTCTGGCTTAATAAGCATTTCATTCCCCCCCCCCCTTTTTTGGCTGCTCTTTCTGTCCTTTGTCACTTAGCTAGGGTATTTAGTTCTATCTTCCTTCTGAAGGTCAAGCTAAATTTTGCTAGAGTTGCGGTTCTGGACAAATGTGATCAAGAGGTGGGAACTGACTCATTACCTTTTCTTGAATCTTCTGGAGTAGTTCTGGCAACTGTCCTAAAAAGGAAAGAACAGGGTCATATGATTTCTATTTGGATTTCAAGGAGATAGCCTTATTTGATTTTATTGTTGCAGCAGTAGGCACTTTTTCATTGACTACCATCATATGTTTCCTTTAGTGGTGCATTTAACATTAATACCTATCAACCAATAATTGAATTGAGATGATCAATTCATTTCTAACAGTCTGCTGAATCACATTCCCTAAAATTTGGCCAATAACAACCTGAGCTTGATTTCAAATGGCAAACTACAGCCAATAGTCTCCTGTGCACTACTGTAGTATATGCATTAGGAGTATTCATAGACTCATAGACTTTAAGGTCAGAAGGGACCATTATGATCATCTAGTCTGACCCCCTGCACAGTGCAGGCCACAGAATCTCGCCCACCCCTCTTAGAATAATCCTCTCACCTATGTCTCAGATATTGAAGCCTTCCAATACTTTGAAGGCCCCAACATGCAGAGAGTCCTTCAGCTGTGATCTGTGCCCAATGCTACAGAGGAAGGCGAAAAACCTCCAGGGCCTCTGCCAATCTACCCTGGAGGAAAATTCCTTCCTGACCCCAAATATGGCGATCAGCTAAACCCTGAGCATGTGGGCAAGACTCACCAGCCAGACACCCAGAAAGTTCCCTATAGCAACTCCTATCATCCCTCCATTGACCTATTTCCAACTGGAAATGAATGGTCAATTAGTTACCAAGATCATGTTATTTCATCCAACCATCCCCTTATCATAGAATCAGAACTGGAAGAGACCTCAGAAGGTCGTCAAGTCCAGCCCTCCGCTCTAGGCAGGACCAATCCCATCTAAATCAACCCGGCCAGGGTTGAAGTACTGCATCTTCCATCACCAAACCATTGCTGTACTATAGAGTCTCTTCTATTGTCATATAGAATCAGGCAGATGGTTTAAGTAATATGGCTTAGAGTGTGGAAGATGTAAATGCAAATGTTCACAAAAAATAGGATATAAAGTTATATGTGAACAAAAATTATGGTGGCGTGCAGCACTGTTTGACAGAACTTTACTATATAAAATTTTAAATTTATTGATAGTCTCAGAGCTGCATTTTTTTCCTCCTTGTAGAAAAGTCATCAAATTTCAAAGAATTTCACTGACATTTTAACTTATTGTATATTCTTTTTCATAGTAAGTAATAATGTAAATCAAAGGTAACTGATATCCACACAAATTTGATACAAATGAATGACTACAATTGCTGGGGATGAGAAAAAGGCATTAACATATTTGGTCATTATTTTTTTCTATAAAAATAATGTAGTATGATGCATATGGCTTGTAGGGCATGAAATTGTACATAGACACCTAATGAGTAGGTTGTGTACAGAAAAGCCATAACTCAATGTGGCTCAATGTGGGTATGTCTACACAGCAAAGTTATTTTGAAATAACAGCTGTTATTTTGAAATAACTTTACTAGCGTCTACACATCCAAATCACCATTTCAAAATTAATTCGAAAAAGTGGAGCTCTTATTTTGAATTTGGTAAACCTCATTCCACGAGGAATAATGCCAAATTTGAAATAGTTATTTCAAAATAAGTGCTGGTAGACACTTATATTGAAACAGGGGACCTCCAGCCTTCCCAGGGTGCCCTGGTGGACACTCTAGCCTCAACCAAGAACACTCCTCTCCCAAACCCCTCCCCGGAGGCCTTAAAGGGGTAGAGTCTGGCCACAGTGCCTGTGCCAGCTCCAAGCCTGCCAGCCCAGAGCTAGCAGTCACTGCCCCTGACCCAGAAATAAGATATTTCGAAATAACGCTGTAGTGTAGACATTCCCTTAGAAATAAAGTATTACCCCAGGAGTAAGGATCACGGTATTCTCATGCACCGTTGAAACGATCATTTACCACCTAAGAGATGGCTGCCTTTTAGCGGTGGGTGATGGATCTCTCTAAAGAGAGAGCAAAATTCTGCTGTCATCAATAATATAAATAATTTCAGTGCTTTCATTTGGATTTCTCATATGGATGGAGAAAAGAGGATTTTCTCAGTTTTTGTAAAATGTAGCTAAAAATCAGAATTTTGATCAAAACAGGAGGTCAGACTTTGACCCTGTTAAGCCAACTGTATTCACACTGTTATTGGCAGACACTAGGGCTTTGCCAACACTGCAGGGTTTTTGCACAAGAAGCTTTTTTGTGGAAGAGATCTTCTGCAAAAACTTCTTGCGCAAAAGCACGTCCACACCTCAAAAGCCCATTACAAGAGCAATGTGATTTTGTGCAAGAGTTCATCCACACTGCATGGAACTTCTTGCACAAGAAAGTTCTGATATCCATTCACAGAATGGCCATTAGAGCAGCAGTGCTTTTTGTGATAAGCTCTTTCTGTGTAAGAAACCCGTTGAGCATCCACACATACCTTTTTGTGCAAGAACTCTTGCGCAAAAAGGAGTTATTCCTCATAGAAAGAGGTATACCTACACTGCAAAAAGCCCTCTGTTCTGCTGTTTTACTGTAAAATTTCTTGTGCAAAAATGCGCTTGAGGTGTGGATGCTCTGTGGGTTTTTGTGCAAAAACCCTTAGTATAGACATAGCCTTGTAGTCTGTGGAAAAGTGACTACAATGATAAATACATTGATAATTTGCTAATTTTACTTTTCTGTGTAAACTGTAGCTTACAGATTCTCAGTAGCTGTCAGAGGCAAATTATATGAGGTATTTTAATGGTAAAGGAAGTTATTCATGCCATTCTGTCGTGTGGTTATGCGCAAAAGAACAAAATGGTTGTTAGAAGTCGGGCTTCCCGGTCCTGCCGGGCAGCCCCACAGACACATGCCAAGCTCCTGGTCCTGTGGAGCAGCCCCATTGCCAGCAGCCCACTACACTGCCAGCCCTTAGGCCTCCCAGCCACCATCCCTCCACTAGAACTCTATGGTCCTGGAACATCTGTGGTCCTGCCAGACCAGAGAATCTTGGTTTAGAGAGGTGCAATCTATATTAAAATTCAGCTGTTTAAAATGAATCTGGTATCTGATTTAAATGGTGATCTTTCCCATTCCAAGACTGAGGAATATTTGAATCCATATGTTTAATTCAGGCCATCCGTGGGTGAAATTGTAATTTTTTTCTTTAATATTGGGCTGCAATATGTTGGACTGGGTTTCCCATATTGGTAAGAGTGCAAATTTAGTCATTACATTTATGTCCTTTTCCCTAAGTTCTGCTCCTTTCTTTTATAAAATACTTGCAGATTTACTAACATTGCTCAAATCCTTAACATAACCTAATTAAGGGTTTTTTTAAAAATACATTGAAAATACACATCCTTTATTTAGATTATTGTATTTTTCAAAAATAGTGTTATTTTTATTTTGTTTTTATTCTAGTTGTCTTAAAAAAGGGGATTATTAAAACTAGCCAGTTTAATATTTTGTATTAATTTTTTTGAAATGGGAATTCCATCAAGTGTATTTTTTCTTTATCCCTATAAATTCTTATCATTTGCCATATTTTAACAGAAAAGAGCTACAGTGAGTTTGGTTTCCAATAACATTGTCTTCTAGTTTTCAAACCTTAAGCATTGATTTAACTGTGCCAAAACAGAGCACAATTTAAATTGTTCGATTTATTTTCTCTCTTTTCTGTAAGGTTTGTTGAGAAGCAATCCTGTTCCAGGTCCATTTTATGTTTCTGGCTCATGTTGGTTCAGTCTTTCAGCTTTCGCTCAGTTATGTCAGTTTTGAGGACTACTTGATTTGGTGATTCTGTCTCTATTCTCTTTCCTTTTAGGAGAAGCAATCCAATTCTGGGCACATCCTGTTTTTCTGGCACAACCAAACCCTGACCTTGCTTTAAGCTATGATACGAGGACTCTGTATACTGAATTTGGTGGTCCTAGCTCTTACTGTTTGGAGAAGTTTTTAATCAAACAGACAAACACTATAAAATATATAGTAGCTTAAAAAGAACAAAAAAGCTGTTTGACTTGATGTACATCTGGGAGGGGGCTTTTTGAAAACTAAAATACAGCTCTGTGAAGATTCAATCTCCTATATTTCAGGTAGAATTCAAGATAGGAAAAATGTTCCTGTAAGGAAAGGGCAATGCTTGTCTAATCTCTCTTGATCTGTACATATTTGTTGCCATGCAGTAACTTCAGTTTCAGATTTATGCAAACCAATCACATTTAGGTTTTGGTTTTGTTTTACTAGAAGGGAGGTTTTAATGTTGAAATTAATTAATTCCATTTCGGGGAGCAGGGGAAGGAGGAGGGGAGGGAAGCGGTACAATAGATGAAATGCTGTTGTGATTTGTAACATTTTTCTGGGTTTGTTTTTTTTTGTCTTTATCGCCACAGACTCTCTATTCTGTTTGACCTTGCGTTTCACATTCAGGGTAGTAGAAGATCTAGTCCCTTCACTTCAATTTGTCAGACAAGTGAAAACTTATTGATTGTTTAAAATAACATAGCAAAATGAGAGTGCATGACTGGGGCAATAGTAGAGAAAGAGGAAAACATGGTGGGTGTGGTTTGAATTTGTAAATTTTTATGCATATTTCTTTTAATTTCTGTGCATTTTTGTGTGTGTAATGCCTAAATTCTACTGTGCTTGAACTGATTGTGTAATTGGAATTGATTTTTGTATTTCCATCACTCACGGTACTGTTGTGGAAGGGAGCAAGAGAAAGACAGACAGGCACACTTTTAAAGATGGTATATATTGGATACAGTTTAGTCAGTTTATATTCTTTCAGTGAATGTACCTTGGCAAGACAATTTATAGGAGATTTTGTCAAAAACTCAATAGTTTTCCTTCTCGGGTGCTGAGAAGAGTGTTTATTTTTGGCTCGATGCATCCCCCTGCAGCCAGAATTCACTTTTGAGTTTGCTATCCAGTGAATTGAAACTGACAAGTTTCACCTGGTTTCCTGGTGGGACTGAGGACTTTGGATAATTTGGGTGGCACAATGGTGCAAATGTTTTCTAGAACCTGAGCATAGGTTTAGTCCTAAGATTATCAACACTTGAAGGATCCTATTCTGAGTGTTAAGTTTCAAATGGAATCAAAAGCATGAAGAGACAGAAGGATGAGTGGGTAGAGTTGGCAGATTAGAAGCTGAGTTTCAGTCATGGTAAACTTAAATTGACAGGCAAGACTTCCACAATGGGTTGTCGAAATAGTCAGGGTACCAGAGGTATGTGCAGGATTTTAAATTTGACCCCTCTTACCGGGTAAGGGGGGACACAGAAGCTCATTGCCTTGCCCCCACCTCCAGGTGGAGCTCACTGCTCCCTTCCTCCACCCAGCCCCAGCAGAAGCTCAATCTTCTCTCCCTCCAATGGCTGTGGGACTGAAGAAGTTTTGTATTCTCAACAATTACTGGGGGTGGCACGGGTATACTCCCGCATGCCTTCCTTGCACAGGCCCCATTAGGTACATTACAAACAGCAATTGCGACCATGACTGCAGATGATGTCACCCCCAGATAACGTAAAAGTGAGATGAGGAGGGGACCATAGAAACTGTGAATATCTATCTCTGTCACTCAGCCTCTGCTTTTTTATTCTCCGTATTCTCCTGCATGTCTCAAGGAGGAGGCTATCTAAAAAAAGGCACTGACAGGAACACCAGAAGGGTAAGGGGAATACTAAAGACAGGGCAGTAGCCCAACGGCCTGGGAGGATACAACGTCAAGAATGGAGGCTATGATCAGCACCCTCAAGAGCAGCAAAGAGGCCAAGCAAGATGACGATGCAAATTTTTAAAAAATTTGTCATTCTTATTTCAGCTGTGTTAGAGGTCTGTGTTTTGCTGTATCATGTAGCCTCCATTTGCACCCCTAAATGAACACAAATCAATCGATAAAAATTTTAGGACATCATACTCCCTTTAAGAAAACTGTCAGTCACATAGGAAAAATGATACAGAACTCACCCTCAGGATGGAATGCATTTTGTAATTTTTTGATATATATTTCTCACTCAGATATATTACAGTGAGCTATAGATTTACCTAAGCTATAGATTTTTGTTCAGGTCTATACTGTGTACAGCACATGACTTTGGTGCTAGAAAGGGAACACAGGCAGTGAGGTTCTCAGATAGATCTGCAAGTAATATCCGTAACACACTTTTCTTAAGCAGATTTGAAGACCTGCATAGTAGTCACTGAACTAAGACTCCATAACATAAATGGGGATGGGACAGTCATTTGTGGAGTTTTGCAGAATCTTAAGCTTTTTTTTAGGTTTCCATAAATAGTTCGCAGGTCTGTTTTCTTAGTAATTGAAACCCATGTTGCTGTCCCCCACACCCTCCATACCAGTTTGGTGTTTGAGCTGGTAAAACAAAGCTCAAAGCAACTGGCACATTTCTCCAGCAGTGGCAAAATGTGAATAATTTATTCCTCAAAGAGCATTGACATCATTTAATTTAAAGAGAAAGTAAGTGACCACATTTTCAAAAGAGTTTAGTTCCCATTCAGATGCAGAAACAAAACTCTCGTATTTACAAAGCTGTTCATTGCCCTTCAGTTCCCATCATTGTCTCAAGTAAATAGCAAGCCCATAGATTCCATTGTCCTCCACGGAGCTGCTGGGTGCTGAACAATGTTGGGAAAATCAGTTGTTTCTTCTAGACACTCAAATGGCCAATGTGGGCTCTGGGAAATATTCAATGAGATTTGGATCAGGCTCCTTTTGAAGAGCCTAAATAGGAGCCGTGGGATGGTAAAGTGTGAAAATCTGTCCCTAAAGGTGGTTTTTTTTCTATATTGTGTGGCTGGAACAACTCAAGCAATGTGATCACCATGTTTATTACTGATGACATTTGAGGCACTCGTCCCAGGTGGCATCAGGATGAATATTTTTACTTGCTATTTATTTATACAGTCCTTATAAATAGACAGACAAGGTCCTTGCCATGTAGAGGTCACAATCTGATTTTAGACATCCTTTGATAAGAGAGGAAATAACATTTTAGGGATTAGTTGAAGTCAGGAAGTCATGGCATGCAGCTATAAGTTCAGTTAATTGGTTTGTATACAAGAAAAGGGTGACCCGGATATCAAAATAAAACCTTTATAATAGTGTTGTTGTTGGCATAGTATTTATGGGCATTGTGGAATGTATGAGCCTTGAGGGGGAACTTCAATGACCCTCTTTGCAAAGTTATGATATGGTAGCATTCACATTACTCAGTTGAAATAGCATGCATTCCACCACATCCTATGACTCTGAACTTGATCAACATGGAAGTGGAGAAGCCCATGTGGAAGGTCAAATTATAGCAGACTTCTGGTCACTTAGCTAGTAAAAGACTTAGATAAAATATTGTGTTTGGGTTTGAACTTGAGTCAAACTTTTAAATCCAGAGTGCTATATTCAAGGCACTTAATATTGGGCCCAGTGGTGTCTAGTTCATCTGCCTTAAACTTTCATATGCCTGTCCCTCTGGTATTTTGCTGCTGGAAAGGTACAGGAGAATTGCTACTCACTAACTACAAATTTGTTTGTTTGCTGGGGATGAGAATAATTTATTCAAATTAAGCTTCTTTTTCTGTACATAGTCACAATGAGCTCAGAAAAAAACTTTCTCAAATGTAGCAATTTTTTAAAATGTTTTCAACTTTTTCATTAATTTTAATTATTTACATCTTGCTGTGTGGTCTTCCTATAAGTAGTTTCATGTGTCTTATAATTTTTATCTAGTTCTGATAAATGTAACAAAGACAGATTATTCAAGATTGAGGACACGCAGAAAGGAAAGGAAATGTACTTTATTGACACATTTCCATGTGAGAGCTCATAATTTAGGTTTTCTAAGTATTAGCGCTCTAGTGAGGCTTGATTACATGATACTTATGCAAAATAAAGTGGCCGAGGTGTATTTATTTTAGAAATTAGATCAAATGTTCACATAAATTGTCTGCATGCATTCAGTAATTGTCTCTAAGATCTGTTAAGGAAACTACTGTGTAGGTTTATGCATATATTTGTTAGAGTAGGCAGTCCAGTTCGCCTTTTGATGAGTGTTGGGTTCTCTGTTGGTTACTTTAATTTAAAGTCAGGAGAAGAGTTGACAAAGTCCTAAACCATGTAAAATCTAACTGGCATCGAGTTTCACTACAAACTCTTGGCTCAGAGTTGAACACATTCTGCTGAGGTTTGTCTATCTAATGAGTAAACAAAGGCTCAGATTCCATTCTGTGTGGCTTTTGCATTAATCATCTGAAATTCATGGTTTCACCTACTTGTATCGGCTTTCTATGCAAAACCAGGTGAAATTTAGAGTTTTGGATTACAGGGGTGTTCTATAAGCAGATTTTATAAACAGAACAGTTGTCTATAACTCCATGAGGAAGAAAATCAAAGAAAATGTTTGCATAGTACTTTCTGAAGAGAAACAAACTGCACCACACTTTCCATTATCAAGTCAGAGAAATGGCAATCAGAAAATAAGCCATGTATGTTTGCTTTTTATAAATATGGGGCACAGTTTAATTATGAATTTCACATTTTTGCTTTCAACTCAGCCTGAAGAGCGATGGCACTATGTGGTGGCAAGAAATATATGTTCAGGAGAACCTATGTCATTCAGGGACATTTCTGATGGAGATTTATATATGTGGTGTGAAAGCATAATGTGTCATCCTGAATTATTTGGTAGTAATGGGAAAAACACCTGCTTCCTAGGTGTATTTCTTTCTTTCAATTACCTGGAAAAATTCTTGTTGGTGATGTATTATTTAAAATGGCAATGACAAACTGATGTAAAAATTATTTCATTTTTCGTGCTTCTTGTTTCATTACTTGACATTGAGTACATTATTCTGCATTCTGTTTTATCATATGATACTAGCATCCACAAAATGAAATAAACATGTAACGTTTTTTAGCCATTACATCCACATATGCATATAGTATACTAAGCCTTTTGGGATTCGCTATAAAGCAAATGTTCTTTTTAATTATAAATATGCATCAAATATGTAAAAAGATAAACCTGATAGGCTGAAAGAGTAGAGCAAGAATGAGAAAACTGCATAGTGCAGAATCATGGGAACCTAGCTGAGCTTCGTTTCAAGAGCACCGATGTTAATAACTTGGTAGGTTGTATTGAATGCCATTTTGGGATTCAAGTCACCCCATTATGGAAAAAGGTAAAGATTAATGGAACAAAATATCCTTGCTTATTTGAATGCTGTGACTTACTATATATTTAAGAAAGTTTGTTGGTCTGTTCAAGAACTCCTCCCAAACAGTAAGAGCTAGGACCACCAAATTCTGAATACAGCTCCCTCTTATTATAACTTAAAGCAAAGTAGAGGCTTGGTTGTGCCAGGAAAATGGGATGTGCCTGGAATGGGATTACTTCCCATAAAACCATTCTGAAAAGAGATGGAATAATCAGGCATGTGAAAGAGACTGGCCCCATCCTCTTCTCTCTGGGACTGCCCCTGCCCTGAACCTCCCCTGCCCTGAGCCACCCCACTGAAGATGCTGTTCAGGGAGGGCAGAAGAGGTGAAGTTTCCCTCCCCTCTGATTTGTACGGGAACATTGCTGGCTGGTCTCCTTAATCAGGGAGTGAAAGGAAACTGCACAGTTTGCTGCATTCTTCACTCTGGCTGGGGAGCACAAGTTGCAGTTGAGCTCGAATCTGCCCCAGCCAGGAGACATGCACCAATCCTGTGGCTGACCTGCTGGAGCTGCAACAGCCATGCAGAGGTGCTTCTCACTTGACTCTAAAATGCTGTGGTGACAGGGGGTTGGGTTTGTCTTCTGTCTCTGGGCCAGCCTGCATAACGATATTGAACCCCTCATTCTCAGCCCCACCTCAGAGCAATGATTTAAATAAGGCTGGTACATTTTTATTTTATTTTACAAAAAAACAAAAATTAAGTTAAGGACCCAAGCAAGGCCGGGTAAATCTAGTTAATTTGTATTTTAAAACATACCTTGATATAGAGCAGATTTTATGTTGAGAGAATTATGTATGCCCCATCTCTTTAAACTTGATGGCAAAAGAGGCATAGAACTGTCTGCTAGATTGACACTATCCTCTACAATTTTATATCTCTAGGATAGATTTTTGCACAGTGGTAAAATGATTGAACAGCTGTTTTGTATTAAAATATGTGGATTTTTAAAGTATTTTCCACAGAAAATTACTAATCTCAGTCCTATCAAATTCTCTATAGTTTACCTGAACAAAGATATTTTGTTTATTGGAGGGGAAGCGCAGTCCAGTGCGTGATATTGTGGCATACATGCCATACGTTTAAATATATACATAAGTGGATATAGCTTATTTCGACTTCAGACGCTGTCTACACTGCAGGAAGTCTGAGAGAGAGAGAGCACGCTTCCTCTGACTTCCCTTACTCCTCCTAATGGGAGTTTTAGGAGCCAAACTAAGAAGTCCTCCAACTCAACATTATTTTGACATTGTCAAAATAACTGCTTGTAGTGTAGACGCGGACTATGTTATTGCAGAATAACATCAGTTATTCCGAAATAACACTGCTGTGTAGATGTATCCTATCTCCCCACCCACACCCACACACCCACCCACACCCACATACCTCTCTCACAGGAGAAGCTTTTAAAAGGTCTCCAGCAGGCCAAAAGTGGAGTCTGCTGGCATTAATTGCTTCGTAGTAGTCTGGTCTCTAATCTTCCTGAGAGCTCTTTGTCAGCTGCTCTAATTGGCCCACTCCTCATTAACAAAGAAGATGACTTTTTCCCTCCCTTGTAGGGCTGCCTTTCTCCCAGTCTGTTGCAGCCTTCTGACCTGACTCTGTCACAACATGAATAAGCGGGAGGGAGAGGAGATACAAGATAACTCTAGGTTGGTATTATTTTTGTACAACATGAGAGTTATTCCAATTTGGTCACTAGGTTCCATGTACAATGTGAAAGGTGAAGTTTAAACGGTTCTGCAGAGACCTTTCCTGTGCAAAATATAATTCATTAAAGAGAAAATGTCACTACTTGTTGCTATAGTTGTTACAATCTGGTATTTGTTGTCTTTAACAACTATAATTAGGACCACATCATGTTCTTGGATGTCCACAAAATGCCACATAAAGGCAATGGAATCACATAGGTTAAAAACAAATTCCTTAATTGCCTAGGAAACCAAATTGAAGTCCATGTGAAATGTCTTGGCATAAAGAGTATGGCTTTTGAAACTTGGAGTTGTACTACAAGTTTCAACGAAGAGCCTTTAAATAGGTAGCCCTTTTTTTTCTCTTCTATTAATTATTCTAAGTTCTAGTTATGGTCTGCTCCAGGAAGCCAAAAACGCCTTTAAGGTTTGACTGAATTATGCTTACAGAACATAACTGTTGTTAGCAGTGCTTTTTTTGTGATGGTACTGCCTGGTACTCAGTACTGGCACCTCCGGACGCAGTACCAGCACCTCTGGTCAGATTTCAATAACTTTTCCCCTGGAGTACTGGCACTTTTTTTTTTTTTTTTTTTTTTTTTTAAAGCACTGGTTGTTAGTCTTGCTTTAGAGAGGATAGTAGGATTTGGTCCTGTGCAGATATAGTATCTGATAATCTGTCATATGCTACATTTTTAAGATGATGTAAATATAGAGTAATACCTCTGAGATCTACATTTACATTAGAATAACAGAACACCATTTGGCTCCTAAGGCCTGATCCAAAGGTCTTTCAAAGCAAATGGAAAGAATCCCCCATTAACCTCAATGGATTTGGATCAGGCCCAGAATACCTATATCTGCTTTAATTAATACCTGTTTAGAAGGTCAAATCATCTCTGATTGTCATAAAAACATTATATATAATGATATTATTAGCGTTTGCTTGACCTAAATTAATATGATAGCAAGAAATGCATAAAACAAGTTAAAGTACACATTAGGAGAAATCACAATGGACACTTTTCTATGAATATTTCATAACAAATATTAATAATTCTGTTGGAATATGAAGATCAGAAAGTGACTGCTTGAATCATGTAGGGCATTTATGTAAGGTTCATTTCTTTGTACATGCTACAATAGATATTTTTCATTCATGAAATTCAAGTCCTGTATAAACAGAAGTGACACATTTCCTTAATTTCTTTCAAATATATTTTTATTTAGTTTACCTGAGACTGATAAAGTCACAGCAAGTTTTTCCTCTTACTTCCTAACAAAAAATTCCCAACCATGAAGAGTACACTTTATGGGCAATGGAATATTTCATTTATTAATTATAATACAAAAGCTGAATAACTCAATTTTTTAATTAAAATACGAATACTCGCTACATTACTCTGCATAGCATAAAAATAAACTCCAAAATACTATTTGGTTGTTCTTAGCCCCCTTTCCAATTGTTGTTTCTGTGAATGTTGCATCAATTCAACTTTGAATCAGCCATGGAAACAAAAACTTTATGAACTACAAACATTAATCAATCAAAAAAGCCATATATATATATATATAAAAAACAGATTATATTGACAGCTCTGCATTTTCTGGGAGTAGAGCCAGTGGGACTCCATTCACACAGCCTTTCAGGGGACATTATATTCCCTGATTCAGGGAGTATCACAAATCTACATGAGCTTTCATTGGCACAACCCATTCCTTCAGATGATTGGAGTATTAGAAGTATAAGAACAAATAAGGGAAAAGGGTGGGGGAGAAAGAGACAGTGAGTAGACTGAGGCTACATCTACACTGCACTTCTCTTGTGTAAATGAAATACCGACTAGCATATTGCCATGCTTCATTTGCATAATTAATTAGGGGCTGTTTTTGCGCAAGAGGCTTTTCCGCAAAAAGAAGCTGTGTAGACCAGTGGTCCCCAACCTTTAGAGGCTGCCGGGTGCCAGGGGGCGTGGTCGTTCGCCTGCCGGACGCCAGAGGGCGGGGACACATGCACACTCGGGGGCGGGCAGCCCCCCCCATAGCCACGTGCTCGGGGGCGGGGGCCCCCCGCAAGCGCCGCGCTCCCAGGGTCAGGCCCCCCCTGCAAGCGCTGTGCGCCAGGGGCCAGTGCCCCCTCCAAATGCCGCGTGCCCGGGGCCGATGTCCTCTTCTCCCCCAAGCGCCGCGCGCCCGGGCCGGTGCTCCTCCTAAGCGCCGCGCGCCTGAGGCAGGCGCCCCCCCCTCCAAACGCCGTGTGCCCGGGGCACGAGTGGCCAATTCGCGGCGCTCCCGGGGCCGGCTCTTACTATGCGCCCAGGCCAGCTCCGGCACGATGCATGCACCACGTGCCCGGGGCCAGGCCAGCCCTGACCACTTGGCGGGCGCACACAAAGGCTCCCGTGGGCACCGTGTTGGGGACCACTGGTGTAGACAGTTCCTTTTTTCGCAAAACCCCCCTCTTGCACAAGAGCCGTCCTTCCTCATTTTTTCAGGAAGAACAGCTCTTGCGTAAGAGGGGAGTTTTGTGCAAAAAAGAACCGTCTACACAGCTCCTTTTTGTACAAAAGCCTCTTGCGCAAAAACAGCCCCTAAGTAATTATGCAAATGAAGCCTGGTAATATGCTAATCTGCGCTTCATTTGCATAAGCTTCTGTGCAAGAGAGGTGCAGTATAGATGTAGCCTGAGAGTGAAAAACCCACTGTACTCTACATAAACAATCTACTCACAGTCTCTTTTTTTTCTGTCCTCTCCCTCTGCCCCACTTTCTCTTATTTATTCTTGGATCTGGACTGCTAATTCTCCAGTCATCTGAAGAAGTGGATTGTGCCTATGGAAGCTAATGATACCATCTACATATTTTGTTAGTCTTTAAGGTGCTACTAGACTTTTCATTGTTTTTTAAGTTTTTCCTTTTACAGACTAAGTTGGCTACCCCTCTGAAACATCTATATTGTTCTCTAAACATTGTTGCCAACTACCATGATTTTTCTTTGTCTTGCAATTTTTGGTGTCTTTTTACAAGCCCTGGCTCCTGGAGTCAAATGAATTGGTGAGAATCTCATCTTTTAATCCATAAAAAAGTGTATTTTCTAGCTCACATAAAGGGGGAGAAAAGATTGAAAACCTGACTTGAATGGATCCTAAAGGGTTGAAAAGCAGAAAGTAAACAAGAGCTACAACTTTATTATATTTTTAAAAATCTCAGTTTTCAAGGCAGTCTCATTTTGGAGGGCCTGAACTTGTTCAATTTTAGGGGTGGGCAAAGATGGGGAGCCTTCCCAATTCTTCTCATACTGCTTGCATGAAACATGCAGGGTAGCTGGCAATCCAAAGAATGAAATGTAGATTTGAGTGGGGAGCTCGGGGTCAGAGTATTAATTAGGTCAGTTATTAAAAACTACAGAGAACTGTCAAATCTAATCTGACATCACAATATCTCATACAATAGAATGCTTTTCAGGGTATGAAATAAACTCATGTACAGGCTGAACCTCTGTGGTTCAGCATAATTTTAGTTATCCAGATGTCCACTTATCATGGGTGTGGCCAAGTTTCCCCTGGTCCCATAAAGTAGCTCTCAGTGTTTGGTGCTGTTATTTAGCTATAGTTTATCCCTAAATGTCTTCTAAGAGCCCAGTAAGCAGTGGAAGTGTGGGTAATGCTGCTAGACAATATTGAACTTCCATGGTTCGGCAAATTCTCTTATTTGGCACCAGTCAGGTCCCAAAGGTTTCTACCCCTTAGCCTCCACCCTTCTGCCCAAATATATGAGAGAACGCAAGCCTTTGCATCATTTTCTGAAGGTTAATAGATCCAGGTCCCATGGGGTTGGGAGAGGAGTGAATTCTAAAACTCAAGGTCCTACAGAGAGAACACCCTCCCATAACCAAGCCATATTTCATTTAGAGAAAGGGCATTGTTAAGACTTCCATTGATTCCCATCTTTAGCAGTATGGCACACAGAGAAATTGCCTCATGCCATTTTTTAGTTTTAGATGTTGGCCAACTAGAACAGTCCAAGTGTGGAGTTGCAGTGCCACATTCTGCAAGGGTTTCCTTCGCTGAGTGATATAAATGTGTGGATCCATGTAGAAATCATTGTAGATCTTTAATCTCAGGTGGTATGTCTACACTACAGCGCTAATTCGAACTAACTTAGTTCGAATTAGTTAATTCGAACTAAGCTAATTCGAACTAAAGGATCCAGACTAAAAATCTAGTTCGAATTAGCGTTTTGCTAATTTGAACTAGCATGTCCACATTAAGTGGACCCTGAACCGGGCTTAAGGATGGCCGGAAGCAGTGCCGGCAGGGCATCAGATGAGGACTTAGAGCATGGAGCTGCTGCCTCAGGCTAGCCGAGGGCTGTGCTTAAAGGGTCCTGACCCCCACCCCGGACACACAGTTCTCAGGAGTTCCCCACTTGCAAAGCAGTCCTGGCTTGGAGTGTCCTGAGTGCCCACACTGGGCACATCACAGCACTCGGCCATCAGACTGGCTGCACTTGCCACAGGCTGCCATCTGGGGAGAGGGAGTAATTGGGGGGCTGCAGGAGAGCTTCCACCCCCAGAAGCCCACAGAGCTAGCCCAGTCCTCCCCATCGGGGGCTTGTACCCCATTCCTCCCTCACCTCCTTCCACTTACCCTTCCCTAGCCCCCCTTCCTGATGTACAAAATAAAGATAACGTGTGTTCAAAAATAGAAATTCTCTTTATTGAACAAAACTCGGGGAGACTGGGAAAAGGTGGTAGGAGAGGGGAAGAGAGAGGGTGGGAGAGAGAAGGGCAACTAAAATGATCAGAGGTTTGGAACAGGTCCCATATGAAGAGAGGCTAAAGAGACTGGGACTTTTCAGTTTAGAAAAGAGGAGACTGAGGGGGGATAGGATAGAGGTCTATAAAAGCATGAGTGGGGTGGAGAGGGTGCATCAAGAAAAGTTCTTCATTAGTTCCCATAATAGAAGGACTAGAGGACACCAAAGGAAAGGAATGGGTAGCAGACTTCAAACTAGTAACAGAAAGTTGTTCTTCACAAAGCAAAGAGTCAACCTGTGGACTCCTTGCTGCAGGAGGCTGTGAAGGCTAGAACTAGAACAGAGTTTAAAGAAAAGTGAGATAAAGTGATGGAGGTTGGGTCCATGGAGTGCTATTAGCCAGGGGGTAGGAGTGGTGTCTCTGCCCAAAGTTTGTGGAAGGCTAGAGAGGGATGGCAACAGACAAATGGCTTGGTCACTGTCTTCGGTCCATCCCCTCCAGGTTCCCTAGGGTTGGCTGCTGTTGGCAGACAGGCTACTGGGCTAGATGGACCTTTGGTCTGACCCAGTACGGCTATTGTAAGCTCAGGGTCGGGGGTCTCAGTGGACCACCCTGATTTTCATGCACACCTGCTCCTGGGTGGCCAGGTTGGCAGCTCTCCTGCCCTAGACGGCCACTTTCCTGTGCCTAGTGCAGAGGTCGTGGACGAGGTCCACGATGTCCGCACTAGACCAGGCGGGTGCCCGCCTCTTGCGGTCTCGGGCAAGCTCCCGGGAGCCGCCAGCCTGGTCCTGGGAAGAGGAGGAGGGCTGGGGGGCATCGGGTGGCTGGCTCGAGCCGTGCCAGGTGCAGGGTCTGCTGGCTGGGTGCTGGCAGGCTTGCACCTGGCATGGGCACTGTAGCCAGCCCGTGCCCCTTTAAGGGGTCCGGGGCCGGGAGGGGGGCATACAAGTTTCCCTGGTGTTGGCCAGAGTGGCCACCAGGGAAAGCTGGGGAGGGCTAGCCTCCCACTAGTTCGAATTAAGGGGCTTACACACCCCTTAATTTGAACTAGTAAGTTCGAACTAGGCTTAGTCCTCGTAGAATGAGGTTTACCTAGTTCGAACTAAGCGCTCCGCTAGTTTGAATTAAGTTCGAACTAGCGGAGCGCTATTGTAGCACCTATCAAAGTTAATTCGAACTAACATCCGGTAGTTCGAATTAACTTTGTAGTGTAGACATACCCAGGGTGAACAAGATGTGAGTAACTGGCAAGGTCCATCATGGAGAGTAAAGATTGTCTGTAATTAACAGAATTAGGAATCTGAGAACCTTTCAGTGATCTAGGTTATTCAGTAGGCTTTATTTTTATTCTATCCTCATCATGTATTATCAGTGTGTAGCCATTCGTCATAATATGAACTACCAACTGAATAATTATTCATGGGCTTTAGTCTTCTCATCTGTTTATGTAATAGCTAGTCAAAGATGACCATCAGAAGAATACTTATTTTGCTTTTCTATGCATAATTATTAATTAAGGAAATCAATAAACTGTTAACAATTGTTTGTTGCTTGGTTAGCTTTCGCCTCTAATTCACTGTAGTAAAACTAGAGTGTATGATGCCTTTACACTGTAGCTCATCATTTTTCACTGCCATATCTGTTTTCCAATGTCAAATGTGATATTAGAATATGATAAGTTTTCACAACTTCTATTTTTCTATTAAAAATCATTGGTACAACACTGCAGATTTCATTAAAACATATGGCCCTCCAAGAGATAGGGCATTACTGATCGTAAGCAAGCAAACCAAACGGTGAGGCTACATTCAGTTGTGTATAAACAGAAGGCCTGCTGATAAGAGGGTGATAGAAAGGGGCCCTGAGGCCTGGTGACAAAAGGGCCTGGAGCTCCCATCTACTGCTGTCACTACTGTGGCAATGGCAGCAGCTGCAGCCTTAGGCCTTTTATATTTTAAATGATACCTGGAATCAAGGTCTGAACAAAGATCTGAACTGGATGGACTGCTCCATTCCACGCCCAAATGACATAAAAAACTAAGCACCAGGCACTCAGAGCCCACTTTATTAGCCTCATTTAGCATGGACACTCTAATTGACAAGATTTTTTCCTATTTTTTCCCTTCACTTTCCCTCCCCATCCCCTCTCTTTCTCTGCTATTTATTTGTACCCTGGATCCCTTAACTCCTTTCCTCTGAAGAAGTGGGTTGTACCCATGAAAACTCATGATCCCAACTTCATTTTTTGTTAGTCTCCAAGGTGCTGCAGGACTATGTGTGGTTTTTTTAAAAATTTTCATTTAGACTAAGGGTGTATCTAGACTACAGGGTTTTGTCAACAAAAGTGGAATTTTGTCTACAAAACTATACCTGTGTCTACACTGCCGCTGAGTTCTGTCGACATAACGTTGACAGAACTCAGCAGTTTTGTCGACAGCTGTAAACCTCATTCTATGAGGAATAACGCCTTTTGTCAACAGAGTTCTGTCCACAGAAGGCGTTATTGCATCTACACTGTCCTTTGTGTCTACACTGTCATGTCGACAAAGCGGCTTGCTTTGTTGACAGAATTGGCTGTAGTCTAGATGCTCTTTGTCAACAGAAGCTTTGTCGAGTATCTGTCGAAAAAAACTTCTGTCGACAAAAGTCTGTAATCTAGACATACCCTAATATGGCTACCCCTCTGAAAGTAATATAGCTTGTATAGGTCATTGAGTGGGTATGCTTATATCCTATACGAGAAGCAGCTGGGAAAGGAGAGGCAGCACTAACATCAACCAAAATGAGATGATAAATTAAACATAGGATGCAACAGATTAACCAAAATCACAGTAGATACCATAGTGTCTGTGGTGGTTTCCAAAATTATTGCCTATTTTAAGTGTAGAGGAACACTGAGATACTACAAATACCACTGCTGCCTCTTGGAAAAATGCTGACTTTTTTTTTAAAAAAAAATGATACTTTGTACTTTGCCATTGTGCCTATTTTATATCTTGTTTAGAGCCGATGTAAAACTTGAAGCATTGCTTCTGATTTAGTCCCCAACATCATGGAAGCTACACCAGCTTCTTCTATAGTGAATTGGGTATACTACATTAATTGCCTTAAGCTCTCTCTAGGTGTGGATTCTAAAAGGTGGTTTGGTTTTTTTTTTAAATGTAATCTCTGCATAAACAAACATGTTAGCCATCAGTTACCAGTTACATGATCCTTATTTTGGGTCACTACTAATGTACCACAACCTAGTGGGGAAGAATTCTGAATCTAGGAGCTAGAATTTAGATAATATTGTTATTCAGGGAAGTACACCAGTTTCTGTATCTTATTTAGAGAGGAGGTGAAACACGTTAGGTAGAGATGGACAAGTCCTTCCAGTCTCTGAATGGCAAGGATTATCACTTCTAGAAACCTCTGATTTTACACTGGGTGGATGGGCAAGGTGCAATGTTGTTTTCACCGTATAACTGCCCCATGTTATGTTTTATCATGGTTCAAGTTGGGTAGAGTAGAATTTTACTTCATAAGTAGCATAAGGAAAGAGCAATCATTTGCTCCCAACATTGCATTCCTTTCTTAGTAGTTTTGCAATCTCTTTAACTATTCAATGCCTAGATAATTGAAATTCCCTTTATCAGTTCTGTGACATCTCTGCAATCTTCCTTTATCTGTGTAACCATTTTCCAATCTATCTTCTTTCCAGCTATAACTGTAGCCTAGTGTCTCACCAATCATTTACCTAATATTTTAATTCAAAGTGACTCCACACTCTCTACTATAATAATAGTTCTGCATGTGCTATAATACCTTTCTCAGACACAATATTAGGTTTTATCCATAGAGCCATAAATCCTCCCATCCTCATATCTATATCTCTTTCTATAGGTTATAAAGCCTTTTTAATTTACCACACTATTTCAAATCTCATTTTTCATATTTTGTACTTGGCATTTAACAATTATTGACCCTTTTAAAATATGCTGAGAAATCCATAACATCCATCTTTGACTGGCAGGAAAACTTAAAGTACTTTACATGTCAGTCATCACATACTGTAGGATGTTTGAATGTTATTGTTAACCAATGTTTTCCATTACATTATTCATTGCCAAATGTAGTATCACAATGGAATTTTTATATGCTTTGAAATAAAACCTACTTTTATTCTATGTCCTTAACCTTTATGCCAACAAACATTCTGTGGATTTTGTCAATAACTACTGTACAGAGAAACACTGCTATCACTTTTCTTTTTCTCCTCCTTAATCAGACCTCTTCCACATTCAAGTTTAGTTTCAGCTAGTTTTTCATTCATTCTATAGTGGGCCTAGCTCTATTGCCTACTCCAAGGCCAAGTCTACACTAGACCCGGCAGCTCAGCTTAAGGGACACAACTCCAGCTACGTAAAATACATATCCAAGGTTGGAGGTGTCCCCACAGCAGGAGGCCAAGTGCTCCCATTGGTTTCCCTTACTCCTCACAAGAAAGGAAAATGGGATGCTGGGAGGGGGGAGCTCTGAGTTTGATTAAACGAGTCTTAACTTGACTCACTAAATCAAACTCTGGAACATCGATTGTGGTAGGGGCGATCTTCCATTGAGTTTAGACAAGGCCTGAGTTATCCCATCTTTTCCTTCTACGTTTATTTACTTATTCCCTCCCCCTGCATAGTTAGTGCTACATCCTCCTGTGAATTGTTTTCTTATTTTTCCTTTTATATTCTAAAAAAATGGAGAAGGGGATAATTTTAATTCAGAAAACTTTCATTTAAAATGAAATGAAAATTTTCAGATGAAACACATTTTTAATAAGCTCAAATGAGGAAAAAAACCTACAGATGTTAACTTTATTGTGTGAAGTAAACTTGACACCTTACTTTTCACCATTAACATCTTTATAATTTTACCTTCCTGCCTAATACATATTATTGCCATACTGTGGTAATCTTTCTTTTTAATATAAGAAATAATATGGTTAGGGTTATTACTTGTGAATGACAGCCATAAAGAATTTAATACTAATGTTCATATTCATTATCAAGGGCAATATTTCACAGTGGTAATGACTCATAACCAGACACTATTTCATTGTCCCTGGCCTAATTAAATAGTAGGTATGCAACTCTTATTTGGGTGTGCTGAACTAAACTTCTTGATTTTTGGAAGAAGATAACTCAATAGAGCTTACAAAAAGGATTAAATCCTTCCAGTGAGATATTACTGGAGATCATGAACAGTTTTCAAATCACAAAACTTTAATAAATCTTGTCAATTTGCAAGTTTACTATTTGACCAACTTAAGAGTTGACTTGATGTGTGGGGAACTAATCAAATTTCAAACTTTTTATATTGTGATGAAAATAGGGATGGGGTGAAAAAATAATTTCCCCCTCTTTTTGATCAATTCAACTGGCTTTTCCCCTCTATTAATAACATATGAGTAAATCTTATAATGTTTAAGACCATATGAAATGTCAAAACATTGCAAATCCACAGGTGAAAAGTATGTATATATAATCTTAAATGTTTAACATTTTTATATTACTTGATATATTTAATGTCTTAGTGTATTTTGAATACACAGTAAAAGTTCAATAATGCATATATACAGTAAGATTAGTACCAAGTGAACATACTTCACCTTCAGATGTTACTGAAAATCCATCTACTGTAATTACCTAGCATTGGAGTATTTTAAAGCAGCTGGAACTGCTACAGAATTTACAATATACTTGAGCTAACTGTTATCCTCACAGCTCCCATTTAAAACAAATGGGGACATTTCTATACTTCTTGAACTTTAACCAAGTTGCCATTCAAGACTTAAATGGCAAAACCAGAAGATAGTTTGTCTCTTGATCAGATGTTCTGTTCACATGAAACCTCATGAATGAATGTAACGGGAATCTGAACAGCTGTCTCGAGAGGACCACAAAAGACTGTCCTCTAGAAAAGTTATAGGACATCATAAGGAAGGCTAAAATGTTTCAGTATCAGCTATGTTTTCTCCAGTCATCAAAATACATATTTGTGATTGTGACTCTCATTCAAATGAAAGGAATTTTAACACCATCTCTCAAGCAGGGGTGTTGATTTTTCCCGTTTTTCCTTTGACTTCATTTTATATTGAAGAAACATATGAGGCAAAGAGCTGAATGAAGGCAACTATAGAATCCTCTGGATACTGGATATAAAAACTAGGTTTTTTGATATTCTAATCTCCTACCTCTCTGATCCAAACAATGTTCACAATCCTGCACCACTGCTTATAAAGGCTGCTCCATTTTTGCTGGAAATTGTACATAATTGACTAGATTTTTAATAACTCCTAAGTTAAAATGCATCAGTTCATCAGCAATAGAACAAGCTCTGATCCTGCTGAGTGGAAACATTCACAAGGTAGACTCAGCAAATCCAGAAAAATGTCAGATTCCAGACTTTTTATCCTCATTCACTCTGGCTGTGTCTACATTGGCATCCCTTTCCGGAAAAGGGATGCTAATGAGACACTTCGGAATTGCAAATCCGCGGGGGATTTTAATATCTCCCGCAGCATTTGCATTTACATGGCTGCCACTTTTTTCCGGCTCAGGGTTTTTGCCGGAGAAAAGCGCCAGGGTAGACGCGATTCTCCGGAAAATAAGCCCTTTTCCAGAAGATCCCTTATTCCTACTTTGCAATTACAAAGTGTCTCAATAGCATCCCTTTTCTGGAAAGGGATGCCAATGTAGACACAGTCTCTGTGTGGTAGATGATGGAAAGAAGAGTCCATCAGTTCACGTTGTTAAACTTGCTAATAATGTTGTCAGAAAAATTTCCACTGAAACTGTTTTTCACTGGGTAGATATGGCTTTTTGATTAAATACATTTCCTGATAAGTGTCTGCTTTTAGTTTACCTTTTGTTCAAAAAAGGAAAACAAGATCTTGAAATCTTTTTTGGATTTCCACAAAAAGTCAAACAATTTCATCAACATTTTCTGAGAGTCAGCAGGAAATAGGAAGTTGATCAGATAATTTGCTTGTACTGAAATAATTGAATTTTGTCCATTTCTGTGGGCAGTGACATGAGGAGACTAAGGGGGGATATAATAGACGTCTATAAAATCATGACTGTTATGGAAAAATGAATAAGAAAAAGTTATTTACTTATTCCCACAATATAAGAACTAGGGGGTCACTGAATGAAATTAATAGGCTATTAGCCAGGATGGGTAGAAATGGTATCCCTAGCCTCTGCTTCTCTGGAGGTGAGTTACAAGGGAGGAATCACGTGAGGATAACCTGTCATGATCCCTCCTTCTGGGGCATTTGTAATTGGCCACTGTCGGCAGACAGGACACTAGGCTAGATGGACCTTTGGTTTGACCCAGTATGGCCATTCTTATGTTCTATGTTCTTAACCTGACAAGTTTACCTGGTGTTTTTTTTTTTTGGCTTACTCTTAGTGCCTTTTTAAAAGTAGCATTAGTTTTAGAAAGATTTCTGTCCCTTCTCCGCCTACATGAAGTATTTTTCAGTGGATGTTATTGGAGTTCTTCATTGGACTCATGAACTCATTCTTCTTCTTGTACCTGTGGGTTTTTTAAACCATCAAAGTGATCATACATGCGAAAGTTCCTATAGGTATTGAGAGACATAACAATTTTTCAGGTCAGCTGCTACCATCAGACCCCTTTCCCAAAGCAGAAAGTGAAAGAGCAATTTTTTCTTCCCTCTTGTCAAGAAGTGCTACTTAAAATGAAAATGTACAAAATTACTCTAAATGAAGCATAGTCTTTGCTGCATAATTCTTACATACAAAAATAAACAGGACTGCTTGCCACTATGTTAGCAACTGCTCAGTGAGCAGTAGAAGGAAAAAAACATGGCAACAGGAATAAGCAAGTGTCCATCAATCTTTTCCACCTGTATTTTTAGAGAAGAAAAGAATACCCCACTCTTTATAATTTGCAAGCTTTGAACAAATAGGAGAAACTGTCACATGGTAGGGAGTACAACTTTCATTGCCACATTAACACTAATGTCCATCAGTGAAAACTTTATTTGATCCTCTGTTAACCAGAAAATGTTGTTAGCTGGCATTACCCCGAACCACAATACCACCATGTCCTCAAGTAGGTGTGTCTCACTCCTGCTTGTCCAGCCAGCTGTTGCAGAGCTTCTGAGAGTTGGCACTGCCAGCTGACATCATCAGCAGGCACTTTGTTCCCCTTCAGCCTGCCTTGAGCTGCTGGGAGCTGGATCTGCTGGTAGGGGATGGGGAAGAGTAATAAGCTTTGTTATCCAGCACATTTAGTTAACCGGAAATCCCGCATTCTGCATGCAGGCTCAATAACAAAATTTCCACTGTACAATGAAAAAGCTAAAATTATAAATGTGTACAAGAAAAGAGCATAGAATCATAGAACACTAAAACTGGAAGAGACCTTGAGAGGTCATCGAGTCCAGTCCTCCGCCTTCACGGCAGAACCCAGTACCATCTAGAGCATCCCTGATAGATGTCTATCCAACCTGCTCTTAAATATCTCCAGAGATGGAGATTGCACAACCTCCCTACACAACTTATTTCAGCGTTTAACCACCCTGACAGTTAGGAAGTTTTTCCTAATGTCCACTCTAAACCTCCCTTTCTGCAGTTTAAGCCCATTGCTTCTTTGTCCTTCCCTCAGAATCCAAGGAGAACAATTTTTCTCCCTTCTCCTTGTGACACACTTTTTCCAGAAAACTGCTATCATGTCCCCTCTCAGTCTTATCCTTTCCAAACTAAACAAGACCAGTTATTTCAGTCTTCCTTCATAGGTCATGTTCTCCGGACCTTTAATCATTTTTGTTGCTCTTCTCAGGACCTTCTCCAATTTCTCCACATCTTTCTTGAAGCATGTCTACTTCCCTGGTGTCTTAGGGATTGATGTTATAAAGGGACTGAGTGTTACCAGCTTCCATTAAAAGCAGAGTCATATCAGATGACCAAAAATGGGTCACTTGTTGTTTGTGACTTGTTTTTGTGTCCACTATCTTACAGATCTGGCTACCACTTCTAGAACATGGACACATCGCCTAACATTTATTTCAAGGCTACACATCTCTGTGTCCAAACAGAGAGAAAAGGGAACAGAGACCAGAGGAGATAGAGTAAGCACTGTTGAGAATTTACTCAGTTGTTCCACACTCACAGAATTCTTTCCTGGTTGCTTGGTCTGAGTGCTGACTGTTTACCTTTGGCTCTTTAGCAAGGTGATTGTCTTTCATTCTGTGATAAATAATACAGAGAATCTATGTGGGAATAGTGAGATCCCAAATAACAATATTTATTAGATATGTACAATTACGTCAGCCTTCATTATAAGTGTACCGGGGCTCTACCTAGCTTCAAGGCTTATCTTCATGGCAGAGCCCAGCACAGGACTTTTTAAATCCTACTCCTGCTCTTATGGCAATGACTCTTGCAGAAGCTGCAGAATCCCAGTCCCTCTACAACAGTGTTTCTTAAACTTTTTAAGACTGAGGAACACCAACCAATATATTTTTTATGGGGAACACCAGACCTGGGAGACCTGGGGGTCAAAATGCACCACGACCCCCGTCCCAGGAAGACTACCCTAATAACAGTCTGGTACATGGACCTGAAAACATAGACCACAAAAAAGTAAGGATAATAACAAACAAATGCTAAATAAGGTCATGTATCTAGCAAGGAGGGAGAGTAAAGGAGGGTCTCGAGGCAGGGAGTCTGGCCAGGAGGGAGAGTAGAGGAGGGGTGTTGGGGCAGGATGTCTGGCCAGGAGGGAGGGTGCAGGAGGGAACTTGGGGCAGGGTGTCAGAGCAAGCTGGGAATGCGGGGTCTTGGCAGGGGGAGGGGAGTGAGGGGGTTTGGGTGCGGGGTCTGGGCACAAGGAGGGATGCTTACCTGGCTTGGCACCCTCCTGCAGCAGGGAAAGCCTCCAGGGACCATGCTCTTGTTCCCCAGAGGTGGGGGTTGGAGAACTCAGTTCCTCCTCCGTCCCCCACCCATGTAACGGGGAGCCCAGTGCAGCTGCAGCACCAGGCCAGGCTTCCCACTGGAAGGGCATGGGAAGGGGGAGCAGGGAAGAGTAGAAACCCGAACCATCCCCTCCACATTAAACTCTGCCACTTCCCCAGCAGGCTGGGGAAGGGCACAGAGGAGAGAGAGCAGCAGCACATGGGGGACAGCAGAGCCCAAGCGTGTCGCAGGTAGGGTAGAGGGGGCAGCAGAGCCTGAGCCAGGTCTCCACAGGCAGCAGTTTTAAAACGCCGAGATCCAGGAGCGCAGCTCGAGCCACCCTTCCCCCTCCCTGCAGCAATGGCCACTGTAAAAGCTGCTGCCTGCACATGTGAAGGAGGAGGAGGCTACGCAGCACCGGAGGCCCTATGGGACAGGGACCATCCTGCAGGCTGGAGCAAAGGGGGGACAGCTGCAGTGGGAGCTGTCTACGGGCTCTGCAGAGGGAGGGGGAGCAGATTATTTTCTGTTCTTTCTGCGGCACACCTCTGACTGCCTCGCAGCACACTGGCGTGCCACAGAACACACTTAAGAAACGCTGCATGACAGGGTTTTATGCTAGGTTTGCGCAGGGTCCCACAATTTCAGAAGAGGGCACAAGAGGGGTTTGATTTGTAAAGTGCATGAATTTACTGAGCTCTGGGTGCACAGAACGGTTTGTTGCTGTTTGGTTTCTGTTGTGCCTGGGCAACTGGGGACTTTGAGCATTTTCTCTCTAAACAAGAATGTATCAAAGAATGAACCTGACTCATATAGTTGATTTTTCCACCCATGGAAACAATCCTGTAAGGCTCAGAGTGTTGTCTAGCATCTCTGGCCAAAGCAGGAATATCTGCTTCATAGAATGTCCATCCCTCCCATTAGGGTATGTCTACACTTGCAGCCTATTTCGGAATAGGGCTGCAAATATAGGCATTCAGAATTGCAAATCAAGCCCGGGATTTAAATATCCCACCCTTGATTTGCATCTTCCTGGCCAGGCACCATTTTTGAAATTTACAAGCCCGGAATAATTGCCCACGTCTACATGTGGCAGTGAAACGGGCATTTGAAATAAAGCCCTATTTCAAACTACCTGTTAAACCTCCTTGCAGGAGGAATAACAGGTAGTCCGAAATAGGCTTTTATTTCAAACGCCCATTTCACTGCCGCGTGTAGACGTGGGCAGTTATTCCGGGCTTGTAAATTTCAAAAAATGGCGCCCGGCCAGGAAGATGCAAATCAAGGGTGGGATATTTAAATCCCGGGCTTGATTTGCAATTCCGAATGCCTATATTTGCAACCCTATTCCGAAATAGGCTACAAGTGTAGACATACCCTTATAGTCTTTCTAGCACTGCTTCACTCCTCCCATTTTATTCTCTTCTCATCTGCTCTTCCCTTCAATGTCCCCTCTCCCTTCACTTTTCTTTCCATTGTTCTTTTCTCTTCCTAACTAGCCCCACACTCCCAAAATATTATTCAACTAACATAACATTTAATGTAATCACAATGTTTGCTCTCCTTGCATGTTATCATTCTTCCCCCTCTCCCCCACACACACCTTTTGTCTGCTTTGTTTATTCAGATTATAAATGCCTCAGGGAAGGATGGTAACTGACAGCTATTCTGTGTTTCTACAGCACCTAGCACTGTGGGCCTGCACTCTTAATAGATCCTAAGATTGTGCTGTAATAAACATGAGAATAAAATAAAATAAAAAGCTCAGTAGAATACAAATTGGTCTTAAGGTGTGTGTGTTTTTCTCTGTGAAGTACTTGATTCATTTTTTCTCTACGCACATACATCACTGATGTAAACAGAGCATGCTAAAGTTCTGAGATTTGGGAGTTTAAATTAAGGCAAGGAAAAGATTGAGAACAGACAATTTACTGTTGCCTTTCCCTTTTGTTATTTTAAGGTCTTATCTCTCAAAACATTGACGCTTTCAGTGTGCATTCATTGTGCACACTAAAAAATGATTCAAGGTCCTATTGATTCATAATGTCATTGTTACCACTTACCCTTGACCTTTGTGTTGAATTACGTTTTATTTTTCCTGTGCTTAAAATCATAGCAACACTATTCAAAATGTAAGTGCAAATGAATTGTAAATAATGTCTCACTGCTTTCATCTCTAATAGGTAACATTTTAATTTTTTTTAAACTGGCAGAAAAGTATTAGCTTTTGTTCTTGTAAGCATTACTTCAGGAAAATAGACAGGGAATTTCAAAATTGTGCAGTACTGTCCTAATTCTGCTGCCCTTGAAATCAGTGGTCAAACTCCCTGTGATATCAGTAGGAGCAAAACTACACAATTGCTAAGGACTTTTGAAAATCTGCTATAAGGGAATGTGTACTTTAAAATTTCTTCCCTTATTATATCTTGGTCCTACAATTGACAAATAGTACTTTTGCTGTTTGTTATGATTTGGTTTCTGTTATTTCCACTCCAACTCATCTGATGAAGTGGATTTTACCTATGAAAGCTCATGATTCTATATATTTTTGTTAGTCTCTAAGGTGCCACAGGACTACTTGTTGTTTTTAAAGTTACAGACTAACATGGCTACTCCTCTGAGACTTCTTGACTATTTAACACATATAGGCCACGTCTAGACTACATCACTTTTTCGGAAAAGGGATGTAAATTAGACGTGTTGCAATTGCTAATAAAGAGGGGATTTAAATCCCTTATTTCACAAGGGATAAGGGATCTTTCAGAAAAGGCTTTATTTTTCAAAAGATCAGTGTCTAGACTGGCGCTTTTCTCCGACAAAGCTACATGCTGAAAAAAAGCGGCAGCCATTTTTATGCTAATGAAGCGCGGGAGATTTAAATTCCCACTTCATTAGCAATTGCGATACGTCTAATTTACATCCCTTTTCCGAAAAAGCGATGTAGTTTAGACATAGCCATAGTGTCTTCTCAGACAAATCATATAAACTAGAATCTTTGTTACTGACAGGTACATTTTAGCTTACTAAAAAAGAGCACACTGAATTTGACTTCAGGAAAGAGACAACATTCTCTTGCTAGTAAATGGAATCAGGATTTAGATTCCCATTGCTATGTTAGATGACATTTACTAAGCATACCATGACAAGTTGTGACAGGTTAATAATACATAATTTTATAATAATATAGCATGTCGTGAGATTGTCACTTTTCACACTAAAAATTTGAATTTGATTACTATACATTGACTATGAGAATGGAGAGTTCTCTATCAAGAAATAGTAGAAAGTAATATTTTGTGTCTGTGCTTCTATAACAAGTCTTCCAGACTAAATAGTGAGTTTCCAAGTAATTGTTAAAAATAAATTGGCATTCCTGTGGCAGTGATGATTACATGAACTAGCTTGTCTTTCACCTTTGGTAAATTTGATTTAAATGATAAATACAAGGTTGTACCTCCCATAACGAAGACTCTCTGGTTAGTCAACATCCGTAGTCCGGCAGGCCCACAGATGTTCCTGGACCACAGAGTCCAGGTATAAGGAAGCTGGGCTGCAGGGCAGGTGTGACAGGGGGGAGGGACTCAGCCAGGAGCCCCATGTTGGGAGATGGGGGCACAGCAGAGACTGGGTGGTAGTGGGGTGCTGCTGGGTGGTAGTGGGGGGCTGGCAGTGGCTACAGAGTCCTGGCAGCTGCAGAGCCTCAGCCCCAGGAGCTGTGGAGCCCTGGCAGCCACAGAGTCCTGGCAGCCCCAGAGCTTCAGCCTGGGGAACAAGGGTTGGGCAGGCAGCAGTGGGGCTTTGCTGGAGTCCTAGCTGGGAGCAGCACAGGAGAGACGTCCTCTATTCAGCAAATCCCCATGTTTGAGATCAATCAGGTCCGGAGGGTGCTGGACAAAGCAGGTCCAACCTGTACAATGAATTTGACATTATCATCTGCATGCTAAGAGAATAGTGCTGTCATATCTCAAATCCTTCTTGCAGTAATTCATGAAAGTTTTCTTGCAGGGATTTGTCCTACTAATCACATAATATAGCAAGATGTGGCTCTACATTAACTGAGCTTTTGCAGTAAAAGGTTGGCTCCTGTCCAAAGAGCCAAAACAAAAATATAAAACCCCTCTGCTCTGTAAATAATACATAATCCTTTGTACACAAGTGATGGTGAGGAATAAGAACATGGAACTGAGAATTTTTTTATCCAATACAATTGATAACTTGGGGGGAAGTGAGCCTACTAGTTAACTAAAAAAGAAATGTTTGTTAGTGTAGCAAGTAAAGCTTATTTGCTGGATGAAAAGTTACTGTTGCAACAGCTACAGGTTTTGCGGGTTTTTAACAAATTGCTAAATAATCATGTATTCAGAAACTAAACTATTATTTTGAGCTGAAATATAATTCAGATTTTCTCTGTATCAGCTCAGGTAAAAGCAACAGGGCAGTAACAACTGAGTGATGTGTAATATTGCTCAATTTGATCCACATTATGCAGACTTAAGAAGTTGGATTTTTATCATTATTTTTATTTTAGTGCCAATTGTTACCTCTACATGGGTGTTTCTTTGGTATTCTTCCTTAAGACAGAATGTAGTTGACAAGGCTAGCTCTAGCAAGACTCCAAGGAAGTCAGCTGACAAAACCTCTGGAACTCCTGAATCTCCATGTTCTCACATCTACTCTGTTGCTTTCATAGCAACATGACTCATAGAAGAGCTCCCTACATAGCTCGCTATTTAGATTGCTCTCTTCAGAACCCTTTCTCAAATACAGGGATCCATGTGGCTCTGAGAACTGGAGTAGACACCAACAACCCCTGTAGGTTTTGGGATTGCAAAGACACCATGGAGAACAGGTATTCTCTTCCATTTCCAAGACTGTCCTCCCCTTCATTTTAACGGAGCCATGCGAGTAGCAGGACTGGCAATATCGTATCTAGCACTACACCCCCTGTAATGTCATAGTGAGAATCTGATCCACTAAGTCCATCTATAACTATCAAGTATGTACACAAAGATTCTTTTGTCTTGGAAAACGATTTGGGGCTGTGGTTGAGTGTCTGTTTGGGATAATTACAAGGCTAGTGTAACCTTTCTTCCGGGTAGGCCTGGCAGCAACCAGGGCCAGGTTCAATATTTCGGGGTCAATCTCACACAGAACTGGCTCGAGCCCCCACCCAGTAATCTGGGAATTTCACAAACCCCTGGGTGCCTCTGAGAGGCAATGCTTCCCAATTCACAAGCACAGAGTCTGAGTGTAGGAAAGAAAAATTTAATGAAACAGAGAGAGAAGTCATATGGCATTACCTTGGGAAAATACCACAAACAGAGTTCATAACCCAAACATGAGCTAAGTCCCCCACCCCCAGCCAAGAATCATCCAAAGTCCCAAAGTCTCTGTCCCTAGTCAGTGCCACTCAGAGTCCAAAAGTTCACCCGCAGGGTTTCACCTCCCAACCTAGGTAGAAATGGGGGTGAAAGGATAGATAGGGGGCACCTTACGAGTCCCTCCGCCACGCTCCACCAGCTGTCTGATTCCACGCCACCAGACACTCTGCTGGTCACCTGCCACCGCTCCTCGCCTGCCACCACGCCGTGCCGTGCCACGTCGCTGGTCGCCTCTCCTCGCCTGCCATCACTCTGTACCACAACGCTGTTTGCCTCTCCTCGCTGGCTGCAATGGGTCTGGCTCCCAGCCAAACCAGTGATTTCAACTCTTTAGCCACCACCTGGACTGGCAAAGGATTTCAGCTTCTACTGGACTAGCAAAAAGACTCCTCATGGAGCGTCCTTAACACAAAGGGGGGAAAGGGGCAGGTTGGGCCAGTCTTACAGCTCACACCTGGCAGGTGTGAAGCAGGCTGACTCAAGCCCTTTTAACCCTTCCCCACAGCTCAGTTCACTCAACTCTGGAAGTGGGGAGGCTTGTTCCTCGGAGACTTCTTACCATGATGGTGATGTCTCTCCTGCAAGCTCTGGTGGCATGTTTTACAGTTCCCACATTTAGGGGTATCATGATTTGTGGCCCCCCACAACAGCCCAAAATTATTTACAATACACCACATTCCATTCCAACACTGATCTTCCATCAGCCCTGGCTGAATTGGATTTACATAGCCACACCTCGTATTCCCTCCCCATCCTGGCATGAGCTGTATTTACATATCAACAGTTAACAGTTAATTATCTTGCACAGCTAAACAATTGTAGGGGGCACACCTACCCCAGCTGAGCTCTTTCCTTTTAGCTGGCTGATAGTAAGCAGCAGTTCAGTGCCTGCTTACACTAGCATAGATCATATTTTTCATATGTGAATTCTCCTCCCTCCCACAACCTCTACCCTTGCTGTTTACACCTGAAACTGAAAGATTTTCAATGCAGAAATAGCACTGATGCCAAAAAATTTTGTATTTATAAAAGCAATAAGTCTCTAAAGTGCCATAGGACTGCTAACAAATTTCTGAGGTTTCATGGGTAAAACCCACTTCATCAGATGAGTTGGAGTGAAAATTGCAGAATCCAGGGTATATCTGATAGCAAAAGAAATTACCTGTGAGTTTCAAGACCAGTGTTAATGAAGCTAATTAAGTCAGCCTGAACGTGTCTTATTTGTAACATATGATGTGGAAATGTGAATATCAAAGCTGGGGAAATTGTCTTTGTAGTATGTTAAGTAGTTAAGATCTTTTATTAAGCCTAAGATGATAGTGTTGAACTTTGGAAATGAATTTCGGTTCAGATGAATTCCAGCCCCCACTGTAAATGGGTGACAAAATTATTTTGTAGAAGAATGGCTACTTTTAAATTCATTATTGAATGTTCATGGAAGGTAAAATGTTCCTCTACTGCAGGGGTGGGAAACCTAATGTCTGGAAAGCCAGATGCAGCCCCCAACTTGTTGGCTTATTGAAATGCATCTGGCCCCTGAGGCTCAGGGCTCTTCCCCCCACAGCATTGGGAAGACAGCGCTGGTGCTCCAGCCCCCCCCCCCCCATCTCTCTGTGGGCTGGAGCACACAAAATCTACTAGCCTGCGTCCTCCAAGGCTTTGGTGTGTGAGGGAATGTGGAGAATGTTTTTCTCCTTCTTATTCGGGGGCCACCTCAATGAGGGTTGGTTTCCCATCCCTGCTCTACAGGTTAATGTGTGTTACCATTCCTGATGTCTGATGTGTGTCCATTTATCCTTTGATGCAGAGACTGTCCAGTTTGGCCACTATACACGGCAGAGGGGCATTGCTGGTACTTGATGACATATGTCTCATTAGTGGATGTGCATGTGTATGGGCCACTGATGTAGTGGCTTATGTTGTTAAGTTCTGTGATGGTGCAACTTGTATAGATATGTGGACAGAGATGGAAGTAGGGTATGTTGCATGAGTAAATTCCTGTATAAGTATATCTATGGTGTGGTGTATGGCTGTTGGTATGTATTTGCTTCAGGCTGGGGGTCTATATGTAGGTAAGACTGGCCTGTTTCCTTTGGCCTGTGAGAGTGAGGGATTGTTTTCCAGGATGAGTTGTAGAGTGTCAATGATATGATGGAGGGAGTTAAGTTGGGGATCACAGATGATGATCTATGGTGTTCTGTTATTTATAAAACAGAACACCATAAATCCTTGTTGGGCCTGTCTTGAAGTCGACCACTTCTGGGTACTCATCTGGCTTCATCAATCCGTTTCCTTACTTCTCCAGCTGGATATTTAAATTTTAAGAATATTTTATAAAGATCTTGTAGGTGTCTGTCTCTGCCTGTGGGGAAGGAGCAGGTCCGGTTGTATCTTGGGGCTTGGCTGTAGACAACGGATCGATTGTTGCATATTTCAAGACACAGTGATTTTGTATTATTTATTTAGGCTTTGCCCAGCTGACACAAATTTGACTCCAAGTGATTTTTCCATCTTTGGGCTCCAGTGAAACAACAATAGAAGTTCTGTGGTGGAAATAGGCCAATATGTTCTGTGATCACTTGCACACACAAATCCACCAGATATATTAATTTGGATAATACAAGTAACTGAAAGAAATGAAAATATGCTTTCTTGAACTGCTAACAGCAGGGAACAAAGTACATAGTAATCATCTCATGAAGTGTATTAGCATTTACTAAATAAGTGTTCATGTTAGTATGGTTGCATGTATTACAAGTGAGTTTATGCATGAAATCCTGACCCCTCTGAAGTTAATGGCAGAACTCTCACTGACTTCACTGGAATGAGAATTTTATTCCGTATATAATTTAACTGCCTTAGAACTGGTAACTGTATGATTGTTGGGTTATGTGGATCCACCGTTAAATCTATGCACTAGCTCATATATCCACTGGGGATATGGTTATGGCAGTACTCTGTTACAATGATCACCAGCTGAATTAGTCAATCCATTAGACCATTGGCAGGTAACACAGTCTGTGGGGTTAGGGATATTGTAAATTGGAGACAGAGAATTTTAGTGAGAATGTAGTATAGATTGGCCCAGGATAGAGTGGCGAAGACTGCTTATAGCTTCTTCCCACTCCAAGCTATGCAAAACGTACCTCAGCTCAAGATTAGAGACTCACTGCTAGCACAGGGATGCAAACTTTAAAACAAATCCCCACACAAATAAATCGAACCTCACAATGAATAATGCATGGGTGAGATTTGCCATTGACATGCAGATTTAAATCAGCATGGAGGTCCTTCCCTTCTGACGGTTCTGAATAGGGCACCTAGGTTTGTACTTTGCTGAGAGTGCAAGGTGAATGCTATGGCCATTCTATCCTAACCATATCAGCAGCACAATCTTCATCTCACTTTCTTGAATCACACTATTCCTATAGCTTATGGATGTGAATAGTACCTAGCCAACAAAAGTGAAGGGAAAAGATTTTTTTATTCTTCCCTCATTAGGTAGATTCCATTTTGGGTTAGTTGAAAGATTTAATGTGTAATGCAAGACCTGCTTTCAGGCAGGTTCAGGTACTTATAAGCACTTCTGCTAAATCATTTGTGTCAGTTTTCCAGTTGCCTCCATTAATGAGCACCATACTGAACTGAATTTCATAATCTGGAAGCAGAACTTTCAGCTAGCATACTAATACCATGCAGATCTGGCCAGCCTTCTAACATCATAAAGCTCACAGTGCATAGAAAGACAAAAAACACCACTGCCTTTAAAACCAATAACATGTGAAGAACTTTGGTCAGTGTGGAGTCTCTCTCTCTCTCTCTCTCTCTCTCCCCCCCCCCCCTTTTTTCTAAATAAAAATCTCTTTGATCCTGGTGACAATTACAACAGAAAGATGTAGGGCTTTTCTGCTGCAAGGTCATGGGACATAACAATTGCAACATTACCCCTGGAAAAGGCCAAGACAAGGGGAGAATTGTAAGATTAATTTGTTTTCATTGATGCTCCCTCTGTTTATAAGACAGGAAGCTGTGAGAAACATGCCATTTGTGAGAGTCCCTCTACTTTGAAATGGACTGCCATCCATTCCTGTAAAGCACTCCAAGTCTGGTGTCCTCTACCACCTACAGCAAAGGTAATCTTGAATGGACATTTTGGGGCTGGAGACAGTGTGGAGGAAATGAGTATTCTAACTTTGGCAAAATGACTTTGGTTTTCTGGGCTCTGTTGAGAATGTGTGTGGGTTGTTGTTGTTGTTTTTTTTTTGTAATTGTTTTCAATTATTTTCATTCTTATATAATGTATTTTAAATATTTTTGTCAGAGTATTTTTAGTTAAAATAAAAATTATAATTAATGTTAATTTTATAATTTATAAACAATAAATAAAATAATGCAGGCAGCATCTACATATGTTTATTGGCATCATGACAATCTAGGTTAGGGTGAACAATAAGTCAAACGTAAATTGCCAAGGTTAGCCTCTGGCAGGCTTCCACCAGTTTATTTACCTGTGCCTCCGCGGATACAGGCACTTGAAGCTCTTGTTGTCCACAGATTGCCATTCCTGCCAATGGGAGCTGTAGGAAGTGGTATCCCAGTCCACGCTACTACCCATAGCTCCCATTGGCTGGGAACAGCAATCTGTGGCCAACAGGAGGCATAGACAAATAAAGCGGTGGACTAACGCTGGCGAACTTTGTCAGCCCTTGAGCCGGTTATTGCCCAACACTGATCTGAGTAAAAGAAGAATATTTGGAAAGGGCATGTCGGTAGGAATCTGGAGATTTGGGGTTTTGTTTTTTGGTTTGTTTTTGGTTTTGTTTTTTTGGGTGGGAAATAGGCCAGCTGTGAGAAGCAGAAAAGAATGCATGGTGAACTATGTCTAGTGACCTTGAGAGACTGTAAATCAGGATAAATACTTTAAACTGATCTCACTTCATACCAAGTCCAAGCTGAGGTCAAGATTTTTAAGCTATTGAAGAGTAACTCCTCTCAGTATTACAGTGCCTACGTCTCATTTTAAAAAGTGCTTTAGGTGCTTATTAGCTTACATTCCATTGATGTGCAATGTGACTTACGCCCCCAGGGCTAGATTTTTAAAGGTATTTAGGAACCTAACTCCCATTCAGAGCTATGAGTTAAATACCTTTATAAATCTGGGCTTGAGACATGTTAATACCCCTATCACCTTGACATTTTTTTCAGTTTGAATTTAGTGCCAATTATAGGGGATAAAATTGACTGGTCTGTGAGAAGGAGGGAAAATACAATTGTATGGACTGTTCTGCTTGATCCGTGCAACCTCAGCATGGCAAATCTTCTGATTGTCCTTAATATGAACCCTATATCATCTGTTAACCTGTAAACTAATTATCAAACAGCTTTTGCCGCAGAAAACATTGTTTTGGTGTTCCAACCTAGACCTGTTGATCTCTATATATTCACAAAATGAGGTTTTTTAGATGCTTTTCCTTTTAAAACTGAAAGCAAGTAATGAATACGTTTGACCACATAGAAACCAAAAAAAGATGCACTTCAATAAGGCAACATGGCAAGCTTTATTATTCTTACAAAGGGTGGTAATTGATATTATTGATTTAGAGCAAGGTGACCTACTTTCTTACAATGTAGGTCTTAGGGTCTGAAATTCATAACAGGTATGGTAAATAGGATTAACAGAACCAATTTGCTGTTCCCAGATAACATTCTTAACATAGCTTCATACAACTGGGTTTGTATTATAGAATATGCTATTATCTGATATAACACAATATAAGTATTAATGTGAAATTCAGGAGCAGTACAAAATTATGTCAGAGCCTTTTATTAAGGCATGTATGGGCTAGATCCTCAGGTGATGAAGTCCAATGCATCTCCTTTGATGTGATGTTTTCAGAGACAAAACATTATATAGATAACCAAGTTTATTTTCCATGGGCTTCATTTGCTTTCTTGCAAAATAGCCCAGTGTAAGGAGAGAAACCCAATAGCTTAGGAATCAGGAGGAGAATTTCCTAAAGAGAACTGGAGAGAGGATGACAGTGATTGTAAGCTCTTTGTGGGAGGGAACTTCTAACAAATTTCTGACCCAAGGAAATGATTCACTCATGTGAGTCAACTTGCATGAAAGTCAGAATGCAGTGGGTGTAGAGTGTCAAAGTTGCCAGGGCTCAGTGTTTACTTGAGTACTTGAAATTCTGCAACACCAACGATCCTTTTATTTTGCCAAAGAGTCAAACTTGATGAAATTTCAGTTGACTCATGCTGATTTTACAGTGGATGCCTTGGAGAGAGGGATCGGAGTACCATAACACCAAAGATTGGGCTTTAATAAAAAAAAACACACTTTATCCTATTTTACCTGAAAGATGCAACTTGAATTTTTCTTAAACATTTTTTTTACTTTACTCTCTTTATAGCAATTTTTCAAGAGCTGTAGATACTAGGAAAATGAAGTGCTGATCACAGACTTACTTCTGTGAGTAATCAAAACTCATACAAGGAATAAAATGAGACTCCTGTTGTGAGTGAGGATTACTTATTTTGATTAGTAAGTATTTAGAGAATCTGGCACTGTATTAACCCTTAATGACACCTCTACAATGTCAGTAAATTATCCAGTTTCCCATCAGCATATTAATGCAGATTTTTTAGAGAGTCAAGTGCCAGTGAAGAGATTACAAGAATCTCATTAGTTGGTTGGGGATGTGACCATCAGTTGAGCATTTTCAGCACAGTAACTACATTCCATTAGTTTTGTGATGGTGGTTGGCAGTATGATGAAACAGAACAAAAAAGGAAGATACTGAAATTTATACAAATACAGATAATCTGCAAGATATTATTGCATTATTCTCTTCAGGGTTGTCAAGATGGATGCTTCAAAGCTATTATGAACAAGAAGTTAACTTAGCAACCTGAATATTGGGGAGAATTACTAATCAGGTGGATGGATTTAATTGACTCAGAAGTGAACAGAGTGAAAAAACAGAATTTCTGCAATCAGTTTTACCCTAAACTCAATGAGATGATAGGGAATGATATTCCTACACAATCATGAGAACTGGCATTTAGATAATTAAATAGAATAGGGTTCTCATATGACAGCTAGTCTATTAACTTGTGTCATTTTGGCAGATCTATCCCACAAAAGGAGAAACATGTTTCTCCATAGTAATGGAATTTTCCCACTTATACTATTAAATTAAGTATGATAAAGTATCCATCCTACAAAAAAAATCAGGTTGCTGGAATCGAAGTAAGGAGATTGTGAATAAAGGCTATATAATTTGCTTGTTGTGTACTGCATATAAATACAAATAAAAGTGCTTTGGGCAGCATAATTATCTCTTTTTGTCTTCAGTGTGCCAACACTATAGAGAAAAATGTGTTATTTAAGTTAATAAATCATTCAATCGGAGTGTAGGTTTGTAGTCTTTGCATGACATAATGAACAAGATAAGCGGTGTATGTGGCATATCAAGGTGTAGAGATGACATGACATTAAAAGCAGGACAGCTTCCAGTGATTAGCTTTTGTTTCAAATTAGTTTCTGACTTTTACATGGTGGAATGTTAATCTGGGTTTTATAAACTAAAAACCTCTGTGGGGTTTAATTTCAGTACCATGAAAGTAATAATTTTCCAACTTGTGTTTTTGTGGAATTTTAAATTTGCCACATTACTGCTACAAACATAAATTCTGAGAACAACCTCCACCCCCAGGCATGAGAATGGGGGAGAAGCCTCCACAAGTAAACTAAAACTACAAATTGAAGCTTTAAAGTAATTTCAAGGCAGATGTTTCCTTGCCAAAATCATTGATATTCCCAAAAGCTTCATGTCTCTCCTATTAAATGTTTACAGGATCATGGCCTGTATTTGAAATCTGCACAAACAACGGGACTAATTCTGAATTTAGTAGGCATGATGGGAGAGCACCTTAAACAGTTTGTTCTTGAGTTATCAGCTTGAGAAAAGAACAAAGAGGCAGTTGGGTCCAGTGGTTAGCATACTAGTTTCAGACTTGCAGATGTGTATTTAATTCCCTGCTTTCCCATCAGGCTGGGAAGCTCCAAACTGAATTACACACTAGTTCAGGACTATGGAAGGTTGTACTAGGTGGACTCCTTGCTTGAGTACTAAGAGTGTTAACTCCCTGTTCTACCTTGTAAATTGCTGCATTTTTTGAGGTTACCATGATTTGTTTGGCATGTTTGAGGAAAGGAGGCTATCCTTTCTTTGTCTTTAATTGATAAAGCCGCCGCATAAACTGTTTAGAATCGGAGGCTGGGAAAAGACAATTAGTAGAGGTGTATTTAAATGTGAGACTAATGATACCATATGTACTATTACAATAATAGCAGGAAGTTATTGTATAATATGTAGAAAGACAAGCTGCTAATTACTGATTAGTGGCAAGATGATGTTCTTCATTATTGAAAGTCACCCCAATTAAGAATTTCAGCCTCACCATTTTAGTTAGAAATAAAAAGTCCCTTTGAAACTGTTAAATTGCAAATGGAAAGATAGGTCTTTGCTTGTCTTCCATTGTTAAAGCTGTATAAAGACAAGCAAGGCTGCTTGTTACTATAGGAGACAACACTTAACTCTGGCATTTCAGTCAGCAGCTTTAACATTTTTTTTGGAGTAATATTAAAAATGCTAATCATGAATGCTGCTAACATGCTTCTGTTAGGCTAACATGAATCTTTCAAAGACTCGAACTAATCTCTGTGAAAAGTCTGTAAAGTCTTAATAGAAAATAAATGCAAAATGCTTTTCTAAGAAATGCTTGCAGCAAACAGAAAAGAAAATCCTGCTACTGGGTTTTACTTGACATTATAATTAAATCAGACTGTTTTTAAAAGAAAAGACACACAAAAATCCTAACTTGAAAAACTTAAGACCGACTTTGGAAATGTGGCAAAAACATATGGGAAGACTTTGCTCATTATTAATCTATAAAGTCAGCATGGTAGATACCACTGTTTAGTGGTGTTACATGACTCTTTAATTCACAAAGTCTAGCATGATTTTTTATCTTGGTTTGAAAGGGATTTTCCCGTTCCTCCTGGCATCTGGAAAACGCAGATTACTGAGAGAAGCCCATTGCTGTTTTTGCATCGAGGATGAAATTCACATTCCTGTACAGAGGGTAAAATTCTCCAGTGCAAAGCCCACCTATTTCTTGAAACCTATTTGAAGGGCTTAAATGGTATATAAGACTGGTAACGGGCCAGACATGCATCTGTCGAAGTGGGTCTTGCCCATGAAAGCTTATGATCCTATAAATCTGTTAGTATATAAGGTGCTACAGGACTCCTTGTTGCTTTTGCAGATCCAGACTAACACGGCTACCCCTCTGATAAGTGATGGGGACTTTCACTTGGAGAAAACAGTTACCACATGGGGCTATTAATTTCTGTAACGTGGTATTACTCTTGGATTCTACTGGTTGCTCATCTCCTTAACACCATTTACTAATGGAGAAACTAAGACTCCATCAGGTTAAGGTACTTGCAAGGCCATTTGTGGAGCCTTTAAAGCAGCAGGCGGAAGGAAAAGAGCTTGTGGCATGAGGAGGGCCTTGCCAGTCCTGTACCACACAGCACCCATTGCAGGAGCCATGTTGGACCCCAGCAGTCCCTCTCCTCTGCCACGGCTGCCAGCACTTCTGCAGCACCCTTGGATGGCCCTGGCCAGAGGTAAAAGAGGGCTCCAGCCTGGACTGGTGGGGAGATCCTGGACTTCACAGAGGTCTGGGAAGGAGGAGATGAATCTCCACACCAAGAGGAGGAAAGCTGATGTGTATGGACAGATGGCTGCCAGCCTGGCTGAAAAAGGACACATGTGGACCCTTGACCAGGTCTGCACGAAAATAAGAGCTCCGACAGGCCTACAAGGCCAGGGACGAAAGTTGATACTCTGCCTCTATTACGAGCAGCTGAATGCCATCCTGGAAGGGGGGGGGGCAGTCACCTCCCTGCCTGCCCCATTGTCATAGAGTCCGGCAAGGACATACCTGGCTTCAGTCTCCAAGAGGGTGAAGGAGGATGATGCAGCGTAGAAGCAGACCAGCCAGGCCACCATGCCCGCCAGCCAGGAGCTGCTCCTCTCTCTGGAGCCAGTCCCAGCTTTCCAGGATGTCTGCCAGGTCTCGGACAAACCCAGGGAAGATACTTCAGGTGAGTTCTATAACTTTACCTATCTACATGCGGGGAGAGGGACTGCCCTCTGTATACTCTGCCTACTTGGCCTGGCCGGGGTTGAGGGGAATGGGGGGGAGGGTATCGCCTGTGAACATGGAGGGCCAATCCAGAGCACTTCATGCAGGAACCCCTTGCTCCTTCTCATAAAGTTCCTGGAGAGACCTGCCTTACACTGGACTCCATGGTGGGACACCTTCCCATAACAAGCCACCACTAAGGAGGCTGAGGTCATGGAAACACTCAACAATGCCACAGAGAGCACAAGCTCATGCCCGCACTTGGGCAGCATCCACTCTTGGTCAAGTATGGTGATGAAGAGGAGAAAGTGAACCCGGGAAGACCTATTCTGGGACCAGCTGGCCTGCCTCCAGTCCCTTGTCCAGGGGATCGATGAGGAGCACTGGGACCAGACCACCGACTAGGAGGAGTGCCAGGCTGACCAAAGCAATGGAACACCATGTGGGACCAGTTGTTCACCAGCCACCTCCTTGCCCTCCAAACTCCCTGCCCTGCCACTCTTGGCTTCCCATCCTAACACCCCCAGAGGCCCTACATGTACAGCAAGGCAGTGTTCTTCCTTGCCTCGGAGGCCGCCGCCCAGGAGGCGATGGAGAGGGGCCTGGCGGTGGGGGGTGTGCACGTGCCCCTCGAACCGTTGGAGGACCTGGGAGTACGGGTGATCCTCACCTCCGTCCCGCCCTTCCTCCCTAATGCCGCCCTGCTGCCCTCCCTCTCCACTCTGGGGAAACCCATCTTGACCATCAGCCCTAGGAAAAAAAAACCCACCCCCAGAGGCCGCTGGGGTCTCTGAAAATGTGTCAGTGAGACCTCTCAGACACCTGAAGCCTCCTGAGCTACCCGAGGCAGGCACCAATCCCAACCCTATCCCTGAGATGCCCCCCACCATCATCCCCTTTCCTCATTCCAGGATCTTTCTCCAGTCCTTCCCCTGTTATATATCCCCCAAATAAACAAACAAATTTGGGAAATTTATTTTCCAAATGAAAAGGTTTTTTAAATTTACTCTGGAGGGAAGGAGGGAAGGTGGGAAGGGAGGCGTGAGGGAGGAAAGACACAGGGGCAATGCAGCAACCCCTTATGGAGAAGCCCAAGCAGAGAGTCTCACAGGTGGTCTTGGCTAAAACTCTCCCTCGTGGTCTCCCGGATGAATACAGACTCCTGATGTGATCTCTATATGGCACTGGTGTCTGGCTGCTCATAAGCCCTGGCCAGCTGATCAGCCTCTGCCCCTCACCCTGGCAGGAAAGTCTCCTTCTTGCTTTCACATAGATTGTGGAGAACACATCATGCTGCCACTACATAGGGGATATTGCACTTGCTGAGGTCCAGGTGGGTGAGGAGACTCCTGAACCTCCCCTTTAGGCAGCCAAAAGTACACTTGACAACCATGCAACACCTGCTCAGCCTGGAATTGAAGTTTTCCTTGATGGGGTCCAGGCTTTCCATGTAGGGCTTCATTAACCATGGGAGCAAGGGGTAGGTTGCGTTGCCGAAGATGCAGATGGGTATGTTGATGTCCCCTACCCTGATGGTGTGATTGGGGAAAAAAGTTCTGGCATACGTCTTCTGAAACAGACAGGAGTTGTGGGCATTGTTGGTTGGTCGGGGAAGCGTACATTAATGTACATGAACCGTCCCTTCTGATCCACCATGGCTTGCAGTATCATCGAGAAGTACCCCTTTCTGTTAATATTGCATGAGGCATAGTGGTCAGGGTCCAGGATGGGGATGTGTGTATCACTATGCCTCCCCGCACAGTTGAGGAAGCCCATGCCGGCAAAGCTATTCATTATGGGGTTGACGTTACCCAGAGTGACGACTCTCCACAGCAAGATGTTGTTGTTGGTCTTGAGTACCTGCATGAGTATGACCCCAGCTGTGGATTTCCCCACTCCAAACTGGTTCCTAATGGAGTGGTAGCTGTCCGGCGTGATAGGCTTCCATAAGGCAATGGTGACACGCTTCCACAGGGGGATGGTGGGTCGCAGTCCTGTTGCCTGAAGGCAGAGGTGAGCCACTCTCAGGAATTGAGGAGGGTGGCCTTCTGCATGAAGAAGTTCTGGAGCCACTGCTTGTCGTCCCATCACCGAATGACAATGTGGTCCCACCAGTCGGAATTGATCTTCCTCCACCAGAAGCATTGTTCAATGGCGTGCAAGGAATTGAAGGCCATTTGCTGCAGCAGGAGCACCTGGACCTGGGTGGTCCTCTAGTTGCAGCTGGTCATTGTCCTGCTGGAGCAGCAGGTGGGAAATTTAGATGAACAGCACCATGAAGCACAGCACAAGGCCTGTGAGCCTGGTACTGCTTTGCAGAAGCTCTGGCTCCATGATGTGAATCCTGTGACAACCTCAAGGGCAACCAGCTCATATAGTGAGAGTGGAGGAGTGGAGTGTGAGACACGGCTGTAGAGAGGAGCTCCTGTAAGCATGTGTCACAGCTTGCTAGACCCCGGAAGTGTCTGCCATCCTGGTACCCTCCCCAGAGTGGTGGGGCCTCCAATGAGTGTGGACATGCTATTTTGAAATAAATTTGAGCTATTTCAATGCTGCCTTGTATTGTGGAAATGCTGTTTCAAAATAGTTATTTTGGGAGTTATTATTTCACAATAATTTCTTGGTTTAGACATGCTGTATATTGGCTTCTTGCTGACTTAAGTAGCTCTTAAAAAAATTGTGCATGAAGATGGCTGCTTTTTTGTGCTTTTAGGTCAAACTTTCCAAGTTATGGAAACCCTCATAGAGAAATTGGGCAAAAGATTCGAAATCATCATGGCAAATGGTGTATTCACAATTTTTCACAAATGTTCTCCATTTCATAAAACATGTACCCTCTTTTGTCTTCCTGAGCAGGAAGACAACTATAATTTGTTTTATGACTTAACAATGTTTACTGCAAATATAATGTTTCCTAGCAAATGCTCTCTTTGGCCTGCTGTGTTTTATTTTGCAGTAAGTTATTATATCACTTTAGTTTATTAAACACTGTTCACATTCTTAAGACTTTTAAATTATAATCTTTAGTATTTTAAAATTTTCTTCATGACCTGTCAATATAGTATGCAAACAGCATTATTTGTGGCTTATGACAACTAAAATATAGGTAACTATGCTGATTTTTAAAATGCTGTAAATCTTCCTTAGTCTATGACAGTGAACCGTTTAAGTGCTCTGTGCACTGTATATGAAACTATGATAGCAGGAATTCTGACTGAGGTTTTTCTGAAACAGGTCATCTTCCGATTTCCATAACCTCATATTTTGCTTACCACAGTTCTCTGGTGAGAACTCATTATTTTTGCCATCTTTGTGGACCTTCCTTTCTCATACCCTACTCACTCATATATGGAATGAAGCAGACAAGCTAAAGGTTTTTTTTGAAACATAATCCCTCATTAAATCTGAACTTTCTAAAATTCATTCCCGTTTGAGTGAATTTCACTTTAACAGGTGGCATCATTTCACATTCTGTTCTCTGTCATGCTTCATGTCCCTCATGGGAATAATAGTGACAAATTAACACAAAATACCTGAGCAGCAATTTGACATAAGATGACTCATACAATGTCACAAACGTATACAATGTTTCTACCTTCAGATATTTCTAAACAGCTTTTTATTTTTGAAAGAAATGATGGGTTTTTTTTTTAATTGACAGATCATCTCCTTGATCCTGAAACGATCTCTGCAGATGGGGCTATGAACTCATGGCATATCTCCATGCCCCCCATACAGGGGTCACTGTGGGATTAAGATCCATAACATAATTAATAGGATCATGAATTACACTTGATGTAGATTTTTTTTTAAACGAAATCCAAAGTAAACTTTTTGCTTGTTTGTTCTAAGGTGAGGAGGGAAGGCAGTACTGTGATTTCATTTAAAATATAGTTTATACCTTTTTTGTTCTTTCTCCTTGGATGCTTCTAATGAAAGTTTAGCCAAAATGCTGAATGTTTTTACCAACAACCATTGCTAGATTAAACTGACGCCTGTTGATCATTCCCAACATTTTATCTATTGGATCAAAGAAAACTTTATGTATTTCCTCTCTTTGATTCAATTAGTAACACTTGTATCAGCATAGCATGAGGGTAGCACTATACATTAAAAGGGCAAAAGATTAACATGTCTCCATGAAAAACAAAATTATTCATATTCTTGTCATAGTTTCATCTGTAGTTTATTTTATAGTAAGGTGATTTCTAGTAGATAAATAGAAATAATTATCCCATTTTACTCTGATTTGCCTCATAAAAAATGGCTAAAATGAATTTCTTTGCCAGAAGTGTTGTCCTTGTAGAACATCACTAAGGTTATCACTTGCCAAACAGTGTGGAAAAGATTGAATTGGTGATGCCCAAAGACATCTTGTTTGATATAATAAGCTGTAAAATCACGGTACTAAATCTTTAAGTTTTCCTCATCCACTTTCACCAACTTCTAATGATGTAGACAGAGGGCTCCACTTTCTAGATTGAAACTCATGCATAATTGCAAAACCAATTTTAAAAGATGGGGCTATTTTACCATGAGGATCCTGTTCATTACTGCAGTCTTATTAGAAAGAAAATTATTTACATCAAACTAAATAAAATGAAAACTAAGGCAAAGGCACTGAATTTCAGTTGGACTTTAAATAATCTTAAAAATATGGGCTAGTCATTGCAATACCAAAGTGTCATTTTCAAAAGTGTCATTGGCATTTAGGTGACTAAGTGTCAATGAACGTCTACTAGCTCTTTTTTGGGTTGCAACCTGTTCTATCCCTCAGATGAAATGATGAATTAAAGTGCCATTGTTCCCCCTTCACCAAGTGATCATCCAGATTTAAGTTAAATATTCCATAATACTACTCTCAATCAGTGGGGAAAATATTCTATTTCTAAGAAATAAATGTATTGAGAAACATTATCTGATGTAATCCTTTGGACTTGTGCTGTTCAGTGGCATTGTTCAGTGGCACTGAATTAATTTTTTTTCATATTTTACTGGTGGAGAACATGGAAAAGAGGATGAGTAAGTGACTTGTCCAAAACTACTGAGCTATTCAGTCTGTCTACACTTCAAACTGGGGTGTCATTTCCAGCTTAAAGAGATATTCACTGATATCATAGAATCATAGGACTGGAAGGGACCTTGAGAGGTCATCGAGTCCAGCCCCCTGCCCTCAAGGCAGGACCAAGCTCCGTCTACACCATCCTGACAGATGTCTATCTAACCTGTTCTTAAATATCTCCAGAGAGGGAGATTCTACCACCTTCCTTGGCAATTTATTCCAATATTTGACCACCCTGACAGGAATTTTTTCCTAATGTCCAATCTAAACCTTCCTTGCTGCACTTTAAGCCCATTACTCCTTGTCCTGTCCTCAGAAACCAAGAGGAACAAATTTTCTCCTTCCTCCTTGTGACACCCTTTTAGATATTTGAAAACCGCTATCATGTCCCCCCTTAATCTTCTTTTTTCCAAACTAAACAAGCCCAGTTCATGAAGCCTGGCTTCATAGGTCATGTTCTCTAGACCTTTAATCATTCTTGTCGCTCTTCTCTGTACCTTTTGCAATTTCTCCACATCTTTCTTGAAATGTGGCGCCCAGAACTGATTAGAATATCTCTAATCAAAGTAGAGTGCTAAAAATAGAATGTAACAATGGCGGCAAATACAGCAAGAGGGGTATGTACTTCGGGTGGGCATCCACTCCCGCCACTTGTCACCATGGCTACACTCCATCATTAGCTCTCATAGAATGAGCATGACTATCTTTCCTTGAATTGAGAATTGCACACCCAGCTTGAAAAATGTGTTTTGTTTTATGACCATTTACAATATATTGAGCAAGAACAGATGTGTATAGGAGTGTCGTAAAAAAAATATTTTTTTGAAAATTTTCAACTGGATGGCACAGGGGACATATTTTTTGAAAAATTTGTAAAAAAAAAATCCCATGTTACTACTAGGTGTAACAAAAATCCTATTTAGGAATTTTGCTAGCATACATAATGGAGTCTTGTATGTCAATTTTGGACCACTAGTTGTCACATCTGACTTAACTTTTTTATCGGGGAAAAATGGAAAAGGCATTTTTAAAGTTCCCTCTATTATTTAATTTCATAAATGCAAATATTCATCTTTGATCCTGAATACATGGTCTGTTTGAGGAGCAGTCCCAATTATACCTTGATGCAAATTATTAGCACTTCATAAGATTTCGAGAGTGCATCATTCTGCTACAGATAACACAGGATGATTTGAATGCTTAGTCTTGCCTGCCATTTCAGGGGTTTCAGTCTGTTTGGAACTAATAATGTATTAATAATGTTAAAATTACAAAAAGATGTATAATATGCTTTCAGTATTGCTGCTATAGTGCATGTAACTTATACTCTTTATTAAGTAATAATCATAGTGGCTGTATTAGGGCGGTCAGCCTTCAAATTCTGGAGCCTCTAAACATCCACAAAACTATGTATACTTCAAAGAGATCATTGCCGTAGCCTTCATAATAGTAATGATCAAACTTGTTTGCATAGGTCTAATATGCCATCTAATAGAAGGCCATGGTCAGTATGTGCTTTGTAGTAGGCCATGCTAACAGTTATGTGTTGTTCATTGTGGCTCTACTAAGTAGTTGGATGGTTTAAAAAAACCCTGAAGCTATTTTCATTTTCCACAATTCAAAGCACTGATTTCATTGACTTTTGTTATAAATGTGTATTCCTTGTGTCAGCACCATTGTAGAAATTGTTAGCAAAGTTTTGTATAAAAAGTGTAATTTTGCAAAAATTGTTCATTTCTTTTTAAAAGGCCATACTTTGATTTTAAAAATTCATTAAAATACTGTCAAGCTGCTGTAGGCTTGGCACAGTGAGGTGCCCAATCTAACAGTGTACTTGCAAACTGTCTGGGGTGACAGTAGCCAGCTTGAATCTCTCTACCTCTGGTGAATGAAACAATGAAATAATTTGTTTCTGACCTGAAGTTCTTTTGTTTTTCATCTTGTCTGTTTAGTTGCTTATTTTAGTGTAGATAACCTTGCAAGAGATAGAGGATTGAGTCTCCTTTGCATTGGTGTAAATGAGTACACTAGGTGCAGAGCAAATTGGGAGTGGTTTTACTCCCAATTTGCCTTGCACCTAATGGTAGCATTTTAGTCCCGCTTTTCCACTTGCGTAAATAACAACACAATAACATCCATAGAACTTAGTAGACTGCTAAAGATACTAAGAGCACATCCCAGCAAGCACATTATTGTTCAGCTTACCATAGTGATGAGTGCAGCATAAATAAATAGAAAAAATTGACATTTCGAAGGGAATGAACATTGTACACATGATTATGGAAGCATTACAGGAAGAATGAAGCACAGCAGATCTATAGGAACCCCTGTTGAATTACATTGGGCATTGACTAACACTATTTTCTCTGTTGGACTTCTAATCAAAAATCTGAAATGTAAGTTTCTTCAGATTGCATCTTTGTAAGTGAAATAAGAACTGTCTCTTGAATAATTGATTATTTTGAAAGTTCTTAAATGTTCAGTTATTTCACCAAACAAGAATATGGAGTTGAAAAGATGAGCTGGCACCTTATTCTGAACTTTCACAGCTTGGACCTTCATGTGATTGTGTGTGTTTATATGACAAAATTAAAAGGGATCTCATTTTATAACTTTTCACAAAGCGGTGCTTAGGAAACTATATGAAGCTCTATGAAGTATATTATTTCCATGTCTACTGCATCTAAATGTAAAGGCTTGGTTTCTCTCTCTTTTTTTATGAAGATGTGATGCATCTAAAGATTATAAATTATTCAAAATTCAGCCTATTGGAATCCATTTCATTTGGTCCAAACCCGAAGTGAACTTTAGTGAATAGAATTTATTGAACATACTTTGCTGGGCATTGGATCAGACTCTGAAATTGTAACCATGTTCCTGTGGGCCATTTTGGCATTTTCATTACAAATTTTAGAAGACTTAATATTAGGATTATTTGCATTCATTTATTGTAAAGTAGAAGATATTTTACAGAAAAGTGTACACATGTGAAAATGACTTGAGCAGCTGGAATATTTTGGAAAGGAAGTAAAAGGTCCAAAACTGACTGCTTATATCAGTATCCAGACATTAGTGAGCAAACATTATACCTGAATATATAATTGGTGTTTATGTACATATGTAATTATGTAAATGCATGACTATCCAGATATGGTGGGCCAGATTCTGTCAGTATTACATTATTGAAGTGACTGGAGATATGCCGGATTAAATCAGGGTGTGAGCAGACATCTTTCCCAAAAGAGATTTCAATTCAAAATCACTTAGTTTGGATTTTTAAAAAGAACCTAAGAAAGTTCTTCTGTTTCACTTCTACTGAGGTTCCTGCCCCAGAAGTACTTAGCACACATCCTAGATTCTTTCTCAGTAAAACTACAACCACTACCTTCCTATCTAGTTTGAATGAACCATTTATCCCCAATAAATCAGAATTGTATCCTTTCCCAGTGTGATAAAGACTAGTTAGTAGCTAAACACTACCAAACTTTTGCACAATGGAACTGAGATCTGAAGTTGATCCTGGAAACAGCCTACCTGGTCTTGAGGTTGAATTATAAAAGTAACTTGGTGGAACATAGCCAGTTATCAGCATGAAGTTGAATTCCTCGATCATTTAAAATTCTCATTGAAATAGGGATGGATTAGCTGAGTTACAAACCAAAATGTCAGTGTCTTGTTACATTCTTGGATATCTACTGTATTTTGTAATGTAAATGTGATTTTTTTCATAAATATTTTTCTTAAATATTCAAAATTACATGAACCATAGGTATGAGTCCCCGCCAGGCAACAATGAAAAATGAGAATTTCCAGTTTTGCAATTACATGCTTTCCATTCTTTCTGTGGAAGTTTTTAACTTGTTATCCCTTATAATGGCCACTAATCTGTCAGACTATGCCCAAATATAAGAAGACAGATTGTTAAAACCGATGTTAGGAACTGCTTTTAACGTCCTGCCCACTCTTGATCTATATTCATCCTCATCAAACTTGATAGAAGTTTTAATTGTGCATGTACTGTAATGTAGGTTCACATGCCAGAAGTGTGCAATTACAATGATGCTGCATTTAGTTGATACTTTATATAACTTGATATAAAAAAAGCACTGATGATGAGACTCATGTCCATATAATTCGCCAGGAGACTACTGGTGAATCACATTTTTGTGAACAAACACTAACCCTGAGCAATATGTATGAGTTTGTATCAGAAATTGAGTCCAATCATGACCTTAATGTCATGGTGGTTAAAGATGTAAAAGACCTATTAGTTTATTTAGTACTCATGTCCCAATGCAACATGATTCACTTCAGTGTGCTTCCCAGTACTTTTCTTTTGTTCAAGGTACTGGTTTTTTTAAGCTTGGTTATTATGAGCTGCAAGGTCACTTACCATGTAAAAGCTATGGGTAAAATTTATAACTTGAAGGTATAATTGAACCAGATTATCTCTGCTTGTGACCAAAACTGGAATGGAATTAGGATGATGTCCTAAGTGGCTGGAGTAAAATATTGCCATTGCAAAACCTACTGACCACTATGCTTACCTATATGCCTCCAGCCTCCATCCCAGACATAACATGTAATCCATTGTCTACAGCCAAGCACTAAGGTACAACTTCATTTGTTCCAACTCCTCAGACAGAGACAAACACCTACAAGACCTACAAGATCTTCACCACGCATTCTTAAAACTATAATACCCACTTGAGGAAGTGAGGAAACAGATTGACAGAGCCAGATGTGTACCCAGAAGCCTCGTGCTATAAGACAGGCCCAACAAAGAAAATAACAGAACACCACTGGCTACCGCCTACAGTCCCCAGCTAAAATCTCTCCAATGCATCATCAGTGATCTATAACCCATCCTGGACAATGATCCCTCACTTTCACAGACCTTGGGAGGCAGGCCAGTCCTTGCCCACAGACAACCCACCAATCTGAAGCAAATTCTCACCAGCAACTATGCAGCACATCACAGTAACTCTAACTCAGGAACCAATCCGTGCAACAAATCTCGGTGCCAACTCTGCTCACATATTTACACCAGCGACACCATCACAGGACCTAACCGCATCAGCCACACCATCACGGGCTTATTCACCAGCACATCTACCAATGTAAGGTATGCCATCATGGGCAAGCAATGCCCCTCTGACATATACATCGGCCAAACTGGACAGACTCTATGTAAAAGAATAAACGGACACTAATCAGATATCAGGAATGGTAATATATAAAAACCTGTAAGAGAACACTTCAATCTCCCTGGACACACAGTAGCAGATTTAAAAGTAGCCATCCTGCAACAAAAAAACTTAAAAACGGACTTCAAAGAAACTGCAGAGCTAAAATTCATTTGCAAATTTGACAATATCAGTTTAGGATTAAACAAATGACTGTGAATGGCTAGCGAACTACAAAAGCAGTTTCTCCTCTCTTGGGGTATGTCTAGACTACGTGCCTCTGTCGCCAGAGGGATGTAAATTAGACATACCGAAATTGCTAATGAAGCGGGGATTTAAATATCCTGTGCTTCATTAGAATAAAAATGGCTGCCACTTTTGGCCGACGCGGCACTTTTCTGGCAAAAAGCGGCAGTCTAGACGGGGATCGGTGAACAAGGAAAGCCTTTTCCAACCGATCTCTTATGCCTCGTGCAATGAGGTTTACAAGATCAGTCAAAAAAGGCTTTCCTTGTCAACGGATCCCCATCTAGACTGCCGCTTTTTGCCGGAAAAGTGCAGCATGGGCAAAGAGTGGAGGCCATTTTTATTCTAATGAAGCATGGGATATTTAAATACCCGCTTCATTAGCAATTTTGGTATGTCTAATTTACATCCCTCTGATGACGGAGGGATGTAGTCTAGACATACACTTGGTGTTCACACTTCCACATCAGCTGCTAGAAGCGGGCCTAATCCTCCTTGACTGAATTGACCTTGTTATCTTTAACCTTACTCTTGACTGGCTCTCTTTTCTTATGCCTGTATATGTATACCTGTCTTGGGAATGTCCACTACATACATCTGATGAAGTGGGTCTTTGCCAACAAAAGCTTATGCTCCAATAAATCTGTTAGTCTATAAGGTGCCACAGGACTTCTTATTTTTATTACCAGTGCAGTTTCCTGCTACTGGTCTGATAGTAAGTATGAACCCAAGGACTTTTTCTGCCAGTTACAAGGAGTTTTAATAACATCTTGCAACTGATTTTAGGGTTGCCTTTCTAAGAATCCTGCGGGCAGGCATAGTGTGAATTAACTATTAACTGGGCTTCAGATAATTTTGATTTATAAAAAGGGCAGGGAAAAAAATTGTACATTCTACTTCCCTGATCTGTCAGAGGTAGGCAGAAGACAAACCATGTGCAGGTTTGGGGAAGTATTCTTTCTTTCTCTTTAATAAGGGAGCAATGTACTGAAGCTTTTGATAACATTTAAGCAGACCTAATTTGGCCTTGCTTTTGCCTGGGACCTGGAAATAGTCAATACATTTTTGTTAGACCCACAGCCTATGATGCCGTGTCTCCGACATCTGGATCAGAATCACTCTTTCATCATTCAAGACAGAGGGGCTACATCTAGACTGGCATGATTTTCCAGAAATGCTTTTAACGGAAAAGTTTTCCGTTAAAAGCATTTTCGGAAAAGCACGTCTAGATTGGCAGGATGCTTTTCCACAAAACCACTTTTTGTGGAAAAGCGTCCATGGCCAATCTAGCGTGCTCTTCCGCAAAAAAGCCCCGATCGCCATTTTCGCGATCGGGGCTTTTTTGCGGAAAACAAGTCTCTGCTGTCTACACTGGCCCTTTTGCGCAAAAGTTTTTCAGAAAAAAGACTTTTGCCCGAACAGGAGCAGCATAGTATTTCCGCAAAAACACTGACAATCTTACATGAGATTGTCAGTGCTTTTGTGGAAATTCAAGCGTCCAGTGTAGACAGCTAGAAAGTTTTTCCGGAAAAGCATCTGCTTTTCCGGAAAAAGTGGTCAGTCTAGACACAGCCATGGGGCGAGGAGAGCTCCTAAAAAATTATTTCATCATATCAAACTGGGAAGCTGTTCAAAGCTGAGAAGTTTACTGCCCTTTAGTAATCTTGTTCTCCACTGCAAGTCTGAATACCCCTATTAAGCATCTCAAGAGGAACATGAGCCTAAAAGGAAAATAGTGCCACTATGCTGGCATGATATTCAGGCATTGGTCATTAAAAGAGTCAATTGTGATGAGAAAAAGAAAAATACCTATTCTGAGAGAATTCTCAATGTGGTTTTCATCTTACTTTTCATGTTAATTCCATGCAGGGACTGTAGGGAACCTTCACTCAAGAAATGTCCTTCATATTATTTCAAGGAAAAGATTTCCTGCCCCTTCTCCCATCCATGAAGAACTGGCAAAGGTACTCATCAGGGAGAGCCTGCCCTCACACTAAGGGTCTATTGTGTGCCTCTTCATTGGTTTCCAAGCTTTTTCCAAGCTTAGTGCATTATAGTTACTTCATTGTCTGCTCCCTCCCATGGGAGAACCAGCCTACATTAATGTGAGTCTAGCCAGGTTTGAGTTCAGAAGCCACTGTTTTCCTATCCTGATCTGTTGCTGCCCAGCCCTCTCCTTTGAAGGGTTTAGACTTCACAGAGCATCAGTGGAAGGAGGTTTATAGGGATAGAAAAATGAATGAATAAAGCCAGAGAGACGTAGCAATCTTCGCTTCTGCATCCCTGTCCAGATCCACCATCTTTTCATCCATTCCATGTTCGTCAGTCTATTGGTAGTTTCAGACCACACTAGGTGAGTTCAAAATATTATTTAGAAGAGAGAGGCAAAAACTCCAGAAATCTTGTTGTCCCTCTATCCTTGATATTAAGCCTCAGCATAATGAATTGGTAAGTTTACTCTGAGGATTTCAGTCAGGGTTGACATCCTTTGTCCTTTTAACATGGCTGATCTGATTCAGTGTTCAACTGCTACTGCTCTCTTTCCCATCCATGAAGATACTTCAGTCTGGCTCTGTCTGATGTCTGGATGAGAAAGACGGGAGGTGGGAGGGCAGGAACTATCAGAGAGTTGAAGAGAAAAAAATGACAGCAAGAGATACATTCACATTTACTGCAGCCATTGTTAGAGGAGAAGGAGAGGGTGGAAGTGCAGAACAATTGATTACTTGCAAGGGTGGACTGATGCAGGATGTGAGTTGCTGGAGAATATCCTATATTGTTTGGAATATTACTTACCTTTTGAGGTACCATGGATATAAATTAGTGCTCTAATTCAGCTTCAGCTTTCCAATGGTGCATCACAATTTCTAGATTTGGTGTGTCGAGTAATATCAGAATTTAAAATTTATATTGTTCCAATTACATGCTTTCCTGATGCATGTGTTCTGTACCTATAGAAGAAAATCCTAGCCTCTGACCCCAGCCTGTTTATCCCTGTTGCTTCTCAGCTTCATGAAAATACCCTGGGTGATGTATTATTTACTGTAACCCTGAACAGCACTTTTTCCCAATAAATTCCGCTGTTTAATTGCTTGTAATAGTGATTCTTAAGCTTGCTAATTATTTCAAATCATGCTTTGTCAATCAACCTTTCTTTCAATGGCAGTAAGCCCCCACAGTTCCTTGCAAAATGATGCAGTTTATTATAATTAAAGTATCTCAAGTAATTAAGATTTATTAGCAAGGGCAATAGAGGAGCATTTGGCTGTACATGTGAAACAACACACTGGGGGGGGGGGGAATGAGAGAAGAAAATGATGTTAAGAAATGCATAAAGCATTTCATTCAAATTAGTGGGATCCAGTAGAGTTTTAATTGTATGTCTAACCTAAAGTAGCCCAATATATGCCCTCTCATTAAAATTATTAGATGCCTGTGACACTGCTCAATGCAGTTGACAGTTGGAATTTTACTTTCAAGCAATTAGCATTGTGCCTACTGCAACAATGTAGGTCTCCCTCAGGAGATAATCCTCTAAGTCTCTGTAAACATACTGTATTTTGCTTCATGGCTCCACTTTTTCTTTTAACATCTCTGCAATTATTCTTTGTTCTATGAAATGTTACAAAATAATCCATGTTGGTTTAAAAGAAACTTGTGTACTAAGAGAATGCAGAATGCTTTTCATCTTCTGTGATAAAAATCCTCTGGACTGACTACGTTAAGAGACAATAGATTATTAATATCATACGTTGTTGAATGGAACCAATATCAGAATTTTTTTTAAAAAATGAGGCACATATTTACAAATGCTGCAATTTTAATTAACCAAGAGGCATGCAGTTGACTGAAATATTGAACCAAGGTTTTGAAATTGGAGTGTCTAAAGGTGGGTTCCTAATTTCTTCTTTGAGCAGTTAAATGGCTTGATTTCAAAGGACAATATTCTGCTATCACAACAGAGGGCAAAGTTCAAAGACAGTTCAGTTTCCAACATGGATACCTTAATGGAGTGACCAGATTCCCAGTAATGGGAACTTCCAATAAGTGCATAAATTAAATATCTGGGCATTTTGTTTAGATGCCTAATCCTGGCCAAATAAGGTCTGCTGAGTGCTCAGCGCTTTGAAAATCAGGTCACTTCCTTCATGAGTGGTAAGACAGCCTGAATTAAGGTTCCTATTTATATAACTCCCATTCATTGTGGTCCTGCCCCATACAGCTTTATTTGGCAATTACACAAGGAAAAATTGTTTGTTTTCTGCTTAGTGTGATCTCATGCAAAGTTCTGCAGATGCATTTATAAGAAAGTCCTTTAACAAACATTGGATTGTTGTATTTAAATGAAAGTTACAGTATATTCACAGTAATTATCTCTGTAATTGTCTCATTATAATTAGGGATGGATATATCAGTTACCAACGTGGACGTAATAATAATGAGGATAGAAAATGTGCAGTATTTTTTAAATCCTGATATAGCACTGTACATTTAAATTATGCTTTCTAGGGCATGTCTTCATCTATTTGTTTTTCATTTCTATAGTGCTTTCCATCTAAGGGTCTTCAAAACATAGCGATAACATTGATTTAAGCATGCATATCTAGAGAAAGTTGATCGGCCTGTCAACTGATATGCATCAGTGTAGCTTAATTGAAATCAATGTCATTGGAGTCTACCAGCTAGGGATCTGGTTTTGGGAATTTGAATCTACATTAGATTTAAGAGAGGGTTCTGATCCATAATGGGTTTTAATTGAGGGCTCAGAATTTGAACTTCATCTTTCTGTGTATTTTAAATCATGACCGTTATAGTTGTATCTGAGCACTTTAAGCATGATACAGAAGGCAGCTTATGGAGTTTCAACTAATATAAAATTATGACGTTTGTGTTTCAAGAGAAAAAGTTTCTAACGGGCACAGACTACAGAATACAGACCTGCTGATTAGCCTGGGAAGGATAACAGAAAAGAACGTAGAAACCAGCAGTAATAATCTGGCTATTATAATAACAAACAAATACTGGGATTTTTAAATAGGAAACTAGAACACCTTAATTATAAAGAGGCCCTCTGATGGGGGAAGGGGATCAAAAGGATGCAACTACCCTGGGGGACAGGAATTTAAAAGGGCCAAAGTTTCCTTACCACCGCTACTATAGGGCTGTCAGAACCTCATGCCCTTTACATGGCTGCTGGAGTGCAGCATGCACTCTGGGTGGTACTAAGAGCTGCCTGGGGAAAGAGGGTAGGGTGTGGTGTGATATGCTCCATGGCAGCACTGAGGGCTTGCTGCCCCCAACCCTGCCCCTTTTGCCTGAGGCTTCAGCCTTTGCAGGGGTCCAGCAAGTCTGTCGCATCACACCTTCCCCCCTAGTCATAAATGGATGAATAAAATGCTGGATGTATAATACTCTTCATAAACTTCCCAGAGTTGTAGCTGAGTTCCCACAATAACATATAATATTCTCTCTTCTTTTATGAATGTTGTCCACTATTAATGCATGTCTAATTGCATTCACTGCACAGCTCACTAGGCCTGAATTAATATAACACACTTCCAACCCTGTCATGTCCTATTGCACCCAGCCACACTCACAACTGTTAACTACAGATAAAAACTAGGTCAAACTCGATCATTTTCTTAATCTGATTTAATCCCTTTATGTGTATGTTTCCATCCTATAATCTACAAATACTGCTTTTCAACTGGCCTTTGTTCCATTAAATTCCTATGTACCTATTTAATACTTATTACATAGCGACTACTTTTGACCAAAAAAGTGATAATTAAAATCTAGGCTAGTTTCTCCACCTGACTTCTAGCTTTAGAAGGGGATTTTTAATAATGAATGCATATCTAGCTTTCACAATCTCTCACATCTCAATTTATATGGATAATCACATTATTAGTTAGTATAGATGTAAAACAGATATATAGCTCTATTTTACAATAGAGGTACTGTATATTGTAAAGTATTTTCTAACTGTGCAATGTTTTGTTAGGATGTAGCATTTTGCTGTAAAGTACTTTGTAATTTGGGAAGGGCACCTGATATTAATTGATCCCATTGACTGCTGTCCCCCAAAATACTCTCATCATAATTTGTTATTTCTATTACAATAGCAGTACAGCACCATTATGCTGAACAAATGCAGAGAGTGCCTCTGCCCCAAAGAGCTTACAATCAGAATTGACAGCTGGACAAAACAAATAGTAATATCCTCATTTTGTAAGAAGGGGGCATGAGGCAACAAGACACTGAGAGATGCCCAATGTCACAAGACATTGATAGTAATGATGGTGTCATCAGAAATTGCCCATGTGGTGTCCTGACAGGGATCTTGCTCAGTCAAATGTTAATAACCATTTGGCTGCATACTTTTGCTCCCTCCATTTACTCCCCTTGCTCTGCAGGGATAGCCAGCACAGCAGACACTGAGAGGACATGCAGTAACTGCAGAATTAGGTAAGGGATGAAGGTATCTGGCTAGGTTTATTGCCAAATGAAGCACAGTAATAATTGCCAGCAGACTCTACTAGACTTCTTTGCATATGTGTCCCCTGACGATGGACAAGCTCAGTCAGAGGTGGGATTTTCCGATGCCCCTTTGGCTAGACAAAGACAGCCCCTCTGAGATACATCTTAATACAGATACAATGTGCACATCACTCCTGATGTATCAGGCTGCCATCCTCTGATGTGGCTGGGTTCAACCCATTACCTTGTACATAATGGTTTGATTAAAACGGCACTATCTATCATGCTGTCATCATGAACCCTATGCTGAACTTGGGACAGTGTGTTGCTATTATCTGTGGGGAGTGTTTTGGTACCAATATGTTTCCTAATGGGGTGTTCTGATATCATTCTTCTCAATGTATTTTTGCATGACTTGTGCCTAGTTCCTCTTAGGTATGTGAGTTTCTTCAATGTTATCCTTGTTCTTGCCAAATTCTAGGCCTGCCTTTTGCTTACAGTTCAACTGTGTTTTATTTTAGCAAAGTCTTGAGTACTTTCACCTAGGCCTCAGGCATCACACCAGGCTTGTGTAATATGGACTTATGTTTCAGGCCCTCTTCTTACTACAGATGGAAATTAAACTCCTATTCCCTGCATCCCAATCCAGTACATTAACCACAAAACCAATCTTCTTCTCCTTTGTTCTGTTTAAATTGGGAGATAATTTAAGACCTGTTAGGAAATCAGCATCTACAATGCATTATAATTTTCAGTGACCTTTGGTTTTAGGTACCTCAATTTTTTTGTGATCCACATGTGAGACCTTTGGCACCCCAAATTATCACTTTTAATGAACTTCCTGAAGATGCAGATATTGGCTAACTTCATCCATAAATATAATTAGAATTTCTGAGTCAGTTTGCTGCCACCTCTTAACACTTTTGCATGTAAATTGATTGATGTGTGTAGTTAAAGTTATGTACTGTCTAGGACTCACAGTGTAAATCTGAAACTGCAAACAAAACTAGCAACAAGTCTGCTTCATCAGCATTGGTGCAACTGTGTTGCATCATGTATTTGTGGTGGAATGCATATAGCTCCCAAGACAATCAGTGAATCTACATGGTTGCTCCATATGTGTACAGTAGGATTCTATCATGCTATATCAGTATGGTTTTAATCTGTATTGACCCAAATCACTCTCTACATTCAGATCTGAATCTGGAGCAAAATTTTTTTTTTAGTTGCATTTCCAGTCCATTTCCATTATCATTTTTGTTACAGTTTTCAGTGCCTGAAATATGTAGCCACACGTACACTTCTCTGTGTAGGCATTATTTTAAGTAAAAGAGCTTGATTCTCTGATATCTTGTATATCACATATTAGTTTCCACTTATGCAAGAGAGTGATAAGAGGAGTAAAGCTGATGCTGGGAAATGGATTCTGTTTTGATTTGGTAACATATTGCTCTCACTCATATTATAAAAGTCTTCACACTTCTAATCTAATGTTCTTTTGAAGTTTTTCTCCTTTAGTGTTGAAATTCCACAAATATTTGAAACATTCCACATTTCTGTATGTGGAAACACCTTTATTCAGGTACAAGAGTGATTGTACCATTTTAAATTTGCATGTGCAAGAGTTCATATAGGAAGCGCATCTATGTTAATGCAGTCAGGTAACAGAAATAATGCCATGTGATATACTTCAACAATGAGAACTACGCAACATCACTTGAATGTCAAATAACCATGCTGAATCCACAGAGTTAAAAAAAAATCCCAAGGATATTGGAATTGGAATAAATATAAACTGAATAAAATTGATGAAATTAGCAGTCTGAATATTCCAGGAAGAGAAAAAAATTGTGGTGGTTTTCTGGCACTACATTATAATAATTGAGTTTCCTTAGGAACATATTTATATCACAAGGTATGTCTTTCACTCCTCAGTGCCTGAATTTGTGGCAGTCTTTTCTCCCCTTGGATTTAGGAAAAAGCAAATTCATATTTTTCACCTGTCCCTGGCTTTGTGCAAACATTTGTGTTCACTGTTGAGATATGGAAACTAGACTCAGATGCCTGTGCTGGAGATTGACAGAGATACTGACATTTTGGTTAATTTATCTCTAGGAACTTTAGTGATCACGCACTCAAGCTGTGTTAAACATGACTTCCCAAATCCATCTGAGGGAACAAAACACAAAACCCTTGGTATAGAAAAGTTGCCTACTGATTAGCATAATTATTTCACTGCAATATTTACTAATGTAAAATGGTTAGCGGTAGAGTATAAGTATGAACTGAAATGCTGAACTCCCAAACCCTGAAACTGTGAAAGGAAGCAGAATGGGATAGATTGGTGGAGGTACAATGGGGTTTTAAAATCCATATTCAAACCTTATTATGAGTTATGAAATTTGGGCCTTAACCCTGTTTAGAAGGTTAGAATTTAGGCTTGAGAGCTTTTTGGTTCTTTTAACTCACTCCAGTGATTGTATTCCCATCCACTTAAAGTGTTAGCTCACAGCAGCTAGCATAGGCAGTGTGCATACTCCCCAGACCTTTCCCTGCAAGCAGGTATATAGTTATAAAGTCCTGTTCCACAAGTAAACTTGACAAAAAATCAGGCTTAGAGTTGCAGTTCTTTGAAAGTCAAAGATAGTTGTTGCAGAAAGATTTCAGGATATGATCTTAAATGTAATGTCTTGTTTTCCTTCAGTAACTCCATTGACGCTTTTAGATGATCATATGTGGACAGGTCTGAAGAGGTTTTCAGTACTAATGTTACATTTATGTTAGACACGCTAATGTACATTTCTCTCCATAAACCTGGTTTTGGATGTCCGTTTCCCACAGTATTTAAATCTTATAGGCATCTTTGAACATCTGTCTAGAAGCTCAGGAACACTTGCACAAGTGACAAAACTTATTTGGCAACTGTCTGACTTGAGAGACTGCCCCCACAATATCCACACATACTCAGTAAATTTCTACTCCTCTTAATGGGAAACCACTCCCTGAAGCTACAGATTTTTGTCAGCTCTGAAAGAGATTGCCTGATAGCCATGGAAACTATACGGTGAAACCTTTTATGGGAAATGGACAAAACTCTATAATGTGAATGAGAGAGATGAGTGTTTCCCGCTCTCATATTCTTGTCTTAACAAGCTCTTTGTTGTGTTTCAGGCACTATATGAGTTTATTTCAGACTTCCAAGGAGCCTTGTACTTTTGGGAGTCTCTAATCTTTTATTTCCTTGATAACTAAAACCATTAAAGTTAGGCAGACTACATAAACATGTTTGGTATATCTTCTGGTTTCAAATGTTGCTGCCTATGAGAACTAAATCAGCATGTCATAATGAACATTAGTCACATATCACCACCATAGCAGAGTTTGCAAGATATTCTAGACTAGCATGAGAAAGGGGGAGTGAAATCACAAACTTTCATCATAGTAATGAGAGAGAGAACATAGGAAGGAGGAATACTAGTAGACATGTCTTCATCTGAACTCATTTTTTATTTCTACAGTTATAATTTTTTCCCGTAGACCAGAAATGAACTTCTCTTAGATTTTCTATGTAGATTATATATACTCAGTGATCTATGAAAATACCAGATACGACAATATGCACTGAGCATTAAATTTGTTCCTATGTAGAGTCAACACAAGTTTGTCTCATATAAGCCTTTTGTTTTGAACCCTGAAGTGGGATATGATTGTTACACAGTACTAGTACTAGTCCTGACAAAAGGCTAAATTATTCTTGGTTACATGGTGTTCTTGCTTCCAGTTTATGGTGGCTGAGTACACAAAATGGCTGTAATTTATCAAATCCAGGTTTTTCGTAAAAAAAAAAAGACCCATATCACCATTCTGTCCCATTTTAAATCTCTCCCCCTTAAAAGTCGTGTGGTACTGCAAACTCATGGTCTGGTCAACAATAATGTTGTAAGTTGACTGAACTTAGGCTATTTCAGTTATCAATGTAACATAGGCTGAATGATGTCTACATTGAGCTATGTCAATGGGAGATGATATTACATTGACATGGCTTCTGTCTCAGCTTCTGTCCCTTGAGGAGGTGGAAGATGGACACAGACACCTGTACAAAATAAGCTTATTAATATAGTTAGCTCTCCCCTTGATGCTGGAAAGGTATTCAGAACAAGCTTGTGTTATGGAAGGTGAGATTTTTTTTCCCCAGACATTTCACTCAAAACACCCTGGTAAAGATAAAACATAAAACAAATTTATTAACTCCAAAAATATTGATTATGGATGATGGCAAATAGATAAAAAAAATATTACCTGGCAAATGAAAATGCTAACTAAATCTAACACAAGATGAATAGAATTTGAATTAGCAATTTCTTATCCTAACTAATGATATAAGCAGTCCACCAAGTTTCCATACATAGGCTAGTTATCCCTTTAGCCTTGTACCAGCACTTCTCTCAGGTCAGTATGTGATGCGTTGGATCATGGAAGTCCCTTTGGGGTGGTCACACAGTATGCTGATCAAGCCACTGAGCTCACCTTTGTGACCTCTGGGACTCCCCACCACCCTATCCTGCTGGTTCTGGGTCTGCATTGCTCTCCTGGGGGACAGTAACCCCAAGTCTGTGCCTTGGCTGGTACAGACCAGAGTTTCTGGCTCAGGAGGGCAAGGTAGTGGAGAGCCCCAGAGGGCAGGAAGGCAAGCATCAGTGGCTTGAACAGCACACCAGTTGACAATCCCAATGGGAATTCTGTATCCAACCCATCACATCATGTTTGACCTGTAGGTGTTTCCAGGAGTTCTCTTGTGGGGAGAGAGGCCAAGAGGTGATGTCACTCTCCATCTTGTATAGCTTTTTGGAGGGAATCCTTTGTTTCAAACTCAGTTCCCAGTCCAACTTGTGGAGTAATACAGATACCAAAATGGAGTTCAGTGTCATGTTGTCTGGTCACATGCCCTTTCAGGCTTTGCTGAGTCATAACAGCCATTATCCACAGTCTGTCTGGAGCATTCTCAGGAAGGCTTACCAGGTGGGGGATAAGCTTCTCTTAAGACCTATTGTTTTTCCTAATGGTTTATTACCTTGAATAGGCCCTTCATAACCATGTGTCTAGACAGAAAATGTTTTGCCTAGCAGGTGTCACTCAGTTGTAACTACATCATAACTTTTCTATAGACACTTGACAAGACATATCTTGTAAAAAATGCATCATAATTATGATATAATCATGTCATATAATCATACAATTATGAAGAATAGAGAGTTCAGTAGCATGCCACTTTCAATGTGTCTGCATGTCTTGACTGCATCTGGAAGCGGAAGTGCGGAAATATCATGATTGATGCTGTTCTGAAAAGAGGACCTTCTGGTTGGGAATTAGATGAAAACAAATTAGATTTCTTCTTCTGTGACAGTTTTCCAGTGTGTCCATATACTTTTTTAGCTTTCCCATCTATAAAATAGGAATTGTATAACTTCCTTATTATTTGTAAATGTCTTTGATGTTTCTAAGTAATAGGAGATGTGGAAGTGCAAAGAAATAAGATAGTTATTCTTATTACCACCAACATGAACATTGGCATAGTTGAAACAATCTCAACATCTAAGTAAATATCACAAAGTGGTAACTTGCATCTTAAGCTATGTAATTATCATAATGAAGTACCAATATCTCCCTGAGTAGGAATAGGTTAGAAATTAGTTAGCTAAATTTTGGATATGATTTCCTAGTCTCTACTATTTATAGACTCCAGGTCCTCTGCTACTTTATTTATTTTTCAAGCAGTGGTGGTAGTTTTTGCATTATCTCTTTTAAAAAAACGTCATTAAAGAACAAAGACTGCAGGCTTTACCCTCTTTGGTCAGAGTCAGCTTGTGAACATGTTTAGTCATTCTGCCCATTTCAGCTGAGGTATGTCTACACTACAAAGTTAATTTGAAATAACAGCAGTTATTTTGAATTAACTTTAATAGCATCTACACAGGCAAACCGCTATTTTGAAATAAATTTGAAATAGCTATTTCGAATTAAGTGCTGTGTAGATACTTAATTCAAAATAGGGGGCCTCCAGCCCTTTCCATAGAGCCCTGGTGGCCACTGTGGGCACAACCAGGAAGACTTACTCTCTTCTCCCCCAGCCCCGGAGCCATTAAAGGGGTAGACCCTGGCAACACTGCCTGTGCCAGCTCCAAGCCTGCCAGCCCAGAACCAGCAGTGGCCACCGGGGCCCCCACCCAGTGGCCCCAAAAACATGAGCCAGCAAGCCACTGGCAGCCAGCCCTCCACCACTCCCCAGGAGCAGTCTACCAGCTCCCAGGAGCCTGACAGGGGCTGGAGAAGGCGGGGGCCTTCCTGGTCCAGGGTAGAGATCATGGACCTTATTCAGGTTTGGGGGGGATGCCCCCAATGTCCATGATCTCTGCACTAGATGGAGGAATGCGGCCATCTATGGCAGGATAGCTGCCAGCCTGGCCACAAAAGGCCACGTGGAACCCAGGAGCAGGTTTGCATGAAAGTCAAGTTGGTCTGGTGAGACCCCCCCAGCCCTGAGCTTCCCCTCCCCCTTCTTCCCCTTGCTTCCCCCTTCCAGCTCCCTCCTCCCAGGTTTCCCCCTCTCCTCTCCCACCTCCTTTTCCCAGTCTCCCCAGAGGTTCATCCCTCATCCCTCCAGTTTTGTTCAATAAACCCTGTTTCTATTTTTGAACATACGTGTCTTTTATTTGACATCAGGAAGGGGGGCTAGGGAGGGGTAAGTGGATGGACGTGAGGGAGGAATGGGGCACGAGCCCCTGGTGGGGAGGACCGGGGAGACTCTGAGGGATCCTTGGGGTGGACTCTTTCCCTCAGGGCCTCCTGAATTCTGAAAGCCCCCCCGGATGGCAGCCTGCAGAAAGTGCAGCTGGGCTGATGGCAACGACCCCACGAGACTTACCAGCATGCTTAGGGGCAGCTCTGGCACCATGTGGCTGAGTGCTGTGGTGTCCCGAGTGCGGGCACTCAGGGCACTCCAAGACAGGACTGCTTTGCTGTCCCTCATCGAGGTAGACAAGCAAGTGGGGAACCCTGAGAACTATCTTTCCAGGGTGGGGGTAGAGTCCCTTTAAGCACAGAACTCAGTTAGCCTCAGGCAACAGCTCCACACACTAAGTCCTAACCTGATGCCCTGCTGGCACTGGTTCTGGCCAGCCTTAACTTCAGTTCAGGGTCCACTCAGTGTGGACGTGCTATTTTGAAATAGCAAAAATGCTATTTCAAAATAGTTTTTGTGTATAGATGCGTTATTTCAAATTAATTATTTCAAATTAAGTTAATCGAAATAGCACTGTAGTGTAGACATACCCTTGGTTATGTGATTTCCATTTTTGTCTTCCTTTGAGGAACAAACACAAATATATATGACACATCCTGGGGCCTCCGACTTTCTGTCCAGAAAAGAGAGAGAAAATAGTTTAGCAAGTTCAATCCCTCATTCAACTTCCACTTCTATTCTTTTTTTTTTTCATCAAAGTTGAGACACCTTTCATTTTGGGATAATCCACTTTTGGATGGAGAGAAAGGGGTAAGACCACATCCCAACCCATTTTACACTCCTCTTTAGGGTGTCTTGCACTACTCTCAGTACTGTGACATCTCCTCTCCTGCCCTTACTTAGAGAATGCAAGATGCAGATAGGATTCTGCCTGCCTGATGTAATGGGCTGTATAGAGCAGGGGCCGGGAACCTTTTATCCTTTGATCTATCAGAGGTCTCTGACTCACAGACAAAAATCAAACATGGGTGACACACAGCCCTGCAGGGGGCACACAAGTTCAGGGGGGTTCAGGGTACAGGATGGGATGAGGGCTCTGGCTGGGAGTGAAGGTTTTGGGGTGGAGCCGGACTGTGGCGAGGACTCTGGGCTGAAAGCCAAGTGGTTTTGGGTGTAGTATCTGGGAAGAAGTCTGAGTGCAAGAGGGGGTTCTGATGTAGGGCAGGTGGTTCAGGGTGCGGGTTCTGGCTGGATGGAACATAGTCAGTGACACAACAGACCTAAGGCAGGCTCTGGAAGAAATTAAGCACTGGGCTGGATATGGCCTGCAGTCCATAGGTTCCTCACATCCCTCCAACTATAGAGGGAGGGTTCTCTTTAGGAAGTTTTGGGGTGCTTGAAAAGGTGAAGTTGGTGAGATGTCAAGCAGCTTTCATTTCTGCACTTCCTCTGCCAATAATGGAGCCTTCATCTTTATTCTGTGTATGGTTTAAGGTATTCACAGTCACTTGTCAAGTTGATCTTATCAAATCCAACCCATTAGACTACTTCACACCAGGTTGTCTCCGTCATATTGTGTTAGGTTATTTGATTGTTAATGCAACCTGAAGTAAGTCGCCACAATGCAGCATATGTCAACTGGAAAGGGAATTTTTTTTAAGTGAAGCTAAGACAATCTTCCATCCCTCTGTGTGTTTTAAGTGAATTAAGTATTGAAAAAGTGTGAAGAGAAGTTGGGAGAGGCTGATGCAGGGATGTTTCTGTACAATAGAACATACTTGTTTTATTTTCTCCAAGTTTTTACTCAGATTCCACACAAGCAAATTTCTCATCATATCAAATTTTGTACTTATGAAAATTAGTTCTGCCTGTCTCAGGACTGAATTAGAGACAACACTGCTGTTACCCTTACTGTGTACACAGTGAAGTCAAGAGTAATATTGAGTGTTTGGAAAACCCAACCCAGAGGCGGTAGTGATTTGAAATGCTAACAGACTTTTTTATTTCATGTTATAATTTGATTATACTATAATTTTGTCCAGAAAATAAAACCAGAAACCTTTTGATACCATTCACACTACATCCTCTGAGAGGTCTATTAAACTGTTTTTAATTTTATATTGTTCCTCATTCTACCTTCTCTTCAGACTTTTACCTACTTAAAAGTATGAGATCTGACACATTCAGATATTGCACTTTTTTTTGAAATATCAAATGGTGCAACATGATTATAAAAAAGGCCAATAGTACAGATTTTTACCTTTAGTCATTATTGTATACTCTTAGATGCTTGCTATTCCAAAATCCAAAATAATTTACTTTGTAGCATGTAGAACTGTATTTTATCTACTTTATATCTGGGAATTCGTCTATGCTAGCCCCCTATATCGATCTAGGGAGGCTAATGAGGGCGACCAGAATTGCAAATCAACCCAGGATTTAAATATCCCGCGCTTGATTTGCATGTTCCCGGCCGGTCGCTATTTTAGAAATTGACTAGCCCGAAGTAACTGCCCGCATCTACATGCGGCAGTGAAACGGGATTCCGATTTAAAGCCCTAACTTGAATTAGCTGGTATTCCTCCTGCAATGAGGTTTACCAGCTAATTCGAATTTGGGGCTTTAAATCGGAATCCCGTTTCACTGTCGCGTGTAGATGTGGGCAGTTACTTCGGGCTAGTCAATTTCTAAAATGGCGACCAGACGGGAACATGCAAATCAAGCCTGGGATATTTAAATTCCGGGCTTGATTTGCAATTTTGATCGCCCTCATTAACCTCCCTAGATCTATCTGGGGGCTAGTGTAGCTTTACCCTGAGAGAGTATATCTGTCCGTGAGCAAGTGAGTCTGTCTGTCCATCTGTTTGTTCAAGAATTCCTCCTAAATGGTAAGAGCTAGCACCACAAATTTTGGTATACAGATTTTTCTTATCCTAGCTTAAAGCAAGGTAAGGGTTTGGTTGTGCAAGGGAGGGGTGCTGAAGCTCCCCTCCTCCCATTCGAACAGGAATACATAAAACCATACAGAAAAGAGACAGATTCACGAAAGGGGATGGCTGGAGACTTCCCCAGCCTTGGGCCTCCCACCAAGGGTTGCAGCTGTTCCCCTTTCCCCCTGATTCACATGGGGACTCATAAAAGAACTTGTAAAGAGTAAAGGCATGTCTACACAGTGGGGCTAAAGCCAAAATAAGCTACTCAACTTGAGCTATGTCAATTGCGTAGCTTAAGCCAAAATAGCTTATTTCAGCTTTTGGTGCTGTCCACACAGCAGGAAGTCTGAGGTAAAGCACACTTCCTCCTTACTCTTCATAAAACAAGGGTTATAGGACTCTGAGGGAGAAGTCCTCCAGCTCGCCATTATTTCAGCATTATGTCAAAATAACTGTTCGTAGTGACTAGATGCAGGCTATGTTATTTCGGAATAATGTCAGTTATTCTGAAATAACACTGCTGTGTAGATGTACTCTGAGAGACCACCATCAAATTTGGGATGCAGCTTCCTCTTATCATAATTTAAGCAATGTCAGGGTTTGGTAGTGCATAGGGACATACAAAACCATACAGAAAAAGACAGAATCACCAGGCAAGTGAAAGGAGCAGGTTGGGAGCATCTTTAACTCCCCGCCTCTCCCACTCAGGCACCATTTAGGGAGGGTGGGTGGGCGGCAGATGCTTCCTCCCCCCGATTCATACAGGAACACTGCTAGCTGTTCCCCTCCATCAGGAAGCAATGGCAAAGTACACAGTTGGATGCATTCCTCAATCTGGCTGGGAACGCAGGGAGCAGATGTACCTGGATCTGCTCTACCCGGGGGACATGCTCCCATCATCTAGCTATGCTCACTGAAGCTGCAGTGGCCATGGAGAAATGCTTTTCACTTAACCCCAACGTGCTGCAGTGGGATAAGGCTGGGGTTGTCTTCTCAACCTGGGGCTGCCTGCTTACTGAATCCCTCCTTCCCAGACCCATGCTGAAGCAATGATTTAAATGAAGAAAAAAAAAGAGTCAAGGACCTGAGTAAGGCCCAGTAAGTCTTCTAATATAACATAAAACATTTTAATTTCCAAAGTAACAGAGGCCTAAATGATTTAGCTCTTATTTACAAAGGGGTCTCTCTTTCTAAATCACATTAAAAGTGTGAAGATCGACATTGGGAAGTCGATAAATGGATAAGAAGGGTATTTTAAGCTCTAAAGCAGAACATCTTAGAGTTGAACAAAGGAAAACATGCCAGAAATATTTTTCCCATCTCTGATAGTCTGTCAAGACATGTAGTGATATGTGGAGCTTCAATACAGTAATTGTTTTGTTTTTGAACTAAGAAAATAATTGCTCCAGCTATTAAAATATCACACATTACACCTGTACATGCCCTCTGATATTGAAAAATCAATCTATACCTATCACATATTCTAATGAGCAGCTTTTCTAGAGAACAATGTGATTTAAAATAGAATTGGCCAACATGATTAGTAGGAAACCAAGATAATGTATCTTTTGTTCTGAACAGTCCTAACAAAAAAAAGGAAGAGAATCTATTAGTCATTCTGAGAACATCCTTACCTATTTTATTTCTTAGGCCTTACAAATAAATGATGAGAGATCCCTATTTCTACTTCTGGGGGCATGTATCTTCTTATAGGAAATTGTTTGTGCATGTGCAACAAAAGAAAGATGCCCAGTGAATTACTGTTCAAGAGGCTAAAGGAGAGAGAGAGTGGTCCAATTGCACTGTATTCTGCCCCTTCTTGCACGTGAGCTGGGGTCTTCCTTTGCCATTCCTTTAAAGACTTTGAGTGGGCATGTTGCTTCAGTTTGAGTGCCTGCACCCAGATGAAATTTGCTTTGCATTTGTTCTTACAGCCTACTGAATATTGTACAGATTGAAATTCTCTAGTCCGACACTCCATTGTCCGACAACATGCACGGTTTGGCATGTTTTAGTTAGTCAGTTGTCTGCTTATCATGGGTGTAGCTAAGTTTTCCCAGTCCCATAATGTTTCTTTACAGCCACCAGTCCTGGATCTCAATGTTCTGTGGTATTATATAGCTCTAAATTACCCCTAAATGTCTTCTAAGAAACCAGCAAGCAGTGGAAGTGCTGGTAATGCTGCTAAGTGTAAGCATGCTTTCTGTTTGTGCTTTACCTAATTACTTTCTTGTGGCAATACAGTAAAATTGTATAATAGCATTAACACTTAATTATGAAGAGAGCTGTGTATCCATTGTATCCATGTATTTACCTTGATGAAACAAAAAGAGATCCACTTACCACACTTGACCTCCCTTGGTTGGGCAAATTCTCTGATTCAGCACCAGTCAGGTCCTGAGGGTGCAGGATTAGGGAGCTGAAAACTGTATAGCATTCTCCCTCATCCTTTCTGAAATAGATACTTTTTCTCATGTTAGCCATGGTCACAGATGTGCTGTGTCATAGAGTTATACTTAGGAACATGGATATTATAATCTACTGTAGCTGCTTGTGCTTTCCATATTCGCTTTTTTTCTTAACAACCAACATGTAATTAAAACAGGCACTTGTAATTAAACAAGTGCAGAAGGAGACCATTCTGAGAAGGGATTGAATTGAAGTGGCAGCCAGTGACTCTCTATTAGACATTTTGTTAATATGTTGTAAGGTGATTTGTGTTAATTGCCAGCATTATAACATATAATGCTTAATAAAGTAGTTCAATGTTTCTCAAAGTGGGTCACAGGTCCGGTTTGGGAAAGTTGGCAGTGGGTCCAAACCACTTTGTTTACAAAAGGGTCTGTAGCCTCGTGACTCCTATTGGCTCTGGGACACCATGCCCTGCCAAGGGGAGCCATGGGAAGCAACCACCAAGTGCTTTCCCATTGACTTGGGTACTCTACCAGAATGAGAATTGGAAAGGGAGCCAATGGGAGTGCATCAGCTCTGGACTTAACTGCAGCATAGATAAATGTGGTAAGTAGACCTAAGTATGTCAACTTCAGCTATGCTATTCACATAGCTGAAGTTGTATAACTTAGATTGATGGCCCACAGTAGTGTCAACTAGGCCTAAACAATTGGACCACAGAGTGTGAGAGGCATTTTTCATCTCAAAAGCAGCAATGGGACAGGGATGCTGTCAGAAGGGAAAATACATAGAAGGTGGTCTAAACTTATGATGAAATGGAAGCCAGTGAGGGGTTCCTAGATCAAAGGCTGCCAGCAGTAAAGATGGAAAAATGATCTAATGTTTGCAAAAAGCTCTTTTAATCACATCTGATCTATAGCAGGGGTGCTTGGCTGACACAGTAATTTAAGTGACCAATTTGAATCTGTATTAATAAATGCATTTATTTGTAATCCCTAACATAAAAGTAATAGAAATACTTAGGAATCTATTTGAAGCTCCCCACCTGTGCCCAAGTCAGTTCTGTTGGCCCCAATAGATAATGCATTTTATATTTAGCATTTGGAAGGAGGCAAAATGGCATCACGGCTAGGAAGAAATGGTTGGGTTTGAGGGCTAAAGAGAAGAATATAATTGGGTAAAGCACCTCACTATTTAATTCCTATTCACTGAATGGGACTTAAGTGTTAAGCACATATGTAAAAGCTTTGCTGACCTGGGGCTGAAAAACTAAGTTTCAGTGATAAAATAAGAGAGCCCGTGAAAACTTTGCTTAGTTAATTTCAGCCAGGTGTCAAAATATTTTGGTATTTTTCTAAACTCAGGGTTCAAGAAAGCAGTCATTCACTGTTGCAAAAAACCTTGTCTTGCAAAAGTACAGTTATAGCAAACTGAAACAGTAATTAAAAGCAAACCTAAATGTTTGTTTAGAAATTCTGACCATTTATTTCCCTTTTCATACTTGTAAAAATGACAAGATCTTGCAAGAAACATTTATGTAGTTTTATCTCCAAAGCTGTACTCTAATTTTGCACTGTGGTACTTCAGATATTCCTCAGCAGTGCTCCTTGTAAGCTGAGTGCTTGAGCGAGTGCTCCGGAGAGATGCAAATGCCACCCAGATGATTAGCAGAGTGCCTGGAGCTAGACACATGTGTTTCTACTGGTGGTGCACTTTTGCACATGCCTTGGTGCACCTGACAAAATGTATTCCACACATGGAAGGAAAAACTTAGAGGGAATACTGTTTGTGTCAGGTCGGGTGTGTCAGATTCTCACCATTAAGGACATACAGCAATGCTGTATATTCTGTTTTAAAAATACACTTAAATTAAATCCTTCCCATTCAACACAATCTGAGAGTTTTAATATACTATACACATTAGTTAAATAACCATATGTGGAATGGCACATCGCCCCCCACCTCCCCACTTTCTCTTTCTCTCTGTCTCTCTCCATCTCCAATGTTTTGTGTGATTTCTTTCTCCAGAGTCTCATAATTGTCCAAGACAGATCACAATTTATTTTATCTGAAATATGTGAAAAAATGTTTATATTTATAGTTGGGGAGTATTGGGGAAATACATATGAAAATGCTTCTTTTGAGCCAATTTTTAAAGGAGGCCATGTTTCATTTGTACACCTATAATTTTGCACATGGACAAATGTATGTGCTCTGTAAGCACTGTCACTAGTATGTGGGTCTTTCTAACTTTGTATCAAGTGGTATTGACACTTGTAGATATTATTGCCTACATGTGCAAACTCTAGATTAAATCATGTGAATTAAAAAAACAACTCCTCAACAGAAGCAATTCTATATCAGTAGATGAAGGCGATGTGGGTAGTGCAAGTTCACTGCATGCTTTGTATTGACTTACCATTAAGGTAAAATCAGAGCAAATCTCATTGAGAGGAAAAGATGAGAATAATTGTACTGAGAATAATAAGAGGACCAGCGGAGGCTTATCTTTAGCGCTTGGAATAGAACCATCAGTTTTTAAATCACAGGGTATGTCTACATTGCACCATTATTTCAGAATAAGCTGTTCCAGAAGGTATATTTCTAAATAGCTTATTTTGAAATAAAGCGACCACAGTTCAGGGAAACCTCAAAATTAGTCCAAGGTAGGTTCCCCTAATGTGACTGTGCTATCTCAATTTAGAGCCCCAGGAAACACTGGGAAGAAATCACTTGGAATGGCTCTGGTAAGAAGCTATTGTGAAATAGCAGCAGTGGAGTGTCCACACTGCAACTATTTCAAAATAGCTGTTTAGGAAGAGGAGTTATTCTTCGTGGAATGAGGTTTACAGAAGTCTGAATACGCTGCCCATTATTTTGATATTTCAAAAAAACGGAATTGCTGTGTAGACACTCACATTGTTATTTGAAAATAACGATAGTTATTCTGAAATAATGGTGCAATGTAGACACACTCAGTGGATACGTCTAGACTACAGGCTTTTGTCGACAGAAGTTTTGTCGACAGATACTGTCGACAAAGCTTCTGTCGACAAAGAGCATCTAGACTACATCCAGTTCTGTCGACAAAGCAAGCCGTTTTGTTGACATGACAGTGTAGATGCCAAGGACAGTGTAGATGCAATAACGCTTTCTGTTGACAGAACTCTGACAAAAGGTGTTATTCCTCATAGAATGAGGTTTACAGCTGTCGACAAAACTGCTGAGTTCTGTCGACATTATGTCGACAGAACTCAGTAGCATTGTAGACACAGGTATAGTTTTGTCGACAAAAGTCCACCTTTGTCGGCAAAACCCTGTAGTCTAGACATACCATAGAGATTAAATACAAATGAGAATTCTGCTTAATGGGAATGTGCCATGTGTGGCCCCAAAATAATGAATTATAAACTACCAGGTACCATACTGTGACGGGGTCTGTGACAGTGCACTACTCAAGTAGGTTTCCTCACACATGTTTTACTCCTGTATGTCAGCCACTATTGAGGTGGGGAAACATAGATGCCAGACATCCTTGGCCTCCCCGAGGTGGGAATGAATGTGTTTGTGGGCTTTAACTCATCAGAGATGTTGCAGGATAGGTGGGTGGATGGATGGAATAGAGGGTGGGGATAGACTATAGTGCAGTATCCTTTCAGTCCAAATGTGGTGGAGTTTTTCCCCCAGTGATTGCTCTGACCGACTCAGACAGATGGAAGGCCTCCCATAGCTTATCTTCCTCCTCCTCAAATACTGTGTGACTGAGGCTATGTCTAGACTGCAGGCTTCTTTTGGAAGAAGCTTTTCCGGAAGAGATCTTCTGGAAAAACTTCTTTCAAAAGAGAGCGTCCACACAGCACAAGCACACCTGTGCTTTTCCCTGGAAGCCTCTTCTTTCGGAAAAAAATCCTTTTTCCCATCCACAGACACTTTTTTCCATAAGAGCTCTTTTGGAAAAAGGCTTCTTCTTTGTAGAAAGAGGTTTACTGCTGTCGGAAAACCCCCTGTGTTTTTCTGACTTTCTGTTGAAAGAACGCGATTGCAGTGTGGATGTAAGTGTAGTTCTTCCAGAAAAACTCTGCAGTGTAGTCATACCCTTAGTAACAGGTTCACATTCCTAACGTATAACATTAACTTTCCTATTATAAGACAAAAGTTCATACCTTGTGTTTTTTCCTCCTCCCTCCGCCCATTCCAATCTAAAATATCAGCCTGGGAGAGATTTTCGCAAGCTCTAGCAGTGGGGGGAATTTATTTAGAAGAAGTCAGTGTCCTGAAACATGCAATGTTGTGGATGAGCTGGCAGTTGATTCTCACATAGCTTAGATTTAGTGAAGCATTTGAATTAAGGAGTCATTTGAAGATAGGCAATTTACAGAGCTGTAAAGCACAGAAGAGAAGACAGCGGAGAGGATGGATGAGAAAACAGAGGACGCTAAATTTAAGTAATGCCCACTTGGCAAGTTCCTATTACTTTCAGAACTACTAATAAGAAATTAAGGTAGCAGGAAAAGGAGAAGATAGTGTCTCTTGGCCCAACCCCAGCAGAAGCCATGGCTGCATTGATTACAAAGATGTAAAATGCTCAAGAGAAATATGTTCCAAATTATGGGAACTGAAGGAAAGCAGCATAAAACTTAAAATAAGGGCTAAACCACTGAAATGAAAAACATGGAATGCTCACTTTCTCACTATCTAGACCAGAAGCCCTCCTGGGTGTTGTTTTTGTTTCTATCATCAAGCACTTCATTCTTTCTACCAAATTAAGCATCCAGTCCAGCAAACCTTAGACTTTAGTGAGGCTATTTGTGTGAATCAAGACTATTCGTTTGATTAAGGGTTTGCTGGCTGATGCTCTAAACTTAGCACACAAATTCCAAGAGAAGCAGAGATCTGTGTGGTATTTTGTAGCCCTGTCATTATAAAATGGTATGTTTCAGTCCAGAGGGTTCTCAACATTTTTCTCTGAGGACCCCTCCCAACATGCTATAAAAAACGAGGGATGTTAGATAGCGATTACTTGAATAGTCATGTAACCGCACAAAATATTACCAGTTACACAAATATTCAATAGTACCCAGAGGTGGGGCTGGCAGCCAGTGCACTCCCGGCTTCACTTCTGGGGAGCCCCCTGCCAGCAGCACAGGGTGGCAGAAACCTCTGTCATGTTCCCCATAAGTATTGGCTTCCGCCTTCATCCCTCCTCCCCCTCATGCTGCTGCCTCTGATAGAGAGCAGCAGAGCAGGGGTTGGGAAAGCAGGTGGCTCCATGGCTCTGGTGCTTGCAAGGAGTTGGCTTAAAAGCCGGTGCCCAATGCCATCAACTTGTACTCCCCCTGCTTTACTGACTCTGATGCCCCTTTGTTATTTTGGAAGTCCTGATCCTAACATCTCTGTGTCTCATGTTTTGGCTTAGGAAACTGCACCCCAAAATCAATTACACTAAAAAAGTGAAGTCAGTTACAAGTTAAATCGCTGTGGAATCATTTTGAGGTGTGGCTCTGATAAACTATAAGGTCACTGCTGCTGTCTACTCCTTTGAGTGGCTGCCAATATGACGAACACAGCATTCATATAATCACCACCTGCTGCACACTGCATAATATTAGGGAGGGGCAGGGGAAGTGCTTCCTCCCAACTGGGCTCAGGACAAGTCTGGCCTACAAACTGTAAAAAGTCAGATCCCACCCACAGGCATGTGCGTCTTGGCTTCAAAAAGACCAGGGAAATCAGAGATGTCATATATGCATAAAACTTGGCATGGTAGGATGGTTAAGGATGACATTTGCCTATATCTAAGACCACTTTCAAATCCTGTATAGCTGCTAGAAATGCACATCAGCAAACACTGATACTGTTTTTGGGCTACATTGCTTTGTGGAGGTTTTGTTCCTCTGTAGCTGAAGATCATTAGACCTTCTTACCTGTGATATTACACACATGAAAAACTTAGAAAAATAGTAGTGCTTTAAAAAAAGCATGTGACACCATTCACTTCACTCCCTCTATCCCTCCCATGTGTCTGTATGATTTAAGATATTTCTGAACCTTGTGGGTGAGTGCAAATATTTTTTAGTCTATCATGGAGCATGATTTTATACATCATTCTAGTACATGAGGTAGGAAGCTTGCAGCCCATTCAAGAACAGCAAATAATTCAGTTCATCATTAGGAAGAAGGACCCCACTCAATGAAACAAACATTACATTTATTTCAAGTATGAAGTGTAAGGTTTAATGGAAATATTTTGGTATTACAACTACAACAAGGGTTTACAATGGCAAGCACTGCCCATAGTTTAATGTATTTGCACCCCTATTCTTCTCTTCCTCCTCCAGAGGGAATGAATGACCATAGACAATGATGCGCTGTAAGAAGTGGGGACCTGTTCTGAGAGTGGTGCCAGTATATTGGGTGCCAGTATATTGTGATATTCTGGAGGAGGAGACAGCCACTGACAGTCTGCTTCTAAGGCTACCGTATCTGGAGGACTCTTTTGGTTGCTGGTTCAATGAATACTCATGTTCCTCATTTATCTGTCTCTTCCTGCTGAAGAGAGAGCTCCTTCCACATCCCAAAGAATACAAACTGCTCTTGGTTTCTTTGTTCCATTCCTATGAGCATCTCCACAAGGAGCCTTTTCTGTCTACTTCTGATGTTTCTGGAGTGATACTCTTGCCCTCTTGATGGCTTTTTTCTCCTTGGTAGCCCTAGGTGCTACCAGTTGATAGAGTAGAGGAATGTTATATTGTGGATATTTGAAAGAAGCTGAGAAATAACACTCACATAAATAATTTTTCACCTGATAACCACAATTTTGATTCTCTTCCTCATTCTAGTAATATGGCTATCTCTCTATCCTTGCATTTCAAACAACTTTTGCAGCTTTTGAGATCAGAGCCAGGGCTAGTACTGATAAGAAAAGTGTGCTAGTGTATTAAAGAATTAAAAATGTCCACAGTGGCTCAATGGGAGTGAGGGGGCATGGGTAATTTCTTCCAGGGGCTGTTACACCAGTTTACAATATTTTCCCTTAAATCTAGCCAACATTTTGAAAAATGCTATGGTCTCCAAGTAACAAAGTGGAAAAAGCTATGGCTTTGCCAGATCTTCTCCACGGGACTGAAATCTATGACAGAAACTGGTTTCTGCTAAAGGTCATCCTTCTACATATTGCTGACTAGATCGGTTCATTTAATGATGAAGGTGGAAAAGCAGTTTTGCAATATTGATAATACTTAAGGACCAATTAGAATTTTGTTGGAACAGAAGTTTAATGGTATATGCTTATTGGATTGGAGGGCAATTCCACTGGAAATTGACTGTTATGTTTTAGCATAAGGAAGTTTCATTCAAAAGGAGATTGTGAACCACTCCCATTCAAACAACCCAGTTTTACTTGAAAATCTTGGTCTTGTGCCTACTTAACAATGATGAAATGGAAAAGGAAGGACAAACAGATAACTCATCTGCACTAGGTTTCCTGATTATTCTGGTTGGCTTTGTAACCCCTCTGTAGTAATCTGCACCACCTATGTTCACTCCCTTTACAGGTCCACAATAACTTCTGTATAAAATATGCCTTGTGTGGTATCACTTCAAAACTAAGAGGATACTGATGTCCTTGTCTCTGTTCATCTGAGGAAGTGGGTTTTGCCCACAAATGCTCATGATACTATATACATATTTTTGTATTCTCTAAGGTGCTACGGGACTATTTATTGTCTTTAAATTACAGACTAACATGACTACCCCTCTGAGACTTGTCAAATGGGTGACATATAAAGTTAGAGGATTCCTCTACATGAAGAATAAATACTAAACAAAAGGAGGGAAGGGACACCATCTCTGTCTATGTCATCCACCACATCTGAAGAACCAAGGAAATCGTTTTGGACTGGAGGAGGGATATTGACTGAAAGGAATTCAGGCAGTAAGACTCAGTAAGACAGAGAGATACCTTTGATTTGAATTCACTTTGTTTTAGTGTTATTTTCTTGTAACCAATTCTGACTTTTATATCTTATTCCTCATAGCTACTTAAATCCATCTTTTTTTAGTTAATTAACTTTTTATTTTATCTAATGAGTGTGTTTAGATTGAAGTGTTCAGGAAACTCCATTTGGGCTAACAAGATTTGTACATATAATTTTCTATTATTAAAATAACAGGCTTTATAAGCCTGTGTAGTCTAGGAGGGAGCTGGCCAATACAAGAAACACATTTATTGGGAAAGTTTGGGACTGGGAATTTTCTGCTATCGCTCTGCAGTGTCATTGAAGAATGGTTGGCTAGAGCACTCATAACTGGGGTATCTTACTTGCTGGAGAACTTGTGAGAATAGACTTGAGCTATGTCTATGCTACAATGATCTATCGGAAAAAGGCACACAAATGGCTGATGTCTACACTGGGCCAAATTTTGGAACAGCTTCTTCTTTTGGAAAAGCGGACACATTCCCTGGACGTGGCGGAGTTTTTCCAGGATACCTCTGGTATCCCAGAAAAACCCCGTAGTATAGACATAGCCTAGGAGTGGTAATCTCATAGCAGACTACTGTAAGAGGAACCCATCTTGGAGCACTGTGAAAACACAGATGTTCATCAGTCCAGACTGTATCATGGGTATCATGTATCACCCCCTCTTCTCAAATAACTGGAGAGAGAGACAAATGTTTTTAGCTGACTGCTGGTCCAGATCCTTCTCCCTCTCCTGCTACCCACTGGCTATGCATGAAAGACAAACGCTGGGAACAGAGACCATAACAACTTTGCAATCTTCCAAGGGAGAAAACACTGCCGTAACCAACTTTTCCTTAGACAACCAACTGTAAGTTTTCTACTCTTCCCTGTCGAAGCCCCGAGGGACCACCACAGCCCTCCTGCTGGCTGAGAAATGCACCTACACAGGAGTGCACTGATTTTTTTTCTTTACCAAGTGTGTGAAAAAATAATTTTGAAGCTAGTTAGATGCAATTGTTCATCAGAAATCAAAATAATCATGGAATCAGAACTCTGTTTCTGAAGGACCATTTTGGGGTAAAGCAGACTGTGGGCTAGATGGAGACCACTAAGTTGGAAGAGACTGGTAAGGGAAGGCACATGACAATACCATGGCTATTGCACTGCATTTCAAACACACACAGATGTAGAAATACTTGGCATGTTATCCCAGGAGGAAAAGTCAGTACACTGTACTTCAAATGACCTTGATATTAAAATCAGAATTTGACACCAGATCAAGAGGGTGGTAGTGGTGATCCATTGCAATTTGTCAGCCTTAGGTCCAGCTGTGGCTTGGGGGTACTCTTCACGTTCATCAGGAGAGGCATTCTTCAACTGGCTCCTTTAGGAAGAGGAGGTAAATGGCATGTTCCTCATTCTCTGAGCATCCTTCACAGTCTGAGTGCATCCTTGCCCTGACTGTCATCAGCATCCTGGAGAACAGTGAGGCTGATGGGCTTGAGGAGCAGGTTATGGAGCCAGCATGATACACCCTTTTATAGTGACTGTCAATCTCTAGCCTCAAGTGCTTGATAATACACGTGTGGCCAGCAGTCTAGCAGCATGATCTGAAAAAGAGCAGAAGAAAGCTGTTCTGATCTGGTTAGCATAGTGGGAATGAGGGTAGTACATTATTGAAACTCCAGACTTGGTGCATGTCTTTTGCCTGATGCACAGATGGGGCATGTACTTACCCACACTCTTATATATACTGGCTTCTCTCCCTCTACATGATTTCAGACATATGCTTCTGTGATTTAAGTGTGGATGATGTCACTATTATGGCAACTTAGACATGTTCATGGATACATGTACAGGTGTTAGTATAAATTCATCTTAAATGTCCAGGCTTTTGGTTTTTCATTTTGTTTTTTTTGTTGTTTTGTGTGTGTGTGCGCGCGTGTGTGCCTGTGTATAATCCATCCCACATCATAATTGTACGACAGTGATTTTCTTCAAAGAACATATAAGCTTTTCCAGCTAGTCCTTAGCGTTTGTATGTCTTACCATCTATATTTGTGGCTTTTTTGTCTATCATCAGCCAGACTAATTACTTTTTTTCAATAGCTCCCCCAGAATTGTAGAGGACTTTACTGTGAATGCCTGAAAGATACAGATGTTTAAAATCTGTTTCATAATATGGTCAAGAAAATTATTTAAAACATGCTCAGATGGGGTGCAAAGCATATCAAAAGAAGCAAGATGACAACTTGCAAGAAATTATCAACTATCAGTGAGAATAAGGACATTAAAAATAACCCAAATCTATATCTTGCTGTTGTACACATGTAAAAAAAAATAGCTTCTTTTTTTTGTAGCTTGCTACTAATGTCTGAGTTAGGTATGTTTTCAAATGGTGTGCTGTCCATTGTAAAATGTATGTAATGCAGTGTTTATGGTGTTGTGCACACATCACACTCTAGGCTCACTGGTGTCATTGCAGGTATGGTGCAGGCCTCAAAATGATATTCAAGACACTATAGTAAACCTCAGCACTACCATAGGTGAAATTTTGTGACATCCAGACCCTGTTGACATCTTTCAATCTCATCATTTAAAAGCAGAAAAAGGGTGCATATTCTCAAAACGATCTTTTGTGGAAGATTTTCATTGAAAAAATGTTCTGTTTTATTCCAATCAAAAATGAATTTTCAAAAGCCAAAATTAGTTTTTTTGCTGGCTGAGAAACTAGAAAAAAATCTGTGGAAAATAGTGGGGAAACCCCCTGAATATTTTGTTTCTTCAGAATTTTTTTTGCTTACCCTTTACTGACTGACTCAAGTGATAATCTAAGGATTCCCCTGTGGATGATTATGTTTTGCCTTCAAGAAGCATAAGGACCTGCTTCTTTGAGCAAGACTATCCAATTATAGTTTTTTCTTTTATAAAATGTCTGCCAGTGTTTCTGACAATAGTCATATTTACAAAATAAACAAAATTAGAGGTTGTCAAGTCTACAAACATAAATGATGGTGTGGAAGAACAGATGAGCCCCAGGGTTTCATCATTATTGTCTGACTCAAGCTGTATAATGACAAGGCCTAACAGAGTTTTGCACTTTAACCACAAACTCATAATCATCTTTTTTTTACAGCTCTTGGAGACAAAATGGAAACATAAAGACAGGGCCAAGTTTTTCACAATTATATCCCTAAAATTTGATTTTCTAAGTCTTTGTTTAAAACAAGTGGGTTGATTTTAAAAATTGCTGATGACCTACCAGGTCCTGTGAGTTGAACTTGAGCTTCTGTTCATCACTTCTGAATATCAGGCCATATTTCTAGGAGCCTAAAACTAATTAGGCACATCATTTCCAAAAGTACCGATGTGAGTTAGGTGCCCAACCTGTATTGAATGAAGATGGGATTTGGGCAGCTCACTGCCTTTGAAAAGCCTCCTCGGGGACCATCAAAATCTTCATCTAAGCAAACAAAAAGAAACATAATGAGGAAAGGAGAGAACTGTACAAACTCTTGTGTGAGAATGAATAGGGGAGTAAAGTCATAAACATGCTGTGAAGGTACCTTTTAGTCCTCTAAAAATCAAAGAGAAAAACATAACTAAAGGGAACAATACAGTCAGAAACAAAACAGGTGGTGGTGTAGGTGGGAGAACACTACACATGAGACATGGCAGCAACAAATAGCAGATAAAACCAACAGTGTGAGGAGGAAAGCTTGGAAAACAAAAGCAACAGGATGAGAGACACTAACTGTGGAAAATGAATGATCAGACATGGTCCCAACAGCTGATAGAGGACACCTAGGGAGGAGGTGAGCATTTCCCTCTGGTTCCAAATTTAACTAAAAGGGGCACCTGCGGGAAAGCTGTGCCCTCTCTGCAGGAACATTGAACTGATAAAGAGAGTGCTGTGGTTAAAAAAAACAAAAACAAAAACAATGGAGACCAAATACTTGAAATGACTCTGAAACGTGGGAAGCTCTGGGTGTGTGTGTGTGGAGGAGGTAGTACAGGGAGGCAGGGATGGAATTTTTAAAAAAAGTTTGTAATGCAGAGACTGTGGGCAGAACAACTGTATTCTGTTTTAAAGGTCTGTGTATGTGGGGCTAAAGAGAATGTTTAAGTAAACAATTTTTTCTATGGTGTGATCAGTAAACTGTGGGGAAGGGCAGTCACTTAGTTCCTAAGCAAATTTGAATTAAAAAAAAAATATTTTCTATTGTATATGGATAGTTCACGAGTAGAAAAATAAACTATATTTATCAAATAAATTATTCACTTCAAGTTGATCTCTCAGCTCTGTTGGCTGGGATTTTTTATACAACAAATTGAAAATATAAACTGTAAACAAGCCTCTCTCAGCCATGGAAGATTACTCAAGTAATTTCTCACTGAAAAATTGTCGCTTTAAAAATATTATGTTAATAAAGTCATGAATATATTATAAAAACGTAATTGCACATTTTAAAGCAATTATCCAGCTAATCTTATAAAATTAATGTTTAGAGGTATATTAGGAAAATATTTAGTATTATTTTGGAAAGTAATTTGTATATTGGTAAGAAATACCAGAATACATGAAAATAAAAAGTGGTTGCTAACTTGGCATCAGAAGCCTGTGTCATATTTTAATCATTATTTTCATGACAGCTTTTAGTAGTAGCACTTGTACATTTTGGTCATTTTTATACTATTTTTAGTAGAGGGGATAGAACAATATAATAGCTAGGAAAGTGATGGCTGGTACACAGCAAAATATTGCAATTTCCTATGAAATCAAAATTAAGGGACTGATGAAATATATAGCAATAGTTTACTTAGCTGTTAAGTCTCCCATATCCCACAAAAGAAGTATCTGAGTATTCCATTCAGGAATATTCAAGTCTCACATTCTTCCTCTAACAGAAGTGAGACTTGACTGTTCCTGAATGGGACAAAACAATACAGGCAGTCCCCGGGTTACGTACAAGATAGGGACTGTAGGTTTGTTCTTAAGTTGAATTTGTATGTAAGTCGGAACTGGTACATATTGTAGGGGAAACTCTAGCCAAACATTTCTCCAGAGCTCAGTTTTATTCTCCCACACCTCACTTCCCTCAGTCCTTTATTCTCAAGCTGAGGTGTCTGCTGAGAAAAGCCGCTCCGCATCTCCCTGGTCTGCTGGGGGGGGGGGGCGCTAGCTTTGCGTCTCTCTGGTCTGCTGGGGGGAAGCCGCTAGTGCGGGGTTGCCTCACCCCATTTGTAAGTAGGGATCCGATGTAAGTCGGATCCATGTAACCCGGGGACTGCCTGTATAGGTCTTCATTAGCAAACACTAAAACACAGACTATTAATGAAGGAATAATCTAATTGGAGGACATATCTATCCTACCTAAAACTTTTACTTTGCTTTATTACAGCTTCCTATTGACCTGTCTTTTCAAATGTCTCTTTCTATCTCTGACCTCTTAAACTTCCATTTACATCACCCCAAAGCAACCTGTAACTGTGGGTATAAAGCCTACACTGGAGAGGAAAGAGTTAGGGATCTGCTCTGGGTCTGGACAGCTCCATTTTTCTACATCTGCAGTTGTGGAGAAGCTTGTCTTTACTGTTCCCACGTGCATGGGGAGGCTGGTAGGAAATAATTGAGGGAGACAGCAGCACAGCACAGCCGGGCCCTTCTTAGGGCCTGGATCAGATCCTAGTGGGCAGGTGGCTGTGATGTTCTATACTCTGGAGGAGTGCCCTGTAATCCCCATATTCTTCAGTTTGATATAATTGTGATCTTACATATTAAACGTGCCTTGTGCGGCATCAGGGGAAAGGCTATGATCTGCTGAAAGTCATTTCTCTATCTGTATAGGTATATCATGCTGTAAGTTGGGGAACCAAGCAGATTTTGGCTCCTCAGAGACAAAAGGAAGTGAAGAGGAGTAGCCAATGCTCAGGAGGGGTATCAAACAGCTATCAATGGCCTTTGTCCAGAAAGGGAGCTACAATGCGATAGCTCACTTGCATGAAGCCACAACTCATCTTTGCCTGGAGACTCAGCAATACCCCTAGCTATGCCTGGACTTGTGCTCCCCAAGGACAGGGGACTGAGGGTATAAAAATCAAACCCCTGCTTTTCTCTCTCCCACCATTTTGCTAACAATAAGGTCGCTCTAAAGACACCAACAGAGGGGAGAGGCCCAGATTTCATGGGCGAAATCTGTGTACTATTGGCTGTGATATCCAATAGGGTGAGAAAAACTGTTTGATCTAGTTGTTACACAGACCAGTCAGGTTGAGAATTTAGACTGCATGTTTAGATTTTATTTTGGTAACTACTCTGACCTTTTGCCTAACACTTACCGCCACTATGATTCCCTCTTTGTAGTCAATAGACGATTTCCTTTGCTGTTTATCTTTACCAGTGAGTTTGCATGAAGTGTGTGGCCAATATCTCTTCAGGTTTTACACAAGCTGGTGTATGAAGTGGTGAACCGATCATTAAATTGGATGGTATATTCCTGAGGTACAGTACTTGGAGTTGGGGTGGGGAGAGTTGACTGGTGCCTTACTCTAAGAGATACTAGTGGCTCTGGGAGTATTTATGTAATCTGGCGGGATGTTGGGCGCTTCATGCGGTCGTATTAATAACAGCTCCTGGGAGTGTTAATGTTGATCCCTAGCAAGGCATGGTGAGAGACAGCCAGACTGGAGACAGTGAAAGGGGCACAGTAGTTCCAGTTCCAGGCTGTACCCTGGGGTATCTCATTGAGCTGGTGGCTTGGGTTCTATTTTCTACACGCTGATGGGGCTGGAGGCAGGGCTGGATTATGAAAGGGGATTTAGGGACTGCAGCCCCCTTACCTCAGGGCCCTGGGCTGCAGCCTTTAAAGCACCTGTGTGCTGTGACTTGGCCTCATTTTTGGCCTCACACTGGAGCCCAGGGGACTCCACAAAATGTATTAGCCACGATCCCCCAGAAGAGTTAATCTAGCCCTGGCCTGAAGCAAAAAATCCATATCCCAGGGAGACCTGAAGCCCTTTCCTAGCCAGTGGAACTGGCCTTTCTGGACTCTTGATGTACCCCAGAAGGGGTGAGCACAACTTGTGGCTCAACCACAAGGTCAGAGACACAGAAGATTACAAGCAACTGCAGGGATGGCTGTCAGCAGGAGGTAGCAAGCCAGAGGAATATCTGACACTCCGTCTCCAAATGCTAGTTGGCAGCTGAGGGGATGGACCACTTTACATGCTCCTTCTCTCGTATCTCTGACACAGTCACCAGCCCATGTCTAATCTTGCCATGCACATGCACAACATTATCTGGCCCTCTGGTGGATCTACTAATACATTATTCATATTTATCTGTTTGAATTACCATAGTTAATTTTAAGTACCTGAGATGTTCTCCTGACTTCAACAGGACTACTTGTATGCTTATATGGCTTGCTAGACTGGGGCCTTAACATTTACTGCTCTTAGTGAAAATGCCTGAATTTCCTGTTTTACCAACAGTGTCATGTTTTGGATGGCTTTCTTTGGTTCTTCTCATTCCTCTAAACAATTATGAACATACTTACTGGGTTGTTAGAAAGTTTGCTTTCTCCTCTGAAAACAATAGCAACCTGAGAATAGTCTTTAAAGCAGGGGTCTTAAACTCCCAGTTTGTTGGCCATCCTCAGCTGGAGCAATTGTGCAATCCGGCCCTAATGGGAGGCTGTCCGTTACTGCTCCTCAAACTCCACCCCTTTCTATCATCACCCTGCCCTCTTCCCTATTTCTTGTCCCTCAGAGATGCAGCTTCCAGGATAGTGGGGGAGCCTGGCACCATGCAGCAGCAACGGTCAGACCTGCACACACTCCCAGTGGTGGAAAGAGCCACAGGGATATGGAAAACAGCAGAGCGGGTGTGCCCCCTGAGTACACTCTGCTTTCCCATGGCTTCTGCCGCTGCAGGGAGTACAGGAGGAAACAGTTTGCCGGATTAAAGATTTTGCTGGTCCAGGAAGAGAGTGAGGGGGATGCTTTAGAAAATAGACTTGTGGACACAGATATGCCTAACTCAAAGGTCCTTTGGACAAATTATCTCATGTAACCTATCAATCTTCTTGTCACAGTCTTCTGGTTCTGTATATTTTATTTTGGTGCATGTATCATTCTTGTGTGTAAAGTTAAATATATGGAGTATGGAATGGTTTAGGGTTTTAAATGTGCAAATGAAAGCCATCAAGGGTGTTACCCTCAATGATTAGACCAGTAGTTCCCAAACTTTTTGGCATCATGCCCCCTTAGCAGCAAAACTTGTTGAGCAAAAAAAAGGAACAGACTAGAGCCAAAAAACAAAAATAGATTGACCGGGGGAGGGGAGGTTGGGTCACCTTGCACACCCCCCAGTTTGGGAACCCATGGTCTAGATGACCAAATGTAAACACCCTCTTTTTCCTTTAAATCTTACCAGTGGTTGGTCTTAGGAAGTTGCATCTCCACCCCAACTGGTAGGAGCAGACCAAGTAATTGTCCATGATGAGGTGGTACCTATAAAACAATATGAAGCTTGGAGTTTCTTTGTCTTGGGCTGCTGTGGCACACGTTAGAGAATAACTAAAGACCCCAGGGAAAAGGAGACTTCCCTGGTTTGGAGGCATAGCTAGAATAAGAATTTTAGGGTGAGTTCGTAATAAGTTTATGCTGAGGTTTTATTGTTAGAATTAGCTAAGTGTTTTCTGTTGTTTTAAATTTGCGATCAACTCTGCTCTGCCTGTTCTCACTTATAACTGCTTAAATCCTACTGCTTGTACTTAATGAAATCACTTTTATTTACTACCTAGCCTAATGTAAATGATGGTTACCTGGGGGAGCAGTCAGCGTGTGCATCCTCCTTGCACTGTGAAAGGAGGCTTACCTTCCTAAATCATTTGGGCTTCTGATCCCATTTGGGGAGTGATATCCCAGGAAGCTGGACCCCAAACTGTATTTTCCTTGGACCTGAAGAGTTTCAGTATCTGTACTGCTCCTCTTTGTGGGGGGAGGAGGACGGCAACTCTGTGCCTTGGCTGGGGGAGACCAGGGAGCTGGCCCCACAGGACTGGGTGGTGAGAAGCCCCAGAGAGCAGGAAAGTGAGTTTCCGTGGCCTTGTCAACGCTCGGGAAGCATCACTAAGGGGTCCACTGTGGCCTCACCCCATCACATGAGGAAAGGCCTGTGCCTGGTTCACTGCATTCCCTGCTGCTCCCAGACACTGCCCCTTACATCTATGGGAGCTGCAGGGGAAAAGCCTGAAGCAGAGTTTGGTGCTACCATTCCCCTTGCTCAGGGAGTAGGAGAGAGGCAGCATACAGAGCCGCTTCTACCTTCGTCTGCTAGGTCTGTACCAAAGGTTTTCACCAATTAGAGACACCCAGAGTATGGAGGTTATAGTGCACTCAGTTCTAGCTAGGTATTCCAATCTGCTTTTTTCCCATGCCTGCTCAAACCCGCTCTCAGGATAGGTTTGCAGTGCAGCTGTTTGCCTACTACCCAGTTTGACAGCCATGGCCTAGTTCTGTTTGCATTAGCTCATTAAAAATAACAGTGTAGCTACATATAGCCTGGGCAGTAACTGGGGCTAGATGCTTCAATACATAAGCAGGGGTCGGGATTGATTTGTACTCAGATTGCTAGCCCAAGCGGCTGCCTGTACTACCTACAGCTGCACGGCTACCTTTAGAAAACTAGATTGAAGAGCAGTAGTGTGTATCTGTAAATCTGGGAAGAATACTCCAAGCTGTTGTGCAGAGGTCTTTACAGACTGTCTCTCCATTTCTCAATCATTCTTTGCTCCTTTGTTTTCTCCTCCCCAGTCCCTATTTCTTTTCCTGGACACATCAGTATAGCTTTTACCTTTTTTAAAATTGTCTTCCTGATGCTGATATGCCACTTTTTACTATTTAAAAACATTTCTGATAAAACATACTCATTTGGAGGCCAGGCACTTGGAAATAAACTTAATATAGCCTAGTCTATGTGCCATTTTCTAAAGACTTTCAAGCACATCAATGCAGTTTAACCCCAGTCCCTTGGGGCTTAGACACTACCAGGGGAAGGATCGATCTTTCAGAAGGTCTTTTTCCGTAAATAAAAATCCAACTAATTAAATGAGTGGATGAGAAATGTACTTGCACATATCCCCACCTATTCCTAATGTAAGGAAAAAAAAGCTAACATCAGACAGCACTTTCATTTATGTGACAGATAATAATAGTGAGAATGGCTCAAGATTAATCTCATCTTGAGATGCTGAATACAAACAAGAAGGCAAAAGGAGGCAACTGAACTCCTCCTCTTGGGAAGCTTCTGACTGATTTATTGTAATCCTCCTTGGATAATTTAAGTGTCTTTGTAGAGATGTCTTGTCACCTGGATTATTGTGCTGGTTTCAGAAGGCATGAAGTACAAACTGGTTGCCCTTCCATATTTGTAGGCCAGATGTACCTTTCTGCCCACTCTTGATTTATTGTAATATGCATTTCTTTTTAACAGGAAGTGTTTGCAAAGTGTGTATATCAGCAGCATTAACTTTCTCTGAAAAGACGCTGGCTACATCTATAACCCAACTGGTTGATTTCTGTAGGTAAGTGTTGCCTGTAGCCTTGTTGCTCTAAATGATTGACTCGGGTTTTGCAGTTCATTAAATTCACCTGTCAATTTCCTGTGACGGTGTTTTCTAGGAGGTACTAGCTTTTCGTCTGAGGTCACCACATACTTCAAATCAATGTCACGTCTTAGGCAAATAATTAGGAATTTCTATTCCTATGTGGCAGGGTACCCTGGTTACATATCAATCTATTTTTACATAAGCTTAGTCATGTAAACCTGCAAAGCTTACACTTCACTTTCATTTATAAAAAGATGACATCCAGGAGTATGCTGACATTTAGGTTATTTTCTATCTGTCTGTACTCATGTTATACCTACTTGGTGCATGTTTTCTCTTCCTCCCTGCTACACCGTTATGTAGTCCTTATGTTTATCACAAGTCACCATCAATGTGAGCAGTTGAGAAGTTTACCAAGATTCCAGGTGGAGTAGCCTCAAAAAGAGTCTGGAAAGAAGACTTGTACAGAATAAAGGCTTGATACAAAGCTTATTGAAGTCAATGGCAAAGTTTCTGTTGACTGCTGGTCTGTAAGATTGGGCTGAGAGAGAGCAATAAAAGCATTTTGTAGACTGGCAACAGGGGCTACTATTTCCTATTCTGCTGCAAAGGGAATGTTATACCGCCTCTGTTAATTCACTTTATATATTTTGTTAGATGTACTGTATATACACTTGCTAACCAAGAGCAGTACTCTATATGGTCTAGGTATTCCTGACATAACCAACCCCACAATATTAATGCCCAAACATAATCAAAGTGCAGCAACACAGGAAAGTTATAATAATCCCTATGCTTATAGTCCCCTTCCCTTCTACCCTCATATTTGGATGACTGGGGATAAGATGAACTTTCCCATATGTCCTGGATCTTATCAGATTCAGACTATTTCAGATCATGGTGGGGAATTAATTCCATTGGACCCACACAGAAAATATGCAGCTTTATGTACCACTAGAGACTCCAATCCAGCTGATCTTGATCATAGGTCTCAGAGGGGTAGCTGTGTTAGTCTGCAACTGAAAAATCTTAAAAAACAACTAATAGTCCTGCAGCGCCATAGAGACTAAAACAAATGTATCGTGAGCTTTCATGGGCATAAACCACTTTTCAGATGAATGGAGTTAAGGGGTCCAGGTTGCAAAATAAATAGTAGAGAAAGAGGAGGGGAAAATGTCAGCTAGAGTGTCCATTCTAAATGAAGAGTGGGTTCTTAGTACTCTTAAGTACCTGGTGCTTGGCTTTTTATGTCATTAGGATGTGGAAGGTAGCAGGTAATCCAGTTAAGGTCTTTGTTTAAATTTCTATTGCAGGTGTCAAGACGCTGCCATGTGATTACAAGCCAATTTCAAAAACCAGCTTGATAAGGAAATCAAGAACTTAATTTCATTTACAAGTTTGATTACTGCAATAGAGGTTTAAACAAAGACTTTAACTAGATTTCCTGCTACAGTCCACATCCTAATGACATAAAAAGCCAAGCATTAGGTACTTAAGAGTACTAAGAATCCACTCTATTAGCTTCATTTAGCACGGACACTCTAATTAACAATTTTTTCCCATTTTTTCCTTCTCTTTCCCTCCCCATCCCCTTTCTTTCTCTGCTATTTATTTTGCAACCTGGACCCCTTAATTCCATTCATCTGAAGAAGGGGTTGTGCCCATGAAAGCTCATGATACTATTTACATTTGTTGTTAGTCTCTAAGGTGCCACAAGACTATTCATTGTTTTTTAAGCTTGATCATAGGGTTATGTATGGGAAGAGTATCTCATGTAGATAGGGCCTTCAGCCATTGAGGGCTTTATAGGTTAAAACCAAAACTTCAAACATTACCCAGAAACCTACAGGCAGCCAGTGTAGCTTCATGGAATATGGGATGAATCCTCTCATGTAAGTTTCAATTATCAAATAGGTAGCTGCATTCTAGACCAGTTTCAGTTTCAGTGTGATTCTAAGGTGTGTTCCCATGTGCAGCTCATTGCAGAAGACTGTTCTGAATATGACAAAGACATGCTTGATGGTCACACTCTCTGTGTCTATAAGGAATTGGTACAAACATCAGTAGACGATCAAAAGCCAACTTGGCCACAACAGCTATCTGATCTTGAAAAAGTATTTCAGAGTCCAATGAAGCCCTTTGATTATAGATCCAGTCAACACATGGTGGGTATGCACCTGCATTAAAATTGTAGTTAAAGTAACTAGATTCTTTGAGCATGTGGCACTGAGAAATACGTGTTGTTTGATTGTTGTGTGTCCAAAAAAAATTACAGATATTTTCCAAATCTGGGTCAAACGGTCTGCATGTGCCACTTGCTACTGAAGCTAACTGTGTTGACTAATAGCACAGCTTGGCTATTTCTTTACTGATCTGAAGCTTAGATGCTGTTCTTCAGGGTTTTCACCCAGGGTATGTCTACACTACAAAGTTAATTCGAAGTAACAGCCATTAGTTCGAATTAACTTTCATAGCATCTATACATGCAAACCGCTAGTTCAAACTTAATTTGAACTAGGTAAACCTCATGCTACGAGGACTAACGCCTACTTCAAATTAAGTAGTTCAAATTAAGGGCTGTGTAGGAGGCTATCCCTTCCCAGCTTGCCCTGGTGGCCACTCTGGGCACAACCAGGGAAACTCTTCTGCCCCCCCCCTCCCGGCCCCGGAGCCCTTAAAGGAGCACGGTCTGGCTATGGTGCGTGTACCAGTTGCAAGCCTGCCAGCACCCAGCCAGCAGACCCTGCACCTGGCATGAGATGAGCCAGCCACCCACTGCCACCCAGCCCTCTGCCTCTTCCCAGGATCAGGCTGGTGGCTCACAGGAGCCTGCCCGGGGACCCGGGAGCAAGTGTGCTGCAAGATCAAGGATCTGCGGCAGGCCTACTCCAGGGCCTCCCAGCCAGGGGTCGACCCGGAGGCATGCCCTCACTTCAAGGCCCTGGACCGTATCCTGGGGGCTCACACAGTGCATGCCTCCCGGGTGGTGATCGACCCCGGGGCAGAGGGACTCATCCTGCACACGGAGGAGGAGGACGCCGAGAGCCAGGAGCCTGCTGGGAGCCTGCCCAGGACCCAGGACCCCCGAGGCACCCCACAGAGCACATCAGCTGTGTCGTCCGAGGCCGGGGAGGGCTCCACATGTGAGTGCCATCATGCTCCCCTTATGTGTAAGGGGAACGTGGGGGAAGAGGGAGCCCAGGGACCATGCGCCTGGGCCTTGCCCACCATGGAGCAGCAGCTGGGTGTCATGCAGGGGCCCTGGCCCATTCCCCACACGCCGACCTTGCCTTGCAGAGGGGGGCTGGGTTTCACCCACAGTGTCCCCAGGGAGAACTGACCACTGCTCTTGTTTCACCACAGCCACAGCACTTGGGACTGCAGGGTGCACCACCCCACCTGCAACAGCCACCCGCACCCGGGCCAGCAGGTGCACCAGGAACCTGGAGGACTACCACCTGCGGCACCGGCGGCTACAGGAGCACCAGATCCGCATCCAGGAGCACTGGGTCCGGGAGGGACTGCGGCTGCAGCAGCAGAGCTTGAAGGTGCTGGAGGAGCACAGCTCGTGCCCTTAGAGGTCACCTCCAGACCCTGGTGGACAGTTTTCTGCCTCCTCCTGCTCCAGCCCCTGCGGCCGCCCCAGCTCTCGCTCCTCTTCTCACCCTTATTCCCCCTCCCGCTTCTCCACACCCCCTGTCCCTCCTGCCCCACCCTCCACACCCACTCCCCCCTGATGCCGCTGCACCCTCAGTGCTGCGAGACGGGAGAGCCAGTGGGGCATGCAGGGAGAGTTCAGTCCTCCTCCTCCACCTGGAAGCTCTCCCGCAGGGATTCCCGGATCTGGACAGCTCCCCGCCAGGCCTCCCAGACAGTGGCGGTGCAGGACTGCATGTACTGGCCAGCCATGTGGTCAGCCTCAGCCATCCAGGCTGGCAGGAAAGCCTCCCCCTTCCTCTCACATAAATTGCGCAGCACACAACATGCTGCCTCCATGGGAGGGATATTGTGCTTGGCGAGGTTGAGGCGGGTGAGGGGGCACCTAAATTGTGCTTTCAGGTATCCGAAGGCCCCTTCGACCACTATGTGGGCCCTAGTGAGCCTGGCATTGAAGGCCTGCCGAGAGGGGTTGAGGTGCCCCGTGTAGTGCTTCATCAGCCAGGGCTGTAGGGGATAGGCCGCATCCCCCACCAGGCAGATGGGCATGTCCACGTCCCCGACCCTGATGTGGCGGTCGGGGAAGAAGGTCCCAGCCTGCAGCCTCTGGCACACGGAGGAGTTCTGGAACACCTTGGCGTCGTGTCCACTGTTAGTGCCTTGCTGGACAAGCCCACATTAATGTCCGTGAACTGGCCACAGTGGTAACACATGGCCTGCAGGAGGACAGAGAAATACCTCTTGCGGTTGATATACTGAGAGGTCTGGTGTTCCGGGGCACGGATGGGAATGTGCGGCCCATCGATGGCCCAGCCGCAGTTGGGGAAGCCGAGGGCGCCGAACCCCCGGATGACGGCATCCGGGTCAGTGAGGTGGACCACCCTGTGGAGCAGCACCTGGTTGATGGCCTTGACCACCTGCAGAGAGACACAGCAAACCGCGAATCACTGGGGCGCCCGGGTGGCTGGGAGTGTTCGTTCCCTGGCACTGCCCTGAGCCCCACTCCCAGAAGCAACCCCCGCGGGCGGCACGTAGTACGGCCGGGACAAACCGAACCCTCCTGTGCGGGGCGCTTTCACCTCCTCCCTCCCCCCCCCCATTTTCCCTGGGGCGGCCCATCCCCTCCTTGCAGCCTCCCTCCCGCCCGGGCCCAGTGGCTGGTAGGTGCCATACCTGCATGAGCACTGCACCGACGGTGGATCTCCCCATGCCGAACTGGTTCCCAACGGATCGGTAGCTGTCCGGCGTGGAAAGCTTCCACAGGGCGATGGTCACACGCTTCTGGAGGGGGATGGCAGGCCTCATGCGAGTGTCCCGTCGCCGCAGACCAGGGGCGAGCCACTCGCAGAGCTCCAGGAAGGTGTCTTCATCCTGAAGTTCTGGGTCCACTGTTGGTCTCCCCAGCACTCCAGGATGATGTGGTTCCACCAGTCACTGCTGGTGTCCAGACGCCAGATGCGGCAGGGCATGCTGGTGCTGGGCGCTGCTGCTGCTCCTCCACAACCCCCGGGGAGTCCAGAGAGAGAGAGGCAGGGTGCTGACGTGCACCAGATGGTGCAAGGCAGCCTCCACCCATTGCTGGCAGGCTTGCAGCAGCAAGTACAAAAATTGGAGCAGCATGCCCAGAGTGAGCTCTGGCTCCATGGTGCCAACTGCAGTGGCATCCCCAATGGGAAGCACCGACACAGGCAGGCGGAGAGAAAAACACTTTGCTGTCCCTCGGCAATGTAGGCAAGCAAGCGGAAAAGCTGAGAACCAGCTGTTCAGGGGGGTCCCTTTAAGCTCGAGCCTCAGATAGCCTCAGACAGCAGCCACACAAAGCAACTACTGACCTGATGCCCTGCCGGAACTGGTTTCAGCTGCCCTTAAATGCGACCCAGCGTCCAATCAGTGTGGACGTGCTAGTTCAAATTAGCAAAACGCTAATTCGAATTAGTTTTTAAGTCTAGATGAACTAATTTGAATTAGCTTAGTTCGAATTAACTAATTCGAATTGTTAGTTCAAATTAGTGCTGTAGTGTAGACATACCCCCAGAGACATGAATAATCAGAGTCCTTAAAATATAAGCAAATGTATTACTCATTCAAAGTATATTATTATTATACTTCCAACATTAAGAGTAATGTTCTTCTGTGTGAGAGTTTGTGGAATGAACTAAAGATCATCAAAAACTTTATCAGGTTCTGCTCCAAGTACAAGGCACATTTTTTAGTCTCTTTCTCTAACCTGCACATAGCAACATATTTATGTGTTAATGGGCACACTCTCCCAGAAGAAGACAATACACTGCATGCACTAACCTGCTCTTGGAAGTGGAAGAGTGAAGAACCATGTGACAGACGTGTAATCATTTTATTTAATGCACTCCTGGAAGATCTTCAAATACAGGGGTAATGAGTGTATTAAAATAAAAAACCTATATAGAGCCTTGGCTAGGATGAGCTTTTCATGTAGCTCAAAGTATAGTGGAAGAGCACATAGCTGTTTTGTCTCTGAGTGCATAAATCAGTCATGGGAAAAAATGCCAGCTGAAAAGGTAATACTTGCACCCTTGTGCTGCAGCAATAGTGGTGCTTGTGCTGGACCTCTCTGCAAGGGTAAATGTCACTCATTCTGCCACTACCTGTGTGAAGCAAACATGTGTATGCACAATTGACCAGTGCACACATATAGCCACCTGCTTATATAGCCACGTCACATGCACACCTAAATTGGCACTTCTAAATTTGGTGCATAGTTTTGAAATCAGGGCTTAAGAATAGGATTTTTAAAGTCAAGTTAGTGGTTTAAAAGCATGTAGCCCTTTGAAACTGTAGGTGAGTTGTTCTGAAAAGCCCAGCCTTAATGTGCAATTTAGTTCTCCATTTAATGCCTGTTCAAGATGCGGTTTTATGTCTAGGAACCTAAGCATAGTGCAGTGTAATAATGATCATCACTAACAGTTGGATGGTATGCTGCTCTCATGCCAGTGCTTATTTTAAAGGTTTGCTTTTAAATGTAGGTACCTTAATAATTCTTTTTCACTAACCCACCTTTTTTGTTCTCCTATGGTCTTCTAGTTAAAAACCCTATGAAGATCTATTGGCTGGAAAACTACTTTTAATTTGGATCCAGTGAACTAGATTCTGGGTTTTACTACCATTTCTGTGCACCACTCCCTGGGAATTCTTGGGCTCTGGGCTATTTTAGCCATCTTATATTGAGATTTGATTGTATCTATTCTAGTACAGCCTCATCTGATACTTATTTTTGATTTTAGACTAAAAGTGGATCTACATTTTGCTAAGCTAAATTACTCAGCTTTGCGTCTCATTAATAATAGCTGTGTGCCACACAGCCCTGCAAATCATGTCTGAAAAGATCTAGCATTGCAGAACAAGCCATTTAAAAATATCTCTGCTTTTGATCAAATATTTGCAATTTATGTTGAAGAGTGGGAGGAGGGGAGGAGAAAGAGGTGCTAGTGAATACAGAAGGAAAGCCTTTTTGAAACACTTTCTGGGTAACTTTCAAACTGAGAACTTAAATAATTCATGGAAAATTCAGTGCAGATTTCTAATTAATACTAATTAGAATGATCCCATTTTATCACATGAAGTTAGTTTCTGAACAGTCTCTCTCTCTCTCTCTCTCTCTCTCTCTAAAGAGAAACAGTATTTTTAAAATCTGCAATAATCATATATCAAACAAATGTATATATACATAAAGATAGAGAGAAACACTGTTCAGAGACAATCTGCTTGTATATATGGATTTGTTTGGTCTGCTTTAAAATATTTATTGTGATCTTTAAAGCAAACTAGGAACATGTAATTTTATCTAGGTTACTATAGAGTGAATGCATAGCTTATTGAAGGCATATACTCAGAGTAGATACCTTGGTTCACTTTCAGATTAGAAGCACCTATCTAGTGAACCCCATTGGTGTCAATTCTGGGTCCGGAACCAGCCAGTATTTTCATTAAAGTCTCAGAAAATACATGGAAATGTGTGTATGACACAAAGCAGGGAGGGGTTGCTAGCACTTTTGAAGTCAGGTTTAGAATTTAAAATCACCTTGACAAATTGAAGCATAGATCTGAAATGAAAAGATAAATGCAAAGATTTCAATTAAGCAGGAAAAAATGAAATGTACAACTACAAAATGAGGAATTTTTGTCTAGATGATAGTACTGCTGAAAACGAGTTATAGTGGATCACAAATTGAGTATGAGTCAACAATGTGATTCAGTTGCCAAAATTCTAATATCAGTCTGGGGTGTTGTGATACTGTACATGGTACAGTCTGCACAGCTCCCATTGGCTGTGAATGGTAACCTGCGGTCAAATAGAGCAGCAATCACCCATACCTGTGGGCATGTAAATAAAATATCCTGGCTTTGTTCCATGACCTGGAAAATAATCAGCGTAACGGCATTGCGCAAGCGGGTTTTTCTTGCGCAAGAAGGGGCAGTGTAGACGCTCCTTCTTGTGCAAGAGCCTCTTCCGCAAAATGCTGGCTCATTAGTTATGCAAATGAGGCTCAGCAAGATTCCACGCTTAGCCTAATTTGCATATTTCTGGCTCAAGATCGCGCCAGTGTAGACATAGCCCTTGTGTCCAGCTAGAAGCTTGCCTTTATGAGCTGCAATCCAGAGTTTGAAAAACCCCAAGACCAAAAGAGACCAAAAATAGAAAAAGACTTAGGAAACCTGACCTATGAGGAATGGTTATGAAAACTGAGTGTGTTTTGAACTTGAGAAAAAAACAGGGGGATGAGGAACATGATTATAAGTCTTCCAATATATTAAGGGCTGTTGTAAAGAGGATAGTGTTCAATTGTGTTCCATGTCCATTGAAGGTAGGAAAAATAGTAGTGGTCTTAATCTTCAGCAATGAGATTTAGGTTAGAAGACCTCAGGGGAAAAAATCTTCCTAACCACGAAAGAAGTTAAGTTTTGTAATAAGCTTCCAAAGGAAGTTGCCGAATACCCATCACTGGAAGTTTTTAAAGAGCAGGTTGGACAAAAATCTGCAAGATTTACTTAGTCCTACCTCAGTGCAGGGGACTTGACTTGTTGTCTTATCAAGGTCCCTTCCAGCCCTACATGTTTGTGATTCCATGATAGAACTACAGAATAAGAAATCAGGACTTAGGAGAGATGTTTGTCTTCCCAAAGAGGGATGACCCCTTATTGGTCAGAAGTGCCTGGGGGAAGTTCATTCTCCTTCTGGGTGTTCCATTTCTGGATTCTTCTCAAATCATGCAAAAAGAGGCAGAATATACTGAGGCGTAAATCCTTAAGAAACCTCTAGCATCTAAACTCACCAATTCTGGATGGTAGTCAGGTCTGAAGCATGAGACTCCTGTGGCTTCCTCCAGCTTAAATGTTGTTCTGCTTAAAGGTTCCAGGGAATCGGGATCTTCATTGGTTTCTGTTCCATTAAAGCTGTCAAGACTTTGAAGATGCAGTTGGTTGGAAAAGGCCATTTGCCTGCTAATGATTCTAGAACCACATCATAGGCTCCAGCTGCCCTGGTTCCAAGGAAGATGGTAAGAGAGAAGATGACATACTCCAGTTGGAGACAGCAGGTAGCAGTGCTAGATTCTGTACATCAGACGTATCAGAGCTATCTAACTCTGACATGGCTTATGTGGTTCTGACTCAAATCTGAACTAGTTCTTGGTTGAACGTGAAAAATCCATGCTGAATATCTCTTTGGACCTGATTTTTTCCAGAGCTCTGGATTTGGCTCAGTCTTTTGAGGCATCTGGCATTAGCCACTGTCAGAAGACAGAATATAGGCCAGATGGATCTTTGGTCTCACCCAGTATAGCCGTTACGTTCTTATGTTTTGTGCCTGTTCCAGAAGCATCCTGGGGTCTAAAGAGGACTTTTACAGTGGTGTCTGACGTGCACCTTTCCGTATCCCAGCATTCCTTAGATGCAAATGGAAGCCACTCTCTGGTTCCATTGTTATCTCTAGCACAGCCCTTAGCAGATTTGAAGTTGGGTACCAATTTAGAGTGGGTAGAGGAAAAATGATCTTATTCCTGATTTGTTATCAGGTGAACATATAGGCATGGCTTCTGCTGCTTCTGAGGGTGCTTTGCAGTTCCATGACCTGGAGATTTGTTTGGCACCCACAGTAATATTCTGACAGGAAGCATGTGTGTACCAAATACTCTTAACAGGCTGTAAAAGATCATCCAGAATTGGAAATTCCATCCTATTCCCAGAGGAGGGCCCCAAATGTATTCATTGTGGAGTCAACATAGAAAAATGTTTTTCAGATCCATTTCTAGGATGAAACAATGTGCTCCCTCCTCTTTATCTCCATTGAATGCCAGGCCTCAGATATGATGTGAGAACTAAGAATTGTGGATATGTCTTTTCCTTTATTTGGAAACAGGCTAGACCATTTTTTTTTTAAAAAAGGCTTATTATATCACAGGATACTAGAAAATATAAAAGACAACTAAATATTCAGTTAGAAAAACTGCCCCTGTTCCGTTCATCCTATTTTCCTTTCCTTTTCAGCGAAACTTCTCAGGAGTTTATTCTACTTTCAGAAATATGGAAATAGCTCTAGATAGAAGCTGTTACATAGGTACCCTATTGTCTATTGCATTGGCTTCTTATTCAAGGTACTTATTTGTATAGAAAAGACATGGAGATCTTTCCAGTTTTCAGTTTAAGAAAACTGATTAGCTAAATTTGGAAGATCTGCTTCCATATATTAACGCTAGTCTCATGTTGAAATCAAATATTGTTTTGGTAAATACAGTAGTAGATCACTGTACATGATAATGTTAGTATGTAGGGGCAATCTAATATCTAGCCTCCTTTAGGAAATGCAGTTCCTGGTTAGGACCTCTAATCTGGTTCTAGCTATGCTTATGAAACCATCTTTTGAACACTTGGCTGGCCGTTCCTTATTTACTATATCTATTAAAATGGTATTTAATGTTGCTATAATGTCAGCCAGGAGGGTGAGCAAATTGCATGCTCCAGTGGCTGATTTGCCATTTTATGAACCTTCATAAGAACAAAGTGGTTCTTAGACCTGCCCCCAGGTTTCATTGAAAATAGCATTTAACTTTCAGAAGATGAAATTTACCAGTATTTTCCCCAAAGCTGCATGTTGTTAAAGGGGAATATGTTGCAATTATTAGATTCTAAAATAGTTCTTACATCTTATTTATATAAAATAGTTTTAGAAAATGACATAGGTTGGTTATCTATCCTTAGAATCATGGGGGTTCTGCTCAGTGTTTGCTCAGATTACTTCTAGAGGAATTCAACAGTATATTGTTGAACATTATGAGTTATCAGAAATTCCTGCACCTGCTGTTGTACCGCTCCATGTTACTAGCTGTCTTGGAGAATCTTTTGCTGGACTTAAACATGTTCCTTTTGGGGAAATTTGAAGGGCTTCTACTTGAAGTCAGCACCTATGTTCACTAAATACGCTCTAGATTTTGCTTGGAGAGCAGATGTCCAATTTGGCAAAGTAGTGATTCAGTCATTACTTAACTTTGTTCCCTCCTCCTGAGTTTTCAACATTGCTTGTTCAATTACCCATAATTGGGAAAATGCAGAGCTACTCAATGAAGATAACTTATGTCTAATTGCAGTTGTTTGAAATGGCTCTGCTTAGTCACGCTTCCCACCCACCTTTCCCCTTTTTCCTCACAGTTGTATTAAGTAAACTTAAAAAACAACTAATAGTATGGTAGCACTTTAAAGACTAACAAAAGACTATCATGAGCCCACTTCTTCAGATGATGGGTTTTTTCCAGATTAGCAATTAATGGACTTGATAATAGAAGTTATAGTGCCCCCTTATACAGTCTTTCACAATGTTTTTCTTGCTCTCACAATGTTTAAAAAATGCTGAGGAAAGACTAGGAGGTGGCTGATGCCAGTGCATGCTCCATAACTTAGAAAAGATTCTACTTTTAGGTGTTAATAGGTAGTGTAAGTAGCTATAAGTGTGAATATGCTGAGACATCTGGAAGAACTGGAATATGAAGAATCGTCTGGAAGAACGTTGGTTACCAGTAAATAACTATAATTTATTTCTCAATACCACATGGCCAAAGGCTTCTACCGGACAATGCAAACTTTAAATGTACAATTTTAGAGACACTCTTATACAGACATAATTCTCTTACCTGTCTTCCTTATCACCTTCTCAAGTCCCCACAGAACCCCTTCAAAAATGTGTGCTTCTGCATTAGAGAATACTAGAGAAGTCCTTAATTTTGTTAATGTTTTTTAAAAGAAGGGTGTTCAACCATGATATTCTGACCTGGTGCCAATTGGTGATTGTTAAATTCTATTTGAACAAACATTTCCCCTTTAGTTTCAAAAGGGTACAGTATTGATTGTTTTCCATCCTGTGCCACAATGTAGTATAACAATCTAGTTGTTTCAATCTAGACTTGGCTACATTTCAGGAAGGGTGATGTGAGAAAAGATGATTACTTTAGGTGGCTTGTAAATTTGCAACATGGATTAGAATACATCAGGACAGAAACCAACAGTAAATAACACCCTCTTATAATAGGACAAATTCATAGGATGATCAACTAGTTTTCACTGATTATCACTAGGTAAGTTAGAGAGTTGTTAGATTGTTTTAAAACTTGTTTTATTTTTGTTGAGCATGAAGTCTTACACAAAAGTAGAGCTCAAGATTTATATGTGAATTTAGTATGGTTTTATTAATATTTTATAAATATCAAATGTGTATCAAAAATATAATGAAACTGCCCAACCTTCAAAAATTTACAAATTGTTTTCAGTGTTTCTGCCTTCTGCTATCCAATCGTGTTTAAACACTAAAATAAATAAAATAAAAAAAATCATTATGGGACTATAATAGAAGAACGGTAACAAATTTTTTCCATTCACACAGCATTTAGTGCAAGACTTTGGTGTCTGAGTCAATCATTTAAGTAAAGCATTTATTTTAACTGTGTAACTATCAAACAGCATGTTTTGTGGCATTTTTTTTAATAAAGGTACGTACCAATTACTTATTTTACACTCAGTAAATACTATATACTGTCAATGAGTTTATTCAACAAAACTCATAAGCACATACTTAAATTTAAACATACGCTGGAGAGATGGACTTAAGCATATGCTTACAGTTAAGCATGTATTTCCTGAAACAGAGTCTTTGTGTATCTTTTCCTTTTTTGTTGTTTTGTCTTCCCAGACAGCGTCTAAAAATGAATAGCTCAAATGTATTTCTAAAGAACTCTTCCCATTCTTACACTCTGAATCCAAGACAGCCACAGCTCTAATCACTAAACTAACTTCTCTTTCACTAAAAATAATAAGCATTTTTCTTGTCTTACTGGGGGTGACCTAGCTATCTCATTTGTTGCATTTTTGGACAGGTGACCAGTCTTATCCAAGATCTCTCAATGAAGTACAAAGGGAGAGAGCAGAAGTGATGCCTCAACAAAGTTCCAAACTTCTCTTGTTAACACAGAGGGTTGTCACTTGTTGTGATCCCTGGAACAGTAACACACAGGCAGCAGGCTGTCCAAATAATAGCTCCATGGACTAATTGCTAATTAGTTCATGAGGATTAGCCAGAAACAAAATGATTCAACTACAAACAAGATCTGGGTCCATGTATATAGCAATGCAAATGTGTGTGTATGAGTGTGATTAACTCCAGTTAAAATCCTTCTGCCTTTTAACTCCTTCTAAGTATGTATACCATACTCCATCATCACAGTATCTGATAGGCCCACTGACAGGGGAGCAAAGAGGACAATTGCCCCAACCCAGCAATTCTAATGTACCCGGAGCTCCCAGCTGCCACAGCTGCCAGTTGCCACTGGAGCACTGCACAGTGCACTCTGGGTGGCTCTACGAGCTGGTGGGGACCGTGTGGTGTGTCCAGGCTGCCCCTTAACCTGCCCCTTCTGGAAGCATACATCCACATACCCGCCATCTTGACCTGGCAGGGTTATTGGGTTCCCTGGCAGGGTTATTGGGTTCCCTGGTATCTGATGAGTCTTAGTAACTTATTTGGGATTTCCAACCGTCTTTAAAATAATGATCACTCAATCAGTGAATAAAAATAATACCATAATGGGGTTCAGGTGACTGCTCCCACAGCTGAAATATCAAATTGCATGTCCTCTTAGTGAACAAAAATTTCACTGAATAAACACAAAGAACTAGTAATTTCATATACACCATGATTTGTTCTTTGAAAATACTACAAATCATATTACAGGAATAGGCACTTCCATATTCCTCCTTTGAAATGTACGAGAGCTCTTGTACATTTCAAAGGAGGAATGCAGAACTCCGCATGCAGCCCAGGATGGACCCACATGGACGTGACAGCTTTGACATATACAAGAGTCCCCAGAGGGGGCTGTTGTGCATTTCAAAGCGTAAGTGCTCACATGGAGCCTGGGGTCAGTGGGGGACTCAGAGCCCCCCTCAGACCCTGGGCTCAATGCTGTGCTGCTGCTTTGAAATGCCACACAGAGCCTGCGGTCAGATCCCAGGTTCTGCATGGCATTTCCCCAGAACCCAGGATCAACTGGGGACTTTCCAGCTGACCCCAGGCTTTGCATGGTATGAAATGACATGCTGGAACCCAGCTGCGGAGTTCCCAGCTGACCTCAGGCTCCACACTGTTTCAAAGGGAAAGTGTCACACAGCTGATCCCCGGCTCAGCATTTCAAAGTGGCAGCGCCACATGGAGCTTAGTACGGGCTCTGTGCGGCGCTGCCACTTTGAAGTATCCCCTCTCCCACTCTCTTTGTTGCCTCTATCTGATAGCATTTGCTTATCGGATAGTTGACTAGTCCTTAACATCCTTATATACTCCTCTGTTGTCTCACTGCAAAGTGTTCTATGGCAGTGTGGGCACAGTGAATGGAGACTGAACTGAGTGTGGTCCAGCTAAGTTTAGATGTATCTGAGTTATTGTAGTATAGGATTTCAGTAGATTGAAATGATGATGAGCATGGCTGAGGTGAGATGGCAGAATAGAAAACTTCATCCCCATTAGACTCCTTCAGAAGGAGGAAGCAGGGCTTCTGATCCTTTGGGGGTAAAACACAGGTTAATCAAGTTGCTGGATGGAACTGCAAGGGCCCAAGCCAGCAGACATCTCAGCAAACAGTGGTAGGAGACCAGCCAAGCAAAAAGAGTGAGCACAGGGAATGAGAGCCAGGAAAGCATGGTGGGGAACAGTAGGCATCAAGATTTGTGCTGGTGCCTGATCACAGCAGGAGAATAGTTGGCAGGGAAGTCAGCCAAATAAGAGGGCAGCAGGCTTCAGCACATGGACCAATCAAGCTGGCAAAAGTCCCAAATAAAGCAGAAAAAACATAAGTTTAGTGTACCAGAGTCAGCTAAGTTGGCAGAAAAAGCAGTATGCATTAACACCCATTGGTGAACTATTGCAGTCACAAGCAACAGCCAGTTGCAGGCCTGGAGCAAATACGTTGTGTATGGGTGGGGAGGCGGGTAAAAGCAACTGTAGTTTATGAATGCTGGACACACTGTATATGAGAGCCTAATAGTTACAAATGAAGCTACTTGGAAGACCTTCTAGGATGTTTTACATATATATGAAAACACGCTTTCCTTGGCATTTGCAAGTATATCATCACTTGGGCATGGATTATCATGCTGGGCATTGCTCCAATGTTCCTTGACTTAGCTGCATTTCAGACTCACTATAATACAGTATGCAGGAGCAAATAATATTAGTAGAATTATGTATAGCCTGCAAATACACTCCTAGAGAAATAATATATCTGATAGCAATTAGAACTGTAATCAGCAAAATATCTTTGCTATGTTAGCTCTGTGTTGTGTAAAGATATGAAATGTATATGCCAAATAATAAAATAAAATATGGTGTGATTATATCATTAGCATTAAGCAATATTTACAGTAAAGTTTATTTTCATATTAGCATTCTTATTACACAGAATAAGCATAATTTAAAGAGAAAAGAGGTTTTGAGATGAGTTTTACAAATAGGGGAAAAGAGAATTTTCTAGCAAGTTGATTAAGCAGAGTCAAGCAGTTACCAATTTTTAGAGTTAGAACAGGTCAGAATTAACTGAAAACTAGAAATTTTAGAAACATTTTTTCCACAATTATTAACAAAAACATAAAAATATTTCCTCATTTATCAGATAGCACAACTCAGATGTTTACATAACAGAACCTAAGAACAGCTGGATTGGGTCAGACCAATGGTCCGTCTAGCCCAGTATCCAGTCTTCTGACAGTGACCAGAACCTGATCCATCAGAAGGGAAGAACAGACTAGGGAAATCCTCTGTTGTCCCACCCCAACTTTTGTCATTCAGATGTTTAAGGAAACCTAGAGCATAGGGTTTGGCATGTAGCAAATATTTGTGGTGGAGATAAATTAGTGGGCACACAAGAGGTGAGAGAGTCAAAAATATGTTACATTTATTTATCAGAAGACACTTCAATTTATTACCATGGATAACACCCCCATGCCTGCATGTGCATTTATTATTTTATTTATATTACTGCGGCACCTACAGATTGCAACTGCAAATTGGACCCATTGTGTTAATCACTGCATACATATTAAGTGATACTCTCTGTCCTGAAAGGGAGAGGGAAAGAAAAGAGAATATTTAGTGTGAGGTAAGTAGCTCAGGTAGATTGGAAAAAAAAATCACTGTTGACTTTAACCTTGGCACTTTTTTTTCCTGTACACTACCAAAATGCAGTACACAGCTCTGGATGCAGAACATTTTAGAAATTGTATTTGTATTGTTGGATGCTTCTAATTGGCTTGGTTTAAGTTAGTGATGCTGTTCCATGAAATACTCCAGACTGGGTATTTGGTGTGATAGTTATGGATACACAGAGATTTCAAAATCTCATTTTTAATCCAGAGGGCCAGTGTCAGTGTCTCTGAATGTGATATCCTTCCATGGTTAAAATGAGATTCCATTAGAATAAATTGCAAAGCTGTGTGTGATGATGAATCCTCTGAGGAATCATTTGGAGACACTAGCCAATCAAATGTGCAGCATTTCTGCTCTCAGGAGGGCGAGATACTTAATGTGTAGAATTAAGTTGAAAGCTGTTCTTGGGTTTGAGTTTTAGAGGTGAGAGGAAACATCACACCAGCTATTGATTTGTGCTACATCTTGCATAACAGTACAATCAAAAGGTCAAAAAGGCTGTGGTTTGAAATTTTATATTTACTAGCTTGTGGTGAACAAGTTTTCACTTAACTGTAAATGTGCATTGATGCTGGAACTAGGGTGACTGGGGATGCTGCCGCTTCCTCCCCTCCCATCTTGAACTGGTTTCCTTGAGATACAAGGTTTACAATTTGGTTGAATGTCTTTCAGAACCCCAACAATACACACTGTTCCAGCACCTCTGTAAACTGGTTGCTCTGACATGCGGTACAGTATTGAAAATTTTTATTAAGTGATAGAACTTGGAATTTTCTCTCCTTCTGATAAATTATCTATAGACTGAAAAATAGGGAAATTCATAGTTTTGTGTTCACACACCTTCCACTAACACTAAATACACCAAGGTCAGTTTTTTTTCCGGTGTTGAAAAAGGAACTCTGATCTACATCTGCATAGCACAAATGTCTAGATAGAAGAAGGAGGATTCTCTGCTACAGAAAAAATTGCATATTTGAATGGGAACTAAGGGGCAATAAAAAGCAATAAATCTTAATGCCAAAGAGCATACATTTGAAATAAACTAATCCTATGGAAATCAATAGCAACGAACTCTCTTGTCATCTTAAAGAAGAATTGGTCTTTAACATTGTACAAAAAGTAGCCAAACCTTCAGCCATCCAGAACAATACAAAAAAACCCCAAAAAAACCCATTGAAATGAAACTTTACAAGGATTAAGTTTTTTAATATTGACTAATGTTTATGCATTTATTTTGTAAATAAAAAAAAACTTGACATAACTGAGGGCTTAAATGTGAATATCTACCTCTGGGCATGTGAAGTTCCTTCATTTCATAATCTTTCTGCAGGTGTCAGCATCAAATCTCTGTCAAAATCTGCCAAGTATTAACTTTCAATTTTCATGTTGTGATATCTCAGCTATTTTAAATTACAGAGATGCTAAAGAGGAAGTAGTGTCTGGCCATTGGGAATTTTTTCCTTTTTGGAAATAATCCAAGTTTCAGTCTAAGGGGTAGCCACGTGTTAGTCTGTATCTGAAAATAAGGGAGACCCCTCAGGACTCCTTGTTGTTTTTCCAAGTTTCAGTGACTGTAACCAATTAGTCTCTCACCCCCACCCAAGTCCAGGAGGAGGCGATACTGTTCCCTCATATCTAGAGACCCCTGGCCAGGCCTTTTGTCATAGCCGACGGGATCGGCCGCAAGGCGGGTCAGGGGGGACCGGGGAGGGGACTCGGGCTCTCCCTCTCTCCGAGTCCCGGCCCAGGGCCCTAAGGCAGGGAAGGTTCTCCCTTGCCAATGGAGGGGGTCGAGACCCCTTAACCCTCCATTCACGGGGTCCACGGCCCTGCCCTGGGCCTCTTCTCCCCGGTCTGAATTAGTTTACTCCCCACCGTGGGGAGAGACTCACCGCTCGTTGCCTTCTCCGAGCGGCAGCAGGAGTCTCCGGCTTCTCCGCGTTCTTCCCCTCTGCTTGCCTCTCTTGGCCCTTTTGAAAGGGCCACCATTCCATGTCCCCAGCTGGCTCCGCCCCTGCCTGCATCATCCGGCTCCCTGGGAGTCCCGGGGTGACATCACAGGGAACGTCATCCAGGAGCGCCGGCCCGGGCCGCGGCCCCACCGCCATGGCCGCACCCACTGGGATCGATGCAGCCCCGGGCTCCCCCGCGGTTCCCCTGCCGCTTCTGACAGTGCGGGGCAGCATGGCGAGGCTGTCTGCCCCATCACAGTGACACTTTAGCATGAACATAACATGGACACTAAGATGTGTCTGCGTGTTATACAAGTATATGAGACCATCCCCCAATTCCACTGTAATTGTGATATTGCTGCCATCTTCCTTCACAGTGCATGTGTGTGGGGGGAGGAGTGGAGAGAGAGACCAAGAGGTGGGGTCAAGGAAGTAAAGAGGCTATATATGGGGAATCCACAGTCTTCAACTTTGCTAACTTTGGCTTATACCATATGTTTATTAATTTTGTAGTGATCCCCATTTACAAAGTCAGAATTGGTCACACAGTGGTATCTGAGGGTGTGTCAAGACTAAATGGCTCTGCAGACGGAGCCATGTAGTCTAGACACACCCTGAGATAGAACAGATACTTTGCCAGACTTGGATAGTGAACTCTGATAGTGAATTCCCCTCAGGTTCCTTTTTGGGGGGAATTGTGTACCACTGTGTGTGTGCAGAATTCATGACCTAATAGATTTCTTTGTTTCCCATCAGAAAAAAATTATTTGCATCAGGGAAGCAAAAGGAAGCCAAAAGATCAGATACTCATCCCTCTCTGGCTGTACAGTCATGTCATTTTGAGCACTGGGAGAAGTTTGTGGAGAGGTAAATCATAGCAGAGGAGTTGGGATGGGGATGCCCCAACTTGTGGCTTCTACCCAGCTGTAGGCTCAGCTTTAGACCTTGCTGGACTTAGGGCAAGGGATGAGGGAACTTGCTCTTCCCCTGCAAGGGGCAGGGACTGGGTCAGACTCAGCCCCAAGAAATCTCCCCTGGTTGCAGGAAGCCATCTCCCCAACACTTCCTGCTCCCATTATTCTTCAGCCATGGTGGGAGGGATCAGTGAATAGGAAGCTGCCCCCATGCATCCAGACCCTTCTGTTGAGGCCCACCTCTGAATCTGGAGCCCCACCCTGCAACTATCCCAGCCCCCAGAGTCCTCTGAACTCCCCCTCCCCCCACACTCATGCACCTGGACCGCTATCCCACTGAGCCCCAACTTGCTTGATGTGGGCCCTAACCCCACCAAGCCTCATTACCTAACATCCAGAGTTCCCAGGCAGCCAGTGACCTGTGCTCCCCCACTGCCTTGCTGGAGCCTCCATATTTATTTATTGAAAAATAAAATACACTGAATTTTAAAATAATGTGGGCATATTTTTTGGTGCAGAATTCCTTCTGGAATACTGAATAAAAATACTTTACCCCACATAGGAGTTGTTATAAAATAAAACACAATAATAATAATGAATAGTATATTAGAATTTGCCCATATATAAGTATAGGTAGGTGGAAAAGGTAATTGAGTGTTTTCTTTTTCATTGCAAATACTTTATAGTAGGAAAGATGCATATCCACTTTTCTCTTTCTTATTTGTTTTTGTAGGGAAATAGAAATCCACTTTAAAATGTGTTAAAATAAATGAAAGAGGTTTTCTATTAATGTAGCATGCTGTGCTTTCTTGGGCAACAAAGAGAGTTTCATAAACACATATTTCCCCAAACATAAGAGAACCATAGAGACTCATGCCACTAAACGGAGCAGCACTAATCTAATTTCATTACTTGCAATAGAACAATGGAACTTCTAAGCTATTAAGCTCATCCAAGCATAATAATTTCTTCTTTTAAATCAGAAAAAAGGCGAGACAACACTTTTGCACAGACATGTCCAATGGAAACCATATTGGTGGGTTGGTCACAATCTGTAAAGGGCTTTTCAGGATCAGCTTTTCAGTTATACTATTGAACATTGCAACTAAAAATCAAAACAGCTAGATTCAGAACATCATCATTTATTTTTATTAAGAACAGATGGATGGAAAACTCCTTTGAGCGCTTTGTTAGCTGCCTGCCATTCACTGACTGGCAGCCAACAATGCACTCAGTGGACTTTTCCATCCATCTGTTAGTCTATCCATCCAAATTTCCTTGGCTTAGGAAATATTTTAAATTTGAAACTTTGACAGCATAGTTAAATGTCAGATATTTGTAGCATTTATAAATTGATACTAGTTCAGGTTCCAGGACACTTTTTATGATTCATTCCTTTTCCTCCCCCCCCATTTTTATTCATGTTATTTTATTTAAGATTAACAGAACATCTTATACTTTGTACTTTGTTATAGTTGTGCACATAACTATAGTGCAAAAGGCTTAAGATAATGGCAAGAATTTAAGTAACACATAGTGTTAAATAGTTCACTGTTGCTTAACTTTAATTTACCAGTTCATTTTAGATGTACTGGTTTTTGCTAACAGATTCTACTATGTTGGCCAGAAATAGAAGGGTGTGTTTTGTTTGTGTGCGTAGTTATTTTTGCTCTTTAGGGAAGTTTATTTAGTTCTGTTAGTCATTTACCCTTTGTCCGAGCATCTGTGGGAGGGGAAGATGAAGAGTTTGAGTTAAAATTCCTTATTTACTAGAATCAGGCATGTACCAATAGCAAACTGGTGATAGTTCATTAGAGTCTTGGGGCTCTATACAATATGAATATTGTGGTGTTAATGATTTTCCACATTGTATTAGTTCATTCAATATACTAAATGCTGTATCAACACAGAGGAAAATGGAATCCTTACGCCAAAGACATAAATCCCCAACCATTACTTGAGATACCAAACACACCAGTTTGATTTTGAGGATTGTGATTCAAATCTTAGTTGGTTCATGTATAATGATATTTTCTCCTCTCCTTTTCCTAATAGCCTGGTTTCTCCCCATCTCTAGTTGGGAATCTGGATTCTGCTGATGAAAGAATCTGGACAAGGTTATAAATCAGGGAAAGGCATGTACTATGGGGTATTCTCAATTAAGGTTGAAATTAATAACAAAAATTCCATCAAGGGGAGGAGGCGGCAGCATCACATGCTGGAATTTCCCACAGTGTCCTGATATTCATTTACTAATGAGTTGGAAGAAAACACAAAATCATCTCTGATAAAGACTGAAGATGACACAAATTTGTGAGAGTGGTAAATAATGAAGAGGGCAGGTTACTGATAGTCATCTGGATTGCATAGTAAGCTGGGCACAGATGGGACAGAATGTATTTTAATATGGCTAAATGTAACTGTATACATTTAGGAATACAGAATGTACACCAGACATACACAGTGGGGACTTTAACTTGGGAGGCAGTGATGCTGACAAAGATTTGGGTGTGGTAGTTGATAGTTAGCTGAACATGAACTTCTAGGGTGACACTGTGGCCAAAAGGCCTAACACAATCTTTGGACTCCTAAAAAGGGGACTCCTGACTACGAGTAGCAAGGCTATTTATCCTGTGTGCAACCACTGCTGGAATGCTTTGTCCAGTTCTAGCATCCATAGTTCAAGAAGAAAATTGACAAGTGGGAATTGTTTGAGAGAAGAGCCCCAAGAAAGACTAAAGGATTAGAAAACAGGTCTCGTAATTATAGACAAAAGGAGCTCATTCTATTCAGTTTAACACTTAGAAGGCTAAGGGACAACTTGAATACAGTCTACAAATACCTAAATAGAGAACAAATATTTAATGATAAACTCTTTCAGGGTCCACTGGTAAGGGAGAAAGATGGGAGTGCCCTCACCAGTCTTATTAATCTCTTTTCCTGTGGAAGCCATTCCAAACCCCTAATCATTTTTGTTGCCCTTTCCAGGCCCTTTTCTAATTCTAAAATATCTTTTCTGAGATAAACAACTACATCTGCAAACAGTATTCATGTAAAAGCAATATAATATTTTCTATCCTATTGGAAATCATTAAGAAAGGGTTAGATAACATTCAGTTCATTTTTTTGACTACCGCTGTACATTGAATGGATATTTTCAGAGAACTATCCACAGTGACTTCAAGATCTTTCTTGAGTGGTAATTGCTAATTTAACCCCCATAATTTTTTATGTGTCGTTGGCATTATCTTTTCTGATGCACATTACTTGTCATTTATCAGCATTGAATTACATCTTCCATTTTATTGCCCACTTACCCAGTGTCACTGGCCTACACAAACTTACTCCTGATCTGACTTACATAAGTGTGACAGCAGAATCAATCCTTTATTCTCAGTGAGTTGTACACTGTCCACTAGTCTTTTCTAAGTAATTTAACAGTCCTTTATTCAGCTTTTGAGAGGTTGACTGTTATAGCTCAATCTTCAGGTTCCTTCTATATTTTGATATATTTAGTTTCTTGGATGCTAAATACTGTTTTAGTTGCATCAGGCAAGAATTCATTGATCTGCAATTTATTCATTTATGAAAAGTAATTTGAAGTTGGGGGACAGTATCTATTTAAACTAAGATTAATACAATTTCTGTTGCTTGTGATTAGAGCTAGATTTTCAAGAACTTTGCTATATGGTACATAGTTGTCCACCTTACAATTCTTACAGGTCAGATAAGCAATGAGATGCATTCTATGTATTCAGAAACACGTTCTTAAGGTCCCCCTTTTTTCCTTCACTCAAGATCACCTCTTCTGAAAAGGTAGGTTGTGCCCACAAAAGCTCATGATACTATGTGGTACCACAGGACTACTCGTTGTTTTTAAAAGTTGTACTATATCATGCCATTGATATGCTATTGAAGAAGCTAATGTCAATCAGGTCAACCAACAGCAATTCTGAGTCCCAGGGCAGAAATCAATGAGTCCCTTTCCGCCTTCAATAGGCTGGGGCCACAAACCTCCACACCCTACTTGTAGAAGCCCCAAGGCTATCTCCCCTCCCCCCCCACCAGAGGAGCCCTAGGTCAACCCATCCCCATCCCCTACCTGTAGGAAAGAGCCTGGTACAGCACCTTTCCTCCTTTCCCTGGACCCACCTTGTCACTCTGGGGAAAGCTTCAACAGCATGTGTCTCTTCAGTCAAAGACACTTTTAATATGCTCTATGCAGAAGCTGAGGCCCAGTAATCAGCCCTGTGACTTGCATGGGACATATGACAAACGTCTTTGAATCAAGAGACACTTCTTGGCAGGGTTATGTGGCAGTGGCTGGAGCCCTTTTAAATTGATGGGTCCCTGGGAAATTGCCCCTTGTGCCCCCCATCAGTGGGCCCGATGTCAATACAACATTGTAATTCCATTTCTTTTTACTCCCAAAACAGATCTTAGTTGATCCTGCAGAATCTGCTTGTGTGATACAATAGCTGCCACACCCGAAAGAGAAAGGCACAGAATGTGAGAGAGGTTGGGTTTTTCCATTAGATTCAAGGGGAAGTTTAACTATTTTTTTTCCTAACCTTCTACTTGACATGACTTTTGCCTACTTGGATGATATTTATATTTGGCATTTCATGTAAATGGCTTTCTTCCTGGGCTTCATGTGGTCAGGTGGGCTGTTATGCCAGGGATGTTTAAGGAGCCATCCATTTACACACACAAAAAGGTGGTTCACTTTTAAAAAAGACTGTTAGGAATATTTAATCTCCCTTTCTGTTCTTTCTATTTCAGAGCCTATAAAGTGCATTGCTCTTAAATGGACTGAGCAAACTTAGCACAGCATAGGATAAAGGTGCTATACATCTTTTTTGGGTCCACCTTAATTATCTGACTCTGCAGAGAATGCTGAATTTGCTGATTCAGGCACAAGCAAAAAGTCCATATGTTCTTTGCTCTGATTTTTTTTATCCCAGGTAGTCTAGTGACAGTGGGTCAGATTTTTACTTGAAGCTATCATGCATTGTATTTGATTGCATGTTAAATATGTTTAATGTGCACCTGGTGGTATTTATCTTTATTGCATTGCATAAGAGTTAGCATCCATGTAGAGTAATTTAAAAAAAAAATCAAGTAAAGTTTGATATTACTTAAGACCAGTGTCCTGAACAATATTTTGAGTTAATTGAAGATGAGTTTGGAAAACTGGTAAAAAAGAGCTATGCCAGTTTATAATTACTACTGGTGAATTGACTCCCATCCTGCTCTCCAGCCTCACCCCCTAAAAACCCAATTGAATGGAATTAGTAGTAATTACAGGCATGTAGATCTGGCTTTATATTTGTTGCCTGTCTTCTCAAGTACAGAGCACATAAAGGGGAAAATGCTTGCATTCCTTGAAAAAAAATTGCAAAAAACTATTGAGGAAGTCTTACAGAAGAAAAAATACTGAATCTCTAAAAGGTTCCATATGAATGTTTAGGAAATGTGTAGGGACAGTTCTTGTTTTATTCAAACTTGTTTGCCTGTCCAACTATTGAACCATTCTCAAAGCCATGGCCATTTAATAAAAATATGATGAGGATGAAAGATTCTGTGAAGATTTACAAAGAAGTAACCTTATGTAGTTCTCTAGTACAGAATACTAAATAAATGCCTACTAGGGTTTGCTAGAAATACATAAAACAAAGACAGGGAGCTCATGGCAGTACAGAGATAATGGCTATAAAAATGAAGATCAAAACCTGTTTTAACAGTTAAAAGTATTCTAGTTTTAAAATGAATCTGAACAAGGGTGGATTATTTCGGAGTGAAGAAATTTATCTGGGCCATTCAATTAGTGTATAGGGATTTCTACTGATCCAAGACAAACTCAGGCAGCACAAAAATGGCTAACTTCCATCAATGTTAGGGACATCCATGGATTTATATAGCTTTGTAGCTATTATTATAAGGTTATCACTAGCTTAGCTGATCGAGCAAAGACCACGCATAAATTAATTGTAAAAATAAACAATTGGTTTGGAGAGAGTATTTTATAGCATAAATCCAGCAAAAAAATCAGGCTGTGAAAACATCTAATCTTGGCTAGCCAAAGTTTCAATACCATTTGATCATAGGTATACATGCCAGTAAAGTAGGGATAAGAATGGCTTCCCTCCAAAAACAACATAGGTAAATAAAGTTGGCCATATAATCATTTTAAACAACTTACAAGAGAAGTCAATCTGCAAACCGTAAAAGTGATTGATCATTTTCATTCATTTCATGAACTTGTTGAAGAGAATATGATGAATGTATTGAACTGCAGTCCTGTCTCATTCAATGCAAACATCATAAAATGTGCATTGGGCCATATACATTTGTGTGCACTGGACTGAGTCAAATACTATAAAGCATGTGTGTTTTTAAGGTGCATGTTTCAAATCTCCAGCTCTGAGAGTTTTATGTTTCACATGCTGTATGCTGAGTTAGAGTGCCTTCCCTCATTCATAGCATATTGTGTATGGTGCCCCCCAAGGCATGTGGGGACCTCATTCAGCAATACAGGTAATCAGTATGGCTGGGCTGTTCAGGTTCATTTCAGTGCAGAGTTAAAAGGGTAAAATCTGTGCAGTTTCTAAGGTGTGCAGAAGAGAAGCTTCCATCTCATAAGATGTATGAAGTGGAGCATTATGTTTGCATTAAGAATTTTATCTATCTTGATGGCAGAAAAAGAATCCTAAACTGAATGGAAGGAGGAAACATGAAATAAGAGACTGTCAGGTGCTTATGAGTGTATGTGCACGTGCGCATGTTGAGGGCAGAGGTAATTGGAAAACTAAGTAATTAAAGGACTGGAAAACATGCCTGATAATGAAAGCTTTGAACTCAATCTATTTTGCTTATCAAAGGGAAGGTTAAGAGGTGACTTGATCTGACTATAAGCACTTACATGGAAAACAGAAATTTGATAAAAGGATCTTCAGTTTATCAGACAAAGACATAACAGAATCAATGGCTAGAAGCTGAAGCTAAACAAATTCAGTCTGGAAATAGGTGAATGTTTTTAACTCTGAAGGTAATTAACCATTGGAACAACTTAGCAAGGGATGTTGTGGATTTTCCTTCGTTGGAAATTTTTAAATCGAGATTTTTCTGAAAGATATGTTTTAATTTAACTACAGGTACTGGACCTGATGCGGTGATTAATGCAGGGTAATCATATACAGCATGTCAGATTTAAACAATCAGAAATCTTTATTTTGATCTTAACATCTATTATTCAGAATTCATTATTCCTTGGAATTTACAATAACAAGAATCAGATTTATCATCCAGAAGAAGGGAAATGGTAAATCATGCCCTGGAAAAATCAAAGAAGATTTCTTAGTCTGAGTCAATGAACAGCATTTATTGCTTATCTGTTTCAGAGATAAGATTGTGTTAGAACTATTGTATATCTGCACAAAAAGGACATTAATGTATTACAGGACAAATCTAACTCCTACTGAAGTTAACGGAATAGCTCACATGGACTTAAATGGGACTTGGATCAGGTCCTGTAATAATTACTAAGGTATTAATACATTTATTCACTATGGAGATTAAATCATGGAACCACTTAAAAAGGCCTAGGCCTTCAGAATTGACCATGAGAAGTGGCCAAGAGAATAATTTTCCATTAACCAAACTGAATGCTGCATAGCTGATGTCCAGTGACAGATCATTTCAGAAACCTTGCTACAAAGTACCAGCAGCAACCATTAGAGGTTAAGGATGCATATAAAAATAGGTGGTATTATTTGTAATGGTTATGAAAGCAAATGAATAAATGCATTGTTATAATCTGCTAAAAGATTTAGAATAATAGAATCATAGGGTTGGAAGAGACCTCAGGAGGTCATCGAGCACACTCACAACAGGATTAGTTGGCTATATTGACTCTCTCCTCAGACCCTATGCTGCCAGCACACCTAGCTATCTTCAAAACACCACCAACTTTCTGAGGAAACTTCAGAATATCAGTAATCTTCCTGAAAACACCATCCTGGCCACCATGGATATAGAAACTCTTTATACCAAGATTCCACATAAAGACAGATTACAGGCTATCAGGAGCGCTGTAACTGCACACCTGGTTATAAAGCTCTGTGACTTTGTCCTCACCCACAGCTACTTCTGATTCGGAGTCAATTTGTATCTTCCAGTGAGTGGCAGAGCCATGGGAACCTGCATAGCCCCACAATATGCCAACATCTTTATGGATGACCTTGAACAACCTTTCCTCAGCTCTCACCTTCTAGCAACCTTACTCTAGTTATGCTACATTGATGATATTTTCTTCATATGGACCTATGGGAAAGAAGCCCTTGAGGAATTTCCCAGGGATTTCAACACCTTCCACCCCACCATCAACCTCAGCCTGGACCAGTCCACATGAGAGATCCACCCCTTGACATTACTGTACAATTGCATGACGGACACATTTCCACCACCTTATCCCAGAAACCTACCAACCACTGCACTTACCTTCATGCCTCTAGCTTACATTCAAGACACATTTCTCAATCTATAGTTTACAGCCAACCCCTAAAATACAGTCGGATTTGCTCCAATCCCACAAACAGAGACAAACACCTACAGGATCTTTATAGAGCATTCTTAAAACTGAAATACCCACCCGCAGAAGTGAAAAAACAGATCGACCAAGCCAGAAGAGTATCTAGACATGAACAAGCCAAGGCAGGCCAAGAAGAGAAAACAATTCAACTTGTCATCACCTATAGCCCACAACTTAAACTCCTCAATTACATTGTCAACAATCTACAGCCTGTCCTGGAAAATGACCCCTCACTCTCACAGACCTTGGGAGGAAAGGTCAGTCCTTGCCTACAGACAACCCCCTAATCTCAAACAAATTCTTTCCAGTAACCACGCAGCACACCTCAATCACAATAATCCAGGAACCCATCCCTGCAATCAGCCCTAGTGCCAACTCTGTCCACACATCTACACAAGCGCTTTCATCACTGGACCCAACCATATCAGCCACCAAATCAGAGAGTCATCTAACTGCACATCCACTAATATGATCTATGCCAGCAATGCCCCTCTGCCATGTATATGGGCCAAACTGGAGAGTCTCCATGGGAAAGAATTAATGGATATAAATCAGATATCCAAAAAGGCAACACACAGAAACCTGTTGGAGAACACTTTAACCTGCCCAGGCACTCATTAATGGATCTCAAAGTCACTGTGTTGGTTCAGGCCAATTTCACAAGCCAAACACACAGGGAAGTATTGGAACTTAACTTCATTTACGGGTTTGGGACCCATTGCAAGGGTATGAACAAAGACAATACCTGGCTAGCACACAATCTTCTACATCCTAATGACTTAAAAAAAAACCCAATAGATACGTAAGGACAATTTGCACCTTCTCTATCTGCTTCATGTAACATGAACACTCTAATTCACTATTCCTCTCCCCCCCCCCCCCCCCACACCCATACCCTATTTATTTTGGAACTGGACTTTTAATACTCTATTCATCTGAAGAAGTGGATTGTACCCAGAAAAGCTCATGATACCATCTACATGTTTTGGTGCTGCTAGATTATTTGTTGTTTTTTAAGCTTTTCCAATTACAGACTAACTGAGCTATCCCTCTCAAACCCTTGCTAAATGCAGGACCAATCCCAAATAAATCATTCCAGCCAGGGCTTTGTCAAGCTGGGACTTAAAAATCTCTAAGGATGGAGATTCTACCACATTCCTAGGCAACCCATTCCAGTGCTTCAGCACTCTCCTAGTGAAATAGTTTTTTCCCTAATACCCAACCTAGCCCTCTCCCACTGCAACTTCTTTATTCTAAAACCATGAGGTAAGCAAAACTAATAAATGAAGTGTTGCTGAGAGGTTTGTACCCAGGAAATTTTCACTTGGGCATCTATAGCTACTGAGCAAGTTTTTAATAAATTATTCAGTATATGTATATGAATGTACATACGTCAAGATAAAATGAAAAAAAGCCTATTTCCTACTGTGTGCACCTTAATATTTTTATAATATCAATCCATTCAAAGATTACTAACAGCAACTTAGCATGTACCCCAAACATCAATATTAAACTAACCAGAGAGTAATTTAAACAGTTAAATATAGCCCATGACATTCATACCCTCAGCCTACCTCAAGCATTAGATAGCTAATAGAAGGTCTTTTCAGTGTGCTTTCCTGCTCAACAAGTATTTGTGCTTTTGTGGACCAGGGCAAAGGAGAGCAAGTTCTAGAACCAAGGCGCCTCATAAGTTAGCAGACTTCTTCGCCAGCCTGAAATAAATCCATTGCCGCATACAAAAGTTTCTTTTCAGGCCCTACCCTGAAGACACAGGTTGTTAGTATTTGCAGAAACTCATAGGAATGTCTAAACCCAAAGTTATCCCACTTGGACATACAGGCTGCCACAGAGGAGCCAACAGATTCGCGGGGCCCCTGGCCATGGTTGGGGGCAGCTCCATGCTCCCAGAAGGGATTGGGCTTCAGGTGGAAAGAGTAGGGCTGGGTGCAGCCAGCCCTCAGTGCTGGCTGAACTGTGCCACACTACCCAGCTCTCGGAGTTGCCTAGATTGCACTGATCAGGGCTCTGGTGGTGAGTACAAAAGGCTCAGGGCTCCAGCCATTGCTGCTGTAGTAACAGTGCCAATGGCAGCTGTGAGACCCGGGCCCTTTTGAATTGCCAGGCCATGGGGCTGTTGCCCTCTCTTCTCCTCCCACCCATTGGCAGGCTTCCTTTTTCCCAGAAACGAACACAGGCTTTCCTAGAAATTCCCACTGATTCACATGATCGATAGTCCTTAACCATTCTTTCCACTCGGTCATAAGCCGACACTTAGACTCCACTACCGGCAGCATCCTGTTTGACTGTACAGTGAAGGATACATTGCATGGCCATGTGATCGGTTCATCACCTTTGCTACCTGCAATCTGCTACTAATCTGAACCTCAAAGCATTTACCGACTTCCAGACCAATAAGCAGTATGTAAAGAGGGGAGGAAAACCTTTTTTGGGTCAGGGGCTGCTGACCCCCAGAAAGGTCAGTCTGGGGCCACACATAAGTGAACAAAAAAAACCACCCCGCACTAATGGACCCCCATCTGAGGAAAAAGATACTCCCCACATTCCACTTACCCACCAGAACCTAGTGGGTCCCAGCCTGGTAGATTTTGTGTGCTCCAGCCTTGCGGTGGGGCAGCAGGGGGCTGGAGCACTAGCACAGGCTCCCCAATACTGGTGGGCTCTGTGCCTCAGGGGCTGGATCCAGGCAAGCCACAGGCTGCCTCCAGCCCCCAGGCCTGAGGTTCCCCACTCCTGGTTTAAAAGGTGCCATTTTCTAGTAAATACCAGGCCATTTTGCACAGTTCTGGTTTGAAACATGGCATGACTTGTATCTGTAGGTGAGCTTCTCTTTGGGTTTGTTCATGATACTACATTATATATTTTTTTTTATTAGTGTTTGAGGACTGGATAGTACGCAGTCATTCAACCCAATAAACAAAGATATATATGGTTGACAAATCTCTTCTTTTCTTTGACTTCACCCTGCAGTGTTGTGCTGTTTGCCACAGTATATAGTTCAGGGGTTCTTGATCTTGGTGCAGTTACTCCTGACCAGAGCACTCTCTGGGTATGTCTACACTACCCTCCTAGTTCGAACTAGGAGGGTAATGTAGGCATACCGCACTTGCAAATGAAGCCTGGGATTTGAATTTCCCGGGCTTCATTTGCATAAGCGGGGAGCCGCCATTTTTAAAACCCCGCTGGTTCGAACCCCGTGCAGCGCAGCTACACGGGGCATGAACTAGGTAGTTCAAACTAGGCTTCCTAGTTTGAACTACCGTTACTCCTCATTCCACGGGGAGTAACGGTAGTTCGAACTAGGAAGCCTAGTTCGAACTACCTAGTTCGTGCCGCGTGTAGCCGCGCGGCACGGGGTTCGAACGAGCGGGGATTTAAAAATGGCAGCGCCCCGCTTATGCAAATGAAGCCCGGGAAATTCAAATCCCGGGCTTCATTTGCAATTGCGGTATGCCTACATTACTCCGCTAGTTCAAACTAGTGGGGTAGTGTAGACATACCCTAATGGACTCTAATAAAGAGGGCAGCCTCTGACTGGGTGGGGCTGATGAATCACCTGTGAAGCTGTGCTGCCCCACAACTTAGAGGGAATGCTGCTCCTGGCCTGACTCAGAAATCTCCATGGAGGCCCTGGCCTCCTGACCTTGTGGGGTGAGGTACCCTAAAAGGTTTTTTTTTTGTAACATTGGGTCCCAATGTGGAGAAGGCTGACTGGTGCTATGCATGGCTCCCTTCAAATGAGTTCTAGTGTGAAAGTATGAAAAATGGCTGAAATTTTTAATACTATTCTATGAAAAGGAACCAAAACTCAGGGTGAGTGGGTAAAAAAGTAAGACTCTCTCCTTGCATCTGGAAGTAAATGGAGGAGTGGACATCAGCAGCAGGATCGTAATAAAGGAGATAGCGAAAGAAGGAGAAAAAGAAACTAACTATAGTCACGCCTTGTCTTTTATAAGTGAGAACCTGATCCAAAATACCTTAAAGTCAGTAGTAAAGCTCTCATTTTCTTCAGGGGACTTTTGATTAGGACTACTCTAATGAAGATGGCAGCTAGACTTATTGACCTACAATGCCATCTCGGGAGGGGGAGGGGGAAAAAGCTCATGTCTCCAACAGCTAACAAGGAAGAATGGGAAGAGGTGGTCCTTATTAAAGTAAGGCAAATTGCTAACCTTCAGTCTTCACACTGACATAACGAATTTAACAGAAACACATGTGAGACAGACGAATATTGTCTAACATGCCTCTTGTCCTGTTTGAATTGCATGTGGCTTACCTTTTAACCTTTTACATCATCATCTGCTAATGAGATGGTAGAGGACACTAGAGGAACTCAGGTGAGGTTTCCCTCTCCCCAAGTAAGTCAGGGTATGTCTACACTACAACATTAATTCGAACTAAGCTAATTCAAACTAACGGATCCAGACTAAAAAACTAGTTCGAATTAGCGTTTTGCCAATTTGAACTAGCATGTCCACATTAAGTGGACCCTGAACCGGGCTTAAGGATGGCCAGAAGCAGTCCCGGCAGGGCATCAGAGAAGAACTTAGAGCGTGGAGATGCTTCTCAGGCTAGCTGAGGGCTGTGCTTAAAGGGTCCCGACCCCCACCCCGGACAGACAGTTCTCAGGGGTGCCCTGCTTGCAAAGCAGTCCTGGCTTGGATTGCCCGGACTACCCACACTGGGCACATCACACCACTCGGCCATCAGCCCGGCTGCACTTGCCGCAGGCTGCCATTTGGGGAGAGGGGGCAATTGGGGGACTGCAGGAGAGCTTCCACCCCCAGAAGCCCGCAGAGCCAGCCCAGTCCTCCCCATCGGGGGCTCGTGCCCCATTCCTTCCTCACCTCCTTCCACTTACCCTTCCCTAGCCTCTTCTTGATGTACAAAATAAAGATAATGTGTCTTCCAAAATGGAATCTGTCTTTATTGAACAAAACTGGGGGAGATTGGGAAAAGGTGGTAGGAGAGGGGAAGAGAGAGGGTGGGAGAGGGGAGGGCAACTAAAATGATCAGAGGTTTGGAACAGGTCCCATATGAAGAGAGGCTAAAGAGACTGGGACTTTTCAGTTTAGAAAAGAGGAGACTGAGGGGGGATAGGATAGAGGTCTATAAAAGCATGAGTGGGGTGGAGAGGGTGCATCAAGAAAAGTTCTTCATTAGTTCCCATAAAGAAGGACTGGAGGACACCAAAGGAAAGGAATGGGTAACAGGCTTCAAACTAGTAACAGAAAGTTGTTCTTCACAAAGCAAAGAGTCAACCTGTGGAACTCCTTGCTGCAGGAGGCTGTGAAGGCTAGAACTGGAACAGAGTTTAAAGGGAAGTGAGATCAAGTCATGGAGGCTGGGTCCATGGAGTGGTATTAGCCAGGGGATAGGAGTGGTGTCCCTGCTCAAGGTTTGTGGAAGGCTGGAGAGGGATGGCACGAGACAAATGGCTTGGTCACTGTCTTCGGTCCATCCCCTCCAGGGTCCCTAGGGTTGGCTGCTGTCGGCAGACAGGCTACTGGGCTAGATGGACCTTTGGTCTGACCCAGGATGGCCATTGTAAGCTCAGGGCTCAGGGTCGGGGGTCTCAGTGGACCCCCTTGATTCTCTTGCACACCTGCTCCTGGGTGGCCAGGCTGGCAGCTCTCCTGCCCTAGACGGCCACTTTCCTGTGCCTAGTGCGGAGATCGTGGACGAGGTCCACGATGTCTGCACTAGCCCAGGCAGGTGCCCGCCTCTTGCAGTCCCGGGCAAGCTCCCGGGAGCCGCCAGCCTGGTCCCGGGAAGAGGGAGAGGGCTGGGGGGCATTGGGTGGCTGGCTCGAGCCGTGCCAGGTGCAGGGTCTGCTGGCTGGGTGCTGGCAGGCTTGCACCTGGGACGGGCACCGTAGCCAGCCCATGCCCCTTTAAGGGGTCTTAGGCTGGGAGGGGGGCAGAAGAGTTTCCCTGGTGTTGGCCAGAGTGGCCACCAGGGAAACCTGGGGAGGGCTAGTCTCCCACTAGTTCAAATTAAGTGGCTACACACCCCTTAATTCGAACTAGCTAGTTGGAACTAGGCTTAATCCTCGTAAAATGAGGTTTTCCTAGTTTGAAGTAAGCGCTCCGTTAGTTCAAATTAAATTCGAACTAATGGAGCGCTAGTGTAGCGCCTATGAAAGTTAGTTTGAACTAACGTCCGTTAGTTCGAACTAACTTTGTAGTGTAGACATACCCTCAGAGTGGTCTTCACAACACAAAAACTTTATTTTGTACACAATTACCAGTGGTAAAACTTGGTGTTGAAAATAATATCAAGAGCCTGCAGAAACAACTGTATAATTTTGTTTTTCATGTCTTGTTTGTATGAAAAATCCTTTGAATAATTATCCCAGTAAGTTCCTTTCAATACATAATGTGGAAGCAAATGCTTTTTTTTTTTACAGAACAATAAGCAATTGCAGCCAGAAGTGGGTAAAGAGCTGACAAACAATTCTTTGCTCCTGATAAATAACCAGCATTATTATTGTAATGCCTTTCATACAAACTGTAAACCTAATTCAGAAGCCGTCAATCAACAACTAAAAGATAGAAGTTGGCATGTCCTCTAGTTTGCAAATACTTACTTTCTTAACATAGTAATATTAAAGACTGTAGCATCCTATTCAATAAGAGAATTTAGGTCTGAGAAGGATGACATTAAAACATTCAGATTCATTTGCATTTCTTCACTTCACTCACATAAGGTGACTGTCCTGAAGTAAAGAAACATTAGGCCACATTTAATAATGTTCATAGGTGGAATCTTTGTCAAAATTCATTTTAACATTCATGAAATAATGTATTTTTACAAAAAAGTGGTTTGTAACTTAGAGCAATTAGGTGGTACCATCAGAGCATCTATTCCTACACGCTTTTTCTCCTGCACTTTCCCACTAAAATGTTACGGTTATGCCAATTTAAAGCTATGTGTGAGGGGTAAATACTTAAAAATTAGCAAACATGCACTTTTAGGGCACAAGCTCAGGATGGAGTATGAAAGATCCTGTGGTTTTGAATATTACTCCAAATGCTCCTTGAAGGAATTATTGTTTAGCCATTTATAGTTGTCAATTGACGCCAGTTGAGAGTATGGATGGTCAAATGTAAGACGTGATTTTTTAAAGGGTTTTGCTCAAGCACAAAGATGACCATAGAATCGGGACCTCATCTGATCAATGTAAAACTCATTAAATCTCTGCATGAAGTTTTACTTGGATCAGCTGCAATTGAGTTTGTTCTTCCAGTAAGAAGAAATTATGACAGGGTGGGGAAAACAATGAAAAAATAGAGCACAGAGTTGCTTAAACATAACTCAAGAAGTACCCAAACCTTCAAATTCCTTTACAGTTTTCAGAGGCCTGGGGAGGAATATTTTATGATCACACAAGGGGAATAACTAGGAATTGGGTTATTCAGAAGAGTTAAATTTAAGTGGAAAATCTTCTCGATGGTAAGGTCATTGTATTCACTGAAGGCAAGGATTAGAAAGCCAGTCAATCACTTTTACAATTTATAACTAGAGTAGACAAAATATGGGAAGATATTCTGAGTGTTGCACTGGACAGGATGACCCAAGAGTGTTTTTCATCTCCTCTATTTTTGTAATAAATCATAATGGCTGTCCCAGTAAATATTTGGACGCATACTGAAAAGGACAGGAGCCCTACTGACTCATAAATGGGATACATGTTTTGCTGTCAGTCCCATTATTTTACTGCTTTGGTGTTAGCATGGTAATAGAAATCAATGCTGTTCATTTTTAGGGATGAACAAGCCACTTCTGGTATAAAAAGAATCAACTAAATCTTTCAGATAAAACTTCATGTTGTGTTCTAAAACTTTTTTATGTACATCTCTGCATTTTCTCAGTTCGTTTGGAAAATGAAATGCAGAAAAAAGTCACATTTTTGCAATAGTTTTGACCCAAATAAAAACCAGAAAAATGTTTCTCAAGATGGTCCAAATACTGAAGTTTTAATCTCTAGTGATACTGCATAATGCACAAAACACTCTGAAGTCCATGTAGCAGAGAGATTGTGGATTGAAGTCAACAGATGTTTAGCCTTAGTAGGAACCAAATAAAATTAAGTAAGGACTTCAGGATTTCACCCAAAATGTCCACCATGATTGTTGGCTGTATGGCTAGTGGGAAAATATGGTAAGAGAGACTGGATAATGCAAAGTACAGCATTATTACATTCCACTCTTATTATAACCATTTAATTGAAATATGCCTCTTCCTAATACAGATGTTCCTGGTTCAGTGCTGCCTGCAGTATGCTCTTACTGAAACACTGCATTAGGATGGCTGCTAAACATAAGGTGGTGTGTTTCTGACAGAGCCTTTACATTCTTTAAATTGTCATTTTTCTGAGCATCCAAAGCTTTGAATGGATTGAGGTAGATGACCCTCAACATTTCTTAACATTGTCCCATAGCTACTTACTGGGGAAAGGGTCAGACTCGCATTGGTAAACCATTACTCACATACGATCTTGCAAGCATTTGCCAGAGTATCTCTTTGTGACTTCAGTGTGAGTATTAATTTAAGTGGGGCATTCTCAATCCAGCCCTGCAGTTGGAATTTGTAAGCATATATGGTTTTAAAATTTACAAAACTCCCTGGTCTAAAGATGTAAAGGACTGTAGTTATTTTACTATAACTATATGGCTCCTTTGGCAAGGGACACTGTACCATTTTTATAGTGAATGTTGCTGGGGCGGAGGGCGTACCAAAAGTGTCTGATGGACGTCCATCAGCTTTCAAAAGTGTTATTGTAGTCTGATGGTTTTGAATGTCAGTAGGTGTCAGCATTCAGTTACTGTGTAATTGAACAGTGTGATTGAATACTCATGGCAATGTGCCTGTAGAATTAATGCCAAGCACTCTCCAAACTGTGCTTTAGGATATGATTATTCAACCAGAAGTTTCCTGATCTGCAAAGGGGGGGGGAAAACCCTTAAATCTGTGTTCTCTGTCCAAAAACCTAATTTAACAGCTAAAAATAACACCATCCTACTTCACACATATTTGATTAGGACAATTAAGAAATATAAGCATTTATCTCTTTGCTGTGTATGCTTTTATTCACTCACATGTGCTGGTTGCATCTGTGCAATTCAAGGTATTGGCAACTGGGTTTAAAGATTTGGTTATGTAAGATGTTGTTTTCCTCATACCCCACTGAGATGCAGAGATCATTTGGAATGCTTTTTCTTGTCAGTTCCTGGAGTAAAACTGTGAGGCTGGTTGCAGGGTGCACTCCTCTGAGCTCTGCTTCCTTGGCATTCACCCCTCAGATCCTGCTGTTGCAGCTCAGGTCTGTGGAGTTTCAAAGCATATTTATTTTGTTTTGTGTTTGGTGAGCTGGCTGGAATAGTTGTGGTTTGTGTTCATCCGAGGTATGAAGAACTGAGTTCTCCCAGGGAATACATGGGAAGGTATTCTGTTTCAGAGAGGTTTTCTGGAGTGTTGGGGTGCTTAGGGAAGCACACAGACTGCAATGCTCTTTGGTCAAGGAGAGTGGTAGGTTCATGACTACATCTATCCCTCCCCCAGTATCTTTCCTGAAAGATGCTCTGGGGGGTGAGGAAACAAATTGATAGCTGCCTTTGTGCTCCAGCAAATGCATGCACTGCAATTCTGGCCAGTTATAACATGGGTTATGCATGGAGGGTGATCCATTGAGGCTTTGTGGCACAAGATGTGTTCTGTGCCACCAAAAGAGATTATAGTGTAGGATTTGGTTCCATTGAATAAAGGGACGGACTGGGATAGAAAAGCCCTACAGCTTCTAGACATTACTGCTACTTTTAACAAATCAAGGCTTTGGTCCTGCAAACACTTATGCAGGTGAGCAACTATGTAAACACCTTGGTCCCTATTGACTTGACCTGATCTATGCACAAAGTGTTTGAGTTCAATGGGGCTATTGACCTATCCACAAGTGTTTGCAGAATTGGAGCCCAATCTATTTTTTACAGAAAACTGGTTTCTCCTAACTTCTATCCCCATCCTAATTTTATTTCCCCAGAGTTTAAACTAGAAAAATCCCAGACAAGCCTATCTGTCCCCTCTTCTTCAAAGCAGGCTGCTGCATCTCTGTTCTGATTTTGACTGCATGAGCAGCCATCTCATTTGACAGAGCTAAAGGGTGAATGACATTATGTGTATTAGCCTGAAGGAATCTTGCTCACCTCACTGGTCTACATCTCCAGAAGAAAGTTGACTGTAGCTCTGAAAATCCATTTTTTTAAAAAGTCAGAGCTAGATTCTCTACTTGGTCAAGCTTTCAGTAGACAGAGCAGCGAGGAAGGTGATCAGAGAACTGGCTATGGCTTCTGAATCATAGCACCATAGAATCATAGGGTTGGAAGAGACCTCAAGATGTCATCGAGTCCAACTCCCTGAAAAAAGCAGGACCAATCCCAACTAAATCATCCCAGCCAGGATTTTCTCAAGTTGGGACTTAAAAACCTCTAGGGAAGGAGATTCCACCACCTCCTTACATAACCCATTCCAGTGCTTCACCACTGTCCTAGTGAAATGGTTTTTCCTAATATCCAACCGAGACCGCATCCACTGCAACTTGAGACCATCACTCCTCGTTCTGTCATTTGTCATCACTGAGAACAGCCTCTGTCCATCCTCTTTGGAACCCCCCTTCTGGTAGTTGAAGGCTGCTATCAAGCCTCACTCTTACCTTCTGTAGAATGAGCCCAAATCCCTCAGCCTCTCCTTGTACATCATGTGCTCCAATCCCCTCATCTTTTTTGTTGTCCTTTGCTGGACTCTCTCCAATGCATCCTTTTTATATGGGGGACCTAGAATTGGATGCAGTACTCCAGATGTGGCCTCAACAGTGCCAAATAAAGGAGAATAATCACTTCCCTATATCTGCTGGCAATGCTCCTACTAATCCTATGAATGGCCAAATGTGCATGTTAGGTCCAGCATCAGATGGCAAAGATATCTATGAAATTATCCACTAAAGGGTTGGCTGAGCACATTGTCAAACCTTTCAGCCTGACATGCTCCCAGCACTGAGCCTCTGAAACTCAGTTGGATTCTACAGATTCTGGAGAGTTGATCTGAGTTGATTATTCATTTGGAATTGGGGAGACAGTGTGGCCTAGTGGGACACTAGACTGGCACTTAAGATTCTATATTTTTCTTTTTTTTTATCTGAAAGTGGCCTGTTGTATGACCTTGAGGAAGTCATGTAAACTTTCTGTGCATCTGTTTCTCCATTGCTGACATGGGAATAATAATATATACTGCCTCTGTTAAGTGCATTGAGATCTGCTGCTGAACAAGAGGTTTTCATAATATTGTTGGGCTAAAATATTGGTAAGGGAGAAAAGAAATTGAAATGTGGTGTCAGTTTCTTTTAAAAAAAAATCTGGATGCATTATTAATTAGAGCTTCACTGAGCCGTTGGTATTAGATATATACTAACAGCCAGTATCCTTACAGCCTTTCATGAAATATGCAGGCTTGTCTCCCTCATTTCATCCATGCGGATTGTTTCTAGATCATTTTACCTTGCCTAAAGAGTGAAAGCTCTGGTCCAAGACTTCAGCTAATCCTGACTGATATGGAGATCCTTTTTCAAGGGGCTCTTCGGTTTTCTTGGATGCCACAATGTAGCTCAGTATAACATTCAAAGCTCAAGATAATGACTTCAAGTTATGACACCAATAATTGTTCTTTTCTGACTTTAAATTATACCTCTTGCTTAGTTGCTGTCTGCATAGTATTTGAGCAAGCAGCTTTGAACCAGGAAACAGAGCCATCCTTAACAATATGCAGAATACGCAACTGTGGAGGACACCCAAAAATTTGGCCACCAATGGGTCTTAATGTCCACCCACTTGCCTCTTCCTATCCTTGTTCTGTGGCTCTGCTTCCTCCAGGGAGGATCTAGTTAAATTAAAAATGAAAAAGGCTGCCAGACCTGTTAACAGAACATTGAACTTGTGAAAGAACCATTCAAGTGGCAATATAGGCATTTGCCAACCCCAGGTCTATACTGTCATTTTTGAATTTGCGGTGTTAGTCAACAGGACATTAGTTTACAGTTTGCTTTAAAATATTTCATCAGTGTGTTGCTGAAAATTATAAAATCACATCTCTAAAAAAATCACCCCTACCCCAGATGCCATTGGGAATAGGGGCACCAGTTTAATAGCATTGCCTAGGGCCTGTACATCCTAAGGGTGGCTCTGCTAGGAACAGATGTATTATGAAATGACATGTTTTAATGAAATCATTATTTTGATGACAGAACATGGCAATGAAATATTATACAGCATCCATTCTTTCTGATCAAAACCCTCTTGAAACAAAGAAACAAAAACTCTCTTTTATCAGCATAAGACTGGGAACATTGGTTACTTGCAGTGTTCATCAAATTCAAATGTTTTAGTTACTTTAAGATTTCATTTATCTTGACTATGTTCTCAATAGTTAATTAAAATTATTTATTATTATCTCTGGTCTCTTATGACATTGTCTGTGCATAGGAGCTACTGGTATTGGCTGCCAGGCCATTGCATTGGTTGGTGGAGTGCGAGCTGGGGGGGAGAGACTCTCAAAATTCATGAAGATAGGTAACATTAGGTAAAGAGACTCGTCCTACTACTTTCTGTGACTCATGGCAGAGCTTGCAATGAAACCTTGGGGTTCTGAAAAAATATCACAATGTTTTTTTAAATATTCCCAAGATTTTTTTTTTGGCCCAGCTTTAATTTTCATTAATAATTTGGGGAGAAATCCACTGTACCTTTAGTTATCAAGCTTTCTGGGGGAGAGTTGAATGTAGACCAGGGCATGGGATTATAGGCCAGCTTCACTCTGTCTGCTTCCCTACAGCTGCTACTCCAATCCTTCCATCCCATTTGTCTGAAATGGAGCAGCCACTTTGGCTGTATAGCGGTGCATGCCTGACATACTGCTTAATCCAATCTGATGCCGTTTTGGTTATATGGCAACTTTCCTGTGATTCATAAGGGGTGCAAAACCTCCCCAGGCACCGAGTTCTCCCACTGTTCTTCCCCTTGTGGAACTTGAATGATGTGCAGGGTCTTCCGATGGCAGGGTGTGCCTGTTGAATCACACATGAAGAAATTAGTTAAGGCTAATCTGATTTGTATGCACCCATAATTTGAGAAGTGTGGGAGACTCCATTACTGAGTAAGATACATACTGGCACTGTGGTTATAATTACATAATTAAATATCAAAGGAGTTGGGGGCATATGGTGTTAGCACATTCTCCCTAGAACAGGAAACCGGCATTGTTAGGATGATTCCTGGAGGTAACCCATAACTCACGGCACAGTTTCAGAGTGTCTCATAACAGAGATACCAGTGGGACTGCAGCTCTTTGAAATTTTTTGCAGAGCTTTCTAAATGTTCCTTAAAATGTATCACTTGTATAATAAGCTAGCTCAGTCAAAAAGAAAAAAGTTAACAGCCAACCTACATTAGACCCTGAGCTGACATTAATTCTTCAGAGGCATAATACCATGGCTGTACTGATGTCAATTCCTTTTGCTTTCTTTCTCCCTTGTCTTTTCTATTGTTATTATTTTTTGTGTATACACTAATCTTGCATAAATTCAGATGCTCAGTAAGATATGGCAGCACTTCTGCATTGTTACTTAATCCCATTTTCCTCCTTTGTGTAAGCAGTTTACCAATGCATGCTGATTTGACTTTCCTGGCACCCCACTTACATTTCACTTTTCTTTATCAGTTGATTTACTGCTTCCAGACAGAAGATGAATAGTTTGCACTGTGTACTTTTAAATCAACACAGAATGGAAAAGACTGGTTTAATCGTATTTTATTCTAGCCCTACTTATCTCCATCACCTATTGCTTAGTCCTGTCAGGAATGATATGTCGGCAATATCCTATCTTCTGCTGTTAGCTCATCACCATATCAGGGGTTTTGCTTATTCATGAATCCAGCCTTGTTTCATAACAAAAGCTGCATAGAAAATTCACTGAACAGCTTATCTGTGAATGTGAGGGTCTAAACCATTGGCCAGGTTTTAATCAGGAATAATATTTCAATAATGAATAGCTATAATAGTGTAAGTAGTATTTATTATATTGGTAGTAGTATAAATAATTGGCATAATATTTATTTTAATTATTCATATGTGAAAGTTAAGCACCCGCTAAAGTATCTTGCTGAATCAAGGCCTGAAGCCAGAAGTAGATTCACATTTATGGATTTGAATTTACAATTTTGATTCCTGTTGGCTTCAAAGCCAGGAGTGAAGCGTTATGCCAGTTCTAATAATCAAATTGAATTTTTACTTTTTTCAAGTTTTGACCATCTAGTATCTTTAACACGGGGGAACAAAATCAAGGCCCAGACTTTCAACCAGACTCTTTCAAATCTCTTAGTCTCATCTATATGTGTAAGCATCCTGATACACATGCATTTCTGGGAATTTGGGTGTATGCATTTGTAAATATTGGCAATGACTCATGTTTTTCCATAATTGGTGTAAGATGCGCTGATGCAAATGCATATACTCAAAATGTAAAATCCACTGTAATTCAACAATAAAAAATGTTTTATGGTTAATTATAACAGTTTATTTTGGTTGAATGGCCTTTGAAATGTTAGATTTTAAATGGTAAAATTTCAATAGGGAAGAAGGGAAAGCTCCCACCCCCTTCAATGTTACCCCAAAAGGATTGATATAATCTAGCTGGCGTGCTGAAGAATCAGGACAATGATGTATTGATTTACACATTGAAGGCTATCTTTACAACCAGAAGGGAAAGAAGCAGAACTTTAGTTTAGACGAAAACTTCAGTTCTGCAGACCAAAAATACCTGTAGACAGTACCTAAAGCCATAAAATGCACAGACATTCCATGTTGTATTAAATATAATCATGACTTGAAAAACATTGTTTGTGAGAGAATTTTTCAAAAACAACTAATAGCCTTGCAGCATCTTAGAGACTAACAAAAAAGGTAGATGGTATCATGAGCTTTCGTGGGCACAACCCACTTCCTCACATTAATAGAGTTAATGGGTCGAGGGTACAAATAAATAGCAGAAAAAGAGAGAGTATGAGAAGGGAAAGAGAAGGGGAAAAATGGGGGGAAATTATTTAGTATGGACACTGACAATATTTTCCCCCATTTTTTCCTTTTCTTTTCTTCCCCATCCTCTCTCTTCCTCTGCTACGTATTTGTACCCTGGACTAACACAGCTACCCCACTGAAATTATTTGAGAGAAAATTACTGGTAAATAGGGTTGGTTTAAAACTTGAGATAGAAAAAGTATCTCCATATTTAAAAGAAATCCTTGTATTAGCAAGTACAGGTTGAACCTCTCTAGTATGGCACTTTCTGGTCCAGCAACATCCGTGGTCTGGCATGATTTTAGTTAACCAGATGTACACTAATCATGAGTGCAGTCAAGTTTCCCATGGTCCCATTAGGTTTGTTTACAGCCACCAGTCCTGGCTCTCAGTGTTCTGTACTGTTATTTAGCTCTAATTCATCCCTAAATGTCATCTAAGAACCCACTAAGCAATAGAAGTGTTGGTAATTCTGCTAGACAATACTGACTTCCATGGTCCGGCAAATTCTCTGGTTTGGAACCAGTCAGATCCCAAGGGTGCTGGATTAGAGAGGTTCAACCCATATTCATAGAGGGCAAGTTCTGGGGCCCACTCCCTAGCTGTGCAGTGCCTAACCAAAAAACAAATGTCACATTCTTGCTGTGCAGGGAGCTCGGGAAGCAGGGATGGTCTAGTAGAGTGGACTCCAGATCCCAAAAGGATTTCAGTTTATTTTGAGGGAATTGGAAGAGGGGTTGAGAGAGGGCTATGGAGTAGAAAAGCACTATTGATCCATTACATCACACACCTGCTGGGGAAGGGAGCAGTACACTGGTCCTTCGATAGGGCACATGCAGTAGCACAGTGCCTGGTTTCATAAGTTCTTCACAAACTGATTCTAGGTTGATTTGTAATTTTTTAAATGTGCTTATCACATGTTCATAATAAAAATAACAAATGCACACACACACACAAGAAACCAAGATCAAATTGCAAACTCATCCCATCCAGCCCAGTATAAACCCATCCATTTATGCCTTCCTCAACTGATACTGCTGTAATTCAATTGAAAGCCATGAGCTTGGTAAGTGTGGCCTCTTACCCCTGCTTAGAGCCTCACTGGGACGTCAGGGACTATGCTCTGAAGTATTCAGTATTCATCCTATGGCAAAATGTGCACTCTTGGTCACATGGGTACCTTCTCTACAAAACACATGGTTTTTAGTGTAAAGCTTTCTTTTTCATGTGTCTCTTACATTGTATATAACCTTGTTACTGAATAAAGCAACTTTTGATGTATGTTTATTTTATTATAAGTGCTAGAGCAACATTGAAATAAAAGTGATCTTTGAACCGTTGGCTCCAGCAAAATCACTCTAAGGAGTAATGCACAGTAATGCTGCATATAGAGATACATTCTAATGAAGATAATGTGGTTAGGGATATGCTTGATTTGATAACTGTCTGACAACTTTTCTATTAGCGCCATCGTGTACTTTTCCATGTTGTTTTTCTACTTAAAGTACATAGTGATGAACAAGGATCTTTTCTGGCACAAAACATGGACACAGAAGAATGACACAATTAGTAACTATCAGTCTTGGCCAGTTTCTTCAGCATTTTGGAAGTTTCCATCTCCCTAGCCACAGCTTTTGTCAAAGTGCCTTATGTAATGGACTTAAATTGCAGCAAGGGAGCTTTAAGTTGGACATTAGGAAAAACTTCCTAACTGTCAAGGTAGTTAAACACTAGAATATGTTGCCTGGGGAGGTTGTGGAATCTCCATCACTGGAGATATTTAAGAGTAGGTTAGACAGACATCTGTCAGGGATGATCTAGATCAGTGTTTCTGAAAGTGATCTACAAAACCACTTTGAGAAATCTGCTAACTGGTTACTCCAGTGTGTTTATTTACTGGCTCCACAGCCATAGAGCCTCAGGCTCCCATTTACTGCGATTTGCAGTTTGCAGCCAAGGGGAGCTTCCAGAAGTGATGGCCCAGCCCATGCCATTTCCCACAGCTCCCCTTGGCTGCAGACTGGAGCTAATGGGAGCCACAAAGCTCCGTGGCTGCAGAGCTGGTAAACAAATACACCAGAACAACCAGTTAGCAGGTTTTTCAAAGTGATTTCACTAACCACTTTGAGAAACACCGATCGAGATGGTGCTTGGTCCTGCCATAAGGGCAGGTGACTGGACTTGTTGGCCTCTAAAGTCCCTTCCAGTTCTAATATTCTATGATTCTATGCTGAGCCATGGAACTCTGAATGAAAAAACAGAAAGCAAAAAATGGTTTGATTCAAAGTTAGGTGGTGATCAATGACCAGTCTCATGCAGTAATCAGTGGATAACATTTTTAAAAGTATCTCATGCTCCTAAATCCAATTTTCAAAACAGATTTAGGCATTGAGATCTGGATCCACAAAGATATTCTGACACCTATTCCCCACTCGGCACTGCAATCCACAGAACTCCTGCCCAATCCTTTCAGTGCCTAAAATCACTTGACACTTCAGTTTTTCCAGTACAAGATTAGCAGACACCTAAGTTTCTGCCTCTGGGCATGTACATTGCCTCTCCACTTTATGTATCCAGAAACCTGTCTCCTGTCTAAGCCCTACAGTGATCCACAAGTAGGGGGTGATTAACATTCTTCCATCTAATTGTGTGCAGGGCTTGGTATGGTAAGCAGGTCCAGAGGTTGCTTAATCAGATCCTATTCAAAATCTAGTAGGAAAATGAAATAGTACATCTGCCTTATAACTTTTTGCCAAGTGGCTAGAGCAGGGGTGGGCAAATACCGGCCTATGGACCGGATCCGGTCTGGCAGGCTTAGATAGCTGTAGTATGGGCCTCCACACTGCTGTGTTCACCTGCATCCACAAGTACGGGAGGTCACAGCTCCCATTTGCCATGGATCGCAGTGCCTGGCCAATAGGAGTTGCAATCATCTTTATCTGTGGAATTGCAGATAAATGTAAGAGTAGTGGCCCACCAGGGCTAACCCCGGTGAACTGCTGCCATGTTATTGCCCACCCGGGGCTTAGAGAGCTCTACTGGAATGTGGGAGGCTACCTTCCTCCAGGGAGGATTTGAACAGGGGTGTTTCATGTCCCTGGGTGCTCTAAACACTCAGCTATCAAATATTCTGCTGGAGTCACCTTCAGTCTCTCCTGTTTGAGGCTGTTCCATTGTGCTTAGCATACTCGCTCTCTCTAGCCAGATGAGAATGACTCTGTAGCCCAATGGCTGGGGGTTCCCATCTGATACCTGAGTGCGAGGCAGTGATCCACAGTCAAGTGCCCCTCCTTCAATGACTCTTTAATTATATACACAAAGTGCAACAGCTTTGACAAGAGTTTGAAGAAACCTCACATCAAAATATTCTATAGCATCCTGGAAAGAATTCTCTCCTGAGAGGTCCTGGATACCCCTGTTCAAATCCTTTTGACCCTGCCAAAGGGTAGAACTGAACCAGTGTCTCCCTTATCTCAGGTCAGTGCTCTAATCATGGAGTTAAAAATTACAAGGTGGCTGCTGCCATGACTACCACCACCTCCTGCCATTTTCCATGGAACAAGGTGTCTGTCTCACTCCTTGTCATGACCAACTAAGGGGTTAACTGTACCTAGCCAGGTAGCAGTCAGCCAATAGAAATGCAGTAGGAATTGCAAACTGGGACAAAGGAATTTTTGGGTTTCTTTCCTCCTTTGTCCCTGGACAGTTGACTCTCCAGATACTGAGGGAGACAGACAACATGTCTCTCTCCAAGAAAAGACTCTTCACCATCTGTAAATAGGGTAAAGTTTAGATAAATCCATTAGGTTTTATTGTTTTATGGTTTGGGAATGGGAATCTGATGTCTGTGCATTTAAAAATGGGGTTTCCTCTCCTTTGTAACTAAGTTTTTGGCCCATGGGAGTCCCCCATGAGTATATTAACTGGTGACTTTTCCATCTAGTCATTATGCTTGTAATAGGAGTATTGTGGTGATAATAAAAGTTCTTTCTTTTTTATTAACTTGGTATTGGTTAATTTTTGTGTCCTGGTTTTACTTTAGGGCTGAGATTTCCCAAGTGATCTCTTCCCTGGTTTTTCTTACCATTACTTAGGCGGTGGCAGTGGATTTTTATCCCCAAAATCTAGGTTTTTAAGATTTTGGGGGGAAGCTTTATACCAAAGCCTGGAAAGATAAGGTTTTGAGGTACTTTTGCGGGCCCCCACTTCTGCATTCATCGTGCCAGAGTGGGGAATCAACGTTGACACTCCTTCTCACACAAAATGACTCAGAGGCCTAAGCAGCCTGATGCTGGGAGAAGGGTTCCCAGATGTGGCTCTCTAGCAGAGAGAGTCCCTTCCCTGTAGTCTGCATGTAAGCATCTAGCATCAGAAGAAGGGTGGGGTTTTGGACATACCCTTCTTTTCATCATCTTCCATTGGCTAGCTTAAGCAGCTTCCCCCATAGCATGCTGCTTTTGTCGATCCTAACCTAAAACACTTACTTCTCCCCATTCATTATACAGAACACTTGGGAATATAACTCAGGTTCCTGTGATTTTTCTAGGTACCTGCAAGATAGGTGCTGTAACCTTTGTGAATCCGAACTTGAGGGCCCATATTTATAAAGGTCTTTACGCACCTAAAGATGCAGATAAGCATTTAGTGGAATTTGCAAAGGTGCCTAAGCTGGTTATGCAACAACACATATTAAAAGTCAGCCCAACAGGATTTAACCCTGCGTAGACACCTTTGTAAACCCCCAATAAGCACCTATCTGCATTAAGTGCCTAAATACCTTTATAAATTTAGCCTTTGGGACCCAAATCTCCCTAAAATTGAATGGGATTTAGGATCCCCAATACACACTTTTGAAAAATGAACTTAGGCTAGTAAGGTCACTTAAGTAATTTGAAAAACTATATCCAGGATCTTAGCATTTCTTTTAGTGGCAGTAAATTAACTTGAAAAGAGTAACTCATGTGACTTAAAATGGGCTAAAAAGGGAAAACGGTCTGGCTCCAGTTGAAGATAATAGTATTAGCCACTAACTTTAGCATGCCAAGATTGGGCCCAAAGAATGCATGTTCAATTGAATTCCAAAATATTTGAATTGCACAAGACTCTAGTTAAAAATAGAATGCTGGCCAGTGGGGCTCTTTTGCTCTTCCCGAGCTTTACGTGCTATTCTTTCCCCCTCTTGCTTTGATAACATTTTCGTGGCATTCTGTTTAATCCAATTAATAAATGCCACTTGTTCTATTTTGACCATTTATGCTTTCATTATGCAGAAGCTTCTTTCTTCGAGTCAAAGGAAAGTATTGTCACACTGAATGCTGCCTTGCTGAGATAAAAGACAACTCTGAATTCAATCAGGCCAGTTGAATTATTGGCCACCTCTGCATGTGAGCTGTTGCATGAATCAACATGGAAGTGATTCATGCTGAACAACCACAGGCTTGCTAGAGAGGGTGATGAAAGGGTGGGATATGCTGTGAACAGCTAATGCCAGTTTCAGCCTTCTACATGTAAAAATGCATTTAGTTAAAGGTCTCAGCTTGTCCAGACTGAAACATCTATTTTTAAAATTATGTATTTACATTTATTCGTTAGCTTTGTGTAGCTAGAAGTTATGCTTTAGAGCCACAAAAGCCTCACATGCCTTCACAAAGCTGCTACAGGTCTGGCAACAGCTGTGGTCTGGCATTGTCAGGGACCCAAAGGCAGTTCCAGGGTTGGAGAACTCATGGGAAAAACTGGCACCACAGGGCCACAAATGTTGCTGGACCAGCAACTGACAGCAGAGCTCTAGGACCGGAGGCTGAGGGCTTGGAGTGGAGCTCAACAGCTGGAGCCTGGCTGGGGCCAATTGCCAGAGCCTGGTGGCCAGCAGAGGCTGGTGGCAGGAAGTTGGTGGCTGGGAGTGGAGCCAAACACCATGCTGCTGGCAGGGACACAATGACCGGGGAGTAAAGCCTGGCAGTTGGGAGTGCAGCCTGAAGTCAAGAGGCCAGAAGCAGAGGGACTGCCATTGACTCCACTGGTTCGGCAAGCTTGTGTAGTTCTCTACACAATTAAACCAATAAGCTTAGAAGTTGTTCTCCCCAGCACCAGCTCCACGGTACTGCCTCCCACCTCTTTCCCCCTGCATTGTTGCCTCTGATAGAGGCAGCAGCCTGAGTGGGGAGCTTTGGGACAAGTCAGGGGCCAAAGGTGCTGGCTTTGGGACAGGTCAGGGCCCAAGAGTGCTGGACCAGGAGGGATCCAACCTTTAATACAGCTGCAACTGGCATCGCATGGATGTTATGTTGCTCCATTATCTTCCCTGGCATAGAAGTTAAACTGACTGGTCTGAAGTTTCCTGGATTGTGTACATGAGGAAGAGTAGAGTGGATATTAGTCTAATGGGTCATATTGGAGGTACAACGTCCGTGCTGAATTGAGTAAAGAATGTGAGTGAGGCCAAACAGCAAAAATTAAGATGTTTGTACACCAATGCAAGGAGCCTAGGTAACAAAATGGAGGAACTAGAGCTATTGGTCCAGGAAGTGAAACCAGATATTATAGGAATAACAGAAACATGGTGGAATACTAGGCATGACTGGAGTACAGGTATTGAAGGGTATGTGCTGTTTAGGAAAGACAGAAATAAGGGTAAAGGTAGTGGAGTCTCATTGTATATCAAAGATGTGGTAGATTGTAAAGAAATAAAGAGTGATGGAATGGAGAAGACAGAGTCTGTTTAGACAAAAATCACATTGGGGAAGAAAACTATCAGATCCTCCTCTGGGATAGTGCTTGGGGTGTGTTATAGACCACCAGGATCCAATTTGGATATGGATAGAGACCTCTTTAATGTTTTTAATGAAGTAAATACTCATGGAAACTGCGTAATCATGGGAGATTTCAACTTTCCAGATATAGAATGGAGAACAAGTGCTAATAATAATAATAGGGCTCAGATTTTCCTAGATGTGATAGCTGATCAATTCCTTCATCAAGTAATTGCTGAACCAACAAAGGGAGATGCTATTTTTGATTTGGTTTTGGTGAGTAGTGAGGACCTCATAGATGAAATGGTTGTAGGGGACAACCTTGGCTCGAGTGATCATGAGCTAATTCAGTTCAAATTAAATGAAAAGGATAAACAAAAATAATCTGAGACTAGGGTTTTTTATTTCAAAAGGGCTAACATTAATAAATTAAGGAAATTAGTTAGGGAATTTGATTGGACTAAAGAAATTATGGATCTTGAGATGGAGGAGGCCTAGGATTATTTTAAGTTAAAGTTGCAGAAGCTGTCAGAAGCCTGTATCCCAAGAAAAGGGAAAAAATTTATAGGCAGGTGTGTTAGACCACGTTGTATGAGCAAGCATCTCAGAGAGGTGATTAAGAAAAAGCAGAAATCACATCAGGGCTGTGTCTACACTGGCATGAATTTCCGGAAATGCTTAAAACGTAATACTATTCCGTTTTCAGTTTTTCCAGAAAAGGAGCGTCTACATTGGCAGGTTGCTTTTCCGGAAAAGCCCTTTTTCTGGAAAAGCGCGTCTACATTGGCCACAGACGCTTTTCCGGAAAAGAGCCCCGATCGCCATTTTCGGGGCTTTTTTCCGGAAAAGACTACTGGGCTGTCTACACTGGCCCTTTTCCGGAACAGTGTTCCGGAATAAGGACTTATGCCCGAGCGGGAGCAGAATAGTTTTTCCGGAATAGCGGCTGATTTTGTACAGTAGAGCATCGTTGCTTTTCTGGAAATTCAAGGGCCAGTGTAGACAGCTCGCAGCTTATTCCGGAAAAGCGGCTGATTTTCCGGAAAAAGTGGCCCAGTGTAGACACAGCCAAGGAGTGGAAGATGGGAGGGATCAGTAAAGAAAGCTACATTATTGAGGTTAGAGCATGTAGGGACAAAGTGAGAAAGGCTAAAAGTCAGGTAGAGTTGGACCTAGCAAAGGGAATTAAAACCAATAGTAAAAGGTTATATAGCCATATAAATAGGAAAAAAAAAAAAAAAAAAAAGAAGAAGTAAGATCGCTAATTACTAAGGATGGAGTGGAGGTTAAGGATAATCTAGGAATGGCCCAATATCTAAACAAATACTTTGCTTCAGTCTTTAATGAGGCTAATGAAGAGCTTAGGGATAATGGTAACTAACAAATGGGACTAAGGATGTGGAGGTAGATATTACCATATCAGAGGTAAAAGCCAAACTTGAACAGCTTAATGGGAGTAAATCGGGGGGGGGGGGGGCAAATAATCTTCATCCAAGAATATTAAAGGAACTGGCACATGAAATTGCAAGTCCATTAGCAAATTTTTTAAATAAATCTCTAAACTCAAGGGTTTTACCATTTGACTGGAGAATTGCTAATATAGTTCCTATTTTTAAGAAAGGGAAAAAAAGTGACCTGGGTAACTATAGGCCTGTTAGTTTGACATCTGTAGTATGCAAGATCGTGGAAAAAATGTTGAAGGAGAAAGTAGTTAGAGACATTGAGGCTAATGGCAATTGGGACAAATTACAACATCGTTTTACAAAAGGTAGATCGTGCCAAACCTTTTTCCTTTTTTGAGAAAGTAACAGCTCTTTTAGATAAAGGAAATGCAGTGAATCTAACCTACCTCGACTTTAGTAAGGCATTTGATACAGTACCACATGGGGAATTATTGGTTAAATTGGTAAAGATAGGGATTAATATGTAAGTTGAGAGGTGGATAAGCAACTGGTTTAAAGGGGAGACTACAGCGGGTCATACTGAAAGGTGAACTGTCAGGTTGGAGGAAGGTTACTAGTGGAGTTCCTCAGGGATCAGTTTTGGGGCCAATTTTATTTAATCTTTTTATTGCTGACCTTGACACCAAAAGTGGAAGTGTCCTGATAAAATTTGCGGATGACACAAAGATGGGAGGTATTGCCAATTCAGAAAAGGATCGGGATATCGTACAGGAAGATCTGGATGACCTTGTAAATTAGAGTGATAGCAATAGGATGAAATTTAATAGTGAGAAGTGTAAGGTTATGCATTTAGGGATTAATAACAAGAATTTTAGTAATAAACTGGGGACACATCAGTTGGAAGTAATGGAGGAGAAGAAGGACCTCGGAGTCCTGGTTGATTATAGGATGACTATGAGCCGCCATTGTGACATGGCCGTGAAAAAGACTAATACGGTCTTGGGATGTATTAGGCGAGGTATTTCCAGTAGGGATAAGGAGGTGTTAGTGCCGTTATACAAGACATTGGTGAGACCCAATTTGGAATATTGTGTGCAGTTCTGGTCTCCCATGTTTAAGAAGGATGAATTCAAACTGGAACAGGTACAAAGAAGGGCCACTAGGATGATCCGAGGAATGGAAAACCTGTCTTATGAAAGGAGACTCAAGGAGCTTGGCTTGTTTACGTTAAGCAAAAGAAGGCTGAGGGGGGACATGATTGTACTCTTTAAATATATTAGAGGGATAAATACCAGAGAGGGAGAGGAATTATGTAAGCTTAATACCAATGTGGACACAAGAACAAATGGATATAAGCTGGCTAGTAGGAAGTTTAGACTTGAGATTAGATGAAGGTTTCTAACCATTAGAGGAGTGAGGTTCTGGAATGGCCTTCCAAGGGAAGTAGTGTGGGCAAAAGATCTAGCTGGCTTCAAGATTAAACTAGATGGGTTTATGAAGGGGATGGTTTGATGAGATAACATGATCATGGTAACTAATTGACCATTCATTATCAGTGGTAAATAGGTCAATGGAGGGATGATAGGAGTTACTATAGAGAAGTTTCTGGGTGTCTGGCTGGTGAGTCTTGCCCACATGCTCAGGGTTTAGTTGATCGCCATATTTGGGGTCGGAAAGGAATTTTCCTCCAGGGTAGATTGGCAGAAGCCCTGGACATTTTTCGCTTTCCTCTGTAGCATGTGGTACAGGTCACAGCTGGAGGATTCTCTGCATCTTGGGTTCTTCAAACTATTTGAAGGCTTCAATATCTGAGATATAGGTGAGAGGATTATTCTAGGAGGGGGTGGGTGACATTCTGTGGCCTTCATTGTGCAGGGGGTCACACTAGATGATAATAATGGTCCCTCCTGACCTTAAAGTCTGAGTTTTTATTTCCCTTTTAAAAGATATGATAGTGTCATGACTTCATATGTTACTCACTGCTGCTCTCGGTGTAATGGAATAATATAAAATTAATACAATATTAATATAAAGTTAATACAAAATAAAAATCAAATCAAATCAAAAAATCTTTTTAAAATGACAATTTTGCAGAATTTTGGTTTCTCGGGAACCTGAATTTTTTTCTTCATTTTTATTACAAACATTTAAATGTTAAAATTTCATTTTTAACCATTTTCAATTGACTTTTGAGTGGAAGAATGGATTGACATTTTTCTTGTACATTGAAATCTAAGGTTTTCATGTCTGTTCCATGTTTGTTTGATTTGAGACCTGTCTGTCAGATGCTGAGATCAATATTTATTACTTTTACTCTTGTGACAGCTCAGTGCATCTGAGATAGGGAAAGTTTCACATATTACTCCATGAAATGTATCTTGGCTTGTAATTTTTCTGCATTTAGATTCAACAAAATATATGGCTTGTTCCAAGGTGTATAAATCATGATTAAGACCTTATAAAACTTTTTAACCACACTGGGAAAATAATCTCAATTTTTGCTTGTTGAAAAATGGCAAAACTAACACAGCCCACTGTTTCCTCAAAGAAAGGGTTTCCATCTAAACCAAGCTAAAATAAAATTTTTTGACAGCTTTGCCTTGACATTCAGATCAAAGTCCAAGAGAAACATGGTTGCAAACCAAATAAATGAGCTGAAGCAAAAAAGCAAGTTTTCAATTAATCTAATTCTGATATATTTGTAGTTCTGTCTATCATATCATTTTTCTCCACTCTTGAAACAAGTAACTTCAAGAAAATATTCAACTTTATTGAGCTCCTTTCTCAATGTCAAGTCTTTTATATTGTTATCCTCTAGATATCACACACATCAGATTATACACAAAATGTGTGATGTCAAAAATAGACTCACTCAGATACATTTTCAGCAGAGCTCATAGGAGAGTTGTTATTTGACACAGCAACAGCTTATAGTATTGTTTAAAGTAAAGTATTGGAAGAGTGATGTTGTAGGAAGTGAACAACTATAAAACGCCTCATTTTTTTTCAAATCCTTTCTACACTTATGTGGTCTGGAACCCACTTAATTAGATAGAATAAAGTGGGTTCCAGTCTACAAAAATGTATACCCTAATAAATGTGTGAGTTTTTAAGGTTCCACAGGACCCTTTGTTTTTGCTAACACAGCTACCTTCTGAAGCTTCATTCCATTCCACCTCTGAATGTTGTTTTGAAGACTATAACTTGAATTTAGTTATGGTCACATAGTCTCATTGCTGGTGGTGGGAGCTGAACACACAATCCTTAACAGTAATGAACTGAAAATATACCTCTTTGATGGAAGCAAGGAAAACAGAGGATATGGAAGGTTTAAAAAAGGAGAAACCTCAAAACAACTGTGTTAGGCAAAGAGAGTAAATGGAGGAAGAGAAGAACCTTGCTTTTAGTCTTCTGGATGAGAAGTAACAGCCACTTTCGTGTGGCTTTGAGCACAAATCTAATGAAATTATTGCTGAATATGTATGTTTCCTTTGTCAGGGGCATCTTGCTGAGCAGTCCTCATGGACTGTCATGATCTGAAGTAGGTTTGTCTTTTGTTAACCATCAAGGGAATGAAAATACTGGGAGACACACACACACATCACTGTTATTACTTACATGCAGTCCCTGGAGTGACATCAGGAATAAAATCACTTTAAGAACTTTATGGAATTCTTTGAGCTTCTGCTAGCCCCAGAATCACACAAAGTACGGCTTCTTACCTTGCCATGTGTTTCGGGGATAAAGAAAACCAATACTGCCCTTTACCATTAGCAGATGACCAATCACCAGGGAAACAGCAGGGAGCAGAAGCAGGGAGGTAGTTCTCTCTTCTGCTTGCAGTTAGTATTAGGGCTACTTGTAAGGTGAAGAGGTTTCTCATTCAGTCTTTTATGATCAACAGACAAATGATTTAGGAACAAAATGTTCCATTATGTGTTTGTAAAGTGGGCATTTAAGTAAGTAGCCGTACGGCATGTACAGAAGGAAGTATTTTGCAGAATGAACAAAGCATGATTATCCTTAATACTCTCTAGGCTGCGTCTAGACTGGCATGAATTTGCACAAATACTTTTAATGGCAAAGTTTTTCCGTTAAAAGTATTTACTCATAGACTTTAAGGTCAGAAGGGACCATTATGATCATCTAGTCTGACCCCCTGCACAGTGCAGGCCACAAATATATTTGCGCAAGAGAGCGTCTATACTGGCCTGTGCCTTTGCGCAAAAGATTTGCTTTTGCACAAAAGCATCCATGCCAGTGTAGACACTCTCTTGTGAAAGAAAGCTCTCATGGCCATTTTAGTCATCGGGCTTTCTTGCTCAAGAAATTAACGTTGCCTTCTACACTGGCCCTCTTGTGCAAGAATACTTGCGTAATAGGGCTTATCCCTGAGCGGAAGCATCAGAGTATTTACGCAAGAACCACTGATTTTGTACATTACAAAGTAAGTGTTCTTGTGCAAATACTCACAGCCAGTGTAGACAGGCGGCAAGATTTTGCGCATAAGTGGCCGCTTTTGTGCAAAATCATGCCAGTCTAGACGCAACCTCTAGTGTCTAACAATTAGCACAATTTTAAATGTTAGCTGTTGTAACAGACCTAAAAGATGTCCTATACTTCACGGTATTCCAATAACTTTCAGTACACTGCTCATGGAATTGAAATAGGTCTTAAATTTGTTCTAATGTACACCCTTCTTTTCTGCATCACTGTTAAAGCAATGCTGTAATGTGCATGTGATTAATTGAAACTAATCCTAATTTCCATTGTTTCAGAGGGGTAGCTGAGTTAGTCTGTAACAGGAAAAACTATTTTGTTGTTTGTTTTTCCTATTATCTATGTAACTCTCCTTATGTCTGTTACTAAGTCTCAGGTTCCATATTTGCTTGCCTTTCTCTCTTTAATATGCAGTGATTATATTCCATTCAAACCTTTAGTTATGCATTTAGGGGAAGATGTATGCATAGGTAAACCCTGAATTCAGAATTTCCTTCTTGTGCATGAAAGGATCCCCTAAATACTTGGTGCAGAATTATCTGTTTGAACTATGGAGCTGAAAACCAAAGTGTTAAAAGAAATTAATGAAAATTTGCATGCTAAAATGTGTGTCCAAATAAGATGTATATTAAATGTATTTTGACGAAGGTAGATCAGTTCTACCTAATGGGACTATGAGACAGGCATAGAACCCCAGTCATTTTTGTTATTTCAGAAGGTTACGTTAGCTAATACTCCCTTTTGTGCCCATCATATATAAATTGGTCGGAATTTTCAGAGTGGTTATAGAATCTTAGAACTGGAAAGGACCTCAAGAGGTCATCTAATCCAGTCCCTTGCCCTCATGGCAGGACCAAGCACTGTCTAGATCATCCCTGATAGATGTCTATCCAAACTGCTCTTAAATACCTTCAATGATGGAGATTCTACACAATCTTTAGGCAATTTATTCTAGTGTTTAACCTCCCTGACAGTTAGGAAATTTTTCCTAATGTCCAAGCAGCAGATATCAGAAATTAGAAGCAGCAGAAATCAATTCTAGTAGTGATAACCTTAATGAGCAATCTTTGGATCCAGTAATGAATAATTTACAAATGAAAATGCATATGAAGATAGTAGTTTAACTGAGTGTGCCATTCTTGTCAAACACCCCATTTTTCATTCTGTGGCCACTTTTTCTCTGCACTTACTCAATTTCTCCTCACCACCTATTTTCGAATCGCATCTGAAAACACATTTCTTCAGTGGTTATGTCTTCTAATTTCTCTGTTCTTCTGTTATTATTTAAACTTTATAACAGTATTATATAAGTCTACAAATTCTGCAAAATAAATTCTATAAAATACATTATGTGGAATAAAGTTGTAAGTAATTCATCCATAAATTCTTATCCCAACAATCACACAGTAGGTCAGACTAATGTCTTTACACAGCATTTGCTCAAACTTATTAGGATTATGAAACTCAGAATATTACAGACTTGCCATTCAACTGTATCTTCAACTTGATATATTTTCTTGGCTTCCATGAGAATTATTATAAAGAATGAGATTCCATAATAACATAACACGCTTGTAAATATTAGCCAGCTCTTTAAAAAGGTACACAACTGACAACAGGAATATTTAACAAGTGTGATAAACAGAGTGACAACATCTAATAGAACACATTGCCTAGAAGGGATAGTGGAATGAAATTTCCGAGAACAGTCAATTAAATTTGTAAGTGAATTCAAGTCTGAACTTACTCATAGTTCGTTTTTGAGTTCATTGTCTGTGAATATCTCTGAGGTTAAGCTTTTTATTGGTACCTATGCTTGTGCTTGAATAATCACTGAAAGAAAATGTCCTAATATATAATATCTGTAGTTATCTCTGTAATTCATATGGTATTGCATTTATTTCATGACTGGTTGTCTTGAATATCTAAGCAAAGGTGTGTAATTGCAAATATTACACTTTAACATGCAGTTGTTAAAACTTTTTTATTAAAAATTTGTGAGTTAATTCAGTGAGTTATAACTCAAGTTTATTTACATTAATTCAAGTTGTATATTTGACTGTTTTAGTAACCATTTGCACTTGCCACAACAGAAATACAAGAATTATTCACTCATGAAATTCATAAGTAATGAATGCATTTGAGAATTTTTTTCAGATGTATTCCAGAATAGGGAAAAAATAATCATCATGCATTGTTTAGCTGGTTTTCATTTTAGAGCTGAACAATGAAGTTAGTCATTAAAAATGTAGTACCAGGATAAGTAGAACTTGAGTTAGCAGATCCTGGTTTATTAATTGGCTTGAATGCCAACACTAATTTGTAACCCTAAGTGAAGAATTATTGAACCTTGGGACTCAGCTTGGAACCCCAGTGTCATGCATATGCCAGATTTCCTTTGTACCCTCAGAATATGTTGTTTCTCTAGTCACTGCTCTTTTCATGGAACAGTGTCAGAAATCTTGACTGTCCACCAAACTTGACTGTGCAGAGAACAACAGACGTTGGTCCATAGGATTGGAAATATTTTTGGTGGGCTCCCAGAACACAAGTCCAGTGGAGTTGGGTCCACAGTACAAAGCAATAGGGCTTGAACCCGGAGTCTTGGCTTGTCTCAGGCTCAACCTGTCTCTGAGCCTCAAGGGTCATGTTTTGAACCTTGAAATGGCACAGATGGAAGTTGGGGCACAATTTGTGTACAGATGGAAGTTGGGGAGGTTAGGCTTGAATCTGACTTGAAACTCTGGGCTTATATTGCATTGTAGAGATACCCCAAAATACTGATTCACCAGTGTCTCACTGATTTCAAATGGGTTAGGCATAATGGTTCTTTTAAAAATCTGTGTATACTTAAATATCATTAAAATTCTGGCCCTAAGTTCTTTGGTAATTCAGGGTCAAAGTTAGAGAGAGTCCCTGTAGGGCCTGATTCTGCAACACTTAAGTGCATGAGTAATTTACCTTAAATGAATGAAATTCAATGCAACTACTCACATCTATACCTAACTGTTTAGTCTCTGTGTTAGTGTATTTTAAAACTCTTGGGAGAGGGATAGCTCAGTGGTTTGAGCAGTGGCTTGCTAAACCCAGGGTTGTAAGTTCAATCTTTGAGGGGGCCATTTAGGGATCTGGGGCAAATTTGTCAGGGATGGTGCATGGTCTTGCTGGGAGAGGCAGGGGACTGGACTAGATGATTTCCCAAGGTACCTTCCAGTTCTTTAAATATATATATCTCAATTATAACACCCAACTTGATTAATGTAGCTTTTCTTCAAGTTCTCATGACAATTGTCCAGGTAAAAGAAGAAATTTCCTGTACTAGTATGGACCAGTACAGTTTCCCATCATCTTTCTGGTCACCCGGTGGGTGGGGATGAGTCAGCATCCTTATGCTGACATGTTTTGCCAGTGGAACAGAAAGTCACTCCATGACTTTCTAGCCCTTAAAGGGGGCACACATTTGAGTTGTTGGGGAAAAAATAACAGCTGTCCTCACACCACTGTGTGGTGATATCAATTTAGGAGGTTATATTCGTGATTCTAAAAAGTGTAAGGTATTTAATATATCATACTTTTTAAATTGTTTGTTAGCAGGAATTTTCCAGACTGTTAAAAACACTGTATTGGATACATCACCAAGAGGCTTCTATCAGTCTTCTTCCCTGCACAACTTCATTATTAATTCTGCCTGATCTAAGCATTCTTAACTGAGCACTGGCAGTTTTGGTATGTATACTGCTATCTAAGAGTACTGTCCCATGGTATTCATCTCCAGTTACAAATCAACTGATTATTTTCCACCTCACTTCTGGGAATATGGTTGGTAAAAATAAATTAGGACTCAACTTCTTTCATGCAGCACCCACTCTAAACAATGCAATGAAACTTCTACTTTTAGTAGAAATGAAAATAGTTTTATATTGAATTAGAAAGCATTACCCCTTCAAAGAATAATGTGTTAGGGCTGATAAAAAATGTACATTGAAACAGATTTTAATGAAAAATTGGGGGTTTAATTCAATTTTCATTTGCACAGAAAGGATGATATTCATTAGACAAATGTTTAGAAGAAAGCCAAGAATTTTTACTGAAAAGTTTTTAGTTTACCACTGATTTTTTTTCCAGAAATCTGATGAATTTTTGAATTTCAGTCTTTGAAAAAAAGGTCAGTTTTCTAAAGGATAAGAAAATTCATTTTGGGAGAAGCTGTAGTGTGTGTGTGCCTGCACATATGTTTCCATAACACTTTGCCAGACCCTGATAATTGAGAAAGCACATAGAGTCTTCAAACATAACTGACATGATGATGACAAAGGAAAACAATTATTTGTCAAGCAAAGATTCCTATAACTAGGAGGGGAGGGGAAGAGTAGAAAATTCTACGAGGTCTATTAGGAAGTCTTGCCATGCAGATTTAATTTACCAAGGAAGCACTTAGATATGACATGAATAGAGGCTATAATATATAACAAATATTGTTCCATAATATGTGCATCCTGTACAAAATGTATGCTGGTGTGATCGAAAATTTTACACTTATTCATCTGCATAACTTGTCCTTGGCTTCAGTGTTTCTGAATAACACAATCACTATGAACTCTTGCTAAGTTTGACATCGAAAAAGGCACATTTAGTGAAAAAAATCAAGTTTTTTTTTAGCAATTGTCTGTTTTTATTTATGTGAAAAGTTAAATTAACTTTCCCTCCCCTTAGACAGAAAAAATTAGAACCTTGGAACCCTTAGAGCTTTAGGGAGTTTCTGCACCTGCCCCACTTAGGTGCCTTAATTCTGATTTAAAAAGACCACCTGTAGAGGTTGAAAGAATCATTCAAAATCCATTTAGTCCCTGACCTTCTTGCTGAGTTAAGAGCAAGTAGAGTGTGTTTATAATGTGGACATCTATCCCATGGGGAATGGTCTCAGATAAAAAGGTCATAGGTGTGCAAAGAGACAACGGATTTATGAAATTATCTCTGCAACTATGAGGTCACTGGGGAGCAGAAGTCAGTTGCTTGGCAAACCACAATTGGTGCTTTGTTTGTCACTCTGGATGCTGGACATTTTTTATCACAGACTTTATTAAATATTAATGTGAACCAGCTGGAGATACATTAGTTACTTTAGAAAAACACACAGCACAAATCTGTATCACAGCAATGTAAGTAATGAGCGATATTGGTTCCTGATATGCAGATTAGTTTATTTTAGAACTGTCCTACTTTCAGTGACTATATCAGTGCATTACAAGGAAATGCTTCCTAGTGGATTAGTAATCCGTGAGTAGCAAAGCATTTTTTCCCTTGTATAGACCAGACTGTCATGCACTTTAATCACATAGAAATAATGATTAGGAGGAGTGTGCTTCTCTTTTAAATCAGATGATGCCTTAGCATTTGTAAGAAAATGGTAATGAAGAGATTTTCCTCAAAAGGTGAAGATTTTATTCTTAAAAATGGCAAAAACGCTACAGTGTAGACATATCCACCATAACTGTTGTGTATCTTAAGAAGTTGAACTGTTAATGCTGTGCTTTAAAAAAATGACAACGCTTTTTTGTATTATCTCTTGTGGAGAGTCTCAGAATTTAAGAGAACATATCTGTAGGTGCTGGGTTTTTTTGAACAATCCTCTTAGATTACACACCTATGTAAAATACTATAGGTGTTTTTAAAACCCATAACAAGGATATAATTCTCTTTTAAATTTTATGATATTATTAAAAAACCTCATCAAAAGGTTGTCACGCTATTTTAAATTTTAGGGGCCTGATCATCACACACACTAAGCCTATGTCTACTCTCTTGCGGTGCATCTATACTGCAGCCTTATCTTGGAATAAGCTATGCAATTTGCACGACACAAATTGCGTAGCTTATTTTGAAGTTATTTTAAAATAAGGCACGATTCCAAAATGTCCCTTTATCCTCATGCAATGAAGTTTTAGGGATGTCAGAATAGCAAGACCCGTTATATTTCTATATAACGGGACTTGCTTTTAAGATGTGGAATAGCTATTTTGGGATACAGAGGTGTAGACGTAGCCTAAGGCTGCTTTACATAGCTCTGAGTGTTTAAGTGAATGTAAATTCTCATCTCAGTTTTGATGTGACAAGGAGCCATAGATGTGCCTTGTAGGGGCGATGAGTGGAGGAAGGTGAGAAGAATGGATTTCAGTGGGAACCAGCTGAGGCAGTGTTTTATTTCTCTCCCCTTTCTTTTCTCATTCTTCTCCCCTTTTCTTTCAGACAACCTGCAGGATCTGCTGCATCTGTCTGCCCCTTTATTTCTTCCTTCTTCATGCATCTGGGCTTTGGTATTTGTCCTGCAGTGTGCTGCTGCCACTTGGTGGCCTGGGTGGGTGATCAGCTTCCTTTTGGTGGTAGAGCATGAAGGAAATGATTCAGTTTGCTTTGAAGGGAAACACATTCTGTGTTTTCCTATTTCAGCTCCATCCTTCCCCCTCTGAATTTAGGCTGGACCTCTTGTCAGGCTGATCTAGGTGAATAAATAGTTTGGGGGCATGAAGGGATTTTTCCCATCTGACAAAATTGGCAAGAAACTGTGCAGATTTTTTTGTTCATTTATTTATTTTTTCCCTCCATTAAACATCTCAAAGCTTGGTGACTTAGATGACATGTATCTCGGTTTTGGAAGGTTATAATGTAGTTGATGGTTTAGAAAATGTCAGATGAAGTTTCCTCTGACCTAATGGATTGCATGGATATTGGTCCAGGGCATGCCATTCCAAAGTGAGGGGGCTGTGCTTCTCTCTCATGCAGCTTTTGGCTCCCCTTACCTTTCCTACTTTCAGTCAGGAGGAGTGAATTGGGTGTGGGACTCTGACTTCCACTTAGGATTCCTTGTCAGGTGTGAGGGTGTACTCACCCTATGGTTCATAGTTCACCAGGACTCACTGTTGCCACGTGAGATCCAGAACAACCCTGGAAGGTAGTTTGGGGTAGTTAGCCCAGTTATATAATAGCTTTAAATAAAACTGAGGTTCTCTGAATTTAATGATGTTATGACTTCTGTGTCTCATTGTTTCCTGTTCCACATCACAGTGCTCTAGTAGAGTAAGATCTTACAATATGTCCTTTTTACACTGCCAGAGTGATACAAAAAGAACCTTAGAGTAAATCAGGACCTAAAGATTTAGACTTGTTTCTATAAAGCACATATTAAAATTCCCCTACTTTCCTCTCTCTAATCTGTCCAGTAACTTATTTTGAGTTTCTTCTGTCATAGCTACCAATTTTTGAAGAAAACATACATAGATCCCTAAAATAAGTAATGTTGTTGTTGTGACCAGCACTTTGCCATTTTTCCAGTTTGTGTGTACTGTACATAAATATCTCAAGAGTCACGGTCTCCACGCTTCACTAGCTTAGTCTATGCAGTTACTGAATTGGCTGTACTTCTGCAGGCTTACTTCATTTTTATTATACAGTGAAGCGCAGTATTTTTACATTTGGGCAATCCAATTGTTACTTGTACTTAGCTCCTAGTGTGGCATTCTGTACCACATTTTAAAAAGCCTTGATTTGGTGAACCTTAATATCCTGTTGAATTGTATGTACTATCAGTGTTCGTGATGTTATGAATTACTGTTATCTGTGTTACTGAAATATGATGAGAAGTACCCACAGCTGACCGTTCAATAGTGACAAAGGATCAAATATCAATGGTCATTCAAGAAGAATCCACTATCCCAGAGAAGGCACATACACAGTGAGGGCTGTCTCTCCCTTCATGTCACAGCTGGGGGAAAAAAAAAGGATACTGACATCATTTGGCCTCTCTCCTCCCCCATCTCAACACCTGGAAGACCACTACCATTTTATCAAAATGGCAAATTAATTAATGAGATTACAATGATCAAGTGAATTTTGAGCTGTATAGTTGGCATATTTCTAGGGTGCAAAGCTGGGGACTTGGATGATTTTCTGGGGCTTCTCTCTCTGATTCATGAGTGGGTCAGGAAGCAGCCATACAATTTACCTGAAGGTGGGGTTCCACATGCTGATGGTTGAGTGATCACATAGCCAGGAGTGGTTTGCTGCTTCTCACTAGCATAGCTTTATGGAGTTACATCTACACTGTGGAGCTATTCTCCGTCTTAAGAGCAAGCCCATTATATCAAAATATAACAGGCTCGCTATTCCAATGTTCCCATAAACCTCATTGCATGAGGGTTAAGGGACATTTTGGAATAGCAATTTATTTCAAAACACAGCACCAAATTTTGAAATAAACTCTTTTCAAATTACCTTGAAATAAGCTTTGCAATTTACGTACTGGAAGTTACCTAGCTTATTTCGAGGTAAAGGGGCTGTGTAGACTCACCCTGAGACACAATCCAGTCTGGAAAGTTAAGGAGGCACAGCTGGCCTACAGTTCCAGGATGTCCCCCAGGGATCCCATAAAACCTAGTAAGTTGTTATGTAAAACTGATCAAAATCTTGAACTTTTTCATTTATTTTAGGTTTTTTCTTTTGCATTTTGTGATCTATTTTTTAGATGTCACTGAAATTTAAATTGACACTGGTAATTGAACTTAAAATAAATGGTTTTCCAGGAAAATAAGATTTTGAACTAAGGCTTTTAGATCTTAATGGTGGTATTCTTCTATTTAAATAAACCTTCATCATGGCCAGTTTTTCCACAGCCAACCAAAAGGTGGAAATTTATTTTTTTTTGCTTTCAGAAGGATGTAAAATATTCTTCATTGAATGGAACCCTAATTGCAAACTCTGCTCAAATGTATTCAGATCCATGATTATGGATTATGAACAAGCAGAACTTACTATATCTGAATTTAACAATGGTACTACTCAAAAATTATACTCTGCAGCTAAGTAGAAAGAGTCTTATGGAGCTGATCCAAAGCCCATTACAGTCAACAGAAAGCCTTTCATTCATTCTGCTAAAGGGAGGATCAGGCTCTTAATGACTGGAAAAATCAATTCCCATGTTTCATTTTTCATCTAAGGTTTGAACAAGCAGGGACTACTTTATGAAAGATTTTTTTCAGTCCTCTGAATTGCTTCCTCTGGTGATCTCATGATAAGGTGAGGATTCTCAATTAGTGTGTGAATTACTTCTCTTTCTGGTCCTCATGATGATGTGAAAATCAGCCAGTTCAGTGAGTTCCAAAATTAGCACAGGACAAAAGTGAGGAGATGAAAGTAGTTTCTTGCAGAGTGTGTGCCTAAGATTAGCCTTGTGAATAAAACTGTACAGAACCGTGTCCTTCAAAGGCTTCTATTAGATGAGCTAAAATATTGGGAACTAGAACTTTTAAAACACAAAGAAGAATTCCATCAGGTGCTTCAGGGATTCCACAGAAAAAAAGTTCTACTATTCACTATCTGTTTCAGCACAATGTACCATAATGATCCAAGGGGAAGCTGACACAAAGGAATTTAATTTTCCTTTGCCTACAAAAACCCCAAATGTAGTCCAGATGCTAAGGTAACATGAGAGTGGTAATTAGGACATTATGGTCCGAGCAATGTGCTGCCTAAATAACATGAACTGAGAAAAGAAAGAATGTAAGTAATGGGGCAGAAAATGCATGTTAGTCTGAGATGGAATATTGTGGCAGTGTCTTACAGATCACTGAAATAAAGAAAAAATAAGGGTGCAAATTAAATACATTCCTGATTATATACGTTTTACTAACTTGCCTACCAGCTGTGTGTGTTTACATGTGTAAGAACCTGTGCAGACTGGAACTTGGGACCAGGGGGGTTCTGGGCTGCTGCTGCCAGTGGAGGTATAGGCTGAGGATCCTTTGGGTGTGTGTGCACAGCAAAGTTATTTTGGAATAATGGCCGTTATTCTGGAATAACTATGCAAGCATCTACATAGGAATTCTGTTATTTTGAAATTATGTCAAAATAATGGATGGCTTATTCTGACTTCTGTAAACCTCATTCTATGAAGAATAACACCTGTTTCCAAATAGCTATTTAGAAATAAGGCATGTATGGATGCTTTATTTCTGCTATTTCAAAATAGCCCCTCACCAGAACCATTCTAAATTAATCCTCCTGGGGTTCTAAATCAAGATAGCATGTCTACATTAAGGAATCCTGCCTCAGACTAATTTTGAAGCTTCTCTACAGTGTAGACATTCTATTTCAAAATAAGCTATTTCGGAATAACTATTCTGGAATAGCTTATTCCAAAATAACTGTGCAGTGTAGATGTAGCCTATGAGACTGAGCTCAGCCAGATGTACCAACCAGCAAGACCTAATGGCGGCCCCTTGCAGCTCACTGATTGTCTGATACCACAGTTCTTAAGGAAGACATGAAGGGGAGTTTTTGAGCAACAGTAGAGGCTGCCCGACTGTGTCTGCTCCAGACCGTACTTGCTATTGACCCTAGTTTGTGGCTTGCAATCCAGCTCTGTCCTTCACTTCTTGACTGATTCTGTGACGTGGTGCTTGATCCCAATTTCCTGGTCACCTGACCTTGCCTGCCTCCTGACTATTGTTTTGTTCTCTGAGTCTAACCTATGTGAGGCATGTAATGTATAAGATAATTGTAGTTCAGTCCTATCACTCATTATTCTGAGGTTAATCAAAGAGTCTTTGATTATAGAAACTTCAAGAATGATATGACATATCAACAGAATGATACCTGGTAAGATTATGGGAGATGAAAATAAGACTCCACAATTGTCTTATAGTTTTATTGCAGCAGTGGGTCATATTAATGAAAATATCATATAGATACAAATAGTTTATAATACAAATAAGATAGTTACAGTAATGCAACAAATCCTCCATTTATGCTACTTGACAATTTTATTCCTATCACAAAACAGGGTTATCATCCACATAATGTATTTTGAGACATTCTAGCACAGGAAGCTCATGGTACTGTATCGGTTTATTTTTGAGTAATGAACAATTAAACCAAGGTACCAGTGCAATGGAATAGTGCCCTTCACAATCTGGCATATCAAGGTTGGTTTTGCAACAAAGCCTATGTCTTATAATATTAAAAAAGGCCCTAAAAGAGTTTAAATGTTATCACCTATAAATACTGGAGAAGATGAATCACCATAAAATAGAAACATAGAATCTTAATTTTAAACGGAGTCACTGAAAATCCTTGTTTGTAAAGGACAGGCTGATCTGAGGGCTGGATCCTGCTGAGTGCGGAGAGCACTCCAGTCCCATCAAAATCAGTATGAGAGAAGGCTCTCAATGGCTAGCAGGAGTGCTCACCATTTTTAAAGGCTCAAGCTCATGAGCCTTACATTTCTGCATAGGGTGAGATTTTCAAAAGCATGAGACAATGGATTATCAGTGACCATATCTTGGAGGGGTAGCCATGTTAGTCTGTAATGTAAAAAAAATGGGTGGTCCTGTAGCACCTTAGAGACTAACAAAAAATACATATCGTATCATGAACTTTTGTGGGCACAACCCACTTCTCCAGATTAGTGCAGCAAGAGGCACAGAGAGGAATAACCCCCACCCCAAATTTAAAGCAAGCAGAAAAAGAGGGTCGAGGAGGAGGAGAAAAAAAACCCTGTCAATGATAGGGTATGTCTACATAGCAAAGTTATTTTGAATAACAGCCGTTATTTCGAAATAACTTTACTAGTGTCTACACAGCCAAACTGCTATTTCGAAATAGTGGAGCGCTTATTTCAAAATTGGTAAATCTCATTCCACAAGGAATAACGCAAAATTTGAAAGAGCTATTTCGAAATAAGTGCTGTGTAGACACTTATTTCGAAATAGGGGGCCTCCAGCCTTCCAAGGGTGCCCTGGTGGCCACTCCAGCCTCAGCCAAGAACACTCCTCTCCCTCCCCTCTCCCAGGAGCCCTTAAAGGGGTAGACTCTGGCCACAGTGCCTGTGCCATCTCCAAGCCTGCCATCTCAGAGCCAGCAGTCACTGCCTCGACCCAGTGTCTCCAAAACATGAGCCAGAAAGCCACTGGCAGCCAACCCTCCACCGCTCCCCAGGAGCAGTCTTCCAGCTCCCAGGAGCCTGCCAGGGCCTGGAGAAGGTGGGTGTTTCCCTGGTCCAGGGTGGAGATTATGGACCATATTCAGGTTTGGGGGTGATGCCCCCAACGTCCATGATCTCCGCACTAGACAGAGGAACGCGGCCATCTATGGCAGGATAGCTGGCAGCCTGGTCACCAAAGGCCACATGTGAACCCAGGAGCAGGTCTGCATGACAATCAAGTTGGTCTGGTAAGACCACCAGCCCTGAGCCCTGAGCTTCTTCTCCCTCTTCTTACCCTTGCTTCCCCCTTCCAGCTCCCTCCTCCCAGATTTCCCCCTCCCCTCTCCCACCCTCTCTTCTCCCTTCTCCCTTCTCCTTTCCCCAGTCTCACCAGAGTTTCATTCCCTCCCCCCCCAAGTTTTGTTAAATAAAAAGAATTTGTGTTCACGAAAATACGTGTATTTTATTTGACAACAGGAAGGGGGGTTAGGGAGGGGTAAGTGGAAGGACATGAAGTAGGAATGAGGCACAAGCCCCCAGTGGGGTAAACCAGGGAGGCTCTTAGTGCTCCTCAGGATGGAAGCTCTCCCGCAGGGCCTCCTGGATACTGACAGCCTCACAATGGACCTCCTGAATGGCAGCCTGCAGAAAGTGCATCCCGGCTCGCGGCAACGCATCCACAAGAAGCACCAGAGTGCCCAGGGGCAGCTCTGGCTCCATGTTGCAGAGTGATGTGGTGTCCCAAGTGAGGGTAACCGGAGCATGCAGAGACAAATGCTTTGCTGTCCCTCATAGAGGTAGTCAAGCAAAGAGGGAAACCTGAGAATTGGCTGTCCGGAGGAGTCCTTTTAAGCACATACCTCACAGTAACTCCTGACCTGGTGCCCTGCTTGAACTGGTTCTGGCCAGCCTTAATTGCGATTCAGAGCCCACTTAGTGTGGATGCGCTATTTCGAAATAGCAAAATGCTATTTTGAAATGCATTTTGTGTGTAAACGTGTTATTTCAAAATAACTATTTCAGAATAAGATATTTTGAAATAACACTGTAGTGTAGACATACCTATAGTGTCTGTGCCAAATGATTCTAATAGAGTGGGCTATACATGTCTGATACTTAGCTTTTCATATAGTTTGAATATAACAACCCATCCAGTTGTCTTTGTTCAATCCCTGGATGAAGGTGTCAAATTTGCATATGAAGGCCAGTTCCGCAGTCTTCTCTCTAGTTGGTTCCTGAAATTACTTGCAAAAGAATGTCTATTTTTAAATTTACTAATAAGTGCCTAGGCAGATGAAAATATTCCCAATGGGTTCCCGTGTGTTACCATTTCGAATATCTGATTTGTATCCATTAATCCTTTGCTATAGATGCTGCCCAGTTTGGGCAATATACATGGCAGACGGGCATTGCTGGCATATATCACATTACAGGATGTGCTGTTGTGTGATCCTCTGATGTGGTGGCTTATGTGGTTAAGTCCTCTGATGGTGTCGCTTATATAGATGTGTATTTAGAATCTATTGCAGGGGTAGGTTCCCAGATGAGTGTGTTTGAGGTGTGATGTTTGGAAAGAATTTGCTTCAGGTTAGGGGGTTGTCTGTAGACAAGGATTGGCCTGTCTCCCCCAAGGCCTGTGAGAGGGAGGAATCATTTTTCAGGATAGGATGTGGATTGTTAATGATGTGCTGGAGGGGCTTAAGTTGTGGGCTGTAGGTGATGACCAGTGGTGTTCTGTTATTTTTTTGTTGGGGACCTATCTTGAAGAAGCTGATGCCTGGCTTTTCATCTAGTCAGTCTGTTTTTTGACTTCCCAAGGTGGGTAATTAAGTTTCACAAATGCCTAATAGAGATCCTGTAGGTGTTTGTCTCTAGCTGTGGGATTGGAGTAAGTCTGGTTGTATTTTAGGGACTGGCTTTAAAGAGACACCAATTGTTGTACTCATGAAAAGTCATATGACAATATATGTCAGTGAAAGACATAAAGCAGAGATATGCCACTATCCATCTTTAATTTCCTCTTGAGAATGTGTTGACCTCAGTGTTATTGCTAGGGTAGTTGGTTCATCTGCAATTGGATGCTTTTCAAAGGTTATTTCCTGAATAATTTCCACAGAGACGGTCATACGTATAAGTGGTCTCTCCATTGCTGTGATTTCACCCAAGTCTTTGCTCCTTTTTAATAATGTACCTATCACATTCTCTCTTCACAGCTATGACCAGAGGTGTTTGTGATCCTTTTATACAATTGATTACTGTATTTCTTTGTAAGAGAATCCCATTATGTGAACCACTGTCATATCCATTACTCAGCATTACTGAGAGCTATTGAACTAAATTGTAAACCCTTTATATGACACAAACCTCTTCATGCCAAGGGGTAGAGCAGCACTTCCAGCTCCTGAGTCATTGCTGTTTCCACATGAAGAGAAAGTCTTAATAGATCTGAAGGTATTTAGTGTTGGTTTTACTATTAGCGGACTATTTACTTGACTATTTAATTTTCTATTACTTGACTTTCAGATCCCATGTGAGTATGAAGTACTAGTTACAATACTGCTGTCTAAACATTTATGTATGTATTCATTTTTATTTGTGTTGCATTTTTACTGTTTTGATGAATTTTTTCAGACAACCTTCGTTTGGGAAACATGGAGGGAAATTTCACAAATGTATGGCTGCATCTAGACTGGCAAGATTTTGCGCAAAAGTGGATGCTTTTGCACAAAATCTTGCCACCTGTCTAGACTGGCTGCGAGTATTTGCGCAAGAATACTGACTTTGTATTATACAAAATCAGTTGTTCTTGCGCAAATACTCAGACACTCCCGCTCAGGGATAAACCCTCTTGCTCAAGTATTCTTGCGCAAGAGAGCGAGTGTAGACAGCCAAGTTAATTTATTGCGCAAGAAAGCCCGATGGCTAAAATGGCCTTCGGAGCTTTCTTGTGCAAGAGTGCGTCTGCACTGGGCATGGATGCTTTTGCGCGAAAGCAAATCTTTTGCACAAAAGCACATGCCAGTATAGATGCTCTCTTGTGCAAATACTTTTAATGAAAAAACTTTTCAGTTAAAAGTATTTGCGCAAAATCACGCCAGTCTAGATGCAACCTATATGTTTCCCATTTTTTTTAACCACCAGTAATTTTTAATTGTAAGTGGTGTATATTTTAGATAGAAATTCAATAAGTATGCAACACCATGATGTTTTTATAGTCTCTTTTCAAAGCAGAACCACACTTTATATCAATTCTTTGAGGGAAAGGGGTTTCTCACACTACAAGGACATTGGAAACTTAGGTTATTTTTCAAGTTGTGTCACTAGGCATTAAACAGGGATGGGGGGAATGGTAAATGAAAGTGTTCTTGCAGAAATTCAAGCAGCCAGGGTAGACAGCTAGCAAGATTTTTTCACAAAAACAGCTGCTTTTGCGGAAAAACTTGCCAGTCTAGACACAGCCGTATAGTATGCAGAAAGTGATTTTATAGACCTCTATCACATCCCTCCTTAGTTTTCTCTTTTCTAAGCTCAACAGTTCCAGACTTTATAAATTGTATAAACTTTCATTGTTCCATCTCCTAATAATTTTTGTTGCTCTTTTCCCACATTTTACTATTTTCTATCTTTTATTTCTCTTTCCTAATGGGTCTTAACATTCTGGTAGTTTTTTTGACTAATGCTACACATTGAGCAGATGTTTTCAAATAACTATCTATGATGACTCCAAGATCTGTTTATGGAGTTGTAATGGCTAATTTAAACTCATCATTTTGTGTGTATAACTGGGATTGTTTCCCAATGTTACTTTTACATATATCAGCATTGAATTTAATCTGCTGTTTTGTTGCCTAGTCATCCAGTTTTGTAATTCTCCACAGTCAAGTTTGGAATAAAGTATACTGAGTAATGTTTTATCATCTACAAACTTATGTATTTCCCCCTTTACTGTCTTTTCCCAAACCATTTATGGTTGAAAACTATATGCCTCTAGTCACTTGAGCTGGAGCTAAATGAGAATGAAAATGTTTGTTTTTTCTTAACTTTATAGTGCATGTGTCACATAGGTGAGCGTTTCTGATGCTATCTAGCAGATGGCTGTTGTACACATAGACTTAGCCAAGTTTGCTAAAATAAAAAAAAAATTACAATAGAAATAAATTTAGCTGCAAGGTTGAAAATACAGAGAAAAATGAGAAACTAGAAAAATGAGCAGGTGTTTAATTCTAGATAAAATAGGTAGAGAAAGGAACTGATTGCCATTTCTAATCTAATGAAAAAAATGAACTGAACTTTAAAAAAAAAAGGAGTTAAGGTTATTGTGTTAAGTAAAGACATGGGGGCATGAAGAAAGGAGGTAGAAATAAGTGCTGCAAAGAATGAAAGACATAAGGACAGGAAATATATTTCTGTCTGCAAATGCAGTGCAAGTTATGGGAAGACTTTTTACCAACCTGCTAGAAGAGGTTTATCTTTAGTGCTTTTTGAGGCAAGTCAGAGGGCACAGAGAGATAAGGAAAGAAGAGAAATAGATTTATCTTTATCATTGAGATCTGTTATTTTGATGGGACACAGTCACTCTCATATCTGGAAAGAAAATTGTCATATTCACAGCCCATTGATTTTTACAGAAGTGGGTTCAATTGAGGATTATCCCTAATTGAAAACCAGATGTCTCTGGCCTCCTTCTTATACTCTTCCACTCTCTGTAAAATAAAAGTCTGTTTTTAGCATTTATGGGCCACAACTCAAGAAACTCATTTGTATTCAAGAAAGCACTTAACATATGCTTAGCTTTAAATACGTGTTAAATTGCTAAATGCCCAAAGGACAGGGGCAGGATTGATCTCTAAATGGACAAGGTGGCTGGACTTCTCTGACTGATCCTTGGAAGTGGTCCTTCCAGATCAAGCCCTATGTATATTGGGGAAGAAGGGAGCAGGGGCTGCTGCATTTGTTTTTTAGATTAAAAATGCTTTATCCAAAAGTACTTACATTGATAGAAAGACTACCCTTTGGCTTTAGATAAGTCTCTAAGAATACATCTACACCTCAGTTAAAATCAGCTGGTACTAGCTGATTCACTCTAAAAGGTTGTTTATTTGCAATGTAGATGTTTAGGTTGAGATTGGAGCCTGAGTTTTAAGGTCCTAGCATAACTCCATTTACTTCAGCAGAGCTAATACTGATGTATAGCTTTGCAAGTTAGGTGAAATTTATTTCCTTCTTTTTACAAACAATAGAGGAGAATATTCACCATGTTACATCCTGGCTCTTCCTGCTCTCATGTTTCCATTCATGGTCATTCCATTATTGAATGTATGTTGGATTCAGATTTATTTTGCCAAGTTCTTCCTAATTGGTAAAACATCTGCTTTTGTTGAAATTAATCCAACTATTTTTCTGCAGATACAATATAGAAAAAAGTCTTGTCTGGGCTGAGTGCCAGATAGGCACTATGCTTAAGTAATAAGCACAATTATCATGCTAATAAACACAAACTAGGAATTAAACTCATGTTCGCAGTTATATAGGACACTTAAATGCTAAATGGAATTAATTAAAATCTAAAAGAGGTTCTGTCACAGACATAGATATAATAATAAATCATTGTGTGCTTTCACTGTCACAATTATCTCACTTTCTGCTCCTTTCAAAATCCAGTGTTTACATTTACTCACTCTTTTCACATGAAAAAGCTAAATTGTGACAGGTTTACACAAATAAGAGCTTTTTTTATCAAAATCATCCCAGTAAATTAACCAATACAGCTATGTAAAGGAAATCTTGTGAGAATATGATTCCTTTGCATATTCCAAATCCATGGGAAAGGGTATGTATGATTAATACCCAATAACATTTCATGTGCTCCTCTTGGGAGTCTTCGGTTAGATATCCAACTGAGACCTATTTAGTTCAGGTTAAATTACTTATAGAGCACAGTTCTCTGCTCTGATATTCATGGTGAATCTTTATTCTAGTATTCTACTCTTTCTACACCTACAGTTTCTAATTAGCATTAATGAGAGACTGCTGCATATAAGGAAAATAGGAAATTGGAGCTGAGAATGTCTGTGATGATTACATGAGACTATTGCCCAAAATGTCTGAGTGGGATGAAATTATTTTTCCTGAATGATTCACCAGTCCCTTGCAGTTTTTGCAGCCTTATATACATTAACAAAGTACTCTACATATTTAAAAAAGAGATTATGAATCATAGAGAACAGATTAAATTTATAGTTCAAAATCTTAGTAAGGTGACTTAAGGAAGCAGAACTATTTTGTTATACGAATTCACAATAATTTGTTGATCCTAGTTCTAGGGCCTGCCTATCTTGGAAGCAGAGCAAGGCTAATGCAGTGTCACTGCAGTTGCAATTGTAATGGGAGCAAAGTCACAGCCAGAAGTAGCACTACCTCACTGCAGGCCATAAGCAATATTTTTGAGGGCCACCCTCATACAACGCATCCTACACAAGTAAACAAGGGGCCCCTTGAGCTGCTCAGAGCCTTAATCAATGTCTTGTTCCGCTTATGCTTAGCACAGGCTCTGAGCACAGATGAACTGTGCTAGGAACATACCCACCAGTTTTAGGCTGTTTTGTACTCACTATGGTTCATTCATGCTTACATTGCCTCTAACATTGCTAGTGTAGCAACACTGCTATTTATACTAGTGTCATAGAGCCCATGTGGACATGGTCAGGGGAATTGCATCATTACCTTGTAGTGCAGACAAAGTCTATTTAATTTCTTTTCCTGTCAAGTTTCATGCCGTATTTTTTATCTCTGGAGGAGGAGAGGGTGACAGCTGCATGAACCTTCCTTTTAAGTTGCAGAATGTTTGTTCCACTTTTTATTGTTGTCATGGTTTGGATTTTTGTAGATATGTGTTTTATTGTATTGACTTAAACAATAAACCTTATTAATGGGGCTGTGTGAGATGCAGAATTCCACTTGTGTAGAGTTCGTTGCAGGGCCGGGGCCAAACTGTCCTGTTATGAAATGCTCCTCATTTACCATCCATACTATGTCCTTTATCTTCTATCTTTTTAGGTCTTCATTAGCTCTGAATTCTACATTTTTTCCTAGACACACTGCACACACACTCCTTTTTGCCCAGAACGTGTTTTTATCTAGGGCTTGCATTTTTTCCCTCCCTGTTGCATTTTCAAAACTTGGTCATATGCATGACATTGTGATTCACTGGCCTGACAAAGTGGCAGTCAGTGCTGCTGCTTCTCTATGACTGTCAGAAGATGCTACTTCTGGGCTTTTACCAGAGCTGAATAACCACACACACACACATCAGGAAATCTATCTTTTCTATTGCCCTGGTCATCCACCCTGTCAGAAGGGTGAATTGTTTGCTTGCACTTTCAGGGATGAGCTTACGTTGTAGGAAAACTGTGCATGGAGAATGAAAACAAAAACATTGAGAAGAAAACCTAAACGATCTGTAACAATACAAAAAAATGCCTTTTAGCATTTTAATTGGACTCAGTTGTGCTATGCAGTGTGGAAAACTGCTAATAAGAATGGAGGTAATTAAGCAACATTGGGTTAATAGAAAGCAGAGCAGTCAAATAAATGGAGCATTTCTCCCTGAGACTAAAGAGTACAATGAAGAATATAAATGGTACCAGGGAAAAATTACATTCAAAAGAACATTTCACCATTGTTAAGTTAAAGGAATATAAAATGGGGGGTAGAGGAAAAAATTACTACTATTCTCAGTGGTTTGCATAAACTCCTATTGACAAAATAAAGCACACGTTAGATACTTTCCTGGGTTCTCAAATAACTCAGATAGCTCATAGCTATTTATATTTAAGGTACAACATTCAAAGCTATTTTAACTTACACATTTGTGACCATTGTATTACATTCTGTGTGACAATGCACAAAGACTGAGGTGAAAACTGACCATGAGTTCTGTCTCTGCTGTAAAGCCATGGAGAGCGTGCCCTACGTGACAGATCTCTTTGAAGGGGAAGTGGGCTGTGGCCACAGAAATGCGTGTGGTCTGCACGCATATGTGCAGATGTCTGGGTGTGAAACATGATCCTTGTACATCAATCCTGGCATGCATTATTGCTGCTCTCAGCAGAAAGAGACTTTCTACACACGTGGGCCAGATGAATGCAGTTATACTCTCTTATGCAATCGGTATATCTGCAGTATGTTTGGAGGAGTTAACCCCACTTTCTCCACCTGGCCAAAGTTTTGCCCACTGTAGAGTGAAGTTAAAATATTGAAGAAAATGGAATTATAAAAGTAATAGGTACTCTACTTCATATACACCGTGGGGTTGCAAAGAATTAGCAAATGTTCGAGTATGTCACAACCTTCCATGCAGCTAATGTTTAAACAGTAAATGTCATGATCAGAGAAGATAAATGGCTGGAGGGCCACTTTCTGCAGAAAAGTCCATGAGGGGGAAATTGGGAGGATTCTTTAAGTTCCTTCCCAGTCATTCGGTGGGGAGTGGACATAGTTCTCTTTCCATGTGGGCTAGGCTACAGACCCATGAGGAACCCTTATGAGTCATGAAGAATGTGCAAGAGGCTGTCCAGGCAAAGTTCAAGCTACAGAGCCCTCATGCTTCTAGAGAACATGACTCCAATGCAGCCACAATGCCTAACCCCCTAGGATATGTCTGGCTACCAGGACCTGCTGACAAGAGTTCCACCCATAAAGGATCCCTTCCATGTAATTCACTGGGAGCAGCTCCAGTCTTAACATCACCAGGGCCAGATTCTGATACTTTAGTCACACTACTTACTATCTTACCCCATAAGTAACATTTAACATGGACTTTACGGGGACTGTTCTCAAGATAAGATAGCACTCAATTTGAGTAAGAATCTCAGTCTGGTCTGAGAGAGGCTGCTGTTTTTATGATTGTTTCTTACTTTAAACCTACTTACCTACACCAATTTTAGTTATGTTGGAATCAGATGTTCTTAGCAAGCCATTCTGGCTAATGAGCAGTGCTTTCTGTTTCACAATTAGAAAAACCAAGATAAATTGTCCCTTTTAACTAGATTAGCTCAATTGCATTTAACAAGAAGTGTGGAAGAAAAAGTTAATAGGAAGATGTAGATCTCAATGCTTTGGGGATGCAGGAATATGCTTCACCCCATTGCTCTTGAGACATGCCAGCAGTACGATCCCATAACGATTCTGCTCCTGCTAGTTGAAATGCTTTATGAAAATGGGGTTCTGTGTGACCCAATGCACACAACTTTTATTAATAGTAGTTATATTATCTGCCTCTCCAATAGTAATGGCCTTATCTTTCAGTGTGAGAACCACAACTTTGTAAATTATAAGTGATTACATAAAAATTTTCAGAATAAGTGATACTTTAATTCCTTTCAATGAGTTACATTGGACCTTGAAAAATATTTTGGTAATACCTTCTTGTAGTCAGTTTCCCCAAAAGGTCTGTATCTTTCCAGTCAATCAAATAGGGATATTCTGAACAGATGTGTTTATGAAACAACGAAGTTTAAATTTGTATGATTTATTCCACTCACTAAAAGCTTGATAAGTAGCTTTAAGGATCAAGTAGCTTTTAAGATCATGTTATCTGATAACTGCCATTAGAAGAATAGAAAATGGCATAATCACATCTTCCTGCATGCTTATCTGTATTTCCTTTTTCCAGATCATGAAGCCAGTATATCCCCTGGCACAGAAGATGCAATGATCACTGTTGGAACTAGGTGAGTATCTCTGCATGTAGCTATTATCTCAAATAAAAAAATGTTTCTCTCTCTTCATACTCCTTTTGAATTTGTTTTCTGTGACTATTTGAGCCACTGTGCTTATTACAGAGAATATTTGTAGACATAACAAATACAGGAGGCCTCCAACTTGTGACATGATTGGTTCTGGGGGAAAGGTTGCAAGTTGGGTACATCGGAATTCAAACCTTCATTTATGATAGGCACTGTGCACCGTCGTAAATGCAGGCCAAGGACGTAAGTTGGGGGTTTCTGCCTCCTTCTGCATTTACAAACATTGTTGTAAGGGCGGGGGGGTCAGAACTCCGGCAGTGACAAGATGGGGGCCTCCTGTATTAGTGAAGTTTGAACTCCAATATGATTGTTAATACCAGGAACCTATTTCTAAGAGTTACAAGAAACATTTCAATGTGATCTGTGTGTCTTTTCAAAACCAATTAACTCACATTTTGTATATTGAATATTGGCCACTAACAGGTCATAAAGTATAAACCAGATCTCTATGGACCAGCAATTACACACACAACTTTTTTTTGTGTGTGTGGAAAATCCTTTACATTTAAGAAAAGAATTTTAAATGACTCACAGAGAATTTAAAGATGGGAACAGGTGCTCTGATGAATGATCTTATAAAACCCAATGTAGATGAACAGGTAATGCACTCAGGTCTAATCATTTTTATTGCTGGCCATATTTAGTCCATCTATTTAAAATAATGCTTTCATCCAAATAGAGGTAGAATTGTTTTGTTTTTAAAATCTGCCTATAAACTTTTCAAAGCAGCATTCCTCTGTATATGAGAGACTTGGGCTATGAAAAGGCTGCAAGCTATAGTTTGCCCATGGAATGATGTGGCTCATAAAGTAATGGTTAAAGCTGTTACTAGAACAGCCATGGCCAATAGGCGGCTCGCAGCTCTTGCCTCCCAAAAGTGCGGCGCACGAAGCTGCTCCTGTACCCCCCCCCTCAACAGTCTCCTCCCCCTACTGGATCCCCCCAGGATTCCCTGTGCTTACCAGGTGGGAGCTGTGGGGTTTTAAAAATGGCGTTCAAGATGGCGGCCATCTTAAAGGGGCAGCCTCCTTAAAAATTTTTTTTTTTTAATTTTTTTGGTTTTGCTTGACAATTTTGTTCTGGGAGGCTTTTTTTTCTTGACAATTCTGGTGAGGTTCTTTGCATTTTTTTCCCACCGCTGTTTTGGCTCTCTCTATTAAATGGGTTGGCCACCCCAGAACTAGGATATTCTGTATCTGAGCAGGGAAGGGGTTGCTTCCTCTCTTTTTTCACAGTTGCCAGGAAAGATGCATTCAGGGGTTATTTTTCTTGAAGCTGAAGGTGTAATAAAGTGACTCCCACTTGGTCAATAGGACTCTATTATAGTGTCCATCCTCCTGGGCCCCTGCCACTCTTAAACAATCTCACCATCTGGGCAGGGTTCTTAAATTTTCCCTGTCAGCCTCAAGGATCTTGTTCCTGTCTCTGAAGTCAGGATCGCTGTTCTACCAGGCACACATGTTCTATAGCACTCTCATGGGAATACAATTGTACCCTGTGATCAGGGATGGATTAATGATTTAGATCAGCAACCAAAAATTTAGAAAACATATTTCTTTAAAAAGGACAAATGCATCAGACCCTTCCATTCATGGGGGATTGCCAAGAACTCAAATTATTTGCACTTTGTTGATTATTATCCAGTGTTTTAACAGCACATCTGTGGATACAAGACTTGTTACAGTGTGTTGTGCTCTTTTGGATTAATGAGAGACATTTTTCTTTCAGTTGAGATCCTGTTTATTAGTATACAGTTGTGGCTTTTTGGACCTGTGACCCACACAACCTTGTTTATTTTATCAATGGTAATTTTGAATATTTTTTCCCTAAAAGCATTGCTGGATTCCTGTGATGTATCTGTTTTAGCACCATTTTATTAAGTGGTACAGAGAGCTTCCCCATGCAACATTTTCTGGCTGCATACTAACTTGTGCTGTTATGGAATGGAGTGCCTAAAGCCCAGGCTTTCAGCCTGGTGAATAATGCATTTAAACGTTTGTGTTTCCAGTCTTACTATTCCCTTTAGGCATTATGGATTTGTAATAAGCTCTTTACTTGGAACTTACTGACTCCAGTTGCAACTGGTATCTGTTACTTAAATATATGTGGTCTGCCTTGTAAGGATTAGTACTAATCATTCTTGTTCCCATACTGGCTACTCCCCTCTGTCCCCCAAGATGCAGTGTTAGCTAAATATTCTGTTAATTTATGTTTCTCTTGTGATCTATGAGTTTAAGGATATGTAATCCTTGCCTGCAAGGGATCCATATTTAGAATGTCCCTTACCTATTGTAAACTAGACATTATTGTTTACTAGACTGTTGTAAACACTGGTATTGCTTGGGTCTTTGATTCAATTATTTTTTGTTTTTCTTCATTTAAATCACCACTGTGGGGTAGAGCTGTGGATAAGGGGTTCAATGTTCAGGCTGGCCCAGGGAGAGAGGACAGCTCCAGCCCTCTCTCACTGCAGCAGCTTGGGGTCAGGTGAGAAGCACCTCTCCATGGCCACTGCATCTCCTGCAGGCACAGCCAGGGGAGGAGTGTATGTTGCCCTGACTGGGGCAGGTCGAGGGTTGTCTGCCCCTGAACTCTCCAAGTAAAGAGTAACTGTACCATTTCCCCTCAAACCCTGATGAAGGGGAACACACAGCAGTGATCCCATATAAATGGGGGGAGCTATATCCCCCCTTCACTAAGCGGCACCTTGTGGGTGGGGGGGCTTCATGGATATGGGGGAAGGGATGCGTAGCCCCTATCACTTGCCTGGTGAGTCTATTTTCTGACTGGTTTAATGAGTCCCTGTACACATGGAGGGTGGGGAGCCCGAGCCTCCCCCTCCTGTACAGCTAAACCCATGCCTTGTTATGATAACAGGAAGATGTAAACCAAATTGGTGGTCCTAGCTCTATACATGGTTTCTGACCTGAGTTGTTTGCAACTTTCTAGAAAGGAAATATGACAAGCAATAGAAGGGTGGTGACAGGAGAGAGGGGAAACGCAATGAGAACATGAGGCTTACAAAGTGGGAAAGAAAACTATTCAGTTAAAATTGTTACATTCATACGTAACAATACCCTCTGGCCTTTCTCCTAGCTATTATTAGGGACCAGTTAGCTGCAACTAGAAGGATAGAAAATGGGTCTTCAGAAGGAATTTGAAGGAGGAAAGGGAAGTGGCTTTATCAGCTAGTTCAGGGAAGTCATGGGGAGTTTGCCATACACAGGATTTTCAGACTCCGTCCCATTAGCGTTAATGAGAGTTTGAATATTTCAGTTTAAAAATGTTGGCATTTTTATATTTTTATTGGGAGAATCTTATAAATTAGAAATGTTTCAGTACTCCATCCATGTAGCATTATATATGTGCAGCTGTACTAAAGGGCATCAATTCTGCTTCATTCTATGGCTTTCAGTTTGTCTACACATGAAAGCTTAAAGCTCAGCTCTGGCAGCACCTTAATGTAGCAGTTTGGTCCCTGCAAGGAAAACCAGCCTTAGGGCAAGGCAAGCAAGGCGGTTGCATTAGATCCTGCATCTTCAGGGCCCTGCACTGTGGACAGGAAAATAAAAGCTCTGTAAAGACCAGGGTGAACCTCAGTAGCCTCCACAGCCACATTACATTGCCTCCCTTTGCTGGCTTCCTTGGGCTTGGCACACTGCAAGTGGCTTCTCCTTCCTCCCAGCTTCTGAAGACCGGGGGTCCCAGCTGCCTGACTCCCAATCAGCTGCAAGAGAAGGGAAGGGAGGGAGAGAAGGTGGAAGGGTTTTCAGTGACACAGAGCCGGACCGAGGTTAGTCCTCACCCCACTGCCCAGGGAGCCACCACAGAGTGAAAAGCGCAGCCCCTCCACTGCCCCCGACCCCTGCATAGATGGTGCCCCCCATGCTGGCTGGCTTCTCCACCAGCCCACGGCGGCTGGCCAGCGGGCTCCCCATCACTCCCATGACTGTACCTTCCCAGCTCTGCCAGTGGTGCACAGCCCACCCAATTCACTGAGCGGTGGCTGAGGTTGCTCCAGGAAGCAGGTGATTCTCTGCAACCGGTGCTAGTGGGGGGCTAATAAGGAGGTTTCCATCGTGGGCTGTCCTGATGGGGAGCTGATTGGGGGTTCCCCTACAGGCTGATGTGGTGAGGGGTTAGTGGGATGTTTCCTCATGGGCTGTCCTGGAGGGTGGTGGTTGGGGGTTTCCAACAGGCTGGGCCTCACTGTCAACATGCCACCTTTGGCCCTGCAGACTATTTCATACCATTTTACACCTTTCTAGCTATATCTCCGTAACTTGCTCCTAACCTGCGTATTCACTAGCACAAGGTTGGGCAAATTCCAGCTCGTGCTCCAGATTCAGGCCACATAGTTAATCCCTGGCAGTCCTCTACCTCTGTGTTTGTCTGTGTCTCTGCAGCTATCAGACTATCACAGCTGATGTTGACCATGGATCACTATTCATGGCTAATGCATGCCACTTCCCACAGCTCCCATTGGCTATGAACAACAATCCACATCCAGCAAGAGTTGTGCTTGTCCAATACCTTCAGAGGCACAGGTAAACATAGTGGCAGCAGCCTACCGGGGATTAACCCTGGTAGGCTGCCATTTCTTATGGCCCCACACCACCACTAGCATCAGATTTTCTAAGGTATTTAAATGCCTAAGAGATTCTGATGGCTTCTGGTGGAAGTCAGACATCTAACCTGCTTAAGGGCATGTGAAAAATCTCTAAATACCTTCGAAGATCTGGCCCTTGGCATTTGTAGTTCAATAAATGAGTGGATCTATGTTGTGACTTTATTAACTATGTATACTACTTGCAGAAATATTTACATTACCAAAGACATTACATTTTGTTGGTGGCACCAAAAGCAAATCCTGCAAGCTAGGCATATTAAAGAGCATACAACTTTAGTAATCAATTGTAAAAGTAAATGCATAGAAGGAATTGCATTGCTTGGATTGAGAGCATTTTGATTGTGACTTTCTGAGAGGAAGAGCTTGATATTTGTATAACCAGGCATACATCTGAAATGACAACCATAAATGGGTTCCAAACTGCCACCTTCATCTTTTAATTAGTACAGATAAGTCTGTTGAACAAAATATGGTTATCACCAAGTTCATTATATCCCAGTGAAATTAAAGAACACTTGGTTTTCACTCTGTCCTAGGGGTATGATAATCCCTGTAATAACACTATATCATACACAGTTACTCACATATATCATCTCTAGAGATACTTGTATCTTTGGTAGATCATTTGAATACATTAAACAAATAATTGCTAATCCATTTTATTCTCATTCTGCAGCTCAGGGTTACTACTTTGTTATAAATCCACTGCAATTGCTTTTTACCTACATGCTATATTAATCACCCTGCTGATTATATCTATTGTATTCAAAATCTTATAAAAACTGGAGTCCAAGAAGCAGTGTTTAAAATGGAGTATCATGTATTGCCAATGTATAAACCAGACAGGTTCTGGTTACTCGTATAAAGAAAGCATTGAATGTTGCTGCAATGCTCAGTTAGAAGATACTAGTGCCAATTTTCCCCCAATGTAAAATAGACCTCTCTTCTTGCATTCTTTGTGGGTATTGTGAGAGGTAAAGGTTTGTTTGAGAGCTCAGGATGGAAGGTGCTGAAACATGCAATGCCATTATTGTTTAATTACCATCAGGACTTAGTGACCGAAGCTGCAGGGAGTAGTGTGGATTCTCACACCACAGCTTCATGTCCCACAATATTAGGAAACGCAGCTGCTGCAGCACTCCCAAATAATCTATACAGTCTGTTCTGCTCATCACCCAGCCCCTCTCAACTGGTGGATGCTGGGTAGGAGGACCATATTCCCATGAAGAGTGGGCAGCAGCACTAGCACTGTAGAGTTCCATTGGACTTGGCTTTGCACTGGGATTCCAGAGTGATGGAGGAATTTCTTGGTCCCTGTCTATTCTTATGTGTTCATCTGGGAGGGCTGACCCACTAAATGTTTGCCTATCACCGCACATCTTATTGATGCTAAGATACACCAGGGATGGTAAATGGTCACACTGGTAGATAACACCTGTTCTCAACCAATGACCTTCAAAACCAGCTGCTGGTACCTGCAGTGACCCCAGATCCACAATCCATTGTGGACGCATCCTATTGTCCCCTTTGGCCCATGGAACTGAAGCAAGAACTGAGTTGAGGGGGCTTTGATGGACCGCTGGCTGTGGGGAGGATGGGGTGACTCCAGGAATGCTGAAAAAGGTGGGAATGAGGGGAGTGAGAAAATTCAAGGTGGGCAATGCAGGTAGTGAGCCTCATGCACTTGGTGGGTATGTAGGAGAGCAGGGTACTGTTTGCCGGAGAAGAAGCTCACTCCTTCCTTTCCTTCCTATCTGTCTGTGCCATGCTTAGACACAGAGAGGTAACATGTATGGAATCATCTGCCTAGGTTCTAATTTCCACGGCATACAGCCCGCTTCACTTCTTCCTTTAGCCGTGTTTCTCTAGAGCTGGACACGGTACAGCTGATGGACAGCTACTGGGAGTGAATGTCCTATGAGGAAATTTTTCAAGTTTGGGGCATTTTTAGGTTAGAGAAGAAAAATACCTGGGGGAAAGGGAGGAGTGGGGAACATAAATCTGCAAATATGTGTAAAAGGTTTTATAAGAAGGATGGTGATCAGCTGTTCTCCTTGTCCACCAGGGTTAGGACAGGAAACAATCTGGTTAATTAGCCCCAAGGGAGATTTACATCAGGTATGGGGTGGGGGACTTTGTAATAATTAAGACAGTTACCAGAGGAGGCTGTGATTTTTAAGACTGGGTTACACAAACCCTTGTCAGGAATGGCCTAGGCATATTGTTCTTGCTTCAGTGCAGGGGGATGGACCAAATGACCTGTTGAGGTCACTTTCACCCCCTTTATTTATATGATTTTTTGAAAGTCTCTTCTCTCACTGGATTCTGGATGCTGCTGACTGGAATGCTGTTTGAAATATTTTTTTAGGAACAGATCTTGGTTGTTATCCAGTTGACTACCCTGCCTCATGACCTTTGGGCTGTGGTGGTCCCCAGGCAGAGAACTGCAGAACTACATTAACAGATGTATGTAGAATGAGTACTTAACATATTAAACAGTTAACGATCTGGGGCCAGATCTTCAGTGGTTATAAATCTCCATGAACATCCACAGAGTTGTCCCCATTTGTTGCAGCAGATGTGGTTTCCTAAACAAGAACTGCTGAGCAATGGTTCAAGATCAAAATATACATCTGCAAAAGTTGTGGCCTTCCGATACGGTTTAACTGAGCCCAAAGATTTGGCTGTCAGCGTGTTTGTTTCCCTTCCCCGCAGTGATTCACACTACCAGATTGATTCATTTCTACAGCACCATCAGATTAGAAAGAGTGAAGCAACACCTTTGCCTGCTTTTTGCCCCAAAACTCATGTTTTTCAACATATTTTTGGTCATGTCACTATGGTGTGGGAAGCACAAAGAAGAGCAAGCATCTGCATTGCAGAGGTCTTGTTGACATGACATTCTCCAAGCTTGTGTGTGTGCTATAGAATGGACTGTAATTGAGAACAGCTTCTCAACTGTGTTTCTGAAGAATATTCCTCTACCAGGGAAATGGTACCTGAGAGCAGGCTGAACATGAGAAATGATGCAAAGAAATGCACCTTATATAAACAATCAAAATTGCACAGGAATATGTGATGGTTTCTCTCTTCTTTCAGTCTGTGTACATGGATAGAGGGTAAATGAATTTCTCTCTATTTTATAAAATCTGAAAGTCATATGAAAGAAACACACAACCGCAGTTCTTTGCCCATCTCCCACTCAGCTGTGAGAGGATGGTGAAACAAATGACTCAAAAGGTTTTCCTTCTCCGTCTTAGTCATACATCAAATTGACTGCTTGTTTTGCAACAGACTAACATTGATGATTCCTGGGCTTGGAAATGCTGTGTTCGCTTTGCCTCCTACACTCTCCAAGGAACTACTCCACTCCCTCTACTTTTACATCTTCCCATATCTTTGGCATTTTTCTAGCATCTTGTTGATGGCTAGACAAATTAGAACATGGACTTTTTTGAACTCTGATTTTTAAGTTACTAGGAACAGCTCTTCAGCAGGTGTAAATCAGTGTCATTCCAGTAAAGCAAGTGCAGCTGCTCTGAATTACCCCAGGTAAGAATCTGGCTCTGAAAGTTACAATTTTGTAATTCATAGACTATGTGCATTTTGTTGGCTGCCTTTTCAGGAAAGATAGACCTCCTACAAGAATAAACACACAGCCAGTGAGTTAACAAAAATACTTTCCAAAGTGAAAATAACCCAGCAGTCAGGCATTTCAAGATGAAGGAGAAGAAGATAAATATTACTATCTCTGGAAGAATATTACACAAAAGTGTTCCTGAGACCCTGACGATTTGGCCTTCAACTTACAAATTATTTAAAAATCTGTGCTTCACATAAAACTATCATCTACCCATTCTACATGGTGAAGAATGGAAGACATTGTGCTGCTTATTTTTAAGTAACGTTATCTCATTTAAATCGAGGAGATGTGCTCACAGGATGGTCTGATGTCACAATTTGGCTGATATTAATTTTCAGTGACCTGTTGTGTAGTGCTGACCAAAGTGAATCTGGGACCTCTGTATGTGTAGTGAGCTTAGTGCAAGTGCCTCTACCATGTGGCTCCATGAGCTGCTGCTCCCCCTCCCCCTAGCTGGGGGAACTGCACAGTAGCTTTCCCTGCTGCTCCCATTGGCTGGAGTTGTTGCCAATGGGATTGATGCCTAGGAGCAGTGGGGAGCATGAAGATAGGTGCCCCCCATCCCTCTTATGCCCAGACCCTGCCCCTCATCCTCACTCATACACCCTTGCTTGCTCCTGCCCTTTGGCCAGGCACTCTGCTCCCAGCCTGATTCTGCACCCTCCTTCCCTTTCAGACTCCTCACTCTCAGCCTGTTTCTGCACTCTCCTGGACAGACACCCCACCTTCAGCCTCCTCCTGCACCCTTCCTCCCTTCCAGACACCCCATCACCAGTCCGCTCTTGCACTTTCCCTCCTGGCCAGATGTCACACTCCACTCCCTCCCGCACCGAAACTCCCAGCTAGACCTGCACTCCTAGCCCGCTTCAGCACCCTACCTCCCACCCAGACCCCGCACCCTCACCCACTTCTCACACTGAACCCCTCATATTTGGCCTGACCCCAGAACCTGAGGAGGGAGCTCAGAAAATCTACTAACCCTAAGATTCCAAAAGAGTTAATCTGGTCCATGGAAAACCCTGAACCTTGATCTTCCCTGTCCACTTTTCCCCTCCCCCCACAACTTATGGGGCTGGAGAACCAGGGAAGTGAGGTGTTTCAGTTGAGGGCCACATCAGTGAAGGTTGGTGAGTTTTCTTGTTTTTGTATTTTTGGGTGTGTGTTGCCTCTCACTTTTGTGATGGATTGATTTTTCTGAAAATCAGTGGCCCTTGACGCCCCAAAAGATCTCATGTCCCTTTTAAATAAAGATAAGGTTGAACCTTTTGTTTAGGACATAATTTAATATTTTACTTTATTTAAAATGAAGTTTGGCAAACTAACACTAAGCACTTAATCTGTTTAATTATTTAGATTTTAATTAATATTTCCTTTCTTACTGGTTATTTATATCCACACACTTACGTTATAGCTCCAGTAGCCTAATGTGAATAATTTAGTATTTAAGGTATTCAGAGATAAACAAAGGCATGTTGTCATCATGGAGGAGTTGGCTGGTGGTCAACAGAGAGATTTGTGGGGTGGGCTATGGGCCCAAAAGTTAGAAAACCACTTCCTTAGAGCAAACTCATTCTCTCTTTGTAAGTGGTCTAAAAGCCACTATCTGGGGCAAAATACACCACACCCAGGGATTGAGTGGGTTACAAATGTTAAGTGGGGCTCTGTGCTGGTGGTATGACTCAGATCAAAAACCACCACCAACAACAAATCAAAAAAGCATTAAGGGCTTTTCTTCTTTTACATTATGAGAGCAAAGTAAGGGTATGTCTACACTACAGCACTAATTCGAACTACTTAATTCGAACTAGGCGTTAGTCCTCGTAGAATGAGGTTTACCTAGTTCCAATTAAGTGCTCCGCTAGTTCGAATTAAGTTCGAGCTAGCGGTTTGTATGTGTAGTGACTATGAAAATTAATTCGAACTAACGGCTGTTAGTTCGAATTAACTTTGTAGTATAGACATACCCTAAGTTAGGCTAGCCAAAAAATAACCACAAAATCTTCCCAGTTTGAGGCTGGATCCATTCCTATTGTACTTCAGTAGAAGTCCAACCTTTTCAAAGATCTTCTCTGATAAAAGCACCGCCATAACCCTTTTCCTGATTACCTGCTCAAGGGAAGCCAAATTGGGGGTAACGCCTTGTGTACCGATGAGTCCAACTGCACCCTATTTCTTACACTTAAGGTGAGGAGCAAAGGGAGATATCCAAGGGTGCAAAGGAAAGGCAACCAACTCCCTTTGAACCCTCCCTCCCCAACAATGGTATGAAATGTCTTTCAGCCTCAATGACATGTCACATAGAGCACACATTTTTGCTGTGAAAGCTAAAGAGTGTTTTAAGTAAAGGGAGAGCCATCTTTCCTTGCAAACACACCTTTGATGTCCAGGATCTTATTCTCATTATCGGAGACAATCTGAATCTTTGCATATGCAAACTTTCTGTACTTTGATTTAAGAAAATAATGTGCCTCTCAGGGACAGCTGCATGACTCATCCATATTTGAATTTTGTGTGGTTGGCCCAATGGAAGCTCTAATTCACATGTACTTCAGTGCAACACCAACAATAGCCTGCTCAGGTTCAAATAGCAGACAATGAGAATCAGTCATTCTTTCAGCATCTTTATTGTAAGCAAGAAAGATTTAGTTTCTAATCACTTGATAGTCATGAGTGCTTGCTTTTTTATGCTCATTTTAGTTACATGAGTTTGAATGCCCAAAAAGGTACCCACTGGAGTTTGTTTTAGCAGGATTAACAGTTGTAGCAGAAATGGTCCTCAGTGATCCAAAGTTGAGATCTCAGACGTTAATAGAATAACAGTATTAATAATCGATAAATACCTGACACCTGTATTTTATCTGTAAATAGGAAACCATTTCACAAACGTTGGGAAATATTATTATCCCCACTTTTATAGATGGGAGAGCTGAGGCCTAGAGAGGTTGAATGATTTGCCCAAGGTAACAATTGGATTCAGTGGCAGAGCTAGAAATGGAACAAAGATCTTTTATCTCCCCCAAATCTCTGCATCTGCAAGACCATATTTGGCTTTCTTATGCTATTTGTCCATCAATGACATTGTCATGGGCTGGGCCCCCCCTCAGGCTTACAGCCCTGTCATCATTGGGGTTGCCTACCTGCGCACCTTCCCACCCACCCGTGTTTCCCTAAGGTCAGTTATGAGTTTTACGTAAGGTTCATGGCATGACTAGGAGTCCACTGAGTCCATGTCTCCCTAGTTGTTAATGGTCTGATGTGAAGGAGGAGTGGGACTTGGGCCCGCCCTCACTCCGGGTCCCAACCCAGGACCCTAAAGACAGCGATGCCCAGTCCCTGCCTGGTTGGTGGGGGTTCCCCCGCAACTCACCAGCCCTCGGGGCTTGGTTGAGGCACCACCGCTGTCTTCCGCCCCCATCCTGGGTTACGTCCTGCCCCTCACTCCCGGCCACCGGCTAATGATGTCACCGGTAGGGGGGTCCCTCACCAATGATGTCTAGGCCACCAGCTATCCTGTTACAGGCGGGGCACGTGAGCTGGGGCACCGCCCACGTGCGGCCACGTCCCCGGCTACCGGCACTTTCTGCCGCCGCGGCTGGTCCCACGGCATCCCTGCCAGTGCCTCCCTTGCCCCTCACGTGCCTGGGAATGCGGGGTGCCGTGAGCTCCTTGGCGGCAGGAACCGGCGCCCCGTCACAGACATATTTTGCACAAAGTTTTTACTTGTATAGATCCTTCCATGTCTCACACTTTTACTATCTAAGCTTTTATATTTTGTAACTTAAAGTTACAGGCTACTTTGCTTTTCATAGCTGTCAAAGTGTGTGCTTCTGAATGCTGTGAAAGAATCACATTCATACACAATAGCTATGTCTACACTACAAGGTTTTTGCCCAAAAAATCACGGAGCGTCCACAACTCAAGCATGATTTTGCACAAGAAAATCTATGGTTAATCGACAGAACAGAGGGCTTGTTGTGATGTAGGTATACCTCCTTCTATGAGGCATACCTCCTTTTTGAGCAAGAGTTCTTGCACAAAAACATGTGTGTGAACACTCACCAGGGATTTCTTGTGCAAAAAGAGCCTATCACAAAAAGCACAGGTGCTCTGATGGCTATTCTGTGAATGCCAATCAGAACTTTCTTGCTCAAGAGCATCCATGCAGTGTGGATGCTCTCTTGTGCAAATACACACTGCTTTTGCGATGTGCTTTTGAGGTATGGACACACTTTTGTGCAAGAAGTTTTTGCGGAAGAAAATTTCCCTGCAATGTAGAGAAAGCCAGTGTGACTATACTATACCCAAAGGGTTTGTGTATCTGATGGGGAACTGTCTCAGTTACCACATTGGCAAACTGAAGTCTGACTTGAGCATACAACAAATCATGGATGTATATGCAAAAATCCACCTCTAAAGGCTGAATCACGTGTTGTGATGATTGAGGAAAGTTGCTGGAAAGCTGTTTATGGAGAGAATAAAGATGCAGAGCAGATGATGGAGAGCACAGTGGAACAGAATCCTTCACTAGCCCAGATATTTGCTAACCTACATGCTGAATGATGTACCTGATCCTATGTACACAGTACTTAGAACCCAATTGCTTTTACTGCCATGTTAGATTACTCTCTCGATAAAGTGTATGCTATCCAGCCACTCTGAGCACAATAGCTTCTAGATAACCTATGTGGTTACACAATCCTAAAATGAAGGACTAAGGAGATGAATTAGAAAAGCTGCCAAAAAAAGAAGAGAAGTTGCTGAACACTTTGGAGAGTACAATTTCAAGGCAGTGTGAACCAGTTTCCTGTACAAATCCCTTTATTGATTAATGGAATTGGTGCACACCACTCCCACGCAACCTTCTGACAATCTACCCAGGAGAATGCAGTGATTTAAAATGAATGATGTGCTAGGATTCAAACATTCCTCTGTTCAGTTCTAATCATGTGTGGGGAAATGCCTGCTGATTCCAGCAATATCTTCCCATGTGGTGCAATCAAACACTTAGGGAAAATTTACTGTACCAGAAGTGCTGGGAAAGCAACATGAGCAGCAGCAGCTGCTCATCTATTTGGCTCCTGCCATTTAACAGAGTTCAGGTATTGATTAAAAAAAACTGCTGCAAGATGGTTGTACAGAAACAACCTGTTCTTGGCAGAAATGGATAAATTAACACCGTAAGTCCATTGTCCAAGGAATTTGTCTGCTCATTGATAATGGTTGCACCGTTTTGGATGCAATTTATCACACAGAGACAAGAGAAAAGGGAGAACAATTTTAGAAAATGGTTGAGCTGTACTAGCAAATTAACAAAACCTTTGGCTGGAAGCATAATGATAAGTGTCCAATCTCCAAACAATGTTTGTAAAGCGAACCCAACCTATTACAATACAAAGGCTGCAATTCAGGTCTAGGATTCTGTATATAGTACAATATGCATTTGATGATCCCTACAGCTGTTACCCAAAAAAGTTCCTGTACTGTTTGTTCCTCTTCAGCAATATTCTGTTCTAATAACTATTTCTTTAGCCACATAGAGTCTGATCTTGCCCTGAGCCACAATATTTCAACTCCTATTGAAATTCTACCTGTGCATCTGAAGGCAGAAATGGGTTTAGTTGCTTGAATTCATCCCTAGCCTTCACCCGTTGGACAATCTGGGGTGAGAGGTGACATACACCTATCTCTGTCTCTATCCCCTCCTCCCCCCCCCCCCCAACATACACACCCTTGCCACTACTGGATTTTTAACTGCTCCCAGCAAACCAGAATACTGTTGCATATGGTAAAAAAAAAAAATCATACCAGAGTATTTAACCCAAGCCCACATGGCAGCAATTATACCAGCAGTAAAAGGGTTACATCAAGCACATAGCTCCTATGTTAGACATACAATACATTAGACACAATACATTCCCTTAAGTGAGCCTCTCTTTTCCAAACATGCACACACAGTTCCTGTGTGCTGGTCCCAAACAGCACCTGCCAGGCAAACAGAGAAGGTGGAGCATTCCCTCACCCCCCCCCCCCCACACACACTTCATTTTCTTTAATTCTTATACTCTCTTTCCCCAAAAGAGTCACATGTTTTAAAAGCCTGCCCAGTGGGCATGTAGTTGATAATTTTTACCTGATAAGTAATTTTGGAAAGGGCTTGGAGGGGTGGTATCCAAAATTTCATCCCACTTTTACGTACTCATTAATTCACTTTGGCTTTTGTGTGTTCTGCTGTTCGGTGATGATGACCAAGTCAGCTTGTGCTCCATGCTGAAAACTTCACTCATATGATATTTAGTTTTGCATGGGCCCATATTTACTGACCATCAGTCCAGTAGTGATTGTACATGCAATCCAGACCACAGTCTTTGCTACTTTGACTTATCAAGTTTACTTCAGTTCACTTGTGCTTGAAGAGGACCTGTTTCCACATCCTCTTACTCAGCCATGTTTGAATCACATCAAGTCATGTTCACATAATTCATTCAGTATAGCCACCCCAATTTGGAATCATCCCAACAAGACCCTCTGTAGCAGAATAGTCCCTGCAGTAAACAGTGCCCATACTCTCCCCAATACCAGGGGCAAGCAAGAGGCAGAAGGGACAGACTTGAAATGGAAGTAGTTACAGCTGGGATATTGACTATTCTCCAATTCGTCTGCACTGGACTGTGTCCATAGGAATTTCCACATCTAGGAGGCAAATTCTAATCTAGACTGGTGGCCAAGATATCAGAATAGGGGACATGCTTTCCCTTCTCCCTTGGTGGCTGTATGAAGGTTAGCTCTAGCACAGGAATGCAATGAGGCTATATTTATTATTGTTTGTAGAACCCTCTGCAATTTAAGTGTATGCTTAATCCTGAAATACCAAAAAAACCTCATGCATTTAGGCCTCAACCAACATAAAGCACATGCTTAACATTAATTAGGTGGTGCCACTGGGACTATTTACGTCCTTACAGTTATGCTTACAAGGTTTCCTGGATTACAGGTTAGAACAGTGGTTTTGGTTCATGAAAAATAGTTTCTCAATATTAATAAGGTTGGATAAAAGTCATTGTAATATGAACTGATGTAATTTCTGGTGTCACTCCACTATAGCATATCCTACATTTTAACACTTTTCTTCAAGTCTCCTTAAAGGGGTATTTAATTTTTAATAATTCCCTGGAACTGAAGAAAAGGTAGGTTAAATTTAGGGGCTTCCTGTTTTTTCCTTCTCTCTAAGCTACATTGCTCATCCTGAGTGTATTCTCTGTGGCCGAGATTCTTGTCAGATTTATTTCTTCTGAGTCTTAAAGCAAGGCAGGGTAATGGGTTATTTTAACATTTTCTTAATAATGTTCAGCTATGCTATTTAAATATAAATTGTGATAATATAGAACCCCAGCTATTTGCACAGAATGCTAATACTTCATTTAATGTTTGTTTGTTTGTTTGTTTGTTTGTTTGTTTGTTTGTTTGTTTGAGGGTATCAACAAGAATGTGGGCAAGGGGGATCCAGTGGATATAGTTAACTTAAATATCCAGAAAGCCTTGGACAATGTCCCTCGCCAAACGCTATTAGATTATTTTACCACATTTTAGCCTAAAGGATATTTAATATTAGCAAAAAAATAGTCACGGGAAGTGTTTTCCACAAACTTCAATAGGATCTTGGTACAGGGAACTGCGTGGATGTGACAGGATTTGATTTATGAAAGAATCAGAGTTGACATGTAGGGTCAGCTATGGGTCCAGACTCAGCCACCTCTGTGACACTGTCCTCCCTTCTGCAAGGGGCTAGAGATTTGTGTGACAGGAGGGTAGGAAGATTTGGGATGGAGAATAAGCAAACACATGTTGACTTGGAGTGGTGTCTGGGGTCTGTACATTGGATATCTTCCTTCCTCAGGGACATTCCTTCCATGAAAGATCCTCACAGAACCTTCGCCTTGGTGTGGTATCCTCCAAGAATATCCCAGGGCTGCTGTGGCCACAGGAAATTGTAGATAATATAGTTCCATTTGATATCTGCTATCAGAAAGGAGATCCCACTGGGAGCATCTAAACAACCACATAGCTACAGAGCAGGGATAGTGAGGGGGTTTGTGATTAAGAGACTAAACTGGGCCTCTGGACATCTGAATTTCAATCTTTGCATAGACTTCTTTTGGAAACTTGAGGAAGTTACTCAGTGGGATTTTCAAAAGGCTCCAACTCAAAGCACCGAAATACCATTGGATGGATGGTATTTGTAATTTCCTACATTGAATTCCCTACTTTTTGGGAGTAGGGCTGAATAGGAATATTTCAATCAAACTTTTTTAGTAAGAAAATGCTCATTTGGTAAGAGAGAAACTTTTTTTTTTTTTTGGTGGAAATGTATCAGTTTGGACAGAACAGTTTCTCAGAAAAGAGAGTGAGAACAAGATTTAGGCTGTAGTGTAAGACAAAGCTGGTGAATTCCCTAATCACCAAGCTAATGGCTATTCTAAAATGTGTCTCTCTCATTTTTTTTTTCATGAAAAATATTAAAAGTTCTTATTTTTATTTCTTTGGGGGACAAACATGTATTTCACAATTGCCAAAATTTTCACAAAACAACATTCTTTTGCAGCCGGCTCTAGTTAGGAGTCATCAGAAGTTGCTAGAATAAAGCAAACCTATTTAAGTATTGTTCCGGTCCTTTGTCTCTCTTATCTTTGGATGTGGTTTTATGTGGAAATTGATTTAGAAATTACCTGATGTTTTTCTGTAATTTTTGGATAATAATTGGCAATCGGTTTAAAATAAATGATAATCAAAATAAGGTGTAAGACTAGCCAAGTTGTGAATTTTTAGACAATTCTCACTTCCAGGTACATTTTCTAAACTTTTCTTTCCATAAGACGATTGAATTGAAAAGCAAATGCAGTGTCATCATCTTCATGCAATTCTATTAGTAAATTGTCATATTTCTTGCAGCAATGATTCACCTCCATTTCCACCTCCACATGATTTAGCAGCAGCCACGACATTCCTGGTCAATGTCCATGGAGCGACTGCTTGTCAGGCACAGGTACCAAGCTGTGGAATATAATTTCCTGAAAACGTATTGTATTCAGGTGTGTAATTGTCTTCCTGACTATCCTGGTCTCTTATAGGCTCTTTCGTTATATCTCAGCTAGTAGTTTTTAATGACTGTGAAACTGCATCTCATCTCTATGGATTATCCAACCTCTGGAGCACAGATTCTTCAATTCTGCATTTCTTGCTCTACCTCACTTAAGGGTCTGCCCAGAAATATTCAATGTAAAATCTGTGATTTCTGTTTAAAACTGCTATTAAGCAAGATTTAGGTTTTTTTTAATTAGTGGGATGGGAAAGGGGTGAAATCATAAACATACAAGTGAACAGCTAATGCCAAAACTGAGTAAACTGAGACTACTAGTAACATCTCTGGCCTCTTCAAGCACTGTCAAGACAGATCATATCCCTTGTTGTATGCTCATGCAGTGAAGTAGTAGAGGCTAAATGTCCCACTTGCTGCCTGTGTCATAGATAGCTGTGGGTCTTTAATCCTATTCCCATATGGGTGAGTGGGGAGTGTGTGGAGCTTTAGATCCATTTCATCAGAGTGCTGGTGAGCACAGAAAGTGGCACAGAGGTGGGGACATAAGTTGCGCCAGGGGACAAGCTAGCACAGATTTTTTTTCTGCTCCACAGCAAAAAAGAAAGTAGTATGATTCACAATTTTGTCCCTGGCCTGCTTCCAGGACAACACAACCTGTCACTTGCCCATATTCAGGACAGATTGCAAGATGACAGTGTAGTACTAATTGATTAAGCTTCATAATATTATATGAAAGAGGTATAATTTCTATTATTACATATGGGGGGAAGTGAAGCCTTGAGAGGTGAATCAGACTGTGGGATTGAGTTTAGTCGACCAATTAGACATTTCCTTTCTTCCTCACTGCTGTAAAACAGAAAATATACATTGGCTTTTTAGTCCGACATATTATGTACATTCTAATAATTCAGTATATTTAGAAGATTTTGAAATTTGGAACTTGTTTTCCATAAAGAGATCTAGTCTTGAGATTGGATTCCGTAAGCTGCCAAATACCTCCTACAAGGTGTTAAATGTCCTCCTCATGAGGACTTTGGTGTTTTTGTTTGTTTAATGCTTATTTTTTAGCCCTTGAAGTACATTCAGCTCATACCCTATTTCAGTTGCATGGCTTCCCTAATTTCCCTCCATTCCATATATACCTGTTGTTATTTTATTTTATATTATTTAGATTTAGTGAAATCAGAACAGCATGATTCACAGAACTTGAGTTACATAAAACTTAACGCTAAGTGAATGGACTTCACATCAATGTTAGATTCTTCCTCTCCTAAATGTTATTCTCAATGTGGAGTCCTCAACAGACATTTCAAAGTCCTCTGAGTCATGGCTCGGTTGTGGTAAACTGAGAACATCTATTATAATATTATGCTAGGCAGCAGTCTCTTTCCAAATGATATTGATTGTGCAGATAATCATGAGTAATTTGACAGATTTCATCATTTTTTTGTGTTCACAGGAGGTTTTTTTTTATATAGTTACAATTTTTTTTGCTTATAGGCTCAATTCTGCAAGGTATTCAGCACTTCTGGTTAAGACTGGAGCTCTCTCAATAGCAGAAGAAGAGAATGGGAGTTATGGTTGCTACATACACATGGGGGGAGTGGAAGAGAGAGGATCAGGCTAGGCTCTTTGGTGCCTCATCCAAAGTCCAAAATAAATGAGAATCTTTCTGGTCTTATCATCAGGCCTCAAATCATGAGGGTTCTCTCTAAAGTTATGTCTACACAGCAACATTATTTTGAAGTAACTTAGTCCACGTCTACACAGCTGTCAGTTACTTTGAAATAATGTTGAAATTCAATCAAGCTGGAGGCCTTCTTACTCTGACTCTTGTAACCCTCATTGTATGAGAAGTAAGGGAAGTCGGAGGAAGAGTGCTTTATTTCAAAATAAGTGCTGTGTAGACACTCCCATTTTTGAAATAAGCTATCTTGAAACAAGCTACACAATTGACGTAGCTCAAGTTGCGTAGCTTATTTCAAGTTAAGCTCTGCTGTGTAGACGTACCCTATCTTGCATGAAATCGGTGGAAAGATGCACATAGACTTCACTGGGAGTTAAGTCAGCCCCCATCTAACTTGAACAATTAATTTTGAAAGTTCAGACTTCAAAATATGAGTTTCCTCAGTTAGTTACATAAGTGTTGGTCTTTTGTTTCTCTTCCCTGAGTGGATTGCAAAGATGGGTAAATTGTGTAGCTGGCCAGAGTAAGTCTAAGGTCCAACACTGGTTTCCCAAAGTACAAAATATGCCACACAGGTATCTGTAGTTTATTTTCTGACAGCTATCAGCTGTGCCCCATAAATGGAAGAACGACATAACAAAGAAGCAGCATATCTTACATCCCTTCCTGCAAGCCTGGGACTCCGGGTAGGCTGCGGACAAAGTAGGAGGTTGTCTCAGCTTCCGAGGCACCGGTACCCAAAGCCCATCGGTGAAGTCCTCTGAGGCAGCCTGAAGTACAGTTTTCCTGCCTTGTTTGGCAGTTTGGAAATTTCCAGGGCTTACTCATTACATGTTGAGGTATGGCTTAGCTGTTAGTTATCTATCTGGTTCTGATCTGGATTTTCCTGTCCTTTGACCCTGTTTTCGTGATCAGTACGTTAGGGTACACAGAATTGTTTATGCGTTCTTGCCCTTTACCCTTATCTCATACTTGTTCTTGCTATACTGGCAACAATGCTTATCTTAAGTGGCGTATGTTCCCAAAGACTTGCTTCTGGCTCATCAGATATAGGGGAAAGGGAAAGGTGGGAAAGAATGCAGGCCTCAGCGCCCCTAAACTAACACAAAGTTCTTCCGCAATTGACCACTACAATTGAAATCCATTATGGAATTAAAATAAACATCTTTCCCACTGTTTGCTCATCACCCTCAATGAAAGCTGCAAAAGAAAAGGATGTTCATGAATGCTGGTACACAGCAGTACCTCATCAGCTAAGGAAAATCTAAAAATCATATAAAGAGCTCCTCAATTTATAAGCCTTCCATCAATCCCAGTGACTCACTTTTAAAATCTAGTTCCTGTAGTAACATATTTCAATGTTCAAAATATGTATTCGTAGAATTGTTTCCTTTTTTGCCATTTTAGCATTTTGCTGAGATCAAGACTACACGTGAGGACTGCCATTTACCTCACTATGTAAACAAAGGAGCATAAATTTAATACTCTGCTGGTTCTTGTTCTTGCAGAACTTATTTATGATTCTAAGTCTTTTGAGTGGATAACACCTTGGCCCCAGCAGTGTGTCCCCCTCGCTCCTTCCTTTGGCATGCTGTAAACGGAAGAATAAAAACCCTGCCACCAAGCAACAAGAATTAACTATGTAAAGATTTAATAAATTTATACCTCATCAGATGGACTTTGACAGTGAATAAATCTTGTTGTTTTTCACGTTGTACAAACACTATAATCATGTGCCACAGTGGGAACTAGTCATTTATTTCCAACTTGGATTCACTGCAGTGGGAGATGGAAGCACTAAACATCTTGCAGGATGCTCTCAACATGTCCCTGACTCAACTTCTTATGGGCTAATTGGCGCAAACTTTCTGAGTTCCTCAGGGATCAGTGGAGGGTTTCATGTGTTACATATTGACAGTCTCTATAACAATTGAAAATACAATTAGGCAAGTAAGATGTTTGCATATTTTAAACTATGGATATAACATAAGGTAAGAAAAACCCCTCATGTAATAAGAATACAGCCATGCCTATGTTGCTATTTCCAGTGTTCACATCGGCCTATTAGTCAAAGCTCCAAGTTAGGATAACAGAAATTTTAGATGGGAAAAAACTGCAGGATTGGAATGTTTAGTACAGCTGATTATTGCTTCAGATCAAGGCATTTAAAAGAAAATGCTCTCTATTTTGATGTTAACCCTCCCCCAACCAAATCAACCCATTTTATCACAGTATCTTTCATAAAGACTAAAGATCATTTTGCTGCTCTCAGAATCATTTGATTTAAAATCATCTTATTCATGGAGTACAATAGAAAAAGAAAGGGAATCACCCAGTAATTTGCTTATGCTTCCAGTAGTTGTTCTTGACTTTATTACTTATTGCCAAATGCCAGAACTGACAGATTATCCAATAACACAAAAACGGAGGCAGTCTCCAGCTTTCTGGTCACTGTAAAGCAGGATTAGTTTGTAAAATATCCTTTCTGGGTTTCATTAAAAGAATAAATAATATACAGCAAACCTTTGTGGCTTCTAGTATGCTATTTCTTGTGTGCTGTTTCTGGAAATAAAAGGAGCAGGGGAGTTAGATGTTTATTTACTTGTCAAAATGGAAGAAATTCTTCAAAAAGAAAAATTGTAGGGTACCACAAATGTTTTAACAATTTGAAAGGAAACATATTGGTTTCTAGTTAGCTTGAAATTCTTTAGTTCTTTGGTAGTTATGTTCATGAATTGAGGGGGAAATATATATATATTTAGCTGCATTGTAATTTTTTCAAAGGTTGGCATTATCAAGCACAGTTCTCTGTCTAGATACTGTATTTATATTATCGCAATTAATATCCAGCTTTAAATTTGCTTAGATATAATGCATCGGAGTTGCTAGTGATGGCTTTTGGGTATTTGCTTTTACAATTGTGAACTGTAAGTGCCCTCTGATCTTTTAGGTATTAATGGATTTTGTTTTAGGTGGAAAGCAACACTCTGGGCCCAGTAAGGCAACCTGAAATCAGTAGAGTAATCAGGAAATAAGGCACCACTCACAAGGCTAAGGGGATAGAATTAGGCCCCAGGTGGAAGTTAGTTTTTATTTTAATTAAATTTTAAACTTTGCTAAATTTTAAAAGAATTCAGGCTAGACTGTGACAATATACCGAGCCGTGTGTGAGGTATGATATATAAGACTCATCATTTTAGGAGTCCTGTGGCACCTTGGCATATTAGAGTCTAGCAAAAAGATCTATATTATCATGAGCTTTCAGGAGCACTCATCTAAAGAACTTGGGTTTTGCCCACGAAAGCTCATGATATTATATATATAATTTGTTGGTCTCTAAGGTGCCACAGGACTGCTTATTGTTTTTAAAGTTACAGACTAATGCAGCTGCTCCTCTGATACTCTAGGAACAGCAACCAAGGGAATGGAAAGGGGATTTCTCTTTTTGTGACTTGGAAATTTCCCTGGATCTTAATTCTTCCCTGCTCCACTAATGTAGTAATTTATTGCTGGCCGATACGTCCAGCAAATTGACATCCTTCATATTAGCTCATGTGTGCAGACCAACAAATAGAGGGGTTTAACCTAAATTATCCAGATTTTTTTTCTCGTCTTCATCCACTCCTTGTGGGTAGGGAGAGAACAAAGCCACACAGCTCCTTAGTCTGAAGCTCTTGCAATTAATAAAACAGTTGGGCAGTCACAGATCTGAACATGGCGGGGGGAGGGGGAGGAAAGCGGGGACCAATTTTTTTTAACTAGTGAGTGCACCTGTAGCTTATTAGGATTACAATCACCCCTTCTAAAAACCTGATCTGGACCTGCCTTTAAACATATTATTTGCCATTACTTGGTTTGCTGTTTTTCAGTTGCCTGAGGAGGTTGTACGAAAGTCATTTTTTCCTTCCTATCTAGGCACAACTAGCTGAATCCTGCAGCCCTTACTCAAGCAAAATTCCCACTGGATGCAGTGAGAGTCTTGTCTGAGAAAGGACTACAGGTAATTGTTTTATTTATCTTCTAGAAAAGATTTGTATCCTTCCCACCATACAATTCCACAACAATCCTAAGCTGAGAAGTCTCTTCCTGTTTATAGTGTAATGCACTAATGAAATATTTCTAGAGAATATAGTATTTTGATATGTGTACCTGACATTTAAAACAATTGTTAAAGCAAAATTTATTTGCTACAGGCAAAATGTCCATAGAAACAAACATATTCACATCATTTAACGGTTTGGGAGGACCCCTTTACTGTTAACTTTTACAGGAGGAGAGATTTTTTTTAATTATTTTGAAGTATAATACCTATTAAAAGTGCCTAGTAAGTCAGAAAAGTATTAAATGAAACGAGAACTCTGACAATTAATCAGAATAAACTAATAGGCTTTCTCATGCCTACTGAATGGTTGGTAGAGAATACCCAAGGATCTCTATCTATACTGCAATGTCTAGGTGAAACTCTTCCTTCAAAGAGTATGTCTATACTGCAGCATTTTTCGAAATAACGGCCATTATTACGGAAAAACAATAGCAGAGTCCACACTGCAGCTGCATTATTTCAACAAAAAGTAGAAATAATGGAGGACTTTTTCCGACAGCAGTAAACCGCATTCTATGAGGAATAAGGGTTTTTTCCGAAAAAGCTTTTTAGGAAAAAGGTGTGTAGACATGCAAGAGTGAGTTCTGTCCAAGAAAGAGGTGTCCAGGATATAACACAAGTGCTCTGATGGTCACTCTGTCCACACTCATCACAACTCCATAGTTCCTGTCTCCCTGCAGCTCTTAAATCTGCAGACAGGGCTTGTGGCAGGGGACAGGGCTTGTGGCAGGGGACAGGGCTTGTGGCAGGAAGCTGGACCTGGGAGCTGCGACAAACCGTGTGGCTGCCAGTGCCTGACTTATGGGCACCAATGTCCCAGTCACAAGCCCCTCAAGAGCCCACTGACCCTCCCAGGGAGCATGCACAGGGCTTCCAGGACCCTGCCAGGGTCTGGAAAAGGGGTGCACTGTCCTGGTCTGGGGCAGAGATCCTGGCCTAAAGGTATGGAGCGAAGAGGAGACCCTCCAAAATCTCTGCTCCAGACACTGGCCATGAGGGGCCACACCAGGAGTCTTAAGCAGGTCAGGAGCAAGGTGAAGGAGCTCTGACAGGGCTACATCAGGGTGAGGGAGAGCAGCTCTCGCTCTGGGGCAGGACCCCACTCCTGCCCCTACTACGCAGAACTACACCACATCCCTGGGGGCAGTGCAGCCCCTTCCCCACCCCAGTGGTAGACTCAGGGCTAGAGATGCTTGTTGTTACTTCCTGGGGTCCTAGTCCAGAAGGGAGGAGAAGGATGAAATGACCAGCACGATCACCATCATCATGCTGGAGCCGGTACCCCAAGGCCTGGATGTTTCCCCGGGCATTCTCTAAGGCTGCGGAAGGATCATCAGGTGAGTGCTCTTAGTTTTTCACCCACACAGGGCAGGGGTGGTGGGCACGAGGGGTTGTGGTGCGATTGTCGCTTGGCCTTCTCGGCCTGGCCATCACACTATCGTCTGTGCACATGGATGGTAGCCCAGGAGCACCCCCAGGCTCTTGCTCACATGCCCTGGGGAGGCCAGACACACTTCTGACCCCCGGAGTGGGACACACTCCCACCACCAGCCACCGCTGAAAGTAGGTTGAGGACAAGGGCACACGCAGGCCCGCACAGACTCTGGAGTGTCGCACACAACACACAGGCTTGCCTGCATGCTTGAGGCACCACCCATTCCCGGGGACAGCGCTGCCAGGTCCAGTTGTGTGTGCGGTCCCGATGTAATCCCAAGTTGATTGAGGTCCCTCTTCCGCATATGGGATCCCAGTGTGGCCGGCCACTTCTCTTGATGGCTTGTCTGTGGGATGGGGGGAAGAGGAAGGAGGTGGAGAAGCATGGTCCCCTGGGGATCTCTGGGCCCCTGTGAGGCAGGACCCACTGTCCAGGCCACACATGGCCTTGTCCCAGGACATTACAGTCCTCTGCCCCGAGGACTGTTGCTCTCATCTCACTGATGAGGGTAAGGCCTCAGGGACAGCATCTCCAGGGATGACAGAGCACTTCTCTTTATTCACCCCAGCTGGACCAGCCATGACTGGATCATCACCATCCGGGTGAGTCGCTCGACCCCAGGGAAGCCGCAAGCATCAGAAGGACCATGAGGACCTGATGATGGAGCACGTGTCTATCCTCAGGGACAGGGAGCAGACGCTGGCCCAGAAAGTCTGGGATGATGCACAATGGCGGGCCCAGATGTGGACCGAGCTGCTGCAGCAGGGCCACAACATCTGTGCCACCATCCGGAAGATGATGGCCTAACCGGCACCAGTCCCAGTCCCTGCTCCTAACCCCCCTCTCCCTGCCATGCCTGTTCCCACTCCTCCTGTCATGCCAGCCCCTGCCACCCCCATGCCTGACCCTGCTCCCCCTGCCATACCAGACCCTGCTCCAGCCCCACCTCCTGCCTACTATCCCCCTGTTCTCCCAGGACCCCACCCGCGAGGTTGCCAAGGTCCCCAGACACAAGATGGAACAGCCACCTGAACTACACACCAGTCTCAGCCCCAGCTCTGAGCCACTCCTCCCCCCTGCAAAGTTCTCATCCTGCCATTCCATATCCAGGTTTTCAGCCTCCCTACCCCCTGCCCGTATCCAGTTTCTCAGTCCCCCTTCTGGTTACTTTTATTCCAGATAAAAAAAAGGTTTTTTTTACAAAAATAAACACTTGTTTTTATTTTGTTTGCAGGGAACGAAGGTTGTAGGGAGGAAGAGAGGGGTTGTTGTGGGAAAGGCAGAGAGTGGCAAGCCACAGTCCCCTAGTGGGGAGGCTCTGGGGAGAGTTATTAGGGTTCCTCAAAGAAACTCTCCCTCAGGGCCTCCCAGATGTGCACCCCCAGCTGATGGGCCTTGCAGATGGCAGCTGTGCATGGTTGCTTGAAGGTCTGTCCCTCCCAGCTGGTCTCTGTCCCCAACCGTAGAAGGAAGGCCTCTCACTTCCTCTCTACAATGTTGTGGAGAACACAACAGGCTGAAACTACTTGGGGGATGTTGTGCTGCCTCACATCGAGGCGCGTCAGGAGGCAATTGAACCACACCTTCAAGCACCTGAAGGCGCATTCAACCTGGATGCGGGAACTTCCTAGGCAGGCATTGAAATGGTCCCTGTTCGGTCTAGGTGACTGGTATATGGCTTCATCAGCTACGACATGAGGGGGCAGGCCGCGTCCCCTATAATGCACAGTGGCATCTCTACATCCCCAACCGTGATGTTGCACTGGGAGAAGAATGCTGGCTTCCAACTTGTGGTAGAGGCTGGAGTTGTGGAACATGTAGGTGTTGTGTGCCCTCCCCCAACATACCGATGAAAATGTCCAAAAACTGTCCATGGTGGTCGACCAGGGTCTGCAGGACCATAGAAAAATAACCCTTGTGGATTATATTCTGTGCTGCATGGTGGTCTGGGGCACAGATGGGGACGTGAGTTCCATCTATACCCTTCCCTCCCCCCACAGTTGAGGAAGCCCAGGGTGGCAAATCTGGCCATGATGGGGGCCAGGTCTCCCAGGCAGATGACCCTGCGCAATAGGATGGTGTGTATGGCCCTCGCCACCACCAGCAGGAGACAAACACACAAAACAAAGAAGAAAAGGGGGTACTTGAGCCCTTCAGAGGTTCCAGAGCCTACCCCCTCCCCAAACACCCCAGGAGGCACCCCCTATGGAGCCGCCCCCCCCCCCCCAGAAGGGCTGTGTGAGGGAGGGACTGCAGAACCCCCCAGGGATGGGGCTTTCCCCCAAGCCCCAGCCCACCCCCTGCACCTTCAACCCTCCCTTTTCCTACGGTCCTCCTATCCAGTGCTCCCCCCCTCCAGGGACTGCGGCCCAAGAGTGCCTACCTTCATGAAGTCCAACGGTGGACTTTCTCACACTGAACTGGTTGACCACAGACCAGTAACTGTCAGGCACAGCGAGCTTCTAGATGGTAATGGCAACCCGCTTCTCCAGGGGGATGGCAGGTTGCATCTGGGTGTCACATCAACGGAGAGCAGGGGCAAGCCAGGCACTCAGCTCCAGAAATGTCTCCTTCCTCATTCTGAAGTTGTGGAGCCCCTGCTGGTCATCCCACCACTTCATCATCAGCCAGTCCCACCCGTCGGAACTGGTGTCCAGCCTCTAGAACCATTGCTCCATTGTGGGGGTGCGGTTGCAAGGGCATTGCTCCCACACACAGGCAGAGAATCTCAAGCATGAGCTCAGAGTCCATCTCATGCAGGACCATTAAGGCAGCCTGCAGAAACTGCAGCATGGCAGTGAGGGCCCATTGCATGCTCAGAGGCAGCTCTGGCACCGTGGCAAGGAATGCTGTGGTGTCCAAAAACAGGGCAAGCAGAGCACGCAGTGCAAGTGCTTTGCTGTCCCTCAGAGAGGTAAGCAAGTAAGCAGCAGAAGCTGAGAAATGGCTGTCCAGGGAGGTCGCTTTAAGCATGTGTCTTAGCTAGCCTTAGGCTGCAGCACCCAGAAGCAACTTCTGACCTAATGTCCTGCCCGAACTGGTTCCAGGTGGCCTTAGATGCAAGATAGTGTCCAATCACTGTGGATGCTACCTTTCAAAATTGCACATCACTATTTCATTGCACTTTTTGTGTGTGGATGCTCACCTTTGAAATAAGCTTTTCCCAAAGAACTCTTCTGGAAAAGCTTATTCTGAAAGAAGATTGTAGTGTAGATGTAACCTCAGTAACTGCAGAGGGAGTGGGAGTTTCAGATTCCCAATAAGATTTTTGGCAAGTCAGAACTGTTCGTTACTAGTTCCTGATGATTCAGAGAATGGGTGAACATAGATCCTGCTTTAGGATCTTCAGAATGTAGGCAAGATACTGGCCTATCCAGCACCAGTCCCCCCTGCCATGCCATCCATATTTCTCCCTCCCCCCTGCTGCCATGCCTGGTTCCCTTGAGACATCAAAAGGTTAGGAGAGGAAGCCTAAAACAGTGGAATGCTGGGGAAAGCCTACAGATTGGTTGTGTATGTGACTGATTCATTAGCATGTGACAATCCAGTGAATTGCCTGTCAGTTTCTATTTTTCCAAAGGATTTTGAAAAAGGTACTATAGTTATTCAGCCTGCTCGAGAGACGATGAGTTACTTTTTGAGAATGAACTCAACTTTTGGTTTCCCACACCCTGAGAAACTTAACACCTTTTGAGGTTAGAATCCTTGCTGTACAGGGAGGGGCACAAGAGGAGGAGGGCTACTCCAAATCAACCCCCCATTCCACCTTGTTCACAAGCTGGCCCTGGATAAACTCCTGGCAGATCACTCACCTTCATCAGTATTTAATCGATTATCATTGATCAACAGGGTAGGAGCTGACCAATTTGTCCTATTTCTATATCTCTTTGGCTAGGTTTGTGGTAGAAATCAACACTAGAGGGGAAACGTTGGGAGGTAAATCTCACATTGATTTATTCATAAAGCTTTAATAATATGTCAGCTGCTGTATGGGCCTTGTCAAACCTCGACACAGAAACATCTGTTTTCTCAAAGCAGATGCCACTGAAGCAGATGTTTATTTTTTTAGACAGCCACCCAGCAATCTAACAGTTATGAAGTAGTGGAGAATTTGTTCCCATGTCAGTCAGCACTGAATGAGAACATGTTTCTACTTCGTCTTTTCCTAGCCTTGCCTCATTAACTCTTTAATCTCTGCTGTTGGAAGGCGGAGTTTTTCTCCGTTGTGTTCTACATGCAACCTACCTAACCATTTCTCCATAGAGTATCTTCTATTTCCCTCTTGTCCATAAAATGCAGTGAAATTATGCTCCTTGCCTTCAGTTTCTCTCTTTGATTTGGCTCATGGTTTGATCCCTAACCAAAGGGGACACAGAATGGGAAATCCCTGAGTACCATCAAGCCAGTATGTCCCCTACTGTTCCCTACTCTTCCCAGCTGGGCTTTGCTGGGGAGGTTTGGCAAGGGAGTGAAGTCCGAATTCACTTCGGTGATCTGCTATTTGGCTGGGGATGCTCAATGTGGTCCCTGACTGGGTTGAGACTCAGGCAAGCAAACAGATGGGTATTTAGAATGGAAAAGAGAAGAGTGAGAGGGAACAGGATAACAGCTTGCAAGTATCTAATAGGGTCTTAGAAGGAGGAAGGTGAAAAAAATCTTCTTAAACCATGAGGAGAAGACAAGAAACAATAGGCTTAAATTGCAGCAAGGGAGGTTTAGGTTGAATATTAGGAAAAATTTCCTGTCAGGTAGTTAAGCCCTGCAATAAATTGTCTAGGGAAATTATGGAATCTTCATCATTGCAAATTTTTAAGAGCAGGTTAGACAAACACCTGTCAGGGATGGTCTAGATGGTACTTCATCCTGCTGAGTGCAGGGGGCTGGACTTGATGACCTATTGAGATTACTTCCAGTTCTAGTAATCTATGATTCAGGGCCACCTTTTCTTCCCAGAAATACACTGGGTGCTGAGCTGAACACAGTTTAATCATTCCTGGGTTGTGACCTTTACTGGCTTGACTCAGGCTTGCTGTTGCTAGCAAAATTGGTACTTAATGTTAGGAAATAGAGACTTCATTTAAAAAAATACAGGAACTAATTGAAAATATTTGGTTCTGCACTTTAAACTTTTCTAAATCTGGAGGTTTTAGTATCTTTTGGGCTTGGCAAAACACAAGCTCTCCTGTTTTAATGCTTGAGAGTTGTAAGACCAAGGAAAAATGAGTTTCAAACAAGAATCCTTGACATTTGTATAGAATGAGCACCGAGTTCCAGACAGTTTATAAAGACAGGCCTCTTCATTAGCAGTCTCTTGAAAGACAGTGGTTTAAAGTAAAAGGCTTTTAGTGAATCTCAGGGAGGAAATTGTAGCAATAGCCCAGAATCATAGTCTTTCACATATTCCTGACAACTTAGAAGTTTAGCCATACTATCCAGTATAAAATGACACAAACATTGACATGCAGGTGATTATAAAGCTGGACCAATGAATTTGCTAAATGTTGTAGCCTCAAATGATTTTATTTCAAAGAATATTTTTTGTGGATGACTTCTGGCATCCTTGTAATTCCCTCAAATGTTTTCTGTTCAGCATACTTATTTATTTGTATGCTTGATATTTGCACTAGTTTTGTGCGTCCCACTACAGGTTCTTTCAGTAGAATCTCTGCTTCCACTATTATTTCTCCATTTTTTCAGGCAGTTGAGGGGTGTTTTAGAACAAATGCTCTTTATTTTTATCTTCATATCTGATCAAACACACTATAGACTTGGGTTGGGCAATAATTTTTGCAGGGGGGACACTTCACAAATTTTGGAAGTGGTCCTGGGCTGCCCCTGAAGATGTGAGGGCTCTGGAGGACAGGGGCTGTACCCTCTAGGTGTGGCCCAGTCTTGGTGGGGGGAGGAAACTTTACATGCTTTTCCACCCCCAGATGTTAATTGGTCTGGAGGTTGGGGAGTACATGAAGTCTTTGTTCCCCACGCCTACCCTGCCAGGGAGTGTGGTGCCTAGAGAGAACCACCAGCTGTTTTGAACTGCTGGTGGTTCCCTATAGATGCTGTGCACCTTTGGCAGCAGGGGGGAGATTTTACACACTCTTCCCACCCCCAGGGCTCGATTAGCTTGGGGGTGGGGGAGCAGCAGAGTGGCTGTGGGCCAGATCAAATGGCTTGGCCAGCAGAATCCAGCCTGTACAGTCTATCTTGTCCAGCCCTGCCATAGACTGCAGCATAAGTGAATAGGCAAATATCAATTTTATTTGTGTTCTCATTTAGTATTTTAATATCTGCAGTGCATTTAGCTATAATTTTCTGCTTCTTTGATGTGTGACCATTATTATAACTTTCAGACATTTCTAAAATTTATTTATTTTTATTTGAAATGGGTTTTTTGTTTTGTTTTGTTTTCAGAAAAATAATATACTGGTATGTTTTAGTTAACATGGTTTTTAATGAATACCTGATCATTTGTTGATGAAAATTAAAGCATTTTCAAAGGGAAAAGAGAGCGTTTCTCTGTCAGTGCTACTGAACACATAAGAAAAAATGGTTTTTTTGGTTTGGGTTTGCCACTTTTTTCTACCATTGAATAGTTTCAGAAAGAATATTAACTGGTTGTTCTTTTAAACAACCCCTTTACTAGAAAGCTGACATTGGTATTAAACATGGACACATCCAGGCTACAAAAGAGCAATCTGGACAATATATGAAGTGCCTAAACGCAGAGCACAGCACTCGTTTTCCCTCAGAGCATGTTCAGAAAATGCTCTTATGATGCTGCTCAGCAAATGAGAGGACACTTGAAGGTGATACAAGTGATCAATAACATCTTTCCTGATCCTGTATCATACATAAAAATTACCAGATTGGATGCTATTAGAGGAATAACAGAGATGACTAACTTTGACTATGAATTCACCTCCATGGATAATTCTGTAGCCCATACAGGGTTGGTTAAAAATGCCACAGATGGCCTTCATCTCCCATGATGCACTATGGCCATACAACTGGCCTGATGGATGATCGCTTCTCACCAAGCAGGGAAACTGTGGTACATCATGGGTGCTATAGTCCAACCAGTGTGCTAGGCCAATAAGACGTACATGAGACATCTGTCCTCCAGCTCGCATGAAGCACCTTGGCAACAAGCAGAATCAATATATCTGTTTTGGATTGTTTATTGAAAACACAAAATACTTGGTGGATGAAAAAAGACATTCCCACCATCGTTAGCCTCATACAGTGCTGGGGTGTCGTCTCATTTGTACTCCTATCTCGATTGACTTGAACTACTAATGGTTTACATCAGCAACAATGATGGGAGAATCTACGCCTACAGTATCTAAATTCTATGGCTATTACATGGATCAAAATGGCTTTGAACATAATCATTCAGCTGCACACAGCTGTGCAGTGAATGTGACTGATGGTGTTTGAGAATGATATAATACAGAGAAGGCTTTAAGGAAGAGGAATGCTCAGAGGTGGAGCTTTTAGCTCATTTGTGTTTGAAAGAGGCAATAAATATATAGGTTGTAAGGGACATAGGATTTCATTCTTTAGTGCATTGATACCTCCAGACTTGATTGTCTGCAGAGCATTTGAGGACACTGAGTGAGTGCTTTGCAGAACTGAGCTCACAACAGAAACTGTAGCAAAGTTGTTCTGTTGAAATCTATAAACAACCACTTATTGCCTCTGTGTTTCTGCAATTTTCTTATGAAAAATTGATCCTTATTGTTAGACTTCAGTGGCAAGAAATCGCATTATTGCAAGAAGATATGCACATTTCTCAGCTCACTTCACATAGCTCAGGAGGAATTGAACATCACCATTTCTGTTGCTTCCACCCTTATGACAAATAATTGTTTTTCTTATGATGAATTGTAGCACACGCATGAACAATGAAAGGAAACCATAGCAGAGGAAGCACAGGTTAACAATGGGTATAATATAAACTCACGAGTAGCCTTGTAAATAACAGATAATTCATAAAGTAGTCAGAAGGGTATGTGTGATAAGCCTGCAGTTGCAGCTTTGCGTATTTAGCATGCTTTGTACCATGTGGCCAGTTAACCATCTGTACAGGGATTGATTACAAAATTAGTAGACCATTCATAAAGTGTGTTTCACAAAGTATTAACTAATAGTATTAAGTGCAAGCATCTATATTAAAAATTACTTAGACAAATTACATGTCTTCAAGTCACCAACACCTGCTGAAATGTGTCTTAGAATACTCAAGGCAGTGAATGAGGAATGATTTGATCCATTCATGATTATCTTTGAAAAATTATGAAAGATGTCAGATTCCGGAAGACTGGAAAAAAGCAAATATAGTACCCATCTATAAAAAGAGATATAAGGACAACCCACAGAATTATAGACCACTCACCTTAGCTTTTGTACCTGGAAAGGTAATGGAGAAAATAATTAAGCAATCAATTTGCAACCATCTAGAAGATAAGATGATGAGTAACAGCATGAATTTGTCAAGAGCACACTGTGTGAAACCAACCTGACAGCATTTTTGATAGAGTAACAAGCCTCATGGATAGCAGTGAAGCTGTAGATGTGGTATATCTTGATGTTGATAAAGTTTCTGATAATATCTAACACAACCTTTATGGACTTCAGCTAGATTCAAATATTCCTTTTACACCCAAATGTCTTCAAAGGTGTAGAAATAGCACATCTAACTGCTTTCCAGTTAAACTGCATTTATATACCCTAGTGCTGGTAGGACTCACTATAATAAAAGGTGTGTCTATGGATGAATCTATAGCAGCTGTTCTCAAACTTTAGCAACCCAAGGACCCCCATTTTGAATTAACATATTTTGTGGACTCCCCAACTTCAGCCTCTCACTCAGTTCCCAGCCCTGCCCCCAATTCAGTCCTTCTCCCAAGGTCCTACCTCCACTCCACCTCTTCCTGCCCTTTCTCCACCTCTGCTCCTCTTCCCACCCTCTTCCATGAGCATGCCCCATCCCTGCTCCTTCCCTTTCCTTCCACAGTAGAACAGCTGTTCCCTGGTGTACAGGAGGCAGTGGGAAGGTGTGAAAGAAGTTGATCAGTGAGGTCAATGGACCCCCAGGAGTATTCTTACAGACTCTCAGGGATCTGCCTACACCAGTTTGAGAAATTCTGATCTAGTATTCACTTTATCTTTGTTTGCCATTTGCTCTGGCTACTAATCCCACACTTTATTATTAACACCATTTAAGAAGCAGTTTGTAAAATCTATATAGATATGCCATTTTCCACTGGTTTCTGCTTTGTCTCACATGAGAGAGGACAAAATTCTGAGTCTTGGCTAGCAAAGGAATGATGGCAGTTTTATCTGGTTAAATGAGATTATGCCACACAAAAGCAATTGCATACATCTAATAGTCTTCATGATGGATATAATGCTTTAGAAGAAAATTATGGGTTGAGTGTGCGATTTACACAATGACATTGGCTAATATCAGGGATGGTGGATATAGCAAATTGTTAGGCTATTTTTCTTCTTCCTAAGGATTTCTTGCTAATCCAACTGGATGAATATGGAAGATAATTGTGAAATGGATCAGTGATACTGAAGTGCAAATACTTTGTTCAAGGCTAGAACATTAATTAGTTCCCACGCAGATTAAAAATGGAAACCCACTAATTTTGAAATGTTTATTGGTGGTAATTTAAAGTGGAGTTCTGTGGTGGGGAGGAAGGAGTGATTCTGGGTTCTAGAAAGCAGGTTTGGTCCCAGCTTGTTCAGAATTTCCCATTTCCTGGTTTGATGATGTCATCAAACAGCTCATTCCTTCTTTGGCATGTAGCACTTTACATTTCAAGTCAGGATCGAGGAAGGAAGACCAGCTTGGAATATAAATGATTCTGTATAGCAGGTAGAACTTGCAAATAGGAGAGGTCACAACTCTGTGTTAGGGCTGGAAAGGCTAGTTGCCTGGGTCCTCATATCTTACAGCAATGAAAAACTATATTAGTGGCCTCAGACTTTGCAGTATCACCATTGTAGCAATGATTGAGGTGAACCTTGTAAGATGCTCTACGTTTTTTTGTTTTGCAAGGAAAGGTTGGCTCATCTCATGTAAAGAAAAGTGAAAAAATGAATAAATTTTGTCCTCCTTGGTAGGTGATAGTGATAAAGCAAGAGTTGAGACAGAAAGATTGTAATTAGTGGAGACGGAAGAGTATGCTCTTCTTCTTTGCACTAATGGAAAAAGTGCTGCCTAAATCAATTAGCTATTTAGCAAGGCACAATTAGAGCTATCCTTTCCTGGCTCTGAGGCCCTACTTTGTTACATTAGTCAATACAAGAAATTGGGATAATGAGAAATGTTAATCAGTAAAAGAATAAAAACAAAAGGAAGATAAAGATGCCTTTCCAATGCTGTTAAACCACAGAGAATGAACACCAGATATAGAATGCTTTGCTGAAGCTGGTGCACAAGGTTAAATCTGCACATATTTCTCTCCCGCAAGCCTCATTAACTGTTTTGCTGAACATTACATTCATTACTCTTCTGTCAGGTTGTATCACATTTTTCAACTTTTTCGGTACAGACCTTAGAATTATAGACCCAATGAATCACACTGACTTGGGTGTTGGTTGCTGCTAAGGCCTCTCTAGCGAAGGAATGTTAGGTAAGTATCAGACAAATAGATTTGTTTTCAGTGTACTTCTTTGGGGCAGAAAGCAGGCAAATGCTCCCTGTGGAGAGGAAAGCAGGCAAAAGTAAACTAGTCTTCTAAATAGTTGACAAGACAGCCTCCTTTAGGAGGCATAGGTTAACACCCTATGTACTTTTGTACTGTCAGTATATGCCCTTTGGTGCTTGAGGCATCCAATTACAATGAAACATAATCTAGAATGCACAGCCCCCAAATAAGGCTAATTGTGCATTTCTCCCCTTGTTTCCAGTGTAGTGAATAAAATAAGTATCTGTGTGGAGAAGAGGTCATCCAGCGCTGCTCTCCAGTTCCATGGTATTAGAGTGACAGCATTTGGCAGCACACAATCACAGTTGCTGGTTGTGAGAACACCCAAAAAATGAGTGTGTCGTAACTCACTGTTGCATGTTCCAAAGCATACCTGACACAACTTTTTCCTTTGTCTGTTTAGAGTGGAATGTATTATTAGAAAGGGCTAATATTTAATGTCTGAAAATTCCACAGGCCTGATTCTCTAGTGCTTTGTGGTTTGTATCATCATATACACTTGTTCCAAAAGTGTATTAAGTGCTACCAAATCAAAATGACAACACTTCGTACCCTTATTACATGATTACACAAAGTGCTTGGCAAACGGAGAATAAGGCCCCAGGCATGCTATTTTTTTAAACAAATGGTGCCAATTAATAGATGTGTTTTATAGGAATTATCCTGCACCAATCTAAACCAGGCCGCTCTAAACAAGGGGTATAACTGTACGTTATGTCACCCTGCCTGTCTCATGATATTGAGTATAATTTATAAAATTAATTATTTATAGCAAAGATCAATATTTCTCCAAAGAACAAAGAGAAGGAAGATGTTAAAAGGGAAGGTGTATTTTTTGATTGGCTATTGCCCTCAGAAATCCCTATCAGATTGCATAATGTGGGAAAAGGGGACCATGTTTCACTAGAATAACTTGAGTGTGGGTGGTTAACTTGGTGGCAACAGCAATACCTAGTACTAACAAACTCCTTGCTTTTAGCGTCAGGAACGGAAAAATTTCCTAACCAATATATGTGATTTAATTAACTGTTTGGTCCTAGAGTTTAAACCAAAAAGTAATTAGTTCTAAACCTAATGCTAGTCATTTCCTGAGAAGGACAGTGCTATTACAGATTAGTTTTGGTCATTATGTCACTTTAAAAAAAAAGTCCGAAACTTAGAAGTCCACTTTTTTTTTCTTTTTAGTTTGTGAACTGTGGAGCAACACATCCATTGATGTGATCTCATCCCTAGCAGCTTTACATTTTGGGTTTAAATAACTCTGATCCAAATCAGGATCACTCTCATAAGCAAAAAACCCTGGGCATACAGTTTACCAACTATGTTTTTAATACCAGAGTCTGCAGAATCAATTTCCATTCCCATGTGGTGTCCTTTCCCAGATTGTGTTATTAAATAGCTATAGAAAAGGGGCAATAAAAGATTAGATCTTTCACAGAGGAAATTGCAAAACTAATGGAGTAATCTAATCCAGTCAGGAATATAGGAAATGCATTCCAATTTTTATAGCTATAACCTGTTACATTAGATATGTCAGTAATCACTGATGAGCCTGTGTGAGAAGACCCAATAATATCTTAAATTTGAAAACTACTAATCCATAGATGCAAAAGCTAAGAAATTCGTGTACATGTAGCTAGATTCTGGGAAGCCATATTTACACAACTAACTCTTAGGATATCCAGAAATAGCTACCCCACTTCTACACAAGCAACTCATTATTTTAAAATATTTTTCAAAATAAGGGAAGGATAAGGAATGGCTCGAAATAGTGCATTATTTTGAAATTTGGTGCTGTGTAGACGCACCAAATTTCAAAATAAGCTACTTCAAAATAGTTTTAAATAAGATACACAATTTGTGTAGTGCAAATTGCATATCTTATTTTGAGTTTAGGGTGCTGTGTAGATGTAGCCTTAGAAAAGACAGCAGCAATGCATAAAACTCAAAATTGGGTTCAGATCAGTTCAGGAAAGATGGCAGAATATGAAATGCTTCAATTTTTTTTAGGACCAGCAGAATTTTGAAGGATCCTAAATTTAATCCAGTTGTTTGCAAATTACTGCAACAATGGGAGTTTTGCAAGAGAAGAGAATTTATTAATGAAATTAAAAAAAGGAGAAAACTGGAAAGATACTTCATTGCTTTAAACCTGGGGAACAATGTTCCCTCTAATCATTTCCATCTATGTGCAGTTTTTTTCCAATCATGAACAGAAAAAAAATTAAGTGCACAGAGACATGTTCATGTGCACCACCAATAGAACAAAATACTGAGCTATAGGTGCTCTTCTCATCAGCTGGGTGGCATTGGAATTTCTCCTGAGTGTCCGTATAAGTGCCCAGCTTACCAGGAACACATCTGGGGAAAATTATTATTTTATATTTGTATTATGCCAATACCTATAAGCCTCAACAGAGATTGGAGCTTTGTGTACAAACACAAAGTGAGTGATCATTCTTTCTCTGAAGACAAATGGACAACACACAAATAAATAAATGGCCACCGTAGACGAAGATAAAAGTATTATCTTAATTTTTCATATAGCACAGAGAGATTAAAATTAAATGATTTGATTAAAGTTACACAAGAAGTCTGTAGCAGAACTGAAACTGAACTCTCTCTCTGTCTTGATGCAGTGCCTGAATTACATGAAATGACTCTCACATTGGGTTTTCTGTCATAAAATGACATACTCAGGTTTAAGAACTGGGAGTAAATTCATGTTCTTCCCTCCACCATCTGAAGTGGAACGCAAATATCATAACTAAATAAAAAATATGACAATTTCCCCAAATAATACCAGCAAAGTTGTATTGACTTGTGAAATTATGTAAGCATAAAAATTATATTGTTTTGTATTTGTAGAATAAATGCATAATTAATAAGTGCCTGTACCATGCAGATCCGTACATGGAGCTGGGACAAATTAGACTACAAAAAAAGCAGATGGTTATCAAATTTACAACAATACACATTGGCAGTGAACTTAAGAAAGACAGCATAATGTGACTGTTAGTTTTTGTAGTGCACATAAACAATGAGTTGTCTGACTTGCTTTGTAGGGAAATATTTTGATTGTTAACTTAATAGTATTTGTCAATTCATTGATATTCATTATTATTTTTTTAAATTGAAGGATGAATTGGAATTCCTACTGACAAAATAGTCTTGCATGAAGTCAATGCTTAAAAAAACAAAACAAAGAATATTACAACAGTCCATGACAGTGATCCAAAATAAAGAGGCAGTAATAGGCAATGCATAAGCAGACCTCAATTTTTGTTCACTTTATAATACAACTGTCTCTGTAGCTTTATGTCCCATTACTCTAATAGACTATCATCTCTTTTGGAAATGAAGAAATAAGAAAGCGGCGTTTTGCAAGAATCCAGAAAAACTTTTTCCTATCATAAATCTGTAGGTCATTGATTGAACAATTGGTGAAGTGCAATGATATGATAACCTAATGGGAAAATTGTGCACTGTCCAAGAAGCAGCATCAGAATATGAGATTTGTTTTGGCTTTTTTCCAGTCTAAGTGATGGCAAAAAGTTGTGATAATTCAGAAAATATTAATAGCATGGTCCTAACCTCCTCGGGACAGAGCCAATCCTTCAGAAAAAGTATAATCTCCTTGAGACAAAGACTGTTGTTAGATTAAAAAAAAAAACATTAACAACCAGGACAATGTATGAAACACCGAGGAAACAAATCTCAGGCCTGCAGTAGGCCTAAATGTGGGCCCCAACAAAATAGAACTGTTCTGGTTGCTGATAGGCTGTATAGGGTGATTCCACAATCCTTGTGTACCACAGAGTAATCCTCTGTGGTAAGAGTCAGTGTGACAGTTATGGGGACAGGTTAGCATTGGGGCTACAGAGGGGCACTATTCAATGTCTTTATCATAGGCATGTAACACTGCTCTACAGCCAAAATTCTTCTGAAATAAATGTAGTCAAACTTTACTAATTCTGGTTCACTGAGAAAGAAAATTATGCTTAAAATTGTTCATCACACAGTTATTCACAATTTTAGATTAAAACAGGTTTTTTTTTTATAAACAGTGTTGTTATATACTTGAATTTTGTTTTTTTGCTTCCACCTGCTGGTCGGATGGTTACAGTGATAAGATTGAGGTGGGGGACTTCAGATGCAGTTACAATTACTTGTGATCTGATTACAGATGGGCCATGGTCGTGGCAAAACCATAACCAATGAATTCAACTTAAAATTCCGGCATTTTACTTCATGAATTTCAGTTAAGTGGCTTTTTTTTTTCCTTTTCAAATTTTGTGAATTCATTCATAGCACACAATTTTACTATTATATTATGAAATGCAATGCAACTGTTCACACTTTACCTTCATTTTAGTAATACCTCATTGCAGAAACCACAAACACCTTTACATATAATCAAGTTATATGTTTTGCTCTCCAAGTGTATAGATTCTTAGATTTTTTTTCTCTATGTATTTATCTTCTTTAGTTCTTCAAATGGTCATTTATAAAAAAGGAGATTTTAAAAAGCATTCCATATGTAAGATAATTCTGCTCCAATTTGAGACAACAGTAAAACTCTTGCAGACTTGAATGGGTGCAGAGTTTTGCCGAATATAAATGTTAAATATTCTGCCACAGGACTCATTTTTAACACAAAATGATATTAACAAAATATTAAGTTTGCAAAGTTAGGCAATACTAGATTTATTATTTTCTGTGCAAACTTAATTCAGCTCCCTTGTTCTTAAGGTTAAGAGAGACTTTGGGAAAATGATCACACACAATTTTTTCCATATGACCCCTGCCTCATTGTATGAATGGATAGTAATTTAAAATATCTTTGAAACTACAAAAGTTTGTTAATATCAGTGCCTATTTAAAAAACTGCAATTAAAAAAAACTTTTAAAGCTATTCATGACAGAATATTCTTCACGTCTATAGATGCATCTCTTGTATTTAACACTAACTGCTTGTGTTTATATTCTGAGGCCTGCTCTTTACTAGACCAGCTGAAGGTATGTCATCCAGCTATGCAAAATGCTGGTGAGGGCTGCTCTCGGCATTCAATTTAGATTACATTAGATCTATATTTGATCTGCTAAATTGAATGCTAGAAGATCGACCTTTAGAGGATCGATCTTCTCTATAGTGTAGACATGCCCTGTGTGAGCAGCATTTCTCAATTTAACTGGAAACAGACCATGAACCAATGAAATATGTTTTCACTGAGCTGAAGTAGTGACCTCAGTCAGTTAAAATCTAAACAATGTATCTTCATATGCCATATATTTCCAGTTTGGAGAATTATAAACTGACTTAGGAGAGCAAGCTCTTGGTCAGATAATGCTGAGTATTTTGTAGTAGTCAAATGATGCCCTTTCATGGGTTGTGGGTAATGAAGCTTAAACTATTTGGTTCATGACTGGTAGGGTATGTCTAGACTGCATCCCTCTGTCGGCAGAGGGATGCAAATTAGACAGGTAAACATTGCAAATGAGGCAGGGATTTAAATATCCTGTGCCTAATTTACATAAAAATGGCCACCACGTTTTGCCAACTCAGCACTTTGTCTGCAAAAAGTGGCATTCAAGAAGATTTACAGGATCTGTCGAAAAAGCCCTTCTTTCTCGACAGATCCCCCTTTAGACTGCCACTTTTTGCGGACAAAGTGATGAGTCAGCAAAACGTGGCAGCCATTTTTATGCAAATTAGGGACGGGATATTTAAATCCCTGCCTCATTTGCAATGTCAACCTGCCTAATCTGCATCCCTCTGCTGACAGATGGATGCAGTCTAGACATACCTGTAGTTACTTCCACTCTGGAAAGTTCCAATGTATAACACAATATCTATACATTTAAAGGTGTTTTGCATTTAAGATTTGTTGTGTGTTGTCTTTAGATGGAACCACTAATGCTCAGAAACTACAGTAGTCTTATAAATACATTCTATTTTTCCAACATCTGTATACTTATATAGTCCCTCTGTCCTGGGAATCTGCTTGACAATAACTTCACTCACTAAGGAATGTCCCACAAGATTGTGCCCTTTAAAAGGAAGGGTCAGAATCTGGAATATTTTAAACAAGACTAGACAAAGCACTAGAAATGCATTATCTGATATTTTGAGCACCAAAATAGGTGCTAATGTGGGCTTAATGTTCTGTAGGGAACAAATCAATACTGAGGATATATCTTTACATTTCTAGTTTTTTATCCATTCTTTAGCAAGCATTCAAAACCTCAGAACCAACTGGGCTTCCTCACTGTTTAAAAATAATAAATAAATAGGCCTACTTAATTCCTGGCACAATTATGATGTCCAGGCTTTGTGAGTGTGACTGAGCAATATGATTCACCCAGAGGATAATCAGCTTATAACAATTGCAGGTGTCAATTTCCTGACACCTTATTGGGATTTTTAGGGACTAACCTAATATAAATAATGCAGATTCTAGTCTGTTACATGTTTATGGGATTCACTTAGAAACTGTACCAGTTGTAGCCTATGGATATATTATATAGTTCAACAGGGATACACATGGAGTTTTATTAGACTGTGCCAAATCATTTTTTTTAATTTCAGTATTAATTTTTTTGCTAGTGCAAAAATGGAAATATTAGGGTTTTTTAAATAATCATAGAATCATAGAACACTACAGCTGGAAGAGACCTTGAGAGGTCATTGAGTCCAGTCCCCTGCCCTCATGGCAGGACCCAGTACCATCTGGACTATAATATGGATGATCAATTGTTTTTGTCCAAACCATTTTTCCAGTGGAAAATTCATTATTTACTGAATTAGCAAACACGTTTCACTAAAGTTCTTTGGAAAATTTTAGCTTTTACTTTTCAAGCAAGCAAACAAATAAAGAAAAATATTTTTGGACAAAACCTTCTTGATTTTCTAAAAAAAAATCAAAATTATCCTTTAATCTCCCCTCCCCATTGCTCTACTAGAAAACTAAATAATTTAGGGTCAATATTTGCAATATTGCCTGTCTTAACCTGAGATAAGACACTACTGAAACTGCTGCAGTAAAATTAGCTAATTATCTAAGATAAGTCTGGTAAGTTCAAAGTGACCACTGTTTTCATTCACCCATTGAAAAATGAACATATTCCTATGTCAGAGGCCAAAATTCATATTGCTGCTACCTTTCTCTCTTCCTCCCCTTTCCATATTTCGAAAATCAAAATTGGAGGATTATCATTCAAAAAAATCTTCAAAGTCAATTTGAGTTTTAGCAGATCAAGTACCTCAATTGTGTAGAAGCCACACAGTGCATTGTAAATGTGACTTTTTAAAAAAATAATTCATATAGGAAACTTTTGATATTCAAAGGATAATATGACAGAGTGTACCAAACCAATGGTGTGAGCTCCATTTTTGTGGTATTGATTCCTATGAGAGGTGCTTTCATTGGAGTTTAAATGCCAGCATGTAGCTGTGACAGATATTGAAACTCTATGCAGTACCTTTTTGTCTCCACTCTTTTAAATGACTGGGTTAGGTATAAATGTGCTCTACTCCAGGAAGAAGGGCTACCACAGCTCCACCAGAACCTAAATTCAGTATTGCTCAAGTGTGAGTGATTCTCTTTGAGATCCTTCTGTGAGATTACTGCTCCAGGGAAATAACAACAATACCACACACACACACACATGCATGCAGAATAATTAAATATTAGGATGGGAAAGATTGCAGTAAGGAAGAGAGCTGTGTGCCTTTGGAAACGAATAGTCCAGCCAAGGTAATCAAAATATTCATATTTATTTACACTCCGTTATGAGGTTCATAGGAGAAAAACTTTATAAACACTACAGGAAAGATGGGGACCTGTCTATTTTGCTGTTTATACTTCATTGTGCTGGTTCAGATACAGTGCCAATTGAAGTCAATGGCACAATTTCCATAATTTTTTATTTAGTTTACTTGAAACTCCTTAGTTCATTAAGTTTCAGTTTTCAGCACCATGGACAGGTCGTTCAGGGCACTGTTTAACCTAGTTGCAGTATTCTGAAAAAAACTTTCATGCTAAATTTAGGGAATTCCCTTTTCTTATGAGCTTTTAAATCAAAAGTCTTTCCCATTAGGGTCTAGTACACACATCTCTCAAATTAGGACAAACCGTGCACAATAATAACAGTAGCTAGTTTCTGTACTGGGTAATTTTAATAGTCTATAAGACCCCATGTTCCTATTCTTTTCCCTATACATGTAGCAATATACTTGCTGGAATTTAGTGGATAGTGGTAAAAGTAGTTTGCAAGATAAGCTCTGCTTGCCATATCTTTCTGGTACACCCTAATTGAATGGGGAAATGTAGTGGCCAATTGCGGAAGAACTTTGAACATGATAGTTTAGGGGTGGTGAGGCCTGCATTCCTTCCCCACTTTCTCTTTCCCCTATATCTGATGAGCCAGAAGCAAGTCTTTGGGAACATACGCCAGCATAGCAAGAACAAGTATAAGATAAGGCTAAAGGACAAGAACACATAAACAATTCTGTTTACCCTAACGTACTGATCACATAAACAGGGCCAAAGGACAAGAAGATCCAGATCAGAACCAGATCGATAACTAACAGCTAAGCTCTACATCAGCACTAATGAGTAAGCCCTGGAAATTTCCAAACTGCCAAACAGGACAGGAAAACCGTATTTAAGGCTGCCTCAGAGCCTAGCAAATCATACCTCACCGATGGGCTTTTGGTACTGGTGCCTCGAAAGCTGAGACAACCTTCCACTTCGTCCGCAGCCTACCCGGGGTCCCAGGCTTGCAGGAAGGGACGTAAGATATTCCGCTTCTTTGTTATGTTGTTCTTCCATTTATGGGGCACAGATGTTAGCTGTCAAGAAATAAACTGTTTGTGTTTGACAGATACCTGTGTATCGTCCTTTGTACTTTGGGAACTCAGTGTCGGACCTGAGACTTACTCTTGCCGACTACAGGAAGGTGTTTCTGTTTGGTTAGTTTAAAAGATAGCACTTAAGAAAATGGGGTTACTGAACAAAAGTATTCAACTGACACGTCCAGTCATTCTTGAAAATAAATCTTCTTAAATTTCTGAAATGATTATATTGTTCAGACTTATTTCCCTTTTATAATCATTGGGAGAAAAAAATGCATATTAGACAAAGTCAATAAAGAAATATTTAAAAAAATGTGTTTCTGCTCTCTGACCAGATAACCTTTTGAGTCTAATGGAGTTACTTTGGATTACACCAATGTTAGTGAAAGCAGAGCCAGGCCCATCATTTCAAAGCAGGAGGGTAAAATGATGTTCAAGAGGGTGAAAAACAAAGGAAATATTGTGTTGGCTAAAACATATTATTAATCTACTAATAATCTGTGAGAGTCTAGAAAATAGATTTGAAAATATGAGAACAGTGTAAAAGTAGCATTTAGGTTCAGCTTTGCACATAGAGGGTGGTTATAACATTTCCAATACCTAATTGTGTTACCGTGGTTGGATTTTTTAGTTTCTTAAGAAAAGATAAATGATACAAAGAAATAATGTAGTTGCACAAATTAACGGTCACTACCATACTTATACAAGTTAATGGTCAGAACAGCTGAAATTGTTCAAAATTTGAAAAACTGAGTTAAATTTAAATTTCAATTAGATTTTTTTTAAAGGAAAGCAACAGTATTACTAATGACACAGAGGATGAAATAGTAAGCGTGTAATAACATTTTCTTTCTATGTGATAATTGTGATTAACACCACTGGAACCATGACAAGAGAATGTATTACTTCAAGAATTTTATGCCTTGGTCATTCTATAGATACATCAGATAACTATTATATGAATTAATATTTTCCATAAACCTTTAATTTCCTATGTAGTTTCCCCCTATTTCCTTGATATCATAGATTTAGATGTTTTGGTTTAATGTCTGGTATGGTACCTATCTTTGTATGGCTAAAAATTGTCTTATACTGATGCATCAAACTGCTATTAACATTTGTTATTACTGTTGCCTTTAAGTAAAATCACATCTTGTGCACATTTTTTTCTTCTTGGAATAGATCCTTAAATGTATATTGAGAAACCCATACAACAGAAGAACAATCAATCATGTATATTCCTATACATCAGACAGAAACTGTATATGCAGTGCCTGGTGCACCATCTTTTTATTTTACATAACTTGTACATCACATTTTATCTGCTTCTTTATATTATTGGTTACTGTATCTATACTCTTTCTGTTTTCGTCTTCTTCAATTGTGTTTATAAAAACAAAAACAAAAATGGGTAAGCTTGACTGAAGATTGGTAGATTCCATAAAAACTAAGAAGAGCAGAATATTATGTCCTCCTTCATCCTCATCTTCCAACCCATAGAGTGGTCCTTATGTGATAGAAATGCCTCTCTCTCTTCTGCCTCCATCCTCTCCAATCTGTCCAGTGAGAACTGAAGTCAATGCACCACAAGGTATATCCAACATCTGTATGCATCCTAAAATCTGCTCTCTTCCCCAGTGCAATGGAACCTTACTGGTTCTACTGTGAGTTGGGTCTCCTGTAAACACAAGGAAAAGGAGACTAGTTTTAATTTGATTATATGAGCCTAGTTTACGCACATCTATGTAATCAAGAGGATCATTCTTATTTTTTTATATAAAAGAAGGGATCAAGTGGTATATGTCAATGTCTGTCCTCTCTCTTTTACAAGCACAATTGGCAGCTTTTTATTTCAATGAATTGTGTCTGCAAATAAGTGCTTCCACTTACAATGACCAATCATTAAAACAGAGGTTCAAGCATTTGGATGTATGCCGACAATTTAACTGTGGCCAAAATTCAGTTCACAATTATCTGTCTGCAACTCATATGGCCACATGATATTTTTGGCTCCAAATACCTTCGTGATACGTAAAGATATCTCTTCTGGAAGATAAGAGGGCAAATTCTTGTATGTTTGTTCTGTGGCAGCTCTTTGTATTATGATGTCAGCTGTGTAAGGTAGAGCATGCTTCATGATCCTAGAGTATCTCTTTTTATACTCTAACAGAACAATTTCCAAAACAAAAAAAAATGGTGCAAGTATAACAACCATACAACTTTTCAGCCATATCCCAAACTAGTAATTAAGATACAAAGCTATAAAAACACTGCCATAAATGCAAACATTTCCTTGCAGCTGCCAAAGCAAGCTTATTTTTGGCATTTGGTGTTGGCTGTGATGCTTGAACAAACAGTACTGAAATGAAAAGAGGGTGCACAATGAACAAAAGAAGCTGGAGTAGTGATGCCAAGTTCATACTGACACTGAATGTGCCAAATGATGTTTTAATTGCATTTTTACAATGTTTGTATGGTCAAAGAAGTCAGTTGTTGGAACAGGTATATTTTTCCTAAATCTTAAATATGAAGCAGGTTAGTGCAAGATACTGTAGTCACACTAATGATGATTAAGTATTCTCATAGGATAATTCTTTAAAATTACAAAAGACTTGCAAATACAGTATCCAGCAGGTAACAAAACAGCTAGAGAGGCTAGTTTCTGCATAGCCACCTTTTTTTCTATGTATCTAAAGATCTTTGTGTCTGTTTCTATATTTGCAATAGACAGACAAACACATGCCATAGTAGCATGTGATAAAAACTACAGATGAGCTTAAGCAGCATAATTGGTATCCAGATTTTTATCGCAAGTACACCAGAGATTATTGATTTGGGAATTTTAAATTATGTGCAGGTTTTTAAGGGGATGAAGGAGATGGGGTGGAGATATTTGAATCCTGGGGTTTTAGTTCTTTATTGTATCAGGGTCCCTGTATAAAATGTTATATATAGATTGATTGGGAATGCAAATTGCTCAAATATGGGATGTTAGTTAAAGTCTACATCTGTGTAACATTGTTTTAGTAGAAAACAATCTTTTTTAAAATCAGGTTTATGTTAGTTCCCAGATATTTAATGGTGGACAGTACTAAAATAGGTCAGAGAATTCCACCTAGTCACTTCTATATTGAACCCAAATATTCCTTTGACAAAAGCATGTATTCAAAAAGCCATCCAATCTTTGTTATAGCAAAAATACATGCTATAGCTACTATTGCCATCTATTTTGATTGATTAGATACATCTATTTTGAATATGAACTCAGGGTTGAGAGGGCAAATAAATGATTAAAAGTACAAATGCTGTATAGTGATTTTAAATCCTTGTGATGTCATTGGATACATGCAGTATTCTCACTGGTAAATGACTGCAAGTGAAATTACCTGAAATTATAAAATTGTGCTAACAATATTCAAAATTGGGTCTAAGGCACTTTTACAAATCAAGTCCACAGTATAAATATGGCAGCACAACAATAATTTTTTTCCCAAAGAAGGCTGTCAAAACTCTTCTAAAAGACTAAAGCTAATTAATAATAAAAGGGTAAGCTATATAAAACTATATATAAAATATTTTGTCATGTTAATATTTTCTTTATAAAATACTAATGAATCACTGGAAGTGTCACTTCTATTTTTCTGCAGATCCCTCCCCTGAGAAAAAGGCAACCTAATAACCAAAAACAAATCCCTAAGCTAACAAAAGAACTAAACAAAAGAACAAACAAAAGAACAGAAGTGACCAAATATTCCTTAAAACACACAATAAGGTAAATATTATATAAAGAAATATCAAGGTTCTGCATTCTTTTAACTGGATGTCAAAGTTCCCCCAAGCCGATAAGCTTAACCCAGTTACCATACATCAGTTTCATATCCAATAGTACACAGAGAGTGAGATGGCCAACATCACATCTAACCATCTTTGACTGGCCTAACCTGATAGATCAGATACCCATTTTGCTGCTGGGTGAATTGGAAGTGACCTTTCAGCATGAGACTGAGCAAGATTCACATGCACAAGTTTCAGGATTGTAGCTGAATATCTTAACCACTCATCTGCCATAACCACAGTGGGTGATAGAAAAGGGATAACTTGATGATTACCTGTTCTGTTCATTCCCCCTCAGGCACTGAAAGTGTCTAATGTTGGAAGACAGGATACTGAGCTAGCTAGATGTTTGGTCTGAACCAGTATGGCCACTCCGGGGCTATGTCTACACTGCGGCAATTTTTCAGAAGAGGAAATGCAAATGAAGCACTCATTTGCAAATCTCGCACTCTCATTTGCATATTCTGTTCCGATCCTTTTTGCAGAAGAGGTTTTTGCGATAAAAAGCCCTGTGTAGATAGGGCCATTTGTCGGAAAAAACCCGTTTTGTGCAAGATCCTGTAAACCTCATTTTTTGGTCCTGACTACACAGGGCTTTTTTATCTCAAAAACATCTTCCGCAAAACGGATCGGAACAGACTATGCAAATGAGAGTGTGAGATTTGCAGATGAGAGCTTCATCTGCATTTCCTATTCTGAAAAACTGCCTCAGTGTAGACATGGCCTGGAAGTCCTAGCATAAATAAAATAAAGGGGGAAGTCTGGGCAGCAATTTTGAGAACAAACGGCTGGTAGTATAATGGTACGACGTTTCCTTAGAATATTAGGTTGAAAAAATCCCAGTAATGGTTGCCAGTCCCCTGGTGTTTAGTTTAAAAATTTTTTACAATTCCTTCCATCTTGTTTTATGGTCAAATTGTTCCTTGAACTCAAATATCTCTCATTGTGCTATACTCTTTTGGTCTAAAGTGACAAAGGACCAAGTTTTCTTTTTCTTTTTAAAGAAACTTCTGATTAAAAATTGTACAAGGCCTACGGGTAGAGATTTCTCGCAAAGTAATTAAGTAGACAGCTTCCTGGAGCTGGAGCCCAGCTAATATGCTGGGTTGAGTGCCTGCAGTGTGATGCTGCACAGCCATCAGTGAGAGACCTCTGCGCTGTTTCCTGAAAACAAAACTAGCTTAGCATTTCAAATACATTTGCTAAAATGCTTATAATGAAGATAAGTCTAAGAAAAGTCCTCAAGTCTTTTTTTCCTCCTCCCACTTGTAAACTAAAGGGAGGTTATTTTTCTGACCCTGCTGTGTATTAGTGTAGCACGAAAGCCCCATTTATTGAGAAATTGGTTGCATAGTGAGTTGCAGGGCTTGTATTTGCTCACATACATCATAAGACACACTGTGGATACTCCTACAGGGCTTAAGATCATAAGGGTTAAGAGTGAATTATAACATTTTAATGGGATATTAACTGCAGATCATCTAACTTCACTGATGTGTCTTTAGAAAGAAATACTTGAAATACAGCCATTACATTTTGTAAATTAGTGACTGTGATCTGGGCCAGAGCATGTTTCCAATGGCAAAACTCCAGGGATTTCAGCAGATGTGCCCAATACTTCCCAGCAGAACAATATATCAGAAACCAGCCTTGCATTTGATTACAAGTGTGTAACTCATGCCTTGTTGCTGTGCTAAAATGGGCATTGACTTCAATGGGAGTAGAATCCAAACAGATATCTCCGGAGCTGCTTCTATGTGACCGTGGTCAGAATTGGACCTTCCAGCCTTATAATAACCACAAACAAGTTGCACCTCTAAGCCATAGTGTATTAAAGCAGTGCTGGGATAGGGGAGGAGGTAATATCACTTAAAACTAATCATAGTTAATATTTTAAAATGTTTTATTTGCAATGATAATATTAATTGAATACATTTAGCTGCTAAAGAATTGTCTTGCTTGAGGCGATGGTTGTGTATCCTGGAGGAAGCTGACCAGCTAGAACATTAATATCATGAGCAGCCCAAGTGACAAGGCTCAAGGGAAACCCGATTAATAAAAGTCATTTATCCAGAAATTAACCTCCTTAGATGAACAATTTCATTTTCAAGAATCTCCTGAGAGAAAGATGCTCTATGGTAACTGGTACTTCAAGTAAATTGAGATAAACTAGGTCTTTTTTCATAAAATCAGCCTCATATAGTCCTGCTGGTTGATTAAAAAATACAACCACCTTAAATACTGTTAGATTAATGCTAAAACACACAAGGATATCAAAAGGCTTTTAAAATTAATGTGGGACTTTGGCAGTGTAGCAGGTTGGGATTCCCTGCCATAGTGCCTCCTACTGGTCACTCTAGGAATTACCTCAGTCCAGCCTCAAAGCGCCTTCTCCTGACTGTCTCTTGCTCACTATTACCTGTTTTTTATCAGTTCTCCACCACTTGTTAGGACCTGCCTCCCTCCCAGACAATGGCACCTTTCCCTCAGGGCCCACCTGCTATGGATCCCCATTACCCCTAAACCACCACTTGCCTCAGTGACCCACTGCTGTTCATCATCTGACCTCTTCCCTCAGGGTAAACTGTAGTCTGAACTGGTCGCTTCATCATTGGCAAGGGGCATTGGACCTGCTTCCTGTTTCTTGCCTGGCTGCTCCTCTGCAGCCTAGTACCTCCCTGGACTCCTGGTGCTGGGTCTCAGCCTGAATAGACCTGAGATCCCCTGGCTCACACTGCATTCCTCAGCACTACTCTGTCCACAGTAAGGAAGGAGAATGAATTCCCTCTGGTCATCTATATTTCTATACAGCCCTGCCTGGCTCTGATTAGTTGCCTCAGCCTTCTCCATATTTTCTCAAGCCTCAGCCTGCTCCTTAACCCTTTATACTCAAGTGCAAGGCAAGTGTTCCATCATAGGAAGACAGGAAGAGACATGCTTGAAGTTATAGCAAATGGACCTTCCTTTTCAATGGATTGTTCAGCTTCACAGTTCTCAAGGCCTTTGTCCCCTGTATGGGTATATCTACAATAGCCCCCTAGTTTGAACTAAATATCCCAGGCTTCATTTGCATGTTCCCGGGTGGGCACCATTTTTAAATCCCCTTAGTTCGAACTGACTGCCCGCGACTACACACGGCAGTCAGAACTAAGTCCTTAGTTCGGATTAACTGTTACTCCTCCTGCCATGAGGTATAACAGTTAATCCGAACTAAGGACTTAGTTTGGATTAACTTCTGACTGCCGCATGTAGCCGTGGGCAGTCAGTTCGAACTACGGGGATTTAAAAATGGCTCCCGCCTGGGAACATACAAATGAAGCCCGGGATATTTAAATCCCAGGCTTCATTTGCAAGTTCGAATGCCTACATTAGCCACCCTAGTTTGAACTAGGGAGATAGTGTAAACATACTCTATGAGAGGATAGGGGGGTGGAGGGAACTCCATGAAGTGTATCTTGTTGAAACTCCTATGATTTTTTGTCTCTCATTTATGGCAGTGTAAAATGAAGTTCCTCATATTTAACAATTAAAGACTCTGGGAAGGTGCTTAGGTGTAGGATGTGATTTCTGGGCTGGGGTAGAGAGGTTAGAGTACAGGAAGGGGTTGGAACTTCCTTTGGGTGGTTCCCCAAAGTGACCAGAACTCCCTCCTGGCTGTAGTTCCTCAGCTGTAGGGCCTGAATCTCCACATGCCACTGAATGCCAGCAGCTCCCCCACAGTTCTTACTGATTGCAGTTCTCAGCTAATGGGAGCTGTGGAGTTAATTAGGATGGAGAAGCACATGGCGATCCACCCCTCTCAAGGGGCCATAGGGATGTGCCATTGCTTAAGTGAAAGGTGCAGAGCTTGGGCAGGCAGGAACCCTGCATTATCTCTTCTGCACTGACAGAGGCGGGGGGCTCCCAGCCCTCTTAAATCTCTTGGAACCCTGTACAAGTGCACCCTTCACGACTCCCACCATCAATTGGCCTGGAGGTAAACAAAAATGCTTAAAACACAACACGCAGTGAGACTGGTTATGGGAAAGTATTCTTTCTTCCACAGAAAGGAATTTCTTTATCTCATACCCTATAAAACAACCGAGGTTTTGAGCAAGCAAAACTTCCAGAATTTCTCCAGATACAGAGGAGAGGGAGGGAGACTACCTCTTAACCTTAAACCAATGGAGGCAAAGTGTCTATTCTTTCAGCATTCTGTATGGTGTTGAACTAATCTCTGATTAATAAACTTTGATTCAATCATTTCATGTGAACCTGTTGTTTGAGAAACTCAAATTGCTAATAAATTCAGATGCACAACAGTGCCAAACCTCAAATAGATGGCTTTTTTAGCAGGCGATGCTTACCCAATTTGTTTTTCTTTTTCAATTAAAATAGGTTGCCTGGTCTCCCTTATGACTCCTTGCTTGTACATTTTCATGATCTCACACTTCATTCTTGGAAGTGTCCTAAGATTGGAGAGAGAAGCCCTCTGATTTACAAGAAGACAATACTAACAAAGGAAAGAACTGCCCCGCTTCCAAATCTATTGGTGCCACCTCAGCTGAAGCATGTTTTATTGCCTAATGGGATTTCAACATGTAGGATCTTCTCACATAGATAAAATGCTTCTGTTGTAAGGAAACAGACAGTCAATTCTTCTGAAACTCCTCAGGGTATAAATTTGCGAGAGCTGTCAAAATATATTGTTTGTCTTAAGTTCACTGCCAATGTGCATTGCATGGCACGCTTGATAGCCATGTGCTTTTTTGTATTCAGATTAGTCTCTACCTCCCATTGGAAGCTGTGTGGCATTGGAATTCCAATGGTGCGTTTATATATACAAATACAAGGAATGTTTGCATGCTAATAAAAAAAAAACTACAAGAGATATGTCCTGAGAGTGTCATTATTTACAGGATCTTTTCAGACTGTAGGGGAGGAGAATGCGCATCACTAGCCAGTGGATTTATTATATATGTGCAGGCCGGTTGTAGTGAAAGGAGCAGTGGGGTCACGTAGTAGTTCACTGCAGCAGCTAGTATTCCTATAAAGCAGAGGAGTGTGCAGCCTGCCTGTACAGCTGCTTGAGGCTAGTTTACCAAGCTTGTTAACAATGATGACCAGAATTTTGTGGGAATCAATGGGAAGGGGTATTTGTGATGGAAGGTTCTGTGAGAGGGAGAGATCATTTATTGTGGACACTTTGAAGGCAATGAAGAAAAGACAGAAGGTTTCTCATGTCCATTAGAACAAGTTTAAAAGATTTCTTGCAAGCCTGCTATTATTAGCCACTGCACTGTTACATTATGCATGATTCTTCACTGATCAGAGCCTGCATAAACTGCAAAATGTTTCATTAGTGATTTTCCTGTTTATGCTTATTCTTCTAATCATAGACAGCCCATTACGATGGGTTTTGCTTTTCTAGACAAATTAACAATCGCCCTCCATCTGTTAATATAAATATTTTGATAACTGGCATTGACTGTTGTGTAAACACACAGATATCTAGGATTTCATTGTGGTACTGTGTTATAAACACACATAGGAATTTAACTGTGTCCCTGTGAGATGTGTATTTACAGAGATATATATACAACTGCCTTGCTACATTCAGAGCTGACAAGAACATCTAATTGCACATGAGGTTAATGTGGTTATACTTAATTAATTTGGATGGTAGAGGTGTTTCAAATTAATTTGTCTCTGTTTCAGATTTGCTTGTACCAAGAGGGACACACATCTAACTTTCTTTTTTCCATGCTTCTCACCTTTCCTTAGTAATTTTAATTATGAGCACTTCCATCCATAAGACTAAAGATGCCAGTATTGCAGCAGGCATATTAATGGATGTAACAATCCTTATTTCCAGTAACTTGAATTCCGTAGTCTCACAGTATCACAGGGTTGGTGTGCCTTTACTTTTTAAAAAAAATATGCACACATCAGAGTTCAAAGGCTTAATTAGGACAGGATATGGTATTAACTCATAACTATTAAGCTTTGTTCTATTGTGCAGGAATTGTAAGCAGTTAATCACCCACATGCACAGAGTTTGCTTAACATTTTTAAAAAAATCTTAAGTGTGAGTGCTTTTGTATACAGGTTAGATAGAGAATACTATGGGGAACTGACAGCCATTTAGAAAAATACTTAACAATCACCAGTTTCCCTGGTTCTGCCTCCCCCTTAGGAATAAACTGAAAACAAATCTATTTGTTTCATTCTTTTTCAGCAGGCTACTATGCCCAGCAGTATCTTATCAGCATCCAATACTTCCAAGTCAGTATGATTCATTGGATCAATAATTCTAAGGTAGTACCTAAAAAGATGGAAAATGTGATGTGCCTATTAGACGAGTAATGACTGTAATATTCAGCAAAATGTCTGAACTACATTTTGTGACAACAGAGTCACCACGCTTCACCCAGTCATGGAGATCCCAAATTTTGTGGGTTAGTATTTATGATCTGGCACTACTGTATTATGCACCTGTACTAGATATGTGCTGGTACAAAGCACACATCATGGCTACATCTACATTGGCCCCTTCTCCGGAAGAGGCATGTTAATTTCCAACTTCAGAATAGGAAAATCCGCGGGGGATTTAAATATCCCCCGCGGGATTTAAATAAACATGGCCGCCACTTTTTTTCCGGCTTGGGGAAAAGCCGGAAAAAAGCGTCTAGACTGGCGCGATCCTCCGGAATAAAGCCCTTTTCCAGAGGATCTCTTATTCCTAATTCAAAGTAGGAATAAGAGATCCTCCGGAAAAGGGCTTTATTCCGGAGGATCGCGCCAGTCTAGACGCTTTTTCCGGCTTTTCCCCAAGCCGGAAAAAAAGCGGCGGCCATGTTTATTTAAATCCCGCGGGGGATATTTAAATCCCTCGCGGATTTCCCTATTCTGAAGTTGGAAATTAACATGCCTCTTCCTGAGAAGGGGCCAATGTAGACGTAGCCCATATGTTTTCATCATAAGATCATTGAGTGCCCTGCCACATATGACTGAGGGTTTTTTTTTAAATAATGCATTTTACACTTAGTGCCTCCTAGTGGCAGAATGTTCTGACCCTTTAAGTTCTACATTAGTTCCATTTATGATATTTACACTATCACTCTGTCTTTGAAGTTAGTACATCTCAGTCTTAGGGCACATCCACACTGCAGTGCAAAAGTTGAATTAAGTTACGCAACTTCATCTACGTAAATTGCATAGCTTCAGTCAAAATAGTTTAATTCAGCTGTAGGCGCAGTCTACACAGCAGAGATGTCTTCCTTCAACTTCCCTTACTCCTCGTGAAATGAGGGTTACAGAAGTCCTCCAGCTCACCATTATTTCAAGATAATGGCTTGCTATATCGATGCACACTTTATTTTGAAATAATGTTGTTATTCTGTGTAGATGTACCCTAAGTGTCTTTGAATTATACTGGTGTTCTAATTGCATCATCTGAACATGTACAAATAACATTATCTGATTGTGGATGGTCTTCTTGTTCATCTAACACCTGTAGAGTTTGTTCTGTTGATTGTTTTTTTTCCTGAAGAATACACTGTAGATGTCAATTATTTCCTTTGAACCCCACTGTCAGCCTTGATCACACATGTTCTGGCTGCTGAATTCTTTTTCTTTATGACAGTTGGAATGGTCCATCCTTTTTCTTCATCCAATTTGACACAAAGAGTCACCAGGTTCTAAGATCCATCAGAGCTCTGATTGAGTGTTGCCCACTGTATAAGTGCTCATACTTTTTTTATATGATTTGGCTGTTTTCTTCGTGGAGATAGAACAACTTGTTCCAACTTTGGAAAAGAACCTGTGTTGTTTTCATATTAGGAGTTGTACTACAGTCTATCCACTAGCTGCTGATGCTATTGTTCTGAACCTCAAAAGAGCAAAAGAATTGGTTGTCTTGTTGTACAACTTTCTTGGCTGTCTGTACAGCTCTCTCAGCCTCTCTATTTGCTTATGATTTATATTAGCTGCTAGTAATATGATTGAAATCACATTTCAGAATGATTTAAATTCTGCTGTAATAAATTGTTGTCTGTTGTTAGTCACTAGTTGTTCTGGAATATCTGAGGGCACGTCTAGACTTACTGGAAGTTCGACACTCCATAGATTGATCTTCTAGTGTTCAATTTAGTGAGTCTAATATAGACCCATAAATCAAATGCTGAGGGCAGTTCTCAGTGGTTCGGGCACATGCTCCCATCAGGCTCCTTCAGTGTTGACGCTCCTGTAGTTTGGTTTAAGATAAGTTGTGTACCTTAAGCTGACCTTTCAGGTCCAGTGTACACCTGCCCTAAGTTTCTTGATTACATTGCAACAAGTACATTATTTCTATATACATGGAAAAATAGACCATAACAACAATGAAAGGATGTCCTCTGAATCTTCATAAATCTGTAGCTAGTATCTTCCAACCAGCACTGCAAGATTCAACGTTGTCTTTTAATTTAATTTTTGTTGGATCTCCTCTCATAAGTCTAATATTATCAAATCCTCCATTGAGTTCTTCCACCTTTCTTATTAGGTCCATCATAGCTGTCAGATAGCAGTTGAGAAGGTTGGCAGTTTGTCATCCTTTGACTACATACACTCTGAATGCATCGCTTTTATACTTGTAAATTATTTCTATGGTGAACTGTCTCATGGAGTTCAGAATACCTTCAAGGCTGGTGAGAGGTGTCAGGGGACTTCAGCTCTGGGAAGGGGCTGAAGAGAATTGAAAGTCTCTTCTGAGATGACTCTGACATCAGCTTCTGAGGGGGATCCATGTTAGTCTGGAGCATTAAAAAACATAAATGAGTGGTCCTGTTGCTGTAGAGACTAACAAAAAATATAGGTAGTATCATAAGCTTTTGAGGGCAAAACCCACTTCTTCAGATGAGTGGAGCAAAAGGCCCAGAAATTCCAAAAATTAAAGCAGATAAAGATGGGAGAGGGAAGGAGAAAAAATCCCATCAATTATACTGTCAGTCTTAAATTAGACTAATAGAGTGGGCTGTAAGTGTCCAATGTTTAGCTTTTGATGTCATTTGGGTGTTGAATTGGGTATCATTTGGGTGTTGAATATAACAGCCTATCCAGTTCATGTCTTGGTTCAAATTGTCAATTTTGCATCTGAAAGGTCAGTTCTGCAGTCCCTCTGCAATCGATTTCTGAAGTTACTTTGTAAGAGGATGACCACTTTTAGATCCATTAAGAAGTGCCTATGTAGGTTAAATGTTCCTCCACGAGTTTCTATTTGTTACCATTTTAAGTATCTGATTTGTGTCCATTAAACCTTTGTCGTAGACTGTCCTGTTTGTCACCCTCATTGTTTTAATTTTTTATCAGTTTCTGAGTTTATTTTAAAATAAAACTGTGGTTTGCTATTAAGTCTAGCAGTGAATATTCAGTTTTTCTCTCCACTCCCATGGCATCATATGTAAGATGTCAGAAACAATAGCTCTTGACTGTCTGTAATATGAGTCAACTCCCTGAGGTACGGTAAACAACTCAAATGTTCATATTTATGTGTTTATTATAACATGCTCCTCTTGCTTAACATACATAATCCCTTGGTATATGACTTTTTCCACACTTTGTGCTAGATTTTGTTCCTCTTATCCTGGGATTTCTCTTTCTTTGTCTCATGGTTTATATGATAATTATGTTTAACTTTAACATGCCTATGTATAGCTAAAATAAGTTCAGATTTTTCAAGTTGTTCCCATCTGTAGTTTTATTATTGGACTAATTCTGACTGATTGGCTATCTGTATAGCTGTGGCTTAGTTCAAATATCTGTTCAGCTATAGTAGATGTAAAAGGTTTTTACCTATACACCCAATAATCAGTGCCTCTGATACGTTCATATTTTTTATTCCTGAAGTTATAGTTTTCAGCCAACATGTGCAGAGATTTTCTAAAACATTCAACATTTTCCTCTTGTTCTTGAATCCACTGGTAAAAACCTGCTCTTTCATAAAACATGTTTATCTCACACATAAAATATGAATCAACCATATAACCCTTCCATAGCCATCTTTGTACTGTTTTCAGTAAAGTCAAATGCCAGCAATGCCCCTCAGCCATGTATATTGGCCAAACTGAACAGTCTCTGTGGGAAAGAATTAATGGACACAAATCTGATATCTGAAAAGGCAACACACAGAAACCTGTTGGAAAATACTTTAACTTGCCCAGGCACTCATTAATGGATCTCAAAGTCACCTTGTTGTTTCAGGCTAATTCCACAAGCCAAATACACAGGGAAGGGCTGGAACTTAACTTCATTTACAAGTCTGATTCCTATCAGAGAGGAATGAATAAAGACTTTGGTTGGCTAGCACACTACCTTCCATATCCTATTGACTTAACCAACCAAACAATGGATACTTAAAGAAGTGCATATTGTTCTTATCAGCGTCTTGTAACTTGAACAATCTATTCACTATTTTTTTCTTTTCCCCTTTCCTCCCCTCCTCCCCCTTCCCTTATTTATTCTTGGATCTGGACTTTTAATACTCCAGTCATCTGAAGAAGTGGGTTGTACCCACGAAAGCTCATGATAACATCTATTTTTAGCCTTTAAGGTGCTGCTAGACTATACTACCCCATAGTATAAATTAAATATGATACCTGTATCATATAAATTAAATATGATACCAGTATCATATGATACCTGTATGTCCCCTCAAAATAACCATTATTCTTCATACAATGAGGTTTACCAGTTATTTCGAGAGAAGGGTTTTCTTTTGAAATAACCACATCTTAACAGTGCCTGTTATTTTGAAATAGCGCTATTTTGAAATAGCGCCATAATGTGAACATGCAAATAAAACACAGGATATTTAAATCCCAGCTTCATTTGCAATTTCTAATGTCTTCATTTGCATACCTCTCATGAAAGATGGTGCAAGTATAGTTATACACTTAGTTTATAAAGTGCCACAGGACTTCCTCGTTGTTTATGCAGATTCAAACTAACGCTGCTATCTCTCTGATACTTGTAATTATTCTATTGCTAACTGAATTATATTCAAGCAATTTGCTTTCAGGCAAAGATGGTAAATCCATCTTCTATACAGGTTTATGCCCTCATATCATAGTGAGTTCTGTGAATGAATGGACACTGACTCAAACATGAAATAAAGATACTTTATTTGGAGGACCTGAATAAAAATGTTGGTACTATAAACTCTCTCATCAGGGCTTGAGAGCTGCCTGGAGTGCACTATGAAGTGGAGATTTAAAGGGCTGAGGGCCTGGATTCTTTTGAATTGCTGGGCCCAAGGGCAATTGTTCCCTTTACCTCCATACTCATCATTGGGCTTGATCAAGAAACTGGAAAACGCAGAGTATGGTCACCCAATGATCATATGCTTCATTAGCTATTCAGAAATATTTGATTCCATCCATACATGATAACTCTGGGGGAGACTCTCAGACATGGGGGATTCCAAAGCATCTAAATGAACTCATTTCAAGTCTCTACCACCCATAGCAGACCACAGTGCAAAGAGCAGAAGGTGAGTGCCAGGGTTAATTTCAAAAGCAGTTCCTATTCAGCTACGTAACAGGAGTTCTTTAAAACAGCCAGGACAATGTCTTCTTTTTAAACTAGAGTTTGTTGTTACAAGGGCAATAAAATAGTCATATATAGTTTAGCAATTTTGTATCCTAGATACTTGTACTGGTTTGTGCTGCTGTATGGAGCTTGGGTTTCTCTGCAACATATTTGGGCCCAATCCTGTACATTTCTTCTCAATGGTATTGCCCTATGCCTACAAGGAACTGAAATGGAGACTGATGTTCCCATTTACATTACGCAGTCAAATTCACATTGGTTTATCAGGTCTCTGTGTGAAAATGATAGGTTTGTGCTGCATTGAACAGTTTGCAGGATTAGAACCAAAATTTCGAACTAAAATAACCAGAACAGCCACATATTCATAGGGCAAGTGGGTTTTTTTCTTGCAATTTTTATATATATTAAGCAGAGGAAGGCTTTCTTTCTTTCTTTCTTTCTTTCTTTCTTTCTTTCTTTCTTTCTTTCTTTCTTTCTTTCTTTCTTTCTTTCTTTCTTTCTTAATGTGATTTTGTTCTGTTCTTAGGTCAAATTCATTAGTAGAATAAGTGGAGACTTCCTCCTCTTGATTCATAATGACATTCCTCCCCCCCTTTTTTTGGCACCTAGTACATCAGCATGTATATAATCGTTGTGGCTACAATTTCAACAAATGTTTTGAAATGATGACAGAGAAAATTACTTTTCTTTGCCTACATTAACAAATAGGTGTCATGTGTTTTAATTGCTGTGACCAAGCTGAAATTACAGCTGATAAACATATGGAGATTAAGCTGCAACAGTAGAGGAACATTTACATTTTCTAAAGGAAATGCCACAAAGAATAATAAGAAAAATGCTGAAGCAGAAGTGGAAAGACAGTAATGCCAAACATACTCATTATTAATAATTACAATACTCAACACTTATGGTGTATAGGATCCTGCATTTCAGGATCTCAAAGAACTTGACAAACATTTAATTAAGTTAGACTACAAACACTACCGTGAGATAAATAACCTGTTATTGGCAAATAAACTTGGGCACTGAGTCATTAGGAGGCAGATATTCTAACCTGTGGATGCACAACCATGATGGCAACAGATGCAAACTGTATGTGCATATAGCTATGTATATCATACATTCAAATAGTCTGATACATATTAGACTTGGCTAGAAGTGGCCATTGTGATCATAGGCTGATGTCCTATATAACACAGGTCATGGGGTTTCTCTGAATTAATTAATAATTCAGTGAGTCAAATGATTAATTATAATGATTTAATTATTCAAATCCAATAGCTGTCTCTATTGGCTCCTGTGGTACTTTCCTGACCTCCTGGTTGTCAGGCCTGTCATTCCACCACCAGACTATCATTTTCCCCCTCAAGATCCACGTGTGAACAATTTTCCTGTATTTGGATGTTAATAGCTGTAATCTGAGATCTTCTTGTGAGGAGTGTTTTGAAGATGACAAACTGATGAACATTGAGTGCACTGAAATGGAATGTTTCTGAAAAGATTGGAAGGACCAATGCTGATGATTGAGGCCCTTCTATAGAGTGGGTATTGTAGGATGCGTAAAAATTAAAATGGAGCTTTGAGAGTCTAACAGCCTCCTTCAGGGAACGCTTTACTGAAGAGCTACCCTTCTGTCTTTCTATGAACATGTGACATTTTGTTGTTGCTATGCCACATGTTTGAAACTGCATGCATGCATGAAGCTACTACATGCCTTCTTGTTTAGTGATGTCGAAGACATCAACTGACATCTGGCGTTCAGGGAAATTTAAGAGATTTTTTTTTTGTTTGAATAGATCAGTCAGCTAAAATAAATGGAAGGAAAGAAACGACTGGTTTTCTAGTTCCTGTTGAAATCCACATGTATTAATCTGTACCAGACTTTAAAATCTATTGAAAATGATGCTTCTCTGCCCAAAGTTCATTTCAGTAAATGTCTGCCGAAGTGCAGAAATATTGATGTGTTTCACAATTATTGTACAATATAAATGGCAACAAGAGAGGGTGTGACTGACTGTGAAGTTTTATAAATTAGGACAGAATATTGTTCAAGAGCGATTGTTTGCCATATACTTGATGCTGAAGCGTCTTGCCTGAAATAACCATGAATGATCCCAACCCTAAAACCAGCAAAAGCGGCGAGGAGTCCTGTGGCACCTTATAGACTAACTGAAGTGTTGGAGCATAAGCTTTCATGGGCAAAGACCCACTTCGTCAGATGCATGCATCTGACGAAGTGGGTCTTTGCCCATGAAAGCTTATGCTTCAGCACTTCAGTTAGTCTATAAGGTGCCACAGGACTCCTCACCACTTTAGCAGATTCAGACTAACACGGCTACCCCTCTGTTACTTAACCCTAAAACCAGAGATTCAAATAAACCTTGAATTGTGGGGAAAGTTCTAATTGTACCTTGACAGATCATGTTCCTCTCTAGTTAAAACACAGGGCACATCTTTAGCTTGTGTAAGTTGTCAGAGGTCCATTGTTTTCTGTGGAATTCTGACAATTTTATACCAGCTGAGTTTTTTGTTTCCATATGTTCATTAACAGAGAGACGTGATCCTTTTACATAATCTTATGTGCTACCAATTTAACCCGTGTGCAAAATCCATGACAATATCTGAGTTTTTAATTCTATATTCATGTGAGCATTTTCTGTGCAAAGGTATGTATTTCTTTTTACTAAGTTGATAGCGAGATTTTATTTTTTGTATGAGAATTTCAAGGCAAAATATACTAGACTATGTATGAAGACACTACATCGTGTATCTTGAATAAAGATAGTTACATTATGGTGTTTTTTATTTTACGGTGGTAGAGCCCAAAATGGCAATCCTAAAAAATGATAAATTAATATGATGATGGTATGGTATATTTATTCAGCAGGCTCCTTGTGGCTGTTGTATATTTTAGAGTAAATTTACTCAGTTGTAATGAGTCGTTGCAAGTCCTTCTGTGACACTGGAGACTTATGAGTTTTCCGCACCACAGCAACTTCAAATACTTTATTTGGACTCATTATCCATTGGCTTTGTGCTTTGGGAGCTCTTGTCCCAAAAATTCTATATAGGCTGGACACATGACTCTCAATAGGTTGTATTACAAACAGCTGCCTGGCCTGGGGAGATAAATTCCATTCTTACCTCTACTCTTGCTTCCTTCCCTGTTTACTTGAATTTTACCTTTCTTCTAGTCTTGCTCCATTTGAACCTCTGTTAAGAGTGTGAGCAAAATACTGGGGGATTCAGTCCCTTGACAGATCTTGGCCTCCTCACAAATGCTGGCACATATTAATACTATGATAAACTGCAATCCCTTACATTTTTGCTACATCTGTTGCACATAAAACAGTCACCATTTGCTCATCTGTTTCTAATGCTGACAAAGGTAAAGTCTAATTCATCAGGAGCCAAAACTGCCTATTTACCATCTATGTCCTAAAAGCATGAATTTTATTCCAATGGGCTGTTGAATCTAGTAGCAAAACTCCCAGCCACTATGTGTAATATATTTAAAGGAATTTAGGCACCTAAGCACTTGGAAAATTCCACTAGGTAACTAGCTGCAACTTTAGGCAGCTAAATAGCCTTGAAATGGCCCTATATGATGAAATTTGGTGCTTTGTAAGTAATGGGGCACTTTGTGATTTGAACTAGAAAGCCAAAGCATTTGGGACAGATTCCTCTGTGTAACAAACTGCAGGGTTTTCATTGGATTTTAGTAAGATATAATGGATTTTAATGGGCACATGTGAGAACAAAATGGGCCCTTTGTCTCTTGATTACTATCTGCATATACAGTGAGGAAAGATAAAATGTCTAGTTCTTCCCTCAAGATTGAAATTTCACTATAAGTTGAAACTTTAGGTAGTCAGTTTTGTGAATGGTATTCCATTTAACTGTAATTTACTGTTCAACGTTGTACAATTCAGTTTCTCAACCATGCTCAGGATAGAAAATATGCACCACAATTACCAGAGATATTTTTGTAAAGTAATAAACACAGACCCTTTCAGCCATAACTTCTGGCTATTAACATGCAGAAATGTTAATTGCCACCATTTCATGTTTTCCTTTATAATTAATAGAAATGAGATTCCTATGCTTTTCATGGCAATTACTGACAATTGAAACTAATTTGCTTACTCAGTGAAGGGGAAACTGTAATACATTTTAAAAACATTGTACAATAGTTTACATTATAAAATGCATCATCTTTTAAAATATATTAGTTGGCTATATTTCAAAATGTTAAGTATACCTAAGAAGGGTCTCTAGTGTGTGAAAATTCTTAAAGAAATTTTCACACAATAAGAATAGCATTCTGAATTTTGAATTGGCTAAAGGCTTGTTGAAATCAATGGAAAAGTAAGGTAATAACTCAGTTGGGACCTTTATTGGCTAGGTGATGGAGGTTATATAGATGGCATGTAGAGTAAGTATGGCAATCTAAGTCTTTCCGTAATAAGTTGCCATTTTCAGCTTCTTATTACTTTCTCAAAGTTTCATCTTTTTAAATGAAAAAGGTCATTTACCATGTTCCCCCCTGAAGACCCTGTCTCATTCCTATACATGCAGGATGGTGACTGACAACATAGGTTTGTACCAATGAACTGAACTAATTGTGCAGACCTATTCACAGCATTAATTGTATTATGCACCATTCATTGGAGAAATTGAATAGTGAGTAATGAAGGAAGCTGACAAGGAAAGAATGGTTTTGTGTCAACGTAGTGTACCAGGACAAAGGAAATCTTGGTTCTATAACTTGCCTTTGCTATTTACAATACGTCTGACCTTAGACAAGTAATTTTAATTTCTCTGTACCTCAGGTTGACATTTGAAAATTAAAATATCATGAATACTTCCTTACTACATGAAGTACTGCGAGACTATATTCATCAAGCTTTGGGAGACTCAAATAAGGGATGCTTTAATTTATATCATCTGCAAATGGCCACAAGGGACCAAAGCTACTGACCAAGATAAGTATGGTGTTACTTCATCTTAACCATTTCCCTTGTCCCTGTTCAGGAGTGTGTCACATGGGAGCCCTTATTCCAATTCTGTGCCACACAAAGATTGCCCTTGCACTGGAGTGATGATTTTGGATGGTTAAGTCTGCTTCAGGGTCAGATTGGGCTAATCTGTGTAAATCAGACAAATCCTACTGGAGAAGCTGGTCCCTATTAGTTTATCTTCACTTGACAGTATGATGGCTGTCAGACAGCGTATGTGTGGTGTGAGGAACAGCACACTCACAAAAATACAGCCTAGTGTGAAAATGTTTTACTAAAAATCTCATTTAAACTGAAAACCACTATAAAATTACTCCCAGAAGCTTCAGGGAGTAACTGAGTTAGTCTGTTACAGAAAAAAACAACAAATGGTCTGGTAGCACTGTATAGACTAACAAAACATGTAGATGGTATCATGAGCTTTCACAGTCGTGTGAAGAAATGGGCTATGCCCACAAAAGCTCATAATACTGTACCATCTACATGTTTTGTTAGTCTATACAGTGCTACCAGACCATTTGTTGGGTTTTTTTTCTGTAAAATTATGATCAGGTATGGGGAAATCTTGTTTTTAAGAAGAGTTCCTCAGGTTAACACTGTCTCCCGAGACTTTTTACTGAGAGTACAAGATGCCTGGTATGTTTAATTAAATTTTGCATTGAATTGGACACAGTAAAAATATCTTAATTAAATAATGCCATACTAAATAGGAGGATTGTGTGAGTGAAAGGACAGTAAGATTAATGGCTATGTATCAACCCCTCAGAGATGCGAGCACTGAAGGCTGTCATTTATCATCTGTATGCATGCCCAAAATCATTCAGTCACCAGCCTTATGTACACAGTACAGTAATCTTAAAACACTGATGTGTGCATACACACACACACATGCACACACAGAAAAATATATAGCCAGCATTCTTTGGGTCCTTAACTCAGTTAAGTTTGTGCACGTTCCCCTCACTCCCTCTGACAAAGGGGAACAGCTAGCATTGTCCTCATAAAAATCTGAGGTGGGGAGTTTGATTCTGTCACTTTTCTGTATGGTTTTATAAGAACCAATCCCATTACAGGCACATCCCATTTTCCTGACAGAATCATACCCTTACATTGCTTTAAGTTAGGATAAGAGGAAGCTGTATACTGAATTTAGTGGACCTAGCTCTTATTGTTTAGGAGTTCTTCAGCAGACTGACAAGCTCTCTAATATCTATCTATCTATCTATCTATCTATCTATCTATCTATCTATCTATCTATCTATCTATCTATCTATCTATCTATCTATCTATTTTTAGAGAGTTTGTTTTATATATAATCTCCTTCTATCCTATCTGAACAGAGAGCCATACTTCCTCCCAAATAGTATACTGCTGTCTGCACTGCAAACAGAAGTTCTGAACACCAGTCATTCTTTGAAATCAGAACAGGGAAAAAGCTCGAGTCACAGTTACTGCTGACTCCTTTTCTAATCTCTCTACATGGAACTAACATCTTTCTTTGTATATTTAAAGTACAGCCCTGCACATCAAATTTACTATGTGTTAAGCAATGAGTTTATGATCTTTCCAACATGGAGGAAGTTGTGTTAACAGTTGCCAATGGAGGATTATGAAGTTACTTTGTTTACTGTTCAATGTTTTTTTTCTATAGTAATACAGCAATAAAACTCCAGTATTGTCTTCTGTGAATTTGCTGTACAACCAAATAAATACCTCTGCACACAAAGCGGAATCATAACCACCTTTGGTTGTGATTCTGCTTTGAAAACTAACCTGGTCTGACTGGAAATCTTTTGAAGCAAAAAGAACTACCTAACACCAGGCAGTAGTCAGTGTGAATTATGGATGTGTCCTCCTCTGTGTCTAATACACAGAGACATGAGTCAGTTCCATCTCTCAGCTACTGTGCCTGGCTCTCTAACCAAAGCTTTAGAGACTCCTCCTTATAGCGCTGGTTTAATGGTCATTCCTGGTGATGACTAAAATTTCAGTAGCTGACATTAAAAGCCATTTGCTATCCTTACCTTTGGGAATTAATTAAAGATGAGCCTGAACCAAAAGTTATGCCAATAAACTGTGTGAAGCTCTAGCTCTGAGCTGAGAATAGCAATCCTAATAGGATCGGCGCTGCTATTGATTTCAATTGATCTGCAGGCTCTTATCTGGTCTAGTCCGTTGGCTTCAATAGTAAGAATATAGTTAAATCCCTGTTATATTCTGTATTGAGGCTGGAGAGACCAATGCATGTTGACAGTTTTAAGATGAACCTATGGTTTATAGTATATATGTAATTATGTCATTAAATGTGTATGTAGATTTGACATCAGTCTCAAAGAAATGATCTTCTTCATTGTGTTTTTGTTTCAGAGGTTAATTTATGAAGAATTTTATAGTTAAAGAGAGGGGAAAAAAATCTTTAAAGCCATTTAGAGGTCTGAATTTCTTAATTTCATCTGACTGCAATAGAAGGATGTTTTGCTGTCTTTTGTTATCTTAAAATATGTTCTTGACTTTAAAATAAATCTTCCAAAATATTTGCATGCCTACAGGAATTACAAAACCTGTTCACACCTAAATCAAATATTTGGTATTGCTACATGAATCTTCCCATGTTTTGACTAAATGGGTCCATTTTGTTGTATACCATATTTCACTGTACAGGTTGAAACACTCTAGTCCAGCATTCTTTGGTCCAGCAATGTCCATGGTCCAGCATGATTTTAGTTAGCCAGATGTCCACTTAACACGAGTGTAGCCAAGTTTCCCATGGTCCCATACATTTTGTTTATAGCCACCAGTCCTGGCTCTGAATGTTCTGTGCTGTTATTTAGCTCTAATTTACCCCTAAATGTCTTCTAAGGGTACATCTAGACTGCAAGGCTATTTCAGGACACCACAGGTATCCCAAAATAGCTACCCTGAATCCAAGGAACGTGTCCACTATTTTGAAATAATTTTCGAAATAATGGATGTGCTATTTCGGCATCTCTGTAAACCTCATTACATGAGGAATAAGAGATATCTCATAGTGCTTTGTTGGCGCTGTGTAGATGCGTCAAATTTTGAAATAGCCTATTTCGAAATAAAATCAAAATAATATACGCAATTTGTGTAGCGCAATTTTAGAGTGCAGTCTAGATATTCCCTAAGAACCCAGCAGACAGTAGAAGTGCTGGCAATGCTGCTAGACAATATTGACCTTCCATGGTCTGCCAAGTTCTCTCATTCAGCACCAATTCCATTGTCTAAACTTCAGCGTGGCTTTGAAAATCTACTGCTTTTGTTTACATACTTCAGTATCTCTTGAAATCAAGATTTGCCTTTCATAATTAGATGAAGATTGCCACTATTTTTGCAGCAGAGACTAACCTGAAAAAAAAAGTTTAAAAATACTATCAAATATACCCAGGAAGGACTTTTGGGGACTTTTTGAATCTCTGTATTAAAAGTCAGCCAGCAGTGGAAGGAAAAGTTGGGGTGATGCTGGTAAACTGTCTTTACTATAGATAATTTTCCTCTAAGGGTACGTCTAGACTACAAAGCTGCTATCGACAAAGAGCGTCTAGACTACAGCAGTTCTGTCGACAAAGCAAGCCACTTTGTCGACATGACAGTGTAGACGCAAAGGACAGTGTAGATGCAATAACACCTTCTGTCGACAGAACTCTGTAGACAAAAGGCGTTATTCCTCGTAGAATGAGGTTTACAGCCATCGACAAAACTGCTGAGTTTTGTCGACATTATGTCAACAGAACTCAGCAACAGTGTAGACGCAGGTATAGTTTTGTTGACAAAAGTCCACTTTTGTCGACAAAACCCTGTAGTCTAGACACACCCTAAATTGCATATGACTATTTCTAAGAAGTAGATGTTTTATCTCTGGTAAGTACCAGATCGCATCAAATGGCAGGAAGCCTCTAGTCTATATTATATTTTTTTCATTGGTTCTCTTGATATTACAATAGTAGGATATGGTCTGCTCTATCACTTTACTTAAAGCAGATTTTTGGAACCAAAGTAAAAAACACATCAAACAAATGCATTTCATCTACGTGTTTTTCCTACCTCTCTGTGTCATTTGACAAATCTCTATAGTACCCATTACATTCATATCTTCTGTACTCCCTAGTGATAATTACAAGAGAGCATTGTTGTTGAAATGAGAATATGAATTAATAGTTTTCTTCATCTTTCATTTTCTTGTTTCTCGAGCATGATGTGCCTTGGGGACTCTGTAATTTATCACAGATCAAGGATACAATGTTCACAGGAGCCCTTATTTAAAATATTAGCAATGCATCACTGAAATATTTACATCTTTAGGCTTCTCATATCCACCATAGATTGTATAGCTAAACATTTTTGCAACATAAAATAGTATTAAGTTCTTCTGGGTCTGACTTGATTTCTATTCTGTATTTTGTTTTAGAGCTTTCTATAGTACTTTGTTCCATTCTTTCATGCAGTAGGAATAAAATTCACATTCTCATCCCATATTTGATGGTTGCTAGGTAGCTGAGCGCATAATTCATATGTGGATGAAATTATCATTAATCTGTATGGAGTAAAGCAGATTTATCTCTGAAGAAAAGGGACCATCTAAATCTTGAGAAATCAGTTCATGGTTGATCTCCATAGAAATTTTTGACAACAACTACCGTCCTATTGCTTTTCTTTCTGATTTGGTGCACAAGGAGTAAGCAGATGTTTCCCATTGTGAACATTTAATACGGTCCATTCCTATATTAAAATAAATATATTTGGGATTCCTATTTTCTTTCTTGGTTTTTAGATTTTAGGGGTGTGGTTCACATATTCAAGTGTTTCTCCACGATCATCATTTATTATCAATTTGTCTGACTGGAGGCTGAATTTGGGAAAAATCTGAGATTTATATTGTCCTGATCAGGGTGCTCATTAACTGCTATTTCACTTTGCTGAAAATAAGTTAACTGCTGACATGAAACATTCTCTTCTAAATGGGAAAAATTGCTGAGAAGGGAAGTGGTTATGGGAAAAAATGAAGGGCTTGTTAACTATGTTCTTGATGAAAAATAAACAATATGATGATCTGGGAAAGGGGAAGACGTTGTAAGAAATGAGAAAAACAGTTCACTAGACATACAGCTAAACTTTTGTGTGTGTGTGTGTGTGTGTGTGTGTGTGTGTGTGTGTGTGTGTGTGTGTGTGTGTTTGAGAGAGAAAAATCCTGGGGAACAAATAATAGGGCAGTGTTAGCCAGAAGAAGTAGAAGTAATGATAGACAGCAGGTGTTTTGAATCTCAACTAATTTTCATGATTTTCCATCAGTAAATTTGTTTGCTTTAAACTTTTATTTCTAAATTCAAAATGTGTGGAGAAAAATAATGTGTGCAATCCAAAACACATTCCTCAGGGCCCAGGATATCTGCGGTATTACAAAAATTACAGAACATGGGGAAATGTCTGTTTATTTCCACGGGGCCGTGTTTCATCCAAACAGTTTTGGCCATGTTCAGTCTATTCTGATAGTAAGACACCCATAAGCAGATATGAGGAAAATCTGGGAAAATGGAAGTCTAGTAAGGAGAATTTTGTTCTTTGATTTTTGCCACAAAACTGTGAATTAATCTCTGATACCTGAGAAATACTGGGGGAAAGGAAACCTCTGTGAAGAGTATGGTTTTTTCTCTATGGGCATTATTTTTCAGTATTTTGATTTGGCTTCCAATACCAACAATGAACTTTCCACATGGGTTTGTGAATTATTCCACTTGCATGCTCACGTAAATCCATATTTACACATCCATAGTCTCTTTCCCCAAATGTACTTTGCTCACAGGAATGTTCAGTGCAAAAGGTCACAGATGCCGTCAGTGTGAATCAATGGTTTGTATTCGAATAAAAGTATTCACACAGCTTTTCTTAGAAGACAATCTGGTACAAAGCTACTGTTTTTTTAAACAGTTTATTGACATTAAAGAATGTATGAGGCCTGATTCTATACCACTGGAATTTAAATGGAGTTTTGTCATTGCTGGATTTCATCATGAGTCTCATGACATTTAATGGTTTTTTTAACACTTATGGTTGGTAATATTTCATTGACTTAACAGGGTATAGGCTCAGGTCTCTAGAGAACAGGTTTTCTCTAAAAGTATGTAGCTTTAGTGTTGGCCTTCAGCATGTGAAAATATTCTAGTTTTATCTTTTAGCATTTAAACCTGTCAGGAATACTTGTCTCAGATGTCACCAGAGCTGCTGGAGAGAAGTTCCCAGAGAGTGACTGTGTGTTCACCCAGATATAGGTCTTTCAAGTCTATAACTTCATATTATATTACCGTGAAATTGAGCTTACTTCTCTGGCTGTGCAATTGTAATGAGAGTGGGACAATTTGCCTGAGCATGTTTTATCTCCACAGCATGTACTTTACAAAAAACAACAACAACAACAAAAAAGCGCTTGTATTTTAAACAAATAACATGTCACCCACTGCTATGCAAGTATGTAGATGAACTGATGTGATATTACAATGCAAATCAGAAAAGTTTGAATAACTGCACTTATAAAAAGAAATGGCAACATAAGGGTGCATCTGCAATAAGTTCAATGTAACATGCCTATGAAAGTATGAAAAACTGCTTTCTTTGTTGCTTTCTGAGGAGTTTAAGTGAAGCCAAAAATTGCAGTACTCCAAATGTTCTATAACCTTTAATCTTCCCACTCCTTGCTGTCTGGTAAGTACTATCCCTGTTTTATAGAAAGGGACAGAAAGGAAAAGAAGTTAAGAAAGAGCAAGTCCCCTAGGACTTCAAAGATATCCTGTTTGTAAACATATAAAAGATGCTGTGATGACTACCGGGGCATCTGCTGTCTATAGTTGCTAAGCTCCTGGTCTGCATCCTCTACAACCAGCTGTCATTACATGTGTTTACAAATGGCATCATGCGTGAAAGTCAGTGTGGATTTTGTGCAGGTTGAGGCCCTGCCGGCATGATATTCACAGCCCAGGCAGATACAAGAAAAATGTAGAGAACAACATCAGGATCTCTACATGATATTCATCGACCTGACCAAGGCGTTTGACATGGTCAACAGAAACAGGCGTTGGAAGGTACTTGGGCGAATTGGCTGTCCTAAAAATATTATCAATATAGTTTGATCCTTTCATGATGATATGCTGGGTCACATCCTTAACAATGGAGAGACACCAGCACCTTTTGAGGCATTAGAGGTACAAAGCAAGGATGTGTCCTTGCTCCTCTCCTGTTCAACATCTACCTCTTGATGACACTGTTAGTTGCATGTTGGGAATACCTATTCAGCTCTGAATGGACAGTAGCATTTTCAGCCTCCAAAGTCTTCAGGCTCACATCAAAGTGATCACTATAACTATCTGTGACCTCCTGTTTGCTTCTGGCTATGCATTGTTGGCCCATTCAAGCAAGGATGCAGAGGAACATTTTGATCATTTTGCTACTTCTGCTTGTTGTTTTGGACTCATTGTGAGCCTCAAGAAAACAGAAGTTATGTCTCATTCTGTTCAGAAAGAGCTAGCACTCCAGTGATCACTGCTGTTGATACTGTCCTTAAGAAGGCTGATAAGTTTAGTTACCTTGGAAGCGTACTGTCCGCTAGCATAAACACTGATGATGATGAATCTGTTCGACTAGCCAAAGCAAATGCTGCCTTTGGAAGTTCAACTAAACACTTATGGAATGGCCATGATGTTAAACTGTTCCCTTTGTGTCAAGTTTATCAGGCAGTTGCCCTGAGTATCCTGCTGTATGACTTAGTCATGAACCATATATCGCTGCCATGTTTTGAAACTCAATCAGTTCCATGGGCAATCTGCCTGAGGCAGCGTATATGTGAATTGGTGGGACAAAATTCTGAACATTGAGATCCTTAAGTTGTGTGGTGTCATGCTCATGAAAACAATGCTTATGAACAAATATTTTCACTGACTTGGTCATGTTTTGAGAGTGGATGATACATGGATACCAAATATGGTCTTCTATAGCCAGCTTGTTCACAGAAAGTGCTCTATTATAAGATATCCAATAAGATAAGTATAAGCATTATAAAAAATATCTTAAAGGCCAATGTGAAGTCATGAGGCATACCTCCCAATGATCTGGAACTCATAGCTCAGGGCAGATTGTTCTGCTGGCAAATTATTGTATAGGTTCTCAAACACTTTGAGTCAATGTATCGAGACCTTCTAAGAAAAGCGTAGGATCCGAAAGAATGTACAATAGCTACAGATGGTAGATTTTTATGTGACATCTGTAACTGGATTTGCCAGTCCAGGATTGGAATAGTTGCTCCCCAACAGAGTCTTAGAAAATGAGATCTATCCATACGTATATATAATAATGCTAGGGGAGTTATGCACCAATATACTTTACACACAGCCGAAAGATGCATGCAGTGTAAAAATACCTCTTCATTGGATATTGATAGTGAATAATGAAAGAGTAGGAGTCAGAGATAAACACAACAAGCTCTGTTTAAGAAATAGCTTTTGCAGGTCTCCCACAAAAGTACTGAGGGCTAAAGCAATCTCCAAACTCAGGAAACAAATGCAAATTATCCCTAGTATTAGCAATTATCAAATACAAATTTAAAGGGGTTGGCCTGATGCTCCGGGTCACAAGATATGTAACTGTTTGGCATTTATGTGAAAGCTTTAATTAATGTGTTTAGTGAATCTCCAAGCATCATGTGAAGTGAGCCAGAAGATGGCATGGTAAAACCCTATTCCACAGAGTTGCATCCTTTTACTCTAGTGTACAATTTGCCCTGCAGTTTCAAATTGGGCAAACCTGTATGCTTTTGAGTGATGACAGTTCCATTCCTAAGGTGAGCCATGGAATAATATATGTCAGTTACCTGACTCTTCTTCTGTTTCCATACTTGAAAATAGCTCATATATTCTGGCTGCACAGTCTTGGGATCAGAGGGTTTGTTAGCCATGGAAGAGAGTTTGAGGAACCATGGTATAATGTTATAACACTGCCTGAAGACAGCAGTCTTCCCACAATACAGACTCCCTACCCCATCATGAAGAGAACTACCCCCTGATCAGGTGTATTTCTTTGTCTGTGGGCATCTGTCATACAAGTCTATATTTCCCTTTCATGGTCATGCAGGTTTATCCCAGCTGTAGCTTTTAAAGCTTGGGACATATTCATCTCTTACATCAATACCTGCTTAAGCCAAAGTTGAATGTGGCCCACTCTAGTTTGCCAACTGTCCACATTTGCTTCTCAGTCAGGATGTCATGTGCTATGAAGTAGGAGATTAATTCTGAAATGAGCCAGGTTTTCTAACAAGTGCATTCTCTTCTCATGAAGTCAGAGTCAATGACTTTCTGGAACTCCAAGAGCCTTGTGTGACCCAAATCTGCTAGTAACAGTTTGTTGGTTTATTTTACGTAAAGCCTCTATTCTATATGACAATCTACAGAAGAAAAGGAATAGCGGGCAAGAGGTACAAGATTAAAAAAATTTAAATGTATGAGGTGGAAGAGGTGAGTGAAAGAGATAAGCAGGCTTCTAAGAGAAAGTAAGAAGATAATTTAGTGACCTAAGAGGTAGTCAGAGCTAAAAATTAAATGAATTTGTTGCCTCCTTGCCCACAAAGATGGAAAAAAGGGTTATTTACCAGAAACAGACATTAATTTCCCTAGGGAAAAAGTCAGTGAACTACTGAAACAAATAAGGATAGTATTAGAATGGGTGAGCAAAAAACTATTACTAAAGTATGACACAGTTCCAGGGCCAGAGGGATCTGTCTGTGAATGTTGAAGGCAGTTGCAAAAGAGATAAATAGCTAACTCTTAGCTGTTAAATTCCTTTGGAACAGAACGATAACCTGCCAGGACACTTACACGCTTAAGAAAAGTTTTGAGGGATTCGGCAAACTGCAGACTTGTAAATGACACTTCAGCCATAGAGAAGCTACCAAAAACACTAATCGGGGATTATGTGGGGGAATTATGACCGAGGAAAGAATAATATATCTGGGCTCAGACGTTCTAAAAATCCTATGTCTAACGCATATCAGAGGATTACATTCAAGGCGACACTTTAAAAACAATCCTGCTGAGATAAATAGCACACAGAGGCAGTAAGTATGGTGATAAAACCTGTGCATGTGCACTGTTATTGACAATAGGGGTTCTCCCTCAAGTCCCACCACAGTACCTGAACCTCTCTGTTTCTTCTCATCCCTGTAAATAGTCTGCCAACATCAACAGTTAATCGCAGCACCTCTTTCTCATTAGTATGTGTGCCTTCTGTTTCCTCTCACAGCAGAGGTTGCTTTCTGGGGTATCTGCTGCTCCATCTACTGAGCCTCATGGATGGTGTGGGAAAAGTAGACTTATCTGGTATAAATTTTAGAGGATGAAAGGATAGAGCCAAGGAAAGAGGGGAAAATGAGCGTCTTGACACTCACAGTGCCTGCCAGGATTATTAGACCACACACTAACAAAATCCAAAGTATCAAGGCTGTTGAGAAGAAACTAAAGAGCAAATTAAGGAGTCAGACGTTATTGTAGATACAATTTTCACTGTGCTGCAGTCCAGGCTGTACATAAAAGAGACTGATGATTTCCTGTAACTAATACTGTGTTATTTCATAAAACCTTAAAAGTAAAATACTTTAAAATATCCATGTATAATAGGCATATGTGCAGAGCAATTATGTAAAGAAAAATCTGCCCCTACACATAGTACATAAGTATCTTTAATTGCTTTGTGATGTGTATATAAGACCCTATGCTGACTGATTATATCACTATAAAACACAACATCTTTGAACTAAATTATCTTTAGTGTTTGACTCAGCACTTCACAAACTAATAGAACATCTATTTAGACATTATTAAGAACCCTGGAGACCAAAATAACCTAGTTTCAGAGAATTTAATATGGCTGGAGAAAGAAGTATCGAGGACTTGGAATCATATTTTTTTTGGTTGCATTTAATTTTATACAGAGCATAGCATAAATAGGATAGCATCATATGAGGAAACTGCCCTGTATGGTTTTGCTGGAAAGGAAAACTGGAAAGGAAATAAGTTTTCTTATGAACATGATAAAGTAGTTTTTATAAGGACAATTGGTGTCTTTCTGGCTGATTGGTACTTCAAGTACTAGCGTTCACCGGACATCTCACATTGCCTCTAGGAACCAACCTCCTTCTCCAGGAGTAAAAGACAATGGAACTGTCCCTCTGAGGAGTCAAAAAAAAGTATCTCTTAAATAAACCAAAGGCATTTGGGAATAAACAACATTGCCCCAGGAAAAGAGCACACCGAATGCTCTGTCCATCCTTTTGCTCCATGAAACTAGTCACTAATGGTAGGGAAGAGAAGGTTGTGGGGTGGGGCAGGGGAGAGAAACAAAACATGGCCACCTCAGAAGGAGAGGGTTGGGGGACTGAGCAGAATAGTATGCACCTTCCCCCTTTATGAAGTAATGAGTAGATCTCTTTACTCCTAAGGTACCTACCAGGGGCGGCCTGAGGCGGGCTGCCGGCAGCTGGCGCCCCAGGTGGAATGCACGATCGGCACCCCAGCCTCTACAGCCCTCAATGGCGTGATGTCATCATTGGGCGCCCCGTTTAATGTGGTGCCTTAGGCGATGGTGTAGTCGGCCTATACGCATGGGCCGCCCCGTATGGCACCAGTAAAGATAAGATCTGATAGTTTCACAGCCTTTAATATATTTATTCTTACATCTTCTCTGTGAGGTAGGCCAGTGCTGTTGTTCCCATTTTACAGCTGGAGAAATGAAAAGCGGAGAAGTTAAATCACACAGAGTGTGTCTGCACTGCTGCAAAACACCCCTGTAGGGCTTATACAGCTGACTCAGGCTGGTGGGGCTCAGACTGCAGAGTATAAAATTGCAGCACAGATGTTCATGCTGGTGTGGTAGGAGCCTGGGATCTAAGTCCCTACCTCTTCACAGGACTAGGAAGCCTGAACATCTATACTGCAGTTTTATAGCCCCAACACTTTGAGCCCAAATCAGTGGACATGAATGTTATTGCATCATAGCCATATCTCATAATGTATGTCCACACTGCAATGTAATCCCAGGGTTTAAACACAATCCATTCGCTGCAAGTATTAGCAGCGGGATATCCTTTAATTAGGCCTTTATCTCATCAGAATATTCATTTTCCATGTTTGAGCCAGAGTAAACTTTATAATCTGGATTCAGTGAGTGCTCTCATTAGACATTTAGGGTGCATTTAGACTACATTCCTCTTTTGAAAGAGGAATGGAAATGAAGGAAATCGAAAATGCAAATGAAGCACAAATTTACAAATCTTGTGCTTTATTTGCATAATCGCGCCTGATCGCTTTTCCAATTTTTTTTAAAAAGCAGTCTAGATGTGATTCTTTCGAAAAACAAACTCCTTTTTCAAAAGAACCCTTATTCCTGAAAAAATGAGGTTTACAGGGTTCTTTCGAAAAAGGGTTGTGTTTTTTTCTAAAGAACTGTGTCTAGACTACATTTTTTTTCGAAAAAGTGATCAGATGCAATTATACAAATGAAGCATGAGATTTGTAAATCTACACTGCATTTGCATTTTTTATTTCCTTAATTTACATTCCTCTTTTGAAAGAGGAATGTAGTCTAGACGCACCCTTATAATATTCTGCTATATTCACTTGAAGTTCAGTGTCTTGGTAAAAATTATTGGCTCTCATTCCATATGCTACACTGTTTGCACAAAACAAACGCCAAAGTGGCACAAGCCTATTTAATCCATATTGTGTGCACTATAATTGAGCTATATACTTCAATACAGATACTTCACTGTACTGGCTGTTTCCCATCTGTGTTCTGTCATGATTTGGCAATGATGTTATTCTTCACAACAATAGTTAGGTTTATTTCAAAGAGAAATATTAAAACATAACAGGAAAGAATAAAGCAAAAGGTTATTTTTTCAGATTAAATTTGAGAACTTGGGATGAAAGTCTGTGTAACCTCAGAGTTGGATGCAGAATTTCACCAAGTTCTCAAAAGAGATGTGTAATGTACGGTGTCATGGCTCCTTCCCCACTCTGGCATGATAAATGAAGAAGTGGGGGCCAGCAAGTGTACCCCAAAGCCTTATCTACCAGGCTCTAGTATAAAACTTCTCCCAAAATCTTAAAAACCTAGATTTTGGTAATAAAACTTCCGCTGCCACCACCCAAATATTAATAACGAGATTAGGGGAAGGATCACTTGGGAAATCTCACCCCTATTATAAAAATCAGGACACACAAGTAACCCATGCCAGGTTAATAAAAAGAAAAGAGAAAACTTTTATTATTACAACAATATTCCATAAGGATCAGATGGAAAGGTAACAAAATATATTCATGGAGGAATTACACCATGGGCTAGAACTTAGTTAAAAAGAAAAGCCAAACATCTCTTAAGTAGTGCCAGATATCAGATCCCATACCCAACCCGTAAAACAATAAAGCTTAATGAAACTACCTAAACTTTACCCTACTTACTGAAGCGAAGAATTTTTTCTTGGAGAGAGAAAGACATGCTTGTCCCTCCCTGTAGCTGCAGAGGACTCATCCAGAGAGAGAAAATGAGAAAGGAAAAAACCCAAATTCCTTTGACTCAGTTTGAAAGTCCCACCTACATTCCTACTGGTCACTCCACCTGGCTAGGTCTAGTTAACTCCTAAATCCCCAGGCTGCTGGCTAACCCTCATAATCATGACATATGGTGTTAGGTAATTGTCTTATAAGTTGATGCTAATAAAATATTCAATGCTTTCCTAATATTTACTGGCAGTAAAATCACAAAAATATTCAATTAGGCCTCTCAACATTAATGAATTCAAAACATTGATTGAATTGCAAAGTTTATTTAGAATTCCAAAAAGACATTTTAGCATCATTAGTCTGAATAACAGCAGTTTGTGCTGTGCTTTAATTAGAGTATCACAAATATTATAATATGTTGTATAGTCAACTCTTGAGGTATTTTAATGCCTCAGTAAAATAAATATATCACCTATCGCACATCTATACATTAATTACCTGAACAGTCTCTCATGTCATACCTGGACACCGTTGTCATGCATTATAAATCTTGTTTTCACTCAGTTGTTAAATAGACTGTTCTGCTACTACTCTATTTTAATCCTTTTATTTATATTAATACATCACAGTTAAGGTCACAATTTTTTGGTACATTGGCTCCATAATGCATACATAATGAGAATTTTGCCCTGAAGTATTTATGTTCACAAGCCAACTATAAACATTAAGTCACTGATTTACCCAAGTTACATTTCCTTTTCCCCCTTGAAATATTTAAACTGCTCTCTGAGAGCAGTTTAAGGCTAGCGGTTCCCACTCAACAATGAGATATTGGAGTTCTAATGGATAGTTCTCTGAAAACATCTACTCAGTGTGCAGTGGCAGTCAAACAATGTAGCACTGTGAGGAGCCATTAGAAAAGAGAGAGAAAACAAGACAAAAATATCATTACGCCTCTATATAAGTCCATGGTATCCCTATATATTGAATACTGCCTACAGATCTGGACACCCTTCTGAAGAAAAAATTCACTAGAATTAGAGAAAAGTACAAAAGAGGGCAACAAAATTGGTTAGATGCATGGAAATATTTCTAAAGTAGGAGAAATTGAAAAGAGGAGGACAGTTCAACTTAGCGTAGAGACGACTAAGAGGAGACTATGTTAAAGGTCTACAAAATCATGAATGGAGTGGAGAACATGAATTAGGAAGTGTTATGTATACCTTCAAATAACACATGAACCGGGGGTCACCCAATTAAATCAATAGGGAGCAGGTGTAAAGAAAATATGAGGAAGTTCTTTTTCACACAAAACACAGTGACCCTATGGAACTCATTGCCAAAGGATTTTGTGAAGGCCAAAAATATACCTGGTTCAGAACTGAATTAGATACATTCATGGAGGACAAGACCATCAATGGCTATTAGCATGCCAACACCATGCCAGAGGATGGACATGAATGATAGGGGAGAGATCCCTCAGTAAATTGCCCTTTTATGATCATTCCCTCTGAACTATCAGGAACTGGTCACTGCCAGAAGGTAGAATATTGGGCTAGATGGACCCATTCTGACCGTTCTTATGTAGGGCAATTTACATCAAAAGGAATGGTTGTGTTTAATCAAAACTTGATTTCTATGGTTTTGGCTGTAGGCTGCATTATATTTACATCATTATGTCCACATGAGGGATAATCTGATTCTTCACCCCATGTTGCAGCCTCAGCTAAACTGCAGCTCCAGGCTATAAAAACATGGCTGACTACTATGTATCAAAATTTAATTCATCATATGAATGTGTCCATATAAGAGAGAGACCAGAGTAATTTCCTCAGACAAACTACATGAACATCTGCTGAATGATATTAACTCCCATGAGGGAAGGAAGTCAGTGGGGAATATCAGATGCTATCTAATAAATATTAACTGAGAAGCTGCTTCTTAGTGATGTAGAAATTTAGACAGGACACTCTCATTTGTAAACCTGTCTCCTAAGCATTTCCTGCAAATGCTCTTTCAGCAGTGCTAGCGGGGGGAGGGAATGTTAAGATAGCCCAGCCACTTCCATTCTAGCCACCATGTCATGCAAACTCAAAAAATATCTGCATGATGTGGTGACTGAAATATCAGGGTGTCTGTGTCAGCCCTCTGACCACCTGGGATATATACTTTGTGGTAGCAATGAGGGACAATTACTTAGTATAGGCAAGGCCTATAGGTGAGAGTGAGCAGAGTTCAGTTTGAAGCATTATGTGACATCAGTATTCAGCATCTCACCTATGTGAAGTTCTCTGTTGGTTCCAGTCTTGTACAACATTAATCTCTTCAAGCTTATTTGCAATTTATTGCTTCTTCCAGCTGCACAGAGCTGTCTCAGTTCATTTTCCCACCCTCCCAAAACACCCATTCTCCCCAAGACTATTTACAATACACATATCTAGCCATGATGGGGTGTCCACACCACCCAGGACTAGAACTGGACAAGGTGGGTGGGTAAGTCTATTAACGTCAAAGGCCACACCTAGCAGAACAGCAAGGCGGCAGGAAATTGATTACAAGCAGGATCAGCTGGATTGGAAGGTGTGGGGCTCCTAGGAACAGCTGCAGGCACTTCCTGGGAGAAGGGAGTTGGAAGTTGGAGCTGGGGTACTCAGAGAAAAGGATAGGGAGCAGAAGAGTAGGAAGATTAAGGGTCCTGACTAGAACCTGGAATAGAGGTTGGGCCACCCCCCAGCCACTGAAGGAATGGCACCTGAGGCAGGTAATGGAAAGAATTCCTTGATCTGTTGAAGGAAAGACTTTGTTACATGTTGGAAGGGGGGAAATGCTAAGTGTCCGGGCCAGAGTGTGTCATGGAGAGGATTCTGCAGTTACTGGAGTGAGAGAGGGGTTCCAGAGCAGAGAGAAGTAGGTGGAGTGATGGTGTGCAACTGCCAGAATGGGCATTGATCTAATGAGGCAAAATCCAGCAGCCAGGATGCCACACCAATGGTGAATGGTTTAGCCTGTCACACTAGGTAGTGTTGTTCTAGTTGCCTTTGCCAATAGCATATTTACTTCACTATTGACAGATACAATCAATTAGATGAGGCATCATTGTTGGCCTAGAATGTGCTCATGGAAACCCTTGTCACTTAGTCAGCAAGTATGCCATGTGAAAGGCAGCCTGTAAACCTGAGAGTTGGATCATTTTGATACAATGAAGCAATCTCCATCACTGGAGATTTTTAAGAGCAGATGAAACCAAACCCAATCAGGGATGGCCTAGATGATGTGTGATCCTGCCATAAGTGTAGATGGTTTCTTCCGGTGCTCTGATTCTATGAAAGTCTCAGGTGCAAGTCAGCACATGCTTTGGCCCCATGTATGACTTGATATAAGTGTATCACCAGGTGAAAGCATCACAATTGCCCATAGTCTGACCATAGAACTGATAAGAGTACTCCAGCTTGTGAAAGCTACTTACCTCAAAGATTAATTAAAGTGAAACAAAATGCTTCTGTTGTACAGTACAGTAAGCCAGCTCTGAGCACAAATGAGTCTGATAGTCAGTCTGCCCATTTTATGCGTGTGTTGAAAGATCCAGCTGAAAATGTATTAAGTGTTCCTTTGAAAATTCCAGCCATATTCAAAGGAGCCTAGGACCTTATTATATTTTTCACTGACAATGATGGCCTTACAACTAGAAAATGCACTGGAAAATCTTACAGTGGTGGGAATGTTATAATTCTTGTCCTTTGGAGCACTCATAACCCTAAGACCACAGTGGCTGAACTGAAAAATAGAGAGACAGAAGTACTTAAAGAGAGTGCCTGAAGGCATGTTGTTGAACTGGGTCTATTTTAGAACTGGCTTGCCTCATCCTCTCCTAGTTGAGTAAAGTTGGTCTGATTACATAATTTAAACTTAATTTATTCCTACCATTTCTCAGATGTTAGTTTATATCTCTTATAAACATCCCATGTAGGCAGGCATTTCCATTATGCTCTGTCGCAGGATTCCTTGAATCTTCCACTGAAATATCTACTGCTGGCTACTATCATGAGCTATTAGTGAAACACTGATCCCTGGTTTGGTGATTCTTGAATTCCTATATCAATTTAGGCACTGAGTGTCATTTTTGTCACATCTTTTTAATTTTCTCTTGAGCAGCTTAGTGTTTCTACCTTCCCCAGACTTTCTCCTTGTAATCTACAGTTGTTGATCATATAAATAAATTCATCTTGCAAGACTATAAAATGCACTATAGCATTTAGAAGCTATTTTGTGATGTTCAGTGCTCACCCTGCCCAGTGATTCCCACATTTTCATTGTGCTAAGCACAGAGCCATTTTCTCTGGCAAGCAGTTCCTCACTGAAAGTGAAAATGGACAAAATAAGCCAAACAAAATATGGATTTTTGGTCTTTTTACAGGCATCTATTATTTACAACTTATAAAGCATCAATGTGTGATGAGCTCTATGGAGATTTGCACACATCTCCATAGGCCATGCTCCACACATGACTTACATTTTCTAGAAGATTTCACTGTTTTCACAAATTTCTATTGCTCTACATTTTCAGTGAAGAGAACTTTTTCATAACTTTGCATATGAATGTGATGCTTTCAAGTGACCAGTCCACCCCAGGACATATTCTGTGATATACTTGGCTTGCAATAAATATTTCACCATTAACTAATTTGCTGTTTTTCCAACTAAAGATTTACAATGAACTAGCATAGAATGAATATTCATAAGAGGCTAAAATTGTCATAGAGGTTATTAATCTGAGTCAGCAATGAAGTAGAAATAGAGTTAAATGAATAATTTACAAAATTATTTATTTAATGAATTTAGCTTCATTTTCCCATTTGCCAAATGATCAGTGTATATGACTGTCTTGATTTTTTTCAGTTAAGTTCCAATAATTGTGGAAAATAAATGGTTTGTGAGCCCTTTTGGAAATTTTAGCAGTCAGTTACCTTTGACTGGACTCAGGATGTTTGGTGTGTCCTTTGATTGTTTACCAGAGTATCAGTTAGACTCAGCAAAAGTTCAACAACCATTTTATAATATTTTACATATAAAGTTTGATGAAAATTTTTGGGAAAACATTTTGCTTAAAAGTGCAGATTTTTACAGCATTGACAATTTTTCAAGAGATCTTTAATTTTTCTGTTGAATTAAGATTTACAGTATTTTAAAAAATGCAATCTGCTCTATTTTCATTAATGTCTTTGGAATGGATCCTGTTTCTCGATTCACTGAATCCATCTTGCATATCAGAAATTATTTCATATTTTTATCTCACATTGTTGGGACCATCTGGCATTCCATGGTCACTGGCAAATGATCACAATCTAGATGCTGCATGATATTCGATAAGGATCTTATGCCCAGACAGATATTTAATTCTAATTGTTGTTTCTACAAGTTTCAGATATCATTTAGTGTAAAGCATAGGCAGATAATAACATTTTGTTTGGGGTGTAGTCCTGCAGAAAGGCCATGCTCCACTATGAAGCATTTGAAAGTAAATTTGTAGTAACCCTGTATCTGAATCCTTTTCTAGTTACACAAAAATAATCTACTGCTGGAGTGCTGAATATACGTTGGAATTTCTACAGATTCGAATTTATACATGAAATAAATCTATAATATGTAACTCATTTCCATTTTAATGTTATACTTGATAATGCCTACATGCATCAAAAAGTACTAGGAACCTTACTGTGGTGTTCAAAATAAGATACTGTGTTTGTCCAGAAGTTTACAATTCAGCATAAGAGTGTAGAAGTCAGATACAAATGACAGAAAGAAGAATGAAGGGAAACTAAAGGTGAGAATGAGATTATGTATTCACAACATTCACAATCTGTGTTCAAGCCACACAAAAACAATTTCCAGAAAGATTTTACAGTTTCCTCTTCTGACTCTCTCTTCTTGTTATGCTGCAAAGGTTACTTTAGAACATGGGTTCCCAAACTGGGGGGCTTGCCCCCCTGGGGAAGTGTGAAGGAATTCCAGGGGGGCGCAAGGTGACCCAGATCCCTGCCCCATCAATTTTGCTGCCCTGCTCATTTCCTTTTTTGCTCTGCTCAACAGGGATTTTTTTGGGGGGAGGGAAGGGAAACGTGAGATTTTTCTCAAAAATTAAAGAGAGGGCATGATGCCGGAAAGTATGGGAACCACTACTTTAGAATCTTTAGCATGCTCTCCTCCTAGTGGTTCCCAGTCTACTTCCTTTCTTCCTGATCCTGCAAAATAGTTATTGTGTCAAATAACACCTTTCCCATCACATGACCTTAAGGGATCAGAAAGAATCCCCTTCAGTTATGCTGTATAATCTATAAACAGATTTCCAAGTATTGCCAGAGGACTCATAGTTACACAGCTAGGCAAGGCACAAGAAAAAGGAAAATGTCTCTAATACTAGGATATCTTGTTTTGGAGACAGGTTTGATTCGACTTCATTGCTTTCTTTCAGTGGATCCTGTATAGATGTGATTCAGTCCACTACAAACTCATGAATAATCTTTAGTACTGCAATTACCTTTCAACCTTGTCCTTAAAAATTCTAGAAAAAAAAAGAGATCAAGAAACAAAAGGGTTGAAAAAACTAAAGCCCAAAGGTGACCCAATTTGGCCCTTTTGCCTTCCTGAGAATGAACCCTAATCTTGTTTTAGAACAATAATATTGTATGCAATGTAAACTAGCCTTTTATATGAATAACATAGGTCATACCTAACCTCTCCAGTAAAAATACAAATAATAATCTTAAACCACACAGTCCAGGAAAACCTCACAAGGTTCTGTAGTCTCCTAAAGCCCAAACTATTATTTAGTGAGAACAAAACTTCTAAACTTACCCAACAAAAACCATAAACAAGACTAAACAACATTGCCAAATCCAAATGGGAGAGGAAGCAAAAGTGAAAATAGTAAACAACTCCGCCCCCCAAAATATATTCTATTGCTGGTATTATGGAGAATCAAAAATGTAAATGTACATAGACCCAAGTTGTCCACACTAGTATTAAAGAATAGTTGTACACAATGCTTTTTTTTGTAAGAAAAAAGGTGCGGGTAGTCAGGGAGAAAGTTGTTGAGCAAAAAAAAAAAAACTGTGCCAGGGGCCGAAATGTGTACCGTCACAAAAAAAGCACTGGTTGTACTCATCATTTCAAAGCAAAGGGGAAGGAGTCTCCCAGCCTGAGTGGAAAGCAAGATGGGACTCATGCTAATGTTCTAAAAAATAGCTGGATGTACGGTTTGGAGTTATGGCTCAGATTGGGGTGCCAAGGAAAGAGGGTAGGTGTCAGAGACAGAACTTCATACTGTACCGGTTTGTTTATTTTCCAATGTAGGTTTTCATCCTTCATTCAGGACCCTATGAGCAGACTCTTACACTTACACAGAATCCCATTGACCTTAACTGCAGATGTGCAGAATCAGGGCCATCACTTTTGTAATAAATATGAGTTAAAAGTAAACATTGGGCAACTAGCTGCTGCTTCAAGGACAGCTGGCTTTTAAAGAGTTGGAATGGAAGGACTGGAAGTCCAAATAAAGGCAAGAAAGAAAAGGAAATCTGGTCTTGAGTGCCAGCTTGATTCTAGTCAAGGCTCACAATGTAGTTTGAGTAAGTTTCTTAACCCCTCTGTGCCTAAATTTCCACATCTGTGGCATGTGTATCATAACTATCCTCCTTTGTAAATGTTTTGCAACTGGTACTTCTAATAAAAGGTTATGTATAAATGAAAAGGTTATGTATAAATGAAAAGTATCTAAAAGGTGTCCAGATATCTTGAAAAGAGAGAAAACACTCATAATAGTAGAGAAAATGTATTTATAACATTTTATCTTCTCTTAAAGAATGATAAGTAACTACTTTAATTAGTTGAAGGACATGGTCCACATACAGCTTTGACCTCTGTCATTACTCCCCTTACACACGCGTGCACACACACACACACATTTACACCTTTTAAAAACAATGTTAAATACAGCTATTTCATTAAATGATAGTTCAGATATAATGCCAATTAAAATTTCACACAACTTTTAAAATATTTTAGGGTTAAGACAGGAAATGTCATTTTTTTTGACAGTGATCTTATCAGGTAGAAAAACTCTTGATAGATGGTACCAGCTTAAAGCATCTGTAAAATGTGGCACTGCTAGTTTGTGCAGTCTCACTTCCTCCGCGACTGGCCCTGGCCTCCCTTTTATCTGTTGCTTTAAGCAATGACTCAGCACCAATTCAGTAACAGTTTCCAATTCCAGGGAGCAAAAGAATTTGATGAGACTCTTTATTTTTTAGACCTGAGAAGAGAAAACACCACAGTACATGCACTGTTGTCTTCTATACCACATATTAGGATGGTATAACAGCCTCACGTTTTATAATCTACTCAGAGATGTATCCGGTGTTGCTCGGGTCCTTAACTCAATTTATTTGGGAGGAAAATAAAAAGAAAATGTGCATGCTTTTTAAAAAATGATTGTATTTTACAAAAATACCATATTATTTTGATGAAGTTAATTTTTATTTAAGATTTCTTAAAAATGGATTGTCAAAATTTTCCCATTTAATAATAGGATTTCCATCAAATGTATTTTTTTCCTTCTTCCCTTTAAACTCTTATTTACTCTGTGTTAACAAAAAAAAGGCTGTAGCCAAGTTGGTTTCCAACGACATTTTATTCTAGTTTTCAAATCGTAAGCATTGATTTCACTGTGCTGAAACAGAGCACTACTCCAAATTTCTGTTTTATCTCCTTTCTTTAAGGTTATTGAGAAGCAGTCCTATTTGAGGTTCATCCTATTTTTCTGGCTCATTTTTGTTCAATCTCTTTCAACATTTACTCAGTTATGTCAGTGATGAGGCCTGTAACTACTTTGAATATTGTCTGTGTTCTTTTTGGTTTTATAAGAAACAATCCCATTCCATGCACATCCCTTTGTCCTGGCACAACTAAACCGTTATGTTCCTTGAAGTTGTAAGAGGAAGCTGTATTCACCATTTGGTGGTTCTAGCTTTTGCTATTTTTAGGGGTAGTTCTTGATAAAACAAACCCTTTAAAATAGATTGTAGATAAGTCTGAAAGAGATAGCAGTGACAATAAGCAGCAGAAAACTGAAAAGAGACTAATGGTCAGTTATGGCAAAATCATAAACGAATCCAGTTAGTATAATTGTATTTACATGAATAGAATACTTAGTATACGACATGGGCATGACCCAAAGTCCACTGATGTCAAGCTCAGTTGGGTTCCTTATATCCTGCCTGAGGTAATTTAATTCTGGGAACTTGTTCACTCGGAGCCCAGAGGAGGAATTTCTCTTTGTCATCTTACTGTATTCTATTGGGTATGTTTAATCCACATGAAAATACAGCTTTCAAGGAAAATATGCTATTTTGAAGAGTGGGATACTCTTCTTTATCAGTTAGAATTAACTGATATTATAAATAGAACGTGAAATAAAGAAAAAATTTCTTTGGGTGTTACATAATGTTCCTAGATGGAATGGGGACAGGAAGGCACAAAGCTTGTGCACAATGAGCTCCTCTTGGGGATGCCAGGGGAAAACTATAGAAGCATATTGAGCATGTCCCTTAGGTGGTTTGAAGTTACATTGAGGGCTGGTTTAGTCTCCTTTCAGGCTAAGGACCATGTGATAGAAAGGTGGCTTAGCATTATCTCTCCTCCCTACCAGCAGGTCCTGAGATTGGTGCAGCTCATCTAGCCCCATGCTTTGCGATGAGACATATTTTGCTGTGACACAACTTTATGATTTCTAATAGCTGCATTATACATTTTATGATTATGCCCAGGGCTGCCTTATTTTGAAATTGCTTTGTGTCCTGGTGATTCTTTTTAAATGTAAATCAATACAGAATATGAGCTCACATACCAGACAAATATCATAATCTATTGAAGGCAGGAGTATTTCTGTTTTGGAGTTTGCCCTTCTTGCCCCAGAAAAATAAAGAATCTTGAACTTTTTCACTCATTGAATTGGAAACTGTTAAATTGTTCTGAACTATTGCTTGAAGCAAGGAGGGGAAAGGAGGAAAAAAGTAGTTTTCTTAATAACTACACAAACTGGAACTACCTGTTCTTCAGCAGCCTTCTACTGTGATCGACTCTCTAGATTCCTTTTCCTCTTTGAGGTCAATAAAAAACTCCACCCTTTCCATGTTAACACTCCACAAGATAGGAAAAAGTTGAATTATATGTTAGGTGCAAGACTTCTATTTTAGGAATTTTTCGGCAGGTGCTGCAAACTTCCACATACAGTGTACTTCTAAAGCAGTGGTTCTTAAATTTTTTGACCTGTAGTCCACCCTGCTTAATGCTAGCCTTTCCGTGGACCACCAGCCATCCAACAAAATTGGTGCAGGTGGGAGTGTGAGGTTTGAGCAGGAGGCAGGATGCAGGAGCAGGCTGGGAGTGTGTGTGTGTGTGTGTGTGTGTGTGTGTGGTAGTAGAGATCTGGGCATAAGAGGGATGGGGGTGCTTACCTGGCTCCCCACTCCTCCCATTGACTGGAATTCTCTAGGTTCCCTACACTGCCATTCCTCCAGGAAGGGGAGAGGGGGAGCAGCAGCACACGGAGATTCTTCTTGTCCCCACAAGCCAGATGTGGCCAGCGAGGCTTGGGGATCCCCCCTGTAATGATAAACCAGCACTGGTGCTCCCCACAGGGGAGGTGTGGGACTGGAGCGTCAGTGTGAGCTCCCTGCTGAGGAAGAGGCCAAACCACAAGCTGCAGCCCACCTGCAAGATGGTTGTTGTCCACTAGTGGTCTGCAGACCACACTTTGGGTACGTCTACACTTGCTCCCTAGGTTGAGCTAGGGATGCAAATGTAGGCAACTGAAATTGCTAATGAAGCGGGGATTTAAATATACCCCACTTCATTAGCATGATCTCGCCGGCGCATTACTCCACTCGCAAGCTGATTCGATCCAGGAAATGCACTCCTGGACACGTTAGTTTGAACCAAACCCCTTGGTTCGAACTAAACTTACTCTTCATGTACAAATAATATTTTGATTTAAAAATATTGTGGGAAAACTTAGCCAAAAAGGGGGTGAAGCAAAGAGGGGAAATAGGTCGCTTTTAAAACTCATGAAATGGAAACCACATTACATTTCTGCACAAAATAGTTTTTTCTCAATTTTTGACCCTCTATAGGGGTATGTCTATACTACATCCCTCTGTTGGCAGATTTGCATAAAAATGGCCACCACATTTTGCCAACTCAGCACTTTGTCGGCAAAAAGTAGCAGTCTAGAGGGGATCTGTCAAAAAAGAAAGCCTTTTTCGACAGATCCTGTAAACCTCCTTGCAAAGTGCTGAGTCAGCAAAACATGGTGGATATTTTTATGCAAATTAGGCACAGGATATTTAAATCCTTGCCTCATTTGCAATGTCGACCTGTCTAATATGCATCCCTCTGCTGACAGAGGGATGCAGTCTAGACATACCCTTGCTGAAATGTATAATGTTGACATCTGGACTGGATGTGAATTTTTTGTCTTCCTGATTTTGAGTCAACATGGCTGGTAGTGTCAATTCAGTCTTAGCACCAAAAATACTACTGCAGCTCTCATTACCATTGCTTAAAGTAGAAAGTCCAGATTTTAAACAGTCAAGGGAAATGAACCTCCTAAAGGTGTTCCCAATAGCTCAGGGATTAGGTATATTCTTATGGCAGAATAAGAACACTTGCATTTTATTATCTGTATTATACTTGTTCTTTCTTGCATGCTATCATCTAGTGCCTTTTTGAGCACTAAAATTTACATACAATTTTATTTTCAAATGTGCCGGGTGCATGTTTTTCTATCACTTGACAAGTAAATACAGCTGCAAGTTTATTTAGAGAAGGCATTTGCCCACTCTGAGTGATGCACTGTGACATTAAGCATAAAAAGAAATTCAACACTTTGTCACTTTAGCCACTGTAGCCCATGAGTCATAAACCTGAGGTCCCAACCATTTATGTAAATGTAGTATCTAACAGCCCTATTTTTGCAAGTGTAGAGGTGTTAGTCCTAGACTGCTGACTATTCTTACTTGAGTAATGGGAAATACTGTTCCATAATTTAGTGTAAGCTATTTTGCAGGATTGCCTGCACATGCTGGTAAATGTCATCTTCAGACCACTGTGACTATGACTGTATTTCTAGGGTGGTGAAAAGGATCTTTAGAAAGGGACTGAACTCTTAAAAATAAAGGGAGGAGAATCCTTGAGAAGGACTGTGTCAATAAACTGTAGTCCTAAGGAATTCTCACACTTTGAATATTCTTCTGCATTAGAAATCAGTGTAGTTGGCCCACTGCTCAACTTCAGGGTTTTACTGATCTGAGGGGCTGGCCTTCTTTTCCTCCTTCCTTGCAAAGCCTCCCTATATATACATTCAGTATTACATCCATCCTGTGTATGGAGACATTTTTGTGTTTTTTCTTAATTCCCTGAACCAGCACAGAAGACATGTGCAAGGCACTATTAAAAATGTAGCATTTATAAATGAGTAGTTTGCATGTGTGTGATATCACTGAGATCACAACTGTGGTTTTGTTTTTACCAGCAGGACAGCATTGATCACTGGGGAGGGTTACAAGCAGCCATGCATTGTTTTTTAAACTGTTCCTTTTATTGTGGTGTCTGGTTAAAAATATCAAGATCTGATAGTTGAATATACTTTGCAAAGTGTGCTATGGCTATTTTGACAGCCAATTTACATAAGGGGGGAAACATAAAATATTCTCAGTGAAATTAAAAATGATTGTTTAGTTATTCTTTTTCCCCCTCTCTCTTTTTAAGTGTCTTCTCTGAAGAAACATCCCCAAGGAAAGTAATTCAATTGTTTAGAGACTGAGGGAGGTTGAGGTACTCTGATCATATCTGAAAATGGAAGGCAGACATTTGCTTTTTATCTTCTGGTTTTAAGCCTGATCTCACATAAAAAATAAATAAAAGGAAGAATAAATGATAAATCTGTTTTTGAAATACGAGCTACTCTTTCTTTCCATATTTTGTGGCTTTTTCCTGCAGCTATATACTCAGCACTTTGTCTCTTTTATGCTTTGTTACATTCTGCATTTATTTCTCAGCCTTAATTTGATTTTCTTTTAATAACATTGTTCACAGAAATAGCAGGAGGAAAAGAAGGCTAAACTTGTATCAGATAATCCCGAACTGATTATGCTAAGTTTTTTTTTTTTTAAATAGATACATGTACATATTGTGTAGTAAATCTGCTTAAAGATTTCATGGATTTAGGAGCAAACATTGTTAAAAATATGTTAAGGTATACAAGACGTTAGTTCACTTTTGCTTGTTTTACACTCTCTACTCCTTTTTTCAACTAAAGGATAACTCTTTACCAATCAATTAAAGCATGCATTACCAAGCTTGTTAGAGATCTGGTGACAATCCTGTCTCACCCAAAATTTTAAGTTAACAGATAGACGAAAGAGCACCCAGACTTTTATTTAAGATGACTGTCACCACTACACCACAACACTTCCTTTGTATATAGCACCTCAGCCTACCATATTCTTCAGGAAAAGTGGAAGCATTAGACCCAAGAAAAATAAACTAGGAGCAAACCCAAGCCAGGAGTGGGGAGAAGCCACTCCAAATATTGGTGACTGTAGAGGAGGAGGTGTGAGGTTGCACGGCAAGCGGGCTCCCCATCCTATTGCCCCTCCAGCCTTGCGTCCTTCCAGGTCTTTCACCTCTCAGTCCTCCTTGTCAATTTCGTTGCTGTCACCTGGCCTGGTTCCGGCTCTGTCAGTTGCCCAGTGCCTGCCCAGTTCTCTGGCCGTCCGTCTGGGTCCCCGTCAGTCCACTGCCAGGCAGCTCCCTCCTCAGGCTCCCGGCTGGTCGGTTGGCTGCGGCGGCTGGTGCTCCCTCAACATCTTGAGCTGACTTGCCGCCTGTGGGGGTTGACAGCACAGCCAGCTCCCGCTCTCCCCACCCCTTTTACCTTTCCCCCTGCCTCCCTCTTGTATGCTCCAGTCGGCATCACGCCACGCCTCAGTGTCAGATCGACTGGCCTCCCCAGGGTCCTAAAGCCCACCAATTAAGGCCTTGACCCCTCTGCGCATGCGTGGTCGTAACTGCGTTTACTGCTCGGCATGCTGGCAGTGTCAGCACACCTCCCCGCTTTGTATCTCCCTATCCTCTACTCCCTCTATCTGTTCAGCGCACTGGGACAGGAAGTCTGCGTTCGCATGTGCCTGTCCTGCCCAATGTACTATTTGAACCTTATATTGCTTCAGAATTAGGTACCACCTTATTATATAGGGGTTAGCTTCCCGTATGTTGTGCATCCATTTCAGTAGTGCGTGGTCTGTCATGAGCAGAAATGGGTTACCCAGCAGGTAGTAGTGGAGGGCTTCGACCGCCCATTTAATCGCTAATGCTTCTTTCTCTATTGTGGAGTATGACTGCTCTCACGGCAGCAGTTTATGGCTTATATACAGGATGGGGTGCTCTTTGCCTTCTTGTTCTTGGGATAATACCACCCCTATTCTTACATTCGAGGCATCTGTTTGCACTATGAATGTCTTTGAGAAATCTGGTTGCGTCAGTAATGGTGCCCTCGTGAGGTGTTGTTTCAGCTTTCGGAATGCCCCCTCACACTGTTCTGTACATTACACCCTCTGGGGGTGCCCACTTTTCGTCAATTCCATCCACGGGGCTGCCAGCATGGTGAAGTGCAGTATAAACCGCCGATAGTAGCTGGCCATCCCAGGAACAGTCATACCTGCTTTTTAGTGCTCAGGGTCTGGTAATTTTGCACAGCCTCCACTTTGTTAACCTGCGGCCTCAGCTGCCCTCTCCCAACATACCCCAGATAGGTAACTTCTGACCTTCCGAAGGCGCATTTGCTCGGGTTCGTCTTCAACTGGTCTCTCTCTCGAGGGTTTTCCGTATGGCCCGAATATGCTGATCTTCCCAGGATGTACTGTAAATGATGATATCTTTGATGTATGCCGCGGCATACATCTGGTGGTCACTCAAGATTTTGTCCATTAGCCGCTGGAATGTCACCGCAGCCCCATTTAACCCAAATGGCATCATTAGAAAGTGATAAAGCCTGAAGGGGGTGGCAAAGGCTGTTTTCTCTTGGGAGGTGGGCATGAGAGGGATTTGCCAGTAGCCCTTTGTAAGATTGATTATAGATAAGTACTGTGCCTTCTCTAGTCTTTCCAGAAGTTCTTCCACACGGGGCACTGAGTACGAGTCAAATTTCAAGATGGCGTTGACCTTACGAAAGTCTATGCAGAAGCACAAGGAGCCATCGGGTTTGGGGACTAGAACTACTGGGCTTCTCTGCCCACTTTTTGACTCCTGGATCACCCCCATCTGCAGCATTTTGTGGATTTCTTCCCTAACAGGCTCCCACATTTTCCTGGGCAGGGGCCAGAGGGGTTTGCATACCTTTTGTCTGGGGGTGGTCCTGATGTGGTGGCTGGTCAAAGTCATCCTTCTCGGTTGGGTTGACAGGACAGCTGCAAACTCCTGGAGAAGGGCCTTCATTTCCTCCTTCTGGGCTGCTGTCAGCGCATCTCCGAGAGAGGCCTCCCATGCCGGGTTAATCACATCCTCTCCCTAGAGCCCTAACTCAGGCTCTGACGACTGCAATGTGACTATCATGCCTTCTCGTACCTTCCATCTTTTAAAAAGATTTATATGATAGGTCTGGGTGCTTTTTCGTCTATCTGTTAACTTAATTTTGTAGTCCACGGATCCCACTTGCCAGAAGACCTCGTAGGGACCCTGCCATTTAGCCATCAGCTTTGACCCTGAAGAGGGCAAGAGTAACACCCTATCTTCTGGTGCAAAGGTTCAGGGTTGTGTCCCCCAATTATAGTATTGGGCCTGTTTTCCTTGGGCCTGTATCAAATTGTTCTTGGTTAGTTCCCCAGTGACTTTCAACCTTTTCCTGAGGTCTAATATATAGGGTATTGTGCCCTTCACCTGTGAGTCCTGCTCCTCCCAATTTTCTTTTAGGAGGTCTAAAATCCCTTGGGGTTGTCTCTTTGAAGTCTGAACTTTCTCCTGAAGTTTTTTTTTTTTTTTTTTTTTTTTTTTGCTGCAGGATGGCTACCTTTAGATCTGTAATTGTGTGTCCAGGGAGATTGAAGTGTTCCCCTACAGGTGTTTGTATGTTGCCATTCCTAATATCTGATTTGTGTCCATTTATTCTTTTATGTAGGGACTCTCCAGTTTGGCCGATGTATATAGCAGAAGGGCATTGTTGGCACATGATGGGATATATTACGTTAGTAGATGTGCAGGAGAATGAACCAGTGACAGTATGGCTTATCTGGTTAGGTCCTGTGATGGTGTTGCTGGTGTATATATGTGGGCAGAGTTGGCACCGAGGTTTGTTGCATGGATTGGTTCCTGAGTTAGAGTTATTATGGTGCAGTGTATAGTTGCTGGTGAGAATATGCTTCAGGTGGGCGGGTTGTCTGTGGACGAGGACTGGCCTGCTTCCCAAGGCCTGTGAAAGCGAGGGATCATTGTCCAGGATGGGTTGTAGATCACTAATGATGCGCTGGAGAGGTTTTAGCTGAGGACTGTAGGTGATGGCCAGTGGTGTTCTGTTGGTTTCTTTCTTGGGCTTGTCCCATAGCAGGAGGCTTCTGGGTACACGTCTGGCTCTGTTAATCTGTCTCCTTACTTCCTTGTGTGGGTATTGTAGTTTACAGAATGCTTGTTGAAGATCTTGTAGGTGTAGGTCTCTGTCTGAGGGGTTGGAGCATATGTGGTTGTACCTCAGTGCTTGGCTGTAAACAAGGGATTGTGTGGTGTGTCCAGGATGGAAGCTGGAGGCATGCAGGTAAGCATAGCGGTCAGTAGGCTTTCGGTATAAGGTGGTGTTTATGTGACCGTCACTTATTTTGACCGTGGAGTCCAGGAAATGGACCTCCTGTGTAGACTGGTCCATGCTGAGGTTGATGGTGGGGTGGAAGCTGTTGAAATCGTGGTGAAATTCTTCCAGAGTCTCCTTCCCATGGGTCCAGATGATGAAGATGTCATCAATGTAGCGTAGGTAGAGAAGGGACATAAGTGGACAAGAGCTGAGGAAGCGTTGTTCCAGGTCAGCCATTAAAATGTTGGCGTATTGTGGGGCCATGCAGGTGCCCATAGCAGTGCCACTGGTCTGGAGGTATATATTGTCACCAAATCTGAAATAGTTGTATGTGAAGATAAAGTCTCAGAGCTCGGCCACCAGTTGTGCTGTGGCAACATCAGGGATACTGTTTCTGACAGCTTGTATTCCATCTACATGTGGGATGTTAGTGTAGAGAGCCTCTACGTCCATGGTTGCTAGGATGGTGTTTTCTGGAAGATCACCAATGCATTGTAGTTTTCTCAGGAAATCAGTAGTGTCACAGAGGTAACTGGAAATTTCCACTACATGCATCTGACAAAGTGGGTCTTTGCCCATGAAAGCTTATGCTCCAACACTTTGGTTAGTCTATAAGGTGCCACAGGACTCCTCACTACTTTTGCAGATTCAGACTAACACGGCTATCCCTCTAATACATTGTTTGGGTATACCAAAAGGTCAGGAGATGGATTTTAATGGATTTCATATGGATTTTAACCAACTTTTTTATATAGATGTCTGGGACTACTCAGCAGATGCAATGTACAGTGCAGGCAAATCAATGCTCATTCAAACCATGATCTGAGTCTTCCACCAGCCTCCTATCCCTATTTGCATCCAGGTCCCCTAATCAACCCATAGCTTGGACCTTATCACTCCCCATCATTGTAAGAGCATTAAGATGAGCTATGAGAACAGGGCTGCGTGGGTTGGCTCCCTAATGTACCAATCATAGGAATCCCCAAACCCCACCCCCCATTCTGTTCCTTTATCCAGTGCCTCCTTTAAGTTCTTTACCAGACCATTTATCTGGTTCCTGCATGCTTTCCCTATGGAGAACCTGTAGTGGACATTCTCTCAAACTTAGGTTGTAACGTGTAGCCTACCACCTTTTCTTCTTACCCAAAAAAATTCTCCCTGACACTCGCTGTGGGGAAGATGAAAAAACTCACTCCTCTGAATCCATTCGGGTAGCATGGGAAGAGCTCCTTCCCAGCCCACCTTAAAAAGGAGCGACTAGCATAATGGCCACACCAAGTCCTAACCCACCCTGACCTTTGCCTCCACTAGGAAAGGGAAGGTGGGTGCTGCTTTTGCTTGCTATGTGGAACAAAGCCTTACCCCACCTAGGGCTTGCACCTTTATGTCCTTCAGCTGCCCACCATCCACCTCTTTGCAGCAGTCTCTGACCTCAGCTCCCTCTGCTGCACTGTAAAACAGAGCCATTCTCCTTCAGGAAGCTCAGCCAACCCCTGTCCCGCTTTAATTGTGGTGCCATCAATATTCTAGTGCTCATTATTTTGCTCCGTACCTTGAATTGATAATTCTTTCAGTACTAGTCACAAGCTAATTGGATTTCATACTTTCAGTAAAAGCAATTTTCAAACCTCAAAAATGAAGGTGGTAGTTGTGCTCTAATAATATAGGTTCAGATTGTGCCACTTATCCTGACATTTTCTTTACCCTATTAATGACCCCCCACTGGAAGTCCAATAGTGAGCCAGGGCAGAAGCCCTTTATATCTCCAAATGGAGACTGAGATTTGCCACATCTTAAATTTCTAACCACATCAGGTTTGGGGCAGCACCGGATGCTAAGTCCCTCTACTCGCAGGACAAGTGAAATATTGACATCTTCCTGCAAACTTATGCACAGGGCATGTTTAAGAGCATAACATAAGAAGGGCTGTACTGGGTCAGACCAAAGGTCCATCTAGCCCAGTAGCCTGTCTGCCAACAGTGGCCAGCACCAGGTGCCCCAGAGAGGGTGGACCGAAGACAATGATCAAGCGATTTGTCTCCTGCCATCCTTCTCCAGCATCTGACAAACAGAGGCCAGGGACACCATTTCTATCCCCTGGCTAATAGCCTTTTATGGACCTAACCTCCATGAAATTATCTGGCTTCTCTTTAAACTCTGTTACAGTCCTGGCCTTCACAGCCTCCTCTGGCAAGGAGTTCCACAGGTTGACTACACGCTGTGTGAAGAAGAACTTTCTTTTACTAGTTTTAAACCTGCTACCCATTCATTTCATTTGGTGTCCTCTAGTTTTTCTATTATGGGAACTAATAAATAACTTTTCTTTATCTGCCCTCTCCACACCACTCATGATTTTATATACCTCTATCATATCCCCCCTCAGTCTCCTCTTTTCTAAACTGAAAAGTCCTAGTCGCTTTAACCTCTCTTCATATGGGACCGTTCCAAACCCCTAATCATTTTAGTTGCCCTTTTCTGAACCCTTTCCAAGGCCAAAATATCTTTTTTGAGGTGAGGCGACCACATCTGTACACAGTATTCAAGATGTGGGCATACCATAGTTTTATACAGGGGCAGTAAGATATTCTGGATCTTATTTTCTATCCTTTTCTTAATAATTCCTAGCATCCTATTTGCCTTTTTGACCGCCGCTTCACACTGTGTGGAAGTTTTCAGAGAACTATCCACGATAACTCCAAGATCTCTTTCCTAATTTGTTGTAGCCAAATTAGCCCCCATCATACTGTACATATAGTTGGGGTAATTTTTCCCGATGTGCATTACTTTACACTTATCCACATTACATTTCATTTGCCATTTTGTTGCCCAATCACTCAACAAGTTTGGTGAGATCTTTTTGGAGTCCCTCACAGTCTGCTTCTGTCTTGACTATCCTAAACAGTTTGGTATCATCCGCAAACTTTACTACCTCACTGTTTACCCCTTTCTCCAGATCATTTATGAATAAGTTGAAAAGGATTGGTCCCAGGACTGACTCTTGGGGGACACCACTAGTTACCCCTCTCTATTCTGAAAATCTACCATTTATTTCTACCCTTTGTTTTCTGTCTTTTAACCAGTTCTCAATCCAAGAAAGGACCTTCCCTCTTATCCCATGGCCATGTAATTTACACAAGAGCCTTTGGTGAGGGACCTTGTCAAAGGCTTTCTGAAAATCTAAGTACACTATATATACTGGATCCCCCTTGTCCGCATGTTTATTAACCCCTTCAAAGAATTCTAATAGATTAGTAAGACATGATTTCCCTTTACAGAAACCATGTTGACTTTTGTCAAACAAATTATGTTTTTCTACATGACTCACAATTTTATTCTTTACTATTGTTTCGACTAATTTGCCTGGTACTGAAGTTAGACTTACCGGTCTGTAATTGCCAGGATCGCCTCTAGAGCCCTTTTTAAATATTGGTGTCACATTGGCTACCTTCAAGTCACTAGGTACGGAAACCAATTTAAAGAATAGGTTACAAACCACAGATAATAGTTCAGCAATTTCCCATTTAAGTTCTTCTAGAACCCTTGGATGAATGCCATCCAGTCCCGGAGATTTGTTAACATTAAGTTTTTCTATTTGTTCCAAAACCTCCTCTAATGACACTTCAATTTGGGACAGTTCCTCAGATTCATCACCCACAAAGGACGGAGCAGATTTGGGAATCTCCCTAACGTCCTCATCCGTGAAGACTGAAGCAAAGAAACCATTTAGTTTATCCACAATGGCTTTATTGTCCTTGATTGCTTCTTCTATATCTCAATTGTCTAGGGGACCCACAGGTTTTTTAGCAGGCTTCCTGCTTCTAATGTACTTAAAAAACATTTTGGTATTTCTTTTTGAGTTTTTGGCTAGCTATTCCCCAATCTTTTTTTTTTTTGCTTTTTCTTATTACATTTTTATGCTTGATTTGACAGTGTTTATGTTCCTTTCTATTTATCTCACTAGGATTCGACTTCCACTTCTTAAAAGATGCCTTTTTGTCCCTCACTGCTTCTTTTACATGGTGGTTAAGCCACGGTGACTCTCTTTTAGGTCTCTTGCTATCTTTTTTTAATTTGGGGTATACATTTAAGTTGGGCCTCTATTATGGTATCTTTAAAAAGTTTCCATGCAGCTTGCAGGAATTTGGCTCTAGTCATTGCGCCTTTTAATTTCCGTTTAACTAACCTCCTCATTTTTGTGTAATTCCCCTTTTTTAAATTAAATGCCAGAGTGCTGGACTGCTGAGGTGTTTTTCCCACCACAGGAATGTTAAACGTTATTATGTTATGGTCACTATTCCCAAGCAGTCCTGTAACAGTTATCTCCTGGACCTGATCCTGCACTCCACTCAGGACTAAATCGAGAATTGCCTCTCCTCTTGTGGGTTCCTGTACCAACTGCTCCAAGAAGCAGTCATTTAAGCCATTGAGAAATGTTATCTCTGTTTCCTTTCCTGAGGTGACATGTATCCAGTGAATATGGCGATAATTAAAATCCCCCATTATTATAGAGTTCTTTATTTTGGTAGCCTCTCTAATCTCCCTCAGCATTTCGATGTCAGTATCGCTGTCCTGGTCAGGTGGTCGGTAATATATCCCTACTGCTAATTTCTTATTATTGGAGCATGGAATTTCTATCCATAGCAATTTTATTGAACATGTTGATTCATTTAATATTTTTATTTCATTTGATTCTACATTATCTTTCACATACAGTGCCACTCCGCCACCCATCCAGCCTGCTCTATATGTTTTATATCCCGATATGATTGTGTCCCACACATTTTCCTCATTCCACCAGGTCTACACTAGAAAGTTATTTCAAAATAAGTTATTTTGAAATACTATCACCTGAAATAATTTTTTTTAAAATAAGTTTATTCCCTAAGGAAAGCAGGAGTTATTATTTCAAAATAGCCAGCCCTTTATTTCAAAGTAACGAGCTTGGTAGAGTGGATGCTCTGTTATTTCAAAATAACTCCCTTTTGTAGACCAGGTCCAATCGGCCTCATCCCTGGCCCTGTGTAGAAATCTAAAGGTAATTCAGTATCTCTGCTGTATAAACATCTAAAAGTAAGACTAACGCTCCTCTTTCTCGGTTTGGTAGGGTACTCTGCAGGGAACATGATTATTCAAGCTGTACTTCTGTCCATTTGAATTTTATATAGATTCTCTCAGGGTCTCTGCTGCTGAATCTGCATTGTTGGTTTTGAATAGTAAGCCTTTTGATTTAATGGGGAAGTTTTATATTCTCTCAGCTGTGTGCTCTTTTGCCATGTATGCAGCGTGAAAAATGCTGCCAGGTTTGTTCTATATACACATCACTTTATTTTTATTTCCTTTCTCCTTGGGAATAATGAACAGTCAAAAATATAGATGAAAGCTGGAGCGAGTCATAAGAAAATCTGTCTTAACCGTCCAAGAGTGTCTTAAAGTCATCCCTTCAAGTATAAAACATGTATTTAAAATGGCATAAATCTGGGTTTTTTTTCTAATATTGTTTAGTCAAATCCTGGCAAAATAAAGATTATTTCATGTAGGTTGAAAAGTCAGAGCATCCTCTTCATACAAAAAAATGTGAAGGGGAAACAATGATGGAGGGTCCCAATGGAAAAGAAAATGACATATCACACCCTTTTTTTGTCAGCTGGTCCCAGTATAAAGGATTTTCTGAGTAGGACTAGAGAGATTATTTTACTTCTGTATTTGGCATTGGAATGCCCCCTGGTGGAATACTGTCCAATTCTAGTGCCCAAAGGATTCAAGAAGGATATTGATAATTGGGAGAGGGTTCCATGAAGAGTCATGAGAAAGCTGAAAGCATTAGACAACGATTTTGTATAGTGATCGACTTAAAGAGCTTAATCTACTTAGCTTTATGAACAAATGGTTAAGAGGTGTTTGATAACATGCTGTAAGTACCTTTACAGTGGGGAAATGTTTAATTCAATCCAGTAGAGAAAGGTATAACCCTATCCAATGGCTAGACAAATTCTAGTTGAAGCTAGACAAATTCAGATTGGAAATAAAGCTCACATTTTTAACAGTGAGAATAACCACTTAAATAGTTTCCCAACTACTGGTGAATTCGTCAACCTCTATCAGAATAAAAAATATGAAAAGTGGGCCAAAAAGATCTGAATCAGAGTGTCTATGCAAAATTTGAAGTGGAAATGACCTATTATTGATACTTTTGTGGGATGGATGTAGGAGGGAAATGAACTCATAAAGGAAGGGAAGTATCAGCTTTAGATTGTTCAAGTCAGGTTTCAAGAAAATTATTATGCTGACATGAGGAATTCAGTTTTCAGAGGCATCAATGTGGCATCTTTAAGGGCTAAATTAAATTTAAAATAATCATTCATATATTCATACATGACTTAGTTGTGCATATTTTACCATCTTTAGGACAACGAGGCTGTGTTTTATCAGCTAAAAAAGACCATTCTTCCAGAACAGTAGCTGGGAAATATGAGATTGTAATAACACCTTTGTACATTGAATTCTCCAATGTTTTTCAGTCAAAAGCCAGCAAACAGAAGCAAATGGCAACAGAATAATTCATTTCTACTCTATACATTCCTTGAAATATTTTTCTGTGGTTCACTCTGCTATGCAAGGAAACAGGTAAATCTGTAACTTCCATCTCCTCAAGCTCCACAAATATTCTATGTTATATGTTAAATAAGTGCTGGGCCCTTTTTGAAATGTGTATACTATGTATTATAAACCATATGTAGTCTATTTATACAGTGAGTGATTGTGGCATTTGGAATCTCAGATTTGTTGTAATGGGAGTTAGAAGAAAGACTAGCAATGTTTAATTATGTAATAATACATGGTAGAACTATTGGCCTCAGTCTATTGCTGTAATAGTCCTAATTATGGGCATACTTCATTACTTTTTTTTGGCAGATAGATGCTAGGGTATAGGAGGAGAAAATGGGGCTTGGAAAGACTGAATAGTATGCTTGGCACAATAAGACTGTTAAAATCAGAAAAGGAAAACTTAAATCACCTGACCTGATTTACCCTAGAAATATATTGTAATGGAGGCATATCATTTCAGTGGGGAAAAATCTGGTATCCATAATGGCAATTCACTTGAGGGAAAAGTTTGCCAGTTGCACCTCCTGAGAACTGTATATTATATAAAAGGGTGAACCTCCATACAGACTACACAATCTTCTAAGATAGAAAAAAGTCCTGGAAAAAAAGCCTATTTGGCAACTATTTGAAACTAACAGTCTCAAACAGAAATGATTAGGAAACTATTTCCTATATTCTGCTCCCCAAAAGAAAAAGTCAGTAGAAAGGTTAGAGTTTTGTACTGAATTCTTAGTGCTAATACATATTTTTAATGTTCTGCTATTACAGCAGAAAATCAAAATAATCATCCAGTGGGAGGACTATCACACTTGCTAGAAATTCCTCACAATGCTAATGAGTCTAAGCTCATATTTCAGTTTTTAGAGAGGTAGCTGTGTTAGTCTGTTTCAATTAAACACTGTCATCACTTCTTTCTTTCTTTCTTTCTTTCTTTCTTTCTTTCTTTCTTTCTTTCTTTCTTTCTTTCTTTCTTTCTTTCTTTCTTTCTTTCTTTCTTTCTTTCTTTCTTTCTTTCACATCTGAGGAAGGGTGTGTCTAGACTACCTAGTTTTGTCGACAAAAGTGGACTTTTGTCAACAAAACTATACCAGCGTCTACACTACCGCTGAGTTCTGTCGACATAACGTCGACAGAACTCAGCAGTTTTGTCGACGCTGGTATAACTCATTTTACGAGGCATAACACCTTCTGTCGACAGAACTCTGTCGACAGAAGGTGTTATTGCCTGTAACGTTGCGTCCAGACTATGGAGTTCTGTCGACAAAGCAGCTTGCTTTGTCAACAGAACTCAATGTGTCTGGACGCTCTTTGTCGACGGAAGTTTTGTCGACAGTATCTGTCGACAAAACTTCCGTCGACAAAACGCGGTAGTCTAGACGTACCCGAAGTGAATTGTTGCTCATGAAAGTTTAGGCTCTAAGATTCTAATAAACTTGTTAGCCTTTAAGGTGCCTACAGATTCCTTGTTGTTTTAGTTTTTGATTCATCTAAATGAGAGGGGTGTGTGTGTGTGTGTGTGTGTTTGTGTGTTTGAATCATAGTAACTATAAAGATGGGCTTCAGTGCTGGAATACTGAAATACTACATTGTGTTGATATTGAATTATATCAGTAACTATGATTAATATGAAATTAATTCAATATTTTAGTAGTTAATGGATCCAGCATATGAGGAACTTGAAAGTCAAGATACAGTATATATTGAAAAATATATCTAGAAGTCTTGATGTCATGGTAACAAGTAAAGGGTTAATGTATATAGATATCTGAACATTCCTCTGTTCATTCTCTTGAAGTTCACACATTCTATAACTTTGCAATGACCTCAGCACAAAACTAAGTTGCATGACAAAATTCCTTATTAGAAAAAGGACGTCTATTTAGCAGTTAGCATTTATAAAATGGGCTAATTGTACAACATTATTCATTCAAGAGGGAGGAAAAATACTGACTTTACAGTTTTTAATTTATTATTAACTTGAATTTCCTAATACTTCTAACAGACTTCATCAAATATTTAAAAAATACCAACCTCAGATATTGCACAACTGGTAATTATAATGCTTTACATACAAACAACTCCCCATTGACCCATGACTAATCTAATGATATAAGAAACTAACCAAACTCCAGGTCAACAAACTAGTGAACCAAAAAGCCTCAAGGACATCTTTGACAAGGTCATTCTTCTGATATGTCCTGCGGGCCAAATTCTGCTTTTTCAGTAGAGAAAAGTATGACTTATCCAAAAAATAGGTGCATTCCTATGTGTCTTCTGGGTGAGCTTAGATGAAATATTTTTGCAAAAATCTGTAGAGACATGGTATGTAGGTCTCTTCTATCCACTCATGTATAGATTTTTGTTAAGCCTTAGTATAAATTTATTTTTGTATAACTTTGATGGCTCATATCAATGTTCTCTTTTTAAGAATTTTTGCACTTGCAGAAATTATGGATTTTAAGATTTTTTCCCATTTATATTGATTTAAATGTTCACACGTGGGAAAGAATGGCTCAGTCATTAATTATTTAATGACAGTAGACAATGAGATTAAAAAAGATAAAGTTTTATAACAGCTAAATTATCAACATCACGTCAAAATATACAAAGTAAATCTCCTTCTATCAAACTCTAAATCAGTTTTCATGCAGGATTTTTCTTATTTTTGCTTTCTCAAATTTCAATGATCATCAATGGAAATAATTTTCATCAGTTTTTATGTCCATATTCTAACAATAGATATATTAGAAGAATATAAGTGGGAGAATATGCAACTCAGTTATGCAGTTAATCTTCTGCTTATAAAAAGTCCTTGTTAATTACATTTTGAAGAGCAAATATTTATGGTAATTACAATATAATTGCAATGTAACCACAGTGTGTCCTTGATTTAATTAGGAATTAATGGTATTCCTATGCTATTAGTTTGTTTTAGGTTTTGTTGTTCACCTTACCCATTTAGCCTTCTTCCCCTTCTTTTTCCACTACTTGTTGCAAATCATGCAGTGCCTGCAATTCTATATTTACAAATGCTCATCAGCTAGTCAGAATTTGGGCACTGCATTCCAAGAGAGTATAGCAGGTTCTGCCGAGTTTAATTACTAGATTTAGTGTATTTGTTTTGTACTTATGCTTATATGAATTTTCATCCAAAATCTGATTTTATATATAAGGCAGTTTCTTCCCTTTCATAGTCTTAATAGTATAGGTACCTGCATGCTAAGTGGGACTCCAGTGATTGGGCTAAGGTATTCTTGCTACTTGCCCCTCTTTGGCAGTCCTAATTGTGTTTATGACATCATAATCATCTCCACTAATGTTATAGCATAAACTGAGAATTACGATTTAGTTTTCATTCCAAGTGGCAGGAGCAAACTGTGAAGCAAGAAATATCCTGCTTTCATGCAAACAGGGACACCTGGTGTAGGGAATAATTTCTTGGACACACTGGATGCAGGTGAAAATAAGCAGAGGATTTATTAGTTCACACAGCTGGTGGAGTACTCATCAGGGGTTAACCCAGTGAGCACTAACGTAACCAAAACATACATTAGATTATATAGGTAGCAGATGAACGGAGGAGAAGTAATTTGATAGGTCTAGCAGCGGAAGTGAGATATGCACATAAGCCAATGGTCTACAACAGTTACACAGAATCTCCGCCCATTGCCAATTAAACATATTATCAATAATACAGTTAGTTATTCCTAACAAGCTAAATAAGCCAACATAAACAAAGACATGTTGATGGTCATTTTGTCGGACGGAAATATAATGCGTCTCCTGTGGGGGTGGTATTGCCTTGGCGCGATCTTTGGGATCCAAGCTTATTTTCTAAAAACAAAGCAGACAATAAAAAACAATCCCGCACGGTTGTTTGGTACCGGCCTTATCAAAGAGAGGCCCTTTTGGAATGTGGTTGCCAGGGGAACCAGGGTCACAGTAACTGTTCAACTGTTTTACTTCCCAAGGTGGCCTAATACTTTCAGGTTTGAGTTTGTCAGTTCTCAGCAAGATACCATGGACTGCCTCAATTTACCCTATACCTTGGAAAGAGACAAATAGACAGAAATGACACCTTGGAAAGAGACAGATAGAAAATATGATATGTAGGCAAAACTCTAAAGAGAATGGTTCTCAAATTTTTTCACAAGGCATCAGATGATCTTTAAACAGGCAGTAAAAGTCTGAAATCAGACTTTTGATTTTTTTTTAAACAATAAAAATGATTTGAAACTTCAGTAGAACTTTAGTCTACGTTTAAACTGCCAGCTTCTTGAGCAAGAACTCTTTTGCAGAAGAGTTCTTGTGCAAAAACTCTTCCAGAAAAGAGTGTCTACACTGGCATGTGCTTTTGTGCAGGAGATGTGCTTTTGCGCAAGAGCATCCATGCCAGTGTAGATGTTCTCTTGCACAAGAAAGCACTGATGGCCATTTTAACCATAGGGCTTTCTTGCGCAAGACATTTATGTTGCCTGTCTACACTGGTCTCTTGCGCAAAAACAGTTGCACAAAAGGGCTTATTCCTGAGTGGGAGCATGATAGTTCTTACACAAGAAGACCTGATTTCATACAGTAGAACATCAGTTTACTTGTGCAAGAACACATGGCCAGTGTAGACAGGCAGCAAGTTTTTGCGCAAGAGCGGCTGCTTTGGCACAAGATCGCGCCAGTGTAGACACAGCCTTAGGCTACATCTAGACAGCAGAGCTATTTTGGGATACCTGAAGTATCCCAAAATAACAATTCCGTGTCTTTAAACACACCCATTTTTTTGGAAATATATTTTGAAATAACAGGGTGCGCTATTCCAGCATTCCTGTAACCCTCGTTCCACGAGGGTTAAGGGACTTGTTGGAATAGTGCTTTATTTCAAAATTACCTTGAAATAAGCTACAGCATTTTCATAGTGCAAATTGCATAGCTTATTTTGAGGTAAGTGTGCAGTGTAGATGCACCCTTAGAATCATGCATATCAGAATTACCATCGGTCAGCCACACAACTACACTGGAATGGTAAGTATGCAGTCAGGAAAAATTTAAAGAAGATTTGACAAAGTAAGAACACTGTTTCTATGCTAATTTCATTTAAGTTAAGTTTAAAGCAGCATTTTTATTTTGTATAGGTAAGTGTCAAAACTCTATTAAGTCAATGTTCAATTGTAAACTATAGAAAGAACAACCATAAAGCTTTGTTCAGTTACTAACATTTCAGAGTTACAAAGAATCTCCACTTTTTAGGTGTTTGTAATTCTGAGGTTCTATCGTAAGACAAAGTGAAAATGAGGAAATTTTAGGTCATAATGGAATTAAATGATTAGAACAATAGAAGATGATTTTGTATTTTGAAATATAATATGAAAAGTGAAGTTGCCTTGTAGTATAGGACTGGTGATTTGGAAACATACTTTGATTTATCTAAAAGATATTTTTCAGATGTTTTACTTAGTACAGTGTTTCTCAAAGTGAACCACAGCCAATGGGAGTCACGAGGCTAAGTGGCTGCGGAGCCAATAAGTAAATAAATCAGAGCGGCCCGGTAGCAGCTTTCTCAGACTGGGTCCGCAGACCACTTTGAGAAACAATGACTAGGACTACGTCTGACCACAGCACTTTTCCGGAATACCGGAGGTTCTTAATTTGGGTATCTTTTTCTAACTTTTCCTGGTAGTCCAGACACCATCTTAGTGCATATGTGATCTAAACAGAAATGGAAAAGCAACAGAACCATGTCCTTAGGACTAACTGTGGCTTTCGTTTTAAAGTGGCATGTAGCAAAAGATTGGATAAGAACATAATCCAAAAGAGAAAACAAACTTCTAAATTATTTATCAGAGCTGGTTCCTAAGCATTTGAAACTTGGATGAAAAATGGAAGAAAAAAGCCTGAAATTTGAGGAGGAGTGGTGGGTTTTTTCGTCTTTTTGCTTTGTTTTGTAGCAATTTCCATTTCTCCAACAGTGCTACTGTCACTAATATTACTATTTTCTATTACTATTATAATTAAATATACTTCCCAGATAATTTGGCTAGAAAAACCTATTCTGGCTTTAGTTTTGTAGGGTTTTTTTTAATAAACTCTGGTCTATAATGGTGCCTGCAATAATAATAATAATATAATGTTCAATGAAATAATAATAGTGATTATGATAATAATAATAAATAATATAATTTACTATAATTTAATATTTCCTATGAATCAAGGAAAAGAAAGACAGTCCCTGATCCATAAATCTCATAGTCCACATGTAAGACAAGAGTCAGTAGATGGATATAGGGAGAGTGACAGGGGAGCTGAAGGAAACAGAGAGAAAACATTGGTCATCATGATAAGTTGTAGTTGCAGAAAAGAGTGTTGGATGCAAAACATGGGTTACTATTGTTGCCTGGGCATGATACAAAATGGAGTCTGAGGGGTTCTTTTTCCCTCAGAGCAGTTTTCCTGCCAAAACAGGTAAAGGAAAGCTGTGCACCCAGCACTAAATCTGTGCACTCAGCACCAAAGGCTGTGCACACCGCCCAACTGTCTGCGTGCGCACCCATTCTTTGCACACAGCACCCAAGTCTTATGCACCCTGCTCTCTTCATGGTTTTCCCACCATGAGGTGTTTATATATCCTTGTCAAGGAGCATTCGTGTTCTTTGGCCCCCTTCATGTCCTGTGTGTGCGTCTGTGATCATCATTGTTCCCCTGAGTCATCGTCTACCTGGAGGAGGCCAAGGTTCCAGCCTACAGTCTGACAAGACTACCCACTGCTAGTGACTTTAACTGGAATAAGGGAAGCCTTTTCCGCTCCCACTAAGACTTTGGGACTTATAACACTGTCTCGCTTACGGATACTCGGACAGGATCCGGTGCTCACCAAGCGTCAGCTCGTAGGAGGCAAGAAGCATCCATCGAGGGATCGCTCCGTTTGTCCTCCCTTAAGGCTTTTCACTAGCCACGAGGTTGAAGGTCACGGACATCGAACATCAATCGCCGCTTTGAATGTAATGTATACCCTTGTGTTTGTGTGTGTGGGACTCTTCTATCTTCTTCTTTTCCAGGGTTAGGGTGGGACTGTTGCTAAGTTGTATGCTGTTTGCTAATGTTTGATCTTACATTTAAAATACATGGTTTGGCCCTAAATTCTTGTTGTTTGGTAATTTCTAAGCTGTTTCCCTGGTGATTAGATACAGGATACCAGGCCGAATCTGGCTTCTGTAGGAGGGCACCTTAGGCTTTAATTAAATTGCATAGCCCATAACACAGCAATTGTTTACCCCAGCTCTCCAGGTAACACTATACTGCAAAGACTTAAGTACTTGAATAATCGTACTGACCCTCAGTGGGTTTTATGTGCACTGTAGGGGAGCCTGAACAACCCCATCTTGACCAGAATAATAATGTCTGCATTATCCGGCCCTGCCTTGACTGGACTAACGATGGCTGTCTTGCCCAAAGTGCAGATTTCTAACACAGTGAACCCAGACCGGACTTAAGTCTGGTGTACATACGAATGCAGGCCAGGCTGAGGTGGGGGAGTTTTGAGAGTCAGGAGTGCTTTAAATAATTGTGTGTAGGGAGTATAGTATAGTATAGTGGAACCATGCCAAGAACATTGGGAGAAACCTGGTACTGGTACATAATATTTCCGATAAGCAAAAATCACAGATATAGCCATAGAACTGTCAATCAAGTATAGTACAGCCTGAATAGCAGGATGCATCCCAAATATGGGCATAATAGTTATTTTATGCAATATGTAATTAATTGGTAGGTATTACTTGAGTGACCAAGTTGAATTTAAACATAGGTGTAGAAAAGATAATCAGTGGGAGGGATTGGATAAGGTGTCCCCACTACCTTACTTGCTGCAACTAGAAGCTGTGCCTGTTCCTACCAACCATTACATTGTGTATGGCTCTACACGTGGGAAAACAAAGAGGCCGCGACCTCCTGTCTGACAATCGTAAGGGTCTTAGTGGTGGAACTGAGTGTGATTTATAGAAATAAGTATATGTATATCCATATTCTTAAAATTGAATATCTTATGTATTGTCCTAGGTGTAGTTTTTATATTGTTTGTGCTACATATCCCATTCATTGAAATAGATCTGTGTAACTTTGCATTGCTTTACTTTACTATTCTGTGCATAACAAAGTTAAAAAGAGTTTCTCTGAGGTGTTTACTGGCTCTTCTAGTATCTAAAACAATCGAACCACACAACATGCACAGAGTCGCTCATATGCTCAAGTCTTTGTAAGTTCAACTCCTTCATCTGGCAGGCCTCACATTTTGTGAGCATGCTTTCAGAGGCCTATTGAACATTTTCCCATGATTTCACTTTTTCAAATCCTCTCCAGACAAAAGTTAGAACTGAGTGAAAAATTCAGAGCAAATATATTTTTAATTTATCATTGTTTTCTGTTTGCAAATTGTTCACAAGTTGCTTTTGATTTTCTTGAAATGTTTTAATCACATTTTTTTGCTAAAATATTATTTGTTCATAGACTGTTTGCAGCAGCTTCTTGCACATATGCAAAATACAAGCTCTGTCAAATAGTTTGCATCTGACATAAAGACAAAATCTTTCAGTATGATTTGCAGACATTAGATATGCATAACCCTTAAATCCCGGTCCTATAACAACCTCTACAGTTGCTTTTAATCAAGCCCACATACAAGTCTTTGCCTTAATTACCAGCATCTCTCTCAGAACAAATGTTCCACTAACAATCTCTATTGCATTTTATTTAGATAACCATTCATTAAAGTTCATCAGTGAGATACCCCAAGTCTTTATTCCAGCTCAGTCAGTTATTATATGGTTTAGATTTTCTTGTCTGTATTCATGACACTTTCTTACTCTAAAAAGAGTAAGAAAGTTCGTTATATATTATTGTAATTTCTTAAGCAGAATTGATGGGCATACTGTGAAATGTCTACCAATATAAATGCATCAGTTGTCTTCTAATGGTTCATAGATTAATATTAGTTGCCCCATAGTTACGAGTCTGACAGGGCTATATTTTTATTATGTAGGAAAAGCAAAAAAATGAAGTCAGAAGCATGAATAGCTAATTTCTCTTGATGTAATAAAAATGTGTAAATGAGATCTACAAGGGCATTACTGGAGAGAAACACAGCTCAGGAATATATCACCAGCAGTGGGATAATGATGAAATCATATTATCCTCATAGGAGATGGAATATTGCGATTCTCCTAATGTTTGTGTTTGCAGAATGGGTTGATTAAGCCCCCAGTGGGGTCTTAAATGAAGAATTGATATGAACAGATGCTCCAAAAGTTAGATTTGCAGTAAGTTTAGTCACTGTACAAGCAAAGATTCATTTATTATCTTTGTTAGCAAAATGCATTGACTCAAAACTCAGAGGCCAATAAAAAAATTGTGCAGAAGTTTATAATTAGAAATATTCATTTAGCTGCTCTAGAAAGTAAGTCCTAATACATAGACATCCTATATGAATACCTGCATCATTCAGGAAGCTCCAACTGATAAGGCGACCAGATGCCCTGTTTTTAAAGGGGCAGCCCAGTAATTAATCTCTCCTGCATGTGTCCTGACTTTGGGAAACTTGTCTGATATTTTCTGTCTCCACCCCCAGTACCAGTGGTGAGTGGGAGGGGGAAGTCCCAGTTGATGATGAGGTAAGTGTGCAAAGCTAGCGGGCAGGGCAAAGATGCAGTACAAAGGGCTGGGCCGTTATCCTGCTGGTCTGTCAGCACAGCCGTAGTAGGGCCCCACTTCCTCAGCCCTCCAGCTCTTTTCTGGCCAGTGCTGTCTCACACTATGAGCTTTGGTGGCTGATGAGTGCAGACAGGTTTCAGGCTGTGGCTGGTTCCATGTCCCCTGTGCTGCCCACCCATTGGTCTTTTACATTTCTGCCTCTCATTGTCCTGTCCCTGCTTTGGCCCTTCACTCCCCTCAGTCCCACTTCTCCTCCATATCCCCACTGTTAGGGTGCATGATGTGAGAACCATCCTCTGATTACAGTGCTCAGCTCACCAGCAGGCTCCTTCCTTCCTCTTCTGTCTCTGGATGGGCCAGCACCCCAAGAAAGCCCAAGATCTCCTGCTCCAGCCCGGAGTGCTGACCAGGAGGAGCCAAGCCCTGCATGTGCCAAAGCCCCACACAGTGTTGGTACTGGAACTCCTCTTTGCTTATCAGCTTAGCTCTGGAGTGGGAGGGGGGAAATGATTTCCAACTTGTTTGTAGCCCAAACTTTCAGGCTCTACAGCAGCCCTCCACACAGGTACTCAGCACCCTTTTCACTAACCTTCCACCCCAGGTCCTGCCCCAGAGAGCTCCATCCCATAGGCACCCTCCCCTGTTGAACCACCTCTCTGGCTGAGTTCACTGAAAACTCTGCTGCCAAGTTCGCTGTCCTGTTTCACAATGCATCCTTAGGACTTAACCCTTTCCAGCTCGCATTCTAGACAGTAGGCAGGAGGCATTTAGATTATGCCAGTGCAGCAGCAGCCTGGAAGTGTAAGCTGCCTTTTGACACTAAGGACAGGAAGTTACAAGCTGCTTCCAGCCATGGGAAGAGTGAAGAGTAAGCACAGTGAAAGGCTGCTGCTGGCCACAATCTGGTGTGATCCCTGGCACACACTGGGAGGAGGGGACATGTGACCCTGCATGCGCCCCCATCTGTTGCCTTGAAGTTGCAGTGCCCAATAAGAGGAGAAGTGGGTCCATCCTGAGGGCCCAGCCAGGTATAGAGGGTGGAGAGTGCTGGTCAGGGAGGGTCAGTCGGTCAGTCTGGGAGTGTATGTGTGTGTCACCTTCCCCATGTGACACCTAAAACTTTAAAGATAAAAAAGTATTAGACAGTATTTCTGTATTTAATGGGGGCTCAATCAACTTCATGTTAATTTGAACATTTGGACTGAATAGTTCTGATTGATGGAAGTTGAACTTACCTGTATAGGAGTAATTTTACCAGCTGTCCCATATTCAGCATAGGGAAACATGGTGGCTACATCTACACTGCAAGAGAGCATCCACATGCATGGACACTGTGCTTTTTCCCATAGGGATTTCTTGCACAAGAAACCCCATGGAGCATCCACATTTCAAATGTGCTTTTGCGCAAGGAAATCAAGAGTAAAATGGCAGAAGAGAGGGCTTTTTCCAGAGTAGGTAAAGCTCCTTTTACGATGCATAATTCCCTTTTGCGCAAGAGTTCTTGTGCAAAAAGGCAAGTATGGACACTCCAGAGGGGTTTCTTGTGCAAGAAATCCCTATGGGAAAAAGCAGTGTCCATGCATGTGGATGCTTTCTTGTGCAAAAGCTCATAGCTTTTGCGATGCGCTTTAAATTGTAAACGTGCTCTTCTGCAAGAAACTCTTGCACAAAAGGCTTCTTGTGCAAGAAACATGTAGTGTAGACGTAGCTGGCTATTTTACCTATTGAAATTAATAAACTGTTTATTTGAGTCTTTGGCCACATTTAAATACCTGCATTATACAGATAAACTAGATATTGTTGATCAGCTTTATAGTAGCTTGTAGTGAGCATGGGTGGCCACTCACTGAGCCAGAGGGCCGAGGTCCAAATCTGAGAGGGCCGAGCCTTTTCCTGCCCCTTAAACACCCTGGAAGCTGTGGCGGGGGGGGGGAGGGGGGTAGGATAAAAGCCCAGCCCAAGAGCTCAATAAAGCCCCAGCCACTGGAGGAAGCAGAGGCCTGCCCTAAGTTCCTGGACAGGGAAGCTGCTGACGACCTTGCTGAGGACTGGCCTGGACCACTGGGCCCCTGTGCCGAAGAGGAGACCCTTTTAACATGGGAGTTTCAGACTCCGACGACCCTGAGACCCTGCAGTAACCACGGAGCCAGGTATACACAAACGGGGAGTTTGGAAGTGGCCGAGGGGAAGCCAATGTCAGGCTGACTTCATTGTACTGCAGTGTGTTGTGAACCAGATCCCTGCTGACCCCAGTGCCAGCCAGCACTGCCACTGCTAGGGCCTTGGGCCAGGATACAGTGGAGTAGGGAGGGCCCCTGTCCCACCTGCCACCCCACATACTGGATGGCGTTCTCTTCCTCTCTTGCCAGTGATTTGTGTGTGTTTGCCTGCCCTGCCCTACACCAGGGCCTGGGCTTACTTAACTGTGAATTGCTGTCTCTCTACCCTGCCCTGCACCAAAGCCTGGGTTCACTTGAACTGTGGGCTGCTGTTTGTTTGTCTGCCCTGCGCCAGGGCCAGAGCCTACCTGAACTGCAAGCTTCTGTTTGTTTGTCTACTCTGCCCTGCTCCAGGGCCAAAGCTCACTTAAAACTGTGGAATTGTGTTTGTGTGCCAGCCCTGCCCTGCATCAAGAACTGGGCTTACCCTAGGTGCTAACTGTGGTTGCCTGCCTGCCCTGCACTAGGGCCTGGACACACCTAAGGACTGAGACTGTGTTGGTTGATTGCTCCGCCCTATACTAGGGGCCTGAGGTTTAAAGGGGACCACTGGGCATTCGTTTACAGGCCTGAGAACAGGTCTTGGGCCCAGGACTAAGCCAGGTGTCTTACATAGCTGTATAACTATGATGTCTAAAATGTAGGAATGGGCAAGCTTCAAGTGGTTTGCAAGTTCCATGATGTCTCCTTTATTTCTCTTCTCCTTTTGTTATGGCTAGACTTCAGTGTCCCATTAGTAGCACTGTATGGTCTGAGCTACACTAGACCAGGCAGGTCAGCTTAAGGCATGCCATCCAGTTACGCAAAGTGCACAGCTGGATTTGGCTTATTTTATGCCGAGCTGCTACAGTGTCTAAACTGTGGGAGGCTGACAGGAGCACACGCTCCCATTGACTTCTCTTACTCCTCTCAGAATGAGGAGTACACAATTCCAGTGATGGCTGCCCTCAGCGTTTGATTTGGGGGTCTACCCTAGACCTGCTAAATCAAACACTAGGGCTGTGTCTAGACTGGCAAGTTTTTCCGCAAGATCATCTGATTTTGCGGAAAAACTTGCCAGCTGTCTACACTGGCCGCTTGAATTTCCGGAAAAGCACTGATGATCTCATGTAAGATTGTCAGTGCTTTTCCAGAAATACTATGCTGCTCCCGTTCGGATGAAAGTCTTTTTCCAAAAGACTTTTGCGCAAAAGGGCCAGTGTAGACAGCACAGTACTGTTTTCGGCAAAAAACCTCCGATCGCGAAAATGGCGATCGGGGCTTTTTTGCAGAAAACCGCCTCTACATTGGCCATGGACGCTTTTCCGCAAAAAGTGCTTTTGCGGAAAAGCATCCTGCCAATCTAGATGTGCTTTTCCAAAAATGCTTTTAACGGAAAACTTTTCCATTAAAAGCATTTTCGGAAAATCATGCCAGTGTAGACGTAGCCTAGAAGATTTATCTCTGGAGGTTTGCTCTTCTCTGTAGTGTAGACAAGCCCTGTGTGCTTAGAGGAAATTTACCAGCCTACCTCTTAATCTGAAGGATGGATAGACTCGGGATCTTTCTTCTCATCACAGCAGGGTTTTTTTTTATAGGAGAATTTCTATTCTTCTAGGTGGTCTAAGTTCAGTCTTATGCATGCTGGGACTGTCTGTTGATTAATGTCAACAGCAAATCTGTTAAGCCCCAGCCTATGGGATCTTTCTCGTTTTCTAAGCATAATGTTCAGCAGCAGCAGCAAACAGAGATCTCACTTTAAGAGTAATAATAATAGAAGTGACGGAATGATGATTGGTTATATAACTGATATTTACAGTGGATCCCAGTCCAAACAAATTGCAATGCTGATCAGAAAACAGAGTGAGTCAATCAAACATTAGGGATAAAGACAGTGCTAACTAATTTCTAGTGACTGCTACATACTTATTCTTAACCCATACAATGTGTTTGTAGCTGTGATGGAAGGCTACAGGGAAAAATAAAACCACCACCACCAAAAACCCGTAGACTGAGCAGGTAATCACATAAATGCACTGCTGTGTTAATCCTACTTAATTTAACGCTAGAAAAGATCTAAGTGAAGGTCAAGATCTGAAATTGTAGCCCATAAATAGGTGTTTCTGTTCCTCAGTATGTCAGGCAGGTACTATAGCTCTGTCTCTGGGGCAGTTTTCCAGCAGACAAGCTGACCTGAGCCCCTGAGTTGCATGCTAATAAGTATAAATTGGTGGTGAATGGATGAATACCTTACTATAATGTGCTTTACCCAGCATGTAAGATGTTGGAAGGCAGCATGATCTTTAGACAATATTATTTTTACTTGTATTTAAATTACTTCCTAAGCCCCTTCTGTCAAAGGGACTGAGGAAACACAGAAATGGATCTGACCTACAACGCAGGAATCAAACATAGACTTGTGATACTGGCTTTTGGTCCATTGTAGCCTGAGGATGGTATAAATGTGATACACTTGAGAGGGAGAAGGCAAGCTATGCCATGCCATTTTCTCTCACAGAGCACTTGAGCTAAATGAATCTTTTCGGGGGTCAGCAGGAGCTTAGACTTCATCTACTAGATCTTCCAGCTACTTCCTTATGCCAGCCTGCATGAATAGAAACTGCCTAAGGAAACAGGCAAAACATGATGAATTTTGAGGGGCAGAATGTAGCTTGAAAAATCCTCTTTAAAATAGAGTTTCCAGCATCCTCCTTGTAGAGTATTTTCTAGATACAGAAGCAATATTCCTTTATTTAAGCTATAGCAAATGTCTCTTTAAAAGAATTGTTCTCAATATCGGTTACACAGAAATCATTAGATGTCAAGCGAAAGGTTATTTGTGCATGTTTCTACAATAGTGATCTGAGATTTGATCATATGCAGAAGCGTTTTCACATTTCAATTATGTTTCTGTCTGTGGATCTGCTCTCCTATATTTGAGGCAATGCTCTTGTTATGCTTTCAGAACTATGGGGTCTACGATTTTTCAACTCTTCCATTAATTGCAATTGAAATATGAGTAGAGATTATTTAAATGCACCAAACCCACACTGGCTTGCACAAATCAGAGTACTGCACATACAGATATTTGTGGAGTCATTAGCTGCACAGCAAAATACAGACTTCTGCGCACAGACATGGGGATTTGAAGAGGCAAACGATTATGCCTGAAAATACTGTGGGTAGAGCTGTGTATCAATGGAAGTTTTGGTGCTTAGCATGTTTGCACCTTGATAGTGCTTAGTCTTTGTTCTTCATTTTAAATGTCCATCTAAAGATTTGTCTATGGGACAAGCCATGGTGCAGCTATTTGGTTTGTGTCCCTTCTCACATCAAGTATTACTTCACTTTACTTTGGCTTTAATCACAGTTATCAGAGAGCACTGGGGGGAAAGGATTTTATGTCTGGAAGTCAGAAAGTAGAGCCCTGAGAGGCTCAAAAGAGGAAAAAAGATGAGGCTGACTTACCCTGGTCCCTCCAGACCTCTGCTCAGTCGAAGAGACATAGAGAAAGAGATCTTGAATTTGTTCTGCCTTTCCCTTTCATAGGGAGATGCAACATCAAGCCTGCCTATCCATCTTTCCTTTCTGGGTCAAACCTCAACTTGTTTCTCTTTAAAGAAAGGGGAAGGAATGGCCATGAACAAATACTCCCTTTGGATGATCAAGTCTACTTCCTTGCATTAGCTGTAATTTCAATAGAGTTTCCATTGCAGCAGTATTTCTCAAGTAAATTCTGTGTTAGGAAACTGCAGCACAGGTTGGAAAGGATGAAGGATAGCTGGGTGCTTACAATACTGAACTAGGGTTTAGGAGATATGTATTCCATTCCCAGCTATCATAAACTTCCTTTCTGATCCTGGGCAATCCACTCAGCTTTGATGTCTACACATGATAAAATGGGAGTAAAAATTCCTTATCTCCAAGAGGTGGCAGAAGAATAAGCTCAGTTTTGTGAGGTGTATGGATATCATAATATAATAGGACTTTTTTTAAAAAAATGTAGAATACACATTGCGCTTGAGTCACAGTAAATAAAATAGCTGTTCAACATGCCTTATCCTTTACTGAAACCATCTGGACATTTACTCAATAATTCATTAAATGATAACCTATAGTAGCACTGGGCATCTATCCCAAATATAAACATGAAAGTAAAGCTATTAGATTGCAAATTTGTGTGTTTATGTAATAGGAAAGAAAGTTTTCACATTATGATAGAACAACAATTAGCTGAAAGAAACTTTACTCAGTTGCTGGGGAGGGAAAATATTGGGAGAGAATTTTTCATTTTATACTTCTTGAAGTTTATGGACTAAGTTCTGACGGGCATTGAGCAATTGCTGCAGGATACTCAGTACCTCTCAGGATATGTACTTGTGACTTGAATGCTGAATCTTTTACGTGGCTTTAAATGTATTTATTCCTACAATTTCTTAATAGGCAGCAAAACTCCAATCAAATGAGTCATGTCAGGGATTAATGTGATCTATAGACTCTTTCTGGAATTGTTTTCCTCACTTCTATGGTAGTACTTGTGTTTTTTATATGTATTTAATGCAAGACAAGTAGATAACAGAAATTGGATTGGGAGGAAGTTAGGTAGTAATTCTTATAACACTTATACAGCTCTTCATTCCATCAAATTAGTTGTTTAACTGTGTGAGGAAGCCAAATAAATATTTTACCTCATTTTTAGCAACCAAGGAGTTGAATCATAATGATGTAGTGTTACTCCGACTACATAGCAAGTAAGTGACAGATCCAGTATTAGCACTTTGTAGTTCCTGATTCCCTTCTAACCTTGTTCGCATGCTTACTCCATGCTTTACTGAAAGGTGCTCCTGTGTAGAACAAGGATTTTAATTCTGTGCTCAGAATAGTAATTCTCAACCTTTTCAGACTACTGTACTCTTTTCAGGGAACTGGTTTATCTTGTAGAACTCAAGTTTTACCTCACTTTAAAACTATTTGCTTTAAAAAACTGGACATAAAATCAGGCTTTTTATTGCACACTATTACTGAAAACATAGCTTACTTTCTCATTTTGACATAATTATCAAATAAAATCAATTAGAATATAAATAGCGTACTTACATTGTAGTGTGTAGTACATAAGCAGTAAAAATAAGTTATTGTATGAAATTTTAGTTTGCACTGATTTCATTACTTCTTTTATGTAGTCTTTTGTACTACTGGGCAGATATCTAAATGAGTTGCTTACATACTCCTTGGAAGACCTCTGCATATACCCAGGAGGACGTGACCACTGTGAGAACCATTGCTTTAGAGGACATTTGTTACAGAGCTGGCAGAGAGGCAGCACTGTAAATTTTACTATAATGAAACTTTTAAAGCACGGCTTTGTAATGATAAAGGAGTCCAAAGCTTTTATGAAGTGAGTGTTCTAGGATTTCAGGAATGATAGTTCTTTTTAAAACTGTAGTTACGTTTAAAAAAAATGACTGTGGAAATATGGCTGTTCCTTATTGCACAGGTCTGTGTTATCTGTGCCTTCAAGTCATATCTTATAACCTGCTGAAGGGGGAAGAAACATTAATTTGGCGTAGAACAGCTATAGAGAAAGGAATTATGTCCTCTTCTGTTTCATGCATCCTCTATCCCTGAGTTCTGACTGGAGAATCATTGTTTCTGCTGATGCAATACAAATCAGAAAACATACAACTTGATATTTCCATGAGCAAAAATGAAATCAAGCAAACAAAAAAATCCACACCCCTTATCTGTTCACGTGTGCACGGAGAAAATTTGTCCTGGGATCTTTGGGGGAGACTATATTTGGAAATCCATAAAGCCATTTTAGTTATATCAAGAAAATAATTATACTTAAAATTCTATGTGACAGAAACTTTGTCAGACAGGGAAGAATATTTTTTTAAAGTACATGAGATGATGCATCTGAAATCTAACATCTTGTAACACCTATTGCCACATTTTTTGTGATGTTCTAATCCCCTGAATATTCCGCATTCTTAACAGCACCTGCTTTTCCTTTGACAGACTACATTGCCAAAAACAAACAAAAAAAATCCTTTTCAGGTAGCTTATGCTCTGAATCATAAAACAAATCTCTACTGATTTTAAAGCTCAATGCATCCCTGCATCAATAAATTCAATCTGTACAGAAAACCGTTAAATAAAAAAAAATTCTATATAAAGATTAGCATAAAGAACAATTAATTATGCCCACTCTATTAATAAACATTGGGCTGCATTTTATCATCCACTTATTTGGTACAGATTAAAGGAAAGGGCACTTAATCCCTTTAAAAAGTAAAGTGGTTAGGTGGTAGCTTCTCCTTCCAACATAGCTGTCACTAATTCCTCAACCTGACCAAGATAGGAAGCAAATAGTCCCATGTTTTGTGGAATCACCTATATAACTCTGTTTTTTAATAGTCAATATTAATTTTTCTAAGCTAACTTCTAGCATCTAGAGAGGAAACTTCTAGCAGTTTTTCTTGCCCCACATATCAGCACCATTTACGGGCTCAAATCCTGAAGTTCTTTCTCAGGCGATCTACCATAGGCTTCTCAATGAAGTCATAGAATCATAGAACACTAGAACTGGAAGGGACCTCAAGAGGTCATCGAGTCCATTCCCCTGCCCTTATGGCAGGACCAATCCGAGTTCTACTTAAGTGAATTCCTGAATAAAAATTGAATCAGGTCCTCAGAATTTAGCCATGAGAATGGAGCACTCTTTTAGTTTGCTGTAAAGATTTACCAATGTATTTAACATTAACCCATGGGAATTACAATTTATTGCTATGCTGTAAGTGATCTTTTCCAGTGTTATTTATTAATATGTTCATACAGCAAAAGGGAAAATGACATTCCGCAACTATATTTTTTCTGTACTTTGTTGCACAGGATTCATTCAGATAGTGGATATATAATTGTGTGCATAATAATAATAAACAAACTTTGTTTAAACTTATATGCAGAGAAATATATTGGCTAAACCTAAATATAGTTTTGAAATGGCTTCCACATTAGTAATCTATGAAAAGAAAAGTGTATCTTCAAGTGAAGCAGAGATTTCTGCCATTATGAATTTCTTCAGAAGGGGGCACACTTGTGCTTTTACTAGAAAACACATTCTGACTGGCTAGTATGTCATACATATGGTTTCAGTTGAAAGTAGTAATTAACTTTTTTTAAAAAAATGCTGGTTTGTATAAATAGTATATAATTTATTGCTAACTAAGCATTGTTGCCATACCCAACTTTCTTACGAGGAAGACTATATGCATGCATAAGTAAGAAAAGATTATTTTACTCTGCACAAACTTTTATTCTTTTCTAAAATTTCAGGTAGAGGTAAAAGTATATACATTTAGAAAACAAAATGGATTTTTATGTTACAGAAATGATTTGGAATGAATTGAATAAAATAATAAATGTTGATGATTCCATAAAGAAATGAACAAAACAAAAAAGTTTGGTATCTTTTAACAACTAACACATTGTGGGAGCTTTGTATGTCCAAAGTGTTTGGCATGCAGGATTCAGTCAGCCCTTGTAGCACCCTTAGAAGACCCATACTTTGTCATACTTTACAGACAGGAGAAATGAGAGAGAGGCCACCAAGCAGAAAGCCACCAAGCATAGAATCAAAAGTCTGTTGATTCACAGTGCAATGGTGCAACCATTGGCCCATGCTTCTCCTCAAATTTAATGACAAATAATCCTAATCAGCACAGATCATTTTCCTACTGAGTAGATCTGGCAAATGTATTTTATAGCATTAGCCTTAGGTTATTAATTTAATACTTTTATTCAAATGCTAACGATGTACTTAGACATAAAAACAAATAATGAAAGTGCATACCCCAGTGTAAAACCCAATCCTGCAAAAAATCTTGCTGATGCTTTAATTATATGCACTCTGAATAGTCCCATTTAAGTTTTTTGGGGCCTAAATACCTCATTCTCGCAGAAGTCAAGTATATACTGAATAATTCAGGTGCTGGGATAATGCACCTGGTTTTTATTGGTGTTTTTTATTCCTATCATACTTGCAATAAACTCCAGTCTTATGGGTGCAGTGGAAGGAGAGAGCTTTTAGCCCATTTGTGTATTGTATTTTGGTAAATGGCTGCATTCTGTTTCTGGTCATATGGAGAAGTACTACAAATGTGCAGGTTATATACTCTACGGGATGAATAACTAGAAAATGATTTGTGATTTAAGGGAAAGGCTCCCTCCCAAGCAAAAATATAAAGTGGAAAGAAATCACTTATTGCTAATGCCTGTCGTATGCCAAGTGTGTTGCTACACACAATCTGAGATCAAACTGGCAGAAAACTGTCATTTAAAAGAAGAAAAACAGTGTATCTAATGACTGTAAGAATCCAGCAAACCTATTTCTACTGCTACTTTTATCTATTAATGGAGCATGTCAAGCTCTCCATAAAGGTCTGATGTGATATTCCTACCAAAGATTGGTACAATATCATCCTGAAAACGTCTCCCAATTTCATTATACAGGTTGGGATACAGGATTTTCTTCTTTTAAATATTTTTATTTATTTGGAGGTTTTGTCTTTGGTATCTTTTATATGTACTAATAAAAATATATTACACAATATATTTAAACATCAAGAAATTACTTTATAAAACTGTAGTGTGCATTTGTCTCTTCTGTAATATTGAAAGTTCAAGTTTCTCTCATACATGTGACCTTGTCAGAACTGACTCTGACTAGAAATTCTGTTGTTCCCAACCAGAAATACTACAATGAACCATCTTTCTTTTGGTATTTCATCATCCCTGGCTCCAGAGTATACATAGAAGAAGAAAGACACAAAAGAGAAATAGGTAGGAAAGAGTAATTTAAATATTTTCAAATCTCAAGAGTTTGAGTCCAGTTCTAAGGGTATGTCTACACTACAGCACTAATTCGAAATAACTTAATTCGAATTAGTTAATTCAAACTAAGCTAATTCGAACTAGTGCATCTAGACCTAAAAACTAGTTCGAATTAGCATTTTGCTAACTCGAACTAGCATGTCCACATTGAGTGGACCCTGAACCAAGGTTAAGGATGGCCGGAAGCAGTGCCGGCAGGGCATCAGATTAGGACTTAGAGTGTGGAGCTGCTGTCTCAGGCTAGCCAAGGGCTGTGCTTAAAGGGACCCGACCCCCACCCCGGACAGACAGTTCTCAAGGGTTCCCCGCTCGCTTGTCTAACTCGATGAGGGACAGCAAAGCAGTCCTGGCTTGGAGTGCCCTGAATGCCCACACTTGGCACATCACAGCACTCGGACATCAGCCCGGCTGCACTTGCCGCAGGTTGCCATCCGGAGGGGTGTGTCAATCGGGGGGGCTGCAGGAGAGCTTCCACCCCGAGGAGCCCGCAAAGCCACCCCAGTACTCCCCATCAGGGGCTCGTACCCCATTCCTCCTTCACCTCCTTCCACTTACCCCTCCCTAGCCCCCCTTCCTGATGTACAAAATAAAGGACACATGTGTTCAAAAATGGAAACTCTCTTTATTGAACGAAACTCGGGGAGACTGGGAAAAGGAGGTGGGAGAGGGGAAGAGAGAGGGTGGGAGAGGGGAGGGCAACTAAAATGATCAGGGGTTTGGAACAGGTCCCATATGAAGAGAGGCTAAAGAGACTGGGACTTCTCAGCTTAGAAAAGAGGAGACTGAGGGGGGATATGATAGAGGTCTATAAAAACACGAATGGTGTGGAGAGGGTGCATAAAGAAAAGTTCTTCATTAGTTCACATAATAGAAGGACTAGAGGACATCAAATGAAATGAATGGGTAGCAGGCTTCAAACTAATAACAGAAAGTTCTTCTTCACAAAGCAAGTAGTCAACCTGTTGAACTCCTTGCTGCAGGAGGCTGTGAAGGCGAGAACTATAACAGAGTTTAAAGAGAAGTTAGATAAATTCATGGAGGCTGGGTCCATAGAGTGGTATTAGCCAGGGGATAGAAATAGTGTCCCAGGCCTCAGTTTTGGAAGGCTGGAGATGGATGGCACGAGACAAATAGCTTGGTCATTGTCTTTGGTCCATCCCCTCCAGGGTACCTTGTCTTGGCCACTGTCAGCAGACAGGCTACTGAGCTAGATGGACCTTTGGTCTGCCCCAGTACGGCCGTTCCAAGCTCAGGGTCGGGGGTCTCACTGGACCACCTTGATTTTCATGCAAACCTGCTCCTGGGTGGCTAGGCTGGCAGCTATCCTGCCCTAGACGTCCACTTTCCTGTGTCTAGTGCGGAGATCATGGATGAGGTCCACGATCTCCACACTAGACCAGGTGGGCGCCCGCCTCTTGCGGCCCCGGGCAGGCTCCTGGGAAGAATTGAACTTTGGAACAACAGATATGTGAATAGAACATGGGATGTTTGGTTAGGCACAATCAGGTTATTTTCTTTTTTGGGGGGGAGGGGAGGCGGGGAGTTGTTGGACTTCTCTATGCTGAGCCTATATATCCCTCCTCCCCTTACACCAGAAATGGGGAAACTTATTTTGGACTGGGGGGCCCCTGACCCAGAGAAGTCAGTCAGGAGCTGCACACAAGTGAGAAACAAAAGATTCCCACCCCTCACCAGCATGGGCTCCCCAATGCTGGGGGGAGCCCCAAGCCTCAGGGGCTGGATCCAAAAAGATTTCACTCCTGCTGCCACTCCCATTGGCAGGGAATTGTGGCCAATGGAAGAAGGAGGACTGTGCCTGCAAGCCCAAGGCTATGTGGAACCATCTGTTTCCCTGGAGAACTATGCCAGGCAAGTGCTTCAATCTCCTGCACCATTCCAGACTCTGCCCCTCTTACACCTGCAAACCTCTCGTGTACCCTATCTCCCACCTAGACTCTGCTCCCCACCCAGCTTGTTCCTGCACATCCCCCTGCTCCCAGGCAGCCTCCTCCTGTCCAGTGAGCCCTTCATTTTTGGCTCCACCCTGGAGCCTAGGGAGATGCACAAAATCTGTTAGCTACAGTGTCCCAGAAGAGCTAATCCAGCCCTGACTGAGAGACTGAAATGAGGTAGAAAGGAGCCCTGGGAAATATCTACAGGGTATGAGGTTGAGCACGCTGTGGCCCTTAGGAATAGGTGTATGCTAGCAACTGGGTAAGCAGCATTGAGCTTGGACTGGAAGATGGCCTTATACGTTTTATGGACAGCTTGTCCAGTGGGATTTTGATCTCTAGAACAGGAGGACCAGATGGGGAGCTGAATCATGAAAATGGAGCCCAAGAGGCAGCAGGCCCTGTAAGAGAGAATCCTGAAAGCCAACTATGTATCTGTGTGCTCTCAAACACCTTGACCTTAATGTAGACATTTTTTTCTGTGAATATGGAACCAGCAGTTTAAGGAAGTTTTTATTTTGCTCAAATGGTAGAAGGCTCTGTTCTGAAGATTACAATTTCAAATTCTATTGTACATGTCACATTTGTGTAGCATAATTGATGTTTGGCTATGAACATGTTTTGACAACATGTTTCTCTGGCTGTCTACAACAGGATTTGTTCCATTAACACCCTTTAAGATACCATGTTGTGACTTTATATAGTTATAACTATATAATTAATATATCAAATATTATATATACTTTCCAGTTTTAAAATTAACTGTAGACTGAAGTAAATGAGTTCCTTACTCATCCAAGTAGCATACTTGCAAAATGAATTTTCATTTTATAGAGTGGATAAGTTGTGAATTATAACTATTGATTAGTTCTCAATAAACTTCATTAGTGACTTCCTCCCCTCCCCAACCTCAGCTGTTCTGTATTTCCGTTTAATTTATAGATGTCATTATGAGCTAATCAATATCCTTCTTATGCTTCAGTTCCTAAGTTTTGCTCATTAATGAGAATAATGTTCTGTCGTTTTTGTCGAGAGTAAAAGGCAGAAAGTACTTCAGTGTATATTTAGTACTTCTCATGTTCAGTTTTTTCCTAATTTTTTAATTTCAAAAATTCTAAAAGACAGCTAAGCAATATGAAAAGAGGAAAATGGAAGAGGTTTATTTTTTACAATACAGTAATTAACATTAAAAAGCATGAGGAAGTGGTATGTCATGGGTAACTCATCATTCATTTTTCAGATAAGCAAAACTGTTGCTTTAGAATTATACAAATTCTGTCCTTTGTTATAGCAGACCTGTCACTATTCCTTCTTAAAATCCAAGGTATTCGAATTTTTCATTATGTCTGTAAACAATAATTCTGTGTTAAAAATAAATATGCAAAGAGTTCATCCTGAGCTGACCATATATTCCAACAGTTATACAAATAAAATAGTCATTTTTCAGACCTAAAAGGACACATTCCTCCTTGCGGAAGATAGGGCATACAAATATCTGTATGTAGTGCCTAATATTATAAGTTAGAAACCAAGGGACACATCCTGTTGTAAATCAGTGCTATCAATAGTGCCAATAAACACCAGCTAGGATTCTGATACATTTTTTGTTGAAAGCGTAATTTTGCAGGCATCCCTTGTGGAACATAGTATTCAGGCTTAGTTTCTTCTCTCTCTCTCTCTCTCTCTCTCTTTCTCTCTCTCATAGTTTTAAGTTCTTCTCCAGTCAGGAAAACAAATCTTTATAAATGGTATTGAGCTTTCATATTTGTCAAGCAGTCTATCTCAAGGACTTATGGATCTATTTTGCTCAATTTAGATGTAAAAAGTTGTCTGACTTCAAGCCCATCAACTTGATGTCAGATATGAAAAAGAAGTTGAATTCTTTCTGTTTCTTACATCTTTTCTGAATAAAAAAAAAGGGTAAGGCAGAATAGAAAGGTTCACACCCCTGTAGCTGTCTGGATCCACTATACTCAACACTCATTTTGTGAGTAAAATAAATATATGGAAGACACAGATGTTTCATACGATTTTCTGATGCAAACATGATTTAATCAATATAACTACATGCATCCTAAATGAATCACTTAAATGTGTGTATGTTTTGGATTTTTAAAAAAGGGGGTATGCTTTATAAAATGTAAATTGCACATACAAATAAATATTTTGCAAGCTTGGTGTCCAGTATTACATACGCATTGTGGACATGCGTTTTTGCAAGTCTTTAGTATTTGTTAAATTTTAGGTTATTGCTTGAAGGTTGATGGCTTATTCTGCTTTTTTTTTAATGTAGACATATTGCTGATATTAAGCATATCTGAACAATTTGTGATATTAAGGTTCCAAAGTTTTAATTGACATGACCTGATGTGGAGAATCAGATCAGGAATCAACTTTGCAAAATATTTCTTTGCATTTATCGCTATTTATGTTGTAACAACTCTAAATTCTTAAAGGGAAATAGCTTACCCATGTTTAAAATACACATTTAATCACCAAATTAAGAGACCTATGAAAAACCGACTGTAGCATATCAATCATTTTAAAACACTTGTTACATGTTGTCAATAGCCATTTGGGCCAAAATAAACAATTTTAGAAGCCTAAAATACATTTTGACTTGACACACGGCAAACATGAAGTCATGCTGACTAACCAGATAAATATTTGGTCAAATTGGTGTAGAGACATTCAAGATTTTTAACAAAAATTCAAAGAACGTCAGCACACATGTTAATTTTAGTTGAAGGCACTAAAAATAAGTCTATTTCATCTAACAAGTGTGCTTATTCTCAGGTTCAGTGATCTTTTCAGAGGAAAAAGGTTAGATAACAGAACAAAGAAATGCAGAGGCTGAGTTTTATATACAGCGTCCTCATGAAAAGAAACAGAATGAAGGAATGGACAGTAGCAGTCCCAGATGACTGGGATAGTAAGAATAAACACGCTGGGCTAAATTGTAACTAAGCACCCAACTCCTGTGGACTATAGTAAGAGATGTAAATGTGTATCTGAAGGAATTAGTTGGCCCTTGTAATCCAGAGCTTCCTTTCTGATGGTCTGTTGTGCTGAGGTAAGTGGAAGCAGAGTTGGGCCCTTACAGGTGTATAATGTGTGGGCCAAATTTTTGACTCTTGCTCAATGTAATTAGTGAAGGACCCAAGGAGAGGGTGAGGGACAGGCTGCCTCTGGTGTAAATCAGGGCATTTGGGGATTATACTATCCAAAGTGAAACCATAGTCATTCTGTTGATGGGGATCAGGAGAATACAGGCCCAATCATGTCTCCTTCCTCCTAGGAATAAGTGGTGTACAGCCAGCTACATCGACACTGATCAAGCAGGTTTCCCCTGTGCCCAGGGAATCCCCTTCTGTCCTGCTGAGGCAACTGGAATGGAGTCAAGGGGCCAAAGGCAGGAGCAAATGTTTAGCCTCAGACCTCTCACTGCATATGTGTTGGTTATACTGAGCATCATGGAGCTGAGTATTCTGGACTGGCACTCATGTGCACCCCTAGGCCGAGAAGGTTGAGCGAGGAGTGACAACCCCTCAATGCCTACCTCCTGCCCCCATGTGAGTATAGGGAAAGTTAAGGAACTCCCGTGAAGTCCTTCCCCGGGATTGTCTGTGCTCTGGGAGACATCCTTAGGGTGAGGGGGAACTGGCTGCAGGCTGAGGATCAGCTTTTGTCTGATGGGCGTGTTGTCCTGTCTTGCCACCGTCGCCTCCTCTACAACTCTGCCTTCATGGGGGCTGATGCCAGGCATATCCTGGGCAGCAGGTGACCAGCCACCCTCCCAGGATGGCATCCATCTGCTCATAGAAGCGACAGGTGTGCGGTGCCATCCCAGAGCGAGAACGTTGCTCCCTGGCCTTTGTCTAGGCCTGCTGGAGTTCTTTAATTTTCATTCAAACCTGGTCCTGGGTCTTGGTGTGCCCTTTCTCCACCAGGTTGGCAGCCATCCAGCCTTACTCATTAACATTCCACCTCTCGGTGCAGAGGTATCGGTTTCCTCCCCCAGACCTCGATGAGATCTGGGATCTCCACACCAGTCCAAGCTGTTGCCCTCTTTCACTGCTGGCCATGGGCAGCAGAGGATGCTGCTGGCTGGAGTGCTGGCATCTGAGGGGGTCACAGAGGGAGTGCTGAGGTCTGCCATGGCTCCAGTAAAGGGTACTGTTTGGCAAAGGGCTAGCAGGCCTCTCCTGGTGCCAAAAGCTCTTTTTCTTCTGCCTGCAGCTTTAAACTCTGCTGGAGAAGGGGAACCCTGGAGTTCTCAGGGGTGTGGCCAGAGTGGCCACAAGCACATCTGTGACAGGCCTCTGGAGCTAATTATTTGGGAATAGAAGCAACTGAGTGCCCATGCTAACGCTATTTTGAAATAACAATTTTGAAATAAGCATTCTTCCTCATGACAAGCAGGAGTTATTTTGAAATAACCAGACTGTTGTTTCAAAATAATGGGCTTGGTAGTGTGCATGCTCCGCTTGTTATTTTGAAATAACTCCCTGGTGTAGACCAGGGCTCGGAATCTAGTCATTGACTCCATTGAACCAAGTATCCTGACTTTTCAGGAAAGATGCTCAAGTCACACTGACTTTGATGGGACTCAAACACATGCTTACAGTGTAAAAAGTCTTAAGCACTTGCCAAAATCAGAGCCTTAAATGGGAAAGAGCAGATGGCAGGACACTTTACAGAGGACCTCTTGTTTGTTCACTTACTGAGGTACCAAACAGTGAAGCCAAGTCAGTGCTCACGATTGATTGAATCTATTGTTGTTTTGGAATTTTTTGAACTTCAGGATGTATGATGTGTTGGGCCTTTTATCGTCTAGCTTTGGGCTGCTGTTTTATATGTTTTTCTTTATCCTACCATTTTCCACATCTTAACAGCATGCCCTTATTTGCAATTGAAATAATGGGCTTGATATTCTGACGTCCCTGTAAACCTCGTTCCATGAGGTTTAAGGGACTTGTCACAATAGTGGTCTATTTCAGAATTTGGTGCCATGTAGACAGTGCCAAATTTCTAAATAGACCACTAAATTCAAAATAATCTGTGCACTTTGCACAGTCGAATTGTGTGGCTCAATTCAAGCTGGTGCTGCTGTGTAGACGCACCCTGGGAATAAGAGCTCTATAAACGGAATTAAATAAGAGGCAATAAAAACTTATTTTTAGTAATCAGGTTTTTAAAAGCTTTATTTTTATAACAACAAATGACTGCTTATAATTATTGATTACTTAAAATGCCATTTGTATACCTAATATTTAACACAGTTAAATCTGTCTCATATTCACCATTCCTGAGTTAATGCTGTACATTACAACAAACAACTACCAGGCACTGCAGCATGGTAAAAGAAGAATTTTAACATTTTTAAAAATTATATTTAACATATGATCAGTCCCTACCTGAAATTAAAATAACATGTGGGTTTCAAACTCAACATTTGCTTGTTACTGTGTTTTGTGGATTAACGCTCAAAGGCTTGGAACTAATTTTTATGGTACTTTCTCTTTTTGCTATTGTAAATAAAACATGTATATACCCAAAAGTAATTAGCAGAAAGGTGGCTATTCAGCTAAATTTTAAACTAATTAAAGTGATCTAATTCCTGTCAAAACAATTAGGATTTTTAAAAAGTACTCCCTGAGCATCTCTTTAAAGCTATAAAACTGGGCACAGTATAATCTGTGATCTAATTATTTTATGTTTGAGAGCTATATATTATACTAGCAGATTTACCCGGTGTTACTCGGGTCCTTAACTTAATTACATTTTTAATGAAAATCTTCATGTTTTATTTAAATGATTGTATTTTTCAAAAGTACAGTGTTATTTACATGAAGTTAATTTTTATTTTAGATTTATTAAAAGGGATTGTTAATTTTTTTCCATTTAATTTAAGTAGTTTTTTAAAACTGGAAAGTCCAAGTGCATTTTTTCTTCATCTCTATTAACATTTATCATTCGCTGTATTTTAATGCAAAAGGACTGTAGTCAATTTGATTTCCAATAACATGTTCTTCTAATTTTCAAACCTTAAGCATTGATTTAGCTGTGCCAAAGCAGGGCTCTACTCCAAATTTCTTCATTTTATCTCTCTTCTCTAAGGTTTATTGAGAAGCAATTCCATTCCAGGTTCATCCCATTTTTCTGGCTCATCTTGGTTCTGTCCATTTCAACAGTACAATTAAATGATGGACAAATTTCCACCACCCTATACCGGAAACCTACCAACCACTACACTTACCTTCATGCCTCTAGTTTCGATCCCAGACACATTTCTCAATCTATTGTATACAGCCAAGCCCTAAGATACAAATGGATTTGCTCCAATCCCACAGACAGAGATGAACACCTACAGGATGTATATAGAGCATTCTTAAAACTGAAATACCCACCAGGAGAAGTAAAAAACAGATCGACAGAGCCAAAAAAAAGTACCCAGACATGAACTCCTTCAAGACAGGCCCAAAAGAGAAAACAACAGAATTCCACTTGTCATCTACCGTCCACAACTTAAACCCTGCCAATGAATTATCAACAATCTACAACCTATCCTGGAAAATGACCCCTCACTCTCAGAGGCCTTGGGGGAAGGCCAATTCTTTCTTCCATATCTTAATGATGTAACGAACCATTAGCACCTTCATTGTTTGGTTGGTTACATCATTAACCTAATGATGGTTCTTATCAGCCTCTTGTAACTATTTAATCTTTAAGGTGCTACTAGACTATTTTTTGTTTTTTAAGTTTTTCCTGTTACAGACTAACTCAGCTATCCCTCTGAAGATTATCTGCTCACTGTCTCACTTTTTAAATCCTTTTTTTTTTCCTTCTCTTCCTCCTCCCCACACCCCCTTCCCTTATTTATTCTTGGATCTGGACTTCTAACATTCCTGTCATCTGAAGAAGTGGGTTGTGCCCACGAAAGATCATGATGCCATCTACGTGTTTTGTTAGTCTTTAAGGTGCTACAAGACTATTTGTTGTTTTAAGCTTTTCCTGTTATAGACGAACTTTTGCTCAGTGATGTCAATTTGGAGGACTACACTTGCTTTGGTGATTCCGTCCCATTTCAGTTTTGTTTTGTAAGAAGCAATCCCAATCAGAGTCTTTCCCTTTTCGTGGCACCCTTACCTTGCTTCAAGTCATGATACGAGGAAGCTATATACGAAGGTCTTACTATTCGGGAGTTCTTAATCAAACACACAAGCAGTTAAACAAGTTCTCTAAAATATGTAATAGGTGGTTAACCAAGTACAAGATGTGACTCATTTTGGAATAGGTATTAGATTGGTAGCAGATCCCCCAATTCTGCATTTTAGTAATAAAAGTCTTCAGATTTAGACCCACTGATAATTGTAGGCACAATAGGTCCAATCGAATGCTCATTGTAGTCACTGCTGCCAATTTCTTTACATTGGCTTCAATGTGCTTTGGACCCAGCACAGTGGAGCTGAAATGTATACACATGATGAAATTTTTGCAGGCTCAGACCTTTCGGTGTGTTGTTTTTTTCCTAACACAAATGATTTCTCATAACCACTTAGTAGACTGCCGCTTGCAGAAAAATCTCATCCTAAAATGTCCTTCAACCAGAGTCCGCCTTAGAGCTGTGGCCTTGTGTATCATAGTCCATAGTACATTCTATATACATTGAATCTTAATCGATCAGAAGCTTCTTAAAGCTCTGCACTTCTGGTTTTGCATCCTGTTCCACTTGCCTAATGCACACCCTTTTAGAACTGTTTGCAGGATTCACCTAGCCTGCAACATGTCTAACTGCCGTTAGTGGCTACAATGAAATGGATTGATTTTTTTGCAATAGCTATAGCTACAACTGTATCCTGATGCCAAAGCTTTACCTAAAGACACCACTTGACAAGTAAATTTAGATGATCTAGTGTAGCACTGATGGATAATATCTGAATGTCAAAAGCTTCTCTGCTAGTGTTAAATGCTAGCATTATGTAACATTTCACCTTGCTTGGCTGAGAATCTTGTTCTTCTGGATGTCAACGAAGCCTTCTGAGGTAATTTCATAAGAAATGCTTCAGGTAGCCTAATAGTTTGGTGGCATCAATAATTCCCTTATTAAATCCTCTGGACCTATTATAGCTGTGCTTTTATTTTCCCCCCAAATTAGTTTCTAGGCAACCAATAAGAACTGAATTACATTAGTTTATTATTTCAAGATTGCCACTGAGCTCAGGATTCTCCAGCCTGTGTGCTGTTTTCTCACAAATTTCCTCATAAAAGCACATTATTGGATTAATCTTCATAGGTACCCACTCCAACTGCGGGGGGGCCATCGACGGGACGCACATCCCCATCCGTGACCCGGAACACCAGGCGTCCCGTTACGTGAACCGCAAGGGGTATTTCTCCGTCCTCCTGCAGGCCATGTGTGACCACCGGGGACAGTTCACGGACATTAATGTGGGCTGGTCCGGCAAGGCACATGATGCCAGGGTGTACCGCAACTCCTCCGTGTGCCAGCGGCTGCAGGACGGGACCTTCTTCCCCAACCGCCACATCAGGGTTGGGGACGTGGACATGCCCGTGTGCCTGGTGGGGGATGCCGCCTACCCACTGCAGCTGTGGCTGATGAAGCCCTACACGGGGCACCTCAATCCCTCCCTCCAGGCCTTCAATGCCAGGCTCACCAGGGCCCGCATCATGGTGGAGAGGGCCTTCGGGCGACTGAAAGCCCGCTTTCGATGCCTCCTCATCCGTCTGGACCTGGCCGAGCACAACATCCCTCCCGTGGTGGCAGCATGTTGTGTGCTCCACAATTTATGTGAGAGAAAGGGGGAGGCTTTCCTGCCAGCCTGGATGGCTGAGGCTGACCGCATGGCTGGACACTACGGTCAGCCCCGCACCGCCGCCATCCGGGAAGCCCAGGGGGGGCCGTCTGGATCCGGGAAGCCCTGCAGGAGAGCTTCCTGGTGGAGGAGGAGGACTGACCTCTCCCTTGCATGCCCCACTGGGGCCTTCTTCCACCCTACCCCCCTTCCCATTTCCCCTCCCTACCTACTGTCAAATAAAGACACCTGTTTTTCAAACAAAAACGTCTTTTTATTTAACATAACTGGGATGGGGGAGGGAGGAATGAGGGTGGGAGAGGGGAGGAGGAAACCTGGAACGAGGGAGCTGGAAGGGGAGGGAAGGGAGGAAGGGAATGGAAAGCTCAGGGGTGGGGGTCCGGCTGCCTCTCCCGTCTCGCAACACTGAGGGTCCGGGGGTGTCGGTGAGGAATGGTTGTGGAGGGTGGGGCAGGAGGGACGGGGGGGTATGGAGGAAGAAGGAGCAGGAGGAACAGGAGCGGGAGCAGGAGGAGCAGGAGCAGGGGGAGCAGGAGCAGGAGCCGGAGCAGAAGGAATTGGGAAGCGGTTGAGCAGGCTCTGGAGGTGGCCTCGCAGGGCATGGCCCTGCTCCTCCAGTGCCTTGAAGCTCCTCCGGCACAGCCTCAGGTCCTCCTGGACCCAGTGGTCCTGGATGTGGAGCTGGTGCTCCAGGAACTGGAGGTGCCGCCGCTGGTACTCCTCCTGGTTCCTAGCTCTCCTGCTGGCCCAGGCGTGGGCAGCTGCTGCAGGTGGGGTGGTGCGCCCTGCAGGCCCAGGTGCTGCAGCTGTGGTGAAACAAGAACAGCGGTCAATTACCCCAGGGGCCCAGGTGTGTGAAACCCAGCCCCCCTCTGCAAGGCCAGGGCCCCTGCAGGATCCCCAGCTGCTGCTCCATGGTGGGCAAGACCCAGGCGCATGGTCCCTGGGTTCCCTCTCGCCCCAGCCCCCCATACACATAAGGGGAGCATGATGATACTCACATGTGGACGCCTCCCCGGACTCGGACGACACATTTTACAGCACACCTGCTCCCGGCTGCGCTGGTGGCCCCTGGCGGCCAGGCTGGCAGCCATGCGGCTGTACACTGCCGCGTTCCTGTGGCTAGTGTGGAGATCGTGGACATTGGAGGCTTCCCCCCAAACCTCGATGAGGTCCACGATCTCCGCACTAGACCATGTGGGCGCCCACCTCTTGTGGCCCCAGGCAGGGTCCTGAGAGCCACCAGGCTGGTCACGGGAAGAGGGGGAGGGGTGGGGGGCATCGGGTGGCTGGCTCATGGGGTGTCAGCTGCTGGGTGTGCTGGCATGGGTGCTGGCAGCCTTGCAACTGGCCAAACCCCGTAGCCAGCCCGTGCCCCTTTAAGGGCTCCGGGGCCGGGAGGGGGGCAGTAGAGTTTCCCTGGTGTTGGCCAGAGTGGCCACCAGGGAAACCTGGGGATGGCTAGCCTCCCACTAGTTCGAATTAAGGGGCTACACACCCCTTAATTCGAACTAGTAAGTTCAAACTAGGCTTAATCCTCGTGGAATGAGGTTTACCTAGTTCGAACTAAGCGCTCCGTTAGTTCGAATTAAATTCGAACTAACGGAGCACTAGTGTAGCACCTATGAAAGTTAGTTCGAACTAACATCCATTAGTTCGAACTAACTTTGTAGTGTAGACATACCCTTATTTTGAAATAACAAGCGGCGCATCCACACTACCAAGCCCATTATTTCGAAATAACAGTTTGGCTATTTCAAAATCTGTACTCTTGCTTTCCTCAGGAGAAGCTTATTTCAAATTTAATTATTTTGAAATAATTTTCCTAGTGTAGACATGCCCTTAGAGACTAGTAAATATATAATATAATGAACTTTTGTAGGCAAAACCCACTTCTTCAGATCAGCTTGTGTGCGGATTTTGTGCACAAAAGTTCATGATACTATATATAATTTCTTAGTCTCTAAAGTGTCACAGTACTACTCATTGCTTTTAAAGTTACAGACTAACATGACTACCCCTTTGAGACTTGTATTGTAACCAATGAACTAAAAATAATGAAGTTGAAACTTTCCTAGATTTAGAAGCACATGACACAGTATTTGTATTAGAGTCTAATTGATACTCAGATAAAACACTTATTTAAAAGAAGGTAAGTACCATGCAGTTATTGGAAATTTAACTGGCAAGAATCACAATCTAAACCCCCAAAATGGTAAAGCGGAAGTAAATGGTTGCTTATTATGAACAAATGGAGCAAATAGGTGACATGGGAAGAGATGTGACATCTTCTCCATTTCTTAAGATCGCTCTGGATCAATACCCAGCACACTGGATGCTACTGCCTTATAGACAAGACTGCAATGTTCCCCTCCTCTGAATAGTCTCACCATTTCTGTACCCAGGTCCCCAAGAAAAATCTGTTTCTTACTCAAATGTTTACTGTGTCATTTGCAATTCAACAAAATCCAAACAATATACACATTCAGACATGCGCCCAGAAACAGTGAGTCTCTCCCCAGCATCCACATCAGTCAAATATGAGCTTGCCAAAAAACATCTCTCACAACTGTGGCTTCCCCAGAAACTCCTCCTAGAAAGTGTAGGTTTCAGAAAAATCAATCTCACTGGTATATTCTAAGAAACTCATTTTACTGGAGTGGGTGGGGAGAGAATGTCAGACCCCCACAGATATTTTGTTGCAATTTTTTTTTGGGGGGGGGGGGACACACTGTGGCTATGATGATGAAAAAAATGTTGTAAAATTCCTCTAATCACAACTCCTAACTCAAAAAAAAATGGGGCTGGAAGAAGCTGTATAATTTGGATTCTAAGTCCAATACCGTTTGAGTGACTCTTCTGCTATGGAAAAAAACATGAGTAACATGATAAAACCAATGCAGAAAGCTTGGCCTCCTTCTAGTTTGAGCATATTTAATATATGAAGAGCCCTAGGTTTGGCATGAGAATTTTTATTTTTGTGTGTGTTGGGGTCTGATCCCAAAACACTAGGGCTGTGTCTACACTGCACCCCTTTTCCAGAAAAGGGATGCAGATAAGACACTTTGGAATAGCAAAATCCGTGGGGGATTTAAATATCCCCCGCGGTATTTGCATTAATATGGCTGCCGCTTTTTTCCGGCTTGGGGATAAGCCGGAGAAAAGCGGCAGTCTAGACGTGATTCTCCGGAAAATAAACCCTTTTCCGGAGGATCTTTTAGTCCTACTTGAAAGATCCTCTGGAAAAGGGTTTATTTTCTGGAGAATCACGTCTAGACTGCCGCTTTTCTCCAGCTTATCCTCAAGCTGGAAAAAAGCGGCAGCCATGTTAATGCAAATACCACGGGGATTTTGCTATTCCAAAGTGTCTAATCTGCATCCCTTTTCCGGAAAAGGGGTGCAGTGTAGACACAGCCTAGGAGGTTTTAAATTGCAATGTCTGCACTTGGGTGGTTTTACCAGCTAGCTTTCTAATCCAACTCCTTCTTGTCTGATTTAGTAAAGGTCACAGAGGAGAAGTTGGTACTGTTCTGGTTTGCTATATAGTGCAACAGATTCTTCTGCTTACAGGAAATATCTTTTAGTATTCAAGACTACATAACTCAATGCAGGCTGATCTTAAAACTAGGATAACTTTAATTTCCTTATGGGAGGCAATTTAGAGATCTTTTACAGGGAGTCGAATTTCTGTACTCACCAGGAGTGACTTGATGGTAATAAAATAAATCTAGTGTGCTGTACCATGTATCCATTTAAAAATCATTCTCTCTGCTCCTTTTTATATAGGCCTTCAAACTTGTATTTTAAGAATCACCTAGACTTAAATGAGAATTGTTTTGCACTATTGATTTGGATTCCCTTTAAAAAAAATAAAGCTCAATAGGAAATCCAAGACTATCTGGCTAACCACAGAGTCCTGAAGGATTTTTTTTTTCTTGAATTCATGGGTAAAGTCTCCTCTTCTGCCTGCACTGCCTTAAGATGAATGACTCTCCACTGCTCTCTTCTAAGTTCCATCCAGTACAAATTATTTTACAAGAAAGGAAGCTACAACTGTTTAGAAGATGTTCATAGTCCTCCTCCTAAGTAGTGGCCTTTTGGGTAATAAGAAGCTATTACTAATTACATGTCCACCTCTAGTATTTCACCTCAGGTGTGCTGTTGAACTTTCATAATGTCTTGACAATTTCTTGGTAGCACTGAAAGTCCTCTTTTCAGGCTAAAGTGTGGAGATCAGTCATATTTCTTGACTATGATGTAGTTGGGTTACATTGGCTCCTGTCTTTTTATTCAGTACTAGAGGATTTATCTGACACTATTCAGGTCCTTAACTAAAATTATTTTTTCTTCTTTAAATCATTGTTCTGGGGTGGATTTCAGTATTCAGGCTGTCCCAGGGAGAGAGGACAACCCCAGCCTTCTATCACTGCAGCAGTTTGGGGTGACGTGAGAAGCACTTGTTCCTGGCAGCTGCAGTGGGTACAGCCAGGGGACCACAATCACTTGACATGGAAATCATTGCAGGTAGCCATTATAATCTCAACATTATGCTGCTGTTTTAAGTGAATTTAAAGCTCATGAAGGCTGCGGGCCTGCAAAATCAAATTTTCTCACCTATTTCTATGACACTAAACACCGTTCAACACCAGGATCGCAACAAGAAACGCAAAATTATCTTTTCAGTGGTAAACAATAACCATGAAGTCTGCCCAGTTCTTGTGCTTACCCCACCATGATGTTTTTAACAACATGCCCTAACAGAGTCCAGAGACATCCAAAAGTGGGAAGGTAAGGCTGGTGTGACTGAAATTATATTATTTTCCAATTAACATATTGGATATAAACCTAGGCAGATGCTGCTGAGCCTCAGTGGACTTTGGAGGTGACTCACCCTCATCTGAATATTAAATAAGTGCATCCAGTCAAAATGCATCCAGTCAGTATTCTCTGCATAAGGCTGGATATGATGCCTATAGAAGTTTATCCCTTGATTTTTGGTTCTAAAAATGCTCAGTAAAGGTGCAAATTAGTAACCAGTTGTGTTAATGATTTTTGCTGAAGCTGAACCTGGAGTCAAATTAAGAATAAATAAATGGAGATTGCTTACCTCCTAGAGGACTGGAAGGGACCTTGAAAGGTCATGGAGTTTAGTCCCCTGTCTTCACAGCAGGACCAAGTACCATCCCTGACAAATTTTTGTCCCAAATGGCCTCTGCAAGGATTGAACTCATAACCCTGGGTTTACCAGGCCAATGCTCAAACCACTGAGCTATCCCTCCCCCTTAGTCCTAGCAACAAATGGGACTAAAATGCTGTGGTAAACAAACTATGGTCTTGGTGAAAGGATATTCGCCCAACACTGGAGTGTAAATGGTTAAAATAGTCCTGGGGGAGGGCTGTGGCTAGAAGAATGCTTGTAGCAACCAATCAGAGCCAAGTAGGGCTGTATAAGAAGATGGCTGGCCAGGAAGAGCACAGTCTTTTTCCCTGGAGGGAGAGAAACCTATCTGCTTGCTAGTAGGCGACCTTGGACAGCGTAGTATTGTGGAAGGCAGGGTATCTCTGTCCTGAATAAACCACGGGTTGAGGCCCAGTAATAGGGGTCCAGGGAGGTACAAGAGCTGCAGAGGAGCAGCCAGGGAATGAGAAGGCAGCAGGTACACCCCTTCTCTGCCACCCCTTGTTGATGAGTGGCCATTTCAGACTGCAGTTTGTTCCTGAGTCAGGAGCTAGATGATGACTGGCATTGGGACACTGATGCAACGTAAGTAGAAGAGATTTGGGATCTGTGGAAGGGGAAGACTCCAAAGGGTGAGGGGCACTGCTGCGGAGTGTACCCTCAGGGAAGGGTGCCGTGGTCTGGAAAGGACATGGGTTTGGACAAGTGGTGGAGATTGGACATAAAGGTGGCTGCAGGTGAGACACCACCAGGAGAGGGCACTCCATGGTGGACTGAGCTAATTCCCTGAATGACCAGCAGGCAGCAACATGGTGGTGAATCATGGATGGCAACAGTCTTTCAAACCAAATTGCAAAGAGATCCCTTTTGAGCTGGAGATGAAGGATCACAGCTTCTAGGGGGAGAATATAGCTGGAATCAAGAGTGAAAAATAATCTAGTTCATTAGGTATCTTCTAAAGCAGGGGTCAGCAACCAGCCGCACGCATGCCATCAGTGGCACGCGAGCTGATTTTCATTGGCACAGTCCTGCCTCTCCCTGCTGCCCCACGGAGCCAACAGCAGGGAGGCAGAGTGTTCAGCTGATTGGCAGGGCAGGGGCTGGGCATTGTCAAGCAACTGCTAAACGGAGCTGCTCCATTTTTGAAAGGAGCAGCAAGATAAGGAGGTATTAATGGCTTAGATTTACAAAGCCCTAAAGAGACAGATAGGAGCTTAATGAGCATTGCATTTATTTTCATTTTGAATTTTAATGGGAGTTATACATCGAGGGTTTTCTGGAGTGCAAAGCAGGTTAGGCATCTATCTGAAACTTTAGGCACCCAAATACCTCTGTATATTTAGGTTTAGATCTAAAAAACAAAGCTAAAGGCTCTGATGGGAATTGTCAACAAAAGCATAACTCATGATTTTTCCCTGTATTACCAGAACTGGCTGAAATATGATTACTTATTTTCAGAGGGGGAAAAAATAAGTATTAACATAAGAATTCATTTTCATTTCAAAGTGTGCCAAATGGACCCATGTTTTATTTTTCTTCTTTTTCAAAATGTCCTAAGTCTTTTCCACTTCCCCTCATATCACAAAGAAGTTAGAAAATTTTTTCCTTTCAAAAAGTACCTCCAAAAATTGGCACTGATTAGTTATAAAATAAAATTTTTTTACACAAGAGGAACCATTTTGACAATGTCAGCTGTTTGGGATGTGGTAGTTTTGCTTTAGAAAAGAGTCCTTTCCAGCTCCCTAAATGAAAAAAAAAATTTAAACTGCAACCTGCTCAGTGTTTCACTCAGACACTCAGGTGCATCTTCAGCTCCCCTTAGTGCTACCAGGAGGTGTGTGTGTGCTCCACACCTTACTACTGTGAGTTTTTAATGGCAGTACAGGCCTACTTTCAGCACACTAACTCAGCTACAGGTAATGTGTATATTTCTCCTTGAGCTGTAACTTACACCTCCAGCTGTAGTATAGATATACCTTAGGGGCTTACTTGAGCTCACTCAAGAAGTCTGTGATGGAGCCAAGAATTAAGACTGTGTATCCAGAAGTTAAAAAAAAAAGTTAAATTAATTTTTCTGGAGTGTTGCAGATATCTAAAACTCTGATCTTAATGATGTTTTTTTAAAATCCTGTGTTACTAAAATGGTAAGATCTGCATCTTTATTTATTAATGAAGCTGCTGTAAGTAGGACTGCTATTGACTTTAAAAAGTATCGACGGCACATACACCCATAAATAGAAGTGAATGAGTTAAATCTTGGCGTGCCACTTCTGAAAGGTTGCTGAATCCTGTTTTCAAGTGTAGTTTTGAGCTATTTTCATTTTAAAATTATATAATTTTATCAAAGGTGTGTCAAACTAAGTGGAACAGAAGGAAACCATGTCTCTCAAGCTTCTGATAAAAATAACGACAAATGCCTGCCATGAAAATGACGGTGGTGTAAACAATTTGGGTACGTCTAGACTACATGCCTCTGTCGCCAGAGGCATGTAGATTAGGCTACCAGACATAGGAAAATGAAGCGTCGATTTAAATAATCGCCGCTTCATTTAAATTTACATGGCTGCCGTGCTGAGCTGACAAACAGCTGATCAGCTGTTTGTCAGCTCAGCGCGATAGTCTGGATGCACGGGTGTCGACATGAAAGGCATTTGTCGACCACCCAGGTAAACCTCATCCCAGGAGGCATACCTGGGTGGTCAACAAATACCTTTGATGTCGACACCTGCGCATCCAGACTATCGTGCTGAGCCGACAAACAGCTAATCAGCTGTTTGTCGGCTCAGCGCAGCAGCCATGTAAATTTAAATGAAGCGGCGATTATTTAAATCGACGCTTCATTTTACTATGTCTGGTAGCCTAATCTACATGCCTCTGGTGACAGAGGCATGTAGTCTAGACATACCCTTAGTGACCTGATCTACAAGCCATTAGGAATTTTATAGCCCCCAAAGAATGCAAGTGATAGCATTGATGGTAGAGGAAGCCCAATAATAAGCATTGAATGGGGGTCAGAAACATGTGCCTATTGTTACTGCTGTAATGGTGATTATATATAATCTTCTTGTCATCCTGTAGGGTAATTCGGGACACCCTATCAGCAAATAAAAGATAAAACTGTTATGGCCGAAATATTGCATGTAATTGTGTGTTCTATTGCTAGGACATATTTTATTAAATGTTTTCATCATTTTCAATGGCACATCCATGCCACACCAGATTTATTCTTGTAATTAAGTGAAGTGTTATTTACCAGAAGAAATAAAGCTGATAGAAAACACCCCCTTGGAAATATAATTCAAATGTCATGAATTATTACTGAGATTGACCTAGTGGGGTAATTCTCTTTCACTACAGGTTAGTGAATTGTCTCTCAAGTCTCTATCCCTTGGAAAGGAATCCAGAAATACCTGGGGGCAAAGGAGAGGAAAGCAATTTGTGCAGTTGCATATCTGAAAGTTCTAGAATTGGGTACACCTTGGAAGAATAAGCTTATCTCCAAGACCCTTGTTCAGTGTCAAGAGCTAGATAGCAAAGTTGCTAGCAAACAGATGGCATATTTATGTGTATGCAGCCAGTTTTTGAAAATGGATGCCACACAACCTTCCATTTTGTATCTGATAATTTGCACTACAAATAGATATTGAGCTAAATTATGTTGACACAATTGATGCTGTTAAGAAATGATGTGGTTTGTATCCTTGAAATGGCATGCACCACAAGAGGCTGCTTCTGGAAAACAGTAGCACTGTTCACATCTTAAAGGTGTAAGAGTATCTCTCAAGCACTGGTGGGCATCAAATGCACTTTGCGAAGCATGGGGCAATCTGCTTTTAACAATGAATCGCTGTCTGGTAGATTGGTGGTGTTTGCAATTGTAAGATCCGCTAGTCAAGTAAGCAGCTTGCTATTGTTACAGGCAGTCCCCGACTTACGCGGATCCGACTTATGTCGGATCCGCACTTACGAACGGGGCTTTCTCGCCCCGGAGCTCGCAGGCAGCGGTCCTGCCACCTCGACCTCCGGGGCAAGAAAAGGTGCTCCCGGTGCCCCTGGTCTGCTGGGGACCGTCTCCAGCAGACATGGGGCACCGGGAGCGAAGCCGCAGCCGTGGCGGGTTCCCGCGCTTCTGAGGCTTTGTTCTAGCAAAGCCTCAAAGGCGCGGGAACCCGCTGCTGCTGCTGTGGCTTTGCTCCCCGTGTCCCTGGTCTGCTGGGGGGGGGGGCGCAGCTAGTGTGCCCCCCCCCCCAGCAGACCAGGCTTTTGTTGTGGACCCTGGGGCAACTCTGCCTCGGGCTTCCTGTAGTCAGCGCTGGTCAGTTTCAGCAGCGGCTGAATCAGGACGCCTGGGGCAGAGCAGCTGGGGTGCTGCTGGGTTGGTCCAGTAGCGCCGAGGAGTGGTGCTACTAGAGCAACCCAGCAGCACCCCAGCTGCTCTGCCCCAGGCGTCCCCAAGTCATCCGCTGCTGAAACTGACCAGCGCTGACTACAGGAAGCCCGAGGCAGAGTTGCTCTGCCCCGGGCTTCCTGGAATCAGCCGCTGATCAGTTTCAGCAGCAGCTGACTTGGGGACGCTTGGGGTTCTTAAGTTGAATCTGTATGTAAGTCAGAACTGGCAGTCAGTTTCAGCAGCGGCTGAATCTGGACGCCAGTTCCAACTTACATACAGATTCAACTTAAGAACAAACCGACAGTCCCTATCTTGTACGTAACCTGTATACAGAAGATTAATGATAACTTCAGACCACGCTTGTGTTAGAGCTGCTATACATTTGTAACTTAATGGGATGGCTTTTGGGAGTGAGAGAAAACAACATAAATTGGGATGGTATACTATATAGGAAGGGAAACTTGTTTAATACAGTTTGGATTGTGTAAACTCTAAAGCAATACCCAGCTTTGCTTTTCTGTTCTTGATACATTTTTACCTTCTCGTTTTTTAGACCCCCATTATTGTAGCACCTGAGCACCTCTTAGTTTCTAATGCAGTGGTGGGCAAACACCAGCCCACAGACTGGATCCAGTTTGCCCCTAGCAGGCTTCCGTCACTTTATTTACCTGCCCCTTTTGGGACCCGTACTGTTCAATATCTTCATCAATGATGTAGATATTGGGATAGAGAGTACGCTTATTAAGTTTGCAGATGATACCAAACTGGGTGGGGTTGCAACTTCTTTGGAGGATAGGGACATAATTCAAAATGACCTTAGCAAGTTAGAGAAATGGTCAGAGGTAAACAGGATGAGGTTTAATAAAGAGAAATGCAAAGTGCTCCACTTAGGAAGGAACAATCAGTTCTATACATACAAGATGGGAAGCGACTGTCTAGGAAGGAGCATGGCGGAAAGGGATCTAGGGGTCATAGTGGACCACAAGTTGAATATGAGTCAACAGTGTGATGCTGTTGCAAAAAAAGCAAATATGATTCTAGGTTGTATCAACAGGTGTGTTGTAAGCAAAACTCGTGAAGTCATTCTGCCGCTCTACTCTGCACTAGTTAGGCCTCAGCTGGAGTACTGTGTCCAGTTCTGGGCGCCACATTTCAAGAAAGATGTGGAGAAATTGGAAAGGGTACAGAGAAGAGCGACAAGAATGATTAAAGGTCTAGAGAACATGACCTATGAAGCCAGGCTTCATGAACTGGGCTTGTTTAGTTTGGAAAAAAGAAGATTAAGGGGGGACATGATAGCGGTTTTCAAATATCTAAAAGGGTGTCACAAGGAGGAAGGAGAAAATTTGTTCCTCTTGGTTTCTGAGGACAGGACAAGGAGTAATGGGCTTAAAGTGCAGCAGGGGAGGTTTAGATTGGACATTAGGAAAAAATTCCTAACTGTCAGGGTCGTCAAATATTGGAATAAATTGCCAAGGGAGGTGGTGGAATCTCCCTCTCTGGAGATATTTAAGAACAGGTTGGATAGATATGTCAGGGATAGTGTAGACGGAGCTTGATCCTGCCTTGAGGGCGGGGGGCTGGACTCGATGACCTCTCGAGGTCCCTTCCAGTCCTATTATTCTATGATCTCTACAGGTATGAGTGATTGGAGGTCCCATTGACCATGGATCACCATGTCAGGCCAATGACAGCAGTGGGAAGTGGTGCCCTGGTACACACTTCTTCCTGCAGCTCCCATTGGCCAGGAATGGACCTGCTGTTGCCCAGATCTGCAGATGCACAGGTGTAAATAGTGATGGCAGCCCGCCAGGTGCTAACTCTCTTGTTGCCCACCTCTGCTCTAATGTGACTATTCTCAAAATATCCCTGGAAAGTTGTGAAGTGCTTTTTTTTCCTCTTTGTATGGTTGGAAACCTGCAGAACAGAAGCTAAATTATTTGTCCAAGATCACACAGGAAGGTGGTGATGGAGAAATTTAAGCTAGATTTGAAGGGGGCCGAAGCAAACACTCTAACCACTAAACTATCCTTCCTTTTGATCTTAATAAGAACCAAGTAACAGTAGGACAAGAAATGTACATGTCCAGACTGACTTGTATTAACTCAGTTAAAACGTTGATACTGGTAAATTGTGGGGAATCTTGGTTTCTCTTCATTGATTGATTCAAATTCCTGCTGAATTCCTGGTTTCTTGAAGCTCATGAACAATGAAAGAATCAAATCACTTTGACACACAAACAGACCGGACCTTTGACCAACAAATTGCTGGAATCACCTCAAAATGGATCTTTTTAGGTTATTTTCAGTGTAAATTCCCTTCCTCCCTGAGTTATATTTAAGTAATATTTCATAGAAGGCAAGCAGTACATGGAGGGCAAACCAAATAGAAAGTAATGGTGCTTTTTTGACAAGCACAGCTTTAAGACAAACACAGAGAAAGCTTTGATATGAAACAAGTAAATTTGCTAGCAACATGTATTTACTTGCTAATCTCATTTAAGTCAATGAAAGTAGGTCTCCATTTCAAAGTGTATGTATAGTTTGTCTATTGTACAGTATTCAGCTCCACAGAAATTCTTCTTCCTTCTTTTTTTTTTTTTTTTTGGTTTGAGTTCCACAGTTTTACTACTGATATGAAGTTCTACCAGTTCAGAAATTCAAATGACTAGAATTGCTAACACACCAACTATAAATATAACAGCAGAAGCACTTACACTTCCCAGTAAAGGCATTTGCCTTTCATTGATGGCCTTTACCTTGTTCCTAGGTGAAGTATGTTTTACCCATCTAATAATTCTGCCTCTCCACCCCTCCTACTCTCCCCCTTCGTTATTGACCTTCACACCTATCCGAGTCAACCATAGGTATTTGCTGTTTCTGTTTAAAAATGTGCGCAGTCTCTTGCACAATAGTGATTTATGTGCTCAAGACAACTCCATGTGACCTGGTGTGTTCTCGGCTCTGGAACAGTTGAGACTTTTCATGAGGTAGATTACACACAACTGAACTCAAAATCAGAAGGCAGCTAAGTGTTGCACAAGGTTGACGTATAATTTCTCCCATTGGGTTAAATCATTGCTGGCTCCTGGGCATACATATTGCTAATACAGAGAATGGGTAAACTAGTGCGCTTGACTTAAAATGTGAGGTATTTCTGATACGCTATGAGCTTTTTATTAGGAAACTATATTCGGAAGTGCTAAGTTTGTACCCAGCAAAGTCTGATCTATTGCATTACTGGCTATCTTTTTCCTTCCATTAATTATTCTGATGAATGCTTTAAAACAGAATGTTTAAACCACAAGCTTTATGAATATTGATATGAACTCTGCAATATTTTGATCTAGAGGGTCTGCATCTAGTGAGCATTAAAGTTTGAAGTATGTTGTGTTCAAAATGAATTCCTAACTTGCTTGTCTCCCTAGATTATACAGTGCATTATTATTATAAGTTTATATTTTAAACATGCACTTTCTCTATTCTGGTAACATAAGGCAAAGGTAGTAATCTCTTGTTTTCTGAAGAATTGCTTGTGTTTTACTGTGATTTCTAAATACGTAGCCTTAATGCTCAACACATTTTAATCTTGCCTGCTACAGAATGCCTCTGGATCATAAACCGGTCAGTTTTGAACCAGAATTTATGTTTACAATAAAGTGCATTGACAATCAAATATAAGATGTTAATGTTCATATAAATATATGAACTGCTCTGGTCAGAGGAGCTATCAGTGGAATGTCTTCACTGACTTGCACTCTGGGCCTAAATACTTCTATTGGCTTACTGGAGATAAAACAGACCTGGAGTTGACTTCTGGCCCTGTCTAAGTCAATGACTGTTATCCCTGGCAGCTGATGGACTGCTTCTTGTATGCTGTTTTCACTATTTAAATATTTGGGTACTAAGTATGTTAAGGAAGAAATTATGCATTTAACACTCAATTTTCTTGGTGATTAGTTTATTAAATATAGTGGATATGCTGGGGGCGTGATCCAAAGCCTATCCTAGATTCATTGACTCTTGTGAGTTTTGGATCACATTCTATGTGAGGATTAAGTCGTGCAGTTCCTATTAATGTTAATGGAAGTGGTACATTTTAAATCTCTACCTCTCTTTGAAAATGTAGCAGTTAAATTAAATTTAGACCCAATAATGCATAAAAACAATTATATCTAGGCAAATGGGAACAATTAAAACTTACACTGTTTTTTTCCCATAGAATAATTGCAATCAAAATGAGTATACTCCATGGGATATTATACATTTTTACTGCTCTATTGTACCTATAAATTTAAAGTTCCCTTTAGTGTTAGCATAGTCTGTTTTCTTTGTTTCACTCCATTTATTTTTAATGGAAATATGAAATGTGTGATACTTATTTTGACATCCTGAAGCATCCGATGATAGTGAAAGTTTATAAGAAAAGAAAAAATAATTAAAAAAACCTTAACCTTAATTGGGTTTATATTACTTTGTACATGAGACACACATACTGAAATTATTTTTTAATCATCAATTCACAGTATATTGGATCCGCAGATCCCTAAGGTCTGATGCAATATATTGGATCCAAAGATCCCTCAGGTCTGATTCAATGAAACTGTGCCAATGTTATTGTATTGAGGTATAAAAGCTAAAAATTACTTGATGATCTACTTCTGCATATACTGCACAGCAGAGAAAGAAACACAATGTGGTTGTAGTGATAAATCATTGGTTATAAAATGGTAAAATACTGAATTAGTTACAGGTGACCTTTCCTCAAAGTTTTCAATTAAAAAAAAAAAAATTAAACCCAGAAACATATCTTCCATTGTCATTAGAGTTGGTGGTTGTTCTCCCCTCTCACTCTGACTCACAATCTCATTCTCTTTTTAAATGTCATTTGTCACTGGAAAGGACAAGAGGAGGGGGAATCAATTCACAGTATATTGGATCCACAGATCGCTAAGGTCAGATGCAATATATTGGATCCAATTGGATCTGGGAGAAGCATAAACAGCTTGTGCAAAGGGAGTTTTTGCACAAAAGGAAGCATCTACACTGTTTCTTTTTGTGCAGAAAGCATTGGCAGAAAATATGCTAATGACATTGTGATTCATGCTAATGAGTCTGCATTAGCATACTCTCTGCTGCAAAAACCTTATAGTATATACCAGTGGTTCTCAACCATGGGCCATATGGTTCCCCAAGGGCCATGCCCTACCTCTAAGGGGCCACATGGAAAAAAGGAACATTAGGTAAATTAAGTACCTTTTTTCCAACTAACAGTGGTTATGAGGGGGGCCACAGAGGTAAACAAGGCTCAGAAGGGGGCCACAAAAAGGTTGAGAAACACTGGTGTAGACATAGCCTGAGAGCCAGGACTGGTGGCTGTAAGCAAACTTTATGACACGGCAGGAAACTTAGCCACACCCATGAAAAATGAACATCCAGGTAACTAAAATCATGATGGGCCTTGGATGTTGCTGGACTAGAGAGGTTCAACCTGTACAAAGATTTGGAGGAGGACTAAAGAAGTGATTCAAGGCTTGAAAACTTGTCATGCTGTGAAAAGTGGAAGAAATTCAATTTATTTTGTTTATTCCAGAGAAGACTGAGAGGTGACTTGATCATGATCTGTAACTACATTTGGAGAAGGTTTTTGCGGATACATGGATCTTGTTATGCTGTACTCTGATGGATTAAATTACTGGAAGCAAATACAAATTCAGAGTAAAGCTAAAACATTCTTTTAAAATACAGAGTCTTTATTATGTGTCACAACATGGTCCCCAAGTGAATTGTTACAATGGTATTCTCCACCACTTCATCTTTACATCAAGATTAGACATCATTCTAAAAGATATACAGTAGCTCATCACAGGCTCGATGCAGGAGCTGGTTGGTGGATTTCTTTGACTGTATCATGCAGGAGGTCAGACTAGATGATGGTAACCGTCCCTTCTCTCCTTAAAATCTGTGAATGTTGCAGCCATTTAAAAAAAGAGTACAAATATGGAGAAAGGCAAGAGCTTGGAACTTGAAAGCTGGGATTAGCTGACAGTCCTCAGAGCTCTGTCAAACTCAATCACACTTCCGTGATTGTATCACACAGTCACCCTCTTTTCTGTGTAATTATATAATCCTCTTTCTTATCTTAGTTTTTCTTGTATAGTTGCATTTTCTAGTTGCTTCTCATGCTCAGATTGCAAGCTTCTTGGTGACACTTTTTGTTTCACATAAATGCAGTCTCTGCCACTGTGGGTCCTCTGTTCTTGACTGAGACGTCTCAATGGTAACATACAAACATATATTACAAACAGGTATAACTTATGCACTGTGTGTGTGTGTGTGTGTGTGTGTGTGTGTGTGTGTACATCATTCAGTCCAAAAACAGGGTTTCATCTTGTAAGGTGCTGAGAGCTCTTCATACAAGCCAACAAAGCACTTAAGCATGTGCTTAGCTTTTTAACTAGTCCCACTGAAATCAATGGGACTACTTACATGCTTAAAGTTAAAGACCAGTTTAAATGCTTTGCTGGACTAGATTCAGAGCATCTAGCACCTTGCAGGATTTGTCTCCTATATAACCTGATGGAATTCTGATTTGCTTAGTTAGTATTTGTGACGGCGCGTTGGGGGTCCCCCGTCTCCTGCACCCCGAAATGGCACAAACAGACTGCACCAGCCGGTGGAATAGAGGAAGTTTATTGCCTTTCCAGGATACAGCACAGCCCAGATGGAATCTGGTCACAGAGCTGGGCTAGGATGCCTCAGGCCCCCTTGAGATGGGGGAGACTGGGCCCCTAAACTCCAGCCCCTTTCCCTAGGCTGTCTCCTCCATGCTCCCAGCCCGCAACTAAACTCACTCTCTTCCAGCCCTGCCCCCCAGCCAGGGCAGCCTCCACCTTCCTTTGTTCCTCTCCATGGGGGGTATCTGGTTCAACCAGTTTGGCATCTCCTTTGCATAGTGAGGTTTTCCCTGCTGGGTCTTGCTCCAGACAGCAGAGGTCACCACAGCCCAGCAAGTACCCCCACTATGTCACAGTATTCCCATACCACCTTTCTTTTATAACTGACTATTCTGTATCCAATAATTATTTGTAATAAACAATAGGAATTGCCCAGATTAGAATCTGTCCTTCAAATCCTCTCTGAAAAATATATAATTCTTTCAGTAATGACTGTACATCACAATTCTTAGGTATGATATGCCTTTTAAAGCTACATTTGGCTGATCAAGGGATTATAGACAGATTTTCAGCAGAGGAGGCAGAAAGATTCTTTACTTGCTGATCTCTAGCAATTGCTATGAATGTATTGACAGATGGTGGGCCAAAACCTGCCATCTCTTCCATTTCAATCAATAGCATATTGTTCTCCACTCTGAGTGGTAATGAAGCAGTGTCTCTTGTGTGTGATGTAGATCCACCTTTATAACCAATTGATTAAATGTACTTGGAAGAGACTTAGAACATTTGAAAACTGTGGGTAGTACAAGTTGAATCTCTCTAGTCTGGCACCTGCAAATTTGCCAAACTATGGGAGGTCAACATTGTCTAGTAGCATTACCAACACTTCTACTGCTTATTGGGTTCTTACAATATATTTAGGGGTAAACTATAGCCACCAGTCCTGGCTCTGTTCTATGCTGTTACTTAGCTCTAAACAAACTTTGAGGCCTCAGGAAACTTAGCCACACCCATGATAAGTGGCCATCCCACTAACTAAAATCATGCTGAACCACAAATGTTGCCAGACCAAAAATGCCAAACTAGAGAAGTTCAACCTGTGGTTACAAGAGACTTCTCAGGACAGTTGTAGGGATAACATATTAATGTATTGAAAATGATTTCCCCAAATGGAAGTGACTCCCCATAATTTGTTCCCCACAATTTGTTCCCCACAACTTAAAGTGTTTAGATTTATTATTAATTCTTCTTATTATTATTATTTGTTAAGACTGTTAAATGTTTAGATTTATTATTATTATTGCCCCTTTAGAATATAATGTATTAGGTCATGTAACTTAGAACTGTTAAGAATATAATCCTATGTATCCAGAAACAGCCCACCCTCTGTGCCCCAGGGCATGCTCAAGCTTGTGCAAGGGGCTGCTTGAAATTGACATTGCAGAGATACATTGTAACAATGCATTGTCAAGCCACTAACTCTGCTATGGGAGCCAAGCCCTGTAATTGACTAAGGGCATTGTTACAAAATTGACACTGGTTCTCTTTAAAACATTGTAACTTTACTCAGCACTCAGATAATGTTTTAAGCAATACTACCCAGAAACTTTTGTAACTATACAAAATACTGTATGGTAAACATTAATTAGGGAATGTATGTGAGAGAGAGAGTGCTTGGACGATTAAGATGAATGAATAGTTCTGAGAGGTGCCAGCCTGAGAATACAGCAACAAAGGGCTGAAGAAGGCATCAGGTGCCAGTGCAACCAAAAGGTGTCAAGTGGAGAGAACCAAGTACTGGAGGTCCACCTGATGAGATCACTGATGAGCACCTGGCAGCCACCCTGGAGACATCAGCATGATGCAGCAATTTCCATAGACTGGCATAGGAAAAAATTCCTATAAGAACTGGACTAAAACTATGGAATCAGAGTCCAAGGTTCTGCTGCCAGCCTACCAGGAGCTTCAGATGCACATCTGATCAGGACTTCCCTCCCCACTACCATCACTTGTGTACAGAATACCTGGCCAGGATTCTGTCACAAGCAACTTCCAGGCTGGTAAGTATAACAAATACACAGAACCTGAATGAATGGATGAATGAATGGTTTATAGGTATAAGGGTTAAGTAGTGTTAGGAATAAGTAGTTAAACAACATTGTTTGCTTCTATCTTTTCTATTATTTTTACAATAAATGTGGCTTTTTGCCTTATCCCCCTCATAAGATCCTGCTTGCTTTTATTTGGTACAACACAGTTTCCAGTCTGGGCAATTTCTGTTTCAAGCACGTCTTTTCCAAGTGTCTTACAGGGACTCATTTTTCAGCAGACTCCTGTACCTGCACAACTTGTATATGCTAACATATGCACACATTTGGTCTCTCTGTCCCAATGCTGCTGTGATGCAGGCATGTAGCAAGCAGGGAGATGTTTATATCACAGTGAGAAGTTGAGTCCGCAATCCTGTTAGTTACAGCTTAATGTTCTCATCATAAAGCCTTTTGAAATGTTTCATAATTTCCTAGTGAAATTGCAAAGAGATGTTTTTTTTTCTTGAGTAGACAGTGCAGAACTATCCATCTCAGTTCTGAGATTTTTCTTGAAACCTTGACATGTGCCAGTTAGTGACACACAGGGTCGTCTCTTCATGTGCACTGGGGACTGATGAACAAAAGGAGTTAAGCACTTAAGTCTCTATTTCTTTAGGCCTCCGAGTCCAAGTTTTGGGCATGGCAGGGGTTCCAAAATTCTTACTGAATCTTGTAGGTGCTTAAACTTACTCAGCACCAAAATTGTGTGTTTGAGTTGTACTAACAAAAAAAATCCATAGGCCGCTATGTTTCTGTCTCTAGCCATGGATGTCTTCAGTATCTGGAAGACTTTTTCCTACCTAATCCTCTCAGAAATTCACAAAGCAGGGGAAGATAGGCATTCAACCCTCTAAATTGTATGCAGGGCTTGACTGGGTAAGTGCTTTTTGAGCAAGCCTATTGGATCAAGCCCCTCAGGCGAGTTCCACAAAACAGACCGGGCAAGACAAAGAAACCAGCCTCAGGAATTTTAGCCCATTTCTTAAGGTACTCCCTCGAACGTGGGGCCTCTTCCTCTCAAGTTACCTCTCTCCCTGAGAGGGAGAAGACATTTGAACAGGTATTTGAGTCTAATAACCTCCAGATCATAAAAATATTCATATGTGGGATTCCCTCAGCCTCTTCTGTTGAAGGTCTCTCAGTGGTGCTGCGTGGCAGCACTACTCCAATGTGTTGCATTGATGTACCTTCCATAACTGCTGTCTGGGCTTCCAAAAAGGATGCTTGAACATCAAGTAATGGAACACAAATACAGTGGAGTGCGGGACTGTACTATCTTACTGGCAGTCTGTCTGGGGCTGTTGAAGGGATAATGTGCACTCTTGCAGGCTGAACCTTGTCACTTCTCCTGTGATAGTGCCAGAGCACTGTACTGTCTTCAGAGAAGTACTGCCACAGAGGCAGTTTCCCTTTCTTTTATAGGGGAGACATTAATCCATATGTAGACCAGTCACTTTTTGTGTTTATAATTTGACTTGATTTCCCTATTAAGATTGTGGACCCATTGTGCCATCTGCTGTACATGGTAAAGATAGTCCCTGCCTCAGAATCTCTAAATGGACATGATAAACAACAGATGGGAGGGAAAAGTATGATCCCCATTTTACAAGTAGTCACACATGTAACTTGTGGCAGAGCCAGGAATCTAACTCAAATATACTGGTTCCCAATCCAGTCTAGTAGAACTAGTCACTTTCACAGTCTTCAACTGCCATTCCAACTGAATAATCTGGTTAAAAGTATATTAGGGTGCATCTACACAGCAGGGCTTACATCGAAATGAGCTGTGCAAATTGACCTATGTTAATTGCATAGTTTATTTCAAAAGTGTTTATTTCAAAATTGGAAGCATCTACACAGCACTTATTTTGAAATGGAGCACTCTTCCTCCTACTTCCTTTTCTCTTCATACAATGAAGGTTACAGGAGTCAGAGAAAGAAGTCCTCCAGCTTGACATTATTTTGAAATAACTGCCTGCTGTGTTGATGCGGACTGTTATTTCAAAATAATGTTGCTGTGTAGACTTACCCTTAGTCTTTTCATTTTAACTTAGTTTTATTTTCTCCTGAGTAGAATTCTCTTCTACAAGTTCTCCATTATTGTTAAATTCCACATCTCCATTTTTTTCTGAAAAACATCAATAATTTTATCTAGCATTGGACCTTAATTTAACAGAAGGCATATAGGAAAACTGAAATGAGAATTTATGAACATGGTGATTTTTTTTTGAATGAATCAGGGGAATGCTTCTAAGATGAGTAGTGGGTTTTTTTAATGTTAGGAGAATTTTATAAGCCTGAATCAATAAAAACAGTTGCTAAAAGGTTTGGAATTAACATTGAGAAATGAAACTCCCACAACCCAGAAGAAGATGGATACTTTCTTAAGAAGTGAGCATTAGTGAGAGGAGTCTGGAGGCAGACACAAGATCAAGGGAAAAGAACTGTTGAACATGTGCCCCTTCTCCTTCCATTGGTCACCTAGCCCCACTGAATGGCTTTTTTCACAAAACTAAGGAAATTCCAATACACAAGGTTACAGTCCTCAAAGAAAGCATCCATATTACTCCCTCTAGCAACGTGCTGGAAAAAATATATACATATGTATAATTCATTCATAACATCCAGTTTAACTTCATCTGTGCCCACAGAAAAGTTTGCCTTAGTCTGAATCTCAGAGACATTATGGTCATACACAGAACGCACAAAATGTTGCAAGTTTCCAGTCAGAGAAAAATAGCATCCTGAAGACAGTTATTCCCTATTCTTCAGTAATGGCTTTAACACCAAGATTTTGAAGTCACTTGACAGACTCCCATTGACTTCAGCGAGCATTTCATCAGACATCTCACTCAGCACTGTTAAACTAAGCCACAGGGTTGGGCCGTATGATTACACACTCATTTTTGTACTGCATCGTAAATATCCAAATGTTTAAATATAGCACAAAACTGTTTTAAACATGATATGCCCAAATTATGCTACTGGAGGACTTTTATGAAAAGAGTAAACGCTACAGGAGCAAGAAATATTCATATATAATATCAGATATGCACATATAAAACATAAAATAAAACCAATGTTCTGTAGTTCACATCATTGATAGCTTACAAACAGAAGAGGGAAAATGGTAGGCTTGCCTCTTTGTGAAAGAAGAGTTAAAGTAGTTTGGGTCCATGGTTGGAGAAGTACAACCTTAACACTGCTTCTGCAAGCTTTCTGAAGCTTGTGGATTTGTGTTTAATGGTAACATTTTTGAAAGGTAGTAGACCTGTAGCCTTAATCTTATTTTATGGATTTTTGTGCTGGCAAATATAACTGCAGCATTGCAATTATGTTCCCTTTTTTAAGCTATAGATTGTTCTAATGTAAACTCATTCTATAACTCTAGTTTTATCAAACCCTATTAACAGACTATACTGATGATTTCAGTGCAATCCCTAGTGGAAAAGTGTTCACATGTTTGTTTCTTTTGTTTTTAAAAAAGGCAAGGATAAAATCAGCATAAAATGCAGGCGCTTTGGCTGGTACTAACTGATGCTGCTCCATTGATGTCAATGGAAATAGGCAGGTTTATGCTGGGTGATGATCTAGCACAAAAGCAGAACTTCCTGCCCGAGCTACTGAGAGCATATTTCCTAGTATGGGTAACTAGACATATGACAGTGCTGTTCAAGCTTGCATGCTAAAAATAGTGGTTGGTGTAGCTGCTGTGATATGGACAATAAACCTGTTTGATCCCCTATGTGTGTATTTGCATGTTAGCTTGTGCCGCTGTAGCCATGCTATTTTTAATGCACCTGCTGAAGTACAGCTATCACATCTCTGCCCATCCGTATTGGGGAAATGGGCTTGCCGCTGCTGTGTCGACACACCCTTATTAAAAGAACATTGTTCAGTTCTATAGTTCTCATGCCTTTCATTAATAAGTTCACCTTAAATCAGGTTTATTGATCAGCAAACCAGACATATCCCATCATAGGCAACACAGAAAAGCCTAGAATCTGAATTGTATTCAAGCTACTGAACTCCGAAGTTTCACATGTGTACTGCTATGTAATATCAAATAACTGGAAAAGATACCTTAAAATACCTCATAGAGAAACATACAAACTCTCTGAACAGCTGATGTTTTTGGCAATGGGAGTAAAATATCTCAAAGCATCTCATGCTTTTGTGTCTGTTATTGTCTTTCAAGCTCATAGAAGCCTGGATTCTTGTATCTGTCTCTGGTGTAATAACTTGCTCACAAGGGGATCTTGTTACATTTGTTAGCAGGGTCTGATAGAGTATCCCTTGGTGGGATGGTGTACTTTCTATTCATAGAGGCTTCACTTCAGGGGCAGTATATGAAAGTCTTTTTAGTTTTTCCTCGACTCTTACTTAAACCCGCTCTATATGCCTGTAGCAGAAAAGATTCTCTTTAATGATACTGGTATAAAGTGGCTAGATTTGTTATCTTCATATTTTGTACTTTGTCATTTTACTGTTCTCAATGCTTCATTATCAAAATATAAATAAATGCCAATATAGCCCATTTAAACAGGATTGAATGAAAGTAAGACAAGAGAAGAGTTCAGTAGAGAGGATCTTGTTAAATATTACTAAATAATTCTCATTCTTATGTCTCACCTTTTATTTATATTCCAGAAATGCCTAGAAACTACAACCAAAAGCTTCACTGGTCGAGGTGTTATGGTAAGCGTCTCCTTCCCTGAAGTTTTTTGTTTCTATTTTAAATGGAATTTACAAGACTAAGTCTCATTGGCAGTTAGTCAGTGATTCTTATGCTTTCAAGGCCCAAATTTTTAAAGATGTTAAGACATTTCATCACTAAGTGTTGTAAGGCACCCAAGGGCTATTTTAAAAGATATTTATGTGCCTAAGTTTTCAGGGAGATGCTTGTTTCCTATTTACTTCACTGGGAATAGTGTACCTACACTAGGCTCTGAAGTATGTGACTTTTTAAAAAATCTGTCTCTAGGTAACTTAGACATCTAAGTTGCATTTTTGAAAATGGCTTTTAGTGACTTAAGCCCTTGTCCTCAAAGGTATTTGGGATCCTAATTCCCAATGAAATTAATGGAAGTTGGGAGGTTAAATACCTTTGAAGATGTGTGTCTCGGAGTGACTTTCAAGTGACTTTGCAAATGGGACTTCTACTCCTAAATCACTTAAGGTCTCTTGAAAATGTTTGGTAAGACAGACAAAATGTAAAAAGAGGCAAAGTATTTTCTTATTTTTAATGCTAAAACATGTTGTAATTGTATGGTAGCTCCATTTATTTCATACCTGATGTATTTTTTTAATTGCATTTTAGTTCTCAATCAATCATGGTAGTCAATAAAGCTAATCATATGCTTACAATTAATCACATAATTAAGTGAGTTCCCGAAAGGACCGTCATCAACTATTTGTTAATTAAACAAACAAAATATGTGCATGTATGTAGAATCCTTTATATCACACCACTATCAATGGTGGAAAATATCAGGTAGGTGATTGTGACTATTTTTAGTTTATTTTTTGTCATTCTACAATTGAATTTATTCAAAACCATTTGTTTCCATTCAGGATTCTGTCCTTCCAGGGACAGGAATCTTGAAAATTAAAAAAAACAAGTGATTTAAAAAAAATATTCTCCACATGTTCCCTTCCTTATAAAGAAATAAAACAGTGTCTCAGCAAACACCATTTGGGGAAGCAGCTGTAGAGTAAGAGTAGATTGCAACATGTCAAGTAACAATCTGGTTGCCACTGACTATGGAGTCTGATTAAATGCTTATTTGTGATTTAGTTTTCTGTAGCCCATTGAACTAGTCATGCAAAATCAAGTCACAATAAAGTAATATTTTCTGGAGATCTTCAAACCCAAAGAGGATCTAGAAGAGGGAGAATAAAATGTTAGAGATTTCAATAAAGGTATAGGACTTATTTTAAATTTTGCAAATGCTTTCAAATTTTACATTGATCAAAATGCAGGTGGAGATAATCCAACATTTTCCCAGCTCTAATATATAGTGTGATGTTGACTCTAACATGAAGCCCATTGGATAATAAAGCTAAGACAATATTATCAGTGGTTTCCTCATTTAAATAACCCCCTTTGTCTTTTAAACCTGCTATTAATTAACCACGTGCCAGAGAGATACACAGGAGTCAGGTGATGATTTTAGAACTATTATTTTGAGGTTGTCTGACAAGCACATGATTTATATATGGTTGAGAATATTTTAAACCTTTCCTTACAATTATTATGTCCAGAAACTTTTATTTATTTAATTTAAAGCTTGGACTGTGGGACAGAAATAGTAAGCTCGGACCCTTTCTCTCCTCCCCCAAGCTTAGTCAGGTTTCACTTCTGATACTGTTGAAAATTATCCAATATTTTGAGTGGATGAAACTGAATTGCCACCAGAAATTATGAATGTTCCAGGTTCTGCCTTGGGAGACTGGTGAAGTGAGAACTTGTAGCTTCAGACACAGTTGTATTGTAAACAGTAGTATAAAGGCAACCATGTCACAATAATAGTCTTCTTGGGGGAAAAATACTTAACTGAGAAGGGGAAAACCAAAATTAATATGGGGATGGAATTAACAGAGGCCAGTCTTTGAATATATAAACAAAATCTGTCATGGTCTCTGCATTACTGCTGATCATGATACAACGTCTTCATATACAATATCCTTTCCCAGAGTTTGGATAAACCTGCAGGGTATGGACACACCTAGGGTTGTGGAGCAGGAACTATTTGTATAGTCAAAGTGGTGAATGCCGTTAAACCAAACAATAAATACTCAATGCCAGAACATCTATAGTGTGCTTTTTCTACACCAGTCTTATGTGGTGGGCAGGGCTGCCTTGCCACCCCTGTGATCTGACAGCTCTACTATTTGGGCTCCAGAGAGCTACTTTGGGCTGTTCCCCTTTCCTAAGGGTAGAAGAGAAAAGCTGCCTTGAAAGGCTCTTCATGGCTTGTTATCATGGCTTGTTTTCTAGTTGGCTTCCTGTTCTGCTTTGGGTTCTACCAATGCTCCTTTCAGGGCAAGGAAGGATGTGTAACCTCACAATGACCGAATACAGTGTTGACATTTTTTTTTTTGCCTTCGTCCGGTCATCAAAGAGGTTTAGCATTGTGTGGGAGGAGGGTTGCTTTGGTTTTGTTTTGTTTTAATTAGCACCTTTTTTGCAGGTAAGGGCAGGATAATGTCTGTGGGAGGGTCAGGTGCAGTCTTACACACTGGCCAGGAGGCATCTTGCTGGTGGAGGTGGTTCTCTTGAATGTCTGCAGAAAGTGGCTTTTCTTGCCTAAATTCTAGATTAATAAAAGTAAGGAGATGCTGGGGCTACTTCCATGTTGGCCCTGAACTGATTTAGCATGGTTCTGTAGAGATGAGACTTGGCCATCATGGTAATTCATCAGGGCATTTCACTAGACCCATTCTGCTGGGCACCTGTATGTTGAGAGTGGTGAGTTGTTCTACAGTCTTTCCCTAGGTCTGGGCATGTTTATAGTTAATAAGTAGCATCCTTCTTCTAAATTTAAGTGGGCCTGTCTTTTTCCTGATGTGTCCATGCCAAGAGTGGTCCCATCTAAAAAATGACATAAAGTTGCTGATTCAGTAGGTGGTGCTCTTCCCTCTGAGTCTGTACTAGTTCCTCAACTACAAATGCTCCCGCAGGCGCCATGGCGCCCACGGGCACCGTGTTGGGGACCACGGCTCTAACGTTTTCCGTCCATGAGCTGAGTGAGTTTGGTCTTGTGCACCAATGTTAAGGCCATGTGTGCTTGTTCAGATGTGTGCCAGAAAAATTCTTATTTAAACACGAGTCTTGTTACTTCTGTAAAAATAACTTTTAAATAAATGTTGTTAGTTTCTATTGGGTATGAAACTATTTCACCCTATTGCCCTGAGTCCATGTACTTTCCTTAATATGGGAGTTTTCGTTAAAGTTAATTTGAAGAATATTTGTTAGATTTCCTAAACTGTGAAATGTTCTAAAACAAAATAACTTTAGTCCAAACCCCACATGTATCACAAAATGCAAGTTACAGTTTCCTCTCCTCTCTAAAGGGTTTACTTTAATTCTTGTCCCTATCAAAAATGTGTACAGGAGATCTACCGTGTGGTCTACAAGTAAAATAGTGTTTTGCATTTTAAACAATATAGATCTATAAAACAAATATACAACCAACTCTCCCATGGGAATCTAAAAACTCCTCAGATACAACAGAAGAAAAGGGGCAACATGAGTTTAGCCTATGTAAAATTTTACACAGAATAAGATGATGTATCTGGAGTTGTGGTCCATTGAGGCTGTGCATTTGGGTGCTGAAGAAAGTCCATTTAACTGTATCTTCCCAGAGCTGCTCAGTTAACCATTTGAACGGCTACACTATTACATCCATAGGCTCCAAGCACCTGAATCTGTCACCTGCATCTACTGGTAGAATTCAAAGACTAATAGTAACAAGAGTCAAGACTGAAAAGTTGAAGGGAAAGTATTTGTAGTTACTGTTTGGTAAAAAGCTACAGTATTTCATAACTTAATGGCTAGTGAACATTCAGGATAAAGAGTTGATTTTGTTAAGAGATTCACCTTTTCAGCTGATAAAGGTGTTAATTGTCACAACTATCCAAGTTGTTCTTCTGCAGCCCTTCCATAGATATCAGATAAATGTTTCTAAAAAGACTCCAGCAATAAAAACCCTATAAATATTAAGTTAAGGAGTGGTAGAGAATGCTCTACAGAGTTAAACTTTTTTTTGGCAGATCACCTTTTAAATATTGCCCATCTTTCTACATAAAATGAGAGCTCTACAGTTAGCTGAAGATGTAAATTCAACACTATCCAAATCAAAGACAGGGAAATGCTACCTTTCAGTCAAGCAGTGTTGCATCCTTTGAGTGCAGGTGCTGTTTTAAAATATTAGATCCCTTCTTATCTATGTTGGGGAAAGGGAGTGGAGATGAACCCTTCTCTGGGATTCCACTTCCCAAATTCTCTCTAGCTGGGCTGGATGCTTGTTTACTCTTTGAGCTCAGTTCTGAGGACCACAGCAGGTAGGACTACATACACCCTGGCACACAAGGTAGCTACATATGTTGTTCTTGCCAAAGACTTAGGCTCAATGGCTGCAGGTCATTAGGAACTTCTGTCCCATTTCTCCCAAATGCCCTTGAGGTACAGCCCTAGTCCCTGGTGAGCAGACAACTGCACAAAAGGAGAGCGGGATGGGGCAGCCCAAGCCTAGATCACCCCAAGGCCAGAACAGATCCCCGAGGGTCCTTAGCAGCTAGTGTGCACTGCAGCTCAATGTCCTGCTAGCTCCCCGGAGAGCTCCCTCCAAGCTCAACATCCCCCACAGGCTGCGACAGCCCCAGTGTTGTCCCTCCTGGCTCAGTCTCTAGCACAAGTCGCTGCACTGGACTCAGTTCTTCTTTTTTCCCGTCAGGCATTGCTGTTGCTGTCCAGTTCTGGCTTTCCTGGCTTTGCTCACTGGCCCCTTGTGCCTCCTAGGCGCTGCCTGCCCTGCTTACCCCACTGCCCACACTCCTTGCCCTCGTTCGTGGCCTGCCTGGCGTCTTACTCATGCAGCTTTTTGTTAATTACACAGGTGAGGTGAAGCAGCGGCTTCTTGCTGCCCAGACCCTGCAGCAGCTCCAGTTGTTGGCTTCTCTCAGCCACCAGGTTGCTGAGCAGCAACTCAAAGTGCTGGTCTTGCTGCCCTGAATCAGGGGTGTGATGTGCTCCTGAGGTAGCTGGACCTGGAGGCAGCCAAGAGAGTTGACAGAGACATGGGCAGGCTGCCATGCAGCCCCAAGCCTGGGCAAGGACTGAAGCTAGGCCAAGCTGCCAGCCATGCAGCCCCACCCTGGAGCAGCTGAGCCAGTACTGCACAGCTCAGCTGAGAAGGTGGGTGGGGCTCAAATTTTTGGTGCACAGGCACGCATCCATGGAGGGAACCCTGGATATGACCCATTCTCTTTTGGATGCACAAACATCATGATATTGTACTAAAATTATTCATTCTTGGGGCTCTTAGCCTTCTCTGTTTCTGCCCAAGATGTCAGATGCATGTTGAATTCTGCAACTGACTCAGACTGGAACGATTTTCTGTGTTTTAGCCATATTTAATTATTCAGGCTCACTTCTACTTCCTTTATTAGTGCCACTCTAACTTGACGCCCAGTTCTTCTCTGAATGAAATTAACGAGAATGTTATTGACTTCAGTGGAAGCAGGACTGGCTTCCAATAGCCACTTCAATTGGCACTTGATTTTAAAATAGCTCACCTATTGAGTCCAACAGCTCAGACTATGTGGCCTTGAATTGATGTTACCTGATCACATTGAATCAAATGTATCTGCCCCACTGTTCTTTGAGAGAAGAGTGATACTAATGGATCTTTTTTTCTGTAGTAACTTCAGCCTGGGTTATTTCAAATTCCTGTTCACACCACTTTACTCTGAACAACCCATACACAATGCTTTTATTAGCCCAGGATTTTCTAACCAGGAAGTTTGCTTTTTCTATTCCCTGTTCTCAAATGAAGTTTAATCCATTCTAATAAAAATTTTCAACCAAAGGAAAATAATACTCCAACAAATCATAGATCAGAGACCTTTCCAATTGGTGTTAAACATTTCTTGTACTGAAATGCAACACATCCTCGGTATAGAGAGCATCCTAAAATTGCTAGGTTGTCACTTCTGATGTGGCAATTTCAATATTTGAAAATGATTTATGACCGTAGCCTGAAGTGCATCTTCATTTTTAAAAGTGCTTTCAAATGACTGTGTCCAAGACAATTGCAAGTGAAGTGGAAAGGGGAGGTGTCTGAGTGGATTGGAAGGAACTTTTCTCAGTAATGGATTTCTGAAATAGCAGCAGTGAAAATACGTTGGGAGGTGGCATAATCTCCCAACAATCATCATAAAAATTACATTTTCATAGGTCCTAGGGCTAGGTTGGTCGCCTCAACAGCTGGAAGCTGCAAAGAAGCTTTTCTGTATCCACTACATCCTTAGGGCTTGAGAACGCACTGCAGGATCTTTCTTACTCTCCCAGTTCCAAGGTACTCAGGTAAGGTGCCAAAAGTCCTTTGCTTTGAGCAATGATTCTCAACAACTTGTCCATGGATCAGTGCTGGTCCCTGAGATTTCCCTAATGCAGTTTAGGAAGTCAGGAAGCCAGTCCCTGGTACCAAATGTTGAGAAATGCTAGGCTAGAGGATCCTCCTGTCAAGAGATCTCTGTTCTTGCTCTTCCCTCTGGGCCTGGTCCAAAGTCCATGGATTTCTATGGGTTTTAGATAAAATCCTGTGACCAAACCACAATTGTGTTGGGCATGAATGGGGAGCTCTGACCTCCCATCTTTTTCTCTCTTCAGCTAGGTTCTACAGCAGGAAAGGACTGGCTGTCTCTTTACTTCCTCCCAAAATGTTCCATTCCTGCCCAGTAATACTAAATTGAAGTTGGTATACTTCTGAATATTTCAAGTACATTATTCCCTACATCCAAAAAGCAAATATAGGATGGACCAGCTGTAGGCACTATAGGATTTAGCATGGAATGGAATTACCAGATACTAACTTGTGTTGAGAGTAACTTCAACAGTTATCGACTCGTGAACTGAATATTGACAGGGGTGAAGAGGAGGTTACTATTTACCTCAAGGGACAATAGACATTGACATAAAGCAAATAGCTGATATTAAATCATAAAAAGGAAGCAAACATAATGATACATGTCTGATATTTAGTCCTATTGATATAAAGGGATAAAAGAAACTGTCGCTATTTTAAACCCATGTAGCTGTAAATGAGACTGATAAGAGGAAAAGTATGTCCTTTTGTTTTGAGTCTAAACATGTATTTTAACAATGTATACATTAAAATGAGAAATAAAACCATAGCAGTAGATTTTTAAATACTTTTTTTAATTGAAGAAATAAAGGATTCGCTTGCAATATGGAAGAATCTGAATTTGTAATTTTTATAGTAAGTACATAGATGCAAGGGGATCTTTTGGAAATTAATTTTAAAATAATTAAGTTTCCTGATCACATCATGAAATGTTCCATAGCAGTTCTGGACACTGAATTAGGATATTCTTAGAACAGGAGTGAAATGGACAGTATGGCTATGTCCATAATGCATGCTTATTTTGAAACTAGCCAATTAGCCCGTCATAAAACGGGATTTTCAAGTCTCTCCTCCATGTCAGTCTTCTCTCCTGAGCTTCCGATCTCTTGCTTTATCTATCTCTCTCTCTCTCCTCCTCCTCCTACTGCCTTTCTCTCTCTCTCTCTCAGTTCTCCTCCCCCTCCTGCCTCTTACTCGGGGGACTGCGGAGCCCAAACGAGAGAAGGGAGCCCAAACGGTCACTTGCGCCATGTGTTCCCACGCGGCGGCCCAGCTGAGCGGTGCAGAAGTTGGCTGAGCGGTGCAGAAGTCAGCCGAGCACCACTGCAGGAAGCGAAGGGGGGTGCAGCAGTGACGTTCACAGTTAGGGGGAGGGGCCTTGAGTTGCTGTCACGCCGCAAGTCACTGTCCTTCCCACCGAGGCACTCGTCTGACTTCTGCACCACTCAGCCGGGCCGCCGTGGGGGAGCCCAAACAGCAACTTGCTCCCCTGCAGTGGCCCAGCTGAGTGGTGCAGAAGTCAGACAAGAGCCACAGCAGGAGGCAACAGCGCCACCCAGAGGGAACAGCCAGTGTTTCAGAGTCACAGACATTGGGCTGCTATATATATATATATATATATATATAAAAACTCATTTTGAAGCAACAGAGTGTGCACCTACACAGCAAGACAGTTATTTTGAAATAATTTTGAAACAATGGGCTTCTTACTCTAACTTCTATAACCCTCATTTCATGAAGGGTAAAGAAAGTTGAAGGAAGAGTGTTCTTCCTGCTGTATAGACGGTGCCAAAAGTCAATTTATGGTACTTTGACTTCAGCTGTGCAATTAATGTAGCTGAAGTTGAGCATCTTAATTCAACTTTAGACCACAATGTAGACATACTCAGATCTTAATGCATGCTTCTTAAAACTACTCCAACTAGCTTCAGGCTTGATTCTTATCCTGATAAAAGAATAATCCTCTCGTAGATAGCAGAGAGTCCAAGTTACTGAATAAGACTGGTTGCAATAATGCTAGCTATGATGGTGATGGTTTGTGATCTGGCCCCTTGTTCGCTGGGACCTTAACTTAGACCATCAACCAGTTACACTGAAACTGTTAAGTAGCACTTTGATGCTGGTGACTTTTAGACTGTTTCAAAGTTGAGACTCACTTGAAGGTGAAAAGCTAATCTTTTGAGCTTCTTTAAGGTATATGCTTCCTTAAGCATGTGCTTCTGAAAGTGAGGTGGAATATGAGGTCAGAAAGACTGGGTTTGTGAAAGTGGAATTTTTTATGCTCTTATAAAAAGGCAGTAGAGAATATCTATCTATGCTCCTTATTAAATTGTTTGTATGTACCTTTTATTTGGAAAAACAATTCTTCTTGAAAAATATAAATGCATACATTTTTTTTAAAAAAATGGTGACAGCGGGTGTAGAGATTGTTAAACCGAACCTGGGATGAGACTAGAAATAACAAGACTCTGTATGTGAGATTTCATTCTGGGATAATTTTTTGGCACCTTTATAAACCTCTAAAAAGAGGATTGTACAAAGCTCGAAGACTGGCCAGTGCACAGCTATGGGGTTTCTAATGCCAGCTTCTGATGGAGCAGTAGGGGTCCTTGCTCCAGGAACAAGAGGAGCTTGGTTCTGTCAAAGTATTACTAAACTTCTAAACTGCTATGATGTGAGGGTTAGTGACAATTGGGTCTTTTTGAAATTTTTCAGCCAAAAATTGTTTTAGCTGAAAATTCAGTTTGTTGACCAAAAAAAACCTGGGTAACGGGTCAATGAAATGGCAGATGAAACTCAATGTGGACAAATGCGAAGTAATGCACATTAGAAAACATAATCCCAACTACAAAAAAAAAATGATGGTGTCTAGATTACTACTCGAGAGCTCTTGGGGTCATAGTGGTCAGTACTCTGAAAACATCTACTCAGACTATGTCTACACTGGTGGCTTCTTGCACAAGAAGAGCTGTTTTTGCGCAAAAACTTACTGGGTGTCTACACTGCACGCACATTCTTGAGCAAGTAAATTTACAGTCTAGCGTTGGAAAACAGGGCTTCTTCCGGAAGAGTTATTCCTCTCCCCATGAGGAATAAGCCCTCTTGTGCAAGAGCTTTTATTTGTATCTCCTTACTTTCAGCATTATATAAATTTGTCAGGGATGGTACTTGGTCCTGCTGTGAAGGCAGGGGACTGGACTTGATGACCTTTCAAGGTCCCTTCCAGTTCTAGGAGATAAGCAATCTCCATTTTTTATATATATATATATATATATATATATATATATATATATATATATATATATATATATTTTTTTTTTTGCATAGCCAGCCTGTAAAATTCTTTGCTACAGGATGTGGTGAAGGCTAAGACTATAACAGGGTTCAAAAAAGAGCTAGCGCTAGGAATGGTGTCTCTAGCGTCTGTTTGCCAGAAGCTGGAAACGGGCGATAGGGGATGAATTAATTACTTATTCTGTTCATTTTCTCTGGGGCATCAGTCATTGTCTACTGTCAGAAGGCAGGCTACTGGGCTAAATGTTCCTATGGTCTGACCTGGTATGTGTTCACTTTATGAATTCATATTAATTTAGCTAAATTATTTTGGCTAGGGTCAGAGGAGGGAAAAGAGAGGGGAAAAAAAACAATTACGATATTTTTAAAAAAAGTCAAAATGAGTTTTTGTTTTGAAATGTCCTTAATTTTGTTTTAAAATCTGCAAACCAAATATTTTATATGATCTGAACTAACTATTCAATTTTGAATTTTTCTTGTCAGTTTTTGGACCTGTCAGTGAATTGAAAAATCAGTTATTTACATTGCTGTAATGCAACCTTTAAGCTTAGTGATCAGAATTTTTATTTGTATCTCCTTACTCTCAGCATTATATAAAATAATCTATTTATCTGAATGTACATCTCCAGAAACCACTGAGACATGGTCTCAAACACAGGGAGCTTACTATCTAAAACCCTGATCTTGCAAAGTTAATCTTAGTGGGATGTGATGCTTGGATCCGTGCAGATCAGCTTTGACTTGAATTGGGATCCATGTTCACATAAAGACTTGCTGATACAGCAACTTGTATGATCCTGAAAATCCTTATACCCCTATGAGTAGTCTTGGGCAAGCAGACTGTGCTCCAGTGATTAGTCGCATCAACATTTTCCCCCAATACTGACTACTGGCATGAATAAGGATTAGTCACTCTAGAGTTTGGAGGCTTAAAATGTAAGGCCCCTCTACTCTTTGCATATGGGAAAACTACCATTGAACTAATGGGAAGCTTGAGATGTGCATGGAAAATAGAACTGAGCTTAAATCAGGCAGATACAACAAATTATGGATACAGAATATGCTAGATGAATGTCCATACAGAAAACGCTGAAGACAGTTGTGAGATTTTAACCACTCCTTTGGCTGATCATTTCTGCAAAGCCTGCCAATAAAATGGTGGTGAAGGAGTGAAATATCAGTAAGTGTATATTTAAAAAAAAAAAATTTCTTCAGCGGCTAAGGAATTATTTCAAGTAAGGAATGATTAATTTTTATACCAAGTGTTTTTAGTAAATTGGAACTAAGGTAACTATGTATGTTTTGGTGGGGGAAATGTTCTTTAGCATTGCAATGATTTGATCTGGGGGCTCATCTAATACATCTGCCCGTTTGAAATATTAGCTGTTTAAAAGGAACAGTTTTTCAAAGTTTGTCTTTTTTGTGCATAATTGATTATCTCTTCCTTTTAAAGGCTTGGCTTGGATAGCCTTCAAAGCAATGGTATATGCACTGATGTGACTTTAGGGGGACATGTGTTTTACATCATCTGGAAAAATGCCAGAAAAATTATCTTGCAACCAGGATGAATAAAGATGCCCAAATTACATAGCTGGAGTGAATAGATTTTCCCATATAGGAAAAAGTGACACTATTCTAACTGGGCACTGCAAATTGTTCTTTGGAGAAGGAATTGCTATTGAAAAATATGTACCTCCAGATCCTCTACTTACTTAAATGCCCTTTATAGAAAAAAGAGTAGAATCCCTATTATGCCTTCCTATGGGATACCAGCCTATAAAGGGCAGAAGCTACTTGGAAAAATCTTTGTCCTGTTTGCAAAATTTCCAAGAGGCCATGAAGCTGGAGATGAAGAAAGGAGGAGGAGCAGGGTTCACTACTTCATGATGTAGGAACTATGTGATTTCCAGTCTTGTGATTTTCCTGACACCACACTGGGAAAAAGTTAGAAAATCTCAGACACCAGAAACAGCTGAGTTTCTTGTATGGCAGTTTTGGCTTTTCCATTCTATTATCTGACATCTCTGGGAATCAGTTTTGATCTGGAGCCAGGCTGCTAGTAACTCCCGGAGTACACACTGAATGGCTGGAAGTGCATTGTGGTAATCCCTGGCAATAAATACATCGACCCTGTTTATGGACAAACATTCTGCAAATACTGAAAGCTTGTCTAAAGTTTTGTCAGTTTATGTCAGGCTAGTTAGTGTCCAACACCTCCCCTTATATTGATGCAGTTAAACTAGTATGGCTTATTTCAGTAGAAAGGGGGGAAAACCGGGGAAACTATTTCCCCACCCCCACATACATTTGAGATTTCAAAAATAATTGCCATGCTAAATTAGGACAAAAATCAAAACAGTAAAAATTTTCCAACCCTAAAATCTGGATGGTGGGGTATTCAACCAAAATGTTTCATTTTAATAATTTTGAAATGTTCTTTTTTTTTATTTCAACAATTTTTCCTTTATTGACTTATATTTGAAACTAAGGATGTTTTGACAATTGCAAAAAAAATTCAAGTTGAGAAATTAGACTAAATTAGCTGTTTCCTGCAAGAAGTTTCAGCTTTGATTAAATTGCAATTTTTCAATGACAAATGTTTAATTCAAATTCCCAGCCAATTTCAGGCTAGCTACATCTCCACTAGGGCTTTTTCTAACATGAACTATGTCATCAAACACACACACGCACATACACACAACATAATTAAAATGGCAAAAGCTAGAGTGTAGAAAAGACCTCCTATTCCTACTGTTTACATGGTGGGATTTAGAGGGAGTAGCCACTAACACATCTGTCTTAAAGAGCAGGAGTGACTAAATGAAGATGTGGCACATTTATTTTTGTGATGGTTTTTCAATGAGCAGCACCACAAATATGCAGGCTCCTTTAAAGAGAGAAAGGATAACATGCTACATTCAGAGAACTGATTATTAGCAGTGTTGCTAGCTCTCTCTCTTTTATGATGAGTACTATGATATGGAATGTTTTCTTTAAAGCGCCAGATTTTGGAGTCTTCTGATTACAGAAGAATCTCAGGTTTTGTTTAAAAATAGTTTCTACCTATTATGATTGTAAAGAAAACCTGCAATATGTGACCACCCACCCCTGAAGGCTTAACTACCAGACAATAAATAAAGACCCAGTACATTTTTTAAATCTCATTATTTTTAAAATTTGCTTAGGATTTTTGTGGGCCTGACTCAATTTTGAACTCTGGGTTGCCAAATGCTGGCACTATGTTAAGTGGCTTGAATGACAGTGTATGAAGCCCCCTCTCTCATAAATATATGCTACATGGATGGATACTGCAAAAGCGATGAGGAGTCCTGTGGCACCTTATAGACTAACTGAAGTGTAGGAGCATAAGCTTTCGTGGGCATGCATCTGACGAAGTGGGTCTTTGCCCACGAAAGCTTATGCTCCTACACTTCAGTTAGTCTATAAGGTGCCACAGGACTCCTCGTCGCTTTTGCAGATTCAGACTAACACGGCTACCCCTCTGATACATGGATGGATACTGTTTGTGACAACCTTACTTTCATAACTGTAGCTGGTATGCAATTTGGTCCTCCTCGCTAAAATAGACTGCCTGTATTTAGTGACATTCTGATTTTTGTCTTGTTCGTGTAATTTATTATTGAAACTATCCTCAGCCCAGATGCATTTGTGGCTTGAAATGCTGACCAAATTAAATAGAGCCCAATATTTTGACAGTTAAAATATTTCTTCCATTTTATTTTGCAGGGTTATAAATATCAGATCAATGCTGTTTTATGTAAGTGGTCTGTATTCACCAAATCAGTTGAAAATTCAGTCTATGCACTTTGCATAAACTCTTTTTTTTAGCTTAATGTTTTTAAATAAATGTTTCCAAACAACAAAATGCTGGTATGAAAGACAACATAGTGCATTGTAGTGCATCCATTATTATTGTAAAGGGGTGCCTGATGTTACAGCCATTGCTTTAATAATGGGTCTGTTTGCATGAAGCACAAAACGTCTGAAAGTAAATTTAGTACTAAATATTCAAGGCCTCATACATGGCCCTGGACATGTACATCTCTGTCCTTGTGCCATAAACACGTTTTACTCTGTGCATACACAAGCAAACCTCTTGAGAATATTTAACCCAGTATTCCATGCTCATCAGCCATAAAGGCATGCAGGGCTTTGCATATTCACAAAGGGTATTAAAATCAGATTTGTTATATGGACCACAATCTTACAGATAAAATAGTAGATTAAGGCCCCAGTACAATGAGTTCTGCACAAGGGTTTGATTATATGACTGCTCTAATATGTTAAGTAATTTGTTTTGTTTAGTCCAGTGTCCTGTCTCTAGGAATAGCCAACACCTGATGCTTCAGAGGAAGTTGCCAAAATGCCACAGAAAGCAGATGTAGGATAATCTGCCCCTGAGGAAGGTCTCATCACAGTCCCTCATAGCTAGAAATTGATTTACACTCTGAAGCGTGAGGTTTTGTCTCCTTTCCAGTGCTGCTTTTATAAAGCATTAACTATTGTATGCCTGCATATAGGATAGGGTACTGAATCCAAGAGCTCAGAAGTGATGCAACATGGAAAAAATGATGCATGTAATTATCCAAATGTTGATAAGTGTATAGCTCTAAGCAAAACTGAGGTTGCATCTAATCTGGTTAATCCAATCACTACTATATTCTTGCTTAAATTTCCCTGGACAATATAATGAAACATAAAATTAGCCCTGGTTAAATGGTGGTTGAGCGTTAATATAAACACTTCTCTTGCAGATTTAAGATGGATTCTTAATACTGATTATTATTATTAATTGTCTAATATTGGATCCAATAAAAATAAGCATCAAAAGGACCTAAAGATTTTTCCTCAGAAAATGTGCTGCTTTTTCTAACACGAGAGGCTTCACAAAAGTGTATACAGACATTGTAACTCATTCTGAGTTAAGGATCACAGGTTGGGTTTGATTTTTGCCTTTTTACTGGCTTCAGTGCCAAAATTATTTGCTCAGTGCCAGATAATCAGGAGCCTTGGCACAAGTCCTACCATTGACTCCAACCAAAAAATTAATTGCTTGTACCACATCCATTCATTTAGTCTGATGCTACCTCTCACCTTGTGCTGTAGTGAAATGCTACAGCACCAATTTTTAAAAATATTGTTTCATTTTTATTGCCTGCTTTGCTTCCACTGGCCTGCTATGTATTTTTTGTATGGACCTTGCTCACTGGCTGCATTAAAAACCAATGCCAGTATGAGTTTTTTAAAACTATATCTTCGGCAACAGATACAGGGCCAGATCTTCTGGCTAGTGTACATTTCTGTAGCTTCATTAAAAGATGCTGGATGCTCTATTGACTTCTTTTTGGCAATGTCTGCATCTGTCCAATAGAGATTGTCAAATAAGATGATGGATTGAGCCAAACAAGTTAGAAGGGCCCATTTTTTTTGGATATGTTTAATGCGCCACTCACCATTCAGCTTCAGTATTACCTATTCTAAACTTAAACTTCACATATCTATATAAAATACACACACACACACACACACACACACACACACACACACACACACACACAGATTTCTATAGCCAAGTCCACCTTTTTATTTTTAAACACTAGCATGGTAGGAAGGTTTCATCTTTTCTACATGGTATTTATGAATGTTATCTTCATTATGTTTGTACAGTGCCTTACACAGCAGAGTGGAATTTGGTTGGCCTCTAGGTGGCAATGTAATGATGATGTGTTCATTCATATTTAAAAGAAGATTAAACCTCTTTCTGGACTTATCGCTCTCAACAGCAGTGCTGCTCACTTATATTTCGGCTGAGGCAAAAGCCAAATATTGCACACTCAAGCACACGTTTTCTAAACTGGGGCATCAATCAGCAGCTATAGCTGAGGGCTACCCTATGTTCCTAGTCATACCCTGTTCCATACATAAGGCTCAGGTTCATTTGGGTCCTATCTAAAAAGCAAAACTCATTTTATTTGTCCAGTGAGGCCCATTGAATTTCAGCTTGTAACTGCTTCAGGATTCAGGCAGGACAACAAACCTTTCCCCAGTCACTTAAACTCACCACTCTGAGTCAGATGTAAATCTGTGAGTCAGAGACTTTATATTCCATTTTTCCCATCCATTAAGTTGAACAGCAGATGTACAAAATTAGTTTTCTGAGATCTTGCATATAAAAGGTATGCCATGATATATTTTTTAAATAATCTTTCTCTTCTCTCTCTCTCTCTTTCTGCGTGCGTGTGTGTGTGTGTTTGTGTGTGTACATACACACACATACATATATATATAGAGAGAGAGCATTGTGTCAAATAGTATTCCCAGATGGGTCAAATCTTACACTTAGCATGTGTCTCAAAGTTGTTCCACTCTGCTGTATTCAACTGTGCCTCCTGGAGCCAAGCTCCCATCCAGTGAGCCAAGCTTCAGTCCCCTGTGTCTGACTCCCAGTATACAGTGTCCTTGCTTCTGTCCTATGTGTACAGTCTGAAACCCCTGGATTTAAGCACCAATTCTTTGCAGTTACTTGAGACCACTTTCCTGCACTTTCCTTTCATCCCCCGGCTGCAGTGTAATCTTGCTGCCTCTCCTGTTGTGTTCAATCTCAGCCTCCTTTCAGCTGCCAAATCTTGTGGAAACCCCTTCTATGAAAAGCTTGTTTCCCTTCTTCCACCTGCCAAACTGACTGGCATCCCCAGCTTCCAATAACAAACACCCCCACAGATCTGTCTCATGCACTCAAGGGTTTGCATCAGGAGTTCATTTTTCCTCCTATGCAAAACCATGGTAAAATATGAAGTGTGCCAATCCCTGGTAAACATGTGCACTGACCTTTGTTGGTTTCATGTATGTCTTTAATATTTTATGTAGCAGTGTGCTCATATGTATTAAAAATGGAAAGACACAAATGCCACCCTTGGATATCCTCCCTTTAGTAACAGGGACAATAATGGTTCAATTTGCATCATATTGAATCCAAAATCTATTAGTGCTGGGAACACAATTCTCTAACTATGCCAAATTAAGGTGTGTAAAGAAAATATCCAATGATAGTTTAGGGCCGTATTTTTTTCTTGGAACACTACATAGCACAAATATGAAAGATAGATATTAATTTCAATAGTATGACTTCATCCTAATTAGAGTATGTAGAAGATGAGAGAGAAATTTCCTCTTACCACCGCTTAAATCAATAATGCTACAAATGGTACAAACATCCTATTGGCAGTTAGGTCTTTCTGTTGTGTGATGTAATGGCTTGCCAGCTGCAAGCCATTTGGTGTAGTTTACATACACAATTTAAACCTGATTTGGGATATTTTGATCCTAAAATCCTGCCAAACAACTAGTGGAGGAGGAGTGAGTCTAAATGTTTTCTTTTTCATTGGACAAAGTTTTATTTTTGGCTTGGAAACTGCTCTTCCTTTAATTTGGGTTTTCCCATTGTAGGGTCCCTTTTGAGTGCAAGTATTTGGAAGGTCATACGTGATTAGATGGGCTCTGGCACAGTCAGACCTTGATCTGTTAAAGGCCTTTATAAAGATTCAGCAGGGAGCAAATTCAGAGCCTGTGGAGGGTATATAGTTGTAGAGTGATATACTCATGCCAATGTTCAGTACTCAAAGTGGATTTACCTAATGATGTATATGTTGAAAGGCTCCTTACAAATATAAGTGGAATTGCTAAATGCATAAATTACCTTGTTTGAGGGGACTATTGATGATTGAGGTGGGGGTTACTGACTGCATGTGATCAATGGGAATGACATAGGAAGAAAATTAGGTAGGTAGTTGATTAAATGGCTAAAAATTAAAGATGGGAAATTCAAAAGTGATAAATATCCACATGACATGTAATTAAACTGTGGAACTCCTTGCCATAGGAAGTTATTGAGGCAAGCACTCAAGATTGACAAAGGAATAAGACATTTATATGAATACCCAGTTAATATATTCAGAATATACAGTTCATATATAAAAAATGTGATAAGGATGTTACATCTCTTGCTTCAAAGTTAAACCAATCTCTAACTAGATTATCATGGGGCCTTATCCCATATTTGCAAAATGTGTTGTTCTTGCACCTCCTTCTGAAGCATCCGATACTGGACCCTGGGTCTGATCCAGTCTGACAATTCCTATGTTCCAGGAACAGGGTGTTTAATGTAAGGTTGTGCAGACTATTTTCTGAGGTGACAGGTTGTGGTGAAAAGGACCATAAGGTAGGCAGCAGATGGGCTTACTCATGGGGTAGCAGTTGAAAACAGCTTGTATGTGCATTAGTATAAGGGTGAACAAGGCAGGCATTAGATTGAGAAACAAATGAACTGACTAATATGTTTGACTATATAGGTGAGGAATGAGTGGGCAATAGGTAGGCTGCAATTTGATTGGGAGGCGGGTGCATGTCAGAACTTGTGGGTATGAGGTGGGCAGCAATCAAGTGTCCTGTAGAGATGAGAAATACCCACTGACATTTTTGGCCTCACATCTTTCTATGGATCTGGATAACTGTTTATGCCACCATTCCAGGCTCTCCTGCTTCTACTACTTAATCTGACACCTTGTCCCAATTGTGTCAACATGATGATGTGCAGTAGTTAAACTACACACAAACAGAAAGAGAAGAGGGGAAAAAAATCCCACACACGAACAGCCCCATGGTCATGAAGTTATAACATTTTTGTCTGAGGAGGATGATTTTTGCTTTTTATAACAAATCCAACTTTTTAAAAAATATTCTAAAACTAGGAGTAGCTGACATACAGCTGATGAATATTGAGCATCTTAGTCACTATAATTTTTGGGTCAGTGTCTAGGTGAGTGGGCTTTTTTAAAACATGACAAGATAAAGTAAAATCACAAGAGATTATATTATCCCAGAACTCGTATCCTCCCAAATTTTGACTCCTAACCCCATATTGAAAAATCCATCTCAATCCTGCCCTGTCTGCCTCTATTTTCCAAATTCTGCTGCATGAAGATAGAGCAATGTATCTTCACTGGAAATTCTGGATCCTTGAGCATCAGTTACATGTATATTTATCAATTTTTACTAAATGCTACTATTTAAATAGAGTAAAATGTAGCCATTTCAAGTGCACCCAAAAATGAAGATAGTTCTGCAAATTAGTGTACCTGTTTGGTGTGCGAATCCTCTCAATTTCAAATATTTAGTCTCAGATCTAGACCGCAGTCCATCCAATCCTGGGAGTCCATGAATGGATATAGGTTTTTTTTTCTTCTAAGACATAGTAGGGTTATAGAAACACATCTTTCATTTATAGTTAATGAAAGACATGCTGTCTGAGTCTGCTAGACTGTTTTGAAAATATCAATGAAGAGTTGATTTGCTAAAACTACATTTAATATGATCATCCACATCTGCTAGCCCAGTTTCATTGACACATTTGAATGTTATCAGATGAAATTTGTCTGTATCTAAAAAAAGAGGGATGTTGGATATGGGTTGCTGTGGCTTCATTGGAAGGTAATGCAGTGGATGCAGATTTATTTGTTGGTTACCTAAAAGTTTGGGGTGGGGGATCTAAGTGGTGGAAAATGGACACAACTATTCTGTATCTACACCCATATCTGGATATGTCAATTACTCCTGTCCCAGGATGTGCCTGGCCAGGTTATTGTAGTGGATGAGAAGTATTTGTATTTTTACTTAATTATGCAATAGAATGTCAAGCTTTATAGCAAAAAATATTCTAGATTTGGCAAGATCCTGGTGCCAGAAATATATTTGAGATGCTCTTGCACTGGGAATGTGGAAGTACATGGATTTGTCAGGTTGAGAACAACATATCATTTTAAACTGTTTAACCTTTAAATCATTAAATTAGACTAGGGATGCATCAGACTTGTGATTTCTGAAGTGAAACTGGAGCAACTGCACTTCAATTTTGAGGTTACTCTAAAACTCAAAAAAAAATTGTCAGATGTTCTAGTGCAATAGGAGTGACTATACCGTGGCTTTTCAGACAGCAAAATGTGAGGTATTGGGACCAAATATAGGTAGGATTCAGGTACCAGGTGTATGTTGTGTTGCTGTGGGATTCACCCCCTGTGGTGTTGGGCTATGATACAGCAGGGTGCTGATGTTTCTCCTAGTGAAGTCAAAGCTGCTATATTAGTATTCTCTTTACAGAACAAAATTTGCCAAGCTGGATCCAGGTACGATAGACAGGTGTTTGTGCGCTGTTATGCCAGAGTGCATCAAGGTCAAGATTCTTTGTGCGGTAGAAGCAGCAACACTTAGTCACCATTTAGACAATAAAGTGGGGATGATTGCTGTCGGGAATTGGCAGGATTCAGGTATCATATCCAGGCTTTTTGGCACCAGCATGTGCCACACTGGGAGCAGAAAGAATGGAATCTGTGTCAAGATCAGATACTCAGTCTTGGCGTTTGGGGTGAGATCTGGCTATTTTCAATGCAGAGGCTGCTGCTAGAAGTGCTCTCTTTTTATTTACACATTAGAAAGTTGAGGTTGGGAGCCAGACTTGGCCAGATTCAAGCCAGTTGTGACTAAATGAATCAGGATCGGGATTATTTTTCCCTTCTGGTTAATGTGGCTAGACTCGTTTTCTATTTTCGTGGTACAATTTGGGGCCAAAAATCACGAGGATCCAGCAGGATGGAGGTGGATGTAGCTGCACCCCCCCCCCCACACACACACACACAAACGGAGGAACCCTAGAGGGCAGTGAAAGGCTGCCACCTGGGGTGGGTGTAAAAACCCGCTGGCGCCCAAGGCGAGAGGCTGCTGTGGGCGGTAAGCGAGACCTAGCCCAGCCTGAGGAGGATATCCCACCGCCTGCACTCGCATCCCTCCCTCGCTGCCCGCCTTTCTCCAGCTACCTCAGCCCGCATCTCTGCGTAATGACGCGCGGGGAGAGCAAGGATGGGGAGGGCGAGAGTGGGAGGAGGAGAGCAGCCGAGCGACCATTTAAAGCGATAGCAAACCCTTACCTTTCCCCAGTGCTGTGCCGCTGGAGATCGCGGCAGAGAAGAAGCGGCTGAGGGGGAGGACGGGAGGAGCCGGCCCCCACCCCATTCCCCCCCACCCCACGCACCCGACGGGAATCTCCCCTTCTCGTTCCATGAAGGCACAGGGCTGCCCCGCTGGCCACGCCAGGGCATCTGGCCATCGCCTGAGCCGCGGCAGCACCATGATCCGGCTGGGGAGGCTCTTCCAGCTTCTGACTTTGATGAAGTTGCCCTGCTGCCTGCTGGAGTTTCTCCTCTCGGCGGTGGCTCATGGGCAGGAGATGTACGCGCCCCACTCCATCCGGATAGAGGGAGACATCACCCTGGGGGGCCTCTTCCCCGTCCACGCCAAGGGACCCACCGGAGTGCCCTGCGGGGACATCAAGAAAGAGAACGGCATCCACCGGATCGAGGCGATGCTGTACGCCCTGGACCAGATCAACAGCGACCCGGAGCTGCTGCCCAACGTGACACTTGGGGCTCGCATCTTGGACACTTGTTCCAGGGACACCTACGCCTTGGAGCAGTCCCTCACTTTCGTCCAGGCGCTGATCCAGAAGGACACCTCCGACGTGAGGTGCACCAATGGGGAGCCCCCGGTCTTTGTCAAGCCAGAAAAAGTAGTTGGAGTGATTGGGGCATCGGGAAGTTCAGTGTCCATTATGGTAGCGAACATCCTAAGGCTCTTCCAGGTAGGGGCTCCAGAGTCACCAACGTGCTTGGGGGAAGAGGGTACTTTGGGTTCCTCATTGCAACGGGTGGATTAATTAATTAATTAATTAATTGGAGGCTCCATTGGTCATGTGTACCTCACCGAGGCTTCCCCACTTGCACAGGGATGTCCGGGGCTCGCTGAGTTGCGAGGCAATTTTTAATCTGGCCATTTTCAATTGAGGCGTTTTCATGTAATTTCCCCTAGGAATCCTTCCACTCCTACCCCCTGCCTCTCTTTTTTTTTTTTTACAGCGCCCCACCCTTCTGTCTTTCTCTCCCTTCCACCGGGCATGACACTTTCTGGATTTATCTCCCCATTTACAAGAAGCAATCTGTGGAAAAAACAAGGCAGTGATTTAAATGGGTTTGCATTAGAGTGAAGTATGGTTCGGCAAACACGCTTGTAAAAAGGCAACCTGGGCGCAGCCACAATTGGTTTCGCGCATGAAATATTAAAGATTTACGACGAGGACACATTTGTGTACCGCAGCTTCCGCCGACCAGCCCCCTTGATTAGTTGAGAATCGGTTACACTGGGATTAGAGTGCCCATCGCTGAAACTGTGTGTGTGTGTGTGAGAGAGAGAAAAATTGGCTTTTTTCATTTGATTCTGATTCAGTTATTACACTTGCCTTTTAATTTCCACTCCCGTCACCACTTTGCAGCTGCAGAAGTCGATCTGTGCTTAGACAACTTCATCCATCTAAATAAGAAGCCATAGTTTGGTTTACTTTAAATGGCACGGAACACTTTCTCCTTCCAGCTGGTAGCAGACACCGTGAACTCCAGCTCAGAAATCATCTCATTCTAAGCGAGATTCAAAGATGGGAGGAAATGCACTAACCCCCCGGCGGCAAAATAAATTGCAATAACTGCTCCTCCCCCCCCCCAAAAAAAAAATCCTAGCAACTGAAACCGTGAATCCATTTCAACCCCCAAAATTAAAACCCTGGCCAGACACCTAGCTGGGGAGCGCAGGGAAGTAGGGACATCTCCTGCTGGATTGCTTCAGGCTTTAATTCCTCCCTCAAGTGCTAAAGGATGAGTTGAGAAGACGGATTAAAGGATTGGAGGGGGTTGTATTGCTGCAGTGGTTTTTGGTTCCCCCTCCCCCCCCAGCTTCATTCATATGTAAGTCCCTGGTATGCTGTTAGTTCTTGTACAGCGCTGCTGTATTTAAGGGTTTCAAAGAGACAAGTCAACCCAAAGCCTTTTCAGTTGACAAGGAGATCCCCAAGTGTTTTTTCCTTCTAGACTCGTATCCAGGCAGTTGCTTTTTTCCAGCCTCTTTGAAATCAACCCATCTATGCGGCGAGCTGTGGGAGTGATTTAATTAACCTAAAGCGCATCCTCTGCCAAAGAGTTTGAAAAGGGATGTAGCCCATGGAGTATCTCCATGGTTAGGCGCTGCTTTCAGATAGCTGGCTGGCGGATCTCCTTCTCAACTGAAAAGGGCTTTGGGTGCCTAGCATCGGCTGTGAGCAGTTGGTGGCTTTTTCTTTTGCCCTGTGAGCTGCAGGGAGAAAAGCGCAAACCCAGCCAGGCAGCGAGGGTGGAGCCAAGCTCCCACATGCAGCAAACACTATAATTTTTAGTCTAATTTGCAAATTGCAACTGTTCGCCCGGGGTGGAGAAGCCGAATCTCCGGGGAGGGGGGAGCTCTCGCAGCGCGGAGAGCCAGGTAGAAAAGATGCGTCAACTTGTAGCGTGCAAGTTGGAGCTGGCGGAGGCGTCTCCTCGCATTGTTACCCCCAGGCCACTTCAGGTGCGACTTCCACAGCCTCCCTTCGCCCCTGCCTTTTGCAGCCTGCCTGGCAGGATGAGCCGGGCAGCGATCGCATTGCCTGAATATCGGTCCCCGCCTAGACTGGGGTGTGTATGGGAGAGGGAGGTGGGGAGGAGAATGTGATGCAGAAAGCTGCTGAGCGGACACCTGGTTCCGAGGTCGTGCCCAGCCAGGGCAGAGGGAAAAGGGGTCCCGGTGGCTGGTGGAAGGGGGAGTTTGCCTCCCTACCCGGTGCCGCTAGCTCTCTGGCTCAGCAGGGTTTCCACCCCCTCTCCCACCGCACAGGAATCAAAGCGCAGGGAAGAAGGCGCCTTCATCTGCCTTCAAGTGGCGGTGTCTGGCGCTGGCTCGGGTTTGCCGTGTGGCTGGTACCTCCCGAAATGGGCTTTTGGTGTAGAGAGCGGCTCTTCCGCGAAAACTGCCTGGGCACCCCCAGAAAGGCAGAGCTGAGCGCGGCTAACCCAGGATCGCCCGGGGAGTGGCAGTGACAAAGCTTCCCCCCTCCTTCCCCCCAGGTACGCCAGTAGTGCCGGGATTTCTCGCTCCCCGGCCGACCGCATGTTGTTAGGCAACAGACAAGTTGGTTTCCTAGCTAGAAACTGGGGAACTTCTGGCGCTGCGCTGGCACATTCACCTTTCGGGCCCAAGAACGACTGGCGGCTCCTTTCTTACCCTCTGCGTGCCAGGGCCAGGCGCAGAGGTAACCTACAACACAGCCTGACCGTGGTTGTCCTTTCACCTTCTCTGCCGCCTCCTCCCCTGCATGCATCGAGAGCTGGATCCTGCGCTTTTGACCACCCGTGGGAGAACACCAAGGAGCGATTTTTAGTTTAGATTCTCCTCCCCGGCTACCCCTGCGTCCATACTGAACATCCAATGTCTCTCACTTCTTTCCTACAGTACAGCATTGAGTATGGAGCTGTCTATGCAAGGATGTAGGGGCCCTTGATACGGTCACCGAATGTCTGAGCGAAACTGGTCGGTCACAGCAGCTACACAGCTGGCAGAAATACAAAGTGTGTGTGTGTGTGTGTGTGTGTGTGTGTGTACTAGTGGGGGATTAATGTATGCAAGGCGTTTTACTGAATTGAAAACAGGGATTCTGGGAGTGAAACATAAATGTTCTCATGCCACATTCGAACTAGAAATGTGGCGGATGCTCGGAGAGGCGGGGGTCCTAGCTAGCTGAACAGGATTTGCTTCAGGCTTTCACAAGCCACTGTATCCAAATCAGCCAACCTACTTTACCCAGACACCATTCAAAAGCAAATCGTGGCACTGTGCTGCTTCTCGGTAGTAAAACAACGTCTGTAAGAGCTCCGTTGGTGTTAATATCGTGTCACTGAGTTGAAATGCATGCAAATAATATCCACTTACACATGCACATTACAAATATTTAGACATATCCAGAATAACATCATCCCAGGGATACCTGAAATCAAAGCATGCTGCAATCAGGAAATTCTATATTTTGCTATGTAATTGTTCTCTCTACATATTTTACAAAGTGGTCCTGCTTTCCTTAAATATTTTTTGTGCGATTGGAGCTATTCTCTCTCCCCACTCTGTCAAATGTTGTTGCATTTCAAAAGAGCTCCCGAAAAGAATGGAAGATATATGTGTTAAGAAAAATTAGCCTAAATGTGCACTGTGTGGAAAGAAAGTTTGGGGGGGGGGGGAGGTTTGAAACTTGTAAAAAATTCCCAAGCAGCTTTAGCATGTGCAGCCAGCATGTACTTCACCGATCACCATAGGTTTCACCGACCTTGGCAACATTACAGGGGTTATATTTTAACATGGATGAATGCTTCTTGAACATTTATTTTAGGCAGTAGGCACAAACAGGCTTTTTCTTCAACATCATGCAGATCAGCTCTCTCTCATTCCATCTGTTGAGGATATTGCAAAGAAAACCCCAGTCGTTAATGTTTACATTTTCCTCACAGTATCTTGGGGGAGTATTTCACCCTTATATTAGGACCATATGTATGCAGCTCTGCACAACTTGGCGCACATCGTTAATGACTCCAGTGAGCTAAATGTTATGGAGCTTTCCCTCCTGGGAGGAGATTATTCACTTCATTCTGTCTATAAAGGTTTAGGAAGCAATTTTCTGCATTGTGGGCTGGTGTCAGCTGTAGAGGTTTGGGAGCATCCTAAATGATACCATCAAATGCATGAGCATGAGTAAACAGAGCTGGAATGCTTCTCACTTTGAATTCACTCCTGCAGTTACTATGTGGTGTCCCTGGTTGAGGATGCTGTTTGGTGAAAAATTATGTGGGATATCTACACTGGGCAATTAACTTGCTTCTTTTCCTTGTGTAATTAATAAGGCTGTCTCCTTTCCTTGTGTACCGCTCTAAAAGCTTGTTGACCTGATCATTTGTTCTGGAATAGCTAGTCATGATTTTATCCATGTTAGCATCCACAGATGGAGTTAACTAACATGGGAGGGAAAGGCATTTTTATTTCAGAATAAAAGCATCCATGCATGCAGTTAATGAATAGTTCACTTTAAAATTGACACCCTGTCTTACCATGCTTTAACTGTCATGTAGACAACAGTTAATCTTTCACTGATTTACACCCTTATTAAATCCATAATATTAATAGTCTGGCTATTTTATGTTTTAGAATACTATATTCTGACTCTAGATTCTTTAGAAAGCCTTTAGAAATCCAAAGACAGATCCTTTAGAAATCAAAAAGAAGCTCAGATCCAGAAGATGAATATATTGGGTTAATATGCTCATTCTGATAAAGGGAAGCTCTCTCTTGGGGGAAGAAAGAGTGATGCACTAATCAAAATTGGGTCATCGCACTCCCTTTGAATCACATATGGAGTTTTTGAGGTGGATTGTAGTTGGGCACCAGGGCTAAAAGCAGTATATGTCCCATAAGACCATATCCTATGATTTCTCATGCCAAATTCCCAGTGAAGTTTTGAGAGATGCAGTCAGGTGCTCACACAGAAATGTAGCCATTAAAGGAGGATGGATTTAAGGCACTGAACTGGAATTTAGGAGATCTGGATTCATTAAATAGCTTTCCTTAGCATTCCTGTATAACCTTGAGCTAGAGTAAAATGTTCAAAAGTGCTGAAGTCCAATTTTCAGAAGTGACTGAGAAACAAAGGAGTCTAAGATTTGTTTGAAGTCAGTGTGTCTTAAGAGCCTAAATTACTTTTTGAAAATGGGATACTGGTTCCTAAACCACTTAGGCATTTTTTAACATGTTAATTTCTATGCTTCAGATTCCCTCTGTCCAGAGAATATAAAATACAACCTTTCTCTCTCATGACTTTATGTTGTAGTTTTAGGGGTAGGCACTGCCTCTTGCTGTGTGACTATGCCTGACACAATGGGTCCCTTTTCTTGGATATGGCTAGTGAACATTAATATAGTGTAAGAATTTAGTAAATTTTCAGTAATAGTTAAATGCAGGGAATGTAAATATAAATGCATATATAAAATATGTCACATTGATTTTTGGATTAAAATTGTGTTATAAAAAGCCAGAAACAATGGCAATTGTAAATTAAACCTCCAATTTTAAAATAGGATCAGTTTGGAAAGCTGTTTTGAAACGAATCATGGATTTCAAAACTGCTTTTACATTGAATGTTGCATTTCAACATTACTGTTACCTTCTGCCACTAGGGCTCACATAGTTTACTTTATTATAAATTTAGAATCCATGAAATTCAGTAAATACTTGAAAAAAAGTAATACGTACTTTAATCATTGTATGTATTTTGTTAACAAAACTGTGGAGCATGGGAAAATCAACATTATTTAAAGCACGTTGTAAAAATGACTTCCCTTAGAATGAACAAACATGCATAAGGTAATAATTTAGTTCCAAACTGTAGCTTCTCTGTCTTCAGCAGGTATAATTTCTGATCCATAGATCATTCTCTTTCTCTAAATGTAATCTTTTCTTAGCCATTTCCAAAATAATCAAATATAGGCATCTAAAAAGGGGAGATTTTCAAAATCATTAAGGATTTAGGAGCAAAATCCCTTTGAAAATCAGTCACAGTGTGTCTATAGGACCCTTATGCTTTTGAATATATTCCCATATGTGTAAACACTTCTGAGAGATCAAAGTTGTAAACTTATATTTTGATACGTGCAGGGATAAACAAAAGCCTTTAACAGCATTGTGGGAAAAGTGAGCTACACCAGAACTAAGAACACATCTCAACTGGAACATAACGGTGAGAGTGGATAGAGCAGGGAAAGATGCTTTTAATTTATTTTTTCTTTATTAAACAGCAGTATAACTTTGTCACACAGTACCTGAATCAGAACCTCTTAAAGTCAATAAAAGTCTCTCCAATGGAGGTGTCTCTCTCTTCTGCTCTTTTTCCTTCATCTGACTACTGGTTCGTGGTGATGTAAGAATTGTGGAATGGTGTTATCCCTTCTGAAGGTGGACTTCAACAGGATGATATATTCAGAGAGTTCTACTAAAAACAGATAATCAGCACAGAAGAGAGAAATCTAAAAGCATCTTACTCTTTGGAAAACTGGCAGTGGCTCTGCATGAACAAGCTTCATGGAGTCTCTGCAACTTTTGAGTGGATGTGGCTGGAACTAAGGAAAAAACCTACTCTGTTCATTCTGAGCTCTTGGCCTATGGGAAGTAATGGTGACTGAGTCAGAGAGTTTCTATTGTGTGATTGCTGAACAGGTGGGAAAAGTACAGTATAATAGCTTGATGTGGAGTGCTGGGGATTAAGTGGAAAGGACTGGCCTGCTTAAGAACATGCTAATCTTCTACACAATTTCCCCACAGATATTGGAGAATCTTTGTGTTTTGAAAGGATGATTCCTATGTTTAGTTTAATTTAGATTTTAATAGTGCCTATCTAATGTGCTTTCAAAAATCCCCGTCCCCTTATTGTTCATGTGACAAACTGAAAGTGAGTTTTGTTTCATGTCTTTACCATTCTCTCATGGGAAAATATATTGGCCCATAAGCTCTAAGATCTGCACAGAGGGAACCCTACATACCAGAGTCTCATCTGATTGGATTGGAGTTAGAATACAAATAATATGCCACATTACAAATTTGAATAAATATACTGGGTTATGCATTGTGCAGGGCAGAGACTGAGTCCCCTCTGTTTTTGGACAGTAACTATCATGTTTTTTTCCAAATGATTTTTGATTCACTCTCAGATGTCTTTTCAAATATGACAGAATTCAGTAATTTCAAAACTATTTCAATACATTTTTGAGTGTTAAAAATGAAAATTTAACATGACGAGACTGTGAAAAGGCTTTAGTTTTAAAGCCTGTGAAATGGAAACAAAATTTGTCTTCGCCATTTTTCATTTTTCGACAACTCCTGTTTACCACCTTATGTTTTCCCTTGTTTTTTACTGTTCTATCTAAATATTTTTAACAAGATAAGGTAAAGGACCCATTTTAATGTAGTACAATTTACTCCTTTTTGATAGATGCTGTACAGACTCAGAGTAAAAGAAAATCCTTGCCTCAGAGCGTTCGCAATTGTCAATACCAAGTTACAGGTGGATAAAATTAATAGCTGGAGCAGAGTGTTTTTAGGGTCAGAGTAACACAAACATACCATTTTTATAGATTACCTGTGTGCAATACTTAGTATCTAAAGTTTATTTTGTTGTTAACGGAGTCAAAAGAATACACCAATAGCAGTAGTTTCAGATAGTCACCGGCACAGCAGTTTTCATCTGACAGCTCTCTGTAGACTTCATAGCACAAACACATTTTCAAACAGGTTTTGAGTGAAGATACTTTCGTGGCTTTAGAGGATTTTTTCAGGAGGGACATTGCATGATTAAGGGGTGACATGGACAAAAGATGAAAGTGTTTGGGGGAACTAAATATTTTCAGAAAATAAACGTGCAGTTTCTTCACTTCAGAGAACACGATAGCTTTGTGAAGCTCAAAACATGAACAATATTTTATTAAATAAATATTTTAAAATTACTACTTGTCATTTCAAACTGGTCACTTTCTAACAGTGTAAAACTACATACCACATTTCATGTTTAATCCTAGGATATCAGTTTTGCCAGCAGGCATTAAAACCTTCCAACACGATACTTAGAATCATAATATCAGATGCCACTATTTCTATTTATAGTATATGCAAATTAATCTCAACCAGTGACAATACAGAATGTCCCAGGGATAGGAATATGATGAATTTGATCATAATATTGGAAGGTATGAAACACATAATTAGAGCAATTTGAATAGCAAGATATCCAACACATTCAGAGTAATAGGGTAGAAAATGAGAATTCTGGGCAAAATAGAAATTTGTGAGAGAAGTCCATATTTGTTTTATAATGACAGATAAAGTGCTACAAAGTGTAGACCAGATTCTGCTGTGTTACATCTGTATAAATCTGGATTGATTCCACTGAAGGTAAATGCACTGGTGAAAATCCAGAGTAAATGGGGGTGAGGGGTGGGGTAGAATGTCCTCGCATAGGCCCTAATCCGGCAAAGACTTACTCACATGCTTAACTTTAGGCATGAGTTAGTCCCATCCAGTGCTGTGGGGCTACTTGTTTGCACACTGTTAAACATGTGAGTATCAAGACTCTTATGCAGTATTGTCACCACACTGTTCAAAGCACCTCACCCCTGCTCTGGCCTATCCATGCAGGGTAAAGGAGGTCTGAAAGCCCCGGTTTCAGTTGAATTCCCCAAGATCTTGTAGGAGCAATGACAGGTAGCCACAGATTGTACCCTGAAGACCTCTTTGCAAGTCCTGGCATAGGTGGGAAGGAGAGTATCAAGGACATGCACAACAAGTGCTGTAGAGATCCTGAAAAGCCCAAGAAAGCTGCTATAACTTATCTCTTTAATGCTCTCTAAATTATTTCTGGGCCCTGTCCCTGGAGCATTTTAGCATGTGGACAATGGCAAGGTGGCTGAGTCCCTTTTCGCTCTGGATTGCATTTCACCTGTTGGGTATCTTAGAGGTACAGTTTAACTTACACTCTTCCTGGGTGTGGTGTTCTGTCCCATCTAGTGGCACTTAGACAGAGGGAGTCTGCTCTCTACAGTCTTAGTTAAGGGCTTTTAGCTTGTGCAGGACAGGTTTATGCATTTAGCTTTGATCCTGCACACATAGTAATGAGGTCTGTTGATGTTACACTTGCACAGAATCTTGCCCAGAAATCTTAGTTGTGCACAGCTCTATTTCAGTGCCATTATCTTAGTCCGCACTGCTGTGCTCCCACCTTGCAGTTACAAGCAGGAAGGTCTTTTATTCTGAAAGAGGTAAGGAGAAAAGGTGACTTTATGGCTGAAAAAAGGTTGAAAAAGATGCAAACTAACTGTAATTTCAAAAATAACAGGCCTGGGTTAGAAGTTCCTCTTCTCTGAACCCCCTCTGCTCAACGGCATTACATTTATACTGCCATTTGGAGTCCAAGTGAAGTAAAGCAGAATCTTTGCACAAATGGTACAGCCCAAAGTTCTCTGAGAATGGGCTTCCGGGACCTATTTTATTTTGTGACTCTGGGACTATTGACATGTTGGCACTTGTGCAAACTTGTGATGTCAAGGCTTGTGAGTGCCATGCTTTATAATTACAGAACCTGATAGACACCCATGCACATGTGTACAGTGATCTGATACTAGCTAGCATGTGTGTTTGAGAGAGAAATTTGCTTCAAAAAAATTTGCTGTTACAGAATGGAAGGGAGAGGTCATAGATTTTTGGGGCCATATCTCAGCTCTTCAGAGAGTAAGCATTTCATTTGATAAATCTTATTTGATGTTTAATGTTACATTTTTAAATAGACCCCAACTGTAGCAGCAGCCGCAGCACAACCAATCTTTTTTCTAACCTGGCTTATATTTTGATTATTTATACATTTGCTATGTCATTTTCAGGTCACTAAGGCAAGAATTAGCATATTATATTAAGGCATGTGTTGCAAAGGGAGTATTTAGTGACTTTCTGGATGAAGTGGCATTACAAGCAAAAGCCTTCAGAGTATTTTAAAATGAATACTTAATTATATAAAAAATGCACTCTTATAGTGCTCTTTCTTAAAGATTGTCTTTCTCCTTATGTTTTGCTGATCTGAGGCACTTGAACTAACAGGCTTCTCATTCACACAGGAAGGAAGCTGTGGGTTTATCAGGAGATGCTTGGTTCTGAATTGCTTTCCCCTGCTTCCTCTGATGGATAACATCTCTTACTATTTAGAGCACACTGCAATGGCTAAGTTTTCTCCAAGGTGGGAAGATTGTTTTGGGAGTTAGCTATAAAACAAAAATACTTTTCTCTTTACACTTAAAACTATTGTAAAATCTGTACTTGTGGCTATAGAGACAAGGTAGATAATATATTTATTGTGCCAAGAGAAGTTGGTGAGACAAGTTTACAGAGAGCCCCTTTTCAGGTCTGGGAAATGTACTCAGGGTCACAGCTAAATGCAATGTGGAACTAATTGTTTGGCATAAGTAGTTTACACACATTTCAAGGGACTGTTTTAAGTTGAAGTGGCTCCTTAACCCCTGTCCAGTCATGGCAGGGGCAGGAGGAGAAGATGCAGGGGTGGCTAATGGTTTATAGATTGTTGCAACGAACCATAGACCCACTTTCTCTATTCAGTCCATCAATTTCAGTGTCCCTTTAGCAGAGTTCTGGAGAATTTAAGCTCCCAGTCTTGTCTTTTTTATGTGTTGTTCAGGCTTTGACTATGAGAACTAAGAACTCAGATCTGGCGTGATGGCTTTGTGAAAAAGCATTCACTCGTAGATGATAGAATTGTGACAGCCATGTGTAGAACTCATGGATTTCAAAAGGCGTGATAGGGTGGGGAGTGTTCATTAGCAGTAAAGAGATGTCTACAGGTTTTACATCTCTTTGGGTGTAGTCTATTGCCTCTTTAAGTTGGTGGCCTGGGAGAGCTTTCTGATGAACTCATGAGATGTAAGGGTATGTCTAGACTACAGCGTTAATTCGAGTTAACTTAATTCAAAATAGTTAATTCGAATTAAGCTAATTTTGAAATAACACATCTATACACAAAAACTATTTCAAAATAGCTCATCCACACTGAGTGGACCCTGAACCGAAGTTAAGGCTGGCCAGAACCAGTGCCAGCAGGGCATCAGGTTAGGACTTAGTGTGTTAGGCTGCTGGCTAAGGCTAACTGAGCTCCGTGCTTAAAGGGACTCTACCCCCACCCTGGACAGACAGTTGTCAGGGTTCCCTGCTTGCTTATCTACCTCGATGAGGGACAGTAAAGCAGTCCTGTCTTGGAGTGCCCTGAATGCCTGCACTCGGGACACCATAGCACTTGGCCACATGGAGCCAGAGCTGCCCCTGGGCATGCTGGTGCGTCTCGTGGGGTCGTTGCCATCAGCCCGGCTGCACTTGCTGCAGGCTGCCATCCGGGGAGTTTATCGGGGGGCTGTCAGGATCCAGGAGAGCGTCTACCCCAAGGAGCCCTCAGAGCCACCCTGGTCCTCACTACCAGGGGGCTCATGCCCCATTCCTCCCTCACATCCTTCCACTTACCCCTCCCTAGCCTCCCTTCCTGATGTCAAACAAAAGACACGTATGTTCAAAAATAGAAACTGAGTTTATTGAACAAAACTGGGGGGGAGGGGATGAACCTCTGGGGAGACTGGGAAAATGAGGTGGGAGAGGGGAGGGGGAAACCTGGGAGGAGGAAGCTAGAAGGGGGAAGCAAGGGGAAGAAGGAGGAGGGGAAGGTCATGGCTCAGGGTTGGGGGTCTCGCCGGACCAACTTGATTTTCATGCAAACCTGCTCCTGGGTTCGCATGTGGCCTTTGGTGGCCAGGCTGGCAGCTATCCTGCCATAGACTGCCACGTTCCTCCATCTAGGGTGGAGATCATGGACGTTGGGGGCATCCCTCCCCCAAACCTGAATAAGGTCCATGATCTCCACCCTGGACCAGGAAAGTGCCCACCTTCTCCAGCCTCTGTTAGGCTCCTGGGAGCTGGAAGACTGCTCCTGGAGAGCAGTGGAGGGCTGGCTTCCAGTGACTTGCTGGCTCATGTTTTGGGGCCACTGGGTCAGGGGCCTCGGTGGCCACTGCTGGCTCTGGGCTGGCAGGCTTGGAGCTGGCATAGGCACTGTGGCCAGGGTCTACCCCTTTAATGGCTCCAGGGCTGGGGGAGAGGAGAGTAAGTTTTCTGGTTGTGCCCAGAGTGGCCACCAGGACGCCCTGGGAAGGGCTGGAGGCCCCCTATTTTGAATTAAGTGTTTACACAGCACTTAATTCAAAATAGCTATTTCGAATTTGGCGTTACTCCTCGTAGAATGAGGTTTACCAAATTCGAATTAAGCGCTCTATTTTGAATTAATTTCGAATAGAAAAATGGCTGTTATTTCGAATTAACTTTGCAGTATAGGCATACCCTTGCAGAGGTTAGAGGCTTTCTTTTAATGCTTCATCCAACCTGTGTTTCTCATATTCTGGGACCAAGTCTGTATACTTGGTAGCTGGGTGAGGGGGAGAGGGTTAACAAGTTGAAGGAATGAAAAATACATGGAACAATAAAATGGAACAATAAACACATGGTACGTTACCCTGATGTGTTTTAATGGCTAATTCAAAGATAACACTAATGAGGTCATTCATGAAAATAAGAATGCAGAGCAGGTAGGAGCCCCTGCTGTGAATCTAATCCCATTTGTGATCCTACACAGATACTTGGGTGGCTAACCTTTCACAACAGTGGCTATACTTCTATGTCTAATGTACTAGCTTGATCCAATGTCTCCCTAGGGTGGAAATGATACCTCAACACAACACATGTGCAGATAGATGCTCCCTTGGAGAAAAGTATGAAATTCCTCATTGCCATCTCATGTTCACCTGAAAACTGTTAATATGATTCCATATAGGAGCCATAACACTATCTTTCAAACAATGTTCCTTGGATGTGTTCAGAGTGTTCTCTTGGGCTTAAGTTGAAAAAAAAACTCCTGAATTCATCTGTTTTGATTAGTCTTCTAGTTCTGCTCCACTAAATGACTATTTCATTTGATAATCTCAATAAAATAGCTTCATCCTCATTTATTTTAAGTCAAGATCACTGGAAAAAAAACTTGTATCAGTGCTTAGCTAAATTCAAAAGTCAGCTGCTGGCTGACTAGCTTACTGATTCCTGAGGTGGCAGTGTCTCTCTCTGTGTGTTGTCTCTCTCCCTCTCTTTCTCCCTCTCCCTCTCCTTCTAGTCTAGACATTATATCAGGCTTCAGATAAGCCAAGAAATTGAGCTATGTACATCAGATATCCATTAAAATGGGTGAGGAATCTACAGCCCAAAGGGCCAGCTCTGGATCCCCCCCACAAAATCTACCTGGACCCTCCCAAGGCTTTGGTGTGTAAGGAGAATGTAGGGAGTGCCTTTCTGCTTCTCATTTGAGAGCCATGTCAGTGAGATGTTTTTGTGTGGCCACCAGCTGATTTTTCTGTGGGTCAGTGGCCCCTGACCCATGAAAGGTTCTGCATCCCTGCATTTAAAAGGTGGAGCTGCTGCCAAACACCTTGGAAATCTAGAGAAATTTACCCAGTGAGCATATTCAGATTTGTTACTCTATACAAATTACCTCGCTGTATTGAGTAGAGGAGCACTTTGCCACAGAGAATGTACACAAATGGCAATGCAGCCATAAAATAGAAGTGATCCTTGTGATTGACACACAGCCACTACTTATAAAGTAGCAAGAATAAACTGGAAAAATGCTGGTGTGAAATATTCTTGGCCGCTGTATTAAAAGGTATCACCAGACAAATGCTGCCTTCTTGAACTGTTAGCATAAGAGTCCCTAAAGTGAGTCCTGGCCCAATCTTAAATAAAAGGTTTTAAGAGAATCAGTACTTTTTTATAGATTCACAAATGTTGTTGGCTTTTCAGCTGTGAGTTTAGTGACAGAAAACAGCTGAGAAATGCCCATCTGATCAACTTCCATTTAAAGATTTTGAACTGAAAAAATTACTAAGCCACTGTGATCCAAGTTCTGCTCTCAGTGATGGTGACAAATCCATATTCACCACTAACTTTATCAGAGGGAGTCCACTGGCATTGCTAACAGCAGAATGTGGCCTGGTTTAAAAAGCAACACTTAAGCACTCAATATGTTTGCAGCACATGTGTGCGTGGTGAGTGCCTATTTATCAGACTCAAGGAGTCTTTACGCTATTGCTAGCACTGCAGTGTCCATATGCTGTAAAATAAATTGGGATTCTATTCTGTCTCTTGCATCACTAAATACTATTTTAAAAGTCAAAGGACGGTTTCCCAGCTAGCTCTGAAAACTCAGTTTGGGATCTGAAAGTGAGCAGCTGTGAGCAGCCTTTTACGTGACAGTGACAAAGATTTTGCAAATTTTGCGTTGGGAAATAATGGTGAAAGGAGAGATATGGAACCCCACATCTGATTTACAGCAGAAGTTTCCGGATACAGCCACACATGCATACTATCTCTGAAGTCCTTTCCTACGTGCAAATAAAATAATGGATCTGAAACATAATGCTTTAGGGGACACACATGAAAGATGGGAAGAAGTTTCTTTCTAACCCTGGTGTGTAGATTATTCCGTAATTGCCTAGAACAGATTTTTCACATTTTCACTGGAAGCAGCTGGTATTGGCTGCTGTTGGTAAAGATAATTCTAGACTAAATGGAGCACTGATCTAAACTGTTGTAGCAGTCCAAATGTTCCAAACGTCTTGTTTGCTTGAGTAACAGAATCAGAACTTAGACCCTTTTGACTACCTAAACCAGATAAATATTGCTTCTACTGTCACTATAGGGACTATAGAATTATGGATTTAATATAAATTAACTCTAGTACTACTTAATTTTCACTTCGGGTTTTTTTAATGAGTTAGAAGACCTAAGCCTTCAAAAGTCATTAAAGTGGAAGTTCAGGTATTTTACTTAACTAGGTAAAAACTGGATGTTTTGTTATGAAGCATATGGTGACTTGATCATATATTATGCAGCATTGCCCATGTTTAATTTGAACCTTTTAATGTTACTTTAGCATAAGACTTTTGGTTAGTTCATTTTGTTTCTTTGATCCTGCTTCTTTTGTCATTGAAGTCAGTGTATGTTTTGCTGTTGATTGCAGAGGGTTAGAATTGGACCTTTCTGTTAATAGTTAAGTTATTCATTGGACCAAATCTTCCTTTCTTTGTGCATGTACACCTTTCTCTCAGGTTAATAGGAGCTGCACATGGTTATACAAGAGGAAAATTTGACTCTCAAGCATTAAAAGCACACAATTCTTCCTGCAACATCCATTGTGATATACAGTAGTTGTTTTCCAGTATTAAAAAAGTAATTCCAGAGTCAGAAGAAATTTGTATTGAGTAATAAATTTATCTGCAACTCTCTTGATTATTCTTGTTCTGCTTTGCTTTAGAAATAAAAAGCAGCAATAATGAACATAGAGGTAAATGTTTTATTTACAATATTATGTAAACACCACATGCCAAGTTATTCAAGAACCACTATTCATATCTGTTTTCAGAGATTTTTGGTTAGTCTGTAAGGTTGAAACCCCTTTGTACAAGAACATAAGAACGGACAGACTGGGTCAGACCAAAGGTCCATCTAACCCAGTATCCTGTCTGCCAACAGTGGCCAATGCCAGATGCTCTAGAGGAAGTGAACATTAGAGGTAACTGTCGAGTGATCTCTCGCCTGTCATCCATTTCCAGCCTTTAACAAACAGAGGCTAGGGACACCATTCCTACCAATTCTGTCTAATAAGTATTGATGGCCTGGTCTTTACAACATCCTCTGATAAGGAGTTCCACCAGTTGTGCACTGTGTGAAGAAAAACTTCCTTTTGTTTGTTTTAAACCTGCTATCTATTACAGTAAAACCTGTGCTATCCAGCACTTAACTATTAGGACAACTCTAGAAACTGGCAAATTTCCTAGGGCAGTGTTTCCCAAATGGTGCTCCGTGGAACCCCAGGGTTCCACAAGTGGAACTAAGGGTTCTGCAAAAACATCTACTCCCCTGTCCCCTGAAGAGCCCATAGGCAGCTCCCATTGGAGCTTTGCCGGTGGGGGTGGGCTCCTGGCGGTGCATGGCTCTGGCCGCTCCACCACCCACTGCAGCTGCCGCACCACCACACATGGCAAGGCCCCCTCCCCACCCTGCAGGACTGCCCCTGTCCCATGGGGCCTCCAGTGCTGCGCAGCCTCCTCTTCCTCCTTCTCCATGTGTGCAGGCAGCAGCTTTTACAGTGGCTTCTGTTGCTGGGAGGGGAAAAGGTGGCTGGGTCTGAAGCACTGAGTAGCCACTCTCAGACTTCAGTGTTTTTAAACTGCCACCTGCACAGAACTCAGCTCGGGCTCTGCTGCCCCCTTGCCCAGGGCGCGCTTGGGCTCGAGGAAGTGGCAGAGTTTGGTTTGGTGGGGAAGGTTGGAGTTACACATCCCCGGGCCCCCCCACATCCGCCGCCCGCCCTGCCACTGGGAAGCCTGACCTGATGCTGCAGCTGTACTGGGTTCTCTGCTGCATGGGGGGGTGGGACTGAATGTTTTTCCTGGAGGCTTTCCCTGCTGCAGCAGGGTGCCAAGCCAGATAAGCATCCCCAAGACCCCTCCAGTACCCTCCCTCCTGGCCAGACACCCTGGGAGCTGGGCTGGGTAGCTGGGTCCCTCAGATAACCAGAATTTTCAGATAACTGGAACGCCCTAATCCCCGAGCATGCTGGATAACACAGGTTTTACTGTAATTTCATTTGGTGATCCCTAGTTCTTATGTTATGGGAACAAGTAAATAACTTTTCCTTATTCACTTTTTCCATACTAGTCATAATTTTATAGATCTCCGTAATATCCCCCTTTAGGGTATGGCTAGACTACAGGAGTTTTTCAGGATACCGGAGGTATCCCAACAAACTCTTCTGCATCCAGGGATGTGTTTGCTCTTCTGCTTTTTTTCTGGAAGAGAAAACATGCTCTTTTGGAAGCCCCTGTATTCCTTGTTCCATGAGGAATAAGGGGGCTTCCAAAAGAGGGTTTATTCCTGACATTTGGCCCAGTCTAGACAGGCCAAATGTCAGAAAATCCTCTTCTGACAAAAGGATAAAAAAAAATGGCAGTGTAGTCATACCCTCAGTCTCTTCTTTTTCAAACCGAAAAAGTCCCTCTTTTTAATCTCTCTTCATATGGAACCCATTCCAATCCCCTAATCATTTTGTTGCCCTTTTCTGAACCTTTTCTAATGTCAATATATATTTTTGAGATAAGGTGACCACATCTGTACACCATATTCAAGATGTGGGGATAACATGGGTTTATATAGAGAAAATAAGATATTTTCTGTCTTATTCTGTATCCCTTTTTAAATGATTTCTAACATTCTATTTGCTTTTTTAACTGTTGCTGCACATTGAATGGATGTTTTCAGAGAACTATCCACAATGATTTCAAAATCTGTCTCTTGAGTGGTTATAGCTAAATTAGTCCCCATCATTTTGTATGTAGAGTTGGGATTATTTTTTTCAATATGCATTACTTTGCATTTGTCAACATTAATATTCCTCTGCCATTCTCTTGTCCACTCACCTAGTTTTGTGAGATACTTCTGAAGCTCTTCACAGTCTGCTTTGTTCTTAACTATCTTGAGTAGTTTAGTATCATCTGCAAATGTTTACCCCTTTCTCTAGATCATTTATTACATTGAATAAGATTGCTCCCAGGACAGACCCTTGGGGGACCCCACTAGTTACCTCTTTCCACCCTGAAAACTTACCATTTATTCCTACCCTTTGTTTCCTGTCTTTTAACCAGTTATCAATCCATTAGAGTACCTTTCCTCTTATCCCATGACAACTTACTTTACTTAAGAGCCTTTGGTGAGGGACCATGTCAAAGGCTTTTTAGAAATCTAAGTACACTATATCCACTGGATCCCACAGTCCACATTCTTGTTGACCCTCGTGAAGAACTCTAGTAAGTCATGATTTCCCTTTACAGAAACAAAGCTGATTTTTTTCCCCCAACACATTATGTTTATCTATATATCTGACGAAACTATAGTGAAGAATAGAATTAACTAATTTGCCCAGTACTGATGCTAGACTTACTGGTCTGTAATTGCCAGGATCACCTCTAGAGCCCTTGTAAAATATTGGTGTCACATTAGCTATCTTCCAATCATTGGATATATAAGATGACTTAAGGGATATGTTACAAACCATAGTTAATAGTTAATAAAGAGCTTGCATACATCAAAAGACCCAAATATAGAAATGAATATGGTGTGTAGCACCTGCAAACACATTTTTGGGTTAAGAAATGAAAGCTACGTAGTGTGGCAGACTGCCACAGGTCCCTCTGCTCATTTAAGCTCTGCAGAGAGTCTGTGCTGGGAGCCAGCCAGCTGAAACACAGATCAGGGGACCACAGAATGAGTCTTTGTTATAACCTCTGCAGAGCCAGTGTGGAGGGGGATGGAGCCCATGGGGACCCATTAAGTCTTGTTCATACAGACTGGTGTCCCTAGAGCATCAGAGTGTGTGGGGGGATTTGGCTGCTATTTCCAATCCACAAATTGGGATAACAGTAGTCGTCTCTTACTCTTGGGTCTTGACCTATAACTGGTGTCAGTGGCAGAACCTCTGATTTGCACTAAAAGTAACTGATCAGGCACATAGTTTCTGATGTAAGTTACTTTGGAATTTTGAAAGAGGAACTGAAATGACATTCGCAAACTTGCAGAACAGGATATGCAACACTGATCACAGGGGATGTGTTACAGGTACCTGCATCTGCCTGTACATGTACTACATGGCAGGCAACTTGGCTCCAGCATTTTAATGGCAATTTCAGTCCATGTTTCAGGACAGCTGCTTGTTCAAAGAGCCTTAGGGCCTGTGCTGCTAGACAGTCAATGCCTTCTGAGTCAGTGACCAGAGAGGAGACTCCTGTCACATTGGTTTGTCCTCTCTGTACTGGATTACTCATTTTTCTGAAGACCGCATTCTGCAATTCATATGCAAAGTGTTTTTAATTATTTATTATATATTTGAATAATGCCAACTTATTCATCAGACTGGAGATGCTTTCTCATGTCCACTCAAATCTACAGACATTTCACCACTGCTGACAATCGCGCTAAATCTAGGTGCTTAGAGTAGGTATCTTCAGTGGGAGTGAGACTGGGTCCTTTGATGGATCTGAATTCCTTGAACATTTTGGTTTGTTTTATTTGTTGGTCATTATGATGGTTTAAGATTTTTCACTGAGATGCTGAAATGTAGTGTTATTTATAAAGGTGTCAGACAGCTTCAGCACCACATCTTCATTCTGCTTCAGCACCACATCTTCAAACTCCTGAGGTTTAAGGGTTATTTCAAAAGGGTTTTTTTTTCTCAAAATAACTCCATCTAGACAGAGTTTTTTCTTTCAAACTAGGGTATTTTGAAAAAGCACCCAGATGCCATCATGCAAATGAAGCTTGGGAAATTCAAATCCGCGCTTCATTTGCAATTTCGCTTGGCTGCATTTGCATTCCTCTCTTGAAAGAGCAATGCAGTGTAAACACATCCCTCATGTCCTGCCTTCCTGAACAAAGAGCACATGACCACAGTCACATGTGTTCTAAGCTTCTGTCTGCTCAAAAAAACCGAATCCTACTTTTACTAATAGAAAATAGCTGACTAGAAGGGGGCAGGCACAAGCATAAATTAAAGGGAACCACCAACCAAAAATGGGCCTCAAATTAACCTTTCATTAAAAGTTTTCTAAACTCCAAGACCAATAGAAGACTTCCACAAGTCTTAACCAAAAATTTCTCTTGGCATGTGAAATCTAAACTTTGCAGCACAAACCACCTAACAGTAAAACCTCTTTTGAGATTTCATTGGCCAGTCTGAAAGTAATGCAAATATCAGACAAAATCACGTATCCCAACAATTAGCAATGAATTGTGTTTTAAAAATGCTTTTACATTGAATAATATGGGGGGGGGGAGTTTCAAAAGTACAGAAGGCATTTAGATTCCTAAATCCTGGTGGAAAGTCAGTGGCAATTAGACACATAATGCACATTTGTGCCTTTGACAATCTTCCTAAAATTGTGATGGTAGTATATAAATCACTTCACTCATTACACTGCCCATGACTGTTAAGTTTATATTGTCCCTTCAAATTAAAAATTCCTTTATATGGAAATGACTTGAATGAAGCTGCGCTTACTCTCAGCATTCATGATATTGGGAGTTGCATCTTGTTTCAAATAGAAAAATAAGCTGACGTCCATTCCTCAATCTCCATTTCTAGGGGATAGGGAAATTATGCCTATTCTCATGTGTTATGAATCTTAATTTCTTAATGTATGCAAGATGCTTTGAGACCTTTGGTAGAGGTTTTGTGGTTTTTTAATGTAGAAATCCAAAGTGTGGTTATCAAGAACAATGTGTTTCTGCAATAGAAGTACTTCCACAAGTCTTAACCAAAAATTAACCATCCCAGAGGACATTAGATTCATAAAGCAGTGGTAGTATCACTTGAAGTTGTAAATACCATGCTTTTGTCAATTATGGTATAATTTTATGACTTAGAAAATCGGTACCTCTTTTCTTTAAGAGGAGCCCGCTAATACTTCAAAAGAAAATAAGCATCTATACATGAATACATTCAGAAAATAAGGATGACATATTTGATAAAATTTCCCAGTAGAGATGTGCAAAATGGAAAGTAAGTGAACACAGTAGTATAGAAATTGCCAATTTGCAAGGTGTATTATCATATTTGGTGGCATGCAGAACACATATATGTCAATGAGAGACACCATGAACATGTGTTAGTGCAGTGTTATATCTACGTTCTAAAATTTTTTTTCTTAGATGCCTCAATGCTGCTGCTGGCTCATGCTCGCAATTCCCATTTACTCCAGTGTGCCATGTTCAGACTTAAAAAAAGACTGTCATTCTTAGTGCTCCAGTATGTCTTTGATTTAAGGATGGAACACCCATTAAAGCTAATGAATTATAGGCTAGGTCTACACTGCAAAGATAAATCGGAAAAAGACACACAATTTGTGGTGTCTTTTTCCACTTTACTGTTGAAAGAGGCTTTTCTGAAATTTGGCGTGTATACACGGCACCAAATTTTGGAAAACAGTGCTCTTTTGATTCATCCCTTCTTCCCCTTAAAATGAGGCCTACAGAGATGGTGAAAAAGCACGTCCGCTTTTTTGAAAATTTTTCCAAAAAAGTGGACATGTTCCTTGGACGCAGTATTGCTTTTCCGGTATACCTGAAGTCTAGACATAGCCACAGTTGCATCTTAAGAGAGTACACCCTACAGCAGTAAATCAGCTAAACCACTGCTCATAATTTTGACTTCTGAGAAATGTTTTAATAGCTTATCAAATATATCAAACATTTCACAGTGTGAACCTATTCACTTACAGGTACTGTAGTGCAAAGATGTTTTTAATTTGGCATTTAGTGTATTCTGTGTTTTTCTCTTTTTGTTACTTCTGGATTTAATTCTTATATGGTACATTTTTTCTTTTCTTTTTTTTCTTAAAGCTCCTAAGTAGACTTGAGAAATTGATCTGACAGTTGATCTAAATCTCAAGGGTGAAGTTTAGACAAGATGCTGTGTAGTTCAGAAGGAGGAGGGGGAAATAATCTTCTTGTGCTACTACAAAGGTATCAGTGACGTAACTAAGATAACAAACTGCTTTCTTCTTTCATATTCTGTATTTTTTCAGATGTCCCATTAAAATCTTGTTCAGCATAAATTACAATGAGTGTGGCACATCTTAAATAATATAAGATAGAAGAGCTAGGCAGATGTATTGGAGAAAAACAATTTGACTTTTCATTTTGTATGTTCATTGACCTCCTAACCTTTGTGTAGTGAGTTTTGTGTCAAACAGTGAATATGTTCTGTAAAGCCAAATTAAAAAGCCATTTGTTACATGTAGTAGTAAACTCCAGAATTGCAGTGAAAATTACCTGCTTGGTTCTCTGCCTTATGCCTTGCCATACACATTAAGCTCATGTATGTTTCTGAGTTGTACTGCAGTGGTTTCTTAGAAACAAAAATACAAGCTGCGTAGGCATCATAAATAACTAGATGCCATTTACCTGATATGGTGGCAGAAAACTGGCTTTTGGCACAAACTAGCAAATACTTTGAAATGGTATAAGCAGATAAGAGTTAGTGATATAAAAAAATCCCATTCAGTGCTACACATATCCCTCCCCTCCCATCTATACCTGGTAATAGATCATTGCATTTAACATGCACATAAGATTAATAGCTCTCTTTTTTTTGGTAATCAGTCAAGATGTATGAAGTTTTCACAATGGCATGAGTTAGAGCTGCAGTGAGCTGTTCAAAACATATTTGCTCTGGAGTAAATGCCCTCCCAAGTCTCACTTCCTTAAATTGCGATCCTACAACCCCTTATGCACATGAATCACCCTTATTTGTGTGAATTGGTCCCACTGACAGAAATGACACTTGAGGGTGGGGGCGTATTGTGGAATCAGTCTCCTAGGGTGTGTCTACACTACACCTCTCTGTCGACAGAAAGATGTAGATTAGGTGCATCGAAATTGCTAATGAAGCAGGAATTTAAATATCCCACGCCTCATTAGCATAAACATGGCCATTGCTTTTTTTCGAAAAGGAGTTGTTTTTTTTTAAATGGCAGTCTAGATGCAGATGTGTCAAAAATAAAGCCTTTTTTGACAGATCCTGTAAACCTCACTTTTTGAAAGAAGGATGCAGTCTAGACATAGCCACAGTGTGCTGGGAAGGAGAAATCTGAGGCAAGAAAAGCTACAATTTGGTATTTTTATATGTTTGATGTTTGTTACTATATTTGAGGCCAGTCACAGATTGAGAGACTGGAGAAGTAAATTGGGAAAGGGAGAGGGGCACTTATAGCATATTGTTTTGGGGGAATGCTAATAGACCTCATCTATATTCTGGCTCCAGTCACGTGCAACAAGTCAGTCACAAAAGGTTAATATGCCTGGTGTCCACTGTCTAGTCGCTACTATTATAGGACTTAGGAAAACTTCCTCTTGCCATGTGTGGAACATGTGACTGAGTAAAATTGGGATTAGTGTTCCAAGTTGTCCACTTTGTCCCGCAGACCTTCAGTTCTAGTTTCTCCTGAGAAGGGTTCTGGACTCCCTCACTTGAGAGTACAGACGTTTCAGTGCAGATAGAGGGGAGATAGGTCTGTTGACAGCAATTCTGGGCCCCAGGCTAAAACAGCTTGACATGTGGGTGATGCTGACCTTGCACTGGCTGGTGTCCAGTGAACTTCCAGCTTCCATATGCCTACCCCATAAGGTTGACAACTGTCTGATCATGCAAACCCAAAGACTCTTGTCCCCTCCTTCTCTGAGGCCCTGCCCCACTCATTCCATCCTCCCTCCCTCTGTGGCTTGCTCTATCTCAACCTCACTCCCTTTCACCTAGGTAGGGCAGCGGGTTGGGGTACAGGCAGGGGAGTGGTGTGTAGGCTCTGGAAGGAGACTGGGGTGCAAGAGAAGGTGTGGGCTCTGGGCTGGGGCATGGGAGGGGGCTGGGCTCTGCGTATGAGGTATGGGCAGTGGTGTGTGCTTTGGGAGGGAATTTGGTTGTTGGCTGAGGACTGGAGCAGGGAGTTTGGATTCAGGAGAGGTTGTGGGCTCTGGGCTGAGGCAGGGTGTTGGGGTACAGTAGCAAGTGAGGGGAGGTGATGCTTACCTCAGGTGGCTCCTAAAAGTGACTGGCACATCCTTCTGGCAGCAGCTCATAGCCAGAGGGAACCAGAAGGTCTCTGTGAACTGCCTCCCACAATTCCCATTGGCCACAGTTCCTGGGCAGTGGGTGGGAGCTGCAGAGTTGGCATGCAGGGCAGGGCAGCTTGTGAAGGACCTGCCTCCTCAGGGGCCACAGGGATGTACCAGCCACTTCTGGGAGTTGCACAGAGTGAGCCTGCCTTAATCCCACTGCACTGCTGGCGCTGGTGCCCCGTTTGCCCCTCCCCATCAGTAGGTCTGCCATTCGACTCTACCGTAGAGGGCACTCTAAATCAGGACAAACTTATTTGGTCTGTTCTGCAGTACCAAATCCTTTATAGTGCTCCACACAAAAGTATGGTCCCTATGCTGCCAGGAGTGCATGATGCACGGTGATGCTTAAGTCAGCTCTATGCTGTTCCTGCACTAGGGGATTTTTCCCTTGACTCATAATATTCTCCTTATGCCATCACAAGTATCATATGGGCCCATATTTGGACCTGCTGACTCCATTTAAATCCAGATTATGACTTTTAGTTCTGCTCTCAAAAAACAAACAAACAAACAAAAAACCTTTGTGCTTCTTTAAGTACCCAGGGGTATCTTAGAATCCTAGAACTGTAAGGGACCTCGAGAGGTCATCAAGTCTAGTCCCCTGCCCTTATGGCAGGACCAAGCACTCCGCGAGACATCTCCAGGGGCTCCGCGAGTTTGACAAACTGGAAACATTGATAGGTACAACACATACAATCAGTGGACCACTCGGGCTCCGCACAAATTTTTACGCGTGTAAAGGGCTCCAGAGCCCAGAAAGTTTGAGAATCGCTGGTCTTCATTCCTGATAGATGTCTATCTAACCTGCTCTTAAATAGCTCCAATGATGGAGATGCTACAACCTCTCTGGGAAATTTATTTAAGAGTTTAGCCACCTTGACAGGTAGTTTTTCCTAATGTCCAACCTAAACCTTCTTTGCTGCAATTTAAGCCCATTGCTTCTTGTTCTATCAGAGATCAAGGAAAACAATTTTTCTCCCACCTCCTTGTAACACCTTTTTAGATACCTCAAAGCATATATCATGTCCCCCCTCAGTCTTCTCTTTTTCTAAACTAAACAAGCCCAGTTCTTTCAGTCTTTCCTCATAGGTCATGCTTTCTAGATCTTTTATTTGTGTTGCTCTTCTCTGGACCGTCTCCAATTTCTCCACGTCTTTTTTTTTTTTTTTTTAAGCAATAGTGTAACATTGTTGACTCATGTTTAATTTATGGTCCACTATGACCCCTAAATCCCTTTCAGCAGTACTCCTTCCTAGACAATCACTTCCCATTCTGTATGTGTGAAACTGATTGTTCCTTCCTAAGTGGAGCACTTTGCATTTGTCCTTATTAAACTTCATCCTGTTTACCTCAGACCGTTTCTCCATTTTTTTCCAGATCATTTTGAATTATGACCCTATCCTCCAAAGCATTTGCAACCTCTCCCAGCTTGGTATCATCTGCAAACTTAATAATCATACTCTCTATCCCATTGTATAAATCATTGATGAAGATATTGAACAGAACTGGTCCCAGAACAGACCATTTATTTCAGGTGAGGGGCATACCCTGACTAAATGAAAGTTAAGTTGTTGCCCAGAGCCATCAATAGTCTTTAAAACTACAGTGATTTTTTAAAAATAGCAATCAGAAGAGAGAATGGATTCAAGGACAAGGAGATCACTTGATGGATCTGGATATCTGGTCTGGGAGAATGGTAGCCAGGTGGGATTATCTGCAGGTAAGGAGCATAATTACTCCTCTCAAGTCTCATTTGGACAGTAAATAAAACAAAAATCCCATCAACCGTACCTCAGGTCTTTCATGATTCTACAGAGCCTTGATCCATTGACTTACCTTTGCCTGGCCACACAACCATGCAGCTCAATAGTTTCTCTGTCCTTGGAACTGAGCTCTCTATGCTACCCTGGGTCACAGATAAGCACACTCTACAGAGCTCTATGGTAACAGAAAAAGGAAAACCCCACATCTTTACAGGACTGCTTCTTTGTGAAAACATGCATCCCTGTACCACCAATGGATCTGTTTGTGTATTTAGTTGCATTTTTATGTCCCTAATTATGTGAGTGAGCAGATTAGCATTTGGTGCCAGTCTGGAAGAGGTTGGGGAGGGGGGAGAAGCCTGATTTTGACACCTTTACATGCTCCTTTATCCCCCAGTCCTGAGAACTAGCCAAAATTTGCTATCAGCAGCTGGTAAGGGCCAGGATGGTAGATTGGGATCAACTAAGCACAAGCATTCCTCTACTGTTTTGTTTTCATAGAGGAATCCTACAGTGGATAACTAAATTATCCTTAAAGCTGGTTTGCAATGATGTAGTAGAGCAAAGCAGCCCTAAAATATCAGTGAACTGGCCCCTTGGTGTGCATGTGAACAGAATCTGGCTGTTTTTCCCTCCTCCAAATGTAAAGCCTCTTTCCCAACCTTTACAAGCCTGGCAAGCTTTTCTTTCTTATGTCATGGGGGAGGAAAAAAAGCTTGCTCTCCAGGTGTTTTTTTCCCCCAAACTCTCAAAGCTCTCATATAAATTAAGTGAAGCATGCTACATTTAGAATCAGTTTTTCTGAACAGTTGGCAAAGTGTGGCACATACTATTAAACCTGAATTCTCTGACAGATGCGGGGGAGGGAGGTAGCTCCCTGCATTCACTTAAAGGCACACAATCCCCTTTTTTGCATGTTTTTTGTTTGTTTGTTTTCAAGCATCGGATAAAAAACATACTTGTGAAGCAGCTATTTGTAACAATTTAATTTTGTTTTATAAAATACACCCTTTCATTAAGATCAAAAGGTAAATTAAAATAATTTGTTAGATTGTAAACTCTTTGGAGCAAGGATTGTTTTGTTATGTGTTTGTACAATGATTAGTGAATACTATGCAGATGTATTCTCAGCTGGGGTCTCTAGATGCTACTGTAATACAAATAAATGGTTATAATGATAAATACCCATAAGTGACAGGGACCAGATGGTCAATTGGTATAAATCAGCGTGTTGATTTGCACCATCCAAGAATCTAGCATGTTGACTTTCAGAGGTGAGCAAGAAAAGAGCAAGTAAGCAAACAACTCTAATCCTTCCCAATGACTAATTCCCCACCTATGCCCACCTTTCTTGGGCAAAAGAGAGAAACCCAACAGACTGATAAGGGATGCTGTCTTCCCTACTTTCTGCCCTCAATTAACCTCTGGCTACTGGGATTGCTAACTTTTTTAATTTAGTGACTCCTCCCTTGAGTCTAAGATTACATGGAAGATTATGGGAAGAAGTTCATGGATGTTGGGATTAAGTATTAAATACTTCTGTTATATTTTGGTCATTTTCTGTACACTACTGTTCATGGGCAGAATTGAATCATAGGCAAAAAGATTACTTGCGTGAATAAGCACTTTTTATTGGGAATAAGTATTATACCATCTGGCCTATAAGCTACACATCCCTACTAGTGCTGTAGTTATTGTGCATCAAGAGATGCTGTCATCTTTTCTTTTTCTTTATGGAAAAAGACATTTCTTTTGTGCACTGAATTTTTTTACTTAGGCAAAATTAGGCAGAAGTTGGAAAAGGGGTACCATTTAATTACTCCCTTTTTTATAAGTGTTTGGGTTTTGCTTGCCTATGGTTTACTTATTCTTTATTATTAGTTTTATTGTTACATTTAAAGGAGAGAGAAAAATAGATATAATTCTGCTGCAGTAATTCATCAGCTGAATATGAATGATCCTGTTAAATTTGGCCCTCTTTGTTATGTATCCTGAAAGATTCACATTGTAAGAGGCACACAATGCACTGGTATTTTGAAGTTTTATAAAGATGCCATCAGACCCCATGCCATTGTTTAGGCTATGGTCATTGTGCCAGGATCTGGTATTTCCGTTTTTGATTTTTACTAAATAAGCATTTTTACCTTTCATGCTCATGTATTTCAAGTTTTCTGAGAACTAAATTCATCTTGGCATAAAGGGCAGATGCAAAGCCCTCTACGTCACTCTGGATCAATCCCAAGTGTCAGCTGACTCCAGGGCTGTCTTAGCGTAGTCTGTGAACATGGAACTGGTCTCCCTACTGAAGGTGAAGTTCAACCTCTTATCAGTTTGTCTGAACCCCAAAATGTCATATTGCTCCACAAAATTACATTATCCTTCTCCTCTTCCAGCAGACTCAGTTTTCCTGGAATTCTTTCTTTAGGGCAAGAGCCCCAAAAATCTGTTATTCCTCTCTTTCCCCTCCCCGAGCATACTTCTTCTCTTGAGTGTTCAAAATGGGTGGAAAACCTATTCTTGGTAAATGAAAGATGTTTCTAAAATTGCTATCTTGAAATTTCCCTTTCCCTCTGAGGCAGGAAAATGTCCTTTTCCCACTGAGTTTTCAGAAAAAAAAAGATATGGAATATAGTCCTGCTGATTTCAATTTTTAACTTTGTTTTAACTAAATGTAGAATATTCAGAATATATGGTACTGTGGTATAACACTTTTAACTCACGCTTGAGAAGTGTCCCTCAGCTCACTTGTGGCTACATCACTATCTCATGCTGTCCCTAATTAGGATAATTAAAACCACGTTCTATGTGCACAGACATAATTATATTATTTTTAATGAAAGTGAGATGTCAAAACTCTGCCATGACCCATTCAGCTGTATTGTCAGATGGCAAACAGAGGTAGCTACCAATTTTATAATGTTTTTTGCACCATAAAAATCAACTGAGATGACTGTGGGCTGTAGTTGACCTATCTGTCTTTGAATTAAATGGAAATTGAACCAAGCAGCCTAATGAATCCTTTTCAAATTTTGCCAATTCTTATTGACTCCTGTAATTGTCTTAATGAGGCACTACATTTAAGTTGTCCACCCACTTTCTCTCTGGGGATGCTCCAGAAGTCTGATTTTATATGCACTCAGGTGTTGAGGCTGTAGCTACCCTACAGAGATTGTACTGGAAAAGCTAAGATGATGTAGGTATGCTGGCTTAACCCCGTAGTGCAAATGTAGCTGACCTCAATTGAGGGGGGTTTCCCATTTGTGTAAGTATCTTGGCTCCCTTAACATAGTTAGTTACACTGAAGGATCCTTTCTTCCATCTGCTTAGCTGCATCTACTCTGGACATTAAAATATCCATCAGTCAGATCTTTTTCCTCCACTTCCTACCTGACTGTTATGTCAACCGAACTTTTTAAGTGTAGCCCAAACTTGAGATTAATAGCTTTTAAAAAGCAATGTCTTTATATCTGCTTAAATGTTCCTAGAACATAAGAACTGCCATACTGGGTCAGACCAAAGATCCAGCTAGTCCAGTATCCTGTCTTCTGACTGTGACCAATGCCAAGTACCTCAGAAAGAATGAACAGAACAGGTAAACCTCAAGGGTATGTCTAGACTACAGAGTTTTGTCAACAAAAGTGGACTTTTGTCGACAAAATTATATCTGTGTCTACAGTGCCACTGAGTTCTCTCAACATAACGTCGACAGAACTCTGCAGTTTTATCGACCGCTGTAAACCTCATTCTACGAGGAATGACACCTTTTGTCGACAGAGTTCTGTCAACAGAAGGCGTTATTGCATCTACATTGTCATGTCAAAAAAGTGGCTTGCTTTGTCGACAGAACTGGATGTAGTTTAGACACTCTTTGTCAACAGAAGCTTTGTCGACAGTATCTGTTGACAGAACTTCTGTTGACAAAAGCCTGTAGTCTAGACATACCCCAAGTGAGCCATCCTTATGTCCATCAATGTGAGGGGGGAGGCAGCTGCCCCAGGAACCAGTGATTCAAAGGGAGGGGGCTCTGGCTGATCACTGCAGGAGTTCTGTGCCATGAGCTTGGGGCAGCTCTAAGGGCTGCATGGGGAGGGTGGCTACGCCATGCTGAGGGAATGCTGAGGGCTGGCTGCTCTTAACTCCACCTCTTCCTCCCTTGCTACACACCTTCTGTCTTGCGCTCTACCCTTCCCAGGAGCTCAAAGCTGTCCCTCTCCACATACCTTGCCCAGGAGCCGGGGGGGAAGAGAGAGTGTTGGCTCTTTTGTCATCCATTCCCTGATTCTGATAAACAGAGGCTAGGGACACTATCCCTGCCCATCCTGGCTAATAGCCATTAATGACCTTAATGGTCTTATCTCTTCTATAAACCCTGTTATAGTCTTGAACTTCACAACATCCCTTGGCAAGGAGTTCCACAGGCTGTGTGCTGAGTGAAGAAAAGTTTCCTTTTGTTTGTTTAAAACCTGCTACCTATTAATTCTATTTGGTGACCCCTAGTTCTTCTGTTATGGAAACTAGTAAATTTACTTTCTTCACGCCTTTCATGATTTTATAGACCTCAGTCATATCCTCTCTGGCTACGTCTACATTGCCCAGTCTTGCGCAAGAACATATGCAAATGAGGCGCAGCGTGTAGACTGCTCCTTGCGCAAAAGCCCCTTGCGTCAGTCCATTAAGTATGGAAATGAGGCACGGTGATATTCATCACCGTATCTCATTTGCATATATTATTGCGCATGACTGGTCAATGTAGACGTAACCTCTTAGTTTCCTCTTTTCTAAGCTAAAAAATCCCAGTCTTATTCATCTCTCCTCGTATATGGCAGCCACCGCAAACATTTAATCTTTTTTGTTGCCCTTTTCTGAACTTTTCCAATACCACGCTGTCTTTATCTTTTTTGAGAGGAAGCCACATCTGCTTGCAGTATTCAAGAAGAACCATGTTTTAAACAGAGCAACTGCATATTTGCTTCCCTGGAAAAGTTTCAGGCTTTAACAGAGCCATTTGGTTCCAGATGTTTTGTAGGATATTTTGCTTTTTTATTTTTTAATTGACTTGAATGATGGGTGGAAACTTCTTAAATCTTTATGGAAAGTCTAAATCCAGATCAAGATAAAGTTTCTGTTTATAAAAGGGACTATTGGTTTTCATATTAATTGCAATAAATTACAGTAATAGTAGCTGCATTTTCATCACACTTTTGCTTCTCTGTATGTATAATACTACCAGATATACCTGGCATTGCTTGGATCTTTAACTGAAGTAATTTTTTTTTCTTGGGAAAATAAATGAAAAATGTACATGCTTTATTTAAATGATTGGGGTTTTTTTAATGAAGGAAAATGAAGTCTGGAGTGAAGGTTCAGGTGTAAGAAGAGGCAGGAAATTGGGTGGACTAGGGCAGAGGGTTAGGACGGGTGGGCTAGGAGGTGGGGGTCTTATGTGGGCCACCTGTGGCAGTGAGAGTGGCACTATTCCTGTAATGGCTTCTCCCAGAGGGCTGTGACAGTGCTCCCTGGCCAGTGGCCCCGGAGGATGGCTTCTCCCAGCGTGCAGCCTGTCGGAGGCGGGAGGCAGCCCCCAGACTGCTGCGGTCTCCCTGGACTGCAGCTGCGCCAGGGGATGTCCTTGCTTGGTGTAGTAGCAGGGAAGGCCTCTCCTGCTGCTAGAGGTTGCTAGGTGTCGGTATTGACCCGGACCGTCTGGTATTTTCGCCTCCTATCCAGTAAAAAATTCAGAAAATACCGGACACCTAAAATGTCCTAAAATGTCTGGTATTTTCTGATTTTTTTTTCCCCCCCCAGCCAGGAGGCGAAAATACTGGGTGCTTACCTGGTTCCGCAGGGGAGCTGTCCAGCCCGGTGCAGGAAGACAAGATGGTGGATGGGTGCTGGCAGACTGTTAGGGCCAAAAAGCCTCAAAAACATTTCTCAAAGGGGCCGTGCGGTTTTGGTTTTGGTTTTGGTTTTTATTTTATTTTATTGCTTAACAACTCTTGGGGTCTTTTTTTTTTTTTCTCAACAACTTTGGTCTCCCCCTTTTTTCCGTAACACAATTTTTCCCCAGTGGTTTTTTTTTTAGGGGGGGTGGATGTTCGGTATTTTTGGTTAAACCATCGGGAAAACCTACCAGCTTGTTGGGGATGTGGCACTCTGTGGGCTGGCCCCAGCCTCCAGCTACCCCCTCTGCCCTGCAGCTGGTCTGGGTGGGGCACCACTTTCTGGGCTACCTGCAGCCTACAGTGGCCCTCTCCATGCTGCAGGCTATTTGTGGGGAGGGCACTCTAAGGGCTGATCAGGATCTGTGGGTTGTCCCAGCCTTCAGGTGCCTTCGTGAGGCTTAGAGGCTGTCTGGGGGAGGGGGGTTAGGCTCTAGGGGTTGCCCCCCGGCTGTCAGTGGTCCCCCTGCAGCCTGTCTGGGGGACCAGGTTCCAGGGCCTTCCACCCTCCAGCTGTTCCCACTTCAGTGTCCCCCTTCCCTGCAAGCTTTCTGGGGAGGGGCCAGGCTCTGGGTGCTGCCCCTCCCCAGAAAGCTTGCAGGGAATCTCCCTCACAGCCTGCAGGCTCTCCATGAGCGAGCAGGCTCCAGGTTTGGAGCAGTTTTTACCAGTGTGCTGGCAGGCAAGATGGCAGAACCCCAGCCCTGCTGGCCACTCTCTTGGTGCTGCAGCTGTCCCCACTGGCCACTCGCAGTATCGTGTCCCTTCTGTCTGTGCCCCTCCCTTTCACAAACCTGTTTTTTGCCCCCTCCTTTTCCATTTTATGGGAAATAGTCACGTTACTGGTATTTCCCATTATCTAGTCACAACCAAACCCTGACCTTTGTTTAAGCGGGGGTAAGAGAAAACTGGATACCAAATTTGGTGGTCCTAGCTCAGATGGTTTAGGAGGAGTTCTTGAACAAATGAACTCACAGATGCACAGACGGATGGATTCACTGACAGACACCTTCTAATATATAGATAGATAGATAGATGTGTTATATAATCAGCTATTCATCACACTTGGATAATTTTTACCTATCGAAATACCCAGATTTTATGATATAGCATATATTCCTGGCAGTTATTTTTATATACTCTCTTCCTTCCAGATGAACAGTTTATTTCCCCCTAAGCTCACAGAGTGCTAAACCCAGCTCTAGATCAGATGTGTATCTGGATAAGGCCTTCAGAGGGTTACACAGGAGATCACTGAAAAAGAATAAAGGATGTATTTGACTTTAGAAGAATTTATTCTTGGATGGGTGCATATGGCCATCAGCTAAACAAGAAATTGTCCACAGCATGGAGCATCTACAAATCAGAACGCTGTTGTTAGTGTTTAAAAATACCAATACCATCTGTTCCTCTTTGTAACATGTAGTTTCCCAGTCTATAGTAGCATTGCTCTCTTAAATAAGGATACATTGTTTGAGAGCTACTGAAATGGAGTCGATTAGGTTGGGGAAGAATACACGTATAAACTAGGAGGAAACCGGTGGCACCTTCCAGATTAACCAATTCACTTGAATTTAAATTTGATTATTTATTTAAATCTGTTAGTCTTTAAGATGCCACAGGACTCCTTGTTGTTTTTGTGGATGCAGACTAACACTGCTATCCCTCTAACACTTGTATATATGCATGTTTGGTTTGGGATTGTTGGTAGAGCTTCTTCATTTTCATAGTCCAACAATATGCATGATTCTACAAGTGGCTCCATCCTCATGGGAAGAATAACAAATCCACAGATCAAGTAGTGGCAAGGTTACAGAAAAAGGCTAGAAGAAGATCTGTAATCTTTATCCTAAAATGTCTTGTTGTTGGCAGACAGAATAGAATAGAATAGAATAGAATAGAATAGAATAGAATAGAATAGAATAGGCTCTCTGAGCCAGTTATTGGGTATGGTGGCCTAATGATACAAATTCTTTATATAAAGAAGTTCACGCGGCATTGAATGAACTTGGTTGCCATGAAAGTTACCAAAATGTTATATCTAAAAACTGAATGCTGAGGGTATCCCAGCAGAACAAAATATTCTCATAGGCTACCAAACATCCATCAGACAGTAACAAGTTTTGACTACTGCCAGATTGGGCAGATATGAACAAGTGACTCAGAGGTGAAAGGCAGGCATATTCCATTGCTGGTATAGCTGGATAAACTCCCCCCCCCCCCCCCCCTACAGTGTGTTTATTCACTGAAAAAGTCAGTAGCTTGGAGTGTCTAAAATATTTGGGGATCTGGATTCCTAAGGGGACTTAGAGGCACCATCTGCAAAAGTAGGGAAGAAAGTGGTACCACTTACCTGGAATGTGGGAGACCCCTTTCAAATCCTTGCTCCAAATCAGAGTAGAGACTTGAAACTAGTCTCTAACATTCTAGTGCTTTAACCAGGGGGCTGCGAGGTATGGACAGGACAACACCACAAAAAACGGAACAGCTGAATGACATTTCTAAATTTCCTTCACTTTTAATTTAAAAAAACAAAGCAGATAATGACGGAAATCTAAATGAAATATTTTACACAAACCAACATGCAGTTCCCCTCCCTCCCAGGAAACTTAAAAAAAAAACACCCCACCTTTTTAGTTTAGGATCAACATGAAGCCATTTTTTTTTGTGGGGGAAGGGCAATGAACCAAACAAAAATTAGTTATTTCCACATTGTTAATTACCAAGTCCAGCCATATAGTCTTCCTGTGTTTGTTTATGCATTCTCATGTATAGACAGGATAGCTTAGGGATGTGTGAATCACCATTAGTTTCAGAGTATGTTGAGTTTTAGGAAGTGCTTATTTAAGGGAAAGCGAATACTGTGTAATTTTACTGTGACCACTGCATTCATTAGACCTTGAAATTAATTATTTGCTTTTGTATGCTGAAATTTGTTTACAATTAGGCATGGGAGAATGTTCATAGGATTGTTTTGGTTCTGTAACCTGGGGAAGTTTACTTATATTTACCAAAAGCCAGGTAAATGGCAGTAGGCATTTTAAAATAAAATTTTTCAGACTGACCTTTTTAGAAAGGTTTGATAGATATGAGCAAGTTTAATTTATTAAAATATTTCTAATTTCCTGGCATTAAAATAGGAATGACTTATTATTGTGCATCCACTCAGACATCATCAAATATCCTACTTTAAGAAAGGTCCCTTGACTCTATGCATGCCAATGAACTTGACTATTGCATTTATAAATCAGTGCTAATACATGCTTCAAGAAAGTCAGGGGTTCCTTTCTGTGTAGACACAGATATCTTACAATTCATTAGTGTGGTACAAATGCTTGAATAAGCTTAGTCTAAAGGTGAACAAATACATTTAAATGAATTTAAAATTAGGACTACTAAAATGACTAGAAAAATCCCCAAAGAGGCAAAATTAAATTCAGGACATAGCTAAAATACAAAAGATGGATTAATATTAAAATATACAGGTTGAATCTCTCTAGTCTGGCACTCTCTGGTCCAGCAACATCCATGATGATTTTAGTTAGCCAGATGTTCACCTATCCTAGGTGTGGCCAAGTTTCCCACAGTCCCATAAAGTGTGTTTACAGCCACCAGTCCTGGCTCTCACTGTTCTGTGCTGTTATTTAGCTCAAATTCACCCTTAAATGTCATCTAGGAGCCCAGTAAGCCATGGAATTGTTGGTAATGCTACTAGACAATATTGACTTCCTCTGGTTCAGCAAATTCTCTGGTTTGGTGCCAGTCAGGTCCTGAGGGTTCTGGACTAGAGAGGTTCAAACTGTATATACTCTAACAATGGCTCTTGTTTATTTATTAGGGCTGTGTCCAGACTCAGGGGTTTTTTCGGGAAAAGTAGCCTTTTTCCGAAAAAACTTCCCCTGCGTCCAGACTCAAGCTGCATTCTTTCGAAATTAAATCGAAAGAACGCGGCTTTTCTTTCGATGGCGGTAAACCTCATTTCACGAGGAAGAACGCCTTCTTTCGAAAGTTCCTCTTTCGAAAGAAGGCGTTCTTCAATGTAAATAGGGCTTCTTCGAAAGAGAGCATCCAGACTCACTGGATGCTTTCTTTCGAAAAAGCAAGCCGCTTTTTCGAAAGTTCAACGTGCAGTCTAGACGCTCTCTTTCGAAAGAGGCTCTTTCGAAAGTATCTTTCGAAAGAGGCTCTTTCGAAAGAGGCTTGCAGTCTAGACATAGCCAATGTGAGCAAAGTTAGATGTCTAGCCACTTGCTATACCATAATGATGAATAAAACCACTTGGATTTAGACAGTCAGAATTTTTCCAATATAATGTGGTTTTGTGGGGAAAATATTGGCTCATGGAAACCAAATTCTTCTCAGGAAAGGGTCTGCTATTCTTTCTTCTTCCTTCTTTATTAGATTTTGAAATCCAATTTTTTAAAGCTTTGAAATTTTAAAAATATTTTTCTCTGGACTTTTTTGAAAGTCAATTATAGGTTAAAACCAACGCTTTAGTTATTCAAATAAAATATTCTGAAGGACCTGAAATAGAAATATTTTTGGTTTGTAAAAAAAAAAATTAGTTTTCCAATTTTAGCCTGATATGTGATGAGAAAATTTTCATGATCTCAGTTTTTCACAGCATCAGAATATGTTTTCACCAATTCAACTTGGGTTCTGTTGGATATTGAAAACAATAGGCATAATTCAGCCTTGATACCTATTTATTTATTTATTTGTTTGTTTGTTTATTTATAACTTTGTCCTAACCACTGGGCCAGCTCTCGGCACAAGCAAAATCAAGCACGTGCTTGGGGCGGCACATTTCCAGGGGCAACACTTCCAGGTAGCCAGAACTGAGCTCCTGCAGCCCTGCCCCGCCGATTTTAAAGGGCTGCAGGAGCTCTGCTCTGGCTGCGTGTCCCCTGGAGCTGGCTGAGGAGCGCAGCCATGCTTCGCCCCGCCCCGCCCCGCCCCGCCCTGCCCTGCCCCACCGGCTCCAGTCCTGCCACGGCCTGAGCCCCCTTCACCGGCGAGAGACTGTTCCCTGCCGGCCGCCCGGCTCACTGCGCCTGCTCCACACCCCTTTGGCTCCACACCGCCCATTCCCCACACTGCCTCTGCGCCCCGCACCCTGCTCCACTGCACCCCAGTTCCCCTGCTCCCCCTGATCCCTGCACCCCTCTGGCTCTGCGCCGCCCGTTCCCTGCACTGCCCCTGCACTCTGGTCCCCATGCCCCTCTGGCTCTGCGCCCCCTCTGCATCCCACAGCCCGTTTTCCCTGTGTCCCTCTGGGTCTGTGCCCCCCTTTCCCCTCACTACCCCAGACCCTTTTCCCCGTGTCCCATTCCCCATGCACCCCGGTCCCCCTGCTCTCCCTGTTCCCTATGACTCTCTGGCTCTGCACCACCCTTGCATCCCGCACCCTGCTTCCCCCAATCCCTGCGTCCCTCTGGCTCTGCACCTCCCATTCCCTGCACCACTCTGGCTCTGCCCACCCCAGCCCCCCCTGCTTCCCCTGGTCCCTGCACCCCTCTGGTTCTGTGCCTCCCATTCCCCATGGTGAGCCCTGCTTCCCCTGCTCCCCATACCCCTCTGGCTCTGTGCTGTCCCTGCACCCCCTGTGGGTTGGGAGTGAGGGGTGCTTGTCCATAGGGAGGGGCTGGACAGGGCAGGAAAAGGCTGTTGTGACCCAGCAGTGAGTGAAAGGGGAGAGGGAGTTTACTTGAAGCACCTTTGCCTTTATGGAAAAAATAATTAAAATTATATTTGCTATTTATGGGGCTACAATGTTGGGAGAAAAATAACAACAAAAATTGCATAGTGCAAACATGCGCAAAAGCCAAAAAAAACTTAGCCGGCCCTGCCTAACCAGGATCAGGGACCCATTTTGCTAGTCTGTACAAATATACAATGTAGTTCCTGCCCTAAAGTAGTTGAAATATAAATGAAAAAGATAAAGGATAGGAGGAAAGCTGTATTATCTCAATTTCTCAGATTGAGAACTCTGGAGCAATGAAGTCAATTGGCTTAGATCGTATAGGAAGTGTGTGTGAAAGTTGAATTTAGATATCACCAATGCCTGAGTCTTAAACTTCTCTTGGATTGCAAGGGAAGAATTTGGCTCATTACAGTAAGACCTAGATCCATAAATCTTTTTCTCAGATTGGCCATCCATGTAATACTGTACTTTCCTCAGTATCTTTCTATATCTTTAAGTGCTTCTCCCGTCTAAGGCAAAATCCTGCTCACAGATTCACGGGTCTTGACAACAATGATTTGCTCTCCCAGTATGCTGAGATCATCATCAGTTTTGTCAGATTTTTGCAGTAAGGACAGCAAATCACTGGCTGGTATTTCTTATGTGGATTTGAAATCATAATTTTTGTCCTTAAAGCACTTTGTTTTCTGTTCTGTTATTTTCTTTCTGTGCTCAAATAATATATTAAATAGCAGGCCTCAAAATGTTAAAAGAAGCAAAATTAGCTTTACAGTTTGTTAAAAATCTAACACATGGTGGAGTTCATTATATTAAAAAAGGAAACAGCACAAAATGGAGATGAATGGAAAAGAATAACATAGCTGAGGAGAGATCTAGCAGGAAAAGAATGGGCCAAACAAGATAAGAGAGAATGGAAGGATAGATGGGGCAGTAAGACTGGCAAAAGAAAAATAAATACCAATATTAATGAAACACACGTTTGTTATAAAATAATTAATAACAAGTCAGACGCAGGGTATTTGCTGTTGCTACAAAGAGAAGATAAATATTCACAAGCAACTATATTTACTAAACTGTATGTACATGTATATATAATTTTTTCCAAAGGAAATTCAGAAGAGTAATTTGAGCTTTCATTTTCCTGCCCAGAGATTTCCCAAATATCCTTGTAGGGAAAGGTTGAGAGTTCCCCAAAACAATTCTTTTTTTTAAGAATGTGTTTTACCCGTGAGTAAATTATACTGATGGTGAGAAATGAAGCACTTTATGCAAGTTGATCTGATTAGAAAGCTAGAGCACAGTCTCAAAAACAAACAAACCCCACACCTCCTGTTGCTGTATCTGTGAATCTTAGTGTTCTTGCAGTAGTTTCTTTGTGATATCCTGACCATTAGAACCTAACAAATCCTGTATATTAAATCCATCTGAGTAAGCTCCAATAAAAGCTTGTTATATATTTTCCAGTAAAAATTGCCTCAACTGCAGTTTTTATTCATAATGAGCAACTTTATTTGTGAAGAAGTCCATAATTAAATTTAATTTTGTATGAGTAACCAAACATGAATTGTTCTACTAGCTCAAGTGCCATGAGGACAATTGGCCATAGAAAAGATAAAATGGCTTGAATGTATGATTGATCAAAAATGATGCATTACAGTTTTTTCTGCAACCAGGCTATTGAATTCAGTGTTCTGTCAAGTCATGAATTTCTCACTCATCCACAAAAAGGCTTTCTCCTTCAAAACTACATTTCATAATATCTCTGCATTCTGCAAATGAGGCAATAATTCAAATAAATCTATACTTACTGAGTAAAATAAAAATGAACTGTGCATTACTCATAATAAATATTCAACCTATTTATTTATTTAGAGCAGAAGTAAACCAATCCAATTCCAGGCTCATGATATGTCTGAGTGACAGATGGTTTGCCTAGTGACCTGTATGGCGTGCCTGAGAAAAATGAAGAATTTTCATTTATCTTCAGAAGTGGATATGATCATCTCAGCACACATGATATCACATGTATGACAGGTTGAACAAAATGCGAAGTGTGTGTGGGTGTGGGTGTATGCTGAGACCTCAGAGAAGTAATGTCACATTAACCAAGGTGTCAAGGCTGTTCCCCACTCCGGCACGATGAATGCAGAAGTGGGGGGCCTTCAAGAGTACTCTAAAACCTTGTTTCTACAGGCTCTGGTACAAAAACTTCCCCCCACAATCCTAATACCCAGATTTTGGGGAATCCAGTGCTTTTGAACCCACAAACAGGGATGGACACTTGAAACCAACCCCAGGGGTACCCCAAGCTCTTTTCCCCAAAGGAGCTTGAAAAAGAAAAGAGAAAAACAAGCTGCTGTCTGTGGTAGCTGATCCCTCAATCAGGCATGCAGATACACACAGATAGATCATCCAGGACACAAAAATTAACCAATACCAGTTAATTAGAAAAAAAACAATATTTTATTAACAAAACAAGACTACAGTTGCAAGTGAATTGTTAATTGGCTAGATGGAAAGAGCCACCATTTGATACAGATACTCAGGGAAAATCCCTGGGTTGAAGACTTAGTTACAAAATGGAAAAAAACAAAACAACGTAAGCTCAGACATTATTTCCACACCCCCAGACAAGGAAAACCCCATAAATCCTGATGGACTAGATAACTGTTTTCCTACTAACACATTGTAAATAGTCCATTCTTCGAGAGAGGAGCATCTCCCATCTCCCTCAGTACTTGGAAGAAACTGCTGTGCCTCTCAAACAAAGAACAGAGAGAGAAAACCCCTCTCTTCCAGTTTGAAATTCCTACCTGCATTGTTATTGGCTGACCACTCAATAGCTGGTTAGGTACAGGAGACATCAGTTAACCCCTTAGTCGCTGGGTGTTGGTCAGCATTCCTGATTATGACACCAGGCAACATACCCAAACCATGTCCAGACCTTTAGTGTGGATTGCTTGTAGGAGGACTTTAAGGACCATGCTGTTCTCTAATCTCTCCAGTAATTAGGGATCAGATTGTGGTGATTGTGCTAGGGGAAGGTAGCATCATGCTGCCTTTCAAGACCTGCATGTGCATGGAAGAGAATAGGGATGAGGGGGCCTTCCATGAATTTAGTTTCATGCCAAGGAATGGAGGGGAGACAGGATAAATCTCCATGATGGATGAGGTTATAGGGTCATCTGTTGGCCCTGGCACCATCCCTCAACAAATCTGACTACATGCTATTAACTTTAGAATACGGGTGGGCAATAATTTTGGTGGAGAGCCACTTCAGGATTTTGGTAAGTGGTCAAAGGGTGTAAGGTCTGGGACAGAGGTTGGTGCAGAAGGGAGTTCGGGTAGGGGATTGAGGTGCAGGAGAGGGTTTGAGAGGGAGTTTGGTTGAAGGATGGGGTTGTGACCTGGTGCAGAGTGTTTAGGGGCAAGGTTCCGGAAGAGTGAGAGGATTCTGGCCTGGAAAAGATATGTAGGAAGGGGTACTGGATCTGGGAGGGAGTTGTGATCTGGGGTTGACAGGTGGGGAGTGCAGCAGGGAATACAGGGTTGGGGAACAGGTATGTGTGCAAGAAAGGATTCTGTCCTGGAGGAAGGTACACAAGGGGGTGTAGGAGCTGGTAGGAAGTTATGTCCCAGGGGAGAGAAAGCAGCAGAAAGTTTGGGTGGTGATTTGGGGCAAGAAGTTGGGATGAAGGAGTGGTGGGGTGCAAGATGCAGGCTCTGGCTGGGAGGCTCTTACCTAGGCGGCTCCCAGCCAGCAGCTCAGAGACACACTGGCTGCTGAAAGCAGCTGGCTGCTCCATGTGCCTTTCTGCACTGCACACTGGTGTGTGTGTGTGGATTGGACTTGCATGCAGCTCCCAACCCCAGCATAATCTTGCATCTATCATTGGCCAGAAATGTGGGGCTGCAGCAGGCAAGGAGCCTGTCTGCAGGTCCTGGTAGGGTGGGCCATGGGCCATGTTGAAAGGCATGGCAGGCCGAATCCAGCCTATGGGCCATATCTTGCCCACCTCTTCTTCTGAGTGAAGGGAGAGAGGAGGGTAAAACTGCTGCTGCTTCAGGGAATGAAAACAAACTTTTCAGACCCTCAAAATAGGTTCTGTTCAAATTTCTCATTGAAAATTAGCCAGAGTTTCTTTTTTGCCTGAATCATTATTCTATGCTTTCTTCATATAGCCAACATTTTTAACAAGACATTTATGTACTTGAGAGGAGTCCTATCCTGTGTGTGGATTTGCACACAGACGCCGCTGATTTTAATTGGATTTGCATGTTCACAGTTGTGGGCAGAATTAGGGTTCACTAATCAATATTGTGCTGGCAATGAGGGGGACTAGTTATAACTCCATATATGATTTAAGCAGTAATCTGTGAGAACATCTGCCAGGGAGAGTGTTTTTTTTTTTTTAAAGCAATCTAAGTTGCTAAAATTCAACCTTTTTTCCTAAGCCAGACAACTGGCACATGTTTACGTCCTTATTTCAGTTTATTGGTACAATGCAGCTATTGCCTCAAGCAGGAACAAAGCCAGCCTAAAGGCAACATGTTTGGTTGGATATCTATACCAAGTGAAGCATTTTCAAGCAACATCATAACAAATAGCAGCATGGTTAAAAACAGAAGCTGACATGTTGGGAGAGCAATGAACATGAAATTTAATTGAAGATAGATACTCAGTCACTGATTCCTGGTTTAACTGTATTAATATCAATAGTATTGTATCTGGAATTAATCTGACATTCCCCCCCCCCCAACCCATTGCCATTTAGAATCACTTAGGGTATGTTTACATTGCAATTACATGACTTGGGATTATGGGGGTTGTGCTACGGGACTGTTTGACTGTGGGGTTGATGGTTGGGCTTGAGCCCAGGCTCTAAGACCCTGCAAGATAATAGGGTCCCAGAGTCTACACTATAATTAAACAGACCTGTGGCCTGAGCCCTGTGAGTCTCTATTAGCTGTGAGTTTTTAATTGTCATTAGACTTACTCACTGAAACAATAAGCCAATTTTATCCTGGATATAATATCACTGAATTTATTATAGTCAACTCTTTTTTTCTCTGCAAGTTCCAATGTATCACAGAAAAATGTCAAGGCAGGCTTTACATGTGTGAAGAATCACCATGCTGGAGAGATGCATTGTGTTTTGAAGTATAGCATTCTAAGAGTGTGTGGGCCTGAGCAGATTTGCATATATCCAAGGTCATGCATGAAGGCTTGACTGTTTCTCTCTCTGTGACACAATGTAACAATACAAAGAGACAGCTCAGTGAAAACTGCACACTGGGATCACATGTTTAGTCTTTAGATTGCTTGTAGTATAACCTACAAAAAATACTTGACTGAAACTGTTTGATATTTTTTCGGTCACGATAGACATGTACCAAACATTTGTATTGATAATTGATGATAATTGCAAAATAAGATAGTGTGTGTGTAAAATTAAAGATGGGAACTTGCACTTAATAATGAGCCATTTCAATAATAGAAATATATGGTTATTCACACAAGGAGCTTCTTACATTGAAAATGTTGTGGGGAGGGAGAGCTTTTGTCCCCTGACTCCTAGATACCACTCACATCCTAAGTGAATCATAGTTTCAAGGTCATGTTCACAAAGGTCTAGAGACTTTTCAAAATTGTGATTTATACTTTGTTTCTAATTCAATCTTTATGGAGCCAAAAGTGGTTGATGTGGATCTTGTGTAGAACAGTGGCAGCAGTGTCCAGGCAGGGTTGATAAAATGAAAAAGCCTTAGGTATAATCGTAAGATAAAATATCTCAAGATCTGTGGTTCCTATCACAGAAGGAGCCAAACATTTTGTAAGCTTCTTTTCACACCTCTCAGTGCTCCACAGACTGCTAGATTTGTCTGTGTAATACCCACTTGGCATCCTCTCTTGGCTCTATTGTGGTCTGTTTACACTCTGTATTTGTTCATGTATTGTGTATTTCTAGATATTGACCGTTGAGTACAGATTTAATTAGTAGTGGCTAGCAGGGAAGCAGTTGACTTGCTGATGCTACCGGTATATCATAGAAGGAGTTGAATGGCTGACCTGGCGGTAAAGGGCTCTACATCTCCTGAGCAGGGGTGATTTTTCAGATTTTGGTAGAGCGAGGCTGACTTGTGCCTGCTCAGTACAAGCCAAGCAGCAAACTCAGGGGACTGAACCCATTCTACCCTCTCCCCCACACATAAATCTCCTCTGTGCAGAGGCTACTAAAGCACTAGAAAACTAGGTTTGGGGTTTTTTTGGGGGGGAGGGGTGTCAGAACTTAGAATTGGCTGACAGGAGCACTGTATCTAATTCCTATATAAAAGAAAATAAATAAATTAATTAAATTAATATCCCCCTCCCCAGCTCTATTACTAACATTCTGACATTTTGTGGTAAGTCACTGAAGGGTCACTGATTAGCCTTAAAATGTTAATATATATTCTTACTTTGTTACTAACTCTGCAGAATGAGAGCGAGACTGACTGACTGTCAGGACTCTTGGGCTCTATCTTAGCTCGGGGAAGGGAGTGGGGTCTATTGAGTTACAGCAGAGGGCAAATACATTTTGGCTGCATATAATAACATCAGAATGACAGTACTGGGTCAGACCAATGGCCCATATAGTCCAGCATCCTATCTTCCTACACTAGCCAATGGCAAGTACTTCAGAAGGCACAAACAGAAGAAGCAATCATTAAATGATCCATTCCCCTGTTGCCCATTTCCAGCTTCTGACAAACAGAACCTAGGGACACTATCTCTGCCCATTCTAGCTATAGCCACTGATGGACCTATCCTTCTTAAACTTATTTCATTCTTAGTGGAACTCTGTTATGGTTTGGGCCTTTCCACCATCTCCTGGCAAAGAATTCCATAGGTTGACTGTGTAGAAATAATTTGTTTTGTTTCTTTTAAATCTTCTGCCTATCAGTTTCATTGGGTGATCTTCTTGTGTTATGTTAGTGAAAGAATAAATAACCCGTCCTTATTCTATTTTTCCATTCCATTCATAGTTTTCTAGACCTCTGATATATCCACCCATTCCGTTGCCCTTTCTGTACATTTTCTAAACCAATATATCTTTTTTTAGATGGGTGACAAGATCTGCATGTAGTATTCAATATGTGGGCATACCATGACTTTATATGGAAGCAAAATGATATTTTCTGTCTTATTATCTGTTCCTTTACTAATGATTCTGTTAGCTTTTAAGTCGGCCACTGCATGTTGAACAGATGTTTCAGGGAACTATCCGCAGTTATTTCAAGATCTCTCTCTTGGGTGGCAATAGCTATTTTAGACCTTATTTTTGTATGTATTAGTTGGGATTATATTTTCCATGTGCATTATTTTGCATTTATCAACACTGAATTACATCTGCCATTGTGTTGCCCAATCACCCAGTTTTATGAGGTCCCTTTGTAGATCTTTGCATTCAGCTTTGGACTTAACAATTGTGACTAATTTTGTATCATCTGCAAATTTTGCCACCTCACTATTTAACCCTTTTTAAAGAACGTTTATGAGAAATTTAACAATACAGTCTTACAGCACACCACTATTTATGTCCACTCTTTTTCCTTTCTTTTAAGTGAGTACCTAGTGAAGCTTTCATGATGATCTAAGGATCCTTCAATTACTTGAATGACAAGCCTTTGTTATCTTAATCACCTTGCCACCCTCTGTTTACAAGCAAACTCCCTGCCTCAAAGGCCAAGTGTTGCAGATAAGAACTGTCTCTGAAGGCAGTGCATACACTTTAAACGGACCTCAAGTATAACATCCAGGGGTTCAAATGTTAGGGGGGCTATTTACCACTCTAGCCCACTTCCCATAAATGGTGCCCTTGCTCCTAAGCAGTCTCCTGAACTAGCTAGTTTCCAATAAATAACCATGGAGAACAATAAGGAGGTTTTGATACATAATCCTTCATCCTTGCAGTACCTATTAAAATTGCATTACATCTAATTTAGTGAATTTCACATTTTCTTTTTCTTATCCTTTTCTGTACAGATTGTCAAATGGCATTTTGTGAATACCATACTGAATGAACTCTTTTCTGTTACTTCCTTTACCTTGTCTTTCAGAGTTTCATTGACTAGAATTACATTAAAGCAGAGGTGCTCAAACTGTGGTCCGGGGACCATCAGTCATCTGTGAACCCCATTCAGGTGGTCCATGGATAGTTCCCGCCTAGGTGCAAGCCTGTGAGGCCACATGGGAGCAGTTTTACAAGGAATCGTACCGTGCCCTGGCACGGCGCTCCCCCCACCCCAGCAACACGGGGCTCTTAGGGCCGGGTGGTCCAGCAACTCCCCTACCCCATGCAAGGGGCCACTGCTCTGTGGGGAGGGGCAGTCCCTCTGCAAAGAGGGCTAGGGAGGGGGGAGCAATAGAGCAGGGAGGACTATTCAACAAATTCAGCAATATTGATAATTGAAAGTGACTCTTCCCAAAATATTATGATGACTTAATTGATGAATTTGTAAAGAAAAAGTGTAGAAAGAAAATTAGCTGATTATTTTTTTCAGATTGAATAAGTTTCTTCAGAGGAAGTTAACTTTTATTTTTCCATTCATGTGTCATCTATACATTTTATTTGTACACATGTTTCATGTTGGCGTAATGCAAATTCAAGCTTTCATCTAGACCAGAAATTCTCAAACTGTGCTTGGAGAACTCTATTCAGGTGGACTAAGGAAAGGTTATTAAGCTTTTTTTTATAAAGTGCTCTCATCTGAAGCACTTTAAAATAGTTAGCTAATGGTACAAACAATATTTGGAAAGATCATTAAGTGGTCCACCGAGACCCTCAGCAATTTTCAATTTGTCTATGGAAAAAATAGACTGCAAAAACAAACCCTTATTTTTATTTACTTCTTACTTATAATATAATAAGAGGATGAAATTAAAAACAATGAAAAATGGGAGGGACAGGAAGAGTGAATGTTCTTTTTCTTGGCTAGGTCCCAGGGGCCCCCAAAAATGAAGCTGAGCACAGGCCCCAGTAAATCTAAATCCTCCAATGAGGCCACACATGAGAGAATGAAGACCTGCCCATCTAATTAGTAGTTTGCTGGTGTGGTTACACTAATTAGGTGCCCCAACTCTGGACCCTCTCATGTAAAATGTGGTGGTAGCTTTGGATAAGACAATAGGAGGTAAGTGGGGGGTAGTAGGGTGAAAAGAATGGGTAGGGAATTGGGACACACAGGGAAATGGTGTCCTGAGTAAGAGGTTACTTTCCTGAGCTCCACATCCGTGGCTTCTCTGGACAGATGGCCCTACTTTCCAGCCTCAGGTGTGTGTCTGCTGTGGGAAGGGGAGAGGCCCATACTAATATTAAAATGAGCTGTGTGCTTTTATTTGTAGAACAAAATAAGTTCTTATTAAAGGTTTTTTTTTTTAAATATAGATAGTGTTTTTATCCAAAGTGATTTACAATAGTTAGCTAACAGTACAATTATCATTTGGAAAGATCATTAAGTAGTTCTGCCCTTAGCAATTTTTAAGTAGTCTGTGGGAAAAAAAAGTTTGAGTATCATTGCATTAAAGCTTTGTATTCAATCAGAAATCAAATGAAACTTGCCTGCTAGTGGATTTATGACTAAATTAACTTGACTGAGGTTTCACTGACAGTGCTATGACCCTTTTGAGTGAACTTAAGTAGATCTGTTTTGCACAGAAAAAAAAGTCATGTGCAATGTGTGGTTTTTACATGAAATTGTTGAAATCTGTAGATTGCATTGAGGATTAGGATTTGTCCAAAACTTAGAGCAAAACTCAGTGTGAAGCCACTTAAAGCCACACATGGAAGAAATGTTTACACAAGAGCCAACAAACAAGGTAGGATTCTTACAAGGTATTACAGATAGTATACAAATTGTATATCAGATGGATACTAAGCTGTGTCTGTACACATTCAACAGCCACATTGTTAATAGTCATGTTGGGTACGTCTAGACTGGCAAGATTTTGCCGCCTGTCTACACTGTCCGCGAGTATTTGCGCAAGAACATTGACTTTGTACTGTACAAAATCAGTGGTTCTTGCACAAATACTCTGATGCTCCCGCTCAGGGATAAGCCCTCTTGTGCAAGTATTCTTGCGCAAGAGGGCCAGTGTAGACAGCCAAGTTAATTTCTTGCGCAAGAGAGCGTGTACACTGGCATGGATGCTTTTGCGCAAAAGCAAATCTTTTGCGCAAAGGCACATGCCATTATAGACGCTCTCTTGTGCAAATACTTTTAACGGAAAAACTTTTCCGTTAAAAGTATTTGCGCAAAATCATGCCAGTCTAGATGCAGCCGTTCAGTTTATGTGTAGTGGGTCTATGAATTCTTTATGCATAATTTAATACTGGGATAAATTCCAGTGTTCATAAAATTGATGAAGCTTTGCTCAAACAGGTGATTCTCTCTCTCTCTCTCTCTCTCTTTCTCTTTCCCCCACTCTCTCAAATATTTCTAAATGGCTTTTCATTACAAATTGTAGCCACATAAAGCTCATAATTGTAGCCTTCTGATGTATTTACTTTTAGAGCACTCCCATTAAGTGGAAGATGCTGCACTAATAAGTAGTGGCTTTGAGTGGCTGTTTATTAGCCCCTGTGAATAGGGTCCTTGTTGAATGGGCAACTTTCTCTGGCATTAAATGCCATACTATTAAATTGATTGCAGAAGGCGCTAGGTTCTTTGTGCTGCAAAAGTGTGATTAGACTGCATTGAGAAAGCACTTAAGGATCTATTGCCTTTGATAGAAAATAAATGAAAAATCATTACATATCAGTGTTGATATTGGGAAAATTAGGTGCCACATTGGACTAGAAGGCAAAATGGATTCATTTTATGGGGTGGGAAAGGGGTATAAGTGTGTGTACATTGCAAGTGGCATGTTGGTACCAATTCATGGAGCAGTGACAGCTTCTCTAAAACTGAATAATATTGATTTTAATAATTTGTGCTAGTTTGTAAGTAAAGCTCGAAGTCAAAACATTTTTCTTAAGCTTTCCTATGCTTAAAAAGGGAATAGAAATCAAAGAATAAATAAAGAAAAATATACTGTATTTATAATATATGAAGTCACATTTTGTTTTTAAAGTCCCACATTTTTGTTTCCTCTTCTAGTTTTTTCACCCTTTTTCCTTTTCTAATCTTAGAGTAGTTTTCCACGGCTCAGTCAAAATTCAGATACATACAGCAGGTATGTGGTTATAAATATATCATGCAATATGTTGCCATGAAATGGATGATAACGAGTGAATGAAATTTACCATGTGCAGAAAGTTTGCATAAGCATACGTAATCCCTTTTTATCCCATATATTGCTGGGGTAAGTGAAGCTAGGACCATAAGTGGATTTTCTGTACTGTAATTTGTATTAAAAACTAGAGAGTTGAGACACTCTTACTTGTGAAAGATGCAGTGAAAACAAACAAGAATATGAGATTGAACTCAGTTTAGAGACAAACACCTATTGGGGAAGTTCTAGATGGCGCTTGGTGCTGTCATGGGTGCAGGGAACTGGACTTGATGACCTCTAGAGGTTCCTTCCAGTTACATAGATTTATGATGCTTGTTAGGTATAGGAGGTTAGGTATAGGTTAGGAGACCTTTTTCCTGTCCACCGTTTCCCAAAGTACAAGAATACACAGAAACTTGTTTTCAGGAACTGCCCAATTTAAGGACTAGAGAAAAAGCTAATCACTTACCAGAGGTAGCCTTCAGTGACACAAGGGGAAAGTAAGCCGAAAGGGTTACAGTAGCTTATTTCTTTCCTCATGCCAGAGGGATCCAAAGAAGTTCTTCCATTGTGTGTTACACAAATGGTGCAGTTATAATCTCCTTTCACAGAGCTAGAATTCAGTCTTTAGCTAGGTGCAGAAGTAGATAAAATATTTCTACAAACTCTTTAAGCCATTTTGAATGGAGGGTGAAAGAGAAGCAGGCCTGGTCTACACTTCAGTTTTACCAGCATAATTATGTCAGCAAAACCTCTAGTGTTTATAGATTCAGTGACTTTGCTGCCAGAAAAACAACTTCTGTTGGCATAATCTGTGTTTATCCTAGGGCATGCCAGCATAGATTTCATAATGTAGAACTACCCATATTTATCATGACAACAGAGGATTCTTTAAATCAAATGCATTTTTGAAGTTCAATTTCATATAGTTGAGAGCTGTATTTTTATTCCCTTACACAGTACTTATATAGTACTTTATAGAAGAAATATGGGACATTCATCCACGTAGTATCATAGAATCATAGTGCTGGAAAGTGCATCTACACAGCAGGGCTTAACTCGAAATAAGCCATGCAAATTGAGCTACGTCAAATTGCATAGCTTATTTTGAAATAAGTTATTTCAAAATTTGGAGCATCTACATAGCACTTATTTCAAAATAGAGCACTCTTCCTCTGACTTCCCTTACTCCTCAGACAATGGGGGTTACAGGAGTCAGAGAAAGAAGTCCTCCAGCTTGACAATATTTCGACATCATTTTGAAATAACTGCTTGCTATGTAGATAAGGACTAAATTATTTCGAAATAATGCTAGTTATTTTGAAATATTGTTTCTGTGTAGATGTACCCAAAGACACCTAATCAAGTCCAACCCCCTGCTAAATCAGGACCAAACCCAACTAAATCATTCCATCCAGGACTTTATCAAGCTAGGACTTAAAAGTCTCTAGGGATGGAGATTCCACCATCTCTCTAGGTAACCCATTCCAGTGATTCACCTCCCTGCTAATGAAATAGTTTTTCCTAATGTCCAACATAGACCTCCCCAACTGCAACTTCAGACCATCACTCCTTGTCCTGTCACTACTGAGAACAGCCTTTCTCCATCCTCTTTAGAACTCCCCTTCAGGTAGTTGAAGGATACTATCAAATCTGCCCTCAATCATGGTCTCTTCTGAAGACCAAATAAGCCCAAATCCCATTCCCTCAGCCTATCCGCATAAGTCATGTGTACATTGCACATGGTTCCTGAATCTGGGTCCACAGGGTTTATAAGAGCAGCCATGCTTCGGCCTTCCACTTGGCAGACTGTTGACAACTGCCAGTCCAGGCCCAATTTGAGGCTGTGCCTCAACCTTCCTTTAGCAGAGTCCCAGAGCAGTTGATTGGCCTGCTAGCCCTACTTAAGCCAGAAACAGGAAACTGAACAATTGGGACCCACCCTGCTTAAAATAGTATATCTTGTGCCTTCTGCTCTCATCCCCTGGCTTGGCTTCCTGGTGTCCTGAGCTGGTTTGGCTCCTGCCTTTGACCCCTTGGTATCCTGACACAGCCTGACTCTTGGCTCCTGACTATGGTCCCTGTCTCTTGATCACTAGGTATTGCTGCCCACATGACCGGGCTCTGACATATACAGTGTTTGGGGTGAGGTTAGACTTAACAGGGTAGAATATTGTGATTTGTCAGCTTAATTTTCATACAAAAAACTCTTAACCTTATGAGGTGTAAACCCCTTCAGAATAGGACTCCTGCTTTCATAGTAACTACAGGTGTGTGTACAAAATTAGCTGTAGATTCTGGGTACAGGTTACTTCATGAAGTGATGCCTTTCAGGAAAATGGTCACTGTCTTGGACCTTGCCTCACTCACTGGAATAGTGTATGAATTTGCAGGACAAGGAGAGATGGAAATGGAGACAGATTAAACCAAAAGTATCCTGCTAAAGAGTGAAAGATTTCTAAAGAATAGGAAACTCAACTGAAGGAATTAATTCAAAATTGAAGCTGCCTCTGAATTCCCCTGAGTTGGCTTGGGATGTTTTTAATTACAAATAACGTCTTTTTATTTGTAGTATGAATGTGTGTGAGAGAGACAGACAGCTCAGCTTTTTCTTCCATTCCCAACCAGAGCAGAGGAGGGGGAACTGCAGACTAAACTGAAGGGATTGCTGGTAGAATATCGAACTGAAAGAGTAATCCTCCCTTATTGAAATAACAAAGGTTATAGGACCTGGCTAGTGGATATTGTTAACAATGACACTGTCTTGTAATACTAGAATCATAGCATGTAACTGGTTTCTAAATCGGAGCCATTTCACTATTTCTGAGGACATTCTGTACTCAAACTTCCAGAGAAGTGACGAAAGAGAAGGAAAAGATTAATGAAGCCTTTCAAAAGATTTTATCTAGAAATCAAAACCTTTTGTTTCTGAGGAGCAAGTGGCTGAGTATACAAATAGTTTATGATGAGTTTCTCTATAGTAGAAGCAATGGATAAGTTATTTCTTGATTCACACATAATATTGGAAGAAATGTTTAGTTAGCTGAGCTGATGAATCCTAGGTTACTTATGCCCAGGGAAAAACATACCAGTGAGATCCTCATTAAGTAGTACAGGACATTTAGAGACAAGCCCTTTTCTTACGCTTTGTCCACACTACGCAGCTTTTAGTCACGTAGCTGTGTCACTAAAATTCCAACAGTCAGAATGAATGGCATTTGTTTGTCAGCAGGAGAGCTCTCCAGCCAACAGAGTACAGTGTACACGGCTACGTCTAGACTGGCCCCTTCTCCGGAAGAGGCATGCAAAGCAGGCAAGTCAGAATAGGGAAATCCGCGGGGGATTTAAATATTCCCCGCGGGATTTAAATAAACATGGCCGCCGCTTTTTTTCCGGCCTGGGGAAAAGCCGGAAAAGAGCATCTAGACTGGCGCGATCCTCCGGAATAAAGCCCTTTTCCGGAGGATCTCTTATTCCTATTACTTGTAGGAATAAGAGATCCTCCGGAAAAGGGCTTTATTCCGGAGGATCGCGCCAGTCTAGACGCTCTTTTCCGGCTTTTCCCCAGGCTGGAAAAAAAGCGGCGGCCATGTTTATTTAAATCCCGCGGGGAATATTTAAATCCCCCGCGGATTTCCCTATTCTGACTTGCCTGCTTTGCATGCCTCTTCCGGAGAAGGGGCCAGTCTAGACGTAGCCCACTAGTATTTGTTGCAGCAAAGCTTCGTCTTTCAGATTTTTTTTTAAGCATCTATGAACAACAAAAGCTTTGTCATTCAATAGACCATTGCTTCTAATGTAGACCAATGGTGAGCAATAAAAAAAGGTGGCCCATGAGAGTTAGTCTCTGGTGGGCTGCCACTGCTATATTTACCTGCGCCTCCACAGGATTCAGATGACCATAGCTCTTGTTGGCTTCAGATCACCATTTGTGGCCAATGGAAGTGGCGGGAAGACACACAGATGGGGACATCATTAAAACTAGAAATATATTGGTAAGTCTTAGCTGGTCCATGATTTCCACAGAGCAGAAAACATACTGGTATGATATTTGGGTATTTTGTCCAACAAAGAAAAATATATAACCATATTATAAAGAACATATGTGTGTGTGTGTGGGGGGGGGGGGGGGGGGGGGGAGTTCAGGGTGCATGAGTGGCAGGTATGTAGAGGGGAAGGAGAGGGATGAGCCATTATTCCAAACATTTCAATTCCTGTATAAAAGAACTCTTTCGGGAAAAGGCGTGTGTGGACAGGGAAGAGGGAGTTCTTTCAAAACAAAGAGGAGAGAGGAAAAAGCACAGGTGCCCTAGTGGCCATTCCACCCATAGTAATCACAGCTTACACGTGAGAGAGCATCCACAGTGAATGGACGCTATCTTTCGAAAAAGCAAATTGCTTTTTTGATGCGCTTTGACAGTGTGGATGCTCACTTTCGGAAGAAGGTTTTTTGAAAGGTCTCTTCTGGAAAAGCTTCCAAAAGAAGTTTGCAGTCTAGACATAGCCCCAGAGTCCTTTGAGTATTCACAGAAAGGTGATGATTGTAATGAATGCAAAGAGTCATTAGTAAAGTTTGACTCAATATGATTTTCTGGGGGACAAAATGTAGGAAATATTAGACTATCTTAGCATTTGAAGAGATGTGGACACTTTTATAGCTTGTCACTGTGTTTGCTAAGATGGCTAGTCACATCTGTATTTCTGCAGTTTCATGCTCTCGTTATACTTTCAGAAACACAATGTTGAATTCATTGTACAGGTTGTACAAAAGCTCAGATTTCTTCTGAACTCACAGGATTTTAAACCAGTTAGATGAAGAGCTCTCACCTCTTTAGAATACCTCAGGGGCCAAAAATGGAAACAAAATTAACCCCATTGGACATACTGGTCTTGAGTCAAAGCTTACTGAAGTAATGAAAATATTTCATTGACTTGGATGGCTTTTTTTGGATTAGGCCTGCTCTGCTTGAATGAGCACTTGATTTGTATTTTCAATGAGTTTTGAGTTTCCATTTCAAAATATAAGTGGTAAAATCATCTTTTTACTAAAGTTGAATGGTGTGTGTAAGCAATTATTTCATGAGCATATAGAAGCCTTGCCCGAGGTCATGTGAAACACAGAGGTGAAGCATCTTCTCCAAGGTCACAAAGCAGTTTAGTAGCAGAAATAGGAAAATACATCAGGTCTTCTTAGTGTCAGTGTGGAGTCCTACTCAAAGAAGGACAGTGTGATAGATACCCACTTCACTATCTGGTTATGCTAATGCTAAGTTCTATTTCAAGGAAAGATGAGCAGTATTTTCGTTGGCAATTTATATCACACTTTCTTCTCTTCCTTTGTAGACAGCAAGCACACAATCCAGATGCTAAGTTATGGAATTTTTAGCAACATCTGTCACTTTGGCAGGCATTTCAGACAGTTGTGTTCAGTAGTTTTTGAACAGATTGGGTTTCACAATGGCTGTTTTAATCTATTGGATACTATTTTTCTTTGACTCATCTTTAAATAACCTTGTGCTAGTTGGATTTATTTTTAAGCTCTTATACAATCCATAGAAACAAATCTGTGATGAAATGTGGTGTATCACCATAAACTATGCATACTGCCCCCACCCTCCGAAATTAATGTGTGTCATGTCCTTGATTACGTGCATGTCCCTGTTCAAAAGTAATTTACAAGACAAATGAGAGATTTAAAACAAACAACCAAAAAGCCACACACAATTTAGGAACAAATTGAAAATGTAATAGGGGGTGGTGATGAAGAAGTAATGTGGCTGGACTGTTTAACAAACTTCTCCAATAATTAGTAACTCCAATTAATTCAAAACAGAGCTGGACTGAGTTTTGGGCTAAAAGAAATTAGGAGCTCACATGATGAGCTACAACAGTTTGTTGCTTTTCTCCCTGTACTTTGTTGGAATGAATTTGATTGGACTTAATTAACATCCTATGTTCCATCTTTGGTATAACCATTGCACTGTTACTACAATGCTTTTGAAGTTCCAACCTAAGGCACAAATTCAAAGCATCATCTATACAATTATATTCTAGAGAGCGCTAGCATGAGTCCCACTAGCTCAAGTCTGTTGACCCGATTGAGATGCTTGCACCTGCTCATTCCAAAATGCCGTGCAAACATACACTACAGGGCCTTATTTTCACAGCTGCCACTAAAGCAGGTTTTGCAGAGTGATATAATTCTCATTGTGACTGGCAGGAGGTGCATGGAAGAAAATGTGGACGAGAAGCAGTGCATATGAATCCATCACTTCTTTCTGAGGCAGAGCTGGATTAGGAAAACTAATGTTTCTTGAGCCATCTGTTCTCATCTATTTAAGGCCCTTACCTAAAGGCAAATAGTAATAGGTATCAGTTTGAGCTAGACTGAAGTTAAGGAGGATAATTTGTTACATCTGCTAGCAGTTTCAAAAGTGATTAAAAAATTGCTTCCTACTGAAGGTGCTGCTCTGAGGCAAAAGAAACATTCACCTAAGGTGCTAACAGCACCAGGTTCAAGCATAACCTCAGGAAAACTAGGACTCTGGAAAGTTGTGGACATTTGTGTGGCAGTTCATTTTTCCCTTTGATTATTTCAGGTTTGTCTATACATTTTTTTTCATGTGACATGAGTTACAATTATCTCATCAGCTGTGAATTATAGACTTATGGAAATATATATTTTCTACACAAAGTTATGATATAAAACCAAAACTGCTTATTGAGCTAATTATTCACACTGTACATAACTGCATCACACTAACTGAATAAAAAGCCTCACTCAGTAAAATTCTACAGCTGGTCTTAGGCCAAAGGTCTACATAATGGTTCTTTCTGCCTTTCTCTCTATGAATCCATATTTTTGTGGTCTATGACATCTAAAAAAGTAAGTCGATCTTTGGAAGTTAATGTGTTTGTTTAAGATGGTAAAGAAAAAGGTTTCTGATATTGGATCAGACTATCATGCTCACACACCCAAATATTTACACTCCACACATTGTTAAACTAACAGATTACTTTAGAGTCATAAGCTCACTGGATGCAAGAACCTATATGTAGGTTATATTCTTTCCGAGGCTCAAGTCCTGTGGCACTGCTTTTAGGCCAACTCCACACTACCGGAGAAAGTCAATATAAGATATGCAACTCCAGCTATGAGAATAACGTAGCTGAAATCCATGTACCTTAAGTCAAATTTTTGTGGTGTCCCCTTTGTGAGAAAATCTCCCATCGACTTCCCTTACTCCTTGTGATCCCGTGGCTACAAGGTTCCAAGGGAGCACAATCAGTGGTTGATTCAGTGGATCATTACTAGTTCCACTTACTTGAACCTTGGAAGATTGATCTCTGGAGTATCAATGGAGCATCAATCTCAGGGTAAGGGTGGACCCGGCCTTAGATACATGCTGACTAATTTACAGTATTGTCTGAAGGAAAGCTCAAGCAAAGAGTATTTTTGCCAGCATTCGAGGATGGCTATATAATGACTTTTTCTCTCATTCAAATGCACTTGCAGAGATGCTTCTTTTAAAGTAGGATTTGTCTTGCTGTAAAATCTCATTAGGCACTGTGTAGTCCAGAAATGATCACTTCTAAAATGACACATTTTGTGAATATAACTGAGGGCTGATGGTATTATCCTTGCAGGCAGTTTCTGCATGCAGGCTGTTAGGGTGACTATGCAAAAGAGATACAGATAAAAAGATTAAGTTTACATGAAAACACTTACCAATCAGTGGCTCAATCTTGCAGATTCTTTGGGTTAACTCATGGCAGGAAGCATGACTATTAACCTGCTATTTCCTGGAAATGCTGATGTAAATTCAAAGTAAGCATCATAGCATGCACCGATTTTCCTTTTTGGATCAAGTAGTTGGCCAAAATTTGAATTTACGCTAAGATGTTCTCGTTAGGGTGAGAGATCAGTTGCATAAATCAGGCATGTTTTTGGCATAATGCTTTTTTACAAAAGTACATAAAATACTGTTTCCCCGATAACAGTAGAAAAAAAATTTTAGGCAATTGCCTTGGCTCAGAAATCCTCAAGACTGACATTCTAGCATGTTCTGTTATAAAAAACCCATTATTCTCTTTGCTCCCCAGGTCACACTTGCAGCAATTTCTCCTGTCTCCAACACACGCAGATTGCAACTCATTAGCCATTACCCATGCATTTTGAATCAGGGAAACCTATCAGTCTACACAGCCTAGTGCCTCAAACAGCAGTCCCATAGAGGTGTTTTTACAACATAAAGGGGTTTGTGGCCCTTCTGAGCCTAAAGAGATGTTTGGCACAGGCATTGCTTTTAAAGAGGTCTGTGATTGACTAAGGATCCAACACTCCCCTAGTGGCATCCATTAGCATCTTCCAGTATAAAATACAGAACACACTTTTTTTAAAAAGATCCTGTTTATTATTTATGGCTGAAAAAGAAATTGACATAAGCTTACCAAAGCATGTGCACATCCTAGGTCATGCGACTTTGGTCACCTTTGCTCATCCAAGTTCATAAACCTTCTAAATAAGCAAAGTTATTAAATACAACAAACATACCACCATGAACAATTTGCAACACACATGGAGTCTTTGTCAGGTACAAGTATCAGCAGCATTCCATCCCGTTCTCTCTCTAAAAGAGAAACAACATCAAAGAAAAGAACATCTGACACATTACAATACATTGCAAAAGCATTCTTCTCCTTTCGTAGGAGTTTGCTGAATCTTTGTGTAGTGGAGTGTATCCTGAAGATGGTGGTGGACATGTGGGTGGGTATAAAAACTTTTGCTACTCCATGGCATTGTACATGTATTTTCACCTGTGGGGTCCATATCAGATTTAGGACCAGGCTTCCTAGTATTTTATATGAAGGATTACTCTGTGCCTGACCTGAAATACTTGTCTGTTAAGCATTCCTCCCTAACCATAGAAATGAAGTGAGTTCTTTTTGATAGGAGTCAGGAGCACTGCAAATGGAATAAGGAGATTGAAAATTCAAGTGCTCTTGTGCATCAATCTCGGTAAGTGTGAGCAAACAATACAAATTTTCACTGGACTGAAACTGTTTTGATCATGCACTGTATTAAGAGACAAAGCTCCTGAGATGCTTTCCTGCAATAGTCACATGCGAAAGAATTAGCGTTTTCAGGCTTTAGTAATCTGTCACACATCAAGAAATCAGTGTGTGTGACCCATGTCTCTTATAAATTACCCTTTGTGAGCTAGGTCGTGGCCTGTATTTGTAGTGACTACAAAACAGCCAAAAGCTTCCTTAGTCACAGCTGCATACCTGAAGATTATCTGAATAGAGAAACTCATGCGGCGGTGTAGAATCAGCATAGACAGTTCTTTTTCATCTTTCCTGGGTCCTTCCTAAAATGGAATATGGTAGCAAAGCAGAGAATGGTGTGCTCCAGCTTTAGAAGAGCCCTTGGAGGGCTCTTGAAACTAGGTATAAATTAGAGTAGCCTTGAGGCTGCTTGATCTAACTTCTGCCCCATCTCTTATCCAACCCAAGAATCAGGGCAACAGAGAGGTGCAGTAAAGCAGTCTCTTCTTTCCACTTAGTTCTGGGCTGAGCAGAACTTGACCAGAACCCCTGGAGCTAACCTACATTTGACCATACTCACTTCTTGCCGGTTATGCAGGCTATGCGTAGTAACTCCAGTTATGTACCTATGTGCACAATGATTGCCAGGCTTACACAAAGTACCATAGTCGTTGCTTGACCATTACTCCCCAAGAACCCACAAAGTATTCACAAGTGATTATGCTCTGAGTCAGGGCAAGGTATTTTACAATCACATTATGTTACTGTCTTTGGCATCAGATGTTATCTTCTGAGTAGTTATGTAACAAGTCCTCTGCCTGTAACAGTTATGCAATGGTTAAATCACAGTCTTCCTTCAATTGCACAACACTTCACAATAAAACAGCAGTTTTTTATGGTTTATTGCTCTTTCCATTCTTCCAACTGTTGCTTTTTACCATCTTGCGCTAGCTTTACAGATGGACAATTAAGTGCTCTGCTGCCATTCGTTAAGAAAATAAAATGTTATGAAACCTGAAAACCTTGTGCCAGGCCAAATTATATTTAAACAATGGGTGCTAATATGAGAAGCATGATGATCACGAGTATCCATTTTAAGACTAATTATCATAGTAGCTGAGTCCTTCACAATCTTCAGCATATTTGTCTCACCTGTGACATGAGGAAGTATCATTATCCCATTTTAGAAGGGTAAATTGAATCACACAGACAGTAAGGGTATCACTACACTACAGTTGGACACTCATTTCTAAAGGACTAGGGATTTTATTTACAAAAATGGATGGTAATCACTCTGTAGCTATTGTCAGGCAAAGATCAAAAGTTGGCTTATAAATATTAAGCCACATAAAATCTGTAGCTAATTGGTTGCATCAGAAGGGGGTAATACAGGAGTGTTTATTCGAGTCCTGATTTTGCCACTGACTCACTCTGTGACCTTGTGAAAACAGTTAATTTCTCTGTAACCTGAGTACAAAATCTGAGTACCTTCCAGAGATGATGTGAGGTTTATTTTGTGCTTTAGATAAGACATTGTAAATGAAAAGTATTATTAAATCTTAAACAAATACTTAGCCAAAGTCTGAGCCTATTGTGATATGCAGCAACTTCCTATAGCTAGTGAAATTGCTTGGGGAATAAGTTGCTACTCAATACAAGTAAGGTATCAAAATCTGACCACCTAGAATGTTTTCAAATCATATGTGAGATATTCACAAGTACTGCTTGAATAAACTTGTCATTCTACTGTTTCCCCCTGTCCTCACAAGCGTATTGCTACGGGAGTGAAAAATGTCATGCAGCCAACCAGCCTGGGCAGAACACTTGCAGATAAAAAAAGATATATTAATACAAATCAGACTTTAAATAATTCCCTTTATATGTCAGAAACATACTAGTAATGTTGCTACTGAAAAGTACCTATAGAACTAGAGTGACATTAATACAACTGACATTAAATTATATACTGAAAGTTTCCTGGTTTGTTATGCTCCTGCAAAGGCTAACATTGTTTGTTTGTGTGAATTTATATGCATTTTCCTTCTATTGTAAGCGGATTTACCTATTACATTTTTATTGGAGGAAAAAAAGGTGAGATGATTCAGTAGAAATTTCAGATCAGGGTGATTTTGGACACTTGCTCTCTGTTGCTCAGTTTTTTTTCAAATCACTGTGAAAAATTTATTCATTGAAATTAATTTCAGTTTCTGAGTTTATTACAAAACAAAACTGTTTAATTACTAGTAGGGTGAACCCTTTCTCCAACTTCAGCTATGCTGTCACGCCCAACTCCAACATAAACTATTCAAAACATCAACAAAAAGTAAAAGTTATGCTGCAAAGTAACACAACTATAAATACTTATCCAAATAACTTACAAAAACCATACATTGCACAATTTATTTCCTGTTTTCATAAATATAAAACATGCATTGTTGTCATAATTACAGTATGATTAGAAATGCCTATTTCATCGCAATGCAAGAACTGTAACTCTGCCGCATGGATGCTGCTGACTGTAAAATTTGACCAACTACTATAATTGAATTGAAATATTTGGGTAATGTATGTACAATTGGTGTTTCTTGGAAATGTTTTATAGGTAGTCTCACAAGAAAGTGAGTAATTATTTATAGGAGAAGTATGTGTGTGGAACTAAATGTAAAGTTGATCAAGGCATGTAATTCATAAATTTATGTATAATTTCTATATTTACATTTTGCAAGGGAATTGTGATTACTGGTCAGTTAACAGCATTGGGTTACAGTTAAGGACATGACTCTGTATGAATTTCTTTATATTTCATAAGAATATGAGATGTAATCATTATGTAGTCAGTATCTGTGTGTCAATACTAGTGTGATAATAGGAGACTCCTGTCTTATCTTAACATATACTGTTCAGTGATATAATTTTACTCAGGAGAGAATGTACAAAATAAAGAGAATTTAGGCCATTTTTTCTCACAGTTGACCATATACCAATTTTTTTCTGAGCAGTCTAAACAGGGAAAACTTCAATTCATCTGGTAAGTTAATCAGATGTTCTGGATCTTTCATTATGTTTAACATTACAAGTCATCTAACACAACATGTGAACTGTCCAAGATTACAGTGAAATGCTTAAGCAAGGTTTGCAGGTCTCATGCCATGTCTACACTAGCAATTTTTTAAGATTTTTTTTTTTGTCAGTCGTGAAAACCACTTTTTAGTGACACCGATTTCATGGATAATAGGACTGGTGTGGACATCACTATGTCAGAGAGAGAACATCTTCCACCAATATAGCTACCTCCACTTATTGCTAGGAGAGACTTAATTATGTCCACAGGAAAGGTTTCTCTTATGGTATCAAGTGGCTGCACAGGAGACCTTGCAATAGTATGATTTGTAGTGTAGATATACCTTAGATACTTGAAATAATTTCCCCAGCACTGATCCCCCTCCACAAGAAAAATTAATATCCAACAACCATTCTAGTGATCTTTATACTCAGTCCATTGTGACATTACCTAGGGTTTAATATGGACTAATGAACAGCTGTGTCCCCTGAGTTCTTCAGCTTGGAGTGCCTTTTTCACTGCTTTGTTTTAAGAGAGATATTACTCCTCATCTGCCCGCACACACAGCCTCCTGCATGCAAATTACTCTGAGTTATATTGTATGAGTGCTATAGCCAGCCATTCACAAATTACACCTCAGAGCAACACCAGCAAATCTCCAGTCCCAGACCTTCCCTCAGAAACATACATCATGTGTTGCTTTGTTCTCTATGAGGATGTCTCTACCACATGGCTGTTTTGGGATACCGGAGATATCAAAATAGCTACCCCACATCTACACAAGCCACCTGTTATTTCAAAATATTTTTTGAAATAATGGGCGCACTATTTTGGCATCCCAGTAACTCTTGTTCCATGAGGGTTACGGGATGGATCAAAATAGTATGTTATTTTGAAATTTGACACTGTGTAAATGCACCAAATTTCAAAATAAGCTATTTTGAAATAGATTTGATATGAGATAAGCAATTTGCATAGTGCAAATTGCATATCTTATTTTGAGTTTAGGGTGCTGTGTCAAAGTACCCTGTTTGAGCTTGTGATATCTCTTATTTTATTAATCAAAAAGGATATGCACAAATATTGTTATCTCAAATGGAGTTTTCCAAACTGGCTTAGATAAAGGAAAAGAATATGTTTGTGAACTATGGAAGGGTAGATTTTAAGTGCTTATAAATAATGAGACACAGGGGTGGCCTGTTCATATAGGTGAATGAGGCGGTAGCTTAGGGAGCCAAGTTAAATGGGGTGCCAAATGGTGGCGCAATAGCGTTGAGGATTTGGAGGTGGGGGCACCGATTGCATAGTTCACCTAGGGTGCCAGTTGCTGGCAGCTAGTCTAGGGCCGCTCCTGATGAGTCATAAGGGTCTTTGGAATAATGGAAGCACCGTTATTACTTCCTTTGTTCAAGTGTTTTTGATGCTATAGGTAAAAGATCAGAAGGGAGAATGTTGGGTGTCTGCTTTCCCTTCAAGAACCCTCTTCAGCTGGAGTGCAGAACACACAGTCTGTGTGAAGAAGACCCCTAAGGTATTTCTTTATCAATATACAGATTTTTAGACTTTAATCCTCTTGCCTGCTAAAGAATGGCTACTTAACCAGATGATGGTCCATTTTTATTTCATTGACACCCAGCTTAGGTATAAGCTAGCCTTATGTCTCTGGTGCACTGGATTGTGATTTGTCTCTGGTCTTGGAACATGTCTTTGTAACACTATGCAGTAGAATTTTACAGCTTTACATGCAATGTTGACCAGGACAATAATCAGCAAATTGAGCTTTCAAATGATAACTCACAAACCATACTTTATACAAAATTGATCACACTTCTGTAAAATGGGTGAAAATAGGGGTACGGATGGTCACATCCATATATTTATGCAATATATATTGTGTGTATTCCCTTTTCCATTGTCAGCTTTTATTTTATCCCTTTATTCCTAGTGCTGATTGGACAGCAGACTCCTTTAAATTTCCCTGCTGAATAGGTTAGAAAATTGTCTGCCTATCGCTCTCTGAATTAGGGCAGTATAGTGTCTCTCTTTTGTGTAGTAATAGTTTGCTGCTCTGGAGATCACATGAGACAGAATGTGTAGTAGTGGCCTTATAGATGTGATGTAATTTCTGCTCTGCTTAGGTAAAATGAAGGGAGCTGCAAAACACTTTTAAAATATGTGCTAAAATAGAAAATTAGGTTCTGGTCCATATAGAAAGATTATAGACACAAGTAGATTGAAGTCAGTGCATTGTTGCTTCAATGTAGATGTTCAGTTAGGGTGAGCAGTTTACAGGATTAGTTACTTCATATGGATGTGCCATTTGAATGCCTTTCCCCCCCCCTTGAAAGTTCGTTAGTTTCTTAGAAATTAAGTTGGAATTGCTGACACCAATCTCATTTTGTGATCACTAGAATAAAATGTTAAAAATACACCTTTAAAACAAAACTTTTACACACTTTAATCACTGCCATATGTACCCGTGTTAAGTCCTGAATAATGTAAATCCCTCTTCCCATACCAAATTGTTCCCTTGTATATAGGATCTGATCCCAACCTTAGTGAGGTCAATGAAAAGACTCCTATTGGCTTTAATGGATTTATTTGATCCAAAGCCTACAGGAATTTATATATATTGTTTCTTAGACATACTTCTATGGTAGTCATTAGTTAACAACCAGAAGGCGAGCAATGGCATGGGGCCAGTAAGTCACTCTGGGACAAGTGAAGCGATAGGAAAAGCTATTGATTAGGTCGCCAACTAGCAATGATACAGGAGAAATGGAATGACTGCAAAAGGCATTAACAGAAAGTAATTCTGTCATTTAATCCTGGGGTTGGCAGGAGGCCAAGCAGAAGATAGGTTTGATTTCAGCAGCTTTTGTATACTTTGTATTTCAGAGACCCTTCAGGTCTGAGTGAAGCTCAGTTGGCTCAAACCTGTATGAAATTAACCCCATCTTTGGTTGCTGCTTTCAGTGGACAGTGCTATACAGCATATTCAAAGAGGCAAATACTTGTATCTCCTACATTCAGCTTGACAAGCAACTGAGGAGCCGTGGACCAGTGTGTTTAGGATTTAAGTAGATTACATTAAAAATGAAAGTAAATCTTAAGCTCCAGTGACATCGAGTTTGCCCTCATCTTCTTGCTGCAACTAATTGTCCATATATACAATCTATGAATGAATTTCTCCCATCCCTGTTCTGTAACAAATTGTTAATGTCACAGTAACAAGTAGGCATCATATCTCCGTGAGTAGCATTTTCATTAAGCTAATGAGCAAAGTATGACCCAGAACTTAAGATATGTACACACAAAACAAATGTAATGAAAGTACCAAATATTTATTCTGGTGTACCTGTGAGTGTAGCTGAATCACTAATACTCAGGCTTGTTTTCCCCTCTCTGCATATCTGTATCATCTTACAATTCTAAAGCTTGTTCTTCAACATGTCTTCATTGTTGTCACATTTTTAAACCTTTATTTCTTATGCAGATTTTCTGCCTTATAATATGCTGGTCATGTCTCAATCTCTGGTTGATCAATATGTAAGATTGTGTGTACCCTCTGAACTGTTCAGCTGAATCTTATTGTTGCACTTGCTCATCATGGCTTGTCAAGATGACATTCTTACTTGCAGAGGAACATCAGAGTGGAATGCTAGTAGTGAAGAAGGGATACCATTGTTACATATAAATTAAGCTGTCTCTTAAAGGCGGTGGCACTCTGCTGTATGTGTAATTCTTCCTTGATCATTTCTAGGGCTTCTTTCAGATCTGTCATTCACAGGTGCATGCCTTATTATTGTACCTTTCATGTGAAAAAGCACAGATTTACCAACTATATCTTTTCCAAATGTTTGTGGGAAGGAACTATCCCTGTTTTGTAGATAGGGAAACGGAGTCATGGAGCAGTGAAGTGATTTGTTTAAAGTCCCAGCAATCCCTTTCTCCAACTATTATACAATATAGGTATATTTCTTCATGGGTTTATTTCTTCATGGGTATAGTTTCATTTATTTATGCCATCAGGCTCAACAGTCTAGAACGACACTGAAAGTACAGCTGCATCCTGTTAACAATCATTGATGATCTGTTGACACAACATATGCATGGCTGATGAATGGAAGGGTATTTACGTCTTCATTATGCATGGCCCATCTGAAGTGGTCAAAGCTAGAATTCTGGTCATACACCTTTTTTGAAATTTGGGAGCTTTGGAGCTCAGTTCTAGGACTTGAACCATTCTACCGTTTTCATTTCTTGGTCAGATCTGTGGCTGGAAAAATAGTCCCATTATGGTTTTCTTTAGAGTTTAGCCATTCTCATTTGAATCTGGTTGAAAATTGTTGGAATGTTGTGACTTGAGCTCTTTCAGTCTACTACTTGGGGGCATAATCCTTCAAGAATAGCTCATCACATTTTGATACTATCAGATCTGAACTCTACCTGGTCATTATTTTGGTCTTGAATAACAATCTTAAACCATAATTCTACAGTTGAGACTCAGAATAATGCAGACCTGAACTGAAACAGAATCCTCTACTTTTCTCTTGCGGAGATCAATAACATTGCTAAATAAGCAATGTTTTTATAGACTTTAATTTTTCTGGGATTATATACTGTGCTTCTGAATAATCCTCCTTTCACTTTGCAGTGCAAGATACACATGGAACCTAAGGCCAAGATTTTAAAGAAATAGAAGCCTAAAGTTAGACTCCTAAAGTAGGATTTTCAAAATTGCCTAAGTTTCAAGGAGTCCATATTCCATTGAAAGTGAATGGAACTTGTGTTCCTAAATCAACAAAGTGCATTTGGAAATCCAAGCCTACACCAACAACAGCTCCCAGGTTAATGGGGTTATTGGGTGTTGGCTCTTTTGTACATCAGGAAGATGCCTAACTATATGGATTTGAAAGCAATCAGCTCTTGTTTTAAAAATGTTAGCCATGGTTTATAATAGACTTTAGTTATTCCATGTATCCACAAGGTAATCTAGAAGCATCTAGGAAAGGCCAATTTGTCCACTCTAGAAGCATGTCCAAGATCCAAGATAATGTAAGAAAATTTCATCTCCCTGTTGTCTTTCTTTGAGGTTCCCTAGACCTCATATATGTCCTCTTTTATCTTGCATTATTAGCAAGATAACTGAGAAATGTCACCTCCTAGAGTTTCTACATGGTCTTCTCTAAAACGCTCTTCCAAGCTTTCTATGCATTTCTTCTCATTTGCCTCATTTCCTATATTTCTGCAGCATCAAATTGCCTTTCATGATTTTGAATGATATACTGTAGTGAAGGAAACGTGGCTGCAGATATTTGAAATTAAAATGTGAAGAGTAAAACGTTAATTCTGTTTAATGTATCACCCTATATTATCTAATTTTATGCCTCCTCATAAACTTTTAACTGCTGCTGCTCTTGAATGATTGCCAAAATAGAGCTCATTTCAGTAGAAAAACATAGTTAACATAAATAAAGTACATCATGAGTTCTAGTGGGGTTTGTGAAAGCGTAATTCACCTCACTGATAGCTTAGAATGCCAGCCTATGTCATTGTTTTTAACTCTGTTTTGTCATCCACTCCATTAGGTTTTAAGATAAGAAAGATGTTTTTGTTCATGTGTGTTTAATTTTTTGTGGAGAAAGAGCTTACAATTTTCCAATGTAGATTTCAGAGCCAGATTAACTGTAGCCAAAATGAAAACAATTACTGCAGTAGCTTCAATTAATAACAGAAAGATCTGTTCTTGATGTGACTAGCAGTGCAATTTAACTACTTGCATCAGTGCAGTTCTACAGTAGAATATTTATTCCTAATAACCCAGGATAATGTGTGTGCTGCTAAAGAAAGCACAGTCCATTTATTCTGTAGGACTCAAACATCTGACGTGAAGAAGAAAATAAAAAAACTATCCTTCACGTTTCCAAATAGCTTAAAAATGAAAATCTTAGTTGGAAGACTGAAGCAGCTGCACTTTAATATAGGTCAGTAAGAGATAGTCAGTTCAACAGCTAAGCTTTTAGTTCTGGGTGAGAATATATTAACTGTATCCGGTGACTATTTAGAAGTATTGGTCCTGCTCTTTCAGGAATTTGCTTGCCATGTTTCTTGTGCATCATAGGAGTTACAAGGTATGTCCACTGGCTTTGATGAATTTAGCATTATAGAACACATCTTGCCTACTCTGACAAGCAGACAAATTTACTAGCATCTAGCATTGAGGAAGTGTGAGTAATGATCCCTTTTCTACCATGGCTGGTGTTGGTGTTGCCCGCAAAATATCAGAGTAATGAGGAGCTGTTTAAAAACACAAAATCTGGACTTCAGACAATCTGTTGCCTTGCAGCTGCTCTCAGCAATGAGCTTAATCATCCAGTTGGAGTTCCCTGGGGGAGATGTGAGAGTGCTTCACTGGCAGCAGTCACCTGATTACCCTAAAGAATAGGGAATATAAACTAGCAACAGGGAGAGACTATGTGGGAGGAGGACACATTGTCATAGGCCTGTTGTTTGCTATCCATGAAGGTCATTCCTTTAGTTCAAATCTTTAAATGTTCATGGATTTAAGAGAAGGGATGTAATTACACTGCAAAGATAGACCATATACAGTCATTCTTAGCATGAATACAGGCCGGGGGGAAAGGAGGGGAAGGGGTATCGTACCCTGTACAATGCATTGGACAAAAATATCTAAAAGTAAAATATGAGTCATGGTACCTCAAACTTACTATCTTTTTTTCTCTGAGGCAGGAGACTTTGTTGTAGACGTTTCTGGCCTTTTCAGACTCTCACCAATTATAAACTCAGTCTCCCCCTAAGGATGTGACATGTATTAATAAATTTTTATTGCTGTTATGCTTTATTCTCTTTGCTTTGGCAGTATTAAAGCTTGGGCAAAATCCATCCTTGTATTCCACAGTTTCATTGTTTTCAGTCATTTCTTTCATCCTCCACCTTCCCCACTGTTTTACCTTTCCTTCAATGGGTTTGAGTTGGGGTAGTTCCAGATCTCCCTGGGACTCATTCTTCAAGAATTCTGGGTGTCTTCAATTCCTATGGAGAGGTAAAGGCATGCAGAATCTCATGGGACTGGCATAAAGAACAACAATCCCTCTTCTCCATTTACCTACTGTACAGGATACCCAGGATAGCCATATGCACACTTTTTCAACCATTTTATTTTACGTGGTACTCACACAAAGAGTGACTAACCACATTCCCTTTAGTGTTTCTCTATGTGTGTGTACAATGCAACTCACATTTTGGTTGCTGCAGAAATATAAATAATTTTCTGCCTTTTTTTTTTTGTTTAAAAAGGAAAGCATGTTAGAAATTCTCCCTTTATTTTGAGGAATTTGCAAAGTACAAAGAATATTATGCAGAGAATATTTAATTTTTTCATGTACCCTTGGTTTGTGACAAATTTACTCTTAAAAATTGAGACCGATCATTGACTATTGTAAAGTTTTGTACCACCATTGAATCCAAGAGCTTCACTGATTGACGCCAGCTAAGAAGCTGGCCCACAGTTTTTAAGAAAATGATTGTAATTGAGTTGAAGCTACAACATTATCTAATTATCATAGTTGTAACAACCTGCATGGAACTGGGAAGGAAAAGCTCAGGTGGTTGCAGAAGACTATATGGGAGACAACATGAATTCAGTCCTTTTGCCCGTGGTTTGACTGCTAGCTGCAGCATCTCTGTAAATAAGTATCTTAATAAAAAGCCAGTTTAGTTTTCAAAATGTGGAGTCCTCATCTTCTTACAAAGTGCATGAAACAGGAAAGCTGTGTGTCCTTTAAAAAAGTGTAGTATATTTTTGCCAACTTATTTCATTTAAATGAAAGTTTTTAGTTACATTAAAAATAGAACCTGTTGTTAAAGATTTATGGTTTCAAACCCAAAGCCAAGGAAACTTGTTTCTTAAATGTGGTTCAAATAAACGAACCAACAGGAAAATTCAATAAAAGGAATGTAGATATAACAACATTCTGGAAAACCTTGTGCTTTAAGTACTCAGCAGTGGCAATGCTATAATAATGCAAGAAAATAATTATGTTAACCATAATTATTTTACTGTTCAAATTTTAAACAGCTTCTTTGTCTGTTACAATTATCAGTCACCATTTGATTATGGAGAAATAATTTTTGAAGGCTAACTATAGAGATAAATAATTATTTCAGAAAACCTGCCAAAGGGCACATGTTAAGACAGGTTCTCTGTGCGATATAATTGAAGCTCATAAATAAGATTACAGTGAATCTTGACATTCCATACTGCCCTTTAAAGGACTTGCTTTTATCATGTTTTTTCTTTTCTTTTTAAGTGGTCAGCATTTTTCAGATGCATTAGATATCTTTGTTTCAAAGCAAGCGCCAATACAATTTGAGACTATAAATGTAATTCTGAATAAAAGTACTGTTAGATCAAAATATTAGCAGATATTTTATCTCTGTAATTTGCTAGTAAGATCTATAATGTCATTCCTTAAGAAAATGTGTAGATTTACCGCTGTTTGTACTAGAGTTGGAGATGAAATCTAGCAGAGAACTGTTGGTGAAATAAAATTATTGATACTGCATTTTTAACAATTCTTTCCCCCTCAAAAAAACTCCAAAACCTGTAACTTCTCATTATATCAGTGTGTGCTACTCTAGAAAATCTTATATTCTTTTGTATCCAAAGAGAGTAAACAGCAGTGATTCCATTGGAAATTTTTATAGATGCTAGAAAGTGCATTTTATATGGTTATGAAAGCTGGAGAATAATCTCAATATAATCAATGGTCCAAATACTACACACAGTCATAATGCTTGTTTCCTCTTCATATTACCAAATTCCTCACGCCTATTCTCGAGGGACTACCTTTTAGAGGTAGTTCATTGAGAATTCACTTTCAATATCCATCACATCTTAAAATGCTCTTCTGAAACTGCCAGCTGTAGAAGTGACTATTGTTACCTCTGATGGGGAGTGTTTTATAATGATTGGACAAAATTTTCTAGAATGAGACATACCAAACAATTATGAATGCTCATTTTGGAAATGTACATCAAACATGTACTCTAGTATACCTGTAGACTTCTGTCAGGCTCCATGCTGGATTACAAACTATCGTGGAAAATGACCCAAACCCTGAAGCAGATCCTCAGCAGGTGTAAATGGGCATGAGTTCATTGGAATTAATAGTTATACCTCTTTATACTGTACCCTAATTCATGGATTGGTATATTGATTAAATTCTTAGACCACAAAAGTAAATAAGAGTTCAGTCTTCTGACCTGCTATAACCGCAGGAAGATTACTACCAATGTAATTCAAAGAGACCCAACGTCTGATAATAAAGGCATTGGATTGTTTCTCATTAGCAATTTTATTTAACAAATCAAAATTGATACATTTGGGGCGCCCAGTTTTTTCATAACATCACTAACTTGTTAGCTCCACTTACAGTCACTAATGTTTGTCATTCATTGACCATAACTGCTGGTGATTACCACATTGTTGATATCCTATATCTGGAAATTACCCAAAAGTATTCTAACCAGACTAACTTGTATATTCTACTATACATTACTTGTATATCAGCAATTAATACTTCTGTTTGTGTGAATGTTTCATCGTGTGTTATATGGTGGTTCATCATGTCAGCCTGTCGTTAGGCTTGAGTCCTTGTTTAGCTAAGCTTACAGGCCTGAGGCCTTTAGGCCCTGCTACAACATTAGTTAATACTTAAATTTCCCTTATTTTCAAAATGCATCTGTCATCTTTTATCCACAGCTGCAACATGAAAGACAAAAAATATAAAAAGAACAAACATGAAGTCATATACCATGCTAAACCCAGGCTATGTCTATACTGTGGGCTTTATCGGAAAAAGATACACAAATTGCACAATTTGCATACCTCTTTCCAATACTTTTTTCAGAAGAGGCTTTTCCGAAATTTGGCACATCTATACTGGGCTAAATTTCAGAAAAAACCCTCTTTTGGAAGAGCCCTTCTTCCTCTTGGGAGAAGGAAGACAGGGCTTCCAAAAGAGCACATCTGCTCTTCCGCAAAAAAAAGCAGAAGAGCAGACGCATTCCCTGGATGCGTCGAAGTTTTTCTGGGATACCTCAGGATACTTGGGGCTATGTCTAGACTCTGGAATCCCAGAAGACCCCCACAGTCTAGACATAGCCACAGGCAACAAGAATAGAAATAAGAAAGGGGTCATGAACCTCCAGCCTATGAAAAACTAAATTTTGGTTGTGAAGGAAAAAAAAGCATGGAAGACAACTGCTCAGTTTTTAAAACTGGTTCTTGAACCTATCAGTCCTTTTAGGTGCTGTTTAAAGTAGTATAAATTTTATTGTTTAACAAATTAATGAATGCATTTATTTTGATAGGGGTCATAAGTTAGTGTTTAGAAATGGGAATTAGGAATACCAACACATAGGTTTGATTTCTAGCTTTATCATTGATTTGAATGTGAACTTGGGGATACCATTTATCCCCATCATATGGTTATTCTGTGGCTGGCTTAATTAGTGTTTGTGGAGCACTTCGACAAGCAGGATCTAAATGCTGTCTGTATACAGTTTTATTATTTAATTTGTACTTTTACAGCTGCCCTGCTAGTCCTGCTTACTACTTGACAAAATAATTGGAGCAATTAGAAATTGAGGGAGTTTGTCACGATAGCATTGTGTACTAAAAGTCTCGAGCTATGTTTTTCAAGCAAAATATTGTTACAAATTGATATCTACTTCTAAGTTCTCTTCATTATGCCACTCATCATGCCCAACAGAACTTTACAACCATGTAAATAGAATTTTTATCTTGTCTCCAAAAGCAGTTCTGAGCTAAAAGATGTTTCCTTAGATGTTTGCAATATAGGGTCTATGACATACAGTTCAGATTCTATTCACTAGACAACAATTAAATTATTTTATTGTATAATGCTATGGCTTCTTGTACAGACACAATCATATATTGTGCTCAACCCAATGACCTTAGAAACAAATATTGACAAAACTAAAACTAACCTGCTGTTCTCCTCCCAAATTAAAAAGTATGGGCAGGTGGGATGAAACATGCCTTTGAATTCAGCCCTGGAAGGCAAAGTGAAATGTGTGAATTAGTAGAAGTGTGAGGGAGGAGATGAGGGATGCTTAGCACTACAGCATCTCCTTCCAAACATAGAAAGCAAGTATAATACTCCTTTCTGAATTCCCCCCTCTCCTGCACCTACTGAAGTATGAAGAGTGGCATGTAAGTTGCAGTGGCTCCACAAATTTTTATATCCTTTCTCCTTTTGCTGATTCTTGAAATACAAACTAATGCATCAAAGACTTTTTTCTAACTTTCTCAGTTTCTTGCTCTGTGGACATCTATATTAATGATACACAGTCACACATTTTTCTTCTCTTTGGCAAGTGCTATAGGTAATATTCATAGGTCTATGTTTCATCCCCTTTAATCTTCAAGGCCAGAAAGTTACTTAGATAGATTAATGGCAAGTACAAAAACAGATTTCCAGTCTGCGAGCCAGGATTTCAGCCTGGCTACTGTGAGCAGTTTGTGCACATGCACATTTTTGCATGTGTAATGAATTACGCACATGGAAGAATATGTATTAAAATGGAGGCCATATTAAGGCTGTCTGACAATCTAAACTAGTGAGATGAACTTACTAAATTTCTACTGCTGTTTAAGGAAGTCAAGAGAATGGGTCTAGCTGGGTATGATGTATTTGAATTTGAGCAACGAAAAGCTTTTATTTGTAACATATAGGAGTTTTGTGTCTGACTTTGTGAACATTGCTAATGTTATGTGTGCTTTTAAGTATTCACATCAGAGCAGTTGGGCCAACAGATTCCAGCTACGTCTAGACTGCAGGCTTCTTTTGGAAGAAGCTTTTCCGAAAGAGATCTTCCCAAAAAACTTCTTCCGAAAGAGAGCGTCCACACTGCAAAAGTGCATCGAAAAAGTGATCTTTTTTTTTTTAATCTCACGTGTCAGCTGTGATTACTATCGATGGAGTGGCCACCAGGGCACCTGTGCTTTTTCCTCTTTCCTCTTCTTTTGAAAGACCTCCCTCTTCCCTGTCCACAGTAGCAGCCAGGAGACCCAGGCCCTTTTGAATCACTGGGCCCTGGAGCAACAGCCTGCTTTGCCTCCCCATAAGCCTACAACAGAATATGTTTAAATTTAAGTACATTTTCTTGGAGGAAGGCTCTGATTCAGACTTACGCTGAGGCTATGTCTATACTATGAGTTTTCTCGGCAACAGATATGCTAATGAGGGACTCATTTGCATGAGTCGTGCTCTCATTTGCATATTTTCTGCTGATCCATTTTTGTGCTGGGGTTTTGCGCAAAAACAAGCAGGGTGGGCATTTTCTTTTCGCACAAAAACCCCTCTGGCAGAAAAAGAGGGTTTTGTGCAAAAAGAAAACATCCACACTGCTTATTTTTGCGCAAAAACACTAGCACAAAAATGGATTGGCAGAAAATATGCAAATGAGTCCCTCATTAGCATATTTTTGGCTGAGAAAACTTGTAGGGTAGACGTAGCCATAGAGTTTCCAGTATGGAAACAATGCAACCTGTTCTATGGAGTTGCCAGGTCTATATTGGCTGGGAGACTGCCAAAGAATATGTAAGTGCTAAAGGATGTGGTTTGAGTAGTTTCAGCCTTTGAAAACAGTAGTAAGCTAATGCACTAGTACACTATTATGCATCCCACACTGTTGGTACTATCTCTCAGATGATACAAGGCATAAAAGTATTATTATTACCACTGTAGCCATGAAAAATTTCAAGGCATTATTCCAAAGACTAGATGTATTCATTATGGTGTTGTATGTCAAATCCCAACACAATTATTTCCTCTCTAAACTGGATAAAGTTTTCATCTGCATTTTTATATTTTATATAATTTTCACTTGATGTCATACATTACATGGTGTTGCTGTGTACTGTTGGGTTCTGCCCCTGAGTGGTCTACATTTTAATACTGGATGCAATGATTGACACATCAGATCAATAAATGTTTTCATACCCAGTATTGCAAAGCCAAATTATTTAATGGTCGTAAAGCACTTTGAGAGCCTTCCATTGAAAGGAAAGATAGATCTGAAAGGCATGATTAGTTATTGTTGTAAATTGCAGAAATTTGAAGTGCTACTTTGACAGAAAAAGCACTTGTACAATGAGTTTTATTGAAAATCAGTTTGTACAACACTAATAGGTCAATTTTAACAATAAAGTCAGTAGGTTAAGTGTTTCTATTATTTTTTATTAGGGTTTTGAGTGGATGTTAAATTAGATCAGGTTTACAGTAAAGGTAATCTCAGTGAACATAAACATGTCATAGTATTTCTTTTCTGTGATGTATTAACACTTTTGGTATGTCTAAACTACAGGTTTTTTTTTTTAAAAAAAGTAGCCTTGTTTTAAAAAAAACTTCACCTGCATCTAGACTGCAGCCACGTTCTTTTGAAAGTAAATTGAAAGAACACAGCAGTTTTTTTGATCGCAGTAAACCTCATTTTACGAGGAATAACTCAGTCATAATGAATGTACTGAGGGCCCCAAACCTACACATTGCTTTGGATGGTGGCATCAAAATACCAGTGATGTTCCAGCCATGTACAATAGCTAACAAATTTGGCCTCTTATGTTAAGTATGTGAGGACGGGCTGTCTTTCCTCATATGTTTGTACAACACTCAGTATAATAGGAACCTGATCCTGACAAGTGCGTCTAAGCATAATCATAACACAAATGGTATATTTAACAGCCACATTGCAAAACACTAAATATTCTCATTTGTTAGCATGTCCAAAGAATTTCAGTTTTGATATATTTCTGCGGGGAGAGGGAATTTTAAAAGCACCTGACACATTTTTGAAAAGGGATTTTGACTCTTGGACTGCATCTAGACTGGCATGATTTCGCACAAATATTTTAACAGAAAAGTTTTTCCTTTAAAAGTATTTGCGCAAGAGAGCGTCTACACTGGCACAGATGCTTTTGCGCAAAAGATGTCTTTTGAGCAAAAGCATCCGTGCCAGGGTAGACGCTCTCTGGCGCAAGAATGCTCCGATGGCCATTTTAGCCATCGGGCTTTCTTGCACAAGAAATTAACTTGCCTGTCTACACTGGCCCTCTTGAGCAAGAATACTTGCGCAAGAGGGCTTATCCCTGAGTGGGAGTGTCAAAGTATTTGTGCAAGAACCACTGATTCAGTGTTCTTGGTCAAATACTCGTAGCCAGTGTAGACAGGTGGCAAGATTTTGCGCAAAAGCAGCTGCTTTTGCACAAAATCTTGCCAGTCTAGACGCACCCTTAAGTTATTTAAACCTTTGGAAAATATTACATTTCCCCCCTCTTATTAACTCTATTATTTAAGCTGAAATGGACAATATAATTACTTTTCATGTGAATTAAATGTTCTTCTGTTTTCGATGGAAAAACTAAAATATAGGACCGTTCATATTAGGGATTTTATAAAGAATAGCTGAGTTTAGTGATTAATGAATATGACAATTATTTTCTCTTGTAGCCTTTGCAATAATATGTGTCTAATGCAACCAAGGGGTGTTTGTAAAATGGAGTATGCAGGGCATCAGCACTGATTCTTCATGAAAGCCGACAGTAGCTATTGTGTAATGTATTCTGATCTCATATATGTCAAAACTCCATGTGTCACTTCTACTTTTTTTCAGTGCCTGTTATTTTAATGCAGTGCAAATGTAATTTTTTGCTTTGTATTTTGTACAGTTCTTTTTTACTTTGAATTGTTTTTTAAGGAAAGCATTTGCTAAGTCAGCTACTTTCAGGTGTTTGGTTTTGAAATTTCTTTTGTTCATTTTGAAAATCAATGGAAAGTCATTCTTGTATTGGCTGCAAAAATAACCACAGACTCTGTACTGATTTATCACTTACGACTAATTTCTGGTGATGGACAAACTTCAAAAGGCTTAGCTTTTGTGCTTGGTTTGGATAAATTGCCTAAATTTCTATTGCTTATCTAAACTCTCAGCACTTCCTGTCTGCAATACTGATCTGGAAATCAAGTGAGCCCTTCTCAGAAGATTTCTGGTGCTTCCTGCAGTCAACTGGGTTGTAAATTCCATGAAGAATGGCCTTTCTCATAGTACCATGGCATTTGTGCTTCGAATTCTGGTAGGACACCTGTAGAACAAAAGACTTCAAGTAAAAATGGGAGGGTGGGTTATAAGCCTCAATGTTTCTGCTCAGATTGTAATTCATTTTAACCAAACTAGTTTGCTCAGTCTCATTGTGACCTTTAAATTGGATCATGACACAGGATGAAATTGAAGTGGTCTTTCAATCTAAAAGAGTGGTGGGCAGTATTCAGCCCATGGCCCAGACATAGTTCATGAGGGTAGCCCCTGGTGTGCCACTGCCACTTTATTTATCTGTGCCTCTGCATGTATGGCTGCTTGAAGCTCCTGTTGGCCATGAATGGGAGCTGTGGGGTGCGGCCAATGGGAGATATGGGAAGTGGTGTCCCAGTTCATACTGCTTCCCACAACTCCCATTGGCCCAGAATGGTGATCTGTGGCCAACAGTAAATAAAACGGCAGTAGCTGAATAAAATAGCAGTGGCCCATCACGGGCTAAACCTGGTGAATCACCTCCAGGTGATTCCTTTTTGCCTATCCCTAGCTAAAGGATACAAGACAAGATAATTTTGTTCTGCAGTTGTCTAGAAAGCAAATGCTCATGATTTTTATTACAAGGCATCCAAAAGCAGCAAACCATCAGTCTCGTGTGCTAAAGACATCAGTCTACATCTTGATTCTGGGTGTGTCTTTGTTACTCTTCCCGTAGAAGGAAGGCCTGTTCAAACCTAGTTGAACTACCTTTCTTCCTGCTCCAAAAGGCCCTTATTTCTTGCACATACAAGATTTCTATTAATGGCAATGATCACCTATGCCATAGAGTCGGCTTGAAAAAAAACATTGCTCAGTTGGTCCATTGAAGTCAGTGAAGCTACATTTGATTTACACCAGATGAAGACTGTGCCTCACAGGAAATTTCAACTCCTGCAATATTTCATTCTCAAACCCACAAGACATTTATTCTTCCTTGTCCACTCCCTTGCAGTGTCATTTTTAACCAGACCAAGTCTGTGCAAAAATGCTACTGAATCAAAACAGTAGAATTTTACTCCTTTACCTGTGGATAAAGGATGACCCAAGGCACAAATCAGTACACAGTCAAGACCTATATCTCTCCTCTGTTTTTAGCTTTCCAATGCTGGCCAAATTGCTCTTTTTCTTAATTCTTCCTCCTTATTTTTCCCATGGTTTTTGCAGGTACTGCATAATCACCTCAGATGAAACTCAGATTCTCTCTCCTGAGTCAGGTTTAGCATTGGGCCTTTGAAAGTTGTACCCAGCTGAGCTCTGTATCTAAAAATACCATAAAAACCCAGTGGTTAAGAGGCTAAAACCTTGAGGGAGAAAAGGGAGAGAGAGAGAGAGAGAGAAGCCTCACTTCCCATGGTGATCCTTCAGCCTGTGTTCTCTTTATCTTCTGCTTACTGTTTGGAGCAGGTGAAGGCACAAGTACGTGTTTAAAAATAATTCCTGGAGAAATGCTAGGAAAGGAGTTCTTATCTTCTGCATGTGTCTGTGGGTCTTTGCTGATTTGTATCTTGTGATGTTTATCCCTAGTCAAATGCTACCAGTCAAAAAGGCCCAGATCATACGCTTCCTGGGTAAAATTGAGAGCAAAAGCTGGTTTTGAAGCCTGTGTAGTCATTCTCCATTCACAATGATGTTTAGTTCTCTTGAAGCATTAGCATGAGCAGGATTGAAAGGAAAGCACTATTACCAAAACACTGGGCTGATCTCTCCACTTGCTGAAATAGCAACAGACGGTACCACATCATGGTTCCAGTTGTTCTCAGTCTTTTTTAAGTCATTGGCCTTTATATCTGATCAGATAACCTCTATGTACTTGAATGGCCTTGATATTGTTGAAAGTAGATTGTTCACAATGCTGTTGAAAAATATTGGGGTAAGAACAGATGCCTGAAAGGAGTCTGCCTTTTTTGGGGTCCTTATGTGCTCTGTACATTGCCTCACACCACATGAAATTGTCTGTTTCAAAGCAGCATTTCTCTAGCTGAAGGAACATCATTGACATCTTGACCAGAAGCATCAGGGGAGCCATCAGCCTGTGTGGGCCCTAGGGCAAGCTGGGGACGGAGGTTGTGTACTCTTTGAAAAGGTGGAGACTCCAGTGGAAAGGATGGGGATGGGGCAGCCAGCTCACAGCATCGTCAACAACACATTACGCCCCACTCCAGCAGCAATTTAAAGGGCCCTGGACTCCAGCTGCCACAGTAATAGTGGTGGTGGCCAGGCCCCTTGAAATCAGTGGGCACCAGGGCAACTGCCTCCTTTGCCTGTCGATGTGTCTGACCAGAATACAAGTGTTTCAGATGGTAACCTATGCTGTTGTCATGTCAAGAAGCACAGCTCCTCGCTTTTCATTCATTTGACAATCAGTTTGTACGTACATGTTGAGCCTTTCTAGTCTGGTATTCCAGACAACATCTGGACAACATCTGAGGTCCAGCTTGATTTTCGTGAGCTGGATGTTCACTTATCATGGGTGTGGTCAAGTTTCCCACCATTCCACAAAGTTTATTTACAGCCACCAGTCCAGGGTCTGTGTTCTGTGCTGTTGATTAGCTCTAATTTACCCCTAAATGTCTTCTAAGTGCCCAGTAGCAGTGTTGGTAATGCTGCTAGACAATATTGACTTCCTATGGTTCAGCAAATTTTCTAGTTCAACATTGGTCAGGTCCTGAGGGTGCCAGACTAGAGAGGTTCAATCTGTAGACGGTAAGAACAAAATCTTAATTGGAGACTTGTGATCAAGTGACCTGCCTGGTTATCACTCAGACCTTTCTTTAGCATGGTAGGAGTTTTTGCAGAGGCTGTAAAAAATTGTAAGTGCAGCTCAGAATTATATCAGCCAGTAGCTAGCCTGAAAGGAATAGACTTTCCTTGGTTTGGGTATAGCTATCACTATAGCTTTGAACTACATCTTCAACATTTTGTTCTCTTTGATAGCATGTAATATGAAAACTTTTTACCGTTTTATATTCTTTCTTCCAAGGGGTAGTAACATTTTTTTGGTGAAATCTTTTCCTGTTTCCCTCAGTGGAGAAAGGCTGGAAGATCTCATCACTCCAAGATGGGGCCAGTTTATTTCAGTGCTATTCCCTTTTTACTGACTCCTCAGAGGGCTTATCCAAGTTAGTTATTATATTAGTGAGGTGTGTGGCAGTAATGTTCAAGGATGCTGTTCAGAATAACCGACGTGCTATTTCAGCATCCTTGTAAGCCTCGTTCCGTGAGGAATAAGGGATGTCTCAAAATAGTGCTTTATTTAGAAATTTGGCGCCGTGTAGATGTGCCAAATTTCAAAATAGCCTATTCTGAAATAAAATCAAAATAAGATACACTAGTTGCATAGAGCAAATTACATATCTTATTTTGATTTTAGAGTGCAGTACATCATGAGATCCTGCTTCTGAGCAGTCTTCTTTTGGTTTGTCAGGGGTTGTGATGTGAAGAATGTTACTGTAGGCTAGAGCTTGCTCTGTGAGCAATGTAACAGAAATAGACAGGACTAGATAAGGGATTGGTCTAGCTATTTCTGAGGCTTTAGGCTTGATTCTATACTAAGCATGGAAGCGATTAATCGACTGTCTGAGAAGCATTAGCTTAGTCGATTAGTTGCTTCTCCCCACCCTGGCTGCCTCTATTGGAGGTGCTGGTGCTGGGGGGAGCTGGCTTAAAAGCTGGTTCCCCCAGTACCAGCTCTGCAGGGGAGGTAGAGGATAGTGGGGATCCAGCTCCTAATACATTTAAAAAGCAGAGGTGCAGCAGGGGGGACCCCGTGTGAGCTGGGACAGCTGATTTGCAGCTTGCACCGCCCCCCCCCCCAACTGTGTACCAGGTGCCCACTGTGCACCAGCCTGCCAGTTCTTACTATATGTAAAAGGCAGAGCCCCGCTGTGGCTCCTCCACTTATTGACTAATGGATGAAAATTCCATAAACTAGTTGATTAGTTGATTAAATGTAACATCCCTACTACACTATTCAAATCAATAAGGATTTGTCATTGACTTTTTAGCATGCATTTCTTTTATAATATCACCTCTCAAAAACAGTAAAACAACACCCGCACTGAAACACAATGGCTACGTCTAGACTGGCATGATTTTCTGGAAATGCTTTTAATGGAAAAGTTTTCCATTAAAAGCATTTTCAGAAAAGAGCATCTAGATTGGCACGGATGCTTTTCCGCAAAAGCAATTTTTGCGGAAAAGCGTCCATGGCCAATCTAGACGCGCTTTTGCGCAAAAAAGCCCCGATCGCCATTTTTTCCATTGGGGCTTTTTTGCCTAAAACAAAATCTCATCTGTCTACACTGGCCCTTTTGCGCAAAAGGGACTTTTGCCCGAATGGGAGCAGCATAGTATTTCCGCAAAAAGCACTGATTTCTTACAGTAGGAAGTCAGTGCTTTTGCGGAAATTCAAGTGGCCAGTGTAGACAGCTGGCAAGTTTTTCCAGAAAAGCAGCTGATTTTCCAGAAAAACTGGCCAGTCTAGACACAGCCAATAGGTAACAGCTCTTGTAGATTGTGTTTTGACCTGCTAGTGCTCTCTTTACTGGATGATCGAATAAAATGATCGTGTATATGCTTAATCAAATCCTCTCTCGATCTTGATGCCATAATAGATTAGTGTTTAATGAAGAATTAAAGCAGGATGTCACACATTCTTATAGAATCCAGAAGCTATTCATGTTGTAACAGGCCATATGTTCAGTTAAAAGGGAGCCAATAGCAGATTAGTAGCCTTTATATAGTTTGGTATTGCCATGCAGGAAGCCTGGACTCATTTAATGACCAGTGAAAAACACTACTCTTCAGAGGAAAAAAATAAAATCACCAATGACAAAATGGGGAATAAATGGCTATGCTGAAGTACTGCAGAAAAGGATCTCGAGGTTAGTGAATTAAAAACTTAATATGAGCCTTTCATGTAGTTGCAAGCAAAAGCTAATATAATTCTGGGTATGTTAACAGGACTGTCATATGCAAGACACAAGAGATTTGTGGTCCATTCCACTCTACTCAACCACAGTAAGGACTTGGATGTATTTTTAGGGGCACCGTTTAAAAAAGAGGAGGCAAATTTGAGTCCAGAGAACAGTAAGAAAATTGATAAAAGATTTAGAGAACCTGACCTGTGAGGAAACATTAAAACAATTGTTTATGTTTAGTCTGGAGAAAAGACTGAAAAGAGGGACCTGATAATCTTCAAATATGTTAAGGACTGTTATTAAGGCACCAACTCTGTGGGTTACTTTGGGGTTCAAGAACCCACAGAGTAAAAGTAGGGGGGATGGCCAGGGCTACTATTTTGATGACCCTGAGATTGGCTGCCAATCGTCTTGTCAGTGGCTGGCCTATTGCTCTCGTCAGCTGTTCAGCAGCTACCAATACTAAGGCTATGTCTACACTGCTCCCGTTTTGCGCAAAAAATATGCAAATGAGGCAAAGTTTGGAATATTGCCATGCCTCATTTGCATAATTAATGAGGCTCTGTTTTTGTGAAAAAACCTCTTGTGCAAGAGGGGGGTTTTGCGCAAAAACGGAGCCTAATTAATTATGCAAATGAGGCACGGCAATATTCCACGCTTTGTCTCATTTGCATATTTTTTGTGCAAAACAGGGGCAGTGTAGACATAGCCTAGGAATTGAGTGGGGCTATGCCTCTCTAGCTCTCTGCCCATAAGGCAGGGGGAAGGAATGTGGGAAGTGTTTGTGGATAGGTCTCAAAGGAGGGGTGAAGGAAGGGGTGGGATGGGGCCATGGGAGAATAGTTAGGGACAGAGCCAGTGTTGGGAACCCACTGACAAAACAAAAAGTCAGCAATACGGGAGAAGTGAGGTAGAGGCTGCCCATCCCAAAGATTTTCATTTTGCTTTTGCTTTTGCTTTTACATGTAATCATCTTTAAAGATGACCCTCCATGTTGAAACCTGAGATTTTTGCCCAATAATGATTCTCTCTGAAAAAACCTTTTGGCCACAAAAATACGCACTTACTACAATGTGTCTCTTTAATTTTTAAAAATATTCAGTCCTCACATCTTTCAGTTTGCTGGACCCCCTGGATGGTGTGATGGATAAAACCTTAGCTGCTGTTCCTCCATTCCCCTTAAACCTAGGCTGCTGCTCCTCCTTTCCCCTTTGTCAGATTGTCCAAGGCACCAGTCTTCACTGGGATCCATTATCACAAGCTGTCCGCTCACATAGAATCCCACTGAGTTTTTGATGGGAGCCCACACTGATTCAGAGATCCATGTTAGCATATTCCCGTGCTGAAGAATAGGACTTAACATGGTCTTTTTTGGAAGTGTGGCCATATTTATACATTCTAAAAGAATCCCCTTTTGATTTATTGACCACTTTTAGCAGTTAAAGGCATCTGATCCTCTGTGAAAACTGAAAATTTGTACCTTTGAATCCCTATTATTCATCAAATTTGAAAACATTTTCCCAAGTTTGACTGAGAACTCCAGTGTCTCTGTGTACAGAAAAGTGTTAGCCTCTGACAATGCTAAATCGTTTTTGAATATTTAACTTTAAGTCATCTTGAGTATATCTACACTATGCAAAAACCCTCACCAAAAGCAAGTCTCTGAGTTCAGATTAATGGATTTGGACTCACTGGGGGCATGCTCTAGTGCTAAAGAATGAAGTCATTCTTGATCAGGCTCAAACCCCGGGAGGGAGATTGGCTTCAGATTCCAGCCAGATCTTCAGTATCTACACTGCTATTTCTAGCATATAAGCACAAACCTAGCTCTGAGAATCACTGCCATGTTTGTTCTTTTGGTGTAGATATATCTTTAGGTGCCTTTTACATTTACCTCTAGGATGGTACTAATTAATAAAATTATGCCCTAGAATTTTGTATTTTTTTTGTACTTAAATAGGTGACTCATAACATATGAATATGAAAAAAATGTATTTCTCCTCTCCTGCTGGAGGTCTGTGGCATATTCTGAGTTTGTAAAAGATGGATGCATATTAAAAAGAACGATTGTAGTGGTTTGAAATGTTTGTGTTACTATTAGGGGACGCAGTCTTATTTTTGACAATTATAAGCGTGTTCCTTTTGTAAAGAAAAATGCCTATTTTTGCCTCCCGATTGTCTCAGCTGAGCCAAAGGGCTCCTTGAACAATAATGCACTTTAGAAATTACACAATAAATGTTTACTGAAGCACCTGACAGGGTGCTACAGTCTCTCCATCATTGTTCTAAACAATTTACACCGCTTCTCTGAAAGTGTCTTCAAGTTCCATTTACAAATAATTGTTTGCACCTACAGGCTGCTGTTTTGCCCAGATCTAAGCTCTTTCTAACCTGTTGGTTAAATTGCACTGCAAAACAATTACTTGGTGTCACAGTGTTTCCAGTGCTGGAGGAGATGATCACTCTTGCAGGCACTGTTAGCTGCACAGTGGTCTGGTCATCTGAAAACACTGGCAACGTCCCATAGTTGTTAAATTAATTAAAGTAATTGAGTAGAGTTTCACTGTCCAACATTCAGACAAACATGTAAATTGTACATAGGCCTAATGCTGGTGTTTTGCATAGGGGTGAATTTTGCTTTTGTGAGTCCTGGATACGGTCAAAAGCCATGTACAAAAAACCTTATTGGACCTAGATTAAAGGGCCAAGTGAAACAAACCACTGAAGTACATACTTGAATATGGAATGCCCTATATGCTTGCAAGAAACATCAGCCTGAAATTCTGGAAAAGAAAATTCACTTCTGGTATAAGCAGTTGAAAGTCCACTGCCATCAATTGTTCGTACATACACAAGTTGCAAATGTGGTTGAGAGAAACTTTCCTTTGGGAAAAGTTCTGTGCGGGTGGAATGTCCCAACATGTACAATACGTTTTGGTGAACACAGTATCAGATTAGCTCAAGTATTTGAGAGTGCCAGGAAACCTACCATTTGAGATGGAGTTGAATCTTTCTTTTCTGTAATGGTGTTCAGGCACAGAAGCCCTGTAAGACTCCAGAAACTATAGACATATGATTTCATGCAGTTTAGCAGGTCTGACATTCTGTGTATTGCTTGATCAGAGTTCAAGGGGCAATTTTGCAGTCATAAATAACGCAGGTCATATTTTGGGATTTGGCAGCTCAAATATCACACAATTTTTTAAAATTATGTGGACAAACATAAGTTCCCGTCGTCGTAGGGTATAAGTGAATCCCATTCAGTAAAAGGCAGTTTAACCTTTATGTACTGTAATATTCATAACATGTATGAAGGATAAGATTCTGGAATACTCCTCTACTTTTCATTCCTTAAAACACTATTTCTGTGAGAATAGAAATGCCATGAAGGGTCTGCTGACTGCTGTTAGATGTTTGAAACACTGACTCTTCCTACTGCCTTTTCTGAAATATCAAACCCCTTGTAATCCTGAGAACAAGAAAAGCTTAATTATCACAAAGAGAAGGTTTCAGTGCACCTTCATATAAATTTTTGTCTCCCTGAAGCAGCTAACTAATATCCCCCAAATAGAACAAAGATATCCTTAATGGACTGTAGCCAATGTCATATGCAGTGAACTTTGTAGACTCTAGAGTGAGTATTGGCAATTCCTTTTACTTCTTTCCTGGGTAATGAGGAATCCTTTTATGAATAGCTGTCTATCAATGGGTACTTAAGTTAGCCTAGATCACAGATCCCTGTCTCTAAGTTAAAATTGCATTGTATATAATTATCTGATATCATGCTGTTTCCCCTGATGGAAGGATATAATCTTTGTAGGTGTGAATAGCTGCATGTTGGCCTAAATGATTAATAGAAGCCTGGAGTGAATTTCCTGACGAAGGAGGATGTCTTTGTTTTTGATTTCTGACATTATATAGTTTTTCCAATTGGAAAGATGAAATCCTTGTCCTAAAACAAACAAAAACCAACCCAAACCAAACAAACCCCTCCTCACAAAAGAGTAGGCAGTGAATAAAACTAAAGATGCATATTTAATGTACTGGGACTAGCACTCCACCTTTAGAATTGCTATGCAGATTTTTCCTCTGACGCTTTAAAACGTGAAAGTTAGATGCTTTCTACGCAATGCTCCAAACATGCAAATGAACACAGGCATTGGAACAACAAAGCTCTGAAGGACAGCCTGGAAAACTTGGCTCCCAGTAAGTAGCAATTGTCCTTTGAGGTTAAGAATGCATCAGCTATCTCCTGCCAAGTTCTCTCATATGACCTATAGGTCAAGCTTTATCGGTAACTGCAAATGCAGCAGTGCCAGGAGTTCAAGAGGCAAAGATATCAAATTTCTGCCCTTATAGCACAGGTGTTGAGGGGGGTTTAGGAATGGAGGGGGAATAACTAAAGGAGACAGTTACCTGTACTAATACAGGCAATCTGGAATAAATGATTGTTTGAGGATCTCTCTTTCCCCCACTCTTGTTCATCAGAACAATAGAGAAAATGTATTAAGACTGGCCTCTGTCTAGTTAAAACTAAACAACTGGTCCAGTAGCCTCTAGAATTGAACCCAGGTGAAAGGTAGCTAGTGGGCCAGATCCTCCTCTGGTGCAAATCCATCCCTGCTTTGAAATTGATATCAACTCTGCCCAGTGACATAAAGTAAGGATCTGGTTTTATGACTCATTGAGATACATCAGTTCTCCCAAGAACTCTTGCAAGAATCAAAGTATACAAGATGAACAAGTAGTATTTTTTCCCAGTCTGTGGAGATATGACTGAAAAGGGGTAAATGGCAAGCTATAATTCTATGTAAGAGTTGCTTTGTGAAATCCTTCATGTTTATGGCTATGGATGGTAATACTAAAGACCCCAATGAATTATCACAAAGGCTAGAAATATCTACAGCTCATTACAGGATTTAGCATTCACTAAGTATCTGGATCTAGTCAAAATATTTTCTGGAAAAAATATGAAGACTCATTTCTGACTTCTTACAGAAGCTTATTGAAACATCTGTAAACAAGGACAACATATGATGAATCAGTAGTAACTTGTACAAGTTTATGACTCATCATGTGATACTTATGCAAGTGAAAAGGAAATTTTAAATTCCAGTATTGATCTTAACATTTGAGTTATAATAATTCATATAGAATCATACTATGAACAGGACTTATCCAACATGTAAAGCAAAATATAACAGAAAATATTCTTCATTGTGAACTCAGGAGAGACTATCTGTGAAATGAGAACTTGATGACTAAACAAATCTATAGTTGTATAACCAGTAGATGAGGAAACCTCTTTAAGAAACCATCAAAGTGACATGGGGTTTAAAAACATAAAAGGAGTTAGGAAATTATGAGTGCATTAAGAAATGAAAAGGGGTGGTGGTGAAAAGTCTGCTCTGGAACAAATAATGAACAAAACAAAGGGAGCAGCTAATAAGAGAAATACAACCGGAAAAAATTCTAGTCTAAATTATGATATATCTATCACATGGTCTCAAAAAATCTGGTACCCAAACATTAACTTTGTTAAATTAAAGTTATGTTAATAATTCAGTAAAATTAATTGTACAATTGTAAAATGATCATCAATAAAGTAATTCAGTGAACAGTATCAAATCTGTAATGAGGCTGAGGAGCTTTGTGGTGGATGAATTGATAGTCATGGGAAATCCACAATATTGATTGAGGAAAATAATATTAAATATGAGATGGTTTAAAAGAAGTGAGAGGTGGGTAATAAATACATCATTAATGCAAAAAGGTGGATGAAGAAAGAAAGACGTGGCTTTGCTAATGAGTGAGTATTCTAACAGTTTGTAAATAGCCCTTCCATTCTTTGGTCTGGGTGAGAAAAACAATGTTCTTAAACTTTGTAAAATGGACTATGTTCCTGAAGCTGCTGATATCAGATTCAGATTTCAGGAGAGCACTCAGACTATTCAGAGAAATACACAAGGAATAATGATGGTTGAACTCTGAAAAATTTAGTGAGTCACTTTCAGGTACTGAATTTGAAACACACTGGGCCTGATTCACATTCATTTTGTTCCTTCAACCGGGATAGTGATGAACACTGAATCATTAAGCCACCTTCATGCACCCTGTAGTCTGAGAGGATACAATGATTAAAGGTCCTGAGAAGAACACAGGTGAATTACAATGCTTTCTGATTATACGCCCTATGCTGTGGGGCTAGGGAGCCTGTATAACAATTCTACACCAGCTAGTGAAATATTTAGTACTTGAAGTATTACTAGGTCTGTGGGTTGCTTAATGCTGCTGCACTTGAAAATTTGGGGCACCAAGTTTTCATGTGCCCCTATGCAGCTACATGTGATTTTATATTGAAGTATGGCTTTACTACCTTTGCTGCAGCCTTGCTTGGTTCCTCTCTGACCATCCTCGCTGCTCTCTCCTGCTGGCAGCAGCAGGGCTGCCTTCTCTCTGCCTCCTCTTCTTCCCCCCACCTCCCCGCCATGTGTTCCTCTCAACTGGCAGCCAGCATTAGTGAGGACTGCCTTCTGCCTCACTTCCATATCCTCTGTGGAGAGGATTCCTGAGCCTCTGCAGCTCTGTTCTGGCCCCAGAGAAGCCCATGAGCTCAGGTGGAAGTTACGTGGGAGATGGGGAGCCCCAAGTAGAAGCCATGTGGGAGCAGGGGGCAAGGCCCCAGTTGCACAGGGTCTGATAAAATGTATGGACAGCCCTGCATGCACCTCTCTTGTCTGAGGAAATACATTTACTTACACTATGGCATGTGCGCTAGAGCCTGATCTTTGAGTGGGTGGGGCCTTGAGCAGAAGGAGCCGTGCTGGAGCAGCCAACCCTCAGTGCTGCCTGAAGCAATCTGTGCTGCCCACTCCACCCCACAGTCAGCCCTGAGATCTTTCCGGAATGTGCCGTGTGCTACTCTGGTGGTAATTTAAAGGGTCCAGGACTCTGGCTGCTGCCACCCCTGCAATATTGACAGTTTACAGCCCCGGACCCTTTTGAAGGGCTAGACCTTAGAGAAAGTGGCCACTTTGCTCCCCCCTGTTGCCAGACCAGATTTGGGGCTCTTATGAGTTGTGGTGGAACCCTAAGATTAATAACCCACCACATGCTCCTCTTCAGTGACTTGAACATGAGCTCTTAATAGCTTGTCTCTCTCACCAACAGAGGTTGGTCCTATAAAAGATATTGCCTCACCTATCCTGCCTCTGCATTACACACTACTGATATTTAAATTGTGACCCTTTTTCATTTAGTTGCAGTGCATTTAATATGATTGTGTAGGCTCTGGGAGAAATAAGCTACATGGTGAGGTAGGAGGAGCGTGCAGTGTATGTGTTTTTGAAAAACAATGAGAATGCTGCTCCAGAGAGTCAGGTGGTATAAATCAGTATAGCCCCAGTTTGAACTAGCAATGATTCCTAAATCTCATACAATATGTGATGTCTGAGAATGAAGACTGCTTCCAAGTATACTTACAAACACAAACTCTCTCTCTCTCTCTCTCTCTGTCTCTCTGTGTGGAGGGGAGACTGAAAACTGGCAACAGATGCTGAATAATCAAAATACACAGTAATACATCAGTCTAGACACATTTTGTAACATTCTCTTATCCCTGGCTTCTTTTGCTGGATATTAATATTCGGATCCAATTCTGGATGTTCAGAAGTTTGGGGAAGTCAGTTTTGCTTTTACTCATTCATATTATGATCTACGCATCAGATGAAGGAAATAACCAGTTACTTGGTATTTATAATTTAAATCTGATGTTAATAGAAAATGCCAAGATAAATAACTTAATCAAGCTGCAAGGAAACTTATAGCCCTGTTCTATGCTAGGATGTGTCTAGACTACATCCCTTTTTTGGTAAAGGGATGTAAATTAGGCACGTTGATATTGCAAATGAAGCAGAGACTTAAATATCCTGCACTTCATTTGCATAATGGCATCTGCTATTTTTTTCCGAAATGGGGCTTTTTGAAAAAAAAACCCGGCAGTCTAGATGGGGATCTTTCGAAAATAAAACCTTTTCGAAAGATCCTGTACTCCTCAAAAAATGAGGTTTCCAGGATCTTTCAAAGAAGGGTTTTATTTTCCAAAGATCCTCATCTAGACTGCCTTTTTTTTTCAAAAAAGCCCCATTTAAAAAAAAGCGGCGGCTGCCATTATGCAAATGAAGCATGGGATATTTAAATCCCAGCTTCATTTGCAATATCAACATGCCTAATTTACATCCCTTTACCGAAAAAGGGATGTAGTCTAGACACACCCTCTTGGGAGTTATTTTAAAATAATTCCCCTAATTTCAAAATAACTAGCAGAGCATCCACGCTACCAAGCCTGTTATTTCAAAATAATAATTTCTGCTTTCCACAAGGAATATTGCTTATTTTGAAACAGTCATTTTAAAATACTAGTAGTGTGGATGCTCTTTTGCTGCTATTTCAAAGTAACTACTCCCCAGAGTTATTCAAAATAATTACTACCAAGTGCCTCCTGGGGCTCTAAGTTGAGGTAGTGTGTCCACATTATGGGACCTTGTTTCACGAGGCATAAGGGAGCAGTTGACAAAGGCTTCCCTTGTCGACGAATGCGCATCTAGAGTGCCACGCTGTGCCAGATCAGCTGATTGTCGGCACAGCGCGGTGTCTATTTTTATTTTAATGAAGCGGGGATTATTTAAATCCCCGCTTCATTGACTATGTCGAGTAAACTACTTTACATGGCTCTGTCAACAGAGCCATGTAGTCTAGACACACCCAAGGAGTACAATATTGGGGCATAAGAAATCATCTAATGAAATATCTCCATGTAGACATTTATGATGATTCTTTTCAGTTGCCTAGCTCTATTGTTTTTGAGAAATAGTCTTTTGACACACTTAGTGGAGATGTCAGATTTCTTTACACTGTTAAACTGAGGGAAATCATTGCTATTTAAGTAGTTCAAGTAAACACGGAAAATGATAACTTAATGCAGAGCAGTATCTCTGGTGAGTCTTAGATATTTACTAAAATCTTTAGAAAAACATTTACATTTGATTAAAGGGGGAAAAATCCCAAACTAAAAAGCACCTCTTCTGAAATCTCTATTGTTTGAAAAGCTGCATCAACTCACATTAAACCAGATTGATTTTAAAAGATTGTTTGGTAAAATCAGTATCTGAATGCTAGTTGGTCTCTAGGAATTAATGTTTTAAACCGTTTAAAAGGAGGCACTACAATGGAACATGGAAACAAAAGGACCCAATGGAGCTTTTGGTTTTTGTTTAGAGGTTCATACCACAAACCTAGGGACAGGAAGGAAGTTCTCTGGTAAGATCACACCTGAACTACTATGTTTAATTCAAGAAATCTCTGGACTAGAAAGACAGTCTCCTAATATTTTTGTCTAATGACACTAATTTAATGGATCATAAGTCCACTACCTTTTCTATCTTGTCCAATTCACCAAGGATGACAATCTGTGAAAATTAACTCTTTTGAGGAGAATTAACATTTAAATTATCTTTATTGCGAATTATGGGAAAAGGAGTTCTATAAACTGTGTAGATGTGTTCCCTTGGAAAGCTGCAATTTTATAGCTCCTTTTATTTTAGCCTGTTGCAGAAAAAAAATCAACTTTTCTCCTGCCGAATAATGAGTGCTACAGAAAGTAAGATGACTATGAAATGCTCATATGTGGAGGGTCTGTCCCCTTTATAATAACAGACCCCAATAGGTGAATAGGAATACCTAGAAACAGCACCAGCTGTCAGAATTATCACATACACAGAGCAGAGTATGGCCTAGTTGGAGTCTTTACACCCTATAATGTCTTGTAACTTGATGCTGGTGATCTTTTCATGGTATGTTAGGACAGTATCAGGATAGTGTGGACCCTTACACAACATATAAGCTTGTTGTCTTCTGCCACTTCTTATGAGCAGACTTTGCTTGAAACATTGCCAGATGTCTGATCATTTTGGCAATTTTATGAGTGACTGGAGAAGGAATAGAGGATAGATGTTGTAACTTTGGGAGTCTCTCTGATATCAAGAATGCTCTGACGGGGTGGGAACTTGTGCTGAAGATGTCTGTTGCCTAGAGAAATGTGGGTTGTTTTCAAGATGATTTATCCTGATGTGTGCTGTGGAATGAGAAGAGAAAACATTTGGATATGGAGGGAAGATAGACCAGATGCAGATTACCTCATCATAGGAGTGTTTGACAAAACATGTGCTTGTAATTAAGATGTCTTTTCCAGAAAAACATTTAAACAAGCTCTTACACTACTTGGCTGTGTCTAGACTGGCAAGTTTTTCCGCAAAAGCTACCGCTTTTGTGGAAAAACGTGCCAGCTGTCTGCACTGGCCACTTTGAATTTGCGCAAGAACACTGACGATCTAATGTTCTTCCGCAAATACAATGATTCTTCCATTCGGGAAAAAGCCCTCTTGTGCAAATGCTTTTGCGCAAGAGGGCCAGTGTAGACAGCTGAGAACTATTTTGCGCAAAAAAGCCCCGATGGCGAAAATGGTGATCAGGGCTTTCTTGCAGAAAACCGCGTCTAGATTGGCACGGACGCTTTTCCGCAAAAAGTGCTTTTGTGCAAAAGCATCCGTGACAATCTAGACGCTCTTTTCCACAAATGCTTTTAACGAAAAAACTTTTCCGTTAAAAGCATTTGCGGAAAATCATGCCAGTCTAGACATAGCCCTTGATTTTTATAAGCTTTCTCTGCCTATCCTTGTATTTTCAACCTCCCACATTCAAAAATCATGGGTCCATTAAAAATAACACTTTAAATATTATTTATGAGGTTTTTTTAGATTACTTTTCTAGTTAAAATTTGTATTTTCAAACTTTTCTTTGCAACTGTAAGGACTAGAAATTTACTTAAAAAATAAAGCTGTGATTCTTACATTCACATTAATCTAGGAGCTGGGGATTTAACAAAAATACCAAATTAGTGTAAGTCTCATGATCAGTTCACAAGAGTCTGCAACATTATTCCCATGTCCTAGTCAACTGTGGTAGCTCTCATTTGTTGAAGCATGCTTCAGTTTTAAATTCTTTAGAACTGGGACTGAGAGGAAAATCTTTCAGGACTTATTCCATGCAAACTCCCATCAGTGGATTCAACTTTTCGTCTTTGCTATTGGGGCAAGAAAAAAAATTGAATTGTCTATCTTAGTTCTACATTTCCTAAATTCAGAGTGATGCACTTTACACACACATTAATATTCTTTTAATATTTGTGTATGGAATATATTTACATCTTTTCATATATGTGACTAAAACTTATTAGATCAATTTTTAGTAAAAATATGGACAGATACTGTCATAGCATCTTGTCTTTACTGGTTGCAGATTAAGATCTGGATATTTTTGTATATGTATTCTAATTTACTAATTATTATCTATTGTCAGGACTAAAGGTACTAAAAATATGAACCATAAACATTGTGAAAAGTCTCAATTTTGTGTATTATGGGCAGCATGTAATAACACTAATTATCTAGTATTTTCCATTTACAAAGGTCTCACTGAGGTTAGTGCCAATGTTGTCATTGCAAATCCGTCCCCAAAAGTTAAGTATCTCTATAAATCATTCTCCAAATGTAAACAACATCTGGATTTTGGAAGATGTATTTTTGCCACCCAATGTAAGAATATTAACAAAAGGAATATTTATTTTATGGGCAATAAAATATTAATATAATATAAAATAAATATAATATAAAATAAAAAATTAATATAAAATAGTATTAATTGTGTTTTAAGTTTAGCTTATATATATTTGATCGGTTCAGTCTTTCACATGATTTTTAAGAAAATGACATGCCGCATAACGTAATATGTATATGGAATACTGCAATTTCATATGCTGTCTTACAAATTAATGCCCCTTCAGAATAAGGTATTTTTCATACAGAATGTTATTTTTTCAGCAATAGGTTATATACACCATAAATTACTTTCAGTTGTATGGAATGGAGTGTGAAATGTGCACTGTACTTCATATTTATGCAACCGAAGCCCATTATGTTGAGTATAACTTTTCATTTTATTTACACAAACAAATATTTCTCATGCAAAGGGTAATTCCACATCAAACAGATTTTCATAGCTATTTCTTTTGGCAAGGGATGGAGCCTTTCTGGATAACACCAATGCCAAGTCAAAAAGATAAGCAATAAAAAATTGCTGGATGGCATTGATTTTACACGGAGGATAGAAATGAAGAAAACATGTTTTCTTAAGATTGAGCTCTCAGTGCCATTGAACAGAAAAAAATCTAAAATATATTTGATACTTTGTGTGTTGCGGCAGTGGTGTTAATGAATTCCAGCTGATGTGATGAAAAATTTAACAGAAAATGGACTTGTACTATGGGATTTAAAAATATAATTGTGCTGTACTTTACATTTTTTGGAGAAATATTAATCCCTTGTGGAAAATTCCTACAAAATTGAATAGAGAATTATAACCATTCTCTACAAACCCACCACTTGACATAGAATATCAGATCTCTGCTAAATAATTTGATATTGAATAATTGCTATAAAACCTTATCAATTCCATCCCTAATTAATTGTAAAAGGTGTTTCTGTTAGTGACTATTTGTTTTTAGTGTTAGCTTTCTATCTGATGACCTCAATTGCCTGCCATGACACTTCCATTGTCTTGCTTTTATCACATTTGGTACTTCCTCTTCAAGGAAGCTCTCTCCTTCCCCTGGTGTCCACAACTTTGGACTCCCCTGGATCTTAGCCTGTCTCTCAGGTAACTCCTCCAGTGTCTCCTTTAATAGTGTCTCAACATTCTCCCCCCATTCTCTGCCTGTCACTCTGAGCTCTGTTCTTTGTGATTCCTTTTGTAATGTTATACTTAACCCTTGAGCAGTTTAATCCACCCATAGCTTTAATTACCACCATCTCAAGAGAGACTCACAGCTCCATGTCGCCATCCATTTTCTTCTGTTTAGTCTTTCATTTACAACTTCCTCTTCAGCTTCTGTTAGTGGATAATCTGCCCTCAACTCAAATTAACAAGGCAGAATCAGATCTCCTTGGCTAGACTCCTAGATATATTTAAGTCAATGTGATTATTTTCCCAGGGACTTCATTTGGGCCAGGATTTCTCCTTCTATCAAACCCTGCCTCACTTCTATATTATCATTGGCAATTCAAGCAAGGCTCACAACCATGGCTTCATGTTCAGCCCTCTTTTGTGTCTCTCCCTCCACCAACTGTTACTAGATCCTGCCTGTTCTAATTCTATGTCATCTCCAGAATCCTCCCATTTCTCTTTGTTCCCAGTGCCAAGACTTTGTGAGAACTGATCACTACCTTAGCTTTTAGCTTCCATCTCAACTTTCCCCTCTTCAATTCATCTAAAACATTGCTTGCAGAAAAAGACTATGTTCATCTTTTTTTTCAAATCCTTTTACTAACTTCCCTCTACCTTTCACATAATCGTCAAGCTCTTTATTTTGCATTTAAGGCTTGTATTGTATAATCCTATCTGCCTATCTGCTCTTATGTTTTTCAATTTCCCATTCATCCATATTACTTATCCAAGTCTGTCAAACCATTCCATATCTCCTCCTACTCTTGGCTTTTATTTTCTTTTTTTTTCCAGCTGTGATTATAAGTGTTAAGCATTTGAAAGTATAGGACTATGTGAATGAAGATTTTGAAGTCTGGTAAACCAATACACAAAGCAATTCACACTTTTTACAAGTTTCACAGGGAGTTGGCATCTGGGCCTTGACTCGTAGGAAGTTGTGCTAACCCATTAGACAACTAGGAGAGAGTGCAGAGAAGAGTGAGTAGGACGTTACTGGAGTATGAGAAAAATTTCAGTTTGGGAAGGGCTTTCAACTATGATTATCTCCTTGTTGTCTTTTAAGATAATTCTGTATAGGCAGATACCATAGCAGAGCTGGAAATACGCCAGAGATCCTTATCTCAATGCACCTGCCACAAGCCATTAGAAAACTCTGCCTCTGACACTGCAAAGGGAAAAGAAAAGGAGAAAAATATGCTTGTAGCACTAGGAGGGAAGTTTACAGCATATCTGCATGAAGGCTGAGGTAGTACAATACTTCGTTAGTGCCTATCTCTCACACTTGCTTTTTCTGACCTGTTCTCTGTAAGCAAACACCCATGTTGTTGTAAGAGTACTTATTTCCTTTATTTAGTCACAAAACATGTGTCAACTTATTTGGCATTTCCCTATATTTATGAAAACAATACAAGAATGCTTATTTTAGAAACTGAAACAATAAAAAATCTTTCAGAAACAAACTCGTCGCAAAGCCACTGCGGAGGAACAATTGTGAACTGAACAATTTCTTCCCATGTTGCAAAGTTGGTTCATAAAAGTCTAAAAGCACATCGTACTCAGGAAGAGACTTCCCAGTGGCTTTGGATCAGCTACCAAATTCATACTTTTCAAAATTTGGGCCAAAAATTCAATTAAAGACAACAGGAAGACCAATGAATCAGTGTATTTTTTATATATTTCCAGTAATTTATTCAAAGCTAAGATTCTCATAGACTTCAGTGGGATTTGGATGATGTCCTTTGTCTTCTAAATGTTGTATCTAATCTGTGTTACCAAAGTTCCTAAATTATTCTGCATTCTCATTATGGAAGTACTATAATGCTATCAATCCCACTTTGTTTGCTTCACCATTTAGAGTCTGAAGCCTCCGGTAATATTTGCTATGTTTGTAGAGCATGTTGCACAGTAGGGACTGAGTGGGTCATTGAGGCTGAATTATTTTATTATTAGCCCATCATAAGATGGGATTTTCGGGTTTCTCCTCCATGTCCTATTCCCTTTCTATCTCCATCTTTTCTGCTGAGCCTCTAGTCTCTCGCTCTGTCTCTCCTCCTCCTACTGCCTGCCCCCCTCTCTCTCAGCTCTCCTCCACCTCCTGCCTCTCTCTCCATCTCTCTCTTTGTCTTCTCCCCCTCCCACTTTCTGTTTCTCTCCTCCTTCTGCATGTCTCTCTCTCTCCCTTTCCCCCCGCTCTCCTCTGCCTCCTATCTGTCTCCTCCGCTTTTCTCCTTTTGAATCCAGTGCCCTTTCCTGACTTCAGAGACGCACGCTCTTCTAGGCCCCGCCCCCTGGCTGTGTACGTCACTGATTCGCCCCCCTTTGCCTCCCACCGTGGTACTTGGCTGACTTCTGCGCTGCTCAGCCAGGCCACCAAGCAGAAGCAAGTGACGCAAATGACTGTTTGGGCTCTGCAGTCTCAAGCCAAGCTCCTTGAGTCTCCTTCCATAAGACAGGTTTTCCATTCCTCGGATCATCCTAGTGGCCCTTCTTTGTACCTGTTCCAGTTTGAATTCATCCTTCTTAAACATGAGAGACCAGAACTGCACACAGTATTCCAAATGAGGTCTCACCAATGCCTTATATAATGGCACTAACACCTCCTTAACCTCTATTGTAAATACCTCGCCTAATGCATCCCAAAACCGTATTAGCCTTTTTAACGGCTATGTTACAGAGGCGGCTCATAGTCATCCTGTGATCAACCAGGACTCCGAGGTCCTTCTCCTCTTCCATTACTTCTAACTGATATGTCCCCAGCTAATAACTAAAATTCTTGTTTTTAATCCCTAAATGCATAACCTTACACTTCTCACTATTAAATTTCATCATATTACTAGTACTTCAATTTACAAGATCATCCATATTTCATCCTGAGTCAGCAAAACTGAAAAGGTTCTACCAAAAATTTTGAGTTTGATGAATCTGTATTTTCAGATGAAAAATTCTTCATCAGAACATCCCTGGCCAGCGCTATTTAGAAACATTTTTGTCAACTTTCAACAAATTATCCTATATAGCCAGAGAAGATAGAACTAAATCCAGCTAGCTTCCAAGAATGCTTTTGATCTTCCATGAGGCTAAATCTACACATTTGTTTATAAGGGTGTTTTGTGTATTCTGATCATCTTGAGATGGAATAGATATCATACTCATTTTTAGAATATTCATTATTGGTGGAGTTTTTTAAAAAAAATCTGAACCGTGTGAGCTCATGCTACACGGCTCATTCATTAAAATGAGATTTTCCTCCCCCTGTTCAATGTGACACTGAGGATACTTGGCTTAAGCCAGATGTTTACCTTTTAGCTTCATACCATAAAGTAAATGATGGCTTTAATGTTTATGCTTAAAATACTGTATATCTTAAAAATCTGCTTTAAAATATCAGCTGTATTCAATATACTTTTAGAGAGTATAAAACTAAAACATATGGAAAGCTTCAGAAGACGTGACAATTTCCATTATGAAAACTCTGGATGAATATTTTGTGCTCCTTGTGACTGTATTGTGAAGAAGAGAATAGTTAACAGTACCACAGTAGCACAGGTGACAAGGAGAAATTAGAAAAGATTAAAATGGAGAGGAGATTGGAGCAGCAGAAGGGGAGAACCAAGGTTAAGAACAGCAGTTTAAAAAGAGAAAAGGTTAATCTTCTATGTGATGAGCACAGTAAGTTAAAATGAAACAGAATTAAGATCATGTGCATAAAGCAATTGAAAATGATGGAGAGGAACAGAGTCTTCCTGTGGTGGGCAAATTCAGGCTGACAGGGAAAATCTGGGTTTGTTGTATTGCAAAACAGAGTGGAGAAACAGGACTGAATACACAGTAGCTAGTCCTGGAAGCCAGATGCTGAAGCCAAGTGGTTTCTGTGGGATAGAATGGGCTGATAAGATTTTTCCCTTTCTGTTTTGATCTCTGGGTTTGCTTATTAACATCAGTCTTGCTAATTTCTGAACATACTATTAATCCTTGCTGCTATTCATTCTTGTGAAAGTTGGAATCTACTGTATAATTGTTTTCTGTTACAAAGTAACGGCACTAAGTGAAGTTACTGAACACAGACCTAAATGAATAAAGTTGATATAGCTATATACCCTGCCCTACCAAAGGATATGGTGCTGATATAACCTATTTCCACTGTTTTCATTAGTGTAATCTCCCTCTGTCTGTCCTCTCTTTCTTGTTTGTTTTTTTCAGAGCTAGTGATCATCCATAATTCCCACTAACACCTTCAAAACACATAATCTTCATCTGCATATGCATTATATACGTGACAGAGTATCTGCTACCTACTTATCTGAGCCCAGACAATGACTAAGCATCTGTTTTTCATTTCTTATCACCTGCTTCTGTTGAAATAGAAAGGAGCAAATAGGTCATGTCAGTTTTGTTTGTCACATGGTATGGCATGATACAGGTTGACGTAAACTGATGCATTTGGGTGCATGAGTCACACTGCATCATTCATATATATTGCATACACATACATACACAGGTTTTATATACAGATATAGATGTAGACAGATAAATAATCATGCCACTTGCAACTTGGTGGGCACCCTGTAGTCAATGAGCCTAAGATTAATGGCTGATAGTTCAACAGATCTCTAAGTTGCTGGGGTTTTCTTTGAGAAATGCAGTCAAATGAACATCAGTAGCTTTCACATTCACAGCTTGAGGGTGACTTGAGACTGAAATAAAGCTAAAATGCTTTCCCCATGGTCAAATCTCATTCTCCAGGAACTACATACACAAGATGACTCTGAGGCTACGTCTAGATTGCAAGCCTCTTTCGAAAGAGGCTTTTTTGAAAAAGAGCGTCTAGACTGCAATCAGTACTTTCGAAAAAGCAAGCCGCTTTTTCGAAAGAAAGCACCCAGGCAGTCTGGATGCTCTCTTTCGAAAAAGCCCTGTTTGCATTCAAGAACACCTTTTTTCGAAATAGCCCTTTCGAAAAAAGGCGTTCTTCCTCGTGAAATGAGGTTTTCCGCCGTCGAAAGAAAAGCCTCATTCTTTCGATTTAATTTCGGAAGAACGTGGCTGTAGTCTAGAAGCAGGTGAAGTTTTTTCAAAAAAAGGCTACTTTTTACGAAAAAAACCCGTGAGTCTGGACAGAGCCTGAGAGGTTGAGCTTGAAATCATTTTCTCTCTCTCCTTTGTAAGACTATAGTAGTATTCATATGCTGTAATCTAGGAAATGGCCCATGAGTCAATCCATTTTTATAATAATTGCATAGAAGTAAGGTGATGTCCTGCAAATATTTTCGGGTTCTTGGAGTCTAAGACTCCTACTCATGTGGACTAGCACCGTACTCTCAGCAAGTAGTAAAGGAGCCCCATTGAAATCAGTCAGGCTGGGCACTCATTAGAGTACTACTCAACAGGCATAAGAATGGGAGAATCTGGCTTGTTGTGTTTTGAAGTGTATAAACCATAGTAAAGATTAAACAGAACTCCTACTAATGTAAGGATTCCTTAAACTGCAGCTAGGGAGGTTTAGGCTGGACATTAGGAAAAAGTTCCTAACTCTCAGGTTAGTCAAACACTGGAAAAAATTGCCCAGGGAGGTTGTGGAATCCCCATCTCTGGAGATATTTAAGAGTAGGTTAGATAAATGTCTAATACAGTCTAGACAGTATTTGGTCCTGCCATGAGGGCAAGGGACTGGACTCGATGACCTCTCGAGGTCCCTTCCAGTCCTAGTATTCTATGATTCTATGATTGATTCTGGGCAACTGGCTACGGAGGCAGAGTTGGGAAAGGAATGGCCAGGCCATATCTGAGTGCCATGGAGGGTGGCATGCTGAAGTGTTGTCTAGGGCACCAGGTTGTATTGAGCAGCCTTTGCCACTGACTTCAGATCAAGCATTGGCAGCGTAAACCAGAGAAAACAACACAGTTTCTTTCTAGGCATCAAAAAAGCCTCGATTTTTAGGTGCCAAGATTCTGAAGTAAAATTTAATGCAAGCCTTGAAGTCTCAATTGTCCAAAGGTAACTTTGTAAATGAGATGGCTGCCTGCTTCAGTCAATCGTGAAGTCCAATAGAAGGGTTTTTTTCCCCTTGTGACTGTGCAAAAACAGGTGTTGGGAGTTAGGTTGTGTCCCTGACAAATTAGAGGACCCCGAATGCTGATAAGTTACATTAACTCATTTGAAATGGAATCACTTCAAATGAATGGAAATTAATGGAAATATATAATGGAAATCCAACGGATATAATGTAGTTGGTTTACATGTGTCTTAACGGAAATGAATGATAATCGTTTTTCACTTAATGGAATTTTAACAGTCTTATTGGAAGGTGACAGAAAAGAATATTCTGTAATTGAAAATAAATTCAAATAATTCCCATTAATAATTAACACTTCTAGCTTAGAATTGTCTAACATCTATAATTTAGTGCAAGGGCAAAGAGGAACACAGCTAGCAGAGAGTTTAATCTCTTTTTGTTCTGGAATTCTCAGGTAGACACTCTGCCAAGAGAAATACTGAGAGGAACTAATCTTCACTCAATTCACTGTTTGCAACTCCCAAAGGTATTAATGGGAGTTATGGACCCAGACTGAGAAGGGAATAGGCTCTGCATTATGTTCATGGGAGTTTTTCAATTCATCATGGTGCCACAAGTGAGTTTCTGTTGACAGTATTAAGTACTGGGAGTCACAATATTAACTGGAAATAGTTTCTGAGTGCCAGTAATGTGCATTTAGGCCGCAGTTCAGCAAAACACTTAAGCTTGTGCATAACTTTTAAAGCACTGAAGTAAATCAAATTGGAGCACAAGGGTAAAGCTGAAGAGGGAGATGGATGGATTTCAAGTTGAGCACAAGTTTAATTGACTTGCTAAATGAGGGCGTGTGCCTTTCTATAAAGGGTGTGCATTTCCTTCTGATGTCTTTAGTAGCTATGCAAACTCATTACCAAGAAAAATTTTCCCTGCACCTTTTTAGGGTGGGCGCACCCAAGGAAGCTTTTTCTATAAAAACCTTCTTGGGACAGGGTCTGTATATTTCTATGCTGTACAGGACTTAACATGCTGAGGACCTGATCCTAAATGGGGCCTCTGGGTGTTAGTTTTATACAAATAATAAACTCAAATGTAATATCCTTACACCCAAACCCACCCTGTTGGAAATCTCCAAGGGTAAGGCTATTGTGAGTCAGTAGCTTAAGGAAATGTTACACAGATCCATCCCCAAAGCAGTGATACTCCTTATGAACCAAAATAATGTGGTCTGGGTTCAGTTCAGCAGACCTGAATTTAGCTGGCACAGGCTGGTCTAGATGTCTGTCTGGATCTTTGCCTAGCTCTGGTATTTTGTTTAAGAATTGTAGGTTCTGGGATGCCTGCACTAGGACTGCTCTGAGTGAGCTATATAGCATATTAACCCGTGTCACCACTTTCAATATATTTCTACTTATTTCTGGGAATAAGGTGGTAATGATTTGGCCCACAGACTTTACACAGCAAAACTTGAACATAATACAGTCAAGCTGAGTGAACTATAAACTCATAGTATTGAGAGTTTCCTGGTTGGTACATGGATCACCCCCTTTCACAGAAAAGAAAAGTGGAATGTGAAATATGGCAGAGCACTGAAGGAGGAAATCTCTGTGGTGACTGGCTTTTGTAAATCACCTTCTATTATCTGGTGAGAGATTGGGGTTTTCCCCATTCACACACAGATAAGTCTTCAGAGCTTACCCCTATCTGTAGTCCTATGGTTGGCTAGGTTCCAGATGTGAAAAGGACCTATGTCTCCACAGTAGCTAAGACCCCAAGTACTCACTCCACATCCAATTCCTTTTCTGTGCATGCTCCCTGATCCTTCTACTCAAAGGCTACGTTTACACTGGCATGATTTTCCGGAAATGCTTTTAACGGAAAATTTTTCCGTTAAAAGCATTTTCGGAAAAGAGCGTCTAGATTGGCAGGACACTTTTCCGCAAAAGCACTTTTTGTGGAAAAGCGTCCGTGGCCAATCTAGACGTGCTTTTCCACAAAAAAGCCCCGATCGCCATTTTCGCGATCGGGGCTTTTTTGCGGAAAAGAAATCTCTGCTGTCTACACTGGCCCTTTTGAGCAAAAGTCTTTCGGAAAAAGACTTTTGCCCAAACGGGAGCAGCATAGTATTTCCGCAAAAAGCACTGATTTCTTGCTGATTTTCCGGAAAAACTGGCCAGTCTAGACACAGCCAAAAGGTAGTACCACCTCAGTCTGTGCTCTCTTATTAGCTTCATTTCTGTGGGGCCAGAAAAGAGGACAATATACTTCCCTAATCCATCCTGTCCTCCCTCAGATCCATCCATTCTCTGAATCTTGTTCAATACAAAGCCCAGACTATAAGTAGAAGCTTCTATGGTGTCCAGGGCACTGGGGGTGCTGGAGAAATGGAGAAAAGCACTGTATAGGAGGTTCCCTGCTCCGTGAATGGATCCAACAGGCATCATTAGGTCAGTAAATCACTGGCTACAGCACTGTATGAGCAACCATCCTTGTAACTGAAAAGGGTAGTTCCTAATGTGACTGTATTAAATGTGATCACTCTCCTGATAAAAGTCTCATTTTGAGAGATGGTAAGCACCTGAAGCTCTCATTGCCTTCACTGATTAGAGGTTCAACACCGCTCAGGACCAGACCCTAATGTTTGAATCACAAGTTGTGAAGGCTTTTCTTCTCTCTGACACTTTCAGTGCAGAAGGCAGGGGCCCGCAAGAGACTTTAAAAATACCTTGCCTCTGTAGGCGTCTGCTTAAAAACTCCACAAGGTCACAGATTCCCTGACCATGTATGGTATGCTGCCACCACGCAAATGCAAAACCAGTTTTCTGAATACAGAAAGACTCACTGGGGATTTTCTTCCTCTGGTGTAGCCCAAGCTCTTTTACTCACCTTCAGGAGAGAGCTTGAAAACAAACTGCAATTTCTAATGGTTGACCTCTCAGTCTCAGGCACATACACACACATGTACAGAGGCCTTCCTCCCTTGTAGGGCACAGGAATCAGATCATAGTCTTTAAAAGGTGATTTTATTAGCAAAACAAGATATATTTGGTAAAGCATATTTGGTTGCTAGGTGTTACAGACCAACAAAAGGAAGGATTAAAGACAGAGAATTGCTTTTCTATGATTCAGTTCCAGTGACAGTGTAGGGGGGGGGGAGTGGAGGGACACATGCACAACAAAGAGTTCGCAAACCAGAAATACTACTACTACTACGAATAATAATAATTGATCATAAAAACTTGATTTTGTCTTACTACACATTCCCTATCTATTCATATTTGTTTGATATTCCAAGGTTCTATCCTTTTTAGACATGAATATTGATGGACATTTCATGTCCCACTCCCAAGGTTTACTTGGGACAGCTTTTTCTCTCAAACCACACAAAGAACTACAGCAGGCACATCACTGCTTTCAATTCAAATCTCATACTTTCTTCCGACTGACTCTCCTGGCTCTCTGCCAACACTTCCTGGATATCCACTGTTCTGGGTTTAACCCTTTAGTTACTGAATGCTAGGATGTTTAGAAAAGGGTAGTATCTCTCCCGTCCGTTACACATGTAATTTAATACCTTCATGTGCCTGTGTTTTAAAAATTTTGAACATTCACCCATAGTAACTTAATTTCTCTTCTACTGAGTGTCTGCTGCACTGTTTTCTTTGAACCATGATTTTTTTACTTGTCTTTGAGACTGTTCTTATCAATTTTTATCTTCACTATGTCTTTTGTTCTTGAGGACCATCACTACTGTACAGGATATGAAAGTTCAGGACCATCACTGGATATGAAAGTTCAGGACTGTACAGGACCATCACTACTGTACAGGATATGAAAGTTCATATCCTGAACTTTCAATAGGGAATGCTGGATGAATTGAGGTATAAAGAGGAGAGTAAAATGTATGGATTATCTGCTTAAAATGTAGACAAGCTAAAATACTGCTCAGAGTGAAAATCAAGTGGCATTCTGTTCATTTAGAGAAGAAATCTGAATGTAAATCATTTCTGTGAAATGTTTAGGGTCCCAGTTCAACATGAAACTTCTGTGTAATGATGTCCAAAAGTAGGTGGAATGGCAGAAAAAATATGCTAAGTGTAAGGTGACAATATTTCCCTATGCCAAATATAAGATACCTGGTAAAAATGCTCGAATAAGCAAGTTCAATCTCAATCAATCAGAATTGTGTAGTACAAACTTTCCAAGTAACATTAAGTTGATTGAGCATCCATTAAAAAGACATACTGCATTATTATAACTAAAATAGGTAAAAAATTACAATATATACTTACAATTAAGTGGTGATTGCTCTTTAGAAGTGCCTGCCTTGTCCTCATCTTGCTGTCATCCCCAGTGTGGGCTGGTAGGATAAGGGTTGGTAATATGAGGGGGAGCTGCAGGAGTCAGGGCAGAGACTGGGGGTGGAGGCAGGAAGGACTGGGTATGTGTGGGCTAGCTGCAAGAGTCAATGCTTAGAGTGTAAGGGGAGGGCAGGAGGCTGGGGTGGGGGTGCAGGAATCAGGGCAGGAGGCTGGGGCATGTGGGGAGGGCAGGAGGCTGGGCTGTGTGAAAGAGGAACAGGACACAGGAATCAGGGCACTGGGTTGGAGGTGGAGTGGAGAGTTTGGGGAGCCTTGAGGCCGTGTTACCTATGTTTATCTGCTGCCACAAGGGAGCTGTGGCCCATCCATGTGGGGAACTACTGCTGGGAAATTGGCATCAGTGTGAGAGACCCCCTCGCCCCCGTATTTTTCCCAGGGGCAGCTGGCAGCCGCCCATGCCAGGAACAGCATGTAGGCTGCCCAGCACATGGACTCTGTTTAAAGAGCCCATCCCAGCCGGCTCTTTAAACAGCCAATCCCTGTTGTTTTAAAAGGCCACCCCAGTAGTCCCCATCAGGCTCTTTAAACAACCTGCCTCTGTTGTGCAACATATGTGGTAACTGCCCATTTTTTTAAAAAGACAGAACACCTTCCAGAGAGCTAAAATAAGGGACTATCCCATTGAAAACAGGACAGATGGTCACCCTAGCTATATGGTTTTAAGCAATCCCAAGTCATGCTGTACTGCCATACTTCTATATTGAGAATCTCTATATGAGGCCTAATCCAAAGCCCATAGAAGTGATAGAAGCCTTATACTGCATTTGGGACATGAAGTGCTCTGCACCTCATTGTTTCAGATCCATAATTGCCCACTTCAATGAGAAATGGATTCCCAAAGAGAACGGTAGTGAGAATGCAGTTTAACTGATAAGTAATGGCACTATATTGCAAGTATCTTAATTGAGAACCTTTCCTTTCAGAAGAATTGTACATCATTTAATAGTACAAGCATCCACTTTCAATTTCATTTTCACTGCCATTTCCAAATAATTTAAAAATAATTTTCCCACATGCAACTTTTGTCAATTTCTACAATGAGATTATTAAGACAAGTGTCAGTTTAACAATATCTCCCTTCCTAATTATAGATTCAATTCCACACACAACTTCCTTTCTTTTTAATTACTCTGACATTTGATCTGCACAATTTCATGGCTACCAACAATTGCTTTCCCTCTCCCCATTAAACTGAGCCAATAAATTACTTTTTTATTCTTAGAAACAGTCTACATTTTTTACTCGTAGTATGGCAGTTAAAGTCATAAAGCAGAATCTTTCACTTTACCATAACTTTACCAGTGATGGAGACTTTTTATAAATATCATGGGTAGATTAGATTAGTCTATAGATCTATGTCATTCCTTTGTTCTTCATGTGTATGTAGCTCCTATATTATGGTTCCTCTCACAGCAGTTTTGTTTACATAGTCTAGGTAGTATAGGAGCGGTAGATGGTATAGGAACATTACTCTGGGAGTCATGATGCCTGTGCTGTATTCTTGGCTTGTTTGTGCTTACCAATCCTTCTAAAATGTTTTGAGATCTATAGTTTCAGTCCTTTGGATTTTTTTTGCTGAAGAAGCCAGAGCCAATCTCAGCCAAAGCTAACAAATCAACAAAATCCTTTCTGCTTTTTTAAACAGGCTTCCAATCAGATACTATGTTGTTCATTCTGACCCTGATGTAAGAAAGTGTGCTTAACTCTGAGATTGTGAGTTACAGTCAAAATGACTGGCTACGTCTAGACTGGCACGATTTTCCGCAAATGCTTTTAACGGAAAAGTTTTCCGTTAAAAGCATTTGCGGAAAAAAGCATCTAGATTGGCACGGACGCTTTTCCGGAAAAGCACTTTTGCGCAAAAGCATCCATGGCCAATCTAGACGCGCTTTTGCGCAAAAAAGCCCCAATAGCCATTTTCGCGATCGGGGCTTTTTTGCACAAAACAAATCTGAGCTGTCTACACTAGCACTTTAGCGCAAAAGGACTTTTGCCCGAATGGGAGCAGCATAGTATTTCCGCAAGAAGCACTGATTTCTTACATGAGATTGTCAGTGTTCTTGCAGAAATTCAAGTGGCCAGTGTAGACAGCTGGCAAGTTTTTCCGGAAACTTTTGCAGAAAAACTTGCCAGTCTAGACACAGCCACTGTGTTTATGAGTTCAAAATTAAGCATATGTTTAAATGCTTTGCTGGATCGGGGTCTTTAATATCATGCAAAGACATCAAATAGCTTCACTTGTGCCTTTCTTAAGTTTTGAAATAATGAACATTGATTGCATGGTGAAATCTCAGGTCCAGCAAGCATTACTCAATAGACCTTTTTTAAAAAGATATCACTGTCCAGCAGCCACCACTGAAAGGGACTATTTGTTTAAATAACACAAACAAGGACCTGATTTGAATCGATGAGATAATTCAGGGTTTCGCATGCCAGCTGATGTGAATTGTTTTGTCTGCAATGTGTGCTTCATTTTGTATTGTTTCACCACTTGTTTCATTTAAAGAGGGTTCAGAAATTATAGTGTGTGTGTCCTTAATATTCACTCCCTGCTTTTGCAACAACACCATGTGCAGGATCCTTAAAATAGGACAGTGTCAAAGGCTGGAGGCAATTAACAAGCTTGCTGCAGACAAGTATCTGTATAATATCCCCTTAAATGCCTCTATGAAAATGTAGAATATAGCGCATTGAATAGAACACTTAGACATTCCCTGAGAAATGGGGGAAGAGAGAATAATCACAATAAAAGCATCAGGTTTGGGTGACAGGGGAGGGATCATATGAGGTTTTCCTGTGGTGTTCCCTCCCTCTGGGGCATCTGGCATTGGCACTGTCTGCAGACAGGATACTAGGCTAGATGGAATGTTGGTCTGACCCATATGGCCATTCTGATGTTCTTTATGTTCTTATGGCTCTAATATATTCATCATAATAAAAGGAAGGGTAGTCACAGAAACCTCAAAAAAATATACTAAGGATGTTTCAAAATTTCCTGTTAGGCTATGTCTACACTGTGGGGTTTTCCGGGATACCTCTGGTATCCCGGAAAAACCCTGCCACATCCAGGGAATGTGTTTGCTCTTCCGCTTTTTTTTTTGGCCGAAGAGCAAACACGGTCTATCGGGGAGCCCTGTATTCCTCATTCCACGAGGAATAAGGGCTCCCCGAAAGAGGGGGATTTTCTGAAATTTGGCCCAGTGTAGGTGGGCCAATTTTTGGAAAAGCCTCCTCCTAAAAAAAAATCAGAAAAAGATATGCAAAATGTGCTCTGCATTTTGCATACCTTTTTCCGAAAAAAAGCGGCGGTATAGACCTAGTCTTATGATGAACAGAGAACAGACATTTAGTAAGGTACAAACCTAATTTGTCACAAGGAGGGATAAGGGTCCCTCTCTGCAATGCTGCCTAAATGAAGTGCCAGTTTCCTTAGGCAATAATTGATAATTTTAAATTGTGTTTTAGTCTAGGTAAGGATATATAAGAACCAGCCTTCTTTTAGCCACACAATGGGCCGTGAGACAATGAGGGACAAGGGATGGATAACCCGTACAGCACATATCTTGGCCATCACAACTGAGTTGGTATAAGGATGCTATATTTTGTTGCTGATACTGACCAGCAGGAAACCTCTCCCATCCTGCAGCTAAGGAGGAAGAAGGGAATAATTCCAAAAGAAGATATTGCCCTTCCTGGGATGCTCTTTAGAATGTTCAGTATTGCACTGCCCTGCACAACAGATTTAATTTTATCCTTCTAGCACAAATTAGCCATAAATAATTGCACTGCAATATTGGCACCTTCCACTAGTTTCTTCCATAATAAGTACAGGGGATACAGCTCGTCGTCAGTGTGATGCATTTATCTAATGCAAATTTGGTAAATATACAATTGTGACTGCTGAGGAAATGTACTTTTCTTCAGGCCCTTCCACCGTGCATCATCACTTCCACCTGTTCCTGGTGATTTGAAACAAAAATAGCAACGTGTGGAAGTCAAGAATTCAGATTTGGTAGCATTTTATACCCACTATGCACAGGTGGATCTGATCCGAGGTGCCGAATAAAGCCCATTTATGTAAAGGGAGGCTAATTGTCAAAGACGTTATAGGAGTGATAACAATCATCCTTGCAACTGTTGCTCACAATAGAATGTAATTATCAGAGCAAACAAACAAACGAAGAGAAACCAAGCAAAATAAAGCTTTACAAACATTAGCAAATGAACCTCCATAGCATTCATGTAAAGGAAATACCAATATTCATATTGTACAGATGAGTCAGAGAAGTTATGACTCACTGAATACCACAGTGGGAGGGAGTGTGAGACCTGTGATTATCCAGGCGGATATTTTGGCTTTCATTCCTGTGTTTAGTCCGAGTCATCCTAAATACATTTATCTTCATTTAATTATAAAAACTGTGGTTAATTTTATCCTCACTTGATGAAACACTAGAAGCACATTTTATACCACAAAAGCTTAATGTTTGGGGGGGCCTTCTGAGAATCATTTTACCAGATAACAAGTCCTTAAGAACTATCCAAGATAGATAATTATGGAGTGATAGGTAATAGCTTGCCCTAATAAAACTTCAAAAGGATTCAGCTCGGATTACCATGAAAACTTAAGCCTAGAGAACTACTGTGTCTGTTGGAATCCACAGTATTGATATAATGCTGCATGTCATTTTTTGAAGAAATCAATCCTTCAGGGAGTACAGTAGAAAACAAATTGATTTTGTTTTAAGTGAATGGTTATTTATAGTGTGAGTGTATGTGTGTATGTATAAAAATTTCTGACAAGGTACTATTTAGATGAAAAGTGCCATTTATGATTTCATTTTTTTAGTGACATGAACTCAAGTAAAGAAAAACCTTCATTATAAAGGGGTTTAGTAATAATTTTTCCTCTTTAGCTTGGCTGAGTTGAAGTGCATAATAATAATGCTGCATTAGTATCATTTGGTTGGATGGAGGACAAAATAGTCAAGGAATTTCCCATGTATAACAAAATAGAAAGTGCGACCTCTGAAGTACAAAAATGAGTGAGTCATTCTAACCTGACTTTGTACTGAGAGCAAAATGGTAATTTCTCTTGTGTGCTTTCACAAAGGATTAAAGCCCACAAAGCCACCCCTTGAATCTCCTCAGCAATACTGTTGCACGCGCTGGGGGTGAGAAAAGGATCAGGCCCTATGTAATCCTTCCCTCCCTGGGTGAGTGGTAAATTGTAAAGGAAGGGAGGAAAAGAATGAAATAATGGAGCAGTGGCTCCCTGCCCACTTGTGCCCCAGACAGTGAAGATAGGCAGATACAGTTAACTAAATCTGCTCTGGTCAGAGATCGTAGCAGATCATATCCCTACCCTTTGTCCCTGAGGCAGTGCCTTCTCTAGGCTGCTGCTGGGTCAATGCCATTCTGAGCCAAACCTTATGCCTTTTAGTGATAGTGTCCTTCAAATCCTACTCTGATGATGATGGGCAGCTGGTTAAAAGTCCCCTTCACAGCCACTTTCAGCATTTCTTATGTTGTGCTTTTATGTTGGTCACCAGCTATAGATGCCTGAAAATGGGGTGATCACAGGAACCACTTGGTGGCTTGACTGAGGCAGTGGTGATGAAATCTCATGAGATATTGGAGTGTTTAGAGAGTGTTATGAAGGCGACAGCAACTAGGGTGTCTATGGATACTAATAACCTAGGGAAGTGTAGGAGAAAGGTCCTAGAAGCTAAAATGTAGCTTACTACAGAAAAAGGAAGCAGACCAGGGTCTCTGAGGAAGCTTTCTCTGATGTATATGGAGTTGCACAAGTAGAGCCACCTAAATAGGAGAAAATTGTGTCTCAATGGCTGCGTCTAGATTGGCATGATTTTCCAGAAATGTTTTTAACAGAAAAGTTTTCCGTTAAAAGCATTTTCAGAAAAAAGCGTCTAGATTGGCACGGACGCTTTTCCGCAAAAAAGCCCTGATCGCCATTTTCACAATCGGGGCTTTTTTGCGGAAAACAAATCTGAGCTGTCTACACTGGCCCTTCTGCGCAAAAGCTTTGTGCAAAAGGGACTTTTGCTCAAACGGGAGCAGAATAGTATTTCCGGAAAGAGCACTGATTTCTTACAGTAGGAAGTCAGTGCTTTTGTGGAAATTCAAGCAGCCAGTATAGACAGCTGGCAAGTTTTTCCAGAAAACTGGCTGATTTTCTGGAAAAACTGGCCAGTCTAGACACAGCCAATGTGTGGCTGAGTACATGGAATAACAGGAATAGGGTTACAATAGGCTTATTAGGTACTGGGAAATGTATTGCAGATGGGAGTGCTGAGGAATTCTGGACACATACAAGGTCAGCAACACTAAAGAATTCTGCCTATGGTAAAGAAAGGAAGAGAGATGGACTCTGTAGTGGAAGAGAAGCTGGCTTTGCTAATTGACATAAATTCTGGAAAAAACAAGTGGCCAGACATAAAAATGTTAATATAAATCAGTGTGAGAAGCTTAAAAGCAAGAATAGTTGAACAAAAATGCCTGGTAATGGAAGAATGCTTTGACATAATAGGCATAAGAGAAACACTGTTGAATGACAAAATCAATAGGATATCATAGTACGTGATCATAAAATATTGGGAAGGCCAGAGTGTGTTGAAGAGGTTGAGTCGTAGAATTGCATCTAAAAGATTTCAAACTCCAAAAGAGAAGAAATGTCTATAGTAGAATCTGTGTAAATAGAATAATAAACATATTAGTAAAGTTATACTACTGGCCCCTGAATTAGGAAAAGGGTAGTGAGTGCAATGTTGAAGGAAGCTGCAAACACAGAAACTAATAAAACTATGATAGGGGATTAGTTCAAATGTCAGAACAAGACAAGATTTAGTTTTGACAGCATTAACAATTGCCTTTTGGAACAGTCAGTTCAACAGCTCACAGGAGGAAAGAATATTCTCAACTTAATCTTGAGCAACAGATGGGAGCTGGTTCCAGATGTAACTAAATATGTAGGTACGTTTCACAAAGGTGTTAGAGAAGATGCTGAGAATTGCAGACCATTAAATGTTATTTCACTATGGGGAGTTCATCTAAAATCATTATAAATAGACTCATAAAACACCTTGATGAAAATTAGAAGAGGGGAAATTCAGCCTGGCTTCTGAAAATGAAAATCATGCATCTCTCACCTATTAGAATTCTTTGGGCTTGGCATGAAAAATAAGGCCCGGAGAAGATGGACTCTGATAATAAGAAAAGGGCAGGAGAAACTCAGAGCAACTGGCCATCACCAGTGTGTGAAAAAGTAACCAAGTGGTGTAGAATCTTGTTGACATCTCTAAGGCATAATAAGGGTTGGGAAGACTGTCCCACTATCTGATTATAATATGATCATAAAAAAACCATTGTTGCTACCACTGTTGTATAATTGCAATAAATCTTATGCCAAGTATGACACGTGGTCAGAAAGGGTTAAACATTCTGTGGGTTAAATGAGCCAAAATCAGCTTGTGGACACATTTTAGAAAAGTATGTAAATGGTAATTTGGACTAGAACATTGAAATGCAAACCTAGTTGCATAGATGACTCTCAGTAGAATTTTGGAGGGTCACCACCCTTCTGTTCCACCACCAAAAATTCAATTGCTAAATATGATGCCCTCTCATACCGCACGTTATTCTGGGTAGCCCTCCCTGCATCCCTCCTCCCGTAGGCACTAGTTGTCTATGCCTGTTTATATATAAAATCTGCTAGTGTGTATACACACACACACACAGGTGGATAAACCCAGGGGGCTTGGGTCCTTATCTCAAGGCTTTTTTTTTTTTAAATAAAAGGAAAATGTACATGCTTTATTTAAATTATTGTCATTTTCAGAAGTACAGTTTTATTTTTATTTTTATTTTGGATTTATTAAAAATGGGATTAATGTTTTCATTTAATTTTAGTAATCCTGTACTTTAAAATGGGAATACCAGCAATTGTATATTCTTTCTTCATCCCTGTCAACTCTTACCATGCACTATGTTTTAACAAAAAGGTGCAAACTATGCACTTTCTCCTCACTCCCTGATGAAGAGGAATAGCCAGCACTGTCCCCGTATGAATCTGGAAGATGGAAATTTAGGCTTCCCACCCTCCCTAAAGGACATCTAGGATGTGGAGGTTTAGCATTGGAGCCCTCATCCAGCCCCTTCACCTGCCTGGTGATTGTCTCTTTTCTGTTTGGTTTTATGAGAAGCAACCCCATTCCAGGTGTATCTCATTTAGCCTTGAGTTCTTACAGGAAGATGCTATATAGCAAATTTCGTGGTTCCAGCTTTCACCAGTTAGGAGTTCTTGAACAGACAGACAGACACACTCTCTCAAATATTGTAGATGTAAACTTACATATCAGTTCTTGTCTATTAATATAGCTGTTGATTAGGAGTTCAAAGGGAATATTTACATTTAAATGAATCTTGGTTGAAATAATTTCATCATTTGTATGTCCCTTTGAAGTCTGTGATAAGATAATGTATCCATTAAACAGTTTATGTTAATTACCATGATTATTTGGGAAACGAAAGGTTACATAAAAAACCTCTTGCTCATGCAGTACTGTATGGTCAAGAGGCTGCCAGGATACTGTATATGAAGACCATTGAGTCCTGAATTTGTCATCTCAAATCTGCTTGAGGTTTCATGCATGGAAGCCTAAACCATATGGATTGAGATCTCTGTCCTAAACTGGTACACCCCTGAATATGAAGTTGGACATTGGACTATAATCTGTGGACTAATTTCTGCAAGACATCTTCGCAACCATAAAGCTTGCCATCTCTTCTATGTATATTGGTTTTGTAAGCAATACTCTCTCTTTTTTTGTAAGAAATGCTAGGTTAGTTAATGAGAATTGGCTGGGGATATGTATTTGGATAAGATCTGAAATATTCATTCACATGAGAAGTAATGTGTCCAATCCTTTAGGATTGTTAGAACTTTATTTGACTTGGTTGTCTCAGTGGAACCCTAAGGCTGTATTGCTTTATTTTGCCTGGGAAAAATATAGTCCATGGGCTGGATCTGCCTGCCAAGTGACCAGATCTGGCCTGTGGACACTGCAGGGAACCAAGGCAGGCTCCCTGCTTGCCTCACTCCCACCTGCACGCTGCTCAGAAAAGCAGCTGCTGGACTGTTTCTCTTTAAAAACTGTGAGCCTGGAGAGGAGAGAGGAAGGCTTCAGGTGCTGCTCCTGCCCCCAGCACAATCCCATTGGCTGCTTTCTGGCTAGAAACAGGTCAATGGGAGCTGCCTGTTTGAATAATAGGCAGCACACAAAGCACCACCCTTCCTTTCCGTCTAGCTCCTAGTTATTAACATATGTACGTGGCCCTGCAGCCTGTGCAGGGCTTGAGAAATGTGCTGGGCTGCTGGTCAGGAGTCACTTGGGTAAGTCTCCTGACCAGAGACTGCCTCTGACACCCCAGCCCCGCTCTTCCCCAACTTTCTTCCCCCCACCCCTGCTCTCCTACTCCATATACACACAACCTCTGTTCCCCCCCCCCCCGCATCTATTTATGCAAGAGCTCTCAGTGGTCAGAAACCCACAACCCCTTATTTGTCCACTCAACCACTTCTCTGATATTTTAATTTATCTAATGGGTAGTTGGACAGTCCAGTGTTCCAGGTCACAATTGCCTCCTTCACCCAAATTCTCTCCCAGACCCCACTTTCCCTCCTGTACCCCAGTCCCTTACCCCAAGCTCCCTTGTGCACCCAACCTCCATCCCAGACCCCACACCTTCTCCATTAATATCATGGAAGTGTGTGGCCCTCAACCACTTTACAAAATCTTGGCATGCCCCCCGCTCCATCAAAAAGTATTGCCCACTTCTGCTTTAAGGGAACTCTACTGTGGGCTTCTGAGTGACCAGTATCATAAAGGCTGTTTTGTGCTGCCTCAGTAAATCTAAGTATTGGAATTACCACCAGCTTTGGGGAGTGGCTGCCCCATTTTTTGCAATTCACCCCTATTGAGTAACCTCAGGTGGCTCCACTGGGACCCTGCTCACTAAGGGTATGTCTACACTACCCCCCTAGTTCGAACTAGGGGGGTAATGTAGTCATTCGGAGTTGCAAATGAAGCCTGGGATTTGAATTTCCCGGGCTTCATTTGCATGATGCTGGCTGGCGCCATTTTTAAATGCCGGCTAGTTCGGACTGCGTGCCGCGCGGCTACACGCGACACAAACTAGCTAGTTCGGATTAGGCTTCCTAATCCGAACTAGCTGTATGCCGCGCGGCACGCAGTCCGAACTAGCCGGCATTTAAAAATGGCGCCGGCCGGCATCATGCAAATGAAGCCCGGGAAATTCAAATCGTTTGCAACTCCGAATGACTACATTACCCCCCTAGTTTGAACTAGGGGTGTAGTGTAGACATACCCAAAGATACCCGATGATCCTTCTTTCCACAGCTAGACACGTTGCAGTGACACTCAAGGTAGATGCATATCCTGCTGCTCTTATGGCTGGAGGAGGAGAGGGGTATCTGTACACAGAATGAGGGAATCCCTAGTGAGAAGTAGGGAAGAGGAACTCAGGAGGCCCCAGTTTGGTTGCTCTCTTCATTTCTTGCTGACACTCCCCACTTTCGGAAAGGTGTCAGTGCTTCAGTGGTTTAGGGTTTCCATTCCAAATAACTTCTTTGGTTTGATTAAATCTTTCCTTAAAATACAATAAAAATATCCCTAGCAAATTACAGACACTCCCTTATCAAATTATCATCAAGAAAATATAGGCTAAATAGACTGGAACTGTAGAGGTTTAATATTAATTAACTTCCCCCGTAACATGAAAGCAGTTAAACTGTGGTTTTGATCCCCATGATGCTTCATTCCAGAGCCCAGCAGATCTGCTGAGTTCAGCTCTTCTAATATAAAAATCCTCGGTCATGGTTTGATTTCCTGTATATTTAATTATCTCTAACTTACTAGGAAAGAATTGTCAGGTATCAGAGCTAATTGAAACTTTTTGGCCTGAGTACTCTCAGTAGGAACACGCTTGCCTAGAACCTAATAGTATGGATTGAATTTGAATTAATTTAGGACTATAATTTATAGTTTTATCTATAATACTTTTGCTTTTTCCTTTCCTCGATGATGCAGGAAAATCATATTCTCCTTCCCTGTGAAACTGATTTATGTAACAACTGCATCTTAGTGTCTACACATCCTCTCTAAAAAAAACCCCCTACCATGGCATAACGGCTATCGGATGAATTTACCACTTTCTTGAATGGTGAGATCCTCCACTAAAACTGGATATTCCAGCAGTGACTATGCAGCCTGTCTGCAAATCACAGTAGTACTAATTAATTTTACATTTATGCCTCTAATAGATATAATGGAATTGCAATGCAAATGCCATCACCACCTTGCCAGTCTGCCCACTGGCAGAAGGTGTGATGATTGCCTGTTGCGATGGAGACAAGGAGTGCATGAGTGAGCATTCTGGAAGAGAGGGAATGTGGGCAGGAAATGGCAGGGAGGAAAGTACTGGCAGCATTGTCAGAGGTACAAGAAATAGCACACTGCTGCTAACTGGCAGTGGGAAGCAGAGAGGAAGAACTGGAAATATTTGCTCTTCTTATTTGTACAGCTATTCTGTGGGCCATAGCTGCATCAGCCTATCACTGAAGTCAGTAGTGACATACCCATTTACACTAGTTAAGTCTCTGGCTCCATGAATCTAATGAAAATGAATTTCCAGTTTCACTGCGTTTCTTTTTAATTTGTCAAAAAACCACAAATCCCCTCCCCCCCCCCCCAAAAAAAGCTCTAGCCTGGGATATCCTGATTTTTTTTCTCGCAATAAATAATCTATTATGCTGTCAGGATAACCCAAAGTATAAAAATCCATTTCTACCAGATCCTGAGCACTCCTGGCAGATGCTAATTTCTCATTTCTCACTGTTTTTGTCTATCACATTAGAGTTGAAGGTGGTTTGCATCTTGTAATATTAAATGCTGTTAAAAACATTAGAAATAACTTAGTCAGTGCTGACCATCTTCTAGTAGCCCAATGAGTCATCAGCAGAAGATCTCTTTGAAATTCTTTGAAGGAAAATGTTGTGAACAATATTCACAACAAACTGTAGTAATTTATTTTTTTTAACTTGTGCAGAATATTTTGGGCTTTTCTGAAAATAAACATTTTAACTGAAAACATTATTGAAGTGGCTACAAATGTCATTTGCTAAAACTCAGGGTTTTTGGTACATTAAAATAGTGATTACCATTTCAATATTTTGAATATGGGAGATGTGATCAAACAAGAATCAGAAAAATCCCAAACCAAAAATGTATGTTTTAAAATAGAACAGCTTCAAAATGCCACGGATTCATGAAAGTAGCTTTCCATGTATGCGTATCTCTAATAAGTAGTAGCCTCATTGAGAACATACTCCAGGGCTACGTCTACACTGGCCCCTTTTCCGGAAAGGGCATGTTAATTTCAGAAGCCGTAATAGGGAAATCCGCGGGGGATTTAAATATCCCCCGCGGCATTTAAATAAAAATGTCCACCGCCTTTTTCCGGCTTTTACTTTTACTTTGAAGTAGGAATAAGATCCTCCGGAAAAGGGCTTTTTTTCCGGAGGATCGGGGCCAGTGTAGACGCTCTTTTTTAAAAGCCGGAAAAAAGCGGCGGACATTTTTATTTAAATGCCGCGGGGGATATTTAAATCCCCCGCGGATTTCCCTATTACGGCTTCTGAAATTAACATGCCCCTTCTGGAAAAGGGGCCAGTGTAGATGTAGCCCAGGTGATTAGCTTGAGCTTCATTCCTTTAGCTTCCAATTTAGAAAATGATTTCTGTTCAATGTTCAATGTTAAGTGCTCAGTTGAACATATGCCTACATTAGTTACCATTAGAGTCAAAGAGCTGCTTCAGATTTTGCCAGTACACCTAAATTTGGAACTCTTCTTAGCTTTCGTTTGCTTTACAGCCCTTTTCATGCATGGCAACAGCACAGGTTGACTTGCTGAAAAGATGACACATTCTTTTCTGATAACTGGATGGGAGCAATATGTCTGCTTAACCTGGCTTTCTGGTTAAGATTAACTTGACCGATTTAAAGTCACAGTTTGGGGTCTTTGAATATTTATTTTCTTGTTTTGCAAGGGTAGTTATTGATTTCAGATGAAAGAATATTTTAAAAGGGATAGAATGGGGGTAATGAAAGCAGGAGATATATATATCAAGCTATAATCTGTAAATCAATGAAAAACTTTATTTAATGGTTTGAGACTAAATGGATTCAATCTAATTAACTCTCTTAACTGTAAAAGATATATGAATTAATTGTTAATACTTGGTGCTAGAGGCAAGATAAATTCTCTTGTCTGCTCAGCAGACATCAGATCCCCTTTGTCTTCATCCCAGTACAATATAAATTGGGGGCAGAAAGAGACAAAATGGTCATTTCAAATTTTTCGGTTTCAGAAAACTATTTCCAGATTCTATTGTTCCTTTCCATTTATTTCAGTTTATACCCTCTTGTCTGAAAACAGGAAATCCTAATTTCTGAGGGAATATTTAAAGTGATGCCAATCTCTCTCTGGTCATTACATGACCTCCAGTACCATTGTATTTGAGTGTCTCAACTTTTAGTTTATTTATGTGCACACAACTCCTGTGGGATAGAGGAGTGCTATTCCCGACATTTGGTAGATGGGGACAGGCACACACAAATTGAGTGACTTGACAGAGGTCACACAGGAAGTCTAAATTGAACCTGGGAGAACTGAATCAGAGACTATAACCCTACACACTAGACTTTCCTTCTCCCTCATTAGAGGAATGTAGTCCCCTTACTAAAGGGGCCTCTGTTTTATTCTAAAAAGACCCTGTGTGCTACAATCCAGACTACAATTCCCATGAGCCCTTGGAACAAAAGAGGTAGGGGGGACTCTTGTGAGAGAAAGGAGGCTCTCTCCATGTGCTTGAAGAAGAGGCCTAGCAGTCTGGGACTCTGCCTTGCAGTTTGGAACCAAAGGGGGAGCCAGGCTGCTGCCAAGGACATTGACCCAGTGCAGGGGCTGTTGGATGCAGCTACTGGATGCCTATTGGAACTGGGAGTTAGCAGGCTGCTTCCTATAGGCACAGCATGAGGCAGTAAGTTTGGGCCTTGCTGGAAGAGTGCTGCCTGGGACAGAGCTGCTGTTTAGCCTGGACTAAATCCTCACTACAGCTGCAACATCAGCACGCCAACGCAAGCAAGTGTCTGGGACTGAGTCTAAGGGTGTGCACACTCTGGGGTGGGGTCACTGTTGTCTAACTATATAAGCTTCAGTTATTGTTATGTGTTTTGTTAATGCTATTCCTTGCTAATCTGTTAATCCCTGTTTAGTTAAGTAAAGATGGTTTATTTTAAAGTGTTCTATTAGATGTATATGATTTGTAGTTGTTCTGGAATTAGATCCAGCTTTATGTTGGAATAAGTATATTCCTGGAGGCTCTCAAGGCACACCAGTGTGTGTACAAGGCCAGCCAGGTGGAGGCACCGCCACTTTACATTCATTTCCAGCAAGGGACTGCAGCAAGGGGGTGGATAGGGCTTTCCCCAGCTAAACACCATCATCACTGGGGTACTCAGGATCTCTTTTGGGTTAAAACACCAGGCGCCCAGGCACACCTGTGAGTGTGACCTGCTCCCCAGTAACCCGGGGAGGAAAAAGGGGGTTACAGGTACATCTAGACTACCGGCTTTTGTCGACAGAGGCTTTGTTGACAGATGCTGTCGACAAAGCCTCTGTCAAAAAAGAGCGTCTAGACTTCAGCCAGTTCTGTCTACAAAGCAAGCCGCTTTTTTGACAAAGAGTCTAGACATTCTCTTTTGCAAAAGCACAGTGTGGATGCAATAGCGCCTTTTTTTGACATAACTGTCAAAAAAAGGCGTTATTTCTTGCAGAATGAGGTTTACCGCCATCGACAAAATGCTGCATTCCGTCGACTTACTATCCACTTTTGTCGACAAAACATGTAGTCTAGACAAACCCTATGAGTGACTGCCTTTTATTACAATATACAACTTTATCTCAGTCTGAATCTGTTTCTTTCTGATTTGTAAGAGTTCATCAAAGCTGTCTTTGAAGGGAAGTGTTATAATCTTTGAAAACTACAGTTGATAAGCCATATAAAAGACCAACATTATTATTACTATTTTATTTGTACTGTATTGTCTAAGTTCTAAAGAGAAATACTTAAGAAAAGGTAATACAAATTGATCTGGTTGATATTAGTTTTTAAGAGTATAAAAGCCGGCACATTTTTCAAGCTCATCCTAACATCTCAGAATGAGATTTTCCCCTCTGCCATAGGAACAGAAGATTAATAAAGGCTAGATTATGGCTAGGCTGGCCATTTTTTAGCCAGATATTTCTGGTTTTGGTAACTTTTTAACCTCTCTGGTATAAAACATAATTTTGCAAGTGTCAGAGTGCTCTGCTCCACCCCTACTGGCATGACCTTGCACGCCCCCCAGCGCAGGTGAGGTCATTCCATTTGAGAAGAACCCGGATGTCCAGAAGGATTCACAACGGCCACCCTCATTATGGCATTTCTTGCATTTCCATGTTGGGGGGCAGAGCAGAGCTGCACAGAATTTGGGGAGCATTGGATATGCGTCCCAGAGCTCCTCAGTTGTATACAGGGAGCACAGTCTGCTATATTGCTTTTAAATTGCAGAATACACCTTCCCTTCTCCAGGTGGGCCCAGAGCTGGCTGGCACCCAGATGGGGCAGAATATGAGCATTCTCTACACCCTTTGTCCTACTTCTATTTTTGGTTAGTTGGTCTCATGGGGAAGCAACTTGGTAGCTGCTCACCTACGCCTCCCAGAATCTAATTCTGGCCCTGACTTCCCTTACCTATGCTATGCAAAATGAGTGGCTCTTTTCTTCCTCTGAAATAGAATCTCCCTTTTGAAGTTTGTGTGTAGATTCATTTTGAGAAGAAGTTCTTTGCCTGTGTGTGTCTCTTTACAGCTCTCTCCATAGTGATCTAGCAGTCATAATGGTTCTAGAGAGAACTGGTGAGAGTATTTCTGACAAATCATCAGGCAGACAATGCCATAGAGTGTTGGGGCCCATTTCATTATCTGTTGTCTGCAGTGCCAGCGTGTAACGAGTAATAATAGTGACCAGAGACCGTACTCAGGACTTAAATATTTTCAAAGAATCAAGAGTGTTCTATTTAAGTTCCTACATCTCACACGTCACTGCAGCATCTGAACATTTTATTCCTCTGGGATCCACATGGTGCAAGGTAAATCAAAGAGGAAGTGGAAAAGACTGTGAGAGAAGCTGTTCTCAAAGATTTCTGGTCTAATATTACATTCTCCCACAGGTACAGATTGATTGGATAAAGTTCACAGACCTATCCAACACATGAGTTGCTTACTGAGACTAAGCCATTTCTATGAATTGTGAGTTTCAACAATCCTTAATGCCAGGAAAGTATAAAATCTCCTTACTTGTAATACAGTGGAATCAACCTGCGCAATTCGTTTTTCTGTGTACCAGACAGCGTGGCAGAATGTGCATGTGTATGTGCATGAACACTATTTCTCTCCCTATGCATTGAAACATCAAACAGATTTTGACTGAGGCATAACTTACCCTCTGATGGCTTTTTGGGTGGGTACATTTTGAATAAGTGAGTGAGTGGCCAGTTCCATTCTTGCTTCATGATCGCTTACATTTTACCTTTCAGAAATGCAGTTGCCCTTGTAAAATGTAGAAAATAAGATCTGCTGTCATGGTGTTAGACTTCGTTCTGTATTGCATTTCCATTACAGCAGCTGTGGTCTTGACAAGCTGCTTTTATAAATGGAACTGCATTTCATGTTTTTAAAAACACAATGTGTGAATCTCTTGCTAAATAATTCCTGTCTTTCTCCCCACTAAATACAGATTGCTTTACAATTAGGAAAGGCACACATATATATGATACAAAATCTCTGTTTCTTCCATTTTATCTCTACAGGGAAGCCACTTAGCAGGAGATGGTTCAATCCTTTGCCTTTGTTTGGAAAACAGTTGGCTCCAATTTGTTTTTAATTGGAAAAAAAAAAGGGTATTTTAAGCTAGCCTTTTAAGATCTTCAGCGGCATATAAATACACTCAGCATTTCATTTCTCTCAGGCAGAATGTAGTGCATATTTTACAGTAAGTTTCACATGGTCACTGAAAGAGGGCATTGCTAAAATTCACGGTATTGAGAAACACGCAATTGTCAGGAATCTTAGTTTCAGTGAATCACTTGCTCAATAAATGAAGAGCCAAAAAAAAAAAAAAAAAGATTTGAAATAAATTCCTGACTCAGTACGTAGCTCACTTTCTTTCTCTAGAAACTGGAAACAGTCAGGAAAGGTTTATGGAACAAATAGATGTGGGGTTGCTATTGCTATTTCCAAGGACTAAATATTGTGATTATAATTGCGGGATTTGGAAAATGTAAGTTTAATTCCCTGTTCTGTCCCAAACTTCCTGTGTAACTTTGGGCATGTTACTTAGTCTCTCTGGTGTAGCATGGTCTACAATATTGATTACTTAAGAATTCCAAGTTATCACTTTGAGGGTTGGTTGACAGGTTCATGTCCCAAGATCCAGTATAGTACAATAATATTAAAAGTACTATATAGGTGGGAACCAGGATGTCCATAGTTGCAACCGTATAGGACCCCTTCTATATTTAAAATAGTTTATTAATACATTTTGCAAAGTCACAAACATCTAGCTCCACAAGGTAGACAGAGATAATATAGACTGTACATCTAGATGTCCATGGGCACACTATCCTTTGCAGAACAAACTGAAATCTTAGCCATTATCTTCCTCATTGTCATCACCCTTGTTTACATATGTCTCTTCTCCCATATACAGGCTGGGGCATAGCTTTATAGTATGCTATGTTGATTTACAACAAAGGGATGTAAATAAGACATTTCAAAATGCAAATGAAGCAGGGATTTAAATATCCCATGCTTTATTTGCTTAATCACGTAATGGCACTCTTTCGAAAAAGCGCCATTTCAAAAGTAAAACCACGATCTAGATGCAGTTATTTCGAAAACGACAGGCTTTTTGGAAAGATCCTGTACAGAACTGCATCTAGACCACAATTTTACTTTTGAAATGGCGCATTTTTGAAAGAGCACCATTAAGTGTTTATGCAAATGAAGCACAGGATATTTAAATCTCTGCTTCATTTGCAATTTCAAAGTGTCTAATTTACATCCCTCTGTCAAAAGAGGAATGTAGTCTAGACACAGACCATGTGTCTACTGCATATTCAGGAAGGGGTTTCTCCAATCTTCCTTTTTAATATTTCCTCATCCTACCGATGTTGAGGTGTCCTTCTCCTAAGAGTTAGTACTTTAGTAATCTCCGTTTATTACTTATATGTAAATTTGTTGTGAGATAGCACTCTTTTATGGTCAGACTTCTGTGGATATTAGCTGATATTCCTGCTTAGCTGGTGCTGTTACGATAAAATCCTAGAAATTCGACAACATTTCCCTTCACACACTGTTATCAGATCCTCAAAATGCGGGGGTTACTATTGAGCTGTTCACCTGTATCCATGGCCTCCAACTTTTTTATGCCCAAGAGAATTTTTTTAATTTAAAGATCTACCCCACCCTTCCCTGAAGCCCTGCTCCACTGATTCCATCCTCTCCTCACTCCATTGCTTGCTCTTACCCACCCTCACTCGGGGCAGAGATTTGGGGTTAAGGATGGGGTGGGTGCCGGCTGGGGCCAAGAGGTTCGCAGTGTGGGAGGGGCCTGAGCCTGGAGCAAGGGATTGGGGTACAAGATGGATGAGAGGTGCCAGCTCTGGGAAGGATTTGGGGTGCAAGAGGAGTCTCCAGGCAGGGTCAGAGCTCAGAGTACAGGAGATAGTATCATGTGCCGGCTCTGGGACAGGAGAATGGGATGCAGGAGGGGGCATGGGTGCTGGCTCCAGAAAGGGAGTTGGCCTATGGGCTCCCACTGGATGGTACTTACATAAGGTGGTTCCTGGACAATGACACAGTGGGGAGAAAGCTGACTCGCTGCATGCCCAGCCCTGGTCCCATGTTTCTCCCAGACGGGGCCAATGTGCTTCTGAACTGTGGCTCCACACACAGCCTCTCTCTGCCGGCACTGTCCCCACAGTTCCCATAACCACAGTTCCCTGGTTTTTATGGTTGTATTATAATCAGATAGCATCACAAGGCAACATGGTGTCTCAATTTCCCTATCCATTAAATGGGGAGAATTGTAGGCTGAATGTATGTTGTGTGGTTCCCCTACAATATGGTAATAGGTTTTGAAGTTCTCTGTCACTATGGAAACAGGAGGACAAAGAGTCATCCCTTAGGAGTGTGGAATGCTTTTGGTGGACTCCTAGAATACGAGTCCAGTGAGGTTGTCTCTAGTTCTGATCTTGACTCAGGCTTTAACACTTCACCCCTGTGGGATACTGGGACCCTGATTTGGGTTCTGGATTTGCATAATTTGTATAGATTTAACAGGAGCAATAGGCTTGATTGAGCTTGAGTTCAAACTGTGGGTTTATACGTGCCTTCAGTCACGTTTCCTAGGTTTTCCTCCATAGCCACGAGGACAAAAAATTTACTTTAAAAAATGCTGAGATTCTCATGTGGTTTCTTGATTTCCAGTGCTGGAGGGTTGAGAAAAATACCTGCTTTTATGGGACTCATGTTAGTATCCTGAGAGCCGGCACCATTGTTGCTACTGTCTTTTAAAAAATGTAACGCCTCTTCCTTTACAAACTCTGTGCTAGCTCCTCAGCTGGAGTAAGCAGCAGGGTTGCACTGAGCTCACTAGAGCAATGTGGGCTTATTCCAGCTGAGGATATGGCCCTCTTTGTTTTAATATCTTTCCTTGATGTTTCTGTATATTTAAGGCTTCTTGTTTATTTCTCTTTCTCTCCCTGGTCCCGTGGCGACGGATCCTGCCCATTTTCTGTTGCTTAGGGTGCGGGCTGCTTTTGCTGCAGCAATTCTCTTCCTGACCTACAACCCAGTTTCTCAGCAGAGCTGCCTTTCAATGCAATTTCTCCCTCTGATGCTGTTTCTTTGAGTGGGATTTCTCATCTCCTCCTGTGCAGATGTTTTTGTGCCTGAGATGTTGCGTCATTTCATCTCAGGCAGGCTGTCCGAGCACACGGGAAACAATACCTCCCTTTTCTACAGAACAGTGCCCCTGATTTGTTATTTTTCTCTGCTTCTGACTTTTTCCTGGTACTGGGTTCCAGCTGGCTTTGACATGTCATGTGGGGAAGAGAGGCACTTGTTGCAACAAAGGTACTGATTGGCAGTAATCTGAAAATGACATGCACAAGCCTCAGTTCTGCAATGTGATGCAGATGGGTGGATACCTGCACCCACATGGAGCCTCACTGCAAACAACTGGCTCAGCATGGATGTAGGTTCATGCAAACCATCAGAGCCATAATCATTGTCACTTCTAAGCGCAGTGGGAATTTTTTTTTATTAATTCTTGAAATGCCTTTCTGTGTCACTAATTAAACAACCGAAGATTTTCTTCTGTCAGGACTGGGAATGTTAAGATGCATGGTAATTGTAGGGGAAATTTTAGCTTGATAACTGAACCAAAACATTTGAAACTAGATAAAGTGTGGCAGCGTCTCTGCTGATATTTGTATAAGAAGGTTGGATGTTTTGTGCCAGTTTATAAGCTGTTTGAGGCCTCATCATAGGTGTTTGCCGCTGCTTGCAAGGCTTGTTACTGTCATCTGAATGTAAATAAAGATAGAAATAGAAACTGAACTTCCTAAGTTAATAGGATATTCTTTATGTTTAATGTAATGTGTTCTAAGCAGCCACTGATGACTGAAAACCAACCAAGGCTGATTAGATTGTGGGCTGGAGAAAAGGGATAGGTTGGGTTTGGGGAGCAGTAATTTAAGTTGAGAGAGAGAGCAGTAATTTACGTTGAGAGAGAGAGAGAGAGAGAGAGAGAGCTGACTTCCCCCTACCTATAGTAGGGTCTTACACAGGAGATAATTGGTAATTTTTCCTCTGTTGTCTCTATCTCCATACTATAATGTATGTTTACTGAATACTATATATAGTAATAGTTACGGCTCTTGTTCAACAAGATATGTAAGCATGTGCATAACTTTCAGTATGCAAGCCATCTGATTGAGCTGGATGAAATTCTCGTGTTTAAAGTTAAGAATCAAAGCCTAGAAATGGTCTCAAACTCACAGCCTGGGGGCCATCTACAGAAGGTGCATATTCAAAATGCATCCCAGGAGACCTGGCAGAGGTGGGGAAGGGGCACATGCCCCCCCCCAAGCACCACCCCATCCTCCACTGCCCTGCCATCTCCTTCCCCACCATTGCACCTTATCCTGTGAGGGACATGACATTGAGGATTACTGGGAGGGGGGGCATGGAGTGAGGTGGCAGCAGCTGTCATCTCCCTCCCCCCCCCCCCCCGGTAATCCCCAAGGCTACAGGGGATGGGATGCAATGGGAGTGGAGGGAAGAGCTGTGGTAGGAAGGAGCAGGGCTTGGAAAAAGGACCCCTATCCCAGCCTCTGCGGGGTGTGGGGGTGTCCTCAAGCAAGATTGTACATATGCTTTGGCCTGTAGTTGACCAGTGGATTCTGAGTTTGAGAATTCTATAAAGAATAAAATCATCCTATTGTGTAAATAAGATCATTGTGATAATTGTTTTACTTAATGGTATTTTTGTATATTTGGGCCATAACAACCCTAAAGCTGTAGTTTAAACTAATGTGGAGTAAGATCTCCTAAAACGAACCAGGATCAGGCCTAGTCAGTACTTCACGGGAAAACTTCTGAAAGCATCCTAGTTTTCTCTGGGGTTGTGTGACCCTTCTTTCCCCTTCCAGCCGTTTGACAATGGTGCAATATCCCAACATGATAAGATCTGGAGAGCTCACTTTGTCTGATGCTGGATATATGACCATTTGTAGTTGGCTGCCTTTCAGTGCTAGGTAAATTCTTTAGGTTGTGCAGCTGTGAAGTGCTATGGGATGAATCATCCTTGTTCTTGCACCTTCAGGTACATAAGGTCGAGGTCAAGTTAACGTGTGATTAATGATGCTATATAAATGTATGGTTATCAATCATTGATAATGATCACAGCACACTGAAGTTAATAAGATAGTTTAAGAAATGATACACATTTCTTTTTATAAAAAAGTCATAATCAGGAATGTTCTAAATGTACAAATCATTTTCTGTACTATACTACAAAGTTTTCCTTTCTCCAGAAAACACTTTATAGAATACTTATTATGGAAAGAATCTTACTGTCTGCATTTCTGGGAGACCAGATCGACAGAACACCTCGTAATGGCATCAAAACAATATTATCAGCAGCAGTATTTACATTTCCAAATGCTCTTCCTTCCTATATAACAATGCATTTCCCTGAATCCAGAACAGAGACAGTGTTAATGAGAACTGTGCATTCAGATCCAGAAGAGTTAAAGACTTGGTAATATAGAGTAATGTGTCTTTTATTTGTAAGGTAGTTTAAAAAATACATTATTCTGACTCATAGCATGCTGTAGTCTATACCCACAATCAATTTCTGTGAATGGCAAAAACCTTACATTTTTTGTATTGCAACTATAATCTTTTATGGTAAATGCAAACTCATTTTCCATTTCCCAAAGGAAATAATGAAATACCCAGAAGGATCTGGACCTATTCTAAGATATCCTAAAATTTCCAGCTGGCAATTTGTGTTTACTGAATTTAACCTATGACTGTACTAGATCAGTGATACGACTGCTCAGTAAGCCAGTATTGGCAGCCATCAGGCAGATGATACCTTTGACCAATCAATTCACTATGAATAAAATGCATACCTGAAATAGACTTTTATGTGTCTTTGGGTTCAGTTCGCAGAAAGAGCAGATTAATTTTTTTCTTGAGTTAGAATATGCAATAATCGCTGTCTCGCAGCAGGTGGTTTGAGTGTCACATTTTCTTCCCTATACTAGTCAAAACATGCTCCTTCATTTTAGATAATGGACTATTTGAGTGGAACCTTCCAGGAGTTACAGCTTTGCACAAAATTCCAACAAGCCAGTGTTGAAAGTAGGTCACCTGAATCTTGTTGGTGATTATAGCAAGCATGATTTTTTATTTAAGTTGTTTTTTATGTTTAAACAATGAAACTTTGGGATGGCAAGCCTCTTCTCATTTTCTCTCAACAATAGTCTGTAAGATTAAAAGACTTCTATTTCATTGATTTGCCATTCATTTTGAGATCACTCCTCTTCTTTGCCTACACATGTTGCTTTTCCGTTTCTCTTTTAATACTTTGTTTTTATTAACTCTGTCATTTAAATTATGCATAAAACATTTTGGAATGAAGTTCATATGAAAGATGTTCTTCAGAATAGCATTGTGTTTCATTGTGTATTTTTAATTGTGTGATTATTTTCCTTTAAAGCTTAAATGTGTACTGAAGTACACAATGCAGCATTCACCTATCTTGCGCAATTAGCTGCTGTGTGCAGTGCCTGATTTTAGAAGATATGTATCTATTTACCGTAGGGTATGTTAAATCTATTCACATAATTGAAATTATTTTCTGTGATTGGATTTTTTTCCTCATATTGTCCATGGTATAGGTTTGTTGCAATATTTCATTTTATGTAACTGTGCCTTTCTGTTAATACTTTGGAATACTGGCATATTCCTTTATACATGCTGTATTTTCACTTATTAAATGTTTAGTGAAGTTAATACACAGGAAGGATAGCAAACAGATGGCTCTAGGGAGAACATGTAAAGCACAAACAGTGGCAGTATGAGCTTCTCTGAATTAGCCCTCAGAAATATGCTTCAAATTTTGGCGGGGCTGGGAGGCAGCTCTTCAGGCATGAGAAAAATCCTGTTTCAATGGCTTGTTCTGTCTGTGGTCTATAATACTGTCAATAATAGCATCAACCATAATGATGGTTTGGTGATTTATTTATATATCAGGACCACCTGGACGTAAGCTACTGCAGAACCTTCTGAGGGTAACAACTTCCAGTTATTCTTGACCCTGGCCAGATTTGTATTGATGAGATAGATGTGAAATACCTTTATTACCAATATTGTCAAGCAGGCTGACAGACTCGACAGGCCCCTGGGCAAGGTGTGTGTGTGGAGTGGCTTCATGCTCCCGAACGGGCAGGACCCTGGATGGAAGGGGCAGGACTTGGACAGCCCTCCCTCAGAGCTGCCTGGAGCATGCTGTGAAACACTCCAGAAGCAATTTAAATGGTCCGGGGCTCCAGCAACCACCATTCCTGTGGAACTCTGAGCCTTTTGGAAACACTGGGCCCCGTGGCAACTGCTTCTTTGTCTGCCCCCCATCAGTGGGGCTGAATATTGTACCCTATTTAACGCCATAGCATTTATGCTTATGAATAAGTTCATGCTGTACTGTGGGAGAGGAACATGTTGAGGGTTCAAAACAGTGTGAAGCAGATACATCATCGGGAGCATCTCATGCACATGGGTATCTTATCTCAGGGGTACTCTATGAATCTTCTTTAGCTGAACTAAGCCAGCTATTCTGTTCAGTGAAGGCTCTTATGGAACCCTGTCATCATAGCACTCGAAAACCTTGCAAAAGTGCGTTGAGTGACTTGTCTTGCATAGGACTCAGGTGTTCCTTCTTCTCTCTCCATTGGCAAATGTGCAGGTTTACATTTGTCACATAGCACCACATATGTGAAATTATACTTGAAGAAGTATGCCTTGTGCTTTGATTGCAACATGGTGAGGTCTTACAGGGGTTTGTGACTCTTGGCGTGCCCTCAAAGAAGCCTGGGTGGTGGGGTGGTGGAGAAGGAGGCAGCAGGAGAAGCCCTTTTCTTGTTCATTAATAAGATAATTTTTACTTGTATATTTTGAGGGCCTGAGTAATTTGAAGTTGTGGTGTGGACGGGGGGCTGATGACATTGTCGGGCTCCTGGGCAAGGTGGAGGGTGTGGCTCCATGCTTCTGATAGCCCGTCTGCAGTCCCAGGTGACAGCTCTTTTTCTGTACAGTCTGTACTTACATTTGAGAGATGTTTTACCACTTTAAGTGCCTTCCATGTTTCCCCTCCAAGAGAGCCAGGATGGCTGTGCCAGAGCCATCCTACTGTCAATTGTACAGGGAGTGGTGTTGTGGACTTGTCAGGGGCGGGATCTGGTGGGTGTATAATGATTAAATTGCTATTTTGTCCAAAACTAATTAAAATAAGTGGGGATCATTGTATTGACTCAAATGAGTTTTGGATCAGACCCAAGGCAGGGTTAACTGATCTTGTACGTAAGACATTGTTGCTGTTTCTATATTGTAAAGCACAAAATGGGGAGAATTCAGTGTAAATTTGTTCAATACGAGTATATTTAGAATAGTTTCTTAAACATTTCTCTGTACAAACTCTGATTATGTTGTAGCTTTCAGTTAAACAAGGTATAAATAGTAAGGCCACCTATGGGGATTTCAGGATTTGTCAACAGCAATCCATTAAAATTAATGCAGGGAGAGGGAGAATCTTTAAATATTCCTTCACTTTTCCTTCTTATTATATGTATTAGATCTGCTAATGGGATCCCTTTAAAGAAAGAGTAAGTGTGTTTTAATGGTTTATGCAATTAAAATCATTCTTATTTAAAACGACAAAGGTGTCATGGACTTTTGATATCCTCTGCTTACATTTCTGTCTGAATAGCTTCCTGTTGGGGCTGGTTGCTTAGCAGTCCATAGAGAGTGGCATATTTATGGAGAAATTACTAGGAGATTCTAATTGTCTGTGAAATCTGTTCCACATCACTCCTTGACATAGTCTGTAAATCCTAATTTGCACCAAACATACCCCTCCGGAAGAACCCCAGTTTTGAATATATGCTTTTTGGAGGTGTATAATGGCTTCTTTTTAGTATTCAAATTGCATGCTGGTGGTCGTTGAAGATTAAGTTTGTCTGTGTTCGGTGTTTTGTTTGCTTGGTTTAAAGTCAGGGAGCAGGGAAAAAGGAAATTGATTTCTATATTATCATAAAAATTAACAAAACTTTGTCTCATAGCTAGACTGGTCTATCAGGTGCAGCTCTACATTAGAAGAGGGGATTATTAGTTTTATTTATATATTTTACAGTAATAAGAAAAGCTAAATTAATAAATGCCACACAGCATCACAATTATAAACAGGAGCAGGTTTTAGAACTCTGTTCTTAATTATAGATGTAGTGTCATTCTGTAGCTGTATGATAAGCATAAAATGCAATACTCATTAGTGTTGTTGATTAATCAGCTAATTTATGTGATTAACTCAAATATTAATCATGATTAATTGCACTGTTCAACAATAGAGTACCAGTTGAAATGTATTAAATATTTTGATGTTTTTCTACATTTTAAAATATATTGATTTCTATTACAATACAAATACAAAGTGTACAGTGTTCACTTTGTTATTTTTATTACAAATATTTGCACTGTAAAAAATAACCAGAATAAATTTTTTTTAATTCAGCTCATACCTGTGCTGTAGTGCAATCTTTTTATCATGAAAGTTAACTTACAAATGTAGATTTTTGTTGTTACTTTACTGCACACAACCTCCTCACCCTTGGCCCCACGTGGTAATATTTTTGAGCCTTCAAGTCCACTTAGCCCTACTTCTTGTTCAGCCAGTTGCTAAGATAAACAAGTTTGTTGCATTTTATAGGAAATGCCGTTGCCTGCGTCTTATTTACAATGTCACCTAAAAGTAAGAACAGGGCATTCACAGAGCACTTTTGTAGTGGGCATTGCAAGGTATATACGTGCCAGATATCTACACTTTTGTATACCCCTTCGTGCTTTAGTCACCATTCCAAAGGAAATGTGTGGGAGAACTGGATGTGTCCTGCTCTGTTTTCCTGCATTCTGCGATATATTTCATGTTGTGGTAGTGTGAGATGATGACCCAGCCCATGTCCTTTTTAAGAACACATTCACAGCATATTTCACAAAATGCAAAAAAGGTACTGTTGCCTGCGGTTAAGAATCAGGTGATTGACATGGGTATGGCTCTCCTAACCTGATTAGAAGGTTCTCGATTTGTCCTCGCACCCCAGTCACAGAGACTGAGAGCTATTGCACTCTGTTTCTGGAGGCATATCTGGAAGACCACAGCAGCAGTCACTCTTGCACTGGGGGTAGTATCAAATTTAAACAATTTTTATTATGATTGGTATTAAGATTTCAAACAATACAAAACACACAGCAAGGGTTGCACAAATAGATTCAGGCGCCCCAGAGGGTAGCATAAATGAAGCCTGAGTATACAATTGTAATCTATCTAAGCATACAGTTACAATTACCTAGTATAGTACCATACTCACATACTACACCCTTCTGGAGAACCTGGGCATGGAGGGATCAGCTCCCTTTGCCAGTAGAACTTAGATCTCAGAGAAAGGTGAAGTACAATTGCAGCATATAATAGTAGAGAAGCTTAGAAAGAATAAGTAAGGAAAGGACTTGAGATAGATAAGCCTCAAAACAGAAAGTTCTTTGTGAGGAAGTAAATTTCTCCCAGACAATTACTGCCATAGATTTTCATGAGTCCCTTTTGCATAATCTTTTACCAACCTCTTAAGGCTAAAACCAGATTTCCACACCCTGAGATTTTGAGGGTACAAATATGTGTTTGGATGATTAAATTGGAGCATCACTTGAATATGCATGAATAAAATCACTTGATGACCTTTTGGACCAGTTCCCTGAAGTGGGAAAAATGGGAACTTGCAGTCAGGTATTAATGCCTTCTGTTTCCTTGTTCAGGATGTCAGTTTTGGCTAGGTCTTGCATTTTTGGACCTATTTAGATCTCGTGAGGTATTGACTTATATCTAATCATGCCAGCCTGGTCATTATGAGTGTTCTGACCCAAATGAAGATTTCACCACAAACCCTTTCACAACTTATAAAATCTGTAAACAAGGTTTTATTTGTACATTAAGCCTTAATTATACCACTACTGTCAAAGCTAAATTCAGGGTAAAATCCCTGCAGATCCTGGCATTACTGCTAGAGTGTGTGTGTGTGTGTGTGTGTGTGTGTGTGTGTGTGTGTGTGTGTGTGTGTGTGTGTGTGTGTGTGTGTGTGTGTGTGTGTAAATTCAGGGTAAAATCCCTGCAGATCCTGGCATTACTGCTAGAATGTGTGTGTGTGTGTGTGTGTGTGTGTGTGTGTGTGTGTGTGTGTGTGTGTGTGTGTGTGTGTGTGTGTGTGTGTGTGTGTGTGTGTGTGAGAAAGTACAGGCAGTCCCCGGGTTACATGGATCCGACTTACATCGGATCCCTACTTACAAACAGGGTGAGGCAACCCCGCACTAGCTGCTTCCCCCCCCCCCCCAGCAGACCAGGGAGACGTGGAGCGGCTTTTCTCAGCAGACACCTCAGCTTGAGAATAAAGGACTGAGGGAAGTGAGGTGTGGAAGAATAAAACTGAGCTCTGGAGAAATGTTTGGCTAGAGTTTCCCCTACAATATGTACCAGTTCCGACTTACATACAAATTCAACTTAAGAACAAACCTACAGTCCCTATCTTGTACATAACCCGGGGACTGCCTGTATATAGAAAATATTTATGTTGGCAGGTTCTCAGGCTCCAGTAACAATGTGAGATGTCTAAAAATAGCTACAGCACTCCACCCAAAATTAAGATCTGATGTGCTTTCTGCAATCTGAGAGGGAAGAGGCATGGAGCATGCTTTTGGAAGTCTTAAAAGAGGAACACTCTGATGCAGAAGCTACAAAACCTGAACGAAAATCAACCTTTTGCAGTACATATCTGAATCATATCATGAAAATGGACATGCATCGGTTCATTCTGCTTTGGATCGTTATCGAGCAGAACACATCATTAGCTTGGACAAATGTCCTCTGAAATGGTGGTTGAAGCATGAAGAGAATTCTTAGCTCATCTGACACACAAATATATTGCAGTGCTAATTTAAAATGGTGCTGTGTGAATGCCTGTTGTTCTCACTTTCAGGTGAGATTGTAAACGAGGAGTCAGCGGCATTATTTCCTGCAAAATGGTAACCAAACTTGTTTCTTCTGAGTGAATGGCTGAACAAGAAGTAGGATTGAGTGGACTTGTAGGTTCTAAAATTTCATACTGTTTTATTTTGAATGCAATAAATTCTATACTTATATGTTGAACTTTCATGATAAAGAGATTGCACCATAGTACTTGTAATAGATGAACTGAAAATATTTGCACTATAAAAACAAGATATTATTTCTTTTGTTTTTATAGTGTAAATATTTTGAATGAAAATAAATACAAAGTTAGTACTGCTCACTTTGTATTCTTTGTTGCATTTGAAATAAATAATTTAAAAATATAGAAAACACACAAAAATATTTAAAGGATATTCTATTATCATTTAGCAGCATAATTAATCACAATTTTTTAAAGCACTTGATAGCCCTAATACTCATGAAGATGGAAAGGAAACAATGATAAAGAGGAAAATTGGCTTGGTTAAATAAATCATGGCATATATACTGAGTAGATTACAAATTTGTGTAATCAATGACACTACTATTTAAAATATATATATATATCATTGGCATATACGGCACTCGGCTACCTTAATGGCTTCTCTTCCTATACATCTGTCAATTTCTGTTTCCAGGCCCTGATTCTGGCAACTTGTGAAACATGAAAGTAACCAATGCACAAAGAACCTCGGGGCCACTTTTGCCATCTGCTAATGGATGTGATGAGAGGGAAGAGAGAGTATGGCTAGACACACTTGAAAAATATGAAGAGTAGGGTGAAGGCTAGGACTTTAACAGGGTTCAAAAATGAGCTAGATAGATTCATGGAGGTTAGGTCCATCAATGGCTATTATCCAGGATGGGGCTCCTCCTTCTTCCCTATATGATGGTCCCAGTTGCAGGCCACTGAGGATTACGTGCATGCACCATGCACCCAGAGCCTCTAATACTTTGCAAAATATTCGTGTTCATCTGTCTGTGTATGCACCCTTAAATTGTCTTGTGCTTTTGTCCAAGGTGATTAATGGTGAGTGGACTGATTATGTCTTCAGTTCCTTCTCACTACCACGTGAATTGAGTCAGACCTCTTTATTTTGTCTTGTTCTTACTTACGCACTTTGCAAACTTACAGGAAAGAAAATGTTTTCAAAATAGTTCATAGTTAGGCTTTTACTGATTTTCTTACTGCTTGTAGAGTTTGTAATAATTTTCGTAGGATTAAGGACTTTGGGTGGGGTTCCATTTTGGTGGTTTATCTCCACTCCCAAACACCCACATCTGGGTACTGATTATAGTAAAGATGCCAAGATTCAAGGTCTGCCCTTCCTGCCCTCACTTGCGCTCTGTGATAAGCACCAATATAATTTTTACTTCACAGAGGAAGACTATGTTGCATCCAAGTTCATTATCTGCCTCTCCTTCCCTGCCCATACTCAGGAATGCTGGATGCTATGCCTTAAGAAACAGTTCATGGACATTGTCATCAGACCACAATCCGATTCTTGCTGGGAACCACCCTGCCCTGTACATCATTCTGATCAGTCCAGGAATGTGCCTACCATCATGCTGTTCCACTCTGGTTCCACCAGTGTCAGCAGCATGGACACCATGCTGAGGCCTTGCCAAGAAACACACAAACATGTGCATAAGCATGCCCATAAATCTTCCTCCAGATACAAGAAAGATGCTGCAGTGTCCACAGGTTCTGGTCATGGAGGAGGGGCACATCATAAGGCCCACTAGAGCAAGGAGAAGCAGCAAAGTTCACCAGATCCTCTGGTTCTAGTCACTGAATCAGAATACAGGCAGTCCCCGGGTTAAGTACAAGATAGGGACTGTAGGTTTGTTCTTAAGTTGAATCTGTGTGTAAGTCGGAACTGGCGTCAGCCGCTGCTGAAACTGATCAGTTTCAACCGCGGCTGAATCTGGACGCCAGTTGTGACTTACATACAGATTCAACTTAAGAAACCCAGGCGTCCGCAAGTCAGCTGCTGCTGAAACTGATCAGCGGCTGATTCCAGGAAGCCTGGGGCAGAGCAACTCTGCCTCGGGCTTCCTGTAGTCAGCGCTGGTCAGTTTCAGCAGCGGCTGAATCAGGACGCCTGGGGCAGAGCATCTGGGGTGCTGCTGGGTTGCTCCAGTAGCGCGGCTCCTCGGCGCTACTGGAGCAACCCAGCAGCACCCCAGCTGCTCTGCCCCAGGCGTCCTGATTCAGCCGCTGCTGAAACTGACCAGCAGCGGCTGAATCAGGACGCCTGGGGCAGAGCAGCTGGGGTGCTGCTGGGTTGGTCCGGAGCGGCGCTGCGGGACCAACCCGGCAGCCCCCAGCTGCTCTACCCCAGGGGTAGGCAAGAAAAGCCTGGTCTGCTGGGGGGGGCACTAGCTGTACCCCCCCCCCCCCCCAGCAGACCAGGGAGACGGGGGTGGCAGGACCGCCCAAGTCCTCCACGGCTTTGCTCCGTCTCCCTGGTCTGCTGACCTGGGAGACGCGGAGCAAAGCCGCAGAGCACGCGGGCAGCGGGACAGTCCAGGTGCACCTCAGCTGTCCCACTGCTGGCGTGCTCCGAGGCTTTGCTCCCCATCTCCCTGGTCTGCTGGTCAGACCAGGGAGACGAGGAGCAAAGCCGCGGGACAGCCCAAGCGTGCCTGGGCTGTCCCGCTGTGGGCATGCTCCAAGGCTTTGCTCCCCGTCTCCCTGCAGACCAGCGGCTTTGATGGACCCCCCCAGCAGACCAGGGAGACCGGGAGAAGCTTTTCTCGCCCCGGAGGACACGGGAGGCGACCCGCCGCCCGTAAGCTCTGGGGCAAGAAAAGCCCCGTTCGTAAGTGCGGATCCGACATAAGTCGGATCCGCGTAAGTCGGGGACTGCCTGTAGTGTGAATCATTGATGCTGAGAGAGGCCTCCTTAATGGCCCTGGTTCCATCCATGGACTGGGTGTCATTGATGTAGGTGATAACTGGATGTGCTCCTGGGGTTTATGAACAGTTTGCCTTAGGACAGATGAAGTCTCCACATGAGCTGGTCCATTCACCTACTAAGATGGCCCCCTCTTCTATATCAGTTATGCTACTCTCTGGTCATGTTCCTTCAGCACACTCCATTCCATCAGTCCTATCAGTGCCCCTATTCAGACAGTACTTTTAGCCTGAGGATTTGGATACTACATATGGTCTACCATTTCTGTTCCAAAGGCATGACAATCGAAGGGTTCTGAGAGCACTATGGGAGTACTCTCCCATTCTTCTCATCTACCACAGCCAACTCATTTAGCATAGGAGTCCTAAGAATGCCGGTTCCATTGTCTTCCTTTCATCCTCCTTCTAACAAGTCACTGCTTGTTAATTTCCCTCCGTGGAAAACAGATAGGGACCACAAAGCTCAAAGAACCTCTAGTTATAGGTAAGTATCCACCCTTCAATCTCAATTAGTTGAGAAATTGAGGTGGGAATGGAAATGGGGGCCCTTGAACCAATAGCAAGCGTGACCCACTTAACTTTATGACATGCTAATCACTAAGAGCTATCAGTATTCCTCTACAAAACTGGTCACAATGATAGCTTCCTTCTCTTCCAAAAGTTCAAAAGGTGGAAAAGATGTTGTTTAAAGCATCTGTTTCTGTATTTCTGAAGCTGTCGCTGATTTCTTTGCAGATGAATCCAAACTGGAAAGTAGTGAAATTGCCTGAGAGGACAGTCATAAAAGAGACCTAGAAGAATGTTAGTGTCTCTGTATTTTTGATGACATTTTATCTTATCTAAATAGTTAATACTGAGTCATTGAAATCACAGTGTCTTACGGAAATACCAGTTCTGACAAAGGATGAATTTGGAATTTCTCTCTCTCTCTCTGATCTTGGATGAAGGAAACCCAGGTGCAAATCTGTCTTCAGTTTCCTTGACCAGTGCTCTAGCCATGAGGGAGATGGATGGACACTCGCACAAGAATGTGTTTCCTCTCCCCACAGATATATTTACATTTTTGTAGGTGTTAGTTTAAAAAAATTCTTCTAAAGTATCAGGGATGGCCACAACTGGAACTGGAAACTGGGCAAGGCAGGACAGAGCTTTGTGATGGCTCTGAGCATTCTCCCTCTCTGAGGTACTTGGCCACCTGATTCTTTATTAGGTGCTTAGGGTCTGTTTGATCACCATATGTGTGAAGAGGAAGGAATTTTTCCCCCATGGCAAATTGGCAGTGCCCTTGAGGAGGTTTTGCCAGTCTCTGACGTGTATCGGTATGGATCATTTGCCAGATTTATCTGCTACTCACTTACTTTCTCTGACATTTCAAGTATCTTAGGCACTGGCAAGCTTGATGTCTCTGCATGTGGCACACAACAGATTAATCTCTAGTATAGGGATGGGGAACCAAAGGCCTGGGTGCCAGATGAGGTGCCCAGCTTGCCTGGATCCAGCCCCCAGGCTCAGTGCTCCCTCCAGCATTGGGAAACCTGGGCTGGCTCTCCATCTTCCCTACCCCCACCCCACCTGCAGGCCTGGGGTGCACAAAACCTACTAGCTCTGGTGCGTGAGGGGAATGTGGGGAGTGTCTTTCTCCTTCTCACTCTGGGGCCATGTCAGTGAGATTTTCTTTTCTTTTGCTTCTCACTTGCTTGAGGCCCCTGACTGGTTTTTCTGTGGGTTAGTGGCCCCAAAAAGGTTCCCCACCCCTGCTCTAGTGGACAGTAACAGTTTGGCCTAACATTGACTGTTGATTTTAGTGTGTGGGGGTGCTGAGTGGTGTTGGTGATGGGTGATATTCAGAAGGACAGATTACATGACGAATTGCTCTTTCTGACCCTCTTATGATCCAATCCAAAGCTCAATTTCTGATTAAAAATGGACATTTTGATGCAATTTTGATTATAAAAATGTAAAAAGTGAACCAAAAAAATTGGAACAAAACAAATGTTGAAAGTTTCTGAAAAAGGGTATATGTGTCTTGTGTCAGCTCTAGTAAATGAAATGTGCAAACATGCAGTATGACTTGTTGCTGTGATTCCAGATATGAAGGATCCTCTCTATGCTACACTGAGAAGAACTCAGCCCTTATATCCTGTACGTTGTTGAGGTTATCTCAGTGCAGGAAAAGGTCAAGAAATTAGAGAGCTTCAGAAAAAGAATAAAAGCCAATTGAGTGATTGATATTTTTAAAAGAAAAGTTTATAAAAACTACGGGTAAAATTGTCAATAGTTCTTCAGTCGCTTAAGCGCTTAAGTTCTATTATCTTTTAATGAGACTTGTGCTTTTAAGTTAGCTATGGAACTATGGGGAGACTGTTTCCTTAGTCTACATAAATCCATTGTCTGTATTTCCAAGAAATAGATAACAGTTATAGAATATATCCACTCTTTATATAAGGCCTATCTAGTGTTCATCTATTCTCTAGACAGTTACTGTGACTGGATATAGTGTAAGGCACTTAGAATCTAATCCATTAACGAACTAGTGCCACAGTCAGTGATACGGATTAGCATTTTGCTTCTTTATTTATGAAGCTATAGTATCTTGGCATTCAGTAAAGAAAATATATCTTGTCCCTAAGGATTATTTTGTATTTACCCCAGTGGTGTCAGTACTCCTTGTTCTGAAGATTTCAATTTTTTATTAAATTACAGTTATGTTCTCAATATAAAATGCAATGCAAGGGCTCTATCCTGAGATGCTAAAGACACACTCTGTGTTCCCTGGAGACAAGGATTCATTGGTAGTTTTCTCCCATTTTACTGCCCCTGATCCTGGGGGACTGCTGGGTTCTCAGCACAAGTTAGAGCAGAAGTAATTTGCTTCTGTGGATAGCAGCTCCCTAAGATCTGCACTGTTGACTGGGGCTTCCTTGCTCCCATCCCACTCTAGAACATTCTTTTTCTGGTTTCACACCTACATGGAACGGGTGAAATCCCAGTCCACAAAATAAACAAATCCATATTATCTTGCTAGTTATGTACAGAACATTCTGTATAACAAAGAATTAAACAGAATGCTACATAGCTACAGTGCCTACATAAAATGCTTTATAAATTATTAGAAAACAATGCAAAATTACCCCCTGAAGGGTGCAGCAGGTTCCGTTTTTTGAAGTGTTCTTTTTCCCTCCTTGCATAACATCATTTATTTGATGAAGGATTGACCCTTTTTGGCAGTCTCTGTTCCCTTTTTTACGTGCATGCACATCTGGAGTCCCATTATTTTATTAAGTCATTTGTGTATGGCAGAAGGAAGGCTTGTATGAGTAGCAAATTACATCATTTATTTGTTCTTGATGTTTTCCAACCTTTTATAGGAACACATTTGGCAGCAGACCTGTATAAATAGGTCGTAACTCTTAATTAAAATGGGCACTTAGTGACAAATTATGTGTTAGGCTTTTGTTTGACAGTTAGCTCAAAGCAGAATGGAATTAAGAGCTAGAAATTATTGAAGAGGTGCTGAATGGTTCAGCTGTAATATAAGTGTAGACTTGGGGTTCCCACTTCACTACTTCACAGTGGGTATTTCCTGATCTGGGTTGCAATTAACTAATAAACAGATCTGTGTGTTATGAATTCCAGATGGCTATTCCTACATCAGATCACATTACAAGAGAGAATATTTTCCTGCTATTTGTATATAGAGGCTTAAGTACAATTCTGGCCACAGGATTCTTTTACAAACAAGTCATACTGAGCTAGATTGGGATGATCAAGCACCTTTATAATAAAATGCTGCACCTGTCTGTCTTCTCACAGTGGGTCTTATCGTAAGTGACGATGTGCACTTTCAATACACACTGAAATCAACTAAATTTGCAAAAACTCAAAACCAATTGGGAATTGGGATTGGACCCATTTGTTTTCATATTGCATTGCCCTCTGCTGGATGAAAAGTTTTACAAGTCTCAAAAAATGTGAGTTGTGTTGCTATCCAGTAAAAGCAGCCTGCATGGATTTTGTCCTATTTTTGCCTACACGTGCATGAGCTACCACCACTATATAACAACACACTTTAAGCAGGCACATTCTACTCTATTTTCAGAGTAGTGCATTTCAGATTTATGTATGTTTGCATGTACTGTGTTTGCATCTCTGGTTTAATGTAGGAAGGCATGACCACTTTAAATTACATGCACTCTAAAAATGAGGTTCTCTGGCAGGAAAGAAAAGAGAGGGGGAAATGTTTCATTTCATTATCATTATTATTTTTCTTCCATATTCATTGTGAAATAGTTTCTTGGGGCTTTATCACATTAAATGATCACATTATTTCTCTTTTGACATGTCATGATTTAAGAACAGAAGAGAATGACAGAAATGTTAAGAATGGTGACAATCATAGATCCAATTAGTGATAGATGAAACTTGATTTTTTTGCAGCTACTCAGGAATACATAAAGGGTTAAACTCTCCTTTGATTTATACCTTTCTGCGAATGATGAGGAATGTGTGTGGGTCTGCACCAAGGCAGAACTTGGTTTTAGTTGAATGTTTATTTTTTGTTAAGTCATAAACATAACCTTCATCAGATTAAAGCCTTGGAGAATTTCCCCTTGAAATATATCTGAAAGTTTTTCTTTCAGATCATTGCCATTTACTAAATTGCTTTCTTTTGTCACTACACTGAAATCATGGGCTCACTTGGGCAATTGATTTGGCCTCATAGATTTCATTTTGACTTCATTAGTTATTATATATCTAATCTTGTGCATGTGTGTGTGTGTGTGTGTGGATATGTAAAGGTGTTTATGGTTTCTGCCATGAGGTATTACTAAAATGAAGGTAAAGTGTGAACAGTTGCATTGCATTTCATAATATAATAGTAAAATTGTGTGCTATGAATGAATTCACAAAATTTGAAAAGGGAAAAAAAAGCCACTTAACTGAAATTCATGAAGTAAAATGCCAGCATTTTAAGTTGAATTCATTGGTTATGGTTTTGCCACGACCATGGCCCATCTGTAATCAGATCACAAGTAATTGTAACTGCTTCTGAAGTCCCCACCTCAATCTTATCACTGTAACCATCCGACCAGCAGGTGGAAGCAAAAAAACAAAATTCAAGTATATAACAACACTGTTTATATAAAAAAAACCCTGTTTTAATCTAAAATTGTGAATAACTGAGTGATGATCTGAATGTGTTCTCTGAATTTCCTTCCTAGTCTCCAATACCCTGCTCTGTTTTTAACAGCTGACTCTGTTCTTTTTCAATTTTTGTGTTCCATAAACAATGGAAAAGCAAGTTTGCAGTCAAGTTCTGTGTTTGTTTATTATTTATTAAATGAAGCTGCTGCCCTCCAGAACTGTAATACATCACAGTGACTTATCTACCACAATCTTGGCTACACAGAGATGCTATTATTATTCCATTCCCCTCTTCTGGAAAGAATATATGAGCATTAAATCCAAACTCTTTGCTTAACTCTCACTTCTCTCAGCCCCCATTTTTTTAAAGAATAATTTTGCTAAATAACAATTATTCATGGGCAAATATCTGTCACTATAACTATGTGTCTTTCCTCAGGCTCTAGAAAAAAAAAGAACGTGTGTTTTAAAAAAGCTGCATAGGTAATCAAATGTGCATTAATTTAGGCCCCTATGTATTTTTGGTGCTGTGAGATGGAGTATAATGTTATACAGATTAAATATGTAAGCAGTCAAGCCGACTTTATATCTAACTCCATCCACACTGTGGCTACAACACAGGTGCTCAGTTACATGCAGTGATTTGCAAGCATGATGAAGCAGAGAGCAAAGAGATAGAATCAGGGGAACAGCTGCTCATTGTGGTGTGGGTCCCTTTTATATTCCCATGAAATTCAGTATCATTTGCCACACCAAAATTATGGAGGTTTCAGGCAGTAATAATCCTCTTGTAACTTTAACAGAGCATAAAGAGGGAAGAAACTTTTGGGTGATGATCAAGTAATTTTATCTTTTTATTTTTCCCCACCTGCCCTTGCCTGTCTTTCTTACCTATTTATACTATCAGGTTTTCAGGGCTGGGACTAAATTTAACTAGGTTCATGTACAGTGTTTAGCAAAATCGAGGCCCATTTTCAGTAGGGATTACTGTACTATAAACAGTGGCATTCTGGTACAGCAGTGCAGTGCATCACTGGAAAAACAGACAAACTCAATCAAATCTACTGTATATTTGAGTCTGTGTTCAAGAATTCCTGTAAGTTGAAGCTAAGACCACCAAATTTGGTATATATCTTCCTCTTATCATAACTTAAAGCAGTGTTTCTTAAACTGTGTTCTGCGGCACACCAGTGTGCTGTGGAGCACAACAGAATTCAAAATGGCCACACTTAAAGGGGCAGGCAACCTTTTTTTCTCAATAACTTTTCTCCGACCCTTTTTTTCCCCTCAATAACTTTCTCCCCAGCCCTTCCCCCACCCTCCCCTGACTTTTTTGAGGGGGCTGAACAAAAAATCCTTGGTGTTCTCCATAAAAAAATTATTATTTGGTGTTCCTCCATCTTAAAAAATTAAGAAACACTGACTTAAAGCAAGGTAAGAGTTTGGTTGTGACAGGAAAACAGGCTGTGCCTGAAATGGGATTACTTCTCATAAAACCATACAGAAACGAGACAGGCAGGTGAAAGAGGCTGGATGGTGGTGCACCCCACTCCTAGCCCTAAATCTCCCACTCCCAGGTGCCCACTAGAGAAGGCAGGGATCTGCAGCTTTCCCCCCAATTCATATGGGAATATTGCTAGCTGTTCCCCTTTGTCAGGGAGCGAGGGAAAAGTGCGCTGTTTGCTGCATTCATCACTGTGACTGGGGAGCTCAGGGGGCAGATGAACCTGGATCCCCCCAGCCAGGGAACACGCACCCCTCTCCCGGCTATGCCTGCAAGAGTTGCAGCAGCCACGGAGAGGCATGTCTCACCTCTCAAACTGCTGTGGTGAGAGGCGGCTGGGTAGTGTTCTCTTTCCAGGGCAGCCTGTATACTGAATCCCTCAGCCCTAGCCCCACCCCAGAACAATAGTTCAAATGAAGCATGGACATTGTCATTTTATTTTCCAAAAACCAATAATTGGGTTAAGAACCCCAACAATGCTGGGTAAATCTTCTTGCTCAACATATTTTAGATTCTGCAATGTAGTAACTGGTGACAATTTTTGACTATTTAATCATGTCTAATTTGTAGCGAGCTAGAAACAAATTATTGTGTATGTTTCCTTAATGAGTTAAAGGTTAACGTTTTCTTTCTTCATGCTAAACTGAACTCTTTTAGATATCTGCTTTGTATCTCAACCATTGGGGACAACTTATGATTCCCACTACATAATGTATACACATCAGTGCTAGTTATTTAACATAATGTGGGCAGTTGCAAAATGCTGGTCATCTTTAGTTTGTGAATAGAAGTGAAAATTTGCAGTCTGCTCTGAATAGGTATAATTTGTTAATGCTTGCTAAGTATATAACATCATATGTATATAGCGTCATATTCCTCCTCTCCCTATTAAATGGTTTGATTTCACTATTTTCAGTAAGTTCCAGGCTTGTAAGTTCCAGTTGGCAGTGTTTGGGAGTGGGAATTGGTGGAGAAAATATTATGAAAGGAAATAAATGTATAAGCATATTTGTATAGCTATTTAAAAAGAACATTTAAGCTTTAACACATTGTCTGATCAACCAGCTATTTTGTATACTGAAACATGTTTGAGATCAAATACTTTAAAGGAAAGTACTAATGTGAAATCAGGAAGAGAACAAAAGTGCCAAATTATAAAGTCCCATTAAAACAGCGATTTGAATATTTACTGATTATGGTCCAGTGTGAAGCACTTACACCACCAGAATTTGGCAAGAAGAGATGACAAATTTATATCCTTTCACTTTGCAATAAAAGAAGCTCTGTATGTACTTGCTCACAGAAAAGATATCTTTTCTAAATAATATTTTGAGTTAAACACACACCCACCATTGCTGTTGGCTTAACTGATATACCCAAACATAGACCTGCATTGCAAAGACTCTTTCTACCAAAGTTGGAATAAATTGCCAGACATGTACAGTATATCTAAGCATTGGCCTTTACATGCTGGATTTTTTGGTCTCTGTGTATGTGATAAATATTACATTGTTCAAACAATCACTTGCAGGTATTCTTATTAACACATTCTTAAAAAAATGTTTCTTACTGCTACTGAAGCTATAGCAGAATGCTATGCCAGTAGCTTTCACTCTTTTAATAATAAAAATCTTCATACCAATGCTCAGTTTACAATTTGCAATAGAGCTACAGTACCAGTAGTAATTGGTAAAATTAATTGGTATGGTAGCATTAATATCTGTGCATGCCTGCAATACTGTCATGCTAATTGGTATTTTTGTCCCCTTTCACAGACTACATTGACTCTGCCCCCAAGTTTGAGATCTACCAGTTGCTCTCATTGGTACACATTTAAGCTCTCTCAATGCTGAAATATTATATTTGAGAGACATTCAGGCAATGTTGACCATACAAGTCTCTAGATATCAAAGGATCAATAGAAGCTTGTTCCTGGGGAAGAACAGAAGTCATGTTATTCAGCAGAAGGTTTGGTAAAGCTGTTGTAAATTTAGTGTGGGCAACACAGGTTGATCCTTTCTAGTCCAGCACCCTGGGCACTTGACCAATGCCAAACTATAGAATTTGCTGAACTAGGGGAGGTCAATTTTGTCTAGCAGCATTACCAACACTTCCACTGCTTACTGGGCTCTTAGAAGACATTTAGGGATAAATTAGAGTTAAATGACAGCACAGAACACTGAGAGCCAGGACTTGTGGCCATAAACAAACTTTATGGGACCATGGGAAACTTGACCACACCCATGAAAAGTGGACATCTGGCTAACTAAAAAAATCACAGTTTTTGGTGTACCAGAGAGTGCCAGAATGGAGAGGTTCAATCTGTACTCCTCTGCTCTGGCATGGAGATGAAACAGAATGGCTGGAAAGAGATCTTCCACCTGTAGTTTCAATATGTCTACAAAATCCCCAAATGGAAGTCAGAAAGGGTTTTATCTTAAATAAAATAAAAGTTCCACTGATATTATATGAGTAAATAGCTAGAATCTCTTCCCATTTTCAAAATTCATTTTAAAGCATTGTTTTTAATTAAATGGAACAAAACATCTCTAACCATGAATGTGCCTTCTATTAGAAATGACTTGTTTTGCTCACCAAATGTTTCTGCTAGGTTGAGAGTTGTAAGAGATCATGGATTACTTCAGAAGTGGGGTTAGTCATTACTTTAGTTGCATTAGTATATTTTTCCTAGATATGTATCTATAGGTTGTGAAATCTTTGTACGGGATGCAGGGCAGGATGTTAGAGAAGAGAGACCAGCCAGTGAGAGATGACCATTCTATAGTTTCAGAGGGGTATCTGTGTTAGTCTGTATCTTTAAAAATAACGAGTAGGCCTGTAGCACCTTTTTTTATAGTTCTATATATATATTTGATAGTCTCTAAACCCTAGTCTACTCTAGGGAGTTATTTTGAAATTACCCCCCTTATTTCAAAATAATAAGTGGATGTCCAGAATACCAACCCTGTTTTTTTCGAAATAATGGTTTAGTGATTTTGAAATCTGTACTCCTGCTTTCCTCGGGGAATAAGCTTATTTGGAAATAGTTATTTTTGGGAGTTATTATTTCAAAATAATTTCCTAGTGTTGATATGCCCTAAGGTGCCAAAGAACTATTGATTGTTTTTGACCATTCTATAGGTTCATTAAAAATATTGTTGTCTTATGTTTCTACACTCAATACCCCTCACACGCCGCCAAAATGGTTATTGGGGTTGATACCAACTGAGGAGATGCTGGTAGTCTGGAACTAATGGAATTTCAATGGTGGGGAACAGGAGAGGAAGCCCAGTGGAAGTCAGGTGCTCATGCCAGACACATGAGCCACTGAGTTTATAGGATTTTGGGGCAGGATCCCTGACTTTTTCCTGCTTGTTTCTAGATAGTTAAAGAGAGAAGCAAATACCTGAGACCTCCATTTCCATTGTCTAGGGTAATCAAATAACAACTGCTCTAAAGTCATGCAGTGGTCTGTTTATCTAGCTTTATCTTCCATTTCATTATAGCCGCAATTAAAATGCTGCCTGCATGCCTAGGATCTGATTTCAATGCATCAATGCCATATTTGTTCAAAGCAGAGTCAGGCTTATTGACATGACATCTACTAAATTGCATCATGTTCTAATGTGTCACAAACTGAAGACTTGGTCTGACAGCAAAAAAACAGTGAAACTGGAAATGCTCTGTGGCAGGCATTCAGTATTTAGACAAACTAGTACATTTTAAAAATCTTGTTTTACCTCAGTAAACAATATTTAAGTTGTAGGATTTGTAACATATTCAAATGCAGGAGAAAAAACTAAAAGTTTCTTATCTCCCTCATTATTCAATTTTTAGTGGACAACACCTTGAAGTTTTTAGATAGACCTTATTCAGTACACATTTTCATGGATTTCAGAGTGAGTTTTGACTAAATTATCTTATATTTGGCCTAAAAAAATCAAGTGTGCCAATAAGAAAGTGAAATGCTTTGTGGGATGACTCTATACTTTGATTTGCAAATTCATAGTAACTTGAAACTAAATACTTTTTTTCTTCGACGTTGAAATGTGGACACCTAGTTTAAGGCACCTGATTTCCACTTTTGCATGCTCAAGCTGACATGTACGTGCCTAAGCAGATATTTGGGCAGAATACAGTAGTTATACTAATTTTACTTCCATACCTAGAATTTCCAGGGTATGCCAACTGAACTGTAGTAGTGCTTTGATTGGATGCAGATGGCTCTCACAGTCAATGTTATGTGCAATCTTGCTTTTTGTGTGTGTCATTTTAGTAATACTGGTAGGAATGAAACGACATAGATGGAAACCAAAGGAATGTGGCAACCCTGCATGTTGCAAATTTTCTTCTGGGCCACATGTAGAGCTCTGATGGACCATAGGTTGCTCACCACCAACCTAATACCTCCACTTCTCTTCTTTAGTGGAAGAAAATTCCTCTTCTAAAGTCGGGCAATATTCTGCACACCTAGCTTCACCTCAGTTTGATTCTGTGAAATTCTCTGATTTCTGATCTGTCATGGCTGTTAAAATTGCCTGTCATTTCTGTTGTGCATAACTATAAATGAGTTGTTAAGAAAGCAAAGCCCTCAAATAAACTAATTCCATATGTAGTTCCAAGTTCAGTTGCCCATTAACAACTGTGTAATAGTACCATCTGGCTGGAAACATAGCTGGAGAGAAACACAGGAAAGGCACCATTAACAGCCCAGGTTTCAAATGGATGCAGATAGCATTCAACGACTGAAGATTTCATATGTTGTCCACACCAGTTACTGCCGTGTCCTGCCTGATGGCCTAATGCACAGCAGTGAGATTTTAATAGTAAATACAATGTTACTGGTGAGTAGCTGGTTGATATGCATAGGTAATGAATAAACCTGACATCCTTTGCAAGTCATTTGTTGAGTAGTTTATTGGGAAATATAATTTGATAACTAAAGCTTCACAGTGCATACTAAACTGCAATGGCTGGCAGCCTTCACGAGTGCTGAAAACTGACACTAAATATGAGTCAACAGTGTGACACTGTTGCAAAAAAAAAAGCAAACATGATTCTGGGATGCATTAACAAGAGTGTTGTGTGCAAGACACGAGAAGTCATTCTTCTACTCTACTCTGCACTGATTAGGTCTTAATTGGAGTCTTGTGTCCAGTTCTGGGCACCACATTTCAAGAAAGAGGTAGAGAAATTGGAGAAGGTCCAGAGAAGAGCAACAAAAACGATTACAGGTGTAGAAAACATCACCTATAAGTGGAGACTCAAAGAATTGGGCTTGTTTAATTTAGAAAAGAGAAGACTGCGAGAGGGACATGATAGCAGTTTTCAAGTTTCTAAAAGGGTGTTACAAGGAGGAGGGAGAACAATTGTTCTCTTTGGTCTCTGATGATAGGACAAGAAGGAATGGGCTTAAATTGAAGCAAAGGAGATGTAAGTTGTACATTAGGAAAAACTTCCTAATGGTCAGAGTGGTTAAACATTGGAATAAATTGCCTTGGGAGATTGTGGAATCTCCATCTCTGGAGATATTTAAGAGTAGGTTGGACAGACATCTATCAGGGATGGTCTAGATAGTGCTTTGTCCTGCCATGAGGGCAGGGGACTGGACGCTATGACCTATCGAGGTCACTTCCCGTTCTAGTATTCTAAGATTCTATGTCACTTGCTTTAAAGACATCCAACAAATGAACACTTTCTGGGAATCCTCCTCTGCTGCTAAATGGCTAGAGATTTGCTATATGCATAACTCACCCCAGACTGCCGGTTGTCTTCAGTTATTCCTAATAATATTCCACTGCCACTTACTCCTGGCATTGAAGAGTCTGTGCTTGGTCTGTAACATTAGTGCATAACAATCTAAAATACTCTCAAGATCAGTGTTACTGAGGAGGGCAGATGCTGACTTGAGTCACCTCATTGTGATCATATAAATTAGACTGATTTACATGAGTACGTCGCTAAATTAGCTTTCCATTTTACAGTGCTGTTTTGCCTGTTGCTTGCTTGTGATATGAGAACACAGCATTTCAGAAATTCCTGTTTTTCACAACTTTTGAATAGGTGGCTTGGTGCAGTGCTTCAGTAAATTGAAGGGTTAGCGTACCCGTTGAGCTTCAGTGAAGGAACTCCAGTTTGATCCTTTTGAACTGCTTGTAAGGTTGATAACTGTGACTGCAGTAATTAGTAGCAAGTTGACAGAGCTTGATGAAGTATGCACAAGAGACTTGTTCCTTTACCCTCTGGAGGAATAAATAACTGGAGGTAGGGAACTGAGAAAAGCCCATATTTTATTTAGGCAGTTGCTGCATGGGAATCTGACTGGCATTTGCAAGATTTATCTATAAAAGGATTTTCACATGAAATGCTACTAGTAGGTTGATAAAAATGCAGCTGAACCATAGCAATAAGAGAAGCAAAAATCCCCTGGTGTAGGTTTAATAAAAATATATTCTTTATTATTTAAATTTTTGTTGCTGTACAGTGCACAAAAACAGAGTCCCAACTCCAGTGAGTTTCCATTGTAGGCAAGCTTGTCTGGCCTTCCTCTCAGCACTCACAGATCTATCAAGTTCTAAGAATTTCTCAGTGGAGGGTAAGGATAATTCTCCCCGCATGCCTTAAGGGAAGCAGACCAGGCCTCAACTGCTGAGGACTGAGCTCATCAAGTCTCAGATGACTCTAACCCTCCTTTATACCTCCCATGAACCTACGGCTGCCCTAACTATGGTCAATGAAAAAATCTAATGAGGGCTGGCCTGATAGCCAAAGTGCATCACAACCCATTTTCCCTGGGTAAACACCCACTGTTCTGCACTCAGCGGCCCCAACATACTTTAATAAGACATTGCATTTAGGGAAGATACGTGGACCAGCTATCCTATCATAGAATCATAGAACTGGAAGAGACCTCAGAAGGTCACCAAGTCCAGCCCCCTGCTCTAGGCAGGACCAATTCCAGCTAAATCAACCCGGCCAGGGCTTTGTCAAGCCGAGACTTAAACACCTCTAGGGATGGAGACTCCACTACTTCCCTAGGTAACCCATTCCAGTGCTTCACCACCCTCCTAGTGAAATAGTTTTTCCCTAATATCCAACCTGGACCTCTCCCACCACAACTTGAGACCATTCCTCCTTGTTCTACCATCTGTCACTACTGAGAACAGCCTCTCTCCATCCTCTTTGGAACTTCCCTTCAGGAAGTTGAAGGCTGCTGTCAAATCCCCCCTCACTGTTCGCTTCTGCAGACTAAACAGACCCAAGTCCCTCAGCCTCTCCTCATAAGTCATATGCTCCAGCCCCCTGTCTCCAGCCTGTCAAATAAAAATAAATGCCAGGTAAGCTATGTGTAAAGTATTAACATTTGTAATTTGGAGTGATAGATTAAACATCAAATTCTCTGGCTTCATTTTATTCTGAAGATTACAATAATTATAACAAAGCATTGAATTATGGCTAAATAATCTGCCCTATTAACACCGTGTTTTTAATTTTTTTTTTAAAGATCTGGTATTCTAGTAATTTCCCCAGTTTGTAGCCAATGAAGACGTGTATGTTCTACTGCATAACAAGCAAAACTGACATCACACTTTTTGAGCGTCCATATTATGAAAAAAAACCATTTTCAATGAGAAATGGAAAATGTTGTTTGTAGTGTGTCTGTATATACATGGATAATGTAAAAACACAAAAATCACACTTGAATACAGTGGATACAACTACTTGATTGTGTAATATAGATATTGATTTTATGGAGTACAAGTCAAATATATTGATTTAATCCTCAAATTGACTATCATAACAACATTGAAGTGAATAGCGCTGTGGAGTGGAGATTAATGATAATCCTGATATGGCCTAACACTTCAATTTATTCTTTGCCTCAGTTTTTAACAGAGTAATGAGGAGCTTGGTGGCAGCGTAGCTAATGGGGACAGGGATATGGAAGTAGAAATTACACATCAAAGTTGGAAACCAAACTCTAATATATTAATGAGAGCAAATCAGTAGTCCCAGATAATCCCCACCCTTATATATTACAGGAACTAGCACATAAAATTGCAAGCACAATAAGAAGGAATTTTAGTGACTTTTTAAAGTCAGGAGTTGTACCCTGTGACCAAAGAATTGAAAATATGGTATCTATATTTTTAATAAGGGGCAGGGGAAGGGAAATGATCCAGGAACCTATAGACCAGTTAGTTTCCTCAATTATATGAAAGATTTTACAACACATTTTGATGTATGGTGAGCTCTTAGAAAAAACCATTTAAATAGAGTTGTATCCAAACTCCCTCTCACCGCACAGCCCCTCTTGCATCCCATGACCTTGTCCCATCCAGGTGAAAGTGAGTTAGGGTGCGGGAAAGCAAGCAACAGAGAAAAGAGGGATGGAGTGAGCACAAGATGGACTCTCAGAGAAAGAAGACGAGTCATGGCTTCAGTGAAGGGGCAGGGCAGGGGCAAGGATCTTTGAATTTGCATGATTAGACAGTAGACAACCTTATCGAGCAGGCACATGGAAGCCCTGGCCATGCCAGAAGAGTGTGCCCAGCAGCACAGCTGGCAGCTTATTGGGAAGCAGCCAGCACAGGTACAGCACAGCCTAAATGTCAGGCTGACTATGTTCGTGTCTTGTGTGTGTGTGGAGGCCCATTGATTGTTGTGCCCCAAGAATTACTGTTGAGCAGGCCTGAATGTACCTAGATTTAAGTAAAGCATTTAATATATATATATTCAGCCACAATTAATATAGTTCCTCATGGGAAATTATTAGTTCAGTTGGAGAAGATGGGGATTGCTATGAGAACTGAAAGATCAGTATGGATCTGGTTAAAGGGAGACTACAACTGATCATACCAAACGGTGAATGTTAGGCTCGAGGGATGTTAATAGTGGAGTTCCTCAAGGATTTGTCTTAGGACCAGTTTTAGTTAACGTTTTTTATTAATAAATGTGGCACAAAAAGTGGGAGCACGCTAATGCAATTTGTGGATGTCACAAAGTTGGGAGGTATTGACAAAATGCAGGTGGACCAAAATATCAGACAAGAAGTTTTGGGTGACCTTGAAACAGGAGTAATACAAATTGTATGAAATTGAACAGTCCAAAGTGAAATTCCATGCACATAGGTGGGTGCTAACAGCAAGACTTTTTCTATAAGATAGAGCCATATCAATTGGAGGTAATGAAGGAGGAGAAAGATCTGGGCATATTGGTCCAGTAGATGATGACTATGAGCCACAAATGAAATGCAGCTGTGTAAAAGGCTAGTGCAATCCTAGAATGTATCAGATGAAGTATTTTCAGTAGAGATTGAGAAGAGTTTTTATATGAGGAATTGCTGAGAACTTATCAGGAATACTGTGTGCGCATTTCTGGTCTCCCATGATTAAGAAAGATAAACTCAAACTAGAGCAGGTACAGAGCAGGAGTACTATGACAATCAGAGAAATGGAAAACCTACCTTATTAAAAGTAACATGAGGAGCTTGATTGTTTTCTCTAATAAAATGATCAGAAGGATCATTGTTCTCTCTACATACCTCAGAAGGATAAATACCAGGGAAGAAGAGGAATTAAAGACCTAATTTGGGACAAGAGCAAATGGATATAAATAGGCAATCCATAAATTTAGGTTTGAAATTAGATAAAGGTTTTTAAACATCAAAGAAGTGAAGTTCTGTAACAATGACAAAGAGAATATTGGTGGCAAAAAACCTAAATGGTTTCAATACTGAGCTTAATAAGTTTATGAAGGGGATGTTATGGCAAGATTGCTTACAATGGCATATGGTCCATTAGTTACTATATTAGCAAAAATCTCCAGTGGCCAGAGATGGAGCACTACATGAGGAAGACTCTGAGTACTACAGAGAACTCATTCCCAGGTGTCTTGTGATGCTCAAGGTCTGATTGCCAAGTTTGGCCCAAAGAACAATTCCCCCCCCCCCCCAGATCAGAATGGCAGAGTTACAGAAGGAGGGTGGAGGGGATATGCTTTCCTCAGCTGTGTGGGACCCAAGTCACTTGCTAGTTTGAAGCAGAGTAAATGGTGGAATTTCTGTAGCTTGTACTCTTTACATCAAAATTTGAGGACTTCAGTTTGTTAACTAGAAGTTTTGTGTCTACTGTGGGCAGGGGTGGTTGAGTGGGATTCTGAGACTTGGAATATTTCAGAGGTCAGATTAGAAGATTATAATTGTCACTTCAGATCTTAACGTCTACGAGAAATGTGGGCGGGCCGATGGCCTGATCGTATTTCTGTGCCAGTTTTCTTTCCCTGAGGGGGTAGAATTTGACATTTATTAGTACTAACATCTCTCCTCATTGTCTGCAGACATCATTGCTTATCTCTGTCCAGTACTCTTTTCATGATTGGTTCTGTCCATTCTTGCTTTTGTTACCTCCCCCCATTCCTCCTGCTCTGCCCAGTTTTAATTTGATTCACCATGTTGATCAATGAACCATCTGTGGCTCTTTAAGCAGTTACACTTCCTGCTAGTCCAAGCCCAGTCCTGCATGATTACAAGGGCATAGGACTGGAGCATATCTAGAAGGAAGTATCACTGCTTAATAACTGACAGAGTCCCTTGTGACAGCTCAGAATAAGACCACTGAGACAGGATCAGCTCTTCTGGACATTGTTTAAGAACTACTGACCTAGAGGTAAAAACTCTGGGAATTGGTAACCTATCTGTCCTGTTTTCTGAGACTAGTATTCTGTCTGGAGAAAGACACTTAAATGACTCAGTTATAGTCTCTTTACTGCCTTTGTGTATCTTTTTTTCACAATAAAACTTTGTGAAGATTTCTAACACACAGGAGTTGTTTGCATACTGTAGTTTAGACCATCATCTGTCCTGGGGGCTGATAGGATATAATTAAGCATAATATTTCAGTTTTGTTAAAAAAGAGAAAAAAATACTAAAATATGAACGAAAATATGTTCTCAAAATTAGTGGGCAAGATGACTTTGCACTTTGGTTTACAGACAGCTGATTCCTTATGAAAAAAGCTGTTTGGGAAGTCTTGTACAGGAAATATACTCTATGCAATCTAGTTTCTTTTCATGACTATGTTTTGATCTTTGACTTTTATTGTTTGTTGTAACTATACTTGATGCACTTCTGTCTGAATGTACTTGAGCAGTAAGTGCTTGATCCTGTAATGCCCAACACTGGCTCAGATCCAGCAAAGCACTTAATTATGTGCTTAACTTTAAGTACCCATATAGTCCCATTGACTTCAATGCTGCTTAAAATGAAGCATTAAGTGCTCTGCTGGATCTGAGCCTGGGTACTTAGCCCTTCACAGGATCAAGCCCTGAATGAGCATGTGTGTACTGGCACCTGTCTATAAGAGAACATTCTCCATTAAAAAAAAAAGTATTTGTCAAGATTTGCCAAATTCATGTATTTCAATAATAAATAGCAAAGAATCCAAATATTTCATTCTTTTACAAAACAGTCAAAGGGTAGTTTGAAGAAAAATGGGCTGGACCGTTAACCAGTGTGTTTTCCCATCCAGATTAAACCCCAACAATAAAATTGGCTCAACTAATTGCCTGTTAAGCAAGCCAGAGTCTGATAATCATTAACTGAAATCTCTAGTGGGGGAACAGACCTTTCAGATAAATTATTTTTAAGATTAAGAGTCCACTCGCTAAGCAAATAGTAGTCCTGTAGCATCATAGCGTATGTCTACACTTGCAGCATATTTCAGAATAGGGCTGCAAATGTAGGCATTCAGAATTGCAAATCAAGCCTGGGATTTAAATATCCCGCACTTGATTTGCATCTTCCCAGCCGGGTGCCATTTTTGAAATTTACAAGCCCGGAATTACTGCCTGCGTCTACACGCGGCAGTGAAACGGGCGTTCGAAATAAAGCCCTATTTCAAACTACCTGTTATTCCTCCTGCAATGAGGTTTAACAGGTAGCTTGAAATAGGTTTAACAGGTAGCTCGAACGCTCGTTTCACTGTTATTCCGGGCTTGTAAATTTCAAAAAATGGCACCCAGCCGGGAAGATGCAAATCAAGTGTGGGATATTTAAATCCCAGGCTTGATTTACAATTCTGAATGCCTACATTTTCAGCCATATTCCGAAATAGGCTGCAAGTGTAGACATACCCTTAGAGACTAACGTATTTAGATATAACATATATAACTAACATATATAATAGTATCATGAGCTTTCATAGGCAAAACCCACTTCCTTAGATAAGCAAACGTCAGCATGTTTTAAAAGTACGCAGCCAGTTATATTCATTTGTGAGGATCAAGGAATGTTTCACCATTGCCAATTCTGGAGCGAAAAATGTTTTGTTGAAGGTTTCCTAACACTCAAATAGGTTATTTGAAACAGAAATGTAAAGTATCAAACACTTTCCAGAATCAGCCTCTTCACTTTTTGTCTTGGGTGCTGCTAGGGGTCAGAATGAGCTCTTTCATCTTAACAAAGATCCTGTATGTGGATAAGGTGAAAAATAATATGCAAAAGTTCAGACTATAACTGACAGCAAAATCCTCCCAACTGAACATGAGTCAAACAAGAAAGAAGGTTACAAAAGTACAAGACAGCCCAGTCAGCCCATTAGCAGTTTGATCCCCGAAGAGCTTAGAGACAACTTGCAGACACAGCAGTGAGCCAGCCAAAAAGCCAATCCAGAAGCAAGTGAACAGCCAACAAAAGTCCCACATGTCATTTTGCTGAAGAAAAATAAATTCCAGTTTGTCACCTGGGTTCTGTGATTGCCAGGCTAATCTATGTTTTCCTCGGGACTCTTTTCTTTTCTGCCAGAGCGAGGGAGAGAGATCACTAAAGGAGAAGGATGTGAGAACAGAGCAGGAAGTCTTCCAAATCTGCACTGAAATCACATTAATAACTAAGCTAATATGCTGTCCTTTTTGTTTTCAATTAAAAAATACATGAAACTGTGTCAATGTGCAAACGGTAGCAGTTGATGAACAATGTTTAGCCCTAACATGATACGGATAAAGTCAAGTATTACAGAACACTAGCATATTTACCTAGCATTGCTTGGGCCCTTAAGCAGGGACTCAGGGCAGGAGGCTTGATGTGTGGGGGGTGCAGGAGTCAGGGGTGGGGTGATGAATAAGGCTCTGGGCAGGGAACTCTGTGTTTGTGTGTGTATATGTGTGTGTGTGTGTGTGTAGAAGGGAGAGAGGGAGAGCCAAAGACTCATGCCCTCTCTAGAGTCCTACCAGGGCTGCTTGCTCTTCCCCTTCCTGTCAGGGAGCAAGAACAAAGTGTACAACTTGTCTGCACCCTTCACTCCCCAGTCAGAGTGAGGAATGCAGCAAACTATGCACTTTCTCCTCACTCCCTGACAAAGGGGAACAGCCAGAATGTCCATGTACTAGTCTGGAAGGTGGGGCTTCCAACCACCTGCCCTCCCTAAAGGGAGTCTTGGAAGTAGGAGGGTCAGGGCTCGGACTGTTCCAGATGTGTGCTCCCAGCAAGCCCCTTTCACCTGCCTGGTGATTCTGTCTCTTTTCTATATGGTTTTATGAGAAGCAACCACATTCCAGGTGTCACGTTACTGGATTTTAATGTGAGCTGGCAGATCATTGTGGCAGCCATTGTTGTGTGTGTGTGTCCCAAATTCTGGGCAAAGTGGGCCATGTGAGGTGTCAAATGAATGCTGATGCTATTTTGATTTTGTCTATGCTACTCATGTACTTATATGATTTTGTATGTAAAGTTATGCAATATGCTCTGTGTTTGTATTTTAAATGTTCTCTGTCTGGGAGACAGCAATAGGCGTTGACCACCTTTTGTGTGGAGTGAATGGCCATGCTAAATAGTGAAGCTGCGTGGATAATGGCTCTCAAGTTTGTCAGTAAATACCTGGTGAACGCAGCTGGGAACCTGCAGGCCGGCAGGCACTCCATGGCTGCTTGCCTAAGGGGATATGGACAAGTCACTTGACCATGTGATCAGCTGCAGTTTGGGCAGTACCATAGCTCAGGAGGACAGTGGGTTTCCCTCTGCATGGGCAAGATTATAATGGGATCCTTAGGGTGCCTCCATCTTTGTCTTCCGTCCTGCTCTTGACTTCAGAATCATCCTTGTTATGGACAGAGGGCCAGGAAGGATTTCTTGACCCATCCTAACATAGGGTGTACACCAGAGACTTTTAAGCCAGCAGTTTGTTACATCTCTGCTTACAGCCTGCATCAAGAATTTGGTGACTGATATATGTAATGTGCTTTCTTTAACAATCCTACGCTCAATATTTTCTTTCTTTTTGTTAATAAACCTTTAGATTTTAGATTCTAAAGGATTGGCACAGCGTGCTCTTTTGGGTAAGAATTGAGATCTAAGTTGACCTGGGACTGTGGCTGGTCCTTTCGGACTGGGATAACCTGTTCAGAGTTGGGGAAATTTGTTTTATAACCTCTCGTCTGTGTAAGTTGTGCTCATGGTTGTGACCCAGGAAAAGCTGGAGTGTCTAAGGGGATTTTCTAGTGAGGTTTCTTGCTGACCAGGTTGGCATCTGAAATGTTCTGTGTGACTGATTTCGTGCCTTACAGTGAGGACCCCAATCTTCGGCTGTAAGTAGCCCTGGTTCTGAGCAATTTGCCCTTATTTGACCCTCTCAGCGGTGCCCCAGACAACCTGTTATATTACACTAGGCACATCCCATTTTCTTGGCATAACCAATCCCTTATGTTGCTTTTACTTATGCTAAGAGGAAGCTATATATTGAATTGGATGGTCCCATATCTTACTGTTTAGGAAGAGTTCTTGGAACAAATGAACAAATAGACAAAGATTTGGATTTGACCCTCTATCTACTGGGAAGGAAAATACAATGGCCCCTATTTTTTGCTACTCTGTACATTGTGTAGACATTAGACTAGTACAGAGTGGATGTAATTTAGATTTTTAGTAGAATTCCAAACCTACTTTGCTTAGTTGTAGATGATGACAGAGTGCAAGACAGTGGCAAATTAGGGTGAATACATTTTGAAGGATAGCAACTAATAATATGGAGGCAAAGCAAGGTTCAGCACAGACAAAACACTTTGTCACGTTCTGACAAGGTAGAGGAAAAAGGAAAGTGGAGAATCATTTGTTTGATTAGGCAACTCTGAACATTTGGAGTGTTTCGATTTATTTCTTTTAAAGTTCACTTTATTTGCAGAAATGGGGGGAGAGGAAGGCATCAGGAAGATAATTCTTTTTTTATTATCTATTTGCGCTATTTTAGCCAACACTATTTTAGCATCAACTGCTACCACATTTTTCCTCCCTTTCTATTTCTGCCACATGAAGTGAGTATTTCTTCCCCATCAGTTCTGTAACCCTCACTCTGTGTATCCCACTCACTGTGTGCAAAGGGAGGACAAAAGTTTCATTTTCCGATGACTTTTTTAATGATACCTATTAGCCACAATAAGTTTATTAATAGAAGCCATTCCATGATAGTGATGCTTTTGAGAAACTGAAAAGAGTAGGTTTAGTGTAAGAGAGCCTTTTACGTACAGTATAATTATGTAGGTATTATGGATTTGTGGTGGTAGCAATGATTACATAATTCAGGCATTTGTCATCTGTATCATTCTATAGAAATTCAAAGTTGTGGGATACAAATGTATTGCTATCTTTGAACATATAACTATAACTGTACTGAATACTCTAGAGTACAAGACATAGCACACTCTGTGACTTAGGACCAATAGCAATGGACAAATATTACTCAAGGGAAAAAAAATATTTCCTCCCTCCAAAGATGTCTCGATATCCCCAGAGCCACATCCAGCTAATATGACACAAGCCATTAATGAGGACATGGCATGAATGTTAGAAAACAGAAAAGGATCACAGGTCTGCCATTAGAGTCCCCAGAACAGAGATGGGAAACTTAGGCTAGTGAGTGGGCCGCATGAGTGACCTCTTTCACCTGAGTAAGTGGCAATTTTGTTGTAACCAAGACGGTCTCCTGGGACAGGGTAGTTTTGCTAACTGTGCTTGTGTACCTAGAATTTGTGGGGTTTGCTGATTGAATGTTAGCAGTGCTTTGATTGGATCCAGATGGAGCAAATGGCTCTCACAGTCAGGCCGTGTCCAGACTCAGGGGTTTTTTTGGGAAAAGTAGACTTTTCCCGAAAAAACTTCCCCTGCGTCCAGACTCAAGCCGCGTTCTTTCGAAATTATTTCGAAAGAACGCGGCTTTTCTTTCTATGGCGGTAAACCTCGTTTCACGAGGAAGAATGCCTTCTTTCGAAAGTTCCTCTTTCGAAAGACGGCGTTCTACAATGTAAAGAGGCCGTCTTCAAAAGAGAGCATCCAGACTCGCTGGGTGCTCTCTTTCGAAAAAGCGGATTTCCTCTATCGAAAGATCCGCCTGCAGTCTAGACGCGATCTTTCGAAAGAGGCTCTTTCGAAAGATGCTTTTGAAAGAGCCTCTTTCGAAAGAAGCCTGCAGTCTAGACACAGCCTCAGTGTTGTGTGCGATCGGGATGCATCTCACTTCATGTGCCCCTGATTTACCCATGTGTCATTTTAGTAATAGCAGTAGGGAAAAAAATCTACATAGATGGAACCAGAGGAATCTGGCAGCCCTATGCATGGACAGCAGTTAACAAAATGTCCCCCACATACGACCCATTGGGCCACAGGCTGCAGTTTGCCCACTATTCTGAGCCCAGGTAACAATGGCAGCACACCTGTTTTAGTTATCTACACCAGTGTTTCTCAAACTGTGCTCCATGGAGCCCCAGAGCTCCGCGAGGCATCTCCAGGAGCTCTGCGAGGTTGACAAGCTGGAAACATCGATAGGTACAACATATACAATCAGTGGACCACTGGGGGTCTGCATAAATTTTTACACATGTAAAGGGCTCCGGAGCCCAAAAAGTTTGAGAATTGCTGATCTACACCAACCCATATAACTGAGGCCAAGGAAGGAAAGAACATTCTTTGCTCCAGACCACTTTTGTCAGAAGACATAATTTTGTCCTGAATAAGGATTGTATAATTTGCCCTGATATGCCACATTTTAAATATCAACATAAAAAAGGAAATGTGCTCTGTTATGCCTGTTTCTTGCTGCATGAATTTCACCATGAATAATATGCTTTGTTTCTAATTTTTCTAATCTAGTGGTTTACTTCTTTCTTTCTGTTGCATCAGACATTATAACCATGTAATGAGAACAGAGGAACTGATTGCGTCTAGTGGTTTGGATTTTGTTGGGATATAAAATGACAGAACCTATGAGTAATATTTTTTTTTGAAATTGGAAGACAGCAATGCTATTATTCTGTAGCAAGTTGCTTCTGCATATTTCTAATAACATGGCTCTGAGAAAGCAATTTGAATTAATTAGAATGTTTGGGCACTTTTGCGATAAAGACGTAGCTGGTAATTATCCAGTGTCTGGAATATCTATGTAGCTGTTTAAGTTAAGTCTGAAAATTATTCTCCCCTAAGTATTTGTCTTTCTAGCTGTATTTCTGTGATTAAATTTGTTTTGCCATAAGTTAGATAAATATAAAGAAAGTATTATGCTAAAACTTCATGCTAAGGAATATGGATGGTTCCCTGAAAACATCCCCTCAGTGTGCAGTGGCAGCCAAAAAAAGCTTATGGATTGTTAGGAAGTATTAGCAAAGGGAGAGATATCAAAACAGAAAAGATCATAACAGAATCACAGAACACTAGAACCGGAAGAGACCTTGCGAGGTAATCAGGTCCAGTCCCCTGCCGTCATAGAAGGACCAAGCACCATCAAAATCACAGGTTTTCAAACTTGGGTTGTGGGTCCACCCGGGTAAGCTGCTGGTGGGCCCATGATGCTTTGTTTATTCAAGTGTCTGTAGCCATGGAGCTTCACAGCTCCCATTTGCTGTGCTTCAGCTTTGGATGGTGAGGCTCAGGATAGAAACCCCCTACTTGGGGTTGAATCCCTTAATCTTTGACCCTCCCCACCTGGAGTAGTATAATATGGGCTTTGAATTTGTCTGATTCAGCATAGCTTGGGCAAGATCTGGCTTCAGGCTTCTCAGCTAGGCCCACCAACATGGGGTAGGGACTGGAAAGAGAGCAGTTGCCCAGAGCCCAAAGATACAAAAAGGAGGCATCTGGAGCCCTGGGCTCTTTAAATCACCCCTGGAGTGTGATGCTGTGTGCTCTGGGCTGCCTGAGGGAAGCACAACATGCTCCAGTTGAAGTGGAGGTCTGCCTAGCCACAGTCCTCCTCCTTCCACCCAAGGCCCCATCCCTTCTGGGGTCACAGAGAAGGGCCCTTCCCACCTTGTCCAGGGGCCGGGTGAAGTTCTTGATCCCACTTTCCCACCCTCCTGAGGCTGTGTAGTAATTTGTGTTGTTTGAAGGGGGGGCACGATGCAATGAAGTTAGAGAACCCCTGCCACAGAGTATGGTTTGAATACCATAGACTCGCACATTTCATGGGGAAAAAAAACCTTCTGAATTTCTCCTACCCAGTCCAGGTTCAATCCCAGTCTCTTTCACAAAGCAATTAATTCCCTCTCCGTCAGGTCCTCCATTGGTCCCACTACCCCAAGAAATACATTTCTTTATTGTAATTTAAATGAATTAGTACACAATTCCATATTACTGTGCCTAGGAAGGAATCTATTCATCAAAAATACTTTCTGAATCTTTTGTGATAAACACACTTATTGACAGGTATTTTGAAATAAATTACCAAACTAATTGAAACTGGGGAATTACAAATAAAATATACAGAATTTCGCAGAATTTTAAAATATCGTGCATCAAATTTTTAATGTTTTGGCACAGAATTCCCCCAGGAGTAAAATATGAGTCAACAATGTAACACTGTAGCAAAAAAGCACACATCATTCTGAGATGTATTAGGAGCTGTGTTGTATAGGGATGCTGTAACAATATTTTATTCCAGAAGTATCGAAAGTCATTCATCCAAACCCTGTATATAATAGAAACCATAGAAACCAGCTCAAGCTGGGATGGAGAGGTGGGGGGGGGGGGGGAGGAGGAAGGAGCATGTCGTAGCAACCCTAGCACTCCTAGTTCCAGTACCTATGGTGTTGTATACAAGACACAAGAAATAATTCTTCCACTTTACTCTATGCTGATTAGGCAGGCCTCAGCCAGACTATTATGTCCACTTCTGAGGGAAGATTGAAAAAATGATTTTTGTTTAGTCTGCAGAAGAGAAGACTGAGGGGGAAAAGTTTTTAAGTACATACATTTTTAATCTGGAGCCTAGGATAAGAACAATAGGCTTAAATTGCAGCATAGATGGTTTAGGTTGAACTTTTAGGAAACTTCCTATTTCTTATGGTACCTAACACTGTAACAATGTAGAATCTCCATCTCTGGAAACAACAAGTAGTCCTGTGGCACCTTAGAGAGAGAACCATGAGCTTTGGTGTGCAAATCCCACTTCTTCATCTCATCTGATGAAGTGGAAACTAGGTCAAATTACAAAGGATGAATATAAGCAAACAATACAGGTATGCAGGGGAAAGATTAGAAAGGCAAAGGCACAAAATGAGCTAAATCTAGCTAGCAGCATAAAGGGTAACAAGAAGATGTTCTGCAAGTATATTAAGAGCAAGAGGAATACCAAGGCCAGGGTAGGAACATTGCTCAGTGAAGAGGGAGGAACAATAACAAGAAAGTTGGAAATGGCAGAGGTGCTCAATACATCTTTGTTTCAGTTTTTGTCAAGAAAATGAATGGTGATGGGATGCCTAGTAGAAAACGCTAGTAGGGTAGGGGTAGGGGTAGGTGTAGAAGTTAAAATAAAAAAAGAACAAATTTCTTAGAAAAGTTAGATGTCTGCAAGTCACCAAGGCCTGATTAAATATCCTACGATACCAATAGAGGAGGTAACTGAGCCTTTAGCTATCATCTTTCAAAGTCGGGAGAGATGCCAGAAGAGCAAATATAGTACCCATCTATAAAAAGGGAAATAAGAAACTACAGACCAGTCAGTTTAACTTCTGTGCCAGGAAAGATAATGGAGCAAGTAATTAAGGAATCCATCTGCAAACATCTGGAAGATAATAGGGTGATAGGTAACAGCCAGCATGGATTTGTAAAGAATAAATCACATCAAACCAATCTGATAGTTTTCTTTGATAGTGTGACTGACCGGCTATGCCGCTCTCAGACGGAGCGAGCTCGCCCCACACTCCTGTTGCCCCGGTTCCCATATTACATGGGGAGCCTGGCGCATGGACCCCCGCCTGCACAGCAGGCTCCTATTCCATTGCCCAGCTGAGCGGCAGCACTACTGAGGAGATCTATCAGCGGGCTGGTGCGTTTCGGCAGGAGCCCCACTAGCTGAACCAAACTATGGTGGTACTGGTCCTTAGGGCCCTGGGCTGGGACTCGTGAGAGAGAGTGGGTCTAGGTGTCCCTATCCCCTACCTCGAAAATCCTCCCGAAGAGGTGGATAGAATGGAACAACCGTGTGGGCCAAGATGCCCCTGCAGTAACTGGGTTAGGATAACTATACAAACTGCATGAGACTGAACAGACCGTGGGTCGCCAGAATTGGATGGACCCTGAGAAAAAGGGGGATTAACATAGGAATACCTTTACAGATAGTATATCAAGCCCTGGGGATAAGGGAGAAGCGGGTGGACGTCGTATACCTAGACTTTAGTAAGGTATTTGATATGGTCTTGCATGACCTTCTTATTAATAAACTAGGGAAACGCAATGTAGATGGGGTTACTATAAGGTGGGTGCATAACTGTCAGGACAACCACCCCAGAGAGTAGTTATTAACCGTTCACAATCATGCTGGAAGGGCATAACTAGAGGGGTTCCACAAGGATCTGTTTTGGGACTGGTTCTGTTCAATATCTTCATCAATGATTTATACAGTAGCATAGAGCCGTGGTCACCAACCAGTCGATTGCAATTGACTGGTCGATCATGAAGCCTCAACCAGTCAATCGTGAGGCTTTCAGGGCCCCCCTACCCCACTCTCTATTTTCCCCCCACTTCCAAGAAGCCCCACTACCTACCTTCAGCATAGTGCCGGCTTCCTGCGGGGTGGATGGAAGTCCTGCCTGCAGCTTCATGCCACTTCTGGGGATTCCGGAATTGCACTGGCTGCTTGCCTCCCACAGCTCTGTGGCGTGCTGGGTGTGCTGTGGGAGGGGGCGTTGGCCCCGGAGGAGTGCTGTGGCTTTCCTGCACCGCAGGAGGGGTGAGTCGAGTGGAGGGGTTTCCCTGCATTGCAGGAGTGGGGGTCTGCCCTAGGGTTTGGCCCTGGGGCAGGCACGCGCGGGGGTTTGGCTGCGCCACAGGAGAGGGATTTGGCCCTGGGGCAGGCACCCATGAGTGTTTGACTGCACTGCAAGAGGAGGGTTTGGCCCCGGGGCAGAGTGCACGCGGGGGTTTGGCTCCAGGGCAGGCGCCCGCGAGTGTTTGGCTGTGCCGCGGGAGGGGGGTTTGACCCCGGGGCAGGCGCGCATGGGGGTTTAACTGCGCCATGGGAGGTATGTGCCAGCCCTGGAGGAGGCACACGCCGGCTTCCCTCTGCGGGGGGGTGGGGGGGGTCGGGGGGAAGAGAATCCTGGGAGGAGGAGGGTACAGGGGACTCTCTGCCCCCATTGGCCCCCCGTTCCCTCTCCCCACTCCCCGTTCCCTCTCCCCACTCCTCAGCCCGCTGTTCCCTCTCTCCTCTTCCCACTCCCCGTTCCCTCTCCCCACTCCTCAGCCCGCTGTTCCCTCTCTCCTCTTCCCACTCCCCTGTTCCCTCTCCCCACTCCCCAGCCTCAGAAACCTCTCCCCACTGGCACCCTGTCCCCAGCCTCAGAACTCTGTCCCCACTGGCACCCTGTCCCCTGCTGAAGCACCCACTAGCACCCTTCCCCAGTACTATGTCCCCTGTTCCGACCAACAGAGTTGGGGCCACAATAGTGAAGCTTGGGGACGGGGAGGGGAGGGGGGGGTTGGAGGCGGGGCTTTTTTGCATCTCACTTGTGTGGCCCCAACTGACTTTTCTGTGGGTCAGTGACCTCTGACTCAAAACAGGTTCCCTGCCCTTCTCAGAAATAAAGACAATGCAGAAACTTTTTGTTTGACATAGTATTTTATTTGAAAATGAAGCCTGGCCAACAAACCCCCAGTTGGGGCTAAGCTCCCATCCGGCCACAGCATCATAACACTCCTGAACTTCCCTTTCTCCCAGACCATACATCTGAGCCTATCGTACACTGGAACCCCCTCCCTGAGCCCCTCACATACCCTAACCCAAATTCCTGAACCTCACATCCAGACGTCTGTGTCTTGCTTAGTACCCTAACCCTACATCTGGCCCCAGCACTGCCCGGCCTGGAGCCCCCTCCCCAAGCTAGTGTTCCCTTATCTACCTCCTCCTGCATCCAGATTTCCTCCCAGAGCTTGCACCTCTCACCCCTTCCCATACCAAAATCCCTCATTCCCACCCCGGAGCCTACACATCCTGTCTCAACCCAGCGAGGGTATGGCTAGATTTTTTTCAGTTTTTCAGGATTCCGGAGATATCCCAGAAAAACTCTTCTGCATCCAGGGATGCGTTTGTTCTTCCACATCTTTTAGTGGAAGAGCAAACATGATTTTTGGTCACCCCTATTTTCCTCTTTCCATGAGGAATAAGGGGGCTTCCAAAAGAAGAGGTTTTTCTGACATTTGGTCCAGTCTAGACAGGCCAAATGTTGGAAAAACTTCTTCCTACAGAAGAACTGGGGGGAAAAGCAGCAGTAGGTTGGGGAAAAACTACCTAACTGTCAGGGTGGTTAAACACTGGAATAAATTGCCTAGGGGAGTTGTGGAATCTCCACCACTGGAGATATTTAAGAGCAGGTTAGATTGATACCTGTCAGAAATGTTCTAGACAGTGCTTGGTCCTTTCGTGAGGGCAGGGGACTGGACTTGATGGCCTCTTGAGGACCCTTCCAGTTCTATGATTCTAAGTGGATTTTGCCCACAAAAGCTCATGATATATATATATATATATATATATATATATATATACATACTTGAAGGTGCCACTGGACTACACGTTTTTAAAGTTACAGTCTAACATGGCTACCCGCGGAGACATTAATTGGAGACAATAATTGGAGATATTTATGAATAGGTTAGACAAACACTAGAAGACCTTTCAAGGTCCCTTTCAATCCTATACTTCTGTGATTCTATGAAACATCAAAGTATCCTGTCCCAGTCTTGCAGCCAATGGACTTGTATCCAGGGGCAGCCCGTAACTATAGGCTGACTCGGCTGCCGCCTAGGGCGCCGCTGCCTGGGGTGCCAGATTATGATGTCACAGGGGCACTGGGGCACCCGATGATGATGTCAGTCCATTGACAGCCCTGCAGGCGGGGTCACTGATCGTGCATTCCACCTGGGGTGCCAGCTGTCGCAGCCGGTCTCGGCTCGCTCCTTCCTGTACCTACTCTCTCTTGAAGTCAGGGCCTTCTGCAGTGGCATGAGTTAACCTCCTCAGTTTTGTGATGCTAAAGCTGGCACTGTTCATAGTTCATAAGTAATCTATTGTAGAAATATGCCTAATGTGTCATGTTAATTTCATAGCCTTTTTTATTCTTATTTCAATCTCCATAGGTTTTCCCTCTGCTCCCCCCCTAAAATTCTCTTTTCAGTATTTCATTTGAAAGAAGCTTAACATTACAACGTCAAACTTATTTGAACCCAGTAAGCTTCTGATTTCAAATCAACACTATGAAAAACTGACATATCAATATTATTTTGAGGCAATACAAAATCTTCCCAGTGTTATTGTGAACAAAGTATAAGAACATGAGTATTTTGATGAACATGGGCCAAGTTCCATATTTGTAATGGAACCAAAAATTCAGGTGAGTGAAGGTTACACTCAGCTTTGGTCTGTTCTCCCGTCACTATTGATCCGTTTCTCCAATTAACGTTAATGGGAGTTAACTATGCATTTCAAGGTGAAAGTAAATCCCCAAATCTTGCTAATTCTATCAGTCCCTCATTTCTTTGAGCATCAAATTCATTCAACTCTAATGTAAAATAATTAAAATAGAAATAGCTTAAATCAACAGATGGTACCTTTCACACCACAAATTATTTTATAAAGCTATGAGCTAAATACTATGCACCTGACTATCTTCTCATATACACCTTTGAAAATCAGGAGTAATTCCACTTTCCTACTCTTGGATGAAATTATTTGCAGAGCTAAGCCCATACACAAAGCCATATGTATCATTTAAACACCACTGAAGTTTTACACTGAGATTACAAATAGAATTTAAGTTGCGTATAGGCCTTCCATGGCTCACTTTCCTGTAGGATGAATTTCACCCACTGAGAATATGGACCACTCATATGTGTAAGAGAAGGCAGAATGAAAACCATTCTTTCTTAAAATAAATGTAATCAAATAAGCCTCAATTCTGCAAAGAATTATGCATGTGCTTAATTTTAAACATGTGAATAGTCCCTGGAATTCCTGTTCCGTTCAAAAATTGGCACCTGCTAAAATAGGATCTTCGTTTATAGTCTAATCTAAAAATAAAAAAGTTGTTCTTCTGTTTCTTAAGTTGTGTTCTCTATTTTCAGTATGGTATATTCTGCTAATATCCTGAACATCCTTGTGTTCAGAATTATTCATAGTTATAGTTTACATCTCATTTGTCTACTGTAAAATGCTTTTACATTATATTTATCTGGTTATCATTTCATAATAGATTTCTTTCCTTGCAAAACTGTCATTACTGTAGCATGGGATGACTTTTAGTAGAACATTGTAAATAATTTATGATGGATTTTGTGACACACAGACAAACTCAAATATCCCAAACTGGTGCTACAGCAACATGAAGGAATTCAGATACTGTCCTTGATTAGACAGAACTTCAGCTCCAAATGTCTGATATATTTGAATTACATATGTTTTGCAGTTTTGCTAGAATTTTTCTAATAGGGTTAGAAAAACTTAAATACCTGTACTCTGTTTCTGGAGATCCTATTAAGCAAAGAATTGGAAGGGCAAATAAAGAACAATTAAAAGACAAGTTAGCATTTTAATTTTTCTTCCAGTTAATTGTTTTGTCATTCCCCAAAGCATAAATAGCCATAGACCACATTATGCGTGTGTGTGTTTGCCATTACTATTCATAATGTAGCACTTCATTTTGATTGACACCGTATCTCTTATTCTAAGCACAGAAGATACTGCTGCTAGCACAGCTATGTGTAATATTACATAATGAGTATTTTTAATTGGCCTCACTAAACTTTATAGAAAGCAGGTTGATTTGCTACTGTTTGAATATTATTTTCCTTTTTTAAAGTGACATATATTAAGAAGTGGTTTGAGGTATGGACGGGTGGCCTGCTGACTGGATGAGAGGGAAGCTGGCCCAGTACCCAATGATTTGAAAGGGTCGGGGTCTCAGAGCTGTTACTATGGCAGCAAAGCATCAGGAGCCCAGGGTCTTTAAAATAGCTGACCAATCCCTGTGTAGTACAGGCTGGGTAGTGCTAAGTGCTAGCTGGAGGGAGGCTATCCCCTAATCCTGCCCCTACCACCAAAGGTCCTCCCTGTTCCAGGGACCCAGAACTGAGCCCCCCCCCCCCCACAATTCCCCAGGCCTACCAAAGTTTGTCACTGGCCCTTGGTGACTGCCATACATGATGCTCCAGAATCATCATGAGATGCTGTGGCCATGTGTCAGGTCTGAGTCTCTGAGGCATTCCTAGTGTAGTACTGGCATCTGTTGTTGCTTTGGTGGAAGCCTGGTGGCAGCTCTTTCAAATATCTGTGTCAATATTGTGATGTTTTGGCATGGTGCCAGTGTTTTCCTGAGCAATGCATACAGGATAAGGGAAATGGCAATTTTAATGAATTAGCTGGAATTGAATGGAACTAAGCAAATGACACTTCCCTAACTTAAGGGCTTTTTCCCTGCCAGATGTAAAAGGTCTGCTGCAAACAATGAAGGTGTCAGAGCTTCTGTCAAAAGGATGGATGATGTTTTTATTAATGGAAAGTGGTTAGGCAATTAATAAAATGCATCAGACCAAAAGTCCCTCTAGTCCAGTATCTCTTCAATAACAGTCATCTCCAAATGCTTTAGAGGAGGGTACAAGATTCTCACAGTACGCAGACATTGGATAATCTACCTTGCACATGAAGTCTTATCATAAAAAATGAAAGATTGGCTTATGCCCTGAAACATGAGGCTTTTATATATCCCTTCCAAAAGGTTTGTGAGCAATAACTATTATAGCTTTACATAGTTATCCACAAAAGAAATCAGCCCCTTTTTTTATATGAGTTACAAACGGTTCATCCTATAATATGTAGGACCTACATTTATATGCAGGGCTCGACAAACTGCGGCGAGAGCTACTCACCAGTCCCACACCACGCATGTGCCAGATTGGCACTGTGCATGCGCGCAGCGCTGGTGAATGAGGCACATGGAGCAATCAGCTGAAATCTACTCACCACGGACGAGTAGAAACAGTGGTTTGTTGAGCCCTGCTTATATGTATGAGATTAATACACTAAAATGACGTTCACATGCTTGACATGGATGAGACTACTTGCTGGAGTAATGATTACTTCCACGAATCAAGGCTGCTGTTTGAGGGAAGAGGATACTTTCCCTTTGAATATGACAAAAGGGATCTGTAAATTATTTGGTTTAGTTTATCTTTTTTGTTTGTTTATATAATGACTGCTAGAATAAAGGTGGCTGCAGAACAACAACAACAACAAAAACCCCACCCAAATAATGAACATAAGAATGGCCATACTGGGTTTGACCAAAGGTCCATCCAGCCCAGTACCCTGTCTGCCGACAGTGGCCAATGCTAGGTGTCCCAGAGGGAGTGAATTGAACAGGTAATAATCAAGTGATCTCTCTCCTGCCATCCATCCCCACCTTCTGACAAACAGAGGCTAGGGACACCATTCCTTAATGGCCATTAATGGACTTAACCTCCATGAATTTATTTAGTTCTCTTTTATAAACCCTGTTATAGTCCTAGCCTTCACAACCTCCTCAGGCAAGGAGTTCCACTGATTGACTATGTGCTGTGTGAAGAAGAACTTCCTTTTATTTGTTTTAAACCTGCTGCCCATTAGTTTCATTTGGTGGCCCCTAGTTCTTATATTATGGGAACAAGTAAATAACTTTTCCTTATTCACTTTCTCCACACCACTCATGATTTTATAGACCTCTATCATATTCCCCCCTTAGTCTCCTCTTTTCCAAGTTGAAAAGTCCCAGTCTCTTTAATCTCTCCTCAATGAAAGGAGTGTGGTCCAGATTAAAGCAGCTACTCTGACAAGAAGAAGAGGGCAAGGGGGGGGGGGGGGGAAGCCATCAGTAAAAGATCTCTAAGCCTTATCAACAGAGAGTTCAATATCTGTTTTCTTGTGGGCATAATCCTGTAAAAATGAGCAAATCCCTAATAATGCAATGGAGAAGCCATATAATCAGAGCTATATCACCTGCATGTCTGACCCACCCTTGCCAACCAAAGATGAACACCGAAGTCCACTGCCAACCCCCAAGTGTAAAGGGTAGGCCTTGTGGATCTAGCCTATACGTGGATTTATTGCCCACAGCCTGCTTTGTGGACATTTGTGTGCCCTTTTTTGCCTCACGTTCCTGTATGGAGACTCCACTCCAATGTAAAATTCCCCATGGCTGCTAATGCCAGTTTAGCACCATTAAGGTTAGTGATGTTGGGAGATGTAATGTCGATGCTGGGAGGATGCTGCCAGCATTTTTAAGACTCTGCTGATTAGATCTGCGACACAACAATATCAACCCACCCTGCAGCAGTCTGTCTAAAATAGGGCCTTTTTCTTTGCTATACAAGCAACAATGAGAAACAGAAATGGTTCCAAGTACAGATGGAACCTGAGGCAGTGAACAGCTCAACCTTTTATACCCAAATAATCTTTTAAAGGTTTGACTCTTACAATGATTAATATCAATATTTTCTTGTGATAGTTTGCGATGGTTATAGCAGTGTGTGTGCGTGCCTGTGCTTTTTGAGTCTAAATAAGATAAAAACGATTCTTAAATCTTGCTCAGCTGGACACTGTTCAAGGTTTTAAACGGTCTGGGTTTTTCTTGAACAAAGACCCAACTATCATTATTTACCAAGGATAATATTGGCATGTTCTCAAGAAGCATTCTGACGCATTTAGAAGAGGCACAAAACATGTAAAAGACTCTGATAGAGAGAGAAAGATGGATGAAGGAGAACACCAGAAATTATCACATTTTTTTACTATTGGAAAGTAGTGTCATCTACCAGCACTGACACCACAGCTCCTACTGGCCACAGTTCTCCATTGACCAATGGGAGCTACAGGAGTGATGTCTGCAAGCAAGGACAGCATGTGGAGACCCTCCTGCAAACCCTGTGCTCTGACTCTCAGGGGCTGCAGGGACATGTCAGCCACCTCCAGAAATAAAATTACCACAGGAATAATGACTCCAGACACAACAGGCTCAGGCCTGTCAGTGGGGGAGGAGGGGACACTAAGGGGGCAACTGCCCCAGGGTCTGGCAATACAAAAGGGCTTGGAGCTCCCACCAGCTGCAGCTGCTACTATAATAGTGGCAGTAGTCTGAGCCCCAGGCCCTTTAAATCGCTGTCAGAACATTATGGGCTGAGAGAGGGAGTCACAAGTTCTCCAGGTGGCGTTAAGGGATACCTAGCCTCAACCCAGCCCCATCCACTTGAGGCCATACCCCTTCTGGGGTGCGGAGCAAGCCTCCACACCTTGCCAACTGGCCTGGTTAGACTGTTGTCTCTACTGTCTGTTGGAATCAATTTGTAGATAAAGGGCTGTTATAAGGAAAGTTGGAGTGGGGGTGGGGAATGTCTGATTTTAAAAGAGTTAGCTTCCTGCTTCCACTGAAGTAGGGTGAGTTCGAATCCTTAATTTGACAACCTCTGACCATTAAAAGTTGTTGGCTGGATCTTTTAGATTTGCTAATAGCAAAAATCACATACTGGCACAAGGTAGGCCTGTACATTTTGAAATGTCAATAAACTGGCAAACAACTTTTTTGGTACTGACAGATTTGAAGTATAATGCTTCCCTTCTTTACACCTGGCTAAGTATAAGAAGGTTGTAGGCTTCATTCATCTTCATTATAAGCCACTTTGGAATACTCTAGCATATGTAAATATTCATATCACAGCCTGCAGATTTTTTGAAGTTTCATCACTAGAACATAGACACACAACTATGAGCGTAGCAATGCATTCAATATACTGACTTGACAGCACTCATTTAATCTAATAACTGCACTCTGAAAGATAGTTATGCTTCTCATTATACCACATTAATGTTTTATTTCTACTGCAGTTGTGTATATATATAGTTTCAGAAAACTGTTACATTTTTTATTTCCTCCATGTTAAACCAGCTACACATAAAATATTACATTTGTTTTCTGTTGCTAGGTCTGTGTGGCTACTTTTAAAGTGAATGAAAATTACACAGGCAGGTGAAAAACATCTTTTTAAAGATGCATGAACAATAAAATATGGAAAAAATATTATATTTATGATGGCTTAAGAAATACATGTGTACACCTACAACTTGGGTTACCTTGCTGTATTTGTCCACTAGTTTTGATTTTTATTCAAGGGAATTCAAGGTTTCTGACTTTACATATTTAAAGAATCTTGTATATAGGTAGTGTTAACTTATCCATTCATTCAAGTTTTGTGCTGTTGTTGATAAGGTATGCCTTTCCTCTGTTCCTTCCTTCTATTTCTCTCATACGCTTCCTTCTATTCCTCCCATATGCTGCTTAATTACACTTTTATATTTTGCACTGTTGTACACGGAAAGTGAGGAAGAATAACGTGTGTGTGCGTGTATATATGTATATAAATATAGATATATATAAATATGTCACAGACTGGATTTGAATTGAAATGTTGAGGTGGAAAAAAACAGTCACAGAATAAGCAGCGTTGTTGTAACATGTAATTACAAAAAGGTGTTAATTAGAAAGGTGAAGGGGTTCCCAGTACACCTACAACCATATGTGAGCTGAACTAATGATTGGTTTGAAGTTAGCTCAAAATAGACAAGTGCTTTTGAAGCTTTGCTGAGATTTCAAATTATCTTTAGCACGGGGCCATCTATTATTTTAATGTTGTTCTCAAACTCGCATTCCATCAGTTTTGCAGTTAAAATGTGCAGAGTTGTGCACATTTACAGTACAAAAGGTGGGCAATCACCACTTATATTTTAACTGATATGCCCAAGAAGGAATCACCCAGATAACGTTATAAAATCATTGCACACATACCAGTGTTTATATAAATGTTCTGTCTTGATCATATCTTGTACAAATACACCGTATCTCACATGATGATACAAATCAGTAGAGCTTTATTCCCTTACTACTATTTAACAGCTCTGCTATTATTCTGAACCACCATAAATATTTAACTCTAAAATATTGCTGGATCCAAGTTCTCTTTAACTTCATTATCAACAATGTACTTGATGTTATGGTGGATTAATAATTTTGTTTTAGTCTTGGAATCTGATGGAGGCTTAGCGTAACACTATATTATCAACATTGTGGAAATTCTAGGCTGCTCTGTGGCAATGGAGAAGCTCCCTGTTATTCAGGCAAACTCCCAAGGGCTTTCGTTGGAAGCTCCTCCATTTCCCAGCGCAGCACAGGATCAGAAGGGTTTACAGCCCTCTTAGCCTGCTTGTCTGCTGAGCTGTGAACTTTGCACTATGATCTTGGGCACAACATGAGATCTCACTCTGAAAGTTTATAACCATAGTTTTATAAATTATAAATCTAGGTAGATGCTTCTGATTCCTAATCTTTATTTTCAGACATAGAACATTCTTCCTCCAGAATTTATTAGTAATTAAAAGAATACTCCATCTACCTTTGAAAATCCAGCTGTTAAAATGTTGCATACCTGAAACTTTACAATCAAAGAGGAAGTTTCACACATAGATTGGGTAATTGTAAGGCAGTTAGATAGATATACATGCTCATGTGCTCTTTATAAATACAGATTGGATGTGCCCATCATTTTGGGAATGCAGTTTCAGAGTCAGCTCTTGAAAATTTGTCACAGAGTGTTTACTGTATTTAATGAATAAGTTTAATTATGTGCTGAGAAAAAAAAATCAGTGTTTGAGAATAATGCATCTGATTTTACTGACCTCAGAATGAATGGGGTGAAAGACCTCAATTAGGAAGCACTCAGTTTATGTTCATTGTGTCTGTTACTGTAGTGTAGTAATTAAGCCCATTGAAATGTAAGACAATATGACAGGCTCCTTAAATAGTGTGGGCAAACACCCATTTTAAAAAGCCTCCTAACAGAATGACTTTGAATGAGTCATCCATGTCCAACCTACAGTGTGGGTTTAGTCTCTTTCTTTACGTAATTCCCTGAAGGACACCAAGTGAAAGACTGTTAAATTTCATTTGGACATCTACTATTTCTGAAACAATATACATTTATAGCAATGTCACAATTATTTTCCAGTTTCCTCAGAAGCATTGGTTGGGGGGTTTGCACATATAATAGAAACAATAGAACGTATGTGTTTTGTTCTGCAGATCCTTAAAGTTTTGTTCAAAGGTGTATGTCAAATTTTAAAAAATCAGAACCAATCTGGTTTGGGTCATAGCCCTTTGTTCAAAGGGAGATGTAGTTCTTAAGTCCTGCATAGGTGCAGAGATTGAATGTATTAGGACTGTTCTCTTTAGGCTAGAAAAGAAAACACAACCAGACATGAAAGAAAGTGTGCACATGTGTAATATAGTTGTGTGCAATTTGTGACCTTTTCTCTGATATAGGACAGTTTACATTTGAATGCCCCCTTTTGATTTACCTCAGCGAATACAGGTTGTATAGCAGGAAAAGCAGCTGGAAAAATATATTCATATCCTGATCACACAGATGGTCTTCAAAAGCTTCAACAGGCAAGTCAAAGGCACTGGAAAAATCCTGGTTGATCTTCACTGGTGCAGAAATGCAAGTTAAACTGAAGCCAAGGCTGATTCAAAGTTCAGGTCACACCATCCACATAGATCTATATAGAGAAATCACTTTCAATAGGGGAAAGACTAATGATCTCTTCTGCAGTTGCTGCTCATAATATAAATAAATGCTACTTATATGCTTTCTTCCATAGATTTCAAACCATTGTACAAATGAGGTTGGTATCATTATCTGCATTTTACAGATTAAGGAACTGAGGCGCAGGGAGGAGAAATAACTTGAATGAGGGCCAACTAGTCAGTTGCAGGTAGATAGGAATAGAATCCAGGTCTTCTGAGACCCTGTCTACTGCTATATCCACTAGGACATGCTGCCACACTAGAAAAATCCTTAGTCTATTAGGTAGTCCTGCTGCTTTTAATGGGAGCATTCATGTGAATAAGGACTGCAGACTCTGGCTCTTTTGGATCAATAATGCCTCACAATTATTCTACGTAATTAATCATGGACTTTTTGTTATGTTCCATTCTTTTGTTAGCTGCTTGGTGTGTATTAGGTTTTTGATTAATTCTTTAAGGCCAGATATATTGTCTGAAGCTTATAATGGACGACTCATCTTGAGAGTCTGAATTCAGACCTATAATTCATGCTGCTCTTTCTTCTTTTGCACCACGTCCTACATAGATAATATATAGAGCATCTGATGTCATTCAGTTTCTCCAAAATGAGTAGTAGTTTATTGCTCCAGGTACTTTTACTGTGTTTTATGACTGTGTTCAAGAGCCATGACTAGCTGATTGGTCAGAGGGGAATAGGTCAGAGTAGCTGTCACTGCAATAAATGGAAGGATATTGTTATGGAAGAAGAGCACAAGGCAGCAATATAATATAGTGCAGTGGGAATGATTTTTAACACATTGCTTTGTAACTGAGAGAGAAGGAATATAATTTTGTAAATGTATTTATAAACTGCTTCACATAGAAGGATTTGCTAGATCTTTTTAATCATCTTGTTGGCTTCAATAACATACAAGTGTCTAACATTTGTGAACACACAAAAATGATGGAAACTATAAGGGATAAAATCACAGATATATCTTAATTCATGTCCTGTAAGCTCTTTGGAGCATGTATCATATGTTGGTTTGCATGTAAAATCTCTGCATATCTATGGTACTATTTAAAATTTTTTATTAACAATAAAGTGAAAGAGTGTTTGCTGTTGTGATAGTCTTAAAGACGTATTTCCATTACTTCACTCCTGCCATAAGACCTGTCCATCGAGAGATGTCAAAGAACTGAATTAAAAGACCACACCCATTTTTATTCTTGGTTGCCAACTGCTTTGCAAGTGTGCAAGCCAAAGTTGTATTACTTTGGTGATGTGAGAAGACTTCATTATTAACATGTCTTTTATAGTATGAAATATCTGACCACTCTCATTCTTATGATATATTATATTTATGATCTCTCCCCAGCCTATTTTACTATAGGGAGATTGTGATGGGACAGGCCGCCCCTCAGGCTTACAGCCCTGTCATCCTCGGGGCCACCTTCCTGTGCACCTTCCCTCCACCCGTGTCCCTTTAACAAATTCCCATGGTTCCGCACGACAACGCAAGGTCCGGGGCCTGTTTAGGAGCTCCCTAAGTCCCGGTCTCCCGGGGCGCTATGGGATGACCGCGAGGAAGGAGGGGGACCCGGGCCCGCCCTCACTCCGGGTCCCGACCCAGGACCCTAAAGGCAGCGGCGCACAGTCGCTGCCTGGTTGGTGGGGGTTCCTCCGTAATTCACCAACCCTCAGGATCTGGTCAAAGTGCTGCCACGGCTTGCCGCCCCTGTCCTGGGTCACTTCCTTCTCCTTGCCGGGCTGCTCGCTTCGGCGATGGTCTCCTTCGTATCTGCGGACGCCACTCGCCGCTACCTTCGCGCCGGGCTCCTCTCCCCCGGCCAGAGCATCTCCTCCCTTCTCTGCTCTCCCCAGGCGTCCTTTAAAACGCCCGCCTTCTGTGGCCCCGCCCTCCTCTTCTGGGCACTGCCTGATGACGTCACCTGGGGAGGGGAATCTCCTCCTGGCGACGTCCGTGTCCCTGGCTATCCCCGTGCAGATGGGGCACGTGAGCCGGGGTGCCGTCCGTGAGCATCCGCGCTCCCGACTTCCAGGGCTGCCAGACACTGCGGGCTGTGCTGCGGCAGCCCCGCCGGCATCCCTTTTGCCCCCCGCGGGCTCAGGAGTGCGGGGTGCCGTAGGTTCCGGGGCGGCCGGGACCAGCGCCCCGTCACAGAGATAAAGAGCTTTTAAGATCTGTGTGAAGTGCACTAATTGTTGTGATTGTCACCTCAGTAATTCACTATTACACTTTCTAGGAAGAGGGAAGCAAAGGAGATCTTTTACATGTACAGTTTACCAGCTGGACCAATATTAGTAAAGATTTTTTTTCATTTGGACTTCCCCCAATTATAATAGAGTATGAAGGCTGTTTTATATACCAGGAGGTAGTTTCTTTCCTTAGACTCTATGCAGATATTTTGTTGAAAAAAGAAAAGTGCACTTTGAGACACATTTGTTCTACTTCAAGGCTAATTTTGTGTGTGAGAGAAAACTAACTGATGAGAAGATGGATGTGGAGTAGACAAAAAGTCCTGTTGTCAGGGTTGTTCTCCAGTTTGGCACTTCGAGTGCAGAAGATGGGGGCCCACAAGAGACATTAAAAATACCGTGCCTTTATAGGCTTCTGCTTACAAACTCCCCAAGGTCACAGATTCACTGACTTTAGGAGGTAGCTGCCACCAAGTGAACCCCTTTCTTCTTGAACCCAGGAAGAAAGCACTTGGACTCCTTCCTGAGGGGTACCTCTAAGCTCTTGGAAAAAAGGAGAAAGCAAACTGGAGTCTCTGGTAACTTACCTCTCAGAGTTAGGCATGCATACACACACACAGAGCTCCTGTTTCCTTCCAGGACACAAGAATCAAATCATCACCTTAAAAAAGGTGATTTTATTAACAAAACAAAAAAGTATACTCAATAAAGCATACTTAGTTTCTAGGTGTTACAGAGCAACTGAATAAAACACATTAAAACACAGAGAACATCTCTGGGTATACCTTAGATGATGAATGAGGGTGGGAAGGCATGGATTCACACAGAGAAGTTTAACCAAACAACCAAAACAAAGGAAAATACCCTGATCACAACTAAACATACATTACTTTCTCTACTCATGATCTGTGCTGATCTGTACTTCAAGGCTCAGTTCACTCCCATGCCCAATATAACTTGTAGGCATGGTAATTCTGATTACTGCATGTTGCTCCCTGCAGCCCTTAGCTTAGCAGCAGGTCATAGAATCCTAGAATCCTAGGGCTGGAAGAGATCTCAGAAGGTCATCGAGTCCAGCCTCCTGCCCAAAGCAGGACCAACCCCAACTAAATCATCCCAGGCAGGTCTTTGTCAAGCCGGGACTTAAAAACCTTTAGGGATGGCGATTCCACCACCTCCCTAGGTAACCCATTCCAGTGCTTCACCATCCTCTTAGTGAAATAGTTTTTCCTAATATCCAACCTAGATCTCCTGCACTGTAACTTGAGACCATTGCTCTTTGTTCTGCCATTTACCACCCCTGAGAACAGCCTCACTCCACTTTCTCTGGAACCTCCCTTCATATCTATATTCAAATTTCAATAGCCTTTCCCATCCGTTTTCCTGGCTTTCTGCCAACACCCCCTGCTAGCTACCTGAGTTTAACCCTTTAATCAATGGATGCTGGCCAGCACTCCTCCTATCTATCACACCTATATTAATGAAAAGTACAAAACCAAAGTCAACAACAAACTGTGTCAATGCATATTTTCTTTTGTGTAAGACAATCCAATAGTTATTCATTTGTAATTACAGATCAATACTTTTGCTGTGTCAGTGTGCACCCAAATCTACTGAAATTAAAACATGACATTATACAAGGTGAACATATTTTTCTATGCTGAAAACAGGACACCTGGTAAAATAATTTGTATTCAAGCAAGTTCAATGGCAATAAATCATGGTTCTGTTAACCAGAATAATAGTTTCAAATGCACCAAGCTCAAAGTTGTCAGATCATTTCAGGATGGTCAGGTTAGGGGAGCACGACTGTCTCGTAATAGCTCTATTATGATCTATTACTATATCTGTCCATTACTGTTACTTCTCCATTATAAGAGAACTAATTTCCATTGGTAATCTCCATGACTATTCCAGCATGCAAAAATGCTGTGTTTAAGAAGAACTAAAAATTGTAAGGCAAGGCAATTCAGAAAAGGCAAATGATTGCTAAAGGAAATAAAGACAAAATGAACTCTCTGTTAATTTCCCCTCCTCTTCTTCCCATGCTTTCTCATCCCACTTCTCTCTCTCTCTCTCTTATCATATCCTCTCACTGATCCCACATCATCTCTCTCATATCCCCTGTTCTTTCTCTTATCCCCTCACCCATATGCTGTACTGCCTTACTCCTGAGTTTTCTGACATTAGAAGGCGGGGGACCTTTTCATTTATATGTATCAATTGTCATGCACAATCATAGTACTGTAGAAATAATGAGTAATAAAATCGAAATGATTTTCTTTCATATAAAATCATAATTTGTTTAAACTTCATTTTTACTGAGATGCCAGCTAATTAGTGTAGACTGAAGGGAAGATGAAGGTGAAGTAATCAAAGAGCCCTGTATAAAACCAAAGTACAAAGCCGAAGTAAAAAACAAACTGAGTCCATGCTTATTTTCTTTTGTGTGAGGCAGTCCAACAGTTATTTTACTTGTAAGTAGAGATCAGCACTTTTGCTGGGTCACTACACACCCAAATCTTCTGAAAATAAAGCATTACATCTATAGAGCATGACCATATTTTCCTGTGCTGAATACTGGACACCTGGTAAAATAATTGGGATTCTAGAATGTTCAATGGCAATAAATCAGAAGTGTGCAGTGCAAACATTCAAATTCATATCTAGGTGACTGAGCCCAGGTGAAAAAAAAGAAATACGGTGTGGTTGGATTCTTTTTATTTACCTTGTATTTAAAGCTTTAAGGCGTGTGTACACACACACACACACACACACACACACACACACACACACACACACACACACACACACACTCACATTCTGCATGCCTGGCTGAGCCTACCTGTCCTGGTAACTGGCACCACATCTTCCTGAAGCAGCAGCACATGCCAGGGACATGGATGTTCATGTGCATCTTTCCTCACAATTCTACCAGTGTTTGTCACTGTGTAGGAGAGAAGGAACCGGATCTGCTTCCAGCTGCAAAGGAGAGGGTGAGAGAGAGATGACCTGGCCCAAGTCTCTGCAGAGCTCATCTCTCCCTCTCCCACGCTGGCGGAAAGCAGCTTGGCCCTTCCTGCCCACACTCCATTGAAAGGCATCTAACACTTCCCGGCTGCTGCTGGCCACTAGCATAATCCAGCTGCCCTCTAGCCTCTGATTATAGCTCAGGGCAGAAAGGGATTAAGCCCTAAAATGTGCACCACTGTCCCAGGAATCTAACTTCACAGGCTTGAGCAAACACCGATAGAGCAGTGTCTCTGCCATGGAGGGTGCCTAGTGAGTCAAAGGGACCTGGGCTCCTGGCCTCCACTATTGCAACTCTGACAGTGGCAGCAGCTGGAGCTCTGGGCCTAATATCACTGTGAGAGTGTGGCACTGAGCACTCCACGCAGCTCTGAGGACTAGGAAGGGGGCCCAGCACTGCACTCTGGGTGGTCCTGAGGGCTGGCTGCTCCCAGCCCTGTCCCTTCTGCTTGAGGCCCCTCCTCACTTTCCCTTTAGGGCCTGTGGAGGTTGTCAGCTCTACTGGCCTGAAAGGGAGTTCAGTAACTAGGTCTGACTTTTCTTGAAAATTTTGCATATAATGGTACATAAATTGGTATTACTTTCAATGCCATAAATGCCTTGGCTCTATAGGCGCTGCTTATAAAAACTCCCCAAAGTCACAGATTTACTGACTCTGGAAGGTAGCTGCTACCACCAAGTGAAATAAACCCTTTCTTTTTTAACCCAGGGAAAAAGCACTTGGACTTCCTTCCCCAGGGGTACCCCAAGCTCCTCTGCCACAAGAGAGCTTGAAAAAAGAAACAAAAGAAAACTAACTGTGTCTTTGATAGCTGACCTCTCAGGCTAGGCATACACACACACAGTGCACCTCCCGTTTCTTTCCAGGACACAAGAATCAAATCATTGCCTTAAAAAAGATAATTTTATTAACAAACCAAAAAGCTATATGTGATAAAGCATACTTGGTTGCTAGGTGTTACAGAGGAACTGAGTAAAACAAAAGACACAGAACATCTCTGGAATAGTTTATGAGGGATGCAAGGCACTGATCCACACAGAAAAGTTTAACCAAACAACCAAAACAAAGAAAAATGACCTACTCGTGACTAAATACACATTTTCCCTTTTTTTACTCATGATATCTTCCTGGATCAGTCCACTTCCATGCCCCAAATTCTTTGTAGACATGGTAATTCTAATTACCACATGTTGTTGCTTCCTGTAGCCCTTAACTTAGAAGTTCACAAAGAAAGGGCAGGCCAGGTATCTATATGCAATTTACATTTCAGAACTGTATCCCATTGGTGGTTCTGGCTCCCTGACAACACCCTTGCTAGCTACCAGAACTAGGCTTTCTCTTCGATAATCTGTTCCAAATAGTGAGCTCTGAGTCCTTAAGGTGATTTTACAGTTGGAAAATTCTGACTTCTCAATATGTGTCTAAGTCCAGTGGTTCCCAACCTGTGGTTCAGTACCATGGGGGATCTGTGTGAAACTTCTTGCAGCCAGCACATCCTTCAAACCACATTGCTTCCCATTGTTTGGAAAGCAGCATGGGTTGAGGGATGTTCTGGTTGCTGGCATGGAGCCTCGTAGGCAGGCAGCAGTCCCTCAGCCTGCGCTGTTTCCTGAGGCACGGGAAGCAACATGGGTTGAAGGACATACTAATGGGAGCCAGCATGCCCTTCAGCCTGTGCTGCTTCCTTAGTGGGAAGAGGGATGCTGCTTGGGAAGCAGTTTGGCCTGAAGGATGGGCAAGCTGCAGGCACAGCTCTACTGTTTGAGGGGAAGGGCTCATAAAATATTAATAGATTGAAAAGGGGTCTATATCCTTGAAAAGGTTTGGAGCCACTGTCTTAGTCTATTTGGCCAAGATTATCTATGGTCTAGTGTCCTATTGACCTTACATGTGCTGATAGGCAGTTGATTGTGAGGTCATTCAGTGGAATGCAATTTATATTGCAGAATGAAATAGCAAATAGAAACATTCCCTCTCACACACAAACTTACATGATTATGCAGTAATATAAGGAGATATACTTAGCTCATAGAACTGGAAGGGACCTTGAGAAGTCATCAAGTCCAGTCCCCTGTTCTCATGGTGAGACCAAGTACCATCCCTGACAGATTTGCCCCCATGTCCCTAAATGGCCTCTTTAAGGATTGAGTTTGCAACCCTGGGTTTAGTAGGCCATCATTCAAACCATTGAGCTATCCCTCCACCTTCAACACTTGTCTTGTGTTTTTAGTATTTATATTGTTGCTATTGAAAATAACATATGGATTATTAAATGCTTCTTCCCTCCTCCCAGCTTAGCTTCTCGTTGACTTTGAACTTGCAAACCATGTCCATTTGTCCCCATCCTTCTTGTAGATGATTGTGTGAGCTCTCTAATTCACTGCAAGAATAAAATAGGAGATAGGCTGTGATGTGAGCAAACAGGATCTTGTTTGAACACTAATAGCTTTTGTAATTGACAAATGGTGTGAGAAATAATAAGGGAAAAACATGTGAACTGTAAATAGATTTTTTCTTTAATTTGCCATTATACGACAATTCTTAGGTCCTTCTTTAAATGTGTGACTTTTGTTTAATAGATTTTCTCTCAGCTGAACTAGACCTCCATATATCAACAGTGTAAAAGGTATTATTTTTTATTGTGTATATAGACTGTTATACAAACTTTTTTCAGTAGTAAATCAACATGGGTTTATGGGAAGCAGATCCTGTCAAATTAACTTTCTATTTTTCTTTGAGATTGCAAGTTTGACGACAAAAGATAATAGTGTTGACTTAATATACTCAGACTTCTAAAAGATAGTTGACTTAGTACTGCATGACTTTTTGATTTAAAAAAACCCTATAACAATATCCAATTAATATTGCACATGTTAAATAGATTAAAAACTGCCCATTAGGTTTCAAAATATAATTGTAAATGGGGAAGCAGCTGGTGATGTGTTTCTAGTAGATTCCACAGAGATCAGTTCTTGGGCCTACACTAATTAATATTTTTATTGATGACCTGGAAAAAACATACAATAATCATTCATAACATTTGCAGGTTACACAAAAATTAGAGGGAGTAGTAAATAATGAAGAAAACTACAGCCAAACGGGGTCAGACTGGGTATTGTCCATCTAGCCCAGAATCCTGTCTTCTGACAGTACCCAATGTCAGGTATGTCACTGATGAAGAGCAATAGAATTTGTTTGATAAATTGAGTGCAAGCAAACAGTAAGCATTTTGATATGGCTAAATGTATACACCTAGGAACAAAGAATATAGACTGCTTACACAATGAGAGAATCTATCCTTGGAAGTGATGATTCTTAAAATAAACCAATAGATTTGGAGTAGTGCTAATGAGGTTCTTGGAGAGACAACCTTGGGATTGTCAAATAGGAATATTTTACCTCTGTATTTGGCACAGGTGGAGAAGGATATTGATAAATTGAAGAGGGTTCAGAGAAAAGCCACAAAAGTGATTAAAGGATTAGAAAATAAGCCTTATCATGAGAGACTTGAGGAGTTTAGTCTATTTCAGTTACCCAAGAAAAGGTTGAATGACTTGAATACAGTTTATAAGTACCTATATAGGAAACAAATATTTTATAATAGACTCTTCAGTCTAGCAGAGAAAGAGATAACTCATTCCCATATCTGAAAATTGAAGAGGCAAATTCAAACTAAGAATAAGGTGTCAATATTTAATAGTGAAGGTAATTAAACACTGGAACAATTTACCAATGGTCTCGGTTGATTCTCCATCACAGGCAATTTTTAAATCAAGACTAGATGTGTTTCTAAAATATCTACTCCAGGAATTATTTTGGGGAAGCTCTGTTGCCAGTATTATACACAGCAATGGACATCCTCAGTGGGCCACATGAGTAGTTATTCGTCTAAGTGGGCTGCAAAATTGTTGTAACTAAATCTCTTGGGATGGAGTAGTTTTTCTAACTGCACTTGTGCAATAGAATTGAATTTGCGAGGGGTGCCAGTTGAACCATAGCTATGCTTTGATTTGAGGCAGAGGATGCACATGGCTCTCTCACAGTCAGGGTATGTCTACATAGCAGTTATTTCGAAATAACTGACATTACTTTGAAATAACAGTACAAGCGTCTACACAGCAATTCCATTATTTTGAAATAAATTTGAAATAACGCACGGCTTATTCCAACTTCTGTAAGCCTCTTTCTATGAGGAAAAACACCTATTCCAAAATATCTGACGAAGTGGGTCTTTGCCCACGAAAGCTTATGCTCCTACACTTCAGTTAGTCTATAAGGTGCCACAGGACTCCTTGTCGCTATTCCAAAATAGCTATTTCAAAATAGCTGTAGTGTGGATGCTCCCCTGCTGCTATTTCAGAATAGCTCCTCCCCGGGGCCATTCAGTGCCTCCTAGTGCTCTAACTTGAGGTAGCACATCCACATTAGGGAAGGCAGCCTCAGACTAATTTTGAGGCTTCCCTGTAGTGTAGATGTGTTTTTTTTTAACTAAGCTATTCTGGAGTATTTCTTCTGGAATAGCATATTTAGAAATAAGTGTGCAGTATAAACGTACCCTCAGTGTTGTGTGCAATTATCACACATATAGTTTCATGTGCTCTTGCTTTACACAAGTATCATTTTAGTAATACTGGTAGGACAAAAACGACAGATGGAAAGCAGCACAATCTGGCAATACTGTATATGGGCAATAGTAAACAAAATATCTCATGGGCCACATGAAGAACCTCAATGGGCTACAGATTGCTCACCACTGGTTATATAGGAGGTCAGAATAGATGAGTATATTAGAGTTTCTAAAATGCACAGATTACAAGGCCCAAAGGTCTGAGTCCTCATTAGCTGGGAGGTATGTTCATCCTGTTTCTTCTTTGTCCTTACTCAGGCCAAACTCCCATTGGTGAAAGTTTTTTTCTCAGGATTAAGAATCAAGAAAAACTAAGGAAGGCCTTCAGGGTATGGGCCACAGACATAACTAGTACAAAGCTACAAGTAAATTTAATTCAAGGGAACGAACTGATTATATACAATTCACATCGTGCTGAAGCCATTTCTTATGCAATTAGAGAAGTAAACTTTGAACATAGTTGTATTAACTGATGATTAAGTCCTAACACACGAGATTTCTACATGTGTAAAAGCTATGGGCTAAACTGATTGATAGCTGTTAGTCATGCATCGATCCATACCAAAACATTCTATAGCCAAGTGAAAATTCTGCACTCTCCTTTTATTTTGGAAAGCACAGTTATTAGCAGGGTTGTGTGGTTCAAATAGTTTTGTACTGCATTTCCAAACAAGATCATCTCAAGAGGCTGTGTCAGATTATTTTTTTGTCATTGTCAAGAGACCATATCAATAAAGCTGATTAGAGAGTTGAAAATGGAATTGCAATAAACTGTGAACTTAATAGTACCTCAGTGGGAGTTCATTAATATCTTACTAGGTACGTTCATACGTTATCTTAATTGCACATGATCCTTGGTGAAAATGTCTTTTTTTTTTTTTAAATTGTGAGACAACTGTCCTTTGTCAGGTGCCATCCTGTTTTGAAACTTTTATGTGTGACTAAGTAAAGGGATGATAATTCAATCATATTTTAATGGAACAAGGTTGTTTTTTTATTGCTACTGTTAATATGCATTGGACCTTGGCAGAAATGAGAGAGGCAAAAAGAGTGAGAGGAAAAAAAAGAAGTGATTGAAGTTGGAGGCTCAGTGCGATTATACAGAATCTAGATGTTGAGTGTCAGGAACAGTAAAACAAATTCCTGATTTGTATTCTGTGTGTCCTCGTTGATGCGCCACCAAAAGTTTCCTTATTTCATAGTCTCTTCTTTGTTTCCAGCTGGGAGATGAAGAACAGAGAGGGGAAGATAAAATGAAGAGGAAAAGTGAACTCTTATCAGACTAAAGACTACTTGAAAATATAGAAATACTTTCCTAATATTGAAAAAAACATTTGGTTTACCATGTGTGCAATGGTTGTAGTCGCCACATGGATGCTACATTATGGCAAATAGCACAGGAGATTCATATTGTTAAGATGTGGCCTGCATGATGAAAACTCTTAGGAATGCCACTGTGAATATATTTTTAGGGGATCATACTGTGCTTGATGTTGAGAATAGTTCTCTCCTCTTACTCTTTGATATACATGAGTACTTTTCAGACCCCCGGATATTATCTGTATATATTACAAAATGATTATGTATGTTGGTCATCAGAGATCAAATTATTTCCCTTAATGGCAGAGCGGTGTTAGACAATAGGATAGGAAGTACACCGCTAAAAGATTGGAGTCACCTTAGGAATGACAGTGAGCTACTGCGCTCCAGAGTAGTGTAGTTGAAAAGGACTTCGATTCCTGATGTTTTATGCTCTAGTGCACATTCAGGTGAAATGGCTATCTCCTTCATACAAGTGTGAGGGAGGGGAGATGTATTCAACAGAAATTTCCCTTATGGCTTAGCCAAGCAGAGTCAGCTTTGTGTTAAGTTTGTATTTCATTTGTCTTTTAGTCACAATTCTGCTTTTAGAAAAGGAAAGAGTAGCTTAGTAGATCATGGAAAAGGTCTGATTCTACTGTGTTTTTATTCCTAGAATGTTTTCTGTATAGGCTTTCATGGTGTTCAGTGAGTTCAAAGAACCCTACCTCTCAAATAAAACAACTAAGTGTTGTAAAGGAATCCAGAAGAGATCACTCTTCATTAAAGGGGAAAAAAATAAACAGTCATTCTGATATCTAATGTAAAAGAATTACAATGTTTAATCACTGGCTAATACAGTATAATCAAGTCCAATTGTCCTTTGTTATTTTAAGCAGAATATTACCTTTGAGGACCATGTAATACCTCAAACACAGTATAGGCAGTCCCCGAGTTACGCGGATCCGACTTATGTCGGATCCGCAGTTACGAACGGGGCCCTCCCTCTCCCTGGTCTCCAGCAGACCAGGGAGAGGAAGCAAAGCGGCGGAACACGCGGGCGGCGGAACACGCGGGCAGCAGACAGCCCAGACTTGGGGATGCCTGGGGTTCTTAAGTTGAATCTATATGTAAGTCAGAACTGGCGTCAGCCACTGTTGAAACTGATCAGTTTCAGCAGCGGCTGAATCTGGACGCCAGTTCCGACTTACATACAGATTCAACTTAAGAACAAACCTACAGTCCCTATCTTGTACGTAACCCGGGGACTGCCTGTATGTCTTTACAAAAATCTGAAAATTCTTCATGAGCTTGATCAGCATTTCTCAACCTTTTAAAACCTTGCTCCCCTTCAGAAAAATGAAATCAATTGTACGCTCCTGCTGTTTACAATATGGTGTTAATAATGACCTGTTTCTTATTTTATACATCATAGCTAGACCCTTGTGCCCCCTATCCATGAGGGGAGACCCATGCTTTGAGAAACACTGGTTAGATTATGCCTCTATTGCATGGGTGCACATTAACAGTGTGTCTACACAGTAGTGCATACCTTGAAATAAGTTACACAATTTGAGCTATGCAAATTGCGTGGCTCATTTTGAAATTTGAAATTTGGCACTGTCAACACAGTGTTAATTTTGTAATAAATCGCTATTCTGGAATCTTCCTTAATCCTCATGCAACAAAGTTTACAGGAAGCTGGAATAAGAAACGCTTTATTTCTAATGTGTTTCAAAATAGCAGGTGTGCTGTTAAGATGAACAGAACGCTATTTTGGGATTACAGACGTTATCCTGAAATAGTGCCGCTGTGTATATGTACCCTAAAGGATATTCAGGAAGGTAAAATGATTTCCCTCCCATTCTTTTCCAGATAGTGCAAAGGTCAGTGAGAACTGAAGTCCTTGTGCTTGCAGAGCAGAAGTCTAGTATCAAAATGCAAGGGCTGTTCAGAAAAGAGATTTTCCTGTGGGAAATATTGACATTTCAAAATTAGCTTCTGTTCTGAATCAGAATGGAAAGTCAAAATAACAAAAAAAGGGTAATAGAACAAAACATTCTAAAAATGTTTCATGTCCAAAAGGAAACAATAAAACGTTTTGATATTTTTGATCAAAATGAATCACATTTTCATTTTGAATTGACATTATGCAAAAAAAAAAGTTTTGTCTTGCTTATTGGGCAGCTTAAAAGAATTTTACCATCACAATGAAGTTAATACTATCACTTTGATCCAAAATAGCTGTTTGAAACTATAACTTTTAATTCTCCATGTCTTGCCAGAAAATTTAATGTTTTTCATTTGACTTGACATTTTTTTATTAATATGCAGGGCTAACATTAAAAGACACTCTAGTTGTTCTTGTTAAATTGATAGGAAGAGGATAGTTCTTTATTTACTTGATAAATATGCACCATTTTATCCCTGCTTAGAAGGGTTTTGAATGAGAAACCTTGCAGTTAGCTAAACTAACCCATACCATACAGATTTAAGATTGGACTCTTATGCTGAGATGGTGTTACAAACACATTATATACAGTGTATAAAGAAAATTTCTGAATCTTTCCTGTGAATTATCTATGACACATATGTGCTTAAACAAATTATGTCTTCCATTCAACCTCTCTTCTCTTGCTGCTTTAATCCTTCAGAATTCCTTGTAATGCTGGATTTGTTGACAGCCCAATCACTCCCAGTAGCAGCAGAGTGTGATGTTTCATTGCAGGTTCAAACAAGTCCATCAATGATTATTAGCCAAGATGGGCTAGGACGGTGTCCCTGGCCTCTGTTTGTTTATCAGAAACTAGGAATAGGTGACAGGGGATCTGTCTTATATCTGCTTGTTAATTCTCTATGCAGCACCTGTCATTGACCATTATTGGAAGCCCAGCATGATATGTTCCCCTTGGAGTGCCACCTGGAACTTGAATATCATTGAGCCCCTCTGATCCACTAGGCTGTTGTCCTTCTTACACAGTACTGCTATGAGAAGCTAACAAAGTCCTCACCAGCATACATACACGCAGGGACTCACCTAGATTTACAATTACATACAGGCTTTCTGACCAGCACCCGAATGGGAAGGCTATAGCCAGGGCACCAACCAAGTCCTCAGGTAAACCCGTAATTATATTGTCTTGCTCTGCACGGGGAACTGTACAGTGTAAGCTCATAAAATCCATTCCCTCCTTCAATGTGGAGAGGAATATTCAACAGCCTTTGTTCCTGAATTACGAATCACACACACTTCACTCCAACTCAGTGATTTAGATAAAGCAAAAACAGGTGTATTAACTACAAAAGATAGATTTTAAGTGGTAGCAAACAGCTCAATGCAGATTACCTAGCAAATAAACAAAAAATGCAAACCAAGCTTAATATTCGAAATACATTAAATATGAATAGTGAAGTCTCACCCTAAGAGATGATACAGGTAGACTGAAGAATCTTAAGGGGCAAGCTGCACTTGTTTACAGATTGGACTCCCCAGATGTTTCATTCACAGGCTAGAAATCCCTTTAGCCTGACTCCTGTACTTCCCCCAGCTCCATCTTTGTTCCTGATGTGTTCCCAGGTGTCTTCTTGGGTGGGGAAGGAAGAACTCCATATAATGTCACTCTCTGCCTTATATATTTTTGTATATGATGAGAACACTTCGTTCCCAAAGCTTGGCTCCCAGACTGATCTGTGGAAAAATACTGGCAGCCCAAGATGAAGTCCAGAGACATGTGGTTTCATCACATGGCTGCTATGGACTCTACAAAGACATTACATTGAGGCTGTCTAGCTCATGTTTCCAGGAAGGCTTCCCAGGTGGGAGTCTCCTAAAGCCTATTGTTTTTTTCCTAATGATGCATTGACCTGGTTAGGCCCTTTCCCACCATGCTATCTAGACTGAAAGCATTTTATTTAATGGCCATCATGCAAGTACAGAAATAAAGATACCTAGTCAATATTCATAACTTCAGGTACAAAATTATACATGCATGCATATTGGATAATCAGAGTAAGCAACTCATAACTTTTCCAATGATACTTCACATGATTTATCTTGCACAAATTTGTAATAATTACGCTATAATCATATCACAGTAATATCACTGTGAAGAATATGGAGTGCAGTGGGTAGAGGGACCTTTGGTTTGACCTAGTACTATTCTTAAACACACAGCAAATAGGGATTTGAAGGGGGGAGAAAACAAATTCTAAAGGTGTTTTAAGAAGTCAGGTATACAAGGGGAGGGTAGTGCTAAGGTTTTAGGTATCTAGATTGGTCAAGATATACAAATACTTCCCTTAATTTTCAGGTAGAATTCAGAGCATATTTATTGTTACCATGTGACAGCTCTTGGAGGCATAGGTGGATGGTATTGGCAGTTTCCATGTGTTTACATCACAAAAAATGATAAGAATTGACGCTTAATAGGTGGTTTCAGAAAATAGGCTAAGGATCATACAGAACAACCTTTTTTTTCATTCCTAAACATCCCTCAAGGTCAAGATTAATTAACATTAGTGCTGCAGTGTTGCTTACAGTGCCACTGTCTGAGCTATCCTGTATTGTACATGGGGTAAATAGAAGGCTTTTTATGGTAAAACTGGCAAGTCCGAATCTTGTCAGAAACTTAGATTCACATTTTACAAACTTGAACATTGTGAATCTCCTTTTACAAGAAGTAAATTAGCCATTATTGGAATGTTAAATCTGAATCCCCTTGATTTTCCATGGGCATGTAGATCTAAATTTCAGGAGTTATGGATAAAATTAAGGCCATGTTGATGTCAGTAAGAACATTCATTTCCATTGACTTGTGTGGGGCAGAATTCTACCCCAGGGGTGTGTGTGTGTGTATTGGATTCAACATTGGTTCCAAACCCAGAACATGACACTTTTCTAGTTCTGGTTTAGGCATGGTTGAAATGTCACAATATTTTAGCCCAAGAAGATAAAGAATGGTTGATTTCATGAAAGCTCTGACATTTTTATTTACAGTGTGATGAAGATTGGTTAATTAAATCCAGATGTGAAACCTATGTCTGAAATGATCTCAGACTAGATTCGGACTCCTAATCTGAATCCAAGTATTACCTTCTGGGGTCATCTCCAGTGAGGAAAACATATTTTATAAATTGTCATTAAAGCTTCAAAACAAAATGAAATTATGCTGAAACTCATGAGCCTAAAGAGTTAACTCAATGGAGTCATCTGAAAGAGGAAAATAGAAACTTAAATGTTCTATTTTCATTATTTCTTACATAAGACTCTATTTTTTCATCTTAATAATATCCTCACTCAAAATAGCACAATATCACACAGGACCATATGACAGAGGATTCCCATTTCATTTAATGGGGGATGCACCCATGTTGCTGAAGCTTGAGTATTTTCCTTTAATTAGTCAAGGATATTCCAACAGTTATGCTTCTTAAATTGTTCCAAGGATAATGTGTAATTCTCAAGAGTATGACCTACACCTGACATTTTTCTAATTATTTGATATCTTAATGAGTTGGGTAGGAATTTAAAAAGTTCAACAGCAAAAATAATATATTCTGTATGTTTAAGCTGACATGAGCAGATGTTCACTTTTATGTATCTGGAATGCTGACTAGATTCAGGAAAAGGATCATGGGAATAACAAATATCCTTCTGGTATGGCTTTGTAATTTTGTCCTCAGTTAGCAAGCAAGAGGGACCAATTTTGGTAAGTCCTGGAAATTTGCCCATGCACCAGTAGTGAGAGAAGAGTTTGAATGACGGGGGGAGGGGGAGAGGGAAAGGAGGAATGGAATGGAAGCTCTGATATATTGTGCATAGTTGAACTGGAATGTTTGCACTGCATATTAGACCTGGATTTTATTTTTTCCCTCTTGCTACATTAAGAAAATCTGTCTAAAAATCATGTCCTTGTGGAAAATGCATAGACATTGAGAAGGAAACAATACAAATAACAGGATTGGTTTTAATGTTGTAACTGCTACATGCAAATTGAAACAGACAGAGCTGATTAACATTTCATAAGTGAGAAAAAAAGATTTTGAAAACAAAACATTTGTTTACATTATGAAAGTACTGGACAAAATTCAATGAAGTTTTGCTCCATAGTGGAGTGAAGAGCGTATCTTTAGATTTTAGTTAATAAACATGTGATACATACATTGGGATTCATTTTGTTCACATATCTGAACAGGTTAGATACAGTTTTTAACTTGTGTAGTTTACGTTTATAGCACTCATCCCATTGCACAGTTGTTGAACACACAATATTGTATATTGGACCAGACTTTAATTTAAGCAGTGCGTATACAATGCCACACCTTTGTCCATGGTTAACTATGTTCTTCTGATACCATCCTATTAGGATGAAAACTGAGCTGATACCTAACCAAATAAACTTTGGTTCCAGCATTATACAGATTGGGAGAGGAAAATCCCTCTTAATTAAACCAAAAAAGTGTTCAGGTAATTTTTTTTAAAATTGCCAATAGTTAGAAATGTAACAATACTATCAGTTCTGGTACTTGGAATAATCATAGGAGTGCAGATCTTCCACTGATGTAAATTGTCATAACTCAGTTAACTTATATGAAATGCTGCTGACAATTTATATCAGCAGAGAATCTGTTTGTAGGTATCTCCTATATAGTCTGTATAAGGAATATTGCTGAAACGGATGTAACAGATCTATCGGTCCAAGGCAGTGTTCTCAGAATGTGGGTCAAGACCCCAAAGTGGGTGGCAACTCCATTTTAATAAGGTCACCAGGACTGGCTTAAACTTGTTGGGGCCCAGAACCAAAGCCTGCATGACTGCCTGGATCCAAAATCAAAACTTGAGGGCTTCGGCCTTATGTGGTAGAACTCAGGTTATAGGTCCTCTACCTGGGGCTGACCCCCTTGTGCATCTGCTTTGTTCCCCTTTACTAGGGCAGTGTGGCTTTGTGTTTGCCATACTTCCCCACAGCACAGTGGAGCTAGGCATGTTCAGGGTTCAGTCCCCCATCTTGTGACCGTGTAGTCACTTTTGTTGTTAGAAAGGGGTTGTGGTGCAATGATGTTTGAGAACCCCTGATCTAACTGTCCACATACTAAGCCTTAGATTTTTGAAACTGGTCTTTTAAAGAGTGTGACAAAAACTTAGAATAGGAGAAGCAAAAGTCAGACTACTACAATGAAGAATTCATTTCTGTAGCAGAGAGCAATTTCTATAATCAGAGTTGAAAATGTAAACATTTTTAGGGTAATAATTTATAGCAACAAAGCATGATATTTGGCAAGCTCTTGCACACAAAGTTCTTACAGATTTCAGTGGGAGTTCTGCGCAAAGAGCATAGGTAGGATCAGGCCCAAACAAGGGATGTAAAATCCTAATTTATTAGTTAACTGATTAAGCATTCACCAGCAGGGGGAGAGAGGGGTACTCCACCCTGGTTGCTTCTGGCCGCTTGCAGGGCTGCCAGCTCCTAGCCCACTGGGCCCTATGTGGGAGGTTGCTCCCTAGCTACCAGTTAGCCATTACATAGTAAGTATTACTTGCTGTGGGTGATGCTTACTAGGAAGTGTTCCCTATAAGATGCTCAGCAGCACAGCTTCACAGGTGGTTTAAATGTGTAGCTCGAGAATGCCGGGGGGTTATCAGGAAGGTGAAAGCGCAAATGGAATTGTGACTGGCTAAGGATGTGAAGGATAACAATAAAGGTTTCTACAGGCATGTTAAGAAGAAGGTGATCAGAGAGGGTGTGCGGCCCCTAATGGATGAAGGAGGTAACCTAGTGACAGATGATGTGGAGAAAACTGAAATACTCAATGCTTTCTTTACCTCTGTATTCACGGACAAGGTGGGCTCCCAGACTAATGCGCTAAGTGACACAAGATGGGATGAAGATGGACAGCCCTTGGTGGGTAAAGAACAGGTTAGGAACTATTTAGAAAAGCTAAGCGTACACAAATCCATGGGTCCGGTCTTAATACATCCGAGGGTACTGAGGGATTTGGCAAATGTCATTGAGCAGCTTTTGGCCATTATCTTTGAAAAGTCGTGGAGATCAGGAGAAATCCCAGATGATTGGAAAAAGGTAAATGTAGTGCCCATCTTCAAAAAAGGGAAGAAGGACGATCCAGGGAACTATAGGCCGGTTAGTCTTACCTCGGTTCCCAGAAAAATCATGGAAGGGATCCTTAAGGAATCCATTTTGAGGCACTTGGAAGAGAGGAAAGTGATTAGGAATAGTAAGCATGGATTCATAAAGGGAAAGTCATGCCTGACCAATCTGATTAGCTTCTATGGTGAGGTAACTGGCTCTGTGGATGGGGGAAAGTCAGTGGATGTGATATACCTTGACTTTAGCAAGGCTTTTGATGCGGTCTCCCACAATATTCTTGCCAGCAAGTTAAGGGAATGTGGATTGGATAAATGGACAGTAAGATGGATAGAAAGATGGATAGAAGGCCGGGCCCAGTGAGTAGTGATCAATGGCTCGATGTCAGGATGGCGATCGGTTTCTAGCAGAGTGCCCCAAGATTCAGTTCTAAGACCGGTTTTGTTCAATATCTTTATTAATGACCCGGATGAGGAGATGGATTGCACCCTCAGCAAGTTTGCGGATTACACTAAGTTAGGGGGAGAGGTAGATATGCTTGAGGGCAGAGATAGGGTCCAGAGTGACTTAGACAAATTGGAGGATTGGGCCACAAGAAATCTGATGAGGTTCAACAAAGACAAGTGCAGAGTCCTGCACTTGGGAAGGAAGAATCACAAGCATTGTTACAAGCTGGGGACCAACCAGCTAAGTAGTTCTGCAGAAAAGGACCTGGGGTTATAGTGGATGAGAAGTTGGATATGAGTCAACAGTGTGCCCTTGTAGCCAAGAAGGCTAGTGGCATATTAGGTTGCATTAAGAGAAGCATTGCCAGCAGATCCAGAGATGTCATTATTCCCTTTTATTCGGCTCTGGTGAGGCCACATCTGGAGTATTGTGTCCAGTTCTGGGCCCCCTCACTACAAAAAGGATGTGGACACATTGGAGAGGGTCCTGCAGAGGGCAACCAAAATGATTAGGGGGCTGGAGCATATGACTTATGAGGAGAGGCTGAAGGAGTTGGGTATGTTTTGTCTGCAGAAGGAAAGAGTGAGGGGGATTTGCTAGCAGCCTTCAACTTCCTGGAGGGAGGTTCCAAAGAGGATGGAGAAAGGATGTTCTCAGTAGTGACAGATGGCAGAACAAGGAGCAATGGTCTCAAGTTGTGGTGGGAGAGGTCCAGGTTGGATATTAGGAAAAACTATTTCACCAGGAGGGTAGTGAAGGACTGGAATGGGTTACCTAGGGAAGTAGTGGAGTCTCCATCCCTAGAGGTGTTTAAGTCTTAGCTTGACAAAGCCCTGGCCAGGTTGATTTAGTTGGGATTTCTCCTGCCTAGAGCAGGGGATTGGACTTGATGACCTTCTGAGGTCTCTTCCAGCTCTATGGTTCTATTATTCTATGATTCTATGAATAAGTGTTGTGTCTTATAATGGTCACATTAGACAGGCATCTGAACCATGTCTAGAAATTACAAAGTGTCTCTAGATAAGATAATATGTTTCAGCAATTGTTGGGATTTTAACACTGACTGTAGTTCAGTAAGGGTATGTCTAGACTTGCCCCCTACTTTGAAGTAGGAAGGCAAATGAAGCATACCAAACTTGCAAATCAAGTCCGGGATTTAAATATCCTGCACTAGATTTGCATATTCCCTGCTGGTCGCCATTTTAGAAATTCACTAGCCCGGAATAACTGCCCGCGTCTACACGCGGCAGTGAAACAGGAGTCCGATTTAAAGCCCTAACTTGAATTAGCTGGTATTCCTCCTGCAATGAGGTTTACCAGCTAATTCGAATTAGGGGCTTTAAATCAGACTCCTGTTTCACTGCCGTGTGTAGACGCGGGCAGTTACTCCGGGCTAGTGAATTTCTAAAATGGCGACCGGCCGGGAACATGCAAATCTAGTGCGGGATATTTAAATCCTGGGCTTGATTTGCAACTTCAGTATGCTTCATTTGCCTCCCTACTTCGAAGGCAAGTATAGGCATACCCTAAATGTATATATCTGCTCGACTGGCTTTATTGCTGTGCTGCCGTCTTTCCATAATTATTTAAAGGCATATTTGGGACCTCATCCTGTAAGATTCTTGGGGACGTTCAGTGATTTTAAACTTACACTGATCTCAGTAGGAGTTGAAGGAATTGAGGACTTTCCAGGATTGATCCCTGGGATGTATTGTTCCTTCCTTTTGAGAGAGCGAGAAGAGCAATACACATTGGTAGGAATGCTTTTGTAAAGATAGGAGGTGACTGTCAGAGCATACCAAAATATTTGTACTTTAGCATGAAATATTGATGTTTCCACAGGCATAAACCATCTTAAATTTATTATCATGCTTGGGCACATGGTGAGTCCTTCTCTCTAAGCTTCTCAGTTGAACTTCAGGTTCCCAAACGATTAGATACTTGTAAAACCTGATGACTAGTAAAAAGGATATATATACAGATTGTTCTGTTCGCTGCTTTGTTTGGCCATGGTAGCCTCAAGGGAAGAAATAAATAGTTTGATTTGAGCTAGATTAATCCCAACAAATAGAAGAACTCAGAGGGGAATTTGGAAGAATGTTACTTTTTAATTTTTCTACTGTGGTTTTCTTATGAATGAGCCATTTGTTTTAACTTGGAAGCTGAAGATCATGGCTTATTAGAAAAAAAAAGTGTCACCGCTGCCATAGGAACAAAAAAGCTATCCACACTAAAATGAAATATCTAGGGCCTGATTTTGAAAATGTCAGGTGCAAAACTGTGTACAATTGCATGCACAGTTTGTGCATAGTAATGAGGCTCCATTTACAAAGTGGATATCAGGAGATGTAAACGAACAGTTAAATGAACAACTGGCCAATTGTATATGCTACATGTGATATGCAAAGGCAAGAACAGACATTCTGTTCACAAATTACTTATTCAGTAGCACAATAGATATTTTTGAGTATCAGTCTCTTAAATGTGTTTGAGAATTTTCAGAACGAACTGAAAATAGTTTATTTCGGTGATTACTTTGCTTGTAATTTGTTCACTCCTGAAGTAATTTACTAGATGGATTATTTGACTTGCAAGGAGGTACTGAAGGAGAAAGAAAATAACAGACAGATATATGGTGGACTAACAGAGGTTTAGCTGAAACTAATGCTAGAACTATGGCGAATTTATGAACATATTATTTATCAGTAACCTTTTTTTCCCTGCAGATTCCCCAGATCAGTTATGCCTCAACTGCCCCAGAATTAAGTGATGACAGGCGCTACGATTTCTTCTCACGAGTGGTCCCTCCAGACTCCTTCCAAGCACAGGCAATGGTTGACATTGTAAAAGCTTTGGGGTGGAATTATGTGTCAACTTTAGCATCTGAAGGAAATTATGGAGAAAAAGGAGTGGAGTCCTTCATGCAGATTTCCAGAGAGGCAGGTAGGTAAAGCAAGTATTGTATGTATTGGACAGATATTTAAGTGTTATATGTTATACTATTCTTCTCTGCATAGAACTTTGACTCTAAAATTGTTTCACTTCCTTATAATGCCTCAGTAATGGCTCCTGATACTCTCATTCTTAAATTACTCAGGGGGTTCCAGAAACAAAGTACTTGAGGGTTTAAAACTTGAATGGTTTTCATGCACTGTTGGAGAAAATATGAAATACTGAATTGCTTCTGGTATTCTAGTGTAAACTATTATATTATGATGACATGGTACAAGTTAGGTTTTGAAATACTGAGCTTTTATCTCTACACAGTAAAAGTTCTTTGAAAGCAGAAAATTATTAGACACTGACTCATGTCATACTATACCTGCCCACCTTTCAAGCGACTTTGAGATACTGTATCAGTTTTGTTCTCCATCATTTGTCTTGACAAATGTATTGAGGAAAACCATTCTCTTCTGTTTGAAGGGGAAAAGCCTACTGACCTGGGGAGAGAGATCAAATACATTTATTAAAAAAAAAAACCACACCACTTCAGGGCATAAGAGTATTTGAGTCCAGAGCTGTCATGTGTTTTTGGTACTGGGATTGCTTTGACATAAGTGGCTGAAAAAAATCACATTCCCAAAAGTCTAAACTTCAAAAGAAATACCTCAAGGGTTGATATCACTATACTGGAATATGTCTGCTGGGTAATAGTGATGTTCTAGGCAAACAAGTAAATACACTCAAGATCATCTCATCTGAAGAAGTGGGTTTTGCCCATGAAAACTCATGATACTATACACATCGTTGTGTTAGTCTCCAAGGTTCCACTAATTTTAAAAAAAGTTGTTTTTAAGGGAATACACTGTCATACTGGCTTCATTTCTCAAAATAGACTAGGAATTTCTGAGGCATCTGTGGGTATAAGAAAATGAATCCATCACAAGTTAAGCTCTTGGAAGTGATTGTTTTTATTTTATAGGCTGAAGAATTTGAGGATCTCTCATGTTCCAGTTAGGGTAGGGTACTTATATTGAAAGTAAATAGCATCTTTTCTTATATAAAATTCATCTCTGTAGATATACGGTGATATATTTTGGCAAGAGTAAATATAAAATAGAAAGTAATGTTTTATCATAAACATTTTGTTACTGTTATCAGAACAGTGTCTGGACCTTCCACCCTTAAGCAAGTAAAACTTCCATTGACTTCAATTGGAGTAAAGACTGAAGGACTGGAACCATCTCAGTAGTGACGGATGGCAGAACAAAGGAGCAATGGTCTCAAGTTACAGTGGGGGAGGTCTAGGTTGGCTATTAGGAAAAAGCTATATCACCAGGAGGGTGGTGAAGTACTGGAATGTGTTACCTAAGAAGGTGGTGAAATCTCCATCCCTAGAGGTTTTTAAGTCTCGGCTTGACAAAGCTCTGGCTGGGATGATTTAGTTGGGTTGGTCCTGCTTTGGGCAGAGGACTGGACTCGATGACTTCCTGAGGTCTCTTCAAGCCCTATGATTCCATGATTCTATAATTCTCTCTCCATATTATTAATGAGAAAGCATTCTGCAGGGCAGAGATGGTAATGGGGTTTGCAGTGGTCTCAGATAAGTTTTGTCTTCACCATTTTTACAAAACTGGTTCAGAAGCACACGTCATGCATTTGCAGATTACCTGTATTATCCATGAGTTGCAGAGTGTGAGCCAGTTCACTCACTCCCCAAACTGTCACTGAGTAAATTGTTGCATCTCATTCGTCAGCATAGTCTCTGTAAGAATTGCAGAGGTGATGCTTCTGCACTTGTAAGAGTGGGTCTTTAGAAAAAGGGAACCTAGAAGTGTTTCATTCTGTTAATATTACAGAAGAAGCTGGAATTTGCATAAATTCCTCTGTTCATTTGAATACATATTTATGTGGTATTAAAGAAAATGAGTTTGGATTTAATGCCACAGGAAGTGACAATATGCAATATTCATTATAATTTCAAATTCAAATGAATCACAAACACTTTTGCAAAATAATACCGAGCATGTGTTTTCCATATGAAGGACAAACTATTGTGCTGTAATAATGTTGTGCTTCAGATGTTTTACAGAAATAACTTAGTAGAAAGAATTGTTCATGTAATCAACATGAAACTAAACATATGTCATAAAAAAGCTAAAAATAAAGCATAACTGTATAGTTACCCTCTTAAAACCAGTATGAAGTGCGTGGTATATAGGTTAAGAAGCTGGCAGGTATATTGCATAAGATTGTTTCATATAAGTAGCTTGTCTTGTCTGGGAACTCATATTATTTAATCTTATATGATTTATAAGATTATAAATAATAATTTATAACAAGAAGCAATGGGCTTAAACTGCAGCAAGGGAGGTTTAGGTTGAACATTAGGAAAAAGTTCCTAACTGTCAGGGTAGCCAAACACTGGAATAAATTGCCCAGGGAGGTTGTGGAATCCTCATCTCTGGAGATATTTAAGAGTAGATTAGATAAATGTCTATTAGGGATGGTCTAGACGGTATTTGGTCCTTCCATGAGGACAGGGGACTGGACTCGATGATCTCTTGAGGTCCCTTCCAGTCCTAGTATTTTATGATTCTATGATCTTCAGTGGTACCTCAAATGCTGTGCAGCATCTTTTTTTTTTAAGTCTCAGCTTGACAAAGCCCTGGCTGGGTTGATTTAGTTGGGATTGGTCCTGCTTTGGGCAGGGAGCTGGACTTGATGACCACCTGAGGTCTCTTCCAGCCCTAGGATTCTATGATTCTATGATCTTTTTCTTAAGATTGCATTGACTTCATGCATGTTACCCTGATACAGCTAAAGTGGTACTCTGAGTGTATTTAACATCTTTCAACCATTTCCCTGGCTTCTTTTAAAAGTTCAGAATGAACAGAAAGCCCTAGGTGATCCCATTTCCTAAATATTTTACAGAGATGACAACCAAATGTTCAGGTATAATTTACTGGAGATAGATATTCATAGCAAGCAATGAAATGGGTTCCACCCACCTGCCTTGATAGGTGGAAAACTAGCTTGACTGGGGCATCCCTGGTAGAAAGGGGAAGGAGAGCACAGATGGAGGGATGCAGGAGTGGAACCTCCCCTTCTAGAGTCTTCATATACCTATAGGCCAATTGAGAGAGATGTAAACTTAAGAGAGTCTATCCCAAGTTAAATAGTGTGAACCCTATGACCCCTGTACTTGTACCAGTTAAAATGCCTACTATGTGGGAGTATGTGTTACGTGTTATACGTAAGAACTTCAACCTGTTACTTAAAATTCATCCCTCTGTTTTCATTTACTGCCATGTCCAGATTAAGGATTATTTTGTTACCTCGGGGATTTATTGAATCATTACATGACAAGCCCTGTTTAGGGCTGAAACTGACTAAGAAAGGCCTGGAGTCTCCTGGAATCAACATCAATCTCCCAGAGTGTATTGAAAGCAATAAAATTTTAATAGGATATTTTAAGAAAATGGCATTATCATGTTGGGGGGAAAAAGCCTTCAGGAATAGCTTCAGAGAGAGTTGGCAATCCGACCCTGTTTTGAAGCACTGGGTAATGGTGCTGCCCAAAGAGCAGATATCGCAAAGTGCCTCCTGATTCCCCTACGGTCCGAGGGGCATGAACCCCATACTTTCTCCCCAGCTCACTGGTGCAGCTGCATTGGCCAGAGCACCAGGGGGCCAAGCCACAGTCACAGGATGGACATAACAGTTCTATGGAGGTCAATCTTCTCACTCTGTTGCTATTCATGGTATGGATGCAAAACAGTCCCTTGCTCCTCAGTAGGTACACAGAATGGGCCAAAGATCATAGCTTAGCTGTGGGCCTATGTGTAAGGAATTCACTCCCTCTGGTGATTTGCCTTCAGTGTATAGTGTAAAACATATATGTTTAACCAGCTTCTTTGGCTGGCCACTGTGACATTAGTGAAGGAGTTCTTTGAAGAGGTGATACAGGGAAATATTTTTAATGAGTCTCCCAGTAGGGGTCTACACGTCTACACTGTGGGGGTTTTCCGGGATACCTCTGGTATAGTTATAGTTATAGTTTTCCCCATTTCTAGTGAGGTAACTAGATGATAGTCTAAGACAGTGGTTCCTAGCTAGGAATGCTTGTTACCCTGGGGGAAGACAGGGATCTTCCAGATGGTACATCAACTAATCTAAATATTTGTTTATTTTTTACAACAGGTGACAAAAAACAATAGTCAAGTTAGTGCAAAGTAGAATTTCATACAATGACTTGTTTACACCGATACACTGATATTTACATTGATATTTATGTTCCAACTGATTTATTTTATAATTATCATTTAAAAATGAGAAAATAAGCATTTTTCAGTAACAGTGTAATGAAACTTGGGGGTATATGATAAATCAGACTCTTGACGGGGGTACTGTTATGAGTAGGATTCCTATACTATATTAATTAAAATAACACAAAATAGTACTGGTTGGACTTCTATAATCCAGACTTCCATTTTTTGATAACATCTTGTATCCCCACCGATGCTCCCAGGCTGGAGTATTCATGGGGAAAAGCTGGCCCTGCATTCAGCAACTCCACCACCACCCTACCAGAACTTCCAGAACATTGCAATAGATCATTTGCAGCGTTCACGCTCAGGGAGGGAAGAAGTGTAAGGATGGGCAGGGAATGCTCAGGTGAAGAAGCAGGATGGCTGTGGAGCCCTGCATCCAGGAACACAGCCCAGCAGATGTAGGATTTTGTGCGCTCCCACAGGGCTGTACTTCTGGCCCCTGGCCATGGGGCTCCACAGCCACCCAGCTTCTTCCCAACTTCTTCCCATGAGCACTCCCCTCACTTGTTCAATATACCACAACCAGAAACAGCAGAGCAGACAGCATTGACATCCTCTGGTCCACAAATTCCCTGATTCAGAACCAGCCAGGTCCCTATATATATATATATATATATATATATAGGGACCTGGCTGGTTCTGAATATATGCCTATATATATGCCTAACTATGTTTTCAGAAGCCGAGCAAACTGTACTTTGCAAATATGTTCGGATAGAGACCCAGATTTGCAGTTCCAGCTCCTTCCACTTTGTATTGCCTGAGATGTGATAAAAAGAATGTGAATTGGCTGCAATTGGCCAGTGGAGAATTTTCTTGGCAGTTGGGATTTCTCAGCTGGTGATAATCTGGCAGAGCCAGCACCTGTGCCAAGTGACCTCTACTTATCTGGCTTAGGAGACATAGAGGGATGAAGTAGGTGGGGAGGATGGAGAGGAAAATTCCAGTACACTGTGCCAGTTCTCCAGGTAGTTTTCAGTCCCTTAGGGTACGTCTACACAGCAACATTATTTTGAAATAACTAGTGTTATTTTGAAATAACTTAAGTCTGCATCTACACAGCAGGCAGTTATTTCAAAATAATTTTGAATTACTGTCAACCTGGAGGACTTCTTACTCTCACTCTTGTAATGCTCATTGTACAAGGAGTAAAGGAAGTCAGAGGAAGAATGTTCTGTTTTGAAATAAGTGCTGTGTAGACACTCCCAATTTTGAAATAAGATATGTGATTGATGTAGCTCAATTTGCGTAGCTTATTTTGAGTTAAGCCCTGCTATGTAGATGCACCTTTAGAGATCATAGTCAGTGGTTCCAAACTAGAGGTTGTATGGATTGGGAGAAAATGAAAATTGGAAGCCACAACTGGGTTATAGACAATGAGTTTAATGCAAAAGGGAATCCGTTTGCTAGATTCTAACAATTCTCTTCAATCTCCAATTTGTGGCAAAAAAGTTCTCTTACATTTTGTGTCTCACCAAGACTGGTCACCAGTTCATCTTATCATAGTAATTGCAACAGTGATTAGAGTTTTGCTAGGGTTTTTTAAATTTACTTTCAAAATATAAACTTTGCCTGCTACTTTGAGTTAATATCTCATCACAAAGTGACTTTTATTATGAATACCTCAAGCCCATTTGGGTATGTCATTGTGACAGGAGATTGAGATTTGAATCACTCTGAAATCTCTGGGATTACCTAATTATGAGAACAGTCTAATTAGGGAATATTTAAATGACAAATTTAAGTTATCAATGAATATTTAAATTTCAGTTATTTCAGATTTTATTTTTAAAAGATTAATCTGTATCACAAGGTTAATTATTGGGTATAAGAAATAGATAGAGGAACATATTCAGTGACAGACATGTGACAGGAGATTGAGATTTGAATCACTCTGAAATCTCTGGGATTACCTAATTATGAGAACAGTCTAATTAGGGAATATTTAAATGACAAATTTAAGTTATCAATGAATATTTAAATTTCAGTTATTTCAGATTTTATTTTTAAAAGATTAATCTGTATCACAAGGTTAATTATTGGGTATAAGAAATAGATAGAGGAACATATTCAGTGACAGACACCACAGCAATACTTTGCATATGTCTCCTCCTAGCAGGCCCTAAATTTTATATATTTTTTCTAAATATTCAATTCCCTCTTTCCACCTTACACATTCCCTTAGAAGGAACCTTGACTACTTCCCACACTGCACAGGTCCTCTAGTGCTCACTGTACAGACTGGATTTATATGGGAAAGGTGATAAGTTGCTATTGTAAAGCCATACTTCTATACTACCTCTTTCCTTACTCCTCTGGGTATTTACTGAGAGCCTTCTCCAGTCAGACAACTCAGATTAGGTGTTGGGTTGGGTATTTATGCCCAAATGATCTAATTTGAGTTGTGAGTGTAGATTTAGCTATTCCCCAATATTCTGAAGGAACAGAAAACAAGAAAATATGGGTATAGTATTTCCTTTCTCTTGATGTTGGTTAAAGATATGAAAAAATACATCTATTATTACCTCTACTGAACATTCGACACAAAGCATTTGTAGTGTCCTTGTTAGAAAAGTTACTACCATTTTTCTAAATCATCAAAAACTTCTCCCTTACTCCACTTTAAAATTATAGCCTATAACTAGACGCACAACACAGCAGAATGTCTACCTATCTTTCAGGAGAGAATAATGGATTAGACGAGGATAACTATTTTCAATAATTCATTATTTTAGTGCCTTCTGTTTTCAGTATCTTTTAAGTACCATACAAATATTGGTTTAATGTAGCCTGTAGCACCACTGTTCAGTAGTGTGATTATATACACCTTATGTTCATTAAGGTCTTTGCCTGCCCATACACAAATGATTTCTCAAATGAGAATCATTAACAGAGTGAGGAAAAGAACCTGGAAATCCTGAATCTCAGTTCCTTTATTTAATAAACAAATAGGCTATGTCTACACTCGCGGCTTCTTGGGTGAGAAATATGCAAATGAGGCTAAGCGTGGAATATCGCCGAGCCTTATTTGCATACCTAATGAGCCACCATTTTTGCAGAAGAGGCTCTTGCGCCAGAAGGAGCTGTCTACACTGCCCTTTCTTGTGCAAGAAACCCCTCCTTGCGCAACGCCGTTATTCCTGAAAATAATTGGTGTAGCAGCATTGCTCAAGAGAGTTTTTCTTGTGCAAGAAGGGGCCATGTAGACAGCTCCTTCTTGCGCAAGAGCCTCTTCTGCAAAACAGCAGCTCATTAGGTATGCAAATGAGACTCGGAGATATTCCACTCTTAGCTTCATTTGCATATTTCTCACTCAAGAAGCCGTGAGTGTAGACATAGCCATACTGTTTCCCACTGAAATTATCAAAAAACTTCTAAGTCAGAAGCCCTTTTTCCCCCAAGTTATATTTGAATAACTGTACACATTTTCTTTCCTTATATTTATTTCTATATAAATAGGACATTTCTGTCTCATACTCATACTTAATAGGTTTTAAATAGTAGCTCACTCATTCAAATAAAGCAAAAAATCTAAGGTTTGCAGGTATGTACTGCATATACATTTACTAGGATAACAGAATTGTATATTTAAAATATTTTAATTATATATCATTGTGAACCTTTACAGACAGTAACTGCAGAATTGTGAGCATGCAGCTTTATCCTCTGAAAAGCTTTCTTCTGTGGAAAGACTGTAGGTGGAAGGTGAGTGTTAGCTCCCTGAAGTTTGAGGCAGCTTCTTCTTTTACAGCATAGTGTTTGTTTTTCTTTAAGACAATTGCTGGACTCATGTTCCTGAAAATGTCTGAGATCTAAACATTACAAGAAATGATTGTAATAGTTTGATTGAACTTCCTGTAAAATCCAGCCAAGAAGTGTCCTGTGTAATTCAGAATTTTAATGCCATGGTGGAAAAAAACCCCAACACCTTCCTACCATTCATCAACAGATCACCCAATTTCATGGCAAGTTCCTTTAAAGCCAGGGTGACACTAAAGAGAAAGGTCAAATCAAGATATACTCCGGCTACATTAATTATGTAGCTGGAATTGACATACCTTGATTTGAGTTTCTCCACCATCCTCACAGTGGGAGGCCTATGGGAGCAAATGCTCACTCCTCATAGGAGCAAAGGAGTGCCGTCCACTGACAGGGGTACCCTCTGAGTTCATTTTAGTGGGTCTTTACTAGAACTCCAGAAGATCAATCGAGGCAGTGTCGGTCTTTCCTGGAGTGAAGACATGACCTTAGTCTTTCTAACTGTCTGCACCTCACTACTACCTGACAAGTCTTAATTGCTTGTTTTACAGACATAAGGTAGGTGAGATAATATCTCTTTATTCGGCTACTTTGTGTTGGGGGAAAGACGCTTTCAGACTTCCCAGAACACTTCATCAGATTTTCTAGTACAACTTCAGACTTGAAGAAGAGCTCTGTGAAACTCAAAAGCTTCCTTCCACCAACAAAAATTGGTTTAATAAAAGGTAGTACCTCTTATACCTCGTTTCTCTCATACCCTGGGACCAATCCAGCTATAGCCAGACTTCATTTTAAGTGGTCTCCTACAGCATGTGCATACCCCCTATTTTTAACAGAATGTCCTACTTTGTGATTAGGTCAGACACTCTACTTACTTTTTCCAGACCTTAGGCCTGAAGGCTTGTCTTTAGCTCCAACCGAAGTTGGACCAATAAAAAATATTACTTTACCTATCTTTCCTCTCCCTTATCTTTGTGTTTATTAATTGAAGCTGATGTTTGTGCTTTGTCAGGTATTGCATTAGCACAAACTATTGTTAGGTAATAGCAGCGAAGCGGGGGAGCGGGAAGTAGAGTGTTCCTCCTATCTTTGCAATTTCAGCTGTAATAATATGCACAAGCTTTTAGATATGTGACATTTTTGTAGGTTCAACAAGAACTACTAGAATCTGAGTAAAGTTTGGTTTGATCATGTTTTTCTCTTTGGTAGTGTATCAAAGGTACTTTCTGTTAGTTCACTGCAGTATATGTACACACTTGTGCTGGAGGGCTTTTGCAATAAAGAAAAACACTCTCTGTGGCAAAGTTCCTGGTTAAGCAACTTATAGAATGAAAAAAACAGGAAGATGATTGAAGACAGCAGACAGAAATTTAAAAGTTCCTCACCCAAAAAGCAGCTTTGTGAACAAAATAACTTTGAGATAATTTCATATACTGCGAAAGAGGACTCAGGTAGACATTAAGTGCTGAACCAAAAATCACTGATTTACTGAGTAATGATGTTTTTTTGGAAGCAATGGTAATAAAATCTGATATTGAGTGCCCAGGGTAATCAGAAAACAGTGGGGATCACATAGTACAAATGAATTCTTGTTCCTAGGAATGAATGAATTAGAAGACTGAAGAATGGATAGTGCAGGTTTTTTTGTTTGTTTTTTGTTTGAAGACTAGCTAATCTAGGATAACACTTTGCTTAGCTTTATTTCTGTGAACTATAGTCATTTTAAATTTTTGCACAGTATGGTTGTTTTTTAAGGTTTTCCTATTGAATAATGTTGTATTATATACATTTGTATTAATTTATTATATTGAGGCTGAAGGATATTTTCTTGGTCTCATGGTCTCATTAAAGTCCTGGAGTGGAATCCTAGCCCTAGTCAAATAGATGAAACTAAGGGTGTGTCTAGACTACTGAGTTTTGTCGACAAAAGTGGACTTTTGTCGACAAAACTATACCAGCGTCTACACTACCGCTGAGTTCTGTCGACATAATGTTGACAGAACTCAGCAGTTTTGTCGACACTGGTATACTTCATTTTACGAGGCATAACACCTTCTGTCAACAGAGTTCTGTTGACAGAAGGTGTTATTGCCTGTAGGGTTGCATCTAGAGTACAGGGTTCTGTCGACAAAGCAGCTTGCTTTGTTGACAGAACTCAATGTGTCTGGACGCTCTTTGTCGACAGAAGTTTTGTCGACAGATACTGTCAACAAAACTTCTGTCGACAAAACCCGGTAGTCTAGACGTACCCTAAGATTTGTCCCCTAGTAATTAGCCTTCATGACCAGACCAGTATTCTGTTAATCACTTAATTCTGTCTACACAGCCAAACCACTATTTTGAAATTAATTTGAAATAGTGGAGTGCTTATTTCAAATTTGGTAAACCTCATTCTATGAGGAATAAAGCCAAATTCGAAATAGCTATTTTGAAATAAGTGCTGTGTAGACAATTATTTCGAAATAGGGGGCCTCCAGCCTTCCCGAGGTGCTCTGGTGGCCACTCTGGCCTCAATCAAGAACACTTCTCTCCCTTCCCCCCTTCTCCAGAGCCCTTAAAGGGGTTGACTCTGGCCACAGTGCCTGTGCCAGCTCCAAGCCTGCCAGCCCAGAGCCAGCAATCCACTGGCAGCCAGCCCTCCACCGGTCCCCAGGAGCAGTCTGCCAGCTCCCAGGAGCCTGCCAGGGCCTGGAGAAGGCAGGTGCCTGCCTGGTCCAGGGTGGAGATAATGGACCTTATTCAGGTTTGGTGGGGATGCCCCCAACATCCATGATCTCCACACTAGATGAAGGAACGTGGATGTCTATGGCAGGATAGCTGCCAGCCTGGCCACCAAAGGCCACTTGCGAACCCAGGAGCAGGTTTGCATGAAAATCAAGTTGGTCCGGTGAGATCTCCAACCCTGAGCCTGGCGAGACCCCCAACTCTGAGCCCTGAGCTTCTCTTCCCCCTTCTTTCCCTTGCTTCCCCCTTCCAGCTCCCTCCTCCCAGGTTTCCTCCCTCTCTTCTCTCCTTTCCCCAGTCTCACCAGAGTTTCATTCCCTTCCCCCAGTTTTGTTAAATAAAGAGAGTTTATGTTCATGAGTTTATGTTCCAGCCAGCCTTAAATGAGATTCGGAGTCCACTTACTGTGGACGCGCTATTTTGAAATGGCAAACGCTATTTCAAAATGCATTTTGTGTGTAGATGCGTTATTTTGAAATAAGCTATTTTGAAATAAGATATTTCGAAATAATGCTGTAGTGTAAACATACCCTGGGTTAACATATGTCAACAGAACTTCTGCACAGTAAGGTCAATAGATGATATTTTGCTCCATCTCAGAATTTTCATGAGAAATAATAGTGCTTTATGTTCTATGTAGCAGTTTACAAAATGCTAAATGCAAAAGAATAACTTCAAATGTTACCCATCAGAACTTGCCTTCTGGGAGAAGCTGTGCTGATGCCATCTATTATCTGACTTGATAACATTTTATTTAATTAAAAAATACTTTACTGAAAATTGTCCTTAGTTGTCTTCCAACAGTAACCAGAGAAAATAAAAATTCAATACATTCAATTCAGCAGGAACAAAAATCCATACAAACCTCTCTTGTTATGTGAGGGAGCACATTGATCATAGATATTTAGTTGACAAATAGATTGTACTATACAATGGGCATAGCAGACAGCTTTTTTAACATAGGTCATTCATTATCCTCAAAGAACCTAAAAATGCCCCAGATACATATTGCATATTTTATTAAATGTCTGAGCGATGTCTGAGATTTTTATTTATTAAATTCCATATGTGCACATGCCAGTTTGTTTCTCTTCTGCAATGCTAGGCTTGTATCTCTGGTATAATCTACTTCTGTTCTCCTTCTCGCCAGTAAAAGATCTACTGCTGAAAGTTTTGTTGCAAAAGAATAGGGGAGAAGAAAAAATCTTGTCTCAGAGAGGCTTAGCCTCAAAGCGTGTCAGAGGTCCTGATCTCCTATACAAGCAAATCTTGTGAATTCATGAAGAGTCATGAGGCTACATCTAGACTACATGCCTCTGTCTCCAGAGGCATGTAGATGAGGCTACCAGGCATAAGAAAATGAAGCAGCGATTTAAATAATCGCCGCTTCATTTACATTTACATGGCTGCCGCGCTGAGACGATCAGCTGTTTGTCGGCTCAGCGCGGTAGTCTGGACGCGCGGGTGTCGACATCAAAGGCATTTGTCGACCACCCAGGTTCGCCTCCTGGAATGAGGTTTACCTGGGTGGTCGACAAATGCCTTTGATGTCGACACACGCGCGTCCAGACTACCGCGCTGAGCTGACAAACAGCTGATCGGCTCAGCGCGGCATCCATGTAAATTTAAATGAAGCGGCGATTATTTAAATAGCCGCTTCATTTTCCTATGCCTGGTAGCCTCATCTACATGCCTCTGGCGACAGAGGCATGTAGTCTAGTCAGTCCTGTTCCCACATATCTCAAAGCATCTTAGTGGAGTTATGCCCCCAAAACACTGTTCTGCAGCCCCGTCTCCTCTCTGGCAGATAGTTTTGATTGTGAGCAGGGCTGCCACTAATGGACTAGCAGTGCTGGCTGACATAGGTAAGAAGTATGACAATTATATAATGTGGCTCTCATCGGCATCAGCACTCAATGATTTTGCACGTGTACTTCCCTTTTGTCCCCAGTAATGGCCAGAGAACGTGAACCAGATCAGGTGATCTGACTGGAGCAGATCATCTGAGATCACAAAGAAACTGGATTGTCAAGTGTTCACGTTAAGGAGTGACCCCAATCTTTGGAGGAAGAATTGATAAAGTTGGGCTCAGCTTGCCCCTTTGTTACTTATTACATACATTAAATGCACTTATCAGTGGCATGGATGTTATAGCCATGGGATTTGGTATCCATTGATTCCCCACTCTGATAAATCACGACAAGATGAACGAATAATGTTTATGTTCTGAAAAACAGCCAAGTGATGCAAGAGTTATGAGACTGCTGCAAATGTTACACTTGCCTAGGAAAAAGCATAACTTATATTCTTGATTTTTTGACCATGATAAATGATTCTGCTTTCTGATAGAGTAGATCTATTTTCATTTTTAGTGCATCTATTTTATCTCCTGGGACAAATGTAGTAAAAAAAAATTATATACAACATTAATGAAGTTGTATATCTTATTTTATCTTATAGTGCATCTTATTGTCCATAAAATATTTTCCAGTCAAGTTTTTCCTTTTTACTGTTTACTTTGGTTATCATTTTCAATAGTGTCTTTTTAGATGCTTTATGATAGTATGTAAAATATACAGTCTTATTTCTATAATTTAGCTGATTTTAGTGTTCACATTTTAAATCAGTTTATTGAAATCTACGTTTCTTAGCTTTGTAAGGACATTAATATCATTTGATGCAGCTCAAATTTCGTATTTTATTCCCCCCCAGCACAAGCAACATTTACATTTTATATCCTGTGTTCCCTAGCAGTTTCACCACAGAAAAGTCTTTTTCAAGATTTCTTTGCTAGGATGTAAAAGAACAACAGCAATAACATTTCTAGATTATTAAGCATTCTCAACTGAAATCGTGTTACATTCCTGTGAAATGCTAATCCGGCTATTTATTTTGGAAGCTAGTGGAAATGGATACTATATGTCCTTGGCAGATAATATAACTTATATTTATGTAGATTCACTTTACATCTTGGTGAGAGAAATATTAATAGTTTAAATCAGGTTTCCTTTAAACTGCTACTAATCTATAAGAGAAGATACATCAGGCTTTATTCTTTAGGATGTTTTGAACTATATCAGCAATTTAGTAGTAGTAGTTACCTCTAAAAGAGGAAAAAGACAAATCAGTGTACAAAACCAAAGTACTGCTGTGCTACTAATAAAATTAATGATCCCCTTTCTGTGCTTGCTTAGGCCTTGCCCATCATGCTGTAGCTTTTTGCATAATTTAAATAGAAATATTATGTGGTTATCCATTTAGATGGGCTGACGATCTTGTGCTTAAGTGTTGAATTTTCCCATGTGTTAAAAAAGAGGCGATGGAATTTCCCTATCTTATATGACTATTATGAAGATAAATACATTATTAATGTTTCTGACACCCTGAAGCCCATATTTTTTTTTAAAATACTGAAGTCAGTGGGATTTTAGCACATGTTTCAGTGCTTTCCTGAATCAGAATCCTCATTTATTACTGTAATGGAAGCTATAGAAGGACTTTAGTGAATACACTATCTAGTTATATGTATGTTTTGGAAATGTGCATCCGTCTATCCATCTGTCTGTGAGCCCATTTGTTCAAGAACTCCTAAATACTAACAGCTAGGACCAACTGATTTTGTATGCATCTTCCCCTTATCCTAACTTAAAGCAAGATCAGGGTTTGGTTGTGCAAGGAAAATAGGAAGTGCTTGGAATGGGACTGTTTGCCATAACATGGAAAGGGATGGAGTTGTTCGGAGCGATGCTGCATTGTAGAGTGATCACTGGGGCAGTGAGTGCACAGGAGAGTTATACTGCAGAGAAATCACCAAGAGAATGGCCAGCTGGGGCTGACCATATTGTTGGCTACTGGACCAGGTAAGTGCCCCCCTCTCCCCAGTCCTTGGCCACAGTTCCAGAGCTGGTGGGGAGCAGGGGAGGGGAAGAGTACCCCTGGATGGGGGAAGGCCCCTGCCAGACAGGGAGAGAAAGGGGAGAAAAGGCCCTTACTGGATGAGGGGATGGGGGCATGTGAAAAGGCAGATGAGGTGGCAGACAAAGCCCAACACCTCTTCCCCAGAGGAGCCACAACCCACCTGCCCCAGCAATGTTGGCAACCCAGTGCTCCTGCCATTAGCTGGCCTGCACCATCATGCTTTCCTCCCCTGGACCAGGACTGGGGAGTGTCTGCTGGTCAAGTCTGCACAGTCCCTTTCCATCCTGGGCCTCTCCCAGCCCAGCCACAAGAGGAAAAACCAGCGGGCAGGGTACATAGCCTCCCCCTACTCCTGGGGGGCAAGCTGACAGCCACTTCCACTCCTTCCCTTGAGATTCCCCCTCCTCATAAGAATGGCCATACTGGGTCAAACCAAAGTTCCATCCAGCCTAGTCTCCTGTCTGCCAACAGTGGCCAATGCCAGATGCCCCAGAGGGAGTGAACAGAACAAGTAATCATCACGTGATCCCTCTCCTGTCATCCATTTCCTGACAAACAGAGGCTAAGAACATCATTCCTACTCATTCTGGCTGATAGACATTGATGGACTTAACCTTCATGAATTTATCTAGCTCTTTTTTGAACCATGTTAAAATTCTAGTCTTCACAACATCCTCTGGCAAGGAGTTCCACAGGTTGACTGTGCGCTGAATGAAGAAAAACTTTTTTTTGTTTGATTTAAACCTGCTACCTTAATTAATTGACAATCACTAGACTGACTGAAGGGATTTTGTATAAGTTTGAGTATCAGGGTACAGTTGTAACCAATGGCTATTTTAGTTACAATGTTACTCAGTTTAATAATAATATGCCTTCTTGCTGTAGCATTTATTGACCATAGGGACATTGTTATTCTGAAGGTAGAATTAATATTTTAAAAACGTAGACTCATGTTACTAAACAGGAGACTATAACTACTATGTATAAAATATATAAAAACTACTGCTCAGCACTGAATGAAAAATTACTTCCAAAATTATGTGAAATGATTCTTGAAAACAAGTTACTCTGTTATTTTCCTATGTTAGAAAAATAGATGGAGATTTTACATTAGGAAATATTTTATATTATTTTTACTGGGAGCTAGTCACCTTACTCGTTGAATTTTAATGGGTTCTTTTGAAAAACCAACCCTTACTTTTTGCTCTCAGCATACATGTTATTTCCTTTATCTTTCTCCTTCTCCATCCCTCTTTTTTCTTCTGGAGATCGTGAAAGGAAAAAAATATATCTTTTGGCTTGCTCAACAATTAATATATTGGGCTGGATTCTATACATCACGGTATCCGGACCCCATAGAGCTCTGGAGTTGTTAGTAACATAGACACAGTGGCCTTTCCTGTCAGCATACGCAGAGTTCACATTGGAAGCTGATATAAACTTTCCCAGTGGCTGGGGGGATTTGAATCCAGGCCTGGTATGACTCTGGAGTTATCAGTATCAATGTCACTCAAACTCAGTGGGCCACAGATGAGAAAACTGTGGAGGAAAAGGGCAGATTCTCCCCAAACGGGTGGTTAGAATAACCCCCCCCCCCAAAAAAAAAACAACAACAAAAAACCCTCAATAAGTAACAAATGTGAACTTCTTTTTCACTGCTGGTTAACAAGAAGTCAAAAACTTCAGTCTCCTTAGGGATTCTAGCACTCACTTCACTACCCAGACTTTAGACTTCATGGTGAATGGTTATTTAAAAGCCATTTAATCAAACAAAGGTTCCTTCTAATCTCAAGAATCAACCACATATCCAGATCAATATATAACTCGGATCTTATCCAATAATCATGCTGTTGCCAATCTAATATCTATAGGTTTATTTATAAGAAAAAAGAAAAAAAAGAAGAGAGTTGAAAAGGTTGCCAAGTTTTTGGATAAGTTTTGTAGCTGTGATGTTACAGACTATGATCTTGTAAAGCCTCTGGTTATGAATTTATGATCCTAACCTCATATTTTGAAGGTAGTGGGGAAATTTCCTTTGAGGAAACTGATTGAGAGGTCAGATATTGAGTCACTGCATTGTGAAAAGTGTTTCCCCCAGGATCATATAGCATTTTTTTGTCTTTTATCATTTTTCTACATAAGCTTATTTGAGAGTGTTGTCTGGTTTCACTCATAGATTTTGGAATATTTGACTCACTGGCTAAGGTATACCACATATTTTGATAACCATGTTATGGATCTTGTGGTCTTCTGGGTACTGATCATCATAGATGTGGAAATATGTTATCAGGTTTTGCATCTAGTGTTCTGGCAGGGTCTGAGGTTGCTTTGAGTTGGTGAGACCTGTTTCTTAAGCAGCTTGCTTCTTTTGATGAGCTTTGGGTTGTTAGGTCAAAAGGGGGCGGGGGAGGAAGTTCTTTTTCTTGCAAGATGTGGTCCCCATCAAGTATGGGTTGTAAGTTGTCATAGGATAAGTGAGAAGCTGCCATGGATTGGTAGCTAGTTAAAATTCAGAAAACAAAGGGTAGGAATAAATGGGCAGTTTTCAGAATGGAGAGAGAAAATACTGATGTACCCCATGGGTGTGTCTACACTTGGCCACTTATTCCGGAAAAGCAGTCGCTTTTCCGGAATAAGCTGCGAGCTGTCTACACTGGCCGCTTGAATTTCCGGAAAAGCATCGACGCTGTACTGTACAAAATCAACCGCTTTTCCGGAAACGCTACGCTGCTCCCGCTCGGGCAAAAGTCCTTTTTCCGGAAAAGCTTTTCCGGAAAAGGGCCAGTGTAGACAGCTTTTCCGGAAAAGCAGAAGAAACGGAAAAAAGCGGTTTGGACGGCGGGAGACCCCGTAGAAGCCGCAGACTTCCGGATAAGTCGAGGTCTTAAAGAGCGCGGACGCTACTGGCTGCACGTGGCAGGAGCCCGCAGGAGACCACCCTTCCCAGCTCTGCCACGTGCCAACTGTGCTGCCCAGCCACCTCACAGCGCAGGCATGGCAGCTCCGGGTGGTCAGCCACCGTCACCCGGGACAAGGGAGGAAGCCCCCAGGGGCCGCAAACGCCGGGCCCCATCCTGGACTCCCAGGGAGCTGGAGACCCCCCTGGATTTGTAGGAGGAGGAGGAGGGTCTCCATGACCTGCAGTCCCGCCGCCAGAATGCAGACGTCTACAGCCGTCTGGCACGGAACCTGGCCCAGCAAGGACACCCCAGCCGCAACTGCGAGCAGGTGCGATCGAAGGTGAAGGAGCTGCGGCTGGGGTACGTGCGGGCCTCTGAGGGGAGGGGAGCAGGACCCGATGCCTGCCCCTATTTTGAGCGGCTGAATTCATTTCTGGGCCAGCCAACTCCGCAAGCCCCAGCTGTCCCTGTGGACACCTGCCAGCACCCCCCCATCAACCGTCCCACCGAGCCGGAGGAGGGAGAGGACAGGGGCGGCGCGTCAGGAGAGGAGGCCAGCGTTGCCACCCAGCAGGCCCCCTCCAGCAGCTCCTCTGAGGCCGGGGAGGAACCCACTGGTAAGTCTTTGCAGGTTACACTCCCAAAGGGCGGGGGGCCGAGGGCGGGGGGGGGAGAGCCAGGTGCCTGGAGGGGGGAGCGGGAGAGCATGTCACTCAGGCCACGTAAGCTGCATGCTGCGTAGCATGAGGCAGTTAGCAGCACGTGCAACGACATGCAGCCTGGTGACCAAGCGGCAGGTGGCTGTGGCAGGCAGCTGCAGGGCACACCTGGGACCGTGCTGCTCACACACATTCGGCGGGACCAGGGGGAAGGGTGGATGCTGGCTGGAACTGGCCAGGGCCCCAGGGACTCAGCCCAGAGCTCGCTGCTCCACCAAGGGTGCAGCACAGAGAACGGCACACTGTCCCATGCCTGGCTGTGAGGCACAGCCAGCTTCTCCTGGGAAAAGTGCAGTGTTACAGTCCTGTGACCGTGGAACCCCACCAAGCCCCTCACTTGCTCCCGGTGCCTTGGCAGGTTCCCTGAGGGAAGTCCCCACTGTGGCCACACCTGTCCCTGGGCTACTGGGCTTGCAGGAGGGATAGTGGGAGGGAGAAGGGCCCCTGAGTTTTGCTGCAAGGATGGGACATCCCCCCCACCCAGTCACTCTTCTGGTTCCATCCAGGAGATATCCCACGCAAGGGGATCTGAGAGCCCAGACTGCCACTGACAGGTGTGTTCCCAGGCACTGCCTTGGGGATGCACCTCGCTCCCTGTCAAACACCAGTGATTAGCCCAAAGCTTTTCACAGTCTCCACCGGCAGGTAGTTCCACAGGTGAACGCAGCACAAGCACCGTCCCGCCCTCCATGGGGCCAGGATACAGACCGGTGCTTACAATACTGGAGGGAGCACCCTACTCCAGGGGCGGTCCTCCTTGCCAACATACAACACGGGAGCAGGAGGGGAACCGAGTGGGCCCAAGCCACACAACTGTGCAGTCACCTGGGCTCCGGGGTGGAGGGCATGAGGTGTGGGGACAGTGAACGGCCTGCCTGATTGACCTGTTCTTTGTTCTCTTCCCTGCAGCGGGACCCAGCACCAGACCCGTGACTCCAGCAGCAGCGGCACTCCCAGCTGCCCAAGCCCGGAGGCCGAGGCTCCGACACCGGGATCAGCTGCTTCGCCGTAACGTCACCGCGGTGGAGGGGATCCAGACGTCAATTGCGAAGCCGGTGCAGGGGGACCAGGACTGGCAGCAGGAGGGCTGGGCTGCATTCTTAGAGGAATGCCGAGGGATGTGCACCACAATGGGCAAGCTGACGGCCCATTTAGTGCATGCCATCCACTATGGCATGGCCGGACCGCATGCCCCCACCATCCCTCCCGGAGCACAGCCCATGCCCCCTCCTATCCCTGCTGCTCTCCCTGCCCCTGCCCCTGCCCCTGCCCCTGCCCCTGCTCCTGCCCCTGTTCCTGACCCTACTCGTGCCCCTATTCGTGCTCCTACTCGTGGCCACCTCACCGTGCAGCCTGCCCCGACGCGGTCTGCCCAGCGTGGGCACGTCCGCCCCCAGAGGGGCTCTCACAGGGGCCACCCGTCCTAGTAACTGCCCCCCCCTCCGTCTCCCAGTTAAAGGTCCCCTCCATTCCAGTTAAAGGTCCCCCCCTCCATCTCCCAGTTAAAGGTTCCCCCCCCCCCTTTGTAAATAAAAATTTCTGTTTTCACTTGAATCTTGTGTGGTTATTGTGTTCCTCTAGTAACTGTAAAGAAATTATGTGAGATGCCAATTAGCCACTTCAATTTAACAGGGTTACAAACTGTGGACAACAAATTCATGACTCTATCACCGGGGGGGGGGGGGGGAGGGCCCTTTTTCAGTGGTCATTGGTTTGCGGCGCATAAAGAAATACTGAGACTTTTCAGTAAAGATGTAAACCACAAACTATATTTACATAGCAACAAACAAGCACAAATGGTTAAAAGATGCACAGTACAGATTCTTACACAGTACAATCTTACATGAGATCGTCAGTGCTTTTGCGGAAATTCAAGCGGCCAGTGTAGACAGCTGGCAAGTTTTTCCGCAAAAGCAGATGATTTTGAGGAAAAACTTGGCAGTCTAGACACAGCCCATGGTGTCTGAATTAGCTGTTACCATTAGAGAAAGAGATCTTGGAGTCATTGTGAATAGTTCTCTCAAAACATCCCCTCAGTGTGCAGCAGCATTCAAAAGAGTGAACAGTGTTGGGTCATTAAAAAAGTGATAGCTAATAAGACAGATAATACCATATTGCCCCTGTATAAATCTATGGTACACTCACACTTTGAATACTACATGCAGATATGTTGCCCCATGCCAAAAAGATCTATTTCAATTGGAAAAGATATGGAAAAGGACAACAAAAATGATTAAGTGTATGGAACAGCTACTGTATGAAGAGAGATTAATAAAATGGTGATTTTTCATCTTGGAAAACAGACTATTAAGTGGCAATATGACAGAGGTTTTACATAACTGGTGTGGAGAAAGTAAATAAGGAAGTGTTGTTTACTCACAAAACTAGAACTGTGAAGCAAGTTTAAAACAAACAAAAAGAAGTATTTTGACACAAAATGCACAGTCAACCTGTGTAGCTCCTTGCCAGAGGATGTTGTGGAGGCCAAGACTATAACAGTTTAAAAAACTAGATAAATTCATGGAGGATCTGTCCACCAATGAATATTAGTTAGGATGGGCAAGCATGGTTTCCCTAGCCTCTATTTCAGGGGTGGGAAATAATTTTGGAAAGCAGGGGGCACTTCACAAATTTCAGAAGTGGCTGCAGACCGACCCAGAAGTGGCTGCAGGACCCTGGGGTGGGGGAAGAGGAGGCGGCGCAGGCAGAAGGAGTGGGGTTGAGAATTACCCTGCTAGGTACGTTGACCTTATTTTCTGAACCAACCGCAGGTAGTAAGGTTTAATTTAAATTATAAAACATACTACGCATTTTAACTTTCTCATGTTAGTTTATCAAACTTCATTTTAAATAAAGTAAAATATTATGACCAACACAAAAAGTTTCAATGTTTTCTTTATTTATGGCAGGCGTGGGGGACCCTTTTTGAGTCAGGGGTCACTGACTCACAGAAAATCAGTTGGGGACCACACAAGTGAGAAGCAAAACAAACTTCTCCTAAACCCCCCCAACCCTCACTGATGTGGCCCCACCTGAGACACCTCACTCCTCTGGTGCCCCAGCCTCATGGGGCGAGGGGAAGGAAAGGGAAGTGAAGTGAAGGGGGGACTGAGGTTCAGGGCTTCCCAGAGACCAGATTGACTTACCTGGGGATCTGGAGTTAGTGGATTTTATGGACCTCCTTCAGCTCTGGGGTAGGGACAAAAATGAGGGGTACAGTGCGTGAGACAGGGCTGCCATCAAGTAGGATAGGGTAGCAGCACCTTTGGGCCAGCCCCAGGTCACATGGCCATGGCAGCGGCTCCCAGGGCCAGCTCTGGGCTGCGGTGCCTCCGGCCTTTTGGGTGGCCCGGGATTGTGTAGCCGCGGTGCCTCCAGGATCAGTCCCATGCCTTGTGGCTGCCACAGCAGTGCCTCCGGCCTCTGGGGCCAGCCACGGTGCCTCAGTGGCTGCCCTGTGGCCATGGTAGCAGTGCCTCCAGGGCTGACCCTGGACCACGTGGCCATGGCAGCGGTGCCTCCGGCCTCCAGGGCCAGCCCTGAACCACATGGCCAAGGCGCCACTGAGGCGCCTCGACCTCAGTGCTGCCTCCTCTCCATCAGTCAGCTGGGCAAACCCATTAGATGGTGGGGCCTGGAACTGCCTTGTGGGCTGGATCTGGCCTGCTGAGAGGCTTTTGTCCACACCTGTTCTGTTTGCTAAAACCTGGGAATGGGTGACAGGGAATGGATTGCTTTATTTTCAGCTGTTCCATTGATTCCCTCTGAGGCAACTGTCATTGGCTGCTGCTGGAAGACGATACAGGCTGGATGGACCTTTGGTTTGATCCAGTTCTTATGTAATAATTTGAGTAACGGTTCCTTTATTGCCTGGTAGGTGACAACTAAGAGCATGTTAGCAGTTTCTGCTTTCCTGTATTGAAGCAGGTCCTCCTAGGTTCTTTTGGTGCCTCATTCCATGATACAATCTACTTCTCTGATGGAAAGGTCCTCATTTCATGCAGATGGTTTTAATTGTGCTTAAGCGTGCTATTTTTCTTCTGATCAAATTCTGTGTTGTCTATCTGGCTGTAGATAACAGATTTCTTGCTATGCCTGGATGGCTGTTAGATCTCTGGAGGCGAGTATGGTGATCTTTGAGTTTCTTTTATATAATTTTCAGAGGGTTGCATTATTTAATTTTGTTGTGGTATTCAGGAAGTAGATGCTGGGGTGGGAATGTTCTAGAATTTGTTGGCTCAGTGGTGATGGTAGTTGATATTGTGGTAGAAATCAGCAAGGGAATTTTGGTCATCTGTCCAGATGATGAAAATACCATTAATGTATGTCAGGAACATCACTGGTGCATTTTTTCCAGTAATTCTTCCCTGAGATGGTCTATAGAGAGGATTGCATGTAACACCCATGGCTCTTGTCAGGTTCGGGGTGTGTTGTTAAATGTGGAGTCCTTTTGGGTGAGGATGACATGGATGAATTAAGTGACATGTTTAGGGTGAATTTCCAAGAATTCTACATTTTCTTGTAGATATTTGAAGCAGGGAAATAATGCCATCCAGCTGAGGGATGTTGATGTGTAAGGAGATGACATCCATGATGACACGGATGTTGCTCTGGGTAAGGCTGCTAATGTTGTGGTGTTTCTGGAGAAGGGCAGTACTTTCTTGGAGGAAGCTGTTTCTTTGAGAGGTGTGAGGTGAGAATAAGCAAATATAGGGAGCTTGGGGAATAGTTGCTGGCACAAAAGTGGGTGCTATTTGAGTGGGAAAAGAGGGCAGACTGCCAGATTTAAGGATCTAACCGCTGACCAGAAGGTGTAGTATGAAGAAAAAGGGATGCTGAAGCTGAAGTGAGGAAGGAAAAAGGGTAGTGTACTCCAGATGAGGTTGAGATGTTGAACTAGGGAAGGAAAGCTTTGGTGCAAATGAAGAATTGCATTATAGCTTGCTGGAAAAAGGAATTTTTACCCAAATATCGAGGGTTTGGCAACTTTTTCATCTTTCTTTGGGATGAAAAGTAAAAAACTTCAACTTTTTGAAGCACAGATTTTTTTTTTAAATCTCTTTTGGTGAGCAGGCAGGCAGGAAGTGAAATAGAAAGATTTTCAGGTGGGTAGTTGGGGTGCTATTAATTTTATTTTCCTAAAAAAAAAAGAGGTTTATTGGCAAAATTTTATTTTCCCGTAGAAAATTTTGGCTTTGAAGTACAGTAAAGGCATTTTCTATTGAGAGTGACTATTGCAGCATAGCTGAAAACAGAAAGTGTCTTCCTCATCTCTTTCATAGTACATGCTCAGTGTCGCTTTAGACCTGTCCTAATAACGGGGGTACCGAGAAAATTGTTTGCAGTCACAGAAGAACAGGAGCATAGTGGCAATATTGATATTTCTTTCCCTTCAAGCTCCTCTCTTTTGCTCCCCCTTCCTTGGGTTACAGAATGCCAGTAATACTTAACTCTCTTCACTCCCTTAGATGATGATTTTCTTATGCAGCTGATGATTGCATGAGCATGCCCAAAATATCCCTTGAATGCTCCTGGAGCTCTGCAAGCAGTGTAAGTCCTTGCCTCTCTAACTTCCTCCAAGGGAATAAAATACATCATTAAGCAAAAGAGAAAAAGAGACCTCTGGCCCCAGCGTATGCTTCCCGTGTTACAAAATTACAGTAGATGTGTCATAAATCCCGACAGGGGAATTTCTGTTCCTTCATTATATGTTCACACAAAAAAGAGTTCTTCATGACAGTACATGAAATAGCCAGGCTTTTCTGATCCAGAATACAGTTGTATATTTAATGAGGCTGTCAAGAGATTTGCACGTATTTCCAAGAGAAGACAATACGCATGGTCAGTGTAGATCGGGGGGACGGGGGATTCTCTCGTTTTCTCCCCTGTTGATCTTTTTTAATTAATAGATTTTAAGAACCCAGGGGACCCTGAGGTCATCTATGCTCACCTATTTAACACAGGCTATTGAATTCTTTTAGCTTTTCATCTATTTCTATTTTTAAACAAATCCCTTTTCTCAATCATTTGGAATAACAGGAGTCCCTCCTTACTCCTCAGACAGTTGCTGCTGCCACAGCTGGCTCTACACTTGGTGATGATGTAGATGTTTATATTAGGCTGGTTTTTTTTACCTGAAAGTAAAACTCACAAAATGAAAGTGTATCCTTTTCAGTAATGAAAAGAGAGAGGGCCAAACAAGGGGCCTTAAATATCCACATCAAGCATTTACTCGCTTTAAACTCACTTATTTTTCACATGAGGATAAGTTTTAAAAATAATGGTGCAGGTTGGATTTAGAATTCAGTCTCAGCTCCTTCCCTGCACTGCCCAAGAGCATTGCTGTTTTGTGCAGGGGAGTCCCCAGAAATGTTTCTCTCGGTCTGCAAAGCATCAGTCAGGGTTGGCCTGGGCCCCCCTCTGTCTTGACCCCCTTCTGTTGGTCACTGGGCCTAAACTAAGTAATATTGACACCATGCATGGAAGATTGCAATGCCAGTCATTGTGGAGGCCTTCTCAAAAGGGGAGAGGCCTCTTTTCCCCCCTCTCTGCCCGTCAAGGCAGCTTTGCCCTTGCCAATGTGCTGTTCTGCTGATGCGCCTCAACTGGGAAACTGTCCAAAAGGAGATCCTTTTCGGGATGAAAAACCATTAATATTTAAAAAAATTACCTCTTGGCTTTGGGTGCTGATTTATGGCAAAAGAGTCTATTTTGTGATACACACAAGCACTGGTTCATTTCATAGTAGTGAAAAGTCTGCAGAACAATGTCTGTTTTGTATAGTAAAATCCTGGCTGGCTTTGAACCTGGGACCAATCAGTGAAAGTTTCAATCGTTCGTTAGCATTTCCCTTAGTTATCTAGTCTCCTTTGTCCTTTCCTTATAAGAAAGCTCAGATCTCACTACTAACATCACTTCATGAAGTCTCCAATTATTTTAATCCAATAACTTCTATTTAGTAGCATCAAGGGGATTTCAGCACTCACGAGGGAGGAAAAGCATTGAAAAGATGCAAGCTCCATGAAGATTATAATACACAAACTGTCGGGTTGCTCCTTGAAATAAACATCTTTGAAACATCTCCACAGAAGCAGTCGGAAGCTCTGGCTCTTTTCTGGCTCTTCACACTTAGATGCTCTATTTTGCCAGCATTCCACTAGATGCACTAAAAAAGCAATTAGCACTTTGGAGTACTTTGCAAAATTTTATTAGTTTTGTGCCTCTTGAGGCTCTTACAAATAATGCTGTTTCACTGAAGATCTCTTTGATGCAGTGTTTTTTTCCTGTCTTCTCCAATAAAAAAGAGATGAAGTTACAGTGCAGTAAATCCAGAATTTGTTTACAATCCTAGCTCCTGTTAATTTCAAAATCTATCAAAATCCCATCTCCTTTTAAGGTAGCACTGCAACCTTGTTTCCAAGACAATATAGGTTAAGGGCAGCAGGAACGTGGCTATTCAGGAAAGAAGGTTTCTCTATCACTAGAAAGAATGAAATGTTTCAGGTGCTGTTAGCTGGCTCCTCACACTCATTGGCCTGTTTCATTGAGATGTAGAAAGTCAATGGTATCTCTGAACACAAAACAAACCAAAAAACCCCAGCATTGTGAATTATTTACATTGAACTTGATTGTGTATTTACTTGGAAACCCAAAGTGTAGCAAAATGATCTCAAGATGGGAATCGTGCTTCAGAGAGGAACAATTCTTCATTCCCAGGGACTAGTCAACTTACCATTGAACCTTTTGAGCAGTAGATCAGTGAGGACTGAGCCAAGGATCCGCCCATTCCCCATTGTTCTCTGTCCAATTCCTGCAGAGGAATTGGGGAGGGGTAGTATTTTGAGTGCATACTTTTTGTCTTCCATTGCAAAAGCGGTACAGGTTCAGAAGCCTGGGGTTTCTTCTCCAGTACACCATTGTCCCCTTGCATGGCCCTGCACAGGAGATGCTCTAACTTGGCTCATTAATATGTATCATTGCAAAGGGAAATAAACAATGTTTTGCCCACCTCTAACGTTCATCCTGGTTACCATTTGTGAACATAATTAACTCCGTGAGGCGGCCTTGCTACTATTATTTCTGAAGTGGTAAGAGTATCCTTCATGCTGGGCCAGACACAGAAGGTGATGTCTGCCCAGAAAAGCTGACAATCTTAAAATGTCAGACTCTGCCATTTGTATCCCACTGAGTAGAGCTTTCTTTTGAAATCAGTGGGTCTCCACTAAGAGCAAGATGCTAGTTCAGTGGAAGCATGGAGTGATGTAGTCTGGCCCAGAGTACTGTATTAACTGCATTCCCAGGATAGCAAACTCCCTGGCTTTTAGACATTTTGTTATTTCCTATTAATATATTGAACTTTGGCCCCTGCATTTTTCTCCCTATTCTGGATACATTACCTGGAAAACAGGAACTAGCTTGAGGGTACCCTATAATTATATTCATTTTGAGCATGTTCAACTCTTTCGCATGGCTTGCATTGTTTGTAAGCAAGGAAAACTTTTTATAGAGACCTTTTTGGATAAAAGTATGTGACTTGCCTTACATGAAAAGCAAAATAGGTTAGTCTCATATTATTCTCATATTATTCTAACTTGAACACGTTTCACAACAAAACCGTTATGATACTTGTCGGCTATTAAAAGCTTTCCATAAAGCAGAGAGCTATTGATTAAGTTGTGACACCCTCTTTAAAAAATGATGCTGTGAATCATAGAAATTAAAATGGGAAAGACATATTTTAGATGTCATTAGAACCTAAACTGCTTTGCTGTAACACATCATCAGGGCTTTGTGTCACACTGATGAGATTGCTGTTAGAGTAGAGACTCTGCTTAACCTACCTCTATCTCAGAAGTAGTTGGAAATTACCAAATATTATATGGCTATATTTAGAGATGCTTTGGAGTTATGAACATTTCTTTGGATCATTGTGGGATGAGCCGCACCCAGAATGAGCTCTTCTTCATTCCCACTTCCCCTTTTTACACCTCCAAAAAAGGTAAAAATCGGACTATACCTTTTGAGTTTGCCTTGTGCCTCTAAGGGCATGTCTACACTAGGAAACTATTTCAAAATAACTAAATTTAACTTAACAACTCCTGATTTTAGAAAATTAAAATAACATGTCCCCATTATGAGGAAGCCTTGAAATTTGTCCGAGGCAGGCTCCATTAATGTGGATACATTACTTCGACTTAGAGTCCAAGGAAGCACTGGGGAGTAATTAGTTCAAATTACTCTGGGGACTAGTTATTTTGAAATACAGTAGAGTCCAGATTATCCAACCTTTGGTAATCCGACATTCCACTTTATCCGACCCTGCAGCTCCCAGGGACAAAGTGGCGCCGGCAGGTGCGGCATCAGCGGCTCCAGGGCGCGGGCTGGGAGAACGGCCCTGTTCACTGCCCTATCACTCTCCTGGAGCCTCTGATGCCGCTCCTGCCGGCACCGCTTCGTCCCCGGGAGCTGCAGGCATCAGCAGCTCCAGGAGAGTGACAGGGCAGCAAGCAGGGCCATTCTCCTGGCCCGGGCCCGGGAGCTGCAGGGAGGGAAAGGGCCAGGGCCAGTCAGGGATGGGGACCAAGCGGTGCCGGCTACAGTAGAGTCCCTATCATCTGACATTTTTGGTAATCCGACCACCTGTCAGTCCCATTTAGGTCGGATAATTGGGACTCTACTGTAGTGGCACCGGAGCATCCACATGAATGCTATTTTGAAATAACTGTGTTGAAATTAATGTTATTCCCTGAAGAAAGCAGGAGTACAGATTTTGAAATAAGTGTCCCCCTTTGAAATAACAGGCTTGGTTGTGTAGATACTCTGCTTATAAATTTGACATAAGGGGGGTTATTTTGAAATAAAGCCCTCGTGTAGATCAGGACTAATTGAGGAATAAGGTGAGTGAGTTAATAGCGTTTAGTGGACCAACTTCTGTTGACAGGAGGGACAAACTTTCAGTCTATACCAAGCTCTTCTGTAGATCTGGAAGAAAAGTATTCAGTGTTTTATGTGGCTAATACATACATTAAAATCACGTCACCATTCCTGATCTAGCAAAGGATAATGCATGGGCATACTTGATCCACATGTTATCTTTGCAGAGTTAAGACTATAGTTGTCATCAAGGCAGTCTTTAGCAAGTGTAGGAACTCCAACAAAACATTTAACTGAACTGCCTCCTGCGCCCACCAAATAGAACCGCTTCTTATCCACTCTTATCATTGAACTGGGCACAGAGATAGGGTGGACAAGGGATGTTGGGTAGGATCAGCAAGATCATATTTTGGGATGCAACTGAAACGTAACCATACTGTTAAAAATATGCATGTGTGGGATTACTACCGAAGCTGCCTACGTCCTCCTTTCCCATCTCCTGTTGCAGAAATTAAGTCTGTCTGTTGGTGGTGGTTCTTCAGTGCTTGCACATGTCTATTCCACTTTGTGTGTGTACAGTGCACAGGTACGCACTCATCTGAAGTGAAGTGGGCAGGTGGAAGACACATGAAACCAGTCATTACAAATAGGAATATAGTCTTTTTTTGCAGCTTTCAAGATCATATTTACATCATCTTATATTTTCAAGCTGATCTTTGCTAATAAATGTGCTATTTTGGATTAAAGCATGGATTGATAAGTGATTAAAAGATAAGAAACAAAGGATAGGAATAAATTATCAGTTATCAGAATGGAAAGACGTAACTAATGGTGTCCCGCAGGAGTTTGTACAGGGACCATTCATATTAAACCTATTCATAAATGATCAGGAGAATGGGGTAGACTGTGAGGTGGCAAAATTTGCAGATGATACTAAATTGCTAAAGATAGTTAAGTTCAAAGCAGACTGTGAAGTACTTCAAAAGGATGTCATGAAACTAAGCATCTAGGGAACAAAATGGCAAATGAATTTTGATAAATGCAAAGTAATGCATATTGGAAAACATGATCCCAACTATACGTATAAAATGATGAGGACTAAATTAGCTAGATGAAAGAGATCTTGAAGTCATTGTGTATATTTCCTTGAAAACATCCACTCTATGTACAGCAGCAGCAGAAAAAAAAAAGCAAACAGAATGTTAGGAATAATTTTTAAAAGGATAGAGAATACAGAGAGAGTATCTTGTTGCCTCTTTATAAAACAATACGGCATCCACATCTTGAATACTGTGTGCAGATGTGGTCGCCTCATCTCAAAACAAGATATCTTGGCATTGGAAAAAGGTCCGAAAAGGGCAAAAAAAAGAGTTGGGGGTTGGAACGGTTGCCATATGAGGACAGATTAATAAAATGTGGGCTTTTCAGTTTGGAAAAAAGTAAACTAAGGGGAGATATGATCCATGGGATATGATAGAGGTCTATAAAATTGTGACCAGTGCAGAGAATGTAGATAAGGAAAAATCATTGACTTGCTCCCATAACACAAGAACTAGGGGTCACCAAATGAAATAAATAGGTAGCAGATATTAAACAAACAAAATGAAGTATTTCTTCACACAATGCACAATCAACATATGCAACTCCTTGCCGGAGGATGTTGTGAAGACCAACAGGGTTCAAAAAAGAATTACTATAGATAAATGTAAGTAGGCTAGGTCCATTAATGCCTATTAGCCAGGAAGGGTAGGAATGGTGCCCATAGCCTCTGTCAGTAGTTGGGAATAGGTAACCATAAAGGGATCACTTGATGATTCCCTATTCTCTTCATTTCCCTCTGGGGCACTTGGCATTGGCCACTGTCAGAAGATAGGATACTGGGCTACATGGACTTTTGATCTGACCCAGTATGGCCGTTCATATGTTCTTAGAACGACTCCTTAATTTCTAATCCTTTCTCAAAGTGAGGCTTCCATGGAATGTTGACACCACAGGTCCCAAAGGGCAGCAGTGATTCTCAGATGTACATCCTACTTTTCACATTCCAAAGTAATAATATGGAACAGGGAGACAAATTTCACTTCTCTTGCCTTGGTATTTTTAATATGGCAAGAAAGTTGGTCCCCATTATAAAAAAAAGGAAAAACCTAAGAAGGCTACATTCCACCTCTAGGATTGTGTATTGCAGTAGTGGATTTCATTACTAGATGAGTTATAGACAAGAGCATTAGCAGGGAATTAATCTAGCAAAAGACTGTCTGACAGCTCAAAGTATGCAAATAACAGTGTCACATAAAGAAATCCAAAGATCTAGAAAATAGATAAAAAGTGCAGAATCTTAAATATGCAAAGGCAAAATGTATGACAATGACATGATCAGACAAAGAGTCACATTATTTTAACTAAGACCCATATTTATTGCAGCCTGAGAGAACATTTTATTACTGGGTAGCTAAATCTGCTTGAGTGAGAAAAAAAACAAGTCATTCTTTCAACTTTCACTTTCTGTGATCCAGTGGGTGGGTTTCGGGAAAGGGTTTTTAAAATAAAGATCAACAGTGTCAGTACATCAGTAAAATTTAACCCTAAACAGATGATTATTTGCTGGGCTGGGCATTACAACTGGAGATGAAATGGTTGCCAGGATAACTTAATGGGGGAGAAGAGGAACTGGAGATAAGATATGATAGATTTGGATGATTCATTTATTCTAGCATTTGGACATTTCAAAACAACATATTCAGGAATCTGCCTGTTAATTGAATGATCTTTGTACTTTAATGAAACTGATATGATGAACAAAAGATTTACTTTGTTTTGGGAGACAGTGTTTCACAAATGGCAATGACCCACCAGAAGGAAAATGGTGACAATGTGACCTTTCATCATAATTACCAGAAAATATGGCAAGTAACGTATTTATGGCCATGTAAGCAATAGTTTCAGTATTATTATGCTACACAGATATTACTACGTAATTTGCAACGAGCTGCATGTGAATTTCTACAGATCTAGTCTACCAAATCTAGCTATTCCTCAAGTCTAAGGTATGTTAAATATCAAGAGAATTCCTGCTCACAATGAACTAAGTACCATAAAATTCAGCCCCTAAATTACTTTGGAACAGCTGAAAAAGCCTACTGTATATCACTAGCCATGGAAAAGGAATTGGAAGAAACTTCTCATTTTCTCATACGAAGTGTTCTGTCAGAAAACAGATATTGGATGTAAGCCCAAAATACTACCTTTAACGCACATGCAGGAGAGTTCTAGGACTGAGTTTGGAAATACAGGGCTATTTTGCTGACTCATCTGATTTTGCTGTTTAGATGAGTTTTTAATGGAAGTGAGTTGGCTTGTGAGAGGACAAGAGGATATTGCAAAGCAAGCTGCAGAAGCAGGAGGAAACTCATACTGAGCTTTAAGATGGTGTACTTAAGTTGAAAAAAAATTAAAAATTCATAATTTTCCGGGGACAGGCAGTAGTTCTGTACATTAATTTGGTATGTGTATCTGGGACTCAGGTCCGGGTCTGTGTCCACTTATATAGTCTGCAATCAAATTTCATTTTGCTTTAGCTCTATTTTGTATTTTAAATCTCCCTTTAAAAGGCAAATGAATTACATTCCCAAACCAGGACACCCAGGTTACGTCTACATTGCACCTCTCTTGCACAAAAGCCTATGCAAATGAAGTGTGGATTCGCATATTGTCATATTTCATTTGCATAAGTAATTAGAGGCCATTTTTGCACAAGAGGCTTTTGCGCAAAAAGGAGCTGTGTAGACTGCTCCTTTTTGCGCAAAAACCCCCTGTTGCACAAGAGCTGTTCTTCCTGAAAAAACGAGGAAGAATGGCTAAAGTTCCCGTAGCTAGTCTCTGAATATCCTGATCAAGTTTAAATGTCTTATTTGATAAGGCAGTTGATGTTTTCTTTGAAAAATTAACTCTTTCATAAAAATGACATATTTGTGGTGAGGTAAGCTAATTTGATCCTGTCAGTTCCATATCAAGCCAGAAATCAAATATGTTTAAGGGACCTGTTTAGTCATCACTTATATACTGTGTATTTTGTGTTTCATGTAATTTAAATAAAATATTATTATGTTACTCTCCTTTGTTTAAAATAGATTAAATGTCTTTTTCACCATTCTCATCATATATACCATAGACAGCAATGATACATTTTCTTAAGTTTGATCCTGTTCATTCAGCTGCTGCTTTCTGGAGAACGTCTTTATCTCTTTGAGTCCTGTGATACCTTAAAAACTTAGGCTATGTCTCCATTGGCAAGATTTTGCGCAAATACTTTTAATGCAAGAGTTTTTGCATTAAAGTATTTGCGCAAGAGAGTGTTTACACTGGCATGTGCTTTTGCGCAAAAGCATCCGTACCAGTGTAGACGCTTTATTGCACAAAAAAGCTCTGATGGCCATTTTAGCCATCAGGCTTTCTTGCACAAGAAATTCATATTGCCTGTCTACACTGGCCTCTTGCGCAAGAACAGTTGTGCAAGAGGGCTTATTCCTGAGCGGGAGCATCATAGTTCTTGTGCAAGAAGCACTGATTTCACACATTAGAAAGTTTGAGAGAGCTTATTAAACTATTCTTTTTAAATTATGGCCCACTTCTAGCTTCAGTCAATTAGTGACCAGTTCCAATGATGCTGCTAGAATTGATGGTGGGGCGATAGCATAGCACACCGGTTTCTACTCAAAAGGATTAAATGCCTCCTAAGTGGCTAAGTCTCAAACCAAACAGGCTGAGAAAGAAAGCAGAGGTTGCATACTGATTGCATTTTGAGAAATGGAAGTCTAGTAGTCAAACAAGAATAAGATGATAAGAAAATCATGACCAAAGTAGGTTTATTCAGGAGTAACAGGGAAACAATTCCAGCTCAGTTCAGAAACAGAAATGTCCCAGATTCAGAGTTACCAAGAGATGACATCAGTTCCAGTTTTACATTGAAACTAGACACTGATCTGCTACTGTAGGCAGTTTTGCCTGGCAGTAATATTCCTTAGGGGGATAGAATAATTGATCTTTGAAGTTGTCTGATCCAGACCTCATGTTGGATGTGGATCGGGAAATCAAAGCATTTTAAAGTGCTGAATATGTATTAGACATAACTGTGGAATAAAAATCTCCACTTTTCTTCTGGGTACCTGCTATCAATTCCAATGATTCTAGTGAAGTAAATTATTGTTTCTAGCTTACTGTAATATATCATTACATAAACTATATAGTGTATATAATGCACTGGTTAACTCAAAGAAGTGCGAATATAAAATACTGCATCTGATCTGATACAGGAAAGCTACAAGGGGCCTAAAGTCATTTTCTCAGTTATAGTAGGAGTTGTTCTCAGTGGGGGTATGTCTACACTACAAAGTTAGTTCGAACTAACGTCCGTTAGTTCGAACTAACTTTCATAGGCGCTACACTAGCGCTCCGCTAGTTCGAACTTAATTCGAACTAGCGGAGCGCTTAGTTCGAACTAGGTAATCCTCATTTTACGAGGATTAAGCCTAGTTCGAACTAGCTAGTTCGAATTAAGGGGTGTGTAGCCCCTTAATTCGAACTAGTGGGAGGCTAGCCCTCCCCAGGTTTCCCTGGTGGCCACTCTGGCCAACACCAGGGAAACTCTATTGCCCCCCTCCCGGCCCCAGACCCCTTAAAGGGGCACGGGCTGGCTACGGTGCCCATGCCAGGTGCAAGCCTGCCAGCACCCAGCCAGCAGACCCTGCACCTGGCACGGATCGAGCCACCCACCCGATGCCCCCCAGCCCTCCCCCTCTTCCCGGGACCAGGCTGGTGGCTCCCGGGAGCTTGCCCGGGACCGCAAGAGGTGGGCATCCTCCTGGGCTAGTGCGGACATCGTGGACCTTGTCCACGATCTCCGCACTAGGCACAGGAAAGTGGCCGTCTAGGGCAGGAGAGCTGCCAGCCTGGCCACCCAGGAGCAGGTGTGCAAGAGAATCAAGGGGGTCCACTGAGACCCCCAACCCTGAGCCCTGAGCTTACAATGGCCGTCCTGGGTCAGACCAAAGGTCCATCTAGCCCAGTAGCCTGTCTGCCGACAGCGGTCAACCCTAGGGACCCTGGAGGGGATGGACCGAAGACAATGACCAAGCCATTTGTCTCGTGCCATCCCTCTCCAGCATTCCACAAACCTTGGGCAGGGACACCACTCCTACCCCCTGGCTAATACCACTCCATGGACCCAACCTCCATGACTTGATCTCACTTCCCTTTAAACTCTGTTCCAGTTCTAGCCTTCACAGCCTCCTGCAGCAAGGAGTTCCACAGGTTGACTCTTTGCTTTGTGAAGAACATGAATCCATTAGACTATTCCAGACCTGTGTGAGTGCCTCTGATTAACAGCATAACCACAGAAGATATGTATTTGGGCTGAAAAGTTAAGACAAGGATAATGTTTAATAACTGTCCAGATCTTTTTTTTTTGTTTTGTTTTGGTTTTCTGGTGTGATTATGTGTTAGTACACAGATGTTAGCCCAGTCAATTGCATAGAAATTGTACATGATATCTATGTGGTCTGACCCTTGACAAGTTTTTAGTCAGTGGAAGCATTGCACAAGGAAATCTTGGCCATTGTTGCTTGCCTCCAATTAAAAAAAAAAATCAAAAAACCCCACACCCCTAAACCTGTATTTTTTCAGTGTGAACAACTCATGAAACAAAAATAGCAACTTTTATTGAACTCAATCACTTCCCCTCCTTCTTGTACACTGGTAGTGTGAGTTCAGTCTGCATAGCAGAGATTTTGCAGGGGAATTGATGATAGCATTGAAAGTGTCGTGTGTTCATTTCTGAAAGAAATGTGATAAGATAGGGAGAAAAATACAGAGAAATGGAGTGCCTGTGGACATGAAAGAGAGTGAGTTGAGTAGATACTTGTTACTGGGCTGCCTTAACCAATTTGCTTGGTATATGAAATCTTTAGAATCAAGCTGCTGAGTAAAGATGTACGTGAGCTGTAAGAATATGTTGTTTCTTTATCAAACTTATATACACTGGGGGCTAACAGACAGGCAGACAACCCAGCTGGTTAAATATGCTGACTGGCTTTCCTGAGTAGATGTTACCATTACATTAAAAATAATAAAATAATAACCCTAAACATTCCATAACATTTAGAGACTATAGTTACTGTTCTATGACCAGCAGATCTCCCACCCCATCCACCTCAGTATTTTAAAAATAATATAATGCATACTGCTCAGCATATCCCTGGACTTGATCAAAGGGTGGTAGTAAAGGTGGTCGATGGTAAAAATCTAACAATAGGAGAAAGGAGCCTGGGTTTCTAGCTCTGCCACAGTTTAGACATTTGGCCTTGGCTGACTTCCTTATGGTCTGTTCCTAGGTCAATGTAAATCTTTTGACTTGCAGGGTCTTTGGATGAGGTCCTTAACTAGCATGCCTTGGCTTTCTTCGTGGTAAAATAAGTATACTATTTACCTATTGCATCTTGGCATTGTGGCAATTAAGTTTAATGTTGACAAATGGCTTTGAGATATTCACATAAGGCATTATAGAAATGAGACGTGAATATTTTTACTAACATGTAGCACATTAGGTACTACTCCAGCAAATGCTAGCAGAGCGATGCAAGTATCATTTCTTACTTTGCACAGTGGTTCTTCCCTAAACCATTTCTTCAGAGGTGATCTATGTGCATTTTGAACCTCCGCTATCATTCTGAGTTTTAGATATTAATTAAGTTTAAAATCCATCCAAAATATGCAGTTTCTTCTGGTCTGGTGACAAAATCTTAAGAAACTGTGACCTTTACATGAATCACAACTTGGACCATGCTGTCTTGAAAAAGGGTTCAGGATCCCTCTGAATATTCTTGCACCTGCAGTAAAACCAAAGGAAACCCAAGAATGGCAAGTTTTATGTTGCCTTGTGATTTGTTACACATATTTTGCATCTTTTATGACCTGACCAATCTGTCCAAGTCTTCTTCTCGCTACACTTGTTGTCATGGTGTGTTTGTATTCAGACTTTGAGAAACACTGACTTAAAACATGAAGAGAAAGTGGAAAATATTCAGTGAAGTGAATGCAGGTTGTTGGATTAGACTTGTAGCAACTGAGCTACTTTTGTGGTTTTTCAAAGTGTTCCACAACGCCACTTTGGGAAAGGTGCTAGTGGACCTGCCCCAATTTGTTTACTAAAAGGTCCATAGTCATGGAGCCTCATGGCCCCCATTGGCTCGGGTTTGCTGTTTCCAGTCACAGGGAGCCAGTGAGTTGTGTGACCCAGGTTGCCATTTCCTGTGGCTCCCCTTGGCTTGAAACGGCGAACTGGAGCCTATGGGAGCTGTGAGGCTCCATAGCTATGGACCATTTAGGTAAACAGAGCAGCGTGGGCCCATTGGTGCCTTTCCCAAAGTGGGCCCATGGAATGCTTTAAGAAACACTGTCTTAAGTGAATAGTTGCTTTCTTAGCCATACATTTATGAGCCACTGAGTAAAAGGGAAAGAGGTGCTTCTTGGTGAGAGAGTTTTAAAGACTGTATTGATAGGCTACATTGCTCCAAGTTCTGTAAATTCTTTGGAAGGGAACCCAGAATCTTCCCTTGCATGACTGAACCAAAAGAGAAGCTTCTTTTTCACTTCTTGGGGAAGGGGGGGGGGGTTGTTGTTGTTTTGTTTTTGTATCAGTTTATCTCTTTCTTATGTGCTCTGTGAAAAGAGATTGGATGAAAACAAAATGAAAGAGGAAAGGAGAGCTACTCATTTTATTTGCTTATTTTCCTCATTCACAAGTGACAAAAAATGATGAGTTGCTTAGCAGATATTGCTTACTATGTCAAAGCTTTTGAAATAATATTTGTAGAAGTTGATTAACAATATTTTAATTTATTCTCTCACATATCTGAAGCTTCTGGACATGTTTTAAAATGACTCAGGATAAAAATACCAACCACTAGATATCTCAGGACTTGATCCTGTAAGGTGGTGAACCCTGGCCTGATTCAGCAAAACATTTAAGCATATGGATATCCCAATTAGCTTCCTATGCACCTGCTTAAATGTACATACATCTTCAAGTACCTAGCTAAGATACTGCCTATATTAAAGCACTTGTAATGCAAAGAAAAAATCATCTGTAGGCAACACGGTTGTAGTGTCAGTCACCCTTTTACAAACCTGTAAGATGCACTCTCTCTCTATGTGGGAGCAATGCTACTGGCCTGAGACCCGTTGCTTCCTGTGCACTTTGTGCAGTCCAGTGCTGTTATGAGTGTTTTGCAGAGCTCCTGCACCTATGATAACACAGGAATGTGATTATTAAGCAGACTGCATCATGTGCAAGCTACTCACATGCTCTGCACAACCTCATACATCCATGCGAGTCAAGTAGGAATCTGCCCCTCTATATGTTCAGTCTTATTGCTGCTTGTTATGCCTTGCATGGTTTCTTGGATTCTGCAGAGTTATTATTTTTTTAACACATTTGAATAGCTAAAACATAAGTTCATCAACACTAAACTGATGGCAGCTTAGAACATATTGCTGTGTAAGTTTGGATTTATTTTTTTTCCCCTGAGTTTAAAATAATGCTCTGTCTCTTCTAGTTGTGAAATCAACAATGTCGGTGTGGGGGATACTTTTGAACAAGCTGACTAACGGGTTACAGAGACAATCAGATCTGTAAGGGTATGCCTACACTAGCCACCCTAGTTCAAAATAGGGTGGCTAATGTAGTCATTCGAACTTGCAAATGAAGCCCGGGATTTAAATATCCCGGGCTTCATTTGCATAATCCCGGGCACCGCCATTTTTAAATGCCCGGTAGTTCGAACTACCTGCCCGCGGCTACACGCAGCACGGGTGAGGTAGTTCGAATTAAGCTCCTAATTCGAACTAATTGCAGGAGGAGTAATGATAGTTCATGGGGGAAGAGTTGCTTCTTGAATGTTACAATCCTTTTTATTTAAAATGCTGCCTGTTGATTTCATAGTTATAATATCATCTACAAGGCTAGGGCCGGATTAAGACCTTTAGAGTCCCTAAACACTGAAAGGACTATGGTGCCCCTCCATATGTAATTCAAAATAAAAACAATATTATACCGTAAAATCTCTCTTTTTTTTTTTTGGTGCCCCTGCTTTGCTGGTGCCCTAAGCACGTGCTTAGTCTGCCTATTGGGTGATCCATCCCTGTACAAGGCAGTAATTTTTATATCTGCGCCTCTGATGGTGATTAGTGTGGAGGTGTGAAACAACTTCAACCAGTCTGATTGCGTGTACAAATGGCTGCATTGTAACTGGCCAGAGTTAAGTTCAGTGAAAAAAATATTAACCTCTGATAGGTGAAGAATATGTTCCTTGATAATTGTGTATCAGTTGGGGTCAGTTGATGTTTGACAAATGTCACTAGTGGTCTTTAGATTTTATAATGATTAATTAATTCAGATTGATGTCACTCGCATCATCACTCATAAAATAGCTCTCCTTTCCATGACTATGAAGTTTACAATTTTTTTAAAATAGCTTTTTAGTTTAGTCATATGTTCTTGGATTGGTGTTGATTGAATCAGGCACACTTAAGAGAATACTGAAATGTTAGCATATGGGGAAATCTATTTTTTTAATCGATATTTGCTTTTTACTAGTTACTGGAAACCATGGCTCATATTTCTCAGAATTTTCATTTTAGTTACTGACTTTTTTTTTACTGAAAATTAGCAAGATTTGTGATAACAGATTATTTCCTCCCCATAATCATAGAATTATAGGACTGGAAGAGACCTTGAGAGGTCATCGAGTCCAGCCCCCCGCCCTCAAGGCAGGACCAAGCTCCGTCTACACCATCCCTGACAGATGTCTATCTAACCTGTTCTTAAATATCTCCAGAGAGGGAGATTCCACCACCTCCCTTGGCAATTTATTTCAATATTTGACCACCCTTATAGGTAGGAATTTTTTCCTAATGTCCAATCTAAACCTCCCTTGCTGCACTTTAAGCCCATTACTCCTTGTCCTGTCCTCAGAAACCAAGAGGAACAAATTTTCTCCTTCTTCCTTGTGACACCCTTTTAGATATTTGAAAAACCGCTATCATGTCCCCCCTTAATCTTCTTTTTTCCAAACTAAACAAGCCCAGTTCATCAAGCCCTTTAATCATAAGTATTAAACAAAGTTAGAAAATACAGTATATTGCAAAATACAGAAGAGCTGGGACAGATCATGGATTATTAATTACAGTTAGTATACAAACAAATTTTAAAAAGGGTCCATTCCGTTTGACTCCACTTTCCTCAAAGAGCTGCTCAGCCACTATTGGCAGTAGTTCACTTCCATTTCTCTTAATTCTTGTTTTGGATCAATCACACTTCAGAAGTTATTTTGCAACCATACTAATTGACATCTATTGGCTGCAATCAGAATAAATTTGAACAATACTGTGATAGGTTCAGTCACAGAGACGGCCATCTGATGTGCTGAAATACCACTAAGCCTATTTTCCTGCCCTCCTGGATGCCCCTTAACTCTGCCCTGCAGAGCCAGGCCCTCCAGCCTCCTCCAGCACGGATACAAAGTTGGGTTACAGCCCTTTGTAGTATAATATAGATACTGAGCTCAACTCAACTCTGGGGGCTCAGCCAAAGGGACTTGCCTCAGCATCCAAATGCACAGGCTCATATTAGTCTTCTTTCTCAGAATAAAGAGAGATATACACATACTCCATGCTCCACCCCCAAAGTAACATTTATAATGGGCTATTCATAAATAAGTGACTCTATTCATTATAAAAAGGTAGGATTTACCTACTTAGGGTATGTCTACCCTACCCTCCTAGTTCGAACTAGGAGGGTAATGTAGGCATACCGCACTTGCAAATGAAGCCCGGGATTTGAATTTCCCGGGCTTCATTTGCATAAGCAGGGAGCCGCCATTTTTAAAACCCCGCTGGTTCGAACCCCGTGCAGCGCGGCTACACGGGGCACGAACTAGGTAATTCAAACTAGGCTTCCTAGTTCGAACTACCGTTACTCCTCGTGGAATGAGGAGTAACGGTAGTTCGAACTAGGAAGCCTAGTTCGAACTACCTAGTTCGTGCCCCGTGTAGCCGCGCTGCACGGGGTTCGAACCAGCGGGGTTTTAAAAATGGCGGCTCCCCGCTTATGCAAATGAAGCCCAGGAATTTCAAATCCCGGGCTTCATTTGCAAGTGCGGTATGCCTACATTACCCCGCTAGTTCGAACTAGCGGGGTAGTGTAGACATACCCTTAGAGTCATTAGAGATATCAGACAGAATAATGTTGGTTACTAAACAAAATAAAACAGTACACACTAAGTTTAATACACTAAAGAAACTTGTTACGTGTAATATCTTACCTAGGCAGTTGTTCTAATAATCACTTTCACAGATTGGACTCATTTCCAGGCTGAGCTTAGCCGTTTCCCACTGTTAAAATTCAGTCATTTCCAGTAGTCGTCTTAGGTGGAAAGCAGGGGTGTGCTCATGACTGGCACCAGCCACTGTTGTTTCTCTTCCCACCTTTCTATGGATTTTTCCAAGGTGGGAATCCTTTGTGTTCAGTTTAACCTTTTTTCTCCATTTTAGTGGAAAAGTACAGCCTCTAGAATGGGTCCCAGCACCAGATATCATGGGCACCTGTCACAGATGTACAGGAAAAACAGATGTATTGGATGTCACAGCATTATTAGAGATAACAGACAGATGTACAGGAAAAACAAGTCTATTTGCAGTTCATTGTTTTCTTCCCAATAGGCCATTGAAATCTTGAAGTACCTTTGATGGCTCTCACTTAACATGACTAACCTGATGATGTAGGTATATACTACAGACTTCTGCCTTCAAATCCAGGAATGATATATGAATACAGATGGGATAATCATATTCAGTGGATTAAAAGCTTTCCAATGATACCTTACATGAGGCATTTCACATAGAGCATATTCCCATAATGTCACATTCATAGTATAAGCATATTTTCATAAAGTCTTTTATGAAAGGTGTTTGTCTCTTTATAATTTCAGCAAACTAAGTACTACCACCTTCTTTAAACCTCTTCCATAATACTTCACTTTCTTTTTTGTGCCCATCTCTATGACTTTTGGAGGCATGATCCATCAGTGGGAAATTCACTCCACTGATGGCCCATACAAACTTTTACAACTTTGTAATTTATAAATTAACGGATGAAAACAACTGTTTGGTGAGTCCTTGCTGTTTCATAGAAGGGCGGGTCCCAGAACTCATGGGAACAGCCAGAAAATTGGCAGGCCCCTAGGGTGATTGTTTTCTCTCTCTGGGTACGTCTACACTACAGCGCTAGTTCGAACTAACTTAGTTCGAATTAGTTAATTCGAACTAAGCTAATTCGAACTAACGCGTCTAGAACTAAAAGCTAGTTCGAATTAGCGTTTTGCCAATTCGAACTAGCAAGTCCACATTGAGTGGACTCTGAACAGGGCTTAAGGATGTCCGGAAGCAGTGCCGGCAGGGCATCAGAGGAGGACTTAGAGCGTGGAGATGCTGTCTCAGGCTAGCCGAGGGCTGCGCTTAAAGGGTCCCGACCCCCACCCCGGACAGACAGTTCTAAGGGGTGCCCCGCTTGCAAAGAAGTTCTGGCTTGGAGTGCCCGGAGTACCCACACTGGGCACATCACACCACTCGGCCATCAGCCCGGCTGCACTTGCCTCAGGCTGCCATCTGGGGAGAGGTGGCAATCGGGGGGCTGCAGGAGAGCTTCCACCCCCAGAAGCCCGCAGAGCCATCCCAGTCCTCCCCATCGGGGGCTCGTACCCCATTCCTCCCTCACCCCCTTCCACTTACCCTTCCCTAGCCCCCTTCTTATTGATGTACAATATAAAGATAACGTTTCTTCCAACATTGACTCTGTCTTTATTGAACAAAACTGGGGGGAGACTGGGAAAAGGAGGTGGGAGAGGGGAAGAGAAAGGCTGGGAGAGGGGAGGGCAACTAACATGATCAGGGGTTGGGAACAGGTCCCAGATGAAGAGAGGCTACAGAGACTGGGACTGTTCAGCTTAGAAAAGAGGAGACGGAGGGGGGACAGGATAGAGGTCTCTAAAAGCAGGGGTTGGGTGGAGAGGGTGCATTCAGAAAAGTTCTTCCTGAGTTCCCATAAAGAAGGACTAGAGGACACCAAAGGAAAGGAATGGGTAGCAGGCTTCAAACTAGTAAGAGAAAGTTGTTGTTCTTGACAAAGCAAATAGTTAACCTGCGGAACTCCTTGCTGCAGGAGGCTGTGAAGGCTACAAGTAGAACAGAGTTTAAAGGGAAGTGAGATCAAGTCATGGAGGTTGGGTCCATGGAGTAGTCTTAGCCAGGGGGTAGGAGTGGTGTCCCTGCCCAAAGTTTGTGGAAGGCTGGAGAGGGATGGCACGAGACCAATGGCTTGGTCACTGTCTTCGGTCCATCCCCTCCAGGGTCCCTAGGGTTGGCCGCTGTCGGCAGACAGGCTACTGGGCTAGATGGACCTTTGGTCTGACCCAGGACGGCCATTGTAAGCTCAGGGCTCAGGGTCGGGGGTCTCAGTGGACCCCCTTGATTTTCATGCACACCTGCTCCTGGGTGGCCAGGCTGGCAGCTCTTCTGCCCTAGATGGCCACTTTCCTGTGCCTAGTGCGGAGATCGTGGACGAGGTCCACGATATCCGCACTAGCCGAAGAAGGTGCCCGCCTCTTGCGGTCCAGGGCAAGTTCCCGAGAGCCGCCAGCCTGGTCCCGGGAAGAGGGGGTGGGCTGGGGGACATCGGGTGGGTGGCTCTGTGCCGTGCCAGGTGCAGGGTCTGCTGGCTGGGTGCTGGCAGGCTTGCACCTGGCACGGGCACCGTAGCCAGCCCGTGCCCCTTTAAGGGGTCCGGGGCCGGGAGGGGGGCATAGAGTTTCCCTGGTGTTGGCCATAGTGGCCACCAGGGAAACCTGGGGAGGGCTAGCCTCCCACTAGTTCGAATTAAGGGGCTACACACCCCTTAATTCGAACTAGCTAGTTCGAACTAGGCTTAATCCTCGTAAAATGAGGTTTACCTAGTTCGAACTAAGCGCTCCGCTAGTTCGATTCAAATTCGAACTAGCGGAGCGCTAGTGTAGCGCCTAGGAAAGTTAGTTCGAACTAACGTCCGTTAGTTCGAACCTGCTTTTCAGTGTAGACATACCCTCTCCTCCCTAAAGTTTTGTCAGTAAAAGAGAAGATGATAGGACATAACACTTTTTTAGAACTGCCACTTCTGTTCTCAGCCAGGTCCTGGGTCTGCAAAATACATTAAGAAATAACAGGGAGTAAAAAGTTAAAAGTTAACTTTGAACTTTTTTTTAATTTACAAAGGTTTCTTAACATAAAATATGTTGCACAATAAACAAAAAAAGGTGTTAGTCAAATATTTCTGTCTTACTATTTACAGATACATTTTGAGAATCTGTAGTTTAGAAGAATTTTTTAGTGCTCTTTTAGATAGTTTGGGGGCTGTCTTGTGGACCTCCTGGTGCAGAAGCCGCAAAGATCTAACAAAGCAGTATTGTATATATGTAGCACTGTATTTGTATAAATTTAGTAAGCATTGTTTAGAACCCAGCTATGTCCATGGTTTCCTCATATTTGTAATGTTTTGTAGAGACTGAAGACTGAACAGCGTGTGAGCCTTGTAACTGCCGTTTCATATGTGAACTTTCATGTTTTCACAAAAAATATTTTTTATTGAAAATACTTCAGTTACCTTACAAAATAAGCAGGATATGTGAATACCAAGCTCTGAAAAGCTATACAATCTCTCTCAAATTACATTAAAGTCTTTATTGACTTTTTTTACATGAAAATAACACCCAGTTTTGTTATTTCTTTTCCTTGTAGACATCTGCCTTGAGTAATTACTGACTGGATAAAATCACAGTACTGTAATTACTCACTGAATAAAATTCCTTCAAATTCCTTTTGATCGTTTTTGGACCAGCATGTAGTTCTTTGAATTTTGCAGACACTGAAATTAAAATCAACTGAAGAGTCAAGAGGGTATTAATACAGGCTTTTCCAGCCTTCATGAAACATTTTTTTCCTAAAAACTTGTTTATGTTCATGGTACTGGAGCAAGATCTCAATAAATAGCCTTTACATTTATCAACAGACTCAACTTGGATTTGGATTTGAGTCACATTCTAAAACTGACAAATTATTTGTACATGCCTTCATTTTGAACATTATCTCTGAAGGAGAAAGATCCTGAAATAGAAAGGATCCACTTTCTCCTTCTGACTCTAATCCTAAAAGCATTGTGGGTTTGTATTAATTGTTTATAAAAACATTATCAGTCTTAGCTGAAAAGATGTTAATCTTTCACTGTATAAAGGCCTAGAACAAATCCTAAAAAGACATGTACTGAAATATTTTACTGTTGTGACATGAAACTGTGACATTTCAGGGGACACCTCTAATGTGTATGAAGTCACTATTGTTGATGCGAAATTGGTGAATTCTTCATTTTCCTCTAATGAGAACATCATTACCAAAGATGTGAAGGGACCATATCTTTAGTTACAACCACTGGTCTAAGCAGCTTGAAGTGAGAAGGTTTCCTGAGTGTCATTGCTTTGAAGAATATGGTAGCACAAGTTGGGACATGCTAACTTCAATGTAATTCAACTCATGCTTTCAGGCTGACTGCAACTGATCATTATATATACATAACACACTTAATGAAAGATTAAATTTTAGTATCATACTTAAAATGTCATTTTATGAGCCTTAATAGGATAGCACATACTAAAGAGATTTTCTTGTCTAAAAGAATCTCTGCTTCATTTTTTTTTCAATATTTCATAAATAACCAATAACCTTTACTGGTATGTAGTTTTGTGAAACTAATTTAGCTCCACCGATCACATCTCTAAATATTTAATTACTACACCAATGCTCTGACTAGAGTCAGTTCCTGTAATCTCATGAATCTTCACAAAATGATCACTAAGTAAAGAGAGCTTCTACCAGGGCTGCTAACTGTGGACAAAAAAGTAATAGGAAGTCATACAAAGAATTGTCTTGGGTTAGATTTGAAAGTTTTGTTTTGATCTGGCCTCTGGCAGACTTTTACTAAGTGGTTAAGAATAGGAGCAAATTTGGCCGCCTTACTCCAGGTAATTCTTAAGTAAATAATCAAATACATTTTAGACCTTTCCCACTGTAGCCTATGGCTGGCTAACAGCAGTGGTGATAAAAGGCTGCTACAGCCCAGCCTAAATGGTGCAGCAGTGGAATAGAGAGCTGCAGGAAGAGGCTCTATTAAGTTAAATCAGAGAAAGCTGCCCAGAGAAACTAGTTCTCTGCCAGAGGGGATCAGAGAAGATTATCAGCACCTTCAAGGTCCAGAGGTAGGAAGCATCCCAGGGAAGCAATAGAAGATTTAAACAAATACATTCCTGATTGCATTACCCAGGGGAATTAGGTAGAGACCCAGAGGAGAGAGTGGGCCTGGGTTCACCTTACAACTTCTGCACATACAGCAATAGAGAGAACCCAGACCAGGGATGGGAAACTACGGGAATATTTCACTCTGCCTTGCTGTTTCAGCTTTAACAGACATTACTTCTGCCTGCTGGAGAAAGAAGGGAAGAAACCCAGAAAGGGAACAGCACCAGAAGAGGGTTAGGAAAGGCCTTAAGGTAATTTCCCAAACTCCTGGGTTTGAGCAAAGGTCCATTGAGGGACCTATAGAACTTTGGGTAGGCCCCAGACTCCTTTCAGTCAGAAGACTGTGGTTATAGATGAAGATTGAGGGATATCTGTTCCATCTCTGAACCATCTGAGGGAAACTGAGGCAAGGACATTCCCAGTTCAACCACAGAGCACCAGGGAATGTGATAGGGCTGAGGTCCCCCAGTTTCACGAAGTCTCTGAGATTTTTCTTTCATTTGATGAGGGCTCCTTTTTCATTTCCTTCCGTCTAAAAAATTCAGAATTTTGTTTGTGTAAAAATAGGCCATATTTCATGTTGCTTGCCTCCAATGTGAGAAGTACTAGTGTACAGTATCTTAATCCTTTTGCACAGCTCCAATTACATTCTTTGCTTGCCACCACATCTGACACTCTTTCCTGCTAAACATCTTGATATGTGTAATAGCTTTATAAAGTATAAAACTGAAACGGAATATAATATTTGTGGAAGTTAACAGAACAATGGCACTAGAAAAGAAAACACCCCTCTCTTTATCAGGAGAAAAGATGTGGTATGGGTACGAGCTATGTTACCTCCCTAATAATGTTCCGCCAAGACTGCTTCACCATTCTTCAGGAAGCGGTATCTACAGTGAAGTTTGGACTCCATGTCCATCAATCTTGAATCTCTTTGCTTCAGGCTACTAAATAGAGGCTGCCAGTTTTTCACCACTTGAACATTTTTAAATGTTACACTCAATCATACACAATAGTAGCTTTGTCAAGATGCTAAAAATATAGAGCCAAGATGCAATCCTCCCAACTTTTGGAGATGGTTGCGCAGAACAGGCATCAAGTAAGTTATCTTATGACTGAAGACATTTTAAATAGCATGAGGCAATCTTTTGGAGTCATTCTTCAGAGTAAATGGAAGGGCAGTGTTTTAACATACATCGTCTTCTGAGTGGCAGGCATAAAACAGAAGAAATAAACTAGAATTCTGTTGATTATAATCAATACATCATAAATCTATTTAAACTACACAGCTTATTTACCAATGTGGAAGAACTATACGCAGGGGACATAGATGCCGGCATATACTGGTGCTCCCTGTAAGGGGCCTGATGTCCTTAGCAAGAGGCAGAAGGGTGGCTCTGTGTCCATGGAAGGAGGGGAGCTGGGGGAAGAGCCCCCCTATCCAGTTCTTCATGGCTGGTAACTCTGGCCCTGGGGCTCTGTGATGATTTGAAAGGGCCTGGGGCTACTGGCCACTGTGGCAGCTGAGAACCTCAGGCCCTTTTCAACTGTTAGGCCATGGTGCACTTGTCCCTTTGCTCCCTTCTGTCAGCTGTCCTGCCACAGAGTCTGGAAGTGCTTTAACTGACAGGGGAGAGCAAAAAGTCAGCCATGTACAGGCCAGGCTGGCAGCTGGTTCTTACCAGTGCGCTGCACTGGCCCAGTTTCCCCTCTGACTATACCGCCATTCCGTGCATATAAGAACTAAAATGCCATCAGATGGTAAGCATTCAGACACTGATGAAATACGCTGGATTTCAACTAGTGAGCTATAGTAAATTGGTCTGTGACTAGGCGTTTGGATGGGATGCCCACAGCAGACTGAAATAAATAGGATAGACAATCCTGAAAACTGATGGTTTATTCTATAATCAGAGTCACCAAGAAGTGACAAAAGAGCTTCTGTAGTACATCTCTGGTTAACAAGAAGCCCAGAGACAGTCCCCCTTTTGGCATCCCAGTCTTTGGTCCTTGTCTAGACAAGTAAGTCTAAGGGTATGTCTACACTACCCCACTAGTTCGAACTAGGAGGGTAATGTAGGCATACCGCACTTGCAAATGAAGCCCGGGATTTGAATTTCCCGGGCTTCATTTGCATAAGCGGGGAGCCGCCATTTTTAAAACCCCGCGGGTTCGAACCCCGTGCAGCGCGGCTACACGGGGCTCGAACTAGGTAGTTCCACGAGGTGTACCGGTAGTTCAGAATAGGAATCCTAGTCCGAACTACCTAGTTCGAGCCCCGTGTAGCTGCGCTGCATGGGGTTCGAACCAGCGGGGTTTTAAAAATGGCGGCTCCCCGCTTATGCAAATGAAGCCCGGGAAATTCAAATCCCGGGCTTCATTTGCAAGTGCGGTATGCCTACATTACCCTCCTAGTTCGAACTAGCGGGGTAGTGTAGACATACCCTTTGATGCTGAGAAGCTGTTGAAAATCATACTTGAAGTTCTACCAATCCCAAGTATCACACTGGCACCCAATCCTTAATAACTGAATCTAAGCAGAAGAGAAAAGGAAAAGAAAAAGCCTCATAAATTATATCCGTACGTAAGCAGATTGTCTTGTTTTCAGTGCCTCTGGTCAGGTTGTTACGTGTCTGTAACAGGGTGCAGACACCTCTCGCGAGTAGCCCCTGGCTGAGTGTCTGTGCCTGCACTCTTTCACTCTGTGGTGTCAGTGCCTCAGCCATCCAGCCGAGTCACAGACAATCTGTATTTGAAATAAGGAGGAAAACCCCTTCCAGGATACAAGTCCAACAGGAGACTTTCTTAGTGCCCTCGGTAATGTTACTCTCTGTTTGTCCCCACTCTGGAGTAAAGTGGGGCCCCAGACCTACTTCCTTGGAGGCAATATCTTGGTCCTCTCAGAGGCTTTCTGGCTGCAGTCCTTCAGCTGATTCACTATAGTTCAGGTGCCCTTCTGGGGTGCTTCCATGTCTAAACCACTTCTCCTTACCTAGTGGCTAATGGCGGTTTGGGGTGAACCTGGGTCCACCCTCTACTCTGGATCCCAACCTGGGGACCCCATAGATACCAGCTGTCTGAAATATCTCTTTAAATAACTGCATTACTGATATAATTCCCTGGACCACTTCACAATAGCCGCGGCATCTTCTTCACCCTCACCTCAGGCCCTTGTCCTGCTGTATTCCAACTAGTCAACCCAGAGCATCATCTGCTCTTCTCAAGCTCCAGCAAAGGACTGAATTTGCTCAGGCCCAGCAGCTCAGCTAATACTAGCTTGCTGGACCCTAATTTCCAAACAACTGCTCTTGGCATCTTGGAAGGCCTCTCTAGTGCCCTCTTCTGGGGCAGGGCATGGGAGGACCACAAGGCCTCCTGCAGAGGGCTTCAGAACCTAGTTCGCCCCACTACAGGATGTCTGGTCTGCCAGTGTTAGAGGATCTATTACTCTTGTTGGAATTTGCATATGTTGCATTTGGAACCATGGTCAAATTTCAGAATCCCAACAGGACTTGTCTTTGGATTTTTGTATTACTTTAATGAATTAGTCTCTCGTGTAATTATTTAAATCTTAATGTGAGGTAAGCAGAATGCTTTAGTAGCTATAGCACAGGCTGGGGAGAGGGGGGAGAGAATTTGCAGCAATTAATTCCGGACCAATAATGCAAATCTTAATTGATGTATGCAATGTTGGTCATAGGAAATCAGACTAGCTGGGTGAGGTAATATCTTTTATTGGACCAACTACTGTTGATGAAAGAAGATAAGCTTTTGATCCAAACAGAACTCTTCTTCAGCTGTGGGAAATACACTCAGGGTACATCTAGACTGCAGAGCTTTTCTGGAATACTCTAGGGCTACGTCTACACTGGCCCCTTCTTCGGAAGGGACATGCTAATTTTGAACTTGGGAATAGGGAAATCCGCGGGGGATTTAAATATCCCCTGCGGGATTTAAATAAACATGGCCGCCGCTTTTTTTCCGGCTTGGGGAAAAGCCGGAAAAAAGCATCTAGACTGGCACGATCCTCCGGAATAAAGCCCTTTTCCGGAGGATCTCTTATTCCTACTTCGCAATTTACGTATCTTTTTCTGATAGAACTTTGTAGTCTAGACACAGCCTCAGAATATCACAGTGACATGCAAGAAAAAACAGATTGTTTATCTTAATAGTTAACACACATTTTGAGGAACCATTCATGGTGAAATGACATGTCACATGGGGAAAGAAGACAAAATAAAAAAGGAGGCTGGAGTTAGGGTCTAATTGGGTTAAATATTATTACAGTGAACCATAAAACCACTATCTTTGTTTAGTCTATGTATTTAAGATATCAGTAGCTGTAATTTACTTGAGTTTCCTCTCCCAACTTCCTTCGTATTCCTTCCTTATGACTGGTAAGGTATTAATGGGCCACTTCTCCTTGAATGGTTCCTTTGAATATCTACTTATGCAGAATGATCTGGTATGCCTTGTATTAATTATGACACTCTGAAGGCTGATATTCATTGGAAGTTTACATCACTGCAACCGTGTCACCACTCAAAATAGCTACTGCCACTACTTAGTGATGGTATTACATCGATGGGAGCACTCTCTTCAGTTGACATAGAGCAGCAACATGAGCAATGACATAGCTGTGCCACTGTAAGCTTGTTAGTGCAGTCATGGCTGGTTATACTGGTGAAATCCCTGGGATAGACAATGACAGATTGATGGAAGAGTTCTTCAGTGTATCTAGGTATCATATCTCAGGGAGATGAATTTCTTGCGACTTATACTTAGAGGAGAACCTCCCCCCCACTCCACGCCCTAGTTGGCATAAGTAGTGTCTGCCCTGAAGAGCTACAGCAACACAGCTGCAGCTGTGCCTTTGTTACAGTACTAATGTAGACATATGCTGAATATATTTCCCAGACATGAGGAAGAGCTCTGTTTAGTATGTAAACTTCTTTCCCTCACCAGTAAAAGTTGCTCCAATAAAACATATTACCTCATCTACCTTGTCTCACACATACTAATGTCGGTTTTAGTGTATATATACTTTCATTATACTGCAGATATGAGTATATGTGATACACATTTAATGCAGGAATTGAAGATCAGTAGGTAAAATGCTAAAGCATGTTGCTAACTTTTACCACAGTGGGTTATTGCATTTTTTTCAAAATGGTCATAGGTAGTACATCTAGTTGAGTTGTAGCAAAGGGAACAAGAACTGATGAGTGACTGATTTAATGGAGCTCTTACCAAAAATTTGCAGAAATTAGGAGGTGGTTATGGTGGACATATATCATTGGAGACTTGGGGATTGCTTTCTGAAGTTAGTTTGAATTGGCAAATAATGGACAGCTTTATTTGGTAGCTCTTTCTGTGAACAGGTTCAGCTAAATGAAAATTAAGCACTGAGGGTTGTTTAACATTATTTTTGAATATCTTTCAAATCACGACATTTCCATACATCACCGGTTTCTGACTAATGCAAGACAGATAACATTAAAATAGTATACTAAGCAGGAATGGACAATCCACAGAGACTTCCCTATTGGTGATTTATCAAACACTGGGTTCATTCATTTCTTTTAAAAATCGCTTACATGTGTAGTGCTCAATAGAATGTTCTTCTTTAGGCAGATAATAGTACTGGTGGATTCCTTTGATTCTAACTTCAGCAGAATTAACTCTTATTTAAGATGGATGGCAAGTTGTAAGGTACGGGGAGAAGGTGCTGATCACAAGTATAAAAGAGAACAAGGCACACTGCAGAGAAAAGTTGGAAAAAGATACGCAAATTGAAAACTGCGTATCTTTTCCGCTTTTTTTCTGAAAGAGGCTCTTCCGAAATTTGGCCAGTCTACACAGGGCCAAATTTTGGGAAAAAACCTCCTTTTTCAGAACATCCCTTATTCCTCTCCCCGAGAGGAATACAGGGATGCCCAAAGACCACGTCTGTTTTTTTGGAAACTGTTCCAGAAAAGCGAATGCGTTCCTTGGACGCAGCAGAGCTTTTCCAGGATACTTCTGGTATCCTGGAAAAGCTCTGCAGTCTAGACATAGTGCAAATAAGCCACCATTTCACATCTGAGGCTATATAACCAGGGATAGATCATCTGCCTCAGATTTGTTGATTTGTGTATGTTTTGTCCCATCAACTTCAAGCTCTTATGGCAAAACAAGAGGATATGACTGCACTTAGATTAAACAGTTTCTTCATGTTTTATTGCTAACAATTAAATACTACTTCTTGTTTTTATATCCTTCCCCATATTTTATTTAAATTAAAATAATCAATATATAATTTGTCTGAAAAAAAGCTGATTATTCTGAAATAGATAATATATCCACGAATCTGCTCTGAAGCTATAACTATTACAAAATAGACAAAATCCACTGATTTAGTGGAGGTGCAGGTTGGAAAACATTATACTTATTACTAGGATCTGTGTTAGGATATGTGCTGTTCAATACATACACAAATGATTTGGAAAAGAAACAATGTGGTGGCAAAGACTGCAGATAATACTAAACTACTAAGACATTTAAGTCCAAAATTTTCTGTTAAGAGTTATCAAAAGGACCTCACAGATTGGGCAACAAAATGGCAGATGAAATTCAGTGTTGATAAGTAGAAAGTAATACATATTGAAAAACTTAATCCCAACTATACATAGGCAATTATAAAGTCTAAATTAGCAGTAACCATTCACAAATGATTTGTTGGAGTCATCTGAAAATATCTGTAGAATGTGCAGCATCAGTCAAAGCAACTAACAGAGTTAGTTAGGAAAAGGATAGATAACAAAATAGTAAATTTCATATTGCCATTATATAAATATATAATATATCTACACCTTGAATACTGCTTGCCTCATCTAAAAAATAGATATATTAGAATAAAAGAAGGTGAACTAGGACCAACTATGGAACTGTAAAAAGAGCCCCTTGGAGGATTATGCGTTAACAAAGGTTTGTTCCCACATCTGTCACTAGGAATACTTCCCCTTTCCAGTGTGCTACTAATTGGTTTAATATAATATCAGCAGTGTGTGCAACTCATCTGCAGGGGAGGAGTGTTAGTGCTTGTGAAAGGAAGAGGAACTAAGCATGAAAAGAGAACTCTGAAGGTTCTTATGAGTAAATATGTATATAACATGCATGTCCTGGCAAAATCTAAGCAATAAGTTTAGTGCAGAATGATTACCAAGTCTGTTATTTGAAAGAAAGTTAGATGAAATTTCCTTGAGGCTTTTACCCCAGCAAAAAGGAAGAGATTCTTGATCTATGACTCACTTTAGCCATCTATAGCATTATCTGGTTTCCAAATTGGAGTTGTGTTGGATTTTGTACTCTTCTGATATGGGCTACCGCTTACAAAAAAAGATTAGGCTTTCTTCTTATATGCCTTATGTGCTGCTTTAGCTTTCTGACAACCATCATCTGTCAAGCCGTGCTCTGATACCTCTCACCATCCACTGAGACTTCTGTTTGCCTCTGATATATGATCTCTGGACACCAGAAGTGGCAATATCTCATCAGTATCTCATTTTCACCACTGGGGATGTACAGTGACCATTGTATTAAAGGAAACATGCTTGTTTCAAACTGGTATAGAGGAAGAAGGCAATAAAACATTTTAGTTTGTGAGGCAAACAAGCAGCTTAAACCTTTGGATGTAGCAATTGCCATATCAGAACAAACTAAAGCCCTCATCTTGCAAATTACTATGCATACATGGATGAAATCTTGCACTGCAAGAAAACACTGTTTTCCCCCACCAAGGTCAAAGCAGCGCAGCTAATGGATTCCACAGAGGTGCACAGGTAATCCATACAAGGTAACGTGCAGGATCTAGCCTGGTTTCCTGGAGACAACTGAAAAGTTTATAATCTGTTCTCACTTAAACTGGTGTAAACCTAAATTAAATCCACAGACGTACACCAAAGTAACTCAGATCAATATTTGGCTAACCACTGGATATTGAATGATTTAGAAGATGGTGACAGAGTCTCTTCTGCATAACAGTCCTGATTGTTCAATATCATTCAATGGGTCAAACGAATTGATGCTCATCTTTTGCCTTGCAGCCTGAAGATTTATGGCCCTCATAGATTTTATCCTAACTAGCACAAAAATTTGGTTCAGAAAAAGTAACAACATGTATATTAGTGGCTATTACCTTGAAAAGAAGCTGCTTCCAATGAGAGGCGCTGTTCTCCTGAAGCTGTGTTTCAGTTTTGGTCTCAAGTTGCAATGTAATCAGAGTTCAAAGTCTTTTTTAACACCCCATTAATGTACGCCTTGCATTCTGGCTGAGTGCATGTGGTTGAATTGAATCCTTCTTGGCATGATATTAAAAAAATGCATTGATCTTTTGTGATCCCTGCAATTTTTAATTTTTCCAATTAACCTTTTTATTTGTCATTTTAATTAATACATCAAATACATCAAATATATGAAAATAATAGTTTCATTCAAATACACAAATTAAAGAGGAATAGGGTAAAAGAAAGAATGAGAAAATGTAAGAATCTATCTTCAGGGTTCACATTAATCACAGATATCTAAAAAGTGAGCCCAAATTGCTTTGATTTTTTCCAGGCATGGAAAATTTATATGGAATGACAGTTTGTTAGCTGTGAGGTCAGCCATATCACTGAGTAAGGCATCGACTTGGTGGGCATTTACTTTTCAATTTTTGAAGAATTTCATCTTTTAGCAATTAATATTTCCCACTGGAATCACACCATCTTGTTGCCAGATAATCTCCAAGTATCAGGAACCTATCCAAGAAAGAAATGTAAGGGGTAAAGATCCAGATTAGCATCCAATGTTAAATAAATCCTTTGACCAATGTCAGACCAGAAATTCTTGATATAGGTATAGTCCCAAAACATGAGCTGAGAAGTTACTTTTTCAACATAGGTCAGCATTTATTAAGTCTATTACCAGTAGCTCTGTGGTTAGTCGAGTGTGTCTTTTGCTGAATAAGCTATAAGGTTTATAGTTGGTTTTTTTTTTAACATTTGATAGTTGGGTTTATAGTTGAGGGTTTTTTAAAACTTTTGATACAGTTCTACTTCATTGGGTCAGAGAGTTGTGCATCCAAATCTCTATTACAAACAACTCTTAAATCATCATTCTTTGCCAGAGTATTCTGGACCAGAAGTTTCTAAAAGAATACTTCTAACCAAGAAAATCAAGGAAGTTTCCTCCAAAATAATAGTAGTTCTAGAAGTTCTGGAGTTCCCAATGAATCCCTTCCAAATGTAGTTTTAAGCATATACAAACTAAAAAGATTTCTATGCTTAATTGCAGGACAAGCCAAACTGTTGCAGAAGATCAACGAATGATTTAAATGTATCATTGTCAATTATCTATGTATAGTCATAATTCACATATCTATCCAGTCTCTTCACATCAAAGCTTTGTCACAGATTTTAAGGAGAGTGTTGCTCTATAAGGTCATTTCTACATGGAAGAATGGATGGAAACTGAAATTTTTAGTCAAAAATGTGACTAAGTTTGCCTCAAACATTATTTTGTAAGCTCTGGATAATATAAATATAAATATAATCTCTATATTCATAATCCACATATCTCTCTATACTTTGATCCTACAGTGCCAAGAAGGGATCAGGGTGTTCCAGTTCTCCTCCGGTGAGAACTCAACATGCTTATATCTAACAGCCACTAAGATGCCTGGCTTAACAAAAAGGCTATAAGGTGATTTTCCAAGTTGGGAGAGTAAAATCCTCCTAGAAGTAGACGAGCTGTAATTTGTTCAGAAACAGTTTCGGTTTCCCATATGCTCTCCAAAGGAACATTCTGAAAATATTAATGAATTTCTTATAATAAGATTGGGGGATAGAAATAAGGAGACATACAAAGATATCCAAAAAGCATTTTATTGTCAACATGTTAATTTTAACTGAGTGTTAACAAACACCATCACTCCAAATGTTGGTCAGTTGGACAATAATTGCTTTATATTTATCTTTGAGATATTGTGAGTATTTTTCAGAATCGGTATCCTAAAATATTTCAGGTATGAAGATTCCTGCTGAAATTTGAGAAGAGACTTTTTATGGGCATATTTGTTCTTCCTGTGACTTTGTGTACACTGCTACGTTTGAAGTGCATCCACAGCAGTGGTTCAACATGACAGTGTGGTCACAGCACCAGCACTGGGGGGAGAGCTCTCCTAGCACTGTAGGTAAACCATCGCCTTCAGGGGAGTAATTAACAATGCTGTAAGCCTGGCTCCCATCACTGGGATCCTGATAATACTGGCATTCTAAAGCTCTATAATTTGCGGCACCTGGGGGATTGTGGTTTTTATACCATTGAATGAGAAATTTACCGTGCATTAAAGTGACAGTGTAGACAAACCATAAGACTTCTGCTAGAAGAGCATACTTTTGTACTGTGACTCACCCTGATACTACAAATATGTTGGTTTGCTTAAGAACATAAGAATGGCCATACTGGGTCAGACCAAAGATCCATCAAGCCCAGTATCCTGTCTGCTGACAGTGGCCAATGCCCCAGAGGGAGTGAACCAAACAGGTAATGATCAAGTAATCTGTCTCCTGCCATCCATCTCCACCCTCTGACAAACAGACACTAGGCACACCATTCCTTACCCATCCTGGCTAATAGCCATTAATGGACTTAACCCTCCATGAATTTACCTAGTTCTCTTTTAAACCCTGTTATAGTCCTAACCATCACAACCTCCTCTGGCAAGGAGTTCCACAGGTTGACTGTGCGCTGTGGGAATAATTCCTATTATTTGTTTTAAACCTGATGCCCATTAATTTCACTTGGTGGCCCCTAGTTCTTATATTATGGGAACTTTTCCTTATTCACTGCTTGGATGGCAATGACTAACAGCTCTAGAGCTAAGTCAAGAGAAGAGGAGAAATGGGGCATCAGTGTCCTATAGCTCTCTATAATAGAGATGGAGCAGAAACAGTACCATTGGTAACTACTCCAGAAGTTACAAAAGCTCAGTCCAAGCAATACACTGATTAGCAAAACCAAATTTTCCTAACATATGGAAACGATACTCTCGGGCTGAAATCAAAATCCTTTTCAGCATATGACAACAAATGACTGCTAAGGCTCTTTAGAATTTCTTGAATAATCAATAATATCAATCAGTTGGCACAAAATATCTGAGCCATGTCTGTTCTGAAAAAAGCGTATGTGATTTATGTGTATAAAACTTTGTCCGGTCACATAGCAAGAGTTTTAGCTAAAATCTTAGAGTAATGATTGATTGAACAAATTGGCCTGTAATTATTGCCTAATTCAGGTTCTTTCCAAGATTTAGGAATAAGTGAAATTACAGTTTCTTTTAGAGAATTTGTTTATTCTTGGCCTTATTGAACATATTCAATCTCGGTATTAAAATTTTAGAACTTTTTGTAAAATTAAATTAGAACATATCTGCACCTAGAGTCTTTTCAACCTTCATTTCTTTTATAACCTGAGTTAATTCTGTAATTTCTAGAGAGTATCTAAAAGTTCCTTCTGAGAGTCCGAGATCTGCAGAAGAAATAACCCACTAAAAAAGTTATCAAGGGGCTCTTCTCTGATTACCTCTTCCACTCCATCAGTCCGAGGGGAATTCTTCAATTTTATGATGGCTACAAATGCAATAATTGCAGAATTCCCCCAGAACTATACTAAATAGAGTTTTGAATAAAATTGCTGAAATTGTTTCATATAAGTCATTGCTACTATTGTGAACTGCGGCAATCTTATTTCTGCTAGCCATTTTCTTAAGTCTATATGCAAATTGTTTGCTAGCTATCTTTCCAGATTTCCAAGTAGTTGTGCTTCAAACAGAATAATGCACATTCAGCCTTTGGGGATAGAAGTTTGTTGATTTCTTATATTAGATTGATGAGTGTGCTGCATTTTTATGGCAAGGTGTGTGTGTGTAGGGGGGGAGGAGTTCATAGTCTACATCCAAGACCTTAAATCCCTTTGCAAGGGTATCAGTTTTATAGTCTCTCCATTTCTTTGTAAAGGTTTCATAAGAAGTGATGAGGCTTTAAAGATTTTTCCTAAATATAGCAGCTGATAAAGCATTGGGAACATTGGTTTTTATTTCTAACTGCTATTGGATAGAATTAACAAATGATAGATCAAACATCAGGGAAGGATACATTTCATGGGGATGCATACCATGGTAGCCTAGAATATGTGTATATGAGTACGGTTAAATAAAATAATAGTACCAATGCCACGAGTGATTGAATTAATCAAGGTAAACTTAAAAAACATCAAATAGTATGGTAGTACTTTAAAGACTAAAAAACCATGTAGATGGTATCATGAGCTTTCGTGGGCACAGCCCACTTCTTCAGATGACTGGAGTGTTAGATGTCCAGAACCAAAATTAAATAGGGGGGGGGGGGGAATAATGGGAAGGGATAAAACAAAAAGAGGCAGTAGGTATATAAATATCAAAGGGAAAACTAAGCTGGTATGTAACAGGCAAAACTGATAGTCTATAAGCACCTAAAGACTGGATAGTTAAAAGAAGCATATAGGACCATTAGTTGGCACTTAGAGAGGAAGAGTACTAACACCAGAATTTACACAGTCAAAGAACCATTGGCACCTTCATTGTTTGGTTGGTTGATAATGTTCCAGCCATCCGGTATCTCGACTCAAACCATTGGCATGAGAATTAAACTTATGAATGAATTGTAGTTCCAACCCTTCCCTGTGTATTTGGGGTGTGGAATTGGTCTGAAATAAAACCATGACTTGGAGATCCATTAATTCGTGTCCAGGAAGATTAAAGTGTTCACCAACAGGTTTCTGTATGTTCCCTTTATGGATATCTGATTTGTGTCCATTGATTCTTTCCTGTAGGGACTGTCCAGTTTGTCCAATATATATTGCAGTGAGGCATTGCTGGCATTTGATGGCTTAGATCACATTACTAGACATGCTATTAAATGAGCCTCTGATTTGGTGGCTTATGTGGTTGGCTCCAGTGATGAATTTGCTTATATAGATATGAGGGCGGAGTTGGCACCGGGGTTGATTGCAAGGCTGGGTTCCTGGATGCTTATGATGTAGCTGTGTAGCATGGTTACTGGAAAGAATTTGTTTCAGGTTGGGGGGTTGTCTGTAAGCGAGAATATGTCTTTCCCCCAAGACATCTGAGAGTGAGGGATCATTTTCCAAGATAGGTTGTAGATTATGGAAAATGTATTGGAGGGGTTTAAGTTGTGGACTGTAGGTAATGCCAAGTGGAATTCTGTTGGGTTTTTTTTTAGTGTTTGGGGGGGGGTCTGTCTTGAAGTAGTTCATGTCTGAGTACTTTTTTGGCTCTGTCGATCTGTTTTTGCACTTCTCCAGGTGGGTATTTCAGTTTTAGGAATGTTCTATATAGAACCTGTGTTTGTCTCTGTCTGTGGGATTGGAGCAAATCCGGTTGTATCTTAGGGCTTGGATGTTTACAATAGATTGGATATGTGTCCAGGATGGAAGCTGGAGGCATGAAGGTAAGTGTAGCAGTTGGTAGGTTTCTGGTATAGGATGGTGGAAATTTGTCCATCATTTAATTGTACTGTAGTATCAAGGAAGTAGATTTCCCATGTGGACTGGTCAAGGCTGAAGTTGATGATCTTGAATCAAGTCTTGAAACACTAAGAAATAGTACTAACTTGATTATGTTGCATGAGCTACAGGAAACACCAACATACTGTAATCTCTGACTGTTGAATTTCCCAGTCCCCACAAATGCTGTCAGCCTTAATTGGGCATGTGTATACCTGATTAGTATTAGTGTTTTTATATCGAGATAGAGATACCAAAGCATGGATCATAACAGGATGATGGTCCATGCCTTCGTACACATGAAAAAAATGTGTAAAAAATCTGAGATCATCCTGTTTGGCCTTTAGCAATAAACAATGTTGGTTACAGAATTGCCAATTTCTGCTTTGAAGATAGTAAACCTGGTCTCACTGTCAGACCTTGTCCTCAAAATATTAACATTTAACTTACTATGCATTAGGAGAGCAATGCCCTTAGCTTTAGAATTACAGCAACTAGAAACTAAGGAGTATCCAATCTGTATTCAAGTCATCATAGTCAAGTTCTGTCACATGTCTCTCCTGGAGCATGGCAACATTAATATTCTCTCTCTCTCTCTCTCTCTCTCTCTCTCTCTCTCTCTCTCTCTCCATTTCTCTCACATCACTAAAGGCACGTTTATACTTACTGGAAGATCAATGTTTTAGTGGTCAATCATCTGCCATTCAATTTAGTGGGTATAGACCCAGAAATTGAATGCTGAGGCAGCTCCTGCTGGTGTCCGATACTCCTCTTTTTGTGAGGAGCAAGGGAAGCTGATGTGAGTGTTTGCACACATTAGCCTCCTGCAGTGTGAACACCACTAAAGCTCGGCTTATGGTAAGCCAACTCCAGCTATGCATTTTACATAGCTGGAGGGTGTGTACCTTAAGCCAACCTTTCTGGTCTAGTGTCGACCAGACCTAAGTGTATATGTTTATTTTAATAGAGTTAGTAAAACACTTTATATTCCAGGAGACACATTTAATTATCAGAGACATCATGTTTAAAATAGACTGGATAAAATATGAAAGCAGCCAAAGTTACATAACCCAGGGATAGGGTTTCACTTCCCCATATATATTCTACATGAGTGGGCAGGAAATTCACAATATAAAAGGGTAACGGGAGGGAGACAGAAAGAAGAATTACATAGTGAAACAAAAGAGAAGACATTGGAGAGAGAAATACATATTAGTACCATTAAATCAAAATGAAGAATCTGTTTAAAACATCCAAAAATACATACTTAACCGTGAGATGGACAGCCAAATCAGGTGAAACTTGAATATCCTCACAGCCCCTGGCTTCCAAAATACTATAATTATATTAATCACCTATTTATGAATAGAATCTTGATATATTAGTTCAGAAGGAAACATCATCCAATAAAGCAAATATATATACAATTTATTTATTTTATTTTTTTACTGATGCTTCTTTCTCATGTGTGAAGGCAACAGGAAGAGTTAGCCATTTAACCTTTCAATCCCATTGATAAAAGGGAAAAAATGGGACTGACACATCAGCTGACAATATCAGCTAGAGTACCCATTAACTTTTTAGAGTATCTCATCAGATCTCCAGAAAGCAATATGTAAATTCCATATGGTCTTATCATTCCACAGATATATCAACTGTGAGGGAGGAGTTTGCATATTTTGAAGTACTTTTCTTCCTGTTGAGGAGAACTGAATGATATTTTCTTCTCAACATTCTTAACATAGTACATTGCCAGATATTTAATAAAATACTCCAAGACCATCTTCTTGCCCAATTTTTTCATTTGGTTAAAAGCTGCCCTCATTGTAACTATATCTCATGCATAATATTGAAAGAATAGTATTTTAATTGTTCATTGTCACCTAATGGATCATTTTCTGTCTCTCCGTATTTTTGAAATATAGGCTTCTTTGTGGTAAACTTCAGAAACCTCACAATCCATCTAGGCCATCCAGCTGGAGCTTACTTGGGGACAAATGTGCATCTTCTATATCAAAATGTGTATAGAAGGTAAAAAAAAGTGTACTTTCTATATCTACTGGTAGATCTAACAACTCAAAAAAGAACTAGATAAGTTCATGAAGCAACTATTCCCAGTATATCCTGTTGGGGAAAATCCTCTTAATTCAACACTTGAAGGGTGCAGAGGCTAGAGAACAGCATAGAGGTAGTATGGGAATGTTAGGAAGATTCAGAAAAATCTGGGAAGTCCAGTTGGAAAGCTTATCTGCAGAATCATTGTCAGATCAAAATATTCAGTCGTCTATGATATTGCCCTTAGGTACTGCTTGCAACTCACTGTTAATATACCTGAGATTGCTACAGTGCTGTATCAAGGGCAGGGCAAGTGGGGCACTTGCCCCAGGAGTATCATAATCAGGGGTGCAAGGCGCAATAAATAGAAATAATAAGCTGCAAAAGTAGAGTGTGTTGTGTACTAACCTAAGGAGAAGGGGCACATAAATAATATTCTATCCCAGGCACAAAAATACTTAGTTAGTGATAATTTTTTATTCCTTTCTGCTCATGTTTTATGTGTCATGGTTGCAACTGTGCACACAATCATATTAATTCCACGTACAAAAATGTGTGTAAATGTTGTTTGTATAGTGACTAAACAAATAAGAGTTCAAAACTGTTCAAAATCTTTTCACTTCTCCTTTTCTGTTCAAATTTAACAAACAGACTAAAAAGGCCCGGTGAAATATTATAACATTTTTATCCAGTTTGAATTTAATTTAGATGAGTTTTTTAAACTTCTTTTTAAAAGGGCTTTATATCTGAAATGATGACGTAAATGACAACAGCATTATCGATTGTATGTGAACAAGGACAGCGTTTATCTTCTTGAAGTATATTTCTCGTTCTGGCAGTGTACATGGAAGAGAGGGTTTAAGCAGCTTGTATTTTGAATTTGAATGCTATCATGAATTCCAACGTTCTTTTTAATGAACTTGAACTGAGTTATTAAGGACACATTTGAAAACTGAGATTTGATGAGCTTTTAAAACATGTTTTTATCAGACAGCATTAAGAAACATAATACTAAACACTGCAACATAATTTCCTGTTTCTAATACACTGTTTTATTTGCCTGGAGTGATTCATTCGAAACCTCATTTTGAATTCTCATTTATTTATTTTATGCATGTTCCTACTGCATATTGAGTCTGTGGGGAGAGGAGTGATTCTTCAGTGGATGGTCTCTGATGACAAATAGGAGGAGGATCTATAAACCATCATGGCGTCTGAATTATCTGTATAGTCCTTTCCATGCTCGATGGTATGCTACATAGAATTCATGAGAACATCATATTCTTTACAAAGCAGTGTGGGAGATAACGATGTTCTGATGCAGAAATTGATTTCTACCTAGGTTTTTTGTTTGTTTGTTTTCAGAAGTAAAACATTTTCTTCATTTCAGCGGTAAAAGCATGTTATTAAATATGGTGTACAATGCCCTCAGGTCCTTGGATGGAGGTTACTTAGTAAGAATAATGGCTTTATTTTATTTTTTATTGGAGAGCCGGTGGGAACCTTCATTATGCAGTTAAAAAGTTCCACTGTTTCCTCTTTACTGTAATCCCCTTTGCTGCACAGTTACAGTGCCTTAAAATGCATTAATATTCAGTAAATCTAGAGAGAGAAAGTGAAAGGCTTTGAACTATGTGCATTTACACTACACATACTGTACAGTTCACCATATTTCTAAACAATGGAGTTCAGTCTAAAAACAATAGAGCTGCTTGTCATTTTCTAGAAGGGTGTTAAGGGAAAAGAGATAGGGAAATGAGGGAATATTAGTGATGATAATTATGAGTGTATGTTACTCCTAATAGTTACATCTTGAGGGAAACCAAAGCACTTCACAAACATATATATATATATATATATATATATATAAGAACTACTTCATTAAGGAATTAAATAAAGCTTCCCCTGGGATATAACATGGCGGTTATTTAAATGTGCACAAGTACACCATGCATCAATTTAGGATGGGTATTCCACATCCGTTTGACATTGTAGGGTGCTGGATTATCCTTATACCTGGAGGATAAAAAACTCTGTTTGCATGCATAAAGTTTCCTAAAAATACTTTCATCGAAGGATGGGGCTTGTGAATATTTGGGTTAATTTGCAAGGATTCCCAATGGTTAAGGAGAATTTGTGTGGAGGTCTGGATTTACACACTGGCTCGCATTCTTCACCCTGACAAATCTCTACACATTTGGCTCAGAGTGGGAAGAGGGTCTTTGTGTGAGAGTATGTGTGCGGAATGGGAGAGAAAAGAAGATTGGCAAATTAATGGTAATGAAGATAGTATTTCCTCCAAAAAGCGGAGCAGATATTTTGGGATGGCAATATCACTGGGTGCAGCCTTCGGTTTGACCATCATCTTCCACCTCTACTCTTGCTCATTCTTAGGCCCCTCAGAAGGGTCTTCTGTAACATCACAGAGGGTGTCGACTTCTCATTCTGTGTCACTCTCATCAGGATATAAGTGCTTTTCTTCTCCTCCACACATGGGCTGTCTAGACTGCATCCCTTTTCTTTAAAAAAAGGAATAAGGGATCTTTCAGAAAAGGCTTTATTTTCCGAAAGATCCCCGTCTAGACTGGTGCTTTTTTTCAGCAAAGCCCTGAGCCGGAAAAAAGTGGCAGCCATATTTATGCAAATGAAACGGGGGGATTTAAATCCCTGCTTCATTTGCAATTGCGATGTGTCTAATTTGCATCCCTTTTACGGAAAAGGGATGCAGTCTAGACACAGCCATGGAGGAAGAAGGGAACTGGGGGAGGAATATGGGGCTCAAAGTTATTCCTCAAGCTGAGTTTTTACTAGAGCACTGAGAGGATCCATGGTCTGGGATGAATTCCTAGATTATTTACAGATTTTCCCCTGTGACTCTGACCAGTCATGTAATTTCTGACTGCCTCATTTCTTGACTATAAAGTTTGCAAATAATACGTCCCTGTTTCTCAGTGATATTGTAAGGATGAATTTTGGAGATACTCAGATATTACTGTGTAATGGGTGATATAAATTCATGAACAGCGGCTGGAATTAACACCTACATTCTTGCAAAAAATAATCTTTACCTTCATCTTTACTGAAGACTCCCAGTATCTTGCATTACTTTTTTTTCACTTCTGTTAATATTTTGAAAATAATTGCAGGTATATAGGAGTGGAAGAGACCTTGTGACTTGATCTAGTCTGGTCCCCTGGACTCAAGGCATGACTGAGCATTATCTAGGCCATCCCTGACAAGTGTTTGTATAACCTCCTCTTAAAAATCTTCAAATGATGGAGATTCCACAGGCCAGCCAATGGGAAGGAGGAGAAAAGGGACAGTTGCCTCATGGCCTGATGCTTCAAAAGACCCGGTGCTCACAGCCACCACAGCCTCTACTGAGACAGCAGAGATGTATAGAACCTCAGGCCCTTAAAATCACTGTTGGAGCACTGCAGTACACTCTGGGCAGCACTAAGGCTGGCGTGGGGGAGGGCACGTCCTGGTCCAAGAGGTGGTGAGGACTGCCTAGTCCCAGCCCTGCCCCTTTCACAAAAGGCCTTGTCTCTTCCAGGGGAGCAGAGCAGGGCTCCCTGCCTTTCCTAGGGGCTCAGCAAGACTGTTGGTCTCTCTGGCTGTGTCCAGACTCAGGGTTTTTTTCGAAAAAAGTAGCCTTTTTTCGAAAAAACTTCACCTGCGTCCAGACTCAAGCCGCGTTCTTTCGAAATTAAATCGAAAGAACGCGGCTTTTCTTTCGATGGCGGTAAACCTCAATTTACGAGGAAGAACGCCTTCTTTCAAAAGTTCCTCTTTCGAAAGAAGGCGTTCTTGAATGTAAATAGGGCTTCTTCGAAAGAGAGCATCCAGACTCACTGGATGCTTTCTTTCGAAAAAGCAAGCCGCTTTTTCGAAAGTTCAACGTGCAGTCTAGACGCTCTCTTTCGAAAGAGGCTCTTTCGAAAGTATCTTTTGAAAGAGCCTCTTTCGAAAGAGGCTTGCAGTCTAGACATAGCCTAGGTCTCTAGGCAATTTATTCCAGTGTTTAACAATCCTGACCATTAGGAAACACCCTTGCTGCAATTAAAACCCCTCGTGCTTCATCCAATCCTTAGAGGCTAAAGAGAACAATTTTTCTCTCCACTCGTTGTAACAAACTTGTATGTATTTGAAACCTGTTATCATGCCCCCCTCGGTTTTCTCTTCTCCAGACTAAACAAGCCCTGGGTTTTTTCCCTCAATCTTCCCTCACAGGTCATGCTTTCTATACCATTTTTGTTGCTCCTCTCTGGACTTTCTCTAATTTGTCCACATCTTTTCTGAAATGTGGCATCCAGAGCTGAATGCTGTACTTAAGGACTAATCAGCATAGAATGGAGTACAAGTATTACTTCTCATGTCTTGCTTTCAAAACTTCTAATATCTCCCAGAATATTTGCATTTTTGCAATAGTTACACTGTTGACTCATAGTTAGTTTGTGATACACTATGCCCCTCAGATCCCTTTCTGCAATACTCCTCCCTAGCCAGTCATTCCCCAGTTTGTTTGTGTGCTTCATTAGCAAGTGCGGTATGCATACATTACCCCGCTAGTTCGAACTAGCGGGGTAGTGTAGACATACCCTCTTTCTCTCTCTCTCCCTCTGTCTCAGTCTCTAAGGTGCTACAGGACTACTCTTTTTTTTTTAATTACTGACTAATATGACTCAGACCCTCTGAGACGCTTTAATACTTAGTTTTTAGTTTTTAGTAAGTTGGAATATTCATGGACAGGTATGCTTAGTTTGAATCACATCTGTACACCATAGAAATGGTGCCTTGTTTCTCCTGGCTTGCAATAACAGCCTCGTTATTAATATTTGAAGCATATGATTTTCACTTGTTATCAGTGATCTCCTGGGAGACAGCAAGAAAGACAGCGTAGGAGGGCATTTTAAAAGCTTATCTTTAAAACCACAGTGTTTTGTGATTTTAAAATTAAATATGGATTAACAAATTGAGAAGTGACGCTGTCTGGGGAATTGATATTGGATGTTGAGGGAAAAAAGAGCATGACTCAACAAATTGCTTTACCACAGTAAACTAACGCTATCGGTGCAGATATGGCACCTGAATGAAGTGAAGCTGTTCAAAATATTTGTGTCAGAAACCTATCCAGCTAAACAAATAGGAAGTCGACTTAGTTTTCAAGGACTCATCTCCCCAAAGAAAAAATTTAAGCAAAAACCTAAATGACAAAAAAACAGGAGTCTTCTGAATTTACTTATTTTCTTTAATACAGGTGGGACCTCCTTAGACCAGCACCCTTGGGACCTGAGCGGTCCCGAACCACAGAGTTCGCTAGACCACGGTTGGTTAAGGCTCCCCACCCAGCTGCAGGCTCCGCTCCTGGCTGGGGCTGCACTCCCTGCCACCAGACCCCCTCCGCACCAGCCCCAGCCAGGGTCTGGCCCCGCTGCCTCTATCCCCAATCAAGATTGAACTCCTCACCGCTAGCCCTGGGCACTGTGACAGCCTGGGCTGAATGCCCAGCTGTCAGTTCCTCTGGCTCCAGCCCTGGCCGGTGCTGCACTTCTGAACCTGGCCAGCCGGGGCTCTCTGATCCAGCAGTATCTTTTGGACCACGGATGTTGCCAGACCAGAGAGTCCCTGATTTTAGAGATTCAAAACCTGTACTTGTTTCCCTAACAGTGGAGGAACCTGTGTGATACTCTAGGAAGTGCCAAATATTCTATTGTAATAGCCTAGAAGAAAGTAGATCTTCTAGATGGAAAGATCCATGTGGGGGCATCACATATTATAACGTCCATTTCAGAGGAGGGTTCCAAAATAGCAACAATTGCATTGAGGTAGCACTCAGGGTCACATCTCTAGGTGGAATCCTGACTCAGCTGAAGTCAATGGGACTTTTGCCCTTGATTTAACTTGAATTCAGGTTACATCCAGGAAAGTTACAGTCTCCACTTAAAATTCTGACCTAGAACCACCAGACTCCTTATATATGCTCTCCTACCATTTAAAGCTGCAATTACTTTATAAACACTAATATTTCAGGCATATTAATACATATAAGTAACATATTCTATAGTTTTGTTTTCAACCAGCCAGATTCTAATACCTTGGGTTGTACTTAGTAGAATCTGACTATGAAGCAATTTCACTGATTTTAGTTGCACTGTTTCTGGAATGAGATCTTATTCAATATGAGTAAGGGTGGAAAGTTCTGGTCACATGTAATGAATTCTAGTCATCCACAGAAAGTAAAAGGATTCTTGCAGAGAAGGGGAAGGATATTTATTTAGGCTGAAAAGTTAATGGGTGTTTTTATTTACTTTGACAGTATGTTTAGGAAACCCTGTTTTAGTTTTTGCTGGAAACTGAATACTGAAATGGATCGTTTGTAACCTCAACTAGTTGCCCGAGAGGAAAAAAAAACAGAAATTTCAATTTCAAAGTGCGACTTTCACTGTGGATCAAACTTGAGAAGAGAGAATGAAAGAACATTTATTGCACAAGCTCTTTATTAGCCAGTCCCATTCTACATTTCACTGGCTTTTATATCCCTCAGCTCCCAGTTGCAGTGAAAAATAAATTAAAGTGGTATTTGTGATATCAGTCTGTTGCTTTGGAAAAGCCATTTTAATGTCAAAGATTCAGTATTGTTCTGATTTTACAGCTTGGTCAGACAAGAGGGGATGTTACTCTGTGAAGAAGGATGGCCTAGAAAAGCACAAATGTCTTGAAAATTAGTAAAGGTGGTTTGTTTGTATATATGTATATAAAGATATAAAAAAAGGAGGAGGGATTATCTGATGTCTCCTCCCCCCAAACAACTCATCTTTCACTAAGAAAAAGTTAATAAATATGCATAAGATATTCAGTTGCTTACATTGCCTGCAAGGTCATGAGATTATATATTGTCTCTTCTGTGTACAGCATCCCTGCCATATCATGAAGGATAACACACTTATAAGGACAATATGTTATTAAAGGACAGCCAAAGCAAAGAAAGAATTAATAATTGCGCATTTGCTCTCTAACTTAGTTCTTTTGCACAATCGTCCTTTATTAATGTCAAAGATCTTCAAGGGAAACAGAATGGTAGGTTTATATGGTTTCCTTGAGGCCTGATTCTCCCTTGGCATCAAAAGGAATTTGAAAAGTATGAGAAGTATAAGTGTCAGAAATTTCCTTGTATTTACAAATTGTTATTGCTGTATATTGCTCATTATAAGTTGTATCATAATGATCTGAGGAAGATGGGGCACTACCCTTGGAACAGCCCAGGAAGTCCCCATTCCAGGCCAGTGAATGGCATGCCACTTGTGCTTCTGTTCCATCCCTGTTTCCTGTGATATGTGAATCTGACATTGCCTTAACAGCCAGCACCCCATGCCAGATAACAATATGCCCCTGTAATATATTATTTTTTTGTATTATCATCAGTGCTCTTTGCATTTTTTATACATTTTTTTCTGAGTCAAATCCAAGATCAGATTATGTTGTTTACTCCTGTGCAACTCTACTAAGTTATTTGGGGTTTCATGATAGAAAATGACACTAGGAATAGATTCTTGTAATAATCCACAAGCACTGCTCTGAGACAGCTGAAGAGTAATTTGTCTCCCTACTGAAATGCAGCATCTCTGGGGTGAAATGTGTTCTAAAAATTCACAGACTAAATATACAAGTGTTGAAGAGGAAAGCTAAGGCAGATTGCGGTGAGCAGTGGAAACTCCATAGTGAACTTAACAAATGTTATTTTGGTACTAACAGTAGGGCTGTCAGTGCCATGTTATCTCTAAAGATCATGTGTATTAAGTGCCTCTCTTTTACTTCTTCAGGGGGTAGCTGAGTTCCTCTGTACAGGTTAAACTTAAAAAAACAACAAATAGTCTGGTAGCACTTTAAAGACTAACAAAACACGTAGATGGTATCATGAGCTTTCGTGGGCACAGCCCACTTCTTCAGATGAGGTCATCTGTGCCCACGAAAGCTCATGATACCATCTATGTGTTTTGTTAGTCTTTAAAGTGCTACCAGACTATTTGTTGTTTTTTAAGTTTACTCTTTTACATGTTATCCAAGCAAACTCTCTCTCTTCCATCTAAGCTGTGGGACAGCTCAGCTTAACAAGTGATTAATCAGCCTCCCTCAGTCAGAGGCTCAGGTCTCTGTGTACCTAGCTAACTGGCTCAGGACTCTGTGTACCTAGCTGACTGACTGGGTGGGGCTGATTAATCACTTGTGAAGCTGTCCTGGGCAGTTTAGAGAGAACACTGTTCAAGGTAACTTCCAGTTTGTTTTTTCCCCTGCAAGTTTCCTATTCCAGTATGGATCATATAACTAATTAAAAAAAAAACACTTGATACTTTACAGTATCTTGTGAGATCACTGCTCAAGACTGGGTAGCTGTGAATCTAATTGCAGCAAGTTCAGGCACATTTTGCTTATTCTCTATGACTAGCATATCATTGTTTACTGGGCATAATTAGTGTACAACATATTTATATTTATACTCCCCATCTTAACAGCTATTAGCTATGTAGTGTCAGTGCTCAGACACTTGAGTATACAAGACATGCCTATACTAATGTTAAAGCAAGACTCTAAAATTCATTTTCACAAAAATATAAGGAGTTCCCAATTTAAACTGTATATTTTCTAATTAAAATATTATTTATTGATCACAGGAAAAATTGGGCATGATTAACTAATTAATTAATAATATTTAGTGACAGGGTGGACAACCCCTTCTAGTGAATGTCCTCTCTGGTTGTTCATATTTGTGTTCTTTCTGGTGACCACTTTTGGTAGTTCTCAAGCTGTCTTTTCAGTTGTTAAGTGCTCTAGCGGAGTCACTTGTTATCTGCATGTTAACCATAATAGACCTCTTCTGGGATAGACCATTTCCCCAGATCTATCTCAATAGCCCTCTGTTTGTGTATCTCTCTAGCCTTCCTTGGACTCTTGTCTTTAACTAATAAAGCCCGGGTAAAGGGATGTACCCTCCAGACTTTTTCCCTAGAGACACTAACTTCCTATGGCCCTCCCCAAACTCAGTCTCTGCTTAGTCCTAGCAGACAGCTACAAGCATCTTGCTTCCCCAGTCTCTATCCACATTGAGCTGTGCATGGATCTACTGCTCTTCTAAGCAGTCAGGCCCACCATCCTTTCTTCTCCAGCTCTAACATGCCACTACTTACTGCTCTGTTCTGCAGTTCCTTTTATGTGGCCTTCCAGGGCCCTGATTGGCTGATTCATCTGAAGGCACTCTAGCCTGTTTGGATGACCTCTTCACTGCTTCTTTCCTGGGATGGATGTGGAAGAGCCCTGAGGTCTCCCACAAGGGCCTACTCCACGACATCACACTTTGACTTTAATTGAAAATCTTCCAAATGAACAGTAAGTATGTAAATATTATGATTCCCCTGGGAATGTGGACCATGAAGTGATCTGATATGTTCTTTCTTATTCAAGAACTAAAATATTATATATTAAATAGCCTCAATTCAAAAAAGGTCTTATAATATTGTAGCTTTTTGGGCTTGATAAAGAACCGATTAAAATGAATGTGCATAAAATACTGCAATGGTGAGCTCTCTTCAGAAAAATCCATCATCCTCACATTTCCTCACTAAATAACTAGAATTTCAAAATATGATGAGGAATGATTAAATTAAGACCTTTTAAAATGGATGGGAACAGTTGAAATGACATTTCAATGCTCATTTCTCCTAAATGTGTTGAGGTAGTACATGACAAAGGTGGTTTACTTTTGTAATCTTACTAGCTACAAAGTGAGCAAAAAATAGGTAAAGTCATTTTTTTTTCCTGGAGGCAAAGTTAACTTTTATAAGAGTGGATTTTTTTTAAATAAATGCAAACATTTAGACTGTGTAAACAACATGTCAGTTTCCTTCACTCATGTGATAGACCTGGAGCATCCAAGAGAAATGATGCAGCATTATGGCTGTGTCTACACTGGGCCACTTATTCCGGAAAATCTGCTGCTTCTCCGGAATAAGCTGCGAGCTATCTACACTGGCCCCTTGAATTTCCGGAAAAGCAATGACGATCAGCCGCTTTTCTGGAAAAGCTACGCTGCTCCCGCTCGGACAAAAGTCCTTTTTCCGGAAAAGCTTTTCCGGAAAAGGGCCAGTGTAGACAGCTTTTCCGGAAAAGCAGAAGAAACAGAAAAAAGCAGTTTGGACGGCGCGAGACCCCGTAGGAGCCCTGGACTTCCTGGTAACCCTAGCTCTTAAAGAGCTCGGAGGCTGCTGGGCGCACGTGGCAGGAGCGTGCCTCAGACCTGCGGCCTGAGGTTTGCCATGGCGCCCCTGTCCTGCCCAGCAAGCATCAAAAGGCAGCCATGGCAGCTCCGGGTGGTGAGCCACCTGCACCCCCAGCTCAGGAGGCCCCCAGGGGGCGCAAACGGTGGGCCCCATCCTGGACCCACAGGGAGCTGGAGACCCTCCTGGACCTCTGGCAGGAGGAGGAAGGTCTCCACAACCTGCACTCCAGGCGCCGGAACGTGGATATATACACGCGGCTGGCCGACAACCTGGTGCAGCAGGGACACCCCGCCCGGAATTGTGAGCAGGTCCGCTCCAAGGTCAAGGAGCTGCGGCTGGGGTACATCCGGGCCAGCAAGGGCAGGGGGCAGGACCAGACGCCTGCCCGTACTAAGAGCGGATGAACACCTTTCTGGGCCAGCCAGCCCCACACGGTCCTCCAGTGCCGGTGGACACGTGCCAGCGGCCCCCCGTCATCCGGCCCACCGAGGTGGGGGAGGGAGAGGAGAGCGGCAGCGCATCCGGTGCAGAGGAGGCCAGCGTTGCCACCACCCAGCAGGCCCCCTCCAGCAGCTCCTCCAAGGCCGAGGCCAGGGAGGAACCCACTGGTGAGTCTTTGCAGTTTGCACTCGCAAAGGGCAGGGGGGGAGGGGGGAGCCAGGTGCCCGGAGGGAGGAGGGGGAGAGCATGTCACTCAGGGCACGTGAGCTGCACGCTGCGTATCATGAGGCAGCAAGCAGCATGTGCAACCACGTGCAGCTTGGTGACCAAGCGGCACCTGGCCGCAGCAGGAAGCTGCAGGGCACGCCTGGGACCTTGCTGCTCTCACACATTCGGCGGGACCAGGGGGAAGGGTGGATGCTGGCTGGAACCGGCCAGGGCCCCAGGGACTCAGCCCAGAGCCTGCACCTCCGCCAAGGGTGCAGCACGGAGAACGGCACACTGTCCCATGCCTGGCTGTGAGGCACAGCCAGCTGCTCCTGGGAAAACCACAGCGTCACAGTCCTGTGACCGTGGCCCCCACCGAGCCCCTCGCCTGCTCCCGGTGCCTTGGCTGGTTCCCCGAGGGAAGTCCCCACTGTGGCCACACATGTACCTGGGCTACCGGCCTTGCGGGAGGGATAGTGGGAGGGACAATGGCCCCTGAGTTTTGCTGCAAGGATGGGACACCCCCCCACCCAGTCACTCTTCTCGTTCCGTCCAGGAGATATCCCACGCGAGGGGATCTGAGAGCCCAGACCGCCTCTGCCAGATGTGCTCCCAGACACTGTGTGGGGATGCATCTCGCTCCCTGTCAAACACCAGTGATTAGCCCAAAACTTTTCACAGTCTCCACCGGCAGGGAGTTCCACAGGTGAACGCAGCACAAGCACCCTCCCGCCCTCCACGGGGCCAGGATACAGACCGGTGCTTATAATACTGGAGGGAGCACCCTACTCCAGGGGCGGTCCTCCTTGCCAACATACAACACGGGGGCAGGAGGGGAACCGAGTGGGCCCAAGCCACACAACTTCTGTGGTGGATGTGATTCTTCCCATTCTTAGCACACTGTAACAACATAAAAAGCAGGAACCACAAAAGCAGAACTTCACAGGCTCTGAAAGACAAAATGAAGAAGGTGCATTTTGTGTTTAACTCTCCTATTGCTTATACCAGGACCATATCCATGTTAGCCAACAGAGTCCAACCTAGAACCAGATAAGAAGGTGGAGAATCAGGTTTTTAATTATAATAATTTTTGGCATCTTTATCACACACCCACCAACCAAGAAAAATCGAACCCTTTTTTCTCTTTCCTTTTCTGAGGGAACAGGGTGATTTCTTATGATCCTGGCTTCCAGAACTCCATCGAAAGGACAATGAAGCCTTCAAATCCCTTTAATATTTCCATACATTTTCTTGAGCAATTTAGCTTTCACCAGAGGAATTGCAAAGGACACTTCTTCTGTCATTACTTTTCATTTGGCTAACGTTAGACATCCTAACCTAGGCAGTCCATATATTGACAATCCTTTAATCCACCTTTTGAGTTCAAAGAGAACATTAGATTCCAAATGAGGAGATACAGGTGATCGTTTCCAGGCTCATCATTGAAAAGCATCTCTGGAAAATATTAAATAAAACAGTATAATGTAGTAGATGCTTATCCATTTTTCTAACCCAACCACCTCCCTTCCCATCTCCTCCATTAAGAAGAGAATCAAGATCTCTAATTCTCACCTTGGAAAACTATCTCAAAACCATGGCAAATATATATATATATATATATATATATATATATATATATATATATTACTATGTGTAATATTGTAGATCACATGTAGCCAGATTCTACCAGTTTACAAATGAAGCAAATAAGAGGCATGGAGTTATCATTATTCTCAATAGGAGTGAATGGGTGCTGTTCAATTTTGGAAATTGGCCTTTCACAGACCTAATTTAAGCACATATGTTTCCTCTTGAAAATTTGTGTTCCATTCAAGTGGAGTCCAGAGGCATTACAGAATAGAAATTCACTCACTTATTAGAAGTCAGGTCATGGGACCTGTTGTCGAGTTCTCATTAAGACACAGAGAAATTGTATTAAACAATTACATTATTTCTTTGTAAACTGTGTATAACTCAGCAATGACTGTGCTTTAAGTTTCAGCCAGCCACATGCTGTTCTAAATCTAGCAGTCCAAAGCCGTACCTTCCAAAATGAAGAATGGCCTTTGGTCTCTGCAGCAATGCTCACATCCTATGTAGCCTAAGCTGTTTCTCATAATAGTCACTGCTGCAGACTCTATTCTAGCTTATGGAACCTTTGTTCAACCCATGATCCTACTTTACAGCATCTATCTGGGAATTTAACAGCGCAGAGGGACCTGGCTGACTCCTGCCGAGCAAGTGACTTTCATCATTAAATTGCAGACTCTTTTTGGAGAATCTTTATTTCAGTCTACAAAATACCCAGCCCATATTGAGCGCTATAATATACTATATTAATCAATCATCATCACTATTTTAGATAAGGCAATGTGAGACTGATCGGAAGTCTGATATCCTAAAGTTTGCTCCTGGTGCCCTATGGTTTTTTGGTATTTAATTTGTTGAAGCAAGTCTTTATTAAAGTGATGGTATTATTCCCAGGATCATACATTAGGTCTTTGTGCAGTGGTTATTTTAGTACAGTATATTACACTTTTAGTACAATGTTGAGTGATATATTTTAAAGCATTAAAACTATTACTGCACTATGGAGGAGGAAGGAGCCTTTTCACAGGGAGCCACATTTGCAGTTTAAATAAGACTTTGTTTTAGTTAAGCTCACAGGCTATGTCTACACTGCAGACTTCTTGCGCAGGAACTTTTTGCACAAAAGTTCTTGCACAAGAGCACATCTACACTGACATGTGCATTTGCACAAGAGGTGCTTTTGCGCAAGACCATCCATGGCAGTGTGGACACACTCTTGTGCAAGAAAGCTTTGATGGCACTTTTAGCCATAGTGGGTTCTTGCACAAGAAACTCCTGTTCCCGTCCACACTAGCCTTTTTGCGCAAGAGCTCTTGCACAAAAAAGCTTATTCCTCATGGGGAGAGGAATAACTCTTGCCCAAAAAGCCCTCTTTTCTGACAATCAACTGTAAAATTTATTGCGCAAGAACGGGCTTGTAGTGCTGTAGACTGTTTCTTGCGCAAGAAGCCTGTAGTGTAGACATAGCCACAGAGTTCAAGCAATGAGTGATGAGCACGATAGTGTTCTCTATTAACCTGTTGTCTTGTGTAGATCATTTGGGTAAAGGACATTGCAGCTGGGGAGTAGCTAGAAAATCCAGGTAGAGAACCATCAAGAAAATAAATAGTTTCAGTTTAAGTCTCATTTATTTATTTTTCAGCAGGAGAAAGTATGAGTGTGACTGTATGTGTGAAGATGTATTTACATATGTTTATAACCAATGTGTATGAGGATCCCAGTTTTACTTAGCATTGCCAAAATAAAACGTGTTCCTGATCCATCATAATAAACAGCACTGTACTGAAATTGACCCCAAGTTGTTACCACGCTTTTAGAATCTTTGTGTTCTTCGGCATTTGCTTGTTTATATTTCTGTAAAGTTGATTCTGCCTGGTTAATACAGCAGCAGAATTATTGCTGAGTCAACCTGTTAGCTGGTCAGTGCAACATTACAATGACAGCATACATCACAACTGAAAAAGGTACCAACATTTCTTAATTACTACAAAGTTAGCTAATCCCAGAGCCAATCTTTCATGATGTCTTTATTCTGTTGAGCTCAGTCTTTACTCCAGCAAAACTCCCACAAATTCAATTAATCTTATCTCCTGCTAAAGTAAATCATACACATCAATATACTTCATTGGCTACATTGGCTATAATCCAGAGGAGGAGCTGGCTCTTACTATTTTTCTACCCTTTCCTTATATCTGTTTTGAAAGAGAAGATTGGTGTAGAACATGGCAGGAGTTCCTTTAAGTACACAGAACTAAAATCTCAAAAAGTTTGGGAATTAGGTTCACTTTGGATAAAATGAGACAATTTGGATGTTTACAAAAATATACTATACCTTGTCCTTTTTCCAAAATACGGTTCTTTTTTTTTTCTTCAACTTTCTGCCTTCTTCTCTTCCCCTTACTTCCCTGGCCCATATTCTGCCAACAAGCATATTTACTGATTTCTCTAATGCGGATCTGGTGAGTACGATGTCCTGTCCATCTCTGAGTATTTATCTTTCCATTTCTTTCTGCTCTCTGGTTTTGTGTCTTAGTCATCTCATTATTCATGGTACAAAACCTGTTGTGCCAGCAGTCCCCACCTTCTTTTTGATATTTCTAATCCACTGTGGTATCTACAGCAAGCTGGATATTTACCAATGTTTTGAATTGGTAAATACTTGGCTTTACTTAGCATAACAGATGAACGACAACAACCAAGAAAATACAGTCAACTGGGAAAAGGTTAAAATGTTGTGCATATTCAAGAAAAAATAAAGTTGAAAAGCTCCAAAACATCGTGAGGAAAGCATCAGCCTCCCAGATCATTTTGCGCTTGCAGTTTATAATGATTCACCACCCAATGGTTGTATCATTATTACTAGCGAGTAAAAATCCTGATAAGAATAGCACAGCACTGAACAATCTCCTCAATTACAGGGTGAAGTTCACACAAATAAAACCATGTCATCAAGCACAAGATTTTTTAGCATACGTGGAGTTTTCAGGAAATTGCTTTTTGCAAAGTAGCCAAATCAACCTTGGAAGGTATTGTTTGTGAACAGCGTTGCATCCAGACATTTTAGTCAGCAAACATATGACTGAACATTAGAGATGGGTGAACATGGATGCCCACTGAACACATTTACATCCTGCTGGATGATGACAAACACCCATATGGAAACTTGTTTGTTTATTTTTTTGACAGGTAACAGCTGTATTATTTTCAGTCTCCACAATGGCTCCACTCTAGCATTTACATAAACTTGTATTTTGATACAAAGGAACAGTTACGTAAAGGAAAATAATTTAAAAAGCAACATATGAACTGACATACTGCACTTTATTACAGTGTAATTTGATTACCATGGTGATATACTGTTTTGGAACCTAATATAGGCCCCAACCCTTCAGTCAGATCTAGGCAGGAAAATCCTTGCACCTATTTGATGCCTCATTGGAGTCAGTAGAGTTCTAATCAGTGAAAGGCCCAGCTCCAGGATTGGATATTATCGGGGGGGGGGGGGGGGCGATAGATTCTATGGGCCTCTGGCAAGGTGTAGAAGGGGCCCAGTTCCAGGCCCTGGAAGGGACAGGGCCTTGGTTGAATGGGTGGGCCAGGTGCACCACCTCCCCCTACCCCAAAGTGATACCTGAAGTGCATGGCACATCATTCCAGTGGTGATTTAAAGGGTCTGGGACTCCAGCAGCTGCCACTGCCACAGTAGCAGTGACAACAGCTGGGATCCCTCAGGTCCCTTTCAATCACTGGGCTCTGGAAAAACTTCCCCTTTTGATACCCTGCAGGCAGGCCTGAGTGTTATTGTTTATTTTTTGTTACAAATGGGCCTAAGCAGAAAGTTGGATTAGGTCTTCAAATACTCAGCATTCCTAGGGGGCTGGATTAAGCCCACTACACAAATAGGGACCTTCTGCAAAAGCTGGAGCCTGAAATGAAGATTTAAGTTGGACAGGGCTCTAAGTTTTACTGCTGCCTGGATATACAGCATATTTTTTGCATTATATTTTGGATTTGTTTGTTTCTTTCTTCCTCTAATGTCAGGCAGCTGTGGTAATTCATAAAGAGTTACGGAATGTAATTGGTAAAACATTCTGACACCATTTCTGAGAACTTCACCTTAGCTATTTTTGTGCATTCGTATCCATAGCACAGGGGTGCCAATCTTAGTCTGACAGTCTGAATCACATTGCCGCAGGAAGAGGGAGAGAGGCATTATTTTTGGATTTGGAATGTACTAGATTGCACAAAGTGGTTTGTTTCATCACGATTTCTCCCCCAGAGGACCAGAGAATATACCCAATAATACTTTACAATTTGTTTCCCAGCATCTCTGCAATATTTGTATGTCAAGGCCTCCATAGGGTGCTGAAATGGGATGCTGGAAATGGGCCTGCACCAAAACTGTAAATCCAAACAATCACCAACCTGGATCTAGCTCTTCACAGTATGGACTGTCTTTTTCTATACACAGTGCTTAGCACAGTGGAGCCCAGGTCTTGGCCGGTTCCTCTAAGCACTACCATAATACTAATAGAATCAATAGTGATAATGTATTTTATGTTAAAATCAGAATTAAGGGGTTTGCTTTAAATTCTTATTGTACCTAAGACCATTATATAGAATGGCTTAAATCCATTATATATATTTTCTATTTGGATTGGTGATATACTTTTTCATTATATAACAAATAATTCGACTGATTGTGATCTCTGATTCACTAGCATCTCACAGAGTGCTTTTGAGAAATGAACAAATGTGAATTCATGAGCACAGGTAGTTGATTTAATAAGATAAAAGGCATTGCAGGCCCACAGCTTTCTGGGTTTAGAATCAGCTCATCAAACTAAGCTATGCTATCTTTTCCATCACTTCCATAATTATCATTTTATGCCATTCTTAGCCTTTAATTTAGTCTTCCAGTGACTGTCTTGATTTTTCTATATTATTGGAGCCTCATTTAACTGTCATAATAAAGGAGTCTTTGAGATGATAAAATGCACTAGGGAGCTGCATTAAAAATGCGCCAAAATTATAATGACAACTTTAATTGAATAAAGTTTTAATTAACTAATCTGTGCTAGAAATTTTAGTTTCTCTTCCAATTTGTTTACTGAGTCTTCTTTTTGAGTGTTTACAATGGGGAGGAAGAATCCAATCAATAAATAAAAAGCAAAAATATATTTTATATATATATATATCAAATGTAAAGAATCTTTATGGACAACCTCTAAAACAAGCTTCATTTTCATCCAGCCAGATGTTTTTCATGATCTCGTTCAACTATATAATATTTCTTAAAATGCTTATAGAATTTATATTTCCAAAGGAAGAGTTGGTTTTAGCTTTCTTTAATCATTGCTACATATATTAACCTTTACAAGAAATTGTCTGAAAAAAAAAGGGAGATTTCCTTGGATTTCTAGGCAGAGTGCTCACAAATGTATTTTGAAGATTTTTCTGGGTTTTGTTATTCTTATTAATCATGGCACTGGGAGTGAACTCAATTGCAATAGCTTTGACACAGGCCCCTTGCTCACTTAAACCAATGGGAATCTTTCAAATGACTTTGATGGGACTTAAGTTAGGCTTCTGACAGAGTCCTACTTAATACTCCCATTAAAATTAGGGAAATAAATAATTCTAAGGAGAGTGCACAACTGGTTCAAAAATTGTACTGTACTGAAAGAGTTGGTATCCATGGTTATGTTTTGCTGTCAAACTGAGAGGGTGTATTTAGTGGGTTCCTTTTGGCGTCTGGGTTCAGTGTGTTCATTAATGAAATGTGGAGTGAATAGGATGCTTATAAAATTTGCAGATGACATGAATGCAAAATAGGTTAATATCATTCTGGCACATATTAAGAAGAGTGTCATCAGTAAGACGCAGGAAGTAAATAGTCATCTCTACTCAAAACTGGTGAGGCCTCAATTGTGTCTAGTTTCAGGCACCTCTTTTTAAGAAAGTTGTTAAAAAGTTATAATGTGTATCCAAAGACATCTGAATCTCTTTAGTTTGGGAATGGGACTGGAAACCTTACAAAAAGTAGATTTACTTAACACAACAACAACAACAAATCTCAGTGTTTACTGCTTTGGGAAGACCATCAATACTGTCAGAAATCTTCCTTAGAACATTATTGTACTTCTGCTTTTATTCTAGTGAAAACATGAAAACATTTTATTTTTCTCTGAAAACATGTATTCCAAACTAGCTGAATATATGGCATGGTTGTTTAGAAGTAAGATAACATTCAATATGTCATGCAAGATTCATGCCATCAATTAGCTTTTGGTCTTATTTTCTGTACTTTTGTTTTGAATGCCGCTTTCCAGGTACCAGTGAGCCATGGAAGTACTTCCCAACCCTTTTCCAGGACAAATTACAGATATATCTTGTCTCAGACACATTTCGTGTTTGCCCATGCCAAGAGCTGAATTCAGCTCTACAAAGTGCTATAGGATATATCTTATCATGGAGGAACAGCAGAAAAATAGTATTCTGGGAGAGCATAAGACAATTCAGTTAGCACAGCTATGCAACATTCATATGTGATATAATGTATGTTGTATTAATAGCTTGTTACAGAATTTTCTCATCACCATTCCCTCTGCCTACTCTGGGGATTACTCTCATCCCTTCTGATGTTTAGGGCCCTCCCAAATTCACGGTCAATTTGGGTTAATTTCACAGTTGTAGGATTTTTTAAAATGGTAAATTAAATGATCTCAGCTATTTAAATCTGACGTTTCTTGGTGTTCTAATTGTAGAAAAAGGATTGGGGGGGCGGTTTGCAAAGTTATTATTTGGAGGTTGTGGTATCACTACCCCTACTTATGCACAACTGTTGGTAGCATTGCTGCCTTCAGAACTGAACAGACACAGGATTCGAGCTCTGAAGGCAGAGCTACCATCAGCAGCAGTGAAGAGGCAGGGCTGGCATGGTATGGAGTTGCTGCCCTTACGTCTGCACTGCTGCCTGCAGAGGTGGGCCCTTAATTAGCAGCCACTACTCTCTGGTTCTGAAGGCAGCAGTACAGAGGGAAGGGCAGCATGGGCGTGGAACTACCTCCCTTCTGTTCTGCTGCTGGCACCCAGACAACATTGCATCCACCTCTCTCTAGTCACCCTGCTCTGAAGGCCGTGAACGAAAAAGGGTGACAATAGTGTGGACCTTCTAAAATAATCTTGTCACCCCCTGAAACGCCTTGGGTGAGGGCCTCCAGTTGGAGAAATGCTGGTCTTCCCTGTGAAATCTGTATAATAGAGAGTAAAAGCACACTAAAAACCAAATGTAACGGGAGGACATAAGATTTCACAGTCCTTGACACATTTTGCATGGCTGTGCATTTGGTAAGGTTCTACTGACAAGGGTGCCATTTTTGGAGAATGGGGAGGAAAGGTGAAGCAGCCCTGCATACTGGGATGTGGTTTGCTTTCCGTTCCCCTGCCCTGATGGTAGGGGAATGAGGGTTCCATTAATTACTCCTCTGCCTCCTCCCTTCACTGGCCAGGAGTGAGAGGCACAGAAGCCATGTACTGTGTATTGTCCCCTCACTCCCTTATCATCAAGGGAACAGGAAGAAAAGCAAATGACGTCCCACCTGCTGCTACCCCCTCCACTCTCCTGAAATGGCAGCCTTGCCTACTGATGTTTTATACTAGCGCTGCTTCTTTCTTAGCTGGGTTCCATCATCATTTGGTATTGTAGCGCAAACCTAATTCCCCCCAGGTATGGACTGTTTGGCTCCTTCCCAGATTATTTGGACTCTTCCCGGCCTCATTTACCCTTCCAGACACATGTGGTTGCATTCCCTATCACTTGGCTATAAACATTAATGTGATGTGTAGTACATATCAATGTGATATATGCTCAGAATAAAATACAGACTAGCTTACACTGATTTTCTGTGTGTTAATGTGGTAAAGAGGTCATCATGGTATTAGCTAGGTTGCTCAATGTAATAGGAACCTAGTTAATTAGTTGTGTTCATAAATTGCCATGGTTTGTTCGTTCCATGTGTGACACTGTATGCAAATTATTTAATATAAATATTTGCATTTGCTTATTTTCAAATAATCTGCACTAAATCCCAGGGTCATGGTCAATATACCCTGATTTGAGCAGTTTTTGTGTTGCAGGAGAAGGGCAAGGCCTAGGAGCTGCAAGTATGGCTGTAGATGCTGGGTTTAGGTGATTGATGGGGGACAGGAGACTGTTTAAATGATTGAGGGGGAGCTAGTGCAGATAGCTCCAGCTCAGGGAGGGGGCAGAGGTAGCCTGGAACTCATTCTACTGCCCCTGCAGCCTGTTCTTGTCCTTACCTCCTGGTGGCTGGGTGCACACAGTGTTACAGAAGAAGTGGCACTGGGTTGTCTGGTTGTGTCAATGTTGTTTCTAGTGGCCAAATGATGCAATGACAGGCAAATGCTTGCTGGCTTTCCACAAGTTCATTGCAATTTGGGACATCATATTCCCCTGCTAAGAGGGGAGCTTGCAGGCCAAGCTGTCAAGTGTATGGTTGTCAGTCACTCCCCAGCCTGGTGGTTGTAGTTCACTCTGAGATAGCATCTTCATTTTATTCACTTCAGAGACTTTTTTTTATCCTCCTGGAAGGCGAAAGTGGTGAGATTAGTTGTGGGGTCAGGCCTGCCAATGCGAGGTGGGAGGGGCAAAGGGGACAGTTCTCCTGGGGCCCAGTGATTCAAAAGGGCTGGGGGCTCCCATAGCAGCCACGCTGGCTGGAGCCCTGGGTCCTTTAAACAGCCCCAGAGTCCCATGTATCTTGTTCTGGAAGTGCTGAGGGCTGCCTCCGGTAGGTACGGCATGCTCCAACTAGCACTGAGGGATGCCTCTGGGAGAGGCTAACCCCAGCCCTTCCCCTTCTACCTGAGGCCCTGTCCATTCTGGGAGTGCAGAACCGTCCCTCTCCCCTCACCTTGCCTAGGGGCCCAGTGAGTCTGTCGGCCCCACTGTGCGGGGTCTTTTATCTTACACAGAGACATATGCGAAAAGAGTGAAAGATCACCCAGCACAGAAGTCTCGTGTGGCGTCCTACATGCCACTTAAGCTTTGGGATGAGACCACAGGCAGGGAGAGTATCTATATTTTGCTTGTCAGTGACAAGGGTCCTATGCTACATACTGTATACTAGTATGAAGGGCAGTGTTGGGTGGGGCCCAGGCTCAGGACAGGAGCTGTCATTGTGTATCCCTTGGCCCAAACACCTTGATGAGAAACAGAGTGAGAGTGCAGGCACTTTTGTAGGCAGTCCCTTGAAGTTGCCACACAGTCCAGCACTGCAGTCCTTTCCCTAAAGCAGGAAAGATTTGATGTTTTCTGGACAGATTTGAAGTTCTGGGTTTCCTAATCCAGATGATCAGGCTGACTATTTTTAAAAAACAGTGCTCTAGTGCAGTGGTGTGCAACCTTTTTTCATTCGCCGAATTTGGAGAAAAAAAAAGGAAGCAGCCCCTTTAATTGTCCGGCCGCTGTCCTGCCACGCTCCCCGCCCCCTCCACATGTACATCGGATGCCGAGCCGAGAAGCTGGCCAGCTGGATCCAAGTGCTACGACCCCCCAGGAAGGCAGCCGCGATACCCAAGAGGGTTGCAACACACAGGGTGTGCACCTCTGCTCTAGTGGATGAGAGGCCCCCACACATCCCAGACATCTAAACCCACACATCCCAGATAATTGACCCTAAAATTTCTTAGTACCTGACCAAGTGCCTCGTAACTTTTATTCTTTCTCTCAAACAGCCAGTTGAGTTCTGTATTGACTTTTCAATAATTGCTTCGAGGCTATTTGGTGGTGTTTGTGCCAGTTGTTTGAATAACTCTGACTCTGAGCTTCAGGACTTGGCTGTGTGTCACGAATATGAGGTACCCTCTGTCATTCTAGTTCCTTCAGTGTGTAGCTCAGCTTCCCTATGACGGCATCCTGATTGGTGGTTCAAATGTCCCTGTGCAATTTCTCTATTGTCAGTCTTTAGGGACACTAAATGCAATATAGCACTTACTAAGATTTGTATTTATGGGAATGATTTTAGTCTTATATTCTATAGAACAGTGTTTCTGCTGTGCAGCATACAAGGAATAATGCTGAAATTAGTTCTAAAATATAACTGATTATAGCAAAGATTGTGCATATATAATATACAAACCTATACCACATGTTTGGAAACAATGTAATAAACTGTGGAACCATGACATATGTGTACACATTTGATCTGTCCTCTGCTCACTAATTTCTCTTCCCTTGAATGGCGTGTACCATTCCAAGTATCCGAAAAACTCCTTAAAGTAAGCTCCTAGAGAAGTCCCTTCTCCTTCTGCCTCACAAACGCATCATATTTCTTTGTGTGATTTTGTTTCATTCCGTTGGTCTGCCCATCACCTTGTTCTCTGAGCAATAGTAGTAGTAATAAAGTCCCTAGTGGAATTCATGGAGTCTAATGAACTTTTAAGTGTGGGGTCATAACCCTGCTTTAAGTGTAAGATTTGTTTTTCAATTTAAAAAGGCTCTAGTCTGATGAGTTTGTCTTGGGTCAGAGGGAGATTCTTAAACACATAATCTCATTTTTAAAGGTCCAATAATTTGTGACATGGTGGAATTTAAAATAGTAGTTATATGCAGCTAAAGGGAGAGATTTCTAGCGCCCAAAGGAATCCCAGTATTCACCCCTTTCTCCACCCCTCAGGAGCAAAAATGACAGACTAAACTTGTGACTTTCTATGTAAAACTGATTTAGGCCATTTTTAGAAATCTACGTGACTCCCTTGTACAGGTGTACTTGAAGACTAACAGAGACTGGTTTTACAAGCAGAAGACAAAATATACCAATCAAACTTTTTAAAAGTATAAAATAGTCCCAACATTGTGTGTCTGTCACGTGTAGTGCATACAGAATACATGCTAGTATGGCAGAAAGGATTTGGGTGATAAGAGAGGGGGTGTGATACTTAGCTGAAGGCATTGACAGGTATGGGCAGAAGTCTGGAAATAAATTTTGTGCAAGGAATGTATGTGTATGTTTGAATTAGAACAGGGAAGAAGAGGGAAACAATGTTGGAGGGTTGTAAACAATATATAGATATATGAATTTTAGCTTAGCAATAATTAGCTTGTTTTAATTACCTCCCTCTCATTTCCCCCTGTACATTTTCCCATGTAAATAAGATATAGCACATTTATTTTGCCCGTGTAACAGCATCTCCATGCCAGTCAGACTCAGATAATGTTATGTTTGACAAGGCACCTTTCAGAACTATAAGAAAAACCATGAGCTTTCACATTCAGTAAGCAACTGAGACAAATTAGAAATGCTACCCAAGTCCATGTACTCTATGTAGGTCTTCCTGGGGGACCTGAGTGTGATGAAAATGATTCTGTTGTGGATGGTTGCTCTTTTTGATGGAGACTTCAGCCAGGTTTAATGAAGAAACAGCACAGAAACACCACCCTATCTGTCTCTACTTTGGCAACGGCCCAGCCTGGGTCCTGGAGCTGCTGTGATTCCTCAGAGCTCCACTGCACTAAAGATCTGTAACTTGCTCAGCGAGTCCCTGTAATTTCTATTTAGGATATAAAAGACAGACACACAACACTAAGCCTTCGAGACCCCATCTCCCAGTCTATGGAATACTAGTCAAAGCAAAATTGTGGTTGGGGAGAAAGGGAGATCTAGTTGGGTTAGAAAGAGGAGAGGATTAAAGTAGGGACTTATAAATGGGGAAGAGATGGGAAAGGATTAACTCAAATGCTTGGATAACTTCAGAACTGTGCTTTTCTGGGTTATAAAACTGAAGAAGTATGAAGCTTTGCAGTTACAGTGACACAATCCCTTTAGAATGCTACGTTCAAGGAATACTTAGGGTCTTTAAAAGAAATCAAATTGTTTCCTTGTAAAACGCAGAGGAAAATAACACTGACTTTATTCTTTGTTCAGGAATTCGGATAAACACATCCATTCAGCAATTTTTTGTGGCTCTTAATTTAAAGTAACATTTGAATCAAATTAATTCAAAAAGTTAGTAATTAAAAGCAGATAATCTTGCAATGTTCTTCAGCAAGTTTTGTTATCAACAATGTCTGCGTAAAGAACACAAGTACTTAAAAAAGTCTATAGCTACCTGATAATTCATTTAAAGTGTGATAGATTTGGGGGATTTTTAGAGAAGCAAAGTATTGTACCCAAGGAAAATTAGTGTTGGAATCAAAATACTATACAATCACAGGTATCCATGGATACCGAAGCAGTACTAAATATAGTACTTCCATTACATTTATATATTTGGCGTTAGGTGTGTGACACTCTGAACAAGTATTAGTTCGCAGCTAGGTGAACCTGGACAAAGTAGTCACAGAATCACAGAAGTGTAGGGCCTCACTAGATCACCTAGACCAATCCACTGTACTCAAGGCAGCAGTATGGGGTATGAATCTTAGAGGTATAGAACAAAACTTGTTTCCAACAGAGGGTTGTTATTATTGGTTTAAGACAAATTTGCTCCTTCCCAGTTCTGGGCTGTTTCAATGTGGGAGCCTGCCTATCTCTACCCAGCTGTCTGTGGGATAAAGGGTTGCAACAGCACAGCCCTGTCCCCAACAACCTCCCTACATGAGAACTTGTGAAGGACTTCTAAGATGGCAGCCTTATGGATGTCTTCCACAGGGCCTGCACTGGGAAACCCTCCCCTGACCAGATGGCGGGGATTTATAGACTTTTTGTGATGTTAAAGTATATGAAATGAGTAAAAAGCTCAGTATATTAGAGCTTCTGGGCTCCATCTGATTTGATTCTAAGGAAAAATTAAATAGAAAAATGGAAAGAGGTATTATCTGTGTTTTACAAGAGATTGAGTAATGAGCTTAGACATCTACTTCTGAAGGGGTTGATCAAGATATATTTTTAGAATAATAATAATTAATAAGCAATAGGATTTTAGAAACTGCTGAGCATTGGACTCTGTTTCCTCTAATAGTAAAATAACAATTAACTTCAGTGGGAGCAAAGTTAGGTCAATGGTCAGTGCTGGAGGAAATGCTTACATAATATGTAATGCAGAAATAAACTACTCCCATAAAGATTGAAGCACAGTCCTTCAGATGGAGTTTTATTCACCTTTCACAGACCCTCCAAAATGTACACTATTTCTTGAAACACAGTATGTCTACACTACAGAGTTCATTCAAGTTATTTTAATTTGAAATAGTTAATTTGAATTAATGCATCTACACACAAAATGCAGTTCGAATTAGCATTTTGCTAATTCAAAATACTGCATCCACACTGACTGGACACAGACTCGGATTTAAGGTCAGCCAGTACCAGGTCAGGAAGGGCATCAGGTCAGGAGTGTTTGTTTGTGGCTGTTGCCTGAGGCTATCTGAGGCTTGTGCTTAAAGGGACACACACCCCTCCCCTGGCCTGCTGGTTCTCAAGTGTCCCTGCTTGCTTGCCTGCCTTGCTGTGGGACAGCAAAGCATTTGTGTCTCTGAATGCTCTGGTTGCCCTCACTCAGGTCACCATAGCACTCTGCAACATAAGGACAGAGCTGCCCCTGGGCTCTCTGGTGCGTCTCATGGACGCATTGCCATCAGCTTGGCTGCACCTGCTGCAGGCTGCCATCCGGGATGTCCATCTGGGGGCTGTCAGTATCCAGGAATCCCTGCAGGAGAGCGTCCACCCTGAGGAGCACTCAGAGCCTCCCTGGTCTGCCCCACTGGGGGCTTGTGCCTCATTCCTCCCTCACATCCTTCCACATACCCCTCCCTAGCCCCCCTTCCTAATGTCAAATAAAATACATGTATTTTCATAAACGCAAACTCTGTTTATTTTACAAAATTGGGGGGGGGGATGAAACCCTGTTGAGACTTGGGAAAGGAGGTGGGAGTTGGGAGAAGAGAGGGGAGGGGGACACCTGGGAGGAGGGACCTGGAAGCGGGAGGAGAAGCTCAGGGTTGGGGGTCTTTCCAGCCCTCCTGTCTTGCAGCACTGTGCGTGTGGGGGTGTCGGCGTCCCCGGGGGGAAGCAGGTATGACAGGTGGGACAGGTGGGGAGGAGGGGGCTGGGTGGGGAGGAAGAAGTGGTAGCGGGAGCAGGAGGGGGAAGGAGGAGCAATTGCTGGGGTGGCCACAGGGGCTGGAACGGCAGCAGGCACCAATCTCTGCACCAGGGTCTGCAGATGATCCCATATGGCATGGCCCTGGGCAAGCAGCTCTCACAAGCCCTCCTGCTGCAGCTGCAGGTCTTCCTCCACCCAGCACTTCTGGCAGCAGACCTGCCTAGCATATAGTGCCAGGTGCTGCCGGTGGTACTCCTGCAGGTGGCAGGTTATCTTGCTGACCCGGGCGTGGGAGGCTGTCCTTGGTAGGGTGGTGCACCCTGCACTTGAAGGTGGTGCGGCAGTGGTTGAAACCCAGCCCCCCTATGCAAGGTGAGGATGGCAGGTCTCCGCACCATCATGTCCTGCTATCCCCGGGAGTGTGAGCTGGCCCGGAACTGCACCCATACCCCTGTGCTGTATATAGTGTGGGTGTGTATGGGGAAGAGAACGAGGGGAGATGTGCCCTGCCTCTGCATAGAGGGGGCTTGTGAAGGGAGGGCATTGTTCAGTGTCTCTCCCTGGGGTCAGGAGTATGTTATGTGCCTTCATACATACATACATGTGGGTAAAGGCCAAGGCCCCCCTGTGGCAGGCAGCCGGGGCCACATGCCCCGGCTGGCACGGCACATGCACAGTTCCCTGTGAGATCCGTGGTCAGCAAGGCCCACATGCGTAGTCCCTGGGTTCCCTCTCCACTCCCACCCCCACCATCCCGCATAAGGGGACAGTGATGGCACTCACATGTCGAGGCTTCCCCGGCATCGGACAACACAGGCGACAGGCTTGCTGGCACTGCTCTGGGTTCCATGGTGCATGGCACACTCCCTCCAGGCTCCTGGGATTCCTGGAGTACCCTGGTCAGGGCCCTTGGCCCCAGGGTCGATGACCACCTGGGGGGCACGGACCATCTGATTCCCCAGGATGCGGTCCAGGGCATTACAATAAGGGAAGGGGTCTGGGTCTGCCCCTCACTGGGAGCTGACCGCTGCGGCCCTGGCATAGGCCTGCCGCAGCTCTTTAATTTTAGTGCGCACCCGTTCCTGGTTGCGCACGTGGCCTTTGGTGGCCAGGCTGTCTGCCATCCTTCAGTAGATGGCTGCATTCCTGAGTCTAGTGCGGAGATCTTGGACATTGGAAGCCTCCCCCCAAACCTCAATCAGGTCCATGATATCTGCTCTGGACCAGGATGGTGCCTGCCTCTTCCGTCCCCTGGCAGGGTCCTGGGAGCTGCCAGGAAGGTCCTGGGAAGCGATGGAGGGCTGGTTGGCACTTGGTTGCTGGCTAATGCTGGCACCTGGGGCAGGGGCAGGCCCTGTGGTCAAACGGACTCTGCCCCTTTAAGGACTCTGGGGCTGGAGGGGGGGGAAGGAGCAGTAGAGTTTTCCTGGTTTGGCCTAGAGTGGCCACCAGGGGGAAATGGGTAGGGCTGGAGGCCAGCTAATTTGGACTAAGCGTCTACACAGTGCTTATTCCGAATTAGCTAGTTTGAGTTTGGCATTACTCCTCATAGAATGAGGTTTACCAAACTTGAATTAAGCGCTCCGCTATTTCGATTTTAATTTGTAATAGCAGTTTGCTAGTGTAGACGCTATGGAAGTTAATTTGGAATAATGGCTGTTATTCCAAATTAACACTGCAGTGTAGACATACCCTAAATGACATAAAGCACTTGCAACTTGTACTGCTTAACTTTAATTTTAAAATGAGTATTTCTGTTTGCTGGAGAAAATGTTGGAGAAGTTTGAAAGTGGCCCTGACATGGAGAAATAAATAAAAATCTAAAAGAGTGGAAGAGTCTTGTACCCCAAATGTTCCACGTAACCCAGCACTCTGCAGTTTGTGATGTATTTTCCTCCCTGATGAGTTTCCCTGTTTTGGTTATTTTATTTCCTTATGCTGTCATTTTGCGTACAACAAAGTCCTTTTCCATTATCAAATCATAGAGCTAGAAAGGACATCAAGATGTCACCTAGTCAGGCCTCCCCCTTTTCCCCACAGAAGCAGAAATAAGTATACCTACAGGCTACATCTACACTGGCATGATTTTCCGGAAATGCACGTCTAGATTGGCAGGACGCTTTTCCGCAAAAGCACTTAAGAACATAACATAAGAACATAAAAACGGCCGTACTGGGTCAGACCAAAGGTCCTTCTAGCCCAGTATCCTGTCTGATGACAGTGGCCAGCACCAGGTGTCCCAGAGAGGGTGGACCGAAGACAATGATCAAGCGATTTGTCTCCTGCCATCTCTCTCCAGCCTCTGACAAACAGAGGCCAAGGACACCATTTTATCCCCTGGCTAATAGCCTTTTATGGACCTAACCTCCATGAAATTATCTAGCTTCTCTTTAAACTCTGTTACAGTCCTAGCGTTCACAGCCTCCTCTGGCAAGGAGTTCCACAGGTTGACTACACGCTGTGTGAAGAAGAACTTTCTTTTATTAGTTTCAAACCTGCTGTCCATTAATTTCATTTGGTGTCCTCTAGTTCTTCTATTTAGGGAACTAATAAATAACTTTTCTTTATCGGCCCTCGCCACACCACTCATGATTTTATAGACCTCTGTCATATCCCCCCTCAGTCTCCTCTTTTCTAAACTGAAAAGTCCCAGTCGCTTTAACCTCTCCTCATATGGGACCCATTCGAAACCCCTAATCATTTTAGTTGCCCTTTTCTGAACCCTTTCTAAGGCCAAAATATCTTTTTTGAGGTGAGGAGACCACATCTGTACACAGTATTCAAGATGTGGGCGTACCATAGTTTTATACAGGGGCAGTAAGATATTCTGGGTCTTATTTTCTATCCCTTTCCTAATAATTCCTAGCATCCTATTTGCCTTTTTGACCGCCGCTGCACACTGCGTGGAAGTTTTCCGAGAACTGTCCATCATAACTCCAAGATCTCTTTCCTGATTTGTGGTAGCCAAATTAGCCCCCATCATACTGTACGTATAGTTGGGGTTATTTTTCCCGATGTGCATTACTTTAAACTTATCCACATTAAATTTCATTTGACATTTTGTTGCCCAATCACTCAGTTTGGTGAGATCTTCTTGGAGTCCCTCACAGTCTGCTTCTGTCTTGACTATCCTAAACAGTTTTGTATCATCTGCAAACTTTACTACCTCACTGCTTACCCCTTTCTCCAGATCATTTATGAATAAGTTGAAAAGGATTGGTCCCAGGACTGACCCTTTGAGGACACCACTAGTTACCCCTCTCCAATCTGAAAATTTACCATTTATTCCTACCCTTTGTTTCCTGTCTTTAAACCAGTTATCAATCCAAGAAAGGACCTTCCCTCTTATCCCATGGCCATGTAATTTACACAAGAGCCTTTGGTGAGGGACCTCGTCAAAGGCTTTCTGAAAATCTAAGTATACTATATCTACTGGATCCCCCTTATCTGCATGTTTGTTAACCCCTTCAAAGAACTCTAATAGATTAGTAAGACAGGATTTCCCTTTACAGAAACCATGTTGACTTTTGTCCAACAAATTATGTTCTTCTACATGCTTCACAATTTTATTCTTTACTAGTGTTTCGATTAATTTTCCCGGTACTGAATTAGACTTACTGGTCTGTAATTGCCAGGATCGCCTCTAGAGCCCTTTTTAAATATTTGTGTCACGTTGGCTACCTTCCAGTCATTAGGTACGGAAGCCGATTTAAAGGATAGGTTACAAACCACAGATAATAGCTCAGCAATTTCCCATTTGAGTTCTTTTAGAACCCTTGGATGAATGCCATCCGGTCCTGGAGATTTGTTAACATTAAGTTTTTCTATTTGTTCCAAACCCTCCTCTAATGACACTTCAATCCGGGACAGTTCCTCAGATTCATCACCCACAAAGGACGGTGCAGATTCGGGAATCTCCCCAATGTCCTCAGCCGTGAAGACTGAAGCAAAGAAATCATTTAGTTTCTCTGCAATGGCTTTATCGTCCTTGATTGCTCCTTTTATAGCTCGATCATCTAGGGGACCCACAGTTTTTTTTAGCAGGCTTCCTGCTTCTAATGTACTTAAAAAACATTTTGTTATTTCTTTTTTAGTTTTTGGCTAGCTGTTCCTCAAAATCTTTTTTTGCTTTTCTTATTACATTTTTACATTTGATTTGATATTGTTTATGTTCCTTTCTATTTAATCTCACGTTTTGCGGAAAAGCGTCCGTGGCCAATCTAGACGCGCTTTTCCGCAAAAAAGCCCTGATCGCCATTTTCGCAATCGGGGCTTTTTTTGCGGAAAACAAATCTCTGCTGTCTACACTGGCCTTTTTGTGCAAAAGTTTTTCAGAAAAAGACTTTTGCCTGAACGGGAGTAGCATAGTATTTCCGCAGAAGCACTGACAATCTTACATGAGATCGTCAGTGCTTTTGCAGAAATTCAAGCGGCCAGTGTAGACAGCTGGCAAATTTTTCCGCAAAAGCAGATGATTTTGCAGAAAAACTTGCCAGTCTAGACACAGCCACACTGTCCCTGCCAAATATTTGTTTAACATTTTCTTAAAAACATCCAGTGATGGGGATTGCATAGCCTCACTTGGTAATCTGTTCCAGTCTTAACAATCCTTATTGCTAGAAGGTTTTCCCAATATCTAACCTAAATCTCCCTTGCTGCAAACTGTTAATGTTAAAATGTTTGACTATATTTTTTTTCAGAATGTGTGAGTGAGTATTCAATGGAAGGAAGATTTGAGGCAGTTATAAAAGAGAATCTCACATATGTATATGTGGGCCAGAGCAGAGAGAAACAAACCCAAAAGTCTATGTGTTATGCTACTGGGAACACAGTGGTTTTACTGAGTTCTCCTTGACAGTAATTGAAAAAAGTGGGTTGAGCCATTATACTCAAAGTAAAAGCAAGAACTAGGAAACAGATGTCATGGCATCCCATTTACTGTAAAAGTAGTCTCTTCCAATTTGCCATTTGCTTTGTCAGCTCATTGCGCTCTTCGTACTTATACCCAGCCTTCTGGTCACCACTTGCCGCTCTGTTTCATTTGGCTTACTTTCCCCTTTTATCCCATGTTGAGTAGTAATTGCATGCACTCTAAGCAGTATTTTAAGATTGAAATCCTTTGGTTTCCAGTCTCACTTGATCAATTAAAACTCCTCTGGCAGAATGTGAGCATACAGTGGCCATTGTAAGGATCAAAGTGAAACTAAAGAAGCTTCTCTTTGCACAGAGATTAGCCTGTGCTAAGGTTTCTTCCTCATTAACCACTTAGGCTCAGAAAAGTTTTCATTTAAAAATAGAATTTGGGAACAGAATATGTATTTAATGCCTGTAATTTTTGGGGCCTTTTTTTCTTGCTATTACAGTTTTCCTGGACCTCCAGAAGGTCTGGTGCAGTGGATATTGATAATTTTTAATTATAATTATTTGAATAACACTCAAATAGACACATTGAAATAACTTACTGCAGGGAATAGTCATGCAGTAATTGGACTGGATGCAGGCAGCCTTAACCTCTGACCTGATGACCCAGGAGCTAAGCAGTGTCAGACTTGGTCAGTCCCTGGATAGGAGCCTTTTTTTAAAAATTCTACCAATACTCCGAGCAACACTGGATTGCAGAGCAGATTGTTGCCACACAGGGAAGGTTGCAATTAACTAGGGCAGCCTACAAGGTTCTATAGTTTGCACTGAGGGCTCCATTAGTTTGCAGCTAGCTCACAATCTGGGTAGGTGAATAAAGCCACCTTCATTACCGCTGAGTTGGACGTTCTCTGCTGTGCTCTGAGTCTTTCCTCTCTGTTCTCACTGTAGGATTTTCACACCTACACACTCTTGCATTATTCCTCCATGTTTGTGTCTTCCCGGGGTTAGATTGTGATTTCTTTGGAGCAGATGCCATGTAGTAATAGTAGTAGCAGCAGCAGCAACAGTAGTAGTAGTACTGGTTGAACTTCCCAAATCCATGACTTTCTGATCCGGCAACATCTGTGGTCTGGCAGGCCCACAGCTGTTGCTGAACCGAACAGCCCCCGAGAAGGCAGGAGCAGCGCAGGGGCTGGGGAGCCCAGCCAGAGCCAGGCAGCATCTGGAGAACCTCTTCCCTGGTCGGGGAATCCCCGGCATTAGTGGAGCCAGGTGACCAGGAAGTCCCGGCCCCAGGTGAGGAACCCCTGGCCACAGAGGGGCAGTCTGCAGCTGGGTGGCCCTGGCCAGGAATGCCGGCAAATCCCCAGTGGCAGCAGGGTTGGGGTGACCTCTGCCAGGGAACCCCCCTCCAGTTGAACTGGGGATGGTGGAAGTGGGCAGCCAGATTCCCCAGCACTAGTGGGGACAGTTGTAGCAACGGGGTGGGGTATCTGAGTGTCACGGCTGGGGAACCCCCCGACAGCAGCAGGACTGATGGCAGCCTCATGATCCCAGGGAAAAACCTCCGGAAGCAAGGCTGGCAACAGCCAAGTGGTCCCCAGCAGGAAACCCAGGTGACCCGGGAGTAGTGGGCAGGCAGCAGGGTAGGAAGCCGTGCTGGGCCAGTGTTAGAAGGGCCAGTGGCAGGACAGAGAGGCCCAAGGAGAGGAGACTGGGAACGGGGCAGGCAGCAGGGAAGCACTGACCTCCCCTGGTCTGGCCAACTCCCTGGTTCTGGACAGCTCAGGTCCTGTGCGTGCCAGACCAGAGAGATCCAACCTGTGCTAGTAGTAGTAGTAATATATTCTGTAGGGAATATACACATTTATAGTGCTACATAATAATGGATCAAATCCTGCATCAGTTTTTACTCAGCTTCTACTCAGGTTAATTGCTTTTGCCTAGTATAAAAGTGACTTCATTTGGAGAACTGGGTCCATTTCTACTGGGAAGTTGCTTCCAAAAGATTTTTGGGAACTTGGGGGGAAAGCATGCATTTAAATACCAGCACATTGAAATGAGCCAGATGTGAGCAGGATCATGAACCCATATTCCTATGTGCTGCACGGCCACACTAAAGACTTTCCCTGCCATGAAAAGCCTACGGTCTGATCTGATGATTCAACTTTTCCATTAGCTTGATTGGTACATTTTCTTAAACTCCCTTTTAAATGTGTATTAGCTATGTTGTTGCGAGAAGCAAGCTAATTAAGGATGACTGTTTAGTAAAAGATTACAGAAAAGTTTCTCAGGTGTTAGGCAACCAAATTCAATGGGCGTTGATGAACTCCTGACTTCTTTAGGCTGCTTTAAAAATCCCAGCCTAAAACAACAAAACATCAAAGATAAAAGGAACATCTCCAGGAAACTATTAAGTTAAGTGTATCTGTCCTAACCTCTGAGAACAAAATGGTGGCATTCCATATGTATATGTGCTTCAATGTCCATGGAGCTTGAGGATCAAGCCAAAATTGTATCTTTAATTCAAAATTATCTTGCCCCCTAGTGGTTACATTGGTACTTAACTGTCAATATCATAAAAACTTAAAAAACAACAAATAGTCTTGCAGCACCTTAGAAACTAACAAAACATGTAGATGGTATCATGAGCTTTTGTGGGCACAACCCACTTCTTCAGATGATTGGAGTTATTAAAGGTTCGGTTTCAAAATAAATAGGGGATGGGAGAGGGGGGTAGAGAAGGAAAAAAAGGGAAAAGAGAGACTCAAATAGAGTCTCCATGCTGCATGAAGCAGATAGAGAAAGTGCAAATTGTCCTTAAATACTCTTTTTTTAATGTCATTTGGATGTGGAATGTAGCAGGCCATCCAGCCAATGTTTCTGTCATACCTTTGTGACAGGAATCAAACCTGTAAATGAAGTTAAGTTCCAAGACTTTCCTGTGCAGTTAGCTTGTGGAATTGGCCTGAAACAGTATAATGACTTTGAGATCCCTTAAAGAGTGGCCGGGCATGTTAAAAGTTCCCTAACAGGTTTCTGCGTGTTGCCTTTTCAGATATCTGATTTGTGTCCATTAATTCTTTCCTGGAGAGACTGTCCAGTTTGGCCAATATATATGGCAGAGGGGCATTGCTAGTATTTGATGGCATAGATCACATTAGTGGGTGTGCAGTTAAATGAACCTCTGCTACTGTGGCTTATGTGGTTAGGTCCTGTGGTGATGTTGCTTGTGTAGATGTGTGGACAGAGTTGGCATTGGGGTTGATTGCAGAGGTGGGTTCCTGGATGAGTATGATGGAGATGTGCTGCATGATTCCTGGAAAGAATTTCAGTTTGTTGAATTTTAAGAGACTTTTGAAATCTTTTTTTTTTGTACAGCAATGGTTGCTCCTTTGAATTCATATGGCTGACTTCTATGTGACTATTGTATTTAGGTTTTAAAATGTGTGCCTCATTCAGATTTGATATGGTCTTATATATCTCAGTTCCCTCACCCAGACACGTGAAAGCATTACCATAGTATAGTTGAGCTGATGTTAATCATTTTGTCTTGTCCCAAAGGAAGATGGCAAAATAAGTAGCAATGACATTTACTGGAGGATGACACAGACTGTAAAATGTAAATAATGTTACATCACACCATTTGAGAACAGACTGGGGTAAGAAGCTTTAGGAAGTGAATAAATTATGTGATTTGATATTCATTCTCTGTTTTGTGTACAAAAAGAGAGGACACAAATTTAATATGACAGTTCAACCCAGCGATGATCTGCAAAGGATCTGTAATCTGGATAGATACCTTGAGCAGTCCCATAATCTGTTCATGCTCAGACTTCCAAACACTAGTGAATGTTATAATGTCACAACTTTCCCCATGTGTTTCGAGACTCCCAAGAACTAACCCTCTTAGGGATTCTCCCAAGAATCCTCAAGAGTGATAATAACACCTCTATATTTTCTACTAGTCATGAGAGAAAGGACTAGCTTTTGCTTGTATTTTGTTTGAGGAAAAAGGTTTTGGAGATCTTGTTAGAGTTTAAGTTGAAATGTTGTTGTTGTGTCTCTACTGCTAGGGTCCTGCAGTTTTGGGAAGTGTAATGACTGGAACAATGTAAAGCAATTTGATCAGTCAGCCAGAAAGGCTCATACAACTGGGAATGCAAGTAACATAAAGCCAAGCAATTTTCAAGTTGCTTTTTGGGGGAAGTTTGTCTTATGAGCATTCCTGTTTCTGGGTCACTTGCACTGTATTACTGCCTTACATGCTGAACAAGAGCATGATTGGAGAATGCTGCTGTCTATCAGATCTATTCCTGGTAGTTCATTGAAAGATCTTTTGTCACAGCAAAAATATTTCATTGTAGCATGATGGGGTTATAATAGATGCCTGAAATAAGACTCTATAGAGTTCTACAAATAGAAGGGAGACCAAAAAAATAGTTTCAAGAGGTGAGTTGCCATCATCCTGCAAAACACATGAAGAGTTCTCCAAAGGATTAGGATTATGTAAGGTATTTTTTTCGCTGTTAGAACAACAATTTGTGTCGTAGTGCTATCCTCAGCCTTCCTTTTAATGTGCCTGCTTTCATGAATGCAACTGCTTGTTCCACCCGCTAGTCTATATATGTGAGTCACCTTGCTGGCCTCCAGCTACCCAAAGAGCATGTCCAAAATGGCTATGTATTAATATTTGAGGACACAATCACAAACCCATCGTATTCTGTTTTCCTCTTATCCATCTATTTGATGATGTCAGGAAAATAGCAGAATTCTTAAAGATAATTATATTACTATCCATGAATCTCCCCAACATCTCCTATGGGAAGAAAAAAAAGAAAAAAAAACCCCTTTGATTAATCAAAGAGCTAATCTCAAAGCTGATGCACTTGTATAACTCCTGTTGACATTGATGGAAGAGACTCAGTATACATCAAAGGGAGAATGAATTATGCCCTTCAATGTTTCCAAGACATTTCCATTTCTACTAACTCCTCTTTCATATTTGAATAATATTATTAGTGCTAAAAAGAATGAAAATCTTAATGAAGAAGCTGCTTGTTCAATTATATAAAGAGACTATGTTTATGCTTCCAGAACTAAATCTCCCCTTCTCTAGGCATACTGGTGATAGCAAGTTGGGGGGGGGGGGGGGGGGGGGACTTGGTGTCTGATTGCAGCATTGATTGAAAGCCAGCAAGGCTCTCAAATATATTTCAATCCCAATTTTTTTCAGATTTTTTTCCATTTGTCATTTATCTCTATAAAGGACTTCTGCATTTTGGTTCAAAATGTAAATTATTTCCCTCTTCAGTCATTAGACAAAAGCAAAACAGCAACAATAGCCTCTCTGAGTAAGCAATGGATCTACAGCATTATTTTTAGTGAAACCAATCTGTGAGTTGATGCCATGATATCTTGAGTTTATATATTGTCAGCTGCTATGGGTATGCAATGGCATTACTTATCAGTGGAATGAACCAGGATCAGTTTAAACTGCAGAACGCTGAGATTCACTCTAATTGCTATGGCAGTTTGTAGCTACTCAAAGCATTTGTCAGTTCTTCTCCTTCAGTGAAGGGTAATATATTACTTCAGTGGTCCTGTGACAAAATCCTTAATTTGCAACTCTTACAATTTTACTGCTTAATTCTCTCTGAGGATTTTACCTCAGGAACACTGTGAATTAATTTGACAGTTTAAATAACTTACATTTCCTCTTGTCTTACGAGTGCAAGTTGAGTACAAGAAAGTAAAACTTATTCTGTCTATGCCATTTGGACAAGTTGCAACAGTAAAACGCACATTTTTTGTCCATTCCCCATCCAGTTCATTGGACATGTATTATTGTTGCAGAATTAAAAATGACATGACTCTATCTGTATCAATATAGATTTAAACTCTTCGGTACGAGTTTAAAAACTTGAATGGCAACACGAGCTAATGCCATTAGTCTAGCATTTGGCATGTGTCACTTTGCCATTGCTTTAAATAAATTGCAGGGTGCCAGTCCATTCAGACTGGAGGGAGGCAAATAATATAGTTGCCCTTTTGACAAATGCCAGCAGGTTTGTGTGGGACTTTTTTGTTCAGTGGGTTCTTTTCTCTTTGGAAAGCACTTTGGTGAAATAAATGTAGGGTTTATTCCCTTCAGGCATTTATATTTACAGAATGCACATAATTCCAGTTATCAGTGAAGAGATGTAGCAAAAATGACTGAAAAACTCACCTTGGCCATGTTCTTCTGTGTAGATACCTCTGTGTAGCCCTTTAGCCAGAGAAAGTCCCCTCAGACATTTTCCTGTTTTAAGATCCTGGAGTCTCTCTGGTTCCTGTTCTGTCACCTAGGATTTCCTTTAGTCCCAATTCACAGAGTTCTTTGTTCTCAGTACTGACCATAGGCTTAGCTTCTGGTTCTAGTTCAAATGGCCGTGGACATAATTCTCCTTCTGCCCAGATACTCTCCCCAATGAGATTCCGCAGACACGTGCAGTTGTGACCAGTGTGCATTGCAGCTACCTTTTACCTCTCTTCCATGCACACAGCAGAAAGCATATGACACATAATATACATAAACTCTATCTGGGGTGGATGCAACATTTGAAGCCCTTGATATTCAAGTTTTTTCTATTAAGTACTAATATAGCAAATATACCCCATTTATTCAATATCAAGTGGTAATTTCATCTTTGTCATAAAAATATATCAATCTGAAGAACCATGTGTCTATGGATTCAAACAATCTTTAATGCAGCTGTAGCCTTGACACAGAAAGCCTTTGTAGTTGTTTACAACTCTCAACCCCACCCCCACTGTGTTTTATGTCCACTTTTTCCTCCCATCAACCTATGGAGTGAAGAAATATTGCAGTCTGTGTACCTTCTTATTCATACCTTAGGAAAGCCTGTTGTAAAGCAATCTACCTCCCCAGCCTAAAGTTATCTTAAAGTTTCTTGATGATCCTGTATTTCAAAATATGCTCATTATCCATATCTATCATTTTCTGTGCATGTCTTGAGATCTCCCTCTGATGGTACCTTGAAACATCTTCATTTCTCTCTGTTTCTAAGGCTAGGTCTACACTACAAAGATAAATCAGAAAAAGGAACCAGAATTAAGGAATACCAATTGCAGCCAACATACTTTCCGATTTACTTCTGAAAGAGGCTGTTCCAAAATTTGGCCTATCTACATGGGGGCAAATTTCAGAAAAAAAACCCCTCTTTCGGAACATCCCTTCTTCCTTGTAAAATGAGGTTGACAGGGATACCAAAAAAACGCATCCGCTTTTCCGGAATTTTTTTCAGAAAAGCGGACACATTCCTTTGACATGGCAAAGCATTTCCGGGATACCGGAAAAGCTCTGCAGTCTAGACATAGCCTAAGTTATGGAGAATTATACTGGATTACAGAGCACATCAGCACTATCTTCAGATATGTCTAAATAATGGTTTGTTTTAGGACACTAAGGCTCCTTAGTCTTGACTCTATGAAATATGCCTGCTTCTGTTCACCACCATGTCAGAGTAGGAGCCTCTTGAAAGAACATTGTAGCAGGAGAGTACATATTTTCAAGTGACAGGTCTGGCACTTTGCAGCAATCTACTTTCACCTCCCCCCTCAATGAATTCTCCCAAGTCTCCAAATCTCACTTAGGGGAGAAATGGGAGACTCTCAAAGGAGAGACAAAGTGGAATTCGTGGCTTGATGGAGTGCCAGAAAGGCCTTTAAAGTAACAGTGCCTTAAAAGTACAGCTAATAAGTTGAGAGATTTTTTTTTTTCATTCGGGGAGACAAAAGGGGAGAGAGAGCTTGATTGTCAAGATAAAGTCACTTAGTGGCAAGTAGATATTAATTGCTTTCTCAGTTTGCTTCTAGGCCAGGCCCATCTACTGGTATCTTTGTATGTATTAAATACAAACATTTACTCATAGATGTACAGGCAGTCCCCGAGTAACGCGGATCCGACTTACAACGGATCCGCAGTTATGAACAGGGCTTTTCTCGCCCCAGAGGACGGGAGCGGCGGGACGCCCAGATGCACCGCGGTCCGCCGCCCCCATCCTCCGGGGCGAGAAAAGCTGCTCCCCGTCTCCCTGGTCTGCAGGGAGACGGGGAGCAAAGCCTTGGAGCACGCCCACAGCGGGACAGCCCAGGCGTGCTTGAGCTGTCCCCCTGCGGGCATGCTCCGCGGCTTTGCTCCCCGTCTCCCTGGTCTGACCAGCAGACCAGGGAGATGGGGAGCAAAGCCTCAGAGCACGCCAGCAGTGGGAGAGCCGCGGCGTGCCTGGACTGTCCCACTGCCCGTGTGCTCTGGGGCTTTGCTCCGTGTCTCCCAGGTCAGCAGACCAGGGAGATGGAGCAAAGCCGTGGAGGACTTGGGCGGTCCCGCCACCCCCGTCTCCCTGGTCTGCTGGGGGGGGGGGGGGTGCAGCTAGTGCCACCCCCAGCAGACCAGGCTTTTCTTGCCTACCCCTGGGGTAGAGCAGCTGGGGGCTGCCGGGTTGGTCCCGCAGCGCTGCTCCGGACCAACCCGGCAGCACCCCAGCTGCTCTGCCCCAGACGTCCTGATTCAGCCGCTGCTGGTCAGTTTCAGCAGCGGCTGAATCAGGACGCCTGGGGCAGAGCAGCTGGGGTGATGCTGGGTTGCTCCAGTAGCGCCGAGGACCTGCGCTACTGGAGCAATTCAGCAGCACCCCAGCTGCCCTGCCCCAGGCGTCCCCAAGTCAGCCGCTGCTGAAACTGACCAGCGGCTGACTACAGGAAGCCCGAGGCAGAGTTGCTCTGTCCCAGGCTTCCTGGAATCAGCCGCTGATCAGTTTCAGCAGCGGCTGACTTGGGGTTTCTTAAGTTGAATCTGTATGTAAGTCAGAACTGGCGTCCAGATTCAGCCGCGGTTGAAACTGATCAGTTTCAGCAGCGGCTGACGCCAATTCCGACTTACATACAGATTCAACTTAAGAACAAACCTACAGTCCCTATCTTGTATGTAACCCGGGGACTGCCTGTACTTGGCTATTTGAGTGCCCCGACACATCCAAAAAATGCCGTATTGAGGGGAGTTATTCTCTTGACAGCAGTGAGACCTAGAAATACAATCCAAGAATTAACCCAGAGTGGTATGTGAGCCTTCTCCTCTGCTGCTCTTTGCTCTGGCTTAGATCTTCCTCATCAATTTTCCCTTTATTTTTAAATCTTATCTGAAAACATCTCTTTTCTCTTTTTTTTCAGCTACTTAATTACTTATCCTCACTGCTATTTCCTATTATGCATCTCTGAGAATTCATTAATTAACACTGTGAAGTATTGTGAGGGAGAGAGTTTGTATCTAAGATGATATAAAAGTTGAAAGATATTATAATTAGGTAACAGAAGAAGAAAGGCATTAGTATGATGCGAAGAACTCCACTGACAATGTAAAATAAGAAATGAAATTATTTTTCTAAAACAAGATTAATAATTTAAACATAATTATATTAATTATGTTTGTTTGGTGGCTTTGTGTATCTTGCTACCATTATGCTGGCTGCAATTGGTGTTCCTTAATTCTGGTTACTATCTGTGGATTAAATCTTGCAAATATTTACTCTCTTATGAGTACTTACTCAGATGTGGTAACCTCATTCACTGTAAAGATTGACACTTGCATGAAAAATCATGTGTGAGATTGTGTATTGACAACATTGGAGTTCCTGTGTTATTATTCCTCTTTCAATTTCCCTTGTTGGAACAGTTTCTATGGATTTTTTTCTATTTATGCAGTTTAAAGAAAAAGCTGTTATGCCAAATAAGGTTGCTCTGTATTCTATGTGTTTGTTTAGGTCTTTATCAACCTCTATTGCCTTCCCGTTTACTTTTTTATTTCAGTCTTTTTTATCTTGTCCAATTCCATCAGGTGTATATTGTTTAGTTAAGTTCTTTTTCTCTTTTGCATGCTTATTTTTGTCCATCTATGAGTCTACGCATCCCCACGCATATTGTGTCTATCCTATTGTATTGCATACCCTTTCCAAGAGGAAAAAGAAGAAAAAAAGTAGGTGCAAGAATGGCTAAATAGACTTAACCCTTAGTTCAACTACAGTATTAAGATGGTGATCAAGTATTGATGTCTTTTCTCTCCCCTTCAACGTCTAACTTCTGTGTATTTTCCATGCTCTTCTCCTTGCTCTTCAGTTACAGATTTCTTCTTCCTTTTCTCAAAACAGGTGGACTCTGCATTGCTCAGTCACTGAAAATTCCCCAGGACCGCAAAGAAAAGACCATAGACTTTGATAAAATTATCAAGCAACTTATGGATACTCCCAATGCCAGAGCCATTGTTATTTTTGCCAATGATGAAGACATAAAGTAAGTATGACTGCAGAGTTCATACATTTGTGCTTACTAGTTTTATGGATTACAGTAGACAAAGTAAACAACAAAATGCACAGCAATGGAATGGAGTGTTCTATTGGTAGAAATCTGTGGATCGTGTATAGAGAGGTAGAAGAAGAATATATAGTATATTTTGCTATACCCCAGATGAATGGTTCTCAAACAGGGGTATGTAGAGTTGTTCCTGGGGGAACATCTAGCTATCATCTATATAGTTGCCTAATTTTATGAAAGGTTCCATACAAAATATTTGTAAGTCAGGACAAACTAGAATTTCATACAATGACTTATTTATACGGTGTTATATACTGTGCACTGAAATATAAATACAATATTTATATTCCAATTGACTTATTTGGCAATTATATGGTAACATTGAGAAAGTAAGGAATATTTCAGTAATAGTGTGCTGGGGATGATTCTATTTTTATGTCTGGTTTTGTAAGCAAGTAGTTTTTAGGTGAGGTGAAACTTTGGGGTGTGCAAGATAAATCAGTCTTGTGAAAAGTACAGTAGTCTTGAATGATTGAGTGCCATTTCCCTAGAAGGGAAAAGGATTTCATGATTTGCATTTTTATTCTCATGATAAAGAAATTCATTTCATGATTGAAAGCAAATAAGATGTGCATAACCACTATCTTTTCAAATTCAGTCTAAAATAAATAATATTGTTCTTCATTTTTTCCTATAGCATCTCATGTGATCCCGAAGCTCTCTACAATCTGTGGGCATGACTATGCAGTTGTTCTAAATACAAAGGTGCCATTGTATCTAAATGAGAGTTATTCTCACATCAGGGCTTCAGGATCACATTATCCAACTTGGACATTCAGTCACCTCTGCTACTGTATAGGAAAGTGGTAGCAAGCCATGCAGTGAACACACAGAATTCTGCACAGAGATAGGGGAAAGGCATTTTGATCAAGGTCATAATAACATCAAGGGATCATTAATCATATCAGACAGGATGTTGGCTTTTGAAGATTCATCTCAAAGATGGCACCCTTTTCAATAAACTTCACAAAAATCAGCTTCTCTACCTGGGAAGGATGAAAGACTCAGTTTAACCAACCTGTATCTTAGATTGAGTAGTTAATGTACACATAATTTCCATTCATATCTTAAAACCTTAATATGCTGCTATTCTAAGGAAGATCCTTTATAGCATCACTATTCTTTCAACAGGACATATGTGGACTTTTACTCACAGGACTTTGTCTAGTATGAATAGCAGGGAAAAATAGTATCTGGAGTGACTTAACGTGGAGGCAAGACCAATCCATGCTTAGCAGAACACTCATTCCTTCACCAGGGCTTAGGAAGGAGCCAGTGTATGTCCAAATGCCATACCAGCATCACTGTGAGCTGCTGCCATTTTGCTCTGCCTCTTCCCAATCTCTTTTGGTTGCACTGGCCTGTGTGAGCCAGTGGCACAAAACTTTGGTGATGCAGCCATTCGTATAAAAGCCACAGCTCAGACAGTTGCTTTTCTTCCAGCCTGAAGCATAGGGAGCACCAATTAATCTGGAGTGTATGCTGCTGGGGAGCTGGAGGATCCATCAATGCCATAGTCCCTTCCCTATGGGCAGCAGCTAGAGGAAAAGCTCCAAGGAGCTGTTGTGGATGCTGCATCATCTTCTGTGGAGTACAAGCCAGTGTGGTCCACAGTGAGGGACCCAAGCACTCATCTGTGAGAGACTACTGATTAGGATCCCACAGTATTCCAGTGCAGGGCCACAGGATCCAGTGTAGAACCCTGGGACCCAGAAAAACTCTGGTGAGACACCCCAATGGGACCAGACTGAGACCCTAGAACACTCTAGGGCAGAACCACAGGATGTAGTGTAGGGCATCTATCAGGTACCAGGGCTGAGACTTGAGTGAGAGCTCCAGGCCTCATGTAGGCCCCCATTAAAACTATCTACTGAGAAAATCCAGACCCTAATGTATGCCAGAGCAGGGCCACAGCAAAGATCCCAGATCCTTACATGTACCAGTACAGTACCCTTGAGTGGGGCTCCAGAGAGGGACCTGAAGTCCTGCTAACTAATCCTGGTACAGCACCATTCACGCCTGCTCTTCTATATCTTATTGTTGTACCTCAATAGCTTCTAAGGGTACGTCTAGACTACCGCGTTTTGTCGACGGAAGTTTTGTCGACAGATACTGTCGACAAAACTTCCGTCGACAAAGAGCGTCCAGACACATTGAGTTCTGTCGACAAAGCAAGCTGCTTTGTCGACAGAACTCCGTAGTCTGGACGCAATGTTACAGGCAATAACACCTTCTGTCGACAGAGTTCTGTCGACAGAAGGTGTTATGCCTCGTAAAATGAGGTATACCAGCGTCGACAAAACTGCTGAGTTCTGTCGACGTTATGTCGACAGAACTCAGCGGTAGTGTAGACGCTGGTATAGTTTTGTCGACAAAAGTCCACTTTTGTCGACAAAACTAGGTAGTCTAGACACACCCTAACTATCACCCTAGTGATGAGCATGTTAGATTCAAGTGGGTGGAGACGAGTGCTTAATTAGTGCCAGGACTGAGCCTTGGTACCTACAGGCATAACAGTTCATAGCTCCAGCACCTCTGGGCTTGCCGCATTAGTAATGGAAGTAAAACAAAATTGCATAAGCTGCAGCACCTCTTTCATTACAAATTAAGCAAAGGTGGAAATTGAGCTGCAGTAGAGCTCAGAGAACCACCACTTTAATTTCCTCCATTTGACCCCGTCCTATACTATCTAGATATTTCTTCATGGAGCTTGTAAACAAACTTGATGTAATTAAGGTACCATATTAAGATCAATCCAGACATCGTTTTATACTTCTTAATTGAATATAAACTAACCATCTTGTTTAGTGGCTATGGCAAGGGTTTAATTCTTTTATGGCCTATGAGGGAAGATTGAAAGAATTGGGTTTGTTGAGTCTGGAAAAGAGAAGACTGAGAGGGGACATGATAACAGCTTTCAAATATCTAAAAGTGTGTTACAAGGATGAGGGAAAAATATTTTCTTTAAAATCTGATAATAGGACAAGAAGCAATGGGCTTAAATTACAGCAAGAGAGGTTTACCTTGGATATAAGGAAAAACTTCCTAAATATCAGGGTGGATAAGCACTAGAATAAATTGCCTAGGTTGATGGAGGTTGCCGAATCTCCATCATTGGACATTTTTGAGAGCTGGTGAAACAAACACCCAACAGGGATGACCTAGATGGTGCTTGGTCTTGCCGTGAGTGCCAGGGACTGGACTTGATGACCTTCCAGTACTAGCATTCTGTGATTTGAGAATCAGAATTCTTGGATTCTGTTCCTCACTCTGTGACTGATTCACTTGGCAACTCTGGGCAAATCACTAATCACTGGAATATCTTGTGGGCAAGCAGACAGCTACATATGTGCAGAGAACTCATTGACTGCAGTCTGTGTGGGGGCAGCACTCCACCAGAGTCGAAGAAGTTGCAGCCTCAGAGCTTTAGACTTTTAGGACTCAAATATAATGAAAACACTAACATATTTTACAGAGACATTGAGAGACATTTGTAAAACATTGAAGTTTCTTGGATGGAAGTTGCTATATACACTGTACTGATGGGCATCTTACCAATGGTAGTATTAATAAACAATATATTTGCTGTTGCTAATTGCAGCCGTTAGAGATAAAATGGCTTGGATGTTCAATAGCACCTGCATAGATCACATTTCATTTCCTTTTCAGGATATTTTAATAATTTAATTTAAAAGCAATTAAATTCCAGTCTACCCTTCACCAGAAATACATTTGCTTATTCCAAAGTAATTTGTGGTATAATTTCTAAATTAGCAGGGAATTTTCAAGGTTCTGTCAATTGCTAGTGGTATAAGTATACTAACTGCTTCTAAGATTTCACGAAAGATCAGAGACGAAATCCTGGCTCCATGAAAGTTAGTGGCAAAATTCAAACTAACTTAAATGGTACTGGGATTTCCTCTTTAGAATGAAAGAACAAAAAGAAAGATAGACTCCTTTGAAATTATCATGATCATGTATAGAGACCTGCACGCATACAAAATTGGTATACACATTTGCAAAAATGATCCACAGATATCCATATCCATGGATGTGTATACTCACTAATATAAAGTGGATAGCTGCAAATTTACAGGGTTCTAAATACAAAATTTGTACCTGCGTCTACATCCGTATTTGCAAAGCAAAGTCATGTATATAGCCATATCTGTATCTGCAGATGCAGATATAAAGTGGAAATCCATAGGTTTGCAAGCCTCCAATCATGCGAATTGTTAAATTTCTGAACTAGAAGTTAGATACGAATATACCAGTTATTTCTTATCATTGAGCAATCTTGCTCTCCTTGTTGTTTTTCCTGGGTGTTTAAATACTGTTCCATTCATTTTGCATTCATGTGTAACTTATATGTGTCTTTTCACAGGCAGATCCTTGCGGCAGCAAAAAGGGCTGATCAAATCGGTCATTTTCTGTGGGTGGGATCAGACACGTGGGGCTCCAAAATAAATCCACTAATTCAGCAAGAAGACATTGCTGAGGGAGCAATCACTATTCTTCCTAAGAGAGCAACTATAGAAGGTAAGATTTCTTTTCTGATAGACTTTCTTATCTATTTCCTCATTTAATGATCATGGTTGATATCTGATACACTGGCGGACAAATACACTGACAGTGTACATAAATGTATGTATATATGGTACAATTCAGAACCTTGACATCAGTCCAGCATAAATTACACTAAATCTAAATACCCTCAGGTTCTCCTAAAATTGGACATCCCCTGTGTATCTATCTGTCTTGCTGTCATACTATTCTATGCTCCTGTTATTCTATAATATTTATGTTGGTACATTTTCTGGCAGGATAAAATCCTTTGTAAGTTTGTTTACATTAATTATGTAGTAGTAGGATAAATATATGATAAACATCAGTTTCACGCTCGTGTGTGCACATGCACACACAAATTGTTTACTGTCTCTTTCAAACACACACTCTTTTGTATAAAAACTATATATATGATAAAGTAGATATATAATTAACACAAACACATACAGGTTTCGAGGTAAGGCCTCTTTCCTTTCTCAACATTTGTTTACTCTTATCCTTTTTCTAGGACTCTGCTTTCTAATCCATCTTCTCTTAGTTAATCCCCTTTGTGTCTATACAGATGTTTAGAAACCTAATTGGCATCCTTCTGGGCTAACAAATCTTGCTGATTAGAATTCATGTTATAATTTAATTTGAAAAGAAAAGTTCTTTAAAAAAGAGACACTATGTAAAGAAAACGAACTCCTCTGTTGAAATGTCATTTTGTATTTCTTGTCTGTCAGGCCAAGTCTCCGAAGAATCCACAGAACATGTTTCACACATTAAAATGAGCTCTAGCATCTTCATTCAAAGGAAGATCAAATATTTGCATTCCTTTTTACTCTGTCTACATGACTACCTCATTAATTATTCCTCTCAGAACTAATAATATAGGTGACTTTTTTCCATCTTAGTTTCCTTTTAATACCTAAAGAACATATTTGGATATTGTGTGGAAAAAGCAAGCAATTTTTGTCACTTTCATTCTGTCTATATTGTATCCTTGGGCATTTCTAACCAAAATATTACACCAAAGATATAGACACAATGGCTACGTCTACACTGCCACTTTTTTGAAGCAGAGGAAATGCAAATGGAGTGCTAATTAGCAAATATATATAACATGTTTCATACATATATATAACATATATATAACATGTTTCATACATACTAAAGATATTTCTGCTCTGCTAATGTATGGCTATGTCTACACTGACACTTTTTCTGGAAGAAGAAATGCAAATAGATCACTAATTAGCATATCTCACACTCTCATTTGCATATTCTCTTCCGATCCTTTTTGCGCAAGAGGTTTTTGCACAAAAAAAGCAGTGTAGACGGAGCCATTTTGTGCAGAAAAACCTTTTTATACAAGAAGACTTATTCCAAAAAGATGAGGAATAATGGTTCTTGCGCAAAATGGTTTTTTTGTGCAAAATAGCCCCATCTACACTGCTTTTTTTGCGCAAAAACCTCTTCCGCAAAAAGAATCAGAAGAGAATATGCAAATGAGAGCACGAGATATGCTAATTAGTGATCTATTTGCATTTCTTCTTCCTCAAAAAGTGTCAGTGTAGACATAGCCATACATTAGCAGAGCAGAAATATCTTTAGTATGTATGAAACATGTTATATATATTTTACATTATGAAAAACATTGAGTACAGTTGACTTACGACCGTTCGCAGTTACGACCAAAGCTGTCGTAAATGGCAGAACTCAAGTTACAAACGCAATCTGTGCTTACGAACAGCATGGTCGCGTGTAACTCTATGGGATCTGACTTATGAACGAACCAAGTTACGACCAATTGCTTGGTCCGTAACTGGTTCGTAAGTCGGGAAGAGGCTGTATTCAGTTGCAAGCAATAATTTATGTTGACACAGGATCATAGTCAAGTTATATACTTTATCAATTAAACATTTCTAGACACATTTCAAAAGCGATCACAATGGATGCATCTGTAAAAGTGCATCCACTAAGCCTGCTAATTCCTACCTTTCTATGTGGAATTATATATTTATCTGTAAAGTCAGTTAATCTTTATCTGTGGTTACATTTTTCATATTTGGTGGAATTGTAGTCTTTAAAGTCATATTGCAAATATAGTCAATAAGGTATACATATGCATTTGCTCCAAGAGCTTGATCTTAGTTGGAAGCCATGGTAAGATGGCCTACCTTTTCAGACCTGATGGTGTTACTACAGTCTATGGACAAATATTAGTATGACCGGAGATGCATCTTCCTGCTAGGATAAGTATTTGGAGCTTTGGAGTTTAGTCCAACTTTTGTCTGACTATACTGAAAGGAGGACAAGAGACATATGACATGGGTTTAATCAAGCCACAATTTATTATTAGATATCTGGGACTCCCTGGAAGGTAAAAATATACAGTGCTGGTAATCTCATGTTTATTCTCTAATTACCCGGGAGCTTTTACTAGTTCCCTCTATTTTTCCATCCAAGTCCTTCTAGCAAATGTATTGCCGGCACCTTACCAAATCCAAAGGGCTCCCACCCATTCTTTTTTCCATCCAGGTCCCTCCAGCAAATTTATTGACGGGTCTTTTCCATACCTGGGGGCATCTACCAGCTCCCTCTCTTTTTCCATCCAGTTCCCTCCAGCAAATCCATTGCCAGGGCCTTACCATTTACCTCCCTTATAGGAAAGTTAAGAATGGGGGGTTGACTCCCTGCCATACCAATCACCAGAGTCACCAACCTCCCCATCTTTGTTCCTCTAATTAACACCTCTTTGTAAGTCCTTGTCCAAGCATTTATCTGGTCCTTGTATACCATTCTTACGGAGTACCAGTACTGGAAATTGCCACAAGAAGGTGCCAACCAAGAGCTTGACTACCTCCCACTGCAACTCAGTTGGGTTCCCAGGAATCTCTTACTGTCCCCCTATTTTATTGGCCAAAAAAAATGTGCTCCAAAACTTTACAGGGGAACCCCAACTTTACAGGGGACCATGCCGATCCCTGAATAGTTTGGTGCCCCAGGATGCCCCAATTGCTGAATCTTTTATGACTGCAGGGAATTTGACCATACATCTCCATTAGAATCTGTTGAGTTTTGTCCACCCAGGTGGTACTCCAGGGCTCCCAACCAGACCCCGCGTGAATGCATGTCTGACAACACAGATCTTCATTAAGTTCATTTTGTTCTGGGCAGTAACTGAATTCCTTTACATACTCCGCAAAGTTTTTTCCAATATGTGCCACATCATGTGAGTGACTGCTAACAGGCCCCTTGGCACTCAGCAGTGGCCTGAGCTGGTCCAGTAACATGCTTCTCCTTCCATGCCAATGCAGACTTCCTCCATCACTAGATCCCTGTTGCCTGGCTACAAGGATGTCCATCTAGGTGCATAAGAAAAAAAAATCTTGTGTCCACAGATCTAAAGCACTACCACTATAGCCAGTAGGCAAACAGCTGGAATGGAATCAAACACAGTAATAGCAACCAACTGCCTGAGGTTACTCACACATATTGTGTGCTTCCAAATGCCAGCACCCTGTTGTCAGAATTGCCTGTCCCTAGATCCATCACTGCTGTTGTGGCCCCTGATTGCAAATGAGAGAACCAAATTCCATGGGGCAAAACCAAGATCACTCACTTTCCAGGAGGTAACAAATGCTGCCCAGTCTCCTTGATTAGTCATTGACCATCACAACTTTAATACCCCTGCTTGCCTCTCCTTGTCTACATCACACAGTTCCAGGTCCCCCTCAACAGTGTTTCCATATAACCCAAGCATTAGCTAACTGATCCTGAATGTTCCAAAATTGCTTCCAAGAAAGCTGCTCTGAGCAAGGACCTTTAGATCCCTGAGAATGTTAACTGTGACATGCCTGCCTGAATGCTGGCTGCAGCCACTGGGGTATAAGACTGCTGTGTGGGTAGCAATTGTCATTTAGTTCATTGACAAATGAAAAAGATGTGAGGTGATGCCAAGATTGTTGAGGACACCAGTTGACAGGTTACTTGTGACTCTGTGCACCTGCTGCTTAATAATGGGCCATTCGGTAACCAGTCTTTCTGCTCTTGTAATTGTATGAATTTGTTAAGGCTTGCCCCATAGCTCTGCCATCTGAAAAGGGACAGTGGATTTCCATGTTACATCACTAACCATGTTACCCCCAGATTCCATATAGCTAGCAGAATTCACTCAGTTTCCTGGCTGAATCCTGGTGCCACTTTCTGAAACCTGTTACGTAAAAGTGGGGCAAGGTTTCTGCTATGCCCGTATAAACCCAGCAAAGATAAAAAAGTAAGCCGGCAGCTGAGACATGCTAAAGTACTGTGTTGTGTCATGCTTTAACCTGCTACGTGTAAGAGGCAAGGCTTTAGGTGCACTGCGGTCCCTTTTAAGCCCTGTGTTCCTAGTGAGTGAGTCACTGACAATGCCAACCCCTCATCTTTCCACACCCCCAGCCACAAAACACTGTTCCCTTCAATCGATCAGCCAGCCAAATGACACTGTGTTTAAAGGTGCAGAGCCGTCATTCTGAACTTCTCTTGTTTGGTAGTCAGTCAGAGTGTCTCATTATGAAGGAAAAAATATTTCCAGTGCCTCTTGGCTTAAGCTGCATGAAAACTATTGTAAGAATATATCTTCCCTGCCCACACTGTAATGATATTTTACTTCAACTCTGAAAGACGAAAAAAATAGAGCTGGATGAATATGTAGAAAAAATAACATCAAAGAGCAAATGTTTCCTGAACTTTCTTTAACCGTGAAAAAGTTTCTTGCCTTATTCAAACCATTTCATAAATCCATAATTACCATCTGCATTTGCCATCTGCTTAGCCCTATTCAGAGGGTGATGGGAAAGGAGAAGGAGGAATTTTTTCTTTGTATTGCACACCTTCTTTCTAAATAATTTTCAAACCATTCGCAGTGAGTAATAGTCATGATATAAAATGCTTCATTTCAAACCAATTATATCATCTTATTTGATCTATGAAGATAAGATCTCAGAGCATTCTGTCAATTTTAGAATGGCAGTCACCATTTTACAGTCTTATTTTTTGCTTGGTGATTTTTTTTTCATTTATGGGTAAGTGTATTATCCTGAAAGCTTTCCAGGGTTATACATTGAATTTCCATGTTTTCACCTTATCATTTGGTTATGAAGTGAAGTGAAATGAGAACAGACATTTTAATGTAATCTTTTTTTATCATCTAGCAGGGAGAATTTGCCCCCAAAAGCTTACCAGCACATTTCTTCTGACAAAAATATATAAAACAAGAAATTGTTTCTTTTTTCATTTAAATAGATAGACAGGAAACTAAATCGATAAAATGTAAGTGAATTTTCCCCCGAAGGATCGTATGTTTGGCAGCATCATAGTTTAGCATAGTCGGCTTTTAATACAGTGTGGTGTAAAAATGCTGCACTCTGTGCCTTGGGCTTTTAGACCCTGATTCAGTATAATACTTAACCATCTGCTTAAATCCCATTAAAGTCAATGAGACTTAAGCACATGCTTAGAAGTGCTGTCGGCAGACAGGATATTGGGCTAGATGGACCTTTGGTCTGACCCAGTATGGCTGTTCTCATGTTCTTATGCTCTGCTCAATAAAGATGCAATGTTTTGATTAATGAGGGTCTTAAAGCCTGGATTGCAGTGCAGTTTTACTGAATAATGGGCTAGATATGAAGAGCCCTTGAGGTGGCAGCTGATGGACAACCCTAATGAAACACTGAGGTGACTCCTTGGCTTCATAGGGATTGAGGTCCAGTGCAAGAGTCAGGCCAGTGGCTTAATTTGGTTAAGTAACCTTTCTGTGAGGACTCTTCAGCCTAGAGAGGATGTCATCCCTTAGCTTGGACAGCAGCTATGCCAAAGGTTCTTTAACTGTGGCTTCACTCTGGCATGGCAGATTTCCCCATCCATGACTGCTACATGACGTTCCAAGGTGCCACAAGACTCCTTATTTTCATGTGCCACTTGTTGGAGATTCACAATTGCCTCTGTATATTTTAGAAAGTGCTTATGTGGAAGGGATCACAAAAACAGTAGTTCTGTCTTGAGCTGCTGCATTTCACATAATCAAAAGCTGATTTAATTGGAAATGTATGTATTGCGATGCACTTTCCTTTTACAGATTTTGAAAAATGTGGGCTCACATTTTCTTAAATGAAATGTATTTTGATGTCTCAGCTTTTGGATGCTTAACTTGAGACTCAAAGGCAGCTACTTTCATAGAACAGATAGTCCTTGCCTTTTTCAAATGAGTTCCCTCTAAAGAACATATGTACATATATACATCCTGTGTAACAGAGATGGGGAACCTTTTTCCTGTCGGTGCCATTGATCCACAGAGAAGATCAGACAGGGACACACACAGCTCTGGGGAGAGGGGAGGCTCAGGGCTTCCTCTAGGATGGTGCCAAAAATGAGGAGTTCTCAGTATGGGATGGGGTCTTGGCAGGGAGTTAAGATGTGGAAGGAGATGAAGACTTCAGCTGGGTTTGTGGAAAATGGGTGGTGGCTTGGGATAAGGGGGTTTGCATACAAGAGAAGCTGCGAGCAGAGGCAGGCAGTTTAAGATATGGGAGGGGGTGAGGGCTCTCACTGGGGGTGTAGGCTCTAGGGTGGGGCCAGGGAAAGGAGATGGGGTTGGGATGTGGGCAGAGGTTTAGGATTCAGGGTCTGTGAGGAGTTGGATACAGAAAAGGGCTCAGGATTCGGGTGCAGGAGGAGGCTGAAGGGTCTGGGACAGTGTTAGGGTGCAGAACAGGGTTCTCATTTGGTACAGGGAGTTGGGATGCAGGACACGGTTCAGGGTGCGTGTTCTGGTCAGGAAGGCTCCTGGATGATGTCGCAGCAGGACTCAGCCAGACTCCCTGCCTACCTGCCCTGGCTCTGAGCCATTTCCAGAAGCAGCCACCATGTCTGTCCCCTAGGCATAGGAGCCAGGTAGCTCTGTGCAGTACATACTGCCCATGTCACGATCCATCCCTGTGGTTCCCATTGGCCACAGTTCCTAGCTAGTGGGAGCTGCAGAGCCAGCATAGGGGGCAGGAGAAGCACATGGAACTTTCTTGATCAACCCTCTGCCTAGGGGCTACAGGGACATACCAACAAGCTGGTACTCATGGCTCCAGACTGCCCGGCATGCGGACGCTCAGGAATTCCAGTCCATGCTGTGAAGACTTGTTGTGTTCTGGATGATATGGAACAGTGGGTAAGATCAAGTATTCCAGACACAGGTTTCACACTCCTGCGCTGTACATATGTACATATATGCAGATATATTTTAAAAGTTATGGAAGACAGGAGAGATTCCAGAAGACTAGAAAGGGAAATATAGTGCCCATATACAAAAAGGGAAATAAGAATAACCCAGGAAACTACAGACTAGTCAGCTTAACTTCTGTATGAGGAAAGATAATGAAGCAAATAATTAAGGAATCCATCTGCAAACATCTAGAGGATAATAAGGAGACAAGTAACAGTCAACATGGATTTGTAAAGAACAAATCATGTCAAACTGACCTTATAGCTTCCTTTGATAAGATAACAAGCCTTGTGGAAAAGGTGGAAGCGGTAGATATGGTAGACCTACACTTTAGTAAAGCATTTTGTATAGTCTTGTATGAAATCCTCATTAATAAACTAAGGGAATATAACTTAGATGTAGCTAGTATAAGGTGGGTACATAACTGGTTGAATAAACCTTCCCAAACAGTTGTTATCAGTGGTTCATAGTCACGGTGGAAGGAGATAATGAGTGGGATTCCACAGCAATCAGTTCTGGGACCAATTCTGATCAATATCTTCAACAACGATCTAGATCAGGGCTACTCAACTTTGGAAGCCCCGGGGGGCTACAATAATACTCACAGCACATGCCGAGTGCAGCAACTTAAGTGTGGTTGCATATACATGCCAAATATATGCAAATAGCTTCTTTCACACTGACGGGCCTGATTACAAAGATTAAGGCAAGACTACACTATTGAGCCCCACGTAAACCCAAACCGCAGTGTGGGCCACAAACAAACGGGCAGCAGGCCACATGCAGCCCACAGGCCGTGTGTTGAATAGCCCTGATCTAGATAACAGTATAGAGATTATGCTTGTAAAGTTTGCAGATGATACCAAATTAGAAAGCATTGCAAGTGCTTTGGAGGATAAGGTAATAATTCAAAATGATCTGGACAAACAGGAGAAAAAGTAAGTAAGATGAAATTCAACAAGGACAAATGCAAACTACTCATTTAGGGTGTGTCTAGACTACATGCCTCCGTCGACGGAGGCATGTAGATTAGCCAGATCGGCAGAGGGAAATGAAGCCGCAATTAAAATAATCGTGGCTTCATTTAAATTTAAATGGCTGCCCCGCTCTGCCGATCAGCTGTTTGTCGGCAGATCGGAGCAGTCTGGATGCGCCGCGTCGACAAAGAAGCCTTTCTTGATTGGCACAGGTATGCCTCGTGAAACCAGGTTTACCTGTGCCGATCAAGAAAGGCTTCTTTGTCGACGCGGCGCGTCCAGACTGCCCCGATCTGCCGACAAACAGCTGATCGGCAGAGCGGGGCAGCCATTTAAATTTAAATGAAGCCACGATTATTTTAATCGCGGCTTCATTTCCCTCTGCCGATTTGGCTAATCTACATGCCTCCGTCAACGGAGGCATGTAGTTTAGACGTACCCTTAGGAAGGAACAGTCAGTTTCACACATAAAAAATGAAAGTTACTGTTTAGGAAGAAGTAATTCAGAAAGGCATCTAGGGGTCAGAGTGGCTCACAACCTAAATATGAGTCAGCTCTATTGCAAATAAACCCCAAAACAAAACAAAACAAAACAAAACAAAACAGCAAACATAATTCTGGGATGGTTCGGCCTGAGGTATTGTGTCCAGTTCTGGGAATGACATTTCAGGAAAGATGTGGACAAATTGGAGAAGATCCAAAGAAAAGCAACAAAAATGATTAAAGCTCTGGAAAACATGACCAATGAGGAAAGATTAAAATAAATGAGTTTATTTAATGTGGAAAAGAGAAGACTGGAGGGGACATTAGAGCAGTTTTCAAGTACCTAAACATTTGTTACAAGGAGGAGGAAGAAGAATTATTCTCCTTAATGTTTGATGATAGGACAAGAAACAATGGGTTTAAATTGCAGCAAGGGAGGCTTAGGCTGGATATTAGGAAAATCTTTCTAATTGTCAGGGTGGGTAAACACTGGAATAAATTACCTAGGGAGGTTGTGAATCTCCATCCTTGGGGATTTTTAAGAGAAGGTTAGACAAACATCCGTCAGGAATATTGATTTGTCCTGCCATGACTACAGGGAATGGAATTTTATGACTTTCAAGGTTTCTTTCCAGTTCTGTGATTCTATATGTACACTATGGTCATATTTATATTACTTGGTGGAATAAATGCACTTCAGAATTTCCCATCTAAACCACTTTCAATTGGCTACATAAATATTACTCTGTCCTCCAGTGCTTTCTAAGGCAGCGCATTTAAAGACATCTGTCATGTGAGCATTCACCTTTTCCCGTAGATATTTGGGTAGTGTGATGCTCCCGTGGATGGTTCCAACATTTACTCTCTTTTGGCTCTTGGTACAGGTGTCATAGCAAGGGAAAAGGTGAAATGGAGGAAGTACTGGTAGGGTGCTTTGTAACTCTTAGGTGATTTAAATCAGAGATCCAGTTCAGTTCAGATTGACACCTTCCCTCCCTGCTCCCAGATCAGTGACACAAAATTAACTTTGCTACTCCCTCCCTTAGGCTGCACTGGACACAGTAAATGTATACGCCAGGAGCTAGCCCCGATGTTTGTGTTAGGAATACACAATAGTAGAATAATGTTGGTTTTTTTAAAGATACTATTTATGGCCAATGCTTTCCACTGATCCTTACTTTACCAGCTTGCTCTGAAGGCTTACTACATAGATTTCAGCAATGTTTTACATTTTGTGCCAGGTCAGTGGTGTGAAGAGAACCTTACGTTTCTTTTTCTTTTTTCTTCCTGGTGACTATTTTAACTCTCAGGAGAACCACTTCTCAGATGTTCCTTATTGCTATGGTAAGTTGTATTTGTGCCACATTGAAGAAAGTTTTCCCACAGACTTAAACAGAAACTTGAATCTCAGCAGCTTTTCTTTTTCCTGTGGGTGTTTGTTGCCGATAATGTGAGAATAACATCTTTTCATTCTTATAGGTGTGATACAGCCTCTTTTACTCCTAAAATTAACACATCAGTTTTCTGAATAATATTTTCACGTAATCTTTCCTGTCTCCAAAATTGTATTTTCTCAAATCAAACTAATAAACAAAAACAGTCCTCTTAGACATTTGCTTATATACATCTTGCTCTGAATGCTCTAAACTTTGAGATACTGGTTATTCTCAACACCCTGTGCCTTCAGTAGGAATTGAAGAGCCCCAGCATCTTGCAGGAACAGGGGCCAGGTAAATAATTATTTCTTCAGGTGCTTCATATCATTCCTGGGATAAGATTTTCTTTGCTACTATCCCATTGGTTGATGTAGGGAACCATTGCATGAACTGAATTCAGTCAGATTAAGTCAGTCAAATCATCTGAGGAAGTGGGTCTGGCCCACGAAAGCTCATCATCTAATAAACCATCTTGTTAGTCTTTAAAGTGCTACATAGTCCTGTATTTTGTTTCAGCTACACCAGACTAACACGGCTACATTTCTATCAGGTTTAATGTAATTATTCTTAAAGGATAAAATCACATCTGATTTATATAATCACAGGAGACAAAGAGCCAGAGGGAGTGCACACTTAAATAGTAATCACTTAACAAAAAGTTGAACATGAAAAGTTTTCATCAGCATAATTAGGTATTGACAAGCAATTGCTCATACCAAATTTGTATCAGCAGGGCAGTAATTTATTTGCTTTACATAAATATTTTCCAAATCTTATTTAGGAAAAGTGTGTTTATTTTGGAACATCTTCCCACACAAGGTGAATATGATATTCTGATTATCACTATACCAAACTTTTAGATATCTCGTAGGAGATAAGAAAACCAGAACTATAATTGCACAATGCAATGTGTATATTTTCAAGAATGCATGTGATACATGAGGTCTTGATACTGTAATCACAACTATGCACATATTAAGAGTTTGTCTCGGAGTTTAATTTTGTATAATATTTTATACAGATGATACTCCCTGAAATACTTGAGTGATTTAATACAATTGCAGAGTGTGTGTTGGTGACAGAAGGTAAGAGAAACTCAGCTGTTTAGGCAACAGACAGAGAAATGTATTTTCTAAATAAATTTGGGATGGTACCAAATCTATCTGCTCCATCATTATTACAATTTTTTCAATTTAGAATAATCACCTCAACTGTTGATATTTTGTTTGCCTTTAATGTTAATTAACATAACAATGAAAGACAAAACAGCAACAAAACTCCATCCCAACCAGTCTTCCCTGTAAGCCATTGTGTGGCTACTTAGGGGAGATTCAAGTGCCGTCCACCTGATTAGCAGAGTGTCCACAGCTAGGTTTTTGTTTCTACTGGTGATGCACATTTACACATGCTTTAGTGCACATAGAAATATTTATTCTGCACATAGATGGAAAATATCTGCACATGCATGGAAAAGGATTAGAGGGAACATTGACTTCAACCCATTTGATAAGGCTTTTCTTCACAGCAACACTGTTCCCTGTAAACAGCCATATCCATCCTGCTCCTCCAGTATCTTCAAATACTTGACAAAAAAATGGCATCAAAGAAACTAGTTTCCTGGCAAGGTTCTGTGGGAGAGCAGAGAGAAACCAGTGTTGACCTAGGGAAGGGAATGAAGAAAGAACAGAGAGGAAAAGAATGTGAAGGATGAGACAAAAGTGTGGGGAAGTTTGAAATGAAAATATGATTAGGGTGACATGGGAAATTAAAACTATACAGGCAAATGTGTTAAGTATAAGAATTTTGGTAGCTCTGTGATAATGGGTGAATGTTAGAAAAAGGAGGGTTTTGTTTCTACAGCTCAGTTGGGCATTGTGTCCTTTAACTTACAAATAATTTGTTACCCATGAGTAACTTCTCTCTTATCATTCATACTCAGGAAAATATTGATTATCTGCAATATTTTTATTTGAATTTCTCACAGTGGAAGACTAGAAACAATGAACAAAATACGGTATGAGATCACCACACTGGATTGTTGTAGGACCTACAATTGCTGTATTATTTTTTAGATGAAGTCCAGTTACCACTACTTCAGTGACTAACAGCTTCACCATTATTCCTTTATAAATGTAAATGGACTTCTTCCATAGTATTCTTTTTAATCACACACTGACCTTTAAGAATGCCATTTTAATTCTTCTTTTGCCCTAGATTTAATAAACTGTAAAGCATTTCTGTCTTCTTTCATTATGACTATGATACCAAAATTTAATTATTTTAACTGCCTGGGGTAGACATCTTCATGATGCCATATACACATACAGGGGAGCTAACAGGATGACCCTCTGATTAAAGAGGATAAAACCACTGGTCCTGATCTCCATTTAAGTTCTTTCTGTCAGATGATAATTTAAAGCAAGGACTAACTTCTGTTGCTAGAGGAAAAGCTTGTGCCAGTAATAAGAACTGCTACATCTACACTACAGACCGAATTGGTGTTCTATGATTGACTGAAGGTCTAAGGTCTACTGAAGACCTGCTAAAATGACTGCAGATCGCTTTTCCATTGACCCTGTAATTCTGCTATGGATGAGAGCAGTAAGGGGAGTAGATGGGAGATTCTGTGGTATCTCAACTTTAGGTACATTGACCAGATAACTTAAAGACTAACATATTTATTAGGGCATATGTTTTGTTAGATACAACTCACTTTCTCAGATGCTTCTTTTCAGGCATCTGAGAAAGTGAGTTGCATCTTACGAAAGCTTATGACTTAATAAATATGTTAGACTTTAAGGTCCTACTGGACTCCTTGTTGTTTTTGCTGAAACAGAGTAACATGGCTACCTCTCTGACTACAACTACATTATGCACATAGATGGAGTTGTGTAGCTTAAGTAAACTTTCCGCTGTAGTGTAGACTTACATTGATTCAATTAAGTATGATACATCATAAGTGATAAAAGGCTACTCTATCCATACTAGCTTATTTCCGCCCAAATAAAGCAGATGGGCTTGGGTATATGGAACTCCAAAAAAGACAATCTTTCTGCTTCTCATTCATCACTTTCCATAAGGCTTCCTGCATCTGTCACATCTACAAGAAGGGAGTCCATTAATGTATGTTTGTATGTAGCCATCTGCCCAAATGAGTAGCTATGTGTTCTTTTGTCCTCACATTACCCCCGTAATTGGTTGATGTAGGGAACCATTGCATGGTTTGTTGGTCTCCACTAATTGTCATTTCAAAAACGTAGATTGTGAAATTGTCATGGCAAATCATGGGTCTTTGTTTATTCTATAAAGGATCCAATAAACCGTGAGCACTCTGAGTGATCACTATTAATTTCATAGTGGTCAGAGTTTATTGGATCCTTTACAGAGTAAGCAAAGACCCATGGTTTGCCATAAAAATTTCACAATATGAGGAAGGCTGGTCTGTGATTTCTCCATTTTAAGTGGGTCTCTATGGATACGGCTACACAGCACTGAAAGTCAAAATAAGATATACAATTTGAGCTATGCAAATTGCATATCTTATTTTGATTCTATTTTGAAATAGCACAAAATGACAAAATAAGCTGTCTACACAGCACCAAATTTCAAAATAAAGCGCTATTTCAAAATGTCCCTTGCTCCTCATAGAATGAGGTATACAGCATTGCAGTATACACATAGGGGTTCAGGAAAGAAGGAAATGGAACTGATTCTATGAGGAACATTACCTGTCTCTCCTATTCAAGGTGTCCTTCCATCATGGATCCCTAGAATACATTGAATGGGCTTCCAAAATGCACAGTCCCTAGATGGGATGATTTCTTTGATTGTCCTCTCTATCTTTCTGGCACAAGAGTTTGCAGGTGAGAGGTTGGGTTTTTTTTCCCCCTGAGGTAAGGTGTTTAGGATATGGCCCACAGACAAGGTTTGTGATTTCTTGTACCTTGTATGGGATGGCAAGACCCATATTTTCAAAAGTGATTTGTGGATGCCTCATATTTTAGATGCCCAAATGATTCACCTTAGTGGACCTAACACTTAAAAAGCATTGAGCTCCCCACCCACAGCATCATCCAGATAACTTCTAAGTAGGCATACAAAAAATAATCACCCCAACAAATTAGGCTGTGAGTAAATTGATTAGAGTTTTAAAATCAAATGGACTTCAAACAATTCCTGAATGATTTTTTTAAAACTTTAAATGTATATAATTTTATGCACCTAAGGGAGAGTTTCCCTAGCCAGGTTCTTCTCTTGCAACATTTCAAACAAAGGTAATTAAGTAGCTACTTACTTTCTTTCTGCCTTTGAATAGGAGAGAGGTAAATATTAATAGAATTAATTTCATCTTCTGCTTCCCCCCCCCTTTTTGATTATGTTTCTGTTTTCTGTCACTAATGATCTTATGGGACTTTTGCAGCTCATTTCTTCTTGTCTCTATAATAGCTGGGGGTATGTCTACACTACCCTCCTAGTTCGAACTAGGAGGGTAATGTAGGCATACCGCACTTGCTAATGAAGCCCGGGATTTGAATTTCCCGGGCTTCATTAGCATAAGCGGGGAGCCGCCATTTTTAAATCCCCGCTGCTTCGAACCCCGTGTAGCGCGGCTACACGGGGCTCGAACTAGGTAGTTCGGACTAGGGTCCTATTCCGAACTACCGGTACTCCTCATTTAAAAATGGCGGCTCCCCGCTTATGCTAATGAAGCCCGGGAAATTCAAATCCCGGGCTTCATTAGCAAGTGCGGTATGCCTACATTACCCCGCTAGTTCGAACTAGCGGGGTAGTGTAGACATACCCTGGGCTACTTGACTTTGCATTCAAAGGTGTCCTCTTCTTGTTCTTTTTTTTTTAAATCATCTTTCGCATTGTTCTTACTGCTCTGTGATTGTTTTTTAATGGACACGCTTTCACAGTGAAATAAGGACCTGGAGTGTGTGTGTATGTGAGAGAGAAAGAGAGAGAGAGAGAGGATGGGGACAGATAGAAAATTGAATACTGATAAATAATGCAGTATTGATTATTTTAAGTGTCTGGCAAAATACTTTGGACAGAATTATAAAAAATATAATTGAATGTCAGCCTAAATCCTAATGTGAGTAAACAATGGTATTTAAACACATTTAAGATTAATATTTCAGTTCCAAACAGCTAGCAGCATGGGGCTTTATGGTCCCATGAAGTTATCAGATACGAACCTAAAGATTACTCAAACTAGCAAAATTAGGCACATATTTATTAAACACTTAGAGCCATCTCCTCAGCTGCATAAATTTAGTACAGCTGTATTCTGGAGCTGTGCCAGTTTCCACCATCTGAGAAGCTGTCCCTGAATTTTCTAATTTTCCATTTATCTGCCATTTGTTTGTCTTCCAAGCAGGTGGTGGATTGAGACCTCAAGATTGTATTTAGTTTTTGTCATTTCCAATTATTTCTGATTTTTTTGTTTGCAAGTATCAGTAAAGGCGTATTCAGTGTCCATTGCTGTAGATAGACCATTCCAAACATTAATTTATTAAAAACACATTAATGTAGTAATTCTAGTTTCTCTTCTCTATAAACTATATACATGTGCAAATATGCATCTGCTCTTTGTTTGTCTGCTTCACTGCTTGTTCCACAGTAAAAAGGAAACAGATCCTTGATATGAAATAATTACTATAATTAAACATTTTAGCTTCTGTTGAACAGCAGCAAAGAGATGTTTGTGAATGAATAGTTTAATCAGCTTTAAAAAATGAAGGTTCACTAAACAATGGGACTTCTATGGCCAAATTCTGAAGTTCTGTTCTTATTTGTACCTAGTCATTATACTCGGGCAACCCTGCTGTTGATTTCTCTGGGGCAGGGACTTCAGGACTGTTTTTAAGCTGGTTAACAGGGGAACAGTTTCTCTCAATTAAGGAGTGTTTGTTTTCTCTTTGAAAATACTGTTTCAGAATAACACGATGAGTCTGAAACAGAAGTCAGTGTTGTGCTTGTTCTGCAGTCCTTAAATATTTTATCTTCAGACCCAACTCCAACCAAAGCAAAACAAAACAAGAGAGTTGAAGTTTGTCCTTCCTATGTGGTAGACACAATATTCAGCTAGATAGCTATATCTACTAGGAATGAAATACTGAAATGTATATATAACTACTTGTACGTAAACATATTTCACTGAGGCATATGGGTTTATTTCTGAGTGCAGCTTATCCAGCTGTAAAAGGAGGTTTTTGGTGGAGCAATGGATAATGAAAGAAGAGTTGAGTACTGATATCAAGTGATTCAGCTGCATTCCCAAAAAATTATGAGACTGCCTTACAAACCATAAAGGGTTTTTGGGATAAAATTATATATTATTATTAAAATTATATTTTGAGTTTTTCCTTTGTTTTCTGGTTTTGAAGATGCACTCCCTTCGGGGTCACAGTCTTTTCTTTGCAACCAAAGGGGCTAGATGCTCAATTTAAAAATTTTAAAAAAGAATGAAAAAGGTGTGATTACCTTGCATACTCTTGATTCCATCAGCTTCGGGGCGTGAGCAGTACACCACATATCTTAAGACTGACAATAAAATTGTGAGAGTTGGCATCTCTTGAAGAGGTGATGCAGGTGAGAACCGAGCAGCAAAATTAAGAGTCTGGGATCAATGGGAAATGAGTGAGAGAGTGGGACTGGTTCTGTTCAATTCCTTCATCGACAAATTAGATAATGGCATATAAGGTAAAGTTATAAAGTTTATGGATAATATCAAGCTGGGAGGGGTTGCAAGTGCTTTGAAGGACAGGATTAAAATTCAAAATGATCTGGACAAATTGAAGAAATGGTCTGAGGTAACCAGGATGGAATTCAACAAGAATGAATGCAAACTACTCCACTTAAGGAACAATTAGTTGCACACATGGTAAAGAGTACTGCAGAAAGGGATTTAGGGGTCATAGAGGATCTCAAGCTAAACATGAGTTAGCAATGTGACACTGTTGCAAAAAAACCCCCATCACTCTGGGATGTATCAACAGGAGTATTGCAAGCAAGATGGAAGAAGTAATTCTTCCGCACTACATTGTGCTGAATAGGCGTCTATTTGAGTATTGTGTCCAGTTCTGGATGTGACATTTCAGGAAAGATGAGGACAAATTAGAGAATGTCCAGAGAAGAGCAACAAAAATGATTAAATGTATAAGAAAAATGATTTATGAGGGGAGATTGAAAGAACTGGATTAATTTATTTTGGAAAAGAAGACTGGCAGGGGATAGGATAACAGATCTCAAGTATCTAAAAAGTTGTTACAAGAAGGAAGGAGAAAATTTATTCTCCTTAAGCTTGGAGGACAGGACAAGAAGCAATGGGCTTAAATTACAGCAAAGGAGGTTTATGTTGGACATTAGGAAAAACTTCCTAACTGTCAGGGTTGTTAAGAACTGGAATATATTGCTTAGGGAGGTTGTAGAATCTCATCATTGGCAATTGTTAAGAGCGGTTAAAGCAAACACCTGTCAGGGATGGTCTACACAAGCTAGTGAGTGGGCCACATAAGTGGCCCTCCTTCAGCTTCGTGGGCCGCAAGATTGTCCTAACCAAGACAGGTTCCCGGGATAGGATGGTTTTGAATATCTAGCATTTGCAGGGTGTGTCAACAGACCTGTAGCAGTCCCATGATTGTATGCAGAGGGAGTGCATGTCTTTCAAAGTCAATATTGTGTGCAATCATCATGCACATCATTTCACATGCTCTTCCGTTTATGTGCATGTCATTTAGTAATATCGGTAGGGAAAAACAATGTGGATGGAAACCAGCAGAACCTGGCAACCCTGCACATAGACAACAATAAACAAAATGTCTTATGGGCTACATGTAGAACCCCGATGGCCGTAGGATGCCCCCCACTGATCTAGATATTGCTGGGTCCTGTCATGAGTTCAGGGGACTGGACTTGATGACCTCTCAAGATTCCTCCCAGTTCTATGATTCTACAAATGGCCCTGAGTTCAGGAAAGATCTGGAGTAGCCTTCTCTATTCTGGTCCTTCTTTTCATTGACCTTCTCACCCACCCAGTGACCTTTGAACTTTCACCTTTCTTCTGTCCCCATTTGCTCTGTTCTGACAAGTTCCTGTAGCACTCATATTCTGCCTTCATAGCAGCTACATGATTTCATGGCAGCTCAGTGATTTCACTCAGCAGTCACTACCAGGGAAACTTTGCTGTGATGTTACAGACCTGCAGCATGTGTGAGAGAAGCTTCATTTAGAGCCAGGAAATTCCATGCAATGATTTTAATTTTCTTGTGGTCAGGATAGAAGTGATAAAATTGTCTTTAAAAGATAAGAAAAAGTATTTCAGGCCCCACTCAAATACTATCCAGGCCCAAGAGTCTGAGAGTCTCATTGAGGACATTGTATTTTGATTGTATGTGACATCTGCATGAAGTACAATGTGAATAATTGTTCATAAATGCATAATTGTTTGCTTTTGCATTGCACTTGTTATGTATAGAGTCTTCTGACTAGCAGCATTTTATACTCATGTTTCATTAATGCTCTCACCTTTAAAATTAATCTTTTTGTCTTTTCATCTAGTCCTCTAATTCACACTATGAAGTTGCTTATTTCTTAAGACCATCACTGGTGCAGAGGTGCAGATGCAGGTAGACTTTGGCTCTTTGTGCTTGATATCTCAATCAATACAGGGCATCAAGTTATCTGTCTGTCAGCTTGATGGGAATATATCTTTTGTAGTGCAAGGAACCTGTTAATTGATTTTTAATTAATGCTGCAGTTACCTACAAATCTGAGAAACACTTGTGCCAGCCAAAAGTGTATTGCTTATCGATTTAAACATGTTGAAAAGTCACTCTGGGAGTTAAGATCTACTTTGATTTCCCCCTCACTTAGTGCTGAATCTTGTTTCCTCTTGCCCAGTCTGCAGTGTTCTAAGGAAGGACCATAAGCCTGCTCTTTTATCCATATAAATGCTTAGAATTGGTCAGATAGAAGGCAGATCTGAGCATCACAAAATAATGTATTCTTCAGTATCATGGGTGATGTTTTGTGAGCCAGACATCATATGACTGTTTTTCCCCCTTTGCATTCTTTCATGGTTTGCCAGTTTGCAGCTTTGTCATGAAAAACACTATGCAATTAAATAGTGACTTAACTGCCACTTTTCAGTGATGCACAGTCTCAGGAGATTGATAAGTATGGTAATGTTATTGAGATCCAGCCAAACAGATAAGATCTATTCCCAAATTGCATATTCAAGTTGCATAGTCAGTGTGGTGTTTCAGAGCAATACTCTGCTTAACTTTAAAAGGTTGAAAAGAAGGCTTTTGGGAGTGTTTGAGTACCTTCAGAGAGCCAGAAGCTGAAGCAGAGTATTACATATATAGGGAGGACAGGAAATGCAATTTTACTATGATTAAGTTGGTCCTATCAAATGAATGTGCTTTCTCACCTCCTAATAACTTGTTCAGAGCATTTCAGCTTTCTTTCTTCTCTTTTATTTTTAAGCTCTCCTCTATCTTTAACAGAAAAAAGTCACTTCAATATATAGTATCAGAGTTGTTAGTTTGCTGCATGCTGAAAGCCCGAATGTGGCAAAGCAAATGCCTTCAGGTTTAAGATTCTCTATATGTGTTTGATCAGAATCTGTTTTGTAAGTCTCTGCATGTTGAGCTTCCATAGACAAGAATAAACTTCTTGCATGGAAAACAGGATGGGAAAAAATCCTATTATGGTATGGTATCTCACTATCTACTTGGTCTTTCATCATCTTCCATGAGTAATATAAGTTTTCTTAAAAATGTTGCAGAACTGTAGTTTTTAGAAAGCTCTGTGGAGAGTTGCTTACCACTAATTAATGCAAGAGATTATTAATGTCAGGAACAGCTTTATCAAGAATTTTTTCTCCTAATCCAAAGCAATGAGTTTTAACTGGTACTATCGCAATACAAAAAGATGATCCTTTTATAAGAGCATTTTACCTCATTGAAAAAAACCCATGTCTGTATAAGATTCCAATTGGACCACATAAAAAGATTTAAGATACTTCTTTTCAGTTCATTAAAATGAAAGAAACTTATCACCAAAGATATAGAAGAAATTTGCATATTCACATCAATGATATTTATTGACTAACATGTATCCCTCATTTGTATTAGGATATTTACTCTTCAGAATATTGCTTTTGGAATTTGTCAGCATTCTCTTTGAAATACCACGGTTTGGTGGAGTTGCTTGTGTGTGTGTGTGTGTGTGTGTGTGTGTGTGTGTGTGTGTGTGTGTGTGTGTGTGTATTTAGTTGTGACCAATATTCTTTCTGACTGGAATAGTGAGGAAAACTTATTCAACAAGGTACATTAATGATGGCTCACTGTCAGGATTCTGGAGCTGGTACTTTTCATTTACCCTAAATCCCATCAGTTCGCCTACATACCACCAACCTAATATTAGATGGGGTCTGCTGGATGCCATTCAGAAAGAATATTTTGATCAACACAAACAGATATTATTGAAAGAGAGCACATAATAGTGATGATCTGTGAGAATTCCAGACCTGCATGTTCTATGGTAAGACGGGTGACTATGAGAGCTCTTTGAGGATGTTTTATGGGGAGGAATGCTATGATTAATAAAAAGACCTTAGCTCACATAGAAGGATTCCATGGATGTGCTAAAAGAAGGACCATCCACAGAGATATCATTATTCCTCTGCAGGAGAGAGTGTCATAGATTGTTTTCCAACATCCTGGGGTACAAGCAGAGCCAAGAACAGTAACCAAAATTTTCTATCCCAGTAAGGGAGTGTCCAGGAAAAAATTTGATGGGTAGTGGCCCTTCCATACCAGCTAATAGATGAAGGGCAGGGTTGGGAGGGCAAATAATTGATTGCTACAAAAGTGAACCTACTATCCAGCCATAGGGCCCATTAGAAGAGTATAATGTCTATGGGCACAGTTATTCAGGCTTCCTTCCTGCTTTTAGGATGGCTTAGAGATGTATGGCTCATTGACTTGATAGGAGTTTGTTTTCAGTTTGGTAAGAAAAGAAGCAGAGTTTCCAGAATCCACAATTTCCACTGGGATTGGGTTTGCTCATCCAGCAGGATTTAGGAGCCAAGAGTTGTATTCAGCCCCTTTGGGCGTCTGTTACATAATAAGAGCCAGGAGTAAAGAGCAACCCCCATGAATGCAGTGAAAAGGCTCTAAGCCGTCTGGTGTTTTGAAAGGTGGTATTTCTGCAGATAGACGGTAAGTCAGTAAAGTGCTTCTGAGTTTAAACAGATGCAGGGAACTGGAGTAGACTTTGTGTGTAGTGAAGCCCTCCAGGTTTGGCAATAGGCAGTGTCGGCAGTCAGGCATTCTTTACTGAAACTTGACTTGCAGGAAAGGAGAATTCCATAGTGGATGAGCTGAGCCACTTTCGAACACTTCAGAAATGTCAAAGCATCACTGGCTGATTTGAATTTGCATCAATCTCCTTTTGAGATTCAGTGCTTCGAGGGAATGATGGAACTCAATGGCTAAATCACTTGACCCTGAAATAGTGGCATTTCTGGGCTACTGAACCAAACCTTAAACCATAGAGAAGTGTGAAAATAACTATTTTAAATAGGTATTTGTTGCATGATTGAATTTAAAACTCCCATATTTCATCTACAGAAAAGGAAGAAAGACACATTGGCAGCTTCACATTCTCCATTCATTCTGCACAAACCTTACTTAGTTCTTGTACCTCAAATAGGGAAGATTCTAATACACACTTAAGAAGAGACTAAGAATTATTTCTCCTTAGTCAGAATTGTGAATATCAGAATAAATAATTGTGTTTATTTTTTAGATGGAACTGTCCATTAATACAGGCAGTCCCCGGGTTACATGGATCCGACTTACATCGGATCCCTACTTACAATCGGGGTGAGGCAACCCCGCATTAGCTGCTTCCCCCCAGCAGACCAGGGAGACGCAGAGTGGCTTTTCTCAGCAGACACCTCAGCTTGAGAATAAAGAACTGAGGGAAGAGAGGTGTGGGAGAATAAAACTGAGCGCTGGAGAAATGTTTGGCTAGAGTCTCCCCTACAATATGTACCAGTTCCGACTTACATACAAATTTAACTTAAGAACAAACCTACAGTCCCTATCTTGTACGTAACCCGGGGATTGCCTGTATATTGTATTTTATTAGGCTCTTGTTACCCCCATATAATTTTTTTTATCATAAGTAACCTGTCATCCCCATATAACTGACTGTCATATTAAAAACTCCAGAGAGGTAGTCAAGTTAGTCTATACCTGGAAAAACTTAAAAAATAACAAAATATGTAGATGGTATCATGAGCTTTCATGGGCATAACCTACTTCTTCAGATGAATGGAGTTATTAAAGGTCCAGTTTTGAAATAAATAGGGGATCGGGGGAAGAGAGAAGGGGAAAAAAGGGGGAAGAATTAGTCTATTAGGGTATGTCTACACTACAAAATTAATTCGAACTAACAGTCATTAGTTCGAATTAACTTTCATAGCATCTATACATGCAAACCGCTAGTTCAAACTTAATTCGAACTAGGTAAACCTCATTCTACGAGGACTAACACTTAGTTCAAATTCAGTAGTTTGAATTAAGGGCTGTGTAGCCACTTAATTCTAACTAGTTGGAGGCTATCCCTCCCCAGGTTGCCCTGGTGGCCACTCTGGGCACAACCAGGGAAACTCATCTGCCCCCCTCCCGGCCCTGGAGGCCTTAAAGGGGCACGGTCTGGCTACGGTGCTCATGCCAGTTGAAAGCCTGCCAGCATCCAGCCAGCAGACCCTGCACCTGGCACGACAAGAGCCAGCCACCCGTTTCCACCCAGCCCTCCGCCTCTTCCCAAGACCAGGCTGGCGGCTCCCAGGAGCCTGCCCGGGGCTGGAAGAGGTGGGCGCCTGCCTGGTCTAGTGCGGAGATCGTGGACCTCATTGAGGTTTGGGGGAGGCCTCCAACGTCCACGACCTCTGCACTAGCCACAGGAATGCAGCTGTCTAGGGCAGGATAGCTGTCACCCTGGCCACCAAAGGCCACATGTGAACCCAGGAGTAGGTTTGCATGAAAATCAAGTTGGTCCAGTGAGACCCCTGACCCTGAGCCCTGAGCTTAGAACATAAGAACGACCGTACTGGGTCAGACCAAAGGTCCATCTAGCCCAGTAGCCTGTCTGCTGACAGTGGCCACCACCAGGTACCCCAGAGGGGATGGACTGAAGACAGTGACCAAGCAATTTGTCTCGTGCCATCCATCTCCAGCCTTCCACAAACAGAGGCCAGGGACACCGTTAGTACCCCCTGGCTAATAGCATTCCATGGACCCAACCTCCATGAATTTATCTAACTTCTCTTTAAACTCTGTTATAGTTCTAGCCTTCACAGCCTCCTGTGGCAAGGAGTTCCACAGGTTAACTGTGTGCTGTGTGAAGAAGAACTTCACTTATTAGTTTTAAACCTGCTGTCCATTCATTTCATTTGGTGTCCTCTAGTCCTTCTATTATGGGAACTAATGAAGAACTTTTCTTTATTCACCCTCTCCACACCATTCATGCTTTTATAGACCTCTATCATATCCCCCCTCAGCCTCCTCTTTTCTAAGCTGAAAAGTCCCAGTCTCTTTAGCCTCTCTTCATATGGGACCTGTTTCAAACCCCTAATCGTTGTAGTTGCCCTTTTCTGAACCTTTTCCAAGGCCAAAATATCTTTTTTGAGGTGAGGAGACCACATCTGTACAGAGTGCTGAAGATATGGCATACCATAGGTTTATACTTCCCCTCCTCCTTCTTCCCCTGGCTTCCCTCTTCCAGCTCCCTCTTTCAAGGTTTCTCCCTCCCCTCACCCACCCTCTCTCTTCCCTTTCCCCCTCTCCTTTTCCCAGTCTCCCCAGAGGTTAATCTATCCCCCCCCCCCCATTTTGTTAAATAAAGAGAGTTTCTATTTTTGAACACACGTGTCCTTTATTTTTTACATCAGGAAGGGGGGCTAGGGAGGAGTAAGTGGAAAGAGGTGAGGGAAGAATGGGGCACAAGCCCCCGATGGGGAGGACTGGGGTGGCTCTGTGGGCTCCTGGGGTGGAAGCCCTCTTGCAGGGCCTCCTGGATCCTGACAGCCCCCCGATTAACTCCCCGGATGGCAGCCTGTGGCAAGTGCAGCCGGGCTGATGGCCGAGTGCTGTGATGTGCCGAGTGCGGGCACTCAGGGCAGTTCAAGACAGGACTGCTTTGCTGTCCCTCATCGAGGTAGACAAGCAAGCGGGGAACCCTGAGAACTGTCAGTCCGGGGTGGGGGTCGGGTCCCTTTAAGCACAGCCCTCGGCTAGCCTGAGGCAGCAGCTCCACACTCTAAGTCCTAACCTGTTCCCTGCTGGCACTGGTTCCGGCCAACCTTAACTTCGGTTCAGGGTACACTCAATATGGACATGCTATTTTGAATGAGCAAAACACTAATTCGAATTAGTTTTTAGGTCTAGATGCACTAATTTGAATTAGTTTTTAGGTCTAGATACACTAGCTTAGTTTGAATTAACTAATTCGAATTAAGTTAGTTCGAATTAGTGCTGTCGTGTAGAATAGTGATAGAGATGTAGCCGTGTTAGTCTGGGGTAGCTGAAGCAAAATGCAGGACAATGTAGCACTTTAAAGACTAACAAGATGGTTTATTAGATGATGAGCTTTCGTGGGCCAGACCCACTTCCTCAGATCAAATAGTGGAAGAAAGTAGTCACAACCATATATACCAAAGGATACAATTTAAAAAAATGAACAAATATGAAAAGGACAAATCACATTGCAGAATAGGAGGGGGATGCGGGGGGGAGGGGGAGGAAGTAAGGTAAGTGTCTGTGAATTGATGATATTAGAGGTAGGGAGAGTGGGATGTTTGTGAGTTAATGGTATTAGAGGAGATAATTCTCTCAATGACTTAACCACCTGCATTCTGCTACAAAGACCTTTTACATCTGCACTTGAAAGGGAATCCTCTGAACTGTCATTCATGTTTTTTAAATACCCATTTTTTGCTTTTTTATGTCATTAGGATGTAGAATGAAGTAGGCCATCCAGCCAATGTTTCTGTCATACCTTTGTAATAGGAATCAAACCTGTAAATGAAGTTAAGTTCCAAGACTTTCCTGTGCAGTTGGATTGTGGAATTGGCCTGAAACAGTAAGATGACTTTGAGATCCACTAATGAATGCCCGGGCAAGTTAAAATGTTCCCCAACAGGTTTCTGTGCGTTGCCTTTTCAGATATCTGATTTGTGTCCATTAATTCTTTTCCGTAGAGACTGTCCAGTTTGGCCAATATACAGGGCAGTGGGGCATTGCTGACATTTGATGGCATAAATCACATTAGTGGATGTGCAGTTAAATAAGCCCCTAATGCAGTGGCTGATGTTGTCGGGTCCAGTGATGAAATCACTTGTGTAGATGTGTGGACAGAGTTGGCATCAGGGCTGATTGCAGGGGTGGGTTCCTAGGTGAGTTGAAGGTACCAGGAATGAGAGATCCTGAGGCATGTAGGAGTTTGGATATTTTGTTGTCCTTTTTTCTCCTGAAGGGAGGTGAAGTGATACTTGTAGGTTGCTTGCTGGGTTTTAGTAAAGTCTAGGTAAGAGGAAGTGTGTGTGGAAGCTTGGTTTTTTTATGAGAGTGTCTAATGTTGAGAGCTCCTCCTTGATTTTCTTATCAGCTTAATGTAGAATGGACACTCTAATTGACTATTTCTTTCCCCCTTCTTTTTCCTTCTCCCTTCTTCACCCACCTTCTCCTATTTACAGTATTAAGAAACTGGACTTTTAATACTCTATTCATCTGAAGAAGTGGGTTGTGCCCACAAAAGCTCATGATACCATCTACATGGCATAGTGAAGGCAGGATTCCCCTTATAGTTATATTCAAATGCTCATCACATTTGTTATTTTAGAATGTCCATACCCATGCAGAATAAACTGGTTAAAATCAGGCACTGAGATTTTTTTTTCTAATTTTAGTTTTCTTTCTTTCTTTCTTTCTTTCTTTCTTTCTTTCTTTCTTTCTTTCTTTCTTTCTTTCTTTCTTTCTTTCTTTCTTTCTTTCTTTCTTTCTTTCTTTCTTTCTTTCTTTCTTTCTTTCTTTCTTTCTTTCTTTCTTTCTGAGTTTGGCAGATATAGAAGCAAAAAGTCACAGAAATAATTTACCACTGAAATATCACAAGAAAATGTGTTCTTTCAGTATTTCTGACCCTGTAGTCAGGAACTAAAAATGCAGGTATTTTTATATCATGAGCGGTCTATTCAAAAATCCAAATAAGAAATTCAAGTAATTTTAAATAAGCATTAGAACTATTTGGTACATCTTATTATTCTCCTGCATTTATTTCAGTGAATGTAAAGAAGTACTTCTTTATATTCACTGAAATAAATAAAGTTGAAACCTCCAGCCCTTTATAACACTTTATACTCTTGTAAATGTGAAAGCACATGGATTCACATTAACATTGAAAATGTGTCTCCTACAAGTATCACAGGCTTATTAGTTCCTACATTTTCCTGTATGACTAAATATAACTAAAACCCTTAAGTCTGTCAGGGAGGCATAGAGATGTAGGCCAGTCCAATTAAAAACTCCTGTAAACATTAATTTGCACAGATACATCAAGCAAACACCTCCTGCAATATATGAGAATTGGTAACTGCAGATGTTTAAATGTAATTATAAATGTTTGGGGTCAGGGATCAGCTTTGAGCTATTTAAAGAATTTCTCAGTTTTAGAAAGTACCAGAATGCAATTAGTTACTCTGAAATCCTCGAGCAACTATTTTTAATGTGTCTTGCTGGAATTATTTTTTTGTAGAAAAGGACTTACGTTAAACTGAAGTGTTTTCCTCCTCCATAAAAGCCATCATAAATAGAGTGCTAATAAATATTGTTATGGCCAATTTTTTAGGAAGTCTTTCTGATGCAGTCAGAAAACTATGACTACACTAAGAGTACATCTACATAGCAACATTATTTCAAAACAACTAGCATGATTTCAAAATGACTTTGTCCGCGTCTACACATTAGGCAGTTATTTTGAAAAAATGTTGAAATACAGTCAAGCTGGAGGACTTTTGCTCCAACTCCTGTAACCCTCATTGTACGAGGAGTAAGGGAATTTGGAAGAAGAGTGCTCTCTTTCAAAATAAGTGCTGCATAGACACTCCTAGTTTCGAAATAAGCCATTTTGAAATAAACTGTGCAATTAATGTAGCTCAATTTGCATGGCTTATTTCAAGTGCAGTGTAAATGCACCCTAAGTGAGCACATGCAAAATTATATTTGTACAGGCAATTCAGGTATTTTGGTTGACTCTTTAAAGTCTATTTCTGCAGGTATTTCCTGGGTTGGCCTTATTTCCCTTTTTATAGATGGGCACTACATTTGCCCTTTCCCAGTCATCTGGAATCTTTCTCATCTTCCATGATTTTTCAAAGATGATAACTAATGGCTCATATTCCTCCACAGTCAGCTCCTTGAGTATTCTAGTATGAATTTCCTCAGGCCCTGGTGACCTGAAGACATCTAACTTTTCTAAGTAATTTTTCACAAGGTCTTTTCTTATTTTAACTTCTGACTCTACCTCCTTTTCTCTAGCATTCACTACTATTGGCATCCAATCACCACTAATCTTCTTGGTGAAAACCAACAAAAAAAAGTCATTAAGCACCTCTTTCATTTTCACATTTTCTGTTATTGTTTCTCCCTCTTCGTTGAGCAATGGACCTACCCCATCCTTGTTCTTCCTCTTACTTCTAATATATTTATAGAATGTTTTCTTGTTACCCTTGATTTCTTGAGTTAGACTGAACTTGTTTTGTACCTTTGCTTTTCTAATTTTGCCTTTACATCCTTGCGTCATTTGTATATATTCATTCTTTGAACTTTGACCTAATTTCCACTTTATATAGAACTTTACTGTAGCAAATGTTTCACTCATTGCCTTTCAACAACCTCACATGACTCCCCTCCCCCCCAATAATGATCATTAGGTTTTAATTTCTGAAAATTCCATAGTTTATTCTGTTACACTTGAGCGCTGAATCACATTCTATAACTTTCAGTACAAAAGCACTGAGCACAAATCTGATTTACAACCTTTCAGCACTTCTCTTGTTCAATCACATCGATCAGTTTTCAATGGCAAATCATTCCTTTTCCCGCCAGAGGTGGAAAATGCTGCTTCCAGCATGTGCTGGAGCAGGAAATGTAAGAGAAAGCCTTAAATAATCAAGCCAGCAGAATATTTGGCTACATTTGTTTTCTCTTATTCAGTTTTGGTCTTATTTTGTCTGTGTTGCCTGTTTCTGAAACTAGATGAGCACAAACGAATAAGATATGAGGGGAGAAAAATGAAGAGGAAATAATACTAACTGAAGAATTACAGGAAATGAACAGAGACTTTTGTTTTCTTTTGTTTTTAGGTTTTCATAGGTAATTTTGGCATGCTTATAGGCTTTTGCAATGATAGGTTAGGAAAGAATATCTGATACAATTTTCATTTTAAAAATAACACAGTGAATATTAAAGTGCAACCCTAGTTTGTGCTGGGTTAACAAAACTATTTAAGAAAATATTTTCACTTTGACAGTTCTTGCTAAAAGCACATTAAGAGCCAAAGGGAATGAAATATAACTGAGAAAAAAATTGCCGGAATGTATCTATTTAGGAAATCTTTATGGAAATTAAATATCAAGACATCAAGCTATAAAGGACAGGACTCAAACTTGATATCCTGAAAAAAGGAAGGTAAATAAAACCACTTTGCCTTATGAGAATTAGTATTTACTTTCAGCATAGAGGTAAATTTGTAAATGAATATAGCACCATGTGCAGTTTAAACTTTCCTGATAGCAAATACTGACTTGATGATAATTAGTTCAATAGTTTTGATGCATCTGCAGAATTCTTTATTAGTGCTCCATTTCCATGGGAAGATGTTGATTGAGGTAAGAAACTTTCTATAAGTATGCTCAACTGGAAGAGGACTAGTTTTTCCTTTCCCCAAAATTATCAAAACCCAGTCAGATTTTCACTCATCCCTTTTATATTTAAGGTTCAATGACACCTGCACTTTATAGATATCCATGTTTAATTTCGCTACAGATCTGTTATGCAGAGATAAGTTTAAGCAATTTTGTCTTGTGTATTTTTCATTCCTTTTGGCTGTTAATATAGTCTTAGAAAGAGTTGTCAATACAGTGATTTCTAACCCCTCAACCCTCTTTTCTTTTTCACCAATACTCACATCTACTTAACACAATTCTGCTCAATCAAAGTAGCCATTTTTTAGCACAGCATCTCTATCCTCTTGTCTGATACACCTTACTTGCTGGTGATTTATAACCTTATTTGCTTTGATTCATGCAGTGTATTTGGGGGTATATAACTTCAAAGCACAAAATTTTAATTCTGACACCAGTGGGGATGCTGCTAGAGGTGCTATGTAGTTCTTGATTAAGTCCCTTGCATGGACCAGTATGTCAAATTTATTCATTTGTGCTCTAAGAAGTATGTTCTCACACTTTAACTTGTGCTTTGCTTCTCCCTTCTCATATTACATTGTGGATGTTCCTAGAAAGTTTGTTCTCTCTGTGTGTTAGTAGTCAGTTTCATTATAGATCAATTGCTTACTACCAGTTTAAACTTGGCTCTTTTTAACATGAATGTATCAGCATAGATACTGGGCATCAGCTCTGTTTCTAATTACAAGGTGAAAAGAAGTAGGGTAATGGACTGGCTTGTCTGCATCTCTCTCCTGTATTTAGTATGCAAAGATCATCTTTTGTGTATCCTCTCTATATAGTAGCTGAGCCTCAACAGTTCTTGGACTTAGTTTTCAAGAGCCAAATGCTGAGAGTTTTGTTACCAAGGAGTGCAGAATCTCTGATGATACAGATGTTGCTGTCTGTCCGCACACAGTGTGGTCCATTATTAGCTGGGTGAAGGCTGCATTCTAGTCAGAACTGGAGGAAGGGATAGCTCATTGATTTGAGTATTGGCCTGCTAAACGCAGCGTTGTGAGTTCAATCCTGGCAGAGCCAATTTGGTGCAAAAATTTGTCAGGGAATGGTACTTGGTTCTGCTGTAAAGGCAAGGGACTGGACTCAATGACCTTCAAGGTCCCTTTGAGTTCTAGGAAATGGGCAATCTCCATTAATTTTAAATAGGAGGAAATTGGCCTTGATTCCCTAATTTCCAGTCCTTTTACTTAAGTCATAGTGAATGTTTAGGTTTCATAATTGGTTTGTTTGAATAAGCTCTCTAATGAGGAAGGGACTGAGATACCCAAAGGTTTCCACTAAACCAATACAAAAATGTAATAATGTCATACCTATTTTAGCACTACAATTTATGGTCAACTGAGATTTGTTAGATAGGTAAAATAGATTATGAACACTTCTCAAAATTAATTATAATGAAACATTTCTTGTTTGTTGGAATTGGTCTATGTTAGGAGTCCTTATGCTAGGTTGTTCTGAACATGCTTTAATGAAAGCACCTGAAAAAAATCTCTGCTTACACAGGAGGTTTGACTCTGACCTGCAGTCTAGATGTCATAGGAAATGGGATAATAGAACCTTTCACTATCTCTCTACTCTGCCTAAGCATTTTATCACACTGAACAATAGAGTGGATAGATTTTATTTTTATGCTTGTTGTCAAGAAACAATGCAGATGAAAATGGTGTTACAGAAAATAGTCATCACTGACATCAACAGGAAACTGAAAAATCAAGGTTTTTCAGTAAAATATTCCATTTTCAGTCATTTAAAATTTGAAAGCTCAAACTTTTACTGGGATTTTTTTCAAGATACATTTAAAAAATACAGTTTAAACATATGTTTAGGGTTCCTAGAAAAAAATACATTTTTTCACATTTTCCTGGAAAAGAATTGACATTTATCAACCAGTTCTACTCACAACCATGCTATCCGAACATCGTTAAGACACTGGTATGAATCATGTGTGGTGAGAAAGTTATCAAAACTAGCTATCACCTAATGGCTAATTGAATTGTGAATTTATGATGGAGAATCAATTTGTAATGTTTGTCTTGGTTCAGTTCTTTGTTGAAAAATATCATTTGAATACCTTAGAAATGTACACCATGCTTACTCCTTAGTTTTGTTCATAATACCCCTAACAGCCTAGTAATTTTGACAGCCAGTGCCCGTAAAGCCAAGTCACCAAAGAAGGATGTAAAACTGGGGGAAAATACTTGGAATACAGGAAGAGGGATCTGGAAAAATTCTGCTTTCATGCAAATACCAAGCAATATGATATGGGGACATTACATTTAAAAAAAATAGATGGTGGAATAACTATTTTCAAATTCAGGGGCAAGTTATTAACAGAACATGAGATGTACATTAGCCATGTTGTGCATACATATCTCTCAACTATACACCAACACTGTAAATAAGCATGATTATTTCTAAATAGAATGGTTGTCAATGTTTTCTAGGAGCAAGGGCAGCTATTTAGATGAAACCTAAATGGGGATTTGACAATGAGACCCAGAATATTTTGCAAAGTTTCTCTGGAGATATCTCCAAGTATTTATAGCAACAAAAGCAAATACAAAAGAAAAAAAAGTCAGACTAAAACGACAAGTAGTCCAGTGGCACCTTAAAAACTAACATTTTCATTATGGCATTAACTTTCTCACCTTCTTATACACATCCGCTGTGAATGAATTAGCTCTGATGTTAGACTCCCACCTCCGTATCCCTACCATCTGTTTCTTTTTCTTTCCCTTCATGCATCTGACAAAATGAGTTGCAGCTCACAAAAGTTTATGCCATAATGAAATTGTTGATCTATAAGGTGCCACTGGACTCCTTGTTGTTTTTGCTGAAGTCAGACTAGTTATGGCTATATCTCTGTGCTTAACATATTACATTAGTTTTCTCTATAACAAAACAACAATCAGAGACTGAAACTGATCATATTAATAGGTATCTCATTCAAATAATCTGAAGATGCTGGGACAGACAGAGGGAGAAGTCTTTCTTACCAATATTTTATTATATATTTTCACCTAATTCCCTGGTTTATTTTTTTATATATTTTTTAAAGTAGTTTTCAAGGCAACTCTGACCTTTGAAATAAAATATGAGACATTAAGCTGCTTGTACTAATACAAAATCCAAAAGTCTGATCCACTCCTGAACTCCTTTAGAGTTGAATGTCTTCAGAATTTAAATTTTGTTTTTAGCTATTGGAATTATTTAAAATGCTGGTGTATCAATCCCCACAGTAAGTGTACTTGTCTGAAGTATTGCCACTTGAAATTTTGGGAAGCCACACAGATGTTCATCTACTCATTATGGAAATAATGTAGTTAGTTAATGTGTTGGTACAAAGAGAGGTGAATACAAATGATCTTACAACTAGAGAGGTGTTAAAACTTTATTTCTACTTAGTGATAAATACATTTCTGGTTGATGCAGGAACCCTAAATCTCTGAGAGCTCTGAATCCGTCTCTCCAGTTACTCTCATATGCATGACTCCTATGAATTCCACATCATCCCTTGTTCCTCAAGATCTTCTGATGCGCACACAGGATGTCTGGCCAAGTAGGGATGAATATGAGTCACTTTGAGACCCTGGTCTATGAGACTGGGCAATGAATGGCTGAGTAGATGCTTCTGCAGATGCTCCAAACTCCTGACGCACAGGCCATCCCCACTGGAGAGATTGCACAATCAGGCCTGGACTCCCAGAGGAAGGGGGAGGCCTGCTCGTAACTGGCCCACAAGCATCACTCCCTCTCTTCATTGCCCTACCGTCTCCCCACATGGCACCCCCTTTCCAAGGATGCAGCTTTCATGATCACCAGGGGGACCTGGCGCTGTGAGGTGTGCTTGGGGTCCCAACTGCTATTACTGTGTGGTGCCAAGCTCCCTGGTGAACTCCAAACTACTTTCTCAAGGACAGGGAGCCATTGGGGGTATTAGGTGGGGTGATGACAGGAAGGTAATGAACAAGCCCCCTTACCCCAGCCCACTAGGAATCCCGTCCCAGATTGTGCAATTGGTCCAGTCTGGGTTGGCCTGTGGGCTGGGAGTTTGAGACCTCTGTCATAGACTTAAGGGACAGAAAAGACTATTGTAATAATCTAGTCTGACCTTCTACACAATGTAGACCACAAACCCTCACCCACACTGTCCTGTAAAAGACCTATAACCTCTGGCTGAGTTACTGATGTCCTCAAATCATGATTTAAAAACTTCATGTTGCAGAAAATCCACTATTTACTCCACTTCAAACCAGTAAGTGACCTGTATCTCATATAGCAGGGGAAGGTCTCTGTCAATCTGAATTGGGAGGAAAATTGATACAATACCCCAATTATTACAATCAGACCCTGGACATGTTGGCAAGAGCCATCAGACTGGGAACAAATTCTTTGTTCTTATCAAAGCTCACTCACCCATTTTGGTGTCCCATCTCTGTTCGTTGGGCATATATGGGTCACATGCCATTGTAGGCAGTACAATCATAACCCCCCCTTCCCAAATTTATCAAGCTCAGTCTTGAAGTGAGTTAAATTTTTGGCCTCCTACTGCTCCTTTGGCAGGCTGTTCCAGAACTTCACACTCTAATGGTTCCAAACCTTTGATTAATATCACCAGGAAATGTAATTAAACATTGGAAAGCCTGCTGATGGATATAGCAGAGTCTTCATCACTTGAGAGCTCTTCAACAAAAATGAATTTCTGTCTCAAAGAAACATTGTATTTCAACCAAAATTACTGAACTCCTTGCAGGAGTTAATGGGTGAAATTCTGTGCCCAGTGCTATGCAGGATGTCTGACTCGCTGGTCATAATGACCTATGACATGTTTTTATATTTTCCACATGGAAAATAAATCTGATTAACTTTGTGTAGTTATTTGCACTTTATTATAATTAATAGGCACAATATTAGTGAAAGCTTAAACTGTTAACAGTACCAGTTATGTGAGTTGTATAGTGGGAGGGAAAGAACAGTGGTAATAATATTGCACTGCCTTTCATCGCAACATGCTGTAGTTGGATGCCATTACTAAAGACTTTTTACACTTGAAAATACATTGTCAAAAATAAAGGCAGTAACAACTTTTTTTAAATAAAAATCTCTGGTCAAAAATGACATCAGTCAAAGGGTTTGAGATTTTTTTTCCGCAGCTCATTATCTCAGGAAAATTTGAAAGTAAGATTGATAGTGGTTGCAGTAGCCTCAAAAACAGTGAGAAATTACTTTCCTGTATAGCCACAACCAATTATAATAAATCCAATACTGTCACCATGTGGGTTGCCACTATTGTGTCTATTTATGTGTTAGCTTTACTTGACTGCAGTTCATAATACCCACTGGCACAAGTCTACCGTGGACACTGTGTAACTGATATTCCAGCTGAAAAAAGGAGCCACTACATCATAGTAACCATACTTAGTTTAGCTGAAGTATTTCCATGTCAACAGCTTTGGTACCTAGACTATGTATCTAGCCTATCTTATCTATCTCTAATAATGGGTATATGTATGGGTGTGAGTGTACATGTACACACAAACATATATCCAGAGGGAATACACAGATATCTTTATAGACATTTTTTTCTGTTGATATGGTATTGATTGTGCTGTGATTACTAAGGAAGTGAGTGTGTCATACCTATTTGAAGAGTGTGTCATACCTAGTTACTTGATTACTAGATTGTTGCGAGCTCTTAGTGAGGTGTTAAAGAGAATAATTCACTAACTGGAAGGGAAAAGAAATGGAGCAGGAGCATCTTCCCTCTTCACCCTGGCCAGCAAGCTGAAATAGGCTTCTCCCTATAAAGGTGTGTTTGTGTGTGTGTGTGTGTGTGTGTGTGTGTGTGTGTGTGTAAAATACACTATTCCTCTTACTCCTGTAAAGGCAGGGAACTCCAGGAGATGTCTTCCATCTCTACTGTGCTTTTCCTGAGAGGTGCGCCTCTGGGCTATGCTTACCTAGCATGATAAAGCAATGAGATTGTTCCCATAAATTGATAACTTTTGAATATATCTATCAAAAATATATCGGTGTCTCTGTACATTTAGGTGCAGGGAGATAATTATTTCCCTATGACTTCAAGCCCTCAACTTAAGTCTGACAACTTATTATAAAACAATGGAAAATTACTTTTCATAGAACATGAACTTCAACCCCTGAATAAACTTCATGTTCAATCATTTGTAGCCTCATGTCAAAATTACACCATGTGTTAAATTATGTTAACTTTTTAACGTTTCTGCAGAATTTTTTAAAACTGGTCCTATCAGTTAATCCCAGTTATTCCTCAATTGTGGTGTGAGATTTGTGACTGCAGCATTTCTTCTTTTTAGTGTAGCACTTTGACCAGTGGCCCCATTGAGTTTGTCGTTCTCATTTTTGTGTGTACATTGATTGTGTTCGCTTTTGTTCATGTGTAATGTTGGCTCTGGGGGTAGTGTTTGTCATCTAAAGGTATATCTGTGTTGAAATGTTATTGTTTATTCACTTGCAATAGGAGGTGCTGTGGATTTTTTTTCCTGCTGTTGATGGCAAAGGACTTTAGAAGTTGGGGTCTCTTCTTGACCTTATCTTCATGTTATTAACAATTCATAAACTACACAATGTCAGGTCTGATTAAATTCCAAGAGGAGATGAGCAACTGATGGAAACATCATGAACAAATGAGGGAGTATAGTTCAAAACAAACAACCCCCCCCCCCAATAACTTAAAAATGAATAAAAGGAGTAGCCACACCAAAAGAATAGTCACGGTTCCCACTGGATGCTGAGGATGGGCTCATCTAGGCTACATTCCTCTTTCGAAAGAGGAATGTAAATGAGATCGATTGAAAGTGCAAATGAAGTGCGGATTTAAATATCCCACACTTCATTTACATATTTGCATCCAATCGCTGTTTCAAAAAAAGGTATTTCGAAAGTGAAACCATGGTCTAGGCCTGGTTCTTTCGAAAAAGGTTTGGTTTTTTTCGAAAGAACCTAGACTGCATTTTCACTTTTGAAATACCCTTTTTCGAAACAGCTACTGGACGTGATTATGAAAATGAAGCGTGGGATATTTAAATCCCCACTTCATTTGCACTTTTGATCAGGCTCTTTACATTCTTCTTTCGAAAGAGGAATGTAGCCTAGATGAGCCTGATGAGTGTTATCAGAAGAGTAGGCAGTTACTGAAATCTAGGCATCCAGGCTCTCGGTCTGATTTATAGTTGCTTTACTCCAGTTTTACGCTGAGAAACTCCATTAATTTTATTTAATTTAACCTGATGTAAATGAGGAAACCAAGATTAATGTGTTTTTTCCATATTAAATAACATTAGATCATTACAACAAGGTCAAATGCTGAAATTCAAGAATGATCCTGCTGCAAAGGAGTGATGTGCCAAAGGCAACATTTTAGTGATTGTAAAGCCAAGGGAAAGAGAATGTACAAGGTATATACTCGGTGAGAAAGATGCCAAGCTCATAAAGTGCAGGCAGAAGGGAAGGGTGAGTTGTAGGGGAATTTTGTTCTTTTCCCTGTTATGGTTTTAAAGCTTCTACTTGGCCAGATACAGACAATAACAAGTTTAAGAACAGACTTGGACAAGTGTAAGCAAAAGTAGTGACAGCTTATACTTAAATTGGTCATTTGAATGAGAACTCGGATTAGTCAGGTTGAGAGGTTACACAGCATGCACAAAACAGTGAAGATCACTTTCATTGACTTCTACCTACTATGACCAGGGATGTGGTTTCAGGTGTAAAGGTCCTGTGGACTATGGACACCACTCTGAGGAAGAGGTACATGAGAGACGCTTCCTCTATCTTCTCCTTATTTGAGATTGTTGCTGTTCTGAGGCTTGGAGTTGGTCTATCATCAATGTTTATAGAAAAAACGTTTGTCCTATTCTCTTCAGACTGAAATTTGTGATACTTTTTTTGGATATTATGCCTGAAGCTCCTGCCATTCCAGGAGGAGAAGATCTGGATATAAGGAAGTCCTGTTGAGATTATAAACTTTTTGAACCAGGGACTACCTTTTTGGGGGGTCCCTATTAGAACAGAGATCTGATCCCTAATTGATTCCTCTAGCACATGGGTTTTTAAACTCTGGGTTGTGACTTATAAGAGCAAGCTGCTATCTGGCCGTAAGATGCTCTGTTTACCCGAACCTCTGCAGGTATGGGTGATTGCAGCTCCCATTGAACATGGATCACCGGAGTGCTTCAGGGTCTTAAAATGTATAATAATTAATAATATGTTATTGCACTAATTTTTATATTGCAGTAGTGACTAAAAGACAATCAGATCTAAATCCCATCATACTAGGTGCTGTACAATGGTATAAGATTATGATAAAAATATTTAGCACTTATATAGTAATTTCCAAAAAAGATGTGCTCAATAATTTAATTTCCCCAATTTGCCCTAAGAATAAGAACTTTCACTTGTTTTAGACAATCTCACCTCTATACATCAATTATATGTCAAGCAAGTACTTTTTTCATTTTGCCCCAGAGTGCCTATTTTTAATATTTTGACAATCTGAAAGCATTTTTATTATACCATGCTAGTAAGTTATTAAAATCACTCAGAAGTATTCTCTTTTTTATTGGGCAAGGAGGTCTAGAGAGTGTCTGTAAAGTATCTTAATAGTTCCATAAAAATATGTAGTCTACTGCTCAGACAAGATAATAAAAATGAGTGACTACCATAACGCTGATCGCTTTAGTCATTCCATGTTTAACATTTTCATCTCAGATTTAATTTTATTAAATAAAACTACTTTTGTTTTAATGTTAATCATACAATTATTTGAGACCAATTAAGTCCAACTCACAGGCTCAAGAGATGGAGGAAGTGATGATGTATTGGAGCAATAGCTTGGACATATAAGTAAAGTTTGTATTTTGTTCACTTGTCCATGATAGGTTGAATATTTTTAGTTACTTTGAGCAAAACGGGGGTAAAATAAGAAAACAAGAAAGAAGCACCATTTGAAATAGGGTTAATGTGTTATATTTAGACACAAATCACATTGCCTGAGAATGAAAACAATTTACTTTAGGCACAAGAGAAATAAAGTAGGTCACCAATTTTGTTTTTGAATTACACCATGAGATTGTCTTCTTTATATAGCATCTGACTCCAGCACATTGTCCCATAAATTATGACTGACTCATAAAGAAAGATGCTTGGAAGTGTAGATCAACAATATGTCGAGTAATAAGCCCCATAGAACTTTTAATTAAAAATATGGTTTATTTGACTCAGTGATTTCACTGTGTTATGGATGACTAAAGCAAGGCTGCCCTTCAAAGAAAGATGAGACCATCACAAGTGGTTTAAATAGAGCATCAGAATCTCTCCTGGCATAAATTTGTAGCTCCCAATAACCTCATAGATCTATGGACTTTAAGGACAGAAGGGACAATTATGATCATTGAGTCTGATCTCCTGCAATTTGCAGGCCACAGAACCTCATCCACCCACTCCAGTAATAGATCCATCACCTGTAGCTGTGTTACTGAAATCCTCTAATCAAGATTAGAGAATTCAAGGTACAGAGAAGCCACAACTTAAACTAGTTAAAACCTGCAAGAGACCCGTGTCCCATAAGAGAGGAAGGTGAAAAATACTCAAGGTACCTGGTAATATCACCTGGGAAAATATTCCTTCCTGACCCCATATAGCAAGGGTGGGAAGCCTAAGGTTTGGGGGCCAGATGCATACTCTGGCTTGCCTGGATCTGGCCCCAGAGGCTCAGGGCTTCCCCACCCAGCATTGGGGAGCCTGCACTGATGCTCCGCCCTTCCCCCCAGCACCCTCCGCCATCCCACCATGGGGATTGAGTGCACGTAATCTGCTAGTCTGGTATCTGGTGTGTGAGGGGAACGTGAGGAGTGTCTTTCTCCTTCTTAGTCGGGGGCCACGTCAACAAGGGTTTGTTTTTTCTTTTTTGCTTCTCACTTGTCTTTGGCCCCTGACCCAAAAAAGGTTCCCCCCTCCTGCTGGTGATCAGTTACACCCTGACCATGTCATCTTAGACCCACAAGCCAGACATCTGGGGAAGAATTCACAATAGTAATTCAAAGCCCTCTCTATCTAGTGTCCCATTTGTAGTCAACTAGTAGTTGGAGATGGGCCACATGCAATCCCCACATGCAATCTCATCCATGCCATCCCCACTCTAAACCTTACCAAGCTCAGTATTTTAACCAGTCAGCCTTTTGTGCCCCCACTGCTCCCTTGGAAGACTGGTCCAGATCTTCCCTCCTCTGATGGTTAGAAAGCTTTGGTTAATATCAAGCCTAATTCTTTGATGGCCAGATTATATCAATTTATTCTTGTGCCAGTAGTAGTGCTTAAATGAAAGAGTTCCCCTCCCATCCTAGTACTAATCCTTAGAGAAGCAATCATATTTCCCCTCTGCCTTTGCTTGGCGAGGCTAAAAAAGGCAAGCTCAAATCTCCTCTGATGCCAGAATGTGAAAGTAGTTTACAAGCTTCTAGAGAATTCACCAGATCTTTGAATCAAAAGTGGTGATGAGGTTGTGGATATTCCTTAATTATTTTTAAGGAATTCACAGGTTTCCAAAGGCTGGTACTGATGAATGGTAAAGGAGACTAATGCCCCTTATTTATTCACATGTACACAGTGCAATATTGGCGGCAATATTGGACTACAATATTTTGCACTTATTCTAATGAAACTGCCCCCTGCACTGAAAACACGGATAATTTTTCACTGCCCTTCCACTGAAACTACTGATTAGTATGGTAGCTGACACTGGAGTTTTGTGAGAAAATATTTGTCCACATTGAGCCAGACTAAGACTATAGAGCAAGACCAAAACATACAAGTTGGTCACACTAGACGCATTAGGTAGTAATCATTTCCCACTTCTATCTCCTTATTATCCAGTGTTTATGACAGTCACACTCCAGTCTTCAGTACAGTTTGATTTAAATGACCATAATCAAATGACCAGTTAGATACAGAGCAGGGACAATATACACTGTCTAGTTTTTAAAGTTCTGACCAAAGTAACTCAGCATAATTGCTACAATAGAGTATGTAAAGTATGGAAGTTGAGTCTAAAGGTGACTACTAGGGATCTACCAATAAAACAGATGTTGGGTGTGTGCCTAAAATTAATATTTATAAAACACCTCTCACCTAGTTGCAAAAGTGACCTACACAGGAATACAATGGTCTTCAGACACAGGCTGAATGAAAGTTCTGTTATAGTATGCTTCTGTCACTGTTTTAACCTAAGGGTCTTCCTCTCTGCCATATACTGCAAAGTTCAGTTAATGTTTTCAGTGCTCCATTTAATGAAGAGAGGACATTTCCTTTTCCTGTCTTCTCACCCTCTTGTGTACTTCTCTTTGAAGTAGCAGCCACTTTCAAACCATTCTACTGTCTTTCTTCCTCAATTTGTTCTATTTTTTTCGACTTTCATCTTATCTGTCTGGAACTTTTAATGCTCTTCTCAAGCTAATTCTGGATGATGTCTGTAGTTGATTCCTTAGGCCTCTGTTTCAGTGTCAGGCCCTGCACTTTCTTCAAAGTTCTGCGGAAAAAGGCAAATATGTGTGAGGATGGTGAAGACAGAAGCACGGTGCAGCTTGCCCCCTGAAATGCTGTCTGAGCCAAACTCTAAGCCCTGAATATTAGACACACAGTTAAAAGAGATGTTTTAAATGGTTCCAGGTTTTGGCTTGCTGATCTGACTCGTGTAATGTGTTTCAGTGTACAACTAATTGACAAAACAGAAGCTGGCAGAAGCAGACTATCAGTCTTCCAACAAGCCTGTGTTTGAAGACCATTGTAATCCTGTATGGGACACTTTTACAGACATGTAGGTGGTATCTTGTACTTATTAATTTCAAACAGATACTCAAGAGCATGTCTATTTTACAGGGAGATTTCTAGTAGCCACATTTAGCTTCAATTTTTATATTCTAGTGAGATTCTTTTGTAGCAGCAGAACTGAGTTACTTTGGCCAGAACTTTAAAATCTAGACAATGTGTTTTATCCCTGGTTTATATCAAACTGTTCATTTGATTATGAAACAACAAATAGTCCGGCAGCACTTTAAAGGCTAATAAAATATGTAGATGATATCATAAGCTTTCGTGGGCACAGCCCACTTCTTCAGATGACCAGAGAAAACTCCAGTCATCTAAAGAAGTGGGCTATGCCCACGAAAGCTCATCATTCCATCTACATATTTTGTTAGTCTTTAAAGTGCTACCAGACTATTTGTTGTTGTTTTTTTTTTTAGTTTTTCCTATTACAGACTAATTTGGTTACCCCTCTGAAGTATTTGATTATTGTCATTTAAATCAAACTATACTGAAATTAGACTGTGAATGTCATAAACACTAGATAGCTTTAGAACCAATGGGGAAAAATACTGAGCTTAGGTTTCCCAAATCCTACGCTGGTACCCAATGTGGATCATCCTTCCTCCCAAACTATGGAAAATGCATTAGAAGTGCTGATGACTGACTGTACTTGATTTTTTTTTCTTACAGAAATATAGCATCTTTGAAAAAGAAATTTAGGACTTATTTCACTGTCTCTTCTCATTCTTTTTGAATGGAAACATCTTATTTTGTATATTTTTGAAATAATTACATACTGGCATTTTTCCAAGGGTTAACAAATTACATGTTAGCTTGAATCCCAATTCAAACATGTTGTCTAACATTGGAGGCAATGACTCAACATGAGTCATTATGCAATTTGTGAAATTCCTCTACAGAGAATGTTTAGAAAAACTACCTGTCCATGGTTTGGTTTTGTTTTTAAACCACTGTGATGTTTATCATCATTGCTGAGGTTTCAGGAATACCAACATTTATAAGAAAGTATAAGAAAGTAATATGGGAAATGTAAAACACTATCATTTTGATAGACAATAAATGAAGAAAATGGAATTAATTACTAGAATTTAGGACATTTCTCTCCCATCCTTAATATTTTTTAGGTTCTGATCCCACAATGACATATGTATAGGCAGATCCTCTGTGCACTCCTAATACCCAAAGGAAAACAATGTAATTGTACAGGGGCACAGATATCCAGCCACATAGCAGGATTAGAGTATCACAGTGTAAGAAATGACCATGTATATGGTCTCATATAGATACGGTCAATTTTGGGCTAATTTAGGATGTGCTATATATATATTTTTTTACCCTGTAGCTGGTTGTAGGAGTGTTAATTAATGACCTATGGGCTTTGCAAAGAAGTTATACTTACAGTTATTGAAGCTCATCTTTATTGAAGACACCCTGAAGCAGCAAAATGTTGATGTCCTAATTATTTCTAATGAAGATTCTAGACAAATCCTTGCCCACACTGGAGTTTTCCCAGTGATTTCAATTGAGTCTGGATTTTACCCTCTGTGTTCTGAAATTGACTTAGCTATGTCTTGATAGTCTCAATAGAAATATTTAGTGAATACCTACAGGCATTGCTTCCTTCAATTTTCCTCTCTCCTCAAAGCCTGCGGAAAATTATACAACATTGCAGCTCTTAAAGTGCCGATGAAAGTTTGCATTTTGTACACCTGGTACCAAAAATATTAACTTAAAAAAAAAGAACAATCCATTTATAGACTATCTTTGCCTCTCTTTGAAGGTATTCTTCTATAAATAGTAAGTTAAAAAACAAATGTCTTCTTCTATGTATAAAAGCAGGGGTGGGCAATAATTTTTGAAGGGCTCTCGTGTTCCCCATGGCTGCTAGGTAACGCTGGCATGGGGATGGCACCAGCCCTTTAAATAGAAGCACTTAAAAGGGCTTGCAGCTCCCCATACTCCTAGCACGTTGCTAGGGAGAAAGAGACGCGAGGCCTTTCAAGTGCTTCTATTTAAAACCAATTACTACACAATTTAAGACTTAAATACTATAAATCTTGAAAGACATTAACACACTATAAAACAATGCAAAAGCAATTAATGCAAAGTTTAATATAATACAATATTCAAGCCTATTTCTCATTGCAAATCATTCATTACAATCGTTATACTTAGTTCACCCATACCACAGCTTTACAACACCAGATAGGAGGTCGTGGCCTCTTTATTTTTCCTACTCTTCAAGTTGCCTGCAATTGTTGCTACCGGGATGAACTGTGTTTACTTCTAGTTGCAATGAGCAGGATCTGTGGGCTAATCCTACTCCCTGCCTCCCATACATTCTTTTTTTCAAAGACTATTTTTATTGCAAAGCTTGACTTGGATGTTATGCCCTTAACTGCCTGATATTTTTCCATGCATAGTGGCTAGTAAAATATAGCTAATGTCTGAGACTTCAAAATGTTTCAAAAGCCATTATTGACATAAGATGTAGGAATGGTCCCAAGGTGCACTTGTTTTTAATTCTCTCACACACATTGTGTTGTATGGTGGTAGCATGTAATGCTTTGATGTTACACTAGATATTCTATTACCTTTTCTGTTTAGTGATAAGTGAGAATAATTGTTTTAGTTCTGCCCTAGTGTGATAGAATTCCTGAATGTAATGTTTGGTTACAAAACTGCAGGTGTAAGATTTCTCTTGGTGCATTGTCTCTTTTGTTATGTTATAGTGCACAGTTACATTTTGGGCTGCCAATTTCACTCTTGTACAATTGGATGGGTTGAATTAGGTCATAAAATAATTGTAGTAGGGTTCTGATTGTAGGTTTTTAGATATCTCAGGAACAGATAGTAGTACTGGTAGTGCTTATTCTTTAGGGCTCTTATAACAGTCCTGGAATGCATTTATTTTAAGTCATTTATCGTGTGGTTCATGATGTGGTCTAGTTTGGTGCCTGTGAGGTAAAGGTTGACTTTGTTTTCAGAGTAGTTTTGCAAAACCATGGTGTTGCTTTTACCTCCTTTAAGTCTTGCGCTTCCTAGACTACACTGTGCCTAAGCAGTGGTGTGCCTTTCACCTAAGAGTTGTTGGGGAATGGGAAGTGAATTACTACTGCATTTAAGTCAGTGACGTACAGAGTTATACTGCTACTGAGGAGCCATCCTTGTTTAATTCACTTTCTTGTTTGCCTGTTCTCTGTTACCTGAACATTATTGGACTCATATGCTAACCTAATTATGCCATATGCGCCCGCCCCTCCAATACCATTTAATATCTTAATGTACTGGTCAGAAAACAGGCTGTTGAGTTAGATGGGCCATTGGTCTGACCCAATATGGTCATTCTTATTCTCAGATTGTCTGTTTCTCCAATTGTTTTCCTGAGAAGGAATGTTGGCCACTATGCTTGGATTATCTTTGTCCATTGTGCATTAGATATTGGACTGCACATGTACATTCTCTCTGCATGCTGCATTGGCTCAGCATGTAGACTGTGACTCAACTGCTCAATAACCACAGGCCCATAAGTAGTAAAGAGTCCTGGCAGGTTTACTGTCAACAAGGCATGACATTAGTCATCTCTACTTGCTACAAGTACACTTAGTACATGTGTGCTCTTGACAGAGGACACAGTTTACTGGTGGGATTTTCCACTGTCCCCTCAGCTAGACGAAGAGTTAAAGCAAGCTAGTCCAGCATTTGTAGATTCTGATAAACAATCTGGGATAACCACTTACATATCACCTAAGGTGCCTCATGCCATGTTTGTTATCTTCCCGTGTACTTTTCTCCTGATGTTTCCCACAAAACATTCCTATGCACCATTTTTTTTTTCAAATCATTTTACCATCCACTAGCTTGGAGTGTTCTTGGGCTGGCCTCCTGGAATGCGCTTACAATAGTCTGTGTGTTTTAGCAATGCTCATGTAATGCCAGCAGGTGGAAGCAAATCTGGGAACTCTGGAGATTAGTGCATGAGCCTCTATAGAAGGGGTCAGCAACCTTTTCAAACTAAAGAGCCAAACTACATCAAAATTCAGAACAAGTGGTCAACAAAGAGCCAGTATAAGAATGCCCATTTATATGACTGAAAATATACAGCTTAATATTATTTATAGTTGACATGATCATTAATAATAGCTTAAATGAAATATTGTACTCACAGACTGTATTTAATCGAACTTCTGCTGCTGCTGGGAGTGCATTTTCTGGACATGGGAGTGCAGGAATCAGGGTTGGGATGTATGAGGGGCTCAGGGCAGGGGTGTGGAGTGTGTGAGAGGTACAGCAGGCAGGGCAGGGTACAATGGCTGAATGAGGGGCTAGGCCAGAATCTCTACAGCTGGATTGTGGTCTACTCTCCTACCCATCCCACAGTTGGAGGGGGGCCATCCTCAGCCCTTCCTGTGGCCAGATAGGGGCCAGACCTCGGGGCCTGACCCAGGATCAGGGCCAGAAAAGGATGCTGCAGCCAGATGGGAGCTGGGATTTGCAGCATTTGTTAGGCCACCATGGCTGGGCTGTAAAGTCTGCCCCAGGAACATGGTGTCTTGGGACATACTGCGGCAGTTACATGGGCACTGGGGCCGGGTCAACATGGACAGATGGAGACATCTGCTGCTGCCAGTCCTACTCACTATACAGGCTGGGAGCATGCCCATGCATCCCTACAATGTGCCCTCAGCTGGCCCTTTAAATGAGTGGTGTGCCCCAGCCAGCTCTTGCCACTGTGCAGTCGGCTCTTACCGGGGTGCACCACCCTTCTTTCATCTCTGGAGAAAGGTAAAATATACAAAAAAAGAAACCATCTTGATGTGAGTAATTATGCATTTTTTAAATTTTGAATTAGCTTTTCATTTTAAATTAAAAAGTTGTGTATGTTTTGGAAATGACAAAAGGGACATATTTGGTACCGTACTGAGCCATATTTGGCTCGAGAGCCATATGTTGCTGACCCCTGCTGCACAACTTGAGCTAAAAGCCAGCTGGCTCTCAGATAAGGCTGTAGTGTACACTCATTCCTTCTCTCTGTAAGAGGTCTAAGTGCCACCACGTGGGACAGTGAACCACACTCAGAAGGTATGTGGGTTACAATAGCCATTTGGGTACCGAGTTCATGTACCACACACTGACTTTTAGGAAAGCATCCGCTTTTCTCAAGGCCTGGCTGTTGCTCATAGCATAACTTTGTTTCAGGCTCTGCATCAGGCATTCTTTCTACTACAGGTTGAACCTCTCTAGTTCAGCAACCTCAGGACCTAACTGGTACCGAACCAGACAATTTACTAAACCTGGGAGATCAATATTATCTAACAGCATTACCAACACTTCCACTGCTTACTGGGCTCTTTTAAGACATTTAGGGATACATTAAGGCTAAATAACAGCACAGGACACTGAGATCCAGGACTGGTGGCTGTAAACAAACTTTATGGAATGATTGGAAACTTGGCCACACCCATGAAAAGTGGACATTCGGCTAACTAAAATCATGCTGGATCATACATGTTGCTGGATCAGAGAGGTTCAAACTCAGAAGGAAGAGTGTCACATACTGAACCACATGTGACAATCAGGGTCCACACAAGTAAACAAGTGGTCTGAATGCCAAAGAATAGGCAAGTGAGTCAACTGGTTGTATACCAAGTTATTGTGTATAAAATGAATTAGTAAGGTCTTTTGTGGAAACTTGTAATATTCCTGACAATCATTACTAGATATGTACACTGACTTTGCTTATGAATCTGTATATTTATAGCTATAGAATACTATGCTCATGACTTGTACTGCAGTTCCAAGTACCTCTCTCAAGCCAGTTGCTTGCATAAAACTAAATTCAAATACCCATCCATTGCCTAGCCAGGAAAAGACAATGGTGAACCATTAGAGCAGGAGTGGGCAGCCTAAGGTCTAGGAGCTGGATGCAGCCCCTGGCTTGCCGGGTTCTGGCCCCTGAGGCTTGGGGCTCCCCCAAGCATTGGGGAGCCCACCATGGTGAAGGGTGTTATTTTTTCGTGTTTCTCACTTGTGTGCAGCCCCTAACTGATTTTTCTGTGGGTCAATGACACGATCCAAAAAAGGTTCCCAACCCCTTCATTAGAGTTAATTGGGAAGTATTGAAACAATCTGAAACTGAAAAGAAAACCCCAGTCCTAAAAAACTGGGGAGGGAGGATTTCCCCTACCATGAATCACCTTAGTTTGAGAGAAAGGGAAAAACTGCAAATCCTTGGTATGGGGCACGGGAGGTGTGAAGTGAAACACATTGAAAAACTCAGAGGCAGAGGCAGAGAAACTCTCCATGAAAGATCAGATTCTCTCTCTTTGGGCTTAGGTTGGGAAACATTTCAGAGGCAGTATACAACTTCTATTAAAAAAGGGAATTTAGCTAGTATAGAAATGTAAAGCCTGAAGCTCTGATTTGGTGAAATTTCCTTATAACTTGTATGTGTTTGCTTTTCCTTACTTCCTTATTGCAAACAAGTCTCTGGTGTGCAAACTGTGCAGTGTGTGTCCCAAAGTGAACCGATAATGGGGGCTGGCTTCACTCCTTCAGCAGTTATGGACTAGAAGGGGACAGTCTGAGTATCTGGTGGTTAAGAATTCAGGGTAGAAGGATTTGAGAAGACTTGGGACTGAAAGGGTTATTGAGGTCATCAGGCAAGGAGCAACTAGACTGCTGGAAGCCAGAGTGAGAACTTTATGTTTATGGGCTAGCTACTGCTATTCAGGGTCTGAGCCATAGCACCATGGCATTAAGGCTGCCCAGGATTGCAAGGCAGATGTTGACAATATCCCTTATTGTTCTGTGTCCCCTCCTCCCCCTGAGACCATCCCATTATTACCATTTCCTAGAGCATTTATTACTGCGTATTTTTGGGAGGTCTCCCATTCAAGTATCAGTTTAACCTATGAGATCTAACTGTAATTACAATCACAAAGTTAGTCTGGCTAAGAAAATAAAGTAGTAGAAACAGTGACTGGCTCTTGTGGTAAATTCTGATGCATTTTCTATGGGACAAAAGATACTAATATGCATACTGGTATTTAAATTACAGTCTATCTTCAGTCTATGTTGTGCTGTTGTAGCTATGTCAAATCTAGATTATTACAAAGTGAAGGTGAGTGAGGTAAAATATTTTATTATCACAAGTTTTGTTAGTAAGAGAGCCAAGCTTTTGAGCTCCACGAAGCTCTTCCTCAGAAAGAAAGCTCTGTGCAGCTCTACAGCTCGCTGCTGTCGCAAACAGAAATTGTTCCAATAAAAGATATTACCTCAGCCACCTTGACTGAGACAGTTAATATTAGAAAAGAGGTCAGAGTGTATTGATCTCTTTGTCTTTCACATTGGTTAACATCTTTCTAAATAGATTATCCCTTGGCTATAAAAATAATAAAGGTTAGTAATTGTGTCTGTGCTTCTTTATTTGGCTCCATAAGAGATTATTTCTGTACCAGACGGACAGGGAAACAAAGGTTAGTGTTAAAATAAGGAGATAGATTGAAGCAAGATTTCATTCAGATTCAGAGGCCAGTCAGCCGTAAGCCTGAGGACACTGCACCATTTAGCCGGGCAGGAGATTTCTAATCCTGTAATGCATGACTTGTTCTGAGAGTGCAGTGATCACTGCTAGTCATTGCTCTCTCATGCTGCATGAAGTCCCATTAATATCTGTCAGTGTAGTATCACCCAAACTAATACTCTTCTGTGGGTATTTGACCCAAACTGACATTCTGATTCGTTTTGTTTTTGTTTATACCATGCTTGCGTGAGATCTTTATTTGTTACTGGGCCCTATGTCAAATTTCTGACATCTGCCTAGTGCTTAGGTTATCTTTCTATTGATTTGCAATAATTCCTTCTGTATGAGCTTATCTGAGGGTATAGTGATTGTTTCATTTCACTCACCTAGTTGTTATTTTGGCATTTAGTGCATTTAAAGTACCTTGTCTAGTGAACTAAATGCCCCAATAACAACTAGGTGAGTGAATTCCTACAGAAAAATAATTCCAGAGACTCATTCAAAGACAAAACCCACCATAATAGCTATGATGGGTTCTCTTCACAAAGGGATCACTGTGTATCTCATCTCCCAATTCTCATTCTCAAAGGAACCCAGTTCAACACCTTTAAAGGATAACCCCGTGAGCTTAAATTTTTAACTTTGCTAAACACTTACAAACGAATAGAGACACTGGATTTAGGACACTGTTTATAGAACGATCTATAAAATGCTTAACCCTTTCTTCCCTGCATTGCTGGAGAGGTGTTAAACAGTTGGCATAAGAAGTTAACACACATTTCAAGAAACCATTCAAGATGAAGTGTGCTTTTGTTCCACTTTGTATTTATCTTTGACACTGAGGCCAAGTCTACAAAGTTAAGTAGATGCAAAGCTACTTATATAACTTCTATAAGTATCTATATTAAAATGTGTCTCTTGCTGATGTAGTTTGCTCGCTCTGCTGACTTAAGAACTATACCGTTCACGGAGGTGGAATTATTAAGTTGTTGTAATTAGGCTGACACAGTGTCAGAGGGGACACACTGTTACTTACATTGATTTTAGTGGCCTCCTGGAATGCCCCATCATGACTGCTCTGGTCACCATTTTGACCTCCACTCCATTCCATTTCCTATTTGCTCAGCATGAAGAGCTCACATAGCAATTCCCCAGATGGCCATGCCGATTCCACATAGCAAACATGCTCCAATCTAGAGTATACACGAGGGTGGTGTGTTAGAAGGCTTGTCTTTCACCCTCACCCATCACTCCTGTCTCACAGACTGAAAGCAGAAGTCCAGAAGTTCAAAGTGCAGGCAATGCAATGTTTATTGGGGTTAGTATCCAGAGAGCATGTATACCACTTAGACAACTTAGACAATGCAGAGCCCCTCCAATCAGGCATAATTATATTGGGAATTTGTGCCATACTTCTTCCACTTTATGGTCATGTTCATCATGGGAGTAGGGTAAGGAGTGAGGTTGTGCTACAGTCAGATACAGGCATATCTTTAGCCTTTTAATGTTGTATACCTTCCCTTCAACTCTCCTTTGCTCCTCCAGACTGGTGGCTTGATCTTACTTTGACATAGGAGTTGAAGCACTCTTAAAGTATATACTCATATATTATTCTCCCACCATGCTTCGTAACACTTTAGCTGCTCTGATCTGTCCCTGTTATGCTAACAAAGCTATCTGGTTTGGCAGAAACAATGACCATGTCTTCTTTGTATCTTTGACCTTTATTTTCACATATTAGTAAGAATCCCTTTAATCACACATTAATAACGATGTATGTGTACAAAACCAGGCAAAAAAAAAAACAGGCAATCAAAACTCAAAATACTGACTCAGGTAAACATACAGGCTTGAATTCTGCATTGGCAGTAGCATGCCTAACATGGTGAATTTCCCAGGTCTTTGGAGAGTGGCAGCTGTGAGGACACATTTCCAATCCAGCTATGGAGACATTGCTCTGGGTACATGGGGGAGAAGGACTGCATCAGGGACAACTCAGCAGAGCTGTGTGAAAATCAAGATGTTATGGCTGCTAAACCAGAAGCCAGGAGAAAAAAAGTAGTCACTCTAGAGCAGAGCCATAACATGCGACTTCTGCAAGGAGCAGTAAGCCATCTTTGGGGGAGGCCTCACCACCAGGAGCCCCCTGGATATCTTGGGGGAACTGGAGTTGTAGCCCCCCCCCACATTGTTGGATGATGATGGGGAGCAGCAGTATCGGGGATCCACTGGTGTGGCAAACCTGGACCTCTCCTCTTTCTTATGCCAGAGCAGCTGAACTGTTCTGCACTGGTGGGTCTGATGCAGATGAAGGAACCTCTGATAAGTATCCAGTGTGCTTTGATATTGTAGGGACACATCTGTTTTCTACTTTTTTATTAGAATCATAGAATCCTAGGGCTGAAAGAGACCTCAGGAGGTCATCAAGTCCAGCCCCCTGCCCAAAGCAGGCCAATCCCAACTAAATCTAATGAACTAAATGTCCCTATAACAGGCTAGAAGAGGTAGAAAAATAACTAATCGAGGAAGAGTTGCTATCTGCTGCTAATTCCCCAATACAGTGATCCTGGAGAGCAGTTGTTTTATGTGCACCAGGATGTCCCGTGGATTCTCCATAGTCTTGAGGAAATGTTCCTGCAGATAGTCAGTCTGCTATCCTCTGCTGAAAGTATCTGAGGAGAGCTACCTTGTTTCTTCTACCATGATAGGACACTTTGCCAGACCCCTCCGAATTTCTTCAGCAGGGACCATTGCAGCAGACAGGCTAGCATCATACATGGTGTTTGCACCCAGACATATGCTGGAGCAGTTCCCTCTTAGCCTCTGTAACTCTCAGGAGTGAAATGTCACCACAGACTGTGGAAAATAGTATTAATTTCAGTTGCCTCAACTGCATATGCCGATGTCCCCACCTCCATAGTCTCAAATCTCACCCTCTTCCACCAGGCCATATTTACTAGGGCTGGGACTGCCAGCACACTATCTGAATCTCAAGCTGAAGTGAGAAAGTGTAGTGCTTGTGGCTTGTGTAGATCAAGGGCAGTAACAACACTCTATGGTATTTCTGTGCACTGTATCTGCTGCAGTGGGAAATGCAGCCTTGAGCATCCACCACCAGGGAGCAGCTCCATCAAAGAAGGAGGGGAAGAAAGAGGTCACAAAGTGACGTGTTCCAAAAAATCCTGCAGATACCAAGCAGAAGCACCCTATGGGAGACATGCTTGGTGTTTGTGTGTTTGAAATGAGAATGACTGTTCTTTCCCCTGCAAAAGTTTATTTCCCCTGTATTGATAGTTTCATTTTTCAGCTTTGTTTTTGTTTGTTTTCATGTGTTTGAAATAAAAGTCTATTTAGAGAAAATAGTTCGTCTTAATTAGTTCACAACATAAGATGGCTGGGGTTGACGACATCTGAAGACTGTAGCAACAGGTGCAAAGCTGTATTACCAATCACACATAGAACTCAATGCAAGGTTCATAGCAGGATACTAAAAACATTGCCAAGCAGAGCACACTATAGCAACACATGTTATTGTGGCTAACTATCAAAACGGTCCTTCAGAGCCTTCTCTGAGCAGTATAGCTTCCTGTTGGGGTATTCTTATAGCTCTGGTATCTGGCTGCACAAAATCAGCAGTCAGGCATTCCACCTCAGCAGAAACTTTCCTTCTAATACCTTCATAGGTATTGTGAAGATAGCTATAACCATGGGGATGTGTTTTCAGTAAAGTCAAAGTGAGTGAGTAGTGACAGCACCCTTCCCTGTGTCCAAAGACATATTCACCAGTCATTCTTCACCTCCTGAGCCTGTACTGTAGTAGAATACTCCTTGCTTCTGTCAAGGTGGCTGATGTATGCACCATAAACAATGGGAATAAGGGATTGGCTGGATCACTACAAGTATTTCTGTATTTCTAATAGTAATCTGCCAGTCTGGAAAAAAAATCCCTGCTTTCAGGATTGGCCTGTGTTTTTAAAGATGAATGTGTCATATACCTTTCCTGACCACCTGCATTGATGTTGGTAGAAGATCCCCAGTGATTCACCAGCGCTTGCAGTACTATAGAATAGTAACCCTTTCTAGTGATGCAGTCTTTGGCAAGATGGTCTGATGATAAAATAGGGCCACAATCCTTCATTGCAGGACTCTTGCACTGCAGAAATCCCCACTGTGGATTTACTGACTCAAGGGTAGCAAGCAGTTCCACAAATGTGGCCTTGTGCATCCAAAAGATCTGCAGCTACTGCTCATCCTCCCAAACTGGCATAGCAATGTGATTTTACCAGCCTCTGCTTGTTTCTTGGGTCCAGAATGCGTGCTCCATCATCTGATGCTCCTGCATGAATGCCAACAGCAACCGTGAATTATTTCTTTGTGTCCATCAGCAAGGCAGTCTGCAAGGCTTACTCATATCCCTCACTACTTCTTTGGTGTCTGTCAATACTGAAGGACCACGTGTGTTGTGTTTGTACTGGTCAGGACAACACTTAAAGAGCCGTGCAGGATGCATATTTCTTACAGGATGCACACATGTGAGCAGGGTGCTTTAAGAGAAGCGCATTATGGACTGCAGATGTTATTGGATTGAAAAACACTGAATTGTGGGATATTGAAATCATGTTGCCAATCACCCCTATACTACGTGTTTGCCTCCATGTTGCTTTGCAACCTTCAAAAATCACGCTAATGGCAAGTTGATGGTGGGATAGCTTCCCACAGTGCACTTCTCTCTGTGTTGATGCAAGTGCTGATAGTGAGGACATGCACCACTGACACACACAAAGGATTTAATTATTGCAGTGGCTGTACAGAGATCTAATCTAGATGGACTTAATTTTGTCTTGTTGATTTTCCCTGAGTATGTTTCTCAGCCCTGATGAGGAACTCTATGTAAACTTGACAGCTTGGATCTCTTACCAGCAGAAGTTCATCCTATAACTTCACCTTTCTTTCTTCTCTGTTTCCTGGAAGCAAGACAACTACATCAACACTGCATAAAATAAAGGGGCATTGTGAAAATTGTTAAAGGATATTTGACCTGAATTAAAAATTGCACATATTTGTTCACAAGTTCATAATGGCAAAGTAATCCCTGTTTTTCACGGTGCTTGTAAATTTGAAGGTTGCAATTTGAGTTTAAAAAAGACAATAAAACTGAACATTAGTGTTGACAGTTCAAACCCCAAGGCTAAGGGATTATATCAGTCTGATGCTCCTTAGCAGGATGAAACAATGATCTGTAACTGCTTACTCGTTTAGTTCATGTAAACACAAAATAAATGCTGGAAATAGGAGTTTTAGGAGTGGAGCTTAACTTCATCAATACACAAAATATTTTTCCATCTCACAGTAGTTTCATAGCAAGACTGTTGTTTAAGCTCTGGGCACAAATTGGAAGCTTTGAATTTGCTCTTCCATATAATGAGTTCTATTTTGTATGCTTTAAAGGAACCCAAAATAGCAAACCAATTGGTAGACTTATGATCATAGGCATGCACATAGATAAGATGCAAAAAGACAAGCTATAACAGGTAAGAAGAGAGGGAAATTAGGATAAAAACAATTTTTTTTTCTTTTGTTTGTTTTTCAGCCCTTCCTTTGAGCTTGTTTTTCTCCGTTTTGCTGTTTAATAGCCTTGTCCATTGAAGTCAATCAGGAGACTCACGTTGACTGAAACAGGAGCCAGATTAGGATACGCCTACACTACCACTGAAGTTGATCTAACTTAAATTGATTTAATTTAAGTTGCTCGGGGGTAGAGAAAAGCTCCCACTCTCCTCCCTCCCCCCAGGCAATTCAAATTTTGTGCTGCCAATGCTGTGGTGCTATGTTGGAAAGAGATGCTTTCCCACCACCTTAGCTTCTGCTTCTTGCCACAGTGAAGTAACTATGCTGGTAGGAAAGCACTCTCTTGTTGGTATGACATCTTCACCAGACACACGACAGCATTGCAGATGCATTGGTGCATCCAGACCGGTATAGAGATGTAGTAAACTTGCCCTTAGAATGTCTTTTGGCAGAGGTCTTGCACATATTGGGGCACGATAAGCTAGATTGTCAATATTCAGTGGACACAGTTGGGGCCAAATGTTTGAAACAGCTTTGTGCTTGCTGAGGCACTCGAATAAGGCCCCTATTTCTAGAAGTGCTTAGCACTCAACGTGTAAGATACTCTTGGAAATCTGATCCCAGCTGTGGATCGTGAGACCTCATCATGATTAGACACATGCATTGTCTCTGGGTTCAGGTGATTAATATTGTTTGGCAATTTTCTGACCACTTCTTTTGTTGGAAACTGATTATGGGTCAAAAGCAATTTTTTTTGTCACGACAAGATCTACGTTGGATTTTTGGTCAAAAGCAAAGAGAAAGACTCACACCCCAGAATAATCTAGTGGGAAAGAAGTATTGAAGTCCCTGGGGTGATTTAGACAGAATAAGAGCTTGAACTTGTGTTTTTGATATGCCAGGGGCTAGTCACACTCACTGGACTATGAGCTATTCTGAGTTGGATACTTCCATGTGGCTGATTTTTTTTAACCTACAATGTTGGGATGTCTCCATTTCATCCCACTGTGGACGAGCAACACTTCTGAAACCTCATATTTTGTGGGACAAGAAGCTCATCATGGCTATCACTTTATCATCAGAATACACTACATATACCTACTGTGAAAAATATCAGGTTACTTATTAATTTTTCTTTTCTCACTCTGTCATAAATACGATGAGTTAATAAGCTTGAGCGGGGGCATGAATGTTTCTTCCTCATACACAATAATATCTACCCCAAGCTTTTTAAACAATATGACATTTTCAGTTCTTTTTATTTGCCCTTCTCATTTTTGAGCCTGTAGGATTTACTTGGGACACATTTTCTGTGCAGTCATAAGGGCTATAAACATCTTTAAAAAATGAAAGCTGACACTCTCATACCATCACATACCTTCATAAGCTTTAAAAAATGGCATAAAAGTCACGAGAGTCATAATAAAATTGAAAGAGTTGCCAGCACCACATGCATAGAGAATAATTGCTATGCATAATCAGTAAGTATGGAAGACTGCACGTAGCTTAACTGTGGAGCCATTATATCAGGGCTTTTGAAATCTTGGGCAACCATCCATGGCACTTTTGTTTTTTATTGAACCAGTCCCTCTGCTTAACAGAATCATTTTGTATGAGTGTTGCCTGAGAAAAGCTCTTTTGCTCTTGTAGCCCAAGAAGCTGCCTGTAGCAAGATTTTTCTCTAGGTTTAATAACAAACAGATACTCACAAGTCTGACCTGAGAAACTTTTACTGATTTCATATTAGGACATATAATTCAGAGCCTGGTAACCGGCGTGATTTATAGTTTTCTTTCAAAAGTTTTTCTCTATACTCTGACCAATAGTTGTGTGAAGCAGATGATCAGGAAATGTGTCATAGAATCAAGACCAAAATAGTTTTTGTAGACAGTGGACAATGGATGAGAATATATAACAGTAAAATTATGTCTCCTGGAGGCTTGGAGATATCACAGAATTAAAATTCCACTGATCTCTCCCAGAAATCCTTAGTGTGTTTTTATTTGTGTCTATATTTTTCTTTCTCTTTATCAATCTACATCTAATCCATATATATTACTTATAGAATCTAACAAATATTTCACAATTTACAGGTATCTTATATGACCTGACCACTAGCAATGTGTGGCACAATCATCTATTTAAAAAAGACAGCTAATAAGAGAAGACATGAAACTGACCTCCATTCTTTCTTTTTGTCTCTTTTTGCTAGCTGTAAACTTCTGCTGTATATTCAAGAATATGAAAATCATATGTTACCTTAGAATCTCAGCAGTTCCAGTAAAAACACCTTTCCTTTTTCAGCTTTCTCCTCATTTTCTTATAGGGTTTGATACCTACTTCACCTCACGCACCCTGGAGAATAACCGAAGAAATGTGTGGTTTGCAGAGTATTGGGAGGAGAACTTCAATTGCAAGCTAACGATTAGTGGATCAAAAAAGGAAGACACAGACCGTAAATGCACAGGTAATTTCATTCACTTCACCTTCTTGTTCTATTGTATGTGGCCTCTGTAGGAATGTCTGCATAGCTGATGCATGGAAGCTTGGTTGGAGACAAATTGAAAAAAATAAATTGAATTTTAGTAGGTTGTACAGAAAATGGAACATGAGCATAACCTTGCAGGACAAGAGAAATAGATGGAGAGAAACAAAAATACATGTATTTATTTTCTTTTTCTGCTTGTCCATCTAGAAATAATTGACACTTTCTATTGATTCTATGGATTCTGAGGAATATATGGTCTTTGATAGGGTGGATATTTATTTTTACATAAAAATATCTTCATAAATTATTGGTTTGTCATCTGGCAATGAAATGTAAAACAGTTGAACTTATACAGACCTTGTGTTCCTGATTCAGAATGTTTTGAATAGCAAAGTTACAATAAGTTTTGTATCTGAATTCTGCTTTTGAAGAAATAACCGGTAGAAATTGTCATAATATGGTATCATGTATTCTAATTTTAGTTACTTGAAACACTGCAGTCAAGATTCTCATCTGAGTGAAAAAGTGTTCTAACTTTGCACAGTAATACAGACAGCCTCAACTTCACAGCCACCTCGAGCCCCTGTTAATTCTGCTTGCCTGTATTGTCTAGTGGGCCTATGGGTCAGCTGTTACTGTCAGATTCAAATTGCCCTGTTCCTTTTTATAATGTACATCCCAATTTTGGTCTTCATAAACTTAATAGGCATTTAAAGTGCAATGCTTTCAAGGAGATTCTCATCATAGTTAAGGTCCAGTTCAAGAAATTTCTTTTCATCAGAAAGATGTCATGATAATAGTAGCAAATTCATAACTCCCTTCATCTTCTTAGCTCTCTGAGAGGAGTCACAGACCCTGAGCTACCTTTAAAGCTACATCTGAGATCAGGTATGGGGGTTTTTTTTGAGCATATAATGAAAAAGATTTCTAGAATGTTTCTGGAGATACAAGTGACTAACTGTAGATTCATGGAGTGAAATATAAAAATCTTTGAAAGTTTTCTTTTGATTTAATATAACTGTAAGTACTTTATTTTAAATGTAGGAGGACCAAGGTCCCCATTGCATGTAATGATAAAGTACATTAGATAAAGATATATTTTTCTAAATGAAATGAGTGAAAGAATGACCACTCCTGGAATTGTTCAGTCATGGGCTTAACTAAGTTTTGGGGAGCGTTCTGTGGAAACAACCTCACATTGATAAGGTGATTATTTTATGCTGTGTTAAAGTATGGTTCCAAGTACCAGTAAGAGTGATGTAGAAGCAGAGAACTCTATTGATATGAATACTTCTCTTGCAAAAACAGTCCCAAATTTCCTTCAGAGATAGAGAAACCATTTTCCAGCTGCGTGGCTTGTGTCAAGCTGGGCTAGAAGCATTCCCTGAAGTTAAACGTAGATATATTATACATTTTCCACAAACCTGTTGCTTTAGCTCTGTGTTCCATAGTCTAAGCAGAATATCATGTGTTGCTTTTGATCTGTACGTAAACTGTGATTGGCACAATGGACCTCCTATTTATCTTAGACATCTCTGCGCTCAAAATTTCCTTGATGTGACCCTTGAGACCTTTTTCTTTTTCTTTCTGTTTTGACTGCTGTGCTTAATGATGGACATTTGGCTTGACACGAAGATCTCAGAATTTGTTCCAAGAGAAATTAGTGTACACGGGGCTCCTCTGGAGCAAAATTGTACTTTTACTTACTTTTGACAGCTCTTGGTTCATGATCTTCTTCTCTGTGTCCTATAAGTTGGTGGAACTCCTTCACATAGAATGAAACCAGATGCCCGACTTGGGTCTGATAGGAAACTGTTGGCATTTAAGTCAGCAGGATGCTGAGTCTCTTATCCAAAAGATAGAATTTAGCCACAAATTAAGAAATGATCTTTAAAGTAATTTGTTAAAATGCTTTGCCAGATAGCAAGACTCTGAAAGACATATTGGAGAAATAGTCTGCTATGTTCTTTTTTCAACCTTAGTTGACAACAGATGGTGAAGAGTGAAATGTTACACTGCAGACAATGAGCTTTGAAGAGGAAGGAAGGTCCAGTGGTTGGATTATAAGCCTAGAGTTGGCAGAGGAGGATTCAATTCCTTGCTCTGCCACAGGCTTCCGGTGTGACCTTGGGGAAATCATTTAGTGTCTCTATGTTCTTGTTTGTCTCTGTAATTGGAGGATAATAACACTGATAAACCTCACAGGGATGTTGCACAGACAAATTTCCATTAAATGCTGTGAAGGGCGATAGAATTTAGCCCTAGAACTATTGGTAGTTCTAGGGCTAAATTCTATTAATCTTACTCATGAGAAATCCCACTTTTCTAGAAGAAAATTTCATATAGGGATAAAAATCTGTAGGCTTTTATAAAACTACTAGAAAATTGTAGTTGTTGATTGGTATCTCTCCTGAGGGTATTTTTGACCCACCCATGCAGAATTCTCTAATAAGGGATATATCGCCTTATTGATTTCTAAAGGCTCGTTAAAATACAGAAGTTACATTTTTTTATTAAATTCTATAAAGTTTTTCCATAGGAACACTGATTTCACTAGGACTATTCATGTAACTAAGGTGAATGGGAATCTGTCCTAAGCTAGTAATATAGCCTAGGCTTTCCAGAGGCAGTGTTCAGAAAATGATTACTCTGTGTTGCTGCTGACCTACAGAGCACAATAGGCCTCACGGGCTTCAGTGCTCTGGAAGCTAATCATGGTTCACATTAGGTATTCCATGCTGCCTCTGATTTCAACTCCTCTAGCACAACTCCTGTAGCACAAGATGGTTTTGTTCTTATATGCCAATCAGACAGACAGCTGCTGCTCAAGACTATTGGATTCCTCTGAACAAATTTAGGAACTTCACTGGCAACTGTAATCCGAGGTGAGTCAGACCTAAACCAGGGAAAGTGAAATATGTTTCTACATCACACACACTTTTCAAGGCCAGTACGGAGAATCTGTCCAAAGACACCCGCAACTCTGTATCTCTATGCAGAACAACATTTGTGCCGTGGTCTCCATGCCAACCCTATGCAGGTGAACACAAGTGGAAGCACTGGGTAGGAAGTCACAGGCAAGTGTACGCCAGAATACCAGCCATAGACAACAATATAGCCCATTGCCCTGCCTCCAGGAGTTGATGAATTTCAGCTTGGCAGTCACAGAATTTTTCTTCCCCAGCACTCTTCAGTTCACCTATGTAAAGCTGACTTATTTTGGCCACGTGAATGAGAAGTAAATTGTATTCCAACTGAGAAAATGAATGATACACCTGACCAATAATCAAAACTCTGTAGCAGTCCCCTGAAAAAGACCAGATGATGAACCAGGGAAGAACTATCAAGCTTTCTCCTCCTCCTTTTCCTCCTACCCACTATCTGCTATACATTTGCAAACACCTCTCCTCCACTTTATCAATTGTGATAGAAATACCAACCATATATTTAGGATCTTCTGTATTAATTTAATCTATGAACATGGTTCCCTAAGTCTATCCTTGTTCTTCATGCTTTTGAGAAATGTTTTGTAGCCTTAAGTAATTTTTAAATAATTTTTTCTAAGAACATATTTTTGTGTGGTGGGGGGTGTCTTCGGCCATGTGACAGGGAGGTTCCGCTGCTTCTTCACCCACCTGGACCTCAACGAGTGGAAGGTCCCCTATGTAGTGGTGGCCTGCTGTGTCCTCCACAATATATGTGACAACAAGGGGGATACATTCTTGCCAGGATAGGAGGGGGGGAGGCAGGAGCCGAGCAGTTGGCCACGGCCTTTGAGCAGCCGCACACAGTTGCCATCTGGGAAACCCATCAGGGGGCTGTGCACATCCAGGAGGATATGAGATAGAGTTTCAGACAAGGACACCAGTGAGACTCTCCCCTGAGCTTCCCCACAAAGGGCCTATGGATTGCCCCTCAGTGCCTTTCCTCCCCCACCCCTTTGTTCCCCTGCCCTTCCTTCTCCCCTCCCCTTTCCTTCCTCTTCCCCTGTTGATAAAATAAACTAGACCTTTTGTTTTGAACCAATAAACTCTATATTTTTGTTTAATTGGGATAACTGTAACTGGGGAGGGACTGGGGAAAGAACCGAGGAGGTGGAAGGGGGAAGAGAGTGGAGGAGAGGCTCTGCGGTGGGGCTGGGACTGGAGTCTGACTCGGGTGGTCCTACTGTCTCATGTATGGGACTCTCGGCAGCCAGGGGGCATATATAGGGGGAGAAGCCAGAGGGGCGGGAACTAGGGTGGGAGTTGGAGCGGGAATTGGGGTGGCAGTGACAACGGCAGCAAGAGTGGCCACTAGGTGGTCGAGGGCGGTAGTGAAAGCCACGCACATGGTTTGGGCCTGCTATAATAGCTCCTGGCATGTGTTGTGGTGTGGCTCCAGGTCTGACTCCAGTCTGTGGTCCTGCATGAAGGCAGTCAATGTGCTCCCGCTGCAGGTCTTCCTGGGGTTGCCTTCACCTATGGATCTCATGGGGTTGGGAGGCTGGTGCTGGAGGTGTGGGTTGTGCTTCACTCACTGCCAGACCAACTCTGCAGAAAAGTGAGAAGGGTAGTCATCCCAGGAGACAGGGTGAATGAAGCCAGCCTGCGTCTGTGAGCCAACACCAAAAGGTCTCAGGTCAGATGAAGGTGATGTGCTTTGACAAAGACCATCTGTGGCCTAGACAGTGGACCCTTTCCTTCAGGGGCACAGATGATCCATGGGATAGCCTGCCTACCCCTTCGCCCCAGGGGCAATCAGGCATGGGAAGGTGCCAGCCAGGTCAGGAGCCTGCAGATGGGAGGGGGGGTGACAGGGCTTCACTTCATGCTGTGCTGGGTCCAGCAGTGGCAGTGTCCCCAGGGAGAGGACTTGTATCTATGCCCACTTAAGGAGATGGAGGGAAGAGTGTTGGGGGAGGCGTGTGTGGGCACAGCAAACACTGCTTGCCAGGGAGGCTGCTGCTGGGGTCTTATCCACTTCCTCCCCCTTGCCCTCCCGGCAGGTTCCCCTGGCAGAGGACCAGTGTTCTCCACCTCACCATGCTGGCCCAGGAGTACATGCTGCCCTGAGAGTGTGGGCATGCCCACGTGCTGTATGCAGTACTGCTGTGTGTGTGTGTCCATGACCCCATCCTCCCTAGTGGTATCTTGTGGTGGGAAGGTGTCCCACCCTGGGGTTGGGAATAAGGCAGGCCTCTCCAGAAACACTGTGAGCAGGAGTGCAAGGTTCTGGAGTGGCTGCCTCACTGCAACTGTCTTCTCTGGACTGGAGCACCATGTGCACAGGCTGCTGTGCAATCCCCAGGCTGAGAAATGTTCAGTCCTTGCCACCCACTGCCTCCCTCTGCGTGTGTTCAGGGAAAGTAATGCAACCTTATGGGCCAACACCTGATGTGCCTTCCCTGGCCTTGTCTGAGCTTTGGGTGAGATCCTGGGAAGGGGATACCGTCTTCAGGGACAGGCAGACCACCTGGATGGCTCGCATGGTGTCTGTACTGGTCACCTCTTCCTTGTTGTCATCCTCATCATTATCCTCTATAGCCACGCCCTCTAGGACTGTGTCCAGACTCAGGGTTTTTTTCGAAAAAAGTAGCCTTTTTTCGAAAAAACTTCACCTGCGTCTAGACTGCAGTCACGTTCTTTCGAAATTAAATTGAAAGAACGCAGCTTTTCTTTCGACGGCGGTAAACCTAATTCCATGAGGAAGAACGCCTTTTTTCAAAAGTGCTCTTTCGAAAAAAGGCGTTCTTGAAAGCAAACAGGGCTTTTTAGAAAGAGAGCATCCAGACTCACTTGCTGCTTTCTTTCGAAAAAGCGGCTTGCTTTTTTGAAAGTTCCGCGTGCAGTCTAGACTCTCTCTTTCAAAAGAGGCTTTTTCAAAAGTATCTTTCGAAAAAGCCTCTTACGAAAGAGGCTTGCAGTCTAGACATAGCCTAGGAGTCCTCTATAGCCATCATTGTCCTCTATAGCCACCTCCCCCAACACTCTTCCCTCCATCTCCTGCCAGGTTGCCATCCAGCTGGGTGCAGAAGCAGTAGGTCTGGGGTACCACTCCCAGTTGGGAACTTCTTTTCCTGGCCTTGGCATAAGCCTTCTGGAGTTCCTTGATTTTCATTCACACCTGGTCCAGAGTGCAGTTGTGCCCTCTCTGGACTAGTCTGTCTGCCATCCAGCCATAGATGTCCATATTTTGCCATCTGGCATGGAGATCCTGGATGTTGGCATGGCGTGTTCCTCCCAGATCTCAATGAGATCCAGGATCACTGCATCAGTCCACGAGGTCGCCCTCCTCTTTTGGCCCTGGGCAGCATCTTTGGGAGATGGATACCTGCTTCCTTGCAGCTTTGGGCTCAGAGGGAGCACAGGGACCTGCCATGGCAGCAGCAAAAGCAGTAAGTGTTCTGCTGTGTAAGTGAAGCGAGCTGGGCCATCTTTGTGCCACAAGCCCTTTCCCCATGGCTGCAGCTCTAGGGGTATGTCTAGACTACATGCCTCTGCTGACAGACATAGTATGCCTTGTGAAACGAGATTTACAGGATTGGTCGGCAAAGGCTTTCCTTGTTGACCGATCCCCATCTTGACTGCCGGTTTGTGCCGACAAACAGCTGAGCCGGCACAACGCGGCGGCCGTTTTTATTCTAATGAAGCGGGGGATATTTAAATCCCTTCTTCATTGACTATGTTGGTATGTCTAATTTATATGCCTTGTCAGCAGAGGCATGTAGTCTAGACATACCTTAAGGAATGTGGGGGAAGGGGAACTATGGAGTTCTCATGAGTGTGGACAGAGTGGCCACCAGGGCACCTGTGGGAAGTCCTGGAGGCCACTTATTTTGAAATCAAAGTAACTATTTCAAAATATACATTATTCTTCATAAACTAAGGGTTACAGATGTTGGAATAAGAAGCCCACTATTTTGAAATTATTTTGAAATAACGGGCTTGCTGTGTAGGTGCTCACTTTGTTATTCTGAAATAATGCTACTTATTTTGAAATAGCTGTGTAGACATGCCCTTCTCGTGGGTGCACTTATTAAAGCCCCAGAAAGCACTGGGGAGTAATTACTCTGAATGACTCTGGGGAGCAATTATTTCGAAATAGCAGTGTAGCAAGTAGAGCATCTACACTACCACTCTTTTGAAATAACTATTTCGCAATAAGCGTTATTCCTCATGAAAAGGGGGGGGGTTATTATTTCAAAATAACCAGCCCCTTATTTCAAAAAAATGGGCTTGGTAGAGTGGATGCTCTGCTTGTTGTTTTGAAATAAGGAGCCTCCAAGACTTGTTATTTTGAAATAACTCCCTAGTGTAGACCAAGGCTAAGGTGCTACAGGACCACTAATTTATTTCAAGTTTTTTTAAGTTAGAGACTTACACGGTTCCCCCTCTGAGGCTCTTGGATTATATCCCTTTTTTCTATCATCTAACCCCTGATTCAGCATGGTATTTATCCACATTCTTTGCTGAACTAGGACATCAGTATTTAAAGTGACTTACTATCTTGATGTCTGATTTTATGCATCATGGTTTCATCAGCTCTTCCACATCAGATTGTTGAAGCTTAATTTGGTAATAATTGTAAAAAGCAACTGGAAATCATCAGGTGGACAGTGGTATGTAAGAACAATAATTATGAATATTAACTTGCATAGACTAGCCTTTGAATAGACAAAGATAATAATGCCTCACAGAAAGCCTATTGCAGATTCTGACCCCATTTCTACAAAGAGACCAACACTTGTACAAAGATCTGCAGTTCTGCTTGCAGGCTAGGAGCTTACACATAATATATGATTCCTGTGTATGTATCACTTCTTCACTCAAATGAAGCTACCTGCAATTCTAAGATATAATGTGGCTGAAACTTTACTCCTGTAACAGAATATTGTTCTACTACAATCATTGATACTAAGGTACGCCCCCCCCCCCAAAAAAAAAGAAAGAGAGAAGAGAATAATTAAGGCTATATCTCTAAAATAGTGGCTGGAGTTAAAATAAAATTAGATTGATCAGCCAGCACATCAAGATTTAATTATCGAATTTCTTAGAATTAATAGATGATGAAATAGTGTGTTCCAGATACATTGGCATATATTAGCATTTCATTAATTTCCAAAGTGATTGCTGATATCAAACATGCACTGTAGAATTTATCCCTATTGAGACTTTGTACCATCTTTTAGGAGATAATGCTTAATTTGCCTTAATAATTTGCCTTGATTGCAGCATGTTTTGGTGTATTGTCTCCGTGAATTTTAATTGTGGGCTATAGTATTTCATGACCAATCATTCACATTGTTAGCTATTTTGAATCAGAATCTGAAGTCATGACAGGGGCAATAATGCAAAACTTGATGGATGATGAATCTGTAACACTTAGTGATAGTTTTCCTGAGTCCCCAAATAAGCAGGAGATAAGAGTGATTTTTAGGCTTTTATGAATATTACAAATTAAAAAAAAACACACCAACATTAAAGTGAATTTTTACAAAGATCCACCAGCATTCAAGTATACCAGCAAGAATGTTCACAGAAACATCTAAAAGATAGGCTCTAGTTGCAGCAGGAATTATTCTGGGAAGCTCTGTGGCCCATGGCATGCAGGAGGTCAGACTAGATGATCATAGTGGTCTCCTCTGGTTTTATGATCTCTGAATCTATGAAGGCCATGAATTTTAAAAAACACAGGAGAAAATACACAAAACCTAACCTCTGAATTTTTAAATGTGATATTTTTGTTGCTGGTGTTTGACATGTAGCCTCACCTGCAGGAACAGAGTTTTTCCAATTATATCAGATGCACATGGCTAGCAAGTTAGCTGTGTCTTTTATTATTTTATTTTATTTTATTTTATTTTATTTTATTTTATAGAAGATCAAAACAAAGAAGGAATATATTTGTTACAAATATACCTGCACATCAACTCATTTTTAATTAAGTATGTCTATTGGGTATAGTAAGGGCTGAAAAGAAAATCCCAACACTTGACTGTAGCTATAGCCGCTTTCCTTCATTAAACATAGGTTTTAATTTAGCCTATCTCCCACTTGACAAGACATAATTAAGTGATATTAGGGTAATGTCACTCTGGATATCATTTATCAGAATGTCTATTACTTGGAGAGATTTTCTAATTATCTGTAAAGGTAATCAGTCTGAAGGTGCAGCCCAGATGATGGGTCACACAGTAAACCACTCTAGAGGACATGTTTGGAGGAAAGTCCTTGCATACTGAAAGGCCAGACATTTAGCAAGTGTATTTGTAAAAGACTGAGTTTTTGTACATGTTCTCAGAGACAGAATTGGAAAAGACACAGTATCCAAACCGGAAATATATCTGCAAAGAACCTGATTCCCTAACCACGGTAGTGTAATCCCACTGTCTTCAATGGAGATACTCCTGATCTACACTGTATACATGAAAATCTGCACACAATCTCAATGTTTGTTTATCATGAAGATGCTTATGTGCACATCCTAGAAACATGTTTAAAATAATGTTAAATCCAGTGTTTTGTTCAGGGTGCAAGTTGAAATGAGACATATGTATCCAACCCGGATCAATAAAGAAGCTATGAATTGTAGTTTTCATCTAGCAGTCCAGCAGTGCTGCTTGGAAATATAAAGATTTGAGAGGGGAAAGAAAAGTTGACTTGAGAAGATAAAAAATCTTCCAGTCCTTCTGAAGAACTAAGTAATCTCCCCACATCTTCATTACCCCCTCTTTTCTATGTCATTGGGTAAACAGTCTCAGAGGGGTATCTGTGACAGGGTATGTCTATACTACAGTGTTATTTAGAAATATCTTATTTCAAAATAGTTAATTCAAAATAGCTTATTTTTAAATAAATAGCATTTTGCTGTTTCGAAATAGTGCGTCCACACTGAGAAGACAATGAATTGCATTTGAGGCTGGCCGGAACCAGTTCCAGCAGGGCACCAGGTCAGGACTTACTGTGTGGGGCTGCTGCCTGAGGCTATCTGAGGTCTGTACTTAAAGGAACCCTCCGGACAGCCAGTTCTCAGGTTTCCCTGCTTGCTTGTCTACCTCAGCAAAGTATTTTGTCTCTGCGTGCTCTGGTCATCCTCACTTGGGACAGTACAGCACTCAGCAACATGGAGCCAGAGCTGCCCCTGGACACTCTGGTGCTTCTTTTGGATGCGTTGCTGCGAGCCTGGCTGCACTTTCTGCAGGCTGCCATTCGGGAGGTCCACCCGGGGCTGTCAGTATGCAGGAGGCCCTGCAGGAGAGCTTCCACCCTGAGAAGCACTAAAAGCCTCCCTGGTCTGCCCCACTGGGGTCTTGTCCCTCATTCCTCCCTCATGTCCTTCCACTTATCCCTCCCTAGCCCCCCTTCCTGATGTCAAATAAAATACATGTATTTTCATGAACACAAACTCTCTTTATTTAACAAAACTGGGGGGGAGAGAATGAAACTCTGGTGAGACTGGGGAAAGGAGGAGGGAGAGGGGAGAAGAGAGGGTGGGAGAAGGGAGGGGGAAACCTGGGAGGAGGGAGCTGGAAGGGGGAAGCAAGGGGAAGAAGGGGGAGGGGAAGCGCAGAATTGGGGGTCTCGTCGGACCAACTTGATTGTCATGCAAACTTGTTCCTGGGTTTGCATGTAGCCTTTGGTTGCCAGACTGGCAGCTATCCTGCATTCCTCTGTCTAGTGCGGAGATCATGGACATTGGGAGCATCCCCCCCAAACCTGAATAAGGTCCGTGATCTCCGCCCTGGACCAGGAATGTGCCCGGCCTTCTCTGGTCCCTGGCAGGCTCCTGGGAGCTGGCAGACTGTTCCTGAGGCGCGGCGGAGGGCTGGCAGCCAGTGGCTTGCTGGCTCATATTTTGGGGCCACTGGGTCAGAGGCAGTGACTACTGGTTCTGGGATGGCAGACTTGGAGCTGGCACAGGCACTGTGGCCAGAGTCAACCATTTTAAGGACTTCGGGGGAGGGAGGGAGAGAAATGTTCTTGGTTGAGGCCGGGGTGGCTACCAGAGTACCCTGGAAAGGCTGGAGGCCCCCTATTTCAAAATAAGTGTCTACACAGCACTTATTCCGAAATAGGCTTTATTCCTCGTAGAATGAAGTTTACCAAATTTGAAATAAGCGCTCTGCTATTTCGAATTTATTTTGAAATAGCCGTTTGGCTGTGTAGATGCTAGGAAAGTTAATTTGAAATAAGGGCTGTTATTTTGAAATAACTTGGCTGTGTAGACATACCCTTAGTCTGTAACATTAAAAACAATGAGCAGTATTGTTGCACCTTAGAGACTAAAAGATATATTAGATCATGAGCTTTTGTGGCTATAAGCCACTTCATCAGATGAGTTGGAGTGGAAATTACAGAATCAGAGAATTTGTGCCATAGTGGTGGATTGTTTACCATAGTCCTACTGCCTGCAGTTTGGGAAGAGTAGAAAGAGGTCAGAATTTCTTCCTGTGTAAGAGAACTTTATTTATTGGCAAGGAATTTATTTCAGAAACATTCATTTTGAGAATGAAATTGTAACCAAAATATAAATGTCCAGCTATATGTGTGTCAGTACAATTTACTATACCTGTTTCTAAAAAATGAATAAACACATTAATATCAATACTAGGACTAGAAACGTGATCCTCAGGCAGTCAATAGTAATTTTTAAGGTGTCCTGAATGATGCTTCCTTTGGAATCCATGAATCTTAATGAGATTCTAGAATCACAACATTTGAGATTTGGAATAACAAGGTCAATCCTTATCTATCTCTCAGCAGAGAGTGATGCTAAATAGCCACAGGATAGAACTGTTGTATTCTATTCCTATGATAATCCAGTTTTTACATATCACTTATCACTGTGGTGTCTATATTCCAAATACAAATAGTAATAGTCATTCAGATTTATCACAGGTAGTTGATTCTCTCACACATGAAGAAAATCTGCATGTGTGATTTTCATAATATGTATGCAATGTGCTGTTATTTGGTAAGCCAATGTGGAAGAGAAATGCTTTGATTTAGACTCTAAAGTCCTAGGGTTTAAGATTGTTACTGGCTCCTATGGGAGTAAAGTCTATAATCTTGAACTGTCCACCAAGAATGCCCTTTTTTATGTGTCAGCCTTGCAGAATCTTTAAAATTTACCCCAGGTTCAGGCATGCCACTCATTACAGCCCCAAGAGTACCTACATTGCACATAAGCTCGGTGTTCTCCGTCTTTACTGTCAAAAATAATTTACCATAGAAATAAAGTATTCTATAGCTGAGGTATTCAAGATATCACCATTAAATCAATGAATCCTGAAGCACTTTAAAATTTCTGAATAAATAGGGCTGTTTTGGGGTGCATCCCTTTCATTTTAGATCTCATCATATTGTCACACTGGTGAGCCTATGTGGGAAGAGAGAGATGGATTATGGGTGTTTTTAATTACTGTGATGATGAACAGCTTTATATATTGTGACACAGAATTCAGCCTCTCTTGATAAACTGTCAATGTAGTAGGGAAGGTTGTGGGCTGCAGGTATTGCTGTTGCCATCTGGATTATTTTATATAAGAAAAAGGCTTCATCCTTTAAAGTTTGGAAGTAAAAAGAAGCACATACCATAGTGTTTAGTGTTGCTTTTTTAATTTGAATTGTCCACAAAGCACAGAGATGTGCTTACCTGAAATTTTCTTTCAACCATCCATACAAACATATTGGGTCTCTAAACTTTCCAAACCACCCTATATTATGAGCTTTGTTTCATGACCCTCTTTGATTTTCAAGGCTGTGACAAACAAAACACAGAAGCTATGGAGATCATTTTGAACCACAAATAGAGGTGGCTTGTGCTAAGAAGCTACATATTAGAGAGAGAGAGAGAGAGACAAATGAGAAACAAAGGCAAATAAGACAACCTGGAGCTACAAGAATATTAATTACAATCCAAACTTCTAAAAGTGATCTGGTTCATTAGTAAAGTGTTCAATTTACTACAGAAAGAAAACTTTAATTTGTAAAATGCCATCAGAATATTCCATCTCTCAAAACATTAACTGAGATGCTTCAAGCAACTCTCTAACCGTTGGCCATAGTATATGTGATTCAGATTTAAGTCTAGATTTATGATATTCATTAGCATGAAAATCTGTTGAACTTCCAGAAGGTTTCACATCCTGAAGTATTAAATCATGTCAGTTACAAGGACTAATATTAGACTGATTCTATTTAAGGTGTAAAGGCAGGAGGTGTTCTCGTTCAAGATCTTCTCAGGGTTTGGCATGACAGCCTTCTACAAATGATTGTTTCATGTGTGTGAAACATGAGGACAGACTTTGAATGCTGAAAGAAAGCCATCTTTAGTTTAGAGATAACATTGACAGAAATGTAATGAGGTCTTGCAGATTCTTCAGTAGCCCCTATTTGCCCTTACACATAACATATGTAATGATAAATAGAAATGTTGAGGTTGAGTCCTCCATTAAATACCATCAACACTGCAGAAAAGTCAGGTTTTGGAGGCTCTACAGCCAGGTGAAAAATATTGTTTTTAGTCTTAATTCTGATGCCTTAACAGCTTCATCCCTCATTTAAGGTTTGATTCAATGCCCGTTCCATGAAAAGGCTTCCACTGACCTCAAGTAAATGCTCTTTAAAAGTTTCTAAATAAAATTATACATTCACTTCCATAAATTTTTAAATCTCTTGATAACTATGTACATTTTCAAAGTCAAAATCTCTTCAGTAGGAAAACCAATACATTCTTGTAGCATGCTTGGGAAAGGTGTTGGAGAGAGAGGGCAAGTCCTCAGCTGATGTAAATCAATCTAGTTCCTGGAATTGGTTATGTAATATGATCAATATTTGCATCATCAGGGAAAGCCCAACTGCAAATAATTGAATGAATACACCCAGGTTTAGGCAAAATTAAGGTTGTATAGTAAAGTACACCAAGCAATGAAATGTGAAAAATTATGGTTGTCCAAATAAGTTTAATTATATCCTCTCCTACATATGTACTGTGGGGTTGTATATTTGTCAAATAATATAAATTCATGCTCTTTTTCTATAACTCTAAGTATGGAAAAAGAAGACTAAGAGATTTGTTCAGTGTCATATAGAAAATGCCTCAAGTGTAAAATATTTTTCTTCTACAGTGGTGCTTTACAGAGATAAAAACATTATCGTCATGATGCATACATAAAGAGTTGAAGCAATATGCCTGGAAAGCCCTATGGTATAATGGATAAGATTTCAGTGGTCTAGGGACTGTTCCCATCTCTGCTACAAATTTCCTCTGTTGAAGGAAATTTTCTGTAGAGGAAATTTGTTTTTAAAATGCAGGAATTTTGTCAACAGTATAGTAAAATTTAAAAATATTAACCAGCAATTAAATATTCAATATGGCAAGTGCCTTAAATAATTATTTGCTTGAGTTATCCCTCCCTGAGACAGGACAATGGTAAATCTAAGTTAGTGGAGATGCTTATGCTTTATTAGAGGCTTGAGATAACAGTGAATTCCCTTACAAAGCTACTGTTGATTCAGTGGTGTACATTATGCTCTGCTTGCACATTTAATGCTCAATCCAAAACCCATTCAAGACTCCCACTAACTTCCAAGGACTTTGCTTGCACCTTCCTTGGCATCTCTAAGATCTGCTCAGAACATACTGCATGGCAATCCTGCAGTGATTTAAAGGGCCCAGGGCTGCTGGCTCCATTGAATCACTGGGCCCCAAAGCAACTGCTCCTTTTGCCCCCTGGCAGGGCTGTTTCCCACTCTGGCAGAGTGGGGGCCTGCAAGAGACCTTAAAATAACTTTCCTCTATAGGCTTTGCTTACAAAAACTTCCCCGAGTCACAGTTTCACTGACACTGGGAGATAGGCTGCCGCCATCAAGTGTCCGATTCCTTCTTTTTAAACTCAGGAAGAATCACTTGAATTTCTTCCAGAGGAGTATCCCAAGCTCTTTTGCCATGAGAGAGCTTGAAAAAAAAGAAACAAAAAAGCACAGAAAACAAACTGTGTCTCTGATAGCTGACCTTTCAGTCTAGGCAGGCATACACAGAAACCTATTAACTCCAGGACACAAGAATCAAATTATCGCCTTAAAAAGAAGATTTTATTAACAAAAATGAAAAGATATACTTAATAAAGCATACTTGATTGCTAGGTGTTACAGAGCAACTGAGAAAAACAAATTAAAACACAGAGAACATAGTATCTCTGGGTATAGCTTAGATTTAGTGAACAGGAGGGGAGGGAGGAGGAAAGGCCATGGATTTTACACAGGGAAGCTTAACCAAAAAACAAAACAAAGGAAATAACTTGATCATGACTAAATATTCATTTTCCCCTATTTACTCACAATCCACTTCAAGGTTCAGTCCATTTCTATGCCCAGTATTCCTTGTGGGCTTTGTAGTCCTAGCTAGATTAATTCATCACCCACTCCTCCCCTCCCCCGATCCGGGTTTAAACTCACACAAAGAACAGCAGCTAGGAATCTGCATTCAATTTACATTTCAACAGTCTTTTCCATTGGCTTTCCTAGCTTTCCATCAACACTCCCTAGCTACCTCAGTTTAATCCTTTAGTCACCAGGTACTGGCCATCACTCCTCCTATCTATCACACCCGCTCTCATTGGTGGGTCTGCAAATATCTATTGTAAATGTACATGATCATGCACATGTTCATCACTGGGTTATTTCACACTGATTTCACCTATATGAAAGTATATGTGATTTTACCTTCATTAAAGAAAATTATTTAAATGACAAATTGTAAAAAGTCACTTAAAAGGGGTAAAGTGTATGGTGTTTTAAATTCCATTCTTATAGAAAAACTGCTGAATTTCTTTAGTCCAAGGGTCTCAAACTCAATTTGCTTTAGGGCCAGTGTCAAACCTCAATTCTCCTAGCAGGTCAGCAGGTACCACCCTCTGGCAAAACTCTGGTTTGGATGTCTCCATGTATTCCTCCCAGTGTGCATCTCCTGGTCCACATGCTCCTCATCCATGCCTCCTCCAGCCCCACCTGCCACCCTTGGATGATTTAAAAACCACTGGGGGACCCAGCCACTATCAGCAGCAGCACAGTAGAGCTAGAGTGGCTTCCAGCTTACTAACTGTACATCACTGCCAGTGTGTTCCTGTGGCCCAGAGGAGGTATATTCAGGGCCGTCCCATCCATAGGTGTAAGCTGTGAAACCATTAACTCGTTTTGTGAAACTGACTAGATATCAGTGACTCTTGATTGGATAAGAAGCCTCCTGATAATTGGGCCTTTTTTTTCTAGATGTCCCTAGCCATATTATGAGAATTAAACCAGAAAATGTTCCCTAAGTTCAGCCAAGGACCTTAAACACCAGATTTCCAATAAAAAGATTCCCAAGTGTACTTTTATCTGTGATTTCAAGAAGCCATTCTCTCTTTGGGGGGGGGGGAGGGGGGGGCAGGGAGAAGGTTGATTCATGAGTTTTAAACTCTTGAGGTTGGAAATGCAGTACATACAAGTTAACAGTGTCTCCCCCTGTGTCCAGGAGCCTAGACAGGGTACACAGTCCTACAAAAGACATGAAATGGAGCAATTGCCTTGATATCCCCATGTTCTCACACTGGGATGCCACCCCACCCAACTAACATCCATGTCCTTGCACTGGAATCCCAATTGCCTCCTCCCAACTAACATCCACACCTCATGCTGGGATCCCTGCCCCAACCTGGGGTGGCAAAAAGCGAAACCCACCATCCCTGCCCCCGTTGGCTGGCTGCAGAAGCACATCAGCTTGGCCAGCCCCCTGGCCAGCATGATTTTCATCATGGAGGCAGCCAGCACAGCTTCCCAGACCAAGTGGTGCCCTCTGCAGCTGGGATACCGTGGGTGCTGGGGGCCTGGGTGCTGCTGGAAGCTGTGTGCAAGGGTATATCCCTGCATGCCTCACAGGGCTGATTAAATAACTTTTTCAAAATATTTCATGGTCCAGATTGGGGAGATAGATGGTCCATGGGCTGAGAGGTTGAGACCCCTGTTTTACTTCAAACTTCCCAAAACAATTCACCTTTAGACTGAGCTGAAAAGGAAATTTTTCATAAAATAAAAACACCTGAAATAATGGATTGAAATTAAGAGACAAGGTGAACAAGCTACTCACATATATATTGACCAAAAGAAACAAGGTTTTGACCTACACAGAGTAGTTCTTCAAGTCTTAGAAAGGTACTTTCAGTAGCACAGCTAAATGCAAAGTGGAACAAATAAATTAGCACAGGAGACCTACGAGACCATTCAAGGTAGAATGTCCCATTTACACCTCTGAAGTCATAGTTAAAAAGAGGGAGAGGAGGTGGGGATTATAAATTGTGGTAATAAAACATAAATCCAGTGTATCTGTTCAGGATTTTTAGTGTCTAGCAGATTTATGAAGGTAAGCTCCCAGTCTTTTCTTTTGAAAGTATTGTACTGGTTTCCTTTGAGGATGAGAATTGATAGGTTAGAAATAGAGTGATTGCTTTCTGAAGAGTGTTCACCCATAGGTGCTAAGGTGTTTTTGTCTTTTATCATTTTCCTGTGTGAGTTCATTAAATAGGATAGGGATTGTCTAGTTTCATCCACACCGTTGTTATTGGAGTATAAGCATACTTGGAGGTGGAAGCAGCAGGGGTGATGATGTGATTGGTGTCTGCTATAGACCACCGGATCAGGTGGATGAGGCTTTCTTCAGACAACTGAGAGAAGCTTCCAGATCACAGGCCCTGGTTCTCATGAGGGACTTTAATCACCCTGACATCTGTTGGGAGACCAATACAGCAGTACACAGACAATCCAGGAAGTTTTTTGAGAATGTTGGGATTAACTTTTTGGTACAAGTGCTGAAGGAACCAACCAGGGGCCATGCACAGCTTGACCTGCTGCTCACAAATAGGAAGAAATTAGTAGGGGAAGTAGAGGTGGGTGACAACCTGGGAAGCAGTGATCATGGGATGGTAGATTTCAGAATCCTGACCAAAGGAAGAAAGGAGAATAGCAAAATACAGACCCTGGACTTTAGAAAAGCAGACTTTGACTCTCTCTGGGTATGTCTACACTACCCCCCTAGTTCGAACTAGGGGGGTAGTGTAGACATACCCTCAGAGAACTGATGGGTAGAATTCCATGGTATGCTTAAATGAAGGGGAAAGGGATCTAGGAAAGCTGGCAGTATTTTAAAGAAGCCTTATTGAAGGCACAGGAAGAAACCATCCCGATGCACAGTAAAACAGTAATGGTTTGATGAGATAACATGATCTTGGTAACTAATTGACCATTCATTATCAGTGGGAAATAGTTCAATGGAGGGATGATAGGAGTTACTATAGATAACTTTCTGGGTGTCTGGCTGGTGAGTCTTGCCCACATGCTCAGGGTTTAGCTGATCGCCATATTTGGGGTCGGGAAGGAATTTTCCTCCAGGGTAGATTGGCAGAGGCCCTGGAGGTTTTTCGCCTTCTTCTGTAGCATGGGGTACAGATCACAGCTGGAGGATTCTCTGCATCTTGGGGTCTTCAAAGTATTTGAAGGCTTCAATATCTGAGATATAGGTGAGAGGATTATTCTAGGAGGGGTGGGTGAGATTCTGTGGCCTGCACTGTGCAGGGGGTCAGACTAGATGATCATAATGGTCCCTTCTGACCTTAAAGTCTATGAGTCTATGAGTCTATAATAAAAGCAAATATGGTAGGTGACCAGATTGGTTTACTGGGGAAATCCTTGGTGACCTTAAACACAAAAAGGAAGCTTACAAGAAGTAGAAGTGGAAACTTGGACAGATGACTACGGAGGAGTATAAATATATTGCTTGATAATGCAAGGGAGTTATCAGGAAGGTGAAAGTGCACTTGGAATTGCAACTAGCAAGGGATGTGAAGGGTAACAAAAAAGGTTTTTACAGGCATGTTAGCAATAAGAGGGTGATCAGAGAGCCTGTGGGGTGCTTACTGGATGAGGGAGGTAACCTAGGGTGTGTCTAAACTACATGGCTCCATCGATGGAGCCATGTAGATTAGGCTGAACGGCAAAGGGAAATGAAGCTGCTATTTAAATAATCGCAGCTTCATTTAAATTTAAATGGCTGCCACACTGAGCCGACAAACAGCTGATTAGCTGTTTGTCGTCTCAGCGCGCTAGTCTGGACGCTCCCGCACTGACCTGAAAGCCCTTTATTGACATCCCCGTTATGCCTCGTAGGATGAGGTTTACCGGGGAGGTTGATAAAGGGCTTTCATGTCGGCAGGGGAGCGTCCAGACTGCCCTGATCTACCGACAAACAGCTGATCAGCAGAGGGGGCAGCCATTTAAATTTAAGTGAAACCGCGATTATTTAAATCGTGGCTTCATTTCCCTTTGCCGAACAAACAAATCTACATGGCTCCATCGATGGAGCCATGTAGCTTAGACGTACCTCTAGTGACAGATGTTGTGAGAAAAGCTGAAGTATACAATGCTTTCTTTGCCTCTGTCTTCACAGACAAGGTCAGCTCCCAGACTAATGCATTAGGCAACACAGTATGAGAAAGAGGTGGACAGCCCTTGGTTGGGAAAGAACAGGTTAGGAACTATTTAGAAAAGCTAAACATACACAAATCCATGGGTCCAGATTGAATGCATCCAAGGGTACTGAGGGAGTTGGCAAATGTCATTGCAGAGCCCTTGACCATTATCTCTGAAAACTCGTGGAGATTGGGAGAGATCCCAGTTGATTGGAAAAAGGCAAATGTAGTGCCTAACTTTAAAAAAGGGAAGAAGGACGATCTAGGGAACTACAGACCAGTCAGCCTTACCTCAGTTCCCGGAAAAATCATGGAGGGGATCCTCAAGGAATCCATTTTAAAGCACTTGAAAGAGGGGAAAGTTATCAGAAATAGTCCACATGGATTCACAGAGGGCAAGTCATGCCTGACCAATCTGATTAGCTTCTATAATGAGGTAACTGGCTGTGTAGATATGGGAAAGACAGTGGATGTGATTTACCTTGACTTTAGCAAAGCTTTTGATACTGTCTCCCACAATATTCTTGCCAGCAAGTTAAAGGAGTATGGATTGGATACATGGACTGTAAGATGGATAGAAAGCTGGCTAGAATGTCGGGCTCAGTGGATAGTGATCAACGGCTTGATGTCAGGTTGGCAGTCGGTTTCTAGAGGAGTGCCCCTAGGATCGGTTTTGTTCAACATTTTTATTAATGACCTGGATGAGGGGATGGATTGCGCCCTCAGCAAGTTTGCAGATGACACTAAGCTGGGGGAGAGATAGTTACACTAGAGGGCAGGGAGAGGGTCCAGAGTGACCTAGACAGATTAGATGAAACAAAAAACAGGACTATGTAGCACTTTAAAGACTAACAAGATGGTTTATTAAGTGATGAGCTTTCGTGGGCCAGACCCACTTCCTCAGATCAAATAGTGGAAGAAGATTGTCACAACCATATATACCAAAGGATACAAAAAAAAAATGAACACATATGAAAAGGACAAATCAAATTTCAGAACAGAAGGGGATGGGGGGGATCCTCCTTCTGTCCTGAAATATGATTTGTCCTTTTCATATGTGTTCATTTTTTTTTGTATCCTTTGGTATATATGGTTGTGACAATTTTCTTCCACTATTTGATCTGAGGAAGTGGGTCTGGCCCACAAAAGCTCATCACCTAATAAACCATCTTGTTAGTCTTTAAAGTGCTACATAGTCCTGTTTTTTGTTTCATCTACACCAGACTAACACGGCTACATTTCTATCACTATTCTAGACAAATTAGAGGATTGGGTCAAAAGAAATCTGATGAGGTTCAACAAGGACAAGCGCAGAGTTCTGTGCTTGGGATGGAAGAATCCCAAGCATTGTTACAGGCTGGGGACCGACTGACTAAGTAGTAGTTCTGCAGAAAAGGACCTGGGGATTACAATGGATGAGAAACTGGATATGAGTCGGCAGTGTGCCATTGTAGCCAAGAAGGCTAATGGCATATTATGTTGCATTAGGAGGAGCATTGCTAGCCAATTTAGAGACGTGATTATTCACTTTATTCGGCTCTGGTGAGGCCACATCTGGAGCATTGTGCCCAAAAAGGATGTGTACACATTGGAGAGGGTCCAGTGGAGGGCAACCAAAATGAGTAGGGGCTGGAGCACATGACCTATGAGGGGAGACTGAGGGATTTGGGTTTGTTTAATCTGCAGAACAGAAGAGTGAGGGGGGATTTGATAGAAGCCTTCAACTTCCTGAAGGGAGGTTCCAAAGAGGATGGAGAAAGGCTGTTCACAGTAGTGACAGAACAAGGAGCAATGGTCTCAAATTACAGTGGGAGAGGTCTAGATTGGATATTAGGAAGGTGGTGAAGTACTGGAATGGGTTACGTAGGGAGTTGGTGGGATCTCCATTCTTAGAGGTTTTTAAATCTCAGCTTGACAAAGCCCTGGCTGGGTTGATTTAGTTGGGATTGGTCCTGCCTTGGTCAGGGGGTTGGACTTGATGACCTCCTGAGGTCTCTTCCAGCTCTATGATTCTATTATTCTATTTAGTGCACTGAATGAAACATAACACATGTTGTGATAGACGTACATAGGATCCATGGATCTTGAAAGGTGTATTGTGTAGCGTGTTACTAATTGTAACAATGAACATGTATCTGAGAGTTTTCCATCCGTTGTTCTGGCGGGTTCTGAGGCTGCTTTGAGTTGGTGTGTCTTCACTTGTGGGAAATTTGCTTCTGATGATGAGTTTGAAGAGTTTGTAGCCAAGAAGGCTAATGGCATATTATGTTGCATTGGGGTATTGTTTGAAAGCCAAAAGTGGGGGGGTTAAGGAAAGATTTAGTTTAGGATGGAGTCTCCACCAAATATGGGTTGTAGTCATTTGGCAATACCCTGTATGGTTTCCTGTGAAGGATGGTTAGCGAGAACTAGGGGTGTCTGCAGTCTCTCTTAGCAACAGAAATTAGTCTAATAAAAGGTATTACCTCAACCACTTTGTCTGTCCAGTATCCTGAGACCAACATGGCTTAATGAAAACTGTTTTGTTACCTTCATGGTTGCTCTCCAGGTATGTATATATATAGCCATGTTCTTCCTCTGGTTCACATCACAGTAGGTTCTTCAGTACCTGATGTAATTAAATCCTATTTAAACATCAGTTCTCAAAGACTGTTCACTCAGGGTATGTCTACATTAGAGTTTTTTCAGAAAAATGGTTGTTTTTCTAAAAAAGCTTGTATGATGTCCACACTTTAATTTCATTCTTTTGAAAGAAAATCGAAAGAACAGAGGGGTTTTTCCGACATTGGTAATTCTCATTCTACTTGGAAGAAGCCATTTTCCAAAAGAGCTCTTTCGGAAAAAGGTGTGTGTGGACAGGGAAGAGGGAGTTCTTTCAAAAGAAGAGGAAAAAGCTCAGGTGCCCTGTTGACCATTCCGCCTATAGTAATCACAGCTGAAATGCGAGATAGCATCCATTCAGTGCGGATACTATCTTTCGAAAAAGCAGATGTTTTTTTTGATGAGCTTTTGCAGTGTGGACACTCTCTTTTAGAAGTTTTTCAGGAAGATCTCTTCTGGAAAAACTTCTTCTGAAAGAAGCCTGCTGTCTCAACATAGCCTTATATGACATAATCTACTGTTTGAGATTTTTGAGTCTAGAAGCAGTTCAGAAATTGGTGGTATTTATCTTATGTGTAAAATTGTAGACTTATTTGGGAAGCGTCAAATTCTTCTCTTTGGTGTACATACATAATTCCCATTGGACTCAGCAGCAGATCAGAACATATATCAGCAGATTTTGGCCCAGAATTTGTTCTGTCTCAGATTACTTTAAAAGGAACAAGAAAGCTTTTGAATAGAACTTTCTTAAAGATTGCGGTTTGCTATTTTTCTTCCAAATTCTGATGAATTCAATGAAGCTGTCTCTGTGTATATACATGTAAAATCCATAATGTTTCATTGCATAAAGTATACAAATAAAATGCATCTTTCTTTGGTTGCTCTGATAGCTGTAAGTCAGGTTTAAAGGGCAGTGAAATTTATTTTCTCAATTATGTCATTGCTCTGCAGCAGATAAATAAAGATGCTAAGTTATTCTTTGTTTGGTCCCCCAGTCAATGCTGATTCCTCCGTTTCAGTCTTTTGAGGCCTTATGCTGCATTTTGCAAAAGAGTTCCACCCTTGCAGATCCTATGGCAAGTTCACAACCTTTGATTAGAGGTTGCTATGTATAGCTGACCCCTTCATTTGCTGTTTAGAGCATTAAACCCATTCTCAGCACCATAATCATCATCATCTTCATCCTCCTCCTCGTCCTCCTCACTTGTTGTTAATAATGACATTATTGCTACTGCTGTTTATTTCTGTAGCACCTGGAAGCCCCAGTTACAGAGCAGGTCTCTCTTGTGATAAAGGCTTATGAATGCAGAACAAAAAGGTTGATGACCCCAAAAGCTTACAATCCAATAATATTGATAATAATTGCACAAGCAAAAACTAAGTTACAAAACCATTATTGAGGTTGCGAAGTCAAGACCTCAAAAGTTGGAAATACCAAATAAAGGTTGTTGGAACAATTCAACCCACTTTATGTGTGTGTTTATTATATGATCACATACTATCTTCTCATAGAACCTCTGCCTCATTCAATGCACAGGATAGACAATGCTCATTGAATGAACTGTTAGTCTTTATTGTTTGCTTTGTTTTGTTTTTTCATCATTGTTCAGTGTGTGGCTCCATTCATTATTTTTTGCACACTACTCTAATTCTGCTCTGGAGACAGAATAATTCATTTCCTCTCAGTCTTTCCTCTGTTGCCCATCACTATATATCTGTGTGCTTCACAACTAATCTAAGTGTCTCTTCATAATTTCCTATAAGGGGAAATGATATTATCTTCATTTTATAAGTATGACACTGAAGCACATATTAAGGTTAAAAATGTCCACTCATTTTGAGTGTTGGGCAGTTGTGAGTGAAGTTGAGGGTGCCTTTGATGGCATGGTAGAGTGGTAGAATGGGAAATAGAATTGAGGAGTCCTGGTGCCCAGTCCCATAGCCTTAAGACTAACATGCACTCTATGCTATTTTGGTACTGCTTCACTGTTTTCTAATTTGCCTATACATATGGCACACTTTATCATGGAAATGAATAGTCAGCTTAAAAAAAAAAGTAATGTGGATTAGTCCAGGAGTAAGTGAAATGTCTAATACCCTTGTCTGAAAGTTGCCTGGCTGTGTGCAACTGTTTCTAAACAAAATGTTGCCTCTATAATACCGAATGCATAACCCTGCATTATAGTTTAATGACCTGTGAAATGTTATTTTTTAAAAATAAATCTCTTTTAGGGTTATGTGACTTCTAATATGTCTCTGAATTCCAAAAAGGACACTGTCAAGGTGATGCATCCAAAATTTAACCAACCTTGAAATGTCCACTTTTAATGTAAAAGTTCTCTGTATTAATTTTTCATCTTCCTGCAATATAAGCTGTTGCACTGCATACTTTTCCACATTCCAGAAGTGATCCGACAACAATAAAACCAAATTGTACAAGTGGAATCTTCCTGGTCCAGCAGCCTTGGAACTTGAGCAGTCCCAAAACACAGAGTTTGCTGGACCAGGGGAGATGAAGACTCTCCTCCTGGCCATCGGCTCTGCTCCCTGCCACCAGCTCCACTGCCCCCAGAGCTGCACTCCTGCCTGGGGCTGGGGCTGTGCTCCTCACCACTGGGTCATCAGTCCAGGCTGCTCCCTAGCCACCAGACCCGTTGCCCCCTGCAGAGCTGGCGCTCTGCTTCTTGCTGTGCCAGCCCTCCTGGGGCTGCACTTTCTGTCCCTGCCAGACTCATTGCCTCCAGCCTGGGCAGGTCTGTGCTCTTCTCTGTGCTCACCTATCCAAGGCTGTGATCCCAGCCTGTTAGTCGGTGCTGCTCTCCTGGGTGCTGACTCTGCTGCCTCCTGACAGAGGCTGCAGTCCCTGACACCAGCCCCAGCCCCTGAACCTCACCAGCTGGGACTCTCTGTTGCCTGACAAGAGAGTCCCAAATTTTAGAGGTTTAACCTGTACTATGGTCTTCTTCTGTATATGTAATGTGGACGTTTTTACTCATGTTGCATGTTTCTTCCTATAACACAAATATTAAGCTAGTATCCCTAAGCCCATTCATAAGGCACCCAATCACAACGGTGTTCCTTATATTTATTTTGTTGATTTCTGATGCCATTCACTTGAAACTCGCTCTGCTTGCCAATGAAGATGTTAGGGTTCTGTGATACAGCATGCTGAGTCCACTGCTCCTTGAACTCACAGAATCTACTAACATGCCAACAATGCTAACAATGGCTGTGGTTCTCAGTGTTACTTAGGCTGCTACTTTGGGATGTTTTGACAGGAATACTAAGTATATTGAATATAACTCAGGCCGTAACTGGTGGAAAGTATAAAAGACCTAGATTATATGTAACCTAAAATATATTATGTAAATGCCCACATGTAATTGAGGGCAACAGCTGGCATATCGGTAAAGTCCTGCAAATCTGCAGATATCCAATTTATATCCATGGGTTTCCATATCTGTAGATGTGGGTATCCATGGCCCATTTTTGCAGTCTGAGATGCATATTTTGGATCTAGAACCTTTGCAGATATCCGCCGATCAGTTTTGCAGATGCAGGTGCAGATATGGATACCAAATTTGTATCTACATAGGGGCATGTACTTGTCACAAGTCTTGTCCACTCAGGCATTCCCATTCAGACCCATCATAGAAAAGTGAATTATGCCAAATGAGTAAGGCAAAGCTACAGCTATGGAATACTTCCTCTCAAGGTTAAAATGATGTTATTTATACATTTATATAATCTGTATGATTGTATTACAGAATATTGGTAATTTAGGACATTTGGACTAAAATGCTGATGTCTCCATAATAGTCAACTTTATTAGTAACTTCTGAAGACCAGTTACAGTATCAGATATTTCCTTATGATTTCAATGGAAAAAGAAGTTGTAAGATGTCGTTACAGCCTGATTCTTTTGCTACTTGCATTGGTTTACTATTCATTTCAACGGAGATACGTCTTATTTACCCTCTGTGTTAGTAGGAGTAAAATCAGGTTTTCATTCTCTATTGCTGCATGTATCCCACAGTAAAAATGGACATTAACTTGCAAATTTGATATTATAAAAAACATTCCTGTTCATCATTTATATAGGGCAATCATTCTGATTTCCAAATTTGTCTTCAGATATGAGGTTGTCTTTTTTATTGGAGTAATGGTACCTTGGAAAGGTTGTTTGATATTGAAAGTTGCCTGCAGAACAGATTAGAAGAGAGGCTTATTAAGTCATTCCAATTAAGCCACACATTGACTGGGCCCTGACTATTTGAGGGATTGATTCTCTCTTTTTCCAGTTAAAACATAAACTAAACGTACAGATCCTCTTAATTTGAAAGGTGGGGTCTTTGAGTGAACTGACTCCCCCTTGGTCTAAAAGAGACATTTTTTTGTTCCTTTTGAGCAGAAACTTGAAAACATTCTTCTGCCTTTTACCATGTGGAGTGGAGTGAGGATTTTGAGGTAGGATCCAAAAGGTCTTATTATTTATGATGGCTTTAGAGTGCTGTATAAATTCTACTATGTAGTTATGCTTTGGGATATCATGGTATCATGCTATATTATCATATGTTGGTTTACGAAGGGGTCTATTCCCCACTTGGAATGAGGCCCAGTGGGTCCAATCAGCTAATCAAGGACCGAGAAGGAACATGCAAGAAGGAGTTGGTTATAAGGAACATCACATGTGAGGGAACAGGTGGGACTTTCATAGAACAAGAAAGCAGGAAAAAAATTGTGTGGTGGGGCAGGTGGAGGGTTGGAGTCAGCAGTGAAGAAGCCTAAAATTTCTCTCCTTGAGGTAAGGCAAAAGGAATGGATAATAGGACTTCATAAGGAAGTGTTTAACTAGTAGTCCCAAGAGAAAGCAGGTTGATGAAGGAAAAGCTTCAAATAGTTCAGGGAAGAGAGCAGCAAGGTTATTGAAGAGCTAGACCTTAACTGCTTGCTGGGCTGGGATTCAGAGTGGAGGGAGTTCCCTAGGCATCCACTGCAGAGTGTATTGCTGGGGTAGTGTATGGGAGTGACATAGTCAGGATAGTTGGTGTGATGACTGTGTGAAGCTGTTTGGACAGGGAAATCACAATGTGATCTGGCCACAGGACTAATTCATGAAGCCACCATACTGTGATTCAGTGAATGAAAGAAGAGCAGCAAAGGTGGAAGACCAGAAAGAGGATGGTGTTGAACTTGGGTGGAGATAATTCCCAAACTCATGAGAAAGGGGTGCCACCCAGTGGTGAACTTGGCATCCCATGACAGATTATATAAAGTGGCTTGGTTGTCAGATCCTTTGTATTTTGAATTAACTGCATTTACTCATCAGTTTGTTGTTGGTATTTTTAGAGTTCATATGCGTGCTCTATTGGATTTTAAATAGAGATATAAATCATATGAGTGAACTTCAACATACAAGAATTGGTCTTCAGATCCTTTGCACCACCGATATTTATAGCAGAGTTTGTATCAACTGTGGGTTAGAGGAAAGTACTGTTTCTAACATTACTCTGGAGAGGAGAGATGCCCTAAATATGTGTAGACTATTTGATCTCACGGGAGCAGGAAAGATCAGGATCACATTGATCCAAGCAGGATCAACACACCTAAGCCAGTACTCAGTATCTACATTGTCTCACACTGCTCATACCAGACAGCTTATTTTCTATTTTGCTTTCCATTCTTCTGTGCTCTGGTTTTGTTCTATTGAAAAGAATTACATGAAACTGATAGGAGGATCATGTCCTTTCTACTCTTCTGTGGGAATCTCAATGATGGATACTTGAAAACAGAGGGAAATGAGACTAAACTTTTTGTCAACACCTGCAGATAAATCTTTTGGAAGCGACTCATAGTCTTGGTCCAGAAATAGGTATAGTTTTTCTCTTTCTCCTGATGTACTAAGACATTCCTTTTCAAATCCAACAGGACAATAATGCATTCTCTTTTAACCATGTATTGTCTTTAAATATGAGACATCAGCTGTGGTGACCAGGAATATACCTCTAACTAGAAAAACAAACCAGGAAGGTGTGTGATAAAAACAAGAATAGATTCAAGGTCACAATGGGAGTGGAACTTACTTTTTGCTTCCATCTTTACATCTTATGGCAGCAGGGAGAGGTGTAGTGACTTCTCATTTTACATCTGAAATTTGAGCTCATTTGTTAGTTTTCTGTCTATCATGTCAAGCTTTACTCTTCAGAGATTCTTCAGAGACATCTTAGTGCTCTGGAGATGTGGATTCAAGAAGACACTCAGTAGACACACAAATGTATGATGTTGAAGCTACAGAAAAAAAAGTTATCTGTTCCACTCTAACGGCTTTTGTTTTTTCCAGGTATATTTAACAATAATAGTTGCGGGAGGCAGAGCATGTAAGTGATTTTACTTCTGGAGCCATATGTACAGCAGGATACAACATTCTGCTTAGCTACTTCAGAGGGCATGAAAAGGGAGAGCATCTGCAAGACTGATGCTGAAGATGGGGTTGGAGGTAAGAGTGCTTGGCTATCACTTGTCCTCACCCCAGCTGACTCAGTGATTAGGATATCTTTATAGAGAATAGATTTGGAAAGCACAGAAGAGTCCCAGTTTACCTCTCTTATTAGAGTGTTACTCTGGTTTTACTCCATTAAAACTGAGTAAACTGCAGTAATTCAGAGGTTACTCAAGCTATTAGAAGAATGGATGGTAAGGATACTTCCTATATGAACTTTTGGCTCCAACGTTCACATTATTAACAAGCTAAATTACACAGAAGTTTGCTGGATGGAACTTTTACCATTCCCATGTTTAGATCTCTTTTAACAAAACATTTCATTCTTTTTTACTAGTTCTTGATATCTCTACCACTTTTCTTCCCTTTCAGCTCTTATGCAAGGTCTTTGATTAGCAATTTTTTTTCTGAAGTCTGGTTGAGGTTCCATTCAGTGGCCCTTAACAATGTCCTTTAACAGGCTATGGAATACATGAGTTATTGATATGAGATGCTCCTTCTCTCAGTGTTACTGATATTAGACACTCCTTTATTCAATGTTTAGAGTTACATCTTTTCCCTTGAACTTTGTGGTTTCAAAAGCATTGTTTGAAAGCCACACTTTCAATGTGACAGTTTATAGCAATATCACATAACTGCAGGGCTAACCCTGACTTTGATTAACTTGACTTCATCTTGCATTTCAGAGAACTAAAATCAAGTTTCACAAATGTTTTTTGATATTGCATTATCCATTCATGTCACTTTCTTAAATCTCCTCCCTATTTACCTCTCACTAACTCTTTCCATCTTTCCTGGTTTTATTATCAGTCTCTTTACTATGGCTTGAGGTGGTCTTCCTCTTAGTTGCCTATGCAATTTTTCATGTAACCTTGTTCTTCTTTCAACCACACTCCAGAGACTTCTTAACCTTTGCTTGTGCTTTTTCACATCACTCTTAAAGATTTGTCCCTCTGTGCCTCTTGCTCCTCTCATCATGTGAAGAAGTGGATTATGCCCATGAAAGCTCATGGTACTATGTATATTTTTGTTATAGATAAGGTGCTACAGGACCACTCATTTTTTAAGTTTTCTTAAAAATAGTCCAGCCTGTAGTGAGGATCTTTGGATCCCCCTTGGTTACTTTGCCAAATGCATATGACAGCACTCAGTATTGTGCAGTGGCTGATATCAACAGCAGTTCTATTTGTTACAGAAAGGAACTGAATTTCTTCATCTTGTCTTAAAGAGTTTGTGAGCGTTCCTAGGTATTATGCGGTAGTAAGCTTCAGTATGGAAGCAGCACCAATATCAGCTTCCCAGCTATAACAGAGGTAGCAGTCAGCATCATCCAAGACCTTATTAGAAATAGATTCCAGTTCAACTTTCTGTCTGTATTCTCCATGTCCTATCCACTAACATCACAGAAGGGAGGAGTAACATGAGAATTGTGTATCAATATTTCAGATGTGAAAAGCAAGTGTATCCTCATGACATATATACAATCGATACCAATATTACACCAATTTTTACTGTGTATGAAAGATATTAACAGCAATGAGACTAAAGCAAAAGCACCAATAAAGAGTCCCCTTTCTCACATGCCCACCAAAAGCTATTCAGAGAGAGAACTTAAAATACTTCAGGTTCCCTTTCTAAGGTGCCTTATTCCATGTTCCTTCAAACTCTCTGCCTAAACTGCCAAAAATAGACCAATTGGTTTTTATTATATAGGAGGTTTTATAAACTAAAAGATTATATGATAGTTTATTGTATACTGACTCCTAAGATATTAATAAACCATGTTGCCACCTGCAGCTCATTGCACCTTTGTGAGATGCTTGCTAACAACAATAATTTTGCCCCATTTCGGAAAAGCTGGAAGGCTAATACATAAACTCCCTTTTTTTCTTTTCTGCTGCCCTGGACTTACTGTTGTGTTCTCATATTGTGTTGCATGTACAATGAATGCATGTTTGAGATTTCTTTTTTTTTTTACAGTAGTACAGTAGCAATTTTAACATGTGATGGTATAATTTATTTTTAAGTATCTGACTGATACTAAGAACATAAGAATCTCCATATTGGTTCAAATCAAAGGTCCATCTACCCCAGTATTCTGTCTTTTGTCAGTGGCCAATGTCAGGTGCCTCAAAGGGAATGAACATCAAGTGATCCATTCCTTGTCAACCATTCCAAGCCCCAGCAAACAGTTAAGGGACACTATCCCCACCCATCCTGGCTAATAGCCTTTTGTGGACTTATCCTCCATGAATTTTTCCAGTTCTTTTTTGAACCTCATTAAAATTATGGCCTTTACAACATTCTCTGGCAAGGAGTTCCACAAGTTGACTGTGTGCTGTGTGAAAAAATATTTTATTTTCTTTGTTTTATACCTGCTTCCCACTGAAATTAAATAATAAATTCAGTGTGACTCATTAAACTTGAATTCCTAAATATCCATTTATCAAAATATAGTGTAATGGGGCATGAAGTGAAAGAAAAAGAGCTGATTGGACAACTAGGCTCTCAGATGCTCAGAGCCAAGGGACCGACATCCTTCCCCATCATGGCAATGAAAACTTTCAATAAAATTCCCAGGCTTCTGGTTGAGAGTTAGCATTGCATGAGGAATTATCATTTCCAAAATGTCTGGACCTACTGGAGTTGTTATACCTTGTTATTCATTTCACTATTTTCTTTTGCTGTTGTCTGAAAAAAATGTGGGCATTATTTCTGTGAAACATCTCTGAAATGGGTCTGGCTTCTTAGTGGACAATCTTACTGCTGCTCTGTGCCACATAGTGATTATTCAAGTTGCATTCCTATCTGCACATGAATGCCCTGAAATCTCTCTTCTTGCTTGCACCCGTTTTAGTGGTACAGGTATCGGATAGTTCTGAAAACCAAACAAAAGTTTTGTGTATGCTGTTGTGATTACTAGTTATTTTCTAAATTATGCTTTGTTACTAACAATTTGTGCAGTGCTTTGTGCAATAATTTCCATCCCTTGCTTGAGAATTACTTTAAATAAAAAGTTCATGCCACTCAATTCTTAGGTATATATAGTTGTAGATGAATTTACCACAAAATTGTATTAAAATGAACAATTTTGTACACTGTATATAATATGCAGATTTCATTATTCTGCAGAGGGTTTTGACAATTCAAAATGGATATGGAATGGAAAGTTTATTCCAAAGACACATCCATTTCCTTTAAGTGGATTTTTTAATCTTCTTTTAGCATATGTAATTACTGTGATTTAATATGTGAGTCCAGAAATTACATATGCAAATTGTATGCATAAATTTCTTGGACATGCAAGTTGCACATTTACAGCTCTACAAATCTGGGCCTTTTAGTATGCACATGTATTGGGTAGATAGTATCTAAGAAATGGCTATTTTGACTCAGAAATATTCTTAAGATCTGGTTTTCAGATCTTTATTTATCTTGATATTATGAATGCAACTTCGTTTTACGCATTTTTGCTCCGTCTCCTGACACAGATAACTTTGTTACCAAAGGTTTTCTTCCCCCTTCTGTATTTCACTGCTCATGCTTCTAGCAGTTAATATATGTAATCAGTATTGTTTGTGTTCAGAGCTTTAATTCCAAGATGACTTCCCTTGGCTTGCCTTTCTGTTGCATTACTAATTTGGTTATGTAGCTCAGCACAGCTAAGGCCATTTAAAAGCATTTTCCATGTCAGTCTCTGGAAATGTAATGTGGGCTGTAATCAATAAGAGAAGGGTGGAATGATAAAAAAAAAAAAAAAAAAAAAAAAGGACTGTGGGTAAATCTGCTCACCCTGGAACCTACTTCACCTTGCTAAATTATCTGCAAGGAACTGAATGTTGCTCCTCTAATTTTGAATTATAATGGAGCTGTACATGAGAGAATATCTTAATCATCATGTGTAGGTTGGGAACAGATACTTGCAGTTTGATACATTGAAGCCTGCATGGCGGTGGGAAGCTCCACAAATATTGAAAATGTATATGGAGACATGTTATATTTGCTGGTCTCAGGTACAACTGAGTGAATTATTCACTGCATATATTTTCCTAGACATATTTAAACTCTCTTTCTGGTAATAGAATTCCCATAGGCAGTCAGTGATCTACTTGGCTGTCCTCATAACACAAAATGTATTCAATTATGTGTTATTTTTACATTGTGGATTGATGATGAGCTGTTTGTGTTTGGTACTTGATATTTAAATTGGGTTGGTCATATGTTAAACCTTGTGTGTCTTCCCCAAAAACAAAACATAGGCTGCATTCAGTAAAGGAATGGCCTAAAAAGGGGAGGTTTTACCTACAACTCCTGTGCCCGTAGTTAACTATTGATTAATCCTGTTTATTACAGTGGTGCTTATAAACCAACCAAAAACAAGACCCTATTGGGTTAGGTACCATAGAAACATAAAAAGAATAGACAGTTCCTGACCCAAAGCCCTGAAACTCTAAATAGTCTTTTTATGGTATTCAAAGTGAATTTTGTACTATGATATTAAACCAGTCTGGGTTTAGTTCTGGTGGTGACAGTTTAAAGCTTAAGTGGGTGACCGTCACCTTTGCTACTTGCTTCTGAGTTAATCTTCAGGAACACACAAAGACCGAAAGTAGTGACCACATATACATTCACAAGTACAAGCTCTGGACAGTTTTACAAGTTTTATTAAAGTTACAATTAAAGTAATGATTATCCAAACATATAGACATTCTGTACAGGCCTATGCACAAGTTACAAATATTGTTATAATCACATCCTTAGCAATAGTGTTAGGGTCTTTTGGGTCGCTCATGGCTTGATCATCAGTAGAAAGTGTCCCATAGAGAGCTCAATTTTCTTATTCTGGGTATCTCTTTTTTATAGTGTGATTCAGTCTATGCCTACATTATGTGTCCATGAAAGTATCAGCCTTCTTTTCTCTTATTGGTCTGTGTTCCTGGGAAACTTAAAAGACTCAAATTTTCTATAAGCGGTGTAAATTCCCTTTATTCTCATTAACGTACAGCCTGTATCCTGTGGTTAAGACATCTGTGAGAAACTGATGTGCCTTCATGGTATTTTTATGATCTAATATTTATCTTCTGGGTAATTTTTTGCAATAGTACATGTTGGCATCTCATTTTCCATAATCTTAGGGTATCAGGTTGTTTTCTGATTACTTATGTCATCATTTCATGCCTCTAAGGCCTAAAATAGCTAAGATAAAGACTTGTAGACTTCAACTTACAGATTCTTGTGTTTCAGCTTGATTTACTCATGTGTAATACTTGGCTCCTCTAAATACTGCTCCATCTTATATTTTATAATCCTACAAATTAACATACAATGAATATATATAATATAACATTGATTAATCATAACATCGCATAATAAATGGATAATAAATTAAAACCATTGGCTACACAAGACAAATACAGGTTGAGGAAAAAGGACAGAGATTATAAACTGAAATCACTGCAAATAATTTACACCGTGTATTTGAATGCAGTTTGTCCTACTGTGCTTGAATGAGTTTATCTTAGGTGCAGCCAAACAGAGTGTTAGGTAAAAAAAGGCCGTAATACTCCTTTCTATACAATCATCTTGGATTGACTGTAGACCAAAATGTCTCTTAAATAATTTAGAGCACCTTGGGGAATAATATCTGTTGGGAAATCCTAGGTTGGTCTTTCAAGGCAGCTTTCTGTTGTCTTTGTCTTTCTCCGCCCAAGGCTGAAAATCTGGCCATGTGATTGGGGGAGGGAAAGGAGAAGCAATTCATAAACGCTATCAAGTTCTTGACACAATCCAAGGTGAAATTCTGTCAATTTTTAAAATCACAAAACAACAAGCATTTCCTATAGCAGAAATGGTGAATTTTGTCCTCTCCCACTTTCATGTGTTTTCAAAAAACTCACTAACAGAGTGACGTTTTCACATACCCAAACTAAAAGTGAAAATTAATGTGATCTAGTGCTTGTAATTCTGTCAGTGCCGGTCGATTTTTAAAAGTATCTGCTAGAACATTTTGAGCACTGATCCCTCGTTTCATATTAAGGATGACGGCAACAATAATTTCTTCACTTAACTCTCCATCCTAAATTATTAAAAATCGCTGAAATTTTTGTGGGTACTCATTCAGGGCTGAAAGGGGAGGGCATGTTTTGAAAGCCTGCATTTGTATTCTCCCATATTGTCACTGAAAGCTTGTTTCTTGTTAGGCCCAAATATTGCACCCAAGTTCATATAAAGTTCCCACTAACTTCACTGGGACTCTACATAGGTAGCAGGATTTGACTGCACATAGCTCATGATACGACTGGGATCTTTGTAACTGCTAAGATTTGAAGGTGTTACATAGTAAATAATTGAACAAGTGGACTGTGATATTACAGCTATTCAAAAAGTAATATTTTGCAGCGCCATACCACTTTATCATCTAAGTATCTTGGAACACTTAACAATCAGTAATTGCATTTTACAAACCCCTGGTGAGATAGATAAGTATAACAGCACATGTTATAGCTGAACAGATTGAATCATGCAGGTGTTTCTTGCCAAAGGTAAAACAAGATGATTGTGATAGACTTGGGGAATAGAAATGAGGTGTCCTGGCTCCTAATATTGTACTTTATTTACCCCTCTGACATCACTGTCCCATATTTATTACTGGCAGACATTGTCACAGTACTGGGCAACTACACTTTTATTTCCCCTCTGAAGATGAGAGAGGGTACTTACTCACAGGCTTCCAGCTCCCTGGCTGTCTCCTCAATTGGTTGGAGACACATGCTTCACTCCTGCATAACCAGCATATTTACAGGATGCACAATACTCTGATTATAGTCTAAATTCACTAGCAAAGTCAAAAGGCCTATATCGACCAGCTTTGCCTTTGTCCCTAGAGATGGTGAATAATGCAATTGTCATAACTGTAAATTACCACACAGCATTTCCTATGCAATCCTATTTTATTATTAGGATATAAGCATTACAGATAATGAAATAATAGAAGAACCTACACAAAAGCTAATAAGCTTCCTAGAGATCTTCCCAACTTGCTCCAACGTGGGCTTTGGCAGGTGACTCTTTCAAAAGAGGTCTCTTTTGTGGTCACAATTCATAATAATGTTAATTTAGAACTACATATATATAGTTTAGAGACAATTAGATAATTTGCATCAAATAAAGTACACAAGAAAATTATACAAATTAATGAATATTGTATTTGATTAATATTTGTTTCTATTTGATTAGCCTTAGTTTTGTTTCTTTACTTTTTGACTCCAATGCTGATTTTTTTTTTCCTTTGCTGCTGTGTGTTCTTAGGAAAATCATTTAATCTCTCTGCGTCTCTATTCCCAATCTCTAAAATGAAGATAATATTTACAGTGTAAGACCTTAGGTGCAGGATGTGTGCAGCATCTAATGTAATGGGACACTAATTCCATTGCTAATGTAATACAAATAAGAAATAATAAAATATTTAAAATAAGTATTCTCAAAGTATCACAGCTTATTTCCTTGTTGGTATTTGGTAGCAGTATCAGTTCTTTTGACTGTATGAATTTGAAATCCTTCAACTAAGGTTTTGTATTGTTAAGACATTTTAAGGGCAGTTGGTGGGTTGTGAAGGGTGCTAAATTCCTACTAAAAGAGAAGTGCATTGTAAATTCATAAATACTGTCTTGTTCAGGTTGCACGTACAGTAGGCATGTTAACTGAATTGCCCTGGGCTTCTTTTAGTTTAGTTCTTTCCTTTCTCTATCTGGCTATGTCTTTCAATTAGGCCATGTCTACACTAGGACATTCTTTCAAATTTACTAACTTCAACTTATGGACTCCAGATTTAACAAATTTGAACTTGTGTGTCCTCCCTACAGGGAAGCATTGAAATTAGTCTGAGGCAAGCTTTGTTAATGTGGACATGCTACCTCAGATTCGGAGCCCCAGGAAGCCGTCGGGGGGGCTGCAGGAGCCTCCTGGAGGCCAATTAGTTCAAATTAGTGGCACCCGAGTGTCTGCACTAATGTTGTTTTGGACTTACGAGTTCAGAATTAGTGTTATTCCTCATGAAAAGCAGAACTACAGAGTTTGAATTCTGCAGCCCCTTATTTTGGAATAATGGATTTGGTAGTGTGGACATACCGCTTACAAATTCGAACTTGGGGGCGGGGAGTGTTATTTTACACTAAGATCCTAGTGTAGACCTGTCCTTAGAGACTGTAATATGAAAGGCAGAAGGTAACATCAGACTTTAAAATACCACCTCTGCATTGTTTTAATATGCTTTCCTCTCAAGCACTAATATTTTCATCATATAAAGCCCAGCCTCTCTGCCTCTCTCTCTCTCTCTCTCTCTCCCCCTCTCTCTCTCTCTCTCTGGGTATGGCTACAGTGTGTGTGTGCGGGGGAGGGGTTTGAAACAGGTATTCAAATAGTGCTTGCATTTGCATACCTTCTTCCATTTTTTTTCCCGGAAGAGGCTTTTCCACCATTTGGCCCCGTCTACACAGAAAAGCCTCTTCCAGGAAAAAAATGGAAGAAGGTATGCAAATACGAGGGCTATTTGCATACCTCTTCTGAAAACCCCCCACACTGTAGCCGTACCCTCTGAGATGGATTTCTATTGATTGCATAGCCATGTTTGTGGTTAGGACAGGATTTGCCTCTCTAAATTCTTTGTCTATAAGTTGAATGGTCACAATATGAAGGGCTGAGGTTTTTTTTTTTTCATTTAGAAACGCAAGAAAAAAATGAAATAATTATGTTCTTCAAAATCCTGCCCTGTGTAAGCACCTTCATTTTTTAATGCCATGTAAAGTAGATTGACTTGTATTCATCACCCAGAGAATTCTGTTCCTCATGATCTTTCTTTTTGTGTGTGTGCATGTGTGTTTGTTTTTATGTGCAGGGCAGGAGAGAATTGGAAAAGATTCCCACTATGAGCAAGAGGGGAAAGTTCAGTTTGTGATTGATGCTGTGTATGCCATGGCTCATGCCCTCCATCATATGAACAAGGATCTTTGTGCTGATTACCCTGGGATCTGTCCGGAGATGGAACATGCAGGAGGCAAGAAATTGCTGAAGTATATACGCAATGTTAATTTTAACGGTGAGTCCAATGCAATGCATATCCATAGCACTTCAGGGGATGCAAGATTTTAAATTTAATTAGTCCCTACATTGTTCATTGTTTCCCTTGATTTCTCACTAGTATAGCCATCATTTAGATAGATCATGTTTAGTATTCATTTGATTGTGTACTGCTTTCCTTGAAGCAGTGACTTATATAAATGTCTAGACTGCAGGTTTCTTCCGGAAGCAGCTTTTCTGGAAGAGATCTTCTGGAAAAATTTCTTTCGAAAGAGAGCATCTACACAGCAAAAGGCAGCTGTAGATGGGAAAAAGCTGAAGGTAGTTTGATTTGGTGCATCATCTCACCTGCCTATGATTCATCCTTCAAATAAAGGTGCTCCTGCTGATCCCTATAAGGACAGTGGTAACTCTAATGCCAGCCTTTCGTCACAGTAAAGGATAGGTTTCATATGTACTTACTTGTGCCAGTGTCTATGATTCTGGCCTAAATACTATAGCAGGATTTCCCCACCTGTGAAATTTTTGTTTCAAGGTTATTTGCTTCATTAACACACATGAGGAGATTCATGTGAGCCCACCTCCAGAGCCAGGACAATTGAACAGTGACAGAAGTTAGGATTCCAAGTAAGCTAACATTTTTTCTACTTGTGATCTTTGCTAATAAATTTAACAGAAAGGGATTTTTGAAAAACTCTTTGTCTCTGCACTCTCCAAGATGGAGATTCAGACTGACATTTTAAAAGCTGGTAGCCTAAAATTAAACAGCCAAGTCTCTTTTTGATTTAAATGGGGACTGAAGTTTCAAGTGCTAACTGGGTGCCATGAAACTCCCATTGAAGTTTGGAGGTAGTCACAGATGCTCGGCACCTCTGAAAATCAGTTTAATGACCCTAAAGAGACTACTCACCAACTAAAATATTTGTATAAGCTAAATTGCTTTGCTGGATCAGGGTTTTATTTAGGTACCTTTCTCTGGCTGTAAGTGTACACTTTTAGGTTCATAAGGCTTGAAATTTCCTAGGAATTTACAATCTAATAAACAGAGAGATAGAGAGAGAAAAGAAAAGGGACTGAGAGACCCAGATGAGGAAGATAAATCTTGTACTTCATGGCTTAACTTCATCACTGTAAAGGTCAGGAAGGATTTTTTTTTTCTCCAAGTAAAGCATTGCCTAATTGGCACAGAGTATTAAAAGAGATGTTTGTTTTACCTCTTTTCTTTGGATTACGTAGTGTTATCTACTGCTGCAAGCCAAATACTACTGGACTAATAAACTGAGTTGATGTGGAAAATCCTATTGTCCTATTTCTGGAAAAGGAATGCAAACAAAGTATTATTTTTGTTTTGTAAAACTTTTCAGGGAAATAAAGTATTCATTCAAATTTTACTAATTTGGCCATTCTAAAATTTTGTAGCAGATCAGTTATATCTCTCTTGAAAAATAAAGCAGTTGAATGGTCATCCAATCCTTTTAAGAGAGCTGAGAAAATAATCTACTTAGTGAAGCTGGCCTTTTTTTCTACCCATGGAATGTCAAAACTGGATTTCAGTTTTCTCAAGTATATCATTTTGTCAATGTATTGTATTCATCCTTTTTTTTCTGATTTTTTTTTCCTCCAGACGTGATTGGTCACATAAGCCATATGGCATTGCTCAACACTAAGAGTATGTCTACACATAGCGCGTAGCTCGAAATAAGCTACACAATTTGAGCTGTGCAAATTGCATAGCTTATTTCGCGATAGCCTATTTCAAAATATGGTGCTGTGTAAAAAGCACTAATTTTGAAATAGGGATTCCAATGAGTCCCTTAATCCTCGTGCAACGAGGCTTATGGGACATTGGAAAAACAAGCCCATTATTTTAAATGTATTTTGCAATAATGGGCTTGCTGTTAAGATGCACAAAATGCTATTTCGGGATAATGAATGGTATCCTGAAATAGCACCACTGCATAAGAGTACCCTTAAGGAGCATATATATAGAGTAAATATACAGAACTTTTGTTTTTGAATTTTTGTTTCCACTCTGTTTTGGGGTATCACACTGAAGGTGAATTTCTTACACACAACTATAATTCACTGAACAGTTTGGATCAGATTGTGACACGTGCGCAAGGGTTGAGGATGGGAAAGGCAGAGGATGAGAACCTTATTTCCTAATGGCATGGCATATTCCAATCCCTTGTTGTTGCTACAGTCTCTGCACTTGGAGAGCACAAATGTCAAATGCGCTTATGAGGGTTCTTGCCATCCATCCCAAAGAGGATCTGGAAGAAGTACTATCCATGGACTAAATGTGTTGCAATCTGTGCTGTCCTCCTGCACACTGAGTCACTGAACCCCTTTTCATGCACCAGCTGGGAAGGGTAGGAGAGCTACACACTGCTTCTCTGAGGACTAGTGGCTGAATGTCACTATTTGACATATACATCATGAAACTTCATAAGAATGACCATACTGGGTCAGACCAATGATCCATCCAGCCCAGTATCCTGTCTGACAATGGTGGCCAATAGCAGATGCCCCAGAGGGAAGGAACACAACAGGTAATCCTCACATGATCCCTCCCCTGTCACTCATTTCCGGTCAAACAGAGGCTAGGGACACCATTCCTACCCATCCTGGCTAATAGCCATTGATGGACTTAATCTTCATGAATCTATCTAGCTCTTTTTTGAACCCTATTAAAGTCCTAGTCTTCACCACATTCACTGGCAAGGAGTTCTCGAGGTTGACTGTGCGCTACATGAAGAAAAACTTCCTTTTGTTTCTTTTATACCTGCTGCCTATTAATTTCATTTGGTGACCCCTAATTCTTATATTGTGGAAATAAGTAAATAACTTTTCCTTGCTCACTTTTTCCACACCAGTCATGATTTTATAGACCTCTATCAAATCCCCCCTTAGTCTCCTTTTTTCTAAGCTGAAAAGTCCAAGTCCAAGTCTCTCTTCATATGGAACCCGTTCCAACCCCCTAATCATTTTTGTTGCCCTTTTCTGAACCTTTTCCAATGCCACTGTATCTTTTTTGAAATGAGGCAACCACATCTGTACACAGTATTCAAGATGTGGGTGTACCATGCTTTTGTATAAAGGCAATAAGATATTTTCTGTCTTATTCTCTGTCCCTTTTTAAATCATTCCTAACATTCTATTTGCTTTTTTGAACACTGAGTGGATGTTTTCAGAGAACTATCCACAATGACTCCAAGATCTCTCTCTTGAGCAGTTGTAGCCAAATTAGTCCCCATCATATTGTATGTATAGTTGGGATTATTTTTTCCAGTATTCATTACTTTACATTAATCAATATTAAATTTTGTTTGTCATTTTGTTGCTCAATCACTTAGTTGGTGAGATCTTTTTGAAACTCTTCACAGTCTGCTTTGGTCTTAACTATCTTCAGCAGTTTGGTATCATCTGCAAATTTTGCCACCTCACTGTTTACCCCTTTCTCTAGATCATTTATAAATAAGTTGAATAGATCCTTTAGGGGCCCCACTAGCTACCTCTCTCCACTCTGAAAACTAACCATTTATTCCTGCTCTTTGTTTCCTGTCTTTTAATTGGTTATCAATCCATGAAAGGCTCTTCCGTGTTATCCCATGACAACTAACTTTACTTAAGAGCCTCTGGTGATGGACTTTGCAAAAGGCTTTCTGGAAAACTAAGTATACTATATCCACTGGATTCCCCACTGTCCACATGTTTGTTAACCCCCTCAAAGAAATCTAGTAGATTAGTAAGGCATGATTTCCCTTTACAGAAACCATGTTGACTTTCCCCCAACAAATTATGTTTATCTATATGTCTGACAATTTTATAGTTTACTATCATTTCAACCAATTTGCCCGGTACTGACGTCAGACTTACCATTTTGTAATTGTCAGGATCACCTTTGGAGCCCTTTCTAATATTGGTGTCAGGTTAGCTATCTTCCAGTCATTAGGTACAGAAGCTGATTTAAAGGATAGGTTACAAACCACAGTTAATAGTTCTGCAATTTTACCTTGAGTTCTTTCAGAACTCTTGGGTGAATACCATCTGGTCCCGGTGACTTGTTACTTTTAAGTTTATCGATTTGTTCCAAAACCTCCTCTAATGCACCTTAATCTGGGACAATTACTCAGATTTGTCACCTAAAAAGAATGGCTCAAGTTTTGGAATCTCCCCAATATCATCAGCCATGAAGATTGAAGCAAAAAATTCATTTAGCTTCTCTGCAATGACTTTATCATCTTTAAGTGCTGCTTTAGCATCTCAGTCACCCAAAGGCCCCACTGGTAGTTTAGTCAGTTTCCATCTTCTGATGTACTTAAAAATTATTTTGCTATTACTTTTTGAGTTTTTGGCTAGCTGTCTTCAAACTCCTTTTTAACTTTTCTTGTTATATTTTTACATTTAAGCTGATAACGTTTATGCTCCTTGCCATTTTGCTCACTAGGATTTGACTTCCACTTTTTATCTGTCTCTGCTTCTTTTACTTGGTGGTTAAGCCACAGGAGAACTTTTTTGGTTCTCTTATTGTGTTTTTCAGTTTGGGGTATACACTTAAGTTGGACCTCTATTATGGTGCCTTTGAAAAGTATCCATTATTCACAATGTGCCAGGGATCAAGCTTTTGACCCCAATACACAGTTGAAAAAAAAATCCTGGCAGCTCTGGTCAGCGCCACCACTAGGCTGTTAAAAGTTTGGTTGGGGCAAGTGGGGCAAAATCAAGCTCCCTTACTGCCCTGGTTCCTAGGAAGTTGCTGGCAATGCTGCACAGCTTCCAGCTCCAGCGCCAGCCATGGTCTGGAGAGACATCCCCACAGTTTCTAAGTGTACAAAGGCCCAGGAAAGATCCACACAGTGTACCCGCACCAAGCCCTGGCTCTGAAGCTCCCATTGGCCAGGAATCACAACCAAAGGGAGCTGTGGGGGTGATGCCTGAGGACACGAGCAGCATGTGGAGCCTCCCTGACTCCCTGTTTAGGAGCTGCAGGGACCTGTCATTCAATACCTAAGGTAGCTCCCATGTCCTAACCCTTCCCCCCGTCCCAGCCCTGAGCCCCTTCCTGCACCCCAAACTCCTTAGCCCTAGCTCAGAGCCCCTCCTGCACCCCTAACTCCTCATTCCCAGACCTGCCCCAGAGCCCACATTCCTAGCTAGAGCCTTCACCTCTTCTCATTCCCCAAACGATTATACACACGATTGGAATGTTTGTATGGAAGGGTACAGCTTGCTCAGGAAGGATAGACAAGGGGAAAAGGGAGGAGGTGTTGCCTTATACATTAAAAATGAACACACTTGGAGTGAGGTGGAGATGGACATAGGAGATGGAAGTGGATGAGGCTTTTTTTAAACAACTAACAAAATCATCCAAAGCCCAAGTGGTGATGGGGGACTTCAACTATCCAGATATATGTTGGGAAAATAACACTGCAGGGCACAGACTATCCAATAAGTTCTTGGACTGCATTGGAGGTAACTTTTTATTTCAGAAGTTTGAAAAAGCTACCGGGGGGAAGCTGTTCTAGATTTCATCCTAACAAATAGGGAGGAACTGGTTGAGAATTTGAAAGTGGAAGGCAGCTTGGGTGAAAGCGATCATGAAATCATAGAGTTCACAATTCTAAGGAAGGGTAGAAGTCAGAACAGCAAAATAGAGACAATGGATTTCAGGAAGGCAGATTTTGGTAAGTTCAGAGAGCTGATAGGTAAGGTCCCATGGGAATTGAGACTGAGGGGAAAAACAACTGAAGAGAGTTGGCAGTTTTTCAAAGGGACATTGTTAAGGGCCCAAAAGCAAGCTATTCCAATGTGTCGGAAAGATAGAAAATACGGCAAAAGACCACCTTGGTTTAGCCACGAGATCTTGCATGATCTAAAAATAGGAGTCATATAAAAAATGAAAAGTAGGACAAATGACAAAGGATGAATATAGGAAAACAGCACAGGAATGTAGGGGCTAGATTAGAAAGGCAAAGGCACAGAATGAGCTCAAACTAGCTATGGGAATAAAGGGAAACAAGAAGACTTTTTATAAATACATTAGAAGCAAGAGGAAGACCAAGGAGAGGGTAGGCCCACTGGTCAGTGAGGAGGGAGAAACAGTAACAGGAAACTTGGAAATGGCAGAGATGCTCAATGACTTCTTTGTTTCGGTCTTCACTGAGAAGTCTGTGGGAAAGCCTAACATAGTGAATGCTAGTGGGAAGGGGGGATGTTTTAGAAGGTAAAATAAAAAAAGAACAAGTCAAAAATCACCTAGAAAAGTTAGATGCCTGCAAGTCACCAAGGCCTGATGAAATGCATCCTAGAATACTCAAGGAGCTGATAGAGGAGGTATCTGAGCCTCTAGCTATCATCTTTGGAAAATCATGGGAGACAGGAGAGATTCCAGAAGACTGGAAAAGGGCAAATATAGTGCCCATTTATAAAAAGGGAAATAAGAACAACCCAGGAAACTACAGACCAGTTAATTTAACTTCTGTGCCAGAGAAGATAATGGAGCAAGTAATTAAGGAAATCATCTGTAAACACTTGGAAAGTGGCAAGGTGATAGGTAACAGCCAGCATGGATTTGTAAAGAACAAATTATGTCAAACCAATCTGATAGCTTTCTTTAATAGTATAACGAGTCTTGTGGATAAGGGAGACGCAGTGGATGTGGTATACCTAGACTTTAGTAAGGCGTTTGATATGGTCTCGCATGATATTCTTATCAATACAACTTAGATGGGGATACTATAAGGAGGGTGCATAACTGGCTGGATAACCGCACTCAGAGAATAGTTATTAATGGTTCACAATCCTGCTGGAAAGGCATAACAAGTGGGGTTCCGCAGGGGTCTGTTCTGGGACCGGCTCTGTTCAATATCTTCATCAACGATTTAGATATTGGTATAGAAAGTACACGTATTAAGTTTGCAGATGATACCAAGCTGAGAGGGGTTGCCACTAATCTGGAGGATAGGGTCATAATTCAAAATGACCTGGACAAATTGGAGAAATGGTCTGAGGTAAATAGGATGAAGTTTAATACAGACAAATGCAAAGTGCTCCACTTAGGAAGCGACTGTCTGGGAAGGGTTATGGCAGAAAAGGATCTAGGGGTTATAGTGGACCACAAGTTGAATATGAGTAAGCAGTGTGATGCTGTTACAAAGAAAGCAAACATGATTCTGGGATGCATTAACAGGTGTGTTGTGAGCAAGACACGAGAAGTAATTCTTCTGTGTTGGTTAGGCCTCAGTTGGAGTATTGTGTCCAGTTCTGGGCACCGCATTTCAAGAAAGATGTGGAGAAATTGGAGAGGGTCCAGAGAAGACCAACGAGAATGATTAAAGATCTAGAGAACATGACCTATGAGGGAAGACTGAAGGAATTGGGCTTGTTTAGTTTAGAAAAGAGAAGACTGAGGGGGGACATGATAGTAGTTTTCAGGTATCTAAAAGGGTGTCATAAGGAGGAGGGAGAAAACTTGTTCATCTTGGCCTCTGGGAATAGAACAAGAAGCAATGGGCTTAAACTGCAGCATTGGAGGTTTAGATTGGAAATTAGGAAAAAGTTCCTCACTGTCAGGGTAGCCAAACACTGGAATAAATTGCCCAGGGAGGTTAAATATCTCTGGAGATATTTAAGAGTAGGTTAGATAAATGTCTATCAGGGATGATCTAGACAGTATTTGGTCCTGCCATGAGGGCAGGGGATTGGACTCGATGACCTCTCAAGGTCCCTTCCAGTCCTAGTATTCTATGATTCTATGAAACCCTGCTCCAGAACTGAGTCCCCTCACACACTCCGGATCCCACAACCCCAGCTGGAACCCTCACTTCTCCCGCACTCCAACTCCTTACCCCAGCCTGGTGAAAGTGAACGAGGGGAAGGAGGGATGGAGTGAGGGGGTAGGGCCTCAGGGAAGAGTCAGAGTGGGAAGTGGAGTCTTGGGGAATGGGTAGGGTGAGGGTGGGAGACACAGATGTTCATTTTGTTCCATTAGAAAGTGGACAACCCTAAAAATTCTGCTCTCTCATTTTTTTACAAGACTTGTAATGAGAATAGAAAATAGCACGGCATGAATCCATAATAGAGGTCCAACTTAAATGTATACCCTGACACCGTGAAAGAGAAAAAAATGTGTATCCTATTCTCATGCATTTAAGCCTATGATCTTGTGATCCAATCTTATTTTATATATAGGTATGCAAACAGATCTCCTTATAACCATGCAGCTGAAATCACCTTGCCTGTGCATGCTTTGGGGATTTCTCCCCCTTACAAAGACCATGACATTCATAAAGACAGAGCTCAAGCAATACTTTAATGAATAAAGACTGTGGCTGTATAGTCGGAGTACAGTGTGAATTCTAACGTTTCACAGTGTTGACAATAATTTTTTTAAAATTGCAGAGGCAATAAGATTCTGAATATTAAACTTGTGATGCAAAATGTCTGTGTTTTCCCCCTCCCCTCCACAATGGCCTGAAAAAATGATGGATTCTTTTTATATGAATCGCAGCTGCTCCTCAGAATTGCAGTGACTGTGAGTCATAAAAAGGCATCTTAGCTTGTCACACTTAACAAGACTCTGACCCTTCTCCAATTGCACTTTTTTTCCTGATGAGTTTTTTGTGGTGATTAAGAGACACAAATCCTGAAAAATCCAATACATTTTGTCTTTGCAGTGAGATTTTTCATGAGAAGGGGCATCATGTGCTGTATGTTGGGAATGTATGTTACTTATTCGTTGAGAACAGATGGATTAATATTTTATAACACCACTGAATGAGCAGGCAGCATCAGGGAAGAGCATTATACTAGGCTGTCTGGTGGGACTGTGGAGTATTACAGTTCTTAATGAAAAAAAAAAGATTTATGTCAGCCTGAATCCTCATGAAAATCTCCCCCCTCCCTGTTATAAGAAGAATGAAAATAATAAATAGCCCCAGTTATGAAAATATTAGTAATATAGTTTAGCCTGCAGGTTTCCCATTGCCGCTTCTCATTGTTTGTTAGAGACTGCATAGATAAACAGAGCACAGACTATAATGGTGGAGCAACTTTAAACAGGCACATGAAAGAGTTAGACCCTCGCAATCAAATGGTGGGCATTTGTGCCAAAGCATGCAATCAGCTCCTCACTGGGACCGAATATGGAGTAAGGACTGTAGGATTTGAACTTAGTAAGCAAACCTTTTGGTTTATAATCCTGCTACTCTGTTTTTAAAAAAGACAGACAACTTAGAAATCCTCTGCATGAATTATACCCTGAAATGAACATAGCTATGTGCAATTCCTAACTCAAAATAGCTTCTTCCACCCAAAAGCCTTTTCACTTCCTTTTGGTGTGTGGGTAGATTTCCAGATGAAGTAAATTTAAGCTCATGAATGAGAGCAAGCCTCGTAAAAACAGCAAATATTAACTATGCTGCTAATTATGAATTGTTAATATACATTCAGACTGGCAGTGCATACATATTAATATCGAAACACTTTTAAAATTATCCTGTTGAACTTAACTTAGAATGTAACACATGATGATTCTGGAGAGAGAACCACTCTGGATAGGGTGAGTGAGCTGCCTAGAGGATGCATGGAAGAACTATTCATTTAGAGGCCAGGAGTAGGCCTCCCTGACCAGACTCAGAAAGCACATGCGCTTACTGATGTATAATCACATACTTGAGCTTTCTTGAACAGCAGTACTTTCACAAATCCCAGTGCACCAGTAGCAGTTACTTCTCCTGTGGAGTAGCTGTGATATTTTAGAACTGCATTAACAAGCTACATGAAGGAAGCCATTTGCAGTGCACAACAAGAAGTCGTATTGATCCTACAAAACCCAGAAATAGTGCTTCATTTTCTTGAGCACTAGCTACTGGCACTTGATCTAGTTAACTATTTACACATTCAAAGGCACGTCTCTTATCGTGCGTGCTTGTGACAATATATTTCCTCACTATGAAAGCTGTCCACCATCACCAGGAATAAGCAGCCAAACTTTCCAGTTAGGTTTAGCAGCCCAGGAATGACAAGTGGTTCTCTGTCCCCTTTTTCCCTAACACATTCTCTCTGCAGCAGATGTCACTTGGCCTTAATCATTTATAGATTCCATGTGATAATTAGATATCATACTACAGCTTGACCCTCTCTAGGTCCAAAACTCTTTAGTCCAGAAACATACATTGTCCAGAATGATTTTAATTAAGGCAGTCCCCGAGTTACGCGGATCCGCCTTACATCGGATCCGCAGTTATGAACGGGGCTTTTCTCGCCCCGGAGGATGGGAGCAGCGGGACGCCCAGATGTGCCGTGGTCCGCCTCCCCCGTCCTCCGGGGCGAGAAAAGCTGCTCCCCATCTCCCTAGTCTGCAGGGAGATGGGGAGCAAAGCCTTGGAGCACGCCCGCAGCGGAACAGCCCGGGTGCGCTTGAGCTGTCCCCTGCGGGCGTGCTCCGCGGCTTTGCTCCCCGTCTCCCGACCAGCAGACCAGGGAGCTGCTCTGCCCCAGGCGTCCCCAAGTCAGCCGCTGCTGAAACTGACCAGCGGCTGACTACAGGAAGCCCGAGCCAGAGTTGCTCTGACCTAGGCTTCCTGGAATCAGCCGCTGATCAGTTTCAGCAGCAGCTGACTTGGGGACGCCTGGGTTTCTTAAGTTGAAACTGTATGTAAATCAGAACTGGTGTCAAGATTCAGCAGCGATTGAAACTGATCAGTTTCAGCAGCGGCTGACGCCAGTTCTGACTTACATACAGATTCAACTTAAGAACAAACCTACAGTCCCTATCTTGTACGTAACCCGGGGACTGCCTGTAGCCAGATGTCCACTTTTCATGGACAAGTTTCCCACAGTCCCATAAAGTTTGTTTACCAGTCCTAGCTCTCTCTGTTCTGTGCTATTATTTAGTTCTAATTTACCCCTAAATGTCCTCTAACAGCCCTGCAAGCAGTGGAGGTATTGGTAACACTGCTAGACAATATTGATCTCCCGCAGTCCGGAAAATGTTCTGGTTCAGAACCGGTCAGGTCTCGAGGGTGCCAGACTAGAGAAGTTCGACCTGCAATCTGTAGATATGAAATAACAAGGCTCTCTATGTTCATAGGGCAATTTTTTAATCTAGACTCTGTTAGAGGAACACACCAAGTTTATTCTACATCTCTTTAGAAGGGGGAAACTTGACGTTTTATGCATGAAGATGTATGTTTGGGAGTAATATCTATGATCTGCATTACTGCCTAATTTATGGAACAGGTCCTCAGGTGGTTTACATTTACAGAGGATAACCAGATAGCACATGTGAAAAATTGGGATGGGGATAGGCATGAAATAGACGCCTCTGTAAGACAAAGACCTGAAGATCAAGACTGTCCAATGAAATTGGGACATCCAATCACCCTAAATTTACACCACATCAACATCTGACTCCTAGTATATAGAAACACCCCATTTTGTGTGTGTGTCACTGTCATTTATTTGATTGGGACACAGGGATAAATCCACTAATATTGATGTGAATTACAGCAAGCCAGATTGGACACTTGTGCTCTGAATAGCGTTCTTTTATGTCAGCTGCAATAACATGTAGCTTGGCTAATCATATAAACTCTTTTAAAAGTCTTGATTAGCTAAATCCCATTTACCATTTGTGCTGACTTTCAGAAGGAATCTAGGAATTAGCACTTTATTCATTTAAAAATCTTTCCCCACTATACAGATATTCTGGCTGCACAAATCCATAAAACAGCAGTTAGATATCTACTTAGTATCTATAAGGAGTCAGAGACAAGAGATTCTGTGGAAGATTCTCTGTACCAGACTTTGAACTTAATCAGTGTCTGCTCTCAGAGACACTGCAATATAGACATGAAATAATTTACCAGGTTAAAGAATTTGGAAACTATGCAAATTCACACCTTCAAACCTTCTTTCACTCACTGAAATTCAGTGAAGAATAGGAATCATGACGAAAACCGTAATCTTAAAGTTCAGTGCTACAATTGAATAGATTTTTCATGCCCTTCCCCCCAAGCAATGTAGCTAGAAGATTCTTTTCAACAGAGATATACTAATGATCTTCTATTTTGACACAATATTGCTGTACCTCACAGAAATCTATTTTAATGTATCTTGAAACACTTGTGGTCCTTTTCATTTAGCTCTATCTGAAAATATTCAATTTCTTTGAATACTCATTTTAAAAAGTAGTCATACAGCCTTACAATGCTAACTGAGCTGCAAATTCTCTAGTTGGAATTCCTCTTTTCATAATAGCATCTCTAATGTAATAATTATGTATTAGAATTCAGTGCCTCTCTGTCATATAACATATTTGTGTTTATTTTTCTCCCTTATTCTAACCGGTCTTGTTTGGATGTGCTATGAGGTTTAGGTGTTGGGGACTACCACCTGCTAAAAGGCACCTGGATAGAAGAAAGGCAGCATAGGCATATATAGGAAGTCCAAGCCAAGGAAAGGCTACATTAAATACCCAGTTCTGATCAAAAGCTCCCAAAGTATTGTTCCCATGAACCAGCTTGGCATGTGTGGCCAGACTCTGGCTATAGCTACACTGTAGCCTTCTTCACAAAAAGCTTATGCAAATGAAGCATGGCATGGAATATCACCATGCTTCATTTGCATAATTAATTATCAACTGCTTTTGTGCAAGAGGCTTTTGTACAAAAAGGAGCTATGTAGACAGCTCCTTTTTGCCCCCAAACCTCCTCTTGTGCAGGAGCCATTCTGCTTCACTTTTTCAGCCATCTACAGAGCTCCTTTTTGCACAAAAGCAGCTGCTAATTAATTATGCAAACGAAGCACGGCGATATTCCACGTCACGCTTCATTTGCATAAGCTTTTCCGGAAGAAGGCTACAGTGTAGCCGTAGCCTCTGGGATATTCTGCACATATGACACATCCAGGCAAGCAATACTTGGGGAAGGCACTCAGCTACTTTAGCAGCTTGAGGCATTGTTAAATGTATTACACTCAGGGTCTTGACACATCTGGGCAAGGTAGTTCTGAGATGCTTAGCTCTGCTGCTATCACTTCATTGCCTTCTTCACATCTCTCTACCTAGAACGCATCACAAAAACCAGCCAGAATCAGGCGCTATATTGTTCATGAATAAGTTATCATATGGCAGATATCAATGTCCTAGAATCTAAGTCTGTGAGTAGTGTAGCTGGAGCCGACATACCTTAGTTCAAATTTCCGCAGGATCCCCACTGCTAGAGGTCGATGGAAGAAACTCTCCCATTGACTTCCCTTACTCCTTGTGACTCAGTGGAGTACTTGAGTCTACAGGGAGGTGATCAGTGCTTGATTTAGCAGGTCCTTACTAGTCCCACTAAATCAAACCCCAGGAGATCGATCTCTGCAGCATCAGTCTTCCAGTAAGTGGTGACAAGGCTTAAATGAAGCAGCATACAGGGAGAGGAATAGTTTTCCTAGAGTGTCCTGTGTTCTGTGCTGATTGCTGGAATAAGAACATATTGTGGAGGAGGAAGCTATTTCTGGATGCCAGTCAAGATTCACTAAACCTGGGCTGTCTTCTGATGGCAGTATCTCTCAGAAGCAGATGGCACATTTTCAGGGGGAAAAATATCATTTAGAGGCTCCATTCACAGGACTACTGTTCACTAAAGAACTCCCTCAGGAGTGGGGAGGGGGGGAGAATAGGGAGGGAAGCCCATCTGATATTTCATGATATGAAGCAAGGCTCGTGTAGTTTTGCTTTACTTTTGCTTTTCAGCTAGTGGGTATGAGCCATGATTATTAATCACAGAAAGAGGGATAGGATTATGGCATATGTCCTACAGCATCTGTTTAAACTGCTGTGATGATGGATGGCCTCTGCCTGAGCTCTGATGCCAGTCTAAAGCTTTTAGCCATGACAAAATAAATAAAACAAGCCTTGTAAAGCTTTGGCTGGTTTTGCTTCCTTCCTCAGGCAGTGCTGGCACTCCAGTGATGTTTAATAAAAATGGTGATGCACCGGGGCGCTATGACATCTTTCAGTTCCACACAACAAACACCACCACTCCAGGCTACCACCTGATAGGCCAGTGGACCGATGACCTGCAGCTCAATGTGAGTCCTGTTTACTCTTTACTTGCTCACTTTCATCGACATGCTGTTATTAGATTGACTTTTGTCACCAACAAGGAGCTAGAATAGGGGACTGCCCTTAATGTTTTTGTATAATATCTTCTTTCGTGCTATATGCAGTTTGTACTTGCCTAGAACCCTAGCTTTACTGAGTTATATGTAGTTCTAATGGCTGTAGAGTTTGTTTGTTTGTTTGTTTGTTTGTTTGTTTGTTTATTTGCTCATCAGAGCTCTCTAGCCACTAACTGGGACAGTGGCTTTTTCTCAGTAATGCATAGATGCTGGAAACCTCTGGTATTTCATCTTCAGAATTGAAAATTGGTCTAAGTGTCTCCAGTTTGGTGCAAAAGAAATGGATGGAGTGTGGGAGAGAGGGAGGATTTATTTGAGTGGCTGTCATTTCCCAGGGGTTATTTTTATGCACTTAGCAGTGAGGCAGCCCTTTCATAAAGAAGTGTAGCTAAAAGCTAAGGCAATCAAATGTTCCCTGTTATTCTTGACATTGTCCATGTGAAAGAAGGAATATGGTTAGTATTTCCTCTGAAAAGCAAATTTAATTCATTTGCGGCATCTGAACCTTAACATTTTTCATTATAAACTAAAGGCCAGTCCGAATACAAACAAAGAAAAAGAACACCTGTCCCTTGACCTGCAGAAGAGGTCTAGCGCATCTGTGCCTGACAGGGGAGTTGGTAGGGTTAAAGCCATTCTTTGCTTTAAAATGCTCAGATACTATGGTGATAAAAGGTATTTACACTTAGCAGGTGGAAATACTGTAATTTGGAAATGTAATTTAATCTAATATCTTTTCTCTGCACTTCATTTTTAATGTAGTCCATGTCTTAACCAAAAAAAAAAAAAAAAAAAATTAAGAAGTGTGAGGAACGAATGGTCATTCTTTGCACAATATTGTGCTTCCTCTTAAATTCCATACTCATTATGGGACATGACGTGTTTTATGAGCATTTCTCAAGCTGCTGTTTTATTTAAAGCACACTGCCATATTAATTTGCAAGTTATGATATTTTTTCAGCCAAAATATCAATTTTATTAACAAAATACTATAAACTACTCATCCTAACCTATTATAATTGAAATAAAAAATTAATGGTGCCTTTGCCGTTCTGCAACAATTGTTTTCAGAGTTTCCACAGAAAGAACTTTTCCCCTGGCCTTGGGCTTGGGTAGAGTGTGTTTCATTAGTAGATATATTTACTAGACCAACTTCAGTTCTAACTGCCGTGTGTCCAACAGGCCAAATACATCCAGGAATTATCACTGGTTTTCTCGTCCTTTGTGAAACTTTTCTAGAACTTGTTAACTTTTCTACCTTCAAAAGTGGCTATGAGTTTTCTAGCCAAAGGGACCATATTGCTGGCTGCTTTTTAACAGGTTCCAAGAGAAATTGCCCAATCATGTAATTTGCCTCGTAGGTTTATTATGTGGATGACTTCCTGGACGTATACCTATTTCTCTATTTATATCAGCCTTACAACTCGCAAAAGAAGAAAATGGGAGAGGAAGGATGTTATAGTGAGTGAGGGCTGGCTTTGGACTCAGGAGACCCGGTGTTCCTGTGTGACCTTGGGAAGTCTTGTAGGCTCTCTAGGCCTCAGTTTCCCATCTGTAAAACTGGGAAAATGGCACCACCCTATCTCATAAGTCTGTTTTATTGTGCACAAGGCACCAGACAATTCAGTAATGGGAACATGTGCTAACTTGTTTGGTTTTAGGGGTGTGTGAATGAATAAGTATTGCTATGAATAAGTAAAATATGTGTTTTTTCCCTCCCCCCCCCCCGCCCCCAATAAAGGATGAGAAAATAGATTTTGGTGTTAAATTTTCATAGCAGTACAGCAAGGGTGATGTATGCTCAGTTATATTGAAGAGGACAAAATACAATTTAGTATTGCATTCAATTTTTTTAGAGGGGTGAAGTTTTATCCTTGATACTTTGAGAACTCTAAAATATGTGTTAAAGTCCAAATAGTAAATCTTCTCTCCTTACATTATGGAGTTCTTTCAATCTTCTGAAGCACATCTGCATGGCCTGTCTGTTAGATAAACAGAGCAAGCCTTAAAGCATAATATTCGGGAGGCCTCTGAATGCTCTGTGTGTGCTTTTCTTTTTGTCATCATCTACTTACAAAGCCAGTGTTATGGAGTGTCTGGGATCCTCTGGGCATTTTTCTCAGGACTGGCTGCTTCAATGTATCTTCATATTATCTTTGATTTCACACTTCTAGCAGTGATGTTTGCAAAAGCAGGTCTCGAATTGGGCTGGGATGCTGTTCTGGCTCTTTTTGTTAGGAGGGGCAGAAGAGAGGTAATGCTGTTCTGGTGCTATCACTCCCTGGAAGTGTGTTCCCATACTACATTTTTTAGGATATGAGCACTGCTTTAAAGGCATATTACTTTGTTCTGCACATTCACAGTACCAGATTCTGAGCTCTGTTACAGTCTCTGATATCTTTTTGAGTCATTCTGAATTTATATAGTTGTCTATGACATCAGAATCTGACAAAAAGCAAGTGAAAAAAATATCTTGCAACTTTTTTGATGCAGAAGACCTTGGCCGTTAATTATGAATTTTTCACAGGGGGAGAAAGGGTAGTTTAATCACCAAATATCGTTATGGCGTGATTGTTTTTCTAACACCTAAAACAGCACTACCAAGGACATAAATCACAGTTTAGTGAATGTTCTGGCTGCATTTCATAGATCTCTAAGTGAAGATAAAATGAGCAGATGTCTAATTTTAAATGGACTGACCAATATGTCACTGAAAAATGCTGGTTCCCACATACACCCTGTAGTCAAGCAGAATTCTGATTACAGGAATATCAGCCTGCCTCCCACTAAAAGGTCCTGCAAGTACATCCTGCTTCCCACTGTTCCTTGAAGATTTTTAAAATCTCCTCCACCCCCATAGAGACCTCCCTCACACATATTCGATATATAATATTTATCCTTTCTCTTCTTCTGAGGGTTGAAATGCCTAATCCTAGATTTTAGACTCAGAAATCTGGCCAGCTTCATACCCATTCAAATGCAATATCTTGACTTACAGTTGGTGCCAAATTACTCACATTACAACTAATGTAATTAGACAATAAAACTGTTACATGGCAATGTTTATCATATGAAAACAGGTCTGTATTTCAGTTTGCTGATGTTGAGAGGACACTTGTGAATAGTATGAAATAATGCAGAGAGAAGGGCATCATTGCAAGGATCAGAAGTGTTGTGAATGTGTTTAACATTCAATGAATCAGAATTACGCTACAGATTGAACCTCTCTTGTCCAGCACCCTAAGGACTTGACCAGTTCCGAACCAGAGAATTTTCCAGACCATGGGAGAGTGAGGACTGGTGGCTGTAAACAAACTTTATGGGACCATGGGAAACTTGTACATAGCTATGAAAAGTGGATATCCAGCTAACTAAAATAATTTCAGACAATGGATGTTTCGGGTCCAGAGAGTTCTAGATTAGAGAGGTTCAACCTGTACAGTAAAATAGGATAGGTGGGTTGTCAGTGCATGAGTTGCAGTACACAGAGTATCACAAGTGTGTGTTACTAGTGGCTGTGATTTGTATACAGTTTAAATTCAAGGAAAGCCCATTGTTAAAACAACATGTTTCTTGATAGAATGCTGTATGGGTTGATAAATTTTTCCTATTGGTTATTTGCCATTCCCCCCCAAAAAGGAGGAGAGGATGGAAAATAGCAAGAAATTTTAGAAAAGCCACAGTTACTCTTCGAATAGTTCTTCCAGATGTTAATTTTATTATATTATTAAAAGCATTTTTTTATTTTTTCCATAAGAGATTCTCAGACATTTTGCACATTATAAGTACATTATACAGTGGGACATATCAACTCCAGAAAGGCAGGTTATCATCAGGCTTTTCATTAAGCCTCAGGCACTGTAATTTCAGATTCAATAACAATCTCTTTTATTTAACTATTGATTGTGTGGTTATCTGTTGTTGAGCCTGTTCTTATGTCATGGTCATTTTTAGGAATCATCCAAAGGGAACATGTTAACTGGAAAAAAATGTTTGGGGCATTTTAAATTTTTTAAATTTTGGTTTTAAACAAATTAACCTTTAACACAATATTTAAAGGTTAATTTATTTTGCAATAAATTCCTGTAAGGAAAGTTGAATTCTGTATAGTTAGAAAGCATGAGAAATGCAGATGATTATATATGGTACCAAGTCAGAAGGGGTTTCAAGTGCTTTAGAGGACAAGATTAAAATCCAAAATGACCTGGACAGCTAGAGAAAAGATCTGAAGTAAAATGGATGAAATTCAATAAGGATCAAATGCATAATTCAGTAAGGATCAGTTAGGAGGGAACAATCAGTTGCACACATGTAAAGTGGGAAATGACTTTCTACAAAAAAGCACTACAAAAAAGAATCTGGGAGTCATAGTGGATCACAAATGAAAGCCAACAGTGGAACAATTTTGCATTAAAAAAAAAAGTGAACATGTGGGGTGTATCTGCAGAAGTGTTGGAAAACAATATATGAGAAATAATTCTGTTCTATTCTGCACTGATTAGGCCTCAACTAGAGCACTGTGCTAGTACTGGGTGCCACATTTCAGGAAATAAATGGAAAAACTGGAGAAAGTCGAAAGAAGAGCAATAGAAAAGATTAAATTTCTATAAAGATGTATGGGGGGGAGGAATGAAATTATTGGATTTGTATAGTCAGGAGAAGAGAAGATTAACTGGAGTCATACTAACAGTTTTCAAATACACTAAATGTTACAAGCATAAGGGAGAAAAAATGTTGTTGACTTTGGAGGACATTAGGAAAAACTTCTTAACTGTCATGGTATTTAAACACTGGAATAAATTTCCTAAGGAGGTTGTGGAATTTCTGTCATTGGAGATTTTTAAGAGAAGGTTACATACACACGTCAGGGATGTTCTAGATAAAACTTAGTCCTGCTATGAGTACAGGGAGTGGTTAGAGTTTTCGCTTTATGTGTTCTCCCCAAACGCTGAACCTGCTCTGCTCAGACAACTGGCACAGCAAACCTTGCGTGAGATACCCAATGACCATAAAATCCATTAAGATATTAATGTACCTAGCCAAGTGTATTGTTGGTGAAGCATGATAAAGGCATCTGGCAGACTCTTCAAGGATACTACCACATGTATGCCCATGACAATGGATGCAGCTCAGTCAGTGGCAGGACTTTTCACTGCCCTCTTGGCTGGCCAAAGACACTGCCTCTGAGATACACCTTTATTCACCAATGCAAATAAGTTACACATTGCTCCTGACGTATCAGGATGCCACCCCCTAAAATTTTAGGATATCACACATTGCTTTGTCCATATTGCTTTGATCAAAACATTTCTATCCATCCAGACCTTATCCTTGAGAAGGAACAGCGTGTTCCTATTATTTTGGGAGAATCTGATTGGTATAGAAATGTTCTTCTACCACTCTTCTGCAGTGTGTTTCCATGAATATTCTTGTGTCTAATACTACTTAGAATCGGCAAGAACAGGGCTGATACTGCAGAAACACCCATTCCTATCAGCAAGGCTTGCCTCTTGCTCACTACTTAGCTTTTCTTTCTGTAGAAGCAAACTTTTGACTCCTTTAGCCCAGGCCTTAAGCCTCTACTACAAGGCCTTAAGTCTCAGGCCCTCTTTCTGCTATTCAGGGAAATGGATTAGAAGATCTCTCAAGGTCACTTCCAGTCCTGTAATTCTATGATTGACTGCACAGTGTTGGTCAAACACAGCTGATCTTTGTAACCACCACTTAAATATCTGGACAGTGAAGTGCTTGGGGGAGGAGGAGGTATAAACTCATCACTCCCTGAGAGAATTAGGAGTTTTCACTGGGCGTTTGATGGTGTTTGCCATTATAATTTTTTCATTATTACTAAGAATGTGTCTCTTACAGTATGGCTATACTGCATTAAAAAACACATGCAGGTCAGACAGATTTATTGGACCCTGGGGGGGAGAAGACTCTGGGCCATGCTGAAGGGGTGGGACATTGGGCAGAGGGTGTGAAGCCTCCCCCCAACAGCCCTTCAGTGCTACCCTGGCAGCAATTTAAAAGGCCTGGATCTCTAGCCACTGCAGCAACCAAGGTAGCAGCATCAGTGGTCAGGAGCCCTGAGCCCTTATAAATCACTGGACTTCAGGACAGACGCCCCGTTCCTATCCCCAGTCGGTGGTCCTGCATCTATGGCTGCCTCCTGTCAATTGACCGAGGCTCAGGCTTTGGGCTCTAAAATAGCAGTGTAGACATTCAGGCTTCATCTGGAGTCTAGGCTCTAGGAACCATCCCTATCACAGCATGTCCCTTACAGTCCAGGATTTAACTGTACAGGTCTCAATTTTCAGAGTTTCAGATTTGCCAAACCCCATCCAGATATCCAAGAATCTCACAATTCTTAACTTAAAACAACAACAACAACAAAATAACAAGGAAGAAGTGCCACAAACTCCAAAACTCCCATACCTGCAGTGGGGTTGATAGGGGAAGGATGGGAAGCAGCCTAGTAAATAGTTAGAGTATTAAAATGTGATTTGCACCAAATTTTAATCCAGGTACTAGAGAATTAATGAATTCTGAGACATATGAGATGAGTTAAATTAAAGTTCTGTTATGAAATCCTGTCTCTCGTTGAAGTCAATGGAAAAATTCCATTGACTCAAACGGAATCAGAATTTCACATCCAAGTGTGTACCTGTTTCCTGTTGGCTAGAAGTTCTTAGAATTACTGAGAAGAAAAGCTAGTTTTCTGCACCTTTGAACTCTGTCTTACTCTGGTTGAACATATGTCAATGGATAAGAGATCATAACACTGTGATCATAAAAGAGCTGTCCTGAAGAGGGTTTGATTGCTGCATTTGAACAATACGTTCCTCACGCTTTTCTTTCTTTCTTTAATAATGGCTAAGTATTTTGAACATGTAGATCCTGGGCTAGGGAGGAAGTATCATTTAGAATGGAACTCTACTAAAGAAATCCATTTGGTTTTATTCTATGGCTTAGTACCCAGGATCAGATATGTTTTTAATCTCATCACAGTACATTTAATTCCTTCTACAACTTGCCGTGTCACAGTATACATGACATTTTATTATAATCAAATTCATTTTTGTACTGGTGAGTAACAAAAGAGTTACAGAAAACTTACACATACATCATTGAAGAATAATATATTCTTTTAGCAGCTAACGTTTGTCAGTTTGTTGATCTAATTAACGCTTTACTTCTAGCCTGTTAGCACCTTTACAGGTTACCTCATTTGGTTTTAATTGCCTCCGTATTTCCAACTTGTCAAATGCACTCTTCCAGTTCAATATTATAGCTCATAAAGGTGCTACTGGGCATGACGGTATTGATCAGTCTTTGCATTGTATTCTTGGGAAGACCGAAGATGCTATATGCTGGCTCGATAAAGATGGATAGTGGAAAATATGCCATTCCACCCATTATTGCTTCTTTATAGAGTTCCTAAATTAGCCACACTGAAAAAATTTTCATTTCTAATGTACTAATAGTGGTTAAATTTTACCCTCTAACAAAAGTGATGGTCTCTCTCCAGTTCATTTGTTTTCAGAAAGATAATTTCTATAGTAAAGAGCCTCAAATCTACTATGTACAGCAATACAAGTATAAATAAATCTCTTCTGTTCTAGATAAATACTCTCAAATTGTAAATTGTTTAGTAACACTTTGATGGGCATAGCCTGAAATATGATTGCCACTAAATGGATCCATTTACATTCAGGAGTTAGCTGTGTGCTTAGAATTCCTTTATTTTTCAGAATCTCCTCCAGCAATCAGTGACAAATTGCCACACTCTTCCTACAACAGTGTTTGAAAGATTATTAGTACTTGTAATTATCAATATGGTTGTACAAACATGTGCGTCCCTATAAATCCTGGTTTTCATCATTTGTGGCCAAGTAAATCACCTCATGTTTATTAGTAGAATCCATGTTCTTTGAGGAAAATATTGAATTGCATTATTTTCTTCACTACAGGTTTGGGCAGTATTTTAGAGGAATGGGAAGATGAAAAGAAACTGGGTTTTCATTAAAAGCTATATGTATGTACTATAAAGTCTCACTGGTGTTAACACAAACAAGCATAGCTAATGACTTAAAGGTCAGCCTCTCTCCACACACACAAATGTTTGAAAGTGGTATACCTAGACTTTAGTAAGGCATTTGATATGGTCTTGCAGGATATTCTTATCAATAAACTATGGAAATACAATGTAGATGGGGCTGCTAAAGGTGGATGCAAAATTGGTTGGATAATCATTCTCAGAGAGTAGTTATTAATGATTCACAGTCATGCTGGAAGGGCATAACAAGTGGAGTTCTGCAATGGTCTGTTTTGGGACCGATTCTGTTCAATGTCTTCATCAATTATTTAGATATTAGCATAGAGAGTATGCTTATTAATTTTGCAGGTGGCACCAAGCTGGGAAGGTTGCAACTGCTTTGGAGGATAGGGTTATAATTCAATTGGAAAATTGGTCTAAGGTAAATAGGATGAAGTTTAATGAGGACAATTGCAAAGTACTCCACTTAGGAAAGAACAATCAGTTTCACACATACAGAATGGGAAGCATCTATCTGGGAAGAAGTACTACAGAAAAGGATCTAGGGATCATAATGGATCACAAGCTAAATATGAGTCAACAGTGTGACACTGTTGCAAAGAAAGCAAACATGATTCTCTGATGTATTAACAGGAATATTGCGAGCAAGACACGGGAAGTCATTTTTCCACTCTACTCTGCACTGATTAGGCCTCAGCTGGAGTATTGTTTCTAGTTCTGGGTACCAAATTTCAAGAAAGATGTGGAGAAATTGGAGAAGGTCTATAGAAGAGCAACAAAAATGAATAAAGATCTAGAAAACATGACCTATGAAGGAAGACTGAAAGAACTAGGCTTGCTTAGTTTAGAAAAGAGAAGACTGAGAGGGGACATGATAGTGGTTTTCAAGTATCTAAAAGGATGTTATAAGGAAGAGGGAAAAAAATTGTTCTCCTTGGCCTCTGAGGACAAGACAAGAAGCAATGGGCCCAAATTGCAGCTAAGGAGATTTAGGTTAGACATTAGGAAAAACTTCCTAACTGTCAGGATGATTGAACACTGGAATAAATTGCTTTGGGATGCTATGGAATCTCCATCGCTGGAGATATTTAAGAGCAGGTTGGACAGACATCTTTCAGGTATGATCTAGATAGTACTTGATCCTGCCGTGAGGGCAGGGGACTGGACTTCATGACTTTTCATGGTATTCTATGATTCTGTTAAATGTGGAAAGCAAAGGATAGTGAAGAGACTGAATCTCATCTGTGCAGAAGCTAAATAAAGACACCATCCAGAAGTGTTAATTCAAAGGGAATGATTGACAAAGGGAACTAGGTAACTTGCATAGTGCAATTCTGTTGCCCCCAAATAGAAATTCATAAAAGCTTTGCACTCATCTGTGCAGCTTATGCAAATCCTGTGTACTTCAACACCTACTGAATCTATTTGTGCTCAGATTAATCTGTTTCAGTGATGTAAACATCTCTGTTACTGAATTTGGAAATAAAATGTTATGCATATTAGGGCAATGAATAACATAATAAAAAGTCTAACCTTTTGGCAGGAGCCTGAATGTACCTGGCACTTTTGGAGAAATAACCAGAATAACAGTTATCTCTAAGCAAATAATTTGACTCAATATTGTTTGATACCTGGAGACATTTCCTCTGCATAAATAAATACATAAACACACAGAGATATACTTATACTCTCACACATATAAGTTTAGTTGATTTCTCTTTCTGTTTTACTTTGAATGGAGAAGATTCAGTGTGTCCAGAATCTCCAGAAAATGTTGTGGTCATCAACAATTCTTTACTGATGATGTACAAACTGAACTTTTTTGAAGTCGTGTGATTTTAGTCAAATTTGGGGAGAATTGTCATGGAAGCAAGAAGAGATACATAGGGCGGGGGGGGGGGGGGGAGACCACCTGCTAGATGTGAAATCTGTACTTCAAACCATGGAGGCCCAAAGTTTTCTTAAATGGCTGTATACATATTTTCAATTGTATATTTTTCCCTAACTTCATTCTCAGAAATAGCTGAACTATTTTAGCTGAAACTAAACTAAACTAAACTACACTACACTCACTGGGCATGGAAAATTTCAGCCCAAACCACTATAATTTGGAACAGATATAAACAACATAAAATAGTGTAATAATAGGTTAGAGCTAGATAATGTAAATTATGGGCTCACCTGTAATATACGTATGTATGCATACTATGTGTTTGTGCACAGACAAGTGTGTGCACACTTGTGTGCACACAAATATACATTCTTTACAAAGATGTGCATGCACGCACAATGGAGACTATTTTAGATCCTGCTATCAGTTTACAGCATCCAAGAAAGACTGCAAAATGATAGTTTCAAGGTTTCAACAAATTGGTTAAAAATTGATATTTTCCTTATTCATTTCAGTTACTGTCACTTAAATTGGCCTATGCACTGCCATTTCCTACTTATGTTACAGGTGGTACTACATTTGTGTTACAAGCTTTGAGTTTTAAGACTAAGATGAAAGGTTTTCATGATGTATGCATAATTAATATGTTTAAAATTAAGTCAATTCAGCAAATTAGGTCTGTTTAAAATTATTTCATATATTACGCATGACTAGGATCTTTTCTTTCTTCTAATATCAATGCAATATTGAAGGACTTCCATTAGTATAGCTTATGCTTTTCATTAAAAGTTACTGCAGTATAAAATCCTTCATAAAATCCATAGGCTCCCTCATATGTATTTAAATGTGGATTACTGGATAATGACATCTTTGGAGATGTAATTGTGTCCAGAGATATCTAGCATTAGGATAGATGGAAAATATACATAATTAGAAAAGGCTATGCACACTTCAGGTATGTTTTCTGAATCATTTTTCAGGAATATATGTCATAGCAAAACCATTTTTCTGATTGGGTAACTCTTTTCTGCGGCACAAAAATTGTGGAAAGGTATAAAAAGCTGGTTCATGGAAATGGCTAATGTATATGCCAGGGATGGGGAACTTCTGGCCCACAGGCTACATGCGCTTCCTCAGGGTTAGCTGCTGGTGGGCTGTAAGATGATTTGTTTGCTGAGCGTCTGCAGGCACAGAGCCCTGCAGTTCCCTGTGGGTGTGGTTCAACATTCCCAGCCAATGGGAATTGTGGGAAGTGGTGGACTGGCCTGCAGGTTCCCCACTCCTGGTATATGCATATGAAACTGATAGTGTTTATGATATAAATGACTGGAAATTTTAATTTCTCTTTCAATTAATTTCTTTCTTTCTTTCTTTCTTTCTTTCTTTCTTTCTTTCTTTCTTTCTTTCTTTCTTTCTTTCTTTCTTTCTTTCTTTCTTTCTTTCTTTCTTTCTTTCTTTCTTTCTTTCTTTCTTATTATATTGTCCATATGATGAGTTATAAATATTTGTTGTTTACATAGTCCTCACCTCCAATCTTGGAAACATTTCAAGGAAATATACCACTATTCATTGTGTACCTATACATACATATAAGCACAAAACAAACACAAAGCCTTAAAGTAATGGTCCAAAAATTAGATATTTATATAGCGGTGCTGCAGAGTTTAGAGCTATAAGAGTAGAATATTGGTGGCCTTGAGTAAATACTATCTTCAAGGGCTCAAAGTGGGAGTGTCAGTGTATCAAAAGAGAGCCTGGTTGTGTGCTATTTCTTGGTCATTTGGAAGCTTAAAATTTGTGAACCTCAGGGAAAAAAGTCTATTATCTTGACATTGCCAGTTCTACTTTTTTGACCTAACCAGTTCCAGTAAGCATCTAGAATTTGGGTGTTGCTGCAACCTTTTCAGTCTAACCTTTCACTGGCATTTGTCCTCAGTCATGTAAATTCCACAGTACTTAAAACCAACAGTCACGTAGGTTGATTGATGATTCGGTTTCAATGTTGAGTTCCCCAGCTTTTGTTAATTATATGACAGGTTTGATCTCTCAACACTGGGACTCCCTCATCCAGCAACATCCATGGTCCAGCAGGACCACGGTTGTTCCTGAACCGGGGAGTCCTAGCTGGGAGCCCCAGGGCAAGATGGTTGGTGGTTCAGAGCCCAGCACAGCTGGCACCAGCGCTGGAGCCCTGGAAGTGCAGCAGGAGCTGCGGCAGCTCCAGTAGCAGGGCCATGGATGTGGCAGTCATGACCACTGTGGTAGTGGGGATGGGGCCAGAGACACAGAAGCCACAGCAGCCCCGATAGCTGGGCCAGGGCAGAAGATGTGGCAGCCCTGATAGCAGGGCTGAGACTCAAGGGCACCATTTTGGGTGTGTAGGCTGATAAGCTGCTGTGGGCCTGGCTGCAATGGATTGCCCTGACCCCAGCAAGGGCACCATTTTGGGCATGTAGTGGGGTCAGCAGCCACGTACTCCAGGAAGTGGCTTGGCTTTTCATCCCATTCCCCGACGCTAAGGGAGTGAGGGGAAAGTTCTTGCATTCCATGCATTCCGCTCACACCTGGCTAGTGGAGGGAGCTCACCAGCCCAGTGTGACAGGAATGCACAGAATGAAAGCACTTTCCCCTCACTCCCTTAGCGTTGGGGAATGGGATGAAAAGCCAAGCCACTTCCTGGAGAACGTGGCTGCTGACCCCACTACATGCCCAAAATGGCACCCTTGCTGGGGTCAGGGCAGTTCATGCTGCCAGGGCCACAGCAACATATCAGCCTAGCAGGGGAGTTGGCTGGGCTGGGGCCAGCAGAGGGTAGGGAAAATAGTATGGGGAGCCAGTAGCAGGGGACCTTCTCTGTTCCGGCAAATTCCATCATCTGGGAGAAGTCAGGTCCTGAGGGTGCCAGACCAGAGAGGTACAACCTGTATTAGGTCTTTGTTCACTTTTGGTGCTTTTTTCTCCAGTTTGCAGAAAAAAATCTTCACCAAAGCAAATTTTGTTGTATTTTAAGAAAAGAAAACATAAAGTTGTAGTTTGGTGTATTTCGTGATCTTTTGGGGATGACATAATGGTATTCTGTGTCCACATAAAGTCTGGCTGACTAACTGGGAATAAGTGCATAGAATATCTGTGCATAAATAATTTCAGAGGGGTAGCTGAGTTAGTCGGTAGCAGGAAAAAATTAAAAAACAAACAGTCTAGTAGCATCTTAAAGATTAACAAAACATGTAGACGGTATCATGAGCTTTCGTGGGCACAACCCACTTGATCATCTGAAGAAGTGGGTCGTGCCCACAAAAGCTCATGATATCATTTACATGGTTTGTTAGTCTTTAAGGTGCTCCTAGACTATTTGTCGTGCATAAATACAAAGTCTTAATAATTTTGTCTCATTATCTGTATTTCCAAATTCTCTTATTTCATTATGTCCTGTCCCTTTCTTGGCATAAATCTCATTCAAAACTGTTTTGGGTTCTAAAACAGCCATTTATCCTTCTAAGCTTCCTTTCAGGACACTTGCCCATAATATTGGGTAAACATGGTTGCTTATAAGTCTGTTTAGAGCACTGGTTATCAAACTTTTTGGCCCAGGGCTCACCCCACTAAATGTAAATCCACAGATCACCAGCCAACCATCCATGATGACAAAATTGATGCAGGGGGAGAGGTGCAAGGTCTGGGCCAGAGGGACGATGTGTGAGCAGGCTTGGAGTGGGTGGAGTCTGGCCATAAGGTTGTGTGAAGGAGCAGGCTGAAGGTGAGGGGTCTGATCAGAAGAGAGGATAAAGAAGCAGGGTGGGTGTGTGGGGTCTCAGTCGGAGGGGAAGTATGTAGGGGCAATGGGAGTGCAGGGTCTGGGCATGAGAGTGATGTCGGTGGCTTACCTGACTTACCAGGCATTGCCTCCTGCTGCTCCCATTGGCTGGGATTCCAGGAGAATGGGGTAAGCGTCCAGGTGAGAGGTTTCCTGCACTGCTTTTCCTCCAGCTTGGGGGAGGAGGAGCAGTAATGTGCAGGGTCACTTCCGCCCCCACAAGCAGGATCTGGCTCACAAGGCTCAGGGCTCCTCTCATCCACCACAGTGGAGAGCCAGCTCTGGTGCACTAACCTTACACAAGCTGCTTCCCGCTTCTGGGGGAGGGCTGAGTCCCCAATCGGCAGCCCTCCTGCAAAATGGTCATGGGCCATTAGTAATCCTCAAATCACATTTTGAAAACCACTGGTTTAGAGGAACATGGGGTTCTCTACAAAATCCCACCAGTTGACTATCTTTCCAACTTCTATGTTTGGAAAAAAACTATCAAAACTGTATTTAACCAATATAAATAAAATAAAATATAACAATAGCTTTCAGTAACCTTCTACTTCTTACTCCCAGAGGGAAAGCTCAATTTTATAAGATTCCAGATTCCAGCTTTCCCGATCATCAGTGTAGTTCCCTGACCACTCTGTGATCCTGTTCCATCTCTATTGTCCTGGCTTTTCCTGTTGGGAATGACTGAGTTTCACCAAGTCTCTCTCTCTCTCTCTGTGTGTGTATTTTAAGTCTGAGTCTTTTCTACATTTTTGGATTGTTGAGGTTTCCACTTTCATTTGAACCTCCCTGTTTACAGCGTCTTTCCCCCATCATTTATTCATTTGCATTTTTCCAAAATTCTGTGCTTTCATCCAAATTGTATATCTTCCAGGTTAAAAAAAATGCAGTATATATTTCGTATGGCACTAAACTGCATTATCACCACCACACAAGTACTTTGCCTTCCAAGATATTATGGCTAGGTTTGCCACAGAAATCCTCTCTGTGTAATCTATCTATATATCTAATCTGATGTTGTGTTCACTCACTGGATTGTGTTATCCTTCATTGCTCATATCAACCATGACGGGCATGAATACCCTTAATTATTTTTAACTTACAGTCTTAATTTGCTCTGAGCCATCTGAAAAGGAATTTTTCAAACCATTGGTCTGCTGAATGACCATATGCTTATTCCTTAGTCTGCAATCATATGTTTAAAATGTACCCTACTAGTTAGGACAGAAATCATGAGTTCCACATGTTGTGATTATGAACTAATTTAAGTTTTCATGGAATAAAAATGATGATGGGTATAACACGATAGATATTTTGACCTATTAGGCGTGCATAATGCCACAATAATGTAAAAGAAGGCAAATAGCTAAACTCCTGCCCAGATACAAAACAAAACCTGAACATGAATATTGTCCAGGCAAGGGGCCATGTGCTATATTGCTATTGAAGAACTGAGGACAACATTGCAAAAATATCTGCATTATAATCAAATTTACTGCTGGGATTTTCAAAGAAGGGTAAGGTTTAGTTTCCTACTTACCTTAGATGGTTTACAAAACTTCACCCAATGTCTATGATAATTCAGAGAATGTTTCAAGCCTCTTCAATATTTCCTTAGACACCCATGTGCCAACACTTTGTTCCTGAAAGTTTATTTTTTGCTTTACATTTGGCATTATATGCAATAAGATATGGACTTGATCACATACACACACAACACAAAATTAAAACTGTTGTTCTCTATCATATTAATAGAGAGTATAAAAATAATACTAAAGATAAAGTACCATAGAATGAAGGATGTGCTGCAGCAACATATTAGATGAGAAGCAGGATAAATCTTATTTATTTGGTTGGTTAGTTAGTTAGTTGTGGAATAAGTTTATTTTTAAGTGACGATCTTGGACGAGCTATAGTGAAATGTTTAATATGATTTTGACATAACAGAATTATATAAAAATAGTTCAGTGTTCCTTCTCCTCATTCCAGAACAGAGAATAGAAAAATAACCATCCAGAGATAAAATCAAACCCTTGAAGTAATCTGCCTTACCCACCAACAGCAACCCTTATTGTGTCCCTTCCTTCCTCCAAAGCCCAGGTAAAGAGATGAACCTGAAGGTCAGATGATTTTGTCAATTTCAAACCTAGCCTGGAGGAGTAAATTCCCAGGGTTGAAGGCTGCTTGTGGAAAAGGCCTTTTTAGCAGCCTTCACTCTTATACTAAGGATGCGCCAGTACAAGTGCTTTGTGCTGATGCCGCAGGAAGCAAAAGTGGCACGGGGAGATGATTTGTCATTTGGAAAGTCTTTGTAGATCAAAAGCAGCACCTGCATCACCACTCAGAAACTAGTAAGCAGCCAGTGCAGATGCCAGATACAGCCATTAATCAACAGACAGCCACATTCCCGTTTGGTTCCTGTCCAATGAGAGTGCAAAGCTGGGGCTCGGGGTGGGGGTTCACTGGCCATTGTGCGTAAGAGCTGGACCTGCCAGCTGCTTCAGTGACAGAGCCAGGAGAGGTAGGGACTAACCTGCCTTACCCCTGCAGCACCACCAACTGGACATTTAATGGTCTACTCAGCAGTGATGACTGGATCTGCCACGGTTTCTCTTTGACTTAGTGTTCCATTCAGCAAGGCTCAAGATGAAGGTGGCATGGATCATGACAAATTCCCATCTGTGAGAAACTGTGCCACTGTAACCTCTCTAATATAGCTTCTGCTTCTTGCAGGGGCTGGAGTAGTTAAGCCGGTGGGTAAGCTCTCTTCTGTCAGCTTTGAGTGGCTACATCAGTGTGACAAGCACTTGCATTCCTGTAACATATGAAAGGGACAAATCAAATTTTAGAACAGAGGGGGGAGGTAAATGTCTGTGAGCTAATGATAGTAGAGGTGATAATTGGGGAATCATATTTGTGATGCTGTTGCAAAAAAAGCAAATATGATTCTAGGTTGTATCAACAGGTGTGTTGTAAGCAAAACTCGTGAAGTCATTCTGCCGCTCTACTCTGCACTAGTTAGGCCTCAGCTGGAGTACTGTGTCCAGTTCTGGGCGCCACATTTCAAGAAAGATGTGGAGAAATTGGAAAGGGTACAGAGAAGAGCGACAAGAATGATTAAAGGTTTAGAGAACATGACCTGTGAAGCCAGGCTTCATGAACTGGGCTTGTTTAGTTTGGAAAAAAGAAGATTAAGGGGGGACATGATAGCAGTTTTCAAATATCTAAAAGGGTGTCACAAGGAGAAGGGAGAAAATTTGTTCCTCTTGGCCTCTGAGGATAGAACAAGAAGCAATGGGCTTAAAGTGCAGCAGGGGAGGTTTAGATTGGACATTAGGAAAAAATTCCTAACTGTCAGGGTGGTCAAATATTGGAATAAATTGCCAAGGGAGGTGGTGGAATCTCCCTCTCTGGAGATATTTAAGAACAGGTTAGATAGACATCTGTCAGGGATGGTGTAGACAGAGCTTGGTCCTGCCTTGAGGGCGGGGGGCTGGACTCGATGACCTCTTGAGGTCCCTTCCAGTCCTATTATTCTATGATTCTATGATAACTTGCTCACAACTTTGACTGACATAAGTTAAACCAACATATGCTATAGTGTTGACATAGCCTCAGGACCACATGAAAATGGGGCAAAAAACCCTCTTTGCCATTGCTGCTATAGGATAATTCCACAGCATTGGTGGCTCTATCAGTACCCCTAGAATTGTGACATTCTACCAAAAATGTTGGGTGTTTTCAATTGAAAGGAATAATCCTTTCCATAGCACCTTACTTCTTCATGATTTCCAACATCTGTGCTTTATCTGAATACTTAGCAGGGACTTTGAAAGGACTGAATTGTTTGGATGACAGAGTAATTTTTAGCCAGGGCTTTCATGTGCATTTTAATTTTGTCCCTCCTCTTCTTCAACATGCATATGAAGCCCAGCAAGGAGATAACCAATTACTCTCCAAAGATGTGTGTCTGAGTTCCCAAATTGAAGCACAAATCCAGTGAAATTCAGCCACACCTACTCCTGCTAGTAATAGAAATGTAGCCGTGTTAGTCTAGTCTAGCTGAAACAAAAAACAGAACTATGTAGCACTTTAAAGACTAACAAGATGGTTTATTGGGTGATGAGCTTTCGTCGGTCAGACCCACTTCCTCAGATCAAACTGTGGAAGAAAATTGGCATGACCATGTATACCAAAAGGATACAGTCAAAAAAAGTGAACACATATGAAAAGGACAAATCAAATTTTAGAACAGAGGGGGGAGGTAAATGTCTGTGAGCTACTGATAGTAGAGGTGATAATTGGGGAAGCTATATTTATAATAGGTAAGATAATTAGCATCTTTGTTGAGACCTCGGCATAAAGTGTCAAATTGAAGTATGAATGACAGTTCAGAGGATTCTCTTTCAAGACTGGTGTTAAAATGTCTTTGAAGCAGGATGCAAGTAATCAAGTCATTGAGACAATGCCCTTTCCAGTTGAAATGGCAAGAAACTGTTTTTTCTTTGTGATCCTGTCTAATATCTGTTTTGTGTGCATTGATTCTTTGGTGAAGTGTCTGAGACATTTGTCCAATGTACATAGCAGACGGACACTGTCGGCACACGATAGCATAAATTATATTTCTGGATGAGCAGGAATATGTGTTCTTGGTCTTATAACTCAATTGGTTAGGTCCAGTAATGGTATCAGCAGAGTGAATATGTGGACAAAGCTGGGAACGGGGTTTGTTTGAAGGGAAAGTTCCAGGGTTTGTATTAGTGTGGTATGTCATGTGGTTGTTGGTAAGAATCATCTTGAGGTTAAGTGGTTGTCTATAGGACATGCCTCCAGCTCCCATTCAGAATACACCATACGATCCATCGTCTATAGCCAAGCCTTCGATACAACCACATCTGCTCTAATCTTATTGACAGAGACCAGAAACTTCCGGACCTCTACCAAGCATTTATAAACCTCAATTACCCACCCGGAGAAATAAAAAAAACAAATTGAAAGAGCCAGACGAATACCCAGAAACCATCTACTTCAAGACAGAACCAAGAAAACCAACAATAGAATACCACTTGTCATCACCTGCAGCCCCCAACTTAAATCCGTCCAACACATTATCAGTAAACTACAACCTATACTGGAACAGGATACTAAACTCCAAGAGGCTCTGGGAGACAGACCCAATATCTACTATAGTTTCTATTCCTGCTAGAGTTCATAGACAGTCCTCAACTCACAGTCAATAATATCTAAGGGTATGTCTACACTACCACCCTAGTTCGAACTAGGGTGGTAATGTAGGCATACCGCACTTGCAAATGAAGCCCGGGATTTGAATTTCCCGGGCTTCATTTGTATAAGCCGGCCGGCGCCATTTTTAAATGCCGGCTTGTTCGAACCCCGGGCCGCGCGGCTACACGCGGCACGGGCTAGATAGTTCAAACTAGCAAGCCATTCCGAACTATCTGTACACCTCGTTCCTCGTGGAACGAGGTGTACAGATAGTTCGGAATGGCTTGCTAGCCGCGCGGCACGGGGTTCGAACAAGCCGGCATTTAAAAATGGCGCCGGCCGGCTTATGCAAATGAAACCCGGGAAATTCAAATCCCGGGCTTCATTTGCAAGTGCGGTATGCCTACATTACCCCGCTAGTTCGAACTAGCGGGGTAGTGTAGACATACCCTAAGAGAAGGAATTGGTTTAACAATATCAGAGGGCCAGCTGAGGCTTGATTCTGTCCTGATTTTCTTATTCTACACTGTTCTGAATCATGAGTAATTATTTACAACTGGGCAGCATATAAAACATTACCAGATTTGAATGAAGGGGCTTTACATTAATTTTGTACAGGTGAAAAGGACTATACAAAGTATAAAGAAGTGGTGAATTAGGCTCCTGGTGTTGCTTCTGATATAATAAGCTTCATCCACTGTCAGGAGATTGCTTACTAGTGTTACTTGAATGCTCTCTGTGCCATGCTTGATTTATAGTGACCATCTGGTAGGATTAACCCAAAGTAGAGGTTAGTTGTCAACCACTCACAGAAATCTTTGCTGTTAAGTCACACCCTATCTCCTTTTTCTTTCCATTGAAAGTGATGGAGCTTCGAATCTGTCAAACTATAAACAAAACCAAAACAGCCTCAAAAAGTCTGCTGATGATTATAGAAATGAGTGGTGTATTTACACATTGTGGCTGTGTCTACACTGGGCCACTTATTCCGGAAAATCAGCTGATTTTCCAGAATAAGCTGCGAGCTGTCTACACTGGCCCTTGAATTTCCGGAAAAGCAACGATGCTCTACTGTACAAAATCAGCCACTATTCCGGAAAAACTATTCTGCTCCCGCTCGGGCATAAGTCCTTATTCCAGAACACTGTTCCGGAAAAGGGCCAGTGTAGACAGCCCAGTAGTCTTTTCCGGAAAAAAGCCCCGATCGCGAAAATGACGCTCAGGGCTCTTTTCCGGAAATGCATGTCTACATTGGCCACAGACGCTTTTCCGGTAAAAGGGCTTTTCCGGAAAAGCAGCCTGCCAATGTAGACGCTCCTTTTCCGGAAATACTTATAACGAAAACTATTCTGTTTTAAGCATTTCCGGAAATTCATGCCAGTGTATACACAGCCTGTGTGTGTTGAACAAATATTAACACATTCATTACAGCTTCTTTTATACTGATGTGTTTTGAATGACTATTTTTGGACATGGTAAAATAACTACAACAGAGAGCAAAGCACTAAGGTCTACAATATATAAAACTGAAAAGACTTCTGCTAAAAAATATCATAGCTTTTTGTGCAAAGGCATGGCTAAGCCACTAGGAAATTCTCATTTAAAAATTGAGACTTTTCTAAAATGAGTTTGTTTTAAATTTACTGTTAATCCAGCCATAATAAATACATTTTCCATAGACATTGTATAAAGATATAGAATATAAATCCAGAGGGTACAGTTAAGGCAGCTGCTATTTCCTACAGAATAGTGATAGAGATGTAGCCGTGTTAGTCTGGTGTTGCTGAAACAAAATATAGGACTATGTAGCACTTTAAAGACTAACAAGATGGTTTATTAGATGATGAGCTTTCGTGGGCCAGACCCACTTCCTCAGATCAAATAATGGAAGAAAATAGTCACAACCATATATACCAAAGGATACAATTTAAAAAAAATAAACACACATGAAAAGGTCAAATCACATTACAGAACAGAAGGGGGATGTAGGGGAAGGGGAAGGAAGGTGAATGCCAGTGAGTTAATGATATTAGAGGTAGGGAAGGGGAAATGTCTGTGAGTTAATAGTATTAGAGGTGATAATTGGGGAAGCTATCTTTGTAATGGGTAAGATAAACTTCGCCAAAGAATCAATGCCCACAAAACAGACATTAGACAGGATCACAAAGAAAAAACAGTTGCTTGTCATTTCAACCAGAAAGGACACAGTCTGAATGACCTGCTAACCTGCATCCTACTTCAGAAGACATTCAAATCTGCACTTGAAAGGGAATCCTCTGAACTGGCATTCATGCTAAAATTTGACACTCTCCGCAGGGGAATTAACAAAGACTCCAACTATCTTACTCATTACAAAGATAGCTTCCCCAATTATCCCCTCTAATACTATTAACTCACAGACATTTCCCCTTCCCCACCTCTAATATCATTAACTCACTGGCATTCACCTTCCTTCCCCCCCCCCCCCCATCCCCGTTCTGTTCTGTAATGTGATTTGTCCTTTTCATGTGTGTTCATTTTTTTTTAAATTGTATCCTTTGGTATATATGGTTGTGACTATTTTCTTCCATTATTTGATCTGAGGAAGTGGGTCTGGCCCACGAAAGCTCATCATCTAATAAACCATCTTGTTAGTCTTTAAAGTGCTACATAGTCCTGTATTTTGTTTCAGCTATTTCCTACAGTGATTTTCAGAGTATTGAACTAGGAGTTGTGTGTGATTGTATACAATGAAATAATATCTCAGTAGTCTTCCTTTTATTGTTAATGTATTAAATATATTGTCAAATTAAATCTGTGACAAGAAGTACAATTACAGAAAGTTATTAAAATGCCCAATCCAACTTTTTTTGAGGTCTAGGCGGGGTATATTTTCATGGACCTTAATGGGTTGCATAGAACCTAAATAGGCTGTTGTGAAGGTTTTTTTTTTCTTCAGAGCTTTATGTTATAGTACTCCACCAGTGTTAACTGATGTGCCTTTACATCTTCTCCTGTCTTAGCCCACACCGTCTGGTTTTTTTTAATTGTTGTTGCTTTATTTGTTCCAGTGACTAGTTCTGTAAGTCTGCTCAACTTTACTTGCATTCAGCATTAATGCCAAATGCAATAGAAGTGAAACAGATTTTCACCACCAGTAGCTGGCATTAGCAGATGGAGCACTGAGTTAGCAATTAAAAAGGGCACTTCAGTGGAGGCTGAAGTATGTGTTCCTTTCCTGTCTGAAATACTAGAGACCTTCTGGAGCTTTTAGACTGCTATTTTCAGAGTGCATTGGGAGTCTCTAAGTCTCATAGTGTTAATGATTCCATACGATTCTTGGAATGTGTGTTTTTAATATTTGCTTCTCAGTATGTTGCTCATGATTGCTATAATGTAAATATACTTTAAAGTGAACCTCTCTAGGTGCTAAATCTGCATTATTAGAGTTATGGTTCTGCAGAGATGCCATTAGCTGAATAGTTAGGAGCCTATTCTGTTTGAGAACTATAAAACTGACAAACTGAAGATAGTGACCCTTGCATTACACTTTTTTAAAGCTAACGCTGATATTCCATCTTATGCACTATTGGCATTGTTAAGATGATTAGCACTTGTGTGCACATACTTGCTTATAGAAGCAGATCCTCAGCTCTTTACAACTATTATAGCCCCACTGATTTCAGTATATGTAACAAATTGGGCTTCAGGTCCTCAGCCACTTAAAAACCCACAATGAACCCCATTGGCAGATGTTATCCTCGCATTGCAGGACAGCCAAAGACAACGAAAATGTAACACTAGCTGTGGCACTGACACACAAACTCCAGAGTCTGTGCCTCTTGTACAAGGAATCTGAAATACACTATCACCTTATGTCTCTACATTGAAGTGCAGATCAAAAACTTAATGTTTCTAAGAGGGGGCTCCTTGTACATTGAAAAAAGAGCAATAATAATACATATATATTTGCTATGCATACATGCACACACAGCACTCTATGTGTGCATATTCATTGTTTGGTATTACAACAATACATTCAAATTGGCATATGCTTAAGCCTTTAAAGACAGAAGATTTAATCTCCATCCAAATTATACTTGTGCAGGATTTGGTTATATTACTGTATCATATTCACAGTAGAAATGTAGTTTATAAGAAAATTATCTTTCCATACGTTGACTATTATCATGTAAAGTAACTGCTGGACGACGTGACATTTTGATAGTTTTTCTTATATTCATTTACAAAATAATTCATGGATGCCTGATCCAGCATCTATTGCTGTAAATTCTTATGTGAGAACAAAAGAGATATTTTACCTTCCTTTCCCTAGTTTTTTATCGCTGTTCTCTGTTACTTGTTATGCTTGAAAAACAGCATTTTTTAAAACAAATGAAAGACTACAGGGTTGTCATGATCATGAGGGTTAGCCAGCAGCCTGGGGACTAAGGGATTAACTCTACCTAACTCAGGTAGAGTTGGCCAATAGGAATGTAGGTAGGAATTTCAAACGAGGACAAAGCAATTTTTGGGTTTTCCTCCTTTGGTCTTTGTGTAGTTTCTCTCTAGCTATTGAAGGGGACAGGATGTCTCCCTCTAGGAAAATACTCTTCACAGTCTGTAAGTAGGATAAAGTTTAGATAAATCCATTAGGTTTTATTGTTTTATGGTTTGGGAAATGGGATCTAGTGTCTGTGCATTTAAAAATGGATTTTGCTCTCCTTTGTAACTGGGGATATGTCTAGAATACAAGCTTTTGTCGACAGAAGTTTTGTTGACAGATACTGTCGACAAAGCTTCTGTCAACAAAGAGCGTCTAGACTACATTCAGTTCTTTTGACAAAGCAAGCCGCTTTGTCGACATGAAGGTGTAGACGCAAAGGACAGTGTAGATGCAATAACGCCTTCTGTCAACAAAACTCTGTCGATAAAAGGCATTATTCCTGGTAGAATGAGGTTTACAGCCGTCGACAAAACTGCTGAGTTCTGTCAACATTATGTCAACAGAGCTCAGCAGCAATGTAGACGAAGGTATAGTTTTGTCGACAAAAGTCCACTTTTGTCGACAAAACCCTATAGTCTAGATACACCCTAAGTTCCTAGCCCATGGTAAATTTCTCCTCCACGAGTATATTATTTTGTTACTGTTCTATCTAGTCATTATGCTTGCAACAGGAATATTGTGGTGATAATAAATGTTCTTTCTCTTTTCTTTGTATTAACCTGGTATTGGTTAATTTTTGTGTCCTGGTTTATACTTTAGGGGTGAGATTTCCCAAGCAATCTCTCCCTGGTTGCTTTATTAATATTTGGGTGGTGGCAGCAGAGATTTTATCCCCAAAATCTAAGTAGTTAAGATTTTGGGGGGAAGTTTTATACCAAAGCCTGGTAGATAAGGTTTTTGGGGTACTTTTGCTGGCCCCCACTCCTGCATTTATCATGCCAGAGTGGGGAAGGAGCCATGACAAGGATATATTTAGCCTGCTGGCTAGAGGCTTTGCTGTATAGGAATGGGAGTGCATTGGTTAAATCTTGCACATCACATTGAAAACTGACTCAAGAAGAAGTTCTGAATTAATGTTAACAAATGCCATTCTTCACTATTATTAACCCATTTTGCCTGGGTGGTAATGTATACCATATAAGCTGCCCTATCTTAGGCATAACAGTGTGAATTGACATAGATCAGCTTTTGGCAACTCTGAGCGTCAGTATAATTTTTCTACAGCTCTAAGAATGCCACAAGAAAAAACAATTTGTATGAATATAAATGCTCAGGGAAATCAAGCTAGGAAACTATGAGAGAAATATTTTCATATGTTTCAGAGATATTAAAAAATAAACGTTTCAGTAGCTCATACTTCAGCTGTAATGCAACAAAAGCATATACATAAAATATATAGTATAGCACAATATATATGTGACTTCACAATTTTCGCTTAAACTCCCCTATGATTCTTTTAAATATCCATCAACTTGTAAGCTTCCAGAGTGAAAAAAAGTGATATAAATAATAGGAGGTCAAACAACAAATAACCCATATTTTTAAAACAGTTAATATGTTTCCACCTACACACCACTTCTTGGGTTCCTCTTCACAAGTGTATTGTATTTTTTGTTAGCCAATGTATTCAAATGGGAAATACCTGCTGGAATTTTAGCAGATAATGAACAGGCTGGGTTACTTGTTTAAAATAAGGGGAATCGGGAGACACAAAGAGAGAGTATTTATTGTTTCCTGGAAATGGAATTACATATGAGAAATGCAACTTTTTTTTTAGTCACCTAAGCATCTACATGTTTTTAGCAGACTAAGGGTATGTCTACACTTGCACCCTCTTTCGAAAGTGGGATGCAAATGAAGACATTTGAAATTGCACATTAAGCCAGGATTTAAATATCCCATGTTTCATTTGCATATTTGTGTTATGGCGCTATTTCGAAATAGCACTATAGTGAAATAACAGACACTGTTAAGACGTGGTTATTTTGAGAGAAATCCCTTCTCTCAAAATAACTGATAAACCTCATTGTATGAGGAATAAGGGTTACTTCAAGAGAAGGATTTTCTCTTGAAATAACCACGTCTTAATAGCATCTGTTATTTCGAAATAGCACTATTTTGAAATAGCGCCATAACACGAATATGCAAATGAAACATGGGATATTTAAATCCCAGCTTCATTTTCAATTTTGAATGTCTTCATTTGCATCCTCTCTCGAAAGAGGGTGCTAGTGTAGACATATCCTATGTGAATAGCTTAATAACCCAAATACAACTCTTGTTATATACTAGGAAGCTTACAAATACCTGCCCGGTAGTAAATAGAAAACTTCCATCTCTAGGGATGTCAGATGAACTGCTTAAGTGACAACTGGAAAGACAAGGTTGGGAAAGCAAATTTTTTATTGGAATAAACTCTATTTATTTACAGAAGTTGGTCCAATACAAGATATACCTCACCACCTTGCATCTCTAATATCTTGGGATCAGCATGGCTACACTATCACAGCATATGTCAACTAAAGTCCCTTACAATAGGTGAAAATTAAGTTAACAGAAAAACATTTATATTGTTATGTTACCAAATTTATTTAGCTTTATTTGTGTTTGGTAACAACATCAGGAACTACAGGGAACGCCTTTGTTGACTGCTCCCTTATGCCTCGTAAAACGGCATTCCCTGTCGACTGATCCACGTCTTGAGGGCCACGCTGTGCTGACATTCAGCTGAGCTGGCACAGTGCAGCGGCCATTTTTATTTTAATGAAGTGGGGGATATTTAAATCCCCGCTTCATTGACTATGTCGGGTAGTCTAATTTACAAGCCTCTGTCGGCAGAGGCATGTAGTCTAGACGTACCCCTTGTGTGAGGCTTAATGCCACACACAAGAAAACTCTTAGGGTATGTCTACACTAGAAAGTTAGTTCGAACTAACGGACGTTAGTTCGAACTAACTTTCCTATGCGCTACACTAGCGCTCCGCTAGTTCGAATTTGAATCGAACTAGCGGAGCGCTTAGTTCGAACTAGGTAAACCTCATTTTACGAGGACTAACGCCTAGTTCGAACTAGCTAGTTCGAACTAAGGGCTGTGTAGCCCTTTAGTTCGAACTAGTGGGAGGCTAGCCCTCCCCAGGTTTCCCTGGTGGCCACTCTGGCCAACACCAGGGAAACTCTATGCCCCCCTCCCGGCCCCGGACCCCTTAAAGGGGCACGGGCTGGCTACGGTGCCCGTGCCAGGTGCAAGCCTGCCAGCACCCAGCTAGCAGACCCTGCACCTGGCACGGCACAGAGCCACCCACCCGATGCCCCCCAGCCCACCCCCTCTTGCCGGGACCAGGCTGGCGGCTCCCGGGAGCTTGCCCTGGACCGCAAGAGGCGGGCACCTTCCTGGGCTAGTGCGGACATCGTGGACCTTGTCCACGATCTCCGCACTAGGCACAGGAAAGTGGCCGTCTAGGGCAGGAGAGCTGCCAGCCTGGCCACCCAGGACCAGGTGTGCATGAAAATCAAGGGGGTCCACTGAGACCCCCGACACTGAGCCCTGAGCTTACAATGGCCGTCCTGGGTCAGACCAAAGGTCCATCTAGCCCAGTAGCCTGTCTGCCCACAGCGGCCAACCCTAGGGACCCTGGAGGGGATGGACCGAAGACAATGACCAAGCCATTTGTCTCGTGCCATCCCTCTCCAGCCTTCCACAAACTTTGGGCAGGGACACCACTCCTACCCTCTGGCTAATAGGACTCCATGGACCCAACCTCCATGACTTGATCTCACTTCCCTTTAAACTCTGTTCTAGTTGTAGCCTTCACAGCCTCCTGCAGCAAGGAGTTCCACAGGTTAACTATTTGCTTTGTCAAGAACCACTTTCTCTTACTAGTTTCAAGCCTGCTACCCATTCCTTTCCTTTGCTGTCCTCTAGTCCTTCTTTATGGGATCTCAGGAAGAACTTTTCTGAATGCACCCTCTCCACCCAACCCCTGCTTTTACAGACTTCTATCCTGTCCCCCCTCCGTCTCCTCTTTTCTAAGCTGAACAGTCCCAGTCTCTGTAGCCTCTCTTCATCTGGGACCTGTTCCCAACCCCTGATCATGTTAGTTGCCCTCCCCTCTCCCAGCCTTTCTCTTCCCCTCTCCCACCTCCTTTTCCCAGTCTCCCCCAGTTTTTTTCAATAAAGACAGAGTCAATGTTGGAAGAAACGTTATCTTTATTTTGTACATCAAGAAGAAGGGGGGCTAAGGAAGGGTAAGTGGAAGGAGGTGAGGGAGGAATGGGGTACGAGCCCCCGATGGGGAGGACTGGGCTGGCTCTGCGGGCTTCTGGGGGTGGAAGCTCTCCTGCAGCCCCCCAATTACTCCCTCTCCCCAGATGGCAGCCTGCGGCAAGTGCAGCCGGGCTGATGGCCGAGTGGTGTGATGTGCCCAGTGTGGGCACTCAGGGCACTCCAAGCCAGAACTTCTTTGCAAGCGGGGCACCCCTTAGAACTGTGTGTCCGGGGTGGGGGTCGGGACCCTTTAAGCGCAGCCCTCGGCTAGCCTGAGACAGTATCTCCATGCTCTAAGTCCTCCTTTTATGCCCTGCCGGCACTGCTTCCGGCCATCCTTAAGCCCTGTTCAGAGTCCACTCAATGTGGACTTACTAGTTCGAACTAGCAAAACGCTAGTTCGAACTAGTTTTTAGTTCTAGATGCGTTAGTTCGAACTAGCTTAGTTCGAATTAACTAATTCGAACTAAGTTAGTTCGAACTAGCGCTGTAGTGTAGACGTACCCTTACACAGTAGTGATTTTTGTGCCTGATGCCTGCCTGAGCCATATGGAATGTATGTGTGATCACATATCTCGCCACGGAAGGGTTTTGGACTTGTGGTGATAGGCTGTGCTGATAAGGGAAGATATGTGTACACCTCTCTTCCCACATCCCCTCCCCCCGCAATGCATTCTGTATGACTTATCAGCCCAATATCTTTGCTGGTAGCAAACAGAGGGCATATGCATCTAAATATTTGCCACACAAAATATTTCTAAGATTCATCTAATGTAGCTGCTAAATTTTGTGGGTTGTTTTCTTCCTAGAATCAGTAAAAAGAAATATTATCAGATGCTGGAAAATTAAACTCCCCCATAGAGCTGAGAGAGCTAAAAAAAATCGCTTCCTTTCTCTCTTCTGCAGTTTTTCTTGTGAATAACATCTGCAGTCTCCTACAACAGAATTGGAGCCAGGAGCCCCCCTGTGCAGCTACAGGGCTCCCTTTATGAGAAGGTGGGGCATGCTTCTTGCAGTGGGCCTAAATGTTTTTTAAAGTTAAAAGGGTTCATTAATCTGTCTTTTCAGGCTTCTTGAAACAGTTCCAGAGGTCTGCTTGGAGGTATAAAAACAATTAGACCCACTGCATGTGCTGGATGCCTTTGCTACCATCCCCCTGAAACAAATCCATGTGATGCATTCAGCTGAGGCAATTACTAGATAAATCTCTCTCACACCCACGCGCACACACACAGAGAGCTGGAACTAAAACTCTGTTGCTCCAGCTCCAAAATCTTAGGTTTCTGCTACTTGAGCTAAAGTTCACTGTCACTAGTACTAGCAGTCGATCCATTAACCTCCCTATTGTCCGCACAGTGGAGTAATATCTATTGTGCTCTCCCCCCACCCTTTTTCTGTGTGTGTGTGTGTGTGTGTGTGTGTGACACTCATAATATAATCCCTCATGCCCAAGTCTTTGAAGCTCTAAGCAGGGCATTTGTTGGGGATGAGCAATTGGAGGGGTGCTGCGTTGAGTGCTGAATACCATCCCCTTGATTTCTTGTGACTTTTTTCTTAGGGGCTTTGAAAGTGTCTGCCCTTGATGACCAAAAGAAAAAAATAAGCCAAGGGCTAGCCCTGGTTCTGTGACTCTCACTGAGATTGAAATCTAGTCATTTATATCTAGATGTCAGCAAATGATATGCTTTATCTTTCATTCCTTTTCAGCTGGCACTCCACTGAGGCAGGAGATTTGGCAATGCGGTTTAACTAAGCCGAGGTGGCCCCATTTCAGTGAGTTAGTTGAGGGCAATAGATCTACAAATGCAATCCTCCTGATCTGAAACATAATTTATGTATTTGTGATTATAATATATCATTGAGTATCCTCTAACTGCTTCAGTGCAGCAGAACTTTCACTGGACAACAAGCAACACAAGAAGCCCCAAATGCATGAATAGCAGGAAGTAGGGATTCCCAACCTCACTTCTACCACTCTGCTTAGCTATTGGCTGGGCAATAGGAATTTTGTTGATGGGCTGTCAGATAATTCTCTCCCACACACCCATTTTATTTAAACTAAAGCCACTCTGCTCTCCAATTAGATGCCCCAAACTTCTTCCTCTTTGTTGTCTATTAGGCACTGTGTTGTCTGTGATGCTGATTGGTCCCAATTTAGGGATCAAGAAGGAATAATCCCCATTGACCAAACTGGCATGTGTCTCAGTGAGTGTTTTGTTTTGGGTTTTTTTGTTTGGTTTGGTTTGGTTTTGGTTTTTTGCCTTCCTCATAGCTTCTTGGCACAGTTGGGTAAGGAATTATAGAACGAGAGGATCCTGTAATATGGTTAATATTAATGACTAATTGCAACTGGTGGCTAGAATCCAGTGCAGGGGAAAGGATATGAGGACTCCCAGAAGTAAAGAAAACCCTGGGATTGCACAGTTGGAGCATGTGGTCCTGGGAAGAGGGAGGAGAAAGAGCCTGAAGTCTTTGCAGACTGAGGTTCCCTGACCCCCAGCTTTGTGGGCCCTATCACTCCACATGGAGTAAAGGGGGGAAGGAATCTCAGGTGACCTGAGCCCATGGGATAGAATAAAGAGGAAAGTAACTGCCCGTTGCGCATAGATAGACATTTGGGATTGTGGCACTTGCGGCCTGCAGTTCTTCTCCACATCCAGCAAATCCTTATTGTCTGTTGGGTTGCTGGCAGGAGATGTGCCTAAGCTCAGTAGAGGCTGATCACATCCTACCCATGCAATTACAGCATATGCCATAGCCGCTGCTTTACATTTATTCTCTTCAGAGCAAAGACTGTCCCTTACTTTGTGTTTGCACAGTACTCAGTACAGTGGGGCCCTGATGTTGCTTGAAGCCTATTAGATCTACTCTAATTCAACTAAAAATATTCAGTAATAGAGCAGGCCACCTACTCCACAGGATGTGGCATGTCAGTAGACTGGTCTTGAAAATACTCATGGATTTTTCTGCCAGGCCCTATGGCAGGATCAGGCTCCGGTTATATATATTTAGGATGCTTACATTTGGAAAAGAGTTGGGTATCATTACGGAAGCAGATATTTGACATGTTTTTGGAAAATATGGAACCAGTTGTATATGTATATCCTGTTTCATGATGTCCTCTGTACAGTGAAATAGAAAGTGTTTGCTTAATATCTTTGTCCCTGTGAGCCATAAGTAGTTAGATTCAGCTTCAACGGGCCTAGCCATGGCTAGAAGAATAACATGATAAAAAGAGAGAAAGTAGGGGGGATTCTTAATCATAATGAATGGAAACAATCAATGGATAGTGCACTCTCTTCCAAAATAAGTTATTTACTGCCAATGAAAGCAGAAAACCCAGTTTTTTCTACAATATACAGGTACTTTATTTTCCCTGAGGGATATAGTCCTTTTCCCAGTGGACCACTCAGCTTATTTACAATAGATCTAACAAGGAGACAGAAATCATTCTACCCATCTACAGAATGGTTTAAAAGTACCTGCTCTGGAAAGTGTGGTAAGGAATAACATTCTGCTATTTATAAAGCATTCTGAGACCCTCTAATGGAAGGTGCTAGAGAGGCATGAATTTATACAGTAGAATTATAGTATAAAATTTAAAGTTTATCTTTTATTATGCTTGTGCAAAGGAAATGCCCTAAAATGCAAAATATTTTCAGTGAGATTCTCATTCCTAAGTAATTTAGGGTATGTCTACACTACCCCCCTAGTTTGAACTAGGGGGTTAATGTAGTCATACGGAGTTGCAAATGAAGCCCGGGATTTGAATTTCCCGTACTTCATTTGCATGATCCCGGCCGGCGCCATTTTTAAATGCTGGCTAGTTCGGACTGCGTGCCGTGCGGCTACACCACTGTGTAATGCACTGTGTCATGCGGCCACCAATGGCTGGGCTGAGCCCTTTGCCACCAGGTTTTAAATGACGCTCAGCTGCCAATAGCAGGGCCCAGCGTTGGGGGTCCCAGTCGAAAAAAGGTTGCACACCACTGATCTAGAACATGAATAGCAAACATAACAGTTCAGTCAAATGTGTGGAATTTATTTGTGAGAGCACAGGAAAGTACATTGCAATCAAATCATAGATGTGCACAAATTCCATCCAGATGTTTCCCATGAATGTAATTTTTGGTTGAAGGTGTGTGAACATTTATTTCACTGAGAAAAGAGAAGAGAATGGTCCATAGTACAGCTGCAACTTCGGTAGCTTTAAACAAAAAAATCTGACATTCTCTTTTAGGATGACATTTTCAAAATTGTTCAAGAGTGCTCTCAATTTTGCTCCCTTTACAGTTTTACTATTGATTTAAATGGGAGCAGAATTAGGCCAACACTGAGCGCTTTTAAAAATCCTATACTTTAACTCCATCATTATAACTAATACGGAACATTTTACACATCTGTTCTCAAAGTTTGCTCTGACCTCTGTTAGGAAAAACTATGCTTCGGGGCAGACCCTTGGCTGCTGCAAATTGTCCTATCTCCATTGAAGTCAATGGGGTTGTGACCATCTGCAGCAGCTGAAAATTTGCTCATTTGTCTTCAATTTTATTAACCAAGTCTGAAAACTGAATAGGGTTGGACTGTTTTTAAGGGGGGAGTATTAATATAGATAGCTACTAATATCTTACTATTTGTTGCAATGCTCATATAAAACAAATGAATCGTGTTTTGTAAAGTCAAATTTTGAAAACTAATAGATGCAAGTGCCATGCATATTTTTTGTAGGGAATTAGAAGATAACTTATGATGGTTGCAAAATAGTACCTTGTTTTCTTACAAGAAAACATCCTGGAAAGAAAATTGAGAAGATAAGCCCAGTATACACAAGCATTAGCTGAGCAAACCACAAAGTCTCCATGTATTAAGTGCAACACAGTGTTCCCCAAAGCAGTCCATGCAGCTAGAGGGTCAAAAATAATCATTTTGAAGAAATCCCTAAATGCTGATTTACATAGTAAACTTTAGTGGTTTGAGGCAAGGCTTTTATATTGCCTATATAATGTGCATTTTAATGAATCTCAAGGTACATATTGCCATGATAGGCAATAACAGCCCCAATAAGTAGCTATGAAGTATCTTCAACCTGTACTTAAATCTGAAGGAAAGTCTTTTTTTTTCTGCCCTCTCCTTCCATTGAGATGCAGATGTTCTGTTCATATGGAAGAATTTTATTAAATTATGCATCTTGTAACACCTGTTTGCTTACTAATTACACAGTCTTTTACTCTTCATTGACATAGAAGCAACTGTGGGCAGATATATGATTTCAATCAGATATATAGCTGAAAAGTTTAGCTTTAATAGTGCCTTGATATTGAAGTTGTTTTAAACAGGAATTAGTAACTTGTTCAGTGGGATGTTTGTGCAAGGAAAGCAAAGGCAGGCCCTTTATAACTGTCCACAAAGGTACCTTTTGGTTCAGCAGTATGTAGTGGAAAAATACACTTGTGGTTTAGTGGCTTGCCGATGGAATTCCAAGACGTCTTCTAATCTCAGCCTAGACACTCTAGGCAAGTCTTTTAACCTCTCTGTGCCTTAGTTTATATTTATAAAATGTGGATATTAATGTTGACTGGTTTTGTAAAGTGTCCTACAATCTACGGACGAAAATCATTCTAGAAGCAAAAACTATTTACTCTTCTGTTTGTAGTCTGGTGGATAAATAACTCATCTGGGACTCAGGAAACTGATGTTTTATTCCTGTGTTGCCATTAACTTTCTGGGTGATCTTGGGCAAGTCACTGCACCCCATTTTCCCCGCTCGTAAAATAGGAATAGTGAAATTAATCTCCCGAGTAATGTTCTTTGAGATCCATGATGTACAAGATCTAGGTATTTTTATTACTACTTTATTATATTTAAAAAAACCTACAGTAAAGCATGTAATTCTTAAGTTTGAGAATTTACTGTAAAAGATTAAATCTCTTTGAGTGTATTTACTAGACCATACTAGGGAATTTCTATAAGCAATATTAAAATCTGTATGGCATTATCTTCTCCAGGTGGATACCAAGCTAAATATTCTTATTTACTCTATTGTTTTGACCCAATGCAATAATTTGACTAGCAAATATTGGTCTACAAAAATGAAGTATATTAGACAGTTATATTCTTCAATTGTTTTACATGCTGTTCTCAGCTACTTTCTGTAATGTACAAGCCCATTTCTGTCTACTTTTCAAAGGAAATACTAAATTGGCAATTCTCATAGCCTTCAGCATAAAAGTAACTCATGTGGTTTTTAGTATTCATCCATCCTCCCTTTTAGTAACTGTCTGTCACAAGCCATGTTATTTTCTCTTTTCTCTCCTGTGCTGCATCAGCGGGACATGACGGCAGTGTTAATGGGAGACTATCCCCAAATGAAGTATAATTAAAATCCAATCAGCCGAATCAAATTTTCTGTGTACCAACTATAGTTATCTTAAGGATTGATTGATTGATGAGTAGAACTTGAGCAAGATAATGTAATAGTTTTAATAACACCACAGCAATCTAATTATGTCCCAGAAAAAATCAGGTGCTGGGACTTCACTACACATTTTGTATTACTTTCTTCAATGTTATTTTCTTTGCCCAAGCAATAACATGTAAATCTAGACATGATAGGAAAATTACTACAACATTGATATTGATCTGTTTTAAAAGGGACAAATTAGGACTAAATAATTTAACTAGCAAATAGTGGTCTTGAATCAGTCTCGGAATTGGTGGGATAAATAGGGTGAAATACTTTGAATTTATGGGAACTTCAAGATAAATGCTATCCAAATTACACACATGCCATTTGGGACATCTCTAGTAATTACCATTTCCACTTAAAAAAGAAAGAAATACATCCATTTTGGCAGACACATTTGTATTTCAACCATAACTAATAGAAAACTCTCAGTTGATGAGCAGCAATAAATAAGCTTAAAGAACTACATCAGTTCTTTTCTGAAAGCCCTGGGCAAAGGCTGTGCATAGCAGTACCAATTCAAGAGAACTGACCAGGAGTTGTGGCAGAATGTCTATGCCTTGTTCTAGTTTTGCCGTAGGTTTCCTTTAAGCAAGATACATATAGGGCTCAATCTGGTAAGGTGCAAAATAGGAGACTGCTTAACTTTTTACTTTGTGAGTAAGTACACGAGCAGTCTGAATGGACTAACACTGTTGTGTTCAACATGCTAGCCACATGTGGCTATTTGGCCAGTTGAGCGTGGTTAATTTGCTACAGTGGCTACTGCTTCAGAACTGGATAGACACTTTAGTCACTAAAGTTAAACAGGTGATTTAATGATTTGCTATATTGGAACCAAAGTGTTCTGCATCTGGCAGCACATACCTTGACACCCTGTTTCACCATGATATTTAATAATGTGCATAGCTTTAGGCACAAATGTAGTCCCATTGACCTTATCAGACAAGTCACATAATTAAAAGTTATGCAGATGCTTATCTTGTTGAATTTAGGCCTCCATCTCCTTGTACCTCAGTGTCTGTAACTAGGAATTGGGGATAACATGATCTGCCTCTCTTTTATTTAATTGAGGCTACACTTGCAGAGTTTCACCAGTGAAAGGGAATCAGTAAAAGAAAAGTGCTGGTGTGTGCTCTCACCAGGGCTGGACACGGACATTGGCAGACTCTTGTAAATGGGGGAAGGACTGGGATTTTTGATGGAAGGGGCAGGGTTTGGGGCAGCCAGCTCTCAGCACTGCCCAAACTGTAACATGCCTTTCTCAGCCAGCCCTCAGCATAGTATGGGGCTCCAGCAGCAATTTAAAGGGTTTGGGGCTCTGAATACTGCTGCTGCCATAGCAGTGACAGCAGCAGCCTGGACCCCCAGGCCATTTTAAATTGCTGAATCCTGGGGCAACTGCCCCCCTGCACCTGCACCATTAGCAGCCCTAGTTATTCCACAGGCATCAGAGTGTTTACACTTGCAGGACTTCCATCACTGATGAGGGCAGCTCCCTGAGTGCAGATATCCCACCGGACACCTCTCTCCATTTTGACAAGAGGTCTTGCGGGGTGGAAGGTGATCACGGGGCATGCTGGGTCCCTGCACAGCCCCTGTCTCCAACCACCAATTAGTTCCAGTAATTTAGCATTGTTCCATGTAGGGGATCATTTGCTCAATAGAGCAGGCTTTATCATCTAGACTGATGATAAGTAAACACTTAACAGGAAGGGGAGTTTCAAAATTCCTGGGACTTTATAGGAGGAGGGGCAGACATCTGTTTACCTGCTGCCAGACCAGCAGAGGTGCTGGCTACAGTGGTCACCTAGGAACTGTGGGAAATTCACTGGAGGCAAAAATATCTGTAAACAACAAAAACATGTCTTCACTTGCACATCACTGCACAAGCATTACTGGTAAGAGCTGCATTCCTCTCATGGAGGTGGTTTTCCTTTTACAGTGAAACTTCTGAGTTTCGCCATAAAAAGTCATTGGCAAGTGTATATGCTCCCAAGATTTTTATGCAGAAAAGGGCCTTTTCCACTTTAAATAGCAAGTGTAGATATTCCCGTACTGTATGATCAAATTAATGAATGTTTGTTTAGTCCTTTCAGATCCCTGGATAGAAAACAATATAGAAGTACAAAGTGCTATAGCCTAGCATTTGTAATTTTAGCTTTGTAACTGGTAACCAAAATCTAGCCTTAGATTATTATTTTAAATATTACCCAATTAGCCCATCATAAGACGGGATTTTCAGGTCTCTCCTCCACGTCGGTCTTCTCTCCTGAGCCTCCGGTCTCTCGCTCCATCTCTCTCTCTCCCTCTCTTTTCTCCTCCTACTGCCTCCCCCCTCTCTCTCAGCTCTCCTCTGCCTCCTGCCTCTCTCTCTGTCTCTCTCTTTAACTTCTCCTCCTTCTCCTACCTCTCACTCAGGGGACCGCGGAGCCCAAGTGGTCATTTGGGCTCCACACTCCCCGTGCTGCATGGGGGGCGTGGAGCCCAAACGGTCACTTGCGCTGCTTGCTCCCACGCGGCACCCTGGCTGAGCAGCACAGAAGTCAGCCGAGCGCCACAGCGGCAGGCGGGGCGATGACGTTTACAGCCAGAGGGTAGGGCCCAGAGCCGCTGTCATGCTGCACGTGCCTGCCCCGCCCCCCTTTGTTTCCCACCGTGGCACTCGGCTGACTTCTGTGCCGCTCAGCCGAGCCGCCATGGGGGAGCAAGTGGCGCAAGCGGCCATTTGGGCTCTGCACTCCCCATGCAGCACAGGCTGCCCAGAGGGAACAGACAGTATTTCAGAAACAGCACCACCCAGAGGGAACAGCCAGCATTTCAGGCAACAGCACCTCCCAGAGGGAACAGCCAGCATTTCGGAGTTACAGACTCTCAGACGCTGGGCTACTATATATATGATTCCTCATTACACTAATATTTCTTGTTCCAATTACAGGACAGAGGTTCTGAAATTAAATACAGACTGCAAAAATAAAATAAATACAAAGCAATCTCACTGTTTGAATGTGAGGATTTATACCGATACTTACTGTCTGAGCTAGTTCATCCATTCATATGCATGTGTTGCACTGTTTTCTCTGCGTACAGTCCGAATTGCAAAATTGTAAAATTCTGAACACTCTCTTCTAAATTTAGCTGTGTTTTTATAACTGTACCAGCTAATTTGACTAGTTATTTTTAAAGGGAATCTTTCATCTGCTGCCTTTATTCTCTTGCTATCACACAGAGTATATCAATCCCATTGTGATCAGACTTCTAATATTAGGTATTTTGGTACTTGACTTGTTGAGACATGGCTGCAGATGCAAGTCAGTCTAATTCTGTATCTTTCTAATAACAAATGATGCGTGCTGTGTTGATAAAAAAGGCACAGTCTTAAGTTGCAGTGCAGCGGCTACTAAAAGCCAAGCGCTGTGACCTGTTGTCATTATGATGGAGTAGATTCCTCATTACAAAGTGTGTTCTCATTCATCAAAGATGCCAACTTTCATTTTTTCAGTTGTATTTCACCTAAGTTCACGACACTTAGGGACAAGCTATTTTATGCCAAAAGAGCATAAAATACTTGGGGGTTGCTCAGGCCACTTTTTTCATAGGTATTTTTTATTGTTCCAGTCACTAACAAGGCAAGCTGTAAATCAAGTCTTCTGGTAAGCAGAATTTTAGCTTGTTATGTGTGATCAGGGCATCAGGAATGGGCAGAAGTACAGATTGTGGGAAAGGATCAAGTAAATACAAATATTCCTCTTTGGAGTCTGAAGTGTGTGAATTGAGCCAGATACTGATTCTAAACTTTACCAAATTACTTAAACATTGTATTAATTTCCCCATATTTTTTAAAAAGTTTAAAAAATATTTTTTTTGCTCTCTCATCTGGGGTGCTTTAAATAACAATTAAATAATATTTTTAAATAAGTTTAGACATTCTAATTGTTATTGGGTTAAACCCCAAAATCCTACTCGGATTTTACTTAATTATTGAGGCAAATGCCTTTGTGTAAGTTTATCTAACTCTTATCTCAAGACATCAGGATTTGACCCAAATTTTATTACTGTTTTTGTCATGGTTTTGGACTGGCTGTACCATTTGACCTCATCTGGTCTCTCTGAGGCTACATCTAGACTACATGGCTCCGTTGACGGAACCATGTAAAATAGTTTATTCGGCACAGTCAAAGAAACGGGGATTTAAATAATCTTCACTTCATTAAAATAAAAATAGCCACTGCACTGTGCCGACGATCAGCTGATCCGGCACAGCACAGCAATCTAGACGTGGCACGGTCAACAAGAGAAGCCGTGGTTCACCAGAGTGGTCGACAAAGGCTTCGCTGGTCGACCACGCCATGTTTAGACTGTCGCGCTGTGACAGATCAGCTGATCGTCGGCACAGCACGATGGCCATTTTTATTTTAATGAAGTGAGGATTATTTAAATTCTCGCTTCTTTGACTATGCCGAATAAACTATTTTACATGGCTCCGTTGACGGAGCCATGTAGTCTAGACATAGCCTGAGTGTACACTCCACTGAGGTTGGACCCTTTTTTTTGAGGTGGAATCCCACAATTCACCCATTCTTAGACCTTGTGCTATGCTACAGTATTCTATGTATCAAATGTGCTTGCCCAGTTGTTCCAACTGAACTTAGTACCTGTGGTTTTTCCCCCCCTTTGGGAGCTTATGAATATCATAGGCCAAAGCAGCCTTCTTATTGTACTGTAATTATTGTTTAATGTTTGCAGTAGTAATAAAGCATAACATAAGAGAAAGGGTTTTTAAATCAGGAAAAACCCACTCAGTTTTGACCCACAGTTTGAGAAACTATGGATTATGGCAAAGCTTCAAAGTATTTTAAGTAAGATATGGCATGTGATTTATAGTTGGAAAGGTTGCATCTGACGAAAGCTTTTTACCCACATAAGGTTAAGCCCTAATACATCTGTTGATCTTTAAGGTGCCACAGGACTCCTCATTGTTTTTATTGGAAAGGCAATGATTTACGGAATATGATTTCCTTTGTATGCATATATTTTTATTAGGACTATTGTCTATGCAGCTACTAAAAATGTGGTTACATCTGGGGAACACGGACTAGACAGAATGCAATCAGTCTAGATGACTGGCTGGGAAGGACCTTTAGGGAGAACAGTAGATCTTAAAAGATGCTAATCTCCCACTAGGGAGCCTTCTTGAGGACATGACATACAGCCTCCTAGTCATGGCGTTGTGTCCCTACAGAGACATGTGACTGAGTCACCTGGTACTGGACTTCATCATAGAATTACTAGTGTTTTGTCACTGAAAGATGTGGGAATTAGTTGGAGACAAATAGATTCTGCATATGGCAGAAAACATTTAAGGCAGGGGAGTGACACCATCTTGGTTCTTCATTGACTTCCTGCCCAAGAAAACTGCTGGAAACACCAAATGATCAAGGACTGGACTGGAGGAGAAGGGCTAAACACAGGCTAGAGGGATTTCTAGCCAGTGAAAGGAATACCTGGGTTTTAAGATGCAAGCAAGTGCAGGTTGTCCTCAAGAATCTCTACAAACTGCCTAAATGAACCATCAGGGTGAGATTTTACTACTCATTTACAATGTCCTGAATATATTAAGCCTAGATTGTATTTTTGTTTCATTTGTTAGATAATCTGCTTTGATCTGTTTGCTGTCCCTTATGATCACTTTCAATCTGTCTTTTGTAATTAATAAACTCTTTTTTTCTAACACCGGTGTGTGTGTAAATCGTAAGTTGGGGCAGAAAGTTATGCATATTGAGGAAGGGGGTAAATTCCATGAGCTTACACAGTACAGATCTCTGTGCAGATCAAGATGGTGTAATTTTGGGTTTACCATCAAGATGGGGGTGTACACTTGAAGAGTTGGGCGGTTGCTTCGTTAAAGCCTTCTCATGCAGGGCTGACCTCAGTGTCTGTGTATTTCTGCAGCTGGGTGTGTTTTACCTCTGTGTGGGCTGGTACAGTGCAATGTGGAGCTATGGAGAGGGCTTGGCAAGACTGTTCACAGTAGTATAGTGAACCCATGCTGGTGGATCAGGCAGGCTCAGTGGTACTCCAGTTCCAGATAGTATTTTAGGAGAAACTTGTCACAGAGCGCGTTTCTTAGAGCAAGTACGTTGTGACAGAACCAGCATGGTGGTGCCAATGTCCATGAAGGAGCACTGCTGGGAGCACTTACTGTTAGCTGCATCTTCATTTGATGGCCTACAAAATTTAATTCCTAATCCTAGTGCAATCCATAGTATTTGGATTTATGGGAGAAGAAAGGATAAAGGAAAATTGTATTAAGAAAACTGATTTATACAACAGTGTCAGATAAAGGATGAAAACAAATATGTAATGGTGAGGTAGGGATTAGAATTTTGCCTTTGCTCACATTTCTCAGTGTTTTAAAATATTTCCTTTTTGTTTTATCTAAATTACAATAATGCAATTTGAGAGGGGGGGGAGTCATCAAAACCCCATACCAGAAAACTGCCAGGAAGAAAATTATGTGGTCATTCAAGCAATCTTATTTCTGTCCTATAGTACCACCATGAAAGAAAGGGGGAAAAAATCCATCCTTCTTTAAAAAATCATCTGGAATACAACATATTTAAAATGGTCTGATCATAATGGTAATTTTATTGAATGGCATCAATATAGGGCAGAGTTTAAATTGTTTGGGTTCCTTAACAGTTCATTTCTATGCCTGACATACATTAATGGGTTTAGATTTCATTTAGATCAAACTTTTGCTAAATTTTCTGGGTTTATACTACTTAATTTTGGGATAATTACAACATCTTTGGAATGTTTTTGCCTTAAATACTCAATATGTAGTCTTAAACTTAACTCCATTTGAATAGTTATGTTTTTATTTTTTGTTCTGGAAAATATATGAAGAATCATTTCAGTTTCAATTCACTTTTAATATTGTCATGTTTTAGTAATTAAAAATATTTAAAATATTGCAGTAAATTCATCAGGGGATGGATGAGGTAATAGAAGGCTAAGACATGCTTTTCCACCAACTTCCAGTTTTGAAAATAAAACAGAAAGTTATAGTCAGGCTTAATAGCATTTAAATAATTAATCCACAGGTTTACTATGCATCAATACAAATTTATGATAATAAGCATTTTCTCAGGAATTCCAGATGAAGCACTTCTCTGAGTGCAGTAAACATGCTAAAATGTGCTGTGTTGAATGTAGAATTAATAGCCCTTTGGATCTCATTAAGAGCATTATTAGAAGCACTCAGTGCATCTAGATTGCCTTTGGCTGTTACAATAGCTAAATGGTGGGAAACAATAACAAATATTACAGCAAAAAAATAAAAAAACAGGCATAGAATGGAACTGGATGAAACCTAATGGACAAATATTTTATTATCTGAAAAATCAACGTATTTCATTATTTTGAAATATTTCATTTTAAAGTATACATAAATATAATTTTTAAAAGAGATAAAAAAAACCCTCTAAAACAAAGCAAAAACATTTTAGTCAACTCCAAACAATAATTTGTGGAGGAAAAACATGAAGTCAGTGAACTGAAAAACTCAATTATTCAAAGAGGCCTAGCAGTTGAAGAAAAAAATAAATAAAAGTCCCTGCAGTAAGAAAGAAGATTGTTAAGGGTAGAAATAAATACAGTTTAGAAATAAATGTGATATTTAGGCTATGTCTACACTTAAAAATCATTACAGTGACATAGAGGTGTTGGAATTACTAAAGTGATTCATTATAGACATTTACTACAGTGCGAATGGGGGGGGGGGGGCGGGTGGTATTCTTATCACTCTCCTATCAGTTCTCCTGTCATTGTGGGTAATCTGCTTCCCCAAGAGGCAGTAAGAATTGACAAATTCAACCCTCTGAGCTAGTTGAAATGGCTATCCTTTCAGTTCAAATAATCTGCTAAAATTATTTCTCATTCTCACATAGGTGGAACTTCCCTCAATATATATATAACGTACAGTTATGTTATAATATTATATCTTTTGCCCTCAGGTTCAGAGAGAGAATGGGAAAACAAGTGCCAGAAATAATAATTGTCTAGAGGAAGAAGAAATTACAGAAAGTAGACAAAACAATTTATTTGCTTGTAAAATACTTTGACCAAACAAAGCAATTTACTAATTAGAGATATAACAATGATAAAACCAGGGAGCAAGCCCACTGACTGCGTGGGAAGGAACCAGGGCCCAGTGATTCAAAGAGATCCAGGGCTCCTGGCAGTCACCACTACCACAGGGGTGATGGCAGGCAAAGCCCTGGGCCCTTTAAATTGCCACTGGAACACTGCAAGATACATGCTAGGTGACTCTGAGGGCTGACGGTGGAGGGGGGCAGTGCTCACGGCAAGCTGCCCCTAGCCCCACCCCTTCTTCCTGTGACCCCATCCCTTCCAGGAGCATGAAGCCACCTCTCCCTTATTTTGCCCACAGGCCTAGCAAATTTGTCGGCCTCCCTGCCAGGGAGTACTGAATACAAAATTCTGAAGTGAGTGACAACAGAGTGGCAAAAGTGTATGTGAAGTGTTTAGTGAATACAGTTTTTTGGGCTGTTGATTAGTCACAATTAATTCACATGATTCAGAAGAAAAATTAATTGGGTTTAAAAAAATTTAATCAGTCACAGTTTTAAGTGCACTGTTAAACAATCCATTGAAACCCACTGAAATTTACTTAAATATTTAATATTATTGTATGTTTTTTCTATGCATTCGGATATCTTGATTTTAATTACAACATAGAATACAAAGTGCTCACTTTCTATTATTGTTTTATTACAAATGTTTACATTGTAGGAATAATAAAAGACATAATCTTTTTGGCTACGTCTACACTGGCCCCTTCTTCGGAATAGCCATGCTAATTTAGAACTCTGGAATACGGAAATGCGCAGGGGATTGAAATATCCCCCGCGGGATTTAAATAAACATGGCCGCCGCTTTTTTTCCGGCTTGGGGAAAAGCCGGAAAAGAGCGTCCAGACTGGCGCGATCCTCCGGAATAAAGCCCTATTCCGGAGGATCACTTATTCCTATTTTCAAGCCCTACTTGAAAAAAGCGGCGGCCATGTTTATTTAAATCCCGCGGGGGATATTTAAATCCCCCGCGCATTTCCCTATTCCAAAGTTCTAAATTAGCATGGCTATTCCGAAGAAGGGGCCAGTGTAGATGTAGCCTTTTAGTTTAACTCCTACAAGTAGTGTTGTGCATCATCTTTATCTTGAAAGTGCAACTTGAAAATAAACCAAAAATATTTACATTTGTAAGTGCAGTTATGTAATAATGTAAAAGCAGTGAACCAACAACTCCACTGCATCCTACATCTTGTTCAGCCAATTGCTAAGATGCAAAAAATTGTTTACATTTATGAGAGAGAATGCTGCCCACTTCTTATTTACAAGGTCACCCAAAGGTGAGAACAGTCTTTTGTAGACTGTATATGGCACTTTTGTAGACAGCATTGCAAGGTATTTACATGCCATATATGCTAAACATTTGTGGCCCCTTCATATTTTGTCCACCATTCCAGAGGACATTCTTTCCTCCCTAGTCCTCAGATTTGCGTGGAGCACCCTGCATGAGGCCTTTGTGGCAATTCAGAAGGGCCCAATGCTCCAGCCACTGCTGCCACTCTAGCAGAAGTGGTGGCAGGAAGTTCCAGGACCCTTTGAATCACCAGACCCCAGGGCAATTTTCTCCTTTGCTCCCCTCATCAGCAGGCCCATCCTCTGCAGCGGTGGTTGAAGCATGAAAGGGCATATGAATCTTTAGCGCATCTGGCATGAAAATACTCTGCAACACCAACTACAACTGTGTCATGTAAATTTCTGCTTTGACTTTCAAATGCTATCATAAACAAAAAGTAGGCATCATTCTGTCCCACAAATATTAACACGTGTTTGTCTGAGCAATTGGCTGCTCAAGGAGTAGGACTGAGTGGATTTGAAGACTTTACACTTTTACACTATTTTTAATGCAGTTATTTTCGTTCATAAGTCTACATTTGTAAGTTCAATTTTCATGATATAGAGATTGCACTAATGCCCTTATAATGGGGAAAAAGAAAAATACAATTTGTTTTATTTTTACAGGGCAAATATTTGTAATAAAAAATAAACCTATAGCGAACACTACACAGTTTATATTCCATGTAGTAACTGAAATCCATATATCTGAAAATATAGAAAATATCCAGAAATAAATGATATTCTATTATTGTTTAATAGCTCAATTAATCAAAATTCATTTTTAAATCAGTTGACAGCCCAAATAGATCTTTAAGACATTTCAAATTGGGAAAGGTACTGATAGATTGCAGAGAGAGGGCAATACAATAACTCCTGCATTTTAGCTCCAGCTCAGTTCACAGAGAACTATTATTAGAACAGCTTACACTTTGAAATTATGGTACAGTGCAAGGGATAAAAAGAAAGGTAGAGGAACAAAGGGCCAGACTCGTCAGTGCCTTATACTATATGCTGTCACTTATACCAATGCAAAATGGCTTTAAAATTGTACCATTCTGATCAGGTGGATTTCCACACCCACTTAGCACAGATGTGAATGGCAACTCCACCTGTGAGCTAGTGAAAAATCAGGCTTAAATCTGTGTGATTTAAGGGACCAGCTTTCTTTTTTGTGAGTGTTTCAACAGTGCCTAGTAGAATGGGATCCTAGTCCACTAGGCAGGCTCCTACATGCTCCTACAGTAGAAATAAAAGTGTCACCTAAAGAAAGTTAGTGATTCCAAAGTATTGGCTACTCTGTAATTCTGGGATCAGCCAAGATATGGAGCCTGATCCAAAAAACTTTTCAGGACATATTACTTCATCCACATGTGGCCCATTAGTAAGTATATGATGTTTCAGGCCCAATGGTGTTGAGCACTATGGGTATGTCCACAAATCAAAGTTATTTAGCAATAACAGCTGTTATTTTGAAATGACTTTCCTAGCGTCTACACAAGCCAACAGCTATTTTGAAATTAAATTGAAATAGCGAAGGGTTTATTTCAAATTTGGTAAACCTCATTCCATGAGGAATAACGCCAATTTCAAAATTGCTATTTCAAAATAAGTGCTGTGTAGACACTTATTTCGAAATAGGGGGCCTCAAGTCCTTCCCTGGGTGCCCTGGTGGCTACTCTGGCCTCAACCAAGAACACGCTTATGCCTCCCCCTCCCTCCCGGAGCCCTTAAAGGGGCAGACTCTGGCCACAGTGCCTGTGCCAGTCACTGCCCCTGACCCAGTGGTCCCAAAACATGAGACAGCAAACCACTGGCAGCCAGCCCTTCACTGCTTCCCAGGAGCAGTCTTCCAGCTCCCAGGAGCCTGCCAGGGCCTGGAGAAGGTGGGTGCCTTCCTGGTCTAGGGTGGAGATCATGGACCTTATTCAGGTTTGGGGGCATGCCCCCAACGTCCATGATCTCCACACTAGATGGAGCAACACAGTCGTCTATGGCAGGATAGCTGCCAGCCTGGCCACCAAAGGCCACATGCAAACCCAGAAGCAGCTTCACATGAAAGTCAAGTTGGTCTAGCGAGACGCCCAACCCTGAGCCCTGAGTTTCCCCTCCCGCTTCTTCCCCTGCTGCTATTTCAAAATAACTATTCCCCAGAGTAATTTGAAGTAATTATTCCCCAGTGCTTCCTGGGGCTCTAATTCTGCATAGTGTTTCCACAATAATGGAGCCTGCCTCAGACTAATTTCAAGGCTTGCCCATAGGGATGACGCGCCATTTTGATTTTGCTATTTTGAGAGTTATTTCGAATTTAGTTATTTCAAAATAATTTCCTAGTATAGACATGCCCTTAGAATAGTAATAAGTAAAGCTGTGTATTATTTGCATATTACTGACACTTGAGTCCACGTAATCTGATCAGTTCACCTAGTGGTTTTACGTAGATGTTGAAGAGGACCATGGAGAGATCTGAGGCTTGGTAGATCCACCCAGGAAAATATTCTGTCCCCTCTTGAGTCAGATGAGACACAAATCACTAATGGGGTACCTATTTGTCTAAATCTTGTGATTTTATAGATGTTTCTAGGAATATCTAGGCAATTGAGCAAAGGCGATGAATGGTCCATCCATAAAGACTGGTGACAAAGTGAGGAGGAAAAATAAGCTGTCAGATAAGATCCACAGCCCAAGATAAGTGAATAAGAAGTATTATGAAGTAATAATGCTTTCATTAAACATGAATAGACATGCTGGCTAAGAAACATTAAAGTTCCTCATGAAATCAAGGGAGATAAATTGTTCCTTCAGAATCACATTCAAAATAGAACTAGACAAGGTGAAAGAGTATCCAGCAGTCAGTTGCAGAATCCATGATCGTATTTCTAATGGTATAATCAATACTCTTTTGGAATATAATGGCAGTGCCTAGAGCTGTAGTGGTACCCAATGGAGTTCCAGAAATCATTTTATCTGAACACAGAATTGTTCTTACAGGAACTGGTGATCAGCTTAGACACTGAATGTTGTTTTTGTTAGTTAATGTTTCACACTCTCAGACATCATCAATAGCATTGTAGAAGGTATTTTGAAAGTAGTCAAATTTAGACTTCTGATTTAAAACAAAAAGCAGCAAGAAAATACGAGAGAAGGGTGTAGCTGCATCCTTAACTCATTAAGTTGTATCTGGTTTTAAAAATATATAGAGAGATTCTGTAATGTTAGACCATTGCAGCTCAGTTACACCAGTGTAAATACAGACTAATTCCCTTGAAGCCCAGTATGCTGAGACTGTCTTTGTCAATCCTACTAAAGAACTGGGGTATAACTTGAGGACACAGTGAAATAGTTAATCTGAATACATTTTCTCCATATACTGAAGTCATAAAGCCACTAATAGGATGATGTTATGATCTGGTGGGACCTGTTCCTTGCTGTTTATTTCAGTTTACAGAATCATCAAGTACAGAGTTGACATCATGAAGGTACAAGTACCTGGAGACAGGACACGATTTTGTCCTTCATCATGAAGGGCTACATTGTAGTGTTTATCCAGTATTCTGAGTACAGCTAGTGCAGAATGTTCTGACTTCGAGGGACTGCAGGAGGGACTGTGCTATAGGAGACATACAGGGAAGTGAACATGAGTCACCTTTCTTGGTACAACGTTCACAAGGCTAAAACCGGTTCCTTATTCGCTTATTTGTGTCTGATATAGAAGGAAGCCAGGGCCATGACCCCATATGACACTCCCTGCATTACCCATGGGTATGAGGCACCTTGCTACCACCTGCCCCAAAGCACAAGGAAGCTTTGTTTGTGTCTGCCAAGGATCAGCTCCCCGAGGCTACATCTACACTGCAGCCTTTGTCGGCAGAGACAATGCAAATGAAGTGCTCATTAGCATTTCTCACATTCTCATTTGCATAGACTCTTCCAAACCATTTTGCAGAAGAGGTTTTTGTGCAAAAAACCCCCGCAGTATAGGAGGAGCAAAAAAATCCTTTTGCACAAGATCCTGTATACCTGCTTTTTTGAGGAATAAGCAAAAGGGTTATTGCCTTGTCCCTGTCTACACTATGTTTTTTTATGTGAAAAACAGATCAGAAGAGACTATGCAAATGAAGCACGAGAAATGCTAATGAGCTCTTCATTTGCATTGTCTCTGCCGACAAAGGCTGCAGTATACATATGGCTTGATTCTCCAAGCTAAGTGCAGCACAAGCACTCCCCTCTCATCACATGCTGGCTTAGCTAGCATGTAGACTGGAAGTAAGCACATTTCATTCCCCCTAGTCCTCAGAGGGAACACTAGTCTGGATACTACTGGGATATTTTCTAAGATTTTCCATCCATGAGCAGAGTGAGTTTTGTCTTGTTTGCCATTAATGAGGTCCTGCGCGCTTGGATGTGTGCCACTGTGGCACCAACCAGTGACATTGCTCCCCAGTGCTATGAAAAAATATGTGTTTACCACAGAGTAACCAGTATGTATTTGCTATCTCTTTGTAAAAACAGTGGAGACAGGACACTGTACTTTCACCAAAAGACAAAGTAGGGGAGAGGCAAGTGTTGTGGACCTCTCTCAGCAGTTCAAAGGAGTGATGGAATAACTCATTTAAAAAATGTATTTGATTTTGGCAGCACAAAACAGTAAACTTGTTGAGATAAAGATCATCACTGAAATATACTGTAAAATATGCAACAGGATATAAATTAAAAGGAAGAAAGATATATGCAACAAATGAAGTAATAAAGTATGTATTTCAGTGTTTGCAGGCTGAGGAATTACTTATACAAGCAAGAATCTGCAACAAATGTCCAGTTAATAGGGTGGTGTTACTAGAAGTCCAAAATGCTATTGGATATTACAGAAATGGATTCTTTGGGAGAGGGAGCAGTATATTCATATAGCTAGTGCACCCTAAGGAATCAGAAAAAGAGCAAGGACCGTCTTGGCTCCATATTTATGTTTAGTGACAAGTATAGTAGAAATTGCCTTTGCAAAGGATTCCATAGAAGATATCATACTATCCTTCAGCCAGATTTTAAAAGATATTTTGGTAACTAAAGGTTCGTCTACACAGCAGTGTTATTTTGGAATAATGGACGTCTACACATAAGCTCCTATTTCAACATAATTTCAAAATATTGTTGAGCTGGAGGACTGCTTACTCTGACTCCTATAACCCTCATTGTACAAGAAGTAAGGAAAGTCAGAGGAAGAGTGCTCTAAATAAGTGCTGTGTCAATATTCCTAAATTCAAAATAAGCTATTTTGACTTAAGCTACGCAATTAGCGAAGCTCAAGTTGCATAGCTTATTTCGAGTTTAGCTCTGCTGTGTAGATGTAAATGATTTTCAAAAGCATCTAGGTTCTTTCAACCTGGTCTTTGGTGAATACTTTTATACACAAGTGGTGACACGTGAAAAAGAACTAAAATGCTTCCCAGAGAATCAAAATAAATTCACAAAGGGCATCTTATTGTCATATCAAAGGAAACTGACTTTCTGGATTGGTGTCAAAAGTTACTTCAGTCAGCCTTTAAATCAAATAATCCTAAGGAATAAATATCTGCTATAGAAAAACAAAAATACAGACTCAAAGGTTATCATTATAAAATCACAATAAAAACCGAAGAGTTTATATTAGGAACATATTTTCAATTATTATTCACTATTAAAATCTAAGTAAAATAGTACCCAGTCCTCCATCTGCACCCTGTTTACAAACATAAATGATGAAGGGCAAAGAGCATCCTTTAAAGAAGTAAATTAAGGAGACCCTAGTGGGACTTTCCTTGTTATCAAAAAAGTCTGTCAATTGCCATAAAGCATTAGGCAGCCCTACCTCCGGAGGATGGATTGTTTTTAATACTGCAACGAACAAAGCTCACCAACTGCCAGGCCGGGGGGTCTGTATAATATTTTACTAAACCCACTCCCCTTGCAGTTCAGCGCAAAACTGCAGCCAGCACAGAGCTGCCTTGTCCAGGCTGCCTGGAGCCTTCAGCCCAGCTATGCAATGCTCTGCCCCTCAGCTTCACCTCCCTCACTTCCCCCACAACTGGCTCACCTCCTGCCCTGGGCCAGGTTGCCACTGGGACCCTCCCTCGAACCAGTCCCAGGGGTTGGCAGTCACTGCCTGGCTGGGACTCACCTGGGGATGCCTGGTTCCAGTCAGTTCCAGTCTGGTCCAGACTGTGGCAGAGCCTGACAGACAGTGGCAAGCACAGCTCTGCTGGCAAGTTTCCAGGCAGGGCATAAAGTTGAAACCAGTGTGAAGGGAGAAGGCTGCACAGCTGCTCATGTGTCTGCAGTCGGCTCCTGCTCCTGCCTAACAACGTGGCCCATCCCATCCCTACCTGGCCTAGGGCACCTGGCACTGTGCTGCTGCCCCACCTAGCACTCTTTGTCCCCAGCCAGGACTGCCAGAGCAGCTGCTGGTCATCCATTACACAAATCCAGCTCTGGCCCTGGCCAGGGTCTCCAGAGCAAAAGCCACCCAACAGGTGGCCCACAACTTCAGCTGTGGGGAAGGGCTGAAGCTAGGGCCAGGGCCACTTGGTGGCTGCCCTTCTGCTCCTGGGGTGAGGCAGTCACCTGCCATGTGGCCCCATCCCGGAGCAGCTGAGTAGCCACTGCACTTTAGAGGGAACACTAATCCAGACACAGAATTACCAGGCCTAATGTTCCCAAAAATACATCACAACTTATTAGTTTGCCTTCAAACATGGCTCCACTTAAAACTCTGTGCTTAGATTTGTTTATGGAGAAACCAAGTATATGCATGTTTATGTAATGAAAGTAAGAATTTCATATGATAGCATTAGAAATATTGGAAACAAAGGGTTACCTATATAGTCCCCTTATTAAAGGGGCCTCTGACTTTGTCTGGGAGGATCCTTTGTGCTGCAATCTGGCCCTAGAGATTACAACTCCCATGAGCCCTTGAGGGAAACAGAGGAAGGAGGGCTTGTCCAGGAATGTTGGGAGAGGGGCTCTGCAGTTCTAGGGCTTTCTATTTTTGGGGGGACAGAAGAGTCAGGCTGCTGTGGAGGAGCCTTATCCACTCCAGGGGTTGTTATATTGCAGGCTTGGATCTCTCAGACTGCTTCAGGGGCTGCTGATTATCCTAGAGGGGAGAGACTCTGGCTGAGCCTGTGGCTGAGAAGGACTACAGAAAGAGGCTGAAAATAAATGGGCTCATTTTGGGAAAATGCTGCCTGGAGCAGACCTCAGAGATATAGACTAACTCTGGGTCCAAAGAGAGGCAGAGTGTCCAGCCCAGTGAACCAGAGCTGCTGGCATTTGGTGGAGCCTGTCCAATGGCAGAGGGATTTTGCAGTTGGCTGCTCAGCTTGGACTAACACACACAGGGCCTGCACAGAGCTGTCTTCGTTTCAGCTAGAGGTCCTTCAAGCATGCCTGCGCAAGCGTCTGGGACTCTGACTCCAAAGGAGTGCACATTCTGGGGTTGGATAAATGCTGGCAGTGCAAATGCCAGCTAGATAAGTTAAACATGTTAAACAAGTTAAAAGTTTAAAATGTATAAGTTCCTATTACTTCTGTGTACTTTGTTAATTGATTTTATTCACTGTTTCTTTAAGTTGTTAAGTAAAGGTGTGTTCATTCTAATATAATCAATTAGATATATATTATTTATAATTGTTGTCCTGGAGTTAGATCCAGATTATTGCTGGAATAATTTTATTCCTGGAGGCTCCCAAGGCACACCATTAAATATGTACAGGGCCAGCCAGGTGGAGGCACCACCATTGTATATTCTTTATGAGCAAGGGACTGCAGCAAGGGGGTGGATAGGGAATCCCCAACTAAACATCACAACCACTGGGGTACTCAGGATCTCCTTTTATGTTAAAACCTTCAGGTGCCCAGGCACATCTGTGAGTATGACTTGCTCTGGAGTATCCTGGGGAGGAAAAGGGGAGTTACACCTATAAACCAAAATCATAACACATTTTCTATGGCCTAAACCTAAGAATTTATTCTCCCTTCTAAAGCAGTATATCTCACCCAAAATTCTTTCCAGCATTTTCAGCCAAACCTAGTTCTGATCCCTTTATGAAGCAAATTTGCAGTCAGTTTACTGTTTATCTGTGAGATAACTGGGGATTAATCTGCTCCCCAGATGGGTTCCAAAAGTGGACTCTTAATCAGGTAGCCCTCTGCTGGTTTTGGTTTTTCTTACAATCTGAGAAAAATGCTATTTAATAGTTTACTGGTAAAGCAAGTGGCTGTGCTTTGTCAACTATGCAAAACTCAATATTCACATGACCAGCCAGAGAAAGGAAAGTGTTTCTTTCCCCATGTATGGCAGGACTGTGGATCGCCATTTGTTGACCCACCTTAACTCACAGACCTACATCATTCAGTATAATTCTCTTATCGTTTTCTGTATTTACATCTCACAATGATTTTCATGACCTATGACACATACGCTTTTTTTAGAGACCTTACATGACATTATTTGGTGGACTATTATTTAGTTATCAAACCCCGGGGTTCCTGTATCCCATACGTATCCCTGTGCCCTCTGCCCATTGTCACAAATTGGGTTCTGAGTCATAGCTTGCTTCCTTCCTGATCCCTTTGTGATTATGTGCACCAAGGGGGGAAACATCCTTGTGTACTCCTGACCATAGGAATGTTAATTATTCATGGTTTTTGTGTAAACGTACAAAGAACATAGAAGGCTCTTTGCCTCCCCCCCAGCCATCTACATAGGGCTAGGGAGAAAATGACCTTAAAGGTGGAAATCTTAGCATACCTGTCACATTAACTGTCCATTTCTACCTGGCTGCTAATCATCAACCAGAGTTTTGACACTTGCCAGCATTATGCTCTTTAAGTTAACCCTAGTACCGGCCTACTCACAAGAACAGAGCAGGAAGACTGAGAGTAAAATAAATGACCTTGAATGTGACTCCCAGGTTTAACAGATAAACATATCTATTTATGCATACACAATCAAATTCCAACCTCACCTACACGTACCCCATGATAGCCATTAACAACAACAACATTTGAAATCTGTTGGAGATAGGAACTCTCAACACCTTTCAAGGTCAAGCTCTTAAATTTTAGGAAATAATCAAGATCTTCATGCTGCAATCTGATCCACACCGACAGGTGCTTACACCCAGATGGAATACCACTGAAGTTACAGTGCATCTCCATAGGACTAGCACACTTTTGCAGGACTGCAACCTCCTATAGTCATTCTTCAGCTTTCTCATAGAAATGAAGAAAGGAAGTGTTCCCTGTAAGCTGTGCACTTGGTTGGCCACGTAGGAGAAATTGTAATGCCACCCATCTGATTAGCAGAGTGCCCCCAACCATTCAAAGCTGGCAACATGTGTTTCTACTGGTGGTGTACATCCACACATACCTTAGTGCACATAATAACATTTATTCTACACAGTATGGAAAAATTAGAGGGAACATTAATGAATACAGTTGTCTTATTTTCAAATATAATTTTTCCCTTGATACTGTTCAAAACAAATATCTTTCAAAGCCTTTTAAAAGTTAATCTATAGTTATGTGCATTTATAATTTTCAGTGATAATTTTCTGTGATTTCTTGGAAATTTTGTAACCTGAGCTGTAGTGACTAAGTGATTCATTGGGCACAATCAGAAATATCCAAGATTTAAGTCTGTAAACCTCCAGTTCCTCTTTAACTGTTTTCAGTTAATCTGATGCACACAGTGACATTAAAATAAACTAACAGAATGAGAAGTCCTTTTAGTTGCAATGCATAAGGAAGTTAGTGGTCCAGATTTGCATCTTTTCCTGGCAGGTGGGTTTATATCGTTATGTAAGAGAGCTAATAAAAGAAAGTTTAGCTCAGATACAGCAATTGGCTATATTGACTGTGTATTATTGACATATGTTTAGCTGAAAACTATTATCATTTTAAAGACCAGGATTTAGCAACTAATTAGAAGACACTAATGGCTAAGCCCTAGGAGCTAAGTCATGCAAATATTATTATCTCTAAGGCTGAATATACAAAAACTGTTTGAACTACTGACTTAGTAACTGGCATCTGTAACTAATTTGTTAGGTAGAAATAAAGCTGAGAACAATCCTCAATAATTGTTTTCTAATATGTCCATAAAAATTATGGCATAGTCGTTGTAAAACCCATAACAGGGAAAACAGTTGTTTTTTTCCTTGCAGAGTATATTAATTAACACTAATGTAATTATTTCTGAATTATTTTTTTATGTTAAACATTGTGTAAAATACTTCAATTTGGTCTCATAATAGTAATGTTCATGTTGATGAGAAAACAAAGTAATGTTTAAATTATATACAGATAGTAACAGTTATTTTAATAATTAAAATGGACAATGTCTTATTGCACACTGAGCATAATTAGGATACATATTCAAAGCTGGCTAACTATTTCTGAACTTGGAGCATTTCTGAAATGGGGATTGGGCAGGGATCACAAATTAGATCACATTTAGGGATAACCCAGACCCAAAATTGACTCTTCTGTGCTGTATACAAAATCACTCAGGAGGAAGTATTGTCTTGATTGGGACTCAGGAGCAGAGTGCAATTCCCACCTTGGTCACAAGTTTCCTGTGTGACATATGGCAAGCCATTTCATCTCTCTGTTTTGGCCTCTCAGCAAAAGCTATACGTGGGCTAGCTGGATCACCTTTGCTAATCACACCTACTGTGGTTCTGCCAAAACAGAAGAAATCTTTCAAGTAGCCAGGGCTCAAACCAGTTTGCAGATTTGTTTATTAAAATCAGATATTGAATTGCACCCAGAAAATGAACTGGTAACTAGTACAGAGCATGGGTATAATGTGTTTCCTGCAAGACATGTAAGCAGGAGTGCTGCTTCATCTGAGGTTTCCAGAGGTTTTTAAGATTACATCCTGTGTAAAGCTTCTTAGACCTTGTCTACATTTCCCTCCACTTGTGGTACTTTGTAGGGTACTTACTTCTCTGAAACGCAGGCTGTGCCCAGGCTCATTGTGGTGTGTAGCTACACAGAGCAGTGAAAGTCTCTGTTGGGGGTGGGAGGTTTTCCCTTCTACCTCCCACTGCCAGAACCTTTCCCTACTACCGGAGTCTTTCGTTACAGTGGGGAAAGGCTCTAGCAGTGGATTGACAGCCAAGATCCTACTACTAAAAATATGAGGGAGGCACTGTTTGGGTGTGTAGTGAGCTGTGTAGGGTTAGGACATGTAAGGTACTTTATTCTGCTTAGCTAAGCAGCACCTTACTATTTACACTGCTGCTTATAAACATGCTAGCTGAGCGTGCAATGTCTCTACATACCATCTTCCCTTCCCTTTCTTTCCCTTGCAGTAACTTGGGGGCTAGCAGTAACTCAGACATACAGGGCTGAAGGCTTAGGAATCAGCCTGTCAGCCTGACTTTCTTTCCCCTGCTTTCGTAACACTTTGAATGTTACCAGAGAGAGCTCCCAGACACAAGCCACATGTATCCTTCCGAAGAGTGAGGGAGCAGCAAAGGAAGGTGAAAATAATGTTACCAAATGGAAGGGAGTGGAGAGTTAGCAGAAACCAGGCACAGAGGGACAAAACCAGAATAAACAGGTAAGGAAAAGAAAGGGAGAAAAGGGATAGAAAAAAAGAGTCCGTGGCAATTGTGCTTGGTCATGTTGCAAAGGGATATGGCTGAATGTCCTACCAGCTTATCCTGGCAAAGGGGATTTTTATGAGATAATGTAACATTGCCTTTGAGACTTTATATAAGTGCAAAGTGTTTTTGTGAGTGTGGTTATAAAGATAATGGCTATCAACACCTGGCATCATACTCCCATCCATGCCACCTAGCTTTGGATACACAATAAAGCAATGGGAATAAAACAAGACCACATGAGATTTTACACTTCTGTGAGTGTAAAAAATGGAATTGGAGCAGATAAAGGCACTAAAAATATTTACCACATACTAGTGATTTAGAATCCTGTCCTCACTATCAGTATTACTTCTGGACCAACTGTGTCCAAACCAAAGGGGAAATCTTACATTTATCAGTATGTAAGTAATATATTATCATTCCCAGCTCATCCATCCAACACAGTAGCCAGGCCCTATAGGGCTTGAAAACAAACTAACAAGCTCTTCCAGATGAGTTTGTATATGTCTGGAATAGACCTTCTTGATCATTTTTACATTTAAAAGAAAGGTTCAGCACTGAAGGAATAGATACATTTGAAATCATAATCAGGAAACTGTGATTCAGCTTTTCAGCCCAATGTATACGCACTAGTACACGTGTATGCAACTACAATTTGCATGCATTATAATAATTGTTCACACAAAATAGACATGCATTTCTAGAAGTCTAGGTCTGTATTGAACAGAATCCAAACATGCGCAGTTTTCAGCCAAGTGCATAGGAAGTAGTTAATAGTATTTCACTCTAATACCTTTCCCAGTGGCCTCCAAAAACTATGACACATAAAGTTTCTATGAGCAGATGGCTAGCATTAGTTTCCTTCAAACATGTTCTTAATCAAGAAATGAAATCTTTTATCCAGCTAGAATAAAAGATGTATTTCTTCACTCCTTGTCTTCCTGATAGGAGGAAAGCTATCTTCAATAGGGAGATGTAAATTCCTTCCACTATTTTAATTATGAATGTGATTCAAGAAACAATCTTACCCTGAACAGGTCTGTTGGATAGATCTATGCCAAATTCTTAGTTAAAAAAAACTGAACACATGTACGTTCCTCCCCTATGCAGTCCTGCTCACTACCTTATTAATCATGTGGATGTGTGGAAGCAATGTGGAGCAGATATTGTTTGTGTTCCTGGAAATAGCTGTGACATTGCTTTGACCCCATTAAGGACTGTGTCTTTTTTTTCTACCAGATGAGCTGTTGAAATAAGACCAGAAGGTTATGTAAAGCAACAGTAACAAGTGCTAAAGAACTTGTACCAGGTGTTCCTAGAACAAAGTGTTATAGTCACATCTGGTGCCCTTCTGATTTCAACCAAAGCAATTTCTTCCCCATTGTAAGTATCTGAATCAAGGCAGGGATGTCAGAATAGTGCCTCTGAATGATAAACAATGATCTCTGAATTATAAACAATGAACCTTTGATGCAGTGGAACCAGCTTGTCTATGTGCTACTAGTGTAGGTGACCTAGGTCTGAAAACACATGAACCTTCATGAGTGCGTAAACCAGAAACTTTTGCTACAGAATAGTGGTATAAGTATGGCATATGCCATCAAGTAGCTTTTTATGTTAGATGTATGTACTACTCAAAGGCATTAGAGGGGGATTCATGAGAGAGAGAGAGAGAGAGAGAGAGAGAAAGGGAGCATATTCTCAACAGCAGTGTATATTTTCTCATCTCTGCTGCCCTGTGATTTTCTATTCTCATACCTATTTGTTTGTCCTTCATATTATGGCAAAAATGCAGGAAGTGGCTGAGTTGTCCAACCTCTAATTTTGGGTTAGTTAATTTGGATGTTACACACCTGACCACATTTTTTTTAATGATCACAGAGTTAGTTTGCCCACATGAAAAATAGTGGCATTAATCTGCAAATAAAGACACTGGATATACCTGACTTAATGGGGGTAATAATTGCATTGCAAGTGACATTTTTTAGCCATACAAAAAAGTAAAGCTGTGCCCCAGGTACAAAATTTAAATCCAGTCAGATTTTTGAACCCTCCCAATATTTGGGAGTGCTAGGATCCAGAGTTTTGGGATGAGAGACAGCTGTAAAGCTCAAGATGCAAGATTCCTGACTCATGTCCCCCTAGATATAGTAGTAGTATTTTTTATATTTTTATACATGGGGTCATAGGACTGAAAAGGATATCCTGAGCCATCCTGACAACTATTATTGCAGGTAGCCCCATCATATTGTCAGTCATCTACAGAAATATATATTCTTTAATCCTGCTTTGTATTATTTCCCTTTTAATCCATATGTCTGAAAATGGAGACTATGGTACATAATTCATTTTATATTAATTGAAACATTTATTAAATTGCTGATGCTAGTGTCCAGTTAGTTAAGTATAGAAAAGATTTATACTGTGATAGGGTCACTTTCTGGTTACAGAAAGAAGAGATGGTGATGATGATAAAATATCTGTATTTGTGTAGCAGTTCTCACCTATTGATCTCAAAGCACTTCATAAAGATCATTATCTCCATTTTAGAGAGCTGAAAGTAGAGGCAGAGAAATGCGACGTGACTTACTACAAGTCACTCAACAGGCCAGTGGCAGATCCAGGGTGAGAATCCATATCTTCAAGTCTAGGTTTGCTACTCTAGCATCTAGGTCACACTGCCTCCTCAAAATGTTAACCTCTTTTGTACGGATAGAGACTTTCAGTCACTCAGTTTGGAAGGAATGGCAAGGTGTTGTTCACTTAATCTCTTACTTTGAAAGTGATCTCCTTACAAAATAATTGGCCCTCTTGAAGAATAGGCTGCTGGATGAAATGGCTGTAGTTTGTACTTGTCATGGACCAATCTAATGCTGTTTTCTTCCCAATTGTATCACTTTATAAGAATAGCCATCTAGCCAATAGTCTGTCTAACCTATTATCCTGTCTTCCAGTAGTGGCAAGTATCACATGCTGCAGAAGGAATGAACAGAACAGGGCATTTTGAGTGACCCATCTCATGTTGTCCAGTTTTTAGCAGTCAGGGATGAAGGGATACCCCAAGCATAGAGTTTCATCTTGAGCTTCTTGGTCACCAGCCATTGATGAATCTGTCCTCCATTAACTTATCTCATTCTTTTTCTTTAAATCCCAGTTATACATGAAGCCTTCACAACATCCCATGGAAATGATTCCTTAGGATGAACACATGTTGTATGAAGTACTTCCTTATACTTTTGGCCTTCACAAAATACTGGTTGATTGGACATTGTGTCAAGAAGCATTCCTTGTGTTTGTATTAAACCTTCTGCTTGTTCATTTAATTGGGTGGTTCTTGTGTTATCTGATGGGGTAAATACCCATATTCTCAACACCATTCTTGATTTTATCAGCCTCTAGCATATTCTGCCATAGTTATCTCTAAGTTGAATAGTGCCAGTCTTCTTAATCTCCCCTCATATGGAAGCTGTTCCATACTCAATAATTGTTGTGGTCCTTGTCTGTACTTTTCACATTTCTAATAACTTTTTAAAGATGGGGCAACCAGTAATGCATGCAGTATTCAATGTGTAAGCATGCCATGCATTAATATAGTGGCATTATGTTATTTTCTGTTATTATCTATCCCTTTCCTAATGGTTCCTAGCGTTCTGTTAGCTTTTTGACTACCTCTACACATTGAACAGATGTTTTCAGAGAATTACCTTCAAAGAGCTTTCTTGAGTGGAAGTATTTAACTTAAAACCCATCCGTTTTTATGTATTGCTGGGACTATGATTTTCAAAGTGCATTACTTTGCATTTATGAACACTGAATTTCATCTGCTATTTTGTTTCCCAGTCACTGGGTTTTGTGAGACCCCTTTGTATTACTTCATAGTTGGCTTTGGACTTAGCTATCTGGAATAATTCATCTGCATTTTTCCACATCACTGTTTACCCCCTTTTCCAGCATATTTAAGAAAATGTTGAACTACACAAAATCCCAGTACTGATCCTTGGAGCACATTGCTATTTATCACTTCCCACTATGAAAACTATCGATCCTTTTGTTTTCTATCTTTTAATCAGTTCCTGATCTATGATAGGACCTTCCCTCTTATCCCAGGACTGATTTATTTGTACCTCTGGACCCCTTGCTCCATTCATCTGAAGAAGTGGGTCATGCCCACAAAAGTTCATGATACTATTTTTTTGAAAATCCAAGACCACTATAGTATATCAGTTGGTTCACCCTTGTCTGCATGCTTATTGATACCTCAAGGAATTCAAATACATTGGTGAGGCATGATTTCCCTTCATAAAAGCCATGTTGACTGTTCTCCAAAATATCTTGGTCATTTGTTTCAACTCTAATTGCTAATGCGTCTTTCCCATTACTTAGCTTGCTGTCAGCAGCAGAGTGGAACCTGAAAGAAATAGTATTCAGTGGTTAAAAACACCCTGGAAGCCTCCACGCCTTCAAAAGATGTAACAAAGCAATAGCCCTGTGGGCCTTACACAAGCAAAACTCTCACTGACTTTGACAGGTGTTTGGCCTTAATAAGGGGCCCCAAGGGATGGGCAAGTGAAAGAAATAAAGACATTTCTTTGTAGCAGTGAAACAAAAAGCTATTTCTCTGAGCAAGGCACAGTTTTTGTGTTTCTCCAGTAACAGTTGAGATGCTTTCACTAAGCTCTGGCTTCCCTGAATTTTTTACCCTGCTTTTGGCTTTAGCAGTGTCATTAACTGAAATAACTGACATAACCAAAACTTAAGGTTTTGCTTCTCTTAAGTGGAGGAAGAAGATTTTTAAAATATTTTGCTCTTTAAAAAGACTGCCCATTGGTAAGTAATAAGGGTCCTTAAGTACTGTTGAAAGTTTAGTGTTGACTTTCTGATATCATGGGGAGTGCTTCACCCCCCCTTTAATTACTAGGCCTTGCCCCCATTCCACCTTTTCCCCCAATGTGCCTCCTCACCTTTTCTGCCCCTGATTTGCTCTCTCCTCCAAGGTTGCCCCATATTCAGCTGGTGCCACCCGATAGTGAAGGTTCACAGTCTAAAAGAGCAAATCATATTGCCCCCCGCCATACCCTGTCTTGAGGCCACCTCACTCTCCCCACCCCATGTTACCTGTGGAGGAGATGCATTGTTCTCGTGCATGTTCTGCCACTCTCCCTATGAGCAGCATCCCAGACATGGAGAAGGAGGGAGCCACTTTTAATGCTGGCCTCTTTTAGTCACTGCTCTGCAGTCCTGCTCAGCAGCTGTCTAACATCCTGGTTGGGGAGGAGGCGGCTTCTGCTCGCCTCCTGGGCTTGACTGCCAGGGATCCCAGTCTGAGCCCTGGCAGGGGTCACCTCCTCAGCTAGTCTCTTTCACTAGGCTACTGCAGGACAAGATTGCAGAGCAACCTGTTAGCAGCTGGAAGGAGCTGTTCTTGCCCCTTATACTCCCAGCATCAGGGCCATACGTTACCCCGCCCCTCTTCCTCAACCTCTTCCCTCCCTGTGCCTTTTCCCACTACCATCAGCTGTTTGGCGGCATGCTGAAGCACTGATGAAATGGGGACAGGAACAAGCTGATCAGCAGGGCCTGCCACTGGCAGGAAGTACAGAAGAGACCTACCAGTGCTTGCTTAGCATCCACTATTTTTTTTACATGGGTGCTCCAAGCCAATAGGTTCTCAACCAATTGGATTATTTAAATAGCATTTCAGTTTACTTCTTTTAAAAGCCCTCAGAAACACATAGTTATAGGTGAACTCTTTTGAAAATACTGCATCTTTGTCTGAGGCTGATAACACCCAACTCCTTGTATTGCTAGCCCAACATTAACCTATGATCATTTGAACATAATGCTACTATATTTGTACTGAAGAATCCTGTGAAGAAACTGTGTGCCAAAATTATCTTCCATTGTTTTATCAGACTATTGTGGACCAAATTCTGCAGTTATTAACTCAGCATAACTTTTGGTGCATAAGACTCTATTTGCAATGAACAAAAAGTATTAGAAGTGTGCTAGAAAAAAGAGCTACCACTATTGTAAACATAAGTGCAAGCAGTAGTCTAATGTGATTTGACAAATGGAAATTACTATGGCAACAGAATTCTCTTTCAGACGCAGGATTTCAAAACCAAAATCAGATTCAAGGAAGTTACAAGTCAAAATAATAATAATAATAAATAATAATATACATCTAGACGTAATTTACCATAACTTGGAAAACAAGGTGATAATTGTAGAAATGCCTAAAATCTAATATCTACACAATATGACATTTAGTTGTTATTTTTAGGATTTTTTATAGAGTTATCACCAAATAATTTGTTTTAAAGACAAAAATACCTCAGCTATATTCTTTTCTTCATGGGGAAGTGTCTCTAACTAGCATCTGAACCGTAATCTTACTATGCCAGACTTCTATGTCAGGCAGCTTATCTGACAGGCAGTTTTTCATTTTTTATTTTTTAGCCAGAAGGAACAAAACACTAGCAAGTCTTGGAGGCCAATGATATAGAGCTATCTTGGTCTGTATATACAGTCAACAAAAAAAGGACTTTCCATGTTTTTTTCTTGATCATCTGTTTATCTTTATACACACAGTATATGTACAGAATGAGATACACTTATTCTATCTCAAATATCAAGCCATGATGCAGAATACTTTTGAGAATATGATAATTTATCCATTATAAGAGTATAATAGAAGAAAAGTATGCTAATGCATTAAGGATTCAATTGTATGGTTCCTTGAGATTTTAACACACAGAAAATTAGCACAAGGCCCTCAGCTACTGCAGATTAGATTACAATAGAAATATGAGCCCAATGAAATTCTGCAGGGAAGATGGAATCAGATCTTGTAAATTCTGTTCCATAACTTGCTTGTTATGCCATTCTAAATAAATCTGAGAGAGGTTGCTCTGTTAGTCTGTAACTGTAAAAAAAATAAAATAAAAAATAACAAATGGTCCTGCAGCACCTAAGAGACTAACAAAAAATATAGATGCTTTCATGAGCACAACCCACTTCTTCAGGGGATGGAGAGGGAAAGAGAAGGAACATGTAGGGGAAAAAATCTGGGCCACCTTAAATCAAGGTCTGAACAAAGACCTGAACTGGATGGACCACTATTTACATCCTACTCCATTAGCCTCATTTAGCATGGACACTTTATTTTTTTCCCCCTATTTTTTCTTCTCTTTCCCTCCTCATCCCCTCTTTTTCTCTGCTATTTATTTGTACCATGGGCCTCTTACTCCATTCATCTGAAGAAGTTGGTTGTGCCCACAAAAGCTCATGATTCCATCTACATTTCGTTAGTCTTTAAGGTGCTGCAGGACCATTCATTGTTTAAGGATTTTTTTTCATTCTAAATAAGTTAGTTTAAGCTCTCTCCTTCTCAGTCTAACTCCCTATAAAATGGTTATAATATAATCCAATGGGTGTATAACTATGTCAAGCATAAGATAGATCATATCTCCACTATTCTTTCTTATATTTTTAATTGCTTGTTCAGGTTTTGTTTTTCATGAGATCTTGGCCTTTAAGTGATTTGTAGAATTAAAATTCCTATCCAATTTCAACATCTTATCACAAGTGCTAGAACTAATGGTGATGTTGCACCCTCTGACTTGAAGTGGTCTCCATGATATCCAGGGTTTACGGTTAAGTCCAGTGGCTCTCAGCATCCCCACTATACAAATTGTTCCAGCACCCCTGCTTCTTATAGCTCTCTCTTGGTTCCTTTTTTGCTTCAACAAATTTATTCTCCCCCCTCAGCTTGTAACTTAGACATTCACCACTTTGTTCCAATTTATATAATTACACCACCATTTACATCACCTCGCAATTTGGCCCAAACAATGTAAGTGACTTGCCGCTTCAGCTGATCAGATGAATCAATGGCAGAATTGGGTCTAGAAATTTAGAGTTCCTGGCACCTAGTGCTCTTACTTTTCAGTGAGACTTCATTGCTTTCATTATTATAATTATTTAATTATTCATTTAAGCTGCTGGAGTCAATATCCCTTTGGATTCTATAAACTATACAGATTTAAATCAACAGAGGATGAAAGAAGAAATTGTGTGCCTTTTTTCTTCCAATGTAAGTTGTATGTTTTAAAGGTAAATTAAGTTTCTAATACAGTGCCAGACCTCTGGAATATTTGTTATTGTGGGATTATTTTTCTAGAGTTCTCAGTAGCATTGCAAGAAAATTAAACATTTGGAGCAGCCTTGCTTGCTTGCTTCAGAAAAAGCTAGCTCACAGATGTTAAAGGTTCCCTCATGATCATTTAGTTTAACCATCTGTACTTTGTAGGTCCACTTCAAAAACAGACCTCTAACTTGGTGTCTGCCTCAGTTATTAAGATTCTTTAATCATGACTTAAAGACTTCAAGATACAGAGAATCCAGCATATATACTAGTTTAAACCACAGTGGGGGTAGCCGTGTTAGTCTGTAACTGAAAACAAAAATAAAAAAACAATGAATGATCCTGCAGCACCTTACAGAGTAACAAAAAATGTAGATAGTATCATGAGCTTTCATGGGTACAACCCACAAAATCTGAAGATGTGGGTTGTGCCCACATAAGCTCATGATATCATGTACATATTTTGTTAGATTAAACCTGTAAGTGATCCTCCCTCATGCTGAAGAGAAAGGCAAAAACAAACAAACAAACAAACCCTAAAAGCCCAAATCAAACCCAGGGTCTTTGTGAATCTAACCCAGGGGAAATGTCTTTCCTAACCCCAAATACGGTGATCAGTTAGCCCCTGGTCATGTGGGCAAGACACCCCAGTCATACATGTTGGAGAGAATTTTCTTTAGTAATTCAGAGCCCTCTCCCATCTAGTGTCCTGTCACTGGCCATTCGAGATAAGGCAATTTGTGACTGCAGACAGCAAATATGTGCCACTGTAGCCAGCCTTGTCATGACATCCCCTTCGTAACCTTATCAAGCGCAATCTTGAAGACAGTTAGTTTTTTGCCCCTGCTGTTCCCTTGGAAGGCTGTTCCAGAGCTTCACTAAACCTGTTACAAGCTAAACTTGATGATGGCCAATTTGTTCTTGTGTCCACCTTGACATTTAACTTAAATAAATCCTCTCCCTTCCTGGTATTTTTCCCTCTCCTGTATTTATAGAGAATAAATATATCACCTATCAGCATTCTTTAGGTTAGGGTAAACAAGCTAAGCTATTTGAATAATGTCTAAGTTAGGTTTTCCATTCCTCAGATCATCATACTAGCTCTTCTCTGCACCTGTTCCAGTTTCAATTAAACTTTCTTAAACATGGGAGACTAGAGCGGCACACAGTATTCCAGATGAGATTTTGCCAGTGCCTTGTGGGACAAACATGTCCCTGTCTCTTCAGGAGATACTTTACCTAATGTATAATGGGACTGCATTTTTGTTTTTCATAACTATCACATTGGTGGCTCACCCAGACCTTTCTCTTCCTTTGTCGCAACCAATTTATACATCTGTAGTTTATAGCAAGAATTCTAATTGCTAGTCCCTCAATGCATGACTGCACTATTAAATTTCATCCCATTTCTACAATTCCAGTTCACAGGGTCATCCAGATATTCTTGACTGATATTCTGATCCTCCTCCATATTGGAAATCTCTCCCACAAATTTTATAAACGTACTCCCACTTATTCTGCTACTTTTGATAATAAAAATATTATATTCATTAATTTTAGATACATCGCTCTCTATTATTTTCAATATAAAACAAGGTATTTGATATTAACTATCCAATGTTATGAGGAGTACTACTTTTTATAATATCCGTCTCCATCCCAATTGACCCATTTTTCATTAGAACCAACTTTCTTTCCTACCTAATGAAGACATTGGAACATCTCTGGATTTACACTATGGCAACTAAGGTCAGAATATGGCCTGTTAAATTCACTTTAGGTCTGTTAGAACTGATAAAGTGGTTGTTGCTGGTTCTATTTTGTCATATTTTGAAGATGTTCTAATTCTGTTTAATACTTGAAACCTTTGTTTGCCAGTCTGGAGACATAGAAGAGTGCAAGTAAGGAAATAAAATGGGAATTTCCATTGATTTAAAAAGACTTTTTTATGATTTCAGTGCCCAGAAGTATTCATGATACCAGATTCTGACCATACATAGAATAAAATATGTCATTAAATGAAATGCTAGATAGCTGTTATCTATTCTTTTATTACTGATAAATGTTTCTCATGGACTCTTTGAAACCTGGTTCTTGAAGGGCCGATAGAGAAGAGATTGCCTCATTTCCACTAGTTCCATTCCCACTTTTTCCTCATGAAGTATATGCCTTCCATCTCATTCAAAATGTTATCAATACTGTTAGCATTTCCATGAAGTGGATATGTCTGATGTTCTAGTTTTAGTAAGAAATGAAATCAAGTCCAAGTTTCAGATGCATGTCATATAGTCAATATATATGGTTGCTGCCTTCCATTAAACCAGGGGTAAGGAACCTTTTTTGGGTTGGGGTCACTGACACACAGAAAAATCAGTTGGGGACTGCATACAAGTGAGAAACCAAAAAATCCACTCCTCCCCAGTGTGGGCTCCCAGTGCTGGGGGGGACGGACACCCAAGCTTCAGGGACCAGATCTAGGCAAACCAAGGGCTATATCCAGATCTAGGCAAACAGGGCCATAGGTTCACCACCCCTCCATTAAACTATTACATGATCCAATTACTTTTCATTTAAAATGGCTTCCTAAACCTTCTGAAGGTGTTGTGCTCCTAATACCTCTCTATAATGAGACTCATTTTATAATGAGACCATTAATAATAAGAATAGGAAATTACAATAGTCATTGCAATTATGCAGGTAGAATTTTATGTGAAAATGCTGACATCTGTAATTTCCACAAAAAAAACATGAAACTATCTGTGTTTTTATTGCTTGCTTGACTTTTGTTTTTGCTAAGTAACAAGTCAGTTCAGTTTCCTAGCACTATTTGATATTAACATGTAAATAATCACTCTCTTTTATTTCACATTTCACAGATTGAAGACATGCAATGGGGTAAAGGAATACGTGAAATACCATCCTCTGTCTGCAGTCTACCCTGTAAACCAGGTGAAAGGAAGAAGATGGTTAAAGGGATGCCGTGCTGTTGGCACTGTGAGCTCTGTGATGGGTACCAGTACCAAGCCGATGAGGTGACATGTTTGCTCTGCTCATATAGTGAGCGCCCTAATGAGAACCGCACTGGATGCCGCCCTATCCCCATTGTGAAATTGGAATGGCACTCTCCATGGGCTGTCATACCAGTCTTCTTGGCTATGCTTGGAATTATTGCCACCATTTTTGTAATGGCGACCTTCATTCGATATAATGACACTCCTATAGTGCGGGCTTCTGGAAGGGAACTCAGCTATGTCCTGTTGACCGGAATATTTCTTTGTTATATAATTACTTTTCTGATGATTGCCAAACCAGATGTTGCAGTGTGCTCCTTCCGACGAATCTTCCTGGGCTTGGGGATGTGCATCAGTTATGCAGCCCTTTTGACTAAAACAAACCGCATCTACCGTATATTTGAACAGGGCAAAAAATCAGTGACAGCACCTCGGCTTATAAGCCCAACATCGCAACTGGCAATCACTTCCAGTTTAATATCAGTTCAACTTCTAGGGGTTTTCATTTGGTTTGCAGTTGACCCACCCAATATCATCATAGATTATGATGAGCAGAAGACTATGGATCCTGACCAAGCCAGAGGAGTTCTCAAATGTGATATTACGGATCTACAAATAATTTGCTCCTTGGGGTACAGCATCCTCTTAATGGTTACGTGTACTGTGTATGCCATCAAGACTCGGGGTGTCCCAGAGAATTTTAATGAAGCTAAACCCATTGGATTCACTATGTACACTACCTGTATAGTATGGCTTGCCTTCATTCCAATATTTTTTGGTACTGCACAGTCAGCTGAAAAGGTAGGTGAACATGAAGTGTTCGGCTGATGTATCAGGAGTCATTGTGGCTATAATTTAGGCTCTTCACTAGACAAAAATATATTACTGTTAGCTTTAGCAATATATAAACTTGCTTTCTTTCAGTTAGTTGCTGGACTATTCATGCAATATAATGGCAAATGAGCAATAAGAATCTTGTTGACCCATTAGTTTAGTTGTTGTGTCTGTTTCCATTGTACCAGTGTAGCTGTCATGCTACCTGAAATGACAGCTCTTTAGTAAATTGTTTGGATTATGACATTGAAATTTAGCAAGTGTGGCGGAAAATGACAATTTATTGTTTGCATCTGCACATCTAGAGTTCAGCACTAAGGACAGCGAACAGTTGTCCTGATGAGTGCTCTGCTTCACAAAGAAGAAAATTCTTAATTATCCAGAGCAATATACAATCCTGACATAAGTTTATTCCATTTAAATCAGTGGAATACATTCTTCTAATGCACAGGACTAAATATGACCCACTTAATTTCTATAGAATAGGCATCAAAAGATTGGGATCTAATCCATGTGCTTGATCCAAAGCCCATTAAACTGAATTAAAAGTCTCCTGTTGACTTCACCAAGCTTTAGATATAACCCAGCCTGATTTTTTTTTAAGGAGAGTGTTCTAAAATCTATGCGCAGTTATCTTGCAATCCAGTTCACTGTATATTTTCTCCCACGCAAAGACAGGAAACAAGTCAGCCAAGGGAAAGCTACCACTACATTAAGAGTAATGATACTCATGCAAACAAGAGTAAGTTGGACAACCTGGAATTATGCTACTATCAGTAATCAACTGTAAGGTGCAAGTGATGTATTAAACATTAAATGGCCTGTGAAAACTGGAATAGCTCTGAAATCAGTGGACCTTCACTAATTTGCTCCACCTGAGAATTTGGCCTAGTGTTTGTAATTGTTACTATAATACTGGAACCCAAACACAGAAGCCTGAATGCACAGAGGTATTTAGGGACCTAATTCTTATTGAAATTAATGGAAGTTAAGCCTAGATTCTCAGAGATTCTGATGTGCCTAAGTGCTTTCTTTTTTTAAACAAGCCAACAAACAAAAATAAATTATTGTCATCCTATTTGATTTATACCACTGAGAAATACGCAGAAAGAAGAGAGGCATTAATCAATAAAGAGGATGTCCAAAAATGATGCATTTTCCAAAATTATCGTTTTCCACTTTATTGTCAGTCCTTTCAAATTGAGACAGTAACTGCGAGTTCATGTTACCCGTTTCCCTTCATTAAATTCTTACTAGGGGGCTACACCCCCTGCCTGCTGTGCTTACTAATCCCCCTCTCTCAGGGGTTAGGCAACCCTGGTTCTCCCCTCAGCCACAGGGAATGGCCGAGCCATGGCAGCCCCAGCCCTTTCTCTCCCTCCCCCCAGCTGTACCAGCCCTCATCATTTCTCTCTCTCCCCCCGCCCCCCTCAGTTGCACCAGCCCTGGCTCTTTCTCTCCCCACACCCACCCCAGCCAACCCAGTACTGCACAGTCAGCTGAAAAATTAGTTGAATATGAAGTCTTAGGCTGATATATCAGAAGTCATTACAGCTATAACTTAGGCTCTTCAATAGACAAAAATATATTACTGTTAGGTTTAATAATTCATAACCTTGCTTTCTTCCAGTTAGTTGTTCTCTCTCCTTCTTCCCATCTTCATCTGTGACAGCGCAGGCCCTTTCTCTCCCACTCTCGGCTGCGCCAGCCCAGGCCCATCCCCCAAACAGTCTAACTCTAACTCCCACTGCCTGGCTGAGGCCATGCCAGGCCTGGCTCTGCCCCTGGCAACCGAGGAGGGCCAGGTTAAGGCCACGATGCACCAGGCCTAGCTCTTCCCAGAGTGGCCGGGGAAGCCCGAGGCTGTGGCACCCCAATGCCAGCTCTCCATGTAGACGCTGGAGAAGGCTGGACTGGCAGTGATTCAGACTTGGCTCCAGGGATGAAGAGGCAGGGCAGGGGGCTGGACTTTACCGACCCATGCCTACCCTCCCTCCCCACATGACATGATGATATCACTATATCATCCCATAGGGGAAAAAAATATATATAGAGAGAGAGAAGCTGTGTTTTCCTCATGTATGTGCACTGTGAGGAAGCCAAAAACCTTTTGTTCACCACTACAATGAGTCATGGATTAAGTTAGGTTTGAGAACTTGATTTTTAGATAACTTTAATTGTGCTTAGGAATGTGATTGCATCTTTGAGAAGGTATTGCATGGCTTCATCCATTTGTGAGTGTGAAAATGTGTTTCATAGTGGCTACCTCCAGACTGAATCCCTCTGTAGGCAGAGGGATTCAAATAAAGCACTTCAAAAGTGCAAATGAGCCTGAGATTTAAATATCCTGGGCTTCATTTGCATACTCTTGTGCTGGAGCTGTGCTGATAACGCGCCATTTCGAAAGTGAAAGTGCTGTGTAGCTGCGGATCTGCTGACAGCGGGGAACTTTTTTGACAGATCCTGTATTAAAAAAAATGAGGAATATCGGATCTGTCGAAAAAGCTCCCTGCTGTCGACAGAACCGCAGCTACATAGCATTTTCACTTTTGAAACGAAGCATGATTGGCACAGCGCCGGAACGTAAGTATGCAATGAAGCCCAGGATATTTAAATCATGGGCTCATTTGCACTTTTGAAGTGCTTTATTTGAATCCCTCTGCTGACAGAGGGTTGCAGTTTGGAGGTAGCCACTAGTGTGAGCTCTGCACAATTTCTCCTGTTGGATGCCTTCCTGTTGCATTTGTAGAAACCTAGCCTCTCACTTCCTTTTGTCCATCTGAATCCTCTGCTTCACACTCCCCATCCATCCTCTTCAAGGACCAGCAAGTCAGAGGCCAGTTCTATTCTCACTGCCTCCTAATACCCTGTGAAATTGCTTTCTTTTATCTTCTCTGTCCTGTCCTCTTAAAAAATAAAGAAGATGCAACCTCTTTCCCCCCTTGCCTCCTAAAGAACTAACTGTCTAGACTGTTTTACTCCCAATTTTCCCTCCCAATAATGGAGATATGGGATTTGGACCATTCCTCTCCTTTCCCCCAAATACACCTGTGAATAATAGATTCTCTAACCCAACTCAATCCACTCACACAGGCAAAATTTCATCTCCATGTAGAGGAATGGGCCAGTGGATGGTTCAGGTACCCTATTATAAAGTTTTATTTTTCACCTGTAGTACAATGTGCTAAAATGAAAAAGTAACACCACTAAACTCAGATCCAGACAGAAATGTGATCTGTTAAATTATGATTAACATTTTAATAAAACAACTCATTTTTGTATGGACAGCAGCATGGAAAATAAATTCTGCTGGCCGATACCTGGGCTGTGTCTGGACTGGCCAGTTTTTCCAGAAAATCAGCCGCTTTTCCGGAAAAACTTGCCAGCTGTCTACACTGGCCGCTTGAATTTCCACAAAAGTACTGACTTCCTACTGTAAGAAATCAGTGCTTCTTGCGGAAATACTATTCTGCTCCCATTCAGGCAAAAGTCCCTTTTGCACAAAGCTTTTGCACAAAGCTCAGATTTGTTTTCCGCAAAAAAGCCCCGATTGCAAAAATGGCGATTGGGGCTTTTTTGCGGAAAAGCGCGTCTAGATTGGCATGGACACTTTTCCGCAAAAAGTGCTTTTGCGGAAAAGCGTCCGTGCCAATCTAGATGCTCTTTTCCGAAAATGCTTTTAACGGAAAACTTTTCCATTAAAAGCATTTCCGGAAAATCATGCCAATCTAGACACAGCCCTGATGTTTTCAGTAGCATGTTAACAATGAAGAAAGGTGTTCTTTAGAATCCAGAAGTTTTTCGTCTTACTAAGATTTGTAATGTAATGCTAGTCTCAGACTTGGTTTACACTGATAGGATGTGGAGTCCCCAGCAATATAAATCTTCAATGGAACAATTGCAGCAGCTCATCTTGACCATTATCTCCTCTCTGCAATAGACCCTATAACAGCCATCTCAGCCACAAAAGGGAGTATTGCTAGCTGAAAGAGTGGTTATCTCAACAGAAAGCAGATACGCACATTGAGTGTATCCCTGTTGCTGTTTCTATGAGAGAGGTATTTAGGGAAGGAGAAACAAGAAGAAAGTAAAGCAAGCAGCTTTAAACAATGTGGGGTCTGTTTCTTTATCTTTCGTAACTTTTTTCCTATTTGGCAACTGCAGTATTCAGAATAATAATGTTCAAATATTGTCTGAACTATGTTGAAGAGTCTATATTTGAAGTGTGAAGGGGTGGTGCAATTTGTTGATTGAACTGTTGAAAAACTAGCTGATCTCAAATGATATTGTCAAAAATTTTGAAGTCATGGGGTTTTAAAGTTAACAGAATGTCAAAGCTAGAAATACATAATTTTTGAATATTTAGGGTTTCTTAACAAATCCATACACTGAAAACAACAGAGAAAAGTACTAATCTTACACATACCAGAGAAGATGGTGCCAGTAAAACACAGGTTTCTACGTCTTGAGCTAAAAAAGATCTTCTTAACTGGTTAGTAGTTGGCCCCTTATCATCTGTCTGAGGCTGGAGAGCAGCATGATCACACATATGTGCAAGCACGCATACACAAAATCAGAATATTACAGTTTGCCTATCATATCAGCAAATTGTATCCAATGGTTCTTTATCCTTGTTCTACTCAACTTCTGCAGCTATTTATGAATACTGGGCTATTGGAGATGCAGTAACAAGACTTGCCAGCAAACTTGAATGACACATTTTTTTTTCTTTCTTTACAAAATTTGCAATCTCTGCTGAGATTAGTCTGAAACGGGTCTGAAACAGGTCTTCTTGTAAACACTAATGATTTCCTATCAGCTGTTTCTTCTTGAACATATTATGTAGAAAATAATCCATGTAATTCTGTTAACTGTATCATAGAATCATTGGGTTGAAAGAGAGCCCTCAGGAGGTCATTGAGTCCAACCCCCTGCCCAAAGCAGGACCAACCCCAACTAAACCATCCCAGCCAGGGCTTTGTCAAGCTGGGATTTAAAGGCCTCTAGGAATGGAGATTCCACCACCTCCCTAGGTAACACATCCCAGTGTTTCACCATCCTCCTAGTGAAATAGTTTTTCCTAATATCCAACCTAGACCACTGCAACTTGAGACCATTGCTCCTCATTCTGTCATTACTGAGAATAGCCTCTCTCCATCTTCTTTGGATGCCCCCTTCATGCAGTTGAAAGCTTTTATCAAATCCCTCCTCATTCTTCTCTTCTGTAGTCTAAATAAGCCCAAATTCCTCAGCCTCTCCTCATAAATCAAGTGCTCCAGCCCCCTATTTATTTTGGTTGCCCTCTGCTGAACTTTCTCACATCCTTTCTGTAATGTGGGGCCCAGAATTGGATGCAATATTGTAATAGGAGTTAGACCAGGACAAAATTCCATGTAACATTTTACCATTAATAGGAGGTGATGTGCTGTGAAGCGTTGTGATTTTCATTGTGTGGGCTTATTATTTTACTAACAAGCACAAACATAATATGACTTGGGAGTGTGTGATCTGCTCTTTTTCTGACAGATAGGCAACTAAAACAGAGAAATGATATAACAAGTAATGCTGTAGTAAAACAATGAGTGAGAAAGATGATCTCAACAGCTGTGTTTTAACAGATTGGAAGGAGGTGGTGTGGGATTTATGGCAGGCCAGAGAAGGAGGAGGCTATAGTGGGAATTTTATTTTTAAATCTATCTAGAGACCATCCCTAGCATGTAAGCTATTACATTAACTTGGTTAATTTACATCCCGTTTAGACTGCCATTTATTCAGATGACCATTTTTTGCTTGCGATTTAATATTTGATCTACTATGTGTTTTATGAAGTATTATAACTTATGGGGCTTGTTAATGTTTTTGGTGGATCTGATGTATGTGATAGGTTTAATAGTTTTTGAGGCTATTTTGTACTTGACTGAGGTATCTACATATTGACTTCTTTACACATCACTTATAAACATAATTCATTTATATTGTATTTTATCTATTACGGTATAGGCCAATCTGTTGCTGATTTGTGTAGAATTAGAGTAACTATGTCATTGACACTGGTATTCATTCATACATCATCTTAGTAGAAAAAACATCCAGCTTGAAGATATATTTGGTTCAGTGTTGCTGAATGTGGCACTGGCTAGTTTGCTAGTTCCTTCTGAGAATAATGGGTCACTTGCTGTTGAACTGTAAGCTGCTTCTAATGATCAAAACTGTCCTCAACTGAAGTGCTCATGGGTTTTCAGAGTTCAAGATAGTTGACAATGTTCACATACCATCTGCTGCCCAACTAAGCATGATGGTGTAGCACTGCTTGTTAACATGTACCTTTGGAGAGTGGCTGTACAAAAGAAACACTGGGTTTAAACCTCCTGGTATAATTGGTTTTGACAACAAAACTATTTTAAATTCTCCATGGCTGTGTGAGTACCTTGATCAGAAACAAAGCAGCCTCAAATAACTGATAAGCCAATTACTGCAGTTGTACATTTATAGTAGAGTCGGTACAAATGGCACTTGCAAAGAACATAGACTGATCTGTAAGGTCAAGTAAAACACAAATGAATCAAGAAGCCAAATTAAATCAAAATTTTAAAGTACACACGTAAAAAGATAAAGAGAGAAATAATGCAAGTAGCTTCTATAACAATATGTTCCTCTGAAAAACTTGATTTATGTGACTACTGTACAGAGCATCAAATATAATTATTCTCTGACACTTTGCTCTTTATTTGCTAATTTGTTTTATTTGCTAATCAGTTTTCACATTTGCTTGTCAGGTAGTCATGAAAGCAATTGTAGATTCAAGATGGCTAGATTAAGATCTCATATGCATAAGATAAAGGGTACAGTAGCAGAAGGAGTTATTCTTATGTTGTTGAGTGTAAACATATCAACACTAGGAGTCAGAAATTCCCAGCACATCAAATTATATATTTTCAGGTGAAGATTTTACACTTAAAAATTATCCAGTGCTACTTGCCACGGAACACTGAATTCGATGGTCATTGGTCTGATCTAGTGTAGGAATTATAGGGCCAGATCTTCAGTGGGTACCAAGGGTGCTGGTATAAATTCAGCTATGCCAATGTACAGCAGCTGAGGAGCTGAATCCTTATGTTGTGTAAGAGTCTTCTGTTACGCAGTGCCCCTAGTTATAAATATCAGAGACTGCAATTCTTCAATGTTATTGGAATACATTTACTTATCATTTTAGTTAGAATATCATATACATGTGGCAGTGCACAAGATGTGTGAACAAAATCTTAAAAGATGTAGTCCAGATTGAATTTGTGAGTCCATGTTACATTTATTGATTGTCCACTTTATTATGATTGTTCTCTAGTCACAGATCTAATCATACAGAGAGATGTAATAACATATGGTTCAATTATTCAAGCATAGCTTGGAAATTTATAATATATGATTCTATGAAAATACATTACTTTCTTTATTATTAATGTACCCTAATGTATATTTGATTTTAAACTTCCAACTAAAATGGCAGTGTATTCATGGATTTGTGGGAAAGATGAAGAAAAAGCAAATGGAGATATAGATAGATATATCTTTGTTATATTTTTTTATTTTTAATAAAATAAAAAATATAACAAAGATATCTATAGATATATAGATAAAATAAAGATAGCTAGATAGCTAGATTACAGAGTTTGTGCATCTGTCTGTAAGTCTGCCTCGCGGCTCCCATTGGCTCTGTTTCATCCTTTGCAGCCAAGGGCCACCGCTTTCTGCTGCTCCGCTTGCCTGCAGAGAGTGAAATGGACCCAATGGGAGCCATGAGGTTTCGTGGCTGCATCACCAGTAAATAAACAAACAGGGGTGGGCCAGTTAATGTGTTTCTCAAAGTGGTTTTGCGGAGCACTTTCAGAAACACTGATCTAGAGGATACATGGGTAAGTGGCCCTCCTGCTCCTCCCCACCCCAGCCCTGGGCTGCAGTACTAGAGGGGGAGGGAGCCCCACCAGCCAGCCCCAGGGAGCACTGCGGGAGCTGGATAGCAAGGTTCCATCCTCTAGAAGCTGCATCCTCCCTTCCCCTTACAAGATGGGCACTGTAGCCCTGGTCCTCCCACTCTGGAGGAAATGTCGGCCAGGGATATGCAACACAGCCCTGGCCTCCACAAAATGAGCTGCTGGACAGCCCTATGGGAGGAGTCGATGGCCCTGGAACGTGATCCGGAGTGCCCCAGGGAGCTGTCGTAGCCAGAGCAGCACCACCCTCGCTGCCCCAAGTGGCCCTGATGAGATGCCCCAGACCTCCCAGTCCCCAGCCATGATTCCTGGACCTGAGCACTACTGGATAAATCTTCTAGTATATATATAATAAACTGGAAAACTGAGTTTGTTATTAAATAATTGTGGTATGTAACTCTTACAGATGTTTTTCCTCACTTTCCATTTGTTAAAATTGCTTAATTGGTTACTTTGCATCACAGTTGCTAGTTCTTGGAGAAAGTTTGCATACAAAGGAGAAACATCCAAAGTTCTTCATCTTAGAATCATTTATCTACATTTCTTTTTTTGCACATAATCTAATTTGATTTCCAATTTTGGAAACATAAAGGACAAAGCAGACGGATAAACAATGTAGCTATCAAATCCAGAGGGAATACTGAGTTCACATAGAGCTATAACAATATTTACAGAAATGATTGTCTTGCATTGACTCCCCCGACTAATCAAACACAAATCTTGTACAGTAAATTAAACACAAAAACACAACCAATATGTTCTTTGATCTGGAAATCCAACTGAGCTGGCATTTTTCCAGGGGCTGGCAGAGACAGACTCACATAAGGCTCAGTCCCAACAAGACATAGGCAATGAATGGTTGGAGGAAAATTAAGCCCCATCTAAAGCCAATTCAAGTTATTGGAAAGACATGTAGGAACTTCAGTAGGCCTTGTATCAAGCACACTGAGACTATAAAGTGAGGATTTTCAGCCTTCCCAATTACTGGCAATTATAGCAGACCAGATCAGACTAGATTTCTTTTAAACAAACAATAGGGCACCTCTCTGAGGGTATGTCTACACTACAGAGTTAGTTCGAACTAACGGATGTTAGTTCGAACTAACTTTAATAGGCGCTGCACTAGCGCTCCGCTAGTTCGAATTTAATTCGAACTAGCGGAGCGCTTAGTTCGAACTAGGAAAACCTCATTTTACGAGGATTAAGCCTAGTTCGAACTAGCTAGTTCGAATTAAGGGCTGTGTAGACCCTTAATTCGAACTAGTGGGAGGCTAAGGCTTCCCAGGTTTCCCTGGTGGCCACTCTGGCCAACACCAGGGAAACTCTATGCCTCCCTCCTGGCCCCGGACTCCTTAAAGGGGCACGGGCTGGCTACGGTGCCCGTGCCAGGTGCAAGCCTGCCAGCACCCAGCCAGCAGACCCTGCACCTGGCACGGATCGAGCCAGCCACCCGATGCCCCCCAGCCCTCCCCCTCTTCCTGGGACCAGGCTGGCGGCTCCCGGGAGCTTGCCTGGGACTGCCAGAGGCGGGCACCCGCCTGGGCTAGTGCGGAGATCGTGGACCTCGTCCACGATCTCCGCACTAGACACAGGAAGGTGGCCATCTAGAGCAGGAGAGCTGCCAGCCTGGCCACCCAGGAGCAGGAGTGCATGAAAATCAAGGGGGTCCACTGAGACCCCCGATCGTGAGCCCTGAGCTTACAATGGCCGTCCTAGGTCAGACCAAAGGTCCATCTAGCCCAGTAGCCTGTCTGCCGACAGTGGCCAACCCTAGGGACCCTGGAGGGGATGGACCGGAGACAGTGACCAAGCCATTTGTCTCGTGCCATCCCTCTCCAGCCTTCCACAAACTTTGGGCAGGGCCACCACTCCTACCCCCTGGCTAATACCACTCCATGGACCCAACCTCCATCAGTTGATCTCACTTCCCTTTCAACTCTGTTCTATTTCTAGCCTTCACAGCCTCCTGCAGCAAGGAGTTCCACAGTTTGACTATTTGCTTTGTGAAGAACAACTTTCTGTTACTAGTTTGAAGCCTGCTACCCATTCCTTTCCTTTGGTGTCCTCTAGTCCTTCTTTATGGGAACTAATGAAGAACTTTTCTGTATGCACCCTCTGCACCCAACTCCTGCTTTTAGAGACCTCTATCCTGTCCCCCCTCCATCTCCTCTTTTCTAAGCTGAGAAGTCCCAGTCTCTTTAGCCTCTCTTCATATGGGACCTGTTCCCAACCCCTGATCATTTTAGTTGTCCTCCCCTCTCCCTGCCTCTCTCTTCCCCTCTCCCACCTCCTTTTCCCAGTCTCCCCCAGTTTTGTTCAATAAAGACAGATTCCATTTTTGAACGCAATTGTCCTTTATTTTGTACATCAAGAAAAGGGGCTAGGGAAGGGTAAGTGGAAGGAGATGAGGGAGGAATGGGGCATGAGCCCCCGATGGGGAGGACTGGTCTGGCTCTGTGGGCTTCTGGGGGTGGAAGCTCTCCTGCAGCACTGCAATTGCCCCCTCTCCCCAGATGGTAGCCTGCGGCAAGTGCAGCTGGGCTGATGGCCGAGTGGTGTGATGTGCCCAGTGTGGGCACTCCAGGCACTCCAAGCCAGGACTGGTTTTCAAGCGGGGCACCCCTGAGAACTGTCTGTCCGGGGTGGGGGTCGGGACCCTTTAAGCACAGCCCTCGGCTAGCCTGAGACAGCATCTCCACGCTCTAAGTCCTCCTCTGATGCCCTCCCGGCACTGCTTCCGGCCATCCTTAAGCCCTGTTCAGGGTCCACTTAATGTGGACATGCTAGTTCGAATTAGCAAAACGCTAATTCAAACTAGTTTTTAGTCATAGACGCGTTAGTTCGAATTAGCTTAGTTCGAATTAGCGCTGTAGTGTAGACATACCCTGAGTGTTTTCCTTCCTCCAAAGAACCCAGACCTTCCTGAGATTTGGTGGAAAGTCAAAACAAACAGCTGCTATTTCTACTTCAAGAAATAATCTTGAAGTAGCAGATTTTAGTTATCTCCTTTGTATAGACCTTTATTTGCTGCAACTTCTTTGAGCATAGTACAAAGGACTTGTAGACTTTCCTTTACACTCCTAAAGTGGTACTTTATATACTGCACCACTGTGGTGGCATATGCACACCCTGTCACAAGGGTGAGGCTATTCCGGGGTGAAGAAACCACCCGATTGTCCAAGGGGTTGTTGGCCATCTCTTTAGTCTATAAATACTCCTGGTATCGAGGAAACACGAGTCAGTTAATATCCCAGGTTGCTGGGCAGTGTGGCCTACCAACCAGAGTCAGTGAACCATCCTGGGCTCAGGGCAGTACATCTTAGCCGGAGTACATGAGTCACCCGTGGTTCAGGGTAGTGTGGCTTAGTAGCCAGAATCTATGAGATTGAGATTAGCACCCCAGTATGGGGACCTGGGCCCACCCTGCTCCACTGGGTCCCGACCCAGAGCCTGTGAGGTGCAGCACGGTCTACTGCTCTCTCAGCGGGGAATCCGGCCAAAACACACCAAAAGTACGTAGAAGGGAGAGGTTGCTCCTGAACTCTCCTGGATCACTATCTACCAGTTCTGCTGAGGTGTCATTCCAAGTAGCTGCTAGATCTCCCAGCCCCTCAGCAGTGGCTTCTCCCTCGGGCTCCATCAGGGCTGAGTAGCAGCCACCTCTATTCCCTCTGTCTGCAACATGGGTTGTTGCCTCTCCAGAGCTCTGGCTGGAGGTTCTTCCCCATTACTAGCTAGCCCAGACTGAGCTGCTCTCTGGCCTTTTATATTGCCCTAGCACTTGGAGCATGCTCAGTCTGGTTGAATGGGCGGGACTTCCTCTGCCCACAGGGTTGTTACCCTTCTTGTTCTAGTGTGGGGTATGCACACCCCATCAGTCACCATAACCCATATTTAACTTATGTTTCTGGAAAATGTCCCAGACTTAACGTTGTTTTGAATTCAAAATATATAATGGTAGAATATTATTGCTAATTTGTATACAATTTCTGCATTATATTTGGCATAAAAGTAGATCACAAGGCAGAATTTTAAAAAATGTATTCATCTCTGCCTAGCACCAGCAGTTTTTCTCCTGCTGCTGCAAATGGTAAGTCTATGTAATGAAGGCATTGTGAAACCACAGATTAGTATTGAATAACTATAAGGAAGAAACTATTGTCTACTTTCTGTTATTTACATTAAACTCCCCGAATATCTGGAACGTACTATTAAAAAATTTGACCATTTAATGGCAATCTTGAATATCAATCTGTGCTATGTAGCAGACACAGCATCATCTGCTTGGTTTGTCCAACATATAATGCTTCTTTGCATTATTACAGTAAAATATACAGTATTTTGTTCAGAATCATTGCATAGCTTGTTCAGATGTACAGAAATATGTCTTTCAGTGACCACCCTCTGAGGGTATGTCTACACTGCAATGCTATTTCAGGATACCAGAGCTATCCCAAAATAGCTACCCTCTGTCTTTTCAATGCATCCGCTATTTCGAAATATAGTAGACGCGCTATTTCGTCATCCCTGTAAACCTCATTCTATGAGGAGTAAGGGATGACTCGAAATAGTGATTTATTTTGAAATTTGGCACTGTGTAGACAACGCCAAATTTTGAAATAGCCTATTTTGAAATAAACTCGAAATAAGCTGCGCAATCTGCATAGCAGAAATTGTGTGACTTATTTCGAATTTCAGGTGCTTTGTAGATGCACCCTTTATGTTTTTTAAAAGAAAGACAATTTGGTACAAAGCCAAATCCATAACTGCTATCTTACAGGAAATTCTGGTCTCTCCTTGTTTAAAGGTCATATTATGCCCTGAAACTATATGCAAAATGAAATTGTGCATGTAGAATATATCCCTAACCTCTTATTTTCTCAACTCAAGTGATCTAAAAGGGGATCTGATGTCATTCTCTTTAAATATGTTGTATTGAGAATTTTATCACCTGATAGTTATGATTACTGTTTATTTTTAGTAATTGTTTAAATCATACTGCAGTGGGCATCCTTGAGAGCTAAGCAGCCTAGAGGTTAGAGTGTGTAGCCTTCAGCCCCAGGCTTGGTTGCTGATCTCAGTTTTAAGGTAAGGAGGACTCAAATCTGCCTTCTCTACCAGATCCTGATGTTTGTCAACCTGTGAATAGGGGTCCCCTTTCAGCAAGGTGTCTAAATTTGCTGCCATGGGCTACTTCCTACCAATGACTGTTTGGTTGCAGGTATAACAGGGTGGAGCTAACTGGACCTAGAATCTGTCTTTAACCCCTGCTATTTTTTTAAGATTATGAAGAGATGTTTGTAGAATAAAAGGTTGTAACTGTGAGTCTAAATAAGTAATGATGGTTTCCCTCCCAATATAATCCCCTTGTTTGAGTATATTTCAACTAAAAGTTCAATGGGCAGGGGCAATCAGCAGGTTTCTTTCCCCATAGTCAAGAATGTGCTTTGTGCCCAAATTACAAACATCTGTCATTTTTCTCCTTCTCCTTCCTTTATATAACAGCCAGGGTACGTCTAGACTACAGATGACAAAGCTTCTGTTGACAAAGAGTGTCTAGACTACATCCTGTTCTGCTTTGTCGACATGACAGTGTAGATGCAATAATGCCTTCTGTCAACAGAACTCCGTTGACAAATGGCATTATTCCTCGTAGAATGAGGTTTACCACTATCAATAAAACTGCCGAGTTCTGTCGACATTATGTCAACAGAACTCGGCGGTAGTATAGACGCAGGTATAGTTTTGTCAACAAAAGCGGACTTTTGTCGACAAAACCCTGTAATCTAGACACACTCCCAGTGTGCAATGTGAAACCAATAATCCCATGTACCATGAACCCTCCTGCTTACTTCCCTGCTGACATTTTTTAGGATTGCCCATTCCATTCAAATCAATAGGATAATGAAGATACCAGGTACTTTTGGCAGCACACATTTTATACTTTCTGTATGAAATGCAACACAAATGCAATAATTCACAGGCACATACCGATTAGATTCTTATTCAGATTAAACAATACCACATTATGTGGCTGTGGTACTTTACATAGTGCGCACATTGTAAAAGTGAGATAATCGTCTAATTCCTTGCAACACAAATATTGATTAACCAGGTAGAACAAGCATATAATTCTCACTGAGGAATGCTTGATTTTGCCGTTGCTATAGTGACTATACCTTTGTGGATATCTGTCAGAATCACACATTTGTTGATGCGTATATTATTGTATGAGAGAAAGAGAGCCAGCTTCTTCTGTCCTTGCAGTCTGTGACTGCAGACTGCCCATATTTTGGGGCACATCAAAATGTAAGGAGAATCTCAGCTTTCACTTAAAAAGAAAGCAAATTCTAAACTGTTTTAAAATGGCAAATATTATTAAATAATGGAACAATTTATCAAAGAATGGAAGCCCCTATAATTGATAAACAAAGACTAATTTTGATGGCAAAAGCAGTATAAAATCATGGCACATCAGGTTTCCTCAATTGTTCTTCCACTGGTTAGTCTTTTGAGAAGTGTATTTTCAGCTAGTTCCTAGGACACTGTATGTTCAGACACCATAGCTTTTAGTTGTATTCAGCTTCAAGACACCATCTTTCAGAGATCCTGGAATTTAATGATCTCACACTTGTATCTGGTCTAAGAGAAGCCATATTTAAAAAAAAATGCAAGGAAAATTATTTTTGCCATCTTTGCTAAAAATCTATTCAGAATTTCAATTAAGGACCTTCAACATAGAACAGGAGCTTCTTCAGGGAAAGAGAATATAATAATAATTTTTGTGTTGAAGGCTGGACTATTTTTCACAAGAACATTTTCTTGTAATAAAAAGTCAACATTCATTAAAACCTGGAAATGATAAAATGAATAATTATTTAAATACTTTTGATGAAAAAAGTGTCTGATTAAAAGGACTGTGATTTCATAAATGTACTCAGACCCACTCATAAGCCTTAATTTTAAGAGCAGTTGCCACATTAATACTGTGTGGCAACTAAGCTATATAATTATTATTTATGTTACTGCTTTATGCCTATAATTTTTCTTTCAGCACCGTGGGAGATTGTTAAGGAGTGTTAAGAAAGGCACAAAAGGGATATAGCTCATGACTACCTACCATAGCTTTATTTTGCTAAGGATAAAATATGCTTAATCTAGGTTATTTATTATATAAGCGCCCACAGACCTGAATAGGTGTTTCATGTTCTGGAATCACTGATACTTCAAATGGCAAGTTTTCTATTCACTGATGTATTGGTAATGGGTATGTTGGCTAAACTTGTAGTGGTCCCTCCATCCATCTGTAGATGCCCTATGCCCTTTAAACAGCAGTTTGCTAATCCAACCTGGCTGTACAGGTTTTTAGAAAGGGGGTTTAAGTGCAGCAGTCCAGGGCCCTGGTCTAAACAGGGCCTGCAAAAAAATCTCCCTTCTGTCAAAAGTGCAGATCTGTTCGTGGGCACGCATTAGCCTGATACCTGGAGCTGCAGCAATTAAAGCCCCAGCATTATGGCCAGGCCTGGTGGGAACAGGAGGGGAAGACACAGTTTCATGCTCTGAAGTTCCTCCTACTTGGGCTGCACCTGCAAGGAAGCTTCATCCATGCTCTTTCCCATCTCCAGGGCTGGATTAACTCTTTTGGGAGTTTGGGGTTTTTAGTTTTTGTGGGGGCCCCTAGGTTCCAGGATAGGTACTAAAATGGATGTTTCAAGGTGCAGAAGAGGGATGTGGGTCGAGGCATGTGGTTGAGTGCCAGAGGTGGCTCAGGGCAGGAGGTGGGGTGGGATGCAGGGTCTGGGAGGGAATTAGGGTATGGGAGGGAACTCGGGGCAGGAGGTGGGATGCAGCTTCTAGGTGGGAATTAGGGTGGCAGAGGGGACTCAGCGCAGGAGCTTGGGATGGGGATCCGGGTCCAGGCAGGTGTTAGGATGCAGAGAGGAACACAGGGCTGGGGTGGTGTAGGTCTCACCTTCAGGCACTACTCCTGGCAGCTCACATTGGTCAAAATTCCCTGCCAATGGGAGCTGCCGGGGCAGAGCCTGCAGGTGAGGGGAGTGTTCAGATGGAGCTCTCAGCACATGCAGCTCCGGCCCAGCTGAGGGAGGGAATGGCAGCATGCAGAGTACTGTTTCCTCCTCCCTCCCAGGCAGGGTCAGAACGCATAGTCTATTGGCTACACTTGAGCCAGGAGGCCCTGCAAAAAGATCTGCACTTTAGTCAGCGCAGTCATCTTTTTATGCCCCCCCCCCCTTTAGCCCAGACCCCTGGGCTATAGCCCCTAAAGCCTCTTTCCTTATCTGGCCCTGCCTGCACCATCAAAGCGAAGCTGCATAATAAAGCAAACCTGCACCCCTGCCTTGTGACCCCTCCCACACCTTAATTTCCATCCAGACCCTGAATCCTCTCACACACCTCCTGCTCTTAGCCTCCTCCCACACTCCAAACCAGGGTGCTCATGCCCTCTTGCACTTCAACTTTCTGCCCCAACCGGAAGCCTCCACCCACAATCTGATCTCCTTATTCTTGACCCCACCCAGATCCTAGGTGAGCCCACAACATCTAATTGCCCTGGGCCACCGAAAGAGTTAATCAAACCCTGCCTACAGCAGTGTGTCACTAATCAGAGAAGATCATCACCTTTTAAAATGATATATAGAATGCGTTACCCAACCAAGAGGATCAGAGGGGAGCATTAGTGTATTGCTATAGCTACTTCCTGATGGCTGCCAGCCCCACTACACCTGTCCATGCCCACACCAGTACCCCTGATTCACAGATGCCTTATGACAGAAAAAGCAAAGACAGAGCAAATTTGAGCAACTGTGGTGGAAAATGCTGCCAGGCAGACTCAGAAGTACAGCATTTCTACAAATCCATAGCACTGCTGTGAAAGAGGCAAACAGGCCATACTTGCTGTTGCACACAGTCATGCCTGATAGAATCTCTTAGGCTAAAATTGTTTTGTGGAACCCAAAGTACTCTTCACTCTACCTTAGGGCACTGAACCGCCCATGGTAATTGTCAATGTATTGCACACAGGCTATGAGAACAACAAGCCAAGAGAAGGATCAGAAACATCATGCTTCTATTCCAAGAAAAAACCTAGATGTAGCAGAAATGGTGAAAACAATTAAAGCCACCAATTAAGTCTCTTACCCCAGGCCTTTTTGAAAGGCAAATGAGAGAAGAGAACCCCAGGACCCAGGAGTGCTGACAGCTTCCACATCCCCTGGGCGGGTAGGGAGAGGGGTAAATCTATATTACATTCTATACTATGCAGCGGATTAATGCTGCAGTGATCGATCAATTCGCCATCGATTTATCACATCTGCTGTAGATGCAATTAATTGATCTGAATGCCCCTCACCTTCGATGCCGGTACTCCTCTAAGGTGAGAAGAGTAGCTGGCATCAATGGGAGAACAGTCCCATCAACCTTACCATACACGAGAGGTTGCGATGGCCACTATCCTCCCATCCCGGTTTTTGGCAGGTAGAGATTTTGGGCCCACCAGGAGAATCGTCGCTTATACCTGTCCATATTGGCTAATATCCATAGATACATCTTCCATGACATAACTCATTATTTTTTGATAATTTTTTGATAATTATTTTGCAGTGGGACAGTGTGAAGGCCAAAAGTATAAGTTCCACAGGAAAACTGTGCATTGTGTGAAGAAGTACTTCCTTATGCTTGTTTTAGATTTGCTGCCCCATAATTACATTGGGTGGCCCCCTAGTTCTTGTGTTATATAACAGGGCAAATCACACTTCCCTGTTAATTTTCTCTATATCATTAATGATTTTATAGACCTTTAGCATTTTCCATATTCCATTCCACTATGCTTCCAAGTGGAAAGCTTCAGTCTATTTAATACCACCTTGTCTAGAAATTGTTCCATATCTCTAATCATTTTGTTGTCCTTGTCTGTAACTTTTCCAATGCAAATGTATCCTTTTTTAGATGGAGCAACTAGCACTACATGAAATAGTCAAAGTGTGGGCATACCATAGATTTATATAGTGGCATTATGATATTTTCTCTATTATCTATCCGTTTCCTAATGGTTCCTAATGTTATGTTCACTATTTTTTTAACTGCCACTTCATACTTTGTGGATGTTTTAAGAGAATTATCCATGATAACTCCAAAATATTTTTGTTTGTATACATGGGATTTTTTCCCCCAATGTATATTACCTTCCACTTGTCAACACAGAAATATATTTGCCATTTTATTGCTGAGTCACACATTTTTGTGAGATACCTTGAAATTTATCACAGTTAGATTTATATTTAAATATCTTGAATGATTTTGCATAACTGCAAATGCTGGCACACCCTTTTCCAGATAATTTATGAAAATGTTAGACTATCCTAGTTGCAGTACAGTTTTTTGGGGGGACCCTGCAATTTACCTCTCTCCATTCTGAAAACAAACCATTTATCCCTAGCCTTTGCTTCGTATCATTTAACCAGGTAGTGATCCATGAAAGTAACTTCACTCTTATCCCATGACTGCTTAGTTTGTTTAAGAGAGTTGGGTCATTTTGCTTGTTTTAATTTGGAGAATACTTTTAGTTTAAGCCTCTTTTATAGTGTCTCTTGTTGTTTGCAAGCACTTCACCCTCATGATTATATTCCTTTTAATTTACATTTAACTAGTCTTCATTTTTGTATATTTGCCCTTTTTGAAATTGAATGCTACTGTTGTTTCTTTGACATTCCCCCCACCATGAGGATGTTAAATTTCATAACTGTCTGGTCATTATTACCAAATGGTTCAGCATATTCACCTCCTAACCAGATCCTCTGCTCCGCTTAGCACTTAAATCACGAATCTCTCTTCTCTTGTGGGTTCCAGGATAAGCTACTCTAAGAATCTAGAAATTGTATCTTTGACTCCTTTCCTGAGGTGACATACACACAGTCAATATGAGGGTCATTGAAATTCCATGATTGTGTTTTCTGCCTTGATAGCCTTTAATCTCCCTGAGAGTTTGAGTCATCTCCGTCTTGCTCAAATACTTAGTGGCATTCCAACTCCTATTGTCTAATTGTTCAAGTATGGAATTTCTATCCAGACATTCTATGGTGCACTGTGATTCATTTCACATTATTGCCTTATTTGTCTCTATGCTTTCTTTTACAGTTAGTTACTCATTCCTTGTAAAATATGCATACCGTACATGGAATGAATTCCCACTGAGAGCCATCACAAAATCCACCACATTCTGCACCAAGTGCAGCAGCACTTTTTGATTTTGCCTTCTCTAACATGCACATTATGCATTTATATATTTTTTAAACCACCTAAACTTATAAAAGTAAAGCACTATCCTATATACTCAATTCTACCCATGGGGAGAGGATGAGGGAAATAACAAATCATGTGTGACAGACATTTGTCATGTCACTTAATGCATTACTAGAAGGTGCACAGGTTCTATGGTGATGAGAGCAAATATGGAACATATACTAAATAGAATAGAAAACATTTCACTCTGAATGCTCATATATGCAAATTAGGCATTCACTTTTCCTGCTGGGTATGCAAGCTTAATATTCAGTGTCTGCAAAGTATTTATAGTATGTGAGAAAAGCTAGTCCAATCATATCTTTGTAGAAAGCAAATGCAAAATAAGCCCAAGCATGGATGAAATGAATTTAATTTAAATGTAGGTGAATGCTGACAGTTCACACCCTCCCCCCACCTAAGTATTCCCTCAGCTTAGAAATAAGCAAGCCCTTTCATCAATTCATATATAAAATTTCCCTGCCCAGTTGTTTTACTCTTTTACTAATATGACATACCATATACTTATAATCCATGTACAGTATATACTCAGAAATGAATGCAGAGTAAATGTTTCTTACACTGAGCAAGAGAAAAACACAGAAACTGGCAAACACTATTATAAATATTGGTTTTTGAAGGAAGCCTCTTTTTCCTTCACTGATGTTGGAGAAACTGTTCAAGGATAGTTTACCAATGTGCAAATATTTTCCTATGATGCTGCACGGGTCAGTAAGATCTGCTGTGTTTTCATGAGTTATTGCTGAGCACATGCATTTAAATTTTGCTGGAGTCACCCATAAATTACATTCCTAAGATTTGCAAACAGAGACATAGATGAGGAAACTTGCATATTAAAACATTTCTTCGCCTTTTTAGATCAGAAAATCCCCTGTCTCTCATCCACCTACTTCCACTACACACAGTCTAGTAAATTTCTTTACTCGTGCTTCAAATTCTAATGAGTTTTACTTATTCCTGCGAAGAATGAACCTCCTAATGTTTGGTTTTTGAGTTCAGTTCACATAAAAGTCCCCAAGTACAGATGAATAATCAATGAGGTGTTGGCTAACGATTAAAGAACAATATAGGGAAGCAGGAAAACTGGAGTCAGCTTTCAATTCTTCCATAGAACAAACCCCTTGCCTCAGTTTCTCCAGTTGTAAAATTTGTTCACAGGGATAAATCCAGCCCACAATGCCGGTGTACATATAAGTAATTCTAATAATGACTGGGGAGCTCTCCCAGCATAACAAAAAGAAAAAAAAAAGAAAATATTAGCAAAACACTTTGAATCCTCAAATGAAAGGCACTCTCAAAGTGCAAAGTATAATCATTACTGGTGCTGTTCTATATCTCCAGAATATTCAGAACTGGGCCAAACATTGTATAAGAAAATACTTTCCCATGAGGAGTTTTTTTTCACTGTCATATTTAGTTTCAACAGGAAACAGAAAGTCAGAAAATGTATCTAAAGTGGGGTGGAGAACCTTTTTTGGGTTGGGGGCCACTGAGCCACAGAAAAATCAGCTTGGGCCACACACAAATGAAAAGGCAAAAAAAAAAAAAAGCCACACCCTCACTAATGTGACCCTTGACTGAGAAGGAGAAAGACACTCCCCATATTACCCTTGCACACAAGAGCTTAGGGGGGTCCATCTTAGTAGATTCTGGGTGCTCCAGCCCCACAGTGGAGTTGCAGAGAGGCTGGATGACCAGCATGGGTTCCCCAATGCTGGGAGGAGAGCATGAGTCTTGGGGGCCAGATCCATGCAAGCTGAGGGCCGCATCCGGCCCCTGGGCCTGAAGTTCTCCATCCCTGATCTAAATATATCAATATATTAAATTTCAGTTTGAATTCAGTTCTAGAAATGTGTAATGATACAGACAGTTCTTTTTTCCTGAGCTGGCTAGCTCATCACCAATTTACATAAGCTATATAGAGCACTGAATGCTTTAGAAATAAATACTATAGTAATAACAAATAACTCTTTGCATATCGGAGACCCCTAAAGCCTTTTATAGATGGATTTGGAAGTGGTATGCAGTGTGTATAAAACTTTGACCTATCACTGAAATGTACCAACTGAATAACATTCAGAAACACTGCATTAAAGTTTAAGACAGGAAGTTCTATTCTATTCTATCACAGTTCAGGGCACCTGAATGTCTTTCCCCACTCTGTGCCCCTTCCAATTCCCCCCACGAACCTGCACTCTGAAATCTTCTTTTCAGCTGTCACTCTTTTGAGGGGAGACCTGCATCTTTTGGGTGTTTCCAGACTGCATAGTTCACTGCCTACAATGTAAAGTCTTCAGCAAGTCAGATGTCTTAAGCAGGTCTATGTCTGTTCTCTGCTTTCTCCTCAGATGCTATAAATGGTGTGATTGCCCATAGTCATGAGTTACCCTTTCTGAGCAAGGACATTTATTCTGAAGGGGAAGGTATTACAGAGAAAACATTGTAAATACAATGAAAGAACTTACACTCATACTAATAAGTTGACCAGAGATCAGCCCCAATTCCTCCAAGGATTGTGATAAGGTCCTTCAAACCTTACAAAGTTTCCCATCTCCTGCCTCTGGTTACCAGTTTGTAAGAGTTTTCCTAAGTTACCCTTAATAGAGCTGGGATCTTAGCTTCACATTCCATGAATAAATAATTAATCACAGAGTAGTTCTCTCATCAGGCATAGCTTCAAAAGGTTGCATCCAGAAGTGGGAATTTGTATCCCCCAGGTATTAGAAAAACCCATTTATATTTGTCCCAAAAGTTCCTTCTTCTCTGGCATATTGTTTGAAGCTCATAACACTTCCAAAGGATTTACATTGGCCAGGACTCTTCCCTAGAGAAGTTACATACACAATCCTACAACAATAAATACATTTGCATTTATACTACAATAGACTCCAAAGCTATTTAAATTTAATTCAGCAAGATCTCTGAAAGAAGTTGCAGGGTTCTGCCTTATCCGTCACATATTCTGTATAAGCGGCGAGGAGTCCTGTGGCACCTTATAGATTAACTGAAGTGTTGGAGCATAAGTTTTCGTGGGCAAAGACCCACTTTGTCAGATGCATGTAGTGGAAATTTCCAGAGTCAGGTATAAATATGCAGGCCAGAATAAGGCTAGAGATGACGAGGTGGATCCAATCAGGGAGGATGAGGCCCACTTCTAGTACCTGATCTGGATGTGTGAATACCAAGAGAGGAGAAGCTGCTTTTGTAGTTAGCAAGCCATTCACAGTCTTTGTTTAATCCTGAGTTGATTGTGTCAAACTTGAAGATGAACTGTAGCTCAGCAGTTTCTCTTTGAAGTCTGGTCTTGAAGTTTTTTTGCTGCAGGATGGCTACCTTTAGATCTGCAATTGTGTGTCCAGGGAGATTGAAGTGTTCCCCTACAGGTTTTTGTATATTGCCATTCCTAATATCTGATTTGTGTCCATTTATTCTTTTACGTAGGAACTGTCCAGTTTGTATATAGCAGAGGGGCATTGTTGGCACATGATGGGATATATTATGTTAATAGATGTGCAGGAGAATGAACCAGTGATGGTATGGCTGATCTAGTTAGGTCCTGTGATGGTGTTGCTGGTGTATATATGTGGACAGAGTTGGCACCGAGGTTTGTTGCATGGATTGGTTCCTGAGTTAGAGTTATATGGTGCGGTGTACAGTTGCTGGTGAGAATATGCTTCAGGTTGGCAGGTTGTCTGTGGGCGAGGACTGGCCTGTCTCCCAAGACCTGTGAAAGTGAGGGATCATTGTCCAGGATGGGTTGTAGATCACTAATGATGCGTTGGAGAGGTTTTAACTGAGGACTGTAGGTGATGGCCAGTGGTGTTCTGTTGGTTTCTTTCTTGGGCTTGTCCCATAGCAGGAGGCTTCTGGGTACACGTCTGGCTCTGTTAATCTGTCTCCTTACTTCCTTGTGTGGGTATTGTAGTTTACAGAATGCTTGTTGAAGATCTTGTAGGTGTAGGTCTCTGTCTGAGGGGTTGGAGCATATGTAGTTGTACCTCAGTGCTTGGCTGTAAACTATGGATCGTGTGGTGTATCCGGGATGGAAGCTGGAGGCATGCAGGCAAGCATAGCAGTCAGTAGGCTTTCGGTATAGGGTGGTGTTTATGTGACCATCACTTATTTGCACCATGGTGTCCAGGAAATGGACCTCCTGTGTAGACTGGTCCATACTGAGGTTGATGGTGGGGTGGAAGCTGTTGAAATCGTGGTGAAATTTTTCCAGAGTCTCCTTCCCATGGGTTCAGATGATGAAGATGTCATCGATGTAGCATAGGTAGAGAAGGGGTGTAAGTGGACAAGAGCAGAGGAAGCGTTGTTCCAGGTCAGCCATAAAAATGTTGGCGTATCGTGGGGCCATGGAGGTGCCCATAGCAGTGCCACTGGTCTGGAGGTATATATTGTCACCAAATCTGAAATAGTTGTGTGTGAGGATAAAGTCACAGAGCTCAGCCACCAGTTGTGCTGTGGCATCATCAGGGATACTGTTCCTGACATCTTGTATTCCATCTACATGTGGGATATTTGTGTAGAGATTCTCTACATCCATGGTGGCTAGGATGGTGTTTTCTGGAAGATCACCAATGCATTGTTGTTTTCTCAGGAAATCAGTAGTGTCACGGAGGTAACTGGGAGTGCTGGTGGCGTAGGGTCTGAGTAGAGAGTCCACATATCCAGACAGTCCTTCAGTGAGAGTGCCAATGCCCGAGATGATGGGGCATCCGGGATTTCCATGTTTGTGGATCTTGGGCAATAGATAGAACAACCCTGGTCGGGGCTCTAAGGATGTGTTGATTTGTTCCTGTGCTTGTGTGGGGAGTGTCCTGAGTAGATGGTACAATTTCTTAGTGTATTCCTTAGTGGGATCTAAGGAAAGTGGCCTGTAGAATTTGGTATTGGAGAGTTGTCTGGCAGCCTCCTTTTGGTAGTCAGGCCTGTTCATGATGACAATAGCAACTCCTTTATCAGCCTCTTTGATTATAATGTCAGAGTTGTTCTGGAGGCATTGCGTTCTGCACAATTGAGGTTACAAGGCAAGTGATGCTGTTTTTCCACAATTTCTGCCTGTGCACATTGGCGGAAGCATTCTATGTAGAGGTCCAGACAGTCATTTTGACCCTCAGGAGGAGTCCGTGTGGAGTTGTGCTGTTGGTGGGAAGGTATCTGTGTGTCAGTGCACTGTTCAGTGTTGTGTTGGAAGTATTCCTTGAGACGGAGATGGCAAAAGTAGGCTTCCAGATCACCACAGAACTGTGTCATGTTAATGGAGGTGGTGGGGCAAAAAGAGAGTCCCTGATATAGAACAGACTCTTCTGCCGGACTGAGTGTGTAGTTGGATAGATTGAAGATATTGCTGGGTGAGTTAGGGGTACCACTGTTGTGGCCCCATGTGGCAGGTATGATTTTAGACAGCTTACAGTCCTTTTTCCTCTGTAGAGAAGTGAAGTGTGTAATGTAGATCTCCTGCCTCATTTTAGTAAAGTCCATTTGTGGGGAAGGTTGGTTTTTTATGAAAGACTCCAGATTGGAGAGCTCTTTTTTGATGTTTTCCTGTTTGCTGTACAGGATGCTGATCAGGTGGTTCCTCAGTTTTTTAGATAGTGTATGGCATAATCTCTCACTGTAGTCTGTGCAATATGTAGATAGCAATGGATTTTTCACCTTCAGTCCATTTGGTATAATGTCCATCCATTTGCATTTGGAGAGAAAGATGATATCTGTTTGTACTTGTGCTATATTCTGTATAGGAATATAGAACCTATATTCTGTATATGTTCTCTCTCATTCTCTGCACATCACAGCTTTCAGTAGTACATTAAGCCAGATAAGAAGAGCAGCAGGAGGAATTTAAACTAGGCAACATATAATCACTTCTATTGTGATTTTGACAGGGGTAATGGAGTTAACACCCTATTCTTGCAAAGAGTACATTGGGATCCTTAATGACTAGAAGAAGTCAGAAGTTTCTTTCTTTCTTTCTTTCTTTCTTTCTTTCTTTCTTTCTTTCTTTCTTTCTTTCTTTCTTTCTTTCTTTCTTTCTTTCTTTCTTTCTTTCTTTCTTTCTTTCTTTCTTTCTTTCTTTCTTTCTTTCTTTTCCTTCCTTCCTTCCTTCCTTCCTTCCTTCAGGAGACTACATATCCAGAACCACAATGCCAGGTCATCAGTTAAATACTCTCTGAAACAGGAGTGATTACTACCTTATTGAATCACCAACACTGCTTCCTGGAACACAGCCTTTTCCTTGGAGGTCTCTCATCCAAGTATTGATAGGGTCTGACCCCATTAAGTTTATAAGAGCTGACAAGATCACAGCCAGAGGTGGTAGAACTGCAAGGCTCGGCTACCAAGGTGTATATTTAAATGTACTGAAAATCCTGAGCTACTCTGAGTGAAGTAAGAGCTGATTAGTATAATTAGATCCTCTTAGAAGACTTAAATTAATGGAATTATGATTCCTGAAACAACAGAAAAAGCATACATACATTTAAAGTTGATCTGTTTTATCACATTTACTGCATTGTAATACCCCTGTAATGTTAATATGCACTTCTGTGGTAAAAATCTAATTTAAAAATATTGAACAGATAGAGCTCAAGGCCACAATCATGCTCTACATAATTATCTAAGGAGTAGAGTGCACATTTCCAGTGAAGAGGTGCCATCAGCCATTGGGATGGCATGCGAAATGCATGCAGTGTGCTCACGCGTAATAGCTTCCTGTCTCTCTAATAGGAATATACAGGTAAATACTAAATGATAATTAACAATAAATTCATGTTGTGAATTTTTCAATTATTGACTCAACTGTCTTCACAATGGAGTAATAATACTTCATTTATATTTATAATATAACTGTCTCAAAATGGGGATGTATTTATTTAAAGAGAAATTACTTTTTTAAGTTAGCACCCCTGGGAGGTAGGTCTTCAGTCACCGAGGGACTCTTTGAAGCCTGGAAGCGTTGGTGCTTTGATGTTTGATGCAGAAAGTAAGGGATATTTTCACTGTGATCATTCTAAGCGTCTTCTTTTTTTCTATTCTCTTCTGCACTAAAAATGGGAGGGGAGTTTTAAACCCCTTCACACAACCACACACACACACACACACACACACACACACACACACACACACACTCAAAGTCTATGTTAAAACATAGAAAAATAAATTTAACTGAAAAAGAGCCAGTGTGACGAAGAGTGAGTGTAGCTGTGACTTGAATTCTCGGTACTTAATCACAGTTCCCTATTGTGCATTGTGGCCCAGTGGATGAAAATCAAGGGAGGAGGGGATCAGGGGCCAGTTTCTCTATTATATGGCCCCTTTGAATAGTAGAAGCAGCACAGAGGGGCTGATGATAAATGCCCAGCAGACAATACACTTTTCCAGGGGAGCACACTGTTAATTCAAGTGTGCTGTAGCTATGTTCTCATGTCATAATGTCCAAAAGCCTGGTGTAAGTTCTATGTTAGTGTTAGAAGGAGGATGTGGCAGAACAAAATTCTTCCAATTTCCACTAGTATGTGACCACCTTATACCAGTGGCACAGTTTAGCTGCTAAGTTGCTCTAAATCACCTTAGGTCCCAAGTAAACTCTAAGGGTTTGTCTACACTTGCACCCTAGTTTGAACTAGGGATGCAAATGTAGGCATTTGAAATAGTCAATGAAGCAGGGATTTAAATATCCTGCGCTTCATTAGCATGATCTCGCCAGTGCGTTACTCCAATCAACAGCTGTTTCAAAAGTGAAAGTGCGCGCCAGGATGCATTAGTTCAAACCAAACCCCTTGGTTTGACACATCCCAGCACGTACTTTCACTTTTGAAACAGCTGTTGATCGGAGTAATGTGCCAGCGAAACGCGGGATATTTAAGTCTCTGCTTCATTGACTATTTCGAATGCTACATTGCATCCCTAGTTCAAACTAGGGTGCAAGTGTAGACATACCCTAAGAGCCAGGGAGCCATAACAGGCTCCTGGACTGTTCCTCACCTGCCATGCTTTGAGGTTTCTTTCATCACCCCAGGCAGAGACAGAAATTATAGGAAATATCCAGATTAAATATATACTTATGACCAGGGCTTGACAAACGGCGGTGAAATCTACTCGCCAGCCCCTCACTGTGCATGCGTACGACCCGCATTACGCATGCGCACGCCGCCAGAGAACGGGGCGACCGACAGAAATCTACTTGCCGTGGGCGAGTAGAAACAGTGATTTGTCGAGCCCTGCTTATGACAACACCAGCACTATTTCTAGCCCCAGGAGCTGAAAATAAGCCCTGGGTAAACATTTGTGCTATTTTGATGTTTGTTATTGTCTGACTTTATTTGCACACAAGAACCATGACACTATCTTTGACTATAAACTACTGTCCTAATTACTATTTACTATTATTATTTGTTTGTCTTACAGTACCACCTACTGGCCCCAATCAAGATCACTACCCCATTGTGCTAATAATTATATGAACACATAGTAAAAAATAGTTTCTGATTTGAGGAGTTTACCATTTAAATAGACAGTGGGGAGAAAAAGGATATTTGCTTATCTACATTTTATACTGTAGTAGAAAGAATGGAGACATAAAATGATGAAGTGATTTGCCCAAGGACACTTTGGAAATCTGTGTCAGAAACTGAATCTAACTATAATGTGCCTTAAATCCAGTGCCTTAATCAGAGGACCATCCTTACTCCCTGGTATTTAGTAAACTTCATTGTCAGAATCTTAGAAATATTTTAGTCTCATAGTCAGATGAAAAATTACCTACATTGTATGTCATAGATGTTGTAATTAGCCACCTAAAATTGACAGTAATGTACTATTCTTGAACCCATTTCACTATTAAATCTTTTCTGGTTTCCCTGAAGGTACTATCATTACTGTTGGTTTGTACCACTTCTGCTTCTATGGAGTCCTGTTTGACCTCTAAGTGTTACCAGTGTCTATGATAAATAACAATTATATTCTATAAAGGCTAATATGGAATAATCTCCTACAGATTCTACAATCTCATGTATGTTTGCAGAAATATAAAATACATATCAATTAAATATGTTTTTAAAATATGAATATGAAGCATTTTCCCCAATCTTAGGCCCCTTATTCAAAGTCATTGCAGGAATGCCTCATTTTTACCGTTGTGTCATCTAATCTTGCTCAGAGCAGATCTTGACAACATAGTATGCAGGAATGCCTCATCCATGATAGCAATTTCTTTATAATGACCCACTATTGCACTCCCACCAGTGCTGCTTCATCAGTAATAGCAAAGGAGAAAACAAAAGCTTAGACAGTCCATGTGATGTTGCATGCTATGTTGTCAAGATCTGCTCTGAGCAAGATTAGATGACACAATGGTAAAAATATAGGTGGCCAGTCTACCCTAGTGATCCCATTGCTGTAACATTTATCCTTTGAATCTTCTGCCCTACTGCAATAAAGTCATAGGCCAAGACCCTGCTATGTGCTGTTGGTACTGCACTGGAGCTACAACTCTGGCTTTGCAAAACTGAGAAAAAATTCTAGGGTAGGCACAGGATTAATTATTACTGTAAAGTGCAAAATTCTATGTGTTTTAAAAGTTACTTGGAATCTGAAATGTGGTTACAGAAACAGTGAAAATGAACAGTTTTTCATGTTTGCATCAAGAAAACAGTTATGCTTGAAAAACACTGTGAAAAGGATACAGTTAAAGAGCTAAAATACTTGAGAGTGAAGTCTATGTCCTCTTTTCTGACAGGACTATATTAATGCAAGCTAGATGACTTTTAGTTTGTGCCAGCAGAATCCATTCACGAAGAGTAAGGGAAGCCAATGGCAGCATTTGCTCCCATCAACCTCCTGCTGAGTGGGTGTCTCAGAAATGCAATGTAAGACACATGGACCCCAGCTATGTAATTTATGTAGCTGGAGTTGCCTATCTTACCTTGACTTTCCAGTGTAGAGTAGACCAGGCCTCAGAGAGTTGATGGTGGAGCAGAATAGACAAGCCTTTAGATTTTATAATGAATATTTCAGACAGCAGCTGATGGCTCAGTTCAAATCTACTGTTGTCATTGATTTAGAAGTAGATTTTAAATACAAAAATAGGTGTTTACCTTCACAATGGGAGTCAGATACATAACATCCATTATGTCTTTAAAAATTGGGACTGGGGAAGAGCGGTGGATTTTTCAAAGAACAGGAATCTGCATAAAACATAGATGCTGATATCCAGTGTTAGAATCATAGAACCATAGAGCTGGAAGAGACCTCAGAAGGTCATCAAGTCCAGCCCCCTACCCTAGGCAGGACCAATCCCAACTAAATCAACCAGGCCAGGGCTTTGTCAAGCCGAGACTTAACCACCTTTAGGGATGGAGACTCCACTACTTCCCTAGGTAAACCATTCCAGTGCTTCACCACCCTCCTAGTGAAATAGTTTTTCCTAATATCCAACCTGGATACTACAACTTGAGACTATTGCTCCTTGTTCTGCCATCTGTCACTACTGAGAACAGCCTCTTTCCATCCTCTTTGGAACCTCCCTTCAGGAAGTTGAAGGCTGCTAGCAAATCCCCCCTCACTCTCCACTTCTGCAGACTAAACAGACCCCACTCCCTCAGCCTCCCTTCATAAGTCATATGCTCCAGCCCCCTAATCATTTTGGTTGCCCTCCGCTGGACCCTCTCCAATGCGTCCACATCCTTTTTGTAGTGGGGGGCCCAGAACTGGACACAATACTCCAGATGTGGCCTCACCAGAGCCGAAGAAAGGAGAATAATGACATCTCTGGATCTGCTGGCCATGCTCCTCTTAATGCAACCTAATATACCATTAGCCTTCTTGGCTACAAGGGCACACTGTTGACTCATATCCAGCTTCTCATCCACTATAACCCCCAGGTCCTTTTCTGCAGAACTGCTACTTAAGTGGTTGGTCCCCAGCTTGTAACAATGTTCCTTCTAATAATGTCTATCCATGTGCAGATTTTTTCTATCCATGTGCAGAATAAATTTGTATGTGCACTAAGACTTGTTGAATTGTGCACTACTAGTAAAAACTAAAAAAAACAAAAACAAAAACAAAAAACCCTAGCAGGGGGTACTCTGCTAATCAGCTGGGCAATGTCTGAATCTCTCCTGGGCAGCCACAGAAGCACTCAGCTTACATGGATCACTGCTGATATCCCTGTTAGCAGTCTCAGTAGAGAAGCAAACTACTGAAATGATATGAGGCTTATCTTTATTGCAACATTAATTCAAGTCATAACTTAAGGGATGCCTCTAATTTGAGACCCATCCACACACACACAAACCCTTAATTTGATGGTACTGGTGCTTTTAACTTGAGTTGCTTGGCCTCTAGTAGGTACAGACTGAAACTTAAGGGACCACAACTCCTCAGTTGCAAACACAATCATTCTCCAGTATGTAATCGGGCTAACTCCACTTGAATGCCACTTCTCCAATGTCTTCCTACAATTCACCATGTGCCAGGAAAGGCGAGACAAGTTCTCCCACAATTTATCAGGAAAGAGTTTATAGTGTTGGTCAACCTCCTGCTGTGTAAAGAACCGTGGTATGTGCTCCCAAAAGTCAATGTGTCATGCCTGAGTAAATGCAGCACCATTATAGATACAGCAGCTCAAGTATTATTTCCCACTGCAGCTGTGCTAACTTGAGAGAAGTAACTTGAGTGTAGATAATGTGAGTTAACTTTGCCATGTAGACAAACCATGTAGAAGTTATTCTTCCAGGTTAGTTTTATGGATACTAGTTAGATAGTGTGGGGAGACTTGTATTATCACAGGCCATGTTGTATGAATAAACATGGGACTCTAAACCCCAGTTTTCAAATGTTCATGTGCACCATGTCCATATGCCATGTTTACAGCAAGCAGTGCATGCCTACAAGATCAGGTGGAACACACATATTCCTGACTAGTGGGCCCTCCTCAGGAATTCAGTGTGCTCAGAACTGCTCAAATATTTTGAGTTTTCTGCCTCCACTGTGCTTTGTTTTGCATGTGTATGTATTGCATCATACAGACACTTTCCCTAAATACAGCATTAATTTGAAAGGAAACTTTTGGGAGTGGAAAAAGTATCTTTTCTTTGTGATTTGTGGCACATATTTAACTGCCTCTGGCTAAAAAGCAAATTAATTTTAAAAGCTAAAATTTTACAGGCATTTAATGCATAGAGTTGACATGTGCCTTTTGGTTTTCTCCCTTTAGGTAATGTAAAACCGCCAGGGGATTTTTACATTTGCAAAACAATCATTGCATATGCATACAACAATGTTACATAACACTTTTATCTGCAGCATAAGCTGGCAAAACCTTAATATGAAATAATTACTGTTCCATTGACAATGTTGTGAGTCCAAAAGTGTAATTACTTTGTTGATGAAATTCTCTTCTCTGCTTGTATTTTGAAATCTTTACAATATCAAACATACTTTAATTGACAGTATAATTTTCTCCTGCAGAGCTGTTATAATGGCCGTACAACTGCTGTTATGGCATCAACAGAAGATCAATCTGTATCTTAATGTATATTGGTGCTAACAGCATTACGGAATGAATCCACCAAAATCTATTTATACGAATAGTTCTTCACATGAATAGTCCCAAATACCTCAGAACCCACTTTTCTCAGAGAATAACACTAATTTCAAAATACTTATTTTGAAATAGTGTTAATGTGGGTGCTCCGGTGCTGCTATTTCAAAATAATTACTCCCCCGAGTAATTTGAACTAATTACTTCCCAGTGCTTCCGGAGCTCTAGATCAAGGTAACATATTTCAAGGCTTCCCCATAATGGGGACACACTATTTCAATTTTGTAAAATCAGGAGTTTTTAAGTCAAATTTAGTTATTTTGAAACAGTTTCTTAGTGTAGACATGCCTAGAGTGGCTACTTGTGTGAGTTAGGTGTAACCATGTAAATATTTGCAAGACAGTTGTATTACTGAGGAGGGATAATAGTATATGTCTTTAAAGATCAGTTTCATGCACTCTAGGACGACAAAAACTAAACCTTCAATACATGCTTATTGTATCAATTCAAGGAAAATTGAAGTGTTTGAGCCTCCTGCCTTTGAATTTCCTTACTTATTCAGAATTATGTTAAATATAATCGGAATTTTGAATTTCTTGGGTATATAATACTTTTTTGGGAAGGGGCAATTACAGCATCCCTGAAATATATTTGCCCCTTAAATATTGGTCTTTTCTCTCAACCTTGACTTCATCATGATGTAATTTTTTGTCTGAGAATTCTATTGCAGAAATATACATGTAGGATGACTTAATATTTATATAAAGGTCAACAGTTTCTACTAAATTCTATAGTTTTTTTTTCATAAAGGCTAGCCAAAGAATAATATATTCAACCAGAAATGTCCTATATACAGTGTAGTTTGCCTTTGAAATTTGCTGTGGGAAACCTTGGTTCCCCTTAATGCTTCTTTGTTTGAACAAGAATTAATCATCTTTTCAGAGAAATCCTTTAGAACATGGCTAACATTATAAGCTGAATGCCAGAGACTAAAGTAGCATTTAGGAAGAGCATATCTCAACCAGTTTCTGAACCCCTAAGGTATTGTAAGAACATAATAATGTTATTTTGAGTGAGAAATAATGGCTGCTGATTCTAAGCTCATCCAGGAGCATAAAGAAAAGCATGAAGGGCTTATTTAATACAAAGCAAGATATGCAGATGTTCCTCAGTTTTCTTGCTGAACTTTCATGTAGGAGTCAGGGCTTCCCTTGATAAAACCTTTTCAATAGTAAGAATGGGCCCTTCAGTATTTTTGCTGTTGCATATGAATGGATTATGAAAGCGTCATGCAAAAGGATATTAACTCAAATAGCTGTCCAAGTTTTGTTTGTCTTTGCCCTTTTGTGGGGCACTCACACATTCATACCGAGATTTTCCTCTGCTCACTTCAGAATATCAAAGACAAAATAGAAGCTGAAAAAGACAAGATATAACAGATGCCCAGTGTTGCTACCTTGCAATCAAATGGAACTATGCCCTTGATTTCTGTGAGATACCTACAGCTGAAATCTCACTGCCTGCCCTTTGACATTGCTTTTATTATTGTTGTTATGAATAACTCTACAAAGCACTGAAAACACATATATTTAGTTCAACTATTTTTCAATGGGTATTTTATTGAGCATCTATAAAGCATATTATTCCCTCCAAAATCATTAGATTTGCCCATAGACAGAATAGAGAGGAATCCTCAGTGTTGCTTGTAATTAAAAGACTTTTGTTTGCAATCAAGATGAAATTTGTTTCTCATGATAATTGTCCTACTACCATTCTGTGCCTCTTAATCGGAATTGGATATCCATATCTGCTGGATGCCTTTGGGAATCCTTTATATTATTTTGGCTACATGAACTCCTATGAGGCATCTAAGAACCAATTTCAGAAAATCAATATTTCTCCATAAATTAAGGGCCTTTCAGAAAGAGTAAAATTGGTCTGAGCTTGTTGAAACAGAGATGCATATTAGCATATGTAAGAATGAAAGGTTAAGACATGAACTGTAAGTGAAAATGAACCCCATGAGGAGAGACCAAAGAAAATAGAGAATATTATTTTTCTTTCTTTTTTTAACAGAAGAGTTACCCTTGAAGAATTCCTTATAAAGGAAGCACTTGGTTTTGTCTGATGCAATAATATTTGTGGTCAGATGTTTGGCGGTGTGTGTGTTGTTTCAGCTTGCTGTCCCACCTCTGCACACATGGAGGACAGAATAGGCTCCAATCAAATGACTCAGTAAATCCACAGACTCAGTTAATAGTGAAGAATTTAGTCCATGAAGCATAGATTTAATCCCCTGGCTCAATGGCTACAGGTACACTATCACGTGTATAGCCAATGCAATGGACTAGCTCAGTTAATGGCAGGACTTTCCATTATCCCCTAGGCCTGCCAAAGACATTGCCTATGAAATAGACATTAATATATGGAAACAAACAAGTTACAGATCACTTCTGACACAGGAGGATGCCATTAGGGTGCAACCCATTGCTGTATCCAAGGGCCACCTGTTCAAAACAACTCTATCATTTTGCCATCCTGACCTTCCCTTTAAGATGGATCAGTGTGTTTGTGTTATCTTTGAGGGGTATGTCGTTATTGAAGTGTTTTAGTACCCTCCGTCAAGAGATTGTGCATGTATGAATACTTTGTGGCTACAGTCCTTTAAGAATATCTGGTTTTGCAATATCAGCCTTATGCTTGCCAAAGTCTGTGAGCAGGGCCAGCCTGTTGCTCACAACTTTGCTTTATATCAGCAAAATGTTGTCTACTGTAACCCAGGCCTCAGCCCTTACAGCAGGCATCTGATATTTTGTTTCAGGCCCTCTTCATACTACAGGCAGTCCCCGGATTACGTACAAGATAGGGACTGTAGGTTTGTTCTTAAGTTGAATCTGTATGTAAGTCGGAACTGGCGTCCAGATTCAGCCGCTGCTGAAACTGATCAGTTTCAACAGCGGCTGAATCTGGACGCCAGTTCTGACTTACATACAGATTCAACTTAAGAACCCCAGGCATCCCCAAGTCAGCTGCTGCTGAAACTGATCAGCGGCTGATTCCAGGAAGCCCGGGGCAGGGGCTTCCTGTAGTCAGCCACTGGTCAGTTTCAGCAGCGGCTGACTTGGGGACACCTGGGGCAGAGCAGCTGGGGTGCTGCTGGGTTGGTCCAGTAGCACAGCCGCTCCTCGGCGCTACTGGACCAACCCAGCAGCACCCCAGCTGCTCTGCCCCAGGCGTCCTGATTCAGCCGCTGCTGAAACTGACCAGCAGTGGCTGAATCAGGACGCCTGGGGCAGAGCAGCTGGGTTGCTGCCGGGTTGGTCCAGTAGCGCCCAGAGCGGTGCTACGGGACCAACCGGCAGCGCCCCAGCTGCTGTACCACAGGCGTCCGGAGCAAAGCCGCGGAGCACGGGGGCAGCGGGACAGCCCAGACACGCCGTGGCTGTCCTGCTGCCCTCGGGCTCTGCGGCTTTGCTCTGCTTTGCTCCCCATCCCCCTGGTCTGCAGCAGACCAGGGAGAGGAAGCAAAGCGGTGGAACACGTGGGCAGCGGACAGCCCAGCCGCGTCTGGGCTGTCCGCTGCCCGCGTGTTCCGCCGCTTTGCTTCCTCTCCCTGGTCTGCTGCAGACCAGGGAGAGGGAGGGCCCCGTTCGTAACTGCGGATCCGACATAAGTCGGATCTGCGTAACTCGGGGACTGCCTGTATATCATTTTTATTTGTATCCTTATCTAATATTTTCCTTGCAGGACTGAACATGCTGCATGCATTTCCAGTGGCTCATGCTGCCATGTATAAGTAAAGGTAATTTGATCTGTGCTGCCTTGACATTTTGAAATGCTTTGTGGAAGACAAGATGATGAACAAGCTTTAGGTGGCTGTATTAATCAAATTGTGGTATTCTTTTTTGAGTCATGGGAATGAAAAAAAAACATGGAAAAGGCAGGAAGTATGAAAGAAATGTATAAGAACAAGTGAGGAAAGCAAGTTTTGTCCAGCCTTGATTTTCCAGTAACACAGCTACTGTAATCAAGTGGACAACTCTACATTTCATTTAGAAAAATCTATACTTGAGCAATACTGATCTTTCGTTGGGTAGTTCCTTCTAACTAATGGCCAGCTAGAGAAGATGAAACCTGTGGACTTTAACCCAGATTGGTCATTAACTGCCAAGAAATATATGACCCAGTAGTCGTCAATGCCAGTATAATAAACTGTAGAAATATAAAATTGTAAAGTGAAAAAAGTAATTATCTTCTTATGTGTTAAAATGTTTTAAAAAGAACATCATGCCCAATTTTTAAGTACTGACTTGGTCTTTTTCTACCCATAAATGATGATTGGTGGAATAGCCATCAAGAAAGCAGGACATTGTTAGGTCTAAAATAGCTTACTGAGAAGCTGTGCTTCCCTACGGTGGTAAATGAATACAGCTTTTTTTTAAGAAATGGTAAAAAGAAGAAACTTGCCTGTGGTGTTAGAACAGTGGGAGGCATTCTGTGGCCCAAGGGCTGCATGTGGCCCCTCAGAGTTCTGTATGCAGCCTGCAAGACATTTATCCCGTGAGCAGGGTTGCCAGATTCCACTGGTTCCAGTCTGCGTATTATTTTTTCTTACTAAATTGACATGCACATAAAGCAAAGGCACTGAAGTGAGGTGCGTCTGATTGTACACAACATTGACTGAGAGCCGTGCACTCCTGCATCCAATCAGAGCGCTGCTATGGTTCAGTTGGCAAACCCTGCAAATTCTAGGTACACAAACAGAGTTAGCAAAAGTACCCTATCCCGGGAGATCATCTTGGCTATGACAATCTTGTGGCTCACTGAGATGATGGCGGGCCACTGATGCAGCCCACTCACTAGCCTAGGTTGCCCATCACTGTGTTAGAACCTTTCCATCACTCACTTTATATGCCAGAATTTAAAAAACAAACAAACAAACAAACAAATAAAATCAGTTGGGACATGATTTTTAAATTGGGGCACCAAAAGACAGTCCAGTTGTGTATTTGGAAACCTAGATCACAAACTTGAGAATGTAAATTCCAATTCTGACACCTAGATTGTTATGTGGCCTGTCCCAAATTGATTTACTCCCAATCTGACCTCTCCACTGAATTGAGCTTGAACTTGAGATACTCTGCAAATGACTGGCACCCTACAAAAGCTGTATTTTTAATCAAGAAAATTAAAGTGCTGGGAGATTCTACAGATAATCTGTGTTATTCTGATGATCAGGTTCCACTTCTTCCCCCATCCTTTTTTTTAAATTGCACTGGTTGGAATACTTCATTTAGTAGACTCCTCTCATTAGAGAAGATGCTGAGAATCTGAATTACTGTGGAGATAACCCAAGTTTTCCCTACTCTGCACTAAGAGCCAGGGTCAGAGTTGGTAATTCCTGTTTGATGTGGTTGCTTCCAGGATTTCTTCCTCAGAGAACAGGCCAAATTCTTGGGAAGAAGGGCATTGTGGTTACAGTCCTGCATTTGGCTTCTTGTTTTTCCTTGCCTATGTGTAATGAGTAACCATGTTGTGTTCTGGAGTTGAGAGAAGGAAGGCTGGATTTATTAACTGAATTGCATCCTGGAAAAAATTCTGAGGGCATGATTTCACAGATTCTACAGTAGAGGAGAAATAAGCTGCCTTTGCCTTCGTTATGGCAGCATTCCATTTTAGCAAAAACTCTCTGTGTCTGAATCCGTTTGTGCATCAGACTATTATCCACAACCAACAATCAAATGTTCCTCCATCCTGCTTTTTCTCCGACAAATCATCCAAGAATCAGGGGCACTAGTATGGATTTCTGGGTAAGATACGATGTTTCAGCATTAGTGTGTTTAGCAGTGACGGAATTAGTTGGAGTGCTAGCTCATTATGCCTATAGTACACTGCCTTTTTTGGCATTTTCTATAGCCAAATTTTGAAATTTATTCACGGTACAGGAGTTTTTAGAAGTAAACTGTTATCATTTCTTTTTCTTTGATTATAGGAGAGATTTTTTTTTTAATCTTAGCCTGTAAGAGAGTGATACGAGCAAGGTGCGGGAGTGGTTCTAGCAGTTCCATGTCCACATCTTCCCCAGTTGTTTGCACAAATTTGAGATTAGCTATAAAAATCCCATGGAATACAGTTCAGATAGAAATAGGCATTATGATTTTGGTACTAAGGACCCCAATTTCGACCTCTGCTGCTGATGAATACAGCCACAGTTCATTATGCGATGAAGATAATATTTTTTCTTATATGTAATTAGCATGCTTACAGAGTGTGGGAGATGTGGGGGGTGCCGGAGGGTGGGGGCCTGTTCTCTCTTCCCCTCCCCCTCAGCCACTCCTCAGGCCACTCAGGGCCTATTCTTCCCACCTCCTCAGGCCAATCCCCCAGCCTGCTTGGGACTTATTCTTTCCCCTCTTGCTCCCAGGTCAACCCCCCATCCTGTCCAGGCCATGTTCTCCCCCCACACACACACTGCCAGGGGGCTTGTTCTCTTCACCACCACCACCACCTCTCCCTGGCACTGCGGCCAATGGCTGCGAGGAGGAAAAGGGCTTGGGTAAGGGGAAGTGACTTACCCATGCTATGTCTAGACTACGCCGACATTCCGAAAGAGGATATGCAAATCCTATGGAAATTTACATATCTTCTTCCGATTTCACTTCGGAAGCTTTCGAAAGTGAAAGTAGTCGTGGCGCCTTTTGTTCAGTAACTCCCTCTCCCTTTTTGAAAAGCTACTCTTCCTCAAAAAATGAGGTTTATGCGGCTTTTCAAAAAAGGGAGGGGGTACATCTAGACTAAATCCCTCTGTCAGCAGAGGAATGTAAATGAAGCACTTTGAAAGGGAAAATGTAGCCAGGATTTAAATATCCCGTGCTTCATTTGCATAATCACGTAATGGCGCTCTTTAGAAAAAGCACTATTTCAAAATTGAAACTGCAGTCTAGACGCAGTTCTTTAAAAAACGGGCGCTTTTTTGAAAGATCCCATAAGCCTAAAAAAAATGAGGTTTACAGGATCTTTTGAAAAAGCACACCATTTAAGAAAGAACCACATATTGACTGTGGTTTCAATTTCGAAATAGCGCTTTTTTTGAAAGAGCGCCATTATGTGATAATGCAAATGAAGCGAGGGATATTTAAATCCCGGCTTCATTTGCACTTTTGAAGTGCTTCATTTACATCCCTCTGCCAACAGAGGGATGTAGTCTAGATGTAGCCATACAGAAAAAGCCATGTTTCCCTATCATTTGTTCACAACATATTAAACAAATCTTCCTTCTTAGACCTATTGTTAACTAAGGACTTTGTTCATATAATATTTTATCCTTCCGCTCCCTCGCTATGTACCTTGGCTTCTTTTTTATTCTCTGTGATTTACATTTTCCACATCAGAGAAAGCTGCAACATTTAACAGAGGTTACTAAAGGTAATGTAAAGACTAGTTTGCTTTTTTTTTTTAAGATCCCAATAACAATCAGAGCTATCAATGGTAATTCAGTAGGTAATGTGAACAGTGAGATGCACTTAAAAGCTAAAGTGTAAAGTGTCACTGACTATCAAGGGATGAAAAATCAGATAGTACAGTCCAGATGGCCAGTGCTTGAAATACAACTCTGCCGCAGGGATGGGATGTTCTGCAAGCTGAGTAAAATGATAGTTTTATATTGGTTTATATTTTATAATGTTTTATATTGGTGCCATCCTTAGTGGAGTGTGGCAGGTTTAAGTGAAACAAAATCTAGTTTTTTGAGTCCTTGCTAAATCAATGTAGATCATTAGCTTATTGCATTGATTGGAAAAATTAAATCTGGTAATGACTCAAAAACAAGGATGGGCAAATACCAGCCCACAAGCTGGATCCAGTCTGCCAGGTGGTTCCCCACACCACCGTATTTACTTGCACCTCCACAGGTAGAGGGGGTTATAGCTGCCATTGGCCGTGGATTGTCATTCCCAGCCATTAAGAGCTGTGAGCACCAAAGCTGCAGAGGTGCAGGTAAATATAGTGGCAGCAGCCCACTAAGGGGTTATCCTGATGAAACGCTGCCATTTCATTGCCCACTCCTGCTCAAGATCAAAATTAATGGTTGGCCCTTTAAATATTGATCCTGATAACCATGAGTACTCTACCTCTCCTTAGGGAGGTGTACATTGTTTTAGATGCAGTCAGAATTCAGCAGCAAACACTGACATTCATAGAGAGTGGCAATGAAAGAAACAAATTAATCCTGATCTCAAAGTAAGCAAAAGACTTGTTTGGAATAAAATAAAATAAAATATATCTTTAGAATGTATGCCTTGGTATTCTCTTGTGTCTGTAATTGAATGCCTGGTACTATACTACTGTGAGTCAAAGAATGTAACAAGGGGAAGACAACTCTTATTAAAGTTGGCCTCCAAATAGGAGAAAATGAGTCTGGATTTGGTTATAACCTCCCCAATTGTGTTTTTGTGTTCATTGAAATAGTAACTATAAGTAGCATGGTATAACTTTCTATGGATGCTAATGGTTCATATTCTCTGACTTGTGTATAGGTTTTCAATAATTTAAGTTTTTATTATGATTTCTGGTGTTGATGGAATTGCTTCCTTATCATGGGAAGGAGGATTCCCAGGGTACTCAACAGTCATTGTAATATAATTAAATGTAAGGTGCAGATTAACACCTGTGTGTTTATTAGCTGTATTCATTTTATGGGTTAGTGAAGGGTCCCTACTATCTTGTCTTAAATTAAACATTTTCTGCCTTCTCAATAATATTTCATATTGTGTTCTGTAAATACTCTAAATTATCTGCTGAGAAATAGCTTCAAATAATACGTAGCTACTTGTAGTGTTGTCTTTGGGATAGGTACAACCACTGTGTACTACCACAGCAACAAAAGAGGAGTTAATTTCTGGGCTTCTTCACAATCTGGAAAAAGAAAACATAAGCTACGGTGTCATAGAGTTAGAGGATTGAGTAAATAAATTGGACAACAATATAGATCACTTACTGTAGTACCACAATTTAAAAAAGGAAATTTGCTTGTTAATTCATATACTGTAATAAATAAAAGCAATAAATTGAAATAAATCCCTTTCCCTTCTTAATTTTCAAGTTGAATGTTGATAACTAGTAGCCACACACAAATCAGAAGGATCATATAATCAATGACACTTGGCACCAGGACCTAAAATGATAGTATCCTTATAATACAATCTTATTTAAATGAGCACCTAAATCATCTTGTGTTCTGAGATTACCAAATCCCATTTTAGCATGACAATAAATGCCCATCTGTAAGCCAGGGAAACTCAAGTATTCCATAAGCTAAAAAGCAAGCCTACTTCAGTTTATGAATTATGATAGATTTAGCAGTTTCCATGGTTACAAGTTTGTTCTAATTGTGATACATTAGTAGCAACAAGAATTGGATGGCTCAAGTCCTTTAGTTAATTAAATGCAAACTTGGACGCTGCCAAACGAATAATAGATAAAATGAGCATCTACTGGAATGCACCTGTATAATATAAATATGTCATTGCTGGTGCAGAATTTTCTTTTTCAGAATATTTATGGATTCTCAGTGCATCTTTCATAACTTTACATATCCTACTATGGAGATGTTTTATAATTTATGTTAAAAGTGCTCAGTGAGGTGACGTATGACATCACTAATCAATGAAACACGTTTCTTAGTTCAAACCAATAAAGCATGTTAGATTTCAGGTCAGGTAGGAAGTAAGGAAGAGGGTAGTGAGGTTATACAGTTATACCAAATGATGAATCCACAGTTCTTGAGCACATTTAGCTACTGATAATAGGAGTTTATAATGGACAAAACTAACACACCCTTTGCTGTAATGTCATAGATACATTTTTAACATCAGAGAAAGCCCAACCTTGCTTTCAGAAAGGAAAATGTCAGGGTTTGCTGGTACATTTTTAATAACTGCATCTGGTGTAAAATATGTTGAATCGTGACTCATGCTGTCTATAAATGCTGCAACACATAGCATGGCTTACTGAACTGTTGTCAATGATGGCTCAGTGAGGAAAGCAGTCACAAAGGCATTTTTGGTTTGTTGTCCACGTACAGTGAATGTGTCTTGAATTTATCACAGACATTTCTAAAAAAGAATGTACTTGTATTTTACCTATCCTCTGATAATCAGAGAAGCCTTATGTTATTTTGGGTACAAGTGAATTTAAGTTATGACTAAATTTTCAGACTTTCTTGCTTAAGTTTCAGCCACAGTATAATAGAACTCCTTCATTGCACCTGCAAAATATGTGTTTGTGTGTGCAGAGAAGGTGTACTCTTTTAAGATGCATCTATACATTTTGCACAAACAAGTGTGTTTTGATTAATTAAATAATTTGTGTCTGTGAGTGACCTGTAAAAGTCTGAAAATTTGAACTTGTGAAGGAACGTATACTTGGTTGTTAGCCACTTCAGCCTTTCTTAATCTAGTAGCCATTTATATTTGTCAGACTCTTAAACTCAGTGTCTATGAGGCATGTGTGGGGTGAAAGGGAAGGTCTACTTTTGCCTGAATTTCTAGAACAGCTTTGCCATTTTCAGAGCATAATGTACAACTATTTCCATCCAGATAAATAACTTCAGTGCAAATATACTGTACTTTTTCCAAATAAATTGTATCTTGAACCCAAAGGCTCAGTTTGAGTGGATTTGAAATTGGATGCAAATATTTTACCTAATATTTGTTGTACTCGTAGAATTTTTATAAAGTCTGCTAGCATGAGAACCAACATCATTTTAATTTTAACATTGGACATCTGAGTTTCTACATGACTCAGATCTCAAGGGACTTTGTCCTCAGAAAGCTAAATTATATGAGTGCAAATTGACTGAATTTTCTCTTGTGACATGAAGACGGTTGTTGGCTTGAGCTATTATTACTTGCAAAGCTAAAATGAAATAGAGTAGCAGCTGTTTATCTCATTCTAGAAACTGTTGTTGTTACATAAATTTTAAAAAACATGTAAGGAAAATTACCTATTAAAAGACATTGCAATTTAAACTTTTGCAACCTCTCTCTCTCTCTTTCTCGCTCTCTCTCTCTCTGTTTCTCTCTCTCTCTCTCACACACACACATACACACATATATACAACTACATCTATCCTCTAAACACCGTTGTGTGCTAGATGAGGGTGAGATATTATCCCCATTTTATAGGAAAAAAGAGAAAAAAGAAAAGAACACAACTTGAACAGTTCAAACATTTGGATATTTTTCAAACAGAATGTTTCATTTTTAGTTCAAAATGGGTTTTTGGTTGAAAATTTTCTTATTTTTTTAAAAAAAAGCAACTAAATGTATTAAATGATTAAAAACTAAAGGTTTTCATCTGTGAGAAAAAATACTTTCCTTTTCACCTGAAACATCGTAATTTTTTTCTAATTTCCAGTGAACCAAAAATATCTGTTTTCATACTTCTCTAATAATTACCTAAGAGATGGAACATAGATAAGTGTTATTCCATGTTTTTCATTAATATAAATGCATTGAAATGCCATTAATAAATCAACAGAAAGAACCCCAACTACTCTTCCTGAAATCCTGTTTGGCTTATTAGCATCCTCCCAATCAAATAGAATCCCAGCCTGACCTCTGCTTTGTGTATGTGTGTATTGCATTCTGAAATTCAACCATACTACCTTGATCCGTAATCTCAACATGTGTGCCTGTGGGTGTAAAAATATATGAATAGAGAAAGAGAAGTGGTGTTACACATTGCCTCACTCCTAATTTTAATATCCTGGAATGAACACAGCAACAACAATTTTGCAACCACGAATATACTCAAGCACATAGGTATGTGCATACTTACATGTGAGTATGTGTTGGGATTACAGATCAATATCCTCTTGTTGTATTTTAAAATGTTGGCTCAAGTGCCATCTTGAACAAAGTTATTGGACTATCTCAGAAACAGAAGTTTTGATCCAGAGAATTTTTTTCAAATGAGGTTGAAGTGACTGGATAGAAATTCTAAAAATGCACAGAATATGGAAATTAAAAGTGGACGGTGAAAGGAGAAAGAAAAGAAGACTAGATCTGGCTCTGTAAATTAAATATTGGTTTTAAATTCCTGTTTTTCATTATGAAGAAAGTAATATATCCTGAAATGTCAGGAGATTTCTTTTTCTTCCTCTTTTCCACTACCACTCCTGTCTTTTCAAGGTTTTTTTTGGTCTGTTTTGCTTGTGAAAGACACGTTATTAACTATTGTGGACAATGAGGTCTTCTAGTTCTTCACGAAGGCTGGTGACAAACTTTGCTGGCCCTGGGATATGTGGGAGGAGGGGCTCAGCTTCAGCCCCTCAGAAGAAGTGGAATCTTGGGCATAAGGGGCAGGGCTAGGAGCAGCCAGCCCTTAGTGCTGCCTAGTCCATGCTCTGCCTCCCCAAGCCAGACCTCAATGCTGCCTGGGGCTCTGGTAGTGATTTAAAAGGCCCAGAGCTCAGCCTGCTGCTGCTTTTTTAAATCTCTGTACCCTGAGACAACTGACCCTTTACTCCACCACCCCCAACACCCCATTTGTGGGACTGTTCTTCTCAGAACAGGCACAACCTCAAGCCACACATATGAAATGTATCTTATCCTGCCCCATTACCAATACCTCACACAATTCTTCATGAGGCCATCCCCTAAGCGTGTGTGTGTGTGTGTGATGCATTTGTTACTTTCTAAGCTCCTACATTGGATTATAAAAGAAAAGACAGTGTTTTGACAGACAATACAAATTTTTTAAAAATTACACAGTCCAAAACAGGTACAATTATATGGGGAAAGACATGTCAGTGTTTTTGTTCTCTCTCAGTTCCCAGATGATGAAATAATTTTGGCAATATTTTTTCAGTCAAGAGGAAAAGCTTGGAAAAGCTGCAATAAGTATTAGATTCTGTCTCTTACAAATCATTGTCATGCCTATGTTGTGCAAATGTATGAGGTGCTGTAGACTGTCATCCCAGATGTCCGTTGTGAGATGCAGCTTGACAAACAAAAAAAGCAAAGCCACCTTCATAACACATACATGTTGCAAGCTGTTACCTTTTTCACCCCATAGTTTAAATCTAATGAGGTAAAGAGACCATGTGTGAAAGAAAGTGCATCAAAGAAGCTTATCCTGTCTCTCAAGCTATACTGAGCTTTCACTTGAATGTTGATTCTTTATATTTTATCAAACTACTTGTTTTATTTATATAGCACCAGTTTTTCAAACCCACATTGTCTCTGTGCAATGGGTGCACACAGAAGTGAATGTTGATGCTAAGGGCTAGTGGTTTTAACCAAATTATTGATATAATTCCTTGTGCATATTTTCATTAAGGTGTATGTTTTCATCCTGGGCACAGAGGCCCCATAGAAAGGTTCTTACTCTAGTTGTATTTCCATGCTTACATTTTCCAGTGTGTCCAGTGATTTTCGGTGTCTCAGTATTTGAGGACGCAAAATGATCTACCTTTAGAACCTTGATTTTCAGAAAGTGCTTAAGAACATGCCTTCTGAAAAAAGTCTTTTTAACATGTCTAAGAATGGTCACGCTAAAATTAAAGCACCCCAGATCATTAATTGCTTTGAAAACGTGTGTTGCAGTGTTTAGTAAAGAATCAATGAAAAGCCATGACAAAGAATCAATGAGAAGGCAGTTAATGGGAAGGCATGACAAAATTGCTAAGTGAATGAGGACTGGGCTGACTCTAAGTCTACTCTTGCTTCTGTGAAATGTCTATTTCCTAACAAGCACTTATGGGGCATAACACCAGTACTAGCAGAGTCCTTGTCCTACTCTCAGTGTACCATCTTGTTTGCATACTCACTGCCACGTTCATGACATGATAACCCATCCATACAGTATTCATAAAACCGGCCATTTTGAAGAACAAGCAAGAATGTTAATGCATTTCTGCGTCCTAATACTAATTTGTGTCTGTGTGCTCCTTGTTCCCGTGTTTGAAAATTTAATGTAAATGAATAGAAAGGTTATCTTGTACCTTTGTGTCTTCAGAGTAGAAAAAGGTGCAGGGAGAATGTATTAAGGAAGCAAAAGAAAGTAGCTATGTCATGCTATAGGAAAGATTGGGCATATTGAGTCTATCTGATCACTACAAATGGCAGGCTTTTTCAAAAGATCCTGTAAACCTGAGGCTCTTTATAGGATCTTTCGAAAAAGCCTGCCATTTTCGAAAGAGCTGCATCTAGACCACAGTTTTACTTTCGAAATGGTGCTTGTTCGAAAGAGCGCCATGATGCAATTATGCAAATGAAGTGTGGGCTATTTAAATCCCCACTTCATTTGAACTTTCAAAGTACCTAATTTACATCCTTCTGTCGAAAGAGGTATGTAATCTAGACACAGCCAATGAGAGCTAGAGCACTATAAATAGCAGCATCATGTGAGTAGCACAAGTGTCAACGAACAGCTGCACAGGCTAGCTAATCCAAATACAAACCAACCTGAACTCCATGAATACCTTCCTGGCATGGCTAATCCATGCTCCCACTTGCTGCTTCCCCTCCTGCCAAGGTTACACTACTATTTTGAGGAGAACTAGCCCGAATGTGTCTCAGGCTACTGCTGGGGGTATGATTCCCAGCTCACAAAGGCAGTCTCTGAATTCCCTGCAAGCACTTATTTTACTACAAATGGTCTTATCAATATAATGGCATCTATTTCATCTAGCTAACTCTTAAACTAATTTAAGACATAATATAAGCATCCTGGTATGAAATTATAAAAGTTTTAACACATTAAGGAAAGAAAATCGCTTAGCACATTAAACCAAGTTCTCACTGCAAGTTATTATTCTTCTGGTTTGATTTTTAGAAATTGAGAAAAGTTTGTGTTTTAGGACTCCTTAAGGAGTTACTGTCTCGTGAATCATTTTGTGATTTCCCTGCTACTCTCTTTCCAGGTATACTACAAAAGAAAGACCAAATACTGTAGTCTGTGGACCACACAATCATTGCAAAATACAGGCAACTGTCTTGAGGATGCTGTCCTTTTTTTGCAGAACACTGCACTGCCTCAGGCTGTGAACTCTTTTGCTGCCATGGCTGAGTAATGTTCGCATTGTCTATTCTAGTTTGGCAAAAGGTTTTTCCACGGGGCTCATCTCCTGCTTTCATCCCTGGTAACCTGGGGGCAAAAAACAGAAGCAAATGGAAGCAGATGGTTGTAAGATAGACTGCTAAATTGTTAAAAAATATATAGCGCTTTTACAGAGGTTGGCTGCATGTGTGAACATTATGTTGCCATGTAACATGTTGGGCAGGTCAACAATAGAAATGCTGGAGGGCTGGTGTTGTGACCACAGGGCCTGTACTTCAGAAGCTCTAGGGCATCTGCTCAATCTGAGCCCACTTTTGTTTTAGCCAAGCTGGGAAAAGTGAGGAAGAAAGGAATGTCATCCAGAAGGCTCCTTTTGTAAGGAGTAAAACACCACTGTTAGCTTGTAGTGTTAATCCAAATCCAGGGACTCACAAATCTAGGAGCATTGTCGAAAATGGCCTGGTTCTAATTTTGTCCCTCGTCACAGAATCAGTGATCAAGAAAGCTGAAAGAGATGTGCTCGACCTCATTAGCTGCACGAATACCTCCTAATAATTCAGAATTAGGATGAAAAGGAACAACCTTTCAGTTTTTCTTCTTTCCCAGACTGCAAAAAAAAAAAAGTCGATTAATTTATGGGCGGGCTTTGTTTGCTTATTTACATCTGCGCCTGTAAGAAGATAGGTCCTGGTTTGGGAAAAGCAATTGAATATGTTTCACTGAAATCAGAGGAAGTTAAACATATGTGTACATTTATTCACATATGCTGAAGTGTTATTTATAAGAATGGATTTAAGCACAGGTTTGAAGTGCTCTTCTGAATTGGGGCCTTTTTGAAGGAAAGCTAGATGGAAGAAAGTAGTTTAATATTTAGGGAGTATCTTCATCAATTCCACAATGCAGCTCTGGTTCTTTAAAAAATTCTCTTACCTGCACTTTTGAGTTTCTCTTTGTTTTTTGATAGTTTCATCATTTCAGTGGCAAGTAGCTGCCATAGGAAGTTGTGATAGCCAGGGCGAATGGAGAGCCATCTTCGAATTTCAGCATAGGGACCATGCACTAGACTGTATTCAGTCGAGAGAAAGTACAAAGGCTGGAGCACCGTGGCGAGGTGTCCATGGTGAGCAGTTATAAAATAGATGGGGTTTTGTACCGTTTACAAAAAAAAAAAATTATGGTGAGTGGCTTCATCCCTCTATAATCAATTATAGCAATCCAGTCTGGGGGTCATAAATCACCAAGGCCTCCTCTGGACAGCCACCTACAGAAATGGATGGTTTTTGTTACCATCATGATGTAGGCATCCAATAGCACTGGGAATCCAAAAGGAACCCAGGCTACAGACCAAGTTAACAATGAGTGCAGATAAATTCACTCATTTATGGGGGATGTTAAGAGGAAAATAATTTTTTCCAAATGCTTTCCCCTTGCCTCCCAGTATCATCTCTGCATTTTTGGACTTTGAATAAGCTAAGTATTCTTCATTTAGATTTTGATTTTTAGATAGCATTGAAAAGACTGAGAGATGCAAAGATGATACAAAGGGTGTTGTCTCTACTCTGGACACTTCAGCTTGTGTTGTTGCACCAGCTCCTGAACAATTATATGTAAATATGGGATGATTTGGAGATAACACTGAGCTTTGTGGCCTCCTCAGATGAGGACCCAGGAGATGGAAGAACATCTTCGCCCTCAGCCACCTTCGGGGACTCTTAGAATGTCCAGCTATATAAACTGATGACTTGTTTTCTAAAACTTCTTTGTGTTATGGTGAGATTCACCCTGGTACAGAGTGTTTGCTGCAGGATCCTCTGCACCAACAGTTGATGAGTGAGGCTGAATAGACTCTGAAGGGGTACATTGGACACAGGCTATGGTAAAGAGTCAGTGTAACCTAGTAGATAAAAAACTGATTTGGGACTCAGGAGACCTGGGAATAGAATCACTGGGCACTTTAGTCTCCCTATATATCAAATGGAAAATGTGATACTGACCTCCTTTATAATGTACTTTGTGATTCACTGATGAAGAACACCTTATAAGACTAGGTATTATTATTATTGCACCCACTGTGCAGATAGGGGGCTTTCAAATAGACCAACCAACACTGATCTTATATTGATCTTACAAAGGGCATTGATCCAACAGCGTCACACCAATGCATAGGAGATGCCAAAGTGTAGATGGCACAGTTGTATCCTGTAGTCTGGAAAGGTGTACAGGAGGTTGCACGCTAACCCCTTGTCCTGCTTACACTTCTTTCGTAATTTCATAATTGTGTCAGATGTGGATTGTGCTCAGAATACTGCTCACCAACCCACTGCCTGTGTTTCGCTTTAAATGATCTTTTTCTCTTATGGTTTAATCTCAATAAAACATGCCTATTAAAATCAGAAGAGATTACATCTGGTTTTCTGGAGTGGCTCTTGTCTTAGAACAATTTCTAATCACAAATCCTTCCTGTTTTTCCTAATAAAAGTTTAGCGAATAATATCTCTTCATCTTACTGTTTTATAGTGCCCAACAGCATAGACTCAAAATGCTTACTGCTCACACACAAAAATGTTATAATACTTTTATATAGCCCCATTGAGCCTAAATGCTGCTAAAGTAAAGGTAGAGCATTAAAAAAAGTTCCCAGATTTAGTATTTAAAATAGTAATTTTTCAATGCTATTTCATGTTTTCATTATCTACTATTTAACTGAGAGAGTCAGTCTGTCTTTTTGTCCAAGAACTCCTCTGAAACAGTAAGAATTAGACTTTCAAATTCAGTATAGAAATTCCTCTTATGAACACTTACAACAAGGTAAGGGTTTGATTGTATCAGGAAAATGGGATGTGTCTGGAATGGGATTGCTTCTCATAAAAGCATACAGAAAAAAGGCAGAATCACCAGGCAGGTGAAAGAGACTCACCGGAGTAGGGGGTTCCTCTCATCAGGGACTTCCCCAGCCCAGCTCCAACCCTCCCACCTCCACATGCCCTTTAGGGAGAGCAGGGGGACTGATGGTCCCCACCCCCCGCAATTTGTACAGGGTCACTTTTGGCTGTTCCCCTTCATCAGGGAGCAAGGGGAAAATGCACCGTTTGCTGCATTCCTCAGTCTGGCTGAGGGCCGAGGGGCAAATAAACGTGTACCTACACCAGCTGGGGGGACATGCACTCCTCTCCTGGCAGTGCTTGCAGGAGCTGCAGCAGACACGGAGAGGTGCTTTTCACCTGGACCCAAGGTGCTATAGTGAGAGATGACTGAGGTAGTCGTCTGTCCCTAGGACACCCTGCATGCTGAACCCTCATCCACAGCCTCACCCCAGAGCAGTGATTTAAATGAAGCATGGACATTTTCCAAAAAACAAAAATTAATTGAGTTAAGGACCTGTGCAACACTGGGTAAACCTTCTAGTTAATATATCTTATGATTCATTGAGGCGGTCATTGACCTTGGCACTTCTGTGAGACTAAAGGGGGAGATTTTACATCTCTCCTGATCTGCTTAGGGGCTCTTGAGAAATTCAATACCCAGTAGCTGCAACTGCTGTTGAAGTCAATTACAAAGAGGAGTTTGGATGCAAACCTCTGATATGTGCCTGTTGACTAGGTGAAGTAACATCAAAGAGAATTTGTGTTGAGTGGCTGCAGTATTTGCAGAGCTGTACTGGCAAATAGATTAGATTAGGTTAGGAGCCATTCAGTGAGATATTGCTTATCGCATCTAATTTCCACATTTTTAGAACAAACTCAGGTCAATAAAAACATGTTTAAAATGGCACGGTGGCTTTCATAACTAGGGAAGCTTTCAATGTTATATTTTCTGAATAGTCTACATATGCTATTACATACCTTTGAATTCACAAAATCATACTTTTCATTAGGTGCTACGTTTCTTAATTTACAAATCTACTATATATTTGAGAGCGTTCATCTGTCTGTGAGTGTATTTATCTGTCTGTTCAAGAATTCCTCCTCAACAAAGTGGTCTCCAATCTTTTTAAGCACAAGATCACTTTTTTAATTTAAGTGCAATCCAAGAACTGCTTCAAACCCAATACCTTTGCCCTGTCTCCTTTGTGTCCCTTCTCTGAGGCTCCACCCATGCTCACTCCATCCTCCCTTCCTTCCCCAGCCTCCATCACTTTCACCACCCTGGGGCAGAGGGTTGGGGTGCAGGCTCTGGTCTTGGATTAAGGGATTTTGAGTGTGAGAGGGGCTCTGAGCTGGAGCAGGCAGTTAGGGTGCCAGAGGAGGTTCTAAGTGCAGGCTCTGGGAGGGCATTTGGATGCAGGGGTGCTTGGGGCTAGGACAGGAGCTCGGGGGTGCAAGAGGGGGTTCATAAGTGGGGTAGGGTTTTGGGATGTAGACACTAGCTGGGCACTGCTTATCTCAGGTGGCTCCTGGGGGGTGGTGCAGTGGGGCTAAGGCAAGCTCACCCCTGTCCTGGCCCTGCACCACTCCCAAAAGCAGCCAGCAAATTCCATCCCAAGTCCTGTTGTGCCCCCTCTCTGCTCTATGGAGATAGGAGACAGGGTGAGAGCGGGGCACCTTGACATCAGCACCCTTCTCTTCTTCCTTTACCCTGAACAAAAAACAGAGGCTCCTGAAGGGATAGCTCCAAGGCAGAGGGCAGGAGATGCACAGCAATTTGTGGAGGGCAGCTGAAGTGCTGGGCTTGATAACCTCTTGGCCAAACCAGTTAGGATCCCCTATTAGAGGCTCCAAGATCTACCAGTAGATCTCGATCTACTGGTTGGTGATCACTTCAGTAAGAGCTAGGACCCCCAAATTTGGTGTGCAGCTTTCTCTTATCATAACCTAAAGCAAGGTGAGGGTTTGGTTGCCAGGACAATGGGATGTGCCTGGAATGTGATTATTTCTTATAAAACTGAAAGGGGGGCTCTGCTAGCATGGACTGTTACTATGAGGTGGGCAGCAAGAGAAAAGAGATTGAGATTGGAACAACTATAACTCCATTGGAGTAGCGGGGAGCAGGGTTGGAGAAAGGAACAGCTATCTACTATATATTGTGAGAGTTTGTCTATTTGTGTGTCTGTCCCCCAGCCAGGGGACGTGCACCCATCCTTTGGCTCTGCTCACTGCTGGTGCATCAGCCTTTGAAAGGCATTGCTCCCTTTGCTTGAAGTTGCTGCAGTGAGAGGGGCCTGGGATTGTCCTCTCTCCCCAGAGAAATCTGCATATTGAACCCCTCACTCATCCTCAACCCAGAGCAATAATTTAAATCAAGAAAAAAAAATTAATTAAGTACCTGAACAATGCCAGGTAAATCTTCTAGAATGATTAATAAATGAACAAGTAATGACAGCTTCATATTTCATGCCTTCAGATTATTATTCATTTCATATGCATGTTTTTTTAGCCAGTGCTATTTAGACTTAATTGCCTTCCAATTAAGAAGACTTTTGTTTTTTTTCATTATCAGTGTCGTAGTACTTGAACTTATAGGGTCAGAACCGAAAGCAATTGCTGTCTTCCTAGAAAGGAGACACCCACCTCTTACTCAATGCTATATTGTAACAGGAATAAATACTGCACTGCCACTAATGATTTCATGTCATTAGCTGTTTTGTACTGGTTACTCAGCTACCTTTTTAAAAATTATTCTTGAAAAGGGCATTGGTTGGCAAATTACTTGTGATGGAGTATGGAATATGAAATTTTAGTGCCATCCTTGCTCAATCAACTGGCATGCTTTGGACAATAAATATCTTGCTGTATTCTGCCAAAAACACCTTCAAATCCATCCTAGGTTCAATGGCATAAATGAGGAAGATATTTAATTTCAAAGCTGAAGCACCCAAATGTGGCACCTCTCAATAATTTATTGGCATAAACAACTAAAGCAGTCTTAAGTGGTCCATATTAAAATGTGCTCTGACCTTCTGAAATTTTTCCATTTCTAATTCATCCTGAGGCTGTGGACATTTGACTTCCATTTACCCCTACAAAGGCAAAAATTGGACTAACTGCATATCCACATATTTACTTTATGGCTCATATCATCTTAGTAGTACCTGAGTACTATAGTGCAGATATGAAGCAAATAGGTACAGTTTCCCTTTAAATTGTGTGGTATTCAATTTTCAAACTGAATGTGTGTGTCTACGTGTAAATTAAAAATGTGTATTTGATATTTTATTTTGAATTCTCAGAAATCAGGGATGAGTTAGTCAGATTTTTCAGTTAATAATGTAAAATGGTTCATTGTGTGAGAGAGAGGCCCAAATTATCCCCCCAAATGGGAGAGGATTGATCACTTTCACTTAATGGATGTGGATTCTATGACTCACCTATTTCTCAGATGTGACATATCAATGCAGTTTAGGATTTGCCATGAAACATGTCATGAGATACTGCATGTCCATCTTCTTTCGGAACCTGATTTCTTGGCGATCTAGAGTAAATACGTAATGTGTTTTTTGTTATATCGTTTTGATCATTTGTTTGTGGAATAATGTTGCCAATTATCCATCATTTTAGTGGCCTTTCAGAATCTAGATTACATAAAGTGATGTCATTCACAATGAAGATGATGTTGAACAGTGTAATTTCAGGTTAGCTAATTAATTTTACTGGTGGGGGGTTACACAGATGAACTGCACTGTAAAGTTATGAGAATGAGCCAGCAACACTAAGGAAAGGAAAGGAAAGGAAAGGAAAGGAAAGGAAAGGAAAGGAAAGGAAAGGAAAGGAAAGGAAAGGAAAGGAAAGGAAAGGAAAGGAAAGGAAAGGAAAGGAACTGGATGAAGCAATTTGTGCAGGAGAGGAGAGTCTTTTATGGAAAATTACAATGGAACTTCATATGTTTTGATTACTAACACAATACTTTAATGATGGATGTCTAAGAATACTGTTTAAAAGTGTCATTTATAATTTTATCTGTGACTTTTCTAAAAAACAAGCAGAGTTACTCTGTTAAACACCTTTGGCCTGGTTTTCAGACATGATGAGCAATGAAAGCAGCAAGTCTTCAGCACGTCAGAAAACCAGGCCGCTTATCCATTCTGAAAATTTCAGAGTAAAAAGTCTGATGTATGGTCATCTATATAGTAAATCAAGCTCTATGAAACTATAGAGTTTGCACTGTATGGCTGTGTAAGAGAAGGTGATCCGTTATCAGCAGAAAGAATTATTTAATAGTAGTACTTAAACAACTGAAAAAAACAACAGAATTTCTGTATTCTTAAACTGATTTGTCAGCATGAGAGAACCTGGTGAGAAACCAAATAGAATATTGGTGGCAGTAACAAGAAATATATGCGTTGTCTTAAAAATATGGGAACACATAGTTTGACCACAATGTCATTATATTTACTCAAATAATTTAATAGGATGATATATCACATCAATATCTTCTTTGATACAGTCATGAAAATTTCTAATTAAATTTCGTTATTTGTCAACGAAAATTTATACTCTGCCCTCCAAATTACAAGCACAACACAAATCTCATTGATCTCAGTCAGGACAATATTTTTTTCTTAAATATATCATCCTATCTCTAAACATTGGTTCGGGTTGTATTTCACAATAATGATACTCATCTATGGATGAACCAGATTTCATATTTATGTATTTTCCTGGACATATATTACAGTAAGTAACACAATAGCTTGCAATTCTAACGAATGTGGTAACACTTGTTATACAGTCCTTCACAACAGAGATCATAAATAGCATCTTCTCATGAATGAGAATGAGTGATTACAGGTGACATTACACAGTTATTTTAAATATTAGTTTTAGACATGTTTTGAGCTGCAGGCTGAAGGTACAGAGGTTGTGCTGTGACAACATACTAACCAAGCAGTTGGGTGAATATGATGTGGATTAACTATTGTTAACAATATGACTGAAAAAAAAAAGAACAGGAAAAAGAAAAGGAGCCATTGTAACAGCCCCCTGGTTTGTAGCCCGATATTGTAACAATCATTGTCTCTTCCTCAGTTTTAGCCAGGTTTCTGTTTGTCTCCCATCCCATATTATCTGAGTACCCTCTAAGAATTAAAAGTAACAGCAATACTAATATTGTAAAATATGTCCTCTGCATTGCAGATTGATTCCTGTTTTAGCCATAATCAGGCCTAATTTGTGTCCTTTCCACCCACCTAACAGATTAAATGTCCCCTAGACCGTAGTTCTTACGCTCTGGCTTTCAATGACTTGATACTTTTGAATTCTTAATTCTTACTTTAAAAGGGAATGACATATTTCCAGAGGTGATCTCTTGGGCTGTGCAGGTAAGTGAACATTGGGGAAGAAAAAGAGTTAGAGAGATTCAGACTCCCAAGTACAATTTGAAGCCCATATGCAGTCTTTAGCACAATAATCTGGGAATCCCAAACAATGGCTTATTGGTCCAGCTATCTCCATAGCAGACTAGAATTGGTCTATTTGAGTAAGAACATGTTATGCTCCTGGATGTTTCCTGGGAGTGTTTCCATGGAAGCAACATCCAATTTCACATTCACAAGATATATATAGTAGCCCAATGTCTGTGACTCTGTAATGCTAAAATGCTGGCGGTTGCCTCTGGGTGGCATTGTTACCTCAGTCATGTCCTTCGCGTCCTGCTGTGGCACTCGGCTGACTTCTGCGCCACTCAGCTGGGCCACCGCGGGGAAGCCCAAATGGCCATTTGTTCTGCTTGCTCCCGCGTGGCGGCCCAGCTGAGTGGTGCAGAAGTCAGCCGAGTGCCCCGGCGGGAGGCAAAGGGTGGCGGGGCAGTGACGTACATGGCCAGGGGCCAGGGCGTGGACGAACGTGCGTCCCCGACAAAGACAGAGGAGAGCGGAGAGAGAGTGAGAGGCAGGAGGGGGAGAAGAGAAAGAGAGAGATGGACAGAGAGGCAGAAGGTGGAGGAGAGCTGAGAGAGAGAGGGGGAGGCAGTAGGAGGAGGAGAGAGAGAGAAAGTGACAAAGAGCAAGAGACTGGAGGCTCAAGAGAGAAGACCGACATGGGGGAGAGACCTGAAAATCCTGTCTTATGATGGGCTAATTGGCTAGTTCACAAGATTTTGCTGCATGGTACTTATATGAGTCAAGCATCTGTCACTAGTCAACAGGGCACACACAGGATCTGATTTGACTTATCCCATCACCTTCTTGGAGTTTGGATCTATGCTGAAAGATCAAAATTTTCTTAGATACCCCCATTGATTCAGTGGACTTGGTACCAGGATCTTAAACATTAGGGAAGCTTGTGTCCTGAAGCTGAGAAAAAATGGTTTCTTAGATTAGACCGCACCCTCAGGGCATGTTTGGAGAATGCTTACCTTTTGTAGCATGGGCCGGATATGTCAGGGGCTCCAAAAACCTGAGCTAGACACACTGGACAATCATAAATGATGTGATGAACAGAATACGTATTGCCTGTAATAGTGTGATCCTATTCCATTTAGGGATTTATAGATCCACATGACAGCTTTGAGCTGGACCAAAATGTAAATGATTAGCTAACACAGTATAATGTAGTATGCTGTTTATGTCTGTTTTAGGACACAGAACAGTCTTTTATGTACAAACTTAGAGGGTGGTGATTTTTGGTGGGGTTTTTTAAGTCCAAGGAATAATGAATAACAATAATGTGTCCTATTTGTGATGAACAAATGAGCTGCCTTCATTACAGAGAGGAATAGCTTTCTTAAAAACTGCAGGTGGAAGACAGTGGGTTTGGTGACTGCAGCTATTAATGTCACCTTTGTAAATAAAGATTCTGCATGATTTCACGAACATATTCTTTTAAATACCAGAAAGAAAATGCTATTATCTCAGAATGAAATGTTAGAACTAACCAGTTCCTTGCAGCATTTCAATCTTCCAAGTAGTATCACTTCATTCTTTCCTGGATCCTCTTGAGCCAACTATTCTCCATCTAGACTCCAGTTTCATATGTGCAGTGAGAAATCTGGGGAACCATAATGTCTCTGATGTTAAGAAGGACAGACTGTGCCAAATAATGCATACCCATAAAGTTGCTTCAAACTCACTTTTTTGTGTTTAAAATTTTACATTCAACTTTGCATTCATGTTTTTCTGTTGAATTATTCAATAGTTAAAGTTCCAAAAATTAAAGATTTCTAGACTAGAAATACTTTGACTATAAGAAGGATAGAAAAATCCATTCCATTTGAACTTTAATCTCTGGTCATGTATAAAATGAATAAACTGCAATAAGTGTGGAGAAATACGATTTATAACAGTAGCTGAAGTCTGGCACTGAATATCATAACATTTCAAGATTGTGTGACAGTCAATTTAGTGGTGCATTGGTGGAAGCAAAGTGTGAAACAAAAGCTGGAAAGTTCCTTCCAGTTCTGTAATCCTCTGGATAAAGGGGGAACCACGCCTGAAGAATTATGCCTCACTACCAGAAGTGATATCATTAGTCAGAGGGAGTAGAGAAAGCCCTTATTTTAATACTGTGGCATTGTGTGTTTATCTGCATTAGAAAAGTCTACCTTCTGTTTTAGCCATTATGACAAACAGGTCAAAGAACTAGTAATGGAAGTTTTGAGCTATTCACCTCATCCAGTGATTGAAATCTAGCCAAACTCTGCTGTGGCTGAATTTTTTTTTATCATCAGAAGGCCATTGAATGACTCAAATGAAATGATTTGGCAAGTCTCAATACAATTCCCTAGTGGACAAGCATTCCCATTGAAATGGGAGTGGCTACAGTCTGTTTGGACAAGCAGAGAGAATTAACTTCTTACATGTATATATGGTCTAACTAGCTTAGGACTGATGAATAGCTATGTAGGGGTACATCTACACAGCAGGGCAAAAGTAGAATTAAGATACACACTTCAGCTACGTCAATTGTGTAGCTGAAGTTGAAATAGCTTGATTCGGCTTTTGGCGCTGTCTACACAACAGGAAGTCGAAGAAAGAACACTCTTCCTTCTGCTTCCCTTACTCCTCATGAAATGAGGGTTACACGTGTCAGAGTAATAAGTCCTCCATCTCGACATTTTGAAATAATGGCTTGCTGTGTAGACACACATTTTGTTATTCCAAAATAATGCTGCTGTGTAGACGTACCCTAGGTGAGTATTAATGGAGATTGTGGGACAACACAGGGGAAGCTGCATTGCTTCCCAAACTACATAACCTTAGAAACCAGGATTAGGTTCACAAAAGGGAATCCCCTTGATGCCTAGTGGAATCACCACAGGGAGAGTTGGAGAGAGTTAGGTATCTACAAAAGGAAGTCACCAAAGGCAGCATGCTAAGCAATGATCTGCCTGAGCTAGTCAATAGGAAATACCAAGGAGAGCAGGGTGGCCTATGCCTGGCCCATCAAAGGGAATTAGATGTCTTACTCTGGATTAGAGAAAAGCGCCTTTTTCCACTTTGGGTTCACAGCCATGAACCCCCTACTTGAATTAGGGGGTGATGTAGGTTAGGTGCTTTTCGGAGAAAAATATGGAGGTGATGGTGATCACCATATAATTTATAGTTTCCTGACTAAGACCCTCACCTGGGAAGTGACAGATTTGACTGACATTGTGCTCTGAGTCAGATAGAATATGATTTGAATGCAAAGCTCCCATCTTCCAGGTGCATATATTAACCACTGTCCTTTGAGTACTAGAGGACAGCAACACCTCCTCATTTATCTCTATTTTATGTGGTGGGGCAGATCCAAAGGGGTACTCAAAGTCAGTTGGATGCCTAAATCCTTTTTCAGATCTAATCCCAAAATCATCTGTTAGCCCATACATATCAAAATATAAACAATTCAAAAGATAAACAACAGAGGCATCATTATCTGCTTCCAATCCGGCTTTTCATTTCATGCTGTTATCTTCTTTGTTTAGTTTCTTAGTTAATCGCCATGGGAATGATTATGATATTGCACCCAGGCCTGCATATGTCTTCAGGTCAAGAGTAAAATGTAAAAACCAGAAGAAATTCAAAGGATCAAACATCCTGGGTCAGACTTTCATCTGATTTATCTGTGTTCATTCCATTAACTCAACAATTTACCCCAAAGAGGGTGCATCCCTCTGCTTTCATATAAATCACTATATTAATTAAAGGGATGGGGAAAGAAAAAAATCAGCATATATATTGGTTTATTTTCTATTTTAGGGTTTAAAAGAATTTTTTATCTTTATATAAACCACTAGAAGATTACTTGGCATTTCTCAGGTCCTTAACTCAATTTCTTTTGGGGGGAGGGCAGGTTTTGGAAAATAAAATGAAAATATATATGCTTCATTTAAATTAATGCTCTGGAGCAGAGCTAGAAATGAGGGGTTCAATATTCAGGCTTCCCCAGGGAGCGAAAACCTCCCTAGGCCTCTTTCACCACAGCATCTAGGGGCCAGGTGAGAAGCACCTCTACATGGCCACAGCAGCTCCAGGCACATCCATGGGAGGGATGCATTTTCCCCAGCAGGACTAGGTCCAGATTCATCTGCCCCTGTGCTCCCCATCCAGAGTGAGGAATACAGCAAACTGTGCACTTTCCCCTTGTTCCCTGACAGAGGAGAACAGCCAGCAATGTTCTCATATGAATTGGGGGAGGAGGGAAGCTTCACTCACCATCAGCTCCCAAAACGGCACCTGGGCATAAGAGTCTTGGGTCTGGGACAGTCTTGGAGTGGGAGACACACACCCCAGCCAGCCCCTTTCACCTGCCTGGTGATTCTGTCTCTTTTCTGTATGCTTTTATGAGAAGCAATTCCATTCCAGGAATATCCCATTTTCCTGTCATAACCAAATCCTTACGTTGCTTTAAGTTATAGTAAGACGAAACGGAATAACAAATTTGTTGGTCCAAGCTTTTAGTATTTTGGAGGAGTTCTTGCACAGACAGAGAAATAGAAACCATTAACATATCTACGATATATTTTAGAGAATTTGTCTATGTGTTTCAGTGACTTTAAGTGCATTCATAATATTACTAGGCTTGCAAGATTGTTTTGTTGGCACATCCTACTAAGAGAGCATGAAATTAGGAAATCCATGTTATATCACTACATGCAGTCTGTTCATGGAAGTTGTAAGCTTGCAACAAGTTTAATCTCTTCTTGGTTTAAGACAAGTCCCTCTTTATTTATTTGAATTGGGTATTTTTAAATGATTCTCATTAGTATACAGAGTCAATTTTAATGGCTTTAACCCTGACAACAAGCACATACTACAGGTACACCCTTCCCTAATGAATGCACAGTTCATACAGTGTATGCTCTGTATCAGCAATGAGACTCTAGAAGGTAGTAGTTTGTATGATACCTCTGCAATTTTCTCTGTTAGCTATTTGATGTCCTTTGACAGTAGATACATGTTTCTGCTTCATTGTTCTGTCCAATAACCTGAATAATTTAATTTCCTCCCACATCAGCTATTGTAGTTTCTATGTGATGAGGGTGGAGAGAGACCAAATTGTTTATTCCTCTGAACTAAAATCATCAGGGTAAATGCTGTAACATTTAATAAATGGTTTTGATTTTTATTGCACAAACTATGGATCCATAAATCTTCTTCTTCTTTCTTTTATTTTATTTTATTTTTTTTTTTGCAAAGAAGCTCCTATTACAGTGGAACAAGCTGCATAACATATTTAGCTCAAAAGAGGCCCCAAACTCATGTGTGTGTATATATACACACACACACATGCACACACAAACACAATATAGTTTATCTTTGCTTTGCATTTTCTGCTTTACCTTTCTTAGGGCTGTGAAATACAAGCTAAGAAAACAGATATGTTCTAGGTGCTCTGTTGTAAGACATGAACATTTAAGTTGGCTGCAGCAACTGTGACACTAGAAGAAACAGTTCTTACAATGCTAGCAGGGGAAAAAGAAAATTAGTCCTTTTGGACCTCTTTACTGCTGTACTATCTGCCTTTGTGCTTGCCCTCTGCAGGTAGTAATCTTTCACAATATAACCCCAATTTTCCCTTTGGTATCCAATCCCTCCCACTGTTAGCAACATATTGAAACATAATTCATCACACCCATTACCTGCATAACTATGGTATATAATGTTGTCACTGCAACTTGGTGGAACTTTAAAACAGGAGGCACAAATTCTTATAAGTAAATTAAATAGCTATCACCATTATCAAACTCACGTTCGTCTCTCCTACCTGCCCCCATAGGATAGATCTGTTTTGTTGTCTGTCATGTTTTCTCATGTTGTAAGAAAGGAATAAGAGTGCACCTGAAAGTGAAAGCAATATTTGTGCCAGCTCTAATTGTACTGTTACAACACCATATTGGTTATGTTCTTCTCCCAAACTTCTCTGCTTTAATGGGACTTACAGTAGTTTTCAGAGCATCATAGTCAATTTGTGGTCGGAACTGTCAGCTCCAATATCAGTGATGCTGGTAATGTTTGTTAGACATCTGTAGGTTTCTCTGGGCTGAGTGGAACCATGTGTTTTAAAGCAAACATTGATTTTTGCTATATAACCTTTTAGCATTTGTGGTTAGAGTGGCAAATATGATTCAGAGTTTGGCACATGCATAAGAAAGGGACACATTCCCAGGTGCATTGCATAGCTATTCGCTTTTCCGTATATAGATCTGGTAACATTTATTCTTTCTCCTTGAGAGTCAGGGTAAAGAAGGGAGAAAAAAAATAGGGCATCTAGAAAAGGGATGTTTAGATAGTACAAGATTGTTTCTGGGATCAGTCAAAGAAGACCGACCAAGTTGGTCAGAAATGGAATGGTAGCCTGAAAAAGTTTGCATAAATGAGATAAACTTGAGAGGGTTAGATGTTCATTTTAAAACTGGTATTTGTATTTGTCTGTACCTTGATACCACCTAAAATTGGGAGTTTTGATTTTTTTGCAGCCCAGAGAGTTAAAACCCTCAGAATGTTCCTATGGCATAACTTTCCAAACAGCAGAGCACCAGTAGCTCCCATTGAGTTAAATAGAATAGTACTTTACGTTTCTTAGCTCCTCTGGAAATGTATATGAACATTTACTATAGCATCAACAAATCAGTCTTTTAAGCTTCTAACCATTTCATTCCCATTCAGTTTGTTGCCATAGATATTGGCTATTGATTATATATCATCTAGCAATTTTTGCATTCCTCTTCAGCATGGGGTCATTTTTTGGTTTGAACAAGACGAAATGGTGTAATGTTGTATCACTTGAAGCCTTTACATCAAGATTTGAGGGCTTCAGTCACTCAGCCAGAAGTTATGGGCCCACTGCAGGAGTGAATAGGTAAAGTTGTATGGCTTGCAACATGCAGGACGTCAGACTAGATAAACATGAACATTTCCTTTGGATGTAAAGTTTGTGGGTTTATCTCTAACAAATAAAGAGGAGAAAAAAGCCGCTGCTGTGTCTCACATCACTTGTCAACAAATACCTTGAAGCAGGATATTTAAGCTATTTTACAGGACAAAGGGATGCTGAACTGTCAAGAGATGTCCTCTTCTAAATGCATCATTAAAACAAGGATCAGAGGAGTAGCCATGTTAGTCTGAATCTGCAAAAGCGGCAAGGAGTCCTGTGGCACCTTATAGACTAACTTTTGCAGATTCATGAGGTTTAACTGGTAATTCGAAGTAAGGGGTTTATTTCGGAATCACCCTTCTCTGATGCGTGTAGACACGGGCAGTTCTTCCGGGATAGTCAATTTCCAAAATGGCGACCGCCTGGAAACATGCTAATGAAGCGCGGAATATTTAAATCCCATGCTTCATTTGCAATTTTGGTTGCCCTCATTAGTCTCTCTAGTTCGAACTAGGGGGCTAGTGTAGACATACCCTTACTCATTATTGTAAAACACTTAGTAGGACACCTTATCTGTGAATATTTTATAAAACCAAATTCTCTGCTGGGGAGTCTATTTATTAAATACTGATGCTATTGCAGGGAATTAAATTAAATCCATCATAATTAAATCAAATAATGGTAAATGGTTACTGTAAATTAGCATATATAACCCGCACCCGTGTATAACCCACATCCATTCATAACCCACGGTTTTTCCTAAATGTGTAAAAAAAGTCTAAGATAACCCAAGCACATGTATAGCCCGCAGGTTATATACGCTACTTTAAGGTTTCTGGTAATTGCTGGCTGGCCTACAGGAGGGGAGCCGCACTCGCATCCAGGCTCCATGCAGCCACAGCCAGGTGCAACCCACTCTCCTCCGGGAGCAGGGAACAGAGAGCATAGGCGATCTAGCCGGCCTGCGGAAGGGGAGCCGCACTCGCGCCCAGGGAAGTAAAAATAAACTTGTATACCCCATAGACATGTATACCCTGCAGGGGGGTTGCAGGGTTTGTAAAACTTTGTATAACCCGCGGGTTATATGCACTAAAACACAGTATCTGTGTTCCAGTTGCAATGTTGAAAGAAGTAACTGTAGAATGAATTGTTTCTATATTTCTATGCTCAATAGAACTGAACTTTATTATTATGTATTATGCTTAACAAAAGCTCTGCCCTTGGTCAAGAGGTAAAAGCATGGAAACTTAACTGATGAAGCAAAAGTGTCTTTTTTTATATCATGGCAGGCATGGTTAGTTTCCTAGGGAGATAAACGGTGTGTTTTGTTTTTCTGCTTCGAAGATGGTGATTCAAGTCAGAACCTTTGTTTGAACTCCCACCTCATTATTTTAGCAAGAATAAAAAAAAATCCATCTCACAGTAAGATACATAAGAAAACTCATTCAGGCACCATTTGTTTTTGAGATGATATATTTATTACATCCTTTGTCCAACTATAAAATCAGAATTAATTTATTATGTGTATCATGTATCTGGAATATATCATATTAATTTAATGCAAATGATCAGACAGTAGTCACTGTTTAGACTAGGTCAGCATAGGTCCATGGTATTGATTGATTGATTGATTGATTGATTGATTGATTTAAAAAACAAAGCTTCAGGAACATAACAGTATGTTGAAGAAAAAAAGAATTATCCTAAGCCACACTAATGAAAATTCATATTTCTTCAAATCCTTGGAAATATAACACTCTTCTAGCACCAGGCTATATCTCCAAAAAAATCAAAACAATTTCACATTCTCAAGAAATACTTGGTATTTTTAACAAATATTTTGGAAGAACAGTAGTGGGGAAAGAAATTTGCTGCTTCTGATTTCAACACACGCTGTTTGAATTACTCATTTTCTTTGTAGTACTCAAAACTGTTCATGATAAATGGCACGATCTTGCAGTTCATAGACCTAAAAGCTATAATTTTCTTTTTTTTTCTAGTTTAAAGCCAACTTCAGTAAGGGAAGCATTTTCTCATCAGTCCAAGAAGAGAATTTAACATGCCATTAAAGAAAAAGTAATTTCCTCCCCTCACCCATGCTCAGAAGCTTTGAGCTGAGATTCCTGTGCTCTTAATTTACTGCCCAAGCTTCTCCTTTCAACTGTTAGTATTAGTGGTATATTGACTATTTGCTTCTATTTCAGTTCCATCTTCTTTTGCTATTTTTAGATGTCATCATAAGACAATTAGATATACCATACGTTGTCAGGTTTGAGTAACAAATTGCTGCAATTCTCTTTTTCTGTGTGAACCAATAAATATCTGAGCAGATATCTATTGGTCTATCTAGTAGAGAGCTAGATTATTATTGCTGTTATTTGATTTACTTTTAAAGGAGAATAGCAAATTACCTGAGGAGGAAGAGCCTTCCCATTGTAACCAAGTTCAATGAGGGAAAAATAAGGGAAAAGAGCAATCGTTCATTGGGATTGAGTCTTCTTTCCTTTCATATCTCAGACACTTTCAAGATTGTGGTTCCTCACTCTTCAGTGGACTTTCTCTGCTTTCCCTATTGTCCATTTTGAAGGTATATTCACTAGGTGAACTCGCAAAGATTCCTGGCCTATCAAACCTCTGTCACTGAACAGCTCCACAGGAGGTGTTAAATTAGTAGTAACTTATTAGGTCGGCAGACTAACCTAATAGAGTGAGTAACTGCACTGAGCAAAATTATTCAAGCCATTTTGAAATCTAATAAAATTTGAAATCAGTTGTTTAACATAGGATGGTTCCAAGTATGTAAATTCATGTTAGAGGCTCTAGAATATTCTTTTAGAGACATATTATAGGCATATTGTACCAGGTTAAAAATCATGTCAATTCATAAAAAGGAGAATTTTATTTTAGCATGCAAAGAATAGCTGCCTGCCTTCACCTTTTAATCCTGCTTGGATCCATTTGACAGCTAATTAATTACTTTCATCATAAATGTATCATGCATGTCTACATTACCCAATGAAATTTATAAATTACTATTTTTAGTACATTGCTTGCTGTAGACACTAATGGATGTTGCTTAGAGTTTATATCTTAGGTTTATTGATTGCAAAGTGTCTTCCTCCTGTGATTCATAAAGACCCTTGGCTATTTTCTGATCTCATAGTGGTTTTAAACACTGCAACTCCATTACTGCTGAGGAGGGAGTTAGTCTTGATTTATTCCAATTCAAGATCAGAATGACAGATGGGCAAAATTTTTCATATGAAACTTCTTTTCCCCTCTCTGATAAGCTTGTTGATTTATTTAAAAAAATCATGTTTAATTTGCCAAATTTGCCAAATTGTTTGTCATCTCCTCCTCCTATAAAATCAGAAAAAAACCATCATTTTAACATTTGTTCAACAAAATGTGGTTTTATTCAAAATGATTTTTTTCATTTTTATATTTTCTTGTATTTTATTTTTAAAATACATTTTAAAAAAATAACCCAAACCAAGCCATTTGACCCAAATCTAAAGTGGTTTTTTTTTTCAGATTTGGATAGAAAACCACCCTTTACCCCCACAGACAGCAAAATAAAACCCAACAGTTTGTCACACAGCTTTTATCAGGATCAAACCCATTTTGTTCTGAATTCGTTGGATCAAAATACTGTACAATACAATAAAAAGGAAGGAAATTATATATAAATAATATATAATAGTAAGGGGAAGGAAATTATATATATATTCAGGAATGTTTCTCAGAAAAAATACAAGGGGTAAAATCTTACCCAATAGCGGGAGCTTGGCCAATAATTTACATAGGGCCCATAATGTCTAGCCCAGGGATGGGCAATAATTTTTGACCTGGGGTTAGGGTTAGGCCACCTTGGAAGGGTGTGGGGCCAGGACACTTCTGTGTCAGGTGGAAGGGGTGGGGATAGGATACTTCCGTGCTTCTGCACCCACAGACCCTGATTGGTCTGGGCGTGGGAGAGTGGGAAAAGTCTTTGTCCTTACCTTCCCCCCCCCCCCCCCCAGAGAACTGCCAGCTCATCTGAACAGCTGGTAGTTCCCTCTAGGTGCTGGTACCCCGGCAGTGGGAGGAGACTTTGCATGCTCCTCCCTGCTGCTCCCAAGGTCAATCAGGGCCTGGGAAGGGGGAACATGTGAAGTCTCTCTCTCCCTGCTGAGCCCATTGCAGGGTGGGAGGAGACTTTGTGTACTTCCTCCCACCCCCAGGCCAATCAGGGGGAGTGCGCAAAGTCTCCTCCCGCCCTGCCAGGAGCACACGGCACTTCTAAGCGCTACACACTCCTTGCAGGGTGGGAGCACGGCGAGGGGAGATTTTGCGTGCTCCCCCTTCTCCCATGCTCTGATTGGCCTGGGGGTGGAAGGAGTGGTAGGGCCTCCACATACCAGATCAACTTGCTTGGTGGGCCAAATTTGGCCCACGGAGGACTTTTTGCCCACCCCTGCTCTAGCCAAAAGTCTAGCCACTAGTCATTTTCAAATGCCTCTATACTAGTCCACATCCAACTAAGTCTGTAACATTTTATCAAGTGGCAGTCCATGTGAATCCAATTCCTTAATGATCTTTATTTTATTTAATAGCAAATCATTATTCACAGAAAATTACCCACTGTTAAAAATAAAATGTTCTGAAAGTACATTCCTATCATTTATTGTACCTGAAGAGAGTATCAACTTTTGTTTAATTATAGGGCAGTGAATTAATAATTAAACATTGTGAGTGATTCCATGGCATTGCCAGTGAATTTCAGAAAGGCCATTTGTGTGACTTGTTGTTTGTATAGTAATAGCTGCCATCATCATAATTACTACCATTTGTTTATCAAAGTCCTTTGGTTGGCATCCTATGTCATTTCTAAAGTTTCATATGCTATGTAATAATCTGCATAGTAATACCTACATTACTTAGACAAATCTTGAGGACAGTTTAAAAACATAACTGGATGTCAGTCAGAAAAAAAAAAATCTCCCTCAAAGTACTGCAAAGCTTGTGGAAAATCAGAATGAACAGTGCAGATGGTTTTATGCATAGTCCCAGCCGTTCACTACTCTAGGTAACCATGTGAAACTCAGTCCTTTCCCCATCTTTGGCCTTCTTTCCCAATTCCTACCTCAAATACTAGTATTCTAAATCCAGATACCTGTTACCCTTCCCTTCATCCTTCCATCAGATCCAAAAAGTAAGCTGGTTATTTGCCATTCCCACTAGATATCTCAACTACCAAAAATTACTATTACTTGATTATTGCTATTGATTTGATTATACGAACCAAAAATGAGACTGTTCCCTAAATGAAGATGTCTGTACATTGAACACATAGAAAATATTTTCCTTTTTTTTTCTTAAAAAAAACAATAGGGCAAGTCTTCTCCTGGTGTCATTGGGCACAGTCACATTGAAGTCAATTGAGTAGTGCTCATTTACATCAGTAGAAAGTTTGGACTACTAATTTAAAAGAAATTTGGAAGAGAATGGAGTGTGGTACATGCAAAATCATTTTGTACCATGTTAGCTTTTACTTCCATGAGAAGATGCCATTATAGTTCTATGATGTGCAGGTTTATGTATGATTTTTGTGCCACAATTAGAAACTTTTGCAATACCTGCTCAACATTATAGAAAGGTTGTTAACAGATCATAGTATATGAAGGGAAAGCACTTATGGGATGTGTAACAGATAAGGGATGCACTTATCTTTCCCTCAGCAACACAGCTGAAGAATGCCAGATTCAGGTTAAAAAATGAGTGGTCCTATAGCACCTTAGTCTCGGTCTACCCTAAGGGATAAGTTCGAATTAAAATAAGCAACTCCAGCTTCGTTAGTTGTGTAGCTGAAGTCAAAGTATCTTAAATCGAATTTTGGCACCATCCATACTGTGGTAGGTCAATGGGAGCAAACTCTCCCTTCAATTTCTCTTACTCCTTGTAGGAGCAGGACTATCAGTGTCGATGGGAGCACCCTCTCAGTTTGAATTAGTATGTCTTCACTAGCCCCGCTAATTTGAACCCCAGAAGATTGAATGCAGCAGCTTTGATCTTTTCTTTAATATAGACATGGTCTTAGAGACTAACAAATTAGATATCTATATCTATATATGTATATGTATACATATATACATATATATATATTTATACACGTGTGTGTGTGTATATGTGTATATATAAAATCATGAGCTTTCATGGGACAACCCCCTTCTTCAGACTGACTAATACAGCTACCCCTCTGAAAGATTCAGGTTACATAATGACGAAGTATTTATTGCCATGAGAGGGGTTAGTCACAATGTCGCCTACCTCTGCTGTTGCCACCTATGAAATGCATCATACAAAGGCATTCATGCAGAGGTATTAGAGGTAAAAAAATCATCATTGGGACTTTGATGAACAATCAGGCACAGTATTTTGTATAAAAAATACTCTTCCCCACATTTTTGCCTAGATGTTAATGAAATCACCCATTGTTAATTTCCGTAGTGGGACAGATTGGGATGTACTAGTATTTCTCATGTCAAATTAACATATTACTATTTCTAAAGTATATTACCATTAAATCAAACTACCAATATTCTACTTTTGAGCCAGTGTATCTCCACTGACTTCAGTGTAGACACACACACACAAAAGGCTTAGTGGAATTTAAGTGATTCAAGGCCCTTGTCTTAGCCTCTCCATAGTAATGAATTTTATCCAAAAGGAGGAACTGCTTTCTAGCTGTATTCTCTGCCTCCTTCCAGTTGGGCACTGTATCCTTCTCTCTCCTGATGCCCCTCCCCTTAACATTTATATGAAGCCTCAGATAGATAGTTTTTGCTCAGGGTTGCTCTATCTTCTCGAGGTGATGGGAAAGGACAATAGTGCCAAGGCTCAACTCATCCCTCACTTAGGCTCAGTTGCAGTAAAGCACTTCATCATGCCATTCATTTTTGAACAAGTCAATGGGACTAGTTACATAGTAAATCTTAAACAGGGTCCTGAATGCATTTCTGGATCACGTCTTGATTATCCATGTTTACCTGACATTTTATGCTTATTTACTCTTTTCTATATACCCTCCACAAAGGCAGTTTTTAATTAACTTCCTGCACACATGAAATAGTGAAACAAGCAATGTAGACCTGACATTCAAGACAGCTGTGCAATGTGGTACATGCTCAGTCTAAATTTTTGCATAAGCAAATAGATCCTGTAGGTAATTAATTATATGATTTGCCTGTCCAGTTTCCCGTTTTTTCATAGAATCATAGAACTGGAAGGGACATCAAGAGGTCATCTAGTCCAGTCCCCTGCCCTCGCAGCAGGACCAAGCAGGTGTCTAGATCATGATGTCTAGATCATCCCTGACAGGGGTTTGTCTAACCTGCTCTTAAATATCTCCAGTGATGGAGATTCCACAACCCCACTAGGCAATTTATTCCGGTGTTTAACCACCCTGAAAGGCAGGAAAGTTTTCCTAATGTCCAACCTAAACCTTCCTTGCTTCAATTTAAGCCCATTGCTTCTTGTCCTATGATCAGAGGTCAAGGGGAACAATTTTTCTCCCTCTTCCTTATACCCCCTTTTAGATACTTGAAAACTGCTATTATGTCCCCTCTCTGTCTTTCTTTTATAAACTAAACAAGCCCAGTTCTTTCAGTCTTCCCTCATAGGTCGTATTTTCTAGACCTTTAATAATTTTTGTTGCTGTTCTATGGACCTTCTCCAATTTCTTCATAACTCTATGCCATCATCAAAATTGTTGGTAAAGATATTGAACAGAACCAGTCCCAAAACAGACCCCTGCAGAACCCCACTTGTTATGCCCTTCCAGCATGATTGTGAACTGTTAATAACTATTATCTGACCACTCACCTTATAATAGAGCCATCTAGGTTGTATTTCCCTAGTTTGTTGATTAAAAAAAAGTCATGTGAGACCGTGTGAAATGCCTTAGTAAAGTCTAGGTATACCACGCCCACTGCTTTTCCCTCATCCACAAGGCTTGATATCCTATCAAAGAAAGCTGTCAGATTGGTTAGATGTGATTTGTTCTTTACAAATCCTTTTGTGTACATACCAGGTATTTTTGTGTGTTGTTATCAGTATATGAACTAGTGAAATACTCTAGTTGAACACAGAGGTCCCATTGTGGTAATTTGAAGAAGTTGCAATCTGGATGCACACACACGTGGTAGGTTGGGCTGGTAGTAACCACAGAATGCTAAACCACACTCTGATTCTCACCTTGGCTTGTGGTATACAAACTTGCCTGCTAGTCAAGTCTTGAAAATAGTCATGTCAAATGAATGGGAAAAGGGTGTGTGTTTGCCCTTTATTCAACAAGAAATGACCCTTTTCAGTCCTTTTGCCTTTCTTAGCATTATAAATATTAAAATGGATCTGTCTAAAAACCAACAAAATGGCTAATTAGGTAGCATTTCAAAATATTCTTTCATGGCTCAGAGAAATTTCCACTGACCTCTGAATACTACTCGGACCCTGGTACACGCATGGAAAAAGGATTCTTTGGTCAAGACTATCCAAACTAGGAAGATTGCTGTGCAAATCATAACATTTACTTTAAAGGATGATTAAGTTGTGTGTAAGCAGGGAGTGAGCAGTGCTTTTGAAAATTAGTCAATAGCCAAGCTTCAGGGGAATGTGACATTATTTGCTGCTCAAATTGATCCAGTCTCTGTGGGGGAAGAGAGAGAACATCCTCATGGGATTCAACAGCAGGCACCAGGAAATATGAAGTTTGTTGGAAAGGCATAAGAAGAGGATTACTGAGATGGATCTATGATAGGAAAAGACAGGATTGCTTCATGGATAATTCTTTACATGTCTCAGACAACCAAAACATATGTGGAAAGCAGTGAAAGCCTTTCTTTGGGGGAGTATTTTCATGTTTAACTCTTAAAATATCTTCAACTGCAAAAATGAACATTAGCTGCTTTCTTTGGACAGCTTGTTTTTTGGAGGTCCCCCTCCCCCCCGCCCCCAAAAAGAACCCAACAACAGTAACAAACAAACAAAAACCCATTCTCAGACTTGCCAGTCCATAGTGTATTGTATTTGTAATCTCTTTGGAGCATCCCATTCTTTATACCTCACACAAAATAGCTTTATTTCAAAGGCACATTCCCTAAGAAAAATGCGCAGTGGTAATTCCGGAATCTCAGGTTTATTTCATTCATGAGTCCCACTCTTTGCTGTTTGTTCTGTGTGTCAGCATCCCAGAAGTGACCTATTAATATCCCTAGAAGAAGTGGGAGTTGGAAATCAGCTCATAGATCCACATCTGCAGGCATTCACCCCAACCCCAGAAAATGCTGAAAGAAAATAATGAGACATACCCAGAAACAAGTCAAACTTCCCAGGTTTCCCTCCCAAAGGGAACTGTGCAGCGATATTTATTTTCATCAGTGGACCTAGCAGATGAATGAAGCAGAGAAAATGACCTGACATCAGGGCTGTGATTGGCCTTTGGAGGAGTGATTGCTCTCTGTCTATTTTCTTATGGTCTACACAGCCATGCTCAATTTAAAAACAGCAAGTAATGATCTGGTAGCACTTTATAGACTAACAAAACATGTAGGCTGTGTCTAGACTGCATCCCTTTTCCGTAAAAGGGATGCAAATTAGACACATCGCAATTGCAAATGAAGCGGGGATTTAAAATAAGGGATAAGGGATCTTTCGGAAAAGGCTTTATTTTCCGAAAGATCCGCGTCTAGACTGGCGCTTTTTTCCGGCAAAGCTCCCAGCCAGAAAAAAGTGGCAGCCATTTTTATGCAAATGAAGCGGGGGAGATTTAAATCCCCACTTCATTTGCAATTGTGATGTGTCTAATTTGCATCCCTTTTACGGAAAAGGGATGCAATCTAGACACAGCCGTAGATGTCTATAAAATGCTACCAGACCATTTGCTTGCTGTTTTTTTTTCTTTAACAGACTAACTTGGCTACCCCTTGATGCTCAATTTAGGCTGTCATCTCAGCCAATCAGAGCTTAGGTGGGAAACACACAACAAAACCTCAGAAAGTGCAAATGATTAGTTTTGCCAATATGATGCTTCTAATCCTGTCTTCAGGAGATGTTGTGTTGCTCGAGGTTTATCTTTTCTTTCATAAGACGTAAAAATAAGGTCTTGTCTGCCCTGGTCAGGATAGCATCAGAGTTGCTCTTTGGGTATGTCTAAAGTACATGGCTCCGTCGACAGAGCCATGTAGATTTGTTTGTTTGGCAAACTCAAATGAAGCCGCGATTAAAATGATCATGGCTTCATTTAAATTTACATGGCTGCCGCGCTGAGCCGACAAACAGCTGATCATCTGTTTGTCCACTCAGCGCGCTAGTCTGGACGCTCCCCTGCCGACATCAAAGCCCTTTGTCGGCAGCCCCGGTAAACCTCATCCCACGAGGAATAACAGGGCTGCTGACAAAGGGCTTTGATGTCGGCAGGGGAGCGTCCAGACTAGCGCGCTGAGCAGACAAACAGCTGATCACTTGTTTGTCGGCTCAGCGCGGCAGCCATGTAAATGTAAATGAAGCCGCGATCATTTAAATCGTGGCTTCATTTGCCTTTGCCTATGTGTCTAATCTACATGCCTCTGATGACAGAGGCATGTAGTCTAGACACAGCCCAAGTGAAGACTTAATCTTTTGCATTAGTTCAGGCACTGAACAAATTGCTAAACATATTTGGATGTTTTAAATGGTATTTCCATCCCTTCAATATTCTGGAGAATTCTAAGATAATTTCTGTGTGATGGGAAGAGCCACAAAAGAGAAAAGTCAGTAAAACTTTTACATTTAAGTTTGTTGTTTTTGAACATTTTGTAGCCAAAGACTACCATCTCTGCTCAGAAACTGTGGCTCCTGAATCTAAATGTTCATGAATAATGTTTCTCACCTCCATGGTTATATAATGAGCCATAGGGCATTGTCTTCAACAAACCTGATACGATCGGTCTGAAACATCTATACACTGACCATTCATCTCAATAGGCTGTAACAAAGTTGATTTTAATATTGACATAAATGCGAAATAAATTAGGCTGAGAAAAAAATGGAATCTATTTGTGAGTTAATGGTAACGCAAAATATTTCATTAAAATTAACTTTTTGCATAATCTCTAGGAGAAACAATTCAGTGGATTATTCTAAAATATTGTCAGCCCAAAAGAGCAATTTACTCCTGGATCAGACTATGCTTGCCATCTTTTAACCTACAGGAAGTGTGTACAGGTTTATGAACTCCTTTATACAGACTTTATGAGAAATGTTTTTGAGTGCACTGTCCCAGCTATTGGATAGCTACTCAATGGATGCACAAGCAGTAAGGGCCTGATCCTGCAGTGCTTTACTCATGTTAGCAATCCTTATTCACCTAGGCATTCCCCTCTTTACTATATGTGCTTGAAAAATTGCTAGCTAATAGATCTGTGTATTCAAGATCAATCTAATCTTCTCTTGAGCTTTTTAAGGCAATTTTCATCATTTGCATGAATAAAAAAAGAATGTGGAAAACATAGGAATCTAAAATTCAGATGAAAATCCTTTATGTAAAATAAATGATAAAATCTAGGTGTCTTTGCATCTGAATGATATCCTTAGGGCCTAATTTTCTCTAATGCTTTCCTTCAAAGTCTGATCTCTAATGCCAGCACAGCGTGTTCTAAGCTGCACAAAGTTAAAATGTGTAAGTTTTTATAGATTTATCCTGCTACAGCTTATTCACGTGAATAGTCCTTTATTAGCAACAATGATCGTTATTTTGTGGCACATACAATTTTCTGCTACCCTAATTAATTGTGCTGTGAGTCCCATGAGGAACTTCAGTATTTCCATGAAGACCTCATTGAGGATCAGGGCCCAAAATAAACAAAATTTAGCACAGGTCTTCTTCAGACATGTACTGTAATCTACTGGGTAAGAAAGAATCCTCCCTCCCCGTTGTTTCTAAATATAGAAGTGCCACAGTGTTAATCAGATTTCAAATAAAATGGGTTTCATATTCTCTCATGCCTCTTGCTATGCAATAATTCAATGCCAATAATACGTATGTATTTGGCTAATGTTATTCACCACTGACCTGCACACATTCCTGAAGCACAGTCCCTGCTACACCAGCTGCCTGTCTGCCTCTTACTTGTATCTTCCTCTTAAATTACATAACAGTCCTAAGATTGGAAAGTGTCTTCTGCTCCCATTCATCAGCTTTTCACTGGCTACCTATAAAAGGAAATCATGCAGTGAGAAATTTCTTGTGTAATTTACATCTCAATCTTTGCATTTCAAAATATGGATTTGCATTCATCAGACATGCAAAGAGTTCTCAAATACACAGGGTAGCTGATAGCCTGCATGAGTCCCTGGACAAGGAAGGGGTTGGACCTTGAGCATGGTGCACCTCCAGCCCTCAGAGCTGCACAGAGCACATGGTACGGCATTCCAGCAGCAATTTAAAGGACCTGGGGCAACTGCCACTTTTCTCTCCAACTCCCAACCTGTCAACAGGCCTGCAAATTCATGAAACAAGGAATGAAATCTTAGCATGTAAATTGCATTTTATTCAGGGCCATCCTTACCCATATGCAGAATATACTGGTGCATAGGGTACCCAAAATTTAGCAAACCAATCGTTCTTAATGGCCACCCACTCTTCCTATCCTATTTCTGTGACTCAGAAAAAGCCTTCCAGACCTATTAACAGAATACTAAACCTGTGAAAGATCCATACAAGGCATTTGCAAACCCAAGAATTTACTACAGAACCTTAGTTTAAAATTTGTTTTAAAACTATTTCATTAGTGTGTTGCTGAACATTATAAAAACCACGTCTCTAAAAATATCATCTTCCCCCCTTTGAGCGGTCTTTGAGGACAGGCACACGAGTATATTAGAAGCAAGAGGAAGACCAAGGACAGGGTAGGCCTATTGCTCAGTGACGAGGGAGAAATAGTAATAGGAAACTTAGAAATGGCAGACATGCTTAATGACTTCTTCGTTTCTGTCTTCACTGAGAAGTCTGATGAAGGAATGCCTAACATAGTGAATGCTAGTGGGAAGGGGGACATTTAGAAGATAAAATAAAAAAAGAACAAGTTAAAAATCACTTAGAAAAATTAGATGTCTGCAAGTTACCAGGGCCTGATGAAATGAATCCTAGAATACTGAAGGAGCTGATAGAGGAGGTATCTGAGCCTTTAGCTATAATCTTTGGAAAATCATGGAAGACAGGAGAGATTCCAGAAGACTGGAAAAGAGCAAATATAGTGTCCATCTATTAAAAGGGAAATAAGAACAACCCAGGAAACTACAGACCAGTCAGTTTAACTTCTGTGCCAGGAAAGATAATGGAGCAAGTAAATAAGGAAATCATCTGCAAACACTTGGAAGATAATATGGTGATAGGGAACAGCCAGCATGGATTTGTACAGAACAAATCCTGTCAAACCAATCTGATAGCTTTCTTTGATAGGATAACGAGTCTAAGGGAGAAGCAGTGGATATGGTATACCTAGACTTTAGTAAGGCATTTGATACGGTCTCGCATGATATTCCTATCAATAAACTAGGCAAATACAACTTCGATGGGGCTACTATAAGGTGGGTGCATAACTAGCTGGATAACCGTTCTCAGAGAGTAGTTATTAACAGTTCACAATCCGTCTGGAAAGATATAACAAGTGGGGTTCCGTAGAAGGTCTGTTTTGGGACCGGTTTTGTTCAATATCTTCATCAGCAATTTAGATATCGTTATAGAGCGTATGCTTATTAAGTTTGCAGATGATACTAAGCGGGGGGGGGGGTTGCAACTGCTTTGGAGAATAGGGTCATAATTCAAAATGATCTGGACAAATTGGAGGTGTGAGGTAAACAGGATGAAGCTTAATAAGGACAAATGCAAAGTGCTCCACTTAGGAAGGAACAATCAATCAGTTTTACACATATAGAATGGGAAGCAACTGTCTAGGAAGGTTACGGCAGAGAGGGATTTAGGGGTGATAGTGGACCACAAGCTAAATATGAGTCAACAGTATGACACTGTTGCAAAAAAAGCAAACATGATTCTGGGATGCATTAACAGGAGTTTTGTGAGCAAGACATGAGAAGTCATTCTTCTGCTCTACTCTGCGCTGATTAGGCCTCAATTGGAGTATTGTGTCCAGTTCTGGGCACCACATTTCAAGAAAGATGTGGAGAAATTGGAGAAGGTCCAGAGAAGAGCAACAAGAATGATTAAAGTTCTAGAGAACATGACCTATGACAGAAGACTGAAAGAATTGGGTTTCTTTAGTTTGGAAAAGAGAAAATTGAGGGGGAACATGGTAGCAGTTTTCAGGTATCTTAATGGGTGTCACAAGGAGAAGGGAGAAAAATTGTTCCTCCTGGCCTCTGGGGATAGAACAAGAAGCAATGGGCTTAAACTGCAGCAAGGGAGGTTTAGGTTGGACATTAGGAAAAACTTCCTGCCTGTCAGGGTGGTTAAACACTGGAATAAATTGGCTAGGGAAGTTGTGGAATCTCCATCGCTGAAGATATTTAAGAGTAGGTTGGATAGATGTCTATCAGGGGTGGTTTAGATGGTACTGGGTCCTGCCGTGAGGGCAGGGGACTGGAATCACTAACCTTTCAAGGTCCTTTCCAGTCCTAGTATTCTATGATTTTATGAGTAGTGCTGTGTGGGATCCCATGAACCCTGCGAATGGCCCTGATTTCATATGTAATTATATCTACTAATTTACCTTAAAATTCCCATTTGTTATGAGACTCATGTGTCACTCAGTTTTCTTCATTTTTTACAGGTTCTTCTCTTGCCCTCTCCTCCTACCTTCATTTTGCAATCCATACATTAGGGAACCTCACTGGACTTTTAGAATCAGATGCTGCAAAAGGCACGGTTGACTAAATTTTAACTATTTATGAGTTAACTGTAAAATCACCAGTTAACTGTAGGGAATAGCACCGAACAACCTGGTGCAGCCAAATAAATATGCTCTGATGAAAACAAGCGCAAGCCACATGCCATGCAGACTTATCACAGCTTTTGCAGTTGATTTATGCTTAACACTTTAGATAAGGTGTAGGGCCCGTGGAGCTGGATATGCCTCCCTCCCCCAACTTTCCACTTGCCTGGATCTGACCTCCAGGGCTCAGGGCTTCCCCCATCATTGGAGAGTGGGTGCTGGCACTCCAGCTCCCTGCCACTTCCCTGCGGGGCTGAGGCACACAAACTCTACTAACCTGGCTCTGGTGTGTAAGGGGAATGTGGATAGTGTCTTTCTCCTTCAGTTGGGGCCACGTCAAGGGAGGGGGGATTCTTCTCATTTGTGCGCAGCTCCTATTTTTTCTGTGGATCAATGGCCTCAACCCAAAAAGATTCTTCACCCCTGCTTTAGATCCTCCTGCTTTAGATTACATCTTCAGCTGGTGTAAGTCAATGTTCCTCCACTGATGTCCATTGAGTTACACCAATGTGCAACAGCAGAGAATCTGGCCTGCTACCTTCAAACACTATGCTCTTTTGTTATCATAATATTTTAGGGTATGTCTACACTAGCCTCCTAGATCGATCTAGGGCGGTTAATGACAGCGACTGAAATTGCAAATGAAGAGCAGGATTTAAATATCACACACTTGATTTGCATGTTCCCGGCAGGTAGCCATTTTAGAAATTGACTAGCCCGAAGTAACTGCCTGCGTCTACACACGGCAGTGAAACGGGATTCTGAAATAAAGCCTAACTTGAATTAGCTGTTATTCCTCCTTCAATGAAGTTTACCAGCTAATTCGAGTTAGGGCTTTATTTCGGAATCCCGTTTCATTGCTGTGTGTAGAAGCAGGCAGTTACTTCGGGCTAGTCAATTTCTAAAATGGCAACTGGCCGGGAACATTCAAATCAAGCGCAGGATATTTAAATCCTGCGCTTCATTTGCTATTTTGGTCACCATCATTAGCCTCCCTAGATCTTTCTAGGGGGCTAGTGTAGACATTTCCTTACTTATTTTGATGCGTTACAAAGGAGCTGTTATATAGAGCTCTGCAAATCCGCAGATATGCACTTTATATTTATGAGTATCTGTATCCACAGCTGGGGATTTGGGTAACTGTGGCTCATTTTTGCAGATGTGGATGAGTATACAAATTTGTATCTGATTAGGGCTCTAGCTGTACAATTGATTATTAATGCAGGAAAGTTATTATCAAGGGGCAGAGGATGAGACCTGGCTTAGATAGGCAGTAAACAGGGTTATGTCAAGGGTGATATAGATATATTGATATAACTATCAATAAACTCTTAACATAACATGCTAAGCAAGGTTGACATTAGAGCTGAGGAAATTAGAGAGAAAGAAAACACAGTTTGATTTTATACTCATGTATTACATCAGTGGACCAAATTTAATTCAGATGTATCCCCACTGACCTTCATGGAAAACTTTGATATTTTGTAGTGTGGAGAACTCAATGATTATAAGTTATTCATATGAACATACTTCAATAATTGGGAGATTTCTGCTTTCTGGTCTGCACGACGGATCTCAATCACTATTCTCCCTACCCACCCTTTGGCACCAGTTGGATGTTAGACGAATCAGAATCTGTCATGTTGACCTGACTGGAAAATGTTGCTCTTTATTTTTATTATTCATAAAACTCCAAACTGCCTGTTGAAAAATTCAGGAAACTATTTATTTATTCAGTTAGTTAGTTAGTTAGATAATGTTAAACAATGTTGTTCTTACATACTAAGTAGGATTTTAAAAAATATTTCTTAGTTACAATTTGTTTATTCCTTTTGTTTTTCAGGATTTTCTTAGAAACCAAAATGTTTTGTGCTGAGATTTGCTGTCCACCCCAACCCATTTGCTTCTCATGCTGCAATGCTATTGTTAAATCACAGCACTGAATTCATAGCAATGTCTTGATTTCAGAGGGAGTCCTTGACTCCAGAACAGTACTCTTTTGTAACTACAGTTTAAACCTCTCTAGTCTGGCACCTCAGGACCAGACTAGAACCGAACCAGAGAATTTTCCAGACCATGGGAGGTAAATGTTATCTAGCAGCATTACTAACACTTCCACTGCTTTCTGGGCACTTAGAGGACATTTAGGGGTCATTATAATCATAGAACACTAGAACTGGAAGAGACTTTGAGAGGTCATCAAACCCAGTCCCCTGCCGTCACAGCAGGACCAAGCAGTATCTAGAACAGTGCTTCTCAAATTGTGCTCTGCAGAGCCCCAGGGCTCCGCGAGACATCTCCAGGGGCTCCGTGAGGTTGACAAACTGGAAACATCGATACGTACAACACATACAATCAATGGCCCGCTGGGGCACCGCATAATTTTTTATGCATGTAAAAGGCTCCGGAGCCCAAAAAGTTTGAGAACTGCTGGTCTATCATCCCTGCCAGGTGCCTGACTAACCTGCTCTTAAATATGTCCAGTGATGGGAGGATACAAAGAGGATGGAGAAAGGCTGTTCTCAGTAGTGACAGATAGCAGAACAAGGAGCAATGGTCTCAAGTTGAGGTGGGAGAGGTTCAGGTTGGATATTAGGAAAAACTATTTCACTAGGAGGGCAGTGAAGCACTGGAATGGGTTACCTAGGGAAGTAGTGGATCCCTAGAGGTGTTTAAGTCTCAGCTTGACAAAGCCCTGGCTGGGTTGATTTAGTTGGGACTGGTTCTGCCTAGAGCAGGAGGCTGGACTTGATGACCTTCTGAGGTCTCTTCCAGCTCTATGGTTCTATGATTCTATGGAGATTCCACAACCCCCCAGGCAATTTATTCCAGTGTTTAACCACCCTGACAGGCAGGAAGTTTTTCCTAATGTCCAACCTAAACCTCCCTTGCTTCAATTTAAGCCCATTACTTCTTGTCCTACCCTCAGAGGCCAAGGAGAACAATTTTTCTCCCACCTCCTTATAACACCTTTTTAGATGCTTGAAAATCGCTATCATGTCCCCTCTCAGTCTTTTCTTTTCTAAACTACACAAGTCCAATTCTTTCAGTCTTCCCTCATAGGTCATATTTTCTAGACCTTTAATAATTTTTGTTGCTCTTTTATGGACCATCTCCAATTTCTCCATATCTTTCTTGAAATGTGGTGCCCAGAACTGGACACAATACTCCAACTGAGGCCTAATCAGTGCAGAGTATAGTAGAAGAATTACTTATCGTGTCTTGCTCACAACTCTGCTATTAATGCATCCCAGAAATTATGTTTGCTTTTTTTGCAACTGTATCACACTGTTGACTTATATTTAACTTGTCATCCACCGTGACTCCTAAATCCCTTCCTAGACTCCTTCCTAGACAATCACATCCCATTCTTTATGTGTGAAACTGATTGTTCCTTACTAGGAGGAGTACTTTGCATTTGTCTTTATTGGTTGTCATCCTGTTTACCTCAGACCATTTCTCTAGTTTGTCCTGTGCAAGCAGGAGTAGGGGATAAGGAGATTTGAGTGAAGCCATCTTAGGTTTTGTCAGTAGCAGAGCAAGAGTCACGCTAAGTCTGAGGCCTGACAACGCAAGAGCTGTGGTGAGACGTTGCCTTCGCCTCTTGCCTTGCTTTAGGAGATGAGGATAGACTGCTGACTCCGGTGAAGACCTTGAGATAAGGTGACATCTGAAGGGAAGAATTATGGGAAAGAGACTAATCGTTATTGTTATTATATGTAACAGTATATATATTGGACAGTATATATATTGGCTTTAATTGTTTTGTATTTTGAAGGTCTCTGTCTCGCAGTACTTTCCCTTGCAATATTGCTCGAATAAACTCTCTCTGGCTACTTGTTGCTACAAATGCAGAGTGAAAGCTCATTTTCTTTCACATCCAGATCATTTTGAATTTTGACCCTATCCACCAAAGCACTGGCAACCACTCTCAGATTGGTATCATCTGCAAATGTAGAGCTAAATAACAACATAGAACACTAAGAGCTAGGACTGGTGGCTGTAAACAAACTTTGTAGTACTGCAGAAAAGTGGACATCTGGCTAAATAAAATAATTCCTGACAACGGATATCTCCAGACTAGAGAGTTCTGGACTAGAGAGGTTCAACCTGTGGTTATTTCCCATGTTGTAATTGTGCATTCATTTTTCCTTGTTAAGTGTTATACTTTGCATTTTGTTTTTATTGAATTTCATCTTATTGATTTCAGACCAGTTCTCCAATTGAATTATAATCCTGTCCTCCAAGTGTTAGCAATCCCTTCTAGTTTGATGCAATCTGCAAATTTTATAAGCATACTCTCCACTCCATTATCCAAGTCATGAATAAAAGATACAATAGAACCAAACCTAAGAATGACTCCTCAGAAGTGCAGTAGAGTTGTCCTCTCCATTTCACAACAAAGCACGGATAACTGCTCTTTCTGTTATTATATTTTGTTACCAGTTTTAAAGAAAGATTAAGGAATCCACTTCTCCTTTCAAGTACATCATTATAATGTAATTGACTTCAGTGATTATTCACTCGGAGAGAAATCAGATGTTAAGAAATCTGTGAAAAAGTTATTTTACATACTTTTAAATGAAAGTGTAAGTGTATATGTGTAAGAGAATATATTGATGTGGTGTCTATCTAAATAGAAATTCATATGCATACACACGCATATATCTGAACATATAAAATATAGACAGATATTTGTATTTGGTTCCTCACATATTTTCACAATCTTGAAATCTTTACTCTTGAAAAATGTCTGTTAAAGATACGAGTTTGGTTTGAGTATGGAGTTAATAGAATACAATAAGCACTTTACTTTTAAGATTTGTGGTCCTTTATAGCTACATACTAATTTACTATGGATATTTTACATTTTCCACTGGTATTCTTCATTATTGTAATAGCAACTGTACCCTGATAAAACTTAGCAAGGTTGGGAACATTCAGGTTCTTCTGAAAATGTATATTTGGAGAAAGGAGGGAAGTGTGGGCATTTAACTTTTTGGCTGCATTTTTTGACATCATAAAAACAGATTGGTTTGCAGTAAGAAATATTGCGTCCCAGAAGCAGTACTTCCTGTTGTGAACATTTTTTCCTCAATGTGGGCATACAGTACAAGCCATATATTTGAGGATCACCTGCAGATATTTTGTTCCATTTTTTCTGACACTCATATTTATTATTCTGTGTCTAAACTTGTGCAATTAGAACATCCTTTATGTCCAGAGACTTGTTCTGATTTATGTATTAAAAGTATATTCTGAAAAGAGGATTTTAAAAACTTATAGCAGTTCCAGTTAGTATGTGTGTGCAGAACATCTTTAAACAAAGGACATGATGTGGATTTTTTTTTAAATTCATATCTCACAGTACTAGCATTCTCAGTCTATTGTGCACACTGTTTTTGATAACAAGCTTAAGTGCAAGTCAGCAGTATGCAAATCCATTTCATATTCTCTGGCTAGTTGTATTATTCATTTTGAATAAATAGCAGAAATTTCAAATATGGTTGTTTAAAAGTTCCCAAAATGTAATAGATAGCTTTAATAAAATGTCTAAACAAGTTGTACAGTTACTTATATAGTGTTGATCATCCTTAATGGTGGAATCTGGTTTCAGATTTGCACTAGTATAAATGAAACCAGAATCGGATCTTCATACTCTGAATAAAATATAAAATAAAATAAAGCTATACTTGAAGATTACACCTTAAATGAGACCAGTAAGAGTTTTATAAAACCCTGAATGTCCTCAGGAACTACTGATTTAAGTTTTTGCTGATGACCATTCATAGATAAGAGCTCTCAATAATTTCCTGGATCAGATTCTGTGTTAGCAATTCTAATTTGTAAAGTCAGTAGAAGGTTTTTTTAGAATGTTAATAAATTACTAAATCCCACTTGAAAGTTACTCTCCTTTTTCTGCTGCATTAGGCTTTGTGGGATGACATTTAACCCATCTCAAGTAGCATGATTATATTAACACCTCTTCTTTAAGTGCTATATTGCCTATTTCCCAGTCATTTTATTTGTAATAGTGTCTCATGTGTTGTGTCTCCTAGCTCTACATACAAACTACCACACTTACAATATCCATGAACTTAAGTGCTTCAGTGGCCCTGGGGATGCTATACATGCCGAAAGTGTACATCATCATCTTCCATCCTGAACTAAATGTGCAGAAAAGGAAACGCAGCTTCAAGGCCGTAGTGACAGCAGCGACCATGTCATCGCGGCTTTCACACAAACCTAGCGACAGGCCCAATGGGGAAGCAAAAACAGAACTTTGTGAAAATGTAGACCCCAACAGTAAGTATTTCTCAACTTATTACTTGGCTCTTTGTGTGTTCTGGGAATGTATTGACCAATATTCTGCTTTTATATCCTTCATATAATCTAATCTCCTCCATTAAAGTTGTATGTGATATATTTATTTTAATATCTCCATGGATGTCCTTTATAGGACATCCACTCTTTTCTTCCCACCTTATTGATGCTTACCTACTGGGAAAAGGTCTTTAGACTATGCTTGATAGCTGTGAGCAACTCCTCCTCCATCTCCTCCTCTGGTAACATTTCTTTTATGAATAGTAGCCTTTGAGGGTATTAACCCCAACACTGTGTAATCATACATATCCTGATGTAATGAAAGCTAAAATTGATCCTAATCCTGCAGTTATAATTTCTAGTCTGAACTGTGGAGGCAGGACTCAAACAATGGTATGCAGGAGAAGTAGATTGTCTAAATCCTTTCTGTGATAAAGAACTTGGGCTGTGGTTATTTCCTTATGATGTGCATAGTTAAATACTTGCATACACACACACACACACACACACACACACACACATGCAAAACCTGAGAGAATTCCCATCTAAATCCAACTCCCTCTAAAATAGATACATTTTACTGAAATTAATAAGAGTCTTTCTATTGATTTGGGGGGGAATCTGAATAGAAAGGCTCTTTCCAATTCCTTTAGTTTCCTTAATGTGGATGTCATGGCACATTGTAGCACAAAATCACTTACTGAGGCCATTTATTTGCATTTGCATTTGAATCTGGTTGGAATTCGGGAAGGAAGACGGCACCACAGCATATTGGAATGGTTTAGGCATGTCTGCATTTTTTGTGCAAACCAAGTCAAAATATGAAGAAATTCCCTTTCTTTGCTCATATTTGGTTCATCCATATGCTGCTGAAACCCCCGCCACTTCCTGTCTGTTAAATGACGGTCTGAATCATAGCATTGAAGTAGAAACTCCACTGTCAAAGCAAAGTAGAAATGGTTAGTAAACACCACATTACTCCCCCTCTCCCCCACACTTCATTTACCACTCTGATTATCTTCCCTGAGTGGTTGTATGATGCAGCTGTACAAAATATGTTCTAACTGAACTGGAAAACCAGGGTTTTTCTTCAGAATGTATCAGTGGTGGTGTCATGTGGAGAGAAAGCAACCTGAATCCATTAAACTCAAGAGTCTGCTGCTCTTACTCAGGTTCTATTCAGCCTTACTCATGTGAATGGCTATTCAATTCAACAGAATAGGATTATTTGAAAAGTAAGGTACTACCCAGCATAAATTAAGGAGGCAGAATGTTAGCCTAAATTAAATTCCAATTACTCAATATAATGAATCTATTTCACTGTAGAAACCCTCCCCTCCAAAATTATCCCTACCCTTTAAATCCACTGACAGATGTAATTTCTGTGTGCTAAGGTCCAGTCTTACAATATTCTGAGCACCTACTGGTTTCAATACCTAACAGAGCCATGCCTGAGATGCACTAAATTGACTTTTAAAATGAGGATTATGGAAGAGAGGGAAGGAAAAACAACAAGAAAAGTTCAGGAAGAATGAATGTGGTAAAATGACATAGCTAGAGAACAGAATGAGAAAATGAAAGTGTAAATGAGCTGCATTTTCAGATATTACCATTTTAGTAGAGCTGATAGGAATTTTTTTTCCATGGAAAATTTTATCTTTTTCAGTAAAAAAAATTCAAAGGCTGAAGAAACAAACCTTGTTAGTCAAAAGATTTTTTTAATTTTACATCAAAAGCAATTGGGGAATGCTGCCAATGTAACTTAAGAGGCATATCCGACATCCTCATAACTTCATACTCCTCACTGAGTCAAGATCTAGCTCAGTTGTGTGTCTCTGGCAATGGCTAGAGCCAGATGTTTTACAGGGAATGAACAGAAAAGGGTACTGTAATTTGTTATCCAGTCTCATCTTTTGGCAATTGGACTACATGGACACGAAGAGCATGGGATTGCACCTCTGATAGCCATTGATATACTTATGCTCCATAAACGTATCTATTCTTTTTTAATTCAGTTATGCTTTTGGCCTTCACAACAACCCAGGATAATGTTTTCCCAATGTAGATTACTCTGCACTTATTAACATTGAATTTGTTGCCCAGTCACCCAATTTAGTGAGATCACTTCATAACTCTTTGCAGTCATCTTTGAACTTAGCTATCTGGATTATTTTTATAGCATCTGTGAATTTTGTCACTCAGTATTCCTTCACCTTCTCCAGATCATTTATGAATAGGTTGAGCAGCACAAGTTCCAAAAGAGATCACTGGGGGAACCCGCTATTTACCTTTTTCCATTCTGAAAAATGACCATTTATTTCTACCTTGTGTTTATTGTCTTTTAACCATGAGAGCACCTACCTTCTTATCCCATGACTGCTTACTTTTCTTAAGTGACTTTGGTGAGGGACGGTATCGTAGAATTTCTAAAAGTCCAAGTAGACTAAATTAAATAGATTGTCCTTTTCCACATACTTGTTCTCCCCCACAAAGAATTATAATAGATCAGTGAGGCATGATTTCCTTTACAAAAACTGTGTTGACTCTTCTCCAACCTATCATATCCTCTCTTTGCTATAGTTTCAACCAATTTGCCTCATCAGTCTGTACTTACCTTTTTTAAAAAAATAGGCATTACATTAGCTACCTTCCAGGCATTTGGTATAGGAGCTGATTTAAAGTTATATACCACAGTTCTCTAGTTTCATATTTAGAATTCTTGATGTATATAATGTAATGCTTAATGTTTAATCTTTAATTTATTGGTTTGTTCCAAAGCCATCTTGATTGACAGCTCCCTCTGGTATAGTTCTCTAATTTGCCACTTAAAGGAATAACTCTGATGTGTGGATCTCCCCCATATCTTCTGCTGTGAAAACAGAGGCAAACTCATTCATGAAACTAAATTCATTTAGTTTCTCTGTGAAGGCCTTGTCTTCCTTAAGTGCTCCTTAAGCATGTTGGTCTTCTAGTGGCACCACTTCCTGTTTGGCAAGTGACCTGCTTCTGATGTACTTAATTGTTTTGCTTTTACTTTCTGTGTCTTTACCTAATTGCTCTTCAAATTCTTTCCTGGCCTATCTTATACTTTCACAGTTGAGTTGCCAGTTTATGATCCTTTCTAATTTCCTCAATAGGATTTGACTTCCGATTTTGAAAGAGTGCCATTTTTACTCTGCTGATTCTCCATGGTGGCACTATTTTGGAATTCTTACTGTTTTATTTAATTATTTATTGGGGACATATGTTTACTTTGAGCTATATTATTGTGTTTTCAGATAGTCCCCATACAGTTTGCAGTAATTTTAGCTTTGTTACTGTTCTTTTTCAATTGCATTTAGTTGGTTTACTTGAATTTATGTAGTTCCCCTTTTTGAAGTTAGATGCTACCATGGTGAGCTTCTTTGACATGTTCCCTCCAAAGAGTGGTATAATATTATTTATTTGTTTGTTTATTACTTCTGCTATATTAACCTGTTGGATCAGATGTTGTGGTCCACTTAGGCCTAAATCAAGAATTGTCTCTCCTCTTCTTGATCCCAAGAGAAACTCCTCCAAGAAGTAGTTATGTTATGCTATCTAGAAATTTTATTTCTGCATCCCTTCCTAGGATGATATATGTCCACTCATCTTAAATCCTATATTATAATAGTGTTTCCTACCTTTGTTGTTTATTTAATCTACCTGACTATGTCTCAGTCATCTCTATTCTTGTCAGATAGTCAGTAGTATAGTGCTATTGCTATTCCCCTTATTTTTCAAGAATGGAATGACACTGAGATTCCAAAGTACAGTTTGATTCAGTTACTAATTTTATTTTATTGGCTGCTATGATTTCTCTCCCAAAAGTGCCAGTCTCCCATTGATGTGACCTATTCTGTCAATCCTATATATTTTGTACCCTGTTATTACTGCATCCCATTCATTATCCTCCTTCCAACTACTTTATTTGATGTCTATTACATCAATACTTTCATTTAATGCCGGGCACTCTAGTTCACCCATTTTATTATCTAGACTTCTCATGTGTGTGTATAGAACTTGTATATTTTGTCTATAGTCACCTGCTTGACTGCATGTGTTACATTTAACTACACATCATTTGATAAATTCATCCCTAAGGGATATCTCGGCCCAAACAGTGTGCTCATCTGCATTTTCTGGCTTTCCTCCTCTCCTTATTTTGAAAAATCCTCTAACTCTTTTTAATTTTACATGTGCCAGCTATCTAGTGCTATTTTGTTTTAGGTGAAGCCTATCTTTCTCTTCCTAAAGGCTCTCCTGTTCCTAATAAAGCTAAAACTTCCTTCCTACTGCATTCATGCATGAGACCATTGATTTCTGTTTGTCTTTTCAACCCTCTGCATGGAAATGGCTGAATTTCATGGAATTCAACTATGGACCTTCTGGGATTTGCATTATGCCCCTTGGTGGTATTTCTTAACTGAATCCTTTGCAGTTTTTGAATATTCAGTTTAGAATTTTTGTAATTAAAATTTTTCAATGGAAAAAAGAGATTTTTCATGAAAAATGTCTTGTTTAAAATTGAGTTTTCTTTGGAAAAACAGTTTTTAACCATTCCTGTGTTATAGACTAGAATTTTCAAAGGCACTTAACTCTCTTAATCTCCTTTAAAAATCCCACCCTCAAAAACCAATTTCTGATCTATTATACTTTTTTGTCAATCCAAAGTGCATTGTTCCCGAGGGCAAAATCTTATTCAGAAAGAATAATAATAATTAAAAAATAATAAAAAGTGTTATTATTACTATTATAATTATTATTATTAATAATAATAAAACACACATATATGGGGAGAAAGGTTTTTTTGTATTCTCTTTCACTTGCATATCATATTTCTAAATAGCTAAGTACATTTATCAAGTTCTCCCATCAGGAGGAGCATGACTATATTTTTTGTTAACCCTTCTGTAAATACTATTCTGTGTAATTGTATATAATTAAGAAACTGAAATTTTCTTTGAAGTGAATATATTTACGTGTGTGTGTATATATACACATACAATGCTATTCTGTGTTCATAATAATAGAGACATCTCTTCTTCTTCTTTTATAGAACACATGCACTAATGACAATTATTAGAAAATCAAATAATCTGACTAGACAACTCATGTGCTTAAAATGTTTGAATATCATTTCCCTGTGACATTAACATTAAATAGAGCTTTGCCATTTAATTCAGTAAGTATAGGATCAAACTCATAGGACCTATATTGGATAATTTTGCTAAAAATGTTGAAATTTTACTTTTCAATGTTCAAATATCATGTATATAGTAGCCCAATGTCTGTGACTCTGTAACGCTGAAACACTGGCTGTTCCCTCTGGACGGCGCTGTTGCCTCCTGCCGTGGCGCTTGGCTGACTTCTGCACCGCTCAGCCAGGCCGCCGTGCAGAAGCAAGCAGCGCAAGCGGCCATTTGGGGTCTGCGCTCTCCATGCAGCACAGCAACAGTGCCGCCCAGAGGGAACAACTAGGGGGTGGGGCCTGGATGAGCATGCGTCTCTGACGACAGGAAAGGGTGCCAGATTCAAAAGGAGGAAAGTGGAGCAGACACAGAGGGACGCGGAGGAGACAGAGAGGAGAACAGAGGAGGCGGAGGACAGTGAGAGAGAGAGTGAGAGAGATGCAGTGGGAGGAGGAGACGAGAAACACAGAGTGAGAGGTGGGAGGGGGAGAAGATAAAGAGAGAGAGACGGAGAGAGAGGCAGGGGGCGGACAAGATCTGAGAGAGAGAGAGGGTGAGGTAGTAGGAGGGAGATGCCATTTGCGCCACTTGCTCCAGCGCGGCGGCTCAGCTGAGCAGCGTAGAAGTCAGCTGAGCACCACAGCAGGAGGTGAAAGGGGGCAAGGCGGTGATGTACACGCCCGGGGGCGGGACCTGGATAAACATGCATCCCCGTTGGAGACAGAAAAGAGTGGAGAGAAAGTGAGAGGCAGGAGGAGGAGAAAAGAAAGAGCGAGATGGAGAGAGAGGCAGAAGGTGGACGAGAGCTGAGAGAGAGAGGGGGAGGCAGTGGGAGGAGGAGAGAGAGATGGAGCAAGAGATGGGAGGCTCAGGAGAGAAGACCAACGTGGAGGAGAGACCTGAAAATCCCGTCTTATGACAGGCTAATTGGCTAGTTTAAAAGAAACATTGGCAAAATGTCCACTATTCTTTTGGTGCTATCGATGGCTTTAACAGATAAGAATTGTTTTATTTAAAAAGCAACAAATATTTAAAAATTCAAATATAAAAAAGCTACAAAACGCTTGTGGAAAAAAACTAGCAGCATTTTTGCTGTTAAAAGCTAAATTGTTAATATTTAACAAAATATACCTCCTAATGTTGATGAAATAAAACTTAATTGAAAAATTCTCAATTTTGATACTTGAAAAATATAGAAAAACAATAGTCCTGCTCTCCCATTTTGTAAACAAGCTAGTTATTTTAAAGAAGAAATTCTAAATGTTTAATTAAAACAACAGATTATTTCCCCCCTAAAATTACTATAACTTTCCTTCTTTGTGTGTGTGTGTGTGTGTGTGACCAGCTTTAATATTTGTTCCATTGAGCAGGCTACTGTTATTGTTATCAATGGAGGAAACTGAGGGGTTGGAAATGATAGCAGTGAATGCCCCCTTATTTCTGAATTGTTGTGAGGTAACATGAAGGGTACGTCTAGACTACCGCATTTTGTCGACGGAAGATACTGTCGACAAAACTTCCGTTGACAAAGAGCATCCAGACACATTGAGTTCTGTTGACAAAGCAAGCTGTTGACAGAACTCCATAGTCTGGACGCAATGTTACAGGCAATAACACCTTCTGTCGACAGAGTTCTGTTGACAGAAGGTGTTATGCCTTGTAAAATGAGGTTTACCAGCGTCGACAAAACTGCTGAGTTCTGTCGACGTTATGTCGACAGAACTCAGTGGTAGTGTAGACGCTGGTATAGTTTTGTCGACAAAAGTCCACTTTTGTCGACAAAACTAGGTAGTTTAGACACACCCGAAGGTAATAAAACATAGATTGTCATTTCCCAGTTTACATCATTACACAGTGTGTTACATCTGAAGGCAACATCTGAGGGTTGAAGGAGGAGGAACAGCCCATGCAGTCAGTATTAGAAAGTGCTGACTTAGACGACGTCTATACTACATTTTTTTGTGGAAGAGGCAATGCAAATGAAGCGCTCATTAGCATTTTCTCATGCTTCATTTGCATAGTCTCTTCTGTTTCTTTTTGTGCAAGAGGTTTTTGCACAAAAACAAGCAGTGTGGACATATCCGTTTTGCACAAAAACAAGATTGTGCAGAAAAGGGGTTTTGTGCCAAACAGACACATCCAGACTGCTTGCTTTTGCGCAAAAAGGATCGGAAGATACTATGCAAATGAAGCATGAAAAAATGCTAATAAGCACTTCATTTGCATTGCCTCTTCCACAAAAAGTTCGTAGTATAGACAAAGCCTTAGGATGCAGATCTAATTTTCACATAGAAAGTTTTAGTTGTTCTACGTGAGTAGGCACAGTTTTGTTTGCAAGTTCAATTTTCAGCGGTATTTCCTGGTAAATATACTGCTTTGAAATTTATGCAAGTATTTTATGGAGAGGGTGCTATTTATATTTTGGGGAGGTGGAACATTTCATACTGAGAGTAGTTCTGTGCTGAATCACCAGCATGAGATTCATGTACCTCCAAACATTGGGGTGACTGATGACTGAACCCAAGTAAACCAGATGTTGGTGAACCGTACTATTTAGCTAAGAAAGAAAGAAAGGTTTCACTAACCTTCCATGTGTAGTGCTGGCATTTATTCCAAAAAGAAAAGAAACCAAGATAAGAAACCTTTGGGCTTACAAAAGTACTTGTGCCAACGTATCAGAGGGGTACCTGTGTTAGTCTGAATCTGCAAAAACAAGGAAGAGTCCTGTGGCACCTTGTAGACTAACAAATTTATGCTCCAATAAATCTGTTAGTCTGTAAGGTGCCACAGAACTCCTCATCGCTTGTGCCAATGCTTTACACAAAACATTTCTGCATAATTTGTATTCTGCAAGGGCTTGATCCTGCATGATGCTAGGCAACTCCTCAGAAATGCTAAGCATCGCCAACTCCAATGAGACTTGAATGTGCTCAGAGCTGTGTAGAGAAGCACTCAGCACTTTGCACTACCAGTCTTTTCACTCATTTTTAAATTTCCACAATAAGTCTCAGTCCTGCTATCATGGAGGAAGAAAAATAACCCAGGATGTAGGCGCAACTAACCTTGGGTTGGGATATGAGAGGGGTAGGAAATTTCACAAGGCATGCTCTCCTGATATGAATTGAAAGAGGTTTCATGATCAATGGAATGCATTAAGACCAAGCTTTTGAATCTTTAATGATTTCATTTTTAACAGTTCTGATAATCATTACATCTGGTATGTGCATGCTTTTACTCATTTAACAAATTTGTTCTGCTATTACATGTTTGCATTAAAAATGTTCTACAGCAGCTTAAGATGAGCAGAAATTGGTGCACAGCAGCTTTCTTCCTTTAACAAGTTCATTTCTCTCTCTCTCGTGCGTTTCTTTGGCTGAATTTCACAATATTTGAAAATGCACTCTTCATCATGTCTCAAATTGAGTGAATAGAGAATGCCCATACTTCTTTATCCATAATATTTTTTCTGTTTCCTCTGCAAGAGTAGAATGTCAAAACATAAACAAAAACAAAAATCTCCAACTTATACTTGGCTTATGGTGAGGATTCATATATAATTACTGCTTATACTTAGCCACTTACATAAATGTATGGCTTTCTGCAAAATACAGCAACAGGTAATCAAGATCTCCGTGATTTGGTAATGAGAGGATTGTCCCTCTAACAAGCTAGAAAGAGTAGATCTTCCTGGCAGGCCATTTGCTTTTCAAGCGTTCTAGTATTTAGGAATCCTTGAGAAGCAAAGTATTCTGTGGGGTTTTTTTCTTCATTAGTGTGACTGCAACACTGTTTCCTTTCTTGGGATTTTCCAGCGTCTTCTTTCCATAGCAATTTTCATGGTGAAAAAGTGCACCCACAAAATAAGTAATAGAACCAGACTAATGGTATTTACTCAGACTATCATAGCTGATTCCTGAAGAAGCAATTCTAAATAGGATGGAGAATGTTAACTAACCTGGCAATGTGATTCCTGTGTGTAGCTGCAAGGAGAACAGCTTGCTTTCTTATCTTAAACTTACCAACTAAAGATTTTTAACATGTGACTTTTTTGTTGTTCCAAAATCCTCTGAAGCATACAGTACATAGTATATCACTGTGAGCTGGAACTTCTGAGCCAGTGTTTTGGCAAGCTGAGTTCTTTGCAGGAGGAACAAATTATGGATATTTTGTGTCTGATGAAATCAGTAGATTGCCCTCCAACTGGAGATGCCACCCTCTGACATGTTATTAAAATCAATCAAGAAGTTGGACGGACAGAAATAGCTTTGGCCATTTTGTTTCCCACTTTTGTGATTTCCTTGCTTAGATTTTGTGTTTTGATTGAGGATGGACTTTGCTGCAAAGTAGTCTAATAGTTCATTATAGTGGGCAGCAGAGGTAATCCATCAGTATGATATACACCAGGCATATTAAGCCAAGTGAAGTAAAACAGTGGTGTGAACAAGTAGTTTGTTCAGTTAGGGATCCCCACATCCACTTGGAGATGAGGGACAGATGAGATACAACAACAAAAATGGTGTGACCAAGTATCTATGGCAGAACATTCAAAATGACCTGGTTCTTAAGACGTCTGAGCAATCACAAATCCTGTTTAAATAAAAGGAAACTTTTGCTGCTCAGTACATCTACAAATCCATCCAAAGTGACTATTACTTCTTCCCTTTGACTTTGTCTGAAGTAAAAATTATGTGGCAATCAATGTAGCTTGCGATTTTAAGTGAGATGTAATTGTTGCCTTTTATAAGTATCAAAACTTGATGTATTTGTGATTCCTTTTTGAAATAATTCTTTATTATATATTATTCAAGATATGTGGCTCTATTGCAAGTATAGGATAATCAGATCAAAAATGAAAGCCCCATTCTGACATACCTCTCTAGTTCAGAAAAGCAATATAAAATAGGAATACAGCTTTCAATCCTCATTTGTGTGTTAAGAATGTGGTTGGCTGTGTGGATTCCCATCAGCACGCTGTGAGTGGCATATAAGAAATGAAAACATCCCATGTCTCAGACAAAATTATAGACACTGCTGCGCAAATGCTACCGTGCTGTGCTGATTTGTTTTTGTTTCTTCATTTGTGTTGAATCCTAACATCACTGACATAACCTTGCCTGTTACGTCTTTCTGAGCAAAACGTTAAATGGCTGCTGGTGTTGCTGGAAAACCCGAGAGCAATTGCATGGGGGAGGGTGGCTGGATTCTGAGAGAAAGGTGAATAAAAGCAATGCTCTTCCAGGGCTGGTACAGACAGGAAGTAGCCAACCAGTCCCTTTCATCTTATCTAGGCAGCTGCTCCTATGTTCAGAGGTACCTGAACTTCTGTGAACTGGTTTGCTTATTTCTAATCCACGGTACATTTCATATAACTGCAAGTTTTTCACTGTTACTCTTCTAATCCCAGATCTTCAATCGAACAAGTTTTATGATCTCAGTGACAGGACAAAACAAAAAGAGTCTATTGTGAACATATTGTACATATCAATATATTTACTTTTCCTGTAGACTGCATACCACCAGTAAGAAAGAGTGTACAAAAATCTGTTACTTGGTACACTATTCCACCTACAGTATAGCTTTTGCCTGCTTTCCAAGAAGGTAAGAAATAATCTAGCTTTTTTTTTACTTCTATATATTTTATAATATTATAAAAAAGAACTGTGCACTGGTTTAGCTGTGTTGGAACAAGAATCTACCCTAAAAATTGTTCATATTTCCATTAGCAAGTGTTCACATTTAAAGGAAAGATTATAAAAATAGAAATGTTGTCTCAAAACATGAGGTCATGTAAATTGGTATAAGTCTAGATCTAGACTGTGGTGTTATTAGTTAACTTGATGGAGCTACATAAGTTTAAACCTAATGAGGATATACCCCATTTTCTATAAGCTAAAAATGAACAAGAAGTTAGCAAAATTCATTTACACAGATATCTAAGAACTGACAAGATTATTTCTGAATCACTTTTAGGTACCTCCCATTGGTTGTCTGGGAGAGTAAAAATAATATAGCACTAATAAGTGGCCAGCTTTTTACAGGTGTTCAAATGAACAGTTCAACAAACATTTCTTTAGGGTAAAAGATGCCGATGGAATTATGTCTACTCTGGAATATGGGCCCGTGAACAATTTTTAAAGGTTGATTTTAAAGGGTTAGTGCTTGTGGACTTATTGACTAGGATTTTCTGTGTTTCAGAGGAATTTGGGGACTAAGAGTCCATTTAATAATTTTGTGAAAAACAATACTGTTAATAAACATTGATTTCTGAAATTGTGTGTGTGTTTGTGTAGTGTTTTGACTTTTCTTTGTCATTTTGCCCATATATAAAAAACATTGTGATCGTTATGGTTTTACTCATATTGTGTGATGGAAAATAAATCTATGTAGCTTTTTGGTGAAGCTACAGAGTCATAAAAGTTCCAGTCAGCTGAGCCAGAGTATCTCATAACTTACAACAGCAAGTCTCTAGGAATGGTTAACAGGGTTATTGCCTGAATTACATCTGTATTGTCCAGGAGAAAGATCAGAGATAAAGGGCAGATTCTTAGCTGATATAAATCAGCATAGCAACACTGAAAATAGGCTTGGATTCAGTTTAACTTCTGGCTAAACATTCAGTTTGGTCTTTATTTCATTTGAATCCATTCATGAAATCCTAATTTAAAGCAGAAAGATTTATTCTATGTATATGAAAAGCAGAAAGGCATAGAGATACTAAAAGAGCATAATCAGTAAATCCAAAAATAACTAAAATTGGGGGTTAGGGGAAAACAAGCACCTGGATTAGAGAGGGCATGCAAGATATTATTTTAGGTCAAAGGTTAGGGGTAGCAGGTAACCAAAGCAAAATCAAATTGCCCAAGAAGGAACATTATAAAGGTAGGAGTAAATGACATTGAAGAGGCTGCCAATCTAGAAAGAAATAACTTTCTATATTTAATAGGTAAATTTAAGGAATTTACACACCACTCTCTAAAACAGAATATTCATGGTAATGCTCCTGCATATTGTGAAAACCATAGTTATCCTGATGCATGCTAGGCATTAATTTGTTGATTCTTGTTTATTGCTTTCTAAAGTAGAGTTTTCAAAGCCAAGCAAGGGGTTTGGATGCTTGATTCCCATTAAAAATTAAAGGACATTCAAACCCCTTAGGCTGATTGTAAAATATCAGCCCTACAGTACTATGGAAGTGCTTAGGATGATGATAATGATCTGATCCTGAGATTTTCTCACAAACTGTAGAGCTCGTCTGTGAGTGTTCTCCTACAAGTATTTTCCTAGTTGGGCTGATTGTATGTCTGGATTCTGTAATTTTTTGGTTTGTTTTTCCAGAAAAGAACAGGGACAGTTCTGCCTTCCCTCATGTGCAGTATTAAAAGCAAACATGAGGAGGAAGATCAACACTCATGAACAGCCATTGTTTTGCTTACTCAGCAACCTGTATTTACTGGTGATATTTACTAATCTGTTACCTGACTCTGTCAATTTCTCATGGAAAAACACAAAAGCTCTATATAGTGTCTTGGCAAGGGTAGTTAAAGTTATGCATTACCTGCATGATGTGAAGAAATACTGAGAGACACAAGGTAGGTGAGGTAATATTTTTTACTGGACCAACATCTATTGGTAAAAGAGACAAGAAGAGCTGGAAAAGCTTCAGACATCAAAGGGCTATGTCTAGACAGTGGCACTATTTCGAGATACTGGAATTGTCCCAAAAAACTATTCCATGTTTTTAAATGTACCCGTTATTTTGAAATATATTTCAAAATAATGGGCATGCTCTTCCAGCATCCCTATAATGTTCATTCCACAAGGGTTAAGGGACTTGTTGGAATAGCACTAAATTTCAAAATTTGGCACTGTGTAGGGAGCAACAAATTTCAGAATAAGCTATTTCAAAATTATCTCACTTAAATCTTCAAAATTTGCATATCACAAATTGCATAGCTTATTTTGAGTTAGTGTAGTTGCATGCAAGATGAGCTCTTTGTAACGTGAAGGAGACTGAAGGGAGGAAGCATCTTTATTTCCTGAATTGTAGCCGCTGGGGTCTAGTATCCATTTTTATATTACCCTCCCTTGAGGACTAGGAAGGGTTTCTTTTTAGTATCAGGTGAGATCATTCACAGAAGAAGCATAATTTCTTCCTTCTTCTCAGTCTGAGAGTATCCTTCTGCTTCTTCCTTACTGCAAACTAAGGCTGCATTTTCCTCCCAAACACCTCAGCTCATAGTCAAGAATGGGAAGCAATGAATGCAAATATACTGACATTTTCCCATTGCCAGTTGCTTGCAGGCAACATCTGCTTTGTGCACAACAGTACCTTTCAGAACAAGGACCTCAGATGAACTGAGTTTTATTCCTAATTTCAAACTAAGTAGATTCAGCATTAGGCACATTGTATTTACTTATTCCTATAGTAAACATTTCCATATTTTTCTGATGTGAATAGTTACAAGAATACAAATCCAGGCTATCGTGCATGCCTTGTAAATTTTGGACATGAACGAATATCACAAGGACTTTGTAGTTTCTACAATTTTAATTTAAGCAGCCGTTTCACTCCTTTACAGCAATACAGTCTGCCCTCATTTTTAAATAGGACATTTATTTGCAGCCAGGCTGTACCTGCAGTCCTTCTGCATTTCACATTCCTTCAGCAGAAGGAATTGTGAAAAACACTGCAACTCATTAATACTCCTTTATAATTGGAGTCAGTTTTCCAATGAATTACAACATCTTGCAGAACAGATGCTTAGCAGGTATAAATTAGAATAACTCCATTGTCTTTATGCCAGCTGAGATGCTGGCTGCCTATCTTCAAACACCAATAATCTTTTGGTTCTGCAGCTTTCAGTCTGTAAGAAGTTAAGAACAAAAAGATTTGAGGCTATTACCAAGCAAAAAAATCTTGTGAACTATATACTGCAATGGGAACCTTCCAGAAGAACTCTGTTCTTGATGTTCCTTTTAGAGTCAGTTTTGACATTAGCGTAAGCTTGTTTTGTGTGCTGCTTTAAGCTAAAAGCGGGTCTGCAGTACTAACTGAATTAATCTGAAAATGCCAATCATTGAATATCTCTGCAAAGGCAGCTTTGTTTCTTTAGAATTGCTAAAGAGCTGTGAAAGCAAGCTTTTATACAAAGCATGATGATTAACACCAGTGAGACTATTAAACAATTATAGCAGTATTAGAAGTTACAGCAGCTCAGACTTAATCCAAGGCAAGGTCTCTCATGTTCTGTGACTGGGGGTATAGTATTTTGCTTCAGGCAGATTTTCAGTTGTTTTAAAAGTTTTTTTTCCCCATAAATAACAAATACACACCGAAGTTTCTATGGTGATTAAGTGGAGAAATAATGTATAGCATAGCTGCAACAACATTCTCGTAGAAATTATTCCATACTATGGTCATAGCTTTTTTAGAATACATGTACACAATTATTTAAAATGATTCATAATAAGATGATGCTCTTGTGATGTTTGCTATAAAGTGGAATTAATCCAATGTGTCCTTTCTTGAAGAGGAAATTGCTTATGAGGTGCCTCTTAGATACCATAGTAACAATTATCTTCTTGACTGACTTACTTCTTGGGGGATGTGCTATATGCCCTCAACTTCCAGCCAAGGCACCCAACAGGAAATACAAATGGGGGGTACTCAACACTTAACAAAATCAGGACACAAATAATGTATTAAAGCAATGGATGAGTTTTATAGCTCATTGTGTATCAGACTATTTGGAATAGAATAATGACACCCCAATGTAGCCCAAATTCAAAGCTTATTTTCCCTTGTAACAAGTTAGTTTCATGTTCAGAAATAATGTTTAATTTCTAACCTTTCTTGAACAATCTTCTGTTCAGCATAGACTGATGAGAGAAGAGAATGGGCAGCCAAAATGGAGATATGAAGAGGTTTTGGCAAGCCTTCACTGCATCTATTTGTATTTGATAATTGTTTACTGAAAAAAAAAACCCTTTAATATGGAAGCATGCTAATGATATTAACAAGGTCACATTTTAAAATGTTTAGATTTCAAGTGGAAAATTTAGGTATTAACACGATAAAATCACAAGTCTTCACCATTAATAATTTATTGACAAAATCTTTGAAAATTAATTAAGTGAAATAAATTATTTTTATATGTTATACAAACACTAATGCTTGTGTTTCCACATATATGTTGTTTGCCACATTTTTCAGCTTTATTTTTTTATCAATATCATAATACCAATACAAGTTTCTATGAGACTATAAGTTCTTTGAGCCAGGGATGGTTTACTAAACTGTATTTGTGCAGTGACTAGTACAATGGGGCCCTATTCGCAACTGGTCTCTATGTAGCTCCATAATATGTCACAATAAACATATACAGCAAAAAAAGAGGGATTCATTTTATACCTAAAGCCCAAGTTTATTAATTCAGCTCATTAGAGCTGAGTGAATACATTTCAGTGAATAATTTATTCACCTAGTTAGGAAATAGATTCTGCAACCCTTACTCAATATTTTACTCCATAAATAGTCCCACTGAGATTGACATAGATCATACTGAATTGTGTCTAACTATGAGTGACAGGATCTGTCCTTCTGTATCTTATTCTTATGAAAAATTTCCACATTGTTTACTTTTTTGCAAATGTGTTTGTTATAAGAAAATATTTGCAAACCCATTTGTATGCATAATTCTTAGTTGGTAGTGACTGATGACAATACTTTGGAAATATTAACTGTATGACATTCAACACTAGGGCTTTATCAATTGGCTTTATTTGTACATCAAGATCAGATGACTAGGATCAGGATTCTGTCTGGGGCAAGTACTCATGTTTACAAATTGACAATTTGTTTTCCTTGAATATTCCCTGATAGTTGCTTTAAAAATCTCCATTTCCATGGATATTCCTAAGCTTGATCCCTAGAATATTCTTTGAATGCAAACACAAGGTCATGAAGACAAGGCTGTGAACTTTCTCATTTGAGTAAATATCACTGGTATTTTTTTAACACTGTTGATGACCAAAGACGCAGACTTCCAAAGCATTGAATGCTCTCAGCTCTCACTGTTTCCACTGAAGCTGAAGACATTCAGCATCTATTAGGGTTAGAAACTGGTTAATAATAGGTCGGCTTTAAGTCATGTTTTCAGCTACATTGTATTGCTAAATTTATGCATTTTCCCAATGTTTCTCAATTGACACTTCAATGGCTATTTACAATTGCCACACACGCGGTGTGAGGGCTAAGAAATAAATGGGAAACCTGTCAGGAGTATATTTTCATTGATGATTCTTTCAAACCACACATGCATTACCACATGGTTACATTGTATTAATGGATGTAGAACAGGTGGAAAAAGAAACTGCTATCATAAGAGACCCATTATATGCTTATGGCATAGTTATAACTAGAAATGGTCCTGAGCTATGAGGTTGGGAGTGGAATCCAGACATCATAAAGTCAGAGCTGCTGTTTTGTTATGATGCCACAATGTTAGCCTATCGACATTGTGATCTCCATCACTATGTTTGCTGTACCACATGTAAGAGATCAAAAATGTCTAATTTTCACAATGAACATAGGAAAAATATGTAGGTCAGTGCAAAAGGGCGCAATGCCTTTGTGTGGTGTCTTAGGGTGTTGCATTTTAGTGGTTCACAAAACACAAATAGTCACCTAAAGAACCAAGGGAAAAAAGTAATTTGTTCATTTGAAATCATGAGTCCACCTCATGAAAGTTTGAAAATGAAAAAAAAAATGGTAAGTTTAAAGTTGCTTCCTTTTTTTTCTTCTCCATACACACCAGTGACTCAATAGTGCAAGACTGACACCCAAAGGAGTGGTGTATTTATCTGGTGATAACTGTTGGCAGAGTGCTATTGGAGATGATCCTGGTGACCAGTTACAGAGCCTGCAAATTCAAGACAAAATGAGAGGAGATCATTGGAGAATGCAATTATTAGGGGTCTATTATTAATTAATTAATTGAGGTTTATTAGCAGTAAGCACAGATCATCACCACAGCTACTTGTACCACTTTGCTGGTGGCCCAGCAATGATCTTCAGAGAAAAGTTTTATTCATGTCAGGTGTCAGCTCACAAGTGCCAGTGTGGTATAGATGTTTATTATTCAGCCCTCCCCTTACCCCCACCCCCGCCCTGCCATATCATGGCAGTGATTATGGGAGGTCAGATGAGTCTGACCTCTGTTGTTCTAGACATGTGCTTGCTTTTATGACCCTTCAATGCCTCTGTTCATTCTGAGAGGGGAGTGTCTTATTTTCTGGTGCACTGCTCCTTGCCCCCTCCCATTGGATCAAATATTGGCATGGTGTGTATATTTGATTCTGTTGTGTTGTGGAAAAATATTTCTTGATTTCAAAATATATTAGCCTTGATCCTGCAGCTGCTTTTGCAGAAAAACTTGCCAGCTGTCTACACTGGCTGCTTGAATTTCTGCAAGAACACTGACGATCTCATGTAAGAAATCAGTGCTTCTCGCGGAAATACTATGCTGCTCCTGTTCGGGCAAAAGTCCTTTTGCGCAAAGGGCCAGTGTAGACAGCTCAGATTTGTTTTTCGCAAAAAAGCCCCGATCGTGAAAATAGGTAATAAAGGAGCAATATATGGATGTGTCTAAAGAACAATGTGCTTTTGCGGAAAAGCGTCCGTGCCAATCTAGATGCTCTTTTCCGCAAATGCTTTGAATGGAAAACTATTCCATTCAAAGCATTTGTGGAAAATCATGCCAGTCTAGACGTAGCCATTATGTATGAACATAAGTATCTCTTTGGCTGTGTCCAGACTCAGGGGTTTTTTCGAAAAAAGTAGCCTTTTTTCGAAAAAACCTCACCTGCGTCCAGACTCAAGCCGCATTCTTTCGAAATTAAATCGAAAAAACATGGCTTTTCTTTCGATGGCGGTAAACCTCATTTCACGAGGAAGAACGCCTTCTTTCGAAAGTTCCTCTTTCGAAAGAAGGCGTTCTTCAATGTAAATAGGGCTTCTTCGAAAGAGAGCATCCAGACTCACTGGATGCTTTCTTTCGAAAAAGCAAGCCGCTTTTTCAAAAGTTCAACGTGCAGTCTAGACGCTCTCTTTCGAAAGAGGCTCTTTCGAAAGTATCTTTCGAAAGAGCCTCTTTCGAAAGAGGCTTGCAGTCTAGACATAGCCTTTCTCTCCAGCAAGCAACTTACACAGACAGAATCACCATAGCTCCCTTCTATTTTACTGTTCATATTCTTTCTCTCTCACATATGCTCAATTCTGTGTGCTCAGTCATTAATTTGCTTATGTTACCTGTATTAAATATTTGGAAAGTTCACTAGCGACTCTGCTAACATAATTAAATTAAGCAAAGCCCAGGTGTTTCAGTTACTTTTCCAGGGCAAAACTGCATTGTTCTTTAGACACATCCATATATTGCTCCTTTATTACCTATTATTACGCAGTCCTAAACAGTACGATTCACAAGTCCTGCTGCAGCTTGTTTTCAGAAAGAATAATTGGGAAAACTTTTTTTGTCTCATGTTTCAGTACTACAGAAATAAAGTTAAAAATGGTTCAATAAAACATAAAGATTAGCTAAACTGTACTAATGCAACAGATAATACCATTTATATTGACAATGAATTATATTACATTCCTTGTTTACTATTTTTTTCTCCATAACTTTTTTCTCTGTCCCTTCTTAGGATAAAAAGTGTCAGAGGGTAGCCATGTTAGTCTGTTACAAACAATGAGTAGTCCTGTGGCTTTTGTTAGTCTCTAAGGGTATGTCTAAACTACAGAAAATATTGAAGCTGCTGCTGTCGATCTTCCAGGATCTTGAATTAACGGGCCTAGTGAAGACACGCTAATTCAAACTGAGAAGGGCACTCTGGTCTATGCCAGTATTCCTGCTTCCAAGAGGAGTAAGGGAAGTCAAAGGGTGAGTGTTCTTCCTTTGACTTCCTGCAGTGTGGACAACATCAAAAGTTGAGTTAAGATACTTCGATTTCAGCTACGCATTTAACATAGCTGAAGTTGTCTATCTTAATTCAACCTTATCCCATAGTATAGACATACCCTAAGGTGCCATAGGAATACTCATCCTTTTCTAGGATATTTTAGGAACAATAGTACTCAGTTTTGCAACTATTATATGTCATTCTATGGACCTCACTTTTTTTTTTTTTTTTTTGGTTATCTACAAATGAAAGGAAATCCATCTGTATGATTATATTTCTTGAGCTTTTCATCGAGTACTAGCCAACACATTTGAAGTTCACTTTATATCTCTGACCTGATTCAGAAGCATCTCTTGTTTGCATCTACTGACTGAGAGATATGAATAGGTCTCTATGCATAATTTAGCTAGTGGTGCTTGTACTTTTGTAAACTTTGGATGGAGGCAGGGCTGAAAGTTCGTGTAAGTGCTTGTAACATAATTATTTATGCCATAGTGCAAGTTCTGAGAGCTTTAGCCCATCTCCATGTGATGAGATTGACAATGTCAAGCAGTAGTTAATTTTGTTATATTTGCAGTACAAGAGTTAATAATTTGAAATGTCCTCTTTGGGCCTTGGTCCGCACAAAGTTTGATGCCAATATAAATGTGTTGATTAGAGCTTTGATTATTTTAACAAAATATTTATACTGATCCTATCTCATGTATGGGTTTAGTTAAAAGGCATCATATACGGGTATAACTGATTCCCTTTCCTGTCTGAAAGCTGTAATGGTACCTGTATAAGCACATTTAAAGTGATATGAATGTATCTACTTGTACTCTTTTAACCATATTGGTAGTTTTGTTTGTGAACATAAAGAGGGGGAACAAACACAGTGCAAAATTCAGGCTTTATTCTTTCCTTCGCATACATTGGGTTCTCTCAACATGTACTTCTTCCAAGTTCCTGTATGCAGCCATACTGTTGTGTTCCCTTTTGGGAAGATATTTAACATAACACAGTTAAAGTTGTACAACATCAGTAGGTAAACACGCCTTAAAAGGAAAGCTATAGGTAGAAAATACATTTGGGGCAATATTTTGGAAAAGAAAACCTAATGATGTGTGAATTTCAACAGGTTCTTTGTCTCTTTGATGTGTGTGTGTGTGTGTGTGTGTGTGTGTGAGAGAGAGAGAGAGGGGTTTCTTCTTTTCTGACATTTTTTCCATACCCCATCTGCCAATTGAAACAACCTTTAGAAGTTCAGTTAAAAGGGGAAGAACTTACTCATGAAAAGCTGGAGAGAGAATGTATGTGCTGATCTAAATACTGACTAACAAATTTATTAAGGCATAAGCTTTCATGGGTAAAACCCACTTCATCAGATGAGTTGGAGTGGAGTTTACAGAGATGTGAATATATAAGTACAACAAAAGAAAGAAAGTACTTGGGTAAATGAAAGCTTATGCCCTAATAAATCTTGTAGTCTCTAAGGGTACGTTTATACTGTAGCGTATATCTCGAAATAAGCTATGCAAGTTGAGCTATGCAAATTGTGTAGCTTATTTCAGAATAGCTTATTTCAAAATTTGGGGCTGTCTACACAGCGCTATTTTCTAAATAAATCACTATTCTAGCATCTTTCTTAATCCTTGTGCAATGAGGTTTACAGGAAGCTGGAATAAGAAGCCCATTATTTCAAATGTATTTCAAAATAATGGGCTTGCTGTTAAGATACACAGAACACTATTTCAGAATAATGGACATTATCCCAAAATAGCACCGCTGCATAGACATATCCTAAAGTGCCACAGGACTCCTCGTTATTTTTGCAAATACAGACTAACTCGGCTACCCCTCTGAAGCTTGTGAGTCAATTATTCCTGCTATTGGTGTAATATCATTAATTTCAATTCAAACAAAACTAAATTTTCAATAGGGCTTGGATAGTATTATTACTGACAATGCCTGTGACAACTACAATTAGAACTGACAGCTCCCTCTCTTTTTATCCAACTGCTCCTTCTGTCTTACAGCTCAGTAAAATGTTGAGGCAATAAAACCATTGCTATCTATGTCAACTGGATGTTTGATTAAGCCAGCCTTCCAGGTTTATCATTTAAAAAAACTCACAAAAGTCTGGAGTTTTGTTCCAATAACTTAATTCCTCTTTCCCACATTCAATTTGCATTTTAATTGGATGCATAAAACATGAAGGAAAACAATAACTCAAATATGTGCTATGTCTAGACTGCAGGCTTCTTTTGGAAGAAGCTTTTCCGGAAGAGATCTTCAGAAAAACTTCTTCCAAAAGAGAGAATCCACACAGCAAAAGTGCATCAAAAAATGATCTGCTTTTTTGAAAGATAGTATCCACACTGAATGGATGCTATCTCACATTTCAGCTGTGATTACTATGGACCAGCGCACCCATGTGTTTTCCTCTTTCCTCTTCTTTCAAGAGAACTCCCTCTTTCCCATCCACACACGCCTCTTTTTTCCAAAAGGGCTCTTTCAGAAAAATGCTTCTTCCTCGTAGAATGAGGATTACCAATGTCTGAAAAACCCCTCTGTTCTTTCAATTTTCATTCAGAAGAATGTGATTGCAGTGTAGACGTAATTGAATTTTTTTCAGAAAAACAGCCGTTTTCCCCAAAAAACTCTGTAGTGTAGACATACCCCATGACAACATGCTCTTACTCAGTAGCCAAGTTAAACTCAAACAGCCATCTTTTACTAATCATCCAAGTGTTATGAAGTGTCATTGCAGTAACTCTTCTGAGTACCATAATATTTGTTCTTTCTTACAAGACCTCTAACTTGGAAAGATGGCACCTCACTACTTTATATACTTTTAGAACAGGTACATCAAGTAACCACAGCATGATTAAATTTGCAATGTGTGGTTTAAAGTTCACTTATAACATCTCTTATAAATGAGTCAGGTGCAGCTATTGCACCTGATGGTAGTTGTGGTCCTGGAGGTGGCTGGCATGTCCCTGCAGCACAGTAATAATTTTCACTCTCATTTTTATTTAAGTATTTTACTTGATATTGGATGGGACATGTTTTCAGACTAACCAACCTGAGTCAGAAACACAAATCCCAAGGACTTGTAATGGGACTTGTCCTCCTAACGCTCTTGGAATATGCTGGCAGAGGAAGCAGGGCCAGGCTTGAATAGCCCTGAGACACTGTGCAGGGTCTCACCACCACTCTCTGGCTATGTCTACACTGGCAGCTTCTTGCACAAGAACAGCTGTTCTTGCACAAAAACTTGCTTGCTGTCTGCACTGCATGAGCATTCTTGTGCAAGTAAATTTACAGTCTAGCATTGTAAAACAGAGCTTCTTCCGGAAGAGTTATTCCTCTCCCCATGAGGAATAAGCCCTCTTGCGCAAGAGCTCTTCCACAAGAGGGCAGTGTAGACAGGCAACATGAATTTTTTGCGCAAGAAGCCCCTATGTTTAAAATGGCCATCAGAGCTTTCTTGCGCAAGAGAGCATCCACGCTGCTGTAGATGCTCTTGTGCAAAAACACATCTTGTGCAAAAGGACATGGCAGTGTAGATGCTCTCTTGTGCAAGAAGCCGCCAGTGTAGACATAGCCTCTCACATTTGGCCCAATTCTCCTGTTCCACCCCTACCCATATGTTCATGATGGAGGGGGGTGGCCAAGCCACCCTGAATGTATGGCACTGCATCCATCCTCACCATTTCTGAAGGCTCTCATAATCTCCCCTCCTCAAAAAAAAAAAAAAAAAAAAAGTCAGATGCTAGTGATTTAGGGTGGAGGAGGGGAACAGCACACTGAAATTTTCCCTCAGGCAGCAGATTACCTTGAACATCCTCTGCTCACAATGAATATCATGTGAATGTGGCCCTTCAATGAGACCTGAGTTTTTCCAATGACTATACTGTACACATTTTGTCACCTCACCCCACTTAGTTCCTCAGAATCCCACCATGCTTAATAGGGTTAGTTAACAATGTGATTTTTTTAAATTAATGAAGCAACTTAATTTTTTTCTCTGTGCTGATAATGAGTCAGTAATTATCACCAAGCCTTTAGAATTCACAAACTGAGGAAGGAAGGAAGGAAGGAAGGAAGGAAGGAAGGAAGGAAGGAAGTTAGTTAGTTAGTTAGTTAGTTAGTTAGTTAGTTAGTTAGTTAGTTAGTTAGAGGCCAAATGAGATAATTTAAAAATGAAAAGTCAAATCATAGTGAGGAAAGTAAAAAGGAGCATAAACTTTGGCAATTCAACTGTAAAAATATGAAGATAGGCCAAAAAAGAATTTGAAAGGCAACTAGTTTAAGTAACAGCAAACAATTAAATATACCAACAGCAGGAAACTTGTCATGAGGTCACTGGAAGATCAAGGTTGCTCAAGGAGCACTCAAGGAAGACAAGGCCTTTGCAGAGAAACTAAATAAATTATTTGCATGTGTCTTCACAGCATAGGATATGGGGGAAATCCCCACACCAGAGCCACTTTTTTTAGGTGGCAGATCTGAGGAACTATTCCTTATGGAGGTGTCAATAGAGATGGTTTTGAAACAAACCAATAAAAAGTAATATATCATTAACTGTTCTTAAGGAATGTAACCTTAAATCATGTAACCTGATTTAAGGTTACATTCCTTCAGAATGGTTGATGATATATTGGAGGCTAGCTGATGTAATGCATATACCTAAAAGAGTCTCTAGAGATAGTTACAGACTGTTAAACCTAACTTCAGTACCAGGCAATTGGCTGAAACTATAGTAAAGAACAGAACTGTCACACGCGTATGGTATACTGTACAGTCTAAATTTTCTTTCTTTGAAGTTGCTAGAATAATCCCCAAAGTAGAACTTTTATGACATTAGAATCATTGTCTGTGTGATCCGAAAACTCTTCTTCTTGTTTTCCCACTACACAGACATTAAAACTACTAAATTTTTTGAAGCTTTCAAGGTGTATCTGATTTTTATCATTATTGCTGCTATAGTTATTACAACAAATATTACCAAATACAGTAACATTAGACCAAAATTCAAATGTAGGCCCATAGGACAAGTAAGAAGCATCAGGGACCCACCAATTCAGCAGGATTCCCTAAGATTTCTTAATATTCTGCTAATTCATTGTGTCCAGTGTAGCTCATGTTTAGCCTGAGTTTTGTGTTGTGTTACTGGCTTTTGAACTACAAATAAAGCAAAACTCAAGGAAGAATGTGGGTATGGACACTAGCTTAGGGTCTTTGTATTCTGTTGAGGATTTGTTATGGTCTCCTATTGGATAGAGTCAGAAAGGAGCAGCAGAGAATTCCATGTTAGACAGGAGGAATCCTCAGGAAATGTAGATCTTTTTTATCATACTTGCTGCCCACTCCAGTTCTGTATACAAGGCATGGCAGAGAACATGTCACTAGGCTGACGTCCAGCTGGCACTATCATCCCTATGGTAGCATTGGAGCTGACAGAGGTACATTGCTCCTAAATTTTACCAGAGACTATTTTGGCCTCCAGCTGGCCCAGCATTAGTGAAAAGGGGATTTTAGTGCCTCTGTGTCACTCCCTAATTCCTGCTTTATTTTAGCTCTGCTGAATATCATGCTCCAATAGTTTACTATACTATATACAAGATTTCTGTATGGCTTTTAATAATACATAGAGGAGGTTGCATCCTGCTCAGAAATTAGAATCAGGCTGACTTCTAGCTCATCCTCTTTACTTGTACCATAATTAAACAATTTTCTTTTATTCTTCATTTTCACTACTTAGTTCCAGAGGGGTTTTAGCTCCATTTTGTACATGATAGTTTTTAAGGATTAAACACATTGGGTGATAATTTTATCCCTGTTCCTTTATGCCAGATTAAGGGCCCAAAACTGTGTAAATGAGTCTAGAAGCCCAGTTTTGTCTAGGGGCAGGAAGAGACGAATTTCTCCTGGCACAGACACTGTGGAAGACAAGCCTAAAACAGGCTGCGGAGCTCCCCATTGCAAACCCAGGTGTAGCGAGTGGGGCTGGTAGCAGGAAGCACATTTCAACCCTGTGCAAATTCTGATCTTCACTGTTGCCCATAGGGCAGCCTGGGGAAGCTACTAGAACAGAGAGAGGGCCCCAGAGATTCTAAATAAGTCTGAGGGTAGCAGCAAACTATCGAGCCACTCAAGATTACAGACACCCACATACACCAAGGCTTTAAGTCCTGTATTGCTCCTATCTTACTCTTTGTCCATAAAATGGCTGTAATTTAACTCCATTGGCTTCAGTATAGTTATACCAGTGAGGAATTTTGCCTATTCTCTTTATATATCTCAAGCACAGTGGGCTTTCCTTTTTTTTTTCTTCCAAATTGTAGCTGGTTAATTCTTTATAATGACATTTTTATTATCATGAAAGCAAGTTGTAATTTCTGATTATACATGATAAATCTTCAAGCCTTATTGGTTGAATAAAAATATTCCGCATTGCTATTTTTTGCTCTGAAGAAGTATATCGGTAACATAACTGCTGTTGCATATTCGAGGAAGGAAAGGCGACTGAAATGATCTCCATTATTTTGAGGATGACGAACAGCTGATGTGAATGTAAGTAGTTCAGAATTGTGAAGAAAAATATATAGTTGACAGGCTTAAGTGCAAAACCTATATGAAATTGGTGATTCTTTTCCCTCTTAGCTTCTGTGGTGAATATGAGTAGAGATTTTCTCAAATATAACAGAACAGGACACCTGTAGTAGTAATAGTTCACTCAATACAAATCTCACAAGTATATCTGAAATGAGTGCTCCCTCCACAGTCCCTACCTCCTGGTGGAGAAAAAAGAACACTGAAATTATTTAAACTGGTTCTGAAATGTTTGTCAATCAGACACAAAGCCTAGACGCTTGCGACTGGGATTATGGACAAGTTGGCTGGGTGGGAGGGGGTGAAGTGGCTTTTATTTTACTGTATTCTGCTTTGCCTCACCTGACTGTGATTTGTGTTTACCTGCAGCCTCAAAGCACAACACTTGACATTTTTGTGTTTGTTTGGGAGAGTGGCGAGAGTTTATTCAGAAGTGACTGAATCCTCTCTTCTGCCATGGATTTAGTGTTAAATAAAAATGAAACTTACTTAAAAATCTCATTTTATTTCAGGAGTGCCTAGCTTACAGTAAGCACAATCTTTAGTAGCTGTGGTTTTCCTGTTGAGTACACAGATGATTTTTTCTCGTTGACAGGCAGTTTTGCTTGAAATCTAGTGAAATGCTGCCTTGGTTACACTTAGGTCTTATTGCTTATTTTGCCAAAGAAAAGGTAGTCTAATCTTTCCTGCATGGGGAGTCCTGTGCTTTGTCCTTTCCATAGGGCCCAAGATTTATGCAGGATCCATGAGAGGTTCATTGTTCCTCCTGCCCACTAATCAAAATAATATAAACTATTTAATAAGATGTACTAATCTGAAGAAACTGTGCTTTGTTTTCTTATTTAACTGAATCCATTCTCTATTATTTAGAACTTTTTAAAGTGAATTTAGTACTAAGAGGACATTGCAAAATAATGTTAAATGACACTTTACATTGGTATAACAACGTGCTTCAAACTTAACTTGGACAATCACCTTAAACAGATTAATAAGGTCAGTTTTCAGAACACAATCTATTCTTGACTGTGTCACTGAGGCCTTTAATTATTACTCATGTCGCTGAATATGTCCTACTCTAAGGTACGTCTAGACTACAAGCCTCTTTCGAAAGAGATTGTCTAGACAGTCAAAAGGGGTTTGAAAAACTATTTGCCTTTTCGAAAAAGAGCACCCAGGCAATCTGGATGCTATCTTTCGAAATAGCCATTTGAGTTAACGAACACCTTTATTCGAAAGAGCTTTTTGGCGTTCTTCCTGGTAAAAGTAGGTTTACCAATTTTGAAATAAACTGCCATGTTATTTCGATTTAATTTTGAAAGAACACAATGGCAGTCTAGATGCAGGTGAAGTTTTTTCGGAACAAGGCCACTTTTTTCGAAAATACTCAATAGTCTAGACAACCCAAAGGCTGCTGTAGTTGCTGGAAATACTCATATTGAATTTGGTGGATTTTGGCCAGCTAATCTCATTTTGTGTCAACTCTCAGATATGTTTTTTGTTTTTTTTTTCCATAAATAAATCTAAGGGCACTGAAGAATCAGTGACAATGCTGAATAAATATTTTGACTTTCAATGAAAATTCAAAATTAAAAAAATACTATGCAAGTTTTCAAAAATATATTTACCATTGTGAAAGCTGTTCAATTCCCCTCCCCCCCCCCCGATGTTGATAACATTTTTAAATAAGGAAAAATTGTGGTTTCCTTCTTACATTTTTACTCAAGCACTCTCCCCTTCTGTCTGTAATAGTTGTTACTTGTTTTCTGGAACAATTTTTCTCTCTCTGATCTCTAAGTCTGTGGTTCTGGTCAGCACATGTTTTGGCCCGATGGTATGACTTGATATAGGCTTGCTGAGGTATCACCAGGTGAAAGCACCAAATTTGGTCACTGAAATTTCCATAAGATTGAGGATTCTTCAGTATGTTTATTTCAAAGAAAGAGGCTGCATAAGTTTTTGCATTAGTTTATGACTATTATCCTGAGCCTCGTTGACATAAATAACGCCCATACTGGGTCAGACCAAAGGGCTATCTAACCCAGTATCCTGTCTTTTAACATTGGCTAATGTGATGTACCTCAGAGGGAATGAACAGAACAGGTAATCATCAAGTGATCCACCCCCTGTCACTCATTCCCAGCGTCTGACCAAGAGAGGCTAGGGACACCATTCCTACCCATCCTGGTTAATAAATTTATGGAGGTCCATCAATGGTTATCTAATTCTTTTTTGAACATTGTTAAAGTCCTGGACTTTAAAACATCCTCTGGCAAAGAGTTCCACTGGTTGACTATGTATTATGTGAAGAAATACTTCCTTTTGTTTGTTTTAAATCTGCTGCTGTTAATTTTATTTGATGACCCCTAATTCCTGTGCTATGAGACCAAAGAGATAACTTTTCCTTATTTACTTTTTCCACACCAGTCATAAGTTTATAGACCTTCATCATGTCCCCCATTAGTCATTTTTTCCAAGCTGAGAAGTCCCAGTCTTATTAATCTTTCCTCCTATGCCAGCTATTCCATACCCTTACTCATTTTTGGTGCCCTTTTCTGAACTTATACCAATGCTAAGATATCTTTTTTGAGATAAGGTGAACAAATCTGAATGCATTATTCAAGATGTAGGCATACCATAGCTTTATATACAGGAAATACGATAGGGTATGTCTACACTACCCCCCTAGTTCGAACTGGGGGGGGGGTAATGTAGTCATACGGAGTTGCAAATGAAGCCCGGGATTTGAATTTCCCGGGCTTCATTTGCATAAAGCGGGCCGGTGCCATTTTTAAATGCCGGCTAGGTCGGACCCCGTGCCGTGCGGCTACACGCAGCACGGACTAGCTAGTTCGGATTAGGCTTCCTAATCCGAACTAGCTGTACACCTCGTTCCACAGGATAGGAAGCCTAATCCGAACTAGCTAGTCCGTGCCGCGTGTAGCCACGCAGCACGGGGTCCGACCTAGCCGGCATTTAAAAATGGCGCCGGCCGGCTTTATGCAAATGAAGCCCGGGAAATTCAAATCCCGGGCTTCATTTACAACTCCGTATGACTACATAACCCCCCCTAGTTCGAACTAGGGGGGTAGTGTAGACATACCCATATTCTCTGTCTTACCCTCAGTCCCTTTCTTAATGATTCCTAACATTCTGTTTGCTTTTTTGGCTGCTGCATTTTGAGTAAATGTTTTCAGAGAACTACCCACAATGATTCCAAGGTCTCTCTCTTGAGTGGTAACAGGTAATTTAATCCCCATGTTTTTTTACAAATAGTTAGGATTTTGTTTTCCAATATGCATTACTTTGCATTTATCAACATTAAAATTCATCTGCCATTTTGTCACCTAGTTTTTGTGAGATCCTTTTGATGCTCTTCACAGTCTACTTTGGACTTAATTATCTTGAGCAGTTTTGTATCATTTGAAAATTTTGCCACCATTTACCCCTTTCTCCAGATCATTTATGAATATGTTGAATAGGACTGGTTCCAGTACAGACCCCTGTGGGACACCTAGGCCCTGGTCTACAATAGGGAGTTATTTCAAAATAACTCCTCTTATTTTGAAATTACAAGTAGAAATCTGTAGTCCTGCTTTCCACAAGGAATAATCCTTATTTCAAAATAGTTATTTCAACATAGTGTAGTATGGATGCTCCACTGCTGCTATTTTGAATAACTACTTCCCAGAGTCATTCAAAGTAATTACTCCCCAGTGTGTCCTGGGTCTCTAAGTTGAGGTACCATGTCCACAGTAAGGGAGCCTGCTTTGGGATAATTTTGAGGCTTCCCTGTAGTGTGGACATGCTATTTTGAAATATTTCAAAATAATAACTCCCAAAATAACTACGTTATTTTAAAATAATTTCCTAGTTTAGAATACCCAATAGATACTTCTCTCCAGTCAGAAAACTGAACATTTATTCCTACCCTTTGAACTAATTTTCAATCCATGAGAGGACCTTCCCTCTTATCCCATTACAGCTTACTTTGCTTAAGAGTGTTTGGTGAGGAATCCTATCAAAGTCTGGAAATCTAAGTACACTATATACACTGGATCTCTCTTGTCCACATATTTGTTGACTCCCTCAAAGAATTCTAGTAGATTGATCAGGAATGATTTCCCTTTAAAAATACCATGTTAACTTTCCCCTAACAAATTATGTGCCTGTGAATTCTGTTCTTTAACGTAGTTTTTTGACCAATTTGCTTGGTACTGAAGTTAGACTTACCAGCCTTCAACTGTCAGGATCAACTCTATACCCCTTTTTAAAAATTGGAATCACATTGGCTATCCTCCAGTTATTTGGTACAAAAGATGATGTAAAGGATACGTTACAAACTACAGTAAGTGGTTCCACAATTTCACATTTGAATTGCTTCAGAACTCTTGGATGAATGTCATCTCATTCTGGTGAATTATTGCTGTTCATTTTATCATTTTTTCCCCAAACCACCTCTAACGACATCTCAATCTGGGATGGTTCCTCAGATTTGTCACCTAAAAAGAATGGCTAAGGTTTGTGAATCTCTCTCATGTCCTGAACCATGAAGTCAGATGCAAAGCATTAATTTAGTTTCTCTACAATGACCTTGTCATTCTTGAGTTCTCCTTTAGCATTTTGATTGTCCAATGGCCCCACTATTTTTTTAGCAGGTTTCCTACTTTTGATGTATTTAAAGTTTTTGCTATTACTTTCTTGAATTTTTGGCTAGTGGTTTTTCACATTCCTTTTTGACCTTCCTAATGGTAGTTTTACACTTCATTTGACAGAATTTATGCTCCTTTCTATTCTCCTCACTAGAAGTTAACTTCCATTTTTTAAATGATGCCTTTTTATCTCTCACTGATTCTTTTACTTGGATACTCAGCCATGGTGATACTTTTTTTGGTTCTCTTACTTTTTTTTTCTTGGAGTATATATTATGGTATTTTTGAAACACTTCCATGCAGCTTGCAGGGATTTCACTTTTCGCGCTGTATCTTTTAATTTCTGTTTAACTAACTTCCTCATTTTTTGTATAGTTCCTTTTCTGAAATTAAATGCCACAGTGTTCACTAATGAGGTGTTTTTCCCAACACAGAAATGTTAAATTTAATTCTATTATGATCACTATTTCCAAGCATTCTAGCTGTATCCACATCTTGGTCCAGGTCCTGTGCTCCACTTGGGACAAAATCAAGAATTGCCTCTCCTCTTGTGAGTTCCAGAACCAGCTGCTCCAAGAAGCAATCATTTAAGATCACGAGAAACTTTATCTCTGCATCCCATTCTGAGATGACAAGTCAATATGGAGATAGTCACTGTGAAATTCTAAGGGAGATATGCTATCATCATCCTAGTCTGGTGATGGGTAATATATCCCTATTGCTATATTCATATTATTAAGGCATGGAATTACTATCCATCAAGATTCTATGGAACAGTTTGGTTCATTTAAGATTTTTACTTCATTTGATTCTATGCTTTCTTTCACGTATAATGCCACTTTCCCACCAGCATGACCTGTTTTGTCCTTCTGATATAATCTGTACACTGGTATTATTGTGTTCCATTATTTATTCTTCCTCCACAAAGTTTCTGTGATTCTTATTATATCAATATCCTCATTCAACATGAGGCATTCTAGTTCACCATCTTATTATTTAGACTTCTAGTGTTTGTATATAAGCACTTTACAAAACTTGTCACTATTTAGCTGCCTGCCATTACACAATGTGATTGAATGGGACTCTTTCATTTGAATGTTTCTCTTCAGAACCCTATCATTTCCCACTCCCTCTTTAATAGGACATAGAGAATCTATTAATAGACCTCCCCTAAAGGATGTCTTTGCCTGGGGTATGTGCTCCTCCACACCTGTTGGCTTTCCCCCAGTTTAAAAACTGCTCTATGCCTGCCAGCAATCTCTTTCCATTTTGGTTTAGCAGGAGCCCATCCTTCATGTATAGGCTCCCCCTTCTTAAAAGTTTATCCCGTTCGTAATAAATCTAACCCTCTCTTCCCTGCACCATCCTCTCATCCACACATTGAGAGCCTGCTGTCTGAAGTCTTCACAGTGATTCTTTCAGTGGGAATACTGGAGAACTGAAAACAGGGGCAAATAAGCCAAGGGGCCAATGGTCTCATCCCAAAGGGTCCCGGCCAGTTGGGAGGGGGTAGAAAAAGGAGCAATTCTACCCAGTGCTCCTGCTGGGGAGCAGGTTTGGTGTGCAAGGTGTTTGCCCAGCTAGCACTCCCACTGGAGAACAGGGGAAATCCCCACACCTTGAATCTGCTCCTTGGAAGGATCACTGAGTAGGAGGAAGTGGCAGATTGCAGGCTGAAGGAGCAGGCAGAGTCCCCACTTTCTCTAGCCCAGGGCTGCCACAAAATCATAATTATAGCTGAAAATTACACAGACGGGTAACTGCTTCCAAAATCAGGGGCCCACTGCACTCATTCATCAATAAGGGTCTTTGCACAAAGACTGAAAATTGAACTAGCTCCAGAAGACAAAACATTCAATGGAGTGAAATGTCCAGAAAAAGCAAGAACTATGCAATGTCAAGGGTGAGAAGTAGATGAAACCTTCAGAAATATAAAGAAAAGCTACTTCCGGGAACTTGGTTTTGGCCTGGGATGACATGGCTCAGCATTTCAACTGTTTTACTAACAATGCTTACACTAACCCTGCAAGATGACCTGCTGGCTTTCACATATTAATCTGGAAAGCCACAATAAATGAGTTTCCTCTGCCCTGTCACAAACGGAAGAGCAATCCATTAATACACATACATTCAAGTCAGCATTGGCAATGTTGTGTATCCAAGTCTTGCTGCGTGCATGACAGAGTTTCAACCTGAACAATGCTCTGCCCTCATCTCAAAATACCATTTATTTATGCCAAAGAGCTTTCACGGTGAGCACTGAGCTTTATGTAGAGGTGGCTCAGCTCACAATAGTAGTGGCTAACACAGCTGGGTCTTTCAGCTGAGGGCAGCAGTGGCTTAGGCTTTAAGAGCCAGAGGTTTCAGGTTCAATCCTTGTGACTATCAAAGCACAGGGGATGGTGCATAATGCTGACAGGTAACTGCTGTGCCAGAAAAGGAGGCCAGATCTTGAAAGCCTGCTGCTTTGGGCATTCCTCTGCTACTGATTTTATAGGAAAAATTATAGAAGCTAATGACTTATTATTTTAAATGTACAAAAGCAAATATCTGTTTTAGCAAATCTGCATGTGTGAACTTAGTAGCCTATTGTGTGTGTGTGTGTGTCATGTAAAGAAACAACATACTGTTGTGCACATGCTCACAAAATTGTGTCTTGATGAATTAGAGGTGCATACACCTAAAATGGGGTAGTGATACAGCTGAGCTTATATTTGTGCATAGAAACAAAATTATACCATACAATGAGGACACAGGCTCTTTCACCTAGAAATATATTTTCTGTTCATTTGATCAGTCTATCTGTGCAGTGCTGGCATGGCTGCTGTTTTGCAGCACTCAGAAGCAAATCAAAGAATGGTGCAAAAGAAATTGATCTCTTTCTCTCTTTGTTTTTGCTCTTATTTCAAATGTTTTCCTAAAATTTTGCTGGTACAATAAGCAGTTGTACATCTTTTTTTTCTCTCTCTCTTTGCTATGGATTTGTGGTTTTTCTAGAAAAAAATTGTGACAAGACAAAGACAAAATAATCCTTTCTATCAAGGAAAGATGTTTTTGAGCTTTTATACAGTTCATGAACCTCCATGTACATATTGTTGTATTAGAGGACACACTGCTCCTTTTTGTACCCAGAAATTGTGCTAACAACTGAAAATATAGGTGGGCTGGGTAAAATGGGGAGAAACTGCACACCCTAAAACAGACATTAAACACATCTATGGAAAGAAAGAAGGGTGAATCTGTTCTCTGGATCAGATTTGGCTTTTTATTTGAACCCATGCCATCTCAGAATATTGAGAGTTTCTACAGCTTTACCTGAGAGCAGAATTCATGACTCTGTGGCTAATGTGCTATCTGTTCTTGCAGTTCAATAATAATACTAAAAAAAGAAAGAGAAAAAATGTTGCTATAGTTACTGCCTCTTGACAAGATAACTATCGTGCTTCTGGGTTGAAGAAACTCGTATTAAAATAAAACTCTTTCTAATATCACATGGGAAATTTTAAAACAAGACTTCCTTCACTAAGATAAAATATTAATTGTAGCAAAACTATAACTTTCGGATTAAATTTAGTAATTGAGTTAATCATTCTGCATTCAAGGTGGTTGAGTTACATAGCATGAATAAATTATCCAAATAATTTAAACCCATTTGTCCTGCATGAACCAGTTTACTTGTTACTTGCAAGTGTTTGGTGAAAAATTTAAGCAAATAAACACACCAAAGGCTGATCATTATCTTAAGTGTTTCTGCTATAGAATTGATTAGTTATATCGAAATCTGTACACCTGCTTTCCTCAGAGTCTTAGTGTAGACACTCCACTGCTGCTATTTTGAAATAACTACTGCCCAGATTAATTTGTAGTAATTACTCCCCAGTGCCTCCTGGGGTTCTAAGTCAAGGTAGCACATCCACAATAACAGAGCCCACCTCGGACTAATTTTGAGGTGCCCTAGTAGCGGGGACATGCTATTTTGATTTTATTATTTCGGGAGTTACTATTTTGAATTTAATTATTTCAAAATAATTTCCTAATGTAGACACTCCCTAACTAGGCTATATGGACCCTGCTGGCATACATAAATTTATCTTTAGTGCACGACAGAGTCTATGTGGGCCAGTTAGTGTGTGATATGCAGCCTACAAGTTACACCTCTTTGCTGAGGACTAGAGCACCATGTAGACAAACTTTTAGGAATAATAAATGCTGAGAACTTTACATGAATATATGTGCTGTGTATGTTTTGCTTATGAAAGTGGACATGAGCATTTGTTTGCAAACAGAACTCCATTTGCACAAAAGTTCCCTGTTCATGAAACAATCATGGAGACCCAGCATGTATGAACCCCTCACAGTTTGGAATTTCATCTGATAGCCATAAACTGTATTTTGCAGGATTTGAACATGCTTCTTTCCAAGACTGGTGTGTCCTACTGTTAAACTCATATCCTGCAGGGTCAGTATCAAGCTGCTGATTAAGAGGATATGATTCGCTATATAACTATATTCCCTAGAGATTTTATTTCATAGGTTCTGAGGCTGCAAGGATTCTGAGCTTTGTCAGCTCCTATAAACGACTATTCCTGCTTCCACTATGAAGTTTTGCATCCCCCTAATCATGTATGAGGTGTGCTGGGCAGCATTCTTCTTGGAGATAATCATTAACACCACTTATCTGAGAGTAGAACCTAGACCCACTGTTCACGATCCATTTTCTGTACTACCTATAGTGATTATGATCCATTTTCTGGACTACCTATTGTATGAAAAGAAAACACAAGAGGCAGAACATCAGCAGAATAGACATTAAAGTATATTTCTTCTCTAGTTTTCCATATAGAAAAGTGCTGTAGAAATAGGAGAAAACTAATAAGATTCCATAGCATATATAAAAATCTGTAGAAATTAATGGAGATCTAGAGAAATTGCTCTAAAACTATATAGGGTGAAATCCTGGTTCCAAAGGTATATATGGAATTTTGCTATTCACTTCAATAGGCCTAAGATTGCACATACAAACTTAGTAAAGAATAATATCATTTCTATTGGACTATATTTAGGATATAATTCTCTATTTATGTCTAGCTGACAACTTAAAATGAAAATGTTATTTTGGATTGAATTCTATAGGACTTTTCCAGAATGGTTCATATTTAATTTATTACTTGCTTATGCACAAGCCACTATAGTTTTCTATCACGGAGATGCTCTAAAAGTGAGATTGCTACATAGTGTGGTTAGGACAGAATTTGCCAACATAAAATTGTATTTCTTCTCCCTTATGTTATGGAGATGTGACTTTGATGTCAGTACTTGAGATGGTGCACTAGATGGAAAATGAGATCTATGCCAAAATATGCCTCACATTCAAATAAACAAAAGAAAATATACTTTTATTTTTTCTTCCCTGCATCTCCAGGGGAATACATGTACTGACTTTGTGGAATAATTCCTACATCACATGCTTAATGATGTATGGGAAAAAATAGTTCATGTTGATGGAAAACTTAGATGATGCTTCTAGTACTGTGGTATTTGCTATATAATTGTATTGTAAAGAGTCACAGAAGACTTTACCTAATTTACATGAATATAATTCAGGAGTGACAGCACTGAAGCCAATGTGATTCAGCATAGCTGTCTCAAAATTCTAAATTCTGAAGTCCAGCATTTGCATGAGAACCTTACTGTCCTTTTTTAAAATAAATTTCTAGCCCTCACAGTTGCAAGTAAAAGCATAAAAACATGAACTGTAAAGACTGTGTGCACTTCCATCCTCCACTTCCTTCCTGGCTACACTTAGCAATTCTGAATCGATTTATGCCCAAATCTTGTTTACCAAAATTTCAATCCAACAAGGGGCAGTGCCACAAGCCAGTACCGATGGTTCGTTTAAGCATTACATGAGTAATTCTACTGATTTGTAACGACAACCCCCCAAGATTGGTGTAATTAACAAACCACAGCTTCTCCCAGGAAACCTTAATGACTTTTAATACTAAGAATTTTGGTCTTCTGTTATTTTTAAAAATAGAAAAGAGCAGCTACTAATCTGCATATCCCTGTGTGTACAAAAAACCAAAGCACTTGCATAATCTTACTGGTGCAACCCTTCTCAACCTAATTTCTCATTATGTCACCTCTTTTCAAGCCATTTAGTTTCTTACATTGTAATCTCTTTAGGGCATACTATAATATTTCATTGCCTACAAAACAACTAGCTCTCATAGAGGTAAAACTGTAAATAATTAGAGCAAATTTGAGTGATGCAGTGTGGATTTTGAAACAGCATATAATAAAGTTGAAGAGTAGAGGAACAGAGAAGAGCACTAATCATGGTGAAGAAACCATTGTCATTGAATTAATAAAATAGTGATGAGGAGAGCAAGGGTTGAGTCTTATAAGTAAGGGTACGGCTAGACTGCAGGTTTTTTCGGGATACCTCAAAAAAACTCAGCCACATCCAGGGAATGCATTTGCTCTTCTGCTTCTTTTTGCAGAAGAAAAAGTATCAGGAAAAGATATGCAAAATGCACAGAGCATATTGCATATCTTTTTCCGATAGATCCTCACAGTCTGGCCATACCCTAACAGTGATATGGATTATAAATGAGGACAAGTCCCATGAGAATTAGCAGGGGAGTCATTTTGTATTTCTCTCATTCAATTCTATTGTAGTTATTTGATTTTGACAAAGATAGGATCCATGTTACAGTGTGAATAAATTAATTAGATGAAAGTACAGCTAGCAAAGCATGTTTGGATGTGTCTGCACAGCAGGGCTTAACTTGAAATACGCTACTCAAATGGAGCTGCATCAGTTCTGTAGCTTATTTCAAAATAGCTTATTTCGAAATTCGGAGTGTCTACACAGCACTTATTTTGAAATAGAGCACGCTACCTCTGACTTCCCTTATTCCTCATACAATGAGGGTTACAGGAGTCGGAGTAAGAAGTCCTCCAGCTTGACAGTATTTTTATACTATTTCAAAATAATTGCCTGCTGTGTAGACATGGACTAAGTTATTTCGAAATAATGTTGCTGTGTATACGTACCTTGGAGTGCAGATGCTATATTGAAAGCTACATGTTCAACCTTTCAAAGCTGGGACTCTGGTCCGGTAACATCTGTGGTCCTGTAGGCCCATGGATATTGCTGGACCAATGAGCCCCAGCCCTCGGCCAACGGCTTCTGGGGAGCCCCTGTCCATGGATCCCCCTTGCATGGACAGCAAAGAAACCAATAGGGCCTGGGGATTCCCAGCTGCAGCAGGGCCAGTGATCCTGGCCCTGAGGATTCCTAACCATGCCAGCTGCAGGGAGCTAGGGATCTCCAGCAGGGCTAGTGACAGCTGGGGCTTCCCAGGGCTTCTCAGAGCACATCAAAGGGGGCTATGTATCCCCCAGGCCAGGGGTTCCCAACCAATCTAGCAGCAGGGAGAAGTAGCAGGGAAGGGCAGCAGACTGGAAGCCCAGTGGCAGGAGTTCTCTACGGGTCAGCAAAATCCCTCATTTGGAGACTGGTCAGGTCCCAAAGGTGCTGGACAAGGATGGTCCAGCCGGTAGTATGTTCAGTGCTTTGGGTACTAAATTGGAGCTCAGGAAACATTGGTTCTCCTCTGGGCTCCGCCACTGATGTGCCGTGTGATGTTCATCTCCCTTTGCTTTGCTTCTCACTGCTTTCCTTTGCTTTTGCATTTGCTTCCCTTCCTACCCTTTGTATTTCAGGTCTGTGTAGACTGTTGGGTCTCCAAGGCAACATCTTTCTTTCATTATATGTTTGCACAGTGCCTTGTAAAGCCAAACCCTGTCACATTTTGGGGCTGCTGTATGCTAGTATTAGATAAATAATTAGTAATAATAATGTCACCCCATTTATCAGTATCACAGGTTTAAAAAGATTTAGACAAATGGATCATGAATTTTGACTTTTAGAAAGCTTAGGGTAAGAAACAGCCAGGGAAGACTATTTCAAATTATTTCTCAGTAATCCGTAAAGCAGAAAAGGGAACAAAAAGCTCTTATGTAGGACAAGGAAAGACATTATGGTAAACTGTAAATCAGAGTCAGGTTAATAGAACCATGATACATTGATGAAACTGAAATGGGAAACAAAATACTGGGATATATTATTATGTGTGGGGAACAATGTTCCCTCTAACTTTTTCCTTAACTGAATGGCCACCTCAACATTGCAGCTTGCAGGAAACACTGGTGGGGGAATAATATACACAAATAAAAAATATCTAATGGAGATGTCTGGGTAAGTAGCAAAGCTAAATTGTACCCTTTCAATGGCTAGAGTAAATTACCTCTTCCCTGGAGCAGGAGATGAGTAATTGTGACTCCTTGTGCTATACACAGGGGCACCTAGCCATCCTAAGCTCATAGTCTAACCATTGGTGAATATTTGAACACCCTATGATAGGTTTCAGAGTTTAGCCCTGTAATTTTTCAGTGATTTTTAAGAATGTTTAACACTGTAGGCACGGCAAACAAGTACAGTTGTTTACTGAAGGAACTGCATATAACAAAGCAGATTAAACCCTTTCATGTTAATATATGAATGCAGTTCACATCAGATTATTTATTGAACCAAGATATATTGTTTGCATCCTGGGTGATGAAGGCCTTGAGTTTCTGATCTCTCCCTAGAAAATCCTTTATTAAAAGGATTGAGAATTTCATTAGAAATGTTTATTAAGTAGCTCCAGCAAGCTCATCCCTGCATTTAGTTTATAGTAAGTGGTTGCCTAAATAGTTTGACAACCATCATATATGCATTTAATTTATATTAATGGATGTCTGTTTAGATATGTCCAGAACATTTTTATTATTAATCCATTTGTAAATAAATGTTCGGTGATTGTAATGAAGCAAACTCTCTCATAATAATGATTGATGTCTCTTCTGTGCTGTAAGTGGATTTTACATTATTTTAGGGATTGTGTACATTAATGGATACCAGCTGTACTGTTCTTATGCCCCCCTGGGTCTTTATAGTGCATTGGTTTATAGAGCTATAATGAATCACTCAGACATTAGCATGCTCCAGATGGCATACAATAACATATACAATCACTACAAATGTTTTCACAATCTGCTTACAGTATGGAAGAAGACATCAGCAACCACTTCAGAGTGGTTACAAAGTACTAATATGAAAAAGGCACTCAGTATCTGCAAGCATTTTGAACATTGTATTGTCAAAATATTAGTAACCCCACAAAACTTATTTTAACAAAATTACAGTAGTGAGTCTGTTTTTTCACTTTTAAAACTAATTCAAACAATGCTTGTTGTCATAACAACCCACTGTAAAGCTTTTTCTCTCCTCTTTTTTAATCCATCTCAAACTCCTGCAGTTTTATAGTGATCTATATGAGAGAACAGCCTATCCTTCCTTTCAACTCATTCAATGAAAACCTGACTGCACTGAAGTCAATAGGAAGTTTGCCATTAGCTTCACTGAACCGGAATTTGACTGATGGCTTTATATTGCAGTGATAACCCCTTTTCAACATCGTTGCTTCCTTTATATTATCTACTGTTAAGAGTTTTCTTTTCTCCCATTTTGCTATTCTCTTAGGCCATATCTATACTACAGAGAGGCTGCCGCAATCAATCTTCCAGGGTTCGAATTAGCGGGTCTAATGATGACACGCTAATTCAAATTGAGACAGTGCTCCTGTCGATGGTAGTCCTGCTCCTACAAGCAGTAAGGGAAGTCAAACGGAGAGTGTGCTCCCATCGACCTCCCATAGTGTGAATGATGCCAAAATTTGATTTAAAATACTTTGATTAAAGCTAAATAATTAACATAGCTGGAGTTGCATATTTTAATTTGATTTTATCCCCTAGTATAGACGTAGCCTTAGAACTTAATCCTTCACTTCAAATTTCTTTCTATTAAACTCTTTGAAGAGGGTTTTAAGGTCCTTTAATTTTCATCATTTCACCCAAGATGGGTGATTGTATTGTTGGCATCCCTTTTGGGAGCTCTCAAGTGTTAACACTATCACAGATGGAACAATGTAAGTTACGTTTATATCTAGAGTATTCAAATATGCATAAAAGCCAAATGCTAGTTCCACAGAAGTTAAAGATTGATTTGAATTTTAATTTGATTTTGACTTTGAAATGAAGGAAGCAAGATTGGACCAAAAATGTGTTTGTTTACAGGAGATGAACTGAATGTTCAGCTTCATACAGTATCAATGAAGGCCTATAGGTAGAACATGAGTTGGGTTTACCCAATACATCTCCAAACAGGCCACCATCTTCTTTGAGCTATACCAATCAGTTATCATTGAACCTTTAATCCCCCTAGATTTTCTGTAATAAAGATGTAGCTGTGTTAGTCTGGTCTTGCTGAAACAAAAGACAGGACTATGCAGCGCTTTAAAGACTAACAAGATGGTTTATTAGGTAATGAGCATTCGGGGGCCAGATCCACTTCCCCAGATCAAATTGTGGAAGAAAATTGGCACGACCATATTTACCAAAGGGATACAATCAAAAAAAAGTGAACACATATAAAATTGACAAATCAGATTTCTGTTCTAAAATCTGATTTGTCAATTTTATGTGTGTTCACTTTTTTTTTATTGTATCCCTTTGGTGTACATGGTCGTGCCAATTTTCTTCCACAATTTGATCTGAGGAAGGGGGTCTGGCCCACGAAAGCTCTTCACCTAATAAACCATCTTGTTAGTCTTTAAAGTGCTTCATAGTCCTATCTTTTGTTTCTTAGATTTTCTGATGAGAGTTGGTACCAACTTGGAAACAAAATTTAGCAACATCGCTTCACTAATGCTAACATCTTAATTTTGAATGCCATTTACCCAAACCAGGCTTTTTTATTGTTCTAATTTTGTATTGGATGCATGGTCCTTGCTATTTAAAAATAAAGTACTGTAAAAATATGCAGTGGATGGCAAAGTTTGAATATATAGTCATGTGATGAGGCCTGCTGCTTTAAAGTTAGTCCTACAATCTAAAAATAAAATTTATAAAAATAGACTTGATTTAAAAAAAAAGCCTACTTCAAATCCCAACATGCTCTGGGGATCAGGCAAGGTTATACTTCTGCTTCCTGTAAAATCCTTTTGGGAACTTCAAAGCAATCCCAGTTAAAAGAAACCATGACTTTGGATATTTGTAATTCTACTTATGGTTCCTGCACTGTTCGATACAGTATATTACTAGTCCCGTGGGTGGCAGGCTCATTTCAAGATCAGTTATATAACGTACTTCAGTAGGCATGCAGCCTGAGTTTGCTTAGCCATTGTACAACAGTAGACATGATAAATATCCATTTCTAAACAGGTTAATAATAATAAGAAAGCTATAGGGATAAAATTTAAAAAAGAAATATTTTAAAAAGTTATAAACATATTCATGCGAAATGACTGACATAACATATATTTCAAGTGTGATTATATATAAACTACATTTTATACATACATACAGAAAATATGACATACATATGAATATAATTTTATTAATTGTAAAGGACCATTTTCTTTCATAATGTGTTAGTTTACTTCATTTGTTTTCAGGATTTAAGTCATCTGCTGGATGTCTTGCGGTAAGCAAGATGATTGATCAGTTAAAAACCATTGTACCAGAAATAGTTCCAGATAATCTAGCACATCGAGTAGCACAGCAATCATAGAATGTTTGAGATAGCTTGCTAGATGATGTTTGGTGACACTAATACTTTATTCTTGCATTTCAAAGTGCTGTTTACACATTAGTTAATCCTCACAACACAGACCCCCCTGAGGCATGCCAGTGTGGTATCCATTTTGCAGATGAGCCATAGAAATGTTTAAATGGGATGGGCTTTCTGCATTTTAGCCCTTTATTCAGACCGCTGGACCACACATTTCCTCACTTTAGAATCATAAAAATATGGGGCTATAAGGGACGTTGAACATCATCAAACCTGCCCCCTGTGCTGAGGCAAAACCAAGGCTATGACTATACTGCAGAGCTTTTCTGGGATACCGAAGGTATCTGTTGCATCCAAAGAATGCATCTGCTTTTCTGCAAAAAATATCAGAAAATCGGATGCATTTTTTCAGCATCTCTGTAAACTTCGTTCTACGAGGAAGAAGGGATGTTCCAAAAAAGGGTTTTTTTCTGAAATTTGGCCCCATGTAGATGGGCCAAATGTCGGAAAAGCCTCTTTCAGAAGAAAAATGGAAAAAGATACACGAATTGTGGTTCACAATTTTCATATCTTTTCCTGACTTTTCTTTGTAGTGTAGACGTAGCCTAAGTAAACTGAGATCATACCTGACAGTTATTTGTCCAACATGTTCCTAGAAATCTTCAATGATGGGTATTCCACAATAGCCCTCAAAACACTATTTCAGAGTTTAGCTACCCTTATAGGTAGAAGGGTTTCCTAATATGTAACCTAAATACCCATTGCCGCAGGTTAAGCCTGTTGCTTCTTTTTCTACTTTCTGTGGACATGGAAAACAATTGTTCACCAGGGTTTGTTTGTTTGATTTTTCTTAAGAGCCCTTAACCTATTTGCAGGCTCTTATAAAGTTCCTGTCTTGGGCATCTTTTCTCAAGACTCAACATGCCCAGTTTTATGTCTTTCCTTATATGAAAAGCTCTCTAACCTTGTATCATTTTGTTGCTCATCCATTTTGCCCATCTCTCTCTTAAATTGTGGTACCCACAACTGGCCACAGTACTCCAAGTGAGTCCTGATGGATGCTGAGTAAAGTGGAATGGTAACATTGTCTTACATACACCCCAAAATGATAGCCTTTTTTTGTTTGATTTTTTTCTTTCATAAATGAAGTACTTTTTGCTTATATGTACTGAATTTCATCTTGTTTCCCAATTTGTCAAGGTAATTTTGAATTCTATCCGTGTCCCCCAAAGTACTTGCAATGCTCTCCCGCTCCTCCCCCTCCCGCCCCCGAGCAAATTTTGTAAGTATAGTATCCATTTCTTTATTCAAGTCATTAATGAAAATATTACAGAGTAGTAGATGCAGGAGTAACCCTGGTGGGATCCTGCTAGATGCCCTTCCAGTTTGCCATTAAACCATTGATAACTACGATTTAACTATAGTTTTTCAATCTGTTGTGTACCCACCTTACATCAAAAAGACCACATTTCCTTAGTTTGCCTATGAGAATCTTACGTGGGACCTTGTCAAAAGTCTTACTAAAATCAATATAGTGCAGCTATTCTTTTCTCCTAATCATTAGGCCAATAACACTGTCAAAGAAGGAAATTGGGTTGCTTTGGTAATATTTGTTTTTGAGACATCCATGCTGGCTATTTCTTGTAACACTATGATCCTCTAGGTATTTAAAGATTGATTGTTTAATGATTTTTTCCAGAAAATGTCCAGGTACTGAAGTTAGGCTGATTGGCCTATAATTCTTTGGGTCCTCTTATTAAAGATGTCTTCATGAATTCAGAGAAGACAGGTGAGGTTACAGAGGCTTGGAAAAGGAAAAAGCATAGAACCTAATTCCTAATGGTTCTGAAATTGCATCAGCTAGTTCCTTAAGTACCCCAGATGAATTTCATTAGATCCTGCTGACTTTAAATAATATTTAGATAAGTAAGGTATATTCATCTGTTCTTTTCATACTTTGGTATGCATTCCTTGTTGAGATTAGTGCTGACCAAATACTTAACATAAGTAATATTTGTGAAAACTGAAGCAGAATAGGTATTAAAGATTTCAGCCTTCCTGATGTAATCAGTTATTAACTCTCCTTCCCTTCTAAGTAAAGGACCGACACTTTCCTACCTTTTTCTCTTGTTCCTGGTATATTTAAAGAACCTCTTTCTATTGCATTTCATGTGGTTTGCTAGGTGTAACTCTGTGTGTCTTAGCCTTGTGATTATTGTTACTACATTCTTGTGCTATTTTTTGTACTCTTTCTTTTCAATTTGTTCATATTTCCACTTTTTGTAGGACTTTTTTTTCATTTTCAGATCATTAAAGAGCACTAGATAGAGCCATATTGACTTCCTGTTCTTTCTGTCTTTCCTTCACATCTGGCTAGTTTGTAGTTATATCCCTTGGTGAAGGGTACAAGAAGTATATGATTTATATTTAAGAACAAATGTCTCTTTGACTTTCCATTGACAATATACCAACACAAAGTCAATGGAGTTGTTGCAGCAGTGAACTTGGTCTTGTGTTTTTAAATTATAAATTCTGTGCAGCAGTGACTCTGTGTTTTGAAGGTGCCTTATAGGTATGTCAGCACTCTCTGTGCTCTGCTCTGCACTAGGGCTTTATTTCAAAATAACCCTCCTTATGTCGAATTTATAAGCAGAGCATCCACATGACCAAGACCATCATTTCAAAATAAGGGGCTGTTTATTTTGTAATCTGCACTCCTGCTTTTCTCCAGGAAAAACGTTAATTTTGAAAGTTATTTCTAAATAGCGGTAGTGTGGATGCTCCAGTGCTGCTATTTCAAAATAACCTCTCCTCAATGTAATTAATTAATTTACTGTATTAAACAGTAACACAGTCCCTGCAGTGAAACTAGCAAGAGATTGGAATTTTGCTTCTTGTGAAAGTTACTGAGGCAATAAATATGCGAGTTTGGAGACAGTGTACTCTGGGATGATTTCCTTGTAATTCTTATAAATACATTAGTAATTCATTAGTACACCCATCAAATTCTCAATCTGTTGGAGCTAGTCTTATTGTTTGCAATGAATTTCTCTGAAGCATTTAGATTTTTTATTTCTATTTGTGAATTATCTGACAAGGAAGTTGCTATTTTTATTTACTTCTTGTTTTTCCTAAGTTTTTGCACAAAGTATGTGAAGAAACTTCAGCACACAGATTGTTTGTGAACTTTTTATGCTATTTGCACCATTTATTGTTTGAGTAGTCTCATTGGTTGCATGTCTGAAAAAATAATTTCAACTAGGAAGAAGCAACAATTCTAACAGAATATTTTGAATAGCAAACATTCCTTTTAGAATGCCTCTGATCTGCATGAAAATGCTGGAATGTTATTTGTTTAGACTTTAGAGTATGACCTTTCCCCCAAACAATTGTATAAACAAAATATTTTGTGAACATTTTCTATTAGTGAAAAGTACACAAACATGGTTGAAGTGAGCAGCTGTTCAGACAAATATTGTGAATATTGGGTACGTCTAGACTACAGGCTTTTGTTGACAGAAGTTTTGTCGACAGATACTTTCGACAAAGCATCTAGTCTACATTCAGTTCTGTCGACAAAGCAGGCTGCTTTGTCGACAAAACCCTGTAGTCTAGACACAACCTTAGATGCAATAACACCTTCTGTCGACAGAACTCTGTCGACAAAAGGCGTTATGCCTTGTAAAATGAGGTTTACCAGCGTCGACAAAACTGCTGAGTTCTGTCGATGTTATGTCGACAGAACTCAGCGGTAGTGTAGACACAGGTATAGTTTTGTTGACAAAAGTCCACTTTTGTCAACAAAACTCTGTAGTCTAGACACACCCATTGATGTGTAGCACTTGAGTTCCCACTCAGCCACCAGACTCAGCAAAGTTAAAAATTCTAAATGACCCCTCAGTAATTTCTTGGGTATGTAGTGCACCTCTGACATAACACAAGTAGGGCACATTCCAAGTGCATTTAGCAAATGTGTACAGATTTTCCTAAAGGGTTGCTGTGTGTGGGGTTTTTTTTTTTTTTGGAAGGGCAGTGATGTGGCCACCTGCAGCAGTTCAGTTTAAATAAATCAAACAACAAGAAAATATATTGAATTGATAACAAGATAAAGAAGGAAAATCTGTATTGAATTAAATAAGCAGGTGCAACTCCTTCAGGGGCTCTCTTTCAATAATGAATTAAAAAAGAAAAAATTATAATTTCTAGCCTTGTGCTGAAGTTCTCTGCAACCAACTCAAGCTGAGAAGGGAAATATCAGTTTAGCATGAAAGTAGATTTTAATGTTCTCTCTACAGTAGGATTTTAAATGAATGTCTCCAAATTTGCATTATTCCCAACAGTGAATGAAATGCAAAACCTAATATATAGCTATCCAAGAGCTCTAAACACCACAGAAGCCCAGTTGACTCCTTTTCTTCCAGTAGGCCATGACTCTGCAAATTAGACTTGCAGGATGATAATGGCTATTTGGTCTGTTGTTATAACGATGAGTAAAAGCATTATGTGAAACACAAAATGAACACTGTAGGTATACTTCTATGTAAAAGCAGACTCACCGTTCACTTAAATATATTAATGTTGCATGTGAGCAAACTAAGGGGAAGAACAGTAGTCACAAAGGGAATGGCCTGTATTCTAGAAGATTGGCTTGAAATAAAATATCGATCATGGCTCTGAAAAAGCAGCTTTTTTTCTGTTACCTGCTCTATACCTTTGAGGCCTTATTAATCACAATCATGTTGCACAGGCCTTAAAGGGAATATAGACAGTGCAGGGGCTCTGAAATCCAGACCTAGCCAATTATGCAACATCACTGCAGCAGCCCTAGTAGAACAAAGAGGAGGCATGAGTGAGCAAGAGAAAAGAGAGGGCAGAGCTGGAGATGGACCTAATCCAGGCAGCTGTGCAAAATGAAGGCCCCACAAGGGCCATAAAAAAACACAGCTGCAAGTAACAGGAGCTGATTTTAAATGACCAACTTTCGGTTCAAGTTAAAGAGAAAATCTGAGAATCTGACTTTATTTTTGCACTTACAATTCTGAATGATGGACAGAATTCTGGCTGACCATAAATTGACTTAATTCTGTCTTAACATTACAAAAACTTCCAACATCTCTCCAAGGAAAACAGCCAAAACCAAGCAATGGGAAAATCTTAAAGAATTACCACAGATCAGTAAACAGAGAGTTGGCTTTGACAACCTTAGAGGTGGATGTTTTAAAATCAATTGAACATTAGGAAAATGAATTCAGAAAATTTGGTGCTTATGTAAGCTGGTGTTCTCTATCCATAGGTAAGAACAGTGACAGTGCAAATTTTGTCAAGTTGCCTTGCCAACGAGCCTTAAATCTGCTCTAGAAAGACCACAAAAGGCGTGGAAAGAGTACTTTAATCCAACAGACCATCCAGCCTGTGACCTTCCTTTGCAAGTGAAATCATTGGTGATACCACCAATCCATTTCACTCCTGCCATTGACCAGCTATTAAACAGCCTTGTCATAAATCAGAACTCATTGTGGTGAAAGAGTATTACTAGTAGGACACTGTCAGGGCTGTTCCCCACCCTATTATCCTCAGTGCAGAAGGTGAGGGCACACAAAAGTCCTTAAATATCTTGCCTCTACAGGCTCTGATTACAAACAAACAAACTACGTCCCCAGTCACAGATGCACTGGCTCTGGGAAATAGGCTGCCACCACCAACTGATTTAAACCCTGAAAAAACAGGAAAGAACACTTGAACTCCTTCTCCAGGGGTACCCCAAACTCTTTTGCCACAGGAGAGCTTGAAGCACCCCTCTCCCAAAAGCACAGAAAACAAACCGTATCTCTGATAGTTGATCTCTTACCTAGGCAGATACACATAAAGACTTCCCGTGACCTTTTAGGACACAAGAATCAAATCATCACCTTAAAAAAGTCGGTTTGTAGGTGTTACAGAGCAACTAAGAAGAACAAATTAAAACACAGAGAATATAGTATTTCTGGGTACAGCTAAAATAGTGAACATGGAAAGCACATGTATTTTACATAGAAAAGCTTAACCAAATAACCAAAATGAAGAAAAATACCCTGATCACAACTAAATACACATTTTTCCTTATTTACTCACAATCCCTTCATGGTCCAGCCAACTTCCATGACTCAAATTCCTTGGAGGCATGGTAGTTCTGATTATTGCATCTCCTCCCTCCAGTCCGTAACTTAGACCTCATCCATAAAAAGAGTGGGCAAGGTATTTATTTACAATTCAAATTTCAACACTGTATCCCATTGGATACAGTATTCAACACTTGTATCCCATTGCCAACACTCTTGCTAGCTACTTGAGTTTAACTCTTTAGTCACCGAGTGCTGGCCAGCACTTCTCCTATCCATCACAGACACTAAGTTCTCATTCAGTCTTGGTCTGTACTTCTCATTGTTGGCATCAAAAGTCTACTCTCTCTCAGTCATATGGCCTAGTCTTGTGGTCCTTACATAACATCAAGTAGCTTAATTTGTCGCATACTGAAATGGTAAATCTCCCCCATATTACAAGAAGAAAATGCCAAAAACTCAGAAAGTATCTAGACTCCATTCATATAATACACACTAAAGGTGGCAGTTACTAGGCAACCTGAAAAACTCCTTCTTTTATGCCATTTTCATCCTTCACAGCTTTCTACTCCAGGTCTATAGCTGCTTAATTTGATCCTATTTGAAGCGACAATTTAGGGCCTTATAGCTTGGATCCCTATTCTCATGAAATGCACAAAACATCACAGTATTAACAAGCTACATTTTGTTTTGTACCTTGTGAAACTGGAATAAAAAGAGTGGGTTTGTGTTTCTTGAACTCCATGTGGATTACTAAATCTGCTGCTATAAGATATTAACCCCTTTATCTCCTTCATGTCTTCCCCCTCAACTTTTAATCAGCATTTAATTATGGTAGCTGCAATTTTCTGAACTTTTCATGCACTAACCAAACCTCATAACTCCCTTGGCATGCATTTTTCTCCCCATTATTATAGTATCCAGAATGCCCCTCAGACAAATATTAACTGGCACTTCTTTTCTACCTTCTTTATATCTCTAAAATAAATGGGGTGTAGTTGGATGTGGGACATAATAGAAAGCCACCCTCCCCCCCCAAAAGAAAAACAATAGCAAGGTCTAATTAGAGAAAATTGAGTTGATAATAGGAAATATTTGGTTGTCAATAACACTCATACACATGAAGGCTGTGTCTACACTGCACCCGTTTTCCGGAAAAGGGGTGCAGTGTAGACACATCGGAATAGCAAAATCCGCGGGGGATTTAAATATCCCCCGCGGTATTTGCATTAATATGGCTGCCGCTTTTTTCCGGCTTGGAGATAAGCCAGAGAAAAGCGCCAGTCTAGACGTGATTCTCCGGAAAATAAGCAACAAAGTCTTACCTATAACGGATTCCCTGTTTGTTTAAATGAAGTCAGTAGAGCTACACCTTAACCCACGTGAGGATCTAGCCCATCATTTTCTTTTCAATTCTAATTTTCACACCCTGTTTTATAAATAATGTTGAGGATTAGCATACACAGAGTGTTACAACTTGCTTTTTCAATGACTTGCCTCTCACGGGCTCTTTCTTACCTTAGAATGGACTTTGTCAGAGTCAAGGAAACATCAATCCAGTGATCCCAAGTAGAGTAAGGAATCCATGCAGAGTCATTATTTGCATATCAATGGGATACTTGCATTGGAATGTTTTCACATGCAACTTGCACAAAAAGGTCTATATTCCCATGTTAGAAATTGTACATTATTTATTTAGGCCCTGATCTAGGAAACCATTTAGACATTAGGGATTATTCTCATACTACTCTCATATGGTCAAACGTAAATCATGCTGAAGTGAAACTGTAAAGACTATATTTAACAAAAACTCTATCTAGCTCTTCATCCTGGAAACGTGTATAAAAGACGCAAAGTCTATAAGGCTTCCTCTCTCCTTGCTTATGGGTTTTACTGGATTTGGTTCTTAGTGAAAAATATTGGCCAGAGGAGAGGAATGGAGATTATTATATTTTGTTCCAAATCTGAGCTGATTTAGTATGAACTACCTCTCATTTCTGCATATCAGAAGATTCCCTTATTGAGAGGCCTAACTATGCATGGGAGAGAACATGAACTGGGAATAGCTCAGATGGTGCAATGTAATACTGCAGGATATTGATGCAGGTGATCAGGGGAATTAATTCAGTTCTTGTGCATTCTCCGTTTACTTCAGGTTAGTGCTGTTCTTTCTATAGTTTCACAAGAACTCAATTCATTCCCACAGTTTTAATTAAAAATGTGATTATAAAGATAATATAATATTTGTATCATCTGAGTACAGTGCTCAGGCTTTTCGACATACCAGTTCGGTGTATGCATATAAAAACTTAGGATACCTCTACACAACAGTGTTATTCCTAAATAATATAGTGCACATCTATACTAGAAGGCTTTATTTCGAAAGAATGTCAATCTAGAGGACTTCTTACTCCGACTCCTGTAACCCTCATTTTACAAGGAGTAAGGGAAGTGGAAGGAAGAATGTTCTTCCTTCGAATTCCTGCTGTGTAGACAGCACCAAAAGCTGAATTAAGCCATTTCGACTTCAGCTATGCAATTGATGTAGCTGAAGTTGTGTAGCTTAATTCGTCTTTAGTCTTGCTGTATAGACATGCTCCCAAAGAGCAAAATCGAATGGGGCTACAACATGACACCTGAATCATCACTGCTTACCAGGGCTCGCCAAACCGCGGTGAGCCCCGCTTGCCAGCTGCGCTGTCCGGCAATCTGCGCATGTTCTGCGCATGCACAGATCGTTCTGTGCATGCGCAGATTGCCCGAACCTGGCTCTTTTGTGTTACAATCTACTCGCCATGGGGAGTAGATTTTATTATTTGTCAAGCCCTGCTCCTTACAACAAAGTTCTTAGGCCAAAATATGTTGGTGCTGTAGATTAAAAAACTACACACACACAAAGAAAGCTGTTGTCACCATTGAACTTGGCACCAAATTATTCTTATAGTATTTTTGAAGTAGATTAATTAGATAATCAAAACTTGCTAAAACTGTATCTTTGTCATGATTTCTGTTATAATTTCTGATCCATTGATAAACCACCCAGGCAACTAGGAAATCACTACTATTTCTGGCTGTGTTAAGTGTTGGATTGCTAATTGTTTCTGCTTTACCAAGTTTGAGAAAAGCCATACCAGCTAATTTATGACTGATGAGAAGAGAAAGTCATAAAGCAATCTTAGAAGAAACATAAATATATTAGGTTGCACATAAAGAAAACCAAAATTTTATTTCATTATTAAAAAAATAAGGGTCTGTACACAGATCTTCAACATTCAAAAAAAAAAAAAAAACCCCATACAACTAATCAATAAAACAAAACCCAGAAAATGTGCAGATTATCCTAGTTAAGACATTTATGTACTGGAACTGCCATCAGCATACTTTCATTATGAGAAAAGAGTGCAGATCTGATAATATGATGCCGACATAGTATGATGTATAAAAATGTTTCCATTTAAATATTAAAGCTGAAGCATTAGCATTTTAAGTTTTCACATTTCTAGGATTAGAATAAACATTAGGAGAGCATTTCAGGACCTCATCATCATCTCTCTCCCTCTCTCTTTCTCTCTCTTCCTGACTAACATACATCCACCCTCACTGACAACAAAAAGTAAAGAATAACGGGAAGAGTCATAAACATACCTGTGAAAATTGATATTACAGTTTTCTAGCCATTAATCCATAGGGGTACCTTGGTGCAACTGTGGCCTTCTTAGCATTTGAAACAGGTAGCAGCTTCATTTCTCCTGAATCTAGTACAGGGAATCTATAACATCATGTGCCAGAAATCAGGGCTGGAGCTTCAAATTCATAGTCACAGCAATGACTGGGCTCTCTCACAGCAGAAAACTATGAAAATCATATTTCATACTTTTTAATAGCTTAAGATTCGTGTGGGCTGTAATAAAATTCATCTTTGCAATGTAAGTCTTTTCTCTTTAGGTCTGGAAAACATTACACATGAGCATAGAATGGAAGTAAAAATTATTAAAATCTCAGTATTACTGGGTATTGACACATCTGCCTTCCTTTTGGATTCTGCAGGAGCTTCTTTTTTTGTGGCTCAAGAATATGAAAACCAGACAAGGGATTAAATTTTACATCCAAAAGGGATTGGTCTATGCACATTTGTTTTTTATATGATTTTAGAAAAAAATATGTAGTTATTTCTAAAGACTTCTAAACCATTGTGGGAAGTTTTGAAATACCTAAGCCACTCACGGATTGACCTACAGGTAATCTAATGCAGAAATTGAATATGTTAGAGTTAGTAGCAGAAGCAGCTTTCAAACTGTTGGAGAGCTGGGAAAGATAATGGGTCATTCATTAGCCATGGAAATTTGTTAGTTATTGACTTGACAATTTATAGACTAAAAGTAATGATTATTACCAAGAAGAAGTAGGCAATAATACTAGTTGTGGCTTACTTCCACGCAAGTATTATAATTAATTAATGCCTTACGGCATTTCTGTCTATGCAACAATCTCTTGAGCCAGTATAGGTAACATGTAAAATTGTGATGCCTTAGTTCAGTTTTTACAGGTAACATCAGATCTGATTTTCACATATGCCCCGAGTCAAGATTTTAAGTCAGTTTTCCAGAATACTTAATGCAAAGCCAATGCATTATCTTAAAGTCATAGTTTTCATGACTTTCAGATGAGTTTATTCTGTCTTATCTCTTAACTCTTGAGTAGCCATTGCATTGCACATATTTGAAAATGTGTCTAAGTTTTCTAAGTGAACACCATGCATACCTATACGTAGAACCAATTATGATTCTAGCTGGTCCACCAAAAATTCTTTTTGGGAAATAAAGCAAAGTAGAAAAAGGAAGAAAGCCCCACACATTTTATAAATGTGGCAAGACTCCAGGTGGTGTGTTCTTTTGTAACAGTAGTACTACTGAGTTGCCAGAAACATTGGCTCATATTTAAATAACATAGATTGTTGAGCATGTATAATGTGCTATTGTTTTCATATGCAACTAACTATGGCTAGACTGTTTCCATATTTTTCCTCTTAATGGACAACAGTGCCTTCAAACTCAGTGTTAATATAAAAAAGCGATATGCTAAGATTTAGCAAGAAATAACAATATAAAGTCCAACTGTTTGGTTCTAAAATGTGTTCCACAGAATTGGAACAAATTACTTTATGGGTTGAAAAACTAGACTAGACTAGAAACAGTTGGATTTTGTATTGTTGGTACAATGGTACAGGTTCTATCTCTTCAAAGTATACTGAACTGAGTACATACAGCGAGGGAAAGGTAGCAAAATGTATGTGATAATAATAGAAATACATATGTAAAGCCATGAGCGTGGAAAACCCAAGCTCATATCCATGAATGCATATTTAATAGACATGGTCCTGACCACAGAATATAGCCAGGCTTCTCCAGAGCTCAAATATAGGAAATTTTGTTCACTCTGTTATTAAGAAGGCCTCAGCCACTCCTCAGGTAAGATCACTTAGTGGAATCTCAGTGCTGCTTTCAGTGGAGACCACAGTTTTATAAATCAGTGATTGAATTTAGTCTAAGCATTGGCTTTTTAGTCTCACAGGGGTAGCCATGTTAGTCTGTAACTTTAAAGACTAAGAAATATATATATTAAGAAGTGGGTATTTGGTTAATTGTGTAGTCGCTACAATTTGTATTGACTACATGATTAGTTGATAAGGGAAGATGCTCTGCAGAGCTGCAGCAGGGGTAGGTCTGGGACCAGGTGTGAGCTGAGACTGAGCAGCCCCAGCTCGAAATGGGTCCCAGACCACTTCAGCTCTGCCTTTTACATGTAGTAAGAGCTGGGCCTGGGTTGCCATGAACAGGGACTGCTGCTGGCGTAGGCTATGCCCATGGCAAGCCTCAGACCACCATGTGTAGAAGCTGCTTCATAGCAGCCTCCCTTCCCCCTACCACCACTGCTGCCTCTGTTAGGGTGGCATGAGGCAGCACCATGGAGAAAGTGCTGGGCAGTGCTGGAGAAAACCGGCTTTTAAGCCAGCTCCCCCCAAGTACTGGCTCCTGTTCCCCCTCACCCCCACTACCTCTGATACAGAGGCAGCAAGGGGGGGAGGAGGGAGGGAAGTGAGTAGTCAAGTACCTGACTTGACTCAACTACCCAGTAAATTTAAGCTTATCAAGTACTTGACTACTCTTTTCCATCCCTTGTGTGTACATGTGAAATCTAAAATAGTGACATTGTGAAGTTTGGGTTCAGGTAAAAATTGACACAAAATCTGGATTCTTTATACGCAAATCTTTTTTTTTTTTGTTTAGACCAAATTTTCAATATTTAGTGTTTCAGAAGGGGTTTAGTAAGTCTTCACCCTTTCAAAATGAGTCTTATGATTTGCTCTTAAATTATAAAACCTTATAAAACGTGCTAGAGGACTATGTTTTAGTAATTCTTCATTGAAAAAATACCATTCAGAGTGAAAAAAGAATCCAGATTCATTAAGTCTTGATATTAAATAACTAACACTGTTGATGTTTTATTTAAATAAGACAATTATGCAATACCGTATAAGTACTATGCAGAATACAAAAAGGAAATGTGTACCAATCCCCGGAGCTGGAGAAATTATGGCAGTGTGTTTCAGTTCACTTCTGACTTATTTCCTAGAACTCACCTCTTATATGCTGATTTTGAACAAAGAAAAACCCTTTCCCATGCCTGATCTTATTTTGAATCAATAAGCCAATAGTATGTGTAATTAATTTATCACTAACAAGACAATATGTAACTATAATTAGCTCTTAAATCTTAGCCATTAATCCATCCATGAATGTGCTGCTATTTTTATTGATTATAGAACACATATGCTATAGCGTATGTTCTGTGTCTATTTTATCAGTTAGGAGCAGATTCTCTCTCTAGTTGATTCCTGAAATTATTTTGTAAGAGAATGTGTCTTTGTCTTGTAAGCAACAATTTCAGGAATCAATTAGAGAGAGAATCTGTGGAACTAGCCTTCACATGCAAATTGGACACTATCTTGTATGCATGAACAAAGACATGAACTGGATGGGTCATTATATTCAACAACCACATGACATCAAAAGCTAAGTAACAAGTACTTGCAGCCTACTCTACTAGCCTAATTTAGCATGGTGCTTTAATGACAGAGGGCTTTTCCCCCTTTTTTCTTCTTTCCCCCCCTCTTTCTTTCTCCTCCCCTCTTCCCTCTTTTTCTCCTTTATATTTCCACTCTGGGCTCCTTGATCCATATTTGTCATTTGAAGTGGGTTGTGCCAATGAAAGCTCATGATAATATTTATATATTTTTGTTGGTCTCTCAGGTGCTACAGAACCATGGTTGTTGTTTTTTTAGCTGCAGACTAACATGGCTACCCCTCTGAGATTTTGTAAAAGTAATGTGCCAAGTGTTTTGGCTTTGCTGAAGCTTGTATTCGGTTAATCCCACATATCACTATGTCATTTATAAAACTCCACCCATCAAATAGGCATCTCTTTTACTCTCATTTACCGGAAAACATTTGTAATCCTATTGCTGTGATCTCTTAGTATATCTGATATACTTTAGAGTAGTGTGTACATGTCTGAATTTAAAATATAGCACAGCACTTTAAAATGATTATATTCTTAGCAAACTGAATAAATACAGTGGCATTAAGAATCTTTGATAGTGTAATTTAATAGCATTACTGTGTGTAGAAAAAGCAAACAATTAGAAAATGCAGCAGCTATCAAGTTACCCAGAAATTAACTGTAAATCTCATTGACTGGTTTAGTGGAGTTCCACAATGGACCCTCTCTATTTACTTTAAGTCAAAACATGTTGTAAATGAATCTTTAAAGCCATGTCAATCATTGATTTGAAGTGTTACATCTCATAACAAAATTAGGTTTTCTTTGGGACACAAGAGACATTTATTTGCTCTTTTCTCTGTAGAAATCAAAGCAGATTTCCCATTTTCACTCTAGATTGTTTTTGGCTCATTCTGCCTTTTTTGTTACAAACTGTAAGTGATAAAGCATTGAGAGCTACAGTTGAAATCTGATTAGATGATAACTGTGGCTTAGCATTATATACTAGCACAATATATACACTTGAAAAATATTGGAAAATAAAATAAATTTGACCTCATTCTCTTGCCCATTGCAGTCAAACAAAAAAAATGATTGGTCGGAGCTCAGAATTTGTTACCATAAAAGTAAAAGGAAGGCAAGATGATACAAATAGAATCTAGTGATTAAATTTTAAAAATTTCCTAGAGATATTTAATTTGTGAGATGGTGGAAATACCAAGAGATCTGTCCAATAATGATTATTGCCATGTCTACATTTTGCTGAAGATCAGCACTGCTGCTGTTGAACTTCTGGGGTTCAAATTAGCAGGTCTAGTGAAGACCCACTAATTTGAATTGAGAAGGCATCCCTGTTGGCACTAGTTGTCCTGCTCCTCATGAGGAGTAAGGGAAGCTGATGGGGGAACAGTGTGCCCATATATAGCCACACATACTTAGTAATGAATTAAACTTAAAACTATGAGCACAATTCTTCTTGAAAAGTGTTAATAATGTTACTTCACATTTCTACAGCATCATCTTTCCACAGATCTCAAAACAAAGTGCTCCTTTGCTTTAATATCTTTATTCCTTGAGGACTGATTCTATAGGAATTCTTTTCACTGGGTGTATACCCTTTAATCAAGACTTTTAGGCTGTGTCTAGACTGGCCAGTTTTTTCCGGAAAATCAACTGCTTTTCTGGAAAAACTTGCCAGCTGTCTACACTGGCCGCTTGAATTTCCGCAAAAGCACTGACTTCCTACTGTAAGAAATCAGTGCTTCTTGCGGAAATACTATGCTGCTCCCATTCGGGCAAAAGTAGACATCTCAGATTTGTTTTCCGCAAAAAAGCCCCGATCACGAAAATGGCGACAGGATCTTTTTTGCGGAAAAGTGCGTCTAGATTGGCACGGACGCTTTTCCGCAAAAAGTGCTTTTGCGGAAAAGTGTCCATGCCAATCTAGACGCACTTTTCCGCAAATGCTTTTAATGGAAAACTTTTCTGTTAAAAGCATTTGCGGAAAATCATGCCAGTCTAGACGTAGCCTTAATGTTATGTTGCTATTGCAGCAACGGTGGTGCCCAGAGATCCAGGCCCTTTAAATCTCTGCCAAAGCACTTCATGGCCCACTCTGAGCAGCACTGAAGGCTGTATGGAGGAGGTACAGCACTCCTCCCAGACCCACCCCTTCGACCTGAGGCTCTGTGTCTTCTGGAGCATAGAGTTGAAGAGTGGATAGAGCCCAGTTCTGAAATGAGCTTTCCACAGGGCATCTTTGTTTGAGCATCTGTTCAAAACTAAAGCCTTTTTCAACGAGGGAGCATGATCCACCCTGTATATTGAATGAAGCAAGGGTCCCATTGGAAAAAACAGTATATTGTCATATAATTTAAAACTTCATTATCATGCACAGATACAAGGAGGAAAAATCACTATTGCATGGGAAAGTGTAAATCCAGCATTTCCTAGTTCTCAACTCACTGGCTACGTCTAGACTGGCATGATTTTCCGAAAATGCTTTTAATGGGAAAGTTTTCCGTTAAAAGCATTTTCGGAAAAGCGCGTCTAGATTGGCAGGATGCTTTTCCACAAAAGCACTTTTTGCGGAAAAGCGTCCGTGGCCAATCCAGATGCGGTTTTCCACAAAAAAGCCCCGATCGCCATTTTCGCAATCGGGGCTTTTTTGCAGAAAACAGTATTGTGCTGTCTACACTGACCCTTTTGCGCAAAAGTTTTTTGGAAAAAGACTTTTGCCTGAACGGGAGCAGCATAGTATTTCCGGAAAAGCACTGACAATCTTACATGAGATCGTCAGTGCTTTCCCGGAAATTCAAGTGGCCAGTGTAGACAGCTAGCAAGTTTTTCCGCAAAAGCAGATGATTTTGCGGAAAAACTTGCCAGTCTAGACACAGCCTTTCAATGTCTTTTTAACACTGTATTTAAAAAATGTCATACTACATAATATCAATGTATATTAGCTTACATATGGAAAGACTATGGCTGTGTCTGCATTGGCAAGATTTTGCGCAAAGCTTTTGCGCAAAATCTTGCCACCTGTCTATACTGGCCGCAAGTATTTGCACAAGAACACTGACGTTGTAATGTACAAAATCAGTGCTTCTTGCGCAAATACTCTGACACTCCCGCTCAGGGATAAGTCTTCTTGCGCAAGTGTTCTTGCGCAAAAGGCCAGTGTAGACAGGTAACATCAATTTCTTGTGCAAGAAATCCCGATGGCTAAAATGGCCATCAGAGCTTTCTTGCACAAGAGAGCATCTACACTGGCATGGATGCTTTTGCGCAAAAGCAAATATTTTGTGCAAAGGCACATGCTAGTATAGACGCTCTCTTGCACAAATACTTTTAACGGAAAAACTCTTTGGTTAAAAATATTTGCACAAAATCATGCTAGTGTAGACGCAGCCATATAGTTACATAGAGGAGAGTCAGTATTTGCCATTGGAAAGTTATCACTTACTAACAATTAACATCTTTAATACTCTACTTAATTCTAAGGATAGAGGAATGCACGGGTATCTCAGGTTAAGGCATGGTAACTGTTGGCAAACACTGAGATTTCTTTGGCAAGCTCTCTAATCATGGAAATTTCTGTCTTTGAGAAATTTTATTCCTACATTTTAATTCCCCAAAACATTAAAGAGAACAAAACACTTGAAGAGCAGGAAATTGTGGATTCTCCATCTCTAAGGTCTTGAAATGAAGACTAGATGCTTTTCTGGAAGATGTATTTTAGTCAAACACAAATGATTAGGCTCATTACAGAGGTCATTGGATGGAATTCTATGGCCTGTACTATACTGGAGTTTTCTGGCCTTAAAAATATGAATCAAGAGAAATTCCGGTTCCTCCCCCACAGAATTTAAAAAATGCATAGCTATCCACAGGATATTATTTTATCCATATCAGTTATGTTGCATTTGTCAACTTCAGAAAAGCATTTTTTTTAAATATAGAGGAAGAAATTTGTACCAAAGACAACTTCATGATCTATGATTTCATTGTTTCTGTTCTCACTTTTCAATATAAGCCAACAGACATATATATATATCACAACAAATTATTTCATTTGCTTTCACTTAGTGTTGGTGTATTTGACTGATATTGGTGCTTAGGAAGACTGAAAAATGACAAATGGCATATTTAGGCTGATACTGGAGAATAACCAGTCAAAGCAAAGCTTCCGTTGCAGAGAAAATAATTATTTCATTGTTGGGAGAGGGAGAAAAAAACTCAGAAAGCTTTGGAAAGGGATGACAATTTATAGACCAAGATTTGAGTTTATTTAGTTTTATATCATTACATTTTCAGGATTTCAGAGAGACTTCAGTTTAAAGAGCGGTAGAAAGGTTATTGCATTTATACCAATAAAGAGTGTATCCCTAGCATCATGCTGGCAATTACTGGGTAAACCTTCTGTGAATAAAACCAGGTCATATGTGAATGTGTAACCATTATTAGTGGGTTAAACAACTGGGCAGGGTACCACATCAGTGATATACAGCCCACTCACTAATGTAGGCTGCCCAAGTGGCCCTCCTTCATTTCAATGGTCCACAAGACCGTTGTAACCATGACGGTCTCTCAGGATTGGGTAGTTTTGCTAATTGCACTTATGTAACTAGAATTTGTGGTGTGTGATGATGACTGAACCCTACCAGCACTTTGCACACAACATTGACTGTGAGAGCCATGCACTCTCTCTGCATCCAGTCAATCAGCATGCACCTTACTTTACATGCCCTTGCTTTATATGCTTGTTACTTTAGTAACACCAGTAGGGGAGAAAAAACTATGAAGACAGAAATAGTGGAATCTGGCAACCCTGTGCATGGGGAACGGTGAATAAAATGGTTCATGGGCCACACACAGAACCCTGATGGACTATATGTGGCCTGCGGAGCAGTTTGTTCAACACTGTACTATGTGCATCTTCTGAAATGTTGAGCACCTTTAATTCCCAGAAAAGTTGTTGAAGGTGATGCTTGTTTTTCTCAATTGGCTGTTGTCTCCTCTGAATCCACGCTAGACTCCTGAGCAAGTTGTAGGAAGGCCACAACTCTGTACTCCTGGAAGGTGTGGAGCCTTGAGTCGAAGGGGAGGGGTCACCCCACCCCTGAGAGCTGCCCAGAGTAATTGCTGCTCCAATAGCAATTTAAGGACCCAGGCTCTTTAGACTCACCAGGCTCTGGGGCAGCTGGCTCCTTTATTCAATCCAACCAGGGTAGCCAACGGGGGGACAATTTTTTAATATATTTATGTGTAACTTCAACATTTTATCGTATATTCTAAACCCATATTTAGTCACTTCAGTATACACTGCAAGCGTCTTCATTTTACATGAAGGTTATTTTCAACAGTGTCATTTTTTCCCTTAATTCTTTTGATCAGAGCACTTCAAGAAGTAGCCAGAGAAGAAAATGAGCATTGTGACAAGAGTATTTATACATTATATTCTTAAAACAGTCTGCCCTGTTGGTGAAAACTTTCCTTTGAGGGCACTATTTATGTTTTCCTCAAAATTAGATATAATTGGTGAATGAGTCGTATGCACAATTTAGATTGATTAGAGGCACTGGGATCAGATTCTCAGCTGGGGTAAATTCTCATAAAAAACCTGAGGATCCAATCTGGGTATTGGATCCAATCTGAGCTATTCAGGCATGTGTAATTAGAAAACATATAGCAGTTCAGTTGTATTCCTGTGTGAAAATGTACAAAGCTATTTCCAAAAGATGGGGGTATATGTGGAGATGAACATTTCTGACAATAATTAGTTTTATAAATATAAATGTTAATAAATGTGTGCCAACTTTTTTTTGAAGGAGAAGTATTAATACTTTTAAAAAGTTGTTATTATCACCCATGAAAATCAGGAGCCATTATGGTAATGAAGATATTTGATGTCAGTTAAAGTTGCATGTGCTTAGCTTTTAAAGAAAGCAGCAAATATTTGATATTCTAGAAACTCACCATAGGCCTGTGTCTTTTGTGTACATTGTACATTGTATAGTTTTAACTTCTATGTTATATTACCTTCTGTGCATGTCTTTTATGATACACTTCTCTATTGCTGTGTTAATAACCATTGTTATTTAATAACTGTATTCTTTGAACAACTTGATTTTAACAGTAACAGTTACTGATCATGATTACAAATGAATTTATCTCTCGATATGCCAAAAGATTAAAAGAAAACTATTCAGTGTAGTCTTATGACAGGTATTTATACACGTGATTTCAAAGGTTTTCAAAAACATTTTCTATTCAGACATTTGTTTCGTACACATACATAAACATGGTCTTTTAATATAATATACCCCATCCATGTACATCCACCTATGCACCATAAAAATGAGTAAGTAGTATATATTTATGCTTATATATTGAATCATATACAAAGTTCAGATATAAGCAATGAGGATTTTTCTTTTGTTCCACATGGGAGACCCTTGATAAAGACTATAGAGTCAGATGGCATTGAAAGTGTGTGTGTGGTTGCCATTGCACAAGACCTCTTGACTTGAAAATGTTAATAACTTTTGCTGTCAAAAAGGAGCATAATTTATAATGTATTTAATTATGTGATTTAATTACGTAGCTAATTATTTAATCAAACTCAGATACACACTATTGGGTCTAACAAATCAGATTTCTTGATCCCTGGCAATGAAAAATTAAAGTTCCCCCAAATCATTAAACTTGAATAGAAAATATCTGTATATGTGAGAAAATCAAATGTAGTCCACAAATCTTCCTATTTCTGTTTCAGAGTTTCACCTCCAGCTACATCTCCCTTATGTTATGGACTGGGCTGAGCCATCCCTTGCTATAGTGAATCGGGAGTGACCTCTCTGGGCCCCTCACCTTGGGAGGCCCTGCACTTTTGCGAGCTCGTGTCATGCAAGGGATTGCTAGGTTGGCCCAGAGGAAGTGAGGCTAGGGGTACCTAAGGGCCAGCCCAGCCCTGGGAGATGGGATTTGGGGCACTTAGAGAACCAGGCCAGCCTCGGAGCTTAGAAGGGGCTGGGTGTCAGCAGCAGAGGTTCAGGCCTGCATTCATGGGTGGAAACACAAAGGAATACAGTCTCCAACTGCAGCAACAGTGACACCAATCCACCCTGCTCCTCCCAGCACCACCAGCTCCCATCACCACCCACCACTGCACTGGCCACCAGCACTAGGCTGACCCCATCCATTGCTCTTCAGGTTAGCACCTTCACCCCTTTTGAACCGCCCTCCCCCCCCCCGCAGGACAGGTGCCCCTTTGTTCCAAGCATAAGTGCCATCCTGCAACTCTCCCATCATCTCTCACCCTGCCCCAGCACTCTTGTCTTCTACACACCAGATTTCATCTGTGTAAAAAAATGTGAAGGGAAGGCCATACAGGCTGATTTCTTCTGGGCTCCACACCTTTCTAAGGGTATGTCTACACTAGCCCCCTAGTTCAAACTAGGGAGGCTAATACACAGAATAACAGGTAGTTCAATTTAGGGCTTTAATTTGAAATACCGGGTCCCTGTCATGTGTAGTCACGGGCAGTTAGTCCGGACTTGTAAATTTCAAAAATGGCGACCGGCCGGGAAGATGCAAATCAAGCACGGGATATTTAAATCCTGGGCTTCATTTGCAACTTCGAACGCCTACATTAGCCTCTCTAATTCAAACTAGGGGCTAGTGTAGACATACCCTAGGGATGATCCTGTGGGTGGGCGAGGTTGTGTGACCTGTACTGTGCAGGAAGTCAGACTAGATGATCAAAATGAGTCCTTCCAGTCTTAAAGTTTATGAGTGTATGAGTGTTATGGTTACACATTCTGCTACTTCTTAACACATAAAAACAAAAAAATCCCTGTATGGAATCTAGTCATTGTGTTTGTCAGGTGGGTTTTTCATAGTTTTGCAGCCTCAGCATCTTTGCAACGCTATTTGATTGTTATATTCAGAACTGGAAATACCACTTAACTTGATCTAATCATCAATCTTCTTCAAAAAATATCTAATAATATTAATCGAAGGGGAATGAGTTGACAGGTAAAGATATCAATGCAGAGGGGTTTCTTGACATTTAATATAGCTTCTCTCATTACTGTGTCAACTAGTTAGGAAATAATACCAGGCCTTTTTAAGGACAGTTTTAGATGATCAGGTCAGTGACTGTTTTCCATTTTCCTCCTTTCTTTTAGGCCCTGCTGCAAAAAAGAAGTATGTCAGTTATAATAACCTGGTTATCTAGTCCATTTCTTCAGAGTTGAGGAAGGATGAAGATTTTCATCCATTCAGTTACCCAAACTGCCACAGCCTTCTTCCTGACCTGCAGTGTATCTACCGCTGGAGAAGTTTAAAGGCCAGGCAGTTAATATGGAGACCAATGATAGAGGACCAAGTGTTCTGAACAACTGCTATATGAAATATCCTTAATTATTCTTGGCTTAATAAGTCATTGGCACTGTCTTTGGGCTGTGACCTTGGACCTTCTCGATGTATGGGAAGTATGAAAACTGAGTCATGAGTACCCAGCTCTTTATGGGTGAACTGCATTTAGCAACAATGACTTTACAGGGGCTAATTCTGTCTTTATATGTACTTCCAGACTGCAAGTTTTTGAAATTTCTGTACAGTTTGTGAGGAATTTTGCATATTTCCATCCATGTTGATTCAAAGATTCACTGTTTGTTTTGAATGCACAGTTGCATTGAAGACCTCAGATGATAGCACATTACAAACGAATCTCTGAGGATTTAAAAGAACTATGTACATGACTTGTATAATTATTATTATATCATTGCAATCCATATATGTTTTTTAAAAAAAATGCAACAACAACAACAAACAATGACAACAAACATTTATTTAAAGACCAAAAACTGTGCTGGCAAAGTGAGCCCCTGCCTTTCATAAGTATGATGGGCTGCAGAAGAAGCAAGAAGGATATTGCTTGGTTTTAATAGAGGTCTTGATATGTGGAATGCATGCCAGTAATGTATTTTACAGTACATGTTAATAATTTATGTTTGATATTTGTATTTGTATTCTATTTTGTTATTTTAGTTAAGGTATATGACTATTTTGCAATAATTTCAATTATTCTTACAATATTTGGAAGAAGGAATATGGCTTTTACATGTCTTAAGTTTTTTTTTTTTGTTGTTGTTGATGCCCACCATGATTGACCAGTGTGATGAGGACTAAAAAAAAAAGCATGTATGTTTTATACTGTTTGTAATAAGTACTTTCGTTAATCTTGCTGCTTATGTGCCAATTAGTGAAAACAATCTTTCCTGCAAATTCCTACACCCTTTCCATTCTCTCTTGAACCTGTGATATTGTCCAAGAATGTATCAATAAAAAGTTTTGGTTAACTTTTTTTTATTTACGGCAATAAATACCTTCAGTTATTTCCTCTCCCCTCTTTAAATCAGGCCCTTTACTTTCCATATTAGTATGGATTCCCCAGATCACTAATCACTTTTGAAAATGTAAGCCACAAGCACACTGGGGTACTAAAGTGGTTCAGTAATGTAGCTCCGTTAATTTCAAAGGAGTGATATCAATGCAAAACAGGAATATTCAACAGGAGGCATCAGTAGTGAATCAGGTCCATAACATTCCAAATATGGAACAAGGACCAAAACTCAGACTCAGAAAAGTGATTAATGTTTCAGCCTATCCACAAACATGCTCTTTCCAAACAACAAAATTCCACCCTCTCCCAATCTCCAAAGCTGGTTCCCCATTTCAAGTGGCCACAAAATCATCTTTTTTGATCTTGCCATCAGTATTCTACAGTTACAAGTGAGCTGAAAATGACTTCAACCATCAGTCATTGCTAAGCCTGTTTTAAATGGTATGTTTCTTAGAATTCTTTGCTTCCTGATCACCAGGGTTCCCCCCACAATCTTTCAACCTTAGGGTTTGAAAAAGCTCATATACGTATCATCTCTGTTGCCTTTTATGTCTTACCATAATAGCAGCGGTGAAGGCGCGCTTATATTTAGGACTGATTGGATGGGCTGTAAGTGACTGGAGGGACTTGATCATGATTCTGGGGACTGATGGCCGAAGCTTCTCTGCAGCCTGTCTTGACAACAACCACCTTCAGGGAAGCATGACAGAGGGTATGTCTACACTACCCTCCTAGTTCGAACTAGGAGGGTAATGTAGGCATACCGCACTTGCAAATGAAGCCCAGGATTTGAATTTCCCAGGCTTCATTTGCATAAGCGGGGAGCTGCCATTTTTAAAACCCCACTGGTTCGAACCCCGTGCAGCGCGGCTACACGGGGCTCGAACTAGGTAGTTCGGACTAGGATTTCTATTCCGAACTACCGGTACACCTCGTGGAACGGAATCCTAGTCCGAACTACCTAGTTCGAGCCCCGTGTAGCCGCGCTGCACGGGGTTCGAACCAGTGGGGTTTTAAAAATGGCAGCTCCCCGCTTATGCAAATGAAGCCTGGGAAATTCAAATCCCGGGCTTCATTTGCAAGTGCGGTATGCCTACATTACCCTCCTAGTTCAAACTAGCGGGGTAGTGTAGACATACCCAGAGGTAGGAAAGAATAAGCCTTAGTTAGATACCACAATTATCAGTGGCCTTGAGGTGGGCAAAGACATGAGCAGGTGTTATCTTTACCTTGTGTCACTTCAACAAAGTGTGCACCAAATATTGCAGCCCTTATAAAGGTAATACGGTAACTGAGATTAATGAGGGTTTGGATACAAAAGAGACTTGAGCCCAGTAACTCTCCAAATAATCTTTCTAGAAAGCATTTAATTATTCTTAAAGAGCTGATAGAATCTGGTTTTATAGCTCAGAACATCACAACATTCAGTTACTATTGATATTTCAAAGCCATGACTACAACCTGGTTGCTTTTGATCTCAACCATGCAAAATGCCAAGTACTCTTCTATATCTTCATGTTGGAAGAAGCCATGTTTATATACTCCGGTGATCAAGAACAAAATTAAACTAAGGGCTTTTCCAAATAGCTTGAGCTGTCCTGCATACAACACCAGCCTGAAACGACTGGTATTTATTAACTTTGCATCTTCACTGTGTTGTTGAAAAACTGTCTCAGGAGTGAAGATCATTACCTTCTTTTTCTGAAAACTCAAAGGTCAATTTGCATGGCATTTGTGGAGGGAGAGAGAGGAGGGAAAAGTGACAGAGGCGGGGAGAAGCAATTCATTTAAATTAGCATTGCAACACAAGAGAAAAAATGTCACACCTGCGTGCTACCTTTGGCATGGCAACAATATTTTGAGTGCAATTTGAAGATTAGTTTCTAAGGTATTTAGCATCCCATTTTATCTAGACAACTTGATAAATTACACTGATGAAGGTAATCAGCATCAAAAGAAAATTTGACAGCTGCAACATACTTTGCCCACAACAGATAGTTAGGTATGAAAGCCTCTGTTTGCCAATTCTATTGACTCTTCATGCATATATCATAAGAAGAGTATGTTGGTACTTTTTCAAATACTGAGCTAGGTAGATTGAATTATAGCAGAATTAAATGAATAAAATCACAATTAAGGGATTTACTGGTAGAGAAGGCCTATTTGGGCAGTGATTAATAAAGAGAGAAAAGCCTCTATTCATTATTTTTTAAAATTATTCTCTGTGGTGCTTTTCTAAATGCTAAGCAAAAGCTGTAAACACAAAGCCAGAGTGTCAGCTGGTGTAAATTCATGTCACTTTATTGACTTAAAAATACTATTGAACACTTACACCATGCTGCAGTTGTTTCCTAGTGAAAGTGAGGTGCATACCCACTTGGTTGGGAAGCTGTCATGCTTTTATAAACAGGCTGTATGTTCCTAGCGTCAGTAAACCACAGAGGAAACTAAATCTCAGACCCCATACCACCTCATCATGTAGACTCTGCCGGCAAGCCCATACCATTTCAGTCAAGAGTGGGAGAGTGGGAGGGTGCCCAGGTTCATTCAAGTAACTTGGACATTCAACATTGGAGAGGGGGAGTCAAAGTAAGGGCGAGTTTGCTAACATCTACAGCTAGGGAGGGAATGAAGGGACAAGCTTTCTTTCATGGTAAGTCAGGGCCTTGTGAGATGGCCAGCCTCCACCACAGGCTGGGCAAGGAAGGAGAGGCAGGCGGGAGGTCTTGCAGGCCGTGGGTATAAGATTTGGATGCCACAAATTAATCTTGTCTGATGGTCTGGCTGGCAGTTTGTCCACTGCTGCTTAAATGCAAATGCAGTCAGAAGCCTGAGGCAGGCTGAGGTTTACCTCTAACCCTTCATCGCCACCAGGCTTATCCTGGCTGAGCTGTATGACAACAAATCACAACAGTTACCAGGTGCTCAGAACCATGCATTCTTGGACCTGTGTTAGCCATGAGGTTTTTTTTTTTGGCAGAGAGGGGGCCGAGATTTTTAAGGCTAGATGTGCTCATTATGCTCAAAATGGCCAACATGTATTTCCACTCCCTCTTTACTAGGGCGGGGGAGGGGCGAAACTGTCAGGATTGATAGGGCACTATTAGTTTGTGAGTTAGCCACTTTGGTCTCAGGTGCCTGAACTGACCCTCAGCATGCACAGCTGCCCCTGTGACCATTTTCCTCTCCTTGGTATTCTTTAACTACTTACCTGAAGGATGCCCTCCCGCATTAAGTGCATCGGAGGACTAGGGCTCGGGCCCACATGTTTGATAAAGGCAATGTCATCAATAACATGGATGGTTTAAGAGCTGATAGTCAAGGCAGTTGCACTGTGGCTGTGTCTACATTGGTGTGATCTTGTGCAAAAGCAGCTGCTTTTGCGCAAAAACTTGCTGCCTGGCTACACTGGCTGTGAGTTCTTGCGCAAGAACACTGATGTTCTAATGTATGAAAGCAGTGCTTCTTGCACAAGAACTATGATGCGCCCACTCAGGAAGAAGCCCTTTTGCGCAACTGTTCTTGCACAAGAGGCCAGTGTAGACAGGCAACATGAATTTCTTGTGCAAGAAAGCCCTATGGTTAAAATGGCCATCAGAGCTTTCTCGTGCAAGAGAGCATCTACACTAGCAAGGATGCTCTTGCACAAAAGCACATCTCTTGCGCAAAAGCACATGCCAGTTGCGTTCTTTGCCTGTGTGGCCAAATTTTAGCAAGAGGATGTGCACTTCTCTGTCTAGGGAAAATAATGGCACGTATAACAATTTCAGTATAGGGTTGGCCAAACTCCTAGGCAGCCTGTGTGAGGTCCGGGGGTGAAGCCAAATGTATGTTGGCATTGTCTCATGGCACATGCACAGTTCAGTAACTCAGTGGTTTAGATGCCAACTTCATAAAAGGGTAACCACATGGGCAGTCCGAGCCCATAGCTTTATGGGGAGCTCCCCCCAGTGGTGTCAAATGTGAACCAGGGGTCATGACACTTTGGCTAGGATAGCTCCTCTGCTAATGACATTTATGGTAAGGCTAGCAGAAGTGAGGTAGATCTGTAGGGGTGTGAGTCACTGCTTTGGACTGGCCCCCAACAAGAACCCTGGCTATAACTTGAGTAAGAAAGTTTTGTCCTGGTTAAAAATCGACTCCCTATATCCTTTTCATCTTCCTTGTGGTCACCATAAGGATGGTTGTATTATAAGTAAAGACAGGTAGGTGATTATTCAGGTATTTTTGACCCAAAACAGTTGGCTCCAGTGAGGTAGGTATAGTCATTTATAGTCTAGTGTTATTTATATTATGGTACTATGCAACACTAGGAAATAGATACTTAATATAAGTACAGTACTTTGAGTTCATATGGATTTTCTCCTCCTATCTTTTCCAAGGCCAGCACCATACAATGGAAATGGGCAAACACTTGGGATTCCTGTAGCCTTCCACCTCCTTGGGTAATTATCCTTCTTGAATGGAGAATGTATGCTAAAAGAAATAGGGAGAGGCACATGCTTGGAATGAATGCCTTTGTAATTTCCAAAAACGTAAACCAATACCTGTGAAAAGGAAATTCAGCCAGCTTGGTTGTCCATGTTCTCATCCTACATCTCTCTGAATCCTCTTTAAGTGCAAAGCTGATGCTCTAGCATACCATGAAAGCAAAACCTTTACTACGAAATGAAACAACTAAAATTCTAAATGGGTTTAGATGGCATACTAAATACTTAAAAAAGCACCTTGGACCTGTGGACCTCTTTGCCAGAGGATGCTTATGTTATGAAAGCCAAATACTAAAGGGGGTCAAGAAATAAGTAGATAAGTACATGGAGGACAGGTTTATGAATGGCCATTGGCCAAGATGGGCAGTAATGGTGTCCCTAGACTCTGTTTGCCAGAAATTGGGAATAGGCAGCGGGGAAGAGATCACTTGATGATTCCCTGTGCTGGTCATTTCTTCTGGCACATCTGACATTGGGCACTGTCAGAAGGCAAGGTACTGGGCTGGATGGATCTTTGTTCTGCCCCAGTATGGCTGTTCTTATGTACCTCACCATACATAATGATGGATGTTTCTTACTGACTCAATTGCCTATACATTCAATTTAAAAAAATTGTAAATTATGTGTCTTAATTCCATCTGCTGATGGCTAATAACATATGATCAAAGCTAATGTAATTCAGCTGCCATCTAGAACATCTCCTTCTGAAGATACCTGAAGTAAGATGGGGAAAAAGTTGGGGCCTAGTTGTAGAAAGCTGTAAAATCTTTAAACACAAAGGGAACCAAATGATTCATCTGTGTTTACCATTGAGGTCTGTTTTGTGTTTGTGCCCTGCCAACCAAAAAGGGTTTCAAGATACTTCGTCACTCAGTCATTGCTGGCTGTACATAGCTTTAGTTATTGCAAGGATTTTATTCTGTGTGAAATCAAATATAGCACCTGTTCCCAATTTTAAAATTATAAAAGCACCAAAAATGTTACATTGCATCACAGTGATACTTTAAGATTAGCAAAGGCTTCAAAAAAATGTGAAGCAGACTGCAGTGAACCAAAACACAGCAAACTTCTGAAGGAATGCTATATTTATATTTATTGCATGTGAAATCTAATTTAACAGAAAGTTTATAGATTGTTTAGTAAAGTACATTAAAAATGCCTAAAAGCCACTCGGCTGAAAAAAACTTCTTTCAGAAATTGTCATAAAACCTATGCTTGAAAGAGTAAAATAGCTCTAAGCCAGTCTATATGCCTGTTTGAATCATGCCCAAGCTTTTAATAACAGGCAACACAAGCACTGATCAGACCAACTCATCAGTTGCAATGATGTTTTATTTCCTTTGAGTGGGTGGGGCATTTACTATCTTCCTTCCTGCCTCATTGGTAACTACTTTAGGCTATGTCTGCATAGCAGAGCTATTTTGGGATACCTCCAGTATCCCACAGCAGCTATTCCATGTCTTAAGAGCAAGCCCATTATATTGAAATATAATGGGCTCACTATTCCAACGTCCCTGTAAAGCTCATTGAAAGTTAAAGGATGCTTTGGAATAGCGCCTTATTTTGAAATGTGGTGCTGTGTAGACAGCGTCAAATTTCAAAATAAGCTATTTTGAAATTACCTCTAAATAAGCTATGCAATTTGTGCTATGCAAATTGCATAGCTTATTTAGATGTTAAGGTGCTGTGTAGATGCACCCTTAGAAATTTCTGTAGCTAATAAACTCCTTGCAATTAATGAAGAGTGTTCAAAATTAAGAAAAAATCAATATCTACATCATTGTCATTATTGCAGGTTAGAAAATTTGGATTAAATATTACATTAATTGTGTTTGCATCTCACTTAGGGTACGTCTAGACTACATGCCTCTGTCGCCAGAGGCATGTAGATTAGGCTACCCGACATAGTAAAATGAAGCGGCGATTTAAATAATCGCCGCTTCATTTAAATTTACATGGCTGCCGCGCTGAGCCGACAAACAGCTGATTAGCTGTTTGTCGGCTCAGCGCGATAGTCTGGACGCGTGGGTGGCGACATCAAAGGTATTTGTCGACCACCCAGGCAAACCTCATCCCAGGAGGCTTACCTGGGTGGTCGACAAATACCTTTGATGTTGGCACCCGCGCGTCCAGACTATCACGCTGAGCCGACAAACAGCTAATCAGCTGTTTGTCGGCTCAGCGCAGCAGCCATGTAAATTTAAATGAAGCAGCGATTATTTAAATCGCCGCTTCATTTTACTATGTCGGGTAGCGTAATCTACATGCCTCTGCTGACAGAGGCATGTAGTCTAGACGTACCCTTAGACATTCTTTTTCCCTGTCTCTATAGTCCCCCCTACACACATTCTCTCCTAATAAAAAATTATGTGCCTTTTCCTCAACCAGGACTGGGTTCTAAGCTGCTATAAAAATACACTAAGATCCTCCTTCTCAAACTAGTTTTGAAATATTGCACTGGTTTTTATTTAAGCAGTTACTTCTCATTTACATTGGTGTGAGGTGAGAATCAAATTCTGTTTGCAAATACATGGGTCCAACCCTTCAAATATAGGGCAACCACTTTCAACACACAGTAGGGGCTCGTCTACACTGGCCCCTTTTCCGGAAGGGGCATGTTAATTTCACCTATCGTAGTAGGAAAATGCGCGGGGGATTTAAATATCCCCCGCGGCATTTAAATAAAAATGTCCGCCGCTTTTTTCCGGCTTTTAAAAAAGCCGGAAAAGAGCGTCTACACTGGCCCCGATCCTCCGGAAAAAGCACCCTTTTCCGGAGGCTCTTATTCCTACTTTAAAAGCCAGAAAAAAGCGGCGGACATTTTTATTTAAATGCCGCGGGGGATATTTAAATCCCCCGCGGATTTCCCTACTATGATAGGTGAAATTAACATGCCCCTTCCGGAAAAGGGGCCAGTGTAGACGTAGCCTAGGGGATTTTCTTCTGTTCCAGATACACAGGAGGGCTATCCCATCAGTTACAAAATATGGGCCAGAACCTAAGCAATGCAGCAGAGCACCCATTAGTGCATGTTGTAGAGGCTCAGTTCCTTCAAGGGCGTGTGAGTGCTGACTGGAGAATGAGAATTCAAGTTCAGTGGCGCCAAAGCAAGATCTTTGCTCTTTTTTTTTTGAAAATAAAAATTATGGCATGATGTCCATTTTTGGCTTAAAAGCATGCATACATACACACACGTTCATCTGATCGTTGTGTTTTCATTTCAGTGGAAACATTGTCAAAGTTGGAAGACATATTCACAAATTTTATCAACATACTCGCCACCTCATAATCCAGGTCTTTAGTGAAGCCATGACCCCACTGAATAATACCAAGATGGGTGGAGTGACAAGCACTTTGGAAGACAGGTTTAAAAATCAAAATGACCTTGGTGAGTTGGACAGCTGGTCTGAAACCAATACACCGAAATTCAATAAAGACAAAACAATCACATGATCAATTGGGAAAGCAAAAGTACTGCAGAAAAGGAAGAGGGAATTATTATTGAACACAAATTGAAGTTGAGAAGCAATATGGTGTGGAACAAATTAATGAATTAAACACTTATATCACTAGGACAGATGGTATTCACCAGACAGTAGTAAATTTGAGTTCCTTCAGAACTAACTGGTATGTAACCAGTTAGCTTCTGTATTAGATGATGGGAGAATAGTTAATGTTATGTCAATGTAGAAAAAAAAAGGCTACAGAAGCAATCCTGGAAATTGTTGGCCAGTTTGTTTACCTTCAATGTCAGGCAAATTGGCTGAAGCAATATCAATTAACAGAATTATCAGAAACATGCACATAGATTAATAGAATTTGTTAAGGAGGACTTAGCATGGCCTCTGTAAAGGGAATTTATGCCTCACCAATCCATTAGCATTTGAAGAGGTTAAAAAAAAGTGTTTTCATTTCAGTGTTCCAGTGGATGTGATGTACTTGGATTTTTTAGAAAGACTTTGCTTACAAGCCTGCAAAAAGGGACTTTGTCAAACTATACAATCATGGGATAAGAGGAAAGATCCTTTAATGGATTAGTACCTGGTTAAACGATAGGGAACAGATGGTCAGAAGGACAGCAGTGAATAAAGGTGTCCCCCGGAGATCTGCAATGGGTGAATGGGCAACAAAATGACAGTTGAACGTCAATGTTCATAAATGCAAATGTGTGCATGTTGGAAAACGTAATCCCAACTTTAGTTACAACATGATGGGGGTCTAGGCTAGCTGCCACCATTAAGAAAAATAGAGTGGCTGTTTTTAGAAAAAAAACACAAGAAGTCCTGTGGCTTTTGCAGATTCAGACTAACACGGCTATCCTTCTGATACTTGTTTTTAGAGAGTTATCCGCCATCACTCCATGAGTAGTGGCAGTCAAAAAAGCTAACAGAATCTTAGGAACTACTAGGATTGCTAATAAGACATTATATAGTATAATGTCACTGTATAAATCTATGGTATGCCCCCATCTTAAATACTGTGTGCAGGTCTGGTCTCCTCATCTCAAAAAAATATTAGACATTGCAAAGGTAATGAGAACAACAAAAAAGATTAAAGCTTTGGAACAGCTTCTATATGAGAAGAGAATAAAAATATTGGGCCCGTCCCAGTAGGAAAAGAAATCATTCATGATTTCATAGACCTTCAGTGGATATACTGTAGGTAAGTAACACAAAAACCAGGAACCCCCCACAGTGAACTCAAACAGAAGTATGCCCTTGCCCAACCCACAACCAACCTGTGGAACTCATTGCCAGGTGACATTTAAACCCAGTTGTATACTTTTGGTTATCCCAGAGAATAACTGATAGTTACATTCATGGAGATTAGGTCAAAGAAGGTTAGGACCATAACCTTCAAGTTCTGGAAACAGGAGAATGGAGCACTTAATAATTTCCCTGTTCTGATCAATCCTCTGTCCAGAAGACTGGAGAGTGGGTTAAATAGATAATTGGTCAGATCTAATATGAACATTTTCACGTTCCTATGACATTGCAGAAAAGACTGATCCTCTTGCATTAAGAGGAACATCCTATGTAATATATGACAGGTAAGTTTTCTGCTCTACTCTAATAGGCAAGTGCAATATCTTTATAAGGTGGCACCCAATATGAGGGAAAACTAGGAGATTCCAGAGCAGAGCAATAAAACTAATACATGACTTTAAAAAATCCACCTTTAATTATAATCAGTTTAAAACCTGAGCTGTGAACAGTCTTGAAAACTATTTATAGTTTTTCTCTCCTCCCCCAGTATTCTTTTTTCCAACTATGTCAAAGACTGTTTTAAAGAAGACAATGATCAATTGTTCTCAATGACTATGCGAAGTAGCAATTAGCTTAATCTGAATCAAGGGAGATTTGATAGTTAGAAAGTGTTTCCTAGTATCTAATCTAAAAGTGCTAAATACTGGAATAGGTGTCCGAAAAAGGGTGTGGAATTTTTTAACAACATGCTAGAGCCAGCTACACTCTTGAAAATGCCTAAGAAGTGCTTAAAAAACAACAAATGGTCAGGTAGCACTTTATAGACTAACAAAACATGTAGATGGTATCATGAGCTTTCGTGGGCACAGCTCACTTCTTCAGATGATCCACGAAAGCTCATGATACCATCTACATATTTTGTTAGTCTATAAAGTGCTACCAGACCATTTGTTGTTTTTTAAGTTTATCCTGTACAGACTAACTCAGAAGCTTCAGAGGGTAACTAAGTACTTGTCTGTCGCAGCAGGATATAACCTCTTGAAGTCCTTTCCAGCACTACAATTCTATCTTTGCAAATTTATGTTGGGAAGACAATATTACAGTCGCCTCTAGGATTTTGCCTCATGTTGGTTTTATTTAAATCATCCTTTAACTGATAGGAAAGACAGTTGTGTGGATAAGTTCATCCTATGCTTAAGGCCAGAGTAGCCAAGTGCATTTCACAAAAACAGGCTTACGCATCGATATAAAGATGCAAATCTGAGGAGTAGTTTTCATAATTATACAGATTTTTCTTTGTGTGATTCCCATTAAAGCTTGGTGAATAGAAATAAGGCCTTTGTCTTGCTTATATGGAACCTTGCTCACTTAATACATTCAAAATAATCGCCTAGTGTACACCTGGCCTAAGTTTGACTTCTGGGCACCCAATTTTATAAATTCGAAGTTCCGTGTCTTCACTATAGGGAAGAATTGAATGTAGTCTGAAGCAGGCTCTATTAATGTGGACCCACTACGTCAGACTAAGAGCTCCAGGAAGCACTCTGGGGATCTGTGGGAGGCCTCCCAAAGGCCAATTAGTTCTAATTAGTGGCACCGGAGCATCCACACCAACGTTATTTCAGATTTACAAGTTTGGGAATAGCTTTATTCCTCATGAAAAGCAGGACTACAGAGTTTGAATGCCATGGCCCCTTATTTCAGAATAACGGGCTTGGCAGTGTGGACTCAACGCTTACAAAATCAACACAGGGGAGCTAATTTTGGACTAAGATCCTTCCTAGTGTAGACCAGGCCTTTGACACGGATGGGGCTTAGGTCTGTTCCCTAATCCTAGCTGAATGTAGTTCTTGTATAGTAGCATAAATATGAGGCAACATGCGGGGCAAATATTCCTTAGAACAAGTAATTAAATCTTCATCAAACATTTTATGAGGCAGAAATAGAGTTATTCTAATGAACATTGTTACAGGGTCAAACTCTTCTGCTGTGAGAACATATTAGCCTGTCCTCGCTATTTGCAGCCAGAAACCATTATCTTGAAATAATGTTGCATTCCATTTATGTTAATTAAAACCATATAGTAAAGCAGCAAGAGCCAATCACAGACCAGCAAAAACAATTATTCCCTAACAAACCTTAACGAAAAATCTGATTCACATTCTTGAGCTTAATTTTCAGTGATGGAGACTGGTGCTTAGGTTAGTCCCCAGGGTGCAAAGACATACATTTATACATTGCCTTATCACTCATATCTGTCACATATGTTATCAAGCTTCACCCCTATTGAACACCCAACAGGCCTCAAGGTATTCAGTCTGGACAGTGGTGGTCTCTGAACACGCTAGCCTGTGGTGCCATTAACACTGCTTTACTTCCAGAATAGCCAGTTCAGGTCTGCTCACATAGCCTTCAAAATGTAGATGCACTCCCAACTAAATACTTGACTGCTTTCCCAGTCACTCATGAGCTACATTGTGACACCCACAAATTCTTAAGCCCAATCTTGTTCCCCAGAAATGTGCATCTTGCACTGCTCATTATTCTCCTGGGGAGGGGAGGGTGGTGCGTCCACTCTGCACTGTAGCTCAAAATAAGATATGCAATTTGAGCTACACAAATTGCATGTCTTATTTTTTTTAATCTTAACCTTAACCCGCTATTCTGAAATGTCCCTTACTCTTTGTGGAATATTTCAAAATTTGGCCCTGTGTAAGCTATTTCAAAATAATATCGAAATAAGATAAATGTTTATTAACTGCAGAAAGCTAGATTTATGTATCTAGACTTGCAATCACATGAAAAGTCAGGATTGGTTACAAAAGAACTAAAAAGATTAATTCATTTTAAGCATTAGCTTGTGTTTTTAACAGAAAAATCTGTCTCACCATTAGATGCAACAGTTCACAGGCTAGGTTTCCTTTTTCAGCCTGTATTCTCCTCCCCCAGTTCAGTGTTCTTCAGATATTCATTGATGCTAGGAGCAGGGAGATGGTAGGAAAAGAGATGGATGATACAGAGGTCACAGTCTCATATTTTTATACCCTGCCCTCCCCCGCCTTTGAGAATTACTCCTGCCAAGACATAGCTCAACAGCTACTTGTGCATGTGAGATACTCACCATCTCTTGGATGAAATGTGAATTTCTTGGTTATAGCTACCTCCCTCTCACTGCTGAATGGCTAGTTAAGCAGATAATGATGCCTAGGTCTGGGTAATATCCACAAAACAATTTCTCAGATACAAAACCTCATAATTTTATGTGATCACATTTCCTGTTCCTGATACCACAGTGGCCCTCAGCCTTCTGGAGAAGCAATTGCCAGGAAAGTCCCACTCAGCTTCCTCAGAAGTAGGCTGGACTCTGCTCAGCATGACATACTATTTAGAGAATTTAGCTGTCCAACTTTACAAAGTTTCTACTGAACATGTGCCGAAATGAGCATTTTTGTGAAGGGCTTATGAATCAGCCAAATGTAGGTGTTTTCCTTAAGAAACAACAAAAACACCCTGATACTAGTGTGTCCCTAAATCCTTCCAATTGAGTTTTAATTTCCCAATTAAACATGGGTAAAAGAAATGTACTTATCCCACCCTTTAATTTTTACAAAAGACTGACCAAATTTTGCAGAAAATTTCCAGAAATCTGCAGTCTGAGGCAGACAGCTAACACAGAATTTAGCAGCCAAAATGGTCAAAGTTTTCAAAGCTATAAGCAATGGAAAATAATAATAATAAACACACATGCACACACACACACACATTAGGCAAGTCTTAAGAATAGTCATTGTACTGACTATAATAAATATTTTTGAAAAAAATTCTTTGCCATAAAGTAGCAAAAATACATGGATGAACAAGTCATTTTTTCTGGGTTTCTCCCAGAAAGGTAACAGACAAAGATTAGTGTTCAAATGCCTCCACATTAGTTTATTTCTGTGGTCATGGCTGGATTCTTTAGGAAGTTCAAAGCTATTTTGCCATGATGATCTGCTAACTTTCTGCTGGTACTGTTAGACCATCATTTCCCTCGGGGATTCATCTCACATTGCATAGTGTGGACATTGTTTTGCAACCCCCAACATATGGATGAGGGATGTGGCTGTGGGTGCAGTAACACTCTAAACTATAGCACTTGGCTCTGGCTCCTAGGACATTACATCAAACAAGTCTGGCTAGAGTTGTCCTCAGGTGTCTCTACTCAAATCAGGTCTGAATAAATCACCCCAAGGATTAGGGACCCACAACCATCTACTCTGAAGATGCCCCTGTAGACAGACAAGAAGCAGTCCAGTTGTGCTTTAAGACAGGGGTAGAGGACCTAAGGTCCAGGGACCAGCTGCAGTCCCCTGACTTGCCTGGATCCAGCCAGTCAGACTTGGCATTCCCCCAAGCATGGGGATCCCATGCCAGTGAGGGGTGGTTTTTATTGTTGTGGGCATCCCCCAACTGATTTTTCTGTGGGTCAATGGCCCCAACCCAAAAAAGGTTCCCCACCTCTGTTCTAAGGAATGAACTCCATTGTAGTTTCATGAACACTTGCGCCAGCAATGTCAGAACTTACCCAGTGCCTTTATGATCATATACATGTGGCATTTTAATTGTCCAGAAGTTTTCAAGATTTTAGTACATATATTGTATTTAATGCTATTACATCTGAAAATCAGTAATTGTTAAATAGTTATGGATGATTAAACCTGAGGGTGTTTCCTATCAACATAAGACTGGTCAACTTTGGCTTCTAAATTTACATAGTCTAAAATATATTTGTTACTCCTTAAAACAGTAAGAAACCTTGAGTTATCACCTAAATCTCTATTAAAATATGAATGGTATCATGGAGACACTTAGTGGTCAGCCTTTCTTTACATAGGAATAATTAGTTTTCTAGTTTTTGAGTAAAATTAAGACATATTAAATGTGAACATGAAAAATCTGTTTCAAATTCCTGTCAAAACAGTGACTCCATGTGATCAATTTGTTCACTTTTAAAAAATTGGACTTTAACTGGAATGAAATATTTTACTTGTAATCTCATAGTAAGTGTTATTCGATGATGTATGATATCAATATTACAAAACTGCTGATTTTGATACTCAGAATCTGACCCAACTATTTAACAATGGTGTTTGAATGTAGAAAACAGGGAAAGCTGCATACTCTTTTGCATGTTGAATAGTATTTTATTCCACTGGTGGCCCCATTCAGATACATGGGATTACATGTTGATAGACTTTACACGTAGTGCTATATTATGAGACTATTATTTAAAGAAGTCAAAACAGAGGGGGTGAATCCTGACCCTATTGACATCAATAGCAAAGCTTCTACTGACACAACGGAGTCAGGACTTGTCCGATTATACCATCCAACAATATTTGTGAAGAAGAATAATAAAATATGCATTCACAACAGCACTGAAATCCCACTGAAGACAATGGGACTTAAACGTGTTTAATTTTAAACATGCATTTAAGTACTGTGCTGAATAGGGAGGAATTTAAGCAAGTTATTAAATGTTTTTCCGAATCAGGGCCAATGAGAGGTACAGTTTTCTTTAAACTTTCCTGTAATATAAGGACTTGCATCTAACATAATCCATATGACGGATCTGATGACACTTGATGATTAATGGAGTCCTAAGATTAGATGAACTAAAGATTTTCATAGTGGCTAATGGGTTCAGGAAAATAACTAATGCTACTCAAATACATTTTACACAGATCATTAGGCTGCTGAGAAAAACCATTTGCTCATTGACGATCACCAACTGTCCACGTTACTCACACTGTAAGTAAATATTTAAAGACAAATTATGTATACAATTAATTCCACCACTGAGCAAGAAACTGGGGCAAGTAAACTGGGATTTTTTAATTTCAGTAAGTTGTTTTTTTCCCTAGGAAATATTTTTTTAACGCACAACTAGAAAAATATAGCCACTGTCATTTTCTAGTTGGCATTGTGCTCTCATGACAAACGTGAATATTCCTTAAATTAAAACATCATTTCAACAGAATGAATTGCTAAAATCAAGAATTTCATTTGATCAGAAAGGAATTAGACAACATGGTATAAAACCAGAATGTGTTCCCATTAACCTTGTATTCCCAATTTAGGATAAATGAATTATTTTATTTGGATTATATCCAGTTTTCTACATTTCTTCCTTTACTCTATTAGTAATAGCTTTTGTACCTTTTGACATTTTAAGAGAGGAGGATTGTGAGGAAGTTCAGACTAATAATGAATCATTTCTCCATGGGCAAAAGAAGAAGTTTTTACACATTCCATATGTGACTATGATGCATAAATTCATATTTCATTAAGGACTACCCACATATACCCTAAAGGGTTTCTCTTTTCTTCCTTTGACTAACACATGTTCAACAGCTTGACTCAGCCTGTAAAACATTGCAGGGAAAGTAGTAACTTAATGAGCAGGTTTTCAGTGAAAGGGAATCCTAAAGGGCTGGTTCATTTGGGGGATACTGCAGCTTCTGCCTTGTCCCCTCTTTCTGTCCTACCACCCCCATAACCTGTAATTATATTGTACCTTTGTTAGATCAAGGGCAGATGCATCGTCAGCTGGAGCTCATCATAACTGTTCCCCCCCTCAAAGGCTTTCATTCAGAGCCTGAGGTGCAGAATTCTTTACTTCCACCCACAACAGTGCTAAAAATGCTACCTCCAGAGAGCTTCTAGCTAGAGCTACATCATGTTGGCTTCAGTGTGCAACTCATACTGGGTTTGGTTTGGGTTTTTTGTGTTACTTTTTCTTGAAGATTTCAGGATGTTCTAATCTGAAAATGCAAAACAAGCCATTGTTTGAGCCACAAAATCAAATCCACTGAAATCGAAGAACAGGTAGAGTCTCATCTAAAACTTGGTAAAGGTTTCTCTGACATTCATTTTCTGGTCTACCCATGATAAACTTATATCATATTTTTTCCTCAAGTGAAAATATTTGTGCACAGAGAAGCCTAAGAGAACAATAGCTAGAAAGAAAGGAAGGAAAAGATAAAGTATTAAACCATGGCCTTTGGCAGCAGGGATTCAAACCTGCTATTTATGGATCTAAAACTATGATCCATCACTGACTTAGCAAAAAGAAGGTGCTTTTTTATCCAGGGCTCTAGCACACTCACCCACTCACAAAAATTACCCAGAACATCATATTAAGTGGGTAAGTATATCTGTATTGAGAAAGCAACAGTCTGACACCAAAGTGGCTGCTGAGTTTTCATTTCAGGGACAGGGCTTAGAAGGTGAAATGTTCAAGACACAGAAGACAATATACATACTAATTTTATAGCTGAGTAGTCCGTAATGATGCAATTCTGGATAAACTTAAAGCACTTGCTTTAGGATCATATTCTGAAACTTCTGTATCACTCTTCTTCCAGACTCTTCTAGTATTAGGAACCTGGGACTTGACCATAAATGCACAGCCTTACATTGACACTAAATCATCAGATGAGTTGGAAGATAACACAGTACTGTGTTGCTGACAGGCTTGTCTTATTAAAGTGGGGCAATAGTTTGTTACTCAGAGGAGTGCTTTTTTAAGGGTAGAGGGAGTGATGAAGAATGACTATTGAATGTGTTGGCATCTCCACTAACAGAGATTCCTTAGTGGGAGAAAATGATCCATATTTATAAAAGAAAAATTCCAGATGACTGAAACTAAAGAATCATTTGCCACTTTAGTTTGAAACAACACAGGGATAAAATCACAACCATTAATATTCACTATGTGATTTTATTGCCACCTGGAAAATGAGTAAGATGAATGTATTTATCTAGCCAGCAGAGTGCGCTGGGAAATAAATCCTCTCTCTCTGGCTCATTCTGTAAGGCCAGACGCCAGCATCAACACCTTGTTAAAAAGGGCAGTGAGCCTGCCTCCATTAGCGGTAAACACTGAAATGTTAATATTTAGGTGAAATGAGAACAGGACTGGACTGAACTGCCCATCTTGGCAGATGGTAAAAGGTTGAGAACAAACTAAGCTGTAATACTCACAGCACTGCCCTGATCACACACCTCTTTCCCCTGCTCCTAGATAGAAAATTGGTCATTGTGCCCAATTGATAGTCCCTCGTGCTGTGTCTCTCTTTCTACAAGAAATGATCCCTCCTTCCTCAAGCCCACAGCTGGCACACAAATGGCCAGATTGTGAACTCCTTAGCAAGGAGCAATACTTATACAAATACAATGGGTATTCTCCTTGACTCTGGTGAATCTGAGTGATTAGTGATAGCAAAAGGTTCAATGTCCTTAGAAAAATCACCTGTCCCTTCACTCTCCTTGCTGTTCCTCACTCTGATTCCTCGCCAGCTCCCACGCTACCCACTCAGCCATGGTATTGTGTCATTGAAATCAAATGGACCATCACCTGATTAAGTGGCCACTCTCTGTCCAGAGTGAGAGAATGAGCAAATAGGCTTCCTCACAAAACATCTCCAGCCGAAGCTCAGGAGACAAAGTCTAAATGTTAACATACATTCCTTATGGTCAGAAGCCTCAAGCTGCCTAAGAGAGGAGACAGCAAATGCCCCTAACTCATATCACCCTTTCTCTCTACCAACAAACACTTGAAAAACAAAAGGAGCAGCATTGGACTGGGAAGAAATCCAGACTGACTGATGTAGCCCGTAATACCATTGGTATATATATATTTATTAAAACATTTGTAATATTGTCTTAACTAAACCTGTGTGCTTGGATTGAAGTGTTTGGGAGACTTCATTTGGGATTAGAGGGTTTGCACATATTTTCTATTAATGGAATGACAGACTTTATAAGAGCTTGGACAGTATGACATACAAGCTTCTGGTGGGAAGATTAGGTCTGGGCATTTGCTGGTGTTACCCTGCTGTGTAATTCATGACTGGCTGACTATAATACATATGCAGTGAAATGGGGAATAATTTACATGCTGGAGACAGCTGTTTTCCAACCTCGAGTACCTTTTACACTGATCTGCTATAAGAGTACCCATTCCTGGTCCACTCAGACACTGTGTCCTCTCATTGGTTCAGAATAGATCCTGGGTAATGCCATCCCTACAGCTTAACTATTAGTTACCAAAATAACACTTTAATTGGACCTAGCCTGCAAGGTTGATTACACACATGTAAACAATGAAGGTTGAGTCAGCATTTCTGATAGTAGTGAAATAGATTGGGTATGGGCAAGAGTCCAAACTTCCCCATTTTCCCTTTCCCTGACCCTCTTCTTTCATGGAACAGAATCCCCTAATAGATTGACCTTCCTATATCTCTAGCAACCAATTACTTGGAAAGCTGAGTTCTAGGTCTGTACCTTAAAATCCTCAGTCACTCTTACTTCACGTAAACAAGCCTCCAAAATCTTTGCTTGGCTTCTTGGTTCTCTTTTAGAGAGTGATACCATCCCCCTGCACTCTCCCCTACCTTTTGCCGCTTGTTTCACTTCCGCTGCCAGTTTCTCAACTGTCCTATGAAGGAAAAAGTAGTGTGGCCAAGAGCCTGTGTGATAAATCCTCTTTGTCCTTGTCGTCATGCATTATATTCTGTACTTCCATAGTTTCACACATGGAATGTGGGATGGGCAGGATCCAGAGGACAGAGATTTTACGTATGTTGTTAGCCATGGCATCCGCTACAAAGCTCGCCAAAGAGGTAATGAAGTCCCAGACTGTATTTTCTTTGTACTTGAGATCCTTGAGGGTAAACACTTCTGGAGCCTTGGTGCCCTATATGGCAAGCAGAGACTTCCAAAGCCAGTGCAACTTCACTGGGCCTCCGAGGGGAAACCAGGTAACTCCAGTAAACGCCCATGATTAGTGTAGAACTTAGGGAATCTCCATTCTTGGCAAGACAGATCTGCTGCTTATTCCATAGAAGGGAAGCAGCAAAACCTCTTTTGTCCTCTTCCCCCTCCAATGGAACAATTTTTGAGGTAACTCTGAGGTCAAAACTTCATGAGGTTTTCATTTCATTAAGTGAATGTTACTATAGAAGGACATGATCTGATCCATAGTTGTTAAAGGGAATAAGATACTTTCCTCATTCTTTTTTTTTTTACTTGTGAGAGAGTTAAGAATCTTTAAAACTACAAGTGATCTCACAATGGATGCACTTTTTGTAGTCATGGTGTATGCCTGGGGCACTGCCCTTAGCTAGAGCAACTGAGTAACCTAGGGTCAGTGCTAGCTTTGTAAAACACTTACTTGATAATATACTAAGCACACAGTAGCAAATGTGACATGGATCTAGTTAAGTGTGAACAAATGAAGTGGGATTATGAGCAAAATAGAAATGAAACTGGCTGCTGATAGGTAATGCCATTTACAGGGGAAAGGCGCATCTTTGTTATCGTCTTGTCACAGTTATGTTATGACTTTATAATCTTATTGCATTTCAAAACTGTTGGCACACACATAGGAGAGCTGCTCGGGTCCACTGAAGACAGCCACCTTTAATTTCTAGTATATGAGAATGAATTTCTTCAGCATGCTTTGTGTTCTTTAGTTACATTTGATGATGAAATGAGCACCAAGGTATATTCTAGAGTTCCAGACTATGTTGCTTATGTATGTCTGTCTAAATACCCCTTTCCTCACCTCCAAGCAAAGTTCTAAAGCCCTAAAGGGAGATGCTTGAGGCTCCTGACCATATAGATTTTATGTTTCCTGAACCTCAGATGGAGGTCTTTCCTGAGCAAGACTATGAGAGGAGACAACAGCAGTTTCCAGGTGAGCATTTGCTGTTAGCTCAATGTTTTACCTTGCTGCCTGACTCTGAGCTCATCCATGTAAAATCCCTAACATAGATCTTTTCTCTTACAAAAATATTAGAAATTGTATTTGGCAACATGGAGCTGACCCTAGTACAAGACCTTAGACCAAAATAAAGAAAAGGTCACAAGGCCCAGTTAATATATTTCGTCTTAAAGTGAAGCTTGTACTATGGATTAGCTCTAGAATGATATTCCCAAAAGAAGCAGCTTGGCTGGCAAACTGAAGTCTAGGGCAGCCACAAAATTCAGGTGTGTGTGTGTGTATGTGTTTAACTATTATCTGCTATATATTTTAGAAGCTATGTCTTTATGTCCATCCATCCATGAGTCTGTTTGTCCAAGAACTCCTCCTAAATGGTCAGAGCTAGGATCACCACATTTGGTGATCTAACTAAAGTCTTGTAATTTTCTAGGTAATAAGTTAGTTAGTTATAATGAATGTACGTTATAGCTTAAGGTTTGGATTAAACTTCAACCCAAGATGTAGGCCTCAGACAGACAAGGCAGCTTTGTTAACTTAGCTCCATTTCTGTTTGAAGTTCAGACCAGACTTCAAAGATAAACTGCTGAGATACAGTTCATTTGCAAATTTGACACCATCAGTTTAGGATTAAACAAAGACTGTGAATGACTAGCCAAGTACAAAAGCAGTTTCTCCTCTCTTGGGCTGTGTCTACACTGGGCCACTTATTCCGGAAAATCAGCTGCTTTTCCGGAATAAGCTGCGAGCTGTCTACACTGGCCCTTGAATTTCCGGAAAAGCAACGATGCTCTACTGTACAAAATCAGCTGCTATTCCGGAAAAACTATTCTGCTCCCGCTTGGGCATAAGTCCTTATTCCGGAACACTGTTCCAGAAAAGGGCCAGTGTAGACAGCCCAGTAGTCTTTTCCGGAAAAGCGCGTCTACATTGTCCACAGACGCTTTTCCGGAAAAAGGGCTTTTCCGGAAAAGCAGCCTGCCAATGTAGACGCCCCTTTTCCGGAAAAACTGAAAACGGAATAGTATTCCGTTTTAAGCAGTTCCGGAAATTCATGCCAGTGTAGACACAGCCTTGGTGTTTACACCTCCACATCAGCTGCTAGAAGTGGGCCTCGCCCTCTTTGACTGAATTAACCTCGTTATCTCTAGCCTTATTCTGGCCTGCATATTTATACCTGCCTCTGGAAATTTCCACTACATGCATCTCACGAAGTGGGTCTTTGCCCACAAAAGCTTATGCTCCAAAAGCTTAGTCTATAAGGTTCCACCGGACTCCTTGTTGTTTATACAATGATATAATTTCAGGTTAATTGTTCATAAATAACACTAAAACCAATTTGGATAAAATTCAGAATAAAAAGAAACAATAGAGATGGAATTTAGCTGTAATTTTTACAATATATTTATCACCATGGGATTCTAAACACACATCAACTACTTGTATAATATTTTCTGTTTTTTCTTTCCAGGTTTTCTGTCTCACTGAATGTATATGTTTCAGTGAATTTCTTATAAATGGATTGTCTTACATTTCTCTGAGTGGAAAGACAGTGGGCCAGCTATGCCTCACCCAAAAGTATAATTCAGTCTCATTGTTCTGAGTGTAGACCAGGCAACTGTAGTGTTAGGATGAAACTATCAGTGTAAGATTAACCAATAATCTTTTCTACTTGAGGAACTTAACTGATCCTAAATATAGCATCTAAGCACCTTAACAATCCTTAATGTATTGAGGTTTGAAAACTAGAAAACAATATTATTGGAAACCACATTAACTAGAGCCCTTTTTTGTTAAAACTTCATGAATTATAAGAGTTTATAAGGATGAAGAAAAATATACTTGATGGAATTCTCGTTTTAAAAAAAATTCCTAAAATTAACTTCAATAACACTGCATTTTTGAAAAGTATAATCATTTCAATAAAGCATGCACATTTTTCTTACATATTAAAAAAAAAAGTTAAGGACCTAAAGCAACAGCAGGTATATTTGCTACTTACTGAATATTTATAGAGCACCATCCTTCACAAAGGAGCTTTAGTGCTGATTGTGGCTGCTGAAACCTCTTGTACTACATACAATAAACAATAGTAGTGAGAATACAGACAGGCCCTCAGAAAATAACAGGCATTTGGAATTTTTCTTTTTTTTAAAGTGATCCTGGATGTGGCATTTCTTCAATAGATATAATTTTAAATGACAAAATGTACACTCATGAAAAGAAAAGGTCAGACATGTCTGTGTAGTCCAGGCTAATAGGTATAATAATACATTGACAGACAGCAAAATAGTACTATAATAGTTTTCATCATGTCTTCATCTTTTTACCATCTCACTGTGCATGACTAAAACAACATTGCAATGGTCCAAAGCATAGTAGGTAATAAAACAAAGCATTCTAAATAAACAAATGAATCCACAGATCTAAGGTCTAAAATGTACTCTATGGCTGTGTCTACACTGGGCCACTTATTCCGGAAAATCAGCCGCTTTTCCGGAATAAGCTGCGAGCTGTCTACACTGGCCCTTGAATTTCCGGAAAAGCAACAATGCTCTACTGTACAAAATCAGCTGCTATTCGGAAAAACTATTCTGCTCTCGCTCGGGCATAAGTCCTTATTCCGGAACACTGTTCCAGAAAAGGGCCAGTGTAGACAGCCCAGTAGTCTTTTCCGGAAAAAAGCCCCAATCGCGAAAATGGCGATCGGGGTTCTTTTCCGGAAAAGCGCATCTACATTGGCCACAGACGCTTTTCTGGAAAAAGGGCTTTTCCAGAAAAGCAGCCTGCCAATGTAGACGCTCCTTTTCCGGAAAAACTGAAAACGGATTAGTATTCTGTTTTAAGCAGTTCCGGAAATTCATGCCAGTGTAGACACAGCCTATAGGTATAATATGCATGAAGTAGATAGACATTTTGAAGACGTTAATTTTAAATCTTTGCGGTTTTCTTAATTCATCTAAGAATTTGTTGCACTGCCTTTGCCATGCAGATCAGTGAATCATTTAGGAGTGTGATTACATGTACTTTGATTTTCATATAACACCGGATATGGAAGTCACATGTTATTGCGCCTTATCTTTGCTTGATCAGGAAATCATAACCAGATGAATGTTGAACTTCTTGGCTTCACTAATGTGCTATTTCTATGGGATTCTAGAAAAAGAGACAAGCTGTTCAAATGAAAGAAAGCTTAGAACTGTATGTTTTAATCTAAGAAATAGTGTGGAGGAAGCTCTGACTTATTTTTATAGGCAGTGCTCGGAAATAGGAGTCCATTCAGGATAGATACATAATTAAGGATGTGAGTCTGTGTCAACCTATTGCAGAGTAGCAAGGAACATTCATGGTGTCAGATCCAGAACACGTTCAGAGGAATTTCTCACAATACCGTCAGATATATAAAATATCAGTCTTCTACCCTTTAATAAACAATGTTGTTGTGTATCTGAGTCATCTTTTGACTGATTTTTTAAATTACTCAGCACCTGTTCTATGTTCTCTCCTCTGTACCTGCTTTTCTCTGTCTCTCTATAGGTGGATGCTACATGACTTGATTGTTGTGACAGAACTTGTTCAACTGTTTCAAATGTTTTGAGCGATTCTGTATATGTGGAATTCATCCCTGTGCAGATGGTCAGCATGGAGCTATTGAGAATAGGGCAGAAATGGTACATAAATTGTATGTTGTCCCTTTATAGAAGGATGAATTTCACCAGAAAAACATCCCACCACCATTTCAAAGTACTTCAAAAGCTTTAGCTGAACATATGTAGAGCTTAGCCAATGTTAAAAGAGAAACACCTAATTCAGAGCACTTTAAAATTAAAGGTTAAGAGACACAGCCCAGGTGGGATTTGCAAGTTCTTCTTTGCAGGTACTTCTCAAAGCTGTCCTCCATGGCTGAGGACCCCATGGAAAGTTTCCGCTGACTTCAATGAAACTTGTATCAGGCGTCCAGTGGGGAGTCAACATTCTCAGTCCCAGAAAGAAAGATGCATTTAATGATCATACTATGTCCAAATTTACACTTTCAGGCTGTATGTATTCTATGAATGTGGTAGGCTCCATACCACACATACATTGCTCATTGATATCAGTGCAATATTGGCCTGTGTAAGGAGTGCACAATTGTGTACATGAGTATATGTGCATAAGGAGATCACGGCCCATCTTTATATACAAAAGATATGTCCACACTGCAATGAGGATGTATGCTTGCAACACCAAACAGAAACACACTTCCTTTGATCTAGCTAACTCAAAGCTATCTCTAGTATATTTGTATGTATCACAATCACACCTCCTAACTGGAATCTATAGATACCAATAGTCCTCCTTTTAGTCTCTCCCAAACTGCTCTCCCACCCTCTTCTCCCACTAGTCTATTGTACTTATGTGTTATCTGACTGTTTTTAGTTCAGTGACTACCAGTAATTGATGATGAAAAAAAAAGTTTCACCCAATAAAACAAACCAATTTACTAAGGTACCTAGATGCTGAAGAGCATTAACTTTCAATTGTGTTGTCTTTGGTTCTATACTATGCATATGTATCTGCCTACAAAACTACCCAGAAACTGCAATGTGACGGAATGTTTTTCCTTTTCATGAGGAGATATTCTTAGCAAAATCACTTTAAAGGAATAGGCTCTTGGTTTTATCATGGTTACTGTCCTTGCCAAGATTTATTCAAATACAGGTGACCCCGACTTATGACCTCCCGACCTACAACCCTCTGCATTTACAGCTGCCCTGCTCTGGGAGCCTTGGAGTCACCTACTACCCAGCACAGCCCCTGGCCAGCTCTGGGTGATGTCCTCCCACCTCCCGGAGCTGCGGGGCCGCCTACAGCCCAGCACAGCCCCTAGCCCACTCTGGGAGCCGTTTGCTCCAGGAGACTACAACTCCCAGGAGGAAAAGTGGGCCAGAAATGGAACCCTCATTCATAACAATGGCCCGACTTACGACGGTTCTCTAGGAACCAATTAGGTCGTAAGTGTGGGGGCTTCCTGTAAAGCATACTCACTGGATTTAATTCCTTTGTAGTGTAGAATTGTCTTGACTTAACAATACTTAATTCTCTTTGGCCAAACCTGTAGACAAAAATATTAAAGGGAGAAAGTATTTGCTTAAAAATGTGCTTTCTTCCATGTTTGTTTTCATACCAGCTTATCTTGTGAAATATACCCTGACATTCTAAGTGCTGTTTTAGCAGCATTCCTTCCTCCTCAGAATATGTTTCAATAGCTTCGTGGGAAAGGGAAGGGTGCATCTTCCAATTACATGAATGAACAAATAGGGAAGTGCATGAACATGAAAGTGTTTTCAAAGGCTAGCAAAGAACTAAGGCTTATGTTATTCAAACAGTTGTATTTTTAAGGGCATATGCTTCTAGCATATACAATTCCTTTTCTGTTATGTTAATGAATAGCTTGGAAGTGTACCCCAATCGGAAAGGCTGGCAGTCACATAGACACCCCACATCAGCTGTCTGGAGGAGTAGATGAGAGTCCAGAACTCTCCAGGACTAAGGTTCATATCTTCAGGGTATAGTAAATAATATATTATAGGAGAGAAACCCTGCATCTACTCTATACAAGAGAATCTCTCAATAATTAAAACATTTTAAACCTCAAATAACTAAAACAGAGAAGCTTTTCCTTAAACCCAGACAAATGATGCCCTCCAAAAATGTAAATCAGCATAGGCAGCAGCACAGCCTGTGGCTTAATCACGGGAACAGGAGCCACTCTGACATTGCACACAGAACTATCGGAACTGCTAAGCAAGCAGATGCTACTGAAAAATCTCTTTTGTTACAGTTTGGCAAGAGGGTCACTGTTGCAGCACCTGTTATACAATATATCCAGCCTTCAAGACTGCTACGTTCACAAAGATCATTTTAAAAACAAAGACAAAAGAAAATAAAAATAATTCAGAATTATAATTTGAAAAGAGGTAACCCTTTAATAATACAGTATCTGTATTATTTTATTTGAAGGCAATTTGCAGCCTATGTTCTGATGAGTCAAAGCCACAGGATCCAGCTCATTGCTTATCATACGGACCCTCTCAATTCCCCCTTCTCTTCACTTGTAGGCAGACAAGCTGGAAGTTACAAAGGTCATGGGTGTGTAGCTCAAATAACGTAAGAGTGGCAATGAGCTGTGAGCATAGGTGTCAGAGCAGCAACATCTACAAATGGTCAAAACATATGGGACTTTCTCATATCCACTTCTGACACAAGCCAAGAGTATGGACAGAGATTACAATACTCTTCAAACTATACAATCATAGAATCATAGGGGTTGGAAGAGACCTCGTGAGTTCATGAAGTCCATCCTCCTGCCCAAAGCAGGATCAACCCCAACTAAATCTTCCCAGCCAGAGCTTTATCAAACCAGGACTTAAAAACTTCTCAGGATAGAGATTCTACCACCTCCCTCAGTAACCCATTCCAGTGCTTCACCATGCTCCTAATGAAATAGTTTTTCCTAATATCCAACCTAAACCTCCCCCACTGCAACTTGAGACCATTGCTTCTCATTCAGTCATCTATCACCGCTGAAAATACCAACCTTCTACTCCCTGAAGGGGGCTGCCAAAGAGGATGGAAAGAGGCTATAAAACCCCCCTCACTCTTCTCTTCTGTAGACTATGTAGGCCCAAATCCCTCAGCGTCTCCTCATAAGTCATGTGCTCCAGCCTCCCAATCATTTTTTTGCCTTCTGCTGGACTCTCTCTAATGTGTCTGCATCATTTCTGTAATTTTAGGCTCACAACTGGATGCAATACTCCAGATGTGACCTCACCAGTGCTGAATAAAGGGGAATAATCAAAACTGTAGATCAGCGGGCAATGTTCTTACAAATGCACCCCAATATGTGATGAGCCTTCTTGGCTACAAGGACACACTGTTGACTCATATTCAGCTTCTCATCCACTGTAACCCCCAGGACCTTTTTTGCCGAACTGCTGCTTAGAAGAATTGCAAGCACTACTACTCCTGCACTTGGGACAGAAACACAAATCATTAGATACAGAACTGTGCTTTACAGGGATTTAATAATGACAGACCATATGCTACTCATAACACTTCAAAGCTCAAAGAAATACAGGGCATCTAGAGGTTATATCATTAGCTGGGGTCCTTGTCCTATTTATCCATATAATAGTAGATCTTCCAGCCATTTCAACAGCCTATCACACTATGCCCATAAACTTCCCATACATGGTGGAGAGTTGCAAAGAGTACAACTCAGAGAAAGAATCTCCCAGTTTCTAAGGGGATTTCCCTTTTCCTCAACATTTTCAGAGCAGAAATCAACAATTCTGCTTCAATTAAGGTCTTCTTAAATAGGATCTTTAGAACTGAAGCATATATATATTATTCATTTGTAATTGAATTCATTATTGTGATTTGCTTGCACCCATACCACCTTGTGTGTGATTCTGTTTGGGTTGGGCTGGCTTATTATTTAGGTAGCAGTCTTTCTAAGGAATCTTTGATTCAGAAAGGACAACCTACTAAATCTTATAAATGTATCTGTCACAAACTAATTCCTACACATAGAGTCAGGAGATCATGTGATGCTGGCTATGGCACCCTGTTAGTGCTACACTTAGCAACACACATCACAGAATTTTACATTAAATATTCAGTGCCACTTTTCTTAAAACTGGCAAAGGTGTTAATCCGAGAGTCCTGGTCAAAATTTCAATTTAGATAATTAAAATTTTCCCTCTGAATCGCAAACTGTAGTTTCAATGTGATATAGAATTATTCTTCACTCTAGGCAATAGGTTGTGTGGTGTTGCTGTGAAGTTACACACCTGGGGTACGTCTAGACTACATGGCTCCGTCGACAGAGCCATGTAGATTTGTTGTTTTGGAAAAGGGAAATGAAGCCGTGATTTAAATGATCGCAGCTTCATTTACATTTACATGGCTGCCGTGCTGAGCCGACAAACAGCTGATCAGCTGTTTGTTGGCTCGCGTGCTAGTCTGGACGTTCCCCCTGTCGACATCAAAGCCCTTTGTCGGCAGCCTCGGTAAACCTCATTCCACGAGGAATAACGGGGCTGCCGACAAAGGGCTTTGATGTCGACAGGCGGAACGTCTAGACTAGCGCGCGAGCCGACAAACAGCTGATCAGCTGTTTGTCGGCTCAGCGCGGCAGCCATGTAAATGTAAATGAAGCCGCGATCATTTAAATCGCGGCTTCATTTCCCTTTGCCTATGTGTCTAATCTACATGCCTCTGCCAACAGAGGCATGTAGTCTAGACACAGCCCTGCTGTGGAGCTCTCCTGGGACATGTCTACATTAGGAAACTATTTCAAAATAGCTAAATTTGACTTAACTCCTGATTTTTACAAATCAAAATTGTGTATCCCCACTATGGGGAAGCCACAAAATTAGTCTGAGGCAGGCTTCCTTAATGTGGACACACTATCTTGACTTAGAAGCACTAGGAAGTAATTAGTTCAAATTACTCTTGGGAATAGTTATTTTGAAATAGTGGCACTGGAGCATCAACACTAATGATTTTTGAAATAGCTTTTTGAAATTAGCATTATTCCCCGAGGAAAGCGGGAGTACAGATTTCAAAATAAGTGGTCTCTTACTTCAAAATATTGGGTTTTGTAGTGTGGACACTCCACTTATAAATTAAACTTAAAGGGGGTTATTTCAAACTGAAACTATGGTGCAGTCCAGGGCCAAAGGTGGTATCCTTTCTGTAATGGGTGAAAATTATTTTTGTTGAGAGTCTGAGCTATTCTGGGCTTAATCTGACTTTTCCTGGTCTCCTGGTATGAAGGGGAAAAAAGTACATACTCTTAACCAGAGCACTTAAGAAGGATTGATGTAGAATTATGACATTAACTGAGAATTGAATGTGAAATTGGTCTGAGTGGTCCATTTTTGCAAGCAGATGTTGCAACCTTGTGTGGAACCTTGCCCTGGAATTGGCTTCCTCATTTGTGTCTATTAGATCCTAACCATGGCCTGTTGACTTTCCCCACCTACCTCTAGTGAAAAGTAGTAGGTTGATGTGCTACACAATTCTTTCCACTGGGATAAGGCACACTCTGTTTGTTGATCCTGTGAAGTCATAATGCCTCTGAGAACTTCTACTTGGTGATTCCAGAGCCACACCCTTGTCTCCTTCCTCCAGGCAGCACCCAGCACATTACAAACATTAATGGCTAAATTATGTGCTTAGACCTTAAAAACACTTTGTATTTCCCTATTCTAACTTCTTTCATGTATCATCCTATATTTTAGGTGAATGTATTTTTTCCTTCACTTGTGCTAGCCTTGCCCATTCACTAGACACTACATTTTATTTAATGTGACTCTGACTTTATAAAAAGAAAGTTTTATATATTCATATTTGTGTAAATGGATGCCCTACATGTGTATCAGGATTGTATATCTCAATTTTCTTTTAGGAACAACATGGTAAATCACCAAGAGTCATTAGGGAACTTTAGCTGTCACATTCTAATAACCGATTGTTTTCAAGACTAGAAAGATTCTCAACAGATATAAAAAAAAGTATTGGAGAATTTACAAAGTGTCCATAACTTATGCTTTATGGCTTTCTGGGAAGTAACAGGAGAGAAAATGGAAAGAACTTCGGTAAACCTAAAATATATGTTACAGGAGGGGAAAATGCAGTAATCAGCAGTACTTCAAGTTTGCCAAATGATTTAACATTCCTGAGGACAGCAAAATGTATGCCTCGTTTTAAGGGGCAGAATATAGTAGGTGTTTCTTTTAGCTGAGGGCTGTGTTTGAAAAGACCTACCTTTCTACCCTGTGGGAATGTACAGCTATAAAGAGCATTATGCAGAATTTTAATGAACAAACTGCAACAAGAAAGGCACTCTTCCTGTTCTCAAAAATTCAGCAGGGTCAGCATGCTAGGTGACGAGTGCTGAGTCTCAGTATCCATCATGGTTAATAATATACCACCTTCTGGATACATTTAGTGCCTTACTCCCATAAGAAGCCTTTTCTTACCTGCTTAGTCCCAAAGTTTTCAATGGAAATATGAGGGTAAGCAAAAGCGTATGGGGAGGGGATTACACTATCAGGCTCTGAGGGGATGTATACAATTGATATCATATGTGTGATTCCCAGCTTGCATAGAAGTGCCTGCACTAGCCCTGCTGAACTAGTAGCTAAAAATAGCAGTGTGTTCGTGGAAGTAGACAAAGACGCTTGGCATAGCCCTCAGACACAGTTATTTTATGAGCTAACTCAGCACAGTTACCTCTATAAGGGTTAGGAATAATAGCCCCCAAATAAAGGATCATACCTTAAGATTGTAAACTCTTCTGGCCAGGGTCTTCCTTCTTTGAGGCTCAAATGCACCAAAACAAATAAGTGAAAGTTAATAGGCTAGACTATAAGTCCTAGAATTGTAAGCATCATATACAGTCTTCCATATTAGCTATTCTCCATCCATCATTGAAGAAATAATAGAGTGTAAATTATGTTATAGCATTTGTGTACAGAGAGAGAGAGAGAGAGAGAGAGAGAGAGGAGTTTAAAAACTAATTTTTGAGAGTTTCAAGTAGCCAGTAAAGCAGAATTAAGAAGAAAGTCAGAATTTGGGAATAACTTTGTGTGACATAGAAAGGGTCTCTATTTTCCCAGAGGCTTCTGATTTATTTGCATATTACATTAACAATAAAAGTATTTTGTATTCCTAACTCCCAGTCTGGTATGTCTTTGAATAAAGACATAAAAACAATGAGACTGTTCAGGGATGTTGATGCTTTTCCCTGAACAAAACACTGAAGTGTTTGCTTATGATAAGAAAAGATCACACACATATTTGCCCTCTAGTGTCTGAATTTTGTATGCCAGTTTCTAGAAAGCAGTACAAATAATCCTGGCCTACAATAGGTAGTTATTTTGAAATAACGGGCGTGGTAGTATGGATGCTCTGCTTGTTATTTTACACTAATAACTCCTGCTTTCCACAAGGAATAACGCTTATTTCGAAATAGTTAGTTTGAAATAGTGGTAGTGTGGACTCCACTGCTGCTATTTCAAAATAAATACTCCCCAGAGTCATTCAAAGTAATTATTCCCCAGTACTTCCTGGGGTTCTAAGTCGACGTAGCGCATCCACATTAAGGGAGCCTGACTTGGACTAATTTCGAGGCTTCCCTGTAATGTGGCACGCTACTTTGAAATAGTTATTTCAGGAGTTATTATTTTGAACTAAGTTATTTCAAAATAATCTCCTAGTGTCGACATGCCTATAGTGAGTCCTGTGCAGTTGTAGCCAGACAGGAACCCCCCCCCCCTTGTAACATCCATTTTTGCTTGCCTGGAGCATACAGGGCACACAGAGCAGAAGGCCCAGGCTGTGTGACCGTGAATGGCTGTAAACAGAGATACGCCAATTGCTGACCAAGAGGCTGCCAAGGAGTGCCCTTGACTCAAACCCATATTGATACGAACACACATCCATTCGCGGGGGGAGGAATCTCTCGCCCAGTAAAAAAATGTCTAGTGCTCACAATTTAGTTATCTCTCTTGCAAGTGTAAATTAACTTGAAACTTGCTTGTAAGAACTGGCGCCACAAAACGGACCAGTACAATTCAGCATCTTAGATAAGAAAGAGAATACGGGCCCCCAGGGGTATAAAGATAGGTCCAGCAGCGCATTTTCTCTGAGTGTCAATCTACCATCTATCTGCTGGTCGGGTTAGGTGTTTGATCTCCCGAGGTTCCAAGGGGACGCCCACCTCGTATTCGTCTTTCCTAGGAATTGAGAGACCGGCCCTGGCCTGACACGCTGGAGTCGAGAGGCACAGAAAGGGGTAAAAATTGTACCTGGATGTGGTCCTTTGCTTAAGTATATATATACATAGTGTTAGAGCTCTTTAAAGATTAAGCTGTCACTTGGTACCATTATTTCTATTTTCTATCTTTACCTTTTTCCTGTAACCATTTTTAAAATCTATATTTATATTTGCTAGCATTTAAGAAATAGAGCAATAGCCATTGTAACCATATGCTTTTATAAGTCTTTTAATAAACCTGTAACTGTTTAAGCTTTAACCTGACTCCTCCAGTTGCTATAACAGAACCAAGCACAATTTAAAAGAACTTCAGCCGGTCATAAAGGGACAGACATAGGGAGAGCTTGGGCGTTTGGATCTGTGTCACTCCCAGGTGACAAGATCCGTTGGGGCACCTTTTCAGCCTTTCCTAGGCTGCCCGCTGCGAAGGAACTTTGTGTTCTAGCAGCTAAAATCTAAGGTGTAATAAGCTCTTCCTATATAACGGGGCATCTGTTGGCCTACTGGCCACCCTCTGCGACGGGACCCCGGTCCTAGCAGTAAAGACACAGACGTTAAACCTTTTCTCGGAAACATACACACACACACTGCCCTGACCGTCGGCTGACAGCAGCACGTACTATTGAGAGAACCATTCTGATTATAAACTTGATACTGCATTCTTGAACATGTGACATCCTTACATGTACATGTAGTCCTCTTGAAAGGACTTTGCTATTACACCTCTACCAAGGGGAGTTGTTTTGTTACCCTGTTTGTTTAACTCCGTTATATGCATGTCTATCTATACTATTATAAAAGGAGAGTTGTCCATCATGTCAGCTGTTACAGAGAACTTTGGAGAATACACATCAATACACTGGAAGACTTCTTCACCCCCTCCCCCCAACACACCAAAGTGGGCCATGAAGCTTGAGAAAAATGCAAGTGGCAGGGCTCGGCGCAAGTTACCCAGCAGGTGGCCAGAAGGTGCAGCAGGGAGCTGGTGGTGGCAGTGGTGCCAAGCAGACCTGTGCCCACTGGAGCAGGTGGTTTGTGGACTGGGACCCTGTGCTGCTGAACCCTGGGGGCAGCCTGTCATAGCACATCAAGCCCAGGGAGAAAGAGGAGTGGGAGATGGTGCGAGCAGTGGGGCTGGTGGTAAGTCCCTGCCTGCCATACTCCACCTGTCCCTCCCTTGGCCCCCCGAATCTGTGCTCCCCTGGTCTTCCCATGCCCTGCCCCCATGTCACCCCTTCACCCGCCCCATCCTCCTGTCTCTGATTCCCTTCAGGCACTGCAGCCATGAACACTGTATTTGACCACAAATTGCTCTTAGCTACACACATAGATAAAATAGTATACTATACACATTGCATATAAAACTACATTAAAAGAACATTAAGACTATAAAAATCAACAAACCCAGTGTTAGGAAATGCCAGTTTTAAGACTGCTCATGTAACTGGAAATCAGCCCTGTAAAGATTTGGACCCTAAATTAAAGCATCTTCTTCCACACGAACTTAGGGCTACACAAAATCCAGGGTCGGCAGTGTCCAGCCTGATTAATAGTTGTGATTTTTTTAAAAAACTTGCTTAATGAAAAGATCAAAGCTTCACAGCCTCTCCATTCAAAGTCCATTCAGGGATGTCCCTTTCCCCAAGTCTGTCCCTCATTCCATGAACTTGTCAACCCCAAAATTCCTGGCTCTTAGCTCAGAGCCTTTCTAAGAGGGAAGAGCATATAAAGAGTCAGGCCCAGGGTGTTCTGGTAGTCTCCTCCCCCAGGGCGGGGATCCACTCTCTTGGCAGATTAAAAAGGGCCCTGCCTGTCTAGTGCTTTAGTTGAGGGTCCACAACACACAAGCTCTCCTGTGAGCTCTGCAGCCCTCTGGCACAAGAGATGTATGTGGTATTTTGGACTTTGTGGGTGGCATTGTGTTGCAGCAGTATTTTCTAGGTGCCATACGCCTGTGCAACACTGACTCTGCACATCAGCATGGGAACCTTAATAAGCAGCATACACTGATCCTGAGTCTCTTTGCATGTGGAAACAGACTCTGCAGAGCAAGATTACCTAGGACACACCATAAAACCCGTTGTCTCGTCTCCATGGTGGGGGGCAATGGAACTCACCTACTGACATGGCCTTGCCTTCAGGAAAAACCCTGATGGTTCAGCTGTATGAACAGTTTCCTTTCTGAGAGGAGAGATTAATAAAACTGGGACTTTTCAGCTCAGAAAAGAGGAGAGCAAGGGAGGATAGGACTAAAATCATGGCTAGTATGGAGAAAGTAAATAAGGAAAAGTTATTTACTTGTTCCCATAATACAAGAACTAGGAGTCACCCAATGAAATTAATAGGTAGAAGGCTTAAAATAAACAAAATGAAGTATGTCTTCATATAATGCATAGTCAACACCTAGGAACTCCTTGCCAGAGGATGTTGTGAAATCCAGGACTTTAACTGTACGTCTACACTGTGGAGCTATTTCAGGATACCAGAAGTATCTCAAAATAGCTATTCTGTCTCTATTGAAGAAATTCCAAGATTGACCCATTGAAAATTCCCTCCTAACCCCAAACATGGGGTCAGTAAGAACATGAATATTTTGGCAAAACCCACCAGCCAAACACCTGGTAAAGAATCTCTGTAGTTCTGCAGCTATCTGCCTGATCTATTCTACAAAGGGTACAAAAATCCCTTGGAGGGAATGTAGAACTGATTAGGACTTTTGGAGAGAGATCCTGCTCCCTGGAAGAAAACCCTCCTGCAATTTTGCTCCCTGAGCTACACTACCCAATCATAGTCCAGTCCATTAATCATAGTCAGTGTGATCCTTCAACCAAGACAGACTAGCATTATTCCCATTTCTTTTATGGATACATTAACAATAGTAATTTATCTCATATACACATCAAAACAAGCAAATCCCAGCTAAAACAACAAAACTCAGTAGGTGGAATTATGGGAAAACAGCACTATAATTCATGTAAATAAAGGTGATCAGAACTGGCATTTGCTCTTTTTCCCTGTAGAGGGAGTAGAGAGCTTTTCCCTCTAGGTCTCTCAAGGCCCTCATACACATAACTATATTCACTGGCATTGGAACTTTTCAATATCAATTTCATAGCTATAGATTTTTTCCACTGAGTTCAGTTAGATTATGAAGGGTCAGCAGAAACTTATGTGATAGGAAATGGAAGAAGAGTTGATCCACAGCACAATCTCCCTTTTTAGATGCAGGCTACTTTATGAAACTATTTGATAATCCCTGATTTATAGAATTTCACACCTTTCCACCATGCAATTTCTTCTCATTAAAATTACAGTTTATCCTTCAGAAGACATACTTCTTTTATTCCCCTTCATGCCTAATCTTTAATAAAGGACTATACAATTTTTTGTAATAATAATAATAATAATAATAATAATAATAATGTGCAGGAAAGCAGGAAAGGAGAAAGTACTGACTTACAGTGAATGACAATTCATAGACAGAGCAGGTGTCATAATTCTGATGCACAATCTTTATGCTCCAGGAAGGTTGCACTGAAAATAAAAGAACTACAAACAAGTGTAAGCAAGAGATTCTCCTTGAATGCTCATCATAACAAGAACTAGACACAAATATATCATTTCTAGCTCAAGTGGTGCCCTGCATGTAGTTAAAAAAGAACTAACTGATCCTGTACAAGAAGGTTTGTGAAATTTGCCAGGAACAAGCACAATAAACCAATGTATTAAAGGCATAGAGTGATGTACGGTCATTGACAGGAAGCCTTGTGTTTGGCCCTAATGTTAAAATATTAGTATTAGTTACAAGCAGTTGTTAAGTGTTCCCTTGTAAGAACTCCTGTGAATGAGCATTTGGAGTGATGGGACTGGAGGAGTTTGGTTTAATTTATTAGGCTATGTCTGCCTAAATGACGGCAAAGTTGGGAAAAACTCTGCAGCGTACAAGGATCGTGTCTGCTTTTCCGAAAAAATAAATCTGAAAAGCAGACACATTTTATATCGGCATCCTTATATATCTCATTTTACAAGGAAGAAGAAATGTTCCGAAAAAGGTTTTTTTTCCTGATGTTTGGCCCAGTGTAGACAGACTAAATGTTGGAAAAGACTTTTCTGAAAAAAGAATTGGAAAAAGATACGTAAACTGCGCTTCTCAACTTGCATATCTTTTACCGGTCCCCTCCCCAGCAGTGTAGACATACCCTAAGTGCTACAAGACTGTTATATATAAACAAATTAATTGATTGTGCAACATACAAATCTGATTGTCATTGATGTTACCTTCATCGCTGCACTCTGACATGTACAGCAGGAACATATGACATTAATAAATAGGTGTACTTAGCTCTTATATAGTGGTTTTCATCAGCAGATCTCAAAGCAATTTGACAAAGGAAGTCTATTTATTACCTCCATTTTAGAATCATAGAATCCTAGGGCTGGAAGAGACCTCAGGAGGTCATCGAGTCCAGCCCCTTGCCCAAAGCAGGATCAGTCCCAACTAAATCATCCCAGCCAGGGCTTTGTCAAGCCAGGACTTAAAAACCTCTAGGGATGGAGATTCCACCACCTCCCTAGGTAACCCAGTGCCTCACCACCCTCCCAGTCTTTCCTAATATCCAACCTAGACCTCCCTCACTGTTATTTGAGACCATTGCTCCTTGTTCTGCCAGCCATCACTACTGAGAACAGCCTCTCTTGGAACCTCCCTTCAGGAAGTTAAAGGCTGCTTTTAAAGATATGGAAACTGAGGCAAGGATTACTGAAATGAGTTCCCTGGGGTGACGAAGCAGGCTAATTCAGGAATACAAAGCCTAGTGTTCTAATAACTAGGCCACTGTGCCTTGAGTTGAGCTGTCATGTGTACAAACCTGTTTTAATTAATCTCTAAGGACATATTTAAAATTACCGTTTCATCCCTGAAGTAGAGGAAATGGCTTGATATAATCACAGATTCCTATAAGTGTGAAAAGAAAGGGAAAAACAGAAGGGAAAGTGTGAGGCATCATGGCCTGAGCCCAAGGAGACAGCTTTTGTTGGAGACAAGGACCTCAGTGCTGATCCCTCATCCAGTCTTGTGCTGCTGCTGCAGCAAAGTGTCTGGATCTCCCCAGCTGAGAACCTCCCCCGTGAACTGTACGCAAAAGACATAGCCAGTTTTTATATTACCATGCCTGCAGCTCTTGTCATAAGGCATTCAAAAGGATGTGACCAGAAACTGTCATGATAAACCCAATTTCTGCTAGCCCTTTGGGCCATTTAGCTGAACATAATTTAGCCTCATACTGAGGGCTGGTACCACAAAACAGATTCTGCTTGCAGATTCACCCCCCTGGATACTGAGCTCAGCTGTGGCCTGAAGCCAAGAACTCTGTTGCTCAGATAATTACAGAAATCTTTCACAATAGCTGCATGTCATATACCAACATTTGAAAGATTAACCAAGCAAATTGCTTAAGAATTTTCAAGCCATAACTCTCATTAATCTGAAATATAGGAACATTTCACATTATTATTAATTAATTAATAGTTGTACTGTTACTGGAGCACCTCTGAATTCTAGTTATGGAGTCTAACCTACCCATTGCCCTAACCTGTTACAGAGAGGAAATATGGGTACTATCTAACTAAGGAGACCATTGAAAACCATGGAAACATGTTTTTTACAGCATGCATGAATGGTAGGCATAGCAATGAACTTCTGAGAAGACCAGGACTTTAACAGGGTCCAAAAAAGAACTATATAAATTCATGGAGGGTAGGTCCCTCAATGACTATCAGCCAGGTTGGCTAGGAATGTGTTCCTAGCCTCTATTTGCCTGAAGCTATGAATGGGCAACAGGGAAGGGATCACTTGATGATCACCTATTCTGTTCATTCCTTCTGGGGCACCTGGCATAGGCCACTATGTTCAATAAACTGTAGCAATGAACAAAGAGGACATCTGGAACACTTTACTATCAGTGGATCTCATCATACTTGAGGATGAAGATGTGTTCTGCTTTCATAAGTGTTCAGTTTATAGAATGAAGGACTGATGAGAATTGAGACCAACCCATAATAAACTTTCCAAACGTAACCCACACACCTAGTGTGGTTCACTGTCCCATGTAGTGGCACTTAGACCACTTACAATGAGAGATAAACACAAAGGAGCTCTACAGCCTGATGAGCATCGGCTGGCTTTTTGGCTCACATTGTAGAGGCTATTACACTAAGCTCCAGAGGTCCCCCCGGTGGCAGTTCAAATGGGAACTTGTCCACGATTTTAGATGGGTCTCTGAAGCTTGGGGCATGCTGCCTGAGCTAGGGGAAGTATGTAACCCACACACCTAGGTTATGTCTACACTGCAGAGTTTTTGCGCAAAAACTTGCAGAACGTCCAGATTACAAGTGCGTTTTTTAACAAGAAAATTTACAATACATTGAAAGAAGAGAGGGTTTTTTGCACAAGAGTTATTCCTCTTTCTATGAGGAATAAACCTTTTTTGTACAAGAGCTCTTGCGTGTGGATGGCAAACAGGGGTTTCTTGCGCAAAAACAGCATAGGTGCTCTGATAGCCATTCTGTTAATGGAAATCAGAGCTTTCTTCTGCAAGAGCATCCATGCAGTGTGCACACTCTCTTGCACAAAAGAACATCGCTTTTGCAATGCGCTTTTGAAGTATGGACATGCTCTTGTGCAAGAAGTTTTTGCAAAAGATCTCTTTCACAAAAAGCTTCTTGTGCAAGAAGCCTGAAGTGTAGACATAGCCTAGTGTGGTTTACTGTCCTATGCAGTGGTACTTAGACCACTTACAGCAAGAGCTAAGAACAAGGGAGCTCTACAGCCTAAATTAAGGGCAAGCTGGCTTTGTGCCTCAGGTTGTAGAGGCTTGTATACTAAACTCCAGAGAGCCCATGTTCAAATCTACCCTAAAGTGGTTACACAAGAAGAAAATTTTATTATCTTTACTTGCATATAGGTTAGAAATCTGACAGTATGTTTACACTGCAGGCTTCTTTGAAAAAAATCTTTTCTGGAAGAGATCTTCCAAAAAGACCTCTTCAAAAAGAGAGCGTCTACACAGCAAAAATGCATCAAAAAGCGATCTGCTTTTTTGAAAGGTAGCGTCCACACTTAATGGATGTTATCTCACATTTAAGCTGTGATTACGATGGACAGAATGGCTACTCCGGCACCTGTGCTTTTTCCTTTTTCCTCTTCTTTTGAAAGAACTCCCTCTTCCCCGTCCACACACACTTTTTTCTGAAAGAGCTCTTTTGGAAAAAGGCTTCTTCCTTGTAGAAAGAGGTTTACCAATGTCGGAAAAAACCCTCTGATCTTTCGATTTTCTTTCAAAAGAACATGATTGCAGTATGGACGTAATTGACGTTTTTTCAGAAAAAAATGACCATTTAAAAAAAAAAACTCTGTAGTGTTGACATACCCTGAGTTAGTTTCCTCCTAAAATGAAGTGGAGGTCACCTACAATTGGATTTTGACAGAGTGGTATATAAACAGACCTGGCATATAAACAGGTCTCCTTTTAAAATAAAATATCCCTCCTGACTTCAGTCAGGATAGTTGGTGGTCTGTGATTCTGGACTTTAAAATGGGTATCAATGGCTCCACCAGAAACAAAAGTAAAAGGTTACGGACAAGGTTCCTCTCTCTAAAATGCTGAAGAGTTTCATGATTAATTTCTAATGTCAACAATTTGTGGCAATTTTCTAAAACCAGGATCCCTGACAAATTTTCCATTTCAGATAATGTCACGGTCTTTCAAGCCATTCAGCTCATGGATTTAGAAGTCTATTACCTCTACCATCATTCCAGTCCTTCTTAAGACCCCTGCCTAAAAGACCTCATGTGGCTTCAAATGGAACTGCTTTGTATACTGAGCCAAATTCTGCACACAGCGATAACCTGTATTATTCTGAGAGTCAGCCAAAGCTTTCCTTTGGAGAGAGGATTTGTCCTACTGACTAAAGCAAAAGATTAGGTGAGTCAGTAACTCAAATTGTTGCCACAAAGGGAGAGATCAAAAATTGGTACCTGGAATTACCAGTGTGATTGGCACATGTTCAGCTCCTTGCTTAAACAACTAACATTGTGCCATGGATAACTGAACACAAAACATAAGAAGGGGCGAATTAAGCTAGTAAGCCTATAGGTAGACTAATTATGAACTATTGAGATTCTCAAGCAATACTTGTGGATAAGGAAACAAGAGGATTAGGCTATACAAACATTCCTCTAGTCAACAGATGTTATACAAAAACAAGAACAGATATGGGAGCTTAACATCAGTGCTAATTAAATCAGAATGCATGTGGCTCATCTCCAACAGTGGTGGGAAGGTGAGGATACCTAAATGGGAAATTATCTATTGTAATGCAAGAACCACTCCATGAGTTTATTTAGATCTTGGGTCAGGGTATCAAATTTGCATATGAATTCCAGCTCAGCAGGTTCTCTCTGCCCTCTGGCTTTGACTCTTAATGAGCATTAAGCAATTTGTGTCATTACTTGTTAGGTTTGCTAGTATTTCTTTGAGGTTTGTATACCTGTGCAGACTCCCTGGGATCCAGCCAAGGTGCATTCCGCACAAATCAAGAATGGAAGGAGAAGGCAAAAATTATTATAGGTCATGGGCATAGCTATGGGTGGGACTGTGGGCCATGGCCCACCCGCTTTGCATCAAGGCCCATCCCGGGAGCTTACCCTCTCTGCTCCGACTGTGGAGTGGGGTTGGGCCTCACCATTCCATCCTTCCTGTCCCACTCCCCCCACTTGCCATTCTTGCCCACCCACTCTATGCCTCTGGCATAGGCTACCTTAGCCAGGCCCTGGGCAAGATGGAGGGGAGGGTCTCAACTTTGGTCTCCCAGTAGTGTGGAGCCCAAACCATGGCACATGTGGCTCTGACAACAATTGAAATGGATCGGGGATCTGGCTTCTGTTACCATTTTAAATCCCTTTGCCCCTCCCCTCCAGTTCCTGTAGGCCGCCTTGTTAGTGCTCCACTGGCTCTGTTGCCAGGTGCTAGTTAGAGCAGCTTGAAGTCTTCTTTATCTTGTTCCAGTCAGCAAGCAACCCAAGAGGCTGATATTGAGTTAGGGCCCACCTGAGTGTAGTCACCTCAAGCTCTGCACTCTTTCCCTTGGGGACAATCCATTCAGTGGCTTCAGGTCGCAAGGGTGGCATTGAAAGGTACTATCATGACTGATAGGTACCAACAATTCCCTCTCTGCTTGTGTAAATATTTATCTAACCAATTAAGCTGGCTTTAAAACCATTGGGCTAGATTCTCCCCTGCATTAGTGCAGCTTGCATTGCTCCATTAACAGAAGACAGCTTTAAATTGTATGATTCTTTTATGTCTGCATTTAATTGTTATTTTTCTGGTCCATTTTCAGACTTTTGCTGACAATTGTAATTAATACAGTCTTTTAAAATTCCTCTGTTGCATAATATTTGGACGCAATGGGAATTTCACAGACAGATGAAAAAAGTGCATTTCATTTGTGAGAATTGTCAATATCCTAACATGCTCCCTCCCTTCCTCTCAATAACACAAAGTATGAAATGCAGATGCAGGCAAATGCTAAGTCCTACAAGTTAGAGATGCCAAGAAATACACAGTTCTTTGTCAACAGATCTAAAGGCAACAATTCTCACAGCTGGTGCTTTGGCATACCTGCACAGTAGACATCAAAAAGGACACTATACTTGCAACACGGCCAGATGAGAGCTAGAAAGTAAATCCACTATTAAAGAATGCTTGCAACAGAACGATGAGGTAAGTGAAACTGATGAATAGCTGCTATCTGGCAAGCAGAGATAAAAACTACACAGATGGGGAAAACAATTCTAAAGAGAGTTTCTGCTAAAAGTTATCTTGGAACTGAAAACAAAATTGAAGGCCACAGATATAATAGTTCAGCCTAGTACAATAGAACAAACTGATGATACCATGTAGCTGTGTTCTATTTATACAAGTGGAAAGAGGAGGTAGTAACACGAACCTCAGTATTCAGACTTGCATGTACAAATGAGTCTGTAGAGAGTCTGGTAATTCTTGAATGTTAATTTGAAGATTATAACTAATCTGTGTACTACAGTCCATGTACTACATTAAAAGAAGATTACATTTGCAAAGCCAAGTAACCTAACGTTAGGAAATGCCAGAATTAAAATTACCTGTGCAAACTTAATTCTGCCTCCTTGTGCCCTTGAATTCTGAGACAGTCCTTAGCTCCAGAGTTCAAGATTAGGTTTTGGAGAGATGTGTCCTCTAGTAGTTATGGACCTTTTTGCCACTACAGAATCAGTGTGGCTTTCTCCTACTCTCTTCTTATCTACCTCCATCTAGTCCTCCCCTTTGTCCTCCTATCTGACCCATTCTGGTGCCAGTCCCATTTGTCTATCATCCTCTCCATCCCAGTTCCTCTTCCCTTCCCTCACTGACCCTCTCCTATTTCTTCCTGTATTGTTTCTATTCCTTGCCCATCCCATGTTTCTGCCATTCCCCCTACATGTATCCTTCCCTTACCCATGTGCCTTTCTGCTGCTCTGCTCCTATCCACCAAACTCCATCCTGAGTGTTAACCTCCCACCATGCCTATCTAACTCCTCTACACTGTCTCCTGTCTTTCTCTTTCTCTGTTCATCTGCATCCTCTAGTCCCTGCTCCTTCCCCCATCCTCGGGTATCCTTCCCCTTCCCCCATGTCTTGGCTCCTGCCACCTTCTTCTCTATTTACTTTGAGGTAGTGCATCATCAGGAAGTGGATTGTGAACAAACATCATGGGGTTGCAATTTCCTGCCTGTCCTATATTCTTAACTAGAGAGCCTCAGAGGAGGGCGATTCTAAGGTGGGGAATCCAGATGGAAAAGGAGGGATTGCATAAAGAAAATGATTTGGAATATTGACAGAGAAACCAAGGAAAACCATAATGAGAAGCTGATTAGTATTTTGGTTGCTATTGGCTTTACAGTTCCTAGCAAAGGGGATCATGACTGGGGTTCCTGTGGAAATACAAATAACAATATAGGAACCGCAGACCTATAGGTGGGAGCATTCTCATATTTCGAGGGACATTGTGGGAGTCCTATAGTTCTAATCCTTTAAAACTGGGCTGGAAAAGGTAATGGAGAATATGCAGTGGGTTAGGACAAGAATGGAGGGAAACAGAATTAAAATATGTTTCCATTTTAGATTTGACAGGACAAGTGACAAAATCATTGACTTGCCAGTCCCTTTGGCTGTGTCCAGACTCAGGGGGTTTTTCGGGAAAAGTAGCCTTTTTCCGAAAAAACTTCCCCTGCGTCCAGACTCAAGCCGCGTTCTTTCGAAATTAAATCGAAAGAACACGGCTTTTCTTTCGATGGCGGTAAACCTCATTTCACGAGGAAGAACGCCTTCTTTCGAAAGTTCCTCTTTCGAAAGAAGGCGTTCTTCAATGTAAATAGGGCTTCTTCGAAAGAGAGCATCCAGACTCACTGGATGCTTTCTTTCGAAAAAGCAAGCCGCTTTTTTGAAAGTTCAACGTGCAGTCTAGACGCTCTCTTTTGAAAGAGGCTCTTTCGAAAGTATCTTTCGAAAGAGCCTCTTTCGAAAGAGGCTTGCAGTCTAGACATAGCCTTTGAGATGAACCTACTTTGTTCATCTTATATCAGCAATAAAATTCGAAGTAGCAAAATGATAACCCTTCCCAACAATAAAAGTTCTGTGTTCCCAAACAGAGTGTAAAATGAGAATAAAGTATATCCTATAGGGTCAAAGTAAAAATGTCTTCTTTGTTGAGAAAATGAATGGTTCATAAGCAAAGGTATCTGCTGAAAGGTCTTCAGTCATTACTGAGGAGAATGGCTAGGAAAGCTGAAAGACAATGATCCCAGAAGTATTCTGTATATTATCTTGTGGAAATTGGCAGCCAACTGATATCAACTGACATCTTATTAGGCCGGAAGAGCAATAATCCTTTTGTTAAATTATACTGGCATTCTGTCCATAAAATTTCTTCTTCTTTCTGAGTAGAATGGTGTTATGGGATGAAGTACATTTTTTGCTGTTTCCCTAGCTGATTGTTTGGACAGTTCTTTAAGTATAACTCCAGTTGCAAATATAGATGTCTACATGCATGCAGTCAGTACTCTGAAGGTAATTGGACAAAGTGTTTGTGCCACTTTATTCTCCGTAACATGATTATAATATTAAATGCAGCAGCACTTTGGAAAGTCTCTAAATGCTGCTTTTTATTTTCATTTTTTTTAAACAAAAAGCTGCCTTTGGAATTAACTTAAATCAGGAAAACATCCCAAGTAATGTCAGTGACAACAAAACCTGATTTGGATTTGGAAATATCCATTGGAGTCATTAAATCAAGATTTCAAGGTATATCAGAAACAATCATGCAGTAAGGCATAGAAGGGGTAAATCAGATATTTTTTCAATGAGAACCTTACATAAAAGTTTTAGAGCTTTTCCTCTTTCTACCCAGTAAAGCAAAAAAAGGGGGGCAATTGAACTAAGAATAAAGAGTGAATATCAGTAGAAATGTGACTACGTTGACAAAAATGAAACATCCTTTGCGCTGAATAAAGATTACTGTTCACAATCAGGAAGGAAGGATCACTGAATTCTTTAAATTACTGGATGTATTTTTGAATTATATGCTACCTTATGCCATTGCTGATCATATAAAAGCATGGTGAAGTGTTCATGCTTTAATGGCTAATCACATACAATAGTTTCAGAGGCAACCTCTTTAACCTGCTTTATTGTGCTATCACTTTCAGAGAAACTTGAGTATTACTGACTAAAAAGAGTTTGCAACAGAAACAAAGCTGTTTTGCACCAACTTTTTGTATATGCATGGACATATGACTGCATGCAGTTCATCACAAACCAGGGCACATTTTAGGATCTTCTCTGTTTGTCTATTTTGTGTAGAAGGTGGGGAATGTGGGTAAACGGTTGAGAAACTAAGAGACAGCAAAAACAGTTTTATTTAATTAGAGCTGGAGAAATCGCTCCGAATGCTTTTGCAAATTTTCACTTTGACATTTTTAAACAACTTGCTTCGGCCATGTTCGCAGTCCTTTTGTGTTTTCTTTCCTCAAATATTCATGCTATTGAGTTTTCCTGGCATGAATGTTGGTTTTGTTAATACCCATTTAACTGCAATGGGAGAAGAGCTCCCTGTTAAATATTCAATACTCCCGTCTTGATAATTGAAGGCCGAAAAAATTCTCACTGTAGTCTCCCATTCCTCAAGGAATCCTTCTGCAAAAACAAAAAGGTCAAGTCTTGACACTCTTGATATTTGCTGAGCAAAATAGAAGTGAGGGGAAATGAATTCAGATCCTGTTGATACACCATAAAGAGGCAAAAAAGGGCACAAACATATTTGTGTTTCCTTTGCATATTTGACTGTAAACTTTGAGATTTTGCATCTACCCTTTCTATTATGGAAAAAAAATTCGACTTCACTTTGTCTCTCTTTCATTTATTCTCATTTCTATTTTCCCTCTGTATCACACTTCTACAGTGTATAGTAATTGTTCTCTTTCTTTCCTTCCAAATTTCCGGTCTCTCTCCATTCATGACTTCTCTCTATTCCAGACATCAGTCTCTAACCACCCACTCTCACCACCAAGAGCTCTCTCACACACTCTTCTTCCTTCCACCACATCACTCTGTGGCGGGGCGGCCCCTCCCCGCCCCCTGAGCCACGCCGAACAGGCGATGCTCGCTATCCGGGGGGGGGGGGGCGGCTCGAGATTACACGGCTTGCACACAAGCCGCGCCGGGGCCGGAAATGCCGGCAGCCCCGCTGGCCCGCGGCCGTGGTGCGGTGGGGGGGAAAGGCTAGTGTGGGAGGAGTTCCCCTGCCCTGACAAGCCCTGCCAGCGGCCAACCGGTGGCAGGAGCGGGCGGCTATGGGCCTGCCCCAAACCTGGACGTACGAAGGCACGTCTCCGGTGGGACACTTAAAGGAAGAGCATTGCCGCCATGGCAGGGGGGGAGCAGGCTAGGAGGAGTGGCAGGCAGCCCTGATAGGGAGGAAGAGTCGGGCGACACCCCCGGAGCGGGGGCACAGTCCACACCCGGACCACAGTCCCGCAGCCCTCCCATGGCGGAGGTTGCGACAGGGTCGGCAGTCTGTCGGCCAGGCACCAGGTAAACCCCCCGAGAGGAGGAAAGGAAGCAGCCCAGGGCAGAGCCCACCTGGGCTGGTGGGCTGATGAGTTACGGCAGGAGCCCCGTCAGCCAGACCGGAGCAAGAGAGTTCCATGTTCTTAGGGCCCTGGGCTGGGGCCCGTGAGTGAGGGCGGGCCCAGGCCCGCCTTTCCCCCACCCCGTGGCTGGGGGACTATACCGGCACCAAATAAAAGGTAAAATGCCTAATAGTCCGGCGGAGAACCGGAGGTACTGTCCAGACACCGGGGTACACCGGGGTACACATGGTGGGTACTGTGAAGAGGGATCCCCACCCCTGGTAAGGAGGGGTGAACGCTCCCAAAGGGGGAGTAGACTTACGAATATTTTTCTCGGTAGAAGCCGAAAGCAGGGGAGAGCCAAAAGTCTCGGCGTCTCCAGGGAAGGAACCGTGTGATGGATCCAGCTCAGGTGTTGGAGTGGATGAAGGAAGCCCAAAGGGAGAGCCAGCAGCAGCAGAACGTGCTGATCCAGCAGTTGTCTACACAGCACCAAGAGCAACAAAGACAATTGATAAAGGAGCTGGTCGAACAATTTAGGGAGCAGGTCCGGCTGACGGTACCCCTGAGGCTGGGCACGACCACCCAGAAGGAGGACCTAGAGGACGACGGGGGGGGAGGGGCGTACCAAGCCCGAGTATTCGATTGACGAAAATGGGGGCCACCGATGACCCGGAGGCATATTTGACAATATTCGAGCGGGTGGCCACAGCCGCGAGGTGGCCGGAGACTCACTGGGCCACCAATTTGGCTCCTTATCTTACGGGACAGGCTCACCTAGCGTACCGGAGTTTGAGCGACAGAGACGCGCTACACTATTACAAGCTGAAGGAAACTATTTTGGACCAGATGTGTATTACCCCCGAAACGTATCGACAAAAGTTTAGGGGTGAACATTACACCCCAGGGACCCGGCCCAGGGTCATAGCCCAGCGATTAAGGGAGGCCATGTGGAGATGGCTGGACCCCGAACAATGCACTGGGCAGCAAGTGGCCAAGCTGGTGGTTCTGGAGCAATTTGTCAATATACTGCCTAGCGGGAGCTCCCGCTGGGTACTACGGCACCACCCCTCCACATTGAGCAAAGCGGTCGAATTAATGAACGACTACGAAGCCGCAGAGGGGTGGGAGAGAGGCCACAGGACGGAATGGCCACTGCCACTCCGGAGAGTGGAACCGGGAAGAAGTCCCCGCGCTAAGGGGAGCCCCGAGAGGAGCGACAGGTGGGGGGCGGGAAGGGGTATAGCACGATGACCGTTGGCACCAGCGTGGTCCCTCCCGTCCAAGGAAGGACCCTGAGAGACGGGTGGCCATTCGCCCGAGGTAGGGGCAAACCCCCCGAAACCCGCCATGCCCAGGGGGCCATGCTTTCGGTGCGGTCAGGAAGGACATCTCATCAAAGACTGCCCCTTTATGGACTGCTCTTACGCCCAGGCATTAGCGGAGGATGGGACACCCGCCGAAGAAGGTAAGATAATGCGTGCGGTCATGATCGGGGATGAACTGGTGACCACCCTCTTGGACTCGGGTTGTAGCCAGACTATAGTGCGGGCTGACCTAGTCCACCCAAGAGGTCCACGGGGCCCCCCCGTGCAGGTGCAGTGTGTACACGGGGATGTACACCAATACGCCACCACGTGGGTTCAGATCCGCGATGGTATTCAAGACAGATGGTGTTACGTGGTCTTAGCACCCCAGCTAGCCTATCCGGCCTTGCTGGGCCGCAACTGGATCGGCTTCCGCAAGGCAGTGGGAGAATGGCAGGCTAGCGGGGCCCCGGCGGAGGGGGGGGACTCACTGGGGGCCCTCGGGGAACCAACGGCGGGTGAAGCCCCTACCACTCCTCGGGCTGAAGGCCCAAACACAGAGACCATGAACACTCCTGAACTCGATGACGGTGACTTCCTCCAGGAACAACGGGAAGACCCCACGTTGCACCATGCTTGGGCCACGGCGCGAGAAGAGACCGAGGAGGAAGGGACAATGGCGGAAGGACTGGTGGGACCGCGCTTTGAGGTACACGCTGTTACCCGCGCTATTATTTGCGGTACGGGAAGCCCCCCAAGCGTCCACCGGGTTCTCGCCCTTCGAATTATTGAATGGACGGCAACCAAGGGGTATTCTCAATGTAATCAAGGAAAGGTGGGAGGATCAAGAGACCCGGGTACAATATATCCTAAACTTGAGGCAAAAGTTGCGGACCCTGGTGGAGGTGGCTAGGAACAACTTAGCAAGTGCTCAGGAAACCCAAGCCCTATATTATAACCGGGGAGCCCGTCTCAGAGTTTTCGAGCCAGGGCAGCGGGTCCTGCTATTGCTCCCAACCCCGGGTTCAAAACTGGTAGCTAAGTGGCAGGGGCCCTTTGAAGTGGTGAGGCGCGTCGGGGAGGTCGATTATGAGGTCAAGTTAACGGGAAGGTCGGGCGGGACCAAGGTATACCATGTGAATTTATTAAAGGCCTGGAAAGAACGGGAGGCATTGTTTATAAACCCCCTCCCCCCAGACCCAAAGCTGGGCCCGGGAGAGGAGGGCCAGGCCACCCCCGGTCTCTTGCAGATGGGAGCTGACCTCACCCCCGAACAACAGACGGACCTGGAGAACTTGCTGAGCCACTTCCCAGATGTGATGACGGACAAGCCAGGTCACACCGCTCTGGCCCACCACCACATCGAAACCGAGGCACGAAAGAAGGTACGAGACCCGGTTTGTCCCCTGCCCCGAAAGATGTGGTAGCCGGTGAAGGAGGAACTGCAGAAGATGATCCAATGGGGTGTGGTGGAAGAGTCGTATAGTGAGTGGCGTAGTCCTATAGTTCTAGTGCCGAAACTGGACGGGTCGATGAGGTTCTGCATAGATTTCCGCAAAGTGAACGCGCTGTCCCGATTTGACGCTTACCCCATGCCTCGGGTGGACGAGCTGCTAGACTGGCTGGGAGGAGCGCACTATCTTTCCACCCTCGCTTTAACCCGCAGCTACTGGCAGATCCCCTTATCACCAACGTCCCGAGAGAAGACGGCCTTCTCAACCCCCTTCGGGCTGTACCATTTTGTTCGGATGCCCTTCGGACTTCATGGAGCGGCCACCACCTTTCAGCGACTTATGGACGGGGTGCTAAAAACCCACGACCAATACGCCGCGGCATACATCGATGACATAGTCATATACAGTAAGTCCTGGGCCGAACACCTGCATCACGTTAAGGCAATATTGCAAGAACTCCGCCAAGCCGGCCTAACGGCAAACCCCAGGAAGTGCACTTCGGCAAGAAGGAAGTCTCCTATTTAGGCTACACCGTCGGCTGCGGACAGTTAAAACCCTTGGTGGAGAAAGTGGAGGCGCTACGCATGTATCAGCCCCCTCGAACCAAGAGGCAGGTTCGTCAGTTTTTGGGGCTCGCCGGCTATTACCGCCGTTTCGTCCCCAATTTTGCAGCAATAGCGGCACCCCTGACAGATTTTACACGGGCCGCCCTCCCCCAAAAGGTACGGTGGTCCCCAGAGTGCGAAGAGGCCTTTCATAGGTTGAAAGACTGCCTAACCCAAGCCCCAGTGTTAGCACAACCCAACTTCAACCATCCCTTCACCCTCTATACGGACGCCTCGGAAAGTGGAATAGGGGCGGTCCTGTTGCAAGGGGAGGGAGCAAACGAACACCCCGTCGTATACATCAGCCGTAAGCTGTTTATGCGGGAGCGTAAGTATGCGACGATCAAAAAAGAGGCCTTGGCGGTAAAGTGGGCGATTGACCTATTGAGGTACTATCTTTTAGGTAACCGTTTCCAGGTGGTGACGGACCACGCACCCCTGCGGTGGCTACAAACCATTAAGGACACGAACACTCGCGTAATGCGTTGGTACTTGACCTTGCAACCCTACTCATTCGAGGTAGCCTACAGGGCCGGCAACCTGCATCAAAACGCGGACTTCTTTTCAAGACGACATGAAGACGAGGAGGACACAGAACCAGGAGTGGTGACTAATTTGGAAAGGGGGGTATGTGGCGGGGCGGCCCCTCCCCGCCCCCTGAGCCATGCCGAACAGGCGATGCTCGCTATCCGGGAGAGGGGGGAGCGGCCCGAGATTGCGCGGCTTGCACACAAGCCGCGCCGGGGCCGGAAACGCCGGCAGCCCTGCCGGCCTGCGGCCACGGTGTGCGAGGGGGGAGGGGCTAGTGTGGGAGGAGTTCCCCCACCCTGACAAGCCCCGCCCATGGCCAACCGGCGGCAGGAGCAGGCGGCTATGGGCCCGCCCCAAACCTGGACGTACGAAGGCACGTCTCCGGTGGGACACTTAAAGGAAGAGCGTCGCCGCCATGGCGGGGGGGGGGGGGGAGCGGGTTAGGAGGAGTGGCAGGCAGCCCTGGTAGGGAGGAAGAGTCGGGCAACACCCCCGGGGTGGGGGCACAGTCCACACCCGGACCACAGTCCCGCAGCCCTCCCGTGGCGGAGGTTGCGACAGGGTCGGCAGTCTGTCGGCCAGGCACCAGGTAAACCCCCCGAGCGGAGGACGCCGGGGGTGGGGAAAGGAAGCAGCCCAGGGCAGAGCCCACCTGGGCTGGTGGGCTGACGAGTTACGGCAGGAGCCCCGTCAGCCGGACTGGAACAAGAGAGTTCCGTGTTCTTAGGGCCCTGGGCTGGGGCCCGTGAGTGAGGGCGGGCCCGGGCCCCCCTTTCCCTCACCCCGTGGCTGGGGGACTATAACGGCGCCAAATAAAAGGTAAAACGCCTAAAAGTCCGGCGGAGAACCGGAGGTACACACTCACACTCTGCTGTCTCAGGTCCACAATATCTCTTTCACACATGAGCCTTCCCTTCACAACCAAGCGAATGGGCAAACACATGACGATTCCACCAGAATCTCCTCACACATGCCAGCTCCTTCTTTTCCATCACTTGATCCATTCACACAGATACAATGTGGCTTCCCAGATTACACAGCTATCTTTACAATGGCCTTCTTCCCCAGCTCAAACACTCTCATTTGACCTCTACACTTCCTTTCTGACTCTTATTGTATGAATAGTTTCCTCTTTCTCCTGCTGTTCTCTCAATGAGGCTGATTCTCTCTGTCTCCCCCCGCCCACACACACACACACATTCTGCCTCTTCCTCTCCTCACTAGGTTCCCAGACGTTCTTGCCTCCCACCTAGGCTTGCTATTTCCTATCCCTTTATACGCCCCTCTCAAGCATCTCTCTATCTCCTCCTTCCCTGGCCAAAGAAACCCCCCAATTCTTTACCTCACAATAATTTCCACAGTGCCCTTGTAGTTTGGTTAGCTCTGCTATGTACAGCAATTCAGGAGCCACCTGGCACTGATAAGTGAGGGAGACAGAAAAACCGTGTATCCCAGGGGACTATTCATTGGGAAAAGTCACAGCAGAAAATCCTATTTTAGGGGAAGATGAAGGAGCATTGGAAAGATATTGAGAGTGAGTACAAGACAGAGACACTCAGGCTACGTTTACACTGGCCCCTTTTCCGGAAGGGGCATGTAAATTTCACTAGTCGTCGTAGGGAAATCCGCGGGGGATTTAAATATCCCCCGCGGCATTAAAATAAAAATGTCCGCCGCTTTTTTCCGGCTTTTAAAAAAGCCGGAAAAGAGCGTCTAGACTGGCCCCGATCCTCCGGAAAAAGTGCCCTTTTCCGGAGGCTCTTATTCCTACTTTAAAGGAAGGAATAAGAGCCTCCGGAAAAGGGCACTTTTTCCGGAGGATCGGGGCCAGTCTAGACGCTCTTTTCCGGCTTTTTTAAAAGCCGGAAAAAAGCGGCGGACATTTTTATTTTAATGCCGCGGGGGATATTTAAATCCCCCGCGGATTTCCCTACGACGACTAGTGAAATTTACATGCCCCTTCCGGAAAAGGGGCCAGTGTAGTCGTAGCCTCAGAGTTTTAGGGAGACAGCAGACTCATGAGGATCTGACCTGGCTTAGCCACCTAAGTTCAGGAGAATGCACAAGGTTGAGGATCCCATGTGAAAGAAGTATCTACCTCTGGCTTATCAACCAAATACCAGGTCAACTTTGTAGACACTTGAACTAAGGGGGGATGTGATAGAGGTCTATGAAATCATGACTGGCATAGAAAAAAATGAATAAGGAAAAGTTATTTACTTATTCCTACAATATAAGAATTAGGTGTCACCAAATGTAATTAATAGGCAACAGGTTTAAAAAAAAGGCAAAGGAAGTTTTTCTCCATTCAGCACACAGTCAATCTGTGGAACTCCTTGCCAAAGAATGTAGTGAACACTAGGACTTTCACAGGGCTCAAAAAAGAGCTAGATAGCCATTGATGGACCTAACCTCCATGAATCTATCAGCCAGGATGGGTAGGAATGGTATTCCTAGCCTCTGATTGTCTGGAAATGGATGACAGGAGAGGGATCACCTGATGATTACCTGTTGTGTTTCCTCCCTCTGGGGCATCTAGTATTGGCCACTGTCAACAGACAGGATACTGGGCTAGATGTATTTTTGGTCTGACCCAGTATGGCTGTTCTTATGAACCAATCTTGCATTTCACTACATGTGATATATTATGGTACTAGCAGCAGTAATGAGGAGGGTGGAAGTGGGAATTATCTGGGAGGGAAAGTTTGGGGGCTATGTATCCCACACCATTATCTTAGGGGTTGGGTCTATGCCTGTGTTGAGCTGTCCAAGATTTGGTGATGGGCAGAGGACTACAAATGGGAGATTTTGCTCTGTCTTTGAATCTCCCTCTGAACTTGCATTACATGTTCTTGAACTGATATTTGATTTCTATTATTCACCCAGTTTTCATTGTGGTATTTGAGGCCATTATCTTTGGACAGCTAACTAATTATTTGACTTCAGTGGGATTTCTCACATGATTCTGATCAGGAATGTGCTTAAGACCTAGCTGAATCAGGACCTTTGTCTGCAAGCTTTTTAAAGCAAGAAATATGTCTTCTTCTTCATCAACATGTCTTGCATACATTTGGCACACTATATCACTGATTATTACTAACAACATGCATTGTAAGGCAAAAAGAGACTTTTCCGTGATTCTTACTATACACTTGTGTAGCATACCCAGGTAGTATTTTCCCACTGCGTTTAAAAATTCATGTAAGTCATGCAGCTTTGCAGCAAATCATATCTAATGCACATTGCTCATCTGTCATATCTTGTCAGTACATTGTGTAAACTTTGCATTTTTGTACATGCACTGCTAGTAGTTAATAAGGCACAGAGGAACAGACTGTACATTGTTTTCCATCAATTCTAGCCACATCTACAGAGATACACATTTGAATCTATTTGTGTATTTTTTTCCTACTTAGCATGAAGAATTAACATCTCCACCTTTCGTTTTTGTTGTAATAATTAACAATAGAGCCCAAATTCATTCCTACAATGGATTTATTGGTGCAACACCAAGAAAAAATGGAGCCTGATCCATTGATTTGTTGTTGGTGGCAGGCATGTTCCTCTCCAGTATCAGCAACTGATTATTTTCAGATCAGAACGCATCCTGCAAAGCCATTGTAGCTGCATTAATGCAAAGTATATAATTTATGAGTCTATGAAAAGATGATAATCAAGGGGATGCATGTTTTTGTTCTTTTCAAAGGTGAAACTGTCAATAATTACTTGAACACCTCACCAAAGGTAATTCTGTATTAAATGTATATAGCTGGCTTGCATTAATTAGCATATTGGTGGTATTGGAGGTATTGTTTATGTTCTTTATCCAACAGCAAGAATATGAAGAAACAACATAAAATAACCATGTCTTCTAACTATATACAAATGTACAAGTCTAGCTACATATATACACAGCTACTCTGTTTGTCCCTTACTGAAGAAATAACCAGAACCTGAGAGGATCACTAAAGGGGTCCCAAACTGTCTAAAGAGATACTACCCAATTCCTGTTAAATACAAGTTATGTAGATTTATACTGTGCACCTCTGATTAGTTATTGTAAGAAGACTTGTTGGATGTTCTTCTAGATTTTTTCAAACTAGTTACAAAACTATACAAACTATTTGACATAGCCAGCAAGAATGTATTATGGCATAGCAAGAAACATGGACAAAAGCTCCTAAAATTCATGTGATGGAAATCTGAAAACATCACAGCAATGAATTAGTCTGTTTGCAATATTCCATGGTGACTTCATGGTATGATTGTTTTATGTTAGTTAGTTAGTTAGTTAATTAGAGATCTTTAAAGGACTTTAGTACATTGGAGAATATTAGAAAGTCAAAGGAAACAGGAACTGATCAGAAAGTCAAATGAAAATGAGAACCATTCAAATAGATCATGTAATGTCAGACTGTTAAATAGTGACACATTTTTGAAGTGCTTATATACCATTGTTAGAAGTCTAAAAAATAAAATGAGTGAACTAGAGTTCTTTGAATTGAATGAGGATATTGATATAATAGGCATCACAGAAACTTGGTGGAATGAGGATAATCAATGGGACACAGTAATAACAGGATATAAAATCTATCGGAAGGATGGAACAAGTCATGATGATGGGGAGTGGCACTACGTGTGAAAGAAAATATAGAATCAAATGAGGTAAAACTCTTAAATGAACCAAACTGTACCATAGAATTTATATGGATAATAACTCCATTCTCTAATAATAAGAACATACCAGTAGGGATGTATTATTGGCCATCTGACCAGGATGGGGATAGTATTGTGAAATACTCAGGGAGATTAGAGAGTCCATTAAAAGTAAAAAAGCTCAATTATAAAAGGAGATTTCACCTCAGGATGAGATATAGAATTAAAATTTCTTTATACTTAAATAAAATACAGGACTATGTAGCACTTTAAAGACTAACAAGATGGTTTATTAGATGATGAGCTTTCATGGGCCAGACCCACTTCCTCAGATCAAATAGTGGAAGAAAATAGTCACAACCATATATACCAAAGGATACAATTTAAAAAAAAGTGAACACATATGAAAAGGACAAATCACATTTCAGAACAGAAGGGGAATGCAGGGTGGGGAGGGGGGGGAGGAAGGTAAATGTCTGTGAGTTAATGATATTAGAGGTGGGGAAAGGTACATGTCTGTGAGCTAATGGTATTAGAGTTGATAATTGGGGAAGCTATCTTTGTAATGGGTAAGGTACTTGGTGTCTTTGTTGAGCCCCCCTTGAAGAGTGTCGAATTTTAGCATGAATGACAGTTCAGAGGATTCCCTTTCAAGTGCAGATTTGAAAATCTTCTGGAGTAGGATGCAGGTAATTAAGTCGTTGAGACTGTGTCCTTTCTGGTTGAAATGGCAAGAAACTGATTTTTCTTTGTGATCCTGTCTAATATCTGTTTTGTGGGCATTGAACAAAGATAGCTTCCCCAATTATCACCTCTAATACCATTAGCTCACAGACATTTACCTTTCCCCACCTCTAATATCATTAACTCACAGACATTTACCTTCCTCCCCCCCACCCTGTATTCCCCTTCTGTTCTGAAATGTGATTTGTCCTTTTCATATGTGTTCACTTTTTTTTTAATTGTATCCTTTGGTATATATGGTTGTGACTATTTTCTTCCACTATTTGATCTGAGGAAGTGGGTCTGGCCCATGAAAGCTCATCATCTAATAAACCATCTTGTTAGTCTTTAAAGTGCTACATAGTCCTGTATTTTGTTTCAGCTACACCAGACTAACACAGCTACATTTCTATCACTATTGATACTTAAATGACTGTTTCTTGGAGCAGCTAGTCTTTAAACCCACAAAAGGAGTGGCAATTCTTGATTTTGTCTTAAGTGGCTAACCGGATCTGGTATAAGAGGTGAGTATAGCTGGACCACTTTGTAATACAGGTTGGACCTCCCTGGTCTGGCACCCTAGAAACCTGACTGGTCCCGGATGAGGTATTTTGTGGAACCAGGAGAGGACATTTCTGGCTCCCCTACTTCTGAGCCACTCCCTACATTGTTCCCTGCCCCCTCCCCAGACTTCCTGGCTCCCCCCACAAACCAGCTGCGTTGCCCTTCCCTAGCCCAGCTGAGCCTCGCACTGGCTCATGGAACCCGCAATCCAGTTGAGTCATGTACTGAGTTTCCTTCTCTGATGCATTTCTCCAGACTCCAGGACTCCCTCCCCTTCTACACAGACTGCACCCTGGGACTCTCTGATCCTGGAATGCCCATAGTCCTTTCCAGACCACAGATGTTGCTGGGCCAGACATTTCTGGTTTATAGAGGTGCAACCTGTAGCAACCATAGTATAATTAAATTTAACATCCCTTTGGCAGGAAAAACACCTCAGCAGCCCAACACTGTAGCATTCATTTTCAGAAAGGGGAACTACACAAAAATGAGGAGGCTACTTAAACAGAAATTATAGAGTTCAGCGACAAAAGTGAAATCCCTGCAAGCTCTATGGTAACTTTTCAAAGATGCCATTATAGAGGCTCAACATTAATTTAGCCACAGTGGAACTTCTTTGGTTTTCTTTTTCTGTTTCTCAATTTGGGGTATACATTTAAGTAAAAGAAGCAATGAGAGGCAAAAGGGCATTATTTAGAATATGGAACTTAAATCCCAGTAAGGAAAATAGAAAGGAACATAAATTCTGGTAAATGAAGTGTAAAAATATAATTCAAAAGGGAAAAATAATAATATGAAGAACAGCCAGCCAAAACCTCAAGAACTAGGAGATTAATAATAATAATAATAATAATAATACATCAGAAGCACTGCTAAACAACCAGTGGGGATACAGGATGATCAAGTGGCTAAAGGAGCACTCAAGGTTGATAAAGCCATTGCGGAGAAACTAAATGAATTCTTCCCGTCAGTCTTCATTGTTAAGGATGTAAGGGAGATTCTGAAACACGGGCCATTTTTTTTTAGGAAACAAACCTAAGGAACTATCCTCAGAATGAGTCATCAGAGGAGGTTTTGAAACAAATAGATAAACAGTATTAAGTCTCCAAGACCAGATTGTATTCACTTAAATCTGCTTCTGTACAAAATGACTGGAAGATAGCCAAGGTAATGTCAGGTTTTAGAAAGGGTCCCAGAAGTGATCCCACCAATTACAGGCCAGTAAACCAGACTTCAGTACTGGATGAAACTGTAGTAAAAATAGTATTGTCAGACATCAATTTGTTGGGGGAAGAATCAACTTTTTGGGAAGGGAAGTCATGCCTCAACCATTCTACTAAAATTCTTTGAGAGGGTCAACACCCATGTGGACAAAGAGTATCCAGTGTATTGGATTTTCTGAATGTCTCACATAAAAGGCAATGTTAGCTGCCATGTAATAAGAAGGAAGGTTCTCTTATGGATTGGTAAATGGTTAAAAGAATTGAGAGAGGTAAACAGTGGTGCTGCCAAGAGTCTGTTCCGAGACCAATCCTATTCAACATATTCACAAGAGATCTGGAACAAGAGGTAAACAGTAAGGTGACAAAATTTGCAGATGAATGAAATGAATGAATGAAGAGATACAAAATGATCTCTTAAAACTGGGTGACTGGGCAACAAAATGGCAGATGAAATTTTATGTTGACAATGTAATACACCATGGAAAACATAATTCCAACCATAAATATGAAAATTTGGGGTCTCAATTAGTTTTTATCACTCAAGAAAGACATCTTGGAATCATTGTAGATAGGTCTCTAAAAACATCCACTCAGTGTGCAGCAGCAGTCCAAAAAGTGAACAGAATATTGGGAATCATTAAGAAGGGGATAGATAATGAGACAGAAAATATCTTATTGCTTCTATATAAATCCATGGTCCGCCCATACTGCATGCAGATGTGGTCACCCCATCTCAGAAAGATATATTGGAATTGGGAAAGGTTCACGAAGGGGGTGGTGGTGTATGGAACACTTTCCATATGAGGAGAGATTAATAAGACTGGTAACATTCAGCTTGAAAAAGAGATGAGTGGGGAGGATATGATAGAGGTTTATAAAATCATGATTGGTATCAAGAAAATAGATAAGGAAGTTCTATTTACTCTTTCTCAGAAGACAAGAACTAGGAGGTCACAAAATGAGGCATCAGGTTTAAAACATAACACACTGTCAGCCTGTGGAACTCTTTCCCATGTTATGAAGGCCAAAAACAGCATTCAAAAAAGAACTAGATAAATGTATGGAAGATGGGGCCAAGAATGGCTATTAGCCAAGATGGGCAGGGCTGGTATCCCTAGCATCTGTTTGACAGAAGGTGGAAATGAGTGACAGGAAATGGATATACTACAGCCAGTCCCCGAGTTACGAACGAGTTACGGACCAAACACTTGGCCGTAACTCAAAGTGTTCGTAACTTGGATCCCGTTGAATTACATGGTGACCGCGCTGTTTGTAAGTGTGGATCGTGTTTGTAACTCCGGGACCGTATTTATGACCGCTTTGGTTTAAATCTGGTTTATAGCAGGTTAGCTTGTCTCTTGCAGCCCTCAGTAACATCATTTGGCTCTAAAAATTCTACAGCCACTCGTTTTTGGCTTAAAGGAGAGAGAATATGTTACCAAAAATAATGGCTGTAAATTTTAGCAATTTAGGATGTGTCATCATTAGGGAAATGGATTCTTAACTCAAGTTAGCCAAAACATGGTTACTAAAATGAGGTAAAATCCTAAGGCAATTGTAGTTTTCACACATCCGTGCCTGATAACTCATTTGAAACCGACAGAGAGCCCTGTCTTCACTAGTAGAATTGTACCTTGTTTTAATTATCTCATTATGCAACTTGAATTCAGAACACATCTTTTTTCCTATGAAAGACAAGGCCGTATATGAAAACCATATTTAGTCAGCAATCTACTGTGTCTGATTGAGGTACAGAAAAAGATTGATCTTCATAGTCATATCAACTGTGTCTTAATTTACAGGCTTCTTTTTCCAAACTTCACAGCCAGAAGATAGGATCACTTTATTGCAAACAATAAAAAACAGCTGACAGTTTCCAGTGTGTAATTAATACAAACCCTCCTATTCTTTCACCTAAATGCTAAATAACAATTTATTTGGGCCTCAAACCGTTTATAAATCAGCAGGTAGTCCATTGATAATGTGTTTTTTCTCCTATTTCCAAGAGAAGAGATTCAGAGATAACACATGGCATAATAGAGACAAATATTGACAAAGGAGATAAAACGAGTTGTTATGATAATGGGAATAGTGAAATATTGTTTATAGAGCCATAGTCAGGAATAGATGTCTTTTTTTCCTGCTGTGGAGTATTGATTCTCTCAAGAAAAGAAAATCAGTTTTATTCAATCCGATGTATTTACACCTACAACAGAAATATCTGATCCTTAAGAATACTGTATTAGTCCCCAGAGCTGGCTGCTTGTTAAGTATTTTATCAATTTAATGCAATCAATTATGAAGTGGATGGCTGATGCAAAATTTTGTTAAAAATCATTTTCTACACTGGCACAGACAAATTCTGTTTTCAGTTGCTACCAGGGCTATCCTTAGAATTTATTGGACCTTATGAGGTACAGTTAAGCCAGTATCCCCATGCCCAATGGCAGCCCAGAGCAGAGAGAATGTTGATTTTTTAGAGATATGATTTTATACTCTTTAGCAATGCACTAAAACCAATTTTTTAACTAAAATCTGTTAAACTAATACAGTAAATTCCAAAACTGACAGAATATACCGAGGATTTGCACATGCCTATTTAATGGCTTCATTACCACTTGAACGGCTCTTTCACGGGTTCAATGTTCTGTTAATAGCTCTGGCAGGCTTTTTCACTTTGAAGTTAACTAGATCCTCTCCAGAGGAAGTGAAGCCATGGAAAGGGATAGGAAGAGGTGGATGGGTGCACATTAAGACCCAGTGGTGCCCCCAAATTTTTGGATGCCCTACGCAACTGCATATTCTGCATTTGACCAAGGACAGCCCTGATTGCCACAGTTAAAATCTGGAATAATTCCTATAAATGAAAGCAGAGTTTGACCTTCAGAAGGATTTCAGTATCATGCCATTCCTGAACTCCCTACTTACTCATAACAATTTATTATTGTACATCTACACTGCAGTAAAAATCCCATGACACCAAGTCAGAGGTCCCAAGTCATCTGATGCAGGCCTACCACCGACATGTCATTGGATTTTTTTGTTTTTAGTAGTGCAGATATACCTATGGATCCGAGTGTGCAGCCCTCACTCTCCAAAGTAGTTCTGTTTAAATAATGTAGACAGACTGAGTTGCTTCTAGCCTGTTTAAGGGATGGAATTGATCTCCCATGGTGTAACGAAGACAAGGAATTGCCCCTTTCCTCTGCCCATTCTACTTACTCCTGGATGTACCTCCTATGGGAAAGGTTAAAGAGGATGTAGAATAGGAGCTGCCATGTTAGTTCTATGCCATCTGAGGATTTCCCTGCAGAGGGTGATAGAAATGTAGCTGTGTTAGTCTGGGGTAGCTGAAGCAAAATGCAGGACAATGTAGCACTTTAAAGACTAACAAGATGGTTTATTAGATGATGAGCTTTAGTGGGTCTGGCCCACGAAAGCTCAACATCTAATAAACCATCTTGTTAGTCTTTAAAGTGCTACATTGTCCTGCATTTTGCTCCTGCAGAGGGATGATTCACCAGTGGCTAGACTAGTGGAGTGGCACAAGGGGATGAGACCATATTTGCAGATCAGGACTCCAAGCTTTGCCTAGCCTTAACTCACGACATGCATGCTAACAGATTACAAGGGATTCACCTGCTGTACATCTAGTTAAGTGGCATGCCTTCCTCATTTATAGCACCAAGAAACTCTTGCCTCTTAATAATTATAATAAAGATCCAATTATTACTTTCTGGGACTAAAGAAGACAGAGGAAAAAATAGTTTATCAACGACATTAATTCCTGAGATGAATAGCTGATATCTATAAAAAAGTTAAAAAAAATGAAACCATAGAAAAAAGTCTTCATTGAATGATAAACTTTTCAAAAACCAATACTAGTAGTGGTATCGCATCTGAAAACTAAAAGAAGTTGGAGACATTTTTACTTAGATAAGGTTAAATGGAAAGGACAGTAACAATATTTCAATTAAAGGAAGTGTATACAGCTGCTCATGAGTAGATTGTTTGCCTAAAATCCCTGCACTAGACGGCATTCAATAACATAATTAAACTAACTAAGATTTCTCTCCAGCCTTGAACTCTGCTCCTTACAAAAGAATCATGTAGATAAATATAACACCCATTGACAAGCTATTTTTAAATTTAAAATGCTTAATTAGTTGTTTACACCACACCAGCATGGAGGGATTTTTTTAAATCTCTTGACAGTGATATTTCTTACAGCAGCTTCATTTATTTTCCAGTTCAATGCTTTCTGTTTGAATTCAGCAAGGCTGTGTTGTCTGATGAGCATACATTTAAAAGCAATAGCTACAGTTTGAAAATTATAAATAGTAAGGGCATGATTATGACTTTGTGAGTTAGAAGAGCTTACTATCTCCAGTCATTACATCTGAACCCATGAGCGTGTCCCTCTGTATCTTCCTGGGGGAGTCTAGGGCTATCTGAGGGTATGTCTACACTACCACCCTAGTTCGAACTAGGGTAGTTAATGTAGGCAACCGAAGTTGCCGGGCGCCACCATTTTTAAATGTCCGCTAGTTCGTGGAACGAGGTATACCGGTAGTTCGGAATAGGAAGCCTAATCCGAACTACCTAGTCCGTGCCGCGTGTAGCCGCGGGCACGGAGTCCAAACTAGCTGACATTTAAAAATGGCGGCGCCCGGCAATATGCAAATGAAGCCCAGGAAATTCAAATCCCGGGCTTCATTTGCAACTTCGGTTGCCTACATTAACCACCCTAGTTCGAACGAGGGTGGTAGTGTAGACATACCATGATAAAGCTAGTTTGCTCTGATCTCTGAACTTCAGTTTATCAAGAACCAGCATTTTCATGACTCCTCCTCAGGGATGTAAGAAAGAGAAGGTTCCTTTTGTGCTCCCATTCAGGGCTTATGTAGACTACACGGAACAGTCAAAAGAGTCGAATGCAGAGTTTTTGAAAATGAAAGTAGTTTAGACACGGCTTTTTCGGCAAACGCCCCCGCACCTCTTCTGTTGAAAAGCTGCGTAAACCTCATTTGGTACAAATACCCTTAGGAGCACTCAAGAAAAGTCTGGGGGTACATCAAAATAACTAAAATGTGGAGAAAACTGAATTTTTGTTTTAAGTTTTACAGCATTTTTTGAGGTTTACACGGCTTTTCGACAAAGGGGGGTTTTACCAAAAAAGCCGAGTCTAAACTACTTTCACTTTCGAAAGCTCTGCTTTCTAAAGTGCAATCGGAAGAAGATATGAAAATTCCACAGGAACATTCCTCTTTCGACTGTTCCACATAGTCTAGGTAAGCCCTGAGTGAGAGCACAAAATAGAGCCCTCAATGGCAGAGTGTCCACACTACCAAGCACATTATTTTGAAACAACAGGTTATTGAATTCGAAATCTGTACTCCTGCTTTTCATCAGGAGTAACACTAATTCCAAAAAAGTTATTTAAAAATAATGGTAGTGTGGATGCTCTGGTGCCGCTATTTTGAAACAATTACTCCCCAGAGTCATTTGAACTAATTACTCCCCAGTGCTTCCTGGGGCCCTAAGTCTGAGGGATTCCACATCCATGATAACAGAGCCTGCCTCAGACCAATTTTGACACTTCTCCATAGGGTGGACATGCTAGTTCGAATTTGTTAAATTGAGAGTTATTAAGGCAAATTTAATAATTTTGAAATACTTTCCTAGTGTAGACATGGTCTGGGAGTCACACAACTGACAATGTTTATTTATAACCAAAGCTCTAATATTTCTCTGAAGAATAATTAATCATAAAGAACAAATACATTTACAGGGGAATTGTGGGGAGGATTTGGAATTATCTAAGGATTGCTGAATTCTTGGTGAATCACAGCTTTCTGTAGTATCTCAAATATTACATCACATGACATCAGCAATCAAAGAAGAACCTGATCACAGTTCTTATACCCAGCTCAAATTATAACTTCTCTCATAATATTACAAGTCAATACGCCTTGTTTCAGTACCAGGAAAATTGTTTGAAATTCAGTAAAGAACAGAATTATCAGGCACGTAGATAAACAAAATATGTTGGGGAAGAGTCAAGACAGAGTTTGAAAAGGAAAAACATGTCTCACCCATCTATTAGGTTTCTCAGAGGGCATCAAGAAAACATATCGTCAAGGGTGATCCAGTGGATGCAGTGTACTTGGACTTTCAGAAAGCCTTTGACCAGTTTCCTTACCAAAGACCTTTAAGCAAACTAAGTAATCATGGGATAAAAGCGAAGGTTCTCTCATGGATCAGGAACTGATTAAAAGATAGGAAACTAAGAGTAGGAAGAAATGGTCATTTTTCTCAGTAGAGAGAAATAAATAGCATCATACCCCAAAAATTTGCATAGGGACCAACACTGTTCAACATATTCATAAATGAATATTAACCTCTGATGATAGGAAAGAAAGCAATGGGCTTAAATTGAAGCAAGGTAGGTTTAGGTTGGACATTAGGGCTATGTCTATACTGCAACACAATTTCAGGATACTGGAATATCCCAAAATAGCTATCCTGCATCTTCTCAGCAAGCCTGTTATTTTGAAATATTACAGGCTCACTATTCTGACATTCCTGTAAACCTCGTTCCATGAAGAGTAAGGGACATTTCAGAATAGTGGGTTATTTTGAAATTTGGTGCTGTGTAGAGAGAGCTAAATTACAAAATAAGGTATTTCAATATAAGATGAAAATAAGATATGCAATTTGCATAGCTCAAATTGCGTATCTTATTTCGAGCTATGGTGCAGAGTACACAAACCCTAGGAAAAGAATTCCTCTCAGGGTGGTAAAAAATAGGGATAAATTGCTAAGGAAAGTTATGGAATCATTGGAGATTTTTTAAGAGCAGGCTAGACAAACACCTGTTAGGGATGGTCTAGATCAGGTACAGGGAACCTGAGGCCCAGGGACCGGATGCGGCCCCTGGCTTGCATGGATCCAGCCCCCAAGGTTTGGGGCCCTCTCTTGCATTGGAGAGCCAGTGCTGGCACTCCAGCCCTCCTGCTGCCCCATCACTGGGCTGGAGCACACAAAATCTACTAGGCTGGGCCCTCCTAGGCTCTGGTGTGCAAGGGAAATGTGGGGAGTGTGTTTCTTCTTCCCAGTTGGGTGCCACATGAATGAGGATTTTTTTTTTTTGCTTCTCACTTGCGTGCAGCCCCTAATTGATTTTTTTGTGGGTCAGTGACCCCCAACGCAAGAAGGGTTTTCCACCCCTGGTCTAGATGGCGTTTGATTGTGCCATGAGTGCAGATGACTGGACTTGATGACCTATCAAGGTGCCTTGAAATTCTACTGTTCTATGATTCTATGATCTGGAAAAAGAAATAAACAATGAGGTGGCAAAATTTATAGAGGATGTAAAATTACTCAAGGTTCAAAGCTGACTGAAAAGAATTACAAAAGAATTTCAGCGAATCAGGTGACTGGGCAACAAAATCATAGCAGAATTTCAATGATAAATGTGAATAAATGCACAGTGGAAAACCTAATTCAAGTATACATACAAATAATGGCATCTAAATTTACTATTATCATCCAAAAAAGGGATATTGAAGTTAATGTGTATAATTCTCTGAAAGCATCTGTTTAATATTTAGTGAAACTCAAAAAACCTAGCAGTATCTTAGGAATCTTTAGGGAAGGGATAGAAATTATGGCAGAAAATGTCACAATGAAATGGTATAATATTTATGATATAAAATGATCTATATTATCCCTGCACTTTGAATTCTGCATGAAGGTCTAGTCACACTATCTCAAATACATATATATAAGTATTGGACAAAATACAGAAAAAAAAGCAGCAAAAATGAGTAAGCATATGGAAAAGCATCCTTTTCAGGAGAGACTAAAAAAGATGGGGACTGTTCAGATCAGAAAAGAGATAACCAAGGTTGGATATAATAGACAGGGCTCAACAAATACTCGCCATGGGCGAGTAGATTGTAACCCGGAAGAGCTGGGTTCGGGCGATCTGCGCATGCGCAGAACGATCTGCGCATGGGAAGATCACTGGACAGCACGGCTGGTGAGCGGGACTTGCCACAGTTCGGCAAGCCCTGATAATAGAGGTCTATAAAATCATGAATGATATAGGAAAAATGATTGGGGCAGTATCATTTACTCCTTCACATATCACGAGGATAACTAATCTCTCTAATAATCTGGAACCAAAATGGCTAATGAATTTAATGGGCAGCAGGTTTAAAAGAAACATAAAGAACTACTTCTTCACACATTGCTCTGTTAACCTGTGAAACATGTTGCCAGGGCATGTTATGAAGACCAAAAATATAACCAGTTGTAAAAAAAAATTAGATAATTCATGGAGAAAAGTTCCATCAGTGGTTGTAAGGCAAGATGATCAGGAATATAACCCCATGTTCTCAGTGTCCCTAAATCTCTGACTGCTAAAAGCTGAGATTGGATGACAAAGAATGAGTTACTTGCTAATTGCGGTGTTCTTTTCATTCATTCTGAAGCAGCTAATACCAGCCATTCTTGGAGGACAGGATGCTGGGCTAGTTGGACCATTGGTCTGACCCAGTGTGGCTTTCCTTATGTTCTTATATGGGTATATTTTAAAAATATACTGCTTATTTTCTGCTACTGATTTAACAGGAACAACTTAACTCTAGTGTAACAGTCTGTCAGATCTCATGTCAGATGAAACCCAGTGATCTCAAATTTCCTTGGAGTTTCTGCAATCCATCAGTTAAATGAAATTATATCAGTTACCATAGAAACGTCTTGACTAATAGCCTGAAAACATATTTACCGGAAATAAATATAGTTTCACTAAAGCAAAAATCTGCAACTCCTTCTGTGCTGTGCTTTGAATATGTAGCTATGTTGTGCACTGCCCCACACACTCAGCAAAGGTAACCTTTGAATTTTGCTTTAGTATAATTAACAAATTATTTTTCTCACTAGTATTTTCTTTTATGGATAACTTGCTGAGTAACATAGAGCTGTAAAGAGAAAAGGTAACAAAAGTCATTTAGTTCATATCTCATATTAATATGCACATTTAGAATTTCATATTTTTATTCAAAAATATATTATTTGCTATTGATAGCATACCCTCATTTTATCTTAGAAAAAATATGCATGCTAATAAGAATGTGCTAGAAAAGAAAATATACATGACACATAAAAGCATAATTAATTCAGGAAATGGAACTGAAATGTTGACTTATGCTGGGGTGATAATGATGATTGACATCATAATTATGATAACATCCTTATTATTATTTATATTACTGTAGTCCTCAGGAGAGCCCCAGTTATGAAAGAGGACTCTACTGTTCTAAATACTGTGCAAAAAGTACATAAGTCACAAGAATGGGATTTGGGTGCCTAATTCCTTTAGTTCCCTTTGAAAATCCTTGTTTTATTTAGGTTTTCAGAAACCATAAGATTATATGTGCTCTAAAAACCTAAAATGTACAGAAAAGAATGAATCGGATCACTGGCTAGGTCTTAGTTACCTAATTGGAGTAGTATATATAGATTTTTGTTGGCATTTCATACCTTCAAATGTACGTACATGTCTGTATGTTTTGATGGAGAGGAATTAAAAGTACAATTTCCTTGAATATACCTACCCTTTATCTTCCTTAGGGGGGCTGACAGGATTGCCGAGGCCCTGGACAACATGGGGTGGGGTATCTCTGGATCCTAGGAAGAGGTGGAATCTTGGATGGAAGGGGCAAGGCCTTGGGTGGAAATGGTGGGGCTGGAGACAGTCAGCCCTCAGAGCCACCTGGAGCACTCTGCCTGGTGCTCCAATGGCAATTTAAAGGGACTGAGTTTCTGGCCATTGTTGCTGCTACAGTAAGTGGTGGCCAGGAGCCCTGGGCCCTTTTGAATTGCTAGGCCCCTCAGCAATTGCCCCTTTTGTCCCCCCCTCCCCACCAGCGGGCCTGATCTTTCCCTTCCGGTAACCTCAGCAACTGTCTTTATGTTTTGTAAATCAAACTTGAGAGATGGTATTTGCAGAATTCCCATAATTGAGCTAAGGATCAGATTAAAATTATATTGCCCAATAACATATTTTCTATTTGCTGAACCACTGATACTTAAAATCATTACTTGTAACATACTTTGACACACTTTACATACCCCAGAGTGGATTAAAGCACATTTCCCTGTAGCAACTATTGTTGATTGCAGGCAGAGTATGTTACCTGAATTCAGTCATACCTCTGAATGCACATACGCTGTGGGTGTGTCTACACAGCACCCTATACTCAAAATAAGATACACAATTTGTGCTATGCAAATTGTTTATCTTATTTAAATCTATTTTGAAATAGCTTATTTTGAAAGGTGCGCATTTATACAGTGTCAAATTTTTAAATAAAGCACTATTTCGAGCCATCCCTTATCCCTCATGCAATGAGGTTTACCAGGATGGCAAAATAGTGTGCCCATTATTTTGAAAAATATTTCAAAATAATGGGTGGCTTGTGTAGACACAAAATAGTTATTTTGAGCTATCTCTGGTATCTTGAAATAGCCATGCAGTGTAGACATATTCTATGGCTGTGTCTACACTGCACCCCTTTTCTGGAAAAGGGATGCAGATGAGACAAGTGGGAGTTGCAAATGAAGCAGGGGATTTAAATATCCCCCGCTTCATTTGTATAAACATGGCTGCCGCTTTTTTCCGGCTCGGGGCTTTGCCAGAGAAAAGCGCCAGTCTAGATGGGATCTTTCGGAAAATAAAGCCTTTTCCAAAAGATCCCTTATTCCTCTTAAAATCAGGAATAAGGGATCTTTCGGAAAAGGCTTTATTTTCCGAAAGATCCCGTCTAGACTGGCGCTTTTCTCCGGCAAAGCCCCAAGCTGGAAAAAAGCGGCAACCATGTTTATACAAATGAAGCGGGGGATATTTAAATCCCTGCTTCATTTGCAATTCCGACTTGTCTCATCTGCATCCCTTTTCCGGAAAAGGGGTGCAGTGTAGACACAGCCTACATGTTTATACTTACACTGTTAAATTGCTTAAATTGATAGTGACAGTGAATAAATAATATTCCTGAATACAACAGGCTTAAGACCTTTCCTTCTGTTCTTATTAGATTAGACTGATTTAGACATCTATAGAAGGCTTTTAAAAAATTCATGAGACCTCCAAGACTTGTATTTTCAACCCAAATGAAGGATGTTATGAATATTTTTGCTCATGATCTATACTTACACTGATTGCCTGAAATGAAAACCCAAAGCACAGAATCCTAATAGTCATAATCTAATATAAATTAATCATGGGCATGGACAGAACATCTTCAATCATATTATGAATACAAGATAACTCAATTCCCACTAGTGACTTCAGTGGTTTCCATTTGTTTCATGGATATGTTCCTCTTCTAAACCTGTGGGACAAAACTATGGCAATATGTGGTAAGCAATTATTAGGAATCAATACTCAAACAACACTTTAATTAATCTGAAAAAATGTTAATTAAGTATCAAAATTATTCAAGGTACCAGTTTTATGCATATAATTGGCACCAATTTCATTTGTGTAATGTTCAGAATATTAATATAAAAAGATATCTATTCAGAGACCATAGTAGGGAAAATCCCCAGTGATTTGTTTTTCAGTTGCAGAAACAATACACCCTTTTGAAATACTTGAAAAATAAATGTTCGTCATTTCTCTGTGTTTAATATAATGTGGATAAGATAACACATAGTCAGTCATAAAGCCCCTGATGCCAATCCCTTATATATTCATTTAATGTAATTTCAGAGGATATTACACTGCCATTGCCAAATTCTGGTCTCAACCACACCAATGTTAAACTGGATTTCCGTGGCGTTGTAGGGTAACTGAAAGCAGATTTGAGTTCAGTGATTTTCAATGCTATTTCTACTAGCTAATGACTAAGTAAAGACTTTAGAAATGGGCCCAAAGTAATTCAACTTGTGTGTAACTTTGATAAGGCTGTTAATTTTGAGGAAAGATAAATCATTGCTTGCTTTAAAAAGAAAGGATCAACAAATACATATTTGTCAGCAGCATATTAAAATTTACCCCTATCTAACAGCCTTTGATGTGCAGCAATGGACTATATAATTACAATGATTCCTGGAGTTCCATAGTGTCTATGATGGCAATGTAATTATTTCCTGTAAAGTAACTTTATGTAATTTCCAAAACTTCCATCTTCATGATTCAACTCCTGTGATGCAGTGTTTGAAGTGTTTGCAAATCAGCTCAAAAATTGATATCCGTTCCATGTTATTTGTATCTGAGCTGAAATGAAAACTTCCATTCTGAAGATAAAATGTACAGTAGATTCCCTTGGTTACTCAAACCTACCAAAGGGAATAGATATTTGAAATTAACCTGGAACTGAAAAAATGGAAACTGAATAACCACATAGATAAAGTGAACAAGCATCAGCAGATTAGAACATGTGTTTGAAATGGTAAATGTTATCAGACTAATCCACTGTGTTCAAAATGAATTGCAGGTGACAAATGTCAACTGCCTATTACTAAACTTCTTTGAAAGGTTTATCAGTCTTATGCACTCTCAGTGTATTTTTTTAAGTGAAGAACACCTACTGTGCATGTATAGGAAATTTACTAATGATTTCAAACTTATATGTGCATCATTTTCTTAGTTCCATAATTATGTGATAACCTTTATGACTTTGGCTGTGACTTATCCAATCTGTATCAAACTATATATATATAAATAGTTTGATACAGATTGGATAAGTTACAGACTAAATCTTTTAAAATTGTGTGTGTGTGTGGATAGATAGATAGATAGATAGATAGATAGATAGATAGATAGATAGATAGATAGATAGATAGATAGATAGATAAAAACTAAGCTAAAATAGAGTAAAGGTTGAGTGTACTTAACAGTAAGCTAGTATACATAACAAGGATAAATTATAGTTATCTCAAATCCAAGCATTATAAAGCCAGGAAATTCAGAGGCAAGACTGAATGTCAGAGAAATCTGACATTCACATGTGTTAAGGTATAGAGCTTAACTCAACCTTAGCCATGTTATCACAATGGTTATCTCTGTAATACAAAAACAGTTGCCATTTAGTTGTCTGTCTTATGGACAATTAGCATCAGTTGCAATCATTGAAGTCATATGTTCACTCTTTCATTCTCACGTCTCTTAGTGATGATAAGAACAAATCTGTAAAAGGGTCATTTGTTCTTTGTAACTGCCTTTCATTCTGATCTCTTCCTTCCCTACTTTCATTTACAGGAACATGTGCCTGAACCAACGTCCATTGATATCAATGGATTTCTTTGCATTTACTTAAAAGCCTATATATGAAATACTAAATTTGGAACATCATAAAAATAAAAATAAAAGTAAAAATAAAAATAAAAATAAAAATAAAAACAACAACATGTTGTAACTGGTTAAATGTTGATTTATAATGGTGACCTCTTTTAGTAATATTTATCAAGATGCATTGTGCTTTTATACCATATTTCAGCTAAGGATCTCAAATTGCTTAATAGATAGTCATTAGTAAGACTTTGAAACACCCTTATAAATAGGTAAACTGAGGCATGGTGTTGGCATGACACCCCCAAGGTCACATAGTGAGTCATTAGAACAGGGAATAGAGTCCAGGTATCTTAATTTGCTATACTCTTTTCTAACCACAAGATACATTCCTTTTATTATTAATTCCTTAAAAAAACCAACCTTGTGCTATAAAAGAGAAATTCACATAGTATTTGAATTACCTCTCCTGTTTCATTTTAGAAACCAAAATTAAGCCAATATTATTCCTCCAGTTCTAGAGAAAATTCAGTTGATGCTAAACAGAATTATTAAGAAAAGAATAATGATTGTTATAGATTTCTAGTATGAAGACAATAGACTATATTTTGATTAATATAATGTTAACAGTCTGGAATTCAGTCAAGAAAAATAGTCTCACTAAGACATACAAAACACAATCTTAAGAGCACTCCACTTACTGCAGAATCTAGGCTGTTTCTAAATACCCATTATGGGACTCTTCATTACATGAACAATTCTTAACTTGCTGTTTTGATTACTCTAAGACTATGCATATTGGACTAAAATATGAATGCAATGAAACATTCTTTTGTTATCATTTTAGAAATGTTGGTCATACGTTTCATTTTCACTGGCCAATCACAAGACACATTCATGTCAAAGTAACAAAGTATCTAGGTAAGGAGATATTTGTATTATTTTGAAAGTTATGTCTAAGAATATGGCATTTCCATAACAAGAGGACAACATCAAAACTCCAGACAAAGACATGCATAGATATCATTTTGCTCCAACTATCAATCTCTACAGATAGCAGTCACATAATTTCATTCCTTAAAAGAGAAAACATTATCTTTGGAAAGGAAGACACATAATAAATATAAAAATAATAGCAACAAAAACAATGATAAAAAAAATCTAAGGCTGCGTCTAGACTGGCATGATTTTGTGAAAATACTTTTAAAGGAAAAGTTTTTCCATTAAAAGTATTTGCACAAAAGCGCATCTAGATTGGTCCCAGAGTTATTGTTATAACAATACGCTTTTGCGCAAAAGCAGAAGCCCAGAACCATTTTGAAGAGGGCAAAAGGGCACCAGCCCTTTCTGGGGGCGGGGGCTGGAGCTCCTTTGAGACACGTGCTTAAAGGGATCTCCCTGGACAGCCGTTTCTCTCCTGCTGCGAGCTATAGGACCTCTTGCAGGGACTGACAGCCATAGCAGTTTTGGTGGTTGCCCTCTGCCTTTTTGGTCACCACTGCCTTTTGTCACATAGGGTGTGTCTAGACTACATGCCTCCGTCGACGGAGGCATGTAGATTAGCCAGATCGGAAGAGGGAAATGAAGCCGCGATTAAAATAATCGCGGCTTCATTTAAATTTAAATGGCTGCCCCGATCTGCCGATCAGCTGTTTGTCGGCAGATGGGGCAGTCTGGACGCGATGCGCCGACAAAGAAGCCTTTCTTGATCGACACAGGTAAACCTGGTTTCACGAGGCATACCTGTGCCGATGAAGAAAGGCTTCTTTGTCGGCGCGTCGCGTCCAGACTGCCCCGATCTGCCGACAAACAGCTGATCGGCAGATCGGGGCAGCCATTTAAATTTAAATGAAGCCGCAATTATTTTAATCGCGGCTTCATTTCCCTCTTCCGATCTGGCTAATCTACATGCCTCCGTCGACGGAGGCATGTAGTCTAGACACACCCTTAATGCCTTTGCCTGTTTTTTTTCCATCTCCCTTGTTTTTTCTGCCATGGAGCCAGGGGTGGCCATGTGCCTGCTCTGGCCCCTTCTGGCCATTTTGGAGTGCCTGCAGCTGGTGCTCCGGGCTGGTGCCCTCCTGTTCCAGGACCTGGAGGCACAAATTGCTCTGGACTCCCTCACCAAGGAGGCCATGGCGTCCTTGTGGCATCCTCACCCCAGGGTGGAGAGGCCACTGTGGAGACTGGACACCAGTAAGGACTGGTGGGACCAGCTGGTCCTAGGGCAATGGGACAACCAGCAATGGCTCCGGAACTTTCGCATGCGAAAGCGGACGTTCCTGGAGCTGTGTGCCTGCACTCCAGAGAACCACCACCCGGCTGCGGGCACCCATCCCCATCGACAAGAGGATCACCATCGCAGTCTGGGAGCATGGCCACCCCGGACAGCTACTGATCGGTGGCACACCAGTTCGGGGTGGGCAGATCCACCATCAGTGTCATCGTGATGGAGGTAAGTCCCAGGGTAGTGGGAAGGGGGGATGGTGCTACACTCCATGCCCAGGGGCAGCCAAGACTCCAGGCTGGGTCACCCAGCGGTTTGGGCTGTCCCTCCCTTGCATAGGCCTGCTGGTGGGGGGGGGGAGCGTGTGAGGCGAGGGGGCCCTGGTGTGTGTGTGTGATCACAGAGGGCATCACGGGGGGGGGGTCCAAGGGAGTGCACACTCACCCTGCTTTATGTGATGTGTTCCCCTGTGTTTCTCTGCACCCTTCTGCAGGTCGTCCATGCCATCAACGTGGATGCTACTGTGGCCAGCTTCGCTGCCCTCAGGTTCCCCAACTGCAGGGGAGCCCTGGATGCAACCCACATCCCCGTCTGGGCCCCGGAGCATCGAGCAGCCCATTTTATGAACAGGAAGGGGTACTGCTCGATCGTACTCCAGGCCCTCATGGACCACCGGGGCCTCTTCCTGGACATTTATGCGGGATGGTATGGCAGGGCACACAACTCCCACATACTATGAAACTCTGGCCTGTTTCACAGACTGGAGGCGGGCACCTACTTCCCCCGGCAGGAGTTTACTGTCAGGGATGTGCCTATGTCTATCTGTGTCATCGGGGATGCGGCCTACCCCCTGCTGCCCTGGCTAATGTGGCCCTACATGGGGTGGATGGACCAGAACCGGGCCCGGTTCAACAACCACCTCAACCGGGCCCACAATCAAGTGGAGTGTGCCTTTGGCCGCTTGAAAGCCCGCTTCTGGTGTTTGCTCACCGGTCTTGAGATGGGTGAGCAGAATGCCACGGAGGTAGTGGCTGCGTGCTGCGTGCTCCACAATCTTGTGGAGCGGAGTGGGGAGGCCTTCCTCCCCGCATCGATGGCAGTCGAGGGCCAGGCCTACGAACAGCTCCACACAGCTGCCATCCGCCAGGTGCACCAGGATGGGGTGCGCATCCGGGAGGCCCTGATGGACATGTTCTCCCAGACCCCATAGTAGGGTCACGTTGGTCTCCCTTTACAACTCCTTCCCATCCGCTACCCTTCTCCCCTCCCCTTACCTCCCAATAAACACCAAACACAGTTTTTTCTTGGACACAGAAACTTGTCTTTTATTATTTACAATGGGGAGAGGGGAGACCTTGAACTGGGAGGAGGAGGAGACCTTCAACTGGGAGAAAAGGAGACTTTTAATTGGGAGGGGGAGGAGCTACTCCTGGGAGGGGAGGCCCCTGTGATCGTTCCTGCGGGGGCGGACCTGCACATGGGAGGCAGGCCACGTCAGGGCAGGCTGCACGGCGAGGAGGGCAGGAGGGACAGGGGCAGGAGCAGAAGGGACAGGACCAGGGGCAGGAGCAGGATGGACAGGGGCAGGAGCAGGAGGGGCCATTGCAGGAGGGGGCAGGGGCAGTGCTAGGGGAGGGATGGTGGGTGCATTGGGCAAGGCCATGCCATAATGGATGGCATGGCCAATGTGGGCGGTGAGGGTTGCAATGGAATCCACCATGCGGGCGCTCTGGGCCTGGAAGGAGCCCCAGGCCTCCTTGCGCCACTGCAGAGTTGCCTCCATGCACCGAGTGATGTCTGCCTCGACGTGCTCAACGGCCTGCATGTGGCGCTGAAGGAGCTGGTCCCAGTGGCGGAGCCGCCGCCTCAGTGGTTGGGCGGTTGGGAGTGCTGCTGCTGGGCAAAATCATTTCCGCAAGAGGGCTTTTTCCTGAATGGGAGCATCAAAGCATTTGTGCAAGAAGCACAGATTTCAGACAATAGAACGTCAGTGCTCTTGCACAAAATGAAGCGGCCGGTGTAGACAGCTGGCAAGTTTTTGTGCAAAAGTGGCTGATTTTTGCGCAAAATCTTGCCAGTCTAGATGCACCCTAAATGTTTATCTTGGGGTTAGAGAGTGGAAGATCACAAAAAACAACCAAAGAAAAAACAAAAGCAAACAAAAAATTCACGAGAAGATTATGGGGAGATGAAGGGACTTGAAACAGAATGGATATGTTAGAGTCTTTGACACTTTTGAAATGCTGGAAATAAATTTCTGCATTATAGAAAATGAAAACATTTGAAAATGAGAGCTGTATTAAAAATAAGAAATCGTGCCTGATATTTGTAGTGAGTGTGTGCATGCGTGTGTGTGTAATTGTTATGATTTTGCTGCTGTTCTACACTTTTAAATTCTTAAGGTGCCTTCAGATGCACTTTCCATTTTGTTAAGCACAATAGATAAATTGTTACATGAGAAGCACACAATGTGCTCTTTCATTGAGACTAGCTTTGTTCTTCCTTGTTTATTGATTTCCTTTCTTCTAAAAAAAAAGACACTCAGACTATAACAAGAAAACATGGTTGCTCTTTATAGACAGAAACCATGTATGAATATGGAAATCTGATTGGGAATAATTTGCTAGCATACCAAATTGTATTCTCTAAAATAATGCCTTCCTCGTGCATCAAAAGCACAAGTACAAAATCCTAACCCCACTGACAAAGTTGTCATTCACTTCCATGGGATTCAGATTTCACACACGGCCTCAGACATATCCTAATCACACACGGATAAACTTTATTTTTCGTCCTCAAAAATGACAGCACTAAACTCAACCTTTTACAATATTAGGGCTTGGTCACATGGGCAAGTAAGTTCATAGAAAGTTATGGTGTGAATTTGCAGCACACTAGTTACTGCAGACTAACTTCCTGTGTGCACACTCTTAGGACTTGGGTATACTACAGAGAAGATCAACCCTTCAGAAGTTGATCTTCTAGCATTTGATTTAGCGGGTCTAGTGAAGACCCCCAAATCAAATGCTGAGGACAGCCCCCACCAGCACTCTGTACTCCTCATTCTGTGAGGAGTAAGGGAAGGCAACAGGAGCACGTGCTCCCATCAGCCTCCTGCTATGTACACACTACAGTGACTCGGCTTAAGGTAAGCCAAATCCAGGTGGATGGCATACCTTCAGATGACCTGCCTGGTCTAGTGTAGACCAGGCCCTATCGTGCTCCAAATGCATATCCTTTGCAGTAAGGGCTTGTCTACACTGCAGAGAAGATCAACAGTGAGGGCAGCTTCCACCAGCATCTGGTACTCCTCGATCTGTGAGGAATAAGGGAAGCCGACGGGAGCATGTGCTGATAGGTACGCCCGGAGTGTGGGAAGTACTTTGTATTCATGCCCCTCAGTGTGAAAGAAGCTATTTGCATGTATTTGCATATATATATGCATGTATATGCAACCACACTTAAGTTGTAGCCTTCCACATGTGCTGTATCATTGTGGCCTGCAGGCTTCCAAAGCTGAGTAGCTCTGATTTACAGAATCTGCTTCACATGCATCAATAAAGAGAATGGGAACAAAGACAATACATCTTGGAGACAACAATGCCTAATTGTCATGTTGAAGGAAAATCTCAATTGCACAGTTATAATGCAAATGAGCACCTATGGTTATGTGGTACAAGCACCTATGGTTATGTGGTTATGTGTACATAGAACTCTCTTCAGAAGCACTTGTACACTTCAGAACTATGTTCGGTTCCAGCTACAGTACATGCTTCAGTTATCAACAGCAGCAAACAGCTTTCACATCTATGGGTATTTATTGTCCAAAGGGTTGAGTTCCATATTGATTGGTTTATTCACTGTAAAAAAAAATTCAAATTAAATAGTGAAGGCATTACATGAAGGTGAAATTATATCATTAATAGACTCATCAGCATACATAGGCAGCTATAAACATAATCCAATCCTTTACCTTCATCCGCATATTTAATAGTTATACTCAGAGTAATATTAGAAGAAATAGATTTGGCAAAATGGGCTTTGCTTTAAGTGAGCACTATCCATCAATGTGTGAAACTAATAACAGTGAATGCTGTAAGGTAGTACCTTTCCCAATAAGCTGTTCATACTGCCTCTAACTAGATAATGTTGTAGGTGGGGTTTTTTATAACACAACAACTATAATTGATATCAGAGCATAAAAGCCCAATTTTCAAATGTGGGCACATTAATAGGAAATCCATAGCTCCTTTTTTGACATGCACAATGACACACTTAAGTGCCCAAATATAGTATTTGGATGCATAATTTAAGGGACCACATCTGAATGTCTTTCCACTTGAAATAATATCTGCCCATCAGTCAGACCAGTTAGAGAAAACTACAAAGAACATGTTCTCCTCTTCCCACTCCCCACCCGCCTTTCTTGCTGAATTAGAGAGGCAAGCAAATTTGGGACTATCATTCTTCTAGACACTTCCTCAGTAGACCTTTTTATATTTTATGGGAGAACAAGTCATTGCTGTGCTGATGGCTTAGTACTTTGCAATGCTTTCAGATCTAGGCACCCTAGCCTGTAGCTAGAGCATGAGTATGCAGATAGAGCTCATAAAGTCTTAATGTGACTTTTTCATTTTCCTTATACATTACCTCACTTTTGTTTGATTTGTTGTTTTGGTTTAAGGCTATTCTTGCTTGGAATTTAAAGAACCAGTACACTCATTATTTTTTAAAGGATGTGACCATCTGCTTTTTAATTACTGAAGTTTAAGGAATTTACTTTAGCTCTATATTTTCATTCAATATCTTACTCTATCAATGGCCCTATTTGAAGTAACTGAGAACACTGGTAGAGTAAGTTACTATTAAGCATGAGGAAGGATATCAGGATCTGGCCCTTAATATTTGCAGCATTAATAGATCAGCATGTTGCTCTTATACAGGGAGTTCTGGTGCTCATTTACTTAAGGGCTACGTCTAGACTGGCCCCTTCTCCAGAAGAGGCATGCAAAGCAGGCAAGTCAGAATAGAGAAATCCGCGGGGTATTTAAATATCCCCCGCGGGATTTAAATAAACATGGCTTAGGGAAAAGCCGGAAAAGAGCATCTAGACTGGCGCGATCCTCCTGAATAAAGCCCTTTTCCGGAGGATCTCTTATTTCTACTTGCTGGAGGACTTCTTACTCTGCCTCCTGTAACTCTCATTTTACGAGGAGAAAGGGAAGTTGAAAGAAGAGTATTCTTCCTTTGACTTCCTGCTGTATAGACAGCTCCAAAAGCCGAATTAAGCTATTTTGACTTAAGCTACGCAATTGATGTAGCTCAAGTTGCAAAGTTTAATTTGATTTTTGCCCTGCTGTGTAGACATGCCCTCAGTGGACACTAATTAAACTTGCAATGTAACAGCAATGAATGTTGTATTCTATATGGTGCTCAAGGAAAGGAGCATTTTCAGTGCCCCCTCCATTTGTTAAACTTTTGAATTTTTATTGCATATGTAGTCCATTTTATGACTTGGATGCACAATTTGCAAGCATGATTTATCCCTGTTGTATAAAAGTCTTAAACCATAAATACACTTTCACAATTGCACAATAAAACATGGTTCACAATATCTCAGCTGTAATCTCACTTCTTTTCACTCCATTCTTATATCTCACTCACTGATAGGTGATGTCCTGCCACTTACATTGATGGCAAAGCTGACAATATTCTCAGAGGTTCAAGGAAAATCTAATTCTCAGGAAGTCTGGAAGGTTCTACAAGAATCTACAAAAGTCCAGAACATTCTAGGAGGTTAGTGAAAAATAAATCCACATACAAAATGCCTGAAATATTTTACTTTGGACGTTCCTATTTCCCTTCGTTACTAACAAAAACAAAACCTTGGGTCCAATGCCCCCAAGCCTGGGTCACCTATCCCTAAATTTGGTTCTCGGTCTACAGGCACCAAACTTGCATCATCATGTTAAAGCCATGGAATTGAGGGTCATTGCCTTTGATTCAATGCAGACCACTGCACTCTTCCACTAGCAACTACTGAAGAGCAAAAGTGACTAAGAGGGAAGAATGGCAGAGGATATTGAAAAAAGGAGTCCCAGAAGCCAAGTCACTTTCCAATAACTGGTGAGCTGCAATGAATTAAGAATTCAGATCTATTGGAGATTTTTTCTTGTTTTTGTCATTCATTTTTAAACCTGAAGGGAGATGGAGAGGAGCAATTAAAGATTGGTAAAACATACAATTGCCCCAGTTCACTTAGGGGGTCTACAATCACAAAGATTGGCTACCTATCTACATCCTCCTAAACACCTCAGCTTACTGGCTCACAATGCCTATTCTTCTCCCATTATTCTCTAAAATGGACCCACGATAGAAGGTAGGAAAATACACATCACCATTATAACCAGCCTGTTTACACATGTACCGCGTGTAAATAAAATGGCACCGACATCTGTCAGATTTATCCATAGTCTCTCTCCAATACCATCTATACAACCACCATGTACAATGTGTACAATATTTAGCCATCCACATTTTGAAGTATTAGTTCCCAGTCTGGTCAAGCACCCCTGCTTCCGTAACTGTGTGGTTTTCACATTATCAACAAAAACTGGCAAAACCCACAGTAAGGGCAGCAAAACATGTCCTTTAAAGTAGAGGAAAAATCTCCCTAAGTAACATTTCAATTGGTGAAGGCAACAGGAATATATATCAACCTATTTTCTAGTGATGGCAATACAGATTTCTGAATCAAGGCAACGAACAACTCTATGGCACGTAACTGACTCTGGAAAAAAAAAAGAAAGAGAAGCCTTTTTGCTTTCTAGTGGGAATACAAAGCAGATGGTAATTACGTTTGTTGCTGCCATGCAGTAGCAAAGAACTTCTTCGACTGAGCTAGTCTTGTCAGCTACCTAAAATAAGTAGCCCTACCAATTCTTAAAATGACACACTTAATACCCTTTGGATCTAAATAGGTCTCTTTTTCATAAACATTACTGCTGTTTACTGTTCAACCTATGTCCCTTGAAATATTAATACCATGAATTATTTTAATTTCTGCAGAGTTGTTTACTTGTCCATTAGGAGAGACATTACAGCTCACTCCTGGGATTATCTGCTGAATCAAAAATTCACTTCTTTTACCGAGCTGTATTAAGCTTCTCTCTCAAGCAACCATATGTTACTGAGCTAAGTACATTACCAGAATTGCATCTGTAATATTTAGAAATGGGAGTAAGTGGTTTTCTGCAGGTGCATTTATTCTTAAATAAACCATAAAAACATACAAACAAACCTCCAGACACCAAAGTAATCCATTCAGTGACAATGTCAAGGAGCCTGATTATAAACAGTTTTAAGTTTCATTAAACATTTAACAGTTTATGGAAAGTTAAAATGGAACAATCAAGGTAAGGAATGTATTTTCTGAGTGGAATTTTGAAAAACATGTTGTTTAATTTTGTACTATTGATTGAAAGTGTCCATCTACCAAAATGCTTAGGCAAGCAGTGGTGGGGCACTGACAGCCTCTATAGGCTGAGGGGTGAGGGGACGGCTCCGTGTTTCTGGAAGGGGTGTAACTTCAGACAGAAGGGGTGGGACCATGGGCAGCTAACTCTCCGTACTACCTAAAGTGAGTGCCTCTCCCTCCCCAGCCCTCAAAGCCACACAGAGTACATGGTGCAGTGCTCCAGCAGCAGTTTAAAGGGCCTAGGGCTCTGGCCCCCACCACTGCTGCAGCAGCAGTAGTGGCAGCCCCTGTTGGCAAACCTGAGCAGTAGTTCCTAGAACCTGCTGGTCCCAGAAGAGCTGACAGTCTCACAATCTTTTCTTTCTCTCTTCTCCCTTTGTTTAGTTGACACAAGGATGTTATCTGATCATCAGTGAGGGCATGTCTACACTGGGGAGTTACTTCAAAATAACTCCCCTTATTTCAAAATAACAAAGCGAGCATTCACACTACTAACATAGTTATTTTGAAAAAATAACTCCTGCTTGTGAAGAGGAATGAGCTTATTTCAAAATAGTTATTTGGGGAGTTATTATTTTGAAATAACTTATTTCAAAATAACCTGCTAATATAGACATAGCCTGTGGGAGGACATCCAGGATACCAATGGGAGAAGATATATCTACCAAGATGTGGTACACATTTTGGCTCTGTCTACACAGCAGTGTTATTTCGGAATAACTGGTGTTACTCCAAAATAACAAAGACCGTGTCTACACTGCAAGCCATTATTTTGAAATAGTGGTGAGCTGGAGAACTTCTTACTCTGGGTACGTCTACACTGCAGGGCTTACCACAAAATAAGCTAAGCAAATTGAGTTATGTTCACCTTTATTTTCATATGAAAATAGGCTGTTTTGGAACCCATTCTTTTCACACTTAAATCCTCATTCAGTGTCACTTCAATGAATATCAGTATTTCATTGATTCCAACGGACTTTGGTTCAGTTTCACACTGATATAACTCCATTGACTGTCCACATATGTTCCAAGAGTTCGTTTTTACTAGACAAAGATGAATATTGGGACAATATAACGGAGACACTTGCTGATTGTAGCACCTAGTTTGGCCTTCCAGGAACTGAGTACTTTTATATTAAACATTAGCTAAGTCTTGCTTAGAAGTGATGAAAAAAATACTAATGGGTATAACAATTGCACCAGACTGTCACTCAGTTCATATTGCCTTCTGAGTTCTCTGTGTTGTACAGTCAGCTTGTCATCAAGCTTTTCTGGATTTGTTGTTTGCTTTGTTCTCTGGTGATGACTTTTGTCTTACATAACAAGTCCGCATTAATTCCTTAGTTTGTAATTATTGCACTCTAACTTGGGGAAAGGGTTCATGGTCCCTCTCACTATAACTTGATGGATTTGATGACTTCTGATTTATAGATGTAAATCTGACACTAACCAATCCAAGTGTGACTTGAGATTTAGGCCCATAAATAGCATTGTGCAGACATTTGATTCACTGTAGAATGTTCCTCATGTTAATATATTAACAAGAAGTGCAATAACTATAGCTCAAATGGCCTCTTCCCATCTGTCATGGATCTCAGGGCTTGATTAAATGTTTTTACAAAGTTATCACCAGGCCATTTCTGGCTGAGCGATATGGTGCCAAGGTGAAAAGTCTCATACCATTTTTCATGAAACACTAAAACTCTTTTCACCTAAACAGAGGTCCAAAATAGCTGCAGCAGCACAGGAGTCAGCAAACAGATCTGTAAACAGGGGAGTTTGAGTGGGAGTTTGTATGGGGAGTTTGGATTGTGGGACTCGTTTGAGGTTTGTTTTTGTCATAGAGGGGGTGTTTTGGTTTGTTTTGTGTTCGCTGGACTAGCAGAATTTTAGGTGAGAAGGCTGATAAAACACAGAGGCAGTAATGGCCATGACCCAAGCAGTAGAGGACACAAGGAGGATGATTGGATGTAGCAGCTGCGGGATGTACATGATTCTGGAGGGGTCATCTGAAAGGAGTTTTGTTTGCATGAAATGCTGCTTGATAGAGCTGATGGAAGTAAAGATCCGAGGAATGGAGATGCAGGTGGAAACTCTGGTCGAGTTTAGAAGGGGGTTTGAGCAGATGATGGAGCAAAGGCATGAGGTGGCTGAAGGAGAAAGGTTAGATATGCAGATGGAAGCAGAATCAAGGGCCTGCTGACGGGGGACTGCTGGGTGAAGAAAATGGATAGTGGAAGCATGTGCCTAAGAGAACCAGGCAGAGGAAAAGATGGGTCAGTGAAGGAGAAATAGAGCTCAAGAACAGGTATGCGGAGTTGGAGAATGAAGAAGGGGTACATCAGGTGTACAATGAAGATGAAAGGGTAAGGAAGAAGAGAAGAGTGGTTAGTCCCATAGATAAAGGGCAAGAGTCAATGGAGACAACACCAATAATGAGCACCAAGAGGATGCAAGATGGGTTGAAGAGGATTACAAGGGAAAACAGGAATGGAAAGGACTTGCAGCCAGAGGAAGCAAGAGATAGACCAAAGAATCGCACTGTCACCAGGAAAAGGCAGATCTATGTGATTGGGGACTCCTTATTGAGAAGAATAGATAGGCCTGTAATCAGAGCTGATCCAGAGAATAGAAGGGTGTGCTGTCTGCCAGGTGCTAAGATATGGGATGTGGAACTGAGGTTGAAGATGATCCTAAAGGGACCGGGAAAGAATCCATTGATCATCCTTCATGTAGGAACAAATGATACGGCTAGATTCTTGCTGGAACGAATCAAAGGAGACTATGCTAGGCTAGGGAAGACGCTTAAGGAAATCAAGGCTCAGGTGATCTTTAGTGGGCTTCTGCCTGTTTCTAGAGAAGGGCAACTAAGGTGTGCCAGGATTATGATGCTCAATAGATGCCTCAGGCAGTGGTGCTATAAGCAGGGCTTTGGGATGTATGGTCACTGGGAGGCATTCACGGACAGAGGACTGTTCTCTCGGGATGAACTTCATCTAAGTAGGGAGGGAAATAGACTTCTAGGATGGAGGCTGGCACAACTGATTAAGAGAGCTTTAAACTAGGAATTTGGGGGAGATGGTTGGGAGATGTCCAGGTAATCTCTACACCGGATTTTAGCATTGAGAGGTAGGAAAATGAAGAAAGAAAGGTTCTAGCTGGGGGTAGGAGAATGGACATAAGGGGGAAGGGTGGAGTGGATATTGGTCTAATGGGTCATATTGGAGGTACAATGTCTGTGTCAAATTGGGTAAAGAATGTGAGTGAGGCCAAACAGCAAAAATTAAGATGTTTGTACACCAATGCGAGGAGCCTAGGTAACAAAATGGAGGAACTAGAGCAATTGGTTCAGGAAGTGAAACCAGATATTATAGGAATAACAGAAACATGGTGAAATACTAGGCATGATTGGAGTACATGTATTGAAGGGTATGTGCTGTTTAGGAAAGACAGAAATAAAGGTAAAGGTGGTGGAGTAGCATTGTATATCAATGATGAGGTAGATTGTAAAGAAATAAAAAGTGATGGAATGGAGAAGACAGAAACTGTCTGGGCAAAAATCACATTGGGGAAGAAAACTATCAGATCCTCCCTTGGGATAGTGCTTGCGGTGTGCTATAGACCACCGGAATCTAATTCGGTTATGGATAGAGACCTCTTTAATGTTTTAATGAAGTAAATACTAATGGAAACTGTGTAATGATGGGAGATTTCAACTTTCCAGATATAGACTGGAGAACAAGTGCTAGTAATAATAATAGGGCTCATATTTTCTTAGATGTGAAAGCTGATGAATTCCTTCATCAAGTAGTTGCTGAGCCAACAAGGGGGAATGCCATTTTAGATTTGGTTTTGGTGAGTAGTGAGGACCTCATAGATGAAATGGTTGTAGGGGACAATCTTGGCTCTAGCGATCACGAGCTAATTCAGTTCAAACTAAATGGAAAGATAAATAAAAATAAATCTGAGACTAGGGTTTTTGATTTCAAAAGGGCTAACTTTAATAAATTAAGGAAATTAGGGAAGTGGATTGGACTAAAGAATTTATGGATCTAAAGGCAGTGGAGGCTTGGGATTATTTTAAGTTAAAGTTGCAGAAGCTATCAGAAGCTTGTATCCCAAGAAAGGGGAAAAAATGTATAGGCAGCTGTTTTAGACCAAGCTGGATGAGTAAGCATCTCAGAGAGTTGATTAAGAAAAAGCAGAAAGCATATAAGGAGTGGAAGATGGGAGGGACCAGCAAAGAAAGCTACCTTATTGAGGTTAGAGCATGTAGGGACGAAGTGAGAAAGGCTAAAAGTCATGTAGAGTGGACCTTTCAAAGGGAATTAAAACCAATAGTAAAAGGTATTATAGCCATATAAATAGGGAAAAAAAACAAAAAAAAGAAGAAGTGGGACCGCTAATCACTGAGGATGGAGTGGAGGTTAAAGATAATCTAGGCATGGCCCAATATCTAAACAAATACTTTGCTTCAGTCTTTAATGAGGCTAATGAAGAGCTTAGGGATAATGGTAACATAACAAATGGGACTAAGGATATGGAGGTAGATATTACCATATCTGAGGTAAAAGCAAAACTCGAACATCTTAATGGGAGTGAATCTGGTGGCCCAGATAATCTTCATCCAAGAATATTAAAGGAACTGGCACATGAAATTGCAAGTCCATTAGCAAAATTTTTTTAATAAATCTCTAAACTCAGGGGTTGTACCATTTGACTGGAGAATTGTTAATATAGTTCCTATATTTAAAAAAGGGAAAAAAAGTGACCCAGGTAACTATCGGCCTGTTAGTTTGACATGTGTAGTATGAAATGTCTTGGAAAAAATGTTGAAGGAGAAAGTAGTTAGGGACATTGAGGTTAATGGTAATTGGGACAAATTACAACGTGGTTTTACAAAAGGTAGATCGTGCCAAACTAAACTGATCTCCTTTTTTGAGAACATAACAGATTTTTTAGATAAAGGAAATGCAGTGGATCTAATATATCTTGATTTTAGTAAGGCATTTGATACAGTACCACATGAGGAATTATTGGTTAATTTGGAAAAGATGGAGATCAATATGAAAATTGAGAGGTGGATAAGCAACTGGTTAAAGGGGAGACTACAGCGGGTCATATTGAAAGGTGAACTGTCAAGTTGGAGGAAGGTTACTAGCGGAGTTCCTCAGGGATCAGTTTTGGGACCAATCTTATTAAATCTTTTTATTACTGGCCTTGGCACCAAAAGTGGGAGTGTCCTAATAAAGTTTGCGGATGACACAAAGTTGGGAGGTATTGCCAATTCAGAAAAGGATCGGGATATCATACAGGAAGATCTGGATGATCTTGTAAATTGGAGTGATAGTAAAAGGATGAAATTTAATAGTGAAAAGTGTAAGGTTATGCATTTAGGGATTAATAACAAGAATTTTAGTTATAAGCTGGGGACACATCAGTTGGACGTAATGGAAGAGGAGAAGGACCTCGGAGTCCTAGTTGAGCCGCCGTTGTGACATGGCCATGAAAAAGGCTAATACGGTCTTGGGATGCATTAGGCGAGGTATTTCCAGTAGGGATAAGGTGGTGTTAGTGCCGTTATACAAGGCATTGGTGAGACCTCACTTGGAATACTGTGAGCAGTTCTGGTCTCCCATGTTTAAGAAGGATGAATTCAACCTGGAACAGGTACAAAGAAGGACCACTAGGATGATCTGAGGAATGGAAAACCTGTCTTATGAAAAGAGACTCAAGGAACTTGGCTTGTTTACCTTAACCAAAAGAAGGCTGAGGGGAGACATGATTGCTTTCTTTAAATATATTAGAGGGATAAATACCAGGGAGGGAGAGGAATTATTTAAGCTCAATACCAATGTAGACACAAGAACAAATGGATATAAGCTGGCAATTAAGAAGTTTAGACTTGAAATTAGATGGTTTCTAACCGTTAGAGGAGTGAAGTTCTGGAACAGCCTTCCAAGAGAAGTAGTGGGGGCAAAAGACCTATCTGGCTTCAAGATTAAGCTAGATGGGTTTATGAAGGGGATAGTTTGATGAGATAACATGATCTTGGTAACTAATTGACCTTTCACTATCAGTGGTAAATAGGCCAATGGAGGGATGATAGGAGTTACTATAGAGAACTTATCCTGCGTGTTTGCCTGGTGAGTCTTGCCCACATGCTCAGGGTTCAGCTGATCACCATATTTGGGGTCGGGAAGGAATTTTCCTCCAGGGTAGATTGGCAGAGGCCCTGGAGGTTTTTCGCCTTCCTCTGTAACATGGGGCACGGATCACTTGCTGGAGGATTCTCTGAATCTTGGGGTCCTTAAACTATTTGAGAGGATTATTCCAGGAATGGGTGGGTGAGATTCTGTGGCCTGCATTGTGCAGGGGGTCAGATTATATGATCATAATGGTCCCTTCTGACCTTAAAGTCTATGAGCCTATGAGTCTATGTTGCTGCTCTGACATCCAGTTCTTGCAATTCATAGTTTTTTCTACCATCTTGGGTAGTTTTCATGCTGTCATCCATCACTGCTAGGTGGATCATTCCCCAAAATGGTCCTGCAAAATCAATATGGAGACATGGCCATGGAGTTGGTGGTCATTCCCAGGGGTGTAATGGTATTGCTTTCAGCATGTGAGGTACTTATTTTCATTCTGAACATTCCTAAGAAATCTGCTGTATTTGCTTGCCAATGTCTGGCCACCATAAGATCTGGTGAATGCGTTCATTTTTATTACCCCTAAATGACATACATGGAGCAGTTCTAAGACTTGTGAACAATTTATTGTGTATAAACACAAATTCAGCACATGAAACTTGTTTTATGAGTAGTAAACTCACCTTAAAAGGTGGCCAGATTAGGGCTATTGGTATATTTCTATAACTAGTCGGAGACGACCCCACCTCCCTCCTCTTCACTGGTATCTAGCTGACCAGACATACTCCTCTGCTTTTCCTTTCTTCCCTGACCTTGGCTTTCTTAGTTATAATTTGTGAAGCTTTTTATCATGCCTTTGGTATGTTATTTTTAGTACAATGCAATTTCTTGTACTCAAAGCCATGAGGCGTCACTTTGCTTAGCAACCATATTGCTTATGAATATGTATGTAACCTGTGGAATGTTTGTGAGGTGTGAATGAGAAATACCCAACCAAAAACGCAGTTTAGGATCCTTGACCTTTTAAAGCAGACAAAGACCCTGCACGCAGATAAATTAACTGAGAAGCAGACAGAACATCTCTTTCTCTCTCTTGGACAAGATGTAACATCACAGCAGAAACCTGGGACAGGCCCATGGGAAGTAAAGTCTCCTGCAGATCCAAAGGGACCTCCCCAGGAACATCATGATTGCGTCTCCGGGAAGCTGATGCCTGACCAGCACTCAGCCACCAGTGAAATCAAAAGTAATCTGCACTGCACTTGCAGCTTGCCTCCAAACTGCCAGCATGAATGTAATGTGTGTGTGAGTACTCTTAAGAATCTGTGCCAATAAATATCCCCAAAAGCAATACTGCCCCAGCCCACCCTTTGTCCAGGTTTGTTCCCCAGCAGGTCTGAGGAAGTGCAACAATTTCGAGCCCTTCCAAGTGACTTCATCAGTCAGAGCTAGTGAGGGATCTCTCTCGTTTTCTCGTTCCATCAAACTATATGTCACTGGAACACATTCAATTTGAAACAAGTTGACAAAATCAATAGCTTCTGTCTCTATTACAGGTCACCCTTCGACCAGCAAGGGAAGGAGGGAGAACTCACCCACATTTGTGTGTGTCTTTTTGTTATTTGAAATTCAATTTTATAGAAATAACCAGCTAAGGAGAGTCACTAGCCTCGCATATGTGCTGCTGTTATCACAGAAACGTCTTTCCTCAAATGAAGGAATGCAACAAGGGAAACTATAGACCAGTCAGTTTAACTTCTATGCCAGGGAAGATAATAGAGCAAATAATTAAGGAATTCATCTGCAAACAGCAGGAAGATAATACAGAGATAGGTACCAGCCAACATGGATTTGTAAAAAACCAAATCCTGTCAAACCAATCTGATAACTTTCTTTGGTCGGATAACAAATCTTGTGGATAAGGGCGAAGCGGTGGATATGGTATACCTAGACTTTAATAAAGCATTTGATACAGTCTCATACAACCTTCTTATCAATAAACTAGGGAGCTACAACCTAGATGGGGCTACTATAAGGTGGGTGCATAACTGATTGGATCATAGAATCATAGAATCATGGAACTGGAAGACATCTCAGGAGGTCATCAAGTCCAGCCCCCCTGCCCAAGGCAGGACCAATCTCAACTAAATCAACCCAGCCAGGGCTTTGTCAAGCCAAGACTTAAAAACTCTAGGGATGGAGATTCCACCATCTCCCTAGGTAACCCATTCCAGTACTTCACCACCTTCCTAGTGAAATAGTTTTTCCTAATATCCAACCGAGACCTCCTGCACTGTGACTTGAGACCATTGATCCTTGTTCTGCCATCTGTCACTACTGTGAACAGCCTTTCTTCATCCTTTGGAACCTCCCTTCAGGAAGTTGAAGGCTGCTATCAAATCCCCCCTCACTCTTCTCTTCGGGTATGTCTTCACTACCCTCCTAGTTCGAACTAGGAGGGTAATGTAGGCATACCGCACTTGCAAATGAAACCCGGGATTTGAATTTCCCGGGCTTCATTTGCATAAACCGGGTGCCGCCATTTTAAAATCCCGGCTCGTTCGAACCCCATGCCGCGCGGCTACACGCGGCACGGACTAGGTAGTTCGGACTAGTCTTCCTAGTCCGAACTACCGTTACTCCTCTTGGAATGCTTGTAACAATGCTTGGGATTCTTCCGTCCCAAGTGAAGGACTCTGCACTTGTACTTGTTGAACCTCATCAGATTTCTTTTGGCCCAATCCTCTAATCTGTCTAGGTCACTCTGGACCCATCCCTGCCCTTCAGCATATCTACTTCTCCCCCTAGCTTAGTGTCATCTGCAAACTTAATGAGGGCACAATCCATCCCTTCATCCAGGTCATTAATGTTGAACAAAATCGGTCCTAGAATTGATCCTTGGGGCACTTCGCTAGAAACTGACCACCAATCTGACATCAAGCAGTTGATCACTACCTGTTGGGCCCGGCAGTCTAGCCAGCTTTCTATCCATCTTACAGTCTATTTATTCAATCCATATTCCCTTAACTTGCTGGGAAGAATATTGTGGAAGACTGTATCAAAAGCTTTCACAAAGAGTAGTTATTAATGGTTCACAGTCATGCTGGAAGGGCATAACAAGTGGGACTCCACAGAGGTCTGTTTTGGGACTGGTTCTGTTCAATATCTTTATCAGTGGTTTAGATGATTCCATAGATTTCGCAGATGATACCAAGATGGGAGGGGTTGTAACTGCTTTGGAGGATAGGGTCATAATTCAAAATGATCTGGACAAATGATCTGGAGAAAATAAGAGAAATGGTCTGAGGTAAACAGGATGAATTTAATAAGGACAAATGTAAAGTACTCCACTTAGGAAGGAACAATCAGTTTCACACATACAGAATGAGAAGTGACTGTCTAAGTACTGCAGAAGGAGATCTAGGGGTCATAGTGGACCATAATCTATATATGAGTCAACAGTGTGACACTGTTGCAAAAAAGCAAACATGATTCTGAGCTGCATTATCAAGAGTGTTGTGAGCAAGACACGAGAAGACATTCTTCCGCTGTACTCTGTACTGATTAGGCCTCAGCTGGAGTATTGTGTCCAGTTCTGGGCACCACATTTCAAGAATGATGTGAAGAAATTGGAGAAGGTCCAGAGAAAAGCAACAAAGATGATTAAAGGTCTAGGAAATATGAACTATGATGGTAGACTAAAAGAATTTGGCTTATTTAGTTTAGTAAAGAGAAGACTGAGAGGAGACATGATAGCAGTTTTCTAATATCTAAAAGGGGGTAACAAGGAGGAGGTAAGAAAAAATTGACAGAAGAAGCAATGGGCTTAAACTGCATCAAGGGAGGCTTTAGGTTGGACATTAGGAAAAACTTCCTAACTGTCAGAGGGTATGTCTACACTACACAGTTAATTCGAACTAACGGACGTTAGTTTGAATTAACTTTGATAGGCGCTACACAAGCGCTCTGCTAGTTCGAACTTAATTCGAACTAGCGGAGCGCTTCGTTCGAACTAGGTAAACCTCATTCTACGAGGACTAAGCCTAGTTCGAACTTACTAGTTTGAATTAAGGGGTGTGTAGCCCCTTAATTTGAACTAGTGGGAGGCTAGCCCTCCCCAACTTTCCCTGGTGGCCACTCTGGCCAACACCAGGGAAACTCTACTGCCCCCCTCCCCGGCCCCGGACCCCTTAAAGGGGCACGGGCTGGCTACGGTGCCCATGCCAAGTGCAAGCCTGCCAGCACCCAGCTAGCAGACCCTGCACCTGGCACGGCTCGAGCCAGCCACCCGATACCCCCAGCCCTCCCCCTCTTCCCGGGACCAGGCTGGCGGCTCCCGGGAGCTTGCCCGGGACCGCAAGAGGCGGGCACCCGCCTGGTCTAGTGCGGACATCGTGGACCTCGTCCACGACCTCCGCACTAGACACAGAAAAGCGGCCGTCTGGGGCAGGAGAGCTGCCAGCCTGGCCACCCAGGAGCAGGTGTGCATGAAAATCAAGGTGGTCCACTGAGACCCGCGACCCTGAGCCCTGAGCTTACAATGGCCGTCCTGGGTCAGACCAAAGGACCATCTAGCCCAGTAGCCTGTCTGCCGACAGCGGCCAACCCTAGGGACCCTGGAAGGGATGGACCGAAGACAGTGACCAAGCCATTTGTCTTATGCCATCCCTCTCCAGCCTTCCACAACCTTTGGGCAGGGACACCACTCCTACCCCCTGGCTAATACCACTCAATGGACCAAACCTCCATCACTTTATCTCACTTCTCTTTAAACTCTGTTCTAGTTCTAGCCTTCACAGCCTCCTGCAGCAAGGAGTTTCACAGGTTGACTCTTTGCTTTGTGAAGAAGAACTTTCTGTTACTAGTTTGAAGCCTGCTACCCATTCCTTTCCTTTGGTGTCCTCTAGTCCTTCTATTATGGGAACTAATGAAGAACTTTTCTGTATGCACCCTCTCTACCCCACTCATGCTTTTATAGACCTCTATCATATCCCCCCTCCGTCTCCTCTTTTGTAAGCTGAAAAGTCCCAGTCTCTTTAGCCTCTCTTCATATGGGACCTGTTCCAAACCCCTGATCATTTTAGTTGCCCTCCCCTCTCCCACCTCCTTTTCCCAGTCTCCCCCAGTTTTGTTCACTAAAGAGAGATTCTATTTTTGAACACAATTGTTCTTTATTTTGTACATCAGGAAGGGGAGCTAGGGAGAAGTAAGTGGAAGGAGGTGAGGGAGGAATGGGGTACGAGCTCCCGATGGGGAGGACTGGGCTGGCTCTGCGGGCTTCTGGGGGTGGAACCTCTCCTGCAGCCCCCCAATTGCCCCCTCTCCCCAGATGGCAGCCTGCGACAAGTGCAGCCGGTCTGATGGCCGAGTGTTGTGATGTGCCCAGTGTGGGCACGCCGGGCAATCCAAGCCAGGACTGTCTGTCCGGGGTGGGGGTCGCGTCCCTTTAAGCACAGCCTTTGGCTAGCCTGAGACAGCAGCTCCACGCTCTAAGTCCTCATCTTATGCCCTGCCGGCACTGCTTCCGGCCATCCTTAACCCCGGCTAAGGGTCCACTTAATGTGGACATGCTAGTTCAAATTAGCAAAACGCTAATTCGAACTAGTTTTTTAGTCTGGATGCGTTAGTTCGAATTAGCTAAATTAGTTCGAATTAGCGCTGTAGTGTAGACATACCCAGGGTGGTTAAACACTAGAATAAGTTGCCTAAGGAGGTTGTGGTATCTCCATCTCTGGAGATATTTAAGAGCAGGTTGGATAGACATCTATCTGGGATAGACGGAACTGGGTCCTGCAGTGAGGGCACGGGACTGGATTTGATGATCTCTTGAGGTCCCTTCCTGTTCTAGTGTTCAATGACTGTATGATTCTATGATTGGTGGTTTGTGACAAGGATAAATTTTCTCCCACATAGATACTGGTTGAATTTCCTCTTACTCCATACAAGATTTATAAGTCCCTTGTGTATTTGTGCATAGTGACGTTATGCTATTCAGAGATCTAAAGGCACACATTATGGATCTGTCACCACCATCTAGCATTGTATTTCATATAACTGCCCTTGTGAGGAAGCATCTCATGCTAATTTGATAGTCAAAGATGAGACAAATTGTGTCAGTATACTGATTGATGTGCCCAATTATTTTCCTTCCAGGAAAGCTTTTTGACACTGATGTGACCATAGTCACTTTTGACCAGATTGCAAGAAACAGTTCAGTGAATGCAATACAAGTGCTATGTCTAAATTGGTCATAGATCGTTGCTAGGATTGTATCAGCTACTAAATTGTGGCACATCCTTTGGCAGCGGAGCTTCCTGGACTGCTTTGTTCTTGTCCTGAGAGTAATGTAAGCCTTTTACATCAATAAGATGCCCACACAAAGCTACCAAATCCTTGAAAAAAAAATTATGTTTTATGTGATTAGTTCATAACGTATATTCTCATAGATTGGGGTGGAGAAACTTTTTTGGGTTGGGACCCACTAATCCACAGAAAAAATCAGTTGGGGACCACACACAAGGTGATTTTGTGGGCTCCAGCCCCACCGTGGAGTGGCGGGGGGGGGGGACCCTGAGCATCAGGGGCCAGATCCAGAGAAGCCAGGGGCTGAATCTGGCCCCTGAGTTTAAGGTTCCCCATCCCTGTCTTAGATACTTTAATTCCCTTTTCAGGGTTTCCAGTTGTTTGTCATTTCTATTGGTTACAATATCATCCAAATAACACTGTATTCTCAGGGTACTTTGCAAAACTTGGTCCATTCCCTGTTGCCAAACAGCAGGAGCTGAAGTAATACCAAATGTTCCCCTTCTGTGTGTTGATTATGAGGTATGCCTTACAAATTCTTCCTCTACTCCCATCTGTAGGGCCTGTGACAAATCAATTTTGCTGAATTTTTGCCCTCCCCCTTATACATAGCAAACATGTCTTCAATTCAAGGCAAGCAATATTTTTCAACTTCCAACACAAGATTTATGGTGATTTTAAAATCTTTGCGCAACCTCACTAGACATATTTTTTAGAGTTGGAATGATAGACGTTCCCCAGGCCATTTTAGAAAGTATGCCCTCTCTTTCCAGATTTTCCAGTTCAGTGTCTACCTTTGAGTAGATATTATAATGGACAAGTCAAGTGTTGTGAAACAGACTGTAAATTCTCAGCTAGGATAATGTTAACCTTCATGGCCTTCACAGATCCTGTGCCCTCTTTGAATACTCCTGATGCCTAATTTAGTAGTCCCTCCAGCTTTTTCGGCTGTTTTAGTGGAGTCTTCAGAAAGTGACTGCAGCATCCTTATAGATTTCCAGTCCAGAGGAATCTTATATAACTATTGAGGGCTCCATAGGCCAGTCCCCCTTTCTCAATAACTTATCAGGTTAATAAGCACAACTTATTTTTATGCTTCACATTCACTTGCACTATTCCAATTGACATTCTCTTTTTCTTGCTTATAAATTTTTAGTAGCATCACTGTCTTTCTCCATTTGGGATTTTCAGAAGTTTTCATTTTCCAAACATGAGATAACAGACTTTGTGGATCCTATGTCCAATTCCATTTTGTTTGCTTTTTCCATCACCCCTCGCATCAAACAGATTGCTACTGTACTCTCACAGTCTGTGCCATGACTGCCTTTTTCTAAAGATTCTGTGTTGATGTTCTTTGTCTATGCTCTGATTTGGCATCTTCCTTAGCACAGCAAACCACTTGGATATGCTTTGTTTATTATAGCTTCTGAAATATGCCTGTTTAAATTGACAATCACAAGGGTATGGAACCCTTTTGAGCACTGATAAGGTGTCTATTTGCTGAATTAACCATCTCTAGCTTGGGTTATGGATAGTTTATCTGTTCCTACTTCTGTTTAATGCCGGTATGCAATTCGATTGCATCCCTTGTTGCAGTTTCCATCATTGCTTCAATTTCTACTATGTGTTTAAAGGAAAGATTTTCCCCAGTGGAGAGCCTCCTCTGAATACTTTCATTAAAGCAAGCCACATACAGTTCTGTCTCTTAGGGCCTCGTTAAACCCATTCTTAAAAGCACAGTGTTCTGATCATCTTTTTAACTCTGTTGTAAAGGAGGAAACAGATTCACCTTCAAGCTGATTCCACTTACGAAACCTGAACTTTTCTCCTACCATCAGGGGACTGGATCACAAGTGCTCTTGAACAATTTGCACTCTCTTTAACAGTTTTGCTGGATGGCCTCTCTGTGGTGATCAGATTGCATAATAATCTGTATGTTCTTCCTCTTACTGCTCTCAGTAAGGCTCCTATATTTTTTTTCTGGGCTGAAATCTCATTCATTTCCAATACTTTTCCAGCCTTTCTGTACAAACCAGACCTCCATGGCATTGTCAAAGATGTTCATTTTTCCAAATATTGCCTGCCAGGTCACCTGTCTGCTGTTAGTTTAGTAGTTCAGAGTACTCCTAGTTCCTGAAGACTTTCTTTCCCACTTGTAGTGCAAGTAAGGGCTCAGATTGTTTACTGTTCAGATGTACACAAGGTCCTTGAAATCCTCCTTGCCAATTACTGTTTATTACAAAGGTAGCATGAATCCCTAATTAAAAACATAGACACTTACATACAGTTGGGGTCAGGAAAGCTGAGTACTGCAGAGAGAAAAAGAAGCATAGAAACCACAATGTAACAACAGATTCAGCTGAAGCAACTTCTTAAGAAACTATAACTGCAATGTCACACAGACTCTACTCTCTGCTTAGTATATTCTAACACTCTACATATCAGGTGGTTTGGTGCGAACTCTGTCTCTTGTTACAATCTAACTAATGCTGTTAAGGAACTGACCCAGTGTAGAACTATTTTGCAGAATTGGGAGTGGAAGGGGGCATTTTGTTTGCCAGGGACCCCAGCTGTGACGTGAGCTATAGTATTAAGAGCATGTAATGTACGTGTCCCTCTGTCACCGGCAACTCCACTGCCCAGAACTCTTTATTCTTTCTCCTCTCTGCTGCCCTTGTGTGTGTGGATAGAAATGTTAGCAAGTCTAGCACAGTAACATAACCAATCACATAGGTATGAAGTTTGTGATGGTGGTTGGCTCATAGGTGCAGTAAGAAGATCTTTGTACCTTCTCATTTCCCAATACATCTCTGCCAGGAACTGCTACACTGCTCATGTCGCAAGAAACTGATGCAAACACATGTATATAAGACAACATTGTTCTTACCGAGAAAACAAACATTGCGGGGTTCCTTGCTCCATGCCAAATATACTGGAAACAATTTAGAATATGAAAAAACAACAAAAAAAAATCTCTATTGTGAACTTGATTTATTTCATTACTTTTGATCATGGATCATATTGCTTTTGCGCCCTATGATATAACCCACACACCTGGGCTGTGTCTAGACTGGCAAGTTTTTCCGGAAAATCAGCAGCTTTTCCGGAAAAACTTGCCAGCTGTCTACACTGGCCGTTTGAATTTCCAGAAAAGCACTGACGATCTTATGTAAGATCGTCAGTGCTTTTCCGGAAATACTATGCTGCTCCCGTTCGGGCAAAAGTCTTTTTCCGAAAAACTTTTGCGCAAAAGGGCCAGTGTAGACAGCACAGTACTATTTTCCGCAAAAAAGCCCCGATCGCAAAAATGGCGATCGGTGCTTTTTTGCGGAAAAGCGCGTCTAGATTGGCCATGGACGCTTTTCCACAAAAAGTGCTTTTGCGGAAAAGCATCCTGCCAATCTAGACGCGCTTTTCCGAAAATGCTTTTAACAGAAAACTTTTCCATTAAAAGCATTTCCGGAAAATCATGCCAGTGTAGACGTAGCCCTGGTGTGGTTCACTGTCCCATGTAGAGGCACTTAGACCACTTACAGCAAGAGATAACAGCAAGAGAGCTCTACAGCCTAAGCTAAGAAGCAGCTGGCTGTTTAGCATATGCTGTAGTGGCTCCTACATTAAGTTCTAGCAGTCCCAGATTTGAATCTACTTGGTTGTGGTTACACTGACATCACTTCTGTATTTGTCCTGCAGTGCTATTACTTATGCTAACTATACTCACTAATGGTATGCACTCTTTAGCAATTCCCTATTCTTTCCTTATTACACATAAACATAAAGGTATGGGACATTTCCCTAAAGGATCTCATCTTAGCATGCTGAGCATCAATGAGCAGCATACAAATTACATTTAATAAAAGACCTTTTTCCTAGAGTGATTACCAGCTTTCTTTCTTATAAAGTTGTATTTAAGTTTTAGGGGCGAGTGAATATCCCTGCTCTCACCCTTATGCAAGTTTGCTGTTATACAACTCAGCACATCTTTACATGGCAAATTCATTTTTCAAGTAAGTCTACCATTGAATCTCCCCAGTACACACATTTGCATCCATTGTGAATTCAGATTAAACGGCTACACTCACACAAATGGTTTCTAAGCATTTTGCAGTGTCAAGGATTTTGGTAAAATGCTCACATAAGACGCTTATTTTAGAAGAGAGACCCATCACTTTGCTTAGGCTAAAATGTTGCCTTTCATTTATTACACATATTCATTCTGGTTTTCGGCACATGTGATGTGGAACAAAATCAAGTTCGGAGAACTTTAGGGGTAGAAATGTTTGAAAGTTATTATCTGAATAAATAGAATTAAATTAAAACACAGCAGCACATCTTCATGGGGAAATAATAGATAAGATTTATTACTTCTCGGTTAACATTTGCTTTGCTGGATTGTTATATAGATTTCATTCTCCATCCTTTCTCTTTAGTCAAATCAGCGCTGCACAATCCTGCTAAGGAAACTAGCTGGTGTAAATCAGTAAAGTTCCATTTACTGTTAGTATAGACCTGGTCCTTGAAAATTTATCTGTCCCTGAAAGGCCAATTCCATTGAAAAGGCACTGAAAATAAGACACTCCCTTTCTGCAGGACAGGAGGAATTTTAAAAGGCCTAATAATTAGAATCCTAATATTTTCTCTGACCATTTATTTTCAAATCGGAATGGAGAATTCAGAACACTGGATTTTTTGCCTGACTGTTATTGGTTCAAATACTATTCTGACCTGCCAATGTAAATCTGAACATTGCACAACCATTATACTTAATTTGATTAACACAAGTGCAAGTGAAAGCACTGCTCAGAAATTATTGTTTACTATTTAAAACCATACTATCAATTTAAAAGTGACATTTCTGCCTGAATATTGTTTTCTTACTATTATTATAAGTCAAGTGACATCTAAGAACTGGAAAGGGGTAAAGTGAAGTAAATGTACCTTGTAATTTTACAACACATTGAATATTTCCCATGTTATAGTCAGTTTCTATTATATTATAAATAATCACGCATATTTGTAATATGATAGAGTCTATAGTTCCCTTTCAAAATCAAAGGCATCTTTTGCTAGTGTCTGTATAAACACATAGGCGAACCTAATCTCCTCCTCAAGAAGCTTCCAGTCTAAGAAGGTAAGTGTTATATGGAAGGATAGAATAAAGATATAATGAAATATATGCAGTTTATATTCATACATTTCATACACCATTGTTTGTCTGGGTCATTCACACATCATTAGGTGTGGAAAATATAAGATATAGAAAAAGTTTTTGTCATACTACAAAATCTGACAGGGGGACTCAGCAGCAGATTAGCAACTGAAATGACTTTTAGCTTGTTTTATTTAAAACTTACTTCAGGTTGAACCTCTCTAATCTGGCATCGTCAGGGCCTGACCATGCCGAACTAGAGAATTTGCTGAACTATGAGAGGTCAATATTGTTTAGCAGCATTACCAACACTTCCACTGCTAACTTGGCTCTTTAAAGACATATAGAGATACATTAGAGCTAAATAACAGCACAGAATTCTGAGAATCAAGACTGGTGGTTGTAAACAAACTTTATGGGGCTGCAGAAAACTTGTCCACACCCTTGATAAGTGGACATCTGACTAACTGAAATCATGCCGGACCATGGATGTTGCTGGACAAGAGAGTGCCAGACTAGAGAAGTTCAACCTGTAGATAAAAGCTTCAATGTGCCCTTCTAACTGAAGGAGCTTGATGATCTCAGCATAGATATTGGAAAAATCCTTCTCTATGCAAACCCGCACATGCAATATGATATAGTCTGTTCCTGGGAAAGGGCAAGAATACTACATCAATAGAATCATTTCTGACAAGGAATGACTTTTTCACTTTGAGTTAAAGTCCAGGAGAAATCAGCAGGTGGCAAAACCATGTATTGTGGACGAATAAGGTGTTTTGCATTCCTGAGCTGCAACTTCCAAGTCCAGTCATCTTTCTAAGGACAATGCCTGTTGACACTAAAAATGAATAAAAGAAATCATAGCTCACTCAACTGAGAAAAGAACTGGGCTTCAAGCCAAAGCTATGGCGATCGTCAATATTTCTGTACAGGCTCTGGGTGTTCAGAAACAGCCTATAATAATGTGCTCATGGCAATTCTATGTGCAAAATGAAAAGCAAAGCAAGACTAAGGTGGGTCAATTATTTCAAAAGGTATGCAGAAAAATAATTTGCTGTCTACACATATGAAGACTGAAGGGAGTTGAGTAGTTGTAAAGTACTGTTATAATAAGTGAAGACAATACTTCGACCAGTACAGTAGATAACACAGTACTTTTGTCTTAGGGTATGTCTACACTAGCCCCCTAGTTCAATCTAGGGAGACTAATGAGGGCGACTGAAATTGCAAATGAAGCGCGGGATTTAAATATTCCGCGCTTCATTAGCATGTTCTCAGCCGGTCGCCATTTTAGAAATTGACTAGCCCTAAGTAACTGCCCGCGTCTACACGCGGCAGTGAAACAGGATTCCGAATTAAAGCCCTAACTTGAATTAGCTGTTATTCCTCCTGCAATGAGGTTTACCAGCTAATTCGAGTTAGGGCTTTAATTCGAAATCACGTTTCACTGCCACGTGTAGACGCGGGCAGTTACTTCAGGCTAGTCAATTTCTAAAATGGCGACCGACCGGGAACATGCTAATGAAGCACGGGATATTTAAATCCCACACTGCATTTGCAATTTTGGTCGCCCTCATTAGCCTCCCTAGATCGAACTAGGGGACTAGTGTAGACATATCCTATGTGATAAGTATTTTCTTACGTGTTATGATGTTATTGTATCTGATCATGTGTCAGAGGGGAAAGGGTAAGTTGGTAGGAGGTCTAAATCCTCCCTTTTGTTCAGGAATTGTTGCTTGTATAATTCTAATAAATCCTTTTGTAAGCAAGCATTCCAGTATGCTTCCTCTCTCATACACAGAAGTTTTATTCTTGGAAAGACAGCACAGCGTAGCTGCTGAGAAGCGGTTAAGGGTGAAGTATTCATAGCTATAGTTGTGTGGTAGCCCACTTCAGCAGGAAGAGGGTTACAGGAAAGCCAGAAAAGGCTTGTGCAACTCTGGGCAATCGGGGCAAGAAGCAGCCAGCCAAGTAAGGCCAGTCTGGGCTTCATAAAAGGCTGCAAGGGCAGATAGGAGCATACACTCTTGTTCCAGCTATGGAGTAGGAAGGACCTAGATGCTTGGGTAAGCTACAGAGGGTACCTGAGACAGAGCAGAGTTAGAGAATGCAGGCAGAACTGGAGAGCTCTGGCCTGACAACTCCCAGGTTGCAGGGGCCTGAGGGTTACTAGAGGGAGGCAGCCAGGGCAGGAGAAGGCAGCACACTATTGCCCATGATGAGTAGCCATGTCAGACTGCAATTTTCCCTGAGGCAGGGGCAAATGGTGACTATAGTGGGCTACAGAGACAAAGTGGGTACAAAGGATTGGGGTCCTCTGGGAGGAGAAGACCCAGAGTGCAGGGGCACTGCCACAGACTGGTACCATGAGGAAAGGGCACCATGGACTGGAAGGGCTATGGGGTCTGAACCATAAAATCATAGAATCAAGAGGTCATCAAGACCAGTCCTCTGCCTTCATGGCAGGACCAAGCACCATCTAGATCATCCCTGATAGATGTCTATCCAACCTGCTCTTAAATATCTCCAGTGATAGAGATTCCACAACATCCCTCGGCAATTTATTCCTATGTTTAACCACCCTTCCAGTTAGGCAGTTTTACCTAATGTCCAACCCAAACCTCCCTTGCCGCAATTTTAAGCCCATTGTTTCTTGTTCTGTCATCAGAGGCCAAGTAGAACAATTTTTCTCCCTCCTCTTTGTCATACCCTTTTAAATACATGGAAACTGCTATCATGTCCCCTCTCAGTCTTCTCCTTTCTAAACTAAAGAAGCCCAATTCTTTCAGTGTTTCTTCATAGGTTATGTTCCATAGACATTTAATTATTCTTGTTGCTCTTCTTAGGACCCCCTCCAATTTCTCCACATCTTCCTTGAAATGTGGTGTCCAGATCTGGACACAATACTCCAACTGAGGCCTAATCAGTGCAAAGTAGAGCGGAACAATGACTTCTTGTGTCTTGCACACAACACTCCTGTCAATCCATCCCAAAATCATATTAACTCTTTTTGTGACACTATCACACTGTTAACTCATATTTTGCTTGTGGTCCACTATGACTGCTAGATCCCTTTCTGAAGTATTCCTTCCTAGATAGTTGCATCCCATTCTGCATGTGTGAAACTGATTGTTCCTTTCTAAGTGGAATACTTCACATTTGTCCTTAAACTTCATCCTGTTTACCTCAGACTATTTCTGTAATTTGTCCAGATCATTTTGAATTATGATCCTATCCTCTAAAGCATTTGCATCCCATCCCAGCTTAGTGGTATCTGCAAACTTAATAAGCATACTTTCTATGCCATCAGCTAAACCATTGGTGAAGATATTGAACAGAACAGGTCCCAAAACAGACCCCTGCAGAACTTCTCTTGTTATGCCCTTCCAGCATGATTGTGAATCATTAATAACTACTCTCTGAGAATGGTTATCTAGCCAGTTGTGCATCTACTTTATAATAGCCCCATCTAAGTTGTATTTGCTTAGTTTATTGATAAGAAGTTCATGTGAGACTGTATCAAATGCCTTAAAGTCTAGGTATACCACATCTACTGCTTCTCCCTTATCCAGAAGGCTTGTTATCCTATCAAAGAAAGCTATCAGAAAGAAAGCTACCAGCGTGCCAAGCAATGATGGGGAGATGCCAGTCAGAAGGGGGTGCCCTACTAAGGACTTTGTTAATTCCTAGAAATATATCACCATAGTAAGACTACTCCAAGACCAGATAATTGCCCCTATTCTGTGCAATGGATCTACCTCTGAGGTCTTTGTCATCTGAACTGGTACACAACAAGGCTGTTCACTGCTCCCTCCCCTTTCTCCATTTTGTTAGCAACTATGAAAACATTAATCCAAAACTGTCTGTCACAGGGAATTGCCATCCAAGGTCAGATGGATGGCAACCTCTTCAACATCTCTGATCTCCATTCCAGAAGTAAAGTAATATTGGCAATGCTAACCAAACTCAAATATGCAAACAATTGTGCTGTAGTTGTACACCCATAGGAACATTTACAAACAGCCCATAATTGCTTTTCTTTTCTACAAAAGCCTAGAGCTAACTCTTCACATTGGCAAACTAAAACTTCTCCACCAGCCAGTCTCCAATGAAACCACCAAATCCAGGAAGGAAGACACTGAAAAATAATTGGAAAATGTAGAATACTCTGCCTATCTTGGCAGTAAGTTCTCACAGAGGGCAGACATAGATGTCAAGATTCATCACAGAATCTTCTGTGCCAACCTTGCCTTTGGCTGAGTGCCTTGTCAGGTGTTCAAAAATCACAACATCGGAGCATAGATTAGACTTTTAGTTTTTAAAGAGGTGATAATGCCAACTCTCTTCTATGGCTGTGAGATGTGGGTTATATGTAGGAACACCTGGAAAACTTGGAATGCCAGTGCCAGCACTTTCTTCAGAAGATCTTCAACATAAAGTGGAAGGATTGATGTACTAATGTCAGTGTCCTCACAGAAGCCAACATCTTCACTAGTGAGACCCTGAGTATCCACCATCAGCTGAAGTGGGTGATCTATGCTCATCAAAACAACTGCTGTGCAGCCAACCCACCAAAGGAGAAAGGAAAAGGGGAGGCCAAAAAGAAGTGCTTTAAAGACAGCCTCAGGATAAATATCGAGAGATGTATCATTGACGGCACCTAATGATAAAGATAATTGGTGAAGAATTATCAGACAGGGAATGTCCACTTTTATGGAAAATTGCTTTGCCCTGGTCACAGAAAAATGCCAGAAAAGAATGTAAAAATGTTGTTGTGCAGCAATCATGATCCAACCCTGTCTTCCAACACCACCTGTAACATTACCCAATGAGCCTGTGGCCCAAGGATCTGACTCCTCATTCACCTAAGGATCCGTGAAAAATAAGCTTTTGAAAAAGATCATCCTCTTGTGAAAAGGGACCACCCATGATGAGTAAATCAGCCATAATGTGGAAAATGCAAACAATATTTTCTTATAGTTCCAGTTCATTGTATATGGAAGCTAGCAATTAAATCACGCAGCAATGCCACTTATTTTAATGCATCATATTTAAATTGTATAACACAGTTCAATTATTTTTCTTGAGAAAGATGCCCGAATCTGAATGCTTTTATTTTTTCTAATGTTTTTTTCCTGTGTACTATTTGAAATAATATGTTCAGGAGATATTGAGTTTCCCAATTTCAGATATCCCTCAAAGCTTAAATCTGACCAGCACAAGAGTCTGGATTCATGGAACAAAGATCTGAATGCCAGTTCATTCAATTATCTGCAAAAGCAATATTTTCATTCATTCAAGGTGAAGTCTTGACTTCCTTTGAAGCACAGAAATGTCCTGTTGTTGAAAGCCAATCACTCCCCTGTGAGAGGAGAATCAAATTGATTACTTCTTGCTTGCACTAGGCATCCTGGAGAGATCAAGATAAATCTGTGTTCAAGATCTGTTGATCTTAAGGAGAGCTACTACTACTGAGCTGTGGTCATGTGTTTTCTTTTTTCATCCTTCTTTCATTCAGTTGCACTGATGAATTTGAATGTTTGCTGGAATGATCAGCTGCTCAATGTTGTCACTTTTCAATGGGAATCAAAAATTTTGGGATCATGCAACTTGTATTAGAGGTGATAAATTTGTCATTTAGTCAGGTTGGCTATTGTTGCTTTTTTTTACCCTTTCAAAAGATGGCAGCCCAACCTCAGAAAAGTTTGTCTTTTGGCATAGTTAAAATAAAACTCATTCTTAATTCAGTCACCTTATAAACTGCTAGATGCTATAATATTGAAATGGTATATTTGGGGTCAAAATTGACTTTGAGGTTTCATGCACCATACAGTTCACAGTACTGGTGAAACAAGTGGGCAGGGACTGGTAGGGGCTTTGACTCTACTCCTCACCCACCCAGTGCACTGACCAATGCAGCAAAGCAGTTTGCTTGCAGGAAACAAGATGAGAATTATGACTGCCCATCAAATTGTGATCCTTGGTTTGCATGGGAATAGCAGGACCAACCACTGAATACAGCAATTTTTTTTACATCTTCATGTAGCCATTTATAGAAGTACTGCTGAACTTGGCTTTTCCAAACAAGCTTTTGATATATGTCACTTTGCTAGTTCAGCTGCTTCCTACTACAATGCACTCCAGATTCTTTTTTTTAATTCTCATGTCTTATTATTTCTTCGGCCCAATGTAAATTTTGAACAGTTGGGGTTGACCAAACAGTGATTACAGATACATTTTGGCTTCGAATTCATGAGAGTTTTTCAAAAACAAAACACTGGGGGTTCTTTACATTTGCCTTCTGGTTTCTAAGCCCTTTCAGAGCACTTGGGCCTAAGGTGCCATTTCAGGAGATCAGGGAGGGCAATGATCACATGTACCAGAATGCTGCTTGCTCTTCTTCTCCCTTCCCCTCACTATCAGGGAGTGAGAGAAAAATACACAGCTTATATCACTTACTCCTCTGCCCCTTCCTCTCACGAGCCAGGAGTAAGGAATGCACAAAAGTTGTATAAGTTCCCCTTGAGAGAAGAAGAGCAAGCAGCATCCTGGTACACACAGCTTAGCTTCCCCCCTTTCCCCTCTCCTGCCCTCTATAAATGGTACACTTGCTTGGGCCATTTAAAAAAATCCAAAACCCCACTTTTGTTTTTTAAATGGACACTGAGATTCTCTTGTAATCCCATCACTCAAAGCATGGAGACTGTAAGAAAAGAAGAAAAAAATAATGTCATAAAGCCACAAAAGCGGAGAATATCCAAATTATCTTTCCATGCAATTATTTGCAAGTGCAAAAAATGCTGACCCAGGATCAGAGGCTGCCTCTGAAAATCTGGCCCTACATATTTCACTGAGGCAACAGCAGAATCCAGTGCTGACTGCTAAATACTGAATTGAAGTAACAAGGGAATGTAGGTGGGCAGGATGTAATTATCCAAGTTGAAGTCTGATCCCCACTGACATCTGCCTTGCCACTACTTGAATATTTCTCATTTGCTAAGGTAAAAGTGGAATGACCCAGAAAGAGACAAAGAAAAATTAACGGGTTCTTGCTGTCAATGGAATTTAAAACAACAACATCCATTAATCATTTTTATTATATTATTCCACTGAAAATTCTTTGGCCTGTGTCACACTCAGTTTTGACAGTGTTTGGAGGCATAGAGGTTTGTGTGATTTTACCAGATTTGCCCATTACTTTGGTGTATGCTTATTTATTAGGGTTATTATTTAGGGGGTTGGGCTGATAATTCTATCAGAGCACATCTACACTTACCAGAAGATCAACATTCTGGAGGTCAATCTTCTAGTGTTCAATTTAGCAGATCTAGTATAGACCCATAAATCGAATGCTGAGGGCAACCCCCGCCGGTGTCCAGTACTCCTCCTTCTATGAGGAGTATAGAAGCCAATGGGAGCATTTGCTCCCATTGGCCTCCTGCTGTGTGGATGCTGCCATGACTCACCTTAAGGTAAGCCGACTCCAGTGATGCATTTTGTGCACCTTAAGCTGACCTTTCTGGTCTAGCATAGACCAGGCCTCACTGTGCTGCTTGTCTTAGTTGTGTTGCCATATGGAGCTTTACTTCTCCCTTCTGCCAGTTCTTTCCCAATGGAGCTCTTCTTTAAGATCTAGGTTCCCCATAGCTGGGTTCTTCCTGCCATAGAATCAGATGAACCCACAACACACTCTCACAACCACCGAACATGTCTGAGAGGACCAGTTTATCAGCACTCACAAGATGACCCCTTATAGGTCCCTAGACTCAGTAGGTTGGGTTGCACAGCAATGCCAAGCTATGAGCCTCACATGCTCTTGGACTCAGTGGGCTGGGTTAAACAACACTTCAAGCTGCCACACTCATGTGCTACCATGTTCAGCAGCCCCTTATTTCTATGTTCATTCCACAACTGTTCTGCTGTGTAACAGGCTCAGTGCTGTCTGTGAGTGCCCCTTACTGGTTGAAAGGGGTCTTGCAATAATTACCTTACCTGTTTGTGAGCAACGCACATTCCAATCTGTGGCCGAGGTGCAGACCTCCTTTTTACTCCCTCACTTGGGTATAGTTTGCAGGGGGTTGGGGGGGACCCAGGCCCGCCCACTCTTCAGGGTCCTGGCCCAGGGACCCTATATGTCGCAGTTACCTGCCAGGTTTCAAAGTCCATAATTCTGGTCATGTTCCTGGGCCACTTCTCCAGGATGATGTTTCTTCCAGCCCTTCTCTAGGGCCTAGGTGCAGAATTCCCATTGTCTGGGATTCCTCAGAGTCACTGCTGGCTAGCCTTTCACTAAAGGCTCTAGCTCTGCTTAGATACAAGGGCCCAGCTCCCACTCAGAGCAGTCCCAGGTACTGGTGTTCCCAATCAGCCCAGAGATCTGCCTGGGTTGAGCTCCAGGATGGAACTGTCTGGCCTTCACTAGCAGTTCCTTAAATAGCAGCCTTCCATACCCTGATTGGCTGCAGCGCAGGCCGCCATTCTACCCTGCTCGCTGGACCTCTCCACTGCTCCTGCTGCTGGCCAGGGTGCTGAAAGGCCTCCAGTGGGGAGGTTGGGCTCTGTCCACCCCATCACATGCTAGTAACCCACTTGATGAGCAACCCCCCCCCCCCCCAGGATTTTTGAGCAATAAAGGGATCTTTAGCTTACGTACACGAAGCATTGTTGCAGAATGAATGGGGAACCAAAACAATATCCCCAAAGGAGGGTGGGAGAGAGAGCCTGAGAGGAAAAGAAGGTATGTCTACACAGAAGCATTATTTCAGAACTAGCCAATTAGCCCATCATAAAATGGGATTTTCAGGTCTCTCCTCCACGTTCTATTCCCTTCCTATCTCAGTCTTCTCTCCTGAGCCTCCGGTCTCTTGCTCCATCTCTCTTTCTCTCTCCCCTCTTCCTACTGCCTCCCTCCCCCAAGCTTTCCTCCATCTCCTGCCTCTCTCTCTGTCTCTCTTTCTCTTCTCCTCCTCCTGCCTCTCAATCTCTCTTTCTCTTCTCCTCCTCTTCCTGCACGGGGAGTGCGGAGCCCAAACGGCTGTTTGCACCGCTTGCTCCCACGTGGCAGCCCGGCTGAGCGGCTGCCTATGAGCTCCAGCTGCCCCCCAGCACCGTTTCCCTTTACCCCAGCACTGATCCTGCAGCCTCCCAGTTGTCCTGCACCTCCCCCTCATTTCCCCACCCTCCCCCCGGCCAGAGTCTGTTCATGGCCAGGAGGCAGGGCCTGGAGCCACTGCCATGCCACAGGTCACCACCCCCGCCCCCCTTCACCTCCCGCCATGGCACTCAGCCAACTTCTGTGCCGCTCAGCCAGGCCATTGCAGGGAAGCAAGTGGAGCAAGCGGCCATTTGGGCTCCCCCGTGGTGGCCCAGCTGAGCGGCACAGAAGTCAGCCGAGCACCACGGCGGGAGGCAACACCACCCCCCAGAGGCAACACGTAATGCTACAGCGTTACAGAGTCACAGACACACATTATATATAGGCTACTATATATTGATAACTGATGTTATTTCAAAATAACATAAGTGCATCTACACAGCCAGGCATTATTTTGAAATAATTTTGAGCTGGAGTACTTCTTAGTCTGACTCCTGTAACCTTCATTTCATGAGGAGGAAGGGAAGTCAAAGGAAGAGTGTTCTTCCTCGACTTCCTGCTGTGTAGACAGCGCCAAAAGTCGAATTAAGCTATTTTGACTTCAGCTATGCAATTGACATTGCTGAAGTTGCGTCGCTTAATTCAGCTTTTGCCCTGCAGTGCAGATGTGCCCAGAGAGAAAAACAACCAGCTTAACAATGAGAGTCATTTATTTCTATGTAGTAACCCTACAAGGGGAAACCAACCAAACAACACAGTTACAATGTTAAATCTAACTTAAATCTGGTAACAAATGTTACGGTTAGCACACTGTAAAAGGTCACAAAAGGCAGGGTCAGGAAAATATAAGTAAAGAGAGAGAGAGAGAGAGAGATCTCACTATTCCATGAAGCTTGAAGTGATCAGGGCTCTCAAATGGTGATGGTAGCTGGGGCTCCAAACAGGTAGAGTAGAGCAGAGCCCCTAGGACTATCAAAGAGGAGATGAACCGATGCAGAATTTAGATCCAGGCATCAGAACACTCTACTTGAGCATGGGTAGGAGTTTTTTGTAGGAAAACAACACTGGTTGGAGAGGGCACTAGATTTGTTTATGGGTAAGCAGAATGGTCAAAGGAGAATTCTAAAGTTATTTTGTTTGGGCTAGACAATAGAAACTGATCATTCATTGCTATGGATGGTGTTCCTTCTGGGAAGGCAATTAGACAGTTTGAGTATTTTGACTACCAATAGAGGATTTGTTACTAAAATTGGTCTGATAATTAGTTATGTTGGTGTGAACAGATGTGGGTTCATTAGCATCCAGAGCAGAGATTTCCCACCAGGCAGTGCTTTGCTGCTTTCTCTATCTCACAGTTCAGTGCAGTTCTTGCTTTGAAAGTACAGTTCTCCATTCTGTATGCTAATGGAGATGATGCAGATAAGGTTAGGGGTGCTTCCTTAATCATATTACCCTTGTCCAGGGGAGTTTAGATGTGTATTCCTCTGCCTTTTCATTGCTATGGCTTTGGTTCAAGCAGAAGTCCAGAGGGCTATCTTCCATGAGTACTATGAACTGGTTCTCTAAGAATGTTATCTGGAATAGGCTCCAGCCAAACAATGAACAAAAGAAGGAACATTTAAAATGGAAAAAAAACTAGAATGAAGATGTTCTCACAACACAGCCTCAAGACTTCACGCATTTGCAAGTTGTAAAGGAGGTGTTTTAAAATAAACTCATGGTGGAAAATGAAATGTGTGAAATATTTACGGAAAGGAAGAATAGAAAGATGTTGAAACACTCAGAAACACTGAGTGGTAAACATGGGCAAAGGAAATATTAAACTGGGATTGGGGAAACTCTGCATGTGCAAACAAGCAAGTTCTTTATGGGGAATATTAAATGTGCACAAGAAAAAAAAGTCAGGAAGCTGTTGATGGCAAAATGACTACAATACTCTGAGCTGTTCTTTGAGAACCTTTGAAAAGCAGACCAAGGACCATGGCAATCCTGAATTTGAATGTGATCACTGACAAAAGGTGTGCAGGTCTATAATAACAGAACTTTATGTTATGTGTGTGATAGAGCTGCAGTGGTTAACTGAGACTTGCATATTGACATTGTGCATCTAAATCCCTCAGGTGGCTTTAAAAATCTCGATTGTTTCTGCTTATTCTCTCTCTCTCTCTCTCTCTCACACACACACACACACACACAAACAAACACAAACTAAGGTATTGAACGATTTTCCCTGTTATTGTAATTTGAGCATCTCAATCCTACCAGAAAATAGCCTTGTACATGAATGACTAAAATGTGAAGCTTACTGGAACCCAGTCAAAAAAGTATGTCTAACCAGCATCTGGGAGCGTGCTTCCCAGTGTAGATAGACATACTAGCTCTGCTCAAACTAATCTGCTAAAAATAACAGTGTGGCTGATGCATAGCATCTCAGATCTAACCATGTAGGTGTGTATCTGGGGGTTGGCATCAAGTTTGCCAATGATGAGAAGCACACTCCCTGCTGTACTGTAGACAGACGCTAAAAGAGCATTAAACTCAATATGTTTGCCTCCACAAAATACTATGCACCTGGCCCCATTTTGGAAAGGGATAGCAGGTCTAAGAGGCAGTGATAACCAAGCATATTTCCACTTACAAAATAAGGGGGTTGATGAGCTAGTCAGGAGCTGCGCAACAAAGTGCTCTGCTATCCCCACACAAGACCAACCCTACAGAGCACAGACCCATTGGTGATAAAGACATTTGATCTCTATTGTGTGTGGAGATGGAAGAGCCTAGAAGGGGACTTTGCAGCCACTTTTCATTTTCCTTTTTAATGTGATGCTAAGGCAGAAAGTTGGTGACAGAAGAGAACAGAAATCAATTGTGTACACTAGCCTCCCTCATCTTTGTAGTATTGCTGACACTGTTAATGGCGGGCACAATTCTCATTAGGAATGGACATTTCAGTTCTAAATGAAGAGGGTAGCTTCCAATTCTCGGAAATGTCTTGATGCATGGCAAAGGTGTTATAAAAATCAATTGATTGTATGATGTGGTATTAATATTCATAACCACAACAATCAGCAGCTGACATAAAAGGGCACTATGTGCCCTCAGACATTTAACTAATTAGCAGACCCAGGATTAAATTAGGTTGTGACATTCTGCAAGCCAACAAATGAAATGGAAATTTGGGACACATTTTTAAAAGTGTGCAGCTGAATTCTGTGCACACAAAGCAAGGCTTCCTCCTCTGGATGGATGCATAGATAGATAGGGACATGCATAACTCCTGGCTAGCATGCACTCACACTGTAGTTTGTATGTAAGTGTGAAAGTTGAGGGAGCTCAGAACTGTGAATGTAACTTAGTACTCTTTTGAAAGCTTTGATTAAATTACTTTTTTATGATCCAGACAAAAAGTGTCTCCTTTTCCATAATAAAATAATTATGTCTTCTACTGCAGTGGTTTTCAAACTTTTTTTCTCATGATCCAGTTGAAGAAAATTGTTGATGCCTGCGACCCAACATAATTTGATTAGAGTGTGGGCTCCAGAGTGGGACTGAGGATGAGAGCTTTGGAGTGTTATGAGAGGGCTCCTTCTTTGGGGATGTCAGAGCTGTGGCAGGAGGGGATAACCTTGAAGAGCTCCCAGTCAGTGGTGCAGCAAGGGTGCTAAGGCAGGTTTCCTGCTTCTCCTGGCACTGCAGACAATGCTGCACCCCAGAAGTAGCCAGCAGCAGGTTCCCAGCCAATGGGAATACAAAGCTAGTGTTCAGGGCAGGGACAGCGTGTGCTCTCCCCCACCCACCTTGGAAGTGGGGCTTTTGCAGGCTAATTCTGGGCTGTTCACATTCTGTGGTGCCAGGACAGGCAGTAGCCTGCCTTAGCACCTCCACTGATCACCTGATCACTCTGTAGAAATGAAACCCAGTGCCTGACATTCCACAGACCAGTACTGGGTCACGACCTATAGTTAGAAAAACACTGCTATGGAAGCTTAATTCAGTATGAAAACTACTGTATGGAAGCTTAATTCAGATAGATCCCAGATTGTTTCCAGTCTGCCATATTATGTCCTTAGTGTACAGCTGAAGGAAAGAAGCCATGCAGCAGGGAAGCCAGAATCCATTCCCTTGACTACAGAGAAATAATGAAGCCTTTTTGTTGCTAAAGTAGTCTTAGGGTTGCATTATTCCTGCCACTGCCATGTTCCTCCAACCTAGTACAGCAGTTCCCCCTCCCCATGCAGCACAGCAGATGGTGCTGCCTAGTCGCACATGGTTTCACCGCCCCTTTAAAATTACAGTCCATCCCTGCAGAGCTGTGTAAGGAGTCCATTGCTTCTGCTCTTCTGTGCAACATTTAAGGAATTCTTCAGCCTCTGTATGAGCCTCAGGAATTGGCCTAGTATATCAGAATCATTTCCTCCAGGTCTGAAATGCAACTGCTTCTGGAGTGAATTGCAAAACATGTTTGGAAGCAAAACTACATGACAACAATTTAAGACAAAATGCCTCAAATACATGTGGGATTTTTTTGGCATGCACATGAAGCAGGTATCATTTACAGATAATTTCATAAGGCCAAAAGCCTGCTTGTTTCATTACCTATGCTAGTGTAAATCAAGAGTAACTTCACTGCTACCAATGGGGTTATCAGTCTGAAACTGGTATGGTCAAAGAATCAAATCCCAAATGTTTTGTTAGCTGCTTCTGTGTCTACATTTTGCACTGTGAAGAGAAGTTATGAGCTGCCATCAAATTCCTGTGGGACGATATCTGGCAAAATAGCTACAACTCTTCTAAGTAGCTGGATTTTATTGTTCTGATTACTCTATAGTAGAACACACAGGCCTCCTTGCTTTACAATGACATGATCTGGAAACTGCAAACAGATATGATCATCATGAAGCATTATAGCCTTCTGCAAAGTTGTATGGCTGAATACTTGAGAAGAAAGAGACTTGGTGCTTGTTCCTGATTGTGGAATTTAACTCTCTTTGGAGAGATATAGCATTTTATTCTGAGTTCTTCATTCCTGAAAGAATGGACAGTACTCAAGACTTTTACATGGAGTGGCCGCATTATGTGAAAATCAGTAATGCCATTTTCTCTCCAATTCTCTCCATCTACTGTATGATTGTTTCACTGAAAACATGGTACAACTCAGATGCCAGAGCTGTAAAAACCAAAACTGAATTTATCTGAACACATTTCACCTCTGAAAATTGGCTGAATGGGATCTGTTCTATGTAAGCATGAATGTTTGTCTTTTTCACCAATACAAGTTGGTCCAATAAAAGATGATTTCAACCCACCTTTTCTCTAGTACCCTGGGACTGACACAAATACAACAACATTGCATATTAGGGATGTTAAAATACATTTATTTTTGTAAACATATAACTGCTGAAAATTTCAGCAGTTACATATTCACAGGTGGGGGGTGGAGGTGCACATTGGCTCCCACCTGCCCCCTCCCCAGCTGCTGTCTCTGATACAGTGGCAGCAGCATGGGGAGATAGGTATCTCCGTGGAAGCCAGTATGTGGGAGAGGGAGGAGTCGGCTTGAAAGCCGGCTTCCCGTATATACTGGCTCCTGTTGCCCCTCCACATTGCTGCCTTTGTAAGAAGCAGTGGAGTGGGGGAGAGGCAGGTGATTCCTGTCTGGCCCCTCTGCCTGCTGCCTCTTATACAGAGGCAGCGGGGCGGGGGAAACATGTAACATGTACACAGGGACACATTAACATCCCTATTGCATACATTATGAGACACTCATGTATGACTGGATTTCTTTAAAACTCATCTCAATGTATTTCATTGAGTGGTTTCAGATTGAAATTAGTCTCACAGCAGCAGTGCCCAGTGGTACAGTGGCTAGATCTTTCAACAAAAGGTTATCTTAATTATCAAAGCAAGAAACACTTGCTCTACAAATCTGAGAAAAGCAATTCATATTGAAAAGGAATTGCATTCACTTCAGGCCCAATCCAGAATCCCCTGAACTTAATGGAAAGATTGTTCAAAGAGAATGATTATACGGAATCCCATTGTTCTATTCAAGACATGCTACTCTCAACCTGGGAATTCTTTGTATGGTTAGATCTCTATGGTTTGGAAAGTGACCAAGAGTCCCATGTATAGGGGGCAGTAGCTCCCCCAAAGTTTGAACCCCTGGATTTCATACTCGAGATCTGCGTAAAGCCTATGTCCCAACTCCAGAGGCAGGTCTTAAATGCAACTGAGTTTGAGCTGCTTGCAGCTTTGCCTTTGGGGCAGGGAGTTTTGTTATTCTTAATCACCCTGCTTCCCTCTTTTTATAACAAAGGCTGAGCATTCAAGAAAATGAATGATCATTAGATCATCATGAAAACATTGCCGGGCACTCCACTTAAAAGATAGGGGGAGAAAGAGTAGGAATGATTGTTGTGCTGCTGGGATTTGCATTTGGATCACTGCTGTTAAATTTATAAATGTTCTTGAAGAAGGGGTGAACAGGACTAATCCAAAATTGACTGCAAAGAGTTACAAAGGGCTCTCACAAAACTGAGTGACTGAGCAGCACAAGGGCAGATGGAATTCAGTGTTGATAAGTGCAAAGTAATTCACACAGAAAAATATCATCCAAACTATAGATACAAAAATGATGGAATCATTGTGGATAGTTCCCTGAAAACTGATGTTCAATATGCAGTGGCAGTCTAAAAACTAAAAAGCTAACAGAATATTGGGAAACCTTAGGAAAGGAATATATAATAAGACAAAATACCATATTGACGCTATATAAAGTCATTGTATGTCCACATCTTGAATACCTCCTGTATTTGGAAAAGGTACAGAAAGGGCAACAGAAATGATCAGTGGCAAGGGGAGCAGCTTCCATTTGAGGACAGATTAACTAGACTAGGACTTTCCAGTTTGGAAAAGAAATGACAAAAGGGTGACGGGATATGTTAGATGTCTAGAAAATCATGAAAGGTGTGGAAATAATTGAATAAGGAAATGTGATTTATTCCTTCACTAACATAACATAAGAAGCTGACCCAATTAAATTTATAGGCTGAAGATTTAAAAACAAACAAAATAATTTTTCACAGTCTACTTGTGGAACTCTTTGCCAGGAGATGGTGGAAAGGCCCAAACTGTAACAGGGTTCCAATAAGAACAAAATAATTTCAATGAGGATAGATCCAGCAATAGTTCTAGCCAGAATGGGCAGGGATGGTGTCTGTAACTTCCTTTTGCCAGGAGATGAGAATGGGTGACAGGGGATAGATCATGACTGCATCTTCTGTTTATTCCTTCTGAAGCAGCTGGCATTGTTGGAAGAAAGAATACAGGACCAGAAAGACCATTGCTCTCAATTGAGCCAGTATGGCCATTCTGATGTTCTTACATAGAGCTGAAATGTATCTGCTCCCTTTCCATAACCCACTAGATCCCACTCCCCTTCCAAAGCAAGAATAGAGCCTAGGAGTCCTGACAGGGTCTGTCTCTCTCCACAGAGTTAGTAGTAAAGTAAGAATATACATTAAAATGCTAAGGCTAACCAGTGTCGCTTAAGTGGCTTGCCACAAGATGTCAGGATATGTTAGTGTTTCAGCTGAGTGGGTCTACTATTTATTTAATTTTCTTTCTTTTATATAGGAATTAGATACAATGTTTCTGTCAGCTAACTGCTAAGTTGTCTGCCAAAAAAGTAGAGTTTTCCAATGCCTTAGCAGCCCCTGGATAGAGATGGTGATGTGTGTGTGAGGACGGATGAGGTTGCCCCCACATTTGGTGCTTGGTTTGTATTGAGTATGCTCAGTAACACTGCTGAAGCCTCTGTCCTCAGTCTGCCCCCCTCATGCTCTCACTCCCCCCGCCCCCCACCATCATGGCATGCACAGGTCACCTCTCACACAACAAAATCTAGAATGACACCTCTGAAGGTGACATTTTTCCATAAGAACAGTAGATGCTCCATTCAAGACTAAGTCGAACCATCAGGAGTGATGTGGCATCTTTTAATAATGATGAAGACAATACTGTTAAGGCGGCAGGGCAACTGCAATGGCCAGCAGAACCACCTATCTAAAAAACAGTAGCAACATTCAGGTCAAGGTCACAATCACAGCCCAACCACACAGGATACCTAAGGAATTTGAGAAGCCAGGCTGAGAACAGCCTTGGGAGTCCTATCAGTCAGTCTGAGAATTACTTCGTGTTCTCTGACTCATCAATGGTCCGTAATGGCACACATTTTAAAGGGGAGCTTTATCAAGGCCGGGTGTTTTGAAGAATGGGTTGTACTAGGGCTTTAGTTGTGTGCGGTCAAATATGCTGTAAATCTCTCTAGCAGTGGCAGACAACAGGCAAGGACCTTTACACCATCTCCCAATATTACCTTCTCTATTGGCAAATAGAAATCTACTGTTCATGCTACCACAATACCAAAAGAATGAGGAGTATCTTCTAGATATTTACACAATCGTAGGGGGACCAAAGAGCCATGACTTTTGCCACAAGAGTGCGCTTGACTCCAGTGCAGTTATGTGATTTGATCTCATATAGTGAGGCCCCAAGTGGTTTTTACTGCTCAAACATTCTACTGTGTTGGGGTCAGGGAGTGGTTTTTTTTTCAACTTTTTTTTCTCTTCATCTTTGTTTTCTGACCTAAGAGACTATTTGAAGTTATGTTTCCATTCCTGTTCTTCACTTCTCGGTTCTCTAAAAGTGATTAAAGGAGCACGAGGTGAATATAAACCAAAGTAAGCTTTAAGAAAATTTCAGTTCAATTTACTAAATGGAAGGCTAGTGTAGCTGCCAATTTAGAGTGGGTATTTAACATCTAATCTATCCATCAAAGCTATTGAGGCTGTAGTTATGGACTCTAGAGATCTTGGCTAAATGTACTCGCCAGCCTGTAATTGTTGTAAGTTTGAGTAGGATAGCAGGCTCACGCAGAACCATCTGTGTTTAAGATCATTCTTTTCTTCATTAGGAAGGCAGACTAGCAAGCCTCAGGGACTTGGAGTAGCTTTTGCCAGGTTTGAAGCAAATATGGTGCCTCCAAGCTCATACTGTGCTGGTAATAATTCATTCGGTTTTGAAATCCCTAAGGTTACTTCATAGAAAATGTATTTTGAGACTCTAATTTAAGTCAAAAGACAAGATAACAGATGATACACATTCAGCTCTCCTTTTCTTAAACCAAGATAGTGATGATCATTAAAAAAAAAGATAGGCATTAACTCATCTGTAACAACAAACCTATGGCTTTGTCCTGTCGATGGTAACACATATTGTCCTGGCATATATCTCAAAGGATTTTAACTGAATCCACAAGGCAGTGAATGAATTGATATTAAAATTTTCTTTTCATGCTTATTCTGTTTTAGTTGTGTTATTTTTATTTTGTACAACATTTATGAACGTTATGACAGGCACTTAGTAATTCCTTCCTGTAGCACAAATAATGGATTTTTGTCAGATTTTTTGCTGTGTGGCTGTGCTTTGCTCTCAGTGAGTGTTGGTGTTTGGTATATTCTAAATAAATAATTTCATCAATCATGTAGATCACAAAATGAAGACATTTTTTGCATCTTAGATCTTACAAAGTTGCATTACCAGTAAACATCTTGAATATGACATAAAACTACAAATGTGTTACATTCTATAAATGAGAATTATATTATAATTGTGAATTAAATGACAGAACAATAGAGGTCAGAGCTTTGTCTTCTGTAAAACATATTGTTGTGGACTATAAATATGATGATCTGCTGGTATTTCTTTACCCCACCTGAATGAAAAATCAAATTAGCAGTTTAAATTAGGAAAAATACATATTGTATTTAAAAAGCTAGTGTGTAACTTAAAAGAAAACATGTTTGCTCCTTTTCCTGACAGCTTCATTTTACGTTCATACTAAAATATTATAGAAAACTATTGATGATTATAAAGAGTGCAAAAAATTCAATGTCTTTTTTTTTTACTTGCAAAGCCCTTAAAGACACATCTTTCCTATCCCCCACTCTCCATTACTATAAACTTAATCTTCACAGGTTTCTATTTTATTTCCCCTACCTTCTTCAAAATGAACAGAGCTTACATTATTTTTATTTTCTGTAACTTGCCTCACATGTTGTATAAGGCTTTACATTCTCTTTACCGCTTTGATGTTTTCTTAAGTCTCCTTTTGAATTGATATTGCATTTATAAAACATCTTTTTTACTATCTGTTGCCAAGGGTTTTTCTGGATGAGAGCCAATGAGCTAATCATGTTCCATGCTAATCACATGGAAGCATGTTCGGTCCAGGCATACTGAAATCAGATGAATTTTGTAAACACTTTGAAAAACTGGCTTAGATGTAATGAAACCATTCACACAAGCATGAATGTGCATGGAAAAGAATGGATTTGGCTATCACAGTCAGCTGATCAGAAAATCTGTTGGATGAAGAAAGTATTTCCCCCCCCAAGATCCTTGGGAAAACTCCTTCAAAATGTGGCTTGGGAGTGCAGGAGATTGCATCATAAAGATGATAGGAGAGTTATTTTAATTGTACCTGTTGGGTTTACCGGCTTTTGGGAAGGTTTCCTCATCTCACGAACAATATGTCCATGGTGAAGAGATTGGAGAAGCCTCAGAAATGTAGAGAGAGGACACATTTTTAAAGATCAGGAGGCAGCTGAAGCTCATGAATCTTAGTGGGAGAACAGGTTCAGAGAAACAAGAAACAATTGAGGAAGTACAAGAAGGTTAGTGGCTGTAGTGGTGAGTTATGTGTGTGCTAGCTATCAAGCGTCTTTAAGATTGGCTTTTCAGGTTTGCAGGACAATATAGGCTGAACCTCTCTAGTCAGGCACCCTCTGGTCTGGCAACATCCAAGGTCCGGCATGATTTTAGTTAGTTGGATGTCCACTTATCATGGGTGTGGCCATGTTTCCTGCTGTCCCATATAGTTTGTTTACAGCCACCAGTCTTGGCTCTCAGGGGTTTGTGCTGTTATTTAGCTCTAATTTAGCCCTACATGTCTTCTAAGAGCACAGCAAGCAAAGTGGAAGTGTTGGTAATGTTGCTAGCCAATACTGATTTCCCATGGTATGGCAAATTCTCTGGTTCAGCACCAGTGAGGGTCTAAGAGTTTTGGATTAGAAAGGTTCAAGCTATACTTCACTCATCGGCTGTGTCTAGACTGGCCAGTTTTTCCGGAAAATCAGCCGCTTTTCCGGAAAAACTTGCCAGCTGTCTATACTGGCCACTTGAATTTCCGCAAAAGCACTGACTTCTGACTGTAAGAAATCAGTGCTTCTTGCGGAAATACTATTCTGCTTCCGTTCAGGCAAAAGTCCCTTTTGTGCAAAGCTTTTGCGCAAAAGGGCCAGTGTAGACAGCTCAGATTTGTTTTCCGCAAAAAAGCCTCAATCGCGAAAATGAAGATCGGAGCTTTTTTGCGGAAAAGCATGTCTAGATTGGCATGGACGCTTTTCCGCAAAAAGTGCTTTTGCGGAAAAGCATCCGTGCCAATCTAGACGCTCTGTTCCGAAAATGCTTTTAACAGAAAACTTTTCCGTTAAAAGCATTTCCGGAAAATCATGCCAATCTAGATGCAGCCACCTTGTTTCTCTAATGTCCCGGGACCAGCACAGCTCTAACAACACAAAAAATCTCAGCATGGGTCATCCTTGGAAAGTTCCTGGTTGGCAACATGAGCTTTTCACAAGCAACAGTGAGACACCTCTATAACTCTCTGCCATTGGTATCAGCTGCATTGGCAATAAAACTGAATTGTTACAAGTTTGGAACTTTGTCTTTGTACTTCAGTGTTCAAGAGCCATTAGCCTTCAATAGCAATGCATCCAAATGCGATCAAAGTGTTCAAGTGATAAAGAATTTGAAGAGCTGATTTGGGAAATGGATATCACATTAAAGATCACATCTGTAAATGGGACTTTTCATGGTGCCGTCAATGAGTCCTAAATCAAAGTGACTTTGTCAGCCTGACATCGGCATACAAGCACCACTGAAACTAAGCAAAGAGTGAACAGGAGAGATATTCACAAAGAGACAGCAATCTTTTAGGATAGAGTTCTGCAGAAAATTACTAAAATAATTAAACTATGTATTTTAGATATTCTCTGATTCTTCATGTGAGCAGCAGCAGTGGCTTCCAGTACCTCATTAATATAGTTTTATATTTTATCTCCTTTGCTGCTCTCATTTGATGCATATTAAAGGGTAAGAGCAACTTCCATATGTCAAAATCTTACTGTAGGTCTTGTTAAGTGAACTAGTAATACTTTTTTATTTTCTCAGACAGTGGGTAGTTATGATTCATGGACACAGGGGTGAAAATGCATTAATACTGTCCCTGGACTGACAATAATATCGACAAGTAGTAGATGAGGGCGGGGATGGACATATCTCTCTCTCTCTCCAAAGTGTTTGTGCCTAACTAGTTGGGGAATACCAAGTAATCCCCAGAAGATGCTTTACACATCACAATACTTATCACATGCATGGCTCCACTCATTAGAGCTGAGTTTTTTTAGTGTTGATTAAATGTTGAAATCCAGAAACAATGGTCACCACATGGCTTGGGGAGGCAACATGTCCCCCCTCCCCTCCAACTCTACTTCTTTTGGCTGAAGACTCACACTTTCTATGCCCACAAAAGTCCAGACTCCCACACACTGTGGTTGCTGCTTGCTGGCCCCTTCCCAGCCTCCTCTCCCCACAATATGGCTACTGGTCCTTGCCCTCTGCCATGAGGTAGCATCGTCCCAGCCTGCCCTAGAGCTCTGGAGAGCCAACAGGCAGTGCGGGTGCAGTGGACTGGAGTGCCAACGGGAAGCTGGAGAGTGGACAGGCTGAAAGGCCCCCACCTTCCCTGGTCCTAGAGCACTGGAGTGGGGAACCAAGAGGATAGATCTCTCATCAGGAAGCTCCTCTCCAGCAGTTGATGCAGCAGCCCCAATGCTGGGAGGACAGGCAGTGCAGAAGCCAGCCTGCTCAAACCTCTGACACTGCAACAGTAGGCTCAGGGGAGAGGGACTGCATGACTCTGGTGGAGCATTGGGGGTTCAGGGAAGGTGGTTTGGGAAATTAATGCTTTTCTCTGGCTAGGATATCCACAGTCTATGCTAGAAACCTTTGTTAGAACTGACCAACGTGGGCTGCTGGCGCACTACATTGTAACAATGCAAAAGTGGTGACAATATTTAATAGATTATACATGCAAGCATGTAGAGTTCTTACCCTGCTCTGAACTGAGGCTATACATGCTGGGCCACAGACTCAGTAGCTGTAAAATCGACATATCTCCCATGAACTTATCAGAGCTAGGCTGACTCACTGCAACAGTTCAGGATAAAACTCCCATGAGTTTCATAGATTTACAGATTTTAATGCCAGAAGGCTCCAGTAAATCTCCTAGTCTGAACTCCCGTATTACACAGGCCAGAGAATTCCTCCCTGTACTGAGCTCAAAAACTTGTGTTTGACATAAGCAGATTTTACTACCAACACAATAAACATCAAGGCTACGTCTACACTGGTCCCTTTTTCGGAAGGGGCATGCTAATTTTGAAAGTGGGAATAGGGAAATCCGCAGGGGATTTAAATATCCCCCGCGGATTTAAATAAACATGTCCGCCGCTTTTTTTCCGGCTTGGGGAAAAGACGGAAAAAAAGCGTCTAGACTGGCCCGATCCTCCGGAATAAAGCCCTATTCCTACTTCGAAGTAGGAATAAGAGATCCTCCAGAATAGGGCTTTATTCCGGAGGATCGGGCCAGTCTAGATGCTTTTTTTCCAGCTTTTCCCCAAGCCGGAAAAAAAGCGGCGGACATGTTTATTTAAATCCGCGGAGGATATTTAAATCCCCCGCGGATTTCCCTATTCCCACTTTCAAAATTAGCATGCCCCTTCCGAAAAAGGGACCAGTGTAGACGTAGCCCTACAATGTTGAATAGCATGCACAGACCTGTCACACATCACAGCGAGCACCCGCACCTGGCTTGGTTCGCTAGGACTGATGCAAAGGGTATCTCAGACTCTGTTGCTCTGTATCTCAGGGCTTTTTAAGCTGATGGAGTCTGGATGGAGTACAGCCCCTTCCTCAGTCTTGGGGTTCCCAGGCATTCACTGTAGATCCAGGCTTTGCATCTGGCACCCCTCTCTGAGTGCTGCAACACACTGTCCACCTGCTTAGCCCCTCTGGTCATAGTACTAACCCTTCAGATTTTCCAGCACTTAAACATACCCTTCTCCTGGAACTCCACCTTATATAGGTGTGAAAATTCTGGCTTACAATGTTTCTATCAGCAGCATGCTACTGTTGTGAAGCCAACAGCCGCATCCTGCTCGCACACACACACACACACACACACACACACGCATTGCCCTGAATAACTTCTTTATACCTGTTTATTCTTCATCCCATAAAACACAGGATCAAACACAACAACAAACACTGAATGAATGTGCCTATCTCAGTTTCCTCACTGACACCTGGGGACAGTCTATGTCCAGGAAGGCAAAAAGGCAGGGTATCCACTGCCACAGGCATGTTTCATGGTAAGTGGTCTCTCCATCACACCCTGGAGAAAATGGCCATGGCCCAAGTAGACTAGACTGCCTTTTTAAAACCTTCAGCACCATGTCAGGTGACACCCTGGCCAGTTTTCCCACAACCCCCTGCCAGGTAGTTTTGTTGCCAAGCAGACCTGACCTCCTCGCACCCGGTAAGCTAGCTTTTCTGAGACTGGACCAGTCTTTTGTCTAGACTGAAGAGACTTCCAAAGATGGTGTACTTAAGAGTCAGTTATACTCTGTTGTTATTCTTTTGCTATCAGCTTTTGGAATAGCTTTATGTAAGTGCAAAGGCTTCTCTCCCTCTCTCACCAACAGAAGTTGGTCCAATATAAGTTGTTACCTAATCCACATTGTGCCTTTAATATCATGGGACTGACAAAACTACAACCACACTGCATACAACCCAACATAGAGACAAACACAGCATAGAGAAGGTAAAAAGGCTACACATTCCTAGGGAAGTTTGGTCTTCACACTGGGGTTCATAATTTCAAATGGAATTCATCAATTTTACAGATATATTCCCCATTAATTGCAAGATATCTCTGCCCTTAAGAGCCATAATAGACTGTCTTATTACCAGATGGACACCGAAGAGCTGAACCTATGTAAAGGAATCAGCAGGAACAGGGTCAGTGGCCTTATGCTCTCTCCTGCTAAGAGAGTGATGCAACTGAAGAATGTTGCAAATCTGTTATAAATGAAAATATTAACTTCCTTCTATAAAAAAGGCCAAACTTTTAATACTGTTTTGCTTTGCGTAATTCTGATATATATATATATATATATATGATGGGGACAGGAACTGCAAGTCTTTTCTTTTCTTTATGATAATTTATACTTGCACAGAAATTTTTAGCTTGTGCATTTTGGACCAAAAAGTCTGCTAATGGAAACAGAATGATCTGTTTTAATGGAAAAGATTAGCAGAGGGTACTTACAAATTCCACTCTATCACCTGTCTGTTGTACATCTACTTATAATAAAATAAAACACTGTATTCATATCTATACTAGGAAATTATTTGGAAATTTCACTTAAGAACTTCCAGTTGAACAATTTTGAACTTGCTTGTCCTCACTAAGGTGAAGCATCGAAATTAGTCTGAGGCAAGCTCCATTAATGTGGACATGCTGCTTTGGACTCAAAGCCCTAGGAAGCATTCTGGGGAGCTGCAAGAGGCCTCCCGGAGGCCAATTAGTTCAAATTAGTGGCAGCAGACCATCCACACTAACGTTATTTTGAAATTACATGTTCAGAATTAACATAATTCCTCACAAAAAGCAGGAGTACAGTGTTTAAATTCCATGGCCTGTTATTCCAAAATAACAGGCTTGGTGATATGGATGCACTGCTTACTACATCGAACTAGTGTATGATAATTTTGGCAATGCACTAAGCATTAGCAAAAAGATTTCCCAAAGAAATGTAATGAATGGTGCCATAAACAAACAAATAAATAAATATAGAAATCTCTGAATATGTAGTGTGCCCATTGAAGCAAAATCCAACAGGGGACAATGATTCATGCACCTTCATAGAAGCTTTGTGGTTCAAATAAAAATGCAGATTTGAGATTCAAATGCACTCAGGCAGTAGGCAATAACTTACAAAGCTTAAGCTAAAACGTTGATATGCATTTGTAGCAGGCTTATGTGATCCACTCTATGCATCTCTAGAGTTACATTTTCTTTTGTAAATGCCCTGCTTCTTCAGAGAGATACACACCCTGCCAAAATTCCAGTGATAATGCACTGCTGTAGTTAATCAAATAAATCACCATTAGTAGAATAAGAAAGGCTGTGCCACTTCAAGGGACAGATCAGACATTAGTTCTAAGCAGTGTATATTTACTGTACTAATAGCAACAAGCTTACCCAACTTGGCTTTGAAAAATCTGTCCTACATTCAGGGGTACATTGTGTAAGATGTTTATTAAAAGTAATTTAACTGGTTGTTAGGTTTCCTGGATCTGTGTTGAAATATAGAGCAAAAACCTCATTAACTTCTGATCGGTTACTATAGCAACATTAAGAAGTCACAGCTCACTAGACTTTTATTCAGGAGGCCCACAAGGGGCTGTAAACCTCAATTGCTACTTTAGGGAAAACACAAAACAAATGGCATGCACACGTTTCCTGTAAAGAAGAATATATCTTGCCAGCTGAAACCAAATATTTGATGTTTTGGGAATCTTATGGATTAAATATAAAAAAAGGAGGAAAATTCTCTTCTCATACTCTTTGTCTGTATGTGGGCCCTGAACCTACAAAGGATATGCAAATACTTATCTTTACTCCTCAAGAGTTGCAGTATGTGCAAAAATTTTTGCCTTAGACTATAAGCTTCCCAGGGCAAGGACTGTCTATGTACAGAACTACAAACATTGTATATGTACAGAACTGCAAACAATGGGGTGCTAATCATAGAAGTAGCTGCAATGCACTAGTGGAATATTTATTTGGGAAAGTAGAAAGTTATTGGCATTAGGCCAAGTTCTTCCCATTAAATTCAATTACACTGTGAATGAATTTGACACAACATATGAGCAGAATTATGAAAACATCTTCATTTATGTTACCATCCTTCCTTCATTTCACTTGGAAGAGAGGATGCCATGATGCTATAGCCTTCTGTGCTGTCAAAACTAGCACAGTTCCTTCACTTTGAGAAACAATGACAAACATAAGAATGGATAATTTTCTTATACTCCTTTAGGTGCTTAAGATGTCAAATAATTGCCTCCTGATTCTCTCCCCAAGCCTGTGATTTAGTGCTTATGAAATGTGTTCCTTCTGGCAACTCTAGAGTAAATTAACATTTTTATCCACAAAACTTCCCTCGTGCAAAGCAGATACGCCAGCTCCCATATACTGTCCACCAAGGTTTACAGTCCTATCAGGTTGGATGATGTGGTTCAGTGTCTTTTCCCCATTCAGCCCTTGGCATATCTGCTTAACATTGACAACAGAATTCTGCAATGACATCAGTTCCATGCAGTGCCTAAATCACTTCTGAAATTGGATTCAGGCCCCAAGTCACTTAGGTGGTTTTATTGACAACTTTTAATATAAGAGATATAACTTTCAAAAGCTTATTTTTAAAATATTGGTTTCCTGACATAAGTTAGCATTTAGCATTACCTGAGAAGTTCATTGGCAAAGTAAGTACATTATAATACTGATACATTAAACTTAGACAATTAATTCATTTTTAGAAAGAACTCTGAATATGTTCTGTGATACAGATTGCTGAGTTTTGATCAATGGGTGTGCTATAATTGAAAATATGTTTTTACTGCGGGTATGGTGTGTTCCTAATTCCCAGGAAGCTTTGTTAGTTTTCACTGACATCAAATAAAAGTGAAGAAAATCAACTGCTATCTGCATTGAGCTATTTGGTGTATGAGTTGATTTAAGTTCCAAATTATCTCTTCAAAAGAGTAATTATGTTTTAAATAGTTATTTTTAGCATTTGCTGTTATAGATAGGCTATATACATGATATAAAAACCTTTAATATATACACAAGAGAAATTATTCACAACTAACATCCAATAACATTTAGAAATTTCTTAGCCATTTCTTTTCAAAGTATAAAAGAAATCCCACAAAAATGAATAATAGACTAGCTGACATGATTTTCCACATCTACCTTCCTCTTGTTAAAATAAATGGTTGAAGTGGGTTTTCTCAGATATGTTTTCTTACATAAAAGCATCCGTGGTGATTAGAAGGCCTGATCTGAAGCCCACTGACGTATTTCCATTGATTTCAGTGGATGTTGGATTAGGTCTTCATTAAGCTGCAGGAAAACCAAATAGATTAGCCTCAGGATTTTCAGCACCTTGAAATTCAAGTGCCTGTCTTGTGCTTCAGTTAGAAATGGAATTGATTAATAACCTTCTCCAACAAGGTGTTGATAGAATGCCTCCTAGAATGTGATAACTGGACATCTCCTGCTGAAGTCAATGGGAGTGGACAGTGCTGAGATGTTTTCAAGAGGCACTCCATGCTTGTCAAAACTAAACATCAGATGTTGGTTTTACAGATGTTACAGTAATATTACTCTTGATGCAACTAAGTGAGTGAAAGGGAGCTGTTCTACAATAGGACATCAGGTATATGAAAGCCAGTGTCATCTATTAGTAGAATCCATTTCTTACTGGTATGGGGGGGGAAAGCCAGCTAAAGGGAGACACGATTCTCCACATGACTCTTGCCCTCTTTGTCCCAAACCCAGGGCCCTCCCTCAATCCCACTCCCATGATCCATCCCACATTACCTGGGAGAGTGATCTTCTCCTTCCTCCCACTGCACCAGAGACTTTGGAACTGCAGCAGTGAAAGGAGCAGACATCAGGTTGCTGGGCAGCCCCAGGCCTGCAGCTCCTCAGCCGTGGCTCTACCACCCCCAGCCCTTCCATGCAGCTGCATCTGTCAGGGGTCTGCACAGAAGCCCCGCCCGAGGAAAGGGCTGGGGGTGGTACAGTCCCACTGGAGGAGCTGCAGGCATTCTGCTGCTTTCCCTGCTGCAATTCCTGGGAGAGCCCTGAGCCTCTGGTGGGAATGCTCTACAGATCCAGGCAATGCAGCCACATGGCAAGGCTGGGGGTGGTACAGCTGCACTGGAGGAACTGCCAGTTTGGTGCTGTTCAGCAGCCCCACATTCTGCTTCTCCTGTGCATTTCCAATACGACATACTGGCTATAAATGTCTTGTTGGTACAGTCAGGCCCACTGATGGGGGAGGGGGGGAGGGTGTTCAAGGAAGGCAGCTGCCCAGGGCCTGGCAATTCTAAGGATCCCAGAGCTCTTGGCTGCTGCCACGACTACTGAGGCAGCAATGATGGATGTTACCCCCTGGAACCTTTAAATCACCTCTGGAGTGCCATGTGTTGTGCTCCTAGTGGCACTAAGGGGTGGGGAGGGTGGCATGGCATATGCCATGCAGCACTGGAGGCTGACTGTCCCAGCTACACCCCTTATGGCCAAGGTCCCTCCCATTCTGGGAGCATGGAACAAAGCCCCTCCACAGCTTTCCCAGGCATCTGACGTGGTTATCTCTGCTCCCCTGGGTACGCCGTACCATACTGTACTGCCATACTCATACTGCTGGTGAACTCCTCTGCTGAATCTGAATTTTCCATTGTACAAACTTTGTTACAGTTGAAGAAGAGAAGAATATTTTATATTTTGATGGATCGTGACCCTTTTTCAAGCTTCACTGAGGTAAATAGGAAATCTTGCCCTCAACTTTACTGGGCACATGAACTAGACAAAACTTCATTTCAGTCTGTGAGCCTGTTCCATTGCAGCTCGTTGAAAGTCACTGTATGCTCCCTTTTATTCTACCGTTTCTGGGCCATGTTTAGACTCCTGCCTCAGAATAACTCAGATCAGCTTCCCCCCCAGACTGAACTTAGCTGGATTCTCCATTCTGGAGCAGCCATAAAGCAGCAGTGAAAAATATAGTTTGAGACTGTGAAACCCAAGAAATGAACTCCTTGTTGTCAAGATTACTTACATAGCAGACTAGCTATGAGCAAACCTGTATTTTAATAACAGTAACATCACATCCAAAGGTCTCAGACAGGATCAGAATCCCAATGGGGTAAGTACTATACAAACATAAAAGACAAAATCTCTGTCACAAAGAGAGACAAACAACACACAGAGTGGTGGAAAAAGATACAAGAAACAAGCAAAATGACCCTTAAGATCCAGGGATGTGTCACACATACCTACACCTGGCTAATTAGCTGCATTTAATTAATTGTTTAGTTTTAGCGTTTATCTCATTTTGAAGAGGTGGGGTGTAGGCTCTGAGGCCTACTGTAGGAGAGGTTGGGATTGTTGGAGTAAGAGAGGATGGCGTGGGTTAAGTCAGAAGAGAAACTGAAAGCCTGCAGGTAAAGAGGGGAAAGAAGGGAACGCAGCAGGGTCAGAAAGGCAGGGAGAGACATGATGGACAGGAAGAGTGAGGCAGGTCAGATGAGCTGTCTCAGGGATTGGAGCAGGAAGGGGCACACAGAGACCAAAGACCAATAGCAACATAACAATTGAGAGAAAAAAGTGCAGAGTGCAGGCATCAGAGCTGAAGGTACGACATCAGGAGGGATTTTTGCCAAAGTATAGAGAACCTTACCTGCACGAGAGAACAATTTATCACAAAGCTCATTAGCAGCATTATAGATGACAGAAAAAAAGCTCTCTCAAATCACCTCCCAGCCTCAAGACTCACTGGCATCATAATAAAGCAGAGTGTTTCATTCATTAGTGTCACAATTCACTCCCAAGCAATTGGTCTCAGGATGAGTGGAGACTGGGGTAGGGATGGAGTGAAACCCTTTTCTAAGTGGCGGTCAAGGTGCAGGTCTACTATGCAGTTCACTACTCCTAGGCGCTGGAAAAACTGCTGCAATCTCTCCCCACCAGCTGCATGGAGCATTTGAAGCCAAGAGATGAATGTAAATGCATAGGAAGTGACTTCTCTCTTGATCCCTACGGGAATGACACAGAGAGTGAATGAGGAGGGGTGTCAGAGTCCAAGCACTTCTAAAAAGTAAAAAAAGATGAACCCCATAGCTGTTGAATCAACTGGCTGTATATATTGTATATGAAAATGTCCCATAAGTTATTTAATAAAGATTGTAATGCTCTGGACTGGATGGTCAATTATGAGATGTACATATACATTGTGTGTACACATACATGCAGAGAATTGTAACTGTTGTGCAGGGCAATGAAATAACCAGGCAGGGAGAGGCTGCTTCTGCCACCAGAAGAGGCTAGCTCCAAGTACCTAGCATTGTACAGTTCTAGAAAAACTAAAACAAATGACAGACAATTAGGGTTAATGTCGTCCATCAATTCATCTCAGCTAGAATTACTTTACCCTCAATAGCCAAGAGTCACTGTGCCCAGAGAAAAATAAACACTGAAGTCTTCATCCAGAACTTCCAGAACTCCTGACTGTGAGCCCCGGATCCCCTGTGTGACAGAGGTTGCACTGGGGAATTGTTCAAAGGTAATAAGCAATTTGAATTAGAAAAGGGAATTTTTCTAAAATGGAAGTGTAAACTCTGACATTGTAGCTTTATGTATATTGTATACATTGTGTGTGCTTGTTTTCCTTTGCTATTTCATCTTTTAATCTGTGATTTATCTATTTGAATAAATAGTTTGTTTATTTTTATCCACATACAGGTTTATTGCGCAGTGTCTGGCGTACATGTGCCAAAGTTAGCTCATGAATGGGGGCACGTTTCACACCTTGAAGGCTGCTAACCAGAGGGAGGAACCAGAGGATCAGAGGAGGAAACCTATGAGCAATGCAAAGCAGTGAGCCCAGCCTACACCCTTCTCAATGCCTCCCTGTCCATTTAAGCACCTTTGAAAGAAAAGACAAGGGCCCCAGCTACTGAGAAGGCATCCAGCATATCAGCCTGGGGCTACCGGCAGCATGCAGCCTGTACTCTGACTTCAGCTGACACTTTGTTAATGCAAACACTGTCTGCAACTGGAAAACAAAGCGGGGAGTGGGGAGATGTGGGATCAAGAAGGAATCGAGTGTCAGAGCCTCTGCAATAAACCAGTCGATTGCAATCAACTTGCTGCATTCACCTGACCACCCTCATTAGCTCAGTTCTTCAGGAACATACTACCAGTTTTAACTAACTAAGGATTTGTCTAACTGTCCAAAGGAGAAATGGGATGTCCATTATCCAAGGTACAACATGGAGGTTTGCTTTCCTTTGTTAATGCCTACTCTGCAGAGATTTGTGTGGTTATCAAAGAGACAATTTAGTATCCTTAATATATATTTCTCAGATTTCACTCGTCTTACAGACTCATGGTGAGAGTTCTACTAATATTAGATACATAATTCATTGTGAATAAATATTTAATTTAGCACCTGCTGTAAAATACCACCCTGGAGAAATGATTTCAAAGTCTGTGACTAGATACAGAAAGCATGTATCTTATTATAGCTTATTCCGAAATAACTGTGCAGCATAGACATAGCCTAATGGTGCTTTGTACCATCATAATCTTCCCCTCTCTTTGCTAGGGACACAGTAGAAAAGTAGAATTCCTAAGTCAGAGGCCACATTGATTCAGTGGAATCCCCCAAAGAGTCAAAGAAATCTGTTGCATCTTGATTTCCTGAGATTTCTTACACTGGGATTCACAGCATCAGCATGATTTGATGTTACCACTGAACACTTTATGTGACTATTGCTAATTTTGTCCATGCTTGTATGATTCCCATACTTGTACAGAGGCTTTTTTTCTGCTTTTTCACAGGAGCATTCAACTCTTCCAAAAAAGGAGGCTTCTCACAAGGTGAAAATAAAGAAAAAGAAACACTCTGAAATCTAATTGAGTTGAAGTTAGTACCATTAAATATTTTTAGCCCTTAAACTTAAAAAAAATAATTTTAACACAGCTGTGTTCCTTTGAGAAACAGTTTGTATCTTAGAGGCAGGGAATATCTTATATCATGAAGAAGTTGCTATAGCAACTAGGCAGATACTCTTTTTTAAATAGTCTACTCTAGTCTAATACTACTCTATAGTAAATAGTCACCAAATCCAAACATATGTAGGAGAAGTCCCTTAGCAAGTCTAAATTAAGAAATGTCCTTAATGAGTTTCTATTTTCTTCTCTATTCTCCTGAGAATGAAGCACTTCCTTTGTGGCCTCTAGTTTGATCTTTATTTTTAATTTACACATGTGTATTTTTTTTTTGCTCTGTTGATTTCTCAAATAGCAAAGAATATTTAAGCACTTGTGGAAGAACAGACTCATAGTCTTATGGCATATCAAACTGGTTCATCTCTGGAGTCCCAGACCAGTAGTCACATTAGCCTTCAGGTTGTCTCTCTAATGACACTGGCCTAGACATCCTTGAACTCTACTCTTTCTGGAGGGGACAACTGAAAGTCCAAAAGGTCCTTACAAAGAGGTCTTTAGCTAACTTTGGATCTTATGGTCCTTGCACTCTTTTCTCAAGATTTCTGTAAACCATCCCCTCACTCCCTTCTCCATACTCACACTACCAGTAGCTGGTAGGGAATCCAGGCCTTCCCTATTACTGCAGGTTACATTCTAAGGGCTCCATAACCTGGAGTCCAGGTTGGTGCTTTGATCTCTCTGCTACAGCCTCCCTGGGTACCTTAATACCATAGCTTCAGGCCTTCTCACCAACAACCTCTCTCTAGGTTCACCTGGCTCTCAGGACCAAAATTCACAGAGCCAAACTAGAAGTACAGGTGTACAATTGTAAACCCAAATTTCTTCCCTCCTCATTCTTCACCTTTTTCCCTCCTGTTTTTCCTTAGCTCAGTTCCTTCCTGGAGGCTCAGATTTGGCCCTTTTATCAGGGCTTACCCCCCTTACTCTAGCCCTGTAGCTGCTAGCATACCCTAGTTGCGAATGAGTCTCAGGGCTGATTTTCCCTCTAGTCTTTCTCTCCACATTGCTTCTAATCCTAGCAAGAGACTACAGATGTCTTCCTCCTCTTCCTGCAGTCCTCTTTCACCTTCAACTTCCTGTGTTTAAAACAATCACCTAGCTACTTTCCCAGCTCAGACTCATTATTAATTAAGCCTGGACCAGCCTGCATGTTCAATCAGGGAGAATAATTGCCCATTCAGATCATGTGCAGGGCCTCATCACAGCCCTAACTGGTTATCACAAGTAGATGCACACTGACCTAGGAATTTATGATAGAATTGCCAACAGCACTCAAGAGGCTTAGGAGCCTATCTTCCATTTTCAAAAGAGCACAAATTTAGAACCCTAAATCACATGACAAGTTCCTAAGGACAGATGTACAGAGGTATTTAGGTGCCTAAAGATGCCTAAAGATGTAAATATGGGGGGGATTTACAAAAGCACCTTTGGGAGTTAGGCTTTTAAGACCCAAATTACAGAAGTGCCTAAGTAGGGCACATGCCTCAGTCACTTGTGAAATGTTCCCCTTAGTCTTGTATATAATTAATGGAAATGTCCAAACATGGACCTAGTATTTAAAAAAGGAACTCCTCTCCCTCTCCTACCTCAGCTTGCCATGTTTCGATGAGCAACTTTTATAGGGATTTTTCTTTTGGAGTTCTTGCTATCTCAAAGAGATATGCTTGCTTTCTCAAAGGGAAATATGAGGGAGTGGGCACATGGTACTGCCCTCTGCAGGAGACAGCAAGCATGTGTTGCCTAGAATCTGAGAAAGAACAGAAAGGGGGGATATCTTCTTGATGCAGAGACGTGACTTACGAGAGTTTTTTTCAGACTTGTCTATAATACTGCCAATGAGCTTTGTGATAAATTGTTCTCTTGTGCATCTAAGGTTCTCCACACTTTGGTAAAAATCCCTCTCACTGACAACTAGGATAGAGTTCTATGTGTTTTTGTGCAGCAGAATTTAGATTCTGAGACACATCCACAGCACATAGGAAGTTGAAAGATAATAAAAACTTTAGTTTGCCTACAGCAGTGTTAATCAGAAGGAAAAATAGCTTATGTGATTAGGCCATGATGAGATATGGATTTCTCTTAGATTTTCAATATAATTTCATTACAGTGCAAATATATTACACAGCCAAAAACATGAAGGCAATCTATTGGCTATGATCCAAGTAACTGTGTGTGACGTTAACAGATTAGGCTGAATCTAGAAAGCAAATACAGAACAACTCTGCAAAGCTCTATCTACATGTTCAGTGTTTGTTATATAAAGTAACTAGAAGATTTACCTGGCACTGCTTGGGACTTAACTCATTTTTTCCCATTTAAATCATTGCTGTGGGGAGGGACTGGGGAAGAGGGCTTCAGTATGCAGGATGCCCCAGGGAGAAACGACTACTCTAGCTCTCGCTAACCACAGCAGCTTGGGGCCAAATGATAAGCACCTCACCATCGCTGCTGCAATTCTAGTGGGCACAGTGAGAGGAGGGAGCATATCCTCTGACTGAGGCAGGTCCAGGTTCATCTGCCCCTTGCACTCCCCAGCCAGATTGAGGAATGGAGCAAACTGTGCACTTCTCCCTAACTCCTTGATGAAGTGGGGGTAGGAAACCGACAGCCCCCACAGCATTCCCTACAGGGTGTCTGGGGGTGGGAGGCTTGGGGTTGGGGCAATCCTGGACGGACAGAGTGGGGAGCCTCTCTCACCTGCCTGGTGATTCTGATGAGATGCAATCCCATTTCAGGCACAGCCCATTTTCCTGGCACAACCCTTATGCTGCTTTAAGTTATGATAAGAGGAAACTGGATACCAGATTTGGTGGTCTTAGCTCTTACCCTTTAGGAGGAGTTCTTGAAGCAACAGCTACACAGACTCACTCACTCACTCACTCACAGACAAACTTTCTCAAGTATATAGTAGGTTATGCAATGGTATAAGTGGGTAATACACTGGTTTTCTAGTGCTAGACACGATGGACCAAATTGATGTGCAATTTAGAGCCATTATACTTGCTTAGAGTGTCTTGTGCTTGTTAAGCACCCCTAGACTTATTACATCCACTTCAGTGTAATCTAAATTGCTATAACTTCCTATGGGCTGAGAAACCAGAATCTGTTTTAGATATTTCTATTCACCCTGGGTATGTCTACACTACCCCCCTAGTTCGAACTATGGGGTGTAATGTAGTCATACGGAGTTGCAAATGAAGCCCGGGATTTGAATTTCCCGGGCTTCATTTGCATGAAGCTGCCGGCGCCATTTTTAAATGCCGGCTAGTTCGGACTCCGTGCTGAGTGTAGCCGGGCGGCACGGAGTCTGACCTAGCCATCATTTAAAAATGGCGCCGGCCGGCTTCATGCAAATGAAGCCCGGGAAATTCAAATCCCGGGCTTCATTTGCAACTCCGTATGACTACATTACCCCCCTAGTTCAAACAAGGGGGTAGTGTAGACATACCCCCTGTTACCATAGAATCTGAGAACGTAACCAACAGGCAACATATTTAGTCTCATATACCTATGTGAGGCAAGAAAACACTTCAACTTCAGTCTCCCAAATCCCAGGCTATCACACTGCCCCCAGGATACCCTTCTTTTCATGGCAGCAAAAATACACAAAAAGTGGTCCTAGAAGAATGTGTGTGTGTGGCAGAGCAGCAAATGTACCTAGACATTCTTCTGCTTTCTGATTGTATAAATCACAGAAGTGTATGTGGAAATCACACACCGTCTGAGTGTGCTGTACTGTCCCTTCTAGTGGCAATGAGACCATTTAAAGAGAGAGCATGTATCTGCGCTACAGCCTTAGTTAATAGTAAGCTGACTCTTTACTCATACACACAGGAAGAGGCTTATGCACAGAGGTCCCAGGGTCAAGTCTACCCACAGATAACAGGAGTCTGCTGGTGTTCACTTACTAGTGGAGTGGGTGTATCTAGCTCTAAAGGGGTATGTCTACACTACAGCGCTAATTCGAACTAATGGATCCAGACTAAAAAACTAGCTCGAATTAGCATTTTGCTAATTCGAACTAGCATGTCCACATTAAGTGGACCCTGAACCGGGGTTAAGGATGGCCAGAAGCAGTGCCGGCAGGGCATCAGATGAGGACTTAGAGCATGGAGCTGCTGTCTCAGGCTAGCCGAGGGCTGTGCTTAAAGGGACCTGACCCCCACCCCGGACAGACAGTTCTCAGGGGTGCCCTGCTTGCAAGGCAGTCCTGGCTTGGAGTGCCCTAAGTGCCCACACTGGGCACATTACAGCACTTGGCCATTAGACTGGCTGCACTTGCTGCAGGCTGCCATCTGGGGAGAGGGGGCAATTGGGGGGCTGCAGGAGAGCTTCCACCCCCAGAAGCCCGCAGAGCCAGCCCAGTCCTCCCCATCGGGGGCTCGTACCCCCTTCCTCCCTCACCTCCTTCCACTTACCCTTCCCTAGCCCCCCTTCCTGATGTACAAAATAAAGAAAATGTGTGGTCAAAAATAGAATCTCTCTTTATTGAACAAAACTGGGGGAGACTGGGAAAAGGAGATGGGAGAGAGGAAGAGAGAGGGTGGGAGAGGGGAAGGCAACTAAAATGATCAGGGGTTTGGAACAGGTCCCATATGAAGAGAGGCTAAAGAGACTGGGACTTTTCAGTTTAGAAAAGAGGAGACTGAGGGGGGATAGGATAGAGGTCTATAAAAGCATGAGTGGGGTGGAGAGGGTGCATCAAGAAAAGTTCTTCATTAGTTCCCATAAAGAAGGACTAGAGGACACCAAAGGAAAGGAATGGGTAGCAAGCTTCAAACTAGTAACAGAAAGTTCTTCTTCACAAAGCAAAGAGTCAACCTGTGGAACTCCTTGCTGCAGGAGGCTGTGAAGGCTAGAACTAGAACAGAGTTTAAAGAGAAGTGAGATAAAGTGATGGAGGTTGGGTCCATGGAGTGGTATTATCCAGTGGTGTCCCTGCCCAAAGTTTGTGGAAGGCTGGAGAGGGATGGCACGAGACAAATGGCTTGGTCACTGTCTTTGGTCCATCCCCTCCAGGATCCCTAGGGTTGGCCGCTGTCGGCAGACAGGTTACTGGGCTAGATAGACCTTTGGTCTGACCCAGTACGGCCATTGTAAGCTCAGGGCTGAGGGTCGGGGGGTCTCAATGGACCACCTTGATTTTCATGCACACCTGCTCCTGGGTGGCCAGGCTGGCAGCTCTCCTGCCCTAGATGGCCACTTTCCTGTGCCTAGTGCGAAGGTCGTGGACGAGGTCCATGATGTCCGCACTAGACCAGGCGGTTGCCCGCCTCTTGCAGTCCCGGTCAAGTTCCCGGGAGCCGCCAGCCTGATCCCGGGAAGAGGGGGAGGGCTGGGGGGCATCGGGTGGCTGGCTCAAGCCGTGCCAGGTGCAGGGTCTGCTAGCTGGGTGCTGGCAGGCTTGCACCTGGCACGGGCACCGTAGCCAGCCCGTGCCTCTTTAAGGGGCCCGGGGCTGGGAGGGGGGGCAGTAGAGTTTCCCTGGTGTTGGCCAGAGTGGCCACCAGGGAAAGCTGGGGAGTGCTAGCCTCCCACTAGTTCGAATTAAGGGGCTACATACCCCTTAATTCGAACTAGTAAGTTCGAACTAGGCTTAGTCCTCGTAGAATGAGGTTTACCTAGTTTGAACTAAGCGCTCCGCTAGTTCGAATTAAGTTCTAACTAGCGGAGCGCTAGCGTAGCGCCTATCAAAGTTAATTCGAACGAACGTCCGTTAGTTCGAATTAACTTTGTAGTGTAGACATACCCAAGGAGTCTGCATTACTGTGAAATAGATTGCAAGAGTATTGAAATTGCCTCTTAATTTGGCCCATGAAATCTAGACAAAAATCAAAGCTGCTATAATGTATATCCTGAGCATAGTGGCAACTAAAAGCACCTTATGCTCTCACAAGATTTTCTTAGAATCACTTCCAAATGTGACCCTGAATATCCTGTACATCTGACTTCTCAGTGGCAATGTGGCTATGGGTGGATGCTAAGAAGATGGAATTCTACTTAACAGCCAAGATGCAATCAAAATTCACACTCACAATGGGCTTGTGAAGCATCAAATGCTTAGCTCTAGCTCTAAATTTGGACAAACATGAAAGAACATAGATCTAGATTACTTTACATTATTTATTTGCTTTATACAAAATAATAATGGTATAATTAATTTTTACCTTTATTCACCATCTCTGATTAGGTATCATAGTCATGGACCACACGGAAAATCCTAAAACAGGGAGATGAGTACTAGGCAACACAGTGATAAGCCCTCCTATTCAAGAAAATTGCAAAGTTACATGCATAATAATTATATTCCAGACTGCTGCCTCTGTGGTAATACAGATGCTGGATATATTAGGTGTCAGAGGTCTCTCTCATCATTAGAGTTTTGCATTTATTTTCAACAGTGGCTAATAAGTTCCCAGTGAGAAGTTAAATAGAAGTATGCATTCTACATAATGCAGTGCTATTGGAATTGATTGCTTTAAAAAAAATGCAGCTAATGGTTTCCGCTATGCAAAGTATGGGGTAGACCGAAAATCTAATTTCAGTGATTGGGCTTCTTTCAGGAACAAAGTGTTCTTTCACAAACAGGAAGTGTGAAGTGTCATAATTTGCTTTAAAACTATACAGGCAGCTATTACTGCATCTCCTTAATGTGAAGAATCATATTAAGAATTTATTAGAAAGCTGGCCCCTTTATTCACTTCCTAACCATTACCATCCTCCTGCATGATTGTGTTTGATCAACTGGGATTGAAAGAGATTGAAAGACAAAAGCTAACATCTTGGGAAAAAAACTACATTTGAGACTTTGTAAATGTCCCAAACCATTTATAATCCAAGTGACAAGCAACAAACAGAAGGGGAAAATCAATGTGAGACAACCCACTCATCCTATGGTACACAAGTGGGGTTTTACAACATGTGGTGAGGAATGGTACATGATGATATATGTTTGTAGTGAAATCATAAGACCAAACAGTCAACTTGCACTTGTATTTTGTGTGGTCATTTACCCAAGTGTAAAATGATTCAGCCATGTCTTAACCTCACTTTTTATACATTCCACATCCTTAGGTCACTCAATGCAACTATCAGAGGGGTAGCCGTGTTAGTCTTCAGTTAGTCTATAAGGTACCACAGGACTCCTCGTCGTCAATGCAACTAATTTCTCAAGTTCTGGTGAACAACATACTGCTTCAGTCAGTAGGACTCACTGACAAAAAGAATAAACATTAGAAGTGAAGAAGAGCTAGTATGGTTCCCTCATTCATATCCACAGCAAAGTTCAAAGTGTGTTTCTTCTTCATACTGGAAGAAAAATGTCCATGGAATGACTCCATTATTCAGATTGGAAGGTAAATGTAAGGTACTTATGAAAATGTAAGGTATCAATGAAAAAAGGAAGGATTGTTATTAGCATTGACTTTATCATAATTACTCTTAGCATTCTGCACTGAGGAATTGAATATGAATATTGTCTTTAATTTCTCTTTGTCCCCTCTAAGATAAACAAACAAAACAATTCCTTCTACTACCTCAGATTGACTTGTTCCCGTAGTGTAGGCCTGCCTTTAGGCTGCTTGCTTCCTGTTCACCACCACACTCAGTTCTATGCTCAGCACTGCTCCTGGTCACATTACATTTCCACTCCAGTCTTCATTCCCAAGATGAGCAGTGTACTGACCTCCTGCTAAAGTCAAACCTCAAGGTCAGCTTAGAAGATGCTCAGGGAGAAAATTCATGTCAGTAGGTTAAGCCACATGTGACAGAGAATTGTAACAAAGAGCTATGAACAGAGAATAGAGAAGCAAGAATAGGGTCTCTTGTCTGGAATCTTTCCTTCCTCTTCTGCTCTTTGTCCTTTCTCAGATTTTAAGTAATTTCTTGGACACAAGTTCCCAGGTATCATTCAACTTCAAAAATGTTTTGCTCCCTAAGGGTCAGGCATCCCTGTGAGGGTATTGGTGCTGAAGAATATAAGTCACTCTGCCTTTCAGAGAGAGAATGAAGCATGTTTCCCATTTCTTTCTCTACCCAGGTCTATTTCTGTGCTTCCTCTTTATTCAAATAAATTTGTTTGCCAGGTCACTTGTATATTCCCCCTCTCTCTTTTGGTCTCTTTACCACTGTAAACGCTAGTACAGGGAACTTGACTTTCTCTTGTGACCCATATTTTCAGGAAGAGATTCTAGAATATTTGGGCCTTCGGAATTCTGAAACACTTCCCAGAGTCAGAGCTCCCCAGGTTCTGGACTCTCCAGACTATGTCTTAGGGTGTGTCTAGACTACAGGGTTTTATCGACAAAAATGGACTTTTGTCGACAAAACTATACCTGCGTCTACACTGCTGTTGAGTTCTGTCAACAGAACGTTGATGTCGATGGCTGTAAACCTCATTCTACGAGGAATAACAACTTTTGTCAACAGAGTTCTGTCAACAGAAGGTGTTATTGCATCTACACCGTCTTTTGCATCAACACTGTCATGTAGACAAAGCGGCTTGCTTTGATGACAGAACTGGATGTAGTCCTAGACGCTCTTTGTCAACAGAAGCTTTGTCGACAGTATCTGTCGACAAAACTTCTGTCGACTAGACGTACCCTTAGTCTCTTCTGTCAAAAGTTACATAAAAAGCTGTTAGAGGATTAATAGACTTATAATTATATGAGTGGTGTTGCAATGCCACAAAAGTACAATGATCACTATTTAAAACCTCCCAGTTGCCATATATATATAAATAAATAAATAACTGTACCTCCCTTGTCCCAATATTGCCTAGATATTCTATGGAATAAACAATAGCAAGGGCAGGAAATATGCAAATACGGACGTAAGATGGAACACTTGTGTCTTTTCAGCTAATATGCTCCATTGTGTAGTGCAGCAAAGAATTGTTAGTCATATTCAAATTGCACTCGAAACACAAACATGTTATGTCTGATTCCATAATGGTGTACATCAGTCAGCTTGAAAAATGTGTCCTTTTATAAAATCAGACACATTCAGCCCAGATTAAGGCAATGAGCTCATCCTGAACACCACCATACATTTCAGCAGCTCCACTAGATATGAGTTAGCCTGTGTTTTCTTCTTCTTTTTAGATGATTGGGAATGTAATGGAGCCTGGTGGCAGTGAGGAGTCAATATGGGAAGAAAGCCTGATGGTGTTAGCTGTGAATGGGCACTTGCATCCAAACTGAAAATTGTACTCCATAACTTTGTTATGTGCACAGTCAATTTAAACTGGATCTCCTTTGTAACAGCCGGAGGATGGTCATTTCCTCAATGCAGATCTGACATTGATTTACTGGAGTCTTAAATGATCAAGAACACAGCCTGATTCAATAGCTGTTAGGCCACCCACATCAGTTAGAATATTTCAATATCTACAGTTGTTGATCCAGCAATTTCAAAACCATGGAATATATTTTAACCCATCTCTGTGCCTCCTTCCTCTCTGCTTAAGGAGAAGCAAAACATCCACATGTGAATCCTTCAGGATTCATGCAGCAGGAGAATAACTAACTTTGAAAAGTCTCAAAGGGGTAGTCATGTTAGTAATTACTCCCCAGTGCTTCTGGGGAATCTAAGTCAAGGGAATGTATCCACATTAAGGGAGCCTGCCTCAGACTAATTTTGAGGTTTTCCTGTAGTGTGGACATGCTATTTCAAAATAGTTATTTCAAGAGTTATTATTTTGAAATAATTTCCTAGTGTAGACAGGCCCTTACAGACTAAGGGTATGTCTATACTAGCCCCCTAGTTCGAACTACGGAGGCTAATGTAGGCATTCAAACTTGCAAATGAAGCCCAGGATTTCAATATCCCGGGCTTTATTTGCATGTTCCCGTCCGGTCGCCATTTTTAAATGCCACTAGTCTGAACTGTCCGTGGCTACACACAGCAGTTAAACGGTAATTTGAACTAAGTCCTTAGCTGGAATTACCTGTTACTCCTCCTGGAATTAGGTTATCTGTTACTCCTTCTGGAGTTCAAATTACCGTTTAACTGCCGCGTGTAGCTGCGGGCAGTTAGTCCAGACTTGTGGCATTTCCCTATTCTGAAGTTTAAAATTAGCATGCCCCTTTCGGAAAAGGGGCCAGTGTAGACGTAGCCTAAGGGTACGTCTAGACTACAAGGTTTTGTCGATGGAATTTTTGTCGACAGATACTGTCGACAAAACTTCTGTCGACATAGAGCATCTAGACACATTCAGTTCTGTCGACAAAGCAAGCTGCTTTGTCGACAAAACCCTGTAGTCTAGACGCAACCCTACAGGCAATAACACCTTCTGTCGACAGAACTCTGTCGACAGAAGGTGTTATGCCTCGTAAAATGAGGTTTACCAGCGTCGACAAAACTGCTGAGTTCTGTCGACGTTATGTATATACGAAGGTATAGTTTTGTATATCGACGTTATGTATATACGCAGGTATAGCTTTGTCGATAAAAGTCCACTTTTGTCGACAAAACTCAGTAGTCTAGACACACCCTAAGGGTATGTCTACACTACAGCACTAATTCGAACTAACTAAATTTGAATTAGTTAATTCGAACTAAGCTAATTCGAACTAGTGCATTTACATCTAAAAAATATTTCGAATTAGCATTTTGCTAATTCGAACTAGCATGTCCACATTGAGTGGACCCTGAACCGAGGTTAAGGATGGCCGGAAGCAGTGCCGGCAGGGCATCAGGTTAGGACTTAGAGCGTGGAGCTGCTGTCTCAGGCTAGCCGAGGGCTGTACTTAAAGGGACCCGACCCCCACCCCGAACAGACAGTTCTCAGGGTTCCCCGCTTGCTTGTCTGCCTCGATGAGGGACAGCAAAGCAGTCCTGGCTTGGAGTGCCCTGAGTGCCCACACTCGGCACATCACAGCACTCGGCCATCAGCCCGGCTGCACTTGCCGCAGGCTGCCATCCGGCAGGGTCAATCAGGGGGCTGCAGGAGAGCTTCCACACTGAGGAGCCTGCAGAGACACCCCAGTCCTCCCCATCGAGGGCTCGTACCCCATTCCTCCCTCACCTCCTTCCTTTTACCCCTCTCTAGCTCCCCCCCTTCCTGATGTACAAAATAAAGGACATGTGTGTTCAAAAATAGAAACTCTCTTTATTGAACAAAACTCGGGGAGACTGGGAAAAGGTGGTGGGAGAGGGGAAGGCAATTAAAATGATCAGGGGTTGGGAACAGGTCCCATATGAAGAGAGGCTAAAGAGACTGGGACTTCTCAGCTTAGAAAAGAGGAGACTGAGGGGGGATATGATAGAGGTCTATAAAAGCATGAGTGGTGTGGAGAGGGTGCATACAGAAAAGTTCTTCATTAGTTCCCATAATAGAAGGACTAGAGGACACCAAATGAAATGAATGGGTAGCAGGCTTCAAACTAATAACAGAAAGTTCTTCTTCACAAAGCAAATAGTCAACCTGTGGAACTCGTTGCTACAGGAGGCTGTGAAGGCTAGAACTATAACAGAGTTTAAAGAGAAGTGAGATAAAGTGATGGAGGTTGGGTCCATGGAGGAGTATTAGCCAGGGGGTAGAAATGATGTCCCTGGCCTCTGTTAGTGGAAGGCTGGAGAAGGATGGCACGAGACAAATGGCTTGGTCATTGTCTTTGGTCCATCCCCTCCAGGGTCCCTAGTGTTGGCCGCTGTTGGCAGACATTTGGTATGACCCAGTACGGCCATTCTAAGCTCAGGGCTCAGGGTCGGGGGTCTCACTGGACCACCCTGATTTTCATGCAAACCTGCTCCTGGGTGGCCAGGCTGGCAGCTATCCTGCCCTAGACGGCCACTTTCCTGTGCCTAGTGCGGAGGTCGTGGATGAGGTCCACGATCTTCGCACTAGACCAGGTGGGTGCCCACCTCTTGCAGACCTGGGCAGGCTCCTGGGAGCTGCCAGCCTGGTCCCGGGAAGAGGCGGAGGGCTGGGTGGCAGTGGGTGGCTGGTTCGTGCCATGCCAGGTGCAGGGTCTGCTGGCTGGGTGCTGGCAGGCTTGCACCTGGCACGGGCACCGTAGCCAGCCCGTGCCCCTTTAAGGGGTCCGGGGCCGGGAGGGGGGCAGAAGAGTTTCCCTGGTGGTTCCCAGAGTGGCCACGGGGGAAAGCTGGAGAGGGCTAGCCTCCCACTAGTTCGAATTAAGTGGCTACACAGCCCTTAATTCGAACTACTTAATTCAAACTAGGTGTTAGTCCTCGTAGAATGAGGTTTATCTGATTCGAATTAAGCGCTCCGCTAGTTCGAATTAAGTTCGAACTAGCGGTTTGCCTGTGTAGCGCCTATCAAAGTTAATTTGAACTAACGTCTGTTAGTTCGAATTAACTTTGTAGTGTAGACATACCCTAAGGCTGTGTCTACACTGGCACCCTTTTCCATAAAAGGAATGCTAATGAGACACTTTGGAATTGCAAATTCCGCGGGGAATTTAAATATCCCCCTGTAGCCAGACAGGAATCCCCCCGTAACATCCATTTTTGCTTGCCTGGAGCATTCAGGGCACACAGAGCAGAAGGCCCAGGCTGCTGTGACCATGAATGGCTGTATACAGAGATATGCTAATTGCTGACCAAGAGGCTGCCAGGGAGTGCCCTTGACTTAACCCATATTGATACGAACACACAGCCATCCGCGGGGGGAGGAATCTCTCGCCCAGTAAAAAAAATGTCTAGTACTCACAATTTAGTTATCTCTCTTGCAAGTGTAAATTAACTTGAAACTTGCTTGTAAGAACTGGCGCCACAAAACGGACCAGTATAATTTGGCATCTTAAGATAAGAAAGAGGATACGGGCCCCCAGTGGTATAAAGATGGGTCCAGCAGCACATTTACTCTGAGTGTCAATCTACCATCTATCTGCTGGTCGGGTTAGGTGTTTGATCTACCAAGGTTCCAGAGGGGACGCCCACCTCGTATTCGTCTTTCCTAGGAATTGAGAGACCGTCCCTGGCCTGACACGCTGGAGTCGAGATACACAGAAAGGGGTAAAAATTGTACCAGGATGTGGTCCTTTGTCTTAAGTGTACACATAGACTTAGAGCTCTTTAAAGATTAAGCTGTCACTTGGTACCATTATTTCTATTTTCTATCTTTATTTTCTTTGTAACTATTTTTAAAATCTGTATTTCCTAACAGTTAAGAAAGAGAGCAATAGCCATTGTAACCATATGCTTTTATAAGCCTTTTAATAAACCTGTAACTGTTTAAGTTTTAACCTGACTCCTTCAGTTGCTGTAATAGAACCAAGCACAATTTAAAAGAACTTCAGCCGGTCATAAAGGGACAGTCATAGGAAGAACTTGGGCGTTTGGATCTGTGTCACTCCCAGGTGACTGGTCCGTTGGGGCACCTTTTAGCCTTCCCTAGGCTGCCTGCTGCGAAGGAACTTTGTGTTCTAGCAGCTAAAATCTAAGGTGTAATAAGCTCTTCCTATATAAAAGGGGCGTCTGTTGGCCTGCTGGCCACCCTCTGTGATAGGACCCCGGTCCTAGCAGTAAAGACACGGACGTTAAACCTTTTCTTGAAAACACACACACACACACACACACACACACACACACACACACACACACACACACACACACACACTGCCCTGACCGTCGGCTGACACCCCCGTGGCATTTGCATGAACGTGGCTGCCACTTTTTTCCGGCTCGGGGTTTTGCCGGAGAAAAGCGCCAGTCTAGACGGGATCTTACGGAAAATAAGCTCTTTCCAGGAGGATCCCTTATTCAAGTAGGAATAAGAGATCTTCCGGAAAAGGGCTTATTTTCTGCAAGATCCCATCTAGACTGGCGCTTTTCTCCGGCAAAACCCTGAGCTGGAAAAAAGCGGCAGCCATGTTCATGCAAATGCCGCAGAGGATATTTAAATCCCCCACGGAATTTGCAATTCCTAAGTGTCTCATTAGCATCCCTTTTACGGAAAAGGGTGCCAGTGTAGACACAGCCTTAGGGTATGTCTACATTACAGAGAAGATTGCAGCTGCCACTGCCAGTCTTCCATAGTTTGAATTAGCAGGTCTAGTTAAAACAACTAATTTGAACTGAGAGGGGCACTCCAGTCAGTGTTGGCAGTCCTGCTTCCCCGAGGAGTAAGGGAAGTCAAAGGAAGAGTGTTCTCCTCTCGACTTTGTGCAGTGAGGACAGCACCAAAAGTTGAGTTAAGCTATTTCGACTTCAGCTACGCAATTAACATAGCTGAAGTTGCATGACTTAATTTGACCTTGTCCCTTAGACATACCCAGAAGTGTCACAGAACCTCTAGTTGTTTTAACTAACTGTGAATGATAGTCAACAACCATTCCCCAATTCAGCATTTCTCCTCTACAATGCTTCAGTTATAGATTGATTATTAAGTTAAATGAGTTCATAACGATCCCTTCTGGCTTTATAATCCATGGAATTAGCACTTTATAATCTACCCTCATGTATGACAGGCTTCTTTCAGATTCCCATTTCAATCTAGCTTCCTTTCACCAGAGTATCTGAGTGCCTCACTACAACTGATGAATGTATCCTCATAGCATCTCTCAATGACATTATCACCCCCATTTTAGCAATGGGGAAATGAAGCATGAAAAAGTTAAGTATTATGCGCTAATCAAATGGAAAATCTGTGTCAGAACTGAAAACTAAAGCCAGATATCTTGAGTTCCAACTCAATGCTGTAGCCACAAAAACACCTTTTCTGCTGCAGTAAAATGACTGCTAAACTCTTATGAGTAATTTAATAGTCAGATCAGTAGATACTCACACAATACATATAGATATAGACGTAGTTTCATTTCTCTTTAACATTTTTTCCCCTCCTCTCATGTTGGGTCAGTGAAATCAAATCAACAGAACAGCTGTGTAGCAAAATGAAAAACAAATCTCCAAATCTATCATTTAAAATGTAAAAATTAATCATAAATAATAAATAATTATAAAATTGTAACTCCTTTCCTTCAATAAGGTGCCCAGGATATTGAATAACTAAATGTTTCATCACACTTAAAAACAATACTGACTTACTTCCTGTAATTTTACTCTATGCAGGTGAACTCCTTTAAGAGTTCTCCACATAGTTAATTGCAAGATCTGATATTTTGTTTCCCTTCTCCTCTACCATCAGTGTATGGGCGATTTAAATGCTTGCATGAGCACACTGAGTGCTTGACTTTGCAATCTCAATGTTCTTTTAATCTAGCCTTTATTATATAATACACAAAGATATCATGCTGATATTAGGGTTTTTTTCAAATACATATCATCTTTGGTCTGGATATTTTAGAAGAATAGATCATTTTCTTGCCTATGTTTTTAACATGTCATCTATTCAAATGCTTTAGTAAAAATATTTAAAATTTACAAACAGGGCAGACAAAAAACACAGACTAAAAACCAGGAAATTACTAGAAAGTAAAAGCTCCAAAAAACAGGGATTGTCCATCTTCCACCTAATTAATTATGTGGTGATCATTAGATATGATACCAAGATTTAAATTGCATTGTTGCTGAGATTATTCTCACATAAAAGTCAGATTTATCTTTTAATTGATCTATAGTGCATTTACATATAAATCTGGAAATTTGGTTTGAAAAGATTGCCTTGAAAGGGAAACACAAACTTTTGTAAAACCTAGATAGCTGTGCAGAGAAAACATTTTCCCTTTAAGTTACAGAGACGGAAACAAGAGGCTTAACTATAAATTTAAAGTACAGATAAAAACTGGCTTAAACAAGTATTGTTGGCTGTACTCCATTAACTATAAAAGCATCTGCCTTCTGCATAGAGTTAATAGATACATTACACATGAAAAAAAGATCCCCAGCACTGCAGAAGCTGGCTGATATAGATCACGCTGCTCAAGCTGTGGGGCTAAATATTGCAGAGTTAACAGTGGTGATTGGGCTCTGAATCCCAGAGAAGGGGGATTGGTCTCAGATCCTGGATTACAGCCTGCATCCTAACAGCTACACTACATTATTAGGCCCAGTCAACAGTAGTGTTCCTAAAATAGGCTAAGTAAAACCTGAGTCAGGTTCTCATGATTTGTCTTTCTTGGTTTTCTTTGCTAAGTACTACCAAAGGCTCAATTCATAGATATTGCTAAGGTGCTGGGTAGACTCCATGGAAAGTTATTCTTGGTTCTCAACTCCACATATAAACCACATTTTCTGAGGGATGCAGTAATCTGATCCATCTGGGAAGCAGGTTGAATGGTACATTTACTATTCATCCATGCATTTCAAGAGCTCACATTAAACCATTCAAAAGCCTTTTTTTAAAGTGGGTGCTCTATGCTTTTAAATATTAGCCTTGACCCCAATGCCCATTTCATTCAGTGTTAAATTACCATAAGATTCTAATTCCTATCACATGATGAAAAACGTTCAGTGTAGGCATTTTATTTAGCGGAGGTCCTTTGTTTCTTTATTTTCATTTGAAAGGGTTTCATTTCAATTGCTCTACACCCACATACTGTAGTTTCCCATTTCTATATTTAAAATATGTAAATATCTGAATTGTTTCAAAACAACTTGTTTGAAAACCATGGGCTCCTTCTACAATTTATCTTTGAGTTTTGTCACATTGCATCCTTCTTGAAATTACTAGCCTGGCACTTCTTAACATCATGTCTGATTCTAGCCTTGTGGAAGTTTACTTCCCAGTACATAAAACACCTCGGAAAGTGTCCAATAATTGCCATAGAGGGTTATATTTAAAATGCAGCCCTTAGACTTCAAGGGCAGCAAGTAATGAATGATGACAGAGAAACAATGGGCTAACCTTAAACTGCTGAGAAGCTGCTATAACTTCACTTGAATGAAGGGCAGAGGAGTAGAAACTGATTGGAGAAATAAAAGCCATAATGATGAGGCAAACACATCAGAGATGACAAGAAAAAAGGACGCTGTAATGGAAGCATGTAGGGCATTCAGAGAAGCCAAGAATGAGAACCTGAAGTTGTGCTTGACCCACCTTTATTCCAGTCCTAATCCCAGGTTTGCTCCTGATTTGGAATTAGCTCTGCTTCTGCCACATCTGACTTCAGGTAATCCAGTTCTGACCCTCAGCTCTATTTCCTGGCTCCAACTCTGTCTTCACCCTTGACTCTAGCATTTGGATTCTGACTATGGTTCCATTCCTTGGTCCTAGCTCTGATTACACTTTGACCTTGGGCTTTGGCATTTGGACTCTGACCACTAGGTCAGACTCCAGATATGACCATTAAGACTAACTACCTACAAACCAGTGTCCCAGAATGGCTCAATGAAAAGCCAAGAGAAATCTAAGAAGCATCAGTGGGACATGATTCTAAGAAAGTGTTTTACATATGTAAGGGTATGTCTACACTACCCTCCTAGTTCGAACTAGGAGGGTAATGTAGGCATACCGCACTTGCAAATGAAGCCTGGGATTTGAATTTCCCAGGCTTCATTTGCATAAACTGGGCGCCGCCATTTTTAAATCCCTGTTCATTCGAACCCCATGCCGTGCGGCTACACGCAGCACGGACTAGGTAGTTCGGACTAGGCTTCCTAGTCCGAACTACCATTACTCCTCATTCCACGAGGAGTAACGGTAGTTCGGACTAGGAAGCCTAGTCTGAACTACCTAGTCCGTGCCGCGTGTAGCCGCGCGGCACGGGGTTCGAACGAGCAGGGATTTAAAAATGGCGGCGCCCAGTTTATGCAAATGAAGCCCGGGAAATTCAAATCCCAGGCTTCATTTGCAAGTGCGGTATGCCTACATTACCCTCCTAGTTCGAACTAGGAGGGTAGTGTAGACATACCCTCAGGGACTATCATCATGGTTCCAGAGCCATAGAGATAAAAGTGAAAGATGGAAGATAGCTAACAATGAAATCAAAACAAAAGGAATGGTGGTAAGAACATTTTAATGACATGTTCAGCCAACCCAACCCAACAACTCAAAACAATGGATGCAAGGAACATGAAAAAAATTAAACATTTCATTACTAGAAATGTCAGAAGGAGAACCAGAGAAAGTAATTAAGTATCCAAGAAACAAAGTGTGTGGTTAATATATAATTACTGCATAAGTATGGCGTGCTAATGAGAATGTGATAGTACATGAAAACAAACTTTGTAATGTAGCATTGGTAAAAGACAACCAATTGATGTGTGATAACTGGTGAGAATGACATTGTTATATGATTTGAGGAAAAACACCTCTCCCAGTTCTTGCAAAACCCACACTATTCCAACTATTCTAAGCCAAGTTTCCTTGACTTAATCTGAAGAGACAGGTTTTAGGAATTTACCTCCTACTGACTTTTAATACACTAAATACCACAGGTAACTGTTTTATTCGTTGGAAAAATCTTTTGAAATTCTCCTATAATTACTGACTATTTAAAGACTTTATGATTCCTCTGAAATTTTGATTACACCCAGCACTTGCTGGTCTATTTGTGTTAAATGTTAAGAAGGTAATGAAGTATTAACAATAAACAAAACCATCTCCAGCAACATTAGGAGAAGCAGATGAGTATTTTTTATACCTGACAGACTACCAATTTAAGGTCATCAGAATCTTTTTTTGCCACTTTATTGAAATATTTATAGTCATGCATACTGTTAACATAATAACTACCAGATATTTCAGAAAAAAATACTAAGTTTATTATATCACAGTATAGATGTGGGGAAAACAAATTATCTGGTAAATTGAGCTTGCTGCTCTCAGATAAATATTCCTTGTGAATACTTCATTCGCTGATTACATGCTCACATTCCTTTTCAGCTTCCATCTATGTTTCATATCCAAGAGGTGTGCTTAGTGTCATGTAAATGACACACCAAATGTGGCTGGCACTAGGTTGGAGACTCTGAAGATTTAGGGGAATCCACCTGAAATGTATATTTATTTCTTTTTAGCTCATGCAAAAATAACCAACACTTTGTAAATTAACTTTTTGCTGCCCTCATTCTCCATCCTCAAGGAGCTGATAGAGGATGTAGCTGAGCCTCTAGCTATCATCTTTGGAAAATCATGGGAGATGGGAGAGATTCCAGAAGACTGGAAAAAGGCAAATATAGTGCCCATTTATAAAAAGGGAAATAAGAACAACCCAGGAAACTACAGACCAGTTAATTTAACTTCTGTGCCAGGGAAGATAATGGAGCAAGTAATTAAGAAAATCATCTGTAAACACTTGGAAGGTGGCAAGGTGATAGGGAACAGCCAGCATGGATTTGTAAAGAATAAAACATGTCAAACCAATCTGAAAGCTTTCTTTAATAGGATAACGAGTCTTGTGGATAAGGGAGAAGCACTGGATGTGGTATACCTAGACTTTAGTAAGGCATTTAATACGGTCTCCATGATATTTTTATCAATAAACTAGGCAAATACAACTTAGATTGGGCTACTATAAGATGGGTGCATAACTTGCTGGATAACCATACTTAGACCGTAGTTATTAATGGTTCACAATCCTTCTGGAAAGGTATAACAAGTGGGGTTCCGCAGGGGTCTGTTTTGGGATCGGCTCTCTTCAATATCTTCATCAACGATTTAGATATTGGCATAGGAAGCACGCTTATTAAGTTTGCAGATGATACCAAGCTGGGAGGGGTTGCGACTGCTCTGGAGGATAGGGTCATAATTCAAAATGATCTGGACAAATTGGAGAAATGGTCTGAGGTAAACAGGATGAAGTTTAATAAAGACAAATGCAAAGTGCTCCACTTAGGAAGGAACAATCATTTTCACACATACAGAATGGGAAGAGACTGTCTAGGAAGAAGTATGGCAGAAAGGGATCTAGGGGTTATAGTGGACCACAAACGGAATGTGAGTCAGTAGTGTGATGCTGTTGCAAAAAAACCAAACATGATTCTGGGATGCATTAATAGGTGTTTTGTGAGCAAGACACGAGAAGTCATTCTTCCGCTCTACTCTGCGTTGGTTAGGCCTCAGTTGTAGTGTTGTGTCCAGTTCTGGGCACCACATTTCAAGAAAGATGTGGAGACATTGGAGAGGGTCCAGACAAGAGCAACAAGAATGATTAAAGGTCTAGAGAACATGATCTCTGAAGGAAGGCTGAAAGAATTGGGTTTGTTTAGTTTAGAAAAGAGAAGATTGAGGGGTGACATGATAGCCGTTTTCAGGTATCTAAAAGGGTGTCATAAGGAGGAGGGAGAAAACTTGTTCATCTTGGCCTCTGAGGATAGAACAAGAAGCAATGGGTTTAAACTGCAGCAAGGGAGGTTTAGATTGGACATTAGGAAAAAGTTCCTAACTGTCAGGGTAATTAAACACTGGAATAAATTGCCCAGGGAGGTTGTGGAATCCCTATCTCTGGAGATATTTAAGAGTAGGTTAGATAAATGTCTATCAGGGATGGTCTAGACAGTATTTGGTCATGCCATGGGGGTAGGGGACTGGACTCAATGATCTCTCGAGGTCCCTTCCAGTCCTGGTATTCTATTATTCTATTATCACTATTACTTTTCTTTCTTTTCCTCCAATCAGATCTCACATTTACTGCATTCACTTTAATTAAGCTAGTCATAGGCTACAAAGTCCTCTAGCTTGGAAAGAGCTCAAGAGGAAGCTGTTAGAAGTCATTCAGAATAAAAAGAATAAAGTGTGTCAAAGGAGGACAAGTTCATGTGGAAAAGGTAATGAAGCACTAGCTGATTTTGAGCCCACTTACGCAGTGAATATACTTAGAACAATTCAGATAGATATACATCTTTATTATCCAGACATTTTAATACATTTTCTCCTCATGTTAAATAAATCATATGCCCCGAGAAACAAATGTAGCTCCCACAATTCTTCATTGGGAGTGCTATTCATGTAACCCATGTCAGAGTTTGACCAGCTTCTGGGATATGACTCCAATAGTGGCCTCTCTCACTGCCCTCTGTCTTATCTTATTATCTGCAGCCCTATCCCTGAGGTCACTTCTCAGTAAGTACAGCAGGGCCTATCACAATATGTTGGTTCAAACCATTTCTCAGTCCCTACTCTGGTACAGAACAGTAGCCCAGGGCTCGTTCCCAAAAAGCTATAACGTTACTCTCTCCAGGCCTTATGTCAGCTGCTGGGCCACTAAAAGACTTCAGTTCCCCTGTTGGGATGCATCAAAAGTCCAAGCCACATCCCCAGTGACTACTGGGGGGGGGGGAGGAGACTTCCAGACCCATCCAGTACTGCAGATCACAGATCAGGGACCCTATGGATAGCAGCCTTCCACTCCATACCTTCAAATCCACTTCTCCAAACACCCAAGACTCTTCACCGTTGCTCACAGTCTTGTCCTGACTGAATCCCAGTAGACAGACTGGAGCTTCTTCTTGTATCCCACCGTCTCTATCAATATAGCTCTGTTTGAGATCTGAACTCCTTTTGGCCCTCCAGCTCTTTTTATATTAGCCTCCTGCACCCTGACTGGTGCTCCCTGAAGCCCCTTCTGATCGGCTGGGTCACACACAACCACTCTAGGCAGCTTGAAGGACCTTTTACACTTCCCTTTTCTGGGGCAAGGTGTACTAAGGCTGTAAGGCATCCAGCACCGGGCCTCAATGCCTAGTCCACCCTGTCACATTTGGTCTCTTAGTGGAGTTAATTCCTGAGGCAAAGATGTTCCCAGGGAAAAGGGCATTGGTGTGGGGCCGAGAATCCTTAGAGAATTCCCAAATCCGAGAATTGTCCTAGATACTCTTTGACTACCTCTGTGACAAATTATACTTAGAAACTCCAGACCGTGTGTCAATCACTTCTCCCACAGATACCCTTCTGCTGAGAGGTAGCCTAACACCTACATAAAATAGAAGGTGGAAAAAGGCAGCTTAGAATTCAAGCATAAATTAGTGCTGGCCAGAGGCATTTTTATGCAAAACAGTTTTGTTTTGGAGGCTCATGGAATTCATAAAAGTATTGTGTTTCTGTAATTGCCTGTTTGGTTTAAAAATTATGTGTTTACACTTCAGTTCAGCACAATCCATTGGTATGGTAAGATATATAAATGTGGCCCAGTGTGAAAAAAGAGAAACTAGCCTCCCACCAAACTATCTGTCAGAGATTATTAAGCAAATGTTTGAAAGCAAGTTTGAGTCACAAGTTTAATAGTCATGGAGTGAATAGGGAATCCAGGGACAAGTTTGGGTTGGAGGGAGGGTGGGTACACAATGAGTAAGGTCAGTAACATGATGCCCGAGACCAGTGCACTTATTCCATGCCCTTTAGTACAGTTCACCTAGGATAGGACTTCACACAGTATAGGATTTTTTCTTGTGTCTATTTGTCATTGGTTCTAATTAGCAATACTTCAAACCAACTACTTCATCACAAAAGCCATCCAAAAACCCAGCACTTTTTGGCAGACATGAACACCAAGGATTAATCACAAAGCCAGATCAAGTTCCTCATATTACGGATTTTCTTTGTTTCACCAAAGGGAGGGAAGGGACCAATAGATTATATAATCTGGCCTTTTTCATATCACAGAACATTAAAATGCCAGCCTGGATTTAGCCCATTACTACCAGAAAGGCATCTAGTCTTGATCTGTAGCCATCAAAAGATGGAGAGTCCACCACTTTTTCTTGGTAGCTTGTTCTAGTGGTGACTCACCTTCAGTATAAAAACATGTGCCTTAGGGTATGTCTACACTACAGCACCAATTCGAACTAACTTAATTCGAATTAGTTAATTCGAACTAAGCTAATTCGAACTAGTGCATCTAGACCTAAAAACTAGTTCGAATTAGCATTTTGCTAATTCGAACTAGCATGTCCACATTGAGTGGACCCTGAACCGAGATTAAGGCTGGCCGGAAGCAGTGCCGGCAGGGCATCAGATTAGGACTTGGAGCGTGGAGCTGCTGACTCAGGTTAGCCGGGGGTATGCTTAAAGGGACCCGACCTCCACCCCGGACAGACAGTTCTCAGGGGTTCCCCGCTCGCTTGTCTAACTCAATGAGGGACAGCAAAGCAGTCCTGACTTGGAGTGCCCTGAATGCCCACACTCGGCACATCACAGCACTCGGCCATCAGCCCGGCTGCACTTGCCGCAGGCTGCCATCCGGCAGGATCAATCAGGGGGCTGCAGGAGAGCTTCCACACTGAGGAGCCTGCAGAGACACCCCAGCCCTCCCCATCGGGGGCTCGTACCCCCTTCCTCCCTCACCTCCTTCCTTTTACTCCTCCCTAGCTCCCCCCCCTTCCTGATGTACAAAATAAAGGGCATGTGTGTTCAAAAATAGAAACTCTCTTTATTGAACAAAACTCGGGGAGACTGGGAAAAGGAGGTGGGAGAGGGGAAGAGAGAGGGTGGGAGACAGGAGGGAAACTAAAATGATCAGGGGTTTGGAACAGGTCCCATATGAAGAGAGGCTAAAGAGAGTGGGACTTCTCAGCTTAGAAAAGAGGAGACTGAGGGGGGATATGATAGAGGTCTATAAAAGCATGAGTGGTGTGGAGAGGGTGCATAAAAAAAAGTTCTTCATTAGTTCCCATAACAGAAGGACTAGAGGACACCAAATGAAATGAATGGGTAGCAGGCTTCAAACTAATAACAGAAAGTTCTTCTTCACAAAGCAAGTAGTCAACCTGTGGAACTCGTTGCTGCAGGAGGCTGTGAAGACTAGAACTATAACAGAGTTTAAAGAGAAGTTAGATAAATTCACGGAGGCTAGTCCATGGAGTGGTATTAGCAAGGGGATAGAAATGGTGTCCCTGGCCTCTGTTTTGGAAGGCTGGAGATGGATGGCACGAGACAAATGGCTTGGTCATTGTCTTCGGTCCATCCCCTCCGGGGTAGCTGGTGTTGGCCGCTGTCAGCAGACAGGCTACTGGGCTAGATGGACCTTTGGTCTGACCCAGTACGGCCATTCTTATGTTCTAAGCTCAGGACTGGGGGTCCCATTGGACCACCTTGATTTTCATGCAAACCTGCTCCTGGGTGGCTAGGCTGGCAGCTATCCTGCCCTAGATGTCCACTTTCCTGTGCCTAGTGTGGAGGTCGTGGATGAGGTCCACGATCTCCGCACTAGACCAGGAGGGCACCCGCCTCTTGCGGCCCCAGGCAGGCTCCTGGGAGCCGCCAGCCTGGTCCCGGGAAGAGGCGGAGGGCTGGGTGGCAGCGGGTGGCTGGTTCGTGCCGTGCCAGGTGCAGGGTCTGCTGGCTGGCTGCTGGCAGGCTTGCATCTGGCACGGGCACCGTAGCCAGACTGTGCTCCTTTAAGGGCTCCGGGGCCGGGAGGCGGGCAGAAGAGTTTCCCTGGTGGTGCCCAGAGTGGCCACCAGAGAAAGCTGGGGAGGGCTAGCCTCCCACTAGTTTGAATTAAGTGGCTACACAGCCCTTAATTCGAACTACTTAATTCGAACTAGGCGTTAGTCCTCGTAGAATGAGGTTTACTTAGTTCAAATTAAGCGCTCTGCTAGTTCGAATTAAGTTCGAACTAGCGGTTTGCATGTGTAGCGCCTATCAAAGTTAATTCGAACTAACATCTGTTAGTTCGAATTAACCACTCCATGGACCCAGCCTCCATGAATTTATCTAACTTCTCTTTAAACTCTGTTATAGTTAGTTAGTTCGAATTAACTTTGTAGTGTAGACATACCCTTATTTCTAATCTGAATTTATCTAAATTTTTAACTCCCTGCTACTTGTTCTTGATATGCCTTTCTCTGCTAAATTGAAGAGCCTTTTAGTACCTGGTATTTTCCTACCATGAAGGTACTTCTACACAAGCCATCCTGTTTGACCACCTTAGACATGCTATCAAGGGGGAAACCTTTTATTTTCATTGTCCATGCCTTCATTGTTATGCGATTAAACATCCAATATCACAATTTTCAGTGACACAAATCTAGCAGCTTCTATGAACCCTAACATTTTCCCTTCCCACAAATCCAATCTTGTCTGTACAGGCAAAAAACATTTACTTTCAGGTGATCTTTTGCACACACCCACACCCATATCACACGCCTACTCCACTTCAGATTTTGACAACAGTTAAGGATGCATAAACAAATGCCATAACTGAATGCAGCTTATGCATAGCTTTAATGAAGGAGGTATACTACAATTTTCTCATTTAATGGCAAGGAAACATCCTCAGAGTGTATGGAGATAAGTTCATAAACCTTAAAAATCTTCCTTTCTATGTGGTTCACAATAAGAAGTAATAGTATGAATGCTGATCTGCTGATTATAGATAAGCTTTTCTTCCCTGATTGCATGAGCTTTACAGAAACAGATTTGCATAGAATTGCCCATCTTGCTTTGGCTTTTGGAAAACAATATAGGTTGTCTGCTGTCAAAATGTTTCTGACTCAATATTCTTTGGTCCAGAATATTTATTTCCTCATCCTGCCCTCACACCTTTACACAACCATTACTGTTTTATTCTCATCTGTTGTAGCTATTATTATTTTAAATATGTAAATGTAATGTCTCATCTCCTATATCACCTCTGAAAGGTGAAAAAAATAGAGACTCTTTAATATAAGGAAGCTAGATTAGTGAGTGACCTACTACGATGTGCATTTCTATGTTAAAAGGTAAAATCTCGTTTCAGCGTTTTCTTCACAGATAATAGCATCCCCCTGTTTTCATTTTAATGTGTTATTGCAGTTATCCTGTTCCATAAAAGATATTGTGGAGAAAAACAAGAGTGAAAATATTAAAAAAGAAAGCAAAATCTCGCTAGCAATTGCTCAGTTTTAGTACTTTAAAAGAGACCCAATTGAATTTATTTAATATGCCTATCTGATAAAGAAAGGAAGAGGCAAATTTGTTATTTTCTAATAAAATCTAGAAAGCTCCAGCACCTCCTTTGAAGCCTAAATAAAAAGCAAGATATTATTTTTGGCTCTGTTTTAATTTGCAGTGTAGTCCTGGCTGTAGGATATTAGAGAGACAAGACAAGTGAGGTAATATCTTTTATTGGACCAATTTCTGTTGGTGAAAGAGAAAAGCTGTGAGCTTACACCAAGCTCTTCTGCAGGTCTAAGAAAGGTACATAGCATGTCACAGCTAAATACTATTTGAAACAGTTTGTTGAGCATAATGAGTTAACATACATTGCAAGAGACCATTCAAGGTGGAATAGTCAGTCAATATTTCAGCAGTCATAGGACAAAAGAGGGTAGTTGGTCACATATTGTTATAAGGAGCCATACAGTCAGTGTCTTGATTGGGTGCGTCTACACAGCACTCTAATCTTGAAATAATCTATTTTGAAAAAAGCTTATTTTGAAAATTGGCACTTTTACACAGTGCCAAATTTTGAAATAATGCACTATTTTGAGACATCCCTTAACCCTAATGCAACCAGATTGACCAGCATGGCAAAATAGCATGCCCATTATTTCAAAATAATGGGCTTCTTGTGTAGACTTGGGGTTGCTATTTTGGGATACTTCTGGTATTCCGAAATAGCCAATGCAGTGTAGACATACCGATTGAGTCCATGATATTCAGGGTCTACCAAAATTATGAATCAAAGCTGCCAGACTCATCTTTTGAAGGTGTTGTAAAGGTTTTGAGGACAAGGACTAAGAAGCCAAATATGTCTACATTGAAAATTAACCTATGAGTGGGAAGAATTAGTAAGGGAAGTAGAAGCAGGAGGCAACCTGGTACCAGGAACTATGAGATGGCTGAGTTCAGAATCCTGACAGAAGGAAGAAAGGAGAGCAGCAGAATATGGATCCTGGATTACAGAAAAGCAGACTTTGATTCCCTCAGGGAACTGATGGCAGGATCCCTAGGGAGGCTAATATGAGGAGTAAAGAAAATTTTAAAGAAGTGTTATTGAGGGTGCAGAAATAAACTATCCTAAATGCAGAAAGAATAACAAATATAGCAGGCTACCAGCCTGGTGTAAGAGAAAAAGCTTCAGTGAGTTTAAATACAAAAAGGAAGTTTACAAGAAGTAGAAACTTGGACAGATAACTAAGGAGGAGTATTGCTTGAGGATGCAGGGGTGTAATCAGGAAGGCCAAAGTTCAACTGGAGTTGCAGCTAGAAAGGGATCTGAAGGATAACAGGAACAGTTTCTATAGGTATGTTAACAAGAAGAAGGTGGTCAAGGAAAGTGTGGGGCCCTTATTGAACAATGAAGGTAACCCAGGGTGTGTCTAGACTACAGGGTTTTGTCGACAAAAGTGGACTTTTATCAACAAAACTATACCTGCGTCTACACTACCGCTGAGTTCTGTCGACATAACGTCGACAGAACTCAGCAGTTTTGTCAATGCTGGTAAATCTCATTTTACGAGGCATAATGCCTTCTGTCGACAGTTTCTATCGACAGAAGGTGTTATTGCATGTAAACTGTCCTTTGTGTCTACACTACCATGTCGACAAAGCAGCTTGCTTTGTCGACAGAACTGAATGTAGTGTAGACGCTCTTTGTCGACAGAAGTTTTGTCGACAGTATCTGTCGACAAAACTTCTGTCTACAAAAGCCTGTAGTCTAGACGTACCCCCAGGGACAGATGATGTGGAAAAAGCTGAAATACTTAAGGCTGTTTTTTTGCCTCAATCTTCAGTCAGCTCTCAGACTGCTGATCTAAGCAGCACAATATGGAGAGGAAGTGAGCAACCCACTGTGATGAAAAAACAGGTAAAGACTATGTAGAAAAGATGGACACTCACAAGTCCATGAGGACATATGTAATATGTACAAAGGTGCTGAGAGAATTGGCTGATATGATTGCAGAATCATTGGCCATTATCTTTGAAAACTCATGGTGATCAAGGGAAGTCTCTGATTATTGGAAAATGGTAGATGTAACGCCCATCATTAAAAAAGGGAAGAAAGAAAACCTGGAGAATTATGGACTGGTCAGCCTCACCTCAGTCCCTGGAAAAGTCATGGAGGGGTATTCAAGGAACTCCTTTGAAACATTTGGAGGAGAGAAAGATGATCAAGAACAGTCAACATGGATTCACCAAGGGTAAGTCATGCCTAACCAACCTAATTGACTTCTATGATGAGATAACTGACTTTGGATATGGGAAAAGTGATAGATATGCTATACCTTGACTTTAGCAAAGCTTTTGATACTACATCTCTATCTCCTACAGTATTCTTGCCAGCAAGTTAAGGAAGTATGGCTTAGATGAATGGACTATAAGGTGGATAAAAAGCTGGCTAGATTGTTTGGCTCAGTGGGTAGTGATCAACGGCTTGATGTCTAGTTGGCAGCTGGTATCAAGCAGAAGATACCAGGGTCAGTCATGGGCTGGATGTATTCAACAACTCCATTAATGATCCAGATAACATCATGGATTGCATCCTCGGCAAGTTTGTGGATGACACAAGCCAGCCTTGGGTGTTCCGTTGCATTGTGGTCATACTCATGTGCATGTGCACTGGATGAGGTATAGCCATTGTGGTAGGCATATGTAGGTTCCATGGGTCTTGAAAGCTGTGTTATGAGTGGTCCTGAACATTGTAGAGTGGTGATAAGTCTGAAGATTTTGCTTATGTTATTACGGCCACTTTGTATTGGTGTGTTTCAAAAGAAACCTGCACCGTACCTTCCAAAGATAAACAAAGAAACTTAAACTCATAATTTTGCTAGAAACTGAAAATCTCAATAAAGCCAGTAGATTTATGGCTCATTACATCAAACTGAAGCCCACTATTCCCTCTTTCTCCCCCAGACATGTTAACTACCCACTTCACTTCAAAAGATATTTTGCAACAAGTGTTACCTCTTTATGCTTACCAATCTGTTTTATCTTGCATTTAGCTATGACTCTTGGAGTATCTTTTCCAGACCCGAGAAAGAGTTCTGAGTAAGATCAAAACTTGCCTCTTTCAACAACAGAAAATAGTACAACAAAAGATCTTACCTTGCCCGCCTTATCTTTTTTTTCTTCAGTTCCAAGAAGAGGAAGGGGTAAGCAAAGAAATTGAAGCAACCCCCCCTTAAAAATGAATTGACACAAGTCTTTTGCCTCCACAACCTTAACTGGGGCATTATGAAAAATGAGAGGTTAATAGCTGTTAATTTAACAATATGGCTCCTAAATGAAGTATCCAGGAGGTGTCACCTCAGATTTCACCCTAAATTGCACACACATATTCTAATAGGAGTATCCCAAAGCAGCAGGATGTCATTAAGTAGACTCTGGAACCTAGAGAAAAGGCTGAGGTGCACTTTCATGTGTAACCTTAATTCATGTGCCTTTGTGCCTCGGAGTGTAAGAGAGACTTTTCTAAATATTGGCCTAAAGCTATCATTGACTGCTGCACTGATTTGTAGGAATGAGTCATTTAAAAATTTAGCTAGATTGATTCATTTTATGCCTTTTTAAAAGCTCACACATCTGACACATAAAAATTTCACAACAAATTCATTCTGTGTGTCAGTTCCCATATACACATCTGCCAATCAGCCTTATCTATGTTTCTTCCAGAGTCCATAAAAAAGTGGTCACCTTTGTCCCTACATGGCACAGGGTACATCTTCATCATCTTGTAAGTGGAGTGCACTTGTCAGGACAAGACTGCGTTTATTTATTTTGTATTTTTAGTCTCCTTTGTACACCTATAGATTAGCATCTGCTAATCCTTCAGTGACAATGACTCTTTTCTCTATATAATAAACTATACATTATGAACAATGAGTGGTCCTGTTGCACCTTAGAAACTTAAGTGCCATAGGATGATTCATTGTTTTTAAAGATACATAAGAACACGGCTAGCCCTCTGGGACTTTTTACGGTACATGGTACAATGGTCCTCTCATAGAACAATCGGCTTTCACTGGTTAAAAAAATCCATGCCATCATTACTCCTTATTTTACCTTCCTATAATTTTATTACATTGTCTAGATTATAATCCAAGAATTATTTTATTAAGATCAGTTAAACTTTGAACTGCAAGCTACAAAATAGGTAGAAGACTTTATGAAGTTTAAATAAAACTAGTGCTGTTTGCTCAGTGCTTGTCTGGATGATTTTTAAGACTTAATTGTGCTGTTGGTGTTGGGAGTACCATACTAGAGCTTGCATGCTTGGCAGAACAGTTGGAATTGGATGACCACAAATGTAGGTAAAAATTTGAAAATAAATTCTTATGGTACTTGCACTACCTAGTTTCATCAATGTGTGAGAAAAGAAGATAATAACCTATGGCTTATTGGGAGATATTAATGGAGCCTGCTGATGCAAGACATGGAAAGTAAACAAACAAACAAAACCTCCAAACAAACAAGATTAAACCAGCCTGAAAAGCTGATTAACATTTCTTGGTGGCTTTCAGATCAAATATGTACTGTAGACGGATGGCTTGTGTATAATTAACAAATCTATTCACATAACCTGGGATCTAAAAAACAAGATGTGTTTTTTTTCTTGTTTGTGCATAATAATGAGAAATAAAGGTTTCACTTTGGGAATGCAGCTATCAGTTCTGTTGGTGATGAAACACGAAAAAGATCTAGTTCACCAAGACTATTTGACAGTAATATAAGCAGAAAAAACTAGAAATATGCATAAGATGCAAATCTGTTTAATAAGAAAATGTCATTTTCCTACAAGCACTATTTTAAAAATTATTACTGTACATTGAAATATCTGATTTACTTTCATTCAGATTTTTACTTGAGATTCTAAACAATTAATTTATTCTAATCTAATAGCCCATATATTATTTATACACTGTTTTTATCAATATATTTGTTCACAGCATTCATGAAATCTAGAATAAGATTAAGTCCTAAATCTATCATAAACCTCTACCCCATATTTCCAAGAATAGATTGCTCTTATCTGAATGTTGGCACACATTCCCTTGATTGCTCTGGTAGTGGTGACATCTACACTGCACGTTTCAAAGGCAGATGCTGTAGGTAGTTCAATAAATACTCAGCAGGTTCACAAAAGGATTTAATGAATGTCAAGAGATCTTAAAATAAAGATGACCTTTATTTATGGCCTGATGGAAGTGAAAAATGGCAACTCGGGTATGTTCTGACTGCAATAGAAGGAACTTACAAATTTAGTTCAGTGAAATCCATATAATTGTCAATAGTAAAGTGTGTATCTCAAATGTAAAGGAAAGATAATAATGAGACCCTTAGGAATCCTGGGCAAATTACCTATTTTCAAATTGAAAATGGAATGGATCTAAAACCACAATTTGAGATTGAATGGGTTTTAATATGGATAATATAAATGTATACCTCTAGGAACAAAGAATAGAGACTATACTTATATGACTGGGGATGCCATCCTGAAAAGAAGTGATTCTGAAAAAAATATTTGGGGTCAGGAGAGATAATCAGCTGAACATGAGCACAAAGTTTTATGTTGTGACCAAAATGGCTGTGACCATTATGCTGAGGCTAATGCGATCCTCAGATACTTAAACAGAGGAAATCGCAGTCAGGGTTAGAGAGGTTATTTCACCACTGTTATTGGCACTAGGTTGACTGTGACTAGAATATTGTGTCCAGTCCTGATGCTTGCAATTCAAGAACGACGTGCAAAGAGTTCACAGAAGAGCCATGGGAATTATTAAAGAATTTGTAAATCTGCCCTATAGTGGTATACTGCAGGAGCCCAAGCTCTTTAGTTTGACAAAAAGAAGGTAAAGTGGTAACTCGATTACAGTGTACAAATACCTACATGGAGAATAAATGTTTAATAATGGTCCCTTGAATCTATCCGGGAAAGACGTAAGATGATCCAGTGGGTGAAAGTTGAAGCTAGGAAATTTCAGACGGGTAGCTGTGTTAGTCTGCAACTGAAAAAAGCTTTTAAACATAACAAATAGTCTTGCGGCACTTTAGGGACTAACAAAAAATGTAGATAGTATCATGAGCTTTTGTGGGCACAACCCACTTCTTCAGATGAATGGAGTTTAAGGGGTCCACGTTCCAAATAAATAGCAGAGAATGGGGAAGGGGAGGGAGAGGGAAAGGAAAGGAAAAAAAAAGGAAAAATAATAGTCAGAGTTTCCATGCTAAATGAAGCTGATAGAGAGGGTTCTAAGTGTTTTTAAGTACCTGGTGTTTGGCCTCTTATGTAATTAGGATTTGGAATGTAGCAGGTAATCCAGTTAAGGTCTTTGCTTAAACCTCTAGTGTAGGTATCAAACTTGTAAATGAAATTAAGCTCTGTAAATTTCAATCTGGTTTTTGAAATTGGATTGCAATAATACAGTGAGTTTTGAGATCCATTAATGAGTGCCTGGGCATTAAAATGTTCCCCACAGGTTTCTGTGTGTTACCCTTTTGAATATCTGATTTGTGTCCATTAATCCTTTCTTGTGTCCATTAATCCTACATGGCAGAGGGACATACCTGGCATTTGATGGCATAGATCAGTGTTTATCTACCAGTGGTACATGTACCCTTAGGGGTACTCGAGAGAAATCTCGGGGCTACATCAACGCAACTGAAATTTGAAGAACACTGAATTTGTTTTAAGCTTTACAGAGCTTTATTATTTTTGTACTTTTTACACCCAAAAATGTAATTGCTCGCCTGGCTATCATTAAGTTTTTTAAACAAATGTGTTGCAATGGTAGAAAAAAAATTGCATGTCTGAAAACTGTAGGTAATGGGGGTACTTATAATTATTTTTTTAAAGGGATACTTTATTAAAAAAAAGATTGAGAAACACTGGCATAGATCACATTGTTGGATGTACAGTTATATAAGCCTTTGATGTGGTGGTTTTTGTGTTTAGGTCCTCTGATGATGTCTTTTGTATAGATGTGTGGAGAGAGCTGGCACCAGGGTTGATATCCACACAATTTTCCTTATCCCTTCCACACTTTAGGGACACACATCTTTACCCAATTCCAAGGGCTCAGGGCATAACTTCCTGAAGGTCTGCAGGAACTTTTGCCACTGAAAAATATCTTACATAGTAATATTCTTATTCTCTATTTATTGACAGTTACCATGCAAGCAGACTATACATGCTAAACATAGTGCTATGCTCACCAAGCCTGTTAAAGACAGGCAGACTTCCCCTATTGGCCAGGCAAGGTCAGTCTCTCAGGATCCTAGCTGCTGCACATCATGTCATGCAGAGGAGTTCTGGCAGTCTGGTCTTAGGCTGTGTCTTGGAGGTGACTTCTTTCAAGTCTTCCCTCCTTCTTGCTGTTCCTTTCTTATTTTCCTTCCTCTTTCCCTTTTCCTCCTGGTCTCCTTCTTGGACCCCAGTTTGTATAATGAAACTTGAGTCCTGCTTAGCTATACTTTAACCAATTATTTTAGTATAATTTACTAACCAATCATAACATACTGTAACAGAATTACCTAACCAATCGCATGCCATCACCTTAGTTGATTTGCACCTAGCAAAATTAAGTAGACAGAAACAGTTACAAACCAAACAGAAATCATACAGGAAACAATAGGAAAGTGAGGACAACAATCATAGAATGAGGATTCCACAACCTCAACTATTGATAAACATAGTCATCTGAAGAAGAGGGCTGTGCCCACAAAAGCTCATGATACCATCTACATGTTTTGTTAGTCTTTAAAGTGCTACCAAAATATTTGTTGTTTTGAGTTTATCCTGTACAGACTAACTCAGCTCCCCCTCTGAAGCTATTGATAAACACTTTCTTGCCAGATGAAATGCTGTTAAGCGAAGTTTTCTCTACCCATCCTGATATCGATTTCTTTATCAGGTGACAGTGGGTGCCATTAGGACAGGATCTCCTTGTTAACAACCTGGTATGACACTATTTTAATGCAATTTAGACAGAGTGTATGTGACTTTATGCCTTCCATTATGGCTACAGGCCTTCCAATATGGCTATAGAAAGCCATATTGTTACAAGGTAGGTTCCTGGATGAGTAGGATGGAGGTGTGCTGTGTGGTTACTGGAAATAATTTGTTTGAGGTTAGGGGGTTGTCTGTAGGCAACGATTGGCCTGTCCCCAAAGGCCTGTGAGAATGAGGGGTCATTTTCCAGGATAGGTTGTAGATTGCTGATAATGAGCTGAAGGGATTTAAGTTGGGGGCTGTAGGTGATGATAAGTGGTGTCCTGTTGTTTTCTTTGTTGGGCCTGCCTTGAAGAAGAGGATGTCTGGGTACTCATCTGTCTCTGTCAATCTGTTTTTTTACTTCTTCAGTGGGTATTTTAGTTTTAAGAATGCTTTATATAGGTCCTGTAGGTGATTGTCTCTGTCTGTGGTGTTGGAGCGAATCCAGCTGTATCTTAGGGCCTGACTGTAAACAATTGATTGGGAAATGTGTCTTAGATGAAAGCTAGAGGGATGTATATACGTGTAATGGTTGGAAGGTTTCCGGTATGAGGTGGTGGAAATATGTCAGACATTGTAACTGTACTGTAGTGTCAAGGAAGTGGATCTCTTGTGTGGATTGGTCCAGGCTAAGGTTGATAGTGGGGTAGAAATTGTTAAAATCTCTATGGAATTCTTTGAGAGTCTCCTTCCCATAGAAGGAAAATGGTAACACATAGAAACCTGTTGGGGAACATTTTAACTTGCCTGGACACTCATTAATGGATCTCAAAATCACCATATTAGTACAAGCCAACTGGATTACCTGATGCATTCCACATTCTAATGTCATAAAAGGCCAAACACCAGGTACTTAAGAACACATAGAACACTCTCTATCAGCTTCATTTAGCATGGAAACTCTGACTATTCTTCTCTCTTTTTTTTCCCCTTCTCTCCTTTCCTTTCCCTCCCCATCCCCATCTCTGCTATTTATTTGGAACTTGGACCTCTTATATTCCATTCATCTGAAGAAGTGGGTTGTGCTCATGAAAACTCATGATACCATCTACATGTTTTATTAGTCTGTAAGAAGCTAGGAGTGTTCAGATTGTTAAAAATGGAGGCCAATGAGCATAATCAATCACTGGAATAATTTATCAAGGTTGTAGTGGAAAATTAAAATCATGAGTGGATGCTGTTCTGCTCTACGAGTTATTTTTGGAAAGGTCTCTGGCATATGTTATACAGGAAGTCAGACTAGATGATCACAATGATCCTCTCAAGCTTTGGAATCTATGATTCTGTGTTCTGGTGATATTATCCAGTTAATTTACTGGGAACAAGATGCCCTTGCAATATGAGCAGGGTAGCTCAGAAGATGATGAAACATCTGGATCGGGGTGGACAGTCAGATGGAGGCAGTGCACTAGGGTAGCGTTTGACGTTATTTCTTTCTTTACCTGCCTCTCCACAGATATAGGCACTTCCAGCTCCCATAAAATGCAGATTGCCATTCCTGGCTAATGGGAGCTGTGGGAAGCAGTGACCTGTCCGCGCTGTTTCCCTCAGCTCCCATTGGCTGGAAATGGCGTTCCACAGCCAACGTGAGCTGCAAGCACTCATATCTGTGGAGACACAGGTAAATACAGTGGTGGCAATCCTCCAGGGGCTATCCCTGGTGAGCCACATCCAGCCGAAGGGCTGGTTATTGCCCACCACTGATTTAGATGAAGATTGACTGTAGCTGAGAAAAGCAGCTTAATCTACTCCATTTTTATAAATATCTCTTCATCTCTAGTCGTCTTTGACTGGAATGGTGTTGGTTATTATGGATGAGAACATCAGAGATGCTAATATAGGATGTAATACTAAGGGTTCTGTAAATGATATGAAATGATTTTTCTCTTAGGAAAAAAGAGGTAAAGATAAATATCTAAGTATCCTCATAATGTGTCCTTATGATGTTTCTACAAAGAAAATTAATTAGACTCTCTAATTAATTACATTATAATATAACTACGGAAGAGACACTTAATTCTGACAGCCAGCAAAAGTGTAAATTCCTGAAGGACATTCTTTTAAATAATGGTCTGAAACATGAACAAATTTAAATTCAGAAGGGAGAAGAAAAAGAATGATCTGAGCAGGGGAGGAGCTCATATTTACTGTATGTGGAACAGAGAGAAGTTGCCTACATCAAAATTCTCCATAAACATTTGGGGCTAAACACATTTGTGGATAAATTGTGCAATACCTGTGAATTAAGTGGGTTTACATGCATTTTATTTAGAGCAAAATATAGCCCAAGATTTATTAGAAAAAGCAGCTTTAATTGATTGGATTAGAGGAAATTATATTAATCCAGGAGTAGATTTTCAGGACTGCCTCTTTTACCAGGATTTGGACAGCTGGTTTAGAGGACACTTGGACTGACTGGATAAGCATCCTGGGAATGCATGAGAAGAGGGAGGAGTGAAGTCTGAAAGTGTGTAGGCAAGGAGAATGAGTTTGGAACAAGGAGACTGGGATAGAAAAGAAACAGGACTAAAACGGCGACAGATTGGAGGGGCTGAGGCAGTATGGGCCAAGCTCAGGGGAAACGAACAGAAGAGTTTATGCCTATTAGAGCAGGGATCTCCAATCTTTTTAAGCAGAAGATCACTTTTTGAATTAAATCAGTCCACGACCTAACTCAAACTCAAATACCCCTGCTTCACGCCTTCTCCAAGGTCCTGCCCCTACTCCACCGTTTTGCCGAGGCCCCACCCTCCTCATTCTGTGAAGATGGGGTACAGAAGAGGAGGACAGAGTGACATAAGCACCCCATTGACTGTCTCCCCCACCTTGCACAACAAGCAGGAGGCTCCCAGGGGCAGCTCTGAGTAGGACTAGCAGGGCAGCGCGAGGAGGGGCAGCTGAAGTTCTGGTTCTTAATAGCCTCCCAGCCAAACCAGTCAGGATCATCTGTCAGAGGTTCCAAGATCTACCTGTAGATCCTGATCTACTGGTTGGTGACCACTGTATTAGAACATCCCTCTACCCACTCTGAAGCCTGGAACAGACACCAGGACTTCTGAGTTTCACTGTTACTCTGTTGTCAACAAATCTCTGTGAAACCCTCTGATAAAACGCATGTCTCATCTCCCATGGAGTTGCAGAGGCAACCTTCATTCTGACATTTCCCAACTTTTGGAATGTTCACTTTGCCACCTTAATTTTTTTTAAGCATGGCTTTGTTTTGGATAATATATATAGAGATTAACCAGAGAAATACCCAGACAAACATCTTGGCTCTTACCATTGAATTGCCTGATGTAGTGCAAGAGACCATTTCTTAGAAGAGATCTAGTACATTTGGCTAATTAGGATCCTCTATAACATCCTTAACAATTGACATGAACTGGAATTTCACCCCATAAATTGATGGGAACTTGCATCTTTTTGAAACAGAAATGGAGTGGAATAACTAGTAGATACTCTGTCTCCTTCTTGCTGGTAGTGAAATTAATGTGTACCTGACTTCAGTCTCAGAGAGGGCTGTTTTTACACACAGAAGCAAAACAAAAAAAAAGTAATTTCCAGATTTCTTACCAAAAACCCTGATTGCTACTATGCTGGAGTAGGGATGAACTAATTCACAGCATCCCTTGGACTGCTGCTTAATCTACACTGCCAGGAGGGGGAGAATCCCTGACTCCAGTGGATTGGTACAAGTCAGCAGCACCTGCTATTGTAAGCAGTGCTTATGTAGAGTTTACAGAAGAGGCTGTGTTTGAAAGGAGGTTAATCTAGCCCTAGCCAGGGTTAGGATGACTTGTTAAGCAGTAGCTAGAGATCCCATGGACAGTCCCTTACAATTATACACCCTAAAATGCCTGTTGTTAACAAAGATTGGTGTTTGGTTTATGCTTATAAAGTTGTTAGGGGCTGACCTTGTACATATAAATAAATGCTGTAGCAAAGCACAGTACTTCATGGTAGCTTTGTGAAGAGTGAGACAATGTTTTTTTGCTTTGGAGAAATAACAACAATCCATCAGCTTCTCAGTGAACCCCAAACTCCAGTCTGATGCTGTATCTGATTTTGTTGCTTCTGTGCCCTAGCAATGAGTGAGAGAAAGGGGAAGGACATCTCAGGATGTAATTGAAATGTGAAATGTCACTTTGAGTTCAGTGTTACTGAGCTCAGACCCCAGCAGAGACTACAAAAAAGCATTTACAAGAAATACAGAACCTGGGCAAGACACAAGCAACTTTTATTAATATTTGATTTTTCTTCTTTTCATATTGATTGTGGTGAGATGGCTGTCACCCAGCTGAGTCACACAATTGCTATGACATCCAATTTCCTTATAGAATTACCTTTCTGGAAAGGCTGAAATTTAGCGTCTGCTTGTCATACTGTACACATGTCAAAGCCATTTGGGAGTAACTTGCTCAATATTTAAAGTGAAGGCAAGGTTATGCAATGCAAGGTCTTCCGTGTTTCTGCATCAGATAGTTACCTATAGAATGGCTAAGTGCTGAAAACAAGAATTCTAGATTGATTTGAATGACTTGCAGATTTTTTTGACACTGCACATGCCTATTCCATATATGGCCTGACCCAAGGCACACTGAACTCAATAGAGAGACTCCCATTAACTTTACTGTACTTTGAATTGGACTCATAATTAATGCTAAGATTTAGTCATGGGTATTTTAGTAAGTCATGGATGGGTCATGGGCAATAAACAAATAATCACAGACCCGTGACCTGTCCATGACTTGTACTATATAGCTCTGATTTTCTCTTGGGTGTTCTGGGGAACACTAGGAACACCGCTGGTGCTAGGGGCCTCTGGGGTGCCTGCTGGAGCTGTGGGAGGATGACGGGGGTGGAGACCAGAGCACATGCTGGTGCTTGGGGAGCAGAGCACCAGGGCATCCACTGGTATTCATGAGCAGGGGCTATGGAGAGCTCACTGGGTAGGATGGTGCAGAACTACCACAGCAGGTCAGGGACAGCCTTGGGATTGCTGCTGCTGAGGAGGAGGCAGCGGGACTGGCCCTGAAGTCATACACACTGGCAGGCTAAAGAATTCATGTAGGTCTTGGAAATTCAAGGACTCCATGACTTCCTTGATGTCCGTGACATTCACAGCCTTACTCAAAATGTCTGATTTGAAAATTTTGAAGACATTGCAAATAATATTAAATATATTACACTGAGTGCTTTTTTGGCTGGTAAATATTAACTGACACATTCCATTCTCCAACTTGCTACAAGCTTTATTTGCAATAGCTCCTTGTACGATCCTGGGATGTTCACAATGTAACTAATGGCCATTTCTGCCTGTGTCTACAGACCAGTGTTTTTTCTGTGTATCTGAACTCAGCCAAACTTCTCATGGATTTCCTTTTCCCCTATTTTAGTATCTAAAATAGCTGAGGGCTGCTGGTTTCAAGTTCAAAATTCACTAGAAATATAATCCCAGAGCTCAAAGCCCAACCTTTGTGAGCCCCAGCCAGTGGACTCTGGTTAGCTATGGATGTTTTGTTGCAGTGTAAACACATCATAAGACTCATTCTAGTTCCCATCAAGAAGTGAAAATCAGTGCAAACCCAAAACACAAACAGCAAAATCATTTTGTGGGATAGTTTGTGATCTACTGTGTTGCCTCAAAAAGGATCATAGAATCATATAATACTAGAATTAGAAGGAACCTTGGGAGATCAAGTCCAGTTCCCTGCCCTTACGGCAGAACCAAACACAGTCCATATCATTACTGATTGATGTCTGTCTAACCTGCTCTTAAATATCTCTAGAGATGGATATACCACAACCTCCCTAGGCAATTTATTCCAGTGTTTAACCACCCTGACACTTAAGAAGTTTTTCCTAATGTCCATCCTACATCTCCCTTGCTGCAGTTTAAACCCATTGCTTCTTGTCCTATCATCAGAGGTCAAGAAGTACAATTTTCCCCCTCCTCCCTCTAACGCCCTTTTAGATACCTGAAAACCACTATCATGTTCCCTCTGAGTCTCTTTTCTAAACAAAGAAGCCCAATACCTTCAGCCTTGCCTCATGGGTCATGTTTTCTAGAGCTTTAATCATTCTTGTTGCTCTTCTCTGGACCTCCTTCAGTTTCTCCACATCCTTCTTGAAATGCAATGCCCAGAACTGGACACAATACTCCAACTGAGGCCTAACTAGTGCAGAGTAGAGCAGAAGAATGACTTTGTTTCTTGCTCACAACACACCTGTTAATGCATCCCAGAATCATGTTTGCTTTTTTTGCAACAGCATCACACTACTGACTCACATTACGTTTATGGTCCACTATAATCCCTAGATCCCTTTTTGCCATACTTCTTCTTAGACAGTCGCTTCCCATTGTGTATGTGTGAAAATGATTGTTCCTTCATAAGTGGAGCACTTTACATTTGTCTTTATTCAACTTCATCCTTTTTACCTCAGACCATTTCTCCAATTTGTCCAGATCATTTTGAATTATGACCCTATCCTCCAGAGCAGTCAGAACCCCTCCCAGCTTGGTATCATCTGCAAACTTAATACGTGTACTTTCTATGCCAATATGTAAATAGTTGATGAAGATATTGAAGAGATCCAGTCCCAAAACAGACCCCTGCGGAACTCCACTTGTTATACCTTTCCAGCAGGATTGTGAACCATTAATAACTTCTCTGAGTATGGTTATCCAGCCAGTTATATACCCACCTTACAGTAGCACCATCTAAGTTGTATTTGCCTAGTTTATTGATAAGAATATCATGGAGACCGTATTAAATGCCTTATTTAAGTCTAGGTATACTGCATCCACTGCTTCTCCCTTATCCACAAGACTCGTTTCCAGAAAGCCTTTTGCAAAGGCTCTTAAGTACAATAAGTTGTCATGGGATGAGAGAAGATCCTTTCATGGATTGATAATAGTTAAAAGACAGGAAACAAGGGGTGGGAATAAATGATAAGTTTTCAGAGTGGAGAGAAGTAACTAGTGGGGTCCCCCATTGGTCTGTCTTGTGATCAATTCCATTCAACTTATTTATAAATGATCTAGAGAAAGGGGTAAACAGCGAGGTGGTAAAATTTGCAGATGATACCAAACTTCTCAAGAAAGTTAAGACCAAAGCAGACTTTGAAGAGTTTCAAAAAGATCTCACCAAAATAAGTGATTGGGCAACAAAATGGCAAATGAAATTTAATTTTGAGAAATGTAAAGTATTGCACATTGGAAAAAATAATCCCAATTATACATACATTATGATGGGGAGTAATGTGGCTACAGCTACGCAAAAAAGAAATCTTGGAGTTGTAGTGGATAGAGCTCTGAAAACATCCATTCAGTGTGCAGTGGCAATCAAAAAATCAAATAGAATGTTAAGAATCATTTAAAAAGGGATAGAGAATAAAACAGAGAATATCTTATTGTCTCTATATAAAAGCATGGTATGCCCACATTGAATACTGTGTACAGATGTGGCCATCCCATCTCAAAAAAAGATATAGTGGCATTGGAAAAGGTTCAGAAAAAGGCAACAAAATTATTAGGGGGTTGGAACTGGTCCCATATGAAGAGAGATTAAAAAGACTTGTATTTATCAGGTTAGAAAAGAGGAGACTGGGGAATATGATAGAGGTCTATAAAATCATGACTGGTGTAGAAAAAAGTGAATAAATTAAAGTTATTTACTTATTCCCACAATAAGTCAGTCACCAAATGCAATAAATAGGCAGCAGATTTAAAAATAAACAAAAAGAAGTTTTTCTTCACTCAGCACACAGTCCACCTCTGGAACTCCTTGCCAGAGGATTTGGTGAAGGCTGGGGCTTAAACAGAGTTCACAAAAGAGCAAGATAGATTCATGGCAGTTAGGTCCATCAATGAATATTATCCAGGATTGGTATTAATTGTGTTTCTAGCCTGTCTGGAAATGGGTGGAAGGAGAGAGATCACATGAGGATTACCTATTGTGTTCCCTCCCTCTGGGGTATCTGGAATTGGCCACTGTCAGCAGACAGGATACTGGGATAGATGGACCATTGGTCTGACCCAGTATGGCCGTTCTTATGTGATCACTCCGCTTATCCACTGGGTGGTATTTGAAACTCTCCTGATTGGCACACAAGTGCACAATTTACAGGGAACACTGAAACTCTAACAAAAATGACCAGGAGAGATTGAAAATACACAGTATCTTACAGTTACAATTTATTATTTTATTTCATAAAATTGGAGGGCACAGTAACTGTAGCGGGAAAAAAAGTCATAAAAACCCTGTAAGCTGAAAATAAATAGAAGCTAATAAAACTAAAGCCAAAAAAATTACAGACTCAACAGAAAACTATGAGATTTTGTGAAGGAAGAAATATTTACACTTTTGCCTAGAATGATAAAATAAGAACATCATTCGGTGCTGTATCCTGAGGAAAAGATCTGTTTGAAAAATCAATGCAGAAAAATTCAATCCAAAGAAATAAGCTCTAAGAGAAACATCTTATTAGGCAGCAAATCCTCTATTGAACTATATACAATATGTTGGGAGAGGAAATGAACCTATAAATTTGGGAGATTTATTAATATGGAAGAACAAGAAATATATCAGCTCCTAAGCGATAATCTGGAGCCTACAAATTGTTAGAACATAAAACAACTATAATTCACATAAAAGAACAAATAGAAGCATGTGCATACATTTTGAGAGATTGCTGTCTTGGGTTAATTCCATGAAATGGGAGTCAAGACCTGAAGCATTTTATCTGTTGTTTTGAAATTGGATAGAATTCAATAAGGGCTGGTGGAAAACACATAAACAAAATATTTTCTTATCCAAAAATGTCAAAATCAAAATATTTCAAAAGAAAAGATTGACTTTAAGAGGAATTTTCTGTCAGGAAAATAAAAGTGAAACATTTTGACTTAGTTTATTGAACTGCAATGAAATATTTAATTAACACCTAGGTTGAATTTAATCTCCACATCTGATTTTGAGTTGTAGTTTTTAGTTCCACTTGTCCCCATTTACCCATATTGTCCCAGCTCCCTAAATGGATTAAAATTCCCATGATTCACAGTAGTATCCTTGTGGTTGAGTTTATGAAGTGTGTCATGGAAGCTGACAAACCGAGAGGAAATATTTTGATTTGGAAATTTTCAGAATTTGATTTCCATCTAAAATGTCCAAAAAATGTTTTTGAATCTGTTTTTTTGGTGGGGAGGAGTAAAGGGTGAGGGTTGGAAATTTTTGTTCCATAAAAGTTTTGATATTTTGATTTTTCATCCTAAAATGTGACAAAACAAGTGTCAAAACATTTCCCATGGATTGGAAATTCTATTTCTTCAGTCATCTCTAATAGTTTCCTATCTCACAGGAGAACTGTGAGCATTAGCTAATGTTGAGGAAACCACCCTCTCAAAAACAGTTACTGAAGTCAAAAATCTGAGGCAAATTTGTTAAATAGAAGGTTAAATTCAGTCCAACTACATAATTTATTGTTGTAATCTGGAAGTTGGTCATGAATTGTGATTAGAATTGTGGGGCATGTCATTCACAGCACAGTTTTCGGGGTGCAAAATAATGTGCAAAAAACTGAACATTGGAAACTATTTTAGAAAGGTTTTAAGCCCTCTTGATAACATATTTTAGCACTATCTAAAAAAACCCTAATCACAGAATGGTGGAACGAAGTGTCTTGTCCCCATTAAAGCACTTCCTTTTTGGAAATCAATTTAGTTTCTACTCACCCTTGATATTACAGTAAACAAATCATTGTATTATACATAAAACACAAAAGGCTTAGCTCTTGAGGATATATCTTAAAGGGAGAAACAAATCAATCACAATTTATTAAAACAAAGTCAGCTAGAAAAACACCAAAGCAATGAAATAAGAGTAAAACTTCTTTGGGGAATAAAAATATAAATAGAAAAAAAATAGAATATAGATCACATAAGTTAAATATTTTTCCCATTTGCTAATTGCAAGCCTAAAACAAAATAGTAAATATGGTAGAGGAAACATGCCCAGTTAAATACAAGCAAAGGGTAACTGTAACACAGGTTGAACCTTTCTAGTCTCTCACTCTCTGGCCTTGCAACAACCAGGGTCTGGAATGATATCAGTTAGCTGGATGCCCACTTACCATGGGTGTGGCCAAGTTTCCCGTAGTCCCATCAAGGTTGTTTATAGCCATCATTCCTGGCACTCAGTGTTCTGTACTGTTATTTAGCTCTAATTTACCCCTAAATGTCTTCTAAGATCCCAGGAAGCAGTGAAAGTGCTGGTAATGCTGCTAGACAATATTGACCTCCCATGATTCAGCAAATTCTGTGGTTCAGCACCAGTCAGAGCCTGAGGATGCTGAACTAGAGAGGTTCAACCTGTATTTTAACGAACAGGTAGGAGGCATTTTCATTTATTTCACAGATGCCCAGCAAATGGTTGAACTGTCCTATGCTATAAGCTTTTTTTTTTCTTTTTGCTAGATTACAGATTACTTACAAAAATTACTTGTTTAAATCACACAGAAAAAGGACGAAACAGAAAAAAATCAGAATGGCATTTAAATCTGCTCAGACACTTGGATGAGTTTATGATAGAGGACAAACATGGATATTAGTATTAATATAAAATTTCAAAGTTTTAGAGTCTTTTAGCAATTCATTTATGTTGGCTGGAATTTAGGGATAATTAACATTTACATATGTTGTAATGATTACAAAAATTAAATGATTAACACAAAAAGTTCAATGTAATTGAAAACTATTATTTATTCTTCTGAGGCTGATACTAAGCTTTTTATCTCAAGATGCTTTACAAACACCAAAATAATTGTTTTTAATGCTGCAAGGTACCACTGTGATAATTTCATCTGATCTCCTCCATAACACAAGTCATAGAATTTTATATGCAACTCCTGTGTTTGAGCTAGACCATATCTTTGAAAAGACATCCAATCTTGATTTAAAACATCACAAAAATTAACAAATATTAACTCACAGCATCTTTGTTCCCCAGATATCATTATGTTGTCAAACCCTGGCCATAGTCACACCCACCAAGTTCTCACATGGCCCTTTGTACTCTAGGAATAAAATCCTGGCCCTACTGAATTCAGCACCAAAACTCCCATTGACTTTACTAGGTTGGAAGCAGATCTGAGGTTTTTCACACAGTGTCACCTTACCCTGTTTTGGGTAAAATTAAACAATATAACAGACAGCGCAATTGGTCTTCTCAAGTCTACAGTTTCCATAGCTGTTACCATTGTGGAACTACTTTCACAGGGACTTATAGGACAGATGAATCATGGTGTAGTCAAAGGCAACAATACTTGACAGAGTGAGAAGTCCTAATTCTGTAGTTTTGGTCAGCAGACTACATTCTCCCTATATTCCAACCACGTATATTATATTAATAGAGATCGATTAGAACAATCTGAAATCCAAGTCTGAATTTCTGTTTCCTTAAAGGAGTAAACTCTATCAGCTGAAAGTCTGAAGACTACATTGAAATCCAAACTTCCCCAAAGAGTAAGATTTAGAGTTTCAAAGAGTTAGATTAAAATAATGGACATAGATCTATAGTGGTATCCAGGCTTTTGTTTAATCCCTTCTCTATGTTGTTATTTAGCCTGTAGAACTCCAATGTGTATTTGCATAACAAAATACAAGTAAAATGTTAAGTTGGAGGGGACTGCAAAAATTACAGAAATTTATATCCCATAACCTGCCATGATCCGCCTTTCAGCAATTAAATCCAGCACTGGGTAATGTGCAGGTGGGCAAGTCAAAATTAGCATAAAAGTAAAATCATTCCTTCTGTTTATATAATTTGTGTGCATTTGTAATCAGTGAAATGACAGAACATAAAATAGGACTGCCTGCTGAGATGCAATCTTTAATCTTTGTCACAGATTAATCACCTACCTATAAAATAATAGAGACTCTTCTATTATAATTAAACTGACTATAAATGGCTAAAGTTACTGACAATTCTTACCTCTTCTGTAAAAATGTTTGATATCACTTGAAGGATTGTAGCAGGGTGGTACTCACCTTCTGGAAGCTTTCCCATCTGGCTGAGTTCACATACTTGCACTATCTCTGTTCTTTGACCCTCGTAGCTATATAACACTCTAGCTGAGTCACACTCTCTGTGAATCACAACCCCTTCTGAGGTATATGTTCATCAGGGACCCATATTGGTGCCCTCTGTATGTTCTCTCAGTCTATTTCTCACTCCAATGAAGAGTGATACCTCCAGGTGACAGTATCCTTCCCCTTACCTCAAGGCTCTATCACAGTTAACAAACAGTGCCCCACCTGGAGCTCTCCGTGGTGCTGCTTAGCCAGCCAGTAACCCATGGTCTTCTTTCCTTAAGATCTTCAGTGGCACTGAGCCAGCTCTGGTCCTACAGCTCCTTTTATAGGGCCTTTCTGGCCCCTGATTGGCCACTTCCTCCTGCAGACATTCTAGCCTCCTTGGAGGACTTCTCTCTGGCCCTTTTTGGGCTCAGGGCCTGGTCTGCCCCATCACAAGGATTTACAAAGAAATAAAAATATTTGAGATTTAGGAGGTTAGAACCTGTATTTTAGTTTACTCTTGTTTAAATTCTTTTTTTTTGTTCAAATTGATGTTGGAAAGGCTGAAATCCAAAGCAAATAGTGGCTGGCACAAAACATCTCTGGGTAGTGAGTGTTCAGAATCTGTTTGTTTTTTTAAAAAACAATTCAATGGTTCTACTCATAAATAAGCATATTATAAGAGGCTGGTATTTGCTGTTGACATTTTGCAAATGAAATAGCTGTGAAAAACACAGCGAGATTGCAGTGCAAGAAAATGGTATTACATGTATGAGAAAACAACTGTTGAAATTACATAAAGTTGGAGTGCAAAAGAAAGAGAAAAATACTGGTAACACATGAGGCATTAATGTTACATCAATGACAAGAACAGATGTCAGTGGAAGGTTAGAAGTCTCCATGGTTTAATTAATGATAGATAGGCCATCTAAACTCATTTTATGTGGTTTGACTCACTAATAAGTTACTCCATTTTTATACAAATGTGTCTTCATTGGCTTCATTGCATTTAATTGGTAAGTAAATTGTAACAGTTTTAATAAAAGAACCTGTCATTAATTACATACATATATATCAATCATACAAAGGCAGATCTGTCTGTTAAAGCCCAAAGAGCCCAACCACATGAAATCCACATCCTGAGCTGATCTCTAAGCAACTGTTATCACAAGTGAAACAAAACTACTGCACAAGGTTTCCTCTGTTGTTACAAACAAGCCATGAGAGGAGCAGAAAACCAGTATTGCCAGCTCTTGAATCTTGCAACATTTTGGTGGTTTTGTTAAGGCCCCAACTTCTAGAGGCAAGGTGAGTGAGACAGCCTGCACCCCATATTCACCTCTTTTACAAGACTATGTTAAATTTTGTACAGAGCATACTATGTAAGGCATCATTTTCACATCATTATTGTCCTGGTAAAAGACACATAGCAACACGACATATACAAATATAAGCTTACACTGTATGCTATTACCCAGGACATGTTCCAACCCTTTTCGGTCAGCAGCCACAGAGAAGTTCCCCAGATACAAAGGGTTAGCCAATGCCTCAGCCAGGTTTCAATAGTATCAAAGGGACAATTACCTGATTAAGTGGCCATTCTTTTGGCTGGCAAAATAATATGGGCAGAAAATCTACATTTTGACAGCTACGTCTAGACTACATGCCGCTGTCGCCAGAGGCATGTAGATTAGGCTACCAGGCACAGGAAAATGAAGCGGCGATTTAAATAATCGCCGCTTCATTTAAATTTACATGGCTGCCGCGCTGAGCCGATCAGCTGTTTGTCGGCTCAGCGCAGTAGTCTGGACGTGCGGGTGTCGACATCAAAGGCATTTGTCGACCACCCAGGTAAACCTCATTCCAGGAGGCATACCTGGGTGGTCAACAAATGCCTTTGATGTCGACACCCGCGCGTCCAGACTACTGCGCTGAGCCGACAAACAGCTGATCGGCTCAGCGCAGCAGCCATGTAAATTTAAATGAAGCAGCGATTATTTAAATCGCCGCTTCATTTTCCTATGCCTGGTAGCCTAATCTACATGCCTCTGGCGACAGAGGCATGTAGTCTAGACGTAGCCTAAAGAAGCAGTTTAAAGTTCCTGTCCATACCACTCTATGACTCCTAAACATCTCAGGGAGATGATTTTTGTGTAAGAAAAAGGGTTATAAGCTATAATGGCATATGCTCCAAATAATCTTCCATTTGCTCTCTATCCCTGACATCATTAACACCGGTGGAACAAGGAAGCAGAATTGGACTTGGAGGGGACTCTGACTGAAAAAGGTTCACCAAGTGAAGTTTGGTGTTAGTTGTGTTTTACCTTTTATTTCTTTATAACCAATTCTGACATACTCATCATTACTAGTTGCCACTTTCAAAAATCAATTTTTCTGTAGTTAATGAATTTGTGGTGGTGTTTTATGTTAAGGGGTATGTTTGAAGTGTTTCAGAAACTTCATTTGGGATAACAAGAGTTGTACATATAATTTTACAATGATTTATCACAGACTTTATATAACTTCTATTACCTAAGAGGGTGCAGTGCAGTAAAAGATGCACACTTCTGGGGGAACACCTGGCACTCAGAGTTTGCTGGTATTGCCCTGTAATGTAAAGTGGCTGGCTATAGAATTCATATAGTAGAGATGGGCATGATTTATGTGTTGGAGGCTTTATGTAGCAAACAAGGGATGGTTCTCACAGCAAAGTGAGATAAAAACACTTCAAACTAGAGAATTAAAAGGACACAATTGGTCCATCGATCCAGACTGTATCCATAGTGAGTATCTTAGGTTTATTTTGAAAATAGGTACATTTCTGTCTATTATGGTTGCACAGAAAAACTTGAAAACATCACTGGAGAGCCCCTTAGAGGTCCTGAAAACAGAAGGCAAATAAAAGAAAGCAAAATTTGTTCTTTAAGAAAAATCTAATGATTTTTAAGCCAATCTCATTAATTTCTTATGCCTGACTCTTGATTTTGAATGAATACAATCGAGAACACTGCAAAGCATCCCACATATTTATCTGTTAAGTGATTTAGTGCTGAGAACAGGAAGTGACTTTAATTGACCTTTTAATGATTTACTCATTTTTAAAGTTCAAATGAGATTTTTATTTCCAAATCATTGTGTTACTGATGAATTGTCTGGTCATATAATTTATTCACTTTATTTTGTTGAAAACCTCATTTAACCATTGAACTACAATTGTCTTGGACTTATCATGAATGAAAATATATGCGTTCCTCTCCTTTTAGTGATGTGAACCTCCCTTTCTACTTGAAGAATAGTCCTGTAGTCACAAATCTACTGGAAGAGACCGAATATTTGTGGCCTTTTTTTATCTTATCTAACACTTTTCTAAGGAGGGGGTGGGGCTTAATAGATCTCAACAAAAGGTTTATTTGGAGTCTAACTAATGAAAATGGAACAAATTTGGCTTTTACTTCCATGGCTGTAGAAGCATCTAGTATCCATGAAAGGGGGTAAGGAGTCCACCAACTCAGGGAAGCTGACAGCCTGTGTATGCCCCATGGCAAAGGGGCATGGTTCCACACTCATAGAAAAGCTGGGCCTTGGTCAATAGGCATGGGCGGGGGCAGCCAGCCCTCTGTACTGCCCAGAACATGGTGTGCCCTCTCCTGCCCTCAGAGCCACATGGAACACTCAGCGTGGTACTCAGGTGGTGATTTAAAGGGCCTAGTTTCTGCCTGCGGCAGCTGCCACAATAGCAGCAGCCGTGAGCCCTGTGTCTCTTAGAATTTATGGGCCCTGGGGCAACTAGCCCTCTCCCCCACTCCTTTTGGTTCAATCCTGTAAAGGATTTCTTTTTTAGCAGAACATGGATGAGGAGGGAGGGGTATAGAATGGGGAATGCGGACACTAGTATCGGCACAGATCTTTGGGGCTTATTGCCCCTCACATAAGAATGTTTTGAGGTCAGAGTAGCTGCTTCAGCCAAGCGGGTGAAAAGCACTCTCTCTCAGAATCCTACCCTCAACCAAGCCTCCCATCGAAGTATCTAGGACATGACCCAATAACTGATGCTGAGTCCCTGTATTTAGCTCAGTAAGAAATATGCTTTCCCTATCATTAGTGCCTTTCATTTGAGGATCTCAATGTGATTAACATTTATTAACAAAGCTTCAAAACACTTCATTGTGGTTGGCAGGCATCTCCCAGGAAATATTAACAATGTGGGATATTAAGCATCGCTAAGAAAATTGTCAGTGTAGAAAATATCAAGAGATCTTTTCCTCCAGTCAAGAAATATAGCTACTGCAGATGTGGAGCACAGCAGTTGTTTAAGAGTGGATAGCCACACACAGTGAAAACACATGGCAATTTGGGATAAGGGGTGAATAATAATAATGCCTTCTAAAGAAACTGCAGGAAAAGAATCAAGCAGGCGGAGTGTAATTAGCCAGCTGGAATTTGGTCAGGATACTGGGCTTAACATGCTTAGTCTTATGCGGTGTGATTTTTAATTATAAGATACAGTCAGATGACATCTCCAGCAGCCACCAGGACTCCAGTAGTAACTGAAAGAGAAAGTTCATATTAACAGAATCAGAAGGTGCATGTGTATCAATGCTAGCAAATCAATGGGGCAGGCAATGAGCTTTTAGGTACCTTTAACACAAGTGTTCAGGGAATGAAAAAAATCTCACAAACTCACACCAATGGCTAAATCTTGACCCATCTTATGGAATACTTATGCACATATCTATGAGATTCATTGAAAAGGACTCTGTTACAACTCTAGAGATGGTGAGATAAAACTAACAGGAATTCCAAGAAGAAACAATTCTGCCATGCTGATTCTTTTCTGAAATTAACATAACACCATACAGTGTTCCAACTTCATTATACTTCCTACATTTTTCTTTATAATCTGCAATGTTCAAAAAGCTGTAATGAGCTTGAAAAATGTTAGATTTACACTGCAAGCTCTTCAAGTCAGGGGCCTTGTTTACAGACATGTCTGCAAAGTGTCTTGCTCATTGGTGGCATGATAGGAATTATAAATAGCAATAATATTGCTACTGGTGGATATACCTACTTCAGCTACATTATTTCCAGAGAACATGTTTATCCGTCTTGTTAGCACTATTGCTATTAAACAGAGAAACACATGCACCAGAGTTGTCTGAAGCATTAGTATAATGAGCAAAATTGGCTACATCAGAACATAACACAAATGTAAGAGGATATGGTTTTGCTACCCAGACCATGAATAAAGATGGATGGCAAATGAAATAGCTATTCCAATGAAATAATATATCTAGTCATCCAAAGTTATACAAAGCTCTAGTAACTGGTATTGAATGTCATAGCCACCAAGTGCTATGGATGGAAAAACGGCTTATTCTTTGCAGAAAATTTGGCTCACTCATGAAAGAATAATAATTGTTTTTGTTCATACTATACCAGTTAGTAAGAGAGGATGCAGAAAGGCTGAAACTAATAATTTACAGGGTGCAGCAGAGTCACTGTCAAGTTGCAAGTATTTATTGTATATCCATTTCTCCCCCACATAATGACTTCAAGGCTATTACTTTGCTTTGCAAGGGTTGCTGAGAGGATACAAATAATCCTCCCTAATTTGTATCTGTCCTACTTCATTTACCATTTTTACAATAATTGTAATGTTTCCCTGGTGTACATGAAAATGAGTTGCTTTTCTTGATGGTATATTTTCAGATAGCGGGGAAAGGGAAGGTAGGGTAGTGGAAAGGAATAGAGTGAATGTGCATGGATTAATTCAAAAGTAGTTTATTATAATGCCTTTATTCATCTGCTCACCCTTGTGGGATTTAGAACCTAGATCTGCAACCTTTTTGCAATAATATTTATTTACATGTGACATTCTATTTAACTTAAGGGAATTGGATACACGAATACACGTAATACCACGTTTAATTAAGACAATATGTTGTAGTGGTTATTCCCTGAGATGTCCAGAGTCATTGAGAGGGTCTGGACACATAATTCTGTTCATTTTTAGAAGAATGGGACACCCAGATCCCTTAGGCATCTCTGACATTCTCAGCCTTGACCATCTAAACATTTTAGTTTTTGTTCATAGTTTAGGATTAATCAAAATAGCTAACTAATATAACATTGCAAATGGCCAGTTTAGCTTCCCAAATACATTGAAGTATAATATTGCATTTGGCTAAGAGTGGCATTAAAATTCATGTTGACATGATCTAGTGGAAGCAATCAGGACCAGTGTTTGGCAATGGACTATTAGAAGTATGAGAAACTCAGAGGTTTCAAAAATAAGGGTTCTGATGAATGTAACACTGTCCACACATTGATGGCTGAAGGCAAGGATCATACCTTCAACACAAAGGGCTTGATCCAAAGCCTGTTAGTATCAATAGGGAGACTGTCATTGACTGTAGAGGGCTTTGTGTCTTGTACCAAAAGTACAAATCCCGAGCACTGATCTTAAGGGCGACTCCTTTAGTTATATGTAGCAAGCTACTGTATCAATATGCCATTCAATAGAGGGCAAAAAGACCCTTCAGACAAAGACAAACACTGTTGGTTTACACAAAGATGTTGTATCATATTCTGTTACCCAAGAAATCTAATGGGCTTCAAAAGCAATGTGAGTAAGTGCGGTCATATCCAAAGATATCAGTATGGATTTTGGTTTGCTTGGGTTCATACTCCATCAATGTCACTTGGGTTTCCTAGTAAACCAAACATTTAGCTTGCCTATTATTTTTTCTATAAGCCTGATGGCAGAGGAAAGATGCTCTAGAATCCTAGACAGATAATTATTTTAAATTCAATAGTGAATTATTTTGCTAATTCAGCAAGTTTCCAATATTTGATTTAAGGTAATGAATATTTAAATATGTATTTTAAGTGGATTGAGTTTTCAGAAATTTCTATACATACGGAATATGAAAGACAACAGTATGCTTTCACGCTGCTTCTGAAATAAGTCAAATGAATGCAAGAATTGCATAAAAAAGCAGAGTACATATCTTGGGGCTGCAAACAGATAGATCAATGGATGTTCCTGTGCCCATGCACAGGATAAAATTGTTGTCTCAATGATGTTAAATTAGACTCTGTGCAGACTGCTTTAGTACAGGAGTAGGCGATAAGTGACCCACAAGCTGCATGCATTTCGCTACAGTTAGCACCTGGCGGCCTGGCAGAGTCTTTATTTACTTGTGAGTCCACAGGTACAGTCCCTTGAAGCTCCTGTTGGCCAGGCATCACCATTCCGAGCCAATGAGAACCATGGGAAGATGTGTCCCAATCCGTGCCATTTCCTGCCACTTCCGTTGGCGGGGAATGGCAAACTGCAGTTAATGGGTTTTGCTTTGGGTTTTTTGCTGGTAGGTCTTGCTTTCTCTTTACTCCACTTTACTCTCTTGCTCTTCTTTTATGGGATGGACAAAGTCATTCCATGGAAAAGTTAGATGATAAAATGGAATTAAGCAAACAACAATAGTAGCATAAGAAATACCAGAAATATCATTATTCACTGCACAGAATTCTCCCTGACCTCAATTGCATTTCTGGCTTTTCATGGGACAAGTGTGTACAGTATGCAACAAGGAATAATGGCAGAGAATTATACTCCTTACTTAACATATACAAAGGACATACTAGTGTGACAGATGCATATAGATCTATGCAACAAAGTCCATTTATTATTATAGATATTGCTGAGGCTGAGAAGAAATTGCCATTATTTACATGTACAAGCAGCTAGCTTAATTGGAGTTCTAAATGATCCCTGCAATAATGGCAAAAAACAACCTCTTTATTTAAAAATTCAAAAAATGTCCCTATGAAGACAAAAGATACCAGTGACAGGAACCATGAACAATGAAGAGAAAATGAAATGATCTGCTGTTGACATAGAAAGCCCATTAATAATAGACAACTTACCGTCACAATACATTTGAGTACAGGCTATTAGAAGCTATTTTCTATCTCATCTGATTGATCAATCTAAGGACAAATAAAACAGAAAGGATAATGTCTATGTTTATAATGCTCCCCCTAACCCTGCTCAAAGAGACAACGGTACCTGATGAGATCAATTTTACCACAGATAATTTTGCTGGACAATTAGAGGTATTGTTTTATGGACTGCGTAACGGCCAACATTGCTTATGCTGGATTAAAGCCAAAGTAGCTAGAGAAGCATGAAGAAGACCGAACAGGCTGGCGTGCTCTCATACAACATGCCTATGACAACTTTGAAGAGCAGCGACGCATACGCCTGATTTATGCTCATGAGAGGAGAAAAGCAACAGTAGCAGCCACACCGACAAAGCCAGGACAATTCCTTTGCCCCCCACTGTGAACACCCATGCCGTTCCAGGCTTGGACTCCTCAGCCACATGCAAGTCCACAACTGATGAGCCTGTGCAAGCTCAAGATGTCATCGTTGGACATGATAGACTACCAAAAAAAATGTATGGCCTTATGTTTTGCACATGCACATAATTATGCCTTTCATTGGCATGTGCACACGATCATGGCTCCTGAAGAAAAGTAACCCCATTTATCCTTTCATTAAGTAATTTGTCTCTTATCATGGAATCATAGAATCATAGAATAATAGGACTGGAAGGGACCTCGAGAGGTCATCGAGTCCAGCCCCCCGCCCTCAAGGCAGGATCAAGCTCCGTCTACACCATCCCTGACAGATGTCTATCTAACCTGTTCTTAAATATCTCCAGAGAGGGAGATTCCACCACCTCCCTTGGCAATTTATTCCAATATTTGACCACCCTGACAGTTAGGAATTTTTTCCTAATGTCCAATCTAAACCTCCCCTGCTGCACTTTAAGCCCATTACTCCTTGTCCTGTCCTCAGAAACCAAGAGGAACAAATTTTCGCCTTCCTCCTTGTGACACCCTTTTTGATATTTGAACACCGCTATCATGTCCCCCCTTAATCTTCTTTTTTCCAAACTAAACAAGCCCAGTTCATGAAGCCTGGCTTCATAGGTCATGTTCTCTAAACCTTTAATCATTCTTGTCGCTCTTCTCTGTACCCTTTCCAATTTCTCCACATCTTTCTTGAAATGTGGCGCCCAGAACTGGACACAGTACTCCAGCTGAGGCCTAACTAGTGCAGAGTAAAGCGGCAGAATGACTTCACGAGTTTTGCTTACAACACACCTGTTGATACAACCTAGAATCATATTTGCTTTTTTTGCAACAGCATCACACTGTTGACTCATTCAACTTGTGGTCCACTATGACCCCTAGATCCCTTTCCGCCATGCTCCTTCCTAGACAGTCGCTTCCCATCTTGTATGTATGGAACTGATTGTTCCTTCCTAAGTGGAGCACTTTGCATTTCTCTTTATTAAATCTCATCCTGTAGTTTGAATGAACATCTAAGAGTTTGAATTTGAGCCCCGAAAGGCCATTCACTTGTTGCAGTGCAAATTTAATTTCCTTCATGACCACTGTTTAAAGGGCAAATGCACGTAAGGGATTTTTATACTATGCCTGTGTATTTGCATTTGAAAAATGGAGGGGTTGGTATGGAAGTGCACAATTTTGCACGCATGCTGCCTCAGTTAAGCAAAATCTGACTTGAAAATGAGCCCTTTAATTTCAATACATAACAATCCTTATTGAACTGAGGGTGTGCAGAACTTTTGCTGGAGCCTTCAATTGTCAGATAATGATTTGCAAAAAGCACGGGAGTAAATGAGTTTCCATACTTTTGCATGGGATCAAGATCTGGAGTGAAATCCTTAACCCATTGAAATCAATAGGCATATTTCCTTTGACTTCAGTGCAGCCAGGATTTCTTTCCTGAACTTCCCCAATGTTCAAAGGTATTCATATCCTGGGTTTTTATTTGGTCTGTTATGTAGCTAGGTAACAGCTGTACAGTTAAAATCTGGAATTGAATTTCTCCTAGGACAACAATTTTGGTTTTGATCCTCTCCCATGGCACAAATAATATTAACATCCTTTGAATTCTGTTATCTTGAGAAACCAAGACAATTACATTGCTGTCTCATTTTTAAAAGCATAAGCTCCACGGGCAGTATATTAGAGACAGGCTTCTATTATGATGATTTATTCATATCACTTTTTTATACAGGTATTAGCCACCTTTAAGAACATAAAATGAAAAATAATAGCAGTTCAGAGTAGGGAGTAGAAGCAATAGTCTCAGCTGCTGTAAATGAGCACAAACTCCTTTGACTACACGCACCCATTTATATTTGGTAAGAATCAGGCCCTTAGTTCTCATATTTGTAGAATAGACTCGAAAATATTTCAGAGTAACTGAGAGGGCATCATTAGTCTTTCTTTTACCTGATAGCATGAAAGATTTTTTCCTTTCTACTGTTGAAATCCAAATCCCAGAATTTCAGAGGAAGAGAAAGATGTTAAGTTCTTTGTCCTAATTCAAAGAGAAAAGAGTGATACAAATGTACCTCCCAATTAACAGAACAAAATGTTTCAGAATGAGAAAAGATACGTATATTATTTTATGGCAGCATTACAAATCTTCTATGTAAAAGCAAGAAGTCTCTTTCTGATCTTAAATTCCAAACTGCATTATTCATATAGAGCTCATTAAAAATAAATAGGAAAAATTCCTCATCTCTACATCCTCCTTACAGATCTCTCTCAGATACTGGATGTTGTCACCTATAACACAGAAAAAAAGAAAAATACAAATGCAAATTCTCTTCTGTGGGAAGCAGTATTAAATATAGCTCTGTAGTCAAAATACACATTCAATTTGAATTATATTGTTCTTTGGAACACAATGTCAGAACTGACATTCTTAAGGGGCACAGCTGCTATAATCACACACACACACACACACACACCTCTTTGGCTCCATTCACAAAATGGAGATACCCCCTCTGGAATCTATCGTCACATTTGATCAGAAAGCCAGGTGGATTAAAATATCTCAGTTGCCATTCATCTATGTTTTGGACAATCTTTCTTATTGTTACTTTTTCTTCACCTAGTTTACAAGAGAATGGAAAGCTGGGAGGGTGAAGAGACAATGTAAAATTTGTCACACTGAGGAACTTTGTATTTCCTTCACTGATTCAGTGCATGGAATTTTAGCCAGGTTGGGTGCTTGTTTGTCTGGAGGGAACAAAATGTGGTGAGGTAGATCAGCATAGATCTATTTATTCCAATATAGTTATGTCAATTTACATTGACACAGTAGTCCTACATATTTTTTAGCTGAATATCAGTCATTTTTGCTGTTTGTGAATCTGAGAAAATTTTGTCTAGATCCATGTCCCTCCAGTCTTGAAAGTTCTATTCTATTCCACCAAAGTTCTTAAACTACTCTCATATCATGGTACCAGTGTTGCATGATGCATTGGGATTAGCATTTGTCACACGCGGTTCATTCTCTTTCATATTTTCCATAGAGGGATGGTGTGACAGGGAGGCAGAGCCCCCGCACTTGCAGCCCTTCCCCCCTCACGGGGGACAGGCAGCAGAGTGATGCTGGGCAGACACCGTTGCCCCGTGTGGCCGAGACAGGGCAGCAGAATGGCTCAACACAGGTCCCACCAAACGGCGCTGAGGAGCCCTGCGCGGCAAGGCCCGGTTCGTGTTGCAGCAGTACTGCACAAGGGGCTGACCCCCTTCCCCCGGTGTTGCCGGGCAACCGCACGTTGCTCAAGCTGGCAGAGCCGACACACTAGGGGCTGGCCGGGGAGGCGTTGCCGGGAGACACAATATGTCCCCTGTGAGTCGTGGGTAGGGTGATGTCAGCGGGGATGCCAAAGGGCGGACCAGGGCAGAGGCCAAGGGGATAAAAGGGAGGCTAGAGAAGACACAGGGAGGTGACAAAGATGTGGGAGGAGAGGAGGACAATAGACAGAGGAAGGAAGAAGGAGCTGAAGAGAGACTAGGAGAGGAAAGGTCCAGGGTGCGAGAGACTGCAGATGAAAGGGTATGGCGCATGCAGAGTGCTGGGAGGGAATGCCCAGCGGACGTGGAGCCTGGTAAGCCAAAAGGGAGAGGAAGTGGTCCAGGGCAGGGCTAGGGAGGTAAGTCTGCGGACTGGCGAGTGAAGGGGCTACACCCTGTCAATCAGGTAAGAGGGAGAGGCATGGCTGACTCTCTACCTTAAGGTCCTGGATCAGGACTCAAAGAGAGGACAGATCCGAGTCCCCCTTTCCTGCCTACTGCCCCAGCTGACTAGAGCAGCATCACAGAAGCAGCCAGGAAGGTAGCCCTGCAAGGCCCGATGGGGTCAGTAATTAGAGGACTAGACTAATGAGTCCTTTCACAGATGGTTATGTGTACAATACACCATTTTGTTTGGATAGGCTTGGGAAAGAGGTTGATCTGTGTTGTTTTTTACTGTCCACATTGTTCTGTGTTTATATTTGAGAAGCAAAAAGAAAAAGTGCACTATGCACGTTGAAGATGGCAAGATTTGGAGTCCTTAGTCTCAGTGACAGTTCACTCTGATGTCCCTGAGATAGCTTAGTCTACTGTACAGATGGACTGAATCTTTACGGTAGGACCATATCATTGTCCCTGAGGAACAGAGTTGGTATCATCTGCAAATTTAATAATCATACTCTCTCTACCATCATCTAGATCACTAATGAAGATATTGAAGAGAACTGGTCCCAAAACGGACCCCTGCGGAACCCCACTTGTTATGCCCTTCAAGCATGATTGTGATCCATTAATAACTGCTCTCTGAGAATGGTTATCCAACCAGTTATGCACCCACCTTATAGTAGTCCCATCTAAGTTGTATTTCCTTTGACAGTGTCAAATGCCTTTCTAAAGTCTAAGTATGAGATGTCCACCACTTTTCCTTTATCCACATGATTTGTTATCCTGTCAAAAAAAGCTATCAGATTGGTTTGACATGATTTGTTCTTTACAAATCCATGCTGGCTGTTACCTATCACTTTATTTTCTTCCAAATGTTTGCAGATGAATTCCTTAATAGCTTTCTCCATTATCTTCTCTGGCACAGAAGTTAAACTGATTGGTCTGTAGTTTCCTGGGTTGTTCTTATTTCCCTTTTTATAGATGGGCACTATATTTGCCCTTTTCCAGTCTTCTGGAATCTCTCCCAGCTTCCATGATTTTTCAAAGATGATAGCTGAAGAATCAGATACTTCCTCTATAAGCTACTTGAGTATTCTAGGAAGCATTTCATCTGGCCCTGGTGACTTGCAGACATCTAACTAAAATAAATAATTGTAAAATTATAAATGCAGCTCTCCTCACATTTCTCTTTCAGGCTAGACCAAGGTACTATCCAAATATTAACAAAAAGAACTTCATTCTGATAGAGAGCTGGACCCATAAATTTAAGTAAAAGCCCATGGAATGAAGTGAAGCAAAGTGCAAATGTTGAGAGTTTATATGTTTGTAAACTTACACGTGCAGAAACTACAGCTAATACAAGAGGTAATGTATCCTGAAATAAGAATTATTCAAATGTATATCATTTACCTCCAACTTCCTTCAACTAATATATTTGATGTATGTGGAAAATATGAAATAAGGCCAAATTCTTTCCTTGAATATTGCTGCTAATATAAAATCTTTATGCAATCATAAAATTACATGGTGCTTTAAAAGCAGATGGTGTAGTGGGAGTCTTTCCACAAGCCTGGCCCTTAGGCAAGGTGAGCGAGGCAGTTCCCAGCCCCGCCCACCTGGCTTGGCCATGCTGCCTTGGGCCCTGCACACTGTTTGGCTGGGTCTGTCTTTCCATTCACTTGCCTTGTGTTTGGAAGTCACTGCAGATCTGAGACCTGCAACAGGTTCCTTGTGGGTGGGCCTTTGTGTTCATGTTGGGTCCCAAATTCCTAGGATATGTCTACACTGAAACACTATTTCAAAATAACTAGTGTTATTCAGAAATTACTTAGTCTGCATCTACACAGCAGGCAGTTATTTCGATATCCTGTCAAGTTAGAGGATTTCTTACTCCAACTCTTGTAACCCTCATTGTATGAGGAATAAGGGAAGTCGGAGGAATACTCTGTTTTGAAATAGGTGCTGAGTAGATGCTCCGTATTTAGAAATAAGCTATTTCAAGATAAGCTACGTAACTGACGTAGCGCAATTTGTGTAGCTTATTTCGAGTTAAGCCCTGCAGTGTAGATGCACTCTATGAGGCCTATGCTCTCCTGAAAATATTTCTTTTCAGGATCAAGCCTTGAGATAGACAAGAAAAAACAGAATCCTCGGATAACAGTTCAGGGAGGGGAGAGAAGAGATGAAGAGATGATTCCTGGGAAAAAATAGTTGTTAAGTACAAGAGAGATGGGGGCATCTGAAGTGTGAGAAATTTTCATGCAAACAGAATGGACAGCAAAATAGGAAATATCAAAGGTGTCAAAAAGACAAAGGGGAAAACAAAGGCTGGCTGGAAGAAGAGCAAGTGAAATGCCCATTAAAATCTATAGCCACAAAACCACACATGAAGTCAGATTCTGATTGTATGAAAAAGTTGGGGGTGATATCCTGGGTCCACTGATGTAAATGGAAAAACTCACAATGAAGTTGGTTGGGCCAGGATTTCATCCCTATGTCTGCATTATGCCCAGATCAATAGCTTTATACCCTCATTGGGGTAATGTATCTTTATGTCTATTATTACACTAACAACAGTTCTCAAAATGATGTTTGTGCACCGTAGGATTTTGACTGGCACTGATGAATAGACCTAGCAGATGTATACTAGCAATCGGTGCCATTGGCCGAAGAATAGTAATGCTTATTCTGACATAGAAGTGTTTTACCTGTGGCATGTGCAGTAAATGAGTTGACTTAAATGGAACTAAGGAAGCGAAATACTATAAGAAATATAAAATATAGATGGGAATGCTTAGTTACTTTATCTATTTTCTCTTTGATGTGTAATTCCTATATATGCCAAATGCAAGTTACAATATGCCTTCAGGGAGAACACCGTTTTCCATATTTGTTTCTTTTTAGTACTACATACTTCAACAAATAAAAATGTTGACAATAAACCAAGATTTGCAAGGAATAATTTACTGCATGAATGACATTTTAATTCACTAATAAGATGCACCGGGGTTTGAAATATTGGACAATTATTCACATAGATACGCTATGTTAGTCACAACACCTGAGCATGAGTTATTGCACAACAATATTAGCCCTAACAACTAATTGCAATTATAGCTTCATTTGTATGTTAGGTGGGTTTGTGAGGTGATTTTAACTGGACTACCAAAAGAGTAATTTACAATGTACTTACCTACGATGAATTTACCTCGTTATCTCTAGCCTGCATATTTATACCTGCCTCTGGAAATTTCCACTACATGCATCTGACAAAGTGGGTCTTTGCCCATGAACAGGGGCAGATGACAGTTTTGCGGGGCCCCGGGCAGCGTAAGTATGCGCCCCCCCCCCTTTGCCACGGCGCATGCGCGGGGCTTTTTGAAGCGCGGGGCCCTAGGCGGCCGCCCCATTCGCCCTGCCCTATATCCGCCTGTCAGGGGACGCGAGGGGGGTCACTCACCACCATAGCGGGGGTCCGTCATCTATCCCCGGAATCAGTCCATTCTGTCTGGCCAGGCCTCCGCTCACGGGCATTTCCCCTCTGGACCCCTTCTGATCACGTATGTCTCTTCGCCACACTGCCCTCCGGCAGTGCCCAAGTCACTCGCTCTGAGCCCCCCTTCTGGGGGTCTGGTGTCTCTCCAGCTAGGCCTTGATGCAGGCCTAGCAGGCTGGCCAGCTGGCTGTCTTGTCTGCCCGAGCACCCTGGCCCAGCCTGGCCCTCTAGCCCTGCCCTAGCTCCAGAGAGCATCCTGCTCCCTCAGCAGCCGGCTCACACTGCCTGTGCTGAAGCAGCCCTTCCCCTTTATAGCTCCCAGCTGGGCCTTAATTGGCCAATGCCGCCCAGCTGGGCTGAACTCCCCGGGCCTGCTCCAGGCCAGGGTTTGGCTCTTAAAGGGCCAGTACAGGGCAGCTGCCCTGTTACACCGCCCCTGCCCATGAAAGCTTATGCTCCAATACATCTGTTAGTCTATAAGGTGCCAGAGGACTCCTTGTCGCTTTTGCAGATCCAGACTAACATGGCTACCCCTCTGATACTTTACAATGTACTGTGAGTGAAGAGAGCAGAATCTGACCCTCTGTGAAGTCAAAAGCAACAGCAACTTTTTTAAAAACAATAAATATGGTATTCTTAAACACAGGTGGTTTTTCAGAGGCTGTCAAAAGACAGAGGACTATCAAGACCAAGCAAATGACTGGTAATCAAGTTATACTTTCACACACACAGAATTAAATCCCAAAAGCCCCTAAAGGAAGGTACTTAAGCACATCTAACTTTAGGTATATGGATAGTCTCTATAGCCCAGGAGACTATTTATATGCATATAATTAGGTGCATACTAAACTACTTCACTGAATCAAGCCAAAATATTCATTGGCTACGTCTACACTGGCATGATTTTCTGAAAATGCTTTTAACGGAAAAGTTTTCCGTTAAAAGCATTTTCGGAAAAACACGTGTAGATTGGCAAGATGCTTTTCTGCAAAAGCACTTTTTGCGGAAAAGTGTCCATGGCCAATCTAGACACGCTTTTCCGCAAAAAAGCCCCGATCGCCATTTTCGCCATCGGGGCTTTTTGTGGAAAACAGTACTGTGCTGTCTACACTGGCCCTTTTGCGCAAAAGTCTTTTGGAAAAAGACTTTTGCCCGAACGGGAGCAGCATAGTATTTTCGGAAAAGCACTGACAAACTTACATGAGATCGTCAGTGCTTTTCCGGAAATTCAAGCGGCCAGTGTAGACAGCTGGCAAGTTTTTCCAAAAAAGCGGCTGATTTTCGGGAAAAACTTGCCAGTCTAGACACAGCCATTTAGTTCTGATCCAAACATCCCCTGAAATAAAGGCTGGGTAAGGGTTAAGTTTCACACTGCATTCTAGATCCACAGATATTTTAATCTCATCAATATTGACCACTATTTATTTTTATTTAGGTTTTTTTTACCCCACCTCTCTATTTGAAATATTTGAGGCAGCTTACAAAATTTTAATAATGGATTAATAATTCACAATTTTCATTTTCAAAATCTGCAAACATCACAACCTCAGTGTGAGGGAAGTTAACCAACATTATAATCCCACTTCCACAAATGGGGAAACCCAGTACATGAACAAGTTAAGTGACTTGCCCCTGTCTACAGGATTAATCATTTTCATACCTGGGAATGTAACTCAGGAGTTCCTATCTCCCCAACCTGTGTTAATTCCACAGTTCAAATCCCTCCCTCCTAGTTGTTTCTCAGAGATGTCTGAGACTACAACTGAACTAATGGGGAAAACTATGCAGCTAAATCATGCTAGAGACACTACACCGGTGGGAAAAAACATGTTTATCATATAATAACATAGTAAAGCTGCTATACATATGAAAATATTCATTTTGCTGGAGAATTATCACATTCTGTAGTGTCTCCTGGAATCTTTCGCATTATTGTCAAACAGTGCAAAAGATTTTTTTTTTTAATTTCTCCAGGCAAAAATCACCAATAGCCTTCAAGAAAATTCATATTTTGCTCTAAGCAGAATGTAATAATTTCTGTCTTTGTCAACAGATAGGGTGAAATAGTGCTCTTAAGGCCCAAATTACATAAAACTTCTATTCAATATTTCAGAATTTGCAAGAATTATCTATATTTTGTCATTTTGCAAGACATTTCTCTTGTCGCAGGAGTTTAGATGGAATTTGTAATTCAAAGATGCCTTGTTTAAATAATTTAAGCCAACCCTATCTTTTCTCCACACTATACTTAGAAAGAAGGCAAGAGCAACAGGCTTCCTCTGACCCAAGGAGCATGAAAATGGAACTTCTACACCTATGGACCAAACATCACATTACGGTCAGGGGAGTAACTTCTCATAATGCTGTTGTAGACTAAAACAGATGAAGTAATCAGAGAGTTCCTTAATCTCTTCAGGATCTCATCATTCCTATTTCAGGTGTTCAGACAAGCAGCTAATCTGCTGGAAAGAGTGAAAATGAACCAGTAGTGATGATTTATTAATTCTAAATTGGGTCCCAGGTTAAAGGTTTAGGTGTGGAGAGGCAAACCTTGAAAAATTCCCCTCTTAATTTAAGATGGCGTGTTTTTTTTTATATTATCTCTTTAAAATTACTATTCAAGTGCTGTCATTAACAAAACAAATGCTCAGAAATATATGTCCATATCATACCCTCCAATAGTAAAACCCATAGAATGGGTACTGAGAGCTCTGAAAACACCTCAGTAGCCAGGTCGAAACACCAGTGTTTTACCATGTCTGAACATGGCTCTCAATGATGTACACTTGAACTGTGTCTCCTGGCCTATGTTGACCACTAAGCCTCATCTGCATCATATCAGCTATGCGGATTGTTGACAACTCTGTTCAGGCACAGTAACTCTTTGCAATGTAGGCCTTACAGGGTTCCTTAGAAGGTTCCCAACTTCCTTCATCAGGCAGAGTGTGTTCAGTGGATCAAAGGAGATATGACTGTACATGCTACACATTCTACCAATCCACAGGGAAAGGAATGACTAATCCTAAAAAGGGAAGCATCCCTCCTTTTGCTAGATATATAGCTTCCTTTAATAGGTGCTATTGGCATGCTATCACCAGAATGGGGAAAATGGACCAATAGGCCCCTCGCCAACTGGTGTGGAATTGGTGCTAAAGTTGCCAGGAACAACACTAACCTACATCTGGATATCCATTAGGATTGGTTTGTTTCTGGCCCCAATTTTATCCCATTGATTCTTTATCCTTATGGAGTAGAGGAAGTTGGGGTATATACAGTTAAAGAATCCCCATCTCCTGCATTCCTTGTCTCATTGTCCACCCAATTTCTGCCCCCTTCTGCCTGAACCAATGGAGGTAAGCATTAGGATCTTCATTATCAAAGCATTACGGCACAGTATTGCCAATGCAGGAGATATATATTTCAAGTTTATACAGTGTGTGTTATTTGTAAATAGGCTGGAGGAAATGCAGTGGATATAGTAGGGCTTTGAGTATTCTGTTTAAATTAATGTAATGGCTGGAACTCATTAGCTAAATCATTTTTGTCATCTCAGTACCTTTGAATAAGAAATGCAAAAGAACACACACACACAAAAAGAATTCACATTTTTTCTATATTTGTAATGAATGTGAACCTCTTTAATCTTTACAGCTCTGTAATAACCAACAAATAACCCTGCTGCAGAATAATGGCTCTGTATTAAGAAGACCACTCTGTGACTTTCTCAGGTCACATCATCTAAAGAACTTCTTGTTTCTACAATTCAGTCCAAAGTTAAATCTTCAGCCCTGGTGTCAGATACATGTGCAGGCTTTGTATCTGTGCAGATCCAATTATAGGTCTTTGCTTAGAGCAGCTGAACTCTGGCAAATGAGGCTGAAAGGTGGCTTGGATCTGTGATTATTTGTTCTCTGCACCATTGATTAGAGATAATCACCATTAGTTGGAGAGGGATATGCCATCTTGTGTTCAGATGCAGCTTCCTAGAAAGATGGCACAAACTCTGAGCTCTCCCTTGAGACAGTACATTTGTTCTTTCTCGGTTTGTAGTTGGCACTTACTATGAAATAAAGGAAATTTTAAGTGAAAACAAATACAATCGGTTTATTAAGCAAAATACAAAAATATTGTATAAGGTTACATCCTTGTGAACAGTATTAAAGGGGTTTGACTTTACAGATAGTCAGAAAACAAAGTCATCTCCAAACTTCCTTTATAATCTGTGGACACTAAAGTTCTTCAGTGGGTTCTGCCAAATCTATCCCTTAAATCCTTTTTTTGCCACAGACTCAAGATCAGGACATCACCATCTGGAAGGCCTTCCACTGTAGCCTTTATGCTGCTTGCAGGGGTTGTGGAGGCAGGACTAGCTTCAGCCCCTGTACTCCTGTGGAGAATTAACCCCTTCCTGCATCCATTCAAGTCAGGTCGTGTATTAAAGCAGATGCTTACAAATTCATTGTCCAATACATGAACTTGGCAAAGTTGTTACCAGAGTATTAGGCATTAGATATTTATGTAAATATATCCCAGGTTAGTACAGAAACAGCCCCATGTAGTACAAGATCAGATGGTTTGACAAAACACTGAATTAGAATGTTTTGTCTAAGGTACCAGAAACTAGGAGAGGAAACAAACATGTCACCACATATGTGAGAAGGTCTGTGCATTGTGAATATTAGTTGTTTGTTTTAGTCTATAAATGTAGGGATACTTTGTCTTAATTGTGTACAGATGTGGTCTCCTCACCTCAAAAAAGATATTTTGGCCTTGGAAAGGGTTCAGAAAAAGGCAACTAAAATGATCAGGGGTTTGGAACAGATCCCATATGTGGAGAGGCTAAAGTGACTGGGACTTTTCAGTTTGGAAAAGAGGAGACTGAGGGGGGATATGATAGAGGTATATAAAATCATGAGTGGTGTGGAGAGGGTAAATAAAGAAAAGTTATTCATTAGTTCCCATAACATAAGGACTAGAGGACACCAAGTGAAATTAATGGGTAGCAGGTTTAAAACTAATAAGCAAAATAGCTTATTTCAAAATAGCACATCTACATTGTAGGAAAACCTCAAAATTAGTCCCAGGCAGGCTTCCCTAATGTAGACATGCTATCTCGATTTAGCGCCCCAGGAGGAATAACTTACAATAGCCCTACTGAGGAGTTAATTCGAAATAGCAGAAGTGGAGCTATTTCAAAATAGCTATTTCAGAATAGGCATTATTCTTTGTTGAACGAAGTTTGCAGAAATTAGAATAAGATATCCGTTATTTCAAAATTATTGCAAAATAATGGAATTGCTGTGTTGACACTTGCATAGTTATTTTGGAATGACAGTCGTTATTCTGAAATAACTGTGCTGTGTAGACACACCCTCTCTGTCCAATGCCACCCACTTTTAGGTGGTGCTGGCTAGCTGTAGGCCTCCTAGCTGAGCAGAAACTACCATCACAATTCCCTTCCAGCTGGACTTCCTAGCAGCAATCTCCCCATATTCTGTTCTGCCCTGGAAGCAGACTCCATAATTCAGGGGTGACCTTTACATGTTGTCATTCCAGCCAGCAGCACCATCTTTCACACAGGCAATCCCTAACGAGGCATTCAAAATATTTATAAAGAATTTCCAGCAGCATAGAGACTGTTTTTTACCTGGAGCTATATAAATTAACAACAAACTAAGATGGTCATATTGATAATTTACTGTACCTTGATACTGTGCTAAACCTATGTTTATTTCAAATATCAGGAAAGACCATGTTGTCCTGGCAAAAATCTATCAGAAATTTTCAGAGGCAATTGAAAGAAATGCTCTAGCTCCATAGGAGGGAAAAGGTAATTCCCTGTTGATTCACTGTTTGTCATCTGACTGTATCCATTAGCAGTATATATGATCTTGCTGATACATTCTTAATTATGCATAAACTTCAGTTTTAAAAAAGAGCACATTGCATGTGTTGCCAGAGTAAATTAGTACCAGTATATTTGAAGCATTTTATTTCCAAATGTTCCCAATATTTTCTCCCAAGAGCTCTGGTTGAGGAAATATAGATAAGGTGAAAACATGTGCTTAAAAAAAGTCCTAATTTTCTTAAAATGTATCTCTGAAGGCAAAGCATTTTTTTTCAAAGAACCTGTCATATTAATTTAAATAGAGAACTAATGCTCAGTTGATATAGGCTAAAATAGATGTATTTAACATTCTTTATGAATAGTCATTGTCTGAAAGGTATAATAGTGTTCCAGAAAGCAAATAAAAGCTATAATTGCCTAACCCTGCAAGGATCTGAGAACTTCCCAAGAGATGTCGAATGACTTCAAATTTCATTAATATCTCTGGGATTTGTATGGACTCAGAACATAGAAGTATTCACCCTTGCTGGATATTAGTGGTTGCATGTATCTATCCATGAACATACAGCTCTGCCTAGATAAATATATGTTAGGTTTTTTTAAAAATTGTTATTTATGTTTATATTGAGTACAACAAATTAAATTCAGAAATAAGATCAGGTCACTTTAGTCAACAACTGATTGACTCCTTTGGAGTACACAGCCATTCAAGGGTTAGCTGTTCAGCTCCACTGAATTCCAAAATGTATTTTCTGCAGATTTCTCTTCCAAGAGACTGGCCTTGCAATCTGAGAGTGAATATGGTTCCAAACTGAACTGTGCTCAGACTCAGAGACACACTTAAGCACATGCTCAATTTTAAGCACATAAATAGTCCCAGGGAAGTTAATTCTTATTGAAGCAATGTGAGTAGCCCCACTGAAGTCAACAAGATAGCTCATGTATTTAAACGTTAAGTGCTTTGCTTGATGGAGGAAATATGGACGGGCAACTTAAAGGAATATTTTATAAGTGATGTTATTCCCACCACTCTTGTATCTTTTTCTATGTAGATGGATCCCTGTATGTATGCGGCATCCTGTTGACCTTAATGGGGGTTCATACGGTTGCCGTGGTCCAAGAATTTCCAACTACATTATACATTAAGGTTGTTAAGTATTGAGTAAATGACTAATCATGTACTCGATACAATTTGTATAGAATACATGATTAGTTGATAAGGGGCTGCTGCGGCTCTGCAGTTTAAATGTAGTAGGAACTAGGTGTGCAGGCAGCGGAAGGCCCTGGCTTGCAGTCGTGGGACCCAGACCACTGCAGCTCTGCCTTTTAAATGTAGTAAGAGCCACCTGGATCCCTGTTTGGACTGGCATGAGTGTCTCTGCCTTTTAATTGTAGTTCTTATCTGTGTTAGTGCTTTATTTTATTGTGGGCAACATCTGCAGAAGTTTTGTGAGATGTACAGTGGAAACATCTTTCATTTCAATGAACACATAGAACTCAAAATCCTCAAGAAATACTATGAATTCATTTTTCAGGCTTTAACCTTCATCTGTCAGTTCAGGGAGTTGTGCGTGGTAAGGGTGTCTCAGGATGCTCACAGCACCTTGTAGGACTGGGTTGGCCTATATGGCTGATACTATACTGGGACATTATCTTAATTTGGCACAACATGAAAGGATCCTAATCAGCAAATGCCAGAGGAACAAGATGACAGACAAAGAATGTTTTTTGTCCAGTGCTGGACTATGCTATTCCATAGATCCCAAAAACCTCAATAACAAGTCAGTTCTCACAGTACAAACAGTTCCAATTGCCTTTCCACTGAAGTCCCAAGGGACTAAAGATAAGAAACAAAAAGCAGGACTAAATGTTAGTGTAAGGAGGATCTGAAAGAATGTATACTGGGTGGGGACTAGAGCCACTTGGCTATATTATTGAAAGAACCCCCTAGATACTGAACCCAGCCCTACTTGCTGTCAGTTGCTACTGGCAGAAGGGTTCCATTGGTTTTCTCAGTGGAGAGATGTAAATAGCCTCGTGGAACGAGATGTATAGCTAGTTCGGATTAGAAGCCTAATCCGAACTAGCTAGTCCGTGCCGCGTGTAGCTGCGCGGCACGGGGTTCAAACTAGCCGGCATTTAAAAATGGGGCCGACCAGCTTCATGCAAATGAAGCCCGGGAAATTAAAATCCCGGGCTTCATTTGCAACTGCAGATGACTACATTACCCCCACTAGTTCGAACTAGCAGGGTAGTGTAGACATACCCTAACATAGTGAATGATGAAGAAAAGGAAGTAGGTGCAGAAGCTAAAATAGGAAAAGAACAAGTCAAAATTACTCAGAAAAGTTAAATGTCTTCAAGTCACCATAGCTTGATGAAATGTATCCTAGAATACTCAAGTAGCTGATTGAGGAAGTATCTGAGCCATTGGCTATCATCTGAAAAGTCATGGCAGACGGGAGAGATTCCAGAAGAATAAAAAAGGGCATATATAGTGCTCATCTATAAAAAGGGAAATAAGGACATCCCAGTAAACTACAGACCAGTCGCCTTAACTTCTGTGCCAGGAAAGATAATGGAGCAAAAACTTTCTGTCAGGATGATTAAACACTGGAATAAATCGCCGAGGGAAGCTGTGGAATCTCCATCAGTGGAGACATTTAAGAGCAGATTATACAGACACCTGTCAGGGATGATATAGATGGTGAATGGTCCTATTTTAAGTACAGGGGACTGAACTTGTTGAGCTCTTGAGGTTCCCTCCAGTTCTTGTATTCTCTGATTAAAGGGGTAAATGGTTAGGTGACAGATTTGCAGGCAATAGAAAATTACTCAAGATGGCTAAGTCCAAAGAAAACCAAGAAGAGTTTCAAACCTGGATAACTGGGTAGCAAAATGGCAGACGAAATCATTTGTAATCATTATGTAATCATTATAAATACAAAATAATGCCCTAGAAAACATAATCCAAATATATCTATAAAATGATGGGGTCTAAATTACCTGTTCACTTAAGAAAGATCTTGTTGCGATCATTATGGACAATTGCATAAAACATATCTGCTCAGTGTTCGGGGGCAGTCTAACAGCTAACAGAATATTAGGAACCATCATGAAAGGGACTGAAAATAAGACAGAAAATATCATAACGCCGCTAAAATATTCATGATACTCCCACATCTTGGATGTTGTTTGCAGTTTTAGTTGCCCAAGGGCAACAAAAATGATTAGGGATATTAAACAGTTTCTGTATGAAAAAAGATTAAAACATCTGGGACTCTTCAGCTTGAAAAAGAGATGACTAATGCAGGGTATGATAGAAGTCTATAGAATCAATGATGTGGAGAAAGTGAATAAGGCAGTGCTATGTACTCCTTCATATAACACAAGTACCAGGGGCTACCTAATGATTTTAATAGGCAGTAAGCTTAAAATAAACATAAGGAAGTAATCCTGTATGCAATGCAGCCAAACTGTAGTGCTCAGTGTCAGGACATATTGTGAAGATCAAAAGTATACCTGAGTTTAGAAAAAAATTAAATCAGTTCAAGGCAGATTGGTCCATCCCCGTAATCTCTTAGGGTATGTCTACACTAGCCCCCTAGTTTGAACTAGAGTGGCTAATGTAGGTGTACCGGTAGTTCGAATTAGAGTGCCTAATTTGAACTACCTACTCCGTGCCACGTGTAGCCGCGAGCACGGAGTCCGCACTAAGGGGGATTTTAAAATGGCGGCGCCCGGCAAGATGCAAATGAAGCCCAGGATATTTAAATCCCAGGCTTCATTTGCAACTTCAAATGCCTACATTAGCCACCCTAGTTCGAACTAGGGTGGCAGTGTAGATATACCCTTTCTCTAGATCATTTATAAATGAGTTGAATAGAATTATATGTTCACAGTTACTGAAATGTATGAGGATGGTGGTCAGATAATTATTTAATGATAATAAACATTGAGATTTAAAAGATTAAAGCTTTATAACTATTAAATCACAAATTGTCACCATCATATGTTTAAACAGGAATTCAGGATCAATTGAGATGTCAGATAGATGTTACAGTCCCAAAGTCCCTCTATGCTTGTGAGAACAGAATATGTTGCTACTTTTAATGATTTCTAGCCAAAAGATGATGTGTGTTCTTCTCTGTGAAATAATTTATAAATAAAACCACTTAGTACAAAGTTTTTTAAATGTAATATTTAATACACATTTTGAACATTATCTCAACAAACAAGGTTTCATTCTTTTGACTGGCTTGTTTGAAGCACTCAACTTTAATATTATTATAGCAAGGACAAGACCCCAAGTTAGTACACATATTACTTGTCCATAGTTTACCCAAAGAAATCTAGTTTGGTAAACAGAACACATCCAAGTTACAAACTTGTTTTTACAGTGATTTTTGACACTAGTGTTCCAAGAATTACATTGATTTTCTTGGCCATAGCAAACAGCGCAGAAAAGTAAGGTTTGGGGTATGAGTGATTTCTCAAAAATAGATGCATCATTTCCAGGGAGAGATCAGAATCTGAAGGCAGTCTGGAATGTTGGAAATTCTCAAAGAAAATCCTTCCGGATGTTCACTGACCACTTCTTGTAAAATAATTATGAAAGCATTTTCAATCTGGAATTTAATTCTGAAGAATCCCAGCTTCAGGAACAAAGCAGCAATTTAGAATCAGAAAATATTAAATGTCTGAAATTTGAGGATATCTTAAAAATGTAAGTACGCTTCCATGATTATAGGTAAAATGGAGAAAACCCAGAGTACAGGATGACTGGTTAGACCTTTAATGATTTTGCCCTGTATGAGTAGTGGTTCACATAGGGTACATCGACACAGGAGGGCTTAACGTGAAATAAGCTACGCAATTTGAGCTACGTCAATGGCGTAGCTTATTTCAAAATAGCTTATTTCAAAATTGGGAGTGTTTGCACAACACTTATTTTGAAATAGAGCACTTTTCCTCCAACTTCCCATACTCCTCATACAATGAAAGTTACAGGAATCGGAGTAAGAAGTCCTGCAACTTAACAGTATTTCAACATTACTTCGAAATAACTGCCAGCTGTGTAGATGGGGACCAAGTTATTTTGAAATAACACTAGTTATTAAAAAAATAAAACATTAAAAAAATAATGTTGCTATATAATTGTACTCATAGATGTTTAAAACAAAAGTGGTTCTTGGGCAGGTGCATCTGCTTGGAACAGTTTGAATAAACACACAATAATTCAAAGATTTTTTAAACCAATCAATGAAATGTTGGATTTCAGTGTGTGGTCATGGCTATAATCATGTCCTTACTATTGCCCAAACATAGAGGCTACGTCTACACTGCCGGCTTTTGCAGGCAGAGAGTATGCTAATGAAGCACTCATTAGCAACTTCTCGTGCTTCATTTGCATAATCTCTGCCCCAGGCTTTTTGCACAAGAGGTTTTTGTGTAAAAACTAGCAGTGTAGATGGATCCATTTTGCGCAAAAACCCTCTTTTGTATAAGATCCTTATGCCTCAAAAAAAGCATATATATATCTTGTGCAGAAGGGTTTTGTTTTTTGCGCAAAATGGATCCATCTACACTGCTAGTTTTTGTGCAAAAACCTCTTGTGCAAAAAGCCTGGGGCAGAGATTATGCAAATGAAGCATGAGAAGTTGCTAATGAGTGCTTCATTAGCATACCCTCTGCCTGCAAAAGCCGGCAGTGTAGACATAGCCATAGAGTTTAGAGGCAGTTGAATACACTGGTAAAAATCTGAGTGAACTGGTGAAGCACTGAACCCATTGAGGTCTGTCAATTACAGATCAAAAACTCCTGGGCTACATCTACGCTGGTGGCTTCTTGCACAAGAACTCTTTTGCGGAAGAGTTCTTGTGCAAAAAAAAGAGATGTGCTTTTGTGCAAGAGCATCCATGGCAGTGTGGATGCTCTCTTGCGCAAGAAAGCTCTGATGGCCATTTTAATCATAGGAGCATCTTGCGCAAGAAATTCATGTTACCTGTCTACACTGCCCTCTTGTGGAAGAGCTCTTACACAAGAGTGCTTATTCCTCATGGGGAGAGGAATGATTCTTCTGGAAGAAGCCCTGTTTTACAATGCTATACTGTAAATTTACTTGTGCAACATGCGTGCAGTGTAGACAGCAGGCAAGTTTTTATGCAACAGCCATTCTTGTGCAAGAAGCTGCCAGTGTAGACATAGCCCTGTAGTATTCAGTGGTACTCTTAGGTGAACAAGGAATGATCCCTCAGGCCCTGGGGAGCTCCCAACCATATACAGTGGTAGAAGGAAATACATTTAAAGGTTGTGGATGCAAAGATAAATGAAAGAGCATTAAAGATATGTATATTTAAAAAAAACTGTAAGAAACCAGTAAGAAAGGCTAGAGAAGGTTCTAGGCCAAATATCTCCATTGCAGTGAGAAGAGAGGTAAAACTAGAGAAACAGTCAACAGTGATGTTTTCTGTCATCTCCATTTGGCTTAGAGACACCTTTCCATGTTGGTGGATGAAGATCTCTCCCCAGTTATTCATATATCTTCATTGCCTTTCTACGGCAATATAATATACCTGGTTATAAAACCTTTAGCACTTGGAAACAACAATTAGTAAAAATATTGCAGTGCATCTTCTCAGAAACACAGACTATCATGAGCACTTGAGAACTTTGCTTTCCTTATTATTTAAATCAAGTTCAAATCTTCCCACTTATCTTCAGTGCATTCCATCACCTGTTCCTAGGATACCTAAAAGAATGCCTAATGTTCTAGGACAAACATTGTGGTCAACAACTCACTTTGGGTACAATGGAACTCTTAATAATGAGAATAAAGCTTGTCTGTACCTTTCTTTGACTTTGTTTTTGTAATACAAACACATAAAACAGGTATATTTATTTCAACAACAGACAACAACAAAGACACTCCAATGTGCATGCTTTTCTATCGGCTAAGCCACAGCATTCACGAAACACTAATTTTTGCTTGATATCCTCAAATAGTTAAATTAATTCCTTTGCTACCACTTCTCTAAAATGACCACAGGGGCACTTTTCTACTTCATCATTTGTCTCATAAATATAATATATCCACAGTTACCAGAGGTAACATGTTGTAGTATTTTCTTAGCTCTGGAGACCATATATATTTGTACAAAAAGTCTTATTTTTTACACTTCTAATGATAAAAATGATTTTATTACACTTGCCAATGGACTATCCCACAGGATCACACTATTTCAAATACCATTAAAAATGCCTGACATTTCACATATAAAAATCACATATTTCACATATAAAAATATCACTCTGACCCTATTATAATCTTTCACCATGTTATTTTTATGTAATGTGTTAAATCTTAGGCAGGATTACAATATGCAAAAATGATAATTTCACTATTAATCAGAGATTACAAATAAAAGCACAATTAATCAAAATCTCTCAACTCTGTTTTGTAACATGGAAACTGTAGAAAAATATCAGAGATACCCTCCACTAGGGTAAATGGTCATGACTCCCTTGAATTCTCTGTAGTTATGCCATTTAGCACCAGATGAAGATATGGGGAAATGGACAAAAATGAGGATAAAATTTGTTCATGTCTCCTTTAAATAGTGTTTGGCATAGAGGACTGGGAGGTAGTAACTCCACAGATCCAATCCTGTGTAGATATGTTTTTATGTGACCACAATATAAATATTTATTTAATACTATACTAATGCATTATCTACCTAATATAGGAGATGTGGGGAGGATCAATCTAAGCATGAAAAGTACTACATAAGTGCTGTGTTACTATTCACATTTTCAGAGGAGCATATTAGGTAGGGGAAAACGTTTTGACTGATGTGCAAATGATGTTTCACTTCAAAATTTCTGGCTTTCACAAAGATTGGCATTTGATTAAGTTCAAGACACGATATGTCAATTGCAGCTACTCAAACATGAAAAGTCACTGTTTGCTTTCTCAGAACACAGATACTACTTTCTGTATTGTTTGAGTTTAATAAGGGGGGAGTGGGAGATGATCATTCCAGAAATATATAAAGATATATTTTAAGATGTACAAATGGACAGCTTGTCCTATTAGAGCTGTTTGATTTTGGTGTCCAATGTGGCAATATTTGCTTTATAACTATTATAATATTTAAGGTATGTAAAACAAAGTTCTGATTGCAGTTGCTTATTTGTATTTATTATTTCATTTACAGCAATACCTAGGGTACTTCTATACAGCACTGTGTAGCTCGAAATAAGCTATGCAATTTGTGCTACACAAACTGCGTAGCTTATTTTGAGATATTTTATTTTAAAATGTGGTGCTGTCTACACAGCGCCAAATTTCACAATAGACAGTTATTCTGACAAGTCCCTTACTCCTCATGGAACAAGGTTTACTGGGACATGGGAATAGCAAGCCTGTTATTCAGAATGTATCCCGAAATAGCACCAGTGTCTAGAGCAACCCTTAGAGCAGTGTTCAGTTGTAATAGCCAGTGTGCAGAAACAAAGAGACATTTACTGCCACAATAAAGAAAGGGTAGGGAAAAGTAAATATAATTACCCCGTTTGACAGATTCGAAACCTAGGCACAGAGAGATGGAGTGAGTTTCCAAAAAAACAAATAGTAAGTCTATAGCAGAAGTAGGAACTGTTCCTCATGCCAGTGTTCTGAACCACAAGACCATCTCTCCATTTTTCATGAGGAGTGGATGGGTGTATCTAGAATGGCAAGATTTTGCGCAAAAGTGGCTTCCTGTCTACACTGGCCGCGAGTATTTGCGCAAGAACACTGACTTTGTACTGTACAAAATCAGTGCTTCTTGAACAAATATTTTGATGCTCCCGCTCAGGGATAAGCCCTCTTGCGCAAGTGCCCTCTTGCGCAAGTGTTCTCAGGGATAAGCCCTCTTGCGCAAGTGTTCTTGAAAAGCTGGCAGACTTCTCCCCCTTCTTTAGGGTGTACAGGGAGGGAAGACTCTCCTACTTGGTTTCTCCCTGAGCGCTCTGCCAGTGTAGACAGGCAAGTTCATTTCTTGCACAAGAAAGCCCAATGGCTAAAATGGCCATCGGAGCTTTCTTGCGCAAGAGAGCATCTACACTGGCACAGATGCTTTTGCGCAAAAGATGTCTTTTGTGCAAAAGCATCCGTGCCAGTGTACACGCTTTCTTGCGCAAATACTTTTACTGGAAAAACTTTTCCGTTAAAAGTATTTGCTCGAAATCATGCCAGTCTAGACACAGCCGATGTGTTTCATGGTAAAACAGAGGCACCTGCCTTATTTAGACTGATTAAAAATATGCATCTTTATTTCAAGGTAGCAGTCATGTCTCCTACAGTGTAAATGAGATGATAGCATGGTCTTCATTTCTAAAAAAGGTTCATTTTATTATGTTGCATTAAATAACATACATGAGTTATGTTGAATCATGAACACAATGAAGACCAGATATTTTCTCTCTCCCAGAAGTAAAGATGATAAACATACCTACCCCTTTCCATATATTGACATTGGTGAATTAATAGTACTAATATGAATAGTACTGTGTGACAGGTCCACACAGTATTCTTGCCTTGGCATAGCTTATGTGCATGAATTACCCAGAGGTAAAAAATATACCTTTTTTAGAATTGAAGACAAAGCCACCATCTCACTTTACTTATGAGAGACCAAAAATGGGTGTATGTCTAGACTACATGGCTCCGTCAACGGAGCCATGTAAACTAGTTTACCCGGCATAGGCAAAGAAGCAGGGATTTAAATAATCACTGCTTCATTAAAATAAACATGGCCACCACGCTGCGCTGACGATCAGCTGATCTGGCACAGCGTGGCAGTCTAGACACAGATCTGTCGGCTGGGGAAGCCTTTGGTGACCGAGGCTGTAAACCTTATTTCACGAGACATAAGAGATCAGTTGGCAAAGGCTTTCCCAGCCGACAGATCCACGTCTAGACTGCCGCGCTGTGCTGGATCAGCTGATCGTCAGCCATGTTTATTTGAATGAAGCGGGGATTATTTAAATCCCCGCTTCTTTGCCTATGCCCGGTAAGCTAGTTTCCATGGCTCCGGTGACGGAGCCATGTAGTCTAGACATACCCTATGAGACAGAAAAATAACTTTTCTGTGTGATCTGGATACCTCCTAGGAAACAATGACAGATATTCAACAGTGTTAAAAAGACAATCTGCAGGAATCAAAGTTAGGATGACCATATTTCTCTATACCCAATATGGGACACCAAGGCGGGGGAGCTTCCAGAGCTAGGGGCTTTAGCCTAAAGGCGGGTGCAGGCACTCAGGGCTTCAGCCCCCACAGTGGAGAGGAAGAGGAAGAAATGGGATGGGGCAAGGGCCGAGCCCTGCAGCAGGTGACGCCCAGGAATGGGGCTTCACCCCCACAGCGAGGGCTGCCCTGGAATGGGGCTGAGCTCCATGGCCAAGGCTACCGAGGAATGGGGCTTCAGCCTTGTGAAGGTGGGCTGCCCGGGAATGGGGCTTATTGCTGCCAAGGGGGAGCACCCTCGAAGGTGGCTGATTGCCATGGGGTGGGGAGGATGGCAGCCTCAGAAAAGTGCTGAGACCTGTGGCGGGTGAGGGCTACCCAGGAACCAGGCTAGAGCCCTGCGGCAGGGAAAAGGCTTCATCCCTGCAGTGACTGGGGACTGTCTGAAAACTGGGTTGAGCCCCACAGTGGGTGGGGGATGCCTGAGAATAGGGCTTCAGCTCCACAGTGGCAAAAGGCTTCAGCCCCATGGGGAAGGCTGCCTGGGAACAGGGCTGCACCCAGGGGTGGGAGTGCTTGGGGGGGTGCCAGCAGTAAGGGCTTCAATTCCATGTTCTTGAAAAGCTGGCAGACTTCTCCCCCTTCTTTAGGGTGTACAGGGAGGGAAGACTCTCCTACTTGGTTTCTCCCTGAGCGCTCTGCCTGGCTCCACTCACCACGTGCTTTACCACCAGCCACAAATAGGAGGCTGCTGCTGCTGCACTGACCAGGGAACTCAAGGACCAGCAGGGGGCATGTCAATATGGGACATTTTGCCCCTTTTTAAAAAAAGAGTCAGGATGCCTGGGAGGCAGCTTAAATATAGGGCAACCCTGGTAAATTGGAATGGATGGTTACCCTAATCAAAGTCCCAAAAGAAACTCATGTACTTACATATCAAGACCTACATTCTTTTTTCTCTGAGGCAAGACATCTTTCATATGAAGCTTTTTAAATCCAGCGTAGGACTTGTGAATATAAATTCAAGTGTTTTATGCAATATGGACTTTGGAAGTTTCATGGATCAAAATGATAATCTCTAATTGTTTGATCAAAGAAATCAGATATATACAATGGCCTCAAAATTACACTGACTGCAGTGAGGGGGAAGTCTCACCAATATTCTGCTAGAAATACTACTGATTTATGATGAAGGTTCATCTCTAATTAGTGTGCCATCCCCCCATGAAATATAAAAGCCTTTTCTTTTTTTTCTTGTTATGCAAAGGTTGAAATGTGTCTTCAGAACTGAACAAAAAGACATGAATTTAGTAAAAGAACTAGACGACCACAATATGTTCATCTGAATAAACAATTATAGAATGTTGCACTTTTATAGTGCCTTTCATCTACAGACTTCAAAAGCCTTCATAGCTATTCATCAATTAAGTTGTGCCACAATTTCCATAAGGACAAACAAAGTATACATGTAAAACGTGGGAACAAAGAGGCAATGAAATTAAAGCCCAGGATGCTTTGAACACTGTAGCTGTTTGGATGTTTTTCATTAATATGTCTTTTTGATGGAAAATGTCTTTTAGTTTTAATAGCAAATTACATACAAACACACAAAAGATTTACATCTTGTGGTTCCATAGAAAACAGTACACTAAGATGTTTACAGAAACAAAACTTTAAACCAATCTTTCATGAGAAAAAAAAATCTACTCAAAATCTCACAGGATGGGCCCTTTAAGGGATATTTTGATGACATTCCTGAGGTTGAATAACTGAGAACAGATTTTCTTCAAGTCATTGGAGCTATGACAACTCACATGAACTGAACATTGCCTGCAGCATTTAATTCACGTTGGAAGTGAATTAAACTAAACTGAATTAAGGCCTCTTGAATTCTGAATGAGGGTGCCACAAAAGGGGTTTAATGCAGTTTAACTAATCCACTTCAAATTCACATCATTAGTGAATTTGTATTAATTCTCCTTAATATCCCTCTGTAGACAAACCTAACACTAACTAGTCCAGATCATGGAGTTAGATGTTTGATCTGCATAACTGAAGGTATTCAGAATCTGATGCAAAGATACTTTCTCTAAGACCAGATCTACACTAGACCTGGAAGGTTGTCTTAAGGTTCACAACTCCAGTTATGTGCAATATGTAGCTGCAGTCAGCTTACCTTAAGCTGAGCTTGGCACCATCCCCACTGCAGGAGGCTGGCAGAACCAAATGCTCTCATCAGCTTCCCTTAGTCCGGGTGACTGAGAGGAGTACAGATGCTGGCCAGAGCTGCCCTCAGCTTTCGATTTATGGGTTTATACAAGACCCGCTAAATTTAACGCCAGAACATCGATCCTCTGGTGTGGCGAGTGAAGATGTGCCCTTAGTTACTCCCATTAAATCAGTAGCTGTGTCTGAGTCCCAATCCTGTGCTCAAACCACTGTCCTCTGTGTAAATGTAATTTGCTTTTGTCCTTCTCATAAGTTTTGTTTTTCAGGATAAAATGCCCAAATAATTCACAGCTCAAGGATCTTCCAGGAAGCTGACCTAATTCTTCTATCTTAATATAGAGACCCTTCAGGAACCCATTTGAGGATGTCTCTTGAAATTAAAAGGAAGAAGATCAATATCATAGCGTTATCAGCAACAGCTGTTCACTATTCATCAAAAGGAGTTTGACTGTGAATTAGTAGCATGTGTAATACAGCTCTAATTAGAAATGTGCATTCTCTGTAAAATCCTTCTAATTAGTGACATGAGGGTTGCTAATTTCATTGGTGAAAATGAACTTAGCAGAGGGAGTTTGGCAGGTTCCCATTTTAGAGATTTAGATAAGTGCAAAAGGTAGATATTTCCCTTGACTGTTCCATACTGCTTCTTTGAATAGTTTTTGTTGCTTTTCTTTTCTTTATTGAAATATTACACTGCCAATGAGACAGATGTAAAAAAACGAGGCATAATGTACAGTGCACCCATGCTTCCTTTAGTCTGAAAGGGTATGTCTACACTACAAAGTTAATTCGAACTAACAGCCGCTAGTTTCATAGGCGCTACACAGGTAAACCGCTAGTTCAAACTTAATTCGAACTAGCGGAGCGCTTAATTCGAACTAGGTAAACCTCATTCTACGAGGACTAACACCTAGTTTGAATTAAGTAGTACGAATTAAGGGCTGTGTAGCCACTTAACTTGAACTAGTGGGAGGCTAGTCCTTCCCAGCTTGCCCTGGTGGCCACTCTGGGCACAACCAGGGAAACTTGTTTGCCCCCCTCCCGGCACCGGAGCCCTTAAAGGGCCACAGTCTGGCTACGGTGCCCGTGCCAGGTGCAAGCCTGCCAGCACCCAGTCAGCAGACCCTGCACCTGGCACGGTACGAGCCAGCCACCCAATGCCACCCAGCCCTCTGCCTGTTCCCGGGACCAGGCTGGTGGCTCCCAGGAGCCTGCCCGGGGCCGCAAGAGGCGGGCGCCTGCTTGGTCTAGTGCAGAGATCGTGGACCTCATCCAGGTTTGGGGACAGGCCTCCAACGTCCACGACCTCAGCACTAGGCACAGGAAAGTGGCAGTCTAGGGCAGGATAGCTTCCAGCCAGGCCACCAAAGGCCACATGCAAACCCAGGAGCAGGGTTGCATGAAAATCAGGTTAGTCCAGTGAGACCCCCGACCCTGAGCCCTGAACTTAGAACATAAGAATGGCTGTACTGGGTCAGACCAAAGGTCCATCTAGCCCAGTAGCCTGTCTACCGACAGTGGCCCACACTAGGTACCCTGGAGGAGATGGACCGAAGACAATGACCAAGCCATTTGTCTTCTGCAATCCATTTCCAGCCTTCCACAAACTGAAGCGAGGGACACCATTTCTACCCCCTGGCTAATACCACTCCATGGACCCAACCTCCATGACTATATCTAACTTCTCTTTAAACTCTGTTATAGTTCTAGCCTTCACAGCCTCCTGTGGCAAGGAGTTCCACAGGTTGATTATTTGCTTTGTGAAGAAGAACTTTCTGTTATTAGTTTGAAGCCTGCTACCCATTCATTTCATTTGGGCTGTGTCCAGACTCAGGGGTTTTTTCGGGAAAAGTAGCCTTTTCCCGAAAAAACTTCCCCTGCGTCCAGACTCAAGCCGCGTTCTTTCGAAATAATTTCAAAAGAACGCGGCTTTTCTTTCGATGGCGGTAAACCTCGTTTCACGAGGAAGAACGCCTTCTTTCGAAAGTTCCTCTTTCGAAAGAAGGCATTCTTCAATGTAAATAGGGCTTCCTCGAAAGAGAGCATCCAGACTCGCTGGGTGCTCTCTTTCGAAAAAGCAGATTGCTCTTTTGAAAGATCCGCCTGCAGTCTAGACGCGATCTTTCGAAAGAGGCTCTTTCGAAAGATGCTTTCGAAAGAGCCTCTTTCGAAAGAAGCCTGCAGTCTAGGCATAGCCTTGGTGTCCTCTAGTCCTTATCCTATGGGAACTCATGAAGAACTTTTCTTTATGCACCCTCTCCACACCACTCATGATTTTATAGACCTCTATCATATCCCCCCTCAGTCTCTTCTTTTCTAAGCTGAAAAGTCCCAGTCTCTTTAGCCTCTCTTCATATGGGACCTGTTCCAAATCCCTAATCATTTTAGTTGCCCTTTTCGGAACCCTTTCCATGGCCAAAATATCTTTTCTGGGGTGAGGAGATCACATCTGTACACAGTACTGAAGCTATGGCGTACCATAGTTTGATACTTCCCCTCTGCCTTCTTCCCCTGGCTTCCCCCTTCCAGCTCCCTCCTCCCAGGTTTCCCCCTCCCCTCTCCCACCCTCTCTCTTCCCCTCTTCCACCTCCTTTTCCCAGTCTCCCCAGAGATTAATCCCCTCCTCCTACCCCCAGTTTTGTTAAATAAAGAGAGTTTCTATTTTTGAACACACACGTCCTTTATTTTTTACATCAGGAAGGGGGCTATAGAGGGGTAAGTGGAAGGAGGTGAGGGAGGAATGGGGTACGAGCCCCCGATGGGGAGGATTGGGGTGGCTTTGCGGGCTCCTTGGGTTGGAACCTCTCCTGCAGCCCCCCGATTGACCCACCCGGATGGCAGCCTGCGGCAAGTGCAGCCAGGCTGATGGCCAAGTGCTGTGATGTGCTGAGTGTACTCAGGGCACTCCAAGACAGGACTGCTTAGTTGTCCCTCATTGCGGTAGACAAGCAAGCGGCAAACCCTGAGAACTGTCTGTCCAGGGTGGGAGTCGGGTCCCTTTAAGCACAGCCCTCGGCTAGCCTGAGACAGCAGCGCCACACTCTAAGTCCTAACCTGATGCCCTGCTGGCACTGGTTCCGGCCAACCCAACCTTAACTTCGGTTCAGGGTCCACTCAGTGTGGACATACTATTTCAAATTAGCAAAATGCTAATTCGAATTAGTTTTTAGATCTAGATGCACTAGTTCGAATTAGCTTAGTTCGAATTAACTTATTCGAATTAAGTTAGTTTGAATTAGTCCTGTAGTGTAGACATACCCAGAGATAACTACAATGAAACTATTTAATCTATATTTAAAAGTCTAGCAGATGTACCTGCCATTGCTCAGGCCCTTAACTCAATTAATTTTCTTTTAATAAAAGGAAATTGTACAGGCTTTGTTGATATGGTGGTATTTTTAAAAATACAGTGTTATTTTTATGAAGTTAATTTTTATTAAGAATTTATTAAAAAAAACAAATTGTTAAAATTTGTCCATTTACTTTTATTAATGGGAATTCCATCAAGTATATATTTTTTTCATCCCTATAAACTCTTATCATTCTCTGTGATTTAACAAAAGAGGTCTATAGTCAATCTTGTTTCCAATAACTTTGTCTTCTAGTTTTCAAACCTTAAGCATTGACGTAGCTGTGCCAAACCAGAGTGCTACTCCAAATTTCTCCATTGTCTGTAAGGATTATTGAGAAGCAATTCTATTCCTATTTTTCTGACTCATCTTGGTTCAGTCTCTTTCAGCATTCACTCAATTATGTCAATTTTGAGGACTGTATTTGATTGGGTGATTCTGGCTATTTTCTGTATGGTTTTATGAGAAGCAATCCAATTCCAGTCAGATCCCATTTTCCTGGCACAACCAAACCCTTATGTTGCTTTCAGTTATGATAAGAGAAATATGTAAACCGAATTTCATCGTCCTAGCTCTTACCATTTAGAAGGAGTTCTTAATAAAATATATAGTAGATTGTTCTTTAGCGTAGTATCTTCATCGGATCCATAGGATGCTAGTGTCAGAAAGGAGGTGTTAAAATGCAGCAGATACAGCTATAAAGGCACAATATTCTTATGCAAGTGTTGGTTAAAAGGATAGGTCATATCAGGTTGTATAGAACAATGTGTTTACTCCCTCCCTCCCACCCCCACACTCACACACTAATAATCTTCACTCATTATTCAAATGGAGAAATTTGAAACATTTTGGTTAAACTTTTATGCCCAAATATTTTATAGTTTACTCTGTATTCCTTAATTCTAATCAATCTTGGACATCCTAGCACCAAAAGATCATTACAAGACTTATGACAATTCACAGACAATTTGACATAGCCATGGAATTCAGGTACATTTTGGACTGACCTCTAAACTTTGGAGTCCTGATCCTGCAAAACTCTTGAATGTTGGCAATGAAGATAATCAGACTCCTTCAGTGTTTGAAACAAAATAAAAGAGGAATTTTAAAATCTGCATTCCCAAAGGAACTAAGGCATAGATACCTAATAGGTGAGCTAATTTTCAGTTCTATTCATCCAGCAGCTCATATTGAAGTCAACATGACTATAAGAATGAACAAATATTCTGGAAATTATAAATGCCCATAATACTCTCGTAACCCTTTTAGAAAACCCTTTCTGTTATTCACATACTAAATTAATTGATCACTTTTGTAAAATATGTGAACAGAGAAAGGGACTCCTGCTTGCAAAGTTTAAGTTACTCAACTAAAGAAGAAAAATCATAACACATCTTGGGATACCCTTCACAAAATGGAAATAATCCACAGCAAATACCTCTAGCAACCAGTTAATGAAAAAAATCTGAGGTTAAAAATTTGTTTAATGTGAGAGTTTTAGAGGACAAGAAGATGAACAAGTCAATTACTGTATGTCTGGCTCTTCATCTTCTTGAAGTAATTGAAGATTCAGTATCATTTTTGTTGAGTTATTTTTAATTGATCTCATTTGCTGAAGTAAATTAGGTGTAGCATTGTTCTCAGTATGATATATGCATCTGTGCAAATAGGAAAGAAAACATGCAAAATTTTAAAAGCCCTACCATGGAAAAACAGTCAAAAGCAGATAAATGCAATTCATTTGTAATCCTGGTCTTGAAAGATTATGATAAAATATATGTATTAGATTGGTAGTGATAGTTTCCATCAAGGTCAGGATAAATTGCTCAATTAATACATGTCTGCTTGAACCTGACAACCATAACATTTTGAGTGTAATGAAGTGGCCTTAGTCACAGATACTGGGGGCTTTCTTGCAAGACTGAACCATGAAAGTATACTCATAAAATCAAATTTTCAAAAAAAGCTTTGAATCCAGCTGTTCCCATAGACAGCTCAGTTGTGGATGCCAAGCACCTTTGAGAATCTGTCAATAGTACAAGAAATGTTCACTATGGACACTATTTTCTAAAGCATTCACCTTTCGCCTACTTCTGAATCCATTGAAATCAATAGTAAAACGTCCATTAGTTTCAATGGCAGCAGTTAGGTCAATACATAATGCATCTGAAAATCCAGCCCTGCATATACAAAGTGCAAATACCAGCCCAGTTTCTTTCATTCATTGGTTTCTGCTAGTTCTGCAGGATAAATATGCACTGCTGATCCCTGACAAGTATGTCCTCTCCCCATCAAAAATCTTGTCTGTTGTGTGTATCTGGTCTTGGGTTGTCTAGTCTGTGATCAGGGAAAGTGTGGGACCCTTACTGAATGGGGGAGGCAACATAACAGGTGATGTAGAAAATGCTGAATAAATCTGGGCTTTTTTTTTTCTTCCATCACCACAGACAAGGTCAGCTCCCAGACTGCTGCACTGGGCAGCGCAGTATGGGGAGGAGGTGAGGAGCCCTCAGTGCTCAAAGAATAAGTTAAGGACTGTTTAGAAAAGCTGGGCATGCCCATGTCCATGGGTCAGATCTAATGCATCTGGGCATGTTAAGAGAGTTGACTGATGTGATTGCATAGCCATTGGCCATTCTCATTGAAAACTCATGGCAATCAGGGGAAGTCCCATATGCACTGGTCTGACCCAGTGTGGCTGTTCTTATTTTCTTATGATTGGAAATAGACAAATGTAGTAGCCATCTTTAAAAAAGGGAAGAAGAAAAACCAAGGGAATTATGGACCAGTCAGCTTCACCTCAGTCACTGGAAAAATCATAGAGTGGGCCTCCAAGAAATACATTTTAAAACAACTGGAGGAGAGGAAGGTGGATCAGGGAAAGTCAGCATGGATTCATGAAGGATAAGTCATGACTGACCAACCTGATTGCCTTCTATGATGGTATAAACGGTTCTGTGACTATGTAAACAGTACTTGACGCAGTATACCTTGACTTTAGCAAAGCTTTTGATACAGTCTCTTCAGGGGCAGCAGGTGAAGGCCCAGCTGGGGAAGGCAAATCCTGCCCCTTCCACCCAAGGTCCGCCCCTGGAGCCAAGCCCCGCCCACTGCCAACCCAATCCTTCCTGGCCATGTGGAGAGCCAGGGCTGCCATTCTGCAGCCCCATCCAAGTCCTCCTGGATGGCCAGGGGGAACCGGGCTCCTGCATCATGGCCCCAGCCTTTCCCAGCAACTGGGGGGGAAACCAGGCTTCTGCACCCCAGCTTTTCCCAGTGGCTGGGAAAAGCCGAGCTTCCACACCACGGTCCCAACCTTCCCCGACAGCGTCCCCAGTCTTAGGCAGTCAGGCAAGTCAGCAGTTTTGGGAAGGCTGTGCCTTACTTTACCTACATTACTGATTGCCTATGAATCTCTCAGAGTATTCTTGCCAGTAAGATAAAGAACATAGTTGGGATGAATAGACTGGAAGGTGGAAAGAAAACTGGCTAGATCATTGGGCTCAATGGGTAATGATCAATGGCTCTGCATCTAATTGGCAGGCAGCATCAAGTGCAGTGCACCAGGGGTTGGTTGTGGGGCTGGTTACATTCAACATCTTCATTAATGATCTGGATGATGGGATGGATTTCATCCTCAGCAAGTTTGCAGATGACATTAAAATGAGGGGAGAGGTCAATATGATGGAGCAGAGGGATAGGATCTAGAGTGGCCTAGAGAAGTTGGAGGATTGGCCCAAAAGAAATCTGATGAAGTTCAACAAGAACAAGTACATAGTCCTGGACTTAGGATGGAAGAATCCTAAGCACTGCTACAGGCTGGGGACTGACTAGCTAAGCAGCAGTTCTGCAGAAAATGCACTCAAGGATTACAGTGCATGAGAAGCTTAATATGAGTCAACAGTGTGCTCTTGTTACCAAGAAAACTCACAGCATAGTGGGCTGCATTAATAGGAGCACTGTCAGAAGACTGAGGGAAGTGATTACTCCTCTCTATTCAGCACTAGTGAAGCTGCATCTGGAGTATTGCATCCAATAGTGGCCACCTCACCATGGACCGGATATGTACAAACTGGAGAAAGCCCAGCAGAGGGCAACAAAAATTATTAGGGAGTTGTGGTGCATGACTTATAAGGAGAGGCTAAGAGAACTGGGCTTATTTAGTCTGCAGAAGAGAAGAACGAGGGCAAATTTGATAGCAGCAGGACCATCAATAGGTGGTAGGGGAAGAGGACAGTTGCCCCAGGGCCTGGTGATTCAAAAGGTGACCAGACACGTGGGCCCTTTAAATCACTGCTGGAGTGTGGCACCACACTCTCCATGCAGCTCTGAGGGCTGTGGGGAGTGAGCTTCATTCTGGGTAGCATGGAGGGCTGGCTACTGCCAGCCTCACCCCTTCCACCCAAGACACTCCCTTCTATGAGCAAGGAAGCAGGCTCTCCCACACCTTGCCCAAGAGCCCAAGACGGCTGTTGGCTCCCCTGGATATCAGCCTTCAATTACCTGAAGGTGGGGATGGGGATTTCAAAAAGATGGAGCTAAGCTAGTCTTAGTGCTGATACTTGACAGAGCAAGAAGCAATTATCTCAAGTTGCAGCATGGGAGGCCTAGGTTGGATATTAAGGAAAACTATTTTACTAGGCGGGTGGTAAAGCACTAAAATGGGTTACTTAAGAAGGCGGTGGAATCTCCATCCCTACAGATTTTTAAGTCCTGGTTTGACAGAGCCCTGGCAGGAATGATTTAGTTGGGGCTGGTCCTGCTTTGGGCAGGGGGTTGGTCTCTTCCAACCCTAACCGTCTATGATTCTATTATTCTTTCCCCCTCATTACAGATCCTATTTTTACAGAGCATGTATTCAACAGGACTATTGATAGACTCAACCCTTGTGGCATACTGCATCACAGAAGAATGATTCCCAAATTAAAGATGAATATATTTTTGGAAAAATGGTTAATGGAGAAAACGAGGCAAAAATTCAAATAATCATTGATGGGGTAATACTAGTTTAGTAATTAAAATCCTAAAGGAAGTCCAGAGAAACCACAATAGAAGAAAACAGCTGTCTGTCTAGTCCAGTAGCTTTTGCTCACCAGTGATTTATAAAAGCAGTTTCAAAGGAAGGGAAAATAAATCACAATGCATATTACCATATTTTTCAAGGAGGGAATACTAGTTATCTTCCTGACCTCAGCTGGGCTCCAATTGATGTCTTGCAGCCTGAGGTTCAATAGACTTTATAATGTTCATCCTAGCTAATATAAATTCAGAGGCTATTCTAATTCGTGTGCTTAATCCCTTTTTGAGTCTTGCTGAGCTAGTGGGTTTTTTTTCCAGTAATACCCTGAAGCAGAGCTGCATGGGACATAGTGAAAGATAACTGGTTGAAAAATAAATCATCGGATCCATAACCTATACACAGACAGCCTGTAGGAGGAAGTGAATCAAACTGTTGAGCTGCTAACAGAGTTTAGAAGAGCTTGGCAGGGGGATTTGGAAGAACAGAGCTGTTAGTGCTCATGCCTATGTACCATTTATTTAAAAGGTTACGTGAAATTAGCTGTTAAATAGGGGAGGGGGTAACAATAGCAAAACAAAAAGGACATGCTAAATGTATTAGTACCAATTGTTAATGATTAGGCCAAAACTATACAAACTCTCCAGTGTTTTGACTCAGGCTATGTCTAGACTCCAGGCTTCTTTTGGAAGAACCTTTTTTCGGAAGAGATTTTCTAAAAAAGAGCATCCATGCACACACCTTTTTCCGAAAGAGCTCTTTTGGGAAAAGGCTTCTTCCTTGTAGAAAGAGGATTACCAACACTGGAAAAATCCCTCTGTTCTTTCGATTTACTTTTGGAAAAACGTGATTGCAGTGTGGATGTAACTCAGGTTTTGTTGGAAAAAATGGCCATTTTGGATTACAACCAAAGCAAAAGACTTTCTGCGGTTGAATCTGCAAGAGAATACCTTTCAGGAGGTCCTCTCATGAGGAGTTCTTCAAGTGGAGTGGAGAGTAGAAGACTAGGTATATTTTATTCAGGTTTTATGCTGGAGTACATCACTATCCGAGGCCTTGGAAGGTTGCTGAATGCACAGGATGGGATTGCCTGGGATTACAACTCTCACCTAGGCCGTGTCCAGACTCAGGGTTTTTTTCGGGAAAAGTAGCCTTTTCCCAAAAAAACTTCCCCTGCGTCCAGACTCAAGCCGCGTTCTTTTGAAATTATTTCGAAAGAACGCGGCTTTTCTTTCGATGGCGGTAAACCTCGTTTCACGAGGAAGAACGCCTTCTTTCTAAAGTTCCTCTTTGGAAAGAAGGCGTTCTTCAATGTAAATAGGGCTTCTTCAAAAGAGAGCGTCCAGACTCGCTGGGTGCTCTCTTTCGAAAAAGCGGATTGCTCTTTCGAAAGATCCGCCTGCAGTCTAGACGCGATCTTTCGAAAGAGGCTCTTTCGAAAGATGCTTTCGAAAGAGCCTCTTTCGAAAGACGCCTGCAGTCTAGACATAGCCCTAGTGTTTGTCTACTTCTGATGAGTTTGGGCACATTAACCAGAGCAGGCTTGAGTTTCAAAGCAAGTATTTTGCATAGCTCTGCTTCACACTCAGCCATCTGGCTATGCTCAGAGACCATGGGCAGGGTTTCTTCTGCAACTCAGCCCTACTAAGTGCCACAGAGAAAACTCCATGCTTCTCCCTTTCACTTGCACTAGTGTCACCACCTCAGATCCAGGGAAGGGGCTGCATAATACTCCAGTGGAGCCACTGTTGTTATCCTACAATAGATCTGACTGTTTTTAAGGTGTATTATACCTGCCCCATCACAGAACGGTATGTACCTAACAAGCTCTTTCAGCATGGTGTGAAGTAAGGAAACTGCCTAAAGCTCAGACCAGGGGTATGTCTACACTGCAAAGTTAACTTGAAATAACAGCTGTTATTTCGAATTAACTTTAATAGCGTCTATACATGCAAACCGCTATTTCGAAATTAATTCGAAATAGCGGCGCGCTTAATTCGAATTTGGTAAACCTCATTCTACGAGGAGTAACACCAAATTCAAAATAGCTATTTCGAATTAAGTGCTGTATAGACACTTAATTCGAAATAGGGGGCCTCCAGCCCTTCCTAGGGAGCCCTGGTGGCCACTCTAGGCACAACCAGGAAAACTTACTCTCCTCTCCTCCAGCCCCGGAGCAATTAAAGGGGTAGAACCTGGCCACAGTGCCTGTGTCAGCTCCAAGCCTGCCAGCCCAGAGCCAGCAGTGCCCACCAGGGCCCCTGACCCAGTGGCCCCAAAACATGAGCCAGCAAGCCACTGGCAGCCAGCCCTCCACCGCTCCCCAGGAGCAGTCTGCCAGCTCCCAGGAGCCTAACAGGAGCAGAAGAAGGCAGGTGCCTTCCTAGTCGAGGGTGGAAACCATGGACCTTATTCAGGTTTGGGGGAGGTGCCCCCCCATCCATGATCTCCACACTAGATGGAGGAGCGTGGCCGTCTATGGCAGGATAGCTGCCAGCCAGGCCACCAAAGGCCACATGAGAACCCAGGAGCAGGTTATCATGAAAGTCAGGTTGGTCCGGCGAGATACCCAACCCTGAGCCCTATTGCACCAAGCTTTTTTTTTTTTATGGCCTAATTCAGCAGCTTGTGCCAACACGAAGGCCGTGTGTACACTGCAGAGGACGGTCAAATTAAGATACACAACTCCAGTTACATTAATTACATAGATGAAGTCAACATACCTTAATTCAATTTTCTATGCAGTCTCCACAGTGGTAGGTCAACGGGAGCAAACAGTCACATTGGCTTCTTTTACTCCTCTCAAGGAGCAGGAGTACCAGTGCCGATGGGGGCACTCTCTGAGTTTGATTTAGTGGGTCTTTACTAGACCCAAAAATTGAACTTGGGAAGATCAACTGTGGCACATTGATTTTCCACAAAGTGAAGACAAGTCCTAAATAGTACAGTGCTCATGTGAAGAATCCATGGCATTAATCCTTCAAAAGAGGCATTACAGGATGGCAGAGGTAGGTCCTTAAAGTGCACAATATATTCTATTATATCTGCAATGGCTTTTCCTTAGGATCTGGCTCAATTTCAGTCCTGTACATGGAAAAGTAAACCTGCCCTACAGAAATGTGGAGCCTTCATTCATAAAATCAATAGAATTTGATGATATTTTCTGTGTGAGGCAATCCTGAAAGGCAAGGGTTTTTTGTTTTTGTTGTTTTTTAAATGATCTATACATTAATATTATTCAAGAAAAGTAACCCAGTTCAAACATGATCTTTAGATGTCAAGCAAAACAAAGCAAAGGCAAATTGTTGATCTATTCCAGTCTCCTGAACTAAGATATCAATGGAGTTAGTTGAGAAATACTGTAGTACTTCTTGTAAGGTTATGAGAACATTTTAAAATGTAGCTGAAACATCCGAGTCAGTATGAGTAATGAAAGATTTTTCAGATTGCTGACATGCAGCTAGATTTTATGGAATTCCCTGAGATTAAAAGAGAACAGGTAATCTCTGGGAAATAACAAACCCTTACTCAGATCAGATAAAATAAGAAGCTTCAAAAGTTTCTCCAAAATTAGAGCCAAAATTCAGAATATTCTCTCTGTCTTAGCTGATTTTGTTTGCTGTACTCTACTATTTTGAATGAATTTCCTGTAGCTTCACAATAGTAGCTTTATTCAATAGATCAATAGATAGGAGACAATTGGAGACGTAGGTTTCAATTCCTACTTTTGCTTCGGGAAGAAAGAACACCCTAGCAGAGATCACCAATATATTGTTTAAAATAAGCCCTTTCCAACTTGGAAGTTAATGAAGTAATCTATTAGTGTTACAACATCTCACTGCCTGTGGCAGCAGCAAGAAAACAAATTCATAATACCCATCTCACCAACAGGAATGATTTTATATATGTATCATAAAATGTTAATGAGCCTACGAAGTATCTGATTTATGTGATTTAATCCGAAACTCATAGTTCAGAAAGCACCATGAGATATAATGGGTGCAGTGGTTTCTAATTATTGCCAAAACATGATCTGAATATATCTCAGTTATTTACAAGATGGACATGACTTCTCTATTCTTTACATAGAAAGGCAAGTCAATCTGGTCCTCAGTGCTTTTCAGTGCTTAATGTCCGTTCATGCCTTACCTTATACTTTATTCTTCGTTAATCAGGAATATGTAAGCTGTGCAGTTTTCAATTATTTATTGAAAGTCTTGTTCAAGCTTTCTGGTGATCCTCAGAATTAATGTATGATACTCTGAAAAAGAAATAAATATGTATTAGTGACATGCAGTTTTAATTAAATGTTTTAACTCATGCAGAGAATTGATCAAGAAAAATAGATCTACCATGGCTGAGTATACTGCCTTTCCATATTGGTTGTTGGATATTGTGAACACACACAAATTATTGTTATTTGTATATTCTCCTCACCCCCCAAAAATGTGAAGGTGTTTTCCTAGTGATAAACTGCTGACTCGTGATACATTGTGGAACTATGAGTTAAATGCAATGCTCATGAAAGTGAGGTGTAGCATGTTTTATTTGCCTGAGTTTGGGAAGCCTGTATTACACATGCAAACAAAGCCACGTGTGTGTATTTTGATGGTCCAAATTATGATTATAAAAGGAAATGTCCAGCTTCCCAGTGAGACGCAGCACAGGGATCTGAATTCTAAATTTTAAAGTGATGACACTTTAGTATACACTACAGCACAATAGAGTTTTGGAGGTTGTTTCATTTTAAGACCCAATAACAATTTTTAAAAATACACTAAACCCATTCTTAAAATAAACAATTTCTCTAACAAACATGGCAGTGGAATGTGATGGATACAATATATTGATGATGTGGAATACACATTTGAATGGCATCCTTTAGGAAGGATCTGCATAAATGACTCATAACTTTGGCCCACCGAATTATATATTTTGTATAGACAAATATAGAGTACAGTTGAAGGTAATGCTTTCAAAATTCTTTGGAACCCTTTCAGACAAAAGATAAAGGTTGCTGTAATAAATGTGAATTACTATCTGTAATAGTAGTTCTTTTGTATCTGACAAACAAAACTCAGTTGCAAGTCATCTTATAAATGTAAAAAAAAAGTTAATACTGAAGTGAGGAATGCTTGGTCCTTATAATTCAGGAAAAAGGAAGATGTGTAAAAAATTCCAGTTAGGTCTTAGTGTGATGTATAGAAAAGTATAAAACAGAAGAAAGTCCAGTAAATTAATTTTTTAAACATTTGTAACAAAATCACTTCATATCTGTTGACAAGTGTAAATTTGTTTTTATACTACTTAAAATGAGTTCTATCAATATTTCCAAATTGAAGAGTCTCAAAATCAGGATGTAGAAGAAAAACATAAATGAGGGTGTCTCTTGAATTGAAATGGTAACACATATATTGTGCCCTTGATTCTTTCTCAAAGATGTTGTATGGAGAGAATTGCATAAAGGATATATGTGTGACCACATATTTTGTTCTATTCTGTGCATCACATCACTAGAAAAAATGTGGATGTTGGAAGGAATTTAGAGGAAAGCAACCAAAATGATAAACGAGCTAGAGAGACTGATTTAGGAAAGAATGTCCACCTGATGAGGAATGATTAAAGATCTAAGTATGTACAGCTTGGCTAAGCACTTAATAAATGGGTGCATGATAAGAGACTGTAGATATTTCCATCACAGGTTATATTAAGGTTTCATTCATAAACAGCCTGTAACGGAATAGTAAATGCTTATTAGATGTTTTAATAAATGTTTAATACATTGTCACAGATTCAAACATCATTCATAATCATCGTTCTGATGTGTTTATCACCACTGACAGCACATACTACTTATATCTGTAAAGTTGTTAAGACTTCTAGTAATCATTTTAACCCTTTATAAAGATAACCTTAATGGAAACAAACTTTAATATAAAGTGAGACTGATATTTCAAAGGAGTTAACACCAAGAAAAGAGAATAATTACTTAGTGTGGCCCACAGGGATGTAGGTGGAGAATAGTAATTGAATAAGAAAAGAGAAAAATTAGAGGCTGACTATCGGGAAAGCTTTCCTGACAGTGAGATGTATTAGATTGTGGTATCATTTCCCAAGGGAGGTGGCAGAAGCACTAATTGCTTAGGATTTTTAACATAATACTGGACAGCATTCCACAATGTATTCTAGAAAGCAGTAGTCTATTCTGAGCAGAAAGATGGACTGAAATGGTCTGATATTATGGACTATGGATTTTCAGTATAAACCTAGGAACTGAAAAAAGTGAAAAGGAATCAAGAGCCATGGGAAAACAGACAACTATAACCAAATAATGGATGGCTTCAAAACTTTAGGAATTCAATGGAATCTTCAGAAATGTTCTTAGAGTAAAATTCTATCCCATGCTCTGAGTTTTGTAATTTTATATATGTCGTCTTCTTAACATGTTCAGAAACTTTTTGGTTTGATTTCTCTTTTGAACAGGCTGACCACATGGGCACCTCTACATTTGCACACTTTAGGTGAAGTGCCATTGGTGCTTGGAGAGTTATCCATGGACAGCTGCTAGATGGCTTTAGTAGTCCCATTTAAAGAAAGATCCATGCATAGGACAGAACACTTAAGTGAATCAGTGGCTCCATCAGATGTAGTTGATTGACAGTTCAGGAGACAATCAAGGTGCTCTGCCCAGCAAGAGAGAATATTTCCTTTGTCCATAAGCAGCCAGTTACCTTCTTCTGAGAGGGAAAAAGCTGTACCACTGGATTTTGGACCATACTAAGCATGAAGACATTTTTAGGAAGCCCTCATGTCATGCTTGTCAGTTGCTTTTTGCAGTTCTACAGCTTTTTGCTCCCAACAGCGGTTCTTCAATAGCCTTAATCAGGTTTGTAGAGTTTGTTTAACCTTCTGTTACATGCTTTTCTTCATTGCCAATTTCTCATCCAGGATGTAGGATTGGTACGTGATGTGCAGAGTTTGCAGGAGCTGGCCCATCTAAGGGTCATTCTCATCAAATCAGTCCTGGAGTTTCCACCTTACAAAACCAAGAACCTTGGATGCTATATTGTATGTGATATCTCTGATTCTGCCAGGATGCCTCAATGTCTGTGCAGTGCTCTGGGACCTCAACTAAAACAGTTTCCAGTGTCTGTCCTAACTTCACTTGTTTGCTGGGTCTTCTTTGGTGATTTGAGGCATTGTCCGGGATGTTTTGGTGAGAAGTGTAGGGGGACATGATGCTTCTCCCAATTCGATGGTCTGACCAGCATTCAGCTCCTCTCAAAGTGTGAGTGACATGTGCATCTATAACATCTTAAGACCATATAATTGCATAGGCCAACATGTGACATTTTCACCTGGGATGTTCTAGTATCTAATAAAATTTAAATGACTTGAAATGGAAGATAAAGGAAAAATATGTCTTTATTATCTAATCCTAAAGGAAATAAGGCTCCACCAAGATGGCACTTTTGTAATGCGTAGGGGAAAGCTATAGGTGTGTGAGAACAACAAGGTAATGTGGTGAAAGTCACTGAGTATAAAAGTCAGCCAAACATTCAGCACTGAAAGAAAAATGTGAAGCCAGTGGAGGGTAGGCATCAAATGGAAATAAACGTTTACCAAAAGGGGCTGCCTGTTTTTCCTCTCCACTTGTTTAATTGTTCTTCAACTTTAGCAGGTCCCCGCTCCCTTGTGGGGAGAGTGGGCCATTAATGCATTCATCAGTCATCCAAAGTTCTAGAAAGCAATCAATGAGAACTGCTGCAGTGCCTATCGCTTAGCTCATGAAGAATTAAAAGAGTGGAACCAAATAGCCAATATCACGAGTCATTTTGTCAGTTGGAGCCAACTAAGGTGTTACTTTTTTTTAAAGAGAGGTCCACTAAAGTTTCAGACTTCCACAGATCAAGTATTAATGTTTTACACTCCACCCTGGACTACCTAATGATACATACACAGCAACTGCTCTTAGTTACCCAGGGACACTGCTGAATTAAGTAGCAGCCAGTACTTAGCATCCATTTCATGGCTGGCATTTAAAACCTATATTTTTGGTAATAATTCCATTTGTCAACAATCAGTGATCAGTTACAGTTGCCCAGGTTTTACAGCACCTGAACTCAGTTACACCTGGGAACGCCTGAGCTTCATTTACATTTGGCTCACGTCAGTTTGGGAGCTGGCATTCCCCTGCACATATTGCAACCACAAACTGATGTTGACAATAAACAAAATGAATGACATCAATCTAAATGTATATTAACTTTTTTAACTAGCAGAGATTAAAACAAGCTTGGGACTCAGGAGCTTGCATATCAAAGGGAAAGGAAGAATGCTATTACTTACACAAGATTTTGTTCATGCATTGCAGCAGGTTGAATTCCTCCTTTGCTAGCCACACATTTTTCATACATTTATGCAGTATCTACTTTAAAAATATTTTCATGTGGCTTGCTAGATCTCTATGTCTTTTCACCAGGAGTTTTAGATTGCTGGGCTAAAACACTGAGCTATATTGTAAATGAAGGTTCCTAAATAATTAACCCCATTACTGAGTCTCAGAAGGCAATTTAATAGAGTACTTTCTGGAACCCAATTGACAGTGAATAATATCCATTGTCATTGCATCTACATGGGTTACAGAAACAATTTCATGTTGCCATTATAGTACAGAAGCTAGCTATTTGTGTTCTTCAAAGGATGGCAATTCTTTGATAGAGAGGCATAATAAATATTTTTGCACATGGGAAAATAAAAAAAATAACTTTCTGACATGTGATTCTGAAGATGAATGTATGTTATTCCCTCATCCCTAGGTACAACAATACAATGAGAGGAAACATTTTAAACATATCATTTGTTGCTCTAAAAATACACTTCTATAATTTTTCCTGGACTTCTTCAGGAGAGACACATCATTTGGTAAAATTCTAGGGATCATATTTCTAGTAGGCCTTGGAAAGATTGCTTGTGACATTCAGGAGCATGTTTATTTGTGTGTCACTATGGGTGATGGCACACACAAAATTATAGCAATGCATCCAAATAGGAAGATAAATGTATGGAGTCCAAAGATTGTGTGGGGTGCTCAAAGGTCAATTGACACATGTAAGCTAATGCACTTATACATTCAGTAGCTGCATTATCAGAGACTTTATTTTTTAAATGGCACTGTTCTAACTCTGCCAGCAGTGAAGGGTAAACTTGGCAGAATGCATGGCTCTTAGCTGTCACATGCATTTTTATGGGCATGTGATTAATTATGGACTTTTTGTTGCAAATAGTCTGCAGAAAATAATTTACAGGCATAGTCAAGCAAGTCGGTTAAAATAAGAGCCACCTTGAATGTCCTGAATTTACTCCCAAAATGTTAACTAAATTATATTTGTTTACTTTTTTAAGTTTGAAAAGCTTAGGTGAGGAGAGGGGTCTTGACCCTCAGCTTCTAATTATTATTTGGCATATAATTTTTCATTAAGATCCAAGTGCTTCATTAAAAGACTTGATTATACATTCAAACAAATTGGTAGGTGTTGTAGTGACTTTTAAACAAGGGGAAAGACTCAAGGACCAGATGCTGAACACCTGCAGCTGCAGGACAGATGAGTGTTTTTTGAAGTCACTCCTCAGTTAGTGCAAATAAACTTCCTGTAGTCCCATTGACGTCAATAGAGCTATGGTGATTTCCTGTAGCTTGTGCCTTAGTCTCTGGTTTCACCAGTTTGGCCTGATATTTATAGTCATTCTTAGGTTTCAAGTCTTTGATTGTGCATAGGCTCTAAAACCTGTGCCTTCCCTTTTCCACCAGAACAAATTGCACATATTCTGTCACATCTAGAAGCCACAACATTCTGGGTTGCATGAGATGTGTTGGATTTTCCTCTAATATTCCTCGGTCCTCATTAAAATTCTAGTAATAAGACAAAACACAAATGGCAAAACCATTCGCTGCCTTCTTTTGTTAACCTGCCTTTAATAATGGTCTGTGCTAAATGCCAAATACAAATGACAGGCAAATATGAGCTTTACAGAGGCATGCTAATCCTTTCCAAATTGTCTACCGCATATAAAATAAGCGTTCTGACCTCAGGCAGGGCTTTCAAGTTAGCTGCATTGCTATGTGTTTAAAAAAACTATGCAAAAAACTCTTAACTTTGGAAACATGCATTGCTATTTAAAGAAAATATGGGTTTATATGTATTTGAGTCATGGTTAATAACCTCCAAGCACATACATTGCATGAAGAGTGGGAATCACTCAAGAAAACCCACCTTCTGTGAATCCACATCAATCCATACATAGCTAAATGTGCTGAAGATCTATATCAGACACTACTGCTTGAACCAAGAAAAAACAATGGATGTTACTTGAGCTCCATGGGCTGTTTTGGGATTTACTGGCCCCCCCGGATGGACATTAATGGGTTGATGAATCAGTAGCTCTTGCTGAATAGACATTCTGAAGTTCATGTTGGAAAGATGGATAAAAGGCAAGAGGAGCTCAGTAGGTGGTGACTTAGGGCGCCATCCAGCCCTAAAAGCATAGAACATAAAGAAGACAGATCATCAACCCAACAAAAAGATCTTGTCTTCCTCTTCCTAATGTCACCAGACAATCTGAATAATAACGTAGGTTCTCATGGCCAGCTGGAAGATTGGTCTCTGATTAGGGCTGGTGCTAGTTGGAATGATATGCATGTGAGATTGGGAGACCTGTACGAATATCAGCTCAGGTTTTTAAGCCTGCCATGTGTTTTGGTGATATTCATGAATTGAAAAGAATCTGAACCTAATGTGATTTCTGATGGCTCCAAGCTTCCTGGCAAATACTTTTCACTGTCCTAAATCCAGTGCTTCAGTCTATGGCTACTGGTTGACAATAATGGTGACTATTTGCCTGTAGAATCACTACAATATATTATTGTAAAAACAGCTGCAAGATGTCTTAAACTATGTGTGGGCAAAAAATTTTAAAGAGGGGCCACTTCTCAAAATTCTGAAGTGGCCCTTGGTGCCCTGGAAGGGACAGGGACAGGAGACTTCTCAAGCTCCCCTGCCCACAGACCCTGATTGGCCTGGGGGTGGGAGTTCACATGAAGTCTTTACCGCTCACCTTGCCAGGCTGGCCCCACCCACACCAGCTGTCTGGCAGTTCTCTCTGGTTCCATGTGCTGCTGGTGGGGGAAGGAGACTTCACACGCTCCCCCGTACCCAGGTCTCAATTGGCCTGGAGGCGAGGGAATGGCAGGGTGGATGTGAGTCAGATCAACCAGTTTGGCAGATCAGATCCAGCCCATGGAGGCTGTCTTGCCCATCCCTGTCTTAAACCCTGAAGTTGCTTTATGAAAACAAGTTCTGTTCATTTCATCTGGTGCTTTGAACAGATGACTGCTCTATTCCAGTAGTTCTCAGAACAATCTCAAACCCTTGGTGTAAGATGGCATAGAAAATATACAAAGACCACCCAATGAATTATTTAAATATGCCACACAGTGCAGCATATTCACATTATGCATCCAGCCAGAGTATCAAACAGAAGTGGCCTACATCTTTTTCAGTGACATTGCTGGGACAATGTAAAATGTTACAAAATGCAGTGAACTCCCAATTTAGAAACACTTGAAGTGTACAGACTTCCTCTCTTCTTCCTCTTTTTCTACACTCCCTTCAACTGCTGTTATTCAAGACAAGGACAAAACTCCAGTTGACTTTAAATAGGAACAGGTCCTAAAAACAGTCCATTGGCTCCATTACAAGCAATAGTATATTTCATACATCCTTCTCTCTGCTGTACTCATACTACCACAGCGCTACTTATGCCTGCTGCATTTATTCATTTTCCATTACTTAATATTGACCCTCAAATACCCACGGCTGGTTGATTTTGGAATTCAGCAGCAAAAGCAACAGAATATGTACAACACCAATTTTCCAGCAACATGTCAAACAGATTATAGGACAAAGTCATCAATACATTTAGCACATTTGGCTTCTTCTCTTTTGAAAGCAAATGTCCGGCTCCAATAATAATCAATAATACGTGTTGAGAATGTCTGCATTTATGACAGTATTACAGATGGGCACAGCTATAGTGGATATTGGTTGTTGAGCAAACAATTCAGAAAGTGTATATGTGCAAAACTGCTAGCAAAGGTCACAAAAGCAATGAGATGCACTGTAGCATTTCCCTTAAAGGTCATGCCCTCTGTAACCAATGTAATCTAATGTAACCCAAGAGATTCAGAGTTACTGGGTTCTATCCCAGCTATCGATTGGCTCTGTGACCTTGGGCCAGACATTTCCCTGCTGCATGCCCATATGTATCTATCAATCCTTACAAGAATATTGTGAAGCTGAATCAATTAATACTTGTAAAGTGCTTTAAGGCCTGCAAAAAGCACTGCACAGGATAGGCAACATCCTCAGCTGCTGTAAATCTCTCTAGTTTCATTGACTTCAATAGCGAACACTAATTTATGCCAGCTGAAGATTTGGCTCTCTGTATGTGGAATGTTGTAACGTTTCTGAAGTGCACTTTCTTCTTATTTAGGAAAATCTGTTCTTTCTTTTTCTGTATGCGCTGCTCCTCCAAATGTATGGAGGATTCAGACAAGACATCTGCTGGCTGTGGCCATTAGCCAAGGAGGCACTAATTGCATAAGCATTTTGGCTTGCCATTGTAACACATTTGGCATACCCATTTAGCGCTTGCCACATGCCATCGTTTCGATTACTGATGTTGAGAATCTGAATCCCAGCCAGTTGCACATAAATAGTTACTTATTAGGTAGGAGATGTTGCCTTATTGTTGTGCCGTGTCTCGTTAAATGACAGCTATTTCCAAGAGGGCTGATCCTATTACAGTGAGGGAGCTCTAAAATTTGTTTTCAGTCCCTGCAGGACAGTACCTGCAAGCATCAAAATAAAAGGGAGCACAGCAGTTGGAAGGAAGAAATGATGGAAAAAGGAAACATTTACATAGCATGTTTTGATGATGGAAATGCCTATCTCTCAGGGCTAAAATGAGTCATTTTTCCTGGTTTAAAACTCTTGCAAGCAAATCCCTGTAGAGCCCTTGGGTAGGAAACATGTGATGTACCCTTTAGACTCACACCTGGCCCATTTTGCTTTGGAGTTACAAACAACCTCATTCTGGCTACGCAGATGCATGCACTCTTCACGTTGCCTCGAGGGGCTCCTGCTAAAGCCTGAACATAGGATTTGAAATGAGGGAAAACGTATTGAGAGATTCAATAAGGCAGTCACTGAATGCATGGGACCATTTCTCAGAACACTTCTTTTATCTCAATTAATCAGGGCCAAAGAGAGAACACTAAGGTAGTAGCAGCACAATAACTGAGACTCACATCTCTGCTTGCTGCCCAAAATCATTTTTCAGCACATCAGACATCCTCCTAGGATTCAGTAGCATGCAGCCTTTATCAAGAGTCTCCTGAATCTCAAAAAATTAATACTCAAGTGGAGACAAAGGGGTGGGTATGTGTTTCTACTTTGTTGAAATGAGCCAGTTTTAAAGTGGGGTTAATATTAAGATGTAAACAAAGAGTTAAATTATTCATTCCCTCTCTTTATCATAATTGCATCTTATTTTTTGCATCATGGTAGTGTCCAGAAAGATTGACAAAGCGGTACGTACACATAGTAAGACAGTCGCTGCCTCAAAGAGCTTGCATTCCAAATTGATAGAATAGACAAGAGAAATAGTATCATCCCCTTTACAGATAAAGGAAGTGGAAGAGCCAGGAGTTGAATTCAAGTCTCCTAAATTATAGGGTAGAGCTTTATACATAGGCTCGTCCTTCTTCATAATGACTGTCATCTTTGGAACAAATTTTAGTGGGCCTCTATATGTTCTCTAGAGGCAAGAACTGAGTCTGTTTGTGCAGAAAGCCTCTAGTAAGATCTTAATGTGGATAATAAATCAAGTTTAAAAGACTTATTGTGGCTGAATCATTACAGTATGGGGAAAGGCTGACGAATATGCGGATTCTATGCCTGGTTGCACCACAGCCTTGCTGTGGACTGTACACATCTATACCGACGTGTAGAAAAGCAGCTTCTTGTTTTGGGTGTCCATTTTGACACACCTTGGGTTTGATTTCCAGTGTTATTGAACATTGTGGGAACCATTGGCTTCAGCTGAAGCCACTGAGCACATCTGAAAAGCAGCCTCAACAGCCTCCATCAGGCTCACCAAAATGGAGATACCCCAAAATTCTGCTGACTTAAAAAAAGTGGCGTTAAGTGCTTCAGTTTCACTGTCCTCAAAATGAGGATAATAATATTTATTTACTTCCCAGGGGTGTAGTGAAACCTCATGAAGGACAGCAGGCAGGGCATTGCTAATAAACAGGCAGAACTGCCATGTCTGTGCTAATGGGGCTGGGGAGAAGCATGCAACTTTTGATTGATGTGTTCTCAATTAAATGGTTACAACAATAAAATGAGCCAAAATGAATTCTTTAAGGTTCAAGCCTCCAGGGTGGTTACAGATAATTTAATTTAGTGGAGGACTGTGACTAACTCAAGTGACAAAATTAAAGACTTTATAATATCTAATAGTGAATTAAGCAAACAGGCATTGCAATATAACCACATACTGGATCACTACTCACATTCCTCAGTGAAATGATGTGAGTAGTGATACAGTAAGTGGTTATATTGGTTATATAGAGGTGATCAGTCCCTAAATGAGGCGAACTGGTCATTCTGTCTCTCTCAGTGCCTTGATGTGAAATGGGTAAACCTCCGCTAACATTAATATGCTATGCTTTTTAATCAAATATAATAATTCACCTTAATTAAGAAACATTAAGCCCATGGTTTCATTATAATTAAATATTTTCTACTTTCTTATTGACTATTTGACATCATCATCTTATTTACCATTTGCATAAATACCATAACAGTAACTGTCAATATGTTTTCCTAAACAGTAGCTATTTATCTAAAATACTTACAAAAACCAGGTGGGACCAAACCATGTTTGCAACTTGCTAGAAGCTTGGAATGGGCACCATAGACTGGATCACTCGATGATTGCCTGTTGTGTTCATTCTCTCTGGGAAACCTGGTAATGTCAAGTCTTGGATGACAAGATACTGAGCTAGTTAGACCTTTGGTCTAACCAAGTATGGCCATTCTTGTGTTCTTCTGACCTGGCGGTATATCTTCACTTATCTCTCTAATCCGCTCTTGGGTTGTCCCACTTTACTTCAGTCAAATTGAGTAGACCACCCTTGACTATTGTGAAATCTATTTTTAGAACAGATTTTTGGGCTAGTAATATTTCAACACATTCCCATGTAACATAAGCAAGCATCATCTTTATAGGTTATGAGCAAGACTCCAGCTATATCTCCTTCCACATCAGCTTGCAGAGCAAGATCAGCAGGTAAGATAGAGCAGGCTGCACCTCATAAACAACAGATGCATCTCCTCTGAGGTAGAATGGCGTCCAGTGCTCCCCTGGGGGACAGTAGTCCTGTAATACCCCCAGCAGAGGGCTCTGGCACTGAATTTGCTGGAATTACTCATGCTTGAAGCTAAGCATGCACTTAGGTGCTTTTCAGGGTTGGACTAGGGTTTTCAGCACAACATAAGAATGAGCCCTAGGGCACAGTCTTCCTGACTTTGGTCCTTGTGCTTTTATCATCCTTTCACTTGTGGTTTGTAAGTGTGAGGAGCTACTTTAACTTAATTCAATGTATTTAACGGGGGGGGGGGACCAAGCCTGCTTGACTTCCTGCTTCTCCATTGATGGCTAAAGCTTTCCTAAAACATATTATGCTTTTCTATTAAGGCATTAAGAGTCTTTCTGGCTCAAATCTATGTCTTGAGAATAAAAGTAACCACAAGGAATGCTGTATTTAATCTGCCTAGATCCCCCACACAACAAAAGATATAATCTACCATAAATGCTATTCCTTGCCTAGTCTATTAATCTCAAAAGAACTTGTGATTAAATAATTTTTAACACTCCAGTTCCCCTGTGTGCCTCTGATTCAGAGAACATTATAATCGGCTCTAATATGTTGTGCATCTGGTGACTGCTAGGGCCAGTACTATGTTATTACATTGAGCTTTCACCACTGGTTGCTAAAACAAGATTGTGTCTTTCTTAATGCCTGAATAAGTTGTTTTAACAAAATGGCCTGGCTTGAAAGGAGACTGGGATTTAAAAGACTCCTGGAATTGACAGAGTAAGGCAAATTGTAAATACTCTGTGAAGAAAATGGTTGTTATTGAAATGGAACCATTACTGTCTGTGAGTTTTGCCTCTATTTTGTACGCTAATTTCATCAGAGCCTTGTCTATTCTTGAAAGTTGACTATAATGGCATAGCTATATCAGTACAGCCTCCCCTCACCCACCCCATGTAGTCATATTTACATTCTAATCAAGATGCTTTATACTAGCATACACATTTCCATGCAAGAAAGGAATAAACTCTTTTTATATAAGGTATAACAGCAACCACACTATGTTATTGTGCTGCTATAGCCATGTTGGTAAAAATCATACCCCTAAACATCATAATTACACTGGCATAGAATCTGTGTGCAGGACTGGCCTAGAATTCATTTTGTAATTTTCTTCAATATATGTTTTTGTCTTCATGAGCAGTCAAAAAGGAATGCCATCTTTTCATGGTTATGCTGCAGTGTTTGCGATGCACTATTTTACAGTTAACATGTCTAGCATAAAATGCTGTATAGACTTCAGAACAAGAACAGCAGCAGCAGCAGCAACAAAAACATATTAATTGTGTGTCAACGGTGCAGAGATGTACTTACATTTAAGCAATGGCTTCATGATAGTAGCATAAAAATATTTAGTTTATATGAGACCCAGCTAGTGATTATGACATACATCTGTAAAGTAAATAACCTGGGTGAACAACAAGTTTATTACAGCCACACTAGTCAGATTACTTAAGTTAAAGTTATCTTCTCATTTCCATTATACACCTTTCAAGCAAATCTCTGTTGGCTTCAACAGGGGTGGACAGACTATCAGTCATAGTTATGGCATCTTTGTAATACACAAAAAGGCCAGCCCCAAATTCAACAGCAAAGAATTTCTCTGACATAGGGGAATGCTGGCTGTCACTTCTCTGCCACTGACTGACCATGCATCCCGCCCCCTTTGGTGGTGTCGAGACTGGTAGGGGTTATAGTGCCTTCTACACCAGTAGAATAGTTTGGAGATACTTGAGAAAAACATTTAAAAGTATTGGAGTTCTGCTGGCTTTCGGAAAGAAGGAGCATGTTAGAGGGCTTATACATACCCTCTCACTTCCCTGACCCTTCTTAGGTAAACAGAATAGCAATACGCAAAGTCTGGTGGTGCAAACAATTTGAGGCTTATAAAGGTTAATTTACAAAACCATGAATCAAGTTTCCTTTTTCTCTTTTCCCTTTTATTCAACTTATTTCCTGTTTGCCCCAATTTATATAGTAATATTTTCAGCTCAATCTTAACTTATCTTTTTACAGAAATTTAACTAGCCAATCCCAACATTTTGCAACACGTTTATCTGATCAATGATATCTCACCACCCAGTAAAATTAATTGTTTTGCATCCAGTCAAATTAATTATATTGCTAATAGAAACAATCAAAGAAAGAGACAGAGAACACACAGATAAACATTGAGAAGTGGGGAGCATAATGACAAAACAATAAAGAAATGAGGATTTCACAGCCCCATCTGTTAATAAGTGAGTCATTGCCTGACAGAAAGCTGTCAACCTAAGTTTTCTTTACATCTGCTCAGCTCTTCCCTTTATCTGGATGTGATAGTTTGGATCACCTTTCTAGTAGCCCCAAATTACCTTATTTCAATGTGACTAGTTTGGGCTGTGTGAGGTCATGACCTCACACTGTCACAGTGAGAGAAGACCCATACACAGGTGGACTGTGCTTTTAATTCTTCATTTTTATACCCCTATAAACAGCTAAATGATAAGAATACAGTCACATTCTTAAAGAATAGGCCTCTATAGGCTGGCTGAAGATCTATATCCTCAGAGCAGGAATCATCTCCCCTCAGCATCTCCTACACTAAGCAGAGTTAGACAAATATCTGTCAAAGTTGAACTAATACATGACATTTAGAACACACAGATATACATTTCTGTGATTCTTTGACTCCAGGACAGACTCTGACCCAGACTGTTTGGGGCTACAGATATTGTTGGATGATTGTTTTTCTTTGGCTTTTCTTGGAGACCTAGGACTCATCTATTTTTGTACATATCACAGTCCCAGCTTTAGAATCACCCAGATTCACAGGACTAAAGCATTCATGTCCTGACAATCACTTGGAGATCCAACCTGCTTGCCTTACTCATGGACGAAGTCTTTAGCCATATGAGTAATACCAGCTGATACAATGGGCCTGTCTGCATGCAGAGAGTTTGCCAAGTCAATCCCTGTCCTTTTTTTCTGTCTTAGTAGCAGCTTTGATTAAGCGTGTGCCACTTACTCCTTTTAAATAGAATCCTTAGGATTTACCCCAAAGCTGAGAATTTCATAAGAAAGGTTTAGTCTGCTGTGAAATTCTGCAACAACAAAAAAGAAGGCTATGCAAGGTCCCTGACTCTGCCAAGCCTTATTCACACTGAGGGTGTGTCTAAACTACATGGCTCCATTCATGGAGCCATGTAGATTAGGCTGATCAGCAAAGGGAAATGAAGCCGCGATTTAAATAATCGCGGCTTCGTTTAAATTTAAATGGCTGCCATGCTGAGCTGATCGGCAGAGCAGGGCAGCCATTTAAATTTAAATGAAGCCGCGATTATTTAAATCGCGGCTTCATTTCCCTTTGCCGAACAAACAAATCTACATGGCTCCATTGATGGAGCCATGTAGTCTAGACATATCCTGAGTGGTAACATGCTCCATGAACAGTTTCATTAAAACGAATGGCGCTATTCACACATCACATTCCATCTGATGGAAGGCTGGCAAAACTGAACCCAAATCAGTTATTTACAAGGAAGTGGTACTTTTCTTCTAACTTAAAAAGATTTAAGATTTACCAGTTGTGATTTTTCTTTTTTTAAATATAGCTTGTCACATTTATTTCAATTAGAATTAAAAGAAAGACAAAGCCACTTTAACATTTCTAATCAACAGCAGTCTAATGAGGCATGTTGGCTCCTGTAGTTAGAACACAGTAGGATATTTTCTGAGATAATTTACTTCATTAATATTCACTGAAAGCAGACCGTCTAGTATCTTCCACAAGAGCAAAGAGCTAAACTACGTCAAAAGGAAAGTTTTATTTTTGATGCTGATGCTAAGCAGATATTTCCCCTCTAAAACCTCATAGTTTGTCCAAGCAGAGAACATAGCTCATAGTTCTGTAAATGATCTGTTCATGATAAATATATAATAATGATTAATAATAGAAATGCTGGTCAGAAAAAAGAAAGAAAAACACATTTGGGATTTGGTTTCAATTTTTTGTCTGATCTTTCTGGAAAATTTAAATTTCACCAATTTTGAAAAAAAAATAGGATGGCTTCTTGATAATACATCATTAACATAATTCAGTGTAACCACTTCTCAGCATTTCAGGATGGTTTGTATTGCTTGAATGTAATGGAAACTGAAGGGGAAAAGATACCAAGGATCCAAATGAAGTAACCATATAGTTCATTAAAAAAAATGAACATGTAAGATAAAAAAACATAGAATCAGAGGACTAGATCTGGAAGGCAACTCATGTCCAAGTCCCCTGCAGACAGGAGAGATCTGCTTAGTAGCAGTTATATATTGCCTCTGTTTAATATAAGTTTAGCTTTTGGTATGCAGCATACATTAATTTACCAAAAAATGTGCTAGGAGTCTGAATGACAGAAATTATATAACAACATCTCTGAATTCAAATGTCTGTTATGATTGAGTTTGTGTCAGCCTAGCTCAAACTCACCTCTGTTTGCAGTTCATTACTTGTCTTAGAACACATTCTGGCATTGTAGTTGAAAGGGTGTCCCTGTCTGACAAAGAGCTATTGATAAATGGAAAGTAATTACAATGCAAAGCCCAGGTCAATAGTGATTTGAAAGCCATTACCATCCGATGGCTCTTTTGATGGTGTACGTGAATTGAATTAGTGCTCTCAGTCCAGTCCCTAGTGGATAAGCTTTCCATATTACAAAACCACTACCACGCTGGGTCCTAACAGCTATTATATTTTTAGCAACATTAGCAGAGGGAACAGAGAGGGAATGACAGTGGTGAGTCTCACTACTAGAAAAGGCCCTTTTATAACAGAGCAAATGTACTCTGTGAGGTAATGCAGGGAACCTTCCATTACCACTGTCAAATCTATGCTTTTCTGAAGGCTTCTGTGGAAGACTGTAAACGGACAATTTGTTTTTGCCTGAGAACTAAATGAAAAATAAAGTAAGGTTTCTTTTGACATCTTTGTCATGAATGCGTCTGCAATTAAAAGTATTTATTAAATTGACAGAAAAGATTCATTGTAAGCACAGGTGCTCTGGAAAAATGTCTGGATAAGCATAACCAATCACATTCTTTAACATCAGAACATTCTGTGGAGCTGAGAATCATTTATTTTTCTACTCTTAGCTCTAGACGACGTACTGTATCTTCAGCACTGTAAAAACTCAAGGCCTGATTTAGTCCTATGCCAGAACTCACTTAGCCTGAGAAGCAGTCAGGAACCCAGTTTCAGTCACTAGATTCTTCGTGGCACTGGCCTTGATACAAGCCTGAGCAATCTAAGAACATCTCTAATTTACATCAGCTTACAACAGCACCCTAAATCCCATACGCTAATTGAAAATTGGCATGTATATGCTCTGCCTTGCCCAGTGACTCCCCAACAGTAGCTATTAGGAGATTTGGTTGCAGGAGACAGGAGGAATTTATGACAGCTGGTAGCTCCACTGTGCTGTGGGAATTATCAAGCTGGACGTTAGTCTGGCTCCTGAGTGGTACACTGTGATCAAAGCATGGATCAAGTATCAGAATCTTGTTTTTATTTATTTTTTAAAGAGACGCGGACAATGATTAGATCAAACATTGTTCAGCTGCATATTTCTAACCCATTACTTGAATTGTCCTGGGAATGTGGGCAGTAGCTAGTGCATTGTAGGAACTACTATAATATTCGTAGTACTAGTAATCGATGCAGTTAATACCTGATAAGCATTATGGACAAATTATCAAAAGTGGCCCTGCATGCTCTATTTTGGACATGTATTTTTAGGATTTGACTTTGCTTGCTCTTTCTAAAACAAAGCACCACAGCTGCAAAGGGGCTTATGCTTTTCAAGCCAGATTAGTAGGATGTCCATTTGAATTCTAAATGAAAATCTTATTTTTAGGCACCAAGATCACAGATATTTAAATATGTATGATTAGAAAATATGCTTTGGTCACTTTAAAAATATGGCTTGCTGTGACTATAATACAAACACACAATCCTTTCTTATACTTATCTTTTTCAGGACCCTGGTCAGCAACACGTTTTGTTTTTTGAGTCTGTGAGGCAGTGCTTATAAAAGAGATTTTTTTCTAGGAATAACTTTACAGCAAAAAAGTGACTAGTGAGGAAGCTAGGAAATTAATACCTTAAGAGCCACATTCAAAACCACCAACTCAAATACAAGTTAATGATTTGGTTGCAGTGGTGAAATAATTTTTTTTCCAGATTTTTAATTATAGAGCTATCCTAGTTTTCATAGACCTTTTTAAAATATCATGGGCTAAATTTCCCAGTGGTTTGCATATTCTACCACTATCAATCCTTTGGTTGCACATTGGGCCCAAATGCAATTTCCAGAATTTTTGAAAGATGGTATAACTGAGACTGCAATTGTTTAAGGTAAATTTCAAACCACCAAAGCTAGGGCCTGATAACAGAGAACAGATCAAAAAACAGCCAGAAAAAAATTCCTTCCATAGCATTTTCAATCAGCACCAGAAAGCAGGGAGAGACAAAATCTTTGGGTCAGAGAAACCGAGATTGTGGCACTCTGCCTGTGGTGAAGACATGCACTAGACAAACACCAGGTTTTGCTCATTAGTGTTACTATCTTCTTATCTTTTATTAATATTTTTTACAAATTTATTTTCTGGATTGGGATAGTGAGTCATTTTCCAAGCAATCCTGAAGTCTGTTGTTTTATTCTGTGTATCATACGGATTAGTCAAATAGTTTCTACCAAAGATTTCAGCCCATTGGTTGCTCACAGACTGTTTCCTTTAACTGTTCACTATTTATCATTTAAGCTGTGAGAATAGTGACCCAAGGCATATGGTAACATTTCTAGTCCTTAAGGTTTCTGGAACTTGTGTTTGTAGACTGGATAGGAGTGTAACATCTCCAGTATCCTATAGATGGAGCATGCACAATGATGACCACAATACATTTGTACATATCCCATGCCACAGCAGCAAATCCACCTGTGTCTCAGGCTATGATGCTGCATCCAAGGAACATGTCTGCTTTTTTGAAAACATTTTCAAAAAAGCGGACATGCTCTTTCACCATCCCTGTAAATCTCATTCTACAAGGCATAAGGAATGTGTTGAAAGAGCACTTTTAAAAAAAATTGGCGCCATGTAGACACGCCAAATTTCAGAAATGCTTCTTTCAAAATCAGAAAAAGACAGGTAATTTACATAACGCAAGTTGCATATCTTTTTCCAATTTAACACTGCAGTCTAGACATAGCCTCAGGTGATGGACCACTTCTAGGTTTCCAGTGTCAGGCACTATGACCAAAAAAAAAAAAAAAACCCACAAAAAAACCGAATTCTTTGTTTTTATCTGTTTTAATATTCTATTTCTGTGACCAAATACTTCTAACCCTTTTGCTGACCTCAAATCAGACTTTTCCCACATTATTCTTTCAAAGTAATGCCTTATTCAACCAAGGTTAGGCCGATTTGGAATACAAATCAGTTCTGCCCTTTTTATGTCATCTTTTCATTCTGATTCCCCATAATTCCAGCCCTAATAATCATTTTCCAAGACAGCTTGGATAAGTATTGTTAGATTTAATTTCTAATTCATAAGATGCTTGTTATCTCTAAGCAGCTTAAGAGGATCAAAGTTTGATTTTAACACATTTTTCTAATCAATAAACTCCATATATCCTGATAAACATAAAGCCCCTAAAACAGTTTCTAAACAAAGAGCCAGTGTTGCTGTACTTTGTGTTTAGACTGAGAGCTTGACTCTGAAATGGAGTCTGGATGATTTGGAAATCTTTGCCAAAATCAGCATCTAGCATATATACAAAAAAGAATGGTTTTGCTGTTTAGAGCTCTCATAAGCTGTGCTTATTGCTTTCAGTGCCAAGGTAATGAAACATTTTAGTCAGTATCACTGCAGAGCGAGTTGGTTGATTTTCTGGGATGGGACTTGGCATTGCAAACTGTGCCGTTTCATAGAATAATAGCAATAATTCCACTGAGACCTTGGCCATACACAGAAATGGGCAGAGTAATAAAATTGTCAGAGGTATTCATATAATTCACCTGCAGGTAGTCTGAATGGGATAAAATGTGTTAAATGATGTTCTACAATACCTGTGATTCAGCATATTCAAGACCCATGGATAATCAGCTTTACAGTGCAAAACAAATTCTAACAAAACAGCTTTGCTAATATTACTGGCATAAGTTCTCTACCTTTCCACTCCTCACTTTTGTTATTTTTAATACAAACTACTACTGGAAAAAAGTGAGGGAGAAATAAATGTGCATTTTTTATTCCATTTTTTAAAAAATCCTTCTTGGGGATGGGTTAAGAACATTTCTTTAATTACAGCTCTCTTGTGAAGAAAAATATATAATTTGGTTTTGTGAGCAGCTTGAAAGAGACCCAGAGGAAACACACACACAAACTCTAGGAAAAGTAACTACAGAAAAGCAATCCAATGGAAATAGCTATGAAGACTAATGGAACACTTGCTAAACATCTCCGGGGGGAAATGATTTGGATCCTTGGCTCTGTGAGCTGATTTATGCTGCTCAAGCACTACGAACAAGCAGATATTTCTCTAAAAGGATAGCTGTGATGTAGGGAACCCCCTGCTGGTATGAAGCCAGTCTTGCCAGATGCACACCATGTGCTCTTTGCTGTCCTCCCACATAAGGATTTGGGGGACTATGGGACAGATTGTACTATACTCTGGTGAAATCTGGTTGATAGAACAGTCCCTGGGAGATCATTCGCAATGGCATAACTCAGAGCAGGCCTCTATTTAGTGCCATCTTCCTCTTTCAAGCTCTGTGCCCCGTATTTCATTGCAATATCTTGAATTTTAAACCAGGGGCTTTTCTAAGTGCACTCATTGCCTTGGGTGATGTTTGTGGGTTGTGGAAGGCCTCACTTTTCCAATTGCAGATGACAAGCCCATCATTCCAAGTCCCACAAGAATCTATTTTGTCTTCGTGTTTAGAAAAATACGCTCAGAATAGCTGCCCATCCAGTGCCCTGGTGTGCAATGCCATTTAAAGAAATGAACCACAGCATTCTGCATTAGTTCCAGCTTCTGAACAGTCATAAGGCAGACCATATTACAGAATGCTGGTCTTGAAGCAAAGAAATAGGTAATTGCAGCCAGGTGTGCATCATAGAGAAAATCTAGACTGTCACTAGATGTAGATGAAACAAAGTGCTCTTGGCCATAGCCAAGCCCAGGATCTAACTCTCTATTGAATTTGTACACCTATTTTGCAAATGGGGGTTATATTCCTCCAAAATGGGAGGGACCAATGTGGTTTCCCTGAGCCGCCTGACAAATAATTTGCCCAAGCCCAAGTCATTCCAGTACATATGGATATGTCTACACTACCCCACTAGTTCGAACTAACGGGGTAATGTAGGCATACCGCACTTGCAAATGAAGCCCGGGATTTGAATTTCCCGGGCTTCATTTGCATAAGCGGGGAGCCGCCATTTTTAAATCCCCGCTGGTTCAAACCCCGTGTAGCGCGGCTACACGGGGCTCGAACTAGGTAGTTCGGACTAGGTTCCTACTCCGAACTACCGGTACAACTCGGAATAGGAACCTAGTCCAAACTACCTAGTTCGAGCCCCGTGTAGCCGCGCTACACGGGGTTCGAACCAGTGGGGATTTAAAAATGGCGGCTCCCCGCTTATGCAAATGAAGCCCGGGAAATTCAAATCCCGGGCTTCATTTGCAAGTGCGGTATGCCTACATTACTCCACTAGTTCAAACTAGGAGGGTAGTGTAGACATACCCTATGAGTCTTACAGTTTTAAAGCCATGAATGCAGAGTATGCTATGGAATATTAGTATTTATATATCTATATAATAAATACAATAAATATATCTATGAAATAAGGATTTTCTGTCCCAAATTACTTTTGAAATATACCCTATTTAACTGATAATTTATGTTGATCACAAAATTAATGTGTTTCACCACAGTAGTCTAGAAAGGAGACAAAGGAAAAATCGCCATAGTCATATATCACTGTTAAGCCAAATTCTGCTTTGATTTACACTACATCCGACCTCCTTGTAATTCATGATATAGAATGTAGCCTAATTAGATTAGACTTCAATATAACATTGCGTGTAGTTTCTTCCCCCGTCTTACTTTAGTTAGTGTATTAAAAATAATCAAATATCAAAGCAAACTGGAGCTAACAAATAAATACTGTCATTATCTTTGTAAAGTAAGTCTGCAATGGTAACACTATCTACTTGTCACTATATGTTTTATTACTTCCTTTGTTGAAAACATAATGGGAAAGAACATCAAGTTACATATTGTTAATGGATTAAATTAAATTACATTATCATGATTTAAAGACATTTAAACTAATTTTTAAAAATACATATTTTACCAAAAACTCACTTAACTGCCATGTAATTTCTCCCTATTTCCTTTCCCATTATGGCTGATTAGCAAGATTCTTGGAAATAAATAGAGGCTCTTTCCATTATAATTAGCCTGCCTGTCCTGTTTGATTCATTTATTCCTCATGCATAGTAGTAAATTTAGTAAATTTTGAAACCCTGAACATTCCATTTTGAGCATACTGAATCAATCATGCAGAAAAAGTAAACAGTTTACAAAACAGAGGGCTTTTGTTGAACATAAAATCTTTTCTTACTATGCAAAATTGGAAAGGAAATTATAAAGTATATGTTAAAGGGCTTTTTTGAAAAATACACAGGACTGATTCAAAACCCAGTAAAATCAAGTGAAAGACTCCCATTGAGAAAGTGGGATTTGAATTCGGTCTATAGAGCAAATTCTCAACTAGTGGTAGTTGTCAGATAGCCCCACTGAAATCTTCAATGGAAGAGTGACAATTTGCACCAGCTGAGTATCTATGCCAATTATGCCAGAAGGCAACAGATCTTTCATAAGACACAGATAACCCAATAGAAGTTACAGGTAAATTGTGAGTAGTCTAGAAATGACCCTGTGACGAGGCGCTCCTGCCCCGCACTCGGAAGGATCAGGGCGAGGGGCGTGTGGGACCCTGGGGGGAGAGCAGGCCCATCACAGGGACATGGGACCAAGCAACGCCCCCCCCCCCCCCGGTCCGGCCCCGAAGGACGTGGGGAGCACAGAGCATCGGCAGGGAACGCCCCAGGAGGTGGGGCTAGAGTGGCCAGCGGTGACACCATACGGGGCAACTCGGGGGCACGAGCGGATGACGTCACCGGCAACTCGGAGGCGCAGGCGGATGATGTCACCAGGGGGGCGACCCTGAGTTGCAGGGGCAATGACACCAGGAGCCCCGCTGGAGGGGGATTTAAAAAGAAGTCTCACCAGCCAGGAGGGGGAGGGAGACCGAGAGATGCTCGAGCAGATGAACGGTGAGCAGGGGGAGCCAGAATGGACCTGCCCCCAGAGAGACGGAGTAGGAAGCGGCTCAGGGCAGGGTCGTGGAGCTCGTGAGCGGATGGGTTTAGGGGCAATACCCCAACTGCTGAGCAGGGATAGGCAATCCCTGCCTTAGGGCCCTGGGCCAGGGTTCAGAGAGAGCGAGGACCCGAACCCCCCTACTCCGTCATCCGGAGCAAAGCAAGTCGCGCATCTGGGTATGTGAGATGGGAAATTCGGGGCCCCTTCAAAAGCATAGGGAGGCTGGGATTTTCTTGTCAAGGCACGAGACTATGTCAGGATTATAGACACAAGGAGTGTTATAATAAATAGGGTGGTGGTAGTAAACAACCTCTTGAGGCAGTGTGGTCCTTTTACAGACCCCACCTAAGCTATCTTGTTGTGCAATAGCAAGGATGATGTATCATTAGTATACTAAACTTAACAGATAAATAACCCTAAGGGAAAGAAAGCAAAACCAGGGCCATCCTTAGGATTTATGGTGCCCTAGGTGGGATTATTAAACTGGTGCCTCTGTCTGACTTCCTCTTCCACCCCTACCCCCTTCCCTTCCCAGAGACCCCAGCAGCCAATCCCCTCCCTCAGACTGTGCTGCAGGCAGCACATTCGGCTCTCTCTAGGACCCAGCCCTACATGCTCCATTGTAGTGTTTCCCAGTTTTATTTGGCCATGGAACCCTTCTCAGCTTTTCAGAATTTCAAGGAACCCCTAGGTTTGTTCAGCAAAAAAAAAAAAAGACCCCATCTCTTTGAGGCCCCATCTTCTCTGTTCCCCTCCTCTGCATCACTTGCTATCTCCAGCCATTATACGCTCTCACTGGTTGAGAGAGGAGGTGTGGGCTCTGGGGTGGGAATGAGGGATTTGGGTGTGGGAAGGGATGAGAAAAGCAAGCTCTGGGAGGGAATTTGGATGCAGGAGAAGGGGATGTTGGCTCAGGGAGGGGGCTCCAGGCTGGGGAGTGTTGGGCTCAGGCAGAAGGTTGGGGTACTGAGCAAGTCACAGATTTGTGAGGGTGCAGGAGTTTGGGCTGGATATGTGAGGGACTCAGGGCAAGGAGGTTGTGAGTATGATGTGCTCAGGACACAGATTTGCCATGTGTGGATGGTGCAGGAATGTTGTGGCAGAAGACTGAGGATGTGGGGATGCAGGAATTTGGGGATGTAAGAGGCTCAGGACAGGGGTCAGGTAGGATAGGCTCAGAAATTAGAAAGGGTACAGAGAAGAGCAACAAGAATGATTAAAGGTCTAGAGAACATGACCTATGAAGCCAGGCTTCATGAACTGGGCTTGTTTAGTTTGGAAAAAAGAAGATTAAGGGGGGACATGATAGCGGTTTTCAAATATCTAAAAGGGTGTCACAAGGAGGAAGGAGAAAATTTGTTCCTCTTGGTTTCTGAGGACAGGACAAGGAGTAATGGGCTTAAAGTGCAGCAGGGGAGGTTTAGATTGGACATTAGGAAAAAATTCCTAACAGTCAGGGTGGTCAAATATTGGAATAAGTTGCCAAGGGAGGTGGTGGAATCTCCCTCTCTGGAGATATTTAAGAACAGGTTAGATAGACATCTGTCAGGGATGGTGTAGGTGGAGCTTGGTCCTGCCTTGAGGGCGGGGGGCTGGACTCGATGACCTCTTGAGGTCCCTTCCAGTCCTATTATTCTATGATTCTATGATTCTATGATTTGGGGTCAGGTGGTGCAAGAGTGTTATGATGTTGCAGTGAGATGGGGATTTGGTCCCAACTGGGAGCATGTTGGCCAGGCTTCATTTTTAGATAAAATATTATGTTAAACTCAAAAGGTTTTAGCATTGTCTTTATATATGAGAGGGGCAGGGAACCTGTTTTGAGTCAAGGGTCTCTGACCCACAGAAAAGTCAGTTGGGGCCACACAAGTGAGATGCCAAAAAAAAAACAAGCCTCACTAATGCGGTCCCAAGGATGCTGGCACAGCTGGCAGAGTGGTGGAGCCAGGGACAGGGTGGTGCACTGGGTGCTGTGGTGGGTGGCAGGGTGCTGGGTCCAGGGACAGGGTGGTGCACTGGGTGCTGTGGTGGGTGGCAGGGTGCTGGGTCCAGGGACAAGGTGGTGCACTGGGTGCTGTGGTGGGTGGATGCTGGGTCCAGGGACAGGGTGGTGCTGGGTGCTATGGTGGGTGGCAAGGTTCTAGGCATGGGGACAGGGAGGTGCTGGGTGCTGGTGACAGTGTTGGTGGGGCAGGGGACAGGGTACTTGTGAGGGGTCTGGGCAGGGGACCAGTACCTGGCAATCCTGCTGCACCTCTGGGAAGTGTGCAACTGCACTCCCCATCCCCAAACAGATGGCGTGTGCGCTGCTTGAGCAGCAGGGGCTGTTGCACCCCGGCAACTTTCCTCCACGATGCAGTCCTGTGAGTGGGGGGAAGGGCGAGGGGGATCCAGGGCAGAGTGCGCTGCCTGCACAGTCGGAGCTGCGCAGACCCAGGTCTCCTGACCTCCCCACACAGCACAGAACGGCCCCGGAATTAAGTTGCCGGGTGCCACAGCCCAAGCTGTTCAGGCAGCGCGCGCCGGCTCCTGTGGGGAGGGGAAGTGCTTCCCTCTCCTCTGTGGGCCATGTGGAGTCACTCCTGTCCAGCACCCCCTAGAGCACTTCCTCTGCGCCCACCTCCCTATGCCTCTGCATCGCCTAGGAGGAACAGGAAAAAAGTCTGCTGCTTCTTTTAGCAGCTGGCTAGCTGGCGCTTTCTCTTTCAGAGGGAGCAGGGGAGTGCCAGCTTTTCGCACTGTTCCATTGCTTCCCAACCGTCCCGGCAGAGTGGTGCCCCAGAAATACTGGTGCCCTATGCAACTGCCTATTCTGCCTATGCCTAAGGACAATCCTGAGCAAAATACAATGCCCCTCAAATCACAGCTCTCAAGCCATTCTCCAAAAACCAGTTTTCAGGGGAACACTTACAAATTTTCACTCTCCCTCTATAAAATTCCCCACCAGAAAAGAAATTAATCACTCCCCGCCCTAAAGTGCTGAATAGTGGTGAAGAGCAGTACTGAATATTTGCCATATTTCATCCTGAATGCAGCAGCTCTTCAGTAGCAGGAGAGTAATGTTGATTGGGTGTTTTTGAAGCCATTTGGGATTCTTAAGGATGAAAGTCACTTTAAAAAAATTAAGTTATCATGAGTATATTATTATTTATTTAGGATTACGAAGAGAGATGAACTGTTAAAATATATTCCTTACACTATGCAAAATTTCATTAAAAAATAAGTCGCAACCCAATAAATGCTCTATTTGAAATACAAAACATTGTGCAGAGATTAGATTAAATTTACTAAGCATTTAATGGGAAAGCAGGGTCAAAATTGGTTTATTTTGTCAAAGCCTTACCTATTACTGTGGTTTTGCCACATGAATAGTAGATCCAGTACTTGAACTAATACATCTCCTGAACTAATACCTTTGTTAATGATATACTGTCATTAGGAGCTGAGACACCTCTGAGAGACTCAAATAAAGAAGAAGTCTTCTAAATGGGGATGCTCCAGAGGAAATTGTATAAATGCCCCAGTGTAGAGATGCAGTATTTGAGGATATTTCTGAATAATAAGAGCTTATCTAGAAGACCTAGGGCCTGGCACTGCAAGGTGTTGTTCAGCACATCAGGGGTATGTTTACACTACAAAGATCAACCCTGTGGAGGTCAATCTTCTAGCATTCGATTTAGTGGATCTAGTGTAGATCCTAAATCAAATGTGTGTTCCTGTCAACCTTCAGCAGTGTAGACATGGCGGCAGCTTGGCTTAATATATGGCATACATTAAGCCAACCTGCCTGGTCTAGTATAGACCAGGTCTATGAGGGTACGTCTAAACTATATGGCTCCGTCGAGAGAGCCATGTAGATTTGTTTGTTTGGCAAAGTCAAATGAAGCCGCGATTTAAATGATCGTGGCTTCATTTAAATTTACATGGCTGCCGTGCTGAGCCAACAAACAGCTCATCAGCTGTTTGTCTGCTCAGCGCGCTAGTCTGGACGCTCCCCTGCCGACATCAAAGCCCTTTGTCGGCAGCCCCGTTATTCCTCATGGGATGAGGTTTACCGGGGCTGCCGACAAAGGGCTTTGATGTCGGCAGGGAAGCGTCCAGACTAGCGCGCTGAATGGACAAACAGCTGATCAGCTGTTTGTCGGCTCAGCGCAGCAGCCACGTAAATTTAAATGAAGCCACGATCATTTAAATCGCGGCTTCATTTGCCTTTGCCTATGTGTCTAATCTACATGCCTCTGCTGACAGAGGCATGTAGTCTAGACACAGCCTGAGAGATGATGAGTGCTTTAAATGCCACACAAGAAAATAGGAGCTCAGTAGCTGGTAGAAATAGATGTCCCATTGACATCATTCCTGAATCAGGAGCTGAAAGGATACAGACAAAATAAGGGTTTCACTTTCAAAGGGGCTGGGCATCCATAACTCAAACTGAAATGAATGGAAGTCTCTGGATATTAAGCCAGGGACTATTTAAATGACCAGAAATTTTTAATTATATCCTCCTTTTCTCTTTTCACACATATATTTTAGCATGGTTGGGGACTCTTTTGTATGACTTCTGAATAATATTCATGAGATGTTGAACTCCAGTTCTTTGACAGATGGCTTTTCTTTAGATTGTCCTTGTTGACTCAGGGTAACCATAATATTTCATGCTGGATTAAATCCATGACCTCACTTCAGACAAATGCATTTGGCTGAAAAAAAATTGCAGGAATGGAAGTCATATCGAGATTTACTACGTGGTATTCTGTAGAGGTAACAAAGTGGAAGTAGATGTCTGATTTGGGGCTGCAAATTTCTCCTGAGGGGGTCATTATTTTCAGAGATCTTTCTCTAGAAAGAAATAATGCTAGATCCAAAGGTACTTTTAAACAAAGTGCTTCTTTGGGTGGTTTGGTGACTTTTCTGCAACAATGAGATCACATACTTGACAGGAAATCCATAAAGTTGAGATAACTACTCAATAGGGCTGCCGGCTATTAGTTGTTTCTAATTTCTTTTGTTGTTACTGTACTGTAGTTACAGGTATACGAAGACTGAGACACAGAGAGATTATTATTAAGCCAGTTGATCATATATGGCATTTGAAGTGTATAGGAGATTTATAAAAAACACACTTGGTGGCAAATACAGACAAAATGCTATTTGGATGCATTCATGTTAAATTGCAAAGATGCCTTGTGACATTAACAGAAACCATGGAAAGTGCAAAACCTAACACAGAACTCGGGGGGGTTAGGGGGTCATTAAAAATAGATAGAAGGAAAACTTCAACCAGGGAAACTCTAGAATTAATCTACTTTAAAATGATGGGGGAGGGGAGGAGGACAAAAGAAACAGCATCAAGACTGGTTTGGGCTCCCACAGCATTAAGTCTATGGTGTTTGAGTTCAGATACCAAAGCTATGTCAAACGCTTTCAATTAAATTAAAATGACCCTGAATAGTTCCTGTGCAATGACCTTTGTCTAGAACTGAGTGGATTAGTTCAGGAAATTTATGAGAAACTGAACTAGATAATGAAAAGAATGAAAGCGTGAAGGTTTGCCTGAGATTTATTTGGTCATTTAAATGTTTGCAGACTTGATATTAGATTGGGGTGTTTTAAAAAATTGCTGTAATATTTGAAAGAATGAAAGTTAATGCTGGACATTAGGCTGGACACTACTATATTACAAATGCTGAAGACAATTATGAATATTACTGATAGAAATGTAGCCGTGTTAGTCTGGGGTAGTTGAAGCAAAATGCAGGACAATGTAGCACTTTAAAGACTAACAAGATGGTTTATTAGATGATGAGCTTTCGTGGGCCAGACCCACTTCCTCAGATCAAATAGTGGAAGAAAGTAGTCACAACCATATATACCAAAGGATACAATTAAAAAAAATGAACAAATATGAAAAGGACAAATCACATTGCAGAACAGAAGGGGGATGCGGGGGGGTGGGAAGGGGGAGGAAGGAAGGTAAGTGTCTGTGAATTGCTGATATTAAAGGTAGGGAGAGTGGGATGTTTGTGAGTTAATGGTATTACAGGTGATAATTGGGGAAACTGTCTTGGTAATGGGTGAGAAAGTTCAAAGACTTGTTAAGTCCTTGTTGGCAAGTGTCGAATTTTAACATGAATGACAGTTCAGAGGATTCCCTTTCAAGTGCAGATGTAAAAGGTCTTTGTAGCAGAATGCAGGTGGCTAAGTCATTTAGAGAGTGTCCTTTCTGGTTAAAGTGGCAAGAAACTGTTTTCTTTTTGTGATCTTGTCTGATATCTGTTTTGTGGGCATTAATCCTTTGGCGAAGTGTCTGAGATGTTTGTCCAATGTACATAGCAGACGGACACTTTCGGCACATGATAGCATAGATTATATTTCTGGATGCGCAGGAATATGTGTTCTTGATCTTATAACCTGATCTTATAACTTGATCTTATATGAATATCACTGTCTTATATGTAATATAAAATACTGGGTCTCAATGCAAAGGATAGAGATTTATTAATATAATATAGGACAATACATTACAATGATCAGATTATTTTCCCTGCTCCCTATATATTAAATACCAAATTGAGGCCAGCAGATTGGAATGCATTAGGATCTAATCCAAAGGTCATCAGAGTAAATGGAAAGCTATTAATGATTTCATTGCATGAGGCTACTGGTGAGTTCATTTCTTCCAAAAATCAACTTTATTAACAATGAATAGTCCTGTGACACCTAAGGCTGTGTCCAGACTCAGGGGTTTTTTCGAAAAAAGTAGCCTTTTTTCGAAAAAACTTCACCTGCGTCTAGACTGCAGCCGCGTTCTTTCGAAATTAAATCGAAAGAACGCGGCTTTTCTTTTGACGGCGGTAAACCTCATTTCACGAGGAAGAACGCCTTCTTTCGAAAGTGCTTCTTTCGAAAGAAGGCATTCTTGAATGTAAATAGGGCTTCTTCGAAAGAGAGCATCCAGACTCACTGGGTGCTTTCTTTCGAAAAAGCGGCTTGCTCTTTCGAAAGTTCCGCGTGCAGTCTAGACGCTGTCTTTCGAAAGAGGCTCTTTCGAAAGTATCTTTCGAAAGATCCTCTTTCGAAAGAGGCTTGCAGTCTAGACATAGCCTAAGAGACTAAAGAAATCCATAGAAACATGAGTTTTTGTGGATAAGACCTACTTTATCAGATGAGTTGGGAATTAATATCATGAAAACTTTGGAATGTCTTTCAATGCAAGTAAGAAATTGAGTTGATTCCTTTAGAGGCTGATGAGATACATATATCATAGGTAAAAAAAAGGTTGAAAGTGCATTGATATACCAAAGATATTAAATTGTTTGCCTACTTACTCCATGGCAATAGAGTGAAACGTGATTTAAGCAACAACTTCTGAGATTTGACAAAACAAGAGGTCTTCTAAAGAAGGTGAAGGACTCCAATGCACACTACTTTTGATGTGATTGCCAGATAGAGCACTATTTAGTAAAGATGATTTCTCATACAGATTTTAGTAAAAACAGATATTTCCTAATTTTTAAACATTTATTGTCATACATTTATCAAAGTGAAGACTCGCTTTGCATTCGGAAGGTGTGACGCAGCATTTTATCATAAATCATAGCTTTGCCAGAGGTCAAGGTAATATAACATTGGAATATCATTCAAATTGTGCTTCCTTTATAAAAAGAAAATAATTTTAGACTTCTCCACAGTGAATGACTACCTTTCACTGTGAGAGTACTTCTCTGGATGCACAATGATGTTAGTGATTGGCATTATACTTCAATAGTCGATGAGTCAATTTTTTATTTGACATTTAATTTGGAAAATGCTTTTAAGGTGTTTTTATCTAAAGAGAAATGTGATGAGAAAGGAAAATAGCAAAGAGTGAGCCCAACCCTTTGCTCAAGCTATAAGGAAATGAATACCTTTGAAGAACATGAAAAACAAATACTTATATTTCTGCTACATGACACACATTAGAAGCAAGCAAAAGAAGAATAAAACACCATTCCTGCTCATTTCTGTGGCTTGGCCAAATGGCACTTTGAAAGAGATTGGTGTGGGGAAGGGCGTTAACTGTCGATGTGAGAGGAGATTCAACTGAAGAAGATTTATATTGTCCCAAATGCCTAATAGTGAGGCAAAGTACTCCTACAGGACTGAGTGTGCTCATTTCAACATTATATCAACATGTAAAAATCAATTTAATTAAATAAAGAAACAAACAAACAAATAAAACACATCTCAGGAGGAGAAACCTGCTCTGGCTCTGGGCTCCAGATCAGCGCAGGACCTCTTGATCAGGTCATGGAAAAGATGAGCAAAGCTATGCTCTCTTACCTGAAGCCAAGAATCAATTTATCTAGACTTCAGTTAAAATATCACAACTGTACACACTTTTCTTAAATTGGATGATAATAATAAACACATAAATAAAGACACACTTAATTTGCTAACCCAAATTATTCAATACTGAAATCAACACAATGACCAAGTTTACTCTACCAACCCTAACTCTGCTTTCCCCATATGCTTGGAAAAACAACTTGTCTTTGCAGGGTGCTTTGAAGGACAACAAATTTAGGCTGCAGAAACTGTCAGTGATGGAGCTTAACACACACAAACTTCAAACTGGATCTAAGAACTGAGAAGAACATGGAGCAATTTTCTTGATATTGAGGTAGCTGGATTACAGTTCTGATGAGACAGCAAACAAATGTAGATATATGGAACTAAATAAGAATCTTGCCTGCGATCTCCATGTCAACAAATTAGATAACTATGTTGGCAACTTGTTTGCATTTGTAAATTAAGTTCAGCACTTGCATTTGTACAGATGTTTTTAAAATTTATTTTACACTTCATTCTCAGAAGCAGAATGTCATTGTATTTTAGGAAGTCCATTGGTTTAAAAGATGCAGTGCAAAAAACTGTTTCTGCGGAATTTGTCCATATTAATAAATTATATATATATTGTAGGGTACCTGTGATTCTTTATTTAACCTCCAATATTTCAATCTGGTGAAGAAAATTAAGGACCAAATTAACAGAAGTGGAAAAATACTCGTGCGCATCAGATAACATTACTCCTAACTGCTGAGACTTATTTTTAAAGGCTGTTTTCATTGTCATGTTCCCAGTACAGAGGCCCAGTTCTATCATTTATGCTAGTATAACCACCATGGTATAGTTACTTCTGATTTACACTAATGAAAAAAACTTATCTTTAAATTCTTGATCCATTGATTTTAATGGGAATTATTCAGGCCCTTTTACTCCTGAGTCAATAAGAGATTGGGAATTATCAACAGTGACTCTTCTGAATGATGAAATGGGCACAGATGAATTTAAAAAGAAATCCTAAGAGCGTGCATACAAGGTTATGTTTTGGCATGGTTCATTGAAAAGGACATTTGTAGGCTGTGCCAACTTCTGGATGCTTATACACATTCTATGCATCACCACTGAATCATTCTGTCATTGCACCTTTGTTGTTGCGGGACTGATTGAAATGCAGAATATTGAATGAGAATAGAAGCATGAGGGGCACAGAAAAATGTGTAAGTTTCCTGATGGTCTTCATAAGAAGCACCAGATCCTCAGAGAAGGAAAACCTATGTATAGACAATCCAATGCAAATGCATTTCAGGATTATGTCACCATTGTCTCTTCTCACTTACATTAGTGCTATTTGAGCAGCACCCCATCATAGGTGTTTAGTTTCCAGCTGTGAATCCCTGATATTTGACAGGCAGTTGTATGGCCCAGAGTTCATGCAATTTAGCATATGTTCTCTCAGGCATTACAGAAAAATAACACTTTAAAGATGTAGATTTCCCTAGTTGTGTCTGACTGCTTCTTTGGAGGATATATACTTCCTGTATGAATATATAAATGAAAGTGATCAAGCCTTACAGCAGGTACTATATTAATCAAAGCCATATTCCTTATTGAATCAGTAATATGGAATTTTACTGATTCCATATTAGTAAGCAGTAATATACCTGATATCTGATTCCCACAAAACATTCTACTCTTTGCTCAAGAATCCAGGCTGTCCTAGTACTTTGGTTGTGTGCTCATTGATTCTTGAGCAAAAAGAATCATTGCAATAATAATTGATAGGAAATTATATATATACATATTCCAGTCAATACCTAATGATGCAAATTTCTATTCTAGGGGACAAAAACAGGACCATCCCACACACCGATCAAGAGTCAATGTTCCCTGTATGCTGTGCACTTGTGCTACCATTCTGGAGAGATTTACATGTTGCCCTGCTGATTAGCAGAGCACCCAGAGCTAGATCTTTTGTTTTTATTGGTGATGCGCATTTCACATGCTTTGGTACACATAAAATTCTATTCCGCACATGGCTGGAAAAAAAATCTGCCCATGAGTGGAAAATATTAAAGGGAACATTGATAAAGGCACCCTCTTAATCCTCTGTTTCGGCTGTTCATCGGGAGGAGTAGACAGTTCATGGAGAGGGAGTGGGTGAGAATGTGCACTGAAGGACACTTTCTGGTGTCGTGTTTTGTCCCATCTAGTTGCACTGACGCTATAGAGAGAAAGATATAGCCATAACTTAGGGTCATGTGACATTTAGGTCATGCAGTCAGGGCTTATACATTCAGTTTCAGAAAACCCAGGTTTGATCCCACGCACCAACAACCAGGGTCTGTCAGGGTACGTCTAGATTAAATGCCTCTGCCGACAGAGGCATGTAGTCTAGACATACCCTCAGTGTTACATTATCACAGAATGAGCTGGCCACTGCAGCTGGACTGGAGTGTTAAGGAAACTTATTCTGTGTCAGGAATAGGGCTGGCTGGGGATAAAGTCCTCTCCCTTTAGAAGGTGGTGAGAGAAACTGGACACAAATTGTGACCCTAAGTCATAGTGTGCTTCCAATTCTGTTATTGGAGCAGAACTCCTTCCCAGAGGTCCACACACTGGGCTCATAACAAAGCCATGATTTGCCCTAAATTACTAACAAAGTCTCTTTATCCTTCACATTCTCTGTTCCCAAATGCATAAGCATATAAAACAGCATCATACTGAAATAATTTGGTGCCTCAGCAAAGCACTATCCAAAGCACTATGGCCTCCCAAGGGCCCACTACAAGAAGCATCAACTACCATACATCTGACTGAGTTTGTGTGTCTGTCTGTCTGTCCATCCATCCATCTGTCTGTCTATTTGAGAACTCCTAAACGGTAAGAGATAGAACCACCAAATTTGGTATGCAGACGATATCCTCTTATCGTAACTTACAGCAAGGTCAGTGTTTGATTGTGCGAGGACAATGGGATGTGCATGTAATTGTTTTTCATCAAATGGAAAGGGAAGGCTGTGTTAGCAGGATCCAATGTTGGAAACCAAAAATGTAGACACCGTGTAGATTCAAGCAGGAGGTTTTATTACACACAGCAATGGTGGAGTGTCACCTAGCCACTTAAGCTTATTAAGCACTGCTAAGCAACTGATTACAATAGATTATATAGGGAGCCACTGGGCAGAGAGAAGCGATGGGGTGGGAGTTCCCAAGCCCTTAGATAGGTTCTGGCAGCAAGACATATGGGCACAGTAAGCCAATAGTCTAAAACATTACATAGTAGCTCCGCCCATAGCTCAGGTTAAAATATTTGCTAAAACACAAGTATTGCTCCCCTCCTGCCCCCCGAGAATTGCCTTGCAATGCATATGCTACATTCCAAATGGGATCCATAGGAGTGGTGATGGTGCTTTCCCGACAGGTGTGGGGTGCGGTTCATAGGGGTTTATCTTGGGGCATAAAGCAAAAAGACAATATCAGGTATACAGCAAAGTAATTGTTACAACATCATTCTGGTGTATCTGCGAGCAAGGACAGTTAGGGAAGGAGGGTGTCATCTCTTGGGGTACGTCTAGACTACAGGCTTTTGTCAACAAAGGCTATGTCGACAGATACTGTCAACAAAGCTTCTGTCGACAAAGAGCATCTAGACAACATCCAGTTCTGTTGACAAAGCAATCCGCTTTGTCGACATGAGAGTGTAGATGCAATGGACAGCGTAGATGCAATAACGCCTTCTGTCGACAAAACTCTGTCGACAAAAGGTGTTATTCCTCGTAGAATGAGGTTTACCTCCGTCGACAAAACTGCCAAGTTCTGTTGACGTTATGTCAACAGAACTCAGTGGTAGTGTAGTCGCAGGTATAGTTTTGTCAACAAAAGTCCACTTTTGGGGTACATCTAGACTACATGGCTCCATCGACGGAGCCATGTAGATTTGTTTGTTCAGCAAAGGGAAATGAAGCTGAATATAAATAATCGCGGCTTTATTTAAATTTAAATGGCTGCCACACTCTGCCGATCAGCTGTTTGTCAACAGATTGGGGCAGTCTGGACGCTCCCCTGTCAACATGAAAGCCCTTTATCGACCTCCCCGGTAAACCTCATCCTACGGGGCATACTGAGGAGGTCAATAAAAGGCTTTCAGGTCAGCGCTGGAGCGTCCAGACTAGCGCGCTGAGCAGACAAACATCTGATCAGCTGTTTGTCGGCTCAGCGTGGCAGCCATTTAAATTTAAATGAAGCTGCGATTATTTAAATCGCGGCTTCATTTCCCTCTGCCGATCAGCCTAATCTACATGGCTCCATCGACGGAGCCATGTAGTTTAGACACACCCTTGTTGACAAAACCCTGTAGTCTAGACACACCCATAGTGACGTGTTAAACCTTTCCCTGAAACTGTGGTTGGCCTTGGGAAGGCAGCTGTTGTTTCTTTCCCATGCTGGCTGGCAGACTATGAAGGCCTCCTTTCAGGGTTTTAGCATTGTTTGTGTGTGTGAAACTCATGATAACTGTGTTCAGTTATGGCTTCTTCCATTCATGATACACAGGTGAGGATGTTTTTCTAGGGCCCGTTGTCTGTTGGCTATGCCTTTTGCTTCTGCCCAGGGTGGGCAGCGTGGGTCTATGCAGAAAAGTTGAACCAGAGACCATGGTTCAGAATCTTACCTACATATCAATGGGTTATTTGCTATTCGATTCTTACACCAGAATGACCACGGGGGGCCAGCAAAGAAGCACGATCACACCGCCCTAAAAGCCCTATGCTGGCCCTGGGGAGCAATGCCACTGGTGGACTAGCCAGCACATCCCACTCCGCTCTGAGACAACTCCAGAGAGCAACACCATCTGCTGGGTGGCCAGTGCATCCCTCGCTGTCCTGGGTCAGCTGCAGGGATCAATGCTGCCAGCAGGCAATGCACTCCCGCCATCTCAGGCCAACCATGGGGAACCAGCGGTGGCTGCTTCCATCCCTTGTTTTGAGCCCCCCCACTTGAATTCTGCCCACCACCCCCTGCCTTGACTCCATCAGGCACCAACTCCTCCCTTGAGTCCTTCCACACTGCCAACCCTCTGGATAAGTCTTCTAGTTAAAAATATGGACAATAAAATCAGTCTTCTATTGTGGCTAATCAAGAGTATTAGGAAGCTCAGAATAATTTATTTTATCATACATGGTAGCTGATAATGTATGGTTTAAAAAAGGATGATATCTGCCTAATAAGTAGGACCCTACCAAATTCATGGTCCATTTTGGTCGTTTTCACATTCACAGGATTTAAAATAATCATAAAGCTCATGATTTCAGCTATTTAAACCTGAAATTTCAGTGTTGTAAGTGTGTGTGTGGTGGTGCGGGGGGGATGGGGGGGTGTTAGAGGTACTGCTATCCCTTACTTCTGTGCTGCTGCTGCTGCTGCTGCTGCTGCTGCTGCTGCTGCAGTAATACAGTGATCTCTCTAAATGACTTTGTGGCCTCCCTGTAACTCCCTTTAAGTCAGGACCCTTAATTAGAGAAAAACTAGTTTCCCCTATGAAATCTATATAGTGTAGGGTAAAAGCACACAAAAGATCAATTTCATGGGAGAGGCCAGATTTCATGATCTGTTACACATTTTTCATGGTTGCGAATTTGGTAGGACCATAACTATGAAACATAGAATACTAGAACTGTAAGGGACTTTGAGAGGTCATCGAGTCTAGTCCCCTGCCCTCATGGCAGGACCAAGCACCATCTGGACCATCCCTGATAGATGTCTATCTAACCTGTTCTTAAATATGTATATGTGTGGAACAGTATTTATCAATTACCCCACTGTCTTGTACGATGTCTTTACTCATTCACATGGAAGCCAAAAGTAATTTATTATTGGCCAGAGATGGTTGATGGAAACCTGCCATTTATTTTTTTTACAAATAGCTTTTTAAATAGTTCACAGAAGCCTTTTTTAGACTGAGCTGTGACAAAGCCCACATCTCCTGGAAGAGCAGTCAGTAAATCTCCTAGCTATATCAGTCTTTCTAACAATTTATTGCTTTATTATTTAATGAGGTCAAAATTTAAGGTGCACATGAATTATGATCTCATCCAAAATGAGAGATTGGAATTTCTGACTTTGTCACCTCACCAGTGACCCTCATAATGCCTTTTCTGACTTTGTTTTTCAAAGCAAGAACAGCTGTAACAGCCAGTCTCTCAATATATGATCACAGACAACCATCCCAAGATGACTTATCTAGATATTTAATAGGAATCTAGGACAAAAACTTATCCTCTCATGCAGGGTCAGACCAAAGATCCAGCTAGCCCAATATCCTGTCTTTTAACAGTGGCTGATGCCAGGTACCTCTGGGTACGTCTACACTACAGCGCTAGTTCGAACTAACTTAGTTCGAATTAGTTAATTCGAACTAAGTTAATTCGAACTAACGCGTCTAGAACTAAAAACTAGTTCGAATTAGCGTTTTGCTAATTCGAACTAGCAAGTCCACATTGAGTGGACTCTGAACAGGGCTTAAGGATGGCCGGAAGCAGTGCCGGCAGGGCATAAAAGGAGGACTTAGAGCATGGAGATGCTGTCTCAGGCTAGCCGAGGGCTGCGCTTAAAGGGTCCCGACCCCCACCCCAGACACACAGTTCTAAGGGGTGCCCCGCTTGCAAAGAAGTTCTGGCTTGGAGTGCCCGGAGTACCCACACTGGGCACATCACACCACTCGGCCATCAGCCCGGCTGCACTTGCTGCAGGCTGCCATCTGGGGAGAGGGGGCAATTGGGGGGCTGCAGGAGAGCTTCCACCCCCAGAAGCCCGCAGAGCCAGCCCAGTCGTCCCCATCGGGGGCTCGTACCCCATTCCTCCCTCACCTCCTTCCACTTACCCTTCCCTAGCTCCCCTTCTTATTGATGTACAAAATAAAGATAATGTTTCTTCCAACATTGACTCTGTCTTTATTGAACAAAACTGGGGGAGACTGGGAAAAGGAGGTGGGAGAGGGGAAGAGAAAGGCTGGGAGAAGGGAGGGCAACTAACATGATCAGGGGTTGGGAACAGGTCCCATATGAAGAAAGGCTACAGAGACTGGGACTGTTCAGCTTAGAAAAGAGGAGACGGAGGGGGGACAGGATAGAGGTCTCTAAAAGCAGGGGTTGGGTGGAGAGGGTGCATTCAGAAAAGTTCTTCCTGAGTTCCCATAAAGAAGGACTAGAGGACACCAAAGGAAAGGAATGGGTAGCAGGCTTCAAACTAGTAAGAGAAAGTTGTTGTTCTTGACAAAGCAAATAGTTAACCTGCGGAACTCCTTGCTGCAGGAGGCTGTGAAGGCTAGAACTAGAACAGAGTTTAAAGGGAAGTGAGATCAAGTCATGGAGGTTGGGTCCATGGAGTGGTCTTAGCCAGGGGGTAGAAGTGGTGTCCCTGCCCAAAGTTTGTGGAAGGCTGGAGAGGGATGGCACGAGACAAATGGCTTGGACACTGTCTTTGGTCCATCCCCTCCAGGGTCCCTAGGGTTAGCCGCTGTCGGCAGACAGGCTACTGGGCTAGATGGACCTTTGGTCTGACCCAGGACGGCCATTGTAAGCTCAGGGCTCAGGGTCAGGGGTCTCAGTGGACCCCCTTGATTTTCATGCACACCTGCTCCTGGGTGGCCAGGCTGGCAGCTCTCCTGCCCTAGCCGGCCACTTTCCTGTGCCTAGTGCGGAGATCGTGGACGAGGTCCACGATGTCCGCACTAGCCCAGGAAGGTGCCCGCCTCTTGCGGTCCAGGGCAAGCTCCCGGGAGCCGCCAGCCTGGTCCCGGGAAGAGGGGATGGGCTGGGGGGCATCGGGTGGGTGGCTCTGTGCCGTGCCAGGTGCAGGGTCTGCTAGCTGGGTGCTGGCAGGCTTGCACCTGGCACGGGCACCGTAGCCAGCCCGTGCCCCTTTAAGGGGTCCGGGGCCGGGAGGGGGGCATAGAGTTTCCCTGGTGTTGGCCAGAGTGGCCACCAGGGAAACCTGGGGAGGGCTAGCCTCCCACTAGTTCAAACTAAAGGGCTACACAGCCCTTAGTTCGAACTAGCTAGTTCGAACTAGGCGTTAATCCTTGTAAAATGAGGTTTACCTAGTTCGAACTAAGCGCTCCGTTAGTTCGAATTAAGTTCGAACTAACGGAGCGCTAGTGTAGCGCCTAGGAAAGTTAGTTCGAACTAACGTCTGTTAGTTCGAACTAACTTTGTAGTATAGACATACCCTCAGAGAGAATGAACAGAACAGGTAATAACTAGGATTCCTATTCTGAACTACCGGTACACCTTGTGGAATAGGAATAGGAATCCTAGTTCGAACTACCTAGTTCGAGCCCCGTGTAGCCGCGCTGCACGGGGTTCGAACCAGCGGGGTTTTAAAAATGGCGGCTCCCCGCTTATGCAAATGAAGCCCAGGAAATTCAAATCCTGGGCTTCATTTGCAAGTGCGGTATGCCTACATTACCCTCCTAGTTCGAACTAGGAGGGTAGTGTAGACATACCCTCAGTGGTTCACTGTGGCAAGGCAGGCATATGGGGATTGATGATCGGGTTAACAGGTAGCTTCAGAAAAAATACCAGACACACTTGATAGCGGGGAGAAGGGACCAGCCAGGAGAGGAGTGGGGCTGGCAGGGAGAAAGGAATTGGAGGCAGTGGGGCTGGCTGGGAGAGATGGGGGGCGGCCAGCAGGAAGCAGGGCTGGTCGGTGAGGGGGTCAGGGGAAGCAGGGCTGGTCGGAGGGGTCGGGGGTAGCGGGACTGGCCGGGGGAGATTGGGGTGGGGTGTCTGGGGCAGCGGGACTGGTGGGAGGGGAAAGGGGCTGGCTGGGAGGAGGGGGTGAGAGGAAGCAGGGCTGGTGGGGAAGGGAATCGGGGGCAGCGGGGCTGGCAGAGAGAGATGGGGGGGGTGACCAGCAGGAAGCAGGGCTGGTCATGGGCTGGCCGGGGGAGATCAGGGTGGAGTGTCGGGGGCAGCGAGACTGGCCTGGGGAGATCAGGAGGAAGAGAACTAGCCGGCAGGAAGCAGGGCTGGCCAGGAGGGGGTCGGGAGGAGCAGGGCTGGCCGGGTCAGAGCGGGGGAGCAGGAGAGAATCAGACAGCGGGGAGCAGGACTGACCAGGGCACATGCAGATCCCAGGGCGCTGACTGTCCCGTGCACGGTCCCAGCAAAGCACAAGTGAGTCTGGCTACAGTTCCACAGTGCTCAGGAGCACGGACAGGGCTTCTTCTCCGCCCCAAGACATCACTCCTATCTCAGACACAACCAGAGGGTCCCAGTGCCGATTGTCCTGCCTTCCAGCCACTCCTCCCACCCCCGCCAAGTTTCCGTCTGCCTTTTTTACCAGACACAAGGCCCAAAAACCGGACTGTCCTGTTGAATACCGGACACCTGGAATCCCTAATTGGAGGTGTCCGGGGGGGGGGACGGACTCCAGAGTGTGGGGGCACTGCGGTAGGGCAGTACCTAGGTAGGAGGGTGCCACGGTCTGAGAGAGACATGGGCCCTGACCCAGAGTGGTGGAGAACAACAAGTAACAGTGGGTGAGGAACCAGCCAGAAGGGGGCGTTCCAGCACCAAAAGGCTAATTCCCTGAGCTACTGGCAGGAGGCGCCATCGTGGTGAGGCCCTGCCCTGTTACAGGTGGGTTATTTCAAAATAACTTCATAGTGTAGATAGAGCTAAAAGAAATCAGAGTCAAGTCATTAGAAAAGCATCTTACTCATCACAAGTTGCCATACTACAATTGGCACAGGCTAGTCCTCTAACAATATCAAACATGTACTTATTGCTAGTGGGACTTTTTTCCATAAAAAGCCTGTTGAGCTTCCAAGTTAAAGTGGAAGAATGATAAATCATGGTTAAGAAAATTAACAGCCAGTGTTTCAAGATTGCTCCTTGTGAACTGCTCAGGGATCACAAAAGCAGCAAAGAATGGTCATATCTCCCTAGATTCACCCAACATGGAAAAGTGGGTTAGGGACCCATCATAGGGTATGTCTACATTTCATGCTTATTTTGGAATAAGCTATTCCATAACATATATTTTGAAATAGCACATCCACATTAAGGGATCCTGCCTTGGACTAATTTTGAGGCTTCCCTGTAATGTGGACACTCTAATTAGAAATAAGCAATCTCAATTTAGAGCCCCAGGAAACACTGGGGAAAAATTACTTAGAATGGTTCTGCTGAGGAGCTATTTCAAAATAGCAGCAGTGGAGTATCCACACTATAGCGATTATGAAACAGCTATTTCAGAAGAGGAGTTATACCTCATGGAATGAGATTTATGGAAGTCAGAATAAGTTGCCCATTATTTCAATATTATTTCAAAATAACAGAATTGCTGTGTAGATGCTCGCATTGTTATTTTGGAATAACTTTAGTTATTCTGAAATAATGGTGCAGAGTTAGATGCACCCATAGTGAGTGAATTGGAGTGCAAAGAGAGGAGAAGCAAATGTCGCAAAATCATAGTTCTAAGATGGCCAATGACCTTTGGTGGCTATTGCCAAGTGGTGCTTTTTAGAGCCGTCTGAGGTAATGTCTAGACTATAAGCCTCTTTCGAAAGAAGCTTTTTTGAAAGAATCTTTCAAAAAATCCTCTTTCGAAAGAAGCTTTCGAAAAAGCCTCTTTTGAAAGAGAGCGTCTAGACTGCAACCACTTCTTTCAAAGCGAACTACTTTTTTGAAAGAGAATACCAAGGCAGTCTGGATTCTCTCTTCCGAAAAAGCCCTATTTGCATTCAAGAACCCCTTTTTTTTGAAAGAGCACTTTCAAAAAAAGGCGTTCTCTCATAAAATGAGGTTTACCATGGTTGAAAAAACTGCCGCGTTCTTTCAATTTAATTTTGAAAGAATGCGGTGGCAGTCTAGACACAGGTGAAGTTTTTTAGAAAAAAAGGCCACTTTTTTGAAAAAACCCTGTAGTCTAGACACACCATGAGACTGGGATTTGGTATTAGTCCTGCTTTTTGCAGGGGGTTGGACTCGATAATCTCCTGAGGTCCCTTGCAACATTATGATTCTATGATTCAGCTGCTCTGAAACTAGGTGCAGCAGGCCTCATTGTGTGGGAATTGTAACCAGTTCCCTGATTAAACCCTTCCCCCATACTCTCATTGCTACAACTGAGAAACTACACTTGAAACACCCCCAAAGAGGCTGCCAAGGACTGATATTACTGGATTCCAGTTCACAGGTCAAATTCAATCCTGCTGTAAGATAAAATTCTTGGACACTTGCAGAGTGTTTTAGCAATGGCAGATGGGCATTATGGTGGTGCTCAGAGGTTATGTGCATGGCTGCAACATGTAAGCACTCCAGTCATGGGCTGGGACCCCTTTTGTGCTAGGAGCTGTACAAATACAAGAAAAAGATGTTCTCTGTCCCACAGAACTTACAAATACAAAAATGAGAGTGGTTTCTGCATTCTATGACTAAAATGTAAAGCAAGAAGCTTGAACACAATCAAATGAATGGCTGGTGTCATTTCATTATGAGCTAATATTTGTTTGAAAGCAGCAGGTGGAAGAGAAAAATAAAGAAACTTTATGTGCTTGTGAGGGGAAGGAAAATGTATTCCACATTATCTTGAATTGTACACCGGTCCATGTTGAGCTTCTAATTTTTTAACCATGACTGGTAGTGTTGCAATAAATTTATGAATGGGACTCAGGTAGAATGTTCAAAAGCTTCAGTGAGATGTTCTTATCTTTGCATAATTCATGCTAAATGTACAAACACATGTAAATTGCCTCATTCCTCCCCCTATTTTAAATGAAGTAGAGTAATCTACATTCTAAATAAGATTAAAGCTCTATAAATCCTGCTAATTCGATTGTTGTATCAATACAAAATAGTTTTCTGGTTTTTGGGGCCACAGCGCCCTCCAGTGGCACAATTAATGCTCCATCTGAAGCACTGAAGACAAGTTGATTCTGTAGCATAGAAAATATAGAACTCTTAGTCTGACATCTTTTATTCAGAGAATAGGCACTGGGTAATCTCTTTGCAACCCATTTAGTAATTACACTGCAATTGTCATAGTATAGTATTGATAGTTTGGGGGAATGGCTCTCTAATCAAGACATTTAGTGGGGTATTTGTTCCCAAAAGCTTGTAGCAAGCGGATGTATCACTAACATTGTTAGGTTATTGTGATGGCCAAATTTGGAGAAATGGCAAATCCAATAATTCATCTCCCAAAGAAGCACAAATATCGACCATACTTAAAGCTATGAATGGGGGCTAATATTTTGAAAAGTCTTTGTGCTATCCGAGTATTCATTTGTTCATTCCCTCCCCTATCTGCTGTTACGAGTTAGAAGCAACAATAGAAATACTGGCCAGCTGCTCGTTGACCTACAGCTGGCTGAATGTTCTGTATACTTCCAGTCTCCAGGACACTGGCTGATGGGGGAGGAGAAATGAAGAGTTCTCCATAGGACTTTCAAGAGGGAGAAGTGAATATTCTCTACCGCAACCCCAAATAGGTCACCACAGAATTTCTCTTCTTGAGTTCTCTAGGGTATGTCTACACTACCACCCTAGTTTGAACTAGGGTGGTAGAATAGACATACCCCTAGAGAGGATGTGCAGGTCTCCCCACCAGGCTCGAAGGACAGAAGGAAGTGTCTGGTAAGCAATCACAGAACTATTTCACAGAAAGTCACAGCATCATCCTCTCCTTAAATTAGAGTCATCTTCTGGAGGGAAAGCTCGGGAACTTATCTGATGTCTTCCACTAATGCAATGGTCACCAACCAGTAGATCGGGATCTACTGGTAGATCTTGAAGCCTCTGACAGGTGATCCTGACTGGTTTGGCCAGGAAGCTATCAAGTACTGGCACTTCAGTTGCCCATCCCCACAGTGTCATGCTGCTCTTGCCCTCTGCCTTGGAGTTGTCCCCCTGGGAACCTTCTGCTTCCTGTGCAAGGTTTGGGAGGAAGAAGAGGGGAGTGGTGATGTCAGGGTGTCCCTCCCCCCACCACTTCTGTATCCTATCTCCACACAGAGAAGGGGAGTAGGAGGGAGTTTGGCAATGCAAATCTTCATCACTCTCACACACCGTGTCTCTCTCTTAGTCTCTCACAAACACACACTATCCGTCACTCATCTCCCAGCTCCACATGTACGTGTTGTTACTTCTGTTACTGCTTGCAAAGTGTGTTAGTTTTGGATTTTGACTGGTCTGTGCATTTCATCATTTTCATTTCTCTCTTACACTTGAATTTAATTCATTGAGTAGTGAGTTCTAAAACACCTAACCTGTCATGGCTGAGTCATTATCCCTATGGTAACTGCTGCTCCTGGAAGTGGCTGGCATGTCCTTGCAGCCCCTGAGAAAGGCAGATCAGGGGGGGTTTCCATATGTTGTCCTTGCCTGCTGATCATTTACACTAGTATAAGTGAGAGCAGAATCAAGCCCCAATGTAACAATCTTGCTGCCTCCTTTGCTTTCACATGTAAAATTGAGAGGACAGTATTTGACCAGCCTAACAGGAATGCTGCAAAAGCTCTGTTCACAATGTATGAATAAAATGCACTGAGAATCTCAAACAGAAGTTGCTATATACGTTATTATTGCCACTAACATGCTTTTTAAAAACAATAGAAAAGGATCCTAGTTGGGGATCAGGCCAGGAGATGTGTCTGGCTCAATGGATTCTGGGGCTTTGGCTGAAGAAACACAATTTAACATCAAGGCACTTATTAATCTGGCATCTCTACCATATTGTCTGCAGAGGCATAATGGTTCCATCTATTCACAGCATATCCAGGTTTAATGAACCAAATGTTATTTGACTGTTTTAAACATTTGTGCTCATTAAGATCATTTTAAAAAGCAGAGAAGGCTGCTCTCTAAGCATAATAAACTGGTTCTCCACACCTAGCCATTTCCACTCTGATGAGGTATTTTACAGCAGAAAGAAAACCCTCCAGATTGCTTATAGATCACCTAATGTTCTAAGATTCCACATGATACTTAGGCACACGGGGACTGATAAACAGCAAAATAACAGCCATATTTTCTAGTTTCTTGGCTTCTGTGGGCTTTTCTCAGCTCCATGATTCTGTTTTCACTTCCATTCTGTCTATGAGCCTGCAAGATGGTGGCTATCTCAGGATTAACATATTGCTGCTATGGAGTCATCCAAGTGGAAAGTATAGCGTACTTGGTAGCAAATAAAGGCTGACATTTATCCTACTGGCGGTGGACTGTATTAGACAAAAGAAGAATGAGAATTTTCTTGTCTGGTAAGAGATGAAAAGCATATTCTTACAGTATATAAGAACATAAGAATAGCCATGCCAGGCCAGATCAAAGGTCCATCTAGCCCAGTATTCTGTCTTCTGACAATGAACAATCCCAGGTGCCCCAGAAGAAATGAAGAGAACAGATAATCAAGTGATCATACCCTCTTGCCTATTCACAGCTCCTGGCAAACAGATGCTAGGGACACTCATTATTCTTGCCCATTCTGGCTAACAGCCATCGATGAACCTATCCGCCATTAATTTATCTAGATCTTTTTTGAACCCTGTTACAGTCTTGGCCTTCAACATATCCTCTAGTAAGGAGTTCCATGGGTTGACTGTGCTTTGTGTGAAAAACACTTCCTTTTGTGCTGGGTGACCTCTAGTTCTTATGTTTTATCTGGATAACAGATGCAATTTTGATTTTAAATGTACTCCAAATATTTCAAACAGATTTTATTGAGGAGACAAATTTGAAGTTAAGAACTCTTCCAAAAAGTTATTCCATGCCTAGGTTGTAAACAATTACAAAACAAGAAAACTAGTTTGATTTATTCTTTTAAATAGGAGGCAGAAAAAAACTTTGGTGTAAAAGAAGAGCTATTAACACAGATAATCTCTCCATGTAGTCTGTCTGGGTATGTCTACACTAGAAAGTTAGTTCGAACTAACGGACGTTAGTTCGAACTAACTTTCCTATGCGCTACACTAGCGCTCCGTTAGTTCGAACTTAATTCGAACTAACGGAGCGCTTAGTTCGAACTAGGTAAACCTCATTTTACGAGGACTAACGCCTAGTTCGAACTAGCTAGTTCGAACTAAGGGCTGTGTAGCCCTTTAGTTCGAACTAGTGGGAGGCTAAGGCTTCCCAGGTTTCCCTGGTGGCCACTCTGGCCAACACCAGGGAAACTCTATTGCCCCCCTCCCGGCCCCGGAGCCCTTAAAGGGCCACGGGCTGGCTACTCACTTTGTGCCAGTTGCAAGGCTGCCAGCACCCGTGCCTGCACAGCCTGCACCTGCCACACAATGAGCCAGCCATCCGAGGGCTCCCAGCCCTCCACTGCTCCCCACGACCAGCCTGGCGGCTCCCAGGAGCCTGCCCGGGGGCGCAAAAGGCGGGCGCCCGCCTGGTCAAGTGCGGAGATCGTGGACCTCATCGAGGTTTGGGGGGAAGCCTCCAATGTCCACGATCTCCGCACTAGCCACCGGAATGCGGCCGTCTATGGACGCATGGCTGCCAGCCTGGCCGCCAGGGGCCACCAGCGCAGCCGGGAGCAGGTGCGCTGCAAGATTAAAGACTTGCGGCAGTCCTACTCCCGGGCCTGCCTGCCAGGGGCTGACCCGGAGGCCTGCCCCCACTTCCATGCCCTGGACCGCCTCCTGGGGGCTCATGCCGTCCCTGCCCCCCGGGACGTGATTGACCCCGGGGCAGAGGGACCGCTCCTGGACACCGAGGAGGAGCAAGAGGGCTCTGAGAGCCAGGAGCCTGCCGCCAGCCTTCCCAGGACCCGGGACCCCCGAGGCACCCCACAGAGCCGCTCGCCTGCATCATCAGAGGCCGGGGAGGCGTCCACCTGTGAGTACCCTCGTGTTCCCCTTATGTGTACGGGGGGCTGGGGCGAGAGGGAGCCCCGGGACCGTGCGCCTGGGCCTTGCCCACCACGGAGCAGCAGCTGGGGATCCTGCAGGGGCCCTGGCCTTGCAGAGGGGAGCTGGGTTTCACACACCTGGGCCCCTGGGGTAATTGACCGCTGGTCTTCTTGCACCACAGCTGCAGCACCGGGGACTGCAGGGCGCACCACACCGCCTGCAGCAGCCGCCCGCGCCCGGGCAAGCAGGACAGCCAGGAACCAGGAGGACTACCAGAGGCGGCATCTCCGGTTCCTGGACCGACAGCTCCGTCTCCAGGACCACTGGGTCCAGGAGGACCTCAGGCTGCGCCAGAGGAGTCTGGAGGCCCTGGAGGAGCAGGGCCGTGCCCTGCGAGGCCACCTCCAGAGCCTGCTAGACCGCTTTCCATTTCCTCCTCCCCCTGCTCCCCCTCTTGCTCCCCCTCTTGCTCCCCCTCTTGCTCCCCCTGCTCCCCCTCTTGCTCCCCCTCTTGCTCCCCCTCTTGCTCCTCCTGCTCCCCCTCTTGCTCCCCCTGCTCCCCCTCTTGCTCCCCCTCTTGCTCCCCCTCTTGCTCCTCCTGCTCCCCCTCTTGCTCCCCCTGCTCCCCCTCTTGCTCCTCCTGCTCCCCCTCTTGCTCCTCCTGCTTCCGCTCCTGCTTCCTCCACACCCCCTGTCCTCTCTGCCCCCCCCTCCACAACCATTCCCCACCGACGCCCCCGGACCCGCAGTGTGGCGAGACGGGAGAGGCACCCAGACTCCCACCCCTGAGCTTTCCTTTCCCTTCCTCCCTTCCCTCCCCTCCCCTTCCAGCTCCCTCGTCCCAGGTTTCCCCCTCCCTTCTCCCACCTTCATTCCTCCCTCCCCCACCCCAGTTCTGTGAAATAAACAGACGTTTTTGTTGGAAAAACAGGTGTCTTTATTTGACAGTAGGTAGGGAGGGGAAAGGGGAAGGGGGGGGGTAGGGTGGAAGAAGGCCCCGGTGGGGCATGCAGGGAGAGGTCAGTCCTCCTCCTCCTCCACCTGGAAGCTCTCCCGCAGGGCTTCCCGGATCCGGATGGCCCCCCGCTGGGCTTCCCGGACGGCGGCGGTGCGGGGCTGACCGTAGTGTCCAGCCATGCGGTCAGCCTCAGCCATCCAGGCTGGCAAGAAAGCCTCCCCCTTCCGCTCACACAAATTGTGGAGCACACAACATGCTGCCACCACGGGAGGGATGTTGTGCTCGGCCAGGTCCAGACGGGTGAGGAGGCATCGAAAGCGGGCTTTCAGTCGCCCGAAGGCCCCCTCCACCACGATGCGGGCCCTGCTCAGCCTGTTATTGAAGGCCTGGCGGGAGGGATTGAGGTGTCCCGTGTAGGGCTTCATGAGCCAGGGCTGCAGTGGGTAGGCGGCATCCCCCACCAGGCAGACGGGCATGTCCACGTCCCCGACCCTGATGTGGCGGTCGGGGAAGAAGGTCCCGTCCTGCAGCCGCTGGCACACGGAGGAGTTCCGGTACACCCGGGCGTCGTGTGCTTTGCCGGACCAGCCCACATTTATGTCCGTCAACTGTCCCCGGTGGTCACATACGGCCTGCAGGATGACGGAGAAGTACCCCTTGCGGTTCACGTACCGGGACGCCTGGTGTTCCGGGGCACGGATGGGGATGTGCGTCCCGTCGATGGCCCCCCCGCAGTTGGGGAAGCCGAGGGCGCCGAATCCCCGGATGACGGCATCCGGGTTGGCGAGGCGGACCACCCTGCGGAGCAGCACCCGGTTGATGGCCTTGACCACCTGCGGAGAGAGACACAGCAAAGCGTCAATCAGTGGGGCGCCCGGGTGGCTGGGAGCGTGCGTGCCCTGGCAGTGCCCCGCGCCCCACTCCCGGAAGCAACCCCCCTGGCGGCGTGTAGTACGGCCGGGACAGCCCGACCCCTCCGGTGCGGGGCGCTTTCGCCTCCTCCCGCCCCCCCCTTTGTCCCTGGGGCGGCCCATCCCCTCCTCGCAGCCCCCCTCCCCCCCGGCTCGGTGGCCGACGAGCGCCGTACCTGCATGAGCACTGCTCCGACAGTGGATCTCCCCACGCCGAACTGGTTCCCGACGGATCGGTAGCTGTCCGGCGTGGAGAGCTTCCAGAGGGCGATGGCCACCCGCTTCTGGAGGGGGATGGCGGGCCTCATGCGAGTGTCCCTTCTTTGCAGGGCAGGGGCGAGCCACTCGCAGAGCTCCAGGAAGGTGTCCCTCCTCATCCTAAAGTTCTGGGTCCACTGTCGGTCGTCCCAGCGCTCCAGGACGATGCGGTCCCACCAGTCGCTGCTGGTGTCCAGACGCCAGATGCGGCGGGGCACGCCGGTGCCGGGGCGCCGCCGCGGCTCCTCCACGGCCCCCAGGGCGGCCAGGCGGAGAGGCAGGGGGCTGACGTTCCCCAGGTGGTGCCAGGCAGCCTCGAGCCATTGCTGGCAGGCTTGCAGCAGCAAGTCCAGAACGTGCACCAGAAGGTGCAGGGCGAGCCGTGGCTCCATGTTGCCACCTGCGGCGGCCCCCCCGAAGGGAAGCACCGACACAGACGGGCACAGAGACCGACGCTTTGCTGTCCCTCGGCGAGGTTGGCAAGCAAGCAGGAAAAGCTGAGAACCGGCTGTCCAGGGGGGGTCCCTTTAAGCACGAGCCTCAGATAGCCTCAGACAGCAGCCACACAAAGCAACTGCTGACCTGATGCCCTGCCAGAACCGGTTTCAGCTGCCCTTAAATGCCCCCCTGCGTCCAATCAGTGTGGACGCGCTAGTTCGAACTAGCAAAACGCTAGTTCGAACTAGTTTTTAGTTCTAGATGCGCTAGTTCGAACTAGCTTAGTTCGAATTAACTAATTCGAACTAAGTTAGTTCGAACTAGCGCTGTAGTGTAGACGTACCCTCATTCATATAACTACCAGGGGACAGATCCTCAGCTGGTGTATGTGGATATCAGAAGGCACTGATGTGGTTTCCTGACAGATATATTGCTCTGTCCAATGATGATAGCCATTTGGTTGTGTGGGTATGCTCTATCTTCTATACTAGCTCTATGCAGATAGCGAGCATAGTAGACTTTAAGGCCTGGTGTACATTAGACCAGGCAGGTCAGCTTAAAGTGCACAACTCCAGCTTTAGCCAAGCCATGGTAGCATCCACATAGCAGAAGGCCAATGGGAGCAAATGCTCCCATCAGCTTCCCTTATTCGTTGCAGAAGGAGGAGTATCAGACACTGGTGGGGGGCTGCCCTTAGCGTTCAATTTACAGGTCTATACTAGACCTGCTAAATCGAATGCTAGAAGATTGATTTTCAGAATCTTATTCCTGTGCTAAATATAGATGTGCCCAAAGAGAGCCCCCAGAGGGCTACAGAATCAGGTAAGGTACAAAGGCATCCAAGCCAGGCTTGTTGTAAATGAAACACGGTCCTAGCTTCCCCTAGGCTGGAGAAACAGTTAAGTAAAGGTACCCCAACACTTACAGACTGAGACAATCTGTGATACACACCTCATGTATCATCTGACACGTTAATGACATATGTTATCTCCCCTTGTACTTTCCTCCAGTGCATTCTTATTCACCACCTGTCACTGTGCTTTCACACCTGATGTTTCAGCAGTGGTGGCTTGTCAATACAGGCAACCTAGACAGTCACCTAGGGCGCCAAGAAAAATGGCCGTTGAGGGCTTTGGAGGCGGGGGCACCGATTGCGTGCTGATTGTATGTTTCACCTAGGGCGCCAGTTGCTGGCAGCTCGTCTAGGGCCGCTCCTGTGTTTCAGACTTAATATCACTATTCATCACTTTTGTCAAACTATTTTATCATATGGAGAGTACAAGGACACCCCAACCTACCTAGTGGAATGTACTTACATGTTCCATGTGTTTAAGCAGTGCTAGCAGTCCTCCTGCTGAGTTCATGCCCTGGACACTGACTTGCTAGCAAACATCTGCTTTTGGCAGAGACTGCCTGTTACTCATAGTATAACTCTTGCTCACTTTCAGGCCTCAGACTTTACATTAGGCCTATGTTTCAGGCTCTTTCTACTACACTGTAAATTAGGGGTGGACAATAATTTTTCACCAGCCACCCAGGAAAGGGTAGGGCCTCAGATGGTAGCAGAAGGGCCAGGATACTTTCCAGTCTAGACACAGCCTTTTGTGTGTAAGCACCCTTTACACATATACTGAGAGATAGGCCCTGGCTTCAAAAACTTGTAATCTAAATAGATAGGACAGGCAAATGATAGAAGAAAGGAAGCATCCCAGTTTTACAGATGGGAGCCTAAGGCAAAGACAGATTAAGTGACTTGCCCAAATCAATCCAGTATAAAAACAGTTGCTCTTGTTTTATATGCTTCTCTGGGCCTAATTAGTTGGAAGCCTTTGGTAACTCTAATTAAGGATTTTCTGTTAAGCCTCGCAGGCCAAAATTTTTGCCTGCTTGGCCAGCTTTACCTAGCACATGAATAATGTGCCCTGTTGGTTTCATACATGGGAGAATGTAGTCCATTGAGATTTACAAAAATCTTGCTCTCAGAAGTGTTAGGGAAACATAATTCCGATAAACTCCCACAAACTTCACAGGATTGTTGGCAATATTCATAGATTGCTTGCACTCAAAAACAGGAGATAAAAGCATCAGAATGTGAGAACCCATAACTTTTTGAGTGGGGAAAATATTGTAAGAACCACAGGGGGACAGATATAATTTTAAATTGGTTACAGCCATGATTTTTTTCGTAAGCAAATATATTTTCTGGATCAGGCAACTCTTGTTAAAATAAGGTCCAGTAAATAAATTCGATGATTTTGGAGCTGATCTCTTTAATATTTGTTATATTTCTATGTTTGGGGAGTTTTTCTTAAATAATAGAACAAATCAAATCAAGACGGAGGGATTTAGCCATTAATGGTTTGGGATTTTTCTATTTCTCTATCCACAACAACTTACAATATTCTTGAATTTGTTATTCAAATGTATTCACAGACCAGGGATTTTTTCATTCCACCTCTGTTGATTGTTTGCAAGTAGATTATAAATATTTGATATTTAAATTGAAAAGTAAGCTCTGTCAATTAGTTTTGATTGGATACCTACCACAGGTCACACAATGTTGTTTTTATTACTGAGCATAATTCTTAGGTTTATTTTTCTGGCCTGCATATTTGTGTTTACATGTTCAGTATCTGCATTATGTAAATATTCTCTAATATTCACTCAAAATGTATCAAGTCCTGCCAGTAAACCTGTACAGGATATTCACAGACAAAGAATACAAACATAGTCAAGCAAATCTATTTTTTATTCTAGATTTTTTTTATTCTATTTTGTGGATTTTTTAAATTATCCTCTCAACACTTCAAATACTATTTTATGCTATTAAGGCTCATATAATGCCCACATCAACATAGTATTCAAGCACATGTCTGTGTAGTTTAATCTTGCTGTCATTGTTTCCCCAGGGGAGGATTGTGTGTGCACTGGAGTGTTTTGTTGCGGGAGAGCTCCGTTTTGTTTGTAATGCGCATTCTCTTAGGTGATGATATTGGAGAAGGCAGGCTGAAGAAGCATGCCTTGCACCAGGAGAAGAAGGTACAGAGATGTGGGATAGTCCTTAGAGTTCCAATGGGAGTTCATTCCTCATTCTGAGTGGCCCTGCATTCCTTAATCTTACTGGCCATGAAGAATTCTGTTTCCTGTACATACTGCCCCCCCATAAAAGGGGGGTTTCTCTTGAGTTGATTTTTTGTAATCTCTTAAGGTACGTCTATACAGTAATGCATACCTTGAAATAAGTTACGCAATTTGAGCTATGCAAATTGTGTAGCTTATTTTGAAATAGTTTATTTAAAAAATTTGACATTGTCTATACAGTGCTAATTTCAAAATAAATCGCTTTTCCAGCATCTTCCTTAATCCTCATTCATCGAGGTTTACAGGGTGCTGGAATAAGAAGCTCGTTATTTCAAATGTATTTCGAAATAAAGGGCATGTATTAAGACACGCAGAACGCTACGTATATGTGCCCTTACAGTGGTGATATCAAAATACCGCTAGTAAAAGAAAAATAACCAAATGAACTTTGGTAACAAGCAAAGAGATCCAACAATGTTTTGAAAGCTTTTCAGATATCAGACTAATGGAAGTGTATACGAAAAGTATATCCGCTTTAGAGTCAATTTGCAAGACTCTCCAAAACCATTATCCACTTGAATATCAATGTTTAGCAAAAAAAACCCAATTTTTTACTGTTTTATACGCAAGTAATTTAAAATAGGATACTTGTTTTCAAGAGACAAATCATGAGACACTGTACACAAAAAATATCTGTTCACCCACATAGCGAAGAACATACCACTGATTGTTATATGACTCTCTATGGGAAGATCAATAAATCTTTAAGAAAAAGATGCCAGAAGATTTGGAAAGTTGAACTCACCCAGAAACATTAAAAACTACCATATAACCTGCATGGAAACAGTTATTACAAAACAATCACTCCATATCTGACCTCTCAGTCCTCATCCTCAGAGAAAACCTGTACAGCACCTTCGGATAACAAGGCTGGGAGCTTAAATTCAGACCTTGATAGATGCTAAAAATCATGGTTATAACGACGACTGTGATTTTTATGGCTTATTACAATAATTTGCATCCCACTAACTTTCCTTCCCACACCACCAACACACATCATCTTTTTTGTCCTATGATGGCAGACATTTGTCCAATAAAAGATATTACATCAACCACCCTTGTCTCTTGATGGATATTAAATGGTACAGTGACAGATCCTAAATGTTAGGATCCAACCTAGAGCTTTGTGCATGAGCATCTAATACATTAGCTAAAAGCCACATGCTCTTTAGTTAAGGCTGTAGAGGAGATTCATTAACCTCTCTCTGTAAGTCAGTGGTGGACATCCTGTAGCTTGTCTGGGTAAACTGCTGGCAGGCTGTGAGAATCACAGGGTTTCCAGGGCCCTAAGGAATTCCTGAGCCCGAGCTGCTTCCCCGACATCAGGACCAACCCCAATTTGCCCCATCTCCGGTAGGGCTTTGTGAAGCTGGGATGGAACAACCTCCCAGGGAGGGAGAGTCTTCCACACACACCACCAGGGAATCCCATTCCAGAAATTCACCACCCTCCAGGGACAATGGCAAGAGAGTCATACATCCATGAGCACAGCCCCAACTGTCGATCTCCCCATGCCGGACTGGTTCCCCACAAAGCGGTAGCTGTCCGGCATGGCAAGCTTCCAAAGTGCCATGGCAACCTGCTTCTGGAGGGTAATGGCAGGTGTCATGTGGGTGTTCTGTCACCAGAAGGCAGGGACGAGCCACTTGCCCAGCTTCAGGAAGGTGTCCTTTTGCATGTAGAAGTACTAGAGCCACTGCTGGTCATAGTACTGCTCCATGACAATCTGGTCCCACCAGTTGGAACTGGTTTCCCATTGCCAGAAATGGTGGTGCATGGTGTGACAGGGAGGGTGGCAGGAGTTGTGCTGCATGAACAGCATATTGAAAGAGATGAGGAGGTGCCCCACAGTGAGCTGCAGGTCCTGTTCCTGCAGTGCCACATAGGAAGCCTGCAGTAACTGCACCAAGAGGTGCAGCATGAAGTCTAAGAGCTGGCAAGTGCTTTGCAGGTCCAGCTCCATGGCTGAACTGCTGTGGTGTCCATAAGGGCAACCAGAGCATGCAAGGAGATGAGTTTGCTGTCCCTCGAGGAGGTAGGCAAAGGTGAAGAGCCTGAGACATGACTGTGGAAGGGAGCCCCTTTAAGCATGAGCCTCAGCATCAGAGATGTTATATACATTGTATGCACACCTTTTCAGTGAGAGGAAAATGGTCATAAATGGAGGAATTGCTAATGAGCAGGCTGAAGGCCTTTTTCTGAGGGGAGAGAAGATACTTAGCGCCTGGCAACTGTTACTCGTGCTATTTCTCCTCATGACTTTTCCTCGGCAGCAGTACTTACTTTCACTTCTCAGGCATCTTCACAGCAAGTCCTAACACCTTTGTTATGGTAAATGTGGTCAGTGATAGAGTCTGAGGTGTGAGACATGGGAGATGATTATGATGACCTTACCTACCAAAGAACAAATGCCCAGCCTTACAACCAATAATGAATAAGTTGCCTTGGCCCTTCATTTGGGTAATGGAAAACAATGAGATGTTTGGTCCTCTGCTACCACAATAGCCACAGAAACATGCCCCACAGCTAACAGAAATATTGTCAGGGCAAATGATACAACACAGAGATATGCGAACAGACAAGGACAATGTATTATATGCAGGATTCATAGCTACTATTGGATGTCACCAGGTAACTCATTCGTGTTGATGGAATGTATTGGGAAATGTGAATTTATAATCCTTTCATTTAAAGAGTGCATTCGTGTGTGTAGATCTCTATCAACTGTCATTTCAGGGAAGTATCAGTAGGAATATGCTGCTATACTACTGCACGTTGTGGGGCAGATCCTCAGCCAGTGTGAATCAGCATAGTTGCATTCGGTCACACCAGACCCCTGGGCAAGGAGAGAGGGCAGTTCTGTGCTCTTGGAATGGGCAAAGCCTTGGGCGGAAGAGGGGGAGAGGTAAGGGCATCTGTCCTTCAGTGCCTCCCAGATTGCTGTGCCCCCTGCACCAGCTCCCTAGAGCATACAGTGAGCCGCTCCAGCAGTGATGTAAATGGCTTGGAGCTATGGGCACCACCATTGCCACACAGTAGGAGCAGTAGCAGCCAGAGCCCTGGGGCAATTATACCCTTTGCCTCACCCTCCATTGGCAGGCCTGGTTGCATTGGTTTCAGTGGAGATACACAATTTGACAACAGCAAAGATCAGGACCTTTATGTTTCCAGTGATGCACATTTGATGGTATAGAGCTTTGGTCTTTGATACAGGCTATTATTTGATACATTATCTTTCTGTGTTTGCTCTCACTTTCTCTCTTCAGCAAATTGTATGAGAATGGATGTGGGTGGGCGTGGGGCTGTCACTTTTAGTTAGTGTCTCTCTTCTAGTGACTGGCTCTATTCTCTGATCCGTCTGTCTCCACATTTGTTCATCCACATCTCTACGCTACACTGCTAATAGCATTGCATTTTCACAGAAAATAGAATTTCTAAACACATTCTTTGGTGCAAAACACTGAATTTTCCTTATACAGCTCTTGTAATCTATAATCAAGTAAATTCAAATAAGAGGAAAGAACTACTAGTTGTTCTTCAGAACATCCTGAAAAAAAAAAGAGGAATTTTTTTATTCCTCACTGAAGAAAACACAGAAGAGGTTTGTTCATGTAAGCCACGTTCTCATTTAATAGGTCAGTAAGCCCCCGACTTAAAACAATCACTTGTTTTCCACAAGAATATTCTTTGACCTTTACTCAGGAATACTCCAATCCTGAGAATATAGGCCACATCACCAGACTTCCCCAGATGAAGTAATAAAGTAACAACTCATATAGCATGTGTAGATCTGCTCATATAAGTACCAAGGGCAGTGTGAGACAATTAGATAATGTAGTGGAGCACTTTGAGATCCTGAGATGAGAAAAGCTAATGAATGTCAAGTATGTTTATCTCAGCAACTGATTTCCGAAGGAAAAGATTTTACAATATTTGTGGACTTGATAAAAAGCTATATTCCAAAAATGCATCCTTCTGACCATAGGTTTAAAGCCTGAAGTTTTGTGGATTAAAAAGCACTGTGTAAGAGCTCGATTCCTTTCTCACTCTTCCCAACTCAGATTCCAAATTTGTCCCCAGGGTCAGAAACCTTGGAATCACCCTTTATCGCTTCTCTTACTGTGCCTAACCATTTGTCTATCAATACCTCTAACATATTTCCAGAAAGTGTACTTCCCTTTACCCTGTCTCTGCTGAAATGCAATCCTCGCTGTTGTCTTTATCACCTTCTACCCAGATTTGGGGTAATAATAACCTCTTCTTTGGTAATCAGAACCCCCTACATATCACAGGCAACATTCACTCTTAGTTAATGCTAGTTTCTACTGGAAAAAGCCAGGTTGCAGGAACACTAGAAGCTAAAAGCATATCTGGGGAGAAATTACAGTGGCCCACAATATTAGCTGTTGCCTTTTCATGAGGGGACTCGGAGAAGGCTGATTTAGGGTTGTACTCCCAAGGAATGGAACATGGCCAGATTGGCTGGTGATGCATTGATTCAGTTTATAATAAACCTATATTTAATTTTTTTTGCACAGTGCCACATGACATTTTGATAGGTAAGCTGAAGAAATGCGATGTTGGAAGATGTACCTTTAAATGGATACATAATCGGTTAAGCAATTGCAAAAAGTAGCTTTTAAAGTAATTATGTTGGATTTGAGGGAGGTGTCAAGGGGGGAGTCCACTGGAATCTGTTCTGGGACTGGTGTGCTGGGACATCTTTATTAATGACCTTCATGTACAGCAGTACGATTGGGAAGGATCTTCAAGTTGTAATGGATCAGAACATCAACTTGAATTAGCAATGTCATGCTGTTGCAAATAAATAAATAAATAAATAAAAGCAATTTTGGGTGGGCATTAACAGAAGCCTAGTATGCAAATCACAGGATGTGATAGTACCTGTCTACTTGGTGCCTCAGCTGGAGTACTGTGCCCAATGTTAGACACGTGGGTTGCCAGCTTTCCTGACCAGATGGACCTGACATCACTGTCACAAATGGTGTCTAGTCTTTCTGCTCAGGACAATTGACAATTTACCCTGTGTATAGAAAGTAGGTAGAGACACTGGAAAGGATCCAGAGGAGAGTGACAAAGATGATGAAAGTGATGGAATGCACGCTATATGACCAAAGGCTGAAAGAACTGGGTATGTTTAAGTTTTGAAGAGGCAATTAATGGAGGGGCTGTCATAAAAAATGGAGAGAAGTTGTTCTCTCATGCCAAAGGGCAGGACAACAATGGATTCAAACTACAGCATAACAGATTTAGATGAAATCTCAGGAAAAACTTCCTAACTGTAAAAACATCGGGACAATAATCAGATTGCCTAGGGAAGTTGTGGAAGCTCCTTCACTGGAGGATTTCCAAAGGAGGCTGAAAACTGTCTGCCCATGGTATAGACACAATGAATCCTGCATCTTAGAAGGGGATTACATTAAATGGCCCTGGCATTCTCCTCTAACCCTATGATTCTTGTTGCAACATCTACTGGAGCTGCTGTAGGGATAGACACTCCCTCTTTAGTGGAAATGAAACAAGCAGCAAATGCTTTCTTCTGGGAATGGGGGTCTTTCTTCTAAATTCAATTATAAATTATCCTTCTGGATTTTAAATGCTCCACAAATTTACTTTACTTTGGAAGGTGTCTACTGTACCTTCTTCACATCCACTTACTTGTCTCCCCATGGAAAGAAGGATCACATAGTCACAAATGTGTCACGGGAAGGCTGCATAAACTATGCAGTAAAACAAATGCATCAAGATTTCCTCTCTCAAACTAACATCTGATAAAATTGGCTCAGGTTGCATACTTATTACAGTCAAAGTGCAGATTATAGATGTACAGTGCTGCTAAACAACATATCATCTGCATAACTTTCTTTTGTGAGGCTGGGAAAGCAAATTGGATATTCTGCAAAAGATTTTGGTGTGAACCTGTAATTTCAAAATTAGTTTTAGAAAGGAAATACGAGTTTAAATAGAGACACCCTCCACCCCCACCTCTCCCCCCACCCGCATGGATACAGACAACATAATGGCTTAGTGATTTAATTCTTCACTGCTAGTTAGGATGCTGTTTAGGATAGGTGAGATTTGTATAGAATGGAACACACTCAATAAAATGTTATTCTTTGGACACCTTCTCTCACACAGCTTGCTTCCTCCCATTTCTATCTATCACGGCACTTCTACCGAAACTAAAGCAATTATTTGCATGCAACAGTAATATTAGTCTTCAGCACTTTATGTATTTGTAGTTGCCTTTAATAAGATGTAGTGGGTGGGAAACTGAAAAACCAATCAGTCATTGAAAAGGGAAGGCTGAGGCTCTAAAGAAATACCATGATCACTTCTTACAAGGGTATGGAATGCCCCATATAATTCAGCAGCTTTGGCTGTGGCCAGTTAAGTAGCATTAACAAGTTGTTGTTTTTATTGTGGCTGAGACATATAGGACCTTGACTATCGAGTGTAAAGCAGGGGAAAGTAGTACAGGTGCTAGTGTTTGGACAGACTTGTAGAGAAAGCCCCAGATACTATTAAATGCAAAGACATGGCACATCTTAAAACCAGCAAGGTTACTTCTAGATCTTGTTTTCTTTTCTCCTCATATGTAACTACTATAAGAAATCACTTTGGTTTAAAAGAGAAGTCTTAATAATGACTGTGTGGGTCAAATACTGACAAAAGATAGTTGCAGCATATATTTAGGAAAGAACAGCTTGGAAAACAAGTCGAGGTGCAAAAGTAAAGTCATCACAGCAGTGATCGGCATGTTCTGACATGTGCAATCTCAGCTGTTCACATTATTAAGAGATCTTTATGGAAGCTGAGGAGTTCAGGAGTTTATAGATAAATGTCAGAAATATACTGGCTGTCAATTATCAGTAGACGTATATGAGAATACAGATAGCCACCTGAGGATCTGCTGGATCAGGTAAATGTTCAGAAAAGGACACAGCAAATTATGATTCTGAATTGTCACCCTGAATATATGACATACCATGGTCTTGTAGTTAATCAATTAGGAATTATAATGTTTGTTAAAACTTGTCACATCAGGCTATAACTAACACAATGTTACATAGCACAAGTCCCAATTTCAAGTGATGTAAACTGGTTGTCAGGCAAAAATATCCACAATTAGGATGAAGCCATTACATGGAAATGGAGTGCAGCAAAAAGCCTTTCCATTTGGTTTGCTGTCCCTCTGGGGTAACTAATGCTACATCATAATTATTAAATACAAAAAGCAAAGTAAGGACAGCACATGCTAATGGTTTCAGCTAGGCTAGAAAGACAGTGAAAAAAAGAGTCCTGTGATGTGTGTATAGTGCAGCCAGAGTTCATTATTGATCAAACAGTGCATTTTGGATTGCACATTGGGTATGTGCCAGAATATGATTTGGAATATCTATGCTAAAATAAATTAATATAACCAAATAAAAATCCCTTTTGGGGAATACCTGTGTGAAAGTTCAGGAAAGACAAGAAGTGGTAAATGGCAGTAAGTGGCAGAACTTCTGGATTAGTTGTCCAAATAAGACATAAAAAAAATCTAATGAATTCTGAGAATAGAAACTTATTTCATGGATTTTCAGGACCAAAGGAAACCTCAGGATCCTGTCGTCTGATTTCTTGCACAACACAGGCCAGAGAATTTAACCCACTAATTCCTATATCAGGCCCATAACTTAAAAGAGTCTCTGCCAGCCAGAATTTCAATTTTTATTCTGCTAATAGAACTGCCAATGTTAATATATCAGGGAACACTAAAAATGAAACAATTTGTTAACCAAAAAGATCAAAGGCTACCTAGCTTTGGCGTCAGTGTTGTGTGATGGTTCTGGCATATAAGAGCAAAAAGCATTTACACTGCTACCCATATAAGTGCTAACTTTCTGTAAAGAGTACAGTACAAGTTGCAGCAATGGTAAGAGTGTTAAAATGGAAACAATAGCTTAGGCTGGAATGCTATAGAAAGGAGAAGGCAGAGAGAGGGGGATAATGGAAACATCAAGCTCAGATTTGACCCCTGCTATATACCCTCAGGTTACTGATGGAAAATACTTGAAGTCAACATTGGCTTGTTATAATAGTCTATTGGCAGCAAAGTGGATGATATCTGGTTATTTAGAAAGCAAAGACGCTTGGGTAAGACAAACACAAGAAGGAAGCTGGTTTAAAACTCTCTGTGAAGGATTACTGACAGATGTTCTCTCTGTAGCAGAGAAAAGAACAGAGCCGATTCCTAGTGTGAGTGGAGCTTTTTCTCAGGAGAATGGAGATAAAGCAATAATGGCAGCTCTGTATCGCTAGCAGCAAACATCGAAGTCAAATTAGGTACTGCTTATTTTCCTTCATGGAATCCAAACTTCGGAGGATTATGAGATGTCTACCTCAATGTCAGAGAATTGATGCCCTATCCCTGGAGGGTCTCTATTAGTTCTGCCTGAACCAGCATTGTCTCTTCATACCCAAAGGGCATTAAATAAGGAGAAAGAAAAGTTATGCCAGACTTTTAGGCTAGCTTTTATTTGTGACTAATAAAAATCCCTTTCAAAGGTTAAATAGAGCTGGTGTATGATAGATAGCCAACTGAGTCTTCATTTTATGCCCTATAAAAGAACCTTAGCTTCAAACTAATTTTCCAGAGTGACATTCCTCACATAGGATAAAGCAAAGAATGCAGGGAGCTGTTTTGTGAAATTGAGGTCTAGGACAATCAAATATCTTCGTGCTTCTTGTTATTCGTCTGGCAGAGTTGTCCCTCCCAGTACCTCTTATTCTGCTCTGCTCTAGGACAGTCCTAAATAAAGGGTAAGAATAAGCCTCATTGCTAGCACAAAGCCAGAGAAGATCCCTGCTTTTGCAATGTTTACTGAGGTTGCAGCAGGGTGATCAAAGCTTGGGTGTACCAGTACTTTGAGGTCAGCTGCAATTGCTGGCAAATATTTGGAAGGCCCTGGGGTAAAGCACCAGAACGAAGAAGGCTTCAAACCTTCTTCCCCTTCATCTCCTATGCATCTTCTATCTTTCAGGATATGTCTGTAATTAAAAAAAAAAAAGCTTCATGACCACAAGTCTCAGAGCCTGAGTCAACGCATGAGCATCAGGCTGCCAGGCTAAAAAGAGCAGTGCAGACATTCAGAATTGGGCTGGACCTCATGCTCTGAGACCCTTTCAGGAATCTCAGGTTTTGGGCTCAAGTCCAAATATCTACAATCCACTGTTAAAGCCCTATGGACCAGAGTCATGGGTATTGAGTGAAGACATACTGTCAAGGTCTCCATTCCCCTATTAACCTATTAGAATCCCCTTCTTCCTCCTACCAGAAAAAAAAAAGCTATTCTCTCCTGGAAACATCACTGGGTGAAACACTGCCCTCGGGTACTTGTATGAACTCACTAGTCTAAGGCTATGTCTAGACCGCAAGCCTCTTTCGAAAGAGGCTCTTTCGAAAGATACTTTCGAAAGAGCCTCTTTCGAAAGAGAGCGTCTAGACTGCACGTTGAACTTTCGAAAAAGCGGCTTGCTTTTTCGAAAGAAAGCATCCAGTGAGTCTGGATGCTCTCTTTCAAAGAAGCCCTATTTACATTCAAGAACGCCTTCTTTCGAAAGAGGAACTTTCGAAAGAAGGCGTTCTTCCTCGTAAATTGAGGTTTACCGCCATCGAAAGAAAAGCCGCGGCTGCAGTCTAGACGCAGGTGAGGTTTTTTCGAAAAAAGGCTACTTTTTTCGAAAAAACCCCTGAGTCAGGACCTCCAGAAAGAAGTCAGGTTGGACCTGGATGTATGTATGATGTAGGGGTAGGTTGCAACTAGGTTTTGAATCGGCCCCTAGCAGTCCCAAGAGAAGGGAGGTGCACTTTCTTTCTTCTCCACACCTTGCATGAAGCTCAGCACCAGCTCAATAATACTTAGCGTGTGTTGAAAACAATTTAATTGAATAGTTTTCTGTCCTAAAGAGCAGTTTCATTTACATCAAAACATTTTGCAGGAGGATTTTGATTTTGACAAATGTTTTCCATTGGAAGAAGTCTAAACAAATCATATGGACTGCCTTGTTTGAGTTCTCTAATGAAGAAATATTTTGTTTCAAAAGTGTCAAGCTAATTTCATTTTTTGACCAGGTAAAACCATTTCATTTTAAATTTATAATTTAAATTATTTTTTTCTTGTGTTTTATGTGATATGAAATATGAAGCTTAATGTCTACAATAATGTAGATATAATCAACATTTTAACATAATAAAATTAAAAATGAAATAAATTGATGTGATAAGTTAAAAATGAAAATTTTCATTGTTTGATAAAATGTTTCATTATAAAAATGAAATAATTCAGCCCTATGAAAAATTTCACTGGTCTCTCATCAATGGTTTGTATACATTTTTAATTTTGTAGAAAATTTGATTTTTTATTCTGGTTTTGATTTAGAAGAAAAATGAAATTATTATTTGTTATAGAGTGGAAATCCCAGTTCCTCACCAGTTCAATGGATAATTACAGGTCATAATTTCTTCACAAGATAGGGGAGGGTGTTGAAGGAAACTTGTGCTTTGCAGATAAATCCCATGTTTTGAGGCATTTCAAGAAGTAACAGGGCAGTTTGCAAAAACATCTGCAAAGTTGAGTATAAATGCATGGCAGCTGAAGTCCAGCTAAAGTGGGAACAAGAAAGATATCCTTGTAAATAAAAAACTAAGAAGGAGCTACTCCAGAAACATGTTTACTGAAAAAAGCACAGTATTCAGCCTCGTGCTCAAACGTAACCATTCATGGTCCATTTGCAGACATTGTGTGTCATGGGGCAATTAGCATTGAAAGGGGAGCCTGGGCCTAATTTCCCCATGAACAACCCTCTGAAGTCCCATCTAGGAATAACTGGTTATACCCATTGTACCTGATTGTTTCCATTTAAAGCCAATATATAGTAACTGCCAATTGGTAGAAGAGCTCTTGCAGCCTATAAAAAGGCAGACTGAGTTCAGTAACAAAAGGTACTCTTAGGAGGAGGGAGCCTCTAAGGAGAAGATAACTCAGGATGAGGACAGTGCCCAGATAGAGAACAGCAGGAGTTAGGCGGACTGCAGGAAGAGAGCTTGTTCCTCACAGGAAGAAAACCAGAGGAAGCTAATAGAAGAATCCAAAGAACCTTCTCCAAGGGTAGAGGGCAGTTTATGAGTTATGACTGCAGATGAGGCTATTGGCCTGAAATGATTCATGGAGGACCAAGAAGTTAGATGGTTGATTCCAACAGGGATACCTGAATAAGATCTTGCTTTTCCATGAGGAACTGCCAGCTGAGGAGTGTGGCTCTAGCCCCCCCTCATCTCCCCCCCCTCCCCCAGAGGAGCTGTCAGCCAGAGCATGGCCCCGGCCCACTGGTGGGAGCTCCGTCCAGGTCAGTGACACCCTTGCAGCCATGGTTAGCTCTAGAAAGCTCCCCTTCCCCTGGGTCCCCTGAATTGACTCCTGCAACTTCCCTCCCCCTTCTCTGACCACCCACCCTAGCACATCAAACCCTGTGCCTTGAGCCCCAGCATACTAGATTCTCCTCAGATACACTCAGGTCCTATCTGACAATTCACTGCAGGTCCAGAAGCTGACCCAGGTTGAAATACTCACTTCATCACTTCCAGAGCTAGTTCTCCAACTGTTGACACTGCATTGTGTTAAGAAGCCATCTAATTTCAATTGGATATATTAGTCTTTCACTTTCTCATCCTAAATTATGCTGTAGTGTTACTCTCACTACTTTTATGGTACAATCTTACAAGAGCAAATAATTGAAGGGGAATTTGTATAATACTTGAGCATTTTACTTTGTTACATGACTTATTATTATTGACCTAATGCCTAAGTATCTAATCATAGCCTAGGACACCAAATGCAGAACAGAAAGGCAGTCCCTGCCTCAAACAGCTTAAAAATCTAGAGTATGGTCAAGTAAACAGGTATCTTACATGCTACAAAGTTCTCATCTAAGTGTAAAACTGTGGGCAAAAGTTGGAGCCCAGCTCTGAAATCAAGGCTATCATCATAGATTTTTTTTACTGTATAAATCTCACAAAGGTGTTTTGGTAGTTGATGTTTATGAAATCCTCCTACAGGTACAGTGAATATTAAATTGTGTTCATAATCAAGATTTTTCCTAGATGCTTCTGTGAATATATAAACATTTCCCAGATGGATTTTCTTTGTCAGATAGAAGAAATGTCTTAAAAAATGGTTTATGACAATCACAAAGTTAATTAATTTGGAATTAGTTTGACTGCTTCCCCAGTATTCTACAGGATTACAAATCAGTATTTTCACTGGTTACCTATTGTATATTACACACATAATAAAGTGTGTTAAGGTTGTGTCACCAAGTATAAAAATAAAGAAATACTGATTAATAGAAAGAAACAACAAAAAAGTGCTGGATATCTTGACCACTATAGAAAAGTCATTACGGTGGTCAGCTGATGTGCGGAGGTAGAGTACAAATGTTTTATTTCCCTCTTAAATGGGTATTTTTTATTGTTATGTATTTGCTTGCTTGCTTTCTCTGAAGGGAAACTCAGGCTCATGCCAAATGCTAAATTTGAGAGAACTGGAACTGAAGCTTATTAACTCAGACTGACCAATGAGCTGAAGGAAATACTCCCAGGCAGAAAGAAGTTCATTGTCTATGCCCATTCAGTCATTGGCATCTGTTGAGATTCCCAATAGGTGTGCCAATTGTGACATTATGTATTAGCCTAATCGATCTCAATCCCGCTAGTGGATTTTGATTTTTTTAATATAAAATAGAGACCAAGACTTTTGACCCTCTAACATGCATATATGCATTTGGTACCTCTGACTACAGTATCAGCCAGTCATTATTATTCTGACCAGAAACAATCAAGATTTGGGAAATTGTTTTACATTTATTTATTTATGGTATGAAAAACATCGCTTTTTTTTTTCCAAACAAGAAGTTCCAAAATGACAGCTTGAAAACTATTCCAAACTCTAGCCAATAAAACCAAACACGTGGTCATAGAAACAATTCATCAAGTGCAAGGCCAGATGGGGATCACTGTGTTCACCTAGTCTGATAGTTATAACATAGAACATCCCCCAAATAATTCCCAGAGCAGATCACTTTTAGAGTAAACATCTAATCATAATTTTAAAATTATCTGTGTGGAAAATCCACTATGACCATAGTTAAGTTGTTCTGATGTCTGATTACCCTCACTGTTTGAAATGTACACCTCTATTTTCAGTCTAAATTTATCTAGCTCCAACTTCCAGTCATTGAATCATTTTAATATGGTAGACTGAAGAGCCCATCAATAAATATTTAATCCCCAGGTAGATACTAACAGACTTTAAGTCACCCTTAAACTTCTTTGTTTAGCTAAGTAGACAACGTGCTTTTAGTCTATCATTCTAAGGTATGTTTTTAATTTTTTTAATAATTTTGTGGCTCTTCTTTGAACTGTCTTCAATTTAATCAGCATCTTTCCTTAATTGTGGGTTCCAGAACTAGACACAGTAATCTAGCAGCAGTCACACAAGTGCTATATAGAAAGGACAGAATCTTTGTACCTATTCAAGATTCCATCCAGGTTAAATGCCTTTCAGAAGACTAAGAACATTATTTCAACATTAATTTCTTTTATCAACCAAACTTGTAATCTCATTTTTAAAAAATCAAAGTATTTTGATAGGATCTATTTTCCATAAACCTGTATTGATTGAAGTTAATTGTATTACCCTCCTTTGTTTAACATCACTCGACTAGAAGCCCCAAATGCTACTGTCGAAGAACAAAGCCAACTGTGATCAAATAATTAACTAGTTTTGGAGGGAAAGTGAAGACAACTATTAGTTTAAGAAACTAGCAGATATACTTGGTAAAAGAGATGACCTGGATAATTATAGGTCTAACAGCCTTGCATCAATCCCAGGCAAGATAATGAAGTGGCTGACATGGGAAATTGATTTTTGTTGTTGTTGGGTTTTTTTTGTTTTTTTAATAATTTCCTATCATCAATCACATTTTTCTTATTAAATTCTTCTTCCCAGCTGATTTGGCTTACAACTGTTTTCCCTTAGTGAAACTGACTCCTTAAAGCATGATGTATACATTATTGGTTTGAGCTCTATTCTATTTTCACATTAGGTGTATGATTCAAGCCCTAATTTCTTGCACATAAGCTTCCATTAATTTTTACTACCATGATTGTTCTACTTTATCTGTGGGGGCTAGGTCACAGAGAGAATTGCCCTATGTTGGCTGCAATATTTTTTGAGTTAGAAAATTATCATCTATACTCTTTAGTAATTCTAAGGATGATTTAGTAGTAGCAGATTGGTCAGTTAACTATACAGTAGGTATCATGTATATACATTTGCAGTTTGCTTGACTTAGAGGCTACACTGAAATTTGCATTTAAATGTCTCTAAAACAGAAGCACTCACAGATCCTTCAGTACACCAAAGGAGCCAGTTCTACCAATCTGAAATGAGCTGAGACCAATATTTTGAATTCACAAGTCTTTTTTAACCTCAGAAGTGGAAGCAAATAAACCATACAATTACTATAAAAATTGGAAACATCTAAGAAACTTCCTGGAAAAAAATGTGTAGTACAAAGATTATTGGATCTCTTATTGTAAAATATCCCTATACTTCAATTATCTGTAGTTGATTAAAAGACTCATGAATGTGTTCACTGTTAAGTAAGCATATTTGTTGTTTTGAGTGCTACTCTGCATGCCGCTCTGTGAACTAGTTACACCACCATAAGGGCTGAAGATTTCTCTATTGTTTTTTCCCCTCTATTTCATTTGAATTACATTTCTCCCTTTAAAACCCAATCAACAGCAGTTGAAACATTTTCAAAGCTGCTAAGTGATAACTCCTACATCACTGGGGGTTAAGGTCACCTAGTAACTTTGAAATATCATGCCACTTTTCCCCCCATTACCACAATATCTGAACATCTAGCCATTTTTAAGGCATTTAAATTCAGAACACTCCTAGGGTGTGTCTAGACTGCAGGCTTCTTTCGAAAGAGGCTCTTTCGAAAGCATCTTTCGAAAGAGCCTCTTTCGAAAGATCGCGTCTAGACTGCAGGCGGATCTTTCGATAGAGGAAATCCGCTTTTTCGAAAGAGAGCACCCAGCGAGTCTGGATGCTCTCTTTCGAAGACAGCCTCTTTACATTGAAGAACGCCTTCCTTCGAAAGAAGAACTTTCGAAGGAAGGCGTTCTTCCTCGTGAAACGAGGTTTACCGCCATCGAAAGAAAAGCCGCGTTCTTTCGAAATAATTTCGAAAGAACGCGGCTTGAGTCTGGATGCAGGGGAAGTTCTTTCGAAAAAAGGGTACTTTTTTCGAAAGAACCCCTGAGTGTGGACACGGCCCTGCTGACAGAGGGGAAATTAGGAGAGAGAGATTAGCTATATCCAACATCACAGAAAATCTGTGGTGAAGCAGGAAATGGAATTTGAGTTTCTTGAATCCCACCACCCTAACCATAGGATGATCCAGCTCCTCACTTTTCTTTAGATGCTACACAAATGCCTAAAATGAACCTAAACTACAAGATCTGTGAGGTGAAAGTCCAATGATGTCAGACTTCACCAGCTTTTGCATTTGTATCAGAAGAGAATAAGGAAAAGCCCCCCCCCCCACCTTCTCAAGTTCTGAAATGCCTGGGTTTGTCATTCCCACTCACGTTCAACCCCTGCCTTTTTATCATACATGCCATACTCTTTTTTCCATGGTGTGGACCACGTCAATATTCTGTGACAGACTGCTCCCCTTCCCTATGCTTTATGAAATGGACTTATGGACATGAATATACATAAATCAAAGGTGCTTTGAGCAAATTATTTTGTGTAACCCATCAGTCTTCATGTCCTGATCCGCTGGTTCTATTTATCTTACTTTGATGTATGTATCATTTTTGTGTGTAAAATAAACGTATACAGTGAGTGGGGAATACTTTGTGGGTTTCAAATGTGTGAATGAGAGACATGGAGGGTGTTACCTTCAAGGTCTTGATGAACAACTGTTAAACAATCTCTTTTGTCCCTAAATCTGAGCAGTGGTTGGTAAGGAGTGGCCTCAATTCTTTAACAAAAAGAATAGGAAAGCAGAGGCCTTGGTCTTTTGGCTGGGCTGCACCTGAAGGAAAGGAGCTGAAGACCCAAGAGGGGCAGAGACCACCCTGGTTTGGAGTGGTAGATGGAAGAGAGGTTTTAGGGTGCGTTTGAGTAAGTTTGTACTGAGGTTTCAGTGTAGAATTAGCCAAGTGTTTTTGTTTCTTTTGATTTGTAATCTTTTTTGCTCTGCCTGTTCTCACTTATAACTACTTAAATCCTATTGCTTCCACTTAAGAAATCATTTTTATTTTCTATCAAACTCAATGTAAATAATTGTTACCTAGGGGGCAAGCAGTGTGCACATTCCCCCTTTCACTGTTAAAAGTGGGTTAACTAATACTTTGGGATTTGATCCCATCTGGGGAGTGCTATCTCAGGAGGTGGGGCCCTAAACTGCACTCTCCTTGGACCTGAAGTGGTTAAGCACTTTTTCTGGAAAAGCATCCATGGCCAATGTACACGCGCTTTTCTGGAAAAAAAGCCCCAATCGTCAGTGCTGTCTACACTGGCCCTTTTCCGGAACAGTTTTTCCGGAAAAGGACTTTTGCCCGAACGGGAGCAGCATAGTTTTTCAGGAAAAACACTGACAATTTTACAGTAGATTGTCATTGCTTTTCCGGAAAAGCAAGCGGCCAGTATAGACAGCTGGCAAGTTATTCCGGAAAGTGGCAGTGGCCGTGTCAGTACCCCAGGAGTCACCCCCAAGGGGTCATCTGTGACCTCACCCCGTCACGCATGCATTTTATGTAAACAGGCCAAAGCACCAACACATGTTCAAAGACATTTATAACAGTCTCTTGGTGATGCAGCTGTGTTTGTTGTTTTAATCCTTGTCTTTAACACTGTGATTTTGTTTTCTTTAGCTAGGTACCACTGTGGCTTGGAAACATTCCTCAAAGCATGGGTATTTGAACTGCCAAAGTGAGTAATTGATCTTGAGCATAGCAAGCTTTTTTGTGGGGGTTTGAAGGATTATTGGTTATCTGTTGTCAAACAAATCACCTGATAAGTTTATTATCAGGATCATACTTGGTACTGAGTACCAATTGTATACTTAAATTCTGGAACAGGTTAGCTCATAATTCTATACTTAGAGCAGTGCAAAGATAAAGAAAAAGCCAGGGGGAAAATGAGCCTTCAGATGACTATACATAAACTATAATGTTCTGTGTGTGTGCATATGAAACTTAGCATAGAGATTTTTTTAAGTTAAAACTCATATATACTTCACATCCTCACTCCCATATACAAATTCCTTAACAAAAGTTATACTTGACTCCCCTAAATCTAGTGTTCTTTAAGGATGTGGATTTAACTCCAATACTATTCATTACAGCAGCTCATTTCATTACCAGTTTGCAGGAATGATTTCCTCAGTTTCATTATTTTGGAGAGCATGGATAATTTTTTATGCAGCAAAGACTCAAGACTACTCTATGCATTCAATCATCTAACTCTAGTCCATGATAACCTAATTAACTCGGAGAAAGATCTTTACTATGCCAAGTTTGTACAGTATATGACTTATGCCTGATTAAGTTGTGAATTTCTGTCATGTCTACTCTTCAGCTTCTGTACCAGACATTATAATAAAATATTTTATAACTATTGCATTAAGAGAAGACAGGTGACAGGTAATTGAATTCACTAAATGGTCTCAAACAACTAGCAGATTTTCGCCTTCATGGAGTTAAATGAATCACTAAGCACTCTCAAAAATGTTTCACTTGTATTGATTTTCTGTTCAAATTTAATGAATGAAGGAAAATATGCTTACACTTCACATACTCTTGCCCTAAACATGGAAGAGGAAGACCCTTGAAAAGTTGACATGTTTGGTTCAGTTGGGGATAGCACTTGAATGTTAAGATGTTCCTTCCAGGACTGAAAATGAAGGTAATTTCCTGTTGGAATAGAAATACTTGAGTAAATACTCAGATTTTTATCTAGATTCCATGGGTGATGTCTTAGATCCATTGAGGCAAGGAACAAATCAGTATTAACTATAGTGGATCCAGGATTTTACCCCATGTGTGCAAAATTCAAATATACACTTGGCTGGAATAAGTGTATGTTTGCATGCTGATACTTGTTCACACTCAAAGCTACATTGTACATTCCCTACTCAAACCAGTTAGGACTTAGTCACATGAGTACTTGTACAGAAATCAATGGAACCACTTGTAGGACTACCCACCCATTTGTATGATATAATCTTTTTGAAATATCAGTACCATGTAAGGATGTATCAGTACCATGTAAGGATGTATCAGTACCATGTAAGGATGCTCCTCTTCTGTTCAGCACCTCCTTTTCAATGATGCTGTTACTTGCTCTCAAGGATAGTGAATTGGGTATATCTATTCAGCTCTGTATGGACAGTAGCATTTTCAACCTCCAAAGACTTCAGGCTCGCACCAAAGCGTTCACTACAACTATCCATGACCTCCCATTTGCTGATGGTTGTGCATTGTTGGCTCGCTCAGTCGAGGATGTACAGGAGCTTTTCATCATTTTGCTGCTTCTCCTTGCTGTTTTGGACTCACTGTGTTCCTCAAGAAAACAGAGACTCTGTCTCAGCCTGTTTGGAACGAGCCCAGCACTCCAGTGATCACTGTTCCTCATACTGTCCTTAAGGCTGTTGATAAGTTTTGTTACATTAGAAGCATACTGTCCTCCAGCATAAACATTGATGATGTGTCTGCTCAACTAGCCAAAGCCAGTGCTGCCTTTGGAAGATTGACCAAGTGCTTATTGTGTTAAATATCATACTAAGGTAGCAATTTATCAGGCAGTTGCCCTGGACATCCCGCTGTATGGTTTGGAGTCGCATATCACCTCCATATTTTCAGACTCAATTATGTCCTTATGCACTGCTCAGGAAGATTGCCCATGTGAATTGATGGGACAAAATTCCTAACATGGAGATCCATAAGCTGTGTGGTGCTATGGGCGTGGAAGCAATCCTTATGAACAAACATGACCAATATAGCAAAATTGTTATGAGGATGGATGACACATGGATACCAAAGATGGTCTTCTACAGCTTGTTCATGGAAAGTGCTCTATTGGTGATCAGTATAAGTGTTATAAAGATATCTTAAAAGCCAATGTGAAGTCATGCAGCAGATCTCCTGATGATCTGGAGATCATAGCTCAGGACAGATTATTAGGGCAACAAATTATTGTACAGGCTCTCAGGCATTTTGAGATTGAATGTATCCAGACATTACAAGAAAAGCATAGGATTTGAAAAGAATGCGCAACACCCACGGATGGCAGATTTTTAGGTGTTTGGATTTGTTGAGCGAGGACTGGCTTAATTGCTCACCAACGGCATCATAGAAAATGAGATCTGTCAATCAATGTCACAGTCCATACATAGACAGTATATAATCGAGACTGAAAATAGTCTGTCACCTCTAAGCATGTAACTCTCAGGTTTTATGTGTTCACATGCTATTCAACTACTTTTGCAGTTATAAGCAATTGTTATTTGTAGGGAACATGGAAGTCCTAGTGTGTTCATCTGCATTTTTTATGTGAAATTTTCATAAGTGTAGGCCAAGTCCTGAAACTCCAGCCTCTTTTAGAGCATAATTATGGTGAGATTTCTACTCCTAGCTAAACTTTGGAAATGAAGACGTGACCAAAAGTGTAAAAGTGACAGAAAAGAAGTTTGTCCCCTGTTTTGAACCTGAAAGATTTCCAGATTTGTGAAAGAGTATGGACACAACAGGGTTTCCCATTGTTCCAGTTCATTCAATTAACGCCTAGTTAGTATTCTAAACACTTGTTAGCTAACAATCATTTTTTAAATTATCTGACATTTTATTTTTCATGTCCATTGCGAAAGGATGGTCAGAAGACTCAGACACCCACATACCAGCAACTGCCACCTTTCAGGCCTAACTGCCACCTTTCTGGGGATGTTGTGATATCAGATTAGCTATAAAACTCAAGATCTATAGAAGCATAATTATCCCAACTCTGCAGTAGTGAAACAGGGGCACTAAGGGTATGTCTACACTACCCCGCTAGTTCGAACTAGCGGGGTAATGTAGACATACCGCACTTGCAAATGAAGCCCGGGATTTGAATTTCCCGGGCATCATTTGCATAAGCGGGGAGCCGCCATTTTTAAATCCCCGCTGGTTCGAACTCCGTGTAGCGCGGCTACACGGGGCTCGAACTAGGTAGTTCGGACTAGGTTCCTACTCCGAACTACCGGTACACCTCGAGGTGTGTGCAAGGTGTACCGGTAGTGTACCGAGGTGTACGAGGTGTACCGGTAGTTCGGAATAGGAATCCTAGTCCGAACTACGTAGTTCCAGCCCCGTGTAGCCGCGCTACATGGGGTTCGAACCAGCGGGGATTTAAAAATGGCGGCTCCCCGCTTATGCAAATGAAGCCCGGGAAATTCGAATCCCGGGCTTCATTTGCAAGTGCGGTATGCCTACATTACCCTCCTAGTTCGAACTAGGAAGGTAGTGTAGACATACCCTAAGAGACTGAAGAACAGCAAATTGATATTTTCCACTCTCATCTTCATCAGTTGTTCCACACTAAAGTAGCTACCGTGACAACCCTCTGTCATGGCTTTATCATCATTGCTGCTTTCCAGTGCTGACACTTGCATCATTCAGGAGGGGTGGGGTGTTTTTCTACACCCCTGAGCAAGGAAAATGTCATGCTGTAAGTGGCAGTGTAGACAAGCTTTCTGTATCAAAGCCTTGCAAAGATATCCATGAAGTTAAATGTGTAGGAGTAGAGGTGGGAAGGGAGGCTGTGATACAGCTGTACCAGTAAGAAACTTAAGTTACTTCAGGCCCATATGCAGGAATTTCTGTGGGAAAGTGAGAGCCATGGGAGGAACTGATGGCTTCCCCACGCCCGTGACCCAGGCCCTCCCCCGCTCCTATTGTGGGAGATAATCAGCCCCAGCCTTCCACATCCGGTTGGAGCACAGGGGAAAGAGGCTGGGGCAATGCGCCAGGCCAGCCTCTTGCTTACTTGGAGGACTATGGGGGGTGCATTCACACCCTTTGCACACACCCGTCCCCACATAAAGGCTTGTACTTTCATCTCTGCTGAGTAACACAGATGCTAACAGCTCAGCTACAGGAACTTATCACCTAGGAGCATAGCCTCAAATAGGACCAAAACCCCAATTAAATCCATCTTATTCTGTATAAAAGTTTGACACAGAAAAAGTTCATAAATTCACTCTTTGTAAATGAGAGATATGCACAGCTGTTGCTCCCCTTGCCCGCTCCTGGTAGCAATTATTTACACTGGGTTTGATAATAAACAAGAGTTTTTATTAAGTATAAAAAGTAGGATTTACGATTGCAAGTGAAAGCAGACAGATCAAACAAATTACTAATCTAAAATAAACAAAGCATGCCAGCTAAGTCTAAAATACTAAGAGAAATTGTTACAAATCATATTTCTCTGGCCTGAATCTAACAGCTTCTCTGCTCATTAGCGTTCTTTGTTTTCAGAGCTCTTCTCTTAGTGTGGGGAGGCAGTTTCAAAAGCCAGCTGAAGACCATCACTGATTGCTCCCAATCCCCTCAATAGAACTTCCTGAGGGTGGGAATCCTTTGTTTAACCCGCTCCCCACTTTTGGAAAAGTACAAAATTCAAGATGGATTCTAGCACCAGATGGCATGGTCACGTATGTAAGACGAGCCACAGTTTGGGCTCACAGGAAAAACAAAACAATTTACAGATCACCAGTCTTAAGTATCACTAATAGCTTTCACTAGAAGACCCAGAATTAATAAACAGGCCCTCCATTGATAGGTTACTTGTTCCATTTTGCATAAAGCATATTTGAGTTTTTGAATAGGAATATGCAGGACATATTTCCATGAAAGTATGGGGGCATAATTCCACAAGATGAATAATAACAAAATAAAATATTAATAATGCAAAATAACATTAACAACTTGAGGCTTTTCCCCATTTTTTAATTTAACTGTATTAGTGTTGGTGAAAGGTGTTGCTGGATTGACAAGCCTGGAGAATGGAGCTGACTTTTTATCCACAGACCGTGTGCAGCTCTAGAAGCTGCAGCTCCAGCCTCCCTGTACTGTCTCTACTCTCAGCTACTCTTGTCATGGAGAGTCCTTCCTCTAGGAAAGTTCACTCTCCATGATGATTTAAGGCAGGACTTGACCTCTCCAATGCTGTCAAAAGACTCTCAGTTCCACTCTCCATTATTCCCATCTGAAATTCCAAGGACATGTAAAAATGAGAGGAAAGGATCTGCTAAAGATATTTAATCCATGTTTGGGTCAAGTGGAAGGAAAGTTTTGGATTTATTTTTATCTGACCCAAACCCGCTGAAAATAGTTCAGCAAAGGTTTTAATTATAGGCACTGGCCCAAGAAATGTCAGTTGTTTCCTTAATATTCTGTATGTCACTTGATTTATAGCAGGTGAGTAATAAAAAAAGTGAACAATTTTTAAATGTCACTGCAAAAAGAACAGAGGATTCATCAGACTTGAGTCCTTGAAGTATGAGCACCCTTGAACTGCTTGGTGGCCTAACTAATTGTTTAGTCTGATTATGCCTTGTGCCATGTGTAGGCCAATGGTTCCTCCCGATATGGAGGATAAAATGAGGACTGAGGCCTTATCTTCACAGCTAAAACAAGGTATATTTTTTTTTTACCTGGGTTAACTAACCTCTGTGAGCGATCCTGAGGTAAAAAACAGTGAAGAACAGGCACTTGAGTTGGACCCGTAGCTTGTTTTTAACCTATGAAAAGCTCCCAAATGTCCCTGTCTCCCTGTTCATTTTATGGGGGTCAATGCTCTTCCTTCTGAAACCAGCAAGACTTTTGCCTTTGAGTAATCAGAACTCGGAGCAGATTTAGGAGGAGGAACTAAGTGTGTTTCCAGAGTTGTCATTGATTTCCCACACAGAAGTGGAAAGAAGTTAATAATTCTTTAATTATTCATTTCAGGAGAGTCAAGTTCTATCTAATGGAAAAGCAGGTAAGGCATATCAGTACAGTGACAGATAATGTGTAAAATATCCTGCATACATTTATCAGTTATATTCTTGCCACTGTTTGGACTTTAGTGTTCTGAATAACCTCCTCTAACAATTCAGCTAGGCTCTGTTAAAAATGTATGATACATTTTCTAATGGAATTCTACTGAAAGAAATACTTGTCTTCCCACCCTCTAGACTGAAGCTTCTTTCAGCTATATGCTTCTTTAGTGGTAAAAAATTGATTCTCTTTGCTGCTCTTTGCTTCTACTTTGCTAGAATGTGCAAGCAGACACCCAAGTAACACAAAAGGCTGATTAAAGTAGTAAGAGCATATATAACTTATAGGTGGAAAGGTGTTCAAATACTTATTTATTGAGTTTTTGGAAGTGTTCATTCAGTGATGGGGGATAAAGCACTAAGTAGCATCATTAGTGTCCATCAAGAACAGTATGATTGTGTTCTCAGTTGGATAACCAGCAGTGCCATTGTGCTGTTCATGAGTTTGCATCTTATAGGTGGCATGACACAAGCCACTTAAGCAGATAAAGGAACAGGTAGGATAATACTATTAAAAGTGAATAATATATTAATAGCTACATAGGTATAAACATATCAACATTCTTCCTACAGGCTTTCAAACCATTCTATATGCGGGGCAAAGTGCCAGCCACTGAAAGGTAGACTCCTCTGGGGTGAAATACAGCAGAATACTAATCAAACTCAGATTTGGTGCATTAATTCCAATTATTGTTATGAATACTCCTACCATATCAGTATGGCACCATCACTGTAAATCATCTCCTCTGCAGACATACCCACAGAATGCTGCATGGTACTGCAGCCTAACCACCTAAACGAGATGAGGATAAATGAGCATGGATTAGACCTTTGCCCCATCTCAATTTTTCCAACTGCTTCTCTGCTGCTCTTGTGGGGGGAAGGAAGGGTCACAACTACTTACAAACTGTTTTAAAATTGGCTATATATTTTAAAGAGTCAATCTGTTCAATAATTCCTCTTAAATGGTAAGAGCTAGGACCACCAAATTTGGTACACATCTTCCTCTTATCATAACTTAAAGCAAGATAAGAGTTCGGTTGGGCCAGGAAAATGGGATGTGTCTGGAATGGAATTGCTTCTTATAAAACCATACAGAAAAGAGACTGAATCACCACCAAATCAAGTATAATCCTCAAAATTGACATAACTGAGTGAATATTGAAAAAGTCTGAACCAATATGAACCAGAAACAGAGGAGGAACCTGGAATAGGATTGCTTCTCAACAAACCTTACAGAAGAGGGAATAAAATGGAGAAATTTGGAGCAGCGTTCTGCTTTGGCATAGCTAAATCAATGCTTAAAGTTTGAAAATGAGAATGTTATTGGAAGCCAAATTAACTAAAGTATTTTTTGTTAAAAGATAGTGAATAATATAAGTTTGTAAGGATGAAGAAAATACACTTGACAAAAATATAAAAAAGATACTAAAATAAGTTAAACAAATTTTAATACCTCTATAAGAAATCAAAATTTAAATTAACTTCATAAAAGTAACACTAGTTTGTGAAAAATAGTCACTTAAAGCATGCTAATTTCATTTTCTTTTCCAAAACAAAACCAAAAAAAATCACCTTAATTGAGTTAAGAAACTGTGCCTTGCTGGGTAAATCTGACAGTGACATAATAAAGCCTTATTTCCAAGCTGGGAAAAGGACCAGCCTGAGTCCCACACAACAGAATCTGGGCTTTTCTAGGAGAATGTGAGATGGTGTGCTCTGTTCCTATAGCTTCAGAGGAAAACCCACCTAATATAGCTTGGAGCGTGAGAATACCAGCGTTTACAGGAATGAATATTGTTAGAATGCAAACAGTGCTAATGGCCATGATTGGTCAAACTGTGTAATGGAAAGTGATTAATGCCAATTTGTAGAATGCAAAACAAGGAAAGGACTTCACATTTTAATTCTATTTTTTGGCTTATTAGAGAAACAAGGAAGGTGAGGGAACATTGGGGAGAGACAAGCCTTCAAGCCACACAGAGCTCAGCTACAACAATACAATCATTTATCCAACTTCTTAGATCCTAGGCTAGCACCTGCAGATTGAGTCAGTGGCCTTGTGTATCCCAACCTACTCCTACTGCTTCCATAGGCTTTTTACTATAGGACTACATTTATACTGCAGGCTTTTTGCACAAGAACAGCTGTTCTTGCGCAGAAACTTGTAGAGCGTCTACACTGCACGCATGTTCTTGCGCAAGTAAATTTACAGAACAGCATCAGAAACCAGGGCTTCTTCCAGAAGAGTTATTCCTTTCCCCACGAGGAATAAGCCCTCTCCCATGAGGAATAAGCCCTCTTGCGCAAGAGCTCTTCCAGAAGAAGTCACTGTAGACAGGCAACATGTATTTCTTGCGCAAGAAACCCCTATGGCTAAAATGGCCATCAGAGCTTTCTAGTGCAAGAGAGCATCCACGCTGCCATGGATGCTCTTGCACAAAAGCACATGGCAGTGGGGACACGCTCTTGTGGAAGACCTTTTGCACAAGAATTCTTCTGCAAAACAGCTCTTGCACAAGAAGCCTGCAATGAAGATGTAGCCTAGCTGTTTACCAGGCTTTTACCCTACAGCCCCTCTGGGTCCATCCTTCTTTTAAGCCAGGATTGACTGGGTTCACATCTAAAAATGCCCCCTGCCAGCACAATTCAAAACTAAAAGCATAAATGTAACTCCTCTCTCTCCCAGCTATCCTCTCACTCTGTTTTTCAACTGAACATCTTCTCCTAGCACTCTATCCACATCATGCCCTATTGTACCAGAGCCTGCTGCACTGAGTCTGCCTGCTCTCAGCTTCGCCTGGTTTCTTGCCAGACTTTACCACTCAGGAGAGTATCTCAAGATTAATTTTCCCCCAGGTTTCCTCCTTGAGCTCTCCTCCACCAGCTAGTCCCTGAAAGTGACTATCAGCTGAATAGCCCTTTCCTCCCTCTGCAATCACCTTTTGTATCAAACTCTCTCTCAATCATCAGCTCTTCTGCCAACTGAAACCCATCTGTAATTAAGACTGGTTCACCTTTCAGCTGCTGCCAGCTACCCTAACTGTCCACTCAGGTCTACACTAACCCTTTCAGGGCCTGTGTGATGTACACAGCCCATTACATCCAACAGTTTTTTCCTTCTAAATTGCCAGCAAGGGAATGCATTTGTTGAAATAACATGGAGGAGAGATCTGGTCTAATATTTGTGCCCAGATTTAGATTTGTAATACTCCAAATTTAAGGTGTTGGCTACAATCCATTATAAAGGGAAGGGATCATTTGTGGAAAGCGGATACTGAACTGAGTTTGAATACTCTGTGGCTATGTCTACACTGGCATTTTTTTCCGGAAATGCTTTTAACGGAAAACTTTTCCATTAAAGCATTTTCAGAGAAGAGCATCTAGATTGGCCACGGACGCTTTTCCGCAAAAGTACTTTTTGCAGAAAAGCGTCCGTGGCCAATCTAGACGCGCTTTTCCGCAAAAAAGCCCCAATCGCCATTTTCGCAATCAGGGCTTTTTTGCAGAAAACAACTCTCTGCTGTCTACACTGGCCCTTTTGCACAAAAGTCTTTCGGAAAAAGACTTTTGCCCAAACGGGAGCAGCATAGTATTTCCGCAAAAACACTGACAATCTTACATGAGATCGTCAGTGCTTTTGCGGAAATTCAAGCGGCCAGTGTAGACAGCTGGCAAGTTTTTCCGCAAAAGCAGATGATTTTGCAGAAAAGCTTGCCAGTCTAGACACAGCCTGTGAGAAAGTCAGGTCAGAGGGCTGCATTGGAGTGGGAGAAAGGCAGCCCTAAGAGGGGGAGAAAAAGCCAGCTCCCTTGTTAATGAGGAGTGGGCCAATAAGGAGCAGCTGACAAGGAATTGTCTCAAGCAGATTAGGGATCAGCTGAAACAGGGCTACCTTGGATCATTTAGGGCTAGCTGATTCTACTTCATGCCTTCTGGAGACCCAAGATGTAGGGGGAGAGAAATAGAGGAGAGAAGGAAAGCAAAGCAAAGCAAAGCAAAGCAAAGCAGGGCGTGGGCTGGCTCAGCTCACTCAGAGTGAAAAACAGTATGTCTACACTCGTGGCTTCTTGTGCAAGTATGGCCGTTCTTGCGCAAGAATCTGCAGAGCATCCACACTGCCCGCCTGCTCTTGCGCAAGGAAATTTACAATACGGCGTGGTAAGAGAGGGCTCCTTGCGCAAGAATTGCGCTCTTTTTTATCAGGCGTAAGCCCTTTTGCACAGGCACTCTTGCGCAAGAGGGCAGTGTGGACACTCAGCAGTGATTTCTTCTGCACGAAAGCCCTATGGCTAAAATGGCCATCAGAGCTTTCTTGCACAAGAGAGCATCCACACTGCCATGGGAGCTCTTGCGCAAAAGCAAAGCACACACATGGCAGTGTGGACGTTTTCTTGAGCAAGACTTCTTGCACAAGAACTCTTGTGCAAGATGTTCTTGTGCAAGAAGCAGCCAATGTAGACATAGCCCAGGTGAGGCTAGGCTACCCTGCCCCCCCCTCCGCCCCAGGAGGGACTACTAGGCAAACCTGCTTCTGAGGAGGGGAAGGCTGATTGACCTGACACAACAAATAGGCTATGTCTACACTTGCGGCTTCTTGCGCGAGTAATATGCAAATGAGGCTAAGCGTGGAATATTGCCAAACCTCATTTGCATACCTAATGGGACACCATTTTTTCAGAAGAGGCTCTTGCGCAAGGAGCATCTACACTGCCCCTTCTTACGCAAGAAAAACCCTCTTGCGCAATGCCGTTCTTCCTGAAAAGTAATAGGTGTAATAGCATTGCGCAAGAGGGTTTTTCTTGCACAAGAAGTGGCAGTGTGGACTCTCCTTCTTGTGCAAGAGGCTCTTCTGAAAAAAAATTGTGGCTCATTAGGTATGCAAATGAGGCTCGGCAATATTCCACGCTTAGCCTCATTTGCATATGACTTGCGCAAGAAGCCGCAAGTATCGACATAGCCATAGGGTTGCTTTGCCTTAGGTCTTTCTCCCCAAGGAGAGAAGAGCAGAGTCCAGCAAGTGCAAGAGGGGCCCTTACTACAACTCCCTGAAATGTAGGATCATTCATATTCAGGCTGTCTGTGAGGCTTATCTCTAATCAGTGATGAGTTTATGCTAGAAAGGATTTTTTAATGTTCCAGCAGCACAATGCTTTTCATTGGTATATTGATTTACTTTTGCATTAGAATGAAAATCAGTTCCCATGTGTCTAGACTGAATTGTGAAGAAGCAGCATTAAAAAAAGAAGACTACTTCTTGCCTGTCTGTGCAGCATAGGACTTTGCACTCAATACAGCTTAAGATGTTGGAATGAAATGAATCTGTCGAGACATAACTTTCTAGAGGGGGGAAAAAAAAATCACAATATATATTTTTCTTTTCTGCTTAATACATAGTGCAAATATAAGCTTTGTAGGAGCCAGGCAGCAAGTTTGCAATGAAATGAAAAACCCTCGCTCAAACAGCTCTCTCATTTTATCCCCTTCCCCCAAAACAAGTCTAGATTGTGTCAGACAAGATTTACCTTTTATTAAGCTACATTGACTAGTTGTATTAATTCACATTCCCCCAGGTGTTTTTTCTCAGCAATACCTCCAGGTTGCTGTCACTAAATTTATACCTGTGAAGGCCAAATTCTGCCTCCAGATACATAAGATCAACTCCTATTAACTCCAATAGCTTATGGTGGTGTAAACCTTGCCACAGACTCCCAAACCAAAACATCCTTTGGGGAAACTGAATATATATATTTGCTCCAATCTCTTTACAGTGTAAATTTTTACATAACTGTACTTTTAACTACTGAGACACCAGTTATTATATAAGCATTTTTTATATATATTAGTGCCCTTTTTACTTAATTTTTGGGCTATATGCTCACAGCCAGCATTTTCTGTTTCCTGGGCTATGTCTATACTGCACATTGTTGCACAAGAAGATATGCAAATGAGGCACGGGGATGAATATTGCCATAGTTCATTTGCATATCTAATGAACCGCCATTTTGCAGAAAGGGGTTTTGCGCAAGAAGGAGCTGTCTACACTGCTCCTTCTTGCGCAAAAAAACCCTCTTGCAAAGGAGCCATTCTTCCTGAAAATAAGCGGCAGAGAGGCTCCTGCACAAAGGGGGTTTTTTTTGCACAAGAAGGAGCAGTGTAGACAGATCCTTCTTGCACAAAAGCCCCTTCTGCAAAATGGTGGCTCATTAAGTATTCCCACACCTCATTTGCATATCTTCTTGCATAACAATTCACATTATAGACATAGCCCTGTTGATTGCTTCTTAGGTTGCAGCCAATAAATCAACTTTAACCATTTTATTTTATAAATGGAGATATAATTCACGCAGTATACAAGATGACTCCATATATGACAATTAGAGGCATTAATCTTCTATTTCAGATGGTAGAGGTGGGGTAAACTTTCAGCCAAACTGAAACTTACATTTAGTCAAGTCTATGGAACGGGAAGACTTAAATCTCTACCACAGGTGCTAAGTAGTTGATCCAAGAAACACTGGATAAATGAGTCATTAAAGTTGACAAAGTGGATGAAGTAATCCCTTTTATTGGACCAACTTCTGTTGATAAAAAGACAACCTTTAAAGCATATACAGAACTCTTTATCAGAATTGACCTGACCTGAGGAAGAACTACATATAAGCTCAAAAGCTTGTCTTTCTCTTCAACAGATGCTGGTCCAATAAAAGATATGACCTGAGTGCTTTTTTACCTCTAATATTCATGAACCAACACAATTACAACAACACTGCATAGTTAAGGTTGAACAGATATTTTTTTCCTTTTTTGGAACATGTGTGAAAAGATGTGGTTGACATCATTAATTGCCCATCCACCCTCATCCTAAAACCCCTTAAAAAGCCAAAGCAATGGTTCAACTTTCTCAATTTTATTCTTTGCAGTTTTCCAAATATCTTAAGGAGATGGATCGATGCCTCAATAGAATTCCTTTATTCCACCTTGAATGTGATACGTACTAACAATATGTTGCACAAAGATATGTCTTTAACTGAAGTTGGAAGAAAATTGAGTATCCTACCTCTGGGCCAAGAAAGTTTAGAAAGAACACATCAGTTTTTAATTAGGTCCTGCCAAATTCCACATGTGCTGTTGCACAGCAAAACATCAAGAATGCTTTTGTACTTTCTCTGCTTGTCTTGAGTGAATTATGGGACTAACAATAATAATTAACAATGAGAAGAAACTGTTGGTAATTGCCTCCCCAGCCAAGTGAACATAGTACAGAAGGATAATAAGCAGACCAAGTAGGATCACTATGCTAGAACTCTGCCCTGCCTTGGCCACTTATTTAACAAAGAACCATTCTGCACAACTGATATATATATGGATGCTCGTGATAGAGAAAATTTGTTATTCTTCTAGAAGCAAAACACAGTTCACAGTGCCAACTCATCTGCTGACGAAGGGAAGGGGGACCTGGGCCCACTCCCGGTCCCAACCCAGGACCCTAAGGACAAGGGGAGCCACTCCCCTGCCTGTTGGTGGGGCAGCACCCCATAACTCACCAACCTGGCCCATTGGCTCCACATCACCCCATCCTGGGTCACTTCCTTCCCTCTCTAGGCCTCGGCCCTCAGCTCAGGCTTTCTCTCTCGCCCCCCAGGATACCAGTCCTGGGCGTCCTCCTACTGGTGCTCCCTCTCCTCCTGCGGACATTCCGCGCCCCCTTTTGAGCATGGTGCATCGCCCATTCTCTGACGCTGCACACCCACAGAGGAGCCAGCACTTAAAGGCACCATGTGGCCCCCGTCGGCCCCATGCCCGCATCCGGAGCGGTGCGCGAGCAAAGCCCGCACCACCATGGTGGGGCCAGTCGCTGGCCATAGAGTTCCTCCATCTCCTCCTGGTGAGTGCAGGGGTCAGAGTGCTTGTCCAGCACAGAGCCTGATGCCCTGTCACAATGTGCTTCACTTTAAATACAAGTATAAAGCCATTCCTGTTCAGAGAAGTACATTACTTACTTTATGGAATTTTATCATTCAGATGCCACTGTGGGACTTAAATACCTGGGCATAATTCCACAGAGAGTCATAGGTGTTGCAATGCTGAGCATCACAATGCCTAGGAAATCACAGGAACATCACAAAGCCTGAGTCAGGCACTTCACTGCTTTGTCTGATAAATGGAGCGGTACCAGAGGATGTGATCCATAAAAAAGAAAAAGCACATTAGGTGGGAGCTGCCTAAGCTAGACAACTGGAGGTGCTGACAAGAGGAGGCTGAGCCTTGTCCTCATGGAAGTAAGGGCCTAAATCCAGACTGCATGGATCATGCTTAGTGATCTATGAATGGGACCGTGGAGTCTGGTAACTTAGGTCCTTCTTGAGAGTGTAAATTAGGCACCAATCTTGTTCTACACAAAACTGCCTCATTCTGGGGCTTCTACAGGAAATAAGTGTCTGGAAGTATTGCATGCTCAGGAGAAGAAACAGGCACCTAGGGAATTTTTACCCTGAAAACATAGGCATTCAGTGAGGGTAGGCCTCAAAGTTTCTGCAGGAGTTGTGTACTTCACCACAGCCAAAACTGAGATGTAGGCATCTAAGCCCCTCACTTAAGTGTCTTAAGTACCTTTGTGGCCCTGGCCTTGCTTAAATTTAAGCAGAAGCTTAAAGTTTTGCTGAATGAGGGCCTCCTGCCATTCTAACTCAGGGCAGAACTTAAAGACTCAATATAACCCTTTATGGATGATACCTTTCCAATTTCAAGCATGGCCACATATTTACATTTTGAGCCTTAGATTCAAAAGCTCTCCATATTTATAGCATACTAGGGATTAGTTTCATTTAGGAATTTAACAATCATTACACTTTATTATCTTTCATACAAACAAATTATTAGGAACAAGTGAATTGAATGTAAAGTCATTCTTTATGCATTTATTTACATATTCTAAGAAAGAATGGAGTCATATTGTATAATTCTGATTGCACGCTTCGTCAAGCATTAAAAAGGTTTACCGCTGCATGATTTTCACAGTTTGACAATTTTGACAGCTTAACTCTGAATGTGTGCATGAACAAACAAGTAAATCTGTAAGGACATGAGTTGTGCTGAAAAGTGTGGAATGCTTTCAAATGACTCTTCTGTCACAGTAATCATTTTCAGTGGGTGTTCTTTAGAATGACATCTTTATTTCTGAAAATTTCACATATTAAGGAGATACTCATTTGTACTGTATCTAGTCTCAGGTGCAAACTCATTTCTCCAGTGTGTTATCCAAACACGGCCTGAAAAGTTGCTGTTTAAGAGCTTCCTCTTTTGGTGTTTGAAATTTTTTTTTTTTAAATAATAAGCTTTGAAACATATAGAGAGAACATTCCCTGCTGAGTGGACGCAGCATAGAAAGGGAGCGAGAAATACCTACTTTTTAATTCTGACTCTGGCACAGATTAATTGGTGTCACCACAATCTTGCCTTGATTTCCCCATCTATAAATGAAGGCAGTATTCCATTAACCAATTACTTATCTGCCTCCTGTTTTGGTTTCTTTTTCTACATGTGATAATAACACACAGAAGCCTTGACCAACACTGGTTATGTAAATCACAGGTTAAATATCTGTAGTCAGGCACCCTTGGGATCTGACCAGTGCTGAACTAGAGAATTTGTTGAATCATGGGAGGTCAATATTGTCTAGTAGCATTACCAACATTTCCACTGCTTACTGGGCTCTTAGAAGATATTTAGGGGTAAATTTGAGCTAAACAACAGCATAGAATACTGAGACCCAGGACTGGTGGCTCTAAAAAAAATTTATGGGACTGTGGCAAACTTAGCCACATCATGAAAAATGGACACCCAACTAACGAAAACCATGCTGGACCATGGATGTTGCCGAACCAGCGAGTGCCAGACTAGAGAAGTTCAACCTGTACCATACATAATAAGATTGAATCACTATCTTGACTATATTAATACGCAAAGGAAATATTATTTCCCCCATTTCACAGGTGTGGCACTGAAACCAAGAGATCTGACTAGACTTTTCCAAAGTCACAGAGGAAGTCTGGGGCAGATTTGCGAGCAAACCCCCGAACACCGGAGTCCTAATAGCTTGGTTTTACCCTAAGACAATCATTCCTCTCAAGGGTATTGCAAGCATTTAATAGTTACTGTCTGTAAAGCTATAGATAAGCCATGGCGTATTACAAACAATGTTGTTATTGTAAGTGAATTCATTTGAAAGATAGATGCACATTATGATACAGAAATGTGGCCATGTGAAAGACTGCTAATTATGGGTTCAGGCATAAAACATGAATTCTGTCATAGCACTGAAGGAGGGATATCTCCATAGCTTCATCCTCACCAGTGAATGCCAGAGTGAAATATTGCATGAGATAAAAGATAAAGATTAAAAACATTCTGGTATTTAGTCAAGCAAAAGAACACCATCCAAAACACATTATGATTTTCTTTAAAATTCCTAATGGCATGTTAGTTAATTTAGTTTATATTTGAATTTAATATTGTTAACAAAGATGAAATCTCTGAAACAGAAGATTCACTTTGTAACTTACTTTTTTATATCTGCAAAGGATTTAAGGTTAAATTGTATCAAGTGATTCTACTCTGAGATTATCAGGAATGCTGCCAGTACCTGAATTAACAAATTACTAGGAAATAATGTTGCCATAAGGTGCACACAACTAATGTGGGAAATATTGACAACTATTGATTTAGCAAAAGGTCAGTGCTTCATTAAAGAGCAAAATGTAATGATCATAACCATTCTATTAGAACAGAATGATTTTGGTCAATACAAATGTTCCATATGTTCACAGGGCAAATTAATTTCCATCCAAATAAGTCTTAAGGAACAACATTTTGGCAATTGAAAAGTAACTGCACATTTTTCTAAAATTTTTCCAGGCCAATCATATCCTAATAATGACCTTGCAATTAATTTGTTTTAAAACAAAAGTGAACTTACAGGACAACATGTTTTATGATGTGGCTTACAGAGTATACTTAACAACTATGGTGTAAGTAATGGGCACAACCTTTTTTCAATAACTTACTCAAGCAAAACCTCCATTGAAGCCTATGAACCATACAACAAAGTATGCTAATGTAAACTGGCTTAATCAAACCCAGTAAGTTTACTTCATGTAGAGGTGATCACCAGGAGGCACAAAGCCAGTGAAAACTCTCATATGCCAGACTCTGTATCCTACTATCTTTTAGTGGAGAAAATGGAACATTGTCCTTGGCTGCAGTTTCTGGTCATGCTGCAGTCAGGGTAATTTAGAGTGCCTCAAAACCTGCTCAAACTCAGAACAGGGGCTGGCACTTCACAAAACTGCAGGAGGACTATGGATGAGCAATGGTGACTTTAAGCCTTCTTTGTATCATCTTCTTCCAACCCCCCTGTACTGTGTGCACTGTGGTCATGGGTTTGATCCAAGGTAAATCTTAGTCAAGTAAAGACATGGTTAGGCTCAATGTTAAAAGACTGGGAAGCTGAGCAGTCAACTTGAAATGAGACAATTTTGAACAATCTCCTCCCTGCTGGCCAAGGGTATCATGGACAGAGCTGTCCAAATTAATATTTGATAATATTTATTCTAGATTTTGACATCTTTTTCACATGGACCTCATCAAAACACCAACCTGACATCAACTTAAGTAAAAATTTAAACAACGAATAGTCTAGTAGCACCATACAAACTAACAAAACATGTAGATGGTATCATGAGCTTTCATGGGCAAAACCCACTTCAACAAAACATGGAGGTTTTGCCCACAAAAGCTCATGAAACCATCTATATGTTTTGTTAGTCTTTAAGAGGTGCTATTAGACTATTCATTGTTTTTTCCAGTTATAAACTCAGCTATCCCTCTGAAGCTTTTCAGTTGAAGTATTTACTCACCACAGATGTTTGCCTAATAATGTTTACCCATATGGTTTGGTCTATCGGTTGTCTGTGAATTGTTTCTGTAACTATTGATTACTCATGGTCGTATGATGAGGGTTTTTTTGTTTCCTGGATGTATGATTAAAAGTTTTAAATAGGACAATAATAAAGGACAAGTGCTTGGCTGTTCAGATTTCTGAAAAATTTGGAATTTAACCCAGTATATAACAGACCACTAAAATTAATGTTTTTCTTTATAAAAGTGTGTATGTGTGCGTGAAAATTACTATTAATTCACATTATGAAAACATAGATGTCTTGAAATTCATTCAGTTGTCAAGACTCCGTAAAATATTGGAATTAATGTGTTCTCATAGGCAGATTTTTGAAAGATACAAGTGACAGCTAAGTACACATTTGGAAATCCCTCCTTTTATTTGATAACAAAACATCATCAATAATGGAGACTTTCCAGGAACATGTTTTGCTATAACTATTATCAGGAAAAGCATTTGTAATCATTTTCCTTCAGGTATCTCAAAATCTTTATTACATTTTCAAGGCTTTAAGTTATATGCAAAACCAGACAGGTTCTAGCATTTCCAAATGTGGCTTTTTCTTTAGATTCTTACCCAAGTAGAAGCATCTAAAAAGATCCAGTCTCAATTTGGTCCTGCTCTTGCAGAAGCAGCATTTTTCTGATGAAGATGGGAGAGCAATGCTGTGACTCTAATCTGATTTATTCCCTGTTTGTATATGTAATGATATGTGTGTGAGTTATGAAAAACTCTTTGCTAGATCAAGCCCATATGCCATACTGAATAGTAAGTCAGGAACACATTAGATTGGTTGTTATAGCAACCATATATTTTAAAGAGAGTAACACATTCTCTAAGCTAGAAATACAGGGGCTCAGACATTATCAGGAAGACATTCAAGCCTTTAGTGAGAAAAATCATAGGGTCTCTAAAAGGATCTTTCTTCCCTTCTTGAAAATACATAGATTTCAGCTATGAAAAAGGATGGATGAAGCCAGTTAAAAAGTGACCAGTATAAAACTATACATCTGAAAATACAGCTGGCATATGATGCTTTGAAAATGCATACTTTCCAACCACACCATCCAGAGAATGGTGACTGAACATGTTTTAGACCCACTGACCTTGACCCTTGACTAGAGGGATATTACAGTCTGAGTGAGCTTTGATGTCAGCACATTATGCAACTTTCCTTTTAAATAAATGTTTTTCTTAAGCCAAAAGGTGCAATATAACAGCAAAACATTTATACAGTAACAGGTGCTGAGTATATTTCACAAATTTTAAATTATGGGAAGACTTCAATTAAGTGTTCCATAAATTCCCTGAGTATTTTCTCACCATTTACTGAATCCCATTATTAGCTTTTGCTTCAAAGTTAATATCCTTCCTCCTCTGTACTGGAGATCTACTAATTCATAGACAGTGGCCTCATTATACTGAAATGTTTAAGGGAGTGCAACAGTGAAGCTCATATTGAAAGGGCCCTCTAATGGAATGAAATTTACAGGTACTCAGAATTGACTTCCTTTTGAAAATGACAAGGAAACCTAAAATAATAAAATGGCACAGTGGCTTTAGTGCATTTACTTCTTCATGGTGTCATTCAGCACACACAGATCATGGCACCTAGTAATCCTCACTAAGAGTTTACAAAAAACAACAAAAAGGCACATCAGTCCTATGATTTCTCTGTATTAAAGAATTAGGTCATCACCTCTTATACGTCACAAGCAGAATTTGACGCTAAAAATGTAATAGATGAAGAGCATCTACACACACACACGTACATACGTATGTACATACGTTGAATGAATTGTTGACACATACAAATGGAAAATTCAAAGTGGAGACTACCCACGTTAAATAGTTCTGGGGCTGATCTGTTCCTACATGGATCCTTCCATACCACCACCACCTCCTCATCAACTGCGATAGGTTCTATGGATACCACTCTAGCCATCATTCTGCAGTCCATTTTCAGCCTGTAAGAGAAGGGCTGATTCCTCCCCTACCTATGCTCAGGGGAGCAGACAAGATTGGTGGGCCCCTGGACTATAGACCCAGCAATTCTAAAGGGCACAGTGCTCCTAGCCACTGCTGCCTCAGTAGCCCCTGAAGGCCAGCAGAGGGGAGGGGGGTGCTGTCCAAGCAGCACTGAGGACTGGCTGTCCCAGCCCAGACCCCTTCTGCTCAAGGCCCTGCCCCTTCTGGGATTGCTTTGCTGCCTCTTGCCTAATATAGTCCGTTACCTGAACTTCTCCTACTCCCCCCTGTTGTACCATCCAACAACATGTTTGCACCTGACAAGAGAACCCCACCTGCTCAAAATAACTCAGTTGCCCCGTATGCTAACCAAATTTGATAAGGATGTCAGTTTCAGAGTTGTCAATGACACCAAGTACCACAGCACATACTTCTCTGTAATGGGCCACATCAGCTTTCCAGATCCTGAAACTGAAAAATCATTAAAACCTCCCTCATACATGTGCCCAGATCCACTGATCTCTGCATCCCCATCATACACCACAGCTCCTTGGCACTAACAGATCTGCTCCAGTTCCTTGCTGGCTCCTGATGCAAGCACCCAAAATCTGTCAAACTGAAAATGAATCAAGGCATCTGCTTTGCCATTATAAACCTTGGACAGGTGCTTAGAAGCAAACCAGATGCTAAGGCTTAAACGTTGTAGCATGTACGCTCTTTCTAACCCCATAACCCTCTGTGTAATAGAAATTTGGTGACTGATAACATGTACTACTACTATGGAGTTGCACCGGAAACATGCCCTTTTATTGGCCAACTTCAGTCCCCAACTAATCACTGACACCAAAAGGTGAAACAGTTGCAGGAACTGTACCATCCCATTTTGTGTCCAGATGGTGGACAGTTACCTGCCCTGATAAAATGCCTCCCCTACTCCATGGGAAAAAGGGCTTCTTATGCCACTCTTGCCCTTTTTCAGCCCATCCACCCTTCCATTCCTGGGGATAAGACAGACTCACCAAGCTACCTATATCCCCCTTTTTGCAGAAAATTCTGACTTGTAGACCAGTGAAGCACTGTTCCCTTTCCTTCAAGTCAGACACACGCCCTCGAGGTACACTCAAGTTCTGATTTATATCCTCTTGAAAGAGAAATTGATACTGTGAGTACCTGCACTCAATTAATGATAGCAGCAAGATCTGGACAGATGTTTTAAGGGTTTTATTATATTATTAATCATGGTAGGGCAGCACCTAGTTTAATTATGTTACAAAATCATGCATCTTTGATGGTCTAGAATAACACATTCTTGTTATCCTGTTTCCTTTCTCCCTCCCCCGCTTCTTCCAACCCAAACTGGAAGAAGCCCAAAATGTAGGGAGGTTGGAGGGCTTCTCCAGTCATGCAGTGGATAAGGCACCCACCTTGGCAGTCAAGGGTTCAAGCCCCACCCTCAACCAACCTGGTTGTGACCTTCTTAAGTTAGGATTTTGAGCTGATCAGTGCAGCAACTGTTTCACTCTACATCTATACAACACTTAGCATAACGGCACCAAAATCCTGATAGAAGAGGTGATCTTACCATTAAGATAGGGATGGAGACTCAATAAATCCAGTCTGTATTCCTGATTCCAGTAGAGAATTTGCATGAGACCTTGGGAAACTCAAAATACCTAAGCATGTACTTAATTTTAAGCACGAGTAATCACATTGAGGTCAGTTGGACTTCTCACATATATGAAGTTAACCACATGGGTAAGTGCTTCACTGGATTGGGGCTTTCATCTCTCCATGCCTCATTTCATGTGCTTCTCTGTAAAGTAGGGATACTAGTATGTCCTCTCACCACCCTGCATCTGACAAAGTGGTTTCTATTCTTGAAGCTGATGCCCAATATATTTGTTAGTGTTTAAGGTGCCACAGGATTCCTCATTGTTTTTGCAGATACAGACTGACATGGCTACCCCTGTGCCTCTTCACCACCCTTGCCTTGCCTCGCCTCTTCAGACTGTAAGATCTTTATGGGGCAGGGACTGTATACAGCACATACTGCACTGGGCTCCTGATGCTGGTTAGGGCTTTAAGGTGCTACTGTATATAAAAAAATAAAGACTGGCTTCCAAAGGCACTATCTAAGCATAGTAATAATTATATAGTCTGAGCATTGTTTATTTTAATTCTAGTGGCACAGATCCTCTGGGCACTGTAATGATCCCTGTATGATATTACTATTTGCTATGAATTGTGCTGGGAATGTTCTGCTACATCTGTTTGTCAGGTTACACACTGACATCTTTTGACTGACTACATTTTATTTGAAATACTATTAAAAGGGAAACGTCACTCACCTTGGTCTGTGGTATTAAAGTACAAGTACAAGATAGACAAGTTATATGTTACTTTAACTCATACAGGGAGTCTTATTTAATCCAGAAGAGAATAATAGACGGTCATAACAACCAAAAGTAATTTTTTTCATTATTCTATTGCCTAGAAATCATTTGTTTCACTTAGACTGTAAGCAACTGTCACACACCGTGTCGCTCATATTACATAAAATCAAGAAAAAATGGAAAAAGGCTTCACACCATAAGCTTCTGGATGTCTCTTTAAGAAAAAATGTTGGATTCTGTTTTTCCCCCATGGAAAATGTAAATAGTAGAGTGACTATTCCTGAACTGAACAACCCAAGATGAGATCCAGCAATACAGCCCATTGAAATTTCAAATCTTGACAATATTTTGGAATTTGAACATTGGAAGAAGAAATGGGAAATTTTGCATTGATACATTTGCAATGTTTGCCCCATTTGGGGGGCAATTGGTTGAAATTTTAAATTTGGAAAAACAAACAAAATGGATTTAATAAAAAGTGCATGACATCTTTTCAACCAGCTCTCCTCAACAAGGCTACGTCTATATTTCAGGCCTCTTCTGCAAGAACTTTTTGCAGAAGAGATCTTCCGCACAAGAGTGCACCCATACTGCTATGTGCTTTTGCGTAAGAGATTGTCCACACTGCTGTGGACACTCTTGCGCAAGAAAGCTCTGATGGACATTCACAGAATGGCCATCAGAGCACCTATACTTTTTCCGATAGGGGTTTCTTGCACAAGAAACCCCTGTTGTCTGTCCACACATGCCTTTTTGCCTTCCCATTAAGAATCTTCATCCTCCTTTATTTTTCTTTGCAATGTTATATATCAAATAGAAATGAAACAAAATCTTATTAGTACATGAATGGGTTACAGAAATTTCATAATGTTCTTCTAATAAATGTATATTTTACAGATGGATAAACAACAAGATTTTGAATTATTTCAAAAAATGAAAAGACACGATGGCATAAATTCATTAAATAGTTACTTTTCCTCTACTTTCCCTAGGACAGATTTTTTTCACAAGTAATTCCTCTCTTTCAGCATCACTCTCAAAGTTGATGGGTATTCACCTTGCTGGGGAGGCGCAACTTCGAATTACAAGGAATCTTGCTCATAATGAGGACATGCATCTTCAACTTTACAAAACTGGGGTGCTAAAAAGTCAACCCTAATAAATCACTTTTATCTTCTAATGTAGACATGGCCTATGCTGAATAAATGTAGCTTGCAATTGCTAGTTCAGAATCAGAATAGACATCAAGGTAATGTGTCGGTTGGCAGGAGTTATTGTCTGCAATACTTATTAATTCATATAAACAAGTAAATCATATACTTTTATGCTGGCAGTAAAATATCATGGCCTCTGTTGTATTTACATTTAAAATGCAAACTTCAACAGAGCTTACTCATGGTGCTCACAAAAGACAGCCAGGTGAAAACATTGGGTTATCATTAATATTGACACAATATAGGGAAATGTATTGTTTTATAGATGCTCAGTAGTGCCATTGTAGCTAAGGGGCTGCAAAGATTTCAGTTTTAAGAGTGTAATTACAGAACTTAGAAATGAAAATTGGACTGACTTTTGGCAGATGGCATCAGAAAAGGGACATTTTCTGAATATCTTTTTATAAGATGTCTTTGGATTATACGAAATCTAAATGTTTATAGGTACAATCAAATTTTAGTCTGAAAATATAATGTCAAATCCCCGGCTATATTTTAGTTTATGCAGTAATTTTTATTATGCTTGTCCATGAACTGTGATTAAGCTCTGGATTGTTATGGAAAATAACCAGAAACAGATAAGAAAACCCCAGTTCATGAAAAGCAATGTAAAGGGCCAAAAGAAACTATAAAGGAAATATATATTCAATAAGTTTGTTAATATGATGAGGGAAAACACGCTTACTTAACTTACTTTCATGTAAAACCACTTCAGAAAAACATTCAAGACCTGGAAAATCCTCAAAAATAACCCCCAACAGCATATTAACAAATTAACTTTTAATTCAGATTAGAATGTATTTTATCAACCTCTTTGACTTACTCTCCATCCTGAATTAGCTCCACCTTTTATCTTATATTTCCCCCGGTACCTTTTCAGTTTTTATATCCATTGTACCTCTTACTCATTCCCAATCTTCCTCTTACAGTTTCTGCTATGCCCCATTCCCAATACTTTTTAAAGCTTGGGTGGCCTGACACCTCCATTTGGGCTGTCTCATTATCTGTATCACTGAACCTTCTTTACCACTGATGGCTTGACTATGTGACTAGCTGGTGTACAGAAAGCCGGTGTGTGAATGAACGACACACTACTTTGCTGTGTGCTGACAAGCCTAGTGTCAATTTGTTATAACTGTCACCATCAAATGATCCGCTTCCCTTTAGCTAATAAGTCACTCTTTACAGCAAGTGGTTTAGGGATCAGAATAGGCATCTAGGATTTAGGATTGAGGAGACAATATAGAAATATGGGCCCAGAACTTTAGCAAATGCAAATTGTCACAGCACCTTTGACCACGACAGAATGACACCAATTTACACTAGCTGAAGGATTGGCCACTACACAATATTTCAGAGTATGCTTGTGTTTGCATGCCTTTGTGCATTTTTCCATGTGAGCATGTCTTTTATTTTAAAACATAGTCTAGTAATATATTCAAAAACTAAACAAAGGAGATATTTTCTAAAGTTAAGGTGCATTGAGGCAGAGCCTGTGAATAATTAATAAAAATGTTTTGTATATGCAATCTAACAAATGCAATGGTTCAGTGTACCTTCAAATTAAATTTGAGCAGCCTGACACTTCCATAATTGGTTTGACCTCTTTATCGTTGGTTTAAGGTGATGACATCTGTGCACAGTTAGCAGCTGGTCCATACATCTGTTCAGCAATTACAGAGCTACCCCGTCCAAGCAATAATGACAGAACCTTGGTTGACAAACAACTGATAAAATGTTGACTATAATTACATTTGTTCCCTGCATGAAGTCTGCAATTCATGGTTTGACTTGTCTGGACTTCAAGAAGCCAGCGTGTGATGACTAATTAACCATCTGATTCTGTACTTCTGCTGGTTATATGGCATATCAACTGAGACACCATCAAGCAAAGACAAGTAGGCAATAAGTGACCACTAAGGGGCACTGTGTTGTTCTAAATGTAACATTCAGTTTTGCAGCGGATTTGTTGAGTTGGTAACTTTCTGAGGCAAGCTAGTATAGTTGGTAATGAAGCATCAGCCCTGGTTATTATTGAGCATAGAAATTTCAGAAACATATGGTTCTCTTGAAAAAGTCCCTGTCAGTAAATCTGCTATTAAATCATTCCAGCTAAAAACACTTTTAACATATGGTCCATCAGTACAGTCCCCAGGGAGAAGAAGGCTACCTAGTCTAAACCTCCAGTGTAGCTATTCTCTAGGGCTGTGTCTACACTGGGCCACTTATTCTGGAAAAGAAGCCACTTTTCCGGAATAACTTGCCAGCTGTCTACACTGGCTGCTTGCTTTTCCGGAAAAGCAATGACGATCTACTGTAAAATTGTCAGTGTTTTTCCGGAAAAACTATGCTGTTCCCGTTCGGGCAAAAGTCCTTTTCCGGAAAAACTATTCCGGAAAAGGGCCAGTGTAGACAGCACAGTAGCCTTTTCCGCAAAAAAGCTCCGATCGCGAAAATGACAATCGGGGCTTTTTTCCAGAAAAGCACGTCTACATTGGCCACAGACGCTTTTCTGGAAAAATTGCTTTTCCGGAAAAGCATCCTGCCAAAGTAGACGTGCTTTTTCGAGAAATACTTATAACAGAAAACTGTTCCATTTTAAGCATTTCCGGAAAAGGGTGCCAGTGTAGACGTAGCCTAGATGTGTAGAATTACTGGCCAGCAGAGGATTTGGGGCAGGGCGAGCGGGGCGGCTGCCCTGGGCCTCGCGCTTGCAGAAGCCCCGCGCATGCGCCGTGTCAAAGGGGGGCCCCGCTTAGTTGTGCTGCATGGGGCCCCGCAGTGCTGCCCGGGACCACGCGACACTCTCATCCACCCCTGTTACTGGCTATTCATTTGAATAAGCCAGGGAAGGTAGCTATTTGTTTGCTCAGTCAACACAAAGCCTTCAGCTGTGTTCATGACCAATCATTGAAAATATTGACAAACCCATTTGGCCTAACAAGGCATAAACTGTGATCATATCACAGCTTGGGCAGTATGCTCCAACATGCCATGAAATGTAATGGACATGCTACATGGCAGACCACAGTGTGGACCCGTTGAGCTTACCAAAATCAGATTTATTTGAGCGGCTGTGCCCCAGGAAATGGCAACTCAATCTGTTGGAGAACACACGCAAACTGTGTTTCGATGCTCTGATTCTTATCTTTAAAGTATTGCTCCAATAGTGGCTTTCCCCTCTGTTTGGTAAGGAGTGTAGATTTTATGGCTCTTTGTAATGTCATGCCAGCATAAAAATCTCATTGTCAAGAGCAGGGTTTTCTTAATGGAACAAAATCTAACTACAGGCTGAAATTCTCTTAACAGGGATTCTCTGGTCCTGCAACATCCATGGTCCAGCACTCATGATGCAGGACCAGAGAGTTCCCCTGGAGGGCCAGCGGCGAGGATCCCTGTGGGGCCAGCAGGACAGTGGGCTGCCCTCAGCAAGCTGATGGCAAGGCCGCTCAGTGCGTGGCAGCGGGGTTGCCCAGCAGTATTGAAAGACCCAACGCATGGCTGCCCAGTGGGGCTAGGTGGGGCAAGGAGCTGTGGGTGTAGCTGCCCAGAGGGTCCTGGAGCTCCAGTACAATGAACATGACTGCTCGGTGGGTCCCAGAGCTCTAGCACAGTGTACATGGCTGCTCAGTAGGTCCCGGAGCCATGGCAGCAATGGCTGCTCATCAGGGTCGGCAGGGCAGAGGGGCTAGCAGGAGGTGAGAGCTGGCCGGGAGGCCAGCAGTTAGGCCTGGGGGGGCTGGTGGCAGGGGTCCAAAATCACCCTGGTCCAGCAAAATCCCTCATTCAGGAGGAGTCAGGTCCTGAGGGTGCAGGACCAACGAGGTTCAACCTGTACTTCTACATTTATGAGACAATAAAGGATCAATATCTTTGAGCATGGTAACAGCTTCCATGGTAACAACAACACTCAATGAAATCATAGTAAAATATTGTGATTTCCCTTTTCCATGACGCCTACCACACACCTGACAATGTTGGGGACTTGTGTGCTGAGGACTACTGCCTATCATGACTAATATTATCTACTTGTTTTGGTGTAGGGATCATCTTTTAATTTAGTGCTTGTATGGAATCTGGCACAATCCATGCTAGGGGCTACTATAGTACAAATAAATAGGAATAGCAATAGTAGTATTAAGCAAGATTTCAACAATCACCGCCACAACCATAACCACCAATAATCACCACAATAACAAAACCAACAACAAAAATGGAGAAACCAGCATAATGATGGAAAGAAAAAGAGCATAGGTTGAGCCTTTCTAGTCCCATACTCTCTGGTCCCACAACATGATTTTAGCTGTCCAGATATCCACTTATCATGGGTGTCACCAAGTTTCCCACAATCCCATAAAGTTTATTTAAAGCCACCAGTCCTTGCTCTCAGTGTCCTATGCTGTTATTTAGCTCAAATTTACATACACCTAAACGTCTTCAAAGAGCCCAGTGAGCAGTGGCAGAGTTGGTAATACTGCTAGGCTGTGTCTACACTGGCATGAATTTCCAGAAATGCTTAAAAGAGAATAGTTTTCATAAGTATTTCCGGAAAAAGAGCGTCTACACTGGCAGGCTGCTTTTCCGGAAAAGCCCTTTTTCCGGAAAAGCGTCCGTGGCCAATGTAGACGCGCTTTTCCGGAAAAGAGCCCCGATCGACATTTCCGCGATCAGGGCTTTTTTCTGGAAAAGACTACTGGGCTGTCTACACTGGCCCTTTTCCAGAACAGTGTTCTGGAATAAGGACTTATGCCCGAGCGGGAGCAGAATAGTTTTTCCGGAATAGCGGCTGATTTTGTACAGTTCAACGTCGTTGCTTTTCTGGAAATTCAAGGGCCAGTGTAGACAGCTCGCAGCTTATTCCAGAAAAGTGGCTGATTTTCCGGAATAAGTGGCCCAGTGTAGACACAGCCCTAGAGAATATTGACCTCCTGTGATTGAGGAAATTCTCTGGTTTGGCACTGGTCAGGTCCTAAGGATGTCAGACTAGAGAGGTTCAACCTGAACTTTCAGACAAATAGAAATTATGTGTTTTCATTGTGGGTATGGTTAGACTACAAGTTTTTGTAGGAAAAAGTCACTTTTTCCAATTCTTTTGTCAGAAGAGGCTTTTCCAGCATTTGGCCTGTCTAAACTGGGCCAAATGTCAGAAAACAACCTGCTTTCGAAAGCCCCCTTCTTCCTCGTAGAACGAGGATTACAGGGGCTTCTGAAAGAGTGTGTTTGCTTTTCTGCAAAAAAAGCAGAAGAGTAAACGCGTTCCCTGGACGTGGTAGAGTTTTTTCGAGATACCTCCAGTATCCTGAAAACCACCTGCTGTCTAGCCATACCCTTAATGTATATCACAAAGCTATTATGGTGATAGGCACATTAAAAGAGGATGCACTTTAATAGGCAGAGAGGGCTACTTCTTCATTTATAGGAGAAGATAAATATCTTGGTTGGTGTATTTCTGAAAGGACAACCTGGATGATGACAGAACTCACCAAATTGCTGAATTTGAATTAATTCCTCCTCAAGACAGATATATCTAAGATTTCTTCATCTTTGTTCTTCACCATCAGATATGAGTGACCTGGCTCAAAAGGGACCAAACCCAACCTTAAATTGTTTATAATTTTTTTAAAATTACAAATTCCTTCTCACTTTTTAGTTTTTTGGGGGAAAAGTGGAAGTATGAAAGTAGCACAACATCTGCTTCTAAACTAGTTTCTGCCTCAGAAAAAGAGTTAGAAATCTCACGAAAAAAATGATGTAGGATATTCTTCCTTATTTTCAGTTCAAAGCATTTCAGATAAGCAAACAGCAATCTGTACCTTTTATTCTCTGATCATCTCCTTTCTCCCACTCCACCTCCATGTTTCTTTGTAGTTCTGCTTTACTATTGAATGGCAATGCAGTTTAACTAAGGATGAAGACATTCTACCCTCCTGTGAGGCAGCCGACTCACCGCCATGGCGCCACCAGCCGGCTGTCCTGGGAATTAGTTCTTTCTGCCCCGCTAGGTGCCTTTCTCTAGGTGGTGTCTCCCCTCTTTCTCTTGATCATGGTGTCCCGTCAGAGCCTCCCTTCTGGGGGAAGTTGTTTGTGCCTCAGGTCTTGCTTCTGGCCCTGCCTCACCAGTGCTGCCCTAGCTCCTGGGAGCCTCCTTCTCCCCCAGCAGCCAGGCTCTTACTGCTCTCCTCCCAGAGCATCAGCCAGTTCTTTCCCTCTCCCTCCAGGAGCCCATCATTAAATAGTCCCCAGCTGGGCCCTAATTGATGAGACCTGTCTCAGCTGGGATTTTTACTCCAAGCCCTTGCTCCGGGCTGAGGTTTTCCCTTAAAGGGACAGTACAGGGCAAGCACCCTGTCACACCACCTAAAAGCCACACAGAAGGATCCTTCCAGCCTGTGCTCAGCTGGGAGTGGACTAGATGAGTCATCATAGCTCATGATTCTGTTGGAACTTGCCTGATTTGTTTCTCACATGGCACAATTTATATTTCCATCCTGACACAATGTGTTTCTTCAATGTAACTATTAGGTTGAGGCTAGAATCAGGCATCTAATATAATTTACTGGTGACGTTTGTGTCTTCCCAGTATGGATAAATCAATGTAAACAAAGATAGCGGGTTAAAAAAAATCCCTCTCATTTTATTAGTCTCAGATAAAAGCAACACAATGAAAAACAAAAACAGAAATTAAGCCCTTTGAAGGAAGTTCTTTTGGCCTCGTCGGTGAAAAATGGTTACCAAGGATGAGAAGCAGCAGTTAAGGCTATACAAGGTTAATGCTGAGGACAACAGGGGTGGAGAGAAGGAAATCTCAGTGACTTTGTGTCCATCCCACAGCTGAGAGAGAAATATAGCAAATCAGTTTTCAGAGGGACTCCAGGAGCCCGTGGAGAAATGAATGACACCCAAAAGTGCAGTGAGAGACTGAAGGAAAGTAACACAAAACATACAGGGAGGAGATGAAAATGCTTCCCATTGCAACTTCAGGCAGCAGGTGGAGTCCCATGAAGCATCTTCCTCTAACTCCACATACTAGAGCAGAGAACAAGTCCCACTCACCGAAGTGTGGCCAGAAGCTTCCTTGTTTGACACAGTCAGAGCTTGCACAGAGCAGGGAAAGCGTCATAGCCTAGGCTGGAAAGTTCACTGCCAGAAGATCAGAATAGGCTCTGGAGAAGTGTTCAATTTTTTGTGCTTTTGGTTGCCTGCATCATTTTCTAATAAAAATAACTTTAATAAAACCTCTTCAGCATTCACACATTGACCCCACAATAAAACAAAACACTGTGGGTTCTAGTTTATTTATTTTTAAACTAGAATAGCTTTTAAACTAGTGACAAACACAAGCCTGGGGAGTAGGAACTTTGGATTTATGATTCTGCCTCTGACTTGCTGAGTGACAGCCTGAAGATGCATCTTTACTATTGGAAGATGTGTTGTGATCTTCTAAAAGTTCCATGCCTCAATTTCTCTACCAGTGAAATCTGGGCTATCTTAGAGCACTATGCAGAAGATTGATGCTGCTACGGTTGATCTTCTGTAAATTGAACTCAGAGGGTGCCCTTGTTGATGCCAGTACACCTGTTCCTCATGAGGAGTAAGGGAAATCAATAGGAGCATTTGCTCCTGTCAGCCTCACATTGTGTGGATGGTGTGGAAATGCAATGTAAGATATGTCGACTCCAGGTACGCAACTTACATAGCTGGAGTTGAGTATCTTATGTCAACCTTCTGATGTAGTGTAGACCAGACCTGCTATACTCATGCAGATATTGTGAAGATAATAAATTCATGCCTGTATTAGCATATAGGCTATGTATACACTGAACAGTTATTTCAAAATAAGCTATTCCAGAATAGTTACTCCAAAATACCTTATTTTGAATTTGAATGTCTACACTGCAGGGAAGCCTCAAAATTAGTCCGAGGCAGACTTCCCTAAGGTAGATGTGCTATCTCGATTAAGGCTGTGTCTAAACTACACCCCTCTGTCAGCAGAGGGATATAAACTAAATGTTTTGAAAGTGCAAATGAAGCAGGGATTTAAATATCCCGCACTTCATTTGCATAGTTGCATCACTGCGCTGTTTCGAACTAGCACCATTTCAAAACTGAAACCGGGGTTTAGATTTGGTTTTTTCGACAACAGGATGCTTTTTCAAAAGATCCTGTATTCCTCAAAAATTGATCCTGTACTCCTCAAAAAATGAGTACAGGATCTTTCAAAAAAGTGCCCCGTTGTTGAAAAAACTGCATCTAAACCGCAGTTTCAGTTTTGAAATGGCACTTGTTCGAAACAGCACCATGATGCAATTATGCAAATGAAGCGTGGGATATTTATATCCCCGCTTCATTTGCACTTTTGAAACATCTAATTTACATCCCTCTGCCAACAGAGGGGTGTAGTTTAGATGTAGCTCTAGGACGAATAACTTAGAATGGCCCTGGTGAGGGGCTGTTTTGAAATAGTAGAAGTGGAGAGTCTACACATACCTTATTTCAAAATAGCTATGTCAGAATAGGTGTTATTCTTTATAGAATGAGGTTCACAGATGTCGGAATAAACCATCTGTTATTTCAAAATTATTTTGAAATAACAGAATTACTGTGTAGATGCTTGAATAGTTATTTTGTCATAATGGCCATTATTCTGAAGTAACTTTGCAATGTAAACACCCATAGAGTGCCTTTACCTAATAGTACCAACCCAACAAAATATTTAGGTACCTTCTTAACTTTGAAGTCAATGGGAATATTCACCAATATTCCCTGTAAGATGAACACTTGGATGAATATCCAGGAGAGATTCAAAAGCTGTGTGGCTGATTAGCAAAGCATACACAGTCAACAGCATGTGTTTTTACTGGTGGTGTACATCCACACATACCTCAGTGCACAAAACAAAATGTATTCCACATATGGATGAAAAAAATTAGAGGGAACACTGGAATAAGAACATAAGAATGGCCATACTGGGTCAGACCAAAGGTCCATCTAACCCAGTATCCTGTCTTCCAACAGTGGCCAATGCCAGATGCTCAAACTGGTTAAAAAGTGAGATTTTTTAAAAATAGAAGTGTTTATGAAAAATTACAGAATCATAGGGTTAATGTGTCTATATTGAATGTATTTAAGAAGAGCAACAAAAATGATTAAAGGTCTAGAGAACATGACCTATGAAAAAAGACTGATAGAATTGGGCTTGTTTAATTTGGAAAAGAGAAGATTGAGAGGGGACATGATAGCGGTTTTCAGGTATCTAAAAGGGTGTCACAAGGAGGAGGGAGAAAAATTGAAGCAATGGACTTAAACTGCAGCAAGGGAGGTTTAGGTTGGACATTAGAAAAAAGTTCCTAACTGTCAGGGTGGTTAAATTATAGATTATCTAGGGAGGTTGTGGAATCTCCATCTCTGGAGGTATTTAAGAGTAGGTTAGATAAATGTCTATCAGGGATGGTCTAGACCAGTGTTTCCCAATTGGTGCTCCGCGGAACCCTGGGGTTCCACGAAGTGAAAGTAAGGGTTCCTGAGAACACAGTACTCTCCCAACCCCTTTAAAGAGACAGCGTCTATTTTGCATTTTTTTTTTTTTTTGCTTGACCAATTCCATCGGGGCTTTTTTTTTTATTGCTTGACAAATTTTACCCTGGCATTCCTAGGGGTTCCTTGAAATTCTTTTAAGATTAAAAGGGTCTGTGACCAAATTAAATTGGGAAACACTGATCTAGACAGTACTGGGTTCTGCCATGAGGGCAGGGGACTGGATTCGATGACCTTTCGAGGTCCCTTCCAGTCCTAGTACTATGATATATAAATGTTTGCAGGTTAGGGGTCTTAAAATTGCTTCAACAATATGGACTGTTTACATATCCAAACTTGTATGTATTCACAAAACCAAACTTACTTCTCCTTGACTAGCAGCCCACATACATGAAAGAAGTAAATGTAGTATGAAATAGAAATTAAAATTCTGCTTTAATGACTATTTTGAACTATTATTTAATTGGTGGCATGTTACATTAAAAACAAAGAAAAACAAACTTTTATCGTATACTATGCATTTGTTATTATTATATCAAATTTCATTAAAAAATGATATAGAGAGTACCTAGCCTCCTCATGAGAGTCAGAATCCAAAAGAAAAAAAGACAGTTCTGTGAACTGCCTGTTGATATTTTTAAACAAAAGACAGAACTATGTAGCACTTTAAAGACTAAAAAGATGGTTTATTAGCTTTCGTGGGCCAGACCCACTGTTTGGCACACTATTCATGGAGTTCGAGACAGAGTAAACATTATCCAAGAGATCTTTTCATGAAAGAAAAAGTAAGGAACCAGCAGACCATCTTCTGAGCTCAGGCTGCAAAACTGATAGAACTCATTCAGGATTTAATGAGTCCTGTGCCATAGATGAGAACAGGAGCACAATAGCAGAAAGTGACAGTAGTCTCTTTTAAACAGAGTAATAAGAATACTTTAGCCTCCCACGTGCACATTTTGTTTTTTATTCTCTCTCCAATCAGTTTATAACGTTCACATTCCCTGAACAGAATGAAAAAACTGTGTTTTGTCCCATAATTCTCCCCACTTTCAAGCCAAAGAAGGCAATAATGCTTTTGCTTACCATGGTGTTTTCCAGTCTGTTAAATTACATTAGTTGCTAGACTGGAAAAAATGTCTCTGGATGACATGATTAGATACAATCACACATTTATGTTAAACAAGTTATGTCACATTCCCAGAGCATCATTTTGCATTTTGAATGTCACATTGTGTTACTTTTGTGACATATCACCTCATAAAATGGGGCCATGCTGCATAAATACAATGCTATATGAGTAAGGTCAAACAAGAATTGTCAAACAGTGCTGTCCACTGGCCATTGAATGCCAAAGTCAACCATGCCATAACTCCCAGAGATCGCTAAGGCCAGAGAATGCTACAGTAAGCTTGACATAAACAACATACTCCAATTCACATAGCAAGTTGTACCGATTAAAAGTAGCATTTCTGCCTTATCAGGAAGTGATTCTGGATTATTATCACTTGCTGAAGCAAGCCACTAAGGCTATGTCTAGACTGCAAGCCTCTTTCGAAAGAGCCTCTTTCGAAAGAGAGCGTCTAGACTGCACACGGAACTTTCAAAAGAGCAAGCCGCTTTTTCGAAAGAAAGCGCCCAGTGAGTCTGGATGCTCTCTTTTGAAGAAGCCCTATTTACATTCAAGAACGCCTTCTTTCGAAAGAAGCACTTTCTAAAGAAGGCGTTCTTCCTCGTGAAATGAGGTTTACCGCCGTTGAAAGAAAAGCCGCGTTCTTTCGATTTAATTTTGAAAGAACGCGGCTGCAGTCTAGACGCAGGTGAAGTTTTTTCGGAAAAAGGCTACTTTTCCCGAAAAAACCCCTGAGTCTGGACACAGCCTAAGAGCCAAAGAAAAAGTTTTCTTACACTAAAAATCACCACTTTGATCCCAATCAGATCTGAGCAAAGTTCACGTATCAATAGTTAACAGTACAAAAGGCTGGATTTATCTATGTTTGGGTATAGAAGCAGCTTTTCAAAATAGATGAGGGCACAGCTATCATAGGTTTAGATAAGAAGTGTTTTATTCTGAAATTAAGCTGATAGAAATAGAACAGATGGAAATATGTTGGCTCTATATTAAGCCAATCTGGTACTGTGAGATTTGTTGTTTTGAGCAAATGCCTTGTTGTGTTCATATAGAAAGCTCCTGTTAGTTAGCCCCTCAGTAGGCTTGCTGTTGGCCATGCATGTTCAGTACTGCAGCTGTTGTGTTTGGTCCAGTGGAACATCTTTCCCTTGGAGGAAGATGGATGAGATTTACCTCATGCATGCCACGTAGGCTAAAGCTTATGTGAAATACAGCAGACGTGCTCTATTGGTGGGTTCAAGAGCTGGGAAAAAATGAATGGCACACTAATGATGAAAATACTGAAGTGCAATCAAAAACAATAGCCAAATCAAGCTCACTCTGCTGGAGTAAAGACCACCGGAAAGCTAAAAACAACACATAGGTGACAGAAAGATAGCAAATCCACTGCTTGACCTTCCCAAAATTAGGACTAAAAGAAAGAATTAAGCAAAGTCCATTTATGGTAGTAAGGACCAAATAACTGGTTGAATTATTCATAAAAAATGTATCTAAAGTATTTCCCATAACCATATATTTTATTATAGTGACTATAACAACACATCACCTTATTAGTTCAAGTGACCCTGAGGGAGGAAATGGACAGCCCTTATTGTTTCAGATGTAGGATGTAATCGAGGATTGTATGAAGAGGCGTGGAAGATGAGTCAATCTGATTGTTGGAATACCAGGCTGCAAAATGATTCCATTCACACAAGGGTAAGTATGTTGCATGGTCTGGCATCTAAAGGACATACTGCTCCATAGTACTTGGTCTGAGCAGAATCTATCAGCTTCAGAGAACCAGAGAAGAGCCAAGCCATAAGGTATAGCATTTGCCACTGAGGATGGAGAAAGGTGCCTCTGTTCTGTGAGAGGTGGTCTTCGCAATTCGGAAGAGGGTAAGGAGGCTGAAGAAACATCTGACAGAGATAGGAGAACCAAGTCTGTCTGGACTAAGAAGGGGCTATCAGAATGACAAGGGCACCGTCTGACTTGATTTTTCAGAGAACCCTTAGAATAAGAGGAATTGGGGGAAAGGCATGTAAAAGTGAGCATCCCATGTAATGAGGAAGGTGTCACCCAATGATCCTGGTCCCATGCCCATTCTGGAATAGTTAACAGCACCAAAGGCTGGATTTATCTATGTTTTTGCATAGAACCAGCTTCTTCAAAATAGATGAGGGCAATTGGTATTATGGTGTGATGAGAACAGGTCTATGAAAGGGAAACCCCATCTCAGAAACACAGTGTGAAGAAGACATGGGAGAAATTCCCACTTGTGGTCTATTGCATAGTGCCAGTTGAGGATATCCACAGTTGTATTCTTGGCCCCAGGAAGGTATGACGCTACTAGGCGGATGCTGTTGTGGCTGCACCAGTTTCATAAGTGGATGGCCTCCTCACTGAGGGTCGAGACTGAGCACTGACTTGAAGGTTCATGTAAAACATTCTAGTAACATTGTCAGTAAGGATGTGAATTGTACAGCTACAAATGTCCAAGAGAAAATGCCTTCATACATTGCGCATAGCACAGAATTCCAACAGGTTGATATGGTGATGAGATTCGTGATCAGACCATCTGCCCTGAGTGAAGTGATGCTGTAGGTGTACACTCCCTCCAAGGAGAGAAGCGTCTGTGGTAATCTGGATGAAGGGCTGTATCTGGTGGAATTTGACACCCGTGAGGAGGTTTTCAGGATTGGTCCACCAACGTAATGAAGCAAGGAACTTTAGGGGAATTGAAATCTGCTTACATGCATGGTGTTTGAATGGGGTATATACTGAGAAGAGCCAATGCTAGAGGCAACAAAAGTGAACATGTGCGTGCTGGACCATGTATGTCATAGTGGCCAAGTAACCCATAAGCTTCAGGTGGGTAAGTACTGGAACAGCGGGGCTGGACAGCATGACCGAAATAAGATTCTTTATCACCTAGAAATGCTGATCTGGAAGACATGCCTATGCTTTTGGGAATCCAGACGAGCTCCTATGAATTCTAGAGATTGGGAATGCTTGGAGGTGACTGTAAAGCAGAGAAATCATCTGTGACATGGGTGTATGGTGACTTGGGAAGTAAGCATCCTGAAGGTCGAGGACTATGAACCAGTCTCCCTCTTCTAGTGCTGGAATGATTAATGTGAGTGTGATCATTGAAAAAGGAATGGTGTCAGATAAAAGTGTTTGGAAGTTCATATCAGATAAATGTCAATGCATATAGACCTTTATCACTTGATTCTATTAGTATCTACCTTGAGGTTTTGTAACAGTGTCAATCTTTGTAGGACTAGAATGCCTAACCAAAGCATAATTGTTTATCTGTGCTAATTTAAATTAGAAGTTTTGTAAGCAAGAGTCATTTCAGACAGGCAGTGGCAACTGCATTTTCCTTCATCTTGAAGTGTTGTCTTAAATAGAAAGTACTGATTCCTGTTTTCAGATAAGCAAGCTAAAAACATATTTCATGTTACTTTCTGTAGACAAAAAACATTTTTTTAAAAATTAGGGGTGATTCTCCACATGTGTTTCTAACCTGAAAATGTACAACCTCAGCTACTGTTAATAGATGTAGATCCACTGAGGCAATGGACTAGTACAATGACAATTTATACCAACTGTGAGCTCTTCTTTGTATTCCAGCCAAATACCCTGTCAGGGCTGTTCCTCACTCTGGCATTCTGAATGCAAAAAGTGGGGGCCTGAAAGAGACCTTTAAAAATACCTTACATCTATAGGCTTCTGCTTAAAATATCCCCAAAGCCACAGATTCCCTGGCCTTGGGAGGTAGCTGCCACCACCAAGTGAAACAAAAGAGACCCCTTTCTTCTTGAAACCAGGGAGGAAGCACTTGGTCTTCTCCCAGAGGGGCATCCGCAAGCTCTTTTACCACAAGAGAGCTTGGAAAAAAGAAAAAACAAACTGCGGTCTCTGGTAGGTCACCTCTCAGTCTTAGACATGCATACCCAGACAGAGACTTCTGTTTCCTTCCAGGACACAGAATCAAATCATCACCTTAAAAAAGATAATTTTTATTAAAAAACAAAAAGATATACTCGATCAATCATATTTGGTTGCTAGGTGTCACAAAGCAATAAGAAAAGAGCATATTAAAACAGAGAAAAAAATAATATCTCTGGGCACAGCTTAAATAGTGAATGGGCTGGGAGGGACAGCACATGGATTTTACACAGAGAAATTTTACCAAACATCAAAATAAAGAAAAATAATAGCATCATGACTAAATACACATTTTCCCTCTACTCATAATCCATGCTGATCCATATTTCAGGTCCCAGTTCACTCCCACGTCCAATATTTTTTATGGTAATTCTAATCACTGCGTCTGCTCCCTCCAGCCCTTAACTTAGAAGTTTTATACAAAGAGAGAAGGCAAGGTATCTATATTCAATTCAAATTTCAGCACAGTATCCCATTGGTTCTTCTGGCCCCCTGCCAACACCCTTGCTTAGCTATTTATATTCCAACCGTTAGTCAACTGGTGCTGACGAGCACTCCTCCTATCCTGGCTATGTCTACATTGGCAAGATTTTGGGCAAATCCTTTTAACGCAAGAGTTTTTGCGTTAAAAGTATTTGCACAACAAAGCGTCTACACTGGCATGTGCTTTTGCGCAAAAGCATCCGTACCAGTGTGGATGCTCTCTTGCACAAGAAAGCTCCGATGGCCATTTTAGCCATCGGGCTTTCTTGCGCAAGAAATTCATGTTGCTTGTTCCTGCGCAGGAGCATCATAGTTCTTGTGCAAGAAGCACTGATTTCTTACAGTAGAACATCAGTATTCTTGCGCAAGAACTCCCCACCAGTGTAGACTTTTCGCATTTGTGCGAAATCTTGCCAATGTAGACAGAGCCCCAGTATATTGATATGGCTCAAATCAAACATAATTACACCCATGAAACCCCTTTAAAGTAACAGAGCTGCACACAATAACTGAGGGAAGAATATCCTCCTGCATCTATGGGCCAGATCCTGTGCTCATTTTACATTGAATGCAATGAATATGTAACTGATAGCAGATCCTGGCCATTCATCTCCTGGCCATTCATCTCAAGTTCTCTGAGTAGCATTGAGAAATCTAATTTCAAAAGAGCCAGATGCTGGGCTAAGCTAATAAGGCTCTGCCATTAGCTGCATTACTGAGCACTTATCTGAAAACAAGAAAATCCAATTCTTCTTCCAACAGTGACTTCAACAATTTACTATGAATTACATACCTAGCATTCTTAGTTTCACAACAGAATGGAGGGGGCTCATCAAATTAGTAGACCTCTGAATAGCTGACAAACATTACAGGCCAAGTTTTTAGGTATCTTTGCATTGATTTGAATGACATTTGGATCAGGCCTTCTGGAGAAGAAGGAGGTTGGTTATAGAACTATTCTATGGTTCTCTCACTTGTAAATTCTGTGTATGGTAGTTAAGTGTTATTACCCTATTTGAAGATAGGGAAATTGATATATTGAGAAGATATGGGACTGTTCAGGTGAGTAAGTACTCAAATAGCTTCACCAATGTTTCATAATCTAGCCTAAGTGACTTGCACAAGATTGACCACAGACCTATACTAGCATCCAGGCCATCTTATTTGTTTTCAATAGTCCTGTAGAAACTTTTTAACTCCTGGAGTAAAGCGCTTTACTAACACATTGAGCCAAATTCTCCCTCAGTTACAACAGTTTAATTCAGACTTTTTAAAACCCTGTGGTCTGAGCTCCCAATAGCTCCCATCAGAGGCTATTACTACAAAGTGCTGTGATCTATTTTGCTATAAGGGTTAGTTCTTTTGTAATTTGGGGGGCAGGTTACAGAAGTGGAATTATTCCCTTCATATTTTTTCCTTTAATCATCATCTAGAGTCTAGACAGTTTACATTCTTGGTTTTTTTTTAATAATCTTAGGAAAGCTTTTTCCCCTGGCCACTTAATTGTTCCTTGATTCATCTATGAATTTCTTCTAGGTTGTCTACATCTTTCCAGCTGCATAAGGACTTCAGAAAGAACTGCACTATTCTAGGCATGTCCCTTCCAAAGCTGTAATGAGAGGGTATGTCTACACTACCCCGCTAGTTCGAACTAGCGGGGTAGTGTAGACATACCCAGAGAGACTAGGTTCTCTGCTCTGGAAAAGGGATCTGTCTTGTAATGTGCCAAGCAGTCTCGTCATACTCTAGCAGAACATTTCTTAGGCATTTCTTACAGAATTAGGGCAAAGAGACCCACCATTTTTCAGGGTCAGACTCATGCTGCTCAATATCACATTGGCTCACATGTTTCCTTTCTTTCCAAAAAGTCAAGAAAGAAGTGCATTAATAAAAAAAACCACACACACACACACACACAACCACCTTAGGTAAAATGGATTCTCAATATTAATCCAAACCTACATAGCCAGAAATGACAGCAGTGTGGAGTGCAGAGCATCTCCAGAGAACAAGTCTAAGCTCTATGGAGCCTGCCCAGCTGTGAGGAAGTACCTGTTTGGTCTCTCCTTTGCAGCTCTCTACCAGCCAGCACAACACAGAAGGGTCAACAGCCATGCTGCCAATAACTGCCAGACCGCTTTAGGGTTCTGATAATGCAGATAAACGACAGGTTTCCCTCCATTACTTTTCCTGATGGAACTGCCAAAGTCGGAGAAGAACATGGGACTTAGAGTAGTGCTTCTTCCACTGCTTCATGTGTTGTCTAGTTTTTCTGCCTGGCTGGAAAGGTACTTACATGAAACAGAGAGAAAGGTATCCAGTATAGACATTTTCTGGTCACATATAATAGGATTTACTCCCCTCCATGCAGTGCAATTTGCCTCTATCGTCTTCCTATTTCAACACAAGTCCACAGTTGATGAAGCTACACTAAGTTAGCTTCATGTCTCTTTTGCTGTCCACTAGGAACCCCTCGGTCTTTCTTGCGATTGCTACTTTCCAGACTTCATCCTCCTATAGAATGTTCATGTTTCTGGATCTTTTTTCCCCCATCGTAAGTATTGTGTTTCATTTTTCCAGGTCAGATCAATAGTTCTGCTCATCACATTTGAAGAGATTAAAAAAACAAAATCATTGCTGTAACTAACCAAAAATAATGGGACTGCAATGAGTAAAAAGGAGAGGACACTACTGTTAATTATTATGTTTGCTGGACACAGTAACATATCCATCAAACATTATGCAATTTATTAATGTTACAATATGGCTTGCAATGAAGCAAGATACCTAGTTCAACCTGACACTTAAGTAAAATTGTGCTTTAATAATCATCTGCTTGCCTCTTTTCTCTGAGATGTATGGATTTTTTAAGCCTGCAGTGAAATCTCTTGCTTAATTGCTATGAGATAACATTCAAAGACCCAAAAATTTCAAAGTAATTTTCACATTAGTTGTCTGTCTCATGTTAATCCTAAATTGGATTTCTGGAAGTGAGTAAACTGAAATTCAGCAGAATTGTGAATGCCACCGTTATAGCAAAAATTAAGTTAGTGTTAAGATTGTTGATGGGGTTTGTAATGAATTTAAATGTAATCATTTTAGTTTCTACTACCTGCATAATTTAATATTATCTACAGTCAAAAATTAATAGGGTTGAGGACTTTGCAGTATTATTTATTGCTAAAGAGGATAAATATCATGGTGTTCCTATTAATAACAGCATGAACTCATTTTTTCTGCTACAAAATAATTAAAGAATAAATACAGCTAAGAAGCATGCTGACAATTAGAGAATGCCAAGGAATTAGCAGCCAACAAAGGTTGAGAATTTGATGTCACTAAAGATATTCAATGTGAGGCTTAAGAATCAGCTACATTAGTGATGCTTAAGAAAGCACTGAAACAATCCCACTGTGATTCAGATGGACAGAATAGCTGACATAGGAGGTCACTTCAGCCCTATTATCTATGCAGTAGTATAGATGTGCCACAATTTTCTGATGAGATGTGTCTTTGAGGACATTTTATGTGATGAAAATTACCCTATTACCAACTTGGATAGCAGTACCGGTAATTGGGTAAAATGGAAAAGGACTTTAATGTCATAAAAAATATACATGCAGGCATGACGAAATTGACCAAATTCAGGTTCAGCTGTAGTGATTGTAAAAATTCCCATTGACTTCCATGGGAGCAGAATTTGACCTAATATCTTTAACCTCAATGGAGGAACTAATTCAGTATTCTAAGCTGCATCTTGGTAAGGTATATTCCAGAGTCTTGTAACAGTATCTCCATTTCACTGCTCTGAAGAGAAAAAAAACTGTTGCACACCCTAGTTGCTTTTTTCACTGGCCATTTTAATTTTGCTAAATGAATTTTAATTTTTGGAGCATCTACCACTGATAGCTTTTATTGATCATGTATTTCTAGTGATGAGTGTACATATGAAATCTGAATACAGCAAAAGCTGCTGATCCATAATCAGAAATTATCTGTCCTTATGCAATAAATATAGGAACAATTTCATAAAATAATTTGAGCACCAATTGATATATTTCAGAAATTAGCAATACTTAGGGATATAAAAATACACCTTGCAATATGCCTACAATAGAAAATGTAGGGCATAAATAGTGGAAAACGTAGTGCCTGTAGCAAATTATAAGAAATGTTCTCTATTATGAGATTCACAAAGAAATGTAGGCATGAAACTAGGACTATTTATATCATCTGAAGAAGCGATCCCTGGAATTGAGTTGATCCTGCCACAAACCCAAGAATCAGCTACAAACAGGATTTAAACATGCTGTGGTTTTTTTAATACCTAGCTCTTCTACAACTCATTTCACCCATACACCTCAAGGCACTTTACAAAGGAGATCAGTATCATTATACAAATTTTACCTCTGGGGAAACAAAGACAAAAGTGACTTGTCCAACATCGCTCACAAAGTCAATGGAAGAGACTGAAATAAAATGAGCCCCAGTCCAGTATTCTAGCCACTAGATAGCATTTTCCTTTGAATCCTGCCATATATTCTAACCACAGCTACTGCTTTTCTACCTATATTAGTATTCATTTATCAAGATTTAAATATGGGGTATTATCTGGCAAGTATGCAGACATTTGGGACCAGGTTCAGACAATTAAATAATGACACAGGAGAAGAAGCTTACTCACCATATGCACAACTCAGAGGTAGAGAAGGGACCTGGAATTAGAAATGAGCCACCAGGAAAGAAATGACATTTTGTGTTCAGGACTTAGCACGGCACTTATACAGATGGACTGTAGATGACTTATACAAAGGAGCTGTAACTCAATTATAGTCAGTGGTAAGCCTGGCATTTGTAGCTTTTTTTCTCATCATACCTCAAATTTCATTGACAACTCAGTCTTAAGATTTAAAATGAAGGCCTCATGGTGATAATAAAAAGTATGTACTGTGCAGTGTGGAGAATGAGTTGACATCTTTTAAAGTAGTACAGTGGAAAGGAAAGCTTTATCTGATAATTTCTCAGAATGTTTGCATACTTAGTAGTGCAATCCTGGGAGCAGAACAAGGTTGATGCAGTAGGATTTTACAATGAAACCTGGATGTGTCTTAATTACTTTATTAAATGTCTCAGTCTCTCCATACCCCTCATCTCAGGCTACGTCTAGACTGCCGGCTTCTTTCGGAAGAAGCTTTTCCAGACGAGATCTTCCGAAAAAACTTCTTCCTAAAGAAAGCGTCCACACTGCCAAAGTGCATCAAAGTGATCTGCTTTTTTGAAAGATAGTATCCATGCTGAATGGACACTATCTTATATGTAAGCTGTGATTACTATGGATAATGTGGCCACCAGGGCACCTGTGCTTTTTCTTTTTTCCTCTTCTTTCGAAAGAACTCCTTCTCCATCCACACACACCTTTTTCTGAAAGAGCTCTTTAGGAAAAAGGCTTCTTCCTTATAGAAAGAGGTTTACCAATGTCGGAAAAACCGCTCTGTTCTTTCGATTTTTTTTCCGAAAGAACGTGATTGCAGTGTGATGTAATTTAAGTTTTTTACGAAAAATGGCTGTTTTTCCCAAAAAAAACTCTGTAGTGTAGACATACCCTCAGAGAATATGAGGCTAGCTTCTGACTGGTGCTTGCAGATTCAAGAAGAGTAGCTACTAATAGCATCTGGCACCTAAACAAGCAGTGGAAGAAAACAGCAAGAGGAGACTTTCACCTTTTGAGCCTTCGAGAAGGTAGATATGATCCTGGTCCTTAAACTTCTGAGGTGAAATCAGAAGTTTCTGATGAAAATAGAAGGACATCCATTGACCTGAATGGGATCAGAGAGGATTTCATCCATAGGCCTAGTCCTATCCTGGTTTGCACTAGGACTTTATTTCAAAATAACTCTCCCAAGGTCAAATTTATAAGCAGCACATCCATTTTACCAAGCTTGTTATTTCAAAATAATGGGCTGCAAAATTAAAAATCTGTTGCTTTTCTTCAAGAGCAATGCTAATTCCAAAATAGTTATTTTGAAATAACAGTAGTGTGGATGCTCTAGTGCCGCTATTTCAAAATAATTACTCCCCAGTGAATCCTGGGGCTCTAAGTCCAAGGTAGTATGTCCACATTAATGGAGCTGGCCTACGACTAATTTTGAGGCTTCCCCATAGTGTGAGCACTCTTGTTTGAATTTGTTAAATCGAGAGTTAAGTCAAATATATTAATTTTGAAATACTTTCCTAGTGTAGACATGGCCTTAGAGTCAATGAGCGTTGTTGCACTGATTTCAATGACAGTTCAATCAGACCCCTGCTGTAGGAAGATCAAGAACTCCTGTGTCATAGGTGGTAACAGAAACTCTAAGGGAGCTGGACCTACCTGACCCCCATCTGCACTGGGGCAAAAGTCCGGGGAAGGGTATACTACACCTTTTCTGTCTGTGTTTGTTTCCAAAGGACATGGTCTCTGAGATTTCCTTCTCCTGCACCACCACGCTGATGCCTAGCATGGGCTATGGTTTAAACCACAATTTATCCCCACAAATGTGTTATCTTAAGCTCTGTGCTTGTGCAACATCCGTTATGTCAAAGAACCTCAGAAATGGTCCCCTTGAATGTGGGTTTAAAATCCATTTTATGATTAATTTATTTGTGACACCAGGTTCTCAGGAAAAAAGTTCAAGTTGCACATTCAGCCACAGCTCCTCAAATATAAACAGTGTAGATGCATGTTCTATAATGCAAAGACATTGAAGTTATGTCCTCTGTGCTGCACACCTAGTAGCTTCTTGTGTATGTGGGCAGTAGCATTTAGCACTTACTATATCAAAGCCCTGTTAATCTTCAAAGAGCATACTAAACATCTTATCCTGAGAACCCAGTGGTTTGGTAGGGATGGATCATCATCTTGCTTTCTTCAAATGGGGATGAGACACCAGAAGTAATGAGGCCTGATACTCAGTAGTAGTGAGCACCTACAACTCTAGTCAATGCTAGCTAGGAGTGCTCAGCATCTCTGAGCTGATTATCTAAGGCCAAAAAGAGAAGCAGTGTTACAATTGGGATTATCCTTCAGCAGAGCTTGGGAACTATACTCTGTTCATTCCTGGCCAGAGGGTTGCATTGTCACAAGCTCTGTGTGTGGTTATGATGCCCCATGAGAAGGGCAGAGGAGGAGCAGAAAGTTTCTGCTCAGCTTCACTGACTGGTATATTGAGGAGTACATTTCACATCCATGCCTCATCCATTCAGCTGGGACTAACAGGCATGCAGAATCCTCTTAGTCCTCTGCAGCTGGGCTTAATCTGTGCGTAGCCTGGGGAAGGGCACCAGGAGAAGTCCCTTGGCCATCAGCACAGTTGTGCAGTCCAAGTTACATTCTAGAGCGCTGAAAGGTGCCAGGGGTATGACTAAGTTACTGAAAGCTCAACCCACACCTTTCTGCAAGTAGCAAGATAGAGCTGGAAAAATATTACATAAATTCAGCTTCCTTCCCCCCCACCTCTAGGCAGCTTAAATTTTCACATTTCCTGTCAATATACTGATTTGTGTCAGGTTACTTCATATTCAGTGACTGACACAAAACTGGTGTAACATGCAGAATACAGTATAAACTTAGAAAATTCAAATCAATGAGGTGATGACTTGTAAGGGGGGTCAGCAACTTCTCGGCTGCGTCTAGACTGGCAAGTTTTTCTGCAAAAGCAGCTGCTTTTGTGGAAAAACTTGCCAGCTGTCTATACTGGCCGCTTGAATTTCCGCAAGAACACTGACTTCCGACTGCCTGAAATCAGTGCTTCTTGTGGAAATACTATGCTGCTCCCTGTCGGGTAAAAGTCCTTTTGCGCAAAAGGGCCAGTGTAGACAGCTCAGATTTGTTTTGCGCAAAAACACATCTAGATTGGCATGGACGCTTTTCCGCAAAAGCGCTTTTTGCAGAAAAGCGTCCATGCCAATCTAGATGCTCTTTTCTGCAAATGCTTTTAACGGAAAACTTTTCCGTTAAAAGCATTTGCGGATATGCCAGTCTAGACATGGCCCTCATGTTTGGGTGCAAAGTAGTAGGCCTCTCTGCACTGGGATCTCCTGCTCATTGCTACTCTACCTCTGTAGTGGCTTGTCTCTTCCTACAACTCAACCTTCTGCCCAGGACACTTCAAAAAGTCTCTCCCTTTAGGGGTTTTCCACGAACAGAAAGGCAGGAAAATGAACACAGACTTAATTAGTAAGAGAGATAGACAGGAATGCCTCCCTCTCAGGGTATTTCAGGATCTGTCCCTCCCATACCTCAGCTGTTGTCTAGAAAGCCCAAATCTTCCCTCCTCCCTCTCTCCAGGAGAGGGTGGTTCTTTTCCCTACTCCCCCAACAAATAAACTGCACTTTTAAGATCTCCCTCCCAGCTTTTGCATGTCTTGCAGGTGTGTTAGGGCAGAAGTGATTAAGCTTAGAGCAGATCGTTAACCTCTGTTTTGTCCAGCCTGAGGTATACCCTATCACATTACTCCAAAAGCACCTGTTTTGAGAAGCCACGCTCTTTAGAAGTATAATCATGTCTTCTCAGATCAGTGGAAAGATCAGGTCTTCAGGCAATAAACAAGCAGCAGGTACTTGAAGAGCTCAGATTCCCAGAGCAGCCATAAATAAGAGCTTCTTTAATGAGAACAGCTTGGGCCAAATTCCCTGCTGGTGTTACTCCTCTGAAGTTAGTGGGCTTTCAACAGCCATATTTTGGTCCCTAATTTTCATGAACTGCTGAAGGTTTTAGGAGTTTGATATCCTTAGAACATCTAATTAAAATGCAGATTTTTGAGTGAAATAAGTCATACAATGTCTGGAAGAAATAAAGGTTTGTATAATAAAAGTGAAGTTTTAACTGGAGATTTAAGGACTATCAAAAATGAATGTCAAACTAGTTTATCTCCTTCTAGCAAAGGAGTCTGCTCAGATGGGATTTCAGATGCACTGTTAACCCTCAAAGAATTGCTCATAGTTTCTTTAATTTCAAAAGGGCAAAAATTTGTCCCCACAATTTTTTGTGAATGCTGTTAAGGTTGTTTAGACATCTCAGTGCCTAATTGTCATTGAAATCACCTAAATTCTGCTCTCCATTGCAAGATGAAAAGGAAGACTAGGATATGGAAGTGAGCCAGGTATATGAGATCACATAAAAAGGACAAATAAAGAGGACAGATTGTTGGAAAAGGTATATATTGTTAGTATAATTATTTGCTTTATTGACTAGAGGGTTAATTGTGCTAGGCACTGTACAAGCACAATAACAGACAGTCCTTTTCTAGAAGAGCTCACTATTTAAATAGACAAGACAAACAAAATGAGAGGACAAAGAATGATTATCCCCATTTTGTAGATGGGGAAGAACAGCACAGGTTAAATGACAATCTGTGGCAGAATCCAGAATTGAACCTTGAGTTTCTCAGAGTCCTATCCATTTCTTTTGCCAGAAGACCATCCTTCCTCTCATAGTCTTGCATATTTGATATATAAATAATTGAGGAATAAATGAACAGAAGTTTATACTAAACCATCTTTTATGGGAATTTGGGGAAAATGACAAAGAAGCAACAGGGTTTTTTCTTTTACAGCAAACATATGGACAATCATATCTACTCATGTCCACACATGCCTGATTACAATGACTATCCCTATGATTATTACCTTCCCAGAGCTATAACTTTTGAAGAAAGCATAGGTTCCACCTATCAAGTAAAATAAATACTGAAATTAAAGTGCTTGTCACCCTAAGCACTGATGGAGCCTCACCAGGTTTTGAGATACACTTTTTACTTTTTAAACCCTTTGGGGGTTTGCAGTCATTTTTGCTGACCCAGGCTCCATGTAGTAAATCTGAGTTTTCATAACTGATCTACTAACAAGACTGAAGATGTGCTAATTTCTAAAAACAATGCTCTAGGCTTGGGTCCCTGGACAGAAAAAAATTATAGCAGTTGTTCCAAATGATAATCAGTTTCCAAAATGGAGCCAAATATACCCATCCCATTTTAGACAGTGTGCTCTCAACTCCCAGGTCCTGCTCTGCCCAGGGGCAGGAAAATGGATGTGTGTCTCTGTTTGGAGATTCCTTTTGCAAGGGGAAGACAGTTAACTTCCCTCACAGTTCCAGCACAGGGGACATACAGGTGGGCCAGATCTACACTCTACGTGGAAGGTTGGGTTAAGGTACACAATTCCAGATACATAGAATATGTAGCTGGACTCAGCTTACCTTAAGCCAAACTTGGCAGAATCCACACAATGGGAAACCAATCGGAGCAAATGCTCCTATCAGCTTTCATTACTCCTCGTGACTGAGTGGTACAGGTGCCTACTGGAGCTGCCCTGAGCATTTGATTTATAGGTCTATACTAGACCCACTAAATCGAATGCCAGAACATCAGTCTCCGGAACAGTGAGTATAGACACGTCCATGGTCTTGGCATATAAAGAAGAGGGGCAGGTCAGAAGAAGGGTATGACAACAGCCTGCAAGACATAATTTAGAGCAGCCCTGAGGCTTTTCTATAGGTTAAGAGTGTTTGAATACAGAGTTTAGGTTTAGGCCCATTTCTAAACTAGTATGCTTTGCCTGTTATTTCAATGGGAATTTTTTTCCTCATTAAAGACATCCGGAAAAGTTTTGCAATAATTGCATAGACCCAAACTGCAAATGCAAAATGGCATATAACTATGTCACATATTTAAAGCCCTGGTATTGTTGAAAGAAAACTCACTAGGAGATAAATATATTTTCTTAATTTTTTTTAGTACATGATCACATTGAGAAATAAACATGTATGTGTTCCAATGCTAATCACTTTTGGGGAATTTATAGTGTGATTTTTTTTAATGGCGTCCATTAAAGAGCTCATTTCTAATTGCCAACTACCTCTGTCAGATTCTAGAAAAGGTTTTCTAATACTGGGTTTTTATCCAATGAGAATTTATTCTTATGAAATATCATGTTTCAATCCTTACTGAGTAATAGGTGTTTTGTAATCGTCTGAACAGGCTGCTTCAGGCTTGAAGAAGATTCTCTAGCCCATTTTCTCATACTATGAATTAAATCTTTTAACTAGTCAATTGTTATTTCGCTACTCACCTCTAGACTTTCTTAACAGCTATTACTCCAGACAATCCCGTGCTGTAAGGGGCTCTATTTCTGAAATTGCAGGCCTCTTTCTGCATATAATAATGCAATCAAAGTACCCAGAATCATTACAATAGCTGAATAGATGCTAAGAAAGATAAATTTAGAGATAGAGAAATGAGCAAGAGCTGAACATTACAATAAATACCCTAAATCATGTAAAACCCTCATTTTTAAAATATAATTTTTCTGCACATCCAGTTCTCTGATGGACTAAACGGTGATTGTCATATAGTTCTTTCTTGGTGTGTTACCCATCACAATAAGTAAGACCAGGAGTTGTTTCATTGATTTCAATACAGCTTGATGTCAGACACACTTATACAATCTAGCAGCTATTCATACCCTGCAGTGCTCAGTTCCCTAGTGTACCATCTTAAAAAGAAACTATTGATCTTTGTCAACATACAGTGACATGTACAAATGAGGAGAAAGCTACCCATTATTCCATCAGTTGTTTCTTGCTTTGCATGCTCTTTAGGAAAGTTCCAATTTTTTGATATCTTCATGTGGTGCACGTGCCAAAGGAAGTTCATCTGTATGACCTAAGACAGCAATGCTAGGGACAAGATGAGCAAGGAGAAAAATGAAATTATAGGCAAAATACATAAAACTAGATTGCGTTTTACAAGTGAGATATCATCAGAGAGACATTTTCTGAGCACAGCTCTGTTTTACACGGCCACTTTTATAACATTGTTTTATTTGTAATCAACAACCTCCTGCCACATGCCTGAGAAATTCAATTCTTTTTTTTTCCTGTAGGAAAAATAGACCCTTGCTGATTTTCATTATATTTATAATTTTTTTTTTCCTGTGTGAGGACACCTTCATACTGGCTTTAGCAGTGACAACCACTGATGGATGAGAGACTGAAGCAAAGATCAACACAACAGGGTATTATTTCTTCTCTCGGTTTCTCCAGCTTGAAGGCATGACAGTTCTCATACTGCTAGCATGATCTGCGACTCCCAAGATTCTTTAGATACAGAAAAGTAGCCAAACTTAAGATTAGGCATGTATGAGCCTTCTTGGGGTGATAAAACTCATAGGAAGGCTGATCTTGGGTGAAAGCTTCAACATTCAAATGATATCAGGTTCAGATTGAACATCTGTAATCCGGCACCCTCAGAACCTGACTAGTGCCGAACCAGAGAATTTGCTGAACCATGGAAGATCAGTATTGTCTAGCAGCATTATCAACACTACCACTGCTCCCTGGGCACTTAGAAGACATAGAGGGTACATCTAAACTACATGGCTCCGTCGACGGAGCCATATAGATTTGTTGTTTTGGCAAAGTCAAATGAAGCCGCGATTTAAATGATCGCGGCTTCATTTAAATTTACATGGCTGCCGCGCTGAGCCGACAAACAGCTGACCAGCTGTTTGTCCGCTCAGCGCGGCAGCCATGTAAATTTAAATGAAGCCGCGATCATTTAAATCGTGGCTTCATTTGCCTTTGTCTATGGCTATGTCCAGACTGCAAGCCTCTTTCGAAAGAGAGAGTCTAGACTGCACGTGGAACTTTCGAAAGAGCAAGCCGCTTTTTCGAAAGAAAGCACCATGTGAGTCTGGATGCTCTCTTTCGAAGAAGCCCTATTTACATTCAAGAACGCCTTCTTTCGAAAGAAGCACTTTCGAAAGAAGGCGTTCTTCCTCGTGAAATGAGGTTTACCGCCGTCGAAAGAAAAGCCGCATTCTTTCGATTTAATTTCGAAAGAACGCGGCTGCAGTCTAGACACAGGTGAAGTTTTTTCGGAAAAAGGCTACTTTTCCCGAAAAAACCCCTGAATCTGGACACAGCCTATGTGTCTAATCTACATGCCTCTGACGACAGAGGCATGTAGTCTAGACATAGCCTTAGGGTGAATTAGAGCTAAATAATAGCACGGTACACTGACAACCCAGGGCTGGTGGCTGTAAACAAATTTTATGGAACCATGGGAAACGTGGCCACACCTATGATAAGTGGACATCAGGCCAACTAAAATCATGCCAGACCATGGATATTACTAGACCAATGAGTGCCAGACTAGAGAGGTTCAACCTGTAGTCAAAATAAGCCTTCCATTTATTTATGGAAATATAGGAGGAGCATAGGGCCTAGAATTAGAGGTGATGGGGGTGCTGCCACACCCCCTGGCTTGAATTGATTTCCATTACATACAAGGTTTACAATTTTTGGTTTAGCATTCCTACTATAAAAATTGTTCCAGCACCCCTGAGGCAGAGAAGAATCCTGAAGCTTATTGTTTCTGTTGCACCCCAGATGGAGAGGTCAGAGTATGAAAAAAGTTGAGTACCTCTGTCCAAAATGTAGCTATTTGCCAAATAAATTCCAAGTATTAATTTCTGTTCCTGTCTCTGACTCCAATCACTAGTTCTTATCCCAAGCACTGTTTTATAACTCTAGCTATGATCATTTTTGTCCACCATTTTTTTCAGCTAAAAAAAAAGTCATTTTTGAAAAGTCTATCTTCACAGAGATTTTTTAGATTTTTTAATTAAAAAAAGAAGGTCAAACATCTCCCTCCTCCCCCAATTTTGCGGGCTTTGAAAATAAAGAAGAAAATGCTTCAATTTTTAGTTTTCAGGTTGTTCCCTCCCACCACTGCCTTTCTCTCCCCTTCCTTCTCATTCCCCGTGGCAAAATGGAAAGACAAATTAAAAGAGGTGGAGGGAAAGGGGACATGAAAGGAAAAAAAGCTCTAAAAATCTGAAAAAGAAACCATGAAAAATGTTCAACTTCAGCTCCAAGAACAGAAAAAAACCCTTGCTTTCTTTTTTTTAATATAATTTTTTTTTTGCTGCTGCCCAACACCACAGAGCCAAAGCACCTTCCACATACACATCAATATGAATAATGCTAGTACACTTCCTGGAATCTCTGGCATATCTTTTCCAGAGTAAAGCTCTTCTTTTGGGTTGCTATTTGTTTTATTTAAAAGCAATCTGGAACTTTTCAAAAGTTTCAAACTTTTTAATGGAAAAAAAGAAAGAAAATGAATGTTATCTGAAAGTAGCCCGTGGAATACACACTGGTTTTCAATCAAGAATTCACTATGAATTACTTTAAAAAAATCTAGTCCCTTATTCAACTTCAAACTGAGATATTTTAAGTCAGTTGTGCATTAACAACAGCCTGACCAACTGGTAGGGAATCACATTTGTCTCCTCCTTTCCCTTCTGTTCATAAAATCCATATTTGATATGACTTTATCAAAGTACATGTTTCATTGATCTTTACATAAAAATCCAGTACTAGTAACATAGCTCTCTTTGGCTATGTCTGCACAGCAGCGTTATTTCAGAATAAGCTATTCCAGAAGAGATTTTCCAGAATAGTTTATTTCAGAATAGCACGGCTACACACAAAATGTGTTTCAAAATAGCGCTTAGCTATTTCTAAATAGAGCGTCCACACTGATTGGATGCTGAATCACATTTAAGGACACCCGGAACCAGTTCAGGCAGGGCATTAGGTCAGTAGTTGCTTTGTGTGGTTGCTTGAAGCTATCCGAGTCTCGTTATTAAAGGGATCCCTCTGGACAGCTGTTTCTCAGGTTTTCCTGCTTGCTTGTCTACCTCTCTGAGGGTATGTCTACACTACAAAGTTAATTCGAACTAACAGCCGTTAGTTCAAATTAACTTTGATAGGCGCTACACACGCGATCCGCTCGTTCGAACTTAATTCGAACTAGCGGAGCGCTTAATTCGAACTAGGTAAACCTCATTCTACGAGGACTAACGCCTAGTTCGAATTAACTAGTTCGAATTAAGGGCTGTGTAGCCACTTAATTCAAACTAGTGGGAGGCTAGCCTTTCCCAGGTTCCCCTGGTGGCCACTCTGGGCACAACCAGGAAAACTCCTCTCCTCTCCCCCAACCCCGGGCCCTTAAAGGGGTAGACTGTGGCCAGAAGGCATTTGACACAGCCAGCCCTGCCAGCAGTCTGTGCCCCGAACCAGTGGCCCCAGGATGAGCCAGGGAGCCAGTGCCAGTGAGCCGTCCCCTGCCCAGTCCCCCAGCACCCAGGGGCCAACCAGGGGCCGTAGACGGTGCGCACCCTCCTGGACTAGTGCGGAGGTCATGGATCTCATTGAGGTTTGGGGGCAGGCCCCCAATGTCCATGATCTCCGCACTAGGAGGAGGAACGCAGCTGTCTACGGCTGCATAGTGGCTACCATGGCCCGAAAGGGACACAGGCGCACCCAGGAGCAGGTGCGCCTGAAAGTAAAGCAGCTGCGGCAGGCGTATGCCAGAGCCACCAGGGGCGGTGCCACAGCAGGGGCTGCAACCTGTCCCTACTTTCCCGCCCTCGACTGACTCTTGGGGGGCAGGGCGGTCCATGCCAGCCCGGAGGACAGCGAGCCAGGACTGGAGGGCCCTGACCCAGGCACACCGGAGGGGCCATCGCAAGCAGTTCCAACACCAGAGTCGGCAGGGTCATCCAGGGAGACCGTACCAGGTAAGTAGTTCGAATTAAGTAGTTCAGGGGGGGAGGCGGGAGGGAGACAAGAGACCACGTGCGTGGGCCATGCCTTCCACGGATCATGCAGACACCTGTGCACGTGTGAGCGCGTGCCATGCCACCCTTGGGCAGGTGGCTCCAGCTGCATGACACCCAGGGGCCATGGCCCAATAGGCACATGCATGTGTGAAGAGACCTGACATGCTCCCGACCCCGGGGCGGGACCCAGCAGGATGTTTTCCCTTCACATGTCCCCTCTACACGGAGGCAGGGGACATCATGCCCCGGCCACACTATACACGGCACAGGGACATGGGTGTGGTCTTGGGGCAGCTCCCAGTCTCGGGGAGAACCAGACATCCTGACCATGCCCTCTGTACAAGCACAGCGGCTCTGACGGTGCAGGGCATGGTCGCCCTCACGTCGCGGGGCGGGGAGGAGGCTGGTCATCATCTGCTGCGTCCCCAGGGAGAACTGACCACTTCTCTTCTTTCTCTACAGCTGCACCAGCTGCTCATGCAGGGCGCACCACCCCGCCCGGGACATGATCCCGCACCCGCGACCTGCTTCGGACCACCGCCACGGAGCAGGAGTACTGGAATCAGCACCTGGGGTCCTTGCGAGCCCTGCACTGCTCAGTGGAGGCCTGGATGCGGGCAGACTTCCAGCTCTGCCAGGAGCAGCTGGCTGAGGTCCGAGGGCTGAACTCAAACCTGCAGGCCCTGCTGCTGCAGAGCATGGTGCCCCGTGCTGGTCCTGCGCCTGCTGCCCCCCCAACTTCTGTCCCTCCTTCCACTCCTGCCCCCCCTCCCACCTCTTCCTCCTCAACCCCCACACCCTCTTCCTCAATGTCCACACCCCCCACTTCAACCTCCGCACCCTCCACCCCATCCCCCCGGGGACGCCGAGGCCCCCTCCCTCGCCGTGCTGGGAGGCGGTTGGCCCGGCGAGACCCCCACCCCAATCCCTGAGTTTCCCCTCCGCCTCCTTTCCCTTGCCTCCCCCTTCCAGCTGCCTCATCCCAGTTTTCCCCTCCCCTCTCCCACACTCTCTCCTGCCCTTTCCCGCCTTCTCTCCCCCGTCTCCCCACAGTTTTATTTCCCCCTCCCCAGTTTTGTGAAATAAAGAGAGTTTCTATTTTTGAACACGTGTCCTTTATTTTGTACATCAGGAAAGGGGGCTAGGGAGGGGTAAGTGGAAGGAGGTGAGGGAGGAATGGGGTACGAGCCCCTGATGGGGAGGACTGGGCTGGCTCTGCGGGCTCCTCGGGGTGGAAGCTCTCCTGAAGCCCCTCGATTGACCCCCCGTCCGGATGGCAGCCTGCGGCAAGTGCAGCCGAGCTGATGGCCGAGTGCTGTAATGTGCCCAGTGTGGGCACTCAGAACACTCCAAGCCAGGACTGCTTTGCAAATGGGGAACCCCTGAGAACTATCTATCCGGGGTGGGGGTCGGGTCCCTTTAAGCATAGCCCTCGGCTAGCCTGAGACAGCAGCTCCACGCTCTAAGTCCTAACCTGATGCCCTGCCGGCACTGCTTCCGGCCAGCCTTAACCTCGGTTCAGGGTCCACTCAGTGTGAACATGCTAGTTCGAATTAGCAAAACACTAATTCGAACTAGTTTTTAAGTCTGGATGCGTTAGTTTGAATTAGCTTAGTTCGAATTAGCGCTGTAGTGTAGACATACCCTGAGGGACAGCAAAGCATTTTCTCTTCTTGCTCTGGTTGCCCTGATTCAGGGCATCATAGCACTGTCCACTATGGAGCCAGAGCTACCTCCAGGAAGTCTTCAGCTCTCGCAGCTTTTGCTGCAAGTCATGCAGCACTTTCTGCAGACTGCCTCCCAGCCTCTGCAGACACCCAACCCCCAGCTCTTGTGGCAGACCCTCCTCAGATATGTGGGGGAGTTGCTCCAGCACCTGGAGGCTGCCCGCCATGGCCTGGACACTGTGCCCCAACGCATCTGGACACAGTGCAGACTGGTGAGCCCGTATCATTCTGGAGCACGGGGGAGACCAGAATGAAGAATGAAGAAGGGCACTTTCCTCGAGCTGTGTGAGTGGCTCACCCCTGCCCTGAGTTGACGGAATATACACACGAGGCCCGCCATTCCCCTCCAGAAGTCATTCCCCTCCATCGTCCTCTGGAAACTTTCCATGCTGAACAGCTACCGATCCGTGGGGAACCAGTTCAGTGTGGGGAGATTAACCGTCAGGGCCCTGCTCATGCAGGTATGGCATTCTCAGGCTATTGTTCCAGGAGGGGGGTGGAAGGACAGAATTGGCTTCTCTAGAGAAAGGGGAAGGTGGAGAAGGGTGGGGGTGGTGCAAGACCCTTCCCCAGAAGAGTTTGTTCTGTCCTGAACTCACAAAGCCCTGCCAGGGTTGGGTGTGATTTCAGGGGGCTGCTCCTGGTGAATTGGGGGAGGGATATTATGAGGGGGGAAGAGGGAACTCACAGTCACCCGGGCCCCCCGTGATTCTCAGTTTGTTTGTCTCCTTCTGCAGGTGCTTAGGGCCATGAACAGGATCCTGCTGCGCAGAGTCATCCACCTGGCAGATGTGGACACTGTCAAGAGACTTGGTGCCCTGGGCTTCCCCAACTGTGGGGGAGGGCTATTGACGGGACCCACATCCCTATCCATGCCCCAGTCCACCGGCATCAAGCTACATACACTGCAAGGGATACTTTTCAGTGGTCCTGCAAGCCGTGGCTGACCACCGGGGTCAGTTCATGAACATATATGTTGGGTAGTGGGAGAAGGTGCATGACATACATGTCTTCAGGAACTCGAGCATGTTCCAGAAGCTGCACACCAGAACTTTCTTCCCCGACCTCAACATTAGGGTCAGGGACGTGGACATGCCTTTCTGCCCGGTCGGGGATATGGCCTATCCCCTGTAGCCATGGCTCATGAAGCCATACACCAGCCAGCTATCTCAACCCTCATGACAGGCATTTAATGCCAGCCTGAGCAGGGTCTGCATGGTGGTTGAGGGTGCCTTCGGCCACTTGAAGGTGCATTTTAGATTCTTCCTCATCTGCCTGAACCTCGGGGAGCACAACATCCCACATGTGGTGGGTGCATGCTGTGTTCTGCACAATGTATGCAAACGGAAGGGGGAGGCCTTCCTGTCAGGTGAGGGGTGGCAGCAGACTGCTTAGTCAGGGCCTATGAGCTGCGCATGGCTGCCATCCGCCAGGCCCATCAGGGGCCGTGAGCATCTGAGAGGTCCCTGGTCTGTCCTGCTGGGGGCTTCTGCTTCACCCCTCACTGCCATCCCTCCACGTACCCCTTCCTTCCCTTTTTCCCCCCTTTCCTGATGAAAAAATAAGGACACTTTCGTTTTGAAAAATGAAACCCTCTGTATTGTACATAACTATGGGGTTAAAGAAAATTGGGAGGGACTGGGGAAAAACCCTAGGAGAGGGGAGGAGACAGGGTAAAAGAAGGGGGGTGTTGAAAACCTTGAAGAATGAGCTGGAAGGGAGAGGAAGGGAGAGGAATGACTCAGGGCTTGGGTTGGGAGTGGTGCCAGGCTCTGTGGATCCCATTGCCATGGGTACCAGGGCCTTGGCATCCTCAGAGGGGTGGGGAGGGAAAAGTGGGAGGGGAAGGGGGAGTGGGAGGAGGAGCAACAAACAGCAAGAGATAGAGCAGAGGCTGGAGTGGGAGGGGGCAGCATGCTCTGCATAAGGGAGTGCACATCATCTCACAGGAGGTATGTCTACACTAACCCACTAGTTCGAACTAGGGTGGTTAATGTAGTCATACGAACTTGCAAATGAAGCCCGGGATTTGAATTTCCCGGGCTTCATTTGCATGTTGCCGGGCGCCGCCATTTTTAAATGTCCGCTAGTGCGGACTCTGTGCCCACGGCTACACACGGCACGAACTAGATAGTTCGGACTAGGCTTCCTATTCCGAACTATCTGTGGAACGTGCTTGGAGCCAGCCATGTGTGCTCTGGATAGTGGCCCCAGATGTCCCCGGAAGTGGGGGTTGACACAAGACTGTGGGCATGCCCGTGTTCGGGACTGTTTAGTGTGTGTGTATGTGTGTGTATTTGTGTGTGTTGATGTCCCCTGCCTCCTTCTAGAGATGGCTTGTGGAGGAAGGGTGTCTCACCCCGGGGTCAGGAGCATGGCAGACCTCTCCACACACCCTGTGCCCAGTAGCCCAAGGGTCCTCTGTGGAAGCCTTCTGGGGCCACGTGCCCAGGAGCGGCATGGCACATGCTCCCACATGCACAGATTGCTGCATAATCTGTGGCCAGCAAGGGCCAAGCGTGGAGCACCCAACTTCCCCGCCCCTCCCCCTACCTGGCCATCCCCTCCATCCCCTGTATGAAGGGAAAGTGATGGCGCTCACATGATGTACCTTCCCCAGCCTCAGACGACGTCTGGGACACATCCCCAGGGAAGCTTCAGGGCTCCTGGGTCAGCTGCATGCTGTGGCTGGTCTCATCTGGGTCCTGATCCTCCTTCTCCTCATCTCCATCATCTCTCCCCCTCCCCCCCACAGTCTATAACTAGGGGTGGGGTAGAGATTGCCCCGCCCCTCAGGATGCAGTCCAGGTACTTGAAATAAGGACAGCTTTGGGGCTCTGCCCTGGACTGGGAACTGCCCTCCTTGGCCCTGGCATAAGCCTGGTGGAGCTCCTTAACCTTCATCTGCACCTATTCTTAGCTGCGGATGTGGCTTTTAGTCACCATCCTGTCTGCCATCCCGCCATAGATGTCTGCATTTCTGCATCTGGTGAAGAGATTCTGGAGGTTCATCTCATCCCCCTCAAATCTCAATAAGGTCCAGGATCCCCACATCAGACCACGAAGTCACACAGCTTTTGGGGCCCCTGGAAGGCTCCTGGGAGCTGTCTGAATGCTCCTGGGGAGCAGTGGAGGGCTGGGTGGCAGCATCAGACTAGCTCGTTTCAAGGCCTAAATGCAGTCGGGGCAGCTGCAGAGTGGCTCAGGACTGTCAGGCCTGCAGTGAGCCACACACCCTGTCTGCAGAGTCTGCAGCTTTAAAGGCTCCAGAGGAGCGGGGTGGGGGGGTAGAGTTTTCCTATGTGTGGACAGAGTGGCCAGCATGGCACCCTGGGAAGGGATAGAGGCCCCCTATTTCAAAATAGCCCCATTACCTGTCTATACAGCCCCTATTCCTTGTAGAATGAGGTTTACAGAACTCAAAATAAGCTATCCACTATTTTAAAATTGTTTTGAAATAGCAGTTTGTTTTGAAATAGCAGTTGGGCTGTGTAGATGCTCGCAAAGTTATTTTGGAATAGCAGCCTTCATTTTGAAATAACTTTGCTGTGTAGACACACTCCCGAGTAGCTCAAAAATGACAAACTGGAGTGTTTATGTAAAGGAAGGAATAAAAAAGTTAAGATTCAAAGAGTTTATTCATAATCTAGGAGAATACGAATCATTTTAAATGCATGAAGACTAAGCAATTGAAAAATTACAGTAGAAAACTAAATCAGTTAACTTCCCTTTAGAAGAGTTGGTCAAATAGTTCCAAAATTCAAGAGTTTTTGGCTTGGGCTGATAGTTCTGGCTGGTTCTTTTCATCCATCCCTACTGCACACTGAATTTTATAAACCTGAGTGCAGCACGAGCGACCAACACCTCCAAATCTATGCTGCTATTTTTAGCAGCATAGTATCCTGCTACCTCAGCATTGTAAGAGTCTTTCTTCACTGCCTCCCCCATGCTCAAGCTTTTTGCTGCCAAATGCAGCTACTCACCATAGTGTGGACCGAGCTTGATTTTCCTGTGGCGTGTAGCTAAGCAAAATTCTACCCACCACTGCAAGTGTAGACCAGGACTAATATAAAAATAATAAGCAAAACCAAAACCTCCCACTCATTCAAACAGACTTGATCATGTAATCTGCGTGAGGGCAGTAAAGTGACCCTTTCATGTTATTTCACTTAACTACAAGAGTGCATCTGCTGTCTAGTGCTGAGGTTAATCAGCAAAACCTTACCAGGGTGACGGTGGGAATTGGGAGCAAAGTGATGGCCTCATTAGTCCATGTCTCTCAGACAAGTGTAGTTGTTGACTTGAAAAATAAGCAGCATTTAATCTCCTTCACTGAGCAGATTGAGGTGTAAAAAGAACTGTCTAAACCAGTGAATTATGGGTTTAAAGGCATCTGTGAGACATCCCCTCCCTCTTTAACATACACACCTGCTCAACTTTAAGGCTTAGAATAGGACTGGGCTCAGATAAAGAACTTTTCTTGATCTTGGATTTTCAAACTTAAAAACCTAGAAAAAGATTTTAATCAGCCATGTGCTACTTTGACCATGTCTAGTGCTGGGACCAGCTTTCCACAGGTATTTAGGTGCCTAAATATGCAAATAGGTGCCAACTTGGATTTACAAACACACCTAAGTTAGTTGTATGTTTTCAAGGGTGCCATTTTGAGCGCTTAGGGGGAGCAGCAACCGTGCGCTCCGGGACGTGGCTAGATTTTCATCCCATTCCCCGGATGCTAAGGGCATGAGGGGAAAGTATTTGCATTCTGTGCATGCCTCTCACACCTGGGTGGTGAGCTCCCTTCACCAGCCAGGTATGAAAGGAATGCACAGAATGCAAGCACTTTCCCCTCACTCCCTCAGCATCCCGGGAATGGGATGAAAAAGTAGCTGAGGCCCAGCGCGCATAGCTTCTTGCCTTCCCTCCCGCTTTTCCCCCCGTGCTCAAAATGGCTCCCTTGTATATTTTGCTGACACATCATTTTTCATCTCAAATACTGCCTCACAGTGCTTCACAACCAACCCACAGAAGAAGGGAGTAGTTAGCAATTACTGAATATTAATAAAAAATATTCTGGATGCCAGGTTTCAAATTAAGCCTGCAGCAGCACTCACCATTAATCATCCAATCTCACAGCTTAGTTATTTTAGTGCCTATAGCCATTTCTGGCAACGCAGAAGTCAATACCTGTTTTAAATAGTTCACTGACCTGCTAAAATATTACACTGTCCCTCAGTTATTGTTTGTCCTGCTAGTTTTTTTCAATCAGAGATCATTCTGTCAGTGTAGGATGTAATTATTTGGAAACAAAAGGTATGAATGTTTGCGTAATTCAAACCTTGTGCTAGAGATATAGGATGCTTGGAGTTCTGGTTCTTTAAAATTCCCTCTTTCCTTCACAGGACTTCAGTGGAAGTCACTCAGAAAGATGAGGAATTTTAAAAGAGCCAGATATTTATGTTGAATCTATATGTCTTATTTTCTTGACTGACTCAGAAAATTACCATGAATTATTATGTGTATAATGGTAGTGCCCAGCATGTTCTAGGTAAGTGTACACAAAGGAAGACCATTCATATTGTAACTAGCTTACCCAGGGCTGACTTTAGCTAGTTGCACTTCCTACAGTAGGGGCAGTATGTCTATGCATCACCTCCAGGATTATGTTGCAGTGAAACAATGCCTCCTGACACCCCCTTGCTTTATTGTGGAAGGAATAATTTGCTAGAGTTGTGGCATGCTTCACCAGCCAGCACTTGGGTGATTGTTCAGGAATCCAACAATGCACCTCTTCGTTAGAAAAAAACTGCTCCCCCAGTAAAAAAATTTGGCCAGGCCGCTCTTGCTATAGTGGGCTGCTGTACTCCTTGGGAGAAACCGGCTGCACCCTTCCTGCATACCATTGCCTTTAGAAAAAGGGAAGGTGTGAAAAGGGGAAAATAGCCTCAGACTCTCCCACCCGTCACCTTGGCGTGAGAACTGCGGGGCTTACCTAGTCTCGTGAAACCTGCTCAGTTTCGGCCCTACCCGTGGGACACAGACCCCCAACTTGGTGACCATTGGGCCATATATGGTAATATGCACGCGCGAGAAAGCAATGTGCAGATTTGGGGATAAATACCCATCGCACAGTTCGCTCTAGGAGGTCTTTGCAACACATGTACCACCGTGCGTGTGCCTTCACGTATACTTCAAAGTGCTGCCGGCCTGATCAACCACCCAGCCACCTCCCCCGACTCTCCGGCGTAACCAAGGCCTTCGGAACCGAACCAATATCTGTGAAATGTTCCGTGTGCTGTGTAAGTTGGTATGTATGATTTGATTTTCTTTGTTGTATAAGCTTAGTGTTGTAGTTGTTTTGGGTAGTACATAGAGTTTGTAGTTATCACTCTTATTTAATTAGTGTAGCTGGATATTGTTAGAATAGAGACTATTCCCCTTGCCATGCCCATCGTTATATCTCTGACACGTTTAACTAGAAATTGTAGAATAAATATAATAAATACTGTAAATTCATTATTAACACGTTCTATTAAAAATCTTAGAATAAATACTATAAATTCATCACTGTCATAAATAAATATCCTTTATTTGCTAAAACTGTCCACCTGGTTCTGTCCTTCTCCTCTTGGGTATGCATCATCTGACCTGTGATTCACGCGACACTCATCTCCAGGCCTCTCCACCTACTTCCTGTCCAGTTGCTCTTGAAGTGGAAGACACCCCTGAGTGTTAGCTGCTATGATCCAGGTTGTCCTTATGCACTGTTCAAGGATGCATGTACAGGAAGAATCCTTTCCCCCCTCTTATTCCCCTGCATCAAGGCTTAGGCACAATATACCTTTAAGACAGCAAGAAATGGATAAAGGAAGGGGGGGAAGGACACAGAATTGTCCTGTGTTGTATAGAACTTAGCACTGTGCAATCCTGGCCTATCACTGGGGCTCCTAGATACTATTGTTACACCAATAAATGAATAACAGCAATCACTATTTTGCATTCTTAATGTGTAACAAAGTAAGTCAGTACGCCCCAGTGTGGCACTCCAATAAGACACTGGACAGCTTGGGGCACACTGGGCTGCATGGTCTCTGCTGCCCCAGACAACCCCAGGGATCCAGCAGCTGGACAGCATGGTCCCAGTCACCCCAGGAATCTGGTGGCCAGGCAAGTGCAGTCCCCGTCACCCTGGGGATCCAGCGGCTGGCCAGTACGGTGACCACATTCACAGCCTCAAGACCACCCCGCACTGCTCCAAGCCCCTGCCCTGATCCACACCTCCCATCAACCTCCTGCCCTGACTCGTGCTCCTTCACACCCCTGTCCTGAGCCTCCCATCCCTGCCTTAACTCCTGCACTGCCCACCGTGGGCACCCACCACAACCCAATCTATGCCCTGACTCCTGCACCCCCCCACACCACTACCCTGAGTCTTGACTCCTGAACCCCTCCCATCCTCAGTACCCCACAACACAACCTCCTGCCAGGATTCTTGCACCTCTCACTTGGTCAAATCCTGCTGTGAGCCCCGTCATACCTCAGCCCCTTAACCTCAACTCCCCCCGACCCTGACCCCCTCCCACTCCATCCCATACTTACATTTCTTACAGGTACTGTCTTATCTCAACCCCCTGCCCTGACCCCTGGGGCGGGGAGGTGGAGCGGGGGGGGGGGGGAGGGCTTCAGTACGGCAGTAGCTGTGTGATATTTAAGTTACTTTTGCCCAGTGTGGGTGATAATTTGATTATTCATGTTCTCTGAGGGAGTTAGCTATAATCCAATCAATTTTTGAGGAAGATAGTAGAACAGCTGGTGTTTCTTTGCTTCTTCCTTTATTGGTCTCCTCTGTCTCTCCCTTTTCTCTCCCCTGCCCCCTTCACTTGTAGAGTATATTCTGCTCATGAGCTGTGCCTGGCCTGGAAGCTAGAGAGAATGGTATGGAGGAGAATAACAATGACATGGCCTACAGCATTTTGGTCATGTGTGTTTTCTTTCAGAAACAGATACTAACACACAAGAAAGTTTTGCTAGTCCCACACATTCCTCTCTTTCAATTCTTCCTCTCGGAAGTTTGATTTTCATACCGTTGTAACCACAGAAGCACGTCCACTGGCTTCAGGTTCACTTCCATTTTTTATTCTATTTGAATCTCCAAAGGGGAGCAAAGGGCCCTGTCTCCCATCATCACCTCTAGCTTCCTTGACGTGCCTGACCCTCCAGGCATTAGCTCCTTTTACATTGACTGTTACAATTCCTTTCTCTCTGACTTACACACATCTTGGCATTCCAGTTTCAACAAGATTTTTTTCTGTACATTGTTTGGAGATGCCAGTTTTCCCCTGCGGTAATAGTGCATACATCGGAATGTAAGGTGTGTGAACCTACCACACTGAGCCTGATCCAAAGGTCACTTCTATTGACTTCCACTTGAAACAGAGCAGGGGCACAATCTATTGCTGAAAGTAGTCCCATTTAATAAGACAAATCAAAGTGAGTAAGGGTAACAGGATCTGGCCTGATGTCTTTAGTGGACAAATGGCTACAAGTTACCATACCCAATGTAGGGTAAAAATTTCTGAGGCAGGCTATGATATTCTGTTAAGAACCCCTATTCTAAATTTCAAGTCCGGAACACAAATACCTATACCAAAGGAACAGTACATGAAGGTTACACACACCCACACACCCCTCTCCCTTCCCCCCCCCCCCCCCCCCCGCTTCCGCTCTTAGCCCATCAGAGGAAGGTCATTATAAAAGGCCTTATGGGTGAGAGACAGGACATAATGCTAGGCATTTGTTCCTAGCAATGGTGCTAGGTACAAATATGCAATTGTCATGTACCTTTACTACCCCTGCTCTAATCCCCCAGGGGCAACATCAGTGGATCACATCCATGCAAAGGTACCTTCCTGATGCTAACAGACACTTCACCACTTAACACATAATTGACAATTGATGTCTGCTTTGTTTAAGCAAAATGCAGGACAATGTAGCACTTTAAAGACTAACAAGATGGTTTATTAGATGATGAGCTTTCGTGGGCCAGACCCACTTCCTCAGATCAAATAGTGGAAGAAAGTAGTCACAACCATATATACCAAAGTCTGGCCCACGAAAGCTCATCATCTAATAAACCATCTTGTTAGTCTTTAAAGTGCTACATTGTCCTGCATTTTGCTTCAACTACCCCAGACTAACACGGCTACATTTCTATCACTATTCTGCTTTGTTTAAGTACTTGTTTAACTAGATATAAGGGATTCTGAAAGCTATGGGTGGAAAACACTATGTAACCTTGAGATTATTGCTTTCATTTTGCCTCAATGGTTAGCACCTATCCAGTGGGTCCGGGATCCTTTTACAACATGTCCACATCTGAGCAGTGCTAAAAAGCTGAAGAAGAGACACAACTGAGAAGCAAATTGAAAAACACAAATAGTTGTTTTTGCTCATTTCTCTTGCTAGTAGTCACAGCCTCTTGGCCACCCAACCACTTTGTTTACTTGGCTGTTTCACCTCTAAATTGCATTTCAGTATTGATGGCCTCAGGTTTCAGCTGTCTTCCTTTTGACTGATACTTACACAGTAGATGGTGCAAATGACCCATCTTTTATTTTCTGGATGAATTCATAAAACCCTGCCAGGCTGCTCACTTTTTTGTTGCTAGTTGTACCTTATGTTACCAATGATTGGTTCAGAAAGTGACTGCCTCAGGATAATTCCAACAGAACTCATCAAAGGAGCACCAGAATAAATCTATTCAGCTGGACTTTCCCTTGGTTTACATCCTGGGGTCCTGTGTGTCCCACAGGATGGTCTTTCTTTTCAGATCTTTCAGAAACAGGTGTATATATATCACTGTTCTCTCTTCCTTTCCTTCCTAAGTGTTCTTTAGAGAGTGATGCGGGGAGAACAAAAACATGGGTCCAATTACCCTAACAGGTGCCATGGACATGTCTCTCTCTCAGGTTGGTGCTCAATCCTCCAGCTGAAACCTCCTGGCTGTTTCCTTACCCAATCAGGCCACAAGGTGAAGCCAAAACCAAACAGGCTTCAGGCACCAATGGGATTAAATAGAAGTATGAAGGAAAAGAAAAAGAAAAATCTATAGGCAGTTTCTCTCAGGATATTGGTCTCTCTAACTCAAGGGCTTTGGAAGGACAAGTTGAATCTCTCTAGTCTAGCACTCTCAGGTCCAGCAACTTTTGTGGACTGACATGATTTTAGTTAGCCAGATGTCCATTTATTATAGGTATGGTCTGGGTTCATGCAGTCACATAACATTTGTTTACAGCCACCGGTCCTGGGTCTCAGGGTTCTGTGCTGTTAATTAGCTCTAATTATCCCTAAGTGTCTTCTAAGAGCCCACTAAACAGTGGAAGTGTTGGTAATGCTGCTAGACAATATTGACCTCCTGGAGTTCAACAAATTATCTCATTCAGCATCAGCACCAATCAGGTCCCGAGGGTGCCAGACAAGAGAGGTTTAACCTGTATCACAATCCCCTTTAGCAGTCATTACATCTCCAACAAAATACAGGACTATGTAGCACTTTAAAGACTAACAAGATGGTTTTTTAGATGATGAGCTTTCGTGGGCCAGACCCACTTCCTCAGATCAAATAGTGGAAGAAAATAGTCACAACCATATATACCAAAGGATACAATTAAAAAAAATGAACACATATGAAAAGGACAAATCACATTTCAGAACAGGAGGGGAATGTGTGGGGGGGGGAAGGTAAATGTCTGTGAGCTAATGTTATTAGAGGTGATAATTGGGGAGGCTATCTTTGTAATGGGTAAGATAGCCAGAGTCTTTGTTGAGACCCACACGTAGAGTGTCAAGTGCTACATAGTCCTGTATTTTGTTTCAGCTACACCAGACTAACACGGCTACATTTCCATCATTACATCTCCAGTACAAGTATCACTCTTATTCCATTCTTAGAGCATCTATGCCCTCTTTCCACAAAAACAGGCATTCTATTTGTTGTCAGTCTCTGCAGAAGCTGGGACACACAGCAACTTATTCGCTTCTGAGATTGCCCCTATTTACATAAGAACATAACCTATTTATAATCTTATTTAACCTATATATAAATAATCCGGAGAAAGGGGTAAACAGCGAGGTGGCAAAATTTGCAGATTATATTAAACTGCTCACAATAGTTAAGAACAAAACAGACTGTGAAGACCGTCAAAAGGATCATACAAAACTAGGTCATTGGGGGACAAAATGGCAAATTAATTTTAATGTTCATAAATGCAAAGTAATGAACATTGGAAAAAATAATCCCAACTATACATACAAAATGATGGGGACTAATTTAGCTATAACCACTCAAGAGAGAGATCTTGGAGTCCTTGTGGATTGTTCTCTGAAAACATCCTCTCAGTGTTCAGCAGCAGTCAAAAAAGAAAATAGAATGTTAGGCATCATTAAAAAAGGGACATAGAATAAGACAGAATAATTTATTGCCTCTATATAAATCAATGGTACGCCCACATCTTGAATACTGCATACAGATGTGGTAACCAAATATATATATATTGGCGCTGGAAAAGGTTCAGAAAAGGGCAACACAAATTATTAGGGGTTTGGAACATGTGTCATATGAAGAGAAATTAAAAAGTCTGGGATTTTTCAGTTTCGAAAAGAAGACACTGAGGAGGATATGATAGAGGTCTATAAAATCATGATAGGTATGGAGAAAGTGAATAAGGAAAAGCTATTTAGTTGTTCCCATATCATAAGAACTAAGGGGCACCAAATCAAATTAATAGGTAGCAGATTTAAAACAAACAAAATGAAGTTTTTCTTCATGCAGCACACAATCAACCTGTGGAACTCCTTGCCAGAGGGTGTTGTGAAGACTGGGATTTTAACAGAGTTCAAAATAGAACTAGATAAATTCATGGAGATTAAGTCGATCAATACTTATTAGCCAGAATGGGTAGGAATGGTGTCCCTAGCTTCTGTTTGTCAGGGACTGGAAATGGATGACAGTAGAGGGATCACTTGATGATTACCTGTTCTGTTCACTCCCTCTGGGGCATCTGGCATTGGCCACTATTGGAAGACAGGATACTGGGCTGGAAGGATCTTTGGTCTGACCCAGTATGGCCATTCTAATATTCTTAAGAACATAAGGACGGCCATATGTTCTTAAGAACATTAGAATGGCCATACTGGGTCAGACCGAAGATCCTTCCAGCCCAGTATCCTGTCTGCAGACAGTGGCCAATGCCAGGTGCTCCAGAGGGAGTGAACCGAACAGGTGATGACCAGGTGATCTCTCCCCCTGCCATCCATCCATTCTTAGGTAAGCATAGCAACTTATTCGCTTCCAAGATTACTCCCCTCCATTCATCTCCTCTTCCAGTCCTGGCACAGTTTGCGGGTGAGAAGGGGTAGCAGTGCTCCAGTCCAAAACAGCTCCCCTTCATGCTGGTGCAGGTTTTATATATCCCGTTACAGTGAGGCTTATGGCAAATTTTGATTTTTGTTGTATAAAAAAATCAAAACATAATCAGGTGAAAGTCACCTAAAAGCGTCAAAATGTATCTGAAAAAATTTCAGCTTTTTTGAAAAATGAAAGGTCACATTTCTATGAACATCTTCACTTTGTCAAAAACCCACTTTCTCATTGAAAAATGGCTTTGATGGAAAACTTTTGAACACCCTTATTCATAGAGGCAGCCCCATTGAGAATTTTTCTGTCCTGAAGGCAAAAATCTATACTATTGTTCCACCTTAACTCCAATTAGAATTGTTCGGTTGTATCTACACTGCACCGTAATTTTGGAATAACTGGTGTTATTATGAAATAACAATGCGAGTGTCTACACAACAATTCTGTTATTTTGAAATAATATTGAATAGAATCATAGAATACTAGGACTAGAAGGGACCTCGAGAGGTCATCGAGTCCAGTGCCCTGCCCTCATGGCAGGACCAAATACTGTCTAGACCATCGCTGACAGACATTTATCTAACCTACTCTTAAATATCTCCAGAGATGGAGATTCCACAACCTCCTTGGGCAATTTATTCCAGTGTTTGGCTACCCTGACAGTTAGGAACTTTTTCCTAATGTCCAACCTAAACCTCCCTTGCTGCAGTTTAAGCCCATTGCTTCTTGTTCTATCCTCAGAGGCCAAGATGAACAAGTTTTCTCCCTCCTTCTTATGACACCCTTTTAGATACCTGAAAACTGGTTTCATGTCCCCCCTCAATCTTTTCTTTTCTAAACTAAACAAACCCAATTCCTTCAGCCTTCCCTCGTAGGTCATGTTCTCTAGACCTTTAATCATTCTTGTTGCTCTTCTCTGGACCCTTTCCAATTTTTACACATCTTTCTTGAAATGTGGTGCCCAGAACTGAACATAATACTCCAATTGAGGCCTAACCAGTGCAGAGTAGAGCAGAAGAATGACTTCTCATGTCTTGCTCACAACACACCTGTTAATGCATCCTAGAATCATGTTTGCTTTTTTTGCAACAGCATTACACTGCTGACTCACATTCAGCTTGTGGTCCACTATAACCCTTAGATCCCTTTCTACCGTACTCCTTCTTAGACCGTCGCTTCTCATTCTGTATGTATGAAACTGATTGTTCCTTCCTAAGTGGAGTTCCCTCCTAAGTGGAAATAATGGGTGGCTTATTCTGACTTCTGTAAACCTCATTCCACGAGGAATAACTCCTCTTCCAAAATAGCTATTTGAAAATAACTGCAGTATGGACACTCCACTGCTGCTATTTCAAAATAGATCTTCTCCAGGGCCATTCTTAGTAATTTCCCTCCAGTGCTTCCTGGGGCTCTAAATCAAGATAGTGCATACACATTAGCAGAACCTGCCTTGGACAAATTTTGAGGCTTCCCTGTAGAGTGGATGCTCTATTTTGAAATAAGCTATTTCAAAATATATCTTCCAAAATAGCTTATTCCGAAATAAGGGTACGTCTAGACTACAGGCTTTTGTCGACAGAAGTTTTGTCGACAGATACTGTCGACAAAGAGCATCTACACTACATTGAGTTCTGTCGACAAAGCAAGCTGCTTTGTCGACATGGTAGTGTGGACGCAAAGGACAGTTTACATGCAATAACACCTTCTGTCGACAGAGTTTCTGTCAACAGAAGGCGTTATGCCTCGTAAAATGAGGTTTACCAGCGTCGACAAAACTGCTGAGTTCCTACTTCAAAGTAGGAATAAGATCCCCCAGAAAAGGGCGCTTTTTCCGGAGGATCGGGGCCTGTGTAGACGCTCTTTTCTGGCTTTTCTAAAAGCCGGAAAAAAGCGGCGGACATTTTTATTTAAATGCCGCGGGGGATATTTAAATCTCCCACGGATTTCCCTATTGCGATCGCTGAAATTAACATGCCCCTTCCGGAAAAGGGGCCAGTGTAGACGTAGCCCCTAAGTGTGCAGGGTAGACATATCCTTTCTGTGATTCTGAGCTCTGTAACTCTGTTAATTTTAACACTGAAAGACAGTAATACTGCTAAGCTGTACTAAACTGGCAGAGGGTAAACATCATCAATATCTCTTGCATAATGAACTGGGTGTGTGAAGGCCCATCAGCTGAAGCTTTCTGCAGTAATAAGAATGAAAACCAAAAAATCCGTCATATGAAGGCTCTATTTTTTTTAGTTTGATTTCAATTTTGTGAAATAAATCCAGTTTTATCATGAACTTGCATCAGTGGGGGTGTTTTGCTTTAAAACGAGTTCCTTCCAAATCCTGGAGTTGTCCCCATCTGCTTTTTGCAGAGGAAAGGAAGCCAGCCCCCCCCCCACCACCACCACCACACACACACGCACACACACACACACACCTGAAAGTGGACTAATCATATGGTCAAAGTTAGATATGAGATTAAGCAGCTAGATGAATTTGTGCCTCCATTTTGAGCTTCTGCCTCCATTTTGCATTCCTACACATGTTCACAGAACTGTCAGAGCCTGACAGTTGGAGTAAACATTCATTGTACATATCTAAACATCCCTGGTCTATTTTGCTCTCACATCTCAGGGAGTCTAGTAGTCACCCAAGTTGTGTGCACAAACCATTTGTATGTTCAAAAATAGACCTGCAAATCTGAAAATTGCATAGCATCTGGTCAATATTTTGGATTATGAACACCTTTAAAGAAACTGGCATTTATTGCCTATACATTCCTGGGATTCTTTACATTGTGAATTATCTTTCGCTTTATTACTTATGAATGCCTGTACGTGTTTGTTAAGTCTAATATATGATATAGGAGTGAGATTCACTGATATGACTGGAATTCTTGCTAAAGAATAGTGGTGGACCATAAAAAAATAGCAGCATAGAAAATTTCACACGCTCACATCCAATTAGCCGTGTTTGCATACTGAATATATATTGCTAGCTTTGGGGAAGCACTATATTATTACATAGTGCAGTATTTTTATTTTTCATCTTGTAATTAGCCAGAAGGGCTATGGAGGAGTGCAGTTTGTAAGATGTCGTGAAAAATATAAATATAATGGTGTGTTCGTGTCTTCAATTTATAAGACATCATTAGACCACATCAACTAATCAGGGGGGTTACAATGGGCTGCAAAGAACCTATGATGGGTGTTCTCTCTCTACAACAGATTCTCTTACATTCATTTAAAAAAAATCCAAAACCTTATGATATATTTTTATCAAAATAAATCATTAGAATGACATCCATTATTTACAGTAATGTCCTAGGAGGAACCTTTAATTATAACAGCCAATGACACCGCAAAAGGCAGTATGTTCCTAAAATATTATTTTTCATTAAGTTTATAATCCAAGATATACTTAGCTGATTTTGAAAGCTGCTGAGTGTTCGGGCCCTGATGCAGCACAGTAGCTCAGTACATGATTAATTTTAAGCAGGTAATGAGTCTAACTCAAGTTGTTTTATCTTCGGTGTTCTCTTGTCCCCCACATCTGTGATATCTGTGCACCTCCGAATCTTCAATGCATTTATCTTCACAACCCACCTCTGAGATAGACAAGTGCTGTTATCCTCCCTCTACTCTGGGGGAATTGAGACACAGAGACTTCCCATGGGCACACAGGAACTCTCTGGCAGAGCAGGAATTTGAACACAGCACTCACAAATGATAGGCTAATAACCTATCCACTTGACCCTATCTCCTCAGTCAGTTCTTCTTGTCTGCTAAAAATCTGGGCAAGAAGCCTCACCAGGTTTGTGAGACTGATCTTAGGCTGTGTCTAGACTACATGCCTCTGTCGTCAGAGGCATGTAGATTAGACACATAGGCAAAGTCAAATGAAGCCGCGATTTAAATGATCGCGGCTTCATTTACATTTACATGGCTGCCGCACTGAGCCGACAAACAGCTGATCCGCTGTTTGTCCGCTCAGCGCGCTAGTCTGGACGCTCCCCTGCCGACATCAAAGTCCTTTGTCGGCAGTCCAGTTATTCCTCATGGGATGAGGTTTACCGGGGCTGCCGACAAAGGGCTTTGATGTCGGCAGGGGAGCGTCCAGACTAGCGCGCTGAGCGGACAAACAGCTGATTAGCTGTTTGTCGGCTCAGCGCGGCAGCCACGTAAATTTAAATGAAGCCATGATCATTTAAATCGCGGCTTCATTTGACTTTGCCGAAACAACAAATCTACATGGCTCTGTCGACAGAGCCATGTAGTTTAGACGTACCCTTAGAGAACAGGGCAGAGGTAGGGAAAGGGCAAATATAAACACGTGTGTAAGGGGGCATTTTCAAAGGCAAAAAGAACAGCTAAGGTGCTAAACTCCCATTGAAATCAATGAGTGTGGGGCACTTAACTATCCGTTATGCAGTTCCAAGTTTCCTTTTAGTGGGGCAGTCACCCCACTCCAGGGGAAACCAGGATTAAACTCATCCCTGGGAGAGGACCAGGTCTGAGGAGCATGCAGCTGAGGCAGGTAGCAGCCAATTAGGGCCCATTTGGGACAGTATAAATAGAGGTTCCTGGAGAGGAGGAACATACTCTTGCTCTAGCTATGGAGCAGGAAGGACCTGGCTTCTGGATAAGCTAGAGAGGGCAGCTGAGACAGAGCAGGACTGGGGAAAGGCAGGCAGAGATAGAAAGCTTGGGCCTGACCCAATCCTAGGGTATGTCTACACTGCACCCCTCTGCCGGCAGAGAGATGCAGATTAGGCAGGTCGAAATTGCTAATGAATTATTAATGTATACCTCATTTTATGAGGCATAAGGGATCTATAGGATAGGCTTTCTTTAGTGAAAGATCAGCCTCTAGAGTGCCGCTTTTCTCTGACAAAGCTCTGTGCCGATAAAAAGCAGCGGCCATTTTTATGCTAATGAAGCGCGACATATATAAATCCCCGCTTCATTAGCAATTTCGATCTGCCTAATCTGCATCCCTCTGTCAGCAGAGGGGTGCAGTCTAGTCATACCCCTAGGCTGCAAGACTGATACAAGAAGCTGAGGGGTAATAAGGCAGCAGGTCCACACCCCCTTGCTAATGATGAGTGACCATTTCATACTGCATTTTGCCCCTGAGGCGGGGGCTAGATGACAACTGGCAGTGGGTCACTGAGGCAAGGTGGGTATAGGTATTTAGGGTTTCCTGGGAGGGAAGAAGCCCAGAGTGAAGAGACACTTCCACAGGACAGTACCGTGAGGAAAGAGCACTGTGGTCCAGAAGACGACAGATAACTGAGAGGGAGACGCTAGCCAGCAGAAAGTGTTCCAATACTGAAGAAGAGCTAATTCCTGAAGAAACCAGTAGGAGGAACCATGGTGATGAGACCTGAATCCATTATACTCCTCCATTTTTAAATAGTGGTAAAGACCCCTCCCCACATTGTGCTATAATACCCTCCAGTGCGAACAACAACTGCAATCAATAAAAATAGCTTGATGCTTTCAAGTACTAACTCTAAATTACAGAAAGTCAATTGCCTTTCTAAGTCCTACGAATCCTCTAATAAATAAAAGTTAACTTACACCTCCCAAACTCAAGATTTTGAATGATTTCACTCCTGCTTCTATTTACCCTTTTCTACCATTTGATTGTCTCTCGTTCTTGGATGGGCTGTCAAAGTTACAAATGCTGCAGTGTCAGAAAGAGAACACTGTGTTCAGAAAAGAGAAAGCACCTTGCAATTAAGTGTTTTAATAGACATTATCAAAGAGGTTTTTTTAAGGATATAAAATTAACGTTAATATTACTGCATATCAAAGGGCTGCAGCTGAACAATACCTATCACTTTTACTGCTTATGTGGTGTATCAAGTAAGGGAGCATTTTGAAATAAAAATATATAGTTTCTATTGATTTTTATGAGAATTTTATCAGCATAGGAGCTGCAAAATTAGGACTATATTGGAAAGGACTCTAAATTGTACTTTACTCTAGCAATAGTCCCACTGACTTAGAATCATAGAATACTAGGACTAGAAGGGACCTCAAGAGGTCATTGAATCCAGTCCCCTGCCCTCATGGCAGGACCAAATACTGTCTAGACCATCCCTGATAGACATTTATCTAACCTACTCTTAAATATCTCCAGAGATGGAGATTCCACAACCTCCCTAGGCAATTTATTCCAGTGTTTGACCAGCCTGACAGGAACTTTTTCCTAATGTTCAACCTAAACCTCCAATGTGGCAGTTTAAGCCCATTGCTTCTTGTTCTATCCCTAGAGGCCAAGATGAACAAGTTTTCTCCCTCCTCCTTATGACACCCTTTTAGATACCTGCAAACTGGTTTCATGTCCCCCTTCAATCTTCTCTTTTCTAAACTAAACAAACCCAGTTCTTTCAGCCTTCCTTCATAGGTCATGTTCTCTAGACCTTTAATCATTCTTGTTGTTCTTCTCTAGACCCTCTCCAATTTCTCCACATCCTTCTTGAAATGCGGTGCCCAGAACTGGACACAATCCTCCAACTGAGGCCTAACCAGCGCAGAGTAGAGCGGAAGAATGACTTCTCGTGTTTTGCTCACAACACACCTGTTAATGCATCCCAGAATCATGTTTGCTTTTTTTGCAACTGCATCACACTGCTGACTCATATTCAACTTTTGGTCCACTATAACCCCTAGATCCCTTTCTGTCCTTCCTAGACAGTCGCTTCCCATTCTGTATACGTGAAACTGATTTTTCCTTTCTAAGTGGAGCACTTTGCATTTGTCTTTATTAAACTTCATCCTATTTACCTCAGACCATTTCTCCAATGTGTCCAGATCATTTTGAATTATGACCCTATCCTCCAGATTAGTCACAACCCCTCCTAGTTTGGTATAATCTGCAAACTTAATAATCATACTTTCTATGCAAATATCTAAATTGTTGATAAAGATATTGAAGAAAGCCGCTCCCAAAACAGACCCCTGCGGAATCCCACTTGTCTTGTTATACCTTTCCAGCAGGATTGTGAACCATTAATAACTACTCACTGAGTACGGTTATCCAGCCAGTTATGTACTCACCTTATAGTAGCCCCATCTAAGTTGTATTTGCCTAGTTTATTGCTAAGAATATCATGCAAGACCGTATCAAACGCCTTACTAAAGTCTACGTATACTACATCCACCACTTCTCCTTTATCCACAAGACTTGTTATCCTATCAAACAAAGCAATCAGAGGGTATGTCTACACTACCCCGCTAGTTCGAACTAGCGGGGTAATGTAGGCATACCACAATTGCAAATTAAGCCTGGGATTTGAATTTCCCGGGCTTCATTTGCATAAGCGGGACGCCGCCATTTTTAAATCCCCGCTCATTCGAACCCCGTGCTGCGCGACTACACGCAGCATGAACTAGGTAGTTCGAACTAGGCTTCCTAGTTCGAACTACCGTTACTCCTCATTCCACGAGGAGGCATTATTGAATACTAGCAGGAATCAAGACCAATCAGTTTAAGCTCCAATAAGAATTTTCTCGTTAGTCAGTATAGCCAATCTTATTGGAGGCATTATTTCCGGAGAGGAACTATGCAGTCGTGGCCGTGCATCGTGGCCGACACGGCGTAACCCCTTATGCCCTGGCTCATGAAGCCATTCACTGGACCCATGGATGCGAGCAGGGAACTCTTAAACTCTCACCTGAATCAGGCTCGCTTCCAGACGGAGTGCACCTTTGGCCGTCTGAAGGGCAGATTTAGATGACTGCTCACTCGGCTGGACATGGGGGAACAAACATCCACGATGTGGTTGCTGCATGCTGCTCAACCTAGTGGAGAGGAAAGGGGAGGCCTTCCTCCCTGTGTGGGGGACCCGGGCTGATGTGGAGAGGAGGCACTTTGAGCAGCCTAGGACAGCTGTCATCCGGCAAGCCCACCAGCTGGGGTTGCGCATTTGAGAAGCCCTGAGGGAGCAATTCTCCCAAAGAGGCTGATGATTTTCCCCAGGGCCTTCCAATTGTGGGATTGCCCCATGCCCCTGGTGCCTTCCTCTCCAAAACCCCTTCTGGCCCCACATTCACACATTGTACACATTCATCACACACTGACAACAGAGACAGGTGTTGGTGAAAAAATGTTTAGTTTATTTCATTGTTGGTATTTTGAAAAAATAAAATACTCTTTTGTTCATAAAAATAAAGTGTTTGTAAACAAAGCAAAGTGCTTCTCTTCGGTGACCCTCACAGGTGAGAAGGGGGAATGTCAGCCTGGAAGCAGGGAGGGAGGCTCAGGGCTGAGGGTGCTGCCTTGATGAAGAGCCCCTGGCACTTTCACTGCAGAGGCCTTCTCGCAGATGGCTGCGCACGCGGGCTGGGACAGTAGGGGGCTGGGCAGGAGGTGCGGCTGTACCTGGGTCTGGGATGGCAGGGGCTGTGGAGGAGAGGGGGCAGGGGCTGGGGGTGGGGGGAGGCTGAACAGGAGGAGCAGGACCAGGACCAGGACCAGGCACAGGACTGGGGAAGGCCATGGCTTCCCTGATAGCAGTCTAAATCTCAGTGCACTGCTGGACAAACTCCAAGTACATGCACCAGTGACAACGGGTTCCCTGCAGCCGTCTGGGTGGTGGGGCAGGTGTGGCACTCCACTGCTGGTCAGCTGGTCTGGCTGTGGAGGACAAGAGGGAAAAGTTGTCAGTCATGCATGCCCACACTTTCCCTGAGAGGGCCTGCCCTCCTTCTTCTCAGCAGTCAGTGCCTGTCCTAGGGTCAGAGGATGCTCATGTGCATCTCAGTAAGGCATGGTGTGGTCTGGCCAGCAGTCATGGCCTCCCTGGAGCCCAGAAGGTGTGCAGGCCACCATCCTGCCCCCCCTCACATACACCCCATGGCCAAGCAGCACAGACAAGTGTCAGGCCACAGTTGGGGTTCCCACAGGTTGCTGAGAGGCCTGAAGCTGTGTGGCAATCCCAGGGTCCCCAACCCATGCTTGCATCTGGCATCGCTGCCTGCAGGAGCAGGTGGTGCCTCGCAGCCATGCAGGTGCAGGGGTAGGATGGCCCTCTCTGAGGTCAGCCATGTGTGTGCCTTCCCTCCCCTCTACCCCCGCACCCAAGGCTATGATCAGCATGACATGTCACAGCACTGCACCATCCACTTTGCTCCCGCCTGCCCTTCCCTGTGTGTGTTGGACCCTCACAGCACTCACCTGATGTTGCCTCCCCACTGTCCGAAGTTGTCTGGGAGGCCTCCTGAGTGCGGGCTTCTGGCTCGTGGGCCAGGGTCACTGTGCTCCTGGTGCTGTCTTCTTCCTCCTCCTCCTCTTGGAGCTGCTGGTCCTCTGCTGGGCTCTCACCCTGAAGTTGCGGCCACTCTGCACAGGGGTCTGCAAGCCAGACTCTACAACCCTCTCGGGAGGCAGGGGTTCCCCTGCCCCCAGGATCCGGTCCAGGTCCTCACAGTAGGCACAATAGTGTGCCGTTTCCCCAGAGCAGGAGCTGCGCTCACGGGCCCTGACGTACCCCTGCTGCAGCCCCTTGACCTTGGCTCTGACCTGGGCTATGGTGCAGGGGTGGTGGCCTTTCATTTCCAGGCCATCAGCCATTCTGGCATAGATGTCCACGTTCCTGCGCCTGGACTGTGGGAGCTGAAGAGCCTCCTCCTCAGACCAGGGCTTCTTCCTGGAGGCCTTTATTGTCGACATAAATTCTTCCCCGTGTCCACACTTACCTTTTGTCGACAGAACTCTATTGACAAAGGTGTTATTCCTCATAAAACAAGGTTTACTGCCATCGACAAAACTTACTGCCATCTACTTACTGTCGACAGAACACGGCAGTAGTGTAGATGCAGGTATAGTTTTGTCAACAAAAGTCCACTTTTGTCAACAAAACCCTGTAGTCTAGACACACCCTTAATATCTAAATTAAATGATTGGTTTGAAAAATTTGTATTTAGTTTATCAATTGTTTAAAAAGTCCTTACCCACCTTGAATTTTATAACTGTTACAATTCAGCCTACTCTGACTACTTAAAACTTCATCCCTCCAAATTAAGTGGCCCCAACAACTTGAACTAAAGCAAATTTTTCCCTCTTTTTTTGTAGTAACAGGCCTATGATGCATTTGGGTGATTATGATTCAATCCAGTAGAGGGAGGTGGCACAATACATATTCACTAATTTATTACAATATTTAAAACTAAACTGTCTTAGAAATTAATTTTTGTTCTGTTTAGTTTAAACCCACTCAACTGAGTTACTGATCCGTATGCTCATGTGAAATGACTCTGCATGGTAGTAAGCACTCCAAAACGTTAAAATAAAATGCTTAACTTGTCAAATTAACAAATACGAATGCAATATATTAAAATTATAGTGCTTATCCATCTTTCAAAACAGCATTCATGTGCCAGTTTCTCTCTGGAAAGCCCGTGTTATGCTCATTGAGCATTTCATTCTAATTACATTTGAACCTTTTGGCAGTTATACAATATACAATCAAAGGAGGATGACTGCTTTGATCACATCTTGGATATGTATGCATTAAATAGAAGACAACACATTAAGATTTAAATATATATTGCCACTGTTGACTATTGGAGAGGAAATTGTATAAAGTGAGGACACTTAAGTAACTTGAAGTGGGAACTTAATTGCAAGGCCTAGCAAACAGATATTGTGGAATAGACTGCCTAAGAAGGAGGAGAAGGTGAAGCTCCATCATTTGGGATTTTTGAAATATGATTGGACAAAGGAATGGTGGGGGGAACATAGGGAAACCCCTCTGAAATACAATTCAGTGATGAACCCTGGAATTTGGAGAACTCTCTCACTGAATAGTCCCTGTGTGAAGGAAAGTGAGAATGACTTGTATACTACTATATGCCTAATAAAAACTCTGTTAAAATCAGTTTAGAAGATATTGAATATATTAAGGAGGGCTTGGTGACAGTGGGATAGATCCTCAACTGGCATAAATGGGCACATCTTTATTAACATCATCCTTCACCAGTTGATCGGGTCCACTGTGTCTAGAGGTGAAGCTCTCCACCCAGGATGCAGTGTTTACTTAAATATAAGGTGACAAAGACAAAAGCTGCATTCAGAACTTTGCATGTGAACATACAGAGAGGTAAGAGTGAATACCTGCTAGCCATTGTTCTGATGCACACAAGTAGAGGCCAGAGGGGAAATGTACCCTTAAAGAACAATTCTGACATGAATGTGCATTAGAATGTTTCAAGTGAAGACAGATGTTTTTTCCCTTATAAAGTGAATATGACCATAGCCATTTATGAGAGCACACTGAATTGCCAGTAATAAGCTTAGATTTTGATAAAAAGCTTTTGTGAGTCTGAATGACAAGGTTAGCTTCAGCTTAGTATGTATTAAGCTGTATCTGATATCCTCATTTTTTGGACTCATATCTCACACTGAGGTTGTTGGTTTTTTTATAATGCACTGCAGATTGGACTTGTATCATCTGGACTTCCTCATTCGACATCATCTGTGCTTTGGTATCCACATGGGTGCCTCTGTGCAGAAGCAATCACAGGAGAAAGCCAGGGCCTGTGCTCCTCTACCCTCATCCTCTACCCTCCCAGAGCACCACAAATAGCTTATTTGCAGCATTCAAGCCCAGGGAGAGAGAGAGAACATACGAACGGCCGTACTGGGTCAGACCAAAGGTCCATCTAGCCCAGTAGCCTGTCTGCCAACAGTGGCCAGCACCAGGTGCCCCGTAGGGGGTGGACCGAAGACAATGATCAAGCGATTTGTCTCCTGCCATCCTTCTCCAGCCTCTGACAAACAGAGGCCAGGGACACCATTTCTATCCCCTGGCTAATAGCCTTTTATGGACCTAACCTCCATGAAATTATCTAGCTTTTCTTTAAACTCTGTTATAGTCCTAGCCCTCACAGCCTCCTCTGGCGAGGAGTTCCACAGGTTGACTACACGCTGTGTGAAGAAGAACTTTATTTTATTAGTTTTAAACCTGCTACCCATTAATTTCATTTGGTGTCCTCTAGTTCTTCTATTATGGGAACTAATAAATAAAGTTTCTTTATCTGCCCTCTCCACACCACTCATGATTTTATAGACCTCTATCATATCCCCCCTCAGTCTCCTCTTTTCTAAACTGAAAAGTCCCAGTTGTTTTAATCTCTCTTTATATTGGACCTGTTCCAAAACTCTAATCATTTTAAATGCCCTTTTCTGAACCCTTTCCAAGGCCAAAATATCTTTTTTGAGGTGAGGAGACCACATCTGTACATAGTATTCAAGATGTGGGCGTACCATAGTTTTATACAGGGGCAGTAAGATATTCTGTGTCTTATTTTCTATCCCTTTCTTAATAATTCCTAGCATCCTATTTGCCTTTTTGACCGCCACTGCACACTGTGTGGAAGTTTTCAGAGAACTATCCATGATTACGCCAAGATCTCTTTCCTGATTTGTCAGAGCCAAATTAGCCCTCATCATACTGTACGTATAGTTGGGGTTATTTTTCCCAATGTGCATTACTTTACACTTATCCACATTACATTTCATTTGCCATTTTGTTGCCCCATTACTCAGTTTGGTGAGATTTTTTTGGAGTCCCTCACAGTCTGCTTCTGTCTTGACTATCCTAAACAGTTTGGTATCATCCACAAATTTTACCACCTCCCTGCTTACCCCTTTCTCCAGATCATTTATGAATAAGTTGAATAGGATTGGTCCCAGGACTGACTTTTGGGGGTCACCACTAGTTACCCCTCTCCATTCTGAAAATTTACCATTTATTCCTACCCTTTGTTTCCTATCTTTTAATCAGTTCTCAATCCATGAAGGGACCTTCCCTCTTATCCCATGACAATTTCATTTACACAAGAGCCTTTGGTGAGGGACCTTGTCAAAGGCTTTCTGAAAACCTAAGTATACTATATCTACTGGATCCCCCTTGTCTGCATGTTTGTTAACCCCTTCAAAGAACTCTAATAGATTAGTAAGACATGATTTCCCTTTACAGAAACCATGTTGACTTTTGTCCAACAAATTATGTTCTTCTACAAGCCTCACAATTTTATTCTTTACTATTGTTTCAACTAATTTGCCCGGTACTGAAGTTAGACTTACCGGTCTGTAATTGCCAGGATCGCCTCTAGAGCCCTTTTTAAATATTGGTGTCACGTTGGCTACCTTCCAGTCATTAGGTACAGAAGCCGATTTAAAGGATAGGTTACAAACCACAGATAAACAGTTCAGCAATTTCCTCTTTGAGTTCTTTTAGAACACTTGGATGAATGCCATCCGGTCCCGGAGATTTGTTGACATTAAGTTTTTCTATTTGTTCCAAAACCTCCTCTAATGACACTTCAATCCGGGACAGTTCCTCAGATTCATCACCCACAAAGGACGGTGCAGATTTGGGAATCTCCCTAACATCCTCAGCCGTGAAGACTGAAGCAAAGAAATCATTTAGTTTCTCCACAATGGTTTTATCATCTTTAATTGCTCCTTTTATATCTCGATTGTGTTGGGGGCCCACAGTTTTTTTAGCAGTCTTCCTGCTTCTAATGTACTTAAAAAACATTTTGTTATTTCTTTTTGAGTTTTTGGCTAGTTGTTCCTCAAATCTTTTTTTGCTTTTCTTATTACATTTTTACACTTGATTTGACAGTGTTTATATTCCTTTCTATTTATCTCACTAGGATTGGACTTCCACTTCTTAAAAGATGCCTTTTTGTCCCTCACAGCTTCTTTTACATGGTGGTTAAGCCACGGTGACTCTTTTTTAGGTCTCTTGCTATGTTTTTTAATTTGGGGTATACATGTAAGTTGGGCCTCTATTATGGTGTCTTTAAAAAGTTTCCATGCAGCTTTCAGGGATTTGGCTCTAGTCACTGTGCCTTTTAATTTCTGTTTAACTAACCTCCTTTTTGTGTAATTCCCCTTTTTGAAATTAAATGCCAGAGTTCTGGACTGCTGAGGAGTTCTTCCCATCACAGGAATGTTAAATGTTATTATATCATGGTCACTATTCCCAAGCGGTCCTGTAACAGTTATCTTCTGGACCTGATCCTGCGCTCCACTCAGGACTAAATCGAGAATTGCCTCTCCCCTTGTGGGTTCCTGTACCAGCTCCTCCAAGAAGCAGTCATTTAAGCCATTGAGAAATTTTCCAGTCAATGTGGGGATAATTAAAATCCCCCATTATTATAGAGTTTTTTATTTTGGTAGCCTCTCTAATCTCCCTCAGCATTTCAATGTCAGTATCGCTATCCTGGTCAGGTGGTCGGTAATATATCCCTACTGCTAATTTCTTATTATTGGAGCATGGAATTTCTATCCATAGCGATTCTATTGAACATGTTGATTCATTTAAGATTTTTATTTCATTTGATTCTACATTATCTTTCACATACAGTGCCACTTCGCCACCCACCTGGCCTGTTCTATCCTTCCGATATATTTTATATCCCAGAGCAGCAGGAATGGGTGGAGCAAGCTGTGGGGGAAGAAGCAGGATGGATGTGGGACTCCATGGCTGGCGCACAGACCCACAGCAAGCTTTGGGAGTCAGAAGTGTAGCCCTACAGCTGTAGGACTCTGTGCACTACGGCAGAGATGGGATTATTTCCCCTGGCTGTGTGGCTCCACGGACACCTTGCCTTTCTCCTCCCTCCCCCACACCCAAACATTGCGTCTCAGTCCCTACTCAATCAATACTGGCCCTTCTGCTGCTGCCAGAGCAGAGCCACACAGCCAGCTGCAGCAGAGAGGCCAGCATTGATCTCAGGGTTGCCACTTAGGGAGGGCTAAGGGCAGTAGCCTCCCCCCCAGGTTTGAACCCCTGGATTTCATGCTTGAGGTCTACTTAAAGCCCATGCCCTGACTCCAGAGACGCCTCTTAAATGCAACAATGCAGGCTACTTGCAGCTCTGCCTTTGGGGCAGGGAGTTCCTTATAAAAAGAGGGAGAGCAGGGTGATTAAGAATAACAAAACACAGGTTATTCTGGTAATTTAAGGATCATTAGATTATCATGAAAACATTGCCAGGTACTCCACTTAAAAGATGTGTGGGGGAGGGAGGAGGGTTGTGCTGCAAGGATCTGTATTTGGATCACTTTTGTTTAACTTCTCATAAATGTTCTTGAAAAAGGGATAAACAATGACTAATGCAAAGCTGACTGCGAAGACTTACAAAGGGATCTCTCAAAACTGGGTGACTGGGCAACACAAAGGCAGATGGAAGTCAGTGTTGATAAGTGCAAAGAAATGCACAAGGTGAAAATATAAGCCTAACTATAGATACAAAAATGATGAGGTCGAAAATAGCTGCTACCATTCAAGATAAAGATCTTGGAATTCTTGTGGATAGTTCCTTGAAAATATCTACTCAATGTGCAGTGGAAAAACGAAAAAGCTAATAAAATATTAGAATCATTAGGAAAAGCAATAGGTAATAAAACAAAATACCATACTGCCGCTATAGAAAATCATTGTATGCCCACATCTTGAATACTACATGCAGATTTGATCACCCTGTCTAAAAAAGTTATATTGGATTTAGAAAAGGTACAGAAGGGCAACAGAAATGATTGGGTAAGGAACAGCTTTCATATGAGGAGAGATTAACAAGACTGGGACTTTTCAGCTTGGAAAATAAATGACTAAAGGGTGGGGGGATATGTTAGAGGTTTAGAAAGTCATTAAGGTGTGGAAAAATAGAATAAGGAAATGTTATTCATTTCATCAGTAACATAACACAAGGAGCTGACCCAATTGAATATTATAGGCAGCAGATGTAAAACAAACAAAATAAATTATTTTTTCATGGTCAACTTGTGGAATTCTTTGCCAGGGGATAGTGAAAAGGCCCAAACTATAACAGGATTCTGCTAAAAACAAAATAAGTTCAAGGAGGATAGCTCCATCAATGGCTATTAGCCAGAATGGGCAGGGATGGTGTCCCTAGCTTCTGTTTGCCAGAAGCTGGGAATGGGCGACGGGATGGATCATTTGATGATTGCCTCTTCTGTTTATTCCTCCTAATGCACCTGGCATTGGCCACTGTCAGAAGACGGGATACTATGCTAGAAGGACCTTTGGTCTGACCCAGTATGGCCATTCTTCTATAGAACTGAAATGTATCTGCCCCCTGCTGTGACCCACTAGACTCCACTCCCCTTCCAGAGCTAGGAGAGAGCCCAGGAGTCCTGACAGGGTCTCTCTCTTTCTCCAGAGTTAGTAACAAAGTAAGAATATACATGCACATTTTAAGGTTAACTAGTGTCCCTTAAGTGATTTGCTGCAAGATGTCAGAATATGTTAGTGTTAGAACTGAGTAGGCCTAATGTTTAATTTTCTTTCTTTTATATAGGAATTAGATATAATGCTCCTGCTAACTGCTAAGTTGTCTGCCAAAAAAGCAGACTTTTCCAATGCTTTAGTAGCCCTGGGATAGCGATGATGTGGGGCAGGGTGGAAGGAATTGGTTCTCCCTTCCCCAATTTGGTGCTTGGTTTATACTTAGCATGCTCAGTAACACTGCTGAACCTGCTGTCCTCAGTCTGCCTCCCCATGCTCTCACTCTTCCCCTCCCCATCACGGATGCACAGATCACCTCCCCTCCACCCAAAATCTGAAATGGCATCCCTGATTAATCTTCCCTGGTCCAACAAATGTCCTGGATTGGGCTTGATCAGGCCCCAAAGGTGCTGGACCAGGGACTTATGATATGTAGCAGAAATCAATATTTTCATCATACAGGGTTCTGAGCATATAAAGATATATTCCATATAGTTTGTTTTCAGGGAGACAAAATTTCTGCAACTCAGAATGTAGCTCCTGAAAACCTGTGTGTCAGATAGCTACAACAATTGAACTACAATAATCTTTTATTTTATTTTTTCTTTCTTAAAATACTCTACCTTTTGCTAACCAAAGTTAATAAAGGAGCTACAGCAGCATCACACTGAAGTTCACCTCTCTTACTTCATACTGCAGTCTTTATGTGCTATTATTTTGGCCTCTACTCTCATTAATCATTACCTGGACAAGATGATGATAGCTACATTACAAATAATGTCCTGAAAATTAGATAAACATTTAATGCCCAACAGTTACCCTGTGACATTTACCATGGCATTGCCTGTACCAAAGACAGGATGCTTTCTGCTAAGTATGTTGAATGTTTACTTAGTAATGAATAAATACCAAGTAATATACCTTCTTTTAAATCAGGTACTGAAAAAAAGCAAAGTGAAACCACTACTATTGTGATTCTGCTTTTTAAAAGACACAAGCACTGAAGTAGATGAAAACTAAACAAAATGTCTGCTTGTAACAGTTTCAGTCCTGTGTGCGAGCGCCCCTTGGTGGCTGAAGGGGTCTTGCAGTATTTAACTTGTCTGTCTGCGGGTGAGTCAAAGTCCAGTTCTTGGCCAAGGTTTGGGTGTGGTTTGTGGGGAGTTATGGGGGGCCCAGGCCTGTCTAATCCTCTGGGTCTTGGCCCAGGGACCCTATATGAAGCAGTTACCTGCCAAGTTTCAAGGTCAGTACTCATGATAATGTCCCTGGGCCACTTCCCCGGGATGCTGTTTCATCCAGCCCTTCTGTGGGGCCTTGTTGCTGAATTCCCTTTGTCTAGGGTTCCACAGAGTTGCTGCTGGCTAGCTTTTAGCTACAGGATCTAGCTCTGCTCAGTTCTGAGGGCCCAGCTACCACTTGGAGCTGTCTGCGGTCCTGGTGTTCCTCAGTCAGCCCAGAGGTCTGCCTGGGTTGAGCTCTAGAAAGGAATTGCCTGCCATAGCTAGCAGCTCCTTATATAGCAGCCTGCCATTCCCTGATTGGCTGCAGTGAAGGCTGCCCCTCTACCATGCTCAGAGGATCTCTCCACTGCTCCTGCTGCTGGCCAGGGTGCTGAAAGGCCTCCAGCAGGGAGGTCGGGCTTTGTCCACCCCATCACACTGCTGCACATAAATGAGATCACAGGTGCAACATTTCACTCAGGGAATGGGGAAGACTATCTAGATACAGATAAAGAGAAAGGTATTTAACATGGAATTCATATTTCATAGCAGAATAACAAATGAAATACCCAAGAAAGATAAAAGAAAATGGATATATTACCCAGACTAAAAGGTTTTGTTCGAGCATTATTTCATGGTATAAATTGCTATATAAGCTGTATTATGTCCCCCTGGAATCTAACTTGGTTATTCTGATCACAATGAACATCCCTGGCTCATTGAGAATAAACAAAAAATCCAATATCCATGTACTTATTTTTTAAAATACCTGTGGAACGGTCTCAGTAGTAAAGCTAGTTGAACCCTTCCAAGTTCAGTTCAAAATATGTTAATTGTTTGTGTGTTTCAGCTGGTATAAGTTTTCAGGTCTTAATATTATTAAATATTTCAGTTTGGGTTTGATCATGCCAGTTTCTACCTGGTCAAGCACTAAATGTAAACTTATTATCAAGATCTAGGCCTTCACTAAATCCTTTCTTATGGCTGATCAATACTTAGGCCATATCCCATTTTCTGTATCCCATCTTCAAGTTTCCTTTTGGTTAGTCTTCCATTAACATCTTCTCATTATTTTCCTCCTTTACACTTAAACTTGTATATATTGGAAATATTGTATTTAAATAATTAGGGACCTGATCCATCTTTCATTGAAAAACAGGGGATAGCTACAGACCTCACAGGGAGCAGGAAGTACCAAAACCGTGCATGTACCAAATGACATCTCCATCATTAACTATATGTATTAGCATAGCACCTAGGAGCCATGAATCATTGTTCTAGGCACTGTGCAAGCTAAATACAAAGATAATTTCTGCCCCCAAAGAGCTTACAATCTAAGTCAGGTCTGGGGAACATTTTTTGAGGGCAGGGACCGCTGATCCACAGAGAAAATAAGTCGGGGGGACACACAAGTGAGAAGCATAATAATAATAATAATAATAATAATTAATAATAAATACAAAACAAACCCTCACTAACTTGGCCCCGGATTGAGAAGGAGAAAGACACTTCCCACATTCCCCTTGCACATCAAAGCCTGAGGGAGGGCCCAGGCTAGTAGATTTTGTGTGCTTCAGCCCCATGATGGGTTGATTGGGGGTGCTGGAACACCAGCAGGGGCTCCCCAATGGTGGGAGGGGACCCCTGAGCCTCAGGGTCTGGATCCAGGTAAGCCAGGAGCTGTATCCATTTCATGGGGAAAAAGAGCTTAGAGAAAGGTTCTAAAGATGGACAGTAAAGTCACATTGTGGATGTTTACAAGGAGCTCCTCACAAGTATGAGGGGACAATACGGCATGGGCAAAAGTGCTTGTTGGAAATTTGCAAATGGGTGATGCAGGATGGCGCCATGGGCTGATTTCAGGTGAGACTTAACACCTCAATAGAAAATGAAGGGTGATAAGGACAAAGGATGATGATAGGGGCATTGAAAGCAAAGACAAGCAGTTTACATTTGAGGCACTAGAGATGGGGAAGCCATAAAAGGATGCAAAGAGGTGGGTGATATGGACACATCCGTGGGCTAGCAATGGAGCACTTATGGGAAAAAATTTAGTGGGTGCTTAGCACCCATTGGCAGTCAGCTCCCGCCCTTCTTCTCCCCACAATTTCTGTTTCACAGTATGCAGGAGACCCAGTGATCAGCCAGGACAGGGTGCGCTTGAGTGAGGTAGCGGAAAAGAGGTAGGGCAAGGTGGAGACTAGTGGGAAGGTGTGGAGTGCAGTCTGGAGCAGAGCAGGAAGTTGAGCACCCTCCAGGGCTGGAGGAAACCTTTTGGTGGGCTGAGATTGTATTTGTGAAGGCCAGAGAGAAGGATATGTATCTCCTCTCACCCTACATTCCGTTTGTTATCCTTGGCTGTGCTATGGCAGCTTTAGGCTGTGATCTCCACTCCTACATTTGCATCCTTCTTTAAAGCCTTCTGCAAATGACTGGCACAATGTCACTACTTCTCCTAGCCATAATAATATAAAACAGCCGTTTCATTAAACTTCTTGCATCCAAGGAACACTCCTGGCATAAATAAGGCAAATGCATTTGGCCCAAAGAAATTGCCTTGCTTAGAATAAATAAATGTATTTAGTTCTGCTAAATAAAGCATTCATATGGCTTGTGGGGCTCTGCACAGATACAGAGTTGCAGAACAGCTGATCAAATGACTATCTTTCATGATTGCATTTTGATCTGAAGACACATGATTTTATGCTGTCGTTTTGGATGCTGGATCAGAGCCATCAAAAGGATAACTGGTAGGTGTTTATTCCACCTGAAACTTCCCTCCTCCAACCAAACTGTAAATCTCCCATGACTGATGTGGAAACTCCACATTTAGAAACAGGTATTAGGAAATACAGCTGTTCAAGATGCAGCAGTGTTGACCTAAAATTGCTAGCATAAAGAGCCCCTTAATCTTTATGTCCTAAGGGTGCAAAATAGAAATATTGCCAAACATTTGGTTTTACCTTTACCCATGGGTTAAAATAACACAGCTCATAAACAGTTCTTTAGGGAATATGGGTTCAGTTACAGGACTTGAATCCTTGCTGATATACACACTTTATTTAAACCTTATTTTGATTGAGTTTTAAAATGTGATCTTTAAACAAATATATTGGAGGTAAAACCTCTCAAGAAAGAGTGATAGATGTAGCTGCTAGAACATATGATGACTGTGACAGGGCGCCTGCCCTGCACTGGCCCTTTAAGACCAGGACTCAGGCCCGGAGCCGGGACTAGACAGAAAGAGGCCAGCTGGAGCGGTTTAGGGCCAGTGAGAGCCCAGCTGGCAACTATCTAGGGCAGCCCAGTTGGCTTGTGGAAACCAGCTGAACCCATTAGGGGAGGGAGAGCCCAGCTGGCCTGTATAAATAGAGAAGCACAGGTTGCTTAGGGAGGTGAGAGGAGGGCTGACTGCAGGGGAAGCAGGAGTGATTTGGAGGGAGACAGCTGAAGTAGAGGGATGGGAGCTTTCCCTCAGTGGTTGCCAGGGACCCCAGGAGAGGCCGGAGGAAGGCGGAGGCAAGTTGGTGCTAACTGGAGACTGCCTGTCGAGGGGATGCTAGCCTGGAGATTGCAGCCAGCTGGGCAAGTCCAGGGAAGAAAACCCTGGGGATCCAGGTAGGAAGTAGCCCAGGGCAGGAGTGGGAGTTGCCCCTCCTGGCCTGAGAACCTTAGTGTGTTTTGGCTGGATGGCTGCCAAGGGAGTGACCTGGTACCAAGTCACTCACAGGGCCCTGGGCTGGGACCTGGTGGAGTAGGGTGGGCCCAGGTCTCCCTACCTGGGATGTGCCCTGCTACAACAGTTATAAACTGCTTTGTGGACTTGGCCTTGCTTAAAGGGCTGGCTATATATGACATTGTTGCTGATGATGAGCAACCTGTACAGACTAACTTGCCCTGAGAGGGGCTATATGAGGACAGTCAGGGGGCTCTGAGGCACACTGGGGTGTGAACCCCCTGACAATGACAAAATTATGCATGCTGCTTTTTAGGCTACTTTAAGCTGTCCAATGGCAAAAGAAAAAGCAACAAAACTCAAGGTGACAAAAGTGGTATCATTAGAAGTAGTACAAGATAAACTGCAGTGTAGTCCTCCTTTGTTATAGGGATTTTTAGAATCGTCTAACCTTCTCAGGGGTTCCATTTCATATTTTACAGAGGAGGGAGAGGGAGCAACATTAACTGTGGATTCCTGAAGCAACTTGGGCATCTGGAAACACTTGGTATTTTCTGCATTTTTTTTTCTTTTGCAGATAATAATTTAGATTCAGTACTCCTGTCAGATAATAAATTCTAATTCCCATGTAAAGATGGAAAATTAAATATTTGATCTCCCAGCTCTAATACTGACATGTTCTAACATTTTGTGTCAAGTCACTTAAGAGGCACTGGTTAGATTTAAAACTGTAATGTGTATTCTTACTTTGTTACTAACTCTCGAATACAATAATGGAAGTAACTGTAGAAAAATCTAGGTTACTTTATGCCCCTCTTTTGTTATCAAGCCTGGAATAGATCCTTTTGGAAACATCTTGTTATGGCGAAGCCCTGTGGGTTTATATCAAACCTGCCTGGGGCTCGAAAGCTGGAAGTTCACTACAAATAATTGACTAAAACTAGGGTATCAGACTCCTGGCCTGGGGGCCATCTGTGGCCAAAGCACTTCACCAGTCTGGAGGGTGAAATATTTTGAAAGTTATTTATTCAGGCTCATGCAGCTGCCAGTCTGGGGGCAGTGGGGTGGCATGCACAATCCCAGCCACATAGTAAGGGTGCCTCTTGGTCCAGGAAGCCATGTTGGCTGCTTCTGCCATGATGTGAACTACACTGGTCAGGGAGCCAGCCAAGCTGATGCATGTCTGCAGACAATGGGATGGGGCTGGTGGGTTTTGCTTTCAATTACACTGGAAGAGGGATCCCACCCCAAATAGACACATGTGAGCAGGAGGAGGGCAGGCAGGATTCCAGTGTGAGGGCTCAGCTCCCACTTGGAGCTGAACCTTTTAGGTGCACTGGGGTCAAATTTTAAGTTTTCCACAGCCACAAGAGCCAGGAAACTTCATTTTTCTTTAAGAATGACAACCGAAATCCTCACTTATCACTTGACTTCAGGAGCTGGGGCTTTAAGGAAAATAATAATTATCCCATGAGAACTGGCAACATTGCTTTCACTTCTGTTTAAAGGTAAGTTACATTTCAAAGGGGTCTTAAACACCATACTGCAGTGGCTGAGTACCAGTTTTCACAGGGAAACATTTTACATCAATCACAAAGAAAATTCCATGTGTTAAAGTTGGAATAAAAACTGAAAGTTCTGCGGCTCTCAGGGCCACTGTAGATGGGAAAGGAAAATACACAGGCACAGGAGTGCTGGATAGCTCTTCTTGAAAGTTGGCTAGTCAAACCTTCTAGTCCTTACTCGAGTAAAACCTGTATTGCTGTCAGTGCCACTCGCAGATACAGACATCACAGTGAACATGTGATAACAGGTGTGGTCAGTAACCATACACTTCATCCTTAAATATCTGAGCCATCTTTTCCAGAGTTGCATTGGCTTAGTGACTCCATGTGAATTACACTAGATTTACACCAGCACAGCTGGGATCAAGATCTGGCCCTAGATGCTTACCTCCTCTCTTTTTAACATCTATGAACCTTGTTCTATCATGACTATGAACCCACCTGTGTGTCGCACTGAAATGTGGTCCATTGAGAGAGCAAAAGTGGCTTCTTCCAGGCCGGGTCTGTGTTCTATACCATAAAGTTATCTCCCGTACAAAGTAAGCATCTCGCTGGAGATAATTCTTGGCTTTCAAGTAGCAGAAACTTGGGCAAGAATTTTTCCTACCATGCTGGGGCTGGAGAACACCTGTAACCGAGACTGGGTCTTGTCAAAGAAACAGGTTCAGATCCTTTGTGCCAAAACGGGTGCTCTTAACTTGTGGCAGTTTAGAGGCACAGCACCACCTTAGTTATAAAGAATCAGAGAGAGAGAGGCCCAGAGAATCAGAGCTGCCTGAAGCCTTGTCTACAGTGGGCTGTCACTCTTAGTTATACAGCTGCAGCTACATGAATAACATAGCTAAAGTCAACATACTTAGATCTGCCGTACCTTCACAGCAATAAGTTCATAGCTGATGCTCTCCTGTTGACTCCCTTTACTCTTCTCATTCTGGTGGAGTAATAGAGTCAATGGGAGTGCACTTAGTGACTGATTTATCATGTCTATAGTAGACATGAGAAATCGACCTCTGCTGGATCAATTTCTGCCTGTTGATCTGGTGGGTAGTGATGACATGTCCTGAGTCAGTTGTGAAATGGGCATGTTAGAAGTACTTGAAAAAATCTGTAGGTGAATCTTGGGAAAGCTGAAGACAGAACCACAAGAGGGATTTACTGGCTGGCTTCCCCAACCTAGGCTGTGTTTAGACTACAAAAATCTATCGGAAAAAGAAACGCAAATTGTGAAACGCTGAAGTATCAGCATTGCCATCATTTTGGTAAATCAGAAAGGACCACGGATATGTATCTTTTAGCCCATAACCAGTAAATATTGGCATTCAAAGTACCACTTAAACTGTCTGGGGAAAATAATTGACCAGAGCGCTGTTTTAAGTGCTTCACTTCGATTTTAACTACTAATCTCAAGACTGAGAATCCTGGGTAACAACATGCCAGTGCAAATGGAAATTTCATTATCTAAGAAATATACAGGAAGGGCCTCGGAACACATGAGATTGCACTGGAAAGGGTGAAGTTTAGGTCTTTATTTCCTTAGACACTTTCCCCAGAGGGAGTTGTAACTAAAGAATCTGGGGAAGGGGGGAGCTAACCCTCCTGTACATACTTAATGGACCAGAGAAGATGTGCTTAAGTTGTAGCAGAAGAAAGGCTTGGTCCCATTGCCTGCCAACCTGTAAGAACAACCAGGGAAGACACCCCAGGTTCTCCTTTCCTAGAGTGTGGTCAGATTGCAATGGTGCATGGCAGATATTCAAGGGAGAGGCTCCCAGAGCTCCAGCCTGAGCCTGGGCTAACCACAAGTGCTGCATAGACATACCCTCAAATGTGCCACCCAAATGGAAGCCGGGAGCAACCAAAATGCCCTTAGGGATGCTGTGCAGAGCACGTTCACCATCAGCCTTGTACCCATTGACACAGCACTGCAAATGCTGCATGGTCCTCTAGGTATGGAGGGACAGGCCCAATTCTTTCCCAGGCTGCTACTGTTTCTCATAATATTATTCACTATCTCCTCCCATGCAAAGGGACTGAAAGGGGCAATTTATAGTTCACTTTCATAGTGGAGTGAGAACGGTAGGAGGATCTGTGCACTCCAAAATCCCCTGCAAACGAACTTGCATTATAAAAGCCTTAATTTAAAGTTAACCAGAATAACTTAACTCATATCAGCAACAAAATGTGCCAGGGGACATGAAGTAAATATACATTTGATACTTGCTTTGATCTCTACTTCCTGTTCTCCTTAAAGTGAGTGGGGATTTTGCCACTGACTTCAGGAAGTGCAAAATTAGGCCAGTATGTATTTGCCACGTCCTGAATCTACCATTGCAGGCTATTGGCAAGAATTTTTAAGCACTGAACTAGGCTTTCAAGGGAGGCAACAGAACTCCTACCATTAAAGATTTTTGAGAACAGGTCGAACACCTGTCAGGGATGGTCTAGAGATGCTTGGTCTTATCTCAGCAGTCTACATTTCTGTGAACACATGTACTCTCTAACCCTCTGGCAGGACCAAGTACATTTAAATCATTTAGTCGTTTGTTACCATTACTATTTGCACAGAAAACACAATTATAAACTCAGGGACCGGCATGTAACTGAATCAGAGTTGTTGCTAGTAAACTCTGTTCTATAAGGGTGCACCTAGACTGCAGGATTTTTTCAGAAAAACAGCTGTTTTTTCTGAAAAAAAACTTCACTTACGTCCACATTGCTATTGCATTCTCTCGAAAGAAAATTGAAAGAACACAGGGGTTTTTCTGACACTGGTAAACCTCATACTATGAGGAAAAACACCTTTTCTGAAAGAGCGCTTTCGGAAAAAGGTGTGTGTGGATGCGGAAGAAGGAGTTTTTTTCAAAAGAAGAGCTCTCCAGGAAAAAGCACAGGTCCCTTGGTGGCCACTTGATACATAGTATTCACAGCTGAAATGAGAGAGAGAATCCATTCAGTGTGGATGCTATCTTTCGAAAAAGCAGATCTTTTTTTTTATTTGCTTTTGTTAGTGTGGGTGCTCTTTCAGAAGTTTTTTTACAGAAGATCTCTTCCGAAAAAGCTTCTTCTGAAAGAAGCTTGCAGTCCAGATGTACACTAACACTGTAGAAATGTATGCACACTCTTTACTATATGTATAGTGATAATATTTGGTTAATAATTTTTCTTAATAGTTTATTTTTTAAAGTTAATTTCCCTTCACAAGCCTCCTCACTGGCACACAAGAGAGCTAAAGTGAAAACATAGTTTTGTATATGAAATGGTTCTCATTCTTTCTTTTCAATGTAATAGCGCCAAGAAATTGTCAAGGTTTTTTTAAATGTTTAAGATAATCTCCGAAAGCATCCAATTTTACACTGCTTCTTCCCCTTCCTGCTGTCACTCACGTTCTACAATGTCACAAAAGAAAATGTCTGAGTACATTAATTACAACTTGTTAGCCTTCCATATAGTTATAATGTTATTGAGGAAATCAAATCATTCGGAAAATAACTAAAGAGGAACCGTGCTGGTAGTGCATAATTTTTATGCGCTGCACATCAAAGCTATAGCTTTGCAAGACAACAGAAAATGACTATTATACAGAATGAGAGAGTCAAACACTACTTGATCCTTTACCATTTGAGTGTTTTCTTAATGCGATACAATACTTCTTTTATTCTGGAAAAAGCAGTTGAACTCTCTTCAGACTTTGCCTTCTTATATGGTATAATTAGAAATTAATTCTCAAATTACAGTATAAAGGGTTCCTTAGACTAGATAAAACCACAGTGCTGAAGCATTATCAATGCATATATTCCTACGGATTTAGATTGGTTTGAGTAAGGAGAACTAATGTGAGTGAGATTTTGCAACGTAGGATACGTCTACACAGCAGTTATTCAAAAAATAACATGGCCCACGTCTACACTACAAGCAGTTATTTTGACATAATGGCAAAATAATGTTGAGCTAGAGGACTTCTTAATCCAACTCCTATAGTCCTCATTTTATGAGGAATAAGGGAAATTAGAGGAAGAGTGTTCTTTCTTGGACTTCCTAATGTGTAGACATCTCCAAAAACCAAAATAAGCTATTTTGACTTAAGCTTCACAATTGATGTAGCTGAAGTTAAGTAGCTTATTTCAGCTTTCATCCTGCTGTATAGACATGCCCCAAGAGTCCTGAGGCCTCATATCTAGCAAAGCTTTAGGCTCATACCCAGAATTAAGCATGTGAATATTCTCATTGGTTTCCTGGACTGCTCATGTACTTAGGGTTAAGCACACACAACTGCTTTCCTAAATAAGTATTTCAATTTAAAATAATATGCCTAAAACCCCTTCAATGAGTCAATAATCAAGTATCAAATCATCCATTCGCATTGACTGCCCATGCGGGTATGCAATGTTGTAGCCATGTTGGTCCCGGGATATTAAAAAGACAAATTATCTTTTCTTGAATGAACTTTGGTTGGATAGAGATACCTGTTAATGTCCCTTAAGTCACAGAGAAGAAAGGAAGAGGAGGAGGAGAAAAGGCAAAGTTATAAATATAAGCCTGATGAGCCTGGGAGTTTATATTCACAACAAAAAACCATACACTGGATATATGGCTTATTACAACAATGTATATACTACTAACAACCCCCTTTCCCCAGCTGTTTTTTCATTCCCTCTTCCTTTTTTCCCTGACTAGCCACTTCACCGTTGAAATATGTGTTAATTATGTATGATACTAAACAATGTTATACATGTTGCATTTAGAAGTGACACTCTGAGTAAGTTTCCCAGATTAGAAGAAGAGCTCCATGTAAGCTTGTCTCTCTCAGCAACAAAAGATATTACTTTATCCACCATGTTTGCCATCAGTGTGTCATGCTGGTTGAAAACTGACTAAACATCAGTGATTTTGGTATTTGCATCGCTTATAAAATGGCAACTCTGAGAGAAAGTTCTTTGAAAGCCTCATGTCATCAATAAAATATGATTCACTTGATCAAAAAATTAGCAAAATTATTATACAGAATTCAAAATTTGTTATCTCTGTACTGTACAGATATTTTCTTCCTTCTGAATTACGAATGAAATATAACTTCCCACTACCAAACAGAAATGGAATATACAGGCATGCATCAACTTGATAAAGACTATTTAGGGATTTATGAGCTTATTTGATCATCAGAGCTAAGAGAAATTTTAGGGCAGAGCCAGGATCTCTTCCCTGAGGTAATTACAGTTCGATCAGTAATCTTTCTAAAGGATATGGAGGGAGTGAACAACCCTACACATGTTTACAAACCCAGGAAGTGACTAAGTAAGTAGATGAACAAGGAGGATCAGTAATAACTCATAAGGCAATATTCTATTGGGTACCTGAGTTTAGGGCAAATCAGGTTCAGCTCTGCAACTAAGTCAATATATTTTTGACTGATATTAGTAAGAAAGTTGTTTATTTGGGAAACTAGCTGTGGTATATGCCAATTCATTGCCTTGGCACCTATGTGGTTGGATGTTTCATTGAAAACATTCCAAAAGCTGGTATAGTTCATGTTCTATGGTTGACTGATATCATTATGGACAAAACTCTCTATTACATTCTACTTCCAGTTCCACAAAACTTATACATATACCTATGCCAAAATTCATAGGCCTCAAGTATGCTAACTACTAAAGCCAATGTCTTACCTCAAGCCTGTAGATTCCTCGAATTACTGCAGAATATAAGGCAGGATATAATGCAAAGAATATAATAGAGGTAAGCTGGCCCACTGGGCTACAAAGGAGAGATGGGGAATTAGGACTACAGCTATGCAAAACTCAGTAATTTGTTTTACATGCATTTGGCAAACCTTTCAAACATGAATTTGCAGCTGTTGTTTTGTAGTATTGCACTATTTTGAGATTCAGATTGAAACAAATGTTAAACTCAAACTTAATCTCTGCTGATGCATGATTGCCTGAAATTCAATTCAAGCTTGTCCAAGTCATACTCTAGAGGTTTGCTCCAAAGTTTTGAAATGTTTGGCAAATCTGAGCCAAAGTTTTTTTAGCAAAACTTTCATACAGCTATATTCAGGAGTAGGGAATATACACGAGACAAATCAAAAGAAGTATTTTGTATTCCTATGTAATAGTGACCTCAAGGGAAGAAGGGAGAAGGCCATGGAAGTGAACAGGTTTAATTTACTCTTTGCACAGAAGTATTTGAGAAGTCTGACATCGAAATTCAATAATAGCTCTTTATCTTGGCTTGTTATCTCTTAAGACAATGTGGTATCCTACTGCAAAAATAAAGAAGCATCTATCCTTAAAACAGGAATCCCCAGGGCCAGTTATAAAATGACAAAAAAGCAGTTAATTTCTTATCCAAGGTGAAAAATGAATCAAGTTTCATAAAGTGTAAGTAAGTACCAGAATAGGCAACACTGTACTGTTGTCTTAGAATCCAACATTTTTAATGTGACCAATGATTTACAGGCGTCTCAATTTCTCTGTGCTTAAATTCGACACTCGTTGATGCAGGCTGATTTTTAGGAACTTGACCTTTACTCGTTGAGGACCTGGTGTGCAGAGGAGCTGAACATCTGCAGTTCTTTCACTTCAGCCAGCACCTCTGAAAGTCTTCTCACTGAAATGCCTCTCAACTGAGAGCCCCAAGCATAACTGTATCATCTTCAAGGGGGTTGGCTCCCACTGGGTAGGCCATTCCTAAACACTGGGAAACAAAATCAGAAGAAAGTAAATGGATCTTCATCACATTTCATGTTGATATCCATATTCATGTCTGATAGCACAGCACTTGCAAATGAAGAACCATGAAGGGCAATTGAGCTAGTGGAGTGGTTCTCAACATACAGCCAGTCCCCAAGTTACGAACAGGTTACGTACCAAACACTTGGCCGTAACTCAAAATGTTCATAACATTTTACATACAGGGTCACAAAGCAGGTCAATGATAGAGCCAGAACAGACCCCAAATCCCTAGCAAGAACAGAAGCACCTAATAAAAAAAAGTCTCTTCTCTTGCCATGTATAAGGAGTTAGTTATACCCATGGCAAATTTTATCAGAAATATTATAAGCAGTCTGATGAAGAATTAACTAAAGTAAACTCCATTATTGTTGTCCAAGTCTCATTGTACTGAGGTCAGAAGCACTACTCTTTGTAAGCTAGAAAAAAAAGATGATGGAGAAAATTGACACCAGAAAGGATTGCCCAGTTTCATTGAACAGATGTCAAATGGCCATTAGCATTACAATGATTAGTACTCTGAAATTACACATTATGGGTTTAGTGCCTGAGATTAAGTGTTAACCTGTCTTAATTGAAATGCATCTTGGAAATTGATTTCTCAGCAGTGAACTGTAAATAATATCACAGATTTGGGTTTTAATCAAACAAAATAATGTAGGTGAAGGCCTCATATGACTTACATTCTACACTGTGGTGACCTCTATTTTTGGGGGGTAGGTCAGCTTGATGTCAATACTTTTACTAATTAAACGCAAACCTTCTCTCTCTTGACTTTTAACCATTGGTGCTGCCTTTTATTTTATGATTTATGAAAGCCATTGAACTAGTTGATTAGTTGCCACGCACGATAGCTGGCCTTTGTATTTTCCTCCCAGCCCAACCCCACAAAGAAAGAAAACTTAAGCAGAAAAGTAGCCATTTGTTCCCACAAAAGAAGGGGTTATATTTTCATAAACTCCCCCATGGACATAGGCCTTGCACAATCAAGTAATCTCATTGATTTCAGTGTGTATGTGAGTTAGGGTTTTCATGATCATCTGCATGGATGTCAAGCAGAATATTTCAGCAGCATGTAACCCTGTTTCAACTATTTTATTTGAAACCACTATTTACAGACACTTTTGAAGAAAGGCCTGGGGATGTTAGTGAGTACAGGATGAACCTCCCTGGTTTGGAACTCTTGGGACCTGACCAGTCTTGGATGAGGGATTTTTCCAGACCAGAGAAGGTCATTTCTGGACCCCTGCCACCAGCCTCCTTGGCCCACCTGCTGGTTTCCCAGATGGCTCCCACCTCCTGCTGGCCACACTGCCCTACCAACCCCATTGGGCAATCATTACTTCCATGGCTCCAGGACCCACAGGAAAGCTGTGCACATGCCACATTGGGGCTCTGGATCCCACAGGGCAGCTGCATCCTGGGGTTCTGGGATCCACCAGGAAGCTGCATGCAACAGCTCCCTGCCCCACCGAGCCACTGTAGGCCCCAGCCCTACCTGGCAGCCTTGCGCTGAGTCTCCCAACACCGCTGGCAGCCAAACTGCCTTGCGCTGGATGGCCCCACCATCAGCTAGTTGTGGGCAGCCCACTCGCCTGCCAGCCCGACAGGTATCCATGCCACTGGCCCCCTCCACTGGGGCTCTCTGGTCCTGCAACATTCATGCTGGACCATGGATGTTGCCAGACCATAGAATCCTGGTTAAGAGAATTTCAACCTGTAGTCGACTACCTGATAAGCATAAGCTTATCAGTAGTCAACTGAAGTATCGACTACCCACTCTCCCCGCCCTTGCTGTCTCCATAAGGAGTACAGTTAGTTCGGATTAGGAAGCCTAATCTGAACTAGCTACTCTGTGCCGCGTGTAGCCACACGGCACGGGGTTCGAACTAGCCGGGATTTAAAAATGGCGGCGCCCGGCTTATGCAAATGAAGCCCGGGAAATTCAAATCCTGGGCTTAATTTGCAAGTGCGGTATGCCTACATTACCCTCCTAGTTAGAATTAGGAGGGTAGTGTAGACATACCCTGAGGGACAGATTAACAGTGAACACACAATAGTGGTGTCTAGTTCAGTGAGTTCTCTAATTTGAGGATTTCTCCTCTAAGTATTGCATGATCTTGAGCAAAGTAGTAGCTTCTGTTTGTTGTATACATGGGACACTAAGTAGAACACAGAAATCAATGTTATGACTTGTTTTGTTCTAGGTTCTTGGAAGTTACTAGGAAAGGAAAGGTTTTTGGCATTAGCAAGTGTCTCTCAGGGTATGTCTACACTAACCCCCTAGTTTGAACTAGGGGGGTAATGTATGCATACCGAACTTGCTAATGAAGCCCGGGATTTGAATTTCCCGGGCTTCATTAGCATAAAGCCGGCGCCGCCATTTTTAAAAGCCGGCTAGTGCGAACCCCGTGCCGCGCGGCTACACGCGGCACGGACTAGATAGTTCGGATTAGGCTTCCCGGGCTTCATTAGCATAAAGCCGGCGCCGCCATTTTCATTAGCATAAAGCCTAATCCGAACTATCTAGTCCGTGCCGCGTGTAGCCGCGCGGCACGGGGTTCGCACTAGCCGGCTTTTAAAAATGGCAGCGCCGACTTTATGCTAATGAAGCCTGGGAAATTCAAATCCCGGGCTTCATTAGCAAGTTCGGTATGCATACATTACCCCCCTAGTTCGAACTAGGGGGGTAGTGTAGACATACCCTCACATACTTATATATTAAAGTTTGGGAACTATTCTTCAGTGAGAGTTCAGGCTATTCAGCACTGCTCTGGAACTACTCAGCACCTCATAGGATCAGGGGCCTATTGTCTTACAAAACTAACTATACAGTCTAATATATAAATGTTGGTGACATACTTGGAGAGAAAAAAGGTGCAATATGCATGAATATGGTTATTTTAAAGAATCTTTTTTAGTCTAGAATCTTCAGAGAAGCGTATGGGCCAGTGCTTCTCAAAGTGGTCTGCAGACCTACTTTGATAAAGCTGCCACAAGGTCACTTCGGTTTGTTTACTGGGACATGGTTCCCATTGTCTGTGGTTCACTGTTTGCAGCCAAGGGTGCCACGGGAAGCAGCAGCCCTAATCACGGTGCTTCCCATGGCTTTCTTGGGTATAAACAGTGAACTGCAGCCTATGGGAGCGGCAAAGCTCTGTGGCTGTGGAGTTGGTAAGTAAACAAATTGGAGTGGCTCAGTACCAGCTTTCTCACAGTGGGTCCACAGACCACTTTGAGAAACACTGCTATAGGCAAACAATTGCTATTCAATGTCAAGCAACAAATACACTTGAGTGGATGCTTAACTCTCATTGGTCCCTTTGAAATTTCCAGCCCTAAATTGGAGGTGAAGTGTTTTCATAGATTGAGCAATTCTAAGGCCAGAAAGAACTAGGATGTTAAGGACTAGTTGGATAGTCAGTCAACTAGTCAATTCCCCCCCTCCCCTTGCTGCCTCTATCAGATAGAGGCAGCAAAGCGGGGGAAGACTCATAGACTTTAAGGTCAGAAGGGACCATTATGATCATCTAGTCTGACCCCCTGCACAGTGCAGGGCACAGAATCTCTCCCACCTCTCCTAGAATAATCCTCTCACCTATATCTCAGATATTGAAGCCTTCAAATACTTTGAAGACCCCAATATGCAGAGATCCTCCAGCTGTGATCTGTACCCCATGCTACAGAGGAAGGCGAAAAACCTCCAGGGTCTCTGCCAATCTACCCTGGAGGAAAATTCCTTCCCGACTCCAGATATGGCGATCAGCTAAACCCTGAGCATGTGGGCAAGACTCACCAGCCAGACACCCAGAAAGTTCTCTATAATACTTCAAAGGGGCAGCACTACACAGCTGAGCCCAGGATCAGCTAGGGACTCCACAGCTGATCCCAGGCTCCAGCGTGACATTTCCGCGGAACCTGGGATCAGTCCCCAGCTGATCCCGGGTTCCACTGAAATGCCACACAGAGCCCAGTATCAGCTGGGGAGTCCCCAGCTGACCTCGGCTCCACGTGGCATTTCAAATCAGCAGCATGGCATAGAGCCTGGGGTTCGTGGAAGACTAGTCGATAGGCACTTCCATATTTCTCCCTTAAAATGTACAAGAACCCCCACTGGGGATTCTTGTACATTTCAAAGCTGGCACACAGCCCGGAGTCAGAGGGAGTTCCTGCCGGCCCCAGGCTGCACACGGAGTTCTGCATTCCTCCTTTGAAATGTACAAGAGACCCAGCAGGGGTTCTTGTACATTTCAAGGGAGGAAAACAGACGTGCCTATCAACTAGTCGAGCAATTGTTGGAAATTCCATCAACTCCTCGACTAGTAAATTAACCATTACTTAACAACCTTTCAAAAGACCTTTACCTCTTTTACTCTGAACTCCTGCATAATACAGACCATAGACTTTCACACAATTACCTCAGCATTGAGTCTAATAACTTGTGTTTGAATAAAGAATATCTTCTAGTGCTGTACTATTTGGCAATTTTTTTGTTAAAGAAGACTATCACTCAAAAAAGGGAGATATAAACCAACTATCTGACTATTGGTAATTAAATAATTACTAATTAAACTAGAAAATTCAACATTTCATGATACTTTATTTACATAGCTAGTGTTAGTATTAGGGGTGTCAATTTGCATCACACTATTACGAAATACTAGCCAATGCAAGACATCAAGCAATAGTAAGTAAAATTCACTCCTGTGTATATTATGAACATAAGGCCTTTACGTCACTTAAATTCCATGTAAGATCTGATAATAAGTATTCATGAGGAGCAGGGTGTGGAGATTGCCAGTTGGATGGCTAGTTAAAGGACCTTGGAGGAGAGACTCCAACTTGGGACTGTGGTGCAGGGAGCAACTGGGATGCTAGGTCCATAGTAGGGAGAATAGAATTGAAAAAAATAGTGTTATCTGTTTAAAGACTATCATAATGTGCAAGGGAGCAAATTAGCATTGCCTGGGCAACCTTAGTTATGGCATTTTGTTACATTTGAGTGCTTGACTTTGCAACTTGAAAGTAGGTTTAACTAGGAATACATTATGCAAATAATTTACTTGATCTAAACTTACATATTTGAAACCAGCATTGCAAAAATTAGCAACGTCTTTCACACTGACCTACAAAGTGATGAAAATCCAGGAAATAGTTTTTAATACTTTATTTACAGCTTTTACTTGTATTATAATTGGCTTCCATGATGAGATATCCTCTATCAATCTTGTTTTGTCCAGTACAGATATTACAACTCCAGCTAGAAGCTGTGAGATTATCATTAACGTAAGTATCTAGATTGAATGTACCCAATTTAGGTTGCTTTACTGTTGCTATTAATCCTAAGTAATAGTATAGAACTACTGTGTAGATGACCACAAAGGGCAATTAGAATATTGATATAAATTTAACTAACAGAATTTGTTAGAATGCAAATAATGTTAGAAATTATATATTATAAAATAAAGAAATATTTGCTTTTTGGCTGTATCTCTGATGCAGCATTTCAGAACTTAGCTGAGACAGCTCCAGGATTAGATAAACCTTTTGTGAACCTTATCTGTAAAACCTTCAGCATATGCAAATAGCAACGTGACAATCAGTAGCACCATCTATCCCCTGCTTCACCGTTACAAGAGAAGCTAACAAGTTTTTTAAAAAAGCACAAAAACCGAGGCCACAGAAGCATACCAAATAGAACAAAGAACTGAAGAAACTAGCAGGGTTGATAGCAGAGAGTGAAGATGACAGAACTAGACAGAAAAAGGAAGTTTTAGCAGTTCAGGCAAAAATGTATTAATTCGGGTTAGTTGTGTTATATGCATGAGAAGGTTTTAATTAGGGACTTTGAAAGGCACACAAATGGGGTAACTGGGTAAACTGAGTTATGAAATAAGGGATAAATAAAAAGCATGGAGAAGACGCAGGGAGAATATATGTCTACACAGCCGTTATTTCGAAATAACTTTCCTAGCGTCTACACAAGCCAACCACTATTTCAAAATTATTTTGAAATAGCAGAGGGCTTATTTTGAAATCGGTAAACCTCATTCTACGAAGACTAGTGCCTATTTCAAAATAGCGATTTCGAAATAGGTGCTGTATAGACAGGGAATAGGGGCTATTTCGAAATAGGGGGACTCCAGCCCTTCCCAGGGTGTTCTGGTGGCCACTCTGGGCACAAACAGGAAAACTCCTCTCCTCTCTCCCCTCCCAGAGCCCTTAAAGTTTGGCCATAGTCTTGATAGAGTTTGGCCATAGTCTTTTGTGGCCAGCACCAGGCCTGCCAGCCCAGAGCCACTCTGTTGCTGCCCCTACCCACAGCATGAGCCAGCAAGCCACTGGCAGCCAGCCATCCACCACTCCCCAGGACCAGTCTGTCAGCTCCCAGGAGCCTGCCAGGGGCTGGAGAAGGCAGGCGCCTTCCTGGTCCAGTGTGGAGATCATGTTCCTGATCAAGGTTTGGGGAGATGCCGCCAATGTCCATGATTTCTGCACTAGATCGAGGAATGCGGCCGTCTATAGCCAGCCACAGTTCTCCATTACTGATCAATGGGAGCTGCAGGAGCAGTGTCTGCACGCAAGGACTCATGGAGACCACCTGTGCTGACCCTCCTAGGGGTTGCAGGGAAATGAGATATTTCAAAATAACGCTGTAATATAGACATACTCTATAGGGCTGTGTCTACATTGGCCCCTATTCCATAATAGGGATGCAAATGTAGCACTTTGGAATAGGCAAATCTGTGGGGAATTTAAATATCCCCCGCGGCATTTGCATTATTAACGTGGCTGCCGCTTTTTTCCAGCTTGTAGATAAGCCAGAGAAAAGCGCCAGTCTGGACACGATCCTCCGGAAAATAAGCTCTTTTCCGGAGGATCTCTTATTCCTACTTTCAAGAGGAATAAGAGATCCTCCGGAAAAGAGCTTATTTTCTGGAGGATCGCGTCCAGACTGGCGCTTTTCTCCGGCTTATCTACAAGCCGGAAAAAAGCAGCAGCCATGTTAATGCAAATGCCGCGGGGGATATTTAAATCCAGTGGATTTGCCTATTCCAAAGTGCTACATTTGCATTCCTATTACGGAATAGGGGCCAATGTAGACACAGCCTAGGAGAAACCAGAGATTTGAGAACAGTCAGCCCTTCCCCAGGAGAAGAAACAGTTACTTATCACTCTTGCATGTGTAACCCACACACCTCGTCCTCACTGTGAGTTCTTCTGGCAGAAAATATGCTAATGAGGGACTCATTAGAATACGTCACACTCTTATTAGGCATAAGAATCTTGCACAAAATGGGGGTTTTGAGGGAAAAAAACCCATCCATAATGCTTCTTTTTGTGCAAAAGCCCCTTGCTCAAAAAGAAACGATGGAAGATATGCTAATGAGATTGTGCCTTATGCTAATGAGTCCCTCAGCATATTTTCTGCCAGAAGAACTCGCGGTAAAGACAAAGCCCTACAGGCTCTGGTGCACTGTCCCATGTAGTGGCACTTAGATCACTTAAGGAGAGGAAGAAAGAGTATACTATACAGCCTTAGCTGATAGCTAGATGTCTTTTAGCTCTACTGTTAGAGGTTCACACCCTGAGGTCCCAGGTTTGGTTCTGCCTGTTGGTGTTACACACACATATGTAATTTATAGGCAATAATAGCACCATATTAAAATATACATTATACATGTTAAAAAGCTATTTAAATTGAAGCAAAGGCAACATTCCTCTGGGCCGCATCCACTGACTCCTTGTATGCCTTTGAGAAACAATGGACATTGTCCAGAGTTATTCATTCAATAGGGCTGAGTGGATTTGATCTGGTGATTACATCTAGGCACTCCAAGTCTAAAAAGCAAACAGTCTTCATTCAGCCAGCAATGAATCCTAGGACTGACAACCTCCTGCAACATCTCAGCTTATTATCTTTCAATGTTTCCTACCAAGAGTGATACAGATCTTCTCTCCCCTTAGTCTTTGTTACTCGGGTGGTGTTTATATTATAACATTTGGCATTGCAACCTGCCTCTTTTCAGCTAAGGAGTTAGCTTTTGTACACCACCCCATTAAGCACTGATATCAGATGCAATATGAACAGCCATCATGATGCTGACTGCATGTATGTTTATTTTATGAAGTAATGCATTTGCAATTTGAACACCTCCCCAGGCAGGGGATTATGCTTAAGATTTTGTATCTACCAAAAATGTTTGGCATTCTACTCTGATTATCTAACAAGTAATAGAATCCGTCACTTTAGAATGCAGGCTTTTGTGTATGCAATGGTTGGTTGTTTGGTTTTGTTTCAAGCAGCAAATAAAACAGGCTGCATTCACCCTGGGTTACATCAAAAGATGCTTATTTAGATTGCTTACTGCCACACGCAAAGCAAAGCTGCATTATTGGGCTTAGACATTTCATGGCAATCTGCATATCATTTGTTTTGAAGGGAAATTGCCCATTTCTTTATTGCTTCTCTTTCTGAGGGCAGTATGGAGCATAGGTGTCTACCTCCTAGGGGTTCATATTCACCAGTTCAATTTTATCCTTACTTGTACTGCAGTGGTACGTAACGGCTGCAGACCTACTATGCTGCAACTAGACAATCACAATAAAAGCACGGTCCCTTTTCCAGCGGCCTTACAATCTAAATATAGCACAAATGTTTTTTGGTAAAATTCAGAAATAGGAGTCAAATTAGTTTGTCACTGTCCAGCATGCACATCACTTTGAAGGAAATCTTACCTGTGAACCCCTGAAACTAGAGAGTGGCCGAAAAGCATCTTCAGCAACTTGGGTCAGAGTGGGACACAAAGGTTGCTTTAACTCACATTTGCATTTCCCTGGCATTGGACTGATTGGCATAAGGCTTGGGCTAGGATGCTCATATTTCCCAAGGGGAAAACAGGACTCTGCAGGGCCCTTACAACACCAAGATCCCTTATACTGTGAGGCATACTCCTTTACTCCGTTCTCTCACCTTCGGGGGAGCTTTGTGCTAGGAGTGCAGGTCTAAACAACACTAACAAAACAGCATCTGGATCATTCTATTAAACACTGAGAACGACAATTGAAGAATTCTCTTTGGAACTCAGTGTTGATGTGTGTTGTTGTCTGTCTATATAAACCATAAGCTCCTCCATATAGGGAACATGGGTAAAATCCTTATTCCTTTCAAACTAGAGGAAAAACTCCCACTGATTTCAGAGGGGCCAAGATTTAAACCCCTATGGCAGGGGCAGAGGGTGAACTAAGGGCTGGGTCCTTCCCCTGCCACCTGAGATACCACTTCTGCTGCCCATGGCCCCACGTGGGAGCCAAGCCCCCCCCTGAAGGGGCAGCCACCCCCAGCACAGGCAGTCCCAACTTCCCCACTGAGCATGGCCAACCCTCCAGCCTCAGCATCTCCAGTCTCCCAGAATGGGGAGGACAGGTAGCATGTGGACTTAGCCCTCCTGGAGGACTAGTAGGAAGGCTGCTAGACACCTTGGCTATGTCTACACTGGCCTCTTTTCCGGAAGGGGCATGGTAATTTTTGAGATCGTAATAGGGAAATCCGCAGGGGATTTAAATATCCCCCCGCGATTTAAATAAAAATGTCCGCCGCTTTTTTCCGGCTTTTAGAAAAGCCGGAAAAGAGCGTCTACACTGGCCCCGATCCTCCGGAAAAAGCGCCCTTTTCTGGAGGATCTTATTCCTACTTCATAGGAAGGAATAAGATCCTCCGGAAAAGGGCGCTTTTTCCGGAGGATCGGGGCCAGTGTAGACGCTCTTTTCCGGCTTTTCTAAAAGCCGGAAAAAAGCGGCGGACATTTTTATTTAAATGCCGCGGGGGATATTTAAATCCCCCGCGGATTTCCCTATTACGATCTCAAAAATTACCATGCCCCTTCCGGAAAAGGGGCCAGTGTAGATGAGCCCCTTCTCTCCAGCCACTGGGCTTGCAGTGCAGGGATGAAGCCCAGGTTACTCCAGGAGACTGGGGAGATTAGGTGCGGAGTGTGGACAGGGCCAGGCAGGCAGTTTGGGAAGGCACTGCCTTCCTCTGCTTCTACCTGCTGCCATGCTCTTTGACTTTTGTGTCATAAAATACAAAGCATGCAGTTGATGCCTAATTTACAAATAGTAAAAAGAATATTTTTTATTATTATTATTTCTGTGAGCATGTGCTTGGATGCAAATCAACTAAATATGTTATAAAGAACTCACTGCTCTGTACAATTGGTGCTGCTGCTTGACATTCACAGCCTCTGATGTTCATTTCTGCAACCAGTCCTGTTTGCAAGTCAACAGTTGAATGTAGCTCATTGCCCAGGTGCAAATGGTGTCTGCAGAAGGTGCATCTTTACTGGGAAGTGAAGGTCATTTGCAGCTTCGAGAGAGACAATTAACACAGAATGCTCACATTGCCATTTTTACATTGTCTCTTTTGGGAATACAATTGATTGTGATGTATACGTGGCACGGAACAGTGCCTTGTGGGATCTCTGTATGCGAACAGGATCTTATCAAGGGAAGCACTGCACAGCTTAATAAAAAGCAGTGCTGCTAGTCCCACCTATAATATCTCCACCATGCCCTGGAATGTAATATCTGTGTGCATTGACTGTATGAATAGGAAAAGCAATCACTTACTAATCATACTTCTAATTTGCTCTTGTTCCCTTTTCCTGTAGCTTGTTAGCAGTGTCTTTGGCTGTTCAAAGTAAAACAAAAAATTAAAAGAATGCAATGAACAGAATCAAATAAATTGGCCTGAAAATGCCTCAAAAGAAGAGACTGTGGAAGCAAAACCTATTAGTTGGTTTTGACCTATACACAGTCACAAACAAATTGCCACCCTATAAAAAGCTCTTATAGTTGGTTGTGGCAAATAAAGGATTTTTCCTCTTTGACTGACTTATGGCTGCATTAACTCATTGTCATCTTAGGCTGATACTTCATTCTTGTTAAAGTTTTATATTTCAACACAGTGTAACATTAATATTAGACTATCACGTAATATCACAATGATCCATAACCAGAGACACAGACAGTGTTAACTTGAAGAGGGTAAACTAAAAATATGATATTGTAGTGAGTTCAATAATACTGTGTCCTACATAGAATTATCTTTCAAGATCTATTCATGACAGTATCTGAGCTCCCATACTACCTACCCTACAATATTTTCATATTATCCTGAGAGTCTGATATTACTAGCATTGATCGGTAAATTTAAGTAAGGATTAAACTGTGATAAAAACAAAATGATTTCTCCCCACTCTAATGACTATTTGGAGCATGATGGCTGCTAGGTTGTCTTATTACCATGAGTATCTTTCCTCCGCACTCAGCTGAGGAGACTGCTTTGTAAAGTACCGAGCACACAGCTGATGTTAATAAAATGAATACAACATTCTTTATTTGTTAGTTATGGTTCTGAGTTTTGGTCCCTAGATATCAAAGAAAATATATGCATCTTCATCCCCATCTGTCAATATGTACCATTAGGTGACTGCGGCTGACAAGGGAATAAGTGGACGTAAGCCACTCTATTACCGGGCACCAACAAAAGGTAGGTAGCAGCACGGGAAGGACAGAGGCCTCTGGGAGGTGTAAGCTCTGCCCAGTCTCCATCCCATCTTTCCCACTTACACCTCCCAGAGGCCTCTGTCCTTCCCCACTCCAAAATTACTGTAAGATGTGAAAGCCTCATCTAGCTTCTTTCTAAATACAAAAATACCTATTGAACACTTCAGCCTTTGCCATATCATTGACAATTTCACCTTCCCTTTATAGTGAGAGATCTATGCGATGGCTGGGATTTCTTTTGCTCCCGATATTTTTATAAAAATTCCTTCTAACATTCCTTCACCCTGGTAACCATAGATTTTTTTTGCTTGGTATCTCTAGCTTTCCTTATCTACTGTCTGCATTTCATAACTGCCAATTTATAGTAATGGCTATCAACATCCCTCTTTCAATTTACTAGATTGATTTTTAGACCAGGGATAGTGTATTTTGCTTGTCTATTGAGTGTCAGGCATGTTAATGGTGCTGAGGACATACGTTATTTATATACAGCAATTCAAGAGCTACTTAAGCTCTTTTCACTGAATTGGTTTAGCAATAGTAGGGCAAAATTATTCTTGCTGCTTATGCCCAAAGCTGCAAAGGGAAATGTATTCACATTAGTTTAGGATGGATGCTATTGATGACACCACTTTGTTATTAGTAACTAGGGAACAATTAACCAGAAAACTCCACAACTATCTAATGATCTAGAGTATTAAGTCACTTGTCTTGAACCATCATCCTACCTGGAGATTCAGTCACTTGTGAGGAAGAGAAGAGGAGAATGAAGATTCTTGTCACAAGACGAGCTTTTGTCCCCCATCATTTTTTTGCTCCTTCTACTAACTATACCCCTTATCAATTCTCCTTCTTTTGAATGTCGTGTTTTTTCACAGTTTAATCCTTGCAGGGAGTAGTAATGGTAGTTTGAATTAAGAGTGTTAATTCGAACTACCTAGCCTGTGCCGCATGTAGCTGCGGGCAGGTAGTTCGAGCTACCAGGCATTTAAAAATGGCAGCACCCAGGAACATGCAAATGAAGCCCGGGATATTTAAATCCCAGGGTTCATTTGCAAGTTCGAATGACTACATCAGCCTCCCTAGTTCGAACTAGGGTGGCTAATGTAGGCATTCAAAGTTACAAATGAAGCCCGGGATTTAAATATCCTGGGCTTCATTTGCATCTTGCCGGGTGCTGCCATTTTTAAATCCCCCTTAGTGCGGACTCTGTGCCCACGGCTACACGCAGCATGGAGTAGGTAGTTCGAATTAGGCTCTCTAATTCAAACTACCGTTACTCCTCGTGGAATCCATTTCACACATACAGAATGGGAGGTGACTGTCTAGGAAAGAGTACTACAGAAAGAGATCAAGGGGTCATAGTGGACCACAAACTAAATATGAGTCAACAGTGTGACACTGTTATTTAAAAAAAAAGCAAACATGATTCTGGGATGCATTAACAGGAGTGATGTGAGCAGGACACAAGAAGACATTCTTCCACTCTACTCTGCACTGATTAGGCTTAAATTGGAGTATTGTGTCCAGTTCTAGTCACAACATTTCAAGAAAGATGTGGAGAAATTGCAAAAGGTGCAGAGAAGAGCAACAAGAATGATTAAGTATCAGAGGGGTAGCCGTGTTAGTCTGAATCTGCAAAAGCGGCGAGGAGTCCTGTGGCACCTTATAGACTAACTGAAGTGTAGGAGCATAAGCTGCATCTGACGAAGTGGGTCTTTGCCCACGAAAGCTTATGCTCCTACACTTCAGTTAGTCTATAAGGTGCCACAGGACTCCTCGCCGCTTTTGAAGAATGATTAAAAATCTAGAAAACATGAGCTATGACAGAAAGCTTAAGGAATTGGGCTTATTTAGTTTGGAAAAGAGAAGACTTGAGAGGAAATATGATAGCTGTTTCAGGTATCTAAAAGGGTGTCATGGGAGGGGTTAGACAGACCCATGTCAGGGATGATCTATGGTGCTTGGTCCTGCCAGGAGAGCAGGGGACTGGAAGTGATGAACTCTCGAGGTCCCTTCCAGTTCCGGGATTCTATGATAAAGCCCAACAATAACAATCACAGAATTAAGTGACATTAAGGGATGTTAAATTTTGATTAATTGAATAATCAAATTGCATCGACCATTCAATTAGTCGATAGGGTGCCTCTGCCTTTGAAGTGAGGCGACAGCCCTAGGATTGTTACTACACTTCAAAGGCAAAAGCGCTGAGGGGAGCATTGAGCCAGTGGGGCAGTCCCCCGCTGACCCTGTGCTCCTCACAGCGTTTCAAAGCGGCAGGGCCGTGAGGAGCCAGGAGTCAGCTAGGGACTCCTCCGCTGACCCCGGGCTCCATGTGGCACTGCAGCTTTGAAACACTGCGGGGACCCCAGCGTCAGGCTCCTCGCAGCATTTCAAAGCAGTAGCACCCAGTGGAGCCCAGGATCAGTGGGGGATTTCCCAGTTGACCTGAGGCTCCACACAGCTCTGCCGCTTTGAAATGCCTTGTGCAGCCAGGGGACACCTCAGCTGGCCCCGGGCTGCATGGGGTATTTCAAAGCGGCAGTGCCATGTGAAGCACGAGGTCTGGCCGCAAGCTTCACACGGCGCTCTGCTTTGAAGCACCCTCTTCTCTCCCCCCCTCCTTGTTGCCTCTTTCTGATAGTCTTATATCCCTCTGTTTGTCTTATATCCCTTTCTCCTACTTTGTCTATTAACAGTGTAAGCTCTTCACGGCAGACCTGTTGTACAGTGCTATTCTTGATTGGCCTTTAAGCAATACCATGAATACCTGTCATTTGAAGAAGTGGGTTGTGCCCACGAAAGCTCATACTAGCTACATGTGTTGTTAGTCTTTAAGGTGCTACTAGATTATTTGTTGTTTTTTAAGATTTTCCTGTTCCTAACCTGGCTACCCCTCTGAAGCTTTTGACCAAGAATACGATTATTGATAATTAATTCCAGTAAATTATGTAGATAGCAGGCCATTTGTGTTAGAGCTGTAGGTTTTTATTTCTGAAGCCCAAGATGAGCAGCTGTGCCATGTACAAATACAGCCATGGATAACTTTAATAAGACATAGCTTTTTTCCAGGAGCAGAACAAGCATGAAGTACTTATTGGAATTCTGTTATGCACTTCCACTACTAACTTGCATAGTATAATTGGCTCTGATTCCCTGGACTTGGAAAATATAAAACATTTATTTGTACACTTTGCCCAATGACAGCGTCATGGACTAACTAAGGTGATTCAGAGACACTTAACTGACATGCAAAGTGATGTGAATTTCTGTTTTAAAAGATTTTCAATGTTTAACATTGTTTAACCATCACGTTCATAAAATATTTAAATACTATTTACATAACCTTTGCACAACAACAAAAGAAGAACTGTGCCCACAAAGGACATTTGCCTGCCTACATCCCATTACTGCTACTTACAAACAAACAAACAAACTTATCTTTAATTCATCTTGGATCACTAAGTGGGCATAACAACTTCTTTGCTAATTTCAACAAATAAAATACATTGTACAGGAAAGATCTGGATGAGAGAAGACATCCTGCATGTGTGGATAAAGATTGTAGGCAGTGTTGTAGCCACATCAATCCTAGGATATTAGAGAGACAAGATGCATGAGGTAATATCTTTCAATAGATCAACTTTTGTTGGTGAGAATTAGTCAGCACTTGTGTTATGCTCAATCTTCTCATAGCAAAGAAATTCTCGTTATCATTTTATACTTCCTACCTGAATGCATGTTGTATATGGTTTTCACACAGCTCTGTTTTCTGTATTCTCATGTGCATTTTTGCATTATTCCTTGCCCACAATTTACATTTGTTACTTTTCTAATGTGTACACAGAGAATAGTAACTTGAACAAGCAGGGGCATATCTGTTGGTGTAACTACACATAGGTCCAATATTTAATCACTATAACTATTTGTACCATCTGAGGATTTGGCGCATAATGCTGTAAAGACTCATTCATCTTGGGTCCAATGCACAGACCAAAGTCAAAGGGGGAAAAAAACTGGAGTAATTTAAACATGAAAAACTTCTAATTATTGTTACAATGGGACTCTCCTGAGAAGGGAAAAAGTATCTGGTAATTGGTTTACAATAGCACAAAACTTACTGCTGTATTTCGGATTAGCATTCATAGAATGGTTTAATTTAAAGTACAATTGGCAGGTAAATTGTCATTTGATTGGTTAAGAGAGTACTGAGAGTGACAGGCAGAGAGTTAAATGCCCCTAACTTAGTATCCAGCTCTACTAACAAGGCAACATAATCCCCCAAAGGGCAAATGTGCATCTGTTGGTAAAATTGCAAGAATAAATTTGAGCGTGCATATCCACAGAGGTGAAAATGAATCATTTTTAAACTTTGCACAGTGACAATGTCATTGAGTAACTAGGGTTATGTATCTAAGAAATGTTACAGAGATGCATTGGCAGCAGGCACTTCATTACCTGGATGGGAAGAATATAAAAACAGAAGGGCATGCCATTGCAGGGGCAGAGGAAGAGTGTATAGAGGCAAACCAAAATGAATCTGCTTAAACTGGCTATAGTGAGTGTACTATATATCTAGGGGCAGATCCTTAGCCAGACTAAACTGTCATCACTCCATTGACTTCACTGACAGTTTCAGCTGCTCATCAGCCACATGGAATTTCATTACTGTCTTTGATGCACCAGTAGTTGTGTCCCAGCAACATATTGCAGTCCATAGGTTTGGAAGCGAAGTCTGGGAGTTGACTAACAAATTCCACAAAGCTGAGATTCTAAAAATCAAATGCTTAGGTACTGTATACATATTATAAAATAATGCCCAAAGACATGTATAACAACTTAGGTGCACCACGTCATTCCTTACTGAAAAGTTTAATGAAGTTTGTGCACAAGCATACAAAGGTAATATGGGGGGAAAGGAAGAGAGAAGAAATGGAAAATCAGTACCTGAAAACTTTTATTGCCCAATAGAAATACATTTCCAAAGCCTCCCCGCCCACCCCAAAATGCCAAGAATCTCAAATTCAGACAAACTGCTGAAAATGTTTAAAAAAAAAAGGTTTGGATTTCTCTAAAAGTCTGAGGAAAGCAGAATCATTTTTGTCAAAAAACTCAAATTTTTCATCAGAAAAATTGAAGGGGAAACTTCTGACTAGCTTTTTTAGCAAGAAGTGATGCAGCATGCAGGGTTATATAAAGGAGATCTTTATTAAATGCTCTGAGTGGCCACTGCGATATGCTGAAACTCTAGCATTTTATATGCAAACAGCCTGGGCCCAGTTTGCATTTCTGAGTCCTTGAGTCAAGCTGAAGTAATTTCCTTCCTGAAACGTCACCGGATTTCCTTCTAAATCTATTGACTGGAGTATGCTTATTGTGTATCTTAATAGTAAAAGGGCCCCCTCATCAAAGTACTATCTAGAAGACTATCCACAAATCACTACACAACTGTACTTTTTGAGCAAGAACTTCAGCTGCTAGATGGCAATGTAATTCCATTGGGTTTTGTACCATTGGGTAGATCCACTGTCTTCATTGAAGCTGTCAGTTTACATTGGCATTTTATTGTATTTTCATTTTATTTTTCTTCTGTAATGTTTCTCCTTTGTCAGTTCACAGCTACTATTTTTCTTGTAAAGTGCTATTAGTTCTTAGGTTACCTATTTAAATAAACAACAGTCCATGACAGTGTGAAGGAGTGAAGTAGCTTTATCTAACCTGACATACCATAAACTCTGTTTTAAAGCATTTCAGACTCCTCAGCTCCTTCACAAAGTGGCAGATGGAGTAACGTAGATCAATGACCCACATGATGTTGCATTTATATGTTTTCAATGTGTCTACCTTCAACTCCCCAAAATTCTCTTTTGTGACCCCATCATGGTATGCTACTCTAGCTGCCTGATGTTCATAATTGAGGGCTTGAACTCCTTCAACTGAACAGAACAAGATGCAGATATATAATCAGGGAAGTTAAAGGTTTGGTTAAGGACAGCTGCTTAACTTTTCACCTTGGTGTCTTATTATGCACCCCACACAGGGCAAAATATGGTAAGTATGCTTAGTAAGTATAATAATGGAACAGGTCACATAAAGCTACATTTCCTAGTAAACGAAAGCAATTATAGTCCCCTTGTGAACATGCCAATTTAATTAGAAAAAAGTAAAGGTAAAGGAGTGCATCTAGGTTATTCTAGAAAATTGCAGCATGAGACCTGTGGTATTTTTAAAGTGATTAAAGCCATTATTTATGGCCACCATGTTATTAACTACTTTTTTTTGTAGATTACATTGAAACTAATGATGCAAATTTAAGAAAACTGTTATTTCATTGCAACAGATTTGTTTTGCTACAAGGAGCAATTGTTGATCGCATTGCTTTGTGGATACTGTTGGAAATAAGCCTTTTCCTCCTCTGCTTGAGTGCCAGATTCTGTTACCTTCACACATAGTTCATGCATCACGTATGTCCTATTTTGTGAGTTTAAGTAGTAATTAAATTGAACATAGGCCATGAAGTAGTGGTTGTAGAAATAAGTGTTTACAACATGGTAGTAGCCAAAGGACTCAACTTGGATTTGGGGCCCCTTGTGTTGGCCACATACAGATTAGAGAGCTGCCCTGCACAGTTGAATTTCACCCTCCATGAATATATTATAAGGGGATATGCTATTTCATCTTAAACATCTAGGCTCAATTCCCATATCTTAAAATCTGAGGCAGGGGGAGAAGAATACAAGCTACTTATGCCAGGATTCAGGAGTTCAGTAGTGCCAAGATGAGGGCTAACTCCCAGGTTTAAGGATTTATTTTCTTCCTTTCATACTACTATAATTTAATTGATTCTAGTAGATTTACTCCTGGTTTTCACCAGAGTATGAGAAGAATCAAGCAGCTGTTCTTTACTCACATGATCATTCTTATTTGCAGTTTCTGTCAAGGGCTAGATTAGTTTAACATCTTACAAACATGAATTGATGGGGAGTGTATATCCTGCACTAGAACCGAAGGTGTTAGCACCACCCGGTGGGTGCAGGGAGTCCCACCACAACCAGCAGAACCGGGAATGCTCGACATGCTGGGCCAGTATAAAAGGAAGCAACTCGACTCAGACTGGGCTGGAGGTCAGAGCGGAAGGACTTGAGGTGGAATTTCCAGCTGAGAAGCAGTCACAGCTCGTGCCAGCAAAAGCTGGAGACCTGAAGACCAAAAAAAGCCTCCAGGGCCGATGCAGCTGCATGGTGAGGAACCTGGAGACCCTGAGTTTTCACAGATGTTGACATCAGAAAGTCTGGTAGGAAGTGACCCAGGGCGGGTGAGGGAGTGGACTCCCACCCATGAGAGTCAGGGTGTTTTGGTGGGATTCCACACTGAGCCAGTCGCAGATTTCTCTGCAACTGCAATGGCCCTGGATTGGGGCCTGGTAGAGATGAGTGGGCTCAGGCCCTTCTACCCAGGCTGCCAGTCATCCTGGAGGTGACTCTTTTGGTATTCATCATTAGCCCATGCTGCTCTGTGCTGAAGGGCTGCTATATTGAACCTGGGTTTTAGGCCATACTGCCCTGCATTGAATGACCATTATATTGACCCTGGCTGTTAGGCTGTGCTGCCCTGTACCAAAGAGGACTTACCCTAGTTGACTTGGGCAGATGGGCCCTCTTGCCCCCAGACACTAGGGCTACACATCGAAATTGCTATTGAAGCAGGGATTTAAATATCCCATGATTCATTAGCATAAACATGGCCATCACTTTTTTTGAAACAGAGTTTTTTCGAAAAAAACCCCAGTAGTCTAGACACAGATCTGTCAAAAATAAACACTTTTTTGACAGATCCTGTATTACTCAAAAAATGAGGTTTACGGGATCTGTTGAAAAACGGTTTATTTTCAACAGATCCACATATACACTGCTGGGTTTTTTTTGAAAAATCTCCGTTTTGAAAAAAAACGGAGGCCATGTTTATGCCAATGAAGCACAGGATATTTAAATACCTGCTTCATTAGCAATTTCGATGTGTCTAATCTACATCTCTCTGTCGACACCCTATTTCCTTCACCCTAAACTTTGGATATTGGGGGTTGTGAGATCTGAGAGCACCCAAAAGACTTAACCATGATGTCCACATACACCCATTATCCAGAGGAGCCAACAGCCTCTGCAGGGCCCTCAGCAAGGTGGGAAGGCCCCAGTTCTGTGCTCAGAGAAGAAGCAGGGCCACAGGTGGATGGGGTAGAGCTAAGGGAAATCAGCCGTCTGCATCACCCAGAATGCAGCAAGCCCTCCCTTCCTCTGGCTCTCAGAACTGACCAACACTCTGATGGAGATTTAAAGGATCCAGGGCTCTAGCCACCTCCACACTAGTAGCAGCAGCAACCAGGAGCTCTGGGCCCCTTTGAATTGTCAGGGACTGAGACAATTTTCCTTCTTTGCCCCTCTTGCTTGCAGACCTGTCACTACCTTACAGGATGGGGTGTGCATACACCACCACATGTAGAAATACTGGTATCCAATGCAGAAGCTATATGTTCCTGAACCTTAATGTAAGAGTTGACATTCTCTTCTATCTCCAATTAGATAACCCTTTTTTCAGATTTGCACTACCTTTTTATTATTTTCCACAATAGATAGCTTTTCAAAAGGCTAAAGAAAAAAACACACAAAAAACACTTTGAATAGATTCTATTCCATAACATTATCAGAAGCATATTTTACTGTTATTGAAGGTGTTACATTTTATAATGTAAATCAATCATCATGTGGAAATTGATAAAACCAAAGCAACTGAGTGCAATTTCATTGCCAATTTATGGCATTATTCATCTCCAATATATTCACCACATATCTAGCAAACAGTTGTGAGAAATGACAGCTAAATTTTACATTCCACAATGAAATCTCTGAAATGAAAGTAATTGGCAAATATATTTTTAAAGTTACCCTAAAATGCATTTTAACCCTTACATTTAAGTTATATTTTATAGCTTGAGTAATTTACTATGAGATCCATCTACCTGCCATTATACATGCAGACAGAACAAGTAAACCATTGCAAATTAAGCCTTGGTTTGTCTGTTTGCACAGTTTTTTGAGTACTTACACATACTACTTTATTAGTATGATGTCCCATTAGTGCTACCCTGATGTAGAATTTGTTTTTTTACAACAGCATCACATTGTTGACTCGTATGGAGGATAGGGTCATAATTCAAAATGATCTGTACAAACTGGAGAAATGGTCTCAGGATGAAGTTTAATAAGGACAAATGCAAAGTACTCCACTTAGGAAGTAACAATCTATTTCATGCATACAGAATAGGAAGCGACTATCTAGGAAGTAGGACTGTTTGTTGTATCATGCAAGCAAGGTACTAACAAACTTCAACAGGACTTCTTGAAAGGGATTTAGGGGTCATAGTTGACCACAAGCTAAATATGAGTCAACAGTGTGATGCTGTTGTAAAAAAAGCAAACATGATTCTGGGATGCATTAACAGGAATGTTGCTGGGGAGAAATTGGAGAAGGTCCAGAGAAGAGCAACAAGAATGATTAAAGGTCTAGAAAACATGAGCTATGAGGGAAGATTGAAAGAACTGGGCTTGTTTAGTTTGGAAAAGAGAAGACTGAGAGGGGACATGATAGCGGTTTTCAAGTATCAACGAGGAGAGAGAAAAATTGTTCTCCTTGGCCTCTAATGATAGAACAAGAAGCAATGGGCTTAAACTGCAACAAGGGAGGTTTAAGTTGGATATTAGGAAAAACTTCCTAACTCTCAGGGTGGTTAAACACTGGCATAAATTGCTTAGGGATGCTGTGGAATCTCCATCTCTGGAGATATTTAAGAGCCAGTTGGATGATCTAGATAATTCTTGATCCTGCCGTGAGGGCAGGGGACTGGACTTGATCATCTCTCAAGGTTCCTTCCAGTTCTAGGATTCTATGATTCTATATTTTATTTGTGAACCACTATGACCCCTCAATCCCTTTCTGAAGTACTTCTTCCTATACAGTCACTTCCCATGTTTGTATGTGTTAAACTGATTGTTCCCTCCTAAGTGGAGTACTTTGCATTTGTCTTTACTGAAATTGATCCTATTTACTGCAGACCATTTCTCCAGATCATTTTGAACTATGACCCTATCTTCCAAAGTGCTTTCAACCACTCCCCACTTGGCATCATCTGCAAACTTCAGAAGCATACTCTCTATGCCATCATCTAAATCAGAATTAATCACGAGTTTTCTATCAAAAAGTTTTCTATCTTCTTTCATAGAAGGCTGCTTTTTAAATGTAAAAGTTTTCTTTGGGAAGTTTCTGATTCCCACACAAAACCAAATTTGTCAAAAATAAAAATTCCCAAACCAAATAATTTTGGGCAAAACTATTTATTTATTTTCAGCAGCTTTATTAAAATGCCATAACTTAATTTGTATTATTCTCTTCCTAGAATATCCACTGTACTTCTTTGTAATGAAGGAATAAATGCACTGTTATAATGATCTGTACAAAGAATAAAAACAACTTTGCATTATCTGATATTTAAAAAACACTCACCCATGACTTTAAATCATTGACCAAGAAAGGCATGAATATTAATATTTCCTGCTTTCATTCAGTTCAAGGAAGTTATAAACTTGCAATAGGTGAATCACCTCAGATAAGAGAATAATTATCTCAAGCCTCGAACTTAAAACAAAAATGAATTTGAGGTTTTTCCTATAGTATCTCCAGCTTGCTGAGACACAGAACAAGTGGAAGTATAATGTATACATATTTGAATATTAAAAGTAATGAAAAATTGGTATGAAATCTTCCCTACACAGTGTCATTGTGGAAACATTTTAATTTTCTTTGCACAAAATGTAAGCATTTCATTTTTTCAGGATATATTTGCCTATGAATTACCCTGCTATAAACAAGGAGTCACATATGGTCCCTTCAGTTTGGATTTATGTTTCAATTCATGGAATCTTTTCATGAATTTTAGTGGTTAGAGAAGAGACTGAAGATGCATCTATATACGGCACCCTAAATTCGAAATAAGATATGCAATTTGCGCTATGCAAATTTGAAATAACATAGCATCAAATTTCAAAATAATACACTATTTCAAGCCATCCCTTATCCCTTGTGCAGTGAGGTTTATCAGGATGGCAAAATAGCGTGCCCGTTATTTCAAATATTTTTCGAAATAACAGACATCATGTGTAGACCTGGGGTAGCAGTGCAGTGTAGAAATACCCTAAAGCTGTGTCTACATTGGCACCCCTTTCCGGAAAAGGGATGCTAATGAGACCAGTCGGAATTGCAAATGCCGTGGGGATTTAAATATCCCCCGCGGCATTTGCATGAACATGGCTGCCGCTTTTTTCCGGCTCGGGGTTTTGCCGGAGATAAGCGCCAGTCTAGACAGGATCTTGCAGAAAATAAACCCTTTTCTGCAAGATCCCTTATTCCTACTTTCAAGTAGGAATAAGGGATCTTGTGGAAAAGGGCTTATTTTCCGCAAGATCCCGTCTAGACTGGCTCTTTTCTCCAACACAAACCTGAGCCGGAAAAAAGTGGCAGCAATGTTCATGCAAATATCGCGGGGGATATTTAAATCCCCCGCGGAATTTGCAATTCTGAAGTGTCTCATTAGCATCCCTTTTACGGAAAAGGGTGCCAGTGTAGACACAGCCTAAAAGTGCTCACTGTACTTAGTGTGAAGTGAGGACAAAAGCTGTTTGAACTTCACTGTGCAACATTGCCAAAGCATATTAGTCTACAACTTCCCTGTTGTTCTATCTTTGGCCCTCTCCTGCGAAAAGACTGCCACGTTGATTAGACAATATGGATTAACCCTCTGGGAACTAGACAGAAAACCAAACTTCAGTTGTGATGAGATCCAGATTTGAATGCAGGTATCTCTGGGAAACATACTGATATAAAAACAGGAGGTCAAATTTATAAGTTAAAGTGTACCAAACGCACAACCTTACAGGTTTCTCATAATTTGCTGCTTCCTCTTAGCCTTGGGTTTTTCCAAAAAAAAAAAAAGCCTCCTATGTGTGGGGTTTTTTGTTTGGTTTGGTTTGGTTGTTTGTTTTTGCCTAAAGCAGCACATTTTTTTATGCTTCTTCAAAGTGTCCTCTTTACAGAATATTACAGCAAGCTAGTGTTTCAGTACTTCCGAAAACCTGACATGATTTATAGCACTCCTATGCCTAGGTAAAAGCACAAAAAAAGTAAATTGAGCACTGCATGGCTTAGGGCACTAGAAATATTACATGGCTCCTTTCCTCATAACAAACCCCTCCAATCCTAACCATTACCACTAAACTATATGCATGTTTCAGCCAGAATTTTATTTTTTTCATATTATTAATTATGCCCATCATAATGTTTCCCCATTTTCAGCAGGAAATAGATATGTACAAAGTAGCACATTATTTCTTTAACCATGGAGACAAAGTTACAATACATAACACAGTGATGGTGTTTGTTTGATTTCTGAAGAAGTCAACCAGTGGGGATAGTTAAAGTTGTAATGATGCACCATCACTCTCTCTAAACAGGCCCAGTTCTCTTTAGATCCCATTAAAATGAATCTAAATCCTGAATCATCAAAGCTAAAAGAAGCTGTTACTGATTTTCCTAGATCCATTCCATGCTGGATGCTCTATTTTAGAGACTTGATATTCAGTGGCAGGCTAGCCTTGATGGTAGCTACATCTGCTGCTTAGCAACTAACATATGTCACTGAGGCAAGGTTCTTCTTAGACGTGCAGCAGTAGAGGACAGGCATAGTGTAAGGGAACACTGTCCCCACCCACTCCTCACCCTTGATGAACCCTCTATATCTTTCTGCTCCAACACTGAAGAGAGAGCAAAAATGAATATAAAAGACAAGAGTATAATAGATATACGACAAGATTCTCTACTCACACTTGGCTTTTTGCACCACTGAATAGAAGCAAAGCAACCAGAAACCAGTTGCAATTGAGCAGCAAGAAAATGTCCAGTTCAGAAGGGAACACCTTTCTGGCTAGAGGTGTTGAATCTGGCTTCTATGCCTGCTTAGTCCTTGTCCCCAGTCAATGTAGGCACAGAAGTAGCTAAAGGGAATGTTCAGTGTAAGGAGTTGGTGGGGGCAGAATTTCATGCCTATCCTCTACTAATGCAGGTCTATTAAGAACCTTGACTCAGAGACGTATATTAGTTTACTTACGGAGCAGATGTAGTTCCCATGAAGGCTACCTTGGCATTGAATATTCCCATTTCACTCCCCTACATAGGAGTTTGGCATAAGAAAGAATCAAACCCCTAAAATAGAGCACCCAGCATGGCATGGATTTAGGAAAATCAATAACAGCTTCTCTTGGCCTCACTGATTCTGAGTCTGCCCTGTGATTTAACAAGCACATTTGTGCTAATTGTGCACCCTCTTTGCTATGGCTTAAGTTAAAATCTAGCTCCCACAGGAAAAGCCACATGGGATAAGACAAGTAGCCCATCCGGTCCAGTCCTCTGTCCCCAGCAATGGCCAATACCGATGCTGGAAAGGAAGGCACAAGAAACTCCGAAGAAGAAAATTATGGGATAACTGGCCAGCGGGGGGGAATTTCTTCCCACGAAGAGGTAGTTAGTGCCTGGCGCTCACCCTAAGGCAGTGGTGGGCAACCTGCTACCCATCAGCATAATCCACTGGTGAGCTGAGGGACAGTTTGTTTACACTGAGTGTGCACCATGCCACAGATGCTCAATATAAACAAACTGTCTTGCAGCCCACCTACAGATTACCCTAATGGGCCCCATGTAGCCTCTGGGCAGCAGGTTAAGCTGGACAAGAGTTGGAATGATGAACCATCTGCAAAGTCAAGGGTCAGCACAATCTCAGAGGCTGTTTCATGCAAAGGCATCATCTCTTTCAAAATGCCTGTTGTGAAAAGTAAATCCCATCCACAGTTGGTTTTGACAATGGCTCTTCATTCCAGCATACCTTTCATCGTTTAGAATATTGGACGTTTGTAATTAGCTCGTCTCTTTCTAAGGATGAATTCCATCACAAATAAAAAAAGTATTTTTTTAAATGGTGAAGTGAAGGAAAAAGCTATACTCCCCTCCCAATCAGTTAAGTTACTACATAATAGACAGCATAAAGAAGAGAAGAATCTGACAGATTAAACAGTCTTCTTTAGGAGGTGTGTCAGCTTCAATAATTTTAAAGCATTAGATCTGTCAAGCTTTCAAAACAGGAAAGATTATATCTTTAGAAAACAAGGTTCTATTAATTGGCATGCCTGAAAATCTAATTTAATGCTACAACTAAGTGATTAAAGTTTCTCTCTTATTATAGAGGTTCGAAAACTATGCCATTGTTAAAACTGATCTTCCTTTCCAATATAAAGCCAATTTTGGCTATTCCCCTCACTTTTGTGGAAACTTAAGCATCTCACCTGACACCTGGTATGAAGCCTAGAATGTTTTCACTTTGAAAAGAACAAATTTTTTTCTCTATCAAGATTGAAGCTTTATTTAAAGATTCTATTAATGATTTATTTTCTCAATTATTGGCAGGAAATCCTGCAAGGTAAGAACTATTTTAGTACAGGTTAAACTTCTAAAATTCAGGACTCTCCAGTCCGGCAACATCTGTGGTCCAGCAGGACCACCGATATTACTAGATCAGAGTGCCCAGGTTGGCCAGATTCAAGGGCTGCTCTGGTGGTGGGGAGCACAGATCTGCTGGCAGAGGGTTGGCATGGTGGAGAACACAGCCCCAGCTGGGGCTAGTGGCAAGGAGTGCTAGCCCACCTGTGAGTGCAGCTCTTACTGAACCAGCAGGGCCTGGTGTGCCCAATATGGCGGGGACCATAGCCCTCACAGGGCTGGGGGAAGTGGAGTCAGCAGGGAGGCAGGGTTGATAACCAGGAGGGGAGCCTTGACTTCCCTAGTCTTAAAGAATCAGGGCCTAGAGTATTAGAAACATCTCGATGAGCTGAGTTCATAGGAGATGAAAAAGGTACATTTGATTAGGTCTGTCTTCATCTGCAACATGATGGTAAGATGGGGGCAGAGGATGAATTTCAGGATTTATCAAACTGCAAATGTCCATCACCCTCACAGCTGTTAAAATTATAGGGTCAGATTTTGAAAAGTGCTGCACTCTCACCAAGCACCAGTTATGCTAGTGTAAAGTGCATCTATGGATTAACAATGGTCCGCTGGAATTCTGCCCCTTAGTTTTCATAGAAGTGGTAAATACAAGAGAAAAATCTTAAAAGCAAATTTACAGATATTACTGATGTCCTGAAAATTAAGTGATCCTTTGTCATAGGAAAATAGGTATGCTATATCACCAACTGTTCTATGCACAAGGCTGGATCTATAGTTCATGGTAACTCAAATCCAAACAATTCTAACTTTAAAAGATATTCTGCAAAATTGTATAAAAAGAGATCTATACTTCATAGTTTTGTGGAGGGGACTGGCGATATTGTGCCAAAATTCATATTATGAGTGAAAGCCAAGCAAGGAAAACACTGGAAAGGTTACGAGAATTTGCAATCAGGAAATGTGTTGGATAGCAAGAGGGAAACATTATTCATATGAATAGTCCCATTGGCTTCATGTACATCCCAGACACAATTCAAAGAAGCAAACGGTCGAATCGTCTATTTTGTTGGGACTATTTATATGAATAAATCTATACAGCCACCTGTTCAGATGAGATCAAGTCCTAAGCAATTTTGGCTATGCTTCTGATAACTAAAGGTTTGGATGGTTATATGAACTAAGCCAGATGTGTGCTTTTTCAGACACTGTACATTAATACTTCTCTTTTGGTATTCATTCACTCGAACCGAGAAGTGACTTTTCCTTGCTGTAACATCCAAGACGCAGGCAACGTGTGGGCATGTGCACTTGTGCACGCACACCCAGCCATACCACTCTGGGGAGTGCTGGGAAGAGGTGGGCAGGAAGGGCTGGAACAAGGACAGAGTGTTGGCAGAGGCAAGGGGTGGGGAGACATGGGAACCACCGTGCCTCCTCCTTCCCTTGCCTTGCATCGCCACGGATCCCAGAAGTCAACAGAATTTGATATGGACTGAAATGGATCCAATGTGGATATTTTTGGGCACTTCCCTATCAATTGTGAAAATAAAGAATATAAGGAAAGGCCCAGAAGTGTTCCCAGTATGTAGATAACATGGAAATTAAACTACTAATGATGCATCCTGCAAAACCACACACACACCCATCATGTGTAAATGAGTGTAGAAGTTGAAGACTGTATAGAATGCTCTACAGTGTAATCATGCATTTTGCAGCTTGAGCATACACAGACATGCAATTGATAGGTGTGCATGAAATAGAGGCAAAACAGTTCCCAAACACTATATTCTGCTCTCATTTACACCACTAGAAACCAGGAACCTCTCCCTTGATTTCCTTGGAGTTCTTCTTTATTTACAACAGGATAACCAAAGGCCGGATTGAAAGCACATTGGCTTCAGTAGCCTTTGGATCAGATCACAAGACTATAAATTAGTCCGAGTCTGCAATACTACCCAGGTCTGATTCACTAGCGTAACTCCATTGAAATCAAGCTTGTTATCTGTAGAGTACTCCAGATCACAAGAGATATAGAAAGTTCACGCAAATGGCATGATGCTGACAGCTGCAAAGGCTGAGGCAAGAGCTTGGTAACAAGCATGTCTTAGAGATGCTTTATTCCAGTATTACACCACCAGGTTAAGTGACTAGTAAAAGAATTTCATTTGCCACTTCCAAGCCTGCCATTCATGTCAAGCCTTATTAATCTGGTCTTCCTGTTCCTCTCCAGAGAGATTTAATGCTTTAGGAATGATCAATACACTTGCTCTGATGATAAACAAAGACAAATGAGTCTGTGCAGTTTGGATGGTATTTGTAATTACCACCTCTGTAGGCATTCAATTACATCTGATGAAAGGGTGACAAAGTTGCCTTACTCTCCCTGACAGAGATGCATTTATACTGGATACTTGGCATGTAGCTGTCAGTGGTCTAATTTCCTCCACCAGATTCAGTTCACTATTGCCAGAACAGTTCACCGAGTGTGTATTAAATATAAATGCCATGACATCTCTCCTAATGGAATATTGGAACAGAGAGTTCAGAGTGGCATCACAGTGCCATCTTGTCTAGCCACTCACTAAAACTTCATTTTGCTGTCCTGTATCTGCCCCAAACTGTCAATCTGAAACATGGTGGGGGGATGAACAAAAACAAGTGAGATGAAGTAAGATTAGCAGCAATAGTTCATGGCTTTACCCCAAACATTTTTCCTTTTGTCTAGACAGCCTCATGGCAGCAGAATACAGATGATTTGGGGTGATATAATCCCCATGTTTCCTCTATTTCGTATTCTCAATAAGCCTTTTCCCCTAAAAAGACCCTGTGTCTTCTTTTAAGGCTCATCCTACAAAAGACAAAAATGTCACTCCTTGGAGTAGTTCTCCGCATAATTATGAAATGTATATAGTTTTCTTGTTTGAATCCAGTCATGCATGTTTTCAGCAATTTCTTTTCCTTGGTATTAAAAATAATTCTTCATTGATGGAATTTGCAGTAGAGCAGCAGTGGAAAGTAAAATTTTCTTCACAGACCAGAAACAAAACAGGAAGCAGCAATGAAAGTTTCTCCAGAATGACTCAATATGGCTACTGCCACATAAGTCTTTGTTGCGGTTATCTTTGTATTATAGAATGAACAGGACATAGCTCCACTAGAAACTGAGATTAAGATATCAGCTAAATCATGAATAGTAATAATCAGCTATTAACATTTTGCAGCCATCTTGTGCTTGAATTTTTAGATATTACTCCTTCTATACTTTCACCCTTCTTTTACCCAGAGTTAGTCCCCAACTTTTTCAAAGACTCGCATCAAATTCCAAAAGCCTGATTTCCGGAGTGGTCTCCACCTACTCTTCATCTTTCCTCATGTAATTCTTCACCCACTAAAAATTGTATGAATAGTTTTATACCTTCGGTTTGGTGTGCACATGCTAGCACATGCACCTCTAGCTATCCGATGTGCAGACATATTAAAACAACTGCAGGTATTCTGTCCATCAATATGAATCAAATTCTTTCCATTGACTTCAAAATGTATTCAGTAGGGCAATAAAATGCTGGCATTTTTCTCCACATTTAATTGCAGGCACAGTTATGCTTAGATGTAAAATCATACACTTTTTAAGAGTCAGGTCTTCAAAGGAAAAACTTAAAAGCAACAAATTTAAATCTTATGCAAATGGTATGAACAGGAACATTGGTTGGCTTCCACACTACCTTCCACATCCTAATGACTTAACCAACCAACCAACCAACCAACCAATGGAGGTGCTAATTGTTCTTATCCGCCTCTCATAACTATTTGAACCATCTACTGTCTGTCTCTCTTTTTTTACCTCCTTTTCTTTTTTCTCTTATTTTCCTCCTCTCCCCACCCCTTTGTTTATTCTTGGATATGGACTTCTAATACTCCTGTCAGCTGAAGAAGTGAGTTGTGCCCATGAAAGCTCATGATACTATCTGCATGTTTTGTTAGTCTTTAAGGTGCAGCTAGACTGTTTGCTGATTTTTAAGTTTTTCCTGTTACAGACTAAGGCTTTCCCTCTGAAGGCCTTCAAAGGTTAGCACAGCAGCTCATTTAAATAAAAGAAAGTGCTCAATGCCTCTGATTCATAGTATCTTAAAAAAAAAAGCCCCATAAATCTTACATAACTCTCAAAATGGAGAAGTGTTGAGTCCTCCAAACTGTGGAAGCAGCTTTTTTTTAAGGCATACACAGAGGAGTAACATACATGTCTTAAAAGGACTCATTCAAACTGAAACACATTTGGTCAGATCCCTGAAGGCAGGGACGACTTTACACCAATTTGCTCCACGCCTAAAAGGGCCCCTTGCCCTAAACCCAGAAGTGTGCCAGGCGCGCTGCAGGAGGTGGCGTCGGCCCTGGAGGAGGAGTGTGGCGGCTTCTGTGTGCCAAGGGAGGGTGAGTCGTCCCATGGGTTTGGCTGGAAGGCAGGACTCTGCCCTGTAGCTGGGTATTTAAAGGGGCTGTGAGTTGTTTGTCTGTGTGGTGGGGTGGTTTTTTGTTTTGTTTTTTTTTGCTCAACCAATAGGGCCTCGCACTTCCTAAAGTTGGCCCTGCCTGAAGGTATTTCCATAATGGTAATTTTCTATATTCCTTTTCTATACTGAGAGATATGTTCTAGAAAAAGAAATAGCCATGCAAAGTTATTTAATATAAAACACACAAAAATATTACAACTTACATTTTGCTTTCCAGTTCAAAATTCTAGCTCACTTAGGTCCTGTGGGGAAAATTTTCTTTCTGCAATACTCATGCTCATTAATGAAAACCTACAAATTGTACACAATTGTAACAATGTTGGTTGATGACTTTCTTAAATATGATTTAGCTTTCACTATTGCCAGCTGTCTTTAAAATGTAATGCACAAAACAAAACTGGGGAAACGTCTCTAGAGTCTGATTTTATTTGATAATGACTGAAAAAAACAAAAATGTTAAAAAGTGGGCATCTGCAGTTTTGCTCTGTATTTCTGCACGTGGATTGTCAGCCTTCCCCTTTAAAATTCCTACCAGCCAACACACTGGATTTCACTGAATACTATAAAGTGTCTAAAATATGTATTTATATGCATTCCCAAGCCATTCTTATGATCTAAGGTGCCCTACACGCTACTATTAAATTGGTGCCTCTATGCCAAATGACAGCCAGGGTGGGGGGAGAGGGAAAGGATTTTTAAATAAATTATTTTATAATCTTCAGCAACACACTAATAGTTTTTAAGCACATTTCAAACTTAGGCTAGACTAACACAGTGAATGCGGAAACTGACAGTTTGAGCTTGTTAATTGGCTTCATTACCATTTGAATGACTTTCACAGGTTCCGTGTTCTGCTAATAGTTCTACTAGAAGGCTATTTCACTTTTAAATGAACTAGCTCATCTCTGGAGGAAAACTCATCAGGCTGCAGCAGTCCCAGAACAGGGTAGGTAAAGGCAGAGGGTGAACATTAGGACCCAGTGGTGCCCCAAATTTTCAAGTGTCCTATGCAGTTGCGTATTCTGCATATGGGTAAGAATGGCCCTGTGCGTTCCCTTTTTTCAGCACAGGACAAATTTAAAGGGCCAGTATAAAGGCTATTTGTTGTTTTGGGTGCAGTGTTCATTCTGTGTGTGATTCCCAAATGGAGATGGGCGGTGATGGGCAAATCTCAAATGGTACAGAAATCTGTCCAAACCTCATTGGATGAGGGGCATGTCTTACTGCATAAAACATATTCTACATCTTTAGTCAGAGCCACAGACTGATTCCACAGAAATTCCCTAGTTCAACCCACCATAAAAGCAGGTTGAGTTTTAAGACATTTAATCAAATAACCACCTTTTCAAATCAAATACCACCCATTAAAATGGTGAGTGGGGGGAGTTTAGCTAGGGCCTTTTAATAGTTGTAGTCCTTGTGCATAGCACTACAAAGGTCCCCCCAAAAGGTGATGCTGCAGAAATGGACTAGAGGAGATGGGAACCCTGCCTATTGAGCCTGAGCCTATCCAATGCAAATATCTGTCAGGAAAGGCAGCCTCTCCAAGCAGCTTGATGGAATCCTGCTCCCTCCTGCTCCTCCCGTTGTCGCTGCTCCCATCTCCAAAGCTCAGTGTGGACAGCAATACTGCTCAAAGCCTAGTCACTTGCTCAGCAACTTTTACTAGTGGAGAAATCATGTCTTGGAGATGATGTCTCCAAGGAGCCTGTTCCCCAGCTCCTCCCCACCTCTGATAGGCCACCTCCTCCTCTCTCCCATCCCCGAAAAAGATATTCTGTGGATGCCACATAGTGAAACTGAGTCTCTGAAGGACTCATGGATGAGGGAGCAGCATCTGGAGACACCACTCTTCAGACCGAGGCACTCTCCACAATCAGGTATGGGGACAAATTTACTTCCCTCTGGGCCACATGGTGCATATGCACCATTCACATTATTTCCATCAAAGAATTACTTCTGTCTCTCTCTACTACTTATTCAAGATGGACAAAAAGCTTCCATTTGCCATTTCTGTAAGATGGGGAGTCAGAGACAAATCTTTGATGGGGAGTCAGAAATGTGTTAGCTGTTTACTTTGGCTTATAGCAAGGCAATGCCCATTGTGTAATTGAATCACTGCAGAAACAATTATTGCGTTTAATTGTGCACACCAGTGATTCTTTTGCCCTTCGGCAATATGCATACAAGGCAGAGGTGGGATGCTGTGACCTGGTCCTAATTTCTAAATTCAGAAAACTGAAGTATTTTTCAGCCATCATTCTCAGAATTTCAAGAGTTCTGAAGTGCACTAGTGCTTCATTTCCATTAGAAAAAATAAAGAACAAGACTGGTTTCTTCTCATGTTATTGACTGCAAGGAGCAAAACAATCCCAAATATTAATTGATTCAGTAAATTACAGGTTAGGTTTCCTTGAACTTGAATGTTGGCTAAATTTGGGAGTTACACATGCTGAATATCCGACCACACGTTTTTCTTTGTTATAGGATCAATAGGCCAGACAATGGAGGCTTTGTTCACTGTGGGGAGCACTGACACTAATGGGATTACTTTTCTGGTTAAATGAGATTAATCACTGATATGAGTAAGGGTTCCATAATCTGGCACCACAAAATTGAGGTTATTCTTCAGAATCAAATAAAGCAGTGGGTCTCCAACAGGGGTACATGTACCCCTGGGGGTACTCAAGTTGTCCAGGGGATACATCAACTCATTTAGATATTTGTCGATAAGCTCTAGCAAAGTCAATGCAAGCTAAAATTACATACAATTACTTGTTTAGATTGTGCTATAAACTATACACTTCAATGTAAGTACCGAATTTATACTCCAAATGATTTATTTTGTAATTATATGGAGAAAAAATGAGAACATCAGCAATTTTTCAGAAACAGTTTGCTGAAACATTTTTTTAAAATTTTTGTATCTGATTTAGTATGCAATGAGTTTTTAAATGAAATGAAAGCTGGTGGTACATAGATGAATCAGATTTCTGAAAGGGGTTCTGTAGTCTGGAAAGGTTGAGAACCACTGAATTAAAGCATGGAGAGAGAGTTTTGAATTTGAAGGCATCAGGGAATAGCGAATTTTCTAACAGTGAAACAGACAGATAACTCTCTGCTTGATCAACACTAGAGTCAAGGTGCTTAATGTAAATGTCAAGTCTTATGTAGTTTGAATGGAGAAGTGTTTCTACTATCAAACATGTCAGTAAATTATGAAAAAGTGAAAGATTTATTGTTCTTGTTGTCATACAAGGCTCTTAAGTGTAAATATGGAGACATGAGCCCTTATAAAGAACAAGGAACAGTAGCTCTATTGCATACTTCCAGAGAAAGATATGTACAGAATGAACTTCTCTAGTCTGGCATCCTCAGGACCCGACCAGTGCTGTACCAGAGAATTTGCAGAATCACGGGAGGTCAGTATTTTCTAGCAGGATTACCAACACTTCCACTGCTTACTGGGCTCTTAGAAGTCATTTAGGCTATGTCTACACTATAGAGTTTTTTGTGGAAAAATGGCCATTTTTCCGCAAAAACTCGTGGAGCATCTATACCTCAAGCACAGTTTTGCACAAGAGAATTAAAAGAACAGAGGAGTTTTTGTGCAATTGGTACTCCTCTTTCTATGAGGAAGAAGCATTTTTGTGAAAGAATTCTTTTGCAAAAAGGCATGCGTGAACAGGGAAGGGGGGAGGGGTTGCACAAAAAGAGGAAAGAGGAAAAAGCACAGGTGCCCTGGTGGCCATTCTGTGCATACCAATCAGTGCTTACTTTCGAGAGAGCATCCATGAAATCTGGATGCTCTCTTATTCGCAAAAGCCCATCACTTTTCCAATGTGCTTTTGCGCTTTTCCCCAGAATAATTCAAACTAATTACTCCCCAGTGCTTCCTGGGGCTCCAAGTCTGAAGTAGCATATCCACATTAATGGAGCCGGCTTTGGACTAATTTTGAGGCTTCCCCATAGTGTGGACACACTAGTTTGAATTCGTTAAATAGGAAGTTAAGTCAAATTTACTAATTTTGAAATAGTTTCCTAGTGTAGAAATCTGTGAAAGTCCCTAACTAGAGATGGAACAAAAATTCAGATTTGACTGAACTGAAGTCTCAAGAGTTGTCCTCATGAGATTTTGGTCCCCCAAAAGGTGAAATAAGATGTTCTCATGAGATGAGTTATCTTGGGCTATATTCCAAACTAAGTCAGGAAAAAGGGATTCAGGTTTTATGATCTGAGCCATAATTAAATCATTAAATCCAAGGATCCATATACAGTGAAAGATTTGTTATCCAGCACTCTGTGCACTGGAAAATTTTGTTAACCGACATTGCTCCCAGCCACAATACTGCCACATCTTCAAGTGGTGTATGCACCAGACTCTCACCTGTCCAACTGATCATTGAGGCGCTTCTGACAGCAGGTGCCTCCTTACCACTCAGCCTGTCTCAAGCTGCTGGGAACCAGATCTGCTGGTAGATGGGGGCAGAACAATAAGCTTTGTTATCCGGGATATTCAGTTAACCAGCAACCCTCATTCCCCATGAGTGATGGATTACAAAGCGTTCACTGTACTCTCCTAACAGAAGTTTAAGGTGTAGTGTTAGGTGGGAGATTTTATTAAATTTTAAATGTCAGTCATGTAATAAAAAGCATGCACACTACTGCAAGCAGATTATTTTGTACAGTAAATTTTTGTAAAGAAGTGATATCAGAAAAAGTCTAAGCCATCCACAACCGGGTCCTATGTAAGGATTACAGTAGGGGCTGCCAACTTTCTAATCACACAAAACCGAAAACGCTTGCCCTGCCCCCTCCCCAATGCTGCACCCCAGCCCTGCCCCTTCTCTGAGACACCCTCCTCCCCTCCATTGTTTGCTCTCTCTCACCTTCACTGACTTTCACCAGACTGGCCAGGAGGTTGGATGTGGAGAGTGGGCGAGGGCTCTTGCTGGGGATGAAGGCTCCAGGGTGAGGCCAGGAATAAGGTGTTCAGGTACAGGAGGTGGCTCAGAGCTGGGAAAGGGGGCTGAGTAGTGATGTAGGCTCCAGGAGGGGTTTCCAACCTGGGGCAAGAGGTTGGGGTGCAGGAAGGGGTTCAGGCCACAGGTTCCAGCTGGGTTGTGCTTACCTCAGGCAGCTCCTGGAAGCAGCTGGCATGTCTGGCTCCTAGGCAGAGGGACTAGGGGGCTCTGTGCACTGCCCAGGCCCACAGATTTTGAAGTTCCCAGCCAATGGGAGATGCGGAGCCAGCACTGGTGTCGGGGAGAGGAAGAGAAGGGCACCACACAGCATCCCAATGGCCACTTCTGCGTCTAGGAACTGGACATGCCTGCCGTTTCCAGGAGATAAAGAGTGCCTTCGTCCCACCATGGTGCCTTCGTCCCACCATGCTGCCAACCAGTACTTTCAGCAGTCTGGTCTGAGCCACCAGAGTCCCTTTGCAACCAGATATTCCAGTCAAAAACAGCTGCCTGGCAACTCTAACTCCATTGGAAATGGGGCCTTATGTTTCAGTCATTTCATATGGGAACCCTGATCCCAAGTCTCTCCTCCCAGCACATTTGGAGCTATGGAACTCAGTTTTATTCAGTACAGTGACTCATGATTCACACTGAGGGTATGTCTAGACTGCATCCCTCTGTCAGCAGAGGGATGCAGATTAGGCAGGTCGACATTGCAAATGAGGCAGGGATTTAAATATCCCACACCTAATTTGCATAAAAATGGCCACCACATTTTGCGGACTCAGCACTTTGTTGGCAAAAAGCGGCAGTCTAGAGGGGGATCTGTCGAGAAAGAAAGCCTTTTTCAACACATCCCTTATGCTGCCTGCAAGGAGGTTTCAATTAACAACTATTATGTATACAAGAAAATCTGATTTATGGGAAGATGTTTATGCTGACAATAGTTTTAATTTGACACGAAGCCTCTGGCTTCTCTTCTAACTCTTATTTAATTAAAGTTAAACAGTTTAATACCCATGTACTCTACCAGCATATGAAGAATTTAAAACTAAAGAGAGAAGAGAATCCCATACATGTTTTATTGTGTTTTAATATAGGAGTTCAGTGTACTGCAACACTACTGGATGAACTAGAAAGAACCCTAAATGTCACGTCTGAGATTGAAGCAAAGCAGTCCTGCTAATCCAAACATTTCAGAAATCTGAGTAAGGACCACAGAAATCATCAGACTGGCTTAAATATCATAAGATTTTTTTAAGGAGTTTTAAACTGAGTTCTCTGCCTACTTTCTGGCTTTTGAGCCACTAGGATGCACTCACCTCACACAGTCAGTCTTTCCTCTGCAACCATAAGAACTTAGAAACTGACTTTAAAAAATGGACAGCTGAAAGTATCAAGCAATATAATGATTTCAGTAGATGGAGCTTTAAGAAACTACTAAAAATGGAGAGAACTGCATTCAATTCATGCCAGTGGCAGCTAACACTTTGTCTCTGAGAATATTTGTCTCTGAGAATATTTGGGGTCTCTCCTTATACTATACCTTTGTATCACTAATAAAAGAGGCGACAAGAGTTCCCAGCTAAAGTCAGTGCCCTACAGTGCGAGATGCTGTCCAAATACAGTCTCTCTCAGGCTATGGCTAGATGCCAGGGTTTTTGTTTTTTTTTTAAATGGCCTTTTTTTAAAAAAAATCACCTGCATCTAGACTGCTGCCACGTTCTTCCGAAATTAAATAGAAAGAATGCGGTGGCTTTTTCTGACAGCAGTAAACCTCATTTTACGAGGAAGAACGCCTTTTTTTGAAAGAGCTCTTTTGAAAAAAGGCATTCCTGACTGCAAACAGGGCTTTTTCGAAAAAGAGCATCCAGATTTCCTGGGCGCTCTCTTTCGAAAAAGCGGATCGCTTTTTTGAAAAAAGTTGTGGCTGTCTAGACGATCTCTTTTGAAAGAAGCTTTTTCAAAAGATTCCTTCTAAAAAGCTTCTTTTGAAAGAAGTGTTTAGTCCAGACATATCCTCGGTGTGCTAATATAGGCACACAGGGCAAAGAAAATGAAAATATCTCCTTATTATAGAGAGGGGGCTCAGGCACAGCTTGAAGTTGCTTAGGCTACTTAAAGTTGGACTTGTGTTTAAGTCCCCTGCTGAATCATGGCCAAGAGTGACTTCAAGGTCTCACAGGCAGTCTGCAGCAGATTCAGAGAATTGAACCTCTAATTGCACTGCTAGCACATATTATAAATGCAGGAAGCAGGCTAAATCCTGTAATCATAACCCAGACCCACATCATTCTCCTGCAGGGCAATTTCCCCTTGAAAAGAGCAGGAAATGATGTTTTTTCTGCCTTTTTTTCCCCCTCAGAAGAGTCGCAGTTTACTCCCTGCAAAAGAAAGTGAAATTCCAGCCCAAAAATATGGATGAATGGAGGCCTTGTGTTGCCATAGCAGCTCTAAGGATCCCATGTAGCATTATGTTCACCATCTGTTGGAGCTGTACAGCCAGATTGCTCTGGCTGCAGCCAGTGGGGCTGAAAGCCGGCCTGGGCCCCTGAGCCAAGTGGAGGGGTTGGGCAGAAGGGGCAGAGCTGGGGCTAAGCAGACCTCTGTACATCCCAGAGAGCAGTGCACCTGCCCCCAGCAGACCTTAGTGCTGGCCAGAGTGCATGAGTGCAGTGGCCACTGGGAGCTCTGGGCTCTTTTGTATCTCTAAGCCCAACGACAGGCCTGGCTGCAACTGTCCCATGTTCACATAAGGTGTTGATCTCCCATCACAGAAGTAGTTGCCGAAGTGCTAAGAAAGTGGTCTTCCCATCAGCCCCCCCATTACTTCCCGCCATGTTGTCTTCTGTGTGGGGAAGGCATAGCTCTAAAGAGCGAGATCTGGTCCTGGCTGAGGCAATCCCATTATTAATTCTAAATATCAGACATTGTTTCCCAGGGAAACAGGGCTGGTAATGATTTAACTTAAATTTCTCTTCTTAGTGGGCAAGTGTTAAGAATTATAGAACCACAAAGCCAATAGTCCCCACAAAGGAAGGTTAGTCAGTGTAAAAACTAATCAGCAATTAATCTGTGGCTGGCCAGGCTAATGCTCTATCAACAGAAGACATCCCAGTGTCTCAAAGCAATGCTTAGAAGATAACTGCACTTCAGTATCTGAGCACTGGGGAGATTTGATAACATAATGGAAATATTTACCACATGGAGGTAATTTCATCTGGAATTGGAGGATATTAAATATTTAAACGGTGATTTGGAAAATTCTTTGTTCTGAGCCAGTTTAAATTCCCAGAAAAATAAAAAGGTTTGTGGTCATGAAAATGAGGCTAATAGCTTGGATGGATGACAAAATCTAAAGACAGCAAGCATAGGGTAGGTATCTTCATGTAGTTCTGCCGATGCACCTTAAAGCATCACCCACACAGCTCTGCCAATTCCCCTAAGCCCCAATGTAAAGCTAGCATCATCATTCCAGTCCCTATCCTTGTTATACCAAAATACTAGGGGTATGTCTACACTACCCTCCTAGTTCGAACTAGGAGGGTAATGTAGGCATACCGCACTTGCAAATGAAGCCCGGGATTTGAATTTCCCGGGCTTCATTTGCATAAGCAGGGAGCCGCTATTTTTAAATCCCCGCTGGTTCGAACCCCGTGCAGCGCGGCTACACGGGGCTCGAACTAGGTAGTTCGGACTAGGTTCCTATTCCGAACTACCGTTACTCCTCGTGAAACGAGGTGTACCGGTAGTTCGGAATAGGCACCCTAGTCCGAACTACCTAGTTCGAGCCCCGTGTAGCTGCGCTGCACGGGGTTCGAACCAGTGGAGATTTAAAAATGGCGGCTCCCCGCTTATGCAAATGAAGCCCGGGAAATTCAAATCCCGGGCTTCATTTGCAAGTGCGGTATGCCTACATTACCCCGCTAGTTCGAACTAGGAGGGTAGTGTAGACATACCCTAAGTGATTTTATGATGTGGAAAAGATTCTCTAGTGTAAGTTTAGAATGCTAAAAATCACTTTCCATGCTAAAATCAGAATGGCGGTCCATCTAGTCCAGTAAACCCTCAAAACCAAATGCATTGTGGTCAGCTCTTGCGTTTAAGAGCCCCAGTTACGAAAGGAAAATGGTTGTTAAAAAATTAATCTTTCTTTTTAAAATAAAATGTTTCTCATTCTGATGGTTGTGGGAAAAAAAACCAAAGTGTTATCCAAACAGATTCTAAGACTAGAACTGTTATGTTGTGCTCCCATGCTCCTTCCATTCACAATTTTCATAAACCCCAGAGCCAACACAAGAAGGCTACAAGAAACATCCATTTAGTCAAAAAAGCCTATTTTCTGTCAAAATGAAGGGATTATGGAAAAATATTGACCAGCCTTAAAGCTTAAAAAAAATCAGAGAGCAAATGTATTTTTTACATTAAAAAAATCATTTATGCCAATCAGGATTTTTTTGCAGGGGGCAGGAGACTGACTTACGACTTTCCAATGCTTGGGACTGGCAAGAATGCAGAAGTTTTACTAGATTGTACATGAAGTTTTGTAAATTCATGTGAAAAAAACTGCCTATAGCAGGTTCCACCCAAAATCCCAGTTAGATGTTTGTTTATAAGATCATTAACTGATTTCCACTTTTAACCTTTGCTACTTTTGACCCAAAAGTTTAGCAATAAAATATTTACTCACCTGGTTGCCCTAAACAACTGTCAAAACTGATTTCACTGCCCTTGAAGCACAGAGACATGAAAAGACATGCCCTGGCATATTGCCAAGCTGAAATATGGTTTTCTATATCTGTTTATCACACTAGGTATCTTAGAAATAAAGATTATATACACATTTCAATGCAGATTGTGAAAAATGCTATCTAACACAATCCACGCACTTTGGGTCCTATACTCAAAGAATAATCCTTATTCCATGACGACTACCCTGATATGCAGACAGAAGTACAAGACTGAGTAGAAATCTTCCCTCAAAATAGCACTCTTTGTTCAAATGTCTCACAGGACTTTGTTATAGTAGTTAAGACTTATTTTGCCTATGCTGAGTCTCAGAGGAGTAGCTGTGCTAGGCTGTAACTTTAAAAACAAGATATATCTAATTTAGTGCCACCAATGCCCCTTTGTCATGTATCAATATACATGACAAAGTGGACAGCCTCTGTGACAAAGGGTAAATACTCACAAATCAGACATCAGGAATGGTAACATGCAAAACTGTAAAAGAACATTTTAACCTCCTTGGACATTCAGTAATGGATTTAAAAGTAAACATTCTTCTATAAAGGAATTTTATCACCCAGTTACAGAGGAAGACTGCTGAATTGGAATTCATTTACAAGTTCAACACTATTCACTTGGGATTGAATAAAAATATTAACTGGTTAACGAAATACAAAGGCAATTTTCCCTGCCTTTGTATTTGCATTTACACATCAAAACCTATGAATGGGACACATCCAGCCTGACTCAATTATCATCATTAACACTGGTCCTACAATTTACAGGTAACTGTTTTTGCTGTTATATATACTTCAGATTTTATCATTTCCACTCATCAGATGAAGTGTGTTGTACCCACAACAGTTCATGTTGTGCAAATTGCATATCTTATTTTGAATATATATCAAAATAGCTTATTTTGAAATCTGGTGTGTCTACACGTGCCAAATTGCAAAATAACATGCTATTTTGAGACATCCCTTAACCCTCATGCAACAAGGTGTTTTGTGGAACGAAGGAGTTAACTGACTTGCCCAAGTTCATGTAGTTAGAATTTAATCCTAAAGATCTTACATTCCAAAGGAGACTGTTGGTTTTTGTAGAAGGTCCAACTTAGAAAAATTGTGAAAGTCAAAGCATGGAGATAAGGGTAATATTGAACCGAACAACTCTGGAGGAGGACAGTGGGGAATATGGAAACAATTCTCCCAAGTGAATGTAGGTGAGTGTGTTTCTTCTGTTGAACCATCCTGGTTTTCCAGAATGCTGGTGATAGGGCCTTCCATGGGTTTAGAAACTTTAGAAGGGGTAGTGGTTAAAAATGAGTAGAGCCCTCTTTGAATGGGGTGGGGATCCAGCATCATATGACTGATCCTTCCAGCCCCATAGATGTTCTTAGCAAGAGATAATAGACTGGGGCTGAATTGTCTTTCCTGCCCCTGCAAATAGCATTTGGGAAGCCTTAACCATGATAGATCCTAGTAGTATGCTCTAATGTTGCTGCTCTTCCAGGAACCAAAGATATATTGGAGCCTAGAGATGCAACAGTGGATTTTTGTATAAATGGGGTGGACTGTTTGTGGATCCCAGGTTACACCTAATAGGGAAAAACTCCTCATTGGAATCCTCATGGAGATTTGTTCACTGCAAGCCTCCTTCACTGGGGTTTCCTGCAGGAGAATTGGTTCCAGCCCATGAGCAGCCGTTAATGCAACTAACAAAAGAAGCGGCACGATACTAAAAGTTTCTTTAAATATAGGGCAGCATCTAACAATCCTACTAAGTCTTACTCAGCTTTCACAGCACTATTGGAAGAAGCCAACATGTCATGTACAGGCTGGTAGCAGTTGTCTTGTCCAAAAAGGCAGTGCAAGGTCCCTTTTAAATCTTAGTCACTGCATCACATTAGATTTCTAATGTTATCCATGTCACGTTGTACTGGACGTAGAGCCCTCAGGGAAAGATACAGCCCATTTCTTTAACTCTCTAAAGCAACATGACATGTGCACTGTGTTAAATTAAGTTAAGCATATCAAACTGTGTTATATAATCTAATGCATGTGTCACCACTTTTTGCTTACTTTTTTTTTAAATAAAAGATTTTCCCCATTTATGGATGAAATAATAAGACACACCTGAGACAACAAATATTGCAAATAGCTGGGAATCATAGCATTTTGATACCCATATCTTCTAAATGACCAGGCCACTTTGAGCTGAAACCTGTAGCCCATCAGCTATAGCAATAGTGGGTAACCTACAGCCCAAGGGCCACATGCAGCCAATCAGGGTCTATATGTGGCCCACAAGACATTTTGTTCATTTTTGCCCGTCTGCAGCATTGCCAGATTCCACTGATTGCCATGCATGTAGTTTTTTCCTACTGGTATTTCTAAAGTGACACACATGTAAAGCCAGGGCACGGAAAGTGAGATGCATGCTGATTGCACACATTATTGACTGAGAGTCATGTGCTTCCTCTGCATCCAAAGTGGTTCAATCAAGACATCCCACAAATTCTAAGTATGCTAGCAGAGTTAGTAAACTAACCTATCTTGGCGACAACACTCTTATGGTCCACTCAGATGAAGGAGGCCACTCATGTGGTCCGCTCACTAGGCTAGGTTGCCCATCACTGAGCTATAGTGTTCATATAGTGCCTGAGTTCATATAGTGCCTATCAACTTTATATAGCTTTTGCTACACTTAGGATTTTAGCCCCTGCAGTAGCTAAATCAGCATTGGTGCAAACCACTTGGCTGCGTCTAGACTGGCAAGTTTTTCCGCAAAAGCAACTGCTTTTGCAGAAAAACATGCCAGCTATCTACACTGGCTGCTTGAATTTGCGCAAGAACACTGACGATCTAATGTAAGATTGTCAGTGTTCTTGCGCAAATGCTATGCTGCTCCCATTCAGGAAAAAGCCCTCTTGCGCAAATGTATTTGCATAAGAGGGCCAGTGTAGACAGCTAAAAACTGTTTTGCACAAAAAAGCCCCGATGGCAAAAATGGCGACCGGGGCTTTCTTGCGCAAAAGCACGTCTAGATTGGCACGGACGCTTTTCCACAAAAAGTGCTTTTGCGCAAAAGCATCCATGCCAATCTAGATGCTTTTTTCCGCAAATGCTTTTAATGGAAAAACTTTTCCGTTAAAAGCATTTGCGGAAAATCATGCCAGTCTAGACGCAGCCCTTCAGTAGACATGCTGTGTAACTATGCACTACCTGTAATTGTGCTGGGAGGAGCTGCATTGGGAAGCACTTACCTTGGTGGCTCCCAGCCAACAGTCCAGCATCACCCTCAGCCAAAATCTCTGCCTGCTGCAGCCCCAGGCTCAAAGTGGTTGGTTGTTCCATGTGGCTCTCTGCTCCACATGCCAGGTGGGGGAAAAGCTTTGCATGTTGCCCCCGACTCCAACACAATCTCTCAATTCCCGTTGTCTGGTTTCAGGCCAAAAGGAGCCAAAAGATTACACTGGGGGTGGGGGCAGCATACAGATCCTGCCCCCCATGTATGACGCAGAGAGCTACATGGAGCAGCCAGCTCCTTTGAGCAGCATGGAGCTGTTCCATGCCTAAGGGTCCTGGCAGGGCAGGCTGTGGGCTGGATTAAAAGATTTGGTGGGCCAAATCCAGCCCATGGGCTGTATCTTGCCCACCCCTATGCTAGCTGCTTCAGCTCATGCCTCACAGAATACAGGCTTGTAGGCTCCTTGTACGATTACTATATAAAGTATCTTTAAGCTAGTTCTACAGGCTAAAGTGTGAAGAGAATAGAAAGCTGTTGTGTAGCAAACACTCCAAGTTGTCCTGTTCCTTCACAAGTTTCCTGCAAGGTTACTTTAGGTTTAAAGGGAATAAGTTAAATTTAAAGATTACCTAAATACTGAGCTACATAATTGCATGCTCTGCAATTAGCCAGCACAGAGGTGTGAACAATTAATTTGCATCATTCATTAATATTGTTGCCCAATCATCTGACAGCAGTGTTGCCTTTCTGTAAACATCTAGGGACTTGCAGGTTGGATTCCAACTGAAGAAGTTACGGGTGCAGAGTCTGGAGCTAGCCTAAGTGTAAATTATTTGCTTACACACCCAGTCTGTTACAGAATTGGCCAAATAGCATGCAGAGCCATCCTCTCTCAGGAAGTCTGACATCAGCATACAGTTCCAAGGAAGCAACCCTGCTTTAATGATTCATTCCACACAGAGACAAAGGCAGAGAACAAGTTATTGTGCTGTTCATGCAGCTACTTCTCCAGGGAGCACTGTCTTCAGTGAAACCTCACGTAGCCAGAAAACACCACAAGTCTTCTACAACTAAAAACTTACTTATACAGTATAAAAAAGAGTTTGGACAACTATGTATGGGTATGTCTACACTACCATCCTAGTTCGAACTAGGGTGGTTAATGTAGGCAACTGGAGCTTCATTTGCATATTTCCCGGGCTTCATTTGCATATTGCCGGGCGGCGCCATTTTTAAATGTCTGCTAGTTCGGACTCCGTGCCCAAGGCTACACGCAGCACGAACTAGGTAGTTCGGATTAGGCTTCCTATTCTGAACTACCGTTACTCCTCGTGGAACAAGGTGTACCGGTAGTTCGAATTAGAGAGCCTAATTCGAACTACCTACTCCGTGCTGCGTGTAGCCGCGAGCACGGAGTCTGCACTAACGGGGATTTAAAAATGGCGGCACCCAGCAAGATGCGGGCTTCATTTCCAACTTCGAATGCCTACATTAGCCACACTAGTTCGAACTAGGGTGGCAGTGTAGACATACCCTAAGGTGCTACAGGACCACTCGCGTTTTATGTGTTTTTAAGTTACAAACTAACATGTCTACCCCTCTGAGACTAGTCAGTGTAAACAGCTCTGCAGCAGGTCCCAGTTTAGAGAATGTTCCAGGGAGGTTGGAGGTAGAAGCGGATGGATTAAAGACAAGAAGGGGTTATTTCCTCCTGCTTCAGTACAGGATCTGCTCAGTGCCAGAGCAGATTAAAGCTAATTTTCCCCAATCACTTTGAATTTCACTGTTTGAGCTGTGCTTCATGGTCTTGTGCATGACAGTAAATAAGACAGTTCTCAAAGCTAAGTTCTCTAAAGCAGTTCTCTAAGATAAGCTTATATATGGAGGCTAGAATAAGGCATCATCATGAAACTTGGTCTCAACTTCTCACTATAAAGAGAATGCTACCTCCCGTTACAGGGCAAGGATATGACCCAATCAGCACAGCCACTGCAGCTGAAAAGCACAGTAAATTCTTCCTAAGTCCATTGTTCACAGTATTACTACTCCTTGTGAGTCTTAGCCCTAAAGGAAAGTCAGAAGGAGCCAGTCTAAGCTACTTTTGTGCTGTATGAGGCTGAGTAATATCTTTAACTACTTGAGATAAATGTGTCACCATTTCTAAAGTTTCTGCCTAGCTCATCACAATACATAATTTATAAAAATACTGTCATAAGATATCATTACTGTTCCATGGAAATAGTGTTGCTGGAATATCCATAGTATCCACAAAGGAAGGGTCTAAGAGCCAGCAGTAACTAGAAGTCGTAGATTTAGGTGTTTATTTCCCCATTAGTTTAATAACCACTTATTTGTGTGAACCCTTGAAAAATAAAGACTGGAACTGACCAGGAAGAATGACTCATTTGGCCTGATAGCACAGAGGTCTTTTCTTTCTTTCTTTTTTTTCTTCTTTTTTTCATTATCTGAACAACTATTTGATCAACCCCCCCCCCCAGTCTAGAAATAGCTTTGAGCAGATATGATTTGATTTTACCCTAACCTTATTTCTTTTCTAGTGGAAATAAATACTGGCCCCGATTCTGTCTGCTCTGGCCTCTTTGTGTTGCAGAAGGGCATGTGTTTTAGTTGAGAATTGAGAATTTCCCCAAGGTAGAAAAGTTCACAGCTGTTGTAATGCCAGAACAGCCAGCATCTTGTCATGTATTGTAAATTATGTAACATGAAAAGATGCCATGTTTCAAATATTAAACAGTCTCCAGGGGATCCCTGTGACAAAGCCAGTCACAGTGGGTAACCACTCTTATAGTTTTGCTCTGTATATTAATTAAAACAAACACAGTGGCCCATATGTTTGAATTGGACTGCAAAATTGCAGACCTAGCTTTGCGCACTTATGTTCATACAGATTAAGAAACTGAGTAGAAATTGTAGTTGCATGTAGTGAGGTCCTCTACCTATTACCTCAGTGAATACTGGCAAACACACAATCTTAGACATAAAAATCTATGGCCACAATGGTAGATGGAACTTCTGAAAAACTGATCAGGTTACTTTAATAGCGTTTTCAAACTCTACAACATCTCTCTGAACTTCCTGTTGAACATGTCAGCATACTGATTTGGTGTTGGTCCTGACACAAAAATAATGGAATTGCATGTGGCAGATGAAATGGCAGGGAGAGGTAAGCTACCAGACGTTTTCTTTATAACTTTAAAAGATAGATTTTATTTTGAATACCACTGTGGATGAAAAAAAACCAGATGGAATGTTTTCTGTCAACAATGTTCATATGATCTTGCTTAGTGTTCTAAAGGAAAACACACCTCCCACCAGCATGTCAGCAGGTGATCCTTTTTCTCGTCTGCTAGAATGGGACTGATGTCAAAATCTGTCATATCGCTAAATAAAGTTATCACTGGGAATGAGAAAAATGCTGCTGCTTGATGGGTCAGATGTCATCTTTGACAGAAGTAGTAATAACTTGTAGACATTGACAGATGAATAAGGGATAAAGCAGACAAACTGAGCCAGAGATAGAAGTTGTGACACTATCAAATGTCACTTAGTTTGATTCAAATGAGCGGAACATTAGAAACCATGTTATAGTTTACTAGGTACTTTTTTTCTTTATGCTAAACTGAACCAGGAGTTTAGCAGAATATCTTAAGTCTAAAGGATTACTTAGGTTACAAATGCCACTCCAGCAAAATAGATTGTAAAAATGAATCGTGTTCTTGAGTCAGAGTGTCCTGAATCAAGATTTTCTTGACACAAGAGGGAGGCTGGAACAGGGGTCATTATGGAGCTAATCAGCCCTCCATGATTTTCAAGTTGTAGTAGGTTCAGTTCTGTCCCTTGTCTAAATTAGAGGAGTTGCTACATCATCTAATCTAATTTAGATCATCTAGCACCAGTCCTTAAGAAACCATATACCATGGGTCAGTAAATTCTGTAAAGGTTAGATCATGACAAAGCGAGGTGCATGCTCAACCCCACCCTTGTCATGCTGGGTGAAGCACCTGGCACAGAAGCTGTAGCAACCTCCAAGTAACTTGGAGGGAAGAGCACAGGTTGCAGACACGCAATGTTTAGAGAAGACCCCAGGAAGTCATACTGTGTGGACATGCAAGCTGCAATAGCTCTGTAAATAATTTTCCTGAGAAAGTAGGTTTAATTTTTGAAACATGGCACCATTTCATGTTACCTACTTTACATTTCATGACAAGACACTGGCTGATCTGGCTTCACAGCAGCTATGAACTTTTCTACCGTGGGTAAATTCTCAACTAAGCAACATGCCCTTTTGTAGCACAAAAAGGCCAGAGCACAGGCCCAGTATTTTTCCCTGGAAAAAAGAAAATTAGATTAGGGTAAAGTCAAATGACACCTGCTCAAAGCTATTTCTAGACTAAGAGGGTTGATCAACTAGTTGTTCAGATAATCAAAAAAGAAAAGAAAGATAGACCCTCTCTGCTGTCAGGCCAAATGAGTCATTCTTCCTATTCTGTTCAAATCCTTATTTTTCAAGGATTCACACAAATAAGTGGTTATTAGACTAGTGAAATAACACAAGGAATGGTGAACCATGGACAGTGGGACCTGAGAGCAGGCATAGATGCAGACATTCAGGCAAACAAAACATCTGGCCACCCATCAGGGGCTAATTTTGGTGAACCGTGTCCAGTTCACGGGCCACTTATTTCCCACTCTTGGTTTTGATTTTAAACTCTCCAAGATAGGAACCATCTCTCACTGTGCTTGTAGAGTGCCTAGCATGAAAGGGTCTTGATCTCAGTTGGATAATTTAAATGCTACTGTATTACAAATATTCTGATAATTGTAAAGTGGTTTATTTGAAAGAAACCAGTTGTCTGAATTATTTTTTTCAGACAATGAACAGAGGTGGCCAATAAACCACCACCACCCGGACAACATCTTCCTGTGAGTTTGTATAGCAAAAGGGGCCCTGGAATGCTACCATATCACAAATAAGTTTCTGAAAAAAAACCCAAAGATCCAGATAACAGCTTATGTATATCAGCATAGCTCCATTAAAGCCATTGGAGCGCAATTATTTACACCATTCTAGAAAGTGGCATAAAAACAAGCACAACTGTAATTTTAGCTAATCGGTGATGTACGATAAAACTGTCACTTTCTGAGTGTAAGGTAGATTCCATGACTTGAGTCAAGTGCAGCAGAACAAACACACAGTAAACCTATTGATGCAGCTTTGCTGTTGTGTGTTTATCCCAGCTCTGGTAGGAGAAATAAAACGACAGAGCTGAGTGTTAATATGGTAGAGAGAAATCAAAAGTTTGTTCTTCTAATATATAATAAAATCAGCCATCAGTACACTCTCTGTCCTTTCATGTGCAACCACATAATAGGGAGAGAAAACTGGATTATTGAGTAAATACAAGATTTATTTTTCCTCTCCCAAACACTTACTTCAAAAGGTAAGTGTTCATACATATTCATCATAGAATCATTCCCATGTTTGAGTGACCTGAATTAGTTCAAATGTTTGTAGCAATTTCTAGCCTTGCCTTGATTCTATATCATCCACTAGCCATCTAATTCTTCTGTATTAGATTATACTAGGCCAGCTTTATGCTCACTTTTTCTTGAATCTGAAGTTACTTCAGGCACCCATATATTAAACAGAGGACCTGCTCTAAGTATTTCAGAATTATGTTGACACTAAAGATGTCAGCTGAATTCTCTATTAAAATGAATCTAGCCATCTTGGAATCTCTAGTCTTTCTGAATGTGAAGCAATGAACCTTAAATAGTGTTTGAAATCTCAAACTCGCTGCTCATTGGTCGAGCTCTGGCTGGAGAGAGGAGCTTTCAGGGAGGACAGAGCTTATAAACAACCTGCTACTAAGTGACCAGGGCAGTTGCAAACAAGAGGGAATTTTGAGAGGGACTCTCCTGGTGACGGAGGAGGAGGAGATTTACAGCACTTTGTGGTAAGTGGCTGTCTGGAGTGTGGGGATGTTTGTGTTTGTGGGTTCTGGGCTTGTATTTGTCTGTGTTTGGAGTTTAGAGTGCTGAGCTGTGTTTGTTTGTTTTGTTTGAAAGGCTGTGTGCTCTGGCTGCCAGTTGGAAGCTATGAGCCTTGATTAGGGTTTGAAATCTCAAACTAGCTGCTCATTGGTCAAGCTGTAGTTGGGGGGGGAGGAGCTTTCAGGGAGGCCAGAGCTTATAAAGCCTGCTGGTAAATGACCAGGGAGCTTGCAAACAGGAGGGAGTTTTGAGAGGGGAGATTAGAGGGTGCGGTTAGAGGGTGCTAGTTACTTCTGACCTTTTTTAAATGTAACTTTTATAATAATCTATATTTGAGATTTAAAAAGAAGCCCAGTTTATAATTTAAACTTATTCATTAGAAAAATGCAGACAGAAGCCCAGCAGCAGAGTGGGAGCTATCCTGTTTATTGCATTGAATGTAACCTGTATGATTACCTGCCCTGTGGATGGGTGGTGTATGTGTGCACCCATTGCAAGGAGCTCCTGACCCTCAGAGATTGAGTTTGGGCTTTGGAGGCCTGGGTGGCTGAACTGGAGGAGCTAAGGGAGGCAGAGAGCTATGTTGATGAGACTTTCCAGGACACTGTAGTACTGTCCGACCTCCAGTCTGAGAGCCCTAGTGCTCTTAAGGACAATGAAAGGCTCAGGGGAGCAGAGCATGCACTATAGCTTCCCATTTCCATTGCCCCCTCAGCCTGCAGATGGTTGGGGGGTGAGGTCAAGGGGCTTCTCCCCTTCAGCAGTCCCCCTCCCACAGCCTTCTATGGCCTGAAAGTTCTCCATGGCTGAGGGGGAGGAGGTGTGCAGGTTCCACGTTTGCAGCAGGAAGGCTCCTTACCGGATTGCTGGCAGGCAAGATGGCTCTGTCCCAGCCTGCTGGACATGCTTGGTGCTGCAGCTGTCCCCAATGGCCACGCTCAGTATCACATCCTTCCCATCTGTGCCTCTCCCTTTCACATCCCTCTGCTGTCTGACCCCCCTCCATGTTATGGGAAATGTCCCATTCCAGGCACAACCAACCCCTGACTGTGATTTAAGTTACAGTAAGAGGAAACTGCATATGAAGTTTGGTGGTCCTAGCTCTTGCAGTTTAGGAGTTGTTCTTGAACAGACACACAGACAAATGCACTCTGAAATATATATATTGCAAGGAACAGTCAGGAAGTCACTTGTGTTTTACCAGTTCACTTCCATCGCACTTTGTTTTGTTTATTGCCTAACTTCTTGCTTCCAGACATTGTGGATGTGTGTTTGGCCCACTTTCACTTATCTCCTAGGAGTTGCAACAGCATTATCTCATGTCTTGTATACTAGCAATTTTCCTTTTTCCCCCATGAAATGCAGACCGACATGTCTACTAATGATATGCATGTTAATCTGTCAGTGGTAATACACTGCTTCATTTGTGGCAATGCACAAATCCCTCCTCTCACAGGATTTCCTGTGTATCATTTGAGCTCAGCTTCTGTTCTTACGCTGTGTAGGTTCCTATTCTCAGAGCCTCCATTGACATTACTTCTTATTTTGTCATTTGCCCCACATACAGTATGCTTAGATTACTCTATATCATCTGCTGATGGACACCATCAGATGCCTTGTCAAAGCCAATAAACATCATCAGCACGGGAACATGTTGTTCTCCTGTTTGTGGCTGTCCCCCTGGAGGGCATACAGGCAACAATTCCAGAATCCAGCTAGCTTTCACATGTTCCTTGCTGCTGCCTTCTCCCCTGCTTCTCTCCTTAGCATTCTAGTTAGGGATTAGCATATTCGGAATGACATACTCATGGGCTGTCACAGTCGGAACATTCTTTTGTCATGCTGTTTTGTTTCCTTGATTATTACAAGTTTTTATTCTAGAGAGACAGAAGTAAATTAGTTTTCATCTCTGCAGTGCCCTTTACGTTTTCTCAGCACTCAGCTACTCATTGCCCAATTTCCAGGGGCATTGAGAGAATCAAATATTGTACCTCTTTTGCAAGGGGACTAAAAGGGAGACAGAGGGTGCTAAGCCGACAAATAGGGCTTCTACTTTTCATTGTGGACTAAGCTGCCACTGCCTGCCTTTGACTTTGCCTTGGGTAGAGGGACCTTATCAGACTGTAACCAGCCCTGGGGCAGGATCATGCCACTTTATCTGATATCTGCCCCTGAGGAAAGTCGGGAAGTAGGGAATAGAAGAGTGGGAGGAGCCATGACTCCATCACTGCTACTTGGTTACCAGTGTAGAGGGGCTGATGCACAGTAAAGAGACAACCGCTCCATGCAGGCATTTCCAGCCTGACCTAGATGGAGTTCTCTCCTGGTGTCAATGCCTCCTAGAGGAGTCATCTTCCCCTCAGGCTCTCACAAGAGCCTTCTTGCTCTCTGCCACTCATAGCAACTTTCTCCCTCAGGCCTCTGGAAGAGATGATTGGTGGGTCATGTGATCCAGTCATATAACTTGATCCTCCCCCACCTCGAGGGGAGTCGGCTGTGGCACAGATGAAGCCAAGACCTATCTTCCTATAAAGGGCAACTTGGGCAAGTCACCTTTTCATAAGGGAAACAGAAGAATCAGACAAGGTCTGCGCTGAGTGAGCAAGCTTAAACTTGGTCTTTGATTTGTGTCTGACTGTGCCTCATGAAAACCATTGTCCTTCGCAGGATTACTTGCGCAACGAACTGCTCACCCATGGGGATAAAGCATTTACAGTCTAACTCTGGGTATGAAGAACATGCATAAGTGCCTGGGCAAGTGAGCACATGCTTGGTTTTTATACAACAATTTGTTGACGCTGCTTTGCAGACGTGGCTCTTTCACATTTAAAATGAAACACACAGTTAGATAGTGGTCTATGCTGGTAAAATATAATATTGAATTCAATACATTAAGTTACGACACCCTGCAATGATTTTTTAACCCATTCATGCAAAGAAACTTAGTTAAATCACACAGTATCTTTCAGAGGGTTATTAATAATTGGACACTCTGCTCTTTTCTCTATTGCCAAAGACCTCAAAATATTTATGTCTATAGCTACCAGCATTTGCAGCTGTAAGACATCATACATATTTTAAAAGTAGAAGTAGGCATTCAAATAATTACGTATGTAATATTTGGCTCCACTGAAATAAGTTGAGTAACAGAAAGCATGTCACTTCTATTAGCCATCACTAACTTTAAAGGCTTTTAAAATAAGCTTTCAATCTGTATTTACTTCAATCTTCCTGGCAGAGAAATAAAACCAATAGAAAAAAATGGTTTGTGTTTAAAATACCAAAGAGCCATATAAACAGTCAGTAGAATGTAGTTGGAGGCACTTTGCATACAGCCAGATGGATGCTCTCCATATTAAAGCTAATGTTGATATAGAAATTGCCTAATGGACAATTCTGTTGTCCCTTCAAAAAAATATTAAGCCCCCAATCCCGTAGGCAGCTCTGAATTTGCAGTCTTTGATATACAGAGCTGCTTGTAGAATAAAGACCTAAATTTCAATCAGAGACTTTATAGCAAGTACTATTACCTGTGCTCAATCTGTCTCTAGATTTTGTACAAACACCTGTAACAGTATGTATATACTCTCCAGATATGTGAGCTCTCAATGTAGAGCTAACTACAGGAATAAGAAGTCTGGGAAACATTGTTTGATTACAGAGTAAGAAAATGCTGTATTTCTCTGAGCCCTGATTTTCTCAGTAGACATGTACTAGAATTTTATAAAATCCTTTCTGCCTGGTATTTATAACTACAGATCATACGTAAGTACCGCACAGAGGCTAACCTATGCCATGTTCAACAAAATATTTAGCTCTGGGTACAACTGTGGTATTTGGTATATTTTGCCCTATTAACCAATGCTGAAATGTTCAAAGGAGCTCAAGGAAGTTAGATAACCAACTTCTATGGGAATGCAAAAGGGATTTGAGCTCTTAACTCCTTAGAGCTTTTTGAAAATCCCAGCCTAAATACAAGTATTTTCCCTTTTTCCCCCCTATAGCTGTAGAGTTGCCAACCCTCTGGGGTTGTCCTAAGTCTCTAGGAATAATAGATGACTCTTTAATCAAAGATTATGAAACCTCCAGGAATGTGTTGAATCAAAATTGGCAATCCTATACACCAGTGTCCTATTCAAACAGCATTGTCACCTTGCTGAGTGGGAGCAGACAGCTTGGGCCTTGATAGGTGATTTCTAGTGGAGGAAAAATCAGTGCAGGAAGCCTGGTTGTGCTTTTCAGTTTTATTTACACACAGATGCCAATCCTCAAACAAGGTGCTCAATCAAAATGCAGAATGATTTCCACCCACGAGCAGTGACAGGCTACCAGGGAATAATTCTACCTAAAGAGTTAACTCCATTCAAAGACCAAACTAGAGTGCCCTCTCCTGCTCCTCTCCCAGCTCCTCTCCAAAGTCTTGAGGACAGTGCAGCCCTGCCAAAAGACTGAAAATCTGCTTGAAGCCAGTATTCAACAGCACCACCTGTTAATGAGAGTTATTATGCCCTGTTTTCTCATTGTTATACTCTGCAGCAAGACAGCAACACATTGTATCTCAATATTGGGATAGTGAGATTTTTGTTTACCATTCATTTAAATGTTCGTGAATCATTCTTTGCTTATATTGCTAGGAATGACACCTGAGCATCCACTAGAAGGGAGCTCAGGTGCTATGAAGGCAAATTTGCTGCCTATAATGATTATGGCCTAATCCTGCAAGTCACAGACTCTCACTAATAATTTGGCAGGAACTCCTTGGAAGCCTGAAAGAAAGATTGTTTCTGCATCACTTACAATGAAAGGAGTAAAGAAGATAGACTGTCATTGTAGAGCTGCTCATGACTGCTCTTGGCATTGTCAATCATTGAGCAAATTCTGCCTTTGATTAGAAGTGAAAAGCTCCCATCTGGCTACATGAAAACTGCTCAGAAGCATCTGAGGGCCAAACTTGTCTTACTGACTTAATTTAAGGAGAAAATAGTACTGTTATTTTGGGGGAAGCTATACAGTTGTACATACCCACACCCAAGTAGATTCTGCAACCTATTGTTGAAAAAACACAGAATTCTTCCATTGACTTTAATGGGAGTTTTCCAAACAAAAACGGATTATAAGACTATGCCCTGCAATAAGAGAAAAGAAAGGCAAAGTTTGGAGGCTAAGCTCAATGTTATCCCTTTAAATCAAGGCAACCTGTGAGCCACAATCAGTTTTCAAAGAATTTGCAAAAGTCTGTGTAACCCACATACCTCCTGGGTGTGGTGCACTGACCACACATCTAGTGGCACTTAGACCACATGCAGAGAGAATAATGAATCTGCTCTACAGCCTTAGCTAATAGCCAGCTGGCTTGTAGCTCAAGCAGTAGAGGCTCATGCACTAAGCTCCAGGGGTGCCAGGTTTGGTTTTGTCAGTATTACACCTGCTTTGCATAAAGCTGGTGGTCACCCAAGCAGCAGAGAACTTTCTGATTTAGAAATGCTGGAATCCTGTGTCACTGAAGAATATTCCTTTAGTATTACATTTGACCTATTGCAATCATTTGTCAAAGTGTGCATTAGCTGCAAAAGTTTTCTAAACATTTAAAAAGTAATAACACTAGCCCTGTCTGTTCCAATACTTTAGATAATGTTATGAGCCTTTAAGCCATGCTATAGATTTGATTTGTAGCATTAACACGTCACCACTTTCTGCATGTATGTGCACTATATGATGGAAACATAAAAGGATTCACTAAGACAGAGAGGCTCTTTTGATGTCTTGGAGCATTACAAATGGGGCCAATAGGAGACTTACTGTGGGTTGGACAAATATGAGGCTAATCAAGCATTGAGAGCCCTGAGATATTTGGCTCTCAGGTGCTGCTGAAGATAAAGATGGTGTTGATATTTGTCAGGTACAATGTCTATCCTCATACAATGGTAAGATTCAAATGGAAAAAAAATAAAGCGGTGAAAAGCAAGTTTACCGTTCTTCAGGTGCAGTAAAGGATACAAATGACACTAAGAAAAAGAAATCTTTGAACTTCCCCACTGATGTCTATGACTGGGACCCAGGAGAATGATGATGCATTTTTAATGAAGCTCGAGAATTTCTCTTGTAAAGATGAGATGGGCTTTCACTGTAGAACAGAGAAAGAAATGAAGTATTCCCACAGGCCAGAGGCAGATTGAGTGCCTGAGTGGTAAAAAGCATTAACGTGTGACAGACTTTTATAACCAGCTATCTGAGAGCTGTACTTTATGTCCTTCTTGGTGTCCCTAATATCTACTTGATCTAAAGAGGCATCCTGTTTGTTTGTCTCCCCCCCCCCCCATAACATTAGTTTGTCTTCAAAGATTTTATCATTTTAATCAAACTATTGTAATTTTTGTTCTACAGAATAACAGGGACTATCTCAAAAATTAGTAGTTTGAAGTTAATGAACAGACCAGGTCACCATAGAACTAGTCCGTAAAAAGCTGCTTCAGTCTAAGGCTACGTCTACACTACGAGTTTTGCAGAAGAGGCAATGCAAATGTAGTGCTGATTAGCATTTTCTCACGCTTCATTTGCATACTCTCTTCCGACCTGTTTTTGCGCTAGGGGTTTTTGTGCAAAAAGGAAACATCTGCAAAAATGGATCGGACAAGAGTATGCAAATGAAGCACGAGAAAATGCTAATCCATGCTTCACTTTCATTGCCTCTTCCAGCAAAACTCATAATGTAGACGTAGCCTAAGATGGGGATCCTAGAATCCATGTTGATGCTTGTCGTCTTCCTAGTAGTGTAACATATTTGCTTGATGAGCTAAGTCAACACAATATGGACCATGTAGAGATATAAAAATGAGTCAGAATTCTATAAGATTAAATGTTTTCCTGTATTTCACAACAGTTATAATTAAAAGAACATGTTTGCCCTAATGAACTCATGCAAGAGGTACATATTATAATAAAGCATAACTATTCCTGTTGGGATGGTTCAGTGCTTTCTATGGGGGGAAACCATTGATATTTGGGGAAAGTCTAGAATATAAACTTTATACCCTATATGCAGTGGGCCAAACCAGTACTCAGGCACATATCCTGCTGTCATTATATTACATAAATCTCAGGCTCATTTCAGTTGGAGAAACAGGGTGTCAACATATGTCATATCTAACCAGCAGCTATTCCCTTGGCCCAGTGCACAAATTTACGCTGGCAGAACTGTAGTTAATTACAGTGGCATCTTGTATCAAAAGGTAAATCCAGTAGCCATGTCTTCAGAAATGAAAAAACAAAATAATTATTACTTAAAGTAACTGTTTGTACAACCACAGACCAAATAGCTAATGTGTTAGTGATGACAAAAGGGTGCTGGAGTACATTATAATTCTATTTGAAGAGGTTCTAATTTCTGATAGATCATCTTAAGTGATCCATAAAAGTCATCCTAACATCTTTTTTTTTTTTAAAGGGTTCCTCTTCATCTGAAAGTCTCTGCTTTTTCTATATAGTGAGATAAATAGCACTTTGATGCAATGCTGTATGACAGGATTCTTTTATCTCATGTTTACAGTTTCACTTCCCATGTTTCCTTCCATACTCTTCTTTATGGCTCTTAAGAAAATTGAAATATTACATCCTGGCTTTCTAGCACATCTGAGCCTCATTAATGAGAACATGAAATTCAAGCTGAAACATAAGCACAAGGGAGGAGGGGAGAAAAAACCCATCTTTTAGAGTCAGTCATGTAAGAACATTTCACTAACATTCCTGCAGTATGGAATACATGTGCATGTGTTTCTTATGAAGCTGCTGTTCACAAAGTCTTGTTTTATGTAATCTGTCAAGAATCAGGCTGTGCCTGCGCTACAAAGAAAAGTCAGAAAAAGATACGCAAATTGTGAACTGCAGTTTGCTGATCTTTTTCTGCTTCTCCTCTTGGCCCATCTACATGGGGCCAAATGTTGGGGGGGGGAACCCTCTTTCGGAACATCCCTTCTTCCTTGTAAAATGAGGTTTACAGGGATACCAAAAAAAGCGTCTGCTTTTCCAAAAAAGTGTTTGGAAAAGCAGACGGGTTCCTTGGATGGCGGCAGAGATTATCCAGGATACCTCCAGTATCCCAGAAAAGCTCTGTAGTTTAGACATACTCATTTTCCTCAATACACTTTCCTTCTATTGAAAAGAACTTGAGTCACTGAGGGTAAGACACAAAAGTAAATGCATCCATCCAATATCACTAGAAGCTGAGTCCTTATTGAAGATTCTCCTGACTTTTTTTTTCACTGTAACTATATCAGGTACACTTTTCCATCATTGAATTCCTGATACAGGCCTATTTATGAGGCCATTTATCAAGTTTGGGCAGAATAACACTACAGTGATGGCAAAACAGTGGAAGGATTGCCTATGTAAGATCTAATCCACAATGTGCATTGTGGAGGAAAGTTTGGAAGAAGCAAAAAGGAGAAAGACAAGACAATGGAATTCCAGGGGAATGTCATCTAGAATAAATTCAGTGCAAAAAATGCCCATGCTACACTCACTGAGTGGAACATATTTGCTGAAATATGGGTAGTCCAGCAGCCAGCTTCCATGGTACATAAACATAGGGATCGCAAAGGCATACACTACTGAAAAGGGGAGGGACTGTACGGACGATACAAGACATTGTGGTTCTGCTCCATGCATTTTCCCTGGTTTATCTCTTTCATTGCACTGTTACAAGATAGGGTACCCTTCCCCTATACATTTTTTGAAATGGTAGCTGCATAGTAATCCAGGTTCTCATTGATAAGTCATCAGCAGGAAAGGCGAGTCAGAGCTTAATTTATGAGATGTGAGGGGAGTGCCTAAGGAGTGTTTCCCCTCCTCACTTTAAAAAGCTTGGCCAATCCCAAGAGAATGCAGGAAAATGGCCCTGCCTACTAATAGTGGTTGTGCAAGCCATCCCAAAGGGGGGTAGGTGTGAGGGTGAGACTCCATACCAACTAACATATGTAGCATATATGGCAGAAAGGATGTATGAGACTATGGATTCCACCCAAAATGCCTCCTTTGGTGGAGTTGCTTCACATCTCCCATAAGAAGGGAGTGAAACCAAGGAGAATATGAACTTTGTTTCCTGGTATAGACACAGACCTACTGGCCTTAGCTCTGTAACAGTTGTACATCATACCACTATGTACAGTGTTTTTTTTTTCTTTCATGCTAACTTGTTGACACTAGAGCAACTAAGCCAAGTCCATACACTCTTGATTCCAGGAATGAAAATAGCCATGCTTTATACTAGTGAACTTTGAACTTACAGCCACATTTCACACACTGTTTCACACAAGTGGCAACAACATTTACCCCACAGCATTGTACCATGCAGGAGACCAGAATCTAGAATGGATCTGAGACCACAGTCCTAAATAAGGCCAAATATGAATTCATTGAAACAGAATAAGAAAGGTCTTATACAAGGGGTCAGACACTGACCACCTATGGTATGGTGGAAGGGAGAACTTCATCATCCCCTCTCTGATTATGGGGCTGCAATCCACTGCTATTGCCATCAGTTTCAAACCTCTTTCTCCAATGGAAAAGAAAAGTTTGTAATTATCTGAAATAAGGGAAAAAGAAGTCCATTTAGTGTGAAGGAAGAAAAAGTGGTCAAAAGCTCTCAAGTTCAGGTCAATATAATGCCCCAAAATCCTAAAAGAACATTTAGAATACAACCCTATATGGACCACGCTAAGGTTGGAGTTTAAGCCACCTGGGTGTCTGTATCTCCTAAGGGCTGATATGCAGCTTGAGTAAATAGTCATCGCTCCATTGTCTTCAATGGAGGTATGTTTTACACCAGCCCCAAGATCCCATTAAAATTAAGGAATCCAAATATTCAAAGAGCTTTGAACATTTCAGCCTCAAACAATTTTATAGGTTGGGATGAGATCAGCTAGGGAAATAGAATGTAAGCTATAAAGGTCATTGTGTTTTTCTGTAGAACTAATCATACAATTATCTATTAAAATGTGCACACCACTGTCTCCTACCTTGTTTTCCTTTGATGTTTCAGTCTTATTTCTTCTAAGATCATTTGCTTGAATCTTTTAAGCAAGCACAGATTTTTTTTTAGACGAGAAAAGACTGTTTCCTTAGGTTTGCTAGAATAAGTGTTATGTAAAAAGAAATTAGAAGTAGAATACTATCTTATAGAGCTAAACACAAGTTTGTTTTATAGACACTCATTCCAGAATTCCATTGCATCTGAGAGAATCAAGATCAATATTCTATCAGTGAAGACTGTTTGAACACTTTGTGAACGTGTTGGCATTGTTATAACACACATTGACTCAGAAGCATTGTCTCAGATACTATGTTCCTCTCCAGTAATCTGGCCTCGCCTGATTAAAAAAATAACCCATCATCATTGTCAAAAGGCTTTCCAATCAGTCCCTTCTGATTGGATTCTTTACATAGTGAGATAACATTTAAAGTATTTAATGTGCACAAAGTAATTCAAAAACAAGCTCCACAATCTTTTACTACAACAAAGTTTCTCAGCTGGTTCTTTTTCAACCACATGTTTCTTTCCATTTCCAGCTATTCTGTTGAGACATTGAATATTTGACTTCTTCACTTACAAGATTCACCTCAAGTTTAAATGTTGCATACTTCTTCCTATTGCAGTACTTCTATAGCAGTCATTACAGAAGGCCTCAGAAGAGAGGAATGCCCCATGGTGCATCAACACCCAGTAAGACAGTCCCTGACCCAGAGAATGTACAGACTAAATGGACAAAAGGATGAAGAAAGGAAGGTTTAAGTACACATAATCCTGCCTCATCAACTAGGGATGTCAACGTGTAGATAACTACATGATTAACCGATAAACCTGAGTTTATAGGTTAATCATGTAGACTAAACACACTCACAGGCAGCAAGAGGTGGGGGAGGAGGAGGAAGAGACAATAGCCAGTGCCAATAAGCAGGGCTCGACAAATAATGCAGACTACTCGCCCGTGGCGAGTAGATTGCAACCTGGAAGAGCTGGGTTCTGGCGATCTGCACATGCTCAGATCACCGGCCAGTATGGCTAGTGAGCGGGGCTCGCCGCGGTTCAGTGAGCCCTGTCAATAAGGATCCTGTGAAGCCACCTGCCCCACTGGAAGGGTGTTGGGAGTGCACTGGCTGCTGACCCTACCCCTAGGGACTATCAAATAGTTGTGTAGCTGTTAAAAATTGATGAGATTACATGCCTATTCAATTACACACTATCTAACATCTCTAACAACAATGGGATGGGGGAAATGGACTCAATGACTGCTTGAGGTCCCTTCCAGGCCTACATTTTTAAAGATTACCCCTCCCCCCAACTTTGAAGATGTGGAGCAGAAGTACAGAGGTGATGTATATATTCTCCCCCTCTCCTTCCCCCCCCCCCCCCCCCACCGGAGAAGACTTATTCACCCTGGTGAACACAGTAACATCACTGGGGTACCCAGTGATGCTGGTAAAACATAGAAGATGAATTTCTCTTTTTATTTTTCTTTCAATTTGCTTTCAGGGTGATATGCTTTATAGAATGTTCCACTCAAGTCAATTACTTTCAACCACAGATCACTACAGACTGAGTTTGCAAATTCTGTGTCACAGTTGGAAACAGCAGACTAGTATGTGTGGGGAAATGTGAACAAAAAAAATCACCGATTTTCAATAAAAGAGAAAGCTAGAAACAGCCATCTTGAAAGAAATGATACTGGACTGCAACGCAATTGAAATTGATGATACTGGACTGAAAACTAATGTCTAGTTTGCCATGTACTGCAGATGGCAGAAAAGGCCAGTGAACTGTTGTAGTTTCCATGCAGAGAATCCTTGCTTCAGAAAAGGGAGATACTAGCCTTGTCTGGTGCAACCAAGCCTAAGATTGGATCAATCCTATTATTAGATAGATCGTAGCAATAAAATTTCTTTTAACTTCTATTTTGCCATTAGGATGTCAGTAGATTTGGCAGGTCTGAGAAATAACGAAAAGAGAACACAACTATTTTACGTATGTAGTCCACTTAATAAAGGGGCCTCTGTTTTTTCCCTGGAAAGACCCTGTGTGCTGCAATCCAGACTACAATTCCCATGGGCCCTTATGAAAAACAGGAAAGAAGAGATGTGTGGGAGATGACTCTCTCTCCATGTGCATGAAGAGAAGAAGCCTAGCAGTCTGGGACTCTGCCTTGGAGTTTGGAACTGAAGGGGGAGCCAGGCTGCTGCCAAGGAGATTGATCCAGTCCAGGGACTGTTGGAGTGCAGCTACAGACTGGGACTAGATGCCTGTTGGAACTGGGATTTAGCAGGCTGCTTCCGACAGGCACAGCATGAGGCAGTAAGTTTTTGGGCCTTGTTAAAAAAGTGCTCCCTGGGACAGAGCTGCTGTCTAGCCTGGACCGAATCTCCACTACAGCTGCAACATCAGCGCGCCAACACAAGCAAGAGTCTGGGACTGTGAGTCCAGGGGTGTGCACACTCTGGGGTGGGATCACTGTTGTCAGTACAAATGTTAGCTATATAAGCTTCAATTAGTGTTATGTGTTTTGTTAATGCTATTCATTGCTAATCTGCTAACCCCTGTTTATTTATGTTAAGTAAAGATTGTTTATTTTAAAGTATTCTATTAGATGTATATGATTTGTAGTTGTTGTGTTGGAATTAGATCCAGATTATAGTTGGAATAAGTATATTCCTGGAGGCTCTCAAGGCACACCAGTAAGGGTGTGTCTAGACTACATGCCTCCATCGACGGAGGCATGTAGATTAGCCAGATCGGCAGAGGGAAATGAAGCCGCGATTATTTTAATCACGGCTTCATTTAAATTTAAATGGCTGCCCCGCTCTGCCGATCAGCTGTTTGTCGGCAGATCGGGGCAGTCTGGACGCGCCGCGCCGACAAAGAAGCCTTTCTTGATCGGCACAGGTAAACCTGGTTTCACGAGGCATACCTGTGCCGATCAAGAAAGGCTTCTTTGTCGGCGCGGCGCGTCCAGACTGCCCCGATCTGCCGACAAACAGCTGATCGGCAGAGCGGGGCAGCTATTTAAATTTAAATGAAGCTGCGATTATTTTAATCGCGGCTTCATTTCCCTCTGCCGATCTGTCTAATCTACATGCCTCCGTCGACGGAGGCATGTAGTTTAGACGTACCCAATGTGTGTACAAGGCCAGCCAGATGGAGGCACTGCCATTGCACATTCATACGAGCAAGGGAACAGCAAGGGGGGGTGGAAAGAGTTTTTTTTCCCCAAATTAAACACTATCATTACTGGGGTGCTCAGGATCTCCTTTTGGGTTAAAACATGAGGCGCCCAGGCACACCTGTGAGTGTGACCTGCTCCCCAGTAACCCGGGGAGGAAAAAGGGGGTTACACATATATTGGATAGCACACATAGCAAAAATGAAAGAGAACTATATAAAATGCTATGAAGAAATAACGCTACACAAACATGAAATTAATGGAATATTTACACTGAAGACCAGTAAGTGTCCTGAGAAGGCAAAAAAAACCTTATAACTTGGAACTCTGAGACACCAATCAGCCAAAACACAAGAAAAAATGCACCATAGGGAACATTTCTGCACTGAAAGGAAGATAAACATAAAATACCTGGTCATCCATCTAACATCTTTGAGCCTAAGGGCCAGATTCATCCAAGATGTTTCCTTTCAATGGAATTGTATTGAATGTTTTATCTCTGATTCCATATGCATGTGTCTCAAAAAGGAATGTGAGATTATGCCCTCTAAGGGAAAGAGAAGAAAGTTATTGACAATAATTTGAGCAATATCAGGAAGACAGCATTACTTAACAGGCTGAACTGCTGTAAGTATATCAGATATGAAACTGCTTCATGGATTGTAGGATGTAGACAGAGATATTAGAACCCACATTTCTAAAGTGTCCTCTAATTTTGGGTATCTCATTTTGAGATGGCCACCCTTAAAAATCTAGATCCTGAAGTTACGCTCTGTAAAATTTCTAGGAAGTCCTAGTGTGACAGTTAAATATCACTCTAGTTACAGAGTTTCAGGGGGTAGCCGAATTAGCCTGTTAGGGTATGTTTACACTAGCCCCCTAGTTCGAACTAGGCAGGCTAATGTAGGCATTTGAAGTTGCAAATGAAGCCTAGGATTTAAATATCCTGGACTTTATTTGCATGTTCCTGTCCAGTCGCCATTTTGAAATTCCACTAGTCTGAAGTAACTGCCCACAGCTACACACGGCAGTGAAACAGTAATTTGAACTAAGTCCTTAGTTCAAATTAACTGTTACACCTCATTCCATGGCTGTGCCCACGAAAGCTCATGATACCATCTACATGTTTGGTTAGTCTATAAAGTGCTAACAGATCATTTGTTGTTTTTACTTCTAGTTACAGGTAGCTAGAAATAGATTAAATAATTTCTTGCTTGCAGCATCTGCATTGAAAAAGACACCATGATCTCCCATCTATACAGCACTGTCTCAGCATTGAAATAGGGGCTCCATTATCACCTGCTCTTATGCAGCTGCACAGAAGAATAGAAGGGAACGGGTCTCAACTGCCTTTATAATGTCCATAAAAGGGCAGACAATTGTTTACTTGGAACAGAGGCTGATCCTCAGATGCGTCATCATGGAAAGTTGCCAGGCAAGGCCAGGATAGATTGATCAAGGATACCACCCAAGAGGCTGGCTGTATGAGGGAATTTTGTTTCTTTAAATGAATGTAGAGAATTATTTCCTTCACTGTACAACTGGGTAATAGAGTGCATAACTGAGGCACAACTGCTCCCCTGGGGGCAGTGCATCTCCCCACCATCTGAACTGTACGCTACAAAAGCACAACCTAACCCTAGAGAGCAACCAACAGAAGTGGCTTCATCTAAACATTTATTAATGTACTCAATACTGAGCTCATATAGAACATCGCACAACACACAAGTAGAAACAAGCAACCAGAAAACAGTAGCATATATGTATTTGACAAGTACTGTAGACTGGCTTTATTATGGAGAGATTTTTTCGAAGCTAGATATCTCCCTCTGGTTTTAGAACAAATATTTTGCTATAAAAGTTACAAATTAATTGAAAGCTTCTCTAGAGAGAGTTCTGGTCAGCTTTTAATTGTCTGAATTAAAAAGTTTGGTCAGTGAGAAATTTTGCTAAAACTTTAAAAAACGTAGGTTTTGACTAAATGAAAGTTTTCCCCACAGAGCACGTTCACATTCCTAGAAAGTGTTTAAAATTGTACTGGGGGGAAAAAAGATATGAAACCAAAAATTCAGCCAGTTCTTTGCCCCTTCCCCACCAATTTTCAGACTAGAGATTTTTGGTTTATTTTTTGTCAAAAAAAAAAAATCATTGAGTGTGAGTGAATTTTTCACTGGAAGCTTTTTCACTGGAAGCTTTATCAAAACTTTCCATAAAACAGTTTGGCTACGTCTAGACTGGCATGATTTTCCGCAAATGCTTTTAACAGAAAACTTTTCCGTTAAAAGCATTTGCGGAAAAGAGCGTCTAGATTGGCACGGACGCTTTTCCACAAAAGCACTTTTTGCGGAAAAGCGTCCGTGCCAATCTAGATGTGCTTTTCCGCAAAAAAGCCCCGATCGCCATTTTTGCGATCAGGGCTTTTTTGCGCAAAACAAATCTGAGCTGTCTACACTGGCCCTTTTGCACAAAAGCTTTTGCGCAAAAGGACTTTTGCCCGAATGGGAGCAGCATAGTATTTCCGCAAGAAGCACTGATTTCAGACAGTAGAAAGTCAGTGTTCTTGTGGAAATTCAAGAGGCCAGTGTAGACAGCTGGCAAGTTTTTCCGCAAAAGCAGCTTATTTCGATATTGGTAAACCTCATTCCACAGGGAATAGTGCCAATTTTGAAATTGCTATTTCGAAATAAATGCTGTGTAGACGCCTATTTCATTCCCTGTGTATTGGACTTTGGGTTTCCTTCTTACCATTATCACGGTGGTATCCAAGTATCAAGTTGTTCTACACTTTCTCTGGAGCACTCTGATTCTGAGGAAAGTTTATTTCTTCCTCCCCTCACTCCCACTCTAGTTAAGAAATCCTGCCAGGCTATCTTCAGTTTTTGGTTCTGATGTGGTATGAAGTTAACTTGTAAGAGATGCTAGAAGCCACTAATCATGTCAGAGGAGCAGATAAATATATGTTATGTATAAACATTAACAAAACTGTCTTGATCATTTTAAGTGACCTTTGAAATATGCCAAGATGTGGCACTTAGTGATACTATCACTGTTTCTCTGAGAGTCATAGGTCAAGTACTAGTATCCTACTAGTTTAATTTCAGAATTATAACAAAGTGAGACGTCTAATTTTAACCAGCCACACTTGGAACTTATTACCTTAGCCTTTGTGTTATTTCCTAATAATTAAGCCACTAGATCAACGGAGCCATGTAGATTAGTTTACTCGACAAAGGGAAATGAAGCGGCATTTTAAATAATCGCTGCTTTATTTAAATCAAAATGGCCACCGCGCTGTGCTGATCAGCTGTTTGTCGGCACAGCTCAGCAGTCTAGATGGGGATCTGCTGACCCCAAAACCCTTTGTCGGCAGATCCTGTAAGCCTCATTTCATGAGGCATAAAGGATCTGCCGACAAAGAGTTCTGGGGTCGACAGATCCCCGTCTAGACTGCCGCGCTGTGCTGACAAACAGCTGATCGGCACAGCGCGGTGGCCATTTTGATTTAAATGAAGAGGTGATTATTTAGGCTGTGTCCAGACTCAGGGTTTTTTTCGTGAAAAGTAGCCTTTTTCCGAAAAAACTTCCCCTGCGTCCAGACTCAAGCCGCGTTCTTTCGAAATTAAATCGAAAGAATGCGGCTTTTCTTTCGATGGCGGTAAACCTCATTTCACGAGGAAGAACGCCTTCTTTCGAAAGTTCCTCTTTTGAAAGAAGGCGTTCTTCAATGTAAATAGGGCTTCTTCAAAAGAGAGCATCCAGACTCACTGGATGCTTTCTTTCGAAAAAGCAAATCGCTTTTTCGAAAGTTCAGCGTGCAGTCTAGACGCTCTCTTTCGAAAGAGGCTCTTTTGAAAGTATCTTTCGAAAGAGGCTCTTTTGAAAGTATCTTTCGAAAGAGGCTCTTTTGAAAGTATCTTTCGAAAGAGGCTTGCAGTCTAGACATAGCCTTAAATCACCGCTTCATTTTCCTTTGTCATCCGTCAACGGAGCCATGTAGTGTAGACACACCCAAAGAGCTCACAATCCATCAAAAAATGAGAAACAACAACTGGCTTGAGCAAACAGGGTGAAAGAAAAGGCAATTGTGATTCATGCAAATAACACAGAAATTGAAAGTTGGGGAAAAATTGGGGGAAACCACTGATCTACCTCTTCTGAATTGTGAAAAATGTTTGCTTCTGATTTCTATTGTATCTTTTTCAGTTTGCCTCTCCCTAGTGCTAAGGATCGTGAAATGTAAAACAGCTCCCTACCTCTGTCTTCTTAAACAAAGCTAGAAGGCAAGACCCACCTGGACAGTGCAGCTATTCAGGAAGGAATATTTGTATGTAAATTCTTATGCATTCATTTCTGAATTTGTATGTACTTTTCCCTAGCTAGAATGTTTCTCCAACATGGCCCAATCAAGTTGTTCCCTCATATAAAACAATACAGAGATATGGAGATGTGACACCAGTGTTATCAGTAAAATATGCATGGATTGTAATGGGTCTTACAGCAGCTTGATGCTGTGGCTGGTCCCAAGTCAGGAGGAAGTGGACAGGGCTGAACACAAGTGTAATCGCTGAGCCTTGTAAAAAATCCCACCGGTCATAGAAACAGAAACAGGTCACCATGCTCATTAATAAAAAAAAAAAAAAGCTGCTCAGCAGAAATCACTGCTGAACCCTGGTGCTTCAGAAGAGCCCTTTGCAGGAAGAGCAGAACAGTCCCTCTCAAATCGATCTGCCATAGAGCACATGGAAACAGCAGAAAATGACAGAGAAGAATGAAAGTGACAAGTTTCCTCCCCGTGTTCCATTATTGTCTTAGGAAGGATGCAATCATATAATTAGCCTTTTGTTGCCAATTCTACAAAAAACAAATTGAGCTTCAGAACTGTATGAATTCAGCCATGTACCTTATACTGAGCTGGCCTACCTCCACAAGTACGATTTTCTACATCAGTAGAACGGAACAATGACCCACCATTGTTGGGATTATACTAAATCGGTCACCCTGGAAAAGATGCTGTCAATCAAAAGTGTGATAGGTAAAAGATAAGAAAATTAAAGTAAGAGAGAATCAGAAAAGAGGGAATGGCTTCTAAAACTTATAATATCAATATATTCAGAGGGGGAAAGGAACTGTGTTTTGCCTTTACTTTTCTTTCTCTAAAGAGCCAGGACAGAACTTTCAACTCATGTAAATGAAGTAGTGTTCAAACATTCCCCAAACCCTTCTAAATGCCATAATCAGCTGGCTTTCATGATTCAGAAATAAATTCAGTGTTTGCCGCAGTCAATTAATCCCCAGACGGAGTTCATAAAGTCTAGTTCTAAAAAGAAACAAAAGAGCAAAACCCAAAGAATGCTGGACACAGTTGCTTGTGTCAGCCTTGTGTGTTGCAAAGCCTGAGAGACCACTCAAGAGCAGTTTCATGCTTTGAAGGTTGTGTAGTCCTATTGAGAAGCAGGAATGACCCTGGACGAGCAAAATGGCAGTATTGTTCAAATACGCTCTGCATTTCCTTACATTTCAGTGTGTCGTTATCTCTGGGCTAACGCAGAACTAATGTTTTTGAATGTGACTTATCTTCAAGCAATTCAGAATAAAAAATCAAAATGTTGCATTTTTGCTATATTACCCATTCTGTCCCCTTCATAAGTGGAATAGCCCTGCCTGTTGTAGGAATGTTGCAAGTTTATGTTATTCTGGGGGGGTGGAGGGGAGGGAAGGAGGGAGAAGATGAGCTTTCTGACATTTGCACAGGCATCCGGGTCACACTGATGAAACTGAGCTCTGTGTGACATTCCTGTGGGGGGAGGATGTGGACACAGGTGGTAAAGGAAGCCCTCTGATCAACTGCTACATGGATCCCTTAATAAGTGGCTTGGCCTATTATAGAAACAAAGGCCACCTGTGAAATTTTTAGCTGTGATTCTTGACATCTTCTCTTTCAGGTTGTTTACACGTACCATTAGAGCAGGGGTGGGCAATCATTTATGATGGGGGGGGCTCTCCAACATTTGTGGTAACTGGTCAAGGGCTACACTTCTCTATGGAGGGGATGGAGGGTCTGTGACATAGGCTGGGTGTAGAAGGGTGTTCAAGGTAAGCGACTGGGGGGCAGGAGAGGGTATGGGGTCTGAGTGAACCAGGGGTTGTGACCTGGGACAGGAAATTGAGGTGCAGGGTCCGGGAGGGGATATGGGTGCAGGAGAGGATTGTGGCTGGGGGGAAGGGTGTAAGAGGGGGTGCAGAGCCTGGGAGAGAGTTGTCACCTGGGGCAGGAGGGGCAGGTGACCTGGGGCAGGGGATTGGAGTGCAGGAGGGGGTGGAGTGCCAGGGGCAGGCTCTTGTCAGGAGGCACTTATCTAGGCAGCTCTTGGCCAGCAACCTAGCAGGACCCTCAAGCTCCCTGCCTGCCTCAGCCCCAGACTCAAAGCAGCTGGCTGTTCCTTCTGGCTCCCTGCTCCATGTGCCGAGTAGTGGGAGGCTTCATGTGCTGCCTCTGCTACCAGTACAGTCTCTCAGCATGACACAGAAAGCCACATGGAGGAGCCAGCCCCTTAGAGTGGTGTGCAGCTTATTCCATGCCCAAAAGTTCCGGTGGGGCAGGCCGCAGGCCAGATTAAAATGCTTGGCAGGCTGGATCTGGCCCACAGGCCGTATCTCGCCCAGCCCAGCATTAAAGCAACAGGACAAAAAGAATGGAGTGGAGGTCTTTTGTTAATTATCAAAAAGAGCTTGTGTTTCTCCTCCCTCTCCCACAAAGATGAAAGATTGTTTGAGTGAAGTCAGTGGAGCAACATTTACTAATACCCTTTGAGAATCTATTTCTGGCACGTAAGTGTGTTGTCTGTGATTCAATGGGCTATGGAAAGGCAGAGGGCAGTTAAGATCCTTTGACTTCTCCAATCCTTTGACTTCTCCTTAAACTCTCCCCTCTGCCAACTCTAATGCCAGTTCCTTGGACTGTGGGAAAGGAGCTGATTTTTAGTAAGCCTATGGCTAAGTCTGCACTCCGTCTAAGTCTGCACCCGTGGCGTCAAAAATACTGTCGACATGCAAAAATTACCAAAAGTAAAAATCGGTCAAACTGGTTTTTCTGCCTCCCATTGTTGACATTCCCTGGCCATGTGACTAGCTCCCCTGTCCACAGATAGGGCAAAGCATTGTGGGTAAGCATCCCACAGTGCAGTGTTGCAGGAAGAGAGAGCTGATACCTGTGCTTCTTGGGATTCTCTCCCAGTTCTTCCACAGCAGTACCTCTGTGAGCTCTCTGTGCTGAGTAATGACAAAGCCTGCTGCTGTGTTTCTAGCAGGGCAGGACGGGAGCATTCCAATGATTTTGTTTGTCCCCCAAACAGAGCAGCTCACTTAGTTGTCAGATTCTTCCTGGAGCATTGAAAGGGGAGGAGGGTATGCCTGCAGGGCAGCAGAGATCACAAAAAACTGATCACAACCATCAGGGACTGTGGGATACTGGCAGAAGCCAGTTCTTTTGACAAAACAAACAAGAGTCCACACTGGCTCTTTATTGGGAAGGGAAAAGACAAAAGTCTCTGGCAGGGGTAGAAGTTTTTTGTCACCAGAATTGGGTGTTTTGTCAACAAAAGGTAGAATTTTATCAACAAAAGGTAGAATTTGGCACCCAGACTCCCCCTCAGACCTCTCACCCTCTCCTGCATTCCGGTCACCTAGGCCTATGTGTCAATGTTTGTCCACTTTATCTGTCAAGCACAACTAAAAGCAGTGGTTTCTGTATTAAACTACTTTTCTCAGCGTTCCTTGCTTTGGGGGAAAGATTAGATGAAAACCATCCCTAGTTGACTTTACTACTCCATTGCTTAGGGCAGTTCCACACCAAGCTACCCCTAGAACTGCAGATTTGGAATCTGGAGGCTGAGACCGCAGAATGAGCTTATTTACAAGTACCATACTGCTGCTCAGGGCCTATTGCAATATTGCAGAAGGGTGAGAAAACAAAGAATCCTTAGGAAAATATTTAGAAAGTTTAAAAGGGAGCAGTCCACATTTGGGCTATGTCTAGACTGCAAGCCTCTTTCAAAAGAGGCTTTTTCGAAAGTATCTTTCGAAAAAGCCTCTTTCGAAAAAGCGCATCTAGACTACAATACGCGGATCGGAAAATCGATCCGCTTTTTCGAAAAAGAGCGTCTTGACTGCTGGACGCTCTTTCGAAATTAAAAGCCACCCGGAACCGCTTCTGCCAGGGCATAGAGGCAGCATTTCCTTCCGGGTGCTGCTGCCTGCCCTTTGCAGAGATGCGTGGTTAAAGGGACGCTCCTGAACACCCGTTGCTCTGCTTCTGCAGCTGCCTTTGCTGTCCCTCTAGGAGGGAAGCAAGACATTGCAGTGCTGGTTTGGAGTGCTCAGCTTCCTGGGACACCCCAGCAGGTTTTTTGTTTGGAGGTTTTTCTGTTTTAGACCCGTTTTTTCGGCATGGAGCCAGAGCTGCCCCTGGGCAGGCGATGGCCCCACGACATCATATTGCAAGTGTTGCTGCATCTGCATGACACAGTCATGAGGCTACTTCCCCATCTGGACCCAGACCAGAGGTACGAAGGGATCGTCCATCATGCAGCCCCACTGCCCTTGCCTCCAAACTTCTTTGTGGACAGGCGTGTTTGGAGGCTTGACACCAGCTCTGACTGGTAGGACCGGCTCGTTATGCAGCTCTGGGATGACCAAGAGTGGCTACGCAACTTCCGGATGCGAAAGACCACTTTCCAGGAGCTGTGTACCTGGCTCGCCCCTTCTCTGCAATGGCAAGACACCCACCTGCGGCCCGCTATCCCTGTGGAAAAGAGGGTCGCCATTGCCCTCTGGAAACTGGCAACCCCCGACAGCTACCGTTCCGTGGGACACCAATTTGGAGTGGGCAGGTCTACTGTTGGATACATCCTGATGGAGGTAAGTCATTGTCTTGGGACAGTCACAGTTTGGGGTGGGGAGAAGGGAGACTGTCAGGAAGGGCAAAGTGGAGTGTGAGTAGGAGGAAGCTCCTCCACTCACCCTGAATTGTTGGGGGGGAGTTCTGAGGAGGGGATTCATGGGGTGTTTGAGAGGGAAGGTGGGTGGTGGGTTCTCCTCCTAAGAGATAAGGCACCCCTTCTAACATTTTGTTGTCTGTCTCTTTCTGCAGGTGGTGAGGGCCATCAATTTGGAGCTGCTCAACAGGCTCATCTGTGTAGCAGATCTGGACAGCGTCATGGCCGGCTTTGCTGCCCTTGGCTTCCCAAATTGTGGAGGAGCCCTTGATGGGACACACATTCCAATCCGTGCACTGCCCCATCGAGCAGCCCAATTCATTAAAAGAAAGGGCTACTTTTCTATGGTCCTCCAGGCCCTGGTCGACCATCATGGCCAGTTTTCTGACATTTGTGTTGGGTGGTCAGGGCGGGCACATGATGCCCGCATCTTCAGGAACTCGTACCTCTACCGGAGGCTTCAGGCAGGAACATTTTTCCCGCATCACGACTTTGCGGTTGGGGATGTGCACATGCCGGTGTGCATAGTGGCTGATGCTGCCTACCCCCTGATGCCGTGGCTGATGAAGCCCTACACCGGCCACCAGGATGCGAGCAAGGAGCAGTTTAATGCTCACCTTAACCGGGCTCGCAACCAGGTGGAATGTGCGTTCGGACGTTTAAAAGGCAGATTCCGGTGCTTGCTCACACACCTAGACATGGGGGAGAGCAACATCCCTGAGGTGGTGGCCGCGTGTTGTGTTCTCCATAACCTGGTGGAGAGGAAAGGGGAGGCCTTCTTACCAGGGTGGGGTACAGGTGCTGATGGTCAGGAGAGGCACTTTGCCCAGCCCCGGACAGCTGCTATCCGCCAGGCTCACAGGTCTGCTGTTTGCATATGACAGGCCCTACGGGAGCAATTCTCAATTGAAGGCCACTGACTCTACTGAGGGGCTTCTGCCTGGGGACTGGGCCCTGGCCCAATAGAAGCTTCCCTCCACAAACCCATCTCTTGACTCTGTTTGGAGAAATAATAAACACTAGCGTTTGTCTCAAAATAATAAGTTCTGTTTTATTTTTTTAAATATCACTCACTGGAAAATAGTATAACTGTTGCAAACATAAAAAAGCTTTTGTTCATTTTTGATGTAGAAAATATACTTCCATGGCAAACTATGTACAATAAACATTTTGTTTAACACATTCCTTGTCATTTAACTGGGGTGATGGGGGTGCTTGAAACCTGGAGAGGGGAAGGGGACTTGAAACCTGGAGGGGGAAAGGGGATCAGGTTGCACGGTGCTTGCCTGATCTCAGTCTCCTGCTTGGGCCTCGTGTTTGGGGTCCACCATGGCCATGGGATCGGGTGGTGCGCCTGTCGGTTGGCTGGATAACAGCGGGTAGGTGCTCTTGGGACTGGGAGGCCTGGGGGAGAGGAAGGCCAGGGGGAGAGAGGGGCTGGGGAACTGGGGGGGCTGGGGGAGAGGGAGGTCCAAGGGGGGAAAGTGATGCTGCTGTGGAAGGGGGGTTTGGTGGGGCAGGGTCATGGGGTGCTGGAGGAGCAGGACCAGGCACAGGAGCAGGCAAGCCGCAGACCTCCCTGAGAGTGGCACTCAGGGACGTGTGCTGCTGGACCAGCTCCTCCATCAGCTGGTCATGCCACCAATCCTCTGCCTCCGCCCTCTCTCACAGGATGGTGTTGAGCTCCTGCACGACCTCCACATGCTGCCTCAGGATGTCCGCATACACACGCCTGTGTCTGCGGCTCCCATGTCCCCGAGATGGAGGTGGGGCTGAGGTGCTGCGGCCCTCTTGCATGGCTGGTCCGGCTGTGGAGGAAAAGAGGAAGACACAATCAGTCATAAAAAACTGGACTATGTAGCACTTAAAATACTAACAGGATGGTTTATTAGGGGATGAGCTTTCATGGCCTAGACCCACTTCCTCAGATCAGAGTAACACGGCTACATTTCTATCACAATCAGTCATGTGTGCAACAGCTGTCCAAAAGGGCATGCCCTCTCCTTGAGACAGGGGAATCAGACATTCTGAAGGTAACACCGTGTGTGACCTGGGCATCACCCTGAGCATTACAGGTTTCCTTTGTGCATCACCCACTATGCACCCACCTACCCCCCCCCCCCACTCCCGGGTGTTACACAACCTCACTGCACTCACCTGCTGCTTCATCTCCGGCATCAGATGACACCTGGGAGGCCTCTGGGGTCTGTGTGACTGGCTCCAGGGTGAGGGTTGCCGTCTCCTCACTGTCCTCCTCTGGCACCATGTCCCCGTCTCCAGACTGCTCTGGGTCCTGCTCTGGTGCGTCCACCACAGGGTCCGCCAAGCCTGACTGCACAAGATGCCGTGGTGTGCATGCTTCACCACCACCCAGGATCTGGTCCAGCTCAGTATAATAGGGGCAGGAGTGGAGGGTTGCCCCAGAATGGGAGCTATCTTCCCTGGCCTTCACATATCCTTGGCGCAGCTCCTTAACATTGGAGCGCACCTGGTCCTGGGTGCGGGGGTAGTGTCCTTTCTGGGCCAGGGCCTCTGCCATGCGACCATAAATGTCCGCATTTCAATGCCTGCTTTTTAGGGCTTGTAAGGCCTCTTCCTCTCCCCAGAGCTTGAGAAGGGTCTTGGGCTCTGGCCCAGACCATGACGGTGCCCAGTGTTTGGAGCCCCTGGTTGGGTCCCCAGAAGGGTCTCTAGAAGGGCCAGGAGGGTCTTGGGGATGGGACATGCTGCACTTAACCAGCCGTGTGCTCTGGCTGCTTTGCTGCCACAAGTGGCTGTGAGGGTGCCTGTCCCTTTAAGAAATGGCTGCAGACAGGAACCAGAAACATGCAAGGCATGCCCCAGATTGTCCACCAGCGCTTCTTCCTGGAGGCTATTATTTTCGAAAAAATGGCCTCCCCGCGTCCACACTCACTTATTTTCAACGGATCTCTGTCGAAAAAGGCGTTCTTCCTCGTGCAATGAGGTTTACCGCCGTCGAAAGAAAAGCCGCGTTCTTTCGATTTAATTTCGAAAGAACGCGGCTGCAGTCTAGACACAGGTGAAGTTTTTTCGAAAAAAAACCCTGAGTCTGGACACAGCCTTGGTGTAATAAATGGGCAAACATTCAGGAACATGTAGAAGACAGGGGTTATGACCAAGTCTACACTGGCACTTCCCAGCTCTGTAACTTTCTGGCTCAGGGGTGTGAAAAAACACCCTCCCGGAGCACAGCTGTAAAGCACCAGTATGAACCAGGCTACAGTACTGGAAACCACTTTCCCAGAGTGGTTAGCTACTCCCCTCACAGAAGTGGTTTATACAGCATGCTGGAAGAGCTCTCCCAGCATTTGTGCCATGGCCATGCTCTGTTTAAAGCACTGCCATGGCTGAGTTTTAAACTGTTAAGTGAAGTTTCCAAAGTTACTTACTCAAAGTTTACATTTAAACTTACAAATACATAGCAAAATACAGCTTCTAGGCAGTAAATCTGTAGCAGTTGCAATACCTGTTATGGGAGAAACAATTTATGTGGCCAATTTCCAGCCAGTTCCAACCTGCTGTCCAAATTCTGCACTGCACAATTGGATGTGCATTGGTTTTGTGTGCTCTTTTCACATGCAAATCAGACAAGTGCTCAGTCGGGTTCTGCTTTGCATGTGTACATGACTCTTCATAAATGTAAACAAGGTGAGTAGCCATTTTTGTAGGTGAGTAACTCATCATGGACTAGTGCTGTATATTTTTGGTGTCAAATTCACCAACAGCACAAGTAGATGTAACTCCACTGAAATTATTGGCGATTCACACACTTAAATCAAGTCAGAATTAGGTCTGTTGTGTATACATGGTAAATCTATTTGGGTCTTAGTCATCAAAAAAAATCAAACTGATTAACTTTCTCTTCGAAAAAATATAAGGTATGGAAGACCTTTTATTTATTTAGTAACTATTTATCTTCGCCCTCTTGCTCTGTCACTCTTTTTTGCTCAATCCTTGTCCAACAGGTACTATATGTACATGTAGAGTCAAATTGTAATTCAGTGTGAGAGAGTAACTGTTTTTAGATATGGTGGCAAAGTTCAGGCCATGCTCTGACCTTCCTGGTTTTCTGGCTGTTAGTGTTTGCCTCAGAAGCTCCATGTGACCCTCCACACAGTCCCTGGCCCTTTACTAGAGGCAAAGGTCACAGCCTACTAAATCAGTCTTATCATAAACTAATCCATAGTTTGAAGTGTAACCCTTCTGTAGTCCTGGTGCCTCTGCTCAGGGGCAGGCTCTGTAGTGGCATGGGAAGGATTGAGGGGAACTCAGGCACACCCAATACTCAGGGTTCTGGTCCATGTTCAGGCAGTGGCAACTGGCAGCATTTCCTCCACTCCCAGTCATGCAGCCTTTCCCTGGGCCACTCCCCAAATGATGCCAGCCAGTTACCTTCTCCCTAGTACCTGAGAAATCCTTCCTGTTCTTCCACAGCACTCTATCACACTCCCAGGCCTTAGCTCTCTCAGGGTATGTCTACACTACCCTCCTAATTCGAACTAGGAGGGTAATGTAGACATACCTCACTTGCAAATGAAGCCCGGGATTTGAATTTCCCGAGCTTCATTTGCATAAGCCGGGCGCCGCCATTTTTAAATCCCGGCTGGTTCGAACCCCGTGCCGCGTGGCTACACGCGGCACGAACTAGGTAGTTCGGACTAGGCTTCCTAGTTTGAATTACCGTTACTCCTCATTCCACGAGGAGTAACGGTAGTTCGAACTAGGAAGCCTAGTCCGAACTACCTAGTTCGTGCCGCGTGTAGCCGCGCGGCACGGGGTTCGAACCAGCCGGGATTTAAAAATGGCGGCGCCCGGCTTATGCAAATGAAGCCCGGGAAATTCAAATCCCGGGCTTCATTTGCAAGTGCGGTATGCCTACATTACCCCTCTAGTTCGAACTAGCGGGGTAGTGTAAACATACCCTCAGTCTACCTCTCCACACTCAGTCCTTGGCCCTGTCTCCTGCCCTTTCTGAGGAGAAGCCTTTTGAACTGTACCCAGCAGACCTTGATTGACTGTAGGTGCCCTGATTAGCATACTGCTTCAAGCCAGCTCTTAATTGGCCCCAGGTGCCTGCCTGCCTTGGCAGCAGTGCCTGGCCAAATTGCCCAGGGAACAGAAAACTATTCACTTAGTTTCCTGTATATTTGCCCTCCACCAAGCTACTGTAGCAAGCTGCCCTGGATTTGTCACAATATATATTTAAAAAAATGTATTATAGCAAGATCTTCTATGATGCCACCAAGTCTATCATTGTACTCAGTGTCCAAACAGTGATCAAACGCAGAAGAAAAGATTCTTTCTTTAAACTATTGATTTTTTTCTCTCTCTCAAAACAGTGGCTGTTCCAGGCATTGCCTTCAACACAGGAAAAGTAAACACTATCATCATCAAAAGAAGTAATTGAAATTACTAATGAATTCTGCTTTCCCCTTATGAAACCTACTCCAGATGCAAATTTTTAAAGTTTTGCAATCTTTGAAGTCTTCAGTCACATTGAAGTAAAATACTTCTTGAGGATGGAACATTTTTCCTTTCCCTGAAGGTGTTCCAATCTACATTTTTGAAGCCCTATTTTAATCCATGGAGTATTAGACTACTTTTCCAGTGTTGATAAAAAGATATTGATGTCAGATTAAATTCTGTTGAATGTAAACTTTACTACTGATCAGGTGGAATCTGGGTATAGTCTGAAGTGTGACGTAACACAATAAGAGCGAGGGCGTTATGAGCCTGGGGGCAAAAGCAATATTTGTGCCCTCCTCTGCTGCCACCACACAGTGGGGCCCCGAACCTCGCACATGGCTGAGCCCAACCTCGAGAAAAGGGGAGGGAGATTGTACCGTATCTTCCCCCGCCTCCTCCAGTTTGGGGCCGGGCCCCCGCACGTACTAACCTGCTGGTGGAGATGGAGGAGGGTCGGCTTGTGGACGGAGGGGCAAGGAGGCTCCAGCCGCTGGCAGCGGATGGAAGAGGAGCAGGTGAGCTGAGGGATGACAGGGGGAGCGAAGGGGACTAAATTGGCAGCTGGGGGCAATTGACCCCCCCTTCTGTCCTCGTTACACCACTGGGATTAAGCCCCAGACATTACTTTTATGTAACATATAGCAGCCTTGAGAACAAAATCTGAACTATGACTGAGTAGCACTGTGTATTGCAAATATGAGTGCAAACAATGACACAGAAACCCAGCACAATGCCAGGAGACTGGTGTGAAGATCTACCATGTGAGCTGAATCCCCCTGTGGTGGCTATCTCACACAGAGCATACCAGCTAAAAATGGTGTTCTTGTAGCTCACATGGTAAAAGCATGTGCTTCTTCTCTTGCCTGCTCCAGGTTTTGTTCAAGCTTATGGCCCAGTGATGGAAAGTTATTAGGCAGCTATGGCAAAAAACATTTGCAATCAGCATTTAGTGTATCCCACAGTATGAACAGTCTCAATGTTGGGGTAAATGGAGAGAGGGACTTCATTAAGCCTGAAATTGAGGTGATAGAGGTGAGGAGTGAGGAGGGAAGAGAAGAGAATGGAATGGAGTTGAACCTGCTTACGCCAAGGCTAAAATTGGCCCACAGTTATCAATCCAGTGAGACAATATATAAACTGATTGGGAATATTGCGGGGTGGAAAGAACAAAAACTAGCTCCTGGACAAGTGTAACCTGAGGAGACCTCAGAGTCAGGCCTGCATTAGAGCTGCACTGCTAGGAAATGACTATGCCTCGGTTCCTGCGCAAGGCTCTAGGGCTACGTCTACACTGGCCCCTTTTCCGGAAGGGGCATGTAAATTTCACCAGTCGTCGTAGGGAAATCCGCGGGGGATTTAAATATCCCCCGCGGCATTTAAATAAAAATGTCCGCCGCTTTTTTCCGGCTTTTAAAAAAGCCGGAAAAGAGCGTCTACACTGGCCCCGATCCTCCGGAAAAAGTGCCCTTTTCCGGAGGGTCTTATTCCTACTTTGAAAAGGGCACTTTTTCCGGAGGATCGGGGCCAGTGTAGACGCTCTTTTCCGGCTTTTTTAAAAGCCGGAAAAAAGCGGCGGACATTTTTATTTAAATGCCGCGGGGGATATTTAAATCCCCCGCGGATTTCCCTACGACGACTGGTGAAATTTACATGCCCCTTCCGGAAAAGGGGCCAGTGTAGACGTAGCCTAGGAGACTCTTGAAGACCCACTGTACTTAGGGCAGAATTGTGTGAGAGGATGACCCTTCCAATAGAACAACATGGAGGAAACTCACAAAGCTTTCTTCCATATTAGTCCCTTGCTGGGTATTTTTTCTCTTCTGTAGTGCATAGTGGATTCAACACAGATCAGTATCGGATTGCTGGATTTGAATTCCCTTGAAGATCAAACACTCAAGTCACACTCTGTCTCAGAGCTAGTCTTCACTGCTGTGTTAGCTCAAGGTACAACTTAACCATTGCTCCAGCCCAACTCTCATACGCATACAAAAATCCCTAGCACAAATCACACAGTTCTTTAAACTCAAGCTATCTGGCTTTCAAGGGCAGAGGATGCGGGTTGAGTGCAGCTGATGCTCAGACTAATAATGCCACAGGCTTTGGGCTACAAGCTTGCATTAGCTCAACTCACCAACTGCTAATCCAGTAACACAATGATGCTAATCACTGTAATTTTAGAGTTGTTCTGCAGTGTGACTATTCTCACTCAAACTAAGCTAGTTTGAGAAGAGTGACTTGAGCTGACCATTGCTCTGAAGAGCAGCACTGAGTATATATTTGATGTGCCATCTTTGTGTGTATGTGAAAGAGTAAGAGCTTGTATGTACAGAGCACACATCAAAGCTCACTACAGATTGTTTAGTGTCCCACATGGTCAGTTAGTACATGGCAAATTGGCACACTGTGCATTCCTGGCTTGCCACAAATGAACTCTCTCTGTAAACAAGAGGTAAGCCCTTAGAGAAATATACACCTCCTGTGAGGTTAAAGACCTTACTAACTACTGCTGGCAGGAAAGGATGTTCTCTTTTAGCTGATGTGGCAGATATCTTTGTTCCTAAGGCAGAAAGTCAAGGTTATGATCCCTATGTTCTATTTATCTCATAATTGTGTCTGCTGTCTGCATAAGATGAGTGCATTGTAGTCAGATATAATTGGTTGAAAAAAGAAACAACATTTTCACAAAAATTGATTGGGGGGGGGTGTCTCTTTTTCAAATTTCCAAATGTGGACGCGTTTCACCCCGCTTTATGGGAAGGTTTGCCTTTTTACTTTGTCTTGCTTTCACCACACTAAATGAGCCCCAGGATCAAATTGCTCATTTAGCTGACGTGGACCAGAGCACTATATAAATCATTCTGGTGGTTTCCCATTTACTCATTACACAAATACCTTTCATGGGAGGAGACCCAATAACTGTAATGATCTGGAGACAAGCATTCCCGTTACTCTCACTTTTGAAATCACTGATTAGCACAAGATGCATTAATCCTTTCCAGACTCCTCTTACGTTAATAATCTTTTCAAAAACTGCTGGAAGTGGACTGTCTGCTACTTTCCCTTGTCTGACCACACATGAGGGATAAGTCCTTTATCTCATCTAGAAAAAGGGAATTAGCCTCCAAGGTAAATTTCCAACAGTGCTGTAATATCTGTCTAAATATTGACAAAGGTTCATTTAGTGCAAAATTTATTCTCTTTGTAGCACAGACACCCATCTGAAGATACATTTAGAACATCAAATAAAGCACCAAGAATATAGCACAAAGACAAATCACCACTTTGAGTAACAAAATAATTTCATTCTATATGCTGTACCTAACCTTCTGACAGTGTTAAGTGATGGACAAGGCATTGTGCTTTAATTTAGTCCCTAACGGATTTAGTGGTTATAGCTGAAAGAAACTCAATGGATAGTACACATGCTAATTGGATTTGGCAACTTTTCTTGCCAACCACCCTAAAAATCTTCCAGTTTTTCTACCAAGAAGAATTAAAGATTGCCTGTAATTAAAAGACATAAGAATGTCATGAAAGGGTATAAACTGTTCAGGAAGACCAAGAAGGGGAGAAAAGGAGGAGTTGCGCTGTACATATGATTGCTCAGAACTCCAGTATATAGAGGGAGAAAAGCCTGTTGAGAGCTGTGACGGGTCGTGCCGCCCCCACACCCCACCCGGCGGCCCGCCCCGCACTCAGCCCGCGATCGCGCTGGCTCTCCTGGGCGCCACCCAGGGAGCACGGCGGCACTGCAGAGCCTGCTCCTCTGCCGCGGCCCGGATAATGGGCGGCGCGGCGGGGGCGGGGCGATGTCTGGACGACCACGTGCGGCGCGGGCAGAGCCCGGCGACGTGGAGTCTGACGTCACCGGACCCGGACGCACGGCGGGGGAGGAGCCTGGTGACGTGGCATCCTACGTCACCAGGACCGGACGCCGGCGGGGGATTTTAAAAGGGGGAACGGGGGAAGACAAGGGGGGGAGGACGGAAGAGCAAGGAGGAGGAAGGAGGGAGATGGAGAGCAAATGGAGGAGGAAGGAGCAGAGAAGGAGGAAAGAGCGGAGGAGGAGGAAAGAACAGAGGAGGAGGGGAGAACAGAGGAGGAAGGAGGCACAGAACACTGAAGGAGAGGCACGCAGCACAGGAAGGAGGGAAGTGGGGTAGCACAAGTGGTGAGGGGGAGCAGAGACGACGGGGGGCAGGACGGGCTCCCGCGTTACAAGAGCCTTTGGTTTAAGCGTAGCAGCAGGAGCAACAGAGGTGATGTTGTGGTTGGTATCTGCTATAGACCAGTGGTGCGCAACCTTTTTTCATTCACGACCCCCATGGGGGCCGCCAAATTTGGTGAAGAAAAAAAAGGAAGCAGCCCCTTTAATTGTCAGTCCATGGCCACTCTCCTACCACTCCCCCTGCCCCTGCCATGTGAATGTTGGATGCCGAGCCGAGAAGCCAGGAAAAGTGGCCAGCCGGATACAAGCGCTGCAACCCCCAGGAGGACAGCCCACAGATTGCACACCACTGCTATAGACTATCCGATCGGGGGAATGGGGTAGATGAGGCTTTCTTGAGATAACTAAGAGAAGCTCTCAGATCATAGGCCCTGGTTCTCATGGAGGACTTTAATCACCCTGACATCTGCTAGGAGACCAATACTGCAGTACACAAGCAATCCAGGATTTTTTTGGAGAATCTTGTGGTTAACTTCCTGGTACAAGTGCTGAGGTAACCAACCAGGGACCATGTGCAGCTTGACCTGCTGCTCACAAACAGGGAGGAACTAGTAGGGGAAGTAGATGTGGGCGGCAACCTGGTACTCAGTGATCATGAGATGGTTGATTTCAGGATTCTGACCAAAGCAAAAATGAGAGCAGCAAAATACACACTCTGGACTTCAGAAAAGCTGATTTTGACTCCCGCGGGGCATGGGATGCTAACATGAAGGGAAAAGGAGTCCAGGACAGCTGGTATTATTTTAAGGAAGCCTTACTGAAGGTACAGGAATAAACCATCCCGATGTGCAGTACGAAAAGCAAATATGGTAGGTGATCAGATTGGCTTACCACGGAAATCCTTGGCGAGCTTAAACACAAAAAGAAAGCTTATAAGAAGTGGAAACTTGGACAGATGACTAGGGAGAAGTATAAATATATTGCTTGAGAATGCACGGGAATAATCAGAAAGATGAAAGCACAATTGGAATTGCAGCTAGCAAGTGATGTGAAGTGTAACAAGAAAGGTTTCTCTGGGCATGTTAGCAAAAAGGGGTGATCAGAGAGGGTGTAGGGCTCATATTGGATGAGAGAGGTAACCTAGTGACAGATGATGTGGGAAAAGCTGAAATACTCAATGGTGTTTGGGGGTTTGTTTGGGTTTTTTTGCCTCTGTCTTCACAGACAAGGTCAGCTCCCAGACTACTGCACTAGGCAACACAGTATAGGAAGGAGGTAGGCAGCCCTCAGTGGAGAAAAAACAGGTTAAGAACTATTTAGAAAAGCTAGATATACACAAATCCATGGGTCTGGATTTAATGCTTCCGAAGGTACTGAGGGAGTTGACAAATGTAATTGAAGAGCCTTTGGCCATTATCTTTGAAAACTTGTGGTGATTGGGGTTGGTCCCAACGATTGGAAAAATGCAAATGTAGTGCCCATCTTCAAAAAAGGGAAGAAAGACAATCCAGGGAACTACAGACCAGTCAGTCTTACCTCAGTCCCTAGAAAAATCATGGAGGGGATCCTCAAGGAATCCATTTTAAAGCACTTGGAAGAGGGGAAAGTGTTCAGTAATAGTCAACATGGATTCATCAAGGGCAAGTCATGTCTGACCAATCCGATTAGCTTCTATGATGAGGTAACTGGCTTTGTGGACATGGGGAAGTCGGTGGATGTCATATACCTTTACTTTAGCAAAGCTCTTGATACTGTCTCCCACAATATTCTGTCCAGCAAGTTAAGGAAGTATGGATTGGATAAATGGACTGTAAGGTGGATAGAAAACTGGCTAGATTCTTGGGCCCAATGGGTAGTGATCAACAGCTCAATGTCTGGTTGGTGGTCAGTTTCAAGTGGAGTGCCCCAAGGATTAGTCCTAGGGCGGGTTTTGTACAACATCTTTATTGTACAAAATATTCTTGGATGAGGGGATAGATTGCACCCTCAGCATGTCTGTGGCTAACACTAACTAGGGGGAGAGGTAGATATGTTGGAGGGCAGGAGTAGGGTCTAGAGTGACCTAAACGAATTGGAGGATTGGGCCAAAAGAAATCCGATGAGGTTCAACAAGGACAAGTGCAGAGTTCTGCACTTGGGACGGAAGAATCCCAAGCAATGTTACAGGCTGGGGACCGACTGGCTAAGTAGCAGTTCAGCAGAAAAGAACCTGGGGATTACAGTGGATGAGAAGCTGGATAGGAGTCAGCAGTGTGCCCTTGTAGCCAAGAAGGCTAATGGCATGTTAGGTTGCATTAGGGAGAACATTTCCAGCAGATCTAGAGAAGTTATTATTCCCCTTTATTCGGCACTGCTGAGGCCACATCTGTGTCCAGTTCTGGGCCCCCTGCTATAGAAAGGATGTGGACACATTGGAGAGGGTCCAGCAGACAGCAACCAAAATGATTAGGGGGCTGGAGCACATGACCTACGAGGAGAGGCTCAATTTGGGCTTATTTAGTCTGCAGAAGAGAAGAGTAAGGGGGGATTTGCTAGCAGCCTTCAACTTCCTGAAGGGAGGTTCCAAAGAGGATGGAGAGAGGCAGTACTCAGTAGTGACAGATGGCAGAACAAGGAGCAATAGCCTCAAGCTACAGTGCGGGAGGTCTACGCTGGATATTAGGAAAAACTATTCCTTTAGGAGGGTGGCTAACACAGGAATGGGTTATCTAGGGTGGTGGTGGAATCTCCATCCCTAGAGGTTTTTAAGTCCCAGCTTGACAAAGCTCTGGCTGGGATGATTTAGTGAGGATTGGTCCTGCTTTGGACAGGGAATTGGACTTGATGACCTCCTGAGGCCTCTTTCAGCCCTAGGATTCTATGATTCCATGATTGGCCATACTGTGTCTGACCAAAGATGTATCTGGCAGAGAATCCTCTCTTCTGACAGTAGTTAGTGTGATACTTCAGAGGGACTGAACAGAATGGGATGATCCATTGAGTGATCCATTCACTGTTGTCCATTGGGTTGTGTCCCTGACCATACTGGCTAAGAGGCATTGATGGACCTATCCTCCATGAACTTATCTTTTTTGAACACATTTATATTTTAGCTATCCCAACATCCCCTGGCAACTAGCTCCACAAGTTGACTGTAGATTGTGCAAAGTATTTCCTTGTATTTGTTTTAACTTGCTGACTATTAATTTCATGGAGTGACCCCAGGTGCCAGTTTCTTATTTACTTTCTCCACACCATTCATGATTTTATTATAGAGATCTATATTTACAGAATATCATTGAATTAAACATAGATCATTGGCAGTTTTGTCTCTGAATTTCAGGCTGGATTCTCCATTATTCACATTAATTATGGTTTCTGGAAGTGAAATAAATGCATAAAAACATTCTGCCATGCTATATTAACTTAGGTGGAGTGGTACAGTGTCATTTCACTGCATTCTATGATAAGCTGATTTGATGCTGTGTAGCACAACATGAGGAATTTGTAAAGAGGATAAAAAATTATGTCTACCTGATGTCAAGTTTGATAGCAAACAAAGGCATGGCTTTATATGTAAAAGGAGACACCTTTGATGTTTACTAAATATCCAGGTGCATCACTTTATATTTATCTGTCTTAGATATTTCTGTGGCTCCCATTATGCTAGTATGTGAGCACCTCATGACATTTCATGTGTTTATCCTCAATGCCTTTGGGAGAAGCAGCACACATTTTGAGTGCACTCTGGGTCTGTCAGCTAACCACACATCTGTCCTGGAAAGGAGTTGTTCTTCATTTCTCCCTCAGCATGCTCATTTTATCTAGTGTGCCCTTAATCTTATGAAATATGAGCTAGTTTCAGGCTTGGTGTAACTGTGCACAGCTCTATTGGACTGGGTTCTTAGGATACGTCTACACTGCATGGCTATTTCGGGATACCAGAGGTATCCTGAAATAGCTACCCCACTTCAACACAAGCCACTGGTTATTTCAAAATATTTTTTGAACTAGCAGGGATGCTATTTTGCCATCCCGGTGAACCTCATTGCAGAAAGGATAACGTATGACCCGAAATAGCACATTATTTTGAAATTTGGTGCTGTGTAGACATACCAAATTTCAAAATAAGCGAGTTTGAAATAGATTCAAAATAAGATATGCAATTTGCATAGCACAAATTATATATCTTATTTCAAGTTTAGGGTGCTGTGTAGACATACCCATATTCATGATACAGAGAGGAAACTGAGGCACAGATAGGCTAAGTGATTTTTCCAAGGTCATATAGGAAGTTTGTGGTAGAGCAGTATTTTGAACTCAGGTCTCCTAGGCTGCTGCCCAAATTGCTGAACCAGCCATGGAAGTGTTGGAAGTGTAAAACCAAAGCTGAGAGACTCTGGCATTCTGAAGCCATGACCCCTTGCCATAGCCCAGGGACAAGACATTAGTGCCAGCATTAGATGTTCATGAGTTTAAAGTACCCTGGATTTTACTTCTCTAACCAGTTACACGTAGGGTGCATCTAGACTGGAAAGATTTTCTGCAAAAGCGGCCGCTTTTGTGCAAAAACTTGGCAGCTGTCTACACTGGCCGCTTGAATTTGCGCAAGAGCAGACTTTGTACTGTACAAAATCAGTGCTTCCTGTGCAAATACTCTGATGCTCCCGCTCAGGGATAAGCCCTCTTGCACAAGAATACTTGCGCAAGAGGGCCAGTGTAGACAGGCACCTTAATTTTTTGCGCAAGAAAGCCCAATGGCTAAAATGGCCATTGGAGCTTTCTTGTGCAAAAGCGCGTCTATACTGGGCACGGATGCTATTGCGCAAAAATACTTGCCAATCTAGATGCTCTTTTGCGGAAATACTTTTAACGGAAAAACTTTTCCGTTAAAAGTATTTCTGTAAAATCATGCCAGTCTAGACGCAGCGATTATGTTTAACCAGTTAACCGCTCAGCTGAGATCCCATGGGCAGGGAGGCACTCCAGCCCAGCTGGGCTGGAGTGGCCCCTCACCCATGTCAGGCAGAGGGCTGCTCCAGCTTGGTTGGTCCAAAGGTTAACCAGTTACCAATGAGCATCACCCTGTAAGGTTAACACCCCCACGTAAGCTCACTACCCCTGGGGGTAGGAGGGTTTCCTAGCCTGCACTAGTGGCAGATACCCCTCCAGGGCCATTCACTTATTCTCTTCTTCTTTCACCTGGCCATGCATATGTACATTCTCCTCCGCCACAGGGCCCAACATAGCCACCTCCTGGTGGCCCTACCAGGCGGAGTCTCTCTGGAACTTACCCATTTCCCTGCTCTGGGTGAGGCTCCCTGCCTCTGTCCCAGTAGGGACAATTCCTTTTTATGGGTCCGTACCACATCTTCTGCAGGTATAATAAATTCTCTTCTCTGTCACAGGCCTTCTGGCCCTAGCGCTGGACTTCTCCCCACACTCTTGGTGACTGCTGAATTCCCCCCTTAGGAATTTTAACAGGGCTCGCTGTTCCTCCACCAGCTGCCCCAGCTATTCATACAGGGTCCATTGTGCCTCCCAGAGTCCCTCTTTGGTCTTCTGGGTCCCTCGCAGCAGGGAATCCCTCTGTCCCCACAGTTCTTCAGCCCCCTTCTGCTGGAGAACTGACACTAGAATCCAAACAGAGAGAGAACCAGGGACCTCTGCAAAGAACATCCCTGTGTATCCTGAGTCCATTATCCCCTCCTTGTGTTACTCAGTCTTTACATGATACAGTACATCCAGTCCTCATTTAATTCCCCTTGCATCAGGGGTGGACCATGACTGCCCACATTCTCCACCGCATGTAACACAGTGCAAGTCACTTCCACAGCACCTCCTGCTGGTCACTCTGGGAATTAGCTCTTCAGCCCTGGAGCACACCCTTCCGGCTGGTGTCATGCCTGCTGTTACCTGATATTCTCAACCACTTTGTGATAGGACCAACATCCCTCCAAACCATGGCATCCTCCCCTCTGAGTAGTGTACTGCCACAGTGGCCCCACAGTCTGGATTCCTCCCTCCCAGGACACCCTTAATACCCTATACCAGCAGTTCTCAAACTTTTGGGGCTCCGGAGCCCCTTACATGTGTAAAAAATTATGTGGAGCCCCAGAGGTGTGTGTTACTTGCGTCAGTTCAAGGCGATTCTCAATTATGCTTTTGAAGGCTTTCCAGTTTGTCAACCTTGCGGAGCCCCTGGAGATGTCTTGTGGAGCCCTGTGGCTCCACGTAGCACAGTTTTAGAAACACTGCCCTATACCTACCTTGCCCCACTTCTTGACCCTACTTCCAGTCTTCATCTTGCCCCTTACCACCGGAGCAAACTGCAGGCTGACATGGTCACTCATCACTGACAAGGGGTGGGGACCTGCTACTCTTGCCTACCCTGGATGCCTCCCTGCAGCTCTGCTAGCCTCAGGCCTTGTGAGCAAGGCTTCATCCTAAGAGTTTGCCTGGCCAGAGCTCCCCATCCCTGCCTGCCTTTCCTCAGCCCTTCTCTGTGTCAAGAAGCCACTAGCTTCCCTAGCAGCTAGGTCCCTTCTGCTCCCTTTTCCTGGGCCCTAATTGGCTGTATCGGCCTCAGCTGTGGGTCCACAGCCCCAGCCCTCTCCCAAGGCTGAATATAACCCTTCTTAGGTCAGCATGGGGCAGATGCCCTGCCACAAGGGGTAAGAGATGGCTGTCTGTTGTGCTTTGATGGCATACACAAATTTTAAAAAGTAAAGAAAAAAGAGGCAACATGTTGGTAAAAAAGCAAAACCAGGATGAGATGTACCTGCCACCCACTTACTCAGTGAGATCCACTGTCCAGTGCTAGAGGCAAGATCACAGATATCTGTGTCAACAACAGCCTTGCAAATAATGGAGCAGGGTCTTCCAGCTCAGGCAGAGGCTCCTGGCTGAGATGCACAGGTGCCGATTCCACCCCTCTTGCTGATGACCTCCCCTGGGCTGTTGCAGAACACACATGAGTAATGAATAGAGACGCAGGCATGCACAAGCAGGTCACATTCTCACCTCAGTTGCACTGGAACTATGGAAGATTTAATCTGAAATGGCAATGGGAAAACTGGTCCTGCATTGAGGTAAGGTCCATTTGAATTTAGGAAGCTCTTATGTAACCCTTGAGAACAATGTTATATGACCTTTGACATGACAGGTCAGTGCTCTAAAGAGCTGCTCGGTGCTGCAGGAAGCAGAGTTTGTGATTCTGGGGGTGTCACTAGAATCAGGCTGATGTTTACCCTAAGTTGTGTTGGGTAGAGACCAAAATCATGGCAAGGCTTAGCATCGTGCAAAGCCATCCTCACCATCTTCCTCTTCCTTGCACAACCACTTGCTGGGGGGTGTTGCACCCAAAAGGCATCACTTGCACCTGGAGATGATCCTGCCTTGAATGTTTAAGCCGACTTCAGGATCGGATTCTGTAGGCAGCACAGTGCAAAGCAGTCAGACTCCACAGGGCCATCTAGCCCTTCATATTCACAAGCAGAAAGAGATCTGGATTCTCCTCACCTCAATAGAACTGAGCTCTCACGCATTATATACAAACAAACAAAGCGTTGATGGGTTTAGGAAAGGCGCGTGGCTGGTGCAATTCGGATTTGCATGGGAGTTAATTCAGGGCTACAGTGCAGTTGGTGGCAATTTCAGAAAATATTCTCCCCTCAGGGCGGATGTGAAACTACAGCAGGAGAAAGGAGGCCCTTTCCTAGGAATCATCTTAACATTTTCACTTTAACTGAAATTGACAACTATGATTGTGCCAAATGTTGTCTGTGACCCAGGTAAATGCTTCAGGACTCCTCTCAGTGGGAGCCAAAGGTCCAATCCATGACCCCCTGCAACCTTGCCTGTGTGCTGCTCCACAGATTGAATCTGATGAAGACAGAACACTCAATGAGGAAGGACACAGCATGCTTCAAAGCCAAGGAAAAGTAGAATTTCAGGCTTCTTTAATTTTCATCCATGCTGGAGATTTGGTCTGGCCTCTTTCAGTGAATCATGATCAGGATCTTTAAAATTCAATTAGAAACTAAGATAACAGCATGAGATAACTGCCTACATACTTGAAGCTGCAGTCTTTTTATTTCCTTTCTTGTTTAGCTAATATGATTTGCTAGCTATGCAGTCAGATTAATTAAACAGGTTTTAAATCCTGCAGGCCTTTGAAGATTTTAGGGCAAATGAAGAAGGATTGCATTGGATATTTCCTAGACTTAAAGTCCTGGTTTATTATCTGGGAGGGGAGGTTCTTTTGCATTTTGAGTAATTAATATATGTTTTGTCACTTATTAACATAACTGATAATATAAGTCTAACTTTGCAAGGTATTGAGCATCCACAGTTTACCCTGAAAACAGTAACAATTGATGGCAACTCTGTATCTCACATTAAACATCTGTGCAACTTTGACTCTCAGCTCTGTTTCAATGGCACTCTGGCTCCAATCCTACCAAGCACTTAGGCACCTTTTTTACTTTAAGCACATGAACAATCCCATTGAAGTCAGTGGGTCTAATTACTTGAATATGCATTTCATAAAGTGCTTTATTGCTATGCATTTTGGGCCAAAAAATTATGCCAGGTGGTTTTTTCCCCTTTAATGTTGTTTGTACAACCACTGTTGATGAGCAAAACTAAGACATTTGGTCCAATGTAAACCAGATTCAAACATCAAACTTTGGGAAGACTTGAGTCCAAATCCAGATATGAAATTCATAGCAGTAGGAGATCTTCCCTTGAGCTCAGTAGTGCCCACTCTTAAAACTGGCTAAAGAAACAAAACAAACAGAAGGAAGTTTTTCTTCACACAGTGCACAGTCAATCTCTGGAACTCCTTGCCAAAGGGTGTTGTGAAGACCAGGATTTTAACAGGGTTCAAAAAAGAACTAGATAAATTAATGAGGGTAAGGTCCATCAATACTTATTACTAATAAGTTATTAGCCAGGATGAGTAGGAATGGTGTGCCTACCCTCCGTTTGTCAGATGCTGGAAATGGATGACAGGAGAGGGATCACATGATGATTACTTGTTCTGTTCATTCCCTCTGGAGCACCTGGCATTGGCCACTGTTGGAAGACAGGACACTGGGTTAGATGGCCCTTTGGTCTGATCCAGGATGGCCGTTCTTATGTTCTTATACTTTTATGTTCTTAACAAGGGTGTGATGGAGGCCATACACCAGCACTGAGGGGGCTAAGAAGGCAGATAGGCTCTCTACTGGCAATGAAAGGGCAGTGAAAGCCTAAGGAGCCAGGTGATCACATCCTGCTATGTCAGTAGACCGTGTCAGGCCTGGAGAACAGGATGGGGATAATCAGGAAGTAAGACAGAACTGTGCTTCTCTTGATGGTGGAAAAGACTGGTTGCAGCCTTGAGAAGGCAATTGTTTACCAGCTGGATCACTCTACCTAGAGGGATGATGAGCTCCTGAAGAGAGGCAATCAATGGAAGCATAGACAATTTGGGAGCCTAGCCCTGACTGAAGAGCAGAGCCCCACTGACGTTTTGTGGAAAGACACTGGTTTTGAATTGTGTGTATTTTGCTCCTGATTACCGGTGAACCTCAGTGCCTCAGAGAAGTAGGACTGAAGGATACTTTGGCTGGAGGCCCAATGCACCACTACCCAAGCCGTAATTTGGGGATCTTGGATTGCACACTAACTCTGTGTACCTGGCAGTGATCAGATCTGAAATGTACAGCTCTGGTCCATGTTTATAATAAATTGTTATTACTTTTATTATTCTGTGGAGGGGACTAGAGGCTGCAATCACCCCCCAGGTGCTAGGGTGTTGTTCATATGCCCTGCCATAGAAGGCTTGAAACATACAAGCAAAGGACTCATCACGATAGCTGGCAACCATGTTAGTTCCATATTTTGCTTTGCTTTGTTTTGTTTTCATATATTCCCTGGTGAGGTGAAGGCACAAGAAGATGAGTTAGTGGAATCACAGAACTATGAAAGGAAGAAAGGGAACAGAGACATTAAACAGTAGAAGAGGAGAGAGAAAAATTAAGTAGGAGGGAGGGAAGGATGGGGAAGAGACTGAAGGGTAGGAAATATAAATCCACCAGGGGTCTGTGAAAAAAAGGGTGGTTTGGAAAACTGTGCATTAAGGCCTCCATGTTAGAAGGATCCTGAGAATTTCCTCAAGAAGACCCCACAATATTCCCTGTCTTGGCTGCTAATGTCTGGGTAGCTGAGAGATACAGCAAAACCAACCATTACGGCCTTGTGTGTTATCCCTAAGTTAGCTGAATTTTGATGCAGAGATCTGGTTTCATGTTCCCATGCACACACTATAAAGTAGATGTGCCCCAGGGAGGGCCCAGAGTAGGTACCACAGTTTCCCTTATAAGAGTTCGGCCATATCCTGAGTCCATGAGGTCCCTGACCAGCCAAGAGAGAGCAAAAACATGCTAACTTTAAAGTGAGAAAAACAGAGCTTTTGCTAAAATCATTGGTCTTAGCCTGTTTGCCAGGATGATTCACGTGGGTTGGATGTGCCCACGAAGAGCCATACTTTTTCTCTCTCTAAATCAGGGGTGAGGAACCATTTTTAGGTCGGGGCCACTAAAAAATCAGTTGGGGGCCACACACAAGTAAGGAAAAAAATTATGATGTAGCCCCTGACTGAGAATGAGAAAGACACTCCTCCTACACAGCAGAGCCTTGGGGGGGCCTAGGCTAGTAGATTTTGTGGGGCTGGAGCACCATCACAGGCTCCCCAGTACGGGAGGAGGGGAGCCCCGAGCCTCAGGGGCCAGGTGCAGGCAAGCTGGGGGCCACATCTGGCCCTCAGGTCTGAGGTTCCCCACTCCGCTTTAAATCATACTGCTGGGAAACTGGGGGTGATTGGGACTTGATGCACCCTGGAGAGCTCCTTCCAGTCAGGTTCAGACCCAAGCTGAGAGGTCTAGTCCAAGTGAGAAATTTCTCTGTCCCTGGTGCCTGTAGAATTTTTTGCTCTGATTCACGTGTGTCTGCCCTAGTCACTCTCCAGCAACATTCTGCCCTCAGATATGTGTGCACAGTACCCATTGATTTAAATGAGACCTGCAACTGACTCTCTTTCTTGGGGCAAAATCAACTCCATGTTGTTTGCCCCAAGCCACATTCTGCCTCTGATGCCTATTGCCACAAGGCTTTGCCTCAAAAATAACGCATAGTCCTCTCCGCTGATAGGAGATATGTAGCACACTCAAGTGTGTCAAAAGGTTCACTAAAAATACCCTCTGTGACCTTGATGCAGATTTAATCTGTTACGGGACACTCAGTTTAGCTTTAGTATTGTCTTTTTTGCATTCCTGTCCTATAAAGAGTCTCCCAGTTATCTTTTCATCCACTCGCAATATATTGAGTGACCTTGGCAATAGTCTAATCTATTTTGGCAGATTCAAGATAGAGAAAACAAGCAATAGAGACAGACCCGCTGGTTTCTGCTATTGATCACTGGCTTGAGTGAAAACTCATTATGAGCAGAAGGAACATGTCAGGCACAAATCTCCTACAACGGAGACCTAGAAACTCAAAACAGTAGCAAGACTTTGAGGGGAAAAATATGAATTCCTTTGATTGAGGAGATGTTGCAGCAATTGTTGGTTAAACACAGGGTAGGTTAATTCTGCTAACGGGAAAATTTCAAAGTAAAGATCTTGTCAAGCTAATGAGAACATTGTGATTGGTACAAAGTGTAAAATATTTACTTTCACTTAAAAGATAGGCTTTCATTTTACGTATGTATTTTGCTATTAACTCAAGAAGACAATGCAACTTGGATTCTGATTAATTAAAGAATTGTGTGGGGAAAGTAGGTAGTCACTAAAATGAAGGATGACTAACATTGGCTAGAACAAGGTCTCTATTATACAAGAGGACACTGCTCTGCACACCCTGGTCTACACTAGGGAGTTATTTTGAAATATCAAGCAGAGCATCCACACTACCAAGCCCGTTATTTTGAAATAAGGGTCTGGTTATTTTGAAATATCAACTCCTGCTTTACATGAGGAATAATGCTTATTTCAAAATAGTTGTTTCAAAATACCTGTAGTGGGGCTGCTCCACTGCTGCTCTTTTGAAATATCTGCTCCCCACAGTCATTCAAAGTAACTACTCCCCAGTGCTTCCTGGGGCTCTGCGTTGAAGTAACAAGTCCACATTAATGGAGTCTGCCTCAGACTAATTTCGAAGTTTCCCTGTAGTGTGGACACGCTATTTTGAAATAGTTATTTTGGGAGTATAAGTTAAAGTCGAAATAATTTCCTAGTGTAGACATGCACCAAATGTCTGCTCAAGTATTACAATACTGACCTGTAGCATCTCTGTTGGCTCTCCCTCGAGCAGATGCTGAGAAGCGCACCCATTTATGTGGCACTTTTATCAGAGGCCCTCTTTCTGTTCATTGCTCTTTGCTTTTAGGCATCTCTAGGATTAACATAAAGGAAATGAAGAGCCTCTGTCCTTATTCTGCATTTTACTCACAAAACGTAGAAGACAAAGAGTAAGCATTTCCCTTTAAGAGTATAGATATAGATATAGATATAGATATAGATATAGATATAGATATACACATTAGGGGACTACGCACCACACTCAATATGCTCGCCAACCCCCCCTCTTTCTGGGGTAGGCAACCCCGTCTCTTCCCCCAGCCACCAGGGAGGGCCAGACCCAGGTTGCACCAGCCCCAGCACTTCCCTGCAACCTCAGTTGAGGCCCAACCTGAACTCCTCCAGCTGCTGGGGAAGGCTGAGGCCATGGCACATCAGCCCCAGCTCTGCCCGAGCAGCCAGAAAAGGCCAAGGCTGCAATATGCCAGTCCCAGCTCTGCCCCAGCAGCCAGGGAGGGCTGAGTCCATAGCGTGCCAGCCCCAGCTTTGCTTCCAGCAGCCAGAAAAGGACAAAGTTGCAATGTGCCAGCCCCAGTTCTGCCCCGAGCTGCCAGGGAGGGCCAGGCTGGCAGTGGGTGGGGCTTAGCTCCAGGGATAGGGCCTTGTGCACACGGAACAGAGTTGGCTGGGCTTGCCTTCCCCAGTTGGGCTTTGCCTGCCCCTCCAGCCTATGGATGCTGTGATGTGATGATGTCACTCTGTCAACCCGCAGGAAATATATATATATATACAGACTTTTAAAGTAGAGTGGAGGAATGTGACGTCCTGTCCCAAATATTTCCCACTTCAAAGCCTAACTTTCATGTTAGTTTCAGTTTTTCAGTTAGACTAAATCTCCACAGCAGACAGCTGTGCTTCTATCAGATACCTCTGTGGGTATCTCCTTCTCTGTTGGTCCAAAACTAACACATCCCTTGGCCAAAGCTCCTTCTAGGGAAATAGTGTGGCCCACAAATTCTACTGTAGAACAGACATGGCACTGGCTATAGAGTGGCTAACCAAATCCAGGTTAGAGGGAAGGTTCAGCTTTCCATGATGCCCTTTGCAAAGCCAGCTTACTTGAGCTATGTAAAGGGGACTAGAATTTGTTTTTTAGTACCTTCCACATATGTGGTTTTTTTTATATTTCTCAACAAGTTAGAACTAGTGTAAACCTTGGTCACAGGTACAATTTCACATATTTACATTTATTTTCAGTAGCTGTCAAGTTTATCTGAAAGAAAAGGATGATTCCCCCTTCCTTCCTGCAGCTGGGATTAAGGTACACAAGGATGGAAGAAATTTATTGTAATTTAGCTCTTGCTTTGGGGGAAAATAAAACTCCTGAATTTAGTTACACCTAAATAGGGTAAACTCTGTGTGTGTGTGTGTGTGTGTGTGTGTGTGTGTGTGTGTGTGTGTGTACATGTACGTGTACGTGTACGTGTACGTGTTAGAGAGACAGAGAGAGAAAACACAGATGATATGGTAATTGAAAACTGCAATGAGCAGAGCAAAGGTTTACCGCGAATGGAAAGCAACAACAGAGGGTGCCATCTGATATAGCTATCTTGATTTGTTTCACATCTTTCAGGTTTAAAGTCTAACCGTGAGCATGTTCTACTGTATCCTGATGATAACTGGGAAAATTGCAATATGCTTTAAAGGAGCTACTCAGTCTTGGGAGGGGGGTGTGTGCTTTGACTTGCTCTTTTTAGTCCTCTTGTAAAAGGAAAAAGACATAACCTAGATAAAAATTAGACAAAGTCAGAAGGCAAAGTGAGAAAAATCACATAGAAGGACTCCGAGGAGAGATATCAAGGAACAGAGTGAGCAGTCATGTAATGTCTGTGTAGCTGATCTATTCTGTTAAATGTCACTTTCATTAAAGGTCGCTGGCTATATGAATTCATAAAATTTTTAAAGTGGCTGATTCTGTTCAGCAATTCCTTCCATGACAGATAAGACAGCTGAAAAATTTAATGTAGAGGTAAGAGGGAAGCATGTGTGCTGAACAATTTGGCTACGTCTAGACTGGCCCCAAATTCCGGAAAAGGGATGCAAAGCAGGTAAGTCAGCATAGGGAAATCCGCAGGGGATTTAAATATCCCCCGCGGATTTAAATAAACATGTCTGCCGCTTTTTTTCCGGCTTGGGGAAAAGCCGGAAAAAAAGCGTCTAGACTGGCGCGATCCTCCAGAATAAAGCCCTTTTTCGGAGGATCTCTTATTCCTACTTGAAAGTACTTGAAAGTAGGAATAAGAGATCCTCCGGAAAAGGGCTTTATTCCGGAGGATCGCGCCAGTCTAGACGCTTTTTTTCTGGCTTTTCCCCAAGCCAGAAAAAAAGCGGCAGACATGTTTATTTAAATCCACGGGGGATATTTAAATCCCCCACGGATTTCCCTATGCTGACTTACCTGCTTTGCATCCCTTTTCTGGAATTTGGGGCCAGTCTAGATGTAGCCTTTAAGTTTATATAGTGGGACAAAGGACTTTGAATGCATGGAAAGCAAAGCAGCTACAAATAAATGTTTGAAAAACCTTTGCTTTCCTTAAAATAGAGTTTAATTGGCTTCCCAATGGCACCTTAGAGACTAACAAATATATTAGATCATGAGCATTCATGGACAAAACCCACTTCATCAGATAAATTGAAGTGGAAAATATCGACTCCAAGGGCTCATCTAGACTACACTGAAGTGCCAAAAGAGGATATGCAAATTCTGCGGGAATTTGCATATCTTCTTCCTATCTCACTTTCAAAAGTGGAGTTTTCAAAAGTGAAAGTAGTTTGGATGCAGCTTTTTTTTGGCGAACCTTCCCCCCCCCCCCCCCCCACTTTTCAAAAAGCCGCTCTCCCTCAAAAAATAAGGTTTATGCAGCTTTTTGAAAAACGGGGGCTGGGGGGGTGGTTTGCCGAAAAAGCCACATCCAAACTACTTTCACTCTTGAAAACTCCACTTTTGAAAGTGAGATCAGAAGAAGATTCCCATGGAATTTGCATATCCTCTTTCGGCACTTTGGCATAGTCTAGATGAGTCCCAAGATATATAACAGCAAAAGCAGTTATCTGTAAATTGTAGGACATGTGTTATTGAAGCTAATTAAGTAGGCTGGATATTTTCCATTCACAGCTGTTGATGTGAAAATGTGAATCTCGAAGTTTGGAGAAATTGGCTTTGTAGTGCATTAACCAGTTCTTATCTTTATTCAAGCCAAGGTTAACAGTGTAAAACTTGTACATCAATTCCAGTTCAGTAGTCTCCCTCTGTAATTGGATGTGTAGTTGTATGGGCCCCTGATGTTGTGGCTTATGTGGTTAGGTCCTGTGATGGTGTCGCTTGTATAAATGTGTGCACAGAATTGGCAATGGGATTTGTTGCAGGAGTAGGTTCCTGGGTGACTGTATCGGGGGTGTTGTATGTGGCTGCTTGTAAGTATTTGCTTCAAGTTGGGGGGTTGTCTATAGATGAGGATTGGCCTATCTCAAAGTAGGCAACTTCTGGCTCTGTTAATCTAATACCTCACCAAAAAAAAAAGCAAATGCAATTTGGGGTTCAATTTAAAGAGACATAGCATTGCAAGTCATGGGAGGCAATTAGTACCACTTAGTACTCAGTCCTCAGCTAGAGTATCATGTCCAATTTTGGTCATCACTCTATAGAAAGGATGTAGAGAAACTGAAGAGGAACCAGAGGTAATCAACAAAAGTGATCCAAGAGATGGAATATAAGCCATGTGAGCAAAGGCTGAGGGAACTGAGCATGTTTAGTTTGGAAAAGAGGAGGTCAAGGAGGGGATAAGATAGAGGTCTTCAAATACATTAAAGGCTGCTCTAAGAAAGAAGGACTGTTCTGTCTTGTGCCAGAGGGCAGGACAGGAGGCAATGTTTAAACTACAGCACTGCAAATGTAGAGTAGGACAATGAGACAGCCTGCCTATGGAAAAGGTTTTCAAAGTACAGCTCATGATCCAGTAGTGGGTCACAGGATGTCAGGCATTGCATCACCTTGCTGTCGGGTGACCAAGTGACCAGTGGGCGTACTAAGGAGGGTTTCCTGGCAGTGTGAACCATGCTGTGTCCTGGAAGCATCCAGGAGCGGGCCTGGGACCTAGGTAGGGAGGCCCCATGGCTCTGCGCACTGCCCATATCCCGATCACCAACTCCATACTCCCCCCCCCAAAGGAAGCTGGGGGGCGGTGGCTACTGGTGAGAGCAGTGCACAGAGCTGCTTGCACGCCTCCGCCTAGGAGCCAGAATTGCTGCTGGCCACTTTCAGACTGCAGTGCAGTTCATGGTGCCAGGAGAGGCAGGAAGCCTGCCTGAACCCCACACTGTGGCACTGGCTGGGAACTGCCGGAGGTAACCCTGCACCCCAATCTGCTTCCCCAGCCCTAAGCCCCCCAAACCCGGAGCTCCCTCCTGCACCTCAAACCCTTTAGCCCTGGCCCCAACCCGGAACCTGCAGGCTAGTTAAAAGATAGAATTATGTTGGGTCAGGAGCATCAACAATTTTCTTCAAGTGAGTCGCAAGAAAAAAAGTTTGAAAGCCACTGAGCTAGGGAATGATGGAATTTCCTTTAGTGGGTATTTTCAAAAAGAGGGGAGATAGCCATCTGCTTTGGACAGCTTAGACACAGCAAATCCTGCATCTTGCCAGGGGGTTGAACTACGTGACCCATGCAGTCCCTTCCAACTCTAAGGTTCAATTATTCTAAACAGATTTAAAGCTGGTCCAGCACTTTAATTCCCCCAAATTGTGCTCCTGCAGCAGACAGGAGCTTTTAGCTGGAGGAGCTGTTCTGCATAGCAACTAGGATAAGGACACAAAGGATCAGTGAGTGTCTGCCATATGATACAGTGGAATCTTTTAAATAAAAAAAATACTTTGAAGCAGGGAGCTCTCATTGCAGTTTACCATAGGGTTGGGTTTTTTTTAATCTGCAGATGGGCATGAGGTCTGTAACCCCTTTAATGCTCTGCGGGCTGCAAGGCTTGTTCCTGGGGTCAAACTAGCATGACCATTTTTGCTAGCCAGATATTCTTTACCTCCCTATCAATAAAAGGTGATACAATTGCTCCTCAGAAGTACATTAAAGTAAAGAAGTCAAGAAAGACCATGAAGAACTCTGCTACATCTGCTAATCTGCCCAGAGGTCAGCATTGTAACAGCTATTATGTATGGACATTAATGCTTTCAGTGGCTAGCAGAGTTTTTAAACATTATGGATGAAAAAAAATGTGTCATTTGGTCATTCTTCCCTTGTGGATGAAATGTATAGAATTGAGTTTGTCTGGAGAAAGAGCTACTGGCAAATCTAATTACTGAGCTACAGTACCTGCAAAGAGTATTTAAGTGACTAGCCTCTTTGTTCTAGGTGCCTACTTCACAGTTTAGATGTTTGGACATATGGAGTTTCGATTTCATAATATGTCCCTTACAAAACTCATTCCTTAATTGTTTCTTTACTGCTAGGCATTGTGAACCTTCAGGTGTATACACTACACTGAAATAAAACACCTGCTGCATGTTTCAGTGCCCAGGTCAACTGACTGAGGTTCATTCCATAGGGCTAAAATTAGCAGTATAGATATTATCACGCAGCTAAAGCCTCGGCTCTGAGAGCCACTCCTGCCACCATAGGGTTTCAGAACCCAGCCTCCAGCCCAGTAGGTATGTCAACGCTAGTTTTAGCCTTGTAGTGCAAGCCCCACAAACCCAAGTCAGTAGACACAGGTTCAAGACTTAGCTAAGCTAGCACAGTCCACAGCAGTTCTTACATCAGTGTAATTTATGTTGCCCATAGGGGGGTTTACTCACACCCCTGGGCAACATAAATTATTCCAACATAACTGGTTGTGTAGTCCTAGACTCAGGTAAACAGGGTAATTCACACATCACCAGTCTTGTAGTGGGTCTAGCTGTGCACACCTCCCTAAGTGGAGGCATAACTGAAGCAATTCACACCTCTTTCACTTAATCTCTCATTAAGATTAATGGGGGCAGTTAACATTTCTCTGAACTTCCAGGATCTCTGAAGACTCATCTCTGAATGTTACTTTGGTTGTGCTTAGTATCTAGGTAGGCAGGCATGCATGCACGCACGCACACACACACACACACTGGGCCTATTCCTATTCCCTTTGCAATTATTAATGATCCATCTATTTATTGTATTTACACAGTGTCAATGACCCTGCGGCATAAGCAGGGTAATCGTTTCACTCCCACTGACGTCAATGGGAAGAAGAAGCAAATCATTTTTTATTAACCTCATGCTCTCAACAAATAAGAAATAACCAATTGATTCAAAACACACTTAGATGTGAAGTTTAACCTGGCTATTGCTACTGGATCAGAGCTAATAAACATGATGTGACAAAATAGCTGTAGTAAAACAGCACATGAGCTTTGGATTAACTTAAAAAGTAAGGAATGGTCCTGCAGCACCTTAGAGACTAACACAAAATATAGATGAGCACAATCCTCTTCTTCATATCTATATTTTTGTTAGTCACTAAGGTGCTACAGGACCATTTGTTATTTTTAAAGTGTTTTCAGTTACAGACTAACATGGCTGCCCCCAGAGAGTTTTGGCTTGTAATCCATTTTCAATTAATTGCTAACTAGTTAATGATGACGATGCTCAATATTACTGTAATTAGTGGTAATATAATGGAATTAGGAAGTAAATGCTGGATTTTTATATTTATGTTTCCATTGAATTGACAAATATTACGCTAATTAGTTAACACAATTTATTGAGGAAAGATCCTTATCCAAAAGGGAAAGAGTAAATAGTCATAGAAACCGAGGAATTAGGGATCTGTTTTCTGCTGTCTTTTGCATTTAGACTATCCAGAATATGGCCTGGAGAGCCACAAGAGATGATATGCTAGCAAATAAGTCTGAGTGAATGGTTTGGTTAATAAAAGACCAGATTAATGTGAGGACACAAGATGAGGTTAGTTGTTTGAATGCTGGCAATAGCATCCATTCCGGCTTATTGGTTGACTTATAGCATCTCTTATTTCTATCCATTTTTATCAATTCACAGCAGCAGACTAATATGATTGGCAGAGTTTCTCCTATCTCTAAAGCTGTCTGGCTATTAATGCCTTCGTTTAATAAATGTTAGTATCTCAGTGACAGAAAACAGCCTAAAGGTTTGTTCATGTCTTTTTAGAGCCTCATGCTTTTAGGCACTTCATGTCTTTCGACAATATCATTTCCATACATAACCAGCAAAGAAAAACTGTTTCCTGGCCTGTTAGTGAATATAGCAATGGAGTATATTCAAGGATAGTTGGCTGTGAAACACAGTCACAAAAGACCCATAGACTCAAGTAACACACTCAAGTGGGTTTGAGAAACTACAGCTATTGAATTTTCAGTAAGCCAAACTTGGCAGTGTTTGGCCTGTCATTTTCTAGACTAAAGGTTACAGAGCTGGTGATATAAAGATTAGTCTGGTGACCTTAGGGCTGGTTGGCCAAAATGGAATAAAATAATTATAAAGGTGAATTGGCTAACCTGTAGAGGACAAAACTACAGGGATGCACATCCTCTCCTAAAGAATGTGCTCATTCTTTAACATTCAACTTTTTCTAAGTCAAACCATGCTTAATATAAATAAATCCAAGCTTCTTTCCATCAGCAGCTCCTGTTGTAGAAGCAACGCATGGGTTGGTAATTAAGTGCAGTAACACACAAGAGTTTTGGTTCAAATCCCAGGTCTGCCACATGTGAACCTGGGCAAATTACTCTGTTTCTCTCTGCCTCAGTTTCCCATCTTCATACTGGAGGTAAATAATATATCCCATCTCTCTTCTCTATTTAGGCTGGGATCTTCTCTATTTAGGCATGGATCTTTTTATGTTCTCTCTCATTGTGGCCTGTGTGTGTGTTTGTGGTCTCTCATTGTGGCCTGTTCCCATAAACTAACATAAGCGTAATTTAGATGGAAAGTACATGGTTGCTCTTTTTGCACAGAAAACAACATTTTCTTCCCTCCCTAGACAGATTCATGTTCCTCAAATGTATCTCAACTACATTTTAATAGCTCATTATTTGGTTGCTAAGCAGATGGCTCCCAAATAAATAACATCCTAGTAATACACCTGAAGAGCACTGTAGGTTCTGATTCTATGTGGTACATGCCTAACTTGGAGCTTCACTCTAATGGGACTACTTAAGTGCTTACATTTAGGCTGGGTGGAGAACCTAAGGCCCAGGGACCAGATGCAGCCCCCAGCTTGCCTGAATCTGGCTCCCAAGGCTTGGGGCTCCCCCAAGCTCTCACTGTCCTCCCGTGGCCTAGGAACATACACAATCTACTAGCCTGGGCCCCCTTAGACTATGGTGTGGGAAGGAAATGTGAGGAGTGTCTTCCTCCCTTCTCAGTCAGTGGCCATGTCGGTGAGGGTTTGTTTGTTTTTTCTTGCTTGTGTGCAGCCTCCGAATGATTTTTCTGTGGGTCAGTGGCCCCCAAGCCAAAAGAGGTTGCCCTCTCCTGATTTAGGCACTTGTTTAAGTACCCTGTTGAATTGGGAATTTAGCTATGTCATCATGAATAACTTTTCAAAAAGACCCATCCATTATGGAAAAAAAATCTGTAGAATTTAACAAGGGTGAAATCAATATTATTCCACAGAAATGTAAGGGGGGTTCTACTGATGTTACTTTAACCCATCAGGTGAATTTTCAAATCAGCCTAGCAGGCACATGTTTTTAAATCCTTTAGATAACTGGTGTGACAAGATCAGGCCAGAGAGCTGCTACCAAGTGGGGAAAATACAGCCCCCAAAAGGCAAAAGGCCTGCTAATTAGAGGTGGAGGGCTGAAGGACAATTAGAAGCAGCTGTCAGGGAGCTGGCCCAGGCAGACTGTGGCTAGCTGACTCCACTTACTGGAGGCCTTTAAAAGCCTGCCCAGTTAGAAGCAGCTGGGGAGGATGGAAGGGGAGGAGTTTGTGATAAAGAGCTAGTAGTGATAGTGCTTGAAACAGCAGAGGAGGGAGTCCCAGAAGGAGTGACTAGTCTCCCTGTCCCAGAAACCAGCTCCAACCCCTGACAAAGGGAGAAATCTGCCAGCTCATATGCTGGTCAGGGAAAGAGGGACCCTTGCCACACTGGGAAAAATCTCAACCATGGAACTTAATAGAAAATTCAATCTTCTCTTGGGGCATGTAAAATCATTCTGTAGACTATTACAGTGCTGATAGATTTTTTCTATTAAAGTTTATAGTATGGTTTTATAAAATTTTCCAGAATGGTTATAATTTTGTATTAAATTGTATTGACCCTTTCCACAAGGGAAGATAATAAAACATTATTCTTAGCAGCAACAAGAGCTTTCCCTATTTAGGTGAACAAACAAAAGGTTAAAAGGTGTCTTGATTACAATCTATAAGCAGCTAGATGGGGAACAAGTATTTAATAATGGACCCTTCAGTCTAGCAGAGAATATATAACATGATTGCAATGGCTGGATGCTGATGCTAGACAAATACAGACTGGAAATAAAGTGTATTTTTTAATTATGAGATTAACCTTTGGAACAATTTATCAATGGTCAGTGAGGTTGCCATTACTGGCAATTTCTAAGTCAAGATTTGGTGAGATTTTTTACTAAAAGACCTTATCTGGGAATTACTTTGGGGAAGTTTTATGTACCATGTTATACAGGTCCAGCACTGTTAAGACCTGTCTGGTCTTAGATGAGGGATTTTGCTGGACTAGGGGAGGTCATTTCTGGCCCCTCTGCCATTGGCCCCCTAGCCTTGGTCCAGCCATGGGCCTCCTGGTCAGCTTCCCCCTTGCTGCCAATCCTGCTGTGTGCCAGTCTCACAGCCTCCCCAGCTCTGCTGGGAAGCTGTACTTCCAAGTTCCCAGCCTTGCTGGGCAGCCCTGCTGCTGAAAGCCCCACTGCTCGGCTCCCGGTTCCACTGGGCTCCCTGCTACCTGCCCTCCACCAGGACCCTCTGGAACATCCATGGTCCTACTGGATATATTGTACATCTGCAAATGAACCACTTCAATGAGTATTCTTGCTTTTTAGCACAATTGTTTTGAGCCATATGATGGTCCCAGCTGTAACCAAAATTGATACTAATAGCTGCAATTAAACTTAAAAGTAATATTGAATGCTTAAGTTAGTTAAGTGATTGCTAGTGGTGAACTTCAGATTATAGCCTACTTGCTTTGACAGTCCCATTCCACTCATGCAGCAGAACTATTGCAGTTCTCTTGCATGACTAGCCGGCTGAACAGAGAGGCTGTGTCTAGACTGGCCAGTTTTTCCGGAAAATCAGCCGCTTTTCCGGAAAAACTTGCCAGCTGTCTACACTGGACGCTTGAATTTCCTCAAAAGCACTGACTTCCTACTGTAAGTAATCAGTGCTTTTTGCGGAAATACTATGCTGCTCCCGTTCAGGCAAAAGGGCCAGTGTAGACAGCTGAGATTTGTTTTCTGCAAAAAAGCCCCGATCACGAAAATGGCGATCGGGGCTTTTTTGCGGAAAAGCGCGTCTAGATTGGCCACGGACGCTTTTCCACAAAAAGTGCTTTTGCGGAAAAGCGTCTGTGCAAATCTAGACACTCTGTTCTGAAAATGCTTTTCACAGAAAACTTTTCCGTTAAAAGCATTTGCGGAAAATCATGCCAGTCTAGATGTAGCCAGAGAGTGTATGTTGAGGACATTGCATTGTAACTGCTGCAGGCACTCCCTAATTGCCTTCTTTGTGGCCTGTTGGGGTATCAATAGTAGAATCATAGAATACTAGAACTGGAAGGGACCTTAAGAGGTCATCAAAGTCCAGTCCCCAGTCCGCATGGCAGGACCAAGCACCATCTACAGTCATCCCTGATAGATGCCTATCTAACCTGCTCTTAAATATCTCCAGTGATGGAGCTACCTCAGCCTCCCTGGGCAATTTATTCCAGTGTTTAACGATCCTGACAGTTAGGAAGTTTTTCCTCATGTCTAACCTAAACCTTCATTGCTTCAATTTAAGCCCATTGCTTCTTGTCCTATCACTAGCGGTCAAGTGTAGTAATATGAGGGACTAAAACAAAAGCGCATGTAGTACAGGTCTGGTCTACATGGACAAAACATGGCTAACATAAAGCAAAGCTAAGCTGTGAGCAAGAGGCAGGCCCCTGTTGTGTTGGACTTTCCCCCCCATGCTTTATGAAATGGATTTATGGACATAAATATACATATGTCAAAGATGCTTTAAGCATCTCATGTAACCCATCAATCTTCGTCTCATGATCTGCTGGTTCTGTTTATCTTACTTTGATGTATGTATCATGTTTGTGTTTAAAATTAGACATATGAAGTAAGGAATAATTTGTGGGTTTTAAATGTGTGAATGAGAGGCATGGAGAGTGTTACCCTCAATGTCTTGATGAGCAACTGCTAAACAATCTCTTTTGTCCTTTAGTCTGAGCAGTGGCTGGTAGGGAGTGGCCTAAATTATTTAAAAAAATAATAGGAAAGCAGGGTCTTGGGTCTTTTGGCTTGGCTGTACCTTTTCTGGACCTTCTCCAATTTCTCCACATCTTTCTTGAAATGTGGTGCCCAGAACTGGACACAGTACTCCAGATGAGGCCTAATCAGCACCTAATTCTCCCTACTCTGTTCATTATCACTTTGACAGTGCAGGATCTATGACCTTTGCACCAATAACTGCTACACAGCCAGAGGTCCGGTTCTAAAGGCCAAAGCAATATCGCCATCTGGACAAACCCTTCATTACGGCCTCAGGTGGGTCGTAGCAACTATTCCAGTTCAGGATGGGATCCACTGCAGAGCTGCCTTATGTCTTGGACTCTCATGTCACATGTTTTTCCCCTCACAAGAATATTTGCACGGAAGGGAAGTGCTTTTCTTCCCAAGAGTTCAGAGCTTTATCATTGTATATTAGCAAGGGGAATACCAGAAGACTGATTTTTTTTCCTCTAGTCAGGTGACACTGTTCATGTGATAGGTCAAATAGAATTTTTGGTCATTCCACTTCTGATTAAACCAGAATAGAAACATGAAATAGAAGCAACATTCTATATGAGTTTTTACTGACGTGATTACAGAGCAGTCAAAAATGTCATTACTGTTATTGGATTATCACAGTGAAAGTGTCACTGTACCCAAATCATCCACTCTGGCAGATCTAATGTACTCTCCAGTGGATAGTTTTTTTCATTTACAATCCAAGGGGATTTGAACTGAATTACAGTAAAGGTCAGCCTTAAAATTAAAGTCATAATTTTATGGAGTAACTCCTCTCCAGTGGACATAAGCATGTTTGTTCACTGCATTGGTATTATTGGATTTCTAAATCACACTTCAGTGGCTTTAGAACACACAAGAAATGATCAAATGCCAGTAACAATGCAGACAATATAATGTAACCACATAAAATGTGTTGACACCAATGGAACAGAGCACTGCATTTTACAGCACTCATGAGAGCGGTGCTACTAGGCAGAGGAATTTCCTGTCATAATCATATGATGGTTCCAAACTCAAGCCACAAGAATAAAAAGCCAACTTCCATAAAAGTTTGATACCTATGCAACAGTGAGCAGCACATTTTATCCAACAATTTATTTTATTCAGTAAAAGTTTTAAAATGCAAACAGTCAGGCTGTGCTAGCTTTACACTTCTGATATAGACATTGCATCCCAAAGTCACTGGGGCTTCTTATGTAGTAAGTTACACAGTGTGAGTAGGGACACAACCATTGCATAAAATCAAACACAATTGTTGTTTGGGCCAGAGCTTGGTAATTCAGGCCGAATCCATGCTGATCCATTAAAACAGCAGTGCTCAAATTGCAACACATTGCTTGCATGCCCTCAAACAGGAGACTAAGGGAATTTATCATGAATAATGAACACACACAGTTTTAGTTAAAACAAAAGGAAAAAATATGTAGCACTTCAAAGATAACAAGATAGTTTATTAGGTGATAAGCTTTCGTGGGAGAAAAAGAAAAAAGCTCGTCACCCCAATAAGCTATCTTGTTAGTCTTTAAAGTGCTATATTTTTTCCTTTTGTTTTACTAAGATCAGACTAACATGGCTACCTCTCTATTACTTTTCACAATTTTAGTTAGAAAGTCAAGATGGGCAAGATAATATATTTTATTGGACCTGAAAGAAACAAGTTTCAAGTTGATACAGAGCTCAGAAACTTCTCTTTCACTAATAGAAGCTGGTCCAATACAAAATATTCCCTCAGTTGCCTTGTCTTTCCAGTATCCTGGGACCAACATGGTTACAGCAGCATTGCAACTATTTGCTTTATATTAGACTATATTTATCTTTCCACTAACAGAGAAACTTGCTGAAAGGAAATTTCTTTCTGCTGGATTCTGAGTTTAAACACAGCTCTAAGGAAGTAACTCTGCAAAGAGAAGGAGTAACCATGGGAAACACTATGGCTCAAAGAAACAATGTCATCCCTGCTTCCCCGTTGCTTCACAGGTGCTGGTCTGTACCAGAAAAAAATGCTATCCTTTTTCCAGAGACTTACTGGGCCTCCGGGCAAAGTGGGGGGAAGGGCCCGGCTCTGTACCCATAGAAGAGGTATGACTCTGGGTGGAAGGGACAGGCCTGAGGGAGACAAGTTAAACCAGAATGAGGGAGAGAAAGAGTCAGGCTAGGGAGGGACTGAAACAGAGAAGGAAACCAAAAACAACATGGGGACAAATCCAGGGACAAGTAGATAGGTGGAATAAAGGAACCATGAAACAGTAAGGGACAGACTGCAGGGGAGAGTGCAATGAGATGTGCAAGATAGGAGTCAAATGGACATAATTAACTGTTCAGTGCTTCACTCCCCTCTGCGTCAGCTCCACAAAGCGTGAGTTGGCTACAGCTGCTACTTAAAGGATTTAACCTTTTAGTTCCATGGGCAGAGGCTTGTGCTCTTCATGCTGGAGATTCCTAGTTCAGTCCCTATTAATGTTCCAAATGACAGCGGTTACATAGGCATTGTGGGAGAAGCGATTACAAGAGATTTCATTTTCAGACAGGGCCAGACAATGCTTCCCCTTCTGACAGTTATTTCAACCTTTCCATTTCTTTCTTACTGAGGCATGGCTGCCACATTGTTATAACATCCTTTCCTCATTGCAGTGATCCATGCAACCTCATTGCACTGATCCATGCAACCTGTTATCTTGTCACTTCTCTATTTTTTACTATCATTTTTCTTAACATTCCCTTTTACAATTTTCCAACCACCCTTGCTTGTCTCTACAACTTGGTTCCAATGCAGACATTTTTAGTCATTCCTGGACAGCCCCAATTAAGTCCCTAAAGGCCACACTCCAGAAATCAGTACTAGCTGACAGGAATCCTAATTAAGAATGCTTTTTTCCAGGTAAAGGGATAGCTATAATACAGAGCCATGCTGTTGCAATCTCTGCAGTCCTGAGGCTGCAGCAGGTCTTTCGATTTCTGCCATCTCATTGTACTCTCATGTGGCTACACATCTTTTTTGTTGTTCCCTCATCCTACCTCATTCTCCTCCTCTGTGCTGCTGTGCAACTGTAAGCTAATAGGCAGATTTTTCATCTCAGTAACTCAAAGCACTGTGAAAGATTGGACATAAGTATCAGTATCCCCATTTTATAGACAAGGGACCTGAGGCAGAGAAACATTGAATGAATTGCCCCAAAATCACAAAAGTGGTAGAGCCAGGAATAATACTGACTACCATTCCAGTATCCTGTTCCCTAGAAGATCACGCTGCCTATTGAAAGTTTCTACCCACCTTTTTGAATATTTCTTCACACTGCTCAGGGGCCACACAAGGGATCATCATTGCAACCACATTTAAAATTAAAGTCCATAAAAACCAATAAAAATCAAACTAAACTGGAGAATGCAAGATATATGTAGATGTAAAGACCCAGATATATTGATCTGTTATTGAAAAAAATGATGCATAACTTGTATGCAATTACCAGGTTTGTGCATGCAATCAAGGTAACTGCATATGCAGATGGATTGGACATTCATACGGTCATTTACATCTGTAGTTTTTATGATTCCTTATACAACTTCAAAAATAATATGCATTAATGATGTAGCTGCATTTTTCTGCACAGGAATCTGGACCAAGAATGACATATGGATTGGACATGTAATTTTAATATTTAGCATTGGTAAACAGTGTAAGTTTGTTTTTCCATCTTCCAGGGTAGCCTATGCACATTAAATGCCCTTCCCAAACTTTTCTGTTAAGCCACCTTCCTCACCTCAGTCAAACCCATTTTGCTTTTGCCATGTCGCCTACAAGTAAGTTAAATGAAACACAAACTAAAATTAATGCAATGGGACAATCCAGGTGTGTACAATGTCATATTGAATAACATATGACTGTATCACTGCCATTCTTTTTGTTTGTTTGTGACTCTTGCATCTCATGCTATATTGAATAAAGATTGCAAGCTTTTGGGGGCAGGAAATGTGTATAATTGCTTCTGGGAGGTACTCAGAACATTACTGATATTATTATTACAGTGCTACCTAATCTAATTAGCAGTGATCCATTGTACTAAACAGTTATTAAAAAGGCAATCCTTGACCTAAAGAACCTATTGTCTAGTTTACCAGAGGTAGCAAGTAAACAAACCTTTTGCAAGGCAAGAGACAAGGTAACAATAAACAAGCATAGCTTAGCACAATGAGCATTGATCATGGCTCATTACCCAGCTGCCAATGCCGTGTATGTAGCAACACAGCTGGGTAAGAAGGCAAGAATAGGGTAATGGGGCCTAATAATTATAACACTAGTAATGTAAAATCATAAAGCCTCTTGGAAAAGCTGTATGACATTAATTTAACATTTTCTTTCTTTAAAACAAAGTATTTGAAAATTAGGTCTTCTGTCGTTCTGCCGTCACACCCTAACTTCAGGCTAGTTTGTTCCCTCTGCAGATTATCAGGCTTTGTCTACATTTAAGTTTAAAGTATAGCCACTGCAATGCTGCCATGGTGGTGCTTTAAAGTGAAAGTGTGGCTATGGCACGAGCACTGGAAGAGAGGTCTCCCAGCTCTATGTAAGCCACCTCCATGAGGGGAGTAGCTAGCAGAGCTGGGGCCCTAATTCACACTGACTGGCGCTTTATAGTGCTGTAACTTTCTGGCTCAAAGTTGTGAAAAAACACCCTCTGAGCACAGCATATGGCAGCACTGTAAAGTAAATGCTGTTAAAGAGTGTGCTATGAGCATGCGACAATGGACAAAACCCTTGTACCTTTAGGCTTTGTCTACACTGCCAGCTTTTGCAGGTACCGAGTATGCAAATGAAGTGCTGATTAGCATTTTCTCATGCTTCATTTGCATAATCTATTTGAGCCATTTTTGTGCAATGGGTTTTTGCAAGGCTTAAGGATCTTGCACAATAAGGGGTTTTTGCACAAAAAAGAAACTTCCATACTGCCTGTTTTTGTGCAAAAATCCCTTGCACAAAAAGTCTCGAATAGATTATGCAAATGAAGTGCAACAAAATGCTTATCAGAACTTCATTTGCATACTCTCTGCCAGCAAAAGCTGGCAGGGTAGACATAGCCTTAGATTACTACTTACCCTTTGTGGGTGCATCTCCAAAAAAGATATGATCTCCCTTTAAGACCACTGAAATGGTTGAAGAAAAATCACACTGAATTCTTTGCTGTTGAGAAAATCTCTGTCTTCAAAGGATTGTTGTCACATCCTTAGACATTTCTGACTAGGTGAGAATTGCCATGCTGTTTTGACAAGCATATTGAGAGCTGCTGAAATATGATTAAATTGTAACAAAATAGAATGCATTTAAGCAATAGTAAACACATTTTGTCTCGTATCTTGTCAAATGAAGACTTGCAATGACTAGCAAGTCTAGAACAATGTTAAAGCATGTTTTAGAGCTAATGACAGGCTTCGAAAAGGTCACTCCAGTGAAATGATTAAAGAGTTTCTTGGGGAGACAATCAAAATAACCCAATTGGAATGAATCTACCACATTAATATCAGAGAAATGCCATTTGACTCTAGTATTCAGCGCTGTGAAATAAAGGTTAATGATTATAGAACAGCAGAAAAGGACAAAACAATACAGGAAAATGGGTATGTGCAATTTCACGCAAGCACCAACTCTTCTCTGAAACAGATTTGAATAACATAGCCAACTTGGTTGCCTTCAGTAACAGCAGTATTATGAAAAGGAATAGGATTGAGATCTGTGAGATGTACATTGTAGGAATGATCAATCTATAATAATCAAAATAATTATATTGACATGATGCTAAAAACCCCTGCTGACATCAGCAACTGATGCTAATTCATAAAATACTAGAACTGAAAGGGACCTCGAGAAATCAAGTTCAGTCCCCTGCCCTCATGGCAGCACTAAGCTTGGTCTATATCAGTGGTTCCCAAACTTTTCGGCATCACGCCCCCCTTTTTGATTTTTGAAAAACTGTCTCACACCCCCCCCCAAAATAGCAGCAAAACTTGTTGAGAAAAAAAAAGGAACTGAGTGGAGCAGCAAAACTTGATGGGGGGTGGGGGGGGGAAGGCTGGGTTGCTTCATGCCCCCCCAGGAGGGCACGCCCCCCATTTTGGAAATCCATGGTCTATATCATCCCTGATAGATGTCTGTCTCACTTGCTCTTAAATATCTCTACAACCTCCACAGGCAATTTATTCCAGTGTTTTAACCACTCTGACAGTTAGAAAGTTTTTCCTAATGTCCAACCTAAACCTCCCTTGCTCCAGATTAAACCCATTGCTTCATCAGAGGCCAAGGAAAACAATTTTCTCCCCTCCTCCCTGTGACATCCCTGTAGATACTTGAAAACTGCTATCGTGTCCCCTCTTAGTTTTCTCCTTTCCAAACTAAACAAACCCAATTCCTTCAGCCTGCCTTATAGCTCATGTTTTCTAGACCTTTAATCATTTTTGTTGCTCTTCTCTGGACCGTCTCCAATTTCTCCCCATCTTTCTTGGAATATGGTGCCCAGAACTGGACACAATACTCCAATTGAGGACTAATCAGTGTATAGTAGAGCTTAAGAATGATTTCTCATGTCTTGCTCACAACATTCCTGATATTGCATCCCAGAATCATGTCTGCTTTTTTTTGCAACAGTGTCACAGTTAAACTTATGTTTAACTTGTGGTCCACTATTATCCCTAGATCCCTTTCTGCAGTACTCCTTCCTAGACAGTCACTTCCCCTTCTAAATGTGTGAAATGGATTGTTCCTTCCTAAATGGAGTACTTCGCATTTGTCCTTATTAAACTTCATCCTATTTACCTCAGACCATTTCTCCAGTTTGTCCAAATCGTTTTGAATTATCCTCGAAAGCAGTTGCAAAAACCCTTCCCAGCTTGCTATCATATGCAAACATAATAATCATACTCTCTATGCCATCATCTAAATCATTGACAGAACCGGTCCCAAAACAGACCCTTGCGGAACCCCACTTGTTATGCCCTTACAGCATTACTGTGAACCATTAATAACTACTCTCTGAGAACAGTTATCCAGTGAGTTATGCACCCACCTTATAGTAGCCGCATCTAAGGCATGTGAGACAATATCAAATGCCTTACTAAAGCCTAGGTTTTACCACATCCACTGCTTCTCCCTTATCCCCAAGACTTGTTATCCTATCATGCTACATCTACACTGCACATCATTGCACAAGAAGATATGCAAATGAGCCACGGCGATGAATATCGCCGTGCCTCATTTGTATACCTAATGAGCCACCATTTTGTGGAAGGAGCGTTTATGCAAGAAGGAGCTGTCTATACTGCTCCTTCTTGCGCAAAAAACCGCTCTTGCGCAGGAGCCATTCTTTGTGAAAATAAGCGGCAGAAAGGCTCCTGTGCAAGAGGGTTTTTTGCACAATAAGGAGCAGTGGAGACAGATCCTTTTTGCACAAAAGCCCCTTCTGCAAAATGGTGGCTCATTGGGTATGCAAATGAGGTGCAGCAATCTTCTTGCGCAACAATGTGCAGTGTAGACGTAGCCTCAAAAAATGCTATTAGATTGGCTTGACATGATTTGTTCTGTACAAATCCATGCTGGCTGGTTCCTATCATCTAGTTGTTGTACATACCACAGTAAGAAGTGATCTTTGCTCTAAAGGCCTTAAAATAGACCAGATAGACAAAAGCTGGGAGAAAGGAAGTACTATTTTCCTCATTTTATGCAGAAAAGGCACCGAGAGATTCTGAGCAATCTTGGACTAGAACTGTTGGGGATAGTGGCAGCAAAGGAATGAGGGGGTCCTTAACAGCTTAAAGGGTGCCATGTACTTGTATTGTTATTCAGATTTCCTCAGACACATTTCTTGGATCTTGTTCCTGCTATATTTTGTCTGATGTAAGCCACGGTAACTCATCAACAATTTGTGATGTGCTATATGCAGAATGAGCAAGAGTAGAATACACTAGTTGCAAGCTAGTGACAAGGATTTTGAAATTAAAGTTTAATGTGCTTCACTTGGGCTGTTTCCCTTGTTATAATTCCTTTCCTTCAGCACTCAAAAAGGCCAGAATGGACAGTCACCTATAGTTCATCTAGTTCTGCCCAAGGCCCCACCACTGCTAGCTGAGGCACCCCGTGGAAACCAAGCCCCTGCATAGTAGGAGCAGGAACTCATCCCACCCTACCCCTCCAACCAGGTGGCACATAACCCCAGTCTCCCTGGCCCCAGAGCGCAGAGAGGGAAGGTTGCACACAGTCCTAACTTTCCCAGTCCGTGAGTATAGAGGGGGTGGGTGGCCCCAGCCTCAGTGTGGGTGCACCTGGAGCTCAGGGAACCCTGGTAGACTGGAGGGAGCTGCACTGAAATGGAGGGGGATGGGAGAGTAGTGTGGATGGGGCCATGCCTGGCAGTTTGGGAAAGCACTGCCTTCCTGTAATGGGGCTAGACCCTAAGGCCATAAGGGCCATAGAAAAGTCCTCCAGGAGGCTAGAGTGGCTATGGAGGAACCAGCCAATCAGGAGCCAGCAGGGACATCAAAAGGAGCTTCAGGACTAGAGGCAGTTCAGTTGCAGCTCAAACCTGGAAGGAAGAAGGTCGGGGTGGCTGTCAAGCAGACAGAACCAAGGACAGCTCAGAGTGGGGAGCTGTTAAAATATTGTCTCCAGGAGGAGAAACCAGGGAGGCACCACACTCATACAGAGTGGGGAAACAGACAAGAGAATGGACTAAACTGAGACACTCTACAGAGAACACCAGGGCTGTGTGTACATTGGTGCGATCTTGCGCCAAAGCAGCCACTTTTGCGCAAAAACATACTGCCTGTCTACACTGGTGGGGAGTTCTTGCGCAAGAACACTGACATTCTAATGTGTGAAATCAGTGTTTCTTGCGCAAGAACTATGATGCTCCCACTCAGGAATAAGCCCTCTTGTGCAACTGTTCTTGTGCAAAAGGCCAGTGTAGACAGGCAACATGAATTTCTTGCGCAAGAAAACCCGATGACTAAAATAGCCATTGGAGCTTTCTTGCACAAGAGATGCACTGGCACGGATGCTCTTGCGCAAAAGCACATCTCTTGTGCAAAAGCACATACCAATGTAGACGCTCTCTTGCGCAAATACTTTAACGCAAGAACTCTTGCATTAAAGAGTATTTGCACAAGATCGTGCCAATGTAGATGTAGCCCAGGATGGGCTTCTGTTAGAAATGTACCCTGGAAGGGAGTTGTGATCACACAAAGAGTATGACTTGGCCAAAGGGCCGTGTAGCCCCAAGACTTTTAAAACTAGAAAGTGCAGGAAGCCCCCCTTAGCCAAATAGGGGCACGCACATGAGGTGAGTGCTGACCCCCTTACACTTCTCCTGCCTCTGACACCTGTTGCCCATGGTCAAGTGCATTCCAATCCCTGAACCTCCTTGAAGACGCTCAATGACAGAGCAGTGATTAAACAAGAACGCCAGGATTATGTCTATATCTAGATTGTAAATTTGACTCAGGCTTAGCTAATATGCTAAGAATATGTAAAAATTTCTCTATTTAATAAAGATTCTGTGGGGAAAATAGACTTTTCAGCCAAGTCTGTGTGTCTTTAATTCTTCACAGAAGCTTTTAGTTTTTAGAAGGTTAAATAATTTAATCCTATAGTCTGTGCTAGGATCAATGCACAAAGGACCGCCACTAGACATGAAGCATTTCCCATTCCTGTTATGGTCTTCTCATCAGAGACTGTGTATACGTTACCAAATTCTTTGCATAGCATTGCATATCCTAACTTTGACAGAAGTAAGAACTTGAGTAAAGTTTCTAGGGTCTCAGATCTTGAACAATAATCTGTACATTTTACTACTCTGTTAGTAAAAACCTTCCCTGCTATACCCCTGTATCATAAAAGTCTATTTTGTTCAAATTCTAAACCTATACCCATCATGACAATATCAGCTCTGTCGACTTTTTCCTACAATCCTTCCGCATATGACAAATCCTTGAACACACAAAGCCAGGAGTATATGCCAGCATGTAAACATTTCACACGTCTATTTAAATCAGGGGTTGAACTCCCACGGACTTCAATAGCTTAAGACTGAGGCCATCATATAGTACCTCTATAATACATGACGGCTACGTCTACACTGGCCCCTTTTCCGGAAGGGGCATGTTAATTTCACCTATCGTAGTAGGGAAATCCGCGGGGGATTTAAATATCCCCCGCGGCATTTAAATAAAAATGTCCGCCGCTTTTTTCCGGCTTTTAAAAAAGCCGGAAAAGAGCGTCTACACTGGCCCCGATCCTCCGGAAAAAGCACCCTTTTCCGGAGCCTCTTATTCCTACTTTGAAGTAGGAATAAGAGGCTCCGGAAAAGGGTGCTTTTTCCGGAGGATCGGGGCCAGTGTAGACGCTCTTTTCCGGCTTTTTTAAAAGCCGGAAAAAAGCGGCGGACATTTTTATTTAAATGCCGCGGGGGATATTTAAATCCCCCGTGGATTTCCCTACTACGATAGGTGAAATTAACATGCCCCTTCCGGAAAAGGGGCCAGTGTAGACGTAGCCGACCTGTAATGTGGCACAAGAGTTCAGCTAGATAGTAATATGTGAAGTCCCATCTTTTTGCATTCTCATCTGCTAACACAAATAAATCAAATGACATCAGTAAATTAAACAAATATCTCTGGATAACTGTTTACTGTTTTTCTTTTAAATATATTACGTTTCCATTCATACAGAATGAAAAATATTGGGCAAAAATCTAACTTGCCATAAAACAATGCCGTTACATTGAAGTCTATACCAATAATCCATCTATGCTAAGTTGAGGATCTGGCCTTTGCATCGTAAATTAAGTTTAACATGCATTTGTTTTAAATCAAATAGTTTCTAGATCAATATTATGTGTAACCTTCGAGTATATATCTAGTAAACGGATCCAACTTTACAAGGCTTTTAACAGCCATAACATTACACTTTAGGCTGCAATGTGACATATTTTCTAGTGTTTGTCCTAGAGGTGAATTTTTCAAATGCAGTTTGGTCATGTTAAGTTTGTGACTGAAGAGAAAAACTATGTCCTTACATATTTTATTTTTATTTTTTATTGCTCCTTTAACTTGGTTTAGAAAACAATCGCTCATCCAATATGTGAATTTTCCGCTACAAATAATTGAACCATCTAGGGGGAGGGATAGCTCAGTGGTTTGAGCATTGGCCTGCTAAACCCACAGTTGTTAGTTCAATCCTTGCAGAAGCCATTTAGGGATTTGGGGCAAAAATTCATCAGGGATGGTACTTGGTCCTGCTGTGAAGGCAGGGGACTAGACTCAATGACCTTTCAAGGTCCCTTCCAGTTCTAGGAGATAGGCAATCTCCATTATTATAATTAAAAGGATCTTATCTAACATTTACCTCTCTGTGGCATTCTGAAACATTTATTTTCAATAGTGTGAAGGTCTGGGCATAGGTTGGGGGGAGATGGGAAGGTGCTCCCCTGCACACTTGCACACTGCAAACTTCAAGCAAGCATGGAATCTGCCACACATACTAGATCCTATTGTCCTGGCTGGTGCGCTCCCCACCCCACCGCACCTCCAAAATTATAAGTCAAATTACGCCTATGCTTAAAGTACCATGACATCTCGAAGATGTTTTGAGATGGCAAGTGCAAGTGAGAGACTCTTCAGCTACTCCAATGTATTTCTTATTCCTTAGCATGTCACTATTGCTTGACCTGGGCTGACCATTAAGGTTTGAAACAAACTGACCAGGAAGTTTGCTTTAAGATGTTCTACAAAGCTGGAATCCAAATACACTTATCATAAAACTAACCCAGGTGCCTCCTAATCTAAGTAGAGAGGGAAAATCTCATAGTCATAAATACCATTATCTTAAATAGATCTACCTGTATATGCTAACTTTAGAATGCTGACCATAGTGCTTTGTAGTATATATTTACAAAAATGTGCCCTAATTCACTCCCTGCTATACTAGTGAGAAACTACTGATTTCAGTGGAGCAATATGATTGTAAGACTGGTGTTTCACAGTGGAAGTCAAGCCATCAAAATGTTTATCATTATGTTTTCAGTGGAGTTGCACTGAGCGTAAGCAAGAGCAGAATTTGTGTCAGAAGAATTGTCGGTTTTATGTTTGTCATTTACTTTTTCCCTTTGAACGTGGCGCCAGGACCAGGCACATCAATTACATTCAGAAAATGCATTATAAAACATTCCTGATTCTATCAAACACATCAACTCAAAGGAACTCTTCAAGGGGAAATAAATTGTCCAAAGGAACACTAGAAACTGATGCTTCTCAAATAAACCATTTCAGGCAAAAAGCCTGAATAATTCAAACGTCCTGCTCTGAGAATCTAGCCACTCTAACCCCAGTTCAGGAAAATATTTGAGCATGTGCTTAAATTCCATTGATTTCAAGTGCTCAAGTGCAGCCCTGACAGACCAACTGATAGAAAAATTTAAAAAACAATGAATAGCCAGCCACACCTTAAAGACTAACAAAACATGTAGATGGTATCATGAGCTTTCGTGGACACAACCCACTTCTTCAGATGAATGGAGTTAATAAAGTTCCAGTTCCAAAATAAATAGGGAATGGGTGGGGGAGGAAAAAGGGAGAAAGAAATAGTCAATTAGAGTGTTCACGCCACATGAAGCTGATAGAGAATGTGCAAATTGTTCTTAAGCACCTGTTGTTTGGTTTTTTAAGTCATTAGAATGTGGAATGTAGTGTGCTAGCCAAGTAATGCGAGTTTGAGAGCCAAAGGCCTTTCACCGAGAATGATCTGCCTGCATTTCATCCATATTCCAAACTGGAAAACATTAGCAAGAGCATCCAAATTGGTCTCAGTTATTAGGACAAAGGAAAATCTCGGCCAGGACCAGTTTAAAATATGAATCTCCACCCCCTGAATTGTACCTAAACACTGAAGGGAAGCCAGAATAGTCAATGGAGTGCCATTTTTGTATACTACATGTGAGAGCACTACTAAGTAGTAACTACGGGTATGTCTAGACTACATGCCTCTGTCGCCAGAGGGATGTAAATTAGACATACCAAAATTGCTAATGAAGCGGGGATATAAATATCCCACGCTTCATTGAATAAAAATGGCCTATGCTTTTTGCCGCTGCGGCAATTTGCCAGCAAAAAGTGGCAGTCTAGATGGGGATCGGTTGACAAGGAAAGCCTTTTCTGACCGATCCTGTAAATCTCATTGCATGAGGCAAAAAGCGGCGGCCATTTTTATTCTAATGAAGCGTGGGCTATTTAAATCCCCGCTTCATTAGCAATTTCGGTATGTCTAATTTACATCCCTCTGGCGATAGAGAGTTGTAGTCTAGACATACCCTACCTGCCCTAGCTGAAGCTTGGAAGTAGTATACAATGGCAGACCAATATAGGATGCCTCCACCCCTTACTTATGGGCCGAAACACAACAGTGGTTTTTAAAATTAAGAAAGCCTGCTCCTTCCAAGCAAGGTGAGTCACTGGAAAGCAGCTGAGGAAAATGCAGGCTCCTGGCTTTTATCCCCTCTCATTTTACTCCAGTGGAGCTGGCTGGAGCACCACGCTGTACCGTCCTTTAAGACCGTGTTTCTCAAAGTGGGCTGTGAAACCACTTTGGAAAAACTGCTATCTGGCTCCTTCAGTGTCTTTATCTACCAGTGCCATTGGCTCTGGTTCCTTCTGCAGCCCAGGGAAGCTGCGGGAAGCAGTGTGGGCCAGGCCACTGCTTCCCCCAGCTGGGGAAAAAGGAGTATGATTGCCTCTCTTGTTCCTTGATGGGTCTTAGCCCTACCATTTCCAGATGGGGAACCAAGGCACAGAGAGAGTAAGTCAGTTGTTCAAGGAAATCTATGGCAGATCTGAAAAGTGAACCTGATTCTCCTGAGTCTAGTCCTGAATTTTTCCAATGTATTAGTACACTACACATTTAAATATCAAGAAATGCTAAGAGAAATCTTTGAAATTATCCTCTCCTTGCTTAGTCCTGCTTAAAGACTGCAAACATCAACCCGGAACCAATAGGAGCCACAAGGCTCTGTGGCTGCAGAGCTGGTAAATAAACAAACTGGAGTGACCAGTTAACAGCTTTCTAAAGTAGTTTTGTGGATCACTTTGAGAAACACTGCTTCAGGATGAAGTGTATGTAATCCCCTATGTCCGTGGTCCCCAACCCAGTGCCCGCGGGCACCATGGCGCCCGCCGGGCTCTTTACATGCGCCCGCGGAGCAATCTGGGCTGGCAGGTGCCAGCCCCGGGCGCATGGCCGGTCCCGGGGGTGCCGCGCGTACCCTTGCCAGCTCCGGTGCCGGCCTTGGCCCCGCCCCCGGGAGCACCGCGCGTGCCCTTGCCGGCTCTGGCCCCGGCCTTGGCCCCGCGGCGCTTACGGGGGGAGCGCCGGCCCCGGGCGCGCGGCGCTTACGGGGGGGGGCGCCGGCCCCGGGCGCGCAGCGCTTGCCAGGGGGCGCCTTCCCCGAGCGCGCGGCTATGGGGGGGGGGCCCGGCCCCGGCCCCGTGGCTATGGGGGGGCCCCGCCCCCGGGCATGCGGCTGGGGGGGGGCCGCCCCCGGGCGGGCAAGTGTCCCTGCCCCCTGGCGCCTGGCGGGCGAACGGCCACGCCCCCTGGCGCCCGCCAACCTGAAAAGGTTGGGGACCACTGCCCTATATGATGAGGAGCTACATGAAGTTGCACTTGACTAGGTGGTGGCACAACATCCCTCAAAATGGCCCACGCTCCCTTAGATTTACTAACACCAAAAACAAGCTATAGTGAATCAACTGCAACCCTCTGACTTATCTGACTCACAAGTATTCCCACTACCTGAGCTCCCCTCACTGATTCATTCCCTTACTGACTCGAGCATCTCTGTCTGATTAATATGTCCTCAACAGCTTCCAGAGTCATTACACTGTCCTCATTTATGCACATTGGGAAATTACTATAATTAAACTAAACTTCATATTGCGGAGGGTTTGAAGAAAGAATGAAATGTTAACATCTCCCCAGAAAAGACATGCTCTTGCTGGTTATGACAGAATTATAAAATATTTGAGCATTCACAAACATTATACGATACATTATATGTACGAAAACACCAAACAAAGAGAACTGTTACATACATTCTTCCTTTAAGCAGGACTCAGCAAGGTGAAGATGATTGCAAAGATTCTCTTAGCATTTCTTGATGTTTAAATGTCTAATGTACTCATATATCTGAAAAATTCAGGATTTTCTTCAGTTTTTCAGGAAGGATGCCCTTGTGGTTAAGGGACTGGACCTAGACTCAGGAGATCCAGGTTTACTTTTCAGATCTGCCGTAGATTTCCTTGAACAACTGACTTACTCCTTCTGTGCCTTGGTTCACCATCTGGAAATGGTAGGGCTAAGACCCATCAAAGAACAATAGAGGTAATAATGCTCTTTTTCTCCCAGCCTTTGTTGATCTTGGGGTATGTCTACACTACAAAGTTAATTCGAACTAACAGACGTTAGTTCGAATTAACTTTCATATGCGCTCCGCTAGCGCTCCGCTAGTTTGAACTTAATTCGAACTAGCGGAGCGCTTAGTTCAAACTAGGAAAACTTCATTTTATGAGGATTAAGCCTAGTTCGAACTAGCTAGTTCTAATTAAGGGGTGTGTAGCCCCTTAATTTGAACTAGTGGGAGGCTAGCCCTCCCCAGGTTTCCCTGGTGGCCACTCTGGCCAACACCAGGGAAACTCGTCTGCCCCCCTCCCGGCCCTGGACCCTTAAAGAGGCACAGGCTGGCTACGGTGCCCGTGCTAGGTGCAAGCCTGCCAGCACCCAGCCAGCAGACCCTGCACCTGGCATGGCTCCAGCCAGCTACCCAATGCCCCCCAGCCCTCCCCCTCTTCCTGGGACCAGGCAGGCAGCTCCTGGGAGCTTGCCCGGGACCGCAAGAGGCGGGCACCCGCCTGGGCTAATGCAGACATCGTGGACTTTGTCCACGATCTCCGCACTAGGCACAGGAAAGTGGCCGTCTAGGGCAGGAGAGCTGCCAGCCTGGCCACCCAGGAGCAGGTGTGCAAGAGAATCAAGGGGGTCCACTGAGACCCCCGACCCTGAGCCCTGAGCTTACAGTGGCCGTCCTGGGTCAGACCAAAGGTCCATCTAGCCCAGTAGCCTGTCTGCCGACAGCGGCCAGCCCTAGGGACCCTGGAGGGGATGGACCGAAGACAGTGACCAAGCCATTTGTCTCGTGCCATCCATCTCCAGCCTTCCACAAACCTTGGCCAGGGACACCACTCCTACCCCCTGCCTAATACCACTCCATGGACCCAACCTCCATCACTTTATCTCACGTCCCTTTAAACTCTGTTCTAGTTCTAGCCTTCACAGCCTCCTGCAGCAAGGAGTTCCACAGGTTGACTCTTTGCTTTGTGAAGAACAACTTTCTGTTACTAGTTTGAAGCCTGTTACCCATTCCTTTCCTTTGGGGTCCTCTAGTCCTTCTTTATGGGAACTAATGAAGAACTTTTCTGTATGCACCCTCTCCACCCAACTCCTGCTTTTAGAGACCTCTATCCTGTCCCCCTTCCGTCTCCTCTTTTCTAAGCTGAAAAGTCCCAGTCTCTTTAGCCTCTCTTCATCTGGGACCTGTTTCCAACCCCTGATCATTTTAGTTGCCCTCCCCTCTCCCAGCCTCTCTCTTCCCCTCACCTACCTCCTTTTCCCAGTATCCCACAGTTTTGTTCAATAAAGACAGATTCCATTTTGGAAGACACGTTACCTTTATTTTGTACATCAGGAAGGGGGGCTAGGGAAGGGTAAGTGGAAGGAGGTTAGGGAGGAATGGGGTATGAGCCCCCGATGGAGAGGACTGGGCTGGCTCTGCGGGCTTCTGGGGGTGGAAGCTCTCCTGCAGCCCCCCAATTGCCCCCTCTCCCCAGATGGCAGCCTGCGGCAAGTGCAGCCGGGCTGATGGCCGAGTGCTGTGATGTGCCCAGTGTGGGTACTCCGGGCACTCCAAGCCAGGACTGCTTTGTAAGCGGGGCACCCCTGAGAACTATCTGTCCGGGGTGGGGGTCGGGACCCTTTAAGCACAGCCCTCGGCTAGCCTGAGACAGCATCTCCATTCTCTAAGTCCTCCTCTGATGCCCTGCCGGCACTGCTTCCGGCCATCCTTAAGCCCGCTTCAGGGTCCACTTTATGTGGACATGCTAGTTCGAATTAGCAAAACTCTAATTCGAACTAGTTTTTTAGTCTGGATCCGTTAGTTCGAATTAGCTTAGTTCAAATTAACGTTGTAGTGTAGACATACTCTTGTTTATTTAGACGGTAATATCGTCAAGGCAGGGACTTTCTTGCTGTGTGCTTGCACAATACCTAGAACAATAGGGCCTATAGGTGCTATTGCAAAACAAATATTAATTTAAAACCACCATTTAATTACCAATTGGATTGCTGACTTCAGTGCATGCCAGATCAAGCAGCAGGCCCTGAAGGATCATAGATTATGTTAGTTTCAGAGTAGCTTTATAATGAAATGTCAGCGTAACAGGTGGTCACTGTGTTCTGTGTTCCACAAGATCAGAGGGCTTCTTTTTTGCCTGCATGGATCACTGACCATCATTCTACGCCCTTTTAATGACCTTGGTACATGAGGGCAGAGATTTCCTGGGCCAAACAATTTGTTTGTCCTCCAGACTATCCAAATTATAGGCCTTGTTACATGAATACTACCAGTAACCATAAAAGGCCCAATGAGGCCCACTGATCTTTGGTATCTTCCTACTCAAATCTCAGGTTCATTGCTCCTTTTCCATCCTCTTTTGACCTTTCTAATGCTGTGGAGAACATTGATCATTATCTTCGTCTCAACATCTTATCTTTGCTTGGTTGTCACATACGATTTTTATCCTGGTTGGTAAAGCATTAATTTCTTTTAATGGGCCCTTCTCTTCTACTGGTCCATTTTTCATACAAGTTATTAAACTTATCCTATATACCAACCAATTAGCTAAGAAAGAAGGCCTCAGAGCAGCTTACCAGATTGCTAAACATTTTTCATGCTAGTTTTACACCACTTCTCTCACTAGTTTTATGTTGAATAAAAAAGCTTCCACCTGAGCTCACTAGATTTATATACATGGATTTTCTGAAGCTACACCAAACTGTAAGGTCTAAGGTTTTAAACTGCAACTTATTGTGATCCTTGTCAGTCTTTGCAATCTGTGTAACTCTCAAATTTACTGTAAACTGCAACTTTGTAGTTTTTGTAACATGCAGCCACCTTGCTTGTAAGTTTCCCTAAGCTGCATTCTGCCCTGAGTGAATGGAGAGAGTGTGAGTGTGTTTGAAGAAGGCTTGGAACAATGGAGCACATTTCAGTGGGTCATCACAGTCTGGGCATGCTCCTTGCTGGATAAAGGGAAGTCTGGGCATGCTCCCTGATGACAAGGTGAATGAGTTACAGGGGCCATTCAGACACAATATAAGGAGAAGGAGCACATGTGAGACTCTCTCTCTTTTTCCTTCCCCTGCTCCTGAGAAGCTCCTCTCCAGTGTCTCTGTCTCCTGACCAGCTTCCCCAGCCATGATGAGCAGACAGACCCTCCAGGATCCACATGCCTTGGCTCCTTCTGCAACCCATATATCTGTGTAAGGGTGTGAGTGCCTGAGAGCAGGAACGAATGGGTGTGAATGACTGAGTGAATGGAGGGGTGTGTGCTTGCTTGCTTGTCTGTGTGTGTGAGAGAAAGAGTTCTATTTTCTTTAGCTTAAACCTTTGGTAGCTGCTTTCTCCTCTTTAGTTCTACCTAGTGGAAATAAACCCATACTAGTGTAACCCTGGGTGGTCTCCAGTGAGAATATTTTTAAGGTAACATTTTACACCACAATTGTTGACTAAATTAGAAAGTTTCCAAAGTTTGGGGGAGTCACAGGGCCCTGCACCCCCATACGCAGTCAGATGTGATGCTCAACCGGCAGGTAGAACAGCAGGCTAATTAGTCAATAGAGACACAGCGTAGAACAGACTTCTCAGCACCATAACCAGAATGAGTCAGTACAACTCATCTTTGGAAGAGGGCCCTCACATCTAGGGCCCTGGCTCCCTTCCTGTACCTCAAGCCAACCCCCTACTGTCCCGCTACCAGCAACCCGGTCCCAGCTCCCCAGTCAGTGTCCTCCTTCAGCCTTTGTGCTGTTTCCCGATCAAAAGGTGTCACCTCTCCTGGGCTCAGGTTATGAAGGGCATCAGCTATTATGTATGTGCAGGAGGCTATCACACCCGAAATTCCCATCACCATCTAAGTATTGGTGCAATGCCCCGGGAAACTGAGGCATTCACAGGGTTATTATAGGACAGTAGAACTCACATGCAACATAACAAAATGAATAAAATCTCCCAAATCTCCACTTCATCACATAGAGCAATTCCTGTTTTACAAGACTGTTAGGGTATGTGAAGACTACAGGGTTTTGTCGACAAAAGTGGCCTTTTGTCGACAAAACTATACCTGCATCTACACTACCGCCATGTTCTGTCGACAGTAAGTCGACAGAACGTGGCAGTTTTGTCAACAGCAGTAAACCTCCTTTTACAAGGAAGAACGCCTTTGTCATCAGAGATCTGTCGACAAAAGGTGTGTGTGGATGCAGGGAGCCAGTTCTGTCGACAAAAAAGGCCTCCAGGAAGAAGCTCTGGTGGACCGTCTAGCCTTTACAGGTACAGCACCTCTGTGGTTCCTGGCCACAGCCTCTTAAAGGCACAGGCACCCAGACAGGCCTTGCTGTCTGGCAGCTAGCCAGAGCACCTGTGACAGCCATGTCCCAGGAGGACCCACCCAGGGGCACCAAATGGCGGGCACCAGCCTGGTCAGGGCCAGAAATCCAAAACCTGCTGGAGCTCTGGTCCCAGGAAGAAGCCCTGCAGGCCCTGCAGACACACCGCAGGAATACGGACATCTACGAGCACCTGGTCCAGGGACTGGCCACCAAAGGGCATTGGCCCCACACCATGGCACAAGTCAGGGCCAAGGTAAAGGAGCTGAGGCAGGGATATGCCAAGGCCTGGGACCAGAGCTCCTGCTCTGGGGCAGCCCCCAAGACCTGCCCTTACTATCAGGAGTTGGAGCAGATCCAGGGTGGTGGGGAAGCCCAGACTCCACTGCGTGTGGTGGAGTCCGGGTTACCCCACCACATCGTGGACCAACCCCTCCTGAGGGAGGAAGACCAGGCAGGAGAGCTGCACCAGAAGGAGGAGGCAGCAGGGACCCAGACCCCAGAGGCCTCCCAGGTATCCGGGGACATCGGGGAGGGAACATCAGGTGAGTGCTTTGAGGGGTCACCACACACAGGCGGGTTGGCAGTGTGGGGGGGCCATCTAGTCCCACTGCCACTGTGGGGCCTCTGTGAGGCTTTCAAGCTATTGCCCAACTCACATGTGGTGTCACATGTAACACCCCTGAGTCTCCTGTCCAAAGGAGAGCCCCTGAAGCCACGGCATGCCCTTGGGACAGCAGAGGTGCACACAGACATTGATTGTCTCCTCTTCTTTACTCCACAACCGGACCCTCTGCCCAACAGGGGAGCACCACCCCCCCCCCACCACCACCATCCCGGACCCGTGGCACCCACAGGCGCTGGCGTGTCTACACGGAACTGCTGAGGGAGCACGTAGTGGCCCTGCAGGACCTCAACAGGACCCTCCAGCAGAGGATGCAGGCAGAGGCCAAGTGGCGCACCAGGCTGCTGGACGAGCTGGTCCAGCAGTGCACTGACATCTGTGCCACAATGTAGAAGGTCTTTGCCTTGCCTGCCCCTGTCATGAGCACTGCTCCTCCAGGCCCCCCACTCCTCCAGCCCCTTCAGCCCCCTCTTCCACCCCAGCTCCTCCTGCTCCACAGCCCTCACAGGCCCAACAGCTACTCCCCCCCCCCCCGCCCAGGCCAGGACTGGCTCTCGTTCCACCTGATCCCAAGGCCGTGGTGATGCCAGGATGCAGGAAGGTGGCAGGACCCCCCTCTTGAGCCCCCTCCCTGCTCCAGGTTTTCAGTCCCCTACCTCCCCAATTAAAGGACATTTTGTTTATTTAACAAAATCTTTATTTTTGACTGACAGATTTACTTTGCTTATAAACAGATGAACAGTTAAAAGGGAAAGTTTTGTTGAACAGTTTACACATTTACTTTACTGCTAGTGTTTCTAATAAAGCAAATTTCTGTTTACAAAGAGAAGTGGGTCTTATATGTCTTCTTAATGGGAAGAGAGTGAGGGTTGTGGAGGGAAGGTGGGTTGGGCCAGACCAAACCTCCCATGGGGGAGGCCCTGGGGAGAGTCAGTGGGCTCCTTCTGAGAATCTCTCCCTCAGGGCCTCTCGGATTTGGACACCAGCCTGGTGAGCCTGGCGGATGGCAGCCATCCGGGGCTGCTGAAATTGCCTCTCCTCACTATCAGTACCTGTCCCCAACCCCAGCAGTAAGGCCTCCCCTTTCCTCTCCACCAGGTTATGGAGGGTACAACATGCCGCCACCACCTCTGGGATGTTGCATTTGCCCATCTTCAGGCGTGTGAGGAGGCAACGGAACCTCCCTTTCAAACGGCCGAAGGCTCATTCCACCTGGATGCGAGCCTGACTAAAATGCGTGTTGAAAAGCTCCTTGCTCACATCCAGGTGGCCGGTGCAGGGCTTCATGAGCCATGGCATCGGGGGTAGGTCGCGTCGGACCCTATGCACACCAGCATCTGTACATCCCTGTTCCTGCTTGCAACCTGTGGTACAGGTAGGTGTTCCTGAATATGTAAGCATCATGTACCCGCCCCAACCTCCCAACACAAATGTCTGTAAAGTGTCCCCAGTGATTGACCAGGGCCTGTAGCACCATGGAACAGTAACCCTTCCTGTTTATAAACTGGACTGCTCGATGGGGCGGTGCGCGGATTGCGTTGTGTGTCCCATCAAGGGCTCCTCCGCAGTTTGGGAAGTCAAGTCAGCAAACCCGGCAAGGATGTCCAGGTCCCCAAGATGGACGAGCCTCTTCAGCAGCTCCGCATTGATAGCCCTCATCACCTGCAGCACGAGACAAATAGACAGACAGAAACCAGGGAATTAGACAGGTTACCTAAGTGCTTGGGAGGAGAAACCTTCCCCCCCCCAACCCACCTCTCCCCTTGTCAGGATGCCCCTCTCCCCCACATCAGTGCAGGGGTGGCCAAGAAGCGGCCTCCGAGTGCCACTCCATCCCCCACTCCCTCTTGCCCTTGCCTGGAAGTCCCCCTTTCTCAACCCTCCCCCCCACTCAGCAAGGTCTGTCCCCAGACAGTGACTTACCTCCATCAAGACAGCCCCAACAGTAGACCTCCCCATGTCAAACTGGTGTCACATGGAACAGTAGCTGTCGAGGGTGGCCAGCTTCCACAGGGCGATTGTGACCCACTTCTGCAGGGGGATGGCGGGCCACAGGTGGATGTTCTGGTGTTCCAGAGCAAGGATGAGTCAGGCACACAGCCCATCTGGAAGTTGTGGAGCCAGTATTCATCGTCCCAGAGCTTCATGACGAGGCGGTCCCACCAGTCCAAACTCGTCTAGTGCCTCCAAATCTGCCTGTCCCCAGAAAAGTTTGGGGGCAAGGACAGAGCTCCTGCATCCCAGAGGAGGGTCTCCTCGGTGTGGTCCGGGTCCATATAGGGCAGGAGATTCATGACAGAGTAATGCAGATGCAGCAGAAGCTGCTGCATGGCAGCGTGAGGTCATTGCCTGCCCAGGGGCAGCTCAGGCTCCATGGCCAAAACCACGGTGAAAAGCAGAAAAAACCCTGCAAATAAACTGCTGTGGTGTCCGAGGAAGCAGGGCAACCAGAGCAAGCACTGCAGCAGCTTTGCTTTCCCTCTAGGAGGTAGGCAAGCCAGAAGCAGAAGCAAAGCAACGGCTGTCTAGGGGGATCCCTTTAAGCATGCATCTCTGCAAAGGGCATGCAGCAGCACCTGGAAATAAAGGCTGCCTCCATGCCTTGCCAGAAGCACTTCCGGGTGCCTTCTTTTTTCGACAGAGTGTCCAGCAGTCTGGACGCTCGTTTTCGAAAAAGCGGATCGATTTTTCGATTCACATAATGTAATCTAGATGCTCTTTTTCTACTAGGCTTTGTCAACAGTATCTGTTGACAAAGCCTCTATTGAAAGAGGTGTGCAGTTTAGATGTAGCCTTAGCGTGGTAACTGTACTTCGAAAGACTGGAGACCAAAATCATTAATCAGCTGTTTGGTATGTGCTAACCTTACAAAGGTTACGGAAAGAGTTTGCAGTATAATTCTATGATAGCAAGCATGCAGAGAATTATCTTTTGTGGCTTACTATAGCTGTGCCTCTGTGCGCTAGTGTATTTCAGAGTTTCACAGATCTAGAACTTAGCTTCAGAAATTTGATCAGCAGTAAAGTATGGCAGAAAGTCTCACAGAGGTAACAGTTTTTCCCTCTAGTTTAATTACTTAATCAATGGCACCATTTCTTAGCAATCGCAAGCATGAAGCCAAAATTAGCATATCTGAGATACATTATACACACCTCTTGCTTAAAACTATTGGTTGCCTGTTCGTTTCAACCCAGTTGCAGGCAGTTAATAATATGGACTAAAAGCTTTTTTTGCTCTTTTTCCAAATGCTGTGGAAGCTGTCCACTGAGAATTGGTCCTTCCAATTGTCTGCTGTGCATGTGTGTTTCATTTTATTCATTAGGTTTAATAAGGAAAATTATATAACATCATTAAATAGTGCAATTAACTGTCCTAATGACATGATTACACATTTACTCTAATTATATGAAGTGTATTATAATTGACTACAAATTAGTTTAAATTAATCAAGAAAATTAAATATAAAAACAGAAAGAATATTGTGGGAAAGTAATGGTATGGATCCAAAACAAGCTAATAAAAAGCAAGAAAGTTCAGATATTGACTTAGAACCTAATCCAAAGTCCACTGATGTTCCAATGCCTACAGTGTGCTTTGAATCAACCTTAAGCATACAATAAACCAGTCAATGAGTTACATAGATATAAGAGAGAACAAAATTTTGCCCGGTGTTTCTCCCACTGCACTGAAAATATAGCAAAATATATAACTAGGGTGAGCATTTTAAAGCTTCAGCAAGTTAATGCCTTCCTTCAGGGATAAATTTGGACTTGTTTTACACAGCAACAGTTGGGAAGGGGACTCTTTGCACTCAAGGGACTCATGTGGACAGGCAAAGTGTGGACACAGAATTTTCCACTAGCTGCTTAATAAAGCTCTGCAGCTGTGAGGGAGGAAGGTAGACGGAGGGGGTGGCTACAGTATGGCCTTTATTGCTTACCTGCCTAATGCCTGAAAGCAGGGTGCTTTGTGGAGCACCAATAAGCATTCTATCTCTTTTCACCATGGAGAAACTCTGGGGCTATGTCTACAGTATGACTTTTGCCGGAAGAGGCAATGCAAATGAAGCGCGAATTAACATTTACTCACGCTTCATTTGCATACTCTCTTCCGGTCTGTTTTTGCATAAGAGGTTTTTGCGCAATAACAAGCAGTGTGGACATCCCCTTCCCTGGGAGGCATAAGAATCTTGTGTGAAAAGGAAATGTCCACACTGCTTGTTTTTGCACAAAAACCTCTTGCGCAAAAATGGACTGGATGAGATTATGCAAATGAAGTGTGAGAAAATGCTAATCTGTGCTTCATTTGCATTGCCTCTTCCGGCAAAAGCCATAGTGTAGACAAAGCCTGGGCCGTGCAGACAGAATGTCAGAGGGAATTGATTCCCAACCACTAGTTCCTCCCTTCCCCACCAAGACCAGAATGGCTCAGAGAAGGATACTCAGGATTTTATCCTTTATGTGTTTCAGTAACTTGGGAATTCCAATGCACTTTACACATCTATTCTGTACCCAATATATATGTTTACCTAAGCAGTGGGATGATCATATTTTCTCCATGGGCAGTGGCAATACAAAGAATCCATCGCATTAGTGTGTCGAACCCTTCTGAATATTGGATGATATAGATCAACTTCTAAAACACTAGCCTTATCCATTCAGGAAATGTTTTAGCTCCTCTACAAAGATAACCACATATATCACTCTGTCTTTTTGGAACAGAAAAATAAATACTAACTCTATTTCTATGTAAGTTAATTGTCTTATTTTCCCTTCTTTACTTGAGGGCTGAGACCTCCTGAAGAGTACATGACTGCTGTGTAAAATGAAACTGTGTTAATGTAAACAGCAACTATAAGAGCTTTGTATTGATTTGAAAGTGAAAACACAATTCTTCATTGTTGCCAGTGACTCGCTCCAAAGAGGTCCCAGGAGAATTCTCTTCCCATTGTGCATCAATTCAAAAGTCCCAAGGAGAACATCAGATCACCCCATTGTTACTTTTCAATAGACTCTTCTGCAAAATAAATAACTCATTCTGAAAGTCAACACTGCTATAGACAGTAAATATTGTTTGCCCAGTGTGTTTTTTCTTAAAGACCAGTGAAACTCAATTCTCCTTGCTCCCAGAATTTTATTAATGTTACTGAAGTGAAGTAGTCCTTTTATCACTGTATAAACATGTCATTTTCCCCCAGTTGCTATTGTTATTTATTGGTTGTTTCACTCATTCAAGTGGGAACTTGCCTAATATTTCACAAAATGTAAATGTAATATGAGTTAATGTTTTATGACTAATAGTAATATATGAATATTTCTGAAATCTTTCTGATTCATTCTCTTTCCTTTCCTGGTCTGCATTAGATGTTCATTAAAGTTCAGAAGAAATCCATATCTTTGTTTTAACTCTCAAGCAGTATATTTCTATGACTTCCAGAAATGTTATTGTATCTTAATGAAAGTCTTCACATACTGAACAATTGCTGGTCATTCTTCTTTGTGCTATTACCTAAATAAACTATTATGCAACTAGAAATGGATTTTGATTTTGGTGTCACATTCAAGAGGGATACAATAGGTTCAAGATGTTCTTTAATAGAAATAACTACAAGGCAGAAAATTACACGCATGTCATGAATCTTATAACATTCTAGCAGCATTCTATTTAAAATAAAGATAAATCCAAAAAGAAAACAAGTTGCGTCCTTGCCTCAGTTGATATATTCATTACAAGTGGTTTAAATAGTAAATTTTGGCCTTTTTTCTTTTGTACATTGTTCACAAACAGGCTTTGATTTTTCCGATGTGTTTGATATTTGTAATTGTTTCATGATCACATGATGTGAACCAGGATTCCAGGCCCCATTGTGCTGCCTGCTGTACAGTTATGGAGCAAGACACTATCCAGGACACAGCAAGTGAAATGTTCAAGAGCTGAATCCTGTAACTGGCTATGCACAGACAGAGCTGGGACTATGTGTGGAATAGGTGATAAATCACAGTGAGTAAGGGTGGCAGAAGCCAGTCCTCTGTGCTTCAAATCTCATCTGTGAAATGGGGACAATACTTCTTCCTTTCTCTCAACTTTTATCTATCTTGCCCTTGTAGATGTAAACTTCCACTGATTAATGTGTAAATGTAGCACCTAATTCAAGAGGTTCCTCTTCTTTGTTGGCACTTCAGAGTTTCATTATAGTACCAGTACTAGCTAATTATCTTAGAAGTAATTTATAGTATATGATGGTATAGTTTCTTGAAGGGTTTTGGTAAAGATGACTAGTCTACCTCTGAAAAATAACATGGAACTATTTTGTAATATTAATTGGCCTCAAATGCAGAATCACAAAATCCCTTTTTTCTAAGTAAGTAGGATCCTAAACTAGGGATGCTTTTGAAATAATAATTCATCACTTGGGAAATTTTCTCATGTTAATCTTTCAAAAAATAAAAATTTAATCATTAATAAGGCAAAGTAATTAGCCTTTGAGAGGTGACATTTGTCCAAATGAATAAATATCTTGACATGTATATAAAGAAGGGTTGTCAATTAATTGCAGTTAACACAGGCAATTAACTCAAACCAAATTAACACTTTTTTAACACGCGTTAATCACCCCTGGAGACGTGACACTACAGCGGCCTGACAAAGAGGGTGGCATGGGCTGCAGCAGCAAGCAGAAGATGGCTGGGAACAAGAAACGGGGTGATTTGGGACAGCCAGTAAAACACATTCCAAGGGTGGGGGGAAGAGCCCGGCTCCCTTCTGCCTTCACCATCCCCTCTGCTGGACAGGGCTAGCCTTATGGGGGTGGGTGAGGGAGGCCACTATCCAAGATGCTGTTCTCAGAGGGACCATGCTATGTGCCTCTGGGGAAGGGGAACCCCTCCTTCCATCATCCTGCTCCACTACTGCTCCCCCCTCTTCCTTCCCCATCTCCACACCCCCCCATGGAGCCACCTCTGGCCAAGCTGACCTGCACCAGGAGCCTGTATTCTGTCCATTGCACAGAGCAGGGACAAGGCAGTTGATGTCTGGGTGTCCTCTTCCCCACACCTGTGTACCCCATCAGGCACTGAGCTGGGGTCAGGGAAATGGGGGAGCCTCTCTGCTGATGCTGCTGGCTCAGGAGTGAGTTGCTGCCAACAACAGCAGCAGCTTGCTGAAAAAGCACTCAGGCTGCTGAGCCCTTTACTTAAAGGGACAGCGCTTCCCCAATACACACACACACACACTGACAAATACACTCCCCTAAACACACAGACACTTCCCTAACATACACCCACACAAAGGCAAATATTTATAATGAAGATAATATATAAAGTGAGCATGGTACCATTTGTATTTTGCTTTGTAGTAGGAATCGATTTATTTGAAAACTTAAAAGACATCCACAAATATTTAAATGAATGGTATTCTATTATTATTCAACAGTGCAATTAAAATGGCAATTAATCATGACTCTTTGTTTTAATCTTGCAATTAATTGAGTCCTAACAGAAAGTATAAACTGATATGACTACAAAGTAGTGTTTACCATGATTTTGTTCTATATAAAATAGTCAGAGTCTGAGCATAAAATTAATTTATTACACAGAGAATGTCAAATCTCATTGTTAAATTTACTGTAGCAATTAGGTAAGGGGAAAAAAAGTTTTGCACTCTCTGCTTTAAGTACCCCCAGATCTCCTGACAAGGCCCTCATACAACACTTGGGGACTTTCAGAATCCTATAATTATTTAGGTCAACAAACGGGGCATTTTGTCTGTGCCACTACACTTCTGACTTCCAGCAGAGATTGGAGACAAAATTACCACAATATTACTGAAGGCTGTTCCGGTGGAATTTCTGGCCCACGATACTTTGAAAATTTCATGAGAGAATTTTCAGGGTAAGTGATAATTCAGATAGGTCATCCAAATGCTGTGGGTATAAAATGAGCTAATGAAAACTTATGAGGCTCTACTGGCTGATTTTACTCCAGCTGAGGATTTGTTCCTGTGTGCTTGTGTAAACTTAACTCCACTGGTGAAATCCTAGCCCTACCTAAATCAATGAGGGATGCCCTGGAAGGGTACAGAGAGACAATGTAAATGAGGAAATTGGATGAATTTCTATTGATGAAGTAGAGATATGCTGCAAACCAGAAGGAACAGCTGATAAAAAGAAACAACCTCATCTGTAAAAAATAGTATTTCTCTGCCTCACAAGGACAAATACATTAACAAATTGTGAAATGCTATGAGAACAATTACAAAAAATGTCTATGTACAAGCTAGGTATTATTATTATTATTATAGCTAAGTAAGTATTTCAGCCAGAAAATCAAAATAGTATAAAATAGGATACCTTCTCTAGCTACATATATTTAATCTATGGATTATGAAAAGACACTTTAAACTGCATATGCATAATATTTGACCCTACCAACCTTAAAGAAAACATAAAGTAACTTTCATTTGAGAGACAATATAGAAGTAATATATTTTTCCAGATGCTGTATTGGATTGCTTGAACTGGAATGGGCACACACATAAGAAACTACAATAAAAAAGATAATGTTTATGCAATAACAGACAAACATAGCAAAACATCTATTAATGTTGTTCTCCCAAGGAAGAATGGCTTACTAAAGAGTCTGAAAGGACATCTGACATGCATTTTTTGCCATTTTCATGAAATATAACCATACATAAAACTGATGTGATTACTTGCTAAATCTAATACTTTTCTTATTCCTTTTCTTTGATGGTTGTTTGCTCCTTAATGTGCCTTAAATGCATAATAAAAATATAATGAAAAACATACATTTATTCTATGTGGCAGCTACTGCATATGCCATAAAAAAGTAACCCTATAAAGTTAAATTTTACAATGTTTTTCTAAGCCTGTTACTTCTTATTTTCTGTATGCCTAGATATTTGTGAAATAATTTAATATTTAACCAAATGAATTTCTTCATCCACATTAAATGCAAAGATATTCTTCTACAGTCATTGTCTTTCCCCAGCTATACAGCTACAAAAAGAGGAAACACAAATTGAATTTGCTTTCTAACAGAGTCTCATTAAAATGTAATGTCCAAATATTTGCATTATTTTTCAGTGATTGCTTTAGGACAATAGAAGTTCTTTCCCATACCATTGTTAATAAGCTAGCAGTTTTGTAATCGAGCTTAACTCTCTGTCACTGGTGATATCGACGCATCCATTTGCATGAAGGAACTGCAAATCGGAGCACAAATGAATTAAGCATACGTGATGGGGTATCCATCCCACACAGGGCTTGAAGAGGTAAGTTAAGCCAATTAACCTTAGGCTGCAATTCCTGGAGCGTGAGGGGCCACAGGGCTAAATAAAGATTAGAGCACATATGGAGCCCTGCAGATCAGCCCCTCCCCCATCCCCACTGAGTTCTCTTCCACCGGCAGGCCCCACTGATCAGTGCCTCCCACTTGCCCCTGATCAGCTGTTCAGTGATGGACAGGCGGTACCAGGGGTGAAGAAGGAGCAGGGGTAGGGCATGCTCAGGGAAAGGTGGAACAGGGCATGAAGAGGCAGGGTGGGGAAGGGGTAGGGGCATGAAGAGGAGGGCAGGAAGAGGCCTTAAGTCACAGATAGAGTGGGAAGGGCTAACGCAGAGCAGGCATTGTGCATCCCCAGGGAAATCAGAAATGTGGGCTGTGCGCCACCAGAGAAGGGTGAAGCACCTGGAAAAAGCTAATACCCATAGCCACCAGGAGGGGCGGTACTAGCGGTGGTTGTGCCCCATAACAATTAGGTGCAGAATGCAGGTGTGACAGTGGACCTTGACACAAGGGTAGAGTGAGTGAACTTGCATAATAGGAAACCCCGAGATGGGGGTTAATGAAGATAAGAGAGACTGGTGCAGATAAACCAGTGTGGTGGGGATATAAGACTGTAGCATCATTGCCCTAACAGAAAAGGAGATTTAGGGAATGTGTTAACAGGGATACTTAAAGCCAGTGACTATGAAGTTTCCTGGTGCAGAACCCTTCTTTTCTGGATGGGATGCCTGAGTTGCGGCTCTCATTGAAGATGACTGACAAACAGCAAGGGCAGATTCAGGCTCTATTAAGGCCAGCTCTAGAAAACCAGAAAATACAGTGGGAGGCCACTTCCCTCAGCAGGAGTATTTATTGAAGATAGTGGAGCAGCAGCAGAATAACAAAAGCTCTATGCTCTGACAACTGGAGAGACGGTCCAGGGCCAGGAGCTTAAAGGCCCAGCCACAACAATGTTATTTCCTCTAGAAAAAGGGCACTTGAAAAGATGCTGCTACTGTATATGTGTTAAAGAAACTCACCAGGAACTGAGAGCCATAAGGAGGTCCAAAAGAGTTCCACCTGCTAGAGGAGTAGGTAGAGAAAAGGCTTGTTTTTCATGTGAGAAGAGGGGGCATCTAAGGAGGCATTGCCCCCACAGGAGGGGGGAAAGCAGCCCATAGAAGAGTAAGGTTCCGAAGAAGGAAGAAATGCAGACCCATGATGAAAGCCCTCTAATGGTAGCAGCGATGGGAGGAATTATGGGTCTTTAACCCATGCACCCAATGGATGGATGGTAAAAAAAGAAGAGAGATAAAATGATTGGGACAGAAAGGTTCCAGATGGATAGGGTGAGCAGCTGTCTTATTTTTAAAGAGACAGTCCCATATTTAAGTCCTCCTGCAGCTGTTCCTACTTTTAAAAATTGGACTAATTTCCCCATATTTTCTATCTCTGCCTTCTCATCATGCTTCTGGATGGATCCTAGTTCACAAGCTGCCCACACACCACTGGTTAAGTGTGTTTGGGGGGAAGGAATGTCCTGTGGCTAATGATGGGGTTGTGAGTGTAAGGTTGATGGTTGGGCACAGCTGCAGCGAGGCGAGCTGGCTGCTCCCTTACTACTCCATCAGTGCAGTCCCTACTGTGGTGCCACCTGTAAGTAAGCAGGCCCCCTCCACCCTCTATCCCGTTTCTAGCCAGAACAGGTTGCTTGCTCTCAGTCTGGAATTCAGCTCTACCGTGACTATGGACACAGAATGGAGGGAGGCAACACCACACCGTGCCACCGTTCCTTCTCCACCGCTGCCGGTGATGGCATTGACTTTGCAGTTGCCCACCTTGAAAGATAGAGCTGCTGCGAGTGATGGCATAGAAGGAAAAGTGGCAATACCTTCCACTTCATTCCAGATCATTTCGAGTTCCTTCTGTGCTGCACTGCTGCTAGTTCCCTACTTTGGGGAATTGTGCTGAGTTCTAATGGAAGGATAGGAGAGGGGCTCCATCAGCATTCTACAGTCAGCTCCCAATCACCACTGGGCCAGGAGTCTTTCTCCCTCAAGTACATCTGGGTGGAGCAACCGTGGTGCCTTGGAAAGGAGATTGGTTCTAAATGGACAAGGGGGAGAAGGCGAGAGACAGATTCATCCTCCAGCTGGGATCAGTCTCTGAGGATCTGGCGAGTTTCAACAGAGCTGCCATTGTCTAAGAGGAGACAGTCTCAGAAGGGGAGGTGGACCATTTCTTCAGGGATCCTGTTGCCTGATTCTGTCAGTGTCACTTTTCTATTGGGTCCCATTGCCCTGGTAGGTTTCCTTACCTCTGGTGCGGCAGCAGTTTGTAGAGCTGGTAAATCCCCTCCATGGTCAGCTGGCCAATGTCCTTGGCTGGGTCACTGGTGGACGGTCACAGCTAAGCTTCCAAGTTCCCTAGTTTGGGGAACTGTTCTGAGTTCTAATGGAAGGGAAGGGAAGGAGAGGGGGGGCTCCATTAGCATTCTACTGTCAGCCCCCCATCCCTTCTCCTCACATCGCTCCTGGTCCAGGAGTCTTTCCCTCTTGGACCTGGAAACTTTTTTCCCTTTTCTGGAGACACTGGGAGAGAAGAGCTAGAGCTAGACCCTCAGTTCCTTCTGTCCCCACGGGATCCTGGAGCAATGGAATGTGGGCAGGGCCCTCCATGAGGGCTCGTACCTCCAGCTGCTCCAGGAGGACAAGGGGTCCAAGGCCAGTCATATACCTAGCTGGAGCAGGAGTTGGAACAAGGTCCCCTTCAAGTCCCAGGATCTCCATTGAACCACAAGAAGATGAACTTGACTCAAGTCTATCTCGTTTCCTGTTTTGATTCTACCTTCCCACAGGGAACACTCCCAACCCACAGCCCCTGCAGCTGCAGGTCCTATTGCCTATCAGAACCAGCTTCCCTACATCTGGCATCAGGAAGCTAGACTCAGAGGTCACTTATGTTAAATTCAGGGAGCAGGATGGTGAATCAGAATGGGGCTCTGCTGCTCCTTATGGCCGTGGCTCTTTCCTGGGAAACTCTGGATCTGATGCCGAAAATGACACATTGTTGGGGAAGGAGGCGGGTCAGGATCAATAGACCAGTGTGCATGCTGTGCAAATGAGCCCACCCCCATCCATAGGTCTGAGACATTTTGGTGAGAGTGGAATAGAAGATTCATTGATAATGGTGCTTGAGAAGGGGATTGTCACAATGTGTCTTTGTTTCTCTAGAGTAGGACAATGTTCAGTGTCTGGGCTGCTCTCAACCTTTCTGAACTCCTGATTCATGTACTGTTCATCAGGCAAATCTCAGATCCTACACTGCCCACCAGGCTAAGGTCTATTGGAAATCTAGACACTTATATTGTCACCCAAATGGGAGCTGAAATTTTCCAAGCCAGTGCCCTAGTTGTGGGTACGGACGTATTTTCAATATCTTACCTTAGAAGCAAGAATTTCTCTTCAGAGTCTGCAGATTAGCCCCCTCAAGATGCCTCTTTTTATAAACTTCTGCTTCCTGGTATCTTCGCAAGGGAAAACATTCTGAACACACCTACAAAAACATTCTAAAGATGTAGAGTTAATAGTGATGGAGGCCTGACATGTATATTGGAACAGTAGCCAGTGTGCCTGGCATGTCCCTTAAATTAAGGAGAAAAATGGACTCCATCAATACCACCTGATGTTAATTTTGTTATAGGTAAGTCCAGTGTATTAGAAGTGCAGTGGCTATCCAGCAAATGACAGCTCTCATTTATTACCCAAGGTAATTTCCCAAACAACAAGTCTCCTTTTATTTTCCTTTTAACGATTTAACAACACAAATACTTTAAAGTTCTATATGTGATGAATAAACATACCCTCCACGGTGCTAACTAATCAACACAAACAAAAGAATCACCCAATTAGCAATCCTTAATAAAAATCCAATTTCTACAATACTATATAGTCTTGTGCAAAAGACAAAAACAAACCCTGAATAGATTGCATGTTTATGGCCATGGTGCTCTGCAAAGTGGAAATGGCCCATTTTGGTGGCTTAGAAAAGGCTTTGATGCAGAGTGACACAATAAATATATATGCCGTACGGACTTGACTGTGACAACAAAGTCCGTGATGGAGTTAGAAGACAGGTGTGGAGGCTAAGTCACTGCGGGTCAGATCCTTCATGGACTTCAGTGTAGCAGTGTTAATTTATGGTCTGGCCTAATCTCTCTAGACTCTACCCTTCCTGTCTATGAAAGACTATAACACACACTTCTTCTATCCCACCCACCCACCCACCCACTGTCCCCACTTTGGCCCAGATACACTATGTGGAGAATTGAGTCAATAATACCTTTAATACCAACATCATGTGTTCCTTATGAACTGTGTGTGTTTCAGGAAATCTTGGATATGTTTTCATGGGAAGAGTTTTTTAAGACCATAGGGACTATATTTTTATCATTCCACCTTTAGAACCAAATGCTTTAGTTACCATGATTCTAATTTAAAAAACAACAAATAGTCTAGTAGCACCTTAAAGACTAACAAAACATGTAGATGGTATCATGAGCTTTTGTGGGCAAACCCCACTTCTTCAGATGACCCAAGCCCACAGACACTCATGATACCATCTACATGTTTTGTTAGTCTTTAAGGTGCTACTAGATTATGTGTTGTTCAATTAACAATAACAAAAACAGTTTTTCCTGTTACAAACTAACTTGGCTACCCCTTTGAAACTTTTGAACATGATTCTAATTGCACAGGATACAAAGGAGGAAAAAGTTATAGGCAATGATTTTGAAAAAAAACCCACTTTACATATAATTGTAAGTAACATTAATTAAACTCTATTATCTGAGGTACTTGAGCTAGTATGTGATGGGGTGGACTAGGCCCCAATGCCCCTTACAGGAGGCTGGAGGCCTTGCTACACCCCATCCCAGCGAGAGAAACGGAAGAGAGGTCCTCCAGGCAGGATAAAGTGGCTGTCTCCATGGAGACCAATCAGGGCCCAGCAGACCAGTATAAAAGAAGATGTTGGGCTAGGCCGCAGTGATCTCCAACCTTTTTAAGCACGAGATCACTTTTTGAATTTAAGTGCAATCCAAGATCTACCTCAAACCTAAACACCCTTGTCCTGGCTCCTTCGTGACCCTTCTCCAAGGCCCCACCCCTGCTCACTCCATCCTGCAGGAGCAGAGGGTTGGGGTGCGGGCTCTGGTCTTCGATTAAGGGATCTGGAGTGTAAGAGGGACTCTGAGCTGAGCCTAGGGCAAGCAGTTGTGGTGTCAGAGGGGGTTCTAGGTGCAGGCTCTGGGGGTATGTCTACACTACCACCCTAGTTCGAACTAGGGTGGTAATGTAGACATACCGCACTTGCAAATGAAGCCCGGGATTTGAATTTCCCGGGCTTCATTTGCATAAGCCGGCCGGCGCCATTTTTAAATGCCGGCTTGTTCGAACCCCGTGCCGCGCGGCTACACGCGGCACGGGCTAGATAGTTCGAACTAGCAAGCCATTCTGAACTATCTGTACGCCTCGTGGAACGAGGCGTACAGATAGTTTGAACTAGCAAGCCATTCCGAACTATCTAGCCCGTGCCGCATGTAGCCACGCGGCACGGGGTTCGAACAAGCCGGCATTTAAAAATGGCGCCGGCCGGCTTATGCAAATGAAGCCCGGGAAATTCAAATCCCGGGCTTCATTTGCAAGTGCGGTATGTCTACATTACCACCCTAGTTCGAACTAGGGTGGTAGTGTAGACATACCCCCAGAGCCTGCACCTAGAACCCCCTCTGACACCACAACTGCTTGCCCTAGGCTCAGCTCGGGCTTCATTTGCAAGTGCGGTATGCCTACATTACCCCGCTAGTTCAAACTAGCGGGGTAGTGTAGACATACCCAGGGAGAGCATTTGGATGCAGGAGTGCTCAGGGCTGGGGTAGGGGCTTGGGATGCAGGATGGCTTCATGTCTAGGGTTGGTGTGAGGGGTTTGGGGTGTGATCACCCCCTCCCAGCGAGAGAGGAGGGCTCAGCAGACCCCTTCGCCCTCTTCCCATCTATCTCATGCCCTGGGCCCCTGTTCTGGAGCCTGGGCAATTGGGTGCAATAACCCCCTTCCCTGGAAGGAAGGGGGGGGGTCAGCGGACCCAGCAATTGTCACCCGTCCCTGCAGGATGGGGCCTGAGCCCACAGTCCGAGCTCTCCCCTGCTCAGGGGGGGCCTAGTTCTATGATGTGTCTAGGTTAAAGTTGTTCAGAGCTAAAGGCTCTTTTGGGGGACGGAGGGGGACCCGGCCCCACCCTCTCTCTGGGTCCCAGCCCGGGGCCGTAAGCATCGGGGCTTGCTCGCGCCCCGGCGCGGTAGACGAGGGTCACTCTGGCCGTAACCCGTCTACCCACAGCCGCCACAAGCATTCCACCCCAGGCTCCTTCCTCCCCTCCCATGTTTCCACGGAGCATTGCCCCAGTCCCTGCCACCTACCCTGGTTCAGCGGTTCGGGTCCTGGGTCATCCTGGCGATATCTCCGGGGTTCGCTCCCTCTTCTGGGTTTGCTACCGGCTCGGCCACTCCCTCCAGGCCCGGCGGGGCGGGGGAAGGTTGCCGTCAGAGCAGGGTATCCCGGGGCCGAGGCTGGGCCAACTGCTGGCCTCGGTGTCGCTCGGGGTCCGTCCTGGGTCCAGGGCCTCTCCTCCTTTTCTGCGAGGATGCTGCCTCCCTCCTCGCTGGCGGTGAGCCTTTTTAAACCGGCCCGCCGTGCCAGCCGCTGCCCGGGGCCCCTCCCCTTCCAGCAATGCGCCGGCATTCTACCACAGATGCGGCGGCTGCGTGCGGCCTTGCCGGCTTCCCCAGCCTGTGCTGAGACCCGAGGGGAGGGCTTGGGACCGGCCGCCATTTCCCTGTGTGAGGCGGCCCCAGACGTCCCCCGTGCGGGTAAATGACGGCCCGTCACAGTTGGGTTTCAGGATGTGGGCTCCAGATGGGCACTGTTTACCTCAGGAGGCTCCTGGTTGGTCATGCAGTGGGGCTAAGGCAGGTTCACCCTTCCCTGGCCCTGGCCCACTCCCTAAAGCAGCCAGCAAACTCCTTCCCAAGTCCTATTGTGCCCCCTCTCTGCTCTGTGGAGATAGGATACAGGGTGGGAGAGGGGGCACCTTGGCACCTCACCCTCTCGTGCCCTGCACAGAAAGCCAGAGGCTCCTGAGGGGAGAGCTCCAAGGCAAAGGGCAGGAGATGCACAGCAGTAGGGGGAGGGGCAACTGAAGTGCCAGCATTTGATAGCCTCTTGGCCAAACCAGTCAGGATCACCTGTTAGAGGCTCCAAGATCTACCAGTAGATCCTGATCTCCTGGTTGGTGACCACAGGGCTAGGGCCTGACAGTTCCTCACAGGAGCTCCACCCAGGCAGTTCTATATACTGACTGGGAGAATAGCAGCACTACGGACAGCTCCAAGTGTAAGCTGAATGCTAGACCTAGGTGAGGCCTAGGTCCAGTTGCTGAAGACTGGCCACAAACTAGATACAAGAATTGATAGCACCACGGACAGGTCTAGTGAGATCCTAGCCTCAGAACCTTGTGAGGACCAGACAGGGCAGCATCAGGGAGAGGGGGAAGTGACCCAGGGAGCTACAAAGTACCAAACAGCCAGGCAAAGAACTTACCCGACTCCCCTCAGCACAGAGGGGCACCCACAAATGGGTGGACCCCATTACACAGTAGAAGCAAGTGTTGCTTGGTGCTGAGAATCCAGTTATAAATTATAAAGTTCCCATTTCTAGCACTGCAGGATTGTGGGGTACAGCCACTAATATAGGACTTAATACCACTTCAGCTCGGTGATGTTTTCTGGTATGGAAAATTCTGATTTGGGAGAAAGTGGCAAGTTGATTTCTAAGAAATAATGACAATCAGAAGCTGCTTAGGAGACTGGCATAGTAAAGTTAAGTCTCAAGGAGATGAATTAGTGGGCAGAATATAGGTGAGGTGTTGAAAGGTCCAGTTCATTTTGAAATTAATTGGGGTGGGGGAGAAAGATCCTGCCCAGAATCATTCTTGGCCCGCAGTACATAGCAAAGTGATTGTCTTTCGCTGTGCAAAGAGTTAGATGCAATAAGCATCCTTTGTACAGACATAGCAATAATGAGTTTTGGAAGTCAACATTGAGAAAACAATTGATTTTCTCTCTGCATGAAGAGCAACTGGTAAAAAATGAAGTCAAGAATGCATTTGTAGGAGGCAGTCCATTCCAGTTGAAGTAGGGACCATTTGTTTCACATAAGAGGCCATCAATTGGTACCTGAACTTCTGGCTGCAGGGGGATTTAAAATAATGCTACCAAAAAGTTTATCCAGTTAAAAGAAAGTGGGGGGAGGGGCAGACAGAGTGCACTTAAAAAGGGGGGGGAGGAACCATTTTTGTTCCAGGTCTTTAGGACTTAGAACATAAGAACATAAGAACGGCCGTACTGGGTCAGACCAAAGGTCCATCTAGCCCAGTATCCTGTCTACCAACAGTGGCCAGCACCAGGTACCCCAGAGAGGGTTGACCGAAGACAATGATCAAGCGATTTGTCTCCTGCCATCCCTCTCCAGCCTCTGACAAACAGAGGCCAAGGACACCATTTTATCCCCTGGCTAATAGCCTTTTATGGACCTAACCTCCATGAATTTATCCAGCTTCTCTTTAAACTCTATTATAGTCCTAGCCTTCACCGCCTCCTCTGGCAAGGAGTTCCACAGGTTGACAACACGCTGTGTGAAGAAGAACTTCCTTTTATTAGTTTTAAACCTGCTACCCATTAATTTCATTTGGTGTCCTCTAGTTCTTCTATTATGGGAACTAATAAATAACTTTTCTTTATCAGCCCTCTCCACACCACTCATGATTTTATAGACCTCTATCATATCCCCCCTCAGTCTCCTCTTTTCTAAACTGAAAAGTCCCAGTCGCTTTAACCTCTCCTCATATGGGACCCGTTCCAAACCCCTAATCATTTTAGTTGCCCTTATCTAAACCCTTTCCAAGGCCAAAATATCTTTTTTGAGGTGAGGAGACCACATCTGTACACAGTATTCAAGATGTGGGCGTACCATAGTTTTATACAGGGGCAGTAAGATGTTCTGGGTCTTATTTTCTATCCCTTTCTTAATAATTCCTAGCATCCTATTTGCCTTTTTGACCGCCGCTGCACACTATGTGGAAGTTTTCAGAGAACTGTCCACGATAACTCCAAGATCTCTTTCCTGATTTGTTGTAGCCAAATTAGCCCCCATCATACTGTACGTATAGTTGGGGTTATTTTTCCCGATGTGCATTACTTTACACTTATCCACATTAAATTTCATTTGCCATTTTGTTGCCCAATCACTCAGTTTGGTGAGATCTTCTTGGAGTCCCTCACAGTCTGCTTCTGTCTTGACTATCCTAAGCAGTTTGGTATCATCTGCAAACTTTACTACGTCACTGCTTACCCCTTTCTCCAGATCATTTATGAATAAGTTGAAAAGGATTGGTCCCAGGACTGACCCTTGGGGTACACCACTAGTTACCCCTCTCCAATCTGAAAATTTATCATTTATTCCTACCCTTTGTTTCCTGTCTTTTAGCCAGTTCTCAATCCAAGAAAGGACCATCCCTCTTATCCCATGGCCATGTAATTTACACAAGAGCCTTTGGTGAGGGACCTTGTCAAAGGCTTTCTGAAAATCCAAGTATACTATATCTACTGGATCCCCCTTGCCCGCATGTTTGTTAACCCCTTCAAAGAACTCTAATAGATTAGTAAGACAGGATTTCCCTTTACAGAAACCATGTTGACTTTTGTCCAACAAATTATGTTCTTCTACATGCTTCACAATTTTATTCTTTACTATTGTTTCGACTAATTTGCCCGGTACTGAAGTTAGACTTACCGGTCTGTAATTGCCAGGATCGCCTCTAGAGCCCTTTTTAAATATTGGTGTCACGTTGGCTACCTTCCAGTCATTAGGTACGGAAGCCAATTTAAAGGATAGGTTACAAACCACAGATAATAGCTCAGCAATTTCCCATTTAAGTTCTTTTAGACCCCTTGGATGAATGCCATCCGGTCCCGGAGATTTGTTAACATTAAGTTTTTCTATTTGTTCCAAAACCTCCTCTAATGACACTTCAATCCGGGACAGTTCCTCAGATTCATCACCCACAAAGGACGGTGCAGATTCAGGAATCTCCCCAACATTCTCAGCCGTGAAGACTGAAGCAAAGAAATCATGACTTGTGCTGTGAATAGTTTGAAGAATGAAAACACATTGAGCTCAGTTGTGCCTAATACTGTAAGAACTGCACTGAGCACAAAGCAGAGTTGAATGCCAAGCTGCAATCACTTCGCAGTAGTAACACAGGACTTTGTGCCACAAAGAGCTTGAAGCACAGAAGGAAGGGTATGTACAGCTCCACTCCTTAACAGAGCACAGGATGTCCTTTCCTGCTTTCCCACTCGGTGCCTTCCCAGCCCACTGGTATCCCTAGCACCTACGAGATATGCCACCTAGAGCAGCCTACTATCAGTTGTGAGTGAACTTATTTTTTAAGAGAAAAGGGGAGGAAAAGCTTCTTCTCAATGTCATTCATTTTAAGACTTACTTGAGGTGAAATCCCAGCCCCCCTCAAGTCAACTCCAACTCCCCTTAACATCACTGTACCCTGGATTTCACTCTTTAAGGGCTTGTCTACACTACAGAGAAGATTGACCCTCTGGAAGTCTCTCTTCTAGTGTTTGATTTAGTGGGTCTAGTGTAGAGCTCCACTAGCTCTACTGAGAGCTGAGAGCAGCCCCCGCTGGCATGCTGTATTCCTCATTCTGTGAGGAGTACAGGAAGCCAACTGGAGTGTGTGCTGCCATTGGCCTCCCACACTATAGACATCGTGATGGCATGGCTTAAGGAAAGCCAAATCCAACTATGCCTTTTGCATAGCTGGATGGCGTACTTTAATCTGACCTGACTGGTGTAGTGTAGACCAGGCCTATGTATTTTACCTTTTCCTCTCCAGAATGTCTTCAATTTTCCTGGGGGGTTTTTCCCATAAGCCTCTCATCTCATGTATGTCTTAAAGCCCTGGGTTCAGAGAGCTCTTCCCAGAGCACTCCTGCAACTACGCTATTTCATCAATATGGTTGTATACAGTAAGCGCCAGATACTTTAAGGTCCACTACAAGGGTATGTCTACACTACCACCCTAGTTCGAACTAGGGTGGTTAATGTAGGCATCCGAAGTTGCAAATGAAGCCCAGGATTTAAATATCCCGGGCTTCATTTGCATCTTGCCGGGCGCCGCCATTTTTAAATGCCCGTTAGTGCGGACTCCGTGCCCGCAGCTACACGCAGCACGGAGTAGGTAGTTCGGATTAGGCTCTTTATTCCGAACTTCCGTTACTCCTCATGGAATGATGTGTACCGGTAGTTCGGAATAGAGAGCCTAATCTGAACTACCTACTCCATGCCGCGTGTAGCCACGGGCACAGAGTCCGCACTAACGGGCATTTAAAAATGGCGGCACCCGGCAAGATGCAAATGAAGCCCTAGATATTTAAATCCCAGGCTTCATTTGCAACTTTGGATGCCTACATTAACTACTCTAGTTCGAACTAGGGTGGTAGTGTAGACATACCCCAATTTCCTTTGCCATAAAATGGTGCTTTCTAATCCACTAAGGCAGGGTGCTCTGCAACCAATGGTGAAAGTCAATGCTTTTTAGCATACTTTTCAGAGGGAAAAATTAGCCATTGTGCAATTCACTTCATTGTTCCTGGTAAGCATGCAGCCAGGGCAGCAGGAGGAGCAGCACTACAATAAGGCAGTGGTTGGAACGTTAGTCTTTCTTGCAGTACTTTGCAAGACACCCTTTGATACTGCTGCCGTTGAGGTTGTCATCACTGATCTGTAGACCCACATACTGCCACCAGTGTGGTCAGTGAAGGTGCCTAAACTTTGGCCAGTGGGGCTGACAGAATTTCCAGGCCCCGGAGCAAGGTGGGATGGGGTGTCTGTACACTCCCAGAAGGGCATGGCTTCAGGCAGAACCGGTGGTGCTTGGGGGCTACTCTTCACCCTGCCAGCCCTTCAGTGTCACTAGGAAAGTGCCTCCCAAGGCTGCAGTGGTGATTTAAAGAGCATGCAGCTCTGGCCACCATGAGCAGCCATGGCAACCAGGGGCCTTGGGCCCTTTTGAATCACTGGGCTCCAAGGAAGTCATTCCCTTTGCTCCTCCCCCACTCCACTGTCAGCCGGTCTGATTGTGGTTTAAGAGAAAACTTTAGAGCGGGTAGTTCGAACTACGGTCATTTAAAAATGGCGGCGCTCGGGAACATGCAAATGAAGCCCTACATTAGCCACTCTTGTTTGAACTAGGATGGCAGTGTAGACATACCCTATGAGTCTAAACAGCCAAAAACCCCAGAGCAGCTAGGCAAAGCTTTGGTCAAATGACTGAGGCTCAAGTGGCATGTGCTATGTAGTTAAAAATTACAGTGTGAATTTTCCTGCTGGAGCTGGAGCCTGGGCTCTGAAAACCTCCCCCTTCCCATATCTCAGCGTCCAGCTTCCATTCTGAGCTGGAACAGGTACCCTCCGATTTTAACCTCCCAAGCCCAAGTCAGTTGTCCCAGGCTCTGAAACTCACTGTTGATTATAGAGTTGTGTAAAGATACCCTCCTATTTTTATTGTAGACAAAATGGAAATAGTAGAGGTTCCACGCCTAGAGAAAGCCAGCGACACTTCTCAAGCCAACATCTGCACTTAAACCCTGATTCAAAAAGTGACTTAAGCAGGTGCCTAACTCTAAGCACTTGAGTGGCCCCAGTGTTTTAAAGTGAGGCACAAGATTAAATCGGGGCTTGGGCTCACTCTGCTATGCTTGTCCAAGTACCACTGAAGCAGCAGGCCTCCTGGTTGCTCCGAGGCCAGCTATTCGAAAGGGCCCGGGGCTTCCAGCTGCTGCTGCTGTTACTGCAGTGAAGATGGAAGCCAGTGCCCCCAGGCCTTTTAAATCACTGCCAGAATGTTGTATGGCACACCCTGGCAGCTCTGAAGGCTGGAGGGGGATAGCACAGTCCGGGCAATACTGAGGGCTGATTGTTCTGGCCCCGCCCCTCCCCTCCCAAACAAGACCCCGCCCCTTCAGGGAACACAGAGCTGCCCCCACACATACATTGCCCAGGGACCCAGTATTTTGTCGGCTCCCCAGGTGACTTGATAAATTACATAGTACTGTTTTCAGCTGATCCCTTTATATTTTTCTCATCCTCTACCATAAACATAAAATGAAAGAGCCATTTGCTCCTCTTAGCAATATTGAAATATAAAATATCAGTTTGCTCCAACACCCTGTCTTGAGGGAAGATCTATAACATGAGGACTGTAACAGACCAGGCAGAACCGGGAGACATGCAATAAAGATCAAGGTGACAGCAGTTTTTAATTGTGTGAGAAGAGAAGGAAAGTTCTGAAAGGTCTTTGCCAGTTGAGATTATAATCAAAATGTCATCAGACTGCCTCTTCTATTTTCAATCTCTTAGGAAAATGACTAAAACTGGTGTAACATTTTCAGATTAATTTTGATGCTTCCATCAGAAATTCTGGCATTTGGTTAATGTCAGGTATCACCTACATTGTCATTTGATTCCCCCCATTCTCTCAGGATGTGACTTCACTAATGACCTACAGGTGCTATTGTAATACACTGTGCAGATTAATTGAGAAAAGTTTTGTCCTTCAATATGCGATTACAAGCAATGACCATTTGTCACCCATATAACTACTCAGATGCATAGTTTAGTTGACAAGTTCTATAGAACTATGGTGCAGTGGGTCTTTAAACATGAATGAAATGCTTGTTTCTTAGTAAATGTTCTCTTAATGATCTGCAGGAATTTACATCCAGGCATGCGCAAAGAAACAACAGAGGGTTAGAAGTGGATGAACTTCCCTGTGCTAAGTTCCCAAAATGAACAGGCTCTATGGTCAAAGCAGTGGACTGGGGCTCCAGAGATGCAGACTCTGGAAGTGTTATTGCATTTCTATGTGACTGCAGGCAAATCATTTAACCCAGACCCACTGACAGGTAGAGGCAAAGAGGACAGTTGTCCCAGGGCTAGGTGATTCAAATGGGCCCGGGGTTCCCAGCTGCAGCCACTGATACTGTAGCTTTGTTAAAAGGAGAACAGGGCAGTTGGTTTGGAGCAAGGCCAGGGGGAAGTGAACAGTATCGGAGGGTACGTCTATACTACAACGTTAATTCGAACTAACTTAGTTCGAATTAGTTAATTCGAATTAAGCTAATTCGAACTAACGGATCCAGACTAAAAAACTAGTTCGAATTAGCGTTTTGCTAATTTGAACTAGCATGTCCACACAGAGTGGACGCTGAACCAGGCTTAAGGATGGCCGGAAGCAGTGCCGGCAGGGCATCAGAGGAGGACTTAGAGCATGGAGATGCTGTCTCAGGCTAGCCGAGGGCTGCGCTTAAAGTGACCCGACCCCCACCCCGGACAGACAGTTCTCAGGGGTGCCCTGCTTGCAAAGCAGTCCTGGCTTGGAGTGCCCGGAGTACCCACACTGGGCACATCACAGCACTCGGCCATCAGACTGGCTGCACTTGCCGCAGGCTGCCATCTGAGGAGAGGGGGCAATTGGGGGGCTGCAGGAGAGCTTCCACCCCCAGAAGCCCGCAGAGCCAGCCCAGTCCTCCCCATCGGGGGTCATACCCCATTCCTCCTTCACCTCCTTCCACTTACCCTTCCCTAGCCCCTTTTCTTGATGTACAAAATAAAGGACAATTGTGTTCAAAAATGGAATCTGTCTTTATTGAACAAAACTGGGGGAGACTGGGAAAAGGAGGTGGGAGAGGAGAAGAGAGAGGCTGGGAGAGGGGAGGGCAACTAAAATGATCAGGGGTTGGGAACAGGTCCCATATGAAGAGAGGCTACAAAGACTGGGACTTTTCAGCTTAGAAAAGAGGAGATGGAGGGGGGACAGGATAGAGGTCTCTAAAAGCAGGAGTTGGGTGGAGGTGGTGCATCAAGAAAAGTTCTTCATTAGTTCCCATAAAGAAGGACTAGAGGACCCCAAAGGAAAGGAATGGGTAACAGGCTTCAAACTAGTAAAAGAAAGTTGTTCTTCACAAAGCAAAGAGTCAACCTGTGGAACTCCTTGCTGCAGGAGGCTGTGAAGGCTACAACTAGAACAGAGTTTAAAGGGACGTGAGATCAAGTCATGGAGGTTGGGTCTATGGAGTGGTATTAGCCAGGGGGTAGAAGTGGTGTCCCTGCCCAAGGTTTGTGGAAGGCTGGAGAGGAATGGCACGAGACAAATGGCTTGGTAACTGTCTTCGGTCCATCCCTTCCAGGGTCCCTAGGGTTGGCCGCTGTCGGCAGACAGGCTACTGGGCTAGATGGACCTTTGGTCTGACCCAGGACGGCTACTGTAAGCTCAGGGCTCAGGGTCGGGGGTCTCAATGGACCACATTGATTTTCATGCACACCTGCTCCTGGGTGGCCAGGCTGGCAGCTCTCCTGCCCTAGCCGGCCACCTTCCTGTGCCTAGTGCGGAGATCGTGGACGAGGTCCATGATGTCCGCACTAGCCCAGGCGGGTGCCCACCTCTTGCAGTCCTGGGCAAGCTCCCGGGAGCCGCCAGGCTGGTCCCGGGAAGAGGGGGAGGGCTGGGGGGCATCGGGTGGGTGGCTCGAGCCGTGCCAGGTGCAGGGTCTGCTAGCTGGGTGCTGGCAGGCTTGCACCTGGCACGGGCACCGTAGCCAGCCCGTGCCCCTTTAAGGGGTCCGGGGCCAGGAGGGGGGCAGTAGAGTTTCCCTTGTGTTGGCCAGAGTGGCCACCAGGGAAACCTGGGGATGGCTAGCCTCCCACTAGTTCGAATTAAGGGTCTACACAGCCCTTAATTCGAACTAGTAAGTTCGAACTAGGCTTAATCCTTGTGGAATGAGGATTACCTAGTTCGAATTAAGCGCTCCGTTAGTTCGAATTAAATTCGAACTAACGGAACGCTAGTGTAGCTTTGTAGTGTAGACATATCCCTAGCGATCCTCGCCAGCGCAATGGTACTTATGGAGATCAGTTCAAAAAGTTCAACTTAAGTTGTGCTGGCAGCTGGAATGGCACCTAGGCAGCCCCTATATGAAGAGAGGGGTAAATGTGGCTTAGACCCACCCACCATACACACATTTCTTATCCATGGTGCAACTGAGAACTGAGTTTACTTCTTGCTATTTTAAGTAAATTCAACTCTCAAAACCAAATGTGCCTCATTCTATTTTTCTCAGGGTACGTCTACACTACAGATTTTTTTTGGAAAAATGGACGTTTTTCTGAAAAAACTTCACTTACATCCACACTGCAATCACATTCTTTCGAAAAAAAATTGAAAGAACAGAGGGGTTTTTCTTACATTGGTAAACCTCTTTCTATGAGGAAGAAGCCTTTTTCTGAAAGAGCTCTTTCGGAAAAAGGTGTGTGTGGGGAAAGAGGGAATTCTTTCGGAAGAGGAGGAAAGAGGAAAAAGCACAGGTGCCCTGGTGGTCACTCCATCCATAGTAATCACAGCTTAGATGTGAGATAGTGTCCAGTCAGTGTGGATGCTATCTTTCAAAAAAGCAGATCACTTTTTTGATGCACTTTGGCAGTGTGGACGCTCTGTTTCGGAAGAAGTGTTTTGGATGATCTCTTCTGGAAAAACTTCTTCTAAAAGAAACCTACAGGTTAGACCAGGGTGGCCAACCCATGGCTCATGAGCTACATGCGATTCTTCAAAGTAAAAATTACGGCTCCCGCACCCGCACTCACAGCTCACAGTTTTTAAAGGGGCAGTGTGTTTCCGTCTGGAAGAGACAGAGCTGGCATCCTGTGCAGAGTTCAAAATGGTTGCCTTCAAAATTGCCTCCTTAAAAGGGTTTATTTTTTTCGTTCAACAACTTTTTTCCCTCGAATCTTTGCACTGTATCCACCACCACTGTAACAGGTTGGCCACCCCGGTCTAGACATAGCCTCTCTCTCATTTCAATGTAATTTTTAGATTACATTAGCTCAGTTTTGTAGTCTCTTCCTAATATGAGAGCTTGCTCCTTGCTCTATCTTCTTTCTCAGTGAATAGTTCAGTATAGATTTGATCAATTAAAAATTCCCCTCAGTAATAATGTGAACATTATGATAGTTAACTTCCAAGCCCTTTTTCTCTGCTGAAAAAATGTTCTTTAATATTCATCAGCAAACAATGAGATCACAGCAGCAGCGTTCTGTAATATTTATAATATAATACCTAATAAGGCTAAAAATGGTTATTTCAGCTGAGAATGGGACAATTTCTAGCTTCCCTTTGTTAATATTTTTGTAATCGTCCATGCTTCTTCCAATCACTAAAGTAGATTATTGCACTATAATTTTAAAAGAAAATGCAAACAGTATCTCATAACAATAAATAACAATAATAAATATCATAAGGGTTTTATCTCATTACTAGCCAATTAACCTGTCATAAGACGGGATTTTCAGGTCTCTCCTCCAGGTCGGTCTTCTCTCCTGAGCCTCCAGTCTCTCACTTCATGTCTCTCTCTCTCGTCCTCCTACTGCCTCCCCCTCTCTCAGCTCTCCTCCGTCTCTTGCCTCTCTCTCTGTCTTTCTCTTTCTCTTCTCCTCCCCCTCCTGCCTTTCACTCGGGGGACCATGGAACCCAAACAGCTGTTTGGGCACCATGCTCCCTGTGCTGCATGGAGAGTGCAGAGCCCAAACAGTCGCTTGCACCACTTGCTCCCACACGGTGACCCGGCTGAGCAGCACAGAAGTCAGCCGAGCCCCACTGTGGGAGGCATGGCGGTGACATTCACAGCCAGGGGGCGGGGCCTGGAGCCGCTGTCACGCCACACGTCACCACCCCGCTCCCCTTTGCCTCCCACCGTGGCGCTTGGCTGACTTCTGCGCCGCTCAGCCGGGCCACTGTAAAGGAGCAAGCGGCTGTTTGGGCTCCCCTGTGGTGGTCCGGCTGAGTGGCGAAGAACTCAGCCGAGTGCCACAACAGGAGGTGAAGGGGGGGGGCATGAAGGGGGGCAGGGCGGTGACGTACACGGCCAGGCCCCCGCCCCCTGGCCGTGTACGTCACCACCCCGCCCCCTACCCCTCCCATCGTGGCACTTGGCTGACTTCTGCATCGCTCAGCCGGGCCGCCACGGGGGAGCAAGTGGAGCAAGTGGCTGTGTGGTCTCCCACGTGATGGCCTGGCTGAGCAGTGCAGAAGTCAGCCAAGCGCCATGGCAGGAGGGGAAGGGGGGCGGGATGGTGACGTTCACAGCCGGGGGGCAGGGCGTGGACTCACTGTCACGCCACACATCACCACCCCGCCCCCTTCCCCTCCCACCGTGGCACTTGGCTGACTTCTGCATTGCTCAGCCGGGCCACCGCAGGGGAGCAAGCGGAGCAAGCAGCTGTTTGGGCTCCCCCACGGCAGCCCAGCTGAGTGGTGCAGAAGTCAGCCAAGAGCCATGGCAGGAGGCAAAGGACGTGACTCAGGCAACAGCGCCACCCAGAGGGAACAGCCAGGGAGGCAACAGCGCTGCCCAGAGGGAACAGCCAGGGAAGGCAACAGCGCTGCCCAGAGGGAACAGCCAGCATTTCAGCGTTACAGGGTCACAGACATTGGGCTACTGTATATATGACTATTACTAGTAATATTATTTTTGAGTTTTGGATCCCATAGGCATCTGAGATGAGAAATCCAACATCCCTTCATACAATTCCCTCACTCCTGCCCCTTTTCCTCTCCTTTGGGTCTGATCCAAAGGCCACTAAAATTAGTGGAAATATTCCCACTGACTTCAGTGGGCTACTTTAGAATAGGCTTTGTAGATGTTCTTTATTATAATCTAACTCACCTAATGGGAGCATGGGATAAGCAGCACACCTTCAAACCTTTGATTTCATTCACTGATCTTTATGGCAATACACAGAGAGATACAGTTGGTATCTATATTCTCTTTTCCCCATTACGTCACTTAAATTGATTCTCCATAGGCCTGGACTGCAAAAATCTTAAAGTTTCATCCACTATTCTGACAAATCTTCTAGACTGCCTACTTTGTAGCCCCTGAACACCTTGCCCTGGAATAAGAAAATACATGAATGGTTCAGATATAGGAGCACAAGAAAATGAAGCTCATTGATCATATAGTTGAATGCACATCCATTTGCATCATTGTTTTAGTCTGCATGATATAATCATTTGAGAAAGGACACATACACAGGGTGAAATTCACACCAGTGAGAAAGGCCTATGCAAGGTTTTCCAGTGATGTGCTTATATTGTATGGAAGGCTTTCAATAGGATTCCTCCACAGCAGTGAATGTTTTCACCTACATACATAAAATGTACCCATACATAAAATGTATGGCTATTATCCTTCCTTCCACAGCCTTCATTTATGACTTTCATCAGCTGGGTGAAATTCACTGCTGTTGTGCCCTTTGCTTGTGCCCTTGGGGATATTAACTCTCCATCTTACACTCTGTAGTTGCTATGTTATAATGTATAGGTGTACACCGACTAGTCATTAGAAAAGTCACTATCAGTAGCTGTGGTCTCAAAGTCTCGTCCACTAATCTGACAAAAGAGTGATGGATTAGAACATTCAAGTCCATATCATGCCCTCCAAGTGCTCACACAGGCCTGCAGGTACATCAATTACAATAACGTGATGGGAACTGTAACTGAAATGGCTTCAGTTAAGACATGTGGAGAGCAACTCTGAAAGATTTGGAACCGATTCAAGTTTGGGGTCTTGGCTGCTGTGAGTTATTGATTATTACTGTAAGAAGCTGCAGTGACTTCTTTGATGCTATAAATATGGAAGTGAAATGAGACACTTTGCAATCCATTTATCAAAGAGCTTGCAGTTCTAATTTCAAGGCATGTTAAATAATAATAAATATTGAGTGAGTATATTTGACCTGAGCATCTTATTAAAGGGCAAATATGTACCATGTAAGGGATGGCTCTTGCCAGCTTTTGTTTAGCCCATGGCCCCACTGTCATGATTTTATTAGCCTACATGTTCCTACTGATAGAGAGCTAGTAAGCTCTGAACTCCTGTGGAACTCTACAGAATGATGGCAAAGGCTAATACACTGCAGATCCCGCAGTATCTGCATCATGCCCTTCCCTAGCCACTGATATAACAATAATGTTGGACACATTCAAGATTAAGAAAGCATATGAATAGTATAAGTGGAGTGCTGGGATCAGTGATCAGGGATGCCTTTGTGGCAAGCGTGGGTTGTAACAGTCCATGTCCTAGTTTCATTTTTGCTTTCAGAATTATTTGTTTTTCTGTTGCTCTTTCCTTTAAAAAAAACCTGAATCAGATGATTCCTAGAACAGTAAAACAGCCAGCCACTCCATAGAGCCCATTGACGATGTCACTATTATTAATTTTACCCATAAAGCAGTTGGACATTGCAACGAAGGGTTTGACAGAGAGAGAATGATTGGGTCACGGACATTGGTTGCATGAGTTGTATCAATTTACTAGTCACAAATACAGCACTGGGGAGTGACATGGACACACAGCAGACTACAGCCATTACTACAGTGCTCAGAAATAATCCGTAGTTACAGATCAATAACATGGGTGCCCGTGAGCCAGGTATAAATTGTAGGGGGAGGATGTTCTTCCAGTTTTCTCCAGTATGAAAAGCCTGTTTATAGTATGAGGAATTGATGTACAACTGATGTATTCTGGCTGATTTTATGAAACTGCTACACCAGTGAATGCTTCCATGTATGTGGAATCTATCATGTATTGTCAGGCAGTGTTATGTATCTCCCAAACAAGAGACAATGGGAGGTTATTACACCTCAAAGACTCCCATGCAAATGGGAACACCTTAGGACCACAGGATGGCCACATTTTAGGTGAAACCAGTTTTCTCTTCCGGAGACCAGGATTTGGAGAATGGAAAATTTCTAAATAGGAAAACAAAGAAGTCAGGTGTTGATGCTTGGTTTTAAAAACCACTGATGCTAAGGGACTCAGAGGAAACAGAGGGACGTGCTGAAACAAAGAAAAAGTTTGGCACATCGAGAGAGGAAAGGAGGAATGTTTCCTAACTGCAGGACTAATCTAAGTAGTCGAAATAATGGCTTGCTGTGTAGATGCATATTTTGTTATTTCAAAATAACAGTTATTCTGAAATAACGTTGCTGTGTAGATGTACCCCATGAGATTAAGTGTTTTTCCCCCTGCAGTTCAGTGATAGAAAAGGGAATAGCAACTAGCCCATGTGCTGCAACTACCAAAAGCATGTTGCCTCCCTGTATGGTAACATTTGTTCTTAAGGAACAACCCAACGTTCCACATTATGGGGTATTTGTGTAGCTCTGAAAATGTGGCAAACCCCATTTATTTTAGTGGGACTTTATGTAATGTGATCATAACTGGATGTTTTGAAATACAGAAATCCTTCCTGATACAGTTAAGTGGCTTTTCTTTAAAAATGCATTTATCTAACCTGTAGTTCAGATACAACATGTGATTTCCAGCACTCCGTTCTGCTTTTACCTAATTTTCTGGCTGAGTTGACCTGGCTATTGAGTGTCTTGCTTATGGTCAGACAGTGGGTTGTCTAGATTTGATCCTCAGTCCTTACAAGATCTCATTCTTTTGCTGTGACCAGGCCTCTGAGCAAAGGTGCAGAGGAAAGAGCCAAGGGATATACAGACACGCTTTTTCCACTGTAATTCTAATCCTCCCTTTGTTAAATTGCATGTCTCTTGGATAGTTCTTAATTGGTCTGGGTTGAGGCAGAACAGCTGGCCAGGAATATGCAGGCTTTTGTTAGATTTCCATGATATCAGACCCAATTCCTCTGCAGCATGAAGCCACAATGGCATTGGTAGCTAGAGGAGGAAGCTCAGATTGGAAGTCCCTGCCCCTTCTTAGCTCTACTTCTGTGTGGCCTCACTTCATAACTATCCTCATTTCCTCACTTCATAACTATCTGAAGATTTCAGGGAAGGTATGGTTGGTCCCTGTCTTGCCTGCCAGAAGGGATTAAGAGGCAAAAAAATATTGAATTGCATCTACCTGAGCCACTGTAGTGCCTAACTGGAGTTATAATTCAGGGGCCTTATGCCCCCATTCGCTTCCACAGGCTCGATTCCCTGGCTGGAGGGACTCCCATGATGCATCATGGTTATGGGACTCCCATGATGCACTGCAGTGGTTCAGTTTGAGCAGAAGCTGGTGTAACATGAGATATAGTCCACCCAACAACTACTGCCTAAAGATGAGAATGGAGGCACAAACTATCCAAACTCCAATGTGTATGAGGCACTGGAACAGCTCAGGTAGACACAAGAGACTGTCAAATTGACCCAAACCAAAATATTTTATTTAGGTTTCCCAAACAGAAAAATTGGAAAAATGTTCTCATGGCAAAATTCAGTTTTGTGGAAGCTGCATTTTCTATCAAGAGATCTGTACAGCAGTTATAAAATTTCAGCACCTACCACAGCTTTTGTTCTCCCATGGACCTCAGTTAATCAGCATTCCTGAAAATGAGGCCATCTATTTAGAGGCCTAAGTACAGATATAAGTGACCGGTGTTTAAGTACTTGGGGAAATTTTCAAGGTCTGAAATGGCAGTTAGGTATCTAATTCCCAATTAACTTTCCTTCCTCATCTTAAGTGCCACTTGGGCTCCTGAATATCTTCCCCCACACCCATGTTTTAAAACTGCCTTAATGCAGAGCATTAAAAAATGTAGCTTTCATTCTTGTTGAAAGCAGATGAGCTCCAAAAATGTACGCCATGTACAATATTTGTATTCAAGAACCAAAACATCACCCTCCCTTTAGGGTTTCCTCTTACGACAGTGCACTGTGATTTAAATATTGAACTCATTAAAGTTAATGAAAATTACTCTCCGTATGTGAACTCCCATCTAGGTCAAAGGTAAAATGAGACACTTGAGTGTTGGCTGCAAGCCACAAAAGTAATTACATTCACAACTAATGTTAAAGCATTGTCCATAATAGGTGCTGGTGTCGCACGGTAGCAGACGCTGCATCACAGAAAATAGCCTACATAATGTCCTAACCTTGGCACAGTTGCATGGTAAGGAAAGTAATTCAGACAGGAATAGATGTACCTGGTAAATACCTGAAATATATTTAATATTTTCTAGGTAATGACCCTTAACACATTTTCCTTCATAATACAATAGTGCACATTTGAGCTGTTTTTCAGAGGCACAGCTAGCATCTCACTTTCTTAAATGTACTAGAAATCTCCAATTTGTATGCTCCTATAAAATTTCATTTTACCTTCAAACATTTAATAAAAGCACTTTTGGTTCCTTAGAAGCACATGAGACACTGACAGATAAGAGAAAAATAAGCGTAGGTGTCATTGGAAAAAGGCAAATTCAGTTAAATCATCATTTGTTGTTGTTATACTTGAAAATGTAATGCTGTCTCAGAAAAAAAAGAATAAGCAGTCTTTTCTGTGCATGTGTTTATGTGAAAAATACTTAGAGTGGTGGTGGTGCAGGGGGAAATGGGATGATGAAACAATTTAACTGAAGTAGATGTTATGAACCAGAAACTCTAAAGACTCAAACATTTGAAAATCAGCTACATTTGCTACAAATATTGAATAACACAGGAAAAGATTATTCAATAAATTTGACTTGCTAATGGATAGGTCATTCTTTCCTCTTAAATACATAGTATTTTGAAACTGAATCATAAATAATAATATCATGTGTATTTTTCCATCTTATAGAACAGTGATTGCAATTTCAACATGAGGCATTTTCCTAGTGATTTATGATGGGGTTGGAGGGCTTGATTGCCCCTGTCTATTCCTTGGGTTATCAAGTCTTCTCAAATGGCTATTTATCTCCAGGAGAAGCCTTAAACCTCAATTACTGCTGACTGAGTCAAATATCAAAGAAGAGCAACTGGAAATGAAGGGACTGAGTAACAATATTTGATATTCAATACTCAAAGCTCGAGAAGTTCTCTCTCAATAAGCAATCCTCTAAAAGTCAAGCAGTTTCACATTACTTACTGCTTGTACGTGGAGGATGATTTTTCATCATGGACTTGAATAGGCTCATTAAGCCCGAGGTAAGAAGTAACTCTAAAAAAGATTAATAAAATAATCTTGCAAAATGTACCACTGAGCCAGCAGAAAATTAAAAGGCTGGCATTCAAGCAAGCTAATAGTGTTGTTATACGGTAATCTCCAAAATGAGATGATCATTCCCTAATGATGTCATTTTGAGCAGAATATTTGTGTGTGTGTGTTTTGAGCAAATGTACAGCTATGTGACAAGGACAGAGAGTAAGGTTTAAGTTTTAAAAGTATGCATGCAAAAGTACAAATGCCCCTTTGTGAATGCACAAATTTGCTTGCAAACCATCTAATGTATGTAAAGAAGCTTGGGAAATATACAACTTGTTCTCACCCAAATCCCTGATTTGCACATGTACATCAAGCATTGTGCACATTAGACATTATAAAAAACCAGGTCTAAGAATTAGAAGGAAATTCTTGGATTGAGACCCAAATGAGAATATATTGTCTGAAAAAGTGCTTTAAGATTTGGGAAATGTGATGGTGGGTTTCCCTATAGGAAGTGTCATCGAACTTAAAACTCCAAAAAATATTTTCAGAACAAAATTCCTTCCTTCAATTCATACCACAGGACTGTATGGCTAGTCTTCATATCTACCTCTAAATGATGCCAGTATGGATGTTATGTGATGTCTAGTGCAGAATATTTATTTGATCTCCAAATTCACTTTGCAGTTTAAAGAGAGAAATATCCCCTACATATATCATTTTTAAAAAAAATTAAGGAGATTTAGAGAAAGAACCTGAAAGTAGTTGAAATTCTTTTTTTTTTCTTTTGTACCAACAATGATGGTGGCTTTTGTAACTGACAAAAATGACCCCTAAGAATTACATTAAAAGCATTTATTTGTTGTTTTAGGCTGTCTACACAAAAGAAGACACATGAAAATTGTTTTAATCTGTAATTCATTTTATTATGTGTTCTAAAATGGACAAATCAAAAATGAAAAAGAAATTCAAAGACTTGTGGGGGTCTATCTTTTTGGAACCTAACTTTAATTCTTGTAAGAGAAGCTACATAGTTTTACATAAAACAGCACTTTAAAAATTCTTTTATTGGAAATGTATTTATTTCCTCTTACATGAGAAGTTGAGCACAATATGCAGGGACTGAACTTGGGTTCTCTAGTATCAAACACACAAGCCCCTACCTACTTAAACAAACCATAAAATATCTTATCATTAAAAAGTAGACTATTAGTAGTCATGGCCAGCCTCTATAGGAATATATGATCTTATGCATATGACCACACTAACTGCTGTTTGCATCCGTTTCTGAATCTCTGCTTTCCTGAAACTGTGTTCAGGCTGCTGTGAAACATGAAATTGAAACGTAATGAAGATGACAAAATAATAAGAGAGAAAACATCCTTGGGCAATCTTTTCAGGTTTCTACAGCTGATTTGGAGGGACATTTCATAGTCACCATTTCTATTATGTTGTATGTCAATGGGGACCTGCCCAGCAAAATATCTCCTGAAGAAAAAACACAATGCTTATGCTAGGAGCACCCTCACTGGGACCCTTTGCACCAGGCAGCATATGCTCCAGAAAGGTAGCTGTTCTACAGGATTTCTCTATTTCACAGAAGATATGCCCAAGGCTACATCCTGCTTTCACCAAAGAACAGTAATCAAACTGAAGCAGATCCTGAAATTGCATTGACACAGCTGCACTCGAATACCATTATATGTTAGTGGTCACCAGCCAGAGGGAAACAAAAGTGTCTATATGATGTAGTTCCAAAAGATCACTGGCTTTTTCTTCTCATTAGTTGAATGAGGTCACAGAACGCTATGGAACCAACAACTTTAAATATTGCACATCTTTGTCAATTGGAATTCCAGCTGACTCAATGTGATTCGCTGAGCTCTAGGGCTGGCAAGTTAAGATCTGGGCAAGAAAGTATTTTCTTTTAATTTAAAATGAACATGGTGTTTGGAGATAAAACGAGGCTATTGAAGATGAACAGTTCAAACCTCTGTTCTAAGACTGTCATTGTGCATCAGCCTTTACCTGAAGGAATTGAAGCACTAATTGTGAGGGAGCAGTTCAGTTTCTATGCCAATATAATTCTAGTTTTCTGTATTCAGACTGCCAATATGAGTTAACTGGTGCCAGTTGTGATGCTGACAGTCGTATTGTAGAAAATATCCTCTAGGAACTATCCCAATATTAGCCATTTAATATTTTACATAGTCTATACAGCAGAAGATGAAAAAATTAAATCAGGACTGACCCAGACCAAATATAAAAGAATGACCTGGAGGTAAAGAGCTCTGAATTTCATTGCCAACATGCTCAAATGCAGAATGTGTCACAGAGAGAGGGATATTGCCGTTTTCTGGAATGATCTGCCTCCCTTTGGAAAAGGCTTTTGGGGAATTCATGTAAGTTAGGTCCATCAATGGCTATTAACCAGGATGGATAGGAATTGTAGGAATAGTTTTCTTTGCCTCCCTAAATAAATGGATCTCAGGTCAGAATTTATATCCTTGCAGGCATTACTGAGGATTGCTGTCAAGTGCTCTTGGATCCTATGTTGTAGCTGAAAATAAAACCTTGGAACCATCTGGCAGGGTGAAACTTTTGGGAATGGGGAAAGAAGGCCAATCATGTACAAAAGCTAAACCCTGTTTCCCTTGATGTGGTAGAATGCGTTATTCCTGTACCTACTTCTCAATAAATCATGTTCTCTGCAAAAATAAAGAAATACATAAAGAAATAAATACAAATATTTTTTCCTGCTGTGAGGGCAGGGGACTGGACTCTATGACCCATTAAGATCCCTTCCAGTTCTAGTGTTCTATAATTCTATAAGTTTAGTGTCCCTACCCTCTATGTGTCTGGAAATGGGTGACAGGAGAGGGATGAAGTGAGGATTACCTGTTGTGTTCCCTCCCTCTGAGACATCTGGCATTGGCCACTGTTGGCAGACAGGATACTGGGCTAGATGGACCATTGGTCTGACCCAGTATGTCCGTTCTTATGTTCTTATGATCAACCCAAAAGTTCTAGCTGTAAAGCAAGAAGGAACTCCAAATTAAATGCAGCAAATATTATTCTGTGTGGTTTTCATAAACTGACAATGTGAGCAGTCTTACAGGATGCAACAGGAGATTCCAGAGTTTTTACTGAAGAAATAATGGAGTAGGAGAATACATTGATTTGCATGCGGAAAGTCAATTTCCATGAGAAACAAGTTCCACCCTTGAAATCTATCTGGCACGAGTTCTAATCAGCACTGTGAGATGGGTATTTCTCACCTGGCTCCAAATTACAAATAGCAGAAACTATGAAGGACGAGGGTAAATGACTGGGGAAACCTATAATGTGATTATGGTGAAATGAATTTAATAAGTTAAGTCTTGCTTAGCATACAGTCCTCATCCCATAAAACACCATATGCAGCACTGAGAGGGGAACATTCATAGGTTTCTAAACACAAAACCTGACAATTATGAGAATTTAAAATACACTTAGTTCAGTATTTTTCCAGATGGCAGTCTTACAATGTGAGATATATTTATATGTCTTCCATGTAAAAGAGATACAAATATTAATCAATGTTATTAAGATACATAGAGACCATCTGGGCATTCCAAACTAAAATAAAGATGCATGAGTAATGCTGAATGATACAAATAATGGGACAATTGTATGACTTACTGGTTGCTGTATTCAAAACAGATTATGGATTTAGGAGCTTTTATAATATTATTCAATAAAAATAGATGCTGCATTTATTGCATGTTGCCAGCAGTCATTCTTTAGTAGAGATGTATGGCTAGCATGCTTGTATCATAGGGGGATGAGGTTTTGTTTTCTAGAAACTGCTGAGCTTATGAATCAATTGTACCATGTAAAACATGGTAAGGAATGTCATGTACCTTTGAAAATCCTAGCTGTAATTCTGAGTGAGTCAATTGGTTAAAATATGTCTGTGATGTGGGTAGTCTGCAGGGAAGTGCTATGTGAATCTAGCAATCAAGCTACGTAGAGGATCACTTTAAACTGATTCGTTTGCTTTTCCCTTGTCTTATAGCTCATGTGGTGGAGGGTGCCTAGTAGTCTGTTTTCCACAATGTATTCCAAGCCTAAGATGACGTGGTCCCTGCTGAAATCAGTAAGAATTTTTCCATTGACTTCAAATGGCTCACTCCTAGTGTCAATGGACTTGGGTCCAGGAATGGCAGAGCTGGGTTTTGTCCCGAGGTTTTAATTTTAAAATGTCTAAAGTATTAACTCTGAATTTTGGAAAGTTACTCTGTGTGTGAGGAATGCAACTAAACATGAATAAAAAGAATGGGCCATTCATAATATGGACAGAGATGAACTCCATGAGACAGGAAGTATGGTGTAGTTGGGGTGGATGATATTGGGGTCTGTAATATATAAGGGTATGTCTACACTACCCTCCTAGTTCGAACTAGGAGGGTAATGTAGGCATACCGCACTTGCAAATGAAGCCCGGGATTTGAATTTCCCTGGCTTCATTTGCATAAACTGGGCGCCGCCATTTTTAAATCCCTGCTCGTTCGAACCCCGTGCCGTGCGGCTACACGCAGCACGAACTAGGTAGTTCGGACTAGGCTTCCTAGTCCGAACTACCGTTACTCCTCGTGGAATGAGGAGTAACGGTAGTTCGGACTAGGAAGCCTAGTCCGAACTACCTAGTTCGTGCCGCGTGTAGCCGCGCAGCATGGGGTTCGAACGAGCAGGGATTTAAAAATGGCGGCGCCCAGTTTATGCAAATGAAGCCCGGGAAATTCAAATCCCGGGCTTCATTTGCAAGTGCGGTATGCCTACATTACCCCGCTAGTTCGAACTAGCGGGGTAGTGTAGACATACCCTCAGAGAGTAGATTACATCATCCATGGGCAACCAAGACTAGTGAGAGGGCTGCACGAGTGGCCCTCATTCATCTCAGTGGGCTTCATGATCTAGTGGTGGACAAAATATGGCTGGCAGCACACTCGGGTTCCACCTGCACCATGCACCCGCTCTCTGCCCCCTTCCCCCTTCCCTTACACCTCTTTCACTCTGGGGCACTGTAGCCCTGTGCATGGGGAAGAGAGGGCAGACAGGGTATGTGAGGGCCACAGGTGGAACCCTAGTGGCTTCATGCGGCCCTTGCCAGATTGTCCGCCATTGGACTAGATGACCTAGTGATCCCCTCTGTCTTCAAATTCCATGACTGTATAAAAGAGCACTGGACTGGGAATTAGGAATGTGGGTTCTATCCCAAATTTGGCTACTGACCTGCCAACTGCCATGTCCCTTCTCTGTCCATTTCCTCTGCCCCCATTTGCCTAGCTTGTCTAGCTAAGCGTGTAAACTCTTTGAGTCTGGCACTGTGTCTTACTATGTGTCTCACTAAGTGCTCTACTTAGGAAGGAACAATCAGTTTCACACATACAGAATGGGAAGCGACTGTCTAGGAAGGAGTACTGCAGAAAGGGATCTAGGGGTTATAGTGGACCACAAGCTGAATATGAGTCAGCAGTGTGATGCTGTTGCAAAAAAAGCAAACATGATTCTGGGATGCATTAACAGATGTGTTGTGAGCAAGACACAAGAAATCATTCTTCCGCTCTACTCTGTGCTGGTAAGGCCTCAGTTGGAGTATTGTGTTCAGTTCTGGGCACCACATTTCAAGAAAGATGTGGAGAAATTGGAGAGGGTCCAGAGAAGAGCAACAAGAATGATTAAAGGTCTAGAGAACATGACCGATGAAGGAAGGCTGAAAGAATTGGGTTTGCTTAGTTTAGAAAAGAGAAGAATGGGGGGGGGGGGGCACGATAGCCATTTTCAGGTATCTAAAAGGGTGTCATAAGGAGGAGGGAGAAAACTTGTTCATCTTGGCCTCTGAGGATAGAACAAGAAGCAATGGGCTTAAACTGCAACATTGGAGGTTTAGGTTGAACCTTAGGAAAAAGTTCCTAACTGTCAGGGTAGTCAAACACTGGAATAAATTGCCCAGGGAGGTTGTGGAATCCCCATCTCTGGAGATATTTAAGAATAGGTTAGATAAAAGTCTATCAGGGATGGTCTAGACAGTATTTGGTCCTGCCATGGGGGGTAGAGGACTGGACTCGATGACCTCTCGAGGTCCCTTCCAGTCCTAATATTCTATGATTCTATGATTCCATGTGCAGTGTCTTGGTCTACGGCAGGGGTGGGCAATAAAAATGGCAGCCCACAGGGTTAGTTCCCGGGGGGCCATCATGCTCTATTTACCTCCGCTTCAGCAGGTATTAGAGGAGCGCAGCTCTGGTTGGCTGCAATTTGCTGTTCACGGCCAATGTGAGTGGCGGGAAGTGTTGTAGACTGGGATGCCACTTCCCAATGCTTGCATTGGCTGTGAACAGCAATTCACATCCCACCAGAGCTGTGATCCTCTGGTACCTGTGGAAAAACAGGTAGACATGGAGGTAGGGCCCCACCAGGGACTAATCCTGTGGACCAGATCCGGCCTGTGGGCTGGAATTTTCCTACCCTTGGTGTATATAAGGTTCTGATCTTGATAAGGGCTTCTTGGCACTACTTTAATGCAAACATTAAATAATGCTTATAAATAGCAACTCTAGGATCCTCATTATTTGAGACTACATCTTTTTCCAGTGTAGTTTGGCCTATTTGCATTTTAAAGCCATTAGAAATAACTTTCTGTGCTGGAAAGAAAAAGTAAATAAATGATAGGAGTCAGCGAAGTTCTTCACCTTTTTAAAAGTGCTGGGGGAACTTCCTATAATGAATTCTCGCCAGCTACGTAAGCGATATCGCTAGCAAGGCTGCCACAGCAACCTAATTAACATGACTACAAAGGCGAAGAAAAATTGATTGATCTGCCTTCATCAGATTAAATCTATGCAAATACTGGGAAAACAGAATACTCTAAAGATGACAGAAACCTGGTTATCTCTTAAAGCAAATTCATGGTTGCAAAAATTAGACAGGTCTGTTCTTTTTAGCAGGATCCCCTACCACAGTATCTCTGTAATTGCATTGGCATTTCTTACATCAAGGCACAAATAACCATTCATTTTTAAATCTAAAATTCAATTTTGTATTTGAAGCAAACAGTCTTTAGTAGTAAAGAAAAAAAATGGCTCCATGTGCTAATGTAGAAATGGCTGCATGTGTGTTATATAAAGACTCTTGCTTGCTGAAGTCTCTCTGAAAATCATTTCTCCAGCACAGACTTTCAGATTTTATTTTCCTCTATGGATATGAATGTCCAGCCTGGCAGGGTCATAAGCTCTATGTCATGAATTCCCCTCGCCCCCCCCCCGTCCCTTCCCCCAGGTTCGTGTGGTAGCGGGTCCTCGCGTTAACAGCACGGAGGCCCCGATCCCTAGCTTTGATCTGGGCTTGTACCGTTAAGGGGGCTAGGTATCGGTCTACGCCAAGGTACTGGGGAGAGACCAACCTACCGCCCAGCAAGCCCTATAGGTCCCTGTGATTGGGGCAGGATCACCAGTTGTCTGGGGGTGGGGAGGGCTCAGCGCCCGCCGTGGGATTACTCACGACCCTTCCGAGTCTGTCAGGAGTGCTTCCCGAGTTGGGGTCTCCGGACGTCGCGGCCACGGGTCTCGCGTGTTCCCTGGGGTCTCCTGTCTTCCTGGCGATCTCCCAGCAGCCTCTGCCAAACTGGCCCCTCAGGCCGCTCGCGCGCGGTGCTCCCCGCCTGCCTCTGCCAGCTTTGGCCCCTTCCTACGCTGTCCCGCAGCTTTGGCTGCCTGCCGGGAGGCCTGGGCCTGCTCCGCCTTCTCAGGCACCTCTGTCGCCACCCAGTAGCTCCCGTCGCGGGTTCTCCCGCCGTGCGTCCCCGGACGCTTGCTGGGACTCTCGTGCCAACTTCCCGCTTCCGTCCACTTCCGCCCCCCACCAGCTGGTCTGGCCGCCTTTTAAATGCGGCGCGCGGACCTGAGCGCATGTGCCTCACCGTCGGGGGAGCAAGTCAGTCTCTGCTCCCTGCCCCTGGATCTCGGGGCTGTCCGTGGGAGTGCACGGGGCCGAGGGCGCCCCATCACACTCTACTTTCAAAGTTCTTCACAGGAGGGAAAATGTGAGTTTTTAAAAAATGTTGAGCTACATAAGCAAATTATCTGTAATGAAACTGAGCTACGATGCCAATCGCCATGTTGCACAAGGACTGACATTTTAAACTTGACATGGAGCAGGGGTAGAGCTCAGACATTTTTTGATATTTTTATCACAAAGTGAAATTTCAGTAAAAACAAAACTTTTTGTAGAAACCCTGATTTTCCCACAACTTTAGTGGTGAAAACTTTATCTAATTCAGGGTGTAATTTTGAGTCAAAAACTATCTCAAAGTATTCTAACCACTGATCTATCAGCTATTCTAAGGTCCCTTTCTCTCTGCTTTCTTCATAAAAAATTCAGAAGCACTCTGATTCATTTTGGTACAGAATAAAAACAAATTCTGAAACTTCTGTGTTCTTCACAAAACAGAATTATTGTTTTACAGACAATGGAACCTATCCAATCTCTATCTCTGGTTTAGATAGGTCTCGGTAGTAAATGAAGGTTGCCACCATTTGGCAGCTTATTGAAAATAAGGACTTTGTCCAGAACCCACTGAGGTCAATGGGAATCTTTCCAATCACTTAAATTAGCCTTGTACAAATATTTACATGGATAAATTGCTGCACATTCACCACTAATTGTCACCTTTACTGACAGCATAAGCCAAAAGACCCAAAGAGATAAGAACGTAAGAACAGCATACTGGGTCAGACCAAAAGTCCATCTAGCCCAGTACCCTGTCTTCCAAAAGTAGCCAATGCCAGATGCCCCAGAGAGAATGAACAGAACAGGTAATCGTCAAGTGTTAGCCATTCCCAGCTTTGGCCAATATGGAAAGATTGCCACTTTTACCCATAGAACTTCTTGTCCAGCTCAGAATTGAGCCATATTGAGGTCACAATGTAGATAATGCTTTGCCTGACCGTGTCCATGTTCTGCAATATTCTGCCTGCTCCCCACATGGAGCACTTCAAGAATCCAGTCATTTTTTAGAGCAGTTCTTTAAAGCCAATTACAAAGTACAAAACTGCAGCCCAACCCTAGACATGCTGAACACCTCTTGAAAGGGGCTAAACATGAATGTGCTCAGTATCTTGTACATTTCGCCCAAAACTAGGTGATCATGTAGCACTGAAAGAACAGGACCATTTTGGGGAGTCCTGACAACCGGATGAATTGCAGTCGGCTCTCCTTAACTTTAAGGTCTGTAGCCAGAAAGAGTAAAGTCTCAGGTCCAACACTGGGTTCCCAAAGTACAAAGGACATCACACAGGTATCTGTCAAGCACAAATAGTTTATTTCTTGACAGCTAACAGCTGTGCCCCATAAGTAGAAGAACAATATAACAAAGAAAGTGGCATATCTTATGTCCCTTCCTGCAAGCCTGGGACTCCAAGTAGGCTGCGGACGAAGTGGGAGGTTGTCTCAGTTTTCGAGGCGCTGGTACCCAAAGCCCATCGGCGAAGTCCGATTTGCTAGGCTCTGAGGCAGCCTTAAATACAGTTTTCCTGCCCCGTTTGGCAGTTTGGAAATTTCCAGGGCTTACTCATTAGTGCTGATGTAGAGCTTAGCTGTTACTTATCGATCTGGTTCTGATCTGGATCTTCTTGTCCTTTGGCCCTGTTTACGTAATCAGTACATTAGGGTAAACAGAATTGTTTATGCATTCTTGTCCTTTAACCTTATCATAGAATCATAGATCATAGAATAATAGGACTGGAAGGGACCTCGAGAGGTCATCGAGTCCAGCCTCCCTCCCTCAAGGCAGGACCAAGCTCCGTCTACACCATCCCTGACAGATGTCTATCTAACCTGTTCTTAAATATTTCCAGAGAGGGAGATTCCACCACCTCCCTTGGCAATTTATTCCAATATTTGACCACCCTGACAGTTAGGAATTTTTTCCTAATGTCCAATCTAAACCTCCCCTGCTGCACTTTAAGCCCATTACTCCTTGTCCTGTCCTCAGTAACCAAGAGGAACAAATTTTCTCCTTCCTCCTTGTGACACCCTTTTAGATATTTGAAAACCGCTATCATGTCCCCCCTTAATCTTCTTTTTTCCAAACTAAACAAGCCCAGTTCATGAAGCCTGGCTTCATAGGTCATTTTCTCAAAACCTTTAATCATTCTTGTCACTCTTCTCTGTACCCTTTCCAATTTTTCCACATCTTTCTTGAAATGTGGTGCCCAGAACTGGACACAGTACTCCAGCTGAGGCCTAACTAGTGCAGAGTAGAGCGGCAGAATGACTTCACGAGTTTTGCTTACAACACACCTGTTGATACAACCTAGAATCATATTTGCTTTTTTTGCAACAGCATCACACTGTTGACTCATATTCAGCTTGTGGTCCACTATGACCCCTAGATCCCTTTCCGCCATGCTCCTTCCTAGACAGTCGCTTCCCATCTTGTATGTATGGAACTGATTGTTCCTTCCTAAGTGGAGCACTTTGCATTTCTCTTTATTAAACCTCATCCTGTTTACCTCTGACCATTTCTCTAACTTGCTAAGGACATTTTGAATTATGTCCCTATCCTCCAAAGAAGTTGCAACCCCACCCAGTTTGGTATCATCTGCAAACTTAATAAGCGTACTCTCTATCCCAATATCTACATCATTGATGAAGATATTGAACAGTATGGGTCCCAAAACAGACCCTTGCGGAACTCCACTTGTTATCCCTTTCCAGCAGGATTTAGCACCGTTAACAACACCTCTCTGACTACGGTTATCCAGCCAATTATGCACCCACCTTATCGTGGCCCTATCTAAGTTATATTTGCCTAGTTTATCAATAAGAATATCATGCGAGACCGTATCAAATACCTTACTAAAGTCTAGGTATATGACATCCACCGCTTATCTTATACTCATTCTTGCTATGCTGGCAACAATGCTTATCTTAAATGGCGTATGTTCCCAAAGACTTGCTTCTGGCTCATCAGATATAGGGGAAAGGGAAAGGGGGGAAGGAATGCAAGCCTCACCACCCCTGAACTATCACGTACAAAGTTCTTCCGCAATTGACCACTACAAGGTCCTATCGCTCTCTGAAGTTCTAACTAAACCACAGGAGTCCACTGGAAGCCAGATGACAATCTCTGATTTTTTTTACTTCAAGAGAAAGAAATGGAATTCAATCTAAATACGTCCACTAGTCGAGGGGGTGCCTCCTGAATGGGGGGGAGGGGTGGAAGAGGAGCAGAAGCTGTCAGCCACCCTGACTGAGGATAAAAGGACAGAATAATATAAGTGGACAGGAAGAGAGACGATTTAGGAAGAAAGACAGATAAATAGACTCAAACATACAAGTCTATTTATAATCGCCGCTTCATTTAAATTTACATGGCTGCTGCGCTGAGCCGACAAACAGCTGATCAGCTGTTTGTCGGCTCAGCGTGTTAGTCTGGACGCATGGGTGTCGACATCAAAGGTATTTGTAGACCACCCAGGTAAACCTCATCCCAGGATGCATACCTGGGTGGTCAACAAATACCTTTGATGATGACACCTGCGCATCCAGACTATCGCGCTGAGCCGACAAACAGCTGATCAGCTGTTTGTCAGCTCAGAGCGGCAGCCATGTAAATTTAAATGAAGCGGCATTTATTTAAATCACTGCTTCATTTTCCTATGTCTGGTAGCCTAATCTACATGCCTCTGGCGACAGAGGCATGTAGTCTAGACGTACCCTTAGACACAAGAACATAAGAATGGACATACTGGGTCAGACCAAAGGTCCATCTAACCCAGTATCCTGTCTGCCAACAGTGGCCAATACCAGTTGTCCCAGAAGGAGGGATCACAACAGGTAATCCTCACCTGATCCCTAATCTGTCTCCCACTTCCAAAGAAACAGAGGCTAGGGACACCATTCCTTCCCATCCTGGCTAATAGCCATTGATGGACCTAACCTCCATGAATATATCTAGCTCTTTTTTGAACCCTGTTAAAGTTTCAGTCTTCACCACATCCTCTGGCATGGACTTCCACAGGTTGACTTTGAGCTGAGTACAAAAAAGCTTTTAAACCTGCTGCCTATTAAATTCATTTTGTGACACCTAATTCTTATATTGTGGGAATAAGTAAATAACTTTTCCTTATTTACTTTTTCCACACCACTCATGATTTTATAGACTTTTATCATATCTCCTCTTAGTCTCCTCTTTTCTAAGCTGAAAAGTTCATCTTTTTAATCTCTCTTTATATGGGACCTATTCCAAACCCCTAATCATTTTGTTGCCCTAATCATATTTTGTTATTAAAATATGTTGTATTCAGGGAAAAAATGATCATCCTACATCTAGGATCATCCTACGTCTAGTCACTTAAAATACTTGTTTATATTCTTGTATTCTGAAGAATGTCATCTCCATTCACTCTTAGAAGCTTTGAAAAGCACTAAAAATATGGAAGTTAGAAGAATTATCAATCATATTTTGAATTTTTGCATTGTATTACAAAACATTAAAATGTATTTCAGGGAATAATAGATAATTTGTGCTATAGCTGATCAGTAGATCTTAAACATTTACTGTAATTATTGTTATGACTAATCTAATGAGTATTATGACCAACTGCATTGTTCATAGCCATTTTCCTTCTCTCAGCAAGATAAATAATGAGGCATGTTTAAATTAGGGAATGGAGCAATTACATTTTGAACACAAGTACACACCATGTGTTCAATATTTCTTTTTTCATAACCTGAAGTTTGGAAAGGTTTCGTAATCCACCAACACAGCTCCTTTGGATTATCCACGGTCAGAACTCTTCAGTGTAAAATGTCTAACATGCTGTGAAGACTTCCACCCCACCCAGAGTTGTATTTTACCTCCGTGGGATGACAACATATCAAAGATCCAGCATAGGGTTCCAAAGATCAATTTGTGCTCAGGGGAGGAAACCCACTCTTGCAGACTGGGATAGGACATCACAGTTGAGCTCTCAGCACCTCTTTGAGAAAGCAGCTTCTGGCCTCTGAGACCAGAATGCTACGTTACAATGCAGGGACAATGGATAACCCTGGGGCACTGAAAACTACTTATTTTCTTGTAGTACGGAAGCATCAGTGTTAAAATCCGATACACTAAGTAAATTCAGAGATCCATCATGGCTCTGATGGTATGACATGGAGAATGCAAGGTGAACCAGGCAGAGTTTAAACATTTTTTAGGTCAAAGCCATGATGCTAACATTTATCCTGAAAACAACTGTCACCCAGCAGAGATTGCAAAGGAAAGGAATACAGTGGTCTACATGTGAAACATTTAATAAGCAAGCAACTGCTCTAAGCACTTGCTGAAATTTTTGAATAGTTTTGAAATGTTATTCCCCCCTCAAGGATCTTGTAATAGCCAGTCTTTCTATAATTTCTGGTCACTTGAGTAGATCATGAACAGAGTAGGCCTATGTTAGCCTTACTGTTTATCATCTCAAGCAGCAAGCTTGAATACGCAATTTAGAGACAACCCCTGCACTTAGGCTATGTCTAGACTACATCCCTCTGTCGGAAGAGGGATGTAAATGAAGCACTTTGAAAGTGCAAATGAGGTTTACAGGATCTTTCCAAAAAGAGCCCTGTTTTTGAAAGAACCACATCTATTACTTTCAAAACGGCGCTTTTTTGGAAGAGCACCATTACCTGATTATGCAAATGAAGCACGGGATATTTAAATCCCCACTTCATTTGCACTTTTGAAGTGCTTCACTTACATCCCTCTGCCAACAGAGGGATGTAGTCTAGATGTAGCCTTAGAAAAGCCAAACCACCCCTGAATCTTGAGGAGTTTGAAAATAATTTTGTAACTGACACACACAGAAACTGGTGGAATAACTCAACAGAAAAATTATAGAAGTATTCAGCAAGTTATTTTCCTCTAGGAATAATGTTTATAACAAGGAACCAAAATGCCTTTATATAATCAAATAGAAAATTAACTAATTCTCCTGTTGGGGTTCCATTCCAATAATATGCTGCTGCATTTGGTTGGAAGTCTCTCTCCACAACAAAATCCATTCTGCATATTCTGTCCTTCCTTCTTCTCCCACAAATGCAGTCAATGAATAACCATTTTCCTGATCACCTGCATAAAGTGTAAGAGAAAGCTCAGGTGAGATTAAACTCTTAGGACACATCTACACAGCAGGTCAAAAGTCGAATTAAGCTATGCAACTTGAGTACGTCGATTGCTTAGCTTCAGTTGAAATAGCTTAATTCAGTTTTTGGTGCTGTCTACACAGCAGGAAGTCAAAGGAAGAACACTCTTCCTTCAACTTCCCTTACTCCTCACAAAATAAGTGTCACAGGAGTTGGAGTAAGAAGTCCTCTTGCTCACCATTATTTCAAAATAAAGGCTTGTAGTGTAGACCAGCACTGTTATTACTTTATAATGTCAGGGTATGTCTACACTACCCCGCTAGTTCGAATTAGGAGGGTAATGTAGGCATACCGCACTTGCAAATGAAGCCCAGGATTTGAATGAGGAGTAACATTAGTTCGGACTAAGGGCTTTAGTCCGAACTAACGCGTCCCGGCGCGCACTTCCTGGTTCGAATCAGCTGTGATTCGAACTAGCGCGCCGGTGAGATCATGTTAATGGAGCGCGGGATATTTAAATCCCCGCTTCATTAACTAGTTCGATTGTCTCCATTTGCATCCCTAGTTCGAACTAGGGATGCAGTGTAGACATACCCCTAGTTCGAACTACCTAGTTCGAGCCCCGTGTAGCCGCGCTGCCCAGGGTTCGAACCAGCGGGGTTTTAAAAATGGCGGCTCCCCGCTTATACAAATGAAGCCCGGGAAATTCAAATCCCGGGCTTCATTTGCAAGTGCGGTATGTCTACATTACCCTCCTAGTTCGAACTAGGAGGGTAATGTAGACATACCATCAGTTATTCCAAAATAACGCTGCTGTGTAGACATATTTACCAGAAACCAGCTAGTAACTGTTTATCCTCTCACTGCTCATCATTAATGGTGTCCTACAACCTACTCTAGTATATCCCTTTTTACACTTCATGCAGAATAGAGCTTTTGCATTTATGTCAAAGTAAGTGACTGGAAGTCTTGCTAGGTAGGTTTCTGTGGGCTGTCAAGGAGAGAGAAAAGGAAATTTAATTTAGAAAATAAACACAGTTCAAGTCTCTAAACCATTGTATATTTTTTCTCTCTTAAAAACATTTTAAGACTTCTCCTGTGAAACTCAACTGATGGCACATGGGCAATGCACCAATTAGTGGAAGCAACTCCCAAATTCTTAGCCTTAGAGAGAGAGCTCACAGAAACTGCCCAATTTCACAATTAGTGCAGAAAGAACTGAAGCCAGCCAGAGTGTTTCTGACAAGGTCAGTTTCTTACTGTCACTGTAAGAGCAGGACCCTAATGACAAAACATTTCCTCTTGGGAACCAATTAGAAACAAAACTACTTAAATGCTCACAATGCGTGCACATATTCCTTTGCTTTCCATTTCATTTAGCCCAAGCACTTTTTTTTGTCTTCTCATTTTCTGTGTTGTGTTGTCATAGAATCATAGAAACATAGAGCTGGAAGAGACCTCAAAAGGTCATCAAGTCCAGCCCCCTGACCAAGGCAGGACCAATCCCAACTAAATCAACCCAAGCAGAGCTTTGTCAAACTGAGACTTAAAAACTTCTAGGGATGGAGATTCCATCACTTCCCTAGGGTACCCATTCCAGTGCTTCACCACCTTCCTAGTGAAATAGTTTTTCCTAATATCCAACCTAGACCTCTTCCACTGTAACTTGATACCATTGCTCCTTGTTCTGCCATCCGTCACTACTTAGAACAGCCTTTCTCCAGCCTCTTTGGAACCTATCTTGTCACATTGCTCAACAGTCACTCCCTGGTAACTTGACACAAGAATGGCATTGTTCTTGCCCAGGAAGAATGGGTCACCATGGTGACAGAGACACTTGGGAGAGAGAAACAAAAACAAATCTTCAGTGATCTCCAAGTAGACACAGAAGTCTGTCTTTGTGGCGCTCATTGCAGTATCAGGGGCCATATATATTCATGAGTTTTTCTTTATTGCTAGCTATAATAGGTACTATACACTATAATGCAATAGTTTTGAATAAGGCTCTATGATACAATGTAAATGAACAGAACTTCGTTCGTTTTACTTGTAACATATGATAACATTTTCCAAGATCAAGAAGGTAGAATAACTTCTATACAGACATGGATCTGAGCCACTACTTTCATATTCAGATACACATTTTCACATCCACTTGTTCCACCCAGATTTCAGTTTGAGGCTCAGTCTTTGAATATATATAAAACAAATTAGCAAAAACTCAAGCATCTGAGGATTTAAATTGGTGTAATAGACATAAGAATCCAGTCTCCTAGGCTGCAAAATGTACTACCTAAACAGAAAATACCAGATACAAAGTTGTTCTTAAATTCTTTTCTGTTAGTTTTTCTAAAATATTGGTTTTGTGAAATGATATTAATCAGCAATGCAATTCAGAAACTGGTGTACTTTTAATAATTTTTTGAAAATGCTGGAAAAATATTTCTCAGCTGAGTATTAATTAATACATCTCTTGCACATCTATGAAGATTTTTGCTAAGAAAATATTCCAGGGCTTTTCTTTCATCAAATTTTGTGTTCACTAGTAGCTCTAATCATGATGGAAGAACATCAGTCTCTTATGTTTCCTTCTTTCTCAAGTGATGCTGCCTGAACTTTTGAATTAACTTTTTTCCCATTCCTGAGATGAGTCAAGAGAAGACTAAAGTTACATACTTTCTCTGGTACATGAATATCGCACACAATTACTCTCTCTGATAGAAACCATCAGACACATCTGTTCACCTTTTATTATGGTATTCAGTTGAGTTGCAATTTTTTAAGTTCAATGCTTGATTTTGGGATAGTACTTTATTATACAATAAAATATTTAAGCAATGTATCAGATCCTTCTGCAGATATAAATTGAGTACAGCAGAGCTATGTTGATTTATCCCAAATCATCTGGTCTGAGCTATTGAGAAACACTGTTATTTAATGGGGCAAAGAGAAGAAAGAAAATGTCATGCTTGATTTTGGTACAAGAACTAAGAATATTTATAACTACCATAACTAGATGAACAGATGGTTGGATAGACAAATCTTGTGCCTATTCAGATTGTGCATTTTTTTCAGCAACCCCTTTTCCATAATTATGTTATTCTGAGTCAGGAAAACTTAGCCAGGAGCGAATTAAAAGAAGCCAGTCTCAGTGTGCCTTACTCTATTGTTCCTTTTCTGCAGCAGCAGTTACTTGTGGATGAAAGTGCTAATGAGCTAAATTTCATATGGGTGTGAGAAGAAACCTGACTCATTTTTGGGTCCAAAAATCAATGGGCATGTGCAACTAATTGCTTCCATGAAGCCAATGAAAATTTCTTCCATCTTTTGCTGTGTACAGCTGCAGAAAATTGCTGCTCATCCAGCTGCAAATATCTGACAGGCAGTTAGACAGCACCTCCGGGACAGGTTTTAAGGCAACATCTAGCAATGTATCATTGAAGTGTGCATGTGAAAATTCATAATATGCTGACAGTTGAGATCCTTCGTCATACAAGGTAACCCAGAGACAGCCAAAGCCTGAAACTAAAGGAACTCCTCTGGGGGATGGCACAAGTCAGTTTGGGGCAGGAGATGAAAAATATCCCTGGATACAAACCAACCTGAGTCCAACAGACAAGACCAAATTCATGTGGGAGCAGTAACAGATGGAAGTGTCAAACATTTCCATTGACCCAAGAGGAGTTCACAAATCACAGGGCCAAATGCAGCAGGTATATTTTAAATAAAGAAGCAGATAAAAGGTAAAGGAAGTTCAAACTATATTTGAATTCAGGGTACGTCTAGATTATAGAGCTTTTCCGGGATACCAGAGGTATCCAAGGAACACGTCTGCTTTTCCAAAAAAACTTCAGAAAAGCAGACGTGGGTTTTTTTGGCATCCCTATAAACCTCGTTCTACAAGGAAGAAGGGATGTTCCGAAAGAGGGTTTTTTCCCCACATTTGGCCAAATCCTGGAAAAGCCTCTGTCGGAAGAAAAGCATAATTTGCGTACCTTTTTTCAACTTTTCCTTGTAGTGTAGACACAGCCTCAGATTTTAAGACATTCAGCATCTAATGAATTTCAATATGGTTTGTTCTGACTAGCACCCTTAGGGTACATCTACACAGCAGGGCTAAAGTCAAATTAAGCTATTCAACTTCAGCTATGTCAACTGTGTAGCTTAAATCGAAATAGCTTAACGCAGCTTTTGGCGCAGTCTACACAGCAGGAATTCAAAGGAAGAACACTTTTCCTTTGACTTCCCTTACTCCTCGTAAAATGAGGATTACTAAGGGTTCGGCATAAGAAGTCCTCCAGCTCGTCATTATTTCGAAATAATGGCTTGCAGTGTAGATACTTTCTGATCTATACTGTCAAATGCCTTCTGCTATCAATCTTAGTGCCAATATCACCGAGTATCTTCATCAAGATGGACAAGATCAAGGAAGAGGTAGAAGGGATATCGGTGCACGGGATGAGAATTAACAACTTGAGGTTCATGGATGATATAGTTACCGTCGACGAAGATGAAGAGAAGTTAGCAAAAATGGTGCAGTTGCTAAATGAGGAAGGGAGGCAGTATGGATTGATTCTGAATATTGATAAAACAAAAACAATGGTATTTGGAGATAAGGAAATAGGAAGCAAGATCAGTGTAGATGGGATCGAACTAGAAAACATAGAGAAGTTCATGTATTTGGGGAGCAACATGATGTATGATCTAGACTGTTAGAAGGAAATAACGACTAGAATAGCAAAAGCAAGAGTGAGTTTGAAGGTGATGGATAAGATCTGGAAAAGTAAAGCAATTAGCTTAGAAATGAAACTGAGTGTATTGAAAACGTGTATATTTAGCAGCATATTGTACAGATGTGAGACATGGGTGATAAAGAAAGATTCAAAAAGAAGGATATTGGCATTCGAGAGGAGTTGTTATAGAAAGATCCTGAGAATAGAATGGATGCAGAAGGATACCAACGAGGAATTATATAGGAAGATACAGCTGAAAGAGAACCTCGTGCAGAAGGTTATATAACAAAAGTTGCAGCTATGAACGATGAACGATGAGTGAAAAGTTAAGACTCTGGTATTCGGCATAATGGTTGGACCGAACAGGAGAGGCAGACCCCACAGAGAATGGATAGATGATATAGTAGATTGGTGCGGAGCTAGTCTACAGAAACTAAGCCACTCTGCACTGGACAGGGAAAGATGGAAGGAAATAGTGAGGGAGGCATTGAACACCAATGGATACTGAACGCTTGATTGTTGATGATGATGATGAGTGTAGATGTGCTCTTTGTTATTTCATTACAAAGTCAGTTATTCCAAAATAACATTGCTGTGTAGAAGTATCCTTAGGCTTCTTTGAAATTTAGTAATCATGATTTTAGATATCTATAAGATGTGCCATAATATCCCCAGGAAAGGCATCCCAGAAGGACTGCAACAGTAAATACTTGGAAAAAAATCCTGCTCTGAATGTACACCCCAGAGCAGTATTTCCAGCATAGTTTCAGAACACACATGACATCAAAACTGAAGTAATACAGATATTCCTCCTTCAGAAACAGTCTAATTCTAGTATAAACACATTTTGCTTACAGTTTTCCAAAATATCCCTTTACCTTTTTCTTTACAGGCATACGTATTCACAATGTCTACACTGCATTCCTCTTTCAAGAGAGGAATGCAAATGCAGAGAAACGAAATTGCAAATGAAGTGCTGATTTGCATTTCCCGTGCTTCATTTGCATAATCACATCCGGCCGCTATTTCGAAATACCCTATTTTGAAATAAAAAACGCTGTGTGGACGTGGTTATCAAGAAAAAACCCATCTTTCGAAATAACCCTTAAACCTCATTTTATAAGGGAAAAGGGTTATTTCAAAAGAAGGGCTTTTCTAGAAATAAAAGCATCCACACAGCACTTTTATTTTGAAATAGGGTATTTCAAAATAGAGTCCGGACGCTATTATGCAAATGAAGCACAGAAAATTCAAATCTGTGCTTCATTTGCAATTTCGTTTGTCTGCATTTCCATTCCTCTCTCGAAAAAAGAATGCAGTGTAGACATACCCATAGGCTGTGTCTAGACTGGCAAGTTTTTCCGCAAAAGCATTTGCTTTTGCGGAAAAACTTGCCAGCTGTCTACACTGGCTGCTTAAATTTCCACAAGAACACTGACTTCCTACTGTCTGAAATCAGTGCTTCTTGCGGAAATACTATGCTGCTCCCGTTCGGGCAAAAGCTTTTGCGCAAAAGGGCCAGTGTAGACAGCTCAGATTTGTTTTGCGCAAAAAAGCCCCGATCGCGAAAATGGCGATCGGGGCTTTTTTGCGGAAAAGCGCGTCTAGATTGGCACGAACACCTTTCTGCAAAAAGTGCTTTTTTGCTTCTGCAAAAAGAGTGCCAATCTAGACGCTCTTTTCCGCAAATGCTTTTAACGGAAAACTTTTCCGTTAAAAGCATTTGCAGAAAATCATGCCAGTCTAGATGTAGCCATAGAGTCCAGCTTTAATTACCCAGTCAGAGAAGGTTGACTTCTCAGAACCCTCAGGGCTAAGGATTAAGTGTAGAATAATCTATCCCTTCTTTTTCAGAAATATGGGCTAAGCAAAATATTAGATGCCATAGAACAAAAGCACAAACTAATATATTTCAGTGTCTCTTTCCATGCCTCTTCCTCCTTTGAACTTGAAATTCTACTGTAAGCATCTTTGAGTGGGTGATAGGTTCATTGGGAAGATACTTCTCTGTCATATGTTCTGACTGGCTTGCAGTTTCATTTATGTTTGTCTCTCTCCAGCCTGCAATGACAGTGTCAGGAATCCAACCACAGACTGCCAAATTGGTCCTGTTCAAGTTGTCTTTGTCACTCAGCACCATAAAATCATTTACAATTCGTTCTTAGGCCTCTAGTACGTTCCCCTGCTATGGCACTTCTGACATGCAATGGGGACACCGAATGGAGAAAAAGAAGTTCTTTTCTGTGAGCTTATGATATTCAAAGATGGCTGTTTCTTGAACAACTCTCTTCAGTATTTTTCCCCTGGAGAGAAAGCCTAATCTCCATAAATAAGATGTTCTGCTGCAGTGGTTACTGTGTTCCAACAGTCACAGCCTTGCAATGCTCTGCACATTGATTCTTATTCCCTCTTTCTTTTCCTGCTCAGCAAAGTTTGTTTGTTCTATGGATAGAAAACCCTCCACTTGAAACACACAACAGGGTTGTTGTTTTTTCCAGATGTATTCTCCATTTCTCCCCCCGCCTCTCCCCCCCCCCGATTCCTCTATTTTTGCTCTGCATTCTTAACCCCAGTATTTTATTCCTTTTTTCTTTCTTTCAGTCAAGTTGAAAGAATGTCTGCAATAACGCACGCTTGACAATTTGTTGCTCTTCATAGAAGGGTGGCTGTTGTTTCCTGCACCACTCTTAAGTTTTATCACCACCCCATCATGCTGTATTTATATCAGTTTGCCTCTATATAGGAGAGGCATCAGTGCATAGATTTTAATCCTAGTTCATCCCAATAGGGCCTCTCAGTATCAGGACGTCATTGTGGTAGCCAATGCAAGCAATTGTCCTTGAATTTTTCAAACATTTATTAATGCATGCAGCCTTTCCCCATGCATTTGTATAATCTGAACGTGCTCCCTCTAAACAGCAATAACAAATGCTACATCTGCCGGGTAGTGGAGGGGGTAAGGAGAGAAGGATAGCAGGAAGGGTTTATTTCAAGCATTATTAGAATGGTAGCTGGAGCCTCAGATGTTCAACAAAATCTTTAGCATCATTTCTTATGTAGGTCATGTTCTGCTAGTTCAAGAGCTCAGATAATGCCTGTATCAGGAAGTAAAACCCTCTTTTTTTCTTGGAGGTGAACTATAGACCAAGGGTAAAAACCTGGCCCCATTGAAGTAAATGGACATTTTGCCATAGATTTCTTTGGGGCCATATTTCATCCTAGTCTTTTATGCCTCCCTGTACCTCTCTTTCATTATTTTTTATTTTGCAGGCTGTCCAAAATTCCATTATCATCCCTATTTTTTAGAAATTTATGCTTAGGGATAGACTTCTCATGTTTGGAGTCAACCTGCCAGCTGAATTTCATATGAAAATGCAAATAAAATCTTTCCAATCATTTTTAGTTATAGAAGAATTATATATAGCACACACATACACACTTTTGCAGTTAAAATAACCAGTGGCCAATTGTTCCTAGAAAAAAAATGGCACAGCTCTGTTGACTCTAGAGGTGCTGCATCAATTTACACTTGCACAGAACTTGACTGTAAGATTTTTCATATTTTATTTTGCTCCTTGGGAACACAAAAATAACACAAAGGAATAAAGCTGAAACCTGACATGTGCCCTGGATTAGATTGTGCTAGTGAGTGAAGGGGTACACAGTTTACACATACAGCTATAAGTAATTGGAAAAAGTACTTTTGAGCATGCTTAGTTGGTAACTGCTATTATTTTAGCAAAAGCAAATGAAGCCCCACTGTCTAAGTGAAATCATTAGTATTACAGCAGCACTGTATGTTTTTACCAGGGAAGTGGACTTTTTCAGGTTTTAGAGTTTATGTTCTCAAACTACTGCTAGAGCAGTCTACATGAACAAGAATGGAAATTGCTCCCCTGAAAATCACACAACAAAATCCCCAAAAGGGTAATGAGGTACCTCAGCACTGACAACACAAAGAATATACTGCTTTCCTTACCCACACTGCAAATTAATGCGCTGTGGAGATTCATAATCTACAAGATATAAAAGGGCACATGGAAGATGAATTTTGCCTTAAATACGTCAGTAGCAAAGGCAAAGTAATTGAAGGTGCATTTGCATGCAGAGAATTCCTGAAAAGTCTAGCATTCTGAAACAAGAAAGAGGGAGAACACTGTCAAAATGTTAAATTCAGTCCATGCATGGTATCTTTTACATTTTGTACTATACACAGCTCTGGTACCAGGGATATGACTCTTACATTGGAAGTATGAAAAACAATTGAAAAATGTTAGAGGATTCTGAACATGATTAATAAACTGGTTAATAATATGGGTTGGTTAAGGAAGCCAGCTGCTCCAGTTTTCCATGTTATCCATTTAGAATTTCAGTTGAAAAACAGACAACTTGTCCAGGGGAACAAGCAACAACCAAAGGGCTCTAGATTCAAAGTATCCTCTTATGCTAACAGTGGGCAGCCTGCGGCCTGTGGGCTGCATGAGGCCCGTCAGGGTTCTGTGTGTGGACTGTGAGACATTTTGTTTACCGTTGCCCATGCAGAGTTGATAGATTCTGCTGGTTTCCATCTGCATTTTTTCCTATCAGTATTACTAAAGAGACACACACCTAAAGCAAAGGCACATGATTGTACACAACATTGTACACAACATTGAACTATAGCAGCACTTTGATTGGTTGCAGGGGGGCTCTCGTAATCAATTGGCTCACATTGCTAATTCTAGGTACATAAATGCAAATAGTAAAACTACCCTATCCCAGGAGACCATCTTGGTTGTGACAATCTTGCAGCCCACTGAGATGAAGGAGGGCCTCTCATGTGGCCCACTCACTAGCCTAGGTTGCCCATCACTGTCTTATGCTGTTCTGACTCAGAAGTGGAAGGCAGGACTTTCAAACAGGACAGAGGGGTCAGAAAAGAATAGCAAGGGATTCATTCATACAGGAACCAAGGGGATATGCAAAACCTGCTCCAGTGTCTCCAGTTCTAGAAAGAGGTGAAAAGAGGACTGACCCTAAACCTTATGGGAAAATACCAAAATGCTATTCAACCAAATGCATCCAAATAAGCCTCAAACACCGAGTGGTGATGAAGGGGAATTGGGTTACAGAGGTATTCCTATTGTAGGGAACTATTCAATTTACTGAGGGTTGTAATGCTGCACACTTATCACAGAGAACAAACTGCCTAAAGATTGAGAATGTGTTAGCCAGGTTTACATTTCCATACTAATCAGGGGGCAAAGCTTGGAATAGACTAGGTGATTGTCAACTTCACCACTTTATTACCCGTTAAATGCTTTTTGTGGGGTGTCCAAGGAGGAAGAGAAAGAAAAGACACAGGCAGTGAAATAAAGAAAACCTTTATCAGCAGGTCTCTATCTAGTCAGTATTTGTGGCTCTGAACAACTGCATCTAAGCTATTAGCGCAACCTTTCTATTTCAGTTTTCCATGTTCCCTTGTGTGCATTTTATATCTTGATGAACTCGCATCTTCCCAGCCCTGCCATATACAGGCTGGAGGAACAAAGTGTTCTCAAAGCCTTGTCAAGCTCACACAAAATGAAAAGTGGTGAAATCATGAACCAGACAGTCAGCGGTCAGAAGCACTGCAACTCCTCATCCCCCCCTACCTCCACCATCCCCATCCCCAGGCTCTGTGGGCATGTCTTCATCAACTCATTTCAAATTAAAAAAGACTATGTCAACCCTGCTACTGCCATCCCAGCCAGCTCCAAGGGAATAGTGTTTAATGTAAGAATCTCTCCTAAGAATACCCGGCCAGATTCTAAGTGGAGGATGACTAGACAAATCTGAGGAAGCTACCTATAATATTTAATAAAAATCAATAGCAACCTTGCCCTTCTTCTTCCAGTGAATGAACACTCAAAACAACCTAAGATAAAGTCATAGAATCATAGAACCATGGAGCTGGAAGGGTACGTCTAGACTACCTGGCTCTGTCGACAGAGCCATGTAGATTTGTTGTTTTGGCAAAGGCAAATGAAGCCGCGATTTAAATGATCGCGGCTTCATTTACATTTACATGGCTGCCGCGCTGAGCTGACAAACAGCTGATCAGCTGTTTGTCGGCTCGCGCGCTAGTCTGGACGTTCCCCCTGTCGACATCAAAGCCCTTTGTCGGCAGCCCCGGTAAACCTCATTCCACGAGGAATAACGGCGCTCCCGACAAAGGGCTTTGATGTTGGCAGGGGAGCGTCCAGACTAGCGCGCGAGCTGACAAACAGCTGATCAGCTGTTTGTCGGCTCAGTGTGGCAGCCATGTAAATGTAAATGAAGCCGCGATCATTTAAATCGCGGCTTCATTTGCCTTTGCCTATGTGTCTAATCTACATGCCTCTGCCGACAGAGGCATGTAGTCTAGACACAGCCGAAGAGACCTCAGAAGGTCATCAAGTCCAGCCCCCTGCTCTAGGCAGGACCAATCCCAACTAAATCAACCCGTGCACAAGCAAAGGGAATTTAGTGCTCTTGTGTTCTTACAGCTTCAAAAACAGAAATGGGCCAGTGTCTATTGTGCATACCCGGCCTAACCACCCTAAACGCTCATCCATCTTTGACTCAGACCATGTTCTCAATAAGGAGTATGTAATTAGAAAGACTTTTTCTGTCATAATGTATTGAGGCAACAGACAAGACAAATTCCGTTCTCACTTAGAATAGTGCAATTAATGGATTTTCAGTTTGAATGAAAAATGGGTTGTTGTTTTAAATGTTTGTGAATTGAAAAGTTAAAAAAAGACATTTTGGACTGCATGAAAAGTTTTAGTTCAACATTTTCTAAATAAAATGTTTTCGTTTTGGCCATTTTAAAACTATTTTTAATTGAATTAAAATCAAATGAAAAGTAGCTTGTAGCTGACTGCCATGCATGGGATGCTGTTTTGTGTTATGGCCACAGAGTAGTTGCCAGGACATATCATCTGAAGGATCCTTAGGCATCACATGGAATACGAGAGACTACATAAATGTAACACAATGCTATGTATTCAATACTAGAAGATTTACCCAGTGTTGCTTGGGTCCATAACTCAATTAATTTTTTTTTAATAAAACAAAAATGTCCATGCTTCATTTAAATCATTGCAGTGGGGTGGGGCTGAGGACGAGAGGTCAGGATGCAGGCTGCCCTATGGAGAGAGGACAATCCCAGCCCTCTCTAACTGCAGCAGCTTGGGGCCATATAAAAAGTGCCTCTCCATTGCCACTGCAGCTCCAGCTGGGAGAGGGTGCATGTCCCCTGGCCGGAGCCAGGTTCAGGTTCATCTGCCCCTGTGCTCCCCAGCCAGAGTGAGGAATGCAGTTTCCCCTTGATCCCTGATGGAGGGAAACAGCCAGCATTGTTCCCGATGAATCAGGGGGAGGAAGAGTATTTGTGCAAGAGGGCCAGTGTAGACAGCTCAGGACTGTTTTGTGCAAAAAAGCCCCGATAGCGAAAATGGCGATCGGGGCTTACTTGCGCAAAACCGCGTCTAGTTTGGCACGTACGCTTTCCTGCAAAAAGTGCTTTTGCGCAAAAGCATCCGTCCCAATCTAGACGCTCTTTCCCGCAAATGCTTTTAACGGAAAAACTTTTCTACAAGGAAATAACAGTCTAGACGTAGCCTAAGAGTGAAACTGATTGTTCCTTTCTAAGTGGAGTACTTAGCATTTGTCCTTATTAAACATCATCCTATTTACCTCAGACCATTTTTCTAGATATTTCCAGATAATTTTGAATCATGACCCTATCCTCTAAAACACTTGCAACTCTCCCAGCTTAGTATCATCTGCAGACTTAATAAGCGTACTCTGTATGCCATCATCTAAATCATCGACAAAGATATTGAATAGAACCGGTTCCAAAACAGACCCGTGAAACCCCACTTGTTATGCCCTTCCAGCATGAATGTGAACCATTAATAACTACTCTCTGAGAAGTTATCCAGACAGCTATTCACTCACCTTATAGTAGCCACATCTACGTTGTATTTCCCTAGTTTATTGATAAGAAGGTCATGCAAGACCATATCAAATGGTTTACTGAAGTCTAGATATACCACATCCACTGCTTCTCCCTTATCCATAAAACTTGTTAAGCTGACTGGTCTGTAGTTTCCCTGGTTGCTCTTATTTCCCTTTTTATAGATGGGCACTATATTTGCCCTTTTCCAGTCTTCTGGAATCTCTCCTGATTTCCATGACTTTTCAAAGATGATAGCTAAAGGCTCAGATACCTCCTCTATCAGCTCAAGTATTCTAGGATGCATTTCATCAGGCCCTCATGACTTGAAGACATCAAACTTTTCTAAGTAACTTTTAGCTTGTTGTTTTTTATTTTAACTTCTAAATGTACCCTATTTCCATTAGCTTTCACTTTGTTAGGCATTCCATCACCATCAGTCTTCTCGGTGAAAATCATAACAAAGAAGTCATTAAGCACCTCTGCCATTTCCAAGTTTTCTGTTATTGTTTCTCCCTCTTCACTGAGCAATGGGCCTACTCTGTCCCTGGTCTTCCTCTTACTTCTAATATGTTTGTAGAGCATCTTCTTGTTACCCTTTATGTCTCTAGCTAGATTGAGCTCCTTTTGTGCCTTTGCCTTTTTAATCATGCCCCTGCATACTTAAGTGTTTGCTTATATTCATCCTTTGTAATTTGATTTAGTTTAAACTTTTTATGTGACTCCTTTTTTATTTGTAGATCATTTTAAGATCTCCTGGTTGATCCAAGGTTGTCTCCTGCCATGTTTCTATCTTTCCTACATAGTGGAATAGTTTGCATCTGGGCTCTTAATAATGTTCCTTCAAAAAACTGTCAACTTTCTTCAGTTGTTTTTCTTCAGTCTTGCTTCCCATGCGACCTTATCTACCAGCTCTCTGAGTTTACTAAAATCTGCCTTCCTGAAATGCATTGTCTCTATTTTGCTGTTCTCCCTTCTACTATCCTTAGAATGATGAACTCTACGATTTCATAATCACTTCTATCCAAGCTGCCTTCCACTTTCAAATTTTCTCCCTATTTGTTATGATGGAAAATAGAACAACTTCCCCCAGTAGCTTTCTCAACCATCTGAAATAAAAAATTGTATCCAGTGCAGTCGAAGAATTTATTGGATAATCTGCGCCCTGCAGTGTTAGTTTTCCAACATATGTCTGGATAGCTGAAGTCCTCCATCACCACTAAATCCTGTGCTTTGGATGATTTTGTTAGTTGTTTAAAAAAAGCCTCAACCACCTCTTCTGCCTGGGTAGGTGCTCTGTAGTAGATCCCTAGCATGACATCACTCTCATTTTTTAGCTCTTTTAACCTAACCCAGAGACTCTCAACAAGTCTGGGTATGTCTACACTACCACCCTAGTTCGAACTAGGGTGGTTAATGTAGTCGTACGAACTTGCAAATGAAGCCCGGGATTTGAATTTCCCGGGCTTCATTTGCATGTTGCCAGGCGCCGCCATTTTTAAATGTCCACTAGTGCGGACTCCAAGCCTGCGGCTACACGCGGCACAAACTAGATAGTTTGGACTAGGCTTCCTATTCCGAACTATCTGTATACCTCGTTCCATGAGGAGTAACAGTAGTTCGGAATAGGAAGCTTGCACCTGGCACGGGCACCGTAGCCAGCCTGTGCCCCCTTAAGGGGTCCGGGGCCGGGAGGGGGCAGAAGAGTTTCCCTGGTGTTGGCCAGAGTGGCCACCAGGGAAATCTGGGGAGGGCTATCCTCCCACTAGTTCGAATTAAGGGGCTATACACCCCTTAATTCGAACTAGCTAGTTCGAACTAGGCTTAATCCTCGTAAAATGAGGTTTTCCTAGTTCGAACTAAGCGCTCTGTTAGTTTGAATTAAATTCGAACTAACGGAGCGCTAGTGTAGCGCCTATGAAAGTTAGTTCGAACTAACATCCGTGCCTTATGACCATAAATATGCTAGTTTGCACAAATCTAGCCATATCATCCAGAATATTAGGAATTTCTAATAAAAATGTTGGCCCATTTGTTGGCCAATATATGAACAATTGGTACAGTTTTATTAATAAGTACTTCATTCACCTCAGTTATGTTCTTCATTAACTCCGGTAGTTAAAATAATCTGAAAATATATGGTTTAATTAGCCCTAAAGAGTCCTTTTCAGAACATCAGTAATAGGTAAAAATTCTCAGTATAAAATATCATTTAAAACTGACTCAGTTCCATTACAGATCAATACTCTTCCCATAAATCCAATCTATTTTCCTAACCCTGAAGGTCCCCTAAGTTTAGCATTTACACATATGCAGTCAGTTAATATTTAAACAGATGTTTTAAATTAAATGTTTTACCACAGTGCCCCCTGGTGGATGATAAGAAATGATACACAATTCCAAAATTGAGTAGATAAATGAGAATTAAAGGAGATCTGAGAGAAAGCAGTAGCACAGTCTCTAGGGATCTTTGTGCCTACATAAAGAGGAAAGTTTGAAGAGGTTTTGATGCCTTTATCTTTATTGTTAAGCCAGTCTGCAGTCCAGCAGTTGGGAAAAGGAAATATACTATGCATATATATTTTAATTAAAGGGAATACCAGAAAAACTGCAAAATGGGCATAGGAAAGAAAATGGAAAAGGAAGAATACATCTAAAGACCAGGAAAAATTCTTCCAGTGTGATTAAAGAAACTCACCATTAGTACAGATGCAAAAGGATCCAAATTGTTGGTAGCAGTATGTATTTCCTATCTCTACAGCCTCTGGCACGTTATTGGGGCTCCTAGTTGCTGAAACAATGCAAATAATAAATAGAAATAATTGATTAAGACCTGATTTTTATATCTTAGCTTGAAAACCTCTGGACCAGATCTTCACCTGGCATAGGTGACGTTTGTGGGAGACATGAGGGATCATGTGGTCCCCTAGATTTTAATTGCTGAAAGTGGGTGCCCTCACTTTGCCCCTCCTCTCTGTTGCCCTTCCCCCTCAGGGCATGTGTTGCTTCTGTCAGCTGATCATCATTTCAACTCATTTGATTTCCAAGAACAATTTTTAATCCCAAATTCAATCTACACTCTGTTTAAGAGTCCCTATTCTTTTTCCTTCTCTCCGGACCTGTCCTATTATGACATCACTATAAAGCAGTTCACATGCTGTTGTTCTTATGTATCACAAATATATACTTAAATAACTGGATTTCTCAACCAGCAATATCTCCAGATTTCTCTCATCTCAGATTGTTCTTGGTAGTTAGCAGCTATTGGCCTTTGTGCATATTCAACAAAGGAAACACCTTGTTCTAACCCACATAGTGTTTTCTAACAACTCAGCCTCTCTGTGGAAAATCATCCATCATAAAGAATTACTCTTTGGCTACGTCTACACTGGCCCCTTTTCCGGAAGGGGCATGTAAATTTCACTAGTCGTCGTAGGGAAATCCGCGGGGGATTTAAATATCCCCCGCGGCATTTAAATAAAAATGTCCGCCGCTTTTTTCCGGCTTTTAAAAAAGCCGGAAAAGAGCGTCTAGACTGGCCCCGATCCTCCGGAAAAAGTGCCCTTTTCCGGAGGCTCTTATTCCTACTTCAAAGTAGGAATAAGAGCCTCCGGAAAAGGGCACTTTTTCCGGAGGATCGGGGCCAGTCTAGACGCTCTTTTCCGGCTTTTTTAAAAGCCGGAAAAAAGCGGCGGACATTTTTATTTAAATGCCGCGGGGGATATTTAAATCCCCCGCGGATTTCCCTACGACGACTAGTGAAATTTACATGCCCCTTCCGGAAAAGGGGCCAGTGTAGACGTAGCCTTTGAGTCCTGTCATGCCATATTGGGTCATCCAATTAAAACATCAGTCCATAAAGGTTTTTTTCCCTATTTGCTATTATTCCTTTCTATAGCCACCTTACTGTGGGATGCTGGTCTTGCCGCTAAAGGACAACTTAATCATTCAGATACCTGGGAGTGGATCTAAACTCCCGTACAATGTTTTCCTTGATGATTTATCTCAGCAAATAAAATAAATATCGATAAAATTCTGCCCCTGGACTGACATGCTAGGACCCCATTTATGTCAATGGGAGCCACTCATGCGGAAAGGAGGGACTCTATAAACAATGTAATACTTAATTGTGGGCCCAATCCTGAAAATCTTTATTTTTGTGTGTGTTCCTTATTCATGAAAGTAAGCTAGAGAGATGGATTCTGCTCAGTACTTTTCAGGATTGGGCAGTGAAGTTTCTATTCATGTCCTGTTTGGTTTTTGGTGTCTTTGTCAGAATTAATTAGATTAAATGTAATACGGGGCTTTGCTAAAGGGATGGGTGAAACCAGATTCAAGTATTCCAAACACATCCCTGGATAATATAACTATAATAATCTGTCTGACTCTACCTTGCCTTCTGCACTCATCACCGTAATGTCTGAGCCCCTCCCTGCCATTGTATCTTTGCCATTGTATTTTTCACCATATTTTTGTCATTATCATCTTTTGGAAAACCTTACCATGTGGATCACTATCAGATCACCCCAGGAAATATCTCCTTTTATAATGTTGCATTACTCTTGTGAACAAGAACAATCCATGGGGCAGATGTTGGGTGCAGGATTAGACTGGTCTAATATATTTCACATACTGTGTCAGGGACTGCTCTGGAGTCACTCTGAATTTTGCCATTGACACCAACAGGAGCAAGGGCAGTGCTATAAGGTGCTACTCAGTACTCTCATGAGGAGGCTTAAAGACAGCTAACCAAAGTAAGGCTCGGTAAAGAGATCTGCTATTCTCAGAGTCAATGGGATAGCTCGTAAGTATGTCATTGCTAGACGACTAGTAGTGCCTCACATCCCTGGCCATAGACTCCATTATACTAAGCACTGTACAAACAAAGAACAAAAACATGGGCCCTGCTGAAAATAACTTAAGGCCACATCCACAAGGGTATTTAAATTCAATACAAAACATTACTGAAAGATGAGCCAAATCAGGTATTCCAAACACAGTCATGGATCACTTAGCTGTGAAAATCTGTCTGTCTCTAAGCATTTCTACTGGTGGACTCATCACCATAGTATCTAAGTACTGTACTTAGCCACCTAAATACCTTTGAAGATGTAGGCCTTACAAACTAATAAATTGGGTTTAGCATCTCTGAAATCAATGGTGCTACACCAGGGCTGAAATTTGACCCCTATTTGGCTTATAAGGTCAGACATTATCACTTATGATAGCTTTGCTTATCTGCTTAACCACTGCTTGCATCTATAACAACTTTTCAAAGGCAAGCCAGAAGAGTTCACAGTTCAAAGCAAAATGCCTAAAAGAGGATAAGAACAGTTTTGCAGTTAATGTTTTTTTAACTCCCTTTAAAACATGTAGTGTTAGCATTTCTATTGCTGTTCTGGAAAGCTAATTTTGTTTGCAGAGTATTTAATTGGCTGACTCAGTCATGACCTGCAAAATCACATATCAAGAAAGTGAAAAAAGGAAAGAAGAGAAAGATAACAGAAAATGACACAAAGAAGCAAACAGCCATCATGGTTAATTTGTAATTAAAGACCAAAGAAAGCACAAACACCAAAAGGGGCTGGAGCCAAGCAATAGGATTTTACTTTTGCATGTGACATATAAAAAGTCTAAAGTAAATCTGTTTGCATTTCAAAGATCTTTAATAAAATTGTTCCAACACTAGTATCTTTTCAGAGTTTGTTTTTGAAAAATGTTTCCAGCTCTAAATTTGCTCAGCAACTGGCAAGTGCTCTTTACAAGGAGTACCTTTAACATTTACGGATGCTTAGTGGCAGGAATAGAAACTTCCTTTTACTTTTTCCCAGTGGATGCATTAGGCTTCACATTTCACTGCTTCTGTCACTCTATGTTCCGTCACTCTAGGAAATCTGAAAAGAAAGGTTGACCATTCGGAAGCTCCAGTACGTCATCTCAATCAGCTTCCCTGGTCAAACTAAACTAAAGAGAGAAAAAAGCAGAAAATTTCTCTTGAAGAGGCAGTGAAGACCCAACAGATAATTTCAGAGGGATCAGTTTGGAGAACCAGAGGACTGCAATGATGGAATTTTGGGTGGGTAGCAGCCCTGCCCTCTGGGATGAGGCTAGCTTTTCATCCCGTTCCACGGTCGCTAAGGGAGTAAGAGGATAGTTCGTGCATTCCGTGCATGCTTCTCACACCTGGCTGGTGAGCTCCCTTCACCACTCAACTGTGAGAGGCATGCACGGATTGCAAGAACTTTCCCCTCACTCCCTTAGCCTTCAGGGAACAGGATGAAAAGCAAGCCACGTCTCGGAGCACACGGCTGCCACCCACCTACCTTCTCAAAATGGCACCTTTGGAGGCCTGGCAGGCTACCAGCAATTATTCAAGTGCTGTTTTCTCTTCGTCAGCTCAATTGCCTTCATTATTATTATTTCAGTATAATCAAAAGGTCCCACTCCAGTCAGGACCCCATTTTGCTAGTTGCCACAGTCCTCTAGTAGACAGAGTCCTCCAGGGCTGCTAACAGGGAGAGGGGAAAGTGTGAGGGAAAAGGGAGCAATTGTCCAGAGCGCTGGGTGACTTTCAACGGCCCAGAGCCACTGCCACTTCTGTGGTAGAAGCAACTGGGAGTTCCCTGCTGCTTTAAAATTACGACAGCAGCGCAGTGTGGGGTGATGGCAGCAACGTTAGCTGGGGGGGAGCCCAGGCCCAACTGGGGCTTCCTGACACTTTCAAATCACAATGATTTAATTGCTGGCTGGGCCAGCAATAGTGTGGGACACCCAGAGCTGTCAATGGGGGTATGGGGAAAGGGGCCTCTGCCCCAGCTCTTTAAATTGCCACCACAGAGGCCTGGGCAGCAAAGGACAGGCAGCACTGAAGGTCTGGCTGGGGGTCGGTCCCCATCCCTAACCTGAGACCTACCTCTTCCCCTCAAGATATCCCTTCCACGGGTCTGTGAGCATAGTAATTCTGTCTGCAGCCCTGGAGTACACTGCCCTGAAAAGCTTTCAGTCTAAATAGAAAGGACTTATGAAAGGTGAAAGGAAAGAAATATTATGGCCTGCACTGCACTTTAGAGATGAAACACTGAGATGCAAACATTAACTGACTTGCCAGAGGTCACATTAGAAATGTGTGGTAAAACGAGAAATCGAATCAAGAAATTCTGAGTCTAAGCCACAGTTTGACTACAAGCCAATCTTTCACCCTCTCCAGCTATATTGATGCCATCTTTTAAAATAATATTTTACCTCAATAAACACTTAAGTCATCTTCAGCCTCTTTCTCTTTATTTTCCTGCATCGGCCATCAATAAAACCTGTCTCCTATCTGAAATTTATTCTCACAGGAAACCCCTTTGACATTCCTCAGTCTCAGGAGCCTATCAGACCATCCCTTACACTTCTAACCACGAGTTTTTCATGCAGTAACACTTAGCCTGATATTGTAGTCTGAGGTATATCACAAGGAAGTATCTTCAACCATAAAGCTGTCTGCTTAGAGGTCGGCCTTTTGGAGCATAAAAGAAATTTATTTAACTGTATCAATGGGCCTGTTGAATGGCAAGGAGAATCTTACAATCAATGTTATAAGCCTGATTTCTCAGAATGGACTTCCACTTTTTCAGTATTTATTGGGATGATTCTGCCTTTGATGCTTGTGTGCAGCTCCTTTTAACAGTTACACATATGCAAGGAAAAGAGAATGGATAGAAATCCCACACCAGAACTGAATGCATTAATAATTGGTTGACATGATGAGTAGCCTCTTTCTCCAGAATGGACTGAACCAAACTTTGCAATATGTGAAAGTCTGGGTGTGCGCCTGGCTGCAGTACTGAACTTTTGTCGCTCAAGACTCTTTCCGCAATCCCACATTCTCCATTTTCAGCTCCGTGGTCTGACATCACCTAGTCTTGTTCAGCACTCTGACAGGTCACATGTGGACAGTGTATTATTTATATTGGCTTTTTCTAACTTCACACCAGTATATATGTTCTGCCTCACTGCAGAACTAAGCTGAGTCTTCAGTTTGAACAAGACTTTATGGGCCCTGTGGGTCATTTATCCAAGGAGAGAACAAAGATTTCTACTACAGCTATAGCTCTTGCTCAAAAGCCAACTTTCTAACAAATCAGCCCCTGGTACTTCATTCCTATTCTCTCCTCCCTCAAATACCATAACCATCATCTCCTAATGGAATTCTTTTCTGACAACCTCTCCAACCTAACTACAGACAGCTTGTAACTGTCCTCAGCACCAAGCCCCAGAAATGACATGGTGTGACCTAGCTCAGCTGGATCATTCTATAATTAGATATTGTCGGGGATTTTTCTACTCTTTTTCTTTGGAAAATGCAGATTAATTGAAATGGAAAAGTTTTGTGTAAACATATTAGTTTTGATTGCATTTTCAGGCAGGTCTACCAGGTCCAGGGTGCAGATTCTGGAGAGCAAGGGATTCACTTCAGAATAGCCAATAGAACAGAGGTTGGGGCATTTATGTGGGAGAGCCCAGTTTAAATCTCTGGCTGATTTAGAGAAAGAACTTGAGCCTGGATCGCCCTTATTCCAGATGTGTGCCAATCGCTTTGTCTGGCCCCAGGAGTAATTATTTATACCAAGTGGAACAGCTCTAACCTGAAAGCTTCACATCATGGACTCGAACCTAGGCCTCCCATATCTCCACTGAGTAGGCTACCCAGTGAGCTGTTCTCAGGAGGATCTCTCATGTTTTTCCATGAATAATCTTAGTTTTGCTCTGATGCCAGCTAAAAAATATTAAATCCTCAAAATGTTTCATGAAATGGAATTCTTGTTTTCCAGACAGTACTAATTATAACCTAATATTACAGAAAAAAAGAATGGCTTGCAGGCAAACACACTGGAAGATCAATATTGTCTTCCTGATTCTGCCACAGAGCTTGTGATTAAGTCAGTTACTTAATACTTCTGTGCCTCGTTTTCCTCATTTTCCAAAAGATGATGCCAATAGCTACCTGATGTGAGAGGTCAAATATGCTGATGTATGTAAATCAGATTCATATCCCTGGATGGAGATAGCATAAGAAAGCAAAGCATTATTTCATTAATAGTACAATGCATAGGACATTAGGAATAAGTTGCTTAGCTATTTATTATTTTCCCCATCACAAAACTAACTTTGGGCTGTCACATCCCCAGTTTCATGAAACCCAAAGGTAAATATTTTAGGACCTGCATTAAAATTCCCTGAAGCAACAGAACTGTAAAAAAATGGCAGGTATTTTCTTGTGTTGTATAATACATAGATTCATTTTTATTTGCTTTTAAAATTTGAAAGATACCATGGAATTCATTATTAAGAGCATGAGTTGTTGACCTGTTAAGACATTTCATATAGTTTGTTGACTCTTTAGGAGTAGACCTTGTTTTCAGTTAATTGTGATACCACGTTGTTGTATAAAATGCTGCAAAGTTACTGTACTAGCCTCTTGAACTTGTACTTGTGTGTTATTGTTAACCCTGCTCCTGTTGTTATTCTATTCTGTACGTGAAAGATCAGGTCCTAAATTTATAACAATGCACAAAGGTAAGATGCTCCAACATATATATCTGGAGTATTGCAGACTGAAACAACATGTCAGCAGGTTAACAACTGAACTTTGCCCATAACTTTCTTCCCATGATTTCCCTTGTGTATCTGAGTGTATGAATGGGGAAAATGGCTTAACTCATGGTATGTGGCCTATCTAATATCTGTCTATGTCACCAGGGCAAGATGTATTCAACCTGGGTCCTGAGATGCCTGCAGCAATTAGTGGACTCCCATTAGGAGCAATGTACAAGAGCTGAACATTTTTGTTTTTCTTTAAAAACAAAAACAAAACTGAATGCACAGAAAAAAAATATCAACAACATAAGTCAGGGGTCAAGGGCCACCGACCCACAGAAAAATCAGTCAAGTGAGAAGCCAAAAAAATACCCCTGACTGAAAAGGAGAAAGACACTCTCCACATTCCCCTCACACACCAGAACCAAGGCAGGCCCAAGCTAATAGATTTTGTGTGCTCCAGCCCCATGGTGGGACAGCATGGGGCTGGAGCATCAGTGTAAGTTCTCCAATGATGGGGGGGGGCCTGAGCCTTGGGGGCCAAATCCAGCCAAGCCAAGGGCCACATCTAGCCACCAGGCCTAGGGTTCACCACCGCGGACATAAGTGATTGTTTGAATATGTACGAACACAAGAATCATTTTATCCAAGTCCTTGTTTCCATAGCCACATTGCATGTATTTATCATGTATATGGTGAGTGGATGTATAGCATTAATGGTAACACTACAGAATAATGCAAATGGTGACAGGTGTACAAGAGTCCAAATTAAGTAAAAACAATATGGTTAGATTTCCCAACAGGTGTAGATTAGTAGCATCTCAAACATATCTTTGTATTCAAGTAATTTCTTGTATTTAATAATATTTCTAAACAACTCTAGAATGGTTTCTGAAACTCTGAACATTTCTTAATTCTGATGAGCAATACATACATCAGAAGGAGCAGTCCATGTTTCTAGCTGGAACATTACAGCTGAGAACATTTGTCTTATTTTTAAAGGACAGATATTTTTTTTTCTCTAAAGAATGAACTAGAAATATGCAGGGACAGGTTTCAGTATTCAGTCAAATGTCCAGATTTTCCATCACCTGGGCCACAACCTTCAGTCCTTACACGGTCGCAATTTTCACGGTTTCTAAAACAGCAGATTTGACTTTGAAAGGACTGAAGGATTTGGCTCATAGAATTATATTTTATGGAATTTAAAATAAGTTTTGAGGAAGAAAGCTCTTCAAAGAATAGATTATTAAGAGAAAAGCATTATTGTGTCATAGCGTTCACCTAACAAGTATTCTCCTTAGTACTTGGGACAATCTGAAAATATTTTCAAAATTTCAGTTATTTAAGCAAGTGATGGACATCTGATCATTTTTCTGGATCTCTGTCTTTTCCAAGCATAGCTCTGTGGTCTTTTTACAGTTCCTATAGAGTGTTTCCAGACCTTTCAGTGGTATAGTCACTTTAGTTAACTTTTTAAGTTTCCCTGTTCAACAATGGGATGAACAAGTAAGTGCAGAATGGATGTGGAATATTGCCTTTGGACATTTAAAGGGTCACTGTCACAGTTATCTTACTAGCTTCAGAGGGGTAGCTGAGTTACTCTGCAACAGGAAAAAAACAATAGAATTCCTGCAATCCATTGCAGCTGCTCAATAAATCTCATCAGGATGAATCTGGCTGCCTATATCAATAGATGTTTTGCTGCTGACTTTAGCAGGATCAGGATTTCATTTACAGGACCCTTTTATATGTCCTTTCACTTTCAGACGTGCGTAGAGTGAGAAAAAGAAATCTGACATAAATAACCCTTCCTTTGCATTCAGAATCCCTAAAGGAAAATCAAACATTTTTTCTCAAGACAGCCATTCAAAATATTATAATCTATCCTCTTCCTACAAAGAGATTATTGATTCAGATTTTGAGCTAAGAAATATCACAGAAGCAGAGATCCTTCATTAATTGCCATTTATTTAATATAAAAAAATCAACATCTATAATGGAACAGTTCAAAAAAATCAATGAGGAAAAGTTACAGATGACACCAGAAAAGTTTGATAAAATATTAAAAATGAGACTCTTCTCTTGAAACAGCGTGCAATCTTGAATTTTACTGGAGGAATGGAAAAAATAAGATGAGAACATTTATGAAATGTATTCACAAGATCCATTTGTTATAAAAATAATTTTAAACAGTAATGAGGAACTTACCTGTGGGTAGATACTCAGTTGACACAAACTGGAATGGATTCCTTGGCTTTAATGGAGCTATTCTAGTTTACACCAGCCCATACATTTTACAGTCTATAGCACATTATAGTTCACACCAAAAATTGATTCAGGAAATTACAGTTCGTACTATGGAATTTAATGCATAACTCCAATGCATGGTGATGGTAATTGTGAACAGTGATCACCAGTCAAATCTTTATAAACTTGCTTTGGCAGGTAAATAACATCACCTTTGTATTTGCAGTATTCTTACCTGAAATACCAAAGGAGATATATTACTATCCATGATTCCCAAACTCTTTAGACCAATAAATGCTTTGGCCAGGGTAGTTAACTATCAATTCCTCAAGAAGCATTCAGACTTTGATAAATAAATTAGGGTATGTCTACACTACCACCCTAGTTTGAATTAGGGTGGTAATGTAGGCAACCGGAGTTGCAAATGAAGCCCGGGATTTGAATTTCCCGGGCTTCATTTGCATCTTGCCGGGCGCCGCCATTTTTAAATGTCTGCTAGTGCAGACTCCGTGCCGCGCGGCTACACGCGGCACGGACTAGGTAGTTCGGACTAGGCTTCCTATAAAAGTTTTAAAAAGCTTTAAAAAGTCCCTGAAAACTCTGCTCCTACCATGAGTTATTGCTTAGAAGTAAAATAAGTTATCTGCCATGGGCTGATGTTTATAATGAAATCAGATAATGACTGCTCATTATCACTTAACAGTTGTGAATGGTGTCTCTGCAGAACATTACATTACTGTAATGAATGCAAAAACCAATGCTTACACATATGCTTCCCACTTTATGTCAATAACTAGAAGTAAATCATATCTCACACTCAAAGAGAAAAGTTTAGTATTTGATATTTTTTCATAGCAACAACAGCAGAATGATGGGTCAAATCCAATGAACGCTCAGCAAAACTTTCAGACAATACTTTATTTGAAAAGTGCAAATATCCTTTACTCTGCATTCATGTCCAATGGATGTGTTAGAACAGTGTTTCTCTATTGATGAATGCCAGCCCTCAAGGGTTGGTCACTAAAGGGCACAAAAGGGACATCACAAAACAGTGAGAATTTAAAATGGAGAGCAAAGAAAATCTCATTCCTGCACTTTCTCCCTTACCCTTCAGTGTCAATTATTTTCCATCAACTTTTCAAAATACAAATTATATACACTTTCCATTATTAGCACTGATAGATTTCTCTACTCTAACAGTAAATGTGAAGGGTGTGTGTGGGTAACGGGTTTCTCCTGGAATGTCACCTGGAACTGGGGTACCACTGAGCCTCCCTGACCCACTAACCTGGGCTCCCTTATACACTGTATTACTATGACAAGCTGCCAACTCCTCCAAGCTTCAGCCTGCAATTTCATTAGCATACATAAAGGAAGGGATGCACCCAACTGTTCTTTAACCAGTCCCTGAAAAGAAAGGCTTTGGCTAGAACACCTACCAGTTCTTAAGACACAAACCCACTCTGGAGTTTAAACCCAAAATTATACTGTCTGCATAGGGAAATGTACGGTGTAAGTGTGACGGACCTCTCCTCCTCTCCCCCTGGACATGAATGTACATAACTCAAAGGAGCTTTGAGCAAATTATTTCATGTAACCCATCAATCTTCATGTCATGATCTGCTGGTTCTGTTTACCTTACTCTGTTGTATGTATCATTTGTGTGTGTAAAATTAGACTCATGGAGTGGGCAATAATTTGTGAGTTTCAAATGGGAGAATGGGAGACATGGAGGCTGTTACCCTCAACTTCTTGATGAGACACTGTTAAACAATCTTTTGTCCTTAAGTCTGAGTAGTGGTTGGTAGGGAGTGGTCTCAACTCCTTAACAAAAAGAATAGGAAAGGAGAGGACTTGGTCTTTTGGCTGGGCTGTACCTGAGAGAAGGAGCCTGAGACCCCAGAGTGGGGAAGAGAGCCCTGGTTTAGAGTGGCAGCTGGAAAAGAGGTTTTAGGGTGAGTTTGAAGAGTTTGTACTGAGGTTTCAGTGGAGAATTAGCCAAGCGTTTTTGTTTCTTTTGATTTGTAACCTACTTTGTTCTGCCTGTTCTCACTTATTACTACTTAAATCCTACTGCTTCCACTTAATAAAATTATTTTTATTTTCTATCAATCCCAGTGTAAATAATTGTTACCTGGGGGGCAACCAGTGTGCACATTCCCCCTTTCATTGTTAAAGGGGGCTTACCTAATTCATTGGGGTTTGATCCCATCTGGGGAGTGCTATCTCAGGAGGTTGGGCCCTAAACTGCATTCTCCTTGGACCTGAAGTGGTTTAGTGTCTGTGCTGCTTCTCGGTGGGGGCAGGAAACTCAGCTCGGGTCCTTGGGTGGGGGAGACCAGTGGAGCTGGCCAGCAGGACCGGGCAGTGAGGAGCCCCAGAGAGCGGGAAGGTGAGTGACAGTGGCCGTGTCAGCACCCCAGGAGGCACCCCCGAGGGGTCGTCTGTGACCATACCCCAGCACAGTAGGTTCATAAAATTTGCCACCTCCCTCAATGAGGAGAGGAATATGCAACAGCTTCTTTCCCCCTCCTCTGCAGATCATGAATCCTACACACTGGTATTAGACAAAATGAAAACAAATCATACAGCAAAAACAAATTTATTAACTACAAAAGATAGATTTTAAGTGATTATAAGGGATAGCGATCAGCTCAAAGCAGATTACTTAACAAACAAAAAACACAAAGTAAGTTTAATATACCAAATAGATTGGTTATGAGTAGCAAGTCCTCACCCTAAGCAATGATGCAAGCAGGCTGTAAATTCTTAAGGGGCAATCTGCATTTGCTTACCGCTTGGAATCCACTGGTAGGCAACTCACAGGCTAAAAACCTGCTAGCCTGGGTCCAGCACTTCTCCCAGTTCAATCTTTGTTCTCAGATGTTTCAGGAGTCTTCAGGGCTGAGATGTCAGTGAAAAAACAAGATGATGTCATTCCCTTATGTTATTTAGCTTTTGCTTATGGCTGAACATTTATTTCAAAGCTTTGTATTTTTGCCACTCACTAGTGTGGGATCCGACATCCCAAGATGGAGTTCAGTACCAGTGACCTGGTAACATGTCCCTATAGTGTCACAGAAGCCACTACTGGAAAGACTGTCTGCAGCATCCTCAGGAAGGCTCCACAGGTAGAAGAATGCTTCTCTTAAGGCCTATTGTTTCTTCCTCACTGACATGTATTGGTCCTTCATAGCGAGACACAAAGGGTACATCTAAACTACATGGCTCCATCGACGGAGCCATGTAGATTTGTTGTTTTGGCAAAGGCAAATGAAGCCGCGATTTAAATGATCGCGGCTTCATTTAAATTTACATGGCTGCCGCGCTGAGCCAACAAACAGCTGATCATCCCACGAGGAATAACGGGGCTGCTGACAAAGGGCTTTGATGTTGGCAGGGGAGCGTCCAGACTAGCGCGCTGATCAGCTGTTTGTCGGCTCAGCGTGGCAGCCATGTAAATGTAAATGAAGCCGCGATCATTTAAATCGCGGCTTCATTTGCCTTTGCCTATGTGTCTAATCTACATGCCTCTGACGACAGAGGCATGTAGTCTAGACACAGCCAAAGATAGCATTTAGCCTAGTGGGCATTCTCAAGGTGTAACCACATTCGAAATATAGATACCTAGTCAATATTTCTAAATTCAGGTACAAAAATGATACATGCATACAAATAGGATAATCATATTTATCTAATCATAACCTTTTCAATTATATGTCATGTGAGATATCTCGCCTAAAATACAAAATAACTATGCCATAATCATTGCATAATAATATCATTGTGAAGATGAGGTGCAGTATCATACTATAAAGGGGGGGGGGTGATTGTTTTTTATTATTATTTGTATAAAGGAATAGTTGCCTGGAGAAGCTGAGAAACATTGTTTTAAGGTAAATAGCCAGTGCTGCCAAACCACACTGTGAAGAGATTTCCAGCATCAGTTACTCAGGCTTTTCATATTTTTTTTTCCAAACGATCCTGAAAATGACTCAGAGATAGCATTTTCAGACATTTTCTGACATTTTCTCAGAGCAACAACCCTCTACAATCACAGGGCCAAACCTTGCCAAAGAAGCATATTTAACGAAAATGACAGTTTAGAATGACCTCATTTGTAAAGATATGCCTTACTCCCACTGAAAGCTTTTGGGATATTATTAATAAAGGCTGATCATTACAGCTGCAGTGAAATGAAATGCAAGCATAATTGTTGCAATTTGTTAAGAAGTGACAATTTATTTTTTGGCAGTCTGGACAGAGGAAAACACAGGCAAGGTTCATGCAATTTAATATCAGATTGCATTAATATTTTCATGTGCCAAATGGGACACACTGATGATCTGAGCAGAAGGGAAGGCTTGAGACTTTTGGATATGATTCATATTATCTGGAGTTGATTTATCGCAAGGGTAAGCCTTGGTGCCTCCCATAGTGAAATCTACAGAATTAGGCATAGCCATTCGGTTTAAAAACATAATAAGATATTACATTTCTAAAACAAAAATTATTGTAGCCCAAATATTCTACTCTGCTTTGGGGCACAGAAAGGAGAAAGTGAGTCACAGGGAGGAGAAATACCTCTGTTTTTCACTGAAAGGCAGGTTTTCGAGAACTGATATGATTTACTGGACCCTTTCCAGTTTAACTTATTTTTTAATACAACAACAAATGGTCCAGTAGCACTTTATAGATTAACAAAACATATAGATGGTATCATGAGCTTTCGTGGGCACAGCCTATTTCTTCAGATGACTGGAATTTTGAGTTTAGGATGTGCAGACCGAAAATAAATAGGGGAGAAGGAGAAGAAAAAAAATCTGCTTCTTTTTAACTATCCAATCTTCAGGTGTTTAGAGATTGCCAGTTCTGCCTACTTGTTTTTCCCTTTGATATTTTCATACCTTTTTTTCCTTGTTTCCCACCTCCTCTCATTTTTTTCTTCTTCTCCTTCCCCCCTCTCTCTTCTCCCCTATTTATTTGGGGTCTGCACATCCTAAACTCAAAACCCTGGTCATCTGAAGAAGTGGGCTGTGCCTAAGAAAGCTCATGAGACCATCTATATGTTTTCTTAGTCTATAAAGTGCTACCAGACCATTTCTTATTTTTTTAGTTTATCCTGTACAGACTAACTTGGCTACCCCCTGAAGCTTCTTATTTTTTAATGTTGACATAGTTCTTTCAGTAATAGTCTCATCAGTGCTGTATACAGAGGTAAAACCAGCTATGTACTCCTACTTGATATTCACCCATTTATACATCCAAAAATAGCATGAGCTGTATTTGCCACCAGATTGCACTGGGAGATCATGTTCAGTTGATTGTCTGTCATGACCACTAGATCCTTTTCAGAGTCACCACTTTCAAGGATATTTTCCATCCTACAAATGTGATAGACATTTTTCATTCCCAGATATATGACATTGCATTGCAACACATGGCCTGGATAGAGGCTATGACACTATCAGTGTCTAGCAAGACACTCTCCCTATTCTGGCAGAAGCCCACATCCTTGATGTATTTTAAAGAATTGCACGGGCTCTTCTGCAGGGGGATAAGGCAAAATGCCACATTTATAAGTAATACATCATTATTGTATTATATGCATATAATATACTATATTAATGTATTCATACACACACACACACTGTCTTGCCGTTACTTAGTTATTACTTTGTTGCTCCCCTTAACTCACTGGCCAGGTTAGTGAGATGGGGAGGAGAAATGCGGAATCGGGCTTCTATCTGTACTGACCAATGCTCCGATGTTGACAAGATGAGACCCAATTCTATAGTTTTGCATATAACTTTTTATATGTTTTAGTCCATAGATCTTGTGCTGTCCCACTGCCCCAGGACACTATACGACCAGGAGTCATTGGTTAACAGCAGCTGGGACTTTGATCTTCTTATCTTGATGGAGCTTTTGTTTTTTTCGTTCTTGGGTGGATTCTTTTGCATGGCTCACTTGCTTTGTTCTTGAGCCATCAAGGTGGTGCTGGCAGTTGGTCTCCAGAGAAGCTGTTCAGGGACTGATTCCTTTACACATACAGCACATTCACATTTTTACATATACACACACCTAACTTTAAACAGAGTTAAGGCAGTACGAAGTTTAAAATGGGGTTTCAGTTACAATATATTTAAAAAAAAGTTACAGTAACAGATTCTCCAAAAGTAATTAAAAGGTTACTAACAAATTAATTCAAAGCCCATTCATAAAAACTGGGCCACAGTTCATGAGGTTATATACATAATGTCAAATTGCCAGAATCCCAGACCTTTTAAATTGCCGATGGTGTGCTGCGCTGTGTGTTCTGGAAGCTGTGAGGGCTCTTGGGGGGAGACGGCTGAGGTGTGGCATGCTTTGGGTGGTAGTGAGGGCTGGCTGCCCTTAGCCCCTTCCAGGAGTGTGGGGCCAGAACCCCACTCTGCCAAAGGTCCCAACAAGTCTGTCACCCCACCCCTATCTCCCCACCAAAAGGTTTCTAACCCAATTACTTTTCACATAAGACATGAGCACAAGCGAGCACAATTCCTTTAGAATACAGCAAAGCCCCTGACTCCAGTTCACCCTTTCCTAGTACAACAGTGAGATACATCTGTTTTCAGGTAGGCAGAGTGCTCCTTTACCTCATCAGGTGACTGTAACAGCTCCCATCTGCTTGAGCTGGTGAAAACAGCCAAAGACCAAGACTTGAGCAGCTCCTGCCCATTTATAACCCTCTCTGCCATGTGGCCTCCTGGTCAGTCTCAACAGGTGAGCACAGGCCCTATAAAGGGTGATTTCATTCCTGAGACAACATCTTCTCTGATAAATCAACATCTGGGTTAGGAGGCAGACTTTTGTCTAGGATGCTTCTATGCCTTGGACCACTATCCCTTGGCATTCCAGTCTAACAACGAGGTTAATGGACAACAGAAAAAGCTAATAAACATGGCATTCAAAATAGAGCCACAGTCAGACACAGACACACACAAAAAGTCCCCATTATCGAATAGAATTCATAAACTCTGCCTGAATAGATTCCCCAAATCACCACAGACCAGTTTACCAAATTATACAGACTGAATTCTATAAGGCCAGAATAAACAATGCAACTTGAGCTACGTCAATTGTGTCGCTTAAGTCAAGCTAGCTTATTTCAGCTTTTGACGCTGTCTACGCAGCAGAAAGTCTGAGGTAGAGCATTCTTTCTCCCACTGCCCTTACTCCTCATCAAATGAGGGTCACAGGAGTTGGAGTAAGTAGTCCTCCAGCTCAACATTATTTTGATATTATGTCAAAATAACTGCTTGTAGGATAGACGCGGATTATGTTATTTTGGAATAATGTCAGTTCTTCCAAAATAGCCTAACTGACCTATTCTCATCCTTAACATTCCTCCAATTTTTGTATCACTAGCAAACTTCTACCATCAATTATTTTATATTTTTTTCCAAATTATTGATAAAAATATTGAATAACTTTGGATCCCACTGGAAACACCCTCTATGATGAGATCTATCAGTTCAACAGTTTAAAGCCATTTACTAGGGGCTATATTGATTGTGTGTACTGCAAAATTTGTAATCAGAATTTCATGTGGTACTGAGCCTTACGGAAATCTATTAATTCCACACAGATATCCAGCTCATAGAGTTGCTTTAGTGCAAGAATGGGCAAAATATGACCTGTGGACTGGATCCGGGCCCACTAAGGCACAAATCCAGCCTGCAGGAGGCTCAGCCAGACTTTCTGTCTGCCGCACCCATGCACTCTGCTCAGAGCAGCTCTCTGAGGGTATGTCTACACTACCCTCCTAGTTCGAACTAGGAGGGTAATGTAGGCATACCGCACTTGCAAATGAAGCCCGGGATTTGAATTTCCCGGGCTTCATTTGCATAAGCGGGGAGCCGCCATTTTTAAAACCTCGCTGGTTCGAACCCCGTGCAGCGCGGCTACACGGGGCTCGAACTAGGTAGTTCAGACTAGGATTCCTATTCTGAACTACCGGTACACCTCGTTCCTAGTCCGAACTACCTAGTTCGAGCCCCATGTAGCCGTGCTGCACGGGGTTCGAACCAGCGGGGTTTTAAAAATGGCGGCTCCCCGCTTATGCAAATGAAGCCCGGGAAATTCAAATCCCGGGCTTCATTTGCAAGTGCGGTATGCCTACATTACCCTCCTAGTTCGAACTAGCGGGGTAGTGTAGACATACCCTGAATGCTGTAAGCCCGGGAAAGAGGCTTCACACACTGCCCCTGCTCCCAGTATAATCTTGCAGCTCCCACTGGCCAATAGGAGCTGCCTGTTTACAGGACAGGCAGCACATGAAATACCCCTCTCCCTCTGAGCTCACAACATGAATAGCTGCACATGGTCCCTGACGCCAGGGTAAGGCCAGGACCCTGTCTGAGGAACCTGCTAGGCTGCTGGCCAGGAGCCACACAGGTATGTGTCTCCCACCCAGAGCCTGACTCTGGCACCCCAACCCCTTTCTCCACTCACCCCTCTGTCCCCCTCTTGCACCTCTACAGGACCCTGCACCTCAATCACTCTCCCCCTCCTCCTGCACTCCTGCCCTACGTCACAACCCTCTCCCAGACACTGCACCTCCTCCTATACCCTTCCTCCAAGTCACAATCTCTCCCTGGCCTTGCATTCCAATTTCCTACCCCTGATCAGAACCCAGATCCTTTCACCCCCTCCTGCACTCCTGCCCCAGGTCACAACCCCCTCCCAGCCCCTGCACTCCCTCTTGAACCCCTCCTCCAGGTCAGAATCTTCTCCTGCACCCATACCCCCCTTCCAGACTCTGCACCCTCTTTTGCACCCCAGTCTCCCGCCCCCTGTCAACCTCCCTCTCCCTTCACCCAATTCCCTCCCAGATCCCATATTCTCTTCTGCATTCCAATCCCTTGTCCTAAGATCCCTTCTGTGCCCAACCCCTAACACAGACCTTGAACCTCTTCCATTAATATCATGGAAGAGTGCAGCCCTTGATCACTGACCAAATTTGGGGTTGCCCCCCACCAAAAATTATTGCCCACCCCTACTTTAGGGCCATATCTCAGGTACAACCAGAAGTTTAACCAGACAGTAGAAGGTACAAAAAGCAACTGTGTTCAAGAGGGTAGCGAATAATGACGTACAAACTAAATCAGAATCAGATTCTAACCTCAGATCTAAAGCTCCTGCAAAGCCAAAACAGCATTTAGAAGTGAAGTCAGGGAAGCGGGCACATGTTGTGTGAATGGCGCCTCTGGGAGAAAAAGTGAACCAGTTACACTGAAGTTAAGATGAATCTGATGGTGACATTTCAGCAGACAAAAGTGCATTTCTCAGTTCAGTCACATAATGCTGTGCCGCAGCTTTGTCAGCTTCTGTTCCAGACAGTAGAACAGACCTTAGCTAACATGCAAGTGAATGGCAGTAATGTGATCTCAAGTGAGTGAGTAGTATGTCCAGAGGTTAAGGTCAGAGTACTGTTCTTATGGTGGAATGGAGAAGTTCACTGAAAAATCTGACCTGCCTTTGGCGAAAGAGAGCTGGTAACTAAATTTCTACTACTCTCCTAATCATGTGAAGCATTGGTACGTATTTCAATCTCATGCCCACATCCCTTCACACCCTCCTTGACACTTAGCTATACACATAGGCTGTGTCTAGACTGGCAAGTTTTTCTGCAAAAGCAACTGCTTTTGTGGAAAAACTTGCCAGCTGTCTACACTGGCTGCTTGAATTTCCACAAGAACACTGACTTCCTACTGTCTGAAATCAGTGCTTCTTGTGGAAATGCTATGCTGCTCCCGTTCGGGCCAAAGTCCTTTTGCACAAAGCTTTTATGCAAAAGGGCCAGTGTAGACAGCTCAGATTTGTTTTGCACAAAAAAGTCCCAATCGCGAAAATGGCGATCGGGGCTTTTTTGCGGAAAAGCGTCCGTGCCAATCTAGATGCTCTTTTCCGCAAATGCTTTTAATGGAAAACTTTTCTGTTAAAAGCATTTGCAGAAAATCATGCCAGTCTAGACATAGCCATAAAGTAATAAAGCATTTACAGGTGGTATGAACCTTTTACTATAAGTTTGAGGGGAGAGGGGAGAGGAAGAGGGAGAGAAAGTAAGCGTATGTGTAGACCGCAAAGCTATTTCAGGACAGCAGAAGTATCTTGTCCAAGGAATGCATCCACTATTTTGAAATAATTTTTAAAATAACGGATGCACTATTTCAATATCCCTGTAAACCACATTCCACGAGAAATAAGGAACGTCTCAAAATAGTGCTTTATTTCAAAATTTGGCACCATGTAGATGTGCCACATTTCTAAATAGCCAATTTAAAAAAAAATCAAAATAAGATAGGTAATTTGCGTATCTTATTTCGATTTTAGAGTGCAGTCTAGACATACCTTAAGAAGGTGCTTATGGTAGTGGTATGTCCAAAAGTAAGAAGATAATATTGTAATTCAAAGTATGTACCTAATCCCTTAGGGTATGTCTACACTACAAAGTTAATTTGAACTAACAGCCGTTAGTTCGAATTAACTTTGATAGGCGCTACACATGCAAACACCTATTTTGAATTTAAATTGAACTAGCGGAGTGCTTAATTCGAACTAGGTAAACCTCATTCTAGGAGGAGTAATGCCTAATTCGAATTAAGTAGTTCGAATTAAGGGCTGTGTAGCCACTTAATTCGAACTAGTTGGAGGCTAGCCCTTCCCAGGTTGCCCTGGTGGCCACTCTGGGCCAAACCAGTGAAACTCTTCTGCCCCCCTCCTGGCCCCGGAGCCCATAAAGGGGCACGGTCTGGCTACAGTGCTTGTGTCAGTTGCAAGCCTGCCAGCACCCAGCCAGCAGACCCTGCAAGTGTCACAGCATGAGCCAGCCACCCGCTACCACCCAACCCTCCGCCTCTTCCAAGGACCAGGCTGGCGGCTCCCAGGAGCCTGCCAGGGGCCACAAAAGGTGGGCGCTCACCTACTCTAGTGCGGAGATCATGGACCTCATTGAGGTTTGGGGAAGGCCTCCAACGTCCACGATCTCAGCCCTAGCCACAGGAACGCTGCCATCTACAGCTGCATGGCTGCCAGCCTGGCCACCAGAGGCCACATGTGAACCCAGGAGCAGGTCCACTGCAAGATCAAGGACCTGCGGCAGGCATTCTCCAGGGCCTCCCAGCCCGGGGCCGCCCCGGAGGCATGCCCTCATTACGAGGCCCTGGACCACATCCTGGGGGCTCACGCAGTCCATGTACCCTTGCTGGTGATCGACCCTTTCCCCCAGTCCAGTGGCTGCTGAGTGCTGTACCTACATGAGCACTGCTCCGACGGTGGATTTCCCCACACCGAACTGGTTCCCGACGGATCGGTAGCTGTCTGGCATGGAGAGCTTCCACAGGGCGATGGCCACCCGCTTCTGGAGGGGGATGGCGGGCCTCATGGGAGTGTCTCGTCACTGCAGAGCAGGGGCGAGCCACTCGCAGAGCTCCAGGAAGGTGTCCTTCTTCATCCTGAAGTTCTGGGTCCACTGTTGGTCTCCCCAGCGCTCCAGGATGATGTGGTCCCACCGGTTGCTGCTGGTGTCCAGATGCCAGATGTGACAGGGCACGCTGGCGTCCGGGTTCTGCTGCGGCTCCTCCACGGCCCCCAGGGAGGCCAGGGGGAGAGGCAGGAGGCTGACATGCACCAGATGGTGCCAGGCAGCCTCCAGCCATTGCTGGCAGGCTTGCAGCAGCAAGTCCAAAAACTGAAGCAGCATGCCCAGGGTGAGCTCTGGCTCCAGGGTGCCAACTGCGGCGGCGCCCCAATGGAACCACCAACACAGGTAGGTGGAGAGGAAAACGCTTTGCTGTCCCTCGGTGAGGTAGGCAAGCAAGCGGAAAAGCTGAGAACTGGCTGTCCAGAGGGGTCCCTTTAAGCACAAGCCTCAGATAGCCTGAGACAGCAGCCACACCAAGCAACTACTGACCTGATGCCCTGCCGGAACCGGTTTCAGCTGCCCTTAAATGCGACCCAGTGTCCAATCAGTGTGGATGCACTATTTCGAATTAGCAAAACACTAATTCGAATTAGTTTTGGGGTCTAGATGCGTTATTTCGAATTATCTTATTTCGAATTAACTAATACATTAGTTCGAATTAGCGCTATAGTGTAGACATACCCTTATAGAATCTAAAACCAAAAGAGATCACTTAAATAATCTGATCTGACCTCCATTATAACACAGGTCATAAGACTTCCCTGAATTAATTGTGGTTTGAACTAGACCATATGATCTTTATAAAGTCCAGTCTAGGTTTTAAAATTTCCAGTGATGGTGAATCGATTGCAACTGTTGGTAAACTGTGTGTACTGGATAGATATAATCTGGACACAAGGTCAGAACACAGCACTGAAGTTGGATATATTGTTGACGTCAAAGCTCTTGGAGGGAAGTTAGAAGCTGCATAGCACTTAATCTCTGTGATGTCGCACATCCTATGAATTAATAGACAAATCAAATCAAACATGGTACAATTAAAAGATTATGTCATCAAAACCTACTGACCTTGATCACAATCTCTAGGCAAACATTTTCCTTTCATGAGGAATTATTCTATTTAATGACAAACAACACACACTTTTTAAACTCCAGATACGTAAATGGAGATAAATTCTACTTATCATAGCTTCTTCACGAAATGGAACCAGTAACAAAAGATTTTCCTGTGATTAATTCCAGTGCTTTCTGCCTACAATGTTAACCTCCTATCCTCCCTTAGGCATTAAAAGATAAGTGTTCTTTTGTGTATTTTTAATGGAACAGAGGAGATTATACATTTTAAAGGCAAAATATTCTCCCATATCACAGGTCTGTATGGTGGCTCTCATCACTAACCTCCGCTGAATAACAACAAACATCACTTGAAGTTATGCATAGGAAGGGAACAGAGCCAGGTTATGTCAATTTAAGAGAACTTTGCCTAAGGATGAGTTGAGCCATTTTATATACTTCCTTGCATTTCTCCCAGGACTCTCTAGGTGGCAGATGCTGCCTTACTTGACACAGGTTTTGCTAAACCTATAGTATTTTCTTAGTAACTTTACAAGCCTTTCCTGATCCTGGTTTAGGTCCAGATTTTGTCTTCTTACTCAAGGTAAAGAAAAAAACAACAAATGGTCTGGTAGAACTTTATAGACTAACAAAACATGTAGATGGTATCAAGAGCTTTCGTGGGCACAGCCCACTTCTTCAGATAACCAGAGTTATGAGTTTAGGATGTGTACACCCAAAATAAATAAGAGAGGGGAAGGGGAGGGAAGAAAAAGGGAAGGGATATGGTTGTGTGGTATGGTTACCAGAAAGAATTTGTTTCAGGTTAGGGGGTTGTCTGTAAGCAAGAACGAATTCTTTCTGGTAACCAAACCACACAACCACATTATAAGTCTCCAGGAACCCAGCCCTGCAACCAAAAACGATGTCAACTCTGCCCACATATCTCTACTGGCGAATTCATCACTGGAGCCAACAACATCAGCCACCAAATCAAAAGGTCATTTGACTGCACATCCAGTAATTTGATCTATGCCATCAAATGCCATCAGTGCCCCACTGCTATATATATTGGACAAACTGGACGGTCTCTGCGGGAAAGAATCAATGGACACAAATCAGATATACATAAAGGAAACATACAAAAACCTATTGGGAAGCATTTCAATCTTCCACATCACACGTTAAAAGATCTCCAAGTAGCTGTCTTGTCATAAACCAGTTCTACAAGCCAGATCCACAGCGAAGCATTGGAATTAGAGTTAATCCGCAAATTAAGCATTTCTTTGTGCAGATTTATATTTATATTCAATCACTGATCTTTCTAAACTGTCTAAGCACCATGCATGGGTTCAGACATCTAAATTCAGCTATCAATGGCAGCCCAGCTAAGGAATTTCTGCACACCTCTGCACAGTGTACTCCTACATGCCTGCCACTGTCAGAATCATTGAAGTGGGAAGTGGTTTTCATTTTTAAACTGTAATGGAAAAGAACTTTTTGTTGAATAGGCGAAATGAGGGAAGGACCTAGTGATGATTAGCAAGGGTCCTCTTCTGCATGTTGTGGTGGATGTACAAGCACCTCTGCTGATTTCAGAATTAGCCAGGATGCACTAAGATTGTTCTCAGTATGAGGAAGCTTGTCAAATTGGGTCCCAAGTTTCTCAGATTTACAGAAAAGTTCATCAATACTGAGTTGTAATAGCTTAGCTAAAAGGATAGCAATGTATGAACTGGTTCCTAGTGGACACTTGACCACACCACCAATTATCACAATTTGCAATCCTCATTGGCAATCTCAGCAAAAAGGACAAGAGATGAGTGATCCATGTGGGTGGAATGGACTCTTTCAAACATAGAGGTGGTCACCTCAAAGCAGGATGAATATGAATGATGCTGCCCACACTAGGTCTATCTAATATTCACTTTGAAAAATAGACCTCATTGCTACCTGATATAAATCAGCGTAAGTCCACCAAAATCAATGGAATTAGGTAGATTTACATACACTGAAGAGTGGGCGCTAACACCAGAGATTAACTCAATTGTGTTATTATAATGTCTGGCTCATGATATTACTTTTATGGTCTAGAGAGCATTTCATTCTATGTGAACTGATGTGTGCACATTTTTGCATGTGTAATAGTGTACAATGGGTGTGCAAATCAAGTCCTAAGGATCCTAAAGCAGTTTTTGTGACAGTAAGGATTTGTTGTAATGTCTTTAGCCAAAATTTCCAGTTTCAACAACTGCTTTACCTCCACCAGATGTGGCTGCCCTTCAGTGGAGTACTTTGGAATAACGAATAACATATTATTGATTATTTGAATAAGAGATCCTCCGGAAAAGGGCTTATTTTCCGGAGAATCACGTCTAGACTGGCGCTTTTCTCCGGCTTATCCCCAAGCCGGAAAAAAGAGGCAGCCATGTAAATGCAAATGCCGCGGGGGATATTTAAATCCCCCGTGGATTTTGCTATTCCGAAGTCTACATTAGCATCCCTTTTCCGAAAAGGGGTGCCAATGTAGACAAGCCACACAGTGTATGTTCGCCAAACTTTTGCAGATGCAATCCAAGATTGGTAAATTATAAGAGTTCAAACCCAAGGCCAAGTTCACATGCATTTGAGGTTCAGTGCGACTATTTCACATAGTTTGTCACAACTTATCCTGTGACTTTCTGTCAGCAACACAGCACAGGGTATGATTCAGCAGTAGTTGCTCTTCCCCACCCTCACTTACCAAACTTGTGAAAAATAAATGTTTAAGATGTCACTTCAGAATATGGACCTTCTACACATCTAGCTTATCAGAGTTTACTTAGCAGTAATACTATCAAAATAAAACTACCCAATATGTGACTTCTTTGTATTGTGTCCTGTGGCAATCTGTGTCCATTAGCTGTCAAAGAGATGCTAATTTACCTCAACCAATTGGATGTGAAAGTTTGTAGAGCATCATTGGGCAGAGGATCAGTACAGACTGCACAGTCAGTAGGAATTCACAGGTTCATTGCTTGACTTGTTTCCCACTTTCAGATTTCAAAATAAAACAGGTTGCAGGGGCTCCCTGAAGATACAGAAAACATCTCTAGTCTGAGAGCCTTGTCTTAAGCCACTGTTCAGTTTCTTGAATGTGACCATGCTAGCACTGTGAAGGTGTATAGTCAAAAACATGGTCAATGCCTATTTGCTTCCACTGCAAGCAAAATACTGCTGTATTCTGTCAGACTACAGAACAACTCCCATGTCACCAATGACACAGTGATGTGCAAGTAATAAATGGAATAAAATGACCCCCAAGCACCTATTCTTTACAGGCAACTCAGCCATATTTCACATCAATTAAATCCCACATCAAATGCACTAGAAATATCAGGAGTAGTAGTGGAAATGCTCTGAAACACAGTTGGAAAGTCTTACCTATTATATATATGAAAGAGTGTGTCTGTCTGTCCATCCATCCATCTGTCTGTCTTTCTGTTTGTTCAAGAACTCCTCCTTGACAGTAAGAGCTAGGAACACCACATTTGATATGCAGCTGCCTCTTATCAGAACTTAAAGCAAAGTAAGGGTTTGGTTGTGCCAGGAAAATGGGGTGTACCCAGAATGGAATTGTTTCTCATAAAGCCAAACGGAAAAGAGTCAGAATCACCAGGCAGTTGAAGGGCTGGCTGGGGGCATCCCCCAGATCCAGAACTATCCCAGCCCCAATTCTTCCTCCTCCTCCCCCCGGTGCCCTTTAAGAAGGGCAAGGGCAAGGGAGCTGAAGCTCCCCTCTGTCCCCATACATCCCTTTTGTCAGGGAGCCAAGGGGAAAGTTCACAGTTTGCTGCATTCCTCACTCTGGCTAGGGAGTGCAGAGGGCAGATGAACCTGGACCTACCCCAGATAGGGGACATGCATCCCTTCCCCTACTTTGCCTTTGGAGTTGCAGCTGCCATGGAGAGGCACTTCTCACCTGGCTCCAAGCTGCTGCTCTGGGTCAGAGCTGGGGTAGTCCTCTCTCCCTAGGGCAGCCTGAATATTGAACCCCTCAGCTACAGCCCCAGCCCAGAGCAATGATTTAAATGAAGCATGGACATTTTCGTTCATTTTCCGAAATACAAAAATTAATTAAGTTAAGGGCTCAAGCAATGATGAGTAAATCTTCTAGTAAAATATATTTACCACTGTTGTTATAATGCACATCATTGCCATGGGTTGGAGGGTTTAAAAACATTGACTAGTGGATCTCATTTAAGATTGCAGAGGATATTGCAATGAGATGGTCAAGACAGTTAGACAAGTACAATTTTTTTACTCTTCGGTTACATCTACACTAGCCCCCTAGATCGATCTAGGTAGGCTAATGAGGGCAACCGAAATTGCAAATCAAGCCCGGGATTTAACTATCCCGAGCTTGATTTGCATGTTCCTGGCCGGTCACCATTTTAGAAATTGACTAGCCCGAAGTAACTGCCCGCATCTACACGCGGCAGTGAAACGGGATTCCGATTTAAAGCCCTAACTCAAATTAGCTGGTATTCCTCCTATTCCTCATGAGTTCTACCATCTTTTTATAATGAATTGTCATGGACAAGTCATTTAAACTCCATATGAACCTCTGAAAAAATAGTTATAATACTCCCTACCTAAACACAGCCCTGCACAGATTAATACAGACCAGAAGTGCATTTTGAGATCCTTAAATGACAGATGTCCTATAAATACAAAACACATTAATTTATTACTCAATGAATTCTGAGAGGAGTTAAGATAACTAGAGATGATCCAAACCAACCCCCTGAATTTCAGTGCCCCAAATCTGGGCACATGAACCTAGATCTGACCCAGACTGTATAGCTAGACACCATCTTTATTTAGACCCAAAACAAATGCCCTGATCAGAACACCCTTAAATGGGCAAGTCTACACTATGGGACAGACCGACAGGGCAGTAATTTATTCGGTGGAGGTTGATTGCTCACATTTATATTAGGCACAACAGATTTACTACAGATCCTTCTCCCTCTGACTCCAGTACTTCACCTCAACAAGAGGCACAGGGGAGACTATGGGAAAGCATCTCCTGTCAACATACCACTGCAAAGACACTGTGATGAGTAGATTTAAGTGCGTGGACGTCAGCTCAGCTATTCAGGTAGCTGCAGTTGTGTAACTTAGATCAATCTCTCCCCCGTAGTGCAGACAAGCCCTGTGTCTAAACCTTTTAACTCTGCATCACTTCTCATTATGAGATAAATAGATGTGTATAGATCTATATCTGCCTAGCTTGTTGCAGGACCCACTCAAACATACACCTGTGTCCAAGCATACTCCCAGGGCTACAGTGGGTCCCATGATAAAAGGGATTCCTGAACAAGAGTTTTCAGGAGCAAGCCAGCCTTTTTAAAGAAGTGAAGTGTGATCAAATAATAGGTCTATTTGCCATATAAATTGTAGCTGAGAACTTTTGCTAGTAACCGGGTGAGCCAACAAACTCATCAGGTCCCGGGACAAGGTATGGGAAAATGGCTCTATGCCTCAGATGGAAGGGGTGGGACCCAGGTAGCTGGCCTTTTGCATAGCCAAGACTACATCTCCCTCTCCACCCCCCACAGTGCCTGGAGTGCAACACCTGGTCCTCTGCAGCATGATGGCGGGTGCTTTGATGGTGATTTAAAGGACCCAGGACTCTGGCTGCTGCTGCAATAGCATCAGTGGTTGGCAGCCCCAGGCCCCTTTGAACACTAGGTTCTGGGGTACTTGCCACCTTCACTCCCCCCCTACTCTACAGCAACCACAAATCCAAAATTAAATTGCGATTAGCTCCCATTTTCCATAAACTTAAAAGCCACAAATGAAAAGGAATGAAATAAATATGGTAACTTCTTGTATTCCTTTGTCTAAAACCTTCTCAGGTGGAACCTCCTGAAACTGTGTAGCTCTAACATGGACACACACTCCATGGTTCACAGAGCTGCTGCTTCAATCTTGTTGTGCTCGCTGTCAGCAAACAACAGCATTAATATTCCAATGATTTATCAGCGGGAGGAATTAGATTCTCAGTGGATCACTGAGTACATCTGGACCTGGCTAATGAGCGCATTCTTCACCAGCACAGCAATTGTGGAGGGCTTGCAAATATTTTAGACATGATTCACAGAACCAAAGGTCTTGTTTACTGATATGCTATTTATACCTAGCGCAATTAAACCTCTTTGTAAGAAGAAAAAAACGCCTCAAGTATGCCAACACTGGCACTCCAGTTGGAAGTGAATATATCCTCATTTAAAGAGGTTAGAAAAACACCATTAATAATTTTGATAGTTTCTCTCAGGGATATTTATGTCACAGTCTTTATCTAACTGCATAAAGTATCATATATTATAGGCTTCTGACAGCTAAAAAAAAAAGTGACCATTCCCCTTGAACCAACCAATTTTAAAAGGTCTGTCCATTCAACTGTGAGCAGTCTGGAGGTGGGGTTTTTGTTTATTTTGTTTTGCTGGCATTTTTTTTCTGTTTTGTTCTGTTTTTGCTCAGCCTTTTCTGACAAATTAGGAGTATCCTCAATTGAGGGAATAATCATTAGATTTCTCTTACCAGTTCAAGATTAATCTAAGGAGTTGTGAGGTGAAAGTCAAAAGGGGCTAGATTGTGGTTGGTCTCTGCACAGAACTTCAAGATGGAGACTAGCATGAAGGCCCAGAGCCTCAGTGGTATTTAATCAATGGATGTTAGAAGCCTAAATGCCTTTATGGATCCTGGCCCAGTGAGCAGACATAATTGCAGTCCTTTCATGCTATAGGGGATGAGATGGGCAAAGATGAGATGAGGCCTCTTCAGATGCGGGCCTCAAAGTGGACAACCAGCTGCATCTTTTAAGGCATGTGGCAGTACTCATGTACTGTGGAGCTCCAAAAATAGCATGTTCCTTGTGTGGGCCATCACTTTAAAAGCACGAATAAGCCCAAGAGCTGGAGGTTCAGTCTGGAGACTCATTCAAAAAGATCAGAAGACATATAGGGAAAACTTCATGGAACCAAAAAATTTCACTCAAATTCCCTTGAGAGCAGCCCTCTTATGTCAAGTGGTATTTTCTGTTCGTGGAAACATAAAAAGTAAGAGATTAAAAAAAGCCTATTAGATCATCCAGTCCATCTCTCTGCCAATGCTGAAGTGATGCCGGCAGCACATGCATCTGTGTCAGCTGGTATTTTTGCACTTCAGTTTCCCATCGGCCAATGTCAGGAAATGGGGGAGGGGAAGCAAACCAATATTTTTAGCTTCAGATCAGGAAATTTTGGGCAACAATTTGGGTTGAATTATTGGGTCCAAGCCCAGCTCATTGAGTAACACACCACGAAGATTTTTTTTGCATTACATTGTTGAGAAAAAATAATTCCCATTCATTTTGATGGGAAATGACATCAAACTATTTTACTGTCTCAGACACATTTTGGTAAATTCCAGGATCTGGATCTGTAATCTTTATGTTAACTTGCACATCGTAATGCAGAGTCCCACTATAGTCAATGGGTCAACTCCACTGAATGCTGGCAGTGAGTTCAGCATAAGCAGCCATTGTAGAATTGGGCCCAAAGTAATTAACGTGTCTATTTTTCTTTATATGTTGGAAAATGGTTAAAACACATTCCCTAGCCAATATCTGTTGGATATAGGTCTTCACCAAATTAGTTTTGTAGTGCATCCCAATCCCTTACCATTGGCTATCAGCTTCACACTGTTTTGTGTCTGCCTCTTACTACTGAGTGATATTGCTACTACAGCAGCTAGTCTTTACCAGTTCCAATTAGTAACCTTAATAATTCTCACTTATTAGTCTGTACTCTAGTGCAAAGCCTAGAGAACAGACACAGAGACACAAAACAGAGCTACACAAATTGGGACATGCAACAAAAAGCTGACTATAAAAAGACATACAATTATTAGCAGAAAACTATTGGCTCTGTTTGGACCAGATTAATACTTACATATCAGAACTTCAAAAACAGCCAAAAAGGTAAAGCCAACACAGAGAGTGACATCTTCTGATAATCATATTGATGTGGGTGTCTTTGTCTTAAAAGAGAAAGTCAAAAAACTCCATACTAATATCAATGTCATAAAGACCTCATATAAACTAAACACAGCCAACTTCATGCATCAGTGTGGCTAATTAATGGTCAAAGTATTTTACGGGTAAACAAAAATTGTAATTTACTAAGACAAACCCCGATAGAGAGGATAGGAATAGAGCTGTGAATAATCTAAACATCATCATATAGCAAAGCAGGATAATGAATATTGGGCAGGAGCCCTAGCTTTTCCCCCGGATAGCTCCCTTCATAGCAGAATACATTTCCTAAAGGAGATTACAGGCAGTCCCCGACTTACGCAGATCCGACTTATGTCGGATCCGCACTTACAAACGGGGCTTTTCTCGCCCCAGAGCTCGCGGGCGGCGGGACCACCCAGAGCGCAGCGGTCCTGCCACCATGTCCTCCAGGGCAAGAAAAGCTGCTCCGGGTCTCCCTGGTGTGCTGGGGGGGACTCCCCAGCACAGCAGGGAGACCCGAGCAAAGCCGCACAGGCGGTGGGACCCCGCTGCCCATGCGGCTTTGCTCCTTTGCCCTGGAGCAAAGCCGCAGAGGTGGCAGGACCTCTGCGCCTCCGCGGCTTTGCTCGGGTCTCCCTGGTCTGCTGGGGGGCGAGGGGGCGCAGCTAGTGCGCCCCCCCCCCCCCCAGCAGACGAGGCTTTTGTTGCAGGACACCTGGGGTAGAGCAGCTGGGGTGCTGCTGGGTTGGTCCTGCGGGGACCTACCCGGCAGTGCCCCAGCTGTTCTGTCCCAGGAGTCCAGATTCAGCCGCTGTTGAAACTGATCAGCAGCTGATTCCAGGAAGCCGGGGGCAGAGCAACTCTGCCTAGGGCTTCCTGTAGTCAGCCGCTGATCAGTTTCAGCAGCGGCTGAATCTGGAGCCAGTTCCGACTTACATACAAATTCAACTTAAGAACAAACCTATAGTCCCTATCTTGTACGTAACCCAGGGACTGCCTGTATAGTTCTTTCAGATGATGCTGAGCTCTGCCCTTCTATGTCATATCACCTAAAAGTGACACAACTGTCATTTGTTTAGGTCACTTTTACAAAGAGTAAATCTAATGAAAAGCTAATAATGATGTTTGTCATGTACTTAGCATATTTAGCCATGTTCCTATGGTTTTACAGAGTACAATATGTGCTGTACCTTTGAAATGCATCCAACATAGAGTGGTGTGCAGCAGGCAACTGATTCACAACATGAGACTTGGACATTTTGGCAAAAGGCACACCCCAACTATTAAAAAAATCACTATAGGGTCTAGGGGGGGCTAAATATTACAGTGGTCATTAAATAATGCAAATAGATCTTCCCTTCAGGGAACCTCATTTTCATACACAGAAACTCAAAATTTGTGTGTACCAAATGATGCTTGTTCACAGAAAGCACTCTTAAAAATTTGTGTTCCCAACATATCGATCTATACCCTTGATTGGTATGTGAGAATGCTGTTGGTGCGCAAAAACCCAAGTTTTAGGTTGTGTAACTGTAGGTTTAAATTTTATGTGTTAATGTCTGTGCAGAGCAGATTGGAATTTGGTTTTAAGGTATCACCTGGATCATCTCCACCTGGTAATACATGGAACTCAGTTTATCTCTCTCCCAAAATGAAAAACTGAGTTATTCATCCTAGAATCTGAACCTAGGTTGTTTGAAACCTTATGCTTGTAATTAAAAAGTTGTCCCCTCCAGCAAGAAAAAAACCCACCAATAAGACAAGCTTTATTGTTCATCCTGTGGTAAGCAATGAAAGAATTAACATGAAATATTTAGGTATGAACTGATGGGGGAAAGAACAGTAGCTTTTGTGTAACATTTAAAATGATGTACATGTTAAATAATTAAGTTTTTGTACTATGAATGTGATATTAATACATTTCTGAGTGTCAGCTCTTTTTAAAAATGTATTTTATTCAAATGGAAAGCAAACTAATGTGGATTTAGAAAACATGAAGAGAGTGTAGCAAATTGTAAATGCCTTCTACTTTATCAGCATTATAGAGTGGTATTCATTTTAAAAATAGCTTTTAAAAACATGCATGACATACCATAATAGAGATGATTGTATTTCAATACATCATCCTGATGATTCTCTCCACAGCAATGAGTTATGCAGACACACAGAGCTCTGTTCAGCAAATACGGTATGTTCCAAGTCGCAGTTGAGGGAAAGAAACATTTTTGTCTCTTGATTCAGAATTGTTCACTGTTGCTACTTCTGAACATGAATGATTACTGATTTTATCTACACATACATCAAAGTCCAGGAAGCTGTCATCTGGATTACACCACTCTAGGAAGTACTGTCCCTGAAAAATATCCAATGTTCATTATAGCCAAAAAAACCCACCTAGTTCTCTTATGATGAAGTCTCATAAGATTGCAATTACAAATATGACAGATCTCAGGGACCCATTACAAAATTTTCCAACTACATCTACATTGCACAGTTATTTCGGAATAAGCTATTTTGGGATAGTTATTCCAAAATAGCTTATTTCAAAATAGAATGTCTACACTTCAGGGAAGCCTCAAAATTAGTCTGAGACAGGCTTCCCTAATGTAGACATGCTATCTTGATTTAGAGTCCCAGGAGGAAAACTAAGAATGGCTCTGGTGAGGGGCAATTTCGAAATAGCAGAAGTGGAGTGTCTACACAGCCCATATTCCGAAATACCTAGGTATTTCGGAATAGGTGTTATTCTTCATAAAATTAGGTTTACAGAAGTTGGAATAAGCCATCCGTTATTAAGAAATTATTTCAAAATAACGTAATGTCTGTGTAGATGCTTGCATAGTTATTTCGGAATAACGGCCATTATTCCAAAATAACTTTGCTGTGTAGACACACCCTAAGCTACCAAAATCAGGAACAATTCCTGAGATCCTCATGGTTCTTGCTTTGTCTTTAGCCTTCAATGAAATCTGTAAGTAGAAAGCACCTCAGGATCTGTCCCAATGGAAATACATGACCTATTTTATTAATAGCCAAAAGAAATATGATCTGATAGATAAGTCTCTTGACACCCAGTCTAGTATTTTAAGTTTTCATTCCTGTTGGCTATGGGCATCTTGCATCACCACTCTGTGCCTCAATTTCCCCATATGTAAAGTACTTGAAGATCCAGGGATGAAAAAAGCATTATAAAACTCCTAGGTGTTATTTGTATTACTTCTTTAAACCGTTCAACAATGGAGCTATGCAGATACCTGTGGTTCTAGTTTGCAGGGGTTTAGGCAATTTTTTTTATTTCACCTTTAAATGGAATAAGTTTGTACCTCTGTAGAAAAGGGGGCTGTGGCAGTGTCTGCACACCCCATCACAGAAGTAAAGACTATTCTGGGTGAGGACACCACCCGATTGGCCGTAGGGTTGTCGGCCATCTCTCTAGTCTATAAATATCCCCTTGTCTCTGGGTAACACTGAGTCCATAAGCAACCCTGCTTTCAGGGCAGAATAATCCAATGACCAGAGTCCATAAGCAGCCCTGTTTACAGGGCAGAATGGCCCAATAGCCAGAGTCCGTAAGCAGCCCCTGTCTCGGGTCAATACAGAGAGTCAGTTAATAGCCCTTGGCGTAGGACAGTATGGCCTACCAGCCAGAGTCTGTAGGATTCTTGGCTAGTGTCCCGGTAGGGGGACCCAGGTCGACCCTGTTCCACTGGGTCTGAATCTAGGGTCCTGTGAGTGGTAGATCGGTCTACCACTCTCTCAGCAGGGAATCCAGCCAGAACATGCTGAGTGTACATGGGCAGGAGAGGGCAGGCCTGTGCCCTCCCTGAGTTGCTTCCTACTGGTGCTGCTGGGGCATCATCCTATGTAGCGGCTGGATCTCCCGACTCCCCAGCAGTGGCTTCTCCCGGGGGTTCCGATGAGGCTGAGTAGTGGCAGACTCCTGGTACTTTGGTTCCCACTGTCTGGATCACTGGCCATTGCAGTTCCAGAACTCTGGCTGGAAGACCTTGCCCTTTGCTGGCCAGCCCAGACCGTGCTGCTCTCTTGCCTTTTTTGCTGCTCTAGCACTTGGAGCATGCCCAGTTTGGTTGAAGGGGCAGGACTTCCTCCACCCACAGAGTTTTCACACTTCCTGTTCTAGTGCAGGGTATACACACCCCATCACAGGGACTAGCAGAGCTCTAGTTCACCAAAAGATCTAGCCACAAAGCTTCTGAGAGACTGTGACCCTCCCAACTGGCTGTTATCCTTTCACCAAGGTGTATATTTGTTCTTTTTCTTACACATTATTACAGCATAAAAAGGCTTCCAGCAAGGTTTGCAAGCAAGAAAAGGCTTCCTGGCAGCCTTCCTCAGCCAAGGTTCATCCTCTGAGAGCCCCTTACTTCCTGTTCCTTCCATTTATATCCTCTCAGTTACATTGTTAGCCCAGGGATTACCACCCACATCCTCATAATCCCCCAACAGAAAGTGTTTAATTACTTATAGCTGAGCCTGCAGCCTTATTCATCAACATCAATGAGCAGGGTCCTTACTAATAGTGCCCAGTCACAGCTCCTTAGCCTGGATTTTGCTTTCCTGCTGCACTATGGGTGCTTTCTCTGCTATCCAACCCTGACTCCAGCTCAATCCTGAGCTCAACTCCTGATTCTCTCTCCCGTTCTGACCCCTGGCACTGGTTTCTGACTCTGACCACTAGGCCTGACCACTGTCACCCTGATCCTCATACGGGTTTGCTGATGGGACGTGGTTGCCACAGTAGACTTGACTAGACTTGATGACCCAGGGGGGTTCTTTCAGTCCTATGGGCTTATGTTCTTGTGGCCATGTGGATGAGGAGTTCTTTAGGAAGAGAAGCAGAAAATATAAAATCACTTTAACTTTACTGAAAATACATGAAATTCTGGCTGTCTGACTAATATTGGCCCTCAGCCAATCAGAGCCCAGGTATCGACGTACGCTACTGAGAAATAATTATACAAATAATACAGCATGCAACCGTCGGGATGGAGGGAATCACGTATCTGTTAAATAAGTGTGCTATTTACAATGCTCCATTTCACAGCCTCCCTGATTTTAGATTGATTGAGGCAATAATTCCATTTCAAAAGTAATTTTAAAGCATGCTTCAATTCTGCCTTCATTCAAGATTCTCACCTCTCCTGGGAACAAGTTTGAGAGTAGGAAGAGTCTATTGAGAAAAATCAGACCCTGGTGTTCAGTACTGCGGTAGATTAATAGCTTGATTAAGAACATTCAAGCTTTTGTTATAAAGTGTTATTTTCAAATACACCCACCTTCCAGACCGACTCTGTGGACAAGGCTGTGCTCCAATCATCCATCCACCCTGAGGTGGATTCAGATTATGAGCTTCTCAGCACAGCATTGAGCCAGGAGAAGGGCATATTTTCAAGTGACAGGGGCAAAGTGTTACAGCACTCTCAATCAAATTAGCAGACAACCTCTGAGTGGGAGCCTCGGCTAGATGAATGAGCTGGCAACAAGTAACAACAAGATAATAAACAAGATTAATGTGAAGCTAATGGAGGAATAGAGATAAATACATGGAATAGCCATGTAACACCACAGAGGTTGTATGGCAGATTTCTGGCAAAGAGTTTGGTTCAGGGGTAGGTGACACATACCTACTGAATCACTAACAAAAATCCTCAGTACGTCAAAGGAACATGAAGCATTTGAAATGACAAAAGCAAGGAAACTCAGCGTTGCAGATACACATCTGGGCTGAAACACAGTCCTTAATTTGCTCTTTAATTTAGACCCAGATTCTAAAAGATATTTAGAAACCTACAAATGCAGGTAGAGCTTTTGAAAATCCTGCCAGGCACTTGTATGCAGCTGTAGGTGCCTAAATACCTTTACAAACCTAGCTCTGAATAAATACGAGAAGGCAAGCTATTGTGATGTGAATTCACAATGTCCATCTGAGTTTTCTCTCCTGCTCTTGTATGCTAAAGGTGGGTTCCAAAAAGCGAATTTAATATATTTTTGCTATTTAGTTGGCTTTTGGGGCAGTTTGTAACAAAAACAACCAAAACAGCAGTTTGTAATTTTATAGACAGAACTGGTTGAACAACAACAAAATAGAAAAAATGGAAAGTTTTCACTGGAAAACATAAACATTTTCAAATAAATGTATCTGTAAAGTGATATTTCCAATCCTTTCAAATGAGCCAATACTGAGGATTTTAACTCATTAATGACAGTGTGCCCACTCTACTTGTTCTGCATTTTGTTACCTTCTCACACTCATTTCCTTCATTTTTCACAGTGTTCCAAAAGGTTAGAACAATACCTTATTTCCTCTGCACCAATATTTCCTACCTCTCTCCTTCAATTTCCTACTCTCAATCCCTGCTTCTTTTGCCTTGCTCTCCATTGTTGCCCTGTGTTCGACCTGCTCTTCCTCCCATGTCTACCTCAGAACCCACTCAAAAATCTCACACGTGTAAGATTCACTCAGAACCTACCAGAACTCACATTTATTTTAACCTCTGCCCCTTCTTCCTCCAACCCAAGAGTGGGCAATAATTTTTGCAGGGAGTCACTGCATGAATTTTGGTATGTGGTCACAAGTTGACACCAGGTCCCCAGGAGAGGGTGTGGCCTATGGTGGGAAGGGCGGGGCTGAGGGCTACAGAGAGAGAGAGAGAGTGAGTGTGACAGAGACACACTCTGTGTGTGACAGACAGACAAGAGTGTGGGGCAGTGTGTATGTGACTGTGTGGCATAGAGTGGCTGGGTGTGACTAACACTGAGAGATAGCTGGCTGCTTCTGGGTAAGTTTCTGAGAGAAGCCATGCGCTGTCTCTTTAAGACAGGGAAAGCTGTCCTGCTGTGTCATCTCCCCACCTCCACCCCTGCTGCGTACAGATGGAGACAGAGAGAGAACAAGATTGAACTCTTGGAAACAGTGCACTGCCTCTTAAGACAGGCAAGTGACTCCTTTGTCACTTACCAGACATGCTTCAGATTAGAGAAGCTCCACTGTGTGTGTGAAATTGCTTTTCTGAGTAAATACACCAATCAACTTGTGCAGAATGAGAACACAATTACATACCATTTAGACTGCTCATTAGTTGCGTGTTCCTTTAGAGTTATTCAAGGGGGAGACAGTACTGTATTCCTTGTACTCAAACATCTGTAATTCCTGTACTCAAATATCTATAATTTATATTATAGTTCTATTGGCTTCTTTCAAACAAACTTGTATCTGCACCTAAAAGACAATAAAAGGGGAGATATTTGCAAAGGCTCAAATTAGTTCTGAATTAGAACAAATGTATGGCACGGTGTTCTTGGCTCTGTCTGAGGTTTTGCTCAATAAGTGAGCTTTTTGAGCTCACCCCAGTGGGATGAACATAGCAACTAGCTAAGTAGACACAGAAATCTGTTTCACTATTCTAGACAGTTTTAAGACGTGAAAGTAAGCCAGTATACCTCACTGCACTGCTCCAGCAAGGAGGAGCTGGCAGGCTGGGGTGCTCTGCTGCAGGGGGAGGGTAGCACATGCCCAGCCAGGCTCCCGGGGCTCTCCAGCAGGCTGCCACACTAAGCACTAGGCAGTTTACCAAGGCTCAAAGGGGGGTGCCCCCACACCGGTCCAGGACTGCCTGAGCTCTCTTACACCAGGGCTCCATTTAAAGGGGGGAGCTCCCTCCGAGATTCGTACCAGCGTGCTGATTGCCTTTGTTCCCTTTCCCAACAGGGAGCGAGGGGGGAATGCACAATCTGCTGCAGGCCTCTCACTCTGGCTTGGCAGGGCAGGGGGCAGACTAACTGTGCACTTTCCCCTCACTCTCTAAAGGTATGTCTACATTTGCACCCTAGTTCGAACTAGGGATACAAATGTAGGCGACCGAAATTGCTAATGAAGCGGTGATTTAAATATCCTGCACTTCATTAGCATGATCACGCTGGCGCGTTACTCTGCTTGACAGTTGTTTCAAAAGTGAAAGTGTGTGCCGGGATGTGTTAGTTCGAACCAAACCCCTTAGTTTGAACTAACGTTACGCCTCAAAAAATGAACCCCTTGGTTCAAACTAAAATGTCCCGGCGCGCACTTTCACTTTCGAAACAGCTGTTGAGTGGAGTAACGCGCCGGCGAGATCATGCTAATGAAGCGCGGGATATTTAAATCCCCGCTTCATTAGCAATTTCGGTCGCCTACATTTGCATCCCTAGTTCGAACCCTGACACTCCCCAACCCTCTGCCTTGTGTCCCCCACACTCCATCCCACCCTTACATTTCTTACAGGTACTGTTGTATCACAATCCTCACCCAACCTCCAGCTCTGGGGGTCCCACCGCGGAGGGTTGTGATACATCAGTGCCTTCAAGAAATGTAAGATACTTTCACCCCTGCCTGTTCCTCAGATGAAATAAGCTATCCGAGCAAATACACTTTTTTGCTAGTATTTTTATGTCAACACCAATATAAAAATGTTACTTTAAAAAAATCTCATCCCTAAGCAACAATATTATGTCAACAAATGTTTCTAGTGTAGACTTGAGTAAAATCGCAAATTTGGACATCCTTTTAAACTGAGGTTTTACTCTGATTCCCATGTCAGCAAATAAAGGAAAAACAGTTACATTTGTAATCTTATCTGCCACTGGAAAGAAATGAGTTTTATAGTAACCAGATGCTTTTCATTTTTAAGTCTCCCATGTTTTAAACTTTCAAGATTATTTTATGAGCTAAAGCTAAGCTCTTAGGATATACATACTTGTTTTAAAATCCATAATTGTTTTCCTGATCTTGTGTGCAAGCTGTGAATATAGACAGCTTTAGTGAGGCCCTGGAGTATATGCCTACTGAAATATCAAAACGTAAACAACATTTTTTTCATGTCCATGCAGAGGTAAGAATGCCAAAGGTAACACAGAATTTGCTTATTACATCTAACAATAGCACATTCTTCTTCTTTTAGATATCTTGATTGATATTTATTGTTACAGTAAATGACAGTTTAAATGAATGCTAGTGCTTACGCAGTGCATCATTAATTAAAAAAAAAAAAACAGGACACCAGCTGTCAACTAACAACAGACCCATACACATGAATAACTGGGACAATTGGAATACAAATAATGCTAATTGAAATTGAACCTCTTTATTAAGAAAGGAAAAATTCCAAACAATATGTATGATTACATATGCTACAGTCAGTAAAAATGTGCCTGAAGTTATCTGCTCTAAGTGGCAACAACAAAATCACTAGGAAAAATTTACATGTTCATTAAAATTAGACTTGTCTCCATGAATAACTTATAGTGAGATGTGCTTCATATTGTGCTTGTATCAGGGGGTAAGTTAATGAGTTCCTGTCATTTTGAGGCCTTTGTGTGAGTTCCTCTGTTTTTTATTTATGGATTCAGTCTGTGAGTAGAACTCTTTAGGTCAAATATGTATTCCTCCAAGATTTTTCACTGGTCTTCAGCTTTGATTTTGGGGCACTCAAGAGAACTATTGATTTCTAAGTTGCACACTTTTGAAAATGCAGAGTTAACCAAATGAATGCACCTGAGGTTAGGAACAGAAGTTAGTAAAGGTTGTCCCTCATTGTCTTATAGTTATGTAAATTATGAAGTTCTGAAAAAGTATTATTGTTATCTTTGTATTCATGAATTTCTAACATGTACATCTCATCCTGGGATTTCAGTAACATCTATAAAATGTAAGGTAGCAACCTTTCAATCTACAAAAAAAGATGCTTTTTTCCTCTCTCATGTTATCCTATTTTGGAAGAGGGTCCATTCTGGAAAGTTGAATGTCAGGAGCTATTTTGGTGGCAGTCCATTCTACTGCTAGCACTCTCTGGTGAAGGAATGAACACACGAGTAAAGAGATGAGTTTTACCATTCATTAAGAAGGTGAGAAGAGTTGGACTCATCCTGATCTCATTGGACAGAAAATTTCACTGTAGAACAATGCCCATCCTGCTTCCGCCTACTAAGAATTTCCCCTTGGGGCAATCAGACACAGCACAGGAGCCAGTCATAGGTGTTGCAGAGAGAAAGGCAGTCTGTGAGGTGTCTGTGAGCTTGTTGAAGACTTCAGGATCAGGGCCATCCTTAGGATTTATGGGGTCCTATGTGATACTATTAAATTGGTGCATCTATATCTGATGGGGGATGTGATTTTTTTAGAGATGTGATTTTATAATATTCTGAAATGCAATAACGAACTATTTTAAAGCAAATTTTAAACAAAGATCCTGTATACTAATAGTAAATTCAGAAAATGACAGTATGTACCTGGGCTCCATCCCACCCTTAAATGGCTCTTTCATAGGTTCAGTGTTCTGCTAATAGGTCTGGAAGGCTTTTTCACTAACTAAATTCTCCCTGGTGGAAGTGAAGCCACAGACCAAGGATAGGAAGAGGCTGGTGGGTGGACATTAAGACCCAGTGGTGCCTCAAATTTTTGGGTGCCTACGCAGCTGCGTATTCAGTGTGGGTATGTCTACACTACAGAGTTTTGTCAGATTTTTCCGACAAAACCTGTGTGTATCCGACAAAACCGGAGTTACGTCCACACTGCAATCGTGTTCTTCTGAAAGTAAATCAAAAGAACAAAGGGGGCTTTCTGGCATTGCTAATCCTCTTTCTATAAGGAAGAAGCCTTTTTCTTAATGAGTTCTTTTGCAAAAAGGCATGTGTGGATGGGGAAGAGGGAGTCCTTTTGCAAGAAGAGGAAAGAGGAAAAATCACAGGTGCCCTTGTGACCACTCCATCCATAGTAATCACAGCTTACATGCGAGATAGCATCCATTCAGTGTGGATGCTATCTTTCGAAAAAGCAGATCACTTTTTCAATGCGCTTTTGTGTGTGGATGCTCTCTTTTAGAAGAAGCTTTTTTGGAAGATCTCTTCCAAAAAAAGGTTCTTCCGAAAGAAGCCTGCAGTCTAGACATAGCCGGAATGGGTAAGGACAGCCCTCTGCAGGATTAGAACCATGCTCATGAAGCAGATCCAGACGTGGGTCAGTAGCTAGTGCAGACTACAGAGAAGCAGGATGACCTGGCCCAGGGTGATTTCTCTTACCCAGAAGGTGTACCGACTGAAGCATGCGATCTATCTCTGGTACAAATCCATTGTAGTAATCTAGTGTGGAGGTCTCAAGGGCAGAATGTGTGTATCCAGGTTCACAGAAGCTGGCACAATTTTCTGTCTGGCTAACATGGGGGGGGGGGTCATTTTCATTATAGATGCCAGGTGGCTATTTTGAGTGTAAAGATAAAAGTTACCTGAGACCTAGGGAGATAATCTATGATTAGGAAGGAAAAAGGCTTGTTCATGTGAGTGATCCCTTCAGAGAGGCTATTCACTTGTGTAAGGCTCTGGAAGAAAACTCCCCATATACAAAAATAACCAAATTAGGAAAATCTGCAAAACAATTACTATGTCTAGAACCACATGTATTACAGTTTTATTTTTTAATCCAAATTATTGGATCTATTTTTGTCCATAAACTCTATGACTCATTAGATTGCGGGCATTGGGAAAAAGTCAAAATATGCTGCCACAAAATATTTCTTAGAGAAGCAGCTGCAGTATTTTTTTCTTCTTCTTGCAGTAATATATCTCTTCACAGATAAATACAGGGAATATTGACAAGTACTTTGGGTTGGTTTTGTTTAACTGGTAATCAATATGAGAGGAGCTGCCTTGTTTAATTGTTTTTCTTGTATCACTTTCTTTTCTTCCAGACATTTTTCAAGCTCATTTTAATTTGGCTGCTTTACTCTGATTCAGAGTCTGTGAGATTAGAGCATTCTCTAAAGCATATCAACTAAATTCAGAATTTCTTCATATTCTCAATACCTTGTTCAGGGAGTAAAAGCAAAAACAGCCCGGGAGAGGCCTTTTCTACTCCAGTGAGTCCTTTGTGTTCATACAAATGAATAAAATTGTCCAAGAATGTAGTAATACTTGCTCAAAACAGAGCCAGTGTGAAATAACTCCTTTTACCACAGTGTCATCTCTTTGATTTGCAGCTCATAAACTTTATTTTACTGGAACAAAGGACTATACAAGTTGTACAGAAGATTAATATCACTGAAAAAGTAAAAGAATTCTCACCAATATATTATAATGTCACATTTGCAACTCGAGCAATATACTCCTGAGGGAATTCTGCATCAAAAAAATTAAAATTGTTCAGCAAAAAAAATTTAAAATTCTACACAAAATATTTTCAGACTCTGCAGAATTCTGTATATTTTATATGTCAAAATAACACAATATAATCACACCGGTTTCAATTAGTTTTGGCCACTTATTTCAAAATATCTGTCAGCCTGTATGTCTGTAACAATACATACAAAATACGTACAGCAAAATAAGAAACTGTTTTTGTTTGATAGATTGGTTGGTTGGTTGGTTTTTACAAATTCATTCCTTACCAGGCATATTAACACAGAACTCTTGAATAATAATTCATTCAGAACCATATATCCCACACTCCAGAAGCAGTGCGAAGGCCGTGGGGGAGTGAGGAGTAATGGAGGAGCTTAAGGAGAGGAAAATAATTGCTGGGAAGGAGCCTGGATGTGAACTTGGAGGGTTGCTGGGTATGGGTGGGAAAGGTATGGAACAGATTTTTTTTTTTTTTTTTTTTGGTGGGGGGGACAAAGAGGGACTGTTAGGAAGCTTCCACCATGCAGACCCTTACTGACCCCATTCATTTTCTCCACACCCACTCATTTACCCAGGTCCCCATCCTCTTGTGGCCCTGAACCTCCTCTCCCTGTCCTCATGTGTTTCTAAGACCCCACTCAGCTACTCCCCTGTAAGCATGTAACCCTGTGCCTGCATTCCCAATTCAGCCTCCTCCTGGGGGGTGCCCTTCCCCACCAGCCCTTTTGAGCCCCAGCTCATATAGCCCATGCTCTCTGTCTTTCCATAGCCCCATCTCTTGAGCTGGCCTGACAGGCGTGGTGAAGAAGGCTCTGCAGGCTCTTTCTCTTCATTATCTGGCTAGGAGCAGCTGCTGGGTTCTATTGCCACACTTCCCCCTGGTGGGCAAAAGGTGGAACTGTAGCAACTTTTCAGCAGCTGCGTTTTCTGCACACAAAAAATAAATATATGCATGGCTCATTAATTATGCATGTACTGAGTGATACAGAACTCCCCCAGGAGTAGCAAGTACATGTGTAACCTTTGTGAATCTGTATAGCCCTTGCACAGGAAAATTTCTATTGTCTCTGGGTTACATGCTCATTCTTATGTTCCAAAAATGCAAACAACGGAAGGGAGCTCTGTTACACTGCAGGCAAACATCCATGCACATTCGGGGATTACAGTAGCATATCACCTGCCCATGGATGATCAAGTTATCTCTGTGAGTCAGTGGATCTACCCAGGCTATGTCTAGACTACAGGCTTCTTGCACAAGAGAGTATCCACACTGCAAATGTGCATTGAAAAAGCGATGCGCTTTTTCAAAAGAGAGCGTCCAGTCTGCCTGGATGCTATCTCACATGTAAGCAATGATTGCAATGGACAGAATGGCCAGTAGGGTACCTGTGCTTTTTCCTCTTCCCTCTTCTTCCCTGTCCACACATGCCTTTTTGCGAAAGAGCTCTTTCACAAAAATGCTTCTTCCTCATAGAATGAGGATTACCAATTACGCAAAAAGCCCTCTGTTCTTTCAATTGACTGTAGAAAGAACGTGCTTGCAGTGTGGACGTATCTCAAGTTTTGTCAGAAAAACAGCCATTTTTCCGACAAAACTCTGTAGTTTAAACATAGCCTTACTCATTAGTTTATCAAGCAACACTCCTAACAATGTCTTTTCTTCAGGGTTGCATTTTGTTTCTTCAAATGAAACAGTTTAAAATAATCTCCACATATAAACCCAATGATTTCTCCTGAGCCAGGATATTCTGTACCGCTCTCTCCTATGTGATTTCACTCTCCAGCCTTTCTGCTTGGGAGTCAAGGAGAGTCTTTCTGCTCACTTCTCCTGATGCCTTTTTGCAACAGAATGGCTTCAGCCCTTCAAGCCAGCTCCCTATAGTATTGCACTGCCAGGACACCTTCCTGAGGGCCTCTTTGTTACCTTCTTCTCTCTAGCCTGCCCCCTGGACTCAGGCTGTCATTTATATTGGAGCAAGCTTGGCTCTTGGTACCAGTCTTCTGTTGCAAGATCCCAGGACATAGGCTGGATCTGCGCTGCACTTAGTCAGTAAAACTTTTGTCAGTCACGGGGTATGAAAAAATACACCCCTGAGTCAAGGTGCGTTTTTCACACCTCTGACTGACAAAAGTTTTACCAGCAAAAAGGGCCAGTGTGGACAGTGCTTTGTTGGTGGGAAATGCTCTTCTGCCAACACAGCTACTGCCACTCATTGTGGATGCTTTTATTTTGCCAGCAGGAGACCTCTTTCCTGCTGGCTGTGCTGCTGTAAGGTATGCACTATATACATACCTTAATCCCTTCTCCTGAGAAGATGGGCTGAGTCTAGCACAGGGTGCACCTGAGAGCTCCCTATCCCTTTCTCTCATTCTCTCTCCTTGATTTGGATATGTCTGTTCTGGAAAAAAAGGTGGTTTATACTGAGATTGCTAAATCAAGAAAGCTATCTCAAAATGAAATCCAGGTGGAGACAAAGCGCTATAGTTATGTAGCTAGTGAGGTGAGGTGTAGAGTTGAAAGGGGGTGAAATGAAAACATTGTCTGAATTCCTCAGGTAAGAATGCTACACTGTCACCATTCCTGTTTTCTTTTCCACCAGGATTTTCTAATTCCTCTGCTACAAGCAGCAAGGCTGTGTCTACAATGGCATGATTTTGTGCAAAAGCGGCCACTTTTGCGCAAAAACATGCTGCCTGTCTACACAGGCAGGGAGTTCTTGCGCAAGAACACTGACGTTCTAATGTGTGAAATCAGTGCTTCTCGTGCAAGAACTATGATGCTCCCACTCAGGAAAAAGCCCTCTTGCGCAACTGTTCTTGTGCAAGAGGCCAGTGTAGACAGGCAACATGAAATTCTTGTGCAAGAAAGCCTGATGGCTAAAATGGCCATTGGAGCTTTCTTGCACAAGAGAGCGTCTACCCTGGCACGGATGCTTTTGCGCAAAAGCACATCTCTTGCGCAAAAGCACATGCCAGTGTAGACGCTCTCTTGGGCAAATACTTTTAACACAAAAACTCTTGCGTTAAAAGTATTTGCCCAAAATCTTGCCAGTGTAGATGTAGCCCAAGAGTATAAATCAAGAATATTAAAGTCAACCAAGTTAGGGTATGTCTACACTAGAAAGTTAGTTCGAACTAACGGACGTTAGTTCGAACTAACTTTCCTATGCGCTACACTAGCACTCCGCTAGTTCGAATTTGAATCGAACTAGCGGAGCGCTTAGTTCGAACTAGGTAAACCTCATTTTACGAGGACTAACGCCTAGTTCGAACTAGCTAGTTCGAACTAAGGGCTGTGTAGCCCTTTAGTTCGAACTAGTGGGAGGCTAGCCCTCCCCAGGTTTCCCTGGTGGCCACTCTGGCCAACACCAGGGAAACTCTATGCCCCCCTCCCGGCCCCGGACCCCTTAAAGGGGCACGGGCTGGCTACGGTGCCCGTGCCAGGTGCAAGCCTGCCAGCACCCAGCTAGCAGACCCTGCACCTGGCACGGCACAGAGCCACCCACCCGATGCCCCCCAGCCCACCCCCTCTTGCCGGGACCAGGCTGGCGGCTCCCGGGAGCTTGCCCTGGACCGCAAGAGGCGGGCACCTTCCTGGGCTAGTGCGGACATCGTGGACCTCGTCCACGATCTCCGCACTAGGCACAGGAAAGTGGCCGGCTAGGGCAGGAGAGCTGCCAGCCTGGCCACCCAGGACCAGGTGTGCATGAAAATCAAGGGGGTCCACTGAGACCCCCGACACTGAGCCCTGAGCTTACAATGGTCGTACTGGGTCAGACCAAAGGTCCATCTAGCCCAGTAGCCTGTCTGCCGACAGCGGCCAACCCTAGGGACCCTGGAGGGGATGGACCGAAGACAATGACCAAGCCATTTGTCTCGTGCCATCCATCTCCAGCCTTCCACAAACTTTGGGCAGGGACACCACTCCTACCCTCTGGCTAATAGGACTCCATGGACCCAACCTCCATGACTTGATCTCACTTCCCTTTAAACTCTGTTCTAGTTCTAGCCTTCACAGCCTCCTGCAGCAAGGAGTTCCACAGGTTAACTATTTGCTTTGTCAAGAACAACAACTTTCTCTTACTAGTTTCAAGCCTGCTACCCATTCCTTTCCTTTGGTGTCCTCTAGTCCTTCTTTATGGGAACTCAGGAAGAACTTTTCTGAATGCACCCTCTCCACCCAACCCCTGCTTTTAGAGACCTCTATCCTGTCCCCCCTCCGTCTCCTCTTTTCTAAGCTGAACAGTCCCAGTCTCTGTAGCCTCTCTTCATCTGGGACCTGTTCCCAACCCCTGATCATGTTAGTTGCCCTCCCCTCTCCCAGCCTTTCTCTTCCCCTCTCCCACCTCCTTTTCCCAGTCTCCCCCAGTTTTTTTCAATAAAGACAGAGTCAATGTTGGAAGAAACGTTATCTTTATTTTGTACATCAATAAGAAGGGGGGCTAGGGAAGGGTAAGTGGAAGGAGGTGAGGGAGGAATGGGGTACGAGCCCCCGATGGGGAGGACTGGGCTGGCTCTGCGGGCTTCTGGGGGTGGAAGCTCTCCTGCAGCCCCCCAATTACTCCCTCTCCCCAGATGGCAGCCTGCGGCAAGTGCAGCCGGGCTGATGGCTGAGTGGTGTGATGTGCCCAGTGTGGGCACTCAGGGCACTCCAAGCCAGAACTTCTTTGCAAGCGGGGCACCCCTTAGAACTGTGTGTCCGGGGTGGGGGTCGGGACCCTTTAAGCGCAGCCCTCGGCTAGCCTGAGACAGCATCTCCATGCTCTAAGTCCTCCTTTTATGCCCTGCCGGCACTGCTTCCGGCCATCATTAAGCCCTGTTCAGAGTCCACTCAATGTGGACTTACTAGTTCGAACTAGCAAAACGCTAGTTCGAACTAGTTTTTAGTTCTAGATGCGTTAGTTCGAACTAGCTTAGTTCGAATTAACTAATTCGAACTAAGTTAGTTCGAACTAGCGCTGTAGTGTAGACGTACCCTTATACCCTACAATATTTGTACAAGAAAGTGCAAAATCAGCCCCAGAATGTGTAAGTTGACTGAAACATTTTAAACCATAAGAATTATTAAAAGAAAAAAAATCCTACCATGCCCCCCGCTCTAGGAGAATGGATTAGATAACTTAATACATCTTTTCCATCCCTTTAACTTCAGAGCTTAAAAAAACCTCCCATCCCTTCCAAACCAATAAAAAAGTACTTAAAGGAGACCGGAAATTGACTTAAATCTTCAGCATCTTGTCAGAATAAAAAAAGGAATCCCGTTTGATTACAAGTTATGACTGATTTCAACCTTTTACTGTTGATTTATGAGTTGGCAGCGATTTTACCTCCATAAAGCAGGCTCCTGTCTTTGTAGTTCAGTTGACCTATGAATGCTCTTCAGGAAGCAGGAGTCTGATGACATCTCTGCGGGGATACTTTTGTTCTGATAAAAACTGCTGGTGAATCAACAGGAAGCTCAGGATCTTTTGCTGTTCTGCTTCTGATAATTGAGCATCATTCTCCTTCATCAACTGTCATCAATTTCCCGAAAATGATGGCTACAAAGATTTAACTGTGTTGAGTCATAGAAAGATTTTGTGTCTTCATCACCTCTCACCAGACTTCTTATTCAGAAGCAGGCAGTGATAACTTACTTTGGAATCTTTCCCGTGCCACAGTTTGTGTCCTATGTTCCTCAGAACTGATTTTCTTTTCTTTTCCTATATTGCTAACCAAAATTACTTCTCTTTCTGTGTCACTGATCAGCTGGCCAGTTTCACATCAAGAGCAAATTTCATCTTCAAACAGCTGCCAGTCATGGTTATTTAATGCTGCTTATAGAGTGAGTTTTATTTAGGAACATAAAAATTTCCAGATTGGATCAGACCCAGGGTTCATCTCACTCACCCTAATCCTGACAGTGGGCAGCAGCAGATGCTGCAGGAAGAGGTGTAACAACTGCATAGCTGGTTGATGTGGGACAATCTGCCCCGCAATAAAAGTCTCTTCCTGTCTGCTAATAGTGAGCGATTGGAATAAACTTTGGGTTTCTGAAGAGGCGTCCTGGTTATGGTTTAAAACCACAGATAGAAAACACAGTAAATAAATCATAAAAAGAGCACAGTGGTAAGAAGAAAATAATTTGAAACATACCCGCAATATGCCCTTTTTATTGATATGCAAATTAAAAACATTAATTAAATAACCATCTTTATATTTTTTTTCTTTCAGCTGTTGTACTTACTTGACAAGTGTCTTAGATAACACCAGTATGTAAACTAGCAAGATGACTGCTCTATTATTATTTTTAGGAAGTCCTATGGTTTGGGTTATACAGCAAATCAGATTAGATAATCATGGTGGTCCCTTTTGGTCTTGTAAAATATAAATCTATAAACCACTAGAATGTTTGAGAGTTTATACTGGATGTTCCTTAACTATAATTAACACTAACTTCCTGGTTCGGAGATCATGTTGCACGTAGTTCAATGGTGCCATAAAAGCGGAGGACTTTAGCTATATGGCTTCTGACTAGGGGTATGTCTACACTACAGCACTAATTCGAACTAACTAAGCTAATTCGAATTAGCGCATCTAGACTTAAAAACTAGTTCGAATTAGCGTTTTGCTAATTCGAACTAGCATGTCCACACTGAGTGGACCCTGAACCGAGGTTAAGGATGGCCGGAAGCAGTGCCGGCAGGGCATCAGAGTAGGACTTAAAGCATGCAGCTGCTGTCTCAGGCTAGCCGAGGACTGTGCTTAAAGGGACCCGACCCCCATCTCGGACAGACAGTTCTCAGGGGTTCCCCACTTGCAAAGCAGTCCTGGCTTGGAGTGCCCTGAGTGCCCACACTCAGCACATCACAGCACTCGGCCATCAGCCCGGCTGCACTTGCCGCAGGCTGCCATCCGGGGGGGGGGGTCAATCAAGGGGCTTCAGGAGAGCTTCCACCCTGAGGAGCCTGCAGAGCCAGCCCAGTCATCCCCATCGGGGGCTTGTACCCCATTCCTCCCTCACCTCCTTCCACTTACCCCTCACTAGCCCCCCTTCCTGATGTACAAAATAAAGGACATGTGTGGTCAAAAACAGAAACTCTTTTTATTGAACAAAACTCGGGGAGACTGGGAAAAGGAGGTGGGAGAGGGGAAGGGAGAGAGTGGGAGAGGGGAGGGCAACTAAAATGATCGGGGGTTTGGAACAGGTCCCATATGAAGAGAGGGTAAACAGACTGGGACTTTTCAGTTTAGAAAAGAGAAGACTGAGGGGGGATATGATAGAGGTCTATAAAAGCTTGAGTGGTGTGGAGAGGGTGCATAAAGAAAAGTTCTTCATTAGTTCCCCTAATAGAAGGACTAGAGGACACCAAATGAAATGAATAGGTAGCAGGCTTCAGACTAACAACAGAAAGTTCTTCTTCACAAAGCAAATAGTGAACCTGTGGAACTCCTTGCTGCAGGAGGCTGTGAAGGCTAGAACTAGAACAGAGTTTAAAGAGAAGTGAGATAAAGTCATGGAGTTGGGTCCATGGAGTGGTATTAGCCAGGGGGTAGAAATAGTCCCTGGCCTCTTTTTGTGGAAGGCTGGAGATGGATGGCACGAGACAAATGGCTTGGTCATTGTCTTCGGTCCATCCCCTCCAGGGTCCCTAGGGTTGGCCGCTGTCGGCAGACAGGCTACTGGGCTAGATGGACCTTTGGTCTGACCCAGGACGGCCATTCTAAGCTCAGGGCTCAGGGTCGGGGGTCTCAGTGGACCACCTTGATTTTCATGCCAACCTGCTCCTGGGTGGCCAGGTTGGCAGCTCTCCTGCCCTAGATGGCCACTTTCCTGTGCCTAGTACGGAGGTCGTGGATGAGGTCCACGATGTCTGCACTAGACCAAGCGGGCGCCCGCCTCTTGTGGACCTGGGCAGGCTCCCGGGAGCCGCCAGCCTGGTCCCAGGAAGAGGTGGAGGGCTGGGTGACAGCGGGTGGCTGGCTCGAGCCGTGCCAGGTGCAGGGTCTGCTGGCTGGGTGCTGGCAGGCTTGCACCTGGCACGGGCACCATAGCCAGCCCGTGCCCCTTTAAGGGGTCCGGGGCCGGGAGGGGGGCAGACAAGTTTCCCTGGTGGTGCCCAGAATGGCCACCAGGGAAAGCTGGGGAGGGCTAGCCTCCCACTAGTTCGAATTAAGGGGCTACACACCCCTTAATTCGAACTAGTTAATTCGAACTAGGCTTAGTCCTCGTAGAATGAGGTTTACCTAGTTCGAATTAAGCGCTCCGCTAGTTCGAATTAAGTTCGAACTAGCGGAGCGCTAGTGTAGCGCCTATCAAAGTTAATTCAAACTAACGTCTGTTAGTTCGAATTAACTTTGTAGTGTAGACATACCCTAATATGTTTATTTTCTCTCTTTCTCTCTCTCCCTGCCCCGCCCCCCTCACTTTCCCAGGTCCCTACCCTGATTCCTGTATCCCCCACACCACTACATATATATATAGAGAGAGAGAGAATGCATGTATGTATTTTAGAAATCTGAATGTCTGACTGAGAGTCCGTTTGTTCAGGAAGTCCTCCTAAATGGTAAGAGCTAGTACCATCATATTTGGTGTGCAGCTTCCTCTTCTCCTAATTAAAACCAAGATCAGGGGTTGGTTGTGCCAAGAAAACTGGAAGTGCCAGGAATGGGATTGTTTTCCATAACATGGAAAGGGAGGGGCTGTTTGGAGGGACATGATACTGAGAATTGCCACTGGGGGCATCAGGCTGACAGAGGAGAGCTACAGTGCACAGAGACAATTGGGACAGCAGCACCACAGAGACACTGGCCAATAGAGCTGGGGCTCTGCCATTTTGCCTGCCAATACACCTGGTAAATAGCACTCATGCCCCAACTACACCCCCCCAACCTTTGGATGCAGTGCTAGGATGCATGCCAGCCAGGAGGGAGGTCATCGGGGGGGCGAAACAGAAGGTCCCTGGTGGCCAGAGGCAGCTGGGGAAAACAGAAGACCCCTGGTGGCTGGGGGAACTGGAGACTGACAGCCTGTGTTGGCCAGAAGGGATGGGGGAGGAGAAAGCCCCACCGGATGGGATTGCCTGCCCTGAGCTCCTCCTCATCCACCAACCCTCACTCTCTCAGCTATGTCAGTTGTGTAGCTGAAGTCGAAATAGCCCAATTCTGCTTTTGGCGCTGTCTACACAGCAGGAAGTTGAAGGAAGAACACTTTTCCTTTGGCTTCCCTTACCCCTCGTGAAATGAGGGTTACAGGAGTCAGAATAAGAAGTCATCCAGCTCGACATTATTTCAAAATAATGGCTTCCTGTGTAGACATCAGTTATTCCAAAATGCTGCTGCTGTATAGATGTAGCCTGAGTGTTGTTAGCACATTAAGGGAAATGCAGAGCCTTCTGGTCTCTCCAGGCCCATGAAGCAGAGAGTGAATGATTCCCAGACTCATAGGCTCCAGCCAGAAGGGGGTACTACCATTATCATCTAGCCCAGTGGTCTCGAACCTTTTTAACCACAAGATCACTTTTTTAAATGTAAGTGCAATGTAAGATCTACCTCAAACCCAAATACTCTTGCCCCACCTCCTTCCCGCCCCTACTTTGAGGCCCTAACCCAACTTCAACCCTTGTCCAAGGCCTCATCCTGCTCTCTCCATCCCCCTTCCTCTTCCATCCTCGCTCACTCTCACCAGACTGGGGTAGGAGGTTGAAGTGCTGGCTCTGGTCTTGGGCCAAGGGGTTTGACATGTGGGAGGTGCTCTGGGCTTAACCCAGGGTGGGGGATTGGGATCCAGGAAGGGTTTCAGGACGCAAGTTCTGAGAAGGAGTTTAGGTCCAGGGGGACTTGTCTGGGGCAGGAGGTTGGATGCAGGAGGAGGATCTGGGCTGGGACAGGGGTTCAGGAAGCAGGTTCTGACTGGGCACCATTTAACTAAGATGGTTTCCGGATGGTGGAGCAGTGGGGTTAAGGCTGGCTTACTCCTGCCTTGGCCCTGCACCACTCCTGAAAGCAGCTGGCATGTACAGCAGTGGCTCCATGGTGCCGTGTGCTGCCCCTCATCCACAGACACTAAGCCCACAGCTTCTCCTGGCCAGGGTTCCCCATTACTGATCAATGGGAGCTGCAGAGTGGTGTCTGCAGGCAAGGACAGCATGTGGAGACCCCCTGCTCTGCCTCTCTCAGGGGCTTCAGTGACATGCCAGCCACTTCCAGAAGCAGCAATTTCCACAGGGATAATGACTCGAACCACAACAGGTTCAGCATTTTAGAACTCACTATTCAATGAATTAAATTTAAGTGTGAGAGAGAAATGAAAATTCTGAAAGGCACAGCTCCATCAAACCCCAAAATGACCACCCGTGTGTTGGGTCGGGAGATGACAGTGAAGGACAGTGTGTGTTTGAGAAAGTGACAGAGATTTGCATTGCCAAACTCCCTCTATCCCCTTCTCTTTGTGTGGAGATGGAGTACAGGAGTGGGGGGGGGGGGACACCCTTACATCAACTCTCCCCCTCTTCTCCCTCCCACACCCTGCACAGCAAACAGGAGGCTCCCAGGGGAGCAGCTCCAAGGCAGAGGGCAGGAGCAGCATGACAGTGGGTGGAGGGGCAAGTGAAGTGCCAGCGCTTGGTAGCTTCCTGGCCAAACCAGTCAGGATCACCTGTCAGAGGCTCTAAGATCTACTGGCAGGTCCCAATCTACTGGTTAGTGACCACTGATCTAGCCTGAACCCCTCTGCACACAGGCAATTGAATTTCCCTCACAAACAGGACTTAGAAGAGTGGTTCTCCAACTGAAAGGCGGGCTCCCCTCAGGGGCGGGGAGGAACATTGGGTTGGGGCGCTTGTTGAGGGCAGGATCAGTCCCCATGGTGGGCAGGGAGGGAGCACGATGCTTTTGGCCCCACTTCTCCCCTTGACCAGCACCATCTCCGATCCTATTCAGCCCCCAGCTCGACTCTGTCTCCACGCCCAGCTCCACTCTCCCTCCCTCTTCACCCTCAGACCAGCTCCAGGCCAAGCCACCATTCCATTTCCCGCCCTGCTCTGTTGTGTCCATCCCCCCACCACCAGACCAGCGCTTCCTTCATTCCCTCTCCACCCCGAGGCCGTCTCTGACTCCATCCACAGGACCACTCTGCTAACGGCTCTGCCTCAGCTAGGTTCTGCCTTCATTCACCCTCTCTGCACCCTGACCAGCTTCACGTCCAGTCCCAGCTCTTCCCCCATCCCCAGTTCTACTCCCAAGCTCCACTACCAAGAAAGCCTTGGCCATGCAGTAATGGGGGCGGGAGGAGTGGGGAGGTCTCAGATAGATTCTGTTATTGGGGGGGTGCGTCTGAAAGAATTTCAGCACCACAATTTTAGAAAAATATTTAATGTCCCTTTAAAGACTCCAAAGGGGTGGCTAGTTCAACATTGCCCCTGGCAAACTGTCCCAGTGTTTGATTAACCTCACTGCTAGGAAGTTGCAATTTTCTTATTTTAAGGTTGCATTTGTCTAACTTCATTTGTAGTCAGTGGATTTTGTAATGGGTTTTGTCAGCAAGACTGAAAAGCCCCATGCTCTTAGACAGCTTTTCCATGTGTGTGCGCCTAGCCACAGTGCCCAAGTGTGATCCAGGAACCTCTCAGTGTCAACTGACAGACGACACCGGGGGTGAGTACAGTTTTACAGAGGTCCACCTGGTCAAATATATGCCTAGTAATTCACTAAAGGGTGACATGTGAGGTCATCATAATCACTGAGGCATGTACATATTGCTGACATTTAAGGGGCTGTGAGTGTACGCTGAAAATTATGTTCTTACAGCAGGTAACTTGGAAGACGTGTCTCAGACAGGTTTCTTTCAGGCTAGGGGTAACAGACTCCCTGTCTGGCAATTGTGTGTTGTATGTTTCACAATGTGAGCGTATTTGCACACTGAGCCAGATGCTGATTAAGTGACTGTGAAAAGTACATGAAAGGAGTATGAAGATAAAAACAACCAGTGGGGGATTTCCTTTTTATTAATAAGGACAACAATTGTTCCGATCTATCTGGAGTGCAAACAAACACTCTGGACAGTCACCAGAGAAGGCAAACTGACAGGGTGATTTGGCTCATGAATGGAAGAACATCGCCAACCAGTAATCAGTTGTTTCCAATACTTTTACTTGCTATCCCTAGAATCTCTGTATGTTGTTAAATACACTTTTACTTGTTTTCACTATCTGAGTGCTGTGTGCTAAGCAGAGCAGTGGTCGGAGATATAACCAATAAGCTGGATTGTCCTGCTTCCATAGCAACACCGACTCTGTGAATACTGCAAGGCTATGTCTACACTAGCGGCTTCTTGCGGGAGTAATATGCAAATGAGGCTAAGCCTGGAATATCGCTGAGCCTCATTTGCATACCTAATGAGCCACCATTTTTTTCAGAAGAGGCCCTTGCTCAAGGAGCATCTACACTGCCCCTTCTTGCGCAAGAAAAACCCTCTTGCGCAATGCCGTTATTCCTGAAAAGTAATAGGTGTAATGGCGTTGCGCAGGAGGGTTTTTCTTGTGCAAGAAGGGGCAGTGGAGATGCTCCTTGCGCAAGAGCCTCTTCTGAAAAAAATGGTGGCTCATTAGGTATGCAAATGAGGCTCGGCGATATTCCACGCTTAGCCTCATTTGCATATTACTTGCGCAAGAAGCCATGAGCGTAGACAAAGCCCAAGTGTGCAGGGGAAGGGGGACTGGACCGTTCAGGGAAATGTGTGGAGGACTCAATACTTGGCATTTGCCTCTTAATAAGCTTCAGAGAAGCAGCAGGATCAGTGAGGCCTAGAAAGTCTCATGTTGTCTGTGGCTAGTAGAGTCGGGAAGCTGGCAGGCACAGATTAGCTTTCCTCACATTAAGGGCAGCTGATAGTGAGGTGCCTCACAACCATGGTTGCTTCTATGAACCGTCACATCAGGTCCCCCTTCAAATCCTCTACAGCAAGAGAAGCAGGGAACTGTAGCTCATTGTGCTGCTTTTGGAGTGACACGGCCACTGGCTGCCCCACACGCATTCCATGTGGCAAAGTCACAATCTAGCCCTAAAACATTAAAAGTGCCCCGCCATTTCCTGGTTCCTCAGGGGAAGCTACATACATATGGATTTGAAAAGTGCCTTCGTAAACTTATTTCCATTTCCCAGACTGCCTTTTTTAACAATCTCAGAGATGTAGCCGTGTTAATCTACATAACTTTAAAAAACGAGTAGTCCTGTAGCACTTTAGAGACTAACAAAAATAGTCCTGTAGCACCTTAGTCTATAAAGTGCTATAGGATTACTTATTGTTGGGTTTTTTTAAATATCATTATGCCATTCTAGTCTCAAAATGCCTCTTTGAGGTGTGTGTGGGGGCGGGAGGAGGAGGGGATCTGGCTTTAGAATAACTCCACCAGTGGGGTTTTTAGGTATGTCCAGATTTTCTCCCGTTTAATTTCTATTCTGGATTAATTTAAAAATGTTCAAATTTATCTAGTGGAAACTTGAGAGACAGGTCCCCACAGTACGTGTCGGGTGGCATAATCAGTGGTTGCCACTCCAGATATGAGCTATATGTATATGGAAACCACTCAGGGCTGAGCAGTTGTTTTTCTTCAATGCTAAAATGTCTATTTTCACTCCTGAACACACAGTAACAGGATCCTGCTCCTTGCTGTTTTGACTGGACTTCCCATTTTCTCTGTGTTTTTCAGCAGCTTTTGGATTCAGGCACCAGTTAGGAAGTGGGAAATAGGAGAGGGAAAGGGTGGAGGGAGGAAACTGAAAACTTTGCCCTGTAGGATCCACTTAGACTTTCTTCTCGACACAGGGATTTTGTGTTTAAATCTCTGAGGAAAAAAAGAGCAGAAATGAACTTTTAAGGGAGATCAAACAGTTCCATATTAAAATGAAGGGCTAATGTATATTTATTCTACTCTGTTGCACTGTTTTTCCCCTCACCAAAACAATGACAAGGGAATAATCTCTTTAGATTCTTGCCCTTCCTATTTGATTTATGTCCACTCTGAAAGACTGACTGGGCACACTTGTACCTGATTGAAGATTAATGAAATCCCCCTCTCCAGCACTTCCCAGTGCTAATATATAAAGCACTGGCAGTTCAAAAAAGAAAAAAGAATAAGAATAAGCGTGTATGTGCATAGGATTATTGAGAGGATGCCTGTTTTCACTGTAAAATGTTTTAATGACTCACCCATGTACTGTGGTTTTAACAAATCATATATCACCCCACAACCCTCTCAGAGCTCACAATCCTACCCCTTTTCTCCAAACACACCCCATCGCAAGAAAATGTTAGGTTGACTTGAAAGATAATAGCATGGTTTAAATCAACACCTTGATTATTGTAAAGTGGAGATGGGAGGGGGGACAGTGAGATATTGGGGGAGAAGAGGACAGATCAGCTTTTATTTTCCCATTTTAAAGGAGTAAAAATATCCTTGCTTCTCTTACATAACACCCCACCCTCCTTTTTGCTCTGAATGAGTTGGTTTTCCAAGATCAATGCTTTCCCCCACTTCTTCCTTTAAAGGGAAAGAGGAAAGGGGAAGATGTGATGCAGATTCCAGTTTCCCTGCTTGTGATTGCGTGGGACAGATGTGCAGCAAACTCTCAACAGCTGGGACTGGGTGGGTCTACTCCCCCCACCCCACAGCTACCCGCCTCGCTCAGGGGTTAAAGTGAGCGAAAGAACCTGAGGATCAAGTCTCACTCCGGCATTGGAAGGAAAAGTTGGAGCCCCGCCTCGGATTGGCTGACAGTATTTTAGAGGGAGTTGTAGCCTCCAATTAAAGGGGCACGGTTCAGGCAGGCTCTGCACAAGGTTTGAAGTGCAGCGGTGCTCACTGCGACCACGCTAGTCTACGGCCATTTACAAGCACAAGTCATTCACCGGCTGCTGCCTGGCGTGAGTGGAGAGAGCTGACCCCTTGAACACCAGAAGGGCGAATACACGGGCAAGGCGTGTCATGGATCTGAGCCCAGGCATTCAAAAGGTGAGTTGCAATGTGCTTTCTGCTTGGTGCATTCTTCCTACCTAGCACTTGCCTGGCAGGCTAAGTAGCGGCTAGCGTCTCCTCCCCCCACTTCTGTGGCTGTTGCCAAGTAAAACCTCCAAACTAGTTTTGTCTAATGAAAACTTTAGAGACAGGTCCCCACAGCACGTGTCAGGTGGCATAATCGGTGGTTACCACTCCAGACATGAGCTATCTGTGTATCGAGACCACTCAGGGCTGAGCAGTTATTTTTCTTCCCTGCAGAAATGTCTATTTTCACTCCTGAACACCCGGTAACAGGGTCTCTGCAGTTAGCTTGTGTGCAGGGAGAATATGGTGTCACCTTGATCTTTCCTGGGCTTGTGCCAGTGGAGGTGTTAGCCTCTGGGATGAGGCTACTGTAACGTTTTCCAAAGTAGACAGTTAATCTGCTGACACTTCCTAGGATTTACTTTCTGCCACCGTGTGACTGAGTCCAACTTGACAGAGGCTGATAAACTGGACAGCCTACCTTTCTTAACAAACTGGTAGGTAGCCTGTTTTAGTAGTGCTCTAATAACAAAACCCCAGTCCCCTTTGCCTGTTGGAGCTTCTTTGGCCACTGCCAAAATGCTCATTCAAAGTACTGACCGCAGCAGCTCAGACAAAGGTGCTGCTAGCCCCTGGGATTGAACACTTACTCCCCCAGTGCTGGCCTGGTTCCCAGCTTGGTGCTTCCTTAACAAAAGTGCAGATCAACAAATAAAAAGTGAGTAGTTTAGTCGCCTAGCTTGAGGGCAGATCACTTACCTGCACAGGATGGAAAGAAGCCAGAGTCTGGAAGGAATTCAGTTCCCCATTCAATGGAGTCATTTATCTGCTAAGGATATGGAGAAATAACCCCAGTGGATGCAGTTTAAGGATTCTTTCCAAATCTCTTTGAGGTAGTTATCTAGCAGTGGAAGACTTGTCTGACAACACTTGCTGCCTAAATGCATGATGGGAGCGATATCTTTGGAAAGTTGAGATTCTTTATGAACTATTCCCCCCCAGGCTGTACAATGAGGGAGCGTCATTTAGAATTCACTCTCCTCAATAGACTGGAAATCTGCATAAAAATGGGTTTGGGCTTGTTCCTTTCCTTGGCAGAATTGGAGTATAATAGGAACATTGTCATTTCCTTGATTTTAGCACATTGTATGTGCCTATGCAGAGCTTTCCACTTTTCTCCAAGGCTCCAAATATATATTTGGGAAGGGGGAATTCTTGTGGGAGGAGAGAGATTTTTATATACCTGTGAGCTGCAGATGGTGGGAGGATTTTTTTTCAGTTCTATATTTTTGCACCACTGTGTGACAATTACACTCTGCCTGGTGGAAGGGGCAGTATGTAGCTGCACAACCCCAAAAGGAGCTGTGATGGAATGTTGGCTAAGTGGCATTCATGATTACATATAGAGCTTGATCCTTCAAGCGCTGAGTGAGGGATGTAAAATCCAGTTAACTGGTTAACCAGCTAAAGGGGAAGGCGGGGGGGGAGAGGCGGGAATCGCTCCAGTGGCCACTCTGCCCACCACTGGGATGGAGCAGTCATTGTCCCCCACACCTTTGCAGGCAGGGGCTGCTCTTGCCCTCACAGGTGTACGCCATAACCAGTAAGCGTCACCCATTTAGCATAAGGCTTACTATTTAAACAATTAAACATTCACATCCCTATTCTGAGCGCATGCTTAATCTTAAACATGTTAGTAACCTCTAACACCAATAGAACTACTTCTGCTTAATTATCAGCTGGTGTTCTTGGGTACTGTACTGATTCAGGGAAAGTATGAGTATCCTGCTGAAGTGATCAGGGTTGTGAGTGGTTTTCACTATGCATCTGAGAACTATAGAAATTAATTGAGTGATTAATTCTGAGACTTTTTTTGTCCCTTTCTGGGCCTAATCCAAAGCACACTGAAATGAAGGGGGGAGAGGAGGTCTATTGACTTACATGGACTCTAGATCCATGCATAAACAGCAGACACAGAGGAAAGGAATGCTACAGAGTAAGTGTGTGTGTGTTACAAAACTATGCACTAAGGACATAATAAAAATCCTCAGGGATTTTTATTAACACAAGTTGAACTATATAAAGCTTTTGGACAGGAAAATGTGTATCAAGAAAACTACTTCAGTTGGCCAATGCTAGTCCTTATCTAAACGGATATGGCTCAGAGCTCCAACCACCAGTCTCTACTAAAGACTCAGTTGGCTCTTGAGAAATGCTTGGGGAAGGGAGGAGTGTTCAAGACTGGGGTGTTTCCAGTAACTTTATCTAGGAAAGCTCCACCCCTTTTCTGGAAGTGAAGACCCAGGCCTCTTCCATGCTAGCCTTTTGAGTCACAACAGGCAAACAGTTCAGTGGCTCCTGAATTTTAGTGGTCCGTCTCCAGAGAAAAGATACAAGGTGCCTGTTGCCTGGGAACTGGGAGTTCTTTGGCCTTATTTCATACACCAGCATGGCAGCATAACAAGGGAAAGAGAAACCACTTCCTTAAAGTGAGATTGTAGAAACCTAGGGATGCATTCATTCTCACAATAACACATTCTGGGTGTCTTTAGCAGCTTAATGGCAACAGTCCAGTATCATAGTGCCCCCAGGAGCTGGTTCGGTACAGCACATGTGGACTCACACTGGTGCTGAATTTCAGGGCTTTTGTTCTAATGACTATAGTCACCCTGGGATCTACCAGGTTTTGGAGGCAGGTCCTCTTCTCTGGCAGGACATGGGGGGGGGGGGGGGTTCCCCATGGAACCTCCAATGATCATCTTCACCAGAAATCCCACTCTTGGCTAGGAGTGGGGCATCTGTGTACAGGGCCAGCCTTAGGCTGATTGAACCTATTCCCCTGAATGTGGCCCCATGCCTAAGAGGGCCCCATCCCCTAAAGCCGCAATCGACTGGTTGATCACAAGGCCTCAACCAGTGGATCGTGAGGCGTTCGGGGCCCTCCAATCTCCTCCCTTCCCCCCCCCCCAAGAAGCCCCATTACCTACTTCCAGCGTAGTGCTGGCTTCCCCGGGGTGGACGGAAGTCCTTCCTGCAGCTTCGCGCCACTTCTGGGGATTCTGGAAGTGCACTGGCTGTAGTGTGCTGGGCACATGGCAGGGGGTGTCAGCGCTGGAGGAGGAGTGTGGTGCCGGCGGCTTCCCTGCAGCACTGTGACTGCAGGACTCAGGAGAGGTGAGTCAAGTGCAGGTATTTTGGCCCGGCCCCCTGGGCAGGCGTGGTACTGCAAGGGGTTTTGGATGTACCATGGGTGGGGGGTTTGGCCGGCTCGGGGGGAGGGGAGAATCCTGAGAAGAAGCTGTGCAGGGGACTCTCTGCCCCTACTTCCCTCCTGTTCCCTTCCCCAGCCGCAGAAACCTGTCCCCAGTACTATGTCCCCTGCTCCCACCAACACAGTTGGGGCTACACTAGTGAAGCTTGGTGGGGGAGGGGGGGTGGGAGGAGGGTTTTTTGCATCTCACTTGTGTGGCCCCAACTGACTCTTCTGTGGGTTAGTGACCTCTGACTCAAAACAGGTTCTCTGCCCTTCTCAGAAATAAAGGCAATGAAGAAACTTTTTGCGTTTGACATAGTATTCTATTTAAAAATGAAGCCTGGCCAACAAACCCCCAATTGGGGCCAAGCCCCCATCTGGCCACAGCATCATTGCACTCCGCTTTCCCGCAGGCCCTACATCTGAAAATCAGTTGTACAACTATCAAAACAAATTATTTTTCTACTATTAAAGTGAAAACCTATAATATCTTTAGAACATGGTGACTTCTATCAATGGGTGTCTAGACTATATGGCTCCGTTGGAGCCATGTAGATGAGTTTACTAGACATAGCAAAATGAAGCGGCGATTTAAATAATCGCGGCTTCATTTACATCAATATGGCTGGCACAGCGTGGCGGCCATATTGATGTAATCAGCTGATTGTCAGCACGATGCAGTAGTCTAGATTAGGATCAGCCGACCCCAGAACCCTTTGTCAGAGCCTGTAAGCCTCGTTTCACTGAAAGATTTTGCTGAACAAAAACTAAGGAAGATAGTTTTAAAAACATAGGTGAGGAGTACAATGAAGTCCCTCTTAACTAACGTGATATTTAATATGACGCAATGTACCAAAACATTGGTGTGTGGTGTACTTTTTTTTTCTCTGCTCAACAAAAATCCTGGGTGCCAGGGCCCCGTCAAAACTACTCAAATTGTCCCTCAGAGGCACAATCCCTGCCATTGATCTGTTCTATATGGAGATAGCTATGTGTCAGTCACATACAGATAGGGCTGGCTTTAGGAAGTGTGGGGCCCAATCTCCCACTAGAGATCTAAAGGGGTAATTGGTTACCTGGCTAGTATTGTCTTAACTGAGTGCTTACTGAGGTAACTGGTTAACAAGTGCCTGGATGACTGCATTACAGGCAGAGGGCTATGCTAATGGCCCCTGCCGTGACACATGGCAGGCTGGTTAACCATATAGTTCAACCAGTTAAAATCCTGTTTAAAATGTTACATCCCTGTGTCTCTCTAGGCTTTCTCAAGAAAGAGTCTGTATAGTCTGTCTCCCTGCACCTTCCTCCCCCTGAGATTGAGACCATAGCCCTGTTTTCTCACTGCCCTACTTGCTCCCTCTGGCTCAATGACCCCATGCATGCACACCACTGCCCTCTGCTGAGCTTTGGGGGCTAATACTGTGACAGGCCCCTGCACCAAGTTCCTGAGGAGTCAGCTTGCTCATATTGCCCTCTGTGAACCCTCACAGTCAGTCCATCCCTGAACCTCCCTGATCTGTGCTGTGACTTCTCCTGCCCATCATCTTCCTCGCCTTCCATCTTCCATCTCTGCTGTTTGTTCTTGTGGCCATCCACTCCCCATCTTTCATTCCCTCACTAGGCAGGTTGGAATGCACCCTGGCCGAGGAGTAACGGTAGTCCGGACTAGGAAACCTAGTCCGAACTACCTAGTCTGTGCCGCATGTAGCCGCGCGGCACAGAGTCCGCACTAGGGGACACTTAAAAATGGCGGTGCCTGGCTATAGGCAAACGAAGCCCGGGAAATTCAAATCCTGGGCTTTATTTGCAACTCTGTATGACTACATTAACCACCCTAGTTCGAACTAGGGTGGTAGTGTAGACATACCCTCCTTGAGTAGTGTTCCCTGTAAGCTGAGTGCTTGGGTGGCCACCCAGGAAGGATTCAAATGCTGTCCAGCAGATTGCCTGCAGCCTGTGTTCCTACTGGTAGCACACATTTGCATATGTGGTGATGCACACAACAAAATTTATGCCACATATAGAAGGAAACATTTACAGGGAACATTGTCCGTGAGTGTGTATGTGTGGTGGTTGGCATGTTTGTACTCAGGGTGGCTAGCACCAAAAAAGGTTGGTGTTTTGAAACCTTTCTTGGGGCATAAAATACTTTCTGCCCCAATTGGCTCTAGCTATGCTTCTCTCATGAGATGGTGGGGTGCCTCACAAAACCGCTAGCTGCTCCATGAGGCTGTCTGCGCTGCATGTGGCGGAAGGGAGGCTTCATGCACTGATCATACCCGCAGCAGAGTATCTCAGCTCCAACTGGTCAAACTGGCCAATGGGAGCTGAGAAACTGTGCTGGGGGCAGGGACTGTGTGTGAAGCGGAAAGATACATGGAACAGCGGATGCTTTGAGCCTCGGGCAGTGGCAGGCAGGGAGCCTCCCTCAGGGTCTTGCTGGGCTGCTAGCCAGGAGACATCTAGGTAAATACCTCCCAGCCAGAGCCTGCCTCTGGCATCCCACCCCTTCCTGCATGTCATCTCCCTGCCCTAGGTCACCACAAACACTCTGCACCCCCTTCCCCAGGTCACAACTCTCTCCCAGACCCTACACCCCCTCCTAAATCTCTCCCCATGCCAGAATCCCCTCCTGCAGTGCTAGGGATGTAAAATCCAACTTAACCCATTAACTACTTAAATGGGATATGGAGGGGGGGATTGGGCCGGGCTCACTGCAGGGACTACTCCGGCTGGGCCCACTGTCAGCCTTGCTAGTTGAAGCAGCCCTCCTGCTTATCTATAACTGGGGGATACTTACTGGTTAACCATTCACATCCATGTCCTACACCCATGTCCTGTCCTGGACCCTGCACCCTAATGCCTGCCCCAGATCACAATTTCCTCCTTTGCCCAAACTCTCTCTCTCCTGAAGTCCAGTTCCTTACCCAAGCTCTCTTCTTAACTTCTGTCCCAGATCCCACACGCCCTCCATAGAAAACTGTGGCCCTTGACCATTTATCAAAATCTTGGGGTGGCCCTCCAGCACATATTGCCCACCCTTGTGATATGGATGACCTGTGCAGGAGAACAAGGGGGACTCCTTATTTACCCCTCTTGCCCAGTGTGAGGTGTCAATTATGTACCAAGATCACAAATCTGCACATGTCAATTCAGCCATCTATAGCTCTCTTTTGTGGATACAGATTCTGTATCTGAGCAGGGCTCTAGTCACAACCTCTACACTAATCTGTTCTCTCCCAGAAGATCTTCATATGTGATATGAAGGCATCTGATGCTGCACAGCCATGGATCAGAGGGGATATTTTCTACTCTGAATACAGAAACTTGTTAGTGACTTTCCAAAAGATTAAGCTTGACACATCTGTCATTCTGTAAGATGGTGTCAGTAATTTTGAACTTCCTTTAAATGTACAAAAAGAATCGCCTGAGTATCTCATCTGCATTATGGAGATGTGCAAAGACATGTCAACATGACACCACAGTTACTATTTAATGGTCAACATGGGGCTAAAACTTCCATGCAGGGAGTGAAGGAGATAAATTATTGCTTATCTTCTACCATTGTTCTGACAAACTGTCTGCTGAATCAGAACCAAGCACAACAGTAAAACAGAAAAAAGTTTGCACTTAAAGGGAAATGCAGTTGCATAATAAATACCTTACATCAATCTGTCTGAATAATATAAGATGTTTAGAGGCACATGAACATCTTTGCAGTAGACAGCTGTTTAATTTCCTGAATTGTGAGAAGGGCACTTTTTTTCCTGGGCACTGGTTGAACTACTGTCAACATTTAATTTGGCCTGGCAATGTCGCACAGCCAGTTTGAGCAAGTCTGTGAATGTGAGTCTGGAATTCATTAAGGCTTGTTCCATGCTCCTAAAAGTGTTTTATTTTCAATTGCTGTTGGGTTTAATTATTGCTGATGTTTTGCCCAGTGTATTATGGAACTCCTCTGAGGAAATTAAAACATTGGGGGGGGGGGGGGGGGGGGGGGGGGGGGGGGGGGGGAAGCATTCAGCTTGGCGAAGTAGTTTAGATTAGTTTTGAGAGAATCTTGCCTTCAACACAAATATATAGGTTATTGGAAACATTTGAATGGGAACTGGAAAATAAGGGTTCATGGGCTGTCCCCCTTCCCCCCCCCCCCCCCCCCGATTAACCAACAATATGATCAGAAAAGGGAAATTAAAAACTGTTCAAAGCCAAGCTGAAGCTTTGTTTCGGGTGATGCAAATGTTTTCTTTTTCTTTCTTTAAAGAAGGGGGGGGGACTGTGCCCCCCATACATGGGATCCTGGTTAACTTTTTAAATGGGATTTTACATCCCTAGTGTAAATACCTAAGTAGTTTGCCCACTTTGGGCAGCACAACTTAGAGGATGGATTTCAAGTATCCATTCTTCTACAAAGGAATGTTATCTTGCAATTAGAGGGAGATGGGTGCGTTCACTTACAAGTTCAACACTAGCCACTTAAAACAAGTAATGCTGTGGCACCGTGGAGACTAACAAAATATATTTCATCTTAAGAAGTAGGTTTTGCCCACAGAAGCTCATGATACTACATATATTTTTGTTAGTCTCTAAGGGCATGTCTACACAGCAGGGCTAAAGCCGAAATAAGCTATGCAACTTGAGCTGAATCAATTGTGTACCTTAAGTCGAAATAGATTATTTTGGCTCTTGGTGTTGTCTGCACAGCAGGAAGTCCAAGAGAGCACTAGTCCTCTGACTTCCCTTACTCCTTGTAAAATGAGTTACAGGAGTTGGAGTAAGAAGTCCTCCAGCTTGACATTATGTGTAGATGTGCCCTAAGGTGCCGCAAGACTACTCATTATTTTTAAAGTTGCAATCCCTCACAGCTATCCCTCTGAGATTATTCAAGCCTAAAAGGCTAAAGATCTTAACTTTTTAATACAATAAAAAGGCTTTTTTTCCCCTGCCTTGATTTCCACATCACATGCAATGAATGGGACACTTCCAACCTTAATTAGCTTCATTAACACAGGTCCTATAATTGACAGGTAACTTCTTTTGGTGTTACAGAATACAGCATATCTATCTAACTTCCACTCCAATTCAACTGATGAAGTCAGTTTCCCCACGAAAGCTCATGAACTAATATATTTCTTGGCACTTAGTGACATGACTGCAGGATTGCTTGTTGTGTTTGGAAAACACAAGATGTTTCTTCTTTGTTTAGTTCCAGTAGATATTGATGGTTACATGTAATGTATAATTCAAGAAACCTATCTGTCCTATTTAAATGGTAGTCCCCAGGGGTCATGATATCTGCATGCCATGAATAGTACATACCCTAATGAAAGCAATAGTCATCCCAATGGAGTTGAGTGACTAATAGCACTGCAGCCATTAGTCTGCGAAGGAAAACATTCATGTTCCTACAGAGGTTTGTCTCCAAGTATTTCTATGTACTGAATCAGAGTTTGTAACAGTCTGAATTTGGTACAGGGGGATTAGATGTTATACCCACTCCCACACCTTTCTTTCACTTAGACCTAAACTGTTAAGGCACTAATGCTGTTCTGTTCTGTCAACTGTGACCTGTTACTTTAGCTTTCCCTGATCTTGACTTAGACTGCCTTGAATGAGACCAAACAAATTGTCATGTACCTTTGGCAAGTTGCAGAATGCATGGATGAAGAGCTTGTGTTTTGGGGCTCTATCTAGACTTCAGTACCCGCTATAGATCACCCTATGGCTCAGCCCTCTTAAAATTCCTCCTACAGGAAGAATGACTGGAGAACTTCTTATAGAAAGTTAAGTGAGGAGCAAGTCTGAAGTGCCAAGACTAACTCCTATTTTTGAATGAAAGGATACTTAGTGAAAGAAGGGGAAGGTCTCTGGAGGTGCTATTCTGGGACTATTTAGCTAACGAGGTCAATATTTTAAGCGATGCCTCTTTCCCCACTCCAAAGACATTCTCACCACACCTGACTGTGGCTGTAAATTCTTTACTTCTGTCAGTCCGCTTCCAGATAATCTCATTCTAATTATAGACCCTTCCCCTCACCACCACCACCACAACACCTTGTTGGTATTTTATTCTTTCCTCTCTACTCTAGGCAGAAGTACAGAGTCTTCAAGCCCTCCCCCCTCTTCATGCCTGACTTCTTAAAAAATGCTGTTGATACCACTAGAATTAGCGTCAAGTTTGGGGATTGGAAACCTGCTGCCTGAAAAGCCACAGTTCAAAAATCTGGTCTAAAAAAAATAAATAAATAATGAAGTCATTGCTAAACATTGTGGCATCTGATTTAAGAGTTTAAATTCATCCAAATTTGACTATTTGGACTCTGGAGTACCATAAATCCCTCTAGAAAATGAAATTTAGATTCCTGAGTCTGTCATGTAATGCTGAGTGCAGCAATGCTTAAATACATCTAAAATCTGGGCCGCAATGCTTAGCAACTTCTCAAGGAAGAGTCTTTAAACTAGCTAAGAATTGAATCCTCAGAGTGGGCCTGAGAGGAAAGGAGAAGAGAGAACCCCTTGTCCCTGGAATTGGTGGGAATACCCATGTAACATCACACTCATTACTGTACATGACATACTTTCTAGAAGTGAGACTCCATCCACTGCCTAGCAGACATGTCTAATGGCTTGCCATAAATTCCAAAGACATGAGTACAAGAATAGGGTCCTGAGATCTTGAGTAAGGATTGCAAATGAGCTGTTAAAGAAATGTCTTTCTGAAAGTGTGGCCTTAATTAGTAGGCTCTGAAATGTAACCCTTGTGTAAAATCCACATGTAACTTTGAAAATCCAGGCTGTGGCACTTATGAGGCCCTCGGAGTGGCGCAAGTGGCATGATAATTCCCTTCCCCTCTTTCATGCACCCCTGGAACCAGACCAACTGAGATGCTGCCCAATCTCTGTTAGAAGCCCAAGATTGAGCAAGGGTCACCCTGATCATAGGAGCGCTTCACAAAAAGGGAAGAGGGAGTGGATTAAAAAGCCCATAGGGAGATACTTTTGTCTTATTTAGCAGATAGAGTGGGGGGGGGGGGGGGGGTAGGGGGGTGTGTGGAAGTGTAATATCCCAATACAAACAAAAGCAGCACAGTCCAAATCTGATCTCCATGCACTTGATCTTCCTTTTACTAAAACTCCTGGGCTATATCTACACTCGCAGCTTCTTGCACAAGTACAGCTGTTCTTGCGCAAGAACCCACAGAGCATCCACTCTGCCCGCCTGCTCTTACACAAGGACAGCATGGTAAGAGGGCTTCTTGCGCAAGAGCTACACTCTTTTCTAACAGGTGTAACCTCTCTTGCACAGGAGGGCCGTGTGGACGCTTGGCAGCAATTTCTTGCACAAGAAATCCTATGGCTAAAATGGCCATCAGAGCTTTCTTGCGCAAGAGAGCATCCACACTGCCATAGAAACTCTTGCACAAAAGCACATCTCTTGTGCAAAAGTACATGCCAGTGTAGACACGCTCTTGTGGAAGACTTTTTGAGCAACAAGCTGCCAGTGTAGATGAAGCCCTATTGCTTTCAATGGAAGCAGGTTCCAGTTCTATATTACACTTTACACTAATACTTGCTACAGTCCCATAAAGCTACAGGAAAGTTCCCCCCCGGGCTTGCTCAACCCCTGACAACCTGACCAGGAAAACGTGTTAGGTAGGGAAGAAAGCCTTCCTGACATCAGGGAATCTCTTCCTGTCCCTAGGAATGCATAGGGGAGCAGAGCCAGTCAAACAGTTTGCTGCAGTGGCCAAGATGATTCTACAAGCAGGGCAATGTTTGGTGCAGTGCATCCAGCCTGCACCCTCAGCTAATGTGATTTCTATGTATTGCCAGCCATAAGCAGAACTAAATCTGCTGTCTTCACTTCAGGAAGAACACTGAGGTAGGATGGGTGTAGATGTACCTTCCTAGCCAACCACATTTCCTCAAGGTAAAGGGAGCATCTGTAGGACTCGTTTATTTCTCTGGGGATCCACAGGGGAGTCACATAGGTGTTCCCTACAGCAAAAGGGGCCTCATCTGATGAAGTGGCTCTTACCCATGAAAGCTCATGGTTCTATTTTTTTTAAGTCCCTGAGGTGTCCCAGGATTATTCATTGGTTTTTAAATGACCCTGTGTCCGCTTCATTGGTCTCTGGTTTTGAACAATATAAATTGTTCATTTGTGGAACAAGTCCATTTGATTTGATGTTGGCTCATTAAAAAGACGACAATTATGCTCAAATATTCTAGACTACAGTATAACTGTAAAATATTAACGAGCTAGAACTAGTAGCTCTGTAAAGCCATAGCTTTTCTTCTCTAAAGTCCCTTTGCCTAGGTTACAAATAGATAAGGGTCTGATGTTCACATGCCTTGGATTGAGATCAGCCCTGTGTTTAGGTACCAAACTCCTGTTGGTAGCCGTGCAATTTAGGTGCCTAGAAACCTTGAAAGGATTAGAGCCTTCCTCCTTTTTAGATAAATATCCACACTTTAAAATTTGTCATCATTGTTTGTTTTAGCCTTGGGCCTGCATTGTTTAAACAGTCCTAGAGTGGTGTGGATTTGGAATGAGGTCTTCTGGCAGACCGTGTTCCCTGAGTGGCACACTCATACAGCCACTCCGATTCAAATGCCACCCAGCTGATTGAGTGCCTAGTTAGGCTTTTTGTTTCTACTGGTGGTGCACATTCATACATGCCTTGGTGCACACAACTTATTCCTCCCATGGATGGAAAATATTAGAGGGAACATTGCTGGCAGAGCTATGAGGAGAAGCTATGAGCACAGTTTGTGCTTCTGATCGTTCTTTTGAGATGAACACTCTTCACTCTAAGGCTATATCTATGCAGCAATGTTACTTTGGAATAACAGATACTATTCTGAAATAACATAGTCTGCGTTTACACTATAAGCAGTTATTTCAATGTTGAGCTGGAGGACTTTACTCCTCGTAAAATGAGGGTGACAGAGGAAGAGTGCTCTCCCTCGGACTCCTGACTTCCTGCTGTGTAGGCAATGCTAAAAGCTGAAATAAACTATATTGACTTAGCTCAAGTTGTGTAGCTTATTTAGGCATTTTAGCCCTGCTGTGGAGACTTACTCTAACTGACTATAATGGATTCAGGATCAGACCCAAGAGTAATAACTGTCTGGCATGCACTGAGTCCATGGTAGTATCTTCCACATAAGAAAAGCTTAAACAACAAATAGTCTTGCAGCACCTTAAAGACCATCTACATGTGTTAGTATCATGAGCTTTTGTGGGCTCAACACAACCCACAAGTGGGTTGTGCCCACAAACTCATGATATCTACATAAGACTACTTAAGGTTTTTTCTGGATAGTCTGTAACTTGGCTACCCCTCTGAAGCTTTTTCCACATAGTCACAGTATATGTCTACACGGATATTAAAAGAAGCTGGCCTACGTCATCTGGCTTGGGCCGCAGGACTAAAAATGGCTTTGTAGATGTTTTGGCTCAGGTTAAGCCCTGTCCTTGTGAGGGCTTCACTTCATCTTGAATGGTGCCTTAGAGGTGCTAAGCACTCTCACTAAACTTTGCCCAATCTTGGATTTGGCAGTGACATGCTGAGGACTTTTCCCAAACCTGAAGAAGTGTGGTGGCTTCAGTGTGGCTTGACAGCTTGTCTCTCACCAACAGAAGTTGGCCCAATAAAATATATTAACTCACCCACCTTATCTCTAATCCTGGGACCAACGTGACTACAGTATAAGAACAGCCACCTTGGACTAAATGTCCATCTTGCCAGTAGCCTGGCTTCTGGCAATGGCCACTGCCAAGTGCCCCAGGGGGAATGAACAGATAATCAAGTGACCCATTCCCAGCTTCTGACAGAGGTTTGGGACACCAGTGGCTCTGAATCAGGATAGGCAAGGATGAACAATGCTGCAAGTCACTTTAATCTCAAGAATGATTGAGCAATAACTGTTCTTGCATACCAAGGACCTAGCCCTGTAGTCCTGTGCAGGAGCTCTTTTGTTTAAAGTCTGTGGGAATTAAGGATATGCACTACTGTCACTCAAGCCATGTAGGTTGCTAATGTCAAGTACCTAAATGTGAATATACTTTGCCTTGAACCTTTAAATACATTTTCCCAAGCATTTCTTCTAAAAGCCCTGGATTTGCATTCAAGATTTTGCTGTTTGTCTTTTGTGATAACCTCACCTACACAGGCCCAAGAGTTCCACCTAGGTGTTAAACAGTGGTTATCATACTCAAGGACAGGCTTTCTCCATGTCAGTTTTCTTCCTGATAGTGCCTACCTCCCTTTGAGCAGTAAATACTGTGAGAACAGGGAATGGAATCTATTTCCATCCTTGGACTAATTGGAGTCAGGTGTTCAGCCACAGCTTTCTCTTATGTCCATAGGCAAGCTTTAACTTCTGTCAAACAAGGACAGTGGTGCTGGAAGGCAGGGAGGGTATGGGGGGGGGGGGTTGAGATTTTAATCAGTGACATTTGTGAGCCTCTTTAGTAGCCTTGAATGGAAAAGGCTACAGAACTATGAATTATTGGTGTATATTACGACCATAATATGTTGCTCATGGTATTTTAACTAAGGTTGCCAGGTGCCTGGTATTTGTGCCTTCCATCTGTTTTTAAAAAAAAAAATGCAGAAAGTACCAGACATCTAAAAGGTCTGTTTTTCCCGAGGCTCAGCTTGGGGCACTTAACAGGAGGCAGCTTTTTTCTTTTTTTTGGGGGGGGGGGGAGGTTGTTCAGTATTTTATTTATTTTGTGAAATGATCTGGCAGCCTTAATTTTAACCCTTTTTTGCCTCCAGTGGGAAGCAAACTCAGGGGGCACACTTAACTGAACTGCAGTACTTGAATGAAACAACACACTTTAGTGCTATAATTTAGCTCAAATTTGGACAGATGCACCCCCACGCACTTGCTTTTGTGTTGATAATTCACACTAAGTTTTTGAAGCTCCAGTTGCAAACTAGTGGAAAAGTCTCTTCATCTTATTTTAAGAGCCTGTCCTTTCTTTATCATGAATTCACACTCTTGTTAGAGGAAAGGAACTCTGACTGCCAATTACGTGCTCTTGGAAGAGGCTGATATTTGCAGAGGCTCTAGCTACATTATATCTTTGTGGCACTAGAGGTTGAAATTTGGCAGCTCTGCTGAAATAGCTTCCTTCGATATTAATGCCTTTCTCTGTGCTTTATGTATTGCCAAAACAAAAAGGCATTGTTTCTAGGGTAAACTTCCCACAGGTCTGAAGTGCAATGTCAGCTACTGCTCCCAACGTTCCAGATGGCACCAATTCATTCCCTGACATCTTGCATCCAAACCCTCTTTACTGGAGTAGTTTAATACAGCCCTTAAAAGCGACTTTCCTAAGGTTAGTAACATGAATATTGGCCCTTGACCAAGACTTGGTAACAAATTAGCTTGAGATATTGTATACAATAGACCCTGCAAATGGTAAAACAGTCACAACAGTCCCTCTTTATCCCAAGAGAAAGGAAGGCATGTACTGATAAATCAACTGACAACTTGTCACTTTTTTTAGTCAATGTAATGCTGGGGAAAGGTGCAAGATTGACAGCCCTAGATGGCGTCTTTGCTCTATCTGTAGAACTTCCCAACGCTGCACATTAATGGTTTGAGACGCAACTGAAGCTACTGTCTCCTGGGGAAGTACTGTCTCCTGGGGAAGTACTGTCTCCTGGGGAAGAGGATTGTTCAGTTGCCACTTTAACCCCTGCTGAGACTTCCAGCATCAGAGCAGTTGGCATGATAGTGCTTGCCATTAGGAACTTGGTAGTGAATTCACAGGTGAGCAATGGGCAGGGCTCACCAAGCTGCGTGGTTCAGCACGCTGCACATGTGCTGATGGCACTGCGGCACCATGCTGGGCTATCATCTACTTGCACATGGTGAGTAATTACCTAAATTGTCGAGCCCTGGCAATGGGCATGTTAGCATGGTTGAGGAGGAGCACCTTCCAAAAGTCACAAGAGCAAGATTCTCTACAGCACAGGAGTATAATATGAACTGTGTGCCCTGAAAGTAGTCCTCTCCAAGGCCATATCTACACTAGGAGTTATTTCAAATTTACTAAGTTTGACTTCTGGGCACCCAATTTTACAGATTTGAAGTTGTCTTCACTATGGGAAAGAATGGAAATTAGTCTGAGGCAGGCTCCATTAATTAGCAGCATCCGGACACAAGACCCAATGCACTAAAGTCAATGAAGAGTTTAATGGGACAACCCCATTTAAGTCAATAGGGAGTTCTTGCCACTGACTTATATACACGCTATGTTCTGTATTCATGTAAATTACAGACCTTATCATCCAAGCGCACATCTTGCATTCAACCAGTGGAGAAGCAATGAAGTAAACATTTTGCTTAATTGCAAAATAGTAAAACCAGAGAGCTTTCACATACCATGCAAGAGGCATATCAATTCCAGATACGACGTGAATCAAAACACATTGAGCCAATGTGAGCTAAGTTCTGGACTCTTCAGTTTAACAGTTACTACTACCACCCAAGATTTATTTGTTACAGGGCTAAATGAGTTGCAGGGCAGGGGGAGGAGGAATTGATATTTGGTGCACACATGTTTGGTTTTACCCCCACAATTTTTATTTTAATATTCATTCATGTCAATATATATCAACTTGAGCAGAGTGTCAATATTTCTTGAAATGTTATCGCCCTTTCCTACAAACAGTCACGTCTGTCAACTTTCATGGTAAAAATTGGATTACCTGATACTAGGGGAACACATGGGATTGGTGCATATTCAGCACTGGAATTTTTTGAACAAAAGTGAGTGATTCAAATGTTTTAACTTTGTCTTTGAGAAGAAACCTGCTTCTTAGAAGAGTTTGTCAAAAGGTTTGAGGCAGAATAACCAAGGAAAATTGTACATAAGGTGAATCCATAAACAAAAGCATGAACTGGATAACGCCAGGCCAGATTCCTACTACCCATTGTGCAAACTGATAGGGAATGTTCTGCTTATGTATACCTACTACCTATAAGGTTGCACAACACTTCGCATTCTAGGGCCCAATTTAGCAAAGTTTTTTATAAGCAGCTGAACGTCAAACAGTTGCGATGAAATTTTCCATGTTGTATGTCATGCTAACTGGTGTATGTGCTCTTTATCAATAAGGCTGGGCTCCTGTAATTTAAAAAAAAATTGTTTAGCCATCATAATGCACAAAGGTGCATTGTCTACCTTAATGCTATCACTGCCTAAAATTTGACTGTGACTTAAAAAAATGTTTTTCTAAAAGTTTCAAATGCAGGACTAGTATCAAACTACACAGAAAACCTGACAATCAGCCAAAAATGTACCCTTTCTGTATCTGATGTGTCAACCTTCAAACATTTTACTCACATAAATTCTGTATCCCTGAATAATCCCAGATTTAATTTTGGTCACTCCTATCCATGCTTAGCTTTATGCATTATAAGTCTCTGTAGGATTGAGACTCCAATTTACACAACACTTAACACACTTCCATGTACAAATGGTGTTATGCATGTAAATGTTAAGCTTTGCACACAAAAAACCCTGAATTTTATGGATCTCACCAAATGTGAAATGCAGCTGCAATATGCTCGATTGCTAATATGCACATGCAATCAAACGTGGACTTCTGAAAATCAGATTCTCGACATCCTTTTGGTACATTTATCATGTAATTTAAATTTCTGCATGGGCCAGCAATGCTCACCAAGAAATGCAATTTTAAATACCATTGTTAAGACAAACGGCACTTAATAGTAAATGCCAGATGTATCAGTTTTTTTATCCACTGTGTAAGGTTCCCTGCCTACTCTGTACCACATGGATTTAATGGGTAGTAATCCCAGATTATTCCTCTTGAGATTAACCATTAATTTTAACTTGCATAACAAATTGTAATGTTATGGCATTAATCTACCTACTCTTAAAAAAATTTCCCTGTTTATCACAAGATCTGCCAAAGTATCTGTGGAATAGATGACCATAGGCTTCTCACTTACAATCTCCTAATTTAAGAACTCCCCTCCATTTTAAATAGCAAGTAGTGCCTATATAATTGCAGTGCATAACTGTAGGTTTGCGCTTAAATATGCGGCCCCAACAAATCAGGTGAGTGGGTTTTTTTTCCCCCACAAGGCCTCATGTCCCATTTAGGCACTGACATAAACAAGACTCTGAAATGTTCTGCACCTCTTCCATTGTGACTAGTCATACTTACAATACTCATTGTGTTGAGCCCTTCTGAAGTTATGTCCACTTAGTTAGGCCTAAGTAAGGGTATGTCTACACTAGCCCCTTAGTTCGAACTAGGGAGGCTAATGTAGACATTTGAAGTTGCAAATGAAGCCTGGGATTTAAATATCCCGGGCTTCATTTGCATCTTCCTGGGTGCCACCATTTTTAAAAGTCCCTTAGTCCGAACTCCGTGCCCGCAGCTACATGCCGCACGGAATAGGTAGTTCAAATTAGGGTCTCCAATTCAAACTACCTATTCCGTGCCGCATATAGCTGTGGGCACGGAGTTCGGGCTAAGGGACTTCTAAAAATGGTGGCACCCAGGAAGATGCAAATGAAGCCCGGGATATTTAAATCCCAGGCTTCATTTGCAACTTCAAATGTCTACATTAGCCTCCCTAGTTCGAACTAAGGGGCTAGTGTAGACATACCCTCAGATAAGATCTTCTGACACCCTGGCCTCAGCTGTGGTTGCTGACTGAATTCCATATCTAACATGCGGTTCATGGTATATGATAAATTTTAAACAGTCTTCTAGCATGTACTGGCTGCCACCCCATGCTTCTGCCTTTTGATACAGAACATAACCATGAACATTAATCAACACAGTTATACTTTCATATCTCTAGCACCCATGCATTCTGATGTGGTTTACCAGAAAAATCACCTGGAAGTCTCAAGGGAGGGAGGGACCTGAGTTCTGGTACTTAATCTCATTTTGAAAATAAACATTAAAATTGAGACTTACACTGTGATAAGTGCATCCCAATGTATGCCCAGAATTAAGATGTGAAAAGGCACTTTTGAGGTTCCGATACAAACCAGTTCCAAAATATTGCTGCTTGTCTTGAGGAGAAATTTTGGAGCAAGTTCTTGTCCGCAGTGGATCACCGCTTTCCCATCTGAAACACCAATGATACATCTGATGCATTTCACTTTACAAATTCAGATTATATACCTTCTGAATCCTAGAATCATAATGTAAACTTTCAAGCTCTAATTAGAGTAGAAATAAGACTTGCTAGCTGAAACACAATTCTTTATTTTCTCCTACCAAAGCAGATCCAGCTGCTATAGCAATGTCCTGACTTTCATTGACTTAAGGGCAGGTCTCATGGATTCATTGAGAGATTTATGTATACTGTATTCTAATCCTTCCAGTTCCTTGTTCAGTTATAGTAATAAATGCATGAATGTGATGTACTTTACTTTGAACAAAAGTGAACTAGTTTCAGAGAATGGCATTTAACGTAGTTGTAAAGCCCAGTCACTGTCTAATCCAGTCTGTATACACAGGGTTTTGGCAGCTGCTTTTGGTAACTGTTGCACATAAACACAATCAGCAAAAAGGCAGATGTGTTTCCTTTCCTCTGCAGTCATAGTCATCTGTACATCTGAACTATAAACAAGAGCAAACGCATTTATGAACTTTGTCCTAGAGTGTCTCCTGAAGATTTCAGGATATGAAGGTGGGTGGGAGTGATGACCATTATATGGGAATTCAAGAAATGTTGTTTGTTCCACCAAAATGGATATGAAACACAGAAGAGGAATGATAAGAATCCTGAGGATGGGAGTTTTTTCCTACAAATAAAACTTGCTTCCTTTTTTAGTAGCTGTGGAACTTTCATTCTTTCAGGTAAATGTAAGTTTTCCCTGAGTGACAGGAGCAGAGCTGCAAACCTGTCATAACTTGGTAACTTTGTTCTCCTAACAATCTTTTTTTCCTGGAAGCCTCTCTAATAGCTGGTGCTCCCATACAGGGGCTCTGGCAGAAAAGAGTGCTGAAGTCTCTGGCCTTGGCTGAATGACTCAATAGTCTGTCTCTCTCTCTCTCTCTCTCTCTCAGGATTTACTTAAGAATAGCTTCAAATAAACTGAAAGGAATGTTATTCACTCTTTAAGTTTCCCTAGGGATGTGGATACAGTGTACAGTTGTCTAGAAATCTAGATGGATCACAAAGGTCAATAATGGCTATAACAAACCAAAGGGAAAAACAGAAGTATTTACACTAGGCCTGCTAAATGCAATGAAGAAAGTGTTTGTCCATATACTAGGTATTCTAATTCTCCTGTACTCCTCCACATTGCATCCTGGGTGTAATCTTTTCCACTCCTCCTCCCCTCTCCCACACTGTTGGCATTGCTTTGACTTTTTCCCTCCCTCAACTCCAGTGAAGAAATACAGGGGCAGTCATCCTTGTTCCGATCATGCAGCAACATTACCAGTGTAACCCCGAAGGAGCTTACTTAGATTCCCAGGGCTTTGTCTGTGGCAGCTCAGGGAGAGGCACTCTGAGTTTGCCTTGGCTCCCCTTCCCTACCAGGGTCAGTCTGCCTGGCAACCCATAGGGAGTGAGATGCCCCTCCCAGGGAGTTCAGGAGGGGCCATTGTGGAGAGAGTCTGGAGCCAGCCAGAGCAAGGGGAGGACTGACTGTGTGGGAGCTAGTAAGCCCCAGGCATGCATGCAGGGTTCCCCGTGAGAACTGGCCTCTACGGACCTGAAGGTAGGATCCCTCAGCTGGGTTTTATGTCTCCACTGCTGATTCCCAGTTTGTGGAGTTTGCTGGGAGGCTTCCACAGCCAGGCTGAGTTGGCGTTCCAGCTTCCTGGATGAGAGGAGTCACCGCTTGGTCAGCTCTGCTCTGTCTGCTGGTTTGGGGCTGCTGCCTGCTGTATGTCTGAATGCTAGGAGGTGTTAGTTTGAATTTTGGTGCAGTTGTGTGGCCTGCACCTTGAGCCTTGCACCCCTTCGCGGTGAGGGGAAATTCTGGGATTGAAGCAGCCTGATTCCTTCCAGAAGACCAGCCCCTCTGCAGAGACTGAGTCATCTCTGAACCTGAGGCTGATTCATGGAGTGTGAGTGCACCATTTTTTTTTATTTATTTATTTATTTTTTAGTTAGTAAGTCAGGGAATCTGTTTGGGGATTTTATTACCTGCTGCATATTAAACCTGTGGAGGGATTTACTGCCTTCTCCCATGTGAGTCCTTTGGGCTGTACTGGACCTAGTTAGCCCCACTACTAAACCACTGCAGAGAAGAATTTTGTGGTCAAGTCATCAAGGGCCCCAACAAAGTACACATACCAACGGGACACTAATCTTACAGTTGCTGGGCACCGGTGAACCTAAAAATAGTGTTTTACCCTGTTCTATTTGCCTCCTGTTTAATATACTTGTGTTTATTATAGTGTATGGGCTTGTCTACATTGGCCCCTTTTCCGGAAGGGGCATGGTAATTTTTGAAATCACAATAGGGAAATGCGCGGGGGATTTAAATAGGAATAAGTAGGAATAAGATCCTCCGGAAAAGGGCGCTTTTTCCGGAGGATCGGGACCAATGTAGACGCTCTTTTCTGGCTTTTCTAAAAGCCGGAAAAAAGCGGCGGACATTTTTATTTAAATGCCGCGGGGGATATTTAAATCCCCCATGCATTTCCCTATTGCGACTTCAAAAATTACCATGCCCTTTCCGGAAAAGGGGCCAATGTAGACGTAGCCTGTGTGTCTGTGCTATTTTCTGGGAGTCTCCAACTATCTGGCAAATACATGGGGATTATCCAGGGTTAGAATTTTCCTCCCAAGCTGCCCTGGTGACCCTGCCAGGAAGGAGTTGGAGGGGGGGGAGGGGGCGAGGCACTGCCAAATAAATCCATCAGAAAAAACAAAGTTGAGTGGGTGACGGGATCCAGAAGAACGCAGACCTATCCATCGAAACCTGTAAGCAGACTGGCTTTAAAGAAGGTAACCAGGTGGAGAGGGGTGCTACACCAGTATTTTAGAAAGTGTTTTAAAAATCTACAGTACCATTCAATGACATGCAATCTTTTAAGGAGACTTACTGAGTTGTAGTCAGTATTTAGGCATCCTTTTCCTACCCATACTAGTCTTCCAATATGTTCAAATAACCATTCCTCTAGGGCAGTGTTTCCCAATTTTATTTGGCCACAAGTCTTTTCAGCTTAAAAATTTCAAGGAACCTCTAGGGTTGCCAGGGTAAAATTTGTCAAGCCAAAAAAAATCTGCTAGAACTGGTCCAGCAAAAAAAACCACAAAATAGACTCTGCCTGTTTACGAGGAGGTGGGGGAGTACTGTGTTCTCGTGGAACCCTGGGGTTCTGCAGAGCACGAGTTGAGAAACACTGCTCTAGGGTATGCAACCCAATTGAGTAACTGCAATAAGTAATTAGACTCAACAATTGTGCTTCATGGAATCCTCTAACCATTGTATGCTTGAGGTGTTTGTTTCTTGCCTGAGGGAGTCCTTTCAAAGCTATAATTGTTAATGTTTGGAAATTCTTTGCAGCTGGAGGAACCCCACCCATAACATTTATGCTCTGCCTTAACTGTATTTAACCCCAGTTTTTTGTCCAGATTAGTAAGTGCTTAAAACACTGTTAGTCTTTAAAGTACTACATAGTCCTGTATTTTGCTTCAGCTACACCAGACTAACATGGCTACATTTCTATTACTGTACTTAAAACACTTTGTAGAGCAACAGAGATGTAGCCCTGTTAGTCTGGTCTTGCTGAAACAAAAGACAGGGCTATGCAGCACTTTAAAGACTAACAAGATGATGAGCTTTCATGGGCCAGACCCACTTCCTCAGATCAAGAAGTGGGTCTGGCCCACGAAAGCTCATCTAATAAACCATCTTGTTAGTCTTTAAAGTGCTGCATAGTCCTGTCTTTTGTTTCTGTTAAAGTCTCTTTGATGCAGTTAGTCAGGTTGTTGAGACAATGCCCAGGCTGGTTGAAATGGCAAGAGACTACTTTTTTTTCTTTGTGAAACTGTCTGTCTGCTCTGTGTGCATTGATTCTTTGTCAGAGCAAGATTTCTTAGACTATCCCAAAACTAGAACTAAGCAACCTTTTATTCATTGTTTAGGAAAGGATTAGGCAGTAACTTCATCTATATTCAGTGAATTCAAATCACCTCATTGGAAGTCAACTTCAGTGATATAGATTACCTTTTTAATTGGAGCCTGTGTTGAAAAATACCTTGAAGTGTTTACCTGGGTGCTACCCTATTGCATATAGGGTATTTGCACATTTCTGTTGAGATTAAATGTTTAATCTTTGCTTTGAGAATGCAGAGGGCCTCCACTAGGTAAATGGAGATGAAAGGCTAGGATAAGCATTTCAATAGCTAAATATTTCTGGGTCCCTATAGGTAACGCTTTTAAAAGCACTCTTATTAATTTAAGAGCAGATGTTTCCTTAATTCTTGTAGCATTATTCTGCCTGGTACATTTATATATGCTAGATGTGCCTGAACTTGAGAATAGATTTTTATTAAGCTAGGATATGTCCATCCTGTGCCTTTGGTCTTCCAGGACAGAGCTGAGTTCTGTTTAGCTCTATCGCTGATCTGCTTTATGAGCTTGTCCAGTCATAGGATTTTAGTCCAAAGGTACTATTGTGATCATCTGACCTTCTGCTTAACACAGGCCACGGGATTTCCCTCAATTCCTGCTTCAGGTTGAATAGCCTTGCTTGAACTAGAGGCTAGTGCTTATTTTTTTTCAACAAAAATCCAGTGTTGATTTGTAAACTTCCAGTGATATTGAATCCCCCAAAGCTTTGAGAGCTGTTCCGTAGTATGTTTGTTTAAAAGTATACTTTGAAGCTAAACTGATTCAGACTAGACAGTTTTCAGCTACACTTCTTTTAAAAATTCAAGTCCTCTAATATAACTCCTGTTTCCCACTTAGACTTATATGGGTTATTTACTTTGATGCACTAAAAAAAAAACCTCTTCCTTAATTCTGCTTGCCATAGATAAAAACATGAGGAGAAATGGTCCTTGCTTCGCTTTCAGTTTTCTCCAATGCTTAGCTTTTAATGACATTAGGTGCTATCAACTTCCCCTATTTTCCATGGGTTTTTGTCCATGTATGAAAACTCAAGTGAGGGGAGAGTGCTTTCTGAGAATCTTGCAGGTACACTCCTGTGCCTTTTTGCTTTCCCCCTTTGCCTAGTCATTAAGGTCTCCAGAAGAGGAAATGTGTCTTTACAGTGCCTCACAATCTTGGCCCTTATTTTGGTTGAAGCCTTTAGTCTAGGCTACTACTATAATGTGTAATGCAAATAATCCGATAGATCCTTCTGCACAGGCTTCCAGATAAAACAAAGCTTTTATCAGTGGAAAGTGCTCTAACCATTTGGAAGGCTAGGGCACAAATAAGGTTATTTTGATTTTTTTTTTCTTTCAAGGAGGGGGTTCTCAAGTTCTTTTGTATAGTGCTGGTCTGCTGTTAGTCATATTTCCTCAGAAATCTGGGACCAAACTGAGCCCTGTTTATAAGCAGGCCCCAGTATGTGGGTTGTACTTGCTTACACCAAAACTAAAACCAGACTCCAGTCTGAGCTGTATGTATTAAACCCTTAATATAAACTAGAAGAGAAGGAAGGTTACAATGTCTCATAACTCCAGTATATGAATAAGGCTGGGTCTGGGACAAAATACAGCAAATAGTGTGGGACAACTGGTAAAATATACCAGTTCAATGGCAGTTGTCATAAAGAAGGGTTCTGGAGGTACTGATGAGCAGGTCACTTCAGGGTGAATTGCTTCAAGACAAGGCTACTGACAGCCCAGCCCTGGGGGTTCTCCACTATAAAGCATGCCAAACTGGTCACAAATAGCTTTGTCACCACACTGACTAGCAAGAAGTCCTAACAAGCAATTTCCTTAGACACTCCAGTTCTCCTGTGCCACCACCAGTATCACTCCTTGTACAGGTGAGAGGTAATGAGAACCAATCTCACCAAATCAAAACAGGTTTGTCTGATCCAAAAGGACCAGATGCATTCCTAGGTCAACTTTAAACTCAGACCTTACCCAAAAAGCAAGCTGTTGAATTCAGATTTCAGCCAGTCCTTTGGAAAGTTTATTCATAAAGGGTTTGAGAGTGATCATTGTTTAAAGGGATCAAATTGCACACACCAGCTGCGAAGTTCTTGGTGCAGCCTTATAGCAGAGATGAAATAACTTGCTGTCTAAAGTCTCCGGAATACATCTGCTGTTGGGATGGGTCATCAGTTCTTTCAGTCATCAGCTCCCCTCTGGAGGATCTTTGCTATGTTGAGCTGGGTTGAAGACAAATGGAGGAATCCTCAGGGCCCTTTTTACAACAGTGGCCATGTGGAGGAACTCCCATTGTTCTTGCTTTGTAAAAATATGCCCCAAGATAGTTTGCCACAAGTCACCTGTTCATGTTCATGCATGACTCGGTCCCTTTGAGACAGCAGCCATTGCTCACCTATTGGGCAGAAGGTTCACAGAGGAGCTCATCAGATGTTGATTGGCATCACCCAAGGTACTTTAAACAAACAGGACTATGTAGCACTTTAAAGACTAACAAGATGTTTATTAGGTGATGAGCTTTTGTGGGCCAGACCCACTTCCTCAGATCAAATAGTGGAAGAAAGTAGTCAACCATATATACCAAAGGATACAATTAAAAAAATGAACAAATATGAAAAGGACAAATCACACTGCAGAACAGGAGGGGGATGCGGGGGGGGGGGGGGAGGAAGGAAGGTAAGTGTCTGAATTGACTCTCCCTACCTCTAATATCATCAATTCAGACACTTACCTTCCTTCCCCCCGCCCCCCCCCCGCCTCCCCCTCCTGTTCTGCAATGTGATTTGTCCTTTTCTGGCCCACAAAAGCTCATCACCTAATAAACCATCTTGTTAGTCTTTAAAGTGCTACATAGTCCTGTCTTTTGTTTCAGCTACACCAGACTAACACGGCTACGTTTCTATCACCAAGGTAATTTGTCACTCCAAGTGAAATAGAAGTTCTTGACTAATTGTTCTTTTACAATAGGTTGGCGAAGCTTGTCTCTCAGCAGCAAACACTTGAAATACAGGTACATAGCCAATACTCATAACTTCAAGTACAAAAATGCATGCGTATGAACAGTATAAATGGAATCAGCAAACCATAATCTTTCTATAGACTCCTCACTTGGCCCACTTTTGCAAGATTTGGTGCACGCAACAGTTGTTGCGACAATGACTTGTCTGGTCATAGTCCAGTCCAATGACATCACAAAGTCATAACTGGATAGGCCTGTGATCAATGTTTCAGGCGTTGCTTTAAACTAGAAAATATGTACATGTGTGAGGAGGGTTAAGGCTGACAAACTTGTTCTTGAAGTTTTGTTTAAGAAGTCGTTTGGTTTCCAAATGTGAATGCATATCTCATTAAATCGGTAAATGCCTATTTTCTGCATCCCTCTTCAGAGAATGAAGGAAAAGGGGGTGAAATGGCCTTCCCTGCCTCTTGAAAACAATTCCAAATGTATCTTTTTAAAAAAAAAAAAGTAAAAAAAAAAAAAAAATCTGGGGGTGGGAGAGTTTGATCAAATTTAGATCACAAGCTGAGTCTAGACAAGAGTTTCCAGTTGATTAGAGCCATTGAAAACTATTTGGAAGGAGAAAAGTAGTACCTGTTGCCAAGAGAAATGGCTTTTTTTAATTAAAAAAAAGCTAAACATCTGTCCAGGGTTCATATAATGCTATTCACTTTGTATTCTATGACCCTTTCAAACTGAATTTTGTGTGTGTGTGTGTGTGTTCAAATTAAATTGATCTCTGGCAAACAAATCTAACTAAACTGGGTTTCCAGGTTCTATGGCCACTACTTTCACAAAAAATCTCTGGGCCAGACCTGACCATATGTTTTAGAACAAGCCTGATGCTGTGATTCCTTTCATGTGGATGCTACCTGTCTCAGAATAGAGCGGTTAAACCCCTCTGGTCTGGCAACATCAGTGGGCCAGCATGATTTTAGTTAATTGGATGTCTACTTCTTATGGTCACTAATCCCAAGCTTTCTGTGGTCCCACTAAAGGTTGTTTACAGATAACAGTCCTGGCTATCAGTACTCTGTGCCATTATTTAGCTCTACTGTACCCCTAAATGTCTAAGAGCCCAGTAAGCAGTGGAAGTGTTAGTAATGCTGCTAGACAATATTGGCCTCTTGTGGTCCAAAAGATTCTCTGGTTCAGCACCCGTCAGGTCCCAAGGGTGCAGGACTAGACCTATTCAACCTGTATCTGTACAGACTGATACCAACCTGGAATGGCTAGTCAATCCCCCTCTAATTCTATGGATTATTTTGGCATGCATGGCTGTGAGGGAGAAAATTGCCAGAAGGAACTCAATATTTAAGCAAGTGTTCGAGTTTGGCTGTTAATCTTGGCCAAGGCCCTTCAGTCCTGATTGTGTTAACCACTTCAGCAGTGCTCAGTACTAGAAGAGCTAAGGTGGTACAAAAAGATCAGTTAGTCAGACCTAGCTCTGCTTCCTGCTTCTACCACCGCCTCAGCCACAGTGCTCATCCTCCATGTCTTGATTTCCCCCTAACTGTGAAATGAGGATAATTTCTCCAATGGGTGCCAAAACTGCATCTGCACAAGGGTTAATCTGGGCCCAAGTTAGAGGTGTTTGTCTACGTAAGGGGCCTTCCCTTCTTTCACTTCCCAACCTGCACAAATGACTTGTCATGTTCTTCAAATTAAATGATTTCTGGTTGACAAATGCAACTCAACTGTGCTTCCAGGTTCTATGGCCACTACCTTCACAAAAGCAAATGAGTCACTAATCTCACTTTCACTCATGACTCTTGAACTGAGGCCTCCAAATAATACTTAGCCCATGCCTGCTACAGGGGGATCCCAGTCTATAACTGGGGCTCCTAGAGCTACAATAATGAAATGGGGGAGGTGGGGAGAGGAGGATTGTTGGATATGGATAATGGGGCTCGAATTCTTAAGAATCTCAGTAGTGCTTGGAAGGACCTATAACTGGGAGAGACCAAAGCCCTGCCCTTGTTACTTTTTGCAGTTTTGCTTGCAAATTCTCCAATAGGTAGAGTGGAAGGGGAATATGTAGGACTCTTCCCTTCTCTATGACCAGCCAGCTCCTTGGTCTGAGGCAGGAAGTGTGGGGAATAGTCTGCATCATCCTAAATCAAGTCTCTCTCTTGGCTATGTTAATTACACACTGGAGTACAGCCGATTGACTTACCAGGGTTTATTGGCCTTCTCTTGTTCTTGGTTTTTTGTACAATCACAATATAGAATGTATTGTTTTTGTTTTTCCTATTTGTGCTTCTCTCAGGCAAATGCTTTTTTACCTCCATATTCCATGGCTAAAACAGGGCATGTTTGCAACTAGGACACTGTAGTGCATGTAGGAAAACAAACTTTACAGTGAATGTGTAGACTTGTCTTGCTTACAAATCAAACATTCAGTCCACACTTTCTGTGTTATCCAGCTGTCACTGGAGATGTAAAATGAAACTTTTCTGAGTGTTTGCTTATATAAATACTTGGGTTCAGCAAGTTCAAGTGCTTTGCTTTGCTTCCTTTTACTAGCTTATCAGGGGAGTTGACCAGGAATAAAGTTTGCCTTTCCAGTAATTTAGTCTAATGCTGGACTATTCAGTGTGACTTCAACCATGTTTTCCATGACTGTACCATACATTTATGAATCCTTGTCTAATATTGCGTATTGGGTCTGTTTAACACAAGCAACAAATTCTTGATCTCCAAAGCTATTAGTCTAATTCTTTACACTATTGATAAGTCAAGTCAAGGCACTTCAAAAGATTCATCAATACTGAAAAGAGGCTACTGGGCCATCTCCATTGCTGAATGTGATGGCAATGGCAGGTTGAGGATGATCAGCACTTTGGTTTTGGTGCCTAAATATGAAATCAGATGCCTGGTGAGGCATCAGGTTTGAAAAGGTGCTGAACTGCATGTATCATTAGCATCTGTAGGGAAACACAAACCTCTTATTGGCATGTCTGCCTTCATTGTAGGGAAGGAGCATATAATGCTCTGAGCAGTGTTAACAATGTTCCTTTGTATGGCAAATGTTGGACACCAGCCTGGCATAGCAAAAGAATCAGGATGATCATGGGTATAGCCCTGAAACATTGAGAGTTCCCTCCACTCCTGTTGAACTCAGTCTGAGTCAGTTGTATCCAGCAACTTGCAGGATAATGCTTTACATCAGGAGGTCGGTCAGCTACTTCCCTGGGAGTACCTGGTGAGCACCTGAGTCTGATAGCTTCAACAGACACAACACCAAGCTCCTGATCAATGTGCTGTCTGACTTGATGGCAAAGTAGCTGAATTTTCCTGACAAGGCCATGACCCACCACCTCTGATGCACTGTCAGACATGACTGGATCCCACATCTGGTGCAGGGGGAAACTGTATGAGAGAGTGAAGTGATGGTGCCATGGCTCCCTACTGGCTCAGGAGGTAACTGGTTGCAGAGGGCAGGGAGAGGCTCAATGCAAGACTCAAGCCTGGTCAAAGGGGGTATGTCAGAGGCACAGTGCCCCTAGTCCCATAGAGCTGTTGTATTTCATGTTGCTCGGAAGTGGTGCATCAATGCATCACCAAGCCCTCAATGTTAAATGTTTTAAAATCATGGTGACAATTTGTAATCAATAGACTTGTTCCTGCAATTGTCTATTTCACACGATGCCACTGTTTCTTGTGGCTAGAACAGGATCTGTTGAACAACAGCACCTCAAGGTAAGCCCCTTCTAGTGTGCAATATATCACAGGCTGCATGATAAAATCTCCTTGCACTAGTTTTGCTGTCTGCTGTTTCCAGCAGTACTTTTTGAGCCCTTATTAGAGCTTTAGATTGGATTTGTTCATACCCTAAGATCTTGACTAACAATAGGCTTTGAATCCATTTGGAGTGAAGTTTGGAAGGTACCTGGGTGTTTACTTGGACGTTACCTCCAATAATGTTGGAGGAAGGGCTCTCTGAAGCGACTGTGGTGGCTATTGTCAGAATGTCTGTTCAGCCCTGGGAGGTCTCTGACTCTAGCCTGTTCCTGGGAGCCATACCCACAGTCTTATTCTTCCCCACTTGTCCCAAGGTGAGAAACCTGTTTTTTCCTGCAACCTGTCTCTTTGGTGTGCTGCATTATATTGGTGTGCTGCATTATATAGACTTGAAGGTCTTTAAAAGATTTGAAGGAGAGTGAGCACATGCAATGACTTGGGAAGTAGCTCTTGCACCCTTCCTTGCACATTTAGTGTTAGCTTTCCTTTTCACTAACCTCAATGGCAGTTTTGTTTCCAGGAGTCTTCCAGCCATGCTCCTGTCAATGCCTTACTCAAGTGCTTGCAGAGTTTAGTTGAACTCCTTTGGGCTCAATTCTGACAGTCTTACTAAACTACAGATTCCATCCCTGGAGCAACAGAAAGGTGGCTTGAACCATCATCATTCCTGTAGTGAGTGGAATATATAGAACTTAAAGGTTTTGTCTCCAGGCAGATTTATTCCTGGAGAATTTACCTTATCACCTAAACGCTCCCCTTCATCAACTACAATGTCAAACTAAAGAAGTAGTAATAGAGGGGAAACTGTCAGTCACTTCTCTATAGCCTAGCACTATAGAAAACTAAGGCAAAGTTTTGCCTTCAAAGGATAGTCAAACTTGCCTCTAATTGAAAAGGCCCAGATCTCTGCTGACACTGGGGAGGTGAATGGCTAACCAATTAACTGGTAGGGGCTAGAGCAGCACCTCACCCGTTGCGGGCAGAATCTGCCCGCGTCCTGAGGGGCCTACTGCAGGCAAGGGCTGCTTTGGCCAGAGCGGCCCTTACCCACAGTGGGGGGAGAGGAGCATTCCAGCTGGGCTGCAGTGGACTCCCTGCCCCCTCCTTAATTGGTTAACCCATTAAAACATAATTAACTAAACAGGATTGTACATCCCTAGCTGGTATAATGACTTCATTAGAGGTATGCTGATTTCTCTCTGTTCAGAATCTGGCCCATCATTGCTATTTCTCAGTGTTTTTCTTGGATGGAAAAATAAACTGAGCCCATTCTGCCTCTGACTTTATGAATCTAAATTTCCTTGGCACTGGATGCCTTTTTAAATACTAAAAAAAATAACATAAGCAGTGAAGACAAGAACCCCCCCAAAAAAACTACTTAAATACGTTACATGTGGTAAGTTTGTGGACAGGCTAATCAGGCTGAATTTCTCTCTGGTCCGGAAACCTGTCTTCTGGAACTATTTTAGTTAGCCAGATGTTCACTTTTTATGGGTGTGACCAACTTTCCTGTCGTCCCATAGTGTGTGGGGGTTTTTTTAACCACCAGTCTTAGCGCTCAGTGTTCGGTGGTGGTGGTGTTTAGCTCTAATTTACCCCTAAATGTCCTCTAACAGCCCAGTAAGCAGTGAAGATGTTGATAATGCTGCTAGATAATATTGACTTCCATGGTCTGGAACATTCTCCAGTTCAGAACCGGTCAGGTCCTGAGGGTGCTGGACTTGAGGGTCAAGCTACACCTTATTTTTAAAGGGTTATGCATTTAAATGTACCTCGTCTTTCACAGCTGCTATGTGTAAGCATGTTTGTACATAAGGAGAGTCAGAATCTGATACCAAGTTCACAAGCACTTGTTACACTTGCTTGCTGCTAGTCCCTGCAAGGTTTGTTTGTAATCCAGACTCTTAAACATACATAAAGAAGCTGTCAGCCGACGGTCGTGTGTGTGTGTGTTACACCCAAGTCTTCAACTGCTGAGACACAAAGTCTCGTTGCAGTGGGCAGCCTAGGAGGCTGGAGGGCGCCCTGAAAAATAGTTTAACGTCTGTGACTTTACTGCTAGGACTGGGGTCCCGTCGCAGAGGGCAGCCAACAGGCTCTCAGATGCCCTGAGTTTATAGGAAGAGCTTATTACACCTTAGATTTCAGCTGCTAGAATTTGTAATTCCTTCGCAGCGGGCAGCCTTGGGGAAAGACTGAAAGGTGCCCCAGTGGATTGTGCCACCTGGGTGTGACACAAATCCAAACGCCCAAGCTCTCCCTATATCTGTCCCTAATGACCGGCTGAAGTTCTTTTAAATTGTTCTTGGTTCTATTACAGCAACTGAAGGAGTCAGGTTAAAACTTAAACAGTTACAGGTTTATTTGAGGAAGCTTATAAATCATATGGTTGCAATGGCTATTCTATTTCTTAACTACTAGCAAAATATAGATCTTAAAAATGGTTACAAAGAAGATAGATAGAAAAATAGAAATAATGGTATCAAGTAACAGCTTACTCTTTCTATGTGTACACTTAAGACAGAGGACTACATCCAGGTACAATTTTTACCCCCTTCTGTGCCTCTCGACTCCAGCATGTCAGGCCAGGGCTGGTCCCTCAATTTCTCGGAAAGACGAAAATACGAGGTGGGCGTCCCCATAGAACCTCGGGAGGCCAAACACCTAACCCGACCAGCAGGTAGAGGGTAGAATGACACTCAAAAGTGTGCTGCTGTACCACCTTTATACTCATGGGATCACGTATTTCTTATCTGTCATGCCAAATGGGGCTGGTCTGTCTTTTGAGAGACCAGTTCTTACAAGGGAGTTGTGAACTTAATTTACACTTGTGAGAGAACTAAATTGGAATTACTGGGGATTCTTTTCTCAGTGGGAAATTCCTCTCCCAGGGACTGTGTGTTCGTATCAACATGGGTGCCAGCCGGGCACACTCGCATATCCTGATCTTGCATCAAAGCTTAATGGCTATGCTGATTACCTTAATCGCTCTCTCTCTCCACATATCTGTTTTTTCAGCTTCTCAGGATCAGATGAGCCAGCATAGACTCTGCTGATTTTACTGCTCTTTCTCTGCCCTGTATACAGACATCTCAGAGGGCAAGCAAGATTGTTTGAGATGGGGGGGTGGGAGGGGGGGCTGTCTGGCTACAGAAGCAGACTAAGAAGCTCCACTTCTTTGGCAGAAAGTGCTGCTGCTGATGCAACTCCTAACACAAACACAGGCTCGTGATGGCCAGCCCCTTTACAGGGATGCAAATGAAGAGTGGCTAAAATCTCCCATTCTGGGAAGAAATGAACACACATGCAGTCCTCGTGAAGGAGCTTCCATATTCAATCACTGGCCATTCAAACTGAGATGGGGAAGAGGTTGGCTGTGTAGAGGAAAACACGCACTCAGCTGACATAGTGCTGTAGACCCATACTCTGCCCCTGAGTTTGGAAACTTTTGAGGTGTGTTAGGCTTCCCTAATGTGTGATGTCTCCTGATGCTCTAAAGGGGATAGTGCCACTGCACAGGATTGTGCCTGCACGGTAACTTTGGTTTCTGTGCTAAGTGGCTACTGAAGGCCTCTGCAGCTCATTGGTTGACCTGATCTCCCTTTCCAGTCATGGTGCTAGAAGCAAACACTGTCAAAGGATACTGTAAAGTGTCTTTTGTCTGCTCAGTCCTGCACAGTAGCCTCCTGACACTATTTTTTTTCTCCTTCCCCATTCTGCTTTAGGCCTAAATTTTACACCAGGGTGGCCTTGTGCTGGTTCATGTGCCTAGTACCGTGATTAGCAGTGCTGGCCTACTGTCAAAAGTTATGAAACTAAAGTACCCTAGGAAAGTTTAGCAGCATGTTGCTGCTTATCTCTGAGGCATGGAATTAGCTCTGGCAATTAAACAAGTGGGGAAGGGGAGCCACAGGAGGCATTTTCCACTGTTTGACTGATAACTTGTTTCTACGTTTGTCTAAGAATAATGACTTTGTTTTCTGTAAGGAAATGAACCATCTGTTTTACATCTCTAAATCAAAGCAAATGGGTCATGTGGAAAGGCTGAACTGCTTAATCCAAGAAGTGCACTGCTAGTTTATATTGACAGCTCAAGATAAGAGTTTGTTAAATCTCCGATACACTCAATCTGATCTGTTATATTTGATCCAGCTGAATAGATGTGTAATCTCATGCACGATAGGGGAGTTCAGAGATTCCATTGCAAAGGAGGATGGTTGGCAAAGTGGCTGTGTTGTCTAGAAAGCAAGTGAGAAGTTGAAACCTATTTCATCTCATTTATCCTGATAAGGTTAACAAAGGCAGGCAAAAATCTTGTATATGAGGAATTGATTGACAAACAGGTCCACTGTGCAGCCTCGCCTATTGTCAGAAAATGCACACTAAGAGTACTGCTGAATGGTTAATCTGAGTGCAAACCCAGGTGTAATCTGTAACCCCCCTTCAGCCAATCTCTGGAGTCTCCAGAACACTGTAGCCTTAACCTTGCACACCCCTGCATCTTTATGCCCCTCTAAAGTAAAAGGGGCAGGTCAGCTGTAAGGGTCTCCATCTTTGACCAACTCTTATGTAAATCAAGTCTTTCACCATAAAATAGTGCAGAAAAGGGGTGACAAATTATAATAGGCTTTAACAAAGGGATAATATGGAGCTGGTAAGGTGCATAAAGTCAACTAAGTCCTTTTTCTAAATTGATATTCCATAAAGCATCTATATCCCAGATTCCAATCACCTAAAGGCAACAGTGACTGACTTCTAATAAGCTTTGGATTAGGCCCCCAACGCAGTATTTATATGGAAATACACCTACTGTCCCATCCACACTCAGAACAAAACTCGAGTGAAATATCAGTTTCAATCTCAAATGTATTTGAGAACTTCTAATCTCTCTTGCTCTCAATCAATCCAATATCTTTTAAGGGTACTTGTATTTTAGATCTTTAACTGGCTGACAGGAAAGCAACCAAGTGAGGTCCCTCCCACCAATATTCTCCCCTACATTATTTTCTGTGGTCTGCGTATTGTAACTCTTCCAAATGGATTTTATTTTATCCTAAAACTCTAGTTGTAAGCCTTACCTATAAGGACTGAGGATTTTAATGGTTTTTTTTGTATTTTAATGCACTGTTCTAAAACAGATAATGTTCTCACTTGCTTTCAAAAAAGTTCTTGGGCAGGGATGGCTTTTGAAGTGGGGGTGAAGGGAAGGGGAAGAGAAGCAGCAGTGACCACTTCCAGATATACAGTGTAAATTCTCAGGACTGAGGACATGTCTACACTAGGGAATTGTCAAAATAACTAAATTTGAAAACTCCCAAAATAACAGAATTGAAATAGTGTGTCCACATTACAGGAAGCCTTGAAATTAGTCTGAGACCAGTTCTGTTAATGTGGCCATGCTATCTTGAGTTAGAGCTCCCAGAAGCACTGGAGAGTAATTACTTTGACTTCAGGGAGTTGTTAGTTCAAAATAGTAGCAGAGCATCCACACCACTGTTGTTTCAAAATAAGTGGTGTTCCTTGTGGAAAGCAGGAGTTACTATTTCAAAGTAACCAGCTCCTTAGTTTGAAATAACAGGCTTGATAGTGTGGACACTCCTCTTGTTTCAAAATAACTCCCTAGTATAGATCAGGGCTTGAGGGTTGTTGCTCTTCAAAGATTTGTAGCAATTTTTTTTCCCTTACTGTGGTGGATGATGAGTTATGATGCCTAGACTTAGTCTCAGATCAGCTGTGTTCTTTGTTTGTAGCCAGTTTGCTTCATTTATACAGCAGTGATGGTTTTATCCAGTTCACATCCTGAAGGCACGTTAACAAGACAGCAAGCTTGTATCTGGGACCATATCTGGTGAGGCAAGTCAGGCAAGAGCATTTGTAAGAATGCCAAGTCTTAAAGTAGAGGCCAGACCAAAACCATTGCTTTAAACATCTGACCTTAGCGTGTTAGAATTCTAGAACTAGATTGAATCTGAACTTGGCAGCCTAGACCCATACAAGGGCCAAAGATGATTATTTAAATCCTTTAAAACATCATTTATAACACTTGGTCTAAAAGCAGAACCAATTCCAACTAAATCATCCCAGCCAAGGCTTTGTCAAGATGGGACTTAAACTTTAAGGATGGAGATTCCACCACTGCCCTAGGTAACCCATTCCAGTGCTTCACCACCCTCCTAGTGAAACAGGTTTTCCTAATATCTAGCCTAGGTCTCCCCCACTGCAACTTGAAACCATTGCTCCTTGTTCTGTCACCACTGAGAACAGCTTCTCTCATCCTCTTCTCCCTCTCCTTAATTTTTTTTAAGTTGCTCAAGGATAAATACTCTTCAGTGCAGACTCTAACATCTAATTACAGGTAGTACTAATGATAACTGGGACTTTATTATAAAAGAGTTCTAAAATCTCTAGATCTTATTCCTCCTGTGTTGAGGCAACTCCTAAAAACTGGAGCTTTGTGTATCTGCTTCATATACTTTGGTATCCACATCAGTGATTGTAAATATGGATATCCATGGCTCACTCTTATGGCTTCAGGAACAAACTTTTTCTGTGCAGGGCGCTGCTAAAGTCCACAAATTATTCTTGAACAACTTTGGGAATTTATATGTAGCCTTTTATTAATGGAAATAAAGAAAAATCTTTGGTCTACTTAAACTGCTCTTAAAATTCTACAGCTTTGAAGTGGACAGGCTACAGTGTGGCCTTCTTGAGGATATGCTTATGCAGATGAAGTGGGGTGTGGCATATAGCTGTGCTTCATTTGCATAATTAGCCGCGCTTGCACAAAAAGGAGCTGTGTATAAAAGAGGAAAAACAGCTCTTGCCTAAGGGGTTTTTGTGCAAAAAGGAGCTGTCTATACAGCTCCTTTTTTGGGCAAAAGCCTCTTGTGCAAAAGCGACTGCTAATTATGCAAACAAAGCACAGCAATATTCCATGCCGCACTTCATTTGCATAAGCTTTTCTGCAAGAAGGCTACAGTGTAGCCGTAGCTATAGTGGGTCTCTCGAAAGCTAGTATTCAAACTAGTGCCCTGGGTGGAAGCCAAATTTGTATCGATCTGCATCTGCAAAAAATGTTCCCTGGATATCCATATCCATGAATGCTGATACTCCTGGACATAAAGCGGATAGCCACAAATTGTTTAGGATTCTAAAGATCAAATGTGTATCCACATCCGTGTCTGTGGAAAATGAGCAACAGCTATCCATATCCACACTTGTGTATTTGCAGGGCTCTCCCTGTCAGTCTTGTCACCACAAGGCATGCAAAGACATTCACACCATAAAGGGAGTATGGTGTGGGATCAGTGACTGAGAGGAGGTTCAATACCCATTATGTACATTTCCTGCATCTGAATATAGTTGATCTGTCCAAACTGCCCAGTATTTCATGGCCACAGTTCAACAGAGGTGGGAGCTGAGTAAATAGTAACAAGATGACAAAGACAAGTAAAACTCACTATCTGCAACATTCCATCTTGGGAGAGACCATTCTCCAGAAGCAATCTATGGACTGCTGTATGTGCCACAGCAGTTACATGATGTGCAAAGCTTTGGCTGTTGCATGGATGAGCAGGGATGAGGGATACTCCCCAGATGGCTTCTTTGCAACTTAATGGAAGGTGCATGAGACTACCAGAGATAAGTGCTACATTCAGTTCTTCTGTTTAATGTCCCTGCCCTTTCCAACCGTTGACTCAGAAGTTTCATAGCAGGAATGAAGGGAAATATAGTTCAGTTTCTTCTGCATCAGTTTCAGTAGTTCTAAGATTTGGAACGGAGGGGTTAAGCCCAAATTATTTGGCAGTGAAAATATATATTGTGTTAGGGAAGGCAGCTAGTACTGCCTATTAAGATTGTTCAACACTATATGTAATAAGACCCTGTTCTGAGTGGCTTTAAACATTTGGGCTCAATTTTTCCTTATGTTCTGTCTTGGACAAACTTGCCTCTTAGATCAAAGCAGTTCAGTGGCTTCCAAGAATACAACTAGGAAAGGAAAGATGATGGGGTTTTGTCTTTAGGTTTTTATTTTTAAATTTGTCCATTTCTATGAAAAGCTGAATTATGTTCTGGAGAAGAGACTTTAAATTTGGCAAGGGGAGGCTTTTGTTTCAGATATGGGATTCTCCCATTCCCATGAAAACCTGCCTTAACATTCCCAAGTTATGCCTGTGGGTGGAGGGGATTACAACTTGTACAAGGCCCAATGGAGACTTAATAGATCCTTTATCTTCCCTGAAGATTCTTTGCACAATAGGGATGCTGCAGCGTGGGGTGGAACAGGGCTTCCTCTGCAGGTGCCCAGGCCAGAATTGCAATTGAACTGAGCAGGGAGCCTGTCTCCTGTGATCTCTCTGAGGCTGTGTGCAGGGGAGACCACTTCATCTTTGCAGCCTTTGTGCTCTTTTAATGGCTTGCGTATTTGTGTATAAATGGATCCTGAAGTAGTTTTAACAATTTAGAAGGGAATAATGGATGTTGAGCTACCAATTGGAGCGGTCTCTTTAAGAACAAAGGATATTTTTAATATGGAGAGCCATGTGTGATGCTTTGTCTGTCTGGAAGAAGAAAAACCCAGTCTGCCTAACTCCAGAAAGGTCAGAACTTGATTTAGTACGCCTCTCTCCAGAAAGCCAGACAGCACTGGCACTTACAAGAGACTTGATATGTTGGGGTATTTCTAATGAGGCATTAACACAAGTGAAAGTCACTACCAGTTGAACCTCTCAAAGCTGGGGCTGTGCTGGACCATGGATGGTGCTGGACCAAAAAGTGCCAGAGGTGAAGCACAGGAGGCAGCTGCGAGTCCTGCAGGGGAGGGAGTAGTCAGAGCCAGTGGTGGCTGGGCAGGGCTGGGGATCACCATCCTCCCACCTCCCCTTTGGATGGCCAGCTGTGGCTGCCAGTGGCTAGGCAGAGAGCCCCAGCCTTGGGATCCCTATAGCTCGGAGAGAAGATCGGAAGCAGGGCTAGGAGGGGAGCATTGATATATTTTTTTTTTTTTTTCCCTGGTCTAACCAGCTCCCTGCTTTAGGACTGCTCAGGTCCTGAGGGTGCCAGACCAGGGAGGTCGAACCTGTAATCTAAATCCTATGTTGCTCACAGAAGCTAAATATGACTACCTTCCAAAGGATGCTTAGATCTTTTATGAGATTAAGTTAAACCCAGTTCCCATGTCACAACCTCCCTCTACTGCAAAGCATGGCAGCATGAGCTTTTTGGGATAGAGGCCAATCCTATGGCAATGGGTCCCTGATCTCCATTGTGTCCTCAAGTGGAAAATCCCACGAGGCCAAAATTCTTTACTCTAAACTTAATGAGTTGGCAACATCTGAATTCTCACATGGAGTGAGGGAAGGCTACAAAGTCTAAGAGTAAATCATATTTTGAGATCAGTCTTGATTATAATTTTTTTTTTTAATTGGGAGTCTGGGGTAGGTCTTGACTTGACTTTTTTCAAATCCTATTAGTTGGCAAAATTTTGTGTGTGGGGAGGGGGGGGATAACTTGAATTCTCTGTCTGAGTCTTTAGCCCAGTTAAGGTCTAGAGATAACGACAGGCTGAAATTCAGGATGCCACAATCACTTCTCCATAGTGGGTTTTTCCTCTTGAAACTTACTTCAGTCTTGGTTCTTGTCAGACATTTCACATTCTCTAAATTCAGAAAGTCGCATCTAATCTGCCGTGTGTACACGATTATAAACGTAGTCTGCCATCTATCTTGAATGAATAGCATAAAGTGTAATCAGATTTTTTTTCTCTTCCTCACTTGGGCATTTATCTATTTCCCCACCATGTTTCCCCTTCACCATGGAAACCATCTGCAAACATAACATGACAGATGGAGACGTGCCATACTCTCAAATACATTTGAGTCTCTGTAGGGTGAACAAGGAAGCCCGCTCCCAGCTATCTGAATAGCATGGGAGCCATGGATTTTGTTCAGATAATTTGAGGACAGAAGCCACTCTGCAGCAAGGTGGCCTCCCCTGTGCCTCAAGGCTTGTCACTGTCCTTCCTTGCATCCTGTGTGGGGGTCTCTGCTCTGTTATCCAAATATCCTTATCTAAATTGCTTTGTACCCTCTGTGCCTTGTGCTGAAGGGCATGTTTACACTGCAGTTAGACACCCCTGGCTGCTCTCTGCAAACTGACTCGTGGCTGGATTGTTAAATTGTGGTGTGGAGTTTGGGTTGCAGCTGGAACTGAAATTATGGGGTCCTCTTGCTTCATAGGGTCCTAGAGTTCAGGTCGAGCCTGAATAGCTACACTGCAATTAAACAACCCCAGGACTTGGGGTTTGCAAATCATTACTGGGCATAGGCCAGTTATGGGTTTAATTGCAGTGTATACATACCCATAAGGGATTCTGATAATGCAGAGGTTGGGGATAAGGGTTTGGATACACTGTTTATCAATAAAATGTTAACTGTAGTATGTTACCCCAATGTATATAAGGACCTGCCAAATTCATGGTCCTTTTTGGGTCTATTTCATGTCATAGGACTTTGAAAATTGTACAATTTTCATTTATTTTCTTAAATTTTAGTGTTGATTGCAGATGTACTGACCCAAAAAGGAGGCTTTTTGGAGGGGGTTGCAAGGTGAACTAAGATAAATTGGTATAAACTAATTCAGAATAAAGCATTCTGATTCTGGAATAAGTGTCTACATATGCAGATAATCAGGAATAGCTTCCCAGAGAAACCCTTAAACTTGCATGACCTGAGAATAGTCCCATAAAGTAATGACCCTTAGCTCCTATTCATCTCTCTTGCTTTGAGAGGATGTTCTGTCTGACTATAATACCAAATGAAAGGCAAGCTGTTGTAACTTCAATACATTAAAAGCCACCGATTTAGACTTGTAGGAGGAGCATGGTGAAGAGTGTGTGGTTTCTTCTTTGCAGTTTCTCTGAACAACTAGAATGGTGCAGCCTCTACATGGTGGGGTGAGGAGGCAGCAAATGGAGGGGGAGAGCCCCCCATGAGGTGCCGGGGGGGGGATTTCCCTTAAAATCTGGTCTCTGTTTAAGTGGGCAGTTTAGCTTTTTAACCGCTGATCATTGATTCGTGGGTTTTTTAAATTGTGCTGGTGTCTCTGTGTCCTTGCGCACAATTAACAAATAGGTGGGAAATTTATATGTAAATAATGCCTCTCACTCAGTCCCTTCTTCCTGGCAGTTTCTCTCATGGCAAAAGCCAAAACAAAAGACAGAACTAACAAGATGGCTTATTGGGTGATGAGCTTTCATGGGCCAGACCCACTTCCTCAGATCAAATTGTGGAAGAAAATAGGCATGACCATATATACCAAAGGGATACAATCAAAAAAGTGAACGCATATAAAAAGGACAAATCAAATTTCAGAACTGAGGGAGGATGGGGGGGGGGGGAGGTAAATGTTTGTGAGCTAATGATATTAGAGGTGATAATTGGTGAAGCTATCTTTGTAATAGGTAAGGTAATTATGCGGGGGGGGGAGTCTTAACAGATGCTAAAGTGTCAAATTTAAGCATGAATGACAGTTCAGCGGTTTCTCTTTCAAGTCTGGTGTGAAAACGTCTTTGAAGCAGTATGCGGGTAATAAGTCATTGAGACAATACCTTTTTTTTTATAATGTCTATCTGTTGTGTGCATTGATTCTTTGGTGAAGCATCTGAGACGTTTATCCAATGTACATAGACACTGTTGGCACGTGGGTGGGGTGTGGTGGGTGGGGGGGTGGGTGTGTGTGTGTTATATATATATATATATATAAACTTAAGCTTCAGAGGTAGCTGAGTTAGTCCGTAACTGGAAAAACTTAAACAAGCAATAGTCTAGCAGCATCTTAAAGACTAACAACATGTACATGGTATAGCTTTCATGGGCACAACCCACTTAGTCAAATGATGGGAGTATTAGAAGTCCAGATCCAAAAATAGATAGAGGAAGGCAGAGGAGGGGAATTGTGAATTGGATTGTTCAAGTTACAAGACACTGATAAGTATCAAACTTTATTTACAAGTTTGATAAAGTTCCAACCCTTCTCTTTGTATTTGCAGCCCATGAAACTCAGATTCATAGACTCAAAAGCCAGAAAGGAGCACTGTGATCATCTAATCTGAGCTCTTGAGTAGCACAGTTCATAGAACTGCCCCTAATTATTCCTACAGCAGGTGCCTTGCAAAAGCTATCCAATCTCCCCTTTTTAAAATTCAGTGATGGAGACTCCACCATGACCCTTGGCAAACTGTTCCAGTGGTTAATTACCTTTTTTAAAAGAGGTCGTCTTTCTAGTCTGACTGTCAAGATCAACTCCACTATTAGCTCACACTACGCCTTTCTCTGCTAGATTGAAGAGCCCCCCCCCCCCTTAGATTAATATAAAAACACTGAAGAGTTCAGTCATTCTTACTCAATAGTCTGGAGTTGGTATGTATACTGTGTACATACCAAGTTGTTGTAAGTTTGAGACTTAGTTCATTGATCACCTCTCAGCAAGACTCCATAGGAGATCATTTCTTCTCACATTAATAGATGCATCTCAAGCAACCCCCTAAATGGAAAATATAAGTGGTAATTCAATATCCTGAGCTAAAACTAAATATAAAACATACTCCTAACCAGTCTCAAAACATCTGTTTAGATTGTGGCTAAAATGCAGCGCCTGTCTATTAAATGAATGGGCTAGAAGGAAAGGGGTCTGAAATTTAGCTTTGATAAGAAGTTTCCAATTGTACTGATTGGTGGGACTAACTTATTAGCCCCTAGAGGTTTTATTTCAGTGGTTTTATAATGGATGGTAGAATTATTGGGAGCTAGCACCCTGATAGTCCATCAGCATTCTCCTTCCCTTTTCATCTACATTCAAAGCCAGAACATTTTCAGCTGTCTTGCTGAACTGTGTGTAGTCAGTTACCCAATGATTTATTGATGTGGAGCCCTCAAACCACAAAAGGCATAGTTGTAAAGGAGTCAACATGCTTAAGAAGCAACACACAATGAAAGGACTCGGGGCCAAGATATATATATACACACTCAAAACTTTTTTCTCTTCCAGATGTCTATAAGCCAGCAGCAATCAGGAAGAGGTGTGCCTTGCCTAAGATGCCGAGGGATGTGTACAGGCTTTGAGCCACATTCTTGGAGGTAATTTATCTTCTGCTGGAGGGTTCTCCTATAAATGTCTCCCTTGTGGGTTTTCCCTATAATCGAACTTCACTGGCTCTCAGCATAAGTGAAAACTGATAAATGATTGTTGGAGGAGAAATGGAACTGCAGTCTGTGCATACTCAGAGCTGGGGAAGACAGTGGTGGGGGGGGGTAGATCGTGTGCGAAGGCCTTCTGGTCTTATGATACATTGACACTGTAGCCTTAGCTCATGCACCTACATATGATTTTTGTGGTAACCCTTCAGCGTGAGCCTCTTTTTTGCTTTGAACCTGTGTTAGCATGTACATCTGGGGTTATGGGTTAAAGCTGTGTGGTTTCAAGCTCAGACTGGAACCTGCCCACTTTGCAGTGAAGATACAGACAAGATCACTTGAGTGTTCATCCTCCAAGTCTTCCTGAGACACAGGTATGATCCTCCACAATTGACACAACTGACTAGAGAAGAATCCTTTGAGTATCTAAGCATAAAGAACCATGGAAAATTCCCCCAGACACACGTGTGTAAGAACAAAAACAGTGAGGACACCATGATACGGTCTTGTGCTTTGAAAGTCTACTTCTGTATAAGCAAACCCAAGTGCTCAGACTTGGGTGCCAATCAGCCAGGTTAACTGCACAGTGTAGAAGTAACCCTTGACCTGTTCTCCTCTTCTCTTCTCTCCCTCTTTCTGGTTAGCTGATCTTCTCCTCCAACCCCATCCAAAAATTAAAGAAATAAATAAAAATTGCGGACTTAACATGATACTTGGAGACTGATGTCCTGTTCACCCTACCAGCAAGGTGTATGTCCTCCTCCTCCACCTTTTTAGGTCTGTCTGTCTGTCTGTCTGTCTCTTCTTCTCTTCTTCCCCTCCCTCCCCCCCCCCCCCCCCCGCCGGTCTGGGCGGGACTGTCTCTCACCCAAATTGTCTAGTGCCCACTGTACTAAGATTGGAGAATTATTATAACACTAGTATTAATAGGCTCATTATGGGTTCTAGGGGAAGCCCCCATATTTGGGAACTGCCTCCAAGGTGTGTTGGTGGCATAGTGGAGAGGGAAAGGGATTTTTAGCAAAAAATTGCTTCACTAGAACCCTCTCCAGAAGTAGGGATTGGCTTTTAGTGAATGAAGAATGACCCAGAAGATACAAACTAGCAGATAATATCCCTTCTATTCTGGCATCCTATAGAACTCTGTAGTTCTAGGATCAAGGCAGGGGGAAAACCAAGCTTAAAACCATCCTCCTCTTGTCCTTTCTTAGACCAGAATCAATACTACCAGTAAGAGGGTCTGAAACATAAGCCAAATGATATAAACACTTCACAGTTAAGTACTGCTAGACTTCCCCTTCGTTTGCTTCTCTGGGTTCTTCAACTCTTGGAAGTTCTCAGGCATAGTAGCTAGGCTTATAATGTCAAGTGTTTATCCCTGTGTGCTTACAATTTATAATAGTTAGTGTGTTCCTCAAACACCAGTCTGGTATGTTGTGTTCATGACACTTGCTCCAACTTTGCTTTGTGCCACTCAACCATTCTCAGAAGGGTGCTGAAGTGACCACAGGATAACAATCATGTCCTTTTCCCCCCCAAATCCTCCTAAATCTGCCACAGTGCAGCTAATGAAAGTAACAATTGAAAGGATACAAATTCAGAATTAAAAAAATATATATTCAGGAGTGGACTTGTCTCTCTAGCCAGACTTTGTGCAAACTATCAGTGGCCAGTCTCCCTGCAGCTGCCCAGGAGAGATTCAGGTGCTGCCCAGATGATTGGCAGAGTGCTTACAGCTGACTATAGCCAGCAACATGTTTGGTGGTGCACATATGCACATGTCTTGGTGCATATAACACCATTTATTCTGCACATAGATGGAAAAACTTAGAGGGAACATTGTCAGTGGCCCAGTGTGTTGAGCTACCATTGATTCTATCCAGACACCTTTTGACATACAAGCCTACGATGAAGAACTGCAGTCATTCTTTATGCTGTTCTAACTTTATTCAATACTAGTCAAAATGTCTCCAAGCCCCACCCTCTTCTGCTGGAAACAAAGGCAAAGGGAGTATCTCGGATCCACAAATCCATGCCCTCAAACAGCTCTGCAACAGTTCCTAGGAGGACCCCTTTAGTACACTGACCCTTTTAGGGTCACATTCTCATTGGGTCACATTCTCATTGGGTAAGTCCCTTGGGCCTGAACTTTGGAGCCATCAGCTCCCTTCAGTGAGTGAACCTGAACTGGACCCTTTGGTTGTACACGTTTTTCCTAAGGGAATAATGAACCCCTGACTGCTTGGCTCTGGAGTGACTTGGCCAGCATTCTAAAACCAGAAGGGGTGGTTAGGCTGTGTTCTAGACCTCTCGGGTTAAAGTGGAGAATGGACTGTTACTGCAAAATCCATCCCAGAGCTGCCCTCCAACCCCTTTGTAGTTCCACCCCAGAAGGCTCTCCTTCTTCCAACAGCCCCACAAAGCCTCTTGGGATTAGTCTTCCTTTACAATTTGTTCTTGTTCTGGGCAAACATTATCACTTTGTTCTCCAGCTGACCAAAGTTACCTGGCTTCCTGCAGAGGGCGGCCCCTCCGGTCACTAGTTGCTAGGTACCACATGGCCAGGCCCCATACAGCAAGGAGTCAGTCCCATCTGAGTCTCTGCAAAGATCTAAATCCCACCACACCACACTACACACACCTTAGCTCACTATGCAGCACATAAGGGAAACTTAGGGGCACAACATTCATATGAAATATTCCCCCTCATGGGAGCAGCTTGAAATGGGGAAGAGTGTTAGTCATGGCAAGTATTTTCTGAGAAATATCCATACTTGTTCATCATGTCTAGGCTCTGCTGCTGCTGGCTACAGTTCCTGATGGGTATGGGGAGAAGGTATAATCGGGACATCCCTATGACTTAGCTATCTCCAAATGGCAAATACCCCTTTGAAGTCATGACCAGCTGGTCCATATAAATCACTTCAGAGAATGCTGTAAGTTTTTTATGGGGGTTCATGACTGAGAGGATTAAATGTCTCACTTTGTCCCCAGGTAGTTCTCCAGAGCAGCTACAGAAGGGGGTGTGGTTTTTTTTGTGGTGGCTTTTTTTCATTTAAATGATTACCTAAGTGTGAGGCAATAATTCTTCTCTTTAGTAGGCACTTTTTATAGTAGTGGGGGGGTTTTAAGGAAACAAATGGCTTCATTCCACATCTCTACTGTGCAGATGTGGCTGTACCTAGAACCCTTTTTAAGGTGATATTTGGATGAAGGCTACATAGATGCCAAAATCCAACTAATGATACATCATCTTGTACAAATAAAAACACACGTTCAGCTTCACTTACATAATGGTTTCTTTGGAGCCAAGAAACTATAACTGCTCTGATGGGATTGCCTGCTGTTAATAGAATAGGCTATAATATAAAATCTGTAAGAAAACACTAGCTGGCTAGAGACTTGCACAACCAAGGAAAATAGACTTTTAGCTGTCTAGGTTTGGATCAGGATCACCCAACTGCACTAAACTCTGCCAACATGTTGCAGGTGACATACTGAGACGTAAGGATTATTTTTGACCCAATAATGTATTAACCTAGGCTGTGTCTAGACTACACCTTTCTGTCTACAGAGCGGTGTAGATTAAGTACAGGCAGTCCCTGGGTTACGTACAAGATAGGGACTGTAGGTTTGTTCTTAAGTTGAATCTGTATCCGTTTCAACAGCGGCTGAATCTGTATCCGTTTCAACAGCGGCTGAATCTGGATGCCAGTTCTGACTTACATACAGATTCAACTTAAGAACCCCAGGCATCCCCAAGTCAGCCGCTGCTGAAACTGATCAGCGGCTGATTCCAGGAAGCCCGGGGCAGGGGCTTCCTGTAGTCAGCCACTGGTCAGTTTCAGCAGCGGCTGACTTGGGGACGCCTGGGGCAGAGCAGCTGGGGTGCTGCCGGGTTGGTCCAGTAGCGCCCAGAGCAGCGCTACGGGACCAACCGGCAGCGCCCCAGCTGCTGTACCACAGGCGTCCGGAGCAAAGCTGCGGAGCACGGGGGCAGCAGGACAGCCCAGACACGCCATGGCTGTCCTGCTGCCCTCGGGCTCCGCGGCTTTGCTCTGCTTTGCTCCCAGACTCCCTGGTCTGCAGACCAGGGGGACTGGGAGCAAAGCAGAGCAAAGCCGCGGAGCCCGAGGGCAGCGGACAGCCCAGACTTGTCTGGGCTGTCCGCTGCCCGCATGCTCCGCCGCTTTGCTTCCTCTCCCTAGTCTGCTGGAGACCAGGGAGAGGGCCCCGTTCGTAACTGTGGATCCTCTTCTCTTGTACTAAATATTTTTAAAAATTGCACTGTGCAATAAAATTTGGGCAGGAATTTGAACAGGGTGTGAATCCTAGAGTATCACTTACTGCAGTCCTGCATAATTCTCAGAATTTTGGTAAATGAAACTGAATATTGATGTATGCTTTGACATAACTTTTGGGGGACTGATACTGAAGGAGGGTGGCTCATTGTGCTACTGTTGAAGAATTCTTGTTGCATTCTACCTTGGGGGAGCCCAGCCAAAAGAGCCAACATTTTTTCCTTTTGGCATCAGCCTGTTGCAAAACAGCAGACATGTACTTGATGCTATTCAATGACACAGCAGGAATGGGACTTAGTGCCAAAGTAATTATACTCTTTCAGACTTTAGACACCTGATGCATTGCATATGGGCTTATATACTGTAATCCTATGTGTGTTCACAGGCTAAGAAGCCTGTTTACAATTACTCAAAACATGCTTTTTAAAGGAAACCCATGCTGTCTGTACTTGCTCGTTTTCAAATCAGACACAAGCCAGGAGGATAATGCCAAATGTCCATAGTAAATATTCCACTCACAGCCTCCTTGCTGTCAAGGACAAAAGTGACAAACGTGGCTGGCAAAAGTGAAAATTCAAAAGCTTTGGTTTCACAGGCTGTTAATTTGCACACATGAACAGGTCTACCTTAGCAATAGTTATCCTACACCTATTTTTGACCAAACTGGAGTTCTCAACAGGATGGTTAGTATCAGAAATCTCTTTTGTGTTTCTAGATATCCCACTTTCAGTTTTTTTTTTTTTTTTTTAACTTTAGGCAAAATCTACCCAAGAATTCTACCAGTAACACACTTGTTTGAGCAGCATAGATGTTAACTCCTATTCAGGATAAGATGAGGAATAATACCAAAGTATTGAACAGTTGCAAACCAAAAAGAAACAGATTAAAAATTAGAAGGTAACTTCTGTCCAGTGTAAGAAGGGTCAGAAGGGTTACACCAGCATATAAACAAGAATTATGATTTGAGAATCTAACAACTGTTACAAGCATGAATGTTTTGTTCCATTGTGTTTTCAGTATGTTATGTAGTTAAGTACTGCAGTTTCATATGTACAATACATATGAAATCTGTGTACTACTACAGGTTTCCAGCATGTAATATGTAATGTCACATACAACTGTGAATTCCTGACTTCCCCACCTATGCAGCATGAAAATCTCAACCTTCAAAGTTCAGTATTGTATAACTTGATAATTCTAAATTACTCACTAATTCTAAAGAATTATCAAGTTAATCATTACTGTCAAATTCCACTGAACTCAGTTATACAAAAAATTAATTTAGCCTTTTGCTTTCAAAACTATGGAATTTGATTGCCAAGAAAAAGAATATGAATTTATAGTTTGACTACCAAAAACCCTTGCAATAAAGTATAAGCCCCAATAATGGAGGCCAATGCTTTGCTATTGAAAACTGCATGTTGTACTACCATGAAACTAATCAGGTCTTTGAGCATCCTTTATAAATTCATCAGAACTGGCTGTCTGCTAATCCGCTGCAACACAGCAAAGTTGGTTAATGTGTGCTGCTGCACCCTCCTTTGTCAGGGACAACAGTCTGGCATTGACAGTTTTTAGATTTCATACCCCTGTAAATTCCTTTGGGCCATATCATGCTACCTTCCCAAATATAGTTGGCCTCACAAAGCCCTTTTGTCTTATGTCATGATCCCATTTAATATTTAACCTTTAAAGTTACTAAAGTTCAGTGCTGAGCCTTCAAAAAGAGCACATGCCGATCAAGGTTCTGCTTATATCAAAAGGATGATCTCATTTGTCTGCCACAGGAAGATATGCAAGTCATGCAAATGTAGCCAGGAGGATCACGGTCTGAGCTCTGATGCAGAAGATGATCGGAAAATTGGCCGCTTGTTGTCTGACTCCAAGTATTCTACACTTACTGCCCGGGTGAAAGGTGGGGACGGCGTTCGCATCTACAAAAGGAACCGTATGATCATCACCAATCCCATTGTGTCTCGGAAAGATCCAACATTTGACACAATAACTTACGAGTGGGCTCCACCAGGACTGACCCAGAAGCTGGTAAGGATTCACCAAAGGAGCAATCTGCTCTCCATTGCCTACCAAAGTCCCCTTTGGAAATGTTGCCATTAAAAGCAGTGGCTTCTTTTGAAGTTAAAGATCATGCAATTGTTGGTATATTATGAAAACCACACAACTGCAGAAATAACTTCAGTAGTTACAGGCTGCAACAATAAGATGGCTTGTGGTAGGTTTGTGGGTTTTTTGGAGAGGAGCTATATGGGGGGTTAGATTCACTTACATTAATGTTTCTCCTAGAAATGTATCTTACAAAGGGAAAGGCCATCACATTAATATAGCTAATGCCCAATTTAAACAAATTACTGGATAAGCATATCTTCTGTACTTTTGGTTATACCAAATTTGCAGCCTACGCAAGTATTTTTAAGATGAAAACATAAAATGCATAAAGCAGAGTTTCTCAGCTTTCTTCAGGATGGTCATAAGGAAGATGGAATGTTGCAGTTTGTTCCAAAGCCTAAACAATACCGATGCGGATATCCCATGGGTACTTGCTGTATTGGTCTGACTCTCTCTCCTGCAAGTCTAAATGCAAGACCTACTTAAATTTTGGCATTCTTAACTGAAGTTGGTAATTGTGACACATTTCAGGGCTCTGAGTAAAGTTTAGCTGAAAGTAAACTGTACTTCACTCCATCTTTCAAATCAAAACCATAATATTAATGCTGACAGGACCCACACAGTATCTACATCTGATGCTGTTTTTGCAAATTTCCTGTATGAGTCTCCATTTTTATTGAATGGTTATTTCAGATTTGCTATTGAGACAATCTCCTTTTAAAGGAGCCATGTATTTTTTTTCTTGACTCTAAGGCCATAAACAGTGTGGGCTTAGTTTGAGGTGCAATATGTCTCCATTTAACCAGAAGCACAATCAGTGCTCATTTTCTAATCTAAATCACATGCGGGTTCTACGTCTCTCTAGGATGAAGTATTACTTCCTTTTTAATTCTCAGTAGGCTTCTGGATTTTCTTCTGTTATTTCTGCAGACACACAAACTACAGCAGCCATTGTAAAATGTTTACTTTGTAGTTTAAATTTAATAGCTTTTGTAGCTTGTTTTTAGGTCAGTATCTTATGGTGTCTACAAAGCAGGGCTTAACTCAGCTCAATTTGCATAGCTTATTCCATGTCAATTGCATAGCTTATTTTGAAATTGGGAGTGTCTACACAGCACTTACTTTGAAACAGAGCACTCTTCCTCCGACTTCCCTACAATGAGGGTTACAGGAGTCGGAGAAAGCAGTCCTCTAGCTTGACAGTATTTTGACAACTGCCTACTGTGTAGACATGGACTAAGTTATTTCAAAATAATGTTGCTGTGTTGATGTTCCCTTGGTTGTTAACTGGCTAATAAGAATGATGCATGCAAGTTTCATATTTGTGCCACTGTATAAATATGCAGATGGAGACCAGTTAATACCATCCCTTAAGCATGACTTCAAAATTGGGGAAGATGTTTACTTATAGGGTACGTCTAGACTACAAGCTTTAGTCGACAAAAGTTTTGTCGACAGATACTGTCAACAAAGCTTCTGTAGACAAAGAGCGTCTAGACTACATCCAGTTCTGTTGACAAAGCAAGCCGCTTTGTCAACATGACAGTGTAGACGCAAAGGACAGTTCAGATGCAATAATGCCTTCTGTCGACAGAACTCTATTGACAAAAGGCATTATTTCTCATTGAACGGGGTTTACCGCCATCGACAAAACTGCTGAGTTCTGTCAACGTTACGTTGACAACTCAGCGGCAGTGTAGACGCAGGTATAGTTTTGTCGACAAAAGTGGACTTTTTGTCAACACAACCCTGTAGTCTAGACACACCCATAGTTCCAACAGAACAGTAAGCAATATTCAGGTGGGAAAAGATCTGGTCCCTGCCCAGAAGTCTACAGATTCAGGTCCAAGGCCATAATAAACCCTTGCACAGAATAAATTCCTCATTTGCTTACTCATGTGAATAATCCTTACTCATGTGAATAATCCTATTGAATGCAGCCCTCTTGCTTGTGTAATGACTAGCACTCATTACTGCCAACCCATGCTCATGGCCATAAGTGATGACTTGCATCTGTTCAACACTTTGCTTCTGTAGCCACTGTTGTCCTTACCCCTCTGCAAATGACTAGATACTCAATCATCCCTTTCCAATTGAAATGAGCTCTCCCAGAATGATCAAGCGCCAGTTCTCTGCCAAAAAGCTTTCCCTGCCTTCCCTTGTTCTCAGTATCTTGCATCCAGAAATCTTTCCAGAATGCTTGTGAAAACATGATTTTTTCATAGAATTCTAGTCTCTCCTATTTCCAGCTGGCTTGGAATAGTGAGAAATGAGGCCTCTCAATTCTGCTGGGACTTGCAGTCTCTCCAGAAGCAAGTGATGCATGGAAATTGAGGTAGTGAGCACAAGGTGGTTTGAGGGACAAGTTAGGGAGTTGCGTTTGGAGGCATCACGTATGTTGGCAAATATCCTACAAAGGCTCTAGATGACCTTCTAATGTTACAGGTAGGGGGACTGACTTAATATGCATGTTTTTAAAAAGTTCATTGTCACTTGAAAGGAATGAGGATCCTCCATAAATTCAGTCAACTCAAAAGCAGCTACAGAGACTGGGATTTACAATGGACTAACAATTGTTTGGAATGCAAAAATTTCCGTAACTCCAGGTGGAAAAACAGCCAAACCCTGGCCTCATTACTTGAGTCTACACTGGAATAAGACTCCCAACACAGCTATGGCTGGCTTAAATAGGCTGCATGTGACCCATGGGCTGGAGTTGTGGGGTTATATAACTTTAATTAATGGAGATTGCCTATCTCTTAGAACTGGAAGGGACCTTGAAAGGTCATTGAGTCCAGTCCCCTGCCTTCACAGCAGGACCAAGTGCCATCCCTGACAAATTTTTGCCCCAAATCCCTAAATGGCCTCCTCAAGGATTGAGTTCACAAACCTGGGTTTAGCAGGCCGATGCTCAAATCACTGAGCTATCCCTCCCCCCATATGACAGTGTAAAAGTTTGGGGCCTAGGCTAGACCCTTAGCTCTGGGGCACCATGAGGGGGAGGGGGCTCTAATAATCTACAGTCCAGACTGAGCCCAAATGTCTTCACAGCAATATTGTAGCCCTACAGCTGGAGTCCACTGACCCAGCCCAGTTGCAGATATTTTTAATTGCTGTGTAGATGTACACATTGATTAGAGCAACTAGAAAACTTACCTGGCATTGCTCACATCCTTAACTTTTTATGTCTGATTCATTTGAATCATTGCTGTGGGGTGGGGCTGGGAATGAGGGGTTCAGTATGCAGGCTGTCCCAGGGAGAGAGGACTCTGGCCCTCTCGTTTGTTGCCGCTTGGGGCCAGGTGAGACGTGCCTATCCACTGCAGCGCCTGTGGGCATAGGTGGGGTAGGCGTGCATGTCCCCTGGTTGGGGCAGGTCCAAGTTCATCTGGCTCCTGCATTCCCCAGCCAGAGTGAGGAATGCAGCAAAATACTGGCTGTTTGCCTGTGTTAGGGAGCAAGGGGAAACCGCATCGTGTTCCTGGACAAACGAGGCAGAGAGGAGCATCAGACCCCTTGCCCGCCCTCCCTCCCTAAAGGGCACCTGGGGGTTGTGAGGCTTGGGGCTCTGGCTCCGCAGAATGGGGGGGATGCACCCCAGTCAGCCCCTTTCACGTCTGTATGGCTTTGAGAAGCAATCCCATTTCAAGAACATACCATTTTCCTAGCACAACCAGCCCCTCACCTTGCTTTAAGCTGTAAGACACAGCAGTCTATCAAATTTGGTAGTCCTAGCTCTTGTCATTGTAGGAGTTCTTGGATGGACAGACAAACTGTCATGTATAGTAGATGGGAGTTTTGCTATTGAATCAAGTGGAATGACACAATCTCTGTGGGCGGTTGGTGCAGCTAGGACTGGGAGGCAGGCCCCCAGCCCAATCTACAGCCCTGCCCCCTCTGGTGAGGCCCCGCCCCCACCACCGGGAGGAGGCAGGGCACTGTGCAGCAGGCAGGCTCCTCCTGTGGAGAGGGGGAGAGGAGACTGGACAAGCATGCACCTGCCCTGGCCCCAGAGCACAGAGAGGGCAGGTGCAGGGGGCAGCAGCACTGTCTCCAGTACACCTACCGTAGGCATTGTGTGGGCAGGGCCAAGCCTGGCCGTTTCAGAAGAATGTACCTTACCCTGTCTAGACTACCGAATCCCTGTGACCACCTCCCATTTTTAAACAACTTGCTGTACAGCTTGCTTGCGGGAAACACTAAAATTTTAATGTTTGCCCTAAGCTATTAAGGATACTATTTTACTGCTAAGTAACACTCTCAGGGTGTGTAATATGAATTGAAATCCATATTCACATGGGAGTGAGTTGAAATGGAGGGACATATAAGGGACATAACTTAGTGACTGGTCAGTCTGCATTCAGTAGTATAACGATCATTGCTGCTTATTAATGTCTTGTGTGTACTTCAGTTCTTAAGGAACTGAGCACAGATTTCAAGCTACTAAAAATACACATGGACTTTATCTATGTGGAACTGAAATGTATGGTAGGATATAAAAAAAAAACCCTAAACATTACCTCCATGTCTTATGAAGCACAGTACCCTCCATCTATCCATACATACATGTCCTGGTCATTTTATTATATATATATATATATATATATATATATATATATATATATATAGCAAATGTAACCATTGGAAAATTATGAAGTTTATTTAAATATCTGTTTTCTCTGAGAACCAATTATTGCTGAACTCTACAGTTTTGCATAATAAATGTCATGTTAGCAAGTGCTGTTTTCTTTTATCCCCTTCCTTCTTAAAAGGGAATATGAAGGAAAATATCTGGACACAGGTACCACAGTCCAAACTGCAAGAGGCTCGGTGGCTGGGCAAACTTTTTTTCCTTAACTTTCATGAATCCGTAACTAGGAACTCCATCGGCATGTAATAAATGCAACTGGACTCTAGATGATAAAACCATTGAAATGACCTCTATTGCATCACATTGAAGAGATCTTTCTTACAGCTAAACACGGTCTAGAGCAAGTCAGCTATTTAACACTAATATAAACTTCTCTCTTTTTTTAATGAGTTTGAACTAGAAAGAGGGTCTATATCAGAATGGAGTTGGAGTGTTTTGTTGGCTTTAATCACTTCACATTCTTTTCCATGGCACTATTTGGACTTTGTTCCCATAATGGCATAATATACCAATGAAGACATTTTTAAAATATTTGGAAGTATATTAGCTGATAGAAGGACTTTTAGGGGAATTTGAGACCTCAAAGCAATTTGAGCTATGTGCTCTGGTATTAAACATCCTAGAACTCCACACCCTTCCATGGGCAGCTTCCTCTTCTAATTTAAACTAGAATGATTTTTTAGATGCTCCCAAAATGTTCTTCTCTCTGCTCCATAGGAGGGTTTAGAAACCAGGTAAAATTGTAGGATTGATCAAATCAGGAAAGCATACATAGAATTTAACTAAACGTCTTCCCTAGTTTTTTGAGGGGGGGGGAGGAGGGGAACAAATTATTGTTCCCAAGAATCATGACACACTATTTTTTTAATTAAAGACACAGCACTGTGTAATAGGGAGCCAACATTACATCTTATTTGACTGTCTGGCTATTTAATCAGAGAGCTACTACTGGTGGCATGTATTCTTTTTAAAAAAAAATAAAGCTGGAATGTTTGTTTAACCAATGTTTGTCTTTCACAGTTCCCCGGGGAGATAGGAAACTTGCTGGGGGATCCAGAGAACAATAATGGCAGTTCTCCAAAGTAACATGATTTATTAAGCACACTGCCTAGTTCAGATTTAACAGCAATCCAGTTTTCCCCATGACGAATGCTGATGATTGAATAGTGCTGCTTGGACTAGACTGCAGTAGGGAAGGGTATTTTCTGTTCATGGAATTTAAGATTATTCATTGTTTAAATCTTAACTTTTTAAATTCATAGCAATACTCTGTGGTTATGAATCTACCACATTCCTACTGGTATTCATGTGTCTATACCAATACAGTGTAAGAATACTGTTCAGAAAACATTTTGGAGAGCTTCATAGTGGTTAGGCGAGTTGCCAAACACTGATCTTCAGATTAACTAAAGAGCTGAAATTAGATTCTTACAGATGGGACAGGATAAGGTGTTCATATGAAAAAGAGGATCCACTTTGAAGGGGGGGGAATTCTAAAATCTTTAACTTAATTTCCAACATGATTTTGACTTATCAAATGTTCAGTAAACACATGTTCATTAACTTTGAACATAACTTTGATAAGCATGTAATTTTCATGAAAAATTCTGAACACGAAAAATTTGTGCCAAGCTTGAGAAAAGGCTGCCTTGCTGTAGAAAAACCTATAATTAACCAGCAGTAATGACTTCCCCTTCTGAACACACAGTGGAAAACTGGGGATTTTTTTTTTAATATTGTTGTCCTGAAGTGGCTGGCTCAAGAACAGAAAGTTCAGCACTTGTTTGCAAATAGCTGGGTCTGTAAGTAATGAAGTGGGTATCTAAAATCCCAGTGGAAAATGAAGAAAACCGCTTGTGAAATATCTGAAGAAAATAGGGGTGGAGTTCTAGATTCAAATGATCAAAGTGGAAGCAACATCATGAAGCATCTATCTATACATAATAGTAACTAAAGAGCAATCTCACTCTTATTGCCACTGAATCCAGTCTTCAGTGACAGGTTGGACTTCTCTGACCTATTCTGCAGTCACATAGGCATCTTTCATCTGGAAGGGGGAAAGCTTGCTGTATTTGACCCTGCCGAGATGACCAACACACCTTTTTTGTGGCTTACAAAGGCTTGTGAATTTTGCATCCATTTTCTTTGCTAACTTTTTTTGTTTGTGTTTTTGTTTTTTTAAATAATGCAATATAACATCTGGCATTGGAATAAGATGCCTCAAATAGGTATATTGACATTTATATTGCTCTCAGGGCTCTTCTATAGAAATGCATTAGTCCAGCTGAATTCTTATTACATTCTTTCATTAAGGTGTACTAGTGTAGTGTTTTTGTTTTTTGTTTGTTTTTGTCTTTTGTACTGCAGCTGAACAAGGCCAGCAGATTTTGAGCTCCTATTCTGAATCTTTAATATGCTTGGATAAACTGCCTTGGTTCTTTTCCCACTCAAATTCTTATGGCAGTATATTTTCACATTTAATTTTGTGAAGGCTATGTCTGTGATACAATATTTGTGGTTTAAGTAGTTGCCACCTTTCTGTAGCTTGCTTTAGATTTGACACACATACCTAAAGACTGGGCCAATGTTGTTTTTCCTTGTGTGGTCTTCTATGGAAACCTTTCTTCATTAAGGATCAACTGTTTTTAAAGAAGGCTTAACATGATCTTGAGTTTAGTACCCACAGTGGTCTGAGATGCTTTTCTGCTGGGATTGTAAATTATCAGGAGCGACCAAAAAAGACACACTATTTACCTTCTGAATGGATAGTTTGAAATACCATTGCTTGCAACCACATCTGTTTACACTGTCAAAAAATGAGGTGAAAAACTGGTACTTGGAGAACTGAATGGGCATTTTAACCAATGACGGACTTCTGTGGGGTCAGGATTTCTCCCATTACTCGATGGCAATATCCTTTTTCTAGCTGAGCTCTGAAATCACATGGAAATTTCATGATTTTTCTGAAAGATCCTCTTTTTTGCTAAAGGTAGCTAGGAACATTTGCATTAAGGTGGTTTTTTAACTACTTATTAGCTGTTTAATGTTTGCTGCTCTGTATGTAAACTTCTCTGCCTACTTAAGACATATGCTAAACAGTTAATAGTTTCTCATCCCATTACTTTCCACTTGTAAATGCTGACAAAATAAGAAGCAAATCTAATGCAGCTGGATTGTGGTATTAAAAATGAACAAAAGGCAGCCAACTGGCTGCCTCTTAGCCCTTCACACTAAAGCAGGAAAAAAGGCCTCCAGAGGGAAACTCCCTTTCTTTTAAGAGCTATGCCAGAAATCACTTCAGTGTACAGAAAACATCCTCCTGTAAATGTTAATTCAGCATGGGACAAGACTGGTCCCAAAAAACTATGAATTCATAGCCAACTAGCTACCCAGGGGATCTTCATCAGATTAACCTTATTCAGAGAGCTGTTTCTTAATTACCATCTTCCGAATTCTCTCCCCACAGTTATGCAGTATTGAGAAGCTGACCACCATCCACCTACAAAAAAATCAGTAGCGTTGGTGACCATCCAGTTGAAAGCTGTAGGGTCAGTAGTTACTCAAATGCTTATTGGCATATAGGGTTATCTAGAGGTGACATATTGGTCATGTTCCTCCTCCTCTTTCCCCAGATTTTGTTGGTCTTCTACTGAATGTCCTCACACACAGACGGAGCATGCTCCATAACACTGCTGAAGCCAGCTACTTTCACTGTGCCCTCCTGCCCTGCATCAGCAGGCATGGATAGTCTCTGGATTTTCCCTTTATATAGCGTATAAAATGATCATCTGCCAGTGTAGAGCTTGGAGTAGTTTTATTTGTAACATCTTACTTAAGCTAACCAAAACTCATTAACATCTCACCCAAGTGCTATTTGCCATTCTTGAGGCTTATAAGCTGCAGTTTTTGGTTATACAATGCTATAGACTTGCTTCTGACTCCTGGTTTATAATGGCTGGTAGCCACCTGACTGTTGGCAGCTGCTTTGTACAATTGCTCAGCAATAGGAGTCAAGTCCCCTGACATACTCTGTTCTTCTTGTAGCCTTTTACCTGAAAGTGCCTCCTACAGGAATATTTTACCCTAGAACATTTAGGAGCTCTTATGCTCAAGTGAAAAGAAACCATTACTGAAAAAATACTAGACCTGCCAGCTTTCCACAAGATGAGAATACACAGATTCAATAACATCAAGGAATTCATTTGCTTGTTAGTATTTACTATCTCTCTAACTCTAAAAGGCCTTTCTCTGAAGGTAGACATTGGCTGCAAAGAATGAAAACCTCTTGATGAAAACCTAGCATGGTGGGGGTAGAAAACTGCCTTTTCAGTTAGGGTGGTTTTGTCTCCTCTCAATGCTTTAACAAGCTGTTTGAATTAAAGGGACCAGGTCATGGAACTTGGAATTTTGTTGTACTTCAGATTTATGGTGCCTTTAGTGAACACTGTTAAATAAGGTCCTGATTCAACTCCCAACTAAGTTATCTGGAGTTGGATGACAACCATAGACAGGTAGTTGGTTTCTGCACTGTCTGAGGCTTTCAAACATAGGGTATGTCTACACTACAGAGTTAGTTCGAACTAACGGATGTTAGTTCGAACTAACTTTCATAGGCGCTACACTAGCACTCCGCTAGTTCGAACTTAATTCGAACTAGCGGAGCGCTTAGTTCGAACTAGGAAAACCTCATTTTACGAGGATGGGCTTCTAATGCACTACACACTAGCAGGGTCAGTATTCAAAACTGTTGTGACCGTGCACAGGGGTGTAGCAACTGGTCTGTTTAGAACTAAGCAATTAGAAGGGATCTGAAGCTAAAGATTAAGGGACTGATTCTCAGCTCAGAACTTTTTTGTTACCAGATATGCTTGTATTGGATAAACAGCTTTTTGGGGGCGGGGAAAAATCTCTTGGCAACTAAACCATGTTGGTTAGAATGGTTTAGGTAGACGAGAACGTCTGGATTTTTAATTTTATTTTTTATGCTAGGATCACGCTTCTAAAGGAAGTCCATTTAAAATAGAAGCTGCATAGGTTCATATAATTATACAGGTTTATCCAGATCTATCAGAGTTGGACAAGCTAACTTCCCCTCACCTTCTAGTATTTAGATGACTTTGAGTCAGGTGTATTGGGATGCGTACAAGAATGTGGCCTAAAAGCTAGTTCACCAGAGTGCTGCCCAGAAGACCTGGATTGAAGAACTAGTACTACCACTGGCCAGCCTGGTGATGTTGGGTAATTTGATATTTTACAAATGGGAATTATAATAATTTTGTAAAGTGCTTTGACTCCTATCAATGGAACATGTTCCATAAGAGCTACATATAATGTGTTAAAGATAGTATTTCTATTCCTGGTCACAATGAAGATGTCCGAGCGGAGATGAAAATATCAGGTTGGCTGATTTCTAAGTCAGTGGTGCTCAGTGTGGTCCATGATGGTCTTACAGGTAGGCTGCAGGCTTGGGGCTTGCCCCTTCTTCCCCCACCGTCATGAAGTGAGAGTAGCAGCACTGGCTACCTACTGTGTGGTGCGGGGGAGGGGGACTAAGCCTCACAGGCCGGATCCAGCTTGTGGGGGAAGAAAGCAGCTCTGTGTGCTGTCTGTCACCTTCCCCCAACTGGGGAAAGAGCAGCAGAGCGAACGGCTCACCTGGAGGCTTTCCCTGCTGTGCTCATTGGTCAAAATCGATGGGGGCAGGGGAGGATGATGGACAGCACCTGGGAGCAACGGGGGCCATGGAGCCAGGTAAGCATCCTTCATGCCCAGATCCTGCAACCTCCTCCCACCTGTATCCTACCTCCCACCCACCACCCTCAGCCCACTCCTGCACCCAAGCTCTCAGCCAGACCCCTCCAGGACTCGTTTTGTCATCATGGGTGGTTGTCTGGTGGTCTACATTGAGTGGGGTGGGCCATGGGCCAAAAAGTTTGAGAACCACTGCTCTAAGTATTTATGCAGCTAGTTAGGGGAAAAAATGAAAAGAACAAAATCCAACATTTCGTTATTTTCCTGCCTCTTATCCAAATTTTATTTAAACTTTTGACCAGCTCTGCCTTTGAAACCTCAGAACTTAGCTTCCAGAAGTTCAGCCTACCTCTTATTTTCTTCTGAACATGTTCATCCATTTTTTTCTCTAAAACTATGAAGCACACAGTTAGTATTTCTGTGTAGGAACCACTTTGAGAATGTTGATCTTTTCCTTCTCCTTCCATCAGGCTATACAGTACATGGAGCTAATTCCAAAGGATATGCAACCAGTAGCCGGCACGGAAGGGGCATACTATCGTCGCAGGCAGCTGATGAGGCAGCTCCCCATCTACGACCAGGACTCTTTCCACTGTCGTGGCCTGGCTGACAGTGAACTAAAGCTTATGGAAGATTTTGTAAAGAAATATAAAAGCGATGCTCTTGGAGTTGGTGAAGTTGCACTTCCTGGCCAAGGTGGCAGTGCTAAAGAGGAAGGGAAGCAGCAAAACACAAATGCAGCTGCAAGTAAGCCACCTGTTGCAACCAATGGAGCCCTGAGTGATGCATCAACAGGAGTGGAATATGTAAGTGCTTGAAAACCATGATGATGATGTGGGGGCTGGTAGTGTTGCATGGTGACGTGTTCTCATTGCCTGAACAACTTACAGATGCATTCGATGTTAGACCAACTCTGCTCTCATTCAAAGTAGAGTTCACCCACTATTGATTTGTGTCTTAAAATCCTATTATCCAAAGTCAGAAGCTGACTACCTAAATTTAAGCACATGGAAAAAGCAGCCTGGTTTTCATTAACAGCAGCTCCCACTGTGTTCAGTGGGAGTTATGGGTTCTCAGCACTTCTAAAAATCAGATACAAGCTGTCTCAAGTTGGGCATGAGAAAACAAGGCGCACACACAGTTAGTGGCTTTATTTTACTATGCCTATAAATTACTGAATAACTCAATTAGGTCTTCAACACAAATAAAAACAACTTCAGTAATAGCAGGTAGTGTTTTACCTGAATGTAACACTTTGAACATGTAATGGAGGTTCTCTGTGCTGAAGTTACAGGAGCAGTTATTTTTAGTTAATATTTCAGAAGTTTGATTTTAATACATCTGGAATCCATCATGTTATATATGTGCACAGCTGGGACTGAAATGCTTTTCCAAAAGGATCCAGATTCTTTACTAGTCTTTTATCCTTGGAGAATATAAATCTAATGCAACAAAGTTGAAAAGGTGTCTTAGGTGGTCAGTGTGGCCATTCCAGGAAATACTGTCATAAAGTGTATTCATTGAGCTGGAAACTTATTTTGTGCTAATACTTGCCAAGATCATTTCAGTGATTGATTTTTAAAACTGAAAAACTAATGTGTGACTTTTAAGACGATTATTGTCTTGTAATTATTATACTGAGATGGTAACATGTCAAGTGCAGTCACTTTTCATTCCATATCAAGTAAAAACCTCCTTATTAACTTTCACTTTTTATCCATGTCCAGTGGTTATGTAACTAGTCTTTAGAGTCTGGGAATACAGCAGGGATTTTTGAATATTGCAGCAAAACTTCAACCTGGGTGAAGAATCGCAAACCAAAAAATTTACCATCCAAAAAGAAGGCTTCCATAAAACTCCTTTATTAAAAATCCTCTTGGCACAGAGGGCTTTAGACTGGAAGTTTGTCATTCCAAGCAAATACATAACACTGATATTCTTCTTAGAACTTTTTTTCTGTAGATTCCTGCTGAAAACTGAAATAGTCTCCAAACCAGCACAAACATAGCTCTTGTAATTAACATATAATGTAGCTGAACTGCAAGGCAGCACTTTGCTATACCAAAGAGTAACTGCACATTTCCCAGTCTAACAGGAGCACCTATTTTAGTATGATTTGATTGTTGCAATTAACAGAGCTGAAATGGTATGAGGCGATAGGACATCAGGAAGCTGAATATTTTAGTGTGTGAAATGTTTATATTGGCTTTCCTAGAACTGCCCAGGAAGTAATCCTGTTGAAGAAACACAGGCAATGGGTTTGATTCTCTAGCGTTGCTGTGAAAACTGGTAGCATTTTACATCCACGTCATACACATGTAAATCAGCAAGGAAAGTAGGATAAGGCCAGATAGAGATCAAGGCTGAGATTCCTGCAACACCAATTCTAAGTGATGTACTTAAGGTGCTGCTTCCTGAGAGTTGCATGGTGATGTTTACTTGTTTCCTGAGCCTCTGTCATTGCCTTGTTTGCACATATCCTAGAGTGCTCCCTCTTCCTGTCCACACCAACTCCCTGTCCCCTTAGTCTCACAGACAGTCACACTAAGTACTAGGTATGCTCTGTATTTTTCTTACCTCTAAAAGTAGCATGGGAGGAGGCTGTGCAACGAAGCCATAATGCTGCACTTTGATTCCACTAAGCTTCTCATACTCCAGTGACGTTACGCTAGTCACACAGGTAAGAGTTGGGCCTTAAGAGTTGGGAACAAGGTTCCCTCTAAGCTGCATGTCCCCTCCCTACCAGCTCCTCAGGGAGCTGCTGCTGTAGCTGAGGAAGAAATACAGAAGACTTCCGAGAATCTGGCACCACCTAGGTCCCATAGGTTCTGGATTATCAGATATGCCGGACTATCAGGAGGTACTATAAGCTGGGTTTTTTATTTATACTATATAGATATATAGTATACATTATATACTGTATATAAAGTGTTCTTAACCCTTTTTATTGTACATACTGTAATGTTAGTTTTTTAAGCCTTTTTTACCCTTTTTGGTCAGTTCAGCTGCTGCTGCTGTTACCTTGTGACTCATTTTTTTTTTTTTTGCCAAAGCTCCTTCACTAGGCTCTTGCCATTTTGATGTCGGACTAGCAGGAGTGCTGGACTATTGGATGCCAGACTATTGGAGTTTTACTGTACCCCTCTCCTAGCCAGGCAGCTCCCTGCCTGGAGCACTAAGACTCTGGCTGGGCAGAGCTAATTAAGCAGCTGTAGGGCCGTGCTACCATGCAGCTTACATGGAACCTTGGCTGGGAATTGCAAAGCAAGCTTGTGGCTTTACCAGGAGTTCCCCCATTTGCTTGTAGTACCCCAGCAGAAATTTGTCTTTATGCCAGGTTCCCATTAAATCGTGCACAATTCCCTGATCAATCTTCAACTCCAGAAAAGGAGGCAGCTATGCACTGGGCTGTAATTCAGATCTTTCCATTTGTCCAGACTAAGATGTGTATTGGTATTTTATTCCTTGAAGAGGCAGGCCAGATATTTAAAATGCTGTAAATTTACAGCAATCTTCTCCTAAACAATAAGCCTAAATATGGCAACATCTTCATGGCATGGACTGATTTATTTTTGGTCTGTGGGATCTCACCTCTTCTCTCCTCCTTACCACTGCTTTTGCAAGGAGGCTTCAGTCAAATCTAGTGAGCCATCTTCATGCCATCTGAAGCTGACCTCAGAATGGAGAGTGTTTAATCTTGGCATTATCCAGAGAGTAAAGTATATTTGCCAGTGTCTGAACACCAGGGGAGCAAGACAGCTTCCTTGGACCCCTGGGCATGGGGTGGTGTGGTGGGGAGGGAGGGAGTGGAGGGCCAAGTCAGCCAGCCCTAAGCACTACCAGGACTGTCATACTGCCCCTTCCCCAGACTGTAGCACCATCCTGAGTGCATGGTATGGTGCTCCAGTGGGAATTTTAAAGGGCCTGGGGTTCTGGCTGCCACTGCTTTGCAGTGGCTCCTGGGAGCCCTGGGCACTTTTGAATTGTTGGCCCTTGGGGCAAAGAGGGTAGTTACCCCCTTCCACCCTCCCACGCCACCCCCTTTCCCCATCAGCGGGCCTGCTGGGCTCCCATAATAGGTAGAGGACCGTGAGGTCGCAATTTCCAGCCACTAAAGGATACAAGTGCCGAGGGTGAGGGAGGAGGCCCGTCTTGGAACTTAGCAGGGTTGCAAAATGTGAAATGCTAGGGTATACTGTTGGATTTTCCCAACACTGAGTTCTACAGCATTTTGCTTGTTTTCTATTCCAGCTCCAACTAAGAGGGTATGGACTCAGTTCTATCCCAGTGGGAAGGTTTGCATGAATTTCAGCAGCAGAGTGGCACCCTGGTCTAACACAAACTCATTTTGCTGTCAAAGAATCACGTAGAAGTAGAGGACAAAAACCTTGTGCCAGACTGGCTCCTAGCTTTGTGTTGCGACAACAGTCGCTCTACATGGGGCCATTCCAGTTTGTGTGTCTGTGGCTATTTGAGTTCCCTGTGACAAGTTCCTTTCATGTTAATTGCATGTATCAAGTGGCGAATACTAACCTTGACACTGGTGTTGCACACTCAGGCAGCTGTTTTCTATTGGAATCCAACTGTAGAAAGCAAAACTTATTAGATCAGTGTAATTTTCTCCCTAAGAAAGGGAGCTGATCTCAAACCATTCTGGCTGCCCTTTTTTTCTCCCTATGAGGGAGGGGTTCCATAACTATCATGGGACTGCACTCCTTCCCTCCTGTTAGCCAAACTAGTTTTCTGTCAGGCAGAAAACAGAATATTTCTGACCCACCCAGTCTCTAGAAATGTTCCAGTACTGCAGCCAGCATGCTGGAATTAAACGAACCAGAGAGCTAAGCAGTCAATCAAAATTAGCCACAGTTCCAAATACTCAGAGGCCAGCAGACATCTATTAAATATTCAGTGGAAGCACAGACCTTCTTTTTTTATTAAAATAGCTTTGACTGTGGAAACTTCCCTTGTAAGTGAGATTTGAGCATGACTGGCTCTTTTGAGAGGTCAGGTTGGAAACCATTCAGTTCGGAGGGGGTAGCATTCAGTTACCCCAGGTGGTAGTCAGCAAATGAAATATTCACTCCTCCCCAGAGAAATGGAGCTGTAAGGCAAGAATGCCTTATTATGATCACTCCTAAAATGTGCGAGTGCCATTTACCACAAGGAATAATAAGCAGGAATATTACTGTACAATGCTTTTTGATGGCTAGTGAAGACTGAATAACGGCCATAAGATGGAACAGACACACACGTGTTTGTGTTGGCAAGAAACATGAGCTTGAACCCAGTGAGAGATTTTACTCATTTAATATTGCGGTTTGAGTCAGTTGGATATTTAAAAAAAAAATAAAAAAAAAAACAGCAGAGTTGGGTTGGGTCAGTTCTTAAAGGCCGCCTCCTATGGGGCAGTAAGCAAGTTGTAGGTTGCTGCTGATTACGGTGGTGAATTCACTAGATAGCCTGCTCCTCCCTGAGCTGGGACAGAGCCAGTGACCCCAGACAGACCTAGATAGAGCCCTGCAAATCCACAGATATCTACAGCTCATTTCTGCAGCTCTGGATGAGGATATGGATACAAATTTTGTATCTAGAACCCTGCAAATTGGTGGATATCCATAGGTATCTGCATCTGCAGATGCAATGTGGATATCCGCAGCTTGCTTCTTGTGGCTACAAATTTTGTATCTATATCTGCATCCATATGTGTGGAGGGATCTAGATACAGATGGTCCCAGGGAAGTTTCCAATGGCCAAATGGTCTCTAAAACCATGCCCTGACATTTAAACAACCCATCGGTGGTGGTGGTGGTGGTGGTTGGTGTTTGTATTTTGGCTAGAACATCAAACTTAGACTCTCTGTACTTGTGCAAAATAACGAACACAAAAACAAACTAAATGATGATTCTCCCTGTCACTTTCGAGTGCAGAAGTTATGCTTCAGTTTCCTTTTTATACACAGTCTGGCTGATGCAAAACATGTTTGCTACTCCGGAGATGGATGACTGTGTCTCACTATCTATTGGTGTGTTAGGACCCTTCAGGATTAAAGGCATTGAAAAATGTAACCACCATCTGTGTGTGTGTGTGTGTGTGTGTGTGTTTTTCTTTTTCAAGTCAGGCCTTATTTATGTGGCCTCATGTTTCTAACATCTTTCTCCCTACCTAAGATGGGACAGAGCACAATATTTGAACTCTGCAACACAATGGGCATGTTCCCAGGAGTGTTGCCCATACAAGCGCCTTTAAAGCTGTAAAGGGGCAGCTAACGTCATTCAGCTCCACAGTAATTTGTAGATATTGCACAACAGCAGAACATCCTGGGGTTGGGATGTGGTTCCGCTTTGAGATTTTTTTCTATTGTTAGAACGTGAAACCGAGTAAATCCACGTCCGCTGAAGCTGGGGAGGGGTACAGTTTATACCAGTGGTCTCCAACCTTTTTATACCCAAGATCACTTTTTAAGTCTCAGAACAGGTGAAGATCTACTGCCCCGCCCCTTCCTTGAAGCCCCGCCTACATTACATGAGGAAATCTAATGTAAATGTACTGCACAGGTGTGCAGTTCAGAGGGCTCAAGAGCTACTCTTAGAGCCCCTGAGATCTACCGGTAGATCACGATCTACTGGTTGGTGACCACGGGTTTATACAAACCCCTGGAGAAAAGAAATTGTAGAGCTTGGATTTTGTTACATTTCCACCACCTTTTCTATAGTTTAGGACTTCACTGTTCATGCCCTTGTGAAATGTGACCCTTCAGAAGCCTGTCTCAAACTGAAGCCCGGAATGGTTCACTCCTTAATCTGAATGTTGGAACAAGAAAATGTTCCTTAAGACGGCTTGTAACACTGGTTGATCCTCCTTGTCAAAATGAACAACGGGATCCTCTCGGGTACGAAGGGAAGGTGCAGTTGTAATAGAGGGGAATCAAACTTCAATGCTGTTTGGGTTCAAGCCCTTTCTTGCAGCTCTAACTAAGGAAAGCGGCAGCAGCGTGTTGTTGCAAGCCCACATGCTGGAAACGTTTGATTGTGGAAAAAACATATGAAGGGCAATGACCATACAGCAGAGAGTTCTGCTATAAAAGAGAAGACTCGTCTAGGCAGTCAAGGAATGTGCTCATCTGGAAATAGTATTTTCTGTACTTGAGCCCTGATGAAATCTGGTGGGCTCCCTTCTGTCAGGAATGAAGTTGGGGAAGGATGAATCTTCAGAAGAGAGATGATTATTGCTCCAATACTCTGCTTGGTTTGGTGGTGGAATTCTTGGCACAGTGCTCCCCTCCCCATCTTCTGATTGTGCCTGCATTTGGTTTCTCTAGGTCTTTGGAAGTAAAGTCAAATGTTACACAACTTAATATTTTTTTCTTATTCCTGTCCAAGTACTGCTTCCCCTGGAATATTGAGAACAAAATTGTTGTTTGCCGTAAATAGGCATTGGAGGTAGCTCAAATCGAGATTTCCTAATGTCTGATTACTCACAACTCTTGTAGCATTAAACTCTGAGAAACAGTTGGAAATTTACTTGGTGAAACAATTAATCAGGCAGAGCAATTTAAATCACAACACGTGTGAGACCTAAGTTGCTTAAGCAGTACATCTTGTTTTGATGAAACTTTAACCAGTGCTTCAAAGACTGCTGGTAGAAAATTGCCTTGCAGCCAAAGGCTGTGCTGGAAGAATTTCCAGCTGCCACTTAAAAAGCACTTCATTTGATGGCTGAGAAACTAAAATGCTGATCAAGTGCAGACTCAGCAGCTATAAGGCAGACTCTGTCCATCCAAAATTGTAAAATAGGAACATCAAAGGCAACCTGTCAGCCACAAAGTATGCTTTGGAGCTGTAGAAAACAGACTTTAAATATATTTATTTAAAAAATGGTTATAGGATTTCCTATTGTGACCTATTTAAAAAAAAAAAACTAGCCTTAATTGTAATTTGAGCTCTCTGATCTCCAAGTACCTGCAGCTTGCTTTCACTTCCCATCCTGTGTGGACATGTGGAACCTAGGCCAGGTCTATGCTGAGGAGAAAAAATTGACTTAGTCTTGTAGCTGGAGTTCTGTCTGTCATAGCTGGAGTCAACGTACTTAATCAAATTTCTGTGGCATCCCCCTTGCGGGAAGTTGACATGAGTTTCTCCTGTCAACTTCCTGTTATTCCTTGCAAACTCATTGAATACCTGGGTCAATGGGAGCACTGTCAGGGATTAATTTAGTGGGTCCTTACTAGACTTGCTAAATCAAACCTTGGAAAAATCACTCTGGAGCATCAATCTCTGGGTAAGTGTAGATCTGCCCTGATTCTCTTGCATGGTGTAAATGAAGAGTAAAACGACAAGTCCATGGAATGTCACCTGTTTTAAAACCACTATGTGAACAGAGAACTATGCTTTAAAACTTTCAACGTCTGCATAAAATAACACTAGTTAACTGCTGAATGTTTTGTTTTGTTTTGTTCAGTGTTAAAGCAGGTCATGTAAATGTAAAATCAAAACTGGTCAGCTTTATAGATTGGGAGAAATAATGAAGAGGACAAGTCACTGATATAGGCAGGACCAGATTAACTTTCGGGCCTGGGGCTATTAGATTGTTTTGGGGCCCACTAGCTCTAAACTGAGGGGTTCAGAGCAGGAGGGTGCTCTGGTTTGAGGCACAAAAATGGGTGCAGAAGGGAGTGATAGCTCCAGCTGGGGGCGGGGGTTCTGTGGTGGGGTGGAAATGTTTGAGGTGCAGGAGGGGGCTGCAGGCTGGCATCAAGCGATTGGGAGTGAGGGAGGGGGCTGGGGTTGAAGAGTGACGTTCTGGGCAGTAGGGTTGCTAGAGTAGGGTTCAGGGTTGGGGGTGTGAGGTCCAGGAGGTAGATATGATGCAGGATTGGCCAGGGGGCTTGTGTATGGGGAGCTTCCCAGGGGGCAGCTCCTCTTGGGGGTGGGGGAGAGAGGAGGGAAGCAGATGGCTTAGAGTGGGCTGTGCTGCCCTGTAGGACAGAACCTTCCCCGGTGCACAAGGCAACACTGCTCCAGCCCAGGCAGTGTGCAGAACCATGTCGCCGCACACATACACGCACACCAGTTAGAGCCAGAACACAGGGATTTAGTGCCTGCTGCCCAGGCGAAGGGAGCCTCTTAAAAAGGTCTGGACTTCTGGCAGCCCAAAGATCATTTTGTGAGGGCTCCCCCCTACTTCGTCCAGGGCCCTGGGCTGTAGCCCCTAAAATCCTTTTTTTTTTTTTTTTTTTTTTTTTAAATTGAGCTCTGGATAGAGCCATTCAAATTGGTACACTGGAAACAAGCATAATCTGTTTCACGAAGGCCAAGTGTTACATTAACCCCTTAAGAGCAAAGATTGTAGGCTGTATTGAACTTTAAAGGAGAAGATCAAGAATCGACTTGAGTCTATAGGTACCTACATGAGGAACAGAAACTTTGATAAGAAGGCTCTTCAGTCTAGCTGACATATAACCCCTCCCCCTGGCTAGAAATTGGAGGAGGACTAATTGAGACTGGAAACAAGGTACAAATCACTAACTGTGATGTTGACTATTATTTGAGCAGCAGATCAAGGGCCATGGCAGATTCTCCCTCATGGGAAAGTTTTAAATAGAGATTGCATGTCTTTTTCTAGAAGACCTGCTGGAGTTCAAGCAGGAATTCATTCAGACAAGTCCTATGGCCCTGTTATGTGGTGATCAGATTAGATCATTGCAATGATACCTTGCAGCCTGTGTAACTGTTACATTAATCAACTCATTCTCATCAGCCAGTTACAGGGTCAGATCTTTAGTCAGTGGAAAATTCATGTCACTCCATTGACTTCAGAGGAGCTGTGCCCACTTACCCCAGCTGAAGCACTGGCCCTTGTTTCTGATTGTGGGGTATCAAGTCTGTAATGCTTTCCATGGGTCAGCTTCTCAACACTGTCCGGCAGGGACGTAAAATCCTGTTAATAGGTGAACTGGTTAAACATAACATTTAAACAGGCTGGAGCACCTCCCCTTTCTCTCTGTCTGTGTGTCTCTCACCTGGGCTTGGCCTGCCATGGATGAGGGTGCTTCAGCTGGGCTGGCAGTGGGCAGGGGCTGCTCTAGATGCCACTGCTTAACTGTAACTGGTAAGCCTCCTCCATTAAAGGAGAGGCTTATTGGTTAACCATTAAGATCCCTACTGCATGCTTAAGATCCTTGAGACTGGTTTCTAATTTCACTTCTGATATGTCTACACTACAGAGAGATCCCTGAAATTCTGCTGCATCCAGGGAACGTGTCTGCTCTTCTGAAGCTTTTTTCAGAAGAGCAGATGTGCTTTTTTGGCACCCCTGTAAACCTCATTTTACAGGGAAGGGATGTTCCGGAAAAGGGTTTTTTTCCGACATTTGGCCCATGTAGAAATGTACTGCAGTAAAAATGGACCTCTGCTCAGTTCTTCCACCTACTATGAGGATAAGGGGAGAGTTTAAGCCCAAATGATGCAGAGCAAGCAATATATATATTGAACACTTTTTTTATAAAAATTCCTACATGTTCTGCTGTTAAGTCACTGATAGATTTTAATCCTGCTTCAGGACATAAGCCGCTTATCTGACTAAGTCTGAGACCAGAAAGCATTCCTCTTGGTATATTATTGAATAATTAGCAGCATTCCTGTCTAAATATTGCTTCCCCTGGAATATTGAGATGCCCTCTGTGTGGGAGACAAGACTAACTCTTTCAGGCTATGTGGATTACTGTATTAGTCCACCATTGCGGTTATCTGTCTGATACTAGAATTTAAGATCCAAAATGCCATAAATCAAGAATTCCTTGTTTAAAAAAGCCACTAAAATATGCACAATTTCTAATCATGTGTGCCTCACGCTTTTTTCTGTGGGTTTGATTGCCACGTGAATTGCAGAAAGTATTCTTGTCCGGTAGAAGATACAAACTAGCTGGGCAGTCTTCCTCTCTGCTATCCCCACACAGTCCTCTATTCTCTATTCTAGTGCTGCGAGATCTGCAAAGAGGTGGTGCCTGCGGACTACCCTGTGGTGTATGTGGACCGAGCAGGCTACAATCGCCTGTGGCACCCAGCCTGTTTTGTGTGCTACAAGTGCTCTGAACCTCTGGTTGACCTGATCTACTTCTGGAAGAACGGCGCAGTTTGGTGTGGACGCCATTATTGCGAGAGCATAAGGCCGCGCTGTGCAGCTTGTGATGAGGTAGGGCTGGTTCCCTACTATGATTCTGCTAGTCTCCCATGCAGACAAGCTGTGTGGGATCCTATGCAAAGAGATAGGGAGGGCCTGTTCCACTTCTATGTTCCTCCATCTCTATATACTCAGGAAATTCTCTTCTAGCTGCATCCTGCTTATTGGTGGGATTCTTCCTCCCGGCACATGGATGCTTTTTGTGTGTGGAGGGGGGGAGGGGAAGGGGTGTGTGTTCATGCATACATGCACTTCTGAGGCTGTGTGGATCTGATCTTCCTAGGTGACTTTTGAGGCTCAAATACATGTGGAAGGTAGAGAATTTGTTCTCTGATGCTTCCTACTAGCTCTAGAAACGTCAAGGACAATAAACGTGGCTCGTGAGTTGGGGATGTGCAGTACAGGGCTACTAGAAGAATGAAGTCTCCATGCAGATAGATGATAGTAAGGATTATAACCTGGAATCTTAATGAGATTCATATGCTGTTGCTTTTGTTGAAACTGGCAGTTGTGGTTTAAATACCTTAATTTTTCAGAGCTTCTCATAGGCCAGCAACTGAATCAGGATTAGATTTAAGATGAGGTTCGTGGCATAGGGCTGGGTTTCAGGTATGGAATTGACAGTGGAGAAAATGTTGTTCTGGCTGTATTGTATTTCTTGCCAGCAAAGGCACAATCTTGCAACTTTCCACTATTTCCTGCCAAAATCTCCTCAGAAGGGCAACCAATCTTGTGAGACTTTGCTCATTTTAAAACCAGAAAAGAGGTTATATTTCTCCTTTGGTTTTGGGATCTAGACTAGAACCAAAGTCACTGGATAGACCCAGACTCTGATCCAGAGATTGAGTCTCAAATTTGAAGTGGTTCAAGTCTAAGATCCTAATTTAGGGCAATTTAACCATTAAGAAGCTTGGTCATAGAATATCTACTGGCTATTGTGGCTATTGAACGTGGTCTTTGTTAAAATGTCCTGGATAATGGTCTCATTGAAATGTAGTTGAGAACAATTTCATATTTTACCTTCATAGGACTTTCTTATCAACATATACAAATGGTGCAAAACTTTGAGAGATTTTTCTGATCCAAATTGTGTGTTTGTTTAAAAACAACTTAAGATGTTGAAGCTAACAGTATTTGCATTATAGAATTACAGTATTGTAGGGAAATAGTCATGCACTGAAGCATGATAAAGCGCTGACATTGCTCCCTATTAGAAAAAGAGACCACTAAGGGGGGGATATGAAAGACGTCTAAAATCTAGGCAAGGTGGAGAAAGTGAATATAGGAATTTTTCTCCTTTCCATAACACAAGAACTCTACAGGTCACCAAATAAAATTGATAGCAGGTTTAAAGCAAACAAAAGGAAGTACTGTTTCTCACAGACAGTCAACCTGTGGAACTACTTGCCAGATGATTTGTGAAGGCCAATACTAAAACAGGGTTAAAGTGCTAGATAGGATCATCAATGGCAATTAGCCAGGATGGGTAGAGGTGGTGACCCCAGCTTCTGAAAAACAGATGTTATGAATAGGTGAGAGGATGGATCACTTGATAACTTGTCCTGTTCATTCTCTGAGGCATCTGGCACTGGCCATTGTCAAGAAACAGAATACTGGGCTAGATGGACCTTTAGTCTGACATCAAGTATGATGGCTGTTATGTTTGTCACAAATGAATAATTAACTCATTTTGTGTTCATCCATACTCTTTGGGGGACAGTCATTTTCTAACTCCACTATCATGAATCTAGAGGTTCTTCATTTTGCTTGGTGTGGATATACTGGATTTATATTAGCGTAACAAAGCTAAATTTCCCCTTTATTTGCCTCTAAAATCGATGGGATTTTTAGTTCTTTTATGAAGCTGTAAATAATGTGGTCTATGGACTTGGTTTAACAAACAAGAATAATCTCATACTCACTGTTTATGCAATCTCCTAAAACATCCTTTGTATCTAATGTCGACCAGTAAGCATGTTCATTTGGTTTTTTGTGCTCCAATTTGGCAATTGGAAGGGTGACTATTGCCATAGTTTTCCCTCATACAGAGGAATTAACAGGATTATCTGTTTTCCATCCACAGATAATATTCTCAGAGGACTACCAGCAAGCTGAAGGGCTGACCTGGCACAAGAAACACTTTACCTGTCTGGAGTGTGAGACGCTGCTTACTGGCAAATCGTTCAGTCTGGATAAAACCAAGCTTCTATGTACGACCTGCAGTAAAACCAAACATCCATGAACACCCAGTAGTTTGAGAATCTAAAGTCTGCTCTCTCAGATCCAAGCTAGAATTGGTGTAAATTGACAAATATGCAGAAGGGGATGGAGGAGGAGAATCTCTCCCTGTTGGGCTCAATTTAGAGTCTGGTGGTTCACTGCCAGGCCGATAAGAACCACTCTCCACCCCTCCTTAAATGGAACTGATTTTTTTTTTTAAGGAAAATAACCCTTTTTTTGGAGGAAACAAAGGAAAATTCCTGTGCTAGGGGGAAGGAAGGAGATCTCTGTTCTCCTAATGGGAAAGAATTGCTCTAGCACATTGGTGTTAGTAATAACTGGGAGATGAAATACACTAGGCTACATCTTATAATTAGCCATGACTAATATGAACCCAAGACATTCAGAAACATGCAGACTTTTGGTTCAACTGTAAGATCTTGATGAATCCTTTTTATAATGACATATTTCATATGCCCTTTTTTGGCATACTATACTTCCAGTTAATGAATTTAAAATACATGTATTCATAAAAAACTAGCAATTAGTAGCAAATCAATGGCTTCAGGGAATTAGATTAACCCCCAAAATTATGTTGTGACCAGGAATAACATGTACATTGTGGAAATCAGCAGGCTTTTCCTTGTTGGTGTATAATGTCCCACCTTTTCACTATAATGTGGCATCTTAATTGTCCACAAGAATTTGATTGCCAGTAGGTTATTGCAGCCTTCCTATGCACCAGGCATATCTAAGTTGATGGCAGAATGGAGTGATAAGAGCAATTGACTAATCCCACTATTTAATTGGAGTTTAGAGAAGATGAAAAATTTCTGGAAATTCTAGACTTGTAGCCCCAAGAGCACAGGCTTTAACCTCATGCTCATCTTTGTGATCCCCTTTATAGTGTGTGAATTTCTGGGCAGAGGCATATTATTAATGGGATGGCCTCAAAAGTGGGACCCATTTGCATTTTTATAGCATTTGGACTTGGGTCTGGAAGTCTCACGGGAAAATAATTTTCTCAATTTGGTTCTTGCTGTGCCTGATAACATTTTAATGCTCCTACCCAAGAAACCGAAAGGATTCTTAACTTCCAGACCCTTCTGATCCTATTATCAATTCCCTACAGCCATCAGATTCTTTTAACAGACACAAAGAATATCCAGATGGTACACATGGTGTATAAGCCTAGTTTTCTATATTATTATACCCAAATTACTGACAAAACTGGAATATCGTTTGCAACAATATTTCCATGCTACGTATGTTATGCTTGGGATTTCTGGCTAAACATTCTTCAAACTATAGAAGATGTCTTACTTGCAGACAAAGTGTAAGTGCATGCTGAGTGTGTGAACAATTTCTTTAATATGACTAGAAAATGAGGTGAATTGGCCTATGCATTTGAAAGCTGGAGGCACAAATTAGGTTCCTAGCTCTTCACCCCTTTATTATAATCAATCCTAACGTCACACTAGACAAAACATCTGCTACTATGAATGAATCCATAAAAGTCTGTATCTGATAATAGGGTAGGGAAAGGCTATATCCACACATGGAGGTCTGTGGGTACTCTTAACAAAACCCTCAGTGTGTGTATTGTAAGAAGACCACTCACTTAGATATGTTATAATTGGTATTCCTGGACATGCTTGGACACTAAATATAAACCTTGACCTCCAGGACTGATGTGGTGGCATCAACAGTTCTGAAGTTGTGCTGATGGCAATAGTCATAGAAACAGTGAAAATGCATCATTTGTGGAGTACCTACAGTATACGTATGACTGGGATTGCCTGTAGCTACTTTGTCTATCTGACTCATCTCTGACTCAGTTACTTCTGACCTGGGTAGGACATAAATCATCTTAAAATGTGTTGTCTCCAAGTTATACTAGGAATTGTTAAGCTCTGTTTGAATAGCTTTGGATAAAAGTAGACCATGGTTATTGAATGTTAGCAATATGTGAATGAAAAATAAATTTAGTTTTACTGCACCCTTCTTTTGATATCCTTTATAGTATCCTGAATTATTGCTGCCCAAAGTATGTGAACTTTCTTAATGACACTTCAAAAAAGAAAGGTAAAAGCACGCACTGCATGCAATCATTGGTAAAAATAACTTGAATCATATAGGGAATATGCTTTCAATAAAGAAATTAGAATCTAGACAGCATTTACTTTCTATTTGTTCACTCTCCAAAGTATGCCATGTTATAGCCAGATTTCATAAGAGGTAAATATAAAAAGAAAACTACAAATCACATGCAATGAGTCACTAAAACATTGAGTTTTTTAAATATAGTAAATATCATTGTTGCAGTGCATAGAGTACTTTGTTGTGATCTATCCCCTACCTAGAGAGTAATTGGTTTCTAATTTTGCTTAAAGTAAGAATGTTTATTCCTTGCAGTATATCTTCTTTGAAATGGACACGAGTCTGAAGCTGAAGATACTCAAGTTCAGATTTCATCTAAAAATGTCTCAGCTACAGCAGCTTGTAAAGAAATGGTGTAGATGTCAAGTGATCTTCCTCTTTACATGCTCAGATCAGAGAGAACATAAGAACAATTTGTTCTACCTTATTTCAAAAGAATTTCTATAGTGGTAATATGTGTAAATGTCAGACCCAATGAATGCAGACTACTGGTGCCTTCAAATCAGAGGACTTTACTGTCCCATGAAGTTTCACTTTCATGCGAGCAGTTTGTCCTGCTTGGGGCCTGACTGACCTTGCTGACAATGGTTTTGTATCTGCATCTTAAGTTACTTCTGGCTTCCTTTTTTTTTCCATTGTGCCACAGTCTCTTTTGAGTACAAAGAAGTAAAGTTGGGGGATCTAGGCACTTGACAGTCCAATGTGGTGTAAAAGTAGCCCAATGACTCTAGGTAATGCTTCTGCCCATCCACACCCATCTCAGGGTGTGCCCTGGCAAAGCAGGGTTGGAGTATTGGCTAAAGCACAACTTCACTCTGCCTATTCCTAGATGCCATAAGGGCATTTAGTGCTCTAGGTAGCCAAGCTATAAGTGTCACTGTTGGAAATGGCCCCCCAAATAGGAGGAGGTATCTGGGGGAAGAGAGAGGACATAAACCATGATGGACAACTTGGCTGTTGAATAGCCATGCCTAATTTAAACTGAGAGAACAGATCAAATCGGGGTGTGAAATTATACAGAAATAGAGGTCTTAATATTCTGCCCTGTTTTTCTGTTAGAATCTGGTCCTACAGATCATTGATATGTGAGTAATCCTCATAAGAAAAGAGATCATTCACATAAAGAAAGGTTGGTAGAATCATGTTCTTAATTTCCATTCTGAAACTTTGCTGTGGTGGGCCAAACTATTTTGTATTATAAGACTATAAGAGCAGAATTCAGTCTAGTTTTTGAATTACTGGAATAAAATTATAAGTTTTACTCCTAAATTCTTTAAAATTGTTTTTTAAAAAAGTTGGCAAACCAGAAGTTTCATTCTCAACACCATTATACCTGCTGTTCTTTTATTGCCCCATCTCCACAAGAACATCTCATTCTTTCTCTCTGAGCTATTGCAAATTGAACCAATTTAAAACCTGGTTTGTTTTATTTAATCTTGCCAGATAAAATAGTAAATTAAACTGTTTCTCAGTTTATTCTGGGTGTTAATTTCTGATTATGTAAAAAGAGTCATAATGCTAATATCTTCTGCATATCTTTCCTAATCAATGAAGATCACAGGCCATGGATTAGAATTTACAATTATAATTTAACATTCAATACCAACTGTATACATTTGTATGTAGCATGTGTCACAAGCTCAATGAGTACCTTTTTTTTCTATTGGTAAAAAAGACAATCTTACAGGGAACTCTTCAGGCCCACTGCCCCTAAGTGGTGGATAAACTACTAGGGTGCATCTACACAGCAGTTTTATTTCAGAGCTAATCAATTAGCCTGTCATAAGATGGGATTTTCAGGTCTCTCCTCCATGTTGGTCTACTCTCCTGAGCCTCCAGTCTCTCTCTCCCCTCCGCCTCCTGTGCCTCTGTCTCTCTTCTCCTCCCCCTTCTGCCTCTCACCCGGGGAACTGCAGCACCCAAATGGCTTTCTGGGCTCCGCACGCCCCGTGCTGCATGAGGAGCGCAGAGCCCAAATGGTTGCTTATGCCACTTGCTTCCATGCGGCAGCCTGGCTGAGCGGCTCAAAAGTTAGCTGAGCACCACGGTGGGAGGCAAAGAGGGGCGGGGAGGTAACGGTAACAGCCAGGGGGTGGGGCCTAGAGCTGCTGTCACGCCGCACATCACCACCCCACCCTCCTTCCTCTCCCACTGTGGTGCTCAGCTGAGTTCTGCGCCGCTCAGCCAGGCTGCCACGGGAGATCAAACGGCCGTTTGGACCCCACACTCCCCATGCAGCACAGGCCGCCCCGAGGGAACAGACAGCATTTCAGCATTACAGGATAACTGACATTGGGCTACTATGTATAGGATAACTGACATTATTCCAAAAGAACAGTCCACATCTACAATGCAAGCAGTTATTTTGGCATAATGTCGAGCTGGAGGACTTCTTACTCCGACTCCTGTAACCCTCATTTTATGAGTAAGGGAAGTAGGAGGAAGAGTGCTCTCTCAGACTTCCTGCTAGATAAATAGCTTATTTCAGTTTTTGGCTGAAATAAGCTATTTCAACTTAAGCTACGCAATTGACATAGCTCAAGTTGTGTAGCTTATTTCAGCTTTATCCCTGCTGTGTAGACATACTTACTGCATTAAATAATTAATTTGATCACTCAGGATTTCAAAATGCTAACATACCATGTTCTAGTTTCAATTTTGCTCTGATACCAGTAGATAAAACCATAACTTCTTTTCTGCAGAAGTTCTAGCTTCAGATTTGTTCACGTCTCCCTGAACCCTAGAGCTTTCTTAACCTCTGAGGCCTTCGTACTGCTCTGTAAAGTCACTTTGCTCAAAGCTTCTGTGACATTAAGGGTGCATCTACACCACACTCTTTTGTTGGAATAAGTTACGCAATTTGCGCTACGCAAATTGCGTAGCTCTTTCTACTTAGATTCGGAATAAGTTTATTTTGAAACTTGGCGCTGTTTACACAGTGCCAAATTTCAAAATAAGCTTATTCCGAATCTATTTTGAAATTTGGCACTGTGTAAACCATGCCAAATTTCAAAATAAGGCACTATTTCAACAAATCCCTTAACCTTTGTGGAACGAGGGTTGCAAGGACGCCAGAATAGCATGCCCGCTATTTTGGTAAATAGTGGGAGCATTTAAAGATGATATGCTATTTTGGGATACTGCCGGTATCCTGGAACAGCACTACAGTCTAAAGGCTGCAATATTTTTTCACTTCAGGTATCAGTATCTAGATCATAAGAATTATATGAACATCTCAAAGCGTCCTAGTCTTTTGAATCTCACTTTTTATGTCAAAACACATGCAAACATGAAGCCTTACACCAGGCAATAGCTAATAAATGCATTGGCCTGTATTTTTATGGTGGCTCATCCAGAACAAAGATCACTTCTTATACAATGTATGCCCTTAGCAAGAAAGCTATACCTACCATTGCATGACAACCAATTCAGTGCAACAGCATAAATGAAAGTGTGTGTGTGTGTGTGTGTGTGTCATAGACTTTGAGCAAACCACCTAATGACCTGAAGCTCCGTTAAGCCCTGCTGTGCAGACACGCCCAAACTCAAAATTGAGCTACATCAATTGTGTAGCTTATTTCAAAATCACCTATTTCAAGTTTTGGTGCTTTCTATACAGCATAATTTCAAAACAGAGCGCACTCTCCAACTTCTCTTACTCCTAAAATGAGGGCTGTGAGTCAGAGTAAGAAGTCCTCTAGCGTGACAGAATTTTGACATTACGTTGAAATATCTGCCAGCTGTGTAGGCGTGGACTTTATTTTGAAATAATGTTGCTGTGTAGACCTATCCTTAAAGAACGAAGACACCCAGCCACATCTATTGTCAGTGAATCATGGTACTAGTATCCTACTGTCTTTCCCAGAATACTAATACATGTATGTCCATAAAAATGGACCAGCTCAGGGAACGGCAGGACTTTTCTGTTCCTACCTGATCCATACAAAGAGACTCCCTCTGAGAGAACTTGTTAGTATCAGGGTATAAAAATTTAGTACTGCCCCCTGACTTGGTTAGTTATTACCTTGTTACATGGTGGCTTGGTTAAAACATTTTTATTGCATATTGTCGTCATGGTCTTATTTTAGGGGGAGTCTGTGTTTTCCTGTTATCCTTGCAGAATGTGTTAGCACTACTTAGAATGGATACTGCAGAAATATACACCCTGTTCTTTCCTGACTTTGCGAGCAAGGCCTGCTTCCAACCAGGCCTTTAATGCAAGGGGCTTATGACTCAGGCTCTCTTCCCACTACACACAGGTAAGAAAAATGAGAGGAATGTAGTATGATGACTATTGCTTAAGCTCTCTGAGTCTGGGACTGTCTGTTACATACTTGTACAATTCCTAGCCCCTTGAGGACTTGTACCAAGACTCTGTTTCCCCAGCTAGCCAATGGGGATGGGGGAGGAAGCAATTGCTCAGGGGCCCAGGCAATCTAAAATGGCCTGGGGGACCTGGCCACTGCTGTAGTAGTTCTGCATGTTCTGGGGGATTCAAAAGTGATTTTGAAATGCTGGGACAGAGTGAATAGATGCTGCTGCTACTTTTCCCCAGGAGGCAAATTGGGCCCAGGGAAGGTACCATGCCACTACCCTGGGACTTATCCACGCAGGTGTGGGACAGGGCTGGGCTGACCCAGGACTCTTCTGGTGGGGTGATGCTTGGGGGTTTTCTAAGCAGAGGGGGGCAACAGGAGACCCATTGACTGTTCTGCCCTGAGGCCCAGAATTGCTGTTGGGGCACCTGGTGTATCCATGTTACTATGGCAATGTGAATAATAGCCCAAAAGAGGATGGTACAAACCACAAACACTAAGGCCTGGTCTAGCAGGGTATGTCTACATTGCGTTCCTCTTTTGAGAGGAATGCAAATGTAGCTGAGCGAAATTGCAAATGAAGTGCATATTTGAATTTCCCGCACTTCATTTGCATAATGGCATCCGGGCGCTTTTCAAAAATACCCTATTTCGAAAGAAAAAACACAGTCTAGATGGGGCTATTTGGAGGGGAAAAAAACCTTCTTTCAAAATAACCCTTAAACCTCATTTTTTTTAAGAAGTATTAGAAAAAAACCTTTTCAAAATAACCCCATCTAGACTGCGGTGGGTCTTTTTTTTTTTTTTTTTAAATAACCCATAAACATCTTTTTTAAAAAAAAAAAAAACCCATAAACATCTTTAAAAAAAAAAAAAAAAAAAAAGAGTAAGGGTTATTTTGAAAAAAGGGTTTTTTCTCTCAAAATAACCCCATCTAGACTGCATTTTTCTTTCAAAATAGGGTATTTTGAAAGCGCCCAGATGCCATTATGCAAATGAAGTGTGGGAAATTCAGATCTGCACTTCATTTGCAATTTTGCTCGAAAGAGGAATGCGGTGTAGACATACCCACATAGGCCAGGCAGGTGGGTTTAAGGTATACCATCCAGATACACAAAATGCGTAGCTGGATTTGGCTTACCTTAAGCTGAGCAGCTGCAGTGTCTATGCTGTGGGAGACTTATGGGAGCTCACAGAATGAGGAGTACAGGATGCCAGCAGGGGCTGCTCTCAGCGTTCATTTTGGGGGTCTACATGAGACCCACTAAATTACACACTACAAGATCGACCTCCTAGAAAGTTGATCTTCTCTGCAGTGTAGACATGCCCTGAATGAGTGCTATGATAAAGTCTTTGCTGTTACAAGGTGCTGCAGGTGCCTTCCCTACTGTGTAACATTTTAGTTGACAGCTGCAAGAAGGCCTCCATTGAATATGCAGTTGATTTTTGTTCTGGTCTAGCCAGCCGAAAGGTCTGACACGAGAATGACTTTGGTCATCCCTGTTGCTTAACTGAGTTCAGATTCACTGACAGAGCTATGTGTTGCTTCCCTTAGATCCTCTACTAAAACTTAGTTCATTCTGATGATTGAGCACTTTAATGCACCTACCAATGTTATTGCCACCTTCTGGAAAATATTCCCCTCCCTTTAATTTGCTGACATTAGTCACCCTTCATATTGAGAACTGGCTCAGCTTCAGGAGGGTAAAAGGACTAAATACACCAGCATGTGCAATAAGCACATAGGACTCCCAGTTGGGAATGACAGACATGGAAAAACTGGCTGTCAGTGAGGAGCATACAAGAACTCCAATCTTCCTGTAGTGTTTGCAGCTGCTAACATATTCTGTGTGATTTGAAGAAAGCCACTTGACTACTAAGTGTGGAGTGAACTGTTAGGATGAAAAAGCTTCCTGTCAGATTTGGTTGTATGTAATACGACTTTAGAATATCAGTCTCTGTTTCTGGGCTAAGTAACTAAAAGATGCTGAGCAACAATGTAAGCCTTCAGAACTGCCTCAATCAAAAGAATAACATCAGTCATTCTGCAATGTTTGGTTATTTGCCAGGTGAATTGACAAATTTATTTTCCCCTTAGCTCAGTTCCTTTTAACTGGAATCTAAAAACTGTTCATTCAGATGGTGTAAAATTTGTTTTTCTAATCACTATAAATGTATGGGACTGGGCAAGTGGAATTTAATAAGCGCCACAAACTGGAATGAGCTTCATTACTATTCATTTCAATGAAACACTGCATTGAATTTGGAATGCAATCTGTGCTCAGTTTGCTCTCCACTGCAAGGATCTATGCTAGCGGGGATAATTCATACTTTAGGTTGTGTGATTAGCTATGACACTAAAATCCCAGATACCTAGCAAACACCTTTCTTATTGTCACTCTTTCATAAAGGATTTAGATGTAATTTATTTTTAAACTCATGTATGTGCTGCTATTACACAGTCAGGCCACAGGACAGCTGTACAAGACAGTTTGGTTTCACACAAGAATGAGTTGTTGCAAATAAATTCTATGAATTTTGGTTTTATCTGTTGCTTTCAGTTGATTAGCAAATTGCTCAGTAGCAAGTAGGAATAAATGACTTTTTAATTTGATGGACATGTTTATAATGTAGCTCTTCCATGAGAGGAGAGGAATACTTTATTATTTACATGCAATTTAGTAACTCTTCTTCTAATAAGCAAACTTGTAGCCAGTTTTATAGCTTGAGTCTATAAGGGTACATCTAAACAGCAGCATTATTTTGAAAAATTGTCTTATTCCGAAATAACATATTGCACATCTACACAGCAAGCCCATTATTTCAAAATCAATTCTAAATAATGGACTTCTTACTCTGACTTCTGTAAACCTTACTGTATGAGGAGTAAGGAAAGTCAGAGGAAGCGTGCTCTATTTTGAAATAAGTGTTTTGTAGATGTGCCCAAATTCAAACTAAGCTATTTTGACTTGAACTGTGCAATTAGAGTAGCTCAGGTTGCATAGCTTATTTCAAGTTTAGCCCTGTTGTGTAGACATACCCTAAGGCTTTGTCTACACTGCAGGGTTTTTGCACAAGAAGCTTTTTGTGGAAGAGATCTTCTGCAAAAACTTCTTGCGCAGAAGCGCATCCACACCTCAAAAGCACATCGCAAAAGCAATGTGCTTTTGCACAAGAGAGCATCCACGCTGCATGGATGCTCTTGCACAAGAAAGTTCTGATTGCCATTAACAGAATGACCATCAGAGCACCTGTGCTTTTTGTGATACACAAAACGAGACTAAGAAACCCCTGTTCAGCATCCACACAAACCTTTTTGTGCAAGAACTCTTGTGCAAAAAGGAGTTATGCCTCGTAGAAGGAGATATACCTACACCACAAAAAGCCCTCTGTTCTGTCAATTGACTGTAGATTTTCTTGCGCAAAAACGTGCTTGAGGTGTGGACGCTCTGCTGTTTTCTGCGCACAAATGGCTGGTTTCGTGTAAAAACCCTGTAGTGTAGACATAGGCTTTGTGACTAAGTTTTTAATTTACTTTCTGCATTTATTCTCAAAATGGTAAAATATAATTTGTATATAAATATTTGTCTGATTACATTTTAAATGTTCTGTTCCATGTTTGTAGATATAACTGACCAAACACAAATGTTTCTAAATATAAATATAACATCACTTTTTTAAGCTTCTCAATATGCTCTACCCTGTCTCTTTGGAAAGTGTTTAAATACGAAGCATAAACCTGTGAAATCTGTAAAGAAAGCTCCTACTTCCCACAGGGTGTCATAAGGATAAAATCCATTGACTGAGTTGCTCAGATATGACAATGTGGAGAAAGAAAACAATAAATTTGGGAGATGCTGTTTAATGCTGAATCTCCTATTTTCATGAACACTCCAGAAAAAAGGTGTATATTCAACTGTCTTACTTCATATTTTGCTGTTGTGATCAAAGATTTATGACAGAGCACAAGGATGACAGAGACAAACTGCAACTTGAGCTGGAGAGATTAAAACAGTGACTTGCAGATCCCAAGTTGTATTGAAACAAATATGGAATCCTACTATTTCAAAAAAGAAATACGCAGCAAAAAATGACCAGTGTAACCACTGTCAATTTAATAAAGGTGACTGGATTACTCATACATAATTTCATCTAGTACCAATGAATTATCCTTTAAAATCATGTTTAAAGACTTGAGTTAGTATAAAATAATAGCTCAGTGCTTTAGTCTATTGTTTTGTATTAAGTGTCTTGCAAAGATGCTTTGGAGGAAAAAAAAAGAATCATTATCCTCAAACCCAGGCTTGGGCGATAATTTTAACAAGAGGGATCACTTCGTGAATCTTGATATATGGTCACAGGCCAGCTCTAGGTCCCACTATGGGGCTGAGGGATACAGAGAGAGAGAGAGAGAGAGAGAGAGAGACTCTGTGACAGACTTTGACACACAGATTGTGTGTGTGTGGCACAGACTGGGTACGTGCCAGTGATACAGAAAGGCTGTGTCTACACTGGCATGATCTCACGCAGAAGTGGCCACTCTTGCACAAAAACTAGCTGCCTGTCTACACTGGCCACGTGTTCTTGCGCAAGTAAACTGATGTTCTAATGTATAAAATCAGGGCTTCTTGTGTCAGAACTCTGACGCTCCTGCTCAGGAATAAGCTCTTTTGCACAACTGTTCTTGCGCAAGAGGCCAGTGTAGACAGGCAATATGAATTTCTTGCGCAAGAAAGCCCTATGGTTAAAATGGCCATTAGAGCTTTCTTGCGCAAGAAAGCATGTACACGGGCATGGATGCTCTTGTGCAAAAGCATATCTCTTGCACAAAGCACATGCCAGTGTAGATGCTCTCTTCTGGAAGAGGTTTTTGCAGAAGAACTCTTGCGCTAAAGATCTACATGTAGATTAAAATCTTAAAACAGGCACTCCTCTGAGTCACTTACCATCCATATTTCAGATTGGAGCAGCTCTGCTGTGTGTCTCCCTCTCCCTGACTCTGCTCTGCAGAGATATGTACAGGAGCAGGGAAATGCCCTGACTTCAGCACTCACACAAACACACACACCCATACACTCTGCATACACTCTGCACAGCTCACAAGAATCCTGGGTACATTTACACTACAGAGGAAGTCCGAAGCTGCCTCTGTTGATATTCCAGGGTTTGAACTAGCAGTTTAGTGAAGACAGCTAATTCGAAGTGAGAGGGGTACTCCAGTCAATGCCAGTAACCCTACTTTCACAGTTAGTAAGGGAAGTTGAAGGAAGTGTGTTCTTCCTGCAGTGTAGACAGCACCAAAATTCAAGTTGAAGTACTTTGACTTCAGCTATGTAATTAGCATAGCTGAAGTTGTGTATCTTATTTTGAATTTGTCCCATAGTGTAGACATGCAGCCTAGTCACTCCCAAGAGGTAAGACAGAGCAAGGTGGGGGGAGGGACAGCTGAATATATGGTTCCTGCTGTAAGTGTGCATGCTCTGCTAATCAGCTGGGCCTCAGAGAAATGCTTGTTGGGCTGGATCCAGACCCGGTACCTGATTTTCTCACCTCTACTCTAACTCCTAGAGAAAAGTGGGATTTTCTATTCAAGCAAGGGAAATATTCCGAAACAGAGAAATTAGTGTTAGACTCTTCAATGTGTATTAAATGAGCAGAAAAAATAATGGAGAGGCTTTGGACAGTCTGCTGGTAATCAAGATGAGTGACTTTGGATCATGTTGTAAAGCCTCTAGAAACATTGCCTTTGAACTGTATGATGGATGGAAGAAGAAAAATCCTGTGCTAAGAAAACGAAGCATACACCCCCTGAGTAGTTTGGGGAGGTGGAGACTGCACTGGGACAGTTTTTAATGTCACAGTATGGTTAGAGGAACAAAATAGACATCCGTTAATGGAAATGGTTTGACTTGTTTTTGTTTATTTTAAAGGCTTAAATCTGTAGAGCTATTTGTGTATGGTAAAAGGCAGCCACCTTCTCTAGATTGAAGGTGAGTTTTTATCTGCAGTAAGAAAGACAGTAACTGTCCCATTTATTTATAAAATTAGGCTTGGTCCTGGAAAAATGCAAAGGTCAGAGGATTGCAGGCAAGTGTCTAACGTCTACTCCCAGACTCCCTACCATAGCTCAAGCTTATCTTCTTGTGTCCCCACCATGCCTCTTTGATGCCAGCATCTTTCCTGTCCTCATTCTTGCTTCTGTCTCCATGCCTACTTTCATGCTTCTCCCAAACCCAGTTCCTGAGGCTAACATCTGTTGTATTCAAAATCCTTTCTAAAGATCCACTTCTACTGTGCTGCCTAAATGCTTTCACTACTCTGCTGCTGTACTAAAGGAGGAGAGTTTTTGGGTAGCAATGATAACAGAACCAAAAAGCACCCCTGTGTTCAGGCTCTGAGAGTTTCTCCCGGGTGCCTATAAGGTTCTTCTAAATCGCTTTCTCATTTGTCATCTGATTCCCATCAGACCATACAAAATCCTGTTGTAAAAGCTTCTTGTTTCTGGCTGGTTGCTCCAAACACGTCATTCCCCACTTCAAATCCCTTCCTTAGCTACAACTCACCTTCTCCAGGCATTTCAGGCTTATGACTCTCCCACTCTAGGCTGGAGCCCTGGTCCAGCTCACAAATCTGCTCTTTTCTTGCTGTGCCTCCTTGTCTTCTCTGGTGCTTTTCTTCAGGCCTTATTCCTTGTGTCCCCTAGACCTGTGGCTCCTACCCCTTGCAAGCCAAGCACCCTCCTCATTCTCCATAGATCACACTGCTCTCAGGCAGTAGGTCATGCCCAGTTCTTAAGAGGTAATAAGTACACCTAGACAAAAACTTCAATAAGAATTGATTTTCCTTTATTTTCTGTAATTGTTACATGCAGTTTGGAAATGCATTTGCTTGGCCCATGCTCAGACCCTATTTGTGTGATCGACTATAAACATCGGCATGATTGTATTCTGGTCTAGATGTTTGTGGCAGGTAAATTTCAAGGCCTGGCCTTCCTGTGTCCCACATTTTGAGGGTCACCATCCTTCACTTCAGAATCTGGGGTCTGACAGATCTGAGTCCAGGTCACCTGTGCAGATATTGGCAGAGCCTTAGGCTGGAGTCCTGGACCTGTTGAAGCTAATTGGGCCAAACATTCATCCCTGGGCTATGAACCTCACACACGTACATTAATGGAGAGGGTGACCCCACATAAATATGTATGGATTTCTATAGAGAGGGTAGGTAAGGAACTATCTTTTATGGGACTAATTTTTTGGAGGGCCCAGTACAAGCTTTTGAACAACACAAAGCTCTTCTTCAGCTCCAAGAATGGAAGCAGAGCACCTGAACTTATGAAAAAACAAACCTATGATCAACTGTAAATGTCTAGTGTGACAGACTGCTGGCTAAGCTAGAGCTTTGCCACTATAGCCTGGTTGAAAAGGCTGATGGCAAACAGCTGAGCAAGCCCAGGCCTGAAGGGCTATTAGAAGCAGCTGTGGGCCTCATTAGCCAGAGGGCTATCTATATAGGGCAGTGGAAAGGAGCCAGGAGGGAGGAGCCAAGGTGTGCCCAAGGTAGTAGAAGAGGTTGGCTGAGTTTGCTGCAATCTACATCTCTGTAAATAGAAGATGGTGGGAAACTGGCAATAAAAAGACATGGGTGAGTGTACTAGAGGGGGTCTCTGGCTGATTTGTGGACTAGGAGGTATCCCAGGGCAAGGGGCTTGAGTGAGGATCTTACTATGCTAGTCATTTTTAATACCTGGAGCCAGATACTGAGCTACCATAAGCCAACAGATGCTCTATTGATAGTAAATGAGGATCTTTTCTATAATCCCAGACAAGTTCAGATTTCTATGAACCTTGTGGGTGGGATGATTACATAAGATTGTTTTAATGAGGCTGATTATTTATTCTTAATGCTGAACAAATCATGAACCTTGTACACAGATATTTACCATTCTTGGGGAAACTGGAGCCTTTTGATCAGCATTATTAGTAATGTCAATAGTATGTTTTGGCAGGACTTGCATGGGCAAGTCTTATGATTGTTAGTCTTTCTCCCCAATAAGGGCTACAGCCTATTACACTTCTTCCACTGAAATAGTTGCCATTTAAAGATTAACTGTATTGTTTCTCTTTGAGAATGTATTGCATTGCATAAAATTTAGGGCAATGAAAAGAAAATCTGTGAGCTTAATAGTACCTCAAAAACAAAGGTGATAGTCAGATGGTACTGTTGTCTGAGAGGGAGATGAGAAGCATCAGAAACACATTTTTAAATCTTTAATATGGGCAGGCAGTCTGGGAGTCTTGAAACTCTCACAAGTTCCTGGCATCCTTCAATGCCAACTCTGAGATCACACATGATGGTGAAAACTAGGGGATATTCACAGATAAACAGTAAATGTCCAGGGGACAACACTGTGAGTAGGGGAGCTATCTGTTAAAGGACAGACCTGAGGGTCAGCACATCTGTTTTAAATTGTAATCCTGTCAGGGGAGAAGCTGACATTTGTCTGGCCTAGAGGGGTCAGGTGCAAGTGCACTCTCCTGCTATGTAAGAAGAAGAGATGGTGTGTTTCTGGATGTCTCTGCACAGTGGCTTAGGGTAGAGACTTAAGTAAGGGAAATATGGAGATACTTATGGGTTTCTACTAGAGGGCTGTAGTAGAAGTTAAAGGATAAAGATCTGTTTGTGGATGAAGGGCTGGGGTTCAGGTGAAGGCTGACAACTGGGATAGCACAAGGGAAGGGCTGTCTGATCTGGCACAGTGGCAGTGCCATGGGGCTGAGGCATTCTCTAGGCAAATTGCTTTTTCTGAAGAGGTCTCAAGCTGAAACACTTTTTAAAAAGCATAGGAGGAATTATTTCCCTCTTCTCTCCCTGTCTTTCCCCGCCCCCCCACCCCAAATCTACACATTTGCAGTCCAGGGCAAGGACTCAGCCTGGAATAGTTTACTAGACTCTAGGTTTTTACCTCAGAAGGCAATTCTTTTGGTTTGGTCAGGGGACTGTATGTACTTAGCTGGAATCAGAAAGGACCATGTGAGTGAAACTGAGGCATGGCTGCAACCTAATCTGTATTCCAGGTAAGAATGCCCTACTACACCCCCCCTAGTAACAACATAGGCCACATTGTGTTGACACTATTTGTTAAAACTAATAGAACTACTCAGAAGAGATAACAGGCCTAATCCATTAACTGTAATAGAGCAGGGACTTCTGATGACAAAATCAGGCCTAAAGCAGCCACTGTAACTTAGGGTACGTCCAGACTACATGCCTCCGTCGACGGAGGCATGTAGGCATCGTGGGATGAGGCATAACGGGGCGGTCGACAAAAGGGTTTTCTGGCGACAGGGGAACGTCCAGACTGCCCCGATCTGCCGACAAACAGCTGATCGGCAGAGCGGGGCAGCCATTTAAATTTAAATGAAGCCGCGATTATTTTAATCGCGGCTTCATTTCCCTCTGCCGATCTGGCTAATCTACATGCCTCCGTCGACGGAGGCATGTAGTCTGGACGTACCCTTAGTCATGATCATCTTGCCTTGGACACAGGAGAAATGTGCTAAAATCAAAACAAATAGAAATTGTCAGGAGTCTTAATTTTTGTAAAAAAGCTTCAGAGGGGTAGCCGAGTTAGTCTGTAACAGGAAAAATTTAATCAACAAATTAGTCTGGTAGCACTTTAAAGACAACTTTAAAAGTAAATGGAATTATAGAAAGATACATTTAATTAACTAATAAAGAATCATATATCAGCAACATTAGGTAAGAAAAACATGAGTCAAAAGCAGGCTAAGGTCATTGCATAAACATTATTATGAGGCTTTTTTACAAACCCTAGAGAGAAAATCTGAGTTGTAAAAATAACGTGCATTCATTTTGAATTATGTAGTACTTTTGTGCTTCTGAAAACTCCCATTTCACATTCGGTGGCCTGATATTGCTTTCAGGCTATCCTACGATAATGTTGATATGGATATATGTTGTCCTGTAAAAAGTGAAGTTAGTTATTCTTCTTTAAAATTATTTTGGTAAATTACAGTTTTTACTGGGGAAAATTATCTAAAGTAAATCTGTATAGTTAAGATTTTTGTGTTTTGTTCTATTTCTGAAGTTAATTTACATGGACATCACATATATCCTGCAGGAGCTTTATAGTAAGTACTTATCTAATTGTTCCTGCTTTTACTCTGACTTCCACTGCTTATGAAAATACTTTATTAATTATTATTTAGTATTTGTTAAAATATTGGCCATAGTTGGTGGTTGCAGAGAAAAATAACTTTGTCCCAGTAACTACCAAATATCAATTGAAGCAAAACAGGTTTTTATTAACTATTTAGAGGGTCTAAAATTGTCTAAATACTTCAGGTTTCTAGGGGCAAATTCATCTGTCTGAAGTTATGCCTTGGGCACATTTGGGTTCTAATGCACTGAAAAATGATGATGATCCTTCAAAACAGAGTTGATTATTTACAGACAACAGAACTGTTTTGATTTAGGTTTTCTTAAGCATAAATTGCTGATCTGTTGAAATATTTTCCATGCTGTTCTGTTGGAACATGAAATTTTCCATGTACTTATTACTTGCATAGTTAGAAGCTTGCTGCTAAACCAGCTTGGGTCTTTTTGTCCTTTCTTTGACAAAGCAAGGAAACAGAGACTGTGTGAATTTCTGAATCTATCTGTGAATGAAATGAGGGTTAAAGATATGGATTTGGGGGCCCTCTTCCCCTTAATGATTTTCCTTTTGTGCTGATCTCCATGACAAAGCCAGTGTCCAGCTTCTTGGTGCTGCGTACTTGGGTTCAGAATCTTAAAAGAACATGCTTTCTTATACAGCTTCTGGCATTTCCAGCTTCAGGTCATGCAACAAATACTGTGAATGTGGTGTTTGGTGGGGGGGTTCCTGCTGTGTTTTGTCAGTTCATGTTCTAGGCCCACCTCGAACCCCAGAAATGAAAACTTATTTTAAAAAAAAATTAACGACACTTTTTCAGAAAAATCAAAAAGGCTTATTCTGCAGCTGAGAGTTCTGGAGATGAGCAAATGTTTGGGAGAAGAGAAGATGGTTTCTTTCTTTCCAAAGCAGATCTGTTTTCTGAAGTATTGCTATCAAACTGTAATTATAATTTTAAAATATAAGTGGGCAAAGTATAGTACCACTCTATAGAAACATGGTATTTGTACAACTGAATATAGGAGGCTTGTTTTCAAGGAAGTGCGTGAACAGTTGCACTTGCAACTACTGCACAAGCTGTCTTAGTGACTGTAAGCACATATGCACATGAAAATGTATAACTGAACACTTGGGCACAGTTGCAACAAATTGAACTTTTTTTAAACTTCATAGAGATTTCATCTCCTTAAGGCAACATGTACAATGGATGGCTGTTCAATATTCCCTGATTTGGTAAACTTGTATGTGTTATGTTTGCTTTTCCATAAGGACAGGATCCGTATTGTATACAGTGTGCCATTTATTCCAAATGCACATGGTGTTCTGTTTGCAGAGTACAAGGGTTCATCACAATTGTGTAGCTTTAAATATGCACCACGAGATTTAAAAGGGATATTCTAATATCAATCTTTCAGAGGTGGCTATTTATCTCCGCCATGTTATATCAAAATAAAAAACTCTGAACAAAGGTGGTATTGTTGGACCAGCTGTTTTATTTATTGGGCTAATAAATTCCTTTGGAGACTAACAATCAGAGCTGAAGCATGGAGGCCTTTCAATACAGCCATTTTGTGTGTATTTTAACTTACAATCTGAAACAGACTAAGGCCAAGTTACAGCTCAGTGAGTAAAGGTCTCCTTATAAAAGAGACCTATTGATATACTGCCAAAGTCTTCCCCTGAGACCATCTGAATAAATTTCCTTCAACCAAAAAGCCTGAAAAAGGTACCCTTTTAGTAGAACAGGATTCCAAAGCTATTTAACAGGGAGGTACCAGCCTTGTCCTTTTCTGCAGAAAAGAATTTACTCAAACAAAAGGCCATTTTTCAAACACGAGGAAAACTTGTCACGGTAATTTTTCTTTTCTGGTAACATTACAAGATCTGGGCAATTAAGTAGTCAAAGAATCCTAAAATCAATATAGAAGTGGTCTTTAATTGACTGCTCTGGATTTGACTACTCTACATGAAACTACTGTTTGTGTACTTCTTTTTTACAGATAAAGAACACATTTTCATTTCCAATGGAATCACTGCAGGGTTTTGTTTGTGGGGCTTTTTTGAAGAAGTGGACATACAAAATATAGCCAGAGAAAAATCTAAGAGTAAACAAGCCAAGATACTTAATACCACAATAACATCAAGATGAAGAGGCAAGTATCTTTTCTTTGGCTGGGGAGAAGAGCAAGTGAAAGGGGGGAAGCTTTTTTTTCTTTTTTTTCCCCTTCTCCTCCTCCCTCTCCCTCCCTCCCCTCCCCCCCCCCCCCAAAAAAAAGTTAGTGGGTCAAATTCCTACCTGGTGGAAGTATGTGGAACTCTACTTCCTGTAACAATTGTCTGAATTGGGCCCTGTATTATTGGTATGATTTTGCCTGAGTGAATAGAGCATAAAGACCCTACCAGTGATTAGGATTCCATTGTGTTAGACACTGTATTGACAATATAAAAATACACTCCTTTCTCAGAGTATATGGGCTAAACGTATGATAAGTCAACAGCCGGAGAAAAACAGGAAAATTTGGGTAACTATGGGAGGAGCATGTTTATCCAGACAAGTTGCCTCTCACATTTCCACTGGCTGGAAACAGTGAACCAGAGCTAAAAGGCACCATGAGGCTCTGTGGCTATGGACCCACTAGGAAAACAAAGTGGCGCAAGCCCACTAGAGGCATTCCCAAAGCAGGCCCACAGCCAACTTTGAGAAACACTGGTCTCCAGAATAACTCGGGACTGGGAAGCCACAACAGTGGCTTACAGCTGCCTTAATGTCCCTTTCCCCCGGATTGTGAATTCCGTGTGTTCCTCTCACAAGGATGGTGTTTTGTTTTGGTGAGAGGGGGTTGCCATTACTAAACTTCAGAAAATTCTCTCTGCAATTTTGATACTGTTTCTTTCTAATTGCACAGCCTACACTATTACACAGAGCTATATAGGTACCAAAATGATTAGGGGGGTGGAGCATATGACTTATGAGGAGAGGCTGTGGGACTTGGGTCTGTTTCTTCTGCAGAAGAGAAGAGTGAGGGGGGATTTGATAGCAGCCTTCAACTTCCTGAAGGGAGATTCCAAAGAGGATGGAGAGAGGCTGTTCTCAGTAGTGACAGATGGCAGAACAAGGAGCAATGGTCTCAAGTTGTGGTGGGAGAGGTCCAGGTTGGATATTCAGAAAAACTATTTTCCTAGGATGGTGGGGAAGCGCTGGAATGGGTTACCTAGGGAAGTAGTGGAGTCTCCATCCCTAGAGGTGTTTAAGTCTTGGCTTGACAGCCCTGGCCGGGTTGATTTAGTTGGGATTGGTCCTGCCTAGCGCAGGGGGCTGGACTTGGTGACCTTCTGAGGTATCTTCCAGCTGTGATTCTATGATTCATTTTTCTTAAGTGTTCTTGGTATAAATGCATATGCAAGTCCAGCTGTCTTTGAAGGTAGCAAATGGTATAGAATGTTTATAGCCCTATGGATTATCTACTCATAAAGACTAGTCTATCTGATTAATTTTCATTTTGGGCAAAATAGAGAAGTGGTTCAAAGAAGCCATTTGCAACTGTCACTCCTGTGGCCAATTCTATGTCATCCCGGGCCCTGGAATAGGTTAGACTAAACTTTAGAGCAGTGGTTCTCAAATTTTTTTACCTGTGGCCCTCCCCACTCAATACAAACCTTTCCATGTACCATCAGCCAATCACCCACGATGACCAAATGGATGGAGGAATGGGTGGTGGTGTGAGGTCTGGCCAGGAGGAAGAGTGCAGGAGTCTGGGGGTGGAGTCTGTGCAGGGGGGATGTGTGTGAGGGGGATGTGCGTAAGGGTCTGGGAATAAGGGAAATGGGGGGGGGAGGGGTGCTTACCTGACTCTGTGCACCCTGCTGTTCCCAGGCACCAGCTTCCCCTACTCCCATTGGCTGGGATTCTGGCCAATGGGAGCAGTGGGAAAACCCTCCGTGGAAGCAGTTTCCTGCTGTTTCTCCAGACACAGGGAGGAGGAGCAGTAGTGCATGCAGACGCTTCCTTCCCGCACGATCCAGATCTGACCTACAAGGCTTGGGGCTCCTCCACTGGGAGGGAAGAGGGGCCAAGCCCAGGTCCCACCTGCAAGACGCTAGTGGTCCACAGACCATACTTTGAGAATCATTGGTTTAGAGCAGTACACTAGCCGCTAGCTATTCTTCTTTTTTTTTTTTTTTTGTTGACAATGCATCCTATGCCAGCAAGAGGGAGCCCAAAGGAAGAATCATCCACAAGGATTTCATAGTTTTCTTGCAGAGCTTATTCTCATTTTCCATGGAACAAAGCAGACCCAGCAAATTCTGAGGCCCACTACAAGATCCCAGGAAGGGACCGGTGGTATTTCAGCAAACATTCACTTTTCCCCACCTCTACAGGCTATAGTGCTGAACCATGACAGAGGGCTCACAGGGGAATTTTCTGGTCCCAGTCAGTTTATTTGTACCATTAAATCTGGTAGTCAATCAAATTGCTCTGTAGTACACAGTGTTTTCACTTCAGACTATTCATAAATAACCATTTTGCATATACCCTGTAGTTATATTTTATTGCCTTTAGTCTTTTTGTGAAACTCAGGGGGCAGATAAGTTCTGTGTAAATTCTTTCAAAGGAAAGCATTAAATAATGCTGAACAAATCCTTTGGAAGAAGCAGGTTGGTGGTCTCCAGGTTTGAAAATCAGCTCTGTTTTTAAAAAAAAAAAATGCACTTGAAAAACTGCAGTAGTCAAGGAAGGAAATGTAAAGACCCTTTCTGTTTTGTGTTCCCATTTTGTACCAAAACAACAATCAATTCCTTGCACTGAACCTTTATCTGAAAGGGAGAAATTCATTGCACTGTGAGAAGAATCAACTGTTTTAGAAAATCTGATCTCAGTCAGACATACAGGTTTGGTAATTAAAACAGAAGGGGCGTTAAAGAGACAAATTGTGTTTGTTTTTTGTTATTCTGAAGCAGCTTAGTGGAAAAGTTTTTTACAGATGGTGTTACAAGGGGTGATTTATTACATTCAACATTGATTAATGAGGTACCTCAGAGACTTGATGAATAGAAAGGATACTTCATGGCATTTCAGTGGCACAAACTCTATAAATATATTTGCAGTGTGAAATGTTAGAATATGAACCAACTCCTTAAATTGTCAGCCAGGACCATAAATCGGAGGAATGCTAGAAAAATAAACAAAGGAAAGTTATAAAATGGGAAACAATAGTTTGAAAACCAGCATTTTATTTATAGGCCTTTGTATGCACTGATTCAAGAAAAATGTGAATGGATTTGAGTTTGATGAACAAGAATAATAAACTATAATGCAACTATTTCATACAGAAAGAAATGGCATCATAGAGTATGTCTACACTAAAGGACACTAATTGGATAGCTGAAGTCAAAGTAGCTTAACTCCAACTTTTGGAGTTGTCCACCCTGCTGGAAGTTGAAGGGAGAACACTCTCCCTTCAACTTCCCATACTTCTCGTGGAAGCAGAACTACTGCCATTTACTGAAGTGCCCCTCTCAGTTCTAATTGTCATGTCTTCTCTAGACCTGCTAATTTGAACCCTGGAAGATCAGCAGTGGCAGCTTAGATCTTCTCTGTGGTATAGACCTAACCAGAGGGTACATATTTATCCATCCACAGAAAACAAGGAGTTCTCTCTAAATGCTGTGCTATAAAGTAGGATCATGGCCAATGCTTTGAAATATGGAAATCCTGAGAACGTTATGCCTTTCTAATGGAATATATACACTGAACTGAGGACCAGTGATGCATTTTAAATGAGGAACTGCTCTTTAAATAAGACTATCCTGGGAATACACAGGGTTGTACATCATGTATTTCAGTACAGGATTTAGTTCCATGTTGCCAATAAGACTCTGCTGCTGCATTCCTTTGTAAGAAACCACCACTGACCCAGATAAAAGATAAGATCTACAGATAGGACAAAGATTGTGATGCACAAAATACATCTTGTATTTTCCCCTGGAATGGGGCATATGCACTTCCACTGAGCAAATGCCTACTGACTAAATAGCTATTTCCTTAAACACAAAGGCTATGTCTACACTTGCAGCTTCTTGTGCAAGAAATATGCAAATGAGTCTAAGCTTGTAATATTGCCGAGCATCATTTGCATACATAATGAGCCACCACTTTTGCAGAAGAGGCTTTTGCACCGGAAGGAGCTCTCTACACTTTTGTGCAAAATCTTGCCAGTCTAGACGCACCCTCCGTGTCCTGTATATGTGGGTGCATGGCATGTTAGAGGCTAAATGGGGCACTTCATAAGACATAGGCCCAAACTAATTTTCATTATTTAGTCTCTGATCCATCTTCTACTGAAGTGTATGTACTCTCCTGGTGTTATCACTTCCCCAGAAAACAGTTGAATTTGGAAACATCATTTTGAAAATGTATGTCACTGGTGGTGGTGTACCCAGTGTGGTGTTGATATTATTTATGACATACTGCAAAAGCTTTCTGGTGGGCGTGAGGTTCTCAATCTTTGATGGTCTTTTTTTTAGACAGATTTGTGCAATTGGTAATCCACCTTCAGTGATCAATGGCATGCAATTGATGGCGTTGGTGGACCTGTAAGGAAAGCTTGTATTTTATAAACCAATGGGGCAGTCCTATGCTGTCTCTTTGTGCCTAGTACTACAGGTAAAACAACTAGACTCCGATATTGTAGTTAGTGTTTTAATGCTGTTTAATTTAACAAAATAAAGAACTTGATACCCCTTAATGTTTAATGTTTGACATGATACTGGAATAGTATCTTCCATTATAATAGCTAAGGGCACAGCTACACTACAAAAAAACCAACAAAAGTGGCAAGTCTCAGAGCCTGAGTCAACAGTCCTGGGCTTGCAGGGCTAGCATTAGAAGGCTAAAGCAATGTAAACATTCCCCTTTAACTGAAGCTCAGTCTCTAAAACCCCAGTGATGAGGGAGAGCAGAACCGATCTTAGGGGTGGGCAAGTTGGGCGGTCGCCCAGAGCTGCCGTTATCAAGGGGCTGCTGACAAAGCCGTGTGTGTGTGTGTGTGTGTGTGTGTGTGTGTGTGTGTGTGTGTGTGTGTGTGTGTGTGTGTGTGTGTTAAAAACCATCTGGCAAACCTACATGTAAGCCGAGTGATTGCCTGGGGCTGCCAATTAATTAGGACTGGCCCTAAGGGGGAGGGTCTTAGAACCCACACTCCAAGCCGAGTAGGAATGTCTACACTGTTTATTTAGCCCTGTGGTGCTAGTCCAGCAAATCTGAGTCTGTTAACCAGGGCTCTGCGACATGCTGCCACAGGGTGGGCAGGGGGCTGGTTGTTGTACAAATGTACCAAAAACTCTGGTCATCTGAAGAAGTGGGCTGTGCCCACAAAAGCTCATATCATCATCTCCATGTTTTGTTAGTCTATAAAGTGCTACCGGACCATTTGTTGGTTTTTAAGTTTATCGTAAAATACATGTCTTGTGGCCATAAAATACAGACACATGGAAATCAGCTGTTTTATTTGCCAGTGTTCCCTCCTATAGGTGGCTACTGTACCAGTTGGTCCACATAAGACATAAAACAGCACTATTGTATAGAATTGCTTTTTCCATGGTCACTTCCAAACTCAAAACCACATCTCTTGAGTGAGTGCCAACAGCAAAAAAATTAGAGCTTAAATGCATAAACGAGAGAATATTACCTTTACTAACAAACTCTGACTTTGATTTTAATTTCTTAGAATGTGCCTGCTTGCAAGGTTGTGCATTTTCTTTCATTCACACACTATTTTATGATTAGAAGTCTTTTGGGGGGGGGGGCATTTAGTTTTCAGCTATATAGATTCTGTCTTGCTGATGTACCATACATAATTTTAAGAACTAGCACTACTATCCATTTAACTGCTATCTTAATAAATAGCAATACCACTGCGAAATTTTTTTACAAAAACTTAACTTTGACATTTTAAAAATATTCTCCTCCTTTCTAAAAATATGTTCTCTAATCTTGCCACCTAATGATGCTTATACCCAGGTTTAGGGTAGAGATGTTGCTTTAGGAACAAATGCAAATTGAGCTCATTTGAAGAAAAGGCTCTATCAACTTCCCAGCTCTGAAATCTGTTGAATGCTTGGACATGCAATATATGAGTTTTGGGACTTAGACCTATCAATAGTCCCCACAAATACTACAACAGATAGTAAAGGAGACAGGAATAAAGGGAACAGCCAAATATGACACTATTAGGGACCGACTGATTTTTTGGAAGTGAGAGACACAATGCCAAATAAAATGCATCCATCAAACCAGAGTAGCTGCAAAATCTATACAAACATTTTGTTTGTTTTATAATATTTCTTCTGGCATAGACATGATGGCAGAAGATAAGCATGTTTATGTACAAAAGCATGCATTTTTGAACATTTGGCCAAAAGTAGCTTTTTGATTTAGTTTAAACATTGGCTAATTTAATTGTGACTGGAAAAAATATTCAATGAAAACTGGAGTCAGTACTACTGGAAGTAAATATTTCACTGGGAGATAGTTTGTTTTACTCTAATTCGTGTTGACGAGGACCTTAGTCCAAAAGCTGTCCTAAAGTCAACAAGTTGTCTTATGGAGTAAAGGTATTAAAGTTTGGCCTGTACTTATTGGGGAAAAAAATCTTTAGTTGCTTTAACATTATCTGGGTCTCATTTGAATCCAAATTGTGGCTTATGCACATCTCTCTTCATGCCCAAACTAGGACTCTAAACTTGAAAATTCCTGAACTTTGGAAATATTTTTGCTTGGATCTGAATCCAAACTTCTTCCCTCTAGCCTAACTCCATTCCATGGCAGCTCTAACATGCTGAGGAAAGTTTCCTTTTTTTCCAGTTTGGATCCAGGCTTCTGACCTTAGGGAAAACAAAATTATGAGTTTATCTTGATTTCATGCAGCACTAACCGTGACAAATAGACCTAAGACGGAGTTAGTTTTTGTTCCCAAGGTACAAGGGAAATGGCACTAAATCGCAAAGGTCAACAGTTGGTGGCCTCATATTTCTTCTTAATGAATGTTAACAATGTATCAGGACCAATAATGTTCTCATGAACATGCCCCCAAACTCTCTCTCCTGGACTGCAAAATCATTCTTTACATTATAGAGGGGAAAAAAGAATTTCAATATCGCTTGTGTAAATATCTTGGTTGAGCAGTTGTAGTATTGATTTTACCCCACCATTCAGAATCCAGGACTCAGTCCTACAAGTCCTTCTGCGAGCACACAGACACAACTTTCATTGACTTTAATAGGTATTTTGGCTACATAAAGAATGTCAGTGTTAGGGCTAACTCATGCACAGCTGGATTGTTTAACGAAGAGCCTGATGAATTTGAAACGTGCCTTGTGGTTTTACAAGTGCCAGTGAACTACCGTGATGTTTATTTAAACTATGAAATACAAATGATGTCGAAATATTATAAATGGTGCCACAGTGATTTGTGACATGTTATCATCCAGAATGTCACCTTCTGTACCCAGATGGACTGGAAAAGTAAAATTTGTCTAGTAATGGGAGAAGATTCTGAGCAAATGATGAGGCCTCTTAGACAACATAATGCACTTACAATAAATACTCTTCTCTTTTTTTTAGCATCTTTCATACAAACTATGCTTTAAGTGTTGTACACATTTAGGCCTGATTCTTCAAACACTGGGGCACATGCTTAACTTTACTATCTTAAGTTCTATTAAAAATCAATAAATAAAATGGTGAAGTTACACATCCACAAATGTTTGTAGAATCAGGGTAGTAAATTGTAACGACCTAATTTAACCAAACTTGAATTCCCCACACCTCCATTGGATTAAATAGAAGTCATATCGTGCCTTCTAGATAAATGAGAGAGAGAGAGAGAGAATAAAAGAGTGCAAAGGAAGATTTGGAAAAGATGAAGAGCTGATGAGGCAGGAGGATTTGAGAGAGTTGCTCCAGGTTAAATAAATGCAATTAACCCATGATTTTCCGAGCTGTAGAGCTGAAATTTCAGGTTAACAGACGGTTATGTTCCTTAGAGCTATACTTGCCTCCTGCATAGCTCTTAAAAAGAGAAGCTTCAGACAGTGGATCTGTGGGGTCCTGAACTCCAGGGCTATGTCTACACTCGCGGCTTCTTGCGTGAGTAATATGCAAATGAGGCTAAGCGTGGAATATTGCCAAGCTTCACTTGCATACCTAATGAGCCACCTTTTTTTTTTTTTTAAAGAAACTCTTGTGCCTATTACTTTTCAGGAAGAACAGCATTGTGCAAGAGGGTTTTCTTGCGCAAGAAGGAGCAGTGTAGATGCTCCTGGCACAAGAGCCTCTTCTGGAAAAAAATGGTGGCTCATTATGTATGCAAATGAGGCTTGGCAATAGTCCACGCTTAGCCTCATTTGCATATTACTCGCACAAGAAGCCGCGAGTGTAGACATAGCCCTGCAGATGAAAACTAAATTCTTGTACAACTCTTCTCTACTACTGAAGATCTTTTGCTTCAACCTTGAGAAACTACTACAATGACAGCTGCCATTCATGTGATTACTTTCTTGTTCCATCCTCCACCCCCACATACATTGACACAATTTTCTGATCAGCCCTCTGTATTTTAGGAACATCAGGGATTATCTCCAGTAGTGATTCTGGGAGAGAAAGGGAGCTAGTGCTTGAGCAGACAACAGTGGACAAGAGTAGTAAAAAAGACAACATCCATGAGACCCCTTTAAAGGCAATGGGCCACAGTATTTGCTAGTGGATATTGGTGCAGCTCCACTGAAGTGTATGGGTCTGCATTAAGTTACACCAGCAGAGGATTAATTGTATGGAATTGCTTATTATATTTTATCATTTATTATTTGGCCTTTGTTATACTTTCACTTTTGAATGCCCAAAGTTAAAAGCTTCCCTGATACCTTAATAAAACCAACAAATATTAATTTGTGTCAATAAAGTGACCCAGTATCTACTTTCTAAATCCTTTTCTGGTGAGAACAAATAACACCTTCAGAGGTGGATTAAGGTTTCCTGGGACCCTGGACCAGAGCAAGTAGGGAGCCCTTCCCCACACTGGCCACTTGTGGTCCCACCCTTTTCTGTCCCTTAGGCAGTGCCTTTGTTACACCCAGGATTCCCCTTCTCTTCTCTTCCCCCCCCCCCCTTCTGCATCCTCACTATGGTTCTAAGTCCAGAGAAGCTTTGTCCTCTGTCTGTGAACCCAGATTCCCCCAGCCCTGAGGTTGGAGCAGGTAGCAAGAGCTCCTCTAGTCCTGGCCCCAGTGGGAGTCCCAGTGAAGGGGGTTTCCCTGCTACACTCAACTTCTGCTGGGGATGGGACTGAGATTGATGCTGGGGGTTTCCCCTGTGGTCAGCCAGCTTCCACTGGGATTGAGGGGTTCCCCTGCAGCACCCCATCTGCTGCTGGAGATGGGATTGGGAGGACACATGGGAGCTTCCCCAGAGGCCAGATGGCTTCTTCTGGATTAGGGGACACCATGGACTTCTTCGCCGCATTGCTGGGGTCATGGCGGTGTCTCTTGCTGGGCCACTAAGGAGCAGGGTCAAGGATGCAGAGGGGGCTTCTCCTGCCACCAGGGCCACCTGGAACTGCTATCCAGAAGCAAGGTCAGGGCATGGGGGCTTTCCCCATCTGCCTGTGGCTCCAGGGTCTCTGGGTACAGGGTCCATAGGCTGACAGGCTAATCTGCCACAGCATATACTCATGGACCACATTGTGCCTTCAACTATGATTGTTTGATAGCAGGAGAGAGACAAGGTGGATGAAGTAATATCTCATATTGGGCCCGTTTCTAATTTTCTTGCATTTATTCAGGACGTAGCTGTTGCTGTTAAATTGGGCTTCCCTCATCTTCATATTAGGGAGATGTCATTCAGATGGGAAAAATTGATTTCTTACATTCTTGTTCGTAGTGCTGTTATAATTGTGTTGGCACCAAGATATGAAAGAGAGACAAGGTGGATGAATAAAGATAGTACTTGATCCCTCATCTCATATCCTAGGACTGACGCAGCTACCGCAGTGCCACATGTTGTATTAGATGAATCTCAATAGACTTTAAAAAATAGGTGCAATATTAACACTTGGTACCAACAAAAGAAGACCTAACTGTGCTTCCAAGGAGGTATAATATGTTGCTTTCTCCACCATGTTCTTCATGCTTATTACTCCACTGGGGCCAACATAAGAATGCACACTTTAGGAAAGCACACTTTACTTGTCTAATTAATAGCACTACCCACATGAGAAAATATCCAGGGGTGCTGCAGCATTTCTTAATGTTCTTAGTCTAGTGCCAAACATTGTACATATGAAGCAAGCTAACCACAAGTTAGAATGAATTGCAGACAATTCAGAACATTCACTTTTGACATACCTTCCTTATGAAACACAGCTGGTGAGAAAACAGAGGGAAAATTCTTTAGTTTTGTTTTCCTTTTTCTTTCAGTTTCATTGTTTTACATTTTCTAATCATCTGTCATTAAAATCCTTCCAAACCACATAGGCCCAGCTGCAAGTAACCTATACAATAATTGATAGCAAGACTGTGATAAATCCACCTTATTCCAATTTTGACAAACCTCAGATACTGGAACCCAATTCCTAAATCCTTACTCCAGTTCTTCCTTCCCTCTACAATACTACTGCTGTCAATAAGGCATCATTCAGGATGGAATATGTCACACTGATTTTCATGGGGTTTTTTTCAGATGGAAAATTTGAGGTTGGACCAGCAGGCTGTTGTGTTCTGTTGAATAGCAAGTACAGAGCTTATTTAGTGTGTCTCAGTGGTGTCTCATTACTGTGCCTACTGCCAGTTGATGTTAACATGCTGCGTGCACCAGTATATGAAGGATGCCTCTGAGGATAGAACAAGAAGCAATGGGCTTAAGCTGCAGCAAGGGAGGTTTAGGTTGGACATTAGGAAAAAGTTCCTAACTGTCAGGGTGGTTAAACACTGAATAAATTGCCTGGGGAGGTTGTGGAATCTCCATCTCTGGAGATATTTAAGAGTAGGTTAGATAAATGTCTATCAGGGATGGTCTAGACAGTACTGGGTCCTGCCTTGAGGGCAGGGGACTGGACTCGATGACCTCTCGAGGTCCCTTCCAGTCCTAGTATCCTATGATTTTCTTTCTCCTCAGTGGCCATTTCTTTTCATATTCATGTTCTTTAGTGTTCGGTGTTGTATATGTGTCCCCAAAATCTGTTCACCAGGGAAAACTAGCATTGTAGCTATAGAAACTGTCTCTTGTTCTTAAATGAAACAAATATTTCTAATTTTTCAAGATTTTTTTTCAGGACGAAATGTTTACACAAGTCGTATCCTACTGTATTTACTTGAAAACCAGTAGGGAGAGAACATATTCAGATTTGTTTGGAATACACTGCCTTCTTCTTGACTCTCAGGGATCAATATTTAAATCTTAAAAGCTAAACATATCTTGCATGTTTCCCACCCTCCATGTGGAATGTAGTACAGGACTGAGCAAAATACAGCCCAAGAGCTGGATCCAGCCCACCAAGCCACCAGATTCGGCCCATGGATCACCCTGTCAGGACCCTCAGGCATGCTGCTGCGCAGTTTAAAGAGCAGTCAGTGTGGCTGTCTGCTCTGCAGGGAGGGGGAAGCTTCATGTGATCTCTCTGCCCCCAGCCCAATCCTCAGCTCCTATTGGCCAGAAACAACCAGCCAATAGGAGCTGAGAGATTGGCCTGGGGAATGGGAGCAGCGCAAATCTTTCCCCTCCCAGAGCGGAAAGCCACGTGGTGGGAGCAGCCTGCAGTTTCAAGAGGGGCTGCAGCAGGCAGGGAACCAGCTTAGGTAAGCGCCTCCCAGCCAGAGCCTGCCTGTGGCACCCCTGCCCCTCCCGCATCCCAACTCCCTCCCCCAAGTCACCATCCAAATACCACACCTTGCTGTATCAGCAGTTAGTCAAGAACATATACCCCCACAACCAAAAATCCAAACCAGCCTCCTCCTCCGCCCACCCCAACTGAAGAAAATTAACTTGAAGGTATCTATCTAAAACTATACACATGTTTGGGCTTGTGTGTATGTGTATATATATGCCATTATTCAGCCTTTGGTTTCTTGTTGTTTGTATATTTCTATAGTTGGAATATGTATTTCACAACAATGTACTCAGAGTTATTTAAGGTAACAAGGTTTTTTTGAACAAAATAAATAACCAACATTTTCCTTTCCTCTTTGTTTGTACATACTGAAATCAAACTAGAAACTTTATTTTCATTGAGGATATTAGGCTTCAGGTTAAATATTTTACTTTAAATAACAAAGGTGGTCCATTTTGTTACCTTTTCCATATAGAGCATTCTTTTGCGCTTGATGCTCCATGGGTAGTTTGAATATAATTTGATTTATCTGTACAGCTTTAAATGTGCCATAGGAGCAGCATATTCTTAACTTTTCAAGGGCAAATTTTTATTTCATTTTATATAATTTATTAGTTTTTGTCTGACTATACATTTCAGCAAGGTATGACACTTAGTGATTTGTGATCATCTTATTTTGGTCAGTTGTTGTCTCTCCTGCTCACATCTAAGCTTTGAAATGTTTTGTTTAAAATCACTGTCAAATTCATCCCAGGTGCAAACTTGTTGAAGTCAATGAAGTGGTAGCAAAAACAAATGCAGCCCATTCTGCCTGGACTTTAAAAGAAGTAGCGGCAGTTTTAGAAGACTGGACAACTATTGGGGGAAAAAGAATTTAACTGCTGATACATCAAGATATTTATTCTGCAACAACAAAGGTTTAAGTCAAGAACTTTCATGAGAGATTTGTTAAAGAAACAAATCCTTTACTGGTGTCAATGAATTAAACTTAATCGAAGTCAATGGAATTTCACCCATTTACAGCAGCAGAGAATTTGCTCTAAAATATTTCATTCAATGAATACTACAGCTGATTGAAAATTATCTGATAATATTTTCTGACAGAAAAATGTTCTGTGTCAAAATAGAAACATTCTTCAGAAATGTCAGTTTTCATTTAGGGAAAAAAATTGTAAACATTATAAAATGTTGAAAGTTTCAATTTCTGACCATATGTGAACAGAATATTTCAATTTTTCATTTCAAAACAACTTTGTGTTTATAAATAGATTATAAAATTGTATATCTTATATAAAATGGAAATAGAATAAAATATTTTGATTTTATCTAAACAATGTATTTTGATTTGAGCAAATTTTGCTTTAATTTGTTTAATATTTTAAAAATGTTTTCTGTTCAATCCAGTTGAAACAAAAAGGTGTTTTGAAATGTCCTTTTCTCATGGAATGACAATTCAGAGTTTCAACCTGTTCTAATGAGTATGTCCTTTTAGAAGACATGTATTTTAACAATTAAGCTAGCTGTCTTTCATCATTCCTTATGCAATAGAAGTGTGTAACAAATTTCTATAAGATCTTAATTCTTAGCAGCACTTTTGGCCTTTAATTTCACTTAGTTTAGGAAATTAGGAATCACTAGTCATTAGACAGGTATGGGTTCTTGAGTATGTAACTGCTATATTCATTACCAGAATTAATTTATGAATTTGAAAAGCAAAAACAAAATTCAATAAATGAAGATATACAACATTGTCCTCATTGTGTTAACATCATTGCTTATCCCAACAGTCTAGCTCAGAAACCACTTTGAGGAGTATCCAGATAGAAATCTAGCTAATGTATTATAGAAGCTGTATGAAGGTAAGAGTAATGCACCAGAAAATAATGTATTAAACAAAGAGAAAAAGAGGCCTTTGAGAGAAATTTCAGTTAGGCCTATGATAAGAAAAACATCCAAACATTTCCAAAGAGCCGAACAGGGTTTAGACAATAAGACTCATGCCATTAAATCATAATCATAGAAGTCAGGGCACATCTACTCTACAGAGGAAGATCCAAACTGCTGTCAATCTTCCAGAGTTTGAATTAACGGGTCTAATTAAGACAGCTAATTCAAAGTGAGAGGGGCACTTCAGTTGATGCTGGTAACCCTGCTTTCATGAGGAGTAAGGGAAGTTGAAGGAAGAGTTTTCTCCCTTCAACTTCTTGCAGTATAGACCGCGCCAAAAGCCGAATTAAGCTACTTTGATTTCAGCTACACAATTAATGTAGTAGAAGTTGCATATTTTAATTTGACTTTGTCCTGTAGTGTAGATGTACCCTCATAGAGGAAAAAGAACTAAGATAATGAATTCATTGAAAACCACCAGAAGATTGTTTTTGTCACATTTTCTAGTGCTCTACTCCATTGTTCTAATGTAGGAGTTAGTTTTCCTGCTAGCTTGGCCCCATTTAGAAAACATGTATCTTTGATAGATGTAAAACACTACAATTCAAGTAACAAAGTTCTGTCCACTTCACAGAAACCACTACCTGTAAGGATTGAAGAAATGAATCCTCTGACTTGTAAAGATGTCTTCTCCAGCTCAGTGTTGAAGCTTATGGAGTGTAAAGGAAAGACTATTGTGCAATATGAGAAGCTTGCAATATTGCTGTATCACTAATATAGTTCTTTGGATAAACGGGCATTACAGTTTTCAGTAATTTCAGCCAACCCCTTTCTTGAGCACTCACTGCCTGATCCAAAGCCCACTGAAGTTACTGGAATGTCTTTGGATGAGATCCTCAGAAGAGAAGATGTAAGTTAATAACTATGCCTAGATGCTTGGCCTTCTTCCCAAGACACTTTTCTCTCAGGACCTAACCAACAATGTTTCATGGATGAGCAGTAATTTTAATGGCAAAAGCAATCTTCCTCTAAACATGATTGTGACTTACATTTTTGATTGTACATCATTTGCAAGGCTCTCTTAGTTGCAGATTATCCTCTTTATGGAATAAGAAAAAGGGTGCAAATTTGAGTTACTGTTCAGAATATTACTTTGTCATCAGACCTGGTAGAAAATTGAAGTTTCTGTAGTCTAAAGTTCCACTATTTCTACATTAATATTAATTACAAATCAGGCCAAAACTATAAAATATCTTCTTCTTTTTTTTCACATAATGAAACATTTTAGAAAAAAACTAATTGGAAGTGTTGGAACATTTAATTTTGCCACATCTGAATTAGTCTTCCATGACAACTTGATTGAACAGTAATTTGTAGTTCTCTTTGCTGCGCCAGTGCCCCAATGGAAGTTGTAGTTTGTGCCTCATGACCCAGCTCTGCTATCCCTTTGAAACTTATCTACCCAATGTCCTATTTTCTCCCCCCCCTCTCCTTCCCTCATCCTTCTTTCCTTATTTATTCTTGGTTCTGGACTTCCAACACTCCGGTAATCTGAAAAAGTGGGCTGTGCCCACAACAGCTCATGATACCATGTATATGTTTTGTTAGTGTTTAAAGTGCTACCAGACTATTGGTTGTTTTTAAAGTTTTTTTTTTTTTCTGAGAGCTCAGCCAGACTACATCTTCCACAATGCACCATTGTTGCCAGGACCAGTCACTCCTGCAGTTCACCTGCAGGAGCTCAGGCAATGCCTCCTTCCCCTGCAGCAGCCAACCCAGACTGAGCCTCTCTCCAGGCTTTTATACCTGGGCTGCAGTCTGAGCATGCCCAGCATAGCCAAGGGGGCTGGGTTTCTTCAGCCAGGTGAGCTTCGTTAGGCTCCACTTTCCCAGTGCGGGGCTGGTACACCCCATCACAGAGACATAGGAGCGACATTCATGATGTGTCCCATGTAAGTACCCAGTTGCAGCTTGTCTGCAATCTGGAGAAATGGATGATCCAATAAGCAGATTGGCCAGTTGACTGAGATTCATATTAATCTTCTAATTCAAACAGGTTCCAGATTCTTATATTCTAATCGTTGAACCAGCACTTAAGGCGCTGAATGTTGAAGGGTTGTCTGCTGCCAAGCAGGACTTTATTAGTGTTCTGGCAAAGGAAAGTTCTAGCTGACGTTATTTGTCTACAAGAAACTCACATTGCACTGAATGTACAGGGAATGAGTGTAGCTTTTCCTGACCTCTCTTGAGATCCCCAGCTGGCAGAATTCCCTTTGGTGTTCTGAACAGCAAGCACTATTTAGAGGTAGCAGGCACATAGCTAAATGAAAGAGCCTCCTGTCTGGGAACTTGTGAGCTATTTACACACATTAGCATGATAAAGGACCGCTGCCAGGGACCCTGGTGCCCACTGAGTGGGCAGGGATGCAGGCCGTGCAGCCACAGCAGAGGAGCTGCCCAGGCAGGTTCTGGCTCCTGCTAGTAGCCACTTAACATGCTGCTGCTTTCGTCACTGCAATCCCTGGTAAATCCTTGCAGCACTGCGGATATCCACTTTTTATCCATGGACACCCATGGATATACATTTTTATCCATTCAGGGCTCTGCCAATCTTGAAGACCTCAGTAGATGGAGAATTCACCATGTCCATTCTGTCCAATAACGATTTACCCTCACTGTTGAAAATGTGTTTTATTTCTAATTAGAATGTGTCTGTCTTCAGCTTCCAGCCATTGGTTCTTGTTATGCCTTTCTCCATTACATTAAAGAGCCCTTTGGTACCTGGTATTTTCTCCCTGTGAAGATACTTATACTCCTAATCAAGTCATATCTCAGCTGAACTGAATAGAATAGCTATTAGGATTTCTAATTAAATGCTTACAAAACTACCCTGCAGTTTGCAGCTTATAGTGAACGTCATCTTTTCCTATTATCTCACATATTTTATGAGCCAAATTCTGCCAAACATAAGTGGGTGCAGTTCCTAATAATTTTTTTCTTGAAAGTATGAGAATAATTTTGGGTCTCATTACTATTGATAAGGCTATCACTGTGCAAGATAAACTTGCTAACTTTATGATTTTTTTACCTTTACTTTCAATGTCTCCTAATAAATCAGTGCTAATAATGATGAAACTCCCTTATGATCATAAATCAGAATTTTCAACCTGCCAAGTCTTACTCATCTGGTGGGTGGCTCCCTTGGCTGATATTAGTTTTAAGGGAGGTTATTTTTTTAAAGCATGTCTCTCTAAGGAAGAAAACAATCCCACTGTCTTCTATAGCCAATTTGTTTTAAATGAAAAATATTTTTTCATCAAGTGAATTATAGTACAATAGGATTTCTTAATTTACTTTGCATTCTGAATACATTTTTCCTTGCTATTGTCTGCCACAGACTTAAGCCACTTTTCATTTCAGTGCCAATTCATCACCCATTCCATACTGTTCTTTGATAGAACTTGAAATGAGAGGAACTGAGTTCTAAGGAAAAACAGCAAGGAGTCTGGTGGCACCTTAAAGACTAACACATTTATTAGGGCATAAGCTTTTATGAGTTGCAGCTTCTCTTCATGCATCTGATGAAGGGACCTCGAGAGGTCATCAAGTCCAGTCTCCTTCACTCATGGCAGGACCAAATATCACCTACACCATCCTTGACAGATGTCTGTCTAATCTGCTCTTAAATATTTCCAATGATGGAGATTCCACAGCCTCCCTAGGCAATATATTCCAGTGTTTAATCACCCTAACAGTTAGGAAGTTTTTCCTAATGTCCAACCTAAACCTCCCATGCTGCAATTTAAGCCCTTTGCTATGCCCTAGTAAATGTGTTAGTCTATGTCAGCAAAAACAGCAAGGAGTCCTTAAGGTGCCACTGGACTAACATGTCTACCTCTGTGACATCAAAGGAAATGTGAAACTACCAAGGGTGCCTAGTAAAATAATTTCCATGGACATTGTAAAGATGTCTTGATATTTTTATCAGATTCCAATTTTGTGGCTACCATGTGTCTAGCAGTCCTGGGTCATGTGATTAGCATGCAAACATCATCACTCTTTATCCTCTTAAAGCAACAATACGGTTGGATGCCACTGTGAAAGGATTCTGGTAACTTTTGTCCACTCCCAAAGGGATTTTTCATTTAATTTGTTGAATCACCAGGTGGAGTATATGAATAACATGGACCACTGGCCTTTGTCAGAACATCTGGGTGCTATTATTTTTTATGAATTAAAAACAAATGCAAAGAAAGAAACTAGATCTGTTTTTCTGAACCAAAGACTTGGAGGTCCAAATGTTCCACAAATGTGTTTGCATCCAATGAAATCCCTGGTGGACACATGAAAATGGAGTATTTACACATGCCAACATAAGTTGCTCCATATTCTGGACTTTGCATGCAAGTACATTGTCTATTCACACATTTGGGAATCTAGACTTTTGCTATCACCTTTTAAATATTGGGCTGCCTTTGCTGTTCACATTATGTACTGTATTTTGAATATAAACAGCCTCGAAGTGTCAAACCTGCTCAACTGTGTTGTTATTGGAAAAGATCAGCAATGGGTTGGCCTCATTTTTTCACACTTATGTATTCTTTCCCAGCTTTTTACAGCAGTGTGGGAAGGGGCAGGGAGGAAATGAGAGGAGCCCAAAAGTAGTGGGGAAAACTGAAAATCTAAAAACTCAAATGGAAAAAGATAACGTTCTTGGTTATTTGGGAATTGAAACAAAATATTTTAAGTTACATGTATTTGAAATTTAAATTTCCATTTAGAGTTTTTACATTGGAAAACTGATAATTTTTGCCAGTGTCGTCATTTTCCCTTGAGAAAATTTTGATTCCAATAAAACATATTTTCCAATGGGTAAGTTTCTTGGTGGACATATTTAAACAAGTTCTAGTTATCGTGTCTCCTAATTATTTTGTTTGAGACTCTCATCAGGTTTGTTACCTCCCTAATGCTAGCTGAGGTGACATTCAGTTTTTCACATGTTCTCTGTGTCTGAACTGATGAATGTCTTTTAAAATCCTTAAGTCTACAAAGCAGTGATAGGAATTCCTATCTCCAATTCATAATCATTACAAATGCAAAAGGAAGTGAAGTAAACCAAAAAACATTTGTCTGTTTACTGAAACAAGAAGCTGTGCAGATAACCACAAAATATCCCTCTACTAATAGCTTTTTCTATTGAAAGGGCAACGCTGTAGCAAAAACCACAGAGCAAACTATAAAATCACTTATCTGCTATTGTATGCTTTTGACGCTGATAAGAATACATGCTTCTAGGCATAGCTTTTGCAACCAAAAATGTCATCTGTCCCGGAAACTCAAGAAGATGACTGAAAAATAATTAAACCTGGTAACACATGGTTTTAGTTCAGCTACAGAAAATCTCAAAATTGTGCTTTCTTGGCAGAATATTTAATACTCAGTTGTATTGTTTCTTTTTTACTTAGCAGGTGCGAGAGAAAATACTTATTGATTTTACCCCTGCGTGCTTGATCATATCTGTTTTTTCCATAGAAACTGAAACCTTCAGATAAGCCAGTTTCAAATATCTAGGCATCTTACACACGCTACAAGCTTAAGACTAATATTTTGTTAACAGGGCCTGAACTCAAAGCCAAGGGGGCTCTAAATACTTATATCATAAATAGAGAACTGTGTTAAGCATCGTGGTTTAATCCCTCACTGAGAAAATGCTGAATAAGCATGTTTCCACTACAGTGGATGAGCTGTTAACACCAGCTACTTTCTGCCTGTCTTCACTGACTGAGTAGAGGCTAAGATTTATCTTAGCATTTTTTCAAAAAGGCTTTGGAGAGCCCAAGTGTGTTTAACAAATATCTGGCCCCAGTCCTGCAATGGGATCATCATGTTTAGTCTTTTGTAGTCCTGCTGAGATTAATTGACTTTGTGCTACTGGACTCCATGTGGGTGAGCTGGAGTAGAGCAATCAGAGCTGGTATTCTTTATGTATATTAAAAACACTAGTTGGAAAGCAAAGCATGAAATAAAAGCACTAGAAAAAATGAGAATTGATCAACATGGACCCACACATCTATGGGTTGCAGGGTACTGTTATACCTAGTGGCACTCACGCCACTTTGGGTACATCTAGACTGCGCAGCTCTTTCAAAAGACGCTTTTGCAAAAAACTTTCAAAAAAGCGTCTTTCGAAAAAGAACGTCTAGACTACAATTGTGGATCGGAAAATCGATCTACTTTTTCAAAAAAGAGCATCCTGACTGCTGGATGCTCTTTCGGAAAAAAAGCCACCCAGAACCGCTTCTGCCAGGACATGGGGGCAGCATTTCCTTCCGGGTGCTACTGCCTGCCCTTTGCAGAGACGCGTGGTTAAAGGGATGCCCCTGAACACCCATTGCTCTGCTTCTGCAGCTGCCTTTGCTGTCCCTCTAGAAGGTAAGCAAGGTATTGCAGTGCTTGTTTGGAGTGCCCAGGGTCCTGGGATACCCCAGTAGATTTTTTGTTTGAAGGTTTTTCTGATTTAGACCCCTTTTTTTGGCATTGAGCTAGAGCTGCCCCTGGGCAGGCGATGGCCCCATGCCATCATACTGCAAGTTTTGCTGCATCTGCATGACACAGTCATGAGGCTACTTCCCTTTACTGGTTGTGGGGGCGGGGGTGGTGCCCTCTCTTGGCCAGGGCCTCTACCATGAGGCCAAAAATGTCTGCATTTCGCCGCCTGGTGTTTAGGGCTTGTAAGGTCTCCTCCTCTGACCAGAGCTTGAGAAGGGTCTTGAGCTCTGGCCCAGACCATGCCGGTGGCCGGCATTTGGAGCCCCTGGTTTCAGAAGGCTGTCTGGAAGGGCCAGGAGGGTCTTGGGGCTGAGACATGGCTGCACTGGAACAGCCGTGTGTTCTGGCTGCTTTGCTCCCACAACTGGCTGTGAGGGTGACTGTCCCTTTAAAAGATGGCTGCAGACAGGAACCAGAGACATGCAAGGCATGCCCCAGATTGTCCACCAGGGCTTCTTCCTGGAGGCCCTTATTTTCGAGAAAAGGGGCTCGCCGCGTCCACACTCACTTATTTTCGACGGCTCTCAGTCGAGAAAGGCATTCTTCCTCGTGAAATGAGGAGTACCGCTGTCGAAAGAAAAGCCACGTTCTTTTGATTTAATTTCAAAAGAACGTGGCTGTAGTCTAGATGCAGGTAACGTTTTTTTGAAAAAAGGCTACTTTTTTCGAAAAAACTCTGCAGTCTAGACACAGCCTTAGAGAAAAAATGAGCATGCGCTACAGCCTTAGCTGAGCTGCGCTACAGCCTTAGCCTAATGGTAGAGGCTCATTTACTAAGGTCCAGAGGTCAGCATTACAAATGTATACAGGGTCCAGTTGCACCTAAATATCTCGTAACATGACCTAGAATAAGACTCGACTGGATAGAGTCTTCTTTCTCCCTAGTCATTGGACACCAAGACCTCACACTAAACATTCCTTATTTGTTTTATTGTATAAAATAGTGGGTTTCTATATTAAGCAAAATGGTTAATTTATATTTTTTAAGCATAGCAGAAGAAATAAGGTTGTACGAAGGAGTTATTAATAGGCAAGTTTTCTTTAAAAAAATGATCCTTTTGGAGCTATATGAGTGGGACGTTTCTCTAATAACTCAAGAATGTTAGACTAGATTTTGCAAAATTCTTACTTTTAAAATTGGATCATGGAATGGGAGATTTAGGAAAGCTGATATTTTTATAGGGGTGAGTGGTGAAGGTCTACGTGGCAATTTTAATCTTTCAGGCATGAAAAACATGAATCTACATTTTTAGATGCCTAATTTTGGTGTTTGCACATTTGTAGCATGATTGATCAGTGAAGGAGCAAAAACAAAACCAGTTAATTCAGCTGTATAATGATTATTGTGCAAAACCCCAATTCAGGAAAATGTTTACATTATGCTTAAATCTGAGGCCATACTTAAAGTCTTCATCTGCAGTGTCACAATTCTGTGACTTCACCCATTTCTCCCCTCAAGGATCCAGGCTCCTCAGCCATGGTCTTTCTTGGGTAGAAACTAGGGATGTTAAATATTGGTTTATTGAATAGTTGATTAACTTCATGAATTTTTATCAGTTAGGTGACTATTCTATAGTCCCTGGGGATAAGACCAGCAGCCAGTGAGCTACATCCCCACTCCCGAGGAACCCCCTGCCACTCTGTGCTGTTGCCTCTCTCTGAGAGGCAGCAGCATGCGGTACCGGGGGGAGCTAGTCCATGAGGGGAGCCAGTTTAAAAACCAGCTCCCCTTGCAGACCAGAGGCCTGTCACCCTATACTGCTGCACAGCATGGGGTGGCAGCAGCCCCTGTCCAGGGGAATGGGCGGGGCTGAGCTCCCAGACTCTGCATGAGCCAGAACTGAGCCAGGCTGCCTGCCCGCCTGGCTCCTAATACACTTGAAATGCAGAGCCACAGCAGGGATCAATCCCGGACCTGGTGCAAGTCAGAACTGAGCTGGGCTGCTGGCCAGCCTGCTAAAAAGTTTACTAACAAAGGGTGGGGGGAATGTGTGTAGGCTGTAGCATTAATCTATAAGCTTTTGCTAATCGGTTAATCGACTACACTATTACATCCCTATTAAAGATCCACTTCTTGCTTCCTCCTGATAGATTTGCTTTTCCCCAGTCTGCTCAGTTCCCTGTCTACACTGTGGTATCCCCAAAAAGGCAGACTGCCTAAACAGATGAGCCTCTACACTTCACTTTCTTTTGGAGAGCTAGGAACAGATATAATTGTCAGCAGTCACAAGTTATCACATAGCTCTTTCTAAGCAGGCATATTTATTCTCAGGTGAAAGCATTACAAGGGTATATATTAAATCACAATAAAAACATGCACACATGCTAACAAGTTTAGTTACTCCAAGGGCTCTGCTAGAAGTCAGTCCTTCAGACCTCACTAAGGCCATGTCTACACAACAGAAAAGATCGAAGCAGCCACAGCTGATCTTCTGGGATTTGAATTAGCGGACTAGTGAAGACACGCTAATTAAACTGAGAGGGTGCTCTTCTCAATGCCAGTAGTCCTGCTTCAATGAGGAGTGAGGGAAGCCGAAGGGAGTGTGCACTCCCGTCGATTTCCCACACTGTGGATGGCACCAAAATTCAATTTAAGATACTTTTGACTCAAGCGACACAATTATTGTAGCTGGAATTGCTCATCTTAATTCAAATATAATCACAGAATTATTGGTCTATGCCAGGGGATACAAGTTCATAGCAGCCTTAGCTCAAGTCCACCCATGATTGGGTTGGTTTTTATACAGCTTCATGAGCCTCCAGGAACAGGTTATCAGAAGATAAAGAGACTCTCTTCTCCAGGATGTAGCTTCAAAGGATGGCATTTTGCATAATCAGAGGTGGGAAATTGTTATTCACCTCCCCCTAGAAATTCCCCAGACAAACTGTTTGATGCTGTTCATAACACTTTCCAGGGTTTGTATTACATCTCCTCTTATAGCGAAAGATTACATACAAATCCCAGCCCACAATAATGCATAATCCATTAATTTAATGCAGTGAACCCCAGACATACTTATACTTAATTCACCAAGATCTCCCAAGCATATTACAGAAAATTGCTAGATCTGTCACAGCCACTACTTGCATTCAGTAAGATATCTGTCACTAATAGAATTATAGATCATCTGACCGCACATGCCAGAACTGTAGAAAATCTTATTGCAGTGGCAAATAAGTGACAATTAGCATGCTGGTCTAGATGTACAGTTATCTGGCCTGGTAGTCATCCATCATCCAACTGTTGGCATAAGGAAAGAAAAACAGAGTGCATATGTTACAATTATGGATCGTTTGAGAGAATGAGAAGAAAGGGGAAACTATAGTGTATAATTTCATGACAAAGGGTAGAAAAACGTTCTGTCACCTGAAAACATTTACGGGAATTATTTAAAAAATAAATCATTTAAAATGTTATTAGTAAAATCTCTGTGCTGACATTTTGATTTCTTTCTTTCTTTCTTTCTTTCTTTCTTTCTTTCTTTCTTTCTTTCGGAAAAGGTCTCTTTGCATAAACAGTGAAACTGACCTATTATTATTCCAGACTCAAAGATACTTGTGTGTTTGAACAATGGTAAGCAGCACATGTGATTTACCTCAGAACTGACAGCTATTTTTGTCAACGTGTCAACAGCAAATATTATTGTTTGATCTTCTGAGAACCTTTGGGACATGCAGAGAGAACAGAGAAAAGCTAGTGGATATGAAAAGTTGGTTGCAACTCCAGCATGAGCATTTGGTGCACTAGCCATTGGTCTCATTGAAAAGGACTTTATACAGGCAGATCCTGACTATTAAAGTAGTAGGGCCAATTTATATCAGTGGAGTTAGTTCCAATGGTGTAAATCAGGAGATGGCCGTGGCTCTAAAGTAAATAAAACATATATATGCATAAATGTCTCAACCAGTAATTAGAAAAACATTCTCATAAAGCATGTGTGATGGGCCTCACAGAAATATATTAAAACTAACTTCTGATTAAGTACAATTCAGGTAATTGAAATCTGACAAAGAAATTCCTAGATCCAAGCATGCCTAACACATGATAATAGGGAAAAAATCACTTTCTTCCAATGCTAAACAAAGGAATTTATCAGTACACAATTGTATCCCTAAAGCTGCTCCAAATGTCTCTGTCTACTTCACTGAGGAACTTCTGCCTCCCTTGTGCCATCCAGGGTTTCTGCAAGAAAATTAAAGAAACTATACTCACATCCTCATTCTCTCCAGTCTTGGAGGTAAATTCTAAACCGATGAGAACTCTTCAGTTGAAGCTTTTTTTCCCCCCTGTGGAAAAAATACTATGTTGCAATTAACTAGTGCAATATTTATTTGAATCAGCTGCTTTGTGGATGATGTAACCAGAATCTCAGCAAGGGAAAAAAAACCCAAATATGGCAATGTTTTAGTGAAAATATGTCCTAAAATGGGTTTTTGAATTGTGATTAATGAGGGTGATAGATACGACAATGGTGAGAATGCAAAAACCCTTACACTTATTAACTATATTAAATTTCTAACAAAACCAAACTAGAATTTGGAAAGAAAAAAAATAGCTTTATTCAGGGAAGTTTTCTCCTCAAAAATGAGCTGTGTCAGTAGGTCAGTATGTGAAGAATTTCAGGGCTAAATGTATGGATAGATCAATGCACTAGAGAGTTTCTTCTATGGAGATATTGTTTTCCGCAGAGGCTCTTTGATATATTTTTAGCTATCCTACTTGCAGTAATGAATTTGCTCCAGCAGATAGAAGGAAAATGATTTAAAAGGGGGGGGGGGAGCAGGAGAAGCAAAAACATGTGGAGTCATATTTATGGGGAGGGGAGAATGGGGGAAATGAAATTTCTTTTCATCAGACCCAGACGGAGCCAGTCCTTGCTCACCCAATGTCTGCCAGAGAAAGGGACATGAATAAACATCATCAGGATTTAAGATGAGTCTGGATTAGATGGTGATGATGCTGATTGGTTCAGGGAAACATTTTGAGTAACTAGTCACAACCTCGTTTGAACACATCTGTCTGTCATCAAAGGGAGTCATAATCTGCATGCTTTACTACACTCATCCCCTTTCATGGGTTCCCAGATTGCAACAGTTGCCAAAACCACACTCTCTTCAGCTTCTGGTGGATGCCCAAGTGTGTTCTTTTATCTCAAATGCAGACCTTGCCATAGCTGACCATGCTTTTATTATCTTTCCCAGGCTACATCTAGACTACAATGATCTATCAGAAAGAAGAACATAAAATGCGCTCCACAATTTATGTACCTTTTCCCGATAGTTTTGTCGGAAAAGGCTCTACTCTTTTGGAAGCGCCCTTCTTCCTTCTGGAAGGAGGAAGACAAGACTTCTGAAAGAGAGCGTCTTCTTTTCAGAAAAAAAAAAAACGGAAGAGCAGACGTGTTCTCTGGATGCAGCAGAGGTTTTAAGGTATCCTGGGAAAACCCCATAGTCTAGACATAGCCCCACTCACTTATTGTCAAGCAAGCTCTCCAGCTAGAGCTGAATGTGTGCCTTTTCTGTGCTAAGAAGGTGCATATGACAAGAGCAGTTTGAACCCAGTCTGTGTATTGGCTGTCAGTCATCAACCTGGGAAATTTGCAATAATGTTTTACAAGGGCCGATCTTCCCAGCTATGCAGAGACTCCATTTATCTTTTTCTGTCTCCAACCATGCTTCATTCAAACATATGAAGGTAGAGAACAAAGAGGAGAGCATTCCAATATCACCCCCTTGGTACTGGAATTCACTCCCTATACACATTTTGCCCACATTGTTCACCAACTGCAAGCTCTGGTACTTCTCCATGGGATTTCCCTCTCTGTGTTCTGCTGAATTGGACTATTGGAGGTTGTGTGTCACAGTGATGGTGGTGGTGGTGATGGTTGTTTTTCCTGTTGTAGGGCAATGTTGTTGCTTTTAAACTGAACTTGAATGAAGTGTGCCAGAACCTAGTCCATCGGGTGGGATATAAATATTGGAATATATACATTAAGTTGTATATTTCAAACACCCTGCTACTTCACTATTCACAAACTTTCCCAGGCCATCACTAGTACTAGTATGAACCCAATTTCTAGTCTCTCCAATTTTACAGAACCATTTGTTAACCTTTGCTGATGTTGAAGATCAGCCAGTTAGTCCTACTCTTCTTACTGTCTCTGTCACAGTTTCTAACCCACAATAAAACATCATCTCTCTCTCTCCAGGACTGTTCCATTTCCTCAAAAGTATCTCATAAAGGACACTGTCAGGGGCTTTTTGAAAGACAATGTACTTCAACACTATTAAAAAATAGTGGAAAAAGCTGCATAAGTATTATATATTTTAATAGACTATGCTCCATTTTTGCTTTCCAGAAACTACACTGGCCTATCCCTATGATGTTTACCTGGGAGAAGATTAAAAAAACAAAACATGATCACGTGGGTCAGCATCTCCCCACACCAGTCCTAATGGATGGCACAGCAACAGGTTTAAAATAAACAAAAGGAAGTTTTTCTTCCTGCAACATGCACTCAACCAGTGGAACTCCTTGCCAGAGGATGATGTGAAGACCAGAACTTCTACAGAGTTAAAAAAAAGAACTAGATAAATTCATAGAGGATAGGTCCATCTATACTCAGAGGCTAGAGACACCATTCCTACCCATCCTAGCTACTGTTTGTCTGAGGCTGGAAATGTATGACAGGAGAGAGATCACTTGATGATTACCTGTTCTGTTCCCTCCCTCTAGGGCATCTGGCATTGGCCACTGTTGGAAGACAGGATAATGGGCTAGCTGGACCTTTCGTCTGACTCAGTATGACCTTTCTTATATTAACCCGGAGGTACTAGCCATCCATGATTCATAGCTCCTCTACAATTTCTCCTGAAGGGTTAGCTGCTACCTGCTTGGAGGACAGCTAAATATTACAGGCTAACTCTATGGTACAGCTTTGCCTAAAAGTGTGTGTGTTTGTCTGTGTGTGAATTTTTAAGCACAGTAAATGTACTATACTAAGAGAGAGAGCCCCACACAGTATGCACTCTGCAACAGTCTGAGACACAAACAAGGTAATTATATTCTGGGAGAAATATTACCTGCATAATCACCTATGTGACAAAATGAAACAGATCTAACCTGTCTGGAAATCTCAGCCTCTAAGAAGTATTTCCTTGGGCTTTCAACAATATTTTGCTGAAAGAGCTGAGACACACAAATGGGAGAGCCGACAACAGAAGTCTAAGCAAAACAATCTAAGAGAATTTACATTCTTCCTGTCTCTTTCAGTTTTGCACTGTTCTTTCACCAAGAGCTGAAGGATATTCAATGAGTAAATATGATAAATTAGTTGCTGTGGCTGATCTTTCAATGAACTCCTAGTTAGGAGGCATTTTATTAAAAGACTACACTTTTTTATATATATAAAACTGCAGATACCCAAGGGGGAAATCAATAGCCTACAGAATATATGTTTTTCAGTACTTCCAAAATTAAAAGTTTTATTAATGGACTTGCAGGGCAGAGCTTGCTTCTTTCATTGTAAACAACATAAAAATAGAATAATCATTAAATTACATGCTGGAGTGACTGAGACATAAGCTTTTATTAACATTTAATGAAACTCTACAATTCAGGCAGAGCTACAATCTGAAATTTAAATTGTTTTTTTAAATAGAGGGTTTTTAAAACTTGAAAAGATTTCAGCTCTATTATTGTGCAGACAAATAAAGCCATTTGTGCCCTAATTTAATGGCCCTGTGATTTTTCATTTTCACTCAACTCCTGCTATTATATATCATGTTTTACTATCCAAGGGAAATTGACCAGGAGTATTACACCAGGGCCAGGATCACCTCAGCTGGTGTGATCAAGCATAACTCTATTAAAGTCCATGAATAAGTGGTTCCTATTACATCAGTGTCTTAAAAATATTTCAATTTCCATTATTTTATCCCTAAGAAGTGGTAAGTAAACAGGCTAAATATAAAGAAAACAGATTCTTTCACTTTGGATATCCTGGACAGAAGACAACTAAAAATGCCTGGCTTGGAGAAGGGGAATATTTTATGTCCAACTTGGTGCATAAAAGTTGGGTTTTAAGGAGATGCTTCCTATAATCTGCTCATCTGACTGAAAGGTTACTTTGTCTTAACAGTGATAGAAATGTAGCCGTGTTAGTCTGGGATAGCTGAAGCAAAATGTCTTAACAAGATGCCTTGCTCTGCTGTTACAGACAGCATTATTAATATGTGTTGATGTGATGCCATCTATGGGCACAGCATGGAACAACAACAAAGGGAATGTGCAGGTCATTGTCCTACAGCATTGATATTCTAAAGCCGTGGTCACCAACCAGTAGATCGCGATCTACCGGTAGATCTCAGGGGCTCTAAGAGTAGCTCTTGAGCCCTCTCTGAACTGCATGCCTGCGCAGTACATTTACATTAGATTTCCTCATTTGAGGAGCAGGTACTCACTGAGCAATAACACAGGTGAGTAGCTGCGAAGAATGGTGGGATCTGGGAGGTTGGGAGGACTGAAACACCCCAGCAAGCTGACTGTGGCTTTCAGCTGAATGTGGCTGCCCTGTGCTCCAGCTGATCTACGGCTTCTCCTCTGTGCCTGCTCACGTGGAGCTTGTGCACCCTGGCTGAGCGCCATGGCCAGCTGGCCGGGCAGCCACTTCTCTTCCCTCCAGCCCGGCTGCCCTGCGCTCAGCCCAGGGAGGCTGCATCGAGCTCCAGCTGTGCTGGAACAAGCTTCCCAGGCTGAGCGCAGGATCACAGATGCCCATCTGATGGACTGTATACGACTAGCAATCTCAGACTACAACCCAGACTTCAAGACACTGGCAGATACTGTTCAGTCACAGGTGTCACACTGAGACTTTGTTATTAGAAGAAAAATATATAATTATCAATACTTCATTTTAGATTTACAAAATAGCAGAGAACAAAATGTATAATTGTAAATGCTTCATTTGACATTTAAATAGCATGAATTAAAAACAGACCATTTATTTCATAACTATAAATGTGATTTTAATTTTATATATTGCATAATTTTAAAAAACTGTTTAACACTGTATAAGGGCTGGGGATAGCAAGTGATGGACAGGAGAATAGAGAGGGCGGGGCTTCAAGGAAGGGGCGGAGCTTCAAGGAAGAGGCGGAGCGGTAGATCTTTGCCTGTTCTGAGACTTAAAAAGTGATCTTGGGTGTAAAAAGGTTGGAGACCACTGTTCTAAAGGCACACTAGATGTACTAAGGTGACAGGTCTAATTCATGAAGAAATGTGCATACCAGATGAAAGCTTGTTCTCACTCACTGATTTGGCTAGGTGGGCACAATACATTTTTAAGGTGGGGTGATTGCTTGCAAACTGACAGATTATAAAATCTGCAAAGCAAAATAAAGAACTAATTAGGAGAACACACATACGTTGGTTGTAGACCAAGAGCAGTTGTAAGCTCACATCAAATGAAGTTTTGTACAGTAAATTTCCTGTAATCAGACAGTTTTACATCTAGACGGCAGGCTTCTTTGGGAAGAAGCTTTTTTCGGAAGAGATATTCTGAAAAAACGTCTTCCCAAAGAGAGCGTCCACACACACGAGCGCATTGAAAAAGCGATCTGCTTTTTCGAAAGAGAACGTCCAGACTGATTGGACATTCTCTCGCATAAAAGGCATCCCAGAACCACTCCATCCAGGGCGTTAGGTCACCAATTGCTTCTGACTGCTGGTGCTGGAGCCTTGCAGAAACACGCACTTAAAGGGACCCTCCTGGACAGCCGTTTCTTTGCTTCTGCTGCATGCTTGCTACCTCTCCGAGGGACAGCAAAGCTCTCGCACTGCCTGCTGTGGTTACCCTCTTCTTTTTTGGATGCCACAGCTTTGTTCTTTGTGTCATGGAGCCAGAGCTGCCCCATGGCATGCGATGGCCCCACATGGCCATGCTGCAGTTTTGGCAGCACTTTGTGCCAGTTGCCTTCCTGGTCCTGCATGACCTGGACCCCAAGCTCATTCTGGGGACCTTCTCTGTGGCTGCGGCTGCTCCACTCTGGCAACCGCACCCCACAATGGAGAGGCGTTTCTGGAGGCTCGACACCAGTTCAGACTGGTGGGACAACCAGCAGTGGCTCCAAAACTTCCGCATGCGGATGGCCACCTTTTTGGAGCTGTGTGCCTGGCTCGCCCCTGCCCCTCAGAGACACGACACCCGCCTGCGACCCGCCATACCCCTGGAGAAGCGGGTCACAGTAACTCTCTGGAAGCTCACCTCCCCTGACAGCTACTGGTCGGTGGGCAATCAGTTTGGCGTGGGGAAGTCCACCGTTAGGGCCCTCTTCATGGAGGTAAGGCACTCTTGGGCTGCAGTCCCTGCAAGGGAGGGGGGCAGGGGAAGAATCCTGGATAAGGGGGACCCTCGGGAAAGGGGGTTTGGGAGCTGTGAGGGGGGGGGTGGAATGGGGATGGGGAGAAGCACCCAGGGGATTATGCCATTCCACCCTCATGCAGCCCTGCTGCCGGGAGGAGGCAGTCTCATAGGGAGTGGCTCCTGGGGTATTGGGTGGGGGGAGGAGATAATAGGAGGACAGATACTTCAAGGGCTCAGGCCCTCCCTCTCTCATTCTCTTTTCTGTGTGTTTCTTTGTCTCCTTTTGCAGGTTGTTAGGGCCATCAACTCCATCCTGTTGTGGAGGGTCATCTGCCTGGGAGACCTGGACTCGATCATGGCCAGATTTGCTGCCCTGGGGCTCCCAAACTGTGGCAGAGTGATTGATGGGACCCACATCCTGATCCACGCATCCGACTATCGAGCGGGCCAGTGCATTGATCGGAAGAGCTAATTTTCTATGGTGCTGCAGGCCCTGGTCGACCACCATGGACACTTCACAGACATTTCTGTTGGGTGGTCGGGCAGGGCACATAAATGCCAAGTCTTTAGAAACTCCAGCCTATACCACAAGCGGGCACATTTTTCCCCCACCAGGACTTTGCAGTTGGGGATGTGCAGATGCCACTGTGCATCATGGGGGCCACAATGCCGTGGCTGATGAAGCCTCCTCATACTGCAGCTGATGAAGCCATATACCGGTCACCTGAACCCCACCAGGGACCTATTTAATACCTGCCTGAACCGGGCCAGGAGTCAGGTGGAGTGTGCCTTTGGCTGCCTCAAGGCCCAGTTCCGGTGCCTGCTGACCTGCCTCGACGTTGGGAAGCACAACATGCGAGGTGGTCGCGACATGTAGTGTCCTCCACAACATTGTGAAGAGGAAGAGGGAGGCCTTCCTCCTGGGGTGGGAGGGAGACACTGGTGGCAAGAGGTGGGCATTTGAGCAGCCAAGGACAGCTGCCATCTGCCAGGCCCATCAGGTGCACATCAGGGAGGCCCTGAGGGAGAGGTACTCTGAAGGACCCCAGTAACTCTCACCAGGACCTCCCCAACAGGGGCCTCTGGCTTGTGGCCTTATTCCTTCCCCACCACACACACCCTTTGCCCTTTCTCTAACTTCTCACTAAACACATCTGTTTGATTTTGAAAAAAACAAAGTCTGTATTTATCTAACATTAAGAAAAGATGGGCAGGGGAAGGAGGGACTCATAACTTGGAGGGGAGGGGGTCTCAGGGCTGGGAGGGGCATGGGGGCAGCTAGATGTCTCACTTCAGGTGTGGGGACCTCGTCAGAGTTGGGGTCAGGTGGGTCCAGGGACCACAGAAGAGTGGGTAGGAAGGGGCCCTGGAGCAGGATCAGGGATGGTGGGGGGGCAGGAAGAGGGGGCATGGGCATCACCTGAGGGGGAGCAGAGGCATCGCATGGGGAGTAGGTCGAAGGGGAATGGCATAGCAGGAGGGTGGAAGCCAGGAGCAGCAGCATCAGGCGACTGTGCCATCATGCACAACATGATGGCAAACATTGTCACACCGCTGCATGAGCAGGTCCCATGCATGATTCCACCACTCAGCGTCATTGTGGATCTTCTATGCCAGGGTCTGACATGCTGCCGCATGAGGTCTTCCTGGACCCTGGCATGCCTTTGGGTCCCCCAGGTTCTGGCAGCTGGCTGCAGTGGTGTGGCTCACCCCTCAGCCCCAGCTGATCCGGCTGTGAAGAACACACTGAGGGAGAGGCAGTCAGTCATCCATTGAGACACTATCCTTGAGGCTGTGCCCTTTTCCGTGAGCAGAGACCAACAGTCCTTGGCTCAGAGAAGAGGGATGTCTCAGGAGCAGGGCCGTGTGTTGCCTGCACACCAGGCCATGCCTCTCAGGTGCCCAGAGTTTCCCAGGGGACCGTGCTGCCTGCTTCCCATCCACCCCCAGCCGAAAGACAAGTAGGAAAGGGACATGTCCAGCCACAGTGGGATCCCCTCATGGGCAGCAGAGGAGCCAAGCCGGGAGCAGCCTGGCCCTCCCTGGGGGCCACACACACACCTGCAGCTTTCAGCACTGCCCACGGGAGCTGGTGCTGCCTCACACGTGCAGCCATGCCCGTGTGCAGCATTCCTCGGCCTGTGTGGGGTCATGCCTGTGCCCTTGTGGCTAGCCTGCTTCCAGCTGTGGCACCCTTCCCCACCTCCATGGCAAGACGTGTGTGGCCTTCCCTGAGCCTGGAAGCAGGATCCCACCCATGTTCAGGGGCTGCCTGCTGGATCCACGGGCCGCACACTAACGCTGCACGTGGTTCCATGAGCACAGACCACATCATGATGTCCAGCCTGAACAGTCCAAGTGACCCTAGCACCCTGCCCCCTGTGCACCTGCCTCCCCCAGCCTGTGTGAGAGAAAATGAGACCACTCACCTGACAATCCCTCCCAGGCTTCCAAGGAGGCCTGGAGATCTCCTGGCTCACAAGCACATGCTCAAGGGACTGGATGATAGTCTCTGTCTCCTCCTACTGCTCCCGCTGGCCTTGGTCCTCCTGCTCCTCCTCCTCCTCCAAGAGCTCCGGCCGGGTGATGACAGGGGTCTCCAGGTCAGAGTCCATGAGGACAGGTAAAGAAGACATTTCCCCAGCCCCCAGGATCTAGTGGAGCTCCTGGTAATAGGGGCAGGTGGGGGTTCTGCTCCTGAGTGCGAGTTGCACTCTCTGGCCTGGACATGTCCCTAGCATGTGCCTTAAGCTTACTCCAGACCTGTTCCAAGGTCCATGGTGGGTGTCCGTACTCCACCATGGGCTCGGCCATGTGCTCATATATGTCGGCATTGCAGCACTTGGCCCGGAGATCCTTCAAGGTGTCATCCTAGCCCCACAGCTCGATGAGGGACAGGATTTCCGGTCCGGACTAGGAGGGTGTGCACCTCTTGGTCCCCTTGGGTGGGTCCTGGGACCCCTCCCTGTGAGGGTCAGGGAGGTCATGGGGGACTTGTGGCTCAGATATAGTTCCAAATTCTGCGGCAGGGAGAGCCGTGAAGTCAGGGTGCTGTTCCAAGGCCGGCTTCCTGCCACAAAGCTTGTCCAGGGTGCCTGAAGCTTTAAGAGAGGCCAGGAGACAGGAACTATAGAGTTGTGATTACTTTGGACAGAGTGTCCACCAGGGCACCTGTGTTACTTCCTGGAGGCCTCTTCTTCTGAAAGAAAACCCTCCTTCCCATCTACACACGCCTTTTTCCAAAAGAGCTCTTTTGGAATAAGTCTTCTTCCTCATAAAAAAGGAGTACTAACATCGGAAAAAGCCCTCTGTTCTTTCCATTTACTTTTGAAAGAATGCAATTGCAGTGTGGACGTTCCACAAGTTTTGGCAAAAAAACGCCATTTTTCTGACAAAACTCTGTAATGTAGACGTACCCTAAGTTACAGATACAGGAATATCTATATGACTAGGTCACTTCATCCATCTCCCTTCACCATTCCCTAAAGCACGTTTTCTAGTGCTTTGCCCAGTCATGTTTTATACATATCCAGCTACGTCTACACTGGCATGATTTTCCGAAAATGCTTTTAAAGGAAAACTTTTCCATTAAAAGCATTTTCGGAAAAGCACATCTAGAGTGGCAGGATGCTTTTCCGTAAAAGCACTTTTCCTTTAAAAGCATTTTTGGAAAATAATGCCTGTGTAGACGTAGCCGGGATACGTGTACACTTAGAAATAACCCCCTTAGGCCAAATTTAACAGGGAAACGTCCATACTACCAAGCCCATTATTTCAAAATAACAGGCTGCTTATTTCAAAATCTGTACTCATGTCTGCCTCGGGGGAATAACGCTAATCTTGAAATAGTTCAAATTACTCTGCGGAGTAGTTATTTTGGAATAGCGGCATCTGAGTGTCCACACTAATGCTATTTCAAAATAACTAATTACTCCCCGCTGCTTCTTGAGGCTCTAAGTCAATTAACGGAGTCTGCCTTGGACTAATACCGAGGCTTCCCCGTGATGGGGACACACATTTCAATTTTGTGAAATCAGGAGTTAAGTTGAATTTAGTTATTTTGAAATAAGTTCCTAGTGGAGACATGCTTTGAAATAAGTGGGAGAGTTCTCACCAGCCAAATAGGAAAGGAGCTATTGGGTAGTACCAATAACCCAAAGGACTGTGGTGAGGGGCAGTTCCTCTCTGCTTTTAAGAGAGAAGGGGGAGTTGTGGTCTAGACTGCTTTCCCACTCTCCATTATCTCTTGATTCTAGACTGTTTTTTTTGCTCTCCCTGCATCAGTGCAACTGAGGGGAAAATTAGGCCCTATGTAGCTATTGGATTTCAGCACAATGACATTCAGAGCTCTGGCTCTGGATGAAACAAGCTTTCATGGCTTGCTGAAGGAAGTGGTGCAGAAAAAGAGCTGGTAATCCAATTAGTTTACACTCAAATGTGGCTAGTGTATGGTCCAATTTAAGAAGACGTGTTTTACCAAGCCCGATCAAAACTACACACCTGTCTCCTATAATGCAGAAGGCCAAGCAGTCCCACAAATCCACTGGTAGTGGCCCCGTCTTCAATGAAACCGTCTGATATAACGTGAAATAGGGATGAGGACATTTGAATACTACAGTGTGAGGCAACCGCAGTGCCCAGGGGCACCACAGTGGCAGTAGGGTCAAAAGAGGATATCATTTACATGACACTGTGACGGGAACAAGAGTTTCCCTCAGACTTGTAGAGAGCTGCATATAAGCCCATTTGTAAAGGGTCCCCAGTCAGCAGGTGGGGCACCACTGACTTCCTAGAGTGCCCCCAAATCCGTGAGGCGTGCCTAGGCCTAGCAATTGGCCAAGTAACAGTTTATGAGGCCCAGCCCTGGGTCAGGGTGACAAGAGTCTATAACCAGTTGTTCAGCAGTTTAAAGCTCTGGCTAGGTCCCAGCTGGGTCACCTCACTCCAGGAAAGCCGACAAGTGCAGGGGGGTTTTGCCCACAGGGGGAACCTGCCATCCAAAGGTAGGAGTGGCGAGGGGGATGTAGGCCCAGCCACTCCACTGCGTCCTGGCCCAGGGCCCTGATAGTGGCAGCCATGCAGCCAATAGATTGGCAGGGATCCAAGCCGTTACACGCCAACAAGGTCGAGGGTCAGTGGGGGTCCAGGCCACAGTGCGCTGCCCACCCAACCTCCATGTTCTCAGCCGCCCCGAGGTTGGCTATCCCTGGGCCGCTTTCCAACCCCCATTACGGGCCTACCCAATTTTGGTGATGCTCCAGTGGGTCCTCGGGCAATAGAGGGGCTGGCAGGGTGTCCATGGGCTCCAGTTCAGGCAGGTCTCCAGGTGGGCCAGCCAAGTCATCAGTGCCTGGCAAAGGTCCCGGTGGGGTTGGTGTGGGTTCAGGCCAAGGCTCCAGGGCTGGCAGGGGTCCAGGCAGCTCAATCCAGTCCTCTGGCTGGGGGCAGCACAGCTGCAACCTTCACTACAAGGGCCAGGGATCTGCTCAGCTTGGCTGTCTGGCTGTGACTGAGCCCGTGGCTCTTATAGTCCTAGACCCGCCCTCTTGGCTTCCTGTGGGTGGGGCTAGGTGTGGCTGGACCCGCCCACCAAGGGATCATAGAGGATGCTTCCTCTTCCAGGTCAGCCATGTTGCTGTTCCAGGCTCACTACACCATTCCATTAATATTTTGTTGGCCCTTCTCATCCAGACCTAGAACCTTCTGATCCTCCAAGCTTTCTAAATGCTTACCGTCTAGTCTAAGAGATGAGGGACAGTGTAATGCAGTGGTAGAGCACTTAGCTTGTTGGAACATTGGTACAATGACCATCCATGAGCTTTTCCAAGCGATTGTGAAAGCAATCCTAAATGAACAAAACGTTGTAAGGGGAAAAACCAGATGTTCAATCCTGCCCCTGAAAAATCAGTTTATATTATAGTATCATGTTGTACTCCTTTCAAACTGCAGGCTGCGTGTCAGCTGCCACTGTATATATTATGGCTCATCTGCTTCATTTCCTCTTGGGACAAAGGAAACAAGCTTGCTTTCAAGTTGGATGTATTTTGTTCTAGCCTAAACAGTCCAATCAGATTATTAACACTATTCCAGTTAACACGTTAAATGTGTATGCTGCTCTATGTCTCCAGCAGTGCTGCCATAACATTAAACTCCAACAACTGCAGATAAGCCTTGCTATCTAAAGCAGCATGAGTCAATGTTTCCTTGAAATGGCTAAACATGATGGCATAACTTCTATACCACTTGTTGTTTTAGACCAAGTCTTTCCAGCTTAGAGAGCTGTAATTGTGCAACATCTGGGATCTTTTCTTTCTTTTTTCTTTTAACAATTTATTGTCTGTATGTGCACCAAAAAACATCACAACTTCAGAAGATATACCATAAACCAATTCATTATTCTTTGCACCTTTGTGAATGTTTATTTTCTTTTTTTTAACCTTTTCAAAATAGCTGATCTTCTAATATGCTTCGCAGAATGCACGCAAGGCAATTAAAGGAGGAAGCGTATTGTTGTCCCTTTGTAAAAAACACAGTAACCAAAACGAGGGCTTCTATACATAGTAATATTATATAGGGTCTATTTTATAAGGGATTTCAGCCCTGTCCCATATGTATGTGTGCACAATTTTTCTCCCCATAGCTTTTTCCCTGCAATCCATGCGTAACAGAAGTGGTGCCATTCAGATATTGCAAAATTGGTCCACTTGCTTCATGTGCAAATGTTAAAAATGGTGGCAAAGAGAAGGAGAGGAGCTTTGCTGAAACACTGATCACTGCTGCGCAGGGATATCTTGGATCAATTAAACTGTATTCTTGATGGCTTAATGATGGGGATGGGGCTATGTCTGGGCTGTACCAGAAGGGTAAAGTTGGCCACAAAGGATAGAGGTTATGGAAGGTCTCTGACTCTGAAGAAATCATAGTGACATGGGACCTGCATGCAAGGGGCATTAAAAACAGTGGTTTTGAAAATTACACAGTGAGAGGGGTAGGATGCAACATGTGCTAGTGCCGACAGAAGTGTGTTTGATATAATTGTTAGGCTGCAAGACACCCTGAAGATTAGAAGCAAAACAGGAAACATTCATTCTATTGCAATAATCCTATGCTGGCAGAAAGCTAGACTAGGTGACATAGTGGATCTGTCCCATCTTCTATTTCTATGAGTCTATGGCTTAATAAAAAAAGAGATCTTCAGCTGTATTCCACCTGGGAGCAAGTGACTATTTATGATTCCATTTATGAGTAAAAATGAGTTTGCTCTGACCTGGTGACATTTCTTTTCATTCTTGTAAATTTCCTCCCAATGCAATTTACATGTTGCTAGGCAGAACTCTTGGATCTTTGGTTTCTATGCAGGTACATTTTATGCTGCCAAAACTCTATGCAAAGATTCTATGGAGATAGAATGTGGGAGGGAACACATTAAGTAACTTGTTTATCTTCATTTAAACACTCAGGCTGACTCTGGCAACAATGTAAATAATTTCTCAAGGAACAAGTGACTTCTGAATAGCACTAAACTTTTCTCATGTTTATGTTGTTTAACATCTAAAACTTTAATAGGTCAATGGTTGTGTTTCCAGTTGGCTTAGCTCTCAACCTGGAACTTAAGGTTAAGTAATTTTGAATGTGGAATTGGCATTCGTTCTAGCTTGTGAACCGTTCCGTTAGATTTTCTATATGTGGTACATGGGTTAAATACAGCATGCTAGAAGTCTCTGAGGGTACGTCTAGACTACAGGCTTTTGTTGACAGAGGCTTTGTCGAAAAAAAGCGTCTAGATTGCATTACACGGATCGAAAAAGCGATCTATTTTGTCGACAAACAGCGTCCAGACTGCCGGACCGCTCTGTCAACAAAAGAAGGCACCCGGAAGTGCTTCTGGTAGGTAACAGGGGCAGCCTTAAAGTCCAGGAACTGCTGCCTGCTCTTTGCAGAGACACGTGCTTAAAGAGATCCTCCTGGACAGCTGTTGCTCTGCTCCTGCTTCTGGCTTGCCTACCTTCTAGAGGGAAAGCAAAGCTGCTGCAGTTTTCGTTCTGATTTCCCTGCTTCCTCAGACACCACAGCAGTTTATTTTCAGGTTTGGTTTTGTGCTTTGCACTGTGTTTTTGGCCATGGAGCCTGAGCTGCCCCTGGGCAGGCGATGGCCCCACACTGTGATGATGGAAATTCTGCTGCATCTTCATGAGACCGTCATGACATTTGCAGAAGAGCTGGATTCAGAGCCCAGCTTTGAGCCCCTCACTCAGGCTGCAGCCCTACTGCCCTTGCCCCCGAACTTATTCCTGGAGAGGCAAGTTTGGAGGCTGGTCACCAGTTCTGACTGGTGGGATCGGCTTGTTATGCAGCAGTGGGATGATAACCAGTGGCTCCGAAACTTCCAGATGCGGAAATCCACTTTCCAGGAGCTCTGAGCCTGGCTTGCCCCTGCCCTGCAATGCCAGGACACCCGCTTGTGGGCCACCATCCCCCTGTAGAAGTGGGTCGCTATTGCTCTGTGGAAGCTGGCCGCCCCCGACTGCTACTGCTCTGTGGGACATCAGTTTGGCGTGGGGAAGTCTACTATCGGGGACATTGACTATGAGGAGGCCTCAATTGAAGGATTTGGACAATGAGGTTTTATGTAGCACTGGTTGCGAATTTTCCATCAGAATGACATTCCAATGGAAAATATGGTTTCTGCTAACCTAAAAATTTCCATAAGGAAATTTCCGTTGTTCCAGAATATTTCATTTTGTTGGACTGGCCTGAAATGATTCATTTCAAATCAGTTCAACCAAATTTTAAATTGAATTTCCTTATCAGCACATTGCCTCATGAGCCTTGCAATTTCAGCTTACATTCTCTCTTGTGGGTGAGGATCCTTGGTAGACTAGCTGTCCCTTAATGCAACTCAAATTCCCCACTCACCAAGCTGAGTGGTGCATCCTGGAAGTCACATGACTCTGGATGCGTTAAGGGCCATGTCACCCTGTGGGAACACAATGTTTGCTTCTGAGAATTCCATAAAGGTGAGTCTCCATACTGTCCTGTTAAAGCTTGCTCAGTGGGTTCACACTCCACAAATTCTATGCATGGGACAAAACACAAGATGGAGCACAGGATGACTCCTCTTATGCTGCAGTAGCTGCCTGCAGGCTGACTACTAGGGCACAGATGCCCTTAAGCACTTGCCTGAGCTAAGGAGTACTTTCCTGGTTTGTGAGTATTAGTATTCTCAACTAGAGGGAACTGAACTCGCTTTTAGTGTATTAATAATGGAATTTAAAATAATTGATAGCTCTGGTACTGCTATAGTTCTTTGTACATTGTAAAAGCACACAAGAGTTGGCTTGATGTATTTCAGACAAGACCTACCACTGGGATAGAATGTGTATCAGAGCTACTGAGTGCGAAAGACATGAGATAGGGAGGGGAATAAGTTGCTTCAAACTGTGCTTTTTAAAGGCATCTGTGAAGTGGGAGAAGAAACTTAGAGGGCGCTTCAAAACCAGCCCTTTGAAATTCTCTTCCTTCCTTCCTTGGAAAAGCAGTTTGTTTTATTTTACGTTATCATATCTGATGCCAGGGAAAAGAAGAGAGCAACTGTGGTGAGGCAAACAAAAGTCAAGTCTTATTTTTAAGTGCATTCTTCTTAGCAGATATTCAGTAATTTTTATGCATGTGACAGTATCAAAGCCTTGCCACAAATATGAGGGTTTCACAATCTAATTCCAAGTGCTGTAGCTCAGACCAATAAAAAAGACCACCCAAAGCAATATGGATTTAAGCCACAATGCCACAATCTATGAGTACATCTACACTGAACAGCTACTTTGGGATACTGGAGGTATCCCAAAATAGCTACCCCGCATCTTAACAAGTTGCCTGTTATTTTGAAATATTTTTCGAAATAACAACTGCACTATTTCACCATCCTGATAAATCTTGTAGCACGAGGGTTATGGGATGGCTCGAAATAGCACATTATTTTGAAATTTGGCACTGTGTAGACACACCAAATTTCAAAATAAGCTATTTTGAAAGAGATTTGAAATAAGATGTGCAATTTGCATAGCACAAATTGCATATCTTATTTTGAGTTTAGGGTGCTGTGTAGACTCACCCTATGGCTGTGTCTAGACTGGCAAGTTTTTCCGCAAAATCATCTGATTTTCTGGGAAAACTTGCCAACTGTCTACACTGGCCGCTTGAATTTCCGGAAAAGCACTGACGATCTCCTGTAAAATCATCAGTCCTTTTCCGGAAATACTATGCTGCTCCCATTCGGGCAAAAGTCTTTTTCCGAAAGACTTTTGCGCGAAAGGGCCAGTGTAGACAGCATAGTATTGTTTTCCGCAAAAAAGCCCCAATTGCGAAAATGGCGATCGGGGATTTTTTGCAGAAAACCGCGTCTAGATTGGCCACGGACGCTTTTCCGCAAAAAGTGCTTTTGCGGAAAAGCATCCTGCCAATCTAGACGTTCTTTTCCAAAAATCTTTTAACGGAAAAGTTTTCCGTTAAAAGCATTTTCGGAAATTCATGCCAGTGTAGACGTAGCCTATGTGAGTAAGTGCAGCATACTCAGTCTAAGAGACTAATAATTTGACTTAAAATCAAGTACAAGAGCTAAATTCCACTAAGTTAAAGTGTTAGCAGAAGTCCTGGAAACTACAGTTTGTAATCTGTGCAAGGAAAGTTGATGAATAATGGTCTGCCATGTAAAACTACATTTCTGTTTGCATTTGCCTCCCTCTGGTGGGCAAAACTGCTAGGGTGTGTCTCTCTCCCAGCTCTCATCCTCAGCCTGTTACAGTAGATTACCAATGGGAATGCTTCTTGCTCTCTTAGAAGTAATATTAGACAGCCCTCCTCTACAACTAATTCTTCTACTGTAACATTACTTCAAAGGCAGTGGATTCTGCTAAATGTAGAGCTCTGAAAAGAATTTTGGAAAATGGTCTGTCAACCCAAATATTCATCAGGGGATTTTTTAATTTTATTTTTTAATATAACAGGATTCAAGCTATGCATCATGCCTAATCTGTTCCCACCTGACATTGTGATGTCGAAAGGTGTGCAAACTGAAGGCATCAAGGACTGATTTTTCCCCGCCTTTCTCCTTGTGTGGTCATTTACACTTACACAATATAAAAAGCTACTATGCTTACTGAATGGGTTATTTACACCTACATTGCAGAACTGTAAATAAGCATGCCAGGCACAAGGCAAGGAAGAATCAGACCCAGTTTATGGATCATAACTTACAAAACCCACAAACATTTCTACACTGCACTTGATGAATTACCTGTCTAAACCAGACGCAGAAGGAGCACTGAAGAATAATCAGAGGCACAAACTACATTGCTCCATACTTGGGTCTATCTGTTATTGCCACCCAGCAATGTACTCCATACTGCCAATCCCAACTATGTGAAAACCATGAGTGGGCTCCAAAATTATGAGATTGCCTTAAAACTCACCAGAGAGAACTTGTTACCTGGGCCAATGTCTGTTGGTGAAATAAAACTTAAAAAAACAACAGATAGTCCTGTTGGTGAAAGACAATCTTGTGAGCTACATAGCTCTTCTCCAACTCTGCAGAAGGCATTGAGTGTCACAGCTAAATACAAGATGGAACACGTTATGTTGAGCATAAGCAGTTAACATATATTCTAAGTGATCATTCAAGGGGAAGTGGCTGGTTAACATCTCTGCAGACATAGGACAAAAAGAGTGGGTGGCAGGTTGTTGTAAGAAGCCATAAATCCTAGGCTTATGTTTTGAAGGTGTTGTGCAGGTTTGCTTGGAGGATGAGGACTGACAGGTCACTTATGGAATGATTGTTTTGTGCTGGCCCGTGGGTGACACGGTGTTTTTCTTTTTATCATGTTTCTGTGAGAGTTCATTCGTCAATATAGAGCTTGTCTGGGTTCACGCACATGAGATTTCTTTAAATAAAAATGTGGGCTTCTTTTTATTGGCTTTCTGGTTTCTGAGCCTTTAGAACAGGCGTGGGCAATCATTTTTTATGGGGGGCCATGCCAAAAATTTGGAAAGTGGTCAAGGGCTGGGTTTTCCATATTAATGGAGGAGGTACAGGATCTGGGATGGAGGTTGGATACAGAGGGGAGCTTGCAGTAAGGGATTGTGGTGCAGGAGAAGGTATGGGGTCTAGGAGGGAGTTTGGGTGAAGGAGGCAGTTGCGACCTGGGTTATGGGACTAGGGTGCAGGGGTTTGCATTGTGACTTTGGGCAAGAGGGCATTGTGACCTGGGGATGGAGACTAGGTTGCAGGAGGAGGGGTTTGTGCTGTGCCATGGGCAGGTTATGCCTTGGGGCAGAGAATTGGGGTGCAGGAGGGGGTGCAGGGGTTTGGAATTGTGACCTGGGGCAGAGGATTGGGGTGCAGAATCTGGGAGGGTGCAGAAGGGGGCAGAGGGTTTGGGTTCTGTGGGGCAGGAAGGCAAAGGGTTGGGATGCCAGAGGCAGGCTCTGGCTGGGAGACTTAGCTGCTTGACTCTGGCTAACAGCCTTCTCATGCAGACTCCCTGCCTGTCCTGCCCTCCCTCACTGGCTACAAGGTCCATGTGGTTTTTGAATAGCTACGAGCTCGAGGGGATGGGAGAAGGTTAAAAGGCAGCTCCCATTGTCCGGAAACTGGCCAATGGGATTGTGCCGGGGGTGGAAGCAGTGTTTGAATCCTCTCCTCCCTCCCTCAGGCTCACAGCTGTTTAAACAGAGTCCTGCAATGGCCACTTTTCTCAGCAGCATGTCGGGGGCAGGCAGGGAGTCTTTCTAAGGCTCCCCACTGTGTCCGTGGGCTGGATCTGACAGCTTTGCGGGATCACAGAGGGCATTTTGCTCAGCCCTGCTTTAGAGGGTGCTCACTTCACCATTTAAACTTTGCCACCATTAAAGCTAAAATAAAGGTTTTTATGAGAATTAGGATTCTCAGGTGGTCTCTTGCAATAGCTGGGACTAAAACCAAACACTGCAAGATTGGTGATAAGACACTAAGAGCTGACAATACTGCAGGAGTGATCCAGCACACACTGAGGTTAGTGACAAGATTCCCATTTAGCTTCAGTATGTCCTGGATTAGGTCCCAGCACTTCCTAGATGAAGTATTGTCAGCCAGAGGGCAGCAAGCACTGTCTTGGAACCAGACAATGGCAACAATAAATTACAGTTCTTCACTTCTAGCATTACAGCAACATTTTCACATGACTTGTTGAAGTATTCCACCTTCGCCTCAGTACAGGCAGCATGAGGGCTACTTAAGTTCAGTATACACAAAACTGTAAGGATCCTTTTTAAAAAAATTGACCATCCTGCATAGTCTTCCGCACTTTTCCAAGGCTCCAGGACCTTCCTCAGTATGATCCTCTTTAGCTCAGCTTGACAGACTCCTCAGTCTTTGTCTGTCAGCACTTCTGACTTCCCATAGATACAGAGCTCCAGTGAACACCCATCCTAGAAAACTTGAATCTGAAAGTCCAGTGTTAAGGAGGGAGTGGGGAATCAACCAAAACCGCAGTGAAGTTGGTGAAGGTGACCCCTCATTCTAAACCCTCACATGAGTACAGAAACTGCATCACGATTTGAGTAACATGGTTTTTCTGCTACTTATGGGAGCATGTGCTTCGCCCTATAAATACACACAATTAACTAAACATTCCACTTTGACCTGCCCATGAGTCCTGTGTTCTTCATCCCCTCTCCAGCTGCCAAGAAAATCACACACATGGTACAGGAAGCCTGAAAAATGCTATTTATTCTTATCTGATACCTTCCATATAAGTATTGCCATGTATCAGGCAAACTCTACTTGGTATTTTAGATTTAATAATTTAATAGATATAGAAAAATGTTATCTGTTTCTATGGGTTATATGTAGTAGCTCAGGGAATCCTAAGAAAAGAAAAGAAAAGTGAAGAGAATGCAACTATTGTAATAGCATAACTTTGAATGTTAAAAAAAAGCTTAAAAATGTAACATTTTAATGCTAAATCATTACAGTAAAAAACAAACAAAAAACCCAAAACATACTCTGGTGGAAATACTTTTCTGACGGCCTGATCTATTGCCCATTGAAATCAATGGGAGTCTTTCCATTGGCTCTAATGAGGATGAATCAGGCTGTCGTGTGTGCGTGCGTGCATGCGTGCGTATGTGCACAGAGGGGGAGAGGTTCTTTCTTTCACTGGGTTCATCTACACTGACAGTTTTAGGGTCCATGCATTTCCATGTGCGGTAACGCTTCAGAGTAAAAACCATACAGAAGCTCTGTCTTCCAACTGCACCCTGAGTGGAGCCAGATGATACTCAGCTTCTCCCATGAAGCTTCTTCCTCCGGTGCTGACCCTGCTAGTGATGCATCCACGGGAAATTAAAGATTTTCGTATTGCCATTGTCAGGGCAGCCATTGCTTGTTCTCACTGCAGGACTTTGGAAGCCATCATATGATAGTGCAGCCACAGCAGTACCTCTCTGGGTAGTCCAGTGCATACACCTTGTTCTCCAGTCCATAGACGTAGTACAGGTATGTCTTCCCTGCATACTGATAATGAACTTCTGTGATGGGGATCAGCTCAATAGTCTGACGCTGGGAAAAGAAGAAAAAAAAGCAAGTGAAAAGCTTTAATTATGTAGGGCTGACTCCTCACCTTTTGCCTCATCTTGAGAGGAAGAAAGAAAAGCCTGACAATAGAGAGAAGTGCCTTCAGCTGCTATATATCAGTTGTCACTCACTCTCCGCCTTCTTCAACAATCTATCTTGTGTGCTTGGTGGGTTCGGCATTGTGCACACTAGAAGTGAGTTTATAACCACTTTGTGACATGCTTGATTTGTTCCCAAACAAGGCATGGTTACTACTCAGTAAGCCTAATAGCACAGGGAGCTAACTGTGTGCCTAGGCCAGGCCAGCATGTAGTTACCTTCCTATAATCATGTCACATCCATGTTCTTTTGCTGTGTAAATGTGACCCTTTCACTGTGAATTGTCACAGCTCTGGGTGTGGTAGCACAGCCCAGAAAACATTGCCTCATATATGGCTGGTACATGTTCTGTAGATGCAGTTCTCCCTCCCTGCCCCCAGGAGGCACTATGGGCTAGCTACATGGTACAACAGCTTTGTGGGAGTAGCTGTGTGAACAACGGGCATATGGTTTTGTGGTTAAAAAACACGAATGTGGGTCTGAGTCATCAATACTTGCTGTAACCAGGGCAGATAAGCAGGCCAATCATGACCTTGTTACAAAAATATATGAGTACTTGTAAATGGACGAGACCTTAAAGCAGTGTTCCCCAATCTTTAGGGGCTGCCGGGCGCCTGGGGGTGGGGCCGCTCACGTGCCATGCGTCCAGGGATGGGGCCGCACATGGCTGGGCGTCCAGGGGCGGGGCTGCTCATGTGCTGGGCACCTGGGGGCGGGGCCATGTATGTGCCACATGCCCAGGGCAGGGGACTCCCATTTGCCACGCACCCAGGGCCAGCACCGGCCCAGATCATGCGGCGGGCGCACATAAATGCCCCGGTGGGTGCCATGGTGCCCACAGGCACCGCGTTGGGGACCGCTGTCTGAAAGTAAACTAAAAACACATTTATTGCTTCAGAAACTACATCTGTATCAATGTCAACAGTCACAGAGTTAGTGACTATGGGAGTCCCACACCTTGAGTACCTTGAAGGGTACTGACAAAGATAATTAGAATTCTTCATTGGTCAATCAGGGCCCAGGTATGAGTCCCTTATTAACCTATCAATCAGATCTATCTATATTTTTTTAGAAATGTGCATCTGTCTGTCTGTCTAAGAACTTCTCCTAAATGATAAGAGCTCAGACCACCAAATTTGGTATGCACTTCCTCTTAACTTAAAGCAAGGTCAGGGTTTGGTTGTGCCGGGACAATGGGATGCGCCTGGAATTAAATTGTTTCCCATAAAATGGAAAGGGAGGGGTGCGGTAAGAGAGAGTTATACTGTGGAATGACCACGGGGGGACAGCAAGCCCTTCCCCTAAGGGCTTGTGGGCAGCCTCCGTTGACCCACCCCACCCCCAGGCTGGCCCTGGGGCGAAGTTTACTGCCTTTTCTGCTGGCACTATCACTCTCCCCTTCACACCCCAGTAGGGGTGAAAAAGCAGGCACAGAACCACCACTGGCAGATGTGCCACTCTGGTCACTGCTGACTTGTCACTGCTGATCCCAGCGAGCCACATGGCCTTGGGCAGTTCACTTAACAAGTGTGTGCATCCGTTCACACAGCTGTGAAATGGGAATAGCAAGCCCACCCCGCTCACAGCGTGTAAAACATGTTGCTGCAAGCTGCAAGCGGGGGGGGGGGGGGAGGCAATAGGATTGCCAGGCCCATGGGCAAGATGGAGGGGAGCAGCTCCATGCTCCCAGAAGGGACGGGCCCTCAAGCAGAATGGGTGGGGCTGAGGAAGCAGCCAGCCCTCAGTGCGATCCAGAGCACGCTGCACTTAGACCTCCTGCCCCAGGAAGTCTTCAGTGCCACCCGGCACTCTGGCCTTCATTTAAAAGATCTGGGGCAAGGTTTCCTCTGAGGGCTCATCTAAACTACACTAGAGTGTCAAAAGCAGAGCTTTCGGAAGTGAAAGTAGTTTAGATACGGCTTTTTCAGCGAACCTCTCCCCCCTTGTCAAAAAGCCGCTCTTCCTCAAAAAATGAGGTTTACGTGGCTTTTCGACAAAAGGGGGTTTGCACATACACACACACACACACACACCCGCTTGCAGCTTGCAGCAAAATGTTTTACACGCTGTGAGCGGGGTAGGCTTGCTATTCCCATTTCACAGCTGTGTGAACGGACGCCCAAGGCCATGCAGCTTTCGAAAGTGAGATCGGAAAAGATATGCACATTCCCGTGCAATCTGCATATCCTCTTTCGACACTCTAGCGTTGTCTAGATGAGCCCAGAGCTGCAGCAGCACAGCCACACAGCTGCTTAATGAGGCCCACTCAGCTAAGGAATCAGGTCTATGCACATGGAGCTGCCTGGTTGGGACAGAGGCACATCTCCCTCAGCAACAACAGCAGCTCCCTGCTGAGGGCAGAGCAGTGACTTTTAGGGTTGTCGGGTGTTCAGTTTTGAACCGGACAGTCCAGTACCTGAGCTTTCTGTTCGGGAAACAAAGTGAGAAAATAGAAAGGAGAAAATATAAATGTCCAGTATTTTCTAAATAAGATGTAATGTATATTGTGATGTAATGTCAAGTGTGTCCGGTATTTTTGTTGAAACCATCTGGCAACCCTAGTGAGTTTCCCCCAGCTCGGAGAGACACGTCCTCTCCCTACTGGCTGGGAGAGACTCGCTGTTCTACCCTCAGCAGGGAGCTTCTGCTGTCGCTGAGGGAAATGTGCCCCTCCCCCAGCCAAACAGCTCCATGCATGAGCCCTGAGCCCCTGGCTGGGCAGCGCTCATTAAGCGGCTGCGGGATCATGCTACCACCCAACTTAGGGAGAACCTTGGTCTGGGACTCTGACCACTGCCACTGCTGAAGTAGTGGTGTTGGCAGCTGGGAGCCCCGGGCCCTTTTGAGTCACTGGGCCCAAGAGCAATTACCTTCTTTCCTCCTCCCCCATTGGCAGGCATGGCTGCAAATAAATTACACATGCCAATTAGGAAGTTATCTAGGACAAATCTTTTGGGGAGACATTTTAGCAAATGTTTCAACAGCTAGAAATAACTGTTCAAGTCCAAATATTTCAATGAGGGGCCATGCCAGAAAAAAGTCTGCACAGGAAGCTAACACCTCTGGTTAAATGCCTGTTCACTCCTTCTGAAGTGTGTTGAAAGCGCGCATAAGTCAAACCATTTGATTACAGACTTCTCTTTCTTTAGTTCCATTCAGCCATGCAACAGTGTACAGCTCCACTAGTAGCATTTGTTATGAGAAGACACTGCCATCCAGTGCTGAAGCAAAGCTAATGCAATTGTAAACTAAAAAAAGCAGAGAAGAACGCAATAGCCTTGGTAGATTATTAAGTAAAAATCTCCTTCTCTCATTAAGTAATAATCCTCAGTTGTCCGCCCTGATATGTTACAATTACACCCAAAGTCAGTATTCTAAACATAGCTAAATGAAGCAAGCAAAAGCTGCCAGACTGTAGTCAAGCTGAGCCCTTGGAATGTTTATGGGCACAATATTTACCCTCATCAGATGGACAACTTTATAAAAAAGCTGGAATGCCAGCAGCCAAGCAAATAAGCAGTAAGAGGTGTTTCTCCTCTTCTCATCCAAAAGACGCTGATTATTAAGTGGTAGAACTTCAGCCAAGAGCAAGTGGAGGGTGCAAAGAATTAAGTAGTGAGGAAAAGGCCAGCAGGAAGCTGCCCAGACCTAAGTAAACAACACATGGTCTGGGAGATTTGGCACTCGAAGAGCTTCTTAACACCTGCTTTCCCATGCAGCCAAGAGGAGGCATTTGGATGGTATGTCCCAATCTAGTGAACAAACTGCTTTTGATAGGGAGAAGTGGAGATTATCGGCTGGAATTAATTTGGAAAGCACAAGCATGCCAAAGAGCAGATTTTAGATTGACAGACCAGTGCTTCTTTGGCTTTTTTTTCTTAATTTACTTTTCTTTTTTAAGGTGGTGCTTTTTCTCTTTCCTGAGGGAAAAGGCAGTATGTACCAGCCATAATTCAGCATTTGCAACCTAATGAAAGCAAGAGATGTGATTTGATAGAACATAGTGGTCATGCAAAATTAGTTGCCAGGGTATTAATGAAGGTGAATAAAGAATCCATTTGCAGGGACTTTGTTTGGAAAGGGGAATAGAATTTCTCTTATCTTTAGAACTATGGCTATGTCTAGACTGCAAGCCTCTTTCGAAAAGAGGGATCTTGGGATGTATTAGGCGAGGTATTTCCAGTAGGGATAAGGAGGTGTTAGTGCCATTATACAAGGCATTGGTGAGACCCCATTTGGAATACTGTGTGCAGTTCTGGTCTCCCATGTTTAAGAAGGATGAATTCAAACTGGAACAGGTACAAAGAAGGGCCACTAGGATGATCCGAGGAATGGAAAACCTGTCTTATGAAAGGAGACTCAAGGAGCTTGGCTTGTTTACTTTAACCAAAAGAAGGCTGAGGGGGGACATGATTGCACTTTTTAAATATATTAGAGGGATAAATACCAGGGAGGGAGAGGAATTATTTAAGTTTAATACCAATATGGACACAAGAACAAATGGATATAAGCTGGCTAGTAGGAAGTTTAGACTTGAGATTAGACGAAGGTTTCTAACCATTAGAGGAGTGAAGTTCTGGAACGGCCTTCCAAGGGAAGTAATGGGAGCAAAAGATCTATCTGGTTTCAAGATTAAACTAGATGGGTTTATGAAGGGGATGGTTTGATGAGATAACAGGATCTTGGTATCTAGTTGACCATTCATTATCAGTGGGAAATAGGTCAATGGAGGGATGATAGGAGTTAATATAGAGAACTTTCTGGGTGTCTGGCTGATGAGTCTTGCCCACATGCTCAGGGTTTAGCTGATCGCCATATTTGGGGTCGGGAAGGAATTTTCCTCCAGGGTAGATTGGCAGTGACCCTGGAGGTTTTTCGCCTTCCTCTGTAGCATGGGGTACAGATCACAGCTAGAGGATCTCTGCATCTTGGGGTCTTCGAAGTATTTGAAGGCTTCAATATCTGAGATATAGGTGAGAGGATTATTCTAGGAGGGGTGGGTGAGATTTTGTGGCCTGCACTGTGCAGGGGGTCAGACTAGATGATCATAATGGTCCCTTCTGACCTTGGAGTCTATGAGTCTATGAAAAAGAGCATCTAGACTGCAAGCGGAACTTTCGAAAAAGCAAGCCGCTTTTTCGAAAGAAAGCAGCGAGTGAGTCTGGATGCTCTCTTTCTAAAAAGCCCTGTTTGCATTCAAGAACGCCTTTTTTCGAAAGAGCACTTTCGAAAAAAGCTGTTCTTCCTCGTGAAATGAGGTTTACCGCCGTCGAAAGAAAAGCCGCGTTCTTTCGATTTAATTTCGAAAGAACGCGGCTGCAGTCTAGACGCAGGTGAAGTTTTTTCGAAAAAAGGCTACTTTTTTCGGAAAAAAACCCTGAGTCTGGACACAGCCTAAGAGCCATTATTTCCCTTGGGATTTAATTCCCATTTTTAAGGATGTTGTCATGCTTTACAACTGTTCAAAAATAATATTGCTCTTAAATGACTAATCTAGTAATTAACATCTAAGGGCCTCTTCCAACATCACTGTATTTAGTCAATTCCACTAATAAACCTAATGAAATAAACAGAATCCAAAATGATCAAGTGTGACCAGTGGTTTTGGCTACCCAATTTATGATGCCTTTTAAGTCTAGGTTGACCCTGATTCTAACTCTGAGTGGGGAGGGACATAAAAATCCTTTCCCCGTCTTCCACTCAGGGGCTGAGAGTAATTGTGCAGACCCTGGCCTCAGGAGAGAACAGGGCCTTCTCCCCCTACGTAGACCCTGCAGTTTAAATTGCTGCAAATAGGACAGAAACTTGGCATCACCTATTCCGTCTCCCTTCTTTTTCCACCTTCCCATCCATCCATCCATGCACTCAAAGGTCTGTAGATCTAGCTGGCCACAAAGAGTGAAGACAGGAGATGGTGCAGTGCGCCCCTCCCTCTTGCTGCCAGGAACTCAGGACAAGGACTATATCTTAGCAGCCCACCTAGAATAGCCTTTTTTCTGCCACCTGGCAATACATTTAAGATATTTTAAGGCTAGTAGATACCATTATGATCATCTAGTCAGACCATCTTGCATAACACAGGTCCTAGTCCCTCACCCATCAAACCCATAGCTTGTCTGGCTATCACATGTCTCTTCGAAAGAGCTCCAATCTTGATTTAAAGGCTTCAGGTGCTGGAGACTTCACCCCTAGGTAAATTGCTCCATTGTTTATTTTTTTTCTAGATAGTAAAGATGCAATGGTCAAGTAGCCTCATGAAATTTTATCGGTTAGTCTATAGTCCCCTGGGGCAGGGCCAGCAGCCACTGCACCAGAGGCAGCAGCGCGGGGTGCCAGGTGGGAGCTGGTCCGCGAGGGGAGCCAGTTTAAAAACTAGCTCCCCTTGTGGACCACTTGCCTGTCACCCTGTGCTGTTGCTTCTGAGAAAGAGGCAGCAGTGCGAGGTGGCAGCAGTCCCTGTCTAGAGCAGGTCTGAGCTCCTGAACCCAGCACGAGCCAGAACTGAGCTTGGGTGCCTGCCCACCTGGCTTTTAATACCCGAGAAATGCAGAACTGAAACAGGGATAGGTCCTGGACCCAGCGTGAGCCAGGACTGAGCCAGGCTGCCTGCCCACCCAGCTCCTAACACACTTTCAATGCAGAGCCGCAGCAGGGAAGGTATCGGACCCATCACAAGCCAGGACTGAGCCAGGTTGCAGGCCAGCCTGCTAAAACAATTACTAGCTTCAGAGGGGTCTGTAACAGGAAAAACTTAAAAAACAACAAATAGTCTGGTAGCACTTTAAAGACTAACGAAACATGTAGATGGTATTATGAGCTTTCGTGGGCACAGCCCATTTCTTCAGATGACTGGAGTGTTGGATGTCCAGAACCAAAAATAAATAAGGGAAGGAGGAGAGTTGGGAGGGAAGGAGGAAAAAATTGAAGGGAGGGGAGGAAGAGGCAGTGGAGAAGGGTAGAGGGAAATGCATTAACCTATAAGCTTTTGCTTATTGGTTAATCGGATAATCAACTACACTATTACATCCCTAGTCCAGACCTCAGGTCATCTTGTAGCACTTTTCAGAACCCTTTCCTACTTTTGAGCTTCTTTTTTGAGGTGTGACACCAGAATTTGACATTGTCTTCCAATAATGGCCCAGCTAATGCCAAGCAAAGAGAGAGCACCACATGGCTATCTGATTTTTTCCCACCTTATACATCCAACGATCACATTTTCCCTCTTAGTTACAGCATCACACTGGGAGCTTACGTTCAACTGCTTGGCTACGTCTACACTGGCCCCTCTTCCGTAAGGGGCATGTAAATTTCAAGAGTCGTCGTAGGGAAATCCGCGGGGGATTTAAATATCCCCCGCGGCATTTAAATAAAAATGGCCGCCGCTTTTTTCCGGCTTTTAAAAAAGCCGGAAAAAAGCGTCTAGACTGGCCCCGATCCTCCGGAAAAAGCGCCCTTTTCCGGAGGGTCTTATTCTTACTTCAAAGAATAAGACCCTCCGGAAAAGGGCGCTTTTTCCGGAGGATCGGGGCCAGTCTAGACGCTCTTTTCCGGCTTTTTTAAAAGCCGGAAAAAAGCGGCGGCCATTTTTATTTAAATGCCGCGGGGGATATTTAAATCCCCCGCGGATTTCCCTACGACGACTCTTGAAATTTACATGCCCCTTACGGAAGAGGGGCCAGTGTAGACGTAGCCCTTATGTATTATTACTCCTAAGATCTTTTCAGCACCTTTGCATTTCAGGATACAGTCTCCAATCTTGTGTGACCTGCAATATGGGACTAGTCACTAAGGGTATGTCTATACTACCCTCCTAGTTCGAACTAGCAGGGTAATGTAGGCATACCGCACTTGCAAATGAAGCCCTGGATTTGAATTTCCCGGGCTTCATTTGCATAAGCGGGGAGCCGCCATTTTTAAAACCCCGCTGGTTCGAACACCGTGCAGCGCGGCTACACGGGGCATGAACTAGGTAGTTCGAACTAAGCTTCCTAGTTCGAACTACCGTTACTCCTCATTTCACGAGGAGTAACGGTAGTTCGAACTAGGAAGCCTAGTTCGAACTTCCTAGTTCGTGCCCCATGTAGCCACGCTGCACGGGGTTCAAACCAGCGGGGTTTTAAAAATGGCGGCTCCCCGCTTATGCAAATGAAGCCCGGGAAATTCAAATCCCGGGCTTCATTTGCAAGTGCGGTATGCCTACATTACCCCGCTAGTTCGAACTAGCGGGTTAGTGTAGACATACCCTAAGATCCTGATCCTTTCACTCCCTGTGCAGTCAACGCATGTTGAATCACACATTAAATTCCAAATCTTGCCTCACATGAGTAAGAATCAGATGTTCATATGTTTCACCTTGATCCTACTGTCTGGCTTCCCTGCTTACCTGCTGCAGAATGCGGGATGACGTGGTGAATGCAGCATTATGCTCTGTGATAGCTCTCTGTGAAGCTAGGGAGATCTCTGATTCAGGGAAGTCAATGATAGGGTAGACCTGGAATTTTAAATAAAAAAGGAATAAAAACCCAACTTGCAAGGCACAAACTATCTGGTTTGCCATTCTGACGACACATGCAATGAGTCAACCACTACACAATGAAAACGTAGTGTATGCCCTTAAATAGTGAAATCATGCCATAGAAAGGGTGCCCATTGTGGAATTCACTCCTGTCTTGTTCCAATAAGGGTCCCACTGGTTTTGTGGATTTTGAAGGCTTTTTGCAAAACCTCTTTCTCTCACCCAGGCTTTGTCTCAGTGTGTCGATGATTTATGGAAGAAATACTGGTTCCGTGCCTGGGGCAGGACCATGGACCTGATCAATGGACCAAATGAAAATATGACCAGTTTTTTTCCCAGAATGATTTGTCCATGTCTCCCCTTACAGAGACACACTTTTAAAAATCAATATAAAAAAATCATGAAAATAACTGTCCCCGAACGTCTGTCAGTGATATGCACTTAGGACTTCAGAGGCAACACAGCTCTGGGATAGTGAACTGGATTCTATTCTACCACATACCCGAAGGAACTGTCAACTAAATTATGACTGCAGGATCCTTACTACTGACATGATAGAGATATTTAAACTATAAGTATTTGGGGGCAGGCACTCTCTTCTGTTATGAGTTTCCACTGCGCCTTAGCCAAATGGAGACCGGGGCATGGCTGACAACACAAAGAAATAAACATAGAAGCACAGAATACTAGAACTGGAAGGAACCTTGAGAGGCCATCAAGTCCAGTCCTCTGCACTCATGGCAGGACCAAGCATCATCGAGATAATCCCCAATAAATGTTTATCCAACCTGCTTTTAAATGTCTCCAATTAAGAAGATTCCACAGCCTCTCTAGGTAATTTATTCCAGTGTTTAAAACACTCTGACAGTCAGGAAGTTTTTCCTTATGTCCAACCTAAACCTCCCTTGCTACAATTTAAGGCTTTTGCTCTTGTCCTATCATCAGAGGTTAAGGAGAACAATTTTTCTCCCTCCTTGTAACATCCTGTTAGGACATGATACTTGAAGGTATCATGTCCCCTCACAGTCTTCTCTTTTCCAAACTAAACAAACCCATTTATTTCAGTCTTCCCTCATAGGTCACGTTTTCTAGACCTTTAGTCATTTTAGTTGCTCTTCTCTGGAGCCTCTCCAGTTTTTCCACATTTTTCTTGAAATGTGGTATCCAGAACTGGACACAACACACAATACTTGGGGCTTAATTAGTGCAAAGAACTCAGCCAATTCACAGCTGGTTAGTGGTTTGCAGGAGTGGTAGTTATTTAAACTCAAGTCCACTGTGCACTAGAGCTGACTTGTGGTAAAGTGGAGGAAAGTCCAGAAATGGATGTGAGAGAGGAAAAATCATTAATTTCCTCCAGCCCCAAGTTTTACTCACCAGCACATTTTCATCTTTAAATACATTCTCTCCATTGACTTTAGTAAGCAGCTCTCCTGGAAAGTTCAGCTGGTGCTCAGAAACAAATTCAAACACTTTGTTCTTCCTGAGATAGAAATAACATCAAAAGTTATTTATAGTACACTGAACTATTTTAAATGCTTCAGGAAGGATCTTATGCTTGTCTTATGAGGACAATATTTGCTCTTCTGCAACAGTCGCTTTTCTTAAGAAGCTCAAACGCTTTTATGGCATGGGTAGCTCCTATTAAAAGATCCTGAAACTAGACGTTCATGGTTAACAGCTACCTTACAATCTTCAGGATAACTTATAAATCTATTATTTTACTATTGCAGGTTCAGCCAAATATCCTCTTTCAAAAGTCATGGTTTCTATTATAGTTAATTTTACCCTATGGTTACTAAAGAAGGATGACTTAAAAAAGAAGTGGTCAGATAAACTGTGTTTGGATCTCTCAATAGTTGAAGCTAGGGATGTAATTTTCTGCTTGCATAGACCTACTTGTGCTCACTGTCATCAAACTAGCACATGAAAAATAGTCTAATAGCACCTTAAAGACTAACAAAACATGTAGATGGTATCATGAGCTTTCGTGATACCATCTACATGTTTTGTTAGTCTTTAAGATGCTATAAGACTATTTGTTCTTTAAGTTTTTCCTGCTACAGACTAACTCGGCTACCCCTCTGAAGCTTTTAAACATGAAAAATAGTGTAGCTAAGTAGCACAGGCAACAGAAAACAGCCAAACAGGCTAGCTGTGCTGAGTACAAACCTACCCTGAACCCCTTGGGTATATGAACACAGTCAGCACAAGCTGCCACTCGCTGTTGCCCACGCTACCCTCAGGTACACTATTATTTTTGGCTCATTAGCTTAGGTAAATATGATTTGCAGCTCAGATATACGTACATATATCTCATGTGTATGTAATACTGTAATATGCCCGACTGTCACTCAATTGTCTGACAGACTACATGTGTGGAGGATTTAGTAATGGGAAAATAGAACTTCCCATCTCAGGGTGGCTGCCCAGAATAGTAGTGTGATCCTAATTTGGTTCCATCTGTTGGTTTTGCTGCATCCTGGGCCAAACAAATGAGTGGTGCCAGTCCATTTCCTTCGCAGTTGGGTGTAAAAGTTGGTCCAAGGATGAACTCTGTAAAGTAAAGTTCTTAAAACAGTGTAGTTTGGGCACCCATAAGCACAAGTGCTGGAACTACCGGTACAGGAGTGCTGCAGCACACGCCAGCTTGAAGTGGTTTCCATTATATACAGGGTTTATAGTTTGGCTCAGTGGCTCTCAGCATCCCCGCTGTAAATGTTCCAGCACCCCTGTCCATTAGAAAGTACTTTGGGATGTGGATCAACAGGCAACGAGTGGCTTTCAACCAAAGCTCACAACCTGAGATGCTGTTAGACCCTTCTGTTACCTCTGGCTCCACAACTCCCAAATTAGAAGTGTTAATATTATCGCCACAACAGAAGGAAACAGGCTTTTTCTGGTACGCGGAGTTGAGCTGAGAGTCAGATGTCACAACTGGCACTGAATTACTCAAATAGCAAGCGTTAATACCAGAGCACTAATGTCATCCGCTCTGGCTGCCAACCTAACATTAACTCAGACTCGATAATTTATTTCAGTCCCTGCACAAAAGAGATGCTGTGAGGTGTCTCTGATTACAGGCAGGGAAGCTGGTCTGTTGTTTCAGCTGCCGGACTGGAACTCCAGAGACCTGGGTTTAATGCCTGACTTAGCTACAGACTTCCTTTGTGATCTTGGGTAAGTCACTTATCTTTCCAGATCCATCCCACCTCCCACAAACATCAATGCAAAGGTTCCCAATGACTTCAACTGGAGTTGCATCTCCACCTCTGCACCTCAGCTCCTTATCTATAAAATGGTCATAAATACATCTTTTTATCTGTGTCTATCTCTTATTACCTACCTTGTAGAATGGGGTCCTAGTCTTATATGTAGCACAGCAATGCATTGAGGTTCCAACTAATAACTACAAAGTTCTACCCACGTTACTTACCAGGTTATTATCAGCTGTATGAAATGCAAGAGCTTTTTCTCTCCCTGGCACGTCATACAGATTTTATTACCCCGCCCAGAACAGGTGCTGCACCTTTTGAGGCAAAAATAAAGGTGTCAGTAGCAGTTTCATTGTTCAAGTTAAAGAGTTGTGGGACTGACAGGTCAGCCCCTACAATGCTTCCAGTGTTGTTTAGTTTGTTTCTTTTTTTTTAGCCCATCTCTGTAAGTCATTATAGAGGTTAACATGACTATATGTAGTGGGTGTACTGCTTTCATTACTCTGGAATGCAAGGGATGCCACATATTTCTTGGATAAACTGAATGACTAATACTGCCACACAGACTGTTTGTAAATGTGGAATTACTCAAACAAATTGTTTGTGCACCTAAATAAACATAATAATGGCTTCCCTACACAACCGTGGAAGCTGAGTGTCCCTTTCCAGACACTGATATTTCTGCCTCTAATGATGCAAAGAGGCATATGTTTATGCATGGTGCATTTTGATTGCCTCAACACAACTCAGATTAACAGCAGTTAAGTGATTCATTGAAGCTCTTCAAACCATCGTTAGCCTCAGCGGATTCCTGCTTGACAATTATCGCCATGATTAGTCACAATACCATGTATGTTATTTTAAATCTAATTGAGCCAAACAAGCAAAACAGTTTACAACAGCGGCTCTTTCTGTGTGTCAATTTGGTGCTTATGTAATCCACACACCTAGGCTGTGTCTACATTGGCACCCCTTTCTGGAAAAGGGATGCTAATGTAGACTTTGGAATAGGCAAATCCGCGGGGGATTTAAATATCCCCCGCGGCATTTGCATTAACATGGCTGCCGCTTTTGTCCGGCTTGGGGATAAGCCGGAGAAAAGCGCCAGTCTAGACGTTATTCTCCGGAAAATAAAGCCTTTTCCAGAGGATTTCTTATTCCTACTTTTCCGGAAGGGATGCCAGTGTAGACAAAGCCCTAGTGTGTGCGGTTCATTGTCCCATGTGGTGGCACTTAGACCACTTACAGAGAGCAAGAATGCGTTTCCTATACGGCAGGGATGGGCAAAAGGACCTCCTCGGGCCAGATATGGCCCACCAAGTGGGTTGATCCAGTCCACGGAGGTCCTGCCACTCCTCTGCTGCCAGGCTAATTAGTGCCTGAGGGAAGGGGAGCATGTGAAGCTTCCTCCCGCTCTGCCAGGAGCACGTGGAGCTTTTAAGTGCCGTGCGCTGCTTGCAGGCTGGGGACAGAGTGGAGGAGACTTTGCATGCTCCCATGCTCCCAGGCCTCAATTGGCCTGGGGGCAGGGGAGCGTGGGAAGTCTCCTCCCTCGTCAGGGACATGGGCACCTAGGAGGGACATGTAGGGGGCAAAGGCGCTCCCTCATCTCCAGACCAATCATTTCTGATGGTAGGGAACCTGGAAGTATCTTGGCTTCCATCTCTTCTCCTTGATGCTCCACCCCTTCCAGTGTGGCCCAGGGCCACTTCAAAAATTTCCGAAGTGGCCCCCGACAAAGGCTCATGATATTTGGTGTCTCCTTGTCCTGGAGTGAGAATTTTAGCTTTCTTCTTTCTGGTTTGTTTTATTTTTTTAAAGTAACTTTCTTTGCAGAGAAAAGCTGGAAAATATGACACCGTGTAAACTAAAGACTCAAAAATCTGAAGATGACAAAAAAGCCCAGGAAACTCATGATTTTTGAGTCAGCTTTATGATTTGTGGGGTGTGACTCCTGATCTCTGAACATTTGAGGTTGGCAGTGTTGTATAGGTATAAATGTACAGGCAGTCCCCGGGTTACGTACAAGATAGGGACTGTAGGTTTGTTCTTAAGTTGAATTTGTATGTAAGTCGGAACTGGTACATATTGTAGGGGAAACTCTAGCCAAACATTTCTCCAGAGCTCAATTTTATTCTCCCACACCTCACTTCCCTCAGTCCTTTATTCTCAAGCTGAGGTGTCTGCTGAGAAAAGCTGCTCCGCGTCTCCCTGGTCTGCTGGCGGGGGCGCTAGCTTCGCGTCTCCCTGGTCTGCTGGGGGGAAGCAGCTAGTGCGGGGTTTCCTCACCCCGTTTGTAAGTAGGGATCTGATGTAAGTCGGATCCATGTAACCCGGGGACTGCCTGTATTGTCATAAATCATCGTCTTAAAATTGAGGGGAGGGCAAAAAGGGTTTTCTAACAAATTTTAAAAGGAAAAAAAAATCAGTTTACATTGTATTTAGTATTTTATATAGTGACTGTCATGATGGTGAAATAGAAGACTGTCAAGCATGGAAAATGAAATCATTTAGACACTGATCCTACACTGAGATGTGCACATGGAGTTCTACTGGCTTCAGTGAAACTGGTCATGCAGATTACTGTGTGGGACTGAACCTCACATAAGTTTCCTGACTTTGCCCCTCTAATGTACCTCAACCATAATCAAAAATATCCTGAACTGGTTCCTCAGCTGGCGAAAATTATCTCAGCTAAGGCTCTGCCTGCTTGTGAACAAGGAATATATTTTTTTCTTCATAATCAAAGCAGAACTGTGGAGAAGCAGGGCTCAGTGGACCAGAAGAGGATGGTGCTGCAGGGCAGAGCAAGCTGCCCGGCTGCTCTAGCTCCCGCTGCCCACTGCATGAGTGGGGGGGGGGCAATCCCTGCTGCCACTGACCCAAGCTCCCATAGTCAGGGGAGGGATCAAGGAAATGGGGATGGCACGGGGCAGGGTTAAGGGGCAGGGGTGGAGTGAGGAGGAGCCTGGGTGGGGGGGATGTCCCTGCACCCTCCTCAGCACAGCCCCGAATCAAAGTATTCTAGAAAATAATCCAAATGGAGCCATGGGGGCAAAAGGCTGATGATCTCATCTTACCTTCTTCGTCCAGTACCTGAGCACATTTGGCACCGCTTTTGCTGCTTTGCCCTGCGTCTGGCTCCGCTGCACGTAACACATCTCATCTGTAAATACACCAGAGAAATTAAATATACCCTCTCATACTGGAAACAGCAACATTTCCTATTCGTCAAAGCCAGATTTGTTTTGCATGCAATCATGATGCTTTCTAACCACAACCCGGCTCATGCAGGTGTTAGCAAAAGAAGTCATGTTAGGCATGTGCTTTGCACAATAATGTGGAAAATAGAGGGTGGATTAAAACTTAGTAACTATGAAAGCAGGCTAAATAGGTGTCTATTGGTCCAATTTACCACTGGTATAAGTAGGTGCAGTTGCAATGGAATGAAATATATTGTATATTATACACACATTTTTGCACCTATCTTTGTTTATGTAATTACTAGCAAACTGCTTAGCAGACACATTTATGTTTCCTCAGACTAGATTTAACTAAATGATAATGTTTTCAGTGCTGTACAACAAGGATACACTTTTTGTTGCTGGGAACTTTTATGCAGGAGGAGCACATCAAAAAGAGAAGGCCAAATGCATAGGCTTGTAAGAACTCAGTGAGATTCCTCTTGCACTTAAAGTTAAGCTTATGGTTTGCTGGGTCAGGAGCTCCCACTGAGAAATTTCAAAACTATCATTAGAGCAGGTTAGAAATGTGTTGACTGATTTGCTGTATTGTATCTTTAGGAGTCACGCTTAAGTGCAGGGTCAAATCTACTCTCAGTGCAATCCATAGACTATATAGGGGTTACAAATTATAACTACTGACATTGACTATCTCCTGGGTGGATTTCCACATAGGATTCTTTTCATCCATAAAGTTCACAATCCACATCCTGTATATGTTGCTCCCTTGGTGTCAATAGGAATTTTGGGTGTATAAAAATGTAGGATCAGATCAGGCCTTTACTAGGCAAAGTTTAGAAGTAAACAAAACAACCCTGCCCACTTATCACCCCTATACTCTTCCTGAAACCTCTCCATTTATAAGTATAGTAGCACTGTATTATGTGCCAGATATCTGTGAATGAAGCACCCAAATGAAAAGTAGAGAATTGGGGACTATCTTAAAGATATCGTAACTGCTACTCACCCTGCCTGCACCATGGCAAGCACTGCATTTATACCGGCCACGACCCTGGCATTTGTGGCATTCCTGAAATCAGAAATGTTGCTCATGTATAAATCTATCAAGATATTGCAGGAGTATTCACATAGAATTACACAATCATTTTACATAAAAAATATATTATTTTGGTATGTTAGTCCTACTTAGACTGCATCACATAAAGTAAAATCTGTTTTAAAAGATTATGAAAGGAACTATCAATAGCCTACTATTGAACAGAGGAGAGTTTCTAATTAGACCTACCAGGAAATCTGAAAAAATATTCTGTGCACGCTTTTGCTGAGTTTTTTTAATTTTAATTAAAAAATTAAACTAATCAAAAAAGAGGAGAGATTTTGTGAATAAAAATATTGAAAACTTTCTCCCAATTTTTTTCAATATAAAAAAGAGAGGAAAAAAGTCACCCCACACCACCTCTTAGAAAGGCTAGAGCAAAATTTGTACTCAAGCTGCTAAAGAAAAAAGAGCAATTATAGTAAATTACACCTGTTTGCCCAAATATTATATAGATTTTGTGTGTGTGTGCACTCGTGCAAACACTATTTTCGTATTATGATCCATAAGATAATGTTACAAAACTAAAATGTATTGAGAACTTTGCACTCCACAACTATAAATAATTTATGAGCTCTTTTGGAAGATTTGGCTAAACAAACGTGTCCTAATTAATAACACACTTCGTCCTTGATTTTAACTGATCCATAGACTGAATTACCTTGACTAATGAAGAGTGAGGGACTCGGAACTTCTTTGTGTCATCCTGAAACATTGGCGGAGCCTGGACCTTAATATCCCATAGCCGGGGAGAAGTGCCATTTTGTGGTCCATCTACCAAATTATCTGCAACAGCAAGAAAACCTTGTATAAATCTTGGTCTGACTTTGTCCTGCTGCATATGTTATTGGAAATGAGTCTAGTGTTCTCCAGCCACTTCCCAATGGAGCACCAACAACCCCCACAAATGGCGGTGCATTATATGGTGCTCTTGCTGGCATTCCCAGTGAAAGATAAAGACTGAACTGCCTGATCTTTCTCTGGTGTAGACTTTCTTATTGACTTCCTCAAGCATCTCTCTCAGATCCCCAAGGCCCATCTTAGTCAGGGTTCAGTGACATTGTTCAGGAGTGTAAGGGAGTGATATATCTGCTGTACCTTTCTTCTGGATAAATAAAAGAACTCCACTCTCAAGGGTTGTCAATCTGAAACCTTTCATAAGCACTAAGGTATCTCACATTTTGCAGGAAGTTATTACTATAGAGGCAATCTGCTTTTTCTAATGGAAATAATGTCATCTGCCTCCAAGACCCTTCACAAAAACCTCACAAAATGGGAATAAAATGAACCTAGGTCTGTAAAGGAAAGTCTTCCATCCACAATACTCTCTTCAAAGTCCCTCGGCTGCTTCATATAATAGGTCGTGCCAATCACTTCAGCCAGAGTGTATTACTTCTCTTAGAAACGATCACTCCTCACCTTTGCAATATAGCCCTCATTGTGTCCTTGACTTCTCACAAGCAGGTCTCTTTTTAATCATTATTTTTTTTTTAATCACACATGCTGTTATCTGAGAAAAACACTTTAAAGTAGTCAAGTAAAACTGACTTTCTTGGTTTAAAGTCCCTAGTCTTAAAGGACTGTAGACAGGTGATTAAGAGAACACATGCAAATAATGAATTAAATCTGCCTTTAAATTGAAATAAAATAGTTTAAAATGTTAAAATTAATGTAATGATATAAGCAATAAAAAGCAGAGCTTAGACAACTTCTTATCCTCCTGCTATAATATTCAGGCATTGCCTCAGGTCTTTGAACAGAGCAATTTTCACTGTGTACAATAGGTGCCCTATTATAAATGGGTGCAAAACAAAACCCCAGATCTGATTCTCTTTCCCTAAACCTAGAGATCAGATCCATTTCCTCATCCAAATTTTTCATCTTAAATCCTTATCTTGTACGTACTAGTAGAGGATGGTCCTGTTCAAATTGGTCTAATGCAAGAGGAAAAAATGTTTCAGTCATCAGGGCACCATAAACTTTATCTGTGAAAGCTGGGAAATGCACCCCTAGCTCCAAGTATACACGCAGCCTCAGTAATTCAAGCATTTCCTGTTTGTGTCATTCTAAATTGGTTATGTGGCTGTTACTCACTAGTGAAAGGTTGAAAAGTCCATTCACTTAGCCTCGATTCATGAAAGGACTCCAGTCGATACTAGAAAAGAGAAAGAATCATGCAGTAAATTACCATTAAGAGAATTTGTATTAAGCCCCCATAATGGAGAACTTTTCTGTTTCAAGTTCTCACAACAAATTGATAGAAAAAAGTCAGCTGAATCATTTGACTTTAAGATAGAGCTTCATCAACTCTTTTATTTATTTTTTAAAGAATTGGACTGGGAAATACAAACAAAGTCTGGGTTTCTTTCATTCGTGGGATTCTGTTGCTTGTTTTCTCATGGAAAGTTCAGATAAGTGTGTGTGAATCCTAAAAGTTGAACAACCTAGTATAAATGTTTTAGAGGTGTAGCTGAATTAGTCTGTAACAGGTTCATCCCTGTGTATATGCATTAGAAAGTTGAGTGATCCAGTTTGGTGTTCTGAAACTCATTAATGCTAAGTTCTAAGGCAAACTGGCATTTGTGTAGCAACACAAAGTATTTTAAAAAAAAACACAAACAAACATATACAAAATAACTTTGCTACATAATGGAGGAAGCAGAGAAGGAGTTGTTCTTGAGCCCACTTTAATACATTTTTGATGGTGGTGACATAAAGAATCTAGATCAGTCAGGTTTCAGCTGAATTATCTATCACATTGAATAACTTTGGGAGAGTACATTCAGGATTACAATGTTCTCCCTCTGTTTGTCTGGGTAAACCAGGTACTGGTTTAAAGCATATACCTCCAGTTTTGACTGGGAAAGCAGCAATTTGAAGGATCTCATGCCAGAGAGAAATTCCAGGGTTTAGAAGGGAGGTGATAATCTTTTGGATATTTTTTAGCATTTAGGTGTTGCAGAGGCCATGTACTAAAGAGAAGAATGGACGTTTTACTTATAGAAGATTGAAATTAGTGAAATGTTGATTTTCCTTGGAAAATATTTATTTGAGCACTAGAATTCCATTGTTAGACAAATTAAATTAACTAATTAATTAATTGATTGATGAATCTTCATGAACTAGTGTCACTGGAAAATTATCAAAACAACTTGGCCAAACATGGCCCATGATGCACAGGTTTTTCCCATTTTAGATCAGGATATACTCACTCTATATACAGTCACCTGTCTCAAATCCTGAATGACAAGTTCTCCAGCAGCTTTATTTCCATAGCAGCATTTGGAACTGACGAAGCTGAGGAGGGCATTCCTGGCCAGGTCTTCTGTCATTGTGGGAATCCTGGGGATTAGCATTAAAATGATGAACTCAATTTTTTACCTTGTAAAGAAACAGCCATATTTGTGTAACATGTTTGACTCATTGCAGGAGAGAAGCCCAGACTTCGACACTAATCACTGCTGGCCTTTGCATCTTTTTAATTATAAAATAAAAGGCAGATGTATTTTTAAAATTATCTAACAGCCTTATGCAAAACTAAAAGCATCTCACTTTGGTCATTGTTAGAAAAATGGTTCTAAAGCAAAAGTTTGAACCACCACCTTGAACTCTAGTGACTGAGGGTATGTCTACACTAGCCCCCTAGTTCGATCTAGGGAGGTTAATGAGGGTGACCGAAATTGCAAATGAAGCGCGGGATTTAAATATCCCACGCTTCATTAGCATGTTCCCAGCCAGTCACCATTTTAGAAATTGACTAGCCCGAAGTAACTGCCCGCGTCTACACGCGGCAGTGAAACGGGATTCTGAATTAAAGCCCTAAATTGAATTAGCTGTTAAACCTCATTCCAGGAAGAATTACAGCTAATTTGATTTAGGGCTTTAATTCAGAATCCCGTTTCACTGCCACATGTAGATGCGGGCAGTTACTACGGGCTAGTCAATTTCTAAAATAGCGACCGGCTGGGAATATGCTAATGAAGCATGGGATATTTAAATCCCGCTCTTCATTTGCAATTTCAGTCACCCTCATTAGCCTCCCTAGATCGAATTAGGGGGCTAGTGTAGACACTTTTTCCGCTTTTTTTTCAGAAAAGGCTTTTCCGTCATTTGGCCCATCCACACGGGGCCAAATGTGGGAAAAACCTCCTCTTTCGGAAGAGTCCTTATTCCTCAAATGAGGAATACAGGGCTTCCAAAAGAACGTGCCTGCTTTTTCGAAAACTGTTCCAAAAAAGCGGACACGTTCCCTGGACGTGGCAGAGTTTTTCCAGGATACCTCCAGTACCCTGGAAAAACTCTCTAGTGTAGACATAGCTGAAGAGAGCAAGTATGTGTCCTCTGAAACATGTTGCAATAGCTTTGCTAAAAGTGGCGACTGCCTCTGAAGACAGCAGCCTCCTAATAATGTAAGGCTGCAGTATACATTAGAGTCAACATGCCTACAGACACAACTGAATATGAATGATATGCTAATAGCCTCAATAGTAATCACTGATCCTTAAAAACCGACTTCTACTGCTTTGGAAGGGAATGGTACACTCTTACAGTCAAAAGGTGCCCATTTAATATTGGGCATTCTCCTTTTGTATTTTTGGTAAATTTCTCTAATGTAAAAATGCTCTTGCAAAGTTGTATTGAAATACTCTAGAGTGGATTGCTGTTTGAGGGGGATCATCTCAGGGCTTGCTGTTTGGGGAATACTTAAGTAAGCAACTCCTTTCTTGAGGTAATCATGACGGAATCCTCCCTGGTAAAGTAAGCTTTGCTAAGGATTTGTTATGACTCTAGACAATATCCTTTAAGAATCTTTGCTGTCAGTTTTGTGACAGCTTCAATTAAGAAGCCCCTTTTCAATAAAAAGGAAGAGCTAATATCACAAATCCCACAAATAATATGATGCTACCGGCAGTTATTAGAGAGCGCAAATGACCATTTTGTGGGCTATTAGCCAGATATTTCTTGACAGGATAAATCACCCCTGCAGGTTTTCTGATCAATAACATGGATGTCTGAAATGTCCATGACACGCTGATGAGATATTGGGGAGTAATAAATCAACCCTGGGCTCATGCTATCCTGAGGAAATGTAAAACACATCTGCTCTTAGCCAATATTCCTGAGCTTTGACTCAGATGTTTGATTTAATGAGATGTTAGCAGATAACTATCAACTTGGTGCTCCTATTTTTCTTTATTACCATTTCTGTCATTTCCAGTTTGTGTTTTAAAAGACTTCCCTGCAGGTCCTAATGCCCTTCCCTCTCAAAAAGGCTGAGAAACTTAGTTCCATTCTACACCCCATCTCAATCTTTTTTGAGGCTCCCTCCAATTGTTACACTGAACTACACTTCATTAAAATGCCACTTTATCGTGCGTGCTTTGCTTTTCTGTGTCAGTGACAAACTGAAGGTTGTTTTGAAAGGGTGAGGGCAAAGCAGGCCCACTGACAGGGAGGGCAAAAGAGGCAACTGCCCCAAGGCCCGGCGATCCGCTGCTGCTACTGCATCAATTGCAGTGCCCAGAGCCCTGATCCCTTTTATACAGGGCTATTCAACATGCAGCCCATGGGCCGCATGCGGCCCACAGGCCGTTTGTTTGCAGCCCACAGTGCGGTTTGGGTTTACGCAGGGCTCAACACGCGGCCTGTAGGTGGGATCCTTTGAACATGGCCTCCACTGGGAACACGCTCTACAATGGCGAGTCAATATAATAGTCTTCTGTTGATATGCATTTTAGTAGTTAAATTCCTGGGCTGTCATTGCTCATTAAAAGTGCTGTCATATGGGTGGAAATCGGGTAAATATAGCATTTTATTAGTGTCAACAGAACTGATTTAAATGGGGCCCACACAACACTGTTGTGTAGTCTTGCCTTAATCTTTGTATTCATGCCCGTCAGTGTGAAAGACTCTATTTGCATATATTTGCATATATATTTGCATGTATATGCAACCACTCTTAAGTTTCAGCTCTCGGCATATGCTGTGAGTATCATTGTGCTTCCAAAGTTGCGTAGCCCTGCTTTAAACACTGACGGAGCCCCACACAGCACACTCTGGGTGTATCTTAGGGCTGGGGGTGGGGCATGCCATGGTTGGGTGGCACTGAGGGCTGGCTGCTTCTGGCCTCACTCATTCTGCCTGAGTCCCAGCCCCTTCCAGGACCATGGAGCTGCCTGAAAGTTGCCCAGAGGCCCCATGAGGCTGTCAGCTCCCCTAGGGCAGAGCCCAAGATGGAAGATGCTACAGTCAGTACCTTTGGCTGTGCATGAAAGGTGAAATTCACCTCAAAGCAGAAGGTTAGTAGATGGCCCATTGCACCATTTAAGAAGCACAGCAAATGTGCATTCCCCACTCACCTGAATTGGTCCATTCACACAAGTAGTCCCAATTAAGTTAATACACCTAGGCTGCGTCTAGACTGGCATGATTTTGCGCAAATACGTTTAACAGAAAAGTTTTTCCGTTAAAAGTATTTGCACAAGAGAGCGTCTATACTGGCATGTGTCTTTGTGCAAAAGATTTGCTTTTGCGCAAAAGCATCCATGCCAGTGTAGATGCTCTCTTGTGCAAGAAAGCTCCAATGGCCATTTTAGCCATCGGGCTTTCTTGAACAAGAAATTAACTTGGCTGTCTACACTGGCCCTCTTGCGCAAGAATACTTGCGCAAGAGGGCTTATCCCTGAGTGGGAGCGTCGGAGTATTTGCACAAGAACCACTGATTTTGTACAGTACAAAGTCAGTGTTCTTGCGCAAATACTCGCAGCCAGTGTAGAAAGGCGGCAAGATTTTGCGCAAAAGCTACTGCTTTTGCACAAAATCTTACCAATCTAGACGCACCCCTACTAAACAGGAAGGATGGCCTTGTATCTCAAGCACTGGTGGGGATTCAAGTCACTGTTGGGCTCTGCTACAGACTTCCTGTCTGACTTAGGCAAATCATTTCATTTTTCTGTACAATGAGAAGAATTCTTCCTTCTTTCTCCCACCCTTTGTCTGACTTATCTAGGGATAGAGACTGTCTCTCACTATCTCTTTGTACACCTCCTAACACCGAGGGGCCTTGATATTGGTTGGCTCTGATAATCAACAAAATCATAGTCCTCGGGAGCAGGCTCTAAGTCATATTAAGCAAATATGGCTGGAAAGGCAAGGTTCTCACCTGTGGTCTAGAAGCATGGGCCTGTTTCTCTGTTCAGAGAGCATTCTCTGTAGGTCAGCAGGTGCTGGCAGGTTTTTTCCTCCTAAGTGAAACAAACAGAATATGGAATTAATCTAAAATTTTCAGTAAAATCTTTTACTTTATTGAAGTTGCCTGTTGCTATGAATTAGCAATGGTGGAACCTCCAAAAAGAGAGGAAATTAGATAAGCCCTCAGGAGTCTGGGGGCTTATTCAAGTCTGCAAAGTAGGGTCGATGGACTATATCCTCAGATGATATCAATCATCAAAGCTACGGTGATTTCTATGGAATTACACTAACTTATACCAACTCAGGATCTGGCCCAGAATCTCTTGAATATACTTTCTCATGAAGTTTCTAATCCTTTCTATTTTCAGGACGGCCAGAATTTGGGAGAGCAGGGCATTTTCTTTCGGAGCTTCAGAAATTCTGGTTTTGGACTTGGCCAAAACCCAGCAGGGTAGAGGAATCAAAAATGAAAATAACTGAGGAGAATGAGGGATATTGACCACTTAAAACTCAAACTCGAAACTTTTTTTATCTTTTTATCTGTGACTTTTGAGAGTTAGCCCACAAATTCCCTTCAATCCAGTGGAATGCCAGTAACCTAATAATACAGAAATATTAGATATATTGTAATAGCTTGACTAGTTCATTAGTAGGCATTGTTAGCCCCATTTCAACATCCCGCAGAGGGCTCCATAACCTCCCAAGCCTAGGAAACCAGGAGCAAGATGGAAGCTGTGTGTCAGTAGTAGCAGCAGCAACAAGCCAAAGAGAACTGGCAGCGTATGGAGGCAGCCTGGGAGGTGGAACTAGAGGGCCTGATCACTGGCCAGAGAGATGCATTTTGTTGTAGACACAGGACCAGCAGGTGGCTACAGAGCCGTTGCTTGTAGGGAAGGCAGAGTACAAGGTTTTGTGGGGTCCTTATTACCTTTTACCTACCTGGGCTGGACTGCCTCCAAGGGTGGGAACGGCTGGGGTTTTTCTCTCTGTTGTAATAGTGAAAGCCATTGTGCCTAGGGTGTTTGCACCTCTTTCTGCTGGTAGGTCTAGTAAATCAATCTTCTGTAACTCAAAGTATTCAAGTGTGCTGAGGAACCCACTCAGCCTTAAGCACCTAACCTCTGAATCCTTGGAGATCTCAGCTTGGCACACCCGTTATGCTATCAAATGTCTACGGGACTGGTGCTTCCCTCACAGCAACATCTTGCAATGGAACCAGTTACAATATTTAACCACAATCCAGAAATACCTAGCACTGTGGCATAGACAAGCTGCAAAGAGTGTTCTTGCACCTTTCTCTAGAGATTTCCAATCCTCATTAGGCCCTAAGTGAGCATTAGTACCCTGATCTCATCCAAGTTCCACTCAAATACTTGGCAAACCTATGTCACATAGGAGCATGATCCGCTGCCTCTCCTCAAGAGTGGCCTGGGACCACAGTAGCGAGAGCTTCACTCCAGGACACAGACTTATAGGTGAGAGTCACATGGAAGTTTGCATGGCTCTTGCTTGGGTGAAGAGGGGTGCAATTAACCTTTCACTTTCACAGAACCAAATTCACACACAGATTGTAATAAAGCGAAACTGTCAGTGCTGCAGATATACCTCCATTTTGCAAAGTCCATTCATATCCATCCAGTTGTTCCAAGAGATCTGCAGGGGGAGCTATTGGACTTTCAGCCTCATATTCCAAATCCAGAATAGCTTTTGCAGAAAGAAGTGACAAATGAAATGGATAATCACTTAGGCTATGTCTACACTGTAGCTTTTTTGTGGAAAAGCATATGCAAATGAAGCTTGGCGTGGAAAAAATGAAGAACGGCTCTTGCGCAAGAGGGGGTTTTTGCACAAAAAGGAGCCATCTACACTGCTCGTTTTTGCACAAAAGCCTCTTGTGCAAAAGCGGCTGCTCTTTACTTATGCAAATGAAGCACGGCGATATTCCACACTGCCCTTCATTTGCATATGCTTTTCCACAAGAAGCCTACAGTATAGACGTAGACTTTCTATGCTACAGTTTTATGGGTGTCTGTACAGCAACAATTGGGGGAACAGGAGAGATAGGGCTTGCTGTGATTTCTCCCTTTTTCCTTTCATTATCTTCCTTTCCCTGACTTCTGAGAGTTCAGCCTCCAGGCTGGGGATGGAACAGCTCTCATTACACATCAGCAATCTGTTACTGATGTTGCCAAATCATTAGAGCTGGGGCTGACATCCTGGGTTTTATTCCTGTCTGTTCCAATGAATCTTTGGACCTTAATTCCCTCACTTGTAAATGGGGTACAACAATACTTGCCTTCTCAGGATTGTAGGTATCTTAGGGTATGTCTACACTACCCCCCTAGTTCGAACTAGGGGGGTAATGTATGCATACCGAACTTGCTAATGAAGCCCGGGATTTGAATTTCCCGGGCTTCATTAGCATAAAGCCGGCTCCGCCATTTTTAAAAGCCAGCTAGTGCGAACCCCGTGCCGTGCGCCTACACGCGGCACGGGCTAGATAGTTCGGACTACGTAGCCATTCCGATCTATCTGTACATCTCGTTCCACGAGGCGTACAGATAGTTCGGAATAACTACGTAGTTCGAACTATCTAGCCCGTGCCGCGTGTAGCCGCACGGCACGGGGTTCGCACTAGCTGGCTTTTAAAAATGGCGGAGCCGGCTTTATGCTAATGAAGCCCGGGAAATTCAAATCCCGGGCTTCATTAGCAAGTTCGGTATGCCTACATTACCCCCCTAGTTCGAACTAGGGGGGTAGTGTAGACATACCCTTAGAGTGCATCTACACTGCACAATAAGATATGCCATTTGAGCTAGGGAAATTGCATAACTTATTTTGATTCTATTTCAAAATAACAATTTGTTATTTGGTACTGTCTAAACAACACCAAATTTTGAAATAAAGCACTATCCTAAAACGTCCCTTACTCCTCATAGAATGAGGTTTACAGGCATGTCAGAATAGCTAAGCCTAAAATAATGGGCTTACTGTAAAGACACAGAATAGCTATTTCGGGATATTCTGGTATCCCGAAGTAGTGTTGCAGTACAGACACACCCTTAATGTTTTTAAGTGCTTTTAGAACCTCAGTGGAAGGATGTTGCCTACAAGCAAAATCATTTCTACTCATAAAGTATTTGTCATGTTGGTTATAATTAAAAAAGATGGCTATAGTACTAATGTGATTTAATAATAGTAATTGATGTAATTTAAACACTTCACAAACTAAAGAGCCATGAGGATAAAGGGGCTTGCCAGAATAGCGCTTTATTTCAAAATTAGATCAAAATAAGATATGCAATTTCCATAGGTCAAATTGCATATCTTATTTTGACCTATGGATGCAGTGTAGATGCACCCTTATGGTGTGTCTACACAGCAAAGTTATTTCTGAAATAACTATGTGAGCATCTACACAGCAATTCTGTTATTTTAAAATAATTTCAAAATAACAGACAGCCTATTCTGACTTCTGTAAACCTCATTCTACGAAGAATAATGCTTATTCCAAAATAGCTTTTTTGAAATAAGGCATGTGTAGACTCTACTTCAGCTACTTTGAAATAGCCCCCCACCTGGGCCATTCTAAGTTATTCCTCCTGGGGCTCTAAATTGAGATAGCACGACTATATTAGGGAAGCCTGACTCAGGCTAAATTTGAGGCTTCCCTGCAGTGTAGACGTGCAGAATAGCTTATTCTGAAATAACTGGGCAGCATAAACATAGCCATTGGCTGTGTCTACACTGGGCCACTTATTCCGGAAAATCAGCCGCTTTTCCGGAATAAGCTGCGAGCTGTCTATACTGGCCCTTGAATTTCCGGAAAAGCAACGATGCTCTACTGTACAAAATCAGCCGCTATTCTGGAAAAACTATTCTGCTCCCGCTCGGGCATAAGTCCTTATTCTGGAACACTGTTCCAGAAAAGGGCCAGTGTAGACAGCCCAGTAGTCTTTTCCGGAAAAGCGCGTCTACATTGGCCACAGACGCTTTTCCGGAAAAAGGGCTTTTCTGGAAAAGCAGCCTGCCAATGTAGATGCTCCTTTTCCGGAAAAACTGAAAACGGAATAGTATTCCGTTTTAAGCAGTTCCGGAAATTCATGCCAGTGTAGACACAGCCTTTCAGTCTAACATGGCTACCCCCTCTGAAACTGTAGATATTTATTGCTAATGGGGTAAAGTAAAAAAAAAAATAGCTCAGCAATTTTAAGTAAATTATTCACAACAAACTTATTCTTATTGTTAGGTAATATACAAACACAGGTAGTACTCTACTTTAGAATAAAAATGAGGCTTAGATTCATTTTGAGCAGAGCTAGGAAATTGAAAGCGTAGACTGTTACTCATTGTTTGTGCATTGATATTTCAGTTTACAGCATGTTCTTGTATTGTATGTCAGTGATCCAATCCTGCAGCCATTGGAGTCAGTGACAAAATGCCCATGGGCTTCAGTAATGCATGGAATCACTTGGTGAAACCAGTTTGGAATCACCCATACCCCAGAATCCCATCCACAGATCACATGTGTGAATGCACGAACATACAGAATGCAGAGCTCACCTTGGGGTAGATTCTTTCCAATGTGGCCATCCCAAATTAAAAAACAAATTAATCTTACCTGTCATCTCAATGGAAACACCATATTTTGTGATAAAACAAAGGCTACAAGAGTGTGATTTTTTTCCAGCAAACTCTAATATGGAAGGTTCAGATGGGTTTGTGTTTCTGGCTTATGTTATTGCATTCTTGCACTTTCTGTGATATCTTGTCATTTGTTTTTCAGACTTTGTGAGTCTATAACAAGACTGAAAAACCAACACCCCTTCCCTTCTGCAATATGGAACTTCAGAATGATTGGGACTGCCTGGTTGAGAATCCACAATGTAGATTGATCCAATGGAAGCACTCCCATTGTTTTGAATGACTTTGGCTATATTTTTTGAAAGGGTTAATTCAATCTCACTCATTAGCAAACTATAGTATTCAAATATAATTATTTCTCACACCTCTTGGGAAATGCATCATTTAATCTCAGTTCACTCTGGATCATAACTCTTTGGCTGTTAGATCAACCTGGAGCTCAGTGCTTTAAATAGAGACAAATATCTCCTTTTTTCTCTTGATTTAACAATATTTCATGTGGCATCATTATTTCTCCATATAATAATCCTGACTTTCATCATTCATAAATTAAACATCAGAACTCAGTGACATCTCGGGAGTATACCATTGGGATCCTTTGTGAGGGGTGTCTCTTCTGACATAGTATTAAAAGCTCAGGAAAAAAAAGGTTCAGACAAAGGCAAGGCTTAAGACCAAAAATCCTTATCATGGATGTCTTAAGTACAGAGCATTACATTTGAACATATAAATGTCCCTGTTTAATTACTGCTGTGCACCTTAGTTGTAGAATTCAAAAGCCCTCAGTTTATTAAACACTAAACTGTGACATAAAACTACCATGGAATTCAAGTTGCGAAAGATGATTTTAAGGGCCTGATCCACTGAAGGTAATCTGAGTTTTTCACTGATTTCAGTGAATTTTGGATTGGCACAAAAAACTAAATTTGCACAGAACACTTTCAGCTGTATTTAAATAATGCATTGCAGTGTCCACATTTTCACAGACAATGAGAGGAAGCACGCATGTATTTCAGTGCGGAACACATACTTTTTTTTCTTTCAGGCCACCCACTGAACAACAGTATAACTATTGTATAAAACAGTATAACTATTTTTAAGCATGCATTATAACTAACTAGGAATTCAAACTATTAGCAAAATGGTCGTCTCTACATGGCGCTTGACTATGTTTCCTTTAATTTTACTTACTGTCATCTTCATTCTGTTCATGGTCCATTTTCAAGAGTCAGGAGGCAAAGAGCATTTTCTAATCCCAATTTTTACCATGAAATGCATTGTTTTTGGAACATTCTGTGTTTGTGGTGGCTATAGCCCATCCCCTTCAGCCACTCCCACCTTACAAACAATTCAAAGGTCAGAATTGAAGTCAAAGCTGTTGCAAAAATGAGCGATGAAAACAAAAGCCAAACAAACTCATGGTCCTATGTTCCCTTCCCGGAACAAAACCCATAAGAGACGGCAGAGTGCTTATAAAAACAAAAACATAGGGTCAGATTACTCAAAGGCTCCTTCAGGCCAGCTAGCCTGACATAAAGGGGCTGTAGAGTAGGTGTTAAGACCCGCCTGCATATCATATTCACATGTCTCTCTTCTCCATCAAGTAAAGCCTTGTCTATATGTAATGGGCTCCACTCCCATGAGCGCCCCCATCTGGCAGAGTGCATGTGCCTACACTTCCTTTGTCAGAAGCCTTTTCAGCAACTCGGCCCTCTGGCCAAGTCACACCCTGAGTGAGTGTAGCCAGACACCCTGACTCTACCATAAACAGAAACCAGACAGTAAATGGGCTAGCTGACGACCCGGGGCCTCCCGTCGCCCTGATGGCTAGTACCAGTAATTGACACACCTGCACTGTCCCAGGAGAGGAATCTTCGCCCATCACATACCAGAGGTGCCCATTGTCTGCATTTTCCCAGGTGTGAATTATGCTTTGCACTCTTCGTGGGAAACTTGGCATTCAAAGCCATTTTTCCTAATTGGCCACTTGAAACCAGGAAGAAGCCTACATGACCCAAGGGATATAAAGAGGGGTTTAGTAGCCCACCCCATTTGAGCTCCAATCATCTACACCTGCTGGCAGGTATTGATTGTCTCCCGAGGTCTGTGGGACGCCCAACCTCGTCCTACTTCTTCCCGGGGGATTGAGAGAAAGACGCTGGTCACGTCAAGTCTGGAACGCAGGGGTGAGAATATATACCTGCTATGTGTCTATTTGCATGCATTTAATAAGAGCTCAGAGAACCAAAGGGGTTTCATGGTACCTATAAGTGACTTATTAGTGTAATTTCTGTCCTGTCCTTTGTAGTGGCTGTGTTATCTGTAACACAGCAGTAGCATTTAACAACTAAGTTTACCCTGTAACAATAAAATAGTAACTGTTTAAGCTTTAACCTGACTCCTTCAGTTGCTGTAACAGAACCAAGCGCAATTTAAAAGAACTTCAGCGGGTCATAAGGGACTCACTGCCCTGACCGTCGGCTGACAGTGAGTCAATCAACACAAACCCTTTCTGGGGAAATACCTTAACAGGCACCCATCTTGATTCCCTCTTGTCTAGTGTCTCTCATTCTGTTTCCCCACTTGGAGAGAATGGTGCCTCCATAGCTTTCCTTCCCTGAGACAACTTCCTTGTCCCTAGCTCAGGCTTTTATCACAGTTCATCTGTCTCAAACTCACCACATGGAGGTGGTTTTATCTCAGTTTGTTCCCCACTCAGAGAAGGTGGTGCCTCCAGGGTTTCTCTCCCTGGAGACAGCTTCCTCAGCCAGTCTCATGGTCAGCACTGTTTGAGTTCTGACATGCACCACTGAACTGTCTCTGGTCCTGCAGCTCCTTTTATAGGCCTTGCTGACCCCTAACTGGCTGCTTCCTCTGCTGCCACTCTTGCCAACTGAAAGGACTTCTCTATGGTTTCTCTGGGGCTGGGTGTGGTGGGATCACAATGTCTCCAGTAGGGGGCCTCAGGGCCTGGTCCACCCCTTCACACTACACTACAGAGTTTTGTCAACAAAAGTCACATTGACACCCCAAAAATAAAAATCAGTTTTGCATTTCACACTTTTTTCCTCTGCCGGCAGATTATATCTACAGTGGGGGGCACTATTGTTGAGAATGTGAGCAATGTACTGTGGGAACCTATCCCACAGTCCAGCTTGACATCTTCTGCCTCTAGGTCTTATAGGAAGGCTGAGCAGATTGTGGCACATTTTGGGACCAGGCGTGGGATGATGAGCAGTGGCTACCGTATTTTTGCATGAAGAAAGCCACCATCCTGGAACTGTGTGAAGAGCTTGCCCCGGCATTACATTGCAAGGATACCAGAAGGAGAGTATTGATACTATGTCAATAGAGAAGTGCATGACAATCACTTTGTGGTGACGCCAGACTACTACTGGTCAGTCACTTTGAAATTGGAGAGGCATCCATTGGGGATGAGTTAATGCAGTTGTGCAGGACAATTATGGTGGATAGCTTTGTAGAAGTGGAGGGATGATAGATGGCACACATATTCCAATTTTGGCACCAGACCACCGTGCGACAGAGTACATCAACAGAAAGGGATACTTCTCCATGATGTTGCAGGTGCTTATGGACCACCACGAGCATGTCACTGATAGCAAAACGGGGTGATCTGAGAAGGTGTATGACACACATCTTCAGGAACAGTGGTCTGTATAGAAAGCTACAAGTGGGAAGTTTCTTTCCAGACCTGACGATTACAATAGGGGATGTTGAAAAGCCCAAAGTGATCCTGAGAGACCTGGAGTTCCTCTTACAGCCATGGCTCATGAAACCTTACACAAGAAACCTGGACAGCAGTAAGGAGCAGTTCAGCAACAGGCTGCATGAGTGCTGGATGACAGTAGAATGTGCCTTTGTCAGATTAAAGGTGTACTGACGATGCCTTTATAGCAGGTAAGACCTCAATGAGGATAATATTTCCATGGCCATAGCCACATATTCTACGTTGCGTAATTTTTGTGAAGCAAAGGGTGAAAGGTTTGCTCAGAGGTGAAGTGTTCAGGCAGACCATTTAGCTGCTCCAATCCCACAGTCAGAGACAGGACACCTACAGGATCTCTCTCAGGCATTCTCAAAACTTAAATACCCAGCCGGAGAAGTGAAAAAACAGATTGACAGAGCCAGACAAGTACCCAGGCATCACCTTCACCTACAGCCCCCAACTTAAACCCCTCCAGCGCATTATTAACAATCTACAACCTATCCTAGAAAATGACCCCTCATTCTCACAGGCCTTAGGGGACAGGCCAATCCTTGCCTACAGACAACCCCTAACCTGAAACAAATTCTTCCCAGCAGCCCTACAGCACACCTCCATCATACTCATCCAGGAGCCCACCCCCTGCAATCAACCCCGGTACCATCTCTGTCCACACAAGCGACATCACCACAGGACCTAACCACATCAGCCACCACATCAGAGGCTCATATAACTGCACATCCACTAATGTGATCTACACTGTCAAGTGCCAGCAATGCCCTTCTGCCATAGATATTGGCCAAACTGGACAGTCTCTACGACAAAGGATTAATAGACACAAATCAGATATTTGAAATGGTGACACACTGCTGGGGAACATTTCAACTTGCCTGGACACTCACTAATGGATAAAGATGTCTGTATTATTTCAAAGCAATTTCAAAAGTCCCCTGGAAAGAGAAACTACCGAACTGGGTTTCATTTACAAGTTTGGCACCTTGAATAGAGGTTTAAATAAAGATCTGACCTGGATATAACACTACTTTCCACATCCTAATGACATAAAATGCTAAGCACTAGGTACTTAGGATACTTATAGCCTACTCTATTAGTCTCATTTAGCATGGACACTCTAATTGACAACATTTTTTTCTCCATTTTTCCCTTCTCTTTCCCTCCCCATCCCCTCTCTTTTTCTGCTATTTATTTGCAACCTGGACTCCTTTACTCCATTCGTCTGAAGAAGTGGGTTGTGCCCACAAAAGCTCATGATACCATCTACATTTTTGTTAGTCTCTAAGGTGATGCGGGACCATTTCTGTTTTTTAAGTTTTTTCACTTGGCTGTTGATTTTCAGCAGCCAAAAACTAGGATTATCAGAGGGTCCCTGGGGGAATAATGGGAAATTTGAATCAGGGAAGCTTTGAGATTGAGAATCAGTAATGTATATCTCTGTGTTTGGTGCTGCAATGTTACATTCCATGTAGTTTTCTTCCTTTCCTGGAGGTGAAATTTGAGGCATTATGTTCCAGTACGCAAATGATTAAACTGCCTGTGTATGTATTGGTAGTGCAGGCAATCGCATTTTGTCAGAAAATAATAAAGATGAGTTACTGTTCAAAAACATTGCTTTTATTGCACAAGAAACAACACACACACACACACACACACACAGAAGATGCTTACTGGGAAAGCAGGTACCAGGAAAGGGCAGACTTTCTGAGCCGTGTGTAGATCCAGCTATCATTCTGAAAGTTGTCCAACTGGGTGGAGTGAAGGGGAAATCAAGAAGTCCTGGAAAGGGGAAAGACTGTGCTGGGCAGGCAGTTTGGAGTGGGGCCACAGAAAAGAATTCTGAATGTGCTGTAGAGGAGGGCAAGCATAAATCTGCAGCATCATTAAGAACATCAGCATTTGACTTTGCTCCCCCTTGACTTTAATCATCTGCACAGAAGCATCCTTAACAATTCCTGATTTTCTTTTCTGTCCTGCCTTTCATCTTCCCTTCACAGCTTGCATTCCTTTTTCTCTGCATTGGAGATGTATGTGCAGTACCTCCTGGAAAGTGTCATCTTTGGTACTTTCTTATCTAGCATTTTTGCAGCTGCACTGACATTGATCATGGACAATGACTATGCCCTGGGTCCTCTCTCTACTGCCTCTAGGCCTACTGAAGTATTCACAGAGCTCTTGGTGGTGAAGGTGAGGTTGCCACCAAAGATAGCATCCTGCTCCTTATAAAACAAGCAGGTCTCAGGTGAAGCACCAAAGCAGCAGTTTACTTCCCTCAATTATGGTATTCCTACCTCAGTTCTTTTATCTTCACTCTGCACTGCAGCATGTTCCAGTCATAGCCCTTTTTGCACAAGCTTGAAAAATCTGCTCATAGTATCAAAATTCCTACAGTTCAAGCACAGCTGCACAGTCTCCTCTGCCCATATACTGAGCAGATTCAGCAGCTACACAATGGTCCAAGCAAGAGAGCATTTCCTGTCATAAGCTGCCATAGTCACCTGGGAAGATGCAATGAGACCTCTACATGCTACGCCAACAAAAAGTGGAATTTCAAAAATTCCCAGGACTTCTGAGGTGAAGGTTTTCCTGGCTGCAGGACTGCTGAGCAGAACAGTCAGATGGGCATTGTGGGACACCTCTTGGAGACCAATTAAAGTGATAAAATCAAGCCTGGTATCTATACTGGCCCTTTATTGTCAACAATTTCACGCAAGAAGTCTTAAAGCTCATGTCAGGGTGATTTTATTTTGTTGCCAAAACAGGACATTTTGGCTGCCAAAATTTGCATTCCAGTGTGTACTCATTCAGTGTTTTGTCAACAAAAGATGCCTTTTGTTGACAAAACTCTGTTGTATAGACAAAAGTATTAAAAACCTTATGTTATGGGTCTCTGTCTTTTCCCCCTTTTCCCCTATTTTGCTTTCACTAGAAGTCTTTGTTCAGTAAAACTCCAATAGTCCGGCATCCAATAGTCTAGTGAGTGAGCTTCGGCAAAAAATGAGTCACAAGGTAACAGCGGCAGCAGCTGAACTGAGCAAAAAGGCTTAAAAAACCCTAAAATATTACAGTATACTGTATACAGTATGTATAATAAAAAGGGTTAAGAACACTTTATATACAGTATATAATGTATACAGTATATATATAAGCATCTTATAGTACCTCCTGATAGTCTGGCATATCTGATAATCCGGCACCACCTAGGTTCTGGATTATCGGAAGTCTACTGTATCTGGTGTTAGGTATTATTTGCTGTTTTGTATGATTATGACTGTAATTACATTCCAGCTAGAGACCAGAGATTAGGGCAGACTTAAGCAATGATCAAAATCCTCCATTCCTTGCTCTTCATTTAGCCAGCCTTGTATGTATGTTAATCCTGTACAATACTACAACTCAAATTAGGATCCTTGTGGTCTCCAGTGAATACTGTAGCTACACCAAACAAGCTAATTAATAGCATGTGCCAAGCTATGCTAAATTCTCCCAACTTCATCTTATGTACTTTACATCCCTTCTTTAATTCTCTGATTCTAGAAACATACTTCCTTTTTGAACTTCAACTTTCATCCAGAAAAAACCTAAGTGTACTGTACTGTATGCAGACATTATGGTAATGTATGGTAATGTACTGTGGTAATATGTGTGCTTCTCTAATATTATCCATAATTTCTATGAGCTGAAATATTAGGAACAGATTGATAGGGTATGGAAAATAAGCTGTTGGCTAATGTCTGGGAAAACAGTTAACAAGCTACTTTGGCCAGATAGCTGATGATTATCATAAATTAAGAAACAGATCTGTGCTTGAATTTTGAATTTATATGCTATTTCCAACTTGTACGTGTATTTATATATGTTTTGTTACATTATTGTTTGTTTTTTATAGAAAAACAAAAAAATAAAGTTTTTTTAAATAATTAAATGGAGGATATGTTGTAACTAGCCAGTGCTTTACTTGTTAGTTCATGTGGCCAAAAGATTAATATTCCATGATATACAAATATTTGATTAATTAGGGGCCTGGTCCTATATCTTTCTTTTGCAACATTTGTGTGAGAGAGGCTGTAGGAGCCTTTTTCTGGGACTGATCAAATTTTGGATTTTTTTTTAACTTTTACCCGTCAAAATATCATATTTTGACCAAAAATAAGATTCTTTGGGCAAAAAATTAATCCATCACATTTTTCAGCCACTATGGACCTGGTCAAAATTTTCCAAATGGCAACATTTCACTGAATTTTTGACAGGGAAAAAAATGAAGTTTTTAGGAAAATATCCCTTTGCATGGACTGTATAATGGACAAGCAAAACTGCAAGCATGATGCTAACGGAGACTGGACGCTCTGTGGGGTAGGGATAATCTTTTTTTTTTTTTTTTTTTTGTCAGTGTTTGTACAGTCTGTAGCACAATTCGGCCCTTGTCCATGATTGGGGTCCTAGGTGTTGCTGCAAAATAAATACATTGTCATCATCATGAACAACTGGGAATCAGTAAAGACTGATTGCTCTGAGAAGTGGAGAATGCCTGAAGTATAGTGTTCCCTGGCCACACCATTACCGTGTCCTGTTCCATGTCCTATGCCAGGCCTGGGGGCACGGCAGGTGTAATCCTTACTCCAAAACTTCACAGGCCAAAAAGACTCCCTGCATAAGAGGCATTTGGGGGAGCTGTGTACGCACTTCAAGGCCTGTTTGTGCTGTCAGAATGGTATAAGATGACCATAATGTAAATCATAACGAGGTCCTAATACAGCTCCAAAACCTTTACATTTCAGTCCGTACTGACACTTCTCACAGGTCACCAAGAAGAGACTTTAACTTCTACTGCCAGCTGCAGTCAACAGGTCAAGTAGGGTTGCCAGCTCTCCCAACCAGTCAGATTGATGCCATTCGCAGCAATGGCATCCAGTCCATCTGGTCAGGAAAGTTGAGACCCCGAAGAGCAAATGAGCTAAATCCTCCTCTTTCCAACAGGGAAGGGGTCTAACAGGGCATTCTGAGTGAGGGCACCAGGACTCTGGGACATTCTCCCCTGATTAGTCCAAAAGAGTCTGAATTTGGTAACAAATCATCTCTCTTTGATAGAGCTTTTGAAGAGGACTGAGAGTGTGGGTCCTTCAACAAATGAGTGATGGAAAGAAGTGTCTGGCTGGCTGAGGTCCATTTAGTGCTGTTAAGATTTAACTGTGTTGTTAATGGAGTTTTAGAGCACTTACGGCCTTGGCTAGGAATCTTTTCACCTATTATTTAAATCATATTTTTTAAAAAAATTCTAAAAATACCAACCACCATGGGACAGTGCTGATAAACACAGAGATAGATTGTGGCATACAGCCACACCTCTGAGAGGGCTAAATTAATAATGTGTATTAATAGCAATGAATATGCCCACTCGCTCCAATGCTAACCCGAACGACTGCCAGCAACAGTTGTTGGTGTTTATTAAACGCTGCCAGTGTATGCTGGGTGTAGCTGAATTTCAACTTTAGAAGCTGTGATTCATTAAATACCTTTACAATTAAAATAAGTGTCTCCTGAAGATTAAGCTAGTCTTTGTGTGGCTGGTAATTTTTACTCTTTAACTAAAATCTTCAAGCATCCCGAATAGACTCTTAAGGCCCTCGTCTTACAATAATAGCTGCATGGGTGGACATCTCCCCCATCCCTGAAATCAGTGGGGCTTTTGGGTCTGCCTGGCTAGGGCAGTTCGCATAATCGAGAGCGAAATATGCCCTTACATACCTATTTTTCCCTCCTCCCTCTGCCCCTTCTATTTTATGTGAAAAGGCCCAAAGATCTTCCTCATTTGTTGACCATAACTATTTTCATTCCATCTCACTCATGCCAGTCTTAATAAAAGTATAATTGTCTTAGTAAGAGTCTTACTAGAACTTAATTGTCATATCTTTTCTGGGCTCTTGGATCTGTCTCACCTTTGTGTCTCTACTATAATCATATTGAGGCATAATCCACGCACAGTGCTTTGCTTACAGGTTGCCAGAGGGTATGAGAACTTCTCTGGTGAACTTCACCTTTTAAAACAACGAAATAGTTCAATATAAAAGGGACAAAGCAAGGAGGCATGTAGTCTTCCTGAAGGTTATTATAATTTGTGACTATCCACGAAAAAGAAAGGTTTTTATACCAACAATTATACATTGCAGAACCTTTCACCACATATTGTAGTGTGTACAGCTTCAGATGGAGTAGGCTATTAGTAAGGTTTGGATATATGGTTAATACAGATAGGCCCCATCTAAACTGCAACCCAAACTGTGTTGTTTAATTGAGTTGATATCACCAGTTTGTAAATGGCGCCTACAGCACTGTTATTTTTGTAATGTACATGGGACTAAAGACCAAGAGAGGTATTAAAATTCCATCCAACTCAATGAGATGTTCATGCTGAATTCTAAAAAGAGTGTTTAAATGTCACCATTAATTATTTTACTGCTGGTCCGTTTCAAAAACTTGGAATTATTGGCAGAAATTAAGTTTTGGGTGGGACTTAAGTAGAATCCCAGTACACTATATTAGTTCCCAAACACCTAGGGATTTGGTAGAAAAGATAGCACAAGTGAGTGAAGAGAAACCAGAATGAATGAACCGAAGTGTTTGGAGACATTCATTGAGTTTGGCCAATTCTGCTAAATTCACTGCCATTACAACTCTCACTTCCCTTTACTAATTAATAGAACAGACTGAGTTTTTTTCAAATTTTATAACTGAAATTTAAAAAAAGCAAAAAATATAAAAATTAAAAATTGGATTAAAATTAAAATTGTTGTTTTTTCTGGTTTTTTTCAAATCTAAAAATGGTTAGAATGATTCCAATTTTGAAATTTCAAAACTAAAAAGAAAAGTCACAGCATTTTTTGTAATGCATTTTTTTTTTTAAACCAGCCATGGTAGAAATAGCAAATGAGCTAGTTGCATATTCTCATTTCAGGCTAACAGGATATATGTGTAAAGTTACCTTCCTTGACTGTTAAGATGATTTTACAATTACATGTATTAGTGGTATCACTAAAATTATTGTCTATACCTGGCTGAACATATATATTGTAATGGAATTTCCATCCCAATAATGGAACTCTTAAACTAGCGTCTTATTTCTCTTTGTCAGGGTTGCATCTAAAATCGACACCTATATAGATACACTTGGTATTGCCAGCTGATATTATTTTCTGTTTGCTATTCATATTTTTAGAGGCATTGTAAACTTGGGTATTTTCTGATGTTGGAATTGTGGGTGGGGAATGAATGCACTTTTATAACTGCCCTTTTTATTTTAAGACATTGTTGACTAAACTCTGGTTTGGGCCACGTGGGTTTTGCCAGTGGTAGAATTAGGGCTCATAGAATAACGGCCCATCCAAAAACCCGACTATTGAGAAATGCTCACACCCTTCATTGCATGTGAGCTGTATGATGTAAATAAAACAAAAAACCCAGCCTGTTAAATTGTGATAACATTGTTATTGACTTATCAACTCCCCCCCAGAGAACAACAAATTACAGAGTAAATATTAGCAAGGGAAACCCCTAGATTCCTTTTAGCAGGATAATCTGGTGTAAATAAAAAACAATCTGTGAAATACAAAGATTCTGGGAAGTAGCACATACAATTCCTTATGGAAAGTGCTTGTAAGTTGGAACAAGTTGATGTCTCTCCCTGAACTCTTGAAGTGGAAAAACTCTTCCTGGATTTCTATTTAAATTAATACTTTTAAATAAATGCTTCATGTGGGGATCTCATAGTCCAACACCTTTGCGAGGCAGATTAATACTATTATCTCCAAATACTGAAGTACAGTATAAGGTACAAAAAGATAAAATAACTTGTTCAAGCTCACTCAGACCTGGTCTACACTGGAGAAGAAGGTGTACCTAAGACATGCATGCAACTCCAGGTATGTTAACTGCGTAGCTGGAGTCGATGTATCTTAAATCACCATCCATACAGTGGGAGGTCGATGGGAGCAAACTCCCGTTGACTTCACTTACTAGTCATGAGGAGTAGGAGTACCAGCACGGATAGGGGCACTCTCAGAGTTTGATTTAGTGCATCTTCACTAAATCCCACTAAATCGAACCCTGGAAGATCAACTGCAGCAGTGTCGATCTTCCCTGTAGTGTAGACAGGCCCTCAGCAAATCAGTGACAAAGCTAGGAAAGCCAGTGCCCTGGCTTTAAGTGCTATGCTCTATCAAATGAACACACTCCCTGCTATTTTGAAGGCACTGTCCAGAATGTAAGTCAGTAAAATCAATGGGAGACAAATAGCTATAAAACCTCTGTGTGCTGTTTTGAAAATGTACCCTCAATTGTTAACAACCATTTGGAATTTTCTTTATAAGACGACATACATGTTTGTTTGGCCAGAAGAAAGTTTGGCTAAGGCAGAAAATGAAACACACTGATGGTGGCAGAGTTCTATTCGACTGCATGAGGAACATTGGCATTCTATGCTGTACCCAAAAGATAAGTGTGTCAGGTTTTGGATGCCTGCTGAACAATGATTAAAGGAGACTAATCATACAAACTTCAGACAGGAACAAATAAATGTATCTTGGATGCTAGGAGTCATCTGTTTTTCTAGTTCAATAGGCCTTGTTTAACTTTGACAGTTCTGAGCTGGGAGCTGTTCATCTTTCCAGCTGCCACGGATTAACAAGAGAAACCTCAGTGTCCTAAAACTGCTGTTTTAAGAATTTCCTAAATGCAAATATGGTGCAGAGATGATTGAATGAGACACACAGCGATTACAGCATTATATTTGACCTTTTTACGTAAAGCCCCAAATCCTGGAAATATGGATTTAGGTGCAATTCTCACCTTTTTTCTTCCTTAGTAATTTAATGAAAATTTCCATCTCTGATGGTTGCAGAAAGTAGCTTGGAAACATGATCGAAGTGCCCCCTAAAGGTTAAAAAGCCTGAAGGCAAATTAAAAAAAACCTACACATTTAATTTATTTATTTATTAACATCTCTTTATTTTGGGGGAGGAAGGTGACTCCTGAACTCTGAGGGCTCGTCTACACTGGCCCCTTTTCCGAAAGGGGCATGTTAATTTCACAGGTCGTAATAGGGAAATCCGCGGGGGATTTAAATATCCTCCGCGGCATTTAAATAAAAATGTCCGCCGCTTTTTTCCGGCTTTTAGAAAAGCCGGAAAAGAGCGTCTACACTGGCCCCGATCCTCCGGAAAAAAAGCCCTTTTCTGGAGGATCTTATTCCTACTTTGAATAGGAATAAGATCCTCCGGAAAAGGGCTTTTTTTCCAGAGGATCGGGGCCAGTGTAGACGCTCTTTTCCGGCTTTTCTAAAAGCCGGAAAAAAGCGGCGGACATTTTTATTTAAATGCCGCGGGGGATATTTAAATCCCCCGCGGATTTCCCTATTACGACCTGTGAAATTAACATGCCCCTTTCGGAAAAGGGGCCAGTGTAGACGTAGCCTGAATGTTTGGGATTGGCAGTAACAGGGATGGATATAGTACAAATGCTTCAATAAATAATTCACATTGGAAAGGAAAGAACTGCTGCCAGATCTCACACATGTGCTTTATTCCTTACAGAATTCGGGTGTTCAGCAATTTAAAATTTAGCATGTAGTTTTTCCAATGCTAAACAAAACACTTCATCAGTAAGATTCTGACATTGCTTACATTAGGGCTGCGAGGCAGAGGTGAACTGAAATTTCTCTTGCCCCTGAAATTTTTAAATGAATCAAATTGCTATTTCCATCTACATTTTCCATGAGATAGTTAAGTTTTGGCTGAAAATGGGAGTTGGACTTGCAGTTTGCTTTTTGTTTCCCCATTCCCTCCACCCCCCACGTACCAGACTCTGTAGCTGGACACCATATCCCAGACTGCACTGTTGCCAGGGATTCCAAGTTACACAGGTGTCACCTTATTGTCAGGGGAGACTATGATGTATTATGGGAGATGTAGTCCTGCAGGGAATCACAACACATAAAATGAGGACAGGAGATGCAAATTATCACTTTTATGAAGCATAACAGTGCCCATTCTGGGCCCAAACTTTTGGGTTTTGACCAAAATATTTTGACAAAAACCAAAAATTTCCATGGAAAGCAGGCACTTTCTACAAAATCCTTAGTCAAAAACCCAATTTTCTGTCAAAAACAGTTGGAAAAATTTTGACCAGCCTATTATGAGGGCCAGAGTATGTAGGACTTCATATTACCCTCTAAAAAGTACCCAGTTTTCAAAACCATGTCCTATCCAGTGGTGGCCCTAGAAGAGCCTGCCAAACCAGACTTGACTGGGGCAATGAGGGTTAATTTCAAGCCAGGTTTCAAGTGCTCGGGGTGCATCTACACAGCACCATAGACTCAAAATAAGATTCACAATTTGTGCTATGCAAATTGCATATCTTATTTCGACTGAATTTCTAAAAAGCGTATTTCAAAATTTGGCACAGCTACACAGCACCAGATTTCAAAATAAGGAGCTATTTTGAGACATCCCTTACCCGTAACTCTTGGAACGAGGGTTATAGGGATGCCAAAATAGCACAAAATAGCAAGATCTATCTTGAAACGGCAAGCATGTTCAAAAGGCATGGGGTAGCTATTTTGGGATACTTCTGGTATCCCAAAATAGCTCCGCTGGGGAGACAGACCCTAACAGTTGGATTCATTTAGATAGGGTTGAGCCTGTTTTGGCTCAAGACCTTAAAAGAAGGGAGCTACTGTCAATTGAGGCAATGGAGGGAGACATGAGAAGCTTATGCTGACCAGAGAAAAGAACTCTGCTGTATGATTTATACTCCAGTTTTATTTTAATTTTACTGCATGGACGGAATGTGCAGTATGAGCCTTTTGCCAAGTTGGTGTCAGTTTAGGTTAAATTTGAACCCTCTGCAACAATACCCCAAAAGAGAGAGAAAAATCTGTGGTCAAACCCAACCTTGCATCTGTTCCACACTTGTTCTGATACAAGGGCTATAATCGCTTGGCTAAATGTTTGGCCCTTGTTTTGACTGTAATTGTTTGTAGAGACAAGATGGGTGAGGTCATACCATTCATTAGCCCAGTTTCTGTGGGTGAAAAATGTGCTTTCAAGCTCACACAGATATGACCTCACCCACCTTGTCCTATAATATCCTGGGATCAACACACTTACAACACTGTATACTATAATTGCTCATGTCATTTAGCTTGCACTAGTAACTACCCAGTTACACAACACCACAGACTACAATGGCTTTGGAGTGTTATCATACCTACTAATCTATTGGTTTTAGTGTTGGCATTTATCCATGCTACACTTTTCCTACTCCCAGCCCTTCTCCCTCTTTCTCTCTATTTATGCTAATATAGTCTAAGTCAGGGGTTCTTAGCCAGTGAGGAGTGCCTCCCCAGGGGAGGTGTGAAGCGGATACAGGGGAGGTGTGAGGTGCCTCCCAGAAAATTTATCACCTCAGCAGCCCAGGCAGGGAAGATTTCACTGGCCTGAGGGAAGGCGGCTGTGGGAGGGCTGGGCCAGGTCTCAGCCTCGTCAGCCAGGAGCTCTGGGCAGGCCTTTGTCTCCCTCAGAGGCTGGGCCCTGACTGAGCTCCCTGGCAGAGTTCTTATAGTCCTAGCCACGCCCCTTAGCTTCCTGTCAGGTGAGGGGGCGGGGCTAGGTGTGCACAAAATGGCTCCCAGGGGGGTGTAAACATGAAGTTCACTTTCAGGGGGAGGTGTGAAGGTAAAAAAGTTAAGAACCTCTGGTCTAAGTCAAAACCCTTGGGTCTGAAAAGTTTAACATACGTGAATTGGTTTCAAACCCAAATCATTTCTACTGCTCAGGGCCAAATTAGCTCCTTGGGGGCATAGGCCTATTAGATTTTATGAGACTCCCTCCCCCAGGATCCTGGGTTCAGAGAGTGGGAGCAGGCTATGGGTTGAAGCAGGAGGGTGCACAGGCTCAAGATTGAGACCAAGGGGTTTTGAGTGCAGGTGGCGGCTCAGGACACGAGGTTGGGGTGTTGGGTCTAGGAGGAAATTACGGACTTAGTGTGCAGAAGAAGTCTCAGAGCCAGGATAGAGGTGTGTGTTGCAGGGTCTCAGAGGGAGTTATGGTATAGGAGGGCAATCAGGTTGGGCCGCAATGTTGGGGGATGGGACACTTATTTGGAACAGCTCTCTTTTGGTGGTGGTGGGGAGTCAGGTGGCTCAGCAAAGGCCATGCTGCCCTGAGTTCACCTACAGGCACAGACCCTTGCAGCTCCCATTGGCTGAGATTCCAGCCCAATGGACGCTGCAGGGGCGGAGCCTGCAAGTGAAGGCAGTGCGGAGATGGCACTTCCACTTGCGCATACAGTGATGCAACTCCCATCCAGCAGTGGGGATGGCAACGCATGCAGCCCCGTCCCTCCCACCCCTACCAAGCAGGGCCGGATAATGCACTGGGATTTTAGAGCTTGCAGCCTAATCACTGGGCGAAAGGGGCCTCACAAAAATATCTGGATGTTTGGCAGCCCAGGGATCTTTCTGGAGGGTCCCCCCTTAACCCAGCACTGCAGAATCTAAATCTTTTTTAATCTGGCCATGATGCTGCTGTAGGGCTTGATTCTGATGTCACTTCCCAAAAGGTGCTGCCGTTCCAGGGACTAAAGTTCTTGCGAGACAGGTAGGCCAATGATAGCAATGCAGGCAGTGACAACAGTGCATTGCAGTGTGATGTAACTGTGAGTTGCACCTCCTCAAGAGATAGCCAGCAGCCTGCTGGGAACACCATTCCTGTACTCATTGGCTGTTGGAGGTCACATCTAATATACAATATGCAGGCCAGAGAGAAAGGTGTGATCATAACCAGTCTGTGAAATGCTTGAAGAGAGTGCTGCCATTCCACCATTCATTCACAACAGCTCTGGTGTCAGGGAGCCAACATCCTCGACCTAGGTAGCTCATCTCCAGTGTTTATTTTATGAATAGTCTATTGCATGCTTGGTGCTATCCAATACACAGAGCAGTTCATGTTCCTGGTTGCAAGGAGCTCCCACATCTGACAGAGCTAAAAATATGAGATGAGTTGCTATCAGATGAGCGAGAGGAGTAACTCCTCCCAATTAAAGTAGATTGGTGGCTATTGTGTGGCTCACTTGTGACAGGGGAGACAAAAACCCACATTCCTCTTGCATAGGTTACACAAGGACATGTGCTAACATCACTACCTAACCCGCTCCTAACCAATCTCATCCCCCACTTTCTTGTGAACACACACCTGTTCCCCTGACTCTGAGAGCTGTTACAGAATAATAGGCTGCGTCTAGATTGGCATGATTTTCCGGAAATGCTTTTAATGGAAAAGTTTTCCGTTAAAAGCATTTTCGGAACAGAGCGTCTAGATTGGCACGGATGCTTTTCCACAAAAGCATGGACGCTTTTCCGCAAAAAAGCCCCGATCACCATTTTCGCGATCAGGGCTTTTTTGCGGAAAACAAATCTGAGCTGTCTACACTGGCCCTTTTGCGCAAAAGCTTTGTTCAAAAGGGACTTTTGCCTGAATGGGAGCAGAATAGTATTTCCGCAAGAAGCACTGATTTCTTACAGTAGGAAGTCAGTACTTTTGCGGAAATTCAAGTGGCCAGTGTAGACAGCTGGCAAGTTTTTCCAGAAAAGCGGCTGATTTTCCAGAAAAACTGGCCAGTCTAGACACAGCCATAGTGTATTTGGAAAATTACATGCCTTCATTTTAAACCCTGTAAGAAAGTTACCTGAAGCTGTTTATATTTCCATCCTTTAGACTATGCATTTCACGCAGAGGAACTTAAAGGAGACATTTAGCAAGCCAAATGTATCAATGCAAAACTATGGAGAAGAAAACCAAAAGCTCCAATTCAAATCTCCATCATACAATATACTAGCACTGTCTCACTCTTCATTGTCACAATGCATTCATCTTTATAAACACAGAGCCATTAAAGAAGTGTTCTGCTGTTTAATTGAAACACTGTAATCTCCTGCATAAATTGCAATTGCACCGAGACACACCCATCACTGTCCGTGATAATGCTGTGGGTGAAGAGCTTTAAATCTGATGTCCAGTGAAAGCTGGAAAGGAAGGAGTTGCTCCATCTGTTAAGGAGAATAAATAATTCCAGATCTGCTCTGCTGCCTGATGGGCTGTTTCTTTCTTAGCAGAACTTAGGACTTATCTGTGAATCACATGACTGAACAACAGCACTTTCCTGGGTAGTCCTCTGTATACACTTTATTTTCCTTTCCAAAGACATAGAAGGAATAGATTTTTCCTCTCCAGTCATAGTCCACCTTGGTGAGTGGAATCAGCTCGATAGTTTGTTTCTGGAAAAGACAAAGGAAATATATGGCTATATCTGACAATAACCCTAAAAGCTGAGTTTGGGAGTCACTTCACAGTAAAATGCTACTCATCCTGAGCAAGTGGATCACAACCTGACTCATTAGTTTTAAGGAGCCGGATCCAAAACCAATAGATCTCAGGACTGGCCCACTGCTAGTCCCAGGATCAGTGAGGCCTGTTCTCCACTAGGGCCTTAGCCCGAAATAACCCTTCCCCCAACATCGAATTTGTAAGTGGTGCGTCCACACTACCAAGCCCATTATTCCGGAGTATCATAGAATCATAGAATAATAGGACTGGAAGGGACCTCAAGAGGTCATCGAGTCCAGCCCCCCGCCCTCAAGGCAGGACCAAGCTCCGTCTACACCATCCCTGACAGATGTCTATCTAACCTGTTCTTAAATATCTCCAGAGGGGGAGATTCCACCACCTCCCTTGGCAATTTATTCCAATATTTGAGTAAGGGGTCATGGAATTCAAACTCTGTATTCCTGCTTTTTATAAGGAATAATGCTATTCCTGAGCTTGTAAGTATGAAATAACATTAGTGTGGATGCTCCTATGCCACTAATTTGAACTGATTGGCCATTAGGACGACTACTGCAGCTCCTCAGAGTGCTTCCTGGGGCTCTGAGTCTGTGGTAGTGTGTCCGCATTAATGGATCCTGCCTCGGATTAATTTGATGATTCCCGTAATGAGGGAAAGTGAAGTTCAAATTTGTAAAATCTGGTGCCCAAAAGTAAAATTTAGTAAATTTGAAATAATCTCCTAGGCTATGTCTACACTACATGGTTATTGCGCAAAAACATCTGTGGAGCGTCCATACCTCAAATGAGCTCTTGGGCAGTTGAATGGCAGAACAGAGGGCTTTTGCCGGTGTAGGTAAACCTCCTTTTCTGAGGCATAACTGCTTTTAGCGCTACAGCTATTGCACAATTCTGTGAATGGCCATCAGAGCTTTCTTGCGCAAGAGCGTCCATGCAGTGTGGATTCTCTCTTGCGCAAAAGCACATCGCTTTTGCGATGCGTTTTGAGGTGTGGACATGCTCTTGCGCATGAAGTTTTCGTGCAAAAACTCTTGTGCAAAAGGCTTCTTGTCCAAGAAGCATGTAGTGTAGATGTAGCCCTAGTGCATACATGGCTTGGTTGAGAAACATTGGTATACCTATCTGTGCATGGTGTTTCACACATCTCAGAATTCCTACAGCAATGATGAATTGTTGGCATGGTTTCAATTCCTTTCCCATGTATCCTTTGTCCATAATGTATTTATACCTTGGTTGCACACCATGGATATGTCTACACAGCAGTGTTATTTCAGAATTACTGACGTTATTCTGAAATAATACAGTGCATGTCCACACAGCAAGCCATTATTTTGAAATAATGGCGAGCTGGAGGACTTCTTACTCCAACTCCCGTAACCTCATTTCACGAGGAGAAAGGGAAGTCAAAGAAAGAGTATTCTTCCTTTGACTTCCTGCTGTGTAGACTGCGCCAAAAGCTGAATTAAGTTATTTTGACTTCAGCTGTGCAACTGACATGGCTCAAGTTGCATAGCTTAATTCAACTTTTGCCCTGCTGTGTAGACATGCCCCATGTTATTTAAAGAGAGTGGATGTCACTGGATAGACTTATACCATTTAAATTACTCCATCCCCAAGTGGCTGTGAGGCAAGCTTTTCAAACTTACTGGATCTTCTTTTATAAAAAAAAATATTGGGGACTGAATACACTTACATTGATTTTACATGAGTGGATGTTCACTGATTTTTATAGATTTACTCCCAGTGAAAGTCAGATGAGATTGTGCAACAGAGATTTGGCAAACATATGACAAGATGCAACCTCTCTGGCAGAGGATAGGTCTACACTACAGAGGTTTTTTTCATAAAAATGGCCATTTTTCTGAAAAAAACTACATTTACGTCCACACTGAAATTGCGTTCTTTCGGAAAAAAAAAAGATTGAAAGAACAGAGGGGTTTTTCCAACATTGGTAAACCTCTTTCTATGAGGAAGAAACCTTTTTCCGAAAGAGCCCTTTCGGAAAAAGGCATGTGTGGACAGGGAAGAGGGAGTTCTTGTGAAAGAAGAGGAAAGAGGAAAAAGCACAGGTGCCCTGGTGGCCATTCCATCCATAGTAATCACACCTTAAATTAGAGACAGTGTCCATTCAGTGTGGATGCTATTTTTTGAAAAAGAAGATCACTTTTGTGATGCACTTTGGCAGAGTGGACACTCTTTCAGAAGAAGTTTTTTCAGAAGATCTCTTCCGGAAAAGCTTCTTCCGAAAGAAGCCTGAAGTCTAGATGAAGCCAGACCGTAAGGTACAAGCAACTTGGGCTCACAAAGATACTGCAGGGAGGTGCTGCAAAAAGGCTGCTGTGCCTACAGGAACAGAACGGGAGAGAGGCAGGTTGAATGTTGGTCTACACAGCGAAGTTAGGGAGTAAGAGTAAGGGATAGCTCAAAATAGTGTTTTATTTCAGAATTTGGTACTGTGTAGACAGCGCCAAATGACAAAATAAGCTATTTCGAAATAACTTATTTCGAGTTTCGGGTGCTGCGTAGATGCACCCTTAATGTGGTCCTGTCAGTCTAAGTTAAGATTCCTTAAACTGGGAGGAATATTCTGCATGTTGATGTTTTTGGGAAGGCTTTTGTTTGTTGTGATGATAACACACAGTTCTTCTTGAGTAAAGGGCACTGACTGGATGACCTTGTGTGATTTTTATTGGGTTGTTTCACAGTTTGCAACTGCAAATTACATATGCTGGAGATTAGCCATCCACAGATAATATTCTCCCCCAGTTGCCCTTTATTGGGGTAATAAGCTCACATCTGTTTGGTGCATCTCACCCACCTGTCTCAATATACGACTACTGGAGGCAAACTGCATTTGGTGTTGCGCAATGCATGATTTTGAACCCTGATCGATGGCTGGCTCAGGGAAATTCACTATAGGATACACCTGTGAAAATAAAGACAGAATTATGAAGGGCATACACAAATACCCTCCAAAATGCAATATTATCATTTTATGGGTAATTGGTAAAAAAAACTTTAGTTCCTTGGGTATATTTTCATTTTAGCCCACTGCAGATGCATGTACAATGTCTGTGCCCTCCTAAGCATGTGTTTGACTGGCACTTGGCAAAATGGGAGAGCTCCAAGGGATAAATCCGTTTTAAACTCATTTTAAATACAGCTGCCCAGATCCTGAACTATGCTGCAACACCAACATCCCCAGCACAGAGCAGACTTGCAGCTAAGTCAGCACAGCGGGATGATTGTAGGATAATGAAATTCTTAGATGGCACAAAGCCATCATCCTGACTCCTGGACATCTCCCTGTAGCTGTCGAAGGGCGCACCAATTACCTTTCTGGGAAATTCCTCTCTCCATCTCGTGCTGTAACAAAAAATGCTCCCAAGCTGCAAAGTTCCTCTATGGATGCCAACTTTTCCCAAATTCCAAGTAGTTCACATCCAGTGCTCTGGTTCCATCCTGTCTCTCTTATAATGCCCATCCTCAAGGATTGATAGCTATCACTAATATATCAATTTATTATAAAATGTTGCCCATAATGATATGGCGATAGCTGTTAACCACTCTATTGTACAATCATTGGAAAATTGCTGTCACATTTTTACTAATGTGCAGTGAAATCCTCCTACAGAAATTATACATTTAGCATAAAATATACAGCCATTCATTTTATATATTTGTCCCTTTAAAATGACGTGGTGCATAGAGAGCTAGTTCAGAAACATGACAGTGTGCTCTCCACTTTCAGTGGACCCAAGATAAAATAATTTTAACACAATCGTGTCATTATTTACCACTTGATTTTCATCACTAAATATTTCCTTCCCAGTGACTTCCTGCAGGTGATAAATAGGAAACCCAGAATTCTTGTCAACAACATATTCAGCAATGCTGTTCTTCCTGTTGGAAAATGAGGAAGGGGAGATTAGTTTCTATTTCTCGCCCTTAAAATGTTAGCATTGGTATCATTTGTTTTATACAATGCAACCTCCTACTGTGCAACACATTTCACAAGCCCTGGGCCAAAATCATGCCTTTGGATACACACAAGATTATGGTGGAAAAGCCACAGTTGGCCTTGAGGGGCAACTTTTGTGCCATACTCTTATCTCCCCCCCAGATCAACATGGAAAATATCATCATGGATCATATCAACATGGAAAATGCTGTCACTATGACTAGGCATAAAGATCTCACATTTGAACCATAAACCTTAATATGTTGGGCCACATTGCAGGTAGGTGTCAATCAGCATGGCTCCATTGAAGTCAGTACTCCTAGCCATGGCATAGCATTTAACAGGAGTGACCTCAGCAGATCAATCCTCATTTACACCAGTTGAGGATCTGGCTCAGCGTTATAGCTCAGTAACTGCAGCATGCTTGAGAATGGCCAATAATTGTAGATACCCCAACTGTAGAAACTTGTGTTCAATTGATTTCAACTTACCAAGTGATTGTAAGTTCAGAATGATACAGCAAGAGGCCTTTTCCATAGCACCGGATGCATTTCCTCCACCCACAACCATGACAATTTGAGCAACTACAGGAGAAATACAACATTTATGCACTCTCTTTACACACACAAATGCCTGCCCTAGATGAAGTAAGGTCATGATTCCTGACTCTTTATATCACTCTCGTTTTCTTCCAGAAAAATGGATAGGAGCAGTCTGCTGCCTGATTTCAGTGGGTTCGTTAGTCAGACATCGCCAGTCAGCATGTGTGTATTTTCACCAGACACCAAGGAGAGGGAAGAATTGTTGTCTGACTTGTCTATTTAAACTATAAACTCTTCATGCCAAGTACCCTCTCTTACTCTGCATTTGTGCAGTGTGAGAGAGGCACAGTGGGTCTTCAGACCTTACTTGGGTCCTTTGGGTGCTAAAATGATCTAATAAATTAATACCAACATGCATAAAGTAGGTGTAGAGTATCATTTTATACACATTTTGTAGTTGTTTTCAACTAGTTTAAATGATTCAAGGTGGTTAAAGACCAGGCCCACTGTTTCTCTGTGTCTAAGGCCAAGTCTACACAGGTGGAGAAAATCAATGCAAGATATGCAACTCCAGCTACATGAATTGCATAGCTGGAGTCTACATACTTTACATCATTTTTCTGGGATGGTCACACAGGGGTGTTTATTAGGAGAAACACTCCCATCGACTTCCCTTATTCCTCATAACTGCAAGGAGAACTGGTGCCAATAGGGGTGCCCTCACCGTTTGATTTAGCGAGTCTTTACTAGACCCACTAAATCGAACCCTGGAAGATTGATCGCCAGAGCATCCATCCTCCAGTAAATTGAGACGTGGCCTTAGCCTCTCCAGCATAAAACAAGGTTAATAATGCCCACAGTACCTCATAAGAGTATGGTGAGGCTTAGTAAATGTTTGCAAAGTGCTTTGTAAGCTTTGAATATAAGGTACCAATGTTCGTTATAAATGGAAAGAGTCCTATTGACTCCAATGGGCACTGAATTAGATCTGTTCTTATTCATCTGGCATCATTTCACCTACATCCATTTTCAAATAGCATGGAGGAAATGATGGTCTACTAAAGAGATATTTGGTAAACTAAACCCGTGAAAGAAATACTAATTGCCATCTGGTGTTTTAGCTTGTTTCTTACCGTCTCTTTCCTGAACCTGAGCAAAACAAACAACTCTGATTGGATGCGTCTTGCCAGCCAGTCCCACTACAAGCCGTACACCTTCTCTACATTTAAAAAATAAAGAAAAACATATTTTTGCTCTGAAAAGAATGTGAGCATTTCACTTTTCATTTTGTCAGATCCACTTTCTCAACAACAAAAGTACATACAAGTATATGGAACTCAGAACAGTGACACCTCAGTGGACCTATTTCACTCTGTGCACAGAAGGGTGAATTAGTAATGCAAAAAATGAGGAGTAACGTTAGTTCGAACCAAGGGGTTTGATTCGAACTAACGCGTCCCGGAGCGGACTTCCTGGTTCAAATCAGCTGTTGAGCGGAATAACGCAGGGCAAGATTATACTAATGAAACGCGGGATATTTAAATCCCTGCTTCATTAGCAATTTTGGTCGGCTACATTTGCATCCCTAGCTCGAACTAGGGAGCCAATGTAGACATACCCTTCTTTTTATTAACTGCTATCAAAATCTTAGCATCAAAGTACTGTACAGGCTTAAGGGCATCTTCTAATATCATCTTGTTCTCCTCTCTAGTCATTCACCAACTAAGATATTTGCATTTCTGTTTCCTCCATTTATTATATCTAGGCAGACAATACACAATGCAACTAGTATAAAAAGCCACTCTTGGCAGTTAAACGTCTGTCTTAAAACCTTCCCAAATGCTCTGGTTACAAATCTGCTCTAACTTGATTAGGATGTCATTTCTGTTAAGCCTCCCGATTTCTGTCATTTTCTTCAGTTTTCAAACAGGTTGCACTGTAGTTAGATTAAATCACTCCTTTATTAATGGAAACCCTTAGAGTCATAGAAAGGTCAAGCTCATTTGTCAATATAAATTGGGATCAAGTTTTTATCAAATAACAAAGGACCATGGTCAACTCCCACTGAAAGAAAGATTCACAGTGATGTGAACAGTCTTTGGATCAATTCCATAGCCTTCAATTCTTTAGTTGTTACACAACTATTTACATCTCCTTCCTGACTTTTCCATTTCTGTGAGAGATTTGTCAAAGACTGGGAACAGCTGTCCCTTTTTTAAAAGCTCAAGACATATGGTCCGTCAATACTTATTAAAGTCCTAACTTTATCTGTTCCAACAATCTGGAAGACAGAATGTGAATTGAATGTCCAACAGACCTATAGGTGGGACCAGTTCCTACTAGACTATTGTTCTCAGATGACTTGATGTTATTTGCTTGTCAAGACCTCAGAAAGAGAGAACTTTGAGCCAAGTGTTTTTATATACTTTTCAGGGTATTTTTTAAAAAGAAATTGAAGTGTTTTCCTCCTTCCTTATAGAATTTTACTGCATAGGAAATAGTGACTCATGAAGGAGAATTTCTATAGTTTCACTATAACATACCTTTCCACATCCATTACACGAGTGGCACCGATTTTTACCACGGCCTTGACAACTAGGACAATCCTGAAAGCAAAAAAAAAGGGGGGGGAGGGGGCAGTACGTCACAGAGTGGTTGTTTGAAAGAGAAATATTGTAGCTTGTGGCTTTTTGAGTCCATAGGTGGTTATTTTTTAATCCCCAAAAAGTCATAAATCTCACCTAAACCTCACCCCGTCTCTGTATTAGGTACCTCTTTAGGTAAGGGGAGTCTTGCTTGAAACCCAGTAGCAAAAAAAACAAAAAAACAAAAAACCCACCCCAGACAAGGATTCCATCATGAAATTAAATGATCATATTACAGAAAGCATAAGATGACCATCATCCCTACATTGAAATACAGGCTCAAAGATCTTCTGTCCCCTTGTTAGCGGGAACATCAGGAAGCAGGACATATATTTTTATGCCTAATTTACAGAGTTCACACACAAAACCAGTTGGGTTGGCTTTTCTGTCTGGTTTCGTTTGTTTTACTCCAGAAATAGTCTTGCTTTGTTTTGTTGGGTGGATACAAATCCTTTTGCATGGCAGACTGCCCACATGAAATGCACACTTCAGACTATCTGGAGCAGTAAAAACAACTCCTTGCCAAAAACAAAAGCTAATCCTTTATCTGAAGCTATTAAAAATAATCTATCATTATTTAAAGCAACAAAAACAATGCTACCTGCCAGAAAAACCTGGGTTTTCTTTTATCCTAAATCAGGCCATGAAGAAGCAATAAATATAATTACAGAATCACAGAATCATAGAACTAAAAGAAACCTCAAGAAGTCAAGGCCAGTCCCCTGAACTCATGACAGAACCAAGCATCATTAAGATCATCCCTGACAGGTGTCTGTCTAATCTGCTCTTAAAAATATCCAGTGATGGAGATTCCACAACCCCCCTAGGCAACTTGTTCCAGTGGTTACCCACCGTGACAGGAAGTTTTTCCTAATGCCCAACCTAAACCTCCCTTGCTGCAATTTAAGCCCATTGCTTCTTGTCCTATCATCAGACATTAAGAAGAATAATTTTTCTCCCTCTTCCCTATAATAACATTTAGGTATTTGAAAGCTATGTCATGTCCCCTCTCAGCCAGAACAGCTATTATAAAACATAACGGTGTCAGAATAGGCATAAGTGCTAGATATATAACCAAAACCATAGAACTGGAATATGGTGACACAGTGCTTTTAAAATCAGAGTATAATCAAGCTTTCTGTATTTGGGATACCAGTATGCCCTGGGGCCAAGATGCTGCTCAACTAAACTAATGGGAGTTCTGCCATTGATTTCAATTAGCATAGGCACCAGCCCTTAAAGAAGAGCAGACTGAGTTACATGCTGCTGGACTTAGGGTTAGAAATATTTTCTGTCAGCATAGGTATTAAGGCACAAAAGTGGAACTGAACCTGGGCTCAGTCTTGGCTCTGCCACTGATTTCTTGTGGGATCTTAGGCAAATTGCTTGACCTCTTTTTGTGTCTCAGCTGCCCATCCGTACAATGGGATAATGTTATTTCCCTTCTCCCATTTTCTGTTGGTCTTGCCTTGTTAGCTTATCAGTTCTTTGGGGACAGGACAGGCACTTAATTTGTGTATGTACAATACCCAGCAGAATGAATAGGGGCCTGATTTCAAATGGGACACTCCTGTCACACAATTCATGATCCTTTACAAGTGTGGATGGCTGTGGGGTTTTTACCTGTACTGAATATGTGTGAGGCACTGGAATGTGCATTTCACAATCCATAAACAGAGGTGGTGCATCCACTGCTAGTGCCCAGGGGGCAGGTGCTGGTGCAACATCAGAAGAGTCCACAAATCCACCTGGAGCAAAGGACTAAAGATGAGTCAGAAAAGACAGTTGTGCATTTTGGAGGATTACAGGTTTATATGGAATGGACCAAAACGTCACCAGGCACCTCCTCTCACACGTGCGTTAGGTGCCAGGTTGACAGCAATGGAGGAAGCTGAGGGAAGATGTATAGCCACAAAACCAATGCCACTGAAATAGTGGCAGGTCAAATCTTATCCATTACAGCCCCAGGGATCCTTCCTAAGGGTGAGAAGTGGCAAGCAGTACCAACTGCTCTCATGGTTCCTCTGATGATAGCCTGGTTACTGGGCTGAGAGCCACCAACTCCAGAAAGACTATGGAATCCCTCCACTAGGAAGGACATTAGTCCATGCCAATCTGTGCTAGATTCATGCCCAAAATACCCCAGAGTCACTGCACCCCAGAGAGAAGCACAGGAAGAGTTGTGCCTTAGGAGACACGAACCCGCCCTCACATCTCCAGTGCTCAGAAGGAACATGGAGGCTGTGCTTTCTGTAAACACGTGGCTGCCAGTGACCTGTTTTCGAAGGCTGGGGCGGTGCCTTGCTTTGTCCCGTTTGGAATCCTTTTTCTGCAATTGTCTCTTGCCCTTTCATGGCGAGCTCCTTGAATTTTCCCCTTCTGAGCCAGACCTTACAGAGGCCAATCTGTTTTATTTAGATGAGAAAATAACCCCCATAAATCTAATGTGGGTAACCATATGCAGTCATATAACCTTAGTACATTCATTTCTCTTCTCTTTCCCTTTGGAAACTGCACCCAAACCCCTCTTTAGATTGCCCCCCCCCTCTTTTGTCTGAAAAGGCAGGAAGATGTTACAATCCATTTTACTGTGAGGTCAAAATAAACTCCTTGAACTACTGAGGAAGTTAATTGTATATCAGGAACTATGATGCCTGTGAGCAACTTCTGTGAGCAAATCTGCATCTGTTCGTGGAAACTGAAACATAGGAACATGCTGTTTCCTGAACTGGACTTTTCTTTTTTGAATTATAAAAGACAATTGCAGGAGATGATGAGAGAGGATTTAAATGAATCTATTGCCCCAGCTTAAATTTAGCTTGTGTTTATGACCCCAGGGCCTGATCCATAACACACTGAAGTCAATGTAAATACACCTGGTTATATACTTGTCTTTGGACCAGGCACAGAGGCAAACCAGATTAGAAAAATGAAAAATGTTGATAACCACATACAATGGACTGCCTGGAAGTTAGCTTTCACTTAGCTAGCACCCTTCAAATATTCACTTTCCACTTCCAATTTTCCTTCATTTTTCTCCAACTCGCTTTTTTCCACTCTTGTCTCCCTTCATTTCTTCTCTTACCTCTCTCTCTTGCCCACTTTTTCTCCCTTCTGTACTTTTCCTTCGCCTATCTTACCACTGGCATGTTTATCTGTTCTTCCTTCCCCATTGCCTACCCCTTTCCTTGTCTCTTATAAACCATTACATGAGGATAAATATTTTCGAATGGTTTTTAAATCAGGGAGAACAGGATGAAGGTGGGGATTAGACTACAATGCCAGAATGGGACTGCCAGTGAGCTACTGCAAGAGCACCTATCCAAAAGTCTCAGGTTGTTTCACTGTCCACAATCCAAAGAGTAAACAAATGTCACAAAAGGTGACAGGCAAAGAAAGTTTGAAATATAAATTACAATTGTTAAACCTTTCAGTCGCCACCAAAGTGGGCTGGATTTGAACTAACCTCCTGAACAGGTGAAAGGCTTCATTATCAAATCAGGCCCTTGGAGATCTCAATTTGGATTCCAAATTTGTGGCATTCCGAATCAGTCACCATTTTTCAAAATATTGCCCATTGCGGTTCTGCTGGTCTGCGAGCAGTCAAAGAGCACGTGGTCATGCGTTAAGTCCATCAGTCCACTCAGAGTCACTCCCTGCCACAGTGCATTCGATATTGTTCACTCTCTGCTAGGTAAGAGGGCTGATTTGCTTACCATCATAAGGCTCGCTGATCGGGAATGTTTCTCTGGCTTCAGTGAAGGTTTGCAGACGATACTGGTAATTAAGACCAAACAGCAGTCACCTTTCAATGTAAAGCTGCTTCTCATTTTCAGCTAGGGGACGATGCAATCTTGGGCTTAATTCTGCGCCCATTACAACTAATGGCACAACCTCTACTGGGGAGCAGAATTGAGTCCTGTGTTAGGGTAGTAAAAGCTGTCCTGATTTTAAGAGCAAGAGCTAGACAGAGCAATAAAATAGGGGAAATGATAAATGATTGTATTGCGGGGTAATAGCATGGAGAGTGCCGTATCTGGCTGAGGCATAAGCAGTGTTGACATCACAAAGACATGCTAGCAAAAGGGCAGGTGGGGTAGAGCTGTGCTACAATACTAAAAGTGAAGAGTTTGAAATTTGGGGAAGATGCACATTGGGAGTCACTGCACTAGCATAAGTCACTTCCATGGCTGCTGACAGTCCCTGGGCAAGGTGGGGGGCCACAGCTCTGGGCCCACCAGTGGGGACAGGGTCCTGGGGAGAAGGGGAGAGACTAGAGGTTAGATTCCTCCAGACAGTCCTTCAGTGCTTCCTGGCTCACACTGCCCAGGGCTCTGGAAATGACTTAAAGGCAACAATTAAATTGCTGGGCCCCAGAGCGCTGCTACTTTTACCTACCCATCAGCAGCCCTAGTCATCTCAGTACAGATTAAACCTCTCAAGTACAGCCCTCTTAAGTCTTGACCGGTGCCAAACCAGAGAATTTACTGCACTATGGGAGATCAGTATTGTCAGCAGCATCACCAACACTTCTACTGCTTACTGGGCTCTTAGAAGACATTTGGGGTAAATTAGAGCTAAATAACAGCACAGAACACTGAGAACCAGGACTGGGGGCTGTAAACAAACTTCATGGGATGGTAGGAAACTTGGCCACACCCAGGCAAATGAACATCCAGTTATCTAAAATCATGCCAGACCACAGATGTTGCCGGACCAGAGAGATTCAACCTATATTGGGCTTTGTCTTGTTCTGGCTGATGCCTAACCACAATACAGTGGGTAAAACTCACACTTCTCAGTCCACAATGGCAGAGTCTATGATATCAAGAACTTCTCTGAACAATTTTAAATGTAGGGAAAAATTATCTGCTATGGGATATACTTCAAATTCTCTCTCTCTCTCTCTCTCACACACACACACATACACACGCAGATGCGCATACATGCCCAGAGTCTCCATAGTATGACCAGAGAAAGGACCACATTTTGGAGCAAAGAAAAATGTAACAGGCCTATCTTACCTGCAAATGGCTAAGGGAGAGGGAGGAGGGATTATGAAATGGAACCATTTTTAATATGATAACATGAAAAAAGTAAAATTTTTGACCATTTCAGATTTAGTTGAGAATATTTTGCCCACTGTTACTTATGTCTGAAAGCACAGACCTATTCGCTAAACCAGCCATGATATTCTAAATTTGGTCAGCTCTTTGCAATACTACATATACTCACTCTGAATGTGTTGAGCGGAGTCAAGTTCTGGATCACCATACGCTTTGCAGGGGCAATTCTGTAGCAGCACTTATGGGCTGTGTATTGTACCAAGGCTTCTCTGGCTATGTGCTCAGATATAGACAGAATGCTGGAAAAGGAAAGAAAAAGAAATGTTTGGGTCCAAACTGGACAATTCACTTCATGTCTTGAGATTGAAAATGTAAACCCATCAGCCACCATTTTCTTAAGTGGAATGCAATAGGGCATGTTCCGCCTTTCAGTGCCCTGCTCAAGATGTATTCAAAAATGTTTGATTTCTGAGGGTGCCGAGCCCCTCTGAAAAATTAAGCTGCTCAAAATATCTTATTGAGCACCCTAAGTTTGGGGTGCTCTAATTCACCAGTTACTTTTGAAAATCGTGGCCATCGTTCAGGCCCGCCAAAGGGGTAGTTGCCCCAGGGCCTGGCGATTCAAACGGGCCCATGGCCTGCAGCAGCAGCCGGAGCCCTGGCCTCCTTGAATTGCTGTTGGAGTGACACACGGAATGTTCCAGGCAGCACTAAGAACTGGCTAGGGAATGGAGAGGGCAGCGTAGCGTGCTTCCAGTGGTGCTGAGATCTGGCTGTTCCAAGCCCAGCCCCTTCTGCCCACGGCACTACCCCTTCTAGGAGTACTGAGCTGTCCTCCCCACCCCAGACATTGCCCACGGGCCTGGTAAGTCTGTTAACACCCCTGCCATCACTGTAGATTACAGTTGTTTGTGAAGTCTGGACTAATTTGACATCCACTGGGGAGGAGCCGGTGGTCGTGGTACATGTAGGTACCAATGACGTAGGGAAGGGTAGGAGAGATGTCCTGGAGGCCAAATTTAGGTTGGTAGGAAAAAGACTGAAATCCAGGACTTCTATGGTGGCATTCTCGGAAATGCTTCCAGTTCCAAGCACAGGGCCAGGTAGGCAGGCAGAGCTTCAGCGTCTCAATGCATGGATGAGACGATGGTGTAGGGAAGAGGGGTTTGGCTTTATTAGGAACTGGGGACACTTTTGGGAGAGGGGGAGCCTATACAGGAAGGATGGGATCCACCTAAACCAGGGTGGAACCAGACTGCTGGCACTAAACATTAAAAAGGCCATAGAGCAGTTTTTAAACTAAGAGATGGGGGAAAGCCGATTGGTGCGGAGATGCACATAAATCAGATGGAGAATTCTCTTAGAGGAGAATCCATTGATAGAGATTCTCTAAGCTGTAGTCAGAAAGAGAAAAGGGGAGAGGACAAACCATGGGCCAGAGCAGACAAACAACCGCATATAAAGGAATCCAATGCATCAGGGAAGGGCAGACAAATAAGCAGTGGCAAATTTTAAAAGTGCTTCTACACAAATGCTAGGAGTCTGACTAATAAGATAGGTGAACTAGAGTACCTCGTATTAAAGGAGGAGATTGGCATAATAGGCATCACTGAAACCTGGTGGAATGAGGAAAATCTGTGGGACACAATCATACCGGGATATAAAATATATTGGAAGGATAGAGCAGGCCGGGTGGGTGGCAGAGTGGCACTGTATGTGAAAGATAATGTAGAATCAAATGAAATAAAAATATTTAATGAATCAACATGTTCAATAGAATCACTATGGATAGCAGTTCCATGCTCCAATAATAAGAAATTAGCAGTAGGGATATATTACTGACCACCTGACCAGGACAGCGATACTGACATTGAAATGCTGAGGGAGATTAGAGAGGCTACCAAAATAAAGAACTCTATAATAATGGGGGATTTTAATTATCCCCATATTGACTGGATACATGTCACCTCAGGAAGAGAAGCAGAGATAAAATTTCTCAATGGCTTAAATGACTGCTTCTTGGAGCAGCTGGTACAGGAACCCACAAGGGGAGAGGAAATTCTCGATTTAGTCCTGAGTGGAGTGCAGGATCAGGTCCAGGAGATAACTGTTACAGGACCGCTTGGGAATAGTGACCATAATATAATAACATTTAACATTCCTGTGGTGGGAAAAACACCTCAGCAGTCTAGCACTCTGGCATTTAATTTCAAAAAGGGGAATTACACAAAAATGAGGAGGTTAGTTAAATGGAAATTAAAAGGCACAATGACTAGAGCCAAATCTCTGCAAGCTTCATGGAAACTTTTTAAAGACACCATAATGGAGGCCCAACTTAAATGTATACCCCAAATTAAAAAACATAGCAAGAGACCTAAAAAAGAGTCACCGTGGCTTAACCACCATGTAAAAGAAGCAGTGAGGGACAAAAAGGCATCTTTTAAGAAATGGAAGTCCAATCCTAGTGCGATAAATAGAAAGGAATATAAACACTGTCAAATCAAGTGTAAAAATGTAATAAGAAAAGCAAAAAAAGATTTTGAGGAACAGCTAGCCAAAAACTCAAAAAGAAATAACAACATGTTTTTTAAGTACATTAGAAGCAGGAAGCCTGTTAAAAAACCTGTGGGTCCCCTAGACGATCGAGATATAAAAGGAGCAATCAAGGACAATAAAGCCATTGTGGATTAACTAAATGATTTCTTTGCTTCAGTCTTCACAGCTGACGACGTTAGGGAGATTCCCAAATCTGCACCGTCCTTTGTGGGTGATGAATCTGAGGAACTGTCCCGGATTGAAGTGTCATTAGAGGAGGTTTTGGAACAAATAGAAAAACTTAATGTTAACAAATCTCCGAGATCGGATGGCATTCATCCAAGGGTTCTAAAAGAACTCAAATGGGAAATTGCTGAGCTATTATCTGTGGTTTGTATCCTATCCTTTAAATCGGCTTCCGTACCTAATGACTGGAAGGCAGCCAACGTGACACCAATATTTTAAAAGGGCTCTAGAGGCGATCCTGGCAATTACAGACCAGTAAGTCTAACTTCAGTACCTGACAAATTAGTCGAAACAATAGTAAAGAATAAAATTGTGAGGCATGTAGAAGAACATAATTTGTTGGACAAAAGTCAGCATGGTTTCTGTAAAGAGAAATCATGTCTTACTAATTTATTAGAGTTCTTTGAAGGGGTTAACAAACATGCAGACAAGGGGGATCCAGTAGATATAGTATACTTAGATTTTCAGAAAGCCTTTGACAAGGTCCCTCACCAAAAGCTCTTGTGTAAATTACATGGCCATGGGATAAGAGGGACGGTCCTTTCTTGGATTGAGAACTGGTTAAAAGACAGGAAACAAAGGGTAGGAATAAATGGTAAATTTTCAGAATGGAGAGGGATAACTAGTGGTGTACCCCAAGGGTCAGTCCTGGGACCAATCCTTTTCAACTTATTCATAAATGATCTGGAGAAAGGGGTAAGCAGTGAGGTGGAAAAGTTTATGGATGATACCAAACTGTTTAGGATAGTCAAGACAGAAGCAGACTGTGAGGGACTCCAAAAAGATCTCACCAAACTGAGTGATTGGGCAACAAAATGGCAACTGAAATTTAATGTGGATAAGTGTAAAGTAATGCACATCGGGAAAAATAACCCCAACTATACGTACAGTATGATGGGGGCTAATTTGGCTATGACAAATCAGGAAAGAGATCTTGGAGTTATCGTGGATAGCTCTCTGAAAACTTCCACACATTGTGCAGCGGTGGTCAAAAAGGCAAATAGGATGCTAGGAAGTATTAAGAAAGGGATAGAAAATAAGACACAGAATATCTTACTGCCCCTGTATAAAACTATGGTACGCCCACATCTTGAATACTGTGTACAGATGTGGTTTCCTCACCTCAAAAAAGATATTTTGGCCTTGGAATGGGTTCAGAAAAGGGCAACGAAAATGATTAGAGGTTTGGAACGGGTCCCATATGAAGAGAGGTTAAAGCGACTGGGACTTCTCAGTTTAGAAAAGAGGAGACTGAGGGGGGATATGACAGAGGTATATAAAATCATGAGTGGTGTGAAGAGAGCAGATAAAGAAAAGTTATTTATTAGTTCCCATAATGGAAGAAGTAGAGGACACCAAATGAAATTAATGGGTAGCAGGTTTAAAACTAATAAAAGAAAGTTCTTCTTCACACAGCATGTAGTCAACCTGTGGAACTCCTTGCCAGAGGAGGCTGTGAAGGCTAGGACTATAACAGAGTTTAAAGAGAAGCTAGATAATTTCATGGAGGTTAGGTCCATAAAAGGCTATTAGCCAGGGGATAGAAATGGTGTCCCTGGTCTCTGTTTGTCAGAGGCTGGAGAAGGATGGCAGAAGACAAATCGCTTGATCATTGTCTTTAGTCCACCCTCTCTGGGGCACCTGGTGCTGGCCACTGTCGGCAGACAGGATACTGGGTTAGATGGACCTTTGGTCTGACCCAGTATGGCCGTTTTTATGTTCTTATGTTCTTTATGTTGATATTTCTGATGGCAAATATGATCTTTATTTTAAAAGTACGCCGCAAACCAAATATCTTCAGTAAAGGTTTGTATCAAATCCCTCCATCCAAAAACTCCTGAGCACTGGGGCTGTAAAAAAATTCAGAGCTGATCTGTCTCAGAGCCAAATTCTCAAATGTTCAGAGTCAGTATTTGAATTCAGTGAGCACAGAGAGTTTGAGCTGTTACTCTGATGCAAGGTTTGGATCCAGGATGCTGGTTCAGTGTCAGCTTTTTCCTCTATGCTCTTTTTCATTTTCTTTTCCAAGGTGAGGTGAAAATGCCTCGTTCTGGTTTAGAAGAGGCTTCTCTTCCTAATGCTGCCATTTTAAAGCAATGTACTTTAGGCTGTAGGAAAAGACAGGCAAAGGGCAATTCTACTAGCCACTAGTCAAAGGTTTTTAAGGGGATACGCTCCCATAGACTTCAATGGTATTAGTATCAGATCCAAACTCAGAACAGCAATCAATAGCCAAGCAACCTACTTCAAGTCTGCGTGAGGTGGAATGGAATCATTGTGCTCTCCGTGGAAACGCTCATTAGCCGGGGGAGATAAACCTTTGTTTCCTACAGAGAAATAACAGCAAAAAGAGTTACTTGCATTTAGTAACTTGCATTGCCACCATCCAGTTTATTTCCTGGCTTCACGGTCATCTTATCCTCCTGTGTCTTTTATGAGCCTTTTTTACTGTATATCTCTTTAGGGCCTAGCACACTAAAAGCCTGTTTTTTTATTACACTAACACTATCTGCAACAGGTGGTTATTCAAAAGAGACACATTGCCCTGGACAAAAACCCTAATGTACATGTGGGAGATTGTACCAACCACGATCTCCTGCCTCTTCCACTTCATCTTCAGGGGCCCTGTCCATCAGCTCCATGGGGGGTAAAGAGGGTCCTTCATGGGGCAAGGAGTGAGGAGCAGAGGCATCTGCAACACATGAGTTTAAGAGAAATGAATTCTGGTAGGGATCTAAAAGCATATGCACTAGTTCATGAAAGTGCTTTTTAAGGAAACGACCATTAACAAACATCAAGAGAAGAAAAGACAGGAAGCAATGAAGGGAAACTTTCAGCAGAATTCTAAGAAATATACTGTATTGATTAGACCTGGATAGGAAGTGATCTCTTCACAACCATGGCGTGATATTTGAAAATCAATATACAGCACTTTCCCATTCAGTTTGTCCTATTACTTTGGTACTTGTGGCTCACCAAGAATCACGTATTTCCACAAAACAGTCCATCTCTGAATCAGCTGCCATTCCAGAATTAAATCCCAACCATGGATTCCATGAACTGTGATACCAATGTGAATTGTCTAAGCAATGACATATATGCAGATAGCTGTGGTACTGTATTATGATGATGATGAAGAAGATGTGGGTTTACGGGCAGTCTCAAAACTCCTGAATTTTAGGTTAATAGCGATGAGACATATTGTAAAAATAGGTTTGGACTTTTAATTATAAGATCTCCCCTTTCTGGACCATATCCATATACTTCAAGTATTCCCTTCCAGTCAGTCTATGAAGTGTTAGATAGTAGCCACAGGTATGAATGTCCATTCTGGCAGTATCGACGACTCAAGTGTGGGAATCTCAAAGCAGTGAATTGGGTCAAGCAAAATGAAGCAAGAGGCACTGCTGGAGTTGTTTAGCTATCTAATCTCTCTTTCTAGTAGCCATGGGAGAAAGGCAATGATCTTTCTTAGGAATCCACTCTGGCAGATCTGTCCAGCCAAAAGTGCTTAACAATCCAGAGAGTGTATAAAGGCAATTGATAAACTAACCTATTTTAGTAGCAAACAAACTGGTTCATTGCATTCAGTAAATTGACTCAGAGAAAAGTGCGAAGAGAATAAAAAACAATCACTGTTAAATTGTTTCAGAAACATCTCTGCCAAGTTTCGGAGTACAAGAAGTTTGTTCTTCGAGCTCAGGAGGGAGTGGCAATGAGCAACACAGAATGCCATGGGCCTCTTCCTCCTCTAATGGGAGCTTTAGTGTTACTGCAGGTCAGAAATACATGGCAATATTTTTCTCATTAATATGCAGGTAATGTGCTGTATATTCTAACATTTATAGGAAGCATTTAGTTTGTACAGTATCTGCGCACATGCCAGGCATATTACTGGTTTTGTTAACCCTTTACTATTGGTCAGCTTTAAGCTACATGGTTAGCCACAATACTAGAAAAGAAAAGGCCATTTTGTCTTTAAGGAACATAACTGTGAACATCCAGATTTCATTTTTTGTAACATGGTATTTTTCCAGGTGCCCTGGGGAAAACCCCTTAACTCCTTTATGCCTCCATGTCATTAGTAAAAGCGAACAGAGTGGTGTTTACCTGCCCTCATCCACATTTGTAAGACCATCACAAAATCACCACACTATGCACAGTTGAGCAGCGTCTGATCAAGATAATTTTCAGGGCCAGACTAGAAGGAATACTGCAGGATAAGAACATAGGTACACTGGCAAAACTGTAGTTTCAGACATCTTCCTTGTAACATGACTGCCTCAGTCTGGTGCTATTGCTCCTTTCAGAAGCATTCAATTTACTCCCAAACTAAGGTAAGACAACTAAGGGCCACATTTAAACTGATTATACCCCCATAAAACCTTCCTGCAGTCACTGGAGTTCTGCAGTGTGTAATTCAGTGCAGAATTTGGCCCTGAATAAATAACCAAAATAAGAGAATGGTGCACATAAATTTTTGCTTGTCTCACTTACCTGATGTGCTGCTTATGTGACAGTGGTCTCTGTCTTGCATCCTCTGCTGTACAGTGAAGACTCCTACCCTATTTTGAGTTGTTTGACCATGGTCACACAGATAGTATAGCTAGCTCTGTTGTTTCTGTTGTTAGCATAAGTGGATCTGTGTGTTGCTGTTGCAAAACTGATTTTCATGTTGCCAAAGAATGGGTAAATATTTGAATATGACTCCACCTTCTTTGAAAGTGCAGTTCATGCACGGTAAAGGCCAAGGGACTTTTTAGAGGGGGAATGTCAGTGTGAGCTGCTATTGTGAAAATCATTGTGCCCGAGGAAAAGAAAAGCATGTACAGTCACATGCTTTATGCTTCTCAGAGGAGAACCTCAAATCTTCCTTCAGGTACACAGCATTTATCATTCAGGGAAGACTCAAAGCCCTAAGTATTTGCACCATGCTAGTGTCTTCATGTAGCGTGCACTTGGATTATTCTTTTCTGAAATACCTGGTGTCATGAAGAAGGCTTCCCAAGACAAACACAAAAATCAAAACATGGTCTATTTTAATTGTTACAGGTATTAATAAGTCAGTTATGTGAAGCCTTGTGTGGGGTTTTTTTTTTATTGAAATCAGCAGAGTGGGACAATGGCCTTTTATTTTTTCTTCCTCATATTTTAGATAGTCTAAAAAACAAAACTAAGGATTGTGGGTTGTTTAGCTCCTGGCCAATCTTGCTTGAAAACAACCCACTCAGTAGTTTAGATCTTATCTCAGACAGACAACTGCTGATTTACAAGTACCATTGTCCATACCTTGGGCGACAGAGGGAGAAAGGAGACGTTCACTTCCATAATTCACATGGCTTTCATTTCTGCTTGGAACAATGCAAACAAAGAATATAATTAAACAAGCCCACCGCTAGGAGAAAGAGATAATGATTCATTCTGACATAGGATTAGTGGTAATTATTACCCTCTCGCCCTGAGCAATGGCCCCACCAGAACTACGGTTGAGGCAATTTAGGAGAAACTCATCCTGCCATTGCCTGTGCTGTGCTTGTAGGGTGTAGCTTTGGGCTATGAGAATGGGGCAAATTAAAATTCCCTGTAAGAACATAAGAATAGCCATACTGGGTCAGACCAATGGTCCATCCAGCCCAGCTTCCTGTCTGTCGACAGTGGCCAATACCAGATGCCCCAAAGGGAGAGAACATAACAGGTAATCCTCACGTGATCCCTCCTGTCACCTACCTCCAGAAAAACAGAGACTATGGACACCATTTCTACCCATCCTGGCTAATAGCCATTGATGGACCTAACCTCCATGAATCTATCTAGCCCTTTTTTGAACCCTGTTAAAGTCCTAGTCTTCACTACATTCTGTGGCAAGGAGTTCTTTGATTATGAAGAGTCAATAGCATTTTTAAGCCAATGTGAATGTGTGTTTGCACCACTTTTGCAAATACCTCAGTGACTTAGAGTAGTGGTGGGCTGAAATGGTCATGAAAACAGAGGATTTTTTTTCTTAACATAAGAAAAAACACCAGTGTCACCTCCTTTGAATGTTTAACTACAGCTCCCATTGCAAGTTCCTGCCTCATGCTGAAATCTTTTTCTCCTGTTACCAGTCATCAGATGCTAGTTCTATTTTCAGGCCCTTAATCAATGGAATTTCCATACTCATTTATCTGGTTGAACAAGATGCTGTACAATGAGCGTATGGCTAGAGTACACTTTTCACCTTACACCTACCTATCCCTGGCATGCTCCCCATGCAGTTGGGCAGTAGGACACAATGACAAAGATGACTCTACACTGACAGCACAAACCAGACAGTCCCCATTCCATTGTAATCCCCAGTTGCCTCATAGATCACTTTTACACTCTCCTTGCCCTGGCAAAGTGGTATAGAGACTATACTGTGGCCAAAAGTCTACCCTAACATGAATGAAAAATACGTGTGGCAATCAGGTCTTCAACCTGCATTTTAGCCCCTTTATAATTGGTCTGCTTTGTCCAGATACAAAAAGAGACAGATTTCCACCCTATTTGTGGGGCTTAAGCCCCTCCTCCCTGTATGTTGTGCAGATATGAGAACATGATTCCTAAATAAAAATGGTTCTCTGATATTTTCTTTGGTGTCCTGGTGCTCTCTTGGGCTGAATCTTTTGTAGCACTAGAGGACAACTATCTAAGTCTCCGCTTTGCATAGTTGAATTAGGAAAGTTTTCTAAAACAGAGAATGAGGGATAGGAGGATGTTGTGAATGTTGTATGTGAAGACCAGGTCAAAACAAGCTGCTAGCATTTGATGGATGAAAAATGAGTGATGGGGACATGGATAGCAAAGGAGGATTTTAATGAGCTATGGGCATTTCCCCAGCAATTCAATCTAGAACTCAAGTGACAGACGTCAATTTGATGGATGATGACTGGTGTTTAGTAAAGATGATTTTGGTGTCTCAGTGCAGTTCCAAGGAGGTTAGGTGTCCACATCACAAAGTCATCACAATCAATGTGCTCACTAGCGAAGGTGCCTGAATGGTAATGAAGAATGAACAATTTCCATATACCTAGAGGTTGTTCCTCTAGGACAGGACTTAGGGGCACAAGGTGGACATTTGCAGTGCCAGTGTTTGAAACTGTATCCGATCAGATGATAAATAAATGACTTTAGTGCCATCAGTCTAGAATTTCAAATCTGGATGAGACACAAAATATAGAGGTAGGTCATGAATTTTTCATTGTTTCAAATATCCAAAGTTTTGGTTTGGCTATACTTCAGCCAAGAACCTTCAAACTGTATTGAGCTACAATTCAAAAGGCAAAATGTACAGAGAAGGGCAGGGTACCCTAACGCAACCTTTCAAATATACTGAGCTTTTCAGATTTCCTGTTTTAATGTGAACTGCCCACTCTACCACTGATGAGCTGATATTTTTAAATTTTGATTCCAAGGGAATAGAAACCTTTATCACTAATCATCTATTTTTCCCTTTACTGTTTGTATTTAATGATGCAAGAATAATACACTGCATTAAACATATATTTGAATCTATGCTATAAATTACAGAGAAATTTTGCTTCATGCTTGAAGTGGAACATTACAGACACCTTGTAAACCAAAATCTGTAATGTTATCATGAATAGCTTAGCCTTAATAATTCTTCTTTACTTCATTTATTAAGCATTTCTCTAACAATCTAACACCCAGGGAAATAACACATCTTAAAATACCATAAAAATACTGATTTGATCATATCTGAGGTTTTTTTTTAATAGACATTAGATAATTTGCTCTTGGTATGTCTTCAGAATCATGCCAGACTTCTGATTTTAAAAAGGAAATCCAAATAAGGTTAAAAATAAAAGGAGGAAGATTCCAAATTGGGCTGTAAAGGTAATACCATTGCTATGACTAACAGACCTAGCAGGCCAAATTTTTATCTTACTTATATCCGTTTCGTCTCTGAGTCACAGCCCAGAAGCCAGCGGCGTTAGATAGAACTGTGTGTTTTTAAACGAATGATGTGTGAATCTTAGAATGTTTATCCAAATCTCTGAAAATGCCATGCAGGAATTTTCTTAGCATTTCTGGTACTTCCTGCTCCCAGCTGAACGAGAAACACGGCAAAAATAGCTTCTCATCACATCACAGGCAGAAGGATGTAATGCAGAGGGCTGTAGGGAAGGGGCGAGTTTAAGCTAATTGGGAAAATTAGTTAACTGAAATTTAATTTCAATTACCTGGAAAAGAACTGACACACAATTTAACCTGTAATGAAAACAGACCCTCCAAAAAGTACATCATAATCAAGGTTAACACTTGCAATGTTAGCCTATATTATCAACTGGTGTAAATCAACATAGAATTGGAGATTAGTAGCTTTAAATAAGTGAAGAACTGTTCCACTGTGCTTCAAAGAATAAATATACACCTCCTGTTACTACTACTACTACTACTGGAAGTTAAACATCCTAGCTAACATCCCAAACACCATTAAAAAGATGGAAGGGGAACAAACATAGCCCTACTTTAAGAAGGATTAAAAGGTACTCTGTTGTCTAGTTTCAAGCAGCGTTGTGCCAAAATAATTAGAAGTGTTCACATTATGCTTTTGAAGGAAAAATGCTACGTCAGTCTATAATAAACACTGTAGTAACATCAAACCAGGGAAGATATTTTCTGGAAATATGGCTATTTACTTTAGCTGAAAACACTGTATTTTCCCTTAAGCTTAGAAAAAGTTTCCATCAGGCCTCACTTAGAAATGATTTTATTTATCCTGAGCAGCAAAAACTAAGAGTTTATGATGGAAACACACTGTAACTGAGAGTCATGTATATAGCATAGGATGAATTATGTAACAGAAAAGGCAACATCCAGAATACTGATATTCATTAGAACTTCTCAGTGTTGGGTGAAAATCTCCCTCTGACTTAGCAATAGCATAAACCAAAAGGAAATTGTTTCATTTTATAAACATTGCAATTAACTTTTAAAGCCCAACTGAGACATTGTTACAAATTCTCCCCCAATTTTTACTTCTATTTGGATTTTTAAAAACTCATTTCATAGCTCTCTTAATCAGCAGCCATCCTCTCTCTGCATTACTGTATTGAAATCACATGCACTGACTGTATGATTCCATTATTATTCCCACTGCAGAATGTTTGTGTCTTTCCTCCCAAAAATTAATTCACATTTCTTGAGCTCACCCGATCAGCAGCTCTTGCTCCATTGTTGTCGAAAGTCACAAACTGCTGTTTGCTCAAGAAATGACACTTCCTGTGCTAGTGTTTAGCTCCCAAAAGGCCTCGCAGTTGGAGGAAGTTGCAGTGTCTGTACTAAATCTACAAGTACAGGATCACACAAACCCCAACAGGATTTCAACATGCTGCCCTACTGAGTTTGTAATCAGCAAAGGCCAGTTCTATTTAAAAAGTTGCCCATTAAGGGTAGGTCTTCACAGCAGGGCTAAAGTTGGAATAAGCTTTGCAACTTCAGCTACATCAATTGCATAGCTTAAATCGAAACAGCTTAATTTAGCTTTTGGTCCTGTCTACACAGCAGGAAATTGAAGGAAATACACTCTTCCTTCCACTTCCCTTACTCCTCATGAAATGAGAGTTACAGGAGTCGGAATAAGAAGTCCTCCAGCATGACATTATTTTGAAATAAAGGCTTATAGTGTAGACATGCACTATGTTATTTCGGAATAACGCGTTATTCTGAAATAATGCTGCTGTGTAGATGTACCCTACGGGCTCACAGTAAAGGCCCACCACGGATTTCAACAAGACAGGATATGGGTCTGGATCTCTTGGTCACTGAGGGTGTGTCTAAACTACATGGCTCCACTGATGGAGCCATGTAGATTAGGCTGATCGGCAGAGGGAAATGAAGCCACAATTTAAATAATTACAGCTTCATTTAAATTTAAATGGCTGCTGCGCTGAGCTGACAAACAGCTGATCAGCTGTTTGTCGGCTCAGCGCGCTAGTCTGGATGCCCCGCACCAACCTGAAAACCCTTTATCGACCTCCCCATTATGCCTCGTAGGATGAGGTTTACCGGGGAGGTCGATAAAGGGCTTTCATGTCGACAGGGGAGCATCCAGACTGCCCTGATCTGCCAACAAACAGCTGATCGGCAGAGCGTGGCAGCCATTTAAATTTAAATGAAGCCGCAATTATTTAAATCGCGGCTTCATTTCCCTTTGCTGAACAAACAAGTCTATATGGCTCCGTCGATGGAGCCATGTAGTCTAGACGTACCCTGACTGCTTCAGCTGACTGGGCTTGTCCAGACTGTGATAAAAATGTACATTTCTAAAAGCATGGTCCAAACAAGTCCTTTTCTCCTTTTTCCTATTTGGGCCCCTGAGTTGTTTACCTTGGAAACTCCTAGCTCTGACCTGCCAGGGCTATATTGGTGGGTTGGGACATGCGACTGCTTTAGAGCATCTTCCTAGCAACAGAAAGGAATCCAGCAGATTGACGAGGGGACAGCTTCTCTACTAGTCCTATCCACACAAAGCAGGCTTAATCCTCATCCCTTAGCCAGCATCAGGGTGCTGTTCAGTATTGTGTCCCTTGGGCCAGTCTCTCTACACATGAAGTGTTTCACATTGTGGACGTAGGACACTTCCCTGGGGCACCCTCAGTTTTAAGGCACCTCCCTACTATCTGCCTTTAGCCTCTGACAACACAAGCATTACCTGTCATGCCTCTGAAGACTGCTCTCTCTAGGCAGGTTAGCGAGAGGGATACTTTAACGATGATGCTCAAACGCTTTTAATAGCGGGGGTGCTGAAAGACAGTGCTGGGGTCAGTAGTAGGATTGTGTCTTGGGGGGAGGATGTGAAAGTGAAACTGTGTACATGGTTAACCAATGACCCTGGGCTCCTCAGTTAACATGTAAAGTTAGAGGCAGCCTCCCAGCAGGCAAAGTGAGTTGGCTTAAAAGCTGGCTCCCCACACATACCGGCTCTCAGGAAGCCACCTGCCCTCTTCCCCACTGCTGCCTCTGATTGGTTTGCGTAACTGCTGACATTTTCAGTGGTTACACGATACCCTTGTCCAGGATAGGGATGTTAAAATGCATTTAATTAGGTTAAGGGGACTGAGGCTGGAACCAAAGCTGGAGACAAGCACAGAGCTAGGAGTAGAGCTCTGGGTGCAGGGTGGCAGCCAGAACCCCAGGTGTGGAGCCCCATATAAAACATGGAGGTGCTGCAGCACCCCCTCAAACCTAATTCCCACATCTATGCACTTTAACCCTCGAGTCCTTTGGGCAACCTTCTGGGGTTCCCACTTCCGGTTGTGCTGAACGAACGAACAAACGAACAAACGCGCGCGCGCACACACACACACACACACACACCTCTCTCCGATTCGCTGCTCCCAAAGGAATCGCACACACCAGTCAGTGCAATTCAGCTCAGAATAACCACTCCGCTTCCCACAGAGCATTAGCGATACTTACAGTGAAAACAAGAATGGCATTTATTATCAAAGAATGAGATGCAAACGATAGAGGAAGAGTATTGGAAACAAATGATTACATGGCAAACAACGTCAAAATCAATTTTCTTGAGCCTAAGTGTCGATCACCAAATAAGCTGCTTCTCTCTCACCAACAGAAGTTGGTCAGTAAAAGATATTAACTCTCCTGCCTTGTGTCTCTAATATCCTGGACCCAACACGGCTACAACTACACTGCAGAAGACATTTCCCTGTCTCATACAAGATAGCTTAAAAAGTCATTTTCTCTAGCATTTTCAGCTAGATTGGCTGAGATCCCCTTTATGTAAAATCAAGCCCACTAGCAGCTTCTCCTGACAGACTGAAAGATGACTGGGGGTTCATCTGCTACCTACATAGAGCAGGCTAGGCCTTGATGTTCTCCTGAATATAGGCTTCCAGCTTCCTCCTGTTGTTTGCCTCATCCTGCTAATCTCCTTCTGAAGCCTCCACAAGCTCTTCTTTAGCACTTGTCTCCATTCACTAACAGACTTCTATTGTCAGCTTCACAATGGTCCACCAGGGAAATAACAGTTGCCCACCTTCTGCCTGAAGAAGTTTGTTGCAAGGCATGCTAACTTTAGCTACAAGGCCTAAAGAACAGAATTTTTCAGCGGGGACTTGACTTAACCAGAAACCTCTATGTCATCTTCCATTTAGCATCAAGAGGTTGTTGGGTTATACAGATATTTGATTCATGACATGCTTTGCAGAACACCTTGCATAACAGTTCAAACTCTAAAATGGTAAACTCCCTGGGGTAGGGATGACTTGGTTAATAAGCAACCTAGTGCATATACCGCCTAAAAGAAAAATTTCAAGATTATGAGTACCAGATTCTGATTTAATTTATTCCAGAATAAGTCTTTTCAGCCGGATTCTTCTCTCACTAGATCTGGCTTTACACAAGTGCAATTCCAGTGACCTTCAAGGGAGTTAGACCAGAATCAGTGACAGGCATGCTCCACCCTTCACTCAAATCCCATCTTGTCAAGCTTGAGAAAGTTTGGTTAACTTTATTGTTAATTTTCTTGGGTTTCTCTACATCATGGTTCTTAAAGGGCAAAATGCCAATACAGTAGCTATCTCTACTTTACATCCACTTCCATCAGAAACAACTGGTTCGGGTGACAAAAGTTTTGTCTAGGTTGTCTAGCCAAATCAAAGAACAAAAGAAGTCAGATAAGGTGGAGATCGGTCGTTGGAGCAGCAGAGATTTCAGTGACATTCTCTCACAGTCTTGTAAATTCAGAGTAATTACATAAGAACGGTCATGCTGGGTCAGACCAAAGGTTCATCTAGTCCAGTATCCTGTTTGCAGACAGTGGCCAATGCCAGGTGACCCCAGAAGGAATGAACAGAACAGGTATCATCCATTGGTCCCACCCCTATTGCCCATTCCCAGCTTCTGACAGAGGTCATGGGCACCATCCTTGCTAACATGCCATTAATGGATCTATCCTCCATGAATTTATCTAGCTCTTTTTGAACCCTGTTAAAGTCCTGGCCTTTACAACATCAAAGTCACACATTGAAGACACATAATATTACATTAAAGTCAACGGATGTACAGTGTGTTACATGAGTTTAAATTTGCTGTGAATGAGAACAAAATAAAATCCAATGCAGCTGTTAAGCTATGTCTACACAGCAGAGCTATTTCAGGATACCTCCCGTATCCCAAAATAACTATTCCGCATCTTAAGAGCAAGCCCGTTATATTGAAATAAAACAGGCTCGCTATTCTGACGTCCCTCTAAACCTCATTGCACGAGGGATAAGGGATGTTTTAGAATAGCACCTTATTTTGAAACTGACTCTAAATAAGCTACACAATTTGCATAGCTCAAATTGTGTAGCTTATTTCAAGCTACAGGTGCAGTGTAGACACACCCTTAAAAAAAAAAATCTTGCTGTTTGCATTCATACAATCACACGCTAGATGGCACTCCTGAACTAATAAATGGTACAATACAAAAACTAGCAGAACATTGAAAAAAGTTACTATTGGAAAGAAGCCATATACTAACATTTGTTCATAAATGCATTATTACAATGAATAAACATTTTCCTGTCTTGTAGGCATCCCTTGAAAACTGGCAAATTGCATTACTCTTTGGTCTTCTAAGTAATCAGTTTCCATATATTGCAGTACCATGCAACATTTATGGGAAAAGTAAATCTGACTTGATGAAATGTCTTTCCAGTTCAAAAAAAGACATGATATATAGTCTGGGAACACAATGTAGTACAAAAGCTTCTGAGATACATTTTGAAAACACATTAATGACTCAGACCCACTGACTTTCAATGGGAGTTAGGTTCTAAGCACTTAAGTCTGTTTGGGGATTTAGGTTAAGTAGAGCTATGAAAGACATGGATGCTCCATTTCAAAAAGAATTTCAACATTTGACAATTTCAAATTGGGACACAAGCCAAATATTTTTAAATTCTCTGCAAAAGGAAGAGTCTGAAGAATTTCTATATCTGGTTAATCAAAATGATTTAAGTTTGACTTTAAAAAATATATTATTACACAAAGAAATTCAAAACAAAAAGCAGTTTCAAAGCAAAATATGTAATTTTCCCCCCATTTTCTTTCAAAATTAAAATTCCAGTACAATTAAACTGATTTAGCAAAGCATGTTTATTTTGACAGGACTGTATATTTGGATGCAATGTAGTTGTGATGAAATGTCTCCAACCAGCTCTACTCCTAAATCTCTCAGGCACTTTTGAGAAAGGCCCCTTTTATCTGCTAAAGAGATCCTGATTAAGGATTTAAATTGGATTTTTTAATTAATTAATAATATAGTGATTAATAATGTGCATGATCCACCCGATCCACTGAAGCTGTGGAAAGAGTCACATTGACTTCAAAATACTTTCGGTCAGGCCCTGTACACTTAGGACAAATTGTGAATTTTTATTTGAATTATTTCCTTTTCTGCTTATCTTCATTTGGAGATTCAATTTGAAGAATTAAAACGCTGCCTGCAGACAGGATTATTGATAGCTGAACCAGCAGGCCAGGCATTACAGTGGAGCTAGACATTCTAAAAATGTCAGATGCGTCACTCCCATCCACATGCTGTTTTCTGAGCAGTTGCAAATTCTGAAGGTTCACGGAAAAATGTTTTCAACTTGTGCTGGTACCACTTTATCATCAAACTGTCAGTTGGGATAAGAAGAAAAGAATCCACAAATAAAGGGAAATTTGTTGTCAGTGATACAGTGTAGCCATGTACTACCCACAACTCTATCTGATCCACTATTTTCTTCCGTCTAATTCTTGGTTTCACTTACATTGGTACAACTTCATGGAAGTCAGTGGATTTCCCTACTGTAAACAGAGTAGCCATAATTTTTACTATGACTAATAATAGGAGACACAGATCTAGGCCTTGTTTTCCTTGTACTTCCTTACTTATAACAAAGTAGATCTCAATGCAAGGAGACCCAGTAAGTAAAAGTATGTTGGGACAGGCCTGTGCAGAGTGCTAAAATTAAATGAGACTGTAATCCAAAGTTGAGTTTGCATTCTATTAGTGGCAAGGCTGAGAGAGGGAGAGCCACAGAAATTCCCCAATGGCTAAAGGCTCCTGTCCTGGAACTGAATACATACAGGCTCCATACATACAGACAGACATAAGAGTTGCAATCAAGAAGCTGAATAATCAACTTAATAAACCTTTCACTCCCCCATTTTCTTCCAGTTGTAGCCTGCCCCATACATGCACATCCAAGAACATCTATTGACCAAAACAAAAATAGTACAACATGAATCCATTCCTTGTTTGAGCCATTGTTCTTGGCATTCGGAGAAGCGATCAGTCACATAATGGAGCAGCAACACTTTTTGGGGTAATTCTCTGTATACACTCTATTTTCATCTCCATACACATAATAGGAATACAGTTTCCCTTGCCACTCATATTCCACTTTAGTAAGAGGAATCAGCTCAATAGTTTGCCTCTGGAAGAAAGAGAGAAAACACAAGGATAATGAAGCTAAATCTATATAGTTGTACACACTTGGTGGCATTTTCAAACGCACTTTATGTAGACTTTGCATGTTTGAAGTAGGGATGTGAAAGGTTAACTAGTAAGCACCACCCTTAACGGAAATCAGTAAGCTTCACTTAACTGGAGGGGGCTGGAGCAGCTCCCCACCTGTCGTGGACAGGGGGCTGCTCCAGCCCTGCGGGACCCACCATGGACAGGGGCAGTCCAGCCCAGCTGAAGCAGCTCCTGTCCATGGTGGGTGCTGGGGGGCACACAGACAGGGGTTGCTCCCACTCGTCCTCCCTTTAATCAGTTAACTGGTTAAACACTATGTTTAACTGATCAACCAATTAAATGGGATTTTATATCCCAAGTTGTGATGTGATGTAAAGACTTGTGCGATCCGCACCGCGCTCCTGATTAAGAAAGCAAGGCAAGTCCCATTTTAGAAGATGTGGGAGCTGAGGCACACAGAAAAGAGATTTGACACACCCATGGGCAATCAGTGGCAGAGCTGAGTTTCTAACCCGAGGTGTTCCTGTTTCCCAGGACCATGGTCTATTTTCTCATATGCGTACTTCTCATACTATTGCATTTTTCTTTATTACACTCCCCCCTCCCTATTATACATCAAATTGAAAATGTTTTAAAGGTTTTGGTACGCTGGCACTTAAGAAAATCCAATCCCTTTAATGTTAAGAGTCATAATCCACCTATTGAGCAGCCCTTGCTCTAGTGTTTGAAGAATTGTTCCAAATGGTCCAATAAACAAAGGTGCAGTGAGACTTACACAGAGGCTAAGATGTCACAGTCTGATTGCCACACACTAGTTGCTTCTTTGTCTCCTGTTAGACTTGGGCTACAGCACACTCACCTGTCTCAGTAATCGAGAAACGGATGCAAACTGAGTGTGATGTTGCACAACAGCGTTTTGGGAAGCCTGACTTATGGAAGGTTCAGGAAAATTCACCACAGGATAAACCTGAAGAAATGGAAAATATTTAAGACCCACAAATAGGAAGGAGATCACAATTACTTCCATCACAGTCCTGAGATCTTTCAGGGCTTGTATCCACAGACACACCCAGAAAAAATAATTTGAGTTAATTAAAAGTAGAAATTTTAAGTAGATAATATTGAACTGCATTAAACCTCCGTATGGACACTGTCATTCAGTATAAAGAGATTATAATTCTCTTTAGTTTTATTCATTTCCAATGAGAAGTAAGGCCATCTCAATTCTAAACTGAGGTGTGTCCAAATGGGTTTAATGCAATTTAACTAATCCATTTAAAATTCATATCTGTAGTTAATGCAGATTAATTTTTCTCAGCATTGCAGTGGAGACAAACCCTCACTTACATGAGTAATCTTAATTCACAGCTGTGGACTAGGTCAATGGAGTGATGCCAATTTACACCAACAAGGATCTGGCCAGTGAAGTAAATGGGATTGCTTGCACAAAGAAAAGTGACTCACATGGGTATGCTGTCATAGGACATTTCATATTAGTTGTAAAGAAAACAAAAGCATTCTACCCTAGTATCCTCTTTTGGCAGTCTTCACTGCTGCTAGGTATCAGCCAATTGTATTGCGATTGCAAAAACCTAAGGTCTTTTCTGTGCTAGGTTTCAAAAGGTTAGTCACACTAGTGCAAGTCCTGTCTTACACTGGCACAGCACATCCATACGGGGGCAAAAAGCATAAGCAAACTCTGTGGGTACAGCCATACAGATCTGCTGATATCCGCTTTATAGCCACAGGTATCCACATTCGTAGATGTGAATGTGGATATCCATGGCTCATTTTTCTGGAGACAGATGCAAATACAAATTTTTCTATCCATGCAGGGCTCTATCTATGGGCTAAATTTTGGATTTCCAGGACAACAGCCTCACTGCATGGGATGCAGAGTCCCTTGCAGGCCCTTAAAAAAAATCACTGCAATCAATTCCAAATTTACACTGTAGAAAAATTAGTATATAGCTCCTTCCAAAGTGGGCGGTTAAGAAAGACCTGAAGCATGTTATGGAAACAACTGAAATACCAAGCCACCATAAAGGAGTACTGCTATGATTATTATTTGCATTATTATTTGTCCCAGTCATGGGCTCAAACAGAAAACCAGTCTGAGATTAACAGACTACAACAGGTGCTGAGCAAGGGTGCCTGTCTGGTCCCTTGAAATCCACTGCAGGGTTAGCCAGCAGGGAAATCAGAAGAAATTGGATTTCTATTTGCTATTTAAAAGGTCCTGCAAATATGTAAACTGCAGAGGAACAAAGCTTCAAAATTTAGATCTGGATTTCCAACATCACAAAGCCTGAGGCCATTTTCATCTGGGGTTTTCTGTTGGGACCATCTCTAATGTAAACCTCTTTTAACTTCATATATTTGATTTTTGTTTGTTTTGCATATGAGCAGTGGGAATTTATATGAGCCCAGCAAATATAAACCCATACGCAGCTAGCTCAATACAGGCAGTCCCCGGGTTACATGGATCCGACTTACATCGGATCCCTACTTACAAACGGGGTGAGGTAACCCCGCACTAGCTGTTTCCCCCCAGCAGACCAGGGAGACGCGAAGCTAGCGCCCCCCCAGCAGACCAGGGAGACGCGGAGCGGCTTTTCTCAGCAGACACCTCAGCTTGAGAATAAAGGACTGAGGGAAGTGAGGTGTGGGAGAATAAAACTGAGCTCTGGAGAAATGTTTGGCTAGAGTTTCCCCTACAATATGTACCACTTCCGACTTACATACAAATTCAACTTAAGAACAAACCTACAGTCCCCATCTTGTATGTAACCCGGGGACTGCCTGTAGATATATAACAGATAGGCCAAATGCAGGGAAAGTGTGGCTTTTTTCAACCCATATCTGCAGATGTGGATATGGGGCAACATAATCTGCTAGTGTCAATTAGCAACAGCTCTTCTGACTTAAATGGAACTGCACCAGTTTATGTCAAGAGAGGATTTCAGCCATTTTTTGCAAGGAACAGAGGCTGTTAACGGGATCCAAGTTGCAGGGACTTACAGGACTTTCCCCTGGTCTGAGTAGTAAAAGATGTTGAACATCTCTCCCTCTTGCTGGGATTTGAGAGAGAGAAGTAGCTCTAGTTATCAAACCAAATAAGTGCATTAAAGCACACACACACAATTCCAAACCAGCATTAGCCCCGAGTCCTTTCAATAACCCTTTTACTAAAAAAGGAAAACGTAGATGGTATCTGAGAACTACCTAATTTAGGGTATGTCTACACTGCAGCGCTAATTCGAACTAACTTAGTTCAAATTAGTTAATTCGAACTAAGCTAATTCGAACTAACGCATCCAGACTAAAAAACTAGTTCGAATTAGCGTTTTGCTAATTCGAACTAGCATGTCCACATTAAGTGGACCCTGAACCAGGGTTAAGGATGACCGGAAGCAGTGCCGGCAGGGCATCAGAGGAGGACTTAGAGCGTGGATCTGCTGCCTCAGGCTAGCCGAGGGCTGTGCTTAAAGGGACCCGACCCCCACCCTGGACAGACAGTTCTCAGGGGTGCCCTGCTTGCAAAGCAGTCCTGGCTTGGAGTGCCCTGAGTGCCCACACTGGGCACATCACAGCACTCGGCCATCAGACTGGCTGCACTTGCCGCAGGCTGCCATCTGGAGAGAAGGGGCAATTGGGGGACGGCAGGAGAGCTTCCACCCCCAGAAGCCCGCAGAGCCAGCCCATTCTTCCCCATCGGGGGCTCGTACCCCATTCCTCCCTCACCTCCTTCCACTTACCCTTCCCTAGCCCCCCTTCCTGATGTACAAAATAAAGAAAACGTGTGGTAAAAAATAGAATCTCTCTTTATTGAACAAAACTCGGGGAGACTGGGAAAAGGAGGTGGGAGAGGGGAGTGCAACTAAAATGATCAGAGGTTTGGAACAGGTCCCATATGAAGAGAGGCTAAAGAGACTTGGACTTTTCAGCTTAGAAAAGAGGAGATGGAGGGGGGATATGATAGAGGTCTATAAAAGCATGAGTGGGGTGGAGAGGGTGCATCAAGAAAAGTTCTTCATTAGCTCCCACAATAGAAGTACTAGAGGACACCAAAGGAAAGGAATGGGTAGCAGGCTTCAAACTAGTAACAGAAAGTTGTTCTTCACAAAGCAAAGAGTCAACCTGTGGAACTCCTTGCTGCAGGAGGCTGTGAAGGCTAGAACTAGAACAGAGTTTAAAGAGAAGTGAGATCAAGTCATGGAGGTTGGGTCCATGGAGTGGTATTAGCCAGGGGGTAGGAGTGGTCCCTGCCCAAAGTTTGTGGAAGGCTGGAGAGGGATGGCACGAGACAAATGGCTTGGTCACTGTCTTCGGTCCATCCCCTCCAGGGTCCCTAGGGTTGGCCGCTGTTGGCAGACAGGCTACTGGGCTAGATGGACCTTTGGTCTGACCCAGTACGGCCATTGTAAACTCAGGGTCGGGGGTCTCAGTGGACCACCTTGATTTTCATGCCAACCTGCTCCTGGGTGGCCAGGCTGGCAGCTCTCCTGCCCTAGACGGCCACTTTCCTGTGCCTAGTGCGGAGGTCATGGACGAGGTCCACGATGTCCGCACTAGACCAGTCGGGTGCTCGCCTCTTGCGGTCCCGGGCAAGCTCCCGGGAGCCGCCAGCCTGGTCCCGGGAAGAGGGTGAGGGCTGGGGGGCATCGGGTGGCTGGCTCGAGCTGTGCCAGGTGCAGGGTCTGCTGGCTGGGTGCTGGCAGGCTTGCACCTGGCACGGGCATCGTAGCCAGCCCGTGCCCCTTTAAGAGGTCCGGGGCCGGGAGGGGGGGCAATAGAGTTTCCCTGGTGTTGGCCACAGTGGCCACCAGGGAAAGCTGGGGAGGGCTAGCCTCCCACTAGTTCGAATTAAGGGGCTACACACCCCTTAATTCGAACTAGTTAATTCGAACTAGGCTTAGTCCTCGTACAATGAGGTTTACCTAGTTCGAACTAAGCGCTCCGCTAGTTCGAATTAAGTTTGAACTAGCGGAGCGCTAGTGTAGCGCCTATCGAAGTTAATTCGAACTAACGTCCGTTAGTTCGAATTAACTTTGTAGTGTAGACATACCCTTAGATATATCAGCAGCCAGAAAAAAAACCAGAGCACTGTGTTCTCAAATGTCCTATTCTTCTTAAACTACACCTCAGGCTATGTGAATTGTTCTGTTTCCAGATCTGTCATTTTGTTATTTCAAGAGGTGACAAGAGTCTAGAGTTTCATTACCATAGACTGTTCATCAACAAAAATCTTCTGTCCAGTGACTTTCTTGAAGAGGTTAGCAGGAAACCCAGATCTTTGGTCTGCCACATATTCAAAAATGTTATTCTTCCTACAATAACAAGGACACAGATACTGTCATCTATCGTGTCTCCCCTTATTCAAATGGATTTAGAGGGTCCCTTCTTTATGTGTTTCTTGGGCTACAAAAATATCCAACTCCACAAGGCAAAGTTGTTAAATAAAGTCCACAATCTATATTGAGATTCCTAGTAGCAGAGCTTCAAACATAGCACATGTTGTTCTTTGTACTTTTCTAATGATAATCTGGAAACATGCTATGCTGGAATGCAAACTTGGAGACTGTCATTTAAACTCAGTTGTAATGGATCCTAACTTACGTTACCAGCCTACTGAAATGTTGAAGTGGAGGTATGTCTACAATACAAAGTTAATTCGAACTAACAGCCATTAGTTCAAATTAACTTTAATAGGGGCTACACATACAAACCGCTAGTTCGAATTTAAATCGAACTAGAGGAGCACTTAATTCGAACTAGGTAAGCCTCATTCTACGAGGAGTAACACCTAGTTCAAATTAAGTAGTTTGAATTAAGGTCTGTGTAGCCACTTAATTCGAACTAGTTGGAGGCTAGCCCTTCCCAGGTTGCCCTGGTGGCCACTCTGGGCCAAACCAGGGAAACTCTTCTGCTCCCCTCCCGGCCCTGGAGCCCATAAAGGGGCACGGTCTGGCTACAGTGCTTGTGCCAGCTGCAAGCCTGCCAGCACCCAGCCAGCAGACCTTGCACCTGGCACAGCATAAGCCAGCCACCTGCTGCCACCCAGCCCTCCACCTCTTCCCAGGACCAGACTGGCAGCCCACAGGAGCCTGCCCGGGGCCGCAAGAGGCGGATGTCCGCCTGGTCTAGTGCGGACATCATGGACCTCATCCAGGTTTGGGGGGGGAGGAGGAGGCCTCCAACGTCCACGATCTCCGCACTAGGGACAGGAATGCGGCCATCTATGTCAGGATAGCTGCCAGCCTGGCCACCAAAGGCCACATGCGAACCCAGGAGCAGGTTTGCATGAAAATCAAGTTGGTCCAGTGAGACCCCCCCGACCCTGAGCTTAGAATGTAAGAACATAAGAATGGCAGTACTGGGTCAAACCAAAGGTCCATCTAGCCCAGTAACCTGTCTGCTAACAGCGGCCGGTACCAGGTACCCCGGACGGGATGGACCGAAGACAATAACCAAGCGATTTGTCTCGTGCCATCCATCTCCAGCCTTCCACAAACAGAGGCCAGGGACACCATTCCTATACCCTGGCTAATAGCACTCCATGGACCCAACCTCTATGAATTTATCTAACTTCTCTTTAAACTCTGTTATAGTTCTAGCCTTCACAGCCTCCTGTGGCAAGGAGTTCCACAGGTTGACTATGTGCTATGTGAAGAAGAACTTTTGCTTATTAGTTTTAAACCTGCTGCCCATTAATTTCATTTGGTGTCCTCTAGTCCTTATATTATGGGAACTAACAAAGAATTTTTCTTTATTCACTCTCTCCACACCACTCATGATTTTATATTCCTCTATCATATTCCCCCTCAGTCTCCTGTTTTCTAAGCTGAAAAGTCCCTGTCTCTTTAGCCTTAACTTCGGTTCAGGGTCCACTCAATGTGGACATGTTATTTCAAATTAGCAAAACGCTAATTCGAATTAGCTTATTTCAAATTAACTAAGTTAGTTCGTATTAGTGCTGTAGTGTAGACATACCCTGGTTTATTTATATTTCTTCTTTGTAACAAGCCTTTTACGAAGCCCATCAAGTGATATTAAAATAAAATGCCTGTAAAAATTGTAAATATTAAAATAACAACGGTTGAACACTATTAAATTGGTGACTGGGCCAATAGAGAACATCTGAAATAAACCCCAGTCAATCTGGGAACTCTAACCCAGCCCAGAGACAGGAAAGTCAAAGAAGATACTGCCCTGCACTAGATTAGCAGAGATATAGCATACAGAGCAAGCGGTGAAACTGCCATTCTGCAGGCACTTTTAGACCACCCCGTCCATGTGCTACACTGGTCATCGAATCAGAGCAAAACATTTTCTCTCCTTCATATGAAGTGCATCCTAGGACAATAAGGATCGCATGATGTTAAATGAGCAGGGGAAAACTCTCCTCTTCACTACTGGGACTCCTCCCTAAACAGTCAACATTTATTAAACAGCCATTGATGTGATACTAAATCCAATCCTAATCGACATTTCTTTGTTGCAGGCACAACATCAGGGAGATGACCTGGTGACATAGTCCATAGCTTTGATCTGATCTTAGCAAAAGGCCACAACTAAGCTTTCAACTTCACTGTGATTACTGTAAATGCGAATGACGTTTGTCTCTTCCAACCTCTTTCTTAAGGTGCTGGCCTGGAGCTTCCTGGTAAATTTCAACTGACTTTTTGAAATGATAATGTATGTATGTGTATATGCATATAGCCTGACTTCCTGAAGCGGGTAATGTTCCTGAAAAGCTACCAGGGCCTCTTCCTGAGGGAAAGCAGTACATCACAATCTGGCCTGGCAGAACATTGCTTAAACCCTGTATGTACCACAGTGAAGCAGAAGGAGCTTTTCTGCAATTATCTATAGTTTATTAGACTTGCCATTTGACTTGCAGCTCAATGTAGTACAGCAACTGTCCTCTTCCTGCACACTTCATGCAGGTTTTGTGGCCGGAACCAGAACAACTGTTGCATCTGGAAACAAAGAATGATAATTACAGTGGATGGATAATTACAGAGAAACTACCACCCCCGTGATTTTGGATACATTCAATGTGTGTGTGTGCACATATAAACACGTGGTACACTTCATTTTACGTCACACCAGGGGGCCAGTTCAGCTGATGCTTATTATTTGCCATAATGTCTATTGCCAGACATTGTCTCATTGAAGGACAAGACTTAAATAAAATCACTGATTCGTGGACTCATTGCAGTAATTATACTTGAACCTCTTTAATTTGACAACCCTGGGAAACAGGGTATGCTGCAGGGATGTAACAAGGGCGAGGCAAGTGAAGCACTTGCCTAGGGTGCACAGCTGAGCGGGAGCAGAAAAATATTATAGAAAACTTATTATTTTAAGACAGCACTGCATCTGTTCAACTTAACTGCAATGCCTTGGATAGCCAGTGCCCCCAAAGCACTAGAGCAATGTTTTTCTCCAAGCACAGCAGTTCAGTTTCATGTACACGATGGTTTTGCCACTGAGGTACTTCCACCCTCTCAGAAAAATGGGACAGTATAATCAGTCAAAGAGACTGACCTTCCTCCCAAAGCTATACATTCTTCTCAGCTGTAATTTCAAAGAATAGATCTTCTAGGGCTAGGCTGATGCTGACGTTGATTTCTCCAACTGCCCTCTCTAGCTTCCTCTCTAGCTGACAGCTCCTTAAAGAAGCCATCAGAGGCAGTGAACCTCTACAAATGGACAAGGGGTGTCAACACAAGGCCTGCAGGCAGGAAGTGACCAGTGGAGGGAAATGCCATGCTGTACAAAGAAATGGGTGGGAGTCTCCTCATAGGTGGGAAGGAAGATGGATGGGACTCGCCTGGTCTTAAACTCAGGGCCAGGCCAGAATGAACAATACATTTTGCTCATTCCAGCAGGAGATTCCAAAACAACAGCAATAGCAGGGCCTCACTGAATACACTAGGCAGCCACAGCCCAGTGCTCAGGGGCATTTTTGCAAACTAATCAATTCTTATCCGGCTAAGGTGGGTAGCCAAGCCCACCTAATGATCTGACCTCAAACTGTCCCTGAACGTAGCCAGATTCCACCCCTGCTGACAACGTGCTATCCATTTGTCTCAATGCTTCTTAAAATAGGGACGTGCCAGGATGGCTTTTCCTTCAGTGTTGACTCACCCGCTTTGGCCAGATCCATTGCAGTGAGTGCACCTGTCATTCAGTCGGTTCCCAGAGCCATGACAAATCCAGCACTGAACCTGGATTAATTAGATGGAAAAGGCAGAACTATGTATACTTTGCGAGAGCCGTTTGCTAGTGTTGCAACCTTCACCACCTCACTCTGGAAACAGATTGCAAGTTTAATAAACTCATAGATTTTTAAGGCCAGAAGGGCTCATTAGATCAGCTAGTCTGGCCTTCTGTATATCACATGCCACAGCAGTTCACATAGTAACCCCCTGTATTGGGTGCTGTTGACTGCAGCATTCCTAATAAACGTTAATTAATCTTTAAGGGCCCCTACTCTGCAAATGTCCTTTGCACTCATGGCCTAACTACCCAAACAAGTCCCATAAATGAAACAACTACAGCATCCTGGGAGAATGGATCTGTAAGCTCTTTGGGGTGGAAACTATCTTTTTGTTCTGTGTGTGTGTACAGTGCCTAGCACAATTGGACCCTGGTCCATGAGAGAAGCTCCTAAGCACTATGACAATACATAATCAATAACAATAAATGCTGTAAAGCAGAACACAGTGTGACTGTGAATTCTTCCCAACCAACCTCATCCCCCTTCTCCGCTCACAAAGTTATCTGATTTGAGCATCTTTGTCTGGTTCTTATTAGGAATGTAAGAAATGTATAAAAATATCAAACTATGTCAATATTAGCCACACCACCCCACGCTGGTGCGGCTGCTCTGGCCGGGCACCAATTAATCAGTTACTAGTAAGCATCACTGGTTAACTGGTTACATCCCTAGTTCTTAAGTTTTATTCTCGGGAATGGTGTCAAAATAAGTCCTAAGCAAAGGATCCCCTTTAGCGTGGCTACTCACCTTTCTTCTGCCATGACAATTTGTGCAGCAAATCGTACCTGAACTTCGACAATTATGGCAGCCCTTAAATCAAAGGAGAAATGTGAAAGGAAGTTTGACATTTCTTAATTTGCCTGCCTGCCCGCCCCTTGATACTCAAAAGAGACAACGAGAAACATGTTTTTCTTCTTTTGTGGAAATCATTGCTGTTTTAGAGAAACTCTGCGCCCAACACCCTCATTCATTACACTTTTATAAGGCCTTTTGTTTGAGGTTCTCAAAAAGCTCTACAGCTGCATCAAGCCAAATTACAACCACCTTTCTGCAGCTGCAATAGGGAGAGCAGGAAGCTCCTTGATTAACAGTGTGTTTCTTTTGTGTTTCTATAAGCCAGGGGTTCCCAAACTGGGGAGGGGAGCACGGGATCCTTCAGGGCTCTGGCTGTAAGCTACGTGCGAGCTGACAATCTGACCCTTTCCCAGCTGGGCAGCTGCTGGCTGAGTGCCCAGCTCTGAAGTCAGTGCCATCCCCAGCGGCAGCACAGAAGCATGGGTGGCATGGAATAGGGAGGCCATCACTTTTTGAGGGAGATGGGAAGGGTCATCCCAGCTTGAAATATTTTCAAAGGGCGTCCCAGGAAAAATAGTTTGAGAACCCCTGCTGTAAGCAGTCACTGGTGCCTACACTCAAAGATCTATCCAATCAAGTGAGAGAGTGCTTTTGAATGACATGCATCCACTTCTATGATTTGTTTGAAGGGAGGCTAAAACACTGAGTCCATGTTTATACAAGGGAATTTTAGGAGGACAAACTACCACCAGGGATAACACTGATTCAAACTGATCCTGTAGTAGCACCAGTCAGACAAAAATTAGTGTGGACAAATTCAGGCTAACCCAATATTAGCCCAACGTGGGAATTTTTTCCTAAAATTCTCGGGTGAAGATAATCAAGAAGGGGTCAGTCTACGTGAGAGCTCAAATGTTCAGTGTGTATGTTGGAGCGCTCAAAGGGCAGGGCTACATCTGTGCATTACGCGCTGCTCTTCACTTACGGATTCTAATTTCCCCTCCACAAAGAAAACCCACACAAAGAAATTAAACAAGCCTACTATGTCCTGTGATTCTGTCTGTTCATTTCTTTCCCTATAAGGGGATAACTGGAGTCAGGGCAAAGTATAGGGGGCACGTGGGAGCATGCGCTCCCAACGCTGGGAAGAGGGAGGGGAAAGGTCCAGAGCCTCTGGCTCACCCGGCAGCCCAGTGCATGCAGCAGGAGTCAGCCCTGCTCCCCCCGGTCACTGGTGGAGGTGGGGAGTGGAGCAGAGCAATGAGGCCTTGACCCACTCCGCTCCCCGCAGCTGTCAGCCACTTCTCTTGGGAGAGGGACTGCTTCCGCATTGGCAGGAAGCGAGCAACACGGTTGGCAGCTGGGGGAGTGGAATGGGCTGTGACTGTGTCACTCTGCTTCCTCCCAACACTGCCAGTGAGTGGGGGGGGATGTTCTCTACTGTGGATGCCAGGCCCTTCTGCCAGTCCCCCAAGCTGCGATGCTCAGGAAGGGTTTGGAGGAGGAGGGGAAGAGCCAGGGTGGGGGTGGAGCACAGGTGGGGAGGGGGATGAGACAGAGCAGGGGCGGGGGGAGGGGTTGTCCTATCACTCCCCTGGGCTAGGGGTGATGCAAGGAGCAGTCACTGCAACTGGAGTTCAAGTATTCCTGACTACTATGAAGTACTTATTATTAACCCCTTGTAACCAATAGGTAAACTGAGGCATAGAGTGGCAATTTATCCAAAATGGATCTGTATCAGAGCTGGGACTACCACTCAGGAGTACTGATCTCCAGTTCACTTGCTTTACCTATTACAAAATAATATCTTGCTTAACAGAGCATATATTATGCGCCTATAGGGTTTGCTCTTGGACTTTTTTCACTGCTGTGTATTGCCCATTTCCCACCCTTTCACACCTTTAAGAAGTAAGTTTTAAAGGATGGAAGGTGGCAGATTTATAAAATGAGTTCACTCTCAAAATTCTTTTCTTATTACAAAAGCAAGGGAAAGAATAACATCTATTCAATCACGTTATTAAAATGTTCCAGAACTGCAGCACTAGTTTCCCAAAGAAAGAGCTATTTCTTAAAAATAAAAGATACCAGTCCCTTGTGGGCATGATTTTACAAAACACCAAAAAACAGCTAAAGAGAGGCAGAAAGCACTACTTCCATATTTGGAGAGTGATTTGAAATAGAAATAAAAGCTTAAAATAAAAATAATAATGCTCTTGTTTATAATTAAATTATTTGGGATTTTGGTAGAGTTAATTCTTCTTGATATGAAAAGGTTCCTAAATGCACCACATACTTTTAACAAGTCTTATACAGTCCTTTAAATTACATTTCTTCCTCGCTCTGAAATAAAACTTCAGATTGGTCAGGCACAACTTTCCCTTTGTGAATCCATGCTGACTATTCCTAATTACTTTCCTCTCTTCCAAGTGCCTCAAAATGGATTCCTTAAGGATCCCTTCCATGATTTTTCCAGGAACCAAGGTAAGACTGACCAGCCTATAGTTCCCTGGATTGTCCTTCTTCCCTTTTTTGAAGATGGGCACTACATTTGCCTTTTTCCAATCATCCGGGATTTCTCCCAATCTCCATGACTTTTCAAAGATAATGACATTTGCCAACTCCCTCAGTACCCTCGGATAAATTAAGTCCAGACCCATGGATTTGTGTACGTTTAGCTTTTCTAAATAGTTCCTAACCTGTTCTTTACCCACCAAGGGCTGTCTATCTTCATCCCATCTTGCATAACTTAGCGCATTAGTCCAGGAGCCCACCTTGTCCGTGAATACAGAAGCAAAGAAAGCATTGAATACTTCAGCTTTCCCCACATCATCTGGCACTAAGTTACCTCCTTCATCCAGTAGGGGCCACACACCCTCTCTGATCACCTTCTTCTTGTTAACATGCCTGTAGAAACCTTTCTTGTTATCCTTCACATCCTGAGCCAGTCGGAATTCCATTTGCGCTTTCGCCTTCCTGATAACCCCCGGTAAAGCCCAGCACTTTCCTAAAGCAGTCTTTCTACCTGCTCCATCCCCACACAGGCTGAGGCCATGCGCTCTGTGAATAACTAAGAGCCCCAGACGGGAGGGTGTATGGTGCTTCTTGGCTGCCTGTTATTAAACCAGGCAACTCCCATTGGCTAGTTTCTGGCCAAAGACCAGCCAATGGGATTATGCTGGGGGTGACAGCAGATCCTAAAGCCTTCCCCAATCCCCTCTGGGCTCACAGATTTTAAAGTGAAACCGCCCGGCAGCCATGTTTCTGAGCGTCGTGCAGTGGGACTAGGCAAAGCGGAGAGCTTGCCTGGGGCTCCCTGCAGTATCCACAGGCTGAATCAGGCCCGCGGGCCATATTTTGCCCAGGCCTGCTCAAGCTACTCTAAATGGTCCACGGGGTATCTCCTGGTGTGGGAGGAACCTGCAGAGGGTGCAATATTGGCTGGCTCTATGCATCTGTCTTCCCAGCTCCAACTGAAGCCCTCTATGTCAAGTGCAAGCCAGGGTATTCTTTGGGAAGTGGATGTGACTCTGGTGTTCTCCCACCTAAGCTGCCGTAACAGCCTATTGAGGAAGCAGGTTTATGCAGCTCAGTTCAAGTTAGGGCAGCACTGAGGCTGTGGATGTCCCCAGCTTGTCCAAGACATGGGAGATTCAAAAGTAACTTAAAGCCACCTTAGCCCTGCTTCAGGGCCCTGTGAATGAAATGTGAACCCACTATAATAGTGGTCTCCAAAGTAGAAGACATGTCGCCTTGGGGGAGCGGGTTTTGCAGGGCAACATTTGGGGGGTGAGGCAAGGCCCCCAGCTCCACTCTGGCCCCGGGTCCCAGGCACAGCTCCACATCAGCACTGGCCCCAGCTGCAGTCCCAGCCACAGTCCCAGCCACAGCCCCCGATTCCCAGCCTGGCTGTGGCCCCACACCGAGTCATGGCCCCATCCTAGCCACAGACCTACCCCCAGATCTCAGCCTCTGGTTCCCCACCCAGCTGCAGCTCCCAACCACAGCATCAACCCTTCGCCCCAGCTGCGGCACCACTCCTAGTGCCAGCTCCCCAACCACAGCTGGGGCGGAGCATGGACAGGGACGAGAGAGGAGCACGAAGTAAAACATTTGAGTACCACTATGTTATAAGTTTGCTCTTGCAACGACAAAATCTTCCCAATGAAGTAAGTGATGCAAGACACCGACCCAAGGGCTTGTGTGTAGATTGCAAGGGGAAATCAAAACATACTGGGTCTGATCTTCAACTCAAATCAGTCGACCGGAAGACTGGAGGTTCCGCATCTCTGCAGTCAAGGTCTGCCTTTCCAGATGGTGTTTAAATGTGTGCTCACAGTGGGATGTTTTACACACTGAATCCCAGCACTGCAGCTGGAACAAGTGTATAGCACCTTGCAAGCACCTTTCAAAATTTACACCAGATCATTAGGAAAACAAAATGCATATTAGTTCACTTTGTTTTGCTGCTGTATCTGCTGAAATGGATACCCACCAACAGCCAGCCCCAGTAAAAAAATACAAATGGCCCTGGATCAAATCATGAAATGTCTTGGTTCACAAAACATGAGTAAGCAGCTATATGTTTCTGAGTATGGGGAAAAATCCTGAATAGGGCCTTTGTGGATGGAGTTTTCAAAATCACTTAGCACTGGGCTCACTCTGCTCCCATTGAGCTCTGTTAAAAGCCCCATTGGCTTCAATGGGAGTACAGCTAGAACACGGAGTGCTTTTGAAAAGCCCACAATTCCTTTCGAGCTGATCGACTCTAACTTTCACCTGTAAAACCAGCAGCCAGGAGCTAAGAGGACTTTCTCCAAACCTCTCATCCAAAGACCGGAAAATACCTGTGGCTGGCTGCTCGTTTCTGCTGTGCATTGTTTCTTTCGATAGAAATGCAACACGTGACTGAAAAACACTGAATTGTGACGGGGCATCCACACCACACTTGCCGTGAAAGGGTTAATGAAGACTAAGAAGGTGGCTAATTAACCCAATGGGCTATGACGGAGAGGAATCAGGTGGCTAAGTAATTCCTGGCCTGACTGAAGGAGTCCAGCTGGAGAAGAACAAGCTGCATGGGGGCTATAAAGCCAGGAAGCTGGCAGCAGAAGGGCTGGTGGGAAAGTCTGCAGTCACTTCTCAGAAGGGAGGTGCATACGCAGAGATGGGGGACGATAGGACAGGGCTCAGGGAAAAGCGATAAGATCAAAAAGGCAACAAACTGCTGAGAAGGTCCTTAAGCCAAAATCCGGAATAGAGGGTGGTCCCAGATTTCCCGGATACACCCTGAGGGAGTGGCACAACAGGGCGGTAAATGGGAAGACTGCCTAGGACTGCTTGTGAGGAAAGACTTTCCAACTCCAGGAAGGGAAACCATTTTGTGATCTGGCCCAACGGCCAAGTCACAAAGTGGCAGCAGCAGCTCGTTGAGCAAGAGAAGATCTACAGACCCAGATAGGGAGGCATAGGAGAGCATGCAACTGCAAGGAGTGGTGGTCTCACAAGATATTCCTAGAGTGAACAGGAGGAGGCGCTGTTCTCATCCTGTTACATGGACCTTTCATTTTTAAATATATGTATTTATATAATGTAATCTCACCAAAATAAAATAAGCGGTGATTTATTGCTAGCTAAACACTGGAATATATTGCCTAGGGACACGATGAAACCTCTGTCATAGGAGACTTTTAAGAGCAGATTAGAAAGACACCTGTCAGGGGTAGTCTAGCTAATACTTTATCCTGTCTTGAGCGCAGGAGACTGGACTAAATAACCTATCAAGGTCCCTCCTAATTCTACAATTCTATGATTATTATACCTTTAATGAAGACGTGTGAGGCACTTTGACTTTGGTTATGTTGTCTGTGAACATGGTAGGAACTTCCACTTGAATATTCCAAGGCAAAGGAGCTGGCCCAAGCAAAAAGGAGTCAACCAATTCACCTAAAGCAGACACAAAACTGTAATGAGCACAAACACTAGATACTTCCTAACACCTGCAAGTAAATCATGCCACAACTATAGCAGTTATGTTGATCCCAGTGAAAGTGATTGACTAAAATCAGTACCATTTTATGTCAGAGTTCCACTGTTTACTAACCACAATTTCTTTCCTGCCCCAAAAAGAAAAATACATTATAACGAGCATTTTGTAAGCATAAACAAATCCAACTAAAATATTCAGTAAAAACAGTGTTAATGCAGCCTTCTCAACTCTCCTCTGAGAAATTAAGACTATAAAAAAACCTCACCAATATTTCCAAAATTCAGTCAACAACACTTATTGTGAACCCTAATCCTGCAAACACTTTAGTGCATGCTTATATTTATTACTGACACGAGTCCCAATTGAAATCAAGCTTAGCAAAGTTAAGAAAGTGCTTACCTGTTCGTGGGATCAAGAACTTATTAGTTACAAACAACTGTGTTAAATAATTGTTTGTTTCGTGTCCCCAATTAATAGAATGGGCAGTACTTATGGGGAAAAAAAAAGAAAAAAAACCTATGCGAAGTGGCAGCCAAGTAAAATCTTTTTTTTCCCCTCTGCTTCCCTTAGGAGGAACAGAATTATTCCATACCCGTTTGCCGAATGCCCAAATCAAATTCCCTCCATGATTACATGGTTCATCCAGATTCAGTCAAAAAAAGTTGCGAAATATCTTGAACATTTTAAAAAGTCATCCATTTTGCAAGTTGCAAAAAGGAATGATTATTGTTTTATTTAATTTTTTTCATGCAATCAAAAATTTTCATGGGTAGTGTCTTTCTCCATCAGCCTCCCTCCCCTTTCCCCTCTTTTCTTTCCCCTCCATTTTTTTTGTTTTTTTTGGCCTGTCAAAAAGAGAAGGAAAAGGAAAATTTAAAAAAATGGTTGAAAAAATGAAAATGATTCATTCCCAGTTAAATCAATAAAGCAAGGATTTTTTTCAATTTATGAAAAATTGGCCATTTTTCAAATGCTTGCTTTGAAAAATTTCAACCATATCTATATATGACATTTTGCTTGAGGGCTACCAGAACCCAAATCTCTTCTGGTTTGCCAACTTCTAATAACTCTGAACTGTTGACTATCACCTAGTTTCTATAACATTTGCCTTACAATGGACTGCAGCGTCCCCCCAGTTTACATTAAAACAGTGTAAATTAGGCATGAAGACATCCGAAAGCTCCAATATGCACCAGATCATTCATGTTCTTATGGAGTTAAATGCTTCCTTCACAGATATATATTTCATCATCCAAATACCCTAACTCTCACCACTGATCTAATCTATGTGATTTCCGCTATGCAAATAGTATAGCTAAAGTCGACATACTTACCGCAGCATTTTATATGCGGTAAGGTAGGTGGAGGTTGCTTTCCCATCTACGCTGTCTACTCTTCTCATCCTGGTGGAGTAGCAGCACCAATGGGAGAGCACTCGGAGACCATCTAACAATAATTTTCCGGCCAGTAGACTGATCGCTGCAGCGTCAATCCCCAGCATAGCAGAGACAAACCCTGAATAAATCACATACCATGCTCCTAAATTATGCCTAAGGTGGGTAACGACTTATGGTATATTTATCAATGCTTGTGTTTTATTTTATTTTTAATAACTGTTGTTTTGCAGCTGAGTAGAAAAGTACCTTTTCCTTTGCACATTTTTTATTAGCTTCTAGCAGAAATGCACAACGTAACAGGAAAACCTGTATTATAGAAGAGAATGATCATAGAACATGCTTACTATACATCAGAACCTTACATACCCTTGTAAGGTGATGTCTTCCATTCAGATGACCTGGATTCAGTGAAGGTCTCAAGCCGATACTACGAAATTAATTGCAAAATTGAAACAAACAAAAACCTGTAACAACCCCAAAGTGGGAGCAATTGGGCATTCAATGTGGTCTATACAAAAGCCCAACTGGAGCTGTAATCTGTAGAGTTTAGGAAAGTAGATTCGCATTAGCCAAAATAATGACCAATCTCATTGTTGATAGGATGAGGTGATATCTTCATAGAATGTGTATTTTGGGCCTTAGCCAAAGTCCACCAACGTCAACAGGAGACTTTCAGTTGTAATCAAAGTTCTTTTGATCAGGCCTTATACTCTTAAAATTAAAAATGCCAATGAGACCAGTGCACCTGCTCTCTTCAATTCCTGTTTATTTTTGTTTTCGTCATTCCGCACCCCCGCCCCGCTTTTTTTTTTTAAACCTTCTCATTGGGCTATTTTCCCTCATGTCCTCCTCCTCTTCTATTCCCACATCCTTTTGCTCTTCACTCAATTCATCTAAGCAAATTCCACCTATCTGTGAGGTTTCTAGAGTACAAGTCACTGTGGAATATTTGCTGTTTGAAATTCAGTCACTGATCCTATTAATTAACAATGGCTATATCCAAAAGTTATTTCTCTCTCTGACATTGTTTACACTGTCAGTTTTTCAGAACATCTCCCACTGTTCACTAACAATGGTGCAACTCCAATGGTTCTAGTCGTGGTCTATACTGATGGACAGCTGACCCTTTTAATCCATATCCTTAACCTATTTGGAGCAGGGATCTCAATGCAATATATATCTTAAAAGACTTGACAGTGGTGACAAGGTCCATAAAAATGGAATCGAAATAATGAACCAAGCAATCATTGAACAGCGACAAAGTGGAAGCAGCTCTTTCCTGTCATTATAAAGATTACATTCCTTCATGATTTCCTCAGATGCTGAAAGCAAGCAAGTGTAACACCAGCAGACATCTGTAGGTGGAATCGAATCTGGCCCCTCTGAAGCTTAGTGTATGAGTTAAAGGTCAGTGGGCTAATAGCTAGGGTATGACGTTCATTATTCTCTCTGCAAATTCTCTCTGTGCCACTAGATGGAATAGCACACCACACCCAGAAGGTGTGTGGGTTACAGAAACACAATTCCAAACTGAAGCTAACCACACTATCCCAACTGGAATTTCTGAAAACGGGGGCTATTGCATGGAATAGGCAATTTGCAGTAGAATGCCCAGCTCTGTTGAAGTTCAACAGAGCTTCAACAAACTCCATTTACTTCAATATGAGTAAGTTGGGCTACAAAAACTGGACATACTCTGTAGGTGTTGAATGGCTGCAGATTCCGAAACACCATTTCCTTGGCAGGAGCAGAGCTGTAGCAGCAATTCCTGGCTGCGTACTGCATCAGAGCTTCTTTGGCTTCATCTTCTGAAATAGAAGGAATGCTATAAAAAGAGATAAGAAAGAGCGGACTGGTTTGAAATTGGTTTTCAATTTTCAGAGTGATTTCCCCACGCACTAAACATCTACCTGTCCCCACCTCTGCCTAATTTACACAGCACGCCACTGCACTGACAGAAAAGTGCTGGATAAGATGACCTAGTCCAACGAGCATCAGGTATAGAAAAAGCTAGACTCTTCTAGGGCATGTCTACACTAGGAAATTATTTCAAAATAATAACTCCCAAAATAACTATTTTGAATTAAGCATTATTCTTCATTGAAGCAGGCGTTATTTCAAAATAACCAGACCCTTATTTCAAAACAACAAGCTTGGTAGTATAGACGTTCCACTTGTTATTTCAAAATAAGAAGAGTTAGTTCAAATCCCAACCAGGGTAACGCATGATCTCCAAAGCAGAGAGGTAGTTTAGGATGAGAGGTGTTTAGAGTGAGGTCCTGTCAGTATCCCAGGGGCACTGCTACCTGGTTTTCAACCACCAGGTCCGCTTGTATTACAGAATGCACAAATATATGCCTATTGTGCACCTCAGACATGTGCATGTTAAATCCCTGAATTTGTTCACCAATGGCTAAATGCATGCTTATCTATTCAGCAACATATGCTGATCATGGCTTTGTGCACACCTATTTTGATGTGTAGGTACTAGGGATGTAAAGAGGCAGAGAATAAGCTAACAGTGTAGTTGATGACAATTTTATCAACTACACAATTAGTCGATAAGGGAAGTTAACCTCCATTTTGGCTCTACAGTTTAAATATAGTAAGAGCCAGCCGGGCAGGCAGCCCTTCTCCTACTATATTTAAACTGCAGAGCCGCAGTGGGGGTAGGTCCCGAACCTGGCACAAGCTTGGACTAAGCCGGGCTTGCTCAGCACCGGCTCCTACTTCCCTCGGGGGAATACGAGTAGTCGACTCAACTAACCAATAAGCCTAGGCTTATCGGTTAGTCGACTATTCACTTGCATCCCTAGAAGGCACTCACATGCTAACTGGGAGAGCTGAAAATGTGGAGGCTCTAAAACTACCGTAGCAGTACTAATAAGAGCAGTATTTGACCCCGTGTCACTGGTCAAAAATTATTCCCTCTCCTATAAGCAGCATGCCAGCTGGCTGCCATACTCTCATGAGCGGTACTGATTGTGCTTAGTTTGCAAAGGATGCAAGGTAACTCTCAGCCATCATCATAACATTTGAAAACACATCTTACTTCCAATGTGTTTGGGCTGGCGGGTGCTGCCCACCTCCACGATCAGTCACCAGATTGGAGGGAGGAGGTAAATCTTTTCCTCCTGTCAGAAACAAAAAGGTTGGTTTCGTACAGGTATGGAGAGCCAGACAAACTTCTCCTTCAACTCCTGTCTGCTTTTGAAATAAGCCCCCTCCCCCCCCCCCAAATCACACAGCTTTCTATCTTGATTGAATTAACGGCATCTGACTAGCACAGGGGACAGTCAAAATATCAGAGGAAAACTGATCCTTTGGCAGGGAGTGGGGTGGCAGGAGGGAGAAAATTCATGGGTACACTTTAGAGATGTTAGGAGTTTAACTAACTGACCATTTAATTTATAAACTGATGCTTATCAGTTAATGGTATCAGTTAAACTCCACCGGCCCCCAGGAAGACGGCTTCATTGCAGCAAGCCAGCGAAGCCTCCTCCCCAGGAGCCAGGCAGGCAAGGACTGCCGGCTCCACTGGAACCGGGCCGGTAGGAGCTGGCAACCCTGCTCCTGGTGAAGCTTCACTGTATAAAGCTCATCTTACTAAACTTTATACTGCAGAGCCTGCAGCGTGGGAAACCATGTAACCACTAAGATTTTTAGCGATTACACAGTTACTGTATTAAACATTTTTTAACGACCCTAGTACTTTTACTGGGTGATTCATCAGTGTCAGAGAGGCAAATGTGTGGCACCGCGAAGATAGGGGGCTGAGGGATAGGTGCGAGTCATTTGCAACTCTTGGAAGTTGTTGATCTCAGTAAAATCTCTTCCCCACCCCCAGCACTTGGGAAAAATATTATTTTTCAGTATTATATATAATTATCTTCCTGATGTCCTGTTCAAATGCTAATGCCACAGATAAGAAGATTAATTTCAGGAATATGGAAAACACTGTCAATCAACTGGTACAGTAAAAAGAATAGCCTGTGGGTTTCTGTGCTCACCATCATCTCCCAGAGCTGTGCCTTCATAGCCAGAGACATCATCTATGGCATAAGCAGGAGGAGCAGATGGTTCTTCTCCACTGGGCGTGTGATCAGGAACAACAGCACCTACAGCATAAAAGAATTAGCAATAGAAAGTTGCTCTCACTCAAACTTTCAATGAGCCAATGAGGGTCCTGGGTGTCGAGTGCTTTGTATTGGGCCTTATGCTCCTCCCAGTCACATCAGATACAGAAAGGGGCAACAAAAACAATCAGGGGTATGGAAGCTTTTCTATATGAGGAAATTAATAAGACCAGGACTTTTCAGCTTGGAAAAGCGATGATGGGCAGGGGAGCAGGATACGATGGAGATCTATAAAATCATAACTGGTGTGCAGTACGTAAATAAGAAAGCGTGATTTACTCCTTATAATACAAGAGTGAGGGCTCACCAAATGAAATTAATAGGCAGCAGGTTTAAAACAATCAAAAGGAAATATTTCTTCACACAAAGCATAGTCAACCTATGGAACTTTTTGCCAAAAGATGTTGTGAAGGCCAAGACTATAACAGGGTTTAAAAAAGAACTAGATAAATTCATAGTGGATAGGTCCATCAATGCAGTTAGGCAGGATGGGCAGTGATACAAAAGCAAGCTCTGAAGTGTCCCTAGCTTCTATTTGCCAGAAGCTGGGAATAGGTGACAGGGGATGGACCACATGATGATTACCTGTTCTATTCATTCCCTTGAAAGCACCTGGCATTGGCCAGTGTCAGAAAACAGGATAGTGGACTAGATGGTCCATTGGTCTGACCAAGCTGTTCTTATCACAGCTACGCTATTACAAACCTGACGTGAGAAGAGAATCAGACCCCATTTTTAATCAAGTAAGTGTTTGAGATACGCCTGGAAGTTTTGCCATAAGGCCAATCTTATCTTTTATATGCAGAAAACTAGTTGTTGTGGCACAGCTGGGTCATGGAGTTTTTATACCATGTGAGCAATGGGGGGATTCAAAGGAAAAGATCGTGAACTTCTGCTTTAGGGAGTATATAAATAACAGTGACCAACTCCTCCGCTGAAATAAGCTGGTGGAGCCTCACTGACTGCAGAGGAGCGACAATGCTTTACACATGCCAGTTGAGGATCTGACTCCAATGTATATAGCAGATAGTATATAGTTTACTAGAGGACTTACTCAGCGTTGAAGAGGTCCGACCCAGGGCAGAGGTGGGGTCGCACACCCTGCCTGCTGGCTTTGGGGTGGCTCGGAGTGGGAACTGCATATGCCTCCTGCTGGAACAGTCTGAGCCCGGGGGTGGGGACTGCATAGCGGCCGGCAGCTGCTCCCCAGGGCAGACCAAGGTGTTGGCTGCTGCCAGCCAGTGGCTTCCCTGTGGTCATTCCACAGTATAACTATTCCTCCTATCAGACCCCTCCCTCTCCATTTTTGAGAAACAATCGTATTCCACACACATCTCATTGTCCTGGCACAACTAAACGCTAAGGCTGTGTCTAGACTGGCAAGTTTAATCTGATTTTGCGGAAAAATTTGCCAGCTGTGTACACTGGCCGTTTGAATTTCTGCAAGAACACTGACGATCTCATGTAAGATCATCAGTGTTCTTGCGGAAATACTGTGCTGCTCCCGTTCGGACAAAAGCCCTCTTGCACAAAGAGCACAGTACTGTTTTCCGCAAAAAAGCCCCAATTGCGAAAATGGCAATCGGGGCTTTTTTGCGGAAAACCATGTCTAGATTGTCATGGACACTTTTCTGCAAAAAGTGCTTTTGCGGAAAAGCGTCCTGCCAATCTAGATGCGATTTTCCGAAAATGCTTTTAACGGAAAACTTTTCCGTTAAAAGCATTTTCGGAAAATCATGCAGTGTAGACGTAGCCTAAGGGTAAGAGGAAGATGCAAGCCAAACTTGGTGGTTCTAGCTCTTATCGTTTTTGTGGAGCTCTTGAACCAACAGACTCACAGGCAGACAGACAGACATTTCTGAACTCTACAGACAGAAAACAATGGACATGTGCTATTTTTCAAACATTAGTATCATAAAAGTCATTGATTACTAGGGTTTTCATACCAAAAGATCCTTCAGGAGGGGCATAAGGCATCTGATCAATAGCTCCATAACTCTCTCTGGGACCTCTAATAAAAAAAAAAAAGCAAAAGAAAACAGACAATTTGAGTGGTTAGGAATAAACATGTTCAAAGATGGCAAATGGGGAAGCAGAGACAGGAAAAGGAGAACTGGAGTAATGCAGAAGGGCATATGTAGAGAGAGCTCAAGAATCTTTTTGCTCGTAAGACATTTTCTGAAGTCTTTGGAACTTATAGAAGCATTCATATGCTTGAAGCTGAGCATTTTTGAAGATCAGGCCACTTATTTAGTTACCTACATCAGATTTGACTTACTAATTTAGGCATTGACTTTTGTAAATCTCAGCCACTGTGCCTAGTTGAGAGGGAAATTTTTTTCCCCTTTTAAAGAACCCTGGACGTACCAGTCTAGAATATGTTTTATAATTTGTACAGGGGAACGAACGGTGAGCTTTGCATTTCATATGCCAAGCTATAATTTTATTTAGCTGACTTTTGAACCTCAGTTACAAGACTCTCTGATTGAAAGATACTCCTATCCACATTCTGAAAGGCCATTATGATACCACTTAATATCCCATGCTTTCTAGATCAGAACTCTCATCAAAGAACTTAGCCTTGCTCAGGTAACCACTTAAGACGCTCCACATCTTGAAAGTCTTCATTGGCATTCCCACTTTGACACATGGTTATGGGGATGTAAACTCTGAAAAATTTGATCTACACTGGAAAGTTCCACTAAACCTGTGTCTTCATAAGGGTTCTTTATAGAATCACTGTGCCTCACTATTTGAAGGATCCATTTAAAAATCGTTATACAGGCAGTCCCCGGGTTACGTACAAGATAGGGCGGCGGCTTTGCTCGGGTGTCTCTGGTCTGCTGGGGAGGTCCAGCGGCTTTGCTGGACCCCCCCAGCAGACCAGGGAGACCGGGAGAAGCTTTTCTCGCCCCGGAGGACACGGGTGGCGACTTGCCGCCCGTGAGCTCTGGGCCAAGAAAAGCCCCGTTCGTAAGTGTGGATCCGACATAAGTCGGATCCGCGTAAGTCGGGGACTGCCTGTACTGTATTAGAAACTTAGCACAAGGAAAACTGCCTTTAACATAAGCAAAACGAGGGGCCAAATACCATGTTAACACACTACAGTTTCATGGCCAACACGTGAAAAGCAACAAGTCTTAGCTCAGTGGTTACATATACTGAACACAGCCCATAGCACTGCATCACTTTCATGGAATCAGCTAGTCCCTGGATGGCAGAGAAATAAGATCAGCACCTGGAATGTGTCTGTTGTTAGGTGGTTCCCATGTCCTCCTAGGACAGCCACATCCCACTAGAATGACAGAATGGTCTCAGCCTTCAGAGTGAAACACAAGTATGCAGGAGACAGAGCTATTTCTGAGACCTGCCACAGACCCGGAACTCACTCTTGGATTAGATCCACCTCCATGCATTCAAAGGAAAATTCACAGCCCAATGCTTTAATCCCACAGGGTCTATCTAACCAGTGCTGAAGCAGTAGCTTCTGTGCTGTTATAGTGAACTAGCCACATGCGGCTAGCGTTTTGAACACCATGGCTACGTCTACACTGGCCCCTCTTCTGGAAGGGCCATGTAAATTTCACTAGTCGTCGTAGGGAAATCCGTGGGGGATTTAAATATCGCGGATTTCCCTACGACGACTAGTGAAATTTACATGCCCCTTCCGGAAGAGGGGCCAGTGTAGACGCAGCCCATGGCTTTAACCCAACCAGCTAAAACACTAGGACACACACAGCACAGACCTTGCTAACAGGGAGGGGCAGAAATACCAGAACCTGTTGCTGGTGTAAGTCATTGACTTCAATGGCGCCACACAGAGATTCACACCAGGCCTGGATCCGGCCCCACATCCGTTGGCGGGAGCTCTGCTGACCCCCCCCACTCTGCAGCTACAACCCTGAGCCCCATTTCCTCCCCCACGGTGACGCCAAAGCCCGAGGGCCACACGGGGCTGGGCTACGGGCGCACGGGCCAAGGCTTTCCCAGGAGAGGGACCTGCAGGAAGCGAGCGCCCGGTCTGTGGGTCAGGCCTCCGCCCATGGGCTGTATCTGGGGGGTACCGGCGCAGAGCGCTTGGCTGGAGGGGACACAGCGGAGCATCCCGGATCGCCGCCTCCCTCGCCCCAGCCCCGCGCGAGGGCAGGCAGAGGCCCCGGGAACAGAACAGAACCGAAAGCGAAAGGCGCGCAGGCGGCTGCTGCCCCTCGAGGGTCGCCGCGCAGCCCCGGGCCCGCCGAAGTGGAGAAGCCCTGACCTGATCGCCTGGCCCTCCGCTGCCATGGCTGGTGGGCGCCTGGGCTTGGCCTCGCCCTCGGCTCCCACCCACTCGTTGGCCGCTGCTGCGCCTGGGGGGAAGCCACTGCCGGTTACGCCCTCGGCCCGCTTCGTGGGCTGGGCTGCTTGGCGGCGGGGGCTGGGGCAGCGAAGAGAAGAAAGCAGCGTGGGCAGAGCCGCCTCCTCAGCTGCTTTACCGCAGCCCGGGCCATGAACGCTGCCAGAGGCTAGTCCCTGCCCGGGCTGGCTGCCGCAGCGCCTGCTCCTCGGGGCAGAGATTCTAGGCTCCGACCTGGAGGGCAGCTGTTACTTTGCGGGTGTGTTCATTGGGGGCAACTTCGCGGTGGTCGCTGCAGTCGAGCTCTGTTGCGCCACTCAAACGCGGACACCTGTGTCTAAACGAGCCATGTAGATTAGGCTGATCGGCAAAGGGAAATGAAGCCCCGATTTAAATAATCGCGGCTTCAGCTGAGCAGACAAACAGCTGATCAGCTGTTTGTTGGCTGAGCGTGCTAGTCTGGATGCTTAGGCGCCCACATGAAAGCCCTTTATCACCTCCCCATTATGCCTCCTAGGATGAGGTTTACCAGGGAGGTCGATAAAGGGCTTTCATGTCGGCAGGGGAGCGTCCGGCCTAGCCCCCTCAGCCGACAAACAGCTGATCAGCTGTTTGTGGGCTCAGCCTGGCAGCCATTTAAATTTAAATGAAGCCCGGATTATTTAAATGGGGGCTTCATTTCCCTTTTCCGAACAAACAAATCTACATGGCTCCCTCAACGGAGCCATGTAGTTTAGACACACCCTGTAGGGACCCCGCCTGGACTCTGGAAAGACTGGTGGTGTTGGGTTCAGTCCTTGTGTAAATATACACAGCCAGTGCTGCTGTCAGCTGTTGCCTTGGGGGGGAGGGAGAGAATAAATACTGTCCCCCAAGGAGATTCCTGTGAATAGTTAATTAGGGAGTCCCTGAATATTTTAACTCTTTTTTTCAGTGCTGCACCCCAGGTATAACTCTCCCAGGTGGCATTCAGCGCAGATACAAAATATGTGTCCGCATCTGTATCTGCAAAAATGAGCGGTGGAGATCCACATTGACATCTGCAGGTGCGGATACGTGTGGCTATAAAGTGGATATACGCACACTTGCAGGGTTGTACGCACAGGGCTTGTATTGTGTGCAGATGGCTTACCATGACCTGTTTTCAGAAGAGACTTCACTGGCATTTTCCTGGGGCAGCTTAGCTCCTGCTGGAAGACTGCTCAGGGGACACAGTTTTTAAAGGGTCCAGAGGTATCCCAAAATAGCTCCCCCACGTCGACACAAGCCACCCGTTATTTCGAAGCATTTTTCAAAATAACGGGCGGGCTATTTCGTCATCCCGGTAAACCTTGTTGCACCAGGAATAAGGGATAGCTTGAAATAGTGCTTTATTTTGAAATTTGGTGCTGTATAGATGCACCAAGCTTATTTTGAAATTATCTCAAAATAAAATCAAAATAAGATACGCAATTTGTATAGTACAATTATTTTGAGTTTAGGGTACAGTGTAGATGCACCCTTTCTGAACATCTGAGTTGGTATGGCCAAAGACCACTGGCAAGAGATTGATTTATTTTCTTTTCCACAATCATAAAAAATTATTTTAAATTAAAGATTTTGGATTTCAAAGGAAGGAATGCTCTTGCAAGTAAGGAACTGGACATAAGAGATGTGGGTTCAGCTTTGTCAGGGACTTAATGCATGAACTTGATCTAGTAACTTAATGTCACCAAGCATGAATTCCCTATCTCTAAAATGGGGTTAATGGTACTTCTTTTCCCCCATACTTTGACTTGTTTCTTTAGTCTTGTAAGTGCTTTGGGAATACGGTTGATCTCTCAGCATCTCTGTGTACAGTGATTAGTACAATGGGACCCTGAATTCAGCAGCTGACTAGAGATGTTACTGGAATACAAAAATAAAATTAATAATAATAATTAATAATTGAGTCCTCTTAAAGATCAGATTACATGCTGCTTTGCTATTAAATTCATATCTAAGATCTCTACATTTTTTATAGCATATGGATTCTTGTGGGTGCATATTGTTTGTTAGCCTTTATAGTTTTGTTCCTCTGGTCCTGCATATAGTCATTAGGCTGTGCTGTGTAGCAACGGTAAAAATCTATCGGTTGATTCAATATTGAGTTATACTGACTTCTGCAGTCTACACTCAATAAGCCAAACCACTCCACTCCAACGTTCAAGACACAGGTCAAGGAGGGGCATGGCTAAACAGTGGAATGCACTGGCTCATTTTCTCATTCGTAAGGGACAGACTTCACTGCAAACATCCACCAACCTCCTGCTTGGGTGAATCCCTACCGACTTATGGCAGTGCAGCACATTTAAACTGTACACGGTATCACTCACCAACTGTTTAATGCAGCTTCTTGCAGGATGCTATAGCACAGCCATATTGTACAGCAAGCATGCACACTAGCTGTTGATTTTTAAAAGAGGACATGAAACTCGGAAAGAGATTTTTTGTTGTTGTTGGGCAGCATGCTGGTGGTTGAAGGGGGAAGCAGGATTCATTTGTATTGTTATCTTTTCTTTTTCACTTGGCCTTTCACATGACTGATCCTCACATGGTGTGCCACTGAAGAGAGGAACTTCACTAACACAGCAGCACAAACACTCAGTCATTTTTAGTCTTCAACGTGTGGGGAGGAAGTGATACTTTAAAAGTGACGTACAAATATTTAGCTTTGTCATCGCTAATGCCTGTCCAGTTTTATATGCCTAACCATAGGATGTTCAACAGGGCTGCATCCGGAGGAAGAAAGCCATAAGTCTCTCACTGGACCTTCATTCTCCTGAGCATATGTCTTCTTAGAATAGCAAGAAAATGCACATAGAGAAAAAATAACAAAGAATGACATGTAATTCGATTTCACTCTGCTGCATGGGTTAGGGCAGAACTATAAATGGAACAGGAAACAATTCTGGAGCATAAAATCTCCAAGGATTCAGAATGGGAAGAATCTTCTCAATTGAAAATGGAATGAGGACATGGACACTATCCCATTTTGGTCAATTTAGGAAGCAAACCTGCCACCTGGAGTGGTGGGGAATAAGCTAAATCCAGGATCAGGGATGTAAGCAACTAATCGAATAGTTGACTATCCGATAAGCAAAAGCTTATCAGATAGTCAACCCACTAGTCAACTAGTCATTTCCTCCCACCCCCTCCCTTGCTGCCTCCATCAGAAGGAGGAGGTGTTGGGGAGAGCCAGCTTAAAAACCAGTTCCCCCCAGCTCCAGCTCTGTGGGGGTGCAGCAGTGGTGTTCCACCATTGAAATGTACAAGAGCCCCAGCAGGAGCTCTTGTGCATTTAAAAGATTGAAACATTGCATGGAGCCTGGGGCCAGCGAGGAGTCCCACACTAGCAGGGCCTCAAGTTCCATGAGGCATTTCCATCTTTGAAAATGCACAAGAGCCCGCTGCAGGTAGCAGGACTTGAGGAACAGGCATTCTGCTAGGACAACCCATTGGGGCTGCCATTGAGTAACACTGACTCTACAGCCTTCCCAAAAGCTTTGTTTTTTCCATAGAAGAGAGTCAAGTGATTCATTGGAAGAGCAGACTTAGCCTGGAACTCAAGAGGTGGGTTCAGCTCCAGGCTTTCATAGCCTTCATGTGTGACGTTCGGTATTATTTATTTATTGTGTGATTATAGTGGACCAGGCCCCCATCGTGCTACGCACTATACAAACTCAAAACAAAAAGACGGACCCTGCAGCAACAGGCTTACAATCTAGGAGTGAGCCAAGAGACGACGGATAAATACAGGCATACCAACTGGGGAGTAAAAGGAAACAAAGAAACAGTATTGACCAGCATGATTGGCAGTGGGCGTAGCACACTGGCTCTCTACATGAGTCTAACAGTGCCCTGCCTTCCCAGGGTTGTTATACCTTCATTGATGTTTATAGAGCTCTCAGATTCTGAGAGCGGAACCATACTAATAACAAAATTACTTCACTTTTAAATAACGTTAGGGTTTCAAACCTGTAGCTGAATTATGCAATAATTTATTTCATTGCAATACTGGTGGGGCTGATGAGAATCTTCGCCGGGTGCTAAGGGGAGCCATCTCCAAGCCCTCTAGAGTGGGGGGCAGGGGGAGTTTCAAGCAGAAGCGGCAGGGCTGGGGCTACAGGGTGCATGCCACCACACTGGTGGCCATTTAAAGGGCCCAGGACTACAGCCACTTCTGCTGCCAAGATAACAGCAGCCAGGAGCCTCTGGTCCTTTCAAATCATCTGGCTCTGGGGCAGCAGCCCCCTTCCCTGTTTCCCCCTTTCCTCATCTGGAAGAATGCTAGAGGTCTTTGGTGAAATCCTGGCTCTGTTGCTGTCATTGCGAGTTTTGTCACTGATTTCGGTGGAGCCAGGATTTCATCCTTTATCTACAGAATTCCTCAGACGCAGGACCTCCCTCACCAAGAAAACCACAGCTAAAAGCTTTTAAAAACATAGCACACATTCATGACCCTTTTGGAGGCTCTTGGATATGAGATTGTTTTGTTTTGGCCTTTGTATTCCTGAATGAGAGGTAACACGTCTTGTAACCTTGTTCAAAATCATTCTGGACTTGGTTATTTACACCGGGAGAAGCAATGCAAATGATGTCTACTTTGCAAAACAAATATCTTAACAATGATGGATGAAGCCATGTAAGCCCTTTACACATATTCTCCGCTTGCAAATGTAAATGCAAATACCCAACTGATTTCCACAGTTAGCCTAACTCAAAATCTCCATGGATCAGATAGTTAATCCACAACTGCGCTGACAAAGAATCAAGTACGTCTATAAATACAGCCTGGCATGGGAATAATTGCTGCAATTTATTTTATGTTATCAACAGAGTGAGATAAGGAGAAAGAAAGGCACATCAACAAAAAATGGAAAAACTCTGAGCAAATCGGGTCTGTACTTGTATGCTGAACATGTAAACAAAATTCAATGAATACCAAATTTATTTAAAAAATGGAAAGAAATATCAAAGTGAATTGAACTGAAACATAAATCAAAAGCCAGTTTGTCCTGTCAACCTAATTCTGTGTGGAACAGGATGAAACATGGGGTCCTGTTCTTGTGTCTGCCATTTAATACAGTACTCTTTATTTCTGTGTTTCAAAGACATCAGGGAGCAAGAGATCACAATAGGTTCATGGATTTAGGACACACCACTGCAGATCTGTTTTATGGGGGCAGGCAACATATCTCTGGAGAGATGTTAGAATTTTCTCTAGCAATATAGTCTGGCTGGGTCAGATGGTACAAACTGTATGTGGGGCAGATAAAGACTTTTGTTCCTTTTCATTCTACCGAATCTGTGTCTATCTATGTCTATGGTGCCTTTCAGGGTATATCACTGTAGCAGACCAGAATCTATGCTGTCTCTTCCAGGAGTCACATACCACAGACACAGCTACTGTTTCATGCCTCCATAATGCTAACTGCTCTAGAGGTCCCTGTCATAATTTAGAGCAACCCCAGAGTTGCTCTAATTTAGACCAGACTAACCATAATGTATGGGCTAATCTAGCCATTCCCTGCATGTGACCACTCCCACTCATTTTCTTGCCTGCAGAACACCCCTATGCCAGAGGCTATATAGGAGCATGGCATCAAACTGTATTTTGGCCTTTCAATGCCACATCCCAGGAAAAGTTTCTAGGGGCCAGAGTGGGCTGAATCTGGCCCGTTATCTAGCCCAGTCATCCCCAGGACACTCTGACCCCTCCTCCTCATCTCCACTTTGAGGGAGAGAAACTCATGCTGTCTTCCTGTCTCCTTTCCACACTTAGCCGCCGCTCCTCCTCCCACTGACCATCTCCTTTCCCCAGTCCCTGGACACAATGTAGCCACCTTGTGCCCTACATGGCCAGCAAGACATCTTCCTGCACCTCCCACCTGTGTGCAGCATCGTGTCCAGTTCTTTATAGAAATGTCATGTTTGGGGTGCAGCACCAAACTGACTCTTTGCCTCCTTCACCTTGTTGTGCACCTGCTGGAGTTCCTTTATCTTGGCTCTGCATTGTAGGGTGTCTCACTCATATCACACAGAGCTTGTGAAATGTGGCTGTACGCAGCCCAGGTCCAAATGGGTTACTCACAGCTGTGATTGCACCGATACTTCACCCCCCACACCGATAAAATCCAAAAGCTCAGCATTGCTCCAAGCCGTGGAGCATTTTGAGTGATGCCCACCCCTAGCTCCCATGAGGACTAGCACCGATACAGCAACCCAGGAAATGGATTTTTAAAGTTTCCAGGGTGTGCAGATGGGAGGGGTGCATCTGTTTTCATGTGTGCAGAGCGGCTACTCAGACACTGTGGGAAGCATCCTGGCCACACCCTGCAACCTTCACCTCATCTCTCTGCCTAAGCAACTTCCATACCCCAAACTGTTCATTCCTAGCCTCTGTCCCACAGCATTCACCCCCAGCCAGAGCCCTCATCCTTCCACATCCCCACCCCAACCGTACCCTTGCCCGGAGCCTCATTCCACATGCTCACATTGTGCAATACAAGGAAACAGTTAAGCACTTAGGGTATGTCTACACTAGCTCATTAATTAGAGCTAGGTAGGCAAATGAGGCGATCGGAGTTGCAAATGAAGCCCAGGATTTAAATACACACGGCAGTGAGTTCATGCTAGTGAAATTTCAAAATGGCGACCGGACGGGAACATGCAAATAAAGCCCAGGATATTTATATCCCGGGCTTCATTTGCAACTCTGGTCACCTCATTTGCCTACCTAGCTCGAATTAACGAGCTAGTGTAGACCTACCCTTACAGTACTACACGGCTGGTCATTGAGTCCAGCCCTCCTGCTGAAAGCCAGACCAACTACAACTAAATCATCCCAGCCAGGGCTTTGTCAAACTGGAACATAAAAACCTCTAGGGATGGAGATTCTACCGTTCCAGTTCTTCATCACCCTCCTAGTAAAATAGTTTTCCTAATATCCAACTTAGATCTCCCCACTGCAACTTGATACCATTACTTCTTGTTCTGTCATCTGTCACTATTGAAAACAGCCTCTGTCCATCCGCTTTGGAACCTCCCTTCAGAAAGCTGAAGGCTGCTATCAAATCCCTCCTCAGTCTTCTCTTCTGTAGATTTAATAAGCCCAAATCCCTCAGCTTCTACTAATAAGTCATGTACTCCAGCCCCCTAATCATTTTGGTTGCCCTTCACTGGACTTTCTCCAATGTGTCCACATCCTTTCTATAATGGGGGTCCCAGAATTGGACATAATACTCCAGATATAGCCTCACCAGTGCCAAATAAAGGGAAATAATCACTTCTCTAAATCTGCTGGCAATGTTCCTACTAATGCATCCTAATATGCTATTAGCCTTCTTGGCTAGGAGGGCACACTGATGACTCATATCCAGCTTCTCATCCCCTGTAATCCTTTTCTGCTGAGCTGCTACTTAGCCAGTCAGTTTCCAGCCTGTCTCAGTGCTTGGGATTCTTCCATCCCATGTGCAGGACTCTGCATTTGTTCTTGCTGAACCTCATCAGATTTCTTTTGGCCCAATCCTCCAATTTGTTTAGGTCACTCTGGACCCTATCCCTGCCCTCCAACATATTGGCCTCTCTTCCTGGCTTAGTGTCATCTGCAAACTTGCTGAGGGTGCAATCCATTCTCTCATGCAGGTCATTAATAAAGATGTTGAACAAAACTGGCCCTAGAACTGACTCTTGGGGCACTTCGCTTGATACCAACCACCAACCAGACATCGAGCCATTGATCACTACCCATTGAGCCCAACAATCTAGCCAGCTTTCTATCCACTTTACAGTATGTTTATCCAATCCACACTTCCTTAATTTGCTGGGAAGAATACTGAGGGAGACCATACCAAAAGCTTTGCTGAAGTCAAGGTATATCATGTCCATTGCCTTCTACATGTCCACAGAGCCAGTTACCTCAACATAGAAGGCAGTCAGGTTGGTCAGACATGACTTGCCCTTAATGAATCCATGTTAATCACTTTCCTCTCTTTCAAGTACTCCAAAATGGGTTCCTTGAGGATCCCCTGCATGACTTTTCAAGGGACTGAGGTGAAGCTGTTTGGTCTGTAGTTCCCTGGATTCTTCCCTTTATTGAAGATGGGCACTACATTTGCCTTTTTCCAGTAATCTGGGACTGTCCCCCAATCTGCACGAGTTTTCAGAAATGATGGCCAATGACTCTACAATCACATCAGCCAACTCCCTCAACACCCTTGGCTGCGTTAGGTTTTGCCCCATGGATTTGTGCATGTCCAACTTTTCCTAAATAGTTCTTAACCTGTTCTTTCTCCACCAAGGGCTGTCCAACTCTTTCCCACACTATGTTGCCTAGCGTAGTAGTCTCAGAGCTGACCTTTTCTGTGAAGACAGAGACAAAACAAAAAAAAAGCATTGAGTATTTCAGCTTTTTTCACATCTGTCACTAGGGGTATGTCTACACTAGCCCCCTAGTTCAGACTAGGGGGCTAGTGTAGACATAGCCTAGGTTACCTCCCTGATCCAGTAAGGGTCCCACTCCTTCCCTGACCACCCTCTTATTGCTAACCTGCCTGTAGAAACTTTTCTCGTTACTTTTCACATCTCTTGCTAGCTGCAATTCCAATTGCATTTTTGCCTTTCCAATTACCCCCCCTCCACTCCCTGCATGCTTGAGCAATAGAATTATACTCTTCCCTAGTCATCCACTTCTTGTAAGCTTCCTTTTTATGTTTAAGCTCGCCAAGGATTTCATTGTTAAGCCAAGCTGGTTGCCTACCATACTTGCTTTTCTCATTGCACATCGGGAAGAAGCTCCCATGGGCTGTGTCCAGACTCAAGGGTTTTTTCGAAAAAAGTAGCCTTTTTTCGAAAAAACTTCTCCTGCGTCTAGACTACAGCCGTGTTCTTTCGAAATTAAATTGAAAGAACGCAGCTTTTCTTTCGACGGCGGAAAACCTCATTTCACGAGGAAGAACGCCTTTTTTTGAAAGTGCTCTTTCGAAAAAAGGCGTTCTTGAATGCAAACAGGGCTTTTTCAAAAGAGAGCATCCAGACTGCCTGGGTGCTTTCTTTCAAAAAAGCGGCTTGCTTTTTCGAAAGTACTGATTGCCGTCTAGACTCTCTTTCTCGAAAGAGGCTTTTTCGAAAGTATCTTTCGAAAAAGCCTCTTTCAAAAGAGGCTTGCAGTCTAGACGTAGCCTAGGAGGCAAGCTCCAAAGATCTCTGATCTATACCAGCCCTGACAGGTGATTGTATAAGCTGGTCTTTAAAACCTTCATTGATGGAGATTCCACAACCTCCTTAGGTAATTTATTCCTGTGTCTAAGTAGCTAACAGGAAGTTTTCTCTAAATCATTCTAATGCAATTTAAGCCCACTGCTTCTTGTCCTATTCTCAGAGGATAATGAGAACGATTTTTCTCCTACCTCCTCATTTTACGTACTTGAAAGCTGTAATGATATCCCCCCTCTGTTTTCTCCAGACTAAACAAACCCAATGTTTGATTTTTTCGCCCCTCATGTGTTTATACCTTTAATCATTTATGTAGTTCTTTGCTGGACTTTTTCCAATTTGCTCACATCTTCCCTGAAATGTGGCACTCAGAACTTGACACGATATTCCAGCGGATGCTTAATCAGCACAGAGCAGAGTGGAAGAATTACAATTTGTGTCTTGCTTAAAACACCCTGATAATACATTCTAGAATGATGTTTGCTTTTCTTGCAACAGTGCTACACTGTTATTAAGGGCAGCTCAACACTTATGGGGAGATCGGTGCTGTGGTGATTGATACCTAACAGGGTGAGCTAGCGGGTCGAGTAAAGACCCACTAAGTCGACCGCTGATTGCTCTCTTGTCGACTCTAGTACTCCACTGGAGAGCCGATGGGAGGCCCCACATCAACTCAGTCTAAGATATGTTGACTCCAGTTACGCTATTCACATAGCTGGAGTTGTGTACCTTAGGCCAATATCGCCCGCTAGTGTACACCTGCCCAAAGCTTGTGATCTACTGTGACCCCTGTATTCTTTTCTGCAGTACTCCTTAGGGCATAATTTCCCATTTTGTATGTGCGCAACTGACTGTTCCTTCCTCAGTGGAGTACTTGCATTTGTCCTTATTGAGTTTCATCCTTTATTTACTTCAGACAATTTCTCCAATTTGTCCAGATCATTGAATTTTAATCCTATCCTCCAAAGCACTTGCAACCCCTCCCAGCTTGGTATAAGTGCACTCTCTATGCCATAATCTAAATTGTTGACAAAGATATTGAACAGAACCAGGCCCCAAACTGATCCCTGCAGAACCACATTCAACATGCCTTTGCAGCGTGTCTGTGAATTACTGGTTATCTAACCAGTTATACACCTGCCTCATAGTAGCTCCATCTCGGTTGCATTTCCCACTTTGTTTATGAGTTAGTCAGTCTCTAAAGCCTCACTAAAATCAAGATGTACCACATCATCTGCTTCCCCCCATTCGCAAGGTTTGTTACCCTGTTGTTACCTGTTCCGTTTATCCTTCAGCTATTCCAGCTACGATCATGTGCTAAACCACTTCTCCCATATCACCTTCGTGCATTCTCCCAATGTGTTCTTTATGAAGCGAACAACCTACTCAACAATGTTTGAAACCACAACCCTGTTCCCCTTCACATCCCTTTATAAGTCTTTGATCGTGATGCCTGTAGAATGCTGATAATGGTTAGGCAGGTGGAAAGCTGATACCGGAACTGGCAATGCTTCTGCCATTGAAATGTAGCAAGAGCAGGGCTCTTGCTACATTTCAAAAGCAGAAGCACTGCAAAAGTAGGAGGCAAGCAGGGGACTCGAGCAATCCCCCGCTGGCCCCACACTTCCTGCTTTTGAAATATAAATTTCAAAAGTAGGGAGCACGGAGCCAGAGGGGGATTGCTTGAGTCCCCCTGCTGGCCCTGTGCTTCCCATGCATGCTTTGCTTCTGAAATGTACAAGGCATTTGTATTTGATTAGTTGATTAATCTAAATTTAACATCCTCAGCTCGTTTTGTGCCTTTGCCTTTCTAATTTTACCCCTACATACATGTTGTATTTGTTTATCTTCATCCTTTTTGCTTTGACCTAGTGTCCACTTTCTTAGGACTTTTTATTTTTAGATCATTCAAGATCTCCTAATTAAACCAGGGTAGTCTCTTGCCATACTTCTGTCTTTTCTGTGCAGTGGAATGGTGCGCTCTTGTGCCTTTAATAATGTCCCTTTGAAAAATTGCCCATTGTCTTCAACTGTTTTTCCTCTTAGTCTTGCTTTCCATGGGACCTTACCTACCAGCTCCCTGAGTTTACTAAAATCTGCCTTCCTGAAATCCATTGTCTTTATTTTGCTGTTCTCCCTTCTACCATTCCTTAGAGTCATTCACTCTGTCATTTCATGATCATTTTCACCTAAGCTGCCTCCTACTTTCAAATTCTCAACCCAGTTCCTCTCTATTTGTTAAAATCAATTCTAGACCAGCCTTCACATAATAGCTTTCTCCACCTTTCCTCTTATGCTTTCAACAGGTGGAAACTTGCTATGATATTGAAAACAAAATTAAAGTAGCCTTTTAAAATTAGCTTGGCACCACCGTGTGGCAGAACTGTGCACTGCTACTTTATAAAATCAGATTCTACAATCTTGATCTAATGATGTGGTTAAAATGTCAACTTTGCTAGATGCCTTCTTGGTAAGCAAATAACTTTCAAAGATGTGTGTGTGAATCAATGCTCTTCTCAGTCTAGGTTGATGAAAATAGATCTGGGATTTTTTTGCCATGTAAATAAAAGAATCAGCTAATCAGCCTTGGTTTATATAATGAATATTCTAAGACTAATGATTCCCAGCCTATTCAAGGCTAAGATGAAGTGTAGTATCTATTTTTATCAGATTATTATCTTTTATTATGTTTTTCCACTTACATAGCTAGGAAAAATGTGGCCTGTAATAGGGATGTAAAGGAGTAGTTGACTATATGATGAACCAATAAATTTAGGGTTATCGGTTAATCTAGTCGACTATTCGCCTTCCCCCTCTACAGCCTCTGTACCAGTGGCAGAAAAAGTGGGGAAGCAGGAGCCAGTGCTGGGGGAAACTAGCTTAAAAGCCAATTCCCTCTAGCACCAGCTCTGTGGTACTGCCTTCCCCTGCACTGATAGAGGCACGGGAGGTGTGTGTGTGGGAAGGCTGCCTCAAAGCAGCTTCTGTCCGCGATGAGCCTAAGCCCACTGCGGGCAAAAGCTGCTTCCTAGCAGCAGCCCCTGTGGGAGGTGGAGCAGCCTCTGTCTAGGGGGAGCTTGGAACCCCACGGACAGGGGCTGCTGCCACCCTGCACTGTTGCCTCTGTATCAGAAGCAGCTGTGCGGGGCAGCAGGCAGCCAGTCTGCGTAGGGAGCTGGTTTTTAAACTGGCTCCCCTCACAGACTGGCTCTTGTCTGCCACCCCACGCAGCTGCCTCTGAAAAAGAGGCAACAGCACAGGATGGCAGGGGGCTCCCCAGGAGAGGGGCCAGGAGCACACTGGCTGCCAACCCTGCCCCTGTGGACCATAGAATAAGCATTCATGGGGTTACTCAACTATTCAATTACCCACTATTTTAACATCCCTAGTCTGTAAACTATGCTTGGAGAATATAAACCTCCAGTAGTGCTGACATACAAAGAAATAATCTAGAATCAGCATATTAGTAGGAAAGATCCAGCAACCTACAGAATAGTACATAATCTCTTCATATTATCCCACCAATACTGCATTTACATTTCACTTCCTATTAAATGCCGTTTTGATTCCGATTAATCTTTTGTGTGGTTATTAATAATTCAACCCAGTTGTATGTAGATGAAACTGACTCTTAAATCATAAAGAAGCACCGAAATCACACCAAAGCGGAATATGACCCACAAAATACAGATGACTGTGAAACGCCGCTGTAGGATATCAAATGATTTCAGAAAATGTCCTGCCTTTAATCATAACCTCTTCAAGAGTGTCTAATGTTTTCATGACAAAGGGCGTAGTTATTTGTTCCATCTTTTTGGCTTCAGCTTTACGTACAGCCAACAGTGATGAGATTCAAAAGAAACCAGTAAATATGTGGCACTCTTACTTGCCATAACCCTCATTAGTGTCTTGTGGGCACAGTGCAAACAATAATAGCAAACAGTTGTATGGTCTTTGTGTTTCATTCGGAACCCAGTTTGTTGTCACCATTAAACAAACATTTAATAACAGGTAGGGACTATACAAGATAATGGGTTATCTTAATCTAATATTGTCTCAACAATAACTCTTTGTACTTGCTATTCATCAGCCCAATTTCTCTCATTTTTGTGGGAAAGGCCTGCCAGTGGCGGCATCTATTTATCAGGGTTAATCACCCCATTTCACAGTGCTAGCAATCTGAATGAATACAACAGTAAATAATGAAAACAACAAGATCAAACAAACCAGTATTAACCAGAAAAGTGGCTCTTTTGGTAAGAGGTTTCAATTACATAGTGCTTTTCCCATGGCACATCACAAAGATGGGTAAATACCTCTTTTTAGTGGTTTAGGGCCACATTTTCAAAAGCAGTCTGGCATTATGGTGAACTCTATTCAGGGCCACCCCTGGGGAGGGTACAGGCCCTGGAGCAAACCTCCCTCAGTACTCCAGGTGTGGGCCTGTGGCAAACCCCACTTGTTACATGCCTCACCCCTATCCTGCCTCCACCTTGCCCCCGCTCTCCCTCTTCCCTCAAGTCCCACCACTGCTCCATCCCCACCCTCACTCTTCCTGCCCCTGCTCCGACCCCTCCCCAAGGAACACGAACTAGGGGATTATTTGGAAAACTGCCACTGTTTTATTGCCCACCCCTGTAATAGGGTCTAGGTTTAATTTTTCAAAGTCTTCCTCTTTCTCTCAAATCCCAAATTACTTTAAATTCAGAAGTGCCAAGGAGAAGACTTAACTTTAATAATAAAGGGTATGTCTACACTACCCTGCTAGTTCGAACTAGCGGGGGTAATGTAGTCATCCACAGTTGCAAATGAAGCCCAGGATTTGAATTTCCCGGGCTTCATTTGCATGAAGCCGGCCGGCACCATTTATAAATGCCGGCTAGTTCGAACCCCGTGCCGCGCGGCTACACGCAGCACGGAGTAGCTAGTTCGGATTAGGCTTCCTAATCCGAACTAGCTGTACACCTCGTTCCACGAACTAATCCGAACTAGCTACTCCGTGCCGCATGTAGCCGCGCGGCACGGGGTTCTAACTAGCCGGCATTTAAAAATGGCGCCGGCCGGCTTCATGCAAATGAAGCCCGGGAAATTCAAATCCCGGGCTTCATTTGCAACTGTGGATGACTACATTACCCCCACTAGTTCGAACTAGCGGGGTAGTGTAGACATACCCAAATAGATGTTGATGTACCTCTGCCACTGTGAATTCTAAATTAATTGATATTAAATACAACAGTATGCAACAGTTTCTCTGTGAGCTTTTTGTTTGCAGCATACATTTTTCAACTCTGTCTGAAATGGTAATAATGTTATGCCTTACTAGTCTGAGCAGCTTCAATCTGCATGAGTCCTTGTGGGTTCCTTGAATTCAAACTGAGAAGTATAAGGCAGAAAAGACCCCAGGCCTCTCATAAAAGAATACTGGAAAAACTTTAAAAAAAACAAATAGTCTGGTAGCACTTTAAAAACTAACAAAACATGTAGTTGTAGACGGTATCGTGAACTTTTGTGGGCACAGCCCACGTCTCCAGATGACCAGAGTGTTGGAAGTATAAAAGAATACTGAGAGTCAGGGCGATTTGGCTTCCAATGCCATTTCTACAGTGTTTCGCTGCACCTTCTTGCAAATATTCCTCCAGTAGATGTACAGGAAAATTTAGGGCCAGCTAAAAGTCCCAGTCCCATGGGACTTATCTAGTGGTCCTATACTAACAAAGCATTGTAGTGTTGGAGGTCCCCAATTAATAGATGTAGTCATGCTGAGAGAAAAGAGAGTCCAGATAGACCTTTGAAGAGGGAGAAGAAAAGTTTTGTAATCTAGATGAGATGTCTGAAGATTAGGTTCCTCTGGTGGGAAACAGAGGCCCTAACCCTAGAAATAAGAATTTGTTTAGGTAAATGGGAAAGATCAATTCCTACCATTTCCTCTGTAACATTAACGCAGGTGTAATCCCCTGAAGCATTCTTAAAATGTTTCTAGAAAACTGCATAACAACAGAAACTTCTAATTTGGCACATCTGGTCCCGATGCATCTTTAAACCCCATTTGCTTACTTGAATGGCATAATTGGGTTTTGACTACCTTTTATGGCTAGGGTGACAAATGCCATGGGAGAGCTTGCTGAACTCCATTGTGTCTCATGAGGCATGAACAAAACTATTAGCTACCATATAAAGGAACAGTCTTTCAATCCAGTCAGAAAGGCAAAAGCTTACACCAGTGTAACCCCTCCAGTTGGCGAGCCCAGTGTGAGGTTAATCAGCATAGGGGAAGCTTGTGACTTCTTACACCACTGTGGGGGGAGGGCTACGCCTGAGGCTGCTTTGTGCTCTGCGTTGTGTATGTGTGAGTGCACCTCAGACCAGACCCACTCTGACAAATCACCAGGATCAGGCTTTATTCTGTAAAAAACATAGAACAGGAAAACAGTTCAGCAGCCCCCTTCTCTCAGCATGCAGCCTGTGTGCTGCTTCTAGCACAGTCCTTGCTGAGACCCTGCTGGGGGCAGAGGGCACATCCTGGAAGGAACCAGGAAGTTCTCCCAACATGCCGCAGTTTGTAGTCCACAACTTGTATTTCCCAGGGCTGCTGCTGAAACACACTGGACCTTGGTCCACAGATTCTTGGTTGAGTTTGCAGATTTAGCCATTCTAAAAGCAGGGCACATGCTGCCCAGGTTGCAAGTCCTTTGCACCCCACTTAATACTGGGTCACTTTAACATGAGATTCCAATTTACAAGCATCACTTTTTGGCTTACTTTCTCTCTCCCATTCAAAACACATCCCAGGCTGTTATTGGACGACAATTTCAAAGGGTCTTAGCTCCCCAAATTGCTTTTTCCATTACTCCCTGTTGCTCTGGGCTCTTCAGTTGCTCATGAGCTTCGGTCTTCTGAAGATTTGGTTTATTTCTGTCTATTTCTCCTCTAATCCAGAGCAATATGCTTCCCTTCCTAGATCTAAGGAAACAAGAGCCCTGTATGGGTTGTGTAAGGCTGTGTCTACACTGGGAAGGTTTGGCAACAAAAGTGCCAAAAGTGCTACCGACATGCAAAAATTGCCAAAAGTGAAAATTAGTCAAACTATTTTTTCTGGCTTCCATTGTTGGCATTTCATGGCCACATTGCTCACACCCTGATGACAGATAGAGCAAAGCAATGTGGGTAAGCATCCCACAGTGCAGTGTTGTGGGAAGGCAGCCTATCCCTGCCCTTCTTGGGATTCCCTAATGGTCCTGTGAGATCTCTGTGCCAAGGAATGTCAAACCAGCTCAGCAGTCTCTCCAGTAGCAGTCTGCCCGCTTCTGTGTTTCTAGCAGGACAGAATAAAAGCACTCCGATGATTTGTTCTTTGTTTGTTCCCCAAATGGAGCAGCTCACTCGGCTGTCAGATACTTCCCAGAGCCTTCAAAGGGAAGGGGCACATGACTGCAGGGCAGCATAGATCACAAAACACTGAGCAGAGCCAGAAGGCCAGGCATTGTGGGATGCTGGCAGAAGCCAGATCTCTGGAAAAAACAAACAGCAGCAGCCACACTGGCTCTTTGTCGACAATTAAAAGGAGGGAAAAGACAAAAGAAATGTTGTCACCAAAACTGGTATTTTTTCCTGACAAAAGTCACATTGCAATGTGAAAGCTCTCAGGCTACGTCTACACTGCAGGCTTCTTTCACAAGAACTGTTTTGTACAAGAGTTCTTGAGCAAAAATTCTTGTGCAAGAGCGCATCCACACTGCCATGTGCTTTTGCACAAGAGCATCCTATGAAGTATAGACGCTCTCTTGCTCAAGAAACCCCTGTTGCTCCTCCACACTGCCTTCTTGCACAAGAGCTCTTGCACAAGATGGCTTATTCTCATAGGGAGAGGAATAACTCTTGCACAAGAAGGCCTCTGTTCCGACGCTTTACTGTAAATTTACTTGCAAAAGAACGTGCGTGCAGTGTGGACGCTCCACAAGTTTTTGTGCAAGAACAGTTGTTCTTGCACAAAAAGCCTGCAGTGTAGACGTAGCCTCACTGTTTTGTCACCAAAGTGTAGAAAAGCCCAAAGTCATCTAGGTTTATGTTGTAAGTAGTCCTATCCCATGGACTTGAGGGGAATTGATGATATGTTTATCATCAAATGGGATTCCAGTTGCCTGGTTGGAATTAGGAATGTATTCAGTTTATGAGATGATAGTACTAGATAGTACTAGTAGAGTTTAACTATCAATAGATTTTTAGGCAGGGGTTTTCAAAGGACCCTAAGCAATTTCAACATCCATCTCCTATTGAAATTCAGCATTAGCTGGTTTCAGAGTGGTAGCCTTGTTCGTCTGTTTCAGTATAAACAGTGAGTTGTAGCTCAGGAAAGCTTAATGTTAGCTGGGCTCCTCATTCTGTTAGGTTCCTTTGAAAATCCTAGCTGGAGTCTCCTGTTTTCCCCACAATACGTGGGGAAGGGTCCAGCAGTCACAGCTCTGAGCATTGGAACTAGGCAACTATTTTACAGCTTTCACTTTGGAGTAGAAATACGAAGTAGGGAATGAGTTTGTGAGAGTGAGCCCAGCAGTGCAGGCCAATGAGCACCCTTGTCTCCATTACTATAATGGAATTATAATTCCATTGTTATTGGACTCATTATTTAACTTTCCTTTGAGACAATTCCTTTGACATTGCCTGTTAGTCTGAATATTGAATATACCATTTAGAACACCGCCAAATCAAATATGTTTCTATAGGACCCCAAAGGGCATGACGTGGAAACACTATTCAAACAACACTTTGCAAACATATGCCTTGAAACGTGTGAGGCATACACCTTTATTTCAGGAGTTTAGCACAGGCCTATCCTGTCTTTGTGCTGAATGGGCCTCTCTCCAATGCAAATCCTTTGCAAAAAGACTGTGATCAGGGGAAGTCCAAGGCAATCCTAAGGAGTCATGAATTCTTCACCCCATAGACCAAGAAGTAACCTTGTAAGTGCTTTGCAGTCACTGCTCCACCTCTGGTGTGCAGTAGTCCTTTTCGCTGTTATGCACTCCATCTGGGATGGTGACAAATATGCTTAATCAAAATGCCATTGGCCCTGCCCCCTTCCCTTTTTAAACATCCCTCAGTCAGGGCACAAGGAACTTCCAAAGAACACAGCTCTGTGGCAATTAGTGGTGCAGCCTTGTTGCACGACAGAAATACACCAGTTTTGCTGTGGCCAAGGCCTTCCAATGTATCCTTAGGCATAAATCTACATTGTTGCTGTTTGTTCTGTGTGTCAGCATTCCAGAAGTGACCCATAAATATCCCCAGCAGAAGTGGGAGTTGGAAATCAGCTCATATTTCCACACCTGTAGGCATTCGCACCCCAACCCCAGAGAATGCTGAAAGAAAATAATTAGAAATACCCAGAAACAAGTCAAGAAACAGCCCGGTCTCCCTTCTAAAGGGAATGGTGTAGCGATATTTATTTTCATCAGTCAACCTAGCAGATGAATGAAGCAGAGAAAATGACCTGACATTGGGGCTGCGATTGGCCTTTGGAGAAGTGATTTCTCTCTCTGAAATGGCAGACAGTGGGAGGTAGTATTCTTGGTACAAATGAATAACTAGAAACAATTCTTTGGAAGGATTGATTGTTTTCCATGTGGGAATGATTCATAGCATGAGGGAGGCATTTGGTCTCCTTCACTTCCATTTCTTCTGGTTAACCTGCAGCTTTTCCTGGTTTTCAGTCAGTATTTTCTTGGGGGCTGGGTGGCTGAAGAAAACAAGGAGAAAAAACATCCAATGTCTATAACAATAATTAATGAGTTGGGGACTTTAATATGGTAAATATTTCTTTTCTTTTTCTTAAACTTTAAACTACAGACCCAGACTCTCAGTCCTACCTATTCTGCAGATGGGCTGAGGGGGAGGGAAGATAGCGCTAAGCAAAGACAGCCCTCAGTGTAACAGGCCAGACCCAGACTGCTCTACCTTCCGCTAATGAGGAACCGTCAGAATGCAATGTGCTCAGCCCTGGCCTGACCCATCTTACCCATCATACAGGGTGGAGGGGGAGAGATAGCGTGCAATTTTCATTGCTCAGGCTAGGTCTACACTACAAAGTTTTTGCACAAAAACCGCTGGTTTTGTGCAAAAACTTACAAAGCGTCCACAGCTCAAGCATGTTTTTGCACAAGTAAAATGAAAGAACAGAGGGGTTTTTCCGGTGTAGGCATTCCTTGCACAAAAAGGTGTATGTGGACGGGCAACGGGGGTTTTTCGCAAAAAGAGGCAATCGAAAAAAGCACAGGTGCCCTGGTGGCCATTCTGTAAATAGCAATCAGAGTTTCCTTTCGAGAGAGTGTCCATGCAGTTTGGACGCTCTCTTTCACAAAAGCGCATCGCTTTTTCGATGCACTTTTGCAGTATGGACGCGCTCTTCCGTAAAACCTTATGCAAGAAGCCTGTAGTGTAGACATAGCCAGTGTGCTGCAGATATCTGTACAGGCTATGAATGAATAGACAATATGGAAGCTGTAGGGTGGGTGGGTAGCTGGATAAGCTGGTGCTTTGGGTGCTCAGGAATGTGTGGCAAGTGGATTTGGGTTCTGGCAGCCGGGTGGATAGGAACAAAGGAGAAAAAAAAACACTCATGCTAGATTACAGTTGACCTTGAGGAATTCTGCCAGGAGCTCTCCAAGCTCCCAATATTAGCCCTTCCAGTCCAAAGTGTTTATAAAGCCCCCAGTACACTGACTCATAAACACTAACATATTTATCCTCACCTGGCCTGTGAGGGAAGGGCATTTTTTTAAATACACACAAATGGGGAACTAAGGCACAGAGAGAGCAATTTGCCCCATGTCACAGCTGGATTCTGTGGTAAAGCCCAGAATCTCACACAGACCTTCCTACTCCCAGGCCATTGCCTTTAATCACAACACTGACTAACTTCCCCTCTGCCTCTGAGTTCAATGGGAGTTATTTGTGTCTGTGTGTGAATGGGGAGGGGAGGGATTAAGTCTCTGGGAGCATAAAGACAGAGAATGACAACCACCAGTAGACATCCTAGAGGGGGCAGGGTGGGGGGGGAGGGCAAAGCCAAAGTAGGGAGCGTGCGTGCTGCACCCTTTCAAACTATGTTACAGCCTCTGCTCTGGTATTCACACGTCCACATTGCTCCTAAAGGCATTCCGACTGTGTCAGCTGGACTACTTTCTGGTCTGCTAGTAGGCCACTCTGTCTTCAAACCCCTCTGCCTTCTTTCCCCTCTAACCCACCTCCTAGTGCATTTACTGCTGGTAAAAACCAGAACAGAGCCCTTCATGTTATCATTGCTGAGTGTAAAAGAGAGGATTGCTAGTGGGGAATATATCCCAGCTCTCTCCTTTCTCCATCTGTCAGGAGATGGTATTGCTTGGAACAGCTGTGTTTCCTAATTTCACTGCCTGTTTTCTGGATCCCTGCCAGCCCAGCAGTGCTCTTCCATGAGATTTATGTTGCTCCGCCATTTCAGCTATTGACTCTACTGCTAGGGCTCTGGAGTGAAATAACTGATTGCACTGTGTCCCCCAACCCCCAGAGCAAGGGGAAAAACAGCTTCCCTTGGATAAGTTATGCATCACAATCTGTCCTGTAGCACTGATTTACACAATGTAAAACCTGCGTGCTCCTGTCCCAGAACTGGCTGCTTTTCAGCAATCGATTGTTTGTCTAATGTATAATCTCTGGGCTTGTATCCCTATTTTGTACCCTTAATGAATTGCATCCACTGTGCCCATGCTTCATTTGGGCATTATGGGGGAAGTTCGTTATAGCCAAAGAACTGGAGGGAGGGGAACAGTTCATCACAGGTGTCAAGTACAAACGGAGGTCCAGCTTGCATGGAACCATTCCTTACCTGGAGTATCCCAACCTTGGGGGTGTCAGATCATCTCTTTCCTCCTTTCTATTCCCATTGCTTTGGTATCTGGAAGCCTCTTTACTCTGAGGTATGTACTTGTTATGTTAACAAATGAACCCTTAATACAGGGCTAACAATGTATATTGTAAAGCCAACAGACCTTGGTCATCAGCAGGAGGAAATGAACCTACAACTTTTGGGGCTAAAGCCATGTGCTAAAAGCCCAACTGCCTCTTAGCTAAGGCCATGTCTCCACTTGCTGTGTCGGAGATCGATCTGCTGGCATTTGATTTAGCAGGTCTAGTAAGGACCTGCTAACTTGAACACAGAGAGTGCTCCCAGTTGGCACCAGAACTCTTGCTCCTCATGAGGAGTAAGGGAAGCCAATGGGAGTGTTTGTTCCCATCAGCCTCCTGCTGTAGAGATGGCACTAAACTCGGCATAAGGTATGTTGACTCCAGTTATGGTATTTATGAATCTGGAGTTGCATACCTTAAGCTGACCTTCCGGGTCCAATATAGACCTGGCTTCAGACTTCGTTCTCCCTTCTCCATGAGCTCAGTGCCTCTGGGTTACAACATCTTGGTTAGCAGTTCAAATGAAACAGAGGTGAGCCTGATCTGCCCCCCCAAGATCTGCCTGCAAAGTGAAGCCTTCCTGTATGCATCTCCCACTCCTTCATGGAAAGGAGGGTCAACCATCTGCACAGCACTATCTCCCCTTTCAGATGGCATAGCAGGCACTCCACAGGTCTCATGATCCACACCAGCAAAGTGAGTGCACTGGGTGTGAAGTTCATCATTTTTCCACTCTCCGCACCAAGGAAATATGGTCTCTGGCTGTATCACTTCAATGCCGGGGGTGATCCAAGGAGGCCTCCATAGAACAGAGGGTGGAGCTCCAGCCACCCAAAACCGCTGTATAGTTGCAGAGCCTTTCACTCCAGGATGCCTTATATCCCTGCCTACAATGCATCAGCCCCAGGATTTCTAGGAGGTTAGTACCCCACCCAGACCAAGGGGGATGGGATGGGAGAGAAAAGGGGCAGTTGGCTGTGACATTTCCCAGAGGTACTCAGGCTTGTGAGCCACTGTGCTACCAACTGCCCTTAATTTGAGGAAATCTTGTGTGCCTGGAAGGTGTCAGTGTCCTGACTCCACCAGCCATAGGCACACAAGCTCTTCCTTCTTGCCCCACAGAAGTGCCACTGTCCCTCTGCTGGTTAGCAAAACCAACCCGAGTCATCCAAGCATCTCCCTGGAGTGTCCAGCCTCAGATCCACAGCCTTGTCACAGCATTACCAGACCCATTGTTCCCAAGGAACAAGACACTACCGCTTACCAGTTACACCTTAGAGCACAGCTCCACTTACCACACAGCACTTGGATTAGTTTATAGAGAAAGCAAATGTGTGTTTGACAAATGCTGGTGATTCAGATTATAGCCAGCAAAAATGTTGGAAACAAAGGGTTACATATCAAATAAAATCACAGCACATACACTAGAGCCTAAACTGAATTAATACGGTATTATTATGCTAATCCAAGATACTTCCAATGAAATACAGCCAGGCTTTGCTGTGATCTTTTGTCATCTTAATTATTAATTAATGCAAGGAGACACACCAGAAATACCAGATTAAGAATTTTAGCTTAGTCAGACCCCTTCCTTGCACAGATTTTGTGTTTATCACCTTTTCAATCTTGATCAGCTGTTGAGTCCATATGCAACTTGACTTCCATTGAAAGACATACAATCCACAACTCCTTATCTACTATCTGTACAACCATTTCACAAAGATTATGATGATCATTCAGGCACAGGCTTTCAGTAGAGCTCTTATTTGTTTTCCAGAGAATGTTGGGTATATAGTTCAGAAAAGGGCAACAAAATGATTGGGGTAAGGGAACGGTAATCATATGAGGAGATATTAATAAGACTGGGACATTTTGGCTTGGAAAACAGATGGCTTGGGGGGGAGAATATGCTTGAGGTCTATAAAATTATGACAGGTGTGAAGTAAAGAAGAAGAAGAGAAAAAGTTATTTACTTGTTCCTATAACACAAGAACAAGGGGTCACCAAATGAAATTAATAGGTAGCAGATTTAAAACAAACAAAGGAAGTATTTCTTCATGCAATGCATGGTCAACCTGTGGAACTCCTTGCCAGAGGAGGTTGTGAAGACCAGGACTTTAACAGGGTTCAAAAAGAACTTGATAAATTCATGAAGGATAGGTCCATCAATGGCCATTAGCCAGGATGAGCAGGAATGGTGTCCCTAACCTCTGTTTGTAAGAAGCTGGGAATGGGCAACAAGGGATAGATCACTTGATAAGTACCTAGCTCTGGCCACTGTCAGAAGACAGGATACTGGGCTTTCTGGGCTAGCTGGACCTTTGGTCTGACCCAGTCTGGCCATTCTTATGTTCCTTATGTTGTTCCTCTACCTGCTGCCAGCTGACACCAACATGACTAAGAAGTTGCTGGCTCACTGAGCAAGCCCCACATTACGATAGAATAGTTGGAGAGAAATCTCTGCAGGCACTAAGATTTACCCTTTCTTTAGTTCAAAATTGCCTTCTGGGGAGCCCATTACCTCCCCTCCCCCCATACTAATTAATCTTTAACTTTATATCAAAACCTTTGAACTTCCTGAAGTGCAGAGAACAAACCACAATAGGCACAGCTATGGCTTCATGTTTCTTTTATTCACTGAACCTGGTCTTTTAAAATGCAGATATTGTTAAAATACTCCTAATTCACATGCGTAGCCTCTAGAGTGTGGGAGGGAGGCTCCATTCTGGATGTGATCATATCTCCTTTAGGAGCATGGGGACTTGTTTCAGTGTTACTCATCTTCATGCATAGCTTTAATGCTAAGGAAAGTCAACAAACTTATACAGAGTTAACTAGGAAGGACTCAAATGAAGTTAGACCCAATTGCCCAATTTCTCCTTGTTGTGAATAGGAAGAACTCTTATGGTTATTCACAGGCAATGCAACAAGGCCCACGGAGTCACCAATTAGCAGTCTTTGGTCCCTGATCCAGCAAGTTATCTAGTAACAAGCTTGACTTTAATCAGCAGCTGATTCCAGGAAGCCCCGGGGCAGAGCAACTCTGCCTCGGGCTTCCTGTAGTCAGCCGCTGGTCAGTTTCAGCAGCAGCTGACTTGGGGACACCTGGGGCAGAGCAGCTGGGGTGCTGCCGGGTTGGTCCAGTAGCACCAAGGAGCGGCGCTGCGGGACCAACCCAGCAGCGCCCCAGCTGCTCTGCCCCAGGCGTCATCAGGGAGAAAAGCCTGGTCTGCGGGGGGGGGGGGCGCACTAGCTGCGGGGGTCCCGCCCGCATCCTCTGCGTCTTTGCTCCGCGTCTCCCTGGCCTGCTGCCCCCCCCCCAGCAGACCAGGGAGACACGGAGCACCTTTTCTCGCCCCGGAGGACGCGGACAGTGGGACCGTGGCGCATCTGGGCGTCCCGCCGCTCGCATCCTCCGGGGCGAGAAAAGCCCCATTTGTAACTGTGGATCGGATCCGCGTAACTCGGGGACTGCCTGTACTCATTTTTAAAATTACAGACTAACATGGCTACCCCTCTGAGACTTGTTAATACTGTGTACTGGAGAATGCAAGCCAGCAGACGGTGGTTGAAGTTCAGTCCAGTCCCTAAACAATACAGAAGGCACATTGATGTTTACAAGAGGCCATCACATTACAACCAAGGAAAGAGGGAATGAAGTCCAGTTTTAATGGCTCATTATATGATTTGGTTTAAGAGGTAGTTAAGGAGAAAGGGTTTGTGCAGCAAATACCCCACCACTGAACCTCAAACATCAAAGACGGTTGTTGATGAAAGCAACAGAGGTTCTGTGCTGAGGGCATTAATGCTGATGGGAGTCTATTTGGGTTTTTTTTGTTTGTTTTTTGCTATTGTGATGTTTTATCCCCATTCCAAGTGGCTGCAGTAGTTAGTGGTGTGTTGCTTACACAGTAAAATCTTCACTATAAATCACCGACTCTTATTATTTGGTAGTTGCTTGTATCTCTAGGAAATGATCTTTTCTCTAATGAGTCAGATCTTTCCTTTTCCTACTGCTTTCACTATACAGACTCATCATTTGGGCTCTAAATCAGACTCTCTGCATGGCCATTGTTGAACCAGAGCTTTCTACCGGCAAGATGCTTATAAAGAAAGGAGTCTGTCAAATCAGAAGACTAAGTCATAGGCCTAAGGGAGCTGATGTTGGAAAGCACCCCAGACTATGCATCTGACTTCAATAGAGCCAGCTGAATGAAATAAAGCTGTACTTTTCACTGCAAACCATTTAAATTTGATTATTGATTTATGTTTATGAACAGACCATGTTCATCTAGTCAGCAGCTTTGTTGTGGGACTCTGCTAGTTATGCAGTAGCTAGCCACCTCTGTTCAGCATCCATTGTGAGAAAGAGTCCAAGAGGTGAAGGTTTCAGAAAGTTATAAAGAGAAGTGATGGCACCTGTCGCGTTACCTTTTACCAGCACTTGCTCAGCATACTCAGGATAATCAGGTGAAATGCACAGCAGGCAGGGTCCGATTTTTAGAGGTGCAGAGTGCCCACAGCACCTATTAACTTCAGCAGGAGCTATAGAAGTCAGCACTTCTGCAAATCAGACTCTTCAATTCTTGTGAGTGTGGGACCTAATTCTGCATTTATGGAAATGACATCAGTGATGTCAGCTGGGGGCACAATCTGAGTGAGACCCCAAACCAAGTCTGTAGGTAACCAGACTAGTCATTTTCAGTTATACATAGGCATGTTAGGCCAGGGACTGTAAACTCTTGCCATTAACAGCTTCCTCCCTTCACCTGTCACTCTTTGTGGACCTACTAAAAACACCCCTTCCAAATACATCCAAAATCTTCCTTCACACAAATGGCTATGTACACACACAAAGGCTGTGTCTAGACTGGCAAGTTTTTCCACAAAATCATCTGATTTTGCAGAAAAACTTGCCAGCTGTCTACACTGGCTGCTTGAATTTCTGGAAAAGCACTGACGATCTCCTGTAAAATCATCAGTGCTTTTCTGGAAATACTATGCTGCTCCCGTTCAGGCAAAAGTCTTTTTCCGAAAGACTTTTGCGCAAAAGGGCCAGTGTAGACAGCATAGTATTGTTTTCCGCAAAAAAGCCCCGATCGCGAAAATGGCGATCGGGGCTTTTTTGCAGAAAACAGCGTCTAGATTGTCCATGGATGCTTTTCCAAAGCATCCTGCCAATCTAGACGTGCTTTTCCGAAAATGCTTTTAACGGAAAAGTTTTCCGTTAAAAGCATTTTCGGAAATTCATGCCAGTGTAGACGTAGCCAAAGAGACACAAATACCTTTGACCGAAGTATTACCTTTTGGGAGAGGTCACAGAATGTGGGAAATCTCACATTTGCATTAGTGTTTCAACTTTGGCATCATCTTGCAATTCATCTTGTTTCAGTTGAGGGAAGAGAATTCTTCCATAAGATAGACACACCCAGCCAATATGACCACCATTGCCTATGAGAGAGACTAGAACTACATACTCATAGAATCATAGAACAATAGAACTGGAAGAGACTTCAGAAGGTCATCAAGTCCAGCCCCCCACTGTAGGCAAGACCAATCCCAACTAAATCAACCCAGCCAGGGCTTTGTCAAGCCAAGACTTAAACACCTCTAGGGATGGAGACTCCACTACTTCCCTAGGTAACCCATTCCAGTGTTTCACTACCCTCCTAGGCCGTGTCCACACTCAGGGGTTCTTTCGAAAAAAGTACCCTTTTTTCGAAAGAACTTCCCCTGCATCCAGACTCAAGCCGCGTTCTTTCGAAATTATTTCGAAAGAACGCGGCTTTTCTTTCGATGGCGGTAAACCTCGTTTCACGAGGAAGAACGCCTTCCTTCGAAAGTTCCTCTTTCGAAGGAAGGCGTTCTTCAATGTAAAGAGTCCGTCTTCGAAAGAGAGCATCCAGACTCACTGGGTGCTCTCTTTCGAAAAAGCGGATTTCCTCTATCGAAAGATCCGCCTGCAGTCTAGACGCGATCTTTCGAAAGAGGCTCTTTCGAAAGATGCTTTCGAAAGAGCCTCTTTCGAAAGAAGCCTGCAGTCTAGACACAGCCCTAGTGAAATAGTTTTTCCTAATAATCAACCTGGACCTTTGCCACCACAACTTAAGACCATTGCTCCTTGTTCTGCCATCTGTCACTATTGAGAACAGCCTTTCTCCATCCTCTTTGGAACCTCCCTTCAGGAAGTTGAAGGCTGCTATCAAATCCCCCCTCACTCTTCACTTCTGCAAACTAAACAGACCCAACTCCCTCAGCCTCTCCTCATAGGTCATATGCTCCAGCCCCCTAATCATTTTGGTTGCCCTCCGCTGGACCCTCTCCAATGCGTTCACATCCTTTTTGTAGTGGGGGGGCCCAGAACTGGACAATACTCCAGATGTGGCCTCACCAGAGCCGAATAATGGGGAATAATGACATCCCTGGATCTGCTGGCAATGCTCCTCTTAATGCAACCTAATATGGCATTAGCCTTGGCTATAAGGGCATACTGTTGACTCATATCCAGCTTCTCATCCACTGTAACCCCCAGGTCCTTTTCTGCAGAACTACTACTTAGCTGGTTGGTCCCCAGCTTGTAACAGTGCTTGGGATTCTTCCGTCCCAAGTGCACAACTCTGCACTTGTTCTTGTTGAACCTCATCAGATTTCTTGTGGCCCAATCCTCCAATTTGTCTAAGTCACTCTGGACCCTATATCTACCTCTCCCCCTACCTTAGTGTCATCTGCAAACTTGCTGAGGGTGCAATCCATCCCCTCATCCAGGTCATTAATAAAGATATTGAACAAAACTGGTCCTAGAACCAAACCTTGGGGCACTCCGCTAAAAACTGACCTCTATCCTGACATCGAGCCGTTGATCACTACCCGCTGGGTCTGGCCTTATAGCCATCTTTCTATCCATCTTACTGTCTATTTATCCAATCCACATTCCCTTAACTTGCTGGCAAGAATATTGTGGGAGACTGTATCAAAAGCCTTGCTAAAGTCAAGGTATATAACATCCACTGACTTTCCCACGTCCACAGAGCCAGTTACCTCATCATAGAAGCTAATCAGATTGGTCAGGCACGACTCGCCCTTTGTGAATCCATGCTGACTATTCCTAATTACTTTCCTCTCTTCCAAGTGCCTCAAAATGGATTCCTTAAGGATCCCTTCCATGATTTTTCCAGGAACCAAGGTAAAACTGACCGACCTATAGTTCCCTGGATCGTCCCTCTTCCCTTTTTTGAAGATGGGCACTACATTTGCCTTTTTCCAATCATCCAGGATTTCTCCCGACCTCCACGACTTTTCAAAGATAATGGCCAAAGGCTCCTCAATGACATTTGCCAACTCCCTCAGTACCCTCAGATGCATTAAGTCCGGACCCATGGATTTGTATACATTTAGCTTTTCTAAATAGTTCCTAACCTGTTCTTTACCCACCAAGGGCTGTCTGTCTTCATCCCATTTTGCGTCACTTAGTGCATTAGTCCGGTAGCCCAGCTTGTCCGTGAATACAGAGGCAAAGAAAGCATTGAGTACTTCAGCTTTCCCCTCTTCATCTGTCACTAGGTGACCTCCTTCATCCAGTGGGGGCCACACCCCCTCTCTGATCACCTTTTTCTTATTAACATGCCTTTCTTGTTATCCTTCACATCCTTAGCCAGTCGCAATTCCATTTGCGCTTTCGCGTTCCTGATAACCCCCCGGCATTCTCAAGCTATACTTTTATACCCCTCCCTGGTCATCTGTCCAAGTTTCCACTTTTTGTAAGCTTCCTTTTTGTGGTTAAGTTCACCAAGGATTTCCCCTGTAAGCCAATCCAGTCTCCTACCATGTTTGCCTCTCTTGCTACGCATCGGGATGGTTTCTTTATGTGCCTTCAATAAGGCTTCTTTAAAATACTGCCAACTGTCCTGGACTCCTTTCCCCTTCATGTTCGCATCCCAGGGGATTCTGCCCATCAGATCTCGGAGGGAGTCAAAATCTGCTTTTTTGGAGGTTTCTTTTTTCTTTTCTTTTTTTAAATTTAGATGTGATCTTAGCTCCCAGCTAGAAATCTATTAACTTATGTAAACAAATATATTACTGCTGTTCTGACTGAATTGCAAATTTTTCAAATCCTTTGCTGAATCCATTCACAGTTCCAGTCAATGAAACTGGTAAATGAATCCCTAATGACACTGATCACTCTGAAGGATTTGAAGGTACCATCTTTCAATCTGATTCCTTGAGCTTTGTGAGTGTTTACATTCATTTTCCTCCCTCTTTGCTTAGTTGTAATGGTTACATGGCACAAAGTGGAGGCGGGAAAGAAAATTAGGTCCTTCTTTCTATCCCACACATTGATATTTGCCTTACTGTGCCTTTCTCTGAGAGTATGAATCATTCACTTCCTTGATTTACACTATGGCACTGTAGGTAATGTTGGCAATCATCTGTTACTGAAAAATCTAACACTTAAAAATAACTTTTTTCATTGCTTATTCCACAACTAGCCAATAGCCCGTCATAAAACGGGATCTCTCTCTCACACACTCTCACACTGAGCCCAAATAGCTGTTTGGGCTCCGCACTCCATGTTCCCCATGCAGCACGGGGACTACAGAGCCCAAATGGCCTCTTGCGCCGCTTGCTCCCACATGGTGGTCCAGCTGAATGGTGCAGAACTCAGCCAAGTGCCACGGTGGGAGGCGAAGGAGGGCAGGGTGATGACATACACGGCCAGAGGGCAGGGCCTGGAGCTGCTGTCATGCCGCATGTCACCGCTCCGCCCCCCTTCGCCTCCTGCCGTGGCGCTCGACTGACTTCTGTGCCACTCAGCCGGGCCACCGCGTGGGAGCAAGCATCACAAGTGGCCGTTTGGGCTCCGCACTCCCCATGCAGCAGGGGCCGCCCAGCGGGAACAGCCAACATTTCAGCAACAGCGCCGTCCAGAGGGAACAGCCAGCATTTCAGGCAACAGTGCCGCCAAGAGGGAACAGCCAGCAATTCAGCGTTACAGACTCTCAGACATTGGGCTACTCTATATATATGATGCCCAATGCAGAGGACTGAACTAGATGATCTGGCAAGGTTCTTTCTATCCTACAGGTCTGTGGTAGAGGCAAACAATAACTAGTCGTTGTCCAGATAGACTGTGTAACTTCTTCATATTAAGATGTTTGTAAACATATGAAAAAATTGGACTTTTATACTGTGTTTAGAATAAATGCATTTACTTAGTCACCAGAACCTACAAAACCAGGAAAAAGATAGCAGATGGATATTTAACTGCAGTAAGTGTTCAATGAATCCTAATTAATATAGTTAGAATGGCACTTTGCCTAGTTTTTTAAGGTGCACAATATCCCCGAGTTTGGACACTTCTTGATTTGTAACTTAGTCTATTTTTGTTTGTTTGAAATTTTCTATATGTGGGAAAAAAAGCTAGAAGATTCCACATTCATTCCCTGAGACTATATATTTTTGGCTTCCTTTTAAAAAGACTCTGGGGATTTGTTTGGCTGTTCCGTGACAATATGGCTTCACTGGAGATATTTATAGACCATGATCTACCTCCCGTGAGTCACTTTTACAGGCTCCAAATAACTCTATTTGCCTCAGCCTCTCATATGGTCTTGCTCTCTGAACTATGTGTCGTTTTTGTTGCTTTCTTCTGTCTCCTTTTGTAATGAGGAGTTGGAAGGATGTTTAAAATGCAACCCTTATTGGTATTGGGATAGCAAGAAGCATAGTTCATCATGGTTCTGCCCATGACTTCTCTTATCGGTGTTGGCAGTTGGTTGATTTCCTCTGCTGGGGAACATGCAAAGCCACAAAACTTCAGTGGGAGCAATGGGATGTTTTGTGCTGCTCCTGGAAGCACGGGGAAACATGCTCACACCACTGACCATGCACCCCACAACAGAAACAGTAATTTGGGAACCTGTCCCTGCAACAAACCCCACTGCCCATTCTGTCCACATATCTAGCCTAGCGACACTATCACAGGACCTAACTGCATCAGCCATACCATTACAGGCTCGTTCACCTGCATATCAACTAATGTAATAAATGCCACTGTGTGCCAGCAATGCCCCTCTGCCATGTGCATTGGACAAACTGGACTGTCGCTATGCAACAGAAAGAATGGACACAATTCAAACATCAAGAATGGTAAGATACAAAAACCAGTGGGAGAATATTTTAACCTCTCTGGACACACAGTTAGAGTATGTCTACACTGCCACCCTAGTTCGAACTAAAGGGGCTAATGTAGTCATTCGAACTTGCAAATAAAGCCCGGGATTTAAATATCCCGGGCTTTATTTGCATGTTCCCGGGTGCCGCCATTTTTAAATGCCCCGTAGTTCAAACTACATGTCTGCGGCTACATGCAGCACGGGCTAGGTAGTTCGAATTAGGAGCTTTAATTCGAACTACCTAGCCCGTGCCGTATGTAGCCATGGGCAGGTAGTTCGATCTACGGGGCATTTAAAAATGGCACCGCCCGGGAACATGCAAATAAAGCCTGGGATATTTAAATCCCGGGCTTCATTTGCAAGTTTGAATGACTACATTAGCCCCCTTAGTTCGAACTAGGGTGGTAGTGTAGACATACCCTTACAGACTTGCAAGTTGCCACCCTCTAGCAAAAACCATCAAAACCAGGCTGCAATTTGCTGAAATTGCTGAGGTGGAATTCATATGCAAATTGGACACCATCAGAATGGGTCTGAATAGGGATTGGAAATGGCTTGCTCATTACCATAAGCAGTTTGGTACCACTGAAGAAGTGGGCTAGTTTTCTACAGTTGGTATTCTCACCTTCTTATACAGATCCACCCTGATTGGATTAGCACTGGTGTAACACTCCCACCTCTGTAACCCTGGGATCTGTTCTCTTTGTCTTTCCCTTCATGCATCTGATGGAATGAGTTGCAATTCATGAAAACTTAGGCCATAACATTTTTAATCTTTGAGGTGCCACCAGACTCCTTGTTTTTGCTGAAACCCACTAACACAGCTACCTCTGAAACTTGTCACATGGAGCAGAGCATGCTTGCTGCACTCTCCCATAGGAATAGATCTTTTGCATTTCTTCTCACCTTCTGCCTCCACCCCACCTCACTTTCCTCACCCCTTTGTGGGGTGCTATGAGACTCAAGAGCTATTCTCAGGGAGCAGGTTTTACACCTACTCAAAGACTATTATCTGGTCCATAATGTCTCTTGTATGTTTCTTAGTGGGGTTACATTTTACCAGTGGGCATATCACAGGATGAGTGAGTGATGTCATGGACCAGCTTGTGGCTGGCCTTACAAAGAGGCACAAGGAACCTTCATGCTACTTCCTATCCTTTCCCTCTGCATTGGTGGACATAGCTGTGGTGATGCACCCTGGCATTGCAGTAGTCTAGCACAGCAACCAGCGTTAAATTGTCCACGTGGGAGTAAGACGGACCAAGCTTCCTCTGCAGTGCAATCATACTGTACTCTGGACATGGATGCTCAATTCCTATTCAGGCATGCACCCTTGCAGATCCCTTGAAGTTCTCTATTCTATACCCTGAACTAACACCCCACTAACGTGCAATCCCATTAAACTCTCCAATAATACCGGTTGCGTTGTTTTCTCTTGAAAATTACCAATCTCCAATCAATCCAGTAGTCATCCAGTCTAACTCCTTTGTCAAGATGGCTCTTTGGTGTGAAAAAAGAGATGAGCCCAGTGCCCCTTTAAGGAATGCTTTCAGGCCTCAGTGTGAGCTGCAATATTAATTTTAGCTTGGAGGTTTGCCACAGGCAGCTTTCACAGAGGGTCCTGAAGCTATTGAGAGGCAGCTGTTCACTGGTATCCAGGGTGGGGTTTGCTCAGTAAAGAAGAGCACAAAGCTGGAAGTACTGAGTGCACAACTTTCTCAGGAGGTATTTTGCCAGCAGTTCAAGGGTTCTGGGACTTTTTATAAGTTGACTTGCACCATTCTAGTGAGAAGCTATGGCTGAAGAGCAAACTGGGCTTGAGGAGAGGATAATAATAAAGGACCAGCACACAAAGGAGATAGACCTGGTGAACAGAGATCCAAAGCACATTAATGAAGATGTTATAAAGGTACATATTCTGAGCACCTTTGATTTTAATAAGCATCTCTGCATTTTTAGTGCACTAAGTCAATTGGTAATTTTGCTTTTATATGGGGTGTTGCTGGACAATACTGCAGAGAAAGAAGGATTCTGGAGGGCAGTAGTTTGAAAATGTGCTGTAGGAAACAACCCTGCACGGGTAGGGGAATGCATACTCTGGCTAGGTGATTTCATATGGCTTTCCTATCTCTGGTGCATGTGATTGTTTGATTCTTTGAATGTGCCCATTCCAACTTCCGTGGCTGGAGCTTGCAAAGGGCCTGGCATTTCCCCGTTAGTCTTGGGGAGCAAGAAGTCAAACATAAAACAGAGACTCAGCCCATGTCACTCTAAGGAATTAAAGAGAAACTTTTTTGAAAAACCTGCCAAAATTCACAACCCTGACTCGCTCAGGAATTTGTCCCTGATCAGGGCAGCCCAGGAGCTGATGGGGCAGCTGATTGTGTTCACAATGTCAGTTTTATTTAGAACAGACTTATTTCTCCCTCATACCAACATGAAGGAGTAAGACAGTTCTGCCCTGATCAACAGAGACACTGAACAAGGACCTTAAAAGGGCACCATCTCTAACTGCGTTGAAGAGTGTGAGCTTGGAGTAACTCTATCCTCTGCAATAGAGATACACCCAGGGTGAGTTTGGCCCCAGGAGGGTAAGAGAAGATTGAAAAGGCGCTGTTAAATTATTCTGTTTTCTTGAAGCATCACAGTAATTCAAATGAGAAAAAGTAAGTGTTGCTTGAACCTCTTCTAAAGGCAGTAGAGTAGGTCTTGGAGTGGTGGGGAGGGAGGGACAATAATTTTGATGGGGCCCACTCCAAGAATTTGATAAGTGGACAAGGGCTGCAGTCTTCCTTGATATTAATGGAGGAGGGGCAGAGTGTGGGATGGAGGTTGGATGCAGAAGGGAGCTCAGGGTAGGGATTTGGAGTGCAAGAGGGGGTGTAAGGTCTGGGATTGAGTTTGGGTAAAGAAAGGGCTTGTGACCTGGGGCAGGGGAGCAGGAGGAGGTGCAGGGATTTGGGTTGTGACCCAGAGCATGAGGGGGTTTTGAGTTGGGGCAGGGTGTTGGGCTACAAGGTGTGGGAGGAGGTATGGGTGCAGGAACAGGAGTTATCTGGGGCAAGGGTGCAGGAGGGGGGAGCAGAAGTCTGGGGGTGGAGTTCCAAGTGCAGGCTCTGGCTGGGAGGTGCTTATCTTAGGTGGCTCCCTGCCTGTCCTGTTCAAAGTGGGTGGCTGCAGGGGCCGTGTGCATCTTTACACGCCACATGATGGGGGAGGGACCTCTGCACACTGTCTGGGCCACAAGCACAACCCAAGCAGCTCCCATTAGCCAGTTTCTGGACAATGAGAGCTGCGAGATTGTGCTAGGGGCAAGGGCAGTGTGCAAAACCCCATCCCCGGCCCCAAGGGATGAGCAGTGTGCAGAGACGCACATGGCCCCTGCCGCCAGCCGCTTACCACAGTGTGCAGGGGTATCGCAAGGCAGAGAGTCTGCCCAAGGCTCCACTGGGCTGCACTATGCTGGCAGGCCAGATCCAGCGGCTTATCAGGTTGAATCCAGCCCGTGGGCCATATTTTGCCCTCCCAGTCTCGGAATGTGAGTGTGGGTTTCTGCATTTAGAAAAAGAGCCACCTTTGAAAAAAGGCAACAAAGGCCAGGTTTGTATTCAAACTGGGAATTTCACTGATTGGCCAACAAGCACACAAGTGAGCGTGCTATAAGAGACAGTCAATGAGCAGGGCAAAAAGGGATTGTGACAACTGAGTAGTGGTTTTATATCCAGCATATGTTCCTTGCCAGACATTCATTCTAGTATCTGTTCTTCCCATCAGTATCTAGTACCTGTAAATATATTGGTCCAAATACTGTACTCAACTATACCAATGTACACATGGTATGGGGCTATTTTGGATCATACAGCCGTATAAGTGAGACTTGCATGTGGCCATATTGCGAGAGAATAAAGACCATCGGTGATCCCCCCCAAAGTCTTTCTGCAGCCACTATGTATCAGACGTGAACCTAATCCTGTGGAGCAGGAAGTGGCTATGGAGCAATAAGGGCAGAAATGTTCCTTCCGCTATTTGGTGAGCACAGGGTGATGCAGAAAAATTGCTGGAGACATGATGATCCTTAAGCCATTAAGCAACCGAGAGAGAGAGAGAGAGGGGTTAAAACATTCTACATTCAATCATGAGGAGAGACCGGGGCGATAGAGAAGTAGTAAGTCATGGCCTGATTTCTCATTACGTATCAACAGTGTAAATCAGGAGCCACTCCACTGAAGTCAGTTTCAGTTGCAGATCAAATTTGGATTTGCAAGTTTTGCAGTTAAAAACTGAACTCAAAACTCTTCAGATCCATTCAACCCCTAGCTCTAAGATGTCATCAAATGGTGACAGGCAGTGCTTTTTTGTACGAAAAAAGGTGCCGGTACTCCAGGCTCAAAGTTGTTGAGGGGAAAAAAAAAAAAGCTGGGCCAGGGGCCAAAATGTGGTTGCGGTCCCTTTAAGAGCCGTGCCACATGTCCCAAGTGGGTTTCCATCAGGATTCAAGCCACCCCAGGAAATAGGTGCCAGTACGCCGCAGGGGAATCCCATTCAAGTAAGGTATGAGGGGAAAATAGGTGCTGGTATGCCGCCGGTGACAGTATACAGTGGGAGAATGGACCAGCAGCCCCTAGCTGCAGACATCTGAACTGTTACAGGTCACTTCATCCCATTTCTAGCTTTCCTTTGGCCTTGATATAGCACTAACCACATGTAAAAAGCATGTAATATGCTCATTTTCCCTAGTTCATTGTTCTTTTTGAAGTAGACTGTCCAAGTACATCTCTCCCCACATGGCCACATTTTATTAAACTGCTCAGGGCAAAAGCCACCAGAGAGACGTCCTATCTTACCAATTTCTTCACCTTTGAAGCATCCCAAAGTGAAATTAGTTCACAATTCAAATAAATTCCTCTTTCCAATATTTTCTTTTCCTCATGATCTTCTCCTACAGCAATGATCTGCGACTATCCTCTTCTACAATGTTGTTGCCTCAGTAACAAAAATCTGACTCCTTTTCATGGTGTCCAACCTACTGGCATAAATCCCTGTGCTACTGTCACTAACTGCTGTATGGGGGATAAACACTGGCCAGACTGGTGACAATTTTGGCTGTGCCTCCTAAATGAACAACAGAGAGTGTGAAGGTAGAAAGTTGCTACAGGTGAAACGATAGGGTTTTATCAGAATTACCAGAATTCAGAATTTTATCAGAATTATCAAAATGTTATCAGATTCAAGGAATCTCTTTGAAATGTCCGAGAGGAAGATGGTATTAGACTGTTAGTACACAGGTCCTTGCAGTCTCAGTTCAGTTACTTGTGTGTTAAGAGTCTGTTTATAAACTGACTGCTACACAGCCTTGAAGGGAGCGAGATTCAGTTGTTTAGATCCCAATCCTGTGGAGTATGGTGATTCTCTGCATTTGCCCTTTGGCTTCTAGACACGACTGAAGCCCAAGAGGATGGGAGTAATTTGGGAAGGAGTCATGATGAGTCACATGCTTCCCTCGGGTCCAGTGAATTTCCATTCACAAATCTGCAAGGCCTTACTGTGTTGAGTTAAGCAGAGATGCCAGCTCGGGGGGAGTTGATCACAGCTCTTTGTCAGTGTCCTTGGGTTTGGGGCTTTCATGTTTAGAAGGGAAAAATATATTACTACAGATTGGACCTCCCTGGTCCGGCACCCTCTGGACGTGAGCAGTCCCAAATTATGGATGTTAAGAGGCAGGTAATTGCATCGAGTACACAATTAGTCGATAAGGCTCTGCAGGTTGAATGTAGGAGGAGCCAGGCACACAGGCAGCCCTGCTCCTACTACATTTAAACTGCAGAGCAGCAGCGGTCCCAGACCCATGAGAGACAGGACTGAGCAGGGCTTGTTCAGTCCTGGCTCGCACTGGGTCCAGCAACCTCTGCCCATGGCCAACCCGGGCACCACAGACAGGGGCTGCTTCATGGCAGCGTCACCTCCCCCCACCCACCTCCCCTTCTGCCTCTGATAGAGGCAGCTGCAGGGGGGCAGGCAGCACCCCCTGGGGCGGAACCAGCTTTTAAGTCAGCTCCCCCCAGCACTGGCTCCTGTCCCCCCCCCCCTTTCTTGCTGCCTCTGGGCAAATAGTCAACTTGATTACACAATAAGCGTAGGCTTGTCAGGCAGTCAAATGATCAAGCGCTTTGTCACATCTGTATCCCAGACCAGAGAGTTTGCCGGGCCAGGAGAGGTCAATGCTTGCCTGCTGGCTGCCCCACTCCTGTGCTCTCTCCCTGCTGCCCACTCACTGCCGCCAGAGTACCCTGGGGTTCCAGCCAGGCTGGCTGCTGCTGGCCCCGCTGCCACTGGGGGTTCTCCAAGGTCCCCCCGGTCCAGGGCCACCCAGGTGCCAGTGGCTTCACTGCCAGGGCCAATCCTGCCCCTGATGGGGGTTTCCCAGCCTGGGGCCACCTGGCCCCATTGCCACAGGGTGCTCCCTGGTCTGCCCATTTGCCACCTGGCCTGCTGGTGCTGGGAGTTTCCCAGTTACCACTGGTGCTCCCCAGCCACCACAAGGGCCGTCTGCTGATGGCTCAGCCAGGGCTCTGCAGCCCTGCGTTCTCCTGGCTGGTCTCACTCCTGGCCTCCAGGGCACTTTGGTCCAGCAATATCCATGAATGCAGGACCATGGATGTTGCCGGACCAGAGATTCCTGGATTTGGAAGGTTCAACCTGTAGAAGTTTTATCCGGCCTTGCTTGGGTCCTTAATTCAAATAAGTGTTGTTTTTCTTCATTTAATCATTGCTCTGGGGTGGGGCTAGAGATGAGGGGTTTAGTATTCAGGCTGCCCTGGGGAGAGAGGACAACCCCAGCCCTCTCTCACCGCAGCTGCTTGGGGCCAGGCACAGCTGGGGGGAGCGGTGAGCGGTGCATGTTCTCCAGCTGAGACAGACAAACAGACACACAAACAGACAAACTCTCTGAGATATATAGTAGATAGCTGTCCCTTTCTCCACCCCGCCAGCACAGTGGGGTTATAGCTGTTCCAGTCCCCATCTCTGGCCCCTTGCTGCTCTCCATCATCATTCAACAGTGTAACTTCCTCCTACCAGACCCTGCCCTTTCCATTTTATGAGGGGAAAAAAATCAAATTCAACACACTTCCCATTATCCTGGCACAACCAAACCCTGACCTTGCTGTAAGTTATGATAAGAGGAAGCTGCCTACCACATTTGGTGGCCCTAGCTTTTACCATTTAGGAGGCGTTCTTGAACAGACTCACAGATGGACAGACAGACATAGCACATTTCTAAAATATAAAGTAAGATTGGCTGCCGGGCAGTTTCCTAATGGGTAGAAGAGGTCAACTGACAGCATGCCTGTTAAGAGACCCAAGTCCATGTTAGGACACACAAGTAGGTAGTTAGATGCTCATATAAATATGTTCTCTATGCACCTAACAGCCCAACTGAATGTCAAAATCTAGCACAGGTGCACAAACTTAGAGCTATGTCCTGTTAGGTGTTCAGCTCCTGTTAGAGTCAGTTGACCCCAAATGTGTCCTGGAAGATGGCTAGCATTCCTATTGGAGGGCTCACTCTCCCTCTAACAATAGTGCCTTCAAGATGTGTGGCACTTCCGAGTCATCAGCGATAAAATTATTACCTCTCTTGGAACCTTGTCATGGGGCAAGCCTACCTGTTCTCCTCAGGAGGGGGTGTCAGGCCACTGAGACCCCCCGTTTGGAGCAACGCTGCATCCCAAGGTTCAAAGCCAGTGGTACAACACCCTGCACCCAGGGCACCATGGCCTATCAGCCAGAGTCATTAATACCGCCCCCTTCATGCAGGGCAGCATGGCCCAACAGCTAGAGTCAATAGTACATCTCCCGTCACACAGGGCAGCATAGCCTAGCAGCCAGAGTCAATAATGCTAAGACAGTTAGAGCCCCTTATGAGGTTGGTATGGAAGAGTAGGGAGACCCAGGCCCACCCTCTCCACCAGGTCCCTGTCCATGGGCCTGCCAGCAGTGGAGTGCACTACCCGTAGTTCAGCAGGGAATTCAGCCAAAACACACCAAGCACCCAGGGTCCAACTTCCCACCGTCAGCTACTTCCTACCAGTCTCTCTTGTGCAGTCTGCTCCATCTCCCTTCTCCAGCCCAGGGACTTCTGGTACAATTCCCAGCTGATTGATAATTGCACCTGGGTATACCTCTACTTCTCCTGCAGCACCTCCTTCCTCATCAGCAGTCAGCCTAGACTGAGCCGCTCCATAGGCCTTTATAACTAGCCTCTGGTTGGAGCATGCCCAGAAAGGCTGTGGGGGCGGGGCCTTCTCAGTCAGGTAACCAGGCTTAACCCCTGCAGCCCCAGTGCAGGGTTGGTACACCTCATCACAAAGCCCCATCTGTGCTTCCTGTGCTTGTCTGCACCAGAACAGGACAAATGGGGGGCGTTTAGGGCACTCCACTCCTTGAAGGAGGATCTGGAGCATTCTTTGAAAAACGGGCTCCCTAGGAAGAAGTGAAAAGGACTCCTCATGTGCTTAAAATTAAGCACATGCTTAAGTACTTCTTACTTCAAAATCAGGCTGTGCTTGAATATCTTGGATACAACCCTGGATCTACTCGAGTCCTATTGACTGCAATGGAGTTAGGGTATCACCTCTTGACTTCAGAGGGACTTCTGTATTTAAGTTAGGCATGTCCTTAAACACCTTACTGAATCAGAGCCAAGGTCAGGCATTACATCATTCTCTAATGATCAGTCATGCCCACAGGTTCTTTAATGTGGAGAATCAGCAAGTACAATTTATAATGCTTTCATAATAAAATGACAAATGCATTTTAACCTGTGTGTATCATCCATGCTTAATATTTTTGCCAAAACTACAGTGATAAATGCAGCTTAAGTATACATTGTCCACTCTAAATACACCAGCTCCTTCTCTCGCGCGGATGTCTCTTAATCTCAACTAAGTGGATCTGTATCTAAAAGAAACCTCTCCTCAAAGTTCTGACGTGTAGCAGCAGAGTCCATGGAGGAAGCTGTTGAGAGGAAAGCAGATTTATCTCCCTCTTAAGACAGAGTCCAAAGTGTGTAAAGCTGATTAACTGAGCTCTTAATATTTATAAAAACAAATAATCGTTCAGAATGTGTTAACTTTTTTATTAGTGCAGACCATCTCCTAGCAGAGAGACTGCCAATGCCCTTGAATGCTTGCAAGGGTAGGAATAAGTTGTGTAAATAGTTTCACAGCACACGTCCTGTCCCGGGTGCTCACGGTGCTGCACCTCTGAGTTTTGTGGTGCAGGTCATGGGGACAAAGACATGCATGTTTGAAGCCCACCTTCCTGCGTAACCTACTCTCTCTCATGTGTCTCCTGATGATAATTCAGACTGCCTGAGATACTAAAGAACATTCCTAGAGCTGAACCCTTCAATTCCTCAGCTGAGGGCCCTTGTCTTTGGGATTTGTGAGGCACCTGATGCTTTAGACTGGTGAATGTCAGTGAATATTGTCTTTAATTTAATTAAATATTTATGTATCTTCCTCTTCCAGATGGGAGCTTTGTGTCTCTCTGTCCGTTTCTAATGACTGGGTCATTAAGGCATCTAAGCACCAAAACCTAGATTAATAAATGTTATTCCACAAAAAACACCCCAACTCTGTTGGTCAGATTCTCCAGTGTGTTTACAGCCCATTGTCCTGCTCAATGAAAAGGAACCGTTATCCAGCTGCAAATTAGAACTCCCCCTTGGGGTAAATCTTTGCTGGGTGTAAAAGCATTGAAGAATCAGACACTAACCACATTCCCAATATAGAGGTAAAAAAGGAGTGGAAAGTGGAGCTTCCTTCCACCCATCCTCCGTTTTATAGGGTCTATTTATGGCCATATATAAGGGCTACTGCTTAGAACTGCCCAGCAGTAGTTCTAAATGGAGTAAGGGCTAGATCAGGATATCACTGCTCCACAGTATGCAGTCCCACCCTTCTCTGAACCAGCATCTCTGTGTTCCTCCTGTGCTTAGGTCTGATATTTCCTGAGATAGCAGACTGATATTTCCCCAAGAACAGCATCAAAAGCCGCTGCAATGTCTCTGTGCAGGAGTAGAATCAGAAGCACAGACCTCATGAAACGACTGCTCCAGTGGCATTTCATACTCAAGGAGGATGCAGAGGAAACCTCATCACAGAGTCTCTCTCCTGTTGGGGTCTCCCACTCATTTTGCCAAGTGCAATATCTTAGAATGTACTTGGATAAGGTGAAGCTACACGCATACAGTTTTTCATTGCACAGACCTACCCATTGGGGGAGGCATTCTCGTTACTCAGCTATGAAATCACGAAAGAAAAAGAAGCATCCCAAAATCAGCAAATTGGCTCTGACACCAATATGTTTGCTCCTGATTATATAACTGCCTTTGCGTTCCATTCCTGATTCCCAAATAAATCGAATGGGTGTGCTTTATAGCTGAGGCATGAACAGTAGGAAGGGTATTCACTGGTTTAAAGTGCAGGAAATACCTCTCACACCAGTCAGACTTTAGCTAATGGTTAAAAAGGCCATCATCACAATTAAATCATAATGCAGGGGTAACTCCTGCCTCAGCCTTAGAGGTCAAAATGTTTGGTGCCCAAAAACAAGCATGCAAAGCAACCCAGTCGCAGACCCCGTTACAGGAGAAATTTGTGCTGTATGATGTAAACAAAACATAAGAACATAAGAACGGCCGTACTGGGTCAGACCAAAGGTCCTTCTAGCCCACTATCCTGTCTGCCGACAGTGGCCAGCACCAGGTGCCCCAGAGAGGGTGGACCGAAGACAATGATCAAGCGATTTGTCTCCTGCCATCTCTCCCCAGCCTCTGACAAACAGAGGCCAAGGACACCATTTGATCCCCTGGCTAATAGCCTTTTATGGACCTAACCTCCATGAAATTATCTAGCTTCTCTTTAAACTCTATAAGGGTATGTCTACACTACAGAGTTAGTTCGAACTAACTTAGTTCGAATTAGTTAATTCGAACTAAGCTAATTCAAACTAACGCGTCTAGAACTAAAAACTAGTTCGAATTAGCATTTTGCTAATTCGAACTAGCATGTCCACATTAAGTGTACCCTGAACAGGGCTTAAGGATGGCCGGAAGCAGTGCCAGCAGGGCATCAGAGGAGGACTTAGAGCGTGGAGATGCTGTCTCAGGCTAGCCGAGGGCTGTGCTTAAAGGGACCCGACCCCCACCCCGGACAGGGTTCTCAGGGGTGCCCCGCTTGAAAACCAGTCCTGGCTTGGAGTGCCCGGAGTGCCCACACTGGGCACATCACACCACTCGGCCATCAGCCCGGCTACACTTGCCGCAGGCTGCCATCTGGGGAGAGGGGGCAATTGGGGGGCTGCAGGAGAGCTTCCACCCCCAGAAGCCCACAGAGCCAGCCCAGTCCTCCCCATCGGGGGCTCGTGCCCCATTCCTCCCTCACCTCCTTCCACTTACCCTTCCCTAGCCCCTTTTCTTGATGTACAAAATAAAGGACAATTGTGTTCAAAAATGGAATCTGTCTTTATTGAACAAAACTGGGGGAGACTGGGAAAAGGAGGTGGGAGAGGGGAAGAGAGAGGCTGGGAGAGGGGAGGGCAACTAAAATGATCAGGGGTTGGGAACAGGTCCCATATGAAGAGAGGCTAAAGAGACTGGGACTTCTCAGCTTAGAAAAGAGGAGACGGAGGGGGGACAGGATAGAGGTCTCTAAAAGCAGGAGTTGGGTGGAGAGGGTGCATACAGAAAAGTTCTTCATGAGTTCCCATAAAGAAGGACTAGAGGACACCAAAGGAAAGGAATGGGTAGCAGGCTTCAAACTAGTAACAGAAAGTTGTTCTTCACAAAGCAAAGAGTCAACCTGTGGAACTCCTTGCTGCAGGAGGCTGTGAAGGCTAGAACTAAAACAGAGTTGAAAGGGAAGTGAGATCAAGTCATGGAGGTTGGGTCCATGGAGTGGTATTAGCCAGGGGGTAGGAGTGGTGTCCCTGCCCAAGGTTTGTGGAAGGCTGGAGAGGGATGGCACGAGACAAATGGCTTGGTCACTGTCTTCGGTCCATCCCCTCCAGGGTCCCTAGGGCTGGCCGCTGTCGGCAGACAGGCTACTGGGCTAGATGGACCTTTGGTCTGACCCAGGACGGCCATTGTAAGCTCAGGGCTCAGGGTCAGGGGTCTCAGTGGACCCCCTTGATTTTCATGCACACCTGCTCCTGGGTGGCCAGGCTGGCAGCTCTCCTGCCCAAGCCGGCCACTTTCCTGTGCCTAGTGCGGAGATCATGGACAAGGTCCACGATGTCCGCACTAGCCCAGGTGGGTGCCCGCCTCTTGCGGTCCCGGGCAAGCTCCCGGGAGCCGCCAGCCTGGAAGAGGGGGAGGGCTGGGGGTCATCGGGTGGCTGGCTCGATCCGTGCCAGGTGCAGGGTCTGCTGGCTGGGTGCTGGCAGGCTTGCACCTGGCACGGGCACCGTAGCCAGCCCGTGCCCCTTTAAGGGGTCCGGGGCTGGGAGGGGGGCATAGAGTTTCCCTGGTGTTGGCTTATAGTCCTAGCCTTCACAGCCTCCTCTGGCAAGGAGTTCCACAGGTTGACTACACGCTGTGATTTGTGAAGAACGAGCTAATGGCTCATCATTTTACAGCTAATTTTGGCCTCCAAACTCAAGTATGAAATAGATCTTTGGGGCAATGATGGTCACTCTGCCCCAGCTGCACCAGAGCCAGCTGATGAGCAGTGAATAACAACAGAGCAGACAGTTTCACCTTCCATGCAGATACTTTCACCTTCCACGCAGGACCCATTTTCCACTGGAGCTTGGATTCTGCCCTTTCTTTGGGAAGAACTAAACAGTCTATCAGACACCTCACTTCCTTCACTGTACCCTCTACTGTCTCCAGTGCTTCGGAATCATCACTACCAGAAAGGGGGCATGGCTAGGTATTACACATCTCTGTGGGTCAATGAATAGAGGCGTGATTGTGAGAACTGCTCTTCAGCTCCATGATGATTACCTGCTCTGCTTGAATCCTATGTGAGTGGCACCCCTCTAACTCATCTCTCTGTCTTGTCTGCATTGCAGGTGGATTTTGAAGATGTCATTGCTGAGCCAGCCGGTACATACAGTTTTGATGGAGTATGGAAAACCAGCTACACCACCTTCACAGTCAGCAAGTACTGGTGCTACCGGCTGCTTTCTGTTGTGTTGGGAATCCCTCTGGCAGTCATTTGGGGCTTCCTCTTTGCTTTAATCTCTTTTTGCCACATCTGGGCAGTGGTGCCCTGCATCAAAAGCTACGTGATTGAAATCCAGTGTGTCAGCAGAATTTACTCCCTCTGCATCCACACCTTCTGCGACCCATTGTGCGAGGCCCTGGGGAAGATGTTTAGCAGCATCAAAGTTGCTCTGCGCAAAGAAATCTAGAGGGACTGGTAGAGAAAACTAGCAGAAACAGTCATACAACAATCACACTTTCAACATTTTCCTAAAAGACTGTATCACATTCTTCTCTCAGTTACATTGGAGTAACCAGGGAATAACACCAAAGAAGCCTCTGCAGTTACTCTGCATTCAGGCTGATGTAAAGGAGAGCAGAACTTCTCATGTAATTATTTCATGGACCACAAACTTAGATTAACACATGCATTTATTAAATAGCAAATAAGGGTGTGAGAAAGCTAAAGTACATGTGGGTACAATGCAAAATTGTCTGTTTAGTTAGCCATTAGCTCAAAATAGTACCAGGAAGCACGGCTATGTAACAATTATTATTGCTGCAAATAGTGGTTGTTGTAAACGCTTTTGTTTTAATTAGCAATATGCCAAATGTGTATGGATATATAAATGACAAACTTTTGTTTCCATTTCAGCTTTTAAATATAAATAACCTTAGTGGGTAAATTTTTAACTGTTCATCATACTTTCTGGGGGTGCTATTCATTACTGTATTTTTGTGGCTGCAAGTGCATTCATGGCATTTTGACCTCAACTAACTGTTGTCATACATCCGGCAGTTAAACATGCCTCTATTACAATTTGTATCCAGGATTCAAGTGCAGCACCAATACTGCAGACATTTGCCCTCTTTTTTTTTTTCTTCAGACATAAATTATACTTACAAACCAGAGGGTTGGGCCCCTTCACCACATCTGAATATTTCCCTCAATGACTGCAAACATATTTGACTAATTCACTTCAATAATGACAAAAGTGGTTTACATAAAAAGGTATTTGCCTTATTTGTTGGGGAAGTGGGAGAGTGTATGTTAGTTGCTTATTTGATCTCCTGATAAATTAAGAATTCTTTCTTCCCTGTGTTTAGTCATAGCTAATGAGTTCTGTTGCCGTATTTCCATGTTCCCTATAGTTACAACTGCCTTCACACTAGAGCAAGAATTAGCTACAATTTCTAGAATCATGGGGCCCCAGTATCATCAATGGCATTGCACGCATGTAAGCAAGAATAGATTTTAGCTCATTGGACCTAATTCACTCATGCAATGTTTAATGTGAGGCACTCTATTGGCTTTTATGCCTTTAGTTCAGACGTATGTGCAAGCAAGAGGAGAATGAAATCCATTGTTTTCAATGGAAGTTGCATATTTCAGGTGAGAGGAGGTTTGGCCTATAAAAATAAGGCCAAGTGCAAGGGTATTTCCTACTCTGTATTCTCAGGTAATTTATCCAGCCCATTTTTAATTAATCATACAATGAGGAACCCATCAATTCCCTAGGTATATTATTCTGGCTGCAGAGCAGGTGAGTAATTTCATTAAAGCATTTAGGCACATGCTTAACTTTAAGCACATACTCAAGTGCCTTGCTAAATCAGTGCTTGAACTCGCTCACTTTTTGAACATTTTTCCTGGTAGGTTTAATGATCCTTTACTCAGTTCAGTGCATTGACTTTCCTTAGGCCCCAGTCTTCAAAATAATTTAGATGCCTAACTTCCATTGAAATTTATGATGCTCCTCCAATTACTATTAAGAGCCAAAATCTCTACTGGTGCTACTCCAATGACTTCAGGGATTTTTGCTCTAATTATTGCAAAATAATGGCACTAAATATGCCAGTGACATTAATGCTTTAAAAGGATTAATAAAGAATAGAGAAGGTAGTGACTGGAAAACGACTAATGCAAAATCTTAGAGAAAGATGAGCCAAACAGCTATAATGCTGCTCTAAAGCAGACAAGGGGGAATATTACAGACAACTCACAGTGGGCTACATTTTTAAAGAAACTTTAGTTGTCTAGTTGTGCAGAGAGAGCAAACAGAACCACTCTTATGTAAGTAGCTACCTGATTTAGGACAAAATCAGGTCGGGAGCAGTCAAAATGCATAAATGTGCAAAAATGAAAGGCCCAAATGATAGCAGAATTTCTTGAGAAATTGCAATGGGATAGGAAATGTCAATTGTTTTGGGGAGTGAGTTAATCCTTAAAGAAACACTGTAAGTTCATTCTTACAGCCCTGAGTCCCTTTGAAATAGCTCCAACAAAGACCATATTGTTATAGGGCAATATTTTTAGTTTTTCACTGTAATAAAGATTATAATAAAATGTGCTGTGAGGGAGTTTGCTCAAAAAGGTACAGACAACTCTTTACAGCTGTACTCTTGGGCTATTAGTATGTACAGTGGGGCCTTCACATTGCTGTATCTGAGCTCATGTGTCTTTTGATATGTATTAATGCAATATCTTTTATTCATTTTTTTCTCTTGAGCAAGGTGTCTTGTTTCATCTTTTCAATGGTCTAAAGTTAGCTCTTTCAGAGCAGGGGGTCTAGATGATGGAGAGGAGTTGTCATGGGCTACCAAACCATTCATCCACAGTGCAGGTTGTGAGCTTTTTGGGTCAGGGATTCTGATATACAGTTATCTAGTGAAATCTTTCCAACATATTTACTGATACCTTGAAATCCAGTCAGTACTGACAGCGCCATCCTTAGGATTTATGGGGCCCTACTAGTACTATTAAACTGTTACCCCTATGCCCAATAGCAGCCTGCGAAGGAAAGGGAAGATGATTTTTAGAGATGTGATTTTATAATCTTCAGCAACACGCTAATGAAATATTTAAATTTTAAACTAAGGTCTTGTAGACTAATACAGTAAATTCAGAAACTGACAGTAGATACCTGGGGTTGGCAAATGCCTGTTAAATGGGTTCGTCACCACTTGAATTGCTCTTTCCCAGGTTCAATATTGTGCTAATAGGTTTGGCAGGCTTTTTCACTTTTAAATTAGTGAGATTATCTCCGGAGGAAGCAGAGCTGCAGAACAGGAATATGAAGAGCTGGAGGGTGGACATTAGGACCCAGTGATGCCCCAAATGTTTGGGTGCCCTATGCAGGTGCGTATTCTGCATATGGGTAAGTACAGTCCTGAGTACTGAATAGTGGCATCATCCCAGAAGCTTCCCTGCTTCCCTCTTGCTCTGTGAAGGAAGTAATTGGTATCAGAATGCTTTCTGGTGCAGTCTACATCCCCACCCCTCAATGCGAGGTCAGCTATGCTGCCTGGCACTTTGTGAAGAGGGAGGGTCAGAACTATGGTCCCACCCACTTCGCATCTCTGCCCACCCATCACTACTCACCAGGTGCAGGAGGAGGAGGAGACAGAGTGGCCCAGTCATAGCTGTTCTTCCCCTGCATTGCTACACACAATAGCAGTAGGCTAGACAGTGCAGCAAAGTGGCTGACTATGGTGCAGAATGGGATCTAGGATCATTACCTGGTCCAAATAATAAAAGTTCAAAAATAGGTAAATTTAGGGCAAAACAACTTTAGTTTTGATTATTGTGATTTATTGTTCATTGGGTTTAAAATATAACCAGCAATTATCTTCCTCCGCTCTCCCCCCGCTCAAAAAAAAATTGCTGAACTTCCTGTTTGAAAACCAAAGAAGAGCATCATTCAGTTCTCTTGATATACAGAACATTGAAGCAGCCTCTGGACAAACTGATTCAACTCCCTGGATGGTGGTAAGAAGAGAGTGCAGGATCAGGTTTTAATAAGAGCATAATCACGGTAAATGAACCAAATCCTAATGGCCTTATTCAGGCAAAACTGATGCCAATGGGAGTTTTGCCCAAACAAGGGTTGAGTCAGAAGGTTAGATGTTGGCCCTCTATTTCCAGCACACTATGAAATATGATTATAGTGAGTTCCAGAAAGATATGGAATGTACAGTGGATGGTAGGAATAACACAAGGAAAACTGCAGTTGACCTGGATTCTATACTGTCTGGTACATTGTAAGGTCACTGACACCTGTGCAAGGTGACACTAAAACTCTTTTGTAGCAAAACACTAGTATTTGATGCTCACTGTCACCCTCAGTCATCATGTCAAAGATCCTTGCATCTTGAGCACCACTTAGACCAATCTCAAGGACCATCCTCAAAGTGTTCTGGCTGGATAATGAATTTATGTCCACCACCAACTATCATGTTAATGCCCAACTTGCCCAGAAGTAAATGTGGGCCAGAAGACAGAGTCATAGGCAATTTGTAGAGACAAGTCCAAGCCGCAAAGTTCAGTTTAAATAGTTCTTGAGATTTGAGGGCATACATGGGATGGGATGAAGGGTTTTGATTGGGCCTATTCTAAGAATAAAGCCCAGGTTCTGAATTTTCCAAACATTTGGGAAAGATTAGCTTTGGATTTGGGGTTTTGTCCTTTCTCTAGTTTGAATCAGAAAAAAATGCTTTTCAAATCCTGCAATTAAATAAATCAGAATCCCATGCCATTCGGAAGAACCCTCTTTGATACAGTAGGAGTTGTGCCTGAGGCAGCAATGCAAGACTCAAACATTGTTCAACTGGAGTTTTGGGCTATTAGTACTAGGGTAGCAGAACTAAACTGAGGCTCAGCTATAGGACTGGAACGCCCCTCTGGAGGCTGGCAGGAAAAGGGACAATTGCATGAAGATTCCAAGCTCAGGAGGCCCCAAAATGTCTATAAATGAGGTGAAAGGTGATGTGGAGGAAGCACATGTGATATACCAGGGACCCAAGTTACTCTCAACAGGTCTGACTCTACTGCAATCAGTGAAGCTGACCGGCATTAAAAACAAGAGTATGCAATGATACATGAAATTCTGTATTTCAGCTCCAAGTTGAACCAATGAGTGGCATGATACTTAAAAGTCAGTCCCATGCTGAAATTAAAAAAAAAAACCTGATTGAAGGCCATAACAAAATCTATAGAACTGTAAATATATCTATCAAATCCTTCAGCTCCCTTTCATGTGAAGTCCTAATTCATGCCTGGTCTCTCACTTGGAATGACTTGTGTGAAAAAGCATGATAAACATGAGCAAAGGGTTGGCCACTCAGTCCCGCATGGCCTCCCACTTTCACAACTGAATTCACTAGGCAAACTCACACTGATTTCACCAGGAATGGGATCATTCCTTAACTGTTTGCACTTTTTTCTCAATGGTACCACAGTTCTCCTAGCTTTTTGCTTACCTAATGCAATGTTGTACAGTCCATAAATGTTTGGTGCATTAATCTAGAAAGAAAAGCATTCCATACAAACAGATATACAGTACTTGCATTTTGTGGATAAAGCATTTTTTCCCTCCATGGTTTCCTTTGTATGCTTTTTCCACTGCTCCCATCTTTTCTTCAAGTTGAATTTATAAAATTGTATTTACTAGAATAAAATCTTTTAACAAATATTCTATGCCATAGGATCATGTGAATTACATGAAAAGAAAATTATATTGGTGCAATATTTCACGGCTGGCAGAAAACAGAACAGTGAAATCTTGGCTCCACTCAAGTTTTGTCTTTGACTGTGAGAGAGCCAGGAGTCTGCCTTAACTAAAGCTTTTGAACACAATCAGAATATGTGTTTTTGCACCAGCACCTGGATCCTGTAAACATTTACGCCCATCCTTAAACTGACCCATGTACATGGTCCCTCTGAAGCCAATGAGACTTACTCACAAACATCAAGATAAGCATGTGCATAAACAGTTTCAGGATCAGGGCTGAAACCCTTACTCAATCAAAGCTCTCTGAATGCCAGTGAAGCATTATTGCTGAATAAGGATATATTGGAAGGCCTTAAACAAACCTGTTGCCAAACAGGAATCAGTAGGACTGCTTCCATGAGTAACACTTACTCACTTGAGTAAGGACAGCCCAGGTAGATTTTACTCCTTAAAGTCAGTGAAGCTGTACCCACTTACATCAGGGCTGACTTTGGCTCATGAGTTTCTGTCATCTTTCTGTCAGCTTTCAGGACACGCCCCTTAGTTATTATTCAATCATTGTGCAAAACCTCCATTGCTTTGAATGAGTAAAGGATTCAGAATCTGGTCCATTGAGTTGAACTCCATAAAGCTAGCCATCCTAAACTGTGCTTTTGACGACAGCCGTTTTTTTCCTTAGTCTTGCCTCAGTTAAATAAAGAATTCAAAACACACACACACACACACACACACCTATTTACATATATACCCCTCCACCCATATATTCAGGATTACAGTTTTTTACAAATACTCAGTGAAGTAGGAATGCAGTCCAAAGAGCGCTGGGACAGTTCTCAGGTGGTGGAAGGTTGAGTGAAGCTTTTCTGACTCGAGCTCTTGCGACTCAGGACGAAGGTAGAGGAGTTGCTTTTCTTACTGATGCTCAAGTCACAGCTTTGCCTGGATTTTAAATAGCGTGTGGAGCAGCAGAGGAACCGGTGCATAAGGTCATGGAAAAGATGACCTGTGAAAAGCATGTAGATCCATGGGTTGCAACAGCTGTTTAAACTTGCTAGGAGCATGGCGATGATAAACGGAGATGCTGCAAGGTAGAAAGCATAATAGGAAAACGACATGAATAAAACATGATCTCTAGGCCTAGGCTAGACAACCTGGCTGCATCCAGTGAGAAGAAATTCTAGCTTTTGGAGATCATGAGCCCAGAATCCACCAACATCTTCCCCAGTTTCCTGGTCTGATGCTCATATCCCCAGCTGATCAACACACAAACTATGGGCCCAACCCTCCCTGATTTAATGCTACCATAACAAACCAATGGAATTTCCCCAAAACCTTTTCATATTTCAATGCAGAACAAACCATGACCCTTAAATAGGTTGAGAATCACTGGTTTAATCATTGTGGTCCTCAGTGTGAGAAGTCTTCCAATTCAAGAGTGCAGTTGCTAGGGGAGGAGAACACTTTGACAATTATTTATTGGAATGGGGATTCATGCATAATCTCGCTCTCTCTCAGCAGTGTTTTGAATATCTAAGGTGGGGCTGGGAACCTAAGGCCCAAGGTTGCCTGGATCCTGCCCTCAAAGCTCAGGGTTCCCCTCTGAGCATTGGGGAGCCCATACTAGCATTCCATCCCCTCTTGCCCCTCTCCCCCCCCCCCACACACACTCTCCGTGGGGCTGAAGCACACAAAATCTACTAGCCAGGTGTGCAAGGGGAATGTGGAGAGCATCAGCGAGGGTTTGTTTGGTTTTTTGTCTTTTTTTGTGTGGGTCAGCCACCCCCAAAGCAAACAGGGTTCCCCAGCCCTGATCTAAGGGATGCAGCCAGGGGGGCTGCATAGGCATACTGCTATATGTTACCTACATTGGCTTTCATCATTTGTTGGCCTTCCATCGTAATAATATGGCCATACCAAGAAAGCCACAGAAACAGAACCTATGCCAATGGAGGCAGTCAGTGGATCTGGCTACAACTAGTCTCATTGCTGATCTTGCACTGCCACTTAATTTGGAGCAGCTGATGGCAATTATGTGAGTAAAAATATAATTTACCATACTTCAGTCTTCCTCAACTGGTCCTACAAAGTATTCTTGGCAAGGAATGCTACTACACTGTCAGGGATCAAGAACATAAGAACGACCGTACTGGGTCAGATCAAAGGTCCATCTAGCCCAGTATCCTGTCTTCTGACAGTGACCAATACCAGGTACCCCCAGAGGGAATGAGCAGACCACATAATCATCAAGTGATCCCACTCTCATCCCCCGTTCCCAGCCATTCCTATCCATCCTGGCTAATAAGAACTCATGGACCTAACCTCCATTAATTTATCTTGCTCTTTTTTGAACCCTGTTAAAATCCTGGCTTTCACAATATCCTCTGGCAAGGAGTTCTACAGGTTGGCTATGTGTTTGTGAAGAAGTGCTTCCTTTTGTTTGTTTAAAACCTGCTACCTATTAAATAATGGACACAGGTACCATGTCGAAGCAGGGCAGGAGGCCAAGGCACCATTGCTTTTTCCCTGCCTTAAGAATGAGTGAGGAGAAGAGGGCAGAGAGGAATTAACGGGAGACTTGGGGGGAAAACAGTTGAAGCAAGGGCGTGGCCTCTGGGAAGAGGCCAGGTGAGGGCAGGACAACAGTTTGGGCACTGCTGTCCCTCCCCCTGTCCCCTTCCCCCCGCCTCCGCCTCCCAGAGACACACTTCTATATATGGAGCTTCCAGAACTCCTGGCCAAGGACATAAACTGAACACCCAGACAAGCAGACTTCAGGAAATTGATCTGGGTAACACTGGACATACCAAGAGGCTACATCCCTGTGGGATTGATAAAGCTGAGAACCTACTGTAGCTTAAAGTCATCTCACTCCATCAGGTGTCATTCAGAGCCTAATAAATCCAGTGGAACTTCTTAGATAAGAACTACAAAGCCAAAGTAGCTGAAGTGCCTGAGGATGAGGGATGATTCTACCATCCCTGTACTTGGGGCTGCATGGTAATTTAGTTTCCTTCTCATTCATGCCTGGCTTTTGTGCTAGATCGACAACAATGGGGGGTGGAGCAGGCTCCACTTTTTACAAAGGAAATACCAAACCAACGAATGGAAATGGAGATTAAAAAAAAATACTAGGTAGATGCAACTAAACTTTATAAGTCACTCTCTGGCAGGTGTTTTTTTCTCTCTCTGTTTAATAACATTCCACTAGCACCATCTTCATTTATGACTGGGTTGAACCTAAGTCCAGTTCATTCAACCTTTCATCAGACCTAAGTATCTGCTTAGTATCCATAGCAACTGCCTGCCAAAGTCATCAAGCAATGGCTAACTGGCATCCAGCCACAGAACACCCCATCGTCTATTTGCATTTCAGCTTTTATGTACTCCCTCCACAGTGGTGTATGGCCATTTTTGGCTGGGTAAAAATGCAACTTAGAGAGCCTGACACCGTAAGGAACCGAGCACTCTCCATTCTCAACGAGAGAGCTGGTCAAAAAAAGTGGGAAACATTATCAAAAAGCTGTGGAAAACTGAGGACATTTTGTTTCATTCCAGAGTTTTCATTGCTGTTTTCCATTGCTCCATGGGAAACATTTTAAATGAAAAAAACACATTGGATTTTTTTTGCTCTTTTACTGCTTTTTTGCAATATTCTATGGGGAAAAAGGTAATAACAAGGAAGGAGGGCTGAAGGGAAAAAATCTTGTTGGTTATTGTAAGGAGAAGGGGGAGAAAAAATGGGAAATTGTCTCACCATTCTGAATGGGGAAAAATTGGTGGGGAAAATGCTCAAAAATTGTTTGAATCCAAAATTGAAAAAGCTTGATGGCCATGACATTTTGCCAAGAAATTTCATCATCATAGCAATCACATTTTTAACAGAAAAAAAAAACTTGTAAAAAAAAAAAAGGTTGACCTGCTGTACATAGTAGGCACTGAGAGTACGCCATACCTCATGAATCTCTTAGTATATTCCTTCATTTATAAGTGGCATAAATATTCTTTGGTGTGTAACTATCAGAAGCACTTAAGTAACATACCATAAGAAGTGAAGTGCTTTGGGATCTTTGATGTGAAAGGTGGTATCTTCAGGTAAATCATCTCTGAGTATCATTATTTAATAGTATGCAGTGTGTAGGGGCTTTAGTATCCCAGTATTAATAAGCACACTACACTGGAGGTAATCTTGTAATTCATTCTCATTTGTTCCAGATTAGGAGTGAAAATATAATGCTGCAAGACAAATGAGTGACATTGCTGACTGGAACATCCCAATGTCCTGACAAATATGATGCTGTTTGCTGAGCTGCAGCTTCATAGCCACTTACTCGTCTTTACACACATGTGAAACTATTTTCTTTGATACAAAGATTAATATGTTGGGTATTCTGCAGATTAGTTTTATTTTCAGTGGGGAAAGAAAGCGACGATGTGTCATTTGAAGCACCCACATGCTGTCTCTGTTCTGATCTGCTGTGGTAAAATGCCAATATACTGTTTCCAGCGTCAACAAAAGGGAACATCTGCTGCCAAAATAGAAAATTTTCATATCATGAAAATGGCTGTAAAATTCCAAAGCCTTATGAATTGTTCATACTATGCAATGATGGAAAAAGTTCTCCACAATGGACTGACTGCAGCTGTATGAGCCGGGACTGTGCTCATCCTTCAAGCTGAAACAGATAAACCTACAAGAGAATCGGGAGGTTTTGTCACCCAATCAATAAAACACAATACTGAGACTCAGGAAACCTGGGTCATATTCCCAGCTTAGCCACTGGACTGTGGAGTGACCTTGGGAGACTCCCGGCACCGCTATGTGCCTCAGTTTCCCCATCTATACAATAAATATTATATTTGCCTTCTTTGTAAACCACTTTGAGATCCACTGCTGAAAAGTGCTATATAAGAACTAAGTATTTGTTCTTCTAATTATTAACTGTAGGGTACAGTCTAGTCAGGGAATGGATGTGATCTCTATGAATCTATTACATCTCTCATTTCTGTTCACTGAGTAGCTCTCTCAAGCTAAGTGGAGCTGGGCCCAGATAATACTTAGATGACCGATCTGCATGTTCTGCAAGAAATGTTCTCTCTCACTCACAGCTGAAACAGTGTACCAGCAGCTGACAATGATGTTGAGCAACAACTGGCAGTATGGGGGCGGGCACTGAACTGCTGCTAAGGATCCTGGTTTTCAGGTGCAACCCCAAATCCCAGTCCATCATGTAAAAAGGCAAGTAGCATGAAAGAGGCATTTTCTTTCAGGCCTGGAGCAAGAAGAACTGTGTTGGACCTAGCTCATGGGTGGGCAATAATTTCTGATGGGGGGGGCACACCTAGATTTTGATAAGTGGTCAAGGGCAGCACTTTTCTATGGACTGGGTGTACGGTCTGGGACAGCAGTTTGGCGTAGAAAGGAACTTGGACTAGGGGACTGGGGTGTAGGAGAGGGTGTGGGGTCTGAGAAGGAGTTTGGGTGAAGAAGGGGTTTTTGATCTAGGATAGGGGATTGGGATGCAGCAGGGGGTACAGGGTCTGAGAGGAAGTATTGGTGCAGGAGAGTATTCTGGCCTGGGGGAGGCATCTGGGAAGGACTGCAGCGTCTAGGAGGGACTTGTGACCTGAGGAAGCGGGCTGCAGCGGGTTTGGGTGGGGATGTGGGGCGGGGAGTTGGAGTGTGGGAGGAGGTGGGGTGCCACGGGCAGGCTCTAGCTGGGAGGTGCTTACCTAGGCAGCTCCCAGCCAGCAGCCCAGTGGGACCCACAGTCCCAGGGCTCAGAGAGGCTGGCTGTTCCCTTTATGTGCTTCTTCCACCATGCGCTGAGGGGAGGCTTCACATGCTGCCCTCACCCCCAGTACAATCTCCTTGCTCCCACTGTCTGGAACTGACCAATGGGAGCTGAGAGATTGTGCTGGGGGCAGGGGCACCATGAGAAGCCTCTTCCCCTTCTGTGCAACATAGAGAGACACATGGAGCAGCCAGCTGCTTTGAACCCCGGGTCCCAGCGTGGGGGGCTGTGGGCTGGCTTCAAAGGCATGGCGTGCCAGATCTGGCTTATGGTCTTTATCTTGCCTGTCCCTGAGAAGACCTAGACCAAATCACTCATATCCACCAGCTCTTTTCCCTGCTGGACCAATTCTCTTTCTCTGAAAAGGGCCCAGCTAATCCCCCAAGATCTAAATTCCCCTGAAATAGTGGCAAGTTTCTGGAGTGTGAAGTTACTCAGATATTGAAGTGCTTGCTAATTTTTCACTGCAGCCCCATTTAAACATAGGTTAAGACATAGCAAACTCAGCACAAGCTTATGAAACATGATTTTAAAATTACATGATGTGGTGTAACCACAAGAAGAGATTAAAATGGATGAATATTTTAAACACACATATAACTGCTTTTGGAAATTCCCTGACAAATATTTCTAGCCAGTTTGATTACCAGGAGGAAGCTACAAGCATGAAGCTGCGGTCTGAGTAGAGAAAGGTGTGATAATACAAAATAATGTAAACTAGACCTTGAGAGGCCATCAAGACCAGCCCCCTGTCCTCATGGCAGGACCAAGCACAGTCTAAATCATGTCTGATAGATGTTTATCTAACCTGCTCTTAAATATCTCCAGTGATGGAGATTCCACAATATCCCTAGGCAATTTATTCCAGTGTTTAACCACCCTGACAGTTAGGAAGTTTTTCCTAATATCCAACCTAACCCTTCCTTGCTGCAATTTGAGCCCATTGCTTAAGAACATCCTTGAAATCCCCAGTTCTTCTCTGCTCATCCCTGTTTGTTGGTAATGCAAAACTTTATTTCACTTCTTTTGTTTTTGAAAGGAAGTCAATAGAGCTCTCATGGGTGGATTGTTTCTCATGTACCTAAATATTTGCTGAATCTGACCCCAAATTAGTAACATATAAAACTAGCAAAGTACCCTTTTATTTCTTTCTTTAGGACCCCGTTTTGTATTTCTTATACACTCCCAGCTTCCACCCAGGACCGGCTTTAGGCTAATTCGGCCGATTCCCCAGAATGGGGCCCCGCGCCTAAGGGAGCCCCGCTCCTGGGTGCGCGACGCACGCACGGTGCCACCCCAGGTACGCGACGCCTCAGGCGTGCAACGGAGGCACAGGGACCCGGGCGCGTGGTGCATGCGCAGTACTATCCGGGACGCATGATGCATGCGCGGGGTCCCGGGCGTATGGCGTACATGCAGTGCTGCCCTAGGTATGCAACACTCCGGGCGCACGGCGCATGCACAGTGCCGTCCTGGGTGCGCGACACATGCACAGTGCCCCAGGCGCATGACACATGTGCCGTGCAGCCCGGGGCCCGGCGCATGCACCATGCCGCCAGGGGCCCTGCACATGCACGGCCCCGCCCCCGGAATCGGGCCCTGTGCTTGCTAAAGCCAGCCCTGCTTCCACCCACATCATAAGGAGATGGGTCTGTTCAAGTGATGCAGACTCAGGACTCTTAAGCCCCATGAGAAATGCAAATAAAACACTGCAAAGCACAGCACAGGTAGTAAAGAATCTATAGCTGCAGAGGAGCCAACCAGATTGCTTTGATATTGGGGTCATTCATTCCTATTTACTCTTTTAAATTAACAGCCAGGTACTGGAAGGAAAAGCATTGTTTGTTTAATTTTAGATCAGTTGAGCTGGCGATAGACAGCCCCTGAAAAGTAAAAATAAATTCTAACCTCTGGCCTTAGATTGTAAACTCCTATTTTCTCTTCTTTTTTTAAACTCTTTTTTCTGGGTTTGTACCCTTGTCTAGCACAATGGAGGCCCTGGTCTATGACTGGGGTGCTGAGGTGCTAACACAACACAAATAATTCATAATAATTGTATTTTGTCTAGGGCAGTGGTTTTCAAACTTTTTGTCTCATGACCCAGTTGAAGAAAATTATTGACCACGACCCAACATAATTTGACTAGCGTGTGGACTCTGGAGTGGGGCTGAAGATGAGAGCTTTGGGGAGAGGGAGGAGACTCCAGCTTTGCCGAGGGGAAAAGGGGGGAATCAGGGCTGTAGCAGGAGGGGTTTACCTTGAGTGGCTCCCAATCAACAATGCAGCAGGGGTGCTAAAGCAAGTTTCCTGCCACTCCTGGCACTGCAGACCATGCAGCACTCCAGAAGCAGCCAGCAGCAGGTTCCCAGCCAATGGGAGTGCGGAGCTAGTACTCAGGGCGGGGCAGTATGAGAGCCCTCTCCCCCTAGGAGCCAGTCTTGTTACCTGCAGCTAATAAGCTACAGCGCAGTCTGCAGTGCCAGGACAGGCAGGCAGCTGCCTTTGCACCCCCACTGGTCCCCTGATGCTCCTGCAGCAATGAGACCCAGTGCCTGACGTTCCACGACCCAGTACTGGCTGGTGACCCATAGTTTGAAAACCGCTGTTCTAGGGTTAGATTGGAGAACTGCTCCATGATAAAAGGAAAATCTGACTTCAGAGGAAAAGTTCTTCAACTTCCCTCTGGAATACAAGGCAGAGATTTTGACCCAGTGCCTTATACCTGGATCTTTTTTCAAGAACATGCAGTTCACAGCTGCTCTACCCTTCCTACCGCACAAAACCATTCGTTCACATAGTGCAGGTGGCACTGTAACTTCAGATGCAGCAACTTGCTCATCTCAGTAGGTTTTCAGCCTCATGCAAAATGATACCGAAATATTTTGTTTCCGCGGAAAAATTAAAGGCACGCTCCCCTTCCATAGATGGGGAAACACTAGAAGGTGGCCGTGACTGGGGCTACATCTAGACTGCTGCTTTTTTTTTTTTTTTTGGAAAAAAGTACGCAAATTGCACTCCGCATTCTGTATACTTTTTTCCAATTGTTCTTTCAGAAGAGGCTTTTCCAAAATTTGGCCTGTCTAGACAGGGCCAAATTTCAGAAAAACCTCCTCTTTCAGAAGAGCCCTTCTTCCTCATAAAGGCTGTCTCTCGACTACATCTCTCTTTCGACAGAGGGATGTAAATTAGACACTTCGAAATTGCAAATGAAGCGGGGATTTAAATATCCCGTGCTTCATTTGCATAATTGCATCATGGAGCTCTTTCGAAAAAGTGCCATTTCAGAAGTAAAACTCTGGTCTAGAGGTACACAGGCTCTTTCAAAAAAGCCTGCCATTTTTGAAAGAACCGCGTCTAGACTGCGGTTATACGTTCAAAATGGCGCTTTTTCGAAAGAGCGCCATGATGCGATTATGCAAATGAAGCACAGGATATTTAAATCCCCGCTTCATTTGCAATTTCGAAGTGTCTAATTTACATCCCTCTGTCGAAAGAGAGATGTAGTCTAGAGACAGCCAAAATGAGGAATACAGGGCTTCCGAAAGAACGTCTGCTCTTCTGTAAAAAATGTCGGAAGAGCAGACGCGTTCCCTGCAGAGCCCAGAAAAACTCCATAGTCTAGACACAGCCTAGCTTACATCAGTATAGAATAACATTGCATATTCCCTCCCAGGCTGCATACACTTCAAGCACATTCAGAGAAGCAGCTGAGCATTTTTTACTCTTCCAAGGCCAATTATCTGTCCCAGGCTGACTTTTCAAACACAATGCAGACGTGGAGTCAATTTGCAGGAGGACAAGTTAGGATTAATTTGGGAAACATTTGACATTCATTTGTATGTGGCCCTTTACAGATCCCATGATGACAAGTTTCCACACGGCAGCTGATAAACATTTTGTTCATTAAGAAACAGTGCATCACGCTGTCTTTTCAAACATGTATCCTTCCCCCAAACATCTGGCCCACTGATCATTATGTTTTCAAGCAAAGGGCTTTGTTTGCTAATCGTTGACTTCTGCAGTTTGCATTCATTGTGTAAACTTGGCTAGCTATTTGTGACATGTTCCCTTTCATTTAATACTATGCCCAAGAAAACCTGAGACATTGTGCAATGGCACACAGCACGGTTACATTTCAATTGATTGTTACACCTCTTTGTACATGTCTCTTGAATCTTTCCTTCCAACAAGATACACTCCTTTGCACAAAGAAATCCAGAAAACAGTACACACCGACACAAAACGGTAGCAGACAAAACAGAGACCTTAGAGCCTAATTCACTCTCAAATGGCTATCAGCTAGAATCTAGGTAATTATCAAGCTCTTTGGAGATGCCACTAGCAGGTGTTATGCAAGGGAGCAGGTAGGTATTTAAAACCAATGGGAGATGAGTTTGTATTTGCTGGATCTGTTCCATCTCACCACCATCCCCTTATGAAAGCCTTACCTTTATCTTCCGCTCCTACAGTGCCCTCCACTCCCCCAGTCCTCTTTGACATTCCAAAATGATCTATTAGATTTAGATGAAGCAGCAGCAGGGGAAAGGGACATAAATCAGGAGCTCAGACTGTGGCTAGGGAGTACCCCAAAGGTTTCCTAGACCAAAACAACATCAGAACCATAGCAAAGCAGCTTGGGAGCATGAGGCACTCCAGGAAAACTGCTTCAACTTCTGGGGTCTTATGTTGTTTAAAGGAGAAAGCAGGGTGAAAGCAAGGGGCTTGCTTAGTGATTGAAAGGTAATAGCCACTAGGTTCAAAGCATTGCAGTAGATTAGACTGCTAAGTAACAAATCAGTTATGCATGATGGGTGCTGTGTCCCCCTTACATTACTGTCCCACGTCAAGGCTTACAGCCAGCTACTGCTGGTAGCTGAGAGATTTATTCCTTTAGCTCAAGTAGTAGTAACGTGTGCTTTGAAGATGGAAATCAAAAGTTCAATTCCTACTACTGACCCTGCTGAAAGTCACTATTACTCGCTGTTCCTAATATAATTCACAAGGTAGGAATTCCTGGGGGAACTGTGTATTTTCACTATGCATAATCGCAGAATTCCCCCAGAACTATCAAGAGTTTTTTCCCTCCTGTGCCATTAGCTCCTATTATATATTGGATGCACTTGCTAAAACAACATCCTTTGCTGCAGATAAAACACCCAGCTCCCAAGTCCAACACATGAATAAAGTCTGAGCATGTTAATAACTTGCCCTAGTTAAACTCGGCTTCTTCTTAGGTAAAGCACTACGCTGCAGATCGTTCACTAGAGTGAGTGCAAACGAGTGGCACAAAAATGCAGGATCAGGCCATGGGCAAGCTGTCCCCAGTTCTGAATTTGAGTCCCAATCAACAATTCTATCCTGTTCCAAAACGGAGCCTAACAGAGAGACAGAGTTTTGTTTACTAGGGCATCATGAGCAAGGCCTTCCTAGCAGATGTTTGAAATAAAATGAGGACTCTTTTTAGCTCATGAGACATCTACAAAGCAGATGCAATTACCCGTGTAAAGCAGGTGTGTGAACCACCAAGACAAATGCTGTGAGCAGCTGTCTAGGACAAAGTTCCCAAGGGCTAATCCCTCCACAGGCAACAAAGAACGTAGAGAGAAGACTATAGAACTGCTGATACATACTGAGAAGCACAGCCTCTGTTTCAGTTGTTCTGGTGACATGTAAAACTCTCCAATGGGGGAGTATCAATTTTCACACATAGTAATTGAAATGAGCTTTGCCAAAGGAGGGGGAGCAGCACCTTGTGTGAAGGCAGGAGCTGTGTTGCCCTATGGACAACTATGGAGTTAGTTGCTGAGAAACTGTTTGTCTCTAGTAGCATTAGAGTGCCCACTTAGCAGTTATTTTTCCTTTATGTTTATTTTACACCCCCAAAACCAAGCAAAGGTGCTAGCCCTCAGTGAGGAGACTGGCCATGCCAAGTTTCTATTGATCTGTTTAAAAACAGCCTTTCCTAAAATCAATTTCCTTCATTCTCCCCTACCTCAGAAAGGAACTGGAAGAATTTTCCTTAAACTTTCCAAATCCAATTCAGAGCACAGAGTGAGTATAGAAAGTACCAGCCTAGAGGGGAATGTGCTTCTGAAAGTACCGAGAAAATAGTGGGTTGTAAGAGATTTTACTGCTTGATATCAGTCTTAACTACCGTCCTGTATGGAGAATGGCACTTCATCCTTTGACAAATGTTTTCTGTCCAACTAACTAATAAATCACTGGAACATTAAGGGAAACATGCTACCTACAGCCACATCAAAAAGCAATCCACTGAGTGTAAAGAATGAAGAGAAGAGAGAAAAGGAGTAGAGGGAAGAAAAGGAAGAAGGAAAGCAAAAAGGAACAGGGTAAAAATGAGAGGCGTGGAGAGACAAGACAGGGGCATTGAAAGGGAAGAGAAGACACTGTGGAGTATGACAAAGAGATACCAAACCCATTGGTTTCAGGGTTTCTCACCCCCAGTTCTCATATCACTGAGAGCTGATGCTCTATGCTGTGGATACATTAATCATTATTCATGGCCGCTAGTAGATATTTTTAAAAACCCAGCACTCAGAAATGTATGCCTGCAAAGCATCCCCGAAATTAATGAGGGAGACAGCTCCATGCATTTTTATTAATGAAGTTTGACTCCTGTAAGTGACCTTGAATTTACACTACAATGAAGGTGCCCAGCACAAGTGACCAAGATAAATATTTTGCTTTGCAGCAAATTCTGAGGTTTGCACATTTGTTCCACATTGGAATGACAAGCAAACCTCTGAAGAAAAAAAAGATTTGTGCTGGAACATCCAGCTTCACACTGAAACTGGAGCTTCCCTGCTTAGGATAAGGGGTGAGGGGCTCAGACACTATCCTAAGGTACAGGAAAAAATCCTTCATCTGCAGAGTTTTTCAGATCATTACCACTCTGGTGGTGCTTGGACTTGAACCTTATTCTCTCTGGTCCATGCTCTAATTGCCAGACCATAAAGCGTGAAAGAGTCTGTCTCAGTCTCCTTTCTTAAAACATCAGCCAAACCGAAACACCTCCTCAAAAGGCGCCAGCTTTGGCAAAACAAGATTTCTCCACCAGGCTTCCCCTGTGCTCACCTGAGGGCTCCTAGTTCCCCAGCCTGTCTCCCTGACACATCCCGCCCTGCAGATGCCATTTCAGCAGACACACACAAGCTGTTATAGTTGTGCTGACAGATGAAAGAGGGGTGTGCACATTATGTAAAAACAAGAATTGCCTTGACAAATAGGGTGGGAAACTGTTTCCAAGTTTCAGTCCAGGACCCTGAGGGGCTAATCCTGGTTACTTATCCCCCAGAAAACCAGGAGTGACTCCAATGAAGTGTCAAAACTGCGTGCCTTGGAACGGAGGCAAATCATGAGTCTCTCTCCCTTCAGCACCCTAACGGGCCTTGATGGCAACTGAAATCTCTATGCAATCCCCATCGCTTCTGAAACTTGTTTTGCAGCCAGCGGGTGTATTAACTATTAGTCATTATTTTGATCACAGACACTGAGTATTGCATACAAATATAAGGTCTATATATGAAAGGAAGGAGAATGTTACCTTCTTTGGGAGCATTCTTGTCCCACACAGACCACATCTGCACGAAGAAAAATGGAGTCCAGCACACTATGAAAGCTAAGACTATGATGAAGGTCATTTTCACTGTCCGGATCTTGGCTTTAGAAATTAGCTTGATGCTGCTGACCCTGGAAAGGGCAGCCCCGCTGCAGGGCAGGCTCGTGTTGCTCTCATGGGCTGTTTTGAGCCTCACGTTCTGCCAGATTTTGAAGCTGATCAAGCCATAACAGATGCTGAGCATCAGCACGGGGATGATGTAAACAGTCAGGGTGATCCAGGTGATATAAGCTTTGGCTCCCCACGGCTGGATGAAATCGGCCCAGCAGTCATACACCCCGTTGCCCACGTCCCGCAGGGAAAAGATGTGGATCTGTGGGATGCTGACCAGCAGGCACAGCAGCCAGGTGAGGAGGACAGACACCCGGTCAGACCTCCTGTGCAATGACCTCAGGGGCTGACAGATGGCCAGGCACCGGTCCAGGGACATCAGCAGGAGCATGTATGTAGAAGCAAACATCCCCACCACCTGCAGGTACTTGACCAACCGGCAGAGGAAGTCCGGCCCATAGAACCTGAAGGTGATGTCCCAGATGAGTTGGGGCAGCACCTGGAAAATGGCCACCACCAAGTCAGCGATGCTCAGGTGCTTCATGAAATAGTACATGCGGGAGTGCTTGTGCCGCGTGGTGTGGATGGCCAGCAGCACGCACAGGTTGCCCGTCAGAGCAAGGAAGAGGATGAAGCAGAGCACCGTTACCTCTACCTTGGCCATGTCCTCGTTCCGCTTCAGGGGGTCAGTGGTGCTATTGACCCCGTACGTCCGATTCTCCAGGCTCAGGCTGGAGTTGATCAGTGAGCCATTGACAGTCCACAGGTTGTTCCCCTCCGGGGACAACTTCTCCATAGCCAGCCCTTTCCCATGCAGCACTTCACTCCAGCAAGGGCAGCACTTGGCTCCAGCAAGGGTTTTGGGAGGGGGTGGGGTCTCCTGGGCTGTGGCTCCCCTTTACAGTCCCCCCTCACAGGAGACCATGGTTTTCAGTGCTTCTCCCCTGCCTATGGAACTCTTCTCCGTCCTAATTCTTTTCACTTCTCTTCACAGGTGTTGGTTCCTTTCACTCCCTGTTGGGTTCACTCGCTTTCAGCAGTGGTGACCGCTGGCCTGAGGGCTTGTCCTCTCTTCCTGGAGAATGAGCCAAGGAGAGCCAATGTCAGTCCTCCTGAAGCAGAGATGGTCCTAGCCTCCAAATCCACCCTGGCCCCTCCAACAGCACTTGGCATATCCTCCTTAAGCTCCTGCTTCCAAATAGAAACACAGCAAGGGAGGGAGCATTACAGCAAACCAATATCACTGCCCCATCTCACACCTCATCCCCTTCAGATTCACTGCAAGGCCTTCCCAGAACTTTGTCCCCTTCTCCCCCCGCTACACACACACTGATCCCTATATTCTAAGAACCTGTTAATCATCCTCCCCCCTTCACTTTATAACAATCACCAGTCACGAGGGTAGGACATCGCATCATCGGATTTCCCTCTCCCACTTGCAGTGAGGTTTTTTTTCCCATCTGCATGTGAAATAGCCACCAGCAGCTCTGGAGATATGGATGGATCAAAAATCCTGCTACCGTAACAGAGTACAATGAAAAGGTGCTTACTTACCTTCCACAGCTCCCTCCATCTGTAACTCCCAGCTTCCTCCTTGAAGTTGCTTTTTTCTGCTTCAAACACCCAACCAAGGAGTTGCTTTCCCAGAAGAGTTCATGTGAGACCCCCCCTCCCACGGTGAGTGTGTCCAGCTGCTCCACAACTTTGCTCTCAAATGAATCCAGGAGGAGAGAAAGCAGGGACGCGGGGGAGGAGGAAAGGAGGCTGGAGTAAGCCCTTCAGGAGTCACTCATCATGGATAAAATATGCTGCTACTGTGGAGGTATCATATACTGTACAATTTTTGCATTCATAGTTCTATCCCCTAGGTGGCGAGAGAGGCCACTACTTCACCAGCTCCTCTAAATTACAGCTTAAAGAACTGGGAACTGATGTCAGTGACACTGGTGTAAACCGGGAGTGGGTGTCAGTCTGTATTTACAATGGGGGTAACAAAGGCATTAAAGTAAACATTAACATTTCCCTCTTTTGTTCTAGTTGCACTGCCTTGAGCTACATATTAATCTGTTATTAAAATAAGTGTATTTCCTCCGCTCCCCGGTTCCCCCGGGGCATATTGCATTGCTTAGTACAAGACAGAGCACATCAGAATGCATCATACTTGAGCATGCAGTCTTGCACAGACATGGGTAAAACAGTTTTAAGTAAATGATCAACTAAACTAATGCATTCCATTGGCAGTGACATATTCCCTGGTCTGCAGAGCTCTGGACTAAGTGATTCTCACAGCAACCCTCCCTGTGACATAGGTAAATCAGGTTCTCCTCCTTTTACATATGTATACACATATAAATAGCATCCAGGGAATGGAGTTCCATCCCACACCACCACCACCACCAAATAACACTACAGATTACACACATAGTCAGTTGCAGTGCGTGACTATTTATTTATGTGCTTTAAACCATTTGTTTCAAATGAAACCTTGAATGGGGTTGTTGCTTTTCTCTCCTTTCTGTCTCTGGCTATCTTTGGTAACTAGGCATCAGAATTGCTCCCAGGCCCTGGATGGCTGGGAACAGTGAAAGGCATATGGGGAAACTGGAATTGAAGATGACATATTGGGGATTTGTTTTTGTTTTTGTTTTTTGAAGTAAAAAATTGGGGAGGGGGCTGAAACCTTCAGAAATGACCCATCTGTTACAACAAGCTGCAGGAGCTGCAGATTAATTATTCTCTTCTGTGTTGATAATCAGACAATATAAACACATGTCAAACCCTAATGAAAAATGCATTTCATAACAACTCTGTTTACTGAATATGGGGATAGAGGGCACGCTACCGCGCTGGGGGATTTACAGTTGGGTTAGAAGCAGATTGCAGTTAGAAGCAACTCCCAGAAGGCTGTTTCTGGGTCTCTTTCATTTACTCTGCTCTACAACCACAAGAGGTAGCACAAAGTTTAAGCATGAAACTTAAGTTCATGCTAGCCTAGAATACTTGACAATATATTTTTAAAAATAAAAAATGGGTTCCTTTTTTAGCAAGATTTTTAGGGTAATAATTTGCTCCTAAAAATAAAAAAGAGCACTTCCTTTTTAAATATTTGTTGGCATCATCACATCTAGCTTCTGTCTCAATATGAATATTTTACAGAATGGAAGGGGAGGTTTTCCTCCAACAAATTAGGGACAAAGGTATTTAGAGACCCCAGTACCTTTGAAATTCACACTAGATTCTTATCTGCACCTTTAAGCACTGAAATACCTTTAAAAATCTTTCACTTAGGCCTAGATCCTCCAAGCTATGTGGGAACCTCAGTCTCTTTGATGATCTGGAGTTTATAAAAAATATTTAAGATGTTCTTTTGCTCAAAGTGAAAGTTAATGACTCTTGTTCAAAGTTTCTTGCTAAACACTTCAAGACACTAATTTATTTTGGCTTCTTCTACAGCCTTTTCATTCCAATACTGAATATCATTCCATGAGATTGCTTTTTCCAGATTAAAAACATAGCAAATTCAACTTGGAATTTCTACATCTCTCTCAGACTTAAAGGCCCCCAAAGCAGTTGTCACTTCATAAGATTACAAGACAATGTTTATTCCCGGTGTGTGCTAAGTGACACGTTTTCCCCTCATGTTCTTCCTCTTTACGCCGTAATCTCCCTGGCATCATTGCCATCCATGAGTGTCGTGAGGACCCCACACAATGCTTTTTTTACTGTTCTTTCTTTTTAAGGAGAGTTTTGTGAGAGGGAAGTGACCTTGGATGAAATCTTGAAGTCAATGAATCCTTTGCCATTGACTTCAGTGGGGCCAGGATTTCATCACTTGTGTTTTACTGCTGGCGGCCATTGGCCAATCAGGGGATGTGGGTCATTCCAGAACTTACCTAACATTCCTTTGGGCATTCTGTCACATGTAGCTAACATCTGTATTTTATAGGGATGTGTCTACCTGGAAGAGCTTAACTCGAAATATGCTATGCAAATTGAGCTACATCAAGCATGTATCTTATTTCAAAATAGAGCACTCTTCCTCCAACTTCCCTTATTCCTCATACAATGAGGATTACAGGAGCTGGAATAAGAAGTCCTCCAGCTTGACAGTATTTTGACACTATTTCAAAATAACTGCCTGCTGTGTAGATGCAGACTAAGTTATTTCAGAATAGCGCTAGTTATTTCAAAATAGTGTTGCAGTGTAGATATACCCTTAGTGCAGTAATCTGGCTTCCTTTGTATAGTAAGGTAAGAGTTTATTAATGACAAAATCACATAGACACACTTTGATTAGAAGTTTTTAAGGACAGGTTAGACAAACACGTCAGATACCGTCCAGTTATTATGTAATCCTTCCTCGTGTGCAGGGGGCTGGACTAAATGAACTAGTGAGGTCCCTTCCAGAACTACACTTCTATGATTCTATTATATTGATTTCATTTAGAACATTAACCAGGATTTATCTGTCAATGTGTTTTACTCTAACTGTGTTTCTTAACAGGAACTTAACCACCTTGAAAAGCCACGTACCACTTCCCAAGCATTGTATTTGAATAAAGGACACGAGAGGTGTAAGTAATCTTTGGACTTCATTCAGTTTATCCCATTGCAAAGGCACAACCATTAGCACAGTTCATTTTCTAGTGGTCTAATTTAAAGAGCATTTTAAAAGTGCACAAGTAGTGGTCTAGTTTATTGCACCACCTTTTGCTGATTAAGGTGAGGTGATTGCATTCTTCCTAGGCTTGCAGTCTGGGAGGTAAAACACTTAGCAGAATGAGTTTTCATCGTCTCCTTTTTGGAAAGCGGTTTCTGATCAGATTTACTTGAGCTGCTTATTTGCGATGTAGGGATATAAGGGACTTCCTGTCTTTGTCCATGGTCAGGAGTGGGAGTTAAGACATTGATAATGTAGTCAACGCATTCCAACTACAGAATGCAGTGCAAAGCCCAAGATTGATTATAGCTGCAACACACAAGTATGCAATTCATATGCAGCGCAGATTCGGGCTGGGAGCTCTGCATCCTGAACAGTTAGGAGTTTCATTCTTCATAGGCCCTCTGAGCGGTAAGTGCATTTCAGAGGTAGGTGAGTAAGCCAGGCTGCTATGAGCTAGATCAATGATGGGCAACCTAGGCTAATGAGTGATGAAGCAGCCCTCCTCATGGGTGGTTGGTGCAGCTGGGGCTGCAGGAGTTGGGCCAGGCCCACAGCCCCTCCTAGAGCCCCACCCCCTCTGACAGGGTCCTGCCCCCCAGAAGGAGGGGAAGAGACCATGTGGCTCCAGCCCCTGGAGCACAGAGAGGGCAGGTACTGGGAGGCAGCAACACTCCACCCCCAGAAAGCCTACAGCAGGCATTCTAGGGGTAGAATTTGGGTGGGGCCATGCCAGACAGTTTGGGAAGACGAAGCCCCCACTGAGGCTGCCGGATGCCCATGGCCCTCAGGACTCACCTCACTTCATATGCCCTTGCTTATATGCTTGTCACTTGAGTAACACAGGTAGGCTGTGTCTACACTGCACCCCTTTTCCGGAAAAGGGATGCAGATTAGTCACTTTGGAATAGGCAAATCCACAGGGCATTTAAATATCCCCCGCGGCATTTGCATTAACATGGCTGCCGCTTTTTTCCGGCTTGGGGATAAGCCGGAGAAAAGCGCCAGTCTAGACGTGATTCTCCGGAAAATAAACCCTTTTCCGGAGGATCTCTTATTCCTCTTGAAAGTAGGAATCTGCCACAGATTATTTTTACCTGCAACCAGACTGTGACTGAGGTTGCTCTTGGGACAGTGTGATAACAGCATAATCCCACACACAGGGCTGATGGCAATGCCACACGCTAGCTCTACATACAGTAGGTGCCCAGATTCTCTGGTGATGAGGCCCATGAAAGTGAAATAAATCAATATATAGATACACAGAACTGGAGTCCAATGCTGGCTACACCCTATAATAATGAACTCAGGCCTTGTCTATTCTTGCCTAGAAGGTCAAATTAAGATAAGCAACACCAACTCTGTTAATTGCGTAGCTGGAGTCAACATACCTTAATTCAATCTTCGGCACCGTCTCCACAGCAGGAGGTTGATGGCAGCAAATGCTCCTGTCAATTTCCCTTACTCATTGTGAATCAAGGAGTACTGGTGTCAATGGGGGGCCTTCTCAGCATTCGATTTATCAGGTCTCTAGTAAACCAGCTAAATCATACTCCAGAAGATCGACCGCCACAGCATCGATCTTCCTGGTAGTGAAGACATGGCCTTAGTAGAGACTCTCATGATTTATACCAACGTGTCTGAGCTTAGAATCTCTTCCCACAAATGAGCTTTGGGATCCTTCAGGACATGGAAACATCTGCAGCTGTAATTAATGGAGAGAATAGCTCAAAGAAAAAACTGTGTTTAAAAGTCATTAAGTGACTGAATGACCGATGTTGCCTACAGGCCAATAAAAGATAATGCGCTAATCACAGAGGTAATGGGCTGAGGCCTCCCTAGTACAAAAGCGAAGAGCACTTATATAAAGCAAAACTGCGATCATCTGATGGGCTGGAATGAGACAAGAACAACCAGGAAGCTGCATCAAGGGCACCAGATAGAGAGCAGATGCAAAGAATATGTTAACATGGATTCCACAGAAAGGAAATGTGAATACAACAAATAACAAGCCAACGTCACCTCTAGCTGACAGGGGAGAGGAAGAAACTGCTTCAACAGCCATAATTATCCGCTCAGGGGTTTTTTATGTCTTACTCTAAGGCACCTGGTACTGGTCACAGCTGGGGACATAGAATTATAGAATACTAGGACTGGAAGGGACCTCGAGATGTCATCGAGTCTAGTCACCTGCTCTCATGGCAGGACCCAGTACTGTCTAGACGATCCTTGATAGACATTTATCTAACCTACTCTTAAATACCTCCAGAGATGGAGATTCCACAACCTCCCTAGGTCATTTATTCCAGTATTTAACCACCCTGACAGTTAGGAACTTTTCCCTAATGTCCAACCTAAACCTCTCTTGCTGCAGTTTAAGCCCATTGCTTCTTGTTCTATCCTCAGAGGCCAGGAAGAACACGTTTTCTCCCTCCTCCTTGTGACACCCTTTCAGATACCTGAAAACCGCTATCATGTCCCCTCTCGATCTTCTCTTTTCCAAACTAAACAAGCACAATTCTTTCAGTCTTCCTTCACAGGTCACGTTCTCTAGACCTTTAATCATTCTTGTTGCTCTTCTCTGAACCTTCTCCGATTTCTCCACATCTTTCTTGAAATGTAGTGTCCAGAACTGGACACAATACTCCAACTGAGGCCTAATCAGTGCAGAGTAGAGCAGAAGAATGACTTCTCATATCTTGCTCAAAACACTCCTGTTAATGCATCCCAGAATCATGTTTGCTTTTTTTTTTTTTGCAACAGTGTCACACTGTTGACTCATGTTTAACTTGTGGTCCACTATGACCCCTAAATCCCTTTCAACAGAACTCCTTCCTAGACAGTCGCTTCCCATTCTGTATGTGTGAAACTGAGTGTTTCTTCCTAAGTGGAGCACTTTGCATTTGTCCTTATTAAACTTCATCCTGTTTACCTCAGACCATTTCTCCAATTTGTCCAGATCACTATCCTCCAAAGGAGTTGTAACCCCTCCAAGACTGGTATCATCTGCAAACTTAATAAGTGTACTCTCTATGCCGATATCTAAATCGTTGATGAAGATATTGAACAGAACCAGTCCCAAAACAGACCCCAGTGGAACCCCACTTGTTATACCTTTCCAGCAGGATTGTGAAACATTAATAACTACTCTCTGGGAACAGTTATCAAGACAGTTATGCATCCACCTAATAGTAACCCCATCTAAGTTGTATTTAGATACAACTAGTTTATTGATAAGAATATCATGCAAGACCATATCAAATGCCTTACTAAAGTCTAGGTATACCACATCCACCACTTCTCCCTTATCCACAAGATTTGTTATCCTCTCAAAGAAAGCTATCGGATTGGTTTGACATGATTTGTTCTTTACAAATCCATGCTGGCTGTTCCCTATCACCTTATTATCTTCCAAGTGTTTGCAGATGATTTCCTTAATTACTTGTTCCATTATCTTTCCTGGCACAGAAGTTAAATTGACTGATCTGTAGTTTCCTGAGTTGTTTTTATTTCCTTTTTTATAGAGGGACACTATATTTGCCCTTTTCCAATCCTCTGGAACCGGAAGATTGGAAAAGACATGTACTGTAAGAGATAGAAACACACTCCCATGGACCAATTCCTCTGCTCCTAGCACCCAGTGACTCATTCTGCTAGGTTCTGCACCCACCTATAGTAAGATAGACTCCTTATCCTGAGTGGTTTACTGTCCAAGTAGATAAGAAATGAAGGATGGGAGGGGAAACTGAGGCACAGAGCAGGGCTGTGACCTGCCTACGGTCACACACAGCAAAATAGCAACAAAACCAGGAACTGAGCCCAAGTCTGCCTAGTCTAGTGTCCTTTCAATGGGAACACAAAGCCTCTCACAGGGTACAGTGAACACCTATTATTTCTAAATGCTCAAACAAAGTACATATGCCCTTGATGGAAGGCATGCCATGAATGACAGTGAAGCCTCATCTCAGAGCAGTAATACAAGGAACGCTTCAGGAAGGAATGAAGTGCTGCCACTCATTAAATCCATCCAGCATCCAGGCTAAGCACCTGGATTGTGTGTTTCTTGCTTAACTATATGCCGCTTCCTGCTTCAGTACATTGCTGGTTGAGAACTATGGCAGTGTCTCTGGTTAGCTCTGCTTACACAATAATTGCCTTCTGCACAGGGGAATTTCTGCAGCCTGAACCTGTCTCAGGCTACTTTGAGTTCACGGTGGGTTTTGAGCCTGTTAAATCCCTAATTATGTGAGGTGCTGCTCTTCTGGACGTCATTTGATAACCCCATTTGAGCCATAGCAATCTAGGGGTAACTGTGTTCAATTTAGCAAGCAGGAAAGTTCAGGCATGAAAACAAACACAAAATCTCTGTAGCGCATTCACAATCCGTAAACCAGGCTCCTGTCAACACCGAGTGCCAGCAGCTCAGAATGATTTCCTTCCTCTGCGTGATCAACTAGCGCGCCTCAGCTGCTTTCAAACATCCGACACAGAGTGGAGCTTCCATGCTGGGCTGAAAACACAGCATATTCATTCCTTATGTGATGGAAGGGGAGGGGAGAGGGAGGTGCACATATTTCATAATCCTTCTCTTTGCCCTTAGCATTCTTCACTGTGCAAGAATGACATTTTCTAACCTTTTCCCCATCCCCAGCCAGCTCTGTGGTTTGGCCTGACTTGAAGGTTGCTGTGCATGAGGGCAGGAGTCCGCACGCACATGGAGTCAAATTCAGGGTCAGGATTTGTAGTGCGGGCCTTTTCCCAGCACTTTTAATATGTCGCTTGCCTTCGTAGCCAGCCGGCACTTCAGTCTGAGGATACCGATCAAGCTTGTCTCCTGGCTCAGAGGGGAGGGTGTGCGGGTGAGGAGGTGCGTTAAGAGTCTACTGCAGGTCTCTGAATGGCAGGTCTGCCCGCAATGGCAATACAACTCACATTTGCTGTGGGGCAGCTGTAAATTGCACTACCACTGCGGTGTACTTAATGGATCCTATTAGGGTGGCTGCATAGACAACCTCCTATGTTCACCTGATTCTAGCTCATCTCCTGGCGTAGGGGAGACAGAGAAGTTATCCTTCCCCAAGCAGAGAGTTTGCCTTGGCCAAAGGAATTTTGTTGCTAGGCATTTGTAGCCAGATCAGGCCGCAGGAAGTATCAAAATACATCTAAAAATTCTGATCTCATTCCAACCCAGCTAGCAGTAGGTCCCAGCAGTCTCATCTCACAAGAGTTATGACAAATCCCAGGCTTTTTGCAGACCCTAAAAGTTTCAGATGGTTTGAATCAGCATCCAAGCATTCATGTGTTTATTACCAGAACTCAAATGCACGTCCAGAAATGAGCTTCGCTCATCATTGAGTCTGGGCATTGAAAGGAGGATGTTGATTTTTTCTCTTTTCCACTTCTCGGGTAGTTGCAAAACCACAGTGCACCTCTCGCCATAGGAAGAGAAATGCAAAGGTCCCAGTTCTCACAGTCAGCCAAGACCTACTTGACACAGGCTCCTAAGTGGCGTGAAGGTGGTTTTATCCCAACCTTTGCAGCAGCTCTGCTTTGGGATCAGACCCGCATTAGTAGCCATGGATTGCCAGAGCACAGAGTTGCATGGAGATGCTCAGAGTTCAAAGAGAATAGAGATTGTGCCTGGCCTTTATTTTACTAAGGAAGAAATCACATTCAGGGCTGCAACTTCTGTTAGACTCTGAGATGGGCATTGTTGCTGTCTGCACGACTGATTTCCCTCTTTCACCTGGTCATAATCCCTGGCCAGGATCTGTAATGAGTGAGTAGGGCCAACAAGGGATTCCCACCGTTCCCACTGAGCACTTAGTTGACTGTTTAAGGTGACTTCATGGTGTCTTGGCAGCGGTAAGAAGTCACTAAACTACTGCAGGGAATTCCATCCCACATGTCTGGCTGGTGGGTATTTCCCATATGCTCAGGATCTCTGCATTTGGGGTCAGGGAGGAATCCTGCCCTCCCCCCTCCCCCCCCCCCAGCCCCATGTCAGTTTGGCAGAGACCCAGTTTGGCATATAAAGGGGTTTTGCCTTCTTTTGCAGCTCACAGGTCACTTGCAGGTTTAAACTAGTGAATTCTCTGTACCTTGAAGTCTTTACATCATGATTTGAAGACTTCAGTAGCTCAGCCAGAGGTTAGGGAGTCTGTTACAAGTGTAGGTGGGTGCAGTTCTGTGGTCTGCAATATACAAAAGATCAGACTAGATGATCACAGTGGTCCTTTCTGACTATGGACATTGACAAGGATTTGAGGGACATGCTTTCCCCTTTCCACTCTAGGAGAGATGGCAATTAATTAGTTTTATTTCAAATAGCACAGACTGGATGTATACTGTAGGAAAGTAACAAGTGGTCCTGTAGCACCTTAGAGACTAACAAATACATTATATCACGAACTTTCAGTGGGTAAAACCCACTTCATCAGATGAGTTGGAGTGGAAATTAAAGATCCAAGGTATAGATGACAGCAAAAGCTGTTCCCTGTGACTTGTAGGGCCAGTTTAATGAAGCTAATTAAGTGAGGCTGGATGTATCCCATTCATAGCTTTTGATGTGCAAATGTGAATATCAAAAGCAGGGAAAATTACGTTTGTAGGAAAAGTAGTTATCTAAGCAAGAAGAGTCTTTCCTGTATCTCTTGCTTAATAACAAATACTGCACTGTTCTTCAGATCAGAAAATGGAAAAGACCCACCAAGTCACCCAATCAATGAAGGATGGTTTCCTCCAGCACATATTTAAATTTTGTCTAGTCCAGTTTTAACAGTCTTCATTCTGCTTGCGGATGCAACTCTGGCAGATTTTGCGTTTTTGACATTTCCTCATGTGAATGTGATATTCATTCTTATTGTGTGAAAAATCCAAGCAGGTTTGTAGAGATCCCAAAGCTGTTATCCAGCTGTGATGGGTCCTCAGTGAATTTTGTGGAATATTTGTTTGCCTCAGATTAGTTCCTAGTGAATACGTATCCACTTCACAAAAGCTGTTGCTGTTGAGCCAGCACCTTTAATAAGCAGTTAAATAATAACCGGAAACTGGGGTTTGGCATATAAAGGAAAAGGGTAGTACAGGGATGGACAAGAGAGCCTCCGCAAGCTGGATCCGGCCTGCCAAGTGGGTTGAGCCAACCCACGGCTGTCCTGCCACTCCCCCGCCCTCCCAGGCCAATTGAGACCTAGGGACACGGGAAGCACAATGTCTCCACCCCCCACCAGGTATGCACAGCACCTAGAGTGAACCGCCAGCTGTTCAAAACAGCTGGCAGTTCTCGCTAGGCACCAGAAGGTGGGAGGCAAAGACTTCACGTATTCTAGAGTAAACTGCTACCTAGAGTGCCCCCTTGCAGGGCAGAGGAAGGAGGCAAGAGACTTCACATGGTCCCACACGCCCAAGTCCTGATTGGCTTGGGGGTGGGGGGGAAGTGCAGAAGGTCTCCTCCTGCCCAACAAAGGGAACAGCTGGCAGGTCTCTCTAGGTGCTGGAAGGTGGAGGGCAAAGGCTTCACACGTTTCCCCCACCTCCAAGCCAATCAGGGTCAGTGGGCAGGGAAGCACAGAAGTGTCCTAGCCCCACCCCTTTCTCCCAAGGCCCCACCCCTTCTGGGGCAGCCCAGGGCCACTTCAAAAATGTGTGGGGTAGTATCTACTAGTGGCACTCGCCACATTTTAAAAGTCACCAGAAAACCTGCCAGAGCCGCAGTATGTAAGGAACCCAACTGTTCCTGTGCTTGATTTCTTCATATTGCATGAAGAACAAAAGACCCAATGAGCAGTCAGCGGGGCCAACAGCCCCACTGGGTCCCTCAGCAAGGTGGGAGGGGAACTGGATCTATACTCCCAGAAGAGGCATGGCCTGGAGAACAAGGGATGGGGCTGGGGACAGCCAGCCCTCAGTGCCACCCGGAGCTCCACTCTCTCCTCCCCAACAACCCTCACAGCTGCCTAGAGTGTGCCACATAGTGCTCCGGTTGTGATTTAAAGGGCCTGGGGTGCTGGCTGCTGCTGCTGCGGTAACAGCAGCCAAAGCCTTGGGTCCTTTTGAATCACCAGGTCCTGGGGCAACTGCCCCTTTTATCCCCTTCCCCCCTTGTGGGCAGGCCTGCTAGCAGGAAACCACAGACATTTTTGTGACTTCCCTCTGTCCCTCATTTTTTAAATTTTGTTTCAATGGAAAATTCCAATTCAGCTCTCAGAAACGATCTTTACAATTGCCAGTTGCCATAATAATTAATTTCACTGGGGGCAGATGACAGATAGTTTTGAGTAAATGAATACGAGAGGGAAATATGTAAATGGAGCACACACAGACAATTCATTCACAAGTTGGATCTTTCTCCTCCGGCACCCTCGGGACCTGACCATGTCCCGAATAAGGAAATTTGCCAGACCAGAGAAGGTTCCCTGCTACCGGCCCCCCAGCCCGCCTCCTCCTCCATTCCCCCACTGCCAGCCCTAGCTGCACCCCCTGCAAGGCTGGCATGGTGCTACAGCCCCCAGTGTCCCTGCTCCTCTATCAGGGCTCTGTGATGGCCGCGTCCTTGGCCACAGCCCTGCTACTGGGGTTATCGAGGCTGCCACGGCTGCCACTTCCTGGCTCCGCTACCGGATCTACTGCAGCCTCGGCTGTGCTACCAGGGCTCTGGACCCAGTCCCAGCCTCAGTGGCTCTGAGTTGCCAGCCCTCTTGCCACTGGGGCTCCCAGCCAGGACTCCCTGGCTCCCAGCCAGGACAATATCCTCCCAGACCATGGATATTGCTGGACAAGGGCGTCCCGGTTTTTGGAGGTCCAACCTGTATTAGGATTTCTTCTTGTTCAGAGATTCATCTGACACATATCAAGGCATCTGAAAAGCAGCCCTTCACCACTCAGCCAATAATCTTGACGCCAGCCTAAGAAAGAGAAACCAGCTACAGCAAAGGGAATGGTGCGAAGGAAAGACTCCTGTTAGATCGTGTGCATGGAAAACACATTGAGCTACTATTTCTGAATCTGCTAGCGAGTTTACCCGCCTGACCTGTAAAATACTGCAATTGGAAATGGGTGACAACCAAACACTTTATTGTTAATCATGTTCGCTCGGACTCATTTTATGTGTGTATAGAAGAAGAAATGGATTTGATTTCGGTTCTTTGGTTAATATTAAAAAAGAATCCAAGTTTTGGGGGGAGGAAGTTAAATTAGGCACTGTTATACATGCATGAAAAGCATACATAAAGTTTGACCAGATGATTCTGTTCTGCTAGGATGTTAAAGTTATGGCACGAATTACAGAATATGAAATGTAATGCTGGTTTCATTAAAAATCACCTCAGTGAAAATGACTTGAGTACTTGTAGATAGAACTGAATTGTGAGTGCTCAGAATTAATGATACAAGAGATTGGATACAGACTGAAATTTACCACGGAACAAATCATAGTCCCAGCAAACAATGACTATTAGATTCTGACATGGTCATAGTTGCGAAAAGCAGGAGTCTACACACTCGAAGAAGCAAAGGATGTTCAAGTACTGGTTTCTCTTCATGACATAAAAAGGCTCCCTCTGAAAGTTTCTGATTGTTGCTTTCTTTTATTTTCTATGATGAAAAAGACATTGCTGCAAATAACAAAAATCCTCACCTATTCTTTATGGCACCTCATCTCATGGAATATTTAACTGTTAACAGACTGAGTCAAAGGTTGTGTTTGATTGTGTGCTTTTCTGCCTCTGATCTTGAACCAAATTTTGGCCTGGTGTAAGCAAGTGCAATTCCTGTCCTGCAACTGACATTCCAGTCTTGCAGTCCTTACTCAGGCAATTCTTCTATCGACTTCAAGTGATACTTGATATTTTAAAAAAAAAAAATAGATTTTTAAGATGAGAATCTTGCCAGAATAAAATGAATTGTATGACTCACTTGGGCTCCTTCCATCTTTAAAAAAATCCCTGATGAAGTTGGAATCATTTTATATCAAAAACATATTTTAGAATAGTACAAAAAAATGAAATTTCATTCCATTTTAATTGACTGATGGATATTAAATAGATTTTTTATTCTGATAACCTTCTTGTTTTCCAACTTTGCAGTCCCTATGATACAATCGGCCTGGCCAATCGGCCTGGCAAAGTTAGTTCTTCAAGTCAAGTTCCTTTGCAGATGGAACCCTGACTATATGTGCCTCTTGTACATATATGTGCAGTAGCACAGGTGGCAATCTAGGATGTCCGACAGGCTAAATGTTTTATCTGACTGGCTTTGCATGGAAAATTATTTTATCTTGCAAACTTTTCCTACTTCCAACCATCCCTCCCTTTGCATCGAGTCTGAAAAAAGCTAAGCATTCACATTAGAATACACACTCCAATGTACATACCTCTCTGAAAATAATTTATATAGCTGAATCAAAGGCCATTCAAGTAAATAGACAAGCTCAGTGAGCTTTCAATAAGACCCTGCATAAAAAGAAGAGTAAGTATAGAGACAATCATCTAGCTATTGATGCTAGAAGGCTATATGACTGTTATATCACAAATGGTAAATACAACTTATTTTATTATGTTTATTTGTGATATCATAGCACATAGGAAAAACAGTCAGAAAACCTATTGTACAGCACCTAATACAAACACATAAGAAAAAGAATCCCCACCACAAAGTGTATAGCTAGGAAGGATATCTATCTACCTACATGATGTTTACCTGTATATCAACCAATATAGGTACCATAAAGTATAAAGCAGGGGTTCCCAAACTTTTTTACATGGGGACAGGGTTGCCAGGTGTCTGGTATTTTCTAATTAGGTAAGCTTTATTATAATTAGGTGTATCAGTCCTTAGCTACGAACTGCCTCGATAGTAGATGTGCTCACGCTGCCTGAATGTGTCTACCTGCCAGGCTGTTCGCAACTACTCCAGGGAGGGTGGATGTGTGTGTGTGTGTGTGTGTGTGTGTGTGTGTGTGTGTGTGTGTGTGTGTCAAAATGGAATCCCCAGGCAGACTCACTCCTTTGCCAGGGTCTGTAGGGTCTGCATGTGCCCCGATCAGTCCCCCTGCCCCCACCCCACTTCTCCTCCCGATCTCCCAGTCAAGGCCTGCTGCCCCCGTCCAGCCCTGCTTCCTGCGGCCAGTTCCCTCTGCCTCCCACCAATCTCCCTCGGTCAGCCCTGCTCCCCCAACAACCTCCCCCCAACCAGCCCAGCTGCCCCCGTCCAGCCCTGCTTCCCGCAGCTGGTTCTCCAGTCCTCTTCCTCCTGTTCTCCCCTGGCCAGCCCCCCCACTCCCCGTCCAGCCCTGGTTCCGCCGCCTGCCCTCCCCGATTTCTGCTGGACAGCCCCACTGCCTCCAACCTTGCTTCCGCCACCCGCTTGCCCCCGCCCCCCTCCTCCCATCTCCGTGGGACAGCCCCGTTGCTGCCAAACCTGCTTCTGCCGCCCGCCCACCTAGATCTCCATGGGATAGCCTGGCTACCCCTAACCCTGCTTCCACCGGCCACCCACCCGCCTGCCCTGATCTTTGCAGGACAGCCCCGCTGCCCCCAACCCTTTTTCCTGACGGCCGGTTCTCCGTTCCCTCTGCCACCGCCTCCTCCTAGCCCGCCCCACTCTGTTCCCTACCGACAGCCATGCTGAGGCCCGGTATTTTTTTCCCGCAGCCTGATGCTGGGCCTCAGCCCATAGTTTGGGAAACGCTGGTATAAAGTACGTATGTGATACAAATGTATTGCCTTTATGCTAAGTGCTACCTGGTAACATAAGTGCAGGTTGAAACTCTCTCAACAGGGACTCTCTGGTGTAGCAACATCCATGGTCTGGCAGGACCATGGATGTTTCAGGACCAGAGAGTCCTGGTAGGGGCTGGCGCTGGAAGCCCTGCAGGCTGGTAGGGCAAGCTGCCAGCAGAGGCCAGCAGGGCAGAGGGGGCCAGTGGCAGAGGAGGCCTGGCCTTAGGACAGGACAAGCAAGATGGCTGCCTTGGGTCCTGCACCTTCAGGGGCCCTATACTGCCTGACGCCTGCCTTCCGAGCTGCTCACTGCCCGCTGCCCTGGCTGGGAGCCACCTGGCTGTGTGGCGCAGCCAACTGCCTTGGGCCCCACAAACTCTTTGGCCAGGCCTGTGACTGGGAGGCCAGCAGTCGAGCCAGAGCTGGGGGTACCAGTGGCACAGGGGCCAGAAATGACTTCTGGTCCAGCAAAATCCCTCATCCAGGACCAGCCAAATACCAGGGGTGCTGGAACAGAGAGGCCTAACCTGCAACACATAGAAGTGTGTGGTCCAAAATATTTATTATAAATTATCACATCAACCTACATTCTGTTGACAGTCAAACAGTGGCACTGTAGTGAGCCTAAGTGTCAAAAGATTTAAAAATATATTGTAAAGGATATGGGTTAAAAAAGTATTGGGATATTATGGGATCATCTGCCCCCAGACAGATGTCCAATTGCACAGAAAATATTCTTGGAGCAGACCATGTTATTTTCATAAGTTTTAAACCATAGTACTTTGCTGATTATAACAAATAACCAAATGACATCCTGGAACAATAAAAGTTAAATCTGTTTCCATAGCAAACATTTTCTTTCTATCAACTGGCCTATACTGGCTAGTTTTTGTAGGGCTGTTCATATTGGACATAGATTTTATGTTGGCATAGCATAGATTTTATTTTGGAAAATAAGGTTTGGAGCATTTGCTCTGGGAAAAAACAGATTAGGAAGAATCACATTGGCTTACAAATAGATAAAAGAAGAAGGGCAGATTGGCTTGAATATAGGAACAGGTATTTCTCAATTGGAAAAAGAAGTGGACAAGAAAGTTTCAGATATCAAGAACTTTTTGAAAAATTGTATTTGTCTTATCAAGGGAAACTTTAATTTTCAATGTCTGTCTCTGAGAAGACTCCTTTCACGTCAGGTGAATATAGCTTTACATGGTTCAAAAGACTTCCTTCAAAGAAATTCTATTCCATTTGAAGTCTGAAAGATCATCCTTCACTCACATGGCTTTGCCTCCTGAGTATACTATTGCAGAAGTCTCAACATCATCCACTGGCTTTCTACGTGTGGCGTATTGGCCACAACACTGCATTTTGTAACGTTAGGTCAATACTCAAGAGACACATTTTTCCAAGTGTTGTGTGGAGTTTCCGTTAAAGCCAATGGGAGGCATATTGCAAAAAACTCCCACGCAGTGTGTTAAAAATGCACTTCTGAGTTTCTAACCAGATGCCAACAAATACAGACCTAGGGACACAATTCCCAGGCCCAGAACTTCGACTGGTGTAAATCAGCATAGTGCCACTCGCATCAATGGAGTTGCATTTTGTTACAGCAAATAAGGATCTGGATCCCTCGGCTGGGTATCAGGAACTGCCAAAGACTGTGGGTTAACATGCTCACTTCACATAGTCACACAGCCAGTTTCCTATGGCCAACGTCTTCATCAGGAACAATGGAAGGTTCCGGACTGTGACCAAACATACTGACATACTGACTGCTTTATGATTTATTTATGCAGTGTATCTTGCAGTGAGCAGTTGATGATTAAGTAATCTTATATTGGCTAAGGATTAGAGATAAATAGCTTAACGTGCACTGGCCATCGTGATCATATTCACTTTATATACCTTCCTAGAGCAATCCAGAGGTACACTGCCCAATTCCTCCAGGAAATTCTTCTTTAGAAAGATGTTCCTATTGTACTCAAACAAGCTGAGACTGCATATGTATTGATCAAGATATATTTGGTTCACTTTTCAATGCCATTGGTCTAAAAACATTAATCAATCTAGTTCGATTTATGAATGTCACATTTTATAGCCAACATGAAACATGTATTAGAGGGGTAGCAATCAGTGATCCCTGTAAGCTGTTCATTTGTGTGGCCACTCAAGAGAAATTCACATTCCACCCAGGTGATTAGCAGACCACCCATAGCTAGGTTTGTGTTTCTACTAGTGGTGCATATTCATATATACACATAAAACTGTATTCTGCACGTAGATGGAAAAAAATCTTCAAAAGGATGGAAAAGATTAGAGGGAACATTGGTAGCCATGTTAGTCTGTATTCACAATAACAAGAAGTCCTATAGTACCGTACAGACTGTCAGATTTGTTTGGGCATACGTTTTCATGGGCAAAAACTCACTTGCATCTAACAAACTGGATTTTTTCCCAAATAAATCTGCCCAAATAAAATTGCCCAAAGCTTTTGCCCAAATAAATCTGCTAGTCTTTATGGTCCTACAGGGATCCTTGCTGTTTTTACCACCAAACATGTAACGCTCTCTGTCTGTGTGTATGCAACCATACATGCATTTTTTTTTACACTATGTACTGAATAAATAGGTTTAAAAAATTCTTGCAAACACCTGGAAGCTGAGGTCTCTGAAAGACATTGCAATTTCCCTAAATTTTATAATTTTGTTTTGTTTTGTGCAAATTATATACATATATTGCACACCATATTTGTCTTATTATTTTTCTAAACTGGAACATAAGAACATAAAAACGGCCATACTGGGTCAGACCAAAGGTCCATCTAGCCCAGTATCCTGTCTGCCAGCAGTGGCCAATACCAAATGCCCCAGAGAGAGGGAACACAACAGGTAATCATCATGTGAGCCCGCCCCTGTCATTCATTTCCAGACAAACAGAAGCTAGGGACACCATGCCTGCCCACCCTGGCTAATAGCCACTGATGGACCTAACCTCCACAAATCAATCTAGCTCTTTTTTTAACCCTTTTAAACTCCTAGTCTTCACAAAATCCTGTGGCAAGGAGTTGCACAGGTTGACTGTGTGCTGAGTGAAGAAAAACTTCCTTTTGTTTGTTTTAAACCTGCTGCCTATTAATTTCATTTGGTGACCCCTAGCTCTTACATTGTGGGAATAAGTAAATAACTTTTCTTTATTCACCTTTTCCATATCAGTCATGATTTTATAGACCTCTATCATATTCCCCCTTAGTCTTCTTTTTTCTAAGCTGAAAAGTCCAAGTCTTTTTAATCTCTCTTCATATGGGACCCATTCCAAACCCCTCATCGTTTTTGTTGCCCTTTTCTGAACCTTTTCCAATGCCAATATATCTTTTTTGAGAGAGGCAACCACATCTGTTATAGTTGGGCGTATCATAGTTTTACATAAAGGCAATAAGATATTCTCTGTAGTGGCTTTTTTGCCCATTTCAAGGTTGTAATAGCGATCTGCCAGAAAGAGCTGCATAATATGACTATCTTTATTTTAATGAAGTAATGTGGTCTGCAGAGACTATAGATTCCATAGATCCCAGCATGCACTGCTCAGTCCTAACCCAAGCCAACTTTCCCCTTGGCTGCTACTGATGGGATTGCTTAGTGATTGCAGAAAGCAATGGGAAAGGTCATTCAAATGATTGCTCTAGGTTGGAACATTTTTAGAGATAAAACACCAGTGATCTAGTGACAGAGTGGTCATATTTCCCAAAGGGAAAACAGGACACTGCAAGGGGCTAGTTTGAGACCATCCCTACTGTGACGGGGTGAGGCAACCCTGCACTGGAGAGGGGTGAGGGAGACCCCAGGCAGAAGGGCCTCCTGGCCAAGAAGCATCAGGGGAAGACGCGCTGACTGCATGCGGGGGAGCAGCCGGGGCCATGGCAGACGCCAATGCCGGCACCATAAGCACCAGGCGCGCTAAGGAGGAGGCGCCGGGTGATGATGTCACCTGCCGGGAGAGCGGGACATTTAAGAAGAGCGCCGGGACCGCAGAGATGGGGGAGAGGCAGGCCTCTGTGGTGGTCGGGAGAGGGGAGGTGAGCGGACCGGTAAGTGCCGGGAACGGAGAAGCGCTGGAGGGGGTGCCAGGGACGGGGCGCCCAGCACCGTAGGGAGTAAGGAGACTGTGGACGGGTGAGTTTCAGGGTCACTTCCCCATCCGCTGGTCAGGGAAAGACCTCCCTGCCTTAGGGCCCTGGGCCGGGACTCAGGAGAGTGGGCGGGCCCGAGTCCCCCTATCCAGCTGCCCACAGCAGGAACCCCTGCAGCAGGCTAAGTTGGATTGCAGAGATTGATGACTCAGGTGGTGGGTGTTTCGGGCCAACTGTAATGCGTGGAGAGGGCACTAATAGCAAGGTTGGGGGAGCACAATAAAAGAGGTGTCTGACGGAGACGACCGCTGGATTGTTTGCACTTACCTTTCCCCAAGTCCTGGCTGCCCTTCAAATGAGTCTGGAGATGAGGTCGCTTCTCACCCAAGCATGGCTGCCCCTCCAAGTGCTATCCCCCGCTGCACAGGGAAAGCAACCCTGGGCCCCACGCATATGTTCCTCTGCACCACAGCCCAATGTTTTGACAAAAGTGGGCACTTGTCTCGTTTGCTCTTGCCAACTCAAATCAGCAAGAGCAAATGGGACAAATGCTCACTTTTGCCAAAAGAAAAAAAAATTGGGACAGCCAAGGCAGGGCTTAAAAAAGGGACTGTCCCAGCCAAAATGGGACATATGGTCACCCTAGCTCATGACTTGTACACTGACAATAATAAGCTATTAAGTGAGTCCCCTAAAAGGAATATGAATAAGCACAAATAAGAATGGAGAACAAAGGAATATCGAGCAAAATAATACAAGTTCATCTTAAGTTAACATTGCACAATCATTTTTTATATACAGCATGGGGTACGTCTACACTACAGAAGAAGATCGAAGCTGCCGCTGTCAATTTTCCAGGGTTCAAATTAGCGGGTCTAGTTAATACAGCTAATACAAACCAAGAGGGGTACTCCAGTCAATGCCGGTAGTTCTGTTTTCACAGGAGTAAGGGAAGTCGAAGGGAGAACATTCCTTTCGACTTCCTACAGTATAGACAGTGCCAAAAGCCGAGGTAAGGTACTTGGACTTCAGCTACGCAATTAATGTAGCTGACGTTGCATATCTTAATTAGACTTTGTCCCGTAGTGTAGACATATCCCCTAAAATCTACTGTAGTTTTCTTCAGTCAAGTGTCTAAACTTGCACAATTTAATATTTAAATATGTGCAGACTACAAGGTGATAGTGATAATAATATTTTGCAGCAGGAGATAACAGATGATTGAAAAATTGGTACCATGAGACTTCAAGCGAATTAGAGAGAAACATTTTTTTAATTCTTTTTTAAAGGTGCTTTGAAACCAGTAATTATTCATTAAATGGAGCAGTAGATAATTTTGGTCTGCAATGTATATAATTGCAGGAATGCAATTACACAAGAAGAACCTAAGATATCTGTTAAGATCCATTTGCACTACAAGCCACAAAATAAGAAGAATAAAAACTGAAGCCGTGTCCTTGCAAATGAGTTCTCTTTCTCTGGACACTATTCCTTTGTTTTTCATTTAATCTGTTTTTAGACTTGAATGCTGAAAATTACTGACATGTCTGTCTCCAAGCAACATTCTTAATCCCCACCCCCACCTGGCTGCAAAGTCCATGTAACTTGCAAAATGAATTACTTGAGAAAATCTTTGCTGGGAGAGAAATTTGTAAATTTATGTAACATTTCTACTACAAATCCTTTTCTCGGATGGGGGGTATGGCTTCAGAAATTATTGTTGTTTTTGGTCTCCCATTTCTTACACTCCACAGCCTGTATTTCTTTCTTATTTGAGCATCCTGGCAGATCTACTTCTAATATTGGTAGAGCCTCTCTATATTTTATTTTAATAATTTATTTGGATTTATAAAAACACCACTCAAGAAGTTATGGTGTTAGATATTTGTCATAGAATCATAGAATTATACAATCCTAGGGCTGGAACAGACCTCAGGAGGTCATCGAGTCCAGCCCCCTGCCCAAAGCAGGACCAACCCTCACTAAATTATCCCAGGCAGGGCTCTGTCAATCTAGGACTTAAAAACCTCTAGGGATGGAGATTCCACCACCTTCCTAGATAACCCATTCCAGTGCTTCACCACTCTCCTAGTGAAATAATTTTTTCTATAGACAACCTAGACCTCCCCCACTATAAGTTCAGACTACTGCTCCTTGTTCTGCCATCTGTCATTTCTGAGAACAGCCTCTCTCCATCCGCTTTGGAACCTCCCTTAAGGAAGTTGAAGCCTGCTATCAAATCCCCCCTCACTTTTCTCTTCTACAGAATAAATGTGCCCAAATCGCTTAGCCTCTCCTCGTAGGTCATGTGCTCCAGCCCCCTAATCATTTTGGTTGCCCTTTCCTGGACCTCCCCAATGCGTCTATATCCTTTCCATAGTGGGGGCCCAGAATTGGATGCAATACTCCAGATGTGGCCTCACCAGTGCCAAATAAAGGGGAATAATCACTTCTCTAGATCTTCTGGCAATGCTCCCCCTAATGCACCCTAATATGCTATTAGCCTTCTTTGCTACAAGAGCACATTACTGACTCATATCCAGCTTCTCATCCACTGTAATCCCCAGGTCCTTTTCTGCCAAACTGCTACTTAGACTGTCAGTCCCCATCTTGTAACAATGTTTGGGATTCTTCCATCCCAAGTGCAGGACTCTGCATTTCTCCTTGTTGAACCTCATCAGGTTTCTTATGGCCCAATCCTCCAATTTGTATAGGTCACTCTAGACCCTATCCTCCAACGTATCTACCTCTCCTCCTAGTTTAGTGTCATCTGCAAAGTTGCTGAGGGTGCAATCCATCCCCTCATAGAGGTCATTAATAAAGATGTTGAACAAAACCAGCCCTAGAATCAATCCTTGGGGCACTCCACTTGATACCAACCATCAACCAGACACTGAGCTGTTGATCACTACCTGTTGGGCCCGACAATCTAGCCAGGTTCCTTATTGTCCATTTATCCAATCCACTCTTCCTTAAATTTCTGGCAAGAATACTGTAGGGGATCATACCAAAAGCTTTGCTAAATCAAGGTACATCATATCCACTGACTTCTTCCCATGTCCATAGAGCCAGTTACCTCGTCATAGAAGCTATTCAGGTTGGTCAGGCATGATTTACCCTTGGATCCATGTTGACTATTCCTGATCACTTTCCCCTCTTCCAAGTGCCTCAAAATAGATTCCTTGGATTCCTTGGTGTGACAGATACCATCTTTGCCAGCACTTTGGGTACTGAACCAGTGCCCTTCTGAGCTAAAAAAAGAAATTACTACAGGGTGATCTAAATCTCTAGGGTTGCAACAAACTCACATCTCTTTTAGATTGGGCACTTCCAATACTCACTCACTAAGGTTAAAGTAATCCCAGTGGATAAAAAAGCAACAAAATAGAATGTTCCCATGTCCCAACGCAAAATACTCCCTAAATATCCTTCTACAGTGAATGTCAGTCTCTTTCTTTGAAAAGTACATAGAAGGTCTCCCTTTCTTTACAGTACACTTTGTCTTCATATCTCGTTTGTCTTGTACCAGTCCCCCTGCTCCTGCCATTCCTGGGTCTTATTATTTCACGTTACAAAATAAGAACATTTACTCTCTTTGATCTCTTGTGCGTGAACTCTGAAAGGCTTGACCTTGGCAAGACCCTTTAAATATTTGTCTAAACTTTCTGTTTTTTAATGATTCTCTTTTCATGAAACACTTAACAGCCCAACATGATATTTTTGATGTGGTTACTTTTCCCATCAGAAATAATTTAGTCCTCTTCCTGTGAAGCTACTGAAGTTTGATCTGGGTTTTATACAGACGTGGGAGACACGGGATTGGGGATGGTTATTTTTTGTTTTGTTTTGGGCATTTTGGCGCTAAATCACTTGTGTAAATAAGAACCTGAGAACAGTCACTCAACTGAAATAGACCTGAAAATCCCGTAGTGGGTGAAATTAGATTAAAAGACGTACATGCTGCTGCATGACGCTTTGAGTTACAGCTGTTAAGAATTTCTCCACATTTTGTAGAGCTGTATGTCCTGATTTCTCCTTACTTACATTTTCATATACTTTGGTCATGCTCTGTTTTAAAGTTGACCTTCATTTAACCAAATTAGACTAAATTTCTCAAAGTGAAAAAATTCCACTGTATATTCTGCCAAAGGATTATTAGACCTGAAGAGATTTCATTGGGGTAATTTGAAAAGGTTTAAAGACACAGAAGTCTAAATCACAGTTTTAGAAGGAAAGGGAATCTCAAAATGTAACTCCGTTTTTCAGATAGTTCTAGACAAAAAAAAATCTTGTTAACACTAGACAAGCACTATTCAAAGTATCAAGATGACTAATCAAGTGGTGTAAATCAGTATTGCCCTTTTGCTTTCAGTGGAGCTATGCTGATTTACACCAGTTAAGAATCTGGGCCAGTATTTGTTCTCCTTGAAACAGACTGTGCCATGCAATAGTTCTCTCTCTTTCACTCTGTCTTCCATAAAAGCTCAAATTATTTTGTTTTCAAGTACTTCAAAGTTATCAAGCAAGTAGTCCTGTGGCATCTTAGAGCAGAGGTGGGCAAGATACCTCTTGCAGGCCGGATCTGGCCCACAAAGCCACCAGATCTGGCCCATGGACTACCTTGCCGGGACTCTCAGGCATTCAGCAGATGCTGTTTCTAAGCACAAGGCTTCTCCATGTACCTCTCTGATCTGAAGGGAGGGGGAAGTTTCATGTGATCTCCCTGCCCCCAGCCTAATCCTCACCTCCTATTGGCCAGAAATGACTGGACAATAGGAAATGACCCCAGCCAATCGCTCAGCTCTTATTGGCTGTAAAACAACCAGCCAATAGGAGCTGAGAGATTGGCCTGAGAGACAGGGGCAGTGCAAGCCTCTTTCCCCTCCTGGAGCTGAAAGCCGAATGGAGGGAACAGCCTGCAGTATTAAGTGATCTGGGGTTGCAGTGGACAGGGAGCCCAGCCTGCCTTGGTGGTGCTGCAGGGCTGCTGGCCAGGAAACGCTTAGGTAAGCGCCTCCTAGCCAAAGCCTACCTCTGGCATTCCTGCCACCCCGCTCCACAACTCCCTCCCCCAGGTCACCATCCAAACCCTCTGCATACCCCTGCATCAGGTCACAACTCCCTCCCAGGCTCTGTATCCCCTTCTACACCCCTCCCCAGGCCAGAATCCTCTCCTTCACCCATACTCCCTCGCTGGCCCTACACCCCAATCCCCTGACCAAAGTCACATACCCCTCCTTCACCCAAACTCCATCTCAGATCTCACACCATCCTAGACTCCCCGCAACTCCTCCACAGAAAAGTGCATCCCTTGACCACTTTCCAAAATCTTGGAGTGGTCCCCCACCAAAAATTATTGCCTACTCCTGCCTTAGAGACTAACAAATTTATATATGTTGCTGTATCCTGAGGAAATGTAGCCTAAGGGCCAAAGTCTATAATATAGCCCTAGGGTTTAGGGCAGCACAGCCTAATGGCTAGAGTTAATAAGGGTTTGGGGCAGTAGCCCCAGTAGGGGGGGTCAAGGTCCACCCTACTCCACCAGCCCCCGACCCAGGTAGTGTGCTCCACCACTCACTCAGCAGGGAAACTGACTGCAACATGCTGAGCTCAGTTGGGTTGGAGATACCACACTCACACACATTCCGGGTCACTTCCTATCAGTTCTGGCATTCTGGTGATCCCTATAGTTTCAGGGATATCAGGCTCCGCAGTGCCAGTTTCCTCCTGCAGTTCCGCTGGGACTGGAGGCTCAATACTGTCTCCCAGGTCTCCTACTCCTGTTGTCTGTGTTTCCAGCTGGTCCACCTCAGGAGCTTCTCTAGAAGGTCCTTCCCCCCTAGTGTCCAGCCCAGACTGAGCTGAGCTGCTCTCTTTTATACTGCTCCAGCCCTTGGAGCATGCCCAGTGTGATAGGGAGGCAGAACTCCACCCACCCACAAGGCATCAAGCCCTCCTGGCCCAGTGGAGGGTATATAGACCCTATCACATATATCTATATGTCATGAGCTTTCATTGGCAAAAACCACTTCTTCAGATCTCACCTGAAGAAGTGGATTTTGCCCATGAAAGCTCAAGATACTCTATGTATTTGTTTGTTAGTCTCTGAGGGTATGTCTAAACTACATGGCTCCGTCAACGGAGACATGTAGATGAGTTTACTAGACATAGGAAAATGAAGCCACTTCATTTACATCAAAATGGCCGCCGCGCTGTGCCGATCTGCTGTTTGGCACAGTGGGGCAGTCTGGACGCGCTGCAGTCGACAAGGGAAGCCTTTGTCGACCGCTCTGTCATGCCTCGTGAAATTATTTAAATCGCCGCTTCATTTTCCTATGTCTAGTAAACTCAACTACATACCCTAAGGTGCCACAAGATAACTCATTTTTAAAGTTACAGACTAACATGGCTACCCCTCTGAGACTTCAATTATCCAAAAAAACCAAATCCAAGATATCAAAAGTTCAGGCATAATAATAGTAATAATAATAATATCCAGTGAGGGGCCTAATTTAGAAGTCCTTTACAGCTATATAAAATGAGTCCAAAGTGGGAGTCAAATTCCTTTCACGGTTACTATTTTACATTCACTTTGTGCATCTGGAAACAATGAGACAGGGTTCAAGGCAATGAAAAATCAAATCCTAGATGTATACATTTTGTATTTAAAGAGAAAAGCCATTGGGCCAATCAAATTTGTTGGCACCTTCAGTGGGATTATACCAGGGATTAATCTAACCCCTTGCTTGTAAAATAATCACGCAGATAATGTTTTTGTCATACATGCAAACCAAGGCAAAACAAGGAAAGGCAGAATGAAGGGCAGTGAAGCAGAAAATCAAACTTTAATTTGTCATCCATTATAAAGGTAAAAACAAACCAGTCGGCTCATTAATTAATCAAGCACACCAAACGTAAACGGGCATACAAGGAATAAACTGCATTGCACACATCTCCTAACAATGGCTTTATATGGCAAAGAGGATGCAAAATGTCCAGTCAGCCATGAAACAAAGAAACCTGGGGCTTAAACAGTGATGGTGGACAACACAGATACTACAGGGAGAACCAAACCATCAACATCTCTGAGGCAGCTGCATGAAATTGCCGAGTTTCCTTTCTTGACACTTGCAGAAATAAATGGGCTATTACCTCATCCCTGAAGGGGTTAGAGGATTTATCCAAATGGTGAAGAACGTGACAAAACTGTTTCACTACATAGCAGCACCTCTGAAGGAAATAAATCAAGTTTAGGTCTAGGCCCCTGACATTCCTGTTCAAATCCAACCCACTTTTAGTTAGCAATACAATTAACTATGGGTAGAGAGATTAGACCTGATTCTCATTTGTACTAGATCCCCTTTCCCAATTAAAAATCCTGTAATGCTGCTCATTTGCAGATCAGGAGCCTTGGTATAAAGCAGGGATAGGGATCCTTTTTTGGGTCGGGGGCTGGTGACACACAGAAAAATCAGTCAGGGGCTGCACACAAGTGAGAAGCAAAAAACCCCCAAAACAAATCCTTACTGAAATGGCCCTCAACTGAGGAGAAAGACTCTGCTACATTCCCCTTGCATACCAGAGCCTAGTGGGGCCCAGGCTAATTGATTTTGTGTGATCCATCCCCACAGAAGGATGGCAGGGGAGCTGGAGCTCCAGCATGGGCTTCCCAATGTTGTGGGGGGGAGGGAGCCCTGAGCTTCAGAGGCTGGATATAGGCAAGCTGAGGACCACATGCAGCCCCCGGGCCTTTATTCCAGGGGTGGACCTTCCACTTATTTGAGCATAAACTTTCATAGGCAAAGACTCACTTCATTAGATGCCACAGCACTAATCATTGTTTTTGCAGATACAGACCAACACAGCTACCCTTCTGATGCTTTCCACTCTGCCATTGAGCAGACACATTTCCATAGGCTAACAATAATTTCATATCCACCTTCTCATCCACTGTAATCCCCAGGTCCTTTTTTGCTGAACTGCTACTTAGCCAGTCAGTCCCCAGCCTGTAACAATGCTTGGGATTCTTCCGTCCCAAGTGCAGGACTCTGCACTTCTCCTTGTTGATCCTCATCAGGTTTCTTTTGGCCAATCCTCCAATTTGTCTAGGTCATTCTGGACCATATTCCTACCCTCCAATGTATTTACATCTCCCCCAGCTTTGTGTCACCTGTGAACTTGCTGAGGGTGCAATCCATCTCCTCATCCAGGTCATTAATGAAGATGTTGAACAAAACTGGCCCTAGAACCAACTCTTGGGGCACCTTGCTTGATACCGACCACCAACCAGACAATGAGCCATTGAGCCCAACAATCTAGCCAGCTCTCTCTCCACCTTACAGTCCATTATCCAGTTCATACTTCCTTAACTTGCTGACCAGAATACTGTGGGAGACCATACCAAAAGCTTTGCTAAATCAAGATATATCATGTCCACTGCCTTCTCCATGTCCACAGAACCAGTTAGCTTGTCATAGAAGGCAATCAGGCTCATCAGCTATGACTTGCCCTTGGTGAATCCATGTCAACTATTCCTGATCACTTTCCCCTCTTCCAAGTGCTTCAAAATGGATTTCTTGATTTTTCCGGGGACTAAGGTGAGGCTGACTGGTCCGTAGTTCCTTGGTTGGTCTGCAGTTTCCTGGATTGTCCTTCCTCCCTTTTTTGAAGATGGGTACTACATTTGTCTTTTTCCAGTCATCTGGGACCTCCCCCGATCACCATGACTTTTCAAAGATGATGGCCAAAGGCTCTGCAATCACATCAGCCAACTCCTTCAGCGCCCTTGGGTGCATTAAATCCGGACCGATGGATTTGTGTATGTCTAGCTTTTCTAAATAGTTCTTAACCTGTTCTTTCTCTACCGAGGGCTGCCCACCTCCTTCCCATATTGTGTTGCCTCGTGCAGTAGTCTGGGAGCTGACCTTGTCTTCTTATTACCCTTCACATCCATTGCTAACTGCAATTCCATTAAAATACAGCCAGCTCTCCTGAATTCCTTTCCCCTTCTTGTTAGCATCCCAGAGGATCCTGCCCATCAGTTCCCCAAGGGAGTCACAGCCTGCTTTTCTAAAGTTCAGGGTCTGTATTTTGCTGTTCTCCTTTCTTCCTTTGATAAGGATCCTGAAATCGACCATCTCATGATCACTGCTTCTCAGGTTGCAACCCTCATCTAGTTCCCCGACTAATTCCTCCATGTTTCTGAGCAGCAGGTCAAGCTGCACATGGTCCCTGGTTGGTTCCTTCAGCACTTGTACTAGGATGTTGCCCCCCACATTCTCCAAAAACTTCCTGGATTGTCTGTGCTGTGTCACTACAGCTGGGTGAAAATATTGGAACCGTTTTTTTTTTTTTTTTTTTTGGCCACACAGGGGAGCTGACAGCCATGCTGGGCCCCTGGGCAAGGATGGGGGGAGGGTTGGCTCTGCACTCCCTGAAGGGACCGAGCCTCAGGCAGAAGGGGCAGGAGTGGAGCAACCCGCCTGGAGAGCACCCCCCTCAGTGCTGCATGGGGCACGTGGTGCTCCAGTGGCATTTTAAAGGGCCCAGGGCTCCAGCCCTTTGAATCACTGAGCCATGAGGCAGCTGTTCCCTTTGCCTACTCCCAACCCCTCTTGACAGGCCTGTTCACATACTGGTTACAGCTCCCTAAAGGAAGATTTTTCAGGATCAAACCTCATCTGGCCTGGAGAGGAATCAGTTACTGCACAGAGAGCTGCTCACCCGGAAAAGGGTGAGGTTGCAGAGCCTGTCACACCAAGAAAGTGCACGCGGAGAGCAGTAGAGTGGGGTCAAAGGTGCAGAGAGCTCTGAACTCTGACAACAGCCATCAGGCGACAATTTATGGTCCTTAGTAACTATCATGAGTCTGACTCTCCACTCTAGAGGAAAACTGATGCATTGGATTGGAAGAAAACACAGAAATGTGCGTTTCTGTTATGAAAAATACCTGGGGTGAAATGTTCAAAAAGGCTTGGATGAGTTCTTTCATTTTCAAGAGAGACTTGGGTGATTAGGAATCTGAATCTTCCTGAAAGTCAGTAGGTTGTGTGTCCCCTGTGCTCAGGCCAATGTCAGAAGTCAATTAGGAACTTTGGAGAATTTTACTCTTTGTGCAAATGGATGACAGTCCCATGGGGAGTGCCAGCGAGATGCTTTGTTTTTAATGGAGAAAGATTAATTATTAGCAAAAAAGGGCATTTTAGGGAAACTTCATTAAGTCAGTTGCTGTGCTTCATATGTAGTGACACCTGTATAGCCCAGACAGCTGAATTCCAGCAGCACTGAAAAATACAAACCATTAAAAGCTTAATTTGGGGGAAGGGGGACAAAGAAAACAAAATGTATTTAAATCTAGGAGTAATGTGAGCATCTTAAAGGGTTTTCATGTTCAACAAGTTGTATGGTAGGAAAAGCAGCTCCCAAACTGAAAATTGGGCTTTCCGTCACTCCAAAAAAAAAGAATTGTTTTATGGAATTCATGTGATAAAGTGAATGTCAGATTTGTAGCTTGAAATCAGTGGAACTGCATGAACTTACGCTGGTTGAGAATTTGGACAAATACACATAATGTAAGCTTTTGGGGCAAGAATGTTCCTCCCCTCCCCCCGTATTTGTACAGCGCCTAACACAGTGTGATCCTGGGTCATGATTAGGGCTCCTGACTGTTACAGGCATACAAAGAATAAACAATAATTTTACATTTTTTATTACTTTTCCTCCTCACTGGGGCTCTAACATTTTAAAGCAAGGTAAGCAAAAGCCAGAATTATGTGCCAGCTTTGAAAGGTTAGAAGGGAGCAAACAGATTAGAAATTTAAGTAAAAACATTTCTTACTTCCGTGGTGGAATGCATCATTAATTGTCCATTTTATGCATGTGATGATTGCAAATGCAGACAAGGGACGAGCGTGGGTCCAATATCTATCCATTCCAGTTGTACTAAAATGAAATTGAATGATTGCCCTATTGGCAGTGGTGCACTCTGATTAGTAAGCAAAAGGGTGGCTAATCTGATTGTGACACGTTGTGTTCAGCATGAATGTTTCATTGCAATGCCAGCATCAAAATTTTCCCTTTTGGCTGAATCTGCCTCCTACACATGATATTCCTCAGAGTACAATGCTTCCTTTCTACAACTAATGGGCTGCCCACCTTCCAGAAGAGCATTACCATCAGATAATAGAGTATGAACAAACCAGCCATCCCACACTCATTATTTACGCAAAAATCCCCGTTGGCTCCTATTATTCTTCACTGCAATAGGGAATTTATTTTTGCTTGAACAAGCACTTAGTAAAGACTGCAAGACTTGGCCCATGCATAATATGGGTATTTATAACCTTCTAGAAGAATGTAATTGCACAGAAATCTACTGACAATAGTAGTAAATCAAAATTCAAATATATATTAACCCTGACCTATGCAGCTTTGCATCTAACATCTGCAGATAAGCCTTCTAGGCAGAGATAGAGTAGAAATCTTAATGAACAAATAAAAGAGTTTTCTTGTTAAAGCTAAAGTCTACCCTCCCATCAGTGGTTACTGAATAAATTAATATTCCATAATGTTTCTTTTCTATACTATTTAGCACGAGACAAATCCTTGCCTGATACTCTGGGGCACTGGAGGAGCACTCAGCACACTTAAAAAACACAAATAGGCTCTCCACAATTTTCCATATGCTACCAGTGCACCTGCTTTGAGCGGTGACAAGTTATAACAGTGGCCCTTTTAGTTATTTAAGGTACTCAGATGGCCCCCATCACCACTGTATCTGAGCCTCTCACCATCTTTAGGCTTTCTTTAAGGTCTTTAACATCGTTAAGGTGTTAGTACTTCCAGCTCACAAGTGCAGGGGAATGTACTTGATAAATGGACTCTTGAGATTTCTTCTAGTCCTATGATTCTATGATAGTTTTGTGTTTTCAGCCCTCAAAATTTGTGTAGATTCAATCCAGGACTTAACCCTCAGCCAATGGAGAGAAAAATTAAAAACAGTAATTGGCTGTTTGGTTATTAAAAGCATTTAATGTACCAGAAAATGAGGCTCATAGTTCCTGCAAAGATGGAAATGGGATGCTAAAGATGATAAAATTTCAAGTCAAATTTCAATTTGCAAAATGTCCACTTTGCAGCCTATGTATATCTTCACATAGCCACCCTGCTATACCACCTTCCTGCTACGGCCTCCACTCGTGGCTGCAGAGTAATCTTTATGGAGATAACACAGGGGAGATAATGTTCTTTAAAGAGCATTGTTACCCAATGGCATGCATATCTGGGTCAGAAAGACCCAAGATCTGGTAAATGGATGAGCCCCGTTCTACCATTTTTCATGTTGGTCATTGTCACCCCAAAGGTCAAAAGGCCTGAATCCCCTGAGCTCCAATGGAGGGGTTCCAAAGTGGGAGAGCTCCTTTCTTTCCCACGTCCATGCTGCTAGGATGAGTTTCACTGGATTTTTCTTCCCTCAAGAAGAATGTCACCCAACGAGTATACAAGCCAGAGTGAGGCGCTAATCACAGAGAAAGAACAGTCAGAAGCCAGTCCCATAGCTTTTTGGCCAGGCTTCACACTGTAGGTGAAACATCTGAGTTCCAGAATGACCACCCATGGACAAAAGAGGAACTAAAGAGTAACTCCCTGGTATATTAGAGTTCCTGCCAAGAAATTCAGTTTTAACCAAAAAGACATTTAGCCTACAATTTTAGAAAATATCATCACAGATGTGAAGGGTGGTGTAAAGAATGAATATATGTGATTTTAACAAGCCGTAAGGAAGGCTGTGAATGAGACTAGCCATGCAGCCACACTTTATTGTTAAAAGAATAGATCCAATGAAGACTGAACATTTTAATATTACCCAGTGAGCCTTGTGGGAAGTGATTTCACCTCCATGGTGTTGTTAGTGGCCTGAGTGAGGGAAAAAGTAACAATAGCAAAATAATATGAACTTGTAAGGTTGTGGACAATATTCCATAAATAAAACTACATTTCTTAGGCAATACATGTACAACTAGAAACTTTATTATCAAAGAAACAGCTCAGAGCAAGTGATTTGCTCTTTGAGAAATTCAAGGAACAAAGGGAAAGTTTACTATAATAGGAAAATAATACCCATCAGCTACACATACTCCTTTTTATTCTTAGATCTCAAGGCACTTCACAAAGGAAGAGACGCATTTCACAGATGAGGAAGCACAGGCACAGACATGTGAAGTGACTTGATGAAAGGTCAGACTCAAAGACAAAGAAGGAAACAAAAACTCAAGTTTCCTGACTCCCAGCCCACTGCCACTGCTACTGCAGCAGGCTGCCTCCAGCAGTAGAGTACACTCTTATGTGGGTGTTTGTTTGTTTTATGCTTGTTTTCCCAGTCCTCATGATTTAATTAGGCTGTACGTGAAATAAACTTCACGAACTCTCTCTTTCTCTCTCTCTAATTGAGAATGATCCTACCACTGGCTGAACTAAATGATAATTGTTGTGCCAGGATTCCAAAATGCACAGCTATTCAGTAATATCAGAATAGTGAATGACTTGTGGTGATCACTTTGCCCCTTTGCTGCTGCTGCTGCTGCTCCTCCAGGAATTCTTTATCCAACAACTGCTCTGACTCTCCCAAGACCAAGCTCTCAAAGTTCTATGAAATCTGAACAATGGTCTGACATTCTTCTTCCTTACCAAGATAGTGAAGAAATAATGCAAAAGACCAATGGAAAATAGATTCTGGGGACAGAGCTTTGAAAAGGTCCTGTCCAGAGAAGACAGGGACACCAGAGCCCAATTCTGATCTGGTCATAATGCAGTGCAATAGATTTTCATCAGACCCATGGGATTTAACATGGCTCTTCATTGGTCATTCTTCTTAGTCCCACTTGTGTCCTTCCTTCTATTTCATGCACATTTAGTGCTGTGGCCAAAACTCTCATATTCTTTATACCGACAAATGTAGCTCCATAATGTTCATACAGTTCTCAGATAAGAGTAACAAGAGTTCCCCTCAGGACTGAGTTCCCCTTTAATGAATCTAACAGATGTCAATTACCCAGATATTAGGCAGCAAATGCCTTCCCCCATCCTTTGAATTCATTTTTATGTGAATCAGTCTTAACCAGATCCCTCCTGCAGCAATCTCACCAAACCCTACACAGTGTTCAAAGGTAAAAGCTCCTGACCCAGGACCATGGGCTCAATCTTGATCCTTCTGAAATTAACAGGAGTTTTGCTATTAACTCCTGTGGGAGCAGGAATGAACCCCACATCCTAGTCTGTTTTTCAAAGGACTCTGAATATTTACTGTGCTTTCGAAATGCTTAATCACTGTACTTGATCAAATGATATTCCAACACTTGGGGGCGAAGGCAACATAGAGCTAATCATGCATTCTCTTGTCAAAAGAAACCCACTACTATAGATAGCATGCTAGGTCATGCAAAACTTCTCTCTCAGGCAGTCCTTGTTCACACACCTACAAGAAAGCTATTCACGAGATTTTAGAAGAATCTCTGGAACCTGCATTTCAACAAACACGCTATGGGAAGCAGTACAAACCATTGCCCCAGTATGCATTATTTCTATTTCTCGTATTCCACTACTGCCAGGACAATAGCTCCTTTTTTTCCTCACATGGTACCAATCTAGGGCCTTGTTTTTATTTGCTCATTTTGTTTTAATATGTGCTTCCATGCCCTTGCCTGCTGGGCCATTCCATGGCAAAATTAATTACAGCATGAAAGGATTTTTCTTCCTGCAGATGGACAAAAGCACCGTGAGAAAAACGGAAAGCATTCAAATTAGAATGCAGAAGTAGGCCTGAGGCAGGTGCTTTAAGATTAAAGAAGACAAAAGGCAAGAAGCTGGAGGAAGCTGATGGAAGGTCATTGCACTAGGACTTTGGCCGCCAGGTAGGACCTAAATCCAGGTGTAGTAAAAGGATATAGAAAAGGATTTGCAACTTGCCTTATGGAAGCAGCCATCTGAGTATAAATCAGGAGTAACTCTACTGGAGCCAGAGCAGTTTTACTTGTACAAATGGGAAGACAAGGTGCACAATTTTGCAATCAAGTAACATCACTTACAAAAGACCACTTTGTGCTTTGTATATCTCTTCAGAGGTAGATTCTAAGGCTACATCTACACAACAGAAAATCAGCTCGAGCTATGCAACTCCAGATACATAAATAATGTAGCTGGAATTGATGTACCTTAAGCAGGGGTAGGCAAGAGCACCTCTGTGGGCCAGATCCAGCCCGCCAAGCCAGTGGATTCAGCCTGTGGCCACCCTGCCACTCCCCTTACCAGAGGCACGTGGCATCAGAGGGAACCGCTGGCTGCTTTACAACAGTCGATGGTTCTCTCCCTGGCAGGGTGGGGGAAGGGGGCAAGAGACTTTGTGCGCTCCCCAGCTCCCAGGCCCATCAGGGTCTGGGGGCGGGGGGAATGCGTGAAGTCTCCTCCCACCCCGGTGCCTAGACGGCACTGCCAGCTCTTTTAAAACAGCTGGTGATTTTCTCTAGGCACCGTGGGGGGCAAAGATTGCATGTGCTCTCTCCCCCCCAGGCCAATCAGGGTCTGCATGAGGGGGAGGGTTAAGGTTCTCGTGGGACAGAGCTGGCTCCCCTTGGAATACAGGAAAGATGGGGGGGCCTGAAGGTAAGGAGGATGTGGGGCTCCTCCAGTGGTGCGGTGGCGCACGAGAAGTCTCCTGGCCTCACCCTATCCACAGGACTCCGTGGGAGCAGGAATGGACTCATCTTAGTCTTCTATTTCCAAAGGACTCTGAATATTTACTGTGCTTTAGAAATGCTTAAAAATTTGTGGAGTGGCCACATTTTAAAATTATTGCCCACCCCGACCTTAAGTCAAGTGACTGTGGTCTCTATATCTCAGAGAGGATTGACGGGAGAAACTCTATCACTGACTTCCCTTACTCTTCTCGTCCGTTGATTTGGCAGGTCTTCACTCGACCAGCAAAATCAACTGCCAGCAGATGGATCTCAGAGTGTCGAGCCGGGCTATAGTGTAGATGTAGCTTAATACTCTTCCTCATGCTGAGTAGTAGTTTATTTCTCACCAGTCCCATTAAAATCAATGGTCTAGTCATGAAGAGAGAGACTTCTCAGTGTGAGTAAGGGCTCTAGATGAACATTTTAAGAGCTGTCTCTGCTTTAATCTTTATTGCTTGTTTGTTCTAAGCCCAGCTGGCGATATTGACACTTTTGAGCTGGGGAGGGAGAGGGGAGAGTTCCTTCTATCTTGCTGGTCCAATTGTTATTCAAATTACATATCGACTCAGTCATGACAGAATGGAGCTTACCAGTCAGCTCCAAATATATTTTAGAAGAACTCCCTCTAGGGATGAACAGGTAAGCCAGTTTACAGGCAGTCCCCGGGTTACATGGATCCGACTTACATTGTATCCCTACTTACAAACGGGGTGAGGAAACCCCACACTAGCTGCTTCCCCCCAGCAGACCAGGGAGACGTGAAGCTAGCGCCCCCCTCCCGCCCCCCCCAGCAGACCAGGGAGATGCGGAGCGGCTTTTCTCAGCAGACACCTCAGCTTGAGAATAAAGGACTGAGGGAAGTGAGGTGTGGGAGAATAAAACTGAGCTCTGGAGAAATGTTTGGCTAGAGTTTCCCCTACAATATGTACCAGTTCCGACTTACATACAAATTCAACGTAAGAACAAACCTACAGTCCCTATCTTGTACGTAACCCGGGGACTGCCTGTATATGCTTACTGATTCACTGGTATCTTCATGGGCTTGCCAATAAGGCAGACATTGTCAGCTGGAGCTAATGGTGGTGTTAGTTTTTGTAATAAAAATACTATCTTAGAAACCTGAATGAGGCCCACCAACCCATTCGACATCAGTCTTCATCCTTCTGGGACCACATTCTCAGCGGAGCTGGAGGTGGGGGGAGGGGGAGGCAATATATCACCTTGGTCTAGGGGAGACCTGAACACCTGGATGCCGTTCATAACAGCCTATGTGCTCTATGTGCTGTAGATTCTGCTGCTGAAGGAATCCCAATGGGACTATTGTGCTGGCAAAGTATCAGCAATATTGCTGGGCCCTGCCCTTTATCTGCCCTCGGCCCATCCCCTATCCTAAAGGGGGCTTGTATGATGTAAAACTGAGAACAGCTCTGTCTCAGCTGACAATTCCAGTCCTGGGGACAAACCATCAGCAACACCCTTAGCACCAGTGTAAGGGTCCATTGTTCCACTCCAGGGCCAGACAGGAAAGCACAGTAAGGGCCGAGGACCAAGCCCCAGTTTTATCATGAGAATGTTCCTGATTCTTGGAAACATCAGACTCATTAATTCGTGTGCAAGCTAAACTGCTCTGGCTCTCACTCTGACTCACTGCCTGTTAGAAAAAAAAATCTGGCTTACTGAATCTTGGTAAATATACCAGGGCTCCTATTTCTCTGTGTAACTTTTCTCTCTCTCCAACACATACCACGTCTTTCAGTCACGCTTAAAACACTAATTCTGAAGATCTTAGATAGTTTTCTACTCTGCTTTATGCCATTATGCATGGGAGAAAGTGACAGCTATCAATCTCAAGACATTTGAAGCTAGTGCAGGATTGTTAAATATGAAGAGCCACCTAACAGATTTAGATGAATAATTTTATAATCATTATTAAAACAACATCCAGTAAGGCCCCCAAAGTGCTTTCTAAACTTGCATTTCACAGCCAAGGAGCTGAACTAATACACAATCTTCATCTCCAAAGAAGATTATAATATTTGGGGCTTTTGCTAATATGCAAAGTGAAAAATGAACCCTTGTGAGCCTGCCCACAAAGCACATTGATTTATGCCTGTGCGTACTCTTTTATGGTTCCTGTCTCTGTTCTATTACACTGAGTAATTAGTTCATCATCCTAATGCTCCAATCACAGCATTAGCATGGCTCTGGAGCTTGTTTTCAACTACATTTTAATTCTACATAACCAAGCAGAGTCCTCCTGATCAGTGATGTTCGAAAATGGATATCCTAACTTGGTCTTTTCATACCAATGCCACTGCATGGAGGAAAAATCCTTGGGCATATAATTGATTTTCCAAAACAAAAAGGCTCTAGAGCTTGTTTCCTGATGTATGTTGGTATTATAACGTTTGAGTTCTCATTAAAGATTGTTCATAGCCTGCTGGCACCTGAAGATGCAAGGCCTGGTTTGCATGGCTGAATGCACAATGGGTGTTGTACAGTAGGCAGGGGCTCACCAAAGGAGAAGCTTCCTTCTCTGGAACAGCTGTTACGCCCTGGCCATGGTTACATCCCATTAGACGCCATGCAGCTTCTTGGAGCCAAAGCTACTCAGCTCTTTGAAAATTTAGGTCCACTTTGAATGGCAGCTACAGCGATGTGCACTGAATTTGACTCACATTCACTGAGTCCATGGGAAAATGGAGCAACTCCAAATGGCAAGATCTACTCAGTCTCCGATCACCATCAATTGGAGGGCACGAGGTCAACTACTTAGCTTTGCCCAAGACCATATAACAAAAAAATCCCATGTTTTAACCTTTGATGCAAAGATCTTTCCTCTTGACTACAAATCCAGGAGCTAGGTTGACAGATCACTTCTGGGGGTTGTGGCAATGTTCATAGTTCAGCTACCTATGACGCCATGTGTCAAAAAGGCAGTGCTCGTTTGGGATCAAAGCAAGACTCGTGACCATCAAAACACAGTGAGTGAGCATTTGAATCTTTTGCTTATACCACAGTTATTAGACATGCAAAATGCCAGGTTGATGCACCAAATGACAGCAACGTAACGGACACTTGGTAAAATATTTCATTAACAAATAACCCTAAGCACTTACACAGTCCTTTTCATTCCACGGTCTCAATGCATTTAGAAAAGCTGGGTAAGAATTTGCATTTCATAGATGAGGACACTAGGCACAGAGGGTGAATTTCTGGGTGCAGCACAGAATTCTCAGACCAAGGAGGATGGGGGCTAAGATGGCGTTAAACCACCTTTACATCTCCTGGATTCTGAGCTACTCCAGAGGCCAGATCAGCCGGTGACATAATTTAAACAGCCCAGAGTGGCCAATGCATGCCCCGATGGGTATCAGGAATGCCCAGGGTGGGGGGCAAAAGAATTGTTGGGCCCCTGAGCAAGTTGGGTTGGGGCCAGCTTCATGCTTCTAGAAGAGGTGGGACCTTAGGTGGATGGGGCGGAGGCAGCCCTCAGTGCCACATAGACTGCGTCACATCCCCCCAGCCAGCTCTTAGTACTGCCTGGAGTGAACCAGGTGGGGCTCCAGCTGCCACTATTGCCACAGTAGCCCTGGGCACCTTTGAATCCCCGAGCCCCAGGGCAGTTGCCCATTTTGTCTCCTTCCCCCACCACCACCAGTGGGCCTGTGCATGCCTTTTCCCTCTCCAAGCCCTGGCCTCAGTACACGCCACACGAGAGCTTACCAAGAACCTTCCACAGCTCCTCTTAGGGAGGCTTTCTGCAGTGCTGGTGCTGGGTGAATTCCCTCCCTACATGGAATGGAAGCTTTCCCTGTGTACAGACCAAGCAACGAGAAAAGGAGGAGAAGCATACTCCCCCTCGCTCCCCACACACACACCCCTTCCACTCAGACCCATTGCAGTAGCCAGAGTGAACATGGGTGATTGCATCACACCAGCCATTGTGTAACTAAGTGTCCAGATCTAGCTCAGTCCTCTGAATCCTTGACTCTCTGGGGTGGTCCCACACACATTGTGCCAGGTAGGATCAGAGCATAGACGCCTTCATACATCAGTGGAGAGTGTGAGAACACAATTTGCTGGGGGCGCATCTGTCCATCCATCCGGGCAACATACCCAAAGTGCATGCAGCACTGCTTTTTGGACACAACAAGCAACTAAAGAGAGGCCACATCTTTGCAAGGTGGTGACATTTTGCACAAATCCAACTACTTTATGCTCAGGATTTGGCACTGACAGTGTATGTGAAGTGCCTCCAGCTTTTCTAAGTCTGCTTGCAGCGGGGGGGTGCGGAGGGGGAGGAGGAAGGGGTAGGTTTCTGGTCCATCTGGCAATAAAGGTAGCACACAGATTTGATAGACCCTGAACCTTTTTACATCCACGGGCAAGACATAGACTTTATGAGGGAGGAGGCAAGGCATTTGGTTTGCTATGACTGTTTGAACTCTGTTTGTAACCTATGTAAATTCACTCATTAATGCTGTTCATGATACTTGACCCTACCGTACCATGGGTTCTGATGCAAGCTCCAAACTTGTAGACCTTGGACTTCTGCCATGAGATAGTCAAAGCCATAGCACAGGAGACCTCTTTGGGTATCTCTACACTACAGCACTAATTCGAACTAACTTAATTCGAATTAGTTAATTCGAACTAAGATAATTCGAACTAGTACATCTAGACCTAAAAACGAGTTCAAATTAGCATTTTGCTAATTCGAACTAGCATGTCCACATTGAGTGGACCCTGAACCGAGGTTAAGGATGGCCGGAAGCAGTGTCGGCAGGGCATCAGATTAGGACTTAGAGCATGGAGCTGCTGTCTCAGGCTAGCCGAGGGCTGTGCTTAAAGGGACCCGACCCCCTTCCCGGACAGACAGTTCTCAGGGTTCCCCGCTCGCTTGTCTAACTCGATGAGGGACAGCAAAGCAGTCCTGGCTTGGAGCGCCCTGAATGCCCACACTCAGCACATCACAGCACTCGGCCATCAGCCTGGCTGCACTTGCCGCAGGCTGCCATCCGGGGGGGTGTCAATCGGGGGGCTGCAGGAGAGCTTCCACCCCAAGGAGCCTGCAGAGCCACCCCAGTCCTCCCCATCGGGGGCTCGTACCCCATTCCTTCCTCACCTCCTTCCACTTACTCCTCCCTAGCCCCCATTTCTGATGTACAAAATAAAGGACACGTGTGTTCAAAAATAGAAACTCTCTTTATTTAACAAAACTGGGGGGGGGGGATTAACCTCTGGGGAGACTGGGAAAAGGAGGTGGGAGAGGGGAAGGGGAAACCTGGGAGGAGGGAGCTGGAAGGGGGAAGCCAGGGGAAGAAGGAGGAGGGGAAGTGTCAAACTATGATACGCCTTATCTTCAGTACTGTGTACAGATGTGGTCTCCTTACCCCAGAAAAGATGTTTTGGCCTTGGAAAAGGTTCAGAAAAGGGCAACTAAAATGATCAGGGGTTTGGAACAGGTCCCATATGAAGAGAGGCTAAAGAAACTGGGATTTTTCAGCTTAGAAAAGAGTAGACTGAGGGGGGATATGATAGAGGTCTATAAAATCATGAGTGGTGTGGAGAGGGTGCATAAAGAAAAGGTCTTCATTAGTTCCCATAATAGAAGGACTAGAGGACACCAAATGAAATGAATGGGTAGCAGGCTTCAAACTAATAACAGAAAGTTCTTCTTCACAAAGCAAATAGTCATTCTGTGGAACTCCTTGCTGCAGGAGGCTGTGAAGGCTAGAACTATAATAGAGTTTAAAGAGAAGTTAGATAAAGTCATGGAGATTGGGTCCATGGAGTGCTATTAGCCAGGGGGTAGAAATGGTGTCCCTGGCCTCTGTTTATGGAAGGCTGGAGATGGATGGCATGAGACAAATGGCTTGGTCATTGTCTTTGGTCCATCCCCTCCGGCGTCCCTGGTGTTGGCCGCTGTCAGCAGACAGGCTACTGGGCTAGATGGACCTTTGGTCTGACCCAGTATGGCCGTTCTTATGTTCTAAGCTCGGGGTCGGGGGTCTCACTGGACCACCTTGATTTTCATGCAAACCTGCTCCTGGGTGGCCAGGCTGGCAGCTATCATTCCCTAGACAGCCACTTTCCTGTGCCTAGTGCGGAGGTCATGGATGAGGTCCACGATGTCCACACTAGACCAGGCGGGCGCCCGCCTCTTGTGGCCCCGGGCAGGCTCTTGGTAACCGCCAGCCTGGTCTCGGGAAGAGGCGGAGGGCTGGGTGGCAGCAGGTGGCTGGCTCGTGCCGTGCCAGGTGCAGGGTCTGCTGGCTGGGTGCTGGCAGGCTTGCACCTGGCACGGGCACCGTAGCCAGACCGTGCCCCTCTAAGGGCTCCGGGGCCAGGAGGGGGGCAGACAAGTTTCCCTGTTGGTGCCCAGAGAGGCCACCAGGGCAAGTTGGGGAGGGCTAGCCTCCCACTAGTTCGAATTAAGTGGCTACACAGCCCTTAATTCGAACTACTTAATTCGAACTAGGCGTTAGTCCTCGTAGAATGAGGTTTACCTAGTTCGAATTAAGCGCTCCGCTAGTTTGAATTAAGTTTGAACTAGTGGTTTGCCTGTGTAGCGCCTATTAAAGATAATTCGAACTAACAGCTGTTAGTTCGAATTAACTTTGTAGTGTAGACATACCCTTTGAGACATTGAGGAGAGAGGGTGAAACTCTCTGACTTCTCCAAAAGTAAGGTGGCTTGATCAGCAAACACTTCACCAAGTTGGTTCTGGCAGGTAGAGAAGCAAGTGCTCATGTCCAGTAGACAGCTTGACAGACTGGTGCTGTGGCAAAAATGCATCACTACCACACACCTGAAATTGTGGATCTATCCCAGAGACAGGAAATGACTTTTCAAAGGTCACACAGTGACAGTGTCAGAGAAAGGAAAAGAATTCATGCTACCTAATTCCCAATCCTTTGTTCTAACCACCAGACCATGCTTCCTTAAATAACTCTCTGTTCTCTTCTGCTTCCTGTGTACTGAAATTCAGTGATCATTAGTGGTGATGGGTAAACAGAAAATGGGAACTTGATCCAGATACTCTTCTGAACTTCCCTGGTCCAAAAAACAGCTGAATCTCAAACCTCAAAGATGAGAAATTCTTCTATGTGCGGAACACCCATCACAAACAGGCTGATCAGCTCAGCCTAAAAGATGCCCAAACCTCATACTCCTATATAGATGCTCCTTAGGAGGATGGAAACCCGAACGGCACTAATTTAAAAATTGGATGGAGAGAAACATGCTGTGTCTAGCTCAGTGAATAGTGCAAGTTCTAATCTCAATAGCTTGGTGGATTTGACTCAGCATCACCTCTACTAATGGGATAAAACAGTATCATGGGTTGGAAACTAGCTAAAAGAGAAACAATAAAGTGTAGGAATAAATGCCCAATTTTCTGTATTGTAAGAGTGCAACTAAGGTGGCCAAAATTCCCATACCAAGTCCCAGAGTAGGGTATGAACAGAGAGTCTTATCATCTTAGAGGCCGGAGTGCTAATACTACGCCTCACCAATACTGCCTTTGTATAATGGCGGATTGTGATCGTAGCACTACTGCCATGTTGCTGTTACATTTTTATTTCATGCACTGCAATTTTATGTGAGAAGGGGTTAGCTGTTTGGCTGGAGGCCGCCATTTTGCAATCAGCTCCATGAAGACTGTTGAAGACACGTACACCACGTGTGGTCTCTCAGTGGTCCTCTTCCAGCTTGTTTTGCTGGCTTTGGGCCCAAAGGCTGTCATTAAGGCTGAAAGGCGCTGGCTTGCTGTTTGCCTAGAGAGCAATGAAGCAAAAAGCGAGTTTACAGCGATGGTAGGCCTGCTCTGCCAAGGGACTACAGAAGCTGCCATAGATCCATGGTGCAGCGCTGGCAATATTTATTCAAACAGCAGGACATAATGACACAGCTAAGGCAGCCAGTGCCTGCCCCTGAAGCTTCTGCTTTGTCCCCATCTCTACAGTCAGCTAAAGCCAGCTGGTAGAAACAGTATGCCTTCAAAAGCAGCATCTCAGCAATGTGTCTACTGGGCTTACGAAGAGCCAGCCAAGGAGTGCTCAGAGTGAGGTAGGAAAAGGAAAACAACAGTAGGCTTTGCTTATGCATCAGGGCAATGAGTGCTCCCTCAGGAGCTGCAAGGCAGGGAATGTCCTAGTCACTTGCTTTCTGCTCAGAATGCTCTAAGGAGGAGTGGGGGAAGCAGTGGATGGGAACAGCAAAGAGCTGGCTGAACTGCTTCAGACATTCTTATAAATGGTTTCCCCCATTCCATTCTGTGTCCAGTCTGCCACAAACCTCTTCAAGATAATACCAGAGCACCATTGTGCAGTTCGTGAAGCAATGGGAAGAACCGCTGTGTGGCGGGTCGGACCCGCCCCCTCCGGAAGCCGCCGGGCCAGTGCTGAGCCCGGCAGATGGCGGCAGTGTGGTGCGAGGGCAAAGCGCCGCGAAGAACCCCAGGTGGACAGCAACAGGGCCCACAATGGGCGGACGGGCGGAGAGGCAGCAACGGGCCAGCCGGGAAACGGCTGGCGTGATGTCACTCGTGACGTCATCCCCCCGCAACCCAGAAGTAATGCAGGGAAGTGGCATCGGGGGGATGCCCTCAGGGAGGGAGGTTTAAAAGAAGAGGCTGGGCTGGGAGAAAGGGAGGGCTCCCGGGGGTGCGGGAAATGGAACCGGCAGCCTGCGGAGACCATCGGGATTTGGAGGCCTTGGGGTGAGGTATAACCCCGGGGACCACAGACTACATGAGCACCCACGTGGGGGAAGAAGCGGCCCAGGGCGGGGGAGTGGACCCCGAGAGCGGGGAAGTTTAGGGGTTTCCGACCCCCTCCGCTAGGCCGGACTTAGATCCGGACCTTAGGGCCCTGGGTCGGGGTTCGGAGCGAGGGCAGGCCCGAACCCCCTTCCCCCCCCAGTGGGCCATCATACCAGTCGGCGTTAATTCGGGCGGGGAATAGTTCGCCCCGGCACATCAATAGCAAGACCTAAGGGTAATAAACTTATAGATGCTAACCAGACTAAGTGGGTTTATTGAAGGGAACCCGAGAGGGGAGCACTCAGGGACAAGGGGAGTCCCTTACACGCTGTTAGGTGTAGACCTAGACCAAAAACTGATTTTTCAGTTTGATGGCTGTCCCAGATCACTGAACCAAGCCACATTATTTTTGCAAACCGAATCTGAAATGTTTTCAGAATTTTCAGGGACTTGAAAAAGTGTTTCGAGTCAACTTTAGAGAGGCGATTTGAACCTCAGTCTCCTTCATCACAAAGAAGTGTCATAGTCTCCGGGCTACAGAATATAAGGGAGTGGAAAGCAGCAGTACCACAATGGGCTTCAATTGCAGCAAAGGAAGTGTAGGTTGGACATTAGGAAAAACTTCCTAACTGTCAGGGTGGTTAAGCACTGGAATAAGTTGCCTAGGGAGGTTGTGGAATCTCCATCAGTTGAGATATTTAAGAGCGGGTTGGATAGATATTACCAGGGATGATCAAGATGGTGCTTGTTCCTGCCATGAGGGCAGGGGACTGGACTTGATGACCTCTTGAGGACCCTTCCAATTATAGTGTTCAATTCTATTACTTCCTTCTGGCCATTTTATGAATAGTCAAAAGTAATCATGTCAATTTTGTGAATCGTTTTGGGTTGACCCAAACTGCATTTTTCATCAAACAATTAGTCCAGATTTTCCCCCCAGATCCAGCTACATGTGGTTCATTCCCTTTCTCACTGAGGGATACAGAATTAGGGTATGTCTACACTACCCCGCTAGTTCGAACTAGCGGGGTAATGTAGGCATACCGCACTTGCAAATGAAGCCCGGGATTTGAATTTCCCGGGCTTCATTTGCATAAGCGGGGAGCCGCCATTTTTAAATCCCCGCTGCTTCGAACCCCGTGCAGCGCGGCTTCACGGGGCTCGAACTAGGTAGTTCGGACTAGGTTCCTATTCCGAACTACCGTTACTCCTCGTGAAATGAGGTGTACCGGTAGTTCGGAATAGGCACCCTAGTCTGAACTACCTAGTTCGAGCCCCGTGTAGCCGCGCTGCACGGGGTTCGAAGCAGCGGGGATTTAAAAATGGCGGCTCCCTGCTTATGCAAATGAAGCCCGGGAAATTCAAATCCCGGGCTTCATTTGCAAGTGCGGTATGCCTACATTACCCCGCTAGTTCGAACTAGGAGGGTAGTATAGACATACCCTTAGAGAGTCAATAAAATATGTGCGAGACACTGGCAGGACAGACCTGCAAGATACTGAATACTACCTGCGTGGTGCTGAGCTCTCCTCATTTCCCCATTAAGTCATCAGGTACCTTGTAGGACTGGCCCATGCATACTTCAATAGTTTATGCTCTCTGTCATTGAAGCCACAAGTCAGTAAGAATAGCATCCATCCAAACAGTTGAAACAAAGGATTTAGAACTGTGTAGTTACTCTATGTGCCAGCATCACAGTATTAATTAGAGCGGACGGGTGTAATACTGTATATATGAGGTTTGGAAATTGCAGTTCACCCTGAAATACATTGGTTGGCACTGGTCTTGTGCAGTTACTTGAAAGATTCAATGGGAGAAGAAGTCAGATGAAAATGCTGTTGAATCTTACCTCTTTTGCCTAACCTTCATCATTCAATATGTAAAAAGGGAAGGGGAAAGGCTGGTATATTTGCAAGTTGAAATACTTGATTTAAAAATAACACACAAGGTTATTTCAAAGGAGCAGGAAGGCTTGGTCACACACAATGTAGAGGTTGTGCCTGAATACCTACATATGCAGATTATGTTAATTAACTCCATAGCAATTATTATATCCAAGCCTTTATTTTATTTCTCGTTCTCAATTACTCTGCATGATCATTTTAGCTTAATTTTCTGTAGTTTCACCCCTAAATAGAAAATGTAATTCAATTGACTTCAGTGGAACTATACTGATTTACACTGCTGAGGATCTAATTTACCGGTCCTTACTAAGTTTATATTTTTCTTTTCAACTGGCAATTAAACTTATCAGTCAAGTCCTTCATAGTTGTTTTTAGTGTTATATCATGGATTTTGCCTTGCAGGAGACCATGTGATTTTAAAGGACCTCAGCATGGGAGACAGAGTTTTTCTCAACAGATACTAGAATAGTATTTACTTTCAGATTTCAGGACTCACATTAAGGAGGCAACGTAAGATTTTGTAATCATACTCTTGCTCCAAACTCCACTTACACATTAAGCAAACTTTGCAAAGTCTTTATGCACTTTCCTTTAACTGACCTTCTTCTGTACTAACCTGCAATCATTTCCTCTGAGAGAAAAATAGTGTTTCCTTTGTCATGGGCATTAGCAGAGCATTATGACATTCACCATAGAGCATTAAGTGCCATCTCTCTCACTCTGATGACTCAGTGCAATCACCCTGACTGTCTTGCAACTCTACAGCAAAGCATACTCTGGCTCCACAATGCGAGAAATGGCCTAAAAAGTCTTGGAAAGGTAGCCCACTTTATGTGCTTTTAGTATGCTTCCCGCAGCTTAGTACAACTTTTAAGCCTACAAAAAGCATTTGTCCTTTTCCGATGGGATTTCAGATAGAGACCGATCCCTGGCACTTTGCAAAGAAGTGTTTGCAAGTCCCCCAAATTTGTAGTCTTCTAAAAAAAACTCATTTACTGTCTGAGTTCATGCCAAACATCCTTCCCTAGTTCCAGAAACTTTTGTACCTGTTTATTTAAAAAGTATGAGGCAAACTGCAGAGGAACAGCTAGTGGTGGAGTGCAAGGAAGAAGTATTTAAAGGGAACATCCCTATTTTAAATAAACAAGTACAAACGTTGCTGGAACTGAGAAGGATGCTCAGCATGAACTCAAACAATAAATGAGTTTTTTAGAAGTCATGTTGGAAAATTCAGAATAAACTATATAGGTCCTTCTTTTAAAATAAGTCCAGAGGCAGATAAGGATGAGAAAGCCCTACATAGATTATTTTCCTTCCACTGACCTTCCAACCTCTCCCAAGTCTAGCAGTAGAGTCATCCCAAGCACTATTCATCCCAAACATCCTTAGACCCATCTTGTTAAAGCTCTCCCATTCTTCCCCTCTTCACTCTTCCACAATCTTCTTCAAACCCCCTTCTTCCTTTTCAGTCTCCACCATCCTCTCCTGCTTAGAAGCTTCCTTCTGTTCCTTACTTGCACCCATTCTGGTCATCATGATAATCAAAATTCCCAAGTTACCAAAAGTCAAGAACACCTAGGCACTTCCTAATAGCAGGTGTAGCCCCTGGTGAAACTCTTTGGGGAATGAATTTACTGGACATTGTTTTATTCAAATTTGGAAATCCTTACTGTTCAATTTTAAAGGTATCCTGGGAGATGGAAATCTGAAATAAACTGTTCAGGACAGTATGTGAGCTCTGGCTAACATATAAACCAAGCAGGATTTGAAGGTGAGCTTTCCAGGCCTAACTCAGTGCTATTAGAGTGCAAAACACTGGCACTATGGTTTTAAAACTTTTCTTACTAATATGGCTTATTGAAGCTAAACCATTTGCCATTTGTACAGTATGTACATTCTGTCTTTCAGCAAACTCTTTAATTCATTAGACACGTAATTAAACAAGAAGGGGGGATAGAAAATTAGAAAGTTCCCCTCTGTGTTCTTGATAATGGCTTTGCAATGAACAAAATGAACCCCATATGTTAAAGGACAGCTTTTACATAAGATTTCATTCAGGCTAGAACTGGTATTTTAATGGTGTTGAATCAGTACTCTACAGATACCCAGCCAGTCGGGATGCATCCAATAAATCTCTGGATGATTTCTCTTACACAATGCCAAGCTCTGTATGGCCAATTAAAAACTGCCAGAGGATGCATTAAGAGGAAAAAAATGAAACATTTTGAGAACGTCAACATTATTTCACCAAAAAATTACTTTGAAAAAAGGCAACTATTTTTGCCCAATATACAAACAAAAGTGTCCTTCTTTTCTACTTTTGAAGATCTAGCCTTGATTGTAGGTTTTGAGTACTGGACTCATTTGAAAATTTTGCCGTATATTTGTAAGGCTTTTGTCTGGCTGAGATTTTAAATGGCTCAAGCACTAGGACTTTCATCACTTCTCTTAGACGATTACAATATGGCATTGTTGAAAGGATAGCAGAATAGCCAGTTTCAGAAGAATAAGCATCACATTGATGAAGATAGATGAGGTCAATGAAATAAACTAAAGAGATTGGGACTGGGGGGAGAGGAGAGGAGAGGAAACACAGCAAATGCCAGGACCCCAGTGAGCTAAGCTTATGGGTATAAAAGTGGGTATGCTGGGGAAGAGCCACATTCGTTTTTTTAGTTTTAAAACTAATAAATAACACCTAGTTCTTTGATAGTCCTTGTTATTCATATCTCTCAAAGTACTTTGCAAAAGAGGGAGATATCCTTATTTCCATTTTACAGATGGAGAAACTGAGTCAATGAGCAAGGAACTGACTTACCCCAGGCCATTGAACTCAGAGGCAAGAAAACCATCCATCTCTCCAGAGTCCCAGACCAGTGCTCCACGCATTAGGATATACTTCCTCCTAAAAAGTCTAGCAGCAGTCAAGTGAACTATGACTCAAAACCATATTCCTCCAATAAACTTGGCCCTGCATTATTTTGGAGAGGAAGGGATGGAAATAAGTCTGCCAGCCATGCTGAAAATTGTGCTGATGTGGTTGGCAAACAACCCTGCATGCCATTTCCACTGTATGCACAGTCAGCTACAGCAAAGCACAGTCTTCTAGTTGCAGGATCCCATTGTTTTGTATTTAGATCACCAGGATCATGACTAGCATGCACCAAATGAGGTGGAAGGGAATAGACGACAATTTTGAAGAGATAAGAAGTTGTTGGCCTTTGATGTTCTCCATAGCAGGGAGGTTCCTAGTCCAGCCAACCTGTACTGATTTTCCTACAAATGACCTTTCCTATGATCTTTTCCCTCCTTATTCCCCCCTTATCCCCGCTGTAGAGGGGAACTTACCTGGCTTCCACCCCACCCCAGTGAAATGGGCTAATGAAAGGATCCGAGTCTCTACTCCTACTTACTTTATGCAAAGGCCTCCCTGACCTTGAGGGCTCCCCTTCCACTCTCCTGTGTGGCTAATTCCTCATAACCCAGGGCCCAGGATTGTCTGGGGACTCAACCCCCCACCTTCTGGTGGTCACCTAGGGCAGGGGCGATGCTAAATCCAGTCTGAGGTGCGCTTTTCACATTCAACACCCAAGATGATTACATGCAGTTCAAAGCAAATACAATTAATTAAACAACAATCAATTACAAAAGAGAACATAAGGGAAAAATGGAAAAAGGGGCTGGAAAACACATCACTCCGCACTGTGGCACAGAGGCCTCACACACAGTGTCTCTGGAAAATAAGGACAGTTCAGCCTCTTCCCCATAGGTCCCAGGCCTGCTTCTCAGGCCTCGGCTATGCTGCAGGGACGCTGCAGATCAGACACTTGCTCTGGGTAGTAGGAACCTTCTCCCCAGTATCAGCCCCTCCCCAGTCTGGCTGGTGGAGTCCCCCTGCACTGGGCCTCTACCCTAGCTCCCCGCTGCTTCTCACGGCACCCAGCTCCAGCATGTTCTAGGCCCAGCTCCTGGTCTGTTCCTGTGGCTCTAGCCTTGCTCCCAACATGGATCTGCTCTCTGCACTGTCTCTCAGGATCTCTGGCTGCAGCCCTGCTCCCTGCACAGCTGTATTGCTGGGCTGTGCCACTGGCAGCTACGACTCTCCTCCCCAGCTCAGGTGCGCCCCACTCAGCCCGACCCAGGCAAACCCAGCTCACACTGAGCACAGAATTCTCCCCAGCCTCTTCACCCCCTCATTGGCCTGTCTGTCCTGTCAATGAGGCTGACCTGGAGCTCTGGCTTCTTCCCATTGTTCCTGAGGGCTGTCATTCTCAAGATCCTGCTTTCTCATTATCCCTTCTCCCCTTTCTTTTGATACTAACCAAACCAAAAAAAAAACCACTGAGGTTTAATAAGGGGGCAACAGTCCCCTAAAACTTAGAAGATTTCATCCTTCAACTCAGAACCAGCCCTCCCGTTATCCTTCTCCCACAGTGAATTCACCCCATCTACCTGGGTAAAGCAACTAGTGGGCATGCATCACTCCCAAAATCCACCACCCTGCTTGAGGGGTGGTAGCAGGGGGAAGAAAAAAGAAAGAGAATGTGGAACCCCTGAATATACTTCTAAATCCTTTTACTGTGCCCAGGGAAAAACATGCTGCACTTGCAGAAGTTGAAGGAACTGGGATTTTCTATCCCTGAGCTGTCTATCCCTGCTGCTGTTTTGCTTTGCACTGAGTGAGTAAGGACAAGTAATTAACCATTAGTTCCAAAATGCTGAATTCTTTTGATACATCTTTAACTAGATAAAGCAAAGTTGCCAGGCAGTACCTTGTAGCTCAGGGTCTGTACATCTGCTGGGCAGTGTGGCAAACAGCCTCTGCAAAGCCAAAGCTGGAAGCTTCACAGCATGCAGAAGTCCCAGTGTGTCATTCATGCGAAGGTTCAGAACTATAAGGCTGCTGTGATAAAACCCATTTAATTAACACATCAGGACACGACTGTTCTCAAGATTAGAAGAGCAAAGGGGGAAGTTATTTTATGGTTCCAAATGAGAGATATTCAGAGAAATTTAGTGTCATTGTTCAAGGTAAAGACAGAACCCATGCTGTTCTACTCCAAATCCCGCAAGAATTTTGGAGTAACTTCTCCTAACCAATTGTATAGAATCTTTTCATTTATTCTGTAAATGACAATTGTTGTACAGGGCAAGAAGAAGCTTCAACATTGCTAAAACTGTAAACACCTATCTGCTATGTACTGCTATGTCAACATGAATAAATCCACAGAAAACAGACACCAGAGTGAAACACTTCAACTGGTGGAATTAACGAATGCTTAGTATGTAATGCGCTATTCTCTTATTATTATTGATGTTTTTATTCACATTACCTTCCTTTGCTTCCCCTTCCAGATTTTGGATTTTCTAATAGTCGTCAGTCACCAAATGGAAGGATGGAAGGTGGTGATAGCCTTAGAAATACTGCAATTTAACAGCCAGGAAAGAATCTCAAGGTTCATCAATGTCTACCCATACAAATGCAGAAGAACCACATCTCCTTTAATCTTGACTATATAATTCAAGGCATACACATAAGTGATTGCATTTTCCAATGTTTCCTGGATTCTCCTGACTTTACATATATTATTTTCTTGGCTCATATTGACAGATTAGTCTGTAGTACAACCGCCTTTGCTGCAAAGACATTCTGACTGATTAGATTATGCACAAGTATCTTCAGTACAGAGCTTCTTACTTTCAAAAAATATATCTGCTCCAGAACTGTTTTATTTAAATTATATATTTAAACTACATAGACCTCTTATAGCTAATCTCTAATTATCATTTTTACAGTCCTTTGAAAATATAAAGGGTTATGTCTATGCTAGGCAACATTGCTAATTTTGATTCACAATTCACACCTGCCCAGCACAATTCATTTTGGCTGCTTTCCTCTGTATTTTTGCAGCCTTCTTACAACAGAGGTGGGAATTCTACTAATTCGAGTAAGTAGATAAAGCAACTGCACATGGATCATTAGGATCTGCTTTGTTACGATAATTTGTTCCTGCCGTGACTTGGATCCTGCCAACCCTCATCAAATGTACACCAGGAAGCGCAAGGCTGTTGCACTGCAATTGTCACTCTGAACTGAGTCTGTGCGTCGGTGCAGGACAGTACAAGGGACTTAGCAGCAGGCAGTACTAAGTCTGACACCTCTTGCATGTTCACTCTCCAACTCTCAAAAGCTCAAGGTGAAAATTAGTCAGGTTGGGGGTGGCAAATGAAGACAACATTGCCGTGTGATCCTCAACATGCAGATGAGTTGTTTAGCTACATGCTTCCTTCCTTGAACTTATTGCTGTCAGGGAGGCCAACAGCCTTGCCAGGTCCCTGGGTAAGGGGGTGGGGCATACGTCGTGCCACACTCCCAGAAAGGGTAGGACCTTAGGCTGAAGGGGCGGGGCCGAGAGCAGCCAGCCCTCAGCCCTGCCCCAACTGTGATGCCCCCCACTCAACACTGCCCAGAATGTACCACACGGCATTCAAGCAGTGATTTAAAGGACCCATGGCTCCAGGCAGCAATGACAGTGGCCAGGAGCTCTGGGCCTTTTGAATCTCCAGCCCTTAGGTTCCCCCTATCAGTGGGTCTGATTGCTGTTATTAGGCAGAGGCTGTACTTAATGTAGGCCAGGATTCCCTGTGGTCCTTGCTCTCTGCTCAGTGCAGGATCGAGCCTAGCGAATGTGCTGCATTGCACCAGAAAATTCATTTCTGCCCTGCTCATTTTAGACCCCCTCATAAGCAGAAAGCTTGCTGATGCAGGCAGGCTAATAGGTTGTACGTGTGAAATAGCATTGCCGTGAGCTGCGGTTATGTGCAAACAATGGACCTGTGTCTGTGGGATGGAGGTAAGGTCTGGGTTCTAGGACCCGCTCTAAGCACACTGACTCCAGCCAGTATGTGTAAGAGAATCCAGTTGTAATTCTGAAGACGCTTTGCCAGTGAAAGAGGCAAGAAATCGGCTTTCCGTAAAGATCCCCGTAGGGTTAAGTGGAGTTATCTGTTATGGATGGACAGCATAAACATGTAGCTGCCTCCCTAAGGAGCAATTTGCTATCAAGGGAAGCAGTTCACTGCATTTGTTGGAATAGCAGCTATAGTTGGAACAGGCCCGTATGCAGGAATTTCTGTGAGGGGGTGCAAGATGTGGGAGGGGCTGGTAGCTGCCCCACCCCCAATCCCACCCCACCCCCAGCCTCTCTCCTGAGGGAGGTGGTGGGAATCAGCCCCAGGCTTCCCCCAGGCGGCCAGAGCACAGGGGAGGGAGACTGGGGCAACATGCTGCATCTGCTTTCCCCCAACTGGTCAGAGCATGGGGGCGAGAGGCTGGCAGCACACCTCCTCTGCCTTTCCCAGACTGGCCGAAATCAGCCCAATGGCGGACCATGAAGGACCGTGGGGGGGGTGCAAATGCACCCCCCCCACACACACATATACCCCCTGCGTATGGGCCTGAGGAGTATCTCAAACACACTGACAGCATGTCATGAAGTATGTGTACATGAGGGAGGGGTCTTTAAGTTAGGTTAGCTATCCCACATTAGCTAACTCAGGTTAAAACAGCAGCAGCGGCCAGCAATTCAGCTTTTCATTTGGATTAGCGGCTTCAGTTAAAGCTCCCAGAGGAGCCTGGGATTGAATTCAAGCCACTAACTTGCACTAAAAGCTGAGTTGCTGCTAACAGACAGTGACAGACCTGAATTACAAGCATGCCTCTATGTGCAGTGTGGGTTTACCCCTCATGCAGTTGAAGTTTAAGTGAGAACACTGGCAATAAAAATCTGAATGATGAGCAAGCCCTTTTCAAACAGAAATAGACCCAAAAATCCTGTTGCTGCATTTAAAGATAGAGTTGTCTGTATTTATCTGAAAGATTAAATCAGAAAGGCCCAGCCTAGAGGTGGGTCTTCAGCATCACACCAAGTTACAGTAGCCATGCTGTCTTTCTGCTAGCAAGAAACTATGAAATTTCTATCACATGGGAGAGTCCATAGTCTTAAAAACAGAGAGATGACTCAGAAGACTGATTTTAGAAGGGCTGTACCTGACACAAACAAACTTGAATAGAAATATCCAAATTGGAAAAAAACAAGTTACAGCCATGATTAGACCCCACCGTCCTGTTCCCAAGCAACAGCTCCTGCATGACATTTTCTTTTTATTAGTCTCTTTGTTTCCTTCCAATCAGTCTCATTCTTGCCACATGTTTTCATCTCCTTTCCTCCCCATCCGCCCTCTTTGGTTCTTTTCAGGTATGTCTTAGTCTGGTGATATGAGCACAGAGATTAAAAAAACAAGGCTTTTGTCTAGGCTCTGACACTCACTCCTTTCAGTCGCATTGGCCAAGTCACTGAATTCTTTATCTCATTCTATAAAAAAAATAACAAGGAGTCCTGTGTCTCCTTAAAGACAAACAAATGTATTTGGACACAAGCTTTCATGGGCAGCAACCCACTTGCTCAGATGCATGAAGTATATGCTTCAGTTTGGCAGGGATTCAGACATACATACAAATATGGGAGGGTTACATTACTACACAAAGGCTAATCTTATCACTCCTAACAGATGATAAGAAGTTAAGAATACTCATTCACCTGCTCATCTACGAATGTGACATATGCCAACATGTGCCAGCAATGCCCCTCTGTCACATACATTAGCTAAACCGGAGAGTCTCTTCACAAAAGAATAAATGGACACAGATCAAGAATGGTAACATTCAAAAACCTGTAGAACACTTCAGCCTCCCTGGACACTCAGTAACAGACCTGAAAGTTGCCATACTTGATCAAATAAAACCTTCTAAAACAGACTGCAGTGTGAAATTGCAGAGCTGGAATTCATATGCAAACTTGAAATCACCAGACTGGATCTGAATAGGGCCTGGGAATAGCTAACTCACTACAAAAAGTAATTTTCACCCTTTTGGTATTCTGACCTGTTTATCCCTTCCACACTAAAGCTTCCACTTCATGCAACTAAGGAAGTGGCGTTCTGCCCATGAAGGCCTATGCCCAAGCCCACGCCCAAATACATTTGTTAGGCTACGTCTACACTGCGGCAGTTTTTCGGAAGACGAAATGCAAATGGAGAGCTCTTCCAATCCTTTTTGCGGAAGAGATTTTTGTGATAAAAAGCCCTGTGCAGACGGGGCCATTTGTTGGAAAACCCCCGTTTTGCACAAGATCCTGTAAACTTCATTTTTTGAGGAATAAGGGATCTTACTTAAAATGGGGGTTTTCCAACAAATGGCCCTATCTACACAGGGCTTTTTATCACAAAAATCTCTTCCGCAAAAAGGATTGGAAGAGAATATGCAAATAAGAGCGCAAGATGTGCAAATGAGCGCTCCATTTGCATTTCCTATTCTGAAAAACTGCTGCAGTGTAGATGGAGCGCTGGTCTTTTAGGTGCCACAGGACTCCTCATTGGTTTTGCTGAAACACACTAACACAGCTACCCCTCTGAAACTTGTCAGCTATCACAGTGATTGGCATAGTTTGAGGGCCGTGTGAAAAAGAACAGACCAGTACGTTGAAAGAAAAATGGATACAAGATACTTGGAAAACTAGACGTGCAACATGCAGTCAGGCCCTATTAGGGGGCGGGGGAGGGGGAGAGGTGGGCTGGTAGGAGGGCCATTTAGCCTGAGACTCAGGAGACAAATGGGACTCAAATTTTGACATTTTTCTATGAAGCCATTTCTATTTATTATACATCTTGCAGTTATAACAGAGACAACAAAAGAAGCTATATATACCTGCAAAAAAACGATGTAAATCATTGTGGGACCTTGGGCCTTTGCCTATTTTTCGGTCACATCTGAGTTTTCATCTGCGTGACTGGGGACTGGAGTAGCTTCTGTAATTAGTGATCCTACATTATGAAATAGTGTTTAGTCATCACATAGTTTAGAGGTTTTGAAAGTTGAAATGAATTCTGTTACTATAAAGTGATTTTGTTTGGTCTGAGGGTGAGCTTAACTTTTAAATTAAATATTTATCTCTGTATAGATTTTTGTATTCCTGTTTTTTATTATGTATCTTTGCATACAATAACCATATCAGGCTCAGCTGTAAAGCTACCTCTTCATCCAGATTTAGATTCACCTGTAAAGGCTTTTTTGTGATAATAAACTTTTAATTCAAGTTGTTTAATAAACTTTATATCTAATCTGGCCCTTTTTAATATTCATAACAACACAGCAGTTATTAAAGGAATTTAATAATGGGAACATGTGAGCAGATGAAATTTCAAGGCTTTGAAATAAGGTATATGGGCTGAAGTAAATACCCCCCCCCAACCATTATTATATAATATTCATTGCAAAGTATATACAATTAAAATTTTGTATAACCAATAGCCTTTAGTGAATTAATTTATGGTGTGTTACTGTGTTTTAAAAGAACCCTTTTATAAAAATGAAGCAAAGATTTGAAAGTGGTGCAAGTAAGAGATGGCAAAACTAACAGAGTGAAGCAGCAGTTAAGAATTTAAAGCGAATAACATCATTTCTCATGGAAAAGACACCTAAGCCATTATATAGTCACCTTACTGACAGTGACACTTCCAGTTCTGATGATGAAAACTTTGTATCCACAAATGACATTTCAATGTCACTGCCTCAAAATGAGGAGGTCATTAATCAAGACACAGAAATGACAACAGTAGTGATAGATGCAGAATCTACGCTCGATTTAGAGACTATGCAGGCAGAAAATGAGAACCTTGGAGATGCTGTGCAGCAAGAGCAAGAACTTACGCACAGCACACAGTATAACAACAGTGGCATCAGAACCTGGTATTGGACTTCTTGATAAGAACAATGTTGCTGAAATGCAGTCATTTATCAAAGGTAGTTATTTTCAGATTCCAAGTAATTAATATTGAAAGATGGATGCTGAAATATCGTGCTTTTCCCACTAGTCTGCTGACAAAAACTCTTTCAAATGGAGAGATCTACACAAAAGACTGGCTCTGTTGGAGCATGGAAAAGCAGGCTCTATACTGTGTACCCTGTTTCATTTAACAGTAATACTTCAAACAATCAGTACTATCTAATCCATCCAGTTGGAGCATCAGTAGAGGTTGGAGGAAGTTGAAAGACCAAATACCTGCACATGAAACTTCAGTATTGCATAAAGATAACTATGTCACATGGAAATGAGCTAGTAGAGCAGCACTAGCTGACAGTTTAATTGAAAACTTAATTCTGAGTGAAATTAACACAGAAACTGATAACTGGAAAAAACCTCCTTGAGCACATATTGAATGTCATTCTTTTTCTTTCTGAATGGGGATTGCCTTTGTTTGGTTCCAGTCAATGTATCGGTGACCCTACAAATGGAAACTTTCTTGGTATACTTGAGCTTCTTAGCAAGTATGACCCACTTTTATCAGGCCATGTTGAGTATGTTCGTGAATCACAAGAGAGTGGAAAACACATTCAAGTCTATTATCTGTCTACCAGAATACGGAGTGAGTTTATTGAGCTGTGTGGGGCATTTGTGCAAACAACAGTTCTTGAAGAGGTATGACATGCAAAGTACTTTTCAATTATTATTGATGCAACTCCAGACTGTTCTAGCAAAGAACAGACAACCTTGGCTGTTCAATATGTGAAAATTGTAGGAAGCTCAAAGGTTTCAATTGAAGAACAATTAATTTTGTTCGATAATTTTATGAAAAAAACTGGAAAAGAAATCACTGCTCATGTATTAGAAATTCTGGAAGGCTTCAAATTAAATTTTCAAGTCTGTATTGCCTAAGCTTATGACAATGGATCCAATGTGGCTGAGAAGTACAACGGAGTACAAGCACTCCTTCTTGAGTAAAATCCAAACTGTAGTTTCTCCATTTGTGGCAACCACACATTAAATCCTGTCAGCATTGCTTGCACTGAATCATGCAAGAAAGCAATCACGTACTTTTGAACAATCCAGCAGTTGTACAACCTCTTCAGTATCAGTGCTTGAAAGTTGGAATTTCTGAAGCAGCATCTGCCTGTTTCCCTTCACTGTATATAGACGACGAAATGGCCAGCACGAACTTATGGTGTGAAACCAGTTGCACAGCATTTGGACTTTGTCAGAAAGGCTTTAAGTGAGCTTGAATCTATTACTCTCACAGCACAGGCTCGCCTAAGTTAGTTCAGAAGTATACATCCAAATCTGAATGCATTTTAATGTCGTCCATGTTGATGAAGCTGCTAAAAATGATCCACAAAACCAATCTTGTAATTGAAGCATGTGTAACCCATACACTTAATAGGGAGCTATCTCTTTGAGGGTATGTCTACACTACCCCGCTATTTCGAACTAGCAGGGTAATGTAGGCATACCGCAATTGCAAATGAAGCCCGGGATTTGAATTTCCCGGCCTTCATTTGCATAAGCGGGGCGCCGCCATTTTTAAATCCCCGCTCGTTCGAACCCAGACTGAACTCTGGGTCTCCAGTACTGCTGTGGGAGCAGGGGGGGTTTTGATACTGGAGAACAGCAGTAAAGTCTTGCCCACCCAAGGTAACACATGGAATGCTACATTAGATGCTGAGAGGGATAACACTGAACAACCTCATAAAGGTATTCAAAAGATTTGTGATCAATGGGACACAATCCTTTCTGAGTCCAAATCAGTATTGACATTTCATCTGAGTTTTCCATCAATTGCAGCCTAACTTCTCAATCTGATGCAGAAAGGCACTATTGAGTCAATGTTTTTGTTATTATTGACTCCATCACATCTGGTCTTACATGTTGATTTGAGTCACTGAGACCAATTTGCACCTTTTTTTGGATTCCTTTGGGAATTCAGAGAACTAAGTGATTGAGATCTATATTCAGAAGCTGAACAGTTTCAACAAAGCTACAACAAAATTTCAAGAGATCTCTGTGCTGAGATCATCTTCCTGAAATGTATGCATTCTACCAACTTTAAATCAGACTACAAGCCAAAAGAACTGCTTCAAGAAATAATCAATCTTGGCCTGTTCATTGTATTTCCTAGAATCACAATTGCATTACGTATTTTTGTCAGTCTCTCTGCATCAGTGGCTTCAAGTGAATGCACATTCAACGTGTTAAAACAAGTAAAGAACTATCATTGTTCGACAATGCGACAAGAGCATTTTAATGGGTTCACAATGCTTAACATTAACAGTGATGTTGCATGTAAATTAGATTTTTCTTCAATTATAAACAAGTTAGCACACAACAAAGCCAGAAAAGCATTCCTAAAATGAAGAGTTTTGCTTGCAGTGGAAATTCACAATTAAAGCTTCATTTTTAATATACATGCTATTGGTATAATGACTTAATTCTTAATAAATATGTCTCATGTTCATTTTCATATATTCTTTTGGTTTAAGTATGATCCTGTGAATGAGAAGTTAAATACGTTGAGGGCCTGGGGCTGAGGTTTCTAAACTCAAAGGGTATGTCTATATTGCATTTCTCTTCCGAGAGAGGAATGCAAATGCAGATAAGCAAAATTGCAAATAAAGCGCGGATTTGAATTTCCTGTGCTTCATTTGCAAAATAGCGTATTTTGAGAAAACAAACGTGGTCTCCGTGGGGTTATTTCGAGAAAAAACCCTTCCATACCCCAGTAAGGGTTATTTCGAAGGGAGGGTTTTTTCCCAAAATAACCCCATGGGGACTGTATTTGTTTTCTCGAAATACGCTATTTCAGAAAAGCGGCGGTCTGCAATTATGCAAATGAAGCACAGGAAATTCAAATCCGTACTTCATTTGCAATTTCGCTTGTCTGTATTTGCATTCCTCTCTCGGAGGAGGAATGCAATGTAGACATACCCAAAGTGGCCCAGGTCTCTGTCATTCTCTGAGAAGGCCTGCATGTACTTAGTACAAGGTACTATTATTAGCAAGGCTAAATAGCGTCTCTAGTTCAAACAAAACAAAGCCAAGGAGGATGGCAAAATGTAATTTATGTAGCTAGTCCAGAGATCATCAATGTTTATCACTGCCACAGAATTTTTATCTCCTACACACCTTGGTAACAGTTATAACAAATTGCCAGGCAACTGATCTAACAATTCTATTAATTGAAGATGCTCCATTTTGCATAGAGATAAAAGCTCTTTGAGATAAAACCGCACATGGCCCAACTAGGTTCATCTATCTACCATATCATAAGAAAACTTTACAACAGTTCATTCACCAACATGCGAAATTGTATTGATGTAGTTGTTATAATTCTGGATTATAGATGTTCTACTGGAACCACTCCTACACTGATTAGCAGATGAAACTGACAAATGAAGTACTCTCTGCATCAGAAGGTTGTGGAATTTAATGAAAATTAGATCTGAATCTGGAGCTAGTTCTGCTAGCACATTTCAGTGGTAACAGAGGATTAAATAACTATCTTCTGAAAAACCAAGCCAAAGCACAATCTTCCATTATCTACTGATTATTTTAGATATTAAAGATGATCTCGTGGATGCAAATCAGATGAGGGTACAACATATGTGGAATCTTCAACTCATTTCTTACATTTAATCCATGACAAGCTTTCTGATGGCACCAGTCTTCACATGTTTCAGAGGGTAGTCATGCTAGTCTGTTTCAGCAAAAACACAAGGAATCATGTGGCACTTTAAAGACTAATACATTTATTAAGGTATTAAAAAAATAAAAGCTTTTGTGATCTACAACTCACTACTCAGAAGAAAGAAAGAAAGAAAGAAAGAAAGAAAGAAAGAAAGAAAGAAAGAAAGAAAGAAAGAAAGAAAGAAAGAAAGAAAGAAAGAAAGAAAGAAAGAAAGAAAGAAAGAAAGAAAGAAAGAAAGAAAGAAAGAAAGAAAGAAAGAGAGACATCAATGCTAATTCAATCAGAACATATGTGGCTCATCTCCCAACAGTGGGAAGAAGGTGAGAATACTTGAATGAGAAATTACTTATTGTAATCCGAGAACCACTCCATGTAATCTTTACATGGGATCTCAGCAGGATGTGTGCATTTATTCAGACCTATTTTCAAAATGTTATTCAGCCAGTAGGTATGAGCTGCTTACTTAATGCAAGTGCATAGATAAGTAAATTTAGTCTTCTGGGAAACCCTCCTACAATAATACAACGAAGTTCAGTTTTGCTTTTGGTGCTTAGACACAATGCATGCTGTGAGACCACTCTGTTTGTTTAGACTACTACAGTTAAGAAAACATCTACATAAATCATCCACATTTTATAAGGCAAGATAAAACAGGAATGGCAAACAACACCTAGACTGTATGGCTATTTTGGCTAGGAATTTAAGAAAAACATATATCACAGTCTTCTACTAGAGATTGAAGTGATAGTCATAATCAAAATCAATTTGACTATCAAAGAATTAAAATTTTCCTTTCTGGGAGCCAAAGTTTCCCCAAATGCTGGTAGCTAAAAGCTAGTCACAAAATTAGCTTTATTAACATGGATCCTTACAATTAACAAAAGATACATGTTTTTGCTGTTATATATATTTTGGATTCTGTTTTTTCCACTCCAACTCATCTGATGAATTGGGTTTTACCCACAAAATCTCATGATCCTATATATTTAGCAAGGATGATGAATCTTGGAAGTTTGACAGGAAACATGGAAGAGAAAGAACTCATATGGAGTAAACAAGATTCTTCATTTGGCACAGTGCAATGATGTCTAACCATTGCTAACATGAGTTCACCCCTACTCTTTTTAGCACTAATGGGATCACTAGTGGAGAGACTATGCCACAGGCAGCCTGCAACCAATCTCTACTCCTTACACTGCTGACATCAGTAGCGCTAAATTGGATTTACTACAGTGGGAAAATTTTCCCTACTGCTGGTAAGGTTTTTGAGGCTGAGTATTTCCAGTATATTCAACACAATCCATAATGTTTTCAGATTTTCTGGAACATGATCAAAGTTGTACCAGTTTTATGGAGCTGTGATGTGGGAATAATTACAGCCCCTTTTGATGTTTTCCTAGTATAATTTTTTTTAATCTAAATGCCTAGGCAAGATTAGACTCCAAGAGGCAAATCAGGATTCAAAAGGTTAGTTTAGCCTAAACATTTAGCAAAAACAAACTGTCGCCACACCAAATTAACAGCTGTTTAAGCATCCACAATCTGCTAGGTGTATCCCCTTGCCCTAAAATGTTACAAATCTTAAATATAAACATTCATTATGCCCCTGCAAGCAGCTAGGGTTTTCAGGAGATAAAAGTCACAGTTAGTGCCTGAAGAATCCCAAGTGCCCTGAAATACCTTTGTCTATAACTTGCTTTTTCTAACCACTCCTGGGAAATAAGGTTGATGCCCAGTGTATATTGAAATCCACTAATTGCAAGTCTGAATCATTTGCATGCTTATTTCAGCTGTAACAAGCTCGCATTCATAAATTCATCTTAATGTCAGGTTTGCAGGGTGCTTTAAAGGTCACTCCATTATTGTCAATACCTATCCCCCTGGGCTAGCTAAAAAAGAAGTGGAATTCACTGCACTTTTAATGAGGCACTTATATATCTACATGGGATGATTCACCTTGACTCCTAGCAGTTCTCTTTTCATTCGTGCACAAGTTTATGCTGCAGTGGGGAAAAATATCACCGAAGGGTTTTTTTTCTATTTATGGTGTTTCATTTAGCATCATAAATGAAACTCCTCGCTGTCATCTGGGCAAAGGAGGAACTAAGGATGTTAAGTATCGAGTAAATGACTAGTTGTGTACTTGATACAATTTTTGTCAAGTACACGTTTAGTTGATAAGGGGCCGCTGTGGCTCTGCAATTTAAATGTAGTAGGAGCCAGGTGTGCAGGCAGCCCAGCTCCTGCTATATTTAAACTGCAGAGCCACAACAGGAGTAGGTCTGGGACCCAGAGTGAGTCCAGACTGCTGTGGCTATGCCTTTTAAATGTAGTAAGAGCCACTGCACATCTGCCTCCCCTGTTCCCCCGCACTGCGGATAGGGTTGCCAGGTGTCCAGTATTGACAGGCAGTCTGGCATTTTCACCTCCTGTCCAGTAAAAAAAAAATCAGAAAATACCAGACACCTAAATGTCCGGTATTTTCTGATTTTTTTTCCCCTACCAGGAGGTGAAAATATCGGACAACTGGCAACCCTACACACACTCAGCAACCGGCTCAGCGCCCAGGCTCCCTGCTTACCTGGTTTTGCAGGGAAGCTATCTTCTGGCTTGATCAGTAAAACAAGATGGCTACCAGCAAAAAGCTTCAAAGGCTTTTCTTAAAGGGGCCATGCTATTTTCTTTATAGCTCAACAACTTTGGTCTCCCCCCCCTTTTTTTTTTCTCCTCAACAGAAATTTTTTCCTCTGTGTTTTTTTTCGGGGGTGGGGGGAGTTTGGGGGGGCAGTGTTCAGTCTTTTTAGTTAAACCATCTGGCAACCCTAACTGTGGAGATGGTGCAGGAGGGAACCCAGCACTAGCTCCTGCTTCCCCCCCTTGCTGCCTCTGATATAAAGGCAGCAAGGGGAGTGGGGGAAATGTGAGTAGTCAACTATTTGACTACTCTTTTACATCCCAAGGAGAACATAGAAGCCCATAGAAGAAGAAGGTGAAAAATACAGGGCAGAAGAGGGAGTGCAGGAGAACACAACTCTGCATTAATGAGAATGCTGCTGCATCCACATCAATTACTCCTTGCCCAGTAGCAACGGTAAGAACAAAGAAGCTAATAGCGAGGTGTTTCGTCTGTACCCTGAGGATCACACTTCGACCCATATGAAGTCAGACAGGCCCATTCACTAGCTACAATTCAACTTCTGTTTTTTCACCTTAATCTCCTGAGAATAAAAAAAGGGGACATGCAACAATCTTCAGAATGATTGCTCCTCAGGGAGAAGGCTACACCTACCACTCAGCGCTGCTTGGACCATGCACGTGTACATTGTTGTGCATGCCCCAGAGAACTGTAAGAGACAGGCCATTGTCCAAGGAACAGAGCACAATGCATAATGCTGAGGACGAGGCATTTATCCCCGTCTTTGCCATTAACCCAGTTTGATGTTGGACACGATGCTTATTTCCTCAGTTCTTTAGATGTCCCCTTGAGAAAAATGAGTAAACGATATTCATTCATTTTTGTGAAGCATCTTGAGAGCCATACAGGAAAAGCACCACTCCGGTGATCACTCACCACAGAGCTGATCAACCAGAGCCTAAAATGCCCTCTGTCTGTGTTTTCCTTTGGAAAAGAGGAGGGTGAGAAAGTGACACTTTGTAGCCAAAAACAAATCAGAATAGACCAAGATAAAAACTGCAGGGCAAGGAATCAAAATGAGTTGAGCAGGAAGTGCACAATGGCATGCCAGCTCTAGCAAGCTATTCCTGTCATGCTGGGAGCTCTGTAGAGCAATTTGATCACATATCCTGAGGACACCATGTTACCCAATGAAACCTAATTGTGAAGGACGCCTGCTGGCCAAGCAGCTGATATTTTCTACGAACAACTATATTTCTTCACACAACTTTTAATTTCCCAGTATCCTGCTAACACAGGTGTTGACATTTTCCTTAAGTGCAATTAAATTCTCCCGGAAAGAGCAAATCTACCATGCAGACGGCAATTTGAATTGGAGCTTTGAGGGACTGCTTAGCCTGACCAGGTGAAATATTTTCCTTTAATGGCAAAATTGTTTCCTTTGAGTGTCCTCACTTTGCATCAAACAATATTAGGCCTCCCGTACGCAAATGCAGAGCCTTACAGTGCGACATAAAATGCTGAATGCAGCTCCTGTTTTTAACTTAAAGCCACGCATTTTATCCTTTCCCCTTTAATTTGAATAAACAGGACATTAGGCAGCCAACCACATTTTGAATGTTTATAATACAAAAATGAAAGGAATGGATAAAAACTGACCAGTAGGGATCAAGATGAGACCTATATAGAGACCCGATTAGCCCACATCTGCTGACTGGGGTTTCCTGAATCTTTTTCTGAAACATATGGGATGCTGGCCATGATCAGAAGCAGGTTACTAGATGGACTTTGGGACTAATAAAGTAATTTTTAGGCTCTTTTGTATATAGCGGGTGTATGCATGAAGCAGATTTAATACAGAGTCAAGTACATTTTACCACAATACATCACAGCAAGTCTACTTGTTATTGCAAGTGAAGAGTTAAACCTAGGTACAGGTCAGAATTAGGAACTGGAAACAAAGCAACATCTCCTGAGCCCAGCACTGAGCCTGTATTTAGAGCCTTGTAAGCCATCACAAACTCAGTGCGAGTTAAGTACATGTGTTACGCTGGGGTCAGGTTTGAAAACAGGCCAGTTGCTCAAGCTTGGATCAGGTTAGGTTGGCTCTGATCATCTCCTGCTGCTCATAGGGTCAGTCTGGTAAACTGCATGCCTGCTTCCTGCCAGCTCACTATGCTTCGATCACTGTGGAGTGAGTAGGCTGAAGACTTCTAGCACCTCTCCCTAGGACATGCAGCTGTCACCATGCCGACTGCACAGGGAGAAGCTGGGGTGCAGGAAGCCCTCCTCCCTGGCAGGCTGAGCCCCAAAGACAAGGCACTATTGCTAATACAGGTTCAGAGGGAAGTGTTAAGTTTCGTTCAGATCTGAAAACAACTTAGCAGTCATGGGTCCAGCTTTAAATTAGGCCCAAGCAGACCTCTGCCTCTAGGCAATTTAATTTTTTTCAAAAAAAAATTTCGCTGAAAAATGCAAGATATTTGCTAGTTGAAAAAAACCACAAATATGGCTGAATTTTCATTAATTATTTTGCTTGGGGAAAACATTGAAAATGTCAAAATTTTTCCTATTGGCATTTCCGACACAGAATATTTTGACTTTCCTTTTGGAAAGATTTCTCATTTCAGAAAGTTCCCTCTATTTTATTACCTCAAACTCCACATGAAACATTTTGTGTCAGATTCACCACAAATGTATCAACAAACCTGAATCAAAACTTTTGGGAAGGGAATCACCAACATTTTAAAAACATTTTCATTTTGGGTTGACTCAAAACTAGTTTTATTTTAGTTTTGACATGCCCAGGAACCAAATATGCAGTTATTTGTATTGATCTACTCCCGATTTGACCCCGTGCCCTCCCACCTGGAACACTTTGCTTCAAATTCTGGCATACTACTTGGCCAGAACCATATAGAGGAGGAAGGCGAGAGATAGACCAGGCCAATGAGAAGAGGCAGATCTCAATTTTTCTTTGCTCTACTTTACAGTGGCAAGGTGGTACTTTTCCAGCCCAAGCTGAGCAGACTAGAAAAGGGTGTTGAGACTCAGGGCACCTGAGTATTTTACAAACGCTAAAATATGCTGCTAAAAATTAGTTGTTTTGAAAATATGATCATGTTCGGGCTAAGGGGTAAATTGGCCTTGCACATGAACACCTTCTCAGACTGCAGCTGACTCAGGGTCATCCTTTGGATTCATGGGACCCTACAGAGTACAATTAAACTGGCATCTCAATGGCAGTCAGGCTGGGGAATGATGATTTTTTTAGATATGTGATTATATAATCTTCAGCAACACACCAATAAAATATTTTTAATGCAAATTTTAACCTACGCTCCTGCAGACTAACACCGTAAATTCAAGTATCAGAGGGGTAGCCGTGTTAGTCTGAATCTGCAAAAGTGGCGAGGAGTCCTGTGGCACCTTATAGACTAACTGAAGTGTTGGAGCATAAGCTTTCGTGGGCAAAGACCCACTTCGTCAGATCTAAGTATTCCTAAATGTACTCTCAGCACCCATGGATGTTCTGACGAAGTGGGTCTTTGCCCACGAAAGCTTATGTTCCAACTCTTAAGTTAGTCTATAAGGTGCCACAGGACTCCTCACCGCTTTTACAGTAAATTCAGAAACTGACAGTAGGTTTCTGGGATAAGAAAATGCCTATTAAATGGCTTCCATTGCCACTTGAATGACTCTTTTATAGACTCGGTGACCTGCTAATAGGTCTGGCAGGCTTTTTCACTTTTAAGTTAACTAGATCCTCTCTGGAGCCACAAACCAGGGATAGGAAGAGGCCAGTAAAACCCAGTGGTACCCCAAATTTTCAGGTGGCCTACATCACTCCATATTCTGGGCACGGGTAAGGATGGCCCTGAGCTAACTGGTCAGTGCTGAGAAACATTGACAGAGGGCAGCAGAGGGAAGCTTGCATTTACTACAGCTCCTCTTGTATGCAGACTCCATAACATCTGGACTGACACTTCTGGTTTCTGGAGAGGGGGAAAAATCAGAACAAATATCAAATTGATGGTGTAATGCTGCAAGCTGCCGAGTCCCTCTCAGAACATCCATGGGTGCTGAGAGTACATTTAGGAATACTCAGAACCTTGCAGGATTAGGTTCACAAAGTGCAATACTTACTTAGGGACTGAGAGCAAAAATGTATGGTCATTTTTATGAGCCGATTCCCACGCTAATCCTTCTCTTAGTCTCTTCAGACTGCCAAGATGCCAGCTACTTCCCAGACAAGAAATAGCAAGCCATGGGCCTAATGAGGCTCTGCTGTATGTGTCCAAGTTTTGTTTGTTTATTCTAGCTGAAATGTAGCACAAGATGGAGAACGTCTAAAAAACCAAACTTTCTGGGGCTTTAATTATGCTCACTCACAATGCATTAAGAATTAAAGAGAGAAGTGGCACTTGGGCTCCTGTACACTTTGGAACCCTACACTAGTAATTCACAAGTGGCAATAGAAGAAGGGGATATGTACTGTTCGTACACACCAATGCCTGAGAAAAGGGTTACAACATACCTAGAACTGTTTTTTAAAATGTCCCTTTCTTCTCTCACCCCACATGTGCAAACAATTGTGAACTCAGCAGATAACTTTTGCAGGGGATTTTGCATACAATTTGTGTATGATGTATCAGATTTAAAACCCTACTTAAGTAACTGTCTATACGGTGCCACAGGGCTCCTCGTCGCTTTTACAGTCACTGAGAGTCTGAAGTGGAAAGAAATAATGAATCTGTCAAAGCAATCCTGATCTTCACTTGGTGATAATCAACATAGCCCCATTGAAGTTACCAGAGCAACACTGACATCAGCTAAGGAACTGCTCCACTGTTATTTGAAAGCACACTTCTTACGAAATAGGTCTGCACAGCCCCAGATCAGTCTACTCTTTAAAGCTAGATTGACCAGACTGTATCTGTCAGGGCCGTGGAACAGCATTTCCCAAACTATGGGCCGCGGCCCGGGAAAAAAATACCGGGCCTCAGCATGGCTGGTGGCTGCCAGCATAGCCGGCCTTCGGCCGATTCGGCCCCGCGCCCCTGAACCCAGAAGTGCCGGCGAGTTACAGAGCTGGGGGCTCTGCTCCACCACTATGTGGAGCTGGGTCTCTCCCCCGGCTCTGCCTGGGGCGGGCCCAGGCCCCGGCCCCCACACGCGTCCTCCCACCCTGCCCCCAGAGCGTCCCCACCGTGCACGGCTCCTCCTCACCGTCTGCTGCTGCCCATGTGCGGCGTTGCATGTGGGTGGGGAGGACGCCCGGGCATGATGTGACATCATGGCCCGGGATTTTAAAACTCTTCGGAGGCACGTGCCGGGGCCACGCTGCCTTCGGGTTCAGCCTCCGGGGCCTGAGCGCGGCCTCCGGCCCCGCAATGTAGAAGGCAGAAGGTAGGGAACGGGCTTGGGCGGAGGCGGCAGCGGCAGCAGGGGGGGGAGGCACCAAGGGACAGGGTGCAGGAGAGAGAGACAAATGCCAGGGAGCCAAGTGCAGACAATGAGGGAAAGGGCAGGAGGGGAGGTGTCAGTGGGAGGAGAACAGGGTGATGCTGGGAGAGGAAAGGAGAGGGGAAGGGCATTGGAGGCTGGAGGAGGAGGTGTTGGGAGAAGGCTTGAAAGAAGGGGTGGGCATGAGGAAGGCCAGGATGGAGCAAGTCATGTGTGAGGGCACAGGGGGCAGGAGGAGAATGGGGCAGAGAGTGGTGAGGGGGTGGGTATTAGGGAAAAAGAGGGAAAAGGGAGCAGGGGCAGTAAGGGAAGGGGGAGGCACCAGGAGGGTGCAGGGCTAAGGGAAGGTGCAGGTGCCAGGGGATTCTGGGGTGAGGAGGTGGGGAGAGCTGGCCACTGGAAGCAGCACTGGATGGGGGAATCGGGGCAGGCTGGGGAGATTGGGAGGCCGGTGGAAGCAGGGCTGCCAGGGAGTGCAAGGTTGGGGGCAGGGAGCTGGCTGGGGAAGATGGGGGGGGGGGAGATAAGCAGCCGCCGGAAGGAGGGCTGGACGCGGGCAGCGGGGCTGGCCAAGGGAGATTGGGAGAAGCGGGGGAGAACTGGCTGCCCAGGAGAGAGTTGGGGGAAGTGGGGCTGGCCAGAGGCGCAGCGGGGGGAGCAAGGGGGAAGAATGAATAGGCCTGAGGGGAGTGGGACTGACCTGGCCATATGTAGATCTTGGGGCGCTGCCCCCATTTCCCCCCCGCAAAGCACAAAGCATGAGTTAGTCTGGCCTGGGGATTCTATTGTCCCCCCGCTCCCCCCCCCCCCACACGCACACCCCTCGAGTAGTTGCGAACAGTTTGGCTGGTAGACACACTCATGCAGCCTGAGCACATTTACCAGCCAGGCAATTCGAAACTACAAACTGATACATCTAGTAATAATACAACTTACCTAATGAGAAAATACCAGACATGTTATACATCTGGTATTTTCTCAGTTTGTTTTGTATGCGTTTATATTTTTGGGCTGCAAAAAGCAGTATTGAAAAAAAAGGGTTCCAACTAAAGTAAAATGTTTGGGAAACCCTGGTCTAACCAGTCTTACAGTCCATTTATCCAATCCATATTCCTTAACTTGCTGGCAAGAATATTGTGGGTGATCATATCAAAACCTTTGCTAAAGCTGGCACTGGGGTTTTTGGGAGGACCCAAACCAACTTATTTGAATATTCATCATTTGATTAATGAATATGCAAATGAACATTACTGGTCCTCCAAAAGTTCGTGAATGGATTTACTGGTCCCCGTGTCAAAAAGTTTGGGAACCCCTGCTGCAGAAGATGGATCACACGACATCACCAGAAAAACCCATCTGTCACAGTAGGCAGAGTATATGCTACAGCAGCACAGAAGCAGTTCTTAGGTGCAGGAAGTAGAGGTGCCTTTATTTACTTTATATTCCCTATTTTCCATTTCACTGTGTTAGCTATCTGTGTTTCTGGATGAGATGTAAAAAGAGGTCCTGATTTATTGTAGTTATCTTTGACTCTCCCACAGCACTTCATGCCAGAGTTAATCCTGGTGTCCTTGCCAAATTCCAGCTTGGGTAACTGCATTCTGCCAAACTACACTCTGTGTGTAGTTTTGATTCTATAGGGTTCATCAACACTTCCCATCAAACTGTATCTTAGCAATGATGCGAGCTATGGAATAGCTGCCAATTTGACCCAAGAAGTGGCTGCATTCCATTCAGTCAAAAGGAGTTGTGCTGCTTATGCAACAGCCAAACGTGACCCTAGATTTGTACCACTCTTTGTGATGAAAGATTGCATAACAAGCTAAGATTATTATTAAATCACTTTTTATTTTCCTTTTCATTGCATTTTTTTCAGGAGACAGGCTGCTTCCAGGGCACATACCACACCCCTGCTCTGAGGAATTCTTTATGTCCATAGACAGCCTATTGCAATAAAAGTTTAACTTTTATAACATCTGGCTAAAGTTGTCTTGACAGTGCCCCTTTCATATATGATAATACTTATTTATCAATTATTATTTTATAATCCCAAAAGGTGTGATTAGCCCATAATGTTAAACATGTCAAGAGGCATTTTTCTAGCAGAAATGGCACGTTTAGACTTCTGTTAAGCCTGTCATAGCCATTCAAAGCAGGCTCACTTTGATTTGCATACAAGGAGATCTTCTAAACAATAATTAAAATTCAAACCCAATCGCTTTTTTCAAGATATACGGCTGTTGTTGAAACTTGTAACAGAGCACTCACCTCACACGAGCACCCTCTGGTGGAGTGAGTGCATGCCTGCTGTTTTTCCTCTTGTGGTGCCCCCTGTTGGCTGCTATGCTTGCCTGGTGGGTCTTCTGTGACTCTGCCCTTTGGCCAACTCACACACAATTCATGTGCAAAACAAAACAAATCCCTTCCAGCATATACAGTGCAATCAGGTCTATCTCAAAGCCCTCAATATTCTCCTATACCCCAACACAGGCTCAGTCCTTTAATGGTCCAGCAGGTCCCATCATAGTCCCCTTCAGTTGGCAATACTGCTATAGTCCTTCCTAGGCCCGGTCATTAGCCAGTATGTACATCAGGGACCATCATAGAACCCTTAGTTGGGGTCAGGCTAGCTTGCTACATTCCTGCTCTGTAAAACACTGAACCTAGTGTTTCTTCACTGGAGACTCTTTGCCTTCCCTTGAGTCCTCAGTGACCCCAGTTCTCCAGCTAAGCCACTCCCCCTGAACTCAGTTTATAGTCCTCAGCTCACTCAATGAGTCAGTCTCAGTCCAATCCTCTTTCAGGGTTTTATTCAAGTCCAACAATCAGTTCCTTCCTTGGGCCTGTTTCAATGTCTTTTCTTAAAGCTTAATTTCCCTAGTAGTTGGGGGGGGGAGAAGGGGACATGTACTCACCCACTATCCTGGGCCCCAGCCCAGGGACTCTTCAAGTAGCAGCCTTGTGCCACATCCTTCTAACTAGCTGCATTTCCCTGGTCCATTTCCCTGCAGCCCTTATTTTCAAATCTCAGCAACCAGCCAGGAGAACCTTTCTCTGCCCATAACTATTTGCCTAGTCCCAGCAGTCAGCCAGGAGCCCCTTTCTTGTTTTCCTGGTCTCTGTCAGCAAAATGAACTACCCTGCAGATCCTTTTATTTATGCCTTCTGGGCCCTGATTGGCTGCTTCCCATGCAGCCTCTTTCTGACTGGATGCACACCATGCAGCCACTTTTGGCAGGTTGTAGGACTCTCCTTTTCTGCTCTTTCTGGAATGGGGTGTGGTAAGATAACAAGACTTCCAGCAAGGGAACCTGTGGGCCTAAAACACCCCATCACAGAGCCCCAAAAACTTTCCTTTAAAAACAGGGTATTTATTAGTGAGGTGGCATAGGTACTCCTGGGAAATTCTGTGACACTGTGTGTGCACATAAGTAACGAGCCTCGTGTATTTTTTAAGTTTTTGTGCAGAAAACTCAGATGGCATGTTGCTGCAGTTCTGCCTTTTTCCCACCAGAGGGTGCTGTGGTGCCAGAACAGAGCAGCTGCCCCCAGCTAGCTAGGGAAGAGAAAGAGCCTACAGAGCCTTCTTCACTGGGCCTGTTGGGCCAGGTCAGGGAACAAGGGCTATGAGGAGATAGTGTAGAGTTGCTGGAGGGTCAGAACTGGGCTCCATATGGTTAGTGCGGGAGGACAGACTGGGGTAGGGGCTGACTGGGAGTGGAGGCACAGGGGAGAGGGAGATGCAGAGCTACAGAGGGAAAGGAAGTAGCTGAGTGTAAGCACAGAGAAACATGGTGACAGAGGGCGGGGTGCAGGGTGACATGGGGATGGGGGAATAGGTGTGTGAGTGGAGGTGGAGGGACACATATGGACAGGGTGTGCAAGAACATATGGGGGTGCAGGGGCACATGGGGACAAGAGCAGATGTCTTTATATAGCTATGTACCTAATTGAATGGGAGAAGCTAGGGTTAGCCAGGGCATGCATGACCCCACCCCAATCTGTTCCATATTTTTCCCACCAACACTCCATGTTCACACCTAGGCTCCTTCCCAGATATGGCTTCCCCCTCTCCTTCAGCTTCTTCATTACCTCTGGCTCCTTCTAGCCTTTGCACTGCTGCTGAGGGGTGCAGGAAATACAGTTGTATATTGCTGTTTAAATGAATTATTACTTAGAGTTCTGTATTAATATGCCTAATAAGGGATCTATTTATCAAAAAACACATTCTGAATATTTTCTATTGTCTGTATTGTTACAGACATTCTTGCTGACAGGTATTTTGAAATAAATGACCAAAACTAATTGAAACTGGTGTGATTATATTGCATAATTTTAACAAATTAAACATGTAGAATTTTGCAAAATTTGAAAATATTGTGTGCATAATTTTTTTTTTTTTTGGCATATAATTCCCCAGAGTAGATAGGGAGAGAAAATATCACATTTCATATTTTTCTATGTAATAGATCATCATATGCAGTGGGGTTGGCACTAAGAAATGGAAACATTTATTCTGAGAAATATCACTGTTTTTTATTACTCCAATATCCCTCCTCAGTGAATAAACTTTCCAACGTTTTCCCAAAGTTAAATTAGTGCAGATGTGGTTACTGAACCATCCACTCATTTCAATCATATTAGGTCAGATCATTAGCTGGTGTAAAGCAGCATAGTTCCACTGATGTCAGTGGAGTGAGTTTAGATCAACTAAGAATCTAGTCTGTTCATCTGAATTCCAGAGATAACCTCATCTCTTACTAGCTACCATGACAGCATTTCTCACTGGGGTATGCCTGGGTTCCCAAATCAGATCCATTACTTGAAAGCTCTAATTTCTTACAGCTAATGTACCTCAATTCTGTAATGTTTCCATTTTGTCAATATCATTTCCAACAATCTACCACTAGGATTTCAGGAGATGGACTAGGCAGGCATCTCAGAGGGTTAGAATATACAACAAAGTCAGAAACAGAAAAAAAAAAAGAATTTAGCAAAACAGATTAAAATGGCAGTAAACAAATTAATTAGAATGTTATGAATTCTTTATTACCCATTTCTAGCATCAAATCGTAATGAGTCACAACTACCACCAGGTGGTAAGCTACCAAAAATAGAAATAAGAGCAATCTGTAACTGTGATTTATTTATCAGATGACTTGGAATAAGTTATTTCAAACTTACCAAATATCTACCATAAAGATCAAGGGCCAGATGCTGCTCTCATTGAAGTCAATGGGAGTTTTGCCTCTGATTTCAGCTGGATGAAATCTAGACACAAAATGCTGGTTGTGCTTTTAGGGTGAAATTAACTCCTATACAGTCAGATTACACAGACAAAGTGTAAATCCTCATAAAACTATTTGGTTTAGCAGTGATCACTAAAATCAACAATAAACGTGAGAGGTGAATCAGCATACTGTGGATCTTTTGCGTGGTGGTGAATTTCACCATTAAAGAATCTTTCTGTTAAATGATAAAGCACAAAGATTACTGTGGCAAAGGCATTTCAAAGGAAAAACTCTAAGCAGTAAAACGAGAGTAAATACGGTGCATTTGGCTTTACTTCTATTCCAAGAGCAGTAAAACTTCTTGTAAGTTGTTTCCCTTCTAATTAGTGGAAGCTATACAGAAATAAAAATCTTTATTTCAGCCATTCCTGCACATGGTGGAAAACAGGTACTCTGCAACATTATTTTTCCACTAGTTTCCAAAATAATGAAAATGACCAGAAAAGCAGCAAATTGGTGCTGAAATAGACAAACTGCCCTCTATAATATACCAATACAACATCAACACTCCCTGGAATGGATATTTAAAAAAAATCTTCAGATGTGGTCAGAACGACGCCATTATTCCAGTGAATAATTTGTGTCAGAGAATTACTGATTCCTAAACTATGAATGGAGAAAATCCCAACCGATATCCCTCTCTGGACCTTAAAACAAGCAGCCATTTTATTGACATTCCTGGTTGTTGCTGTAGTAGAACATAGAAGAAAGACCCATATCACACAGCATTAAGGCTATGTCTACACTACAGAGTTTTTTGCAGAAAAACAGCCATTTTTCCGCAAAAACTTGCAGAGCATCCACACCTCAAGTGCATTTTTGCACAAGTAAATTGAAAGATCAGAAGGGTTTTTGCGCAATTGATAATCCTCATTCTACGAGGAAGAATGCCTTTTTGCGCAAGAGTACTTGTGCAAAAAGGCATGTGTGGATGCGTAAGAAGGGTTTTTTGCACAAGAAGAGGGAAGAGGAAAAAGCACAGGTTCCCTGGTGGCCATTCTGTCCATAGCAATCATTGCTTACTTGTGGGAGAGCATCCAGGCAGTCTGGATGCTTTTTGTGCAAAAGCGCATCGCTTTTGCAGTGTGGACGTACTCCTGCACAAGTAGTTTTTGTGGAAGATCGCTTCCAAAAAAAGCTTCTTGCACAAGATGCCTGCAGTGTAGATGTAGCCTAAATGTCACCCTATAAATGGTCTGTACTTGTGCCTAAGATACCATGGAAATCAGTCAGGAATGATGAAGTGTTACCTAACTCTCAGTGATGCTGAAGGAAAATCCAAGTGTTATCAATGGAAAAATAGACTCTGTGTGCTATGGCTCTAGGATTTAATTCTCCACTACACCTTGGGTAGTCACTAAAACCTGTGTAGTGTGAGAGCAAAATGGACAGAAAATCCAACCATATGATTTAATAACAATTTACACCCATTTTGTAGAGATGGAACAACTCCATGAGGTATAAGGCAAGCAAGAATCAGGTCCTGTATGATTAAATCTCTAACATTCCTGGGTGGATCCAGATGGTTTCCTTCATGTTCAAAGAACCTACTTCTCACAGCACACAAATAGGCTTGAAAAATCAAACGTTGGAATGTCACCAACTGGGAGAGAGTGTTGGTTCCCCGCTGCCAGCCAGTGAGGGATTGTGCTTTTAACATTTTAAGGCAGCTTGATTAACATTTCAGATTACGGATCCACTTATACACATACAACTCCACCGTTGCCTGGTCCCAAGTCCAGGATGTGAAAGGAGGAGGGTTGTACGTCGGGCTAGCAACCCACTACATAAAAAACTCTTGCTACAGAAACGTCAACGAAAACTTTAAAAAGCCATCAAAGGGATGATCAGCTGAGGATCGAGGCAGCAACACCTAGCATGATGAGCAGAGATGAAAGCCAAAGGAAGTTTCTGCTCTGATACAGGCCCCATGCGAGACCCAAGCAACAAGTGAGAGTGGAAGCATGGAACATAAGAACCATGTACAAGACCGGGAAAACAGCACAGGTGGTGAGAGAAATGTCCAGGTACAAGATCAATATTTTGGGCATTAGTGAAATGGGATGGACTGACTCAGGGATGCTAACACTTGGTTCAGGGGAGACTGTTACTCTGGAAGGTCAGATGGACAACATCAAGAAGGGGTTGGCATCATCATGGATATTCAGGATAAGAAAAGCCTTCTGGGATGGGAACCAGTCCACTCCTGTATCATCAGAGCAAGATTCTTTTCCAGCTATGCCAAAACCACCATTATTCAATGCTATGCACTCACCGAACAAGCTACAGAGGAGGAGAAGGACTTATTCTATAGCAACCTACAAGAGCAGATAGACAAGACACCTCACCACGATGTTTTGATCGTAATGGGGGATCTGAATGCAAAAGTCGGGTTGGATAATGAAGGCTACAAATCCTGCATGGGCCCAGAGGATGTCAGCGAAAGAAACGATAATGGACAGCATTTTGTAGATTTGTGCCTGGAGAATGGTCTGGTGATAGGAGGCAAAACTGTCTTTCAACATAAGACAATACATAAGTTGACCTGGATATCTCCAGAAAGAAGGACTTGTAACCAAATTGATCACATTGCTATCAACCAGAAGTGGAGAAGATCCATGAGAGATGTCCGAGCGCTGAGAGGAGCAGATGCCAACAGCGATCATCATCTTCTTCTTTGCAAGCTGCAGCTCAAACTGAAACGGCTGAAAAGGACAGACAGAAAGACTGGTGGCCAGCTCTTTGACTCCAGTAGACTAAAACATTCAACAGTGAAGATCCAGTTCACTCTAGAGCTGTCCAACAGATTCAGCCTGCTCGAAGACCTGATAGCAGATGATATTAATATCCACTGTGAGGAGATCCAGAAGGTATACCTGGAAACCAGCAAGATTGTACTGGGGTACAAGAAGAAACAGAGAAGGGAGTGGATTTCAGATGCTACATGGCAGCTCACTGAGAACAGAAAGGCGGTTAAACAGTGCACACTTGCAGGCAGTGACAAAGATAAAATAATAGCTGTACAGGTCTACAGAGACCTAAAAGTTGCAGTGAAAAGAAGTGTACGAAGAGATAAGAGAGCGTATGTGGACAATATTGCCACGGAGGCCCAGACAGCAGTAAAGAGAGGTGATACTAGGACAGTGTACAAGATCACCAAGACTCTTATAGGAGACTTTACCAACAAGTCTACTGTAGTAAGAGACAAGAACGGGAAAATGCTGGTGACAGCAAAAGAACAGCTCAGCAGGTGGACGGAACACTTCAGGGAGACTCTCAATAGACCAGACCCAGAGGAAGAGGCTGACATTAGAAGTATGAACCTCCAAGTAGACATGGAATGTGGGGACATCAGTGAGCTGGAGATAGCAGATGCTATCAAACAGATGAAGGGCAACAGAGTGCCCGGGGAAGACCAGATCACTGCTGAAATGCTAAAGGCAGACCACAAGATCTGAAGGGTCTCTTCAACAGGGTCTGGGAAGAAGAGAGGGTACCGGAGGCCTGGAAGAAGGGCATCATTGTGAAGTTACCGAAAAAAGGCGATCTGTCCATCTGTGGGAATTGGAGAGGCATTAATCTTCTGTCTGTGCCAGGAAAGATTTTCTGTAAAGTCCTGCTACAGAGAATGTGAAAGGGCATTGAGAAAATCCTCAGGAAAGAACAGGCTGGCTTCAGAAGTGGAAGGTCGTGCATGGACCAGATCTTCATCCTACACACCGTAGTGGAGCAGTCAATAGAGTGGAACTCTTCGCTCTACATTAACTTCATTGATTTTGAGAAGGCATTTGATAGCATCCACCACCCCTCACTCTGGAGGATTCTACAAGCGTACGGGTTCCCTGAGAAGGTCATTAACATCCTGAAGGACCTGTACTCTGAGAATCAATGCTGTGTGCGACATGAAGGACAGCAGAGTGACTGGTTTCACGTGAAGACGGGTCAGACAGGGCTGTGTAATCTCACCTGTTATCTTCCTTGTGGTCATCAACTCGGTGATGTGCAGAGCCACTGAGGGCAGATCAAGGGGAGTGCTATGGGGACCGACTGCTCGGCTTGAGGACTGCGACTTTGCAGATGACCTGGCACTTCTCGCGCATGATCAGCAGGACATCCAAGAAAAGGCCAACATTGTTGACCAGACAGCCAGAAGTGTTGGGCTCAAAATTCACCCCGGCAAGTCCAAAGTGATGAAACTGAGGAAAACTAACACCGATAAAACCACCGTCATGGATGAAGAGTGAGAGGAAGTAAATGACTTCAGGAATCTTGGCAGTTACATCTCGGCAGACAGCAACATCGACAAAGAGATCTCCGCTAGAATTGCCCTGGCAGCGCAAGCCTTCCAAAAGCTTAACAACATTTGGAAGTCGTCACTGTTCCAGACCAGGACTAAACTGAAGATCTATAGGTCAAATGTGCGCTCAGTCCTGCTGTATGCCGTAGAGACTTGGAGGACTAACAAGAAGATTGAGAGCAAACTCAGAGGCTTTGAAGGATGGTGCCTTCATCATATCCTTAGAGTCCGTTGGGAACAGCATGTTACCAACAAGGAGATAAGCCAACACACTAGCACCAACAACGTTGTGGACGAGATCAAGCAGAGACGCTGGAGATGGCTGGGGCATGTCCTTCGGATGAGCAAAACAAGACTCCCTCATATGGCACTCAGATGGACTCCACCTGGAAAGCATAAAAGAGGGAGGCCGTTGGGCACCTGGAGGAGGACTGTGGAGGAGGACATGAAAAGGAAGGGCACGACCAGGGAAGAAGTCAGCCAGCTTTCTTAGGACTGTGAAGGCTGGAAAAGATTCGTTGGCGCCTTACACTTATGGCATTTTCTTTAATGAGAATCAGATTTAATGGGCCTTAGTCCAATTCTCAATGGACAGCTGTTCAAATCTCAAACAGTCCCTACAATGGATGTTAATTGGCATACTCAGAGGTTCAAAGTCTGTTGTTAATATTTAAGCTTCATCGTGACTCAGGCCCAACTTATTTGGAGAGTTTGGCTTGGGTGTCTATACCGCCTGCCTAGCTGAAATTCTTCCCTTCTGCCAGCTCAGCACAAGGCTAGACACCCCCAAAAGTCCAATGGAGGCCTTCAAAATAAGGCCTAAGTGGGATCTCTACGGTGCACCTTCTGTACTGGCGTGAAAGCTGCCCTGCCAATTTCTTTGGTTAATTCAAATCCCAACTTACAGCAAAAATGCTAATTGCATTTTTCTTTTCTTCCAGCTCTTCTGTTGTCAGCTAGTAATGACACTCACCGCTCTGCTGCTGGTATGATCATGGTAAAGTCCTTAGATACATGTGAAAGGCGATACACAGAATAAATCAAGGGAAATTAATCAGAATTCTAGCAAAGAGATGTTGCCAGACCAAAGCATGTGCCATGTTCAGCATGTGCTTTTTAGTGTGCACGGAAGAAGAGATCAAACGACTTATTAAGGAAATGTCACTGGCACTAGGACAACAGAGCCACTTTGCTAATGGAGAGACAAAGCCAAATGGGGCCAAGCCAAGCCTTTCTCTCACTTCTATTTTCATTATGCTGCATGTCTGATATGTAATGAAATCATTTGGTCCCATGAATGCGCGTAGAGTGCAGCAACTGCCCTTTAGAATTCTTATTTCTATTCCAATAGCATGTAGGAGCACTGGTCATGGGTCAGGACCTCATTGTGCTAAGTGTTGTATGAAGAGATTGCAAACTGCTTGGGGCAGGGATTGTCCTTTTGCTCTCACTATGAAAAAAGTAACAACAGTTAAGCCCAGACAGGCAGGCGAGTACAAAGGAACAATAAGAGAATATTGGTCCGCATTATACACTGTGGTCTCAGTACACCAGCAGCCTGTTAAGTTTTTTTGTGGGCTTCACTGCAAAGCAAAGATCTGAAGGGGGAATAATAGGTTTCACTGGTCAAAGCCAGACAGAAAATATTGATATTGTTTGCCTGAGGCAACCCAAGAGAGGCTAGACTTACGAAGCCAGTTTCAGGAAAGCTGTAAATTTTAACTTTCCCCATTAGCAAAAGCCCTTTCCTCCTGGGAGAAGGTCCAGATTGTGTCTTGGTAGGAAAAGGGGGCAGCTTTAATATCAGCCAGTGCCCTCTAGGAACTGAGCTGGAGGGAGCTCTAAAAATGAGGTGGCGGAATAGCACATGGTCGCACTGAAAAACCTGCAGTCCTTCCTCAGAAAAGCCTTCATTAAAGCCAATCAGCCAAATCCCAAGAAGTGCGGAGTCCTGGCAAATCATTTAACTTCAGTGTGAGTTGCAAGCCTTCAGCCCTTCTCAGGATTCAGCTGATTGAATTCATTGAAGGCTTTTGTGAGTACAGATGGAAGGATTTGGAATATGGATGGAATTCTACCATAGGTGCTGAGTGCTTTCAGCCCCCGTTGGTTTATACTAGTACCCGCTGAGGACTGAGTTCTTTGATAATAATAAAAAAATACTACTCTCAAAAGTTGTGACATCCAGATCGAAGAGTCTTGCATGAAAGTCACTCTTGCTCTTTTTCTCAGATAACAAACATTGGAAATCAATGGCCTGGTGTACTCGTTCTCCACAAACTAAGTGAACATCAGACCTCAAACATCTCTGGCAAGATCTTCCACTAGTATGAATCAGAACAACTTTGTTGAAGCTAATGGTGCTACATCAATTTCTGCCAGCTGGAGATCTGGCCATCAAGTTGTGTTTTCTGAATAGGTTCTAAATTTTGTCCTGTGCTCCACTTCTTACTTAGCCTCACAGAATCGTACAATCCTGCCTAAAGGCAGCAGCATTTTTGTGTTTGCTCAAGCTCTAAACATGAAAGCAATGTGTGGTGATAAGCCCAAGTGTCCTTTATGCTGTCACTTCTAAAATGAGTCATAGCCCAAATTAATATCACAGCCGAGCCAGATCCATCACAGTGAACACGAGTTGGTTGGTATGACTAGAGATTTGAAACAATGTAAAGAGAGAGGAAGAAGGCAAGAGGATGTTCAATTACTTTGAAGGCCTTCAATTTGCAGAGTGAATGGATATATTCCTGCCAAGATCCATACTTTGGAATCTGTGCTAGTCATGTGTCATGCAAAGCACTATTTTTCATATGCTTCAGGTAAGATGTCCTCAGTTCTTGCAGACTATGTATACACACCCTGTTCCTTTGCAGAGTACTTGCAAGCAGAACATACCAGGCTCATGACCCTGAACTCAGCTCCTACCAGAGAAACAAAGGAACAACTAGTTTCAAATAGTTTGGGTTTACATTTATCTACAAATAAATTTAGCCTACCCCTTTATTTAGTCGTGCCACATGAAATTCCTCTGTTTCAATTTGCCAGTGTGTATTCTAATTGAATATATTAGGTACATTTAGAAGAATTAGTAGGTGACATCTATCAAGTGCACATCACCTCAAGAGATGCATTCTACCTGGAGCATGTGGGTTTGCAGCAAGGCTTTTCTACCTCTCTCTGGACTTGGAACATTTGCAGCAGACCACAAGCATTGTATCTCCTGAGCCACAAAACAGCAGTGGCTACAAATCCCAGGTCCTGCACTGCGGTGGCAGCAGCACGTAGGACAAAAGCCCAAAAGTGGAGCCATTTGACACTGAAACCCTTTTTTGAAAGACTGGGGGTTTTTAAGCTATTATTACACCCCCACAGCAAACTATTTTGCTATTTATGGCAACTTCACTTGGGAGATAAGACAACTGCTTGCCTTGAAACAGTGACGCCTTCACAGGCAGTAAAGGAAATGAGAAATTGGAGTGGGCAGGAATGATATTTAGCAGGGAATAGTAATAAAAATTGTTGCCAGTTCCATACAAAATGTCCCTTGGACCCGTGTGCTCATCCCAGCTGAAGGAACTATCATAGTTCCTGAACATCTAAACAGCTTGTTTTTACTAGATCAGATGCTCAATGCTAGATAAGCGTGCTACGCATGGGGCAGAAGATCACCTAGGGGCTGGAAGAGCACACTGCAAAAAAAGAAAAGATGCTCAGAACTTATTGTTATACAGAACTATCTGGGTGTTCACACTGGCCTCATCACTGTAGCCTTTGTGTGCCAGTGCTGTTTCACCTGGCATGACTTTGCATGGTGTACTGTTGTGACACTGAGTGTGGCCAGGGTATTCACCACTCTCCCAAAGTCTCCAGGAGCAACAGACTCTAGGGTCCTGAGACTCAGAGATATTGAGCACCGGCCACACTATTAACTTTAGCTGGAACTATGTGCGCTCAATACTCTGTAGAACTCCATGGAACTTTACTTTAACATACTAACTAGACTGCAGACAGACAAATGTTGACGAATGGCATCAGGCATCAGTCTTTCATCCGGGCTTAATCAGAGATCCAAGTAAGCCAATGAATGTGTAACCAGAGGCACTGAGAAGGGAGAGCAAAGTCTGCTTTATAGTCTTAGCTGAGAGCCAGTTGGCTTTTAGCGTATGTGGGAGAGGCTTGTGGCTTTCCCACATGCACTAAGGCTGGTTGTTTTTATGATATTCAAAGAAATGGGACTTTGTGTGCATATTTTACAAACAAACCTATTACACCAAGTGTGAACTCTCTCTCTTTTTATATGTGATTCTTATAATCCAGTTCTCATCCTAACAAAAACCACCTTGGGAAGGCCGAATATTGGCTAACCAATTAGGTTAAAGGGATATCAATACATGCGCATATACACACACCTGCTCTTACACACACACACACACACACACACACACACACACACACACACACACACACACACACACACACACAGAGGTTGGGCTGAATCTAGGACAAAATCTTCGGGTATGTCTACGCAGCAAAGTTATTTTGAAATAACAGCCCTTATTTCGAAATAACTTTCCTAGCGTCTACACAGTCAAATCACTGTTTCAAAATAAATTCAAAATAGCAGAGCGCTTATTTCAAATTTGGTAAACCTCATTCTACAAGGAATAACGCAAAATTCAAAATAGCTATTTCAAAATAAGTGCTGTGTAGACACTTCTTTCAAAATAGGGGGCCTCCAGCCTTCCCAGGGTGCCTTGGTGGCCACTCCAGCCTCAACCAAGAACACTTCTCTCCCTCTCCCCATCCCTGGAGCCCTTAAAGGTGTAGAGAGTCTGCCTGTGGCAGCTCCAAGCCTGCCAGCCCAGAGCCAGCAGTCACTGCCCCTGACCCAGTGGCCCCAAAACATGAGCCAGCAAGCCACTGGCAGCCAGCCCTCCACCGCTCCCCAGGACCAGTCTGCCAGCTCCCAGGAGCCTGCCAGGGCCCAGAGAAGGCAGGCTCCTTCTTGGTCCAGGGCAGAGATCATGGACCTTATTCAGGTTTGGGGGGATGCTCCCAACGTCCATGATCTCCGTACTAGATGGAGGAATGCGGCCGTCTATGGCAGGATAGCTACCTGGCTGGCCACCAAAGGCCACATGCGAACCCAGGAGCAGGTTCGCATGAAAATCAAGTTGGTCCGGCGAGACCCCCAACCCTGAGCTTCCCCTCCTCCTTCTTCCCCTTGCTTCCCCCTTCCAGCTTCCTTCTCTCAGGTTTCCCCCTTCCCTCTCTCCTCCTCTTTCCCGCCTCCTTTCCTTAGTCTCACCAGAGTTTCATCCCTCCCCAGTTTTGTTAAATAAAGACAGTTTGTGAAAAAACGTGTATTTTATTTTACATCAGGAAAAGGGGCTGGGGGGAGGATAAGTGGAAGGACATGAGGGAAGAATGAGGCACAAGCCCCCAGTGGGGCAGACCAGGGAGACTGTTAGTGCTCCTCAGGGTGGAAGCTCTCCCGCAGGGCCTCCTGGATACTGACAGCCCCCCAATGGACCTCCCGGATGGCAGCCTGCAGAAAGTGCAGCCAGGCTCGCAGCAACGCACCCAAGAGAAGCACTAGAGTGCCCAGGGGCAGCGCTGGCTCCAAGTTGCAGAGTGCTGTGGTGTCCCGAGTGAGGGCAACCAGAGCAGAGACAAAATGCTTTGCTGTCTCTCATCGAGGTAGGCAAGCAAGCAGGGAAACCTGAGAACCGGCTGTCGGGGGAAGAGGGGTCACTTTAAGCACAGGCCTCAGATAGCCTCAGGCAACAGCCACACAAAGTGTAGACATACCCTTCATGATTATTTCTCCCTTACTAGAACACCAGTCACAGCTGATTCAATTCAAGCCCTTTCACCCTGACAAATCTGGACAGAAAGTCTATAGCAGACACATGTTCCAGACTGACAGCTTTTGTTTGACTCATCAGTCATTTGGGGGATCACATCTGAAGCTCCAATACCTATGCCCAATTCCTGAAAGGAAGTGAGAAACACATACTGTCCAGATGCCAACGCCACGAGAACCATACTTTCAGCTACTTAACCCTATGATGAAGTACTGCACCACACTCCCCCTCAGGGAGTGCTATGTGACTGACAGGAAAGATGTCAGTTCAGTCCTAGCTTTGTGGCCATTTCTCTTCCTTTTACTTTCCTACAGGGGCAGCCTATCCAGCAAAGACCTATAGAAAACGGTAAAAGTTAACTGAACATGGCAAGACATTTCCTAAACATACAGATTTTGGGAATCATAAGAGCTTGCAGCGGAAAGCTTGGAGGAAATGTGAATGCAAACAGGCCTCTGGTTTATTACCTAATCTCTTAAAAAAAAACCCAAAAAACCACAGGAGCACACAATACCCTGGCAGATAGCAGATGAGTGAATTCATCCCTTTAAATCTGCCATCAACGTACACGAGAGCAGATTTAACTCAGAAGGAAGGCTATGCTTTGATGACTGCATAAAATCCATAACATTTGGGTGCATTGCTTCTACTGCAGTAGGAAAAAAAACCCAGACTAATTCTGCAGAAATGTGCAGTTTTGATTTTGAAGATGATAAATTTCAGCCCACTTCTCCACTCACAGAATAATTGACTCTTGGCTGCAAATCTGAAAGGATCCCGATAAATAGTAAGGAGAGGATTTGGATCTCCCAGAGAGAGGAACTCTTGAACCCATGGAGTTAACTGGGAACAGTGGATCCAAAATAACTCCCCCTCAGAGCAGCCCTTTGCACTTCTGTGGAGCTTCTTCATCCCTAGATCTCAAAGTCCTGTACAAAGGAGTGTAACCCTTCTGCTGGGTAGGCCTGGCAGTAACCAGGGCAGGGTTCAATATCTTGGGGTCAATCTCACATAGAACCGGCTCGAGCCCCCACCCAGTAATCTGGGAAATTCACACACCCCTGGGTGCCTCCTAGAGGCAATCTTCCCCACTCACAAGCACTGAGTCAGAGTGTAGGAAAGAAACATTTAATGAAACAGAGGAGAAGTCATACGGCATTAACTTGGGGGAAACACCACAAACAGAGTTCATAACCCAAACATGAGCCAAGCCCCCACCCCAGCCAAGAATCGCCCGAAGTCCAAAGAGTCCGACACCCCAAAAGTCTCTGTCCCTGGTCCATGCCACCCAGAGTCCCGAAGTTCACCTGCAGGGTTTCACCTCCCAACCTGGGTAGAAATGGGGGTGGGGAGATATATAGGGGGCACCTTATATGAAACTCCGTCATGCTCCACCAGCTGTCTCGTCCAACACCTCTGGACACTCCGCTGGGCACCTGCCGCAGCCTCTCATCTGCTGCTGCCACTGGTCGCCACTCTTCGCCTGCTGCAGCTCCACACCACGCCGCTGACGGCCGCTCCTCGCCTGCCGCCGCTCCATGCCACGCCGCTGGTCGCCGCCACTTCACTGGCTGCAATAGGTCTGGCTCTCAGCCAAACCAGTGATTTCAGCTCTCAGTGATTTCAACTCTTTAGCCACCAGCTGGACTGCCAAATGAATCCAGCTTTCACTGAACTAGCAAAAGGAAAAGACTTTTCAGGGAGTCTGCTTTAGGTCTGTCCTTAAAACAAAGGGGGAAAGGTGCAGGCCAGGCCAGGCCAGTCTTATAGCTCACACCTGGCAGGTGTGAAGCAGGCTGACTCAAGTCCTTTAATTCTTTCCCTCAGCTCAGTTCACTCAACTCTGGAAGGGGGGAGGCTTGTTCTTCTGAGACTTCTTACCATGATGGTGGTGTCTCTCCTGCAAGCACTGGTGGCATGTTTTACAGTTCCCACATTTAGGGGTAGCATGATTAGTTACCCCCACAACAGTCCCAAATTATATACAATTCTCCACATTCCATTCCAACACTGACCCTCCATCAGCCCTGGCTGAATGGGATTTTTACATAGCCACACCTTGGATTCTTTCCTGAGAAGTATTTACATAACAGTTAACAGTTAATTACCTTGCAGAGCTAAACAACTGTAGTGGGCACACCCACCCCTCCTTTTAGCTGGCTGATAACAAGCAGCAGTTCAGCCCCTGCTTACATCAGTTTAGGATCCTTATCTCCATTTTGAAGAGAGGTGAAGGGGCTTACACAGGGTCATATGCAACAGGTCCATGGGCAGAGGTGAAAGTGAGTTAGTAGGGCTAAACAACTTTATGTAGTACGTATGTAGTACCAGCAAGAAAATGGCCTGCAAGGCCCAGTTCTCCATAATAGCTATTTATAGCCAACATGGCACATTGGCAAGACACCAAACCACCCCCAGCTCCTCCACAGAGCTGCCCCTACTCCGGTTCCCTGTACAGAGAACAAGTGGGGATGGAGGTGAGAGCTGCTGCCATACGGCTCCTTTCCCTGCATGTTACTGCCCTTCCCAGGAGGGAAAGAGGCAGTAAAGCCCAGCCCCGCCCCCTGCTGGCAGAGCATAAAAAGCAGCAGAACTGCAGGCAGCTCTTCTGGCTGCCGTACTGCCCCCAGGCCTTCCTCTCCATAGGTAATGTGGGATGGGGAGGGAAGGAGAGGGAAAGAGCGTGAGGGCACTGGGGGTAGGGCAGAGTCATGGGAGACTTACTAGGGGAGGTTACGAGTCCGTCCGCCCAAGCCTTTAGCTGATGTGCCAACCTCCACCCTGTACTTTCCTCCTTGTCCGAGGGAGAGCCCAGAATAGAGCTAAGGTCTCCTGAGTCCTGGTCCAGTTTTCCATCCTCTGAGACACCCAGGGCAGTTCCAGTCAGATCTCACCTTACAGGGCACCGCCCACGACATAGGAAGTGTGACAGGGCTGGCTCGGCCCTGCCTGCAAAGAGCTCAAAGCCCTTTGGCTGGGCAAACACTTCATGAAGTTGATTTACAGGGTTCTTTTCCACGCCTTTGCAGGCTGCACGTCATCATCTCAACCGTACCATGGAGCCCTTGGCTTCAGAGCCACAGAAGGAAGAACTGACTCATGGCTATGACTCACTCTCTCTTTCCTTCTCCTGCTTTCTGCACCATCTGGGCTAATGAGTTAATTAGCCTTCTAACTCTCTCCAGCCCAGCTCATTTCATCACGTAACTGGAGTTGCGATGCTTGCTCGGCGACCACAGTCCAGCCGTCTGTCCCAGCATGCGAAGAATCAGGTCCATAGTATGATTTTTGGGCACCTCCAGCTTCAATGAAGTGGAGGACCAGAGCATTAGTTTATATTTAAAATAAAATAAAAGTTTTTATGGGCTGCCCTTAAAGGTGCAGGCGACCTTTATTTTTGCTCAATAACTCCCCCCCCCCCATCCTTTTTTTTTTTTTTTTTTTTTGCTCAACAAAAAATTCTTGGTGTTCCTCATTAAAAAAACCTGTTTGGTGTTCCTCAGTCTTAAAACAATGCTCTAATGCGAAGTCTGTAGCTAATGATTTCTACCATGATTCTCTGTTGCACGGCAGTGAAGAGGAACTGTGGAATAGGTTTTAAACGGGATCTTTCTTTATGAAATAAAAAACATATGGGCAAATTATGAAGATCTGGCCATGATTTAATTACCATGATGGCGCATGATCTCATGCCAGCTTCAAGCAACTCTACACCCCAATCCTAGAAAGACATGCTTATCTTTATGCCATTGTAAATAGCCCCCTTGATATCAAAGGGGCTACTCACAGGACATACAGTTAAGCATGGGAGCAAGTCTTTTCAAAATTGGTCCTACTTTCAGAAAAATATGGGGCACAGTCTAATACTTTGACCTTGCAATGTTGGATGTAAAAATTTACGTTTGTGCAAAACATTTCCTGCTTTATTATAGGCACAATAATAATCTCCCAAAGCATTAGAGAAAAATACCCACCAGTTCCACAGATCAGTGTACAACAGGATGCACTCCACATCCATTAGAAGAATGTACTTGACCAAAGCCAACAAATTCCAAGATACTAAAAAAGTTTAATCAAACAGCTGTTTTCATTTCACTACAGGAAGACTCAGTAGGATTCTTTAATTGTCAGATAATTAGGGTTTAATCATTATGTGCTTTTTAACATCTTGAAGTTGTCATATTTGAATATAAAACTGCATCAGAAACTGTTTCCAGTTCCAGTTTTATTTTATGATAATCTCCAGACATTTGAAAAGACACTGTCTGAGTATTCATTTTGGTACTGAACAAAACTGAAAAGGTGCCATTCAGATAAGCATCCAGAAATGTGGATGTTGTTTCCAAAAGTCTTTGGTTTTAAACAGGCACAAATAGCATCTTTCAGCCTCTGTCTTGATTTCTAGAGTTTCCTGCTTTGAGCCAAATCTGAAATAGACTAAGCCTCTCTCCAAACAAAATTCCAGAATAAAGACTCTGTGCAAACATTACCATTCTCGCTGGTATGGCTTTCCCATTCCCACTGTACATATGACAGTTACATGTTTATTGTTCCCTCTAATCTTTTCCATTCATATGTGGATTTTTTTCCATCCATACATGGAATAAAATTTTATGTGCACCAAGGCTTGTTGAATGTGCACCACTTATAGAACCACAAAACCTAGCTGTGAGCATCTGCTAATCAGCTGGGGGCTTTGGAATTTCTCCTGAGCAGCTGCACAAGTGCACAGTTTACCGGGAACACTGCATATGTGACTGAAAATATTAATCAATTACTAATACAAAGCAATAGCAGAGTCAAGCTGGGCAAAAACCTCCTATAATCATTTTCTGTGTGTTTCCTCTCAGATTTCATGTGTATATTTAATTACATTCACTTGGGATACAAGTCGGTTGTGTCTACATTGGCACCCCTTTCCGGAAAAGGGATGCTAATGAGACCAGTCAGAATTGAAAATGCCGCGGGAGATTTAATATCCCCCGCGGCATTTGCATGAACATGGCTGCTGCTTTTTTCCGGCTCGGGGTTTTGCCGAAGAAAAGCGCCAGTCTAGACGGGATCTTGCGGAAAATAAGCCCTTTTCCGGAAGATCCCTTATTCCTACATTTACATGCATCCATGTTCATGCAAACGCCGCAGGGGATATTTAAATCCCCCGCGGCATTTGCAATTCCAACTGCTCTCATTAGCATCCCTTTTCTGGAAAGGGGTGCCAATGTAGACACAGCCGTCATGTCTTACAGAATCATAGAATCCTAGGCCTGGAAGAGCCCTCAGGAGGTCATTGAGTCCAGCCCCCTGCCCAAAGCAGGACCAACCCAACTAAATCATCCCAGCCAGAGCTTTGTCAAGCTAAGACTTAAAAACCTCTAGGGATGGAGATTCCACCACCTCTCTAGGTAACACATTCCAGTGCTTCACCACCCTCCTAGGCTACATCTAGACTGCAAGCCTCTTTCGAAAGAGGCTTTTTTGAAAGATACTTTCGAAAAAGCCTCTTTCGAAAAAGAGCATCTAGACTGCAAGCAGTACTTTCGAAAAAGCAAGCCGCTTTTTCGAAAGAGAGCACCCAGGCAGTCTGGATGCTCTCTTTCTAAAAAACCCTGTTTGCATTCAAGAACGCCTTTTTTCGAAAGAGCACTTTCGAAAAAAGGCGTTCTTCCTCGTGAAATGAGGTTTTCCTCCGTTGAAAGAAAAGCTGCGTTCTTTCGATTTAATTTTGAAAGAACGCGGCTGTAGTCTAGACGCAGGTGAAGTTTTTTCGAAAAAAGGCTACTTTTTTCGAAAAAACCCTTGAGTCTGGACACAGCCCTAGTGAAATAGTTTTTCCTAATATCCAACCTAGACCTCCCCCACTGTAACCTGAGACCATTTCTCCTTGTTCTGCCATCTGTCATTACTGAGAACAGCCTCTCTCCATCCTCTCTGGGACCTCCTTTCAGGAAGTTGAAGGCTGCTATCAAATCCCCCCTTACTCTTCTCTTCTGCAGACTAAATAAACCTACATCCCTCAGCCTCTCCTGGTAGGTCATGTGCTACATCCCGATAATCATTTTGATGGCCCACCATTGGACCCTCTCCAATGGGTCCACATCCCTTTCTGTAGTGGGTGGCCCAGAATTGGATACAGAATTATCCTGTTGTATTTCTGAGAATAGGCAAGGGTGTTGTTTTACTGACATATTATGCACTATCGTTGCTACTATATGCTGTGAAGTAGTGTAAAATGATATAAAAATGAAAAACCAAAGAAAATGGAAATGAATTTCACTTAGCAGTTTTTCCAAAGTAAAAAAATAACATTTAGAAAATACTTGTTTTCATGGGAAATGTAGTCAAAATAGATATGATTTTGCAATAATGATAATAAAATAATAAAATAATAATAATAATAATAATCTCAGTTTTGTCTAAGTAGCTTTTTTTCTTTTTTAGAGAAAATTATTTTGACAAAAATTTTCCAACCAGCTCTAACTGTGAATTGTTTACTCATTTCTAATCAGAAATCATATCAAGTATTGCATAATGCAAAATTACCGTTTGGTAAGTATACTTTCAGCTACAAATGATCCCAGCAATTAAAGAACAAAGTGGACGGCTATAGTTAACAGCATGATTCACTCAACTATAATTTTCACTAGAACATTACGTTTAATAGAGTTGCCATATTACTGTAGCTGTCTCTATTAAATTAAATACATGGTGCATCCTACTTCTCTCATAGCACCATAAATAACCCTAGGGAAAGTGAAATATTTTCTTTTATTTCTAGAGCTCATGAACTGTGAAACTATTTGCAATCTCCTGCCCCAGTCCCGTGAAGCCACTGCTGATTATCTTGGGCCATGTCTTCACTAAAGGGAAGATTGACGTTGCCTCAATCGATCTTCCAGAGCTCAATTTAGTGGTTCTAGTTAAGCCCCACTAAATCAAACTCAGAGGGCACTTCCCTTGGCAACCAGTACTCCTGCTTCTCTAAGGAGTAAGGAAAGCTGACAGGAGCATTTGCTCCCATCAGCCTCCTGCTGTGGGGACGACGAGGAAACTCGAAACAAGGTATGTCGACTCCAGCTACGTAATTAACTTGTTTGGGGAGTCAGAACCGAGCTTTTGTTAATGCAGTGGTGCTTTGTCACCTACCAGCATGAGAAGCAAGAACAGACACATCAGCCTTGAGGGTGGGCTGATTTCATACGATATGTAGACAGACTAGGAGTGAGGAGCAAATCCCCCAGCTCACTAAAGTACTTCTAAAGACTCACTTGCCATGTAGGGTGGTTTTTTCCTTGAGGTGTGCGCCTCTATGCTCAGCTATGCTGACTAGACCCACCCCACATTGGTGGAAAGGAGGCAATCTGCTCCGATAGCTCCCAATGGAGCGTGCCCACGGACATCATCCTTTCAGGGCCCTCATCTCATCCCAGATCTCCTCTGCTAGCTAGTGCCAGGGCATGGTGGCACAATGCTCCTGACTCATCCCTGCCCCTGTTAACAATGGGCGCCATGGAAGTGAACTGAGGGATCAGCTAAACATGGGGACATTGGCAGGCCTTTGCGATGGCCATGCAAAGGGGTCACGAGATGCATCTTCTGATCCCTCCTACACACCATCCTGGGAGAATCTGGACCTATGACGAGGCAGAGCATGGGCACAACCACTGCAAGGTGTATGTCCCTCCAACACTGTAATCTCCTGCTGCTGATCTCCTTTCTCTGCAGGTCACTTGCCAGGATCATCTGGCTCTGCCTAATTTAATCTATTCCTTACCACCGTAGAGGCTTCAGGCACTGGTGGCCCTCAGTCCCTCTTCTCCTCTGCCCATGGCACACACTAGTCTATTCTCCTGTGGGCTGCAGTACCTAGGTTTAATTTCAGTAGTGGGGTATCGCATGCTGGTGGCCTGGGATATATAAATTAGATTATCTGATGTGGTGGCTCCTTCTAACCTTATATGTTATGACTTTCAGGAAGTTATATTCTTGGGGATTTTCACTCCAGCTTTATTCACATGGTTGAACCTTTGGGACAAAGTCCTTATTCTCACTTCTGCAAACTCACCCACAATGTGAGGAAATCCCCACTTACTGGGAAAATGCTGGCACCAGGATACAAAGTAGGGAGCAAGTGCAGGATTTCTAGATGTTCCTGTTTTATGAATTCTACTGGTTCCTACAATTTAGCTGCTTTTAACTCTAACTGGTCTGAGGCTACATCAGCTATTGGGCTCACTTATGCCTCCGTGTTGCTGCGGCCCACTACAGACATTCCCTTCTGGAACAGGACATTTTCTACAGTCTGCAATGGAATCCATGTGGGAAGAGACAGATGATGCCCTGAGTCATCCTATATTGACTCAGCGTGAATAGATATGTTCATCTGTCTCTTCCCACATGGATTCCATTGCAGACTGCAGAGAATGTCAGTGTCGCACTGTAACTTATATTGTCTCTTTGTAATGCAGATAAGAATGTTAAATTCATGCCCATTATAAGTCAGTTAACTCCAGTGGACTTGCAGCATTCTGGCCTCAGATGATCCATCAAGACCCATATTCATAAATCCTGGAAATAGAATATCAACATTAATAATTTTTTTAAAAAGTATGAATAGATCCCTTGAATTTGTTTCCATGACATACTTCCCTTGTGGACTTTGGAATATTTATCATATGACTACATAATTTCAAGGCTGAAATGCTCAGATCTCCCCCCTTAACTCCAGCCTTTGATCCTTTATGCTGAATTAGTCACTATTTCAGATGGCAAAACTTATTAGTGGAAGTTTGCCGCGTTGCTCAGCCGACACTGGCTAGGTCTACACTGCGCTGGTTTTGCGCAAGAAATATGCTTTTTGTTCTGGAAAAAGAGGGGTGTTTTGTGCAAAAAGGAGCTGTGTAGACAGCTCCTTTTTGTGTAAAAGCCTCTTGCATAAAAAGCGGCTGCTTATTAATTATGCAAATGAGGCTCGACAATATTCCATGCTTAGCCTCATTTGCATATTTTTTGCGCAAAACCAGCACAGTGTAGACATAGCCAGTGACGAGCAAGAGAAAAGAAATAAAGATGGGCATGAGGACCACATGTAAAACAACTATTCAGCTGTCAGCTAAGGAACATCTTAGAACAACTTCATAGAGATGTCCTGAAAGCTGGCACACAGACGGCTTTTTGTTTATTACAATTTCTAGGGTATGCATTACCCTACCTGTCTGAAAAAAAGGCTAGGAATGTCACAAGTATTCTGTTTTGGCCCAAGTGCTCCCATTAAAATTTATAGAACTTTTATCGTTGATGTCTGTGGGAGTAGAATTAACTTGACACTAACAAATTAATTTCCTTTAAGCCTCCCACACAAGTTTACAAAAACCCTAACAGTCTTTTCCCAAATTAAGTAGCTAACTTTTCCTTGGAGTTCCTACAACAACAAATATGTCTGGTACTGGCTGATTTAAACACTTTTTTTTTCAGACGTAGCTCAAAATATAGCTAGTCCATCACTACTGCACCAATGAGTTATGAGGAAAAAAAGGGTGCTCTGCATGAAAATGAAAATTACAAAAAGAAAATCCTCAGGCTAAATTAATCCATTGAGTCACAGCACTGATGGATTTTGGCCCAACTCAATCACCATTCATAACAAAAACAATTCACATGTCTCCCAAGACTCTGTGGGAATGTATTTGCCTTCTAGTAGAACATAAACACTGAACATCCTGCTAGTACACTTGGATCACTCCAAATCCATTTGGTGGGTATAATTTGCAGGGGTGTTCATAAGAATACATGTGGAAATAGCTATAAAATACAATTGAGAAATGTCTCAACTCCTATTGTATTCATGTTGAGCAAACAAATGAGTCCAAAGGTGTAAATATGGCCCTGTCACGGCCCAACATTGTAACAGTTTTAGACAAGATTCAGGATTTGGTATACATGGACCCAGGGCTGTCCTGATATGGGCCTGGGCCCACCCTCCCCCCAATTACAGGCCCTGCTCTGTCCCCAACCAGCCCCCTCCCCAAACTCCACCCATGCTCTGCCCCTACCCTACCTCCCACTCCTGAACAAGGCAGTCCAGAGGATTACAGGGGGACGTGGCATGGTAGCAGCGAGGGTTTCCACCTCCCATTCACCATAACGGAAGGAGCCAGAGCAGCCTGGGGGCCTGCTGCGCCCCGCTGAGCTGAACCACTCTCCCAGTCTCCTGTGCCCTGCTTCTGTACAACAGCAGGACGTGGAGTGTCCTGCAGCCAGGGAGCTCTTCTTCCCGCTGCCACTGAGAAGCTGAGCACAGTGGAGCGAGCGGAGTGGAGTGGAGCAGGTTGCTAGGCTGTTCTAGCTCCTTCCTCTACGGTGAGTGCAGGGAGGAGCAACCCCTGCTGCTACTGCACCAGGCCCCCAGTAATCACGTGGATCCCATCCATTGCACAGTTCAGGTGGCCACTGCAGGGCCCCCAGAGGCATGGGAACTACGACCACCACCCTGAACCATCCTGTGGATGGGACGGCTCTGCATGGACCTCACCCTGCATAATACTAAAGTAAACATCCCATTTAAAATCTTTGTAGCTTTTTGTTAAAGATACAGAAAAGAATGAAAACAACTAAAGCTTTGGACATGTAACATACGAAGTAAGATCTGATTTTACCAGCCACCTTTTCCTTGCCACCTCGGCTGGAGAGAATTTTTAAGAAGGAAATCAACCCCTTTGGGACAACGTTTTACACGGTATCAGCGACGGTGAAAACCAGCCTTTTCAGGGGAAAGGGAAGTGACTTGAGATGGGCCAGCACTGTCCATTGCTACTGTCATTGAAGACTGGTCCCACTGCCTAACAGACAAAACAAAGCAAACCCACATGAGGGGAGAGAAAAGAACAGCAGAGAGAGAAGATGCAGCTTCTGTCCCTGGTGTTGACATTCACTGCTGGAAAAGCACAGGTACAGCACACACTAGTATCAGCCACTCCCAAACCTGGCAAATTTGTTTAAGCACCGAACTGTCCAGGCCACTGGTTTTAGTTGCCTCTTTCGGATCACAGGCTTACAGCAGCATGGTGAAATGTACAGTCTTGACTGGCTAAGCCATCTCCTGTTTAAACAGAAGGCATAGGGAAAGGAATGGGAAAAGGAAGGAAATGGGGGGGGGGATGCAGGGCTGTATTATGACTTTCGTGGGCCCTAGGCACTTTTGTCTTTGTGGGCCCCTCCCGCCATAATAATACCAATATTAAAAATTATTTTTGATATAACTTTAAATACTTCAACATTTTATTTTTTTCTGTTTTAGGCAAAATTTAATAGATTTTCGTGGGCCCTAAAAGTTTCATTTTTTTCTGATGTGAGAAAAAAATTAAAACATTTTCTTCGACCCTAAAAGTTCATTTTTTTCTTCTGATTTTAAAAGAAATTAAAACATTTTCGTGGGCCCCTAAAAGTATCGTGGGCCCTAGGCACTGTGCCTACTGTGCCTAATGGATAAGTCGGCCCTGGGGGGATGAAACCCTGGGGGAGAACGGAGAGACAAAACGTCATATCCCACTCACAGGGTATTTGGGATACAGCCAGACCGGGTGACATCATTTGGGTCCCTCTCACTGGCCTGGTCTGGACATCCTTTGGGTTTAGAACATGGATGGTCCAGTGGTGTGTCAGTGGATCCTGGAGTCCCAGGAGATGGGGTGGATGGTGCCCATGATAATTAATCTTGCTTCTTCCTGCTCTCCCATCTTTCTAGCAGACAGCATTTTGGTTTGTTTTTGTGCTGTCTAGAAATATGTTATTTAAAGACCCCAAAAGGTGAGTGATGGGTGGAATAGCCCAGCCCCTCATTATTTTGTGCACTAAGTAGGCCTAATTTTCAATCAATTTTGGCCTATGGATTTCCAGTCCCACACTTTTCTTGTATATCAGGCATGATTTTAATACAGTCCTTAAGACAAATCAATAGGACTCAGTCTGTTTGTTTGGACTCAGTCTGTGTGCCTTTTGCACCTTTCCCCATTAGCATTTCCCATTATAGGTTATTGGGGCACTTTATGAACTTTCACTCACTTCTTGAAATTGAGCTGCCATTTAGGGTATGTTTCCAGGCCTGCTTATTACACCATGCCCTAGGCTAGAAAGGGCAATTTTTGAACATCATTACATGACGCTCACAGTTAGTTGTCAAATGATGAAGCAAGTCAAATGACACAATCTGGCATAGTCCAAGGACAGAAAGGAGCCCACACAACGTGACTTTCTATTACTATAAGACTGCGTCTCAGTTAATTAGCATGGCTTCAAAAATTGTTCTAGTACCTATTTATGCCACATACTCCCACGCATCAAAAGAGCTAGTACCATCTGTTGTCTATCTAGGTACTTATGTGGATTGCATTTTCAATAAAGTGTCTCACATTCAATAAGGCACAAATCTATTGGTCATCCTTGAAAACCTTTTCGGGATTGCCTTAAATAGCTGAACAAATGTATCTCCATATTGCCATACTTGGTATATTGGAGGATACTTCAAGCTGGCAAGCAGCTTTATTTAGCTATCTAATTTAAAACAAGAATGACTGAAACCTAAGCACTGTAGCTGACCACAATATTTTCAACAAAAAGTACATTTATCAAAATACCCTGGTTTGTGGAGATGTTTCAAGGGGAAATTTTCTGAGGATCAGGATCAACTCTGTGGTAACTTTATACATACTGGGAGCATGAGGGAATCTAAAACCAGACTTTTCTGATCTGGAAACAGACATTTCACCACACTTCCATTTCATTTCATCCCCATGTGGAACAAAAACTAATTGCTCACTGTCAACAGTTATCATGAAATGGAATAGTCCTCCTCTAGCCAGCTAGGAAGTACTGTGCAAATGGAGGTCCTGATTTGGCAATGAAATCCTACTAGCACTACTGCCTACAGATTTCTACTGAGGGCACTTTTCGAGGGCACTTTCGAGGGCACTTTTACAAATATTCTCAAACGAACTGGTCTCTACGTTTAAAGAAAATTTCAAAGCACTAGATACTTCTGAGGAAGGTCAATAGTATTATTTAAGCCTGTAGCTAGTAGCAGAAGCTGAGGTAATGAGAAAAATCAGTGATTTTATCCAAGCTCAGGTAGCTAGCGATGGTTGAAATGTTTCTTCTGAAACTGTTTTCCTATGCAAAATTGTGTTTGGGACTTAACTAAAATGTTCGTTTCAAAAGGATATTTTCCACCAACGTTTGTTATTATCCATCTAAAATGAATGCTTCAAAACAGAAAATGGGCCACACTTGGGAGCTGCGATTCAGGTGCCTTGTGTTTCCATTTTCTCTCCATGGGCCAGATTCCAAACCAGACTTCATCTCCCATCATGCACTGCAGCTATGTGACTTCCACAAGGAACGAACTGCCCTGGCCAAGAGGTGAAATGACACAGGTGAAAGATGGAAGAGTTAGTCAGACTAGGGAGCCTGACTTACAGAAGATGAAGGGAGTATGAAGCACCTAACTACAACTCCCATGAAGCGTCTGGTGGCATTTTAGAATCAAACTGCTATAGTTTTGGGATGAAGTTTTTTATTTTGATTTTTTTACTGAACACTTGACATTTCCACATTTTGCGATGAGCAGATCACTGACCTAGCTAGAAATACAACACATTCTAACTCCCAGTTCCTTGTGTTTACTACTTAGAAAGGACTCCCTCGTCTGGCAGTGGGATTTATTACCCAATGCACAAGCATAATGAATGAACAATGTAGATTTGACAAATTAATGATGATCCAAGAGGGATTTTGAAAAGCAGTGTTTGCAAAGAGCTGCTTCTTAGATCTAATATTTCTGACAATCCTGAATCGGAGCCAGCTATTCTGTAGTCTGCTCCTGGTAAACACAGTGATTTAGGTGCTCTGGCCACGATTCTCCAAGCACGAGGACAAAATATTAAAATTGTGATTAAAGAAAAAATTCACAGAACTTGCTCATTTGCTAATAGGCACTTTCCCTAGGAGGCCTAATCATGCTGGCATTCCCTGAAAAACATAAAACTACCAGCAAGTTTGGAAAGAATTTGATGACACTTCTAATTTTATATCAGCTCTGCACACTGCAGATTGTATACAGAGTGCCTAGAAGAACTTTGGAGACTGCAGACTGCTGTGCCCCCTAAAATGTGGGGAAGATGTGATGTACATTTAATTTTCAGACACTGAAGTGTTGCACATCTTTCAGGCTTGCATTCACAAGAATTGGGATAAATAGGAATTACTCTTTACACTCTTATATCTAAGGCAATATTTTGACTATGTCCTTTCAAAAACTCTCTAATTTTGTTTCACAATCTAAATAATCTCAATAAGAAATAAACTCCACGGATTAGCAACAGAGAGAAAAAGAAAAATGTGAAGCTTCTTCTGTGTTTTAGATGGCTAGACAGATCCAGCCACATATTATGGTATTGCTCTTCTAAAGTGCAGCAAATATGCCCAGAATATTCTCTTTTTCTATTGTTACCATTGAATCTGGCTCCATCATTAGTTAAAGAAACAGAGATTTGTGAGTCAAGTGTGGTCCATTATCAGGGCCTGATGGGATAACACTTTTCAAACAAAGTAATTTGAATTAATCTTGACTCTTGAAATATTAGAACCAAAACAACTACTGCAGCTTTTAAGGGGAATGCACTATAATTAAAGAACTACTTATATGAAGCCTCCAAACCCGCTGCCATTATCCTCAATAAAAATATCTTGACCAAAATTATCTTAATGTGCATCAGGATAGTGGTGTCAGAATTGGGTCCTTAATATAGTTATTTTCCCTTCTCTCTATTTGTTCTCCATTTGGGCTTCATCCCAAGACATGCTGAGAAACCTCCAGCTCTCACTGAATTCTATGGACATTTCATACTTTCTTCCTTGATCTAACAAAGGTAGATCCTGCTTTATTTCTAGGAAGATGGTACTAACTATAAAGCAAACAGAATCCCCCTCCTCCCTTGTTAAGTAAACATGCTTGCCTGTGAATAAAAAACATTTATCTTGCTCTGTTTGTAGACAGCCATATATTGCTGCTGTTAGGATTATAATCAACTATTGTCTGCAAATGTCACCACTGGTTAAAATTCAGAAGTAGAAAGATGAAATAATAGCACAGTGAAAAAAAAAGCTCAAATTTCAATATTCACAGAAAATGTGTAGGTAGAGGTGAGACTCCATATTTATGAAGTACTGATTGATTTCTATTAAAATAGAAATGTGACTAGCACACAACTGTTCTATAACATTCAAAACAACATGATGTTATTAAATGAAATCACATCTAAACATTAACATTTAAAAATGGTTACTTCTTTATTTCTTTGATTAACTGCACAAGCAATTCAGTGTTAACTCAGTAAACTCACCAAGTTGTAATAGCCACATGTTTTCAACAGCATATCTGTTCTTAAAATTTCCCGTTCGAACTTAGGGTGTGTCTAGACTACTGAGTTTTGTCGACAAAAGTGGACTTTTGTCGACAAAACTATACCAGCGTCTACACTACCGCGGAGTTCTGTCGACATAACGTCGACAGAACTCAGCAGTTTTGTCGACGCTGGTATACCTCATTTTACGAGGCATAACACCTTCTGTTGACAGAGTTCTGTCAACAGAAGGTGTTATTGCCTGTAGGGTTGCGTCTAGACTACAGGGTTCTGTCGACAAAGCAGCTTGCTTTGGTCGACAGAACTCAATGTGTCTGGACGCTCTTTGTCGACAGATACTGTCGACAAAACTTCTGTCGACAAAACCTGGTAGTCTAGACGTACCCTTAGTTGTCATTTTTATAGATTTATTTCTATTACTCCATAATATTGCTATGGTCTCATCATCTGTGGTGCAATTATTCATTGACTTATGCCAAGGGCCCTACCAAATTTGAAATGGTAACACACAGAAACCTGTTGGCGCTCATTAATGGATTTAAAGGTGGCTATTCTCTTACAAAATAATTTCAGGAATCACCTCGAGAGAGAATCTGCAGAACTGGCCTTCTTATACGAATTTGATGCTCTCTTGCACGGCCTGAACACAGACATGAACTGATGGGAGACTTTATATTCAACACCCAAATGACATCAAAAGCTAAGTATCAGGCACAAACAGCCCACTCAATTTGCCTCATTTAATATGGACCCTTTATTGAAAGGGTTTTCCCCCCTACCTATTTCCTTCCCATCTTCCCTCTTTTCCTGCTTTATATTTCAAACTCTGTGCCCCTTGCTCCATATTTGTCAACTGAAAAAGTGGGTTGTGCCCACAAAGCTCATGATACTATTTATATATTTTTGTTAGTCTTTAAGGTGCTACAGGACAATTGTTTTTAAACCTATACAGCAACCTTCCATAGGCATCATGATTGATAGAGTCAAAGGCTGTGGTTAGGTCAATGAATGCCATGAACAGCTACTGGGGTTGCTCTCTGCACTTTTCTTGAATCGGTGGTCTTTGATGCATTTTTCTTGGCTGTGAATTTGGTAGGGCCCTACTTATGCCACAATATGCAGCAGATGGGTCAGTATTCCTAGTTGGCAGACCGTGATCCTCTTTAGGCTGGTTAAAAAATTTCTACTAAAACTATTTTTGGATGCAAAATTGGTGGGTTTTGACTATCCAATTTTTGTGTGTGAAAAGTGTTGAATTTTTCATGAAAAAATGTTTTTTTATTAAAAAAAGCCCCCTCCAATCATGCGTAAAAACAAAATATTTTCGCCAAAGCACAAGATACTTAGATTTTGACATGCTGCTTTGGGCCTTGTTGGAGTTGTTGCTTGAATGCCTCATTCTCCTACTCCCCAGATGGACTTAATCTGCTCTGGAGGCCCTACAGCCATGGGATTCCCATGGTGCACTGCCTCCAGTCCTCTCACAGAATAGGAAGATTGTACACAAAGGCTACGTCTACACTGCAGGCTTTTTGCGCAAGAATGGCCATTCTTGCACAAAAACGGCCATTCTTGCGCAAAAACTTGTAGAACATCTACACTGCACGCGTGTTCTTGTGCAAGTAAATTTACAGTAAAGTGTTGGAACAGAGGGCTTCTTGCACATGAGTTATTTCTCTCCCCATGAGGAGTAAGCCCTCTTTCACAAGAGCTCTTGAGCAAAAAGGCTAGGGTGGACAGGCACCAGGAGTTTCTTGTGCAAGAAACCCCTATGGCTAAAATGGCCAAAAGAGATTTCTTGCACAAGAGTGTCTCCACATCGCCATGGATGCTCTTGCACAAAAGCACATCTCTTGAGCAAAAGCATATGGCAATGCGGACATGCTCTTGCGCAATAATTTTTGTGCAGAAATTCTTGCACAAAACTGTTCTTGTGCAAGAAACCTGCAGTGTAGACATAGCCAAGAAGTTTTAGTGCCAATAGAAAAAAAGCCCTATTTTTAATCACCAGCTTGAAACAGAAAATTACTACTTCCATTTTTGTGTGTGATAATTCTACGGTGTTGCTTGTAAATTGTGCACTTGTGCGGCTGCTCAGGAGGGATTCTAATGACACCCAGCTGATTAGCAGAGCACCCACAGCTAGGTTTGTGTTTTTCCCTGCAGATGCACATTCACCCATGCCTTGGTGCATGTAGCAAAATTTATTCTATACATAGATGGAAAAAATCCACACATGGATGGAAAAGAACAGAACATAAGAACATAAGAACGGCCATACTGGGTCAGACCAAAAGTCCATCTAGCCCAGTATCCTGTCCACCGACAGTGGCCAGCACCAAGTGCCCCAGAGAGGGTGGACCGAAGACAATGGTCAAGCGATTTGTCTCCTGCCATACCTCTCCAGCCTCTGACAAACAGAGGCCAAGGACACCATTTTATCCCCTGGCTAATAGCCTTTTATGGACCTAACCTCCATGAAATTATCTAGCTTCTCTTTAAACTCTGTTATAGTCCTAGCGTTCACAGCCTCCTCTGGCAAGGAGTTCCACAGGTTGACTACACGCTGTGTGAAGAAGAACTTTCTTTTATTAGTTTTAAACCTGCAACCCATTAATTTCATTTGGTGTCCTCTAGTTCTTCTATTATGGGAACTAATACATAACTTTTCTTTATCAGCCCTCTCCACACCACTCATGATTTTATAGACCTCTATCATATCCCCCCTCAGTCTCCTCTTTTCTAAACTGAAAAGTCCCAGTCGCTTTAACCTCTCCTCATATGGGACCCGTTCCAAACCCCTAATCATTTTAGTTGCCCTTTTCTGAACCCTTTCGAAGGCCAAAATATCTTTTTTGAGGTGAGGAGACCACATCTGTACACAGTATTCAGGATGTGGGCGTACCATAGTTTTATACAAGGGCAGGAAGATATTCTGGGTCTTATTTTCTATCCCTTTCCTAATAATTCCTAGCATCCTATTTGCCTTTTTGACCGCCGCTGCACTCTGTGTGGAAGTTTTCAGAGAACTGTCCACGATAACTCCAAGATCTCTTTCCTGATTTGTCGTAGCCAAATTAGCCCCCATCATACTGTACGTATAGTTGGGGTTATTTTTCCCGATGTGCATTACTTTACACTTATCCACATTAAATTTCATTTGCCATTTTGTTGCCCAATCACTCAGTTTGGTGAGATCTTCTTGGAGTCCCTCACAGTCTGCTTCTGTCTTGACTATCCTAAACAGTTTGGTATCATCTGCAAACTTTACTACCTCACTGCTTACCCCTTTCTCCAGATCATTTATGAATAAGTTGAAAAGGATTGGTCCCAGGACTGACCCTTGGGGTACACCACTGGTTACCCCTCTCCAATCTGAAAATTTACCATTTATTCCTACCCTTTGTTTCCTGTCTTTTAATCAGTTCTCAATCCAAGAAAGGACCTTCCCTCTTATCCCATGGCCATGTAATTTACACAAGAGCCTTTGGTGAGGGACCTTGTCAAAGGCTTTCTGAAAATCCAAGTATACTATATCTACTGGATCCCCCTTGTCCGCATGTTTGTTAACCCCTTCAAAGAACTCTAACAGATTAGTAAGACAGGATTTCCCTTTACAGAAACCATGTTGACTTTTGTCCAACAAATTATGTTCTTCTACATGCTTCACACAATTTTATTCTTTACTATTGTTTCGACTAATTTGCCCGGTACAGATAATAGCTCAGCAATTTCCCATTTGAGTTCTTTTAGAACCCTTGGATGAATGCCATCCGGTCCCGGAGATTTGTTAACATTAAGTTTTTCTATTTGTTCCAAAACCTCCTCTAATGACACTTCAATCCAGGACAGTTCCTCAGATTCATCACCCACAAAGGACGGTGCAGATTCAGGAATCTCCCCAACGTCCTCAGCTGTGAAGACTGAAGCAAAGAAATCATTTAGTTTCTCCGCAATGGCTTTATCGTCCTTGATTGCTCCTTTTATAGCTCGATCATCTAGGGGACCCACAGGTTTTTTAGCAGGCTTCCTGCTTCTAATGTACTTAAAAAACATTTTGTTATTTCTTTTTGAGTTTTTGGCTAGCTGTTCCTCAAAATCTTTTTTTGCTTTTCTTATTACCTGTTTCCACTTGATTTGACAGTGTTTATGTTCCTTTCTATTTATCTCACTAGGATTGGACTTCCACTTCTTAAAAGATACCTTTTTGTCCCTCACTGCTTCTTTTACATGGTGGTTAAGCCACGGTGACTCTTTTTTAGATCTCTTGCTATGTTTTTTAATTTGGGGTATACATTTAAGTTGGGCCTCTATTATGGTGTCTTTAAAAAGTTTCCATGCAGCTTTCAGGGATTTGGCTCTAGTCACTGTGCCTTTTAATTTCTGTTTAACTAACCTCCTCATTTTTGCATAATTCCCCTTTTTGAAATTAAATGCTAGGGTGCTGGACTGCTGAGGTGTTCTTCCCACCACAGGAATGTTGAATGTTATTATATTATGGTCACTATTCCCAAGCAGTCCTGTAACTGTTATATCCTGGACCTGATCCTCCACTCCACTCAGGACTAAATCGAGAATTGCCTCCTCCCTTGTGGGTTCCTGCACTAGCTGCTCCAAGAAGCAGTCATTTAAGCCATTGAGAAATTTTATCTCCGCTTCTCTTCCTGAGGTGACATGTATCCAGTCAATATGGGGGTAATTAAAATCCCCCATTATTATAGAATTCTTTATTTTGGTAGCCTCTCTAATCTCCCTCAGCATTTCTATGTCAGTATCGCTGTCCTGGTCAGGTGGTCGGTAATATATCCCTACTGCTAATTTCTTATTATTGGAGCATGGAATTACTATCCATAGCGATTCTATGGAACATGTTGATTCACTTAATATTTTTATTTCATTTGATTCTACATTATCTTTCACATACAGTGCCACTCCGCCACCCACCCGGCCTGCTCTATCCTTTCTATATATTTTATATCCCAGTATGATTGTGTCCCACAGATTTTCCTCATTCCACCAGGTTTCATTGATGCCTATTATGTCTATCTCCTCATTTAATACGAGGTACTCTAGTTCACCCATCTTATTAGTCAGACTCCTAGCATTTGTGTACAAGCACTTTAAAAATTTGCCACTGGTTATTTGTCTGCCCTTCCCTGATGCATTGGATTCCTTTGTATGCGGTTGTTTGTCAGCTCTGGCCCATGGTTTGCCCTCTCCCCTCCTCTCTTTCCGACTACAGCTTAGAGAATCTCTATCAACGGATTCTCCTCTAAGAGAAGTCTCTCTCCGATTTACATGCATCTCCGCACCAATCGGCTTTCCCCCATCTCTTAGTTTAAAAACTGCTCTACGGCCTTATTAATGTTTAGTGCCAGCAGTCTGGTTCCACCCTGGTTTAGGTGGAGCCCATCCTTCCTGTATAGGCTCCCCCTCTCCCAAAAGTGTCCCCAGTTCCTAATAAATCTAAACCCCTCTTCCCTACACCATCGTCTCATCCACGCACTGAGACTCTGAAGCTCTGCCTGCCTACCTGGCCCTGCGCGTGGAACTGGAAGCATTTCCAAGAACGCCACCATAGAGGTCCTGGATTTCAGTCTCTTTCCTAGCAGCCTAAATTTGGCCTCCAGGACATCTCTCCTACCCTTCCCTATGTCATTGGTACCTACATGTACCATGACCACCGGCTCCTCCCCAGCACTACACATAAGTCTATCTAGATGCCTCGAGAGATCCGCAACCTTCGCACCAGGCAGGCAAGTGACTATACAGTTCTCCCGGTCTCACAAACCCAACTATCAATGTTTCTAACGATCGAATCACCCACTACTAACACCTGCCTCTTCCTAACTGGCATTATGGTTATTATTTAATTTTAACCTCAAACTGTGCTTGTGGGATAGGGAGATGATAAAGCATAGGATAGATTATGAGACTTACCCAAGGTCATATAGGAATCTTAGGTTGGAATTAAACTCAAATCTCATGAAGTTCCGTCTGAACCATCCCCTTCCTACTTCTGCATCATTACCCATACCCGCAGCTTGACATAAGGACATTACAAACTTGAAAGAAGCTGCAACCAACAGAGGAACATTGATTATCTCTTTTCATTGTCTTGTTTTCCTAATACCTTGAAAATTTAGATTTAATGAGACTTGCTTTCTACACTTCAAAACTTTCAGAAGTCTCCATAAAATCGCTTGTAAAAGGGTCTTTGAAACAAATTAAATCAAAGATTTTGGCAGTCTTGTTCACTGATCTATTATTATACTATCTAGATTTCAACATTTAATATTTTCAGCCTTAGCCGTTGGCATTTAATTTCTTTAAGACAAATCTTTGACATCTGACAGTTAAACTGTTAAAATGTGGGATCACGTAAGTTTAGTTTTGAGAACCTTGGCCATGGAAACATTTGAACAACTATTTAAGTGCTTTCAAGAACAAACCCTTTTTCTAGGACAAAATATTTGTGTGTGAATAGATTGGGTTGAGCAATGCTATCAATGTAAGCAGGAAAAAAAATAATTGTGTTACAGTTATAAACATCTGTACATCTAGTTTTTATGGCCTTATCCCTGTAGCATCTGACCACTTTATGGTTATTATTTAATTTTAACCTCAAACTGTGCTTGTGGGATAGGGAGACGATAAAGCATAGGATAGATTATGAGACTTACCCAAGGTCATATAGGAATCTTAGGTTGCAATTAAACTCAAATCTCATGAAGCTCAGTCTGAACCATCCCCTTCCTACTTCTGCATCATTACCCATACCCGTAGCTTGGCATAAGGACATTACAAACTTGAAAGAAGCTGCAACCTCGCTATATAGTAAATATAGAATTGTCTTCAAAATATTAACACCCAACATCCATTTGGGATACTTAGTAAACAATATTCACCATTGTTCAGTGGAGCTAGAAATTATGCAACATATTTTTGGGGGCTCTAGCATCAACTGAAAGATTGTATTGTCTATTTAAATAGATTAGATAAAGAGATGAGAAATATCTGTTTGCAACTCCATGAGTTGCAAGTGAAAACTTTGTAAGGCACATGGCAGAGAGATGAAAAACTTTCCTATCAATAAGCAAAGACGTTCTCAAGGACTTCTAAATAGAGGACACTGTACACACATTAAAAATAATTTTGGTATGCCAAAAGTGGCCAGAGTTTTGGAAGTTTTTTCCTTCAAAAAGTGTGCTTTTCATAAAGTCTATTTAACAGGAGAAATACAGAGGTATGAAGACTAAAAACATTTTTGGAAGCAAAGATGGGGAGTCCAAAATCCACCTATCAGTCAAAATATATTATTTCAAAGATTGCTGTTTCTGATTAAAGGAATCTAGGAATTCAGAAGCCTCTATGCAGCTGCCAATCCCTTTGCTATGGTAAGCCATCATGCTATCACAGTTCTTAGCCATTATTAAATAGTGTGAGAATATTATGTAACTTCCCTTTAAGTTATATGAAGATCACAACTCTGATCCTTTAATATTCTCTCCATAAAAGACAGTATTGTTTTCAGTTCCATTAAGACTGTCTTACATAACTGTCCTGATTTCATTTAGTACATAATACTGATGACAATACAACTATGCCTGATAAAATACATTAAGTAGCATCTCCATCTTCAAATCCATTAAATAATTAGTCAGTTACCAATAAAAATGATGTGATTTGTATCTTTGCATTATTTTATAGGGCAGCATTTGAAATACCTCCAAAGCAAGAGGAATGGTTTATAGAGCATCAACAGATACACACACAATTGAGACAGTGCTTCTAATGCCACATTTAGCATGCCAGTGGTTGGAAACACATTGCACGCACAGCTCAACAAGCTTCCAATATCTGAGTGGAAGAACTTTCTCACATTGCATGAGGAGAGATTCATTGTTTTTGGGTCATCAGCAACAAAGCCTTTTCCATCCTTACCACAAATCCCTCATAAACAGATGGCATTGCCAGCATTCGAACACAACATGCAAAGGCAGCTTCCTTCAAAAGAAGATAGTCAAACCAGGTACGGTGGCTTTATCCTTTTATACCAATTCTTTACTTTACTTTTGGTCACCCCACTAAAAGAAAAAAGCTCACAAAGGCGTTAAGACTGTATAAGCTGTCTGCTGGTGCTGACTAAAACCAGATAATATGTTTTAAAAGGATCTGACTATAGTAATTTTCAAAAACATAAGCTAATACATAGTAGTGGAAATATGTTAGCTAACACATTCTTGACATTAGCTATTTTCCTAGTCCTTAGCAAAAATCTCTTCAGTGTACAGAGTTTTTAATTATTCATTTCATTTCAGCAGTAATCACTTTCATGCACAGCACTTATTAACAGATGTTCTCCCTCTGTACTCTGCAATATTTTCTTTGAATGCCGCAGTATTTAGCCACCAAAAACCACCAGAGAGTTCTCAAATGGGTTGTTCTTTGAGAATGTTTTTGAAGAAGGATTTTCTTTCTAACACATTATAGAGTATCTTTTTCCAACATACCTTTCAAACTGGCATGACGGAGGCAGAGTTTTAGGGTTTCTGACATCTGAGCTGTACTCTTTTTAGTAATGATGACAAATTATTGCAAGAAATGGCAATGAAAAAGCCAGGGACTTTTCTAATAGACAAATGAAAAGATCACCCTTTAATCAGTAAGGCTATACTGCAATTAAACAACCACAGCTAGTCTATGCCAGCTGACTTGGGCTTGCACTATGTGGCTATTTAAGTGAATTATAAATGTTAGGGGTTGGGCTCTGGGGCTCTCCCACCTCACAAGGTTCAGTCGGAGCCCAGAAATCTACCCTGCAATAAACCCTGTAACTCAAGCCCTGTGGGCCCCAGTTAGCTGGTATGGGCCAACTGCAGGTTTTTAATTGCAGTGTAGACATACCCTAAGACCAGGGTCTCAAACTCCCCACAGACTGGGGCCTCCAAGCACCACCCCCTTCCTATCATCATCCCACCCTCTTACCCAGTCCTTAGAGCACACAGCTTTTGGGCTCACTGGGTTGGGGGTGGGGTTGATGCCATCGATAGCACCGTTTGTGCCACCCCTAGAGTGCAGCCACCCTGGCAATGTAGAAGGAAACATGACGGCAAATATCTTTGAGTCCTGTTTTCGAAGTTAAAAAAAATGGAATTTTATCCATATTATAATCATGATCATCATGTCAATCAGATGTTTTATACATGTGAAAATAAGACTGAAAACAGCAAATAAAGGTCTTGGAACAAACTGAATTCAGACACAAATAGTTTGCTTTTTCCTGCTGGCCAATAGGTTCACCATGGAGACCAAAAAGGGCTTTCTTTCTTTCATGGTCCTTATTGAGTGGCTAAAATGACACCAATCAAAGACAAAACTTCAGACCTTTGCAACCCTTACTGAGATTAACTTTAGGACATGGTGAAAAAGGAAATGTCACAGTTTATGGATGATATTGTGTTTCATTTGGCATGGAATTTAATGGATTTAACACTGCACACTTTGGAGTGTGTTTCTTAGTTGTAAGGATGTTGAGTTTCCAGATTGAACAGGAATAATTCATTTAGATAAACAGAATAGTTAAAAGGATGGAAAGTGAAATTTTAATTGAATTTAAAAAATTAAAATGAAATTGTCTTTTATTGCAGGCAAAAGCCAAGATGCCTGAGCTCCAAAAATGTGTTAAATTTTACATCTCTTTGGGACATATTTATGAGGCCTGACCAACACAGGGATCAGTGGTGTATGGGTCCCTGATAAATGAGGATCTCCCTGCTCTCATTACTGAACAATTATAACATACTACACTGATCACCAGAAATGCTCCATTGGAAGATGTAGGGTGGGATTTCCAAAAGCACAAAGCACTTGTCTAAAGCAGCATTAAACTCCTATTGACGTTACTGGCAGCAGCATTAAGCCAATGCTAGTTATACAAAGGTGTTGTATAATATTTGCTGTAAATGTTATACAACACCATTGACAGTTAATCATACTGTAATTGCTGGCCGCTAGAATAAAAATAACTAGAGAGTCTGGTAAATATAAGCTTTATCATTTTGTTCACTAAGGCTGTATCTAGATTACATCCCTTTTTTCGAAAAAGGGATGTAAATTAGACACTTCAAAATTGCAAATGAAGCTGGGATTTAAATTTCCTGTGCTTCATTTGCATAATGGCGCCATGGTTTTTTTTTTCAAAACAGGGCTTTTCAATAGAAAAACGTTAGTTTAGATGGGGATCTTTCAAAAATAAAACTTTTTCGAAAGATCCTGTACGCCTCAAAAAATGAGGCTTACAGGATCTTTCAAAAAAGGGTTTTATTTTTGAAAGATACTCATCTAAACTGTCGTTTTTCTATTGAAAATCCCTATTTAAAAATAACGTGGCTGCCATTTTTCGAGAAAAGGGATGTAGTCTAGATACAGCCTAAGTCACAGCATCTACGTGTACTTCAGTTTCAGTTAGGACTGGAATGTGACATTTCTTTGGAAGTAGAATTCAGTAATAACGGATACCTCTATTTCACTTCTGCTTTGGGAAGGCAAGATGGCTGAGGTAAAATCTTGGACCAACTTCTGTTGATGAAAGAGCTGTCGGTTGGTCCAATAAAATATATGACCCTCACCTACCTTGTCTTTCTAAAATGAGATCAACATGACTACATTGCTCCTGCAAACAACACTGTGGTTTTGGTTGGTTATATAACCAAAATGCTATCTAGGGGTAGGTAGCCAAACCAAACTTAAGCCAAGGCAAAGGTGCTTACTTTGTTACAGATGTACAGATTCTTGCTGTTATTTTTCATGATTTCCCAAAAGAATTTAAAAGTACCTCTCAATGCCTCATGTGGCTACTTTGCCTATTTTTGTCAGTGTTTTCCCCAGTGTAAAGTCAATAATTATTAACTTACTGGAAGTCACCAAAATTGGTACAAACATATAAAAACAAGTAGAACCAAAATGTTAAATGATGAGAGATGAGACAGAGGCAAACAAGCAAGGGAAGAAGTACCCATATAGACTTATGATGAGGAGAGAAGAAATAAACGAGTCTCATAACAAGCATTTGTATCAAGTTTTATTACAAAGAGATATTAGCAGGCAGTATCACAAATTACAATAAAAATCAACAGCAATGAAAGCACAAATTGGAAAACATAAAAGACTAACCTGCAAATTTCATCTTTTAATTATTTTGTGTCTATCTTACTGTATTGCTTGCAATGACATCACTCAAATTTAATGATTTATATTTTCCATCTTGTATGTAAAAAACAGAGTCATTTTGATGTTCAGGGAACACAGCGTACTGAAGGGAACTTTGGAACACAAGTTTCAACCATTCACATGATTTTCCTAGAATATCCTGAATTTTGCCATGTATTTAATTTTCACAAAATCTTATGTTTTAAATATTTCACGGTTTCAGTGTAACATTTCACTGGCTGCAGGTATATACAGAAATAACCTAGTGTATTAGTGAAATGCAGAGTATAAGGAGCATACACCATGAACAGATTCAACTCTTCCAAGAGAGTGGCTTTTATAAAGATATTTTTTTGGTTTACATGCTCATGGATTTAACTTTGCAAATGCACAGTTTTAAACATAAGTTAGCAATTCTATAAACAGTTGCCTATTGTGCCAACATTAACAAAGGTACTTACTACTTCAGTTGAACTATAATACTCACTGACATTTCAGCAGTTTCAGAGCCTCCTGTTAGAGTAGCACATTAACAAGCAATGCAAAGGCCCAGACCTCGTTACTCAAATTTTATTAACAATATTTTCACACTTGCCCTCTGTGGTTAAATTTCAAGTATGTGCTAGTACTGGTTACATTTTCATTGATGGAATTGTCCATGCCTAGCAGTGGAGTAAAATCATGTTTTTTTAAGTATTTAATTAACCCCAACTAACTATAAAAATAGGGCAATCAAAAGCAAGGACCTGGTACTGCAAACTCACCTGGGACATCCTTTGCTACTGTAAACTGCCATTTAAGTCAACAGATGTTGACCTATGTATGTAACATGTTTTATATCTTTCTCTATATAATTGAGTGGAATTTAAATCTTGCTTCTGTTAATTGCCATGAACCACAATACAATAACCTAATAATTGTAGTTAGTAGTTATCTAGTCTCAATGGGATTATTTTAATTAGAAAATGCCGCATCCAAGCTCTTATTTCTTATCTCTACTATGACAGTTTACACTAGCTGCAGATATGCCTATTAGAACAGATACACTGTTTGCTACCCTGGGCCGAATGGAAATACCCAACAGTAAGCAATTTTCCCAGTAGAAGCATGTTAACCTCAAACTTCAAAACTGTATTTTAAAATATAAATTCACAGAACCCTCTATCTTAACCAGTAACTGGATTTTGTGCGTCACACAAAACAGTCATGACCATGTAGACTTTGCTTTCCAAGGGGACTAAATTTGATTATTTTTAAATTCGGGGAGAGTATGTATTCTCTGTGTGAGTCCTATATAGGGGAAAGAGCCCCTTTAATTTTTGTATATGCCTTTAAACTATTAAAATAAGCATATATACATTTTAATATTTATTTCACATCTAGAATACATACATTCTAAAAACCATGGAATCTTCAATTTAAACTTAATGCTTAAACTACAATAATGAAAGGAATAAGAATAACCTTACAAATATATATTTTCACACAGCATATTGCTTTGGGACTGAAATGGTTTGAAATATGAAATATTTCTACCACCTGCAAAATCAAATTGTTTCATAGTGACCAAATATATTAATCTCCCTGCCTTATCATTTCATTACGATTTCAAAAAGGCAAAGATTTTGGTTAATACCAATGCAAATAGAGCCCAACTACCACAAATATTTAAGATAAAACGCTGGTAGTACAAAAGGTCACTGGATTTATATTACTCTTTAGTATGGTTTGTGGTGTGTTGAACATTTACAATAATTCGTAAGAAATTCAGACATTTTAAATGCAGGGGTTATGTTTATCTAATTATGGAATGGTTAAGGGACAGATCCGATTCCCCTATTCACACTGGTTACAACTGAGCCAGCCTATATATTCCCTACGACCCTCAGGCTCCATCACACAGCTACATCCTCTCTCCTACACCAGTAAATAGGGAGTCAATCTTTGGCTCCAGCCAGAAACTGAGCTATCACATGGAAGTAAGCAGCCCAAGGAAAAGAATTAGCAAAGCTTGCATCCCCATTTTTGGGTTTCAACTGTGACTTAAATCAAAACTTGGTCCAAGCTCTGCTCTGAAGCAGTGCAACACCACGCTGTCCTTTGTCAGGTGCCAGTTTTCTCCATTAAGGAAATCTTACTCCACAAATAGTCACACCGATCTTAAGAAGGCTACTTACGGAGTAAACTATTCTCCTACCTGAGCAAAGGTGTCATTTCTTCCTAAATGATAAAAACCATTTTCCCCACAATGCAACATATTTGTCATGCTAAAAATATGGGCAGAAGAGTTAAATGTTTATAGAAAGATGCAGCATTATTGCATGTCCATTCTTAAAATGAAATGGCCCCAGTATTGTAAGCAAACACAAGTATATCAGTTATTTCAAGGCAGTTTAAATGATAGGAATGCACATAATTTCAGTGCTTAAAGTCTTCAAGTGCCCCCAGACATACCTGGGAAAAAAAGAGAGAAACTGTATGGAAATCTCATAGAGTATCCAGATGACTGCATAGCCTTAGATGTCAGGTGACTGTATTGCTAGTTCTTCTTCCGCTTACTCCTGGGAAGCAATTGCCCACTTTCTGGTGTTTTGGGGCGATGTAATTTTCGTTTGCTAACTTTCACTTCTGGAAGGCTGCTGTGAAAAAAAAATAGAAAAGAAAAAACCTGTATAATCTGTTTTAAATGTAAATAAAAGCTCAGTATTTCTACTAACATGGCATACACTCTACATCTATATTCTTTGCGAAGATAAAACACATACTGTTTTAATTCATTTTGTCTGCTTCATAGGTATTGATTCATGAAAGTAAGGTGGAAAATAGAACTCTTGTTATCAGGTTCCTCCTATAAATAATACCAACCCAGTTGTCAGTACAGATTGTTTCTTCTGCACTTAAGGGAGCAAATACTGACCAGCCAGAGATTATGAACATTTCATGTCATGGAGAACTGAGAAAGCCACAAACTGTTAAAATGTGGAGTGGCTGCTCTTCAAAAGCACTTCAGTGAACTGACTGATGGTTTAATGCAGTAAGCCATGTTCCAATATCATGTTTCATGCAAAATATCAATTCTCTTGGGTACAGACACTCAACATAAAAGTAACAGGATGTATCATGCAAAGTTTAAGACTAAACAGCAGTTCCTCTGTTTAAACTTTGAAATAATACTTTCCTTGGTCTCTAAAATTGTTCTCTAATTAGTAGCACATGGTTGGTTGTTTCTTTACCTCTCATAATTTTCATTAAAATAGACAACATCAAAACTTTGGAATCACAGCCTCCAAATGTGGTAAACCCCAGTTCATGAGAGTGAAGCACTTAATTTCTCCGGGCCTGAGAATTTGAATGTGACTTTATTATAACATTCCTTATAAGGACCCAACACTTACAAAAGCAAAAGAAAATTATTTTAATAAAAAGTAGCAACTAGGGCTCTGACTCAGAAAAGGTACTAAAGTGCATGCCTAACATAGTGTACATAAAAGCCTGCTGAAGTCATACAATCATGGCATCATAGGGTTGGAAGAGACCTCAGGAGGTTATCGAGTCCAATCCCAACTAAAGCATCCCAGCCAGGGTTTCCCCCACTGCAACTTGAGACCATTGCTCCTCATTCTGTCATTTGTCATCTCTGAGAACAGCCTCCCTCCATTCTCTTTGGAACCCGCCTTCAGGTAGTTGAAGTCTGCTATCAAATCCCGCCTCACTATTGTCTTCAGTAGACTAAATAAACCCTGTTCCCTCAGCCTCTCCTCATAAATCATGTTTCTCCAGCCCCCTAATCATTTTTGTTGTCCTCTGCTGGATTCTCTCCAATGTGTTCCACATCCTTTCTGTAAGGACCCCAGAATTGGATATTATACTCCAGATGTGGTCTCACCAGTGCCAAATAAAACGGAATAATCACTTCCCTAGATCTTCTGGCAATTCTCCTACTAATGCTCCGCTATATGCTGTTAGCCTTCTTGGCTACCAGGGCACACTGTTGACTCATATCCAGCTTCTCCACTGTAATCCCCAGGTCCTTTTCTGCCAAACTGCTCCTTAGCCAGTCAGTCCCCAGCCTGTAGCAGTGCTTGGGATTCTTCCACCTCAAGTGCAGGACTCTGCCCTTATCCTTGTTGAACCTCATCAGATTTCTCCAATCCTCCAATGTGTCTAGGTCACTCTAGAACCCAATCCCTACCTGCCAATGTATCCAAACTCTCTCCTCAATTTAGGGTATATCTATACAGCAAGGATTAGCTTGAAATAAGCTATGCAAATTGAGCTACATTAATTGCATAGCTTATTTCAAAATTGGGACCATTTATACAGCACTTATTTTGAAATAGAACACTTTTCTTCCAACTTCCCTTACTCCTCGTACATGAGGGTAACAGGAGTTGGAGTAAGAAGTCCTCCGGCTTGACAGTATTTTGACATTATTTCAAGATAACCACCTGCTGTGTAGATGTCGACTAAGTTATGTCAAAATAATGTTGCTGTGTAAACGTACCCTTAGTGTCATCCCCAAACTCCCCGAGGGTGCAATCTATCCCCTCATCCAGGTTATCAATAAAGATGTTGAACAAAACTGGCCCCAGAACTGACCCCTGAGGCATTCCACTTGATACCAACCACCAACTACACATCCAGTTGTTGATCACTACCCATTGAGCCTGACCATCTAGCCAGCTTTCTATCCACCTTCTAGTTCATTTCTCCAATCTATATTTCTTTACGTTGCCCTTAAATTTACAAATCGCTTAACTTTCTTACCTCAGTTTTTCTGTCAATAAGATGGAAATAATGCATCATAGGAGCATTGCAAAGATCAATGCATTCTATTTTTGGTATTTCTAAGGCTCATCTCACTATAGTACCTTGTCTACACAGGGAAATACATGGGCAGTAAGTGTAATTCTGAATTAAAAGCACACCAGCCCCTTCACCCTAAGGCTCTGTCTACACTTACACAGCTGTGCTTTAAAACTGAAAGAGTGGTCATGGCATGAGTACTCGTGGAGTGCTCTCCCAGCATTCTATGTAAACCACCTCCACAAGGGGAGTAGCTAACAGTGTTGGAAGCATGGATCCCAGTGCGGTAGCCTGGTTCATACTGGTGCTTTACAGCATTGTGTCTTGCTGTGCTCAGGGGAGGGTTTCACACCCGAGTCAGAGTTATAGTACTGTAAAGTGCCAGTATAGACTTAGCATAAGTCCCCATGTAAACACTCTTATTTAACTTTAAGAGAGCTCTTGTGTGATTTAGCCTAGTACGTTTCTAAAGAACATTAAGCTAATGCACACAACAGGCACTCAGTGTGCACTAAGAGGCTATGTCTACACTGGCGGGTTCTTGCACAAGAACATCTTCTGCAAGAACACGTCCACACTGCCATGTGCTTTTGTGCAAGAGCATCCATGGCAGTGTGGACGCTCTCTTGTGCAAGAATGCTCTGATGGCCATTTTAGCCACAGGGTTTCCTTGCGCAAGAAACCCCTGCTGCGCATCCACACTGCCCTCTTGCACAAGAGCTCTTACCCTGGTTAGAAAAGAGTGTAGCTCTTGCGCAAGAAGCCCTGTCCTCCAATGCCGTACTGTAAATCTTCCTGCGTAAGAGTGGGCAGGAGGTATTGATGCGCCGTGGGTTCTTGCACAAGAATGGCCGTTCTTGAGCAAGAACCCGCCAGTGTAGACATAGCCAGAGGTGTGCATGCAGAGAGTCTGTGGACACACCGTCTCCTGCAGATTTTTTCTTTTGTAGACAAACCCTGAATGCTGTTGTCCTTACTAGTTATACTTGGCAGGAAGAAAAATAACTTAAGATTTGGAGGTTTCTTTGACAGGCAAAAAAAATAATAATAAAAAAAATCTTTCACTGTAATAATACTAAAGGGTTGCGCCCCCTGCTTACTATGCTCGCCAACCCCCGTCCGTCCGCTGTAGCCAGATCGTGGCCTCTCCTCTTATTCATGCCGTATCAGGACGGAGGCTGCCACTAGCCTTTTCTGTGGCAAGATTGGGAGTGGACCATTGGGCCTGCCCCAGGATCAGGACCGGAGACAGGACCCTGCGGCCAGATGCAGGCGGGGCCCCAATTGGGGGCTTGTTGGCCAGCCTTCATTTTTAAATCAAGTAAAATATTATATCCAACACAAAAAGGTTTCAACGTTGTATTTATTTATTGCAGGGGTGGAGAATCTTTTTTTGGGTCAAGGGCCACTGACCCACAGAAAAAAATCTGTTGGGGACCATACAAATGAGAAGGAAAAAAAGCCCCTCCAAAACCCTCAATGATGTGGCCCTCAACTGAAACACCTCGCTCCCCTGGTGCTCCAGCACTGGGACGGGAGAAGAGGACTGAGGTTCAAGGCCTCAGGCCAGATTAACTCTTCTGGGGTTCCAGGGTTGGTGGATTTTGTAGGCCCCCCCTATGCTCTGGGTTGGGGCCAAAAATGAGGGGTTTGGTGCGTGGGACAGGGCTGCCAGTGAGTGGGATAGGTATGGGAGTGCAGGAAGGGCTGAGGGTACAAGGTCTCAGTGGGAGCTAGGGGGCAGGAATGGTCTGGGGGGAAAGTGTCTGATCAGGAGGAGGGGGCAGGAGAGGTCTGGGGGCAGGTTGCTTGGCCAGGGGCGAGAGAGCAGGATGGGGGAAGGGGCGCAGGCATGCGTGGTGGGGGGCTCTTGGCAGGTGGTTGAGTGAGGGGCCTGGGATGCAGGGTCTGGGCACGAGGAGGTTGGGGGCACTTACTTGTCTTCGGGCCCCATGCCAGTCCCAGGCTTGGCTTCTCGCTGCTCCCATCAGGTGGAATGTGGCCAAAGGGAGCACAGGAAAAGGCTCCAGCCAGCACGCTCCCACACTGCTGTTCCCCCAGCCCAGGAGGGGCAATGCTTCTTCCCTGCACAGCGAGGCTCGGGGCTCTCTCTCCCTCCTGCTTCCTCTCTTCCTAAACCCCACGTGGAGAAGCTCAGGGCTTTCTCTCCCCCGCAGCCCTGAGCCTCGCTGCTTTCCATCCCTGCCTCCCTCTGCAGCAGAAGCCAGTGCTAGTGCTCCACTCACACGGGGGAGGAGGGAGAACAAGGGGCTGTAGCACCAGGCAAAGGGGGCCCAGGTTGCTCAGATCAGTGCTGCCAGGCACCTCCTCACCTGCCTTTCAGAAGTGCTGCTCGCTGCTGCAGCCCCATGTGTGGCTGGGTGGGCGGGTGGGAGAGAGGTAGTCTGGGGGCTGGGTTTGGGTCTCAGCACAGCAGCTCGGCACTGGGCTGAAGACTGGGGCACGGTGGAGAAAGGGGTTGTGGGTGGCCAGGGATGTAGGGCGCCTCTCTCGACGCCTGGCACTTCTCGTGAGCCAGCTGGCCCAGAAGCCTGTGAGCGCTAAGAACAGCAGCAGCACAAGCAAGCAGCCCTGGAGCAAGTTGTGCTGTCCCTGAACAGTGTCTGGGGCAGAGACCCCGTGGGAGGGTGGAGCCTGTGGGACACCAGAGTGACATTATGATGTCATCCGAAAGGAAATGTTTTTTTATATACATAGCGAGAGAATTTTGAGGACAGTCTACTGTTTTCTACACACATTTAATCAGTACATTATCAAATTATCTTGACCTATGTTAACTGGGAAAATTAATCCCTTAAACTTAATTTCTATTTTCTTAAAAGCACAAGGACACCAAGATACAAGTTTATGCCATTTATTTTACACAGATTTGCACATTTGCTTAACGGGTTAATTGGTACTGTTGAAAAAGGTAGGAAAATATATTACAAGTCAAAATGATACAACTATTATTAAATCACTAGATTTACTCAAGCATTGCTCGAATCCTTAACTCAATTTTTGGTTTTTGGAAAATAAAATTAAAATGTCCATGCTTCATTTGAATAATTGCTGTGGGGGTGGGGATGAGGGATTCAATATGAAGGCTGTCCTGGGGAGAGGACTACCCAGTCCTTTCTCACTGCAGCATCTTGGGACTAGGTGAAAAATGGCTCTCCATGGCTGCTGCAGCTCCAGCAGGCACAGCCGCAGGAGGAGTGCATGTCCCCTGGTTGGGGCAGGTCCAGGTTCATCTGCCCCCTGCGTTCCCCAGCCAGAATGAAGAATGCAGCAAACTATGCACTTTCCCATCCCCTGACAAAGGGGAACAGCCAGCAATGTTCCCATAGGAATCAGAGAAGGGGGGCACTTCAGCCCTCCCCTCCACCTTCCCTAAAGGATGCCAGAAGGTGGCAGGCTCAGGCCTGGGGCAGACCAGACCCTTTAATCTGCTTGGTGATTGTCTCTTTTCTGTATGGTTTTATGAGAAGCAATCCCATTCCAGACACATCCCATTTTCCTGGCACTACCAAACCCTTACCTTGCTTTAAGTTATGGTAAGAGGAAAATGTATATCAATTTTTGTGAGCCTAGTTCTTAGAATTTAAGAGGAGTTCTTGAACAAATACACAGACTCTCTCAAATATATAGTAGATTACCTATCTTTCTTCATATGTATGTGGCTGCTGGTATTCTGCCAATATTTTATTACACCAAGAAAGCTCCTGGTGGTTGTGTTTTCAATAAGCTTTAAACATCCAATTTCAGCTGAAGCAGAGACTTGTGAGGCAAGAATGTCAGCTAAGCTGAAAAACAGACTCCAGTTTATGGTATTAAAGAACTTTTCTAAAACATATCTCCATACGAGCTATTCTTTCAGTGGAATTTTCCTTTGTAAACTAAGCATAATTTATCTTGTTCCATGTTAACAACCTTGCTTTGTACTGCAAATTAAAGATGAAGATCACGCTTCAGTCTCAGTTCTATAATCTTTTTATTTATCTAACAAGCTAGAGATTTTTGGGGGGGGGGGCGGTAGGGGGAGAGCAGGTTAACTTTAAGGTACTTAAAATAAGGGAATTTAACATTTACTACAGTTATAGTTCCAAAATGATGAAGTTAACATAAAACACGGCACATGAGAAGGAAGTAATTGCAACATCAAATCCATGTATTTTTTTAAAAAGGATTTAATAAAAGGCAGAATATAAAATATTCCCCTTTCTATTCACCCATTTTTTATCATGACTTTTGAGGGATGGGGGGGAAGGGAGGGGGAAAGAGGGGAGAAAGAGAGTGGTCGGGTGGTGGTGATTAGACAGTTTTTCCTCCAAAACTGTGTGTGGGTAGGTCACTTTCTGACAATAGCAATCACTCATGTTCTCTCTGTATAACTTGCTCCCTCTAGCATATCAAGGGCAATGGTCACATTTTTGTTGATTTAAGTGACTTCAGTCACTGAGAGCTGAATGTACTATGAACTTAGGTCACCGTATTCAGCATTAGATTGAATGCGTAATCAGTGTCTCTCTCCAGTCAACCTGAGGGCTATGTCTACACTCGCGGCTTCTTGCGCGAATAATATGCAAATGAGGCTAAGCGTGGAATATCGCTGAGCCTCATTTGCATACCTAATGAGCCACCGTTTTTTTCAGAAGAGGCTCTTGCGCAAGGAGCGTCTACACTGCCCCTTCTTGCGCAAGAAAAACCCTCTTGCTCAATGCCGTTCTTCCTCTCAAGTAATAGGTGTAACAGCATTGTGCAAGAGGGTTTTTCTTGCGCAAGAAGGGGCAGTGTAGACGCTCCTTGCGCAAGAGCCTCTTCTGAAAAAAATGGTGGCTCATTAGGTATGCAAATGAAGCTCAGCGATATTCCATGCTTAGCCTCATTTGCATATTACTCACACAAAAAGCCGCGAGTGTAGACACAGCCAAAGGGTTTTTGAAATCAACCCCTGTACTCCACCGAAAAGAGCGATATTCACACCTCGAATTAAGGGCATATTAACACTGTGTGTGGCAATTTGGAGTTGATAGCCTCCAAGCGATGATCCAGAGTGCTCCGTTGTAAATGTTCTGGTGAGCTCTTTGAACTCTAATACACTTTAGCCATGTGAACAGGGAAAGCCCTGGGAACTTTTGAATGTTCATTTCCCATTGGAGTAGTGTGGAGAGCTCACTAGCACAGCTGAGCATGCCCAGGATCACAAATGCCTCTAGCATGAAGCATTCAGGAGACAGGGACTCTGACTGCTGGAAGGAGGAGGAACAGGCTGTGCAGGTAGAGCTCTGAACCATCAATAAAATATGCCAAAAGTGCACAGGGCTGGGTGCATAAGGACTATGCCAGGGACCCACAGCAAAGCCATGTGATAATAAAGGAGCTTAGACAAGCGTACCACAGGACAAGGCTGGTTCTGAGCTACAGACATGGGAGGCTGATGACATGCACCCGTAACAACCCACAACAATCTTTTCATTCCAAAAGGCATTGGGACCCTAGCTCAGAATTCCAAGTTGCTGCAGGAACTTTGCAACAGCTACCCACAGTACATCACTCCTTGAGTCGAAGCAACCCCTGGCCATGAGGATATGCTCCATTGAGCACAGCTACCTAGCAGAGACATGCAAAATTGCAGTTCTTAAATTGGATGTTCAAAGTCAAAAGAAATAAAATCAACCTAATTTTGTAGTTCAGACATGTCTTGAGTTTTGAAATTGAACCAGAAATGGGATCTAAGTGAGGAAATGATCTTCAGGAAGCACCAGGAAGCCCAGGTGTTCCAACTCCATGACAGAGACTGAATACACATTGATCGGGATTGGTGTACGGGAGGAACTGAGTAATTTGGTCTTTCATTCCCAATTTAAGCATACACATGCATACAGTAATTTTATTAGCTAGTAATTGTATAATATTACAGTAAGAATAACATGGAGTCCTTTTTCCCAAGTCAAATTAGTTGCTTAGGAAGCTAGTAGGCAAAGTTACAGAGGCGATCTTGCTGAGACATCAGTAATTTGAGGTACATCATTTAAAAGGCAGGCAGATTGGGAATTTACACCTCATTTAGTGACATACTCACTCCACAGGAGGGTAGGACATCTTGTCAATGTATTTAAAAAAATAGGATTTGGGGAACTGCTTGTGAAAAAGGAAAGGATACTACAGCAAGCAACAGCAAAACTGTGAGAAGTATTAGCTGCAACAGAAACAAATCTAGCTCTGGATAAACAGCTAGGCCAAAACCTCCAAATATGGCCTTACTCTTGTGAAGTGAGATTTTAGAAGGCTTGTATGTGGAATGGGAATGTTTGTATAACACCACCCTGTCCCTACTGGGCATATCAGTTTGGGAAAGCCAAGATATAATCAATACTTGTTGCTGCGGTTTTCCCTAGCCCCAGCTGCTGATGGAACAAGGTGGCCATACACTCAAAACCATTTAGGGATTCTATTAATGCTGGCTTAATCCACCTAGTGCTCAATGGAGTGCTGTGCTCCATGCAAACAAAAAAACAAAAAAACAAAAACAAACAAACAAACAAACAAAACAGTGCGAGAGAGGTTGCAGGCTCTTTGTATTCTTCTCCAACTAGTATACCCAGCATAAGACAAATTCAACTTTGTTACAATAGGGAGCCACAACCAGTATTCCCGCTAATTTTTTCCCCTTCTGAGCAGAATGAATTTTCTTGTGTGTACCAATGCAGAGATGATGTGCAACAAATCACCTTCATATTGGTGCATATAACAAAATTAATGAGGCAGGAGTGGAGTCTAGGGGTTCTGAATATAGGAGGGGATTCAAGGCTGGGGTGAAGAAGTGTGAGGGCTCTGGCTAAGGGTGAGGGATATGGGAGGAGGGGCCTTGGGTTGAGGGACTCAGGGCTAAGACAGAGGCTTGAGATGCAAGGGGCTCCAGCTGGGGGGTGCAGGTTCTGGGGTGGGGCTTGGGATGAGGAGTTTGGGGTGCAGGAGGGGGCCCAGGTTTGGGGGGTTTGGGGATGGGGGTGTGGGATTTGGGGCAGTATCAGCAATGAGGGCTTTGAGTGCAGATGGGTGGTCAAGGCTGGGGGGGGTGTTGGGGTTTGAGTTTACATGGGCAGCTTTGTGCTGGGGCCAGCAAGTAGGGGCACCCTTTTGCCAGCTGCAACAGCTCTGTGCTGGGGTCAGCAGGGAAGGGCTCCTCCTTGCCAGCCGCAGCAACTCCATGCTGGGGCTGGCAAGAAGCAGCCCCTTTCCACAGGTTGCATCAGCTTCAGGACTTGGGGAAAGAGATCTCTCCTCGCTACAGCCCCGAGTGCCTGTGCAGGGTTTAATGGGAAGTTGCACAGCCAGGCAGCTTAAGGGGAAACTTAGGTCACAACTGCTGACATTTCCCTTGTTCAGTGTTTCTGAAGAATCAAATTCTCATTTTTATTTTGAGAGCTAACCCTCTATTATGGCTAGTGTTGACAAAGCAGGACAGGTAAATTATTGGAAGAGGTCTACTTAACATGGAACTCTTTATGGTGATAAAGAGCTTGAGAGAAGCCACAGGGGATATTTGCCACTGCTCCTTCTAAAAAAAGGAAGGAACGTGGGGAGTTTTCTTTAGATGGATCCCATTTGCCAGATAGTCTTCACCAATTAAAACCAATGAATATTCCATCACCAATTCAAATAGTTTCCCCCTCTCAGTCACAGAGTTAACTGCGTACAATTGCAGTACTGGTTGAGTTTAAATTAGGCAGCTAAATTCCATCTTCCACATTAACAGCTTGAAATCCCATGTAGTGATAACATGAACGATGTGATGTTCATTTATCCATACCTATTACAATACCAGAATTCTCCATTTGCCAATATTAGTCAAGGAAAAATCATCTGGTGAAACTGGAGAATGTTATCAATACGACTGGAGGAACTCATAGTTCAGAGTCCAGTCTGAAGAGTGGAAAGGCCCCGCCACTGGAATAAAACCCCTGCAACATCACTGACTGTGACCCTCAGGATTTACAATGTTCCTTTGTTGGCTGATGTTTGTGTGACCCTAAGAACCTCTGAATGCCCACTAGCAAAGGGATCCCTATTATGTAACTGGACCAAATCGTCAGCTGACCCAAATAAGCTGGTGTGTGCACTGCCCTTTTGGAGATAGTTTCTAAGACTATCCAATGGCTAAAGGCTGGACACTGGAGGGGAATGCTTCAAGGGGACTCAAGGATTGGGGTGCACCTATTGTTACAAAGTACAATAAGGATTAGCATTGTCCAGAGGAGAGTATTTGTGTGCCTATCAGGCTACTAATATCAGGCAGCTGACATCCAGATAAACATGCAAATCATCTTCTTGATGCAGACAACAGGGTAATAAGGTGACTCAGAGTCCAGGGCATCTCAAGGAAAGTATAACAGTTTGATTGAATCTCACTTGGTTATCCACAGAATGAAGCCCACAACCGAATGTACCTGACCCCACTGAAGCCCTTCCTGGACCATGAAGATACAAACCTAAGGACTTCAAGAATTTGATTTCTGAGTGTGTAGGGGAAGTGAGGGAATCAAAACTGTGGCTACTGTTCCCTTTTCCAATCCCGACCCAAATTCAATTCTGGCTGCTTTTGATTCCCAGCACACGTTAGTGGAAGGGAATGTATTAGCTCTAAGCCAGAAAAAAACCAGAGCCTTTAAAAACAAACACACACACACAGACACACACACACACCCTCCTTCACTGGCACAACTCACAGCCCTGCATCATTTAAATTCAATGCCCCTGCATCATTTAAATTCAATGCAAGTAGTATAGCTGTATAGCATGAAATATCCCATTACTGTAACACATTGCTAAAGGCAGTTCCACGTTGAACTGAAACACATAAGCCAACTTATGAAAGTATTCATAATAGATCTAGGTTGCTGAAGCTCTTTTATAAGCTTGCCAAATTCCAACATGTCATTTTTGAAACATCAGCATCAGAGTTATTTTCAATTTATTCATAACTCAAAACATGCTGGAATGGTTTCTTTTGGTGTCTTTTTACTGAATTCTTACAAATTAACTAGTTTCAAAGAGCTCTCTGTACATGTGACATACATGAAAGGGGAAGGGATAGAAAACTTCATGCTATAGCATTAGTCAACCTCTAATTACTGGAAATTGGGGGGGGGGGAACATCCTTTGGAGTAGATTAACCAATAACTATCAAATTCAGGGCATGCACCTTTTCCCTATAGTTATTGGTACTGAACACAAGAATGGCCATACTGGGTCAGACCAAAGGTCCATCTAGCCCAGTATCCTGTCTGCTGACAATGGCCAATACCAGATGCCCCAGAGGGAGGGATCACAACAGGTAATCCTCACATGATCCCTCCCCTGTCTTCCACGTCCAGAGAAACAGAGGCTACGGACACCATTCCTACCCATCCTGGCTAATAGACATTGATGGACCTCACCTCCATGAATCTATCTAGCTCTTTTTTGAACCCTGTTAAAGTTCTAGCCTTCACCACATCCTCTGGCAAGGAGTTCCGCAGGTTGACTGTGCGCTGCGTGAAGAAAAACTGCCTTTTGTTTGTTTTAAACCTGCTGCCTATTAATTTCATTTGGTGACCCCTAGTTCTTATACTGTGGGAATAAGTAAATAACTTTTCCTTATTCACTTTTTCCACACCACTCATGATTTTATAGATCTCTATCATATCCCCCCTTAGTCTCCTCTTTTCTAAGCTGAAAAGTCCAAGTCTTTTTAATCTCTCAATTAAGGGACCCATTCCAAACCCCCTACTGGACACTGTCAGAGACACAATACTAAGCTAGATAGACATGTGGTGTGATTCTACATGATGGTTCAATAAACCACATTTGCATTTTCCTAATCCTGGGTCTGTTCTCCTCGTACAGTTAAGAGGTTATTTAACCTGCAACGTCTATAAGATGGCCATGACATCTTACTTCCCTCTATTGGAATGATCCTCTATGTTCATTTGTGCCTTTGAAGCAACACAAAGCTTCCCTAACACCAGGGAAGTCCTTTATTTATCCACAGGCCAGGTACAACATGAGCAATGGAAGCACACGCTTCATCACCCTACAAAGCTCTTCATTCTCTTTTGGAGGAACCACCTCTAAGATAAGACAAGGAAGGAGATTACTATCCATGTCCCAGCAAAGGCTGTCACCATGTATGTCTATTGTTATTGTAGTTTTGAAATACAGCCATCTCTCTGTTCAGAAACTTAACTGAGGTAACTAATTATTTTCACATAAGCCTGCGTAGTGCTTTCAGACAACAGTGATGTTTGGTCTCTCTGGACCAGGGCCAGATTCCATACAGTGATCAGACGCAATATATTAGGTTAATTATAAAATGGGAACTAAAATTAATTAGTATTTTAAAGTTAACGTTGGAGATTGATGAGCAGCTATTTTGTCCATTTTCATTTTATAGGGTACTAGAAAAGTCACCCAGCATTGCTCGGGACCTTAACTCAAATACATTTTGTTTTTCTTTATTTAAAGCATTGTTCTGGGGTGGAGCTGAGAATGACCGGTTCAGTATGCAGGCTACCCTGGGGGTAAGAGGACAGCTCCAGCCCTCTCTCACTGTAGGGGCTCGTCTACACTGGCCCCTTTTCCAGAAGGGGCATGTTAATTTCAGAGATCGCAATAGGGAAATCCGCGGGGGGTTTAAATATCCCCCGCGGCATTTAAATAAAAATGGCCGCCGCTTTTTTCCGGCTTTTAGAAAAGCCGGAAAAGAGCGTCTACACTGGCCCCGATCCTCTGGAAAAAGCGCCCTTTTCCGGAGTAAAAGTAGGAATAAGAAGTAGGAATAAGATCCTCCGGAAAAGGGCGCTTTTTCCGGAGGATCGGGGCCAGTGTAGACGCTCTTTTCCGGCTTTTCTAAAAGCTGGAAAAAAGCGGCGGACATTTTTATTTAAATGCCGCGGGGGATATTTAAATCCCCCGCGGATTTCCCTATTGCGATCTCTGAAATTAACATGCCCCTTCCGGAAAAGGGGCCAGTGTAGACGTAGCCTAGCAGCTTGGGGCCAGGTCAGAAGCGCCTCTCCATTGCCGCAGTAGCTACAGGAGGCACAGCCGGGGAAGGGGTATATGTGCCTCACTTGCGGGACAGACAGACACACAAGCTGAAAAAAAAATCTTTGAAACATATAGTAGTTAGCGGTCCCATTTTCCACTTCTGCCCCCTGCTAGCTCAATGTGGCTATAGCTGACCCGGTCTCTCTCTCTGGTCCCTCGCTGCTGATTCTGTGGTCATATTAGAGTGCAATTGTCCTTCCTGCCAGACTCCACCTTTTCCACTTTATGAGAAAGGTTCAAATTCAAAGCACATCCCATTGCCCTGGCACAACCAAATGCTTATGTTGCTTTAAATTATTATAAGAGGAAGCGACATACTAAATTTAGTGGTTCTAGCTCTTGCCATTTAGGAGGAGTTCTTGAACAACTGGACTCAGACTGAAAGACAGATGCCCATTTCTAAAATACATAGTAAGGTAAGTTAACATGTCTTGTTTTAGATTTTGCTAGCCCACCAGGAGCAACTCAAATAAATGAAAGATCAAGAAGACTCAGCAGGCCATCTAGAGTAGGATATTCCCAAATTGTGGTTCATAGGATCATGGGTGCTATGCAAAGCACATGGTACTGGTTTCACATTCTTTTTTCCAGATACTAATTATATTGTATATATTAAATATGTTTGTAATGTTACTTTTCCTATAAACAACTGCAACAGTTGACACAGGATGTTAAATGATTGTAAAGGAGGGATGTGGTTTATGCAGTCATGATGGAGAGAGGAGATTTTCTAGGAGACACTTTCTATTAAAAAAGCACACTATGGAAAAATTTGGGAACAATTTTCTTCCCCACACAGGATTGTTTTCTGAAGTACATTTAATAGTACTTTGCTGAGCCTAGACCAGGGTTGGCAAAGGGGCCTCCATGGGCCAGATCCAGCCTGGGGGTGGAGGTGAGCGCACAAAGTTTCCTCCATCCTGCCAGGAGTGTGTGGAGGTTAGTAGCGCTATGCACTCCTGACAGGGTGGGAGGAGACTTTGCGCGCTCTCCTGCCCCCAAGCCCTGACTGGCTTCGGGGCAGAAGGAGGAGTGCACAAAATCTCCTCCCACTGCCAGGGGTATGGGCACCTACGAGGAACCTTTGGGGTGGGGGTAGAGAAGACTTCAAGTGCTCCCCTACCCCGAGACCAATCATGGTCTGTGGGTGGGAAATAAGGGAAGTATCCTGGCCCTGCCCCTTCCGCTTCAGGTCCTGTCCCTTCCACTGCAGCCCAGGGCCACTTCAAAAATTTCTGAAGTGGCCCCTGGCAAAAAAATATTTCCCACTGAAGTGTCATTTCCTCAGCTTAGGCAGGTGGATCACACTGGTGTGAAGTCTTTTCTGATATTTACCCAATTATTGCTGTCAATATCTTGCTTTTGCACTGTCCAAAATAATCTGTCTCCATCTGTAAAATTTACTCTTAAAGTTTTGGTAGACCATTATTTTATCTTCATGTAGTCACTGCTTAGTCAGGCAATTACCTTAGCAGATTAACTTCATTAATACTACTTCTACTCAGGTCCCTCTAAGCCTTTGATAATTTTTCTTGTTTGCTTCTTATATCCCTCCAATTTATCAACATCTCTCTAGTATCAAAGACTCCAGAAATCATTGCAATATTCCAGATCTTACTATAATCAATTAGACATTGATTATTGCCTCCTTTATCCAATACACAATGCCTCTGCCAAGCAGAATGGCAGCGCAGATGGCTAAAATAATTTTGCTTTTCACAACGCATACTTGTGTCTAATTTGGTCTTATCATTATCACCCCCAAGTCTCTTTCAAGTTTACTTGTTTCCAGCTTCCTCCCACTTAATCTGAAATACAAACACAGTATTATTAGTGTTCACTTTCTAAGATGAGTCTTTGGGACTTTCTATATACTGTGGCCCACGAAAATACTCAGCTCTGTTACAGCAGCGTTCTAACATATGGCCTTCGAAACTGAAATAGTAGCCATTCCATGAAATAGCAGCCAAGCATGCAGCCATGTATATACACAGTCAGGAGTACACCATGAGACGTGCAAATACAGCTCTTTTTAGGGATGTGGGATAAACACTAGACTGAGAAGCAAGCAGAGGGCTTAAGGGAGCATAGTATGTCAGCGAGAGCCAGAAACAGCCTTAGCACAATTATGGGCCCCAATCTCTACTGAATTTACATTCCACAAATTTGGAGAAATTGGCTAGTGAAGCATTATACGAATTCAAGATATACAATATTCTGCTCTCATACCAGCTTCCTTTCATTCTGTTTAATAACTACTTGAGCATAATTATCTATTTAATATTCCCACCAAATTGCCCATCAGCTTAGTGTGAAAAGTAAACCCTGCTCGTGCTCATGTTTTATATAAATTTGCTTGGATTTCAAGAAGTTTTAGGAATACCTGTACCAATTTTATTTGCATGTGTATGAGTGTTTCACACAACCCTGGCTCTAGCTCCATACATTTAAACCAACTGGTTTTTCAAAAGCCATCCATAAAGTAATTTCTTTTATGTAGTGTTACGTTACTTCAAAACAAATTTTGTATATAAGAAGAAACAACACTCACATACTTTACACTTAAGTTCAGCTACTGCAAAACATCTTGATTTCATAATCACTTTCAAAAAACCAAATACTTAAGAACCAAGTATTCAAGACTAATGTTTTAAGTCAGTCAAGAAACTAGAATTTGAAACCAATATTTGAGATTTTGTGAATCTACTGTACCAAATATCCAGATCAAAGTGACAAATATCTCACTAATTTGTAAAAAATTATGAATTTTGTCACTGGTCTGGCAGAGTCATGACACAGTCCCACTAGCCTATGGTGGATATCACATTTACATAGACTCAGAGGGATAGCTGTGTTAGTCTGGTAGTCTCTAAGGTGCCACATAACTGCTTGTTGTTTTTACATTCACATAGAGACAGTCAAGGACAGAACAATCTTCTGAGTAACAACTTTTTATTATCAACCAGAATTTATAAATTGTATAGACAGATCCTCCAAATCATCACATAGCTTCCTTGCCAGAGCAGAAATTGGATATTCTGACTGTAGTACAGAATTAATCAGTCCAGAACATTTATAGCATGCATGCCACAAAATCTGAAACACTAGACTGATGAACTTTTCAACATATTAAAAATAGAAATTGAAAACAATATAAACTGTTTAACATATCTATTATGTGGTACACATTAGTGTTAATTATGTCTTTAAAGGGAAAGTACATGTTGCAGAAGCACAAAAAATCTAACTCTGTGATGGCTCTTTAAAAGGTTTTTTTTTTATTTTGTTCCTATATTAAAGGTGCTAATTAGCATTACACACTCTTTCCTACCTTTTACATGGATAGTGATACCAACAACAGATGTAATTAAGCCGTGCTTGTGAGGAAATCCATTCACATCACTTTGGACAAAAAAGGAGGAGAAACATGGACTGAGCTCTTGCAGCATTTCACTATTATCAAACAACATTCAGAGACAAAGTTTTGGCATTGAACAATTCACTTAAAATCAAATTATTTTAATTCTGAAAGTCAATACCAGTGTGACAAGGTACAACATCTGCAAAATTCAATCAACTTGTTAATTTATGCTTATATTGGGGGCTACTGGAGATGGTACAGTAGGTTAATGCACTAACCTCGAACACACTGCCATGTTAGGTTCAAAGAGCTTAGCTACAGGAACAATTTCACCAAGTTTAGAAGGACTCAGTGCACATTCACGAGAGACCAGCACACAATGACAATTTTTTGTAAGATCACACGCTCTGATTCAATAAAGTACCCCTATTCAGGTCCCTAGTGATGCACAAATATGCATCTGAAGTCAATGGGAGCTGAGCACATGCATCAATGTTTTGCTGAAGCAAGGCAAACTTAGGAATGATGCAAAGTCCTGAATTTGCAAAGACTTAAGCATATAGTAACTATGCGCTGTGACTAGTCACAGTGCAATCAATGATGTTATTCACAATATGTAAAGTTATACATATGCATAAGTATTTGGAAGATCAGAGTCCAGGTCAGTTATTAAATATACTGATTAAAAAAAGAGTATGCAAGGAAAATGGTGATATACATCTGCCCCCCACTTTCATGGCTATTAAAATGTATCATTTAAAATTAAATCCTATTCAAGGTCACTGAGTAAAAATGGATTTTAACATAGGAAACAGATCCTTTATTCCTCTAATAGACACTGATTTGGAAATGGAACTTCATTATAACAACAACTTCATTATATCATTTAAATATAAAACTAGTGATATTTTCATCTCTAATAAGCTCATCATTGATTGACTTAGCTCTTAAAGACAGTTTGCACTGGATCTGAACGGCTTTATCATTTAAAAATAACTTGTTACATTATACAAAACAAAGTTTTGACAATAAAGGTATAGAAATAAATGTAAGATTGCTATTAATTTTACAACTGTTCTCCTGAGATGTTTTTTATTAGTGCTTTTTGAACCACAAATTCGGTTTTAATTTTAAAAACAGTTGCTGCGTGTAAGTGAACCATAACAGTGCTGAACAAGTTTGTAAGAAATAGTTCATGCCAAGCATCATTTCCAATTGTACTATGCTTTTCATTTGTGATATGCATGTCAAGACTGTTTAATAGTTATTCTAAATCCATTAAATTATGTAATCACTGCCAGCATTAGAAGTTAGTTACTTACCCTACAGATTTAATATAGATCTTTGAGATGTGCTATCCCCACAGACTCCACTATTGGTGTCCAAATGCCCCAAACATGCAAGAGCAGATTCTTTTCAATAGCAGTGTCCTTTGGGGCTACTCACACATTCTCTGTGCCCCTCACACATTCTCATTTCCTGTAGTTGGGGATATAAGGCACAGGGCATCCTCCACCAATGCTCAGTTCCTTTGCCAATAAAAATCCCAGATATAGGACCTCTGATGAGCATGGGCAGAGTATAAGATATGGAATCTGTGTGGATCACTCATCTTGAAGAACTTCTATTAATCTTGGGTAAGTAACTATATATATATATATATATATATATATATATATATATATATATATATATATATACACATACATCCATCCTTCTTTGAGTGACTGTCCACACAGACTGTATTCCCTGTAATAGCCAACAGTCCTCCTGAAAGCCAGGAGACAAGTGAGTAAATGTCTATTTGAAATGTGACCATAGGAGCGCCCCTTGAAGTCTGTACCCACCTGGAGGCAAGCACCAAAGAACAACAGAAAGTAAAGGTGTTCACAGAAATCCAACTTGCCACTCTGCATATATCAGAAATGGGGCATTTGCAAAGCTGGTTGTAGAAACATAGGTAAAGTGAGCCCTAGCTGTATTGGAGAGTCTTTATTGGCTAGACAGTTACACAGTCTGAGATCCATTTAGATTGTCTCTGGTGATACTGACTAAACTCAACAAATGCAATGAAGACTGGGCATGCATCTGAATGGTTTTAGTTCTATCACAATGAAGTTCTAACAATGTCTAGCATATGAAGTCTCTCATATTTATATAATCTTTTTCTCCACTCATCTCAGGAAGGTGATTTTGCCCATGAAAGCTTTTATTTATATACTAGCAAAAATACCCAGCGCCGCCCAGAGAAAATATAGTAAAAGGTGTGATGAATGAACTACATCAATGACATTTACATAGCATATTTTATTGGAAATACTTTTATTTTATATATTACTTTAAGAAATTAACACAGTTAGTGATGTGCTTACAAAACACATTTACATTTAACTCATTTCTTGATAACAAAAGGTGCGGTGAATGAACTGCATAAATTATGTTAACATATTTTATTGGAAATACTTTTTCTTTTATCATAGGGAAAGGATCTCATAGTTGCAGTTTATGTGACACACTTAACGGAAGAGTCCAGCAAATACCTATGATCAGGTGCTCCTAAAAGCTAATTAGTGGCCCAATTGGAGCTCTGGGGGCCCAACTGGAGCTCTGGGGGAACTAATTTTGAGATATAACCAATCCAGTTATTTAAGTTAGGAAATTAGTAGTATCTATTCAAAATTTAGTGTTTCTAGCTCTTACCATTTCGGAGATCTTTCGGGACAAACAAACAAACTTTCGGAAATATTTATAAGACAACTAACAGAAATACCCAGTGTCACCCGTGGAAAATATAGTAAAAGGTGTGATGAATGAACTATGTCAATTACATTAACATAGCATATTTTATTGGAAATACTTTTCTCTCATATATTACTTTGAGAAATTAACATAGCTAATGATGTGCTTACAAAACGACAAATCCCTTAGGGTCTCTTTTCTCAATCCCCACAAATCAGGAAGACCCATCTTCCCTTAAAGACTCTATGCAAACCAATGTCTGCAGCCCTGAGAAATGGAGGGGATGTCTCTTGGGCTCTGCAGCAGCAGCAAATCACTACTCCAAGTAGCCACTCCCCGAGTGCCTTCAGTGCACACTCCATGGGGCAACCTGAATGGACTTCCTAGCAGCAGCTGGACCGGTTGCATTGATCAGACAAATCAAAATACCTTCAGACCATGTCCAATTAGTGATATCTAGATGATCAGAATATGCAGCACCTGATAATACCTGCTCTTATGAGAATAGGCTGTTCTGAGCATACCATGTCCTCCTCAGCCTCCACAGTGCTCAAAACTTTGTCCTCCTACTCATCTCCTCTTTGTACTGTGAGCTTAATCCTGCAAAGTACATAATGCCTGTGGCACTTGCTGATAATGCACACAGCCCTGCCAGGAGAACACACGCAGCCCAAAAGAGGGCGAGTGGTGGGATGGCTCGTTTGTGTGTGCGTGTGTGTGTGTAGGGGGGGAAGCAACTTTATTTTCCAGAAGGGTTTCCATCAGAGCCCAGCTGCGTGAAGATGTTGAAAGGCTGTGATATCTGGAGACTTCTCCTACCCACAATTAGCAAGGCTAGACCCCCGCCAGCATCACCCACATTTGGGTCTGTCCTGGAGACCTGCTGGTGCCCTATTATAGCAGAGGTTGCTGATTCTCTGCCCCATTGCAGCCTCTCCCCCATGGGCTTTCCCTTGATGGTGCTGCAGGTGCCCACATGCTTTATCCTCTAGTATCTCATAGTTGCAGTTTATGTGACATGCTTAACAGAAGAGTCCAGGCAATGCCTATGATCAGGCACTACTAAAAGCTAATTAGTGGCCCAGTTAGGGCTCTGGGGGACCCAATTTCAAGACATAACCAATCCAGTTATTGAAATTAGGAAATCAGTAGTATCCATGCAAAATTTTGTGTTTCTATGATCAGGTGCTACTAAAAGCTAATTATCAGTGGGCCCAGTTGGGGCTCTGGGAGAACCAGGGGACCTGTTTCGAGATATAACCAATCCAGTTATTTAAGTTAAGAAATCAGCAGTATCCATTCAAAATGTGGTGTTTCTAGCTCTTACCATTTCAGAGATCTTTTGGGACAAACAAACAAACAAACAAACAAACAAACAATTTCAGAAATATTTATAAGAAGATTTATAAAATAAATAAATAAATAAAAGCTTTCATGGGCAAAACCACCTTCTTGAGATGAGTGGAGAAAAAGAGTGTGTTGGCTGATATGAAAGTTGGATACCCACATAGGCTGACAGTTGGAGTTAAACCTATGGACTCTGTGTCCTTGTGAAAAAATACATATAGCAGACCCACCATGAAATCTTGCATTTCCCTTATCCTTCTAGCTGAGATGACCACCACTAGGAAGGTGTTTTTTATTGACAAGCAACAAAGACAATACTTGGCCCTTGGTTCAAGAGGAAGGGCTCAATCAAGGATTATCACATGTGACGGGTTGGATCACAGAAGTCCCTTTGAGACTATAACCCAATGTGCTGATCATATCACTGATCCTGCCTACCTACCCTCTCAGGCACCCCACTATCCTATTCTGCTGGGCCAGAGCTCTGGTCTCCTGCAGCAAAGGCACAGAGTTGAGATCACAACCCACAGCAGAGTAACAAAGACACTGATAATAGCTCATCTCTGGAAGGCCTCATTTACAAGAACTTGACAGCACCAGGAACACAACCCCAAATAGGACCAAAATGCTAAATAAATCCATCTCACACTATACAAAAGTTTTACAAAGAAAAAAGGAAGCACATGAAAAAACAAACAAACAAGAAACGTCAAACCCATGACATCAGAGTACATAGTTGGTCATCTCCATCTCAGGAGGAATGAAGTTTACATATGCTAATACAGGTTAGTAATGGAATGAAATAAAATTAATGGTCACTGAGACAGAAAATAGTTTAATCACTACAGCAATACGTATAACTGGTGCACCCTGATGGCATCTACCCGTTAAGCTACGATCTCATTAAGCAAATGGATACTGAAACCTAGCATGCTTTCAGAGCAGTGATGCCAGACGACACATGAATTAACTCTGTATCCATCAGTTTAATTGATTAAACCAAACTACGCTAAAAAAGAATGCAATGAATTTAACTTTATAGGACTGTAGGTTAGTTAAGAAGCCAGTCCAAAAAACTCATTTGCATACCAGAATGGAAGAATAAACAATGAACTTTACAGGATTTTTATAGAGCAAGAGCCTTTAAGGAACCAAGAAGCAACTAGTAGATATAGGATAAAATAAAAAAAGCTTTAAGAAGAGTATATTAAAATAGAGCCTAAGTAAACAAAAGTGCTAGTAAGTCATTGTAAGGCAATCAATTAAATGTATTCTATTACAAGGGTAATAAAAATCACCCTTTGTTGAAAGCTCATCAGAGATTTACAAAGTCTATTGTATATTTGCCAAAATACAGATACACTCATAATGCTGATTATGTAATACTGACTCCTTAACTCTATAGATTTTCTCTGTATGTCAGAATCATATCTGCTTAGTCATCATGGCTATTCTTAGGCAATGAGTTGTAAAATGGTTGCATTCTTGTGCCCATAGAAAGCTCCAATTAAGACAATGGGAATATGCTTGCAAACACTGGTTTGAGGTTTACATACCAATCACAAACTCCTTTTAGCTCTAATGAGCAAATACAGATATAGAAAGGAAAGGCTGGATTCTCCATTTTGTTTCATAACCGCCACCAACAAAATTTGGCATTTATGTTTTAAATTCAGGATCATTGTTCTTAGGGAAAAAGAAGAACATGTCAAGCTCACAGTGCAAAATTCAAAATACGTATTTCACTTGTACAGTGAGCAAATATGATCTGAGAATCATCTACAACAAATACAGAAGCCCTTGATATTTTTATCACCTTTCCAAAAAATTATATGGGGAATTGTATAGGTTGGAGATTTTCATTTGTCTGAAGCTATTCCAGGTTGCATCGTATACTCAGTGCAAAATATACATGGTATGCAGGGTGCAAATTGAAGCTGAAGTCTTAGACCGGTTTCCAGTGTCGTCATCCCCAAAACTGCTGAAACTGCCGTGAAAACTGTCTGAATGAAAACAAGGACCAAATGGGCATGGAAACGGAATTACTGCCTCGCCCTTAGATGTGACCCCACTGTGATAAAACACAATGGAAGTGGAGGTATGGGGAACTTTGCATTTCCAGTGCTCACAGCATATACCAATTCCATGGATAAAAACCATCAGACTGCATGGCTGTTCATTTGGTACTCTTCATGTCCCATTCAGAGACTCCACCCTCAGTTGGGAGGTCAAACAAATCCAGATTCACTTGCCATGCTTTCTTCCCTGCCCCTTCTCCAAGGCCTTGCCCCACCCACCTCCAAGGCCCCACCCTGCTCACTCTGTTGAGATGAGTATGGGGGGAAGGAACACTGGCATCTCAGAATCTCCCTCCTCAGTCTCCAAGGCAGAGGGCAGGAACAGCACAGCAGTGGGAAGAGGGGCAGCTGAAGGGCCAATCCAGTCAGGATCACCTGTCAGAGATTCCGGGATCTACCAATAGATCCCAATCTATTGGTTGTTGACCACTGATCTAGAACCTTGCCATGATCCACCATTTGGGGAACACTGTCTTTAACGATGCTTGAAGGTGTAGGAAGGATTCAGATTCATGCCTTAATCCAATATCTTGTACACAGATATCCCCATCATAAAGACAACACCAGGAAGATTTCAATGGACTTTATAAGTTTCAGTACAGTAATTCCTCATTTAACACGTGCCCACTTAACACATTTTCGTGATAGCATGATTTTTTTTAGGGAACGTTTTTTGAATTACACGACCGTCCCCGGAATAACATGATTTCCCCAGCCAGCTCATTGCTGGCGGCTGCGTGGGGCTTCCCCTGCCTCCCTGAAAAAAGGGCGGAGGGTTCGTCGCTCGCTGGGCCATTCCCCACTGACTCCCCCTCGCTGGATGCAGTGCGAGTCCTGGCAGACTGGTCACCGGGGCATACTCCCAACCTAATCCCCCTCCCCTCTCTTTCCCTTCCCTTCCCCAGAGCCAAACACTTCCCCTTCCCTGCTGCAACCCAGTTCCCTTTCTCCCCCAACCTCATGTCCCGGTCCCAATAGACACCACTGCTTGAAACACAACCCCCACCTTTTTCATTATTTTCAATGGGAAAATTGACCCCACATAATACATTTTCACTTAACACGATCGTTTTCTGAAACATATCTATAGTGTTAAATGAGGAATTACTGTACTGAGCACCTGTAATGCCACCTCAATTTCATTAGATTTGGATGATCTGCATGTATGTTCCAATTAATTTGGTTTGCAGGCCTCCTCAGCATATTTGAAAAGGTAGCAAGTTTACCTGTTATTTCTTCAGAGAATGAGAGAAGCAATAAAAACAACAACAAAAAAGCCTTTCTGAAATTATGCTTAAATACATTTCAGGAATGACCCTCAGATTTAGATAAAAAAGGGGTAAAAAAGCCAATAAAAAGGAATAAGATGTTACTGGGCTGTCAATTTCTGCATTTTTCATAAATAACTTAAGTGCAATAAATAAAATAACTAATATTTGGATTTACTGCTTCAATATTAACTTTTAACTTCAGTGTGTCAAAATACAATGATTAGCGCAAATAAAAGGGATCTCAAGAAGATTAATGTAACATCTTAATGGGGCCCATTAAAAGCTTTATGAGAGTAGGCAATTTATTAACTGCAGCATATGAATATTAATTTATCCTTTATTAGCTCTACCACTTAAATTAATATGTACAACAAATCATCATGTTCCCATCAGTAAAACTGTCAGTAGAGCTCTGGTTTGACTTTCAAATTGCTGGATGTGAACAAATGTAACACAACTGGAGATTTCAGACCAACTTTTAAGCTACTGGAAAATAAAAGGTCTAGAATTCAGTTACAATCCAAAAACTATAGTCTCAATTATGTTCTTTCTTTATCTGCCTAGGAAAAGGAATATGCAGACTAGATACCAGTGAATAGAAGGCTATAGATTACTATATGGTTTCTGATTTGTATCATATCTGTCACCCTCAATCTGTGTGTGCCCTATCAAACACTAAAACAAAACTATTGACATCAAATGGTCAAATGAAAGACCCTTTGTTGCCATGGCTACTCTTCACCCTTTACCCTCAGATAAATTTTCTCAAAGGCAAGTTAAAAGGCATTGGCGTTATGCTCTAAGTCTGTCAGACCAAGCTGTGGTATACCATGGCGAAGTCAAGGACTCCCCATTGAAAGTACTCTGACATCTGGCTTCAGAAGTTCAACAAAAGAATCTTAGATAACTGCCCCAGCTCCAAGTGGATACTGAGTGGAATGTATTAGAAAAAGTGATCTGTGGGGTAGTATACAAATTTGATTTCCCATTCATAGAAATACATTCCCCACCCCCACCATTGCCCTCGGCAAATTAAATTACTGCAGCTATCCTTTTACTACTCAGCACAGAGCAGCTAGTTGACATTCTCCACACAAGTGTTAGCATGTCTTCATCATAATCCATTCATATCTCAAGGAAACCTTAATTGCCAACAGAATAAAATCATTAGAGTAGAAAACATAAAATGCTCATTAAGTAAAAGGTTAGAAGATTGTTAAATATTCTGCGTCAGACTTGACAAAGAATGGTTGTTTAGCTGAGGAATAATCATTTCTCTTTTAAGATAAAAAAATCATCCTGCTTCAAAGATTATAACAATGAACACCAGCTGTCCTTTACAATATAAAAATATAAAAGCAGTAATACTTATTAGCATCCTCATCATAGAAAGGAAATGTGGTTTTAGAGAAATAAATATTTCTAACAGTTGGTGTTTAAAAGGTGACTGTCAAGTTTATTTGTTTTTATTGTACCTATATTACCAACAAGATAGATAAGGTTCCTAGTCAGATTCATTCTATAGGTCCTCACATTCTAGCACATTACTGTAGTGTTGGATTTGCAAATACGAACAGGGTAAACTTTGTATTTGGATACACACTACCAACAAAATTTCTTCACATCATAAAACCTACATTTTGGTTCTGATCACAGAATCATAGAAACATGGAATTGAAAGGGACGTAGAGAGGGCTGAACTGAGGCAGGATCAGTGTTTCCTGTAAGCTGAGTGCTTATGTGGCTGCTCAGAAGAGATTCAAATGCTGATTAGCAGAATGGCCACAGCCAGGTTTGTGTTTCTACTGGTGGTGCACATAAAAAAACTATTCTGCCCATGGATGGAAAAAATCCACACTTGTATGGGAAAGAGTAGAGGGAACATTGGACAGGAGGCAAGTTTTTTTTTCTAGATCATCCCTGTCTAACTAGTTCTGAAAAGTCTCCAGTGATGCAGAGTCTACAATCTCCCTAGGTAATTTGTTCCACTGCTTAACTATCCTTACAGATAGGAAGTTTTTTTCCTAATATGTAATAATTTTGGTGCTCTTCTCTAGATGCTCTCCAATTTATCCACATCCTTCCCAAAGTGTGGTACTCCTAAATGGACACAATACTCCAGATGAAGCCTTATTAATGATCAGCAGAGTGGAATAATTGTTTCATGGCTTGCTTGCAACACTCCTGCTAATACATCCCAAAAGCATGTCTCCCCCCCTTTTTTTTGCAACGGTATTACTATAGTTTGTGTACTACTACAGGTTGAACCTCTCTAGTTCAATACCCTCAAGACTTGTCCAGTGCTGAATCAAAGAATTTTCCAAACATGGAAGGTCAATATTATTGTGAGTAGATCTCTCTATTTTTATTTCAACAAGATGAATCAACAGGACAATGCTAGCAATGCTCCTTAGTAATTAATGTATGATTGTACTGATACACCCAATATATGCTTATGCCTACCCAAGGCTTGTCAACTTTCTTCATAAAAAAGTGCTAGTGTTGTTACACCATTTTACTGTATTGGCACAAGAAAATAAGTAGCTAAAGCATTAAAAAAATATGCTTACGCTTAGCAGCATTATCATCAACACTGCCACTGCTTACTGGACTCAGAAGATATTTTGGGGTAAATTAGAGCTAAACAACAGCACAGAAAACGGAGAGCAGGACTGGTGGCCAGAAACAAACTTTGAGGAATTTGGCCACGTCCATGATAAGTGGACATCCAACTAACTAAAATCATGCCAAACCACAAACATTGCCAGACCACAGCATACAAGATGAGAGAGATTCAACATGTATAACCTCCAGACCCTTTGCTGCAGTACTCCTATCCAGGTAGTCATTTACCATTTTGTATACATGCAACTGATTATTTCTTCCTCGGAGCAGTATTTATTGAATTTCCTTTAACTTATTTCAGACTATTTCCCCAGTTTGTCCAGATCATTCTGAGTTCTAGTCCTGCTGTCCAAAGTGCTTGCAATCCCTCCTTAGCTCAGTATCATCCACAATTTTTGAGTATATTCTCTGTTCCATCATCCAAATCTTTTATGAAGACATTGAATAGAACTGGATCAGAACAGAACCCTACAGGTCCCCACTCAATACTCCCTTCCACCCTTAGTGTGAATCACTGGTAAGTACATGATCTAAGCTTTTCCAAACAGTCGTGTACCCACCACACAGTAGGTTTGTTCCTTTTCTAGGCTATATTTCTCTAGTTTGTTCATGTACAACTGTATCAAAAGCTTTAGTAAAGTTGAGATATATCACATCTACTGCTTATCCCCTGACGACAAGGCTTGCTACCTTGTCAAAGAAGGATATTAGGTTGGTATCACGTGATTTGTACTTGACAAATCCATATTGACTGTTACTTATCACGTTATTTTCTTCAAGTTGTTTACAAATTCCCTGGGTTGTCTTTATTCCATTTTTTCTGGACAGGTACTATATTTACACTTTTCTAACCTTCTGGATCTCCTCCATATTCTATAAGTTCTCAAAAATTATTATTAAAGCTCAGATAGTTCTTCAGCTAGTTCCTTAAGTATTCTAGGATGTATTTAATCAGACCCTATCATCTTAAAGACACTTAGCCTAAGTAATTTTAAATTTGTTCTTTTCTTGTTTTAGCCTCGGATCCTATCCCATTTATACTGCTGTTCACTATGTTACTCATCCAACCATTGCTAACTTTATAAGTGAAGACTGAAAAAAAAAAGGCATTAACATTTTGGCCAATGCTATGTTTTATGTTATTATTTTACCTTCATCATTCATTAACGGCCCACGCTTTCCTCAATCTTTCTCTTGCTTCTCATTTTTATCTGTAAAATGTTTTCTTATTACTCTTTATAACCGTAGCTAGATTAATCTTATTTTTTACCTTGGCCCTTCTAATTTTGTCCTTGCATGTTTATGTTGTTGTTTTTTTATATTCATCTTTTATAATTTGACTTAGTCACACAAAAAGTGAAAACTCTTTATTGAGTTTCAGTGTCTTGAAGATCTCCTGGTTAAGCAAGGGTAATCTCTTACAATACTTTCTATATTTTCTACACCTTGGGACAGTTTGCTCATGTCCTTAATAATATTTATGTAAAAAACATCAACTCTCCTGAACTATTCCTCCCTCCAGACTTACTTCTCATGGGATCTTACCTACACATTCTATGAGTTTGCTAACGTGCATCTTCTTGATGTCCATTAACTTCATTCTGCTGTTTTCCCTCCTATCATTCCTTAGAATAATGAATTCTATCATTTCATGCTCACTTTCTCCTCTCATGCCTTTCACCTAGAAATTCTCAACCGGTGCCTCCAGTTTCTCAGAATCAAATGGAGAATTGCCTCTCCCCTATTTGTTTTTTCCATCTTCTATAATAAAAATTGTCTCGAGTGCATTCTAAAAATATGTTAGATAATCAATGCCCTTCTTATTTTATAGATGTCTGTGTAGTTTAAATCCCCCATCATCACTAAATCCTGGGTTTTGGATGATTTTGTCAGATGTCTAAAAATAGTCTCATCCATTCCTTCCTGGTGAGGTGGACTATGATAGACACCTATCATGACATCCATCATCCATGGGGTTTTTAAAATTCCTTTTTAACGAGAGATTTTCAACAGATGTGCCTCCCACTTCTACCTCATCTTCAATGCAAGCATATGCATCTTTGATATAAGGCAACAACTCTTCCCTTTTCCCCCGTACCTTAATCAGTTGAACATTTCTATACCAATATTCCAGTCACATGAATTATCCCACCAAGTTTCTATGATGCCAATTATATCAGAATTGTAATATTCACTGGTATTTCTAGTTGTTTACTCCCCATACCTCTTGCAATAGTAAAAAGACATCTAAGATGTTTATTAGGTTGCCCCTCAATATTCCCTCCAATCTCTCCTTTGTCCCTACTGTTGCTGCCCATTTCCTCCCAAGTTCCTATGTTTTGGACTTACATTTGGGCTTTTGTCTTAAACCTAGTTTAATGCCCACTTCACTAGGTTAGCCAATCTATATAAAAAGATGCCTTTAATGAAAGCAGAAGAGCATCACAACAAATTTTTACCTTTCAGAGTTGATCTAGCTGCCCTATTCTGCTTTGAAAAAAGGCAAAATTCATATAAAAGTGTAGTGTTAACTTGAATTTTTGTATGACAGAGTGAAAAGTCTTCTTCCTATATTTATTTATTGGAGTTTTCTTTTTAGTACCCTGTAGATACATGATAACAAAATATTTCACAAATGTTGGCTTTTATTTTATGGAGTGGCTAAACTATAGCATGATATTTGGCTAAGAAACATTGGTTTCCGGCCAATGGGAAATGCCGGTTGTCAACAGGTAGCTTGTGAAGCACCCTGTCCCCTTCCCCTGAGGCTCATGGCTGTTCAAAAACCACATGCCCCTGCAGCCAGTGTGGGGGCAGGGAAGGTAGGGAGTCTACCTGAGAAGGCTGCTGGCTGGGAATCAAGCAGATAAGTTTTTCAGCCGGAACCTGCCTCTGGCACCCCAACCCTTTGTCCGTCCCACTCCACATAGAATCACAGAACCATAGAGCTGGAAGAGACCTTAGAAGGTCATCAGGTCCAGCCCCCTGATCTAGGCAGGACCAATCCCAACTAAATTAACCTGGCCAGGGCCTTGTCAAGCCGAGACTTAAACACCTCTAGGGATGGAGACTCCACTACTTCCCTAGGTAACCCATTCCAGTACTTCACTACCCTCCTAGTGAAATAGTTTTTCCTAATATCCAACCTGGACCTCTCCCACCACAACTTGAGACCATTGCTCCTTGTTCTCCCATCTGTCACTACTGAGAACAGCCTTTCTCCATCCCCTTCAGGAAGTTGAAGGCTGCTATCAAATCCCCCTCACTCTTCGCTTCTGCAGACTGAACAAACCCAACTCCCTCAGTCTCTCCTCACAGGTCATGCGCTCCAGCCCCCTGATCATTTTCGTTGCCCTCCGCTGGACCCTCTCCAATGCGTCCACATCCTTTTTGTAGTGGGGGCCCAGAACTGGACACAATACTCCAGATGTGGCCTCACCAGAGCCGAATAAAGGGGAATAATGACATCTCTGGATCTGCTGGCAATGCTCCTCTTAATGCAACCTAATATGCCATTAGCCTTCTTGGCTACAAGGGCACACTGTTGACTCATATCCAGCTTCTCATCCACTGTAACCCCCAGGTCCTTTTCTGCAGAACTACTACTTAGCTGGTTGGTCCCCAGTCTATAACAATGCTTGGGATTTTAGAACAATGTTCTAAAATTAACGTAAAGAATATGAAGCATAATCAAAACTATAGTTTACTTTCTGCTCTAGATTCCTGTGCACAAATCAACCTGCCCACATGTTATTACAGCTTGGCTTAAACAAACCTATCAACTACTTGACTACATTTTCTGTGTAAGAAAAATATGAAGAAAAAGAAACAACTTTATTATGAACAAGTCATCCTGATATTAATTTCCTATAGTGCTTGTAGCCAGACAGCCCGCCCCCATCACATCCATCTTATTTGCCTCTCTGAGGTTCCTGAAGCATACAGGGCAGAGAAGGAGCAGTAAAATCAGCATAGTCTATGCTGGCTCATCTGATCCTGAGAAGCTGAAAACATAGATATGAGGAGAGAGCGATTAAGGCAATAAGCTGGCCTTGAGGCTGCAAGAACTGCCACCGGCTGGCACCTATGTTGATTCGAACACACACACAGTCCCTGGGAGAGGAATTTCCCACTGAGAAAAGAATGTCCAGTAATTCCAATTTAGTTATCTCTCTTACAAGTGTAAATTAAGTTCACAACTCCCTTGTAAGAACTGGTCTCACAAAAGACAGACCAGCCCCATTTGGCATGACAGACAAGAAAGAGAAATACGTGACCCCATGAGTATAAAGGTGGTACAGCAGCACACTCTCTTTTGAGTGTCATTCTACCCTCTATCTGCTGGTCGGGTTAGGTGTTTGACCTCCCGAGGTTCTATGGGGACGCCCACCTCGTATTTTTGTCTTTCCTAGGAATTTGAGGGACCGGCCCTGGCCTGACATGCTGGAGTCGAGAGGCACAGAAGGGGGTAAAAATTGTACCTGGATGTGGTCCTCTGTCTTAAGTGTACACATAGAAAGAGTAAGCTGTTACTTGGTACCATTATTTCTATTTTTCTATCTTTATCTTCTTTGTAACCATTTTTAAGATCTATATTTTGCTAGTAGTTAAGAAATAGAGCAATAGCCATTGTAACCATATGATTTATAAGCTTCTTTAATAAACCTGTAACTGTTTAAGTTTTAACCTGACTCCTTCAGTTGCTGTAACAGAACCAAGCACAATTTAAAAGAACTTCAGCCGGTCTTAAGGGACAGATATAGGGAGCCCTGACAGTCAGCTGACAGTGCTGTGTAGAAATAATCTCCATACATAAACTAAAACTCTGCAAGTTTCAATTTCCTCTTCCACAACAGAACATGGTCTGGAAACCAACAGAGAATCTAATGATTCCACTCCCTTAACCAATGGATCTCTACTCAATCAGAATCGGTAACTGGCACTCTGCATCACAGTTTCATTGATGCAAAAGGGAGCATAAGATTTTTACACAATTGTCACTGGGCAAACTAGATGAATGTCACTGCTTATTAGTTTAAACATGATGGCCTTCAATCTATGGCTCAGAGAATAAATGATGATGTTGGGAAAATAAAAGAGTCCCTCCACTGGGGGAGAGATTTTTAGTTGCCCTATAAACCTTTGCATGAAGTTCTCAAAATACATGGCAATGATAGACTGGATGATACAAATAATCAAGAATGGAGTAAGAAAAAAATCAGTGCATTGTTTCTATTAAGAAATAATTATTTCCAACTGCGAACATATTTAAACAATGGGTTCTAAATGTGAAACCAGATTTAAAAAAAAGTTACAACAGGATCAATAAATAAGCTGTGAATTTGGCAAGAATCTATAGATAAATGAAAAAATCCCCAGAATGTACACTGAAATATTCTCACATATATCAAACACTAGAAGATTTACCCAGCATTGCTTGGATCTTTCATTCAATTAATTTTTGTCTTCATTTAAATAATTGTTCTGGAATGGGGCAGGGGATGAGGGGTTCAGGCTGCCCTGGGGAGAGAGGACAACCCCAGCCCTCTCTCACTGCAGCAGCCTGGGGCCAGGTGAGACGCGCCTCTCTATACTGCTGAGTGTCAGTGGGCACAGCTGGGGCGGGGTGCCTGTCCCCCAGCTGGGGCAGGTCCAAGTTTATCTGTCCTCTGTGCTCCCCAGCCAGAGTGAGGAATGCAGCAAACTAAGTAATTTCTCCTCGCTCCCTGACAAAGGGGAACAGCCAGCAATGTTCTTGTGCAAATTGGTAAGGTAGCAGCTTTGGTCCGCCCCCACCCTCCCTACAGGGCACCTATGGAGTGGAAGGTTCAGGGCTAGAGCAAGCTGGGGAGGGCATACCCCCAGCCAGTCCCTTTCACATGCCTGGTGATTCTGTCTCTTTTTTGTATGATTTTATGAGAAGCAATCCCATTCCAGCCACCCACTGTTTTCCTGGCACAACCAAACCTTTACCTTAGTTTAAGTTATGACAAGAATGTCTACCTGTGGTCTGAGAAGCAAAAAACTGGTCTATCTGGGAGCATATACGGAGATATTGCTACTGTATAGGACCAAATCCTGGCCACATCTTGCAGCCCTCTATAAGCAGACTGTGCTCTGGAGAGATTCTGGGCAACAAAGGGAAGAGGATTTCTTCTCCTCCTCCAAACAGTGAAGCCATCCAGCAGCTGGGCTCCTCCCTTTTGTTTGATCCTGCTTCCATCCAAGCCAATGGAAATTCTGCCACTCATTCAAACTACAGCTACATCCAGTTCTGTTGTGTCAGGAAAGTGTTAGTTGATTTTGTTTCTTTTCTTATTATGAGATATTATGGATTAAGCTAGTTGATAGAGATACCCAGTTCATAATGGATAATGAGCGAAGTCTGAAGTCCAAGAAATGCAAACATATACATTGTAGGGATGATCAGGTAACAGAATAGTTGTGTAACTGCATGAATTCTTATTGATTACATGATTATTCTATAGTTCGGAGGAGGGAGGGGAAGCAGGGCTGGCAGCCAGTAGACTCCAGCCCCACTCCCGGGGAGCACCCTGCCACTCTGCATTGTTCTGTCTGTATCAGATACAGCAGTGCGGGGTACCAGGTGGGAGTAAGTCCAAAAGGGGAGCTAGTTTAAAAACCAGTTCCCTGTGCAGACAGGCTGCCTGCCACCCCGCGTTGCTGCCTCTGATACAGAGGAAGCAGCATGGGATGGCAGCAGCCCCTGTCTGCAGGGGTCTGAGTTCCCCACCGACAGAGGCTGCTGCAGGAGGGAAGAGGAAGAGGGAGGCTGCCACAAAGCATCCTGTTTCCGTGGAGACCCGGGTTGGCGGTGGACAGAGGCTGGTCCTCAGAAGCAGCCTCTTTATGTGGGTAGGGTCAGAGTTCCCCATAGACAGAGGTTGTTCCATGGGAGGCAGAGCAGCCTCTGTCCGCAGGGAGTTCGGGCTCGCTGAGGACAGATGCTGCTTCACGGCAGCCTTCCCTGCTCTCCCCCTTCTGATAGAGGTAGCAGCATGGGGAGGGCATGCGGTACTGCGGAACTGGTGCTGAGGGGGAACAGGCTTTTGAGATGATACAGAGGCAACAAGTGGGGGGAAATGTGTGTAGTTGACAAGATTAACCAATAAGCCTCAGCTTACTGGTTAATCATATAGTTGACTACACGTTGACATCCCTAATACCCTGGTGTGCTTTTTTCATTTGCTTTTATACATGTCATCTAATTTATATCATGTTAGTGGACATAAAATATATCTGCAATGATTTCTCTTTTAAGAAACTGTAACCCAACAGGAAACATTCCAAGCAGTGACAGTCAAATGTCATTCTTCAACATAACCATTTAGGACAAATCTAAAGACCTCTTCAAATTTCCTTCTTTCATCTGATATTGTCAGATTATTATTATGTTTGTCATTTGCAATAAGCTCTCTGCCGATTCATATTCGGCATCCTGTGCTATAGTCATGTAGGAAGTTTGAGTCATAAATCATCAATCCCTTTGATATGGTGCACCAAAAGACATTTTGTTGATTCAAATGTGTCATTCTGTAGAACATTTACAATGGTATGGATCTGTTCAACAAAGATTTGTGATGGTGTGCAGGAGGGGGAGGTGTTCTCTCCACATTTGCCCCTCCACTTCAAAAAAGGCAAATATGTAACAATTTGCATGCTGATGACAAATGGGAGTCTAAAGAGAGACATAGGTAGCTTCCTAACAACAAATCAACTTGGTATATTTTATATACCTCTCTCCTTGTTAACAAGAACTTCATAGAAACAAATATTGTTCTCAAATTTGTAGCTTCTTAGCAGTATAAATCTGTTCCTTAGCCACTTTTATTTGTTACTTTTTCAGACTAATAGTTGCCTTTGAAATCAGTAATTAGTATCTAGCAGGAAACAAACCCAGCAACACTTTTCTAAGTACTCTGCAGTGATATTACCTGAACTGAACCAAGAAAATGACATTTTTAGGGAATTGATTATATGTCCCAGATAAGTCTTTATGGACATTCCAATTTTCTAAAGAACAGATGTAAGATAAATATATTTTGCCAACAGAAGGTATAAGAAATCACAGCAAATCACATTTGTGCTGTTTTTGGGAAAAACAACACATAAAATATTTCATATTTTCATCCCATTTTCAACTGCACTTGTCATAATTTAAAGAAGGTATAATCCTACCACCTTTACACCCAATCCTAAAATAAACTGTTATCCCAATAAACTTCAAGAACAAATCTTAGATATATGTTCAAATTACATTCAAAATAAGTATAGGTAAGTAAAGGGGAGCAATAACTAACTCTGTGTCATTTCATGCTAGGTAATACGTTATGGTTCACGTTACAACTCATTTGAAGGAGTTTGCATCTCTTACATTGCCAATACCTGGGTAGCAATCATACAATTACACTCGCAAGTGTTTTTTTTCAGGAAGAGGGTTGTGAGGAAGGAGTCAAGCAGTTTATGTATAAATATACCCTAAATATTAGGAGTTCTAACTCCTGTCTGCTTCAAAGACAGCTACGGCTGCTTGCTTGCATTCTGGGTTAACGTTCCAGACAATGGAAATAGCAGCAGAGGAAAATCATGAGGAAAATGTTACAATGCAGATTACAGCACTGGAAAATAGTACAACTGAATATTTTATGCTGGTGCTGTCAGAAATTATGCTTACGAACATTCTTCTTCTAAATGCTATATATTTCTCTTTCCTAACCAAGGGCTGATTTTACACTAAATGTCTAATGATTACTTATTTGATTTTTTTCTTCTGATTAATATTCCCATTTATTTCTGGCATTATTATAGTCAAGGCCTTGTCAGTGTTCCCTTTACAAACTGTTATTATGCAGTATAGCACCATACTTTTGAGTAAATAATACACATTAGGAGTTTCAAATTTAATTTCAGTTATGGCCTATGACTGTGGCCCTCAAACTTTTTGTCCCACAGCACACCCTGCTCAATGCAGACCTTTCCGCAGACCACCAATGATGACAAATTAATGCAAGGTGGGGTGTGAGTGTGGGGTCTGGCCGGGAGGTAGGGAGCAGGAGCGAGCTGACGGTGGGGGGGTCTGGCTGGGATTCCAGCCAATGGGAGCCATGGAAAAAGCCTCCAGGTGAGTGGTTTCCTGTGTTGCCATTCCCTTAGGCAAGGGGGAAGGCTCACAGAGTCAACCTCACAGGGAGATGGGGGAGAGAGAGGGCTGGAGTCCCAATGCGGGGTCTACCTGGATTCTATTTCTAGCTCTGACACTCTTGTGTGATCTTGGGATCTATCACTCTGTGCATCTATTTCTCCCCTACACCCTTTGTGTGTCTTATCAATTTACACTAAGTTTTTAGAGCATGGACCATTTCTCATTATGATGCCTAGCACAATTAAGCCTGATCTCAGTAGGGACTTCTAGACACTACCATAACACAAATAGTAATAAACTATATTTTCTGTTCTAAAAAATGCTTTTAAATGCAGAGGAGCAGACTTCCCTCGCCACACAAAAGGAATGCAAAATGAATACTGGGAATACTGTGTGCTTGCTTTGTAAAATTTGTGATGCTATCAATGTTTTTCAACATTTCTAACTCCATCACGGCAGCCTTAACTGCAAGTTTTCTGTTACTTGTGTAAGCTAGGGATGTGACAGTGTAAATGTGTAAATGGTTAACCAACGAGTCTCGTGGTTAACCTTCATGGTTACATGTAGCTCTCCTTTCCCACCGATATAGAGGCAGCAGCATGGGGGGGCAGGGCGCTCAGGCAAGAGCTGGTGCTCATGGGGAGCCCACGCAACAGCATGGTGGGGGAAGGTGACTCCCAAGGAGCTGGTGCTTGTGGGTAGCTGGCTTAAAAGCTGGCTCCCCGCAAGCACCAGCTCCTACTTGCTCCCTCCCATGCTACTGTCCCTGATACAGTGACATTTTCAGCAGTTACACATTTACCTAAACACATCTGAACATCTCTAATTTAAACCAAGTCTTTTTATTTACACAGAGGAAACAATTAAATGGCTTAGAATAGTCTCAATCAAAAAAACTCATTCATCCACATAGTGTACTCACTTATTGGATGGCTCTGTGAACATCTCAACTTCTTGCAGATCTCTCAAAATATCTGAACTGGAGCTGAAAGGATAATAGAAAAAAAAACCTTTTAGACTATCTAAGCAATCCTTGACAATTATCCAGAACTGGACTTTCAATAATAAAGTCCAGTTCTTTCAATAATAAAGTCTCATGGAACGTCTTATAGCTCTCTGATTCTCAGGGTGATTACTAGCTGATCTAGGCTCCAGCACAGGTTACTGAAGCTGAAGGACCCCACATCAGCTGACCATAGCCAGAATGCAGTATGTTCTGGCCACTTCCCCTTCCCAAACCAGAGCTCAGTGTGTAAGCAGGAAGGAAGAATCAGTTATGTTGATGGAATTCTCAGCTGGCCAGATCCAACTGCTGTTCCTCCTGTTTGCACAAATTAAGTAGCATATAGATGGGGGACATATTAGAAGAAAGAATCTGGTCCTATAGTTGCCATTTAAGTTAGCATCTAGGAAATAAAGACTCATTATTATGTGAGCACCATTTTGCAGGTGATTGGACATGACAGCCACAAGATTAATGAGTTTCTGAAAGAGATGAGCATGTCCATTTACAGTGTCCATCATGCCTGAACAGTTTCATTAGGCAGATTATAATATAAAGAGACTGAAATCAACTAGTACAAAGAGAAATATTTTCCTGTCAATTTTCTGTCAAACCTTTGATAACAAAATACCAAAATGTAAATTTCTTTACAAAATGTATCACCTCTGTTGAAAAGCCACAAATGGAACATAAAAATCCTTATATTGAATTGCCATATTCCAAACAATAAACCAACGTACTGTAGTTTTGGCTTAACTCCATTCCTAGGCCACCTTTCACAATAATTGCACTGGTTTTCTTCCAAGTATAGGAAACCTATTCATGTTATGGTGAATAAGCTATCCAAGCACTAAAATCGTGTAATATTATTAGAGATAAAAGGGTTTTTTTTAAATCAATATATTAGATAAAAACATTGCAAAAGTATGAATATCTTAAGCACAAATAAAAGAAAAATAACATGACAAATGTCAGTGTTCTGCAAGAACAATTTAATCACATCATGGTCATTGTCGGAGCATTGTTGTGCTTGTTTTGTTGAGCATCACAAATTTTATTCCTTAATGACTTCCATTCCATCTGAGCCTTGTTTTTCCAATCTTCAACTGATTACTTCATTCCCAACATTCATAATGCCACTGCATCTGCTCTTTCAGGTCTAACAAATAATCTATCTTAAATTTTCTCCTGTCTGCCAGCTGCTTCTCCAACACCTCCTCTTACTCTGTTTCCAAGCCTCTCCAGGTTTCCGGTGCACTAATCTAAGACAGCTCTCCCACTGCCTTCCAAAACCTTTTGCACTCCACACACTACCAGGGTGGAATCTCAATGAGACAGAATACTATATTTTTTTAAAATAAAGAATGATTGTCAATGTGCATGCATTCTCCATATGTGGCTGGGATTTGGTATCAGAAGTTCATAAATCACTGGCCATGTTCAGTATCCTGGGCTATGCTGCTTCCAGTCACTGCTTGAATCACAGGTAAATATCATTTTCTGGCTTTCCTTTTAAACATTATGATTAAAGGCAAGAGACATAAATAGATCAGTTCACCCATTGTGACGTAGCGGGGATTGTATTGCTGTGTTGCTTTGCGTGTTATGTGTGGTTCCTAGCATCCCGGGACCTGCAACACTGTCTGGAGGAAGGGGGATGACTCACTGCAGAAGTGTATTTGGCCTCACACCTAAGGATCAGATATAGGAGATAACTCCTGTTCAGGAAGGGAGACAAAGGATAGGCAGAGCTGACACCAGGCTGGGACTAGAGCTTGGGGGAAGGGCTCAGTCTCCGCTGAGTTAGGATGAGAGAAGGGGTCTAGAACAGCAAAGGAGGGAGAAGGGCCCAAGACCCCTACTCCCCGAGAGGAATAATGCTGCCTGCTCTTGATCCCTGTGTTAACATCGATCCTATGCTATGCTGTGTCCCTGTGAACCAATAAATCTTCTGTTCTACCCACTGGCTGAGAGTCACAGCTGGCTGTGGATGGGGGTGCAGGGCTCGGGGATTCCCCGACACGCCTGACAGCCATCAACAGTTCTTTTCTTCTTACTGCTTATTCCACATCTGAAGGTACAGTCCTGGATTGCTAAAATTAGAAATAGCTGTCGCAGACAAAATTGTGAAATCACTAAAAGGATTATCACTGCACAGGAGAAATGAGCAACCAAATCAGATTAAGTGCTATGGAACAGAGAAACTTCTTATGCAAATGTGTCTGCAGCATTACTGCAGAAAGCCTTACTCATTTTATGTGTCTGTGCAAATGACATAATGATGAAAAGGAAAAATAAAAAGGAGATCCAACGGTGGTGTAGGGACAGAAGTATTTCAAAGCAGAATGGGTTTCAAAGTTTTCTAAAAAGAATTAGACTTTTCCAACGCCTCCTTTGGAGCATTTGTGAATAAAGAGTAATTTGTGACTAAATCATGGAATACAAATATTACAAAACAGCTCTACTGTGTAAATATAGAAGTATCATAATCTGAAATTAAAAGCAGTGATTGTGATTATGGGGGAAATACCTTTCTCTTGCTCCAATCCTAGGTAGTAGGGCTTGGCACAAGAGCGCCCCATTGGAGACAGTGGGAAGGAATTCTGTTTTCCCCCATTTGAATGCAGAATGGCAGAAGAGCTTTTCCATGACTGCCTAGATGGAATCTCCACTTGGGTTGCATCTGGTTTATGAATGCACACTTGCCTGATGAGCTCAGTAACTCTCCAGATCAGGAGTGGGCAATAATTTTTGATAGGGGGCCACTCCAAGATTTTGGAAAGTGGTCAAGGGCAGCACTTCTCTATGGAAGGGATGCAGGGTTCAGGATGGAGGGTGGATGCAGAAGGGAGCTCAAGATAGGGATCTGGGGTGCAGGAGAGGGTGTGGGGTCTGAGAAGGAGTTTAGGTGAAGTAACGGGTTGCGACCTTGGGCAGGGGATTAGGTGCTGGGTCTGGGAGGGAGTAGGGGTGTAGTAGCGAATTGTGACCTGGGGAAGGGGTATAGCAGGAGATGTAGGGTATGCGAGAGAACTGTGATCTGGGGCAGTGTGCAGAGGATTTGGATGGTGACCTACAACAGAGGGGGTGAAGACCTGGGGTATGGAGATAAGTAGTAGATGGGGCTGGAGTACAAGAAGCAGGAGCTGAGGTGCTGGAGGCAGACTCTGGTCAAAAGTCATTTATTTACCTTAGGCACCTCCCAGCCAGCAGTCCAACAGTGTCTCTGGAGCAGCCCTAGCCACATGGGTTCCCTCTCCATGTGGCTCCCCCAGAGCTGTGCATCCCTGGGGAGCAAGAGACTTTGCACACACATGCTTCCCCACCCTCAGGCCAATCGGGTCAGATCTGACCCATGGGCCATATCATACCCACCACTGCTCCAGATCAAGCTTCAACATTCTAAAATAGCAACGGAGTATATTTCCAAACAAGCTCTAAAGGCTGTTGTGTGCCTACGAATTTATACAAAACGAGGCTACATAAACACAAACCATGCTGCTGATAGCAATGAGTGACTGAGACTCTTTGCTCCACGAAACAAACAGAAATGCCTGACACCTCTCCAATCCCATTCTTGCTACAAGCAGGACAGTTCAGAGGAGAGGAATGATTTAACATGACCTATGTTGAAGTCATTTGTGTTACTTAAAGTTCCAATTCAGCAAAGCACTTAAGCACATGTTTAACTGTAAACATGACCTATCTGCTGACTTCTAAATGTGATTATTCATGTGCTTAAATGCTCTGCTGAATGATGTACTGAAACATCACCCCTGCCACAGAGCACCAACATATCAATTTTATAGTTAATTCAGTACTCACGGGCTAGGGAGTTGGGGAAGAAAGAAGCAGTTTTATTACTGTACAATAACACACCTAATCTGAGCAAGTTAACTAAAATAAAAAAGATATTTCAGAGCTTCTAAAAAAATCAGATGCAAAGGGGCTACTTAGAAAGTTGTTAGTGGCATTTTGTTACTAGTTTAAGTACACTTATTTGCCATGTCCTTTAGGCCCATACCAAATAAGCATACTTGCAGAAAAAAATAACTCCAAGCAAAGGTATACAAAGTAAGTGTTGCCTGTCATATATTGTCTAATGCGAGCAAATTCTGCTGTCATGGATGGGTCCGCTTATCCGAATGCATACCCTGCCAGAGCAAAGATTGTGCTTTCATCTTGTGGATATGGAATAATGTGGGAAAAAATATCCCATGTTATTTTTGAGAAGCCTTCTCTGACCAAGACAGAAGCAGCACTGGCAGGTTGCAGAGGGTGTTGCCATCAATAATTAAGAAAGGACTAAATTGGAATGGACTTGACACATAGTACATTCCCATTTATCTGGATAGCCTTGTGCACATGCACAACTTTTGGATAACCAGATGTCCACTAATAACTTCGTAAGTAGCTTCTTTGCAGCTGTTAGAATGTTTTGTATTGATTAGCACTACAGATAATTGTGAAGGTATTAGCTGGAGAGTAATACATGGAAGACACTTTTAATCTGTACAACTAGGACTTTCAGATGGAGGGAATTCAGATAAACAGCAGTACACTATTATATACACACTGATCTTAAACCAATGCTAGACTGTTGACTGCAATGGAGCTACTCTAGTTTTGTACTGGTTTAAGTGGTAACCACCCCATATTCTATATGGGTAAGCAGAAGTATACCAAGGTGCACAGGAAAACTGAATGCTTACAAATTCTGGCTACACCAATAGTCACCAACCAGTCAATCAGGATCTACCGGTAGATCTTAGAGCCTCTGACAGGTGATCCTGAGTAGTTTGGATGGGAGGTTATCAAGTGCCAGGACTTTAGCCTCCCCTCCTCCCACAGCCCTGCTGCTCCTGCCCAGAGCCGCCTCCTGGGAGCCTCCTGTGTGTTGTGCAGGGTGGGGGAGACCGGGGCAGGGGGCGCTGATGTCACTCTGTCCCCCATCTTCATAGAGTAAGGAGGGCAGGGCCTCATCAAAGAGGCGGGGCAGAGGCGGGGCCTCGGAGAAGGGGCGGGCCAGGGGTGCTTGGGTTTGAGGTGGATCCAGGGCTGGCTTACATTCAAAAAAGGTTGGAGACCACTGGGCTGCACAGTGAGGCACACAGCCAGTCAACAGGTTTCTGGGTATTTAATATTACTGATGTAGTGAAGTTCATTATTGCTTTTAATAAATGTTATGTTGTGACAGAAAATCAATAGCTGATTAAAAAGAGAAAGTTTTAATATAAAGGACACAGGGAAAAAAGTTCTTATTTCAAAATAACATGGATTTTCAGTGTTAGGAAATTTATTTCCAGGAAAACAGGCCAGCAGTTGAGGGGGCTTGCTTGATGTGTATTTCATACAGCGAGATTAAAGGCTCCAATACCATATTTCCAACATACTCTTCCAAGCTCTACCATGTTGCCTTTTTAACCACATGACTCTATATTACCATATAGCTGCTTATTTCTAAACATGTGATGATTTACACAAAAGAAAAGGGAAGAAAAGTTGTGGAACAATTACTGGCTACCATCACTGGCTCATGTCCCTATCTTTAGCTTGTGTTGCCTATTTAGAACAGGGGTGGAGAACCTCAGGCCTGGGGGCTGCATGTGGCCCCTGGCTTGCCTGGATCCAGCCCCCAAGGCTTAGGGAACCCCCCAGACTGGGGTGCCCATGCTGGAACTCAAACCCCCCATTGCCCTCCCACCATGGGGCTGGAGCCCACAAAATCTAGCAGCCTGGGCTCCCTAGGCTCTGGTGTGCAAGAGGAATGTGGGGAGTGTATTTCTTCTTCTCAGGCTGTATCTACACTATGGAGTTTTTCTGGGATACTGCATCCAGGGAATGCATCTGCTCTTCTGACATTTTTTGCAAAAGAGCAGATGCGCTCTTTTTGAAGCCCTGTCTTCCTCACGTCACAAGGAAGAAGAGCTCTTTCAAAAGAGGAGATTTTCCAGAATTTGGCCTAGTGTAGATGGGCCAAATTTCGGAAAAGCCTCTTCCGAAAAAACAATCGGAAAAAGGTACGCAAATTGCAGAGCACATTTTGCGTACCCTTTTCCAAAAAAGAAGCATAGTGTAGACATAGCCTCAGTCAGGGCCGAGACTGTGAGGGTTGGGTTTTGGTTTTTTGTTTCTCACTTGCATGTGGCCCCCGACTGATTTTTCTCTGGATCAGTGGCCCCTGACACAAAAAAGCTTCCCCATCCCTGATTTAGAGGGTAAGATCTTTGGGGAAATAATAGTCCCTAATTCTAAAACATAGCACAAAGGGCCTCTACTTGGTTGGCTCATAGGCACTACCATAATGAACAAGATAAATAAGCGCAATTTTAAATGGTAAATAAATTAAAATATATGAGTAGGGATTCTGTGGTTTTCTTCTTTCACTGTCAAAATAAATTATCCAATAATTAACAGATACATAAGAGCTAGGTATGTATGATTTTAAATTATGTATAAGCTTTGCCTCGGTATGTCTTCTTTTATCATACTTGTTTTTAAAAATGACAAATCTAGTGTGTTTTCATTTAAAATACAAATAGCAAATACAATTTTTTGACAGCTGGGAGACTGAGAACATCTAGAATATGTTTGGGAGTAGAATTAAAACTCACTGGCTTATGCCTCAGGTCAATTAAAAGTTAATTATTCTACAACAGAAGCATGTTTGATCTCTGGGGAAGGATATAAACTTGATTTATAGATTACATATGCAACTGGCCTCACATAGTTGTACTGTCACCACCCTATTGGGACCACTCTCCAAATGACTTTTACATTCAGAACAATAGGTAGAAGAGGAGTATCTAAAAACTGTCAGGGGTTTACAGGAAAAGAGATAAAAACCATTAACAAATCTGTTTGATTATTTTTTCCACTGGTTTTAGTCCTGTGTAATAGTATTACTGACACAGCCCAAAACTAACGGAGATTTGTGCATGTGTTATTTCTTTCAATTGCTTTGTTTGATCTCAGCCACTGAATAGGTTACAGAGTGAGTTTGGATGCAGTAAAAAAAAGTTTTCTGTAATTGGATTTACACAGATCTTGATTTCATTTTATTTTTTAGTGTATAGCTTTTAGAGAGCAAGAGCGCGAGCACTAACTAAAGTATAAGTCTCATTACAATTATGCAACACACAGGGTACATCTAGAATACAAGCCTCTTTTGAAAGAGGCTTTTTTGAAAGATACTTTCGAAAAAGCCTCTTTTGAAAGAGAGCCTCTAGACTACAGCCAGTACTTTCAAAAAATCAAGCCGCTTTTTTGAAAGAAAGCACCCAGGCAGTCTGGATGCTCTCTTTCAAAAAAGCACAGTTTGCATTACATAGCACCTTTTTTAGAAAGAGCACTTTCAAAAAAAGGCATTATTCCTCGTAAAATTAGGTTTTCCGCGGTCGAAAAAACTGCCGCATTCTTTCGATTTACTTTCGAACTCAGGAACCAATCCTTGCAACAAACCTCAGTGCCAACTCTGCCCACATATATACACCAGCAACACCATCACAGGACCTAACCAGATCAGCCATACTGTCACTGGTACATTCTCCTGCACATCTACCAACGTAATATATGCCATCATGTGCCAACAATGCCCCACTGCTATATACATCGGCCAAACTGGACAGTCCCTACTTAAAAGAATCAATGGACACAAATCTGATATTAGGAATGGCAACATACAAAAACCTGTAGGGGAACACTTCAATCTTCCTGGACATACAATTGCAGATCTAAAAGTAGCCATCCTGCAGCAAAAAAACTTCAGGACCAGACTTCAAAGAGAAACTGCTGAGCTACAGAGATAGAAATGTAGCCGTGTTAGTCTGGTGTAGCTGAAACAAAATACAGGACTATGTAGCACTTTAAAGACTAACAAGATGGTTTATTAGATGATGAGCTTTCGTGGGCCAGACCCACTTCCTCAGATCAAATAGTGGAAGAAAATAGTCACAGCCATATATACCAAAGGATACAATTTTAAAAAAATGAACAAAAAAATAATTCTTTTACCTAATTATAATTCTAACAGAATGCAGAGGATTACTGCTTAGTTCTGACTGAAACCAACTGTGGCAGAAAAGAACATGAAGGGAAGGTTGGCTGTGCACATGCAGTTGCCACTCCGGTGCATGCTGGCTGCCCCACATGCACAGCCTACCGAAGGCACTGCTATCATAACTCTCTGACCAGAGGCTCAGTGGTGCCCCAAACACCTAAGGTGCTGCATCCACAAGGACAATCCTTGAAGAAAGAACAAACTTTATTTCACAAAATAATTACATAACTAACCTGAGATAAGGGCTTGTCTAAACTGACTGAAACTTTCTCATTCAGGGGTGTGAAAATTCGCTTTAATGCTGCAAGTGTAGACAGCAAACACTACAAGAAATTATAGTCATGATTTTGTTCTCAGTAAATTGGGATCAGATGCATCTTGTATCTCTTGTGATCAGAATCCAGTCTTGATCTTCTGTTAATACAGAGAATTACAGGAGACAGAACACCGCAATTTCATGTCCACTTACTGTGTTTGCCAAACTTTTTCAAGCACTTATTGTCCATATCAAAGAACTCATAGTACCATTCTGCCAAATCATTCCTTAGAAAGCAGTGTTTTTATTTCACAACATAAATCTGTCCTTTGCCTAAAATATAAGAAAATAATTATCTACTTTACTATAGGTTAAGTTATGACTTCTCCTCAGCTCTGACCACAGGTCAGTGTGTAGTTGCTGCTCTAGGAGCACATTAAGACTCAAATAGTGTCTTGTAGGTTTTTCCTTCAATCTAAGTAGGGAAATAAGATATGCCAGCCATATACTGGATTACAGTATAGATGGCTTGCCCTGGCAAACAAGCATAGCTGGGCTGGCTATCACATTGGAGGAGAAGCTGGAGTTAAAGCTCCACTCCCTCCCTGCCTCTACCAGTATACATGAGTAGGAATCTAGTAGACACTACTCTCCCCAAACACTGCAACCTGGAACCAAGGCAGCCTATGCAAAGCAGTAAGGGTCATACTACCTTTTCTTTGTGCAGCCCTATCCCACAATAGTTCTGCCTTTTGAATACAATTTAAATATGTGCCTAACATAACCAGACATAGTGAAGCAAACTCCAGAGACTTCATTCAGCTTTCAAAACCACATACAACATTTTTGCATACCTGCTTTTCTATTTTTTCTTTATTAAAAATCTCTGCTCTTGTTTAAGACTTTGCATATTAAGTTTCAACTGAGTGAATTTTAATGACAGAGCTATAAAGCTATGAAATTCAAGTGCTTGTAATGGAAAAATTGAGAACTACAGCAATAGGAGGTCAAAACTCTTATTTGTTGGAGTTGCTCTCAAGTTGTGTTAAGTGCAGATCACATCAGCCTCAAGCACTTCCCCAAGTCTGCCTCCGTTTATTCATGACTGACTACTATTAAGCAACAAGAGGTATTATACCTGAAGTAACCCATTCTTTTATTGACTACAATTTGGATTTGACTATAAACATTTTCAAGCAAATTAACCATCCAGAAAAAAGAAAAAGCTAAAATTAAGGGAGCTAGTCTCCTTTAAAGTTTATTTGTTTTAAAGGGGGAGTACATTTTCTTAGCTTCACAGAAAATCTAATCAATCCATTTTGTTGGGTATGAGGTAGTTAGAAACACGGATGTTATCAAACTTCAATATCCAAGCTCAATATGCATACATTGAAATCTGAGTTTACATGTACAATACTTGTTTAAAATCTTGAGGCGCTTGATATATTTTCTCACTTAGATAAAAGACAACCAGGAAGTTATTGTAAGTAAACAGTGTTTGCAGTACATAAAGAACTCCTCAGAGCACAGAGATAAATTTGCATAGGGTTGATGAAAATGGAGCAGAGATAAAGCAACTTCTGACATCCATGCATGCTCTTCCTGCATTATAGATAAATGATTACTCCTCTATTTAAAAAGATGGCTTATTCATGTGCAAAGGTGCAATGTGAAAACTTAGCTTCACCAACTTGTGGAAAATTAAAGCTAAGTGAGTGAGTGAGTGAGAGTGAGAGTGAGAGTGAGAGTGAGAGTGAGAGTGAGAGTGAGAGTGAGAGTGAGAGTGAGAGTGAGAGTGAGAGTGAGAGAGAGAGAGAGAGATCTGAAAACTGAGCATGGAGATCTGGAATGTAGACAAATCACTACCAGTCACTGATCATGAAAAAAATTCAGAAAAGATAGGCTGTACACTTTAAAACTGTGGTGGGCAAATACCAGCCCCCACATTGCTGTATTTACCTGCCTCTCTGCAGATATGAGAGATCACAGGTCCCATTGGCCACAGATTATGGTTCTCGGCCAGTGGAAGCTGTGATCATCCATACCTGCAAAGGTGCAGGTAAATATAGTGGCAGCAGCCCAGCAGGGGCTAACTCTGATGAACTATCGCTATTTTATTGCCCACCCCTGCTTTATAAGGTTCTGAATTGTTGACATGGTGGACAGACATCAGTGCCTGATGATCACAAACAAAGTCCAATTCAAGACCAACTCTCAATTCCACAGAAGATCTCTGAAGCATGAAAAGCAGACAAGCAAATGTTAAAACAGTTATGCAGTGGGTACAGACAGTATCTTTGTGGAGATTTTCAGATATGGGGGCCATAAGGGAATCATGAAGCTCACTGGCGTCTACATAAGATTTTGGAAACAAGAGGTGTACCACAGGAACTTAAAAATGACAACATTATTCACCTTACCAAAAAAATAAAAAGCAAGCAATTGCATGACTTAGAATAACCATTGTTACATCTTGCTCCTTGCCACTTCAGGAAAAAATACTCAAGTCATGCTAAACCAGCTGACTGCTCAACTTGCAGAAGTAATAATGGAGTGCTGCTTCTGTTCTGAATTTGGTACTTCAGACATGATCTTTGCACCCTACCAAATTCAGGCAAAATGTTATAAGCAGAAGTCCTAAATGCAGTTATCATCAATCTTAATAAAAAACTTGTTCTGTAACTCAAGATGGCCTGAGAACAGTCCTCTGCATATTTGAATGTCTTCAATAAGTTTGTCAATATTATTAAATAATTTCATTCTAGAATTCAGATGTATGTCCTTGACAGAGGCTGACTCTCAGCTCCCTGATGTACACAAATGGAGTAAAACAAGTCTGAGTTCTTGATCTGATTTCATTAGCACCATGTTTGCAGCTGTTCTAATAGATGCATTTAGAAACATTTGGTGAGGCATATGCAGTACTAAATGTTAACCTCCAATCTTGTCGTGCTGACCTACACATCTGAACACTGCCAATTCATAACAAGACCTCTATACTTTGGACTCGAAGACTTCAAGAGCTCACAGATTTCCTGCAATCAAGAAGAGAAGTGAGGGCATAAAGCTAAAAGCAGAGCACATTCATCTGCAATTGTTTTCACTTGTGGCACTCATTGGCAGGGCCGCAAGTACAAAATTGGTCTTTGGTCTGATCTCAAGTCCCACAATAATTGACTGTACCTCACCTATCCAAGTCAACATGAGACTCCATTATATCATTACTCCATTATATTAGTAATTTTAAATGTAACTATGCCTTTGACTACACTTTTTTTAGATATTAATAGATAGACATTAATAGATATTGATAGAAAAGTTGCTGGCTGGTAAACTTCATGTTTTTTAAATGAAAAGTGGCTTTCTTCACCCCTATTTCTGCTTCTTAAGTTGGTAGACAAAAGACCCAGTTTGGCATAGTTCAGCACATGCTGCAGTGCATCACTAAATCTGTTCATTGGAGCCTTATCTAAAGCATCAAAAGCTTATACCAAAACACCAACTGACTTCAGTGGGCTTTGGGTCCAGTCTTAATACTACAGATCAGAAGCTTAGCAGTTTAAATTGAAGCTATATGATTTCTACCAGTTATTTTTAACTTTTTTTTTCATCTGTGGACCTCTAAAAATTATGAATTGAGGTGACTCATTTGGAAATCTTAGATATAAACTGCAGAGTTCAGGACTTCATGAATCAGAGGTTGAAAACCGCTGATTTACATCAACTGAGAATCAGTTTCCAAGTCTGTTCGCCCTGTTCAGTGAGAATTTCAAATTAAGTTGTCAAGTTTCATTACACACTTTAATAGCTCAGCATGCTGGTTGGCCACTCCAGAAAACATCACATACAGAAGAGTAATATCCAATAACACACAAGTGCAACTCCTGTCACCATTCATGGGTGTCTGCCTCACATCAGGAGATTTTATAGAGCAGCTTTTGTTTATTTTTAAGAAAAAGACTGAAAACTGTCCACATTATGGACCATGCTTTAAAGAAGAGAAGAAAATTTGATCCTTTATAGCTGATCCATTGATTTAATCATAATTGCCTCCTAGGTTTCTTTTTGAGTCCTGCTACTTTAGAAGTAGTTGTGTAAAACATGGTTTTGGTTGAGAAAGCTAAGGAATATACCACACCTATTTACACAGAACTCAGCAGTTCATGAAAGCTATATACATTACTTGAGTTAATATTGTTGAAAGAATTATCCATTAAAAGTCCTGTTCAAAAGTCCTGTTAAAATTATCCATGTTCAATTGGCATGTTATATATATTTTACTTTGGGTAGTTTTATCAATTGATGAAAAATGACTGAACATGTTTGGATTACTCTCATACCCCATAGATACGCACTTTGATATAAGTCTTAAGATTTTTAATAAGTGTCATTTACTCTTATTTCCTCAATGAAAACAGTAGTATGCATATCTAAAATAGTAGCAGTGGATCCGTACTAGTTAAACTAAAAATGTACCAATTTCTATCACTATGATCATATGTAAAATAAAAATTTCAAGTACTGGTGTTAATCGGTTATTAAACACACATTTGTATGATAGTAACAACAGAGAGGTGATGAACGTTCCTAGATTACAGTACTTAACTCAAAAAAATGCAGAAATCATAGCATCTCTTAATCTTTAGGAGTCTTTTGCTCAAAAATCTCTCTTTATTACTCTCCTATAAATATTTAACATGTAGGCTTGAACTTTCTAATGTATTGCACATGCTAGGGGTCACCTTTGACAACTGTTATATGATATCCTATTATCAAATAAATGCAACACCCACAAAAATCATGGTTTTGCTAAAATACGCAAAGTTATTTAAAGAAAAGATTTAAATTATTATTTTTTCTTAAAGCCCTGCTCAATTTACTCCTATCTGATTACATATGAACCTTACAGTTTCAAGAATCAGAGATACATTGTCCTGCATTTTGCTTCAGCTACCCCAGACTAACACGGCTACATTACTATCAAGAATCAGAGAGATACTTTAATTTCATGCTAACTACATTACCATACTATTACATTCTATCATGTAACACCTTGCACCAAAGGACCTAGGGTAACGATTGGGCTGCAAGATTGTTGTAAGCAAGATAGTATCCCAGGATAGAGTAGTTTTGCTAACTGCGCTCGCACACCTAGAATTTGCAGGGTTTGCCAACTGCATTCGGGAGGAGATCCCGCCTCTGCCCGGTGCTGGTTGGCTGAGAGGTGGGGCAGGACACGCCTTTCCCAACAGTCACAGTGGGAGAGGAGGTGCTTGACGATGTACTTCAGCCCCAGCCACCAGAGCCACTGTGTCCTGGCAGCCAGAGGTCTGCAGACCAGTAGTTGGGAACTGTTGCTGCAAACAATGAAGCTACCCAAATGTTAATACTTATTTAGGGCTAGATCATCCATACCCCAGATGCAACTAAGCAGGGGAGGAATGTCCTTCCTCTTCCCCTGCACAGCTGGATGAAGGCTGCATGGACTGCTGTTCTTGATGTAGGGTTGCCAGGTGTCCGGTTTTGAACCGGACAGTCCAGTATTTGAGCTTTCTGTTTGGGAAACAAATTGAGAAAATATAAATGTCCAGTATTTTCTAAATAAGAAGTAATGTAGATTGTGATGTAATGTCAAGTGTGTCTGGTATTTTTGTTGAAACCATCCAGCAACCCTATCTGGATGTAGTGAAGAGTATGCAATAAATGGCCAAAGCACCCTAATGCTAGTTGGTAGGCAAAACAAACCACAAGTGTGCCAAACCCTGAAGAGGGAGCCAGAAAGGAATACTAACAATTCCTTCCTGGTGTTCCTCCTGGGGTGACACTGCTAGATACTAACTCATCATCAGGCTTGAGTTTAAATGCTCAGACTAGGCTTCATTTATTTTACATCCACCACCGTTAGGAGCAAGCAAAAGGCAGCAAAGCAAACTGAGAAATAGCTCCAGACACTGACCTAAGAAATATTGGCAAAAAAAGTAGTCTTCTGAGGTGCAAGAACAGGCCTAGAAACAAGGGCAGGCAGAAAACACAGCTGCAGCATTAAACTCCTCAAGAGACATAAAAACAGACAAGACTGGGTTTAGTACTAGTATTTCTGTTTTAGATTCTCTCTCAGAGCAACTGAGAGGAAGTGCAAGGGCAAACAGAACCTAAGTGAGATGACTGCTTTTTGCCTTTTTGGCTGCTGTATTTTTTTCCAAGTTTCCCATTGCTGGGTCAGGAGAAGTGGGAGAGAGGGAGACATTTTAAAAATCACCAAAATGTGTGTGTGTTTTCTTGCAAGGAAAAGGCTTGTTCCGTACAATCTTGGTAGCGCACTCAGAAAAAATATTTTGGGTAGCTTTTCAAATGAAGTGCAGTTTGGAGAGAACACCATACTGCTGGCAATAGGCTGGTGCCTCACACATATCTGCAGTCGTTTATGTACTTCACTTAAATCTTTGCTTTGTTGTTAGCATTAGTCTCACTCTCAATGTCTGATGAAAAGAATTACAGTACAACATGTGGTACTCTCTAAGTGCACACTAAACACTAACTGTCTGAATTTATGTGTATTGCTTTAAGATACAACATGGCCAAACTTTTAAAGCGCTTTCTGAACCACTGCAGTATCTGGTTGTTAAAGTTCATATTTTTAGAGTAGCATACTAACCTGAATTACAAAATAAATAGTGAATATCCCCTAAGTAGGAAAGATGAGGAAAAGCCCTCACAAATTCTGAAAAACACAGTTCTTTGGAGTCTCTACAGCAACTCAACATGGGGCAGGATCAAAGAGTAAACCACAGACAATTACGAAACATTTATTTTTGTAAAGAAGGTCCAAATAATTGCAATGGATATCTCATGCTGTTCACATCTGTGAGATTATGAGTACAATTCAAGAATTAATGGATATTTTTCGTTGTGTTTTTGCACTTAAGAGAGTGAATTTAGTTCCCATAAAAGGGAGGGACAAAAACACTCTTCGGCTAGACATATATTCCACCAGGTTGAGACTGTAAACACATTCAGATTATTAGTAACAGCAATACTAATATCCTTTACAAGACATTGTTACTGCAAATACTAAAGTTTATATGATTAAAACTTCAAATATATAACTTCCAATGTTATGAACAGTTCTGCACAAACAAAAACTAAGGAATCATCTCTTACATCTCACATACTACAGAAAGGACCATCTCAAAACAAGAAATCACATACTCCCACCTGCTGAAAACAAGGACTCGCAAGCAAGGACAAGAAAATTCCACCAGCGACATTTAGATTGCCTCATGAAATGGGTCATGCAAATACCCTGAGAAAACCTGCTTGAAAACAGAAAAAAATCCCTCTGATCATACAACCCTAGTTGTTACCTACAACCCCATGCTGGAAACCATTCTAGGTATCATTAAACAACTACAACCCATATTCAGTAGAGACTAGGAATGTAAAATCCCATTTAATTAGTTAACCAGTTGAATATTAAGGTTGACTGATTAAAGGGGGTGGGCAAGGAGCTGTTCCAGCCCACTGGGCTGCAGCAGCCTCCCCCCGCCCACCATGACCGGGCTGGAGTGGCCTCCTATGCCATGGGCATGGCCTGCTCCAGCATGGTCTGGGCATCCTCAGCCTCACAGGGTGGGAGGAGGGGGAAGATGGGCAGAAGTGTCAGTGGGGGGAGGCGGAAGCGACAGCAGGGGGGAGGGCTGCCTCCCACCATTAAGGGTGATGCTTACAAGGTAACTGGTAACCGGTTACCAATTTACATCCTTTATGGAGACCACACCACAAGAAATCTTTTTAGAACCCCTTCTTCTGGGCTTCAGACACCACATCATTCTCACTACCTTCATCATCACACGCAAAGTCCCCACAAACCAGCATCCACCAACTCAAAGCAGCACCAGACTCTGCCAAACAGCTGCAAAACCTATTAACATTTCTCCACTGCTACAACACCAAATATGCCCCACAACTTACCTTTCAAAATTAAGGGGCCTCTACATTTTTATCACATTTTGTGTCCCTCATCCAGTGCATTAATGCCACAACAAAAAAGTGTGATACCAAACGAACATCATGCAAAGACCTCACACAGAAAAACATGCAGTACCGAATATTATACTATCTGTGAGCAAATACTTTTCACAAAACAATCACTCCATATCTGACCTCTCAGTTCTTCTCCTCCCAGAAAACCTGCACAACACTTCAGAAGATGAGCCTGGGAGCAGCAAATTCATAACTTTAGTAGACACTAAAGATCAAGATCTTAATAAAGATGCTGGATTTATGTTTTATTACTACAATCTGTACCTTGCTTTTTGCCACTTTTTCTGTCTTTTGATTGCAGGCGTGTTAATGGCAACCTAATCTTGAAAGGTCCCTTAGCATATGTAGTTAACATATTGTAACAATTTGTTCCATCTTGAATTTAGCTGTAATACTGGGAATACATTTCTCAAAGATGAATAAGTTGGTCCAATAAAATTTATTACCTCACTCATCCTGCCTCTCTGTTTAAAACTTAAGGCAGAAAGGGGAATAGAGAACTTGGTTTGGCAGGAGAAAAAACGAGGTCTTGAAATATCAGGTACTCAGTCTATGCCCAATTTCAGTTTACATGTTATAAATTATTCTTACCAATCCAGGAAAATAGCTCAAACTTTTCAATGTTTGAGGAACAAGAAACTGACAAAAGAATTTTGTATAGCACTATCAGAAGTGTGAAAAACAATGCAGGCAAGATTCCTGTCATTTAAATACTTTTGCTGGGATGCTTGTACAGTTCATTTTATTATGTATACATTTTCTTATAAAAATAGTACAATATAAGCAGATTAATTTGTCTTCACTACAAAGTGACATGAAATTAAAGAAAGTACACATTCTATAAACAGACTATGTTAATAAAACTAAATGGATTTACAGAAAGTAGCTAATGCATTTAAAACAAAGTTGTAATTGGGTGGTCTCATTAAAAATATTGCTGAGCATACAAGTACAATGAAGCAATTAAACACAAACACAGTTCAGATTGAACTCTAAAGCTATTTTCCACATTTAACAAACAAAATGGGGTTTATCAAACTTCCGTGGCATGACAGTCATTTAAACTGGTGAGTTCTCTCTCTTTACCTTCAACCATTGTAACGATATGTGGCAATGTATAAACTCTGAAGAGGTTTTAATTTTAAAATAGCAAATCATCTCTATGATGTTAGAAGGCATAAAAACAGTGATAATTATCAGAATGGGCAACAGGAAATCATAAGAACTGATAAGTAGAGCCCTGCAAATCTGCAGATATCGCCTTATATCCGTGCATAATTGTATCCAGAGGTGTCAATGCAAATAGGGATGTGGATACAAATTTTGTATCTGTGCAAGGCTCTTCTGATAAGACATATTCTAATACATTAAATTAGATTACAAACAACAGTAACCAACCTGTAATAAACCTGCTTTTTAATAGGTCTGTGTCTATTAACCTGCAAATACTAAATTTCTTAGATTAAGATACACTATTTCTTTTTTCCATTACCTTGTCAAGCTAAAATATTATTTCATTTTGGATTTTTTTAAGATGAAAAAGTAAAATAAAATGTACTTTCTTTGCAAGAACGCTTGAATATCTGTGTGTTCAGTTATCCAAACACAGGCCTAAATGTAGGTTAACAGAAGATCTAGGAGCGAATAGAAGGCAGCACATTTCACTTGGGAGGCAAGAATGATTGCAAACTATTCATTCCCAACCATCTGTTTATGGAATACCTGTTTGGTTTTTAAATTGTGTAGGCATAAAGAATCATCTTATAATTCTCCAGAGAAGGCTTCATACTTTACTCTGAGCTACAAGGATCTTACTAATCTTAATACAAATCACACCTGCATAAATTATAGGCAAATGCAGTTTTACATAAGTATCATGCTTAGGGATTAACAATCTTCTAAAGATAGTCCTCAACTACTGTGCAAATTCACATTGAGAAAAAGTGTTTTCAAGGATGCCAAATTCCAACCCCCCAAAATCATCTACATATTTCACACTTTCACGTATTTGTATTTATAATTATTAGGGCTATAAAACAATTAAAATTGTCGTTAATCGTGTGATTAAAAATTAATTGTGACTAATCACACTGTTAAACAATAATAGAGAACCATTTATTTTCAAATACTGTATATTGATTTCAATTACAATACAGAATACAAGGTACAGTAATCACTTTGGTCTTGATTACAAATATTTGCATTGTAGTAAACAAAACAAACAGTATTTTTCAATTCACTTAAACACTATAATGCAATCTTTTTATCGTGAAAGTTGAACTTACAAATATAGAAATATGTAAAAGAGTAATTGCATTCAAAAATAAAACATTATAAAACTTTAGAACCTACAAGTCCACTTAGTCCTACTTCTTGGTCAACCACTCACTCAGATAAACTAGCTCATTTACATTTGCAGAAAATAATGCAAATCACTTCTTGTTTACAATGTTACCTAAAAGTGAGAATAGGCATTCACATACCATTGCTAGAGTCAGTGTTGCAAGGCATTTAATTGCCAAAGCATTAAAGATTCCTATGTCTCTTCATCCTTCAACCACCATTCCAGAGAATACCTGCCCATGCTAATGACTGGTTCTACTTGGTAACTATTCTAACAGTACAGACCAACATATGTTCATTTTCATCATCTGAATCAGATGCCACCAGTAGAAACTCAATTTTATTTTTTATAGCTCAGGTTCTGTAGTTTCCGCATCAGAGCGATACTCCTTTAAGACTTCTGAAAGGATTCACCACACCTTATACCTCTGAGATTTTGGAAGGAACTTCAGATTCTTAAACCTTGGGTCGAGTGCTGTAGCTATCTTTAGAGTTCACATTGGTACCTTCTTTGTGTCTTGTCACATCTGTAGCAAAAGTGTTTTAAAAATGGGCCATCATCCAAGCAGAATGCAGGTAAAACAGGGCAGGAGACACACAATTCTACCCCAATACATTCAGTCACAAATATAATTAGCACTTTTTAAAAAAAACAAGCATCATCAGAATGAAAGCTTGTTCTCTGGGATAGTGGCCAAAGCCTGAAGGGGCATATGAACATTTAGCATATCCAGCATGTAAATACCTTGCAAACACAGCTATAAATGTGCCATCCGAATGCCTGCTCTCGTTTTCAGGTGATGTTGTAAATAAGAAGCAGGCAGCATTATCTCCCATAAATACTAGTTTGTCTTAATAACTGGGTGAACAAGAAGGACTGAGTGGACTTACAGGTTCTAAAGTTTCACATTGTTTGTTTCTGAGTGCAGTTATGTAACAAAAAAGTCTACATTTTCAAGTTACACTTTCACAATACAGAGATTGCACTACAGTGCTTGTATGAAGAAAACAAACTATTTCTCTATCATTTTTACAGTGCAAGTATTTGAAATAAAACTAGTAATCTATAGTTAACATTGTACACTTTATATTGTGATTTAATTGAAAACAACGTATAAAATGTAGAAAAATATTCAAAAATGTTCAATAAATGTCAATTGGTATTCTATTATTTAACTGTGCAAATAAAAGTGCAATTAATTTTGGGGGTTAAGAGTGTGAGATAACTGTGATTAATCAACAACCCTGCTAATTATTTTTACTGTCTCCAAAAGAACACAAACTAACAGTAGTGGAGGTCATAAATAACATTCAAATTTGAAAATCTAAATGAAAAAACGATGACTACACATATGTATGCAAAGAAAAAGGCTACAGACCAAAAAGGATAATCAAATTTGATATGCAGCTTCCTCTTCTCCTAACTTAAAGCATGATCAGGGTTTGGTTGTGCCAGGAAAATTCGAAGCACTGAGAAAGAGACCATTTTCCATAACATGGAAAGGTGGGGGTAGGGGGCTGTTTGAAGGGCCGTGATACTGACAGTGGGAGCAGTGAGCCTGCAGGGGAGAGATATCCTGCAGAGTGTACACTGGGAGTACCACCAAAGGAGCGGCCAGATGCGCTGGGGCTCTGCCATCTTCCCTGCCAGCACACTGAGTAAATGGCCCCCTTGCTCCAACCCTTTCCCCCCTTCCCGGCCTTTGGTCCCAGTGCCAGAGGAGAAAGGAGAGAAAAGGCTGTCAGAGAAAGGTCTTGGGAAGGGAAAGAGAAAAGGCTCTTGGTAGCCAGGGGGTAGCGCCCTGGAGGAGAGAAAGAGCCCTTGGTGGTTAGGGCAGGGACTGGGGAAAGAAAAGGCCTGTGCTGGATGGGATCCCCCAACCTGAGCCCCTCCTGACCCCCAACATTGACTCCTGCACCTCTGCCTCACCAGAAAGCAGAATGACAACAGATAAATTTATAATAATCTTTATTTCAATTTGGCAGGTGTATCAAGACTTTTTAAAAGAATAGGATACCGGATACCGCTAAAATATAATCTGAATTTACCTAAAGAGCATAACACAAAACAGCCCCGACATGTGAACAAAAGACAAACACACTAAACTATTTTCCAACTCTGAAGTATTTGCTACAATACATTCTACAATTCCTTATTTTTAGTGTTTTCTTTAATTACATAAAATTAAAGAACAGACAGGGTTACATTTTGGTTTTTTATTTCTATATGTTCGGTACATTTAAGCAATGGATGAGAACAAAGCAGTCACATTTCCTATTAAGGTGTGAAAGCACACACAAAATGTAAACAGGAAAGTAACTTCACTGAGGGCAAGATCCTAAAATTCCTACATAAAGTCAAGTTTGCTTGAACATGAACAGGTACAGGAGAGGGCCCTTAGACCTAGGACATATCTTAACACCAAACTTCCAATAAAATAGAAATTTAATGGATTCAGAAGATTAATGAGCCTCTACAAACTATTTCTTCCACTCCAGAAAAACCTTCTCAGTTTAAAAACATTAAAATCCAGATTTGCTGAGGATGTTAATGCCAAACAGCTTAAAATCAAGCAAATAAAATGAATAAAATAGATGAGAAGTAGGCACTATTTTTGTATTAATTAGCCTGATTTCCCCTCAACAATCTACTTTGTGAAACTAAAACAAAAAGCAGAAATCCTGAGGCAGCTATAGTAGCAGTAATGTTCAGGGCAAGGAATCCCACTTTGAGATGTGTGTTGGTAAAGCCTGACCCTCAGTGTGAACTACATGGAGTTGGACCATCATCAAGCCCTGTGAACAGACTTCCAATTTGCAAACTGTACACAAATAAACCTGTGGGGTTCATGCTGCCACATGTTTACTCCAAACTCTTTGTTAATTAAAATTTGGTCATGTGCCTCTGGTTATACTGCGTTATAGGTTGAACAGATGAAGCCAAAATGCGTGCACGCGCGCACACACACGTAAAGCAGAGCTGACTGCAACTGTTTATAAATGATTATTTACCACATATTCCCGAGTTAGTTCTAGAATCTAGAAGGTCATAGAGACATCAAAAATGTATCAGAAAGACTTACAGTTCCGACATACGAATGGATGACAAATTAAGTGTTAGATGGGAAACAACCTAAACAGACACTAAACATATGAAACAATGAAAAGGAATGGATAGCAAAACTGGTTTTATATTAGCAAAGCAATTCATTGCCAATAAAAACACAACCGAATCTCTTTTCAAAAATATCTCTGTTTGAAAATGCACAAATTTGTTTCATTACTTGTAATTAAGTGAGCCCCCAACTTAATGATACAAAAAAGGATTCGTTGCCAAGAAGTTGAAATAAAAGCTCAAGGAAAGGCTAGATTTTGCTGCTATCACAAGTCTTCCGAACTTTGTTGTCAGCTTTTATCATAAGACACATAAGGAGGAAAGATAGGCATTATAAATTCTTATGCCACTAACCTTCTTGATGATCCTGATGATTCTGAGAATGCAGGAGAAAGAGATTCCGAGGTCTCAGCCATATTATGGGATTTCCTTGTGTCAAAATCAGGTATTTCTATTTTGAGTACCTGGTCTGTTACAGACATGTGATCTATGCATTGTTTTTTAATATTCTGTTCTCCTGGAAGAAATAATACAAGACAGAGATAAAACAGAGTTTAATACCTCATAGATAATTCAGTTTCTCTTTTTTTTCCTGTTTGTTATTCTCTAGGGGTACGCCTACACAGCAACATTATTTCTAAATAACTTAGTTTACATCTACACAGCAGGCAGTTATTTGAAATAATGTTGAAATACTGTGAAGCTAGAGAACTTCTTACTCCAACTCCTGTAACCCTTATAGTACGAGGAGTAAAGGAAGTCAGAGGAAGAGTGCTCTATTTCAAAATAAATGCTGTATATATGCTCCCAAATTCCAAATAATCTGTGCAATTGATGTAGCTCAATTCAAATTAAGCCCGACTATGTAGAAACACCCTAGTTTGGAAAAAACAAAGTTATCATATTTCAAACATATTTCCTCACTTCCTTTGACTACCTGTGCAAGATTACTATTTCAATACACTGACTCGTTTCTTTTCCCAACATAATTAACATCCACCATGAACCAAAAATAAAAGCAGCAACATTTGTCCAGAATCTATTTTATGCAAAGATGGGAGAAAATGCAAAGGGTATTTAAGTGCACTTGTCTTCAATTATAGGAACTGACATCATATTTTAAAAACTAGCAAGCACTCAAAATGTGGCACCTCTGTTCACTGGTGCCCAATACCACTTGATGTTATCACAGTCAACAGATTTATAATCTGGAAGTTTGAAAGCTCAAGGCTATAAATTGAGTGTAAATAAAACTAAGCTGATGATTTGGCAATGCGTCTGAAAAGACAGAAATGTCAGTCTGCTGTCTTTTTTGTTTTTTTAAATTAAGGAAACATATGTAGGAAATACTTTTCTAAAACCGTTCTGTTATTTTTTATATTCGACAAATGGTTTTATCAGTTATCATAAGCATCAACTCTGCTCTAGATGGGGGTACTCAACTTCCCACTCTGCTGCAAGCCCTCCCCCACTTCGTCCCTGCCTTGTGCCTCCTTCTATCCCTTCTTTTGAGTATGCTGCATCTTCACTCCTACCCCTCCCTTCAGGAGCATCCCAAATGCTGCCAAACAGCTGTTTTGTGGCAATGGGAGGAGTTGAGAGAGAGGAGAAGAAGCAGATCAGTGGGATCACAAGCAGGTGAGGAGCTGGGGTGAGAGAACAAAGGGAGGGTAGAAAATGGTGGGGGAGGGGGTCTTGGCTGCCGGTGGGTACTGAGCACCCCTCTGATTTTTCCCTGTGGGTACTCGTGTCCCAGAGCACCCACAGAATCAATGCACATGGCTGTCACCTCCAAGTGATTCCCTCTGCCATTCCAGAGGGACAAAGATGTCCACTATTTCCTAGAAAATATTATAAAGAAACTAAATTATTTGTATATCTTGTCTACACTCATTTTTCAATGCAATGAGGGTTATGTTACAACCCTGCTTGAGATACGATGCTCAAACCCCAATAGACATTAATCCCTATCATGGGAGTTGACAGTCCTGCCAGATCCTGGAATAGATGGGACCTCAGGGAGAAGGAGAAGGGCTGGGGGCAGCCAGCCCTCAGCACCACACAGAGTGTGCCATGCCTACTCCCTGCCCAGCCAACCCTTAGCACTCCAGTGGTAATTTAAAGGGCCGGAGGCTCTTGGGCCATAGCGCCGGTGGCAGCTGGGAGCTTCAGGTTCTTCTGTAATGCCAGGTACTGGGGCAAGTGCCCCCTTGCCTCCTCTGCCCGCTGTTGGCAGGCCTAGTTCCAGCTATGGTAGTTTGCAATAAAAAGTGTCCTCCAAATACCAGAGAAGTAAACTATGATCACTTAGAAGAAAAAAAGACTTCGTCTAGAACTGCAGAACTGATCTTGACAAAATATCAAATACTTTTGAAGCTACAATGTGGATAAAGGCATGTAGTTTTAGGCACCATTTCCCTCACCTTAAAATAAATATCAAGAGGATCCATCTTGTCAGTTGAGAATGCATTTCAGAAATCAATTAACTAAATCTCCAAACATAAATCAACTATAGTACCATTGAAATTAATGGATTAGAAATGAGAAAAATCTATTAGGTATGTATATGATCCCCCGGAAGATATATCCAAAATTAAAACTTTTTTTTTTAACATGGCCTTAAGTCAAAAACCAAATCAAACAACAGTTGAAGAACACAAAAATATTATGATTAGAAATTTAAAAACAGATCAAGATCAAGTGAGACAGTCTTTGTTATCTTTCCTCAGCTGTAGGAAGAGAACAGTGATTCAAGCACCATCAAAAACCATAGTAAGAATCTGGAACATTTGCAAAGCCCATTAAATTCAACCTGCTCACAAAGCGAGATTGCAGCCACATGCAGAATCTGTAGGGACCATTGTTCTAACTTTATGAATACTATATAACATTGTAGGCTAGGGATTGTATTCTGCTCCATGGAAGGAAGAGGCACATTAACCAGAGTCCCTTCAGGGACTATAAAGTTTGGGGAGAAACGGGCAATTACTGCAGTCTCTATAACTAAATAGTTTCAGAGAAGTACCCACCCAAGTTTTCAGACATTGGTTCAGTTCAGGAGACACAGGAGTCACAGAAAGAATCCAGGGTATAAAATGTCAGTTAGAATCAACAGAGAGAGCTTGATTTTGAGCCAAGCAATGGGCATGACTTGTTTGTCTGGAGGGATCACACTAAACCTTGTGGAAGGCTTGGAAAATTGAAAGCTGCCACGGCCTCATCGAATTGATGCGGTACTTTTGGTACGTTCTGTGTACACTCAGATCTTTTGTTGTTTTATGAAATTTCTTTGTATGGTTCAGTGCTTAAATAAATGTACTCTGCCTTGAAAAAGCTGTTAGTTACTCAACCAGTGGTATACACTGATCACAGCCCCCAGAAAGAAAGTAATGTTCTGGAACAGGACTCCTAGCTAGACTGGCCAGGAAGGAGAGGGACACATGAACTTGTCCAGAGGTAACAGCTACAAGCTTAAGAGGATATTCCTTGAGCAGACCATGGATAGGGTCAGAAGTACAGTTACCCTGAAATGGTGACAATCACTAAAAAGTAGAAGTCAAAGGGAGATATTAAATGAAGAGCCAACAAATGGACATTACATTTCCACTAGGAACCAGATAAATTGTACAACATGCAAGAAGAGGTTTCTAGTCTCATTAGTGAAGCATTCACACAGGAGTTCATTAATCCACTATTCTTTTTTCTCTCCCCTATTAAATTATACAGTTTGACACAGAGCAAAATTATCTTTAACTGAAGACACAGAGGAACACTCTTTGATGGGTTTATTTTTTTAAAGCATTGTTAACCAGATACAGGAATTATGGATGAAAGAATAGTCAAATGCAGCTATAATCTGTCAGAAAAAAATGCATTAAAATTTCATGGCCTACAAAAGGTTGTGAGCACATGATGTGTCTTTTGTGATCACTTGCACTAAGCAAAACCAAAGAACACCAAATGATGCAAACTAGATGGGATAAGTATATTAGGGACAATAAGGTACGTGCAATACAATAAAATCCTCTGTAATGTGAGTTGAAAATTTAATAAACCAATATAGCTGAAAATATGATACGAGAGGGGTTGTGGTTTTTTTTAAAGGGACATGTGCAAGCTTTGGGGAAAATTATGTCTGACTTATTTTAGTTTAGTTTGTCAATAAAGCCCCACAATTGAAAAAAACACAAACAGAATGGCTGCACAGAAGATATGATGTACAGTGATAGTACGTGAGACCTAGATTTATAACAGAGCAGAGCTAGAAATTAACATTTCAGAGTCTATGATCCCTTCATCTTATAAGATTTTAAAGAAAGGGGCAAAATATATATAAAAAATATCATTTCAACAAGTTGAAAAAGGTAAACTTTGCCTCCAAGATTTCTAAAATTTTAATACACTTGAACCGCCGTACTCTGGGCACCTGTGGTACGGACCCTGACAGGGGTAGGAGGAAATGGCTCTGTGTGCTGCTACTTCCCTGCCCCTCCAGCTGGGGGAACAGCAGCATAGAGCAGCACTTTACCAGAGGCTTTTCCCCAACACTCCCATAGCAGTGAGAGGGCTGGGAGTGCCTTAGGGAGTGGCAAAGGCTGCAGAGCCATGTGTGCATCCATCAGCAGTGCACCAAGTTCCCCATTGCCATCCCCTTCACATGCCCCCCTACTTCCTTCCCTCCCAGTCCCTGTCCTAACACCCTTCATGAGCTGCACAACTTCCTTAATCTGGCATACCCCATTTCCCAGGGTTACGTGATTAAAGAGGTTCAAGTGTAGCTCAACTGAACATGATTATTTAGTGCATCAGTGTCTGTTTGAAATGATAAGCATAAAGTTCAGGTGTTACAGTGGTATTTTGCTTTAGTTTTATTCATGAAGGTTCTGTCAAAGGAGATAGATTGTGAGCTATTCACAGGCCAAAGCACCAATGCCGTTATCTTGAGAAGAGCAGGGATTCAAATGCCTGATCAAGTAAACTGTCAAGTCTTCTGAGGCAGCAACCAACATCGCCTATCCAACTTTGGTCAGTGGAATTATTTATGTGAATTTCTGTAAGTATCATATGCTTAAATTCCACAAGGATTAGATTCAGAAGTACCCTCCTAGATCTTCCCAGAAACATGACCCAAGATATACCTACATTGCCTCAACAATTAATATCATGAAACAAATGAGGCTGAACAATCTTATAGGGTATGTTTACACTACAGAGTTAATTCGAGTTAACTTAATTCGAATTAACGCATCTATACACAAAAAATATTTCGAAATAGTGTTTTACTATTTTGAAATAGCGCGTCCACACTGAGTGGACCCTGAACCAAAGTTAAGGCTGGCCGGAACCAGTACCAGCAGGGCATCAGCTTAGGACTTAGTGTGTGGGGCTGCTGCCTGAGGCTAACTGAGCTCCGTGCTTAAAGGGACCCTACACCCACCCCAGACAGACAGTTCTCAGGGTTCCCCGCTTGCTTGTCTACCTTGATGAGGGACAGCAAAGCAGTCCTGTCTTGTAGTGCCCTGAGTGCCCGCACTCGGGACACCACAGCACTCGGCCACATGGAGCCGGAGCTGCCCTTGGGCATGCCGGTGCGTCTTATGGGGTCGTTGTCATCAGCCCAGCTGCACTTGCTGCAGACTGCCATCCGGGGGGCTGTCAGGATTCAGGAGGCCCTGCGGGAAAGCATCCACCCCAAGGAGCCCTCAGAGCCATCCCGGTCCTCCCCACTGGGGGCTCGTGCCCCATTCCTCCCTCACGTCCTTCCACTTACCCCTCCCTAGCCCCCCTTCCTGATGTCGAACAAAAGACACGTATGTTCAAAAATAGAAGCTGGGTTTATTGAACAAAACTGAGGGGTGGGGAGGGGGTGAACCTCTGGGGAGACTGGGAAAAGAAGGTGGGAGAGGGGGAGAGAGAGGGTGGGAGAGGGGAGGGGGAAACCTTGGAGGTGGAAGAGGGGAGGGAGAAGCTAGGGGAAGAAGGGGGAGGGGAAGCTCAGGGCCCAGGATTGAGGCTCTCACGAGACCAACTTGATTTTCATGCAAACCTGCTCCAGGGTTCGCATGTGGCCTTTGGTGGCCAGGCTGGCAGCTATCCTGCCATAGACGGCCGCATTCCTCCGTCTAGTCCGGAGCTCATGGACATTGGGGGCACCCCTCCCCCCCCCAAATCTAAATAGGGTCCATGATCTCCACCCTGGATGAGGAAGGCACCCGCCTTCTCCAGCCCCTGTCAGACTCCTGGGAGCTGGCAGACTGCTCCTGGGGAGCGGTGAGGGCTGGCTGCCAGTGGATTGCTGCCTCATGTTCTGGGGCCACTGGGTCAGGGGCCCCAGTGGCCACTGCTGGCTCTGGGCTGGCGGGCTTGGAGCTGGCATAGGCACTGTGGCCAGGGTCTACCCCTTTAATGGCTCCGGGGCTGAGGGAGAGGAGAGTAAGTTTTCCTGGTTGTGCCCAGAGTGGCCACCAGGGCTCCTCCCAGGGAAGGGCTGGAGGCCCCCTATTTCGAATTAAGTGTCTACACAGCACTTAATTCGAAATAGCGATTTCGAAATTGGCGTTACTCCTCATAGAATGAGGTTTACCAAATTCGAATTAAGCGCTCTGCTATTTTGAATTAATTTCAAAATAGTGGTTTGCATGTATAGAAGCTATTAAAGTTAATTCGAAATAACAGCTGTTATTTCAAATTAACTTTGCAGTGTAGACATACCCATAGAGAGAGAACTAACAGCACCATTGGGTATTACTTTGTCATTGCAGGCAATGAAGACAGAATATCTATGCTAGATTTTATTCTATTAGACTGGATTACTCACATTTGGGGTTAATCATGTAAGTATTTATCTTATTAAATCATGATTTACATAAACAATGGGCAGTTGACATTGTTTAATTGGTGGCTCTGTGATATGTGTGCATGTATAATTTCTTCAGGAAAATTATTTTTATTTGCAGATGCATTAAACATTACTCACCTGTGTCTGCTGCTTGTTCTTCATCAGTGGGTACTTCTCTCTCTTGTAAGCTCTCAATTTTCCTTTTACCAGTTTTCTTCCATCTGTTATTTATCTGATTCACTAAAAGCTGAAATTCACCTTTATGTTTATTCCCTGCAACACAAAAGTACACTCCTTTATGAAAAACTAATTGCTCAGAGAACTGGCAGCATCATGTGTGTGAAAGGGGAGAGTGAAAAGGACATAAAAGAAACACAAATGCAAAATGACAAAAGCATTTCTCAATTTAAAAAAATCACCAAATGACTCACTGTTGTAACATTTTAATTGTTCTATTTAAGGGCTCAATTATTAAAAGCATTCACTGAAATCAGTAGGAGTTTTTTGCCATTAATTTCAGAGGATCTAGAATTTCACTCACTCTTAGTCAAAATTGTTTTTTTATGAACTTGGTTAAAACCCCTGGTACCATATATCATTTTGTGTTAAAAAATAAATGTCCACATTTATTCTGGTTACCTTGGCCTGAGGTGATGGCAGGGAGGAGTGGTGTTCGGGGAACAATAATGGTGATTCTCCATTTCCCCACCTCTCCAGATGGATTGTGCAACCCATGGGTTCAGAGTTGAGACCTCTGTTATTTTACATCATTGATTACTAGGTACAGAATTGCATAGAAATTTTTTTTTAAACAGTCAAAAATCTAAATAGACTCGTGTAAGTTAGGATAAGAGAACACGTAAAAAAATGTTACTAGTCTGTTGGCATTTTGCTAAAAATCATTTAAACTGTGTTAAAAATAGGGATGTGAATGGATAACCAGTTTACCAATAAGCATCAACTGGAATGGTTAACCAATGCCCGAGAACAGCCAGCTGCAGGTGGTTCCCACCCCTCATGGTGCTGCCGGGTCCCAATCAGGAACCAACAGCCCCATGCAGGGCCAGCAGAGCCCCCCTACATATACTCCTCCTCCCCGCACCTCCCTTCTCTCCAGCTAGAGCAGCTCCCCTGGCCCCATTAATCAGTTAACCTATTAAACAGGATTTTACAACCCGGGTACGTCTACACTGGCCCCTTTTCCGAAAGGGGCATGCTAATTTTACAGGTCGTAATAGGGAAATCCGTGGGGGATTTAAATATCCCCCGCGGCATTTAAATAAAAATGTCCGCCGCTTTTTTCCGGCTTTTAGAAAAGCCGGAAAAGAGCGTCTACACTGGCCCCGATCCTCCGGAAAAAAGCCCTTTTCCGGAGGATCTCTTATTCCTACTTCAAAGTAGGATCTCTTATTCCTACTTCAAAGTAGGAATAAGAGATCCTCCGGAAAAGGGCTTTTTTCCGGAGGATCGGGGCCAGTGTAGACGCTCTTTTCCGGCTTTTCTAAAAGCCGGAAAAAAGCGGCGGACATTTTTATTTAAATGCCGCGGGGGATATTTAAATCCCCCGCGGATTTCCCTATTACGACCTGTAAAATTAGCATGCCCCTTTCGGAAAAGGGGCCAGTGTAGACGTAGCCCCCTAGTTTAAAGCAAGATGTGAAACAGAACAAAAACATTTGTTCATTCAAATGCCAGGTTAAACGTACAAGCGCTTTGGAATTAAATAGCATTTGTTTTTTCCCCCAATACCATTGTCTGTCAATTTAAAAAAAAAAGTCTGCTAAATAATGTTGTTATTTTGGCCATAATGTTAGACAATGATGTTGAAGAATTCTAGCTTCCTTGGGATTTTCTGGAGTACTGGTTAGGGACGTAAGCAACTAGTTGACTATTCAATAAGCATAAGCTTATCAGATAATCAAGTACCCTTTCAATTAGTTCCTTCAGTCCCCTCCCCCTCTCTGGCAGCTTCTATCAAAGAGAGGCAGCAAAAAGGGGAGGGAGCAGGAGCCAGTGCTGGGGGTACTCTCCGCAGGAGGCAGGGGAGGCAGAGGCATCCCTGCTGCTGCGCCTCTCCCTTTGAAATGTACAAGAGCTGAGGGCGTCTCTTGTACATTCCAAAGGGAGAGGCACAGCGGGTTAGCAAGAGCCCCACTTATCAACTCATAGATATTTAATATCCCTAGTATTGGTTGCTCATGAGGGTCCAGATGGCTCAGTTAATAGATTAGTAAGTGGAATAGCAAGACTTTGACCTCTGTCACGTGTCCTAATTTACACTGGGAAAATAGTTAATGAAAATCATCACAACTGATCTGTCCAGAGGCCTATGCAGAAAGTGCTAGGGATTTCAGTTCATTACACTGTAGAAAACTACTTACATTTCAAAATACAACAATGGCTGCTACTACCTAATAGAGAAGACAGAATGGTCATGGAGACTGGACTGCTGAGAGTCTCCAAAGATGTATGCACTGCTGCTGCTCACCCTGTTCCATGCATAGAGTGTTCAGTCCTCAGGACAATCAATATAACTTAAACATTCTTATACTGTCTACTACAGGGGGGGTTTCAAAACTTAGAGCAGAGAGAGATATGACCAACTAATTCTCAGTGAATCACTGCTGATCCAGATTACAATTTGGAAATCTCTGTTTCTCTTATAAGAAAAGAAAGCAAAAGCTAACACTAAAGCATTTTGTGCCACTACGAAAGGGGAACTTAAGGCCTCATATTACTGATGTTCTCTTTTCACTGCAGATGTTCACAGAGCTTGCAGAACCACTTTTTCTGCACATAGAATCATGGTTTCTTGTTAACTTCAAAAGTGATCAATCTCCACTAATCTTCTTAGAACTCGTATTTGCTAATCACACTACTATCAAGGCTGCTCCCCACTCTGGCACAGATTCCCTGACCTTGGGTGATGTTATGCAAACTCCCTTTTTCTGAACCCAGGAAGATGCACTTGGGAACTTCTTCCCATGGGGTGCCTTAAGCTCTGTTTTCAAGCTCTCTCCTAAGAGAGAGTAAAAAGTGTAATTTCTAATAGCTAACCTCTCAGTCTCAGGCACATGTACACAGACCCTCCTGTTTTGTAGGACACAATCAGATCACAGCCTTAAAAAAGGTGATTTTATTAGCAAAACAAAAGAAGACATGATGGTAGAGCATACATGGTTGCCAGGTGTTACAGAGCAACTGAGAAAACAGGTTAATATTCAAAGAATTGCTTCCCTAGGATTCAGAGTCAGTTACAGTGTATGGGGGGAGGCACATGGGTTTAGCACAGAGTTAAAAAACCAAGATTTTTTTTAAAATGACCTGACTGTGTGTAGCTACACATTCCCTATGTACTCACATTTCTTGTTTCCAGGTTCCAGCCTTTGTAGACATAAATATTGCTGCTGGACATTCCATGTCCAGCTTTCAACATTCATTCCATCTTTCCCAGCTTTTCTCTCCCAAAACCACACAAAGAACTGCAACAGGCACATCACTGCTTTCAATTCAAATCTAATATTTTCTTCCCATTGGCACTTCTGGCTCCCTGCCAACATACCCTGGATACCCACTGTTTTGGGTTTAACCTTTTAGTTACTAAATGCTGGGGTGTTTAGAAAGAGTAGTACCCTTCCCAACCTTAATTCAGCTCCCCTGAAAATGTTGGCCTTTATGTTATATAAAAGAAAGCATTGATTGTGCTTCAGGTAGAATTTTTCTAGAACAGCTTATTCTCAACTTTTTCTGTATCAAAACACTCTAACCATCACTTATCTGGATGCCATTCTTGTCAACCTCCCAGCCTTCCATTTCAGTTTCTAGATGCAATGGAAACAGATTTAATATGGAAAGTTCAGACGTTGCATAATTTTCCTTGCCTTCCCTATAGCTTAATATGTCTGGAAAAGGACAGTGAAACTGATATCTATATATTGTGTTAGGGAAAAGCAAGGTTAATAGCCTACAGATACATTCTATAAAGCAATGTTAAAAATACTATACATAGAATGGTAATCTTGTGGGGGAGGTCTAGCTTGGATATTAGGAAAAACTATTTCACTAGGAGGGTGGTCAAGTACTGGAATGGGTGGAATCGCCATCCCTAGAGGTTTTTAAATCTCAGCTTGACAAAGCTCTGGCTGGGTTTATTTAGTGAGATTGGTCCTGCTTTGGGCAGGGGGCTGGACTCGATGACCTCCTGAGGTCTCTCCCAGCCCTAGGGTTCCATGAATCTTCATTCTAACGTGACATTCAGTTGTAATTGAAAATCCAGACACACTGTTTTTTGAGTAACTTTTCCAAATGGATTTTTTAGACAACAGATCTTTTGTCAAATAGCACCACATTTTAATAAATATTGCTACAGAGTTTAATTGTACAACTACATCTGTTATTTCATGTTTGAAGGAAAAAAGTGTTTCTGTTCCAAGATGGTGACAAATTTTTCTATAAAGGAAATTTTAATACACATCTGTGTCTTTTATTTATGATACCTCAGTGATTCAGAACATTCCTAATCACAGCCCAATGTTACCCTTTAGCATTCACAGCATTTTCGATGATTTAGTATGTTTCTGATCAGCTTATGGTATTCACTCAAAGCAATGCTTCATATTTGGACTCTCAAAAGTCTCTTTCTAAAAGTCTGGCAAAATGAGAAGTTTGCTCAGACAGAAGATTATGTAGATTAAACACTATCTATACGGGGAGAACGTGCTGCTTATTCTAAAAATGCCATTTACAAAAGAGGTGTTATTTGACTGTAATTACCAGTACGATGTAGCAAGAAAAGCCATGAAAATGTGTTGTAGTTTGCTATACAATTAATCCAAAGCTATCTAAAGGCAAAGTTAAGCTACAATTTTTTTCCACTGAAAAGCCCCAAAATCTAGAGTTGGCTAGAAAAATAGAATTTTGTTCAGCCTTTCAGAAAAATTTATATATGAACTATATGACTGGGTGGAAGATGCAGTCAGTTTTCTTTCTTTCTTTTAACTAAATAAAAAGATGCAATGTATTTGTGAAATGTCCATACAACGATGAAGATCTGCTTTTACTAGCATGAAAAAAAAATCTCTGCATTCTCCAGGGCGCCACATAATATACCTAAAGGCTATGTCTAGATTACACTTTTTTTTTTAAAGTAGCCTTTTTTCGAAAAACTTTACCTGTGTCTACACTGCCACCACATTCTTTCAAAATTAAATCGAAAGAACGCGGAGGTTTTTTTGACAGAGGTAAACCTCATTTTACAAGGAAGAACACCTTTCTTCAAAAGAGCTTTTTTGAAAAAAGGCGTTCTTGAACACAAACAGGGCTTTTTAGAAAGAAAGCACCTAGATTGCCTGGGTGCGCTCTTTCGAAAAAGCAGATCGCTTTTTTGAAAAAAGTTGTGCCTATCTAGATGCTCTCTTTCGAAAGAAGCGTGTACTCTAGATATACCCAATGAGCCCATCCATAGAGATTTCAAGACAGCCAAAGCACCCACAAAATAGAGCATGAACGAGTGTACAAGTTAAATGACTTGATGAGTATCCCAAAATCAAAGAAACAGAAATATTTTCCAGTGCTTCATTTGCCAGAAGGGATTTTGAGAAAAAATAATGTTTCTCTTCTGTCACTACTTATTGCAGCAGAAGTCTGTTGGTATCACAAGTGTATGATCTGTAAGCGAACCATTACTCAGAATCATAATATATGACGCTTCTGTACAGACATACGTTAAATTATACAGCTACTGAACAGTGGTTCATGCAAACAATTCCTCCTATATCCAGAATAATATTGATGCTTTATGCTAGAACAGAATAGCATTTAATGCTGCTTCTTTGTAAAACTCATCCATATGCTGCCCTGGATGCACCCATCATGGAGGGGAGTAAGGAAGCAGACCCTCCAAAGAAATAAATAGATCAATTCCTCAGTTGGTGTAAATCACCTTAGTTCTATTGACTTGCCTGTGGACCTATGTCCACCACAAAACTTACTGTGCTAACAAGCAGTTTGGACTTATGTATTCAAACAGGTCCATGTTAGTAGACTGAGAATCTAACATACATTTCATATTCAGTCCTATAACATCAGTATTTAAGAAAGTTAATTTCTGGTATTAAAACCAAGGTGCTGTGAATCCTGCAATTGTGAAATCAATCTCTTGATACAGCTGACACAGAAGCATGCTTCCAAGCCCTGATTTTTTTTCCTGGAAATTCAGCCTCCACCTCTCTATTTCTCTAACGTACATTGAGTGAACACTGTGAAAAAGAATAATAGCACTTTCCCTCATCTCCCCACCCCACCTCCTCACCTCTCTCTCCACATACCCTGTAAGACAGTGTTTCCCAAATAGTGCTCCGTGGAACCCCGGGGTTTCGCAAAGTGAAGGTAAGGGTTCTAAGAGAACCCGATCACTCTACCCCCCCAACCAGTCTTAGGAGCAGGCGAGCCGGGTGGTTACCCGGGGACGCCATTTTCAAGGGACCGCTGGCCACCATGGTCTTAGGGGCGGGCTGGCTTTTTTTTTTTTTTTTTTTGGTCAACCAGTTTCCCCCAGGTTTTTTAAAGGGTTCCGTGGCCAAATAAAATTGGGAAACACTGCTGTAAGATATCGGAAATGGGGAGGGATAGCTCAGTGGTTTGAGCGTTAGCCTGCTCAACCCAGGGTTGTGAGTTCAATCCTTGCGGAGGCCATTTAGGGATTTGGGGCAAAAATTTGTCATGGATGGTACTTGGTCCTGCTGTGAAGGCAGGGAACTAGACTCAATGACCTTTCAAAGTCCCTTCCAGTTCTAGGAGATAGGCAATCTCCATTAATTTTATTTTAATTCTGTTTTTGGCCCCAGCTCCCTTCAACTTCCACTCCTTTACCTCACTGCCAAATGCTCAGTCTCCCTTCCCATTCCCACTTATTGCTCTTCCTCTTCATACCATTTCTCCCATCAGAAGCTCTCTCTATGTATTTTATTCTGCTGAAGAATTATCAGCACACTGTTATTTGTTCATAGAAACCAGAGATGCTATGGCAAAGACATTCATTTCAACAAGTAAATAATGGATGTGTACATTTTTTTCCATCTAGAGACATATGTACTTGGAAGTGCCTCCTCTCATCTACACAACAAGCTCCATCCATCTTACTACTTTGGCCAACACTTTCAACATTACTATTTTAGGATACCTCCTTCACATTAGGGATGTAAGCAACTAGTCAACTATCCAATAAACTTATTTAACTATGAATTCAAGCTCTGTGATATTAACTTGACCTTCCTTTTCCTATCTGCATTCTTCCTTACAGAAGGACAAAAAGAATTCAAAATGGTATATCCTATATCTTGTACATTTAACACCCTTCCTTTTGCTGTGGATGGCAGAAAATAAAAAATTAGCATGTAAAATGCCTGAATTAAACCAATATACATGGGTTAAGATTTTTCCTGATTCTTTGAATTTTTCCACCTCCATCAGTGTTTTAGTTTATGGTGCAGCTACACAGCATTTAAATCAAATGAGTGATGTTCTGGAAAACAAGCCACATCTACTATATAATATACAACACTGCTGTGCAGTCTCTGAAACTACACATGAGCAGGTTTTTAAGACTTATGGGTGTTCTGATAATACAACTACAAATGCAATTACAAAGTTTAAAAAAAATACCCACATGACATCAGTCACTAAACCTCTCTCTCTGGATCACCACAAGACAAACAAAAAGATTGACAATAAAAAGATATAATAGAAAACAAACTTTTTTGCACAAACGAAAGAAAAATCTACTGAAAAAAGTTAAGCACTCTCCAAGATCCACATTCAATTAAAAAAAGGCCCCACCCTACCCTTCCTTCATTAACCCTGATTTAAGGTGCCAGGTTATCAAAAAAAAAGAGAAAAAGGATTTTCAGACGCTTCCTTAATAGTTCAACTGCTGCTAGGGGCCAAATGCCTAATTACTGCATACTGAATCTTCCCTTTTTGAAGTAGGTTATCGAGAATGTAGTAGTGAGGCACCTGCAACAGAATCCTTCAACTTTAGGAATCTTTGAATCCTATCAGCTTGGTTTTAAGCCTGGGTCTGGTACAAAATCTGCCCTGGATGTTTCAATTATCTTATGTGAGGGAGGATGATCATGCTTTGTCTAGCTAAGCTAAATAGCCTCCACTCTCTGGGTACGTCTAGACTACATGCCTCCGTCGACGGAGGCATGTAGATTAGCCAGATCGGCAGAGGGAAATGAAGCCGCGATTAAAATAATCGCTGCTTCATTTAAATTTAAATGGCTGCCCCGCTCTGCCGATCAGCTGTTTGTCGGCAGATCGGGGCAGTCTGGACACGCCGCGCCGACAAAGAAGCCTTTCTTGATCGGCACAGGTATGCCTCGTGAAACCAGGTTTACCTGTGCCGATCAAGAAAGGCTTCTTTGTCGGCGCGGCGTGTCCAGACTGCCCCGATCTGCCGACAAACAGCTGATCGGCAGAGCGGGGCAGCCATTTAAATTTAAATGAAGCCGCGATTATTTTAATCGCGGCTTCATTTCCCTCTGCCGATCTGGCTAATCTACATGCCTCCGTCGACGGAGGCATGTAGTCTAGACGTACCCACACTGAGCCCTCGCTACACTCCTATGAGGACAGAGAAATATTACTGTCTTTTTTAACAGATCACAGAGAGGGTATTTTTGATATTTATATGCATGCCTACAACAAAGATTAGGACTATGTCTAGACTGCAGCTCTTTTCCAGGATACCAGAGGCAATTTGTGTATCTTTTTCCCGATTTTCTTCGTAGTATAGACATAACCTAGGAGATTTTAAAAATCATAAAAATGCATAAGTTGTATTACTTACGATAATCGGTGTGAATCTCCTCTATTTCTTTTTCTGTCTGGTCCTTTGTAAATGTCATGCTCTACAAAGTCACAAAAAATCTTTATTTGAAGAAGAAAATTAAAATATAGTGACTTTTTAAAATCACAAACTTGAATGTGAAAAGCTGAAGGAAACTTACCTTTGAACCAGAGGAAATATTATTTTTACCCCCTCCCCCACTTTTGAGATACAAAAACAATTAGTATTACTCACTCCTTCATAAGGATGATGTCAGTCTTATGTGGGAGGAGGTCATTTGACCGGCTATTTCCCATTATCTCTGATCAGCCCTACCTGTTAACATTTAATATGTTCCTGGGCTGTATATAAAGTGCCCCTTTGCTCTACTTTCACAAGGGCAGCAAGAGATGACAAGCTGCCAAAGAGACTAAAGAGAACAAAAACAGACCTTCCTTAAGGCTTCTCTCCAGTTTTCTGATTGGTTCAAGGCCAGGTCAGTATCTTTATCTCACACTATAAACCCCTGGGCATTTTTACTGCAATCATAACATGATCAAATGTAGATGATTCGACCATAAAAGCATCAGTATTACACAAATTAGACTTCCCCTTAACATAAGTGATGAAACATTTTAACTGCAAGTTGTTTAACCCTAGGGCTGTGTCTAGACTGGCAAGTTTTTCCACAAAAGCAGCTGCTTTTCCGGAAAAACTTGCCAGCTGTCTACACTGGCCACTTGAATTTCCGCAAGAACACTGACTTCCTACTGTCTGAAATCAGTGCTTCTTGCGGAAATACTGTGCTGCTCCCGTTCGGGCAAAAGTCCTTCAAAAAAAGGGAAGAAGGATGATCCAGGGAACTATAGGCCGGTCAGTCTTACCTCGGTTCCTGGAAAAATCATGGAAGGGATCCTTAAGGAATCCATATTGAGGCACTTGGATGAGAGGAAAGTGATTAGGAATAGTCAGCATGGATTCACAAAGGGCAAGTCGTGCCTGACCAATCTGATTAGCTTCTATGATGAGGTAACTGGCTCGGTGGACATGGGGAAATCAGTGGATGTTATATACCTTGACTTTAGCAAGGCTTTTGATACAGTCTCCCACAATATTCTTGCCAGCAAGTTAAGGGATTGTGGATTGGATAAATGGACGGTAAGATGGATAGAAAGATGGCTAGAAGGCTGGGCCCAGCGGGTAGTGATCAATGGCTCAATGTCAGGATGGCAGTCGGTTTTCTAGCGGAGTGCCCCAAAGTTCGGTTCTAGGACCGGTTTTGTTCAATATCTTTATTAATGATCTGGATGAGGGGATGGATTACACCCTCAGCAAGTTTGCGGATGACACTAAGCTGGGGGGAGAGATAGATACGCTTAAGGGCAGAGATAGGATACAGAATGACAGACAAATTGGAGGATTGGGCCACAAGAAATCTGATGAGGTTCAACAAGGACAAGTGTAGAGTCCTGCACTTGGGACGGAAGAATCCCAAGCATAGTTACAAGCTGGGGACCAACCGGTTAAGTAGTAGTTCTGCAGAAAAGGACCTGGGGGTTACAGTGGATGAGAAGCTAGATATGAGTCAACAGTGTGCCCCTGTAGCCAAGAAGGCTAATGGCATATTAGGTTGCATTAAGAGGAGCATTGCCAGCAGATCCAGAGATGTCATCATTCCCCTTTATTCGGCTTTGGTGAGGCCACATCTGGAGTATTGTGTCCAGTTCTGGGCCCCCCACTACAAAAAGGATGTGGAGCATATGACTTATGAGGAGAGGCTGAGGGACTTGGGTCTGTTTAGTCTGCAGAAGCGAAGAGTGAGGGGGGATTTGATAGCAGCCTTCAACTTCCTGAAGGGAGGTTCCAAAGAGGATGGAGAGAGGCTGTTCTCAGTAGTGACAGATGGCAGAACAAGGAGCAATGGTCTCAAGTTGTGGTGGGAGAGGTCCGGGTTGGATATTAGGAAAAACTATTTCACTAGGAGGGTGGTGAAGCACTGGAATGGGTTACCGAGGGAAGTAGTGGAGTCTCCATCCCTAGAGGTGTTTAAGTCTCGGCTTGACAAAAACCTGGCCAGGTTGATTTAGTTGGAATTGGTCCTGCCTAGAGCAGGGGGCTGGACTTGATGACCTTCTGAGGTCTCTTCCGGTTCTATGATTCTATGACTCTATGAAAGTTTTTGCGCAAAAGGGCCAGTGTAGACAGCTCAGATTTGTTTTGCGCAAAAAAGCCCCGATCGCGAAAATGGCGATCGGGGCTTTTTTGCGCAAAAGCGCGTCTAGATTGGCACGGACGCTTTTCCACAAAAAGTGCTTTTGCGGAAAAGCGTCCGTGCCATTCTAGATGCTCTTTTCTGCAAATGCTTTTAACGGAAAACTTTTCCGTTAAAAGCATTTGCGGAAAATCAAGCCAGTCTAGACGTAGCCTAGTTGTTTAAAAACCCACACAAATCTTAAATATGCTACTAAAGGTTAATTTAAATTTAAAGGAAATGTAGCATCTGGGCACCATATAGCCTGCTCCCGCAAGCCATCCTGATATGTACCAAAAGAGCTCGCATGTTAGAAGTACCACTAACAGCATGATTCCCTCTTCCTTCAGAGAAGGATTGAGTTGGGTAGGATTTAGCCCCAGACATAAGTGGTTTTCCAGTTGAATATTTTAGTACATTGACAGGAACTCCAATTCCTTCAATGAAGAAACTACGTGTGTAAAAACCATACAAAACAGTTAACCAGTTAAATAATTTCTTTAACTCTATGGTCACCAACCCGTTGATTGCGTTCAACTGGTCAATTGTGGGGGCACAACCACTCGATCAAGAGGTGTTCCCAGCTCCCCTCGTTCTTCCCACCCCCAAGACGGAGCCCGCGCCCACTTCCTGCAGCATGGGGGGGAGAGGGGGAGTCCCATGGCTGTGCACCAGATCCGGCGTCTCAGGAAACACGTGCTGCTCCTCCCCTCCACACAACAGCCAGCATGCTTCCTGAGGCACCGGCTCTGGCGTGCAGCTGCAGGACTTCCTTCCCCATGCTGCCTGCCTGCTCCCCCAAACCAGCTGTCACAGGAAAGCAGGCAGCATGGGGAAGAAAGTCCTGCAGCTGCACGCCAGAGCCGGTGCCTCAGGAAGCATGCTGGCTGTTGTGGGGAGGGGAGGAGCAGCCAGTGAGCAGCCCCTGCCCACTGGCCCCGGGCTGCACGCAGAGTTCTGCATTCCCCCTTTGAAATGTACAAGAGCCCAGGAGGAGGAATGCAGAAGTGCCTATCGACCAGTCAATGAAAATTCCATCAACTACTTGACTAGTCAATTAACCACAATTTAACATCCTTACCCCCAACCAGATCTCCATTAGCACCTTGCTCCTGCCAAGACCCCCATCCAGCACCCTCCCCCTTACTCGTGGCTAGACACCTACCAGCACCCTGGCTCCTACCCCCTGGCCATACAGCATCCAGCACCCTGCTCCTGCCCTCTCCCCTCCTGGTCACCTACCCCCACCTTGCTCCTGTACCCTATTTTCCACCCAGATTCTGCACCCCCATCCCTACCCCCACTCACTGGCAGTCCTGTCCCGCACACTGGATCCATCATTTCTGGTCCCACCTCAGAGTGTAGAGGAGCCCACAAATTCCACTGACCCTGGAACTCAGAAAAGTTAATCTGGCCTGAAGCCTTGACCCTCAGTCCTACCTACCTTTCCACCACCCCCAGAGGGATGGAGTGCCAGGTGAGTTGGGGCCACATCAGTGAGGCTTGGGAGGTTTGAGGGTTGTTTTTTTTTTTTTTGCATTTCACTTGTGTGTTCCCCAATTGATTTTTCTGTGGGTCAGTGACACCTGACCCAAAACAGGTTCCCCCGGCCCTCCCATAAATAAAGACAATGCTTACACTTTTTATGTTGGAAATAATATTTTATTTAAAAATGAGGCCTGGCCAACAAGCCCCCAATTGGGACCAAGCCCCCATCTGGCCACAGCATCATAACACTTCTGCACCTCCCACAGAACCCAACCCTGAGCCCATCATATACCTGAATCCCCTGTCCTGAGCCCCTCACATCCCCAAACTCCTGCACCCCCACATCCCCAGTCTTCTGCCACAACACTCATTCACCATCCACACACTGAAAATCTGTGTCCCTAGCCCATCGTATTCCCAACCTCCCTGCCCTGAGCCCCTCATGCACCCCAACCCAAACTCCTGCACCCTCACATCCACAAGCCTATGGCTTGCTCGGCACCCCAACCCTTCACCTGACCCCACCACTCTCCAGCCTGGAGCCCCCTCCCTGAGCCAGCATCCCCTTTTCACCTCCTCCTGGACTCAAATTCCCTCCCAGAGCTTGTACTTCTCACCCCTTCCCACATCCAAATCCCTAATTCGCACCCCAGAGCCCGCACCTCCTGTTTCAACCCGGTGAGTGTGAGTAAGGGCTGGGGACAGGAAGTGATGGAGAGGAGAGGAATGGAGAGAGCGGGGATTCAAGGAAGTGATGGAGCCTTGGGGAAGGGATGGGGTAGATCTTGGCTTGTCCTTACATTTAAAAAGTATTCTTGGGTTGGAGACCACTGGTTTAACTGGTTAACTACCAGGGCAGCTCTGGGACGACCCTGCTGCACTGAGGACAGCAGAAGATGCTGCAGCCCAGCCCCACTCTGCTGTGACAACCTCGCGGGCTGGGGGCTGCTCTGGCCTCACAGACTCTGGAGTCCTTTCCTTCTACTGGTGGGGCCCTCTGGTTAACCAGTTACCTGGTAAGAATGTCACTAAGGCTTATGCTTACTGGGTAACTGGTTAACCATTTAACTACTTACATCCCCAGAAGAAATATGTAAAAATGCTTCTTGTCACATTCCACAATTATTTTGGTACGGAGATAATAAACTTACATTTTCACCAGCTTTATTGAATTCAAGCTGAGTCCGAGTTCTCTCATTGTTTTCAAGCTCTTTCACTATTTCAGCCACTGTTAATAACAACAAGCATTATAAATGGTAGAACCATAAGATGGCAGTTAAGATAAAGAATAAAACAGCATTGGAAATAAATGTCCTGAGGTTAAATGATATTCAGGGCTAAATGCATTCATCTTTCACCTCCAGATACTCAGTCTGAAATCCAGATTTGAGTCACAAGTGAAAACAAAATATAACAGGCTTATCCCAGTAGTCTAGTAGTCATTTGGTAACAGCACAAAACCATAATTTGCAACAGTTCAGTAATATTAGTGGTCTGTACACAGGACTCAGGAACAGAACATAAGGTCAAAGTCTGAGTCCTAGCACAACTGCCCTGAGGAAAGTTACACGGTGCTTGCTTTCAGATGGCTCCTCACCAATCCCAGGTCATTCTTTCTTTCTTTCTTTCTTTTTTTTTTTTCTCTCTCTCTCTCTCTCTTTCGTGTGTGTGTGTGTGTGTGTGTGTGTGTGTGTGTGTGTGTGTGTGTGTGTGTGTGTGAGTGAGAGAGTGAGACAGAAGGGGGGAGGCAGAAAGACATAGATAGATCAGATTTTCATTAGAAGCTGTACCAGCATATATCATAATGATCTAATATTTGTACAAAGTCTCCATTTTATAGTACATATTTAAATGAAAGATTCAACTGTGAATGTGAAATACGTTGTTTATATTCTTTTTAGGACTATATTCCAGATGGAAAAGAAAACTGCCTGTGGTGCAGATCCAAAACCCATAGACCAAAGAAAGACCATATTATTATGGTCAGAATTAAATCAGATACATCTCAAGATAACAATTAGACATATTTCGGCTTATTAACGTTTAAGACATAACTAGAGCTATGCAATACTTTATGTAATTTATTTTGTCATTTAAATTACGAATATATCGCTACACCTAAATACAGGCAGTCCCCGGGTTACGTACAAGATAGGGACTGTAGGTTTGTTCTTAAGTTGAATCTGTATGTAAGTCGGAACTGGCGTCAGCCGCTGCTGAAACTGATCAGTTTCAACAGCAGCTGAATCTGGACGCCAGTTCTGACTTACATACGGATTCAACTTAAGAAACCCAGGCGTCCCCAAGTCAGCTGCTGCTGAAACTGATCAGCGGCTGATTCCAGGAAGCCCGGGGCAGAGCAACTCTGCCTCGGGCTTCCTGTAGTCAGCCCCTGGTCAGTTTCAGCAGCGGCTGACTTGGGGACACCTGGGGCAGAGCAGCTGGGGTGCTGCTGGGTTGCTCCCGTAGCGCTGCTCCTCGGCGCTACTGGAGCAACCCAGCAGCACCCCAGCTGCTCTGCCCCAGGTGTCCTGAGTCAGCCACTGCTGAAACTGACCAGCAGCGGCTGAATCAGGACGCCTGGGGCAGAGCAGCTGGGGTGCTGCCGGGTTGGTACAGTAGCGCGAGGAGCAGCGCTGTGGGACCAACCCGGCAGCGCCCCAGCTGCTCTACCCCAGGCGTAGGCAAGAAAAGCCTGGTCTGCTGGGGGGAGAGGGGGCACTAGCTGCACCCCCCCCCCCCCAGCAGACCAGGGAGACGCGGGTGGCGGGACCGCCCGCATCCTCCACGGCTTTGCTCCGTCTCCCTGATCTGCTGACCAGGGAGACGGGGAGCAAAGCCGCGGAGCACGCCCGCAGCGGGACAGCCCAGGCGCGCCCGGGCTGTCCCGCTGCGGGTGTACTCCGCGGCTTTGCTCCGCGTCTCCCTGGTCTGCTGGGGGGTACCCCCCCCCCCCCAGCAGACCAGGGAGACGTTGAGCAGCTTTTCTCGCCCCGGAGGACATGGGCGGCGGGACTGCAGCGCATCTGGGCGTCCCGCAGCTCCAGTCCTCCGGGGGGAGAAAAGCCCCGTTCGTAACTGCGGATCCGACAGATCCGCGTAACTCGGGGACTGCCTGTATATCTGTAGAGCCATCGGAAAACTATGTACATGTTGTCACATTATTGAATTTTAAGGATCATTGCTGCACCCATGGGAGTAGGGTGTTTGCCCCAAAAGTCGGTACAAAGGGGGCCATGTGAGGTTTCATGTGAAAGCTTATGTTCTACTGATTCTGTATATGCCATACACGTACTTGTATAATATCTGTATGTGGAATTATAAATATGTACTCTGGGTTGATGGTGGAAAATTCTCTGAGTCAGAGCAATGTGCCAGAAATGTTTGTTCAATGTCTATGCTAATTAGTGAGGCTCCATGGACAATAGATCTCTAAATGCCAAAGACACACCTGAAGGAATGTATCTGGCTACCTGCAAACTAGCCAGGGCATAATGGCTGCAAGCATGTGAAACAAGGATAGATCCCTGAACCATGTGGCCTACTATGGCCAGGAAGATGCCAGGAGAGGCATGTAAATGCCACGTGGCAATCTCCATCTCGTCTTGAGTTCAGCTCCTAATCCCAGATGCAGCCTTGCAGGGAACAACAAACTGGGAAGAACCGTGGACCCATCCTGACCTAGGATGTACATCAGAGACTTTTAAGATAGCAGTTTATAACATCTCTGCTACGAGCCTGTATTGAGAACTGCATGTAATATATTTTAACAATATAATATAATAACAATGTAACAATGTAATATATTTTAACATGCTTTTCTTCCTTATAGTAATAAACCTTTAGATTTTACATTCTAAAGGATTTGCTCAGTGTGATCTTGTGGGTAAGAGCCAGAGCGTAAATTGATCTGGGAACTGTGGCTGGTTTCTTGGGACTGGAAGAACCCGTTAAGGGTAGGTGAGATTGGGTTCTGTAACCCCTCACCTGTGTGTTATGCCCGGGGCTGATTGGGGCACAGGAAGAGCTGGAGTGTCAGAGGGGTTTTGCTTGTGAGGCTTCTTGCTGGCCAGACTGGCAACTGAAGCGCTCAGTGTGACTGATTTGTGGCCTTTTGGGGAAGGTCCCCAGTCTGGGGCTGTAAAGAGCCGTGAATTTGAGCAATTCACCCTGAGTGGACGCCCTCAGCCATGCCCAGACCTGGTCTGATCCATCACACATGTATAAAAATGAATACATTCATGAGACAACTAAGTGTTCACAAGAAAGTCTTTAAAATGCTACCAGACTATTTTTTTTAAATTTAACAGAAGAAGTGGGCTATGCCCACGAAAGCTCATGATACCATCTACATATTTTGTTAGTCTTTCAAGTGCTACCAGACTATTAGTTGTTTTTTAAGTTTTTCCTGTTACAGACTAACTCAGCTACCCCTCTGAAGCTAAATGTTCACAGTTTGGTCAGAGAATAAAAAACCTTAAATTATATAGGAATAAAAACTGGACAGAACTGGGTTTAAGCCATAATCCAGGAATTTGACATATGCTTTTTCTGTAATTCAGCTATCCTTATTTCACAATGGCCCTAGCAGCATTGCTATAGTTGAGGATGAATTAATATTTCCATTATAAATCCTAGGATTTAATATTCCAGCTTTATAAGAAGCACATTGAATCAAAACTTGGTAACAGAAGCAGTACATCATTTATGGACTGCTACCTAAAGTACACAGTATTCATTTCACTCCACTGGGGAAAGTACACAGAAAAAAATGTTGTGCTACTTCACTATAATTTGTGAAAATCACCCTTAGAAAAGTGTAACACCCAGAACCCTAGAACTGTAACACAGAAACTATTAGTACTGCAGCACTTGCCTCAAGGGGAATTGGTTGCATTTTTTAAAAGAACACTAGGGGGCTCCTTCCCCCACCCCCTCCGCCCACTACACTCACCAACCCACCTCCCCTCTGGGGGTTGGTATCTGGACAGGGGGGAGGGGGAAAGAGTGGGCTGGGGTAGGTATCTGACCAGGGGGACGGTGCAAGAGCAGGGGAAGGGGACAGGAGTGGGCTGAGGTGTGGGGTGTCAGCTTTGGGGGACATGAGTGAGGGGGCTGGAGGTGCAGGGTCTTGGCAGGGCAGTGAGTGAGGAGAAGTTGGGGTGGGGACCACTTATGTGCTTTCACGCGGCTCCTAGCACCGTAGCTCAGGCATTGCCTGCCACTGCTTTTTAAAATCTATCTAATTTGTTTTGCATTAATAGCTTGAGTTAACTACAATTGAGAACATTAATTTTCATGCCATTATATACGTTGAGAGTTTGCCTTCACCTGCAGTGCTGGCTGTGTTCACTTTTGGTCACCCTACCTCCAAAAAGACATGGAGAGATTTGCAACCCAGGCAGTGAAAATGATTAGAGACCTAGAAAGGTTGTGTGTGAAGAGAGACTAAACAGATTGGAACTGCATTGTGCTGCCAGCAGACAACAACTTGGGGCATGCCAATGCTACATTTACCAATGAATAAAGCAGAAACATATTGGGGGCTCAGATGGCGGAGGGGATGTGGCTCAGCCCAGGGGACAGGGGTTGGGCTCGGATGGCAGAGGGGATGAAGGGCAGCCAGGAGAGGTATGGGGGACCCAACCCCAGCAGCTCTTCCTCAGTGGCACAGCCCTCCCGGGTATGAAACGGGAGCCAGAGCTGGAGTAGCCCATGCCCAGAGGGGACAGCACCAAGGATGGCCACAGTAAGTGGCTAAGGACAGAGGTGAAGGTGGGCCATGGTGGCAGTACATGGACGCTGATGACGTCATTCTGTTGTCCCACAGGAAATGTTTTTATATATATATCTGAGAGAGAGAGAGACAGAGAGAGAGAGAGAAGAATGGCCATAGTGGGTCAGACCAAAGCTCAGTATTATGTCTTCTGACAGAAGCCAATGTCAGGTACCTCAGAGGGAATCAACAGTGTCCCAGCATCTGACAAACAGAGGCTAGGGACATCATCCCTGCCAAACCTGGATAATAGCCATTGATGGACCTATCCATGAATTTATCTAGCTCTTTTCTGAACCCTGTTACAGTCTTGGCCTTCACAGCATCCTTTGGCAAAAACTTTCACAGGATGACTCTGTGTTGCATGAAGAAATACTTCCTTTTGTTTGTTTTAAACATGTTACCTATTCATTTCATTTGCTGACCTCTAGTTCTTGTGTTATAGAAAGGAGTAAATAACTCTTCTTTATTCACTTTTTCCATACCAGTCATGATTTTATAGACTTCTATCATATCCCCCCTTAGACACCTCTTTTCCAAGATGAAAAATCCCAGTTTTACTCATCTCTCTTCATATAGCAGCCATTCCATACCCCTAAACATTTTTGTTGCCCTTTTCTAAACTTTTTCTAATTCCAAGATATCTTTTTTGAGATGAAGGGATCACATCTGCATTCAGTATTCAAAAAATGGGAATACCATGGATTTACTGTCTTATATCACTTTCTTAACAAACCCTACACCAGTAAAAACCTCACTTCCTTCTATGCCTATGCTCCTGCTTGTCCTCTCTTAGGCTAGGTCTAGACTGTGACATTTTTGTGAAAAAAGCAACACAAAATCTGCTCTGCATTTTGCGTAGCTTTTTCGCCGTTTGGCCCTATCTAGACGGAGCCAAATTTCGGCAAAGCCCTTATGCCTCATGAAATGAGGTATACAGGGCTCCCCAAAAGAGCATGTTTGCTCTTCCATGAAAAAAAGCGGAAGAGCAAACGCATTCCTTAGACACGGCCGGGTCCATTGTCTAGATGTAGCCTCAATTCTCTGTCTAAACCTCACACAATTGCATTCGTTCTCTACTTACCACCATTTTCTGTCAATTCACTACAAAACATTTTGTATCTTTTAAAAAAGTTGGTAAAAATATTATAGCAGATACAATTGTCCTCTGAAGAGTTATGCTGAACCTGGAAACTAATAATCAATGATTATTGGCAGTTTTAATCCTAATCTAAAGGCCAATCCTTCATACCTTAAAGATGGAGTTGATTCTGAACTGCCATAATTAAAGGACGCTTGCTCTAATCAAACTCCATTTTAAAATTAACTGCAAGTATACAGATGTTAAATATTGAGTATTACAATATATTGTTCCCGAAGATTTAGGATGAAGTTTATAAAAAGGCACCCAAGTCCCATCTTTAAAATGGATTTAGCCATTTATATGCTTATATTTAACTGAAAGTCAGTGGAACTTAGACTCCTAAATCATTTAGGCTCTTAAGTATTTTACTCTTAGTCAATACTTAGAAGATTTTCTGGGTGTTGCTCGGGTCCTTAATTAATTTTTGGTTTTTGGAAAATAAAATGAAAATGTCCATGTTCCATTTCAATCGCTGTTCTGAGGAGGGGCTGGGGATGAAAGGTTCAAGATGCAGGCTGTCCTTGGGCGAGAGGACTACCCCAGTCATGTCTTATCGCAACAGTTTGAGACCAGGTGAAAAGCACCTGTCCATGGCCGCTATAGCTCCAGAGGGTACAGCTGAGGGAGGAGTACACATCCCCCAGATGAGGCAGGTCCAGGTTTATCTGCCCCCTGTGTTCCCCAGGCAGAGTGAGGAATACAGAAAAATATGTGCTTTCCCCTCATTCCCTGATGAAGCGAAGCAACCAGCAATGTTCCCATACAAATGGGGTAGGGAGGGGAAAAGAAAAAGCTTTGTTTGGTTTTATTTGAAACAATTCCATCCCAGACACATCCCATTTTCCTGGCACAACCAAATTCTTATCTGACTTTAAACTATGATAAGAGGAAACTGTATACTGAATTTAGTAGTCCTGGCTTTTACCGTTTAGGAGGAGTTCTTGAAAAAACAGACAAGCCCTGTCAAATATATAGTAGCTTGCATAAAGTAAGGAACAAAAGGAAAAACCAGCAGAAGCACTGGATGTGTCAAACTGAGTTTTTTACTCTGTATATTTTGACATGTGATGTTGACAATACGTGTTTTAATGGTTAAGAGCCTTAACTTTTTGAATATCTCCTGTGATTAAATATTTTGACCCCTTATAGTTTCCTGCAATTCTAAACATCTAAATAAATAGAAAAAAAGATTACAATCCATACTTTTGTGCAATCCAGAAAGTTTAAAATTGATAAAAATCTTTAAAAATACTTAGAAATATAAAGATATTACTCATCAAAATTATAGAAACATTTAATTGACAAGTTTACCCTTTTGCTATTTGACATTATTTTGAAACAAGAGTACATTTTTTACACTACACACTGAATAAAACAGTAATTATATTCTCAAACACAGTGCAGTCTAGTGGTCACAGAAGAGTCAGGTTTTCAGGATTTTGTTTTCCAGTCCACAGCCGCTTTACTGCAGCCCCATCATCTCTCTCGGGACATAGACTTGGCAGTGAGGCTGCACCCAACCCTGACACTGTACAAGGCCCAGACCTGCCTCAAACTTCCCTGGATGCTTTCTCTCCCCTCCAGGCACACCAGGGCTACATCTAGACTGGCATGATTTTCCGCAAATGCTTTTAACGGAAAAGTTTTCTGTTAAAAGCATTTGCGGAAAAGAGTGTCTAGAGTGTCAGTGCCAATTTAGACGCACTTTTGCGCAAAAAAGCCCCGATCACCATTTTTCCGATCGGGGCTTTTTTGCGCAAAACAAATCTGAGCTGTCTACACTGGCCCTTTTGCGCAAAAGGGACTTTTGCCCGAATGGGAGCAGCATAGTATTTCCTCAAGAAACACTGATTTCAGGCAGTAGGAAGTCAGTGTTCTTGCGGAAATTCAAGCGGCCAGTATAGACAGCTGGCAAGTTTTTCCGCAAAAGCAATTGCTTTTGCGGAAAAACTTGCCAGTCTAGACACAGCCCAGGTGTAAGCAGTGAGTGAGTGACTTAACCTATTTGTGTCTAAGGCAGTGGTTCTCAAACTATTTGGCCGCAGACCACCATCCTTAACACAGACTTTTCTGTGGACCACCAGCTAACCACCCATGACGACAAAATAGGTGCAGGGTGGGAGTGAGGGTGCATGGTCTGGGTGGGAGACAGGGTTCAAGAGCGCGGTAGGAGTGCAGGGTTTGGGCATGAGGGGTTTGGAGAGTGCTTACCTGGCTCCATCTACCCCATCGCTCCCAAGCACCGTCCCCTGCAGCTCCCATTGGCTGTGAGCAGCGGCAAAAACCTTCAGTCAAGTGGTTTCCTATGCTGCCATTCCCCTAGCTGGGGGCAGGGGGAGTGGCAGTGGCAACGCATGGAGCTGCTTCCTTCCCCTGCAAGCTCGACCCAGCTCGCGAGGCTCTAAGCCAGTGCTGGTGCCCCAACCGCACAAGGGGGTGGGCCTGGAGTACCAGTACAGGCTCCCCATTGCAAGGGGTCGGAGGGCAAGCCTCAAGACTGCAGCCCACCTGCAAGATGGTCAGGACCACTGTGGACTACACTTTATGAGCCACTAGCCTAAGGACTTGTCTACAGTACAAAACTAAGTTGACTTAATTTAGGTCAACTTACAGCTACTGCAGTAATTCCATCAGCTGTTGGTATCCATGCTATTCTCCCTCCTGCTGGTGGAGCATATGCTCACAAGGAGCTTTTGTACCAACCGAATTGTGGCATTGTGAGGCACTGATAGCCACACATGGCTTGCAGTGGAGGCCCTCCACTCATTCCAGAGTGACAGTCCCAACTATGAGTCTTCCATGGTCTTTATTTCACAGCAGAGAGCTGGCTGCTATCATCTGAGACTCAAAAATGAAAAATAAAAATGAAAAAAGTGTCAACTTTTTAAAATTCTGCAAAATTCTGCCTATTTGTTAATCTGTCAATGTTGAGGAACCACCATAGCAGTGAGGAGCACAAGCGCTGGCTGCCTGAAGATGGAAGATCACCTGCATCATCCCCCATCATCTCTCTCCGGGACATGGACTCGGCAGTGAGGCTGCACCCAACCCTGACACTGTACAAGGCCCAGACCTGCCTCAAAATTCCCAGGATGCTTTCTCTCCCCTCCAGGTGAAAGCAGGCAGGCTCAGTTCAGCAGGATTCAAGTACGGGGTGAAAGGGTGCTGTGTGGGGCAATCTTGCTGTGGGCAGCTCAGTGGGGTAGTCCAAGTCGGGAGAGTGGTACCTGGATGCACAAGAACAAGATCAGGGCCAATGGGACTCTGCAAGGTCTTTGTTTTAAAGTGTGTCGCAAACTTGACAATGAGAGCCCTAGGAAAAACCAAGATCCCCTCCCTCTCCTAAGAGTTGGAGGCATACCCCTGGCCAAGCTGGGGTCCAGCTATGATGGATTTTGATGGAGAGAAGAGTCAGGGGGGATTTGATAGCAGCCTTTAACTTCCTGAAGGGAGGCTCCAAAGAGGATGGAGAGAGGTTGTTCTCAGTAGTGACAGATGGCAGAACAAGGAGCAATGGCCTCAAGTCACAGTGGGGGAGGTCTAGGTTGGATATTAGGAAAAACTATTTCACTAGGAGGGTGGTGAAGTACTGGAAGGGATTACCTAGGGAGGTGGTGGAATCTCCATCCCTAGAAGTTTTTAAAGTCTCATCTTGACAAATCCCTGGCTGGGTTATTTAGTTGGGATTGGTCCTGCTTTGGGCAGGGGGTTGGACTTGAAGACCTCCTGAGGTGCATTCCAGCTCTGTGATTCTATTAGGACCTCGGGGATGTCATCTGAGGTTCTTAGACACCACTGCATTCCCTCTTTTTTCTGCTAGCCTGGGCCCCCTTTTATCTGTTCTCGTTGAACCAAGCTCTCCAGCCTACTCTAGGAAAACCCACAGGGAAGGCCACACTCAGCTGCAGATACAGACACTGAGATCAGGTCTAGGATTCACTTGAGGGATTTATTACATCAGCACCCAGATGTTCACACACACTCTTTGGTGTACAAACCCAAAATTAAAGTTTGCTTCCTTCTTCGATATGAAAGAAAGTAATACATAGCCTCTTCTCCCTCCCACCCCCCTACACAGTTAGTAATTACAAAATTTATTAACTATGAATAACTATCAAAAAGTGGATTTTATGTGGTCAAAGAGGTAGAAAACAGAACAAAGAAATTACTAAGAAAATAATACAAAGCATGTAATCTAAGATAGATTTACTAAGAACTGGTTATGAATAACTATTTCTCACCCTCGTTATTACTTTAGGTAAAATCCTTCATGGATCGGGGGGTCTCTTGGCCTCGGTCCTGCAATTCCCCCCCCCCCCCCATACACACACACACTCTTCAATTATCAGAAAAAACAGGACTATGTAGCACTTTAAAGACTAACAAGATGGTTTATTAGGTGATGAGCTTTCATGGGCCAGACCCACTTCCTCAGTCCTGTTTTTTGTTTCAGCTACACCGGACTAACACGGCTACATTTCTATCACCCTTCAATTATAGTCCTTTTGTTTCTAGGTGTATTCAAGTATCCCTTTGTCATGGGGAGGCAGAGAAAAAGTCAGCTGAAGACACTCATTTTCCTTCCCTCCTGTATATAGAATTTTCATACAATAGCAAACCTTTATTTCAGGAGCGGGGAACCTCAGGCCCGGAGGCTGCATGTGGCCCCCCAGCTTGCCTGGGCCCGGCCCCTGAGGCTCAGTCCCCCTCCCCTAGCATTGGGGAGCCTGCACTGGCTCTCCAGCCCTTCTGCTGCCCCCATCATAGTGCTGGAGCACCCAAAATCTACTAGGTTGGGCCCCTCATGCTCTGGTGTGCAAGGGGAATGTGGAGAGTGTCTTTCTTCTCCTCAGTCGGGCACGTCAGTGAAGGGTTTTTGTGCGCGGCCCTCAACTAATTTTTCTATAATTTTAGTGGCGCTCAACCCATAAAAGGTTCCCTATCCCTGCTTTATTTGATTCCCCTCACCCTACTCCCTGTGAAATAGCTCATCAGACCAAAGAGTTGGTTACTATCAGGTGACCAGGTCACCTGAATCTACAGTGTTCATGAGTCAGTAGCAGTGTGGAGTGTCCCCAGGAAGGCCAAGCCAATTAACAAGCCACCATACCAGCTAATGGGCCGTTAAGCCCTGTCTGGCTTTTCCATTGCAGCACTGAAGCGTTGGTAGTAGGGGTGTGCCAAACCAGCAAATTTTGTAGCTTAGATCAACTTAAATCCGTACTGTAGACCTGCCCTTAGTTTTGGGGGGCACTTTCTTTAGCACTCACTATCATTCACAATTTTTTTCTTTTTTGTGAAATAGCCTCTCTCATTACTTTAGATCTGTGCTTCTCTAGCAAAGAGCTGATAATTTTGTTCAGTATACTGAGAATCAGGTCAGCTATTATTATTTTAAGATACATCTTCCTTCTGGCAATTTAAACTCTGCTCCCAGCATATGCAGTAATGGAAAACAAATAAGTTGAAGGGTGCTTATAGTCTGAAAAAATAGCATTGTGGGATCCCAAGATTTTAGCTTGCTCAATTATTTATTTTTTTCCCTTAAACTATCTGCCAGCACTGCAGACTTATCCTGGAATTTAAAGTCAAGCTGTGTTCTTTCTGGCTCACACACCTTCACCAGTAAAATATTCTCTTACTGAAACTTAAAGATTCTCTTTCATGATGCCTAAGCCAGACTAAAATCCACTTCACTCTCCAATAGTTTTATTGGCTATGCTGTGCTAGCAGAAGTAAAAAGAAGGAGGAATTCTTTTTTGTCAGAAAAACAAACAGATGTGACTTGAAATATACACTGGGAACAGACCTGTTAATTAAGAATGCAGCACACATCTCAGAATAAGTTTTCTGTTCGTAACATTTTCCTGTAGGTTTAACATTCTTAGTTACAAAAGAATTCTTTGAATTTTATTTGTAGGAAAGGATGGATGGGAAACATTTTTGAAAGAAGGGAGGCAATTCTCTATATATTTATAGATTCCCCCAATTCGCCCATAATTGCTAACTATTGCATTTTACAAGACACATCTAAACCATCCAGATTCTCCTCTACAGGATACAAGCAGAGTAACTCCACTGAAGTCAATTGCTACCCAGGTATTGAAATGAAAATCAGATCCTTCTTTTTCTATAATCATCAGTGCATTTTTTATGTTTAGTCTGAATTAAAAGTATGCATAAAAATAAAAAGTTTTGCTATGTTTTGTGTGTAACCCTGAACTGATTATCAGCAAGACAAGTTAATGTACATGGACATAGCTCACCAAGACTTCAGAGGGAGCTGTAACCCACTACTGCCATTGCTGAATTTGGCCTTTAAATTAAAACTAGCTTAAATTACACTGATAGTCACTAGATAGATCAATTTTAAAAGACACCAATAAAAAAAGTAGCTTCTCCTCGATTTAAGTCACTGTTTTTCTTGACTGGTGCTGTCATCAGAATATAACGTAATCTGGGGTTGTGCTCAAATTTAACAAACATATTGCTGCAACCAGTGTTACATCAGTTTCTATTCCGGCACACATTATAACTGTGCATGAGATCTTACATTGGAGTTTAACATTTTTCCAGGTATTTAGGTGGCATGCAATACAGGTATACACTGATTAAAAGGCAGATGTTTTTAATATATAAAATTATAAATTTGCCATCAGTCATTTCTGAACTATAGATTTGGGACAATCCTAAAGGACTAGCATAAAACAAACTTTAATTCAATTTAAGGACAATATTCTCAGTCTTTACCTTCCCTATCAGAACCAGCCAGCATGCCTTCTCATTAAGCAATATGGGGAAAAACTTGGTGCTCCCTACCTCCCCTCATTCTCATTCCCAACTCTACAGGCTGAAAACCGGTGCTTTAGAAGAACATCATTCTTTTTGAGGGGAAAAGTATGTCCATAATGTTTTTTATTTCCTCTCTTTCAAAATATGGGGCAAGCAACTGTGTTTTCATTCTCCTGGGAAGGATGGATGAACTAGTAGTTAAAGCACAGAACAAACATGGGATGTGGGCTCCATTTTTTACTCTGCCACAAACTGAAAAGTAAATTTATTAAAAAATGCATTTTTCAGGATATTGAATTTCTTCATGAATATGATGCAAATCTGATTAATAGTTTCAGGCAAAAACATTTTCAGGCCTGAGATACCAGTCACAAAGCAGTTGGTGGCGGGGGTACCACTGCCTCCCTTATAACTTTAGATTTTGAGCTCTTTGGGGCAGGAACAGTCTTTTTGTTCTGTGTTTGTAGAGCACCCAGCACATTGAATCCAAGGCACCATGACAATACAAATAATAAAATTCAATTAAGTAGATTAAATTGTACATGTTTTTATTAAAGAGAAATTATTTGCATGACATCTGATTTATGGTTAAGTTACCTTACTTTTTCTTTTCCAAACCAAAAGTGCCTAGCAAACAGTTGGTCTTGGGAAAAAAACATGAGAATTAACTTTTTATAAATTACAGAAAGATTATTTCCAATTACTTTTTTACAATTACTTTTGGGGCTTGAGCTACATACACTAAATTCTTTCTACACTGTTGTACCAATTATTTTGTATATGTAACAGATACATACAGTTGCTTCCCTCTAACTCACATGCATCACTCAGAAACAACAAAGGTCACGTTGCCTATAAAGCCAGAAGAAATCCAAGAGAGCCAACATGCCCTTGTAGAGATTGAAAGGCTTGGCTGCATTTCATTCATAGCCCATAGATGGCATTATCTAAAAAGAATTCATCACACAGCAGACAGACAGTAGTTTATTGCTTAAAGAATGTTTACCCTATCCAAGTAACTTCATTAGAAGTTAGAATGAATTCCATTTCCCAACAAAGCAAAGCAAACTGTTTAGAGAGATCTATGGTTACAGTTAATTACACTGCAGCAAAGCTACATATCTATAATGATGGGGGAAAATATCCATAGCAATGCACTTTCTTACTCATTAATTTCACATGCTTTACATCATCTCTTCTTTAAGTCTAAACTTGAAACCAAACCCAATGATACAGAGTGCCTCACTGAACAGGACAAGGAGAAATTCAACATAGAAATAATTATTAATCCTTTCCCCTGGCATTAAGATCCTCTGATATTTCCTAGCTTGCTAGTGATGACCCAGGGAATTTGATCCGGAGACATCCCAACATCATTCTTCACATGCAGCATCAGTAGCATTTTGGAATTTATTGAGCAAACCAGAACGTTTCAGAGGATTTTATCTCAGTGGAAAAGAAGAAAGTTATTGGGGCTGTTTCTAAAGTTAAGTTACAAATTGTTTGTTCTGGATACCCTCTTATTACATGTCTTAACTAAATTTGCCATTTTAGCTTCACAGGTCATATTTAATATGATTAATGCCAAATTCTTCTAAACCCCATATTCTCCCATAAGGCCCCATGCTGTCTTTCTCCTGTTCTGAGAGTTAATTCAGTTTCTTACAATACAGAGAGAGATCATTTCATAAAATGAATCAGGAACTTAAGGAGAAAACATCATAACTTTGCCATCCTACCTGATTTAGGATTTAAAGAATCACACTGAGCATTATGCATATGCACAAATTCTTGATGCCTTTTAATGAGCTGCTGCCTGGTTCCTTGGATAGACAGCCCATATTCCTTTAGCTTCTTCTTCAGATCACGATCAGAAAGTAAGTTGTAAACGATTTTAGGCAGGAATTTCCTTTTGTGACCAGAACTGTAGGAGAAAAACAAAAATAATACAAAAACAAGAAATTCTGTCTTGTATAGCAGGAAATCAAGCAGTAAGTTATAATTCTATAGTGCTTTTCATTTAGAAAAGCCTCAAAGCACTTTACGTCATGCTTATAAACAGGGTGGATTGATTTAAATCAAGAAAATTTAAATCACAATTTAAATCACCCCCCAAAAATCATTGATTTAAATCAATGTTTCCCACTGACATGTCTGAAAATAGGGAATAGACTTATGAGATCATTATTATGATCTGTGGCGATGATATTCCAAAATAAGAGAAATGTATTTGTAATGAAAAATAAGAAAATGACACTCAGTGGCAACTAGCAACTAGATTTCTCTTACTGCAGCTTTCTGTACTGTACACTTGAGTGACAAATTCTAAACCTAGTTAACTAATTAAATAAGCCATAAGAATTAGCTAAGCTAAACTTTTTATTCTAGCAATAGCAAACATAACAAACAACTTGGGAATTAACTTGTTAAAATACCCAGATACAAAAAAGCAAAGAGAGAGTATTGACGAATGATGCATTTCAAAGTTGATCCACATAGTTCTTCAGACATACCCACATCTTCCCTTTATTTTTCCAGTCCACTCCACTCCATCCTTTCCTATATATTATTTTCTGTCTTTAGACAATATCTTACCTAACTCTGCTGTGCTTGGCCCAGGTCCACCACCACATACGCACTGAACAAAAACCAATCCTATCCAGTCTTTGCACATTAGTCTGCTGACTAACAGAAATTGAAAACCCAGAACTTTCAAAAAGCAAGAGTTGGTTGTTAGGGTGCATGGTCTAGAGTCATTAATTCATTTTTATGAGACCGTAAATGTAGGTGTAGCACGTTTGTGATAAGATTTAATTTTAAGTGTGATTTTTAATGAGAAATTTAGTGCTTTATTGATGATTTTTTTTAAATTTGAAAATCTGATTTAAACTGAAAAGATTTTTTTAAATAATTGATCATCATCCGTCTTGCTTATATGAACCATAGGACCTGCCACTGAAATGCATCTACCTCTAGGATGTAATGTTCCTATAATGCAGGAACACCTTATCCATCAAGCACTTGATGGAGAGGGGTTTTAAAGTTATGGAATGCAAGAATCCAAGTTTAAATTTGCTCAGGAAATTGGAGTAAACACCTCCATTTCTTGAAAAAAGCACTATAGGGTCTTTAATAGCTGTTATGAGTGAAGACTTCAAACTCATATTATGCACTACACCTGACGCCCAGGTTCAGCATGGACACAGAGGGAAGTACACCATTACCTGAATTATCAACAACTGTACTGGAAGCTCGTAGGCTTTGCATCCAAAATAATGGCTGTCTCTCAGCTGCATAGTTTGAGATTTTAAAAGATCATAACCCTAGATTTATGTTGGAAAAATTTCCAGTTTTCCAAAAGAAACACTGTGAAGACTAAACCATCAAATTTCAGATTACACTTGATAAATTATATTAAGAAAATTAATAATGCTCTCAATGAATTACCTTCTACAAAGAACCCCACTTCCTGATGTTGCTTAGTGTAAAATAAGAATATGAACGCATCCATTCTGCTATAGCACAGAGGAAATTACTTTATTAAAAGAAATAATGGAAAATAGAAGGTTCGGTGTAACATTTAGCTTTTTGAATGAGCACACAACATTCTGACTACACAATCTTGGACACAGAGAATGTCATAAAAGTGCCAATGTATGCTCAGGTCACCTTACTAGCAAAAACTGCACCTGAGATGATTAGATTTAGCTAGCAATCCATACTAATTCCTAGTTTATCTTCAATTCAAATAATCTTGAGCTAGTAATACAAGGAGAGAAGACCTAACAGTTACAGATGCTTTTCTTTTCTGAAGCAGACTACAGCAACCCCCTTGCAGAAATTTAACAATGGCCCTCTACATTATATATAATGTAACAGCCGTCTGCCCCTAGAATAAAAGATACTTACTTTTCATTTGAAAAGTGCATTTTCCAAGCAATATTAGGTCATAATACTAAAATAAATTGAAAATTACTACAAACAGGTTTTCATGACAATTCTAATTCATTTACTCTAATCATGTAACCGCTGTAGCTCACCTGGTGAAAAGATTTATTGCCTCCCAATTACTTTCAAGAAAAGATTGTTTAAGATTCTATTGGAAAACAAACTTTTCATTAAATTAAACCTTTTCAAAGCTCTGAAAAGTTTAATGCCTACTGTAATGTAGATATTGTATGGTCTAGTGGACTCAAAATAAGGATGGGGCAAAAGATAATCCCAGCTATTCCAATGAAATATTGGATAGCTACTGATGTTTTGTTTCAGCCCCCCCCCCCAAAAAATTCTAAACAGTGAGGTGGCAAAATTTGCAGATGATACCAGATTGCTCAAGATAGTTAAGACCAAAGCAGACTGTGAAAAGCTTCAAAAAGATTTCACCAAACTAAGTGACTGGGCAACAAAAAGGCAAATGAAATTTAATGTTGATAAATCTAAAGTAATGCACATTGGAAAAAATAATCCCATCTATACATACAATATGATGGGAAGAAGTATTAGCTACAACTACTCAAGATAGAGATCTTGGAGTCATTGGGGATAGTTCTCTAAAAACATCCACTAAGTGCAGTGACAGCCAAAAATCAAATAGAATGTTAAGAATAATTTTAAAAAGGGATAGAGAATAAGACAGAGAATATCTTGTTGCCTCTGTAGAGAGCCACGGTACGCCCACATCATGAATACTGCGAACAGATGTGGTCACCTCATCTCAAAAAAATATATTGGCACTGGAAAATGTTCATAGAAGAGCAACAAAAATTATCAGGAGTCTAGAATGGGTCCCATATGAGAAGAGATGAAAAAGACTTGGACTTTTTATCTTAGAAAAGAAGAGACTAAGGGGGGATATGACAAGGTCTAATAAAATCATGACTGATGTGAAGAAAGTGAATAACGAAAAGTTATTTACTTATTCCCACAACATAAGAACTAGGGGTCAACAAATGAAATTAATAGGCAGCAGGTTTAAAACAAACAAAAGGAAGTTTTTCTTCACTCAGCACACAGTCAACCTGTGCAACTCCTTGCCAGAGGATTTTGTGAAGACTAGAACTGTAACCATGTTAAAAAAAAGAGCTAGATTGATTCATGGAAGTTAGCTCCATCAATAGCTATTAGCCAGGATGGGTAGGAATGGTGTCCCTACCCTCTGTTTGTCTAGGAATGGATGACAGGAGAGGGATCATATGATGATTACCTGTTGTGTTCCCTCCCTCTGGGTCATCTGGCATTAGCCACTGTCAGTGGATACTGGGCTAGATGGACCTTTGGTCTGACCCAGTATGGCCATTATTATATTCTTAAGACACTGACAGCATTATTGCAAGAAGATAAAAATCAAGGTCACACTTAATTCCACAGTAACTAATCCCTCATCACAAATTATCTTCTTGGATACTTTTTTAAACTCTGAGAAGTGTAAATGAAAATAAAGCAAATGATACTAAGTGTAAATTCTTTATATTCTAAAGGAAAAGTGTGTTTCAATCATGCCCTTGCCATGAGCACTTAACATCAGCAACCAATAAAGAATTAACTAAAGGTCAAAAATCTGTCAAAATAATAAGATATTAGCACCTGTTTGGCATTGCACAGTATATTCCTGTGGAAATAAGATTAATTACAACTGTTTGTCATTGTCTCCCTATTGCTAACAGAAGCACTAACACACATGTTTAGCTGTTCTCTTGAAAACCACAAAGGTTCTGCATTTAAAATCTTGGCTCTAGGAAACAAATTAAAATTTATCCCATTTTCTCATTTGTCAAAGAAAGCACAAAAAACAGTGAGAACAATCTCACTGAGCAGAAAAACAGAGCACAAAAAGTCTTTCGATTCCAAAATGCTGATACCTTTATTCACTTTTAAACACTTACGTTTTTAGATTTTGTTATACCGGTTGTACTTCCCTAAACCAGGACTCTTTGGTCTGGAAATATCCATGGCCTGGCAGGACCACAGATGTTCCTGCACTGGGGGGGGAGGAGAAGGGGTGCTCGGGTGGTAATGGGAGCTTCTCTGTGTGGAAAGGGTTGACAAACTTGGATAATGAGAAAAACTGAGGAACTTTGAACTTTTTTCCCCCTAATTTAGGTGAAGAAAGAGCAACTGAAGGGAAGCGCCATCTGCTACTGAGAATGATAGAGAAGGAACTGAGGTGCCACACCGTGTGCGTGCCTAACGAATGCCAATGGCACGAGAAGATGCCAGTGCACATGTGAGGCATGGTGTGGCAGGGGACTGCTAGAAGAAATCTCGGTCATTAGTGCAAGGACGCACCAGCACCCAGAGTGGAGCGCCCATGCCAACATCACTCGAAGAACCACCAGCAGATTACAAAAAGAGTTAACTGATGAAAAAAATGATCATTTTTTAATGCAACAAACTCTCCTTTCCATATGATTGAGAACCCGCACTTAATTAACATGGTTCAGTCAATAAGACCAGGATCACTTGCAACCTGAAAAAGCAGGAAAGCTTGTTTTTTTTCTTCCAGACAATGAACAGGAAAATGAAGTTAGCTGCAAAAGCTAGTATTTTTAGATCCTCATGTTGACCTGGCTGACCTCGTATATTTAATTTTGGGTTTTTTTTTAAATAGTTCATTAACTATTTTAGTTCAAAACAATTTTAACAAAAACAAACCTGATTTTAAAAAACTTCGATGTTTAACTAGACTCAAAAAATCATATTCTTGTTTTGTTAAAATATTACATGTTTGCTGTTGAACACAAAATCCAAAATACATAACGTTCTTGTTTTAGTTAAATATTTTAAATGTCTGTCTGATGATGTTCTCCTACTAATACGGCATGGCAAGAAAATCCTCCAAATATTAATGTTGAATTGGAGATAGTTCACCAATTACTTCATAAATATCAGCTTTAATTGCCTTTAGTAAATAAAATAACCAATCATTAATTTTCTGATATAGCTGTAAAACTAATCTAAAAAGTTTTCAAAATAAATCACTGTTAAAATGTATATAGTATGTACCTTCTAAAAATGAAACCTACATCTATCTCTGAGTTCTGAAGAATATGTATTAAGATTATACCAACCAACAAGAATGTACTTTTACGTAGAAAACTATGATTAAACCAAGTCTTCCTGATTAATTATTTAAATCAGTTTTAAAATCAAAATTTAAATTAATTTGATTTAAACCAAATCCACTCTGGCTTAGAGGACTCCGGAAATACAATTAGAATGCCAAAGGTGCACACAGCATAATTTCTGCATGGCTGAATGATCCATAGCAATGGATAATACTTCTGCTAAATTTAGATAATTGACAACAGCGAGGGAGAAGACTCCATATCATTGATTTAAATAGGGCAAAAGTGGGACATTATTAGGAGAGAGACAGTAAGAGAACACTGGCCCTGAGATGCATGCACAAAGTTAAGCATGTACACAAGTCTTTGCAGTATCAGGATTTTAAAAAGAAGGGTGCAGCAAATCCAATTTTCCCTTTCAGGTGAATGTAAGGCTTGTTGAGAGAAGAAAATCATCATAGTTTACATCCAACTTTGACATCCACAGCAGGTAACAGAGAAGCAAGATGACAGTTCACGGTTCATTATCAGCATCTCACTACAACAGTAGAGGCAACTGGTCAAATTAACATATAAGTTCTTTAAGTTTCCTACCTTCTGAGGCTGTCCTTCTTCTCATCTCTTATCAAACAACTATCTAGGTGTCTGTTTATATACTGCTCTGGAATACACACCCCACATACAGGACAATCCACTGAAAATAAAAGAAAGGGCAACTTGATGTGTTTTTAAAAGCATGTTTATTATTTACAGCAAAGCAAAATATTTTCATATGAAAAATGCAATTGTTATTTCGGTATGGTCAAACACAGAAAACTAGTTTGTTTGTTTATTAGAAATTTGGCACATCCACCCAGACAAATACTAAAAATATAATCATTTCCATTTCTAAAACATTTATTCCTACATTTTTCTATATTTTTAGCTGCATCTTCTACTCCATCAGAGTTTGTATGGAGTGACGAGGATCCATAATATCACTATATCATACATGCTTTTGAATGTTTGCTATAAGATACTAGCTAACAAACACTGCCAATACATGAACAACCATACTGGGGCTTTTATGCCACTGTAATTGTACATTATTACTGTGAGTTTACTTAGTTTGAATTATTTCAGCTCCCAGTAAAGAACTTTTTCTTAAATTATGACAAATAATAAATTATGCTAATGCTTTATATTCATGTAGCACCTCCTTAATCCGAGGATCGCAAAATGACTACCTTCATTCACTGAGTAATTAACTATGCCTCATGGAAGTCCTAAAATGTAAATAAGTATTAACTTTTTTTTTTTTTTTGGGTACAGTAGACTTCCAATAATCCGGAACCTTTGGGACTTAGGTGGTGCCGGATTATTGGATATGCCGGACTACCAGGAGGTACTATAAGCTGGTTATATATATATACTGTATTCATTATATACTGTATATAAAGTGTTCTTAACCCTTTTTATTGTACATACTGTATACAGTACACTGTGATATTTTAGTTTAACCCTTTTTTACCCTTTTTGCTCAGTTCAGCTGCTGCCGCTGTTGCCTTGTATCTCATTTTTTGCCAAAGCTCACTCACTAGGCTCTTCCCATTTTGATGTCGGACTATCAGGAGTGCCGTACAATTGGATGCCGGACTATTGGAGTTTTACTGTATAAGCAACTGAGGCAGAGAGAGGTTGTGTGACTTGCCTGCAGTCTTACAGCAATAACCCAGAACTGATCCAAAAATCACTAACTCTGCCAGTAAAATATGCTCCCTCTTTCACTTACAACAGAGGTCACCTTAAAGAACTTCTTCATGTGTTCATGTTCTCCTAAAGCATAATTATTTTAAAGTTACATTGATACTTTTATTCTTTTAATATGCTTGCCCTTATATAGTCAATCACTTTGTATAAAACCCCTCTAATCAGTAATTTTTAAGGCATAATTTGAGAGTGAGGTTCATCAATCATCACAATGCTAATATGAAAAAGATTAGTTTTAAACAAGAGAATTCTTGATGTCCCTGTAATACTATTTCTTGTAAAGAAATTTGACGTTATATAATTTTGAGTAACATTTACAAAAACACTCAAAACTAATTGTGTGAGCACACAACTCTCAGTACACACTATGGATGTAAAACCCCAGTTAATCAGTGAACTGGTTAAACTGGGTGGATTATCAGAAGATTTAACTGTTAATAATAAAAATGGTAAGCCTGAAATCTTTAGTTATCCAAGAACAAAACGAGGAATATACTATACAGAAAGAGCTCACAGTTGGTTTTTAGTCAGTAAAAGTGAGCAAATACGATGCACAATACTAGGAGGCAGATTATCGGACTATGCGGAGCATATTTCTATCTAGCCACTTTTCTGATCATATGCACCCATTTAAGTGGTGTGTAGCAAGCTGATGAATAGATACAGACTTCTGACCTTTGATCTACTAATAAATTATCAAATAGAGATTTAAAAAGAAGAAATAAAGATGATGTGGTAATAGTCACATTTTTATTCTTACACAATATGGTATTTATTTCCATTTGTTCTTTAATCAGGATAGTAACAGTACCACAAGGATGTCATATGATCATAGAATACTAGAACTGGAAGGGACCTTGAGTGGTCATCAAGTTCAGTCCCCTGAACTTAGGATAGGACCAAGCACCACCTAGATCAGGGGCGAGGAACCTAAGCCTCAGGGGTCGGATGCTGCCCTCAGCTTGCCCAGATCCAGCCCCCAAAGCTTGGAGCTCCCCGCCCCTAGCATTGGGGAGCATTTGCTGGTGTTCCAGCCCTGCCAGCATCCCATCCCATCATGGGGCTAAAGCATACAAAATCTACTAGCCTGGGTCCTCTTAGGCTCTGGCATGCAAAGGGAATATTGGGAGTGTCTTTCTCCTTGTCATTTGGGAGCCATGTCAGTGAGGGTTTGGTTTTTCTTTTTTGCTTCTCACTTGTGTGCGGCTTCCGACTGATTTTTCTGTGAGTACGGGGGCCCTGACCCCCAAAAAGGTTCCCCACCCCTGATCTAAATCATCCCTGACTGATGTTTGTCTAACCTGCTCTTAAATATCTCCAGTGATGGAGATTCTACAACCTCCCTAGACAATTTATTCCAGTGCTTAACCACCCTTTACCATGTAAAAATTAAGAAGATTCCACTGTCTTACTTTAGCAGATCACAAATACTCTGAATATTGAAAATAGGGATGTGAATGGTTAACTAGTGAGCATCATCCTTACTAGGTGATGCTTACTACTTACAGTTAACCAACAGGGACTGGAGCAGCTCCCTGCTCCTGCCCGGAGGGGCCCACCACGGGCAGGGGCGCTCTAGTTCAGCATAAGCAGCCCCTACCCATAGTGGGCCTTGCCCAGCGTGTCATAGTCAGGGGCACTCCAACCCAGCTGGAACAACCCCTGACTGTGGTGGGGGAGGCCTCTCCAGCACAACCATGGCAGATGGAAAGGGGCCACTCCAGCTCAGGTAGACTGGAGTGCCCCCTTCCCCGCTTTCGCCGTTAACCAGTTTAACATTACATTAAATAGGATTTGACATCCATAATTGAAAATACTAATTTGTACTCTTCTTAGCACCAAAGTAGAGAGAGAACAACAGCATGACAAAGTATAATCTTTTTCTGGACAGCTTATCAACAGAATCGTTAACTAAGATGCAATGGCAAATAAACATTGTGCCTATATGTGTAGCCCTCAACTGCATTAGGGATGTTAAATTGTGGTTAACTGACTAGTCGAGTAGCCCATGGAATTTCCATCAGCTATTCGACTAGTCGATAGGCACTTCCAAATTCCTCCTTTGAAATGTACAAGATCCCCTACTAGCGGAATGCGGAACTCCACATACAGCCCGGGGCCAGCGGGAAGTCTCACTGACTCTGAGCTGCACACAGGTGTGCCAGCTTTGAAATGTCCCCAACAGGGGCTCTTGTGCATTTCAAAGCCATGGAACCCGGGGTCAGCGAGGGACTCCGAGGGACTCCATGCTGTGCTCTCATACAGAAGCAGCAAGGGGGGGGGGGAGAGAGGGAATCAACTAGTCGACTAGTCCTTAACATCCCTAAACTGCATTATAACTATACCTTTAATACACTCCACTTGGGTCAGGCTGAACAAGGATGTGAGAGCCAGAAAGAGACTGAGACTGAGTAAATTTGCTATGCAACCCTAAATTGCCTTTAAAATTTGTTTTTATTTTCTCTTAACAGCTCTTAGAAACTCGAAATAACATGCACAATTTGAGTTACACAAATTGCATATCTTATTTCAACTGTATTTTGAAATAGATTATTTTGAAATTTGTTGAGTCAGCACAGCACAGCACCAAATTTCAAAACAACATGCTATTTTGAGACATCCCTTAACCCACATGGAACAAAGGTTACAGGGATGCCGGAACAATGTTTCGAAATAACAGGTGCATTTAAAAGACATGAGGTAGCTATTTCGGGATACCTCAGGTATCCTGAAATAACCCTGCTGTCTAGACATACCCTTAGAGTTGAATTATATTTTAACAACATGGCATTGGCCCACATCCCCTCCAACAAGCATGTGTTTAATGCAATACGAGCCTAATAAAGCAGTAGCCAATACCATTCAATACCCTTATAGGGCATGTCTACACTGCAGTTAAACACCCATGGCTGATCCACGTCAGCTGACTTAGATTTACTGCACTCAGATTAATGGCCTGTTTAATTGTGGTATAGATGTTTGGGCTCTGGCTGCAGCCTGAACTCCGAGTCTCTCCCACCTCACCACGCCCTAGAGCCTGGACTCTTGTCCAATCCTGAACATCTATGATGCAGTCCTCTGGACGAGGCACATCCCACTTAAACATAGCAGAATGTAAATCTTTGTACCTTTCCTCTCAAAATACTACAGAAAGATTAATTAAGCATCAACACTCATTGACACAGGCAGCATATATCTGATATTGTCAACAAACAGAATGGAAGATTTTGGTTCATATAACAAATTCAAGCATGAAATGAGAAAGACAGAATAGGCAACTCACCTTTTGTAACCACTTTCATAACGGAGGTAGAGGGTGTGTCAGGATTTCTCATGCCTTTGGGACTTGTGGCTGATACCCCTTCACTGATCACATCATGAGTCCCTGCAGAACTACATCTATTATCTGTCATTTGTTCACTGTTACAACCTTTACATTCCATCTCAGCAGATACAGATGCCCTTTTAAGGGTAGGAGTATTTTCCTTTATTAGGAAGTTGTCTATACATTGTTTGTTTTGTTTTAAAGCTGAACCAACCATGAAACCTGATGCATGACTTCTGACAGTAGAATATTTGGTATAATTTGTTGAAGGAGAAACTGGTGGTGAATCCAAGACCAAGTCGAACAGTTGCTGCCTAGAAATAACCAAAAGACAAATACATCTTTAGATAAACAATATTATTGTGTCCCTTGGATAGCCCTCCCTCTATCCTTCCTGATCAGAGCAGCAGCCCCTGCCTGCGGGGTGCCCAGGCTCCAACCTGGACGGAGCAGCCCCCCGCAGGACTGGAGCAGCATCTGCCCAAAGCAGGAGAGGAGCTTCTCCAGGTTCCACTGGTTAAACGGTAAGCCTCACAAATTAAGTGTGAGGCTTACCTGTTAACGGATTAAACATTCAACTCCCTAGTCTACAGTGGAGCACCTGCTGGTGGAGCACCCACTGGCAGGGGCTACTCCGGCAGTCCCGGGAGCCCCACAGGCAGGGGCTGTTCCAGCTTCCGGAGCAGCCTCTGTCTGTGGTGAACCCTCCAACCCTCTATCTTTAATCAGTTTACCTGTTAAACAATATGTTTAACCAGTAACCAATTAAATGGAATTCTACATCCCTAGTCCAGGAGCAGCATCCTGGTAAGAATTAGAGTTTTCATCCTTCATCTATTGTATTAGTTTGTCTAGAAGATTTAGGGCTTGTCAACATTCCCAAGCTCAAGGTGTGTGGTTAAACTGGGGGGAAAAAAGTGTGATTTGGGGGGCAGTATAGAAAAGGAGAAATAAAATATAATGAAATAGGTGGAGAACACAAGGTAGGAAGGAGAAAGAAAAGAATAAAAGAAGAAATTCACTAGAGACAATACAGATGCACAATAATCTATTATAAAAAAAAGGAGGGAAACGGTGTTAAGTCTGGAAGGAAAAAAGATTTTGGTTTGGGCTGGAATTTCTGCAAATTCAAAAGGAAGGCAAGTAAGCGACATTTTTAAATGTGGCCAACTGACTGGCAATATGTCACATTATATCTAAGTAAATCCTTCAAATGGAAGAACAGAGATATCAGGAATTTTTTCCATCCTGATGAAGTTGTAAAATTAGTATTTTCAAACTACAGATATAAGCCTAGGTTTTTTTAAATCCATACTCTGACACAATACCAGCTAATATCCCTTACATTAATGTGAAGACCACAATTACCACTCACATTAACCCTGTTAGCCCATGTACCACTGGCATAACTGCAAAATTATTTAAGAGACATGCTCTCACTCTGCATTACAAAATTGCACATCAAAATTGACATTTACAATAGTCCCACGGCATGGTGAAATTCTACAGCACAAACAAGAGAATCAACAGCAATTAAGTGTGGCAACAACAAATGTTTTGCTGTCTGCTCTCAAACAGATGTGGACTGTAAGTGTGTACTGATGAAAAGGTTGTTATTCCATGACAGACATGCAATTACAGAAAACTCTAGCTACAGGTGTCAGAGGACTAAATTAAGGAAAAATAAGAGCAAGATGGTTCAGAACATAAAGAGTGAAATTCACCTCAATGTAGAGTGTCTATGACTTACTTATGCTCTCTATTAGATGTTTACCTGGGGTTAATTTCACCATAAAAGAAAGATCAGAAAACTATAAGAATAAATCTACTTTAGACTCTCCTCTGAGGGGGACCCAGGCACCCTGACATAACATCCCAGGAGGTATGCTGCCTGCCAGGGGCCCGTATCCCAGACATTACAGATGGATTGTTGAGTATCATCTGACTCTCTTGACTACTACCCCATGCTACTCATCCATGTGGGCACTAGTGATACTGCAAGACGTGACCTTGACCAGATCAAAAATGACTGTAGGGCTCTGGGAGTATGGGTGAAGGAGTCTAGGGCACAGGTAACGTTCTCTTCAATCCTTTTGGTCAAAGGTAGGAGCCCCGACAGAGACAGATTAGGGATGTTAGCGTGTAACCAAATAGTCATGTAACCACACAAAATATTATCGGTTACAGGACTATTCGATAGTCCCTGGGGGCAGGGCCGGCAGCCAGTGCACTCCCGGCCCCACTCCTGGGGAGCCTACGGCCACCCCCAAGCAACTGCCTCTCTATCAGAGACAGGAGCACAGAGTGGCAGGAAGAGCTGGTCCGCAAGGGGAGCTGGTTTAAAAGCCCGCTCCCCACATGTATCTGCTCCCGTCTGCCCCCCTTCACCGCTGCGCTGCTGCCTCTCTATCAGAAAAAAACCCTTTTTTGAAAGAACCTGTACCCCTTATTTTTTCAAGAATACAGGTTCTTTAAAAAAAAAAAAAGAAGATATTTTTTCAAAAGAACCCCGTCTAAACTACACTTTCACTTTTGAAATACCCTTTTTCGAAAAAGCACTCGGACGCGAATATGCAAATGAAGCACGGGATATTTATATCCGTACTTCATTTGCGCTTTCAATTTGCTTCATTTACATTCCTCTCTCGAAAGAGGAATGTAGTTTAGATGTGCCCAAAGTGGGTAACTTAATGAGGAGGGCTTTAAACTAGGTTCGATGGGGGCAGGTGACCAAAGTCCACAGGTAAATGAAAAACTTGGAGATGTGGGAGAAACTGGGGGCGAGCATGGGCCGTAACAGTAGGAATAAAGGAGGGATGAGGCAAAACTGAGGGGCAAAATCAAATCAGTGTCTTAGTTGTCTAGAAGTATGGGGAATAAGCAGGAAAACTTGAAAGGCAAATAAAATACAACTATGAAATAGTTGGTATCACAGAGGCTTGGTGGGATAATCCACATGATGGGAATATTGGTACAGAAGGGTACAGCTTACTCAGGAAGGATAGGCAAGGAAAAAAGAGAGGACATGATGCCTTATATATTAAAAATGTATGTTTGGACTAAGGTTGAGATGGACATAGGAGACAGACTTGTTGAGAGTCTCTGGGTAAGGTTAAAAGGGGTAAGAAATAAGGGCGATGTTATAGTAGAGCAGTGGTCCCCAACCTTTAGAGGCTCCCGGGCACCTGGGGGTGGGGCCACTCACGCGCCGGGCGCCCGGGGAGGTGGGGCTGCGCGTCCAGGGGCACGCCAGGGGACAGGGATGCCCTTGCACCCTGCGCCGGTGCTGGCATGTGCCCCAGGGCCAGGGCCAGGGCTGGGGCTGCCCAAGCGCCTTGTGCCGTGGGCCCGCCCGAGCGCCTTGTGCCGTGGGCCCGGGGCCGGTGCCGCCGCCTGAGCCGCGCGGCTGGGGCCGGCGCCGGCGCTGGCACCGGCACCGCACAAGCGCCGTGCGCCCGAGCGCCCGCATATGCCCCAGGGCCGGCGTCTCCCGTGCACCACGCGCCGGGGGCGGGGCCAGCCCAAGTTGTTGGCGGGCGTGCACAAATGCCCCGGCGGGCGCCATGGCAGCCACGGACACCACGTTGCGGACCACTGTAATAGAAAGTCTATTACAGAGCAACTAAGCAGGAAGAAGAAGTGGATGAGCGTTTTTTTTAAACAACTTACAAAATCATCCAAAGCACAATACCTGGTGGCGATGGGGGACTTCAACGATCCAGACATCAGGACAGATTATCCACCACGTTCTTGGAATATATTGGAGGGGTTTTTTTTATTTCAGAAGGTGGAGAAAGCTACTAGGGAGGAAGCTGTTCTTGATTTGATTTTAACAAATAGGGAGGAACTTGTTGAGAATTTGAAATGAAAAGCAGATGGGTGAAAGTAGTCATGAAATTATAGACTTCATTATCTAAGGAATGGTAGAAGAGAAAACAGCAAAATAAAGACAAGTGATTTTAAGAAGGCAGACTTTGCTAAACTTAGGGAACTGGTCGGTAAGGTCTCATGGAAAACAAGATTAAGAGGAAAAAACAACTGAAGATAACTGGCTGTTTGTCAAAGGGACACTATTAAAGGTGCAAGAGTACACTACAGGCAGTCCCCGACTTACGTCGGATCCGCACTTACGAACGGGGCTTTTCTCGCCCCGGAGCTTGCGGGCAGCGGGACCGCCCAGAGCGCAGCGGTCCTGCCACCGCGTCCTCCGGGGCGAGAAAAGCTGCTCCGGGTCTCCCTGGTGTGCTGGAGAGTCCCCCCCAGCACAGCAGGGAGACAGGAGCAAAGCTGCAGAGGCAGGGGACCCCGCCGCCTGTGCGGCTTTGCTCGGGTCTCCCTGCTGTGCTGGGTCCCCCCCCCCAGCACAGCAGGGAGACAGGAGCAAAGCCGCAGAGGCAGGGGACCCCGCCGCCTGTGCAGCTTTGCTCGGGTCTCCCCGCTGTGCTGGGGGGGACTCCCCCAGCACAGCAGGGAGACAGGAGCAAAGCCACAGAGGCGGCAGGACTTCTGCACCTCCGCGGCTTTGCTAGGGTCTCCCTGGTCTGCTGGGGGGGGAGGTGGCGCAGCTAGTGCGCTCCCCCTCCCCCCAGCAGACCAGGCTTTTGTTGCGGGACGCCTGGGGTAGAGCAGCTGGGGTGCTGCCGGGTTGGTCCTGCGGGGACCTACCCAGCAGTGCCCCAGCTGTTCTGTCCCAGGAGTCCAGATTCAGCCGCTGTTGAAACTGATCAGCAGCTGATTCCAGGAAGCCGGGGGCAGAGCAACTCTGCCTAGGGCTTCCTGTAGTCAGCCGCTGATCAGTTTCAGCAGCGGCTGAATCTGGAGCCAGTTCTGACTTACATACAAATTCAACTTAAGAACAAACCTATAGCCCCTATCGTGTACGTAACCCAGGGACTGCCTGTATTCCACTGCATAGAAAAGATAGGAAGTATAGCAAGAGACCACCCTAGCTTAACCAGGAGACCTCAAATGATCTAAAAATAAAAAAGGAGTCCTATAAAAAGTGGAAACTAGGTCAAAGTACAAAGTATGAATATAAACAGATAACACAGGTACGTAGGAAAAAAGTTAGAAAGGCAAAAGCACAAAGCAAACTCAATCTCGCTAGAGACATAAAAGGTCACAAGAAAACATTCTACAAATATATTAGAAGCAAGAGGAAGATCAAGCACAAGATAGCCCCACTGCTCAATGAATGAGGAAAAATAATAACAGAAAATGTAGAAATGGCAGAGGTGCTTAACTTCTTTGTGTTGGTTTTCACCAAGAAGGCTGATGGAGATTAGATGCCTACAATACTGAATGCTGGAGAAAAGGAGGTAAGTTCAGAAGTTAAAACAGGAAAAGAACAAATTAAAGATTACTTAGAAAAGTTAGATAGTGCTTGGTCCTGCTCTGAGTGTAGAGGACTGGACTTGATAACCTCGAGGTCCATTCCAATTCTTGTATTCTATGAGTCTTTCATTTAACACATCAATTGCACATCAATAATAGAATATTATAATTAGCATACAGGAGAACAAGGGGCAATTAATAAAGAAATTGTACACTCTACAATATTCAAATTAGGCATAATATGCTGAAATTTTAGAGTATTTCTCACATGCTGTATTACTGCATCCTGTAAATCTACAAAGAAATTAGACAACTATTATTCATAAATATTTATGCACAATTCAAGGGCTGCATCAATGTGCCTTGCAAATAGCATCTTTTTGGGAGGGAGTTGGAGTGGGGGAAAGAAAAGGTCAGTGCAAGTGGTTTGCCTTATTGTCACATGAAATGCACATTTCTTCAAAAATCAATAATAAACATGTATTCACAGTCAGCAAACAGTCTTTTCAAATTGATCGAGCAGATACCATCCCCTCCACTGCACCAAATTAAACTATGTGCAATTCAGATAACATAAAACAGATCCGAAAAAAATAATAATTTGGTTTTGAACCACAGATTGACTCTCACATGTTATTGCAGACAATAAAAAAAACTTCTGATATGTTCTTATTGATAAAATATGCAAAGCTTATCTAGTGGTCCATAACTCAGCTTTCTTACACGATAGAGCTGAATTTATTCCTTTTATCTTTTCAGCGTATTCTCTTATGTCACAGGCCCTCATCAAAAATGTGGCTTATCTGTCACAATTATTCTTTTTCTTTCTTTACAGTTTGTAGAGTTCCCTGGTTGATGAATGTATGAATTACATTTACTCTTCTGATCACCTTACATACTGACCAAACTTTAGACAGATAAATATTAGAAAAAGAGTAAAAGAATATCTTTCTAGGGAAAGATCATTATGCCTTCCTACAACTTGTGCTGTCTCATATTAGTAAGATTATGAACCCTTCTGGGAAAGTATCATCTTGTATCTCTGTACAGTGGTGAGAACAATAGGGTCATGATCCTACATAAGTACAAATAAAAGATACTAATGTACAGACATCTATCTTGTATACAGTTTTTATAACTCCAGGTCTCTTACTAAAAAGGTCTTCTGGTATACAATACGGATGTGAAGGTTTAGCCAGTTAACTGGTAAGCCTCATCTTCAATAGGTGAGACTTTACCAGTTAAGGTTAACTGGTGGGGGCTGGAGCAGCTCCCCACCTGCCACGGGCAGGAGGCGGTTCATGCCTGTAGGGGAACCGTTGTGCACTGGGACTGCTCCGGGCAGAGCTGGAGCAGGCCCTGGCACCCTGCAGTCCATGCCTGCAGCGGGCCACATGCAGGCAGGAGATGCTTTGGCATCCAGGTTAGTGCAGCCCCTGTCTGCAGTGGAAGAAGGAGAGGGGCTGCAGGCAGGGCCTGCTTTGGCTGGGCTAGAAAACAGAAAAGCCTTACAAAAGAATAACCCCACATCTTCACAACTCAGACATCCATACTCTCAACTACTATATTTTAACTTGTCTACCGAAACACAAATGGACCAGGTCAGTCTACATCTGTTTTGTGGGAAAATCAAAACACTGTTACTCAACTCCAGAAAGGAGATAAAAGTTGCACACAATGGGGTCGTCTTAGTCTATTTTTTTAATAACGTAGCACAGCTACATTTAGCAGTGTGGTGACATCTAGTGGCTACATTTTGTGTGTGATGAATCAAACAATATCCCCAAAACAATGGCAAAATCCAATGAAAGGTCCTAAGTATGTTTGATTGTTAATACAATACAGTCCCTTTTATGTAACCAATATCACCTGAAGCTTTCTTTATTGTTAATTGCCATCACCTGGTCTTCCCATTTACTGAATCCCACTTAACCCAACTTTAAATGATCCCTCATGTTTCTGACAATTATCGCTCCAAGTGGTTTTGACAACTAGTTTTATACTGCAGTTTCATTTGTTCCTCCAAACCCAGAAAGCAAAAAAAGCCAGATACATGGTTACCATACAGGTAATGGTAATGCCCCACTTTCTTTAGAAATTGATTCATGTGGTAGGTACTGGTTTGATGTACAGTAGAAAGATTTCACACTTGAAATTGCAAACATAATACAAACAGTATATAACTATAAATTGAGAATGACTTTTACCTTCAGCTAAATTATCTGTTATATGTTTTATAACTTTAAACAGAACATAATCCTATCTGAAATGTTATAGCCACCTAATTGGGAAACATTACTTTGAGTAGAAAGTGTCCTCTAAGATTCACAAGATAATTAAAAGTGATATGTTTGCTAAAACATATAACACAGTACACAGAAAGTTCCGTCTTATATTAGAAGACCCTTGATCCCACTGATCATAAGTACATTTTCCTTGCACAAGGGTTTATCAGACAGCAAATAAAGTGAAGTGCCTGGAAACTCACAGCTTCCAAAGAAGAATGCAGGAGAGGGACTATGGGCTAAGCCTTCTAGAGAACAATTACATAGGAGAACTATAAGTATATGACATGGCATATATGTCCCACTCATACAAATTCTCCTAAAACTATATATCTACATAAAAAAATTACAGCTCCTTTAAATGTTAATTACCTATATGGGGAAGATGTTTTATTTCCCTCCACTGAAACCCTGGCTGAGAAGTATTCTTCACTAGAAAACTGACCATCACCATTGTGGGGATCATTTTCAGTTCTGACCAAATTAATGTTCTGTTTATATAATATGCACATTAACAGACCATCTTCACGCAAACAATTGCTGTAATAGAATTAAAGCTTGTCTTTTCTGCCTTGCTAGTTCGATGTATAACTCACGTTTTGCTCCAACGCAATTCCAGTCCACACACAAAAATCTCCAGCTCAAGTTAAGTGGTGCCTGAAGTTCAAGCTGACTGGCCATTCAGGAGGTATGGGCTGAAGCTCAGGTGCAGCTTATGCTCTCACTAATAATGGACTATGGATACAGCAGGTACAATTATAACCAAGACATCAACTGCTAATCAAATTACTCAGTGGCTTGTGTGTTGTTTCTCAGTTGAGCTCATCTAGCTCAAGAGAGAGCAGCTAAGTGGAGTAACTTGTCTGTACTAACTTGAGTTAACTATTATAGTGAAGACTATATTGTAACTATACCAATTCAGAGCCCTGTACATCCATCTAGGGGAACAGGATTCACTGCACACAGCGGGCAGTTAAGGATGTTAACTAGCAGTTAATTTACTAGTTTCGTAGTCAATGGAATATCCATCAACTACTCCACAGGCACTTCCACATTCCTCCTTTGAAATGTACAAGAGCCCCAGTGGGGCTCCATTTCAAAGGAGGAATACGGAACTCCATGTGCAGCCCGGGGCCAGCGGGAAGTCCCACTGACTCTGGGCTGCACACGGAAGTGCCAGCTTTGAAATGTACAAGAGTTCCCAGTGGGAGCTCTTGTGCATTTCAAAGCAGAAGCACCCTCATGGAGCCCTGGGTCAGCTGGGGATTCAGAGTCTCCAGCTGACCCCGGGCTCCATGCTGCGCTGCCGATTTGAAATGCCACGCAGAGCCCGGGCTCTGTGTGGCACTTCCATTTTGAAATGCCAAGGCAGCGCTGACACTTCGAAACGCTGAGGGAGCGTTTCAAAGGAGCAGTGCCACACAGCTGAGCTGGGGATCTGCTGCTTTGAAGTGCCTCCTTTTGCCTCCCTCCCCCCCTTTGCTGCCTCTATTTGATAGAGGCAGCAAGAGGGATGTGGGGGATTCAACTAGTCGATTGACTATCCTATAAGTATTTGCTTATCACATAGTCGATTAGTCCTTAACATCCTTAGGCAGTTCACAAACATTTAGAGGCCCCCATCCTGTGAACAGATATGGGCTCGAATTAAGCATAAACACAAGGATTTGCAGGATCAGTGCCCTGAAGTTTAGAATTATTATTGTTATTAGGATTGCCCATTGTGGCTTCCTCCCTTCCCCGCTGTTCTTGGGAATGGGGAAGACTAGGCCGGCTCGGGCAATGGGGCCTTTTTCCTCTCCGCTGCTACCGGGAGCGGAAGGGTGGTTGGGGCCATGCATCCTATTCCAGCCCTCCCCCCGCTGCTTTAGGGATGCTGGGGTTCACGTGCCGGCTCACAAGCATGGCTTCCTCCCGCCCCACTGCTCCTAAGGCTGGGGAGGCTTGGGCCAGCTCAGGCTGCGGGGCTTCTTCCCTCCCCGCTGCTCCTGGGGGAGCTTGGGTCATGAGGCTTCCTCCCTCCCTGCTGCTCCCGGGTGTGAGGGAGAGGCTCAGGCCATGCATCCTCTTCCCTCCCAGTTGCTCCGGGAATGCTGCGTTGTGTGCACGCACTCTCCCCCCCCCCCCACCCCATGGTGAGGAATGGGGGCACGCGTGTGCTCAGCGCACTGCACCTCCTCTTCCCGCTGCCCCTGTAGTGAGGACGGGACCTCAGCAGAGGGGGTGAGGCTGTAGGATCTGCCTCCCCCTAGATACTTCTCAAGTCTTCTCAAATGTTCTCTGTGAGACAGCATGACAGACACCTCTCCTTTATTAATAGTAATATAGATCTAGGCAATAGATATAGATTCTGTTCCATTCCCATGCACACATTGACCTTGGAGCATAAGCGTGTACTCAGCATTTACTAAAATATGCTTGTAACATTAGCATTTTCCTTTCCTAAAGGCCTGTTTAAGGGAAATATTTGCATTCTGTGGCACACAAAAATAATTTATTTAAGGCCTAAAAATGCCAAGCTCTTGGGCTACAACTGAAATCAATATAAGCTGCAGGCGCTTGGCACATCTGAAAATCAGGCACTTGTGAGGGTTTTTCTGGCATTACGGGGGGCAGGTATAGTAACAGAGAGTAGAAAAGGGGAAAGGTGTTCTGCACACGCTACTGCAGACAGAAACTGGCCACATTTATTACAAAATGGGACTGTAAGAGCTGCACACAGTCCACATGCAGGCAATATTTCCACTGGAGTCACCTTCAGAGAAAAAGAACTGACTACTACAGATACTTTTGTAAATACAGTCAACTCACAAGCAGTCTCTAGTTCTTGCATGTGATTTCAGCACACAAACAGCTGATTAAGAGATGACTTACAGAACTGTAAATTCAATCTAAAAAATACGTATATCTAAACTGTATAGCCCAGTGATACATTTATTCTCTTCCATGATAGTAACATGCAGGAAACCAGGCGGTTACTGTTCTTGCATGCATAAGCTGAGAGCGCTTTTTTGGGGCAAGTATCATACACAAGAACACCATATTAAAATTAAGCAAGACTCCTCACTAACAGAACAGATTCTTGACTCAAGAACTCCACTGCCCTGCAGAGCCACAATTTCATTGCCATATGGTTCTCATGCCTTACTTAGAAGGCCTCCAAGGTTCCCATTTAGTTTTCCCCTCTGATGAACAATCTTGTCTACAGCAAGCACCAAACATGCGCACAGCCTAACTCCACGGCTCTTTATACATCAGGCCAGAGCCAACCAGTTCCCAGCCCCTAAAAGCTACATGCACATCTCTTTTAGGGTTACTGACTTTCTAATTCCAAAAACTTGACACCTTTGCCAAGCCCACTGCCCACCCCTTCCCTGAGATCCTATCCCCTCCTGAGGCCCTGCCCTTGCTCACTCCATCACCTTCCCCATCACTTGCTCTCTCTTACCCTTGCTAACATGTTTGTTTTCATTGCAAGGTACAAACAGGCATATTTATGGGTTGGACACTAAGTCCATGTTTTATTTGTTACAGGATTCTACAGCTGGCAGCAAAATAGTCAAAATGAGTAATTTAAAAATGAAATTTCACAAAGGTTTTCATTATTCTCTCTCGCCTCTCATCCCATTTTTTGTAACCAGTTCCATGCTTTTTGTTCATAAAAGTTATTGTAATTTTGTGTGTGGAATTAGGATCACACATTATTGCAGTTGCAATGAGTCCATTAAAGACCCGCTCCTGAACAGCAAACAGCACGACCATGGAACGCACCTGTCCAGATACCTATATAATTAAATCTGTAGAAACTGACTCCCACATCTACATGCAGATATATATGTATCTAACATGCACTTACATATATACTTCCACATTATTTATTATTACAAATGTTGTTTAGTGCCTAGAGACCCCTAAAATTACAGCTCCAGAGTGGTAGGTGCTGGATACACCCATCACAAAGGTTTGTAGTATAGCCAGACAAAGGTGGTGAGAAATGTATGATACACTGGCTCTTCTGAAATTATTAGTCAACAGTATCCACATTTTAAGAAATACATTTCGTTTAGCATTCCCTTCTCTTTTAAAAAATTGTTATGAAATGAATACACATTTTATGTCATCAATCTTTTGTGCACAGGCCAGTAAAAGGAATAAAAGTCAGAGTTAGGCTGCAAATTTTATTCATATACATGGCAATATATGTACCTCCCTATACAAAGAGACAGTCTCTTTGGGTACGTCTAGACTGCATCCCTCTTTCAACAGAGGGATGTCAATTAGACACTTTGAAATTGCAAATGAAGCTGGAATTTGAATTTCCCATGCTTCATTTGCATAATCACGTCATGGCGCTCTTTCAAAAAAGCACTATTTCGAAAGTGAAACTGCAGACTAGACGCAGTTCTTTTGAAAATAGAAGGTTTACAGGATCTTTCTAAAAAGGGTTCTATTTTTGAAAGAACCACGTCTACACTGTGGTTTCACTTTCGAAATAGCGCTTTTTTGAAAGAGCACCATGACGTGATTATGCAAATGAAGCGTGGGAAATTCAAATCCCGGCTTCATTTGCAATTTCAAAGTGTCTAATTTACGTCCCTCTGTCGAAAGAGGGATGTAGTCTGGACGTACTCTTCTAGACATAAAGTGCATACATGCTTAAACAAAGATACTTTTCCATATTCTTTTCCAGAGGATGCCTAAATCACCAAGCTGGAAGGAAGATGGGCTGGAGAGGAAAAGATGGGGGTAGTGGGGAGAAGACGGTGAGTGAAAGAGGCCAATGGCACAAGTATGACTGAGGGTGAAAGGCGAAGAGGAGAGAGGAGGGAATATGGGGAGGTTATGGTAGGATGAGTAGGTAGGGGCAGGACAAGATGGGATAGGCACGCAGAAAGAGATTTGGGGGAAAGGAAGTGGGTCAGTGAGGGATGGTATGTAAATCACACATAGTAGGAAGGAGATCAGGGTGCTTTAACTACTCCCAAATTAATCAGCACTTCCTCCAGCATCCCAAGTGGTATGTCTGCCCACACCCAGCTATTTCCTACTCTCTCACCTGCAAAATCTCTCCCTGTCCCCAACACCTAATATGCTCCTCTTCTCTTCCCCTCCAAACTCTCCCCTTTCCAGTGCCTCACTCCCTCCTCCTCACCTGCACTCCTTCATCCCTGCCCTCCAAACTCTCCTCCTTCCCCCACAGCACTCCCCAGCCACTCTTCTCTTCTGTGCCTCCTCTCCTTGCCCTTTCTGTCCCCTCCTCAGCTGCAGTCAGATCCAGTTCCAGGCAGCTGCTTCCTTCCTAAGACTGAAGTCAGCCCACAGTGCCCGCCATCTGGCAGGACATTACTGCATCTGCCTCACATAGTATTTCCAGACTTCGCCACAAGGGCAGTATGTACTTGGTCTGCTAAGGCTGCAATCCCCTCACGGAGCAGCCAGGGCCAGCCCACAATGCAGGAAGCTGGGGTGTCCATGGCAGTGACCTAGAGGCAGGGCACCAGGCGCTGTGGCTGCAGCCCCACAGAGCAGAAACAGCCAAGCGCCAGAATCCAGCCCAATGATCCTATGATTCTAGGACTTGACTGGCGCGGTGCGGCGTGGCACGGCGCGGTGTGGCGTGGCAATTAGCAGGCAGTCTGTTGCCCCACAGAGCTGCCCAGCAGCAGTGCCATGCTGCTAACTGGACAATGAAGAGTCCAGTCAGCAGAACTGATTGGAGTCATCAGGATCCTTGTTTGACCAGGTGTTCTGATCCACAACCGGACACCTTGTCACCCAAATCCCTTTCCACGCAAGAGTGAACAGTCATCCCTTCCACTTAATAAATCATGTGGGAGTGAGAGAAACAGTCAGATTTCTACACAGTAAGATCACTAAATCTTCTACCCCTCATCATTTCACATAAAAAGATTTCTCCAACTAAGCTTTTCTGTGATCTGATCATAGCATTTAGGCTCCTTCAGCAATTTACCCACACATAGAGATGATTGGGGGAAAATACCCTCAGCCCTGTTTGTTTCCCTGTTGCCTCCCAAACACTCATTAGTTATCCAAATATCAACTACCAGTACTTAGTGCAGCGTATCTCAGACCAGTTGTTCCTGCATTTTCTAGCCACTGTGTTTCCATGAAGAAAGGCTACTCTCGTTTTAGCCACTGTCTAGTCTAAGAACAGTAAACGCTTGTCTTTATTTCCAAGTTAACTCGAGTTATAAGTCCAGTGTTACCCTTAATTCAAGTCCTATCAATGCAGAAAATCCCTTAACTCATGAGGTTGGTGATTTTCACTTGAATTGGCTGGACCATAAGGTGGCATAAGCTAGGACTTGAGTGAGGACAACTCGTAAGCTGCTAATATGACCACTTTGTAATATAAATGCAAGCTAAAGACACTTCAGTGCTGCTACTACTCCAACAAATTTCCACCGTACTCTCTCCCTTTTTACCTTGTGTGCCCAGAAAGAACAGACACGTTCTCTCATAATTCAGTATGAAGAGTTCATAAAGTAGTTCAACTTCCTGAGGCTCTATAAATCATGCCATGTATTTCAGGACATCTAAGCACGATACGAGTGAGTATAAAACAGGCCTGGCATATTTCCCCACCTCCCACATTCTTTTCACTCAAACAGCTGGCTATTTCTGCACACACTTTCAAAAAACTTAAGTCTAGAAAACTTCAACCTAGAAAGGTGAAATGGAAAAGTATAAGAGTTTCAAAATGTGGTCTTAAAAAAGAGCTTAGGAATCTTCAACTATAGCTGTCCTACATGTACACAATAGAAAGAAAATAAACAAATATTGGGCACTAATTGATCATAAAAAACTGGAAAAAACAATCCCTCATCCCTTTAATGAATGTGATGTAATTGTACTGCAGAGACTTGCAAACAGAGATATTGCTGAGGACATATTAATCTGCACTGCGGTGGTATAAATTGTAGTGTGCACTAGCATGACACACCTTAATGGCACACACTGTCCCTATGTGGCAAGCAGTAAAAATTCTTTGTGAACACTAATATAGTGCTGTTTCACACTAGAATTTACACCTCTCTGGTGTGCACTAAAGCACCACATGGACAAGCCCTTATATAACCTTCCAAATATAACATTGGCTCAAAATTCACGAAAAGCATTTGAGGTCACCTTTCCAATTTCAATTATAATATTTTATGAAGCATATTCTTATTCTATGCCTCAAGATGCTTCCAGCAACCTGACAGTCATCACAGAAAAATAGTAGAAAGTGATTTGTGGAATTCACAGTAATCACAAAAGGTCAGTAGGGAACCGTATTCAGTATTGAGGCACTATAAGTGCTCCACTCCCCTCGATTAAAAGGTTTTTTAAGGTTGTTTTACATACTTCCCAGATTAGGAGAAGCCACTACTGTTTTAGGTCTATCGATACAATTCTGTGTTGAGAAATTTCAGGTCTGATTGATATAGAGTCTTACCTCTGTGAACTATAAGATTTATATTGATTCATCAAAGCAGCCAAAAAAATTAAGGTTTAAGAGTCAATATCATAATGGATTCAAGTCAGCCTAGCGTGTTCCCAGCAAAATTAAATACTAACCAAAAAATAAAAATCTATTTTTCACTAGAAAGAAAGCTGAAGCTAAAATATTAGAATTGTTCAATTTAAAATCTTTTTAAATCAATTACATCTAATTGTAGCTATTTAGCATATTATCTAATACATAATAACTCTCTCAACACACACACAAAATGAACAAGATATCCTGCTATCATTTATGAAGCCAAACTATTCAATGACTTTCAGAGGGTCAGCTTTTAATAAAAAAAAAAAAAAAAAAAAAAAAAAAAAAAAAGCATATAGCCATGTTTACTTCCCATAACTAAGTACAGTAAACTTCCAATAACCCGGCACCTTTAGGACCCAGGGGGTGCCGGATTATCAGATATGCCGGACTATCAGAAGGGGGGGCTATGAGGGGTCTGGAGTAGGGTGGGAGGGGATGCCACCCCAGGCCCCTCATAGCCCCCCCTTACTGAATCGGAGATGCCTGCAATAGAGCAGCTGGGGTGCTGCTGGGTTGGTCCCGCAGCGCCGAGGGGCGGCGCTATGGCACCAACCCAGCAGCACTCCAGCTGCTCTTGGGGACGCCTGGGACAGAGCAGCTGGGGTACTGCCCGGTTGGTCCCTTAGCACTGCCCCTTGGGGCTGCAGGACCAATCCAGCAGCACCCCAGCTGCTCTTGGGGATGCCTGGGGCAGAGCAGCTGGGGTGCTGCCGGGTTGGTCCCGCAGCGCCGCCCCTCGGTCAGTTTCAGCAGCGGCTGAATCCCGACGCCAGGAGCAAAGCAGCTGGGGTGCTGCCGGGTTGGTCCCGTAGCGCCGCCCCTCAGCGCTGCGGGACCAACCCGGCAGCACCCCAGCTACTCTGCCCCAGGCATCCCCAAGAGCAGCTGGGGTGCTACCGGGTTGATCCCGTAGCCCCGAGGGGCAGCGCTACGGGACCAACCTGGCAGTACCCCAGCTGCTCTGCTCCCGGCTTCCCCGATTCAGATGCTGGTCAGTTCCGTAGCAGCAGCTGAATGTGGGAAGCCTGTCCGGCTGCTCCAGCACTTCCGGGTTCCTGATGGTGCCGGACCATCAGGAGTCCCGGAGCATTGGATGCCGGACTACTGGAGTTTTACTGCAACGAATAAACCAATCATTCACTATCTTACTCCTTTTATCAGGATGTCCATTTTCCATCTGTTAGCGTGAGAAATCTCACATAGCCAAATATATAGAGAACCATGCACAGATACAAAATCGGTATCCACATCTATCTCTGCAAAAATGAGACACAGATGTGTGCATCCACATTCGTGGATGCGGATACCCATGGATACAAAGCTTGTCTACATCAACTTGTCTTTCTTTCATTATTTCTTTTATTCAGGGCTACAAAATAGATCCCTGGGGCAAACCAAAAGCAAAGCAGGAAGTAAGGAAGAAGACAACAACCACATGAAGGCACGATACTCCTGCAAATCTTTTAACTACTTAAAAAAAAATTCAGATTTTAGGCTCTTTATACATTTCTTCTACTTTTAAATTCATTGTGAAAATTAACTTCTGAGTGAATAGCTATTAGACCAAAAAGTAGATTTCACCAAAAATGTTCATTATGGATAACATTTTCAATTTTGTTTCCTATGCAAATCTTGAAACCAAAAATATTTTCTGATTTCAATATAAAAAATTGTTTCAGTGTCTGTCATAAAAGACAAAACTTTTATGGGAAATTTGGGGGAAATGTTATTAATTTCTCACAGAAAACTGGTATTTTTCTATATGCCTTTTTATAACTGAACACCTGCAGCTAGACTGAATTTATACGATTTAATTCCCATTTTCTGTTATAAAATTAGTGTAATCTCATCTAAACAAAAAGAATTTTCACCCAGTCATAAATTATAAAAGTATTTTTTAATCCGTGACTAAAATATATCATTCAAATACTGTACTCTGCTTTAAATTATGGATATTTGTAATACAATACTGTTACAAAGATGTATCTTTTCTTTTCCCATCCTCATCCTGTCAGAATAAACTCACTAATTCTAAAAGTAGAGTATCTAGTTTCTCTCTGGGTCACAAATTCTCCCACAAGAATGAATGAAAGAAATAAAATTTAAATTCAGTGAGGTTTTCATGTGCCCTTCACAAGCAGTTGTCCCTAGTGCATGCTGGAACTTGATTAAGCTCCCTAAGTATGTAAAGCAGCTTCTCCCGTAACATGTTGCAATCAAGATTTCAAGAGTCCATCTTATTCTTCTCTTGACATAGAAGAGCTTTCTTTACTCCCAGTATTGTCTCGGGCATCTAAAAAAGAGTTCTCTCATGGTTTCCATTATATCATCTCTGCTATAGAAAAACTCTGTTTCTGCTCAGAAACACATCTACTTCCACAAAACATCAACAGCAAGTCGTCTTTTTTTTCTGTTTTTTACAATTGCCTTTCACCTATGAAAGAGACTTTTCTGAGCTGGTTCCAGAATACAAGTGCTTTTGAATCTGTATCACTGCAAGCTCTTTTCTATTCTATGATTCACCTGTGTTTCTTCATTTCTTTAAGAAATATAGCAATGATACATGTCTCCATGCCCAAAATTAACTCCTTACCTTTAAGAAAATCCAGCAGTACTGCCCTGTACCAGTCTCAGTACAGTAATTCCTCATTTAACACTATAGATATGTTTCAGAAAATGATGGTGTTAAGTGAAAACGTGTTATGTGGGGTCAATTTTCCTATTGAAAATAATGGAAAAGGTGGGGGTTGCATTTCAAGCAGTGGTGTCTGTTGGGACCAGGACATAAGGTTGGGGGAGAAAGGGGACTGGGTTAAAGCAGGGAGGGGAGGTGTTTGGCTCTGGGAAAGGGAAGGGGAGGAGAGGGGAGGGGGACTGGGTTGCGAGTATGGCCCTGTGACGGGTCTGCCAGGACCTGCACTGCATCCGGTGAGGGGGGGGGGAGGTGCCGGGGAACAGCGAGGTGAGCGGCGAACTCTCCACTGCTTTTCAGGGAGGCAAGGGAAGCCCCATGCGGCCGCCAGCAAAGGGCTGGCTGGGGAAACCTAGCCACCGGCCTGCAAGCGGGGGCAGAGGAGACAGGGCAAGATGTCCAGCAAGAGGGAGTCCGTGGGGAACAGTGGAGAGTGGCAAATCCTCCACCGCTTTTCAGGGAGGTGGGGGAAGCCCCACGCAGCCGCCAGCAACGGGCCAGCTGGGGAAATCGTGTTATTCCAGGGACGGTCGTGTAATTCAAAAAACGTTCCCCCAAAAAAACGTGTTAAGCGGGCACATGTTAAAGAAGGAATTACTGTACTTAATTCCTTTCTCCCATGCAATTGCCCTGCTCTTTAGAAGGAAATGATAATACGTATATTACCCAATTGATAAAGTTAACATGGTTGGTTTTTTGATTAAAGAAAGTGTTAAGGCCTCATATGTATGAGTAATATATTTAAAAGAACAGTTTACACAGTACAGGGAGGTGAGAAGTTCAGAGGAACCATTCAGGCACCTGAGCATGAATCACCCACTATAAAAATTACATTTAGTAACCGGAAGACAAGCAGATCAATGCTAATACAGTTCATTCTCACAAATGGTAAGAAGTTGTCCAACTGTCATCCATATCTTGTTAATAAAACCATAGTCAATATAATCTTAAAATGGATCTGGCAACATCTCTTTCACAGAGGAAGCACCTTGCGCATGCTGACACTGTTTTTCACCTTGTCCCTATATGCTGGCTCCTAACATAAGTTAGGAGGGGCTTACGGGAAATCAATAGTAACAGGAGATTATAGGCCTTCCTTACCTTGGCTGGCAACAACAGCAGGACTAGGGAGTTACAGAAAAGTTTCCAAAACCTGCTTTGTCTCACTGCCAAATTCTCTATTACATTTTCTTTGTTAATGACTTGTTGTGAGGAATCTCTGTATTGAGCAGTTATTTATGGCTTTGGCTTTCTCCACTTTCATTTGGGGTATGCATATGCTTGCACTTCATCGACAAAGCTTTTGCCATTCATAGGTTCTTTAAAAAACTTCCACAAACAACACAGTTTTGCTGCAGCAAATGAAAGTATGAACACTGCTTTGTTGGCAGGAATGCTCTCCTGCTAAGCAATTGAAACCCCCTTGTTGGGGTGGAAGTATTTTGTCGGCAAAAAAGTGCCGACAAACAGCATTCACACAAGCTGACTTTTAGAGACAAGGCTGTATTGACACAACCTTGCTGCCCAAAGCTGTGTGCTGTAGACATCCTTAGAGTGTTAGGAAAAGCCTGAGGTTCAATTGCATTATACATTATGGAAAGGATTAACTCATTTATTAAAGGTGTCAAAAGAGTCTGAAATAGTATTTATTCTATTTATTTCACTGAACTTACCCTAACAGTTAAAGACTAGTACAGCATCCGATAGGTAAATGGATTTCACTCTCAGCTTTTCACTGTGTCAATGTTTATAGTTCCATAAATAATCATTTTAGAATCATAACATTATGCTGTAACTCTACACACCACATATCCATTTGGGTGCTTCTACTGAATTTTTAACAATCATTCAACTAAAGACCATTAACTTACATACATGCCCTTTTCTAGTATAGTACGTCTGTGTGCAGTTTTTACTATTTAACTGAGTTTCTAGACATAACCAACACTCTATTGTTCAGAGCAATATGTGGAGGATACAATTATGAGTTCCAACTTCCAGTAATTACAGTACCATTATCAACTTCAAGCAAACCTGACTAGGATGGAGGTCACAGGTCAGAGTAAACTTGAGTATAAAATTAACTACAAACATCTTTGAAGAAGCATAAAGCATCTCTAATACTGTTACCAAGAATCTTGCAACACTACCAAATATGAAGGGCCTAGTCAAAAGCTTACTGAAATCCATGTAAAGGCTCCCATAGACTTCAGTAGGGATTGGCTCAGGTAATAAGTGCAAAGAATCTAAGTATGAAAGGGTAGAAGCAAATGTACTGTTATTTGCATTTGTGTTGATGCACCACAATGTAAACTAAAACAGATTCCAGATGCTAGTATTTTTCACAAAGATTATCACATAGCCTGAAATTATTTTTTTCTGGTATTTCTTCATAAAGTTCTCTAAATGGTCATCTGCTTTTAAGTCGGAATGCACAGGTGGTCTAATTTGGTTGAACAGAAAGGAACTACATCATTTGTAAAAATGGAAGAGCTAAACACACTTTCCCTCCTCCCAATCTTTGTTTTAAGGACAAATTATGTGCACAGCTATCATGATGGGTTCCTTAAAAAACCTGTAATAATGCATGTTCTGTCCAGATAAGCTTCCATTGACTTCATCTACAATTAAGTATAAAAAATGCGCCTTACGATCAGGCCCCCTTTTTTTTTTCAACATTAGTCAATTCTTGCAGCATTTACATGACAAATTAAGCCTTCATCTGCCCATATACCCTTATTAATGAATTAATCTACTATATGAGATACAATGTGAAGATTTTCGATAGTTTGTTGTCTTTATTGCATTATGACGTAGGGCCTAGATTTCTAACTCAAAACACATACACTCTACTGCATGCAATCTGAGCTAAAGAAGTCAAGTGATTTCTACATCTCTGACCATGGAAGCACATAATAGTTGTAAAATTCTGTTATACCTTGCAGAATTAAAGTTTTTTACCAGCTCATCTAATATCCGATTATTTTTCAAGTCAGGTTCCGTGACTGCCTACAAAAGAACAAAAGTAAACAGTGTTCAAGCAAACATAATTTACTTCTCAGATGTTTATTTCAGACAGGATTCCATCACAACCACCAACCCTCAAAACTGTTACGTCAAAAAAGCTGCATAAAAAAGCAGTACAAATGCCTTCTACTGAAAAGATGGTTTATTAGATGATGAGCTTTCGTGGGCCAGACCCACTTCCTCAGATCAAATAGTGGAAGAAAATAGTCACAACCATATATACCAAAGGATACAATTAAAAAAAAGTGAACACATATGAAAAGGACAAATGACATTTCAGAACAGAAGGGGGATGCGGGGGGGAGGGGGAGGAGAGGAAGGTAAATGTCTGTGAGTTAATGATATTAGAGGTGGGGAAAGGTAAATGTCTGTGAGCTAATGGTATTAGAGGTGATAATTGGGGAAGCTATCTTTGTAATGGGTAAGGTAGTTGGTATCCTTTGGTATATATGGTTGTGACTATTTTCTTCCACTATTTGATCTGAGGAAGTGGGTCTGGCCCACGAAAGCTCATCATCTAATAAACCATCTTGTTAGTCTTTAAAGTGCTACATAGTCCTGTATTTTGTTTCAGCTACACCAGACTAACACAGCTACATTTCTATCACTATTCTACTGAAAACTATCTAAGACCCTGAGGTAAGTGAACATCAAAAATGTTTGTTAACAGCCAGAAGTATAAATAAATACAACACTTTGTTCTAAGACCAAGCCCATTAACACTAATCTACAACCATGCTTGATTGTACCTTAGCTCCAATCATTTTGGAAGACTGAAGTAGGTTCCCAAGGATGTGATGAGAACATTAAGCAAGAAGAAGTAAAATGAAAGTGCTAGTCTGAATAATGATAGGATGAAAGATACACATTATGGGGTAGTTTTCTGCATACATATTATTTTAAAAGAACCTTCCTCTCTATTTTAATTTTTCTCCTGTATTACCATTCCAGAACTTCCTTCGCTCTTACTCACATTAATCAATGGTAGCTTTAAGAAAGTAGAAGGACAGACAAAGTGTGCAGTCCAGAAATATACACTCAGAAGTCTGCATTTGTATAAATGTCAAAAAAACTGACAAATAGATTTTTCTGAATTCTGGCCTTGAAAAGAATCTAGACTAACTTATGCTTTAGCAGTGTTTCTCAAAGTGGGCTGCGGGCCTGATTTGGGAAAGCTGCTAGTGGACCCGCACGGCTTTGTTTACCTAAATGCTCCGTAGCCTTTTGCAACTCCAATTGGCTCCAGTTCGCTGTTTTCAGCCAAGAGGAGCTGCAGGCATCACAACCATGGATGTCAATAAGGATATCCATGACTCATTTTTCCAATGCTAATAGGGCTCTATATATAACATATAGTCCACAATTCAGTAGGGGGTGAGGTAAAAGGAGAGAATCAATCAAAAAACATTTATATTGGCTATAGATTTTGTAAAAAGCTTATTTTTACTAATCCTAAATTCTGGATCATGTTCAAACTGACGGCGTCGCCTTAAAATAGCAGTAATGTAAACTAGGGATATTCGATTAGTTGATTAAACTAAATTTTCTAGTCAATGGATTTTCTATCGACTAGTCAATAAGCCGTGAAGCCAGAGATTTTCCATCGACTAGTCAATAAACCGGGGAGTCGCAGCGGGATTAGCTCCCAGCCCAGGAGCAAACCCCACTGCAGCTCTGCCTTTTAAATGTGTTAGAGCTGGTAGGCTCTTAATACATTTAAAAGGATGGTGTGTACTGGGGGGCGAGGGGGAAAATCAGCTATTCCCCCCTGCTATGCTTCTGATTTTTAAATATATTAAGAGCTGGAATGCTCTTAATACATTTAAAAAGCAAAGGTGCAGTGCCTGGTCCCCAATATCCCAAATACCCCCCCCCCCAACCCCTGTGGAGATGGTGCTGGGGGGAGCTGGTTTTAAGCCAGCTCCCGCCAGCACTGGCTCCACCTCCCTTCCCTTGCTGTCTCTGATTGAGACAGCAAGGTGGAGGGGGATGGCAGGGAGCGACTAGTCAAGGGACTAGTCAACTAGTCGCTTACATCCCTAATGTGAACCATGGAATGATCAAAGGTCATGAAGAAAATTAAACAGCCCCTTGCGGAATACATGCAACATTTTCAAACTTGGATGCCCACAAGTGTGTAAATCTGTATAGGACACTTATTAAGATACCTAAGGGTATGTCTACACTTGCACCATAATTCGAACGAGGGATGCAAATGTAGGCATTCAAAATAGTCAATGAAGCGGGGATTTAAATATCCCGCACTCCATTAGCATGATCTTGCTGACACGTTACTCCAATCAACAGCTGTTTCAAAAGTGAAAGTGCGCGCCAGGACGCGTTTGAGGAGTAACGTTAGTTCAAACCAAGGGGTTTGTTTCAAACTAACGCATCCCGGCATGCACTTTCACTTTCGAAACAGCTGTTGATCCGAGTAATGTGCCGGCGAGATCATGCTAATGAAGCACAGGATATTTAAATCCCCACTTCACTGACTATTTCAAATGCCTACATTTGCATCCCTAGTTCAAACTAGGGTGCAAGTGTAGACATACCCCAAGATTGCAATGACTTCAATGGGAGTTGTGAACATTCAGCACCTTTAAACAAAAGCCGTGCTTTTTTTCAGGACAGCTGTCTACATGCAGAGTTTAGTTGTTCAGTTTGAGGACCACACATTTGAAAATACTGAGCTGAGATGAACAATATAAGAAGCAGCTCTGTATATTTTACCATGACACATCTGATTAGATCCAAAGAGGAAAAGGTCTTAACACTGAAGATTTGCCCAAAACATTATATAAGAAAAAAAAGAAAAACACTTACCACACAACATGTTGGACACTGAGTTTTGTAAGACAGAAATTTGCGTATACAAAGGGAACAATCTGAAAAAAAAAAGTTACAATCCTTACAATCAGAAAGTATATGAAGCTAAACTTGGATGAACACACAGGCTGTGTCTAGACTGGCCAGTTTTTCCGGAAAATCAGCTGCTTTTCCGGAAAAACTTGCCAGCTGTCTACACTGGCCGCTTGAATTTCCACAAAAGCACTGACGATCTCATGTAAGATTGTCAGTGTTCTTGCGGAACTACTATGCTGCTCCCGTTCAGGCAAAAGTCCTTAAGTATAACTGCTCTTTAATATTTACTATGATATGACATTTATTCTTTGAATACATTTCAGTGCTTTACAATATAATTAATGCTCATTTCTTACTTACCCACAGTTTCAATGTTTATATATTAAATGCTGGTAACTAATCAATGACCATCTAGCTAGCCAGAGACATTCCATATACCCTTTATGAAGAAGTCTAAGAAGCACTGTGCCCATTAACAAAGTTCTAATTCAACATTTACGACTGCTAATCCATTTGAAATGGTCAATTAATTTTACATGATATGCTATTGAGAGAAAAAGAGAGATTCTATGCATGAATATGAATCAACTTAATCGATCTGTGCCTTCAACAACCAACAATTTTCAGAAAGTGGTGAGACTGATTTATGCTTGCAAATCATCTTATTCAGAGCCAGAGAAGTTGAAACACAGTGAAGGATAAACCGAGAATGTTCTGGTCCTTACTGCATGTGCACAAAAAGATAAACTGTTGTATTATAGTTCATTTATATTTCCAATGACACAGTAAATCTCCATCTGTAAAACTGAATCTACCAAACTAATCACGGCACTTAACTGCACTATCAAAATTATCAAAAGCTTCAGAGGGGTAGCCGAGTTAGTCTGTAACAGGAAAAACTTAAACAGTAAATAGTCTAGTAGCACCTTCAAGACTAACAAAACATGATATCATGTTTGTTAGCTCATGATACCATCTACATGTTTTGTTAGTCTTTAAGGTGCTGCTAGACTATTTGTTGTTTTTTAAGTTTTACCAAAATTATGTCTGCTGAACTAAGATTTCCAGCTTTTCACTAAGCTTTACTATATACAGAGAGAGAGAGAAGACAAGTGACCAAAATGTAAATTTACAGTGAACAGGACAGGAGGCTTCCATGAAACTGACAAATGGGAGACTCTTCAGCTGTTAGTACAAATCACCGCCAGCCAATCAGTACTGTCAGGTTTAAACTAGTAACCACAAGTGCTTACAGAACAAAGAGGGATAAAGTACATGCGTAGTGAGAACATTAAAACCTCTGTAATAAACTAAAATAGTCTGCCTGATTCGCTAACACTTTGTACCAGTGAATCCATTTGCATTTTTCAAAGTGCTGTGCAAATATTAATTAATAAGGAAGTAGGTCTGATACCAGTAAGCAGGAATCAAATTAAATGAATTCAACTAGGAAAGGGAAAAAAAGGCTACAGACAGGAAATTACTTCACGTGGAAATGAGAGCTCTCCATTCCTTTTATATCAATGATTCAAATCCAACTATATCAGCCCAAAACTAGGGATGTTAGCAAATAGTTGACTACCCGATAAGCAGAAGCTGGGCCCTGCCACGGACAGGGGCTGCTGCCGCCCAGCCAGAGCAGCCTCTGTTTGCAGCAGACAGGGCTGGCCACCACAAACAGAGGCTGCTGGACTCAGCACAAGTCAGGACAGAGCATCCCCTGCTCATGCTGTTCTGGGACGCTACTCCTCTGCATTTTAAATGTAGTAACAGCCTGGCGGCATTCAGACTGCAACGCAGACCCAAATTAAAGTAATCCTCTCCACCTACGTTCCCTCTAATTTTTCCTATCCCAGAGAAAAATGAATTTTGTTAAGTGCACCCAAGATGAAGGTGATGTGCAATAATACATCGCCTTCATATTGATACACATAACAAAATTCATGAACTGGGGGGAGGGGCAGAGAAGGAGGCACATGGTTCATAGTGTGAGAAGGGGGTTCAAGCATGGGGCAGATGGCTGGAGTACAACACTGTGATGCAAGGGTGTGAAGGCTCCAATTGGTTAAACTGGTAGTACAGGCTATGGGGTGGGGCCGGGTTTGGAGTGAAGGCTTTCCTCTCAGCAGCACGTGGGCTGGGGGGGAAGAGCACATCTCCGCACTGTGGCAGCTCTGAGGCCAGGCTTCCCCAGGCGCAACAAGGTTGGGGCTGGGATTGGAGCCAGGCAGTCTGGCCCACCCCAAAAAGACCAGAGCAGAGTCAGGGCCTAAGAAGCTAACAGAAGAGATGACAGGATGGAACGAGCGTCAGGCACCAGGAAGGGCTATATTAACACACTCTTAAAAATTCTGCTATACTTACAGTTATGTGAACACTGTGGTATGATCATTGCAATATCAAAGTAATCAAAGCATATCCCACAACGCAACAAATCATCTACTGCCTGAAATAGGAAAAATAAAAGTTAAGGTCATTCTAAGGCACCCATAAAGATCTCTTCCTCAGACTACATATACAATATAGGAAATATCAATATGCTTTCAATCTCAAATTCTTGTCCACCAGTTTCTTAAACCCCATAGATGAAAAACAAAAATCCCTCACATCCCCTGGGAATGAGTGGTACAGTAGTTATATGTCAAGAGCTGCTACTCTAAAAACCAACCCAAATGCAAACTGTCAAATAGCTAAACAGTAGCAACTTGCTGAATACAAAGTCAATAAATAAATGTAAGTCAAAACAGCTTCCAAAATCAATTCTAGTGTATATATTTAATCCTCAGCATCAGTGCTAGAGCTCAAAAGTGTAAAGAGGGAGGACAGGAGGGAAAGGCAATCCTTGCAAAAGACCCTTGCCAGAAGGAGAGCTTTTCTAGTAACTCAATATTAACTGACAGTCCTCCTAACAAAACTCCACCCCCCCCCCCCCCATCCAACTCACTCCCTAGGAAAGATAAGGGTCTTGTCAAAATAAAAGGGCATGCACTGCCACCTAAAAGCTTTTGGAAATGAGAAATGTAAATTCCACTATAAATATTGCTGCCTCTGTGAGAGACAACACCATGGGGGAGGCAAAACAGCCCCTGTCCAGAGTGGCCTGCGCAGGCCACAGGCAGAGGCTGCTCTGGCAGTAGCCCCTGACCACGGGGGGGGGGGGGGGGCTCCCAGAGGGGAGCCTCTGGTCATAGCCTCTGCCTGGGGCAGCAGACTCCCCTGCCTCTCCCCTAGGGATCCCCCAAAGATAGGGCTGCTGCTGGAGCTGCCTCTGCCTGTGGCCAGTTCAGGCCACCATGGACAGGGGCTGCTCTGGCCAGGCAGGCAGCCCTGCTCAGTCCCAGCTGCTTGTGCCAGGTCTGGGACCTACCCCCTCTGCAGCTCTGCAGTTTAAATGTATTAAGAGCCAGATGGGGAGGCAGCCTGGCTCCTACTACATTTAAACTGCAGAGCCACAGCACAGGTAGCTCCTGGACCCAGTGCAGGCCAGGACTGAGCACCTTCCCTTATTGAATAATCACGCAGTCAATAAAAATTCAATTGACTACACGATTCGCCAATTACCTGCCTCTCAACATCCTTAACTATAAAGCCAGCAGCAATCTTGATACTTTAGGCATCCCCACAGTCACTCTGGGGAGTCCCCATGAATCAAAATGCCAGTTCTGACACTTGAACAGCCCTGGGGAACCATTCTTTTGCTTTAGGATTTTAAAGCGCTCTTACTTATGGTCCAAAGTTTATTCCCACCACCACCCCACAGCAAGCACCTGATCTCACTGGTCATCACCCTCTGCTCCCATGGGGTGCATTCCCCAGCTCCCATTGTGCAGCCTGCCCCCAAAACCCCGGGCACTCCCCAGCTGTCACTGTGCTAACCCCCTCTCAGGCCTCAGGTTCCCCACCGCCAGACCTCACTATGGACTCCCATTCACCCAGGCCTGCACCCTCCCAGCTGTCACTGTGCAACCCCCCCCCCACTCCCTCAGGCTCCAGGCTCCCCCCCCAACTGTCACTGTGCAGCCCCCACCCACCCCAACTGTCACTGTGCAACCCCCCCCCCCCACTCCCTCAGGCTCCAGGCTCCCCGCCCCCAACTGTCACTGTGCAGTCCCCTGAGGCCGCTCCGCGCGCTCACTGTGCAGCTCCCCCAGGGCGCCGGGCTCTCCCCACTGTCACTGCGCAGCGCCCCCGCGCCTCCCTCGCGCTCCAAGCCGCACAGCGCCGGGAACGGAGGACCGCCCCCCCACACAGACAGAGACTCACTTTGAGCAGGGAGAGGTTCTCCGGCCAGCCCGGCTCGGCCAGCGCCATGGTGCCCGCCACAGGCCGCTTCCAGCCGCGCAAGCGTCCCCGAATCACCCGCGCTCCGCTCCAGACAGCAGCCGGCTCCGCGCACTTCCGGCCCCGCCCCGGAGGTTGCTGGGAGTTGTAGTTTGTGCCGTGGCTCAGGGCTGCCGGGCCAGGATGGAGCTGGGCGTCACGAGGGAACAAAGGATCGTTCCTTCTTCCCTACGACGCGTCAGCCGCTCCGCCTCCCTCGCGCAGACACATGGTACCGCGGCTGCGTTTCGAATGCAAGGGCCAGCTGTTGCCCTGGGACCTTCCCCTGCTGTCCATGGAGAGATCTCATGCCACGCCCCCTCACTCCTAATCATCTGATGAAGTGGGTTTTGCTCAGGGGGCTATAGGGTTTGGTTAGTCTCCAAGGTGCCACAGGACCTCTTGTGTCTCCCTACACAGGGTTGCCAGGTGTCCGGTTTTGAATGGGACAGTCCAGTATTTGAGCTTTCTGTTCCGGGAACAAATTGAGAAAATAGAAATGTCCGGTATTTTCTAAATAAGATGTAATGTCAAGTGTGTCTGGTATTTTTGCTGAAACCATCTGGCAACCTTACTACTGAATCTAATATCACACTCCACCTTGTCTAACCAAACGCTCAGGAATCACGTCTGGATACCACAACCACCCATCAAATCATGAGATTGGCATAAATATGACAACATATTATTTAAAAAAAACTTTAAATGTCTTTTTAGTTGCCTCTAAGATTCCTGTTTTTAATCTTTTTCAGAGTCTTGTGGCTGTGAAGAACTAAATTACAAAAAACGAGGCGAGCTAACTTTAATATGATGATTTCAGGAGCAAAGGCCTCAAGAAAGTTCAAATACTGTATTGCAAGACGCGCAATACAGCAGTAAGCACAAGCACCAGTGTAGCCATCTGAGCATGCTATAATGTCATTTATTAGTTTGCCTATAATTTTACCTGGAAAAATCTGGAGATAACCGATTACTTTTAGAGTAATAGAATTTAAGGCTAGACTCAGGATTATCCTGGAGTCTCCAGGAATTAAAGATTAATTTTTAATTAAAGATAATGCTATGTGATGAGATCTCCAGAATTCGTCCAACCAAAGTCGAAACCCCTAAGAAGAGACAACCAGCTCATCTAGTCTGACCTTCAGGCTACCAGCAGCATGCACACATTAAACTGAAATTAGACAAAGGAAACTAGACTATTATATCCCACAGCTAGTAAATAGGAGGGATCATGGTGCACCAGTGTCCAAGGCAACTTCAATGGAAGCGAAATTATCCATACCCACATCCTGCAGAGAAAGGCAAAAATCCCCAGGGTCACTGCCAGTCTGACCCAGAAAGTAAGCCGGTGCACCCCACTGTGCTATTCTGGCAAGAAGGAGATGACCAGCTGGGGCACTCAGCTGCAGGAGGAGGCGCAGCATGCTCTCAACCTGTCTCCAAGAGATCTCCTGCAGGCTTCTGCATTAAGCAGCAGGCAGGTAAGCAGATTAAAGGAGTTGGCTGGGGGCATGCCCACCTGACATTTGTACCGGGATGCTGTTTGCTGTTATTCCCCTTCCTGTCACTGGCAGGAAGCAAGAGGAAAGGGCACAATTTGCTGCATTACCCTCACTTTGGCTGGGCAGGTCAGGGCAGACGTGCTCTGCACTCTCCTCTTGTTCCCTGAGGTGACAAGAAGGAAAAGAGCAAGTAACATCATGGTACAAATCTTTGGAATGGGGAGGGGGTCTTCAATCCCCTTGTCCTCCCTTCACACACACACACACACACACACACACACACACACACACACACACACACACACACACACACACACACACACACACACACACACACACACACACACACACACACACACACACACACACACACCAACCCCCTGGCCAGGGCCCCCTTCTGCCCCTGGCTCCTGCCCCTCCACACACGCAATCAGTTAGCCCCTGAGCATGTGAGCAAAAACCAACCTGCCAAGTACTAAAGAGAGAATGCTCAGAATCCTGGTCCTCCCCACCCAATGCCCCATTTCCAGCCATGGACATGCCTCCTGCTTCAGAGAAAGGAGATGAAAAACAAACCAGAATAAACCGGGAGATCAGTGACTAACATGATGAGAACTTTATAAATACCTAAATGGATTTAGTGTGAGTGTTTCATTGATCCCTTGAGTTTTCAGTTGGATCCTTCTATAAACATTGGGTCTAAATTGTTATTTAATTAATGCACATGTGGTTATTGGCTGGTTGAGTGTGGCTGGTTGGCTTGAACAATGTGACTATTTGGCCATTTGAGTGTTGCTAGTTTGCTTTAGTGGTAACCACTATAAGGGCCACTGCTTCAGAACTTCAGAACTGGTTGGACACCACAGTAGTTGGGGATATGCTGGAAAACATTTTTAAGGCAATAAGTAACTTATTACAAAAGGAATGTTAACTAGTATGAAAGTGGAAAGCCAAAGATTGTCTTTGAGTTTGACATTCCTGGCTTACACAGTTCACAGTTTGCATACCAGATACCTGCTTGCAGTGAAAATAAATAAAAAAGATTATTTAATAGAAAAAACCCCATAGACTCAAAGATGAAAGTAAAAGGAAAGGGAAAACAAAAAGTATGCAAGCTATCAAAAAAACAAAACAAAACACAAACATCAGATGCCAAATAAAAAGATCCCCAAGTATATTTTCATCTGTGATTTCCAGAAGCCAATCTCTCTTTGGGGAGTGAAGAAGGTTGATTCATGAGTTTTGAACTTTTGGAGTTGGCAATACAGTACATGCAAGTTGATAGTGTCTCCCCCTGTGTCCAGGAACCCACACAGAAACCAAGATCCTACAAGACATGAAACTGAGTCCTCAGCCTGATTCTCTCATGTCCTCAGACTGGGATGCCACCTCCTTTCCCTCCCACCCGCACTAACATCCATACCCTCACACTGGGATCCCGCCTGCCCCAACAGCTAACATTTGCATCCTCACACTGACATCCCACCTGGCTCCACACCTCACCAGCATCCACATCCTCATGCTGAGATACCCCATCCTTGGCTGAGGTAACCAAAAGTGAAACCCACTGCTTTGCTGGCTACAAAGGTGCATCAGCTTGTGGGGCTCTCTGGCCACCACGGGTCTCATTGTGGCATAAGCACCCTCTGTGGCTGGGACTATGTGGGCACCAGGGGCCTGTGTTCTGCTGAGAGCCATGTGTGCAAGTGAGTCCCTGTGTGCTGCCCACCCTCTCCCTTCCATGCCCATCCAGCAGCCACGTGGGCCTGATTAAATAACTTTTAAAAAATAGATTGGAGGAGTGCTCAGGCCATAGACTCCTGAATTAGATGATCACAGAGGTCTTTGCTGGCCTTGGGATCTATGAAATAGGAAATAATTATGGTATCTGTTGGGAAGTGGTAATTATGTCAAAACAGAACAGCTTGTCAAATAGAAAACTTCTTCACCAGCGCTGATTACGCTTGCTGAGGCTCCTGCTGTTGCCCAGCCATCTTCCTGTAGTTTAGTACAAGATGATTTATGAAGTTTGTTGTTGGGTATATTCTGAGTGGAAGCTAGTGGTACAGGATCACATTCACTTCCACTCAAACTATACCCAAAGAACATCATAATTCAGGAGTGGGGAACCTTTTTTGGGTCGGGGGCCGCTGACCCACAGAAAAATCAGTCAGGGACCACACAAGTGAGAAGCAAAGTGAGAGGTCCCAACTGAGATTGAGAAACTCCCCACATTCCCCTTGCACACCAGAGCTTAGGGGGCCCAGGCTAGTAGATTTTGCGTGTTCCAGCTCTGTGGGTGGGGGGGCTGGAGCACTAACGCAGTCTCCCCAATGATGAACCGGGGCTGAAGTTCTCTACCCCTGTCATATATCATCTTGTACTTACTGGAGATCCATAGAAGGCATTTCCTTTGCAGTTGCTCCTGCATAGTCCCCCTGTAATGGTACCACTAAGGAGAAAATTTTGGTAAGTTTTCCTTCAGTTTGGAATCTGACCTTGCAGTCCTATGGACAAAATGTTCTTTATGTGCTTCATTGCAATAACTTTTATGGACCAGATGCCTGGTCTTAATCATGGGCTATTAAACTTACAAGCATCAACACAATTGTTAGGCTTTTTAAATAGTTCACTATAATTAAATTTGTACTAAAGCAGCACATTGCTCACAGAAATGTAATTTATTGGCATAATATTTAGTCTGAAATAAAACAGTGTCCCACTATTTGACTAGTCAAGTCTGCAGCTTTAGATCAGGATACATTAGTTGGTCAGAGTTCAGCAACTGCTCTTCACTTCACTTGGTTATGCTTTCACCTGAAAACCGTGCAGCCTCCTATGATTCTCATCTTCCCACAAGCTTTCAGAAAAGGCCTAGATAAGCTCATGGAGAGTAGGTCCATCAATGGACCATAGAGCTATTACCAGGATTGGCAGGGATGGTGTCCCTAGCCTCTGTTTGCTAGAAGCTGGGAATCTGCAACATGAGATGTATCCCTTGAAGATTACCTGTACTGTTCAGTCCCTCTGGGGCCCATTGTCAGAAGACAAGATAACTAGATGGACTAGTTGGGCTAGATGGACCTTTGATGAGAGCCAGTATGGTTGTTCTTATCTTCTTTACAGTATTGTAACCTCTGGTGATTTCTTCCCTGATCTATAATGGGGTGTTTTTTGAGAAAATGAAAAGGTCAAGGTCTGTAGACTTTTATCCGAATAATTATTTATTTAAGAAACTGTGTAGCCTATGTTATATAAGAAGTCAGATTCTATTATTATTATAATGGTTCCTTCTGGCCTTAAATTTTATCACTCTATGAATTTATGTTTCTGAGAAGAAACTAATAACTTGCAGAGTCTCATTGATCTATAGTGAGACCTTACAGGATAATTTTCATTACAATCTAACTGCTCACTATTAACATTTTCAAAAATAGTTTCCTCCAGTTAGTTTCACTTTCTTCTGCTGCTCTAGCAAGTTCATTTCAACTTCCTATGGCTTGTTTTTTAAACTTTCTATCCTTTGGCACTCTCTCCCACATAGTCACTATCTTCTGATTTCATACACCATATGACATCAGCCATTGGTTTGTAATAAAATAATACAATCCAATAATACAATCCCCTCCCCCCCTACCTCCCTTCCTCCCCCCCCCCCCCCCCGCATCCCCCTCCTGTTCTGCAATGTGATTTGTCCTTTTCATATTTGTTCATTTTTTTAATTGTATCCTTTGGTATATATGGTTGTGACTACTTTCTTCCACTATTTGATCTGAGGAAGTTGGTCTGGCCCACGAAAGCTCATCATCTAATAAACCATCTTGTTAGTCTTTAAAGTGCTACATTGTCCTGCATTTTGCTTCAGCTACCCCAGACTAACACGACTACATTTCTATCACTATTCTACAATCCAATTAGTATAGGAGCACATCTGCATCACTCTTTGGTATGCTAATCAACATCAAAGGACAGATGGTGTATTCCAAATTCTTGTGGAGACTTCTGGAGCTCTTGCCATATAAATTGCTATAGAGTAAAACTGAATACTAAATATTTCCATGTTTAAAGCACCTGGCCAAGCAACCGAGACTGTGCTTTCTTCTGAAACTTTGTTCATCATAGCAAAGCAATCTCTTCATAGCATCCATCTGCCTAGGCTGTCTTGCTAAATTATCCCCACAGGCCTTACAATGTAATATCATTACAGGGGATGATTTTATTCGTCACCCTGTCCTCAGTATGTTGCTCAGGCCGTGTAAAGGGATCATGAATGCAGTGCATCTGGCTCGTGGTGGGAGATGGGGATTCCCCTAAGGTGGACACAGCATAGAGCTAACTTGTTTACCTATCTTTCAAGCTGCAGTATAGCATGTGTGTCAGGAGCAAGGCTAGGAGCAAGAGGCTAAAAGGAGTGGGGCCATAGCACACGGCACTATGAGGATTTGGGGCTGCAATGAGTTTTAATCTCCTTTGTTTTGCTTCTTCCCATCTATATCAATGTTGATAAGAGAGATGGGTCCTTCTCAAACCCTGAGATCCGGACACCCTGAACTTTGGGGAAGCTGAACCTGTACCTAGACTTTACAGCTCAGATCTATTTGGGTATGTCTACACTGACATTATTCCAAAATAATATAGTGTGTGTCTACACTGCAAGCCTTTATTTCAAAATAATGTCAAGCTGGAGGACTTCTTACTCAGACTCATGGTAACTCTCATTTTATAAGGAGTAAGGGAAGTCAAAGGAAGAGAGTTCTTCCTTCGACTTCCTGTTGTATAGACAGCGCCAAAAGCCAAATTAAGCTATTTCAACTTAAGCTACGTAATTGATGTAGCTGAAGTTGCATAGCTTAATTCGACTTTAGCTCTGCTGTGTACATGTGTCCTTTGAAAGAAAGATAGACTTCAGCTAGCAAAGGGAGTGGTTTGCCCTGGACAGTTCTTTTCAACCAGTTAGTTCTAATGCCCATATTTGTGTGTTAAAATGTGGAAGTAATTAGCAGGCCAGGGAAGTCTTAGAGGGACAGTTAAAATGCCCAGGAGATCACCTTACAAAAATGTAGTATGTACAAGTTACAGGAGTTAGCGTGTGGTTTATGGATAAAGAGTCCCATAAAACTGCCTGTAATTCCCTGCTTCATAATCAGATTTCTTGTCTGTTTTTTAATTTCCCCTACCAGAGTATAGGAAACATGCCACAAAAGGCCACCTGGGCCACCGGATGAGTAAACCCCACCCAACTCTGGGTATCAAGACTACCCATGAACGTGGAGCTTCCTATCACAGATGGGGGGGGGGGCGATGAGGAATCAATGAGGTCACCGGGATGGTGAAATGCATGCAGCTGAGGGGTGAGCAGGGAGCTCACTACTGCTGGATGGGGCAGTTGGGGCACATCTCTGTGAGTCAGAAGGCCACCAAGAAGCTGATTGTTCTCAACCACTGACACTTCGGGGGAGGGGAGCTCACAGCAAATATTAACCTTTACAGAGAGAGTAGGGCCTGCAGAAGCCTTAAAGGAAGGGCTTGTGTTAGTAGAGGCTGGAGGTGCCCATTGCAGGCACAGAGAAGGCTTCCTCAGAAGGGCAGGTGGGAGCAAGGTGCCAGAAACAACTTTACATACACCCAGGGACCCTCATACACCACCCCGGGAAGCCCCTACAGATTAGCTCAGGTGAATCTGGCCCATAGTCTGGTCCCAGCCAATCTCCCATTTCCCACCTTCCCTAGGTTTTCTGGTCTGGCAGTTGAAGACAATAGTGCTGCCCACACAGGTGGAAGAATTTCAGAGCTTTATCCTGTTGTAGGGGACTCTCTGAGTGATTGGAAAACCTGAGTCAGTCCCCCCCACAGTCCTGCTCCTTGTGCAAAGTGTTTCTGCTCCTGAGCATGGCCCTATCCTGTTGCCAATGCCAGTTTTCCCAGTCAGTAAGTTGGCCTCAGTGACCAGGAACTGAGCAGAAAAACTACAGAATCAGCTTCCTGACAAAGTGGGGTTGGCTTGAAAGGACCTCCTCTGAGTGGGAATGAGAGCCAGCTGCCAACTCAGTTAGCGCAGGATTGTAAAAGAGGCAGCCAGGTAGGCCCTTCCTGCCTGGGTTCAGACACAAGGAACCCAGAGTAGTGTATGTTGTAAGGCAGAAAGGTCACAGGAGCAGAAATGGCTAAATAATACCACCAGTGGTTCCTGCACTCAGAGGGTATGTCTACACTACAGCGCTAATTCGAACTTACTTAGTTCGAATTAGTTGATTCGAACTAAGCTAATTCGAACTAACGCGTCTAGAACTAAAAACTAGTTCGAATTAGCGTTTTGCTAATTCGAACTAGCATGTCCACATTAAGTGGACCCTGAACAGGGCTTAAGGATGGCCGGAAGCAGTGCCGGCAGGGCATCAGAGGAGGACTTAGAGCGTGGAGATGCTGTCTCACGCTAGCCGAGGGCTGCGCTTAAAGGGACACGACCCCCACCCCGGACAGACAGTTCTCAGGGGTGCCCCGCTTGCAAAGCAGTCCTGGCTTGGAGTGCCCGGAGTGCCCACATTGGGCACATCACAGCACTCGGCCATCAGCCCGGCTGCACTTGCGCAGGCTGCCATCTGGGGAGAGGCGGCAATTGGGGGGCTGCAGGAGAGCTTCCACCCCCAGAAGCCCGCAGAGCCATCCCAGTCCTCCCCATTGGGGACACGTACCCCATTCCTCCCTCACCTCCTTCCACTTACCTTTCCCTAGCCCCTTTTCTTGATGTACAAAATAAAGGACAATTGTGTTCAAAAATGGAATCTGTCTTTATTGAACAAAACTGGGGGAGACTGGGAAAAGGAGGTGGGAGAGGGGAAGAGAGAGGGTGAGAGAGGGGAGGGCAACTACAGGGGTTGGGAACAGGTCCCATATGAAGAGAGGCTAAAGAGACTGGGACTTTTCAGCTTAGAAAAGAGGAGACGGAGGGGGGACAGGATAGAGGTCTCTAAAAGCAGGAGTTGGGTGGAGAGGGTGCATACAGAAAAGTTCTTCATTAGTTCCCATAAAGAAGGACTAGAGGACACCAAAGGAAAGGAATGGGTAGCAGGCTTCAAAGTAGTAACAGAAAGTTGTTCTTCACAAAGCAAAGAGTCAACCTGTGGAACTCCTTGCTGCAGGAGGCTGTGAAGGCTACAACTAGAACAGAGTTTAAAGGGAAGTGAGATCAAGTCATGGAGGTTGGGTCCATGGAGTGCTATTAGCCAGGGGGTAGGAGTGGTGTCCCTGCCCAAGGTTTGTGGAAGGCTGGAGAGGGATGGCACGAGACAAATGGCTTGGTCACTGTCTTCGGTCCATCCCCTCCAGGATCCTTAGGGTTGGCCGCTGTCGGCAGACAGGCTACTGGGCTAGATGGACCTTTGGTCTGACCCAGGACAGCCATTGTAAGCTCAGGGCTCAGGGTCGGGGGTCTCAGTGGACCCCCTTGATTTTCATGCACACCTGCTCCTGGGTGACCAGACTGGCAGCTCTCCTGCCCTAGCCGGCCACTTTCCTGTGCCTAGTGCGGAGGTCGTGGACAAGGAGTCCGGGGCCGGGAGGGGGGCAGACGAGTTTCCCTGGTGTTGGCCAGAGTGGCCACCAGGGAAACCTGGGGAGGGCTAGCCTCCCACTAGTTCGAATTAAGGGTCTACACAGCCCTTAATTCGAACTAGTAAGTTCGAACTAGGCTTAATCCTTGTGGAATGAGGATTACCTAGTTCGAACTAAGCGCTCCGTTAGTTCGAATTAAGTTCGAACTAACGGAGCGCTAGTGTAGCACCTATGAAAGTTAGTTCGAACTAATGTCCGTTAGTTCGAACTAACTTTGTAGTGTAGACATACCCAGAGTGACTATATTGGAGCCTAGCAGAGGCACGAGCCAGGAGCTGTGCTTTGTTACAGCCATCAAGTAGCAGTTTACTGAGTGGCAGCAAGCAGAGGGTGCTTATGCATGGTGGGAGACCAGGAGTTATTGTTAAGCAGATGATTGTTACTGTTTACAATGGATAGTGCTTATCCCCAGAGCAGACACATAAGCAAAGGTACAGAAATGTGGCTTGTCTTGGGAAAACATTGCAAAATTGTGGGAGAATTGAGCTGACCCAAGCTACGGGCTGACCGGGCTACCTCCCAGGGCACCCCATTGTAGGGCTGCCAGACCGGGTGGGGGTGGGGCCGTACATGTGCTGGGCGCCCAGGGCGGGACTGCACATGCGCAAGGCACCCAGGGACACACAAATGGCTCGGGCCAGCCCTGATTGAGGGGGCCACAAAAGAGCAGATAAGAACTGCAGTAATGGATCACCCAGTAAATAGGCTATTAGGGGATGGGTGCTACATCTGCAGTTGCTCCTTAAGGTGTGTGCAGAAGAAGAGGAAAGAAAAGCAAGTAAGGTCCTGCAAGATCTCCAAGCAAAACTCTTTGAGAAGATCATTGCAGTCCACTGAGGGCACAGAGGGGCACCTTCAGTCCATCAAAAGATGCCTATGGGCAACTGCAAAGCAATGAGGACTGCTGCCTGAGAACAGAAGGCAGGGGGGAGTCGGCAGCCTATTGAAGGCTGCTCCCTGAGAGGATGGATGAGCACTTACTTCCTCAAGCCTGCATCTCAAGTTTTGCGGCTTGGAGAGCTAGATGTTCGGTCAACCTGACACTTTTGATAATAACGTGATTTTAAGCAGCGAGTTGTTCATATGCTGGGATCCGATAAGAAGCACATCAAGTGATTTGAAATCACACCTGCAACAAATCTACAAAGTGAGTCAATTGTAACCCCACAAAGATGAATAAAGGTGTTTATCTTGTTTATCATCACTGCCTTCCACAAAACCTCTAATTTAATGGCATGCAGCCACCTCCATTATCCTATTTTGGAACAGCACCTTGCTAGATTTCTTGCTCCATGAGGCATCTTGTTCTCTGTATAGCTTCAGGTCCTTTCCTTTGCTCAGACTTAGGATGGGGAGGTAATGTGTTAACATCCAGGGCTTTTTGTTTTTGGTGACAGGGGGACTCAAGTAGCTACTTATGGTTAGTGATAGCCCTGAAATTCGTCTGTTTTCTTATTACATTCTGCTGCAATCAGGGACAGGTTGAAGCCAGAGAATACAGGCAGGCCAACATCTTGACTGCCTCTGTGTCTCACCAGGGACAGCCCTTTGGGAAGCCCAACACGATGCACTGTTCACTCCACTGACTGGTAGAGCTAGTGGCAATGCCTGCAATTACAGTTTGCTACATTATAAGAACATATTTTCAGTCACTTACCCCTGGCAAATTGATGGTTGGGATTGAAATTTTCCATCCAGGGAATCTGCCTCAGACTGATTTTTTTAAAAGTTTTAGCAAAAAACAGGCCAGCCATATCCATGACCAGAAAAATACATTGTTTTCCCATGTTGTTTTTAAACAATGATCCAACCAGAATTGGACCCATTGTGGTTGGTATTTACAAAGGCACTTTGATTCTTCACTCCCTGGCATAATAATTTTTAAATAATTTCTGATTTAAAAGTTTTCAAACTTTTGCAACAAACTATTGTTTTCTTATATCTTTTTTGCTGGCTGGAACTATAGAGGCCAAGCGCTGACCATGCACCGACAGCTTGGTTGGTTGTTGTGCTCCAGGACTGGAGTGGGGGACCTTATGCTATCACTGCCCAGATTAGATTCTGATCTGTTCATAGAGGACTTTGGTCTCCAGTGATATCAGTACAGCTCCAATGAGAAATGCAGCATTTACACAAATAAAAACATTTTGAAAAGTTAAGCATCCCAGGAGACGGCAAAACAATACAAATATTTTGTAGGTCACTTTTTTAAAGGTGCTGTTGTGTGAAAATAGATCCACCAATAAACCAAGCAATTCACATAGTCTCTTTATGAATTAAATTGTTCTTACTTCCAGACTATATAAGTCATTTTGTGAGAATATGAATTAGAATAACTTATACAAATAGCATCTGCATAAAAGTTAATATCTAGAATCATCTAAAAATCCTCAAGTTGTACTATTCTGAATTAAATTAACAAAGTAAAGCTTCTTCTTTGCAAGGCTGGTAGCGCTCCTCCCACATTAAAACCATTATTTGCAGAATAGAAGATTGCAATAGAAGTTCTCCCAACTGGGTTACCTACTGGTCATTCATTCAAAACTTTAGAAAAGACTTCATTCTCATTTTCATTCTATCTTGTCATCTCTTCCCCAAACTTGAATAATAGAAGTGGGAAGTGGAAAGAAGATAGGTTACATGAATGAGGTAATGCTCAGTAAATCAACTTTAGTTACTGGAGCTTAGCACCGAAAGTATAGACTGTGTCGATATAGAGAATAGGTACAATTTTCAAGTCCCATTTTCAAAAATGTCTAAGACTTAGGCACTTCTGAAATTTTACACCAGGGCTTAGATTTTCAAAGGACCCTAAGTGAACCGGATAAAACTTTATTATTCCAAAGAGATTTTACACACACACACACACACACACACACACACACACACACACACACACACACACACACACACACACACAGAGAGAGAGAGAGAGAGAGAGAGAGAGAGAGAGAGAGAGAGAGAGATGAAAATGGTATTAACGTTTAAAATACTGGGAGTAATTATTTCTCAATTGTATGATGCCTTTCAGCTCAAAACAGCAGCCTAGGATGGTGGGAACAATTTGTGCAGTGGGGATGCTGAGAACCATTGAACCAAACAGCATACCCAGGATATAATGGAAACAACTTCCAGTCAGAGGGTGCAGCAGCTCTCCCCTCCCCCGTACCCTTAGTTCCAGCATCTATGATGAAACAGAAATAAAGTCACTTCACAGCCACCACTTCAGCCATAGGAATGACGGAAGCTGTGTCCATCACTGCTCCCCTGGCTCTGTCCCAGATTTAACATCCGCACTTGGATGCAAGGAGCTCTAGTGGGGTTGTTCTCCCTGTCATGGCAGTGAGAACCCCCTTGCACATAACATCCCTGTGACAATTAGTACAACTATTTACATGGAAAAGCCATACCAAGAATATGAATATTAGGAAAGCACTAATATGTTCCACCATCTTTCACTGTGATTTAGCAGCTGGCAACAAGGAGAGGGAGTTACGGCCATGTGACCAACCAGCTCTCTGTGGACCATTGGTAGTCCATACACTGTAGATTGAGAGCCACTACTTTCTATAATGAGATACAACTGGTGTTTTTATGTAGAGTTCTGCATGGATACAAATGTCTACATGTGGAAGTGGATATCCACAGATAGGAATCAGTATCCACTGATCTGCAGGGCTCTACTCCCAAGAGCCACTGTGACCAAAGGAGCAGAGTGTGGTGCCACATCTTGCAGGAGCCAATACCCTGTCCTGGCAGCTGCTCCCAGTAATGCAGCTGTACCACCCTAAGCCCCACCACCAGCAGGGCTGTACTTTCCCAGACAGGAGATGCACCACATTCCTCTCCTTTGGTTGCAGCGTCTCCTGGGAGTACAGCCCTGCAGCTGAGTAGATACCGATTTCTATCCACAGACATCCTCATCCGTAGGTAGACATTTGTATTCACTCAGGGTGTGTCTAGACTACAGGGTTTTGTCAACAAAAGTGGACTTTTGTCGACAAAATTATACCTGCGTCTACACTACTGCCGAATTCTGTCGATATAATGTCGACAGAACTTGGCAGTTTTGTTGAAGGCAGTAAACCTCATTCTACGAGGAATAACGCCTTTTGTCGACAGAGTTCTGTCAACAGAAGGTGTTATTGCATCTACACTGTCCTTTGCGTCTACATTCTCATGTCGACAAAGCGGCTTGCTTTGTTGACAGAACTGGATGTAGTCTAGACGCTCTTTGTCGACAGAAGCTTTGTTGACAGTATCTGTCGACAAAAGCCTGTAGTCTAGACGTATCCTCAGTGCTCTCTTTTTATGAGCATTGTGTCTGTTACATAAGTAAAAATACAGGAGCAAAGGGGACAAAAATTTAGGGAAGAGTATGAAAACCAGAGCAAATCTGAATCCATGCCTGGTCTTTATGTGTCCCTCAAAGCTCCTTGTGCTATCTCAGCATCACTACAACACCTATCACTTTCTTTTGCTAATGATTTTGTTCTAAGTTTGATTAATTTGTATGTTGCATGTCAGAGTGGAAATCCTGCAGAGAAGGCCGCAGAGACCTCTACTGTCACAAATAGCTACACAGAGGAGAAATGCGGAGGACAAGAAATAAATCTGGCACCCTGTTTATGAATTGCTTCCAGTGACAGATGTATCTCTGTTATGCACAGTCCCAGACAACAGATACCGTATGATTCACCTGACTATAGCTCTGTGCCCCTGGTGGGTTTATCTGACAGACTGATTTGTTATTTAGGACCAAACAAGAGAAATGATAATTTTCTTAGAGCCCAAACAGCCTTAGCAATATTGTCTTTTAAAACACAGAGCATGTTTTTAGCCATTAGTTTCTTTGAACTCAGTTCTGCAAGTCTCCCTATGCAGCAGTTCCTTTATGACCCATAAGCATTCTATGCACTGAGCTCTTGTGGGATAAGGGCCCATAGAGTAATTCTCATCTCCCCATGACTTGTGTCAATGGGTCACTAGAGTCAGATAAGTCTGGCTAACTCAGAACCAAGGCCAATCAATAAGCTTAATCAGATAACTGATTTCCTAGACAAAGAAAATGCAGTAGATCAGTATCTGTCTGGATTTCAATAATACATTTGATGCAATTCCACATAGGAAATTATTAGCTAAACTGGAGAAGATGGTGATTAATAGAAGAACTGAAAGGTGAGTCAGGAACTAGTTAAAGGGGAGACTACAGTGGTTCATGCTTTAAAGTGAACTCTCAGTCTGGAGCAAGATTACTAGAGTTGTTCTTCCAGGTTTGGTTTTGGGCTCAATCTTATTTAACATTTTCATTAATGAACTTAGCACAAAAAGTGGGAGTGTGTTAATAACATTTGCAGATTACACACAGAGGAAGATATGAATATCATACAAGAGAAATGGATGACCTTGGAAACTAGAGTAATGAACATGGGATGAAATTTATAGTACAAAGTGCAAATTTCAATCACCAACAAACAAGTTCGACCACCAACAAGAATGTTTGCCATCACCTGGGGATATATCAATTGGAAACAACCAAGGAAGAGAAAGACCTGGTGTGACGGACCGGGCCGTGTCTGGGCACAACTGAGGGTGTCCGCTCAGGGCGAATTGCTCAAATCCGGGGCTCCTTACAGCCCCCCTGACTGGTGACCTCTCCAAATAGGCCACAAACCAGTCTCACAGAGCACTTCAGCTGCCTGTCTGAAGCCTCACGAGCAAAACCCCTCCGACACCCCAGCAATATCCGTGCCTCAGATGGCCCTGGGCCTATATACAGGTGGGGGGTCCTAGCACCCAATCCCACCTACCCCGAACAAGTTCTGTCCGGTTCCAAGAAACCAGCCACAGATCCCTGGTCAATTTGCCCTCTGGACCTTACCCACAAATCACGCTGGGCCAATCCTTTAGAATCTATATCTAAAGGTTTATTATTACAAGAAAGAAAAGCCTGAGAGTAAGGTTATTAAAGTACAGTACGTTACATGCACCGAATCTCCCAGTCCTCGATGCAGGCTCTAGCAGAGATGTACAGCTGCTGGTTTAAAAGTTCTTATTGCACACCCTACGATCAGGATGGGTCCACAGGTCTTCCGGGCTCTTCAATCCCTGCAGTGCTGCCTCAGGGATTGAAGTGCTGAGCTGAGAACCAAATGGCATCGACCACATGGCCCCTTTATACCCCCTTCCTGGCCTCTTCTGGTCTCAGCCGGTCACCTGGTCCTCAGCCTCTCTCTGCTGGCAGCTCTTAGGTCTCCGCCCTCATGCTTTAGGTGTGTCTTTGGCCCATCAAGTGCCATTGTTCTACAGGGCTTCGCTACTCAGCCTGTCCATAGCAATGCTTAACCACATTCCAAGAAATATTCAGCTTCCACACAGATTACAGATTCCTACCTACACACACAGACATTATATACTCGCATAAACAGTGTACACAGGATCAGCAAACAACAAGCTCCCATTCAATACCCCACATGGCTCCCTTTTATACCAATTTCTGGGGCCAACACCCCCACCTAGGGGTGCAGCAGCGATCTGGCTGCTTCCCTCCAATTCGGTAATGTGACACCTGGTCAATCACAAGTAGACTATGAGTGCCAATGTGATATGGCCATGAAAATGGCTAATGAAATTCTAAGATGCAATAAAGAAAAGGAATTGTTATTGCCAGGATACAAGGCACTGGCCAAATCTCATCTGGAACACCGTGTGCAGTTCTGATCGTTCATGTTTAAAAACCTGAATTCCAAGTGGAACATGTGTGGAGAAAGGCTACTAGGATGATCACGGGAAAGGAAAACCTACCTTACAACAGGAGACTTAAGGAGCATAGCCTGACAAAATGAAGTATGAAGGAAGAAATGAGCACTCTGAATACATCAGAGAAATGAGTATCAGGGAGGGAGAGGAGATATTTACATTAAGGCTAATGTTCTCACTAGAACAAATGGCTATACACTGGCCACCATTAAGGTTAGGTTTGACGTAAGATGAAGGTTTCTAACCCTCAGAGGAGTAAAGTTATGGAACAGCTTGCAAAGAGGAGCTGTGTGGGCAAAAAACCTAACTTGTTTAAAGACTGAACTTGATACATTTATGGAGGAGATGGTATGATAAAGTGGCCTAGAGTAGCCTATGACTGCTATTAGCAAATATCTCCATTTGCCAGAGATGGGACAATTGCCTGAGTGAGCTCTGAATTACTACAGAGAAGCTTTCCCAGAAGTTTGACTGGTAAGCCTTACCCACGTACAAATAGATGGCCATATTTGAAATCAGGAAGGAATTTCTCCCCAGGTCAGATTGATTGAATCCCCTGGGGGAAGGGGAGAGTTAACTTTCCTCTGCAACATGGGGCAAGTGTCATTTGCTGGTTTGATCTAGAGTACATGGTGGATTCTCTGTTCCTTGTCGCCCATATATTTGAAAGAGTCTCTGTCTGTCTGTCTGTCTGGTCAAGAGCTCCTCATAAACAGTAAGAGCTAGGACCACCAAATTCAGTATACAGCTTCCTTTTATCAGAACTTAAAGCAAGGTCAGGATTTGGTTGTGCCAAGAAAAAAGGGATGTGCCTGGAATGGGATTGCGTCTCATCAAACCACATAGAAAAGAGACAGAATCACAAGGCAGGTGAAAAGGGCTGACTAGAAGTGTGTCCCCCTTGTCTGGGACTGCCCCACACCCAAGCCTCCCATCCCCCAGCACCCTTTAGACTGGGTAAGGGAGGCTGAATTTCCCCATGGCCCAGATTCATACAGGAACATTGCTGGCTGTTCCTCTTCATCAGGGAGTGAGGGGAAAGTGGAGTTTGCTGCAGTCTTCACGCTGGCTGGGGAGTGCAGGTGGCAGATGGGCTGTGCACTTTACTCTCACTCAGTGGCGTAGCAAGGTGGGTGGGAGAGTGTCATAACCATGAGGGATGGCCAGCAGCCTGAAGACTAAGGGGTTAACTATCTCCCCTGTTCCTAGCCAGGTAGCAATCAGCCAATAGAAATGCAGATAGGCAATTCAAACTGAGACAAAGGAATTTGGGGGTTTTCCCTCCTTTGTCTCTGAGCCAGTTTGCTCTCTAGATACTGACGGAGACAGAAGACGTCTCTCTCCAAGAAAAAGATTCTTCATAATGTGTAAGTAGGGTAAAGTCTAGATAAATCAATCAGGTTGATTGTTTTCTGTTTTGGGAATTTGGATCTGATGTCTGTGCTGTTAGAAATGTTTTTTTCTCTCTTTTACAACTAAGTTTTGGCCCATGGGGGAATCCTCCATGAGTATATAAATTGGTGGCTCTTACCATCTAGCCATTCCAACTATGCTTGTAACTGGGGAATTGTTTTAATAATAAAAGTTCTTTATTTTTATTTAACCTGGTATTGGTTCATTTTTGTGTCCTGGAACATCTGTCTGTGGGATCTGCATGCCTCTGACGAGGGGTCAGCAATCACAAACTGCAGCTTGCATTTCCTCTTTTCTTTTCAAGCTCTTTGACGAAAAGAGTTTGGGGTGCCCTGGGGTTGGTTTCAAGTGTCAACCCGTTTGTGGGTTCAAAAGCACTTGATGGTGGCAGCGGATTCCCCAAAGTCTGGGTATTAGGATTTTGAGGGGTGTTTTTGTACCAAAGTCTGTAAAGATCAGGTTTTGGGTTGCTTTTGTGGGCCCCCCACTTCTGCATTCATCGTGCCAGAGTAGGGAATAGCTTTGACAGGGAGCAGCTGCCCCTGGGAGCCACGCTAGGGGATGCCAATTTAATCTCCCTCCGCTCCCCCTGTCATCCCTCAGCTCGCTTGCTCCTCCTCCGCTCACCAGTGCTGGCTGGAGCCTCTTCCCCACCTCTTCGCCCCCAGCCCAACCCTCCTCTATCTCTTCCAGTGGGTTAGTGCATGTGGGGGCCCAGCACAAAACTGGAGGGGATGGGGGAAGTCACCGTACAAGCTCCCCCCGCTCCTCCCAGGGTCGGGCTCAGCTGTGCGCCAGGTTCAGGGCCCTGTCGCATGGCGGCGGGTGGGGGTGGGGGGGATCAAATTTTACCTTTGCCCCCAGGCGCATAACACCCACACTACGCCTCTGCTCTTACTCCCTGACAAGTATAGCAAGGAGAAGAGCAAGCAGTCCTGGTATGAACCCTGGTGGGGAGGTGGGGCTTGGCCCTCCACGCACCTTTTTACACACACACACACACACACACACACACACAGAGTCACCAGTCCAGAACATCTTCTAACTCCCAACCCAGACTCCAACACCCCCACACCTGCAATCCTGAGCCCCTCCTAAAGGACCCGAGCAACACCAGTTAAATATGCTAGTAATTAAAGTAATCTATGATTGAAAATTTGAGGACTTTGGTAACTCAGTGAGGCTTTATCTACACTGCCAGCTTTTGCCAGCAGACAGTATGCAAAAACAAGCAATGTGAACATTTCCTTTGTGTGCAAAAACTCCAGGGGAGGCTGTAGGGGATCGACCCCCGGGGGGCTTAGGTCCGCCCTCTCAGTTACCAAAATGTTGTTTGCCACTCCACGCAACTTGTGCTGTGCGTGCCCCGCGGCGGTTGGGGGAAGGGGGTCCGGGCCCGCCCTCGCTCCGGACCCCAGCCCAGGGCCCTAAGGTAAGGGAAAGACTCCCCACCTAGCAGGGGGGGTCGAGACCCCTAAACTCCCCTGCTCTCAGGGTCCACGTCCCTGCCCTGGGCCACTTCTTCCCCCGGCACCAATCGGTTCACCCGGGTGTTCCCTCGGCCCGCACCCAGGGCCTCCAACACCAGCTTACGCTCGCTGGTCCTTGCGGGGGAAGCGTCTTCTCGGCGCCCTCCCCCCTTGCCTGGCTCCCGGCTGCTTTTGAATGGGCCGCCGGTCGCAGGCAGATGACGTCCGCGCCTTCGTCTGCCTGCGGCCCCTCCCAGGGTTGGGCGTCATGTGACGTCTCCCTGACGTCACCTCGCCCTCGTCCCCTTCCGGCGCTATCTGCCGGCCCCGGCTCGTCACCCGGCCGGGGTGCCGGCTCCCCCGTTCCTGCCCCGTGCGCGGCGGTCTGTACCGCTCCAGGGGGTGAGCCCCCCCGCCGTGCTTGCAGCGTCCCGGCGGCTTCTCTCGCCCCCGCCCGCCCCGGCTCGTTCCCCGGCCGGGGCGCCGGCTTCCCTGCGCTGAAGCCGCGGGCGGCGGGCTGTGCCGTCCCGGGGGTTGAGTCCTCCCCCCCTCTCCGCGGCGTGCCAGCGGCTTTCGGGAGGGGCGGGGCTACCCCGCCACAGAGGCATAAGGATCTTGCGCAAAAAGGGGTTTTTGCACAAAAACTCTGGGAGTGGCCAGACAGCCCACCACAGGCTGCCCCAGGGAGGGAGCTGGCTCCCATATGAGGAAATCAGGATAAGGGACGTGCTGAAGGTGGTGGGGTGTGCGCTGGACTAGCCTAGGGGATATGGCATTCAAACTGCTTGTTTTTGCGCAAAAACGGCTTGAATAGTTATGCAAATGAAGCATGACAAAATGCTAATCAGCACTTCATTTGCATACTCTCTGCCTGCAAAAGCCAGCAGTGTAGACAAAGCCTGAGTGTTTATGAGTCTACTGCAGGAATGGATGGTTTCTGTGCCCTGCAATGTCCAAGGTCAGACTAAATGATCATGATAGAAATGGTCCCTTCAAGCCCTTAAAGGCTATTCATCTAGCAGTGTACAGCTTTCACAATATCTCCTAACTATAAAAACAACAGTTTTAGATGAGTCAATATCTAAGATTTATTTTCTGTACAGTTTCTACCTGCAAACTTCTGTAAGCAATTTATATTGTAAACTGTAAAAATCAATAAATATAACCTGGTTGTCACTCACTGAATCCCAAGGAAGCATTGGGTTTGAATACAAATCCCTCATTTCATACCAACTGCTGTAGATATATATATGTACTTTTAAACACAGAACAGAATAATTATAGTGTAGTACCACACTTAATCAGTAAAATGTAATCTTCCAAAGGCACCTGCAGACACCACACATTCAAAGATGAAAACCTGGTTTATTTTACTACATGGGTCTGATTGTAATGTATTTCTCATATAATGCAGGGTTTAGGAGGACAAAAGGGGAAAAGGAGATCATGGGAAAACTCCTTCCCAGTTCACTGTTAGCAACTTTTTTTTCTTTTTAGTCTAGAAAACAAGAGATTACACTTTAGAAAGCTGGGCTGGGATTACAGATTAAAATTCACTACAGTATCTGTGACAGTATGTGTTCTGTTTCTTTAAATCTCCACCAGGCAGCCAGACAAGAAGAATTTGAGAAAGATTCTAGACAGACGTGATACAGTGAAGCAAAAGAAAGAGACAGAGCAGCTTTAGGATTGAAACTATTTTTCTAATTCTAATAACTCCTTGTTCTATGTTGAAAGAAAGTGATGCATTAGGCTCTATTCTGTTTACTTCACTCAAACTAAGTCACTGGGACTACTTGCACAGTGAATGAGATTAAATAAAGCAAGAATAAAAGCAGCAAAAGCAAGTCTTAAGAGATTTTTTACAATTATCACATGAAAGCATTTAATAGCTAACAACTTCCTTTGGGGCCTAAATTTTGCTTTTGCAAGGTACCTTTTCCATTTTCATAACAAACTGCTGTGATCGTATGACACATGTAGCTGCTATATTCCTACACCCATTTTCACCAGCTAATCCTTCTCAGATAGTTTTGGGGTCAAAAAGGACCTCTACCAGTATTTGTTATTTTTGAGAGGGAAGGTGTTATACAAAGTATGACTGTGAACTATGCTTTCAGCTCTCATTTCCTTCCTGGGCTTACTCTGAGACGTGATCCTAAATGTCTCGTTAGAAAAATAATTTCATAAATCACTCCAACTTAACAAAAAACTGATTATCCTATAGTTTCCATTCATAGCCTCTGCAGAAAAAATAAGGCATTGAGGGGTTTTAACATTTCTGCCGCAAAGAATTTTCACTGCAGTAAAATTATGGCTTTTTGGATACTTGCCCGTCTCTATTTCCAAGCAAATTTTGTGAATCACCCTGCAATGCTGCGTGCCAGTCAGTTAGCCGCACCTCACAACTTCTGGCTGAATTTACAAGGCCATTTTACATGCACACAGCCCCAATTAAAGCAGCAATGTGGTCAGGATATATACATCATGACCCATTTTTGATCCATGGAGTTTGGTGTGCCAGGTATGATAATAAGAGGCTGCATTCTCCACTGGCTGTTCAATTCAATTATTTCATACTAGAAGATTTACCCAGAGTTGCTCAGGTCCTTCAGGGCAGGGGGGCTGCAGGTTTGTGTGGGGCTATGGACTCAATGAATGTTATTTTAATTGGCCTATGTTCTGTTTCACACCTAAATTTCCTTTAGTAATAAATTAAAATATTTCCGGAAAAGGGATGCAGATTAGACACATCAGAATAGCAAAATCTGCGGGGGATTTAAATATCCCCCACGGCATTTGCTTTTACATGGCTGCCGCTTTTTTCTGGCTTGAGGATAAGCCAGAGAAAAGCACCAGTCTAGACGTGAATCTCCGGAAAATAAGCCCTTTTCTGGAGGATCTCTTATCCTTGAAAGTAGGAATAAGAGATCCTCCGGAAAAGGGCTTATTTTCCGGAGATTCACGTCTAGACTGGCGCTTTTCTCCGGCTTATCCCCAAGCCGGAAAAAAGCGGCAGCCATGTAAATGTAAATGTAAATGCAAATGCCGCGGGGGATATTTAAATCCCCCGCGGATTTTGCTATTCCGATGTGTCTAATCTGCATCCCTTTTCTGGAAAAGGGGTGCAGTGTAGACACAGCCATATTGTACTAATTTGTATAATGCAATTTAAATAAAAGCAAAATTAAAATAACAAAAATGCTTTAAAGTAAAACAAGTTTATAATGTAAAGATTGCATCTTCTGGTTCATGTTTTCAGCGTAATATTTGTAATCACTCAAATAATTACAACTACTGTAGTTTTCAAAATATTTTGCTAAATAATAAACTTTTAAAGGGCAAAAGAAAGAAAGACATGACATGACATGAGTAATTAAATATGGGGAAAGCCTCATATCTTGAAAAGCAGGAGATATCTAAATCAGCAGACTACAACTGGAATATTTGTGCTATGGTAAGTAAATGAATAAGTAAGCTAAAACACAGAATGTCTGAGCTGACGAAAATGAAATGGGGGAACACACAGGGAACTATTTACTAAGTACAAAATAACAATAGACAAGATATGGTGGCAGCATAAAAGCAAAAGTAAAAAATCAAACTAAGTGAACAAAGCATGTGGTAGAGAGCTTGGTTCTTGCAAGGAAATCAAGCCAATCTCAAAGTATATGATGCAAGATATAGCAAATGTAACTGTGTAAATGTATGTGTAGGATGTTACTTAACTAGCTGAAGTCGTACCACATCCCACATGGGCCAGTTAGTTCATCTGCCATGCACTGCACTTCACCTATCCCTAAGGCTGCTTAAGAGAGGAGTCTATCGTTTTGTGCTCCTGCTTCTATTCTGAACATGATGGTCAAAGTTCCCTCTAGTTTTGCCGTCTGTTTGTGGAATAAATTTTGTTATGTGAACGAAGGCATGTGCACTGTGGGTGCTCTGCAAATCAGCTAGGAGGCATTTGAATCTCCTCTGGGTGGCTGCCAAAGTGCATAGCTTATAGGGAACACTGATTACGGTACCTCCTGAAGGGGGGTGGTGGTTGGAGTCTGGCTAAGTTCTCATTATCATGGGAAGAAAAACCTTGGGATTCTCCATGACTACAGAGGGTCAGGACATTGGATTTTATAACCCTTCTGTGACAAGGCGCCTCCTACAGATTACACCTCCTGCAACTCTGCTGCCGCATTACCGGAATGCATTAGCTCAGATACTCATGCCATTAGAATTATCAGCATCTCAGTTTTCTCTCTTACAAGTGCCAGCCATGCACAGCTTATGGGAAATGACCAAGTCACCAGCCTAATGCCGTGAGGCTGTGGCTCAGTACAGTGCTGACACACCTGTCGCTGGTGTCTTCCGGGGAGGCAGCAACATGTGAGTGCCATCATTGTTCCCTTATGGGGGGGGGAGAAGGGAGACCATGGACCATGTGGCCTTGCTAACCATGGATCACGCAGCAACCTGTGCATGTGCGAGCACGTGCCGTGCCACTCCTGGACACGTGGCCTCAGCTGGCTGCCACACAGGGGCCTTGGTCTGTTAGCCACACGTGTGTGTGAAGAGACATGACATGCTCCTGACCCCGGGATGGGACACAGCAGGACACCCTTCCTCCACAAGCCCCCTCTACACAGAGGCAGGGGACATCTCCCCCCTCCCCGCCCTGCACACACACACAATATACAGCACAGGGGCATGGGTGCAGTCCTGGGGCAGCTCCCATTCCCGGGGATAGCAGGACATCCCAAACATGGCCTCTGTACAAGCACATCGGCTCTGATGGTGTGGAGAACTGTTGTCCTCACCTTGCAGAGGGTGGCTTCACCCACTGTGTCCCCAGTGATAACTGACCACTTCTCTTGTTTCTCCACAGCCGCACCAGCTGCGAGTGCAAGGTGCACCACACCACCCGGGACATGCTCCCGCACCCGAGGACTCCGCAGGCCCACCCATGCAGTGGAGGGGTACCAGCAGGAGCACTTGGGGACACTGCAAGCCCTGCACCACACCCTCAACCACTGGGTGCAGGAAGACCTGCAGCTCCAGCAGGAGCAGCTTGCACTGTTTCTGATTCTAATGTTCCAGTTCTTCTCAAATACTTGCTAAATAATGACTATGAATAATTGTTGGTCTATAGCCTGTTTGAGAGCACTTTATTCTGATCAATCAAGGTGCCCAAAGGGGCTGGCTGGGGCAGGACATCAGGAGGAGTGGGTGTGGCAATGACATCACAAAAGACTGTTACAGAACCTCAGCTGATTGGGGAACTGTGGTAGGGAGATGGTGACCTCACAGAGAGACCCTGACATCAGCCAGGGAGGTGAGAGATGCAAGGCAAGGGCAACCTCAGAGACACCCCTTTATGAGGGAGAAATGAGGCACAAGCCCCTAGTGGGGCACACCTGGGAGACTGTTACTGCCTGCAGAACTTGCTGCCATGCTCGCAGCAACACGTCCAGGAGAAGCACCAGAGTGCCCAGGGTCTGGCTCCATGCTGCAGAGTGCTGTGGTGTCCTGAGTGAGGGCAACCGGAGCATGCAGAGAAAACAGTGCTTTGCTGTCCCTCAGTGAGGTAGGCAAGCAAGGAGGGAAACCTGAGAACTGGCTGTTTAAGCATAGACCTCAGATAGCCTCAGGCAGCAGCCTCACAAGGTATCTCCTGACCTGATGTCCTGCCAGAACCAGTTCCAGCCGGCCTTAAATGCGATTCAGCATCCAGTCAGTAGCTATGTCTAGACTGCATCCCGCTGCCGACAGAGGGATGCAAATCAAGCACTTTGGAAGTGTAAATGAGACCGGGATTTAAATATCCTGGGCTTCATTTGCATACTCACATTCTGACACTGTGCAAATCAGGCTGAGTGTCGAAAGTGAAAGTAAAGTGTAGCCGCGGCTCTGCCGACAGCGGGAAGCTTTTTCAGCAGATCCTGTACTCAATAACTATTTCAAAATAAGATATTTTGAAATAATGCTGCAGTGTAGACATACCCTCTGAGAAGGATTTGGGAGTCATACTGGGCAAGCTACTCAAAAGGAGCTCCCCAGGTGATGGTGTGGTGAATGCAGCTAAAGCCCTCTTAGACATATGAGCAGAGGAGTGAGTAGAGGCAGGAAGGTGACACAGCATCAGAGAGACTGAGATTGGATACCGTAGGCTGTTCTACAGGCCACATCTTAAAAAGCTGTTGAAAAACAGTAGATGTGAGAACAAAGAGCTCGATCAGTTTTGAGGACTGAAGAAAAATGCCTGTTGCGAGCTATTGAAAGGAACCCAATTTGTTTAGTTTCTACAAAAGAAGCTGAGAGGTGACTTCACTGAAGTGTCTAAGTGCCTTCCTGGAGAGAAAATGTCAGGTACTAAAAGGCTGTTTAATGTCACAGAAAAATGCAGAAGTGATTCATCATTGGAACACACTACAAAAGCAAGTGATGGATTCTCCATTTCTTGATGTCTTCTAATGAAGACTAGGTGCCTTTCTGGTGTGTGCTTGGAATTGCTCTGAGACTGATTCCCTCTGGTGGTGACCTGGGCCATCCTTTCGAATGTGTGGTGAGACCTCTCGGCAGTGCTACGCTGGGTCCTTCCTCCTTCAGGGACAGGGGAAGGATATGGAACTTCAACTCAAGGCCTTCGGAATGGGGTGGCCAGAAAGTGGGTGCTACTAGCAGGGTGCCTATCTCTAAAGGCCGGGAAGTGGTGGCAATAGGTCAAATGTCCAGCCTAGTTGGCAACCCAACTACCACCAGCAGCGCAGTAGGAAGTGTAGCAAGCCAGGGTATTGCCACCCTTCCTTCTGAGCCGCTGTTGGCGGTGGCAATGTTTTCCAGGCTGGGCAGCTGAGAACAATTGCCATGCCAGCCACCCAGCTCTGAAGGCAAGGAAAAATCATGGACATTTTTTCATGTTTCTAAAGTCTGCCTGGATGGAGATCAGAGGACTAAAGTCGTGATAGCCAAAAAGCCGAAATACCAAACATGTGGTGACCCTACTAGTGATCCTCTTGCACTGACCTTGTCACCCCCTTTTGTGGTGGAGCTCCCTAGTTTGAGAAATACTGCATTAAGGGATTCCTCTACAACCCCAACATCCAACACAGCCAGTAAATCTTGGCATATCCTTTCCTACAACTTTCATGGAAGTGGTTGTAGAAAGTTTTTCATATTTCAAATACCTATCTGGATGGAAACTAGAGGACCAAAAAGGAGGTCATGTCCAGGAAAACCCAGATGCATAATATGCCTCTCAAACATTAGCATCCCTTGCATTAAGTGGCCATATACTTCTTTGCGCAAAGAAATCTGTTACTTAGCCAGGAACAAAAATATTGTGTCTACATGCCACTTGTATCAGCTAGAATTTATAAACCTTCTTAGTAGAAGGTTAGTAACCCCGTTAGTCTCCTGCTGCCTCCACCTTAATTTCCTGGAAGAGCAAAAATGAAATATAGCCTCCAAGAGATGCTACATCAATGCAAAATTCTTCATCCTGGGAGCCTAGCCAGCCTCAGGCGGACCAAACTCAGGAGCCAAATAAAAAAATCATGAGATTGGCTTTAAATAATGACATTGAAGAGTAATAAACAATTCATTTTGGGTTTATGTGTCTTTGCTTTCTGAGCCTTGAGGCACTCAGATCATGTCTCAGCCTTTTCTCTTCAAACCTGAGGACTTGAAACACTTTTTACATGAAAGCTGAGGGTATGTCTACACTACAGAGCCTATGTTGCCATAGCCAACATATCTCCCCCACTTAGATGCAGGAGTTTTTCTGTTGTTATAACAATATCACCTCCCCAAACAAAGCCCTCTTACACCCATAACTTGGGAAGTCATGCCTAGCAGTCAGAGCCATGGCAGTCAGAGACCAGGATTCAGAGACACGGGTCAGAGCTGAGGCCAGGAGTCCAAGAGCAACCCAAAAGGCAGGTATCATTGACTCAGACTTTAAGGGCAAAAGAGACCGTCATGTGCAGTCCACAGAACCTCATCCATCCACTTGTGCAATAGACCCACAGTCTCTCACTGAGGGTGTGTCTAGACTACACGGCTACATCAACGGAGCCATATAAACTAGTTTAGCTGACAGTCAATGAAGCAGGGATTTAAATAATTTAAATAATCCCTGCTTCATTAAAATAAAAATGTCCACCATGCTGTGCCAACAATCAGCTGACACGGCACAGCGCGACAGTCTAGACATGGCTTGGTCGACAATGGAAGCTCCGGTAAACTTCGTTTCACGAGGCATAAGGGAGTGGTCGACAACGGCTTCCCTTGTCGACCACGCCACGTCTAGACTGCCATGGTATGCTGGATCAGCTGATTGTCGGCACAGCATGGCGACCATTTTTATTTTAATGAAGTGGGGATTATTTAAATCCCTGCTTCATTGACTATGTCGGCTAAACTAGATTACATGGCTCCGTCGACGGAGCCATGTAGTCTAGACATATCCTGAGTTACTGAAGTCCTCAAATCATGATTTAAAGATGTCAAGTAATGGAGAATCCACCATTTACACTATCTGAAACCAGCAAGTGACCCATGCCCCATGCTGCAGAGGAAGACAACCTTACCCACCCAACCCCAAGGTCTCTGCAAATCTGACCCATTGAATATTCCTTCCCAACTACAAACATGGGGTCAGTCAGACCCTGAGTATTTTGGCAAAATCCACCAGCCAAACAGCTGGGAAAGAATTCTCTGTTGTAACTCAGAAATCCTATGTGGCTTTATTCTTTCAGGCTTTTCCTTTTTTCAAAATGGAACCATTTTCCACGTCTCAGAGTCTCTCTCTTTTCACAGCCAACATTAACCTTACTCCAAATATTAGCTAGAGGGCTTGTACTGAGATGATATTTCAGACACAAACAGCATAGGCATTTTGCATTATGAATTGTCATGCCCAGCAACAAGTGATTTAGTATTCGGACTATCCATAATCCCTGGCTGGGGAAAAGAGACAGCAGACCAGGCACCCTGCTCACTGTAGAATAGATGGAGAATGAAAATAGTCTGCTGGGTAAACTGCTGTTTATTCTTCAATCAAAATGACATCAGAATTTTTCTTGGCATTGATCTGACATCAGCTCAATGGCCTATGCAAGCTGTTCAGAAATGGACCAGGATAAAAAGTTGAATTTCAATCATGATCCTTGTTTGTTTCCTTGCCACAGCTGTCAAGCCAATACAAATTCCCTCACCTTTGTACTGCCAACTGACTGCAAGACTACTATGCTTAGTATATTAACAAAAGCTTCGAAGTGGTAGCCAAGTTTGGGTACGTCTAGACAACAGGAGGTTTTCTCGGAAAACCGGCCATTTTTCTGAAAAAAACTTCAGCTACACCCACACTGCAATCGCATTCTTTCGAAAGAAAAATCGAAAGAATTCAAGGGTTTTTCCAACATTGGTAAACCTCACTGTATGAGGAAGAATGCCTTTTCCGAAAGAGCTCTTTCAGAAAAAGGCGTGTGTGGATGCAGGAGCGGCCCAAGGCCGGCTGCCGCACCTGGTGCCCTAGGCGGAGCACCGATTGCAGCACCCCTGCCTGCACGCCGTCAATGCCTGTGACGTCATCATCGGTGCCTGGGCCAGTGGTGCCCTAGGCAGCTGCCTAGCTTGCCTAGACTCATGGGCCACCCTTGTGTGGACGTGGAAGAAGGAGTTCTTTCAAAAAAAAGAGGCCTCCAGGAAATGCACAGGTGCCCCCGTGGACCCTCAGTCCACGCTAATCACAGCTCTATAGTTCCTGTCTCCAGCCAGGTCTTAAAGCTGCAGGCACACAGGGCAAGCCTGTGGCAGGAAGCCAGCCTCAGAGCAGCACCTTGACTGCGCGGCTCTCCCTGCCACACCAAGAACGAGCCATGGCACAGCCACAAGCCCCCGGAGATCTCTCTGGCCCTTCCAGGGAGCAGCCCCAAGGGTCCCAGGACCCACCAAGGGGCACCAAATGCTGGGCACCATCCTGGTCAGGGGCTAAGACCCAGGCCCTCCTGGAGCTCTGGGGCTAGGAGAGTCACTCCAGGAACTTCAGTTGCGCTGCAGAATCACGGACATTTATGGCTGGATGGCCGAGGCTCTTGGCCAGAGAGGACATCACCCCCACATCCAAGTGGACCAAGTGAGGAGCAAAGTGAAGGAGCTGAGGCAAGGCTACACATGAGCCAGGGAGCCCAGCGCCCGCTCTGGGGCAGGACCCCACTCCTGCCCCTATTACAAAGAGCCCCACCAGATTCTAGGTGGTGGGCAAACCCAGGCCGCAGTCGCTCTGGTGGACACAGGTCTTGAGACACCCGTGATCGCCTGGCCAGAGCTCCGGGTGGAGGAGGACGATGAGGGACAGCAGCTGCAGGACAAGGAGGACACTGGCAGTGTTGTCACCCTCAGCCTGGAGCTGGTACCCCAGGCCCTGGACATCTCCCAGGCATCATCTGATGCCGGGGAGGGAGTATCCTCCTTTCCCTAGGGTCCCCCTTTTTCAGCTCCCCGCCCCCCTGCAGGGAGTGTACCCCCCGAGAGTGCCTTACCTCCATAAACATGACCCAATGGTGGACTTCCCCACGCCAGACTGGTGTCCCACTGAACAGTAGCTGTTGGGGGTGGTGAGCTTCCACACAGCAATTGCGACCCTCTTCTTGAGGGGGATGGCGGGCCGCAGGTGGGTGTCCTGTTGTTGGAGGGCAGGAGCGAGCCAGGCACACAGCTCCAAGAAGGTGGCCTTCTGCATGAGGAAGTTTTGGAGCCATTGCTGATAGTCCCACCGCTCTATCACGAGGCGGTCCCACCAGTCAGAACTGGTGTCCAGCCTCCAAAATCGCCTCTCGACCATGGGGTACAGGAGCAAGGGCATTTCTTCCACATCCAGGCAGAGGTTCTCAATGCAGAGATCGAATTTGAGCTGGGGCAGGACTGTCACTAAAAAAGCTTTGCTGTCCCTCAGAGAGGTAGGCAAGCCCACAGCAGAGGCTGAGAAACGGTCCCTTTAAGCATGCGACTCAGATAGCCTTAGGCAACAGCACCCAGAAGTAACTGCTGACCTAATGCCCTGGCAGAAGTGGTTCCGGGTGGCCTTTTATGCAAGAGAGCATTCAGTGAGTGTGGGCGCTCTCCTTCAAAAAAGTAGATTGCTTTTTCAATCTGCTTTTGAAGCGTGGACACTCTGTCGAAGGAAGATTTTTTGGAAGATCTCTTCTGAAAAAGCCTCTTTTGAAAGAAGCCTGCAATCTAGACATACCCTTTGTCTGTAACAGGAAAAACTTAAAAAACAACAATTGACTAGTAGCACCTTAAAGACTAACAAAACACGTAGATGTTATCATGAGCTTTTGTGGGTGTAACCCACTTCTTCAGATGATTGGAGAATTAGCAGTCCAGATCCAAGAATAAATAAGAGGGTAGGTGGGAGAGAAAAAAAGAGAAAAATGGGGGGGAGAGGAGGAAAAAAAAGGAGAGAGACAGTGGGTAGATGGTTTAAATAGTTACAAGAGGCTGATAAGAATAAATTAATACCTCCGTTGTTTGCTTGGTTGGTTAAGTCATTAGGATGTGGAAGATAGTGTGCGAGCCAGCCGATGTCCTTGTTCTGCATAAGAATTAACCTTGTAAATTAAATTAAGTTCCAATCCTTCTCTGTGTATTTGGCTTGTGGAATTGGCCTGAAACAAAACAGTGACTTGGAGATCCATTAATGAGTGTCCGGGTAGATTAATATGTTCTCCAACAGGTTTCAGTGTATTGCCTTTTCGGATGTCTGATTTGTGTCCATTAATTCTTTCCCAAAGAGACTGTCCAGTTTAGCCAATATACATGGCAGAGGGGCATTGCTGGCATTTGATGGCATAGATCATATTAGTGGAAGTGCAGTTAAATGAGCCTCTGATTAGGTGGCTGATATAGTTGGGCCCAGTGATGAAATTGCTTGTGTAGATGGATGGGCAGAGTTGACACCAGGTTTGATTGCAGAGATGGATTCCTGGATGATAATAATGGAGGAGTGTAGCATGGTTACTGGAAAGAATTTGTTTGAGGTTAGGGGGTTGTCTGTAGGTGAAGATTGGCCTTTCCCCCAAGGTCTCAGAGTGAGCGGTCATTTTCCAGGATATGTTGTAGATTGTTGATAATGCGTTGGAGGGATTTAAGTTGTGGACTGTAGGTGATGACAAGTGGAATTCTATTGTTTTCTCTTTAGGGCCTGTCTTGAAGTACTTCATTTCTGGGTATTTCTTTTGGCTCTATTGATCTGGCTCTACAGGAAAGAATTAATGGACACAAATCAGATATCCAAAAAGGCAATATACAAAAACCTGTTGGAGAACACTTTAATACACAGAGAAGGACTGGAACTTAACTTCATTTACAAGTTTAATTCTTATGCAAATTGTATGAACAAGGACATCGGCTGACTTGCACACTACCTTCCACATCCTAATTAACCAAACAATGGAGGTGCTAATTGTTCTTATTAGCCTCTTGTAACTATTTGAACTATCTATTCACTGTCTCTCTCTTTTTTTCTCCTTTCCCCTCCTTTTCTCTCTCTCTCTTTTTTTAATCTTTTCCCTCCCTCTCCCCATTCCTTATTTATTCTTGGATCTGGACGTCTAATATTCCAGTCACCTGAAGAAGTGAGTTGCGCCAACAAAAGCTCATGATACCATCTACATGTTTTGTTAGTCTTTTAGGGTGTGTCTAGACTACATGGCTCCGTCAATGGAGCCATGTAAATTAGTTTATTCGGCATAGTCAAAGAAGCAGGGATTTAAATAATCCCTGTTTCATTAAAATAAACATGGCTGCCATGCTGTGCCAACAATCAACTGATCTGACACAGCGTGGCAGTCTAGACGCGGATCTGTCGGCTGGGGAAGCCTTTGCCGACCGATCCTGTAAACCTCATGGCAGCCTAGCTGAGTGGCGCAGAACTCAGTTGAGCACCACGGCAGGAGGCGAAGGGGGGCAGGGCGGTGACGTACACGGCCAGGCCCCGCCCCCTTCCCCTCCCACTATGGCGCTCTGCTGAGTTCTGCGCCACTCAGCCGGGCTGCCACAGGGGAACAAGCGGCGCAAGCGGCCGTTTGGGCCCCGCAGTCCCCCTGTGCTACATGGGGACTGCGAGGCCCAAGCGGCCGCTTGTGCCACTTGCTCCCCCATGGCGGGCCGGCTGAGCGACACAGAAATCAGCCAAGCACCACTGTGGGAGGTAACAGCACCCCCTAGAGGCAACTCGTACCGCTACAGCATTACAGAGTCTCAGACATTGGGCTACTATATATATGATTTTACTACCTACTTGTTACAATAATACTATTTTGTGCACATTTAGTTATGATTATATGTGATTTTGTGGCATGCAACCAAAAGCAACAAGTGGGATTAGATATATTTTATTGGTTTCACCTCCATATGGACTTTACCTTATTTATATTTCCTTCTCTCCAAAAGGAGATGTTAATTCTAGGAGGGTATGTCAACATGTCAAAGTTAATTCTAAATAACAGCTGTTATTTCGAATTAACTTTAATAGTGTCTACACAGGCAAACTGCTATTTCGACTTAAATTCTAAATAGCAGGGCGCGTAATTCGAATTTGGCAAACCTCATTCTACGAGTAGTAACACCAAACTTGAATTAGCTAATTCAAAATAAGTGCCGTGTAGACACTTATTTCAAAATAGGGGGCCTCCAGCCTTCCCAGGGTGCCCTGGTGGCAATTCCAGCCTCAAGCAAGAACACTCTTCTCTCTTCCCCAACCTCCCCGCAGCCCTTAAAGGGTAGACTATGGCCACAGTGGATACTGACAGTCCCCTGATGGACCTCCTGGATGGCAGCCTGCAGAAAGTGCATCCAGGCTCGCAGCAACATGTTCACGAGAAGCACCAGAGTGCCCAGGGGCAGCTCTGGCTCCATGTTGCAGAGTGCTGAGGTGTCCCAAGTGAGGGCAACCAGAGCACTCCGAGACACAAATGCTTTGCTGTCCCTCAGCGAGGCAGGCAAGCAAGCAGGGACACCTGAGAAAAAGCTGTGTGTGTGTGCGTGTGCGTGTGCATGTGCGACTTTAAGCAGCCTCAGCCTCAGGCAACAGTCACACAAAGAAACTCCTGAACCTGATGACCTACTCCCCCACCTGGTTCCAGCCAGCCTTAAATCCGAATCAGTGTCCACTCAGTGTGGACACAGTATTTCGAATAAGCAAAACGCTAATTCGAACTGCATTTTGTGTGTAAACACGTAAATTCGAATTAGCTTAATTCGGATTAACTATTTTGAATTAAGATAACTCGAATTAACGCTGTAGTGTAGACATACCCAGAGAAAATAGAGAGAAATAATTAGATAAAATTGTAGGGTAAATCCCAGGAGGGTCTTCTTGCCATGACCCCTTAAACGTGCTGGAAATGTGATTTTAAATATCAGCTGCTAAGAAAGAAAGCTTTGTGATTGGCTCATCATCAATCCATAACAGGCTGAACTACCGAAACAATGCAATCATTTTTGTCTTTGTAAGAAATATGGACCCAGGCTTTGTCAAAGCTTCTTTTAACTACACCATGTTTTTCCTGCTAAAATCGAAGCAGATTAAATAAAGACGCAAATAAATTTGCCTTCTCTTAGTATTCATGGAACTAGAATAGGCAATGTGTTCTGACTGACCTAATCTAGCTAGCCTCAGGAAACCAAGGGAGGGAAGCAGACCATTGTGATATGAGTCTGAAAGGGTCATGACTTAGACAAATCAATATGTCTACTACAGGGCCCAATCCTGTTTCCTCTGAAGGTTTTCCATTAACTTCAACAAGAGTAGGATTAGCCCATTGATCCTACTCCTAGACTTCTTGGCTACTATAAATAAAAATATTAACCTTCCTTAAATGAGGTATTAAAAATACATGCGTTTATGATAAGGTCATTTTCACTGCAGTGCTGCTATTTGGATTTTTTTTTATACAGAAAAAAAGAAAGTTGAAGCCTTGCTAATGGAGAGGCTGAGATAAAAAAACCTAAAGTCTGAACTGATTGTAGAATCAAATTAAAAGAACAGCACTGCCTTTTTGATTATTCCATCAGCTCATCTGGATTCCTGCTACCTTCTCCCTCGCTGCCTCTTTAATCTTATCCCCTGCTTGAAATACATTACTTGTCTCTTTGAATCTTCCAGTCTTGAACTGCATCAAACTCAAGCTCCTCATCTATTAAAATCTACATAACCTTGCCCTAATTTTGCATTTCTGCTTTTACTTTGTGTAATGCAGAGGTGGACAAAATATGGCCTATGGGTCACATCCAGCCCACCAAACCTTTAGATCCAGCCCACCATGGACCTCAGCTGACAATATCCTGCAGCCTAGTGGGACCCTCGGACAGGCTCCCTGTCTGCCACTTCCCCACACACCACTCAAATGGGAGCTGCTTGAGCTGTACTTGCCATCACATGCAGTGCACAGAGCCTCCCCCCATCCAGGGACACGCGGTGCAGAGACGCACGTGGCCACAGCAGCCGGCCGCTTTAAGCAGCATGCTGGAGTGAGGCAGGTACGGACCCTGCCCAAGTGTCCCTCTGGGCTGCTGGCCAAGAGCCACGAAGGGTAAGTGCCTCCTGGTCAGAACTGGCACCAAATCTCCCTTCCCCCAACTCCTTGCCCCAGGTTACAACCCAAACCCTCTGAACCCCTTTCTGCACCCCTGTCACCACTCCCTTGAGGACCCTGAACTCCAATCCCAGATCACAACACCCTCCTTCATCCAAACAACCTCCCAGACCTCACTCCCCCTCCACCATCCCAATTCCCTACCCCAATCTCCCTTCTGCATCCAACCTACATCCCAAATCCCACATCTCTTCCATTCAAATGGAAGAGTGCAGCCTTTGATCTCTTAGCAAACTTTTGGAGTGGCCCCTAATTCAAAATAATTGCTCACCCGTGATGTAATGGAAAGCTAAACTGTTTTATACTGTTCAGCCAGTAGGTGGCCCTGTGTATAATATACCTTATTTAAACCAATCTCTGCCATACCTGGCCAAGCATAAACAGATCTTATGATGAACACATCTGGTGTGTATAAGCAAGTTCTGTGGCCAGTCCATACCAGGCAAAAAAGTACATTACTCCACCTTCCCTCCTAGGTGGCTCTCCTCTGCTGTGCCCTTTCCCACTGTCAGCACTCCATCTCCCCAGAGCCCCCTCATGCTTACTTGGGGGACCATGAGGAGTGTGTTTGCACTCTTTGCCCCACCCTCTCTGTGCACGGCTCTGAGATGGCAGGCAGGGAGAGGGCCAACCCACTGCCCCCTCCCCCCCCCCCAAGCCATTAGAGGTAGAAAGAGGTGTAAGTGGAAGGAGGCAAGTTCTGGGGGGAAGCAAGCAGATTACTTGGGGGAAAGAGCTGTGCAAATGTGGATGTAAGTATCTATCCATATCAGGAATATTGGTCAATGCTTGTGAACAATGATCTTTGAATGGGTTTGGAAAGTTGATGCTAGAATAATAGAATTACAGATACTTTGAATTTCTAGCTCTACCAAGAATCTCAAAACATTTTGCCAACATTAATTAAGCTTTATGATATCCCTTATTAGCCCCACTCAGCCTTTATCATTCTATCTCATCTGCTACTAAGCAGGCTCTGCCCAAATGTGCCTTGAGTCTGCTTTAGGACATCAGCATTACCCCAGTACAGTACAGGGTCCAGCACAGGCACTCAAGCTGCAAAATTAAAATACAGTTTTTGAACATCCAAAGGCCAGGGGTCTGGGATTTTGCTTGGCCCTGTTAGAAAGACTGAGGCCATTTGCAAAACCTGCAGTTCAGATTCAGATTTCAATCCCCCTCTGTCGTACATCTGGAGTTGTTTAGGTCTAGGTCACTGATTCACAGCCACGTCTTTCACAATACATTTCTAAGGACACATCCACACTGCAGGCAGAGTATGTGATTGCAGCGCGTGTGGACACATCTGACCTACCTTTAAGCCAGCTAGCTCAAGTACCAAAGTATCAAAGCTGTAGCAACATGGGTTTCAGCATAGGTTGAACACGCCAGCCTGGAGCCGTGGGCAATCACTCAGGCAGCTAGCCCACATGGGAGTCCATTCTGCCAGGACTTCATTGCTCTCTAGCTAGATTACATCACAAGCTTGGCTATGTCTAGACTACGCTGTATTTTCGAAAGAGGATATGCAAATTCCCAGGGGAATTTGCATATCTTCTTCTGATCTCACTTTCAAAAGCAGAGCTTTCAAAAGTGAAAGTAGTCTGGATGCAGGGTTTTTTTGGAAACAACTTTTTCCAAAAAAATGTTCTTCCTTAAAAAATGAGGTTTACTTAGGTTTTTTAAAAAAAAAAAAAAAAAAAAGATGGGAAGAAGATATGCAAATTCCACGGGAATTTCGAAAATACAGTGTAGTTTAGACATACCCAAGGAAGTCCCAGGACAGATGGTTCAGTAGGAAATACTATTTAATCTGGGCCTTCTATAAGTAACAGGAGACTTCCACACATGGGGCTGACAGAATTGCCAAGCCCCTTGGCAAGATGGGGGTGGCAGCTCCTGCTCCCAGAAAAGGTGGGGCTTCAGGCAGAAGGGACGGCGGTGGGGCCAGTCAGCCTTCAGCACTACACTCCTGCCAGTCCAAAGTGCTACTCAGAGTGTGCCACCCACAGCTCCGGTGGCAATTTCTCATGTCCAGAAATCGAGTCGCTGCCGCTGTTGCAGTAGCTACATCTGGGAGCTCTGGGCCCTTTTAAATTGCCAGGCCCCAAGAGAGTTGCCCCCTTTTGCTCCCCTGTCAGCAGAACTGCTTCCATTTCATCTATATCTCACTCCACTGAGCCCAAGTATTGCTGGAACTAACATGGTATGTTTTATACGCTATGCCTGATACAAATGCAACAGGTTAAAGATGAAGTAAAAGTGACTCTAGTTTTCCCAGCTTGGCGGGTTAAACCAGATTCTTACCATTATTATAACAGTTTTACAGGGTATTTTTTTTTTAAACAACTTTTTTTGCCAAGCTGACAGACTGATGGATGGAGATGCTGGAGTGAGGTAGCCATGAAATTGGGTACCGACACTAGGGCCTGGTGCATTCTACACTCCTATCGTGCTGATGAAGTAAGTCTTCCTAAGCATAACTTGGTCTGTTTGTTCGGATGCTGCATGATAAGACATCATTTTCTCACACACCCTGCTGGCACCTTGGAGATTAGGCACATTATTTATTTTCCATCTCAGGGCTCCTCATCTTGGCAGAGAGAGAGAAGCCCCCATCTGAGTTTCACTCCAAAATGATTTGTGACGGCTGAGATAGCAAATCTCTGGAAACAGAGTTAATAATATTTATATCATCTGATCCTTCACAACCGTGGCAGTGCCACCAGGCCTATCGCTCTGGTTCCATTCCCATCACATTGCACTGAGTTGGGAACATTACCACTTACACTGCAGTCTCTGTTAATGGGATGTAGGAGCTTTCTTGGAAGTAGGCACATTGGGGACTTCAACTCACTCAAGTATATGAGCATCACTCAAGGCAAATTGGAAACTGTTTCCCAGGGCTTGACCAAAGCCTTGAACTGGATGACCCATTATAAAACATGCTTTTCTTACATTTAACACCCAATTGACATCAAAAGCTAAGTATGGGATACTTCCAGCCCTCTCAATTAGCCTCATTTGCTCCAGTACTACAACCTATAGGTACTTCTTTTCCCTCTCCTTTCTTTTTCTGTTATAAATTGTGATCCCCTCCTTTTTAATCCACTCAAGGTTATATGAAGAAGTGGATTTTGCCCACAAAAGCTCATGATAACATGCCACCGGATTACTTGTTTATAAAGCTGTAACATGGCTACCCCTCTGAGATTTTTTAAAGTGGTGAGTGGTTTTAGGAACCTCAAACACAAAGCACCTAACTTGAGACACCATAAGAGAGCTTAGTGCCTGCCCTGTGAAAATCAGGCCTTTTTAAAGTTTCTCCAGATGGACATCCAAAAATGAAGCGCTCAAAATTTGGGAAAGTGCAACAAGAGATCCAGCCCTCTCCTTCACCTGCAGACTGACTAGATTTTCAAAATGAGAAGCTAGGACACTAGTGGTAGCAGGTACCAAAATAACAGTTTTGGTGAGGGACAGGTGAAGGGGAAGGAACATGGGTAGAAATAGGCCACCTTTCTCCTTCTCTCAGACTAAAAAATATGGGTCATATTTCAGAAAAAAGGCAGAGTGTAAGGAATCTATTCATTACCCTATAATCCCATCAATGTTTATTCCTAGACCTTCTCTCACCACTCTCAATGACATGGCTTTTAGCTTTGAATTTCCCCTCTATGCCTTATTCACACACTCCTGCTCAAACACCACCAATTTATCCCCATCTTTATCCTCCAATTCATCCCCTTCCATCCATCTCCCCACTCCCCTTACACTCAAACCTCCTCATTTAAACCATTATCCTCTATGCTCAGAACTCCTCAGTTCCCTCATCTCTTTCATTCCAATTCAGCCTTCACTTCTCCATACTCAGTCCACCACCTCTTTTATCTTCCTCAGGCTCAGAAAATTTGTTCTACCTTAACTCAAAACTCCCACCTCCCAGAAACTTTCTACCCCAGCTCCACAGAGCTCAGAACTCTTCCCATCCAACCCTCCCACTACAGGTTAAACCTCCCTGGTCTGGTACCCTCGGTCCTGAATGAGGGAGTTTGCTGGACCAGGGGAGGTCAAATCTGGCCTCTGCTGCTAGCCTGCAGGCTCTCCCAGGAGGCTGCTACCCTCCCGGCCAGCCTCCCCTCTTGGCTGCTAGGCTCTGCTGACAGCCCCAGCCACCAGCCTGGCACCGCTGCCAGCCCCAGCCACCAGGGTCCTTGACTCTGGCACTTCAGTTGGGCTCCTTTCCTGCTCACTGGTCTGGTTCCATTGCTGGCCCTGGAAACTCAACTGCCAGCTGGTCCCTGCTCCCAGCCACTGGGGCTCTCTGGTCCAGGGTTCTTTGGTCCAACAACATCCAGGGTACCTGGAGGACCACAGATGTTGCCGGACCAGAGAGTCCCAGACCAGAGAGACTCAACCTGTATTTCAAAACCACTTCCAATTCCACTTAGTTTTTCAGACTCAAAGTCTCCAAGCCCAACCCCAAGCTCTGTGTACAAACAGAGGAAAAGAGATGGCCCAAATCCCAAAAGCTTACTATGGGAGACAAGAGACAACAGATGGACATAGACAGGGGAATACAGGAAATTAATGAGACATTAGTGGTCAGAATTATAGCTCTCTGCACATCGTCAGTCTATTGTCACTTTTTGTAGATACAGCAAAGGAGACTTTTAAGGAGGGAATGGAAGGAGGATAACAACTTTGGGTACATTTTGGAGGTGTTCCCCCTCACACACAAGAAGGGCATCATGGGAAAAAGCATAAAGGTGCTTGCTTAATTTAACAAATGGGTGATGTGGACACTCAGATAAATAAAGCATCTGGTAGCCCACTGGGGGCTAACCCTGGCAAATCATGTCCATCCCAAGGCCCATGTGTTGCTCACCCCTGCTCTGACTTTTGAAAATGAGACTTAGGCTCCTAAGTCACTAAGAAACTTTTGAAAATTTCACCCTTATCCTGTTTGCACCCCAGTTTCTACTTCTATATAATGAAGACTGCATAAGACTTGTCTACTTTGCAGAGTGTTGTGAGGTTTAATTAATTAACATTAATAAAGTGCTTTGAGAGCTGAACATGGAAGGTCTGTATAAGTGCAAAGCATTATGAAAAGGTGAGGAAAACTGTTTTTAAAAGTGTTTTCTTCTAAATGTCATTCGTGTTGGCTAGAAGCCTCGGGTATAATGAAAATTCCCTTTCTCTGATCTTATTTTCTTGAGGTACACCAGGCTGATGTGCAGCAGTGCACAAAGTGTAATACAATCAATTTTCAAGTCTGTAATTTCAACAAGGAAATGCTAATAACCTTTCATCTTTAAGGTTTCCAGCCTCTTGTGCTGAAAAATGAGTTGAAACTTTTTTCACTGGAGGCCACCCTGGGTACCACTGAACACAGACTGATTTATTTTACAGTCACCCTTTGGTACTATTTCTCTGTGCCAAGGGTTCATGAATATCTAGAAATTTCATGGAAAAAAATCACCTTGTAAATGTAAGGAAAACCCACCTTTTAAAAAAATATACTCCAATGTCTGTACGCCAATATAAACCAGTGAAAATTCTTACTGCTCTACCCAGCACTATGGAAACTTTAGAATGAAAAAAAAGGCTGGAATTAGCGTCTAAAAGACCTTTTCTGAAACTGCCAGGAACAATATTTAATTTTTCTGTATAACCATACTGCACGAGAGAGACACAGTAGGGGAAACCACATTGTGCATTTCATAACAAAGTCTGATCTACATGGATCTGATTAAACAGCAGCAAACTGATAGCTATCAGATGAAATATTGGCTAGACAGCAGTAGATTAATGCACCACCTTTTGTGCCTCAAAAGACAAGAGTTCAAATCCTGGTCATTTGATCCCAACAAAAATGTCTTTGCTTATTTTGGTCATGCTCTCTCGTAAGTGTTGCTATGGAACTATCACTTCCGCAGAAATGGCAGTTTCCTAGGGCTTGCTTTTGATCTCATTAGTTACCCCTCTTAAATCACTAGCATTATACTAGGTAAAGCTTGTGCATGATGTTAAGCAAAGCACATAGCAAACCCTATGGATAAGGCTGCAAAATTGTTTCCCTTTTAATGGAACATTTTCGATTGCTTGCATATTTGTCAATCTTTTTCCTTATGGTCCAAAATTTGGCAAGTTTGTTCTTAGTCTGGCAACAGTTTCATAGAATCATAGAGGATTAGGGTTGGAAGAGACCTCAGGAGGCCCTCTTATCCACCCCCCTGCTCAAAGCAGGACCGACCCCATATGAAATCATCCCATCCAGGGCTTTGTCATCATTGCCTAATTTGTTTGGTTTGTGTTGTTTTGCACAGGTTGAACAAAATCAGTTCAGCTGGTTTTGCTAAGAGGAAAAAAATGCCAGTTTAGAGAAACAGTCATGGACTCAATCCCTAAATCACTATCCCTACACCAAAGATGACAGGATGATGGCTCATGCCACTAGTTTTATTTGGCCATTCCCCATCTTTTGAGGGCTTCACTTTCCAGTGTTTGCTTTCCTTTCATGTCTCCATATGGAAATGATTATTGAAGGTTTGTCCTGGGATGGTGCCTAGAGGCCTCCATCCGAAGGGAGATCCCACTGTGCTTGGTTCTTAAAGACTTAAAAGACAAGTCACATATGAAAGAGGTGATGACAGAAAAATACATCAAATATACATACATTGATTTTATGCTTCATTATCTATATAGATTAAAAAGCAATCCATTTTCCCGATTTGCTCCTGAATCTAGCCATTATTAATTGGCTGATTTATTATAGTGAGAAATGGTGTTGGAGTCAGAGCTGTCCCATCCATAGGGCAGTTCAGGGTGGTCTCCACAGACTCAAGGGCCTGGCATGGGGCAGCAGCAGGGGTCCCCTACCCCCTGCACTGGCCTTGGTGGTGGGAGCCAGAACAACCTGGCAGTCTGCTCCACTCTGCCTTGCTGCCCTCTCCCAACTCACTGTGCTTGCTTTCTCCACGGCAGCCAAAAGCAAGAGTGCCCTGCTCCAGCTCCTGCTGCCACAGTGATAGCAGGGGAAGGGACCCTCCTTCTGCCTGGCCCCCGGTAGTTCCCAGCTTGAGTCACATGGGGCAGAGGGTGACGGAGCAGAGCAGGAGTGGGAAGGGGCCCAGTGGGGATAGGGCTTGGGGGAAGGGGTCCAGCCTGCAGCAGGCTGGAGGGGCCCTGGGCCCTGCACTTGGAACATAGGGGGGCAGGTTAGTCACTCCAGGCTCTGTGTCCCCTCTCGGGACAGCCCTGGCTGGAGCGAGAGATTGTAATCAGGTTCTGAGCACTGGAATATCAGGAGCTGACAAGTCAGGACTGAGCTGGGTTGGCCAAGCTGTGAGAAGCAGCTGACTCTCGTTTAGGTAAGAACCCCTCCATTTTCCAGAGCAGAACATTCACTGCTATTTGTCAATCTGGAACTCAAGCTCACAGGGTTTTTTACTTGAATAAAGATATGGCACCACTAAGGCTGGATTACTCAGCATAAAATAACTCTTAAATCTTCCCCCGAAACTTGAGCCAACGCAGAGTGCTCTCTTTTCTCTGGTCTGAACAAACATTTTCCCTCCTGTAATTTTCACTTTAACTACATCTCTGCATTTCCTAGTTCGTGCTGGGATAAGAAACACTGAAATACCAAACAAAAAGCAATTCTTTTAGGACTTCTAGTCTGCCAAAAAACAGAAGTGGCCACATCAACTGCTCTAGGACCAGTCTTTCTAGAGGCCCCAGCTTCCTCCTCACTGATCTCCAGTCTTCTCAAATTAGCCCAATCCATTAATTTAACCTGCAGTGAGTTAATCAGCCCTTAAACTCATGGGCTTGCAGTCTTCATTTCTCTCCCCATCAGGTTCTTAATAGCAGCCTGGCATGGGCTAGTGTCCCTCTGCTATCTCAGGCTATTCTGGCTCCTGGTTGCTGGGCTTCGCATTCCATATTGGTCCCGCCTGTGGATGCATGTCTCTTTGATTGGTAGTTCTGGTAGCTGGGTAGGATTTGGTCAGCCTTGTTGGTAAGCAGGGAAGATTCTTCTCTCCCTTCTGCCTATGCTTAGTATAGGGTTTGTTAACCTCTTGAGAATGTGCTAAGATTTCTAGCCTAGTTTGCTGGGCCCAAGAAGTGTGGATAAGTTTGTACATTTGTGGCAATTTATCTAACTTGAACAGACCAGACAAACATTCTGAGGTCTAATGCATCACCTATGTCAGTGCATAATCTTATTTTAGTCAGAAGCAATATTAAAAGGAGTAAAGGTTTGCTTGGTTTGTGGCTGGGTAAGCACTCTTATTGATATCCCTTCACTTCTATCTCATAGCTAAAGCATTGCTACCTGTCTGCATGGTTTCTTACACACTCCATTCTATGAAAGAGCCCCATTTCAGTTTTCAGCACTGAATAAATACATACATAGTAGAATTACTTCATGCTTGCCTGTCACTGAGCTACATATGATCAGCTACTAGTATAACCACAATCAGGCAGACTTGAACCTGGGACCTCTGGAACTGAGTATAGGAACCTCTAACCTCTGAGCTAAAAGCCAGCTGCTTTCTAGCCCATGCTATAGAGGTCTCTTGATCTTAACTGTTGCTGTGGTCTAGTGGCCACTTGCATTGCTCAGTAACCACACTAGGGCTATGTCTACGCTCGTGGCTTCTTGTGCAAGAAATATGCAAATGAGGCTAAGCGTGGAATATTGCCGACCCTCATTTGCATACCTAATGAGCCACCATTTTTGCAGAAGAGGCTCTTGAGCCAGAAGAAGCTGTCTACACTGCCTCTTCTTGCGCAAGAAAAACCCTCTTGTGCAATGCCGCTATGCTGATTATTATCAGGAATAACAGCATTGCACAAGAGGGTTTTTCTTGCGCAAGAAGGGGCAATGTAGACAGCTCCTTCTGGCGCAAGAGCCTCTTCTGCAAAAATGGCGGCTCATTAAGTATGCAAACGAGGCTCGGCGATATTCCACGCTTAGCTTCACTTGCATATTTCTCACACAAGAAGCCGCGAGCGTAGACATAGCCCTAGTGTGGCTACTGAGCAATGCAAGTGGTCCCTAGACCACAGCAACATTTCTCACGCAAGAAGCTGCCAGTGTAGACATAGCCCGAGGCTATGTCTACACTGGTGGCTTCTTGCACAAGAACATCTTGCGCAAGGGTTCTTATGCAAGAAGTCTTGCATAACAACATATCCACACTGCCATGTGCAAGATGTGCTTTTGTGCAAGAGCATCCGTGGCTGTGTGGATGCTCTCTTGCACAAGAAAGCTCTGATGGCCTGTCGAGGGGCGCCCTCCCCTCGGTTGGGATCTCTCCCATATTGGCCCAATGGCTCAGTCTTTAAAGTTCCCCCTTTTGGGAGGAAATACGACCTCGTGGCACAGTCTTTAGATTTCCCCTCTCGGGGGGGTTAGTAAGGCCTCTTGGCACAGTCTTTAGAGTTCCCCTCTCTTGGGGTAAATACAGCCTTGTGGCCTAGTTCTCAGGCCAGTCGGCCCTCCTGGATTTGGGGCAGTGCAGAGGGAGAGGTAGGGGGACCCAGGCCCTCCCATTCCACCAGGTCCCAGCCCAGGGTCCTATGGGCAGTAGCTGAGTCCACTGCCTGCTCAGCAAGGGGTTCCTCCCCGTAACCTGCTGAGCACTTGGGGGCCTGTTCCTCCCTGCCCTGGGCTGCTTCCTACCTTCCCGCCTTTCTCCCATGGTTGCACCCCTCCACAGTCTCCGGGTCCAAGGCTAGCGCAGCCGCTGGGGCAGTTGCGTTGGTCCCGTTGGTGGGGACCCCTCTAGGTTAGGAGCTGGCCTTGTCAGTCCTTCCCTTTTGGCTATCAGCCCCAAGTGAGCTGGCTCAGAGCCTTTTATGGTGCGGCTCACCAGTGAGCATGCCTTGCAAGGCCGCGGGTGAGGGGTAGTCTCCACCACCTGGATCTTCTCAGCCAGCTGGGCCCTGCCCTTAGGCTCACTTATAATGTGGGTCACATGGCCATTTTATCCATAGGGCTTTCTTGTGCAAGAAAACCCTGCCGCACGTCCACACTGTCCTCTTGAGCAAGAGCTCTTGTGCAAGAGAGCTTACACCTGTTAGAAAAGAGTGTAGCTCTTGCATGAGAAGCCCTCTCCTACCACGCTTTACTGTAAATCTTCTTGCGCAAGAGCAGGTGGGCAGTGTGGACGCTCTGCAGAAGAACGGCCGTTCTTGCGCAATAACCCCCCAGTGTAGACATAGCCTAGGTATGTGGGTTACTCTAGCAACCTTGGACTACTTGCCCTGGTAGTTGCTTATTCAGGCATAAGTTTTGCTGAACCAAAGTGTAATTGTGATCTCCAGTTCCAAACATGGCTCTCTGGGTCATTTATTGGGCATGTCAGAATGCTCTGTGTCCACCTACAACTGCAAGTGCACTAGCGATAAATAAACTGCAGTGTACAGTGACAGAGCAGACAAAGCATTACATATCCTTCAAGAACTGGTACACTAAATCGCTCGGCTACGTCTACACTGGCCCCTTTTCCGGAAGGGGCATGTAAATTTCACTAGTCGTCGTAGGGAAATCCGCGGGGGATTTAAATATCCCCCGCGGCATTTAAATAAAAATGTCCGCCGCTTTTTTCCGGCTTTTAAAAAAGCCGGAAAAGAGCGTCTAGACTGGCCCCGATCCTCCGGAAAAAGTGCCCTACTTCAAAGTAGGAATAAGACCCTCCGGAAAAGGGCACTTTTTCCGGAGGATCGGGGCCAGTCTAGACGCTCTTTTCCGGCTTTTTTAAAAGCCGGAAAAAAGCGGCGGACATTTTTATTTAAATGCCGCGGGGGATATTTAAATCCCCCGCGGATTTCCCTACGACGACTCGTGAAATTTACATGCCCCTTCAGGAAGAGGGGCCAGTGTAGACGTAGCCCTCTGGTATTAATAAATGCCTTGAATGACAGATATTTCAGCCCTCCATGGCACATACAGCCTTGTCTGCCTGGTGCTTTTAATCATTTTGGTAGTAATAGATCAGAAATTTATTTTTACTGAATTAAAGGGAAACCCAAACATACCTACCCAAGACTCTACTTAGGTATGCAGTCTGGTTGTCTGTTGTCTTTCTTCTCTCTTTATCCTTTCCAGGGAATTGTACACATTCCTTTCCTCATTTGAACCTTTTCTGCGTGCTCAGAATTATTTGAAATAACATAAATGCAATTGAAAGGAATCGTTTTACACCTACCCTCACAGCAGCAATAATATTAGTAATATTATTGCCCCATCTAGAAAGCCCAAGACACAGATCAGGACTCCACTGTGCTGAGCGCAGTACAAACAGAGCTCAAAAAGAGACTCCGCCCCCAAAGAGTTTACAGGGAAAGTATAAACAAAAGACAAGTGGATGCAGAGGGACAGAGGAGGGGCCATATGAAACAATACTGAACAGCATGCTAAGCAGCGGTCTCAGCATATCCACTGCCTAGCCATAATTAAGACATTGTTTTATAGGCATCATGGCAAAGAGGAGTTTTGAGAAGATGTTTAGAATGCTGCTCTAATGGAAGAGTACCCATTGCTAACCACATTGACACCTTTCTCTCTCTCCCTGCTGGACACGATATGGGAACAAGATGGGTGAGGTAATATCTTTTATTGAACCAACTTCTGTTGGTGAAAAAGAGAAGCTTTTGAGCTTATACCAGTAGGGAAAAGGTACTCAGAGCATCACAGCTAAATATGAGGTGGAACCAATTTTTTAGTATTAGTCTTACTATATAATTTAGAAACTGTGTGTGTCTGTCTGTCTGTCCATCCATCTGTGAGTCCTTTTGTTCAAGAAAAAATCCTAAATGATATGAGCTAGGACCACCAAACTTGATATGTAGCTTCCTCTTATCACAACTTACAGCAAGGTCAGGGTCTGGTTGTACCAAGACAATGGGATGTGCACGGAATCCAATTGTTTTTTTTTTCACAAACAGAAAGAGGGTTCTGATAGCAAGGACAGTTATACTCATGAATGACCACAGGGAGGCAGCAAGTATCCAAGCCCTGGGCAAAGAGCAGCTGCCAACTGTGCTGCACATCTTCCATGCCTTAGGCCAGATCCATGGAGAATCCAGAGAGCAGCCTGCACAGCACCACCCTGCCCTGGGTCTGGGGAAAAGACAGTGGGTGAGCCATGCATCTCCTGCCATTCCAGCTTTGTCCTGGGAAGTGCCAGCAGGCAGGCTGCGTAGTCCCCACTGCCCCAGGCCAGCTCTGTGGATAAATCACTGGTGATCCTTGCCCCAAGTCCCCCACCTCCTTCCCTGAGCCCCCCCTCCACATCCCAGCCCCCTGCCCTGATTCCTGTACCCTCACCCCCTGCCCTAAGCCCCCCCTCCTGCTGTGACTCCTGCAACCTGACCCCATTTTCTAAGCTCCGCCTCATCCCCAATCCTGACTGTTGCACCCCTCACACATCCTGCCCCACCTCACCCCACCAACCCTGACTCCTGGACTCCCCTCACACCTAGCTCCCTGCCCCAAAGGACCCAAGCAACACCAGGTAAGTCTTCTAGTTGACATATATTTCAAGGGTGCATTCAAGGTAAAGAGACCTATTCACACTCCTGCAGTCATAGGGGGAAAGGAAGGAGAGGGAGGCAAACATCTGTCTGTGGTAAATAATCTGTTTCAACTTGCATTTAGCTGTGACAGTGTGGGTACTTTTCCCAGATCTAATAAAGAGCTTTATACAAGCTTGGAAGCTTCTCTCTTTCTCACCAACAGAAGTTGGTACAATAAAAGATCTTATCTTACCTGCCTTGTGTGTCTCACATCCCGGGACTGACATGGCTATAATACCTTTGTATACAACACATTGTGTCTTGTGCATTTCTAGGACAGCTAGTAAAATTCAGAGGGAAAAGTGCACCGAGGATAAAATCCTAGATCCATTAATGTCAATAGAAAAAATTCCCAGTGAATTCAGTGGGGCCAATATTTCTCCCTATGTGAGGATTATATATCAACAATGATTCTGAACAAAGTATATGTTCTTCTCAAAAGTTAATTGGCCATAAAGATCAGAATGGAGTTCAAAACTAAACAGATTACATGTGGGCCTGGTTTCTTCCCACATCAAGAGCCAGTATAAAGCAATTATTTGCTGCTTGTCATCTCTGATGTCTTTGATTTTCCATTTCAAATGCTAATTATTTGGACTCCCTTTCTATGAAAGATAAGATTAGACTCCACACAGCTTGGTGCTATATATATCATTTTATGGGCACTTTCTTCTCCAAATGAGTTAAGTGATTTTCCAGCATTTTAGCATGACAGTTTTGCAAATGAGGGTTAATGCCTTTCCCTCTGATGCATACCAAGTACTACCGTGCTCTGGCCCACATTCGTTCCACACGTGGAATCCTCCCATGAACGTCAAGGAGAGCTCAACAAAGTAGTGAATATTCAACAACAGGCTGCCCTGTAAGTCTGGGAGCAGAGCTGTGCCCATTGGTCAATCCCAGAGATCTGGTGCAGTGACATTTCTATATACTCTACATCCGTGGTCACCAACCAGTAGATCGCGAGCTACCGGTAGATTTCAGGGGCTCTAAGAGTAGCTCTTGAGCCCTCTCTGAACTGCGTGCCTGCGCAGTACATTTACATTAGATTTCCTCATTTGAGGAGCAGCTACTCACCGAGCAACAACACAGGAGAGTAGCTGCGAGGAATGGTGGGAGCTGAGAGGTCAGGAGGGCTGAAACACCCCAGCAAGCTGACTGTGGCTTTTAGCTGAAAGCGGCTGCCCCGCACTCCAGCTGATCGGTGGCTTTTCCTCTGCGTCTGCCCACGTGGAGCTTGGTGCACCCTGGCTGAGCGCCATGGCCAGCTGGCCGGGCAGCCACTTCTCTTCCCTATAGCCTGGCTGCCCTGCGCTCAGCCCAGGGAGACTGCGTCTAGCTCCAGCTGTGCTGGAGCAAGCTTCCCAGGCTGAGCGCAGGGTCACAGATGCCCATCTGATGGACTGTATACAACTAGCAATCTCAGACTACAACCCAGACTTCAAGACACTGGCAGATACTGTTCAGTCACAGGTGTCACACTGAGACTTTGTTATTGGAAGAAAAAATATATAATTACCAATACTTGATTTTAGATTTACAAAATAGCAGAGAACAAAATGTATAATTGTAAATGCTTCATTTGACATTTAAAGAGCATGAATTAAAAACAGACCAACAACTATAAACATGTGATTTTAATTTTATATATTGCATGATTTAAAAATAACTGTTTAACAGAGTGTATAAGGGCTGGGGATAGCAAGTGATGGACAGGAGAATGGAGAGGGCGGGGCTTCAAGGAAGGGGCGGGGCGGTATATCTTCCCCTGTTCTGAGACTTAAAAAGTGATCTTGAGTGTTACAAGGTTGGAGACCACTGCTCTACATGTAAATGTTGAGGGACCACACCTCAGGTCCCAGCAGAGAGTTGGAACTTGTGTAGGTAAATACCTTGGTATACCTGATCCTACCAATCTAGTTGCATTTATCACAGGAATACTTAAAAGTCTTGTCATATTTACAACATGCACACATGCACATTCCCTCCCCCACCTCCCACTCCCCTCCCTGGGAACATACCATGTACCATAACAGATCAGACCCATAATACATCTAGTCCAGTATCCTGTCCAATAACAGCCAGTACCAAAGGCTTCAGAAAAAGGTGTAAAAATCTTCCTTATGGACAACAATGGACAATCCAACCCACAAGGAAACTTTCTTCCCAATGCTAGAGCTGAGCAAAATAACAATGTCTAAACTGCTGGATACTGTGATATATAACTCTCTGTTTTCCTCCTGAAATCAGCATGAAAAGTTGAAATATTTAAATGCATAAATAAAAAATGACAGAACAATAAGTTCAGAGAAATTGCAATGTGGAACTACATAAATATTTCAACATTTTCATTGAATCATAAAAATCATAGGACTGGAAGCAAACTCAAGAGGTCATCTGTTCCAGTACCCTGCACTCATGGCATGCGTATTAATTAGTATCACCTAAATATTACTGATAGGTGTTTGTGCAACCTGCTCTTAAAAACCTACAGTGGTAGAGATTCCACCACCTTCTATGCCATTTATTCCAATGTTTAACTATTCTAACAGTTAGAAAGTTTTTTCCGAAAGTCCGATGTGAACCTTCCTTGCTGCATTTTAAGCCCATTGCTTCTTGTCATATTGTCAGAGGTTCAGAAAAAATTGTCTCCCTCCTTCTTGTAAACACCTTTTTATGTACTTTAAAACAGTTATCATGTCCCCACTCAGTCTTCACTTTCCCAGACTAAACAAACACATTTTTTTCAATCTTGTCTTATAGTTTGTTTTCTTCTTGCCTCATAGCTCATGTTTTCTAGACATTTAATCATTTTCGTCACTCTTCTCTGGACTTTCTCCAATTTGTCCACATCTTTCCTGAAATGTGGTGCCCAGAACTGGACACAATGTTCAGTTGAAGTCTAATCAGTGCAGAGTAAAGTTGAAGAATTACTTCTTGTGTCTTATGACACTCCTGTTAATACAGCCCAGAATGAGGTTTGCTTTTTTTGCAAGTGTTACGCCGTTGATTCATATTTAGCTTATGGTTCATAATGACCCCAAGACTGGGCCTCCCTATGGGGTTGCAGGGACCATGATACCCACCCTGGCCCCATCCCTTCCTCCCCCGTTCCACATCTGCCCTGCCTCATTCCATCCCGTCCCTAAAGACCACAACCCCTCCTCTCTCAAGTGATGCTGCAAGTCAACAAGGCTCAGCAGAGCAAAGTGAGGCTGGCAGGGCTGCCACTAGCCCCCATACTGCCCAGGCCCTATATCCAGGGCCAGACAGAGGCATGGGCGAGCTGGGCAGCTGCCCAGGGCACCAACCGATGGGGGGCACCTGATGGCAGCTGTAAGGGGAGTGCGGAATCCCTTACAGCTGCCAACAGGCACTGTGTGCCCGGCTCCCGCAGCACCAGCCCCGCGGCGCCAGCCAGTAGCGCCCTTCCCCCCACGACCATGGGGCCCTGCATGGCCCAGCGTGCGCGCCAACAGCGCTAGCTAGGCCAGGCTGGGCAGCACATGTGCCATGCGCCCCGGGTCAGCCCGCGCATGCACCGTGCGCCCTGGGGGACGGACCCACGCACCCTGAGGGGTTGGGCCCGCGCCCCATGGGTGGGCCTGCGCATGCGCCGTGCGCAGGCAGCACCACATGCCAGGGCCCAGGATGCCAACAGGGCTCCGGCCGGCCCTGCCTATATCCCCTGAAACATGAGCCCCACCGACCCCCACAGCATGAGGTCTGGGGTGAACACCCTGAACCATCAAATGGCCTGGACACCTCTGCCCCCAGATCCCTTTCTGCAGTAATCCTTCCTAGGCCGTGATCTCTCATTTTGTACAGATGTTCCACAGACTGGTTTGTAATTCCCCAGGTTGTCATTATTTCCCTTTTTATAGATCGGCAATGTATTTGTCCTTTTCCATTCTTCAGGAATCCCTCTTGTACTTCATGACTTTTTAATATCATCACTAATGGATGAGATATCTTCCCAGTCAACTCCGTGAGTATTCTAGGGTGCATTTCATCAGGCTCCAGTGTTTTAAAGACATCTAACTTATCTAAGTAATTTTTAACTTTTTCTTTTCCTATTTTAGCCTCTTCAGAAAAATCATACCTCATTTTCACTAGCATTCACTATGTTAGCCATACAGTTGCCACTGTAGGATGAAAATTTCTGAGGCAGGCTATGGTATTTTGTTAAGAACATCTATTCTAAATTGGAGTCTGGGACTAGCACACACACAGTACTTAATGGCTACTTCCCCCCCCACACACACACACTTAGCCCAGGGTGGAAGACAAGACATGACACACTCAATGCTGCTAGGCACAATTGTGCCATTGTTAAGTACTCCTAATGTCTCTGCTTTAATCCCCAGATGGACCACATCCTGCAGAGATACCTTCTTGAAGACACGTCACCACTTAACTGATAATTGATAATTGATGTCTGCTTTGTTTAAATACTTGTTTTACTGGAAACACTATGTAACTTTATATTATTGCTCTTATCTTGCCTTACTATTAGCACCTATCCAGGGCTGTGTCTAGACTGGCAAGTTTTTCTGGAAAATCAGCCGCTTTTCCGGAAAAACTTGCCAGCTGTCTACACTGGCCACTTGAATTTCCAGAAAAGCACTGATGATCTCATGTAAGATCGTCAGTGCTTTTCCAGAAATACTATGCTGCCCCGTTCGGGCAAAAGTCTTTTTCCGAAAGACTTTTGCGCAAAAGGGCCAGTGTAGACAGCACAGTACTGTTTTCCGCAAAAAAGCCCCGATTGCCAAAATGGCGATCGGGGCTTTTTTGCGGAAAACCGCGTCTAGATTGGCCACGGACGCTTTTCCGCAAAAAGTGCTTTTGCGGAAAAGCATCCTGCCAATCTAGACCTGCTTTTCCGAAAATGCTTTTAACGGAAAACTTTTCCGTTAAAAGCATTTCCGGAAAATCATGCCAATGTAGATGTAGCCCAGGGGTCCAGAATATTATTCCCCCCCCCATCATTTTGATCTGCCCATTGAGCATCCTATATAATTAGTTGTAACCTATTGTTTGGTAGCGTTCACTGAGCTCAAGCAAGCGAGGTGACACTCCACCCAGCGCTGTGTGTAATAAATTTCTGCTTGCTTCACATACAGGCTACGTCTACACTGGCCCCTTTTCCGGAAGGGGCATGTTAATTTCAACTATCGTAGTAGGGAAATCCGCGGGGGATTTAAATATCCCCCGCGGCATTTAAATAAAAATGTCCGCCGCTTTTTTCCGGCTTTTAGAAAAGCCGGAAAAGAGCGTCTACACTGGCCCCGATCCTCCGGAAAAAGCGCCCTTTTCCGGAGGCTCTTATTCCTACTTTGAAGTAGGAATAAGAGCCTCTGGAAAAGGGCGCTTTTTCCGGAGGATCGGGGCCAGTGTAGACGCTCTTTTCCGGCTTTTCTAAAAGCCGGAAAAAAGCGGCAGACATTTTTATTTAAATGCCGCGGGGGATATTTAAATCCCCCGCGGATTTCCCTACTACGATAGTTGAAATTAACATGCCCCTTCCGGAAAAGGGGCCAGTGTAGACGTAGCCACAATGTCCAGATTCTATTCCTTCACCACCAACCTGCTTGGAGAAAACCAAAACAAATAAGTCCTCTGCCGTCTCCACATTTTCCATTATTATTTTCCTTCCCTCGTTGAGTAATGATCCTACTCTGTTCTTGGTCTTTCTCTTGTTTTTAATGTATTTGTAGAATGTTTTCTTGTTACCCTTTGTCTCCGGCTAGTTTAATCTCCTTTTGTGCCTTGGCCTTTCTAATTTTGTCCCTACACTAGGGTTGTTAGATACCATGTAATTGAATGGTTGTGTAACTGCATGAAATTTTAGTGGGTACACAATTAATTGATAGTCCCGGGAGTAGGGCCCAACCCCACTCCGGGGAAGGACCTTGCCACCCTGCACTGCTGCTTCTCTATCAGGGGCAGCAGCTCAGGGTGTCAGGTGGGAGCCAGGCTATGAGGGGAGCCAGTTTGAAAACTGGCTTCCCACACAGATCAGCTGCCACCTTGCCACCTTGCACTGCTGCCTCTGATACATCTCCCATGATGCAGCGACAGTCATGTGATTATCATTATGCCCATACCACTTAGGTAGAAGGATGACTTCACTACATTACTGGAGATGTAGCCCAGCCAGGGAGCTCAGCCCTTAGGAAAGAATGAGGACTACACTCACCTGAGACAATGTGCCATGACAGGGAAATGCAATTTAATCTTGAACTGATTCTAACTGAATTATTTTGTTTCAGTTTTACAAACAGAAAAATCAAAATGTTTCTGCAAACATCAACATTTTCTCATGGAACACGTCAATTTTGCAGACACTGCATTTGCTGTCATGAGACCATCCTGACAGAAAAATCCTGACTAGCCTACATTAGTAGCTGATTTACATGCTGAAACAAAAAGTTTTATTTTCCATATATTCTATCTTACTGTGATGCAAGAAGAAAAGATCTACAAATTCATGGCTTGAAACAATTTGGCCCCAATAGTACAGGTCCTTTATTAACTTGAAAATAGGGCATCTTCAGACAGGTATCCAAACCACATGTAATAAGGTTTGATATACATTCAATGCAAAACTGATGGGAAACCTAGCAGATAGCAAACAAGGGGCACCTAACACTGTAGGCCTGGAGCAGCCTGGCATGTGACAACACACTGGAAGGGAAGAGATGGCTGCTTTCCCTCCTCCAATTTCAATGAGCTTCTGTTCACTGTACTAAAAAGACTAGGAGTCCTTGTCCAGCAACATGGCAAATATTTGCTCAGCACACATCCAAGAAATTTTTGGGCAAAAGACCTAGGCCAACTTCTCAGCTGGTGTAAATCAACATATCTCCATTGACTCTGCTGGAGCCAGGGACACCAGGCACTGACATTTTCTATGTTGTTTTTGGAATGAAAGGTGCAGTATTGTCTGGCGCTACATCTAGACCAGTGTTTCTCAACCAGTGGTACGAGTACCCTTAGGAGTACTCAAGAGAAGTCTTGGGGGTACGTCAACACGACTGAAATTTGGAGAAAAATGAATTTTTGTTTTAAGTTTTACAGCGTTTTATTACTTTTGTAATAAAAATTTCATCGCCCGCCCAGCTACGATTAAGTTGTTTAAACAAATGTGTTGCAATGGTAGACAAAATTTTGTGTGTCAGAAAACTGTAAGTACTGGGGAATATTTATAATTTTTTAAAGGGTTATTTTATTTAAAAAAAGGTTGAGAAACACTGGTCTAGACTATGGAGTTTTTCCAGGATACCAACTCTGCTGCATCCAGGGAATGCATCTGCTCTTCAAACATTTTTTGCGGAAGAGCAGATCAACTCTTTTGGAAGCCCTGTCTTCTTTGTTTCATGAGGAAGAAGGGTTCTTCCGAAAGAGGAGGCTTTTCTGAAATTTGGCCCAATGTAGATGGGCCAAATTTTGGAAAAGCCTCTTCCGAAAGAACTATTGGAAAAAGGTTCGCAAATTGAGAAGCGCAATTTGCGTACCTTTTTCCGATAAAACTCCATAATCTAGACATAGCCTAAGTGTGGGAGCAGGCAACCTGAATCAGGAGGATTCAATTCACAACTTTGCCACTGACTTCCTGAGAGACCATGGATGAGTCATGTCACTTTTATCCATCAGTTACCCCATGGGCAAAATAGGGATAAAGCCTAGCTTTGTACCTCTGCTAGAGAGCCACAGAAGAAAGGCCGAAGTAAAATATTTTTATTTCTTTGAAGCTTTAAAATTAAATACATGTTAACCTCTAGTCATAGTAATTTCTTTTTGTAAATGGATTGTGGAATTAAGACAAAGGTTAAATCATCTGGAAACAATATTTTTAAAAGGCAACACTTGGAATTTTATCCACCCAGATTATTTGACCACAGTAGCATTTAAACAGCATGCTTTATTATGAATCAACGTGATATGAAACACTGGTTTTTTTTGCCATTTACCCAATGAAGCCAGACATTTCTGCATTCTAACTGCATTATAAAATAGTTACAGGCAAGAAATCCAGAGCCCTACTACATGGATCAATAATTTGTTTCTCAACATTAATTATTCATACATTCCTAACAAGTCTGTATTACCCGCCTAGGAATATGAGAAAGGTGGCATAGTACTGTATTACTGGCTTCCTTTACTTTTTCTATACAGGTATGAGATAGAAAGCAAAAAGGCTCATATTACTTACAGGATGCAAATGAATCTGCCACTTTCCATTAGACACTTTTAAAAATATAAATTAACAACTCCCAATGTTAACTGGCAAAGCCAAGAAATTAATGCAGATACAAAGTGCATCAATAGAAAAGCAAAGTGGAGTAAAACTAATGCTGAGGGCAAGCTCTAGATGCCTTGTGAACAACAGAAGAAGCATGCTTTTTAAGCTAAGTGGACCTAGGCTCAGAAAGAGTTCTGCCTAAAAGGCAGTCTGGTTTCTGGGTACTTTTCCCCTTCTCTTACTTTGAACAGAGGTCCCGCTGTTTGTCTCTTGCAAATCTTCCAATAACTGCAGGTCCTTTGTCAAAGGCCAAATAAATCCTATTCCCCTTTGAAGCCAGAGGGAGTTTTACAGGTGCAAAGCCTTGAAGATTTATCCCTAGCTGAAGTTATGACCAGAGCTTTTCAACACTTAGGGCACCTGACACTAGCTCAGACTCAGCTGCTCTTTCCACACACTTCCCAAATGCGAAGGGCATTGGTTGACTTTCAGTTTGAGATGCTGAAATTCTAACAAAACTGGAAGTGCGTCTTTCTCCAGCTGACAGAATCGCCCATATTTGGAAGGTAGAACTCTGCGGTTTGTTTTGTGATTGATTTCAGATTTGCTGGGGGGAAAATCACGTGGCATGGGTCTTCCAAATCCCTGGGTAGGTAATTCTGAACCACATGGTTGGGACAGCAGGGCCAAATGCATTGCTGGGCTCCTGGGCAAGGCAGGGGGAGGGATGCTACTCCATGCCCTGGAAAGAGGCGGAGCCTCGGGTGGAAAGAACGGGCTGAGGCCAGGCAGAGTGCAGTCTGGAGAGCACCATGCCTTCCCAGGCAGCCCTCAGCAGTGATTCAAAGGGCCTGGGGCTCTGATCTTTTGTAACGCCTGACCTCCAGGGCAAGTGCCCCCATTTCACCGCCTGTTGATGGCCTGCATTGGGAGGGGGAGCAGAAGCCAGGCAAAAGAACTTTGGTGGCACACTTGAGTCCTCACCATATGCCAGGATACAGACCGTGCACTGGGAACGCAGGTAAGAGAACAAGCAGCAGCAGATGTTCTGAAACTTAACAATCTTGTTTTCATGCAAATATCATGGTGGGAAAAAACAAAAGGTCACCTCTCTGGGTCTTGTTTCTGGATCTGCCACCGATGCTGCATGGCTTTGGCCAAGTCATAGAACTGGTTTGTGCCTCAGTTTCCCCATTTGTCATGCAAGGTTATAGCCTTGACTACACTTGCAGCATTAAAGTGCAACACGGAACATGGGTGGAGGTGCTGGGTGTATACACTCTGCTCAGCATGTCAGCTAACACCAGTCATCGTCCTGGACAAGGTGCCATTTCGGGGGGAGGGAGGCAGCAGCCATGCGCTCCAGGGTGCGGCTTGCTTTTCATCTTGTTCTCCAGACGGGTAAGGGAGTGAGGGGAAAGTGCTTGCAATCTGTGCATGCCTCTCACTCCCAGCGCTCGGCTGCTGCCCCCCCTACCCTCTCAAAATGGCACCCTTGGTCCTGGACAATATTTGATCTCTGCTTGGCCACACTGGAGGCATAGCAACATATGCTGCAATATCTTTGGAGCGCTAAGAAGGGGCTTGGCTGTGGCTTTCTCTAGAGCAGTGGTTCTCAAACTTTTTGGCCCGTGGCCAACCTGCCTCAGTGCAAACCATTCCGCGGACCACCAGTTGCTAATGGACTTGCCATTAATTACATAATTATGCCCAAGCCATTTTGCTAGCGCTGCAGCTAGGAAGAATGGTTTAATTTAACCAGCAAGAAAGGAAATGTTAGGTTAAATTATTAAACAGACTAAGTGCTTTAACTTTTTCATGGTAGTTTACCAAACTTCATTTTAAATGAAGTAAAATAGTAATTTATGTCCACACAAAAGATCCCCATGTTTTATTTATGGCAGGGCTGAGGAACCTTTTGTGGGTTGCGGGCCACTGACCCACAGAAAAATGAGTTGGGGACCACACTAGTGAGAAGAAAAAAAAACCCAAATCACCAACCCTTATTGATGTGGTCCCCAACTGAGGCACTTCACTCCTTTGGTGCTCCAGCTCCACTGTGGGGAGCGGAAGGGACAAGAAGGATTGAGATTCCCAAAGGCCATATTCCAGAATTAGTGGATTTTTGGACCCTCTAGGCTCTGGGGTTAGGACAAAAAGGGGGTTTCAGTGTGCAGGACAGGGCTGCCAGCAGGAGGAATGCAGGTGCCGGATCTGGGTGAGATGCAGGCAGCAGGAGGAGTGAGGGTGCAAGATCTGGATGGGAGGTAGGGTCCAGGAGCAATCTGGGAATAGAGTGTCTGGACAGGGGGAGGGGACAAGAGCAAGGGAAGGTGCAGTGTGTGGCCAGGAAGGAGGGTGCAGGAGCAAAGGTGAGTGCAGGAGTGAGCTGGGGATAGGTTGTCTGGACAGCAGGGAGGGTGCAGGAACAAGGGAGGGCACAGAAGCAGGATGGGGATAGCGTATCTGGCTGGGGGGAGGGTTCAGGAGCAGGCTGGGGGTACAGGCCTGGGCATGAGAGGGTAGGGGGGCACATACTTGCCTTTGCACCCCATGCTGCTCTTAGGCATGGCCTCCGGCTGTTCCCATTGGCCGGAATCCGGCCAATGGGAGCAACAGGGAAAGCCTCCAGGATATCACTTGCAGCTTGGATATGTATTCTCTGCAACATCTCCAATGGTCAGGGTATGTCCATTGGCACATGCAGCCACTGGTAGAGACCAAATGGTGTTGCAAAGGCTATCCATATGCTGGCCTCTAAGTGCCAAAGCCCATTCCTCAAATCACAGACTAAAGATTCTGGCTTGGGCAAGTCCTGGCAAGGTGTGAGCAACTGTGGATAGCAGGGCCTTTTCAATGCCCCGTTCAGTGACTTTGGGTCTGTGTTATTCGAAATGTGGCTGACACCTTTACCACCACCAAACTGCTTCCCCAGGCTGTAGTGTCTCGGGCGGTGCTCTAACACCCCTGCTCAGCAGATTTTCAAGCTTCTCATGTTACCAGTTCCAATGGAATTTTCCTTTGTGGAAAACAGATTCCGTAGCAGGTTCCACCTCCAGTCCCAGTTTTCCTTCAAGGTACCTGAACCATTGAAAACATCCTCACAGGATTTTAAAAAGGTCTCCACTATCTGTGGGATTCCCCCTTTTGCTTCTTGCACTGGAGTTATAAAAATCTGATGTTGCACTCTGATCAGATCCATGGCTTGTAAGGCTGTATTCCCCAAGGGTGCTTACCTGTGTTCCCTGAAAGCACGTGTTTGGGCAGCCACTCAGGAGAGAGTCAGGTGCCACCCAGCTGATTAGCAAAGCACCCACAGCCACCTACAGCCAGCATCAAGTGTTTCTACTGGTGGTGTACATCTGCACATGCCTCATGTACATAACAAAACATTATTCTGCACATGAATGGAAAAAAAATGAGAGGGAACATTGGTGCTTACCAACCACCATCACAAACTGCAGTTGGTACCATCTGTTATTTTTCAGCTGAGTTATGATGAGAACATTTTCCCACAGGATGCATTATGCTCCCATTGCACATGATTAGCTTGTGCCTGCTCTTGTTAATGGGTGTGTTCAAGTCCGAATAACCCAAGAAATCACACAGAAGGAGGCCCCACTTTCCAGCTGAAATCACACAGAACATTTCCCGACTAAAACTATCTACAGGAGGTGGGGATTCATATTGTCCCCTGGTGCTCTCCCGTCCTGACAGCCTGAATTTGATCGGCTCTTGGACTCTCTCTGTGAGTCAGGATGTCACTACTGTGGTCTACGTGCCCTCTCCACCTTGTCCAAGTCTGATGGCCTCTTTCTGGGACCTTCCTCTGCTCCTGCATTCACTGCTAAAATGGGTCAGTTTCCACCTCCTGTGCAATGTCGCCCAAGCGTGGGGCTCCCTTCCCACAGTAAACACAACTCACTGCGGGCACAAAAGTCTCGCTGCCAGCTCTCCTTTGCTGTGGCCTTGCTGTCTGTACTTTGGGGGGGATGTGGTGGCTCCGAGGGCTTTCATCCTCTGTCTTGCGGCTTCTGCTCCATATCCAACACTTTAGTCTCTATCTAATGTGAATCACGTTCCTCGAGCAACCACTCCCAAGGGTTGCAGATGATTCAGTCCTGAATTAGAGAGTTTGTCAAGTCCCCGGCATTGCATTTAGCAGACAGGCTATGACATTGGGGTCTACTGTCTGTGCTTTCAGTTGGTCTCTAGTGAAAAACCTGTATTGCTCAACAGCAGCGTGCCTCCAGGGGCTGGCTCCTAGGAGCACTGCATGACCTGAGGCTGCAGTGAGCGTCAGAGTGCTGCAGACCTTCTACCTTGTCCCCCCAAAAAGTGAAGTAACAGTTTCACTTCCCTGCTCTTGTCACCCCCTGCATGGCTAGGTCGGTGCCAGCTCAACGCACTAGGTCCACTGCTGAGCCTGTTTTCTGTTCACAAAATCCAGTGCTCCTGGGGGCTACAGAACAAGACCCATGGTTCACTGCCAGCTCCTGAACAGCAGAGAACTTGCAGCCACCATGTTTCCATAACAACAAGTGCCACTGAGGGCAGGATAATTTGAACAAGTGACTATTTATGAAACCATGTGAACTGTTCCATCCATGGGGCTGAGCTGCTTCCAGCCCAACTCTCCATATTTCCTTTTACCTCTCAGGCCACATCAACAGTCCCAACAGGGAACATTGGTCCTGTGACTTCAGTTCAACCAGTCATAATACAGGTATTACATACCTTCCTCCTGGCATGGCTGTGGGGCTTATTTAACAATATCAGTAAGCACATTGGAATCCTTACAGAATATGACGCTATACAATTGTAGCCTATCACTATGAATAACAAACAATTTTACATCTTGTTCAGAACTCTCTCTACCCACAAGCTCAGGTTCTCAGTGAAGTGCCAGTAATTGTGCAGCATATCTCAAGACAAAGGTGGTACTCCCCTGGTGTAACTAAGAGCAGCCTGCAGGCTGTTCTACCTACCATCAGCTGCCAGCAGCTGGAAGAGGCCAATACAGCACCTGGGGATCAATGAATTGAAAGGAAACGTCAGTCACATCCACTTTGCTGAGGGGGTTGGTATATGAGTCACTACCCCATCCGGGACTCCCTTTATGCAAGGGGGAATATGGCAGGACAAAACAATATGGAAAAATTTCCATGAGTCAACATCAGATGTTTACATAAATGACCAGATGTTGCTTAGTAAATGAAGGCCTGGAACTGAGAAAGCTCCCCCAGAAGAGATATCCATATTTTTTGAATTACCATACAGCTGCAGCTTATTAACATGAACTGTAATATTAACACTTTCACAGACTGGAGATCCAGTTCTGTGCTGAACCTCCAGGAGGACAGTCTGAGACACACTGTCTGAGAGGGTGCATGGAATGGATGGATGGAGCAATGGATTGACATAAATGTGACTTGACATTGCCTTTGCACCCTCTGAGCTGTAAGCACTACCCAAAATGGCCCCTGAGGGAGTGTTAGAGAAGTTCCAGATGTACTTACAGCAGCCTATTGTCTGGTGTAGTGCAGACCAGAATCCCAGGAGTACCACCCCTCATCTGCCCTGTGCCCTTCCTTCCATCCATCCATTATGCCAGACCTTGCAAAGAGATCAACACAGGGTCGCTCAGGCAGCCGGAGATGTTCCTGCACTGGGGCAGTGGCCAGTACCGGGCATTGTTGCCTATTAATGATCCCTGTTCATCTCACTTGAGTAGCAGATAGAGACTGGGGAAAGGGGACAGAATCTGGAGTATTTGATCAGAATCTCTAAAGCAGTGGTTTTCCGACTCCGGCCCGTGGAATGTACAGTGCGGGGTCACCTTGCTCAGAACCCAGGGATCCTTGTGGCTGACTAAAGCTGGGTCGCGACCCACATTTGAAAGCCACTGGGGAGTCCCTACCTGTTCTGACACCGCACTGCTCCTCGGAAGAAGCCAGCAAGAGTGGCTTCTACATGTGCACCACTACCGCCCCAAGCATCAGTTCCACGCTCAGGCCAATGGGAGCTAGGGGACAATGCCTGTGGGGAAGAGCCACATAGAGCTGCTTGTGCACCTCCACCTAGGAGTTGGACCTGCTGCAAGATACTTCTGGGGCACTGCGTGGTCAAGCAGAAAGTCTGCATCTGCACCCCTGATGCACTGCTGTTTGGGAGCCACCCAAGGTAAGTCCTTACACCAACCCCATGTCTCAACTCCTTGCCCCAGACCAGAGCCCCCTCCCATATCCTGAACCCTTCATTCCCAGCCTTACCGCACAGCCCTCACCCCTGCACTGCTACCCTCTGCCCACTGCTCCCTTCCAAACCCCAAATCCCTCAGCCCCAGCTCTGTTTTTTCATGGGCATCAACATTTTTTTGTATTGGGTAACCAGGAAAAAGGTTTGAAAACCACTTCTCGAAAGCCTATGCTGTTTGGTTTGGTCCCTTTTACTCATCTATACTGGCAAATTAATGGTTCCCTTTCCAATTTTTTGTTCACTTTTTCTGCACACTGTAATTTGAAGAAAACAATGACCTAAAAGGACAAAAATCAAAATATATGCAGCCTTCATGCTTAGTAAGCTTTTAGTATAACCGAATAGCATTTGTGAATAAATGGATATCTCCGAGCAATCTGCCATTTTGTTTTTGGAATTTGAAAATAATAGCAAGTTGATTAGTTTTCTTGTTTCTACTAGTTGTGATCTTTTAATCATCTTGTGAGGTACTTAGTGAAAGCTGCTTCTAATTACATGCTACCCAGATTAATTTAAATGCTGAAAATTAAATTGCTTTTGGATCCAAAACACAGGACTTCCAGACTGGAGAATTTCACCAGGAACTATATAAAGAAAGTATGTGTATTAGTCACTGAACAGGTAGTTACTTAGAACCTTCTAAGTGATCATGAAATAAAAATACCCCCATTTGTGGAGGGAAATTCTATAATTGGTGAACGAGTGGTTAAATGCAGATTCCTTCTCCTGACTATTAGAAGTTGAAGGCTGTATCATATCTCACTAGAAAGGTAATTTCCCCTGCATTTGTCATAAACTCTCAGAATTGACCTACTGTTCTAATGTTGGGTTCAAATAGAGGTTGTTCGAAAAGGTCACTAAGTATTAATGATTTCCACATTGCTGTTTGGGTTTACTAGAATCTTATTTCAAACCACATCCTGGAGGAAATGAGATTCCACTGAAGACACAGATACGATATGCCCTTGAACAAATGCTCCCCTCATTCTGAAGTCCAGCAGCACCACCCCAATGCGCCCTGAAAATGGAGAGAAGTAACTCAAATAAAATGGTAGCCATGCACTTGAGGTGAGAGCCCAGGATGTTGAGATCCACCCTGATCCTGGAGACACGTGGATACATGGGAATCTCAGCTTTCATTTGAAAAAAACAAGGAGTTTCTAACCCTCCGGCTTTCAGAGGAAAGTTTGGAAATGTCACCTAAATGCACCTTAATGGTTCAAACACCAGAAGGCAAATAAAAATATACATGTGGGGAGTTCTTTTTAATTTTATGATTTTAAGACAGCCTCCTGATCCTTAAAGGGTTGGGATTGGCAATAGTGAAACTACTATGAAAGGTATTGGAACCTTCCCCCACTGAATGTGCAGTGGCAGTCAAAAAACCTAACACAATGTTAGGAACCATTAGGAAGTGGATAGATAATAAAACAGTTAATATCAGAATGCCATTGTATAAATCTATGGTCTGCCCATACCTTGAATACCATGTGCAGGTGCTGGTCATCCCATCTCAAAAACACATATTAGAACTGTATAAATACACCGGGAAGGAAAACACAAAAGTTTAGAGACATGGAACAGGTTCCATAGAGGGAGAGATTAAAAAAGTCTGGGTCCGTTCAACTTACAAAAGAGGTAATTAAGAGGGGGGAGGGGCAAACAAAGGTCTATAAAATCATGAGTGGTTTGGAGAAAGTGAATAAAAAGTGTCATTTACCCCTTCAAGTTGCACAAGAACTAGGGGGTCATCCAATGGAGTTAATAGGTAGCAGGTTTAAAACCAATGAAAGGAAGTGTTTCTTCACACAACGCACAATCAACCTGTGGAACTTATTGCCATGGGATGTTCAGAAGCCTCCACTGTCCCCTGAGTTCTTTCTCCCTGCTTCTCCACTTTATAGTCCACCTTCCAAACACACACTTCTCCCCACCCCTTAGCTGCCATCTGCCTGCATCCTGTGAAGGTGCTCGCGTGTCTTACACAGGGCCATCCTTAGGCATATACAGCACATACAACTGTGTGGGGCACCATCGGCGAGGGATGGAGGGCACAAGTGCTCAGGCTGCTTAGGACACCAAAAATCATAAGGATGGCCCTGCTCCTACACAGAGGAGCCCACAGCTACACCAGGCCCCTGGGCAAGGTAGAGGGGCCAATTCTGCGCTCCTAGAAGAGGCGAGGTCTCAGGCAGGAGGGAGCCACCCAGCTGGCCCTCAGCACCACCCAGACCATGCCGCTCCAGGGCTGTCTGGAGTGCACCATGCAGTGCCCCCTCCTCCCCAGGCAACTGTAAGAGCCACCTGGAGTGCACCATGTGTCTCTCTGGTGGCAATTTAAACTGCAACAGCACCCAGAGCCCCTTGCTCCTTTGAATCACCAGGCCCAGGGCAGTTGTCCCCTTTGTCCTCCACCTCCCATTGGTGAACCTGCTCCTACAACTAGCGAAGGCGTATTTCAAGGTCACATGATCTTTGTTTACCTTATTTTGGAGAAAACTCCCATTAGTCCTGGTGATGTGAAACATGCTTTGCATATTTCGTCTCATTTTCAAGTATTAACGGCTGCCTTAGCAAGCAAGGTAAAGCAAGGTGCAGGACTGTGATTAGAGCAAAGGAATGGCAGTCAGAAGTCCTGTGTTCCAGCTGTCATTAACATGCCCATTTAGCCTCTCAAGTCCTGACTTACCCTTTTGTAAAATAGGAACAGCATAAGTTACTGAAATAATGAGGCATAATGAGATTTAATTAGGACCAGAGTACAGATAGACCTTAAATAGGTGAGAGAAAGGGCAGTGGAAATGAGCCCTTCCCCCTTACATCCCTGTACAAGAACTAAGAACAATCCTTGTACTCTGGGCAACACGTAGACAATAAGTATATAAAGGAACATGTGTGTGTGCATCATGCTAAGTAAGCCTCTGCAAGTGCAGATGGGCTAGAAACGGGATTCCTAGCCACAAACATTTGAGAAATGCAACTGAAAAAAATTACCCAAATTGCCTTCTTTAATTTGCATTTTAATTATTTTACCAGTTTGGTAAATTAATATGTGAATTTGGTAAATTGCTAAATCAATTACATAAACAAATCCCAGTATTTCAGACCCTAAAATGTCTACTTTTAACAAGTTATAAACTGGTGTCAGATATCCTCTAAGTCCTGTATCTTTTTTTTTTTAAATCATTGTCTTTAAGAACATATATTAAATAGGGTTGCCAGATACCTTCACAAAAAATCCCGAACAGACAGTGAAGAATTGGTTGAGCAAAAAAAAAAAAAGAGGTTGCTGCACCTTTAAATTAATGCACTTCTTGCTCCCCCCATCCTCATAGACACCATTGGCCATCCGTCCAAAGAAAACAGAAAATACCGGACATATTATCTGTTTTTTTTACCGGACAGAAGGCCAAAATACCAAACTATCTGGGCGAACACCGGACACCTGGCAACCCTAATATTAAATTATAGAATTACTGATCATTTATGTTCTTGATTCAGCAAATGTAACCATCTAACCAGCAGAAAGACTGCTGCTATTTCTAGCACACTGCTGATGTATACTTTAGATTGACAATGGTGCTTTTAAGAGAAGTAGAAAATAAAAATGTTTTAAAAAAGACAAAATGTAAGTTCAGAAATGTCAGTCTTTAAAGAACTATAGTCAAGAGGAGAAAACATTCTTCAGCGTCCCTTTAAGTAGTTGCTCAATAACAATCAGCATACATCATTTAAAGTAAAGGTGTTTTGCTATTTGTTTTTTAACTAATTTTTTTTGTGAAGGTGAAAAGATACTTGAAAAATAAGGATCTGGATTCAGATCCATCTCTAGAAAATGGTTTTATAAGAAAGGACATTGTGAGACAGGATGTTTACTAGAAGTCAGAGAAGGAATTAGGCTTTTGGACATCTGCTACTAGGTAAATCATTCAGCCTATCTGCCTCAATATCCTCACCTATGTTTAGCTCATAAGTGCCTTGAGATGCTTAGATGAAATTCATTTTAAAAGAGAAAGTTTACATTTAAATTCAAGCTATTCATCTCCAGCATTACAAATAAAATCTAACAGCCCACTTCCAAAGGGGTTTTTCGGCACTGTTCAGTGAGATTATTTTGTTTTTTAAGCTATGAATTAAAAAAGACAACTTCTCGCAAGAAAGGAAACTTCAGAACTATTCATTAAAAGTTGGACTTACACATGCAATTATTCAACTCTAAAAACCAAGAGTTAGTTGTGAACTGTACTGAAGACAAAGCAAGCATAATGAAGAACACTTTTACCCATTATTCTTCACTAGCCAATAGCCCGTCAGAGAATGGGATTTTTCGAGTCTCTCCTCCATGTCCGTCTCTCTCTCTCGCCTCCTCCTCCTGCCTCCCCTTTCTCTCTCTCTCAGCTCTCCTCCACCTCCTGCCTCTCTCCTCCCCCTCTTGCCTCTCACTGGTGTGCTACATGGGGAGTGCGGGGCCCAAATGGCTGCTTGCACCCCCACGGCAGCGCGGCTGAACAGCACAGAACTCAGCTGAGCGCCATAGCGCAAGGCAACAGCGCCCCTGAGACGTGACTTGTAACACTACAGTGTTACAGAGTCACAGGCATTGGGCTACAATATATATGATGTGCTAAGGAATTACTATAAATTAAATACCTCCTAGAGCTGGAAGGGACCTTGAAAGGTCATTGAGTCCAATCCCCTGCCTTTACAGTAGGACCAAGTACCCTCCCTGACAAATTTTTGCCCCAAATGGCCTCCAGAAGGATGGAACTCACAACCCTGGGTTTAGAAAGCCAATGCTCAAACCACTGAGCTACCCCTCCCCCCAATGTCAGGGAGGGATACTATTAATGTGTTTATTCAAGAACAGTTCAAATAAGAATTAGCTTCTGAGTGCAAACACTGATGAATATTAAAACGCGATTTTAATTACACTTTTACTTAGCTTGGCTCAATGGTTTTTTATGAAAACATTATGTGCCCTTCTCATGCCTTTTGTTGAAAGACCATTCTGCAAAGCACTACACATGCTCAAGTTCTATTACAGTCAGACAGCTATTCACCATGGCACCCCTTTGCTTAGATATCTGAGAAGAGCCTGTATTTCTATGCCTGTGCTTTCCCAGGGCTTCAGGGTAGAAGCAGAGGGGTCATCAGAAGAGGTCAGGAAGCGGATCCAAGGCAAATTTAACAATGGGGGAAAACTTGTTTGTATCAATATTTTTCTTCCAAAGTTTGTCGGATTTTTAGTCAAAAAACCCAAAAATTTTATCCAAAATTCTTCAGTATTTGGTGGCTGAAAAGCCAACATATTTGGCCTCAGGTATTCTGTTGAAAATGGATGTTTCCCACCAAAATTTCATTTTTGACACAAAAAAAACATTTTTAAAAATCAAACACACATTTCGAATACATTTTGACTACATTTAGTTTGTATACAACTCCCCCAGGGAGTTAACATAATCCTTCCTGGAAAAGACCCATATTTACTCTAAAACAAAACACTCAGAAGATTGACAATGCATTTGTGTGTCTCATATGCGTTGTCCAGTACACTGTATGCTTCTCTGGGGAGGGACTGTGTCTTGAGCTCATACACTGTCAGCACTCCAATTTGTAACACAGAGTTTTATAAGCAGACAGAAGTCCCTACTCTGAGGAGAATTGCTAATCAAACAGAGAACAAATTACAAAAGATCAGATTCTTAAGTGCCATCTTAGAAAAAGCCTCATTGAGAAGGGAAAAGGGGGGGCGGTCTTTGATGAGGGAGCCCAGGTGGAACTCAATGGACCAGATAACAGGTGGAAGGAAAGAAATCAAAATCACAAATTCAACATATAAATGCAGCATCAAGTTACATACAGGAGTGAATTCACCCTTTGATATCTGTTGGCACAGATCAGGCAAACCTACACTGCAGAGTTCTTGAGCAAAAAACACAACGCAAAAAGCTCTCTGTTCTGTCGATTGTAGATTTTCTTGTGCAAAAACGTGCATGAGGTCTGGATGCTCTGTGGGTTTTTGCGCAAAAACCTTGTGGTGTAGACGTAACCTGAGAAAGCTGCAACCGGGCTGTTCCAGTCGGTTTACTTACCGTCTCCATAGCCACAGAGTCTCCCAGATTCCATTGGCTGCGATTTGCCATTTGCACCTTAGGGCAAATTCAGGAAGCAACGTGATCTGGACCACTGCTTCCTGCGGCTCCCCTTAGCTGCAAATGGCAAACAGCAGCAAATGGGAGACACGAGTTGTTGTGGAGCTTGTAAGTAAACAAACTGGAGCAGCCCAGTAGCAGCTCTCTCAGAGTGGGTCCATAGACCACTTTGAGAAACACTGGTCTAAAGGGTGGGGCAGCGACACTCAGCCCACAAACTGTATGGGGGAAGGTCAATGTGTCTCCACAGGTCAGATGCCCAGGGCGGGCAGCAATGGTAACATCAGCTGTTCTGCCAATGGGGAGCATATCCCTACTGCAGTGCAACTATCCTGGATGCAGGAGTGAATCTGTCCCATACAGCGGGAAACAACTTGTACCATTATTCACTATCAAGGGGCAGCCTTGAGGAGTCTCGGCTTATAATTATATTGAATAGTAATAGAAATGTAGCCGTGTTAGTCTGGTGTAGCTGAAGCAAAATGCAGGACTATGTAGCACTTTAAAGACTAACAAGATGGTTTATTAGATGATGAGCTTTCGTGGGCCAGACTCACTTCCTCAGATCAAATAGTGGAAGAAAATAGTCAACCATATATACCAAAGGATACATAATTATATTGATTTGTGGAGCCATACTGAGGACAGCCCCTTTAACAGACATAGGTGTAAGAAGCACTCACCACATACAACTTCCCTGGGCACAGATCAATCCTATGTGACATTGTAGCACACTTCACCAAACACCTTTAAATTCGAGGATGCCTCAGATACTGTCAGATGTCCCCTGTCCAGTCTAATCAATCCCCAAATATTGACATCGGAAAAATTAACCCAAAAGCCTAGTAATAGAAAGCAATTATACTGGGTTTTATTAGTCACTGGTGGTTTATTTGTTTGTTTGACAATGCTGTAGTCATATTACCGTCTTGAGTTTTATGAAGAGGGTAAAATGACTACAACACTGTACAACAAGCTGCTTTTATGGTCTAATATAAACATCAGAGTTCATTGCTGCTGAACTGAGTGAAAAAAATCGGCTGCTGTGTGCAACCATGGAATCATAGAACACTAGAACTGGAAAGAACCTTGAGAGGTCATCAAGTTCAGTCCCCTGCATTCATGGCAGGACCACGCACCATCTAAACTAGGGGGCAGGCAATACCGGCCCATGGGCTGGGCTGGTCCACCAGAGTTAGCCCCTGGCAGGCCCCCACACTGCTGTATTTACCTGCGCCTCTGCAGGTACAGGAGATCACAGCTCTCATTGGCCACGGATGGCTGTTCACGGCCAGTAGGAGCTGTGATCACCCGTACCGGCAAAGGTCCCGGTAAACATTGTGGCAGTGGCCCACCAGGGGCTAACCCTGGTGAATTGCTGCTGTTTTATTGCCAACCCAATAAACCATCCCTGACAGGTGTTTGTCTAACCTGCTCCAATGATGGAGATTCCACAACTTCTCTAGGCAATTTATTCCAGTGCTGAGGCTAGGGAGCAGGGCCAGGGATTACCCCCCACCCCTTCCATCCTGATCCCCCCTCCCTCCCACTCAGTGTCCTGGCCCACCAAAGTGGAACCTTCTGGCTACCCCACTGTGCAAGACTGTGTCAAGCGCTTTACTAAAGCCTAAGTATACGCAAAGTAAAATACAGAAAACCCTTTAAAAGTCATGGGCCACAACCTCAGCTGGTGTAAATCAGCACAGCTCTATTTGTGGAGGCCTGTGAAGCTGCTCTGTCTACGCAGAAAACTAAGGGCCTAATCTGACAAGGATCCAAGCACTTCCTGGAAGATGTCACACACCTTCAAATCCTATTGAGTCTGTGGGAAGGGAGGTTGCTCATCAGTTTACAGAATCAGGCCATGAGCAAGGGAGAATGACCTACTACTCTGTCAATGATGGTTTATCCTTTCGTGGAATCATCACCTTGCCCTTATTTCCACCTAACTGCGTTGTGTTCAATTTGCCTGTATCCTCTCAGGCTCCAGACTTGATTATGAAATAAACATCCAGCACTTTTAGATATAATGAAATCCTGGATCGTCAAACTCGCCAAGTAAATCAGACCTTTTGCAGAGTGACAGGCGCCCTGTCGTTTCCTTCTTTTGCACGAGAGGATGTCTCATGCACAGTGTGCGGCTCCGGACTTTCAAGCAAAGACTACGATTCCTAATTTGAATGCGCAATAAACAAAACATTAAAAAACAAGTCAGCAATAAAAGCTCAGCATCTGTAGTGAGTTAATATGTAATTTATAGTAACAACCACCATTCTCCCTCCCTTGCTGTAACTCTAAACCAGGGGTGGGCAAGACAGTGTCTGTGGGCCAGATCCAGCCTGCCAAGCCAGATGATCTGGCTCGCAGTTGCCCTGCAGCTCCCCCTCCCTCCTAGGCCAATCAAGACCTGGGGACAGGGCAGAGCACAAGGTCTCCTCCCACCGCCAGGGGCACGTGGTGCCTAGAGGGAACTACCAGCTATTCAAACCAGCTGGTGGTTCTCTCTAGGCAAGGGGTGAGGAAACTCAGGCCCAGGGGCCAGATGTGTCCCCCGACTGGCCTGGATCCTGCCCCCAAGGCTCAGGGCTTCCCCCCCAGTTTTGGGGAGTCCCCCCACTATGGGGCTGGAGCACACAAAATCTACTAGCCTGGGCCCCCCTAGGCTCTGGTGTGCAAAGGGAATGTGAGGAGTGTTTTTCCCTCTCTCAGTTGAGGGCCACAGCAGTGAGAGTTGGTTTTTGTTTTTTTGCTTCTCACTTGTGTGCGGCCCCCGACTGATTTTTCTGTGGATCCCGACCCAAAAATGGTTCCCCACCCCTGCTGTAGGCGTGGTGCGCCCCTGGCAGGGTGAGAGCAGGGGGCAAAGACTTCTCATGCTCCGCTGCCCCCAGGCCAATCAGGGTCTATGGACGGGGAGCACTCAAAGTGTCCTGGTCTCCCCCCGACCCCTTCCACTCAAGGCCACACCTCCTCACGGGGCAGACCACAACCACTTCCAAAATGCATGAAGTAGCCCCCCTTCAAAAATTATTGCTCACCTCTGCTCCAAACAGAATCATGCCCATCACTAGAGTAGTGGTCTCCATCTTTTTAAAGCACATGATCACTTTTTGAATGTAAGTGCAATCCAGGATCTCTCTCAAAATCAAACTGCTCCAACTCTTGGCCCCACCTTTTTCCCAGGCCCTGCCCTGCTCACTCCATCCCCCTTCCTCATTCATTTTCACCAGGTTGGGCATGGGGTTAGAGTGCAGGCTGTGGTCTTGGGTTGAGGAGTTCAGCATGTAGGAGGGGCTCCAGACTGAGTCTGGGACAGGAGGTTGGGAGGTAGGAGGGGGTTCAGGATACAGACTCTGGGAGGGAGTTTGGAGGCAGGAGGGGCTCAGGGCTGGGGCAGGGGTTCAGGATGTGGGCTCTGGCTTGGCACCACTTACTTCAAGCAGCTCCCAGGCAGTGATGCAATGAGTAGAGCTAAGGCAGGCTCACCCCCCACCCTGGCCCTACGCCACTCCTGAAAGCAGCCATCCTAACGATTTTTAGACTCACAGCTGCAATTCATTTCAATGGAAATTGTGCATCTAAATCCCCTAAACCACATGGAGAGTATCAGTCCAGAGCCTCACTGTGCTACAAGACCCAGAAAGGAAGAAGTTTACATTTTTCTAAAACTTTTCTAACTTTTCTTATCTTACCTACCTCCGCTCTGCAAAGGATTCAAAGCCCAGTGTCTCCATAAAGCCCTCTACCCAACCATGGCCCTGAGCCTGCTTTGGGTTCTCCTAATAAAGAGCCGCTGAATTCTTGATGCAGGATTGGAGTATATAGAAATGAATTGATCCTGACAGGAAACAGGATCAATGATATGTGACATACATGACCACTTTCAACTAAACGATACAGATGAATTTTTGAATATTAGTAGATAAAACACAAAGCAAACTGTTAATGACCATACAGGCTTGTTTTGTTTTGTTTTGTTTGCATTTTTAATCTGCAAAAATTAGTCAAATTCAAATAATGAAAAAATGCAATGAAACTGCACTCTGCTGACCAATACCGCAGGAACAGAAAAGAGGCTGCTGGGCTTCTCAAGGAAACTTATTTATGGGTCATTGTCTCATCTCAAAAATCTATGTGTACTACCCCCTATCCACAGATACATACACACTATTCATTACTTGTAGTGCAGTACCAACAGTGAGTTCCTTGCCATGGACCTGGAGACCATTGTGCTAGGAGCTGCATAAGCACAGTCCCTGCCCCAAACACACAGGCTACGTCTAGATCCCTTATTTCTCTTAAAATAAAGGATAAGGAATCTTTCAGAAAATGTTTTATTTTCCAAAAGATCCGCGTCTAGACTGGCGCTTTTTTCCGGCAAAGCTCCGTGCCGAAAAAAAGCTGCAGCCATTTTTATGCTAATGAAGCGGGGGAGAGTTAAATCCCTGCTTCATTAGCAATTGCGATATGTCTAATTTGCATCCCTTTTACGAAAAAGGGATGCAATCTAGACGTAGCCATACAGTATATACATTTTAATACAAGTTAACATTGTCCTCTCCAAAACTGAGCTTCAATCATTATCCTGGTTTTTAGCCCTCTAGTGAAACTCACTTTGTTCCATATTTCAGAAGCGAACAGAAACCAGCTACTGCAGCAGTCTGTACATAGCTAAGCCTCGTGCGTTTGTGTATATTTAGTAAACACCATTATTGGGATCCAGCAGTGCCCAGGTGGTTTCTTCCTATTATTTTTGAACATTTACATTTTTGCCCCTACACTTTGGTATTTTAACAAAGGTTTCATTACTCCCAGACTACATTTTTACTGATTTATATACCAATTTAACATCTAGCCTATTATGAAGTTTTGACAAAACCAATGTGAATGATCTAACAACATTATCAACTTAAAATGAGCAAAAATGCTCTCTAGCAGCATAACAATTCCTGGCAAGGTTGACGTGTTACTTTAAAGAAACTATTTTTATTCATTCAGTCACTTCTCTCCTTACTACTTTCTTCAGCTATAGGCATGTTGAGTCAGATAAGTTCATGCAATGCTGTTTGATAATCACAAAGTATTCAATTGCAGTTTGATGTGCACCTTTCAAATGTACTGTTAAAATGTGAGAAAGGGGGAAAGGAACGAGAAGGCTGTGTATTTAGAGGGATGTTATCAAATACCCTGCCCACCTTCTAGAAGTTTCTACACAGGGGCACCATTTCAGATTTTGGTGGGGGGGGGGGCAGCTTAAACCATGATTCCATTCCAGCTCCAGTCACCACCACACGGCTCCTGCCCCAGTGTCAGCTCCAGCCTCAGCTACATGGACCCCACGCCAATCCAAGCTCCAACTGCTGCCACGCGGCCCCAGCTCCGGCTGTCGCCATGCAGTCTCAGCTCCGGGCCAACACCAGCCACATGGCCTTACCTCTGGCTGCCACCACAGCTCTAGCGACCACCATAGGTCCAGCCACTGCTCTGGCCGCTGCCATCTGGCCCCGACTCTGCCCCTAGTCATGCAGCCCCAGCCATGTGTCCTTAACTCTGGTCACTGCTACAGCTCTGACCTCTGCTCCAACTGTGGCCCCAGCTCTGTTCCCAGCCACATGGCCTTAACTCCGGCCCCAGCCATGTAGCCCCAATTCCAGCTACTGCCACAGCTCCAGCACCCACTCCGACCACCACCACAGCTCCGGCACCCACCCCAGCCACCGCCACAGCTCCGGCACCCACCTCTGCCGCCGCTAGGGTTGCCAAGTGTCCAGTTTTGAACCGGACAGTCCAGTATTTTCCAAATAAGAGGTAATGTAGATTGTGATGTAATGTCAAATGTGTCTGGTATTTTTGTTGAAACCATCTGGCAACCCTAGCCGCTGCCACAGCTCCAGCATCCACCTCAGCCACCACCACAGCTCCAGCACCCACCCAAGCTGCTGCCACAGCTCTGACCCCACCCTGGCCACCTCCATCTGGCCCCAGCTCCAGCTGCCATCACACGACCTCAACTCCTGCCACAACCATGCAGCCCTGGCCTCCTCCCTTTCCCACCAGCTTACCTACCATATCAAGGAAGGTAAATGCTTCTGTGCAGCTCTGTTGAAGAGGTGGGTGGGATTAAAATTCTTTGTGCGCGCCCTCACCGGTACACACCCTAAAGGGAACTTGGGCAGCCAAGTAGCAGTTTGCATGGGTGGGTCCTTTTGATGAGCCTTGATGAGCCTGCATTTCTTTTACTTCAGTGAGCAAACTGGAGGAGGGGAGAGGAGTAAAAGGAAGAAATTACTTATATTCCTCTCCCTACTGGCTAGATAGGAGAGGCAGGAGATAGTATTCTGCTACAGTAGGAAATCAAGGGGGGAGGGCTGCAGCCCTTCCCCCCCAACACCCTGAAATGGCATCCATGTTTCTACATTCTAGCAAGTAAGTCCTCCCAACAGTTCATAATCATGCAATTTGTTAACTTGCTGGATCTGAAAGAAAAATTAGATGGCAAATGTTAGTTTTTGAAAAGGCATTTTTAACCGCTTTTAATGTTTTTAACAGATTTGTTTCAAACAGTCTAAAAAATTTCAGTTCTTACCTAAACTGACCTACCCCATAGGAGGTTGCAGGCACACAGGACCTACTCCTATATATAGCTCATGTTTATATAGGCAGAGACAATGGCAAAGTACATACCACGAAAAGTAGGTGTGATTTTGCTCCAGAATGCATAGGAAAGCTGCCGCTTCCAAGATTTAGTCCGCTGTCCTGAGCCCAATTCTCTGCTTTCAAAGTTTGTAATGTCTTTTCAAGCACTTTCACTCCCATTAATCAGCCTGTTGCTAAAAGTCTTCTCATTGTCTTTCCACTGTGTACAGACATTAGCAAAGAGAGGCTTGTCAGTGAATATAAATGCATTGCTCCCAATGGGCCTGACTCAAAGCGAGCCATTAGCATCCTATTTCCTATCTTTGCCACCACAATGTTAACATTGAGCTATATTTCATCTTCCTTAGAACTGTGTCTTGAGAATGGATTTATGTCACATTTTGACTTGCCAAGGTTTGTATCAAGTACAAAATCAGGCATGAGACTTGTATCGTCCATTAGACATTTTGAACAAAACTATAAACTATTTAATCAATATGTTTATATTTCAGAGATTTGTGTATCTCTGTGAGTCCGTTTGTCTGTGTGTCTGTCTATGAGCCTGTTTGTTCAAGAACTCCTCCTAAACAGTAAAAGCTAGGAATTTGATATGCTCCTTCCTCTTACCGTAATTTAAAGCAAGGTCAGAGTTTGGTGGTGTCAGGAAAACAGGAAGTGCCAGGAATGGGACTGTTTTCCATAACATGGAAAGGGAGGGGCACAGAGAGGAGGCCACTGGGGGCAGTGAGCCCGCAGGGGACGGCTATAAAAAGGAGTGGCCAGCAGGGATGGGGCTCCACCATCTTACCTGCCACGAAACTGAGTACATAGCCCCTCTGTCGCTGGTCCCTCCATATGCAAGACCCTCTCCCCCAATGCAAGGCAAGTCAGGGCTGGCCTTGGACATGCTGCAGGCCACAGGGAGGCTACTGCAAGGCAGGGAGACCCCAAACTCTGCCCCCCCCTCCCATGGACAGCCTACAGGCCTGAGGCAGACCTCAGAGCTTGCCCTGCCCCAGATGGGCTGCAGGCCACCGGGGAAACACTGCAGGCCAGGGGCAGCCCCCAGACACTGCCCTCTCCAAAGACAGCCTGCAGGCCATAAGGGGGCTGCTGGAGACAGGGGCCGGCCCCCAGAACATACCCTCCCCTGACAGGTTGCAGGCCATGTGAGAGCTACTACAGGCTAGGGCCAGCCCTTCCCCCAGACAGATTGGAGACCGTGAGGATGGGGGTGGCTGGAGGACAGGGCTGGCCTCCACAGTCCCGGTCCCCCCAGGAGGAGACGCTGTCCAGGAAGTGTAGTCCCAGCCCCCTGAGGGGAACTGCCGCGGAATCAGCACCACCCTTGCCACCATAGAAAACCCTGGTAAACTCTCCCCCAACCTCCCAGCCCCCTGCCCTCAGTCCTGCACCCCACCCTCTTTCTATTTTAGCAAAACACAGATAAACGGCAAAGTTGTCTACCAACAAGCTCTAATGTTCAAATCACTTTCCTTCTTTTATCAATACAAACTTCCTTTGTCCTTCATTTCTGAAAAATAAAATCGGCATGTACATTTTTCTCTTATTTTCCACACAAAACCCCAAACCCATTACTTCACTTAAAGACCCAAGCAATGCTGGTTACATCTGTTAGTAGCTTTATACACAGACAGGCGTCCCTCCTCTACTCTCCTATGCATCTTCTGGATGCCAGAATGAACAACAGCCTTGGCCCTGACCATTGATTCTCTAACACTAAATCCCAGCTGGCTTTTAAAATGCAAAGGGATCTGGCCATTCCCAGATGCCTTTCAGGATCATCTGTTCCCTCCCCCAGTCTGGTGCCAGTGTTGTCTGTTACTCGAGTAACCACTGAATAACAAACATAGTTAACAGTACACCAGTGAAACAATCCAAATCTCCACAGCGGGAAATAACCCCAAGCAGGTGCTTTCCATTAGCTGTGAAAGGAGGGCTTAAATCCAAAGTTAAAACGACAAGACAGACAGACAGATCTTGTTGCATAACCCAGCAGAAATCATTTAAATGGGAAATAAAATAAGCAACATGCTACATGGTGTCTCCCACGTTTTCACTGTGCCTGGAAGTGTGGGGATTTTCACTTGCTATATGAACTTTTTTTTAACAATATAGGGGTAGCTATGGATCAGACACCTTAGCTGATACTCCCACTGATCCTCCCCTGTGTGTGAGCTTGGGTATGCCTCTTTGTGTTCCAGTCATCCTTTCTGTCAAACAAGAACGGATGATGGTGCTCTCTCACTGCTGAGAAGCAACTTTGAGTCATGAATGAATTCCAATGGATGAGAATAGAAGCAGTATTAATCATATAATATTTAGATCTTATATATATTACTTTTCATCTGAACAGCTCATATCACTTTACAAAGGAGGTACGTACTATTATCCCCATTTTTACAGAGAGGGAAAACTAAGGCAGTGAAGTGACTTGCCCAAGGTCTCTTAGTAAATCAGCAGCAGAGCAGAATTGAATTTGGTCTCCTTAGTCACAGGCCAGTACACTATTTACTAGACTACATGCCCTCCCTTTATAGCTCTGGACAGTCTCAACGTTATGATTGTCTCACATTACAGCTGATGTATTGGTTGTAGTGAAGAAGATGCACATAACTACTCCTATGTTGCAGCTAGACAGTAACTTACATTTGCTTTCTTGCCAAATATAAAATGACATACAAATGTTATTTGGGAATCATCCTGCAGCCAACCCTGAAATCTCTGGGTTGACACAGAGCAGTTGTTTAAATAGCTCACAAGAACCCAACCGTTTCCAACAGAAAATATGGAGAAGTATCCTGCCTGTTTGAAACAACTACTTTAGAGGACTGGCTAACTAATTTAACCAGTGGATCTACAGCACCGCTGGGGCCACTGCAGCAACCAAAGACCACAGAAACAGCAGCACAAAAAAGAAATGGTTTCAAATCACCTCTCCAACCTCAGCATCAGTAGAACAGAGTTATGAATAAAATATTGCAGAGCAGTTGAAAAGTTTTGCCCAATGTTCTGCACAAATATTTTTATTGTCTCGCTTTGAGACATTTTGACCCCTCTGGATTTAGTTTTTATGAGCACTTTTAGAACACATGCAAATTCAAATACTGAACTCCAATTTTTTAAACCAATGGGCTGATTTCTCCTGCTAGAAAAGGAGCCAATTTTCAAGCACAAAAATTAACGCCAAGTGGCAACATTTTATAAATGAAAAAGGCCAATTTTTGTGCTCACAATTAAATGTAAAGCGCTCACATTTTGAGCATCCCAGATTCTTTCAAAGTGGGTAATTTACACACTCCTAGGTATGCATAAATTCTGACTGACTGAAAAACTCATTATTTATATGTGGAAAATGGCCAGCCATCATCCCACAACCTGAGTGGTTGGCACACACTTTCTGCTGTGTCTAACATATGATAATTAATCAACCACACTACTGGAGCTTTGCTAGATGTTGCGTGAAGGTATAATATTAGTAAAAGAATTATGCTTTTTTATTGGGACCATTAGTCATTATGCTGGATGTCTATTCTAAATGAATGCCTTTTCATTTCACAGACTTCTTGGAAATCAATTCTCTCTTTCCTAGCAATGCCTGATGACATTTTGTTTTCCCCATACAAATGCAAAGAGGCAACATTTTTAATCCTTGGGCTCCACTTCATGAAAAAAATGTGTCTATGTAAAGGCATTCCAGAAAGTGTTCAATACTTGGATCTACAACTGACACTAGAGTACCATAGTTTGAACTATGTAGCTATGTAATAATAGATAGATGAAGGTCAGCAATTAGAGATTAGAAAACTTGAAATGTGTGTGTGTGTTGTACTTCAGGGTATTTTAATGAGAACTTAGACCTGTTCCAAACACCATTTCCATTTCCCGAAAACACTGTTAATTCACTGAGTTTAGTCAGGTTAATACAACATGATGAGATTTATGGTTTCTTATGAAGTTTCCTTCCATTGTTAATATCTACAATTGAAAACACTGTTTATGAATAGGAGCTAGTAATGACAAACAAGCCATACACCATAAAACAAATTAACAGTTGCCTACTGCCAAAATGTTACTGATAATCAGAATTCTAGAGTGATTGGAATAACTGTCTGTTTTTTACATCTGAAACTTCATCCGAAGCACAGCATTTTCAAAATGTTCAGTTCTCTGCAGCAAAATTCTAGCTACAGAAAGGAGAATGTAGGATAGTGGATAGAGGATACTAATTGCATCAAATGGAGAAAGAATAGGAAGTTAGCAGTGGAAAAAAGTATTTGATTGAAAACACATTTATGTTTCCATCATGATTTTTCTTGGAGGATAGGACACATCTGATGGGCCCATTTAGTATCACAAGAGAGGTCTGAGAGTTACAAGGCCTGTAAATAGACTGAATTTTTATTAGTATGCTGTCAGTAAGCCATGTGTTTTTTGTCTGTTTTTATAGCTTTGCTAATCTGAAAAAGAGTTTAAAAAATAATCTGCAGAATTCAGAGAATAACAATGCATTTCATCAGCTCATCCTGATGAGGCTTATAAAAAACAAACAGGACTATATGACATTTACCTTATAGATCAGAAAGGATTACCAGTAAAACTTAAAACATGTGACTGTTTTTCCAATCTCCTTTCTCACAGTAATATTTTTTACTAAATCCCGAACTCAGTCTGATTTGCCAATAGCCATATAATATAAACAATTGTCTTCTAGAATAACCTCCTGCTTTCTACTGATCTAAAGTTTCCTCTTATTCCTTTTTCTCCTTCACACTACCACATATCTCTGTCTTCCACTCCGTTCCACTCCTGCTATCAAACACTTCTCTTCCAGAGACTTTTCTACTGCACCAGTAACCGCCTTATCAAGCATCCAGTGCTTGGTGCCCTCACTCTTTTCTCATTCTGATAATATGTCTCCAGCCAAACAGGGAACCCTAGAAGTTCATGAGATTAACTGCCTAAGGTTTGATCTACTCTTAAAAGTTAGGTAAACATAAGCAAATTGATCTAATCTTTAGTGCAGACACAGCTAAGTTGATGGAAGAATGCGTCAGTCAATGTAGCTAACTTCATCAGAGGAGATAGTTTTCATATTCTGATGGGGAAAATACCCTTTCACTTGTAATGCTGGCAGACCCTGATCATCTGCATATGGAATCGAACCTGGGACCACTGGACCATAACATGTGAGCTTCCACCACGAGCTAAAAGCTAGCTGGCTACTAGCTAAGTCTGTAAAGCAGACTTGTTCTCTCCATAGGGGTACGTCTATACTGCAAGGTTAAAGTCGAAATAAACTACACAACTTTAGCTACGTCAATTGCATAGCTTAAGTCGAAATAGCTTAATTTGACTTTTGGTGCTGTCTACACAGGGCTGGCCCACAACATTTTGGCACCTGAGGTGGGGAGCTCAAATGACGCCCCTATGCCACCTTTTCTCCTGCCTGCCTGTTATGTCTCTTGTGCCCTCCTTCTTCTAGCACAGCACGCCACCATCTCTGTGTATCTACAGCAGAGAGAATATATATGCACCAGCAGCAGATACAATTTTCTATACTCTGGGTCCTAGTGGTGCCCCCTCCCACACACACACACACAGTCTGGCACCTGAGGCAGCCACGTCAGTTCACCTCATGGTAAGGCCAACCCTGTGTCTACACTGCAGGATGTCGAAGGAAGAACATTTTTCCTTCAACTTCCTTACTTCTTGTGAAATGAGGGTTACAGGAGTCGGAGTAAGTAGTCCTCCAGCTTGAAATTATGTTGAAATAATGACTTGTAGTGTAGACACACTCTTTGTTATTTCGGAATAACATCTGTAATTCTGAAATAACACTGCTGTGTAGACGAGCCCCTAAGTGATCTCAGTGCCAATACATGGGACAGAACACCACACCCAGGTGATGTGTGGGTTACATAAGCTATGTCTACACAATAGGTGTGTACCAGCACTGCTGGTAAAGACTCCATCGTGCAGATATAGCCTCAGCTGCAGAAGAGAGCTTTAGAAATGTGAAATAGTGATAGTGATGTAGCCGTGTTAGTCTGGTGTAGCTGAAACAAAATACAGGACTATTACTTAACAAAGACCCCAGCTATCTTACACATTACAAAGATAGCTTCCCCAATTATCACCTCTAATACTATTAACTCACAGACATTTCCCCTTCCCCACCTCTAACATCATTAACTCACTGGCATTCACCGTCCTTCCCCCCCCCCCCCCCCCACATCCCCCTTCTGTTCTGTAATGTGATTTGTCCTTTTCATGTGTGTTCATTTTTTTTTTAAATTGTATCCTTTGGTATATATGGTTGTGACTATTTTCTTCCATTATTTGATCTGAGGAAGTGGGTCTGGCCCACGAAAGCTCATCATCTAATAAACCATCTTGTTAGTCTTTAAAGTGCTACATAGTCCTGTATTTAGAAATGTGAGGCACTCTAGACCATATCTATAGTATGGGAGCAACAGCAATATATTTATGGGGCTGTAGCTATGCTAGCATAACCCCGTAGCGTGGACACGGCTGACAGCAATAGAAGCGGGTTTTCCATCCAGGTAGGAATGCCACCTCTCTACCCAATGGTGGTTAGGTCAGCAGATGCATTCTTCTGCTAACACAGCTGCATCTACATCAGAGGTCAGCATAGCGCTTAGGAGATGGACCGTATTATGGAAACCTACATTTTAAGTATAAACTAGGCCCCAGACAGTTGATGTTTCATAAACAAATATAAAAGTGCTGTTTTTCTGCTGTTGATTCAAAATGTGCATGTTGGCTCCTAGGTAAATTAGTAAAAATATTTCCAGACACCTGCAATACAATCTTCTGAGATAAATTATTGAAATGAAGTGGGAACCTGAAGCAACAATTAACATGCAGCTCACTGGCTGCTCACAAATGGCTTCACTCTATCTCTTTTGATGGGTTTTAGTGGGTCTGTTTGAAGAAAGAGGTGATACACAAGGTGAGTACAGTTAATAGAATCTGGCTCTAATTTGAACTGTGGTAATGTTTTTGCCTCTTCGCAGAAGTTCTATATTGTAATTCTAAGATTTTCATCTATGATAGTCAACTTTTCCAGCTCCCTTTGAATGTCCCTACCCAAAAATATTATACGTTGTATTGATTTTGCAATGCCACAATTTAGGAATTAGACTGTATCTTTTACTAAACAACTAGGATAAGAACTGGATAGAATTCCACTCCACAGAGCAATTCAAAACAAGTTAGAAGTGTATCTGTGCTTATTGTGAAAACAATCAAAGATACGATTAGCCAACAATCTTGTAACTCAGTCTGTCCCCAAGCTCTGGTACTGACAAGGGAGAGTCATTATGAAGAAAACAAATAAATAAGGGGGAAAAGCTCAAGCACTAATATGAGGATTTAAGAAACTTATGGCTCTAAAGCCAAAAGAAAGGAAGAATGATCCTGTGGATAAGGTACTGGACTGGAATTTGGGAGATCTTGGTTTCTGTTCCACAAACATCCCAGGCAACTTTGGTCAAATTATTTAACCTCTCTGTGCTTCTGTTCCCCATCTGTAAATTGGAGCTTCTGCTATTTAGCTATATATGGGGTGGGCAGTAATTGTTAAAAGGCAGACACTTCATACATTTCTGAAGTGGCTCCAGGGCACCCTGGAAGGGGTGGGACCTCGGGCGGAAGGGGCAGAGCCAGGAGACTTCTCATGCTTCTCCCTCTCCCCCTCCCAGCCCCCCTTGAAAGACTTGCCAGCCATTTTAAAACCGCTGGCAGTTCCCTATAGGCACCGCAAGGGAGGAGACCTTCCTCCAAGACCAGTCAGGGCCTGAGGGTGGGGGGAGCATGCAGAGTCTCTCGCCTCCTGCCCCTGCTCTGCCAGGGGCAAGCAGTAGCTAGAGAGAGCCACCAGCTGTTTTAAAACAGCCAGTAGCTCCCTCTGATGCTGGGTGCCCCTGGCAAGCAGGGGGGGAACACTTAATGTGCACCCCCTGAGACCAGGTGAGATCACAGAAGACTCTTTGGGGGGGTTTCCCCCATTGCCGCTCAACTTCCTGCTCTATGGGGCTTCTTACCACTTGGTCCTGCTGGGCCAGCTTCACTGGTCTCCCACAACCAAGGCACCAAGCTGAGATCATTCTCCCACCCCCGAGAAGCAGTACAGACACTGACCCTCTTCAGGTCCAAGAAGATTGCTATTTTGGGCCCAGCTTCCTGGGATACCAGGCCCCAAATGGGATCAAAACCCTCAGTGAATTACTTGGGTAAGCCCCCTTTGACAATGAAAGGAGGAAGGTACACACTGGTTGCCCCCCAGGTAATAATTATTTACACTTGGCTTTATAGTAAGTAAAAGTGATTTTATTAAGTATAAGCAATAGGATTTAAGTGGTTATAAGTGAGAACAGGCAGAGCAAAGTAGATTACAAATCAAAAGTAACAAAAACCACTTAGCTAATTCTAACACAAAAATCCTCAGCGCAAACTTATTATAAACTCACCCTAAAACTCTTTCTGTTCCAGCCGCCTTCCAAACCAGGGTCAGCTCCCCTCCCCTGGAGTCTCTGCTTCACCGTTGGGTGTATCCAGCCGGCCAAAGACAAAAGACTCCGACCTTCCTATTCTTTTTAAAGAATTCCCTTAGTGCAGGGGTGGCCAACCCATTACATGAAGAGAGCCGAAACAGCGACGGAAAAAATGCGAAGAGCCACCAGCTGCCACCCTCTTGCTGACAAAATTTTGCCATGCCGGACGGCTCCCCTTCACCCGGTGAACACAGGGAGCCAGGGGCCGTTTGTAGGGGCGCATGGGGCGGCTTCGCGAGCCGCACTTTCAGGGGTGAAGAGCTGCATGCCGCTCATGAGCTGCGTGTTGGCCACCCCTGCCTTAGTGCACGGAGAATCACATGACTGCTCCCTACCAACCACTGCTAAGACTTAAGGACAAAAGGCTATTTGCATATGACTGCCCAGACACTGAGGCCTCCCAGCAGTAGAATTACCCTTGATGGCTTTCCATTTACACATTTAAAAATCATAAATTTGTCCCTGCTCCATGTCTAATTTTATATACAAGAGTATATAAATAAGATAAACAGAACCAGCAGATTATGATATGAAGATTGATGGGTTACATGGAATAATTTGCTCAAAGCACCTTTGAGTTATGTATATTTATGTCCATAAATCCATTTCATAAAGCATGAGAGGAGGTTCATCACACCCCCATCCCCAGGTCTCGATTGGCCTGGGGAAAGGGAAGCGGCAGAATGGCCCCAGCTGGATCCACTGGCTTGGCAGGCCCATATCCTGCCCACGGAGGCCTCTTTCCCCGCCACTGAGCTATTTAATCAAATTGCTGCAAAAATACAATTAATGTGATGCGAGTCAAAGAAAAGGCCAAATGTAAATGAAATGTATTCACTGAGTCTACTAACAGGCCACAGACTTATTGGGCTGGAGTCACTTTGGGAAAATAACTTTGGTTTGGTAATCAATATTTCCAAAAATGACCCATGTAATACGGAATTGTAGAATGATTATGTACAGCGAAATCTACCACTAAGACATAGCCTCTTGTCTTAGGTGACAAGTGTAAAGTAACCCTAGAGTCCTCCCTACCGTATTCTTTGCCCTTTAGGCTACGTTTATACTGTACCTCTATTGCGCAAAAGCTCATGCAAATGAAGCATGGATTAGCATATTGCCATGCTTCATTTGCATAATTAATTAGGGGCCGCTTTTGCGCAAGAGGCCTTTGCACAAAAAGGAGCTGTGTAGATGGCTCCATTTTGCGCAAAAAAACCTCTTGCGCAAGAGCTGTTCTTCCTCATTTTTTTGAGGCCACTGTATGGCCATTCTTATGACACTGCCAGAGGGTCTCAGAGGGTCTCAGAACAGGCATTCCACACCTCATGTGATGCACAGTCCCATATGGAGGTAAATTAAGGAAAGCACAAGAGCTGCAACCTGAGCTGCTGTTTCTAACTTTTCTATATTTGACATTAAGATGGTCTCCAGCTGGTGCCCTGGATCAACCTTCCCCCACTCCTCAAAGATTTGGGAACTTTTATCCTCAGACCCCTCCCTGACTTAGTATGATATCACTGTTGCACAGGTCTCAGAATGAGCATATGGCAGCCACTTGTTCAGCCATAGCATATACTGAACCAAAGAAAAAATCAGGGCACAGATGGGGCAATACGCTCCATGGGTAAGTGGACAGAACAGCCAGCATTGAAGCATGGGAACCACCAGCACGACACCAAATTACACCAGCTGAGGAACTTCTGAAATAGCTAAAGTTTAAATCAGGATGATGAAGCCCAGAGAGGCCCAGTCGGGATCAGGAGCCCATTGTGCTACCTATTCTAAAAGGCATAAAAGACAAACTTGAAGGGCCATGCTAATGTAAATACATTTTTACATTGGGCGTGTATGTGCACACACAGCCAGAGTCCTTAGAGAACAATGTTTCTCCTAAATATATTATAAGATACATATCAGGAGTCCCTACTGGCTCAAAGACAACATCAGCTGGCAGTTTCTCATCGTAGCTTCAGGTTTTAAGGGATTTGAAGGAGAGAGCAGGCCTATGGACTACTTTAGAGAAGGTGTTGCAGGTATAAGGGTGGCAAACCAAAGACACTTGTAACAATGGACAAATGGGCAGTGCAGGCTGGTGGGGGACAACACAATAAGATACTATGCCTGCCATGAGCGTAGGAGTCTGGACTAGATGCCTTCTTAAGGTTCCTTCCAGGCCTAGGATTCTATGATACAGAAGCAGTTAGGGCCAAACTGTGTGAAGAACCCTAATAGACAAGAAGTTCACATTTGATGGGGGTGAAGAAGGAACCAGTGTAGGGAGTGACATAGACACATTGTTGAGCCAGGGGCTGATGTTGGCAGCAGCATTTTGAAAAGACCTCAGAGTGACACGGTATGTGTCCAACAGGACCAAGAGGAGAAAATTGCAGTAAGCAAATCAGGGATGATGATGATCTAGATGTAAATTTTAGCCATGTGAATAGAGAGAAAAGACCAGATCTTACAGATAATCTAGAGAAAGCAGCAGCAGGGTTTGTGCTTGACTTTGATGTGTGGCATCTAGAAAAAGGGCTAAACAGGTCATGGGCCTGAGTTGTAGGAAATCATGGTGAGATCCACAGTCAGAGAGAAAGCAGAGGGAAAAAAGATGATGAGTCGGGTTTTGGCCGTGTTCATTGTACGCTGATGGTGACTCATCCTGGGGGAGCTGTCAGAGAAGGGCAAGGTGGAATGGTAAGGGAAAACTCAGAAGTGAAGGGATGCATTTACAAGCAATCAGCATAGAGATGGTAGATTGGTCAGGAGAGTGGATGAGGTCATAGAGAGGAAGGGTGCACAAGAAGAACTGGGACAGATGAAGAATGGAGGCCTGTGGAACACCCCTGGAACATGGGGCTAAAGAGGTAAGGACTCACTGAAAAGATGCTAAAGCCAAGTAGGAACTGAATGTCATCTCCCACCCTTACTGACATCCTCTCCAATATCACCTTGCAGTCACTAGACTGCTTGCTCTCTTGTCTGTGTATTCTTTGCCTGCAGCAAACATGCTGGCCCATCTGATGGACCTAGTGCTTTTTTTGGAATCTGAAAGGACAAGTATCTGACACCTTCTGCAAATGCCACACTCCTGGAGTTGCTACAGCCTGCTGAGAAGAATTAATAGAGGTGGCAGCTGCATAGTGATTCTGCACACAGTTTCCCTTATTTAATTATCGGGAAGAGGATGCGGGGGAATAGGGGGAAATCCAGGTTAGGCAACATTTCTGAAACAATGAATTCAGTTACTCATTTCAAGTCTAGCATCATCCACTCCTTGAGCCAATGAAGTGCTGTGAAGCATCTAAATGAAGTTTTCCCACAGCTGATACTATATTTAGATCCATCAATGCTGAAAAATAGGGAGTACGTGGAGCAAATCCAGTTCTTGCTCTCAGTTTTTTTCATATATTCGTTTTACTTTCAGAATAGTGTTTGCCCTTGGATGATTAGATTTCACTTGAAAAATGTTCCCAGACAGCACTTGATTGTATTTGTTCTTAGATGTCAGGCTGCTGTGATCTATGCATGAGTTTTAACACCTGTGACTATCTATTCATTAATTATATGCCATGGGTATCTATTCACTTATTACAGGCCAATCTGGCTTTAAAACAGGGCTTATGTTATAGAGAATGATATGGGGCCATTCTGCAAAGGGACCCTCTAGAGGAAATCTTGGTAAATCAGCCAGTATTCTTCCTGGTACTCTGTGGCGGGCACCATCCTTGTAGCCCTTGATATAGTGCATCATATGCACTCCCCCAGCACTGGCTTATCTCCATGGCAGGAGCATGGCCATACTCCCCTTCCAGCTTCTCCCTTCTGCTTTCCTGGTTGGGAGATGAGTCCCTTGTGTTCTCCCCTAATCTGCACACCCATCCAGGATTAGCCATAATATGGGGCAACCAACCATTTGTGATCACACTTTTTATATTGGGGTCCATTTACAAATAGTTTCCCAAGGATCAATAAGTGATTAATTAAAGGTTAACCAATTGCTGTAGACTATTAGAGAGGCCAACAGATCAATACCATGCTGAGAATAACTATCTAGAATACTTTCTATCAATGTACTTGTAACTATCTGAATCTAGAACATGTAATCTTCAAATCAGGTTCATGTTTATAACTTTTATTAATAATTTAAAGCTTTATAAGCCATATATTAAGTGAAACTTTATATTAAAGTGTAATCCAATGAGCATTGTCCCCATAGGGATTCACAGCTTTTGTGTATGGTATCTCAAGAGGAATGTCTCCTGAAAAGGCCTAGACACAGGTCATATTATAAGCCTGATTAAATGATCACAGGGAATGCTCACATAAAACCTGTCTGTTTGGTCCTTCTTGTTTTATGTTTCTAGCTGAAGATCTCACAGCAGCAGTGGTTAGTGGTGGCTTTGTTCACCCTCAGCTAGCCAGGGAACTACAGTCAAATCCTCAGATGCAGGGTCAGTTACCTGAGCCACACATCCCCACCTCTGAATCAGGCTGCGGCACTACACTCCGGTGGGGTTGAGGCTGAAAAATCAGGTGGGAGCTCCAGCCAATGAAACACGCAGTTGCTCACTTGGAGTCTGGGAAGACTGACCTGCATACATCACTCTAGTGCTTGGCACATTACATCACCTTCCCATAAAAGTTCAGGGACAGTAAAGTCCTAGCCAATATTTTTAAAGCTCTTCTGATAATAAATGAACACAAAACCCAGATTCCAACTCACCAGGGGCAGAAATGTGACTAATCTTGGGTCCTGATGCTGTTAGAGCACGTTACAAGGGTCTCCTGTGTAGAGACACTTCCAAGGTAACTGTGCAGAGATTCTTCCCAGTAATGCTCTCTCTAGGGCAACCATCAGGACTTTACCCCTATAAGTCAGAGGCATCCTTAGAGGAAGGGAAGAAGGAAGAGATCATTAATATTTCTTGTAATTTTCTCAGGCACCCTGGATTTGATGGGAATATTAAAATATCAGACTCATTATACCATATGATTCAATTATGATACAAAATATTGCCAAGTCACCTCAAATTAAACTGGCAAGGAGTCATATTGGTAGCTCAGTAATATTGTCTCTCCAGTGAGTTTAAATTTCTGGACTGTTGTGACCAATGAGGTTCCATTGTCACTAGTTATACTCCCTGAACTCTGCAGGAATCTGAATTATTTATAGCTCTCAAATCCTGTTTATCCTCATCCACCTTCAAATCAACCTTTCCAGTAGCCCTTACCTTTTCCTAATCAGCTGTCAGACTCTTCATTAGATGCACGCTCAGAGTCCTCCATAAACATATTGGCAGCTGTAAATTATTCATAAGACAGTAATAACTGGAGTACAGTTCAAGAATGCAGTAATACTCATGTGGGAATCTGAACCACCTAAAACTCCTCCAGAGGTACTAAGTGTTGGATTTACCTCTAATTTTGTTTATCTGAGTTCTGCTGAAGTATGCACTTCTGTAAAACTCAGCAGTCACAAGCATGGCTCTTTCTGATCACGCCTTATATTGAAATTCAAAGTGCTCCTTTTTATGGTTCACTTAAGATTTTTTGTGACCTAAATAAATAAGAAATTTGCAATATTCTTTTTCATTCTCAGTACTTAACCCATACCGGTGGTTCAGTTTTTTGATGTAAACCTCTTGGATATTTCCAAGAAGAGTCATATTGATGTTTTCATCTTGTAGAGCATCTTTTCTTTGCTGACATTTCACGCCCACATTCGCTAGCCTTTTTCATTTCCATATAAACAAAGATGAGGTTTTTGACATAAGCTTTAGCTCATCCAGATTTTGCTGGGTATTTAGGTGTCAAACACACATTGGCTTTAATAGGAGGTGGGTATCTAAGTACATTTGAGGAGCTCAGCCATAATTCATAATAAATAATTTGATTTTGCCTTTTCTGTGTGCACAAACAGGGTCATATCATTTAGTTTTGCTCATTAGATAATATTTGCAAGTTTTGTCACCAACGAATTATTGATCTGCAAGTACTTACACACATTCCTTATCTTCTCCAGTAGACCAGGCAGAGTTGGAATCATTCTGTGTCCAATATCGATCATAACTAGTCATTTGTTTCCTGCTTCTCTTGACGACCACGCTCCTAGGAATAGTGGGCTCTACTGCACCACTTGTCTAGTCTCTTCTCTGTATGTCATGAGCTGCCCTCTCCTCTGTGTGTGTAACAACCATTCTTCCATCCTTATTGTTTTAGATGCCCTACATTTTTGCATTTTTATCTAGTGTCCTTCCCTACAACTGTCCACTCCTACACCTGTAACAATCTCTCTGGGTATGTCTACACAGCAACATTATTTTGGAATAACAAAACGCGCATCTACACTACAAGCCTTTATTCCAAAATAATGTTGAGCTGGAGGGAGGACTTCTTACGCTGACTCATGGTAACCCTCATTTCATGAGGAGTACGGGAAGTGTGTTCTTCTTTCAACTTCCTGCTGCATAGACAGCCCCAAAAGCTGAATTAAGCTATTTCAACTTAAGCTATACAATTGACATACCTGAAGCTGCTAAACTTATTCCGACGTTAGCACTGCTGTGTGGACGTACCCTCTGTGAGCAGATTTTAGGATTAGGGACAGATCTACTACTAAGTGGTTACTCCTGAGTCCTGAGATAATTTTAAAAAAATACTGGGGTGATCCGAAACTAGGGGTATAAAATCCTGTTTAATTGGTTAACCAGTTAAACGTGAAGTTTAACTGGTTAACCAATTAAGGGGGGGGTGCTGGAGTGTTCCCCTATGGTGGCAGGGCTGGAGCAGTCCCCTGCACAGGCAGAAGATGCTCCAGCTTGGCCAGAGAAACCCCAGCCTATGTTCCCCTGGGCCTGCCATGAACAGGGGTAGCTCCAGATGCCCGAAGCAGCTCCTATCCATGGTGGGCCCTGAGGTGATGCTTACCAATTAACCAGTTAACCTTTCACATCTATATCAGAGACCCCTTCCTTTTTCATAATCTAATCTCTCTCTCTGTTATCCAGATACAAGTTCCAGAATTTCATCCTGTACTAAGACTATTATATGTGAGGTATGGAATGTTTCTTCCCTCAGCAAGTGCCAAGTCCTTGGAAGCTCTAGCCAGTTCCCCATACACCCAATTCCCATTCAAGTCAGTAAGAATTCAAATCAGGTTATTCAGACTCAGCTCTTCACAGAATTTGTCCCCACCCGTCAGTAGAGTGATGCCTCACAGCATACAAGGTGATCTTGAACTTGGGTCTAGAAGTATCCCCTACAGTGCCACCATACAGTAAACACAAAGGTAGGTATGTATCTTGTACTTAAGGCTTGCTCTTATTGTCCTTATAAATGTTTTCTCATTTTTTAACCATAATAAGCTCTGGGTCTCAATGCTATTGTGTGGAAATGAATCCAATAAATACCGTATATGTGGTGTTAACATTATTTCCTTTGCTCCTTAATGACCACAAGTGAGTAGTCAGAAAGTTTAACATTTTATGTTAGAGATGGAACCTCCAGCAATATTGCACCTCATAGCACAATACTGGCATATGGGTTTGATAATGACTAAAAATCATCACACTACTTCCTATAGTACTCTAATGCTCCCTAGGACTACCTGTGCAAGAATTGACTCAGATAACCCCTGCTTTATGAGTGAGTTTTAAGAGTATCACAGTGCATGATGGTATTGCTGAATCTAAATACAAACACTGGAATAAATTGCCTAGGGAGATTGTGGAATCTCCATCACTGGAGATATTTAAGAGCACATTGGATAGACATTTATCAGGGATGATCTAGGTGGTGCTTGGTCCTGCTGTGAGGGCAAGGGACTGGACTAGATGACCTCTCGAGGTCCCTTCAAGTTCCAGTTTTCTATGATTCTAAAGGAGAAACTCCTTTCGCAGTGGGTAGGCAAAATTCTCTAGCTGTCATTGTGGTTCTTCCACCAGGATAGGCAAAAAGAGCTCTTATTTTAAATCTAAATGTATGAATAAAAATGTTTAATTTCTTATAGCAACAGCATTTCAGTTGGAAAGTGGTGCCTTACATCTCATTTCTGTTGCAGTTGTGGGTCTTGGCTAGAAGTTTCATCAATGGATCTTCTCCCAAGATTTTTCCTAATAAACTAACCCACTCTTAACATGTGAATTGGCATTGGCTAATCTGAGATTTGTTTACCAGCTAACAGATTCCATTCACAACAAGCTGATGAGTGCATTGTCACTGAGGTTTGATGCAATTCCAAGTTTTGTTGTGCACTTCATATAACATTAAACAAAACCAGATGGAAGCCTTTTACTTGTACGCAAATCCAGCTCTTAACTGATAATCTCAATAAACTCTATTGTCATATGGGCATAATTTCATTATTGTTTTAATATGAATCTTGTTCATTTCATTCTTCCCCCTCTTTAGCATGTGACTGTCTCCCAATGCTAGAAACAAATGGCATAAACAAAGGAAGTGAAAAGACTAAACAGGTGTTCAAGGCAGGGTCTTTATCTAAGATGTTAAGTAATGCATAATTTTGCCACAGAACCTTGTGGAGAGCTTGGCAGCCTTAATCATGGATATTGCTAATTAGAAAGCTATTTTCTTCCCACAATTTCTGTTTGTTGCTGTAGCTACAATGCATTGAATACTCTCACCTTTTTGTCTAAAATAGTGTCACCTCCCGTCTATCATCACCATTTTTGGCCAGATGCAAAGTTCAGTGAATGCTTTTCTAATGATGTAATTAAGCTTGGCTTCCAGCCCTAATCTTAACAGAGTTTGGTTTAAAAGTGAACCAGTCACATCAGCTGGCCAGTGTGAAATGGTTCAGTCTGGTTCCCAGGGACTGGTAGCCAGGGCGCAAAATTTATCAGCAGCACCCTTTATAAGCAGTCTCAGCAAAGGCTAGGCCCTGAGTGTGCCATGCAAACTGAATCATCGTCTCAGCCTCTGCAGATAGGGTCTTCAAGCCATAGAGGTAGCACACTAGTGAGGAGCTCTACATTGCTATTATTTGTGCTCAGGGGTACTGACAGCCTCCACAGGCCATTGGGCAAGGTGGCGGGGCACCTTCAGCTCCATGCTCCCAAAAGGGGCCCAGCCTCAGGTAGATGGGGTGAGGCCAGGCCAGCTAACCCTCTGCACCGCCCAGAACACGCCATCATCTCCCACCTCTACTAGCCCATTGAGCTGCCTGGAGTGCGCCATGCTGGGCCCCTGAGCCCTTAGAGTTGCCTGGAGTGCACAGTGCAGCACTCCTGTAGTGATTTAAAGGGCCCGGGGCTCTAGTTGCATCCTTTGAATCACCTGACCCTGGGGCAATTGCCTCTTTTGTCCCCTCCCCAACCCACTCCTCTTGGCAGGCTTGTCTGTGCTGTGCCTTTTCCAGGGTAAAAGGGCCTCAGCTTTCAGGATTGCCAGTCCAGTACCTCTCATCAATGCCACTTTACCGCACTGCAACTTTCTGGCTGAGGGGTGTGAAAAAACACCCTCCACGAGTCACAGCGCTGTAAAGTGCCAGCGTGAACAGGCTGCCAGCACTGAAGATACTCCCCTCATGGAGGTAGCATACAAAGAGCACTGGGAGAGCTCCCTCCCAGCGCTCATGCCGTGGCCACCCACAGTTTCACTTGAAAGCACTGCCATGGCTGTGCTTTAATTATAGAAGTGTAACCAAAGCCTACCGGGCCCTGGGCTGCAGGCTCAGTAACCAGCAGTGAGTGGCATTTTTTTTTTAACTTCATTCCTCACCAAAAAGCCCATCCCATGCTTTTTATCCACACTTGCTTACATTTGAAAATAAGCTGCTAAGCTTGCTCAGTGAGGCCACAGCAACTTATCTCATCGGTTCCATGAGTATTACAGAATGGGCTGGCAGCGCTGTGGATGGCAAAGATGTAGGTAGATATTATTGGAAGAACCCACTAACTTCAAAGCTCATGCTTCTCTGGCGATTTACATTGTGCTAAAAGTCAGGGGGAGAATTTTTTAAATGCACATTTCCTTGGTGTACCGGTCTCGTCCGACGGTACCCTCTGCCCCCCCCCCCATGGGGGGGGTCTTAATGTCGTTCGTGCGCCCTTGCTAGGGGTCATTAGGACGATTCACCAACCTCAGCTACGACCCTCTCCTTGACACGTAACTACCAGCGTCTCCCCCAAGGCCGCGGGGCGAAGGAAAAGGGGGCCCGGGCCCACCCTCACTCACGGGCCCCAGCCCAGGGCCCTAAGGACACGGATCAGTCTAGAACCGGTCCGGCTGATGGGGCATCCTGCCGTAACGCGTCAGCCCACCAGCCCAACTGGGCTCTGCCCTGGGCTGCTTCCTTTCCCCGCCCCCCGGCTTCCCGGCGCCAGAAGGCTCACCTTGCCTTTAGAAGACAGGCTGCCGGCGCTCCGCAACAAAGGAGTCAGTGGACCGGGACCGTCGGTCTATAGGCGCCCTCTCTGGCCTCCCACCGTTCTCCAAGGTCTCTGCTGGTGGCGCCTCCGAACCCTCCACCTAGCCACTCACGCTCTGTCTCTCCCCTCCTCCCCCCGGATTATGGTGGCGGTGTTTTTAAACGTCGCGCTGCTTCCGCCCTGCCTGACGTCTTCAGCAGGGGGAGGGCAGGGCTGGCGTGCCCCGACGCCGTTTCCCCGACGTGCTAGACTCCCAGGGTGGAGGGAAGGCCTCTGCACCATCCCCGCCCCTGCCTCCGCGCTTCCAGCCCGCCTTCGGCGGGTCAGCCGGCTCCGTCAGCCACGGCGCAGCACAGGAACATGCCGTGCACCGCTGGGCTGCCTCCCTCCCAGTGCCGAGCAACACCTGCTCGGCGGGAGTCACCGTGCAGGGCGAGGCTGTCCCGTCACATTTGGGTTCCATCCTATTTTATCTCAAAGGAAAATAATTTATCTGCAAACACTTGGAAGGTGTAAGGTGATCTGGAACAGCCAGCATGGATTTGTAAAGAACAAATCATGTCAAATCAATCTGATAGCTTCTTTGACAGGATAACAAGTCTCATGGATAAGGGAGAAGCGGTGGACGTGGTATACTTACACTTTAGTAAGGCATTTGATACGGTCTCACGTGATCTTCCTATCAATAAACTAGGCAAATACAACTTAGATGGGGCTACTATAAGGTGGGTGCATAAATGCCTGGATAACCGTTCTCAGAGAGTAGTTAACGGTTCACAATCATGCTGAAAGGGCATAACAAGAAGGGTTCCACAGAGGTCTGTTTTGGAACTAGTTCTGTTCAATATCTTCATCAGCTATTTGGATGATAGCATAGAGAGTACACTTAGTAAGTTTGCAGATGATACCAAGCTGGGAGGGGTTGCAAGTCCTTTGGAGGATAGGGTCATCATTCAAAATGATCTGGATAAACTAGAGAAATGGTCTGAAATAAATAGGATGAAGTTTAATAAGGACAAATGCAAAGTACTCCGCTTAGGAAGGAACTATCAGTTTCACACATACAAAATGGGAAGCGACTGTCTAGGAAGGAGTACAGCAGAAAGGGATCTAGGGGTCATAGTGGACCACAAGCTAAAGATGAGTCAACAGTGTGATGCTGTTGCAAAAAAAGCAAAGATGATTCTGGGATGCATTAACAGAAGTCTTGTGAGCAAAACACGGAAAGTCATTCTTCTGCTCTACTCTGTGCTGATTAGGCCTCACCTGGAGTTGTGTGTCCAGTTCTGGGCACCACATTTCAAGAAAGATGTGGAGAAATTGGAGAAGGTCCAGAGAAGCACAAAAGAATGATTAAAAATCTAGAGAACGTGACCTATGAGGGAAGACTGAAAGAAATGGGCTTGTTTAGTTTAGAAAAGAGAAGGCTGGGAGGGGACATGGTAGTGGTTCTCAAGTACGTAAAGAGTGTTATAAGGAGGAGGAAGAAAAATTGTTCTCCTTGGCCTCTGAGGATAGAACAAGAAGCAATGGGCTTAAACAGCAGCAAGGGAGGTTTAGGTTGGACATTAGGAAAAACTTCCTAACGGTCAGGGTGGTTAAACACTGGAATAAATTGCCCAGGGAGGTTGTGGAATCTCCATCTCAGGAGATATTTAAGAGCAGGTTAGATAAACATCTATCAGGGATAGATAGATAGGGATGATCTAGACGGTGTTTGATCCTGACATGAGGGCAGGGGACTGGATTCAATGACCTCTCGAGGTCCCTTCCAGTTCTAGTATTCTATGATTCTATTATTCTAAATTATGTTGATAAAACAGTATGTTAAAAATATTCTTGCCCATTGCCAGAGGTATGATTCTGGAAAGAGATGCATCAAACTAAAATCCCAGTCCTCACCACCCCAGAGCTTTAGAGCTGTTTGAATCTTTCACCCACATCCAGAGCTGAAGTTTGTATATGATTTCCATGTGTACTGCATAAAGAACTGATTTAACCTGCAGGTCCCAACCCCTCCGGAACAGGAGAAGTTTGAAATGTTGGGATTTTTGTAGCTTGGAACTTGTTTCCAATGCTAGTTTTGATAGAGTGATGTTCTGTTCCTAAGCTATATCAGGAAATCCTATATTCCTATGAAGAGATGGGACTTTCACTCACCAGCTCATACTGGGATGAATTTAGTCCTTGGGTGAGCAGATATAATTGCCATTTATGTCAGAGTTTCATTTAGTCCTATACCCTATTCAGTACAGCAAAGCATAAAAAGAAATGTTTAGAAGACTTTGCAATTATCTGGATTGTGAGTTTAATTAAGGATGAAGTAGCAGCCTACATTCACAATTTCTTGTCATTTGTCTTGATTAAATTTCTTGGGTCAAATGTTATCCTTGGATACAGGCACACAAGTTCCATTAACATTAATGGGAGCCATGCAAGTGTAAGCAAGAGAAAAACTTGGCCCTTCTTTTAAACAGGTTTAATATTTATTAAGTGTATAAATAAATATTGGCAGCTCAGGTCTCATTCTCAGCCTAAACCTAACAGGCAGAAATTCAGCAAGCTTTTCCAAGCAAACCTAAGAGTCAGGTCTCTGGCAGACCAATGCACTGTGGTCATTTGCTCCATAAGAACCGAATGGATTGCCATGTATGTATACACACACATAACTTGGGAAAATGCTTCTTGAGATGTGAAATATTTTGTGCCATTTGCCACATATGAATGTATTTCTTCTAGCAAATCAATTGATCTTTCTTAACTTGCCTCTTTACTCTGCATATTTTGATAATTTTTTAATCTTATAAATTGCATTCAGTTTGCTGCTTTAATGTATTACATGTAAAATAGCATCTAAATGCTGGTTTTATTTTTACTTCCTCATATATTCACAATAGCCCCTGCTGCCTTTTTAATCTTCATCAGGATGAATTTGAAATGTTTCTTAGATAAAGATCTCTTCAATGCTGGAATTCACCCCTGCACAAAGGACCCACGCAAGAGTCTATGCACTACTTCACCCTAACCAAATAATCCCAAAAACCTGATGATATGAATATGCCGATACCACTGTGTCTCTTCTTCCCTGCACACTGGAAACCACAGCCACTACTAAGACTTCAAGTCAATGCTGCATGAGATTTCTTACGGACAGAGCAGTGTGTATGTTCCTCTGCTCTGAACCACATGATATTATCTCCAAAACATGATTGCACTCATCTGCTCTGGCCTGAGAGAGAGAAATACCAAGCTGCCGTGACTACAATAGCAATAGCAAGGCAACATTTAAAGAAAGTACCACCTTGTTGCTCATCAGATTGTGCAAACTAAGTAGGGCTCCAGGTGGAAGTGTCATCTTTGCATGAGGTGTAAAACATAAGCCCCAACAATTTGCATTCATTGAGATCCCTTGATCTTTTTGGCTGTTTCCCTTGGTGCTCTGCCCAAATTCCCACTCTCTACCTAACTCATTCCCTCTATTTTCAACTGATATTGCTGTTCTTTGCTTCCTGCCCTCAACTGTTGTGTAACATTCCTGAACTATTAAACAGCTGCCATGTTCTACCCTGGAAGCAGCTGAATTTCAGTAGTAGGTGAAAATAATTCTTAAATCTATGTGATTTCTTGAAGAGTCTTTAATGTGCCATGGGGCTGGGCTGGATCAAAGGCATTTATCTAAATCAGGGGTGGGCAAACTTTTTGGCCTGAGAGCCACATCAGAGTTCAGAAATTGTATGGAGGGCTGGGTAGGGAAGGATGGGGGAAACTGTGCCTCCGTAAACAGCCAGGCATGACCTGGCCCCCATCCACTGCCCCCAGACAGCTCCTCAGATACTCTACCCATCTAACCCCCACTCCCTGCTCCCTATCCCCTGCTTCCCACCCCCAGGACTTCCCGCCTCCTTTCCAACTTCCCCACAGGACTCCCCACCCTTATCCAACCCCATGTTCCCTTTTCCGTGATCACCTCCAGGATTCTCCTGCCTCCTATCCAACCCCAACTGCATCCTCTTGGGGACCACCCCCTGATCCCCACCCTCTGCTCACACCGTCCTGAGCACTGGGGCTGGTGGCTCTACAGCTGTGTCATTCAGCTGGAGCTGCAGCCACACTGCCCAGAGCACTGGGGCTCGTGGCATAGTGAGCACACCACCCAGGTGCTGCAATAGCTGAGGATGAGGGAAGGAGGAACAAAAGGGGAGAGGCGGGAGCTTGGGGCCTGGACAGAGAGGTCTGTCAGGCCAGATACGATCCACAAACAGTAGATTGTCCCCCTCCCCCTCCACACACTTTTCTAAATCAGGACTGCTGACAAAAAGGGGAAGGGGGAAACAACACTGGGTCAGGTGATTCAAAAGTGGCCTTTTAAATTGCCTCCAGAACCCCACGCGATGCACCCCAGGCAGCTGCAAGAGCTGGTTGGTGAGGGGGACATGGCATGCTTGAGGCAGTGCTGAGGGCTGGCTGCTTCCTTCCACTTGAGGCCCGCCCCTTCCAAGAGCATGAAGCTAAGGCCTCCCCATTTGCCCAGCAGCCTGGCTATTCTGTCAGCCCTCCTGGTCCAAATGCAAGTTATTTTACTGTAATGTTAATCAGTAACTGCGCTTTAGTTTACAGGAAATGTGTTTACCACAGAATCTCTTCCATCATTTTTTAAAATTATGATTATTAATGTGCTTTTTCAAATCTTTGTTCTATGAAAATGAAAAACATTAGGGTTTTTTTTATTGGGCCCGTCTTCTATCTGGAAGAATCATTTTCACGTGGCACCATAAGCCCATCTTCATTGTCTCACTGGCTACAACAGCATCTAGGGATGAAAATAAAGATGAAAAACTAGCATTCCTTTGACACTAGCAGCTGTTTCTGATATTTCTTCTTTTTAATATTAAGTCCTAATTTTCTCAACCTCCTTAGAGCAACTAACTGAGATCCAGGGACAGATGCATTCAGTCCAGAAACAATGTGATGGCATGACTTCAGTCTTAGAGTTTGAACCTCTATACAGAGGAAGGAGGTTAGATTAACTTATTTAAGAAACCTGGGATATAATGGGCTCTATCACAATCCTGTCTTTTAATATGATGAAAAGCCCATTCAGATTTTTAAAATTCCTTTTTTCTAGCAAAAAGCCCAAAAGATGGAGTCAGGACAATTGTTTGGCCAGCTGAACTAAAAGCGCAGCTTTATGGTTTAAAGAATGAAGCCTCGCTAACAGCAGCAGTAGAATTACAGTACATATGGTTGATTTAATTAGTTAATGTTTGTACAGCACTTGGAAACTATAAACAGTGGAAGTACCAACCATTGCTTCTGGTCACTGTAATCATTGAGAGTCCATCCAGAGGGACTGGCATTTTGACCCAAAAGCAACCTCCCAAACTCCAGTAAATTGAGAAATGTATAAGGGTTTTTAATTTTTTTGTTCACTCAATAGAGTCTGTAACAAAAACAGATAGATTAGATGGATGGATGCTGAACAGCCCTTATATATAATATCATCATAAATTAATCCAGTGTAAAATAAACATTTTAGAGCTAACATTAAAAAAATTACATGTAATGACCCACTGAGTCATCATGGATTGAACTGCGGGATTTTAGCTTCAAAGCATACCCTTCTGGCTTGAACCATAACGGCTAAATCCAGCGGAAACAGGCTGTGATCCTATTTAGATCAGTCCTAGAGGGCATCACGTAACACACTCTGACACTGTCAGTGTTACATTTAGAGCTAAAGGGGATGTGCACTCCCCTCAACTCCCACAACAGCGTGGGGAAAGACAAACTGCTTTTAGGGGAGACCCACCCATCACAAGAACCAAAGGGAACCCATTCCCCAATTAATCACACACCACCAGCAAAAAAAAAAAAAAAAAAAAAGCGAGAGAGACATTCCACACATCTGACCAACCTCCCTTCTTCCTCACCACCAATGGCTGCAGGACAATCCACTTAGCACCATCGCCGCTCAAGCCAGCAACTCGTGCCAGGCAGGAAAGGTAGCTGGATGTAAGGCAGCCCATATGCAGCCTGGGTATGCCATATGCAGCCCATCCAGGGTCTATATGCAGCCCACAAGACATTTTGTTTGCTGCTGCCCATACACAGGGTTGCCAAATCATGCTAATTTCCATCTATATCGGTTTTTGCCTCCTGGTATAACTAACATGACATGCACGTGAAGCAAAGGCAGGTGACGTGAGGTATGTGCTGATTGCACACAGCCTTGACTGGGAGAGCCATGTGCTCCCTCTGGATCCAATCAAAATGCTGCTGTGGCTCAATTGGCACACCCCTCAAATTCTAGGTACACACGCGCAAAACTACCCTAGCCCAAGAAACCATCTTGGTTACAACAATCTTGTGGCCCACTGAGATGAAGGAGGGACACTCTTCATTCAAGCATCCCTTCACCTGTCACCAAGCTAGAAGGCAGCATCGGTTTAACAGTGCTGGCAACATTACACAATAAGAAAGGAAGTGAGGCTGGCAGCTGCTGTGCCTAAGACCCCATGAGCAGAAGTCAGAGCAACTGTTTATAGTTGGACAGTTGTAGCGGGGAATCTGCCCCACATTGGCCCTTTAAGGGTTAAAACCCAGCCCTAGGAGTGGGCTGGAGTGGTGGAGCCAGCAGCTGAGGCAGAGACAGCCAATTAGGGTCCAACTGGGGCTGTATAAATAAGGGCTCCTAGAAGGGTGGAGACAGACTCACTCTTGCTCCAACTGTGGAACAGGAGGGACCTGGCTGCCAGGGAAGCAGCAGGCTTCCTGATACAGAGCAGGGCTGGGGAAAGTCAGACAGAGCTGGGGAAGTTCTGGCCAGGCAAGTTCCCAGGCTGCAGGGCCTGAAGCAAGGTCTGAGGGTACTAGGACTGCAGGGAGGCAGCCAGGGTAGGCAAAGGCTACAGGTCCCCCCCCCCCCTTGCCAGTGATGAGTGGCCATTTCAGACTGCAGTCTGCCCCAGTGGCAGGGGTTAGATGACAGCTAGGAGTGGGTCACTGAGGCAAGGTGGGTATAGGGAGTTGGAGGTTGTCTGGCAGGGGGAGGACCCCAGAGTGTGGGGGGCACTGCGGCAGGGCAGTAGCCAGGTGGGAGGGTGCCATGATCTGGGAAAGACATAGACCTAACAGAAAGCAGTGGAGACATTAACAGGTCACTGCAGGCATGATACCAACCTGAAAGAAGCGATCCAGAATTGAAGAGCTAATTCCCAGGGTGACTAGTAGAAGACTCCATGGTGGTGAGTCCCACCATGCTACAACAATACACAGCTGGTCCCCAAGTTGCGAACGGTCGAGTTACGACCGTTCGCATTTACGACCAAAGCTCCCATGGAGCGGCCGTAAAGGCGGTCCCCGTAAAAGCCGTAAAGGCATGAACAGCACGGTCGCTATGTAACTCAATGGGGTCCGAGTTACGAACAGATCGAGTTACGGCCAAGTGTTTGGTCCATAACTCATTCATAACTTGGGGAGAGGCTGTATACTATGGCTACAGCCTAGAGGAAAAGTTTTCAAAGGAGCCAAGAAATGTTGGGGGCTAAGTCACATTTTAAAATAATTCAGGCACAGTGAGTAGTAGAACTTGAGTTGATAGACCGTGGGTTTGGTTAGCCTAGGGGTTGAGTGTCTGCACACATTTGAACTTCAGATTAGGAATAGCTAAACCCTGGGTCCTAACCTGGGGCTCCAGCATCTATATTGCATAATGCAGGCCTAAATATAACCCCCCACATCCCAGACTTCCTCGCACTGTTCCAAAATGTGACCACTCCTCTAGTGCCTTGTTTGTGGTGCACTGTGGGAAAACATGACTGTACACCAAACTTAATTATCCAGGAGGCAAAGAAAGTCAGCCCGTGGGATTCTGGGATATTTTTAGTGGATTCCCAGAATACAAATCTAATGGGGCTGTGTCTACACTGCAAAGATATAGGGCTTGAACCCTGAGTCCCAGCTTGACTCAGACTGAGATACCCTCCATTCCATGGCTATGTCTAGACTGGCATGATTTTCCAGAAATGCTTTTAATGGAAAAGTTTTCCGTTAAAAGCATTTTCGGAAAAGCGTGTCTAGATTGGCACGGATGCTTTTCCGCAAAAGCACTTTTTGTGGAAAAGCGTCCGTGCCGATCTAGATGCGCTTTTGCGCAAAAAAAAGCCCCAATCGCCATTTTCGCGATCGGGGCTTTTTTGCGCAAAACAAATCTCAGCTGTCTACACTGGCCCTTTTGTGCAAAAGGGACTTTTGCCCAAACGGGAGCAGCATAGTATTTCCGCAAGAAGCACTGATTTCTTACAGTAGGAAGTCAGTGCTTTTGCGGAAATTCAAGCGGCCAGTGTAGACAGCTGGCAAGTTTTTCCGGAAAAGCAGCTGATTTTCCAGAAAAACTGGCCAGTCTAGACACAGCCCATAAGTTTGTGGGACTAAGCATCCAACCCACGGGTTAGCATGATTTGTGTGTAGGCAGAAAGGGTGTTGGGCTAACACTACCGTGTAGACATAGTCTTAGAAGCCTAAATGTACTGTGTGGATATGACAAGGTGAACGTATGTGCCTGCCACATCAGGCACACAAGTCTAACCCGTATGTATCACTTGCAATCACAGAATACCTGCACAGCCTTCACCTAGCCCCAGCAGATGCCTAGGTCTCTAAGAACCTCAATTTTAGCACCTGGGCATGTGTAAAGTTGTGTGAGACCTGAAAACTCAAATGCTTAGCTGACATCTAAGCCCCAGGGAATTATAAACGAGGCACTCACCCGCCTATCATGTTTTTTGGTACCCAATGTGGTAAATACGCTCAGTGCACCTCTAGCCCAATCTGCTGCTCATGCCACCATGGCCACATTTGGCTCTCACTCAAGCAGAGTGAGAGAGCAGGAAATTACACCTCTCGGTTGCTACGTAGGCATGGCCGCTTTTGAAAATGGGACAAAAGCACTTTTGAACCTTTGGCCTTCTGCACCGGTATTTGGGTTGTCACTCTCCGGAGACCTGAGAGCCTCTTGATTTACTGGTCAAAAAAAGGTGGAATTAGTAGAAGATCTATGTGAATTTATGATAGATTATACTTCTGTGGGAATGCAAATGTATAGGTTATGATTATAAACATCTCAATCATATGACATTTTTTTCAGTTCATGAATGTTAATGAAAAATAAAAAATATATAGAAAAGGAAAAAAGAAAGAAACTGCCTGGAGAATTTTGGAAGTTATGAAAGAATTAACTCCCAAGCAGGAATTTGGCCATGAAAATTGGCTATTCCTTCGGAACATGTTATGGAGAACTTTAGTGAGTACAAATGGTCAGGATGTTAGTTAAATCTCTCCTAGCGCATTGTGATTCTAGCAGAAACTCGTGGGAAAAGCGCCCCCTACTGAATCATTAATATCAATCCCTGGCTGCAGGCATAGGCTGCAATATTTTGGATAAAAGTAATTGTGCCCTATCCCGCTTCTGATCTGTCATAGCCAGCAAGCAATAAATGATAGTGACAGTGCAATCTTAGTGATCCAGTCCTATGTTTCCAGTGAAGGCTGCTGTACAATTTAAGAATCTGTGACTTTTTTTAAATTGCTGCCACATCCATTAATTTCTTTTTCATGTCCTTCAAGCAGCAGATGTTTTATTGCTGACATTAAAGGTCATTCTAATAGCTTCAGGCTGGCTGGCTTAGAGTCACATGGGATTCAGGCTGATTTGTGAATGAATATGGAAGAAGCATTGCTGTTGAGCAGCACAACAAAGAGCCCCGACAAATGCTTTGACTCAGAAGTGGGCCCCAAGAACAGTCGCGGAATCCGGATCAGCATATTGAGCCCTTCAGAGTTGCTGGGGTTCCTGAGAGAGCCAGACTTGTGGTCACTTGATCTCAGGCCCACAGCAGGCAGCAGCAAGGGACAGAGCACACAGGCAGGGAGACAGACAATTGGCGCAGAGCGAATTCCAGCAGCACCAGCGTCCTTTGTTGTGTCAGCAAGGGAACAGGCCCACTGCGGAGCCCTGGGTGGGTAACACAGGGATCTACCTGCTTTTTGGGGCAGGCAACTCCACAAGCCACACGAGGAACTATAGCTAAGGTTCAGATTAGGTCATGGAGGACACAGAATCTATCACATTGGCAGGACCCTCTCCCCTTGCAGCTGTTCAGGAGGATGCTCAGGAAGAGCCATGGAGGATCTCATGTACAGCAGAGGTGCTGGAAGGATTTTTAGGGTGGGGATGCTGAGTTGGGGTCAAAGCTGAGGTCATATATGGGGTTGTCAACTCTCCCGGACCAGATGCCATTGCTGCAAACAGGCCTGCCAATGGGGCGGGGGGCAGCATAAAGAGGGCAGTTGTCCTGGGGCCCGAGGATTCAATGGGACCAGGACTCCTGACTGCTGCCATTGCTACTGTCGGAGCATTGCATGGCTCTGAAGCGCAGTCTGGGTGGCGCTGAGGGCTGGCTGTTCTCAACCCCATACCTTCTGCCAGAGGCCCCACCCCTTCTGGGGGTGCAGAGCTGCTCCCTCCCCCTCTGTTCTCCCTACACAACTTGCCCTGAGGCCTGCAGGAGCTGTCAGCCCCATTGGCCACAAATGATGTTTGGTACGTCCAATCCAGGAGAGTTGGGAACCCTGGTAACTGCTGGAGGCAGCTGCTGAGCCCCAGGCTGAGGCCAGGAGCAGAGTCTCAGGCCAGCAGCAGGACCCCGAGAGGCAGCAGAGACTCCAGGGCCAGTGGCCTGGACCCTGGGGCTGGTGGGTGGCAGAGCCTGTGGGGACAGGGAGTGGCAGGACCGAGGGGGTGGTGAAGCCGGAGGGGCCCCAAAGGACTGCCTGGAGATCAGGACCCAGGGCTGGTGGAGTCGGCAGTGGGTCAGCAACAGGACCAGCCCCTCAGCACAGGGAAGCCAGGTATAAAACCTTGGGGTGCTCCACACACACACACCTTTACTTCCCATGCCTATGACATGCAGCATTAATTCCCCCAGTATAAACAAGCCCACCTGAAGGGCTGCCTCACAGAGATGGCCAAAAACACGGCTCTTCTGGAGCCTCAGACCACTGCAGCGACTGAACGTAAAACCAGACAAAAAGAGGCAAAAAAGCAGAGGCGCCAACACTGCTGACATCAAGGGACTGAGTAACAATGCTGAAGACACAGTGGGGTCCTGCCACAACAGCTATCTGCCACTTTTGTACCCCAGTGCCAGACAATACAGGAAGAAAGAGACACACTGTCCTTTTTAGCATTTGGATCTGAATGGGGGAGAAGAGTCCAAGCAGAAGAGATCAAACAGAAGAGCCCCAGTCCTTGGCAGAATGATGCTGACTGAATTACAATTATTCTCCTGTTATCTAGTTATTGTGACTAGCATCAGGCAAACCCAGTGCAGCACATCAAGCTTTTAATAAAATGTTTTCTCAATTCACAAAAGTGAATCTCACTTCGTGAGTCTTTCCCCTATGATTTTAGGGGCTGTCAACAAAACCCATGCATATCCACTGTCTAATCAAAGAAAGATCTCTTAATCTGCTGCATGTCTTCTACCCAAGAACATAAATAATCTCCGACTAATGTCTTTACAGAGGCAGCAGCTGCTGGATAGCAGTGGAAATTAATGTGCCAGAGATATAATGTACTGGGAAAATGCAGTTAATGGGCTATCCTGGAATCTATCCAGCCACAAGCAAGAATGTCGCGATTAATGTGTGTCCCTATCAATACAGCAAACATATCTGTTGGCAGCAGCTTTATTAGCATCTCAGATGTAGGCTAAAGCAGAAGGGGATAATACACATACTCTTTGTCTAAGGAAAATACATAGTCACACTAATCCACCACAGTGGTGCAGCCAATAATAGGGCCCCTCAGTATTCATGGCTGGGGACTTGATGCACTCACTGCTCTTATAGAAATGCTCCCTCCTCTACCTAAGCCCATGCACTGCACAGATGGACTCACTGAGAACCAGGGTCCATGTCACTTTGGGTATGTCTACACTGCAGAGTTTTTTCAGAAAAACTGAGTTTTTTCCCCAAAAAAACCTTCACTTACATCCACACTGCAATCACATTCTTTCAAAAAAAAATTGAAAGAACGGAAGGGTTTTTCCGACATTGGTAAACCTCTTTCTACAAGGAAGAAGCCTTTTTCCAATAGAGCTCTTTCAGAAAAAGGTATGTGTAGACGGTGAGGAGGAAGAAGAGGAAAGAGGAAAAAGCACAGGTGCCATGTTGGCCATTCCACCCACAGTCATCACAGCTGAAATGCAAGATAGTGTCCATTCAGTGTGGATGCTATCTTTCGAAAAAGCAGATCGCTTTTTCAACATACTTTGACAATGTGGTCGCTCTCTTTCAGAAGAAGTTTTTTCGGAAGATCTCTCTGGAAAAGCCTCTTCCAAAAGAAGCCTGCAGTCTAGACATAGCCTTTGACACAATGGGTACGTCTAGACTACATGGCTCTGTCGACGAAGCCATATAAAATAGTTTACTCGGCATAGTCAAAGAAGCGGGGATTTAAATAATCCCTGCTTCATTAAAATAAAAATGGCCGCCACGCTGTGCCGACGATCAGCTGATCCGGCACAGTGCGGCACTCTAGACGCGGCGCGGTCAACAAGGGAGCCTTTGTCGACCTCTCCGGTATGCCTCAACAAGGCCCCTTCCTTAGCCCCGCCCCTTCCACTCTTGGCCCCACCCCTTCCAGGGGTACAGAGCCAGCCTCCCCCACACCTTAGATATATTTGCTATTCTAGGCCATTGTGATTATCTATAGGAGCAACAGCACAAACAGCTGTTTAGAGCATAATACAGTCAGGAAACCTGGATTCTCTGCCCTGCTCTCCCATTCACTTACTGCAGGCATGTCCAAAGTCCGGCCCGTGGGCCAATTGCGGCCCGTGTTCCGGTTTAATACGGCCCCACAGGTAATTTGGCAATATCTATCTTTTATGGCCCCCAACGAATCCATATGTATTGAGATGAATACATTGTAAAATCTCAGTTAGTCAGTTGGTCTAAATCAGTTATAAATATATTTGGACACAACATGTATACTTGGTGTTATGTTCCTGTTCATATTTTTTGAACTTAAAAGTTGACAGACAACCTTTATTACCAATAATATGTAATGTACTTTACAATGTTCCTGACATATATTTCAGCTTCCTGGATTTTTTTTCATCTGGCCTTCAGATATGAAAGGCAGAGTGATTTAACACCTGTTTAGATTTGTCATCCATGTGACGAAATGAAAAGTATGCCGTTTGCAATAAACTTTGCATAAAATAATTAATTTGCATTTAATTTTAATGGTTCAAAGAATGTCAGGCAAAATGGTCGGCCCTCACGCATGTTCACTTCATCAAATCTGGCCCTCTTTGAAAAAAGTTTGGACACCCCTGACTTACTGTATGTCTTGACCAACCCATTTTACTGCTCCATGCCTCATTTTCCACCATTATAAAAAAGGAGACAATGTCTATCTAGCTTTCTAGCATGTGCTTTGAGGTCTATAGATAAAAATCATTTTATAAAAGTATGCTAATGTATTATTCCTTGTGACGATTTCATTCAGAGAAGCGGCATTTGCAAATACTTTTCTCTCCTGTAATCTAGATGCTATACAAACACCCACTTAAATGCTGCTGCTTATTTTCCATTTCTGCTCTACTTTTTGAGCTAAGAACATTATAACTTGCAGGTGTTTCTTAGGTATTTTTAGATTACATTAAGCAAACAATTACTGGTCCTGGAAAATTTGTTACATTTACAACTAAATAAAACGTTAACAGTTACCAGCCAACTTTCTACTTTCACAAAACCAAACACCCTTGTCCAATCCCCTGGTCTTAAGGCCCCACATTTACCTTACTCCCTGTTCATTCCTCTCCACAGTTAGTAATTTCGCAGTTTCACATCTGAGATCCTTCAGAACTCACGTAAATTCCATCTTGTCCTGGTGACTTATTGATGCTTACTTCATCCATTTGTTCCAAAACGTCCTCTAATGACACCTCAGTCTGCGAAAGTTCCTCAGATTTGTCACCAAAAATGCCCTAGGTTTCAGAATCTCCATCACATCCTCAGACATGAGGTCCAATGCAAATAATTCATTTAGTTTCTCGGCAATGGTCTTATTATCAATGAGTGCTCTTTAACATCTTGATCGTCCAATGACCCCCACTGGTTGTTTAGAAGGCTTCCTGCTTCTGATGTACTTTAAAAATTGCTATTGCTTTTTTAATTCAAAATTCTTTTTTGGCCTTCCTAAATATATTTTTTCACTTCATTTGAGAGAGTTTATGCTCCTTTCTATTTTTCTCACTAGGATTTTTCTTCCACTTTTTAAATTACAGTATGCCTTTTTGCCTCTCACTGCTTTACTTCGTTGTTTAGCCATGGTGGCACTTTTTTGGTTTTCTTACTTTTTTTTTTTTAATTGAGGTATTTAAATACCTCCATTATAGGGATAGAAATGTAGCCATGTTAGTCTGGCGTAGCTGAAACAAAAAACAGGACTATGTAGCACTTTAAAGACTAACAAGATGGTTTATTAGGTGATGAGCTTTTGTGAGCCAGACCCACTTCCTCTGATCATATAGTGGAAGAAAATTGGCCCAACCATATATACCAAAGGATACAATCAAAAAAATCACCTAATAAACCATCTTGTTAGTCTTTAAAGTGCTACATAGTCCTGTTTTTTGTTCCATTATAGGGTTTTTAAAAAGTTTTCATGCAGCTTGAAGGGATTTCACTTTTGGCACCGTACCTTTTAATTTCTTTTTAACTAACTTCCTCATTTTTAGTAGTTCCCCCTTACCGAAAACAAATGCTACAGTGCTGCTGTAGTGTTTTCTCCACCATGGGGATAGTTAAATTCAATGCTTTTTTGGTGACCTTTTTTTGGAAGCACTTGCTTTTTGAAAGCCCACTCAGGACACGTGACAATTAAAGGGGCCACGACCTCTGAATTATATTGCTTTTGCGATGAGCTTTTGCAATGTGGACACGCTCTTGCGCAAGAAGTTTTTGTGGAAGATCTTCTGCAAAAAGCTTCTTGAGCAATGACAATAGCCTGAGGTCAATGACAATAGTTCCATTGATGTAGATTTTAAAAGGCCAAAAGGGATAATTTTGATCATCTAGTCTGACCTCCTCCATAACACAGACAAAAAGTATCATCAAGCTGTAAACACGAAACATAAGAAAACAGAATGAAGACGACAAACATCTGTCAGGGATTTTGCAGATAAACAAGGTCCTGCTTCAATAGGGGAGGGGAAGGGCAATGGAACAAGGTGACTTCTCAAGATCCCAAATAGCCCAAGTTTTCCATGATTCTCTGATAACAGCATATAAACCAACTTCTGAAATACACTCCTAGTTTAAGAAACTGCTGTCAACAATAAACTATTTCTTGAAGGATGGGTAGACAAACAATTTTGTGGTAAAAGCACAGAACTGGACATAAGAAAATCTAGGTTTCTTCCTTTCTCATCCTCAGTCTGAATATATACTCTTCTGTAAGCCACTTATCCTGTCTGAAAAATGGCAATAATAATATTTATGTAACTTAAGGGGGAGAATCAATTTATTTGTGTTTATGATGGGCTACAGAAAAAAAGGGGGGAAAATCTGATTTGTAGTTGAAACAGATGGAAGCCAATTACTATGACCATGTACTCAGATTAATTAACAGAAGATTAAGAACACAGATGCTCTAGAAGATAAAAGAGGCAGATTTTTTTCATATGCTCTCATAGCAGAAAACAGTGTAATTTGAGAGCAATAATGAAAATAAGACAAGCGAATGATACCACAGATTCCATCAAGACTATGGGAAGTTATCCAAGTCTTACTGATTAAATAAATTATGTGAAAGCTATGAAACACGTACACAAAAGAGGTAAAATACATGATGAAATGTATTACTTCCTAGGGAAAGCTAATTAGAAGTCTATATAACTGCTCATCGTTGTCCCAACATTTTACAGTATCCTATCACCTAAGCGTGACCCTTTTTATTTGGCCACAGTATTTTTCCCTTCAATTGGGATGAAGTTAAATGAAAGATGATTGAAGTCAGTCATATGAAATTATAATTATTTTGATTGCTAGTGGCAATGAATGCTATATTATTTTAGATGTTGTGTTTCCCTACACAAAGAACAGAACTCATATTTTCATTTTAAAGGGCTTAATTCGAAATAGGCGACAAATAGAACTAGGTCAATTGTGTAGCTTATTTCAAAATTGGGAGCATCTACATAGAACTTATTTTGAAACAGAGCACTCTTCCTCTAACTTCCCTTATTCCTAGTACAATGAGGGTTACAGGAGTCAGAATAAAGAAGTCCTCCAGCTTGACAGTTAGTATATTGATATTATTTCATGGAGATGGAGGTATTACGCTGACAGGCTAAAGATAATCCAGTGGCTTCCCTAGTTGCAAATGCAGGTTCTAGGAAATTGATTGGAAGCAGAAAGCCAGCAGAAGGAGTTGCAGGTGTGACCTTGAAAGGAAGCAGAGGGACAGAACTTCTTGGGCACAGAGCTCACTGGGGTTGCAGATGTGGAATTTTCAGAGCAAGAGAACTGCCGTGCCTGTGTAACTCTTCTGCCAGGTAGCACCCGCAGCAGCCAGGGCTAGGTTCAATATCTAGGAGTTCCTCTCCATCCATCTAACACAGAATTTGCTCAAGCCCTACCCAATAACCTGGGAAATTCACACAACACCTCTTGGGAGGCAATGCTTCCCCCACTTGCAAGCACAGAGTCTGAGTGTGGAAAAGAAACTTTTTTTAAAAGGGGAGGAAAGTAAACTGGCATTAATTTGGGAAATCACCACAGAGTTCATAACCAAAACTATGAGTAAAAGTCCCACCTCAAGTAGGCTGGGCAGTGTTCTTTTCCTCTCAGGCTACGTCTAGACTACAGTCTTCTTTCGGAAGAAGTTTTTTCAGAAAAGATCTTCTGAAAAATCTTCTCCCAAAAGAGAACATCCACACTGCAAAAGTGCATCAAAAAAGCAATCTGCTGTTTCGAAAGAGAGCATCCAGACTGAATGGACACTCTCTCACATGTAAGCTGTGATTACTATGGACAGAATGACTACCAGGGCACCTGTGCTTTTTCTTCTTTCCTCTTCTTCTGAAAGAACTCCCTCTTCCCCATCCACACACACCTTTTTGGGAAAGAAAAAACAGGACTATGTAGCACTTTAAAGACTAACAAGATGGTTTATTAGGTGATGAGCTTTCGTGGGCCAGACCCACCTCCTCAGATCAAACAGTGGGGCTGTGTCTACACTGGGCCACTTATTCCGGAAAATCAGCCGCTTTTCCGGAATAAGCTGCGAGCTGTCTACACTGGCCCTTGAATTTCTGGAAAAGCAACGACGCTCTACTGTACAAAATCAGCCGCTATTCCGGAAAAGCTACGCTGCTCCCGCTCGGGCATAAGTCCTTATTCCGGAACACTGTTCCAGAAAAAGGCCAGTGTAGACAGCCCAGTAGTCTTTTCCGGAAAAAAGCCCCGATCGCAAAAATGACGATCAGGGCTCTTTTCCGGAAAAGCGTGTCTACATTGGCCACAGGTGCTTTTCCGGAAAAAGGGTTTTTCCGGAAAAGCAGCCTGCCAATGTAGACACTCTTTTTCCGGAAATACTTATAACGAAAACTATTCTGTTTTAAGCATTTCCGGAAATTCATGCCAGTGTAGACACAGCCTGGAAGAAAATTGTCACAACCATATATACCAAAGGATACAATTAAAAAAATGAACACATATGAAAAGGACAAATCAAATTTCAGAACAGAAGGAGGATGGGGGGGAAGGTAAATGTCTGTGAGCTAATGATATTAGAGGTGATAATTGGGGAAGCTATCTTTATAATGGGTACGATAATTAGAGTCTTTATTCAAACTTAAGTGTAAAGTATCGAATTTAAGCATGAATGACAGTTCAGAGGATTCTCTTTCAAGCGAAGTCTTAAAAGGTCTTTGAAGCAGGATGCAGGTAATCAAGTTGTTGAGACAACATCCTTTCTGGTTGAAATAGCAAGAAACTGTTTTTTCTTTGTGATCCTGTCTAATATCTGTTTTGTGGGCATTGATCCTTTGGCGAAGTGTCTGAGACATTTGTCCAATGTACATAGCAGACGGGCACTTTCGGCACATGATAGCATAAATTTTATTTCTGGATAAGCAGGAATATGTGTTCTTGATCTTATAACTCACTTGGTTAGGTCCAATAATGGTATCAGCAGAGTGAATATGTGGACAAAGCTGGCAATGAGGTTTGTTGCAAGGGCTTTTTTCACAAAAAGGCTTCTTCCTCATAGAATGAGGATTACCGATGCCAGGAAAAACTCTCTGTTCTTTCAATTTTCTTGCGGAAGAAAACAACTGCAGTGTGGACATTCCTCAAGTTTTGTTGTAAAAACAGCTGTTTTCCCAACAACACTCTGTAGTGTAGACATACCCTCAGGTTCTTAAGTCCAGCAATGTAAATGTCCCCTTCACATTCCCAATCCTTCTCTGCACCCCACCCACAGTCGCTGCCAGACCAAGAGTTCAGGATAATTTACCTTCTATCCTGATGGGGGGAGGTAAACAGGCAGCTTACTAACACTACTGGTTGCTCACCATCTGCCTGCTCACTGCTTTCTGGCACCGCCCTGTTGGCCGCTCATTACGCCTCTCCATCGCTGCTCTTCCTGCTGCTCATCATGCCATCAGTCTGCTGGCCACTCATCACATCTCTCCACCACCAACCTGCTAGTTCTCAGTCACCATCCACTCGCTGCTTCTGCCAGCTTGGGGTGGATTGGCTCTAGCCAAAGTGATTTCAACTCTTGGCCCAAAGCACAGTCCAGCCCCAAGAAATCCCAGCATCCACTGGAGTAAATGTAAATGATAAGAGACTCCTTATGGAGCCTTTCTTTAGCTATGTCATTGAAACAGCGGGGAGAAACAAGTTGAACCAGTCTTACAGCTCACGCCTGGAGAGCATGTAGCCTGCTGACTCAGAGTCCAGCCCTCCCCAGCTTAACCTCACAGGGCTCTGGAAGTAGATCCTCTATACATCCAAGTTTCTTTACCCTGACAGTGTCTCTCTCCTTTGTGCCAGATTAAGCACAGACTTTCGTCTTTTGTATTCCCACTATAATTACAGACATTGCAATTAGTGTTAACACAATTTGTGACCCAACCCAATTGTTGAGTTGATTACAATGTGATTGCAATGAGCAAAACACTATTCTACCAGCTGAATATCTAACATATCTAAGCAAAGCAGTGGCAAACTGTATTTACATAGACACACCCAGGGGTTCTCTACCATTCCAGCTGGCTGTAATGGAAGCATTCATTCAGACCCTTCTTCAACTGTTTCTATTGTGTTCAAGGAGACAGGACTATGTGTACATGCTTTTGTAAATAAACAAGATTATGCTAGAAATATACCTAATATGTATCTCTGATTTCTCATTCTAACGGAAACCACCACGCAAAGCCTTGAATTTTGACTAACTACTCATGCCACAGGAAAAACCTATGAGTGGTCAGATAAACGTAATAGTGTTTTGGTCAAATACATTCTACTCTTTTACTGTTTCTGAACACTAAGTGGATAGAGCTACAATTTTTTTTCTGGATTGAAAATTTCTATCTATATATATTTAAGATTAGTTTGTTATAAATACTCTCACATACAACTCACTCATGTTTTCCATTGACACTCCTTTCAGTAAGGGAAACAGGACAGAAACTACAAAAAATGTAAGCACAAAGGCAGAAGGGGCACTGGCATATAGGAGAATTATACAGGATAGCTGTGTCTACACTGGCATCCCTTCCGGAAAAGGGATGCTAATGTAGCACTTTGGAATAGGCAAATCCGCGGGGGATTTAAATATCCCCTGCGGCATTTGCATTAACATGGCTGCCGCTTTTTTCCGGCTTGGAGATAAGCCGGAGAAAAGCGCCTGTCTAGACGTGATTCTCCGGAAAATAAAGCCTTTTCCAGAGGATCTTTTATTCCTACTTGAATGTAGGAATAAGAGATCCTCTGGAAAAGGCTTTATTTTCCTGAGAATCACGTCTAGACTGACGCTTTTCTCCAGCTTATCTCCAAGCCGGAAAAAAGCGGCAGCCATGTTAATGCAAATACCGCGGGGGATATTTAAATCCCCCGCGGATTTGCCTATTCCAAAGTGCTACATTAGCATCCCTTTTCCGGAAGGGATGCCAGTGTAGACACAGCCGAGGTGAATAAAAGAGAAATCACAAAATAGTTCCACCTACAGTCCCATTTGCATTGCTGGAAAAAGGGCATAGCCATTCTTTCCTGGCTGGTGACTGTATAGTATCACTTGTTTAAACATTATGATGTCCTAACAAAATAAGAAGGCAATGTCACATGTTTTCTTACCATATTTGAACATTGTTGTAACATTCTTTGAACAGGCTTGCATTGGGGAAGACTTACCCCCAGACATTTTAAACCTAATCTATACAAATATAAAAAACAATGAATGTTCTAGCAACACCTTAAAGCCTAAAAAACCCTGTAGATGGTATCCTGATCTTTTGTGGGGACAACACACTTCTTCCGATGAATAGAGTATTAAAAGTCCAGTTCCAAAATAAATAGGGGATGGTGGGGGAGGGGGAGGAGGAGGAGGGAGGATAAGAAGGAAGGGAGAAAAAAGGGTTTAGAGTGTTCATGGGTATGTCTAGACTACATGCCTCTGCCCACAGAGGCATGTAAAATAGGCTACCCGACATAGTCAATGAAGCAGAGATTTAAATTTCCCCAGTTTCATTAAAATAAAAATGGCCGCTGCACTGTGCCAGCTCAGCTGATCATCGCCACAGCGCATGAGTCAAGATGTGGATCGGTTGACAAGGGAAGCCTTTGCTGACCGCTCCTGTAAACCTCGTTTCACGAGGCATAAGGGAGCAGTCGACAAAGGCTTCCCTTGTCGACTGATCCGTGTCTTGACTCGCGCCTTGTGCCGCTGATCAGCTGAGCCGGCACAGCGTGGCAGCCATGTTTATTTTAATGAAGCCAAGGATATTTAAATCCCCACTTCATTGACTATGTCGGGTAGCCTATTTTACATGCCTCTGTTGGCAGAGGCATGCAGTCTAGACATACCCCATGTTACATGAAGCACGGTGCAAATTGTTCTTAAGTACCTATTGTTGGTTGGTTAAGTCATTAAGATGTGGAAGGTACTTAACCAACCAAACAATGGGTACTTAAGAACAATTTGCACCTTCTCTATTATCTTCCTGTAACTTGCACCTTCTCTATTATCTTCCTGTAACATGAACACTCTAATTCACTATTTTTTCCGTTCCTTCTCTCCCCTCCTCCCCTCCGCCCTCGCTATCCCCTATTTATTTTGGAACTGGACTTTTAATACTCCATTTATCTGAAGAAGTGGGTTGTACCCACGAAAGCTTATGATACCATCTGCATATTTTGTGAGTCTTTAAAGTGCTGCTAGACTATTTGTTGTTTTTTAAGATTTCCAGTTACAAACTAACTCAGCGACTCCTCTGAAGCTAATTTATAAAGCTAGACTGTAGTATCTATGGCATAACTTCAGGCAATTATTGTATGTCATTTATATTTGTACAACACTTTCCATCTCTGGATCTCAGAATGAATAACATTGATGAATTTAACCTCTATATATTCCAGTGAGGAAGTATTTTATTTTGCATTTGTAGGCAACAGAAGTACAGATAAACTAAGAATCCAATTCTTCCCCATCAAGGTCAGCTGGGGAAAGAGGGGGTCTCACTGTTTTAATTTGTTTAGGCTTGAGGTGAGTTGCCCAAGGTTACATGATAAATCAATGGAAGAGCCAAGAGTCTTGACTGTCAGTCCTGTGCCTTTACCAGAAGAGCATCGGGAATGTGTGTGTTTTTCCTAGTTTTATCCTCACTACCGATGGAAGGACAAGTCCTATCTCATACGTATTTATGTCACTTGAGCCATTTCATCCTGACAAATTAGTTCCTTACAAATGAAAGAAATAAAAACAAAACATTTTTAAAAAGAAAAGCAATAAAAATTATCTTCAGAGTCAATATTGTCTACAAACTGGGGGAGGAGGGTGTCCACTATAAATCAAACACGCTGCAGCCTCTGCTTCAATTAAATGCTAGATTTATTCCCACTCGTCTGGGGAGAAAGCATTCCATCATCTCTGGCTCATTTTCACATAACCACTTAACAGTAATGTGGTCACCACAAGCTTCTAAATAAATATAATATTTCAGGGAAGACGATATGTATGTCTTTACAATGGACTGGACTGCTTCAGCTGGAGCGACCTCAATTTTTAAAAAAACAGTGCACTTAGATTCCTTTCATTTACAAATTACCATCAACAGTTCACTGACAAAGAACATTTGTTATTAATCATCTTACTGAATGTAACACATTTCAGGGCCTTGGGGAACATGAGGATCTGAGCGTTTGAAAGGGAGTGTCATATTTATGCGTTAGAATCCAATGTGGAAAAAAATAGTCAGAGTCTTCCTGTTCTTTAGCATGAACTTCAGATCTTCCTTGATTGTTTAATGCATTTGATCAGAACTGCCAATCCCATTACACTGTTCAAACAGAAAAAAAAAAAAAAAAAAGCTCTGGGACGAATTCAGCCATGGTGCAAATGGGCACAATGCCCCCCTAAACTAAGCAGTTGGTGTTTGGACGTAGAGACTATTATTATTCTTATTATTTCTATGTTGTATGCTTGGCCCTTGTCTGGGTTTAAATACAATACTTTCTCCTGGCTTTCACTGATGCCATGTCCCTTGCATCTGAGTTAATAAGAATCTATAGGAAAAGAACTCTAGACTCTTGGAGGCAGCATGGGGGAATAAAGACATAAATCCTGGTAACTTCTGATTACATTCCAGGGACCCAGACACCTCAGACAATATATTGCAAAATACATGGAAGTGTCCAAAGCAGTCATGTTTTTCCATTAAACAAATAGATTGTGTCTTAAATTTCAGATAAGCCTTATGTGGTCTCTGCTACTTTCTTAACCCAATGTTAGCTATTAAGGCATCTAAGGATTTACACTGAGCTGTCTATGGCATGATTGCAGTAACATTGTGTTCAAGGCTTTTGCTCTTTACGGTTTCACGGTATTAGAACCAGAATTAGTTAGCCTGTATAGAATTTGGAAATACAGATGCCGTACAGAAAATAAACATCTTTAGCAGGTATTTAACCCAAAGTGTCAAGATTTTTTAATGAAGAATGCTTAACACATCTGGGTTTGTTTTGGCTAGACTTTAGCTTTGCACCTAGCTTCTGTATTTTGACAGCACTCATATAAATGGTTCAACTTCTTTTCTAGTTTAGGAATAACTGAGCAATTCCTTGAAAATGTCAGGTGCCGTTTTAGTTGTTTTATTATTCTACAAGAATTTCCCCCGTTAAGGCTCAGTTCAGACAAATCTGCCATGTCTTATTTAAACTCTGATGTATCTATTTTCTGTCTCTCTTTGTACAAGCTTGTAGTTTCTCTCAGGGTACGTCTACACTAGCCCCCTACATCGATCTAGGGAGGCTAACGAGGGTGACCAAACTTGCAAATCAAGCCTGGGATTTAAATATCTCATGCTTGATTTGCATGTTCCCGGCCGGTCGCCATTTTAGAAATTGACTAGCCCGAAGTAACTGCCCGCGTCTACATGCGGCAGTGAAACAGCATTCTGATTTAAAGCCCCTGAATAGAATTAGCCGGTAAACCTCATTGCAGGAGGGATACTAGCTAATTCGAGTTAGGGCTTTAAATCGGAATCCTGTTTCACTGCCGCGTGTAGACGCAGACAGTTACTTCGGGCTAGTCAATTTCTAAAATGGCAACTGGCCGGGAACATGCAAATCAAGCGCGGAATATTTAAATCCCGGGCTTGATTTGCAATTTCGGTCACCCTCATTAGCCTCCCTAGATCGATCTAGGGGGCTAGTGTAGATGTACCCTCAGATTCTCAGGGAAGGGAAGAGAAGGGCACAGTGAAAAGTTATTATTCCTTTTGGAAGAATTGCATTTGCCTGAAAACTGTGCAATTATTGCTGTAGTTCAGGATTACACAGAAATCTAGCACCAAACAAGACATAAATCAGCTACTTCTCCACCCACACTAACTTAAGACTTCCACTAGATTATATAGGGCTTGTCTTTAGCGTTATTAAGCAGAGTTATCTAACAAAAGGTAAAATCCTACGCTATGTCTAGACTGCAAGCCTTTTTCGAAAGAGGCTCTTTCGAAAGATACTTTCGAAAGAGCCTCTTTCAAAAGAGAGCGTCTAGACTGCACGCGGAATTTCGAAAAAGCAAGCCGCTTTTTCGAAAGAAAGCACCCAGTGAGTCTGGATGCTCTCTTTCTAAAAAGCCTGTTTGCTTTCAAGAACGCCTTCTTTCGAAAGAGCACTTTCGAAAGAAGGCGTTCTTCCTCGTGGAATTAGGTTTACCACCGTCGAAAGAAAAGCCGCATTCTTTCGATTTAATTTCGAAAGAACGCGGCTGCAGTCTAGACGCAGGTGAAGTTTTTTCGGAAAAAGGCTACTTTTCCCGAAAAAACCCCTGAGTCTGGACACAGCCCTAGTGAAGATAAGACAGCTTGTAGTTTTCATAGTAGTTAGCAGGTGAAGTTAAAGTCTATGAGGGAACTTACTGTTTACTATGACCTGCTAACATGATATGTGAAAACTATGAACTGCCTTGTCTTCACTCAGTTTTACCTCATGTTAACTGATTTGAGTTGAGAGCACAACTTTCTCCCAGTGGAGATTACCCATAGGGCACATATAACACCATGATCTGCACAAGAATCGTGATTGTCTCCGCAGGGGATAAAGTTCATTCCCTTGCAGATTGATGAGACATATTCACAATCTGCACAAGGAGAATCAAACCCCTGCTAGGGAAAAGCTTGACCCTGGTTTATCATTATCAATTTTAGAAACTTAAAATTCAACCTGTCTGCAGGGGTGAGTTTCAATGACATCCTGTTGAAAAACAAACAGGAGACTCCTTCCTTTCCAGCCCAAGAGGTGTATTTGAAGGCTCCGGAAGGCTCTATCTTTAACAAGTTGATTGAGGCTATGTCTACACTACAAATTACTTCTGTATAATGTATGTTGTTCAAGGGTGTGAATAATCCACACCCCTGAGCAACGTAAACTATACCAACCTAAGTGCCAGTTTAGACAGCGCTATGTCAGTGGGAGCGCTTCTCCCCCTAACATAGCGACTGCCTCTTATGGAGGCAGCAGTTATTAAGCGGATTAGAGAGCTCTCTCAAAGCGTGATGAGTCAGGCTCTGCCCTGCCCCACCCCGCCCTAGGACTCGTGGGGGCTGTTGGGTCCCCTGCATTCTTTTCATATAGGTATTCTGCTAGGATCTTAATTGCAATACATACACACAACAACATCTTAACCATGCTCTCCCAGGCATTTTACAAGGGATTATATCTACTTCAACCTCATTTCCGCCCTTCTTTCTGTTCACTTCTCCAACCAGATGCACACCGAGCTCTTCGTAAGCAGGGAAATCTTTCTGATAGGTATCTTGAATCCATCCAAACCAGGTATCTTGAATCCATCCTGACAAACTTTCTCTCTCACCCAACATTGCCAAGAAGTACAATTTGCTCCAAGAGGTTCGTCAACTGCTCATCTTTGACTATACCAACATTGATCTAAGCCGCGTTTCTCAAACTGTGGGTCTCAACCCCCCGGGGGGTCGCAAGCAACTTAGAGGGGGGTCACAAGCAACTTAGAGGGTGGTTGTAGTATATCAAAGTTTGAGAACCCCTGATCTAAGGCTACCTCTTAAACTCACAGCACTGCCACTCCTCAATCTTCACTCTTACCTGCTAGCCCTGTATGTGTCTCCAGCTGATTGACCTAATAATTCTGCGGTGAGGACTGTAATGCCGTGCAAGCCACAAAGTAAATAATGGACACTGATAGCTTTGTCTCATCAAGATTTTCCGTTTTTTCAGATATTTGTACTACTTCCAATGCATCTTAGAACAGGAACTTTGGCTGAACTCAGGTCAGGAGCAAAACCTTGAGAAAGCCCTTTAAAGTCCATATTCCTGTAAAACGATACACCGAATTGTAATTTGAAATTAAACAAAACAAACTAAGAATTGTCAACACATTTCAAGTCCCCCACTGAGCCTGAATAAGGCTCAGTGCGTCTCTTTAGTTTAGCCTTTTGCTGTCACTTTCTCCTTCTCAGATCAGGCCCCTGCAGGATCCCTAGACCTCACAGTTTTTAATAGAACTGTAAACTAAGAACAAGCCTGTGGCAGGGCGAGATGCATGTCCTTTTCCACAGACCTTCCCCCTGCAACAGATGGCTTCAAAAGGCCTTTCCAAATCATTCTTAACCCCAAGGAAGACCAAGCAGTCCTGGGTTTCCTGTTGGCCTTTCTATACCCTGTTGTTGATCTGATCTAGTTTGATCCAAACTGCCTGCATTTTGCAGACAGCAGCGTTCTGGACGTGCTGAATGAGACTTCACTCTGCCATGTATCTGTCAGGTCATGTATGTGAAAATGAAGCTGGCATGGACAGCTGGCACATTCTGCACCCACTGACGGCAGCAGACATCTTGCAGGAAACTGGCCGTATTAACACACAATTCACCAACACAGGAGTAACCCATTGTCAAAAATTTGCTGATTTTACAGCTAGGAGAGGATATTTCAGGGTGAGTATTTAAATCAAAGGTTTAAGTGCTTTTGCTTTTTAAACTGCCCACATGCAAATGCATGTCTGATTAGTATACATACTCCAAGTAATTGTACAGACCAATCAGGTAACTGCACGCATGCACACACACACCCTCCCCGGGCCATGTGCATTCAGAGTTTTCTAATTTATACACCGAATAGTGGCATCTGCAGGCAGGCTGTTTAGAAAGGCGGGTCCCCTTACTTTTACACTGTCAAATTCTTCACATTGCTCACTCAGCCTGTGGGCTGTGAAAACCCATGCAGAACGATTCTGGTCATCATTCCAAGGGACCAGACTACGCGCTAAAGTCTGATTGGCTTCAGAAAAACCAGAGCTCTTGTTATTTCTGTAAATGATGAAAACACAAAAAACAACTTTTTGGAGGGAAGAACACTATGATGTAATGATTAAACCAGGGGACAGAGCCAGAGCTCCTGCGTTCTTCCCAGCACTGCCACTCTCTCAACCCCGTGATTTAACATAAATCAATTAGCTTCCCTGTGCCTCAGTGTACCTACCTGTGACACACATGGCTGCAGAGACGTTGCGAGGCTTCATTGGGACTTGTTTGTAAAACAGTTTCAGATTCTGGGATGAAAGGTGAGTTATAACCCTTCACTCCAACACCTCCAGATTTCTTCCTCATTCATCTTTGTGGTTTCTGCCATGCTGCCTCTTGAGCCTGGATTGTGTCTGCCCTGCAGTCTGTACAGAATGCCGTTTGCTGAGTGTCTAACAACTATCGATGTAAGCCTCACAACTGTAGCACCTAGGCATCTAAAGAGAATATTCATCAGTAGTAGCGCAAGGGCAGATCCAGACTCAATAATGAGCTGGGTTAGTGCAGGTAAAGGACTGAGAGATAGCAAAGAAACAACAGGTGCATCCCGCTGCTGGGCTCAGATCCAAAATTCCCCTTTAATTCACACCTTATAATAATGTATGAAGGCATTGAGATGTTGCAGTTCATCTCCTTGAATCACAGGGTGCAAGACTAATTATTCAACCTGATGACTAAAGTGATGCAACAGAGACGCTCTGAACATTTGATTTGAATGTCAATCTCACCTGAGGCATTCATCCCAACATTCTCTCCTTCCTGCACCTACCATGACTTACATGTGTTGCCTTTGTTCTTCAGAAAAGTTGAGTGCTCTTGGCAGAAAGCAACAGATATGTTGCACTGATGAGCATCCAAAACAACGAAATAAATATTGATGAATGCTCTTTCATATCTTGGCAGACAAAGCACAATTCAGGTTATGTAAATCGCATCAATCCTTCTGTCCATTGATTTACATAAAGAAACACAAGCGTGCATGTAAATACAAATTGCCATGCAAATCACCATGTCCTGCATTTACATCAGGTTGATACGGCATTCCAAAATTGCATTTCTTTTTCCAATTTACTTTCAAAAGATGCTCTCTCAAAATTTGGCGCGTCTACATGGTGCCAAATTTCGGGAAAAAGTGCTTTTTCAAGCCATCCTTTATGCCTTGTACAATGAGGTTTACAGGGATGGCAAAACAGCATGTCTGTTCTTTCGAATTTTTTTATTGTTATGACTAGAAATGGTTGATGACCCTCTAGGAGTTACTGCGAGGTACGTGCTTTCAGTGAACTAAAAAATATTAGGAACAAAGATTCATTTGGAACAGTCCTAGAAAGTTTTTCTTTGGGCATGGACCTGATGCCTAAACTCCCCAGCATCTGGACAGGAGGGCTCCCAGAAGGCAGGCTGCTGATTTTTTGAAACTAGCTTGGACTTTGGTAAATATAAATATTTGGGATACTCTGAATTTACTGTTACAGAGGTTGTGTGTGTGTGTGTGTGTGTGCGTGCGCTGAACTTACTGTTACAGAGTGTGTGTGTGTGTGTGCGCGTGTGTGTGCGCGTGCACGCGCACCCTTGAGACCTAATAAAGAGTTATTTTAGGTAGAAGCTCTCGTGTTTGTATTAATCATTTATCGGACAAAGGAACTGTGTCCCCACTAATGTATTCAAGTTACTACCACTTTGGGTTCTGAAAACCCTGAATAACATCACCAGAGACCGCTACAGAGTTGCAGATGGTATTTAATGTTAAAATAGAGAATTTGTCTTTTCCCAGAACACTTGCAAGAAAGAAGGGGGAAAAATTGTCCATTGTCCATCACTTCTAATACAAATTGCTTCTTTACACACACACTTCTGGATGAGACTTCCCTCTTGTTCCTCTCACCACCTGAGACAGCTTGCTGTATCTCTACACCTCAGCATTTCATTGGCCCTCATTTTCGCTCTGTAAACCAGGAGTGACTCCACTGAATTCAATGCATTATACTGATTTGAGAGGCAAGGCAGTCCCCAATATCTATTTTCCAATCTCAAATGAAGAGACCCAATTCCTCCCTTTTCACAACTATAGAGAAATTAATTTGTTTTTGGCTTGGCTACTTATTATTCAACTCTATAAGCATTTGAAGGATTGGGCTGTAAAAAAAAGATGGACATGTAGAATAGCTCATCCAGAAGAATTCACCAGGCTGCCAAAGCAAACAGGAGAGGATTACAATTATTTTGGACCATCCCTATGCAATTAGGACAATGTTACAATACAAAACAGTATTATCCCAACAAGATAAGGTTTATTTCACAGTAGAGCGTTCTGAGCTGAAGCTCCAGAATTATTTTAAGATGCAGCTCATATGTGACAAAGATTTGCAAATTGAACTTCTATGCTGTGTCTGCACTGGGATTTTCCTGTCTCAGCACTGTTTTTCATAAGTCATTTTCATTATTAGAAATTTAATTAGGGTCTGTTCATGGCTCTGCCACTAACTAACTGTGTGGCATTGGGCAAGTCACTTAACCACTGTGTGCTTCAGTCTCCGACAGTTATTTACCATATGTATGTACAATGCCTAGCATAATGAAGAGCCTTAAGTGCTACCCCACTATATTTAGCTAATACCTACCTATGTCACAGGTTTGGTTCATATTTCTAAAATGCTTTCAGATCCTCAGCTAAAATCTTGCACCCTTTATTCATGCAAAATTAACCCAATTTCAATCCAAAGCAATGACTAAAGGATCTGATCTTAGAAAAGCAAAGCACAATTTGAACCGCTGTAATTCAGACTTCGCTATGGACAAACGAGCAGGCTCGAGCCAGGAATATAGTTGGACTGGGGGAGGGGGGGTCAGTGGGCAGCAGAGCCTGAACAGAGTATTTTCTTCAGTATAGGCTTTAGTACCACCCTCAGCATTGTGGTATCTGGTCACCTTCCCATAGTGCATTAAGCAATGTGACTAATATCTGTCCTACGTAGTTCATTTTCTCTCATCTTTTCTGGCGGAGAATCATAGAATCATAAGATTGGAAGAGACCTCTGGAGATCATCGAGTCCAACCCCCTGCCCAAAGCAGGACCAACCCAACTAAATCATCCCAGCCAGGGCTTTGTCAAGCCACGACTTTAAAACCTCTAGGGATAGAGATTCCGCCACCTCCCTAGGGAACCATTCCGGTGCTTCACCAACTTCCCAGTGAAAGAGTTTTCCTCTAATATCCAACTTAAATCACCCACACTGCAACTTGAGACCATTGCTCCTTGTTGTGTCATCTGTCACCACTGAGAATAGCTTCTCTCCATTCTCTTTGGAACCTCCCTTCAGGAAGTTGAAGGCTGCTATCAAATCCCCCCTCACTCTTCTCTTCTGCAGATTAAATAAGCCCACATCCCTCAGCATTTCCTCATAAATCATGTGCTCCAGCCTCCTAATCATTTTTGTTGCCCTCTGCTGGACTTTCTCCAATGTGTCCACATCCTTTCAGTAATGAGGGGTCCAGAATTGAACACGATACTCCAGATGTGGCCTCACCAGTGCAAAATAAAGGGGAATAATCACTTCCCTAGATCTGCTGGCAATGCTCCTCCTAATGCACCCTAATATGCCATTAGCCTTCTTGGCTACAAGGGCACAATGTTGACTCATATCCAGCTTCTCATCCACTGTAATCCCCAGGTCCTTTTTCATCTGAATTGCTGCTTAGCCAGTTGGTCCCCAGCCTCTAACAGTCCTTGGGATTCTTCCGTCCCAAGTGCAGGAGTCTGCACTTGTCCTTGTTAAACCTCACCAGATTTCTTTTGGACCAATCCTCCAATATGTCTAGGTCACTCTGGATCTTAGCCCTACTCTCCAATATATCAGCCTCTCCTCCAGCTTAGTGTCAGCTGCAAACTTGCTGAGGGTGCAATCCATCCCCTCATCCAGGTCATTAATGAAGATGTTGAACAAAACCAGCCCCAGAACTGACCATTGGGGCACTCTGCTTAATACTGATCACCAACCAGATATCGAGCCGTTGATCCCTACCTGTTGAGCCCAACAATCTAGCCAGCTTTCTGTCCACATTACAGTCTGTTTATCCAATCTGTACTTTTTTAACTTGCTGGCAAGAATACTATGGGAGACCAAAAGCATTGCTAAAGTCAAGGTATATCATGTCCATTGCCTTCTCCATGTCCACAGAGCCAGTTACCTCATCATAGAAGGTAATCAGGTTGGTTAGAATCATAGAATACTAGGACTGGAAGGGACCTCGAGAGGTCATCGAGTCCAGTCCCCTGCCCTCATGGCAGGACCAAATACTGTCTAGACCATCCCTGATAGACATTTATCTAACCTACTCTGAAATATCTCCACAGATGGAGATTCCACAACCTCCCTGGGCAATTTATTCCAGTGTTTGACTACCCTGACAGTTAGGAACTTTTTCCTAATGTCCAACCTAAACCTCCCTTGCTGCAGTTTAAGCCCATTGCTTCTTGTTCTATCCCCAGAAGCCAAGATGAACAAGTTTTCTCTCTCCTCCTTATGACACCCTTTTAGATACCTGAAAACTTCTATCATGTCCCCCCTCAATCTTCTCTTTTCTAAACTAAACAAACCTAATTCCTTCAGCCTTCCCTCATAGGTCATGTTCTCTAGACTTTTAATCATTCTCGTTGCTCTTCTCTGGACCCTCTCCAATTTCTCCACGTCTTTCTTGAAATGCGGTGCCCAGAACTGGACACGATACTCCAACTGAGACCTAACCAGCGCAGAGTAGAGCAGAAGAATGACTTCTCATGTCTTGCTCACGACACACCTGTTAATGCATCCTAGAATCATGTTTGCTTTCTTTGCAACAGCATCACACTGCTGACTCATATTCAACTTGTCCACTATAACCCCTAGATCCCTTTCTGCCGTACTCCTTTCCAGACAGTTAGGTATGACTTGCCTTTGCTGTATCCTTCCTGATCACTTTCCTCTCTTCCAAGTGCTTCAAAATGGATTCCTTGAGGATTCCTGCCATGATTTTTCCGGGGACTGAGGAGAGACTGAGCAGTCTGTAGTTCCCTGTATACTCCTTCTCCCCTTTTTTTAAAAGAGGACACTATATTTGCCTTTTTCCAATCATCTGGGACCTCCCCTGATCACCACAAGTTTTCAAAGATGGCTTTGAACCAATGGCTCTGCAATCACATCAGCTAACTCCCTCAGCACCCTCGGATGCATTAGATCTGGCCCCGTGGATTTCTGTATGTCTAACTTTTCTAAATAGTTCTTAACCTGTTCTTTCTCTACTGAGGGCTGCCCACCTCTTTGTATGCCCACCATACTGTATTGCCTAGTGCACTAGTCTGAGAGCTGACCTAGTCTGTGAAGACAGAAGCAAAAAAAAGCATTGGGTATTTCAGCTTTTCCCACATCATCTGTCGCTGGTAGGGGTATGTCTACGCTACAGAGTTTTTCCTGAAAAACAGCCATTTTTCAAAAGAATCTTCAATTATGTCCACACTGCAATCACATTCTTCTGAAAGAAAATTGAAAGAACAGAGGGTTTTTCCCACATTGGTAATCCTCATTCTACGAGGAAGAAGCCTTTTTCCAAAAGAGCTCTTTCACAAAAAGGCCTATGTGGATGGGGAAGAGGGAGTTCTTTCAGAAGATGAAGAAAGAGGAAAAAGCACAGGTGTCCTGGTGGCCACTCCGTCCATTCAGTGTGGACGCTATCTTTCAAAAAAGCAGATCACTTTTTCAATGCGCTTTTGCAGTGTGGATGATCTCTTTTGGAAGAAGTTTTCTGGAAGATCTTTTCCAGAAAAGCTTCTTCCGAAAGAAGCCTGCAGTCTAGACATAGCCTCGGTTACCTCCCTCATCCAGTAAGGGTCCCACTCCTTCCCAACCCACCCTCTTATTGCTAACTTGCTGGTGGTAACCTTTCTTTTTACCCTTGACATCCTTTGCTAGCTGAAATTCTAATTGCACTTTGGCCTTCCTGATTACAACCCTGCATGCTTGACCAATGTATTTATACTCCTCCCTAGTCATCTGTCCAAGTTCCCATTTCTTGTATGCTTCCTTTTTGTGTTGAATCTCACCAAGGATTTCACTGCTAAGCCAAGCTGGTCACCTGCCATATTTGCTTTTCTTACTGCGTATTGGGATAGTTTGTTCCTGTGCCTTCAAAAAGGTGCCTTTAAAATACAGCCAGCTCTCCTGGATTCCTTTCTCCTTCCTGTTAGTGTCCCAGGAGATCCTGCCCATCAGTTTCCTGAGAGCGTCAACATTTCTGAAGTACAGGGGTCTGTATTTTGCTTTTCTCCTTTCTTCCTTTGATCAGGAACCTCACCTTGACCATCTCATGATCACTGCTGTCCAGGTTCCAACCCAAATCTACTTCCCCTACTAATTCATCCCTGTTTGTGAGCAGCAGGTCAAGCTGTGCATGGCCCCTGGTTGGTTCTTCCAGCACTTGAACCAGGAAGTTGTACCCAACATTCTCCAAAAACTTCCTGGATTGAAGTGTGTACACACTGTGCCATTTTGATTCTGGGATGTTTTGGTTTTAAATGTATTCGCTGCTCTGTTTTTATATTAGAGAAGGCAAGTTAGAGAAGTGCATCTTGCAACACAAAGTTTTCTGATTGTCTTTAGTTTCAGAGTTCATTCCACAGTATCTAACAAGCCACTGAGAAAGTAATGTCTCCTACCCAGATGAGCTGTGCCTTTATGGTAGAAAGCTGCATTATAGTCATAGACTATGTCCTCACTTTACTAGAAGACTTACCTGGCATTGCCCAAGTACTTCAAGACAGGGGCAGTGTAGGGAAAGCAGGAGTCAGGGCAGAGCCTTGGAGATTGAGGGGGGCAGGGCAGGAGGAAGGGCAGCGGTTTGAGGAGGGGCTCAGGGCAGGGGGCTGTGGATGTGAGGGGGTGCAAAAGTGAGGGGTGAGGAGGGTCATAGACTCATATAACCCTAGGGCTGGAAGAGACCTCAGAAGTCATCAAGTCCAGCCCCCTGCCCAAAGCAGGACCAATCCCAAGTAAATCATCCCAGCCAAGGCTTTGTGAAGCTGGGACTTAAAAACTCTAGGGATGGAGATCCCATCACTTCCCTAGGGAACCCATTCCAGTGCTTCACCACCCTCCTAGGGAAATAGTTTTTCCTAATATGTAACTCAGCCCTCCCCCACCATAACTTGAGACCATTGCTCCTCATTTTGCCATCTGGCAGGGACTTCTCTCCCCTCCCAGCTCCACCCCCAGCTGACAGGGGTTTTCTCTCTTCTCCCAGCCCCTCTGGCTGGTGTGGGCCTTCTCTCCCCCTCCCCAGCCCCTTCTGGCCAACGCGGGCCTTCTTTCTTCCCCCAGCCCTCTGCGGCCAACAGGGGCCCTCTCTCTCTCCCTGATCCCCTCCAGCTGGCAGGGGGCACGGGCCGGGGGGAGGGGGAGGAGGATTTGGGGTTGGGTCTACTTAACAGGTCTGGTGTAAGCAAAATGGAGGAGCTCCAGCCCCAGCTGGTCACACTCTTGGTGGTGAAGCTGCCCCCAGTGGTACTCCACAGTATAGCTCTCCCCTGTGCTCGCTGCCCTCAGAGGCCACTCTCAATATCTCATCCCTTGGGTCTGTGCCCCTCCCTTTCCATGTTATGGAAAACAGTCCCATTCCTGGCACTTCCCGTTTTCCTGGAACAACCAAACCCTGACTTTGCTTTAAGATAGGATAAAAGGAAGCTGCATACCAAATTCGGTGGTCCTAGCTGTTACTGTTTAGGAGGAGTCCTTGAACAGAATCATGGACAGACAGACAGATGCACATTTCTAAAATAGATAGATAGATAGATAGATAGATAGATAGATAGATAGATAGATAGATAGATAGATAGATAGATAGATAGATAGATAGATTTAGTCACTTTAATAATTAATGCCTTGTATGACCTTTACTGGCTGGAGGGCAATATTTCAGGTTTTGTAAATAATGAACATTGTAGTTGATTATTTATCTGCTACTTCCACTTTGTGTGTGTATCTATATATATTTCATGACATGCTTTTTTTTTAAATCAAAATAAAGCTTTGAAAAGTTCCATTGTGCCAGAGGTGCAGAATTTGTGACTATGGTCTTAGGGTCTTCAGCTTGGAGCCTTAAATTCTTTTGGATGCTAAACCAAACCACTGAGAGGCTTAAGATAAAGGCCTGAAAACTCTGAGCCAGAGGATGTAAAATCAGGGAATATAAATCAGAGTAGCTCCACTGGATCTGGCCTGGTATTTTTCTGTGCTATTATCCATTACACAGATACATTTCCAACACTCCAGGGAGCTATTTTGTATTTTTGCTCCTCTCTACTTTATTCCACATTACCTTCCATATTTTCATTCTGTCTTCCACTCTAAAGACTTTTGTCTTGATACTCTATTTAGTTTGTATTCCTGTCTTTACAGAACTGCCCCTGTTCCTGCAGCCTCCCCTAAAAGACAGATTTCAACATATGGGCAGCTCAAATTTCTTTTTCTTTCTTTTTAGCGATGGAAATAAAGGTCAACATTTGCAGGAGACAGAAAAATAATTTATTTATTAAAAAAAGGGGGGGGAAAGGTTAATCAGATTAAAATAAAAGATAGTTCCCCAAAAGGCTTTGGAGCAGTGCCATGCTTTTGTCTGAAAAAATCTGTTTTCCTCTGGGAAAGATAAGCTGTGTTAACTCCTTGGCACCAGCAGCCCTGCTGCTCTGCGATTGTCCATAACAACTATGGCTCCTTGCAGGGAAAAATCAAATTATGAAAAGAAGCGTTCAACTAACAGTAAGGCAAAAAACAATAGCATGCAGTCCCATGTCCCCTGCCATATCTCTTAGCAGTTTTCTGACTGAAATCACAAACCCTGGGGCTGAAACCAGTCACCAGCCAAATCTAAATACCCTCCCTGACCTTGGACACTCATCTTTACTAATCTTTAATATAATCACCGATAGCACAATTTAATCTTCACAAGGAGCTCCAGGGTGTGCAAAGGAACATTCCTTTCAAATAATCAAACATCAACACAGTCTGGTTTACACTGAGATGGGGCCAATGTGTCTGCCTCCTGCCACTCTGGGTAGAGTTTGAATGAGCTAGAACATGCCCCCATTGTTTTCCATTTTTCTGAAGTAAATAATATGGTGAAATCAAAGGGAAGTCCCTGGGGCTATTGTATTCTATCAGAATGTGATCCACAATACCCACATAAAAACTTCCTTTTTCCAAGCTTAACTCATTTTTAAAGGGTTCAATCTTTAAGCCATGCTAACAAAGTTGATTTAGAGCTACAACTCCATAGGCAAGGTGCTGATTGTAGACCTAGTCGGCCATGAGCCCCATACTGAAGGTCAGCACAGACTCCTTGCATTGCGACACCACTGGATTCTGGTCATAGAGACTGCAAATCCAGTGTCAAGAGGATTATTCGGCGTAAAGAACCTCCTGAAGGCATGGAGGTACTAACGCACCGGGCCCCCACACCACAATGAGTTTAGGAGGGCATGGTCAAGGAAAATAGGTATGGCCCCATCTGCCATTCCTTGCCCTTCTCAGCCATTAGACTGGTCTGAGTTACACTCAGGCACCAGCCCTGCACACAGCATGGCAGCATCACCTGTGGGTGCAGCGAAACAGAAAGGTGAACTTTCTACCACCCTGCACTCGTCCCTCCAGATCCAGGCTGTGAACTGCTGAGGATGTGCTGAGCAGAGTCACAAGTGGCCATGGACCAGAGAGTAACCTGGTATTCTACCCCTTAAATTCTCACCAAAGTAAGGAGTCGCCAGGAAGACTGAAGAACTGGACTCTCTCAGCTACGGTTTTATTTTGTAAAACCTAACTCAGAGCAATGTGGGCCCACTTTATCGGCATTCTCTCTCTTCCCTCCTCAAACCAAACATAAAGCTTTCAGCACCATTGTTTTGCATTGATCCCAATTTTAAGCAGGCAGTTTGTTTGTAAAATGACAATATCCAAATCAAAACACTGCTATTCAGATTGTCTCACTGCCCTTCAGGGTCCTCCTGACTTGGCCTGGGTCTCCTGGGCTCAACAAACCTTATAGTTCTTCTTCCAAGGCTTTGCAGCCCTCCCAAACTGAGGCTTCCTCTTAGCCAGTTCCTGCTTTCTCTAATGCCTTCTTCAGTAAAGGTGCAGACATCCTCATCCCTGACCCAAAGTGCCTCCTCTCTGCTCCCTTGCCTAAGAGGGAGGACGCCTTGCATGAAATTTCCTATAGGGCACATATCTAAGGATAGGCATGTGACCAACACAGTTTCCATCTGTAAAGGCCTCAGGGTGATAACAGTTGCAGCAGGACTAGAGCCCCCAGGCACAATGCCTTGTTGTGCAGTGATAAGTCTGGGTAAAAATGGCCTTTTTAATGGCCATCACTGTATCATTAGTCTTAATCTTCTTCTTTCTTCACCATTTCTAGTTTTGAAAATCCCTGGGAAAAGCCAAGTAATAGACCAAAACATGTACTACAATTTCCTTGTGTTGGTTTCTTCCGTGTATTTTTGTTTATACCAGCCCATCCTGTGTGACCATTAAGTAGTAATACCCTCCCCTGGGGAAGGGAAAGAAAATGCAAAAATAGCCTCTCTCATGTGCATTTTTGGCTCTCCTGGATTAGGAGCCAATTTTAGCAAGTGTGAACAATGGTGAGGCTGGAAGTGACAGGGGATCAAACTAAGACAAAAGAGGCTGAAACCCCTATGCTGTCTATATTAAGCTTCATGCCCATGATGCAGTGGACAGGGCCTACACAGAAGTTAGGAGGTTTCAGTTTAACCCCCTGCTCTGGCACAGAGCTGCTTTGTGAACTTGAGCAGGTTACGTCACTGCTCAGTGCCTCGATTTCCCCCTATCAATTTTCCCATGATCCTAATCCCACTTCCTATTTTACCAGTCTAATGCTGGAGTTCCATAGTGAGGGAGTGGACTGAATGTTTTCTGAGGAATTCACTGACTTAATTAGCCAATATGCAAAGCACACTAGTATCCTAGTACTTATTTGATATAGGTCAGGTGGAAATCGTTTATACATATCAATGAAAATTTTTCCTTACTTCACTTGAGGGAAAATCTGTACCTATGATAACTTGCAGCTGAGGCATATGTTTGCTGAAGTGCAAGTATTGAATTTGACTTTCATGTGGACGGAGAAATGAAGAACATTTTTGAAAAAAAATTGCATTTTTTAAAGTTAGCATTTATTCCAGCATCAGTTTAAGAAACCCTCCTTCTTGTACAAAAATCACGTAGGCTCTAATTTTCATTTCAACATCTATGTGGATAAATTAACATGCTTGACTTATATAAACAAATATCCAAGATGCATGCCCAGATTAGGTGCCTGACTGACATGAGCAAATACCTGCCCCATGTATTAGTACCAGAGTTTGTCCATGTGTTAGATATCAGCACTTCATGATGTACATGCAACATAGCACACACCTGATTCTGAACCTGTCCTTAATTTAGAAATGAGTCTGGATGCTCTATAGAGCTCATTTATTTGATCTTGTGAGAGCCTTGTGCATCAGATGTCATTCCAAGACAATGTCACTATGTTGCTGTAGAAACAAAATGTTATCCCGAGTAAAAGTACAAAATGCATTACCTAAGCAACACTTAGAATTACAGATTTAATGTAAAAGAAAACATTGACAGGTGCATTAGAAAGAATAAGGGAAATGGTCATGAATCTAGGCATAACTGAGCCACCAGGTAGGCCAGTGGTGGGCAATAACCAGATCACAAGCCGAACACAGTTCACTAAGGTTTGCCCCTAGCGAGCTGCCAGCGCTTTATTTACATGTAGAGGCACTAGTAAATAAAGCACTGACAGCCGAGCCATGTACAGCCTAGCCAGGCAGAAACTTACGAAGTTATTAACTTTCCTGTACACAGATTACCCCATAATACAATTATGTGCACCTATTATAGCACTTTCCTGAAATTATCAATAAATAGAAAATAAGAAAGAATGCGGAACACACAACAAAACCAGAGAAAAATATCCTGTACCTTAATTTGGCGACTCTACAGAATCTCCTTCATCCAAAGATAAAAAAATCTCCATAGAGAGTTTGCTCTTCATATAATCTTTATGAAGCTCTATAGAATATTGAGAGATGGGAGGGACTTTTCTTTTTAAAATTCCATATACAATAAGCTCCAATAAACTTGTGTTTGTTGCCATCTACTGGCAAAAGGAGAGACAAGGACACTAGACTCAAAAAATTAACCAAAGTTTCTAGTCTCCTGTGGGAGCGAAAAACATGATCTGAATGTAACTTCAAATCACCGAAGAACCAGAAAGGGGAGAACATCTATATGTGCTATTTTAAAAAAATCTAATTTTGAGTGGCCTGACTCAGAATCTCTGAAGCCTTCAGCTTGGCAGTGCTGTATTCTTATCACACTGGTTTGGCCCAATGACGGCCAGCCGCAGGCTCGGGGGAGTTATCTTGAAGAAACTCGACCACCCTGGTGCAGGGAAGCAATCTGACTTCTCTTGGGTATCCAACACCTTTTTGCCAGTGAGCCGTGAGGCAGGGCCCTGGCTGACCCCATGGGAAAGAGGACAGTGGAAGATAAACCACTTCTTGTGCTTTCTTCGCATATGGGCAGGCACTCTCAGCCCTGCCCCCTCAAACAGCATGGCCACTTCAGTCCCACAGGGTCTGTTCACTGTGGCTGTCACAAGGGCTTCTGGGACATGTCATTCATTCTCTAATGAATGCAATAGAGTGAGTCTAATTCAAAGGCTTTCATTTCATGCTGGCTGCATCCTGTGTTCTCTAGCACCACACTGACTATACAAGAGTTCAACATTTATTTTGTTTTAATAATCTTATGATTTTTCAGGCAATTTCATGATTATTTTGTGCTTGATTCATTATTTTTGAATGGTTGGGGTTGGCAAAACAGATTTCTATTAATGGCTGTAGTTTACAGGAGAATTTTCTAATGTAGGTCAGGCCAAAGCAAATATCAGTCCTAATCATGAATACCATTTGTGCATGCAAGAAGGTCCTAAAACATTGTTATTATTAGGAGTGTTTATTAACATGATTATAGAAAATCCATCACATTTATCCTAAATAATCTTACCAGCCTAGCTGATCTTGCTTCTTCAGTGTGCATACATCGGGGGGATCCTGGAGAGAATTATCAAGGCCTGTCCTGTCCTTACATGACTAGCTGCCTTTCTATTTTAAAAAAGAAAATAGAACAGCCAGCCACCTCATTCCAAATATAACATCCTTTTCTCTCCATTCGCTGCCTCCATGTGCTATTGCAATACAAATAATTAGTTATGTATATATGATATGATCAGCCTTATCTTAGCCAGTCTGATTACTTTCATCCCCATAAAACACTTGAATTCATCCACTGCAGATGATGCCTCTCCATGAGAGAAATTGAGATGTGGGGTAATCATGACTACAGAGTCTACATTTGGGGTGCTAGAAGTTCTGCACAGAAAACTACATGAAAATATTGTAACAGATCTATGGTGAATAACCATTCTTAGAGAGCAGTTATTAATGGTTCACAGTCATGCCGAAAGGGCAAAACAAGTGGGATTCCGTAGGGGTCTGTTTTGAGGCCAGCTCTGTTCAATATCTTCGTCAACGATTTGGATGATGGCATAGAGAGTATGCTTATTAAGTTTGAAGATAATACAAAACTGGAAGGGGTTGCAAGTGCTTTGGAGGATAGGGTCATCATTCAAAATGATCTGGAAAAACTAGAGAAATGGTCTGAAATAAACAGGATGAAGTTTAGTAAGAACAAATGCAAAGTGTTCCACTTAGAAAGGAACAATCAATTTAACATATACAGAATGGGAAGTGATTGTCCAGGACGGAGTACAGCAGAAAGGGAGTTAGGGGACAAGCTAAATATGAGTCAACAGTGTGACACTGTTGCAAAAAAAGCATACGTGATTCTGGGATGCATTAACAGGAACGTTGTGAGCAAGACACGGAAAGTCATTCTTCCACTCTACTCTGCACTGATTAGGCCTCATTTGTAGTAATGTATTTAGGGTTGCCGGGTGTCTCGTTTTGAACCGGACAGTCTGGTATTTGAGGGTTCTGTCTGGGAAACAAATTGAGACAATACCAGACATATAAAATGTCTGGTATTTTCTAATTAGGTATGTTTTATTATTATTAGGAGTATCAGTACGTAGTTGCCACACTGCATGAGCATGTCTACCAGCCAGGCAGTACACAGCTACATGGGGGGGTGCAGAACCGGGGCAGAAGGGTATCCCCGGGGCCGGACTCACTTGTGCTTCACTGGGACCCTGCGCAGGATAGGCAGCGCCCAGGGATCTGCATGCGACCGGGTCAATCCCACTCCCCACCGACTGATTCTCTCATCCCACTCCCCCCCCCCCCCGACTCCTTCCCAGCCAGCACTGTTTCCCACTGGCCAGTTCTCCCCCCCTCCTCCTCCCGATCTCCCCCTGCTAGCTCTGCTCCCCCCAATCTGCTCCCAGCCAGCCCCGCTTCCCACCAGCCAGTTCTCCCCCCCACCCAATCTCCCCTAGGCAGCCCCGCTGCCCCCGACCCTGCCAGCCAGTTCCTGCCAGCCGGTTCCCCCTCCACACACACACACACACCCACACCTCCTCCCGGCCAGCTCCGCTCCCCTCCCAGCCAGTCCTCCCCCCCAATCTGAGGTCAAGTGTGTCCGGTATTTTTTTAAGCCACCTGGTAACCCTAAATGTGTTCAGTTCTAGACACATTTCAAGAAAGATGTGGAGAAATTGAAGAAGGTTCAGAGAAGAGCAACAAGAATGATTAAAAGTCTAGAAAACATGAGCTATGAGGGAAGACTGAAAGAACTGGGCTTATTTAGTTTAGAAAAAAGAAGACTAAGAGGGGACATGGTGGCAGTTTTCAAGTATCTAAAAGGGTGTTACAAGGAGGAGGGAAAAAATTGTTCTCCTTAGCCTCTGATGATAGAACAAGAAGCAATGGGCTTAAACTGCAGCAAGGGAGGTTTAGGTTGGACATTAGGAAAAACTTCCTAACTGTCAGGGTGGTTAAACACTGAAAGAAATTGCCCAGGGAGGTTGTGGAATCTCCATCTCTGGCAATATTTAAGATAGAGCAGATTGGATAGACATCTATCAGGGATGGTCTAGATGGTACGTGGTCCCGCTGTGAGAGCAGAAGACTGGACTGGATGACCTCTCAAGATCCCTTCCAGTTCTAGTATTCTATGATTCTAAGACACTATGGCTACGTCTACACTGGTCCCTTTTTTGAAAGGGGCATGCTAATTTTAAACTTCGGAATAGGGAAATCCGCAGGGGATTTAAATATCCACCGCGGGATTTAAATAAAGATGTCCGCCGCTTTTTTCCGGCTTGGGGAAAAGCCAGAAAAAAGCATCTAGACTGGCCCGATCCTCCGGAATAAAGCCCTATTCCGGAGGATCTCTTATTCCTACTTTGAAGTAGGGCTTTATTCCGGAGGATCGGGCCAGTCTAGACGCTTTTTTCCGGCTTTTCCCCAAGCCGGAAAAAAGCGGCGGACATCTTTATTTAAATCCTGCCGGGGATATTTAAATCCCCCACGGATTTCCCTATTCCGAAGTTTAAAATTAGCATGCCCCTTTCGAAAAAGGGGCCAGTGTAGACGTAGCCTATATGTACTCATTCATTAGCCAATCAGTTTATAAGGTGACTCTTTCTGAAGCTGACCCTATATTTCAGGGACTGGAAAACTTTGGTTCCTGGCCCATCAAGGTAAGCGACTGGCGTACCACGGAGTTTTGTGTACATGGAGAGTTCACCATTGCGGACCACTGGGAGCAGCAAAAAGTGGCAGCCAGCACATCCCTCAGCCCATGCCACTTCCCACAGCTTCCATTGACCGGGAACAACGAATTGTGGCCACTGGTAGTTGAGAGGCTCTGTGCCTGCAGACGCTCCAGGTACGTAAGACATCCCAGCACACCAGTGACTTACTCTGATAGGCAGGGAGCCCAAGTTTACTGATCCCTGTTGTAGATCACCAATGATGGAATGTCAATTCTGGACTCAGTTCCTTAAAAAATGTACTAAAATTGTATTTTCACTTAAATTGCATCTTTGTTATAACTGAGATAAAAGTAGCATTACTATAAATAAGATTTATGGATATCAATAACATTTTTCTCATTTCATATCCATGTAAACAAATCATTTTAAAACTTAGTTCAACTTTTCTAGCTGTTTGCTTTTCCTAGTATTGTTCTACTACAGGACTAGATTATAATTACTGGTATTTTTATGGCACATGCTTATACTGATCATAAAATAATGAATTGACATCAATACTGCAGCCATTTAAAGTTGCAAAGGCTTTGTTTAGTGGACTAGATTGCCTTGAAATTAATGCTAAAAGACAGGCTGCTGCAGATCTTCCTGAAATTTGACCAATCCCATTTCACAAAATGCTGAACCTTACAAGCCAATCAGAAAAAATATATAATGAACAATAGTACAAATAGTACTATGGCATTGTGTCAGGTTGCTACTGTGTAATTAGAGATCTTCATGCATATCAGCCACTGAACCTTGTAAGTCTCGAGTCAATCTGAAAATACAATGCACAGAATCGATGGAATCTGTAATCAAATTTAAATATCTTATCATCACCACAGATATGCCAATCTGCTTTAAAACATTGACTCTAATTTGTTCAGTTACTATTACAACAGGTTTTTCATGAGATTACATTAGAATAAGTCTAGTAAAACCTTTGGTGTTTCTCGTGACTCCAACTTTTAAAATATTGTGGAGTTGGCAAACTTTGGCTTCCAGGCCATCAGGATAAGCCGCTTTTGCTGAGAGATGAGGGGCTCCCTGCCTGTGGACTCTCCAGGTATGCAGAACGTCCCCGCGGCTTACACTGACAGTCTGAGAGCCGAAGTTTGCTGACCTCTGATCTACAATGGCAATGTAAACCCATTGGTAAGATGGCCCATGCTCTTTGATGCTTCACTTTTCCTTCCCCCCCCCCCCCCCAAAAAAATCAACTTATGAACAAGTACGTATAGTAGATCCCCAACTCTCACCGAACACAAAGGTTTTTCTTATTATTATTAAAGGCAGAAAATGAAACACTGGAGACCTCTGGAGCATGTGTCAGTTCTGAAGTATTCTCTTTTGAAATCCATTAAGGGTCTCCAAGACATTGCAGTCAAACACAACATTAGGATCCAACCCTGCAGTCAGCGCCATGGGACTAGACCGGACCCATTGTATATTAATAATATGTTACTCAAGATTCACTATATAAACTCAGGAAAATAGGTCTTGCTCCAGTAGCCTCAGGCTTAGCAGAAAAGGGAAGCAGCCTACCGTGCTTGATTGATGGATACAAAGTCTAGTCTGTGTATTTTTGCCTCTCTTGCTATAGCGTTATTAACAGTTAGGTAAATAGGTCTTAGATGGACTCAGACGGCTGGACTCCCCGCCCCAAGACAGAAAACTCCTTCCAGCCTACACAGCCACTTCTTTCTCTGCTGTCCCCCAGCCCTATGCTCCTCATGAGACCATGTGGCCTACTCACAGCCCCTTCCCAGGAATATATTCGACGCTAGAAATAACAGAGGGTGATAATGACTAGTACGGTCTGTGGCATCATTCAGTTGTAGAAACACAACATGGCACCTGCATTAGTAGGCCATCCCCATGAGATGGCAGCACTTCACCTTCCATTGATTTACTGCACAAGCCACAAACATCCTGCTTTGCCATTGCTGCTAGCAACAGTGCACTTCCCTTTGTAATGTAACCGGCCAATTGAGGCTGCACAAAGAACATTTGTGCTAAGACTTTGAATCTATTTGGAATTAAATGAGCAGAAGATCTACAGCCCTAGGTACTTGGATTGTTAATAAAGCTATGTTGCTGCAAGAGGTGCAGTGAAGCACAACACAGGCAGTTCCATAAATAAACGCTTATATCTGACAAAGCTACAATGCCTATGTTTAGGAAGCATTATTTAACTGTGTAGACAGAGCTTTTCTCCACTTTAACCAGATATTGATCTCAGAAAGCAGAGAAGTAAGCTGAGAGTCATTCCTGAAGCAAAGACACTGGAAAGCCAGATATTCCACTCTTCATAAAATTAAACCTAACTGTCATGGTAAAAATACAATAGCTTTAAGGTATGCAAATTAGATGAAGAGATTGACCCAGAAAGGCAAAGAGCCATAGCAAGAATACAACTCCATGGAAGTTTTATGAATGGACTTTCCATTGTCTACCTGTTCACCGATACATTTGTTATATGTCAACTCTCTAGAGGGACATTTGGGATCTTTCCATTTTTCTGGTGTTTCCCCTTGTCTGTCCCTGTCAGAGATTGCTCATAAGGGCTCTAGCTTCGTGTGTAAGAGCCAGCATGGGAAGCAGAGTCAGCAAAGGGGACATGAATCAGGAGGAGTTACAACAAGAAATTAATTAAGAATAAACCAAGATGGGGTTAAATTAATTATTTGATGTCCACTCCTCATTTCTCTTTGGCGCCATGCTTCAATGAGGACACAGCGCTTAAGAATAGGACAATCCATGGGTTATAGAAATGTTGCCTCTGTTTTCTAGACAGTAGCTTTATTCTCTTTCATAGCTGGATCCTTCATTGGGTGCTTTAGCAACTCGCAGCTTAGATTTGCTACAGGAGTCAACTGCTAGAAAAGCAGCACCCAAGAACCAAAATCCATGCACGAGCGCTACACAAAAATACATACTCCAGGTGGCAGATACCAGGCTGGTATGCTTGCTGTTGAACCCACTTCCACTAACACTGGTTATTAGAAAACAGCTCTCATGCTGAACTGCTCAGTGTGCCACACAAACATCACTATAAGCAGGCTGTGTGTTGACATCTAGCTCCAGCCATAACTCTAGAGCTGTGGTGACCAATCAGTTCTGAAACAGTAGCCACTATAGTGGCTGCTATGGCGAACTAGCTACACATGTGGCTAGTGTGTTGGACACCATGGCTCTAGAGTCACAGCACAGGCAACACTTCTAGGATACCGTGCAACTTAAATAGTGTGCAATACGCTATGTAAGAACACTGGATAAAGTAGTTTAAGGACAGTAAATGTTGCTAATACAAAACTCAGAACGGGAGAAAGGAAGGAGTCATATAAGTTGTCAAACCCTTTGAGTGAATTTGGAATCAGTATGTATAAAACTTTGCCCACGCCACTGAATTACTTTGTGATGAATCATGCAATGATCACAGCTTTCTCAACCCATGCTGGCTAAGATAAATTCGTCAAATTTTAACATCATTCACCCCATTAATTTGTCAATATACAGACTGTGAACAATAGCCACTTAGTTGAAGAAATTCTCCTACTGAAGCAATAATTCTGTGGCATATGAGAGTGCAGAACCAGGTGATACCACTAGAGTGTTAATAAAATGCCAGTGGTCCGCGGGCGGGGCGGAGAGGGGGGGCTGTTCCCCAAGTACTGGTTAACCGTCTGGTTTAGAACAGATCTGTGATGTTGCTGCTGCTACTGCTGCTTTACACAAGGCACATGCACTATCCGGGGATACCACTACAAGGGCTGATCATTTTAAAATTGTGTTTACCATAAATACCATTTGCCATAATCTAAAACACTAAGAAAAATGCAAAAAACTGAAGCAAGTCCAAACAAGCACAACAAAACTAATGAAAAAAAAACCCACAGAAAACTTGACCTATGAAGAAAAGTTAATAAAACCAGGATATGTTTAGTCTTGAGAAAAGAAGAGTAGGGCAGGCAAGGAGACCTGATGATAATCTCCAGATATGTCAGGGGCTGAGTGGCCTAAATAGAGAGAAAGGGGCAATTAATCTTGTGACAGGCTCCACCTGGGGGACAGTGGGGGTTGGTGAGCTTTAATTGCCAATAAAGGCCAGTTGGGGGAGAAACAGGCTAAGGGAGGAAGTTGGTAAGTTTGTGGCAGAAAGGGAGAAACAGAAGGGAAGGCTGCAGTCATTCTCTGGGCTGAGAGAAGCTAAGGGAGAATAGGAGTAATCAGGAAACTAAGGAGAACAGAAGCTCTAGGCCACAGGCCTGGCAGGAAGGGTGCACCTAGAGAAAGGTGGAGGAGGAGCCTGGCTGAGGTGAAGTAGGATCAGCCCAGGGAAACAGCATGAGGTGAGGGGCAGTGCATGCTGGTTGCTGGGACGGGTGACGCATTCTTCTTAAGGGGGGGCATGAGGTCGGGTTGCCAGGTGTCCGGAATTCTACTGGATAGTCCGGTATTTGTGTTCTTTGTCCAGGAAAAAAAAATCAGAGCATACTGGGCATGTGCAATGTCTGGTATTTTCTGATTTTTCTGGCTGCGCACTGGACAGAAACCTGGCGTGGGCGGGGGGAGCAGCTGGAAAGCGGGGCCACGATCGGCGCTAGCAGCCTGTGATTGTGCAGAAGCCTGGCGGCAGTGGGGGCAGTCGCTGGGACTCCCCCTGCCCCCCTTCAGGCTTCTGCACAATTACAGGGTCCCAGCGCCCATGGTGGCCCCACCTCCCAGCCTGGCAGTCCCAGCTAGGAGGCAGGACAGCGATCACAGCTCTGGGCACTTTAGAAGCCTAGCCAGAGTGGTGGGAGTGGCTGGGACTCCCAGGCTGGGAGCCTGTGATTGAGCAGAAGCCTGGCGGGGGCAGGGGGGAGTCTGCCCATCAACAGTCCCAGCTGGGAGGCGGGGTTGCGATCGCTCTTATCCCGCATTCCTTTTTTTTTTTTTTTTCTTTTTTGCTCAACCAAAAAATACCGGTATTTTTGGGACACCATCTGGCAACTCTAGCATGAGGTCCTATTCTCCGTGGGCCCCTCCCTGCCCTTTTCTACACCACCACCACCCCCATACACATACATAAGCCAAAAGCTGCAGCTGGGAAGCTTCCCCCCACTCCACCTACCTGGAGTAAAGAGGCTTGACAGCAGCTATGGGCCTGTGTCCCCACCCAGCTGGGCTGGTGGAAGGTCCATTTATTTTACCCAGAACTGCAGCCAGGCCATAGTCAGAGCTAGCTGGGCAGCTGTGGATCCTCCATCTGCCCTGGGTGGGGTGTCTCAGGGATGTAAGCACAGGCTGGGTCCTGCTCTGTACTCCCCAACCCTGGGCTCCAACTCTCTACTCCCCAACCTTGTATTCTCCAGGCTTTTCTTACCCAGGCTGGGCTCTAGCTTCTAGCTAGGTTCGGGGTTCAGATCTTGAGGGGGAGAGACAGAGAGGCCAAGTCTGGGATGAAAAGTGGACGGGACAGGCCCTTAGATTTTTCAAAAGGGGAAGTCCTTTTGTCCCCCCCATCCCATCCCAGCACCTCTGGTTGCTAGGCAACGCTCCTAATTTTTTTCCATTTCTGCGCAGAATGAATTTTGTTATGTGCACCAAGGCATGTGCAGATGTGCACCACCAGTAGATACACATACTGCTTGTTGTGGGTACTCTGCTTATCTCCTAGGTGGCATTTGAATCTCTCCTGGGTGGCTGCCTACGTGCTCAGCTTACAGTGAACACTGTTGATGGGCATAATCCCTGGGCTGGAGCCCAGACCTGGGTTCCTCTACCAGGTACTGCAGAAGTGGCACAGAGTGGGCAGAGGAACAAGAGACCACTTGGGATAGAGGTGTCCCATGTGACTTTGATAGCCTGGAAAGGGAGGACTATAGTGATATGGCTGGATGGCCAAGCCATGAAGAGGAAACGCCCTGTTTCTGGAGACAGATAATGAGACCCTGGGTTGAGAAACCAGAGCCGTGACGCTGTGCATGTAGGGGAGGGAAAAGAATAATGTGGCTTTACTGCAGCCAGCATCTGCCAGGTCTCTGTTTGTTCAAGTTGGCACCAGAAAGATCTCAGGAGACCTGCATTAGCTCTGGCTCTGTGTTTGGTAAAGAAATGGGGCCACGTTTATTCTACTGCAGTGGTTCTGGCCCTTAGCTCACCCCACTCAATGCAGACCTTTCTGCAGACCACCAGCCAGCCACCCATGATGACAAAATGGATGCAGATGGGGCTGGGAGTGCAGGGTCTGGTTGAAAGGTAGGGTGAGGGGGTCTGAGTGGGAGCCTCCCCCCTGCTATCCATGCACAAAGAGCCCAGTAGCAGGGGGGGTCTCTGAAAAAACACCCTAGACCATCCCAACAGCTTGTTTCTGTCTTGACTCTTCTTTATTTCCTGGGGCCGGGGCTCACGCAGTGGTTGAGTGCTGCAAGGAGGGACTGACAGCAATTGCCTTCTCAGGTTAGATGGCTAGAATCTCTGTGCAGTGACTTGATCCCAGGTCTCTGTGGGTATGTCTACACTACAGTGCTAATTCGAACTAACTTAGTTCGAATTAGTTAATTCGAACTAAGCTAATTCAAACTAGCGCATCCAGACTAAAAAACTAGTTCGAATTAGCGTTTTGCTAATTCGAACTAGCATGTCCACACGGAGTGGACCCTGAACCGGGGTTAAGGATGGCCGGAAGCAGTGCCGGCAGGGCATCAGATGAGGACTTAGAACGTGGAGATGCTGCCTCAGGCTAGCCGAGGGCTGTGCTTAAAGGGACCTGACCCCCACCCCGGACAGACAGTTCTCAGGGGTGCCCCGCTTGCAAAGCAGTCCTGGCTTGGATTGCCCGGAGTACCCACACTGGGCACATCACAGCACTCGGCCATCAGACCGGCTGCACTTGCCACAGGCTGCCATCTGGGGAGAGGCGGCAATTGGGGGGCTGCGGGAGAGGTTCCACCCCCAGAAGCCCGCAGAGCCAGCCCAGTCCTCCCCATCGGGGGCTCGTACCCCATTCCTCCCTCACTTCCTTCCACTTACCCTTCCCTAGCCCCCCTTCCTGATGTACAAAATAAAGGACAATTGTGTTCAAAAATAGAATCTCTCTTTATTGAACAAAACTGGGGGAGACTGGGAAAAGGAGGTGGGAGAGGGGAAGAGAGAGGGTGGGAGAGGGGAGGGCAACTACAATGATGAGGGGTTTGGAACCTGTTTGGAACAGGTCCCATATGAAGAGAGGCTAAACAGACTGGGACTTTTCAGCTTAGAAAAGAGGAGATGGAGGGGGGATATGATAGAGGTCTATAAAAGCATTAGTGGGGTGGAGAGGGTGCATCAAGAAAAGTTCTTCATTAGTTCCCATAATAGAAGGACTAGAGGACACCAAAGGAAAGGAATGGGTAGCAGGCTTCAAACTAGTAACAGAAAGTTGTTCTTCACAAAGCAAAGAGTCAACCTGTGGAACTCCTTGCTGCAGGAGGCTGTGAAGGCTAGAACTAGAACAGAGTTTAAAGAGAAGTGAGATAAAGTCATGGAGGTTGGGTCCATGGAGTGCTATTAGCCAGGGGGTAGGCGTGGTGTCCCTGCCCAAAGTTTGTGGAAGGCTGGAGAGTTCGAACTAAGGGGCTACACCCCCCATAATTCGAACTAGTAAGTTCGAACTAGGCTTAGTCCTCGTAGAATGAGGTTTACCTAGTTCGAACTAAGTGCTCCGCTAGTTCGAATTAAGTTCAAACTAGCAGAGCGCTTGTGTAGCGCCTATCAAAGTTAATTCGAACTAACGTCTGTGGGCTCTCACTTTGGCTTTTAATAGTTGTACACCTAGATACATGTTACTTCTGTCCCGAAAGCCGTAAGGCTGCTTTGGGAAGAGGGACTTTCTTTCCTGCACCCACACCTTTCGGCCTGCTAATAATGGCAGGTGAAAACAAAGCCCAGGTGCCCCATTGCCTGACCTATAGTACAATCAGAAATGTCTGTGCCCCTATCATGCAAATTTGAGGCACCAAAGAGGAGCAAAGGCTGTAAAAACAAGGCCCACAGGCAGCCTAATTCCTTCATTCATGGACTAGGCGCTCATTCTCCTCAAGTCCACGGACAGTTACAATGACCAGAATAGACAAGGGTGCATGACTGAAATCACATCCAACCTTAGTGCTGTATCTCCTGCACATCCGGTGCCCTTTTTGCCTACTTGGCTGCAGCTGATTTCAATGAAAATCCGAGCAAGCTCCAAATGTTTACGAGACAAACAATGGCATTTTAAATCCAGTTAGCACAGAAGAGGTTTGGCCCCTTATCACAGCCCGAACAGGCAATCGGAGACAGTTCACAAACCGACAACAGAAATGAACACAAAAGGAGCTCACAACGTAGTACAGCCGCAATGTAAGATGCCCTCCTGTGCTCATTATGGCTTTAATATCCACTTAAATGGCTTGAGTTAATCCTTTAACAGCAAGTAACTAGCCCAGCCCACAGGTTTTAGCTCCTGATAAGAATCTGCAGCTTTTACAGGCTATTGAATGGGCTTTTACTTCGCAGCTTTGGTTTCTTTAAAAAAAAATCTCTTTTGTCCTGTTTTCACTAGATAGGGCACTAAAATAATCTTTGTTTTAAGCCCATTTTGACATTTGCTTTTGTTTGATGGGTTGAGACATCTCTCTGCATTGCAAAGATGCTGTATTCTTGGATCCAAAGCACTATACGTTGCCCAGCTGGGTGAAAGTGCAAATATAACTAAGATGTACCATGAATTTCTTGGAGATAATGTTGCTTTAAGCTCCATCAGGACTGTCAAATCAGAGTCGTATAGGTGCAGGGGGTGTTGGTGGCCTATGGTAGACAGGCGATCAGACCAGATGATCTGGTGGTCCTTTCTGGCCCTAAACTCCATAATGCCATCATCAGGGACAAGGTTTTTTCCAAGGAGACATGCTGGCAAGGAAGTTAATCAACAAGAGACTACGCTGCAAAAAAACCAAGAAACAGAAAAACATCCTCAACAGGGTAATAATAGAATCATAGAATACTAAAACTGGAAGGAAATCTTGAAAGGTCATCAAGTCCAGCCCCCTGCCCTCCCGGCAGGACCGAGCACCATCTAAAATCATCCCTGACAAGGGTCTGTCTAGCCTGGGGTGGACAATAATTTTAATCGGGGGGCCACTCCAAGATTTTGGCAAGAGGTCAAGGGCCACACTTTTCTATGGAGGAGATGTAGGGTCTGGGACAGAGGTTGAGTGCAGAAGGGTGTTTGGGGTAAGGAATTGGGATGCAGGAGAGGGTGTGGAGTCTGAGAGGGAGTTTGGATGAAGGAGGGGGCTGTGATCTGGGGCAGGGGCTTAGGGTTAAGGGTCTAGGAGAAGGTATGGGTGCAGGATTGGATTCTGGCCTGGTTGAGGGGCTCTAGGAGGAGGTTCAGGATCTGGGAGGGCATTGTGACCTGGGAGAAGGGGGTGCAGAGGGTTTGGGTGGTGACCTAGGGCAGGGAAATAGGGTGCAGGGAGGGGGTGTGGGTGCAGAAGAGGAGTATGGCCTGGGGGAGGGGTGTAGGAGAAAGTGCAGGATCTAAGAGGGAGTTGTGACCTGGGGGGGAAGGGTACTGAGGATGTGGGTGGTAGCCTGGGGCAGGCAGTTGGGGGGACAGAAAGGGTGGGGTTCCAGAGGCATACTGTGGCTGGAAGGCACTTACCAAGGTGGCTCCCAGACAGCAGCCCTGAAGGAACCTGAGATGCAGTCCCAGGCTACTTGATGTGGCTCTGCTCCGGGCTTGGAGGGTGGGCAGGGAGGAAGGGACACTTCACACACTGACCTACCCTCAGCAAAATTTCTCAGCTCCTATTGGCCAGAAACTGACCAATGAGAGCTGAGAGATTTTGCTGGAGGTGGGGCAGCACACAACGCCTACCCTCTCCCATCTCAGCATCCAGAGCACAGAACAGCCAGCCATTTAAAGCATGAGATGCTCTGTGCCTAAGGGTCCCAGCGAAGTGGCAGTGGGCTAGATCCAGGGGCTTGGCAGGCTGAATCCAGCCATCTGGCCACCTCTTGCCCTTAAATATCTCCAATGATGGCGATTCCACAACCTTCCTAGGCAATTTATTCCAGTGTTTAACCACCGTGTTGCTGCCATTTAAGCCCATTGCTTCTTGCCCCATCCTCAGAGGTAAGGAAAATAATTTTTCTCCCTTGTCCTTGTAACAGCCTTTTAGGTGGTACTTGAAAGCTGCTATCATATCCCCTCTCCGTCTTCTTTTTTTCAAACTAAACAAACCCAAATAACGAAAGACACTTACTCGAAGACTGAGGATCCAAGCGCAATAATAAGCAAGAATGAGCCAGAGAGGATGAAGTGTTTAAGGAGAGTGAGGGAGCAATTTTTGCGAGGATGAAAGAAGCGAGGGAAATGTCTGCAAAGGAGGCAGATTTCATGGGGCAGGCAGTACGCAGGGAGCAGGGGAGGTGAAGGCAGCAGTGAGAAATACAGTGTGTCTGCTGTAGAATCAGCATAGAGGTGCCAAAAGTGATTAATCATGAGGCAGGGAGGAAGGTGCAGTTAGTTATTTGCAGCAGAGAGGGCAGAGACAGCACCACAGGGACACAGTCAATGGCCTCTGCTTTATATGAGAGCCACAGGCAGAGGAATGATGGTGCCCTCTAAAGATCATTCTGAGCTACATACAGGCCACTAAACCCTGGTCTATACTAGGGAGTTATTTCAAAATAATAAGCGGAGTGTCCAGACTACCAAGCCAGGTATTTTCAAATAACGGGCTGGTTATTTCAAAATCTGTACTCCTGCTTTCTTTGGGGAATAAGCTTATTTCCAAATAGTTTTTTTGGGGGGGGAGGGGAGTATTTCTAATTTAGTTATTTCAAAATAATTTCATAGTGTACACATGCCCATAGAGAACACACGGCAGTCAGCTTGGAAGGAGGGCAACCATGGCTTAGCACAGACCAGGGTAGCCAACTGCTGAAAATTGTTTTTATGAACAGCATAGAAAAAAAAGTATGGACACCCTAACTTCTTACGGACACATTCCTGTGTACCATAAAGATGGCTCAAATGGACAAAAGTGAACAATAGTCACTGTTTTTATTCATATAGCACATTTACGGTAGCTATGCTGACCTAGACCTTGAGATGTTGATGTACATCTAGGTTAGTTTGTCTACACAGGGGAACATACTGGCCTAACTATACCAGGACTCCCTCAAGTGCTTACATACAGACAGACACACACACATGAAAGGAGCAGGTTCTGATGTGGGTTAGGAAGGCAGTGGGGTGAGAGGGCATGAAGCAGGGCAGAAAAGTGTCCCCACCAGCTAAGGGTACATGCAGGAGACTTCCCCATATTACACACCTTCTATTTGGGAAATAATCAGGAGCCAGATCAATGGATGGAGGGCAGTGGGCACAGTCATATCATGGTCCTGTGGTGCTCCTACCATGATAATTATTATATCCTAGCCAATTAGCCCGTCATAAGACAGGATTTTCAGGTCTCTCCTCCATGTCAGTCTTCTCTCCTGAGCCTCCGGTCTCTCTCTCTCTCTCTCTCTCTCAGCTCTCCTCCACCTCCTGCCTCTCTCTTTCTCTTCTCCTCCCCCTCCTGCCTCTCACTCGAGGGACTGCGGAGCCCAAATGGCCTTTTGGGCTCCGTGCTCCCCATGCTGCATTGGGAGTGTGGACCCAAACAGTCGCTTGCACCACTTGCTCCCACGTGGCAGCCTGGCTGAGCGGCGCAGAAGTCAGCCGAGTGCCATGGCAGGAGGTGAAGAGGGGCGGGGCGTTAATGTTCACGGCCTGGGGCGGGGTCTGGAACCGCTGTCATGCCACATATCACCGCCCCACCCCCCCTTCCACTACCGCCGTGGTGCTCGGCTGACTTCTGCGCCATTCAGCCGGGCTGCTATGGGGGAGCAAGCGGCCGTTTGGGCCCCACACTCTCCATGCAGCACGGGCCACCCACCCAGCGGGAACAGCCAGCATTTCAGCAACAGCGCCACCCAGAGGGAACAGCCAGCATTTCAGCAACAGCGCCACCCAGAGGGAACAGCCAGCATTTCAGCAACAGCGCAACCCAGAGGGAACAGCCAGCATTTCAGGCAACAGCGCCACCCAGAGGGAACAGCCAGCATTTCAGCAACAGCGCAACCCAGAGGGAACAGCCAGCATTTCAGGCAACAGCGCCACCCAGAGGGAACAGCCAGCATTTCAGCAACAGCGCCACCCAGAGGGAACAGCCAGCATTTCAGCAACAGCGCCACCCAGAGGGAACAGCCAGCATTTCAGGCAACAGCGCCACCCAGAGGGAACAGCCAGCATTTCAGGCAACAGCGCCACCCAGAGGGAACAGCCAGCATTTCAGGCAACAGCGCCACCCAGAGGGAACAGCCAGCATTTCAGGCAACAGCGCCACCCAGAGGGAACAGCCAGCATTTCAGGCAACAGCGCCACCCAGAAGGAACAGCCAGCATTTCAGCAACAGCGCCACCCAGAAGGAACAGCCAGCATTTCAGCAACAGCGCCGCCCAGAGGGAACAGCCAGCATTTCAGCAACAGCGCCGCCCAGAGGGAACAGCCAGCATTTCAGCAACAGCGCCACCCAGAAGGAACAGCCAGCATTTCAGCAACAGCGCCACCCAGAAGGAACAGCCAGCATTTCAGCAACAGCGCCACCCAGAGGGAACAGCCAGCATTTCAGCAACAGCGCCACCCAGAGGGAACAGCCAGCATTTCAGCAACAGCGCCACCCAGAGGGAACAGCCAGCATTTCAGCGTTACAGACTCTCAGACATTGGGTTACTATATATTATATACTAGAAGACTTACTCAGCATTACCTGGGTCTGGCCCAGGATGGGGGTGGGGCCCAGAGAAGGGGACCGCACACCCCAGCTGCTGGGGAGCCATGCACCTAGCCACCGGCTTTGCCCTAGAGCTGACACAGTGGAGAGGGGGCTGCAGCAGTCCCTGGGCCCAGCCCAGGGATGGGTAAGCGGGGCTGTGCAGGCCTCCCACTGGAACTCTCCAGGCCTGGCCGGCAGAGGCTGTACAGGCCTCATGCTGGTACTCCCCAGGCCCAGCCTGGGGGCAGCAACATCTGCTCCCCACGGCAGTCTAGGGTGTTGGCTGCTACCAGCCAGTGGCTTCCCTCTGGGGCACTTGCTGGCCCCGTGGTCAATCCACAACATAACTCCCTTTTACCAAACTCCTCCCTTTCCATTTTAAGAGAAAAAAATTGAATTCCAGGCACATTCCATTGTGCTGGCACAACCAAACCCTGACCTTGCTTTAAGCTAGGGTAAGAGGAAGATGTATTTCAAATTTGGTAGTCCTAGCTCTTATTGTTTCGGAAGAGTTCTTGAACAAATAGACTCACAGATGGACAGATTTCTGAAATACATAGATGGATGTAATAATATTTCTAAAGAAAAACAGTTTGCTTTCCAAATGCTTCCTGCCAAAGCAGCTCTCTGCGTTTGAGAAATATTAATCTGCACAAGCTAATGTTAATGGGCTCAACTTCTTAGATGGTTGTGCATATCACAAGAGGTCAGGCCGACAGAATGCAGGACTGGAGCTGGGAGACCTGGGTTCTATTCCTGACTCTGCAACTCACCTGTTAAATGACCTTGAGCAAATCACTTCACCTCTCTGTTCTATTTCCTTTCCCATCATTTCTCTCTCTCTATGGAGACTGAGCCATTTAGGGAATGGCACGACTCGCTGTATATACAGCACCTAGCAGAAAGAGGTCTTGATCACTGTTGTGGCCTCTAGGTGCTGCTGTAATAATACTAACTATCAAAAGGCACTAACTAGCCCCCTCGGTTGGCAGTCTCTCCAGGGTCCAGGAACTGAATGGGGCTACAGACTGAATTACTATCTTACTGTTAGACAAAAGTTCTGCTAAGTTTTGAGTTTATAAACCAATTTAGCTACATTCATGATACTTTCTTATGCAACTGGCAACAGAATTTTCAAAAGGACCTAAGTGACATAGGAGACTAAGTCCCATTTTTAAAAGTTACAGGCACTTCGGGCCAGGTTTTTCAAAAGTATTTAGGTGTCTAAAGATGCAGATAGGTGACCAGTGAGTTATAAACATGCCCCATTTTCACTGATTTCATTAGGAGCTAGTTCTGAAAAACCCACTAGGGACCCTCTGCATCCTTAGGTATCTAAGTAACTTTGAAAATCTGACTCTTTGCCACTTCTAAAAATTGTACGTGGGTCTACATTTAGATATCCATCATGTATATACAGCGTAGCGCACTGTTCTCCAGACAGCTTTCAAGAGCAAAAAGCAATGGGTCTTTTCTGCAACTGGCTTAGGCGCTCAGGATGGGAGGATGAATCATAGAGATTAGAGACCTCGGGAGAGAGGGAGGGAGACAGGAGGCTGAAGAAAGCTAGCCTTTTTTTTTAAAAAAAGGAAAAAATATTGACAAGCTAGGGGGAAAAAAAGTCCAGTTAAACATGAACAGAGATGTTCTTTACCAATGCTTTCAATGACTTAGCACATCCACAGCTGGTCCAATGAGCATTTTCCATTCAAGGAGCCCTGGAACAGTCAACTCCTGCTGCCTCTTAGATTCCCAAATGATTTCTTCTATTGAAGCTTGGGCTGCCATTCAGATCCACATCCCAACTTTGTAGATGAGGCCCAAAGTCACACTAAATCTGATTTATCCCTGCTCTGCACTTTGTACAGGTGTAGATGGCCTTGAAAAGCAGGCCAAAAGCATTACCAGGTTACCATGGTTTTGCCTTCACACTGCACACAACTGCAGAAAGCAACACAAAGTGCATCGGGCTTAGAGGAACCAAACTCCTAAATCTTAGAAGACCTAGTCAGCAAAAAATGTACTGGACAAAACTTTACCTTTAAGCAGTGCAGAGATGTATGAATGAACAGATGATGTGTGACGGGGGGATTCAAAGAGAATCCCAGAGGACGATGAATTTCAGCCATTGAAAAGACTAATCTGGGAAATGTGAAATCCTTCCTTTTCAATCAGAAAAATAAAATTTAGCAATTGCATAAACATGCTCGTCAGTTGCTAGCCCAGGTTCTCTGGTACTTGTGGGATAACCCTTGTATTTACTGTGCTGGAATACAGAGGAACAAAAAAGTGTGTATTGAACTGGACAGCTAAGCTTGAGATGCCAAGACAATGCATAGCACAAAAAGTGTTGACATAAATCCTGAGCTTGCATTATAGTGTTGTCTTCAAGTCGTCATTGTCAAGTCCAAGTCTAGTCTCAAGTCACTACAGTTCAAGTCTCAAGTCGAGTCTCGAGTCCCTAAAGTCACTTTCGAATCAAGTCCCAAGTCGAGTCTCAAGTCTTAATTTAAAAAATGTCAAGTCACTTTTGTACAAGCCATCAATATCGGCATTTTCGGACAATTTTTTCACCAAGTCGATTTAACAAAATTAGCAAGTCTCAAGTCGAGACTCAAGTCACAGACAATGAACCTGAGTTGAGTCTCAAGTCGAGTCACCTAGGCGACTTAAGTCGGACTTGAGTTCAAGTCGTGGGACTTGAGTCAACAACTCTGTTGCATTATACTTTACATCACTGTTTAGCACCTGCCCTTTGCATAAAGCTGCAGACTGCAAGCATCTGTGCAATATAGCCCATCTGAACAAGGAGAAAAACTGGTGTTGCTTTGAGTAGCACCATCTACTGGCCAACAGAGTGCTGTTAACACCACTTCCTTTCAAAAGAAAACCATTACTATATCCCCAGCACCATGGGATGTTCAAGAGGGAACAGGAATCAATACCAGACACCTCAGTCTTTGGTTGATCGCTGGAGACTGGGGGTCCTTTTATACTTATTTTCTTTTGCCCTAAATTGCAACATTTCCATAAATTGTAACTAAGAGTAGAGACATTGGTTCCTCTCTCCTTGTTGCCATTTGGCGTCAGTTCCATTTTGCCTCAACTTTCCCTGCAGTTTCAAATGGATTTCATATTTCCCATCACTTACTGCCATAACTGTGGGGTTACTGTGTACTTCAAACAGCTGCTATGTTCCTCCCCAGAAATGGCTGCATTTCAGTGGGAATTTCACCGTAATTTTTAAGAGGGTTGGAAAGGAAAGATGCTGCAGATGTGTGAAACAGCCCTATTCATGGTACGTTCTCTTTCCATTTCTCAGCCTGGATTGGGAGGAAGAGCATTTTAACAAACAATTTTTTGGTCTGTATGTCAATTTAATTTTATTGGTTTTAGCACAGTGAACTCCTGACTTACACTAACTAGCTGAGAGGAGAATCAGGCCATTTTCTAAAGTTTGATATAAATGTTAAATGCAATTTTAGAGGTACACGCAATGGTTTAGTTGGAACAGATCTGCAGCTGGTGTTAATCAGCAGGGCTCCATTCACATTAGCTGGTGTAAACTAGTATATCTCCACTGAAATTTTGGCACAAATGTTTCTTCTCTTGGCATCTTACTCATGTGTCATAGCCCAAAGGAGGCAATTTCTTCTACTCTTTCTTCGGCTAGTTTTGCCAGATTTAAAAAAAAAAAAAAAGCCAGTTTAAACATGTTTAGGCCTCAATCACTGACATCAGAAGAATTAGATCTGGAGTGACTTGGACTTTAATTTGAAAGGTAAGTAGAAAATTAATGTTGCCCCATGTGCTGATTGGACAGTCCCACCATCTGTTCCTGTACTGATGGTTGGCTAGTCACCAGTGGCTCATTGTGAATTAGCCATTACGTAGGTCTAGCCCAAACAGCCCTTGTATGCACAGCAGTGCAATTTAAGATCATATCCTTGGCCAACATTCCATGCAACTGCAGCTACAGCATTTTGTCTGCAAGCATCTGGTGTAAACACTGTCTGCCTTTGTTCAATAGGCCTACAAGTTAATGTACTCAGCTGGACTCATCTCTTGCTACCAAACCACAGTCAAGTGGCTGCAGTTTTCAGTTCTAGTTGCCCCTTTTTCTTTGCAACTCCGACCACCCATCCTCTCAATTATTATCCAGCTGTAGAGATAGCAAACTCTCTCCAGAATTCTTAGTCCATGAGCTCAACACACCCCAAATAATCAGGTTCAGTGTAGCACAATCAAACCTGAAGACCTGTAGCAGGCTAACAATTTTTCTAATTCAAATGGCTAACTCAAAAGCAACTCTCTACTAACTCTGTCTTTTTAATAATGACTGCACAGTAAATGATACACCATGATCAAAGCAAGACCATACCCTCTCCTCCTCTAAATTCCTTCTCAAGACTATGAAGAAACCTGTTCCAGGTCGTGATTGGTGGGGGTGAGCGAGAGAGAGAATGACAAACAAAACAAAGCATGTTTGCATATAACAGTTGTATTTATTTTTGTGCTTTCCCTCCCACCTTAGTAAGTCAGTTATCGTCACAGATTTCAAACTCTTTGCCCATCTTGTGTTTTGTGCAGTGGTCAGGACACAGGCCCAGTCCTGATGCAGGTCTTTGGACACTACTGTAACATCTTCTTTTATTTGTTACTAAATGTACCCAATAAATGCCAAGAAAGGCACATCTGCCCAGTGTTTACAGTGTTTACATTCCAGGGGGTTTGAAATCAAGACTAATATTACTGAGAAAAGTTAAGCAGTTTTATTCAACAGGATGAGTCCACATCCAACCAGTGGCTTGATCTACATGGCATCATCAGCATACATGACAAAGGATCCAATCAGACATTCTAACCAAATGGCATTTTATCATACAGTACAGAGACAATATCCATAGGAGGGACAACAATCATTATACAAGGCAGTTTCCTAAGGTTTTCTGGCATGAACAAAAAACAGCCACTCAGAAGCAAGTCAGAATCGGGAGGTCTACTGACATACTGTGAAAACAGCAACACTGCTAGTAAAGAATACGGCCCAGGATTTACAAAAAGAACCTATCCAGGTATACTTCAGTCTAAGGAAGAAAAGTGCACTGTCATTATCATTAAAGGGACTGGCAATTACAATGGTCATTTAGGAGAGCCTGTAGAGAACCAATGTCAGCATGGGTGCAATTGCTTTTAAGTCAGCACCGTTAAATGCATCATTGGGTCAACAGAAAGACCACTCCATGAGCCTCTGGGGAAACAGGTCAAAGGATGGCTACCCTGCTGACTCCTTACTTCTGGGAGTTAGCAGCAGTAACTTCAATAGAGCAAAAGCAATTTGTTTTGTGGGAAGCAAAGACTCAGAGCAACTGAGGGATCTGATTCAAGACTTTTGAATGTTCTCTGCACAGCAGAGAATCAACTTCCCGTTAAAGAGTACCCTTTCTGTCACCACCACTGGCCCGTCTTGGAGACTTGGGCTCTCTGTTATCTTTCCGTATTTTTACCAAATGAGTGAAACTTCATTGCTTGGAACAGTTTTCAAAATAAAAGGGTCCGACTGGATGGACATTTCCAGCTGCTGCTTTGACCAATACGAAGACTGTAAATTTCACAGTACCCTTAAGTGAACAGAACAGAGATCAAATTCAAGGCAACAGTCTATATAGAGGTACACATGATCAAGATGAAGTTACTCAAAATATGAGTAGGTTCCAGTTATGTTCCATAGCACAATGCAAGTGGTTTAAATTTTATGCTGAGCTAAACTACAGAAAAATATGTTTTTTAGATCTACAGTAGTTCTTTACAATGCAATTTGACTGTAATATTAAAATGGGGTCCTTTTAAAAATTGAATAAAATGTCTTTTTTTAAAGAGTTGAAAAGCAATACACCCATAGCACAATGTAACTGCACACAGGGCTGGTGACAGACTTCGTTGGAAGGAGTGGGACTTCAGGTAGGGCAGCCCACTGCCCAGACTGTGCCACACCTCCCCTACCCAGCCCTCAGCGCTGCGCAAACAGCACCACACAGGGCTCTGGCAGCCGGAGTCCTGGGCCCTTTCAAATCACTGAGTCCTAGGGGCAACTGCCTCTTGTGCCCCCAGCCACCCCATCGGTGGCCCTCAATGTACATATGAAATCATGATCTGTATACAGCTCTAAGTACATTAATTCCAAGCATTTGTTCCAGTGCTCAAAAGGCACTTAAAGATAAGAAAATAATAGCATTAAAAAACAAGGCAAAAATAAAAGGCAATAATTTAATGTAAAAAAGACACTGGAGTTTGTGCCATATCTTTTAAAGAGGGGAGGAAAAATAACTGAAGATGGTTTTGTTATTAAGTCATTGTTGAATATATATATACACATAAAGTCAGACTACCAAAGTGAGTGTTCTCCAGGAACTAAGTGGAAAAAATAACTGGCAATGATTATGCAACAACTGTGCAAAATGGGGGCCTTTCTCCTGCCCCAAAAGCACATTTGTTGATTCATTACTAGAACAGACCGACAGACCGTTTGAACATCAGCTGCCCATAATGACAAAGGCAATGACCTCAGGGTTAGGAAACAGGAAAAAATCATGAAGAAAAATAATCATCAACATGAATTAATTCTGATAATTACAAATGTCAACAATGTTAATAGACGAGTACGTAAACACCATTTCCTCAGGTAATACTATATTGAGGAACAATAGAATCACTACATACAGTACTTCCCCCCCCCCACACACACACTGTACACTGAAAGGTTAGGTTTGTGTTTTATTTTATTATTTTTTTACATTGAGCTATCTACTAAGTGCAAAGATTTGGTGAGTGGCATTGGCTTTCATCTAATTTTAACCTATTTTCTTTTTACAGTTTACATTTTAACAGTTACTTTCCAGCATTTAAGCAAGTACAGCAATATATAAATAGACTAGAACAGGCAAGAGACAGTTAAGAGAAGAGGATATGTGGTAGTGAAACATGCTTGTGCACTGGACACAGAATAAGAACGAACACCTAATCAGTTCCATTGGATCTGTGTGAAGATTCCTGTATATCCAGTCAAGTAAATGTAAATGTTACCTTGCACAAACCATAGGGCTTCCCATTGTTTTATGCACATAGGTAAGTTATGGATTGGACTCTCAAATGAGAAGTGCTAACATGATAAGATTCAAAGGGCTAGATCACCCCATCGGTCTTTTCCATCTGTCCAGTCTCTGACAGAAACATTGGATTGTTCAGCTGGAGATTTGAAAAATTCTGCGTTCAGTGGTGGCTCTTGAGGTGTCAGATAGAAAAGCAAAAGAACTTAAAAAACGTGACATGGGATGTTGAAAGAAGCTGAATGTTAATCTTTACTCCCAACCAGACAGCAAGGTTTGTTCACTTATTTTGCTGAATGACAGCTACTGTAGGAGAAATCAGATTAAGAAAAAGGAATTAAAGTGTGAAAAATGCTAGTGCAGCATCTGTGTGGAGTTTGAGAGACGCATCAAGATCTATTTGGGTTCAGATGACATATGATTTATGCAAATAACCAAAATTAAACCACAGGTCAACTGTATGAAAATATGGTCAAGAAGTAATACAAAAGTGATAAAAAGGAACATGGAGTGTCTTGTATTCAGTGATTAGAGAAGAGACTTAGTTATCAAAGTATCATGCATCTCCTAGTTCTTTCTGCATATTTTTCTCTAGGTTAAATGTTCAGAGGAAAAATAAAATGTAACTTCTTTTGCATAAACTCAAACTGCTGTATTATATAGTACAGTACAGAAAGTGCAAAATATCACCCCATCAGATCAGTTACGCGTCTGATATGGTCAAATATGGCTCATGCTTTTCATGCAAGAAGACAATCTGAATCAAGACCCTCTTGTACTGCTGTGCAACTTTAAATAAAGGAATGTTATCTTTTCAAAGCCTCCTTGCCTGTTTAGTCCCATTGTGTTAAGATGTCATTAGTAAATAAAAGGTCAATGAAAAGTTTCGATATTTTATAAGTTAGTCTATTTTTTACCACACGTTTCTTACTGGTCCTTGTCGTTTTGAAATCTTCAAGACAATCTAAGTTTTGTGATTTCTTTTTGTACACACCTAACACTGTGCTATGTCGTAGAGTAGGTATTTATACACTTAATCCCTATATATGAACTAAAGGAATAACATGTTTCATTTGGCTGTATCATATTCTGTACAACCTACTAGCTGTGTAACTGCAGCAAGATTCAGAGGTGAAACGAAGAAATCTTAGGACTGAATGTAAAGAAAAAGAAACCCACCTAGTTTGAGGAGAACTGTCACTAGATGCATTTCAATCTCTTCTCGGTAGGTCAAGTTGAGCAAAAAAATAGCCTGTCTTTTTTTCTTTTAATATCAACTACTGCAGAATAGAAATTCCAGGATTGATATTGTATTGCTTGATGCACAGTTGCTCCACACACGCACGCACAAGTATTCTCAAAACAAAACAAAATTAAAATCACCCAAATAAGTCTAGAGAGGAAATTTCAGGGCAAATTTCTGAGGTAAATCTACTAAAAAAAAATATTGAACTTTGTACACTTTATATATACTTCTACACAGATTGTATATTCTCCAGTGACAATACGCAGGACAGCCATCTTATTCTGCCATAGAGTTTTACTGCAATCTTGGTAAAACGCTTCTGTATGGATGTGTATTTCTATTATGAAATTGTTAGGCCTCAGGCCTATCCACGGGTTTCCCTACTGAACTTTTCTTCGGAGCATAATTCTTCTGTCTTTTCCTTTTAATGAATGAGGGTTTGCAGAGTTGCGGTTTCCACCCCAAAAATCCAGACCCTGACTTTTTCCACCCCTCAACTAAGAATCCCTTGCTGCAGAGCTACATGGTGCCGGATTTATCCGAAGAGCTATTGGGGAAAATCTTCTCTGTGGGTGTCACTGCAGGACTCCCCATTCCTGAACTGCTGCTGCTGCTCGATCGGTGTTGAACCACTGGCCGGACTGGTCTCATGGGTGGAGGCCTAAGCTGAGCCCCAGCGAGCCGGGCTGAGAGGGCCGGTTTGAAAGTAGTCATCATTTCGGTGGTACTGCTGCTGCTGCGTCTCATGGCAGCATCAGGGTCTCGGATCATGATGGTGTGAAGTGGGCTGGCAGGTTCGGAGTTGACAGAGCCTCCCTGAGGATTCTTCATCGGCTCCAGGGTGTCAAGGACGACATCCGGAGCCTGCTTCACAGTGTTCTGTCTCTCCAGCTCACGCAGCTCATTCAGAGCAGTGCTCATGGTCTTCTCAATGTCCTGTCAATACAGGAAGCAAAAGCGTTAGTAGCATCCCTGAAGTTCAGTATTACTTGGGCTTTCCTGCACTTAACTCTGCCATCAAGTGGAGCTTTACCCCGTCTCGGCATCAGTGCAGTTGTTTTCTGCCTCACCATCACATGTGCCTTATAAGCCTGAGATCTGCTGAGCCTCTGCAACTGCACTGACGCATGGTGCTGGTACTTACATCTTCTTGTGATCTGGCCACTTGAGAAGGAGATGCAAGCCCCAGATCCTGACCACAGGTAAGCACCACACATCTCTGAAATCCTGCACCTTTGATATCAATGGGTGTTTTGGCAACAATTTCAAAGGCAGCAAGCCCTGAATACTCCAATTGCAATGCAGAGTCTAGTGAAATTTCAGGGGAGGGAATTAATTTTTGCCTGCCTCCTTTATGCAGTTTGATGCAACATTGTTTATTCTATGATCTAAGTTATCATGCAGTGTTGCTGTGTTTCTAAGCAGTTACCAAGTGCTTCCCTAGAGATGGCTGCATTTCACTGATCAGAGATGCATCCCTTGCTGTATCAACTGTCACAGATATGTGGTAAGTCTTTACTGTCTAGCTTTTGGAAAGTTTGTTGTGATCTTTAGATAGTGTTCAAAGCAGCAGCAGCAGCAAGAGGAAATCACTCGTGTTAGGACCCAGATAGATTTTATTAAATATAACCAATTTGCAAAATTAGTTTTACTTTCACAGAGCCAGATCTTAAGGTGGTGTAAACTGACGTTGCTCCCTTGACTTTGGTAGAATTACTGTTTTATACCAGTTGACAATCAGGCCCATGATTTTAACATGGATTAAGAAAACCATTTTATATTTTGGTCTGTCCTTAGTAAGGATGTTAAATGTTGACTAATTGACTAATCGAATAGTTGATGCATTTTGCATCAACTATCCAATAAGTCGATAGGACAATTCCATCTTTGAAGTGTAGCAACAGCCCTAGGGTTATTGCTACATTCTAAAGGCGAAAACGCCATGTAGACACTAGCTGATCCCGGGCTCTACGTGGCGCTGCTGCTTTGAAATACCGGAAGGATCCTGATGCTGGTCTCCCTGCACCGTTTCAAAGTGGCAGCATTGCAGGGAGTCTGGGGTCTGGCCCCAGGCTTCAAGCAGCGCTGCCTCTTTGAAGTACCCCTTCTTTCCCCACCCCTTGCTGCCTCTTTCTGATAGAGGAAGCGGGGAGGTGGAGGGAGAGCAACTAGTTGACTAGCCTGTTGACTATCTGATAGGCATTTGCTTACTGGATAGTTGACTAGTCCTTCACATCCCTAGTCCTTAGTTGTGGTCTGTCCCTCCCAGCAGTGTTTGCAACTCAGAGGGCCAACTAAGTTCCCTCAGCTACACAGGCACACAGGGCTGTGGCAGAGAGAGGCACCGCTCCCCCTCTAGCCCAGGTGCTGCTGTGAGGAAAGGGGGCTGGGGTGAGTCCCCTCTCCCCACTGCAGCCTGCACTCCAACACGTCATTCCCATCCCCCTCCAGCCAGAGCCTGTACGCCCAGATGGAGTCCATACCAAGCCTCTGCCCCAGCCATGAGCTTCCTCCCATGCTGAACCATTCATCCCTGGCCCCATCCCTAGAGCCCGCAACCCAGCCAGAGACCTTACCACCCCACACCCTAACCCTCCGCCTGCTCCGCAACTGCTTGGTCCCACCCCTGCCACACATCGCCTCACTGGCGCCCATAACAAAATTCATTCTGCATATGCCTGGGGAAAATGGGAGGGAACGCTGGAGGGCCATTATCAGGAACTAGTGCATAAGAAGCAGAGTGTGTAACTGACAGAGGCAGATCAGTTGCCTCAGCCAAACAAACAGCCATGTGGGAAGTAAACAAAGAAAATCAAATGGCAGAGGAGGAAACGGGATTTGACTATTCTGTAAATACATTGTTAGCTGCACCTTTTGGTTTGTCACCACCCAGCAAACAATCGCAACAAGAAATATTCCCAAGCTGAAATATTCACCAGCCCACGCTCATGTGACCCCAGAGGGAAAACGCTGGTAGAAGAGCAGCCCCCAACTGCTCTAACTTGCTCCCGAGACTGACCTGGGCTCTCTGGAGGGCAAAGGTGGCACAAGGCACAGCTAAGCCAGACCTCAGAGCATTTATGTGGAAGGTTCCGCTTTTCACTTCACCTCCACAGCCTGCTGTAGCTTGTTGCGTACCAATGCTCACGCCGCACTTCTTCCCACGTTGGGGATAATGGGCTCAAGTAGGAAAGCGCTAGGGTGGGGCTTTGTGAAGCAGACAAAGAGCTCTCCCTGGCATGGGCGGGATAACACTGTTTGACATGGTTCACTGCTTTGAAGGGCGAACGGGGCCAGCTGTGTGGAATACAAAGAGTCCCTATTTTCCTGAAGAAAATGTATGCCTAGAATAAGGGTATTTACAACAAATCCATTACTGAGAACAAAAATATGCCATGTACCTTTAAAAATCATGCAGGGCGATGACTTAGGCTTGCGGTAGCAAAAGTGTCATAGTAACAAGGGAGCAACAAAAGGAACAACATGTCAGTGTCAGGCAACAGCCCCCACAGAAGAGACAGGTGTGAAAAGCTCAGGAAGTGCTTGCTCAAAATCAGACAGCTGCACCAAACCTCTGGACAAGCCAACCACCATCCTGCACAGAGGACGACGCAGAGTCTAGGCAAAGAAAAGGCTCCCCCACTCCTACTGTCTGGCTAACTGTACTGAAAGACTGCCCCACCATGCCAACTCCCTCTAACCCTAAGGCACAAGAGGCCCAATGGGCCACCGCCTTGCATTGGGCCACCACCCCTGACACCTGTTTAAGGTGGAGTTGCCCTGGTTGTGAGGTGGGTCTGCAGCTGACAGACCTCAGCTTCTGATTTCAAAAGATCTCCCAGGCTGGCTGGTATTTTGACGATCTCCATTAAGAGTTCCTCAGGATGTGTTGTTGGCAATTTAGGAAGCAGTAATGATTCAACACAGAACCCGCAGCATAATATACTGTTATGGGGCACCATGTCACTGGAGAGAAAATTTTTTGGGTTAGATATAAAATGTGAGGTCCTGGCCACATATGGTTACTAATAAACCTAAAGTGCATTTTCCAAAGGCAGAGACATTAGCCCTGGGTATCTTGGCCAAATTCTTAATGAGGTAATTAAGTTATGTCTCATTAATGCCCTCTCCCCCCGCAAAAAAAAGTTCCAAATGAAGTCATTTTTACTTCCTGTCCATGAACAGCCATCACACTTCATCCCGCAGGTGGCTGCATTTCAGTGGCAGGTGAAAAGATTCCTCTAGATGATTGTGAAGAGCTTTGAGATGACAGGCACTCTGTACTGTAACCCGTCTCCACAGCACGTGGAGCCGTCTCAAAATCCTCTTACCTCTGCAAGTGCTTCTGCTTCCAGAGATTTCTGGTCACCAAGACTACTGTGCCGCGTAGACCCACAGGTCGATCTCAGTGGGTGGCCATCAGACAAGGCCTTCCTGTCTGGATAATTGATGCTGCCAGCACTGCCAAAAGTGGCCATTCTGCGCTTCTCTGGGCTCTCAATCCTGCCTCGATTGAGTGGTATTTTGTGGGGGCTGCTAGGACAGGCTGCTGCTCGAGGAGGGGTGTCTATACCAGGCCCCATTCCTCTTGGAGGACTATGGGTGTCCCCTCCACTCCGACGACGAGGGATGGCTGCTCCATCAGATCTCAACCTTACTCTGCAAAGAATGCATTGAGAGGCACTTAAATTAGATCATTATCTGGCATTTCAGATTTGATTGCATGCTGTGATATCCCCTTTGTATCAGCTGTGCAAGTCAAAACCCAGATCTTTCCAAAATGTGTACCACCCCTGTTAGCTTGGGTCTTCTCATGATGAGAATGCCAAGAAGTGGCAACCAAAATATTTTGGGGGCTGTTTGAATGATGGAGTCATTTGGCTCCCTTAATTTAAACAAGGCATAAATGGTACTAGCTGTTCTCTGGCTCTTACTGAATTGTGAAATTCTAAATTTTCCTGCCCTAAAAGGTGTGTCATAGTCTATTTGTCTTTCACAGTATAACACCACCTTTGCTGTCATACAGAAGTGAATCAATTGCCCTACCGGCCCATTACTGCTCCGAATCCATAGTCTGGAATATGATCTATTGGAGACTGGATGTCATTCTTTGATGAGGCTTTATCGTCCAGCAAGGGTCCACTGCTTGCCTCGCTGTCTGCTTTCTGACTCAAACTGTCGGAGAATGCATCATCCCTATGAAAAATGAAACCCTGGATCAGGCAGGTAGATAACAGAATGCCTCACACACAGAAGAAGATTCTTAGACCCTTAGCATTTTCATACCTTGGGAATCCTAATGCATCTGCTCGAACCGGGGTGTGTGAGGGGGGTAATAATATTCATTAGCACCCAACAAGGAGAGAGTGGGGTCTGGTGCAAGGAAAGGAGACTGGAAGTCTGAACTTTGGAATTCCAGTCTCGGCTCTGTCACGGATTCTGTGTGTCATTTGGGGCAAGTTCCTAAACTAGAAGTGATCCCAGTCGAAATTTTAGCTTGAACACCCTCCAACCAAATCCAAAATTAACAATGATCTGAACCCCAAACCCAAGATCCAAATTCCCCTCAAGTTAGAGGAAGTTTGACTCTAAGCTCCATGCCTCAGGCCTATCTCTACAAGCCTCCCTGTGACTCAGTTTACATATTTATAATGCAGTCCTATCCCCCAGGAGCATGGTGAGATGTAAGGATGGAGTGTTTGTAAGGGGCGCTGGGATCCCGGGATTAAAGATCATCTAGGTGCAGCGTGAGCCTCAAAGATACAAGCCAATGATGTAATGCCAATTTACACCTGCTAAGGCGCTAATAGTGCGTCTAGATTGCTCAACTCTGCTCCTTTATGGATGATGTATTTCAAATCTCTTGCAACTTTACTAATTGTTTAGGTACTGTTGTATCCTGAATAAGCAGCAGCATCTGGCCCAGTAACAGGAGAAAGGTGCATGTGACCCGCTAGAAATCTGCCAAGGAGACAAAAAATAAACTTAGCATGTGGCCCACTTCAGTTATTGGCCATCCCATAGAAGGTACAAATAACTTCATGCTACAGTTGAACCTCTCTAGTCTAGCACTCTCTGGTCTGGCAACATCCATAGTCTGACATGATTTTAGTTAGCCAGATGGCCACCTATCATGGGGGTGACCAGGTTTCCCACAGACCCATAAAGTTTTCTTACAGCCACCAGTCCTGGCTCTCAGTGTTCTGTGCTGTTATTTAGCTCTAATTTACCCCTAAATGTCTTCTAAGAGCCCGGTACACAGTGGCAGTGTTGAGAATACTGCTAGACAATACTGACCTTCTGCGGTTTGGATAAATCTCTGGTTCAGCAATGGTCAGGTCCTGAGGGTGCCGGAGTAGAGATTCAACTTGTTGTTACTTATGAAACTGGGGAGCAGTACAGGAGAGTGGACGGGCAGCCTAACTGTTCAGGTAGGTAGGCAGAAGAGCCTTTCATGGTAAGAAACCCAACCCCTCAAATGTGTGCTTTCCTGAAAGGCTCAACTGGCAACATGACATGAACAGAGTCCCAGGACTTTCGCACCTAGGTTATGCCTACACTAGCGGGTTCTTGCACAAGAAGGGCCATTCTTCCACAGAGTGTCCACACTGCCCACCCGCTCTTGCGCAAGAAGATTTACAGTACGGCGTTGGAAGAGAGGGCTTCTTGCGCAATAGCTATTCTCTTTTCTAACAGGTGCAAACTCTTGCTCAAGAGGGCAGTGTGGACACGCGGCAGGGGTTTCTTGCGCAAGAAAGCCCTATGGCTAAAATGGCCATCAGAGCTTTCTTGCACAAGAAAGTGTCCACACTGCCATGGATGCTCTTGCGCAAAAGCACATGGCAGTGTGGACGTGTTCTTGCACAAGAGTTCTTGCACAAGAACCCTTGCGCGAGATGTTCTTGTGCAAGAACCCGCCAGTGTAGACATAGCCCTCTACCCTCAGCAGCTGAGGGTGCACTGGACGGCTGAGACTTGGCGCTTGGGCTGTTCTGCATCATGTGATAGTCACTGGCCATTTTGAGCCTGACGCAACGTCCACTAAGCTGGCAGAAAGATTTCAGTTGGCTTGAGGACAGGCTCACAGCAAACGCTGTTTTGGTTCTTCTGCCACCAGGCGAGCTCTGTATCTACCATGCCTTTGGTGTCTGTATTAGCCTCTTCGCTAAAATTTCCCACCCAAATTCTACTGTGCAATGGCTGCTGGCACTTCAATGACAGTGTCATCTGAACACCTTCTGTACCCAGAGCTCAAACTCTATGTAAGTTAGAGCAGTTCTCGTGGCTTTTTCTCAGCTGCCAATGGGCCACTCTGGTTTCAGTAGATGGAGCATGCACATATCCTCCTGCCTCCGACATGTTCCTGTGCCAGGGTATCCGAGGAGGGGCTGGCAAAGAACTGCCTGCAGCTCTCTGTGCTGCATAGGTAACACCAGTGCACCAGGGGAATTCCTAGCTCAGAGAATGTGATGGGGGTGGTGCAAAGGGGCTGGAACACAATTGAGAACTGGATGACTTTGAATGTTTAATCCTCACTGGAATGTGGGTGAGCAGGAAGGAGTCAGATTAAAACAGAAGAGCACGATGAAGGCTGTGTGAGTTGCTGAAAGGCCTGTGCCCCGAGGAACTGCTGCTCACTCCTGTGAGAAATCCAGCTGGGAACAGAGAAGCCCCCTGGCTGTCCTCGAGGGCCCAGAGCTGCAAAGTGCTCAGGATCTTCAATGCCCACTGCAGCCACATTGCAAAAGGAACTCGGGTGCTGCCAGCATCGAGCCTCAAGTTTCTGATAAAGGCCTCAAGGAGCCATTCCCTGTAAATCCTGCCCAGCCTATTTCTTGGCAAGGAAATGCCCTGCAAGGGTTGTCCACACACAAATTTATGTCACACAGTCTTTACGGCAAAAAATAAATGTCAGCTGATGGACAAAAATGCTGCATGATATTTACTAGGATTTTTTTTCTGGATTCCTCCTATTTCAGACCCCAGTGAGCATATCTATGCTAGGAACAGGTTTCATTGTAAAAATCAGACACATAACATAAATTGCAACACATACTGATTTGTATTTATTATACTGTGCAGATAAATTGGCCTCCAATACTGTCTGGTTAACAGTTTACATAATGAAAATAAAGGTGCTCTGATTTATTATTCAGAGAATTATTGGATGCAAAACAATTCAACCGTGTGTGTCAGAAATTGCCTGTCTATACTGCTGACTAAGTCCTCTCTTGTATTCAGCGCTACAGTGCGGAAAGAGACACCCTCTGGATTAATAAATGCCACTCAAGCAAAGAAAAAGGTGAGAAAAGAAAATGCATTTCCAATCAAAGATGGGAAGAATTCTCAATACAAACAAAAAGACATTTTAAAATGTTGCCAAGTGACTTAGGTGCCTACATCTCATTTTCAAAAGTGACTTGGGCACTGAGGAGAGGTTTCTTTGGCTTCTAAATGCCTGGGTTGCTTTTAAAAACAGACTATGAGGGAGTGGAGAAAGGAAGGCCCGGCATCACAGAGGCTAAAGAAAGCCTCTGGGCCCAGCTAGCCCTGCTCTGCTTTACATGCAGTCAATGCCAGGATTGGAGGAAGGAGAAAAGGAAGGAGTCTGGCTCAGTTAGAGGTTGATTAGCCAGGAGGCAGGAGTCTGGTTCAGCAGTCTTCAGGACTTGCTTGGCAGCCACGGGAGCAAATAACCCCCCAACCCTATTCCTCTGGGAAAAGGGGAGAATCTACTGAGAAATCCCAGCTAAGGGGAATCTGGACTCTTAGGGCCAGGCTCCAAACTTAAGGACTTGACTAGGCAGTTGTTCGGAATTCCTGGACTAGGAGCTCTGAGGGGATAGGGAGCCCAAACACCCCCCTTTTTGCCTGCTCATTTGGCAACCTAGCCACTAGGCTACACAGCTGCCAGGGACCTAGCCAAGGGATTTACATGTTTTTGAAAATTTTGCATCGAACTCTCAACACAAATTAAGGGGAGAAAAAACTTACATTTCATTCAGCGAGTGAAGTTTATAAATTCCTTGCTTAAGAGACATGGATTAGTGGTTAGTGCACAGGACCAAGAGCCAGAAGTTCCCGAGATATAATTCTGGCTCCGATACTAGACGACCCCTCTATCTCAGTTTCACAATCTGTGTGAGATTGACACCCACTTACCTTCATCCAAGTGCTTTTGTGTGATTAGTCAATGTTTGTGCAGTGTTTTGAAAATGAGCAGATCTACAAGTATTGTTACTCATGACGACTTTGATTTCTTTGGAAAATGCTGCTTGAATCGAGTCAATATTTAATGCCCGAAACCAAGAGTTTCTGAAATAGGAGCCTACCATTACTTTTATTAGCTATGATTTTCAAATGAGCTAAAAGGAGTAGGTTCCCAAATGTCACTGAAATTCAGCGAGGCATTTAACTCCCTTAGATTCCTTTGGAAATAGTGGCCCTATGTCCGTATTTTAGGCACTTAAGTAAATGGAGTGTGCAGACCTAGTAGTTCCCCAGGACTTTGTTTCTTTCACAAATAGCTTAAATCAAAGCTTTTGAAAATCAGGGGGGTGTTGCAGTCAGCCCACAAGCTCTCAGTGAACTGCACAGCACTTTCGAAAAAACAGGCTCCTAATGTAGGTCACTAAATAAGGCCACAGAAGTCTAACTTTAGGCACATCATATTGACATTCTTGCCCCCGCGTCAACTGCCCACTCACATGTCTTGTACAACTATGTACTGATGTGGGATGAGACCATCCACACCGTTATGGCGCCCTTCCCACCAGTCCTCTGATGCACGATGGTACAAGAGGAGCGAGGCTCCTTTCTTAAAGGAGAGCTCACGCAGGGACCGGCCAATGTAGTCAAACTTCGCTATTGCTTCAATCTGTTCCACTTCTGAAAAAGAGGGAGAGAGAGAGAAAACAAAGCAAATATAAGTGCACTCTACTCAGAAACCTCCCAGATACTCTGAGCCCCATCAGATGCATCTCACTCACAAGACGTGGATAGCTTTTGCTACTAAGTTCCCTCTGTGCTCCCTGACAACATTTGCTATTAAGTTCTGTTCAGCTTTCTGAGATCACTACATTCTCATTCGTTTCCCAGACTTCCCCGCAAGGGGAAGCAAAGAAAAGCAACAAAGTGAATGAGAAGTAGCTAAAATTTTATTACAGGTTAAGTGATGTTCCCATTTGTGCCACCATATTTATTCACTGCCACTCATATTTATAAAGTCCTTTCCTTTAGTTATGGATTTTTGTAAATTTCACTCACATTCTGTGATTAAATCACCACTTGGCTACTGCTTCAGATTAGATTTCACCCCCTTTATTCTGGAGGTAGTGTGGTCTGAATTATTAATGGTTGCAAATACTCTCTGAGGATTCCCATCAGGAGGGTGAATTCTAGGCCTGGGCTATGCCGGTATCCACCATCCTTCATCAAATCACTCCTCTAGACTTCCCACCGCTACTCTGTCACACCCCACCTCTTCCAATTTCAGCATCCCCGTTCATCAGCTAGTTAAGAATCAGCATCTACGTGCCAGATTTTTGAAAGAGCTCATCTGCCAGTACAGCACCAGAATTAAGCAGCTGGATTTCCAAAATGCACAGCAGTCCTGGAGTGCTTCTGAAAATACAGCCCAGCAGGTGCCGGGAGGAGAGGCTGGGAGCTCAGCACTTTTGCAAAGCTGGCTCCAATTGTGGATGCTGAGCAGTAATTCTCTGGAAAAGCAGGTTTTGCAAGAGCAAGGCAGAGACCACATCTCCCTCAGGACTGGGAGAGCGATAGACTGCACAGGGCATTGCTTAAAGCAGTTTATCAAATTAACATTAAATGCAAATTAGTGGATTTCGGCAGCAGCGTGTCGCCACTCGGCCCACTATCAAGGAGACTAGTGGGTGCCAGCAAGAGAACGGTTAATAGGGCTTGATTTTCTTAGACACATGCCTCTCGTTGTTCAGCCCTGCCAGCAATGTAGTAAAATGGGGACCAACAGGGGCAGCAGCAAAGCTGAAGGGGGGAAATTAGCTTTGCTCTTTCAGATCTGCCCCATTCTCATGGCAACTTCCTTCATTCCATCTGTCATCTCTTTGAACTGCAGGCTCAGCACCTGGTGGTAGTCAGGATCTGACCCACCCTTCTGCTTAGCAACAAAGTATGAATGGGGCAGGAAGCACTAGGCCAGGGGAATCTGCAAGATAGTGACAAAATCCCCGATATTCTCTCTCTGGTGACGCAGTACACCATTGTCTGAAGTGTTCCTTTGTGCTAGATCGGTCACCCTGGGATACATATTTTCACTCAATACAAATGATGTGACATTTGGGACTATTACAGGGGGGCAGGAGCAGATCAATGGAGAAAGCTCAGTGGAGAAACATAATAGGAGAGGCTATCCGAGGAACTGTCAGGGCCCTGATAAAATATTGAGCTTCTCAGCAGGGAGCCGTGCATGAGGTAGAGAGAGAGACAGAGTATGTAAATTCATAAAATAAAGCCACTCTTCTTCTCCACACTTGCATCTCAGTTAATCACCCAGAAACTCCAATCAGAACTATTAATGTGACCATCCAAGCATAAAATTGGCTAAATGGCAGCTTGCTCTCCTTCACCTTCGAGTCATGTTAGCTCCAGTTTGCTGCTAACACTGAAAAACATGGAGTAACTTTTGCATCAGAGACCCATTTTCAATAGTCTGAATTATCATCTCCTTCCCGCCCCTTGGGCCATCTTTTTACAGACCACCAAATTACGGCCCCTTATGCCATTTCCACAGCAAGTGTCAGAAAGGCAAGAGGAGTAGAAGAACTCAATGGAAATAACAGCAATACAGAAAGTAAACAACACGTATGCATAGTAGCGCATCATGCAAATTTGAAAGTGCACTTTCATTCTGCAAAATAATTCAATTAAAAAGGCATCTGGGATTCTAGGTTTATCATCTCTCAATGATCCCAAGACAAATTTGTTTCCTTTGCTTATACTGTATTATTTTTCTAAAAAGTCACAGCTGCAGATGAAAGCTGGATATGGAAAATACACTGGACTCTTTCTGGTTTGTGCATCACAACTAGAAACTAAAGGGTCTGCCCTCATGGTCACCTTAGTGAAGTCCTTACAATCAGCGTATCTTGCAGAGATTTTACTGAGGGTATAACTAGGCCCTGCATGTGGAACACAGTTAACAAGTCTGCCGCCAGAAAAGAATCTGACACCTCCCATAACTGCCTCCACTCCCAGGGTCTGAAAGGAGACAGAAGAAGTTCAGGTTTATTTGTGCCACTCACGAAAGCAGGTCTGATTGTGAGCAAACAGAGGGAGCACATCTTTTGAATAAGCACAGCCCCATTTTGGCTAAGATTTCTGTCCACTGTTGGGCTGCAGGGTGGGCATGACCCACAGCCGACTGACAGCTACTGAAAGATTCTCACTGATTCCTTCAGGGTTTAGATCAGTGCCTTTAAATTCATGATTCTTCCTGTCGTCTGTGTAAGAACATGGAGGTGAATGCAAAGTGGGTCCCAAATACCTTACGCTGCACTTACTGGTCATTTTCACCCAGCAAATCACAGGTGCTCTTTCGCCCCCCCACTCACATATCCAGCAGGTGGTGACTGTATTGTAAAAATAGGGGCCAGGACCCAGCCTGGTCACCTCAATTCCAAATTAAAAAGAAGAGAGCTCACTGCTGGGATTAGTGGGACTCCAAGAGGCCATTCTGAATGCATTGCTTTAAAGCTCTCGCAATAACATGGGAAGAGACTGAAAAGTAGCCTGAGGCATCCCCCCCACTGCCAGGAATCTATGCTGACGAGGGTCCTCTAAAGGAGAGTGTTCATTAAGATGCAGTGTGTCTGACAGTGCATGTGCAACATCTTCCCCCCTAAACAGCCATATGGTAGTCCACACTAATTTGATTAGGCGCAAAAGACACGTTGCTTTCCTGCATGCTTGTTCCCCTGGATCTTCCTACTCAGACTCAATTTTCCGCTGTTTATGTCGACACTCACCGTCGTCACTCGTGTGTGGCTCTGTGCCGTTGTCATGGTCCACTTCATCAATGGTGCCCGGCTCGCTGTGGGGGCTGTCACTAGCATTGAACAGGTGAGGGGAAAAAAACCCACAAATGCAGTTTAAGAAACTAGAATTAGATTTTGCTTGCAGATGACACAGTGAAAACAAGCTCTTGGGGCAAAATTCTGACCCTGCCGAAATGCATGGGAGTTGTGACTTAGAGGGGTCAGGATTTCACCCTTGGTCTGATTTAAATCATGGCACTTCTCTGAGCTTGCTCTCAACTGGAGAGACCCATTTGATGAGCTTCATACACACAGGGCCTTAATCTCCACTGCCCTGCACCTCCTGCCATCACTTACACCTATGCAAAGCAGGGGGCAAAACAAGTTCTCATTCTCTCACTCAGACTCACCAGTGGTATCATTTCACATTCATTCTACAGGCATTCATGGCAACAGGAGATGCAAATCAGAGGCGGATTAGGCCCACAGGAATAAATGAAACCACTTGAACATTAGGGACCTTGATCTGGAATTCTGGGTGAGCCCATTTTAAAGACACCGACTCACTAAAACTTCAGATTCAAATCCAGGTTTGGATTTCAAGTATCCCCAAAATTCCTGTGTGTTGACTACTGAGATCTTTGTTTGAGCCTGTCTTTATGTCTTATAGTTTCCAGACTTCATTGTGAACATTAAAAGGGCTATTTGTACAGCAGAAAAACTGTGACGTAAATCTTGCCCATTCCTGATCAGCAGAAATCTGAAGTGAAAACTCCCACTGAAGCAAGTGTTCCTTTTTAATACTGATGAAGCATATATAGAGATGAGTCCCAAGCAGAACATTGGCTTCATAATCTTGAGTCCATGGAAGTTTTGTATGAGTAACAACTGAGTAAAGAACTATGAATTCCCAGTTCAAGAGAAATTTGGTCACAACTATTGACCTAAAATTCAGCTTTTGTATTAACAAACTTCCATGAAGTCTAAGACCTAGAGAAGGTTTGTCTAGCATAAATGCCAATACATTTTTTTAAAAAAAACAACAACTGTTGTCCTGCATCTATCACAATGCTTTGCAGCACTGAACTAATGCAGGAAGACTAGAAAAGGAAATTGAACATAAGCAGACTTTGTCCATCGTCATTAGCAAATCTGAAAGAAATGCAAAAGCTGTGTAATGTCAGAAAAGCAAAGCAAATTTGTAAAATTCTCTTAGTTTTACTAATCGTAGGTGTTATAGTAAAAGAAGGGTGGGGAACCTCCAGCCTACAGGCTGCATGCACTTCCTCAGGGTTAGCTGCTGGCGGGCTGGTTTGTTTGCTGAGTGTCTGCAGGCACAGAGCCCTGCAGCTCCCTGTTAATGTGTTCAACATTGCCAGCCAATGGGAACTTTGGGAAGTGGTGGCCTAGCCTGCAGGTTCCCCACCCCTGCAGCAGAACCTCAATTTTGGAACCACCAATTGTATACACGTATGACCGGCTATACAAACCATTCTCTCAACAAGGATGTGGGAAAGCGATGCTGATGAAGAACAAGTCGATATTCCAAAGCCATCAATGCACTGAAAAAGGCTTTGGAGTGGATGGAGGGACAAAAGGAAAGTGCCACAGTGCACCACACTGCAACTTAGGCATTATACCAACTGTAATTGTGAGATGATCTATTTCATGAACTTTGTGAGTTTATGAACTCCTCCGTTCCCAGTGAGCTGTCAGGCAGGGTTTCTATTGCATTTCTAACAAAAATAAGTGTGCAGTAGCAAGAGATGTCATTCCTGTGAAATTAGTCAGTTCTAATTTACATCAACCTTACAGCAGCTGAGAATCAAATCCTATGATGTTTTTAACAGGAAGAAGTAACTGACAAAACTGAATGAATTCTTATCTGGCGCTTACCCCAAACCTGTAAGGCCTGTCTGCTTGGCCGAAACATCCCAAATGCAGCTGGCCCATCCCAATCTAAAACTGCTGCTTTTATAAGCCATTCCCCTCAACTAATGTGAATGGAAGTTCACCCCTTATTCATCAGGCACTAACTAGTAGCCCTGCCTTGTCGCAGACTCATTCTTGGCTTAGCATGGGAAAAGATAAAGCTAGGGAGAGGAGTCTGGCCCTGTGTGCAACATTCAAGTTGCTTATTTCAATCATCTGCTCCTTACCAATACTCTTCCCCTCCAGTCATGCATTTCTCATACACAGGTCCTTCCAGCTCTCTGTGGTTGGGAAAGATGCCCTCGTGATTAATGATGATGGTTTTGATGACCTCATTTACATGGGCCTGGCAGGACACCGGATCCTGCCCGTCTGGAATGTGCATCAAAGTTGGTCCAAAGCAGATGGCCAGGTTGTAGGGATCCATCATGTTCTCATCACTGTACTGTGACAAGCTGCAAACACAAGCAACCCACAGGTAAAGTTTTGAGCCATCCAATGCTGGCTCCAAATGCTAGTCCGACAGAGAATTCATGCAGCCATGCCTAGGACAGACGTTAAGCCAGAGCAGACACCAAAACATTAACAACCAAAGTGCCTATCAGCGTTTGACTTGACAAGAAAAGGGAGGGCCTTGGGGAACTAGTGGCTCAGTTAAATAAGAAACAGACAAACAGACTTACTGATTGAGGAAAGCAAAGAGGTATCTCATGACAACAATGACGGCTCGGGGCAGAGTAATGATGATCTGCTGGATCTGGTGCACTCTTTCTGCAGTGTTCTCCATTTCTGGAACACAAGAATACATGATAGACTTTTATGGGAAGGCTCTTGCCTGAAGGGTTCCAGTGGCTAAACAACACAGTAGAGCAAGAACTTTTATCCAGATCTAGTAACCTGACACGTAAAGAGGTGGTGGGGGGGGGGGGGGGGGGGGACTATGTTTCTAGACAGATCTGATTTATAATTAGACACTAACAGCCAAACATCAAAGCATGCCTAACAAAATTGTGCAGCTCTCTATGTACAAACACCCACTTATGTCTGTAAATGTAGAATTTGCAGGCAGAAATTCAATGCACACATAAAATCTGCATTAATTAAAACTGCAGATATTTCCATGACTATATCTTTAGTACAGGTTGAATTTCTCTAGTCTGGCACCATCAGCCGAACCAGAGAATTTGCCAAACCACGGGAGTTCAATATTGTCTAGCAGCATCACCAACACTTCCACTGCTTACTGGGCTCTTAAATGACATTTAGGGGTAAATTAGAGCTAACAGCACAGAACACTGAGCACTAGGACTGATGGCTGTAAACAAACTTTATGGGACCATGGAAAACTTGGTCACACCCATGATAAATGGACATCTGGCTAACTAAAATCATGCCCTACCACAGATGTTGAATCAGTACCAGTATTTATATATTTGATCCCTAAACAGCTACTCCATTTCTCAAAGGATTTAGTCAATATAGGGACTCAAAAACAGAACTTTCAAACCCTACTTCTGTTTTTCTTTTCTTCACTGCTTTATGGGCCTAATTCTGAGGTCCTTACTTAATTTTCTAGTGTAGACCAAGCTTAAAGCAGCTTATCTGTATCACCTTTGGGGTGTGAAAAATTCATATCCCTGAGTGCCGTAGTTAAACAGACCTACTGCCCAGTGTAATCTGCCCTAGATCAACATTAGAATTCTTCTGTTGACCTAGCTATCACCTCTTGGGGAAGTGCATTGTCTACACCAGTTTGAGAACTCCTCCCAACGGCGCAGGTAGTGTCTATTCTGAAGAGTCCTTGCTCTGTTTTTACTCATGTCAAACATCCATTGACCTCAAACAAGAGTTTTGCCTGAGTATGCTGACTCAGGACTTTTCTCTGTGCACAAAGCCAACAAGCTGTTTTAGAAGATGACCTATTTCTTTATGCAGTGTGACTTCAGGGATGTAGAGCGGGCACAGTGTTGGGAATACAGATGAGCACACTGGTTCACATCTGACCCATGCTACGTCCTAAACCTTCACAGCAGCTAGAGCACTTTTCCATAGCCCAGCCACAGAACTGGACTGAAACTGAACAGTCACTTCCTGTTTGGATCAGAAAGGCCCTAGACATCACTTTTCTTACAACATTTCAGACAGAACTAGGGAGAAGAGAGACACACGATTAAAAAAAAAAGTAGCTGGATTGAGATAAGCTAAGCTAACTGAACTGTCTCCTGTTAATCCCATCCCCCTCACCCTTTCCTTAAAAATTGTGTGCCTCTGTTCTCCCAAGTTCTGTCTGAAATGCTGTAAGAAAAGAGACTTCTAGGCCTTTCTGATCCAAACAGAAACAATAAATACCAAAGATTTTGTGAGAACAGAAACTCAGGAAATTCCCTGTCCAGACTGGATGAGCAAAGAGAGATTCCTACGCTAGGGACATGTCTCACACAGCCAGAGCAGTGAGCCTCCCAGGTCAGGTAAATAGATTCAGTTTAGCAGGGTTTGCACTAGCCCTCTAAAAACAGCACAAGCCGCAACATTTACACAACTAATTTTAGCACTGTAGCTCTGAGAGCCTGAGTCTATCCATCCAAGGTGTGAGGTTCATTGCCGCAGAGGCTTTAGATGTAGCCTAAGTGAAGAGCCCAATGTTTGGGTGCTCAGCCAAACTGTGAACCTTGCTTATTTGCTTATTGCTCTGAAACATAAAGGTTGCACACAGCTGGTCAATATTTTTTTCAGATCGTTTTCAGTGACTATTGGCCACATTTCAAAAATGGAAATACTGCAGAAAACATTCTGATTTTCTCAAAAATTTCCAATCTTTGAAGAAAACATGGTTTTTTTTTCTTTGTTATCAGCTGCGAAGGTCAGTATGCATTGTTTTTGTTAGGTTTTGCTTAAGGCTGGGAGTGATTTAAATTAAATTTTAAAAAACTAGAATGTTTTAATCCAAAAACAATGACAACTAATGGTCTGTGTTGAAATCCAATGGAACAAAACTGTCTCGGTAAATTTCAAAATGTTCACTCATAAAAAATATTTCAACCAGCTTAACAGAGGTTTTAATGGATTTATTATAACTGCATCACTTTATAACTGGGGTGCTCCAATGAACTGTGAATCTCTAGAATCAGAACTCCTTTTCTGTTCATTTTTTTTGGCATGTGCATTTCCATGTAAACTCTCAGCTCCCAGCTGAGTAAAACTGACAGGCAGCCTCTCATTTGCTAAGGAAGGAAGATGCTCTTGTATCACATAAACACTGAGTTATATGGCACTGCAGCCTTCCGGGGCATTCAAAGGCTCTGTGACATGTGCAATGCCACCTGCTGCAAAAAGTCACTCAGCATAGTTTGGTGTGAGCCAAGGGAAATCAAGCAGGCTTTCTGTTTTGCTGCAGTAGAGAGTCCAAAGAGACTTCTCATCTGAGTCAACCTTTCTGCCTTAGTAATCTTGCACACATGCATCCTCTGCCTCACACACTTTTGCTCTATGAAACATTTTGACAGAAATGGCCATTTTATATATCAAAACTATGAGACAATGAATTTCCTAAGTCTGTCAATACAAACCTACATCGCTATAAAAATGTGTGCATCTTAAGCACATTTTAATAGAAATGGGCCAATTTGAATGTCACCTATCCCTAGATAGAACCCATTTCTTCATCGAGGCGAGATGTTAGATATGAGCAGTAAAGGCCCCTATTGGGCACTGCACTTAAACATTCTCATTATTAAGCAAGTGACTAGGACTTATTCATGTACATCAAGTGATGCTTTGTTAGCCTATAAATTCTGGATATTACTTTTGCAAAATAAAACTAAGACTAAGCATCTTGAACAAAAATGCTGACATCAAGCTTCCCTGTCATTTCTAAAACTGCAGGTTCATCCCACCAATTCCCCTTTTCCTTCAAGAGCACTAAGAGTGTCCATCACTTGGCAATACATATTCACTGCAGCCAGGGGGTATTAAGAGAAACATAATTTAATGTGGGCAGAGATTTTTTTCCCAGGTTCAACAGTTTGAAAAGAACAGGGTGGAATGTTTTGAAAAGAATAAGAATCAACCTGAGCCTACCTCCTGGAATTTAAAACCAAACTTTGTAAAGTTAACATGTCTGAAACATTTTCCAGATTTTTTTAGGACAGGAAGTGCACACAGTAAATTACCCTGAGAGAGACTGGTCTCATGTGGCTGTTCTCTCTGAGTTCAGTTTTACAAACTGAAGAGGTTCAGATGAGGTTTTGATGCTTATCTACCACTGCTTCTTGTTTAGTGGAAAGTACTGGGTCTTGCATCTGCAAAACCTCAAAGGAACATACCTGTGCCTCATTGTTGGTACTTACTTATAGTCGATATCAAATCTTGAAATCTTTCCTTAGGAAAGAGTGGGTTTTCCAGTCCTCGGAAATACAGCTTTAAGACCCCAGCAACTGAATTAATATCACGTTCATTTTGATCATCGGCGAGAGGGTCTTCACCTGAACACACAAAATATTTATTTTCAGCATTCTTTCCTCCCTGAATTAGGCAGCAAGCACCACTTAGCTAACTAGAAATGGAAAACCAAAAGCTCTGCACTGATTAAAAAAAAAGCAACATATGGAATGACAACACGGTATCATTTGTTAGTACGTCATCAATGGCTTCATAGAATATTGTGTTAAGCAGCATCATGCTGAGACATGCGATAGCCCAGCCAATGGCAATTGGGGGGATGCAGGTTATGGTCACAGTGATGGCTCCAAAACTCTGCTGAAGGTTAGCAGTATTATTGGGTTCTTTTTCAGGGTTTTCAGCTCAAAACATCCTTCGCCCTCAAGGCAGAATGACACAGTGGTGCGGGACAGCCTCAAAAGACGGAATCTGCTGGATGCTGCAACCATGTGCCAGTTTACCTGTGTTACATGAAATCAATGGAACAGCACTGGCTAGTTCAACAAGTGCATTGCAGGGTGATAAGGTGGGTGGTGGAGATTTTCAAAGCTGCCTAAGAGAGTTGGATGCCCAGTTCCTTTTTAAATGAATGGCAACTGGACACCCAAGTCCCCTAGTTGGCTTGGAAAAGCCCAGTTGGAACCGTCAGTGGTGGCTGTGTACTCACAACCTTTCCCAACCACTATTTGTAGCACATGTGATCCAGGGGATACTGGATTAAAGCATCTTCCTGGACAGGGAGGGTGCTGCAGGGTCTGGGCAGGAGGAGTATGGAGGTGGGGCACTTACCTGGCACCCCGCACCCAGGGGTACCTGTGGCTTTGTGCCCCCTGCCGCTGCCAGGCACCACTCCCTGGTGGGAGCAGGGAAAAGCCTCAGGAGCAGCGCACTGCTGTGCTGCCATTCCCCAGGCTAGGAGGCAAAGGGAGCAGCTTCCACCTGCCAGGGTCTGTACAACGGGTGCTCCTGGATTAGGGACACCCAGAGTACAGAGGTTCATGTGTATTTGCAGAGTCACAGATCTATGGCCAGAAGAGGCCAATATAACCATCTAATCTGGCATTGTCTATAACACAGGCCATACAATTACACTCACATTTTTTTTATATATATATAAATAAAAGCTCCAGCCCGGCAATCCTTACCTACCTAGGTGTTCTGTCAGGCTGAGGATCATTGTTATTAATAAACTTTGTCATCTAGAGGTCAGTGTAACATTTACTCCCTGCACTGTGAGTTGAGATGTGCTTTTGTGAAGTTTGGGGTCAGTCTTTTCCCTATTTATAAGCATGATAAAGGATAGCTAATGTGCACCATTTTGCATTGGCCCATCAAAGGCAGAGGGAAAATAAGAGGTCTTTATCATCCCCATTTTCTGTTATCTAGGAAATGGTGCACTTTTTAAATTCCAGTAGGGTACGATTTTCTGAAGCCCTGAAGGAAAGAGTTAGATATCTTAAAATCCACCCTTAATCTCTGCCTCTTTGACGGACAGGAGGAGGGGTCCCAGAAATCACACTCTTAGCTGCATCTATGTTCCTTTTGGCAGTTCCACAAGCTACTCACGAACCTCTTTCAAATGAATTCTTGATGTCATTGACTTCAACCTGAGATCCAGGAACTCTAAAAATGCCCTGTTGCTGGAGACCTGGAAAGAGAGAAAGGGAGGTTTATGTCAGTGTGTTGGAACCAACATCAACATTTGGAATTTCAGTTGTTTTCTTCTGCCGTTTTGCTGGATTCTGAGGGGATTAATATGCCAAATTCCAGAGAATCTGTTAAAGATCAATTCCCAGGGAAAAGTAAAAGCAGATGCCCCCAAATAAATAAATACATAAAAAAAGTCAGAACCAATTCTCACACTCCAGAAAACCTATACTTCGCGGCTACGTCTACACTGGCCCCTTTTCCCGAAGGGGCATGTAAATTTCACCAGTCGTCGTAGGGAAATCCGCGGGGGATTTAAATATCCCCCGCGGCATTTAAATAAAAATGTCCGCCGCTTTTTTCCGGCTTTTAAAAAAGCCGGAAAAGAGCGTCTACACTGGCCCCGATCCTCCGGAAAAAGTGCCCTTTTCCGGAGGGTCTTATTCCTTCAAAGTAGGAATAAGACCCTCCAGAAAAGGGCACTTTTTCCGGAGGATCGGGGCCAGTGTAGACGCTCTTTTCCGGCTTTTTTAAAAGCCGGAAAAAAGCGGCGGACATTTTTATTTAAATGCCGCGGGGGATATTTAAATCCCCCGCGGATTTCCCTACGACGACTGGTGAAATTTACATGCCCCTTCAGGAAAAGGGGCCAGTGTAGACGTAGCCTGCCTGTAAAAAGAACCCAGCAGAAGTCTGTATTTTCCACACTGAGCAACACACAGTGTTATACAGACATGGCCGGGAAGAGCTGGTGTTAAACCTTCCTGGCCTGGCTTGTCAAAATCTCAAGCAGAAAACAGTCCCACAGGCTCCCCTCAAATTCAGCTGTCTTAGCAACACAAACAGTTGGCAACGAAAAAAAAAATTTGAATTGGAGGCAGGTGCCATCTGAAAGAAAAGAGGAAATGCTGACAGGTAAAGGGCAGCCCAGAGTCAGTGCACAGTGACTTATACATTCTGCACTGTGTCTAACTTGATACACGCCAGGCAGAGTGTCCCTGGAGAAGCCTCAACCAGCTTTGGTTTTGCTGCTAAAGAAATTGATGTGCTGTGCGTGGGCTCCATCTGTCTCTTTTTGCAAGAAAGGAAGAGGTAAGGGGATACCATATTAAGATGTTATTTCTGCTTTTGCCTTTTATATTCCAGCCTCTGTAGTTCAAATACAGGCTGAACCTCTCTAATCCAGGACTCTCTGGTCCAGCAATGTCTGTGGTCTGGAAGGCCCACAGACATTGTTGGACCAGAGAGTCCCAGCAGCAGGGAGTGGGGGCCAGCCAGGAGTTCAGCGGCAGGGGAGCGTGAGTCCAGGAGTCTGGCTGGGATGGGAACAGAGCCAAGCTGGCAGGAGGCAGGCCAGCCACTGGGAGCAGAACTGGGCTGGAGGCCAGGAGCCCAGTGGAAAGGAGCTCAGTCTGGGCTGGCAGTGGAGTCAGTAGCCAGTGGCCAGGAGGGGAGCTCAGGAGCCAGAAGGCGGACAGCCATCCAGGAGGCTAGCAGTAGAGGGTCCAACACTGACCTCCCCTGGTCTGGCAAACTCTCTGGTTCGGGACCAGTCAGGTCCCAAAGGTGCCAGACCAGCGAGGTCCAACCTGTATTGCAATGGGCTCCCATTGGATTAGTCCAAATGAACAATTTAACCCCAAGTTAGCCTGTATAGGATCCATATATTTGTCATTTATACCATTATAATTCACGTCCACATAGTTGGTCAAGGCAGCTAGTGCCTCTTATCTTTCATCATTCACTACAAATGCTTTATTTCTTTTATACAACAGCTTGCATTGTAGCTATCAGCAAATGAAGAATTAGCTTACCATATAAATTGATGTATCGGATGCAGCTTTCAACTACAAGTGGGATAGCCTGTCCTGAATCCTAAAATGTAAATTAATTAAAGAATTATGAGTTTATTAGGTTGTTGCGAATAATATATTGGAAGCTTATTCAAGTTAGGTTGCAAAAATTCAGGTTTGAAGATCAGCGCCATTGAGTTTAGTAAGAGAATAAGCAAGAAAAGGAGATGCTAAAAACATCAAGTCATCAAACAGTGCTGAGTACACTTGTGTGAGGTCAATTGTTCATGGGAAAGACCTCTATTAATGTATGCAAAAAGCTAATTCTTTTTATCTTGGTGAGGGGGAAACAAAACATAAGGGACAAATGCAACTGGGTCACAGCTATTCCATTTCAAAGTTATAATTATAAACCAGATCCAGACTTGCATTGTATCTGTCTATAGAAACAGACACCTGGTTACAGAATTTAAAAAAAATATTTTAGTCTAAAGAAAGAGCCATTGTCATGGAAGCTACAAAAATAATGCATGAAATGCACTAACTATGGATTAAAATGGGGCCTCACCCTAAAATGAAATTCAGCTTTTGTTGTCATATTTAAGCTACTTTCTCACAGGGCCTCTAATAGACTGAGGGAAGTCCGCAGGTAGGTTGGACTTTGTAAGTAGACATTTTTACAGTAGGGATACCAAATCTTCCCTCACATTGATTTAGTTTGGTTTCAGAAAGGAGGCCCTCTAGTAAATACCTGGTTCCTTGTTCGAGCATTCCTTCTTCCTCTGATAACATAAAAAAGCAGCAGAGCAGGAGAAAAAGAAAAGATTAAGCAAGAATAAGATCAGTTAAAGTAAGCATTTCTTCCGGAGGCCATGAAAGCTCAAATGCAATGGCAGCTTAGAAAGATCCAGTTCAGACCCCCGCTGCCCCCTACCCTCGCCCCCAAAGCCTGCTTAGTATGCAGAGTCTGAGCCTCAGTGATTGATGAGAATTCAGTAGTCAGATTTGTGCCATTCCTTCTCCTCCTACCTTCCTGCTACTGAATTGCCCAGTCCCTCCCATCACTTTATTCAAAGTAGATTTATAGTTTTACCCACATCCCACATATGTTCAGAGGAAAGTGGAGTGTCCCAGCTTCTCAAGAAAGAAGGGAACAGAGAATTCCTAGGAACAAGAAACCCTTATGTTCAGGGCATCCATTAATAACGAAGTGCCCTGGGACAGCTAGGAACTTCCATGATTGATGTATCTGTATAAAACCTCCAGGAATGGAGGTTTTATACAGATATATTTAGTACTAGCCTTTGTTGGGCACAAGATTCAGAATTAAATGGACTGTGGGTTTGATCTGGTTCAAAAATCCCTAGGATTCTAAATGTGATCAATCGTTTTCCACAGGACTCTCCTCATTATGTGGAACACTAGTCCTTTCCTAGAGGTTTCCAATGCAGCTAATTACTCCAGAACAATATTTAACAGGCTGGATTTTAATCAATATCACTCTTTTAAAATCAATTTAAGAGTGGAAAAATTACAAGGATTAAAAGACTTGCAGCTTCATCTGAACCGTATATTATCTGTGACAATTTACCTCCCTATTTAAAAACAAACACTGTCTTTAGGTTTATGGCTGCACTAAAATAGCACAATCTAAAACAGGGATGGAAAAAGCACATTCATTCATCTAATCTAGTCTGTTCTCAGTGTTATTCACTACAATATTTTCTTTCATGTTCTTTGCAGTCCTGGTTGAAATATATCCAACAAAGGAGCTCTCATCCCTATCACAAACAGAATGTACTGCAGGATTAGGTTTTGGAGGATCAATAGTTTGGCAGTTGGATTTACCCTTGGGGAAGGCAGGCAAAAGACTTGGAGGGCCTTTTCAAAAGTCACTATTAATTATTAATTATTATTATTAACAGCGCTTGACAAACAACGGCAAAAGCCACTTGCCAGCCCTGCACTGCGCATGTGCAAGAGCCACATTGCACATGCGCACACCGCCGGTAGACGGGGCGCGTGGCTGAAATCTACTCACCACGGACAAGTAGATTCTATAGTTTGTCGAGCCCTCATTATTAATATACTATGCAGTTTATTGGGATTGAATGGGCCATGTGAGTTATATGCATAATGAAGGGCCACAGTCTGCTCCTAGTCTCACTGGTATCAACCAACTTTATCGGGATTGATACCACTGTAATTTAAAAACAATTCAAAAAGTTATCGAAGACATGCACTGTGCATTGCCAGAGTAAGTTAGATCTTCCAAAGAGCATCACAGGCCACTGAGAGAAAGTCCCTCGGACTGTTTGACAAGCAGTTTGCTCCTGTAATGGAAGCGTAACAAAAGAGAAACACTGATGCCTGCCTCTCAGCTATTACTAGTTTTGTTTTCTACAGCCCCCAGGGAAAAAGTATTTAAGCCCAAGACTAAAGTTAAGCACCAGCTTAAAGTGCTTTCCTGAATAATGATGGACTGCTGACTCCAGGTCTATGCGGACACTAGTTCTATTAGTGTACGTCTACACTGCACACTTATTTCAAAATAAGCTATTTCAGAATAGCAAGTCTACACTGCAGGGAAGCCTCAAAATTAGTCCGAGGCATGCTTTCCCTAATATAGACATGCCATCTCGATTTAGAGCCCCAGGAGGCACTGGGAAGAATAACTTACAATGGTCCTGGTGAGGGGCTATTTTGAAATAGCAGCAGTGGGGCATCTACACATGCCTTATTTCAAAATAGCTATGTCGGAAGAGGCGTTATTCTTTGTAGAATGAGGCTGACAGATTTCAGAATAAGTCATCTGTTTTTTCAAAATTATTTTGAAAGAACAGAATGGCTGTGTAGACCCATCCGTAGACTGTCTTCCATTCCCCAGCTTGTGTTAGAGTAAAACTTTACTCTGTTCAAGGGGAGGCTCATCAACTCTGTAATAACATAAAAGCTTGTGCTGTATTTGACTATCCACATTGACATTGACTGTAATTGACTAGTTTGTTGTGGTTTTTTGGAGGGGGGGAGGGTAGTTATGACAAGCATCCTCTACACAAAACATTGAATCAGAAAGTTGCTTGCTAATATTCCCTGCAATGGGTAGGCAATTTGTGAGAGTTTATGAATCATTTTATCTCCTACAGCCATGAAAACAGGAAAGGAAATGTTCTGATTTTTTTCTCCCAAGTTTCTAGTCAGACATTGCTCAGGGAACCTTCCTTGAATGCTAAAATTTTCATGTGAGGCAGCTTCACCCTTTCTCAGCACTGCTCTTAAAAAAGAAAGTCTAGGTGTCCCATCAATGTGGGAGAAGCTGCCTTTTGTGCTATCTTTCCTTCCCCAGACAAAAAGGGCCCTATAAGTGGAATGCCATGATCTTTGAAAATTGTCTTTATTTTTTTGCTGCTTGATCATCTGCAAGTCTTTTTCTGTGACAGGTGGAAGTGATGCTGTTTACTTCCAGAGTGGTCACATAACAGCAACTTAGAAAGCCAAGACAGCTACGCCTGTTGTGATAAGATATGGCATATTGCAATTAACCTGCTGACAGGCAAGAATGACATGGTGACTCCATACTGTTCCACAAGGGTCATTATCATTATCTCATCCCTCCCAGTTGGTATGGACCATAGCGTGACAAGTAATGTAACGAATGCACCATGGGTGAGAACAGATATGGATGGAAATCTTCACTGAGGCAGAGAGCATACTAGCCATGTTAACAGTGTGCACAGTGGATAGGAAGGACCAGGTCCAAAGAGGAAATGAGTTAGCAATCAGGAGAGAAAAACCACCATTACATTCATAGCGTTCATAGACTCTCACTGTCAGCCAGCAAGTACCTTAATGAACGTTTCCATATTGCCGTTAAAGAGTTTATGATTATAGACTGAGAGAGGCCTAGGTCTCCTCATTTTCTGTGGTTTAGGGGGAAGACATGGGGGCCTGGGAGAAATGGAACAAAAGAAATCAAAACACCAACATAAATACATTGACAGGGAAAGATCTCAAAGGCTGTGGCAGAGGAGGTGGGCAACCTCTGTGAGGATTAGTGCACTGGCTCCAAACATATGCTGTATCTGTTCCTCCTGCTGCCATCTTCCTATCAAGATAGATGCTGCATCCCCACTAAGAGTCACTCAGTCACCAAGAGTTTTACCCATCATGCCCATATAGTATAGGCATCCACACAGCACTACCTATACTCTTGACGTCCTAGGCCAGGAATCAGCATAAACCCTCACATGGGTCTTATAGGGCAGGCTCTTGATTATTTTATAAGCATCTGGAAGGGGGAGATCCTTGTGTGTTGACAGACCTTAGACCTATGGTTTAGGCCCCAATCGGGCACTGTGACTTCCTGTGCTCACGCACAGCTCCAGGGAAGCCTGCATGGGCACGGGAGGGACTTTCTGCAGGCAGCTCAGAACCACCAATGGGGATGGGAGCAAAGGGGCAATTGACCCAGGGCTGGCGATTCAAAAGAGCCCATGACTGCCGCCCCTGTCAAATCACTACAGGAGAGCTGTGCTACATACTCCTGGTGGCTTTGAGAGCTGTATGGGGCACACGCCACAGCCCAAGCAGTGCTGAGGCTGGCTGCCCTGGCCCCACCCCTTCCACCTCAGGCCTCGTCCCTTGCAGGATGCGCAGAGCTGGGCCCTCCCTCCCACCTTGTTCAGGGGCCCAGCAAGGCTGGCAGCTCCCCTGGGGCAGCTCATTGCAAAATTAGGGCCTTCCACTGTAAGCTGCTGGAGGCAAATACCGTGTCTGCCCACCTAACGCTTTGTCAGTTGTGTGTAATTTATCAATAAGAATACATTTTTATTACAGGAATAGATAACAATGATACACTGGCAGTTCATGACTCTCCATGATCTCCCAAAGTAGTCCACAATGCCACATGATTTGATCGCTAGTAGAGTCGCTGCAATTAGACAGCTCTAACAGGATGTTTCTACAAAGCTGTGCAGTGTGCCTTGACTAGCTACTAGTGGTTCATCGTAAGACACACCCCTTTCAGGAAATTAAAAGCTGCGCACTGTGGTGACTGATCAAGATCTTAATGAATAATGGACCAGAAGCAATCTTCTCCCCTGCCACCCAGAACCTGTCACATCCATGCCAGAAAATAATATAGCTGCTTAATATTTCTGCTCAAGATCTTGTCTATTGCCTGCGATATGCTATAGGTTTGTTTGTCACCCTACAATAACATGAATCACAGTCCACGGCTGGTATTTGTGCTAAAAGTGAGGCCGACATTTTGACAAAAGACAGGGCCAGTCTTGGCCTTTTGCTAGGTTTTTAATGTTTTCCTGCCATTTAGGCTAGTTCATTGCACTGTCCTCTCGAGAGAACTCTCAGAGCAGCTGAAAAGTTCAATCCATTCATTGGCAGATCCCAAACTGCCAATTCTAGCCTGTGGAAACACTCAGGACAAAACTGTTTGTTTCCAAACAGATCTCATCCTAGTGTTGGGAACTCGACAATTAGGAGGAAAATGATGGCACCTCCCAACAGGCCAGTTGATGCGGGGGAAAGGGAGGGGGAGGAGGCAACTAGTGCAGTAGCAGCTACTCGATCAGCTAATTTAACACAATTTAACATCCTTAAAGGGGCAGCTATGGGATATAAAGGAGGAATCAGAAATAAAGCAGCTACTTGGCAGGATTCTGGTCCCACACTTACTACTATTGCTGGACTCACAATAATGTTTACAGCAGGGCTACTCAACTTTGGAAGCCCCGGGGGCCACAATGAAACTCACAGCACATGCTGAGGGCTGTCACTTAAGTGTGGTTGCATATACATGCAAATATAGATGCAAATATATGCAAATAGCTTCTTTCACACTGACAAGCATGAATACAAAGATTAAGGCAAGACTATACAACACACAGGCCCCATTTAAGTCAATTCTGATGATATTAATTAAAATGCAATATTTACCCAATTTGCACCCATATGACAGCACTTTTAATGAGCAATGACAGTCCAGGAATTTAACTACTAAAATGCATATCAACAGAAGACCATTATATTGACTACTTTTTTGTTTTGGCTCCCACTGCCACGCGGTATGTTGAGCCCTGTGTAAACCCAAACTGCACCATGGGCCACAAACAAACGGGCCGCGGGCGGCCTGCAGGCTGTGTGTTGAGTAGCCTTGGTTTACAGGCTCCAACTGAGAGCAGCACCCATTATTCCAGGCATTGTACAACACAGAATAAGAGACTGACCCTGGCCTGAAAACCTTCTAGTTAAAAATAGGCCAAGGGTGAGAGAGGACTCAAAGGCACATAAAAGTGACTCACTCAAGTGACCCAGCAGACAATTTACAACCAGCCCCAGGTCTCCCATGTCCCAGGCAAGCATCCCATTCATTAGACCACACTACATCTTACACCAGAACAATTAGGAACAACTCCATGAAGACAATACAGTTACGTAGGAGCAGAAATGGGCCCAATGCCTTTATAGCTGGCAAATGATACTAGCATCTGCCCTCTGGTGTTTGGGCCTGTTTTTCAGAGTCAAGAGCTCCTGCAGCTCCATCTGATTTCACACAGGACTGTGCTCAACAGCCCTGGACATGAAGCCCACAAAAAGCACAAGAGGTAGGAATTTAGCACAAGCATCGGGTAGGAATTTAGTCAGTTGATTCTGATGGACACTATTCAGACTGTGACTATCTTCTAAAATTCAAGTTTACACAACTCAAATATCTAGACCTTCAAGGAAAAAAATGGCCTGCAGTCCCAGCTTCACACTTCCTTCTGCTTTCATCCCTTCCTCTACAAATCCGACAGATGTTTGTCCTATTACACATCACCAGAGGGGATTTTAATGATCAGGGCTAAAATCAGTGTAAGGAGCCTTTCTGCACCAGTTCTCAGTGAGCTGAGCTGGACAGAGAAGAACAATTTGCAAACAGCTATAAAGCTGAAGGTGACAGAGTCACGCTTCACTGACACATAAATCAGGTGCCTTTAATTAAAAGAAACAATTTGACTTCAGGCACTTCTGCTGCTGTGCCTTCCCACTGACAATTCAGGAGCAGAAATCACTACAGTGAAGCATCAAGCCTATTGGATTCTCAGCTACATGACTGTGTGATATAAACAAGATACCGAGGACATTTGCTGCCCTATAATTTCCTCTAGTTAGATGAGGCCCTGAAGGAAAAAGATTGTTGCATTCTGGCCTCCAGCTGGATTTAGTCAGAAGGCCTTTCTGACTGGCTTATAATGCTGCTCCAGAAAAGGGGGCGATTTTTCTTGTGTGTTTTTTTTATGTGATGCACAAATAAATTCAGGGACACAAACAACAAGTGCAGCAGAATGCTGTGCTGTCATTGCTCACTTATGAGTCTTTGTCACTGGTTCCACTAATTATTTTGGCCTGTGATACTGCCCTAGTCACTGCCTCTCCACATAAGGAAGCTCCTTAAGAGCAAAGTCTAGGTAGTTTTTGGTCTCCCTTTAGTAACTCTGGTGTTCCTTCATCAATCAATCAATCAATCAATCCTTTACCAATGCATCTTTTCATCCAAAGAATCTTGCAGACTGTATTGCCACCACTGAAACACAATCCCATTTGGGCTGGAACATGGCATCATCAGAGAGAAGACTGTATACAACAATTGTCTCTGTCTGCAATCAGCTAATCTTAGCTCCATCTAGGACCAGTGCCTAGTGATCAGAGGCTCCTGGAGTAGCTGGTAGCCTGTGAAGAACCTGGGAAGGAGCTAGGAGCATGATTCTTGCAGAATCATCATTCTAGGGCTTGTCACAAGTGTGTGAGCAAATGTCTCTTGCCTTTATTGGCTCTTGGGAAATACACAGATTGGAAGATTGAGCCATGTGCCTCTTACACAGTAGGGCAAGCCCAGATAACCCTGAAGCACGGATTCCTCAGAGTCACAGAGCTTCCACTCCCCTCCATGGGTTACTGCTGCCTATGGGAGAAAGGAGCCTCTGTGTTCTCTTGTGATTGGTCCCAGCCACCTCTGTGTTCTCTTGTGATTGGTCCCAGCCACCTCTGTTTAGAATCCTGGTCAGTTCTCAGCCTTGCTGACATTCTAAGTCATGTTAACTACAGCAGTAGGCACCCATTTCCAGCCAGCTGGAGAGGCAAAGGCAACCTAAATGCCTTGCTGAAGAGAGAACTCCACGGAGCTGTTTTCCTGTAATGCAGTCACAGCAGCCAGAATGTTTCAGCATTTCTAAGATCAAATGTTTCTGCTGGTATTGAAAAACTTCATGAAAAACTGAAACAGGGCTCTAAAAAGATGATGAGAGGTTTTCTACAAGCTGTGGTGAGGGGTTTGGCAGCTCTGCTGATCCACATCCTATTGTTATAAATCCTACACATTTGCAGCATGCTGCTTTAGCTAAGCTATGGCTTTGTGTACCGAGCATTCTGAAAGGCCGTTCCCTCCTGCATCTACTCTCAGCACCATCAACTGCTTCATTTGGATGGAAAGTTGTGGGAAGCACCAGCTTTTCCACAGATCTGGGGTGGTCATCCCAGCATCACCAGGGTTCCATACAGCACACCCTGCCTTGCAGACGGGGGAAGGGAGAGGAGGTAGGGTTGACACCCATGTGTTGCGTAGTCCCGAGAGTGGCTCTGAATACAGCACAACTCCAGACAGGTTTATCAAGGCACTGCAATGCACCGTGCTGACACAGCACTTCCAGGCACTTCAGAGCTAGTCAGCTGGAAATTACACTGCAGCAAAAACAAGGGCCTGTTTGTCATCATTCTAATTAATCCACTTAGACAATGCAGCAGAGGAGCAGGCCGCTGATGTGGGGAGCTCAGTTTCAGCCTCTCCCTTGTCCCACAGCCTATCCCAGCACAGGGCAGCTGGAGGATACAGTCACATTTTAAACCCAGTGTGCTGTGTCAATAAATAACTAATCAAGCCATGTCTTCCCTGAGTCTCCGGCCCTTGGAAAAAGTGAGCTAGCCCCCTCCCCAAGTGGATAAAGCAGACAAAACCCTTCTTACCTGGTTGTGCCACATTCAGCTCTTTCACCTAGAAAGAAAAATTGAATATGAATTTCCATCTTGTTTTTGCATCAGTGCCATGGTTTTTACACAAACATTGCACACGCAGAATCCTTAAGCTGTCAGTTAATTGCTTGTGACGAGCGAGAAAGTGAATATGTCTGAAGGTCCTGTATAGTACAGAAGATTTCTAGCTTCTTGCTGTTACCTCACTAACAGCTCCACCTCTGAAAGAAGTTTTACAAGTCAAGAACCCTTAACTATGAGTGACAGAATCCCCATATCATCCACTGATCATTCATTTGCAGGATTGAGCCCCTAGACGGTATTTTGCTTCTACCTGACTTTCGGAGAAACCTACCAGGTTCTCAGCTGGTATAAATTGGTGCAGTTCTATTCCTGTCAGTGCAGCTATTCCGTTTACATGAGGATCTGACCCTCATATCTCATTATACCAATCCAAATAGGAAAGGAGTATTATGATAAAGTCTGTTGCCCCTAGGGAGCGAGCTGAGATTATCCTCCTGCCTCATAGAGGGCCACTAACAGCATCTTAATACAGTGGAGTATTCAGTAGCTCCGCTTTTCCTAAGAGATAAAAGACTGTCTAATCATATCCAGGCAGACTCTATTCTGGCTGTCAATACTCTTATTCCCTTCATGTATTTATAGTACTTGGATTTTATATAAACAGCAGCATATCACTGATAAGATCTATTCATTTTTATAAGTTTGCGTCAATCCACAGATAAAATTGTAAACTAATTTTGCATGCCGTTTGTGCCTTTCTATGAAAGCCTGGAAAGCTGATTTCCTCTCTATTTTGTAAGGCACAGGAAAGGAAACATTCAGGGACACATCCCTGCTTCCTGTACTCCCTCAGTGTCACTGGGGATCAAACCTCAGCTGACTTCTCACTGCCATCTACACACCATCCTGAGCAACACTGTTCAATCACAATCACCATCCCTGCCTCTGGGATGGCCATCATCTTGGCCATTCAGCCCCTGGCTGCAGAGCTAAAATCATGAGCTGCTACAGTTTGAACTACCATGCCAAGGCTTGGTAGGTGGGGCTGTAGCAATCTCATATCCCCAATCGATCGGATGCAGAGTGGGAGCAGTAACACACACTCACCAGTGGGTTGCAGTTACAACTCACAAAACTCTCTTTACCTATTTGAACCTCTCCTGGACTGAGCAGACTCACATACTCTTCCTTTCATGTCTCTTTCTAGATATGTCTGAAACTGCTCTCCTCTCCACCTCCCGTCTGCTACACAGCTTGCGATCCAGCCATCATTTGCTAGACCTGCCACTTCTAGGGGTTTTTTGACTCCAGGCTCTCCTATTCCATCAGTAGAAAAGCTGTTGATAAATCCAACTGGATTTTCTCTAAGAGACATTAAACCCCATGATAACGTGACACTAAAAATTAGTGGCACAATTAAAATTAAGTAGAGTCAGGAAGACATTAAGGTCCCTAACAGCAAGTAATTTCCAACTTTTGGGAAAAAACATGGTATTTTGAAAATGCCAAATTTCCTTTAGATAAAAATCAGGTCACACTAAAACGTGCCATTTTAAATATCCAGCGTGAAATGGCCATTTAGTAGATTTTTTTTCAGAAAATCTAAATGTTGGGATCACTTGAGAGCTTGGAATGAAAGACTCCACATTTCCACATGGCATTCTGTGACACACCTGTCTGTGGCTGTTTTCACACAGCTCTTAGAGGAAAAAAACCCCGAGTTTAAATTGACTCTTGCAAACTTATCTATAGTTCCCACTCCCAAGCATTACCACAGCATTTTGAGTTAATGGAACAATGATTAGCAATGCTTCTTTGGGAGTCCAATCATTTTGTACACTGATTTATGATTTCATCTTAACACTATCATCAAGGAGACAGGACCTGGTTTTGCATTAAGATCTAATCTATGGGAGGAGAGAACTGATGGGTCAGATTTCTACTAATCCTTTGCTCCACCTACCCCTCCCTCCTCCAAAATATCAAAGCCTGAATTTGGAAACAGCTGCAGGGAGCTCTGCCTGGCAATGTGCAGTGATTGACTAAATCTAATGAGATCCATGCCCACATTAATTTGAAATATGGGACTACCCCAATCGGGATATAAAACAGACTGCTATTGTTCTGTTACTGCAGTGTGTTAGTGGATTATCCAGCCTTTCAGGGTACTGAAAATTCTGGGAGATGAATGTATTTTAACAGACCACTATGAGTCCACCATGACAGTTTTCTTACATTAAAATTTTATTTTTCAGCTGCAGTTCTGTTCAAGGAACATACTATGTGCAATAAATCACAGGTTCTAAGGGAAAGGTAGGTTCTAAGGCTAAATAAACTTGGGGGAGAAAATATGTTTGGGATAAAAGACAACAAAAACTCATTTTTATTACATTAAGACCAACAGTACTGTTAGTACTAAAATTAAACTGGCAACATCAGGCTCTTAAAACTTATTTTTAAAGCATTGCTCCCCTTGTAGAACAGCTATCCAGGGCTATACTTAGTCTTCTGCAAACTTGGTATAATACACTATCTATCTATCTACTGTTCTCAATAGGGCTAAACATACCTGTGTTACGTATCAATGAGAAAAAAGCATCTCTATTCAGGACAGCATTTAAATAGCTACTTAACTTAAAGTATGTTCTTAAGAATTATCCTGGATAGGGACAAACATACATGCCTAAGAGTTTTTCTCAATCGTGGCCCCAAACTTTACAAAACTGTAGCTAAGAGATGGCACAGAGATCCTTCTTCAGAAAGTGCAGGTTCAGACTGTAGACCACAAGTCCAAGATGGTATACAAGGTTTGAAACAAGCTAACAGTGTTTGCCCAAAACACTCTATTATGTTAGCAGGTAGATGAAACAACCTACCCTTTCAGAAGGTGGGAAAGAGCTAAATGGATTTTTCTCGATTCACTGAGACATGTGACTGACTATATACAAGCAGGTGGAAGTGACTCTCTGGCAGAACTGGATCAGTCCTGAAGGAGGAACTCTAGCAGCGGCCCCAGGAAGGGGATGAATCTGCATTTTACCCAGTACGTGTACTCAGTTCAGACCTCTTGCTGGGGGAGCTGAAATATTCTACTTCAGTATGAACAGATACCCATCAAGTTCCCAGTGTTCTTATGTCAGTCATGCGAACCTGAACGAACACAGAGGGAAGGTGTGGGTCATGAGCATCTCTTCTGCCAATCAGAAATGAGGGGTCCTCTTCTGTTCTAATGCTCAGAATCTTTATAAAGCTAATGAAGTCTCCCTTTTCGAACAATATCATTAGTGCTCCTGGGAACCCCCAGTTGGTTTGTCAGAAGGCTACATTTCCTTCCAGTGGAATCTTCCACTATGACCAGGTCCCTACAATTAAAGAAATTGAATTTATACATTAACTTAAATTAGTCTGTCTAAGGTATTGACTGCAGTGAAATTATTTGTAATTCAATAACACAGACCATTGGGAATGCCTATTACCCTGGGTTGTCCTAGTCTTAGTGAATTTAATAGAGATTCCCACAAAAAGATTTACTGGACTGACTGAAGAATAAAGATCCTGTCTACAGATTTTCCATACCATCCTACAGAATTCTCAGGCAGAGATAAAAATCTTTTTATTCAGGATGATTCATGTATGTATAACAATATTATTTTCTCCAGGATTTCCCTTAAAGGAAGGTTACAGGGGCCTCAACACACATCAGCTTGATATCAGAACCTGTCCTTATCTATTGCAGACCTCAATGAGAGCTGTAGGTACTGAGCACGTCACAGACTCAGGAACATTGTCAAGGATAAAAAAGCATAAAAATATACTTAAATTTCTTTACTGCACCACATCACCACCCCCAATTATTAAAAGCAAAAGGGTTTTAAACATCTCATAACTTTTCACCATGTGTCCTGTTTGATTTATTTTCTGCATTTCACTTGGAAAGTCAAACTGGACCAGAAGGTTAACCACTGTGTGTTTCCAGTCAGTTTCCCTGCCAAGTCCTCATGCTTAGCACAGTGCTGCTACTGCAGCTGGCTTTGCGTTTCCAGCGCTGCGGGAAATTTAATTTAAAATTACATTTCTGCAAGCATTTCAATTCATATAAGTGCTCATAAAAATGTTTAATGTACAAAACCTAATCTGGAAGGCTAATGTATTTGAAAAATGACCCTTTAATTGCCAATGAAAACAATGAAGTGTATAACATCCCTGTTAAAATAGCTTCCATTGAGTTTGGGCTTTTTCCACCATTTTGTGCAGTTAACCCTTTGGTTGCTGCTGAAGAAAGTGGGATATCATAAAATAATATAGCAGTAATTCTGGGCTGCATCCTTCCAGGCACCAAGTGCACCGGACTGTGTAAGTAGGAATAATGCAGCCTAACATTTACAATTTGAATTCACAATCTACTCTCAGTGAAAACTTAAGGGCTACGTCTACACTGGCCCCTTTTCCGGAAGGGGCATGTTAATTTCAGCTATCGTAATAGGGAAATCCGCGGGGGATTTAAATATCCCCCGCGGCATTTAAATAAAAATGTCCGCCGCTTTTTTCCGGCTTTTAGAAAAGCCGGAAAAGAGCGTCTACACTGGCCCCGATCCTCCGGAAAAAGCGCCCTTTTCCAGAGGATCTTATTCCTACTTTGAAGGAGGAATAAGATCCTCCGGAAAAGGGCGCTTTTTCCGGAGGATCGGGGCCAGTGTAGACGCTCTTTTCCGGCTTTTCTAAAAGCCGGAAAAAAGCGGCGGACATTTTTATTTAAATGCCGCGGGGGATATTTAAATCCCCCGCGGATTTCCCTATTACGATAGCTCAAATTAACATGCCCCTTCCGGAAAAGGGGCCAGTGTAGACGTAGCCAAGGTGATTTGGGCAAGAATATTTTTGTACATCGTCTGTTAAGCTTAGAAGAAGCAGCTAATTGTAGAGACTAGCATTCACCCAGGGAAAGGAAAGTAGAAGGTGATATTTTAAAAGTTCAAGGTCAGGTGTGAAATCCTGCTGTAAGATGCAAGGTTTCTTTCTGGACGGGACCCTACAACTCACCTTCTCCAAGAGTCTGCTTCAGTAAATCATGTTTAGCCTGGAGCTTGGTGATAAGGTTACTGCCATTCAAATACTCTTTAAATTTCTGGAAGAAAAACAAACATGCACAAATACAAGATGGGTAAGGATTCTTGGTGAAAGGGCTTTCTAATTGATACACATTTTTGCCTGGGGGATTGCTGGAAGGCAATTCAGCAGGAGAGTCTCGTAGGCTGGACTTCAGTTACATATTGAACCAAGGATAGGTTAAAATTTGCTCTTTCACTTTTCACTACTCAAACAGAAGTCCCATTGACCTTATTAGCCCAGAATTCTTTGTATTGTGCCATGTGCTTGAGGTCAGGGCTTTGGAACACAAGGAACCCCAAAGAAAACAGTACAAAGAAAGCCTTCCTTTGTTAGGCTTCTGGGAATGGCCCCAATAAGCAATGAGCTTTTCCTTCCAGAGACAGGGCTCTGTCTTTGTGCAAACAGCGATAAGGAAGGGAGAATTCCTAGTGCATGAGATCTTCCTGACTCGAGAGATCAGATACTTATGCTAAGCAACTAGTCTTATTCAATGCGTAAACTTCATGTTTTATTTAGAGACTGCCTCATACCCAATAATGCCTCGGAGGCCAATAACTTTATACATGTCAGAAATGGGGAAGAAAGCGAGAGAGATGACAACTTTTTCAAAATGCCTTAAAAAACCGACTTACAAATAAAATCACAATGACTCTCTGAAGGGGAACCATGAAGTAATAATCACAGGGAAGCTGTAAGACCAACTGCACATATGAATGTACCATTGGACACTGCAAGTCATGCCATGTTACCATCCACCTTCAGTAACACATGCTTTGCTGAGAACATGGGACCTTTGTCTTTAAGTCATCTCTGATACTTGAAATAGAAATAATAATGAGTCTGTTCTGCAGGTCCTGGATCTGCACAATGGAAAAGTGGTCAGGCCAGAACAAACACAACCTATGTACCCAACCTACAGAGTTCACTGCAGAAAGACATTACAGCTCCAGGTTGGGGGTATCTTCCTACAGCCACCTTTCCATGGTGGAAATGGCCCTTACATTTGTCCCCAGGGCAGATGCCAGGCTGCACCTCTTGAGCAAGGACAATACTTAAGTCCAAGAGTTAAAGCGGAGGCCTGGGCTCCCCACATGGATCGCCTTGGCCTATTATCACCCCGGGATGCAGGTGGATCCCCTGAGGGTCCATGGAGAGGCCGTATGTGGCAAAAGGAGCAAATCCCGTACGCTCCACAGAACAACAGGAGATACATCTCGAAATGGAGATTTAGCCATGCCTGTAGGTTTTTGCTGAGGGTAGGTGGGCTGGACTGACAGTTCCACAGAGTGACATCTATGGGATTTGGACAGAGACCACCAAACGTGTTTTACATAGACCCTCACATGGTAACATTCAGAAACTGGGTTGGTTTCAGATCAGCAGGCTGGAGCACAAAGTTCTATTGCCCATTATTGAGTTTCTGAGTTCATTTCTAGTCACCTTCCACAGCTAGCTTTTCAAGTGGTTGCTTTTTTAAAGTAAAACAAGGATGCCTGGTTGTTCCCCGTGCATTTCCCTACAGCTGAGAAATGCACATTTCAATTTCAAACAAAACACAAGACAAATATTTAAACAGACCAAACTGGCTCTTGCCGTTCACTAACAAACATTTTAAATGGGACACAACCCAACCAATTAATGCTGCATAGCCTCTCTCGCATGAAATGAAACTCACTGTAAAATAGAACATTTCAGTTTCCTGTTGGTTGGCTCTCCTCTTGGCAATGTTTATTTTACTCATGTAGGTCTCTGAAGCAGCTGATTTGACTGACTCAGTGGAGCGACTATGCTGGAAGGCATCTGAAACATCAAAATCTTCCACCGTCAACATGTCCTGCAAGGTCTGCATAGTGGCATCCAGAGTTTTTCGTACCTGCGGGAGCAAAGCAGTTGTGAAACAAACTGGGAGAATGACATATTTAGGCCACAACAATTGGCCACCGTACAGCTTTTACGTATTGGGCTCGGTCCAATGTCCACCGAAGTCAATGGGCATCTTCAGAAAAGCCACCAAACGCTTCAGCATTGCCCAAGATTCCAACCCAACCACTGTCACTGACTGAAAGGTCTAGCACAGAATGTTGAAGGTCATGTGGCCCAGACTGTAGTCATTAGCACAACCCACCGGAATAAAGATCAAAGCCAGTTATTGCCCTCACCTCCTCATTCTCTATCTTGAGAGTGGTAAGTCTAGACTGCAGCTGGTGATATCGCATGAGTAACTCTGTCTGCACAGGCTGTTGGGCGCTCACCTGGCATACCTGAGGGAGCAACAAAACCAGAGAGAGGAGATTGGATCATTCACTGGACACATTAGGAATGCTTTAAGCAATTACCGTAAAATCTCGAATATAATGCGCACTTTTTTCCCCCGAGTGTTTTAGGGTCAAAGTCAGGGTGCGCATTATATATAGGAGTTATTGTTTAAAGTTTTATTTTGGCAGTTCCGTGCTGACGCTATGCTAAGACCTCGCTCAGCCATCTTTGTCTGAGGCAACGCTTGCAGGCGCTCTTTCCGCCGTCGCCAAAGTCGAATGCTCGACTCTGCTATGCCATCAAATTCATGGCTGGCAACTCTGTTGCCATGAGCCTCAGCATAACTAACTACCTTATGTTTTTCAGGTGCAGCATATTCTATAGACATACGCTCACGTGCAATCAACCGGCAATTCAAAATGGCAGGAAATACGATGCACTGGCATACCATAGACTTGCAAAAGTCAGGGTGCGCATTATATATAGGAGTAGAGATTTTTCCATTATGATCAAATTCAAAAGTCAGTGTGCACCTTATATATCGGTGCAAATTATATTCGAGATTTTACAGTAGATTACCCCATCCTCCCTCCTTAAGCATGTCTTTTCCTGGTAGGCTGAGAGGTTGAATACCTCAACTCATCTCTAACTGGTAATGCCCTGTATCTGGGCCTAAGCAAATCATTTATCACATGGCAGTTGAAAAGAGATACACAAAGGAATATTTAAAGAGCGACAGTCTGACTTCAAGTTGGGTTGATCAGGCAGGGATCACATCACAGGTTTTCCAAAGAGTTTGTAAAATACCTGAATAATAAGCAGGAAAAAGAAGTGGCTCAAAATGAGCCAAATGGCCTATTAAGAAAGAAGCATGAACAGAAGCACAATGACAACAGGGTGGGAACGAAGTTAAAGATCACAGGCAAGGGTGAGAGGAAGGTAGGATTATTCAGGATATGACAAATAGCTGAAGCTCTCTTCTGCAGGTCCAGTACCTCATCCCCCATGTGAGGCTGGAATTCAAACTTCAGCGGAGGGCAGAAGACCTGGTTGCACATGTCCATGACTGTGTGCTTGTCACTCCGTGCGTCCAGGTTGTCCACCGCATTCTCAATGATGTCCAGGCCCTCATGGCGGGAGGTTTCTAGGTTATATTCAGCAGAGAGGTACGTCCTGAATGTTCGAGCTAGACTGGCATGGAATCCCAGATCACAACACTGTGGGAGGGGGGGAAGAATTATTGAAGAAAGGTCATGTTCACAGACTGGGTAATGCGAGTAAAGAGTTCCCACATTTAAATATCCCCTTCACCCCAAAGGGTTCCAGAACACTTTCCCAACCATCTATGGGCCCAAGGAATCATTTTATCAGTAGCTACTTCTGGAGTAGAACACATCAGCTGTTTAATAACATGCTTCAATAACATACAAAGCAGTAGGACATGGAGCATACAGTACGCGCTCAGAGTCGCTGGACGAATGAAAGGAAATACTACCAGTTACCCTCACTGGACTGTGGCCATTCCAAGCAGGTGAAGTACATTCCAGCTCAAGGAAATATATCCTCTAGGTCTGAATGAGACAGTGTGCTAAAAAAAAGAGTAGCTAGGGGAGGGTAGGCAGTGAGCAGGGCTAGCCTGCAAGTGCCTTGGGTCTCAGACAGGTCCATATTTGAGGTGGCTAGCTCCTCCTGCCACTGACACAGCTGCAGCTATGCTTGATTTTTAGCACACCGGCTTTATCAAAGCTAGCACAGGTATGTTTCCCCCTAGCTGAGAATCACACCACTCTGCTGCCGGGTAGACATACCCTAAGCCCTGCTAAGGCTGACAGAGCTCTGCAGATGGGCAGCACCTCCAAAAGTCATAGTACCATCTACAGCAGGGCTACTCAACTTTGGAAGTCTTGGGGGCCACAACGATACTCACAGCACATGCCGAGGGCCACAACTTAAGTGTGGTTGCATACTCATGCAAATATATATGCAAATAGCGTCTTTCACACTGATGGGCATGAATACAAAGATTAAGCCTTAAGCTGTGGTGCCGGACCCAAACACGGCCAGTGTGAGCCACTCAGCACCTCTCAGGCTCTGCCCACAAGGCTAAGCAGCCAGCACTTCCCACAATGCCCCGGTGGTGCTCCCAGAACCTCCTCCCTGGGGGCTAGAAACTCTGAGTACCTGTCTGTTCCAGCCGGCCCATCCGCTTACGTCTTTCAATGCTCACCCCACCTGGGAGAGGCCTCGCTATTGTGGAGCGTATTCCCAGTGGAATCCATGTTCAAAGGTTCCCACCCAGGGGCCACATGTTGAGCCCCACGTAAACGCAAACCGCACCGCCGGACGCAAACAAACAGGCCAACAGACCATGTGTTGAGTAGCCCTGGTCTACAGCCAGGCTGGGATACTGAACAAGTTCTGGAGGGAAGCCTGTCAACTAGTCCTTCACTAATGCCCACTGCTAGACCCTGTGCAGATCCAAACTTTGTATCTGCATCTGTATCTGCAAAAAATGAGCCATGGATATCTGCAAATTTGCAGGATTCACGATAGAAATGAGGATACAAATTTTGTATCAGACAAAATGAGCAGTGATTATCCACATCTACATCCTGTGGACACTCATGGATATAAAGTGGATATCTACGGATTTGCAGGGCTCTATCTACTGTTGCCACACCCTGCAATTTCCTGGGCAAAATTCTTATCAGGCCCAACTCTGCTAACTTATCATATTGCACAAGATGGAAGTCAGGGAGAAAAAAGGTCATAGGTTTCCAAGATGCATGCCCCTTTTTCACTGACTCTGACTGGCTTATTTCTCCTCCGTCAATTTACTGTACCTTGTAAGCACAGAAATGCATTCATCAAAATTAGCTAGGACAGACAGACATTAAAGTAAACTGGCATTTAAACACTCTCCATCGCAGCAGTGAAGATGATTCCATTATTCTGCTCTCTCTTATTCGAGACGGAAAAGTTTCTCATGCATATGTGGTCATTCCTTCTTGGGGAAAATGACAGAACTGAAAGCTAATTGCGGTACAAAAATTGAAACCCTCTTTTTCAATATAATTGAGTCTTATTTGTCTGATGTATCAACAGCGTTGGATTCGCTGCTAAGGGTCAGTCACCAGCTAGTAAAAATGACTTCTATGGTCTCCTCCCAATCCCTAGAGTGTTGGCTATGCTGCAAAACCACTATGTAATTCTAGCTTGGCTGGCAGATTCTACTTTACAGAGGACCAAGTCTTGAAGATCATGTATGCTGTGGGTCAGGACAGGTGCACAGGCAAAGACGGGACGTTCAAGTTTTGGATCTCACCCCAAAAGCAGGTATAGCTGTGTGCAGAGAGGGAAAGAAGACTGGAAAAGGTGGAATTGCAATACATCAGCACTGAGTTGCATTAGCAGGTCTGAAAGGGGACTGAGCTAGAATGGACAGTCAGAAGATGTCTCAGCTCTGATGCAGGACAAGACTGAAACAGAAGGTACTGCAGGTAAAGATTAAGGTGTATGAACAGAGTTCTTTGAGGCCCCCACATTGGGGCAGAAGACAGGCTGAAGTTCAGGATAAAGGAGCCCTGAGGCAGCTGTGTTGGGGAGGAGGAACTTCACATTCATTTACTCCTGGCACCTGCACGCTGGGGTATGTCTAAAATAACCTTCCCCTTTCCTTCCACCCCACTATAGATTACTGACATGGGGGGATCAAGAGTTGGAAGTATCTTTTGTTTTGAATGTCACCTAACTAACAACTGCTACTGAATTATCCTAAGCTGCTGCAATACAATTTATATTACAAATACCAAATTGTAGAAGTTAAGGAGTTTTGCTGACATATGAATAAAACAGCAGCAAACAACGTTTATCATTGTTTTAGTTGTAACTGAAAATAGCTAGAGAGCTGCCTGATCTAGCTGGACAATTTAGATGGCTGATATAAATAAACAATTTCTCAACACTTGCAGTGGATTAAACCCTCTCCTGAAAAATAAAACCCAATGCTATTGCAACATTGCCTCTATTGCGTTTTCAAACTGCATTACACAGGCTACTACCATGGTCCAGAATCAGATCATTAATATTAAACAACCACTCAGTTATTACTGGTGTTGGTACCATGTCAGTAATGACTAGAATTGAGCGAAATGTTTTTTATCAAATAGTAAATTCACCAAAAAAAAAAAAATCTGCAAATAGTTTTGGCTGAAAAGACTGATTTTTGGAGGGAAATCATTAGACATTTCAACATTTTGCATATGCATCGTACTGACATTTCATTTTGAAATATTGGTATGAATCAACATTTGAAACCTTTCATTTCATTCAAACTAAATTTTTCCAGTTGAGAAATGCCAAAAGAAAATCAGTTTTGGTTTGAAACAAAAACAAAAGGTTTTATTTAATTTTTCATTACCAAAACAAAACAAAATCAGTTATTCACTTAACTCTAGCCAAGACTACGATTCTTTACTGTTTGATAGCTACTAAAGTAATCTATGTGAAATAGAGCTGGCGGGCTGAGTTCAGGTACTCAAGCTCATCACAGAACCTGCCATCTTATTTGTAAAGTGATAGGTTCATATTAATGTCAGCCAGGGGGAGCCTGTTAGTAATATGTGTTACTTCTTCACCACTAAAGGTGGTATGAGGTGCCTAACAAACAGTCTTTGGGCCAAGGAGTTTACATTCTAAAGCTTCAGGTACAGCAATTTCACTGCTTGACTTCAGTGGGATTTGGTGTGGGTACAAGGGCTCTTGGCCCATGAGGATCCAACCATAGGATCAGGACCTAATTTAAGATAAGTGTAGGCCACATTCGATCCTGTAGAGTAACTGCTGAAACAAGATACCATGGTAACCAGCATAGCCTAAAAAATGAAATGAAAAGACAGAAAGAATTTGGCTCAGTTCAGGGGAACCCACAGCCTGTGAGAGCTCCTAGGCAAGGGGGAGGGACCCAGCTCTGTGCTTCCAGAAGAGGTGGGGTGCGGCAGCCAGCCCGGAGTGCGGTGTGGCTCTCAGACCTTAGCCCTCATAGCCTGAATCAATCTAGTAGCAATTTAAAGGGCCCAGGGCTCTGACCACCGCTGCTGTCACATTAGCAGTGACAGGAAGCCCCAGGCCTCTCTGAATCTCTGGGCCTCAGGGCAACTGCCTCCTTTTCCCCCTTCTCACCTCCCCTATCAGCAGGCCTGCCTGGTTAGTCTAATCAAAAGTAATCTAAAATAGACTGTTCCATGGATACACAGATGACTCCAGTTTCCAGAACTGCAATCACAGCATCAACTTTCTGAGCAAAATACTGAAGGGAGAAAAAAAGAATTAAGTCATATGAAAAAATAGCCACAGAATTCTAAATCAAAATGTTACCATCACTAAACTTGAAGTGAAATGTTAAAACTCAGTTACCGCCACAAGCAACTCCAGACAAAGACAGCATCTTCTCCTATGTACTGATGTGAAGCGACATCCCTCAATTCAGATTAAGTCACACGGAGATGGTTTTTGTGTTACTGTGTGCTAAAAGTGGGAGCAAAAGCATGATGGGCTGACTCCTGCACACAGATATGTGAGCATACTCAGCCTGCCCTGACCCAGGCTTCAAACTTGTGCAATAGCTGATTTGGGGCACGTACTATAGTCACAGACCCTTTATCCTGACCCGTCTTAACTTAAAGTAGGCTAACTGCTGGCAGTTGGACATGTTGACATTTTTTTGAAGGCCACATCAGCAGAATTCAACCTTTCTTCAAAATTGGTGTCTAGCATTTACAGTTGAAGGAAAAAGATGATAGTGAACTGATGCATTGTGCCTTCCTGAGTCTTCAAAGAGGTGTTAACACTGAAGCCTAGTGATGGCCATTCAAAATATTGTTGTTAACTCTTTCATCACTGACAATTTTAGAACAAATATCCAGCTATGCTAGAACTGTGAGTGGAAGTTGCCTTACATTGCCTTACAGATTCCAGGACATCAACGTTCTTCTCTGATATTCAAGCATATAACTGAACAGTCAGCCAATGATGTAAGTTACAGGAAATATCACTTACAAAAGGAAGCTCTTTTGAAACTAATGTCACAATGCCAGGAAATCAGCCTTTCAGAATGCCACAATAAAATTCCAAGCAGGAGGGAGAATAAAAGCTAAACCAGGTCAACAGAGGGATCTTGACTCTATGATCTGCTCACATTAGATACAGGTGGATGCCCTTCCCGTTAACGAGATTTCTGCATTTATGGGAGGAGTCATGATCCATGTGTTGACATGACAAGAAAATGTTGTCTTACTTCAGAATCAGCTGACCAGCACCTAGTGCTTCCAAAAGGCCACAAGTCTTTGCTGAAGAGATCTTCAAATCTCTGCCAATGTGGATCCCCAACCATTATCACACCAATCAGCAGGTCAAAAATATAAATCGAAAATGTGTGTCTGCCAAATGGTGGCATTTAACAAAGCATCCAGTATCGGCCTAACTGCTGCCACAGAAATCACTGAGAACCACTGATTTTATTGAAGAAGAGTTAAGTCAGTGCCAAATACTTCTGAAAACCTCACAATTCAGACACATCTTGGAGTTCTCCATAATGTTGTTTTGCCTCATTTTTTTTAAATGATGAATTCATGCTGAACCCAGCAGTTACGGGAATGCCAATAACTCTGCTGCTACTGACAATTAGGGCAGCCGCCTTACTAACAACATTTTTACAGCTTTTCAGTCTCTGCTGATTAGCACCGTGCCTGATGCTTCACACTCTGGTGCTCAGAAAAGAAAGAAAAAAAACGCTTCAAAGAGACACAAAGAAAAAAAGGTTTCAGACTCCTTTTCCCAGTGTCAAAACAAATGGCATTTTCTAGTTCCACTCTTCTCTTTGCAAATATCAGAACTACAATTATTAATATAGGTTAAATCTCTCTAATATGGCATCCTCCAGACCTGACTGATGCCAACACAGAGAATTTGCCAGACCACAGTAGGTCAATATTGTCTAGCAGCATTACCCACATTTCCACTGCTTGCTGGGCTCTTACAAGACTTGTAGGGTAAATTAGAGCTAAATAACACTGAGAACCAGGACTTGCGGCTGTAAACAAACTTTATGGGACTGCAGAAAATTTGGCCTCACACACTGGATATCCAGCTAACAAAATCATGCCAGACCAGAGTGTGCCAGACTAGAGAGGTTCAACCTGTAATTCCTGGCACATATGTAGGGCCTTTTACCTGAGGAATGCAGAGTTTTAAGATAATAACAAATCAGGCATCACAACACCCTTGTGAGAAAGGGAATATCAGCTTTTTTTCTTTTAAAGAGGTAAATTGAGACACACCACACTCGCAGCTGGTCCACACCATCTTCCTGACTCCACGGGATCCGCAGGAGGAAACACCCGGGAAAACCTCATGAGGGAGCAGATGGCCTGCCTCCCATCCCTCATCCAGGGGCTCAACGAGTAGCGCCAGGAGTGGCTCACTGACCGGGGGAGCGCCAGGTTGACCAGGAGCAGTGGAAAGCTGCCTGGGACCTGCTGGCGCACCAGCACAAGGCCACATGCTCTTCCCTTACCTTGGTAATGGAATGCATGGTCTCATGCATGAAGCGGGCCACCAGTAACCCGCGGCTTCACTTCCTAGCCCCTAGGGTCTGCTGGGGCCCCAGAATATGGGGTCATGGGACCTCTTGGGCAGCTGAAGCCTCCTGAGCTGACCAAGGCAGGCACCAGTCCAGACCCCATCCCTGAGTCCGCCCCCCCTCATTCCAGGTTCATTCCCCAATCTCTCCCCTGTTGCAGATCCCCCAAATAAAGTCTTAGTTTTTTTAAGGCTTTTTCTTTGCTCTGCAGGAGAGGGGGAAAGGGAAGGCAGGGGAAAGAAGGGGTGGGAGAGGAAAGGTACACAGAGGGAATGCAGGGGTCCCTTGTGGAGAGGCACAGGGGAGAGTCTCATGTAGCCTTTGCTGAAACTCTCCCTCAAGGCCTCCCTGATGAGCACAGCCCCTTGATATGCTCGCTGAATGGCACTGGTGTCTGGCTGCTCATATGCCCTAGCCAGCCAGACAGCCTCTGCCTCCCACCCTGGCAGGAAAGTCTCCCCTTTCCTCTCACAGAGGTTGTGGAGCACACAGCAGGCCACCACCACAAAGGGGATGTTGCACTTGCTGAGGTGCAAGGGGGTGAAGAGTCTCCGGAACCTCCCCTTTAAGGTGCAAAACACACACTTCATGGCCATGCCGACGTTATGTCTGTGAAGCATCCTTTATGGTCCATGAGGGTCTGCAGCTCCATTCAGAAATACCCCTTCCTGTTGATGTAGTCTGAGGTACAGAGGTTGGTGGCCAGGATGGGGATGTGAGTGCCATCTGGTCGCAAGCCCATGGTCGCAAAGCCATCAATGATGCTGTCGATGTTCCCCAGAGTGACAACCCTCCGTAGCAACACGTGGTTTATGGCCTTGGCTACTTGCAGGAGCATGGCCCCAACTGTGGATATCCCCACACCAAACTGTTTCCCGATGGAGCGGTAGCTGTCTGGTGTGGCAAGCTTCCATAGAGTGAAGGGGACCAAGCATCCACAGGAAGTGTCCATCCCCTGTCCGTGGAGGGCACCAATCAGTGGGGACACGCTATTTCGATTCTGTTATTTCAGGAGTTATTTCAATTTACTTATTTTGAAATTATTTCCTAGTGTAGACATGCCCAGAGAGATTAAGAGCTTGTCTAGATTGCACAACAGCACAGACTGGTGTGGCTGCCATAGCTATTTCTTCAGAAAAGAAGTGAGGTGGCATAGTAAACAACAGTCAACCCTCACTGATTAAAATTATTCCCCATTGCTGGTTATTTGTAAAGAGCCAGCAAGCTCTCTTGGTATTTTGTTGCGGATACTATTAGTTACCATGTATTTTAATCTTTATACTTTTCAAAGAGATGGAGAAACACCAACCTCTCAATCTCCCAAAGTGTTTGCAATGACGACTGGAACAATATTTTCAGCTCTAGTTATCTAGCCAAGGTAATGATAAGGTACTCGTGATTTTGATATTTAGCAATTATGAGAAAACTGAGGTGGAAAAGTTGAGCAACACGCCCACATACTATGAGTCTGCTGGCAATGCCAGGATTAAATTTAAGGTTTAGTGACTCCCTGATTCATGATAATCCCCCACTTGAAGCTACCTTTAAACCAGGATAAACCTTCGTAAACCATTTCAGTAGCAAGGAGGCAAAACAATTCCTCCAGGTAGCAGAGAAGGAAACATTCTCTGAGTGCAAAAATAACCGTAAATTGTTGTACTCTTCCATCTGCCTAAGAATGAACAGACTCTTCACAGTGCTAGGAACACCTGCTGTCATTTAACTGAAATGGGCACAAACCCAAAGTCTACCCAGTTCTAGAGATTTTTACCAATTTCCAATTTTAAATAAGGGATTTTTCTGAAACTGGACTGATCTTTTGATGTGTGCTCAATATTCGTTAAGGACCGGTCACCTCTCTTCCCAATTTTCTGGGTTCCAATTTCAATGAATTGTCCCTGCTGAGTTGTCATTTGCACTGAAAGGGGATGGCTGTCTGATACCAAGCAGTTCGGCTTATCTTCATGCAGCCAAGGTACATGGCACTCTACAGTCCTGATCCACTTACTGATTCCCAAGGAGTATACCCATATTTCTGACTCACAACAAAACCACCCCTATCAATTCCATGGAATATTTACACTGTCATAGGTTAACTGGGGACTCAAGCGAAGAATCAGAAAGCCTGTGTTTGGATACAAGAGAATGTAGACACCCCGAACTCTTCCAAAGGCGTCACCTTTTCTTCCAAAAACTCAGTGTGCAACATTTTCACAGTTAGGACCTGATCTTAACACCCTTTAAAAAGTCACTGGAATTGGGACCATGGACTCTGATTCTGCATAGGAACGACTGGGTCCATCAAGTTCAGTATTGTGCCTGGAACCAATACCTGGATATTTCAAAGGAAATGTTAAAAACTACCTGCTGTACTCCCAGACACATGCAGTGATGTGTGTCAGGAAATAGGGGTGAGAGGCTCTTTCCCGAGTCCTGCAGCAATGAAATTAATGCATTGGAGGATGAACTGAATATCTTTGTCTTACATAACAAATATTACTGGCCTTAAACCCACCTAGCCCTTTTTAAAATCCAGCTACAGTTAATTAACTCAGTAGTCTCTGGAGTACTTTTGTCTGGGGGATGGTGGGCGGTATTTTAACCTAGATTTCATTTTTCCCTAAAATCCCTCCAGCAAATCTCCAATATATGTAAGTTTTCTTAGCTTTTTCTTTTCTTTTTTTTTATTAAGCAGAATGTATTGGTGGATTATTCCTTGAAAAGACATGGTGAATTTAGGGCTGTCCTTTCAACTTTAGCTGTTGGGGGATGGACTGAAAGCTGTAAAGAAGGGGCATGTTTTGTTCTTAGGGAAACTACCACCACTCTTCACACAAAGGTAGCAAGGGCTGTCAAACAAAATCTCTCTCAGTTTTCTTACAATAATGATTTACAGGCTCCGTGGTATTTCTGAATCAGCACACACACCAAAAAAGAACTAGCAAATAGGATTGGTGTATGAACTTTCCAAGCAAGGGAAATAATCATTTACAAGGTGCAAACTTTGGCAAAAGAAAATACATTCACTCTGACCACATTATTAAACAAGTGTTGGCAAAAATGAAGACATCCGCATTTGTTTTTATTTCTAACTAAATTCATTAATATGATCTGGTCAAAACTGCTCCTTTCATTATTGAGAGCACTGCTTGACATGCAGTGGGAACTGAAAGCACTTTGACACATGAGTAATTTATTACTGTTAATTTGTCAGCAGTGCATGGAGGCCCCAATTAATGTTCAGAGCCCGATGGTGATCTAGGACAAGTGACAGTCCCTCTCTGGGCTTCAGATTCCCCATCTGTAAAAAAAAGAGTTGATAATACTGACCTCCTTTGTAAGACAGCAAGGCATGATTATCAGCCTCCGCACCCACTAGCAAAAATGGGCTTGTTCATAACTTCTCACAGCAAAATGCTGCAGTGCAGCAGCACAACAGAGCTCCATGCCTTCCCGCATGGACAGGAAGAGAGTTAAGCAGCGTATTTTGAATAGATAACTATTTCTCTTTCAAAAGATTTGAATATTCACAAAATGTCTATGGCTTGCCCCCATATGAGCCCAGTATCATTTGGTCAAATGTAATGCAAAAATGCTTCTGGGTAGAAGCTGGATTAGCTCAAGAGCTTTGCACCACTTCATGTATTCCCAGGGCTTATCCTAAGAACTGGGACCTAAATGATGCACAGAGCTTTTGCTGGCCCTTGGTAGAGGGATAAATTACACACCTTCTGAGTGTTAGAAACATTAAAGAGAGGCTCTTGATTGGAAATTTACAACTGTGAATTTTGACAAAACTGGAGAAAGAGGGAAATGGTGCCAGAAAACATACTGTGTTCAGCACAAGGCTGGAACTAGAAGATCCTGAATTCTATTTAAAGATCTTATCTTGGGCTATGTCTAGACTGCAAGCCTCTTTCGAAAGAGGCTTTTTCGAAAGATACTTTTGAAAAAGCCTCTTTCGAAAAAGAGCGTCTAGACTGCAAGCGGAACTTTCGAAAAAGCAAGCCGCTTTTTCGAAAGGCAGTCTGGATGCTCTCTTTTGAAAAACCCCTGTTTGCATTCAAGAACGCCTTTTTTCGAAAGAGCACTTTCGAAAAAAGTCGTTCTTCCTCGTAAAATGAGGTTTACCACCGTCGAAAGAAAAGCCGCGTTCTTTCGATTTAATTTCGAAAGAACGCAGCTGCAGTCTAGACGCAGGTGAAGTTTTTTCGGAAAAAGGCTACTTTTTCGGAAAAAAACCCCTGAGTCTGGACACAGCCTTGGATTCTGCTTTCAGTTGCATCAAATACATTCAAGTAACTGGCCCCACCTCCATCCATCTAACTATCTTTCCTAGGGTTTTATATTGCTGCCCATCACCATGCTATTTGAGCATCTTCCACATAAAATCAACAGTGGACTTCATGGAGTCTCTAGCACATCTCTCTTTTGTGGTCAAAACTGCTTAGAGCAGGGTTTCTCTGGCTGGCAAGGGTTTGGGAACAGAAGTAGCTGTGAGCATGGCTTATGACAGACAGAGTGTCTCAAAGAGTAACGTTTTGCAATGTTTGTGAAAGGTGGCCAGACTGTGAATTTGCCTGAACATCTCTGGAAAAGAGTTCTATAGCTGATCCCCTACACTAGGAATGCTTTGTTATCTGCTCTCATATCTTTGTCCTGGGAACCATTTTGGAGCATAGATTCCATATCTACTAGCAGAACCCTATAACCAACGCAGAGTTTCATGATGACATACATTAAGTTACCTGTTCTTTTCCTTTGGAACTATACAACTCTCACTCAGACTTTAGGAAAGACTTGGAAAAAAAGAGAGATGTGTCTAGGTTCTTATATGACCCTCACTGCTGCAGTGTCTAAGGGTACGTCTACACTGCTTGGCTACTCCACATCTACAAAAGCTACCTGTTATTTCAAAATATTTTCCAAAATATTTAGTCTGCAAAAGGAAGAGTGAGGGGGGATTTGATAGCAGCCTTCAACTTCCTGACGGGAGGTTCCAAAGAGGATGGAGAGAGGCTGTTCTCAGTAATAATGGATGGCAGAAAAAGGAGCAGTGGTTTTAAGTTACAGTGGGGGAGGTCTATTATTAAGAAAAGCTATTTCACTAGGAGGGTGGTGAAGCACTGAAATGGGTTACCTGGGAGGGGGGGGGTGGAATCTCCATCCCTAGAGGTTTTTAAATCCTGGCTTGACAAAGCCCTGGCTGGGATGATTTAGTGAGGGTTGGTCCTGCTTTGGGCAGGGGGCTGGACTCAATGGCCTCCTGAGGTCTGTTCTAGCCTTACGATTCTATGAATCTATGCTGGTAAACCTCATTGCACGACGGATACGGGATGATTTGAAATAGGGCGTTATTTCAAATTTTGGTGCTGTGTAGATTTGCCAAATTTCAAATTTCAAAATAGATTTGAGCTAAGATACGCCATTTGCACAGCACAAATGGCATATCTTATTTCAAGTTTAGGGTGCATCTATACAGCACCCTAAGGGTCCCTGGAATTCACTCTCAATCACCATCACCACAAAGTGATTATCTGTATAAATGTCTGACATGTGAATCAGGACAAAGATGGAGGATGGGGGAAAAAGAAGAATTGTACAAAATCAATGCCTTTTAAGAACAGCCCTATTGCAGATAAGATGAACATATTTAAGAACTCAAAAGTTTTTCTGCTCAGACATTTTATCTTTCTTGAATGTTTCCTCCCAGTTCTGCATATCCAGCTTAGCCTCAGTAGCCAGCCTAAAATAGGAGTCAAACAGCTCAATCAGAAACTACCCCATCTGATAACGTTCAAGAAATGTCTAGCAAGAAGCTGTCAATTTAAAGCCAGGGCTTGGAATAGCTTAAGACATCACAGCACAAGAGATCATCTCAACCAGAATAAGAGTTGGATAATCTCTAGGGCCACAAACGAAACTTCAGTTTCTGTGGTCAGCATAGAGCAATCAAAAGGCTCCATTCTAAATAACAGGAAGGTGCTATTCACGCAGCTAAGGATTACGATGACCCCGTTTATCAGTGTTCTGGACCTTTTAAACCCCCAAAAACTGCTGAAGGCAATATCTAGGCTGTGCTACAGTTTTCTAAGGGAACAGGCAGGGATCCTATCAAGCGAATTACTTTGAAATTCAGTCTGGCCAAAGTTTTTCAGATTTTTTTGTAGAGAACCTTAAATTGGCTGAGAACTAGCCCAGGGGATCTACAGACTTTTTTTCTCTCTAATATCTATCAACCCAATTCTGCTACTCTTCCTCATCTGAGTAGTATTTTACCTCACAAGTGGCCCCACTGATTTCCAGAGGACACTCACAAAATAAGGTACAAGTCAACAAGAACACATGCAGCAGAATCCAGCCCTATGACCCCTGAAATGATTTATCATAGAAGATTCATTTCAGATGTTTGAATTTCATTATTTAAATGTCAAACATCCTAATTTTGCCCTGTTGGTACCTCTGCAGCCTCAGAGAACACAAGGGGACAAATCCTGGCTGTGCATTTAAATTAGGGATACATTTATTCCAGTGAGGCTGCAAGGGTATAACTAAGAGCAGAATTCAGCCTAAGCCTAAAGATTATTATTCATAAAGGAAACAATTTACCTAACCGATCATTATGGCCAATTGTTCAAATCTGTACTTGCCTCAGTCACGGCATTAAATAAGTCCATAGGGTAACATGGGGATATTGTGTAATACCAGACTAAAATCAGCTCTATCCACATCACTGTATTCAATTCAAATGATTTGATGTTTGATGGAAACCTTCACAAAAGCAGTGTCCAGATGAATCTATTACAGAAAATACCTATCAGAGAAAATACTTTGAGTCCCGTATTTCCCAAAACTTTTGAAAGAAGAGCCCATCTTCAAGAAAATGAAACTAACAGCACACTTCTGCAATGCCACTATGTGTTATATACATTTGTATATCTTTTGCACCCCATTTCTTCTCCCTGAATAACTCTTTGCACATTGTTGGGGATTACCCCACACCTTGGGAAATGTTATGGTAAATCTTCATAATATGATCTACCTTCTCTTCTTTATAGCAAAACAGATAATTATGTTGACATTTGAAATTTCATCATTAGCATCTGAGTTAGTGCCCACTGAAATGAACAGGTGCTTCTATTGTTTCAGGCTCTCTGCAAAGTCTGGCAGCCATTGCTGCTTTGGTTACATTCAGGTCACGTTATGAAGGTTATCTAGCTTTTTTCCTTCAATAAAAGATGGGAATCTGGTGAACAACTGTCATGCCCCACAACTAGTCCTTCACAATAGTTCATTGCAGATATGCACCTTACTGTTTAAGTTTTATCATTCCAGATGAAAACTCATAGTTGTACAGCCCTGGGGTGCATATATTCCTCAGAACACAGCTCTCTAAACTGGCATTCAGTGACTGGAACGGAAAGGAAGGGAAGGCTTCTCTCTAGTATCTCCTGACCCAGTCTTCATTTTGCTTTCACAGAAAAGATTTTTCTCCTCCTTCCCCTCTGCTCTCCAATGGGCAGAAGTAGTAACTGGATCAGGTGCTGGAATTGCCAGTGGCTTTGCAGACTTGCCCCCTCAGCAGGAAACCGAATAATATGGACACAGCAGGCTGGAAAGGCTGTCAAGAATTGCACTGAGTCTTTTGAGAGACTCTAATTCCCCCTGATAGACGCTGTTTATTCTTTTTATTGCTATGCTGTTGACTTTATTTGAAACCCCCTGAAGCAGTGAGATCTCTCAGCTGGATGTATGCAGTATATCAAGCTGAAGCAAAGGCACCTGCAACTCAGAGAGGGCTACTTTTGAGTAATAGAACAGGCTACGTGCAACAACTCTCTTAAATCTGCACTTTGCATAGAGCACCCATGACCAACATTGTCTGGTTCTCATTCTGCCATTAGGATCTCTGACATGTGACAGAAGGCCTGAGATACAGGCCAGCAATCTAAGTGGGGTGCTCTAACTCAGAGTTGCTGATGTGCCTTTTATAAGGGAAATAAAATGCTGATGCCAAGTGACCTTTCCTTTGAATGAAAAAACAAACAAAACAAAACAGGTAAAAAGAAAACTATTTTGGATCCAATTCTGATTTCAAATTCACTGGTGTAAATCTGAGTAATTCTTGACAAATCCTGGGTAAATGAGGTCAGAAGTTGGACCGCTAGACTTTGTGTCTCTTCCCTTTCCCATCATTTATATGTCTATGTCTCAACCTGGGGGCAGTGATTTATTTGTGATATTCCAGAGGAATGCGGAATGCCAGGAAGATCTCTTGAAGCTGGGGGCAGAGGTAGAACGTGGTGTCACAGCATTTGGAAATAACGCCAGACTAGAAAAATAGAGAAATTAGGGGACAAATATGCTCTTCGATAGAGCCTCGCCTTGTATAAATGGAGGGCTCTCCATTAAAGTCAATGGAGTCAGACTGATTAAACCAGCTGAGGATCTGCCATCTGTGAGTATCCTCCTCATATAAACATGGGCAAAATGAAGCCCAGTGAGACAGAGAGCCCTGGCCTCTGATTTTGTAGACACCATTATGCTCAGGCAATTAGCCATGGGTGGAAATTATGGCAATGTGGGCTGAAAATGCTTTCCCTGGGCACTTAAATAAAAATGGGCTAATTTTCAGAGGAACTGAGCATCTGTACCTCCAGGTGACTTCAGCACCTCTTAACCTCAGGCCCATTTTTATTTAGGAGCCTATATATATGGATTGAGGCACACAGGCTATATTTATAAATTCGTGGCCCATGTGTTTAACTTCCTGTTTCAGGGCATCGCTTGGGAGCTAGTCTAGCAGTTGGCTGCATGCACGGCCTCTCTTGGTTATTGGTGCATGCAATTAATTGGGGGTGCAATATTATGGCCCTGTAAAATGAAAGGCCCTGTTGCAAAATCAAGCTCTGGGTGACTTATTGAAAGTAGGGTTGCCAGGTGTCTGGTATTCACCCGGACAGTCCGGTATTTTCGGCTCCTGTCCGGTAAAAAATTCAGAGAATACCGGACACCTGAGATGTCTGATATTCTCTGAATTTTTCCCCGGCCCGGAGGCGAAAATGCTGGGCACCTGGCAACCTTACAAACAGTCAGCGCCCAGGCTTACCGGGTTCCCCAAGGCTGCCGGCACAAAATGGCTGCCGGCCAAAAGACCTAGGGGAAGCAATTACTTTCTCTGGGTCTTAGTGCTCAACTTCTCCCCTGTTCCTATCCCTGCACTCACTCTTAAAGGGGACATGCTGTTTTATTTTAATATATATATATTTTTTTTGGCTTAAGAAGTCCTTGGAGTCTTTTTTTTTCCTCAACAACTTTGGGCTGCCCCCCTTTTTTCCCCTCTTCAACAGAATTTTTTCCTGGTGGTTTTTTTTGGGGGGGGGGCTGAGGGGGTGCGTGTTCGGTATTTTTGTTTCAACCATCTGGCAACCCTAGTTGAAAGTCATGGAGAGGCTCAGTTACCAATGTGAAAATAAAACCAAGGAGTCCTAACATGATCTATCTTCCGCTCTAGCCATTAGACCTAAGTCCCTCATTAGGGAAGGAGACCACTACTCTAACTTCTTTGATAACAGGCCTGAGATTCAGCAACATCTCCACAACCTACTTCATCCATACCCTGCTTTTATACTCTTGCCATAGTAGAGGAAGAAACAGTTTTCCTGTTGATGTACCCCAGCTAGAGGGCCTTTTATGTGTCTCTTCTTTTCCCGGCTTGTGCTCTCGACATATTTGCAACACCCTACATTTTGCTTTGACGGAAACAAATGCTTTGCTTGAGGACTTTTAGTGCTGTAACTCTGACTGGCATCTCTGCTTCCCTGCTTGAGTGTACATTACTTGACTGTGTGAAAAATGGCAATGCCATCAACTAAGTTTTCTAGTGCCCATACAACTCGGCAATTGAGTACAACAATAAACTGGCTGATATACTCATTTTTCTGAATGGCAGGTTGTTCAGAATACCGCCCCTTTACCTATCTGTCTGTCTTCAATATGGGGAACACATATAGCATCACTATAGCATCTAGAATGCAGTTTAAGAAGGATGCATATGAGATTCAGCAAGGAAATATGCTCTTGTATTTCCACATATTAATACCAACTAAATCCTATGACATGTATCATCTGAATAGTGTTATCCCCATTTTACAGACATGACCATCAGAGATTAATCCAAGCCATGCAATGCAATAAATAAGTAATAGAACAAAGAAAACAATCCAAGAGTCCTAAAATTCTGGCATGCTTCATTTGACGAAATTGCAAAAGATCAGTCTTTAAATCAAGGACTCACACGACTTTCTCAATGTTGTAAAATCCCTGCCTATCAGAAAGGATGGAGCAAAGCCCATTTAATGTAAAGCCAGGGACAGTCATGTGTGCTAATTCACAAGTACTCTGATCCAGTTTTGCCCTCCTCATTAGATTCAGTGACCCCAGAAGAAGTCTACCTTCTCCACAAGCAGTTGAGACCCAGGATCTCACCAGAACTGAGAAGAGTCTAGCACATATTAAAGTTGTGATTCTGCTTTGGAGTTGATAACATGAGAAACATAAAGCGCGGGTCTAAGACTGGCATTTGCCCATCGGAGCTATGGGCTTTTTTTAAAACGCTACTAAATTTCAAATCCAGTGATCTGATGGTTCAGATACAAGTACACATCATAAAACTCTAAATGGCAATTTGTGCTGGATATGAACTGCCTGCAGGAGCCCTTCTGTAACCCCTATTATGTTCCCGAGAGAAAACCCTTCACATCATTAATCATCACTTTTGTTGATGTTGGGTGGAGCAGCTGGATGAATAATCATAACTGCAATGCATCAAGCCTAAGTCCTTTGAAGAATGTCAGTCTGCTCTTAGGCCCTTTGCTCAGCTTCAGTTCTCCCTTTGGGCAAATTTCACTTCTGCAGAGAGGCCAAGCCAGGCCTAAAGGCTATGCACTACTCAGGCCCCAGGTAGGCCCTTCAAATTAGGGTGCACAGGTTTTGTGCTGGTTCTCTGCACTAAGTCAATTTCACTTTTCTTATGCAAAGCAGTTGCTCAGCCCAGCCCCATGCTGTCATGCTGTTGAACAACAGCTGTTGAACAACAGTTGAGCTCTGCCCCGTAACTACGAAAGTGGCTACATTAAGTGTGCATAAACTGATTTCTGCATGTATGTATATACACACATACATATATCTATATATATGCGCACACACACACACACACACATATATACACACACACTCTCTCTCTCTCTCTATATATATGCATGCATGCATGCATGTGTGTGCGCACACATGCTTGTGCACTTTACCAACTGTAAACTGAAGTAACAATTGAAATCCAGGTGATACAGATCCGTAACTATAACTTTAACATTCCATATAAAACACACAGCACCAAGTCTTTTCTTGTCTATGTTAGACATAAGAGGTTGAAAGTCCTGCGGTTGCTAATACTGAACAAGTATAAGAATATATCTTTTTTTTTTCCCTCTTTTCACTGTCCTCCTCACTGTGCGGGCAATGAATGGGATCCCTTTATTCTGGGATGTAGTAAAATCTCCCCTCCAATGTTCCTTTGAAACACACTGGATTTGTACAAAAGCCTGTTCAAATAAACTGCTCTTCTCATGGGGGATTTGAAATTAGGACACCCATGTAAAGCTTATGCATCCTTAACAATACTTTGTTTTCTTTTGGCAATCAGAATATATAATTAGGCATAAATAGTTGCACAGAATCAAAGATGCTTTACTTGAAGTTTCCTGAAGGGATTCCTGGAGTGAGAACAAAAAGCCATCTGCTGACTCCAATGGAAGTGTCAGCAAGGAAATAAACTTGGGAGGAACAGCATTAAAACAGCTAGCACTAACCTGAAATTCAGCAACTCTCCGGGAAACCAAAAGTCACTCTCGTTTAAAAAAAATACTGATTTGCCCTTTGAGTTAATGTAAGGCAGCTTCGTATCCTTCTGTTCTTATGTTTCCATTTGCAAAGGATTGTTTTGTTTGTTTTGCTTTTAATATGAATAAACTCAGCCAATGTGACAAAGACTCAAAAATTGCACCCAATAACATGTCTATCAAACTAGTATCTTGAAATTCCTGAGTCTTACTTCAAACCTCTCTTTTAATTATTAAGTAGACCAAAAATATGATTTGTAGTTTCATTACAAGATATGAGCACTCCAATGTTTTTTTTAAATAATGCATTTTAGTGACATTGAAACCAGAACAAAAAACTTAGCACACACAGATAAGTGTAATTTAGAGGACTATTGCTGCAACTTACGCAAGTTAAAACTGAATAGCCGGAAGAAATTCCTTATGGCAAAAGCCATGAAGCTGTGTATTACCTCACAAAGGGTACGTCTAAACTATGGGGCAGGTTTCAAAAGAGGATATGCATATCAATTCCAAAGGAATTTGCATATCTTCTTCCGATCGCTTTTTCGAAAGCGGGTCTTTCAAAAGTGAAAGTAGTCTACGCGTTTTTTTCAGGAAAAATACCCTTTTTTGAAAAAAACCACTCTTCCTTAAAAAAAAGGAGGTTTACACAATTTTTTGAAAAAGGGTTATTTTCCCCGAAAAAAAACGCATCCAGACTACTTTCACTTTCGAAAGGTCTGCTTTTGAAAAAGTGATCAGAAGAAGATATGCAAATTCTCATGGAATTTGCATATCCTCTTTTGAACCCCCCCCCCCCCCGGTAGTTTAGACATACCCAAAGGAACTGATGGTAGCCCCATTTCTTGAATTACTTAAAATATACACTGTATGAAACACAAGCAAATGCACTAGGACACAATTGTAAGCACTAGGACCTTAATTAAGGAAAACATCCTTATTCAGGAAAGCACAGCATGTGCTCAATTTTCAAGAAAGCTGATGAGACTTAAGCACATACTCAAGACCTTTTCTGAATTGGGATCTGGGCTCAACCATAGGTGTTTGCAGGCTCAGGCCGGTAAAGGAGCATAAGGGTACGTCTAGACTACATGCCTCTGTCCCAGAGGCATGTAGATTAGGCTACCAGACACAGGAAAATGAAGCGGCGATTTAAATAATTGACGCTTCATTTAAATTTACATGGCTGCCGCGCTGAGCCGACAAACAGCTGATCAGCTGTTTGTCGGCTCAGCGCGCTAGTCTGGACGCACGGGTGTCGACATGAAAGGCATTTGTCGACCACCCAGGTAAACCTCATCCCAGGAGGCATACCTGGGTGGTCGACAAATACCTTTGATGTCGACACCCACGCGTCCAGACTAGCGCGCTGAGCCGACAAACAGCTGATCAGCTGTTTGTCAGCTCAGTGCGGCAGCCATGTAAATTTAAATGAAGCGGCGATTATTTAAATTGCTGCTTCATTTTACTATGTCTGGTAGCCTAATCTACATGCCTCTGGCGACAGAGGCATGTAGTCTAGACGTACCCTAAGACTGAATACACCGCCCAAACCTGCTCTCTCAGAAATCGATGGAAACTGTGCTATGAAATTAGTGAGGCTAATTATGTTTTTCCATGGCTACCTTCTATAATATGGAACCATTTGAGATTCTGCATTTTCAAGAGGCTTCTCTATCCATTTTAAATACAGATTCATAGATAGGCCAGACAGGAGCACTATAACCATCTAGTGTGTAACACAGGGGTGGGCAATATTTTTTGATGGAGGGCCACTCCAAGAATTTGCTAAGTGGTGAAGGGCCACACTCTTCCATGATATTAACAGAGGTGATATGGGGTTTGGGGAGGAGGTTGGGTGAAGGAGGTGGTTGTGACCTGGGGCACAGGACTGGGAGCAGGGATTTGGGTTGTGTCCTAAGGCAGGAGGGGGTTGTGACCTGAAGCAGGGGATTGGGATGCAGGATCTGGGAGGGAATATAGGTGTGGGAAGGAGGCAGAAGGTTTGGGTTATGTGGGATAAGGGTGCAGGAATGGGAGGGGCAGAAGGTTAGGGGGAAGAAGGGGCAGGCAGGCTCTGTCTGGGAGACTTACCTGGGTGACTCCAGCCCAGCAGCCTAGCAGGTTTCTCAGACAGGCTCCCTGCCTGCCCGCCCCCTGCACAGGCTGCAGGGGCCATGTGGGTCTGTGAATAGTTATGAGCCTGAGGGGAGGGAGAAGAGGGACTTTGCACACTGCAGAAACCGGCCAATGGGATTGTGAAACCGGCCAATGGGAAACCTCTTCTCACTGCCGCCGCCGCCCGTCACCACTGGCTCACAGCTGAACCATTTTTCTGAGCAGCGCGCAGGGTGGGCAGGGAAGGCAGGGACCTTGCTTGAGGCTCTTCACTACATCCATGGGCCCGATTCAGTGGCTTGGTGGGCCAGATCAAGCCCATAGGCCGGATTTTTCCCAGCCCCGCTTTAACACAAGATGAAGAAATTTACCACTCTCCGTGTCAGTTCACGTAGTCATTTCTGTTTTAAATAAAAGTTTGCCCCGTTTCAAGCTACAACTTTTTAATAACACATGCTCAACCATGCCATGTTTCTGCATTAGGGGTGAAATTAGCCCACCTTAAATGGCCCATGTAAAACCCTATACATAACTTAAGCTCCTTATTAAAGAGCTTATGTGATATGTAATACCTTTTCCAAGCCCTCTGCACTGAAGTGAATTCCACTCTAACCTTATAAGCCTCCATATACCAGAGGTGCATTCTAGCCATTTCAAATGAGGCCACCAACACAGGCTATCAGTGAATAGGAAGATACAAATCCAGACACAAATATTTCTTTGGAAATGTCTGCTGAAACCATAACCATGGTACACGGAAGCCAAAATCTTGAGATTCTTTGTGGAAAGAAGTAAAAGGTGCTGAAAGTGCTAAAATAAAATGAGCCCTGTAGAGCAGTGGTCCCCAACCTTTTGAGGTTGTTGGGTGCCAGGGGGTGTGGCCGTTCGCCCGCCGGGCGCCAGGGGGCAGCCCCCCCCCCATAGCCGCATGCCCGGGGCCGGCGCTCCCCCCACCAAGCGCCGCACGCCCGGGGCCGGCGCTCCCCTCGCCAAGCGCCGCACGCCCGGGGCCGGCGCTCCCCTGCAAGCGCCACGCGCCCGGGGCCAGCGCTCACCGTGCGCCATGTGCCCGGGGCCAGGCCAGCCCCGAGCACCTGGCGGGCGCATGCAAATGCCCCCACGGGCGCCATGGCGCCCGCAGGCACCATGTTGGGGACCATGGCTGTAGAGTTATCTTAGAGGTGGGTGTGACTACTAAGTTCAGACCAGGACCTAAATCCAGAAGTCTACATTTGGGGTGGACTGACTTGTGGGCCCTGGAGGAAGGGGCAGGGAAGCTTGGCTCTGTGGGGGAAGCAGAAGAAGGGGCTGAGCTGGGACTAGCCTCCCCACCAAGCCCTTAATGCAAACCCAGACTATGCTGCGCAGGGTTCTGGTGGTGATTTAAAAGGCCCAAGGTTCTGGCTGATGCCACAGTAGCAGCAGTGGCAGACTGGAGCCCTGAGGCAGCTGTCCCCTCCCCTCACCCCCTGTCCGTGACTCTGATAATTATCAATATATTTTGTCAGCTGTTGAGGAGGGATGTTTAAATGCTGAGTAAAAATGAATCAATGGCTTTATTACATATCAGCGGAGGTCTCATGAAAGCAAAGGCCAACTCCCATTCAGTGACTGCTGGGTGTCTGTCACTATACTTGTATAATTGGGGGGGGGGAGGGGAGACACCAAAAACCTGTAATGCTTGCAAAAGACCCCCCAGGTTAGCCAGAGTTCAAAATGCCAACCAACTGCCCTGTATTACCACAGCGCACACCAGCGTGAGCTACAGGATCAGTGTCTGATACTCATCTGCTTACTTCTCAACAGGAAGAGGGGTGGATGCATTCAGAGAGAAGGATCACTTACATCGATGAGGTCAGAGACGTCGTGGATGTAGTATTTACTGACGGCGGCATTGGTGGCTGCCAAGTTCAGCAGATAATCATTCCTAGCTTTAGTGCACTTCAGCTTGTTTTCAGAATATTTGGCTTGCCTCTGCAAACAAAAATTGAATGTAAAAGTAAAAATAAGTTATCTAGAAGGTTTGCATTTCCTCTCGTTACATAGTGCACTGCTGTGGAGGTGTCAGATATTAACACCCCTTCAGTAGGATGCAACACACATCTTTGCCAGTACAAGTGATTCCATACCTGGTACATTCAACACTGCAACAAGTGCATTCAATTTGAAAGTACATAATACAGTGAGAGCATAGTTATGTTATCTGCACATTTGTGGAAAGTTGGCATCAGTCAAGGTTAGAGGGCCAAATTCTACTCACAGTGGCACTGACTTATAAATCGGGACTAATTCCAGATATTCAAGTTGCATCTGACCATGAAATCTGACCCAAAGACTCACGTTGCAAAATTTAGAAGGGAATCCAGAATTCAAGCCCCTATAAGTTCAGTGAATTTGTTCAGGATATTCTCTAATCAAGAGGTTGAACAAGAATGCCTGACCCTTGCAGTGAGCTTTCTCTTATGTGGTATTCCAGTTAGGGCCGGACGGAGGCATGGGCGAGCCAGGCAGCTGCTCAGGGCGCCAACCGATGAGACGTCCCTTACAGCTGCAATCAGGCGCCGTGCGCCCAGCTCCCGCAGTGCTGGCCCGCCCACATCCCTGCGGCGCCAGCCAGCAACGCCCTTCCCCCACGGACACGGGGCCCTATATGCCCTAGCGCACGCGCCAGCAGCGACGGCCGGGCCGGACTGGGCTGCGCTTGCGCCGTGCTCCCTAGGGGCAGGGCCTGGGCTGTGCGCCAGCGGCTATAGCCAGGCCACACATGCGCCGTGCGCCCCAGGGGCGGCACTGTGCCCCTGTGCCCGGGGCACCAGAATACCTCGGGCCGGCCCTGATTCCAGTGCAACACACACAGCAGGGTAAACACACATCTGTTTCCTGGCTAGGGAGGTTAGCTTTAATTCTCAAAACACACCACAGAAAAGGTACCCGAATGAGAATATTTGGAGTTTGTGAATCTGCAAAATGCAAAGTTTGGGGGCAGCCTAGAGAATAAAATACCAATGGGTTATGACAGCAGTAAGTGCTCCATTTTAATTCAGAGCCCCATCAGCCAGCTGCCCCATTAGCTCACAGACTGGTGGAAAAAGTTAGAGAAACTGCAGTTGTGTGTATCCACACCTCATCCTATGAGCCTCTGATCTAATGAATCCTGGGATATCTACTGTTCATTGTTACAAGAACCAATTTGGGAGATGAAAATGAACTACTGAAATACGGCCTGGAAGCTGACCACAACTCTCCCCCGCATGGTGTCCTCTCTGCGGAGTATTATTGTGGCCAGCTAGATTTATTGCTATGCGCCCGCCCTCAGCAGCAGACAAAGTCTCTCAGGCTGTGTCTAGACGACACCTCTCTGTCGTCAGAGAGATGTAGATTAGGCATGTCGAAATTGCTAATGAGTCAGGGATTTAAATATCCCGCGCTTCATTAGCATAAACATGGCTGCCGCTTTTTTTCAAAATGGAGCTTTTTCAAAAAAAGCGATAGTCTAGATGCGGATCTTTCGAAAATAAACCCTTTTTCGAAAGATCCTGTATTCCTCAAAAAATGAGGTTTACAGGATCTTTCGAAAAAGGGTTGTATTTTTTCGCTTTTTTTGAAAAAGTTGTTTTTTTCCAAGAAAGCTCCGTTTCGGAAAAACAACGGCCATGTTTATGCGAATGAAGTGCGAGATATTTAAATCCCTGCCTCATTAGCAATTTCGATGTGCCTAATCTACATCTCTCTGTCGACAGAGAGGTATAGTCTAGACGTACTCTCTGATCCTAGATTGTCTGATCCTAGATTGTCCAAAATATCAGTTGGACCCACTGGCAACCATCTGAATAGCTACTGTATAAAATTTAATTGAAATGGCTTGTGCTGGTGGCCTCAGCCTTTTTTGTAGTGGTTGTTTTCAAAGCCATTGCTTTTTGGGAGGCCTTTTCAACCGCCCTTTTCAAGTCTCCCCCTCCACTTTGAACCACACTGCAATATTTAATGGTTGGCCACATGAGTCCCTACCTACGTTATTTCATCCCCTCTGTGGATATGCTGAATGATGTTCACCAGGCCCCATTTTCTGCTACAAGGTGGCAGCCGGACTTTGAATCAAACCCTTGCTACCAGCGGATTTTGGCACACCTCCATTACTAATGAGCAATAAAGAGGTTTTTTTATAGCTTCCCCAGATTGTGCTTCACTAAGCTATGCACCAACATCCAACTAGCAGGACACTTCCTCCCTGATCTCTTCAAAGGCTGCAAAAAGGGTTGCAAGACAATGATGAATGCTGGAGTCAAAACCTTTGCCACAGAGAGATTTTTGTCTGTACGCCTAGCTCTGTATCCACACAGCCAGCGGCAACGGCTGCATCCATCAGCAGCCAAGCTGTCAGCCGTGCGGGAGGCTCATTATTCCTCTCTCTCACCTTCTCCTTCATCTTCTCAATCTTCTTGACGGAGCTCCGGCGCTGAGGCCTGTCCTCATGCCGCAGCAGGTTCACGCTTATGTCCCCAGACTTGTTGAACTGCTTTTCCTCCTGCTTCTCTGCTTCCTTCAGCTTGCTCTCAGCACTGATGCTTTCCGCGTGGTACATGTGGTAAGTTTTCATCACCTGAGGAGACAGAAGCTAGTGAGTCTCCTACACTTAAAGTGTCAAGGCATGTGCATGATACAGGCTGGAGAGGCCTACAGATCGTGGTCCAGATTTTAGCTAGGCTAAGGCTGTTTGATGCCACCCCTTCGAGGGGGCTGGGGTCAGCCACTGAGGCTAACCCTGACTCAGAACATATTTACAGCAAGGGCAGAGCTGGTGTAAGGGCTGTTCTACATCCCTGCCCCCATCCCCCACATTACAGCATGGCCAGAGTGCACTGCACTCCAGCTTCTCTGCTACTCAGAGCCATAGGGGAACTCTGCATGACTTACAGCAGCTCTGCGCTGGGGGCAGGAAGGCCCATGCAGCAAAGGTAGCACACGGGGAGCACAAAAGTAGCTTGACACCATGTTGGCCCCGACCCTCCTCTTCCTAAGTGCAGGAACGGAGTAACTGAGAACCAGGCTCAAATTCTCTTGCCACAGAAACAAGTGCCACTTGGGCAGAGGCAAGCTCCCTTTCCCCCCCTTCCAACGTGCCTCCTCTTGAACTTGCTGCACCTGCGCCCGCTCCAATTGGTGCCTTGTCTGTCGCCAGCTGCAATGGTGGATTTGACACCAAGGACGCCCATCCCATTAGCAACAGGAGTAGCTCGCGTCGTGTGGTGTTTCTGTGTCCCACAGAAAACACTGATGCCTCCCTTCTACCATCACACTTTCAAAATAAAAGATCAAAGGGCCCCATATGATCATTTTAATAGCACTGGCACACACATCTGCTCCTCTCTCTCTCGGTCCCTTTCCTCACCTCCTGCCAGGACTTGGACGTTTTATTTTACATTTCTCTCGATAAGGCCAGAGATGCTGGATGTGCCTCTGCAGAGCAATTACATGGTAACAGTCTGGTCGCGGCTACCAATGGGGCTGTGGATATTGGCTAACCACTAAGGGCCAGATTCTGGCTTATGCTGCTGCGTAGGGGGCAGAATAGAGTTATATCGGGGAAGATCATACCTCACGCCAGCAGTACCTCGTCCTTTATATGCAGGTGTGTGCTCCACACCAACCTTTAGGGGAGAAATGGTTGTGCCCCATGGGGCAGTGCTCTGGCTCTACCCCTCTTTCTCCTCACCAGACCCTCACTGATGCCACTTTCATAAGGTTTAAGAATTTTTCTAAAGCCCTCCTCAAAGGGAGTTATTCGGATCTAATCTGACCTCTCCAGCACCCACGCACAGATGCTGACATTTACCACAGCGAGAAAGCAGCTAACAGAACTGCAGTTTCAAATACCGAACTCGCTCTGCCATGCTGATGGCTTTAAGAAGCAAAGTTTTCAAATAGGACTTAAAGGAGCTCTGAGCATCTCCTGTCACAAGGATGGAGAGTAGACCCCCGGGCACAAAGGCAAAAGATCCTGCCACCTCTCCCTCCCTGCATCACAAAGCCAGAGAGCACCACTCTCTCCAAACTGAAGACAGGCTAGCAAAGCCCTCACCCTTTGAAGTACCATCATTGCAGTATGATGTTGGCATTAAAATACAAGATGCAACTCAACTATCAGGGAAGGGAATACCAAGGGTTCGCTCCTGAGAGATGCTAAACCTCACAACCCACTGGCTTCAGAGGAACTTGGGATGTGTCTATACTGCATCTGGGAACCTGCCTCCCAGCCTGAGCCCACAGGATGTGCTCATGGGGCTCATGCTAATGCACTGAAAATACCTAAGTAGACATTGCTTTGTCACTGAAGCTTGGGGTCTCAAGCCCAGCCCCATCTCTCTCCAGTCTGGACTGCAGTCTCTACGTTACAATTTTTAGTGCACTAATGCATGTCTCTGGTGCAGTGTAGACTTAGGGAGACTCAGCTGCTCTCAGAAAAGCATTCAGCACCTAACAGGATGACAGGTGACATGGGGAGACGTTCCTATTATGAACATGAAATAAACTTTATTTTGACTCAGAATCTTAACACCCTTAGTTGACAGCCAGCTAGAAGACACCAGTCTACAAGGGCTATCAGCATATGTAAATCTAAAATTAAGGGGGATCCCTTGTAAATCATGAGTACTGCGGAGGAGTGTGCCAGGCTCAATGGGAAAAAGCAGAAGGGGATGGGTTTGTGAAGAGTTTGTAAACCAGAGTTGGAAGATCATTCTGTGTTAAATTCTACAGGCTGGTTAAAATAAACTTTTCATTTTCAATTACATTCTACAAGACTTTTCCTGCAAGGCATGGAACCAGCAAGGGGATCTGTAACGCGAATACAAAGGTTGCATATTTTTGCAGGCCAGATCCTTTTCTCTCTGAATCGGTAAGAACATACCTGGCAGAGCTGGCTGCCTCTTTGCCATACCCAAATAATTAGGCATTATTCACAGCTACATTCATGGCTGTGTCCCACCCAGTCCATACATTCTCTCCCTTTCACCCCTCTTAAACTTTCCATAAAGCAGATGGATTACAGGTTTGAAATCTTAACTCCACTGAAGTCAAGGTAAGACTACTATTGATTCAAACAGGGTTCTGGATATCACCTAGGACAGTGGTTCCCAATCCTTTTTACACCGCTGACTGGCAAACCCATTCACAAACTTTTGGAGGACCGTTAACATTTTATTTGCATAGCTGTATGTTCATTATGCAAATAATAAATATTCAAGTATGCAAATATAATGTTACCAGTCCACCAAAAGTCCCGGCCCCCAGAGTCGCTGCAAACAGGCAGCTTCCGCTCTGCCAGCCCCACACCCTTAGAGCCCCCCCCACCAGACCCTCCCCAATGCCAGCCTCCTTTTTCCAGAGCCCCACTACCGTAGGGGACCATGTAGCCCTGGACCCGGCCGCTGGAGGAACAGCTGCTACGGCCATGTGGCTCTGGCATCAACCGCTGGAGCAGCCGTGGGCTGCCTGCAACACGGTTCCAGCTCTGCCCCTGGCCAGGGCCACTGGAGCAGTCACGGGCTGCCCAGCATGCGGCTCCAGCTCTGGCCACAGCCGTAGCAGCCATCACCCAGCCTGCAGCTCCAACCCTGGGGAAGGGCTGAAGCTAGGGCCAGGGCCATGTGGTAGCTGCTTTTGGGGCAGGCTGCTATCCACCATGTGGCCCCACCCCGGAGCAGGTCAGCAACCACTGCATGACTCTATTGAGGAGGTGGGCGGGCCTCAGATGGAACACTGGCTGGGCAACGTATCCCAGTCCCCAGAGCCCCCATGGAATGGCAACGGTTCGTGAACTGCCACTAATCCGTGGACCAGCAGTTGGGAACCGCTGGTCTAAAACATCTAGCTCAAAACACAACACAACACAACACACACACACACACACCCCAACAAGGAGTCCTATGTCACCATGAAGACTAACAGATTTATTTGGGAATAAGCTTTCATGGATAAAAAACCACTTTGGCCAATCATCTGACAGTCTGTTAGTCCTGTGGCACCTTAAAGACTCCTTGTTGCTTTTGCAGATACAGACTAACAAGGTTACCCATCTGACTTACCAAAAAAAAAAAAATTCATGGCAAAGACACTGGCCACAATTTTCCTAGTGATTAGGGGTGCAGATTTTGGATATAGAGGGCCTAGTTTTCAGAAAAATCAGGTCCCTTTAATTATATCTCAAGCTGGGCACCTGAAATCATTAGGCATTTTGCAATCTTGGTCTTTGATCCCACACTCATTTCTGCCTTTTTGATGGTGTCCTCCTTTCTGGGCATTTATCTCAGTGTTTCCCTAAGGCTCTCATCAGGCTAAGCAGTAGTTTAGTTCTCCCTTTTTTTTTAAATTAGCCCAAGTGAACACAGGGACAGATCCTCAGTTAGTGTAAATTACTGTAGCACCACTGACATCAGTGCAGCTGCACCGATTTACTCTAGATTAGGAAATACCAATAGCATTCAAGTTGATTTCCTAAAATTTTGTGGTAAGCTTTTTTTTTTTTTTTTTTTTTAGCATTCTCTGAATAAGGAAGTAGAGTGAGAGGAAAGAACTAGGAGGGAGAAGATGACAATGTAAATTGCCAGCCCTTGTATGAGGCCACGTTTCCACTTATCGGAGGATCGATGCTCCAGCAATCATCTTCTGAAGTTCGATTTAATGGGTCTAGTAAAGACCCATTAAATCAAATAGGGCACCTCTATTGACCACAGTACTCCTTGCTCTCATAAGGAGTAAAGGAAGTTGATAGGAGGGTTTCTCCCATTGACTCCCCGCTGTGGGACTTCCCCAGAGAAATCGATGCAAGGTACATCGACTTCACATAGCTGGAGTTGTGTATCTTGCATCAATTTTTTCTGCCTGTGTACGCCTGGGCTCAGATTAGAAAGCCCTTTATAAATTTTTTGACTCAGGGATGGGGATGGAAAGAGGAATCGTTGGGGGATACTGAACTACTGTCTGATATTCCTACAAATTAGAACAGACAGTTTATTCCCGTCCCATCCTTTTACCCTTTAGGTAATGTTAAAGAAAATAAACTTACAAGGACTTTCTTTATGAGCCATTGATTTTCCACAGAGCAATAACCTTGTAGCCTTGGACAAAAATGTAGTGGAGGGATAGCTTCGGCCTAAAGCATACCTTGTTATATAACAATCTTCAGATGGCTGCTGAAATCCAAGCCAAAACCTAAGGGACATGTGCTGGATTTGATCTTTCTGGCCTTTAAGACCCACCATGGCTTTAGGCTTTGCTTTTGATGCTCCCTATTAGCACACTTTTATGAGCGCAACGAGTCAACATGGCATTTGCTTTTCATTAGCACTACACTGTTCTAACTTCTCATCAGTACAAAGACGTAACAGGGCATATTTTACCTCTCCATAACACACTAGCAACCAAATGGAGGTTATAGATCAGGGGACAGGTGGAGCTCCAGAGAATGGGCCTCCTTTCCCATGCAAAATGGCTGACATTCCTCTTGGGGTGCTTCAGGAGACTCAGATTCTGGAGGAGTAAGAATGGCAACTACTCCATGCACTGTCTCCATCCCACAAGAACTTTGGTCGAACCCTTACAGCAAACCACTGATGGCCTCTTATCTTACACTGGCTCCTCCACAGCAATGTGCAACATCCCATGCCTACCAATGGGAACCTGAGACAGCACCATGGGAATCAATATGGTATCGCCACCTTTACTTCAGAGCTGGGCACCTGGCCCAAAAATGCCATGCTCTTGCTACTCAGCTTTGAAGGCAGTACAAGAGTAAGGGTGACAATACCTCCTCCCCCAAAGTAAACTTGTGACACTCCCCCGCAACTCCCTTTTGGGTCTAGACCTCCAAATGGAGAAAGGCTGGCCTCCCTTGTGGAATTTGTATAGTAGAGGGAAAAAGCACACAAAAGACCTGATTTCACAGTCTGACACATTTTTTCATGACCATGAATTTGGTAGGGCTCTAGCCTTCCCTTCCCATTGCAGCCCTACCGTGAGTCTATGCTCTCAGAACCTTCTTGCTACATAGATAGCAATAAACCACATAAATGGCAATTTGACCCAAGCAACTTATTAAAAACAAAATAAATCAGCTGTCATGCTCTCATTAATATTTCCATTTTCTCCAGCCTAGCTCTAGACACTCCTTTAAACAAGCCTTTTCTCCAACCTCAAGCCCTTTTTATAATCCCTGTCCAAGGTAACACCAACTCCTTGCAATACAAATTACATAATGTCAAAGGATAACAATCTTTCACATGGGCAGAAAGACAAGCACTTGGGGGGCCGGACAGCTTTTGTTTGAACAAAAAACAAGTCAAGTAATCAATACCTGCTGGCGATCAGAACCTCCTGACTCAATTAAAAGCAAATATAGTTCAGCTATAATGATGTCCTCTGATAACGTGAGCAAAAGGTTCCTTTTAAATGTCAGTTTCATTGTCAGCAGAAGCATAAAAATGTTTCCTAAGGTTTGGGGAAAGCAGTGATCCTGGGATTCAGCCACAGGCTTTGGAGTCAAAACTCTCACTCCATCAGTAAGGTCAGCATTTCACCTCTGCACTTAATTCCTAGCTCTGTAATTGACTTGCTGTGTGACTTTGGGCAAGCCCCTGCTTCCCTGTACCAAACCCACAACCTTAATCAGGCATGCTGCTGTCTATGAGTTCTGGCTGAGTTTTGAACAAAGCTGGGCCAAGTTATGTAGCTTCCATCCAAAATCAAAAAACCGTCACTGCTGCCGGTGGGGCAGGGAGCGGAAAGAAAGAAAATCAGAGAGTAGCAAGGAGTGTGCATCCACAGAAAGCAGAAGGTAAAGGAAATCTGCACAAGACCCTATGTAGAAAACACACAGCATTTTCCACAGCTGTGGCTGTCAAAAAGAATCTAGAGTGTTTTGATTGGAAAAGGTTTGGCTGAAACAGATGATCTTTTTCCCAGCCAAGTGTAAACAGCCTCTAAATGAGCTTCAAAAAGCCTTACCGAAGTTCCCCAGAAAAGTGCTGTTTCTGTGATTGATAATTAAAGAAGAATGGAAAGAGGAATGAGTGGAGATTTCAGTCCCATTTCTACGCTGTCCTGTGTCATTTCACACAGCTCATAATTTTCCACGTGTTTGCAACTACGGATGTAAAAAAGGTTTTAAAACACTAACCATGTAACCGTTAAACATCCCAGGGGTTACAGGGTTAACTGTTTTTGTCTGAGTAGGAGTACGGAGGGAAGTAATGGTAGAGGAGTGACACCACAGCTCCCACAGAGCTAGCTGCCACCCTGCACTGCAAGCTCTGCAGTATAAGGCTTATACTGCAGAATGACTGGAGCAGCCAGCTCCCTGGGAGCAGGGGCAGGCAGCCAGAGCCAGTGCACGCTGGGAGCCATCTTATAGTATAAGTAATAAGTATAAGCCAGCTCTCGGTGCACAGTGGCTCCAGTTGCCAGACCTGCTCCTGGGGAGCTGATAGCTGCCCTACACTGTGGGCTCTTCCACCTGCCCCACTCCTGGGGAGTGTTATGCTGTGGGCTTTGCATTGCAAGCCAGAAGGCTCCCAGCATGTACCAATTCCCCACTGCCTGCCCAGTTCTCAGGGAACTGGCTACTACCCTGCACTGTGGGACTGTCTGCTGGGAGTCAGCATGCGCACGCAGGGCAGAAAAGTTCAAATAGAACAGAAACCAATAGGCTGATGCTTATCGGTTAGCTGGTTAAACTCTTACATCCCTATTTGCAACTGCAGTTACCCTAAAGAAGATCACAGCACACAAAGCAAGCCAAAATTAATCCCAATGCAGAAGAAAGACTTGTTGAGCTGTCATACAATCCCTCCTCTGCTGCTCTGTCCAAACCCCCCTTTTTTTTCTTTTGTTAAAAACACAGAGGAAAAACTAAATGGAAGGTCTGCACTTTGGGCTATAGCTGGCTGGCTATAACAAGAGAGAGGATTTCCAGGCATTTCTTCAGATCCAGATATACACAACTGCATTATGCTCATGTAACTGGAAGGGCCTAACAGTGAAACCCTGACCCAGTCAGTACTGTAAATAAAACCACATTTTTGTTTTCAGGTTGGGAAGTGTTCACTGGCCCTAGATAAAGCAGGGTCCAAACAGTAAATTTCAGCATAATTTTTTGTTAGCTGTGTTTGAGCTTCTGTACCTACAATGGTGCTCATCGCTGTGGTCATCCAGAGCCTACTGACTTGAGTGGGCTGGTTCAGGCCTCACATTTGTCGTGCAAGAAAGAATGATTTAACAAAGGAAAATATCTTACCACAGAACACCACAGAACATAGCCTACTACCCCAGTGCTGTCTGTGCTGGCAGTTTATCCAATACAGCCTGGTAGGGGCAGTGGGAATATGGGACAGGCACAATAGTTATACCCCATGAATTCCAGTACTGCCACTGAGCAGACCACCTGCCCCTGCCCCTCCATGTTGCCAAGTGCCAGGCCAATTTCCACCAGCCTATGAAATCTGCCTTTTGTAGGTAAGGGGCTGAATTTTATTTCTGACTCAGATTGCTGCACTTTCGGCGAGCAGAGCGGAGCTATAGATGTCTGAGTCTGCCAAGTGACCATGTCAGCGACCTGTGCCTGTCTCAAGAGCAGTACTGGGGAGCCTGAGACCGGTGCCACACCCAGGAACGATCCTGCACCGGAGGGGGAGGGAGCACAATGTCTAGGAGGCCACCTAGGTGATGGTGATCTGTGCCATGGCGATCTCCAGTGGGAGGCCCAATGGAACTGTGGGTAACGGGATTGGCATCCTGGTGTTCCGTGCCTTGTAGGTGAAGATGTTGGCATCAGGGACCTAGGTCTCCTAGCCAAGGATGGAAGCTATGGTGCCTTGAATAGAATCGACCCGAGCAAGGATTCAACGATTAATAAAATGGTCTTTGTCCAGTTTGCACCACCTCTGAAAAATCTCTACGATAGCACAAAGGAATCAACATTTTATATAATTTATTCTTTCCAAACTGATGAAGTTTGTATCACTGAAACCACTGTCTTGGTAAATTTGCTGGACAAACAGCCCTCATTATCTCTCATCTGATGCCACTTAATACAGCTCAGAATGAGCTGGTCTTTAAAATTCCCACACTGAAAGGAATAACTATTTATTTTAAGAGCGCTCTTAATTTTTACCTATAGAAATTTACTCTCCAATCTGCAATCCTCTCACGCCTTCTGGCCAGCATTTGGAACAAAGTCATGTTGTCCCTGTCTTAAACTATTGTGTCAGAAAGAAAAGCTGCCACAGCTGTGTCCCTGGGATCTCTTTGCAAATAAGTTAATTAGCTACAATGGAAGGCGGAAAAATATGTTGTAATGTTCATTAGTTATTTAACAACACAAGTTGTGTTTTGCAATATTAATATCCTGTTCTAGATAAAGGCCACAGACAAAATTACTAGTCATAAACAGGGCTGCGTGCTGCCTTCAGCTAGAGCGCTTTATGTTTCTAAGCAGTTCTTTATTAAGGTTCCGATGCAGCAAAGCACATAAACATATGCTAAGCACTCCGCTGAACAAAGATGGAGTTTAAACACAGGCTTATGTGCTCTGCTGAATGATGGCCAAAGGCCACAATCCTGCTTTCACTGGAGTCAACACAATTATTACTGAGGTTAAAGGTGAGGGATCAGGGCCAAAAAGGAGAGATAAATTCCAAGCTAGATGAAAGGTATCCGTCCCATTTGTAGCTGGTACTAATACCCTATCGTTATTTTAAGGGCATATTAACTATGCTGCTATAATAAACCAAAAAAAGACCATCCTGTCTCGCAGGAGCCAAAGCCAAATACTACAGAGGAAGGGTTAACCACATGCACTGCACATAATTGCAGAAAGAATTTCCTAACTGCAACTGGCAACCAGCTTTACAAGGGCTGATGGCCCTTATAATTGTACCCTAATTTAATACAGCTCTAGAGGTTATACTAATTCATAGCAAGTATGTAATCATTTTTTTAAATAAAGTTTTTTCCCAATAATATCTTGCAGCAGAGAATTCCCCAGGTTAATTATATGGCACTTTTGAAATGTTCAGTATTCTGCCTTTAATTGGGTGCTTTTGTTTATATACTGTGTGAAACAAACATTGTCACATGCAAAACAATTAATTACACTGCACCCTATTAGCTCTATGAAACGAATGAATTGAAATTTCACTTCGGGGCTATTTATATTGACTGAAATTTGGGCTGATGTTTCCTACATAAGAATGCAAAGGGAATATTCCGTGCACGAGGAAACTATATTTTTATACATGAACTTTGCGTCCCCTTGTGCCAAAGTTCAGAAGGATTATCGATACATATCTGAAGCAAAAACAACAAAATCTCTTTTAACTCACACCTTAATTACTGTGGTGCAAGACAGAGTGAAGAGGCTCTTATTTCAGCATCTTACTTTGATGTAACATAAGTCAGTTTTGTTATTTTTACAGAGTTACTTAAGTAAGTACAGCACCCATTCCAAAATGAGGATTAGTCTATAGTAGCACCTGGATATACCCACTCCAGCTGGAGGATATAAACCATCATTAGCTCTGATTGAGCTACCATGTTAAAAACAGAATAACGGCTGCTGTGACGAGGGTCAAGCTGCCCAGAGTTCAGTTCCATCTGAGATAATAGGGCGACTAGCTCCTTCCAGCACCCAGACCACAGTGACACCTCTGTTTTTAGCCTGGTAACTCAGAGTTAGCATGAGTAAATCTCTACAAGCTGGAATGGGCCCCTTCCAGCTCTACGGGAACACATACCCTAAGAGTAAATACATACAGGTTAACATCAACATAATGAAAAGTGTGAATTAAAGCTGATTTAGTTATTTTGGCTCCAGTTTGTGGGTAGCAAAGCCCCGAGATGGAAGTTAAAACAGTGAAAAAAAACTTTCTACATGCTGTACACAATTCTCCTTACACAATCCCCATCAGGGGTCTAGTCATGCCACAAGCATGCATGGGAGGCTCACAGCTTTCACCTTTTATCGTATATATCTGAATAACATGCAGGGAAATCAGTCCATTGGATGAACATTATTCCCGTGAAGTACAATACTATAATACTGATGTACCTCTACACTGATGGTCACTGGCCACATGTGGCCATTTGGCCGGTCGAGGGTGGCTAGTTCGCTATAGCAACAGCAACAGGTGATCGTTTCAGAACTGGTTGGACACGGTGGCTCTACACAGTGTGAGATGTGCTAGTTCAAGTATTAACATTATATCACACACTAGCAGCTGACCAAGAGAGAGGATACACGCCAATTAAAACAGACCTCCTTTAACATAAGTGGACAAAGTCTGATTTTGAGTCAATGGTTCCAAATTTTATTCCCAATTTTACGTAACAGTGATTTAGCTGTCAAATACTGTGTATGTGCAGTTCCTTTATTCATAACAAGACATTGCTAAGGCCAGAGAATACCACAACACCACTTCAGTCATGGGTATGGTGACAAGCCGCAGAGCAACATTGCCATGCCAGATCATCCTGCAAGCAAAATATGCTACAAGATTTTAAATGATCACCCAAGGGATGACACAAGTCATTTGCTTACCCAGGATAATATACTTTGTATATTTGGGATGATTTCTTAAAACAGATCAACTGCCTACTAAAGCTCAGTACTTGCATCCATTTCATTGTAATTTCTGTAAAGAGCACGCCTCTTCCAGGTCACTTGTTTCTTGCTGGCTGACACAGCTGGCCATCATTATAGGCAAATCAACTCAAAGTAACATGGGTTTCCTTCTCCACAGATTTCTGCCTTTTTATCCAGTTAGGCACACCCTGGTCAGAATGTGGGAGCAGAAAAGCATTGTGAGTAAAGTCTCACTGAAGTCTCTGAAAATTTTGCCATTGATTATGAGACCAGGATTTTGCTTCAGGTTTTTCTTAGCCACATTTTCACTCAACGGAAGATTGACGCTGCCGCGATTGATCTTCTGGAGTACGATTTAGCAAGTCTAGTTAAGACTTACTAAATTGAACTACGAGGGCATCCCTGCCAGCAGCAGGTAATCCCTGCTTGTGTGACGAGTAAGGAAAGACAGGCGGGAGCATTTGCTCCCATCAGCCTCCTGCTGAGCGGATGATGGGGAAACTGAAACAAGGTATGTTGACCCCAGCTATGTAATTAGCGTAGCTGGAGTTGCATATCTTGATTCAATGTTCCCATTTAGTGTAGTCCTGGCCTTAAAGTTACATTCATTTCAGAACCCAGCAGACTTGAGTCTTATCCATCTTTACTGTAGGAATAAACCTGCTGTGGAGAATTTATGTCCAGGGAATGGACACGGTTGAAAAACTCAGCTAGATTGGATGAATTTTCCTAGGCAAGATGGGTTTTATACTGCTTCCTAGAGTACATCATCAATCCTTAAACCCAAACAGAAATGAGAATCCAATCCCTCATGGCCAAGGATCAGGAGCAATACTAGGATTTTCACTGCCTCACTCACAGAAACCTGGTTTTCATGGTTTGGGAAACAGGGTCATGGTTTCACTTAGAACTAGGAGTTCTGTGAGAAAACTGCTACTGTTGAATTAATCAGGAAGAACAGCACTTACAGGACAGAAGTGATACCAAATTTACCTGCTGGCAGCCGGATTAAGCCATTATCAACTGTGTGACATGGGCATGCAGCAGAAACCACAGAAGAGTCAGATACAACTACACTTACACACAGTATCAATGCAATGATTCCACTGAATCTGAATGAAACTGTAGTCACTGATGACATCTAAAAGTGACTACAGAAAACAGTCCTAAAGGCAACACCAAGAAAGCCCCAGTAGATGTGAATACTAGAGCAATGGGTAAAGATCATACTGCATCAAACCCAAAACAGCCTGAGGGGCCTCCACTCAAGAATCAGATCAAGTAATCTGTAGTGTCGTATTAAATCCATAGCTTTTTTAAAAGCTGCAGTGTAGGACTGGGACAGCTGGTAAGCTTTTCTCTACCCTAGTGAAACCCAACTGAAAATCAAGTATTTCCAATAACTACAAAACCGAAAAAAGTAGTAACTGTGGAGAGAGCCTTCCAGAGTACCTGTATATAAACAATCACATTGACTATGTTCCTGAATAGAATAATCCTCACTACACAGCTTAAATAACCACATTACTTACTGTGTACAGCTCGTTGGTGACCTTCAAGAGCTCTTCATGCATCTGCAGACCAATTTCTTTACTCTGGGACAAAAAACATTGAAAGTTAAATTGAGATTCTGTTATGGTCACAATATTTACTTTTTCTTGCAAATATCAGCACACTTTGGGGGGAAGGGGATAAATGAACAAGCTGTTCATAATTCTATGCTTACAGGAGCCCTAAATTAAATTAATGGAGATTGCCTATCTCCTAGAACTGGAAGGGACCTTGAAAGGTCATTGAGTCCAGTCCCCTGCCTTCACAGCAGGACCAACTACCATCCCTGACAAATTTTTTGCCCCAAATGGCCTCCTCAAGGATTGAACTCACAACTCTGGGTTTACCAGGCCAATGCTCAAACCACTGAGCTATCCCCCCCTGCTTGTTGTCAGGCAAGGTCTGGATGTTTTGTGCTGCTGGTCAGCACTACTCACCACCACAGAACTGCCTGAGATAGAGGGATCTGTCAGTGGCACAGAGGTTCCTATGCCAGCTCGCCCTGCCAGGAGGATGCAGCCAGCAATAGGAGCTGATCCCCACAGCCTATACTGGTGGCTCAGGGCTAGCAGCATGGTACATTAATCCAGCCTTTAGGTTGCTCTTGGATATGCTGAGGGACCACACTGGCACATGGCCATTCCAAGATTAGGGGAAAGCAAATATCCCATGTACCTCAGCCACAGCCAAGCATGTGGGCCTTCATCTCCAAACTTTGGCTCACTTGTCAGTTCTTTCTCCTGGCTGCCCTGGGGAGCGCTGCTCTCTCATGGGAATGCCAACGGACACCTCCTTACACCAGCTCAATGCATGTTTATTCAGACCCTTTCATCAGGGCAGGGTTGGGTTAAGTGCTCGGTGTTCTGCCCACTCTGCCTGGGCAGGTAGCATAGAAGCCCTGGGAGCATCACAGGTATGACACTGGCAAAATCTAGCAAAACTCTGATAAGCATGTTCGACTCCAGTGAAATCTGCGGAAGTATCCAGGCATCCTCGGGATTATGGGAAGACGCTATCCCTTCTCAATGATGGGGCACACGTTAACCCTTGCTGGGTATGTTTGGTAATTGTTCTCATCATTACATTCATTACTTATTATGGTGCATTAGTAACAAGTAGTAGAGCCACAGTAGCACCTAGAGGACTCAAGTGTGGTGGAATTTCTACTATTCTGACACTGTACATAATGCATAGCACAAGACATCCTCTCCCCTGAAGAACTTACAATTTCTATCACAGATGCAACAATCAGGAGGTAGGGAAGGGTGATGAACAAAAGTCTGGGGCTCAGATACTGTAGTGATGGGCAACAAAAGATGGACATCAGAGACAGGGAAATGGATTGTTAAAGTGTTACAAACAAGCTGTTAAAATGTGGGAAGATAGTAACTCTTAAGACTCACTGATCATGGGAATATTGGAAGAGGTGAGTCAGTGGGGGGGGGGGGGAGAGGAAGGGTGCTAGATGAGGCAGGGTGGTGGTTCAGCAGACTGAAGCAGCAAGGGTGTTCCACTCTGGAAGGACGCCAAAAATCTGGGGTAGGAGAGTTCATCTGTCTTGCTGGGTTTTTTTTAAACCACACTAAAGGTCTGAAACATTGTGTAATGAGATGCATTTGTTCCAAACCCCTTCATCACTTGTATCCAAGTGAATCCTGCTAATCCCTAGCAGATGCATTCACACCCATCCCACAGAGAACAAAACACAGCAACTTATACATGCTGCTGCTATCTAGCTGCATTTTTCACATTACTTTCGTGCTTGCAGTGTTTTTCCTTTCCTCTTCTCAGTTTACAGAGGAACGAGTAAATTTTGGCAATGCAACAGGTTCCTGGCAATGCCTTTTTAAAATATATTCTGTTCCCACCCAGATTTGCCCTTTGTTGCTTCCAAGACAAGATTTTCCATCCCTTGTTCTGCTCTAGCACCAACCACATGTGTTGATTTTAATTACACACATACACATTCTAGAAATAAAATTACCCCACAGTGTGAAGAATGCCCCCAGGGCTTTATTTACAACACTTCTACAAATCTTGCCTAATATCCTTCCTGATTCAGAAACTGAAATGACACCACCAAATAGGCTGCCAATCCACTTGAGGGCTTTTTCACATTTATAGCCTTTAAAACCAAAATACAGATGTTTTCTGCTTTCACTGCATCTACAGTGTTAGCACTAGGTGGCCCAAAATTAACCCAGACCTTTATTTCCATATTTAAAAAAATCCTCAAATGCAATCCACACATGTAGATGTGAATAACAACACTGTACAGCTCTATTCATCCATGTTGCACCTCTCAATTACTGCACTCCTCGTTCCAGACTTATATTTGCCCCCTAGCAACTAAGTCAGAATTCAGACACCATGGTGATGAGCTATACAGTTGGATGAAAAAATTTCTCATAAGGTCTCTGACTCTGCAAAGTTCGGAGTAGCCCCAGCTCCCTCTGTGTTCAGGTATTCCCACTCCAGCCTGAGGCACTCAGCATCTCACCGAGTCCGGGCCTTGGTGTAACTTCTTTGCATTGGAATCCAGAGTTATGAAACTGAGTTTACAGAAAATATTATTTCACTACTAGCTCATTCCATTCAACATTGACCACGGGGGATGGGGGGGGGGGGTCTAACATGTTTCTCTCTTCTCATTCTGGGGGTTCTGTCCAATGTCAGGAGACAGGAATGCGGAAGGCAACTCTAGGAAGGAACACGGTATGGCTTAGCAGCACACAGCAATACTGTATACTAGAGGTAGCCAACCCATGGCTTGCGAGCCGCATGCGGCTCTTCTCCAAAAGTGTGGCTCATGAAGCCGCTGCTGAGCCTCCTCCCCCCCCCAATGGCTCCCACCCACTCCCCGCCTCCCCCCTGTGCTCACCAGGGCAGCGATTCAAAATGGCGCCCAGGATGGCACCTGATATGGCCAAAAAAGTCTAAGCTTGTTTCTTAAAGGGGCAGCCTCCTTTTTTAATTTTTTTTTTTTTTTTTGCTCAACAATCCTGATGCAGCTCTTTGCATTTTTTCCACTGCTGTTTCGGCTCTCTTTGTTAAATGGGTTGGGCACCCCTGCTGTATACTGAAGAACACTGCATACAGTTGAAAGTACATTGAGAATTGAGATTGGAAGCATGTAATTCCCAATAGGGGAATTTCACCTGGGCGCCAAGGTTGACTGCTGTAAAAATTGCTATCACAACTTTGACGAGCTCAAATGGTCAAGAAAGACAGCATGGCTAGCAGCATGGCACTCACCAACATCACACAGGATTTTTGTTTCAGTACCAATTTAATGGGCTGAGTGCAGCTTCCAGAATCACATGGGTACCTTTAGTAGGTGACTGTGAGAAATCCCGCATTCAACTAATGATCCCACCCAATCCTGCTCAGTGTGTGGAAGCTAAGAGGATATCTGACATAGCCCTTCTACCCATCTTTTGTTTCACTTGGGATGGGACAATGTCTGTATGAATATCGGTCAAAAAACTACCCGAAAGGAAGCACTTCAGTGCTGCGTAATGAAAGCCTCTATTTCCACTGCAGTGCTGGCTAAGCCTTGCTACCAGACTATTTGTTGTTTTTTAAGTTTTTTAAAGATTAGGGAAGACAGTCCACTCTGAACTTTAAGTTTGATGGGTATTTTTGCTTGGCAACCTTTTCTCTGATTGTGCTGAAATCATGATATTAATGTTTAGAGGGAAGGGGGGAGAGTGTGTTATTTTATTTTGCCAGGCAAGGAGATGCAGATTTTAATCATGGCATAGCTTCCCAGCTCCACAAAAACTTGAATATAACATTTCACAGGACAGGACATTTCTTAGGGGATTGCTAATCATTTATTCTTGGCTGCAAACCAAGTCAAATCCTATTTAGAAATCCGGTAGTTGGATATTACTGCACATGTGCATCAACTATTTTCCTATTTCCCTTGTAATTATACCCAGATTCCCTCTGTGGGCTCCTTTTGGCCTTGGCACATTCATTATAATTTGAAGACAGGTTTAAAATAAGCAGATACCCCAAACACTAAGCAGTAATTTAGAGTTCCTCAGAGAACTCACTGTATTTTTGTGCATGCCGTTAATCTGAGCAACATCTCATGGGCCCGTTGGTTGGATGGTTTTAACCAAGGAAGCCCACATCAGACAGTCATTAAAGCTGCATAGGTAAACTGCACACATGCAAAGTTCAATCTTAGTTTACTAAAAGTTAGTCTTTAGTATGCAGACTTTAGCAGAGAATATAGCCAATTAGCATTCTGCAATTTAACTCTGAATGATATTTCAAATAAGAATAAAATTCAATTTTCAAAAGTGACTAGGAATTGGGTGCGCCTTGATTTTTTGGGTACCTGAACTAAGATGCCTTAAAGAAACTGGATTTTCAGGAGCAAAGTACCTCCTGCCTTCTAAAAATCAGGTTTCTTTTGGGTGTTTCCAGTTGGGCCTTCACATTGAGGCAGTCAAAATGTCTAGCTATTCTTGAAAATCTTAGCACTGGCTTTCCATTAATGTAGAGTTAACAAAGGTTTGTTTCATTCACAGCTAAAATCCAGACGATTAGTATTCCAGCTATTTAATCTTTCCCACACCAGGCCTAATCTAAAATTCAAGCTCCAAATATTCTGAGTTTGGAGGATTTCAGATGGAGATCTGAACTGCATAGCTGACCTCTGTCTTTTGCAGCTGCCCAGCCAAAACCCTAAGACCAAACCCCTCCCAAACTAAATGGGGGAAGGGCGGTCTTGCGGTTAAGACACTGAAACAAGACACTCAGTTCCTGGATTCAGTTCTTGCTTCTGCCACTGACCTCCTGCATGACTACAAGGAAGTCGATCAAGGCCATAATTTTCAAACCTGGGTACCTAAAATTAGGCTCCTGAACCCAGCTAAATATAAGTGGCCTACTTTTTGGAAATGCTCCTTACCCACAAATTCCTGTGAAGACAATGGAGTGGCAGGTGTGCAGCACATTTAAAAATGGGCTCAGTTAGAAGCACTTTATTTGCACTTTCCTAGATTCTGAAGGTTGCTGTGAGCATGCTCCCTAGCATGTGTTAGAACAGCCCTAAGACTGCTCTAATTTGAGCTGTGCCGTCGCAGCCCCCAAGATGCCTAATAAGCTTCTTTCCTTCTACCACCCACAAACCGACTCCCACATAGTGGGTAGACCATGCCATTTGCCAGCAGTGCACTGCCTGGAGAGCCCTGATGCTCTGGATGGTTGGGTTAGAGTTAGGTTCTCAAAGACCACAACTCACTTGCTTACAATGTTAGATCCTTTCCCTGTTGTAGCTGGGCAAGAAGCCAAAGGACACTCTTCAGAGTTCACCCTCTCTCTTCCAAACAACAGAAAAATTACATATACATATATTTATGAGGCGACAAAGTCAAAATGTCAGGCAGCACGTTCCAATCGGCAGGCACCATCTGCAAAAATCCAACCTTTAATTTAGCTGCTTGATTTATGCCTTCCATTCCTATTAAAAAGCAGTAACTTGGAGAGAGAGAGAGAGCGCGAGAGAGAGCGCGAGAGAGAGAGAGAGCGCGAGAGAGAAAGAGAGAGAGAGAGCGAGAGAGCGAGCGCAAGAGAGAAAGCACAAAATGGGTTCAGTTTAGGAGACCTTATTAAAATTACTGCTTCTGCAAGAGGGAAAGGGGGGGGGACCACAGCCAGCAGCAGCACAGCTCCCATAAGACAGACAGCGAGTGTTTATTTTTTAAAAAAAGGAACTTCCTTATTTGCAGACACCACATCCTCATTAGATTTCTATCCAGAACTTTGCAGTATGCAACATAACCAAATTCACTTCACTGCATGGCAAGTAATTAAATCCTAGCTCAGGGAATAAGAGCACTATTATTTCAGATACAGCAATGTGTGTGTCTGTTTTATATTTTTCCTATGCTCTGTCCTAACAAAAACAAAACAGCAGGTTTATTTCCATCCCTCGCAACAGTGAAGCTGGGGAGGAAGAACAGAACCCCTTCTGGGTGACTGCCCCCTCTAACGCTTCCCCCTCATAGGACAGCAACCACCATTGACATCTACCAAAACAACACGCTGAGTCTGAATTGGGGACACCAATTTATACGGACAGGAGATCAGATTGGATCATCTTCAGAAACAGTTTTTAGGAAGGCAATAAAGTAGAAGCTATCAGTAATACTTAATAATGGCCCAGATCATCTCTTATGTGAAGCAAGCTTAAGTAAAAGCCTGGAAACTCTGGGAAGATTCCCTTAGCTGGGTCTCCTCTTTCTTTTTACCTCCAAGGTGGGGTTCACCTCCCTCATGGAGTAGGAGGAGAGTTCGTCATCCAATGGAACAATTTTCCTTTTGAAATTTTCAAGCAGCTCTGGTCAGCAGGCAGTGTGCTGGACTATAAACTGTTCTATTGAAATTTACCACTGTGCTTTGGAGGCCCGATGGATTTTACCTAACAAGAAAATACATCCACTGGAGAACAATTGCCCGTTGTCACTGTAACTTTAACAGACCAATGCAACAAGAAAAGTGATACCATTACTGAGTCTTTTTATAAAGATACCAAGACACATTTAATAGCCCTTTGGGCTTTTCCTTCATCATAAAAATCATCAGAACAACACTACCCAGCCTTAGCGTAACTAATGAAAGGCCTTGGGCTGGGGTTTTAAGATTGCAGTAAGCTATTGTGAGGATTATGACAAGTCCCATGCCCGTAGAAGAAAGGCAAAGTAGCCGTGGATATGAGACAGAGTCACCTGATATGGGTAGCTCAACTTAAATAGGTAGCTCGGAGGCATTGCAATTGGCAGTGTAGATTGTGGCAGTAGGTTCCACACATATTCTAATGCATTGCTGAGTGAAGGAGGGTGCATACTTAATTTTATTCAGGGGTGGCCTGCTATGACTCTCCAAGCCTCTAACATCCTGTGGCACAGTGGGGCACTCAGGCAGGCTGCCTGCCTGCCACTGCCTCGTACACCACTCAGAGCAGATGGTTAGTGTCTCTACACGTGTGTGCGCCTTGAGGGTGGGGGGACATAGGGTCTCTGTACACTGCTCCTGTTCCCAACTCGATCCTCATAGTCCCACTGGCTGGAAGTGAGCCAATGGGAGCTGCAGGAGCAGTGCTTGCGAGTGCAGACAGTGCATGAAGACCTACTGCTCTCCTCCCCTCAAGGGATGTGCAGAGACATGCTTGCCCCAGCAGCTGGCAACTCTGAGCAGCGTGTGGAGTCACAGCAGGCTAGCAACCTGCCTGAGCGGGCCACTGTGTCACTGTCCAAGAGCCACCTATGGTAAGTGCCTTCTGACCAAAGCCTGCACCTGGAGCCCCTCCCACACCCCAACTCTCTGCCCCAGGCCACAACCCCCTCGTGCACCCAACACAATTGAGGCCCTGATCCAGTACATTCCTGTCCCAGGTCAGAATCCCCTTTTGCACCCTAAGCCCCTGCCTCAGGTCACAACCTCCTCCTGCACTCAAACTCCCTCCCAGACCCAGCATCCACTCCTGCACCCCAGTCTCCTGCCCGGAGTTCCCTCCTCACCCCAAAGTCTGTCCCAGACCTTGCACCACCCTCCTTCAATATAGTAAAAAAGTGCGGCCCATGACCATTTGCCAAATTCTTGGAGTGGGCCCCTGCGAAAATTATTGCCTGCCCCTGACTTAATTACTATGATAAAATTCAAATATACGGGGTGGGTTATAGTTGGGTGAAATCTGCACCACCTACTAAAGAGATCAGTCATGCGGATTAGACATTTTCGCACATCCATCACATAGGGATTATAACCCTTTCCTTTGCAAAGCAAATCTATCGCAGCCAACTTACACATCCCAAATGACTGTGTCACAGTGAGCGCTGATGCAGTTGTCACAATATAATGATGCAATGTCATCTGAAGCCAATGAACATGGGATGGAAGGAGGGGGAAATAATTACGAGGTTAGATGAAAAAGTATTTCTCACTACCTAGTATTGCTCTAAGGAAACTGACAATCCATTAAAATACTCCTTTATTCTACAGCAATGGCCCAAAGATAAGCACAGTCTATTGGAAAGTACAAGGCAACGTTTACATTTTAAACTCCTTTTCAGTGGCAAATAACTCTGGCAAACTATTTGGGCTCAAATTTGCCATGTTTGAGGTCTGCCTCGAGTTGATTTTTTTTCTGGAAATCTTCTGCAAAAAGGTTAGTAAAAAAAAGAATAATTAGCACTATAGGTAGGTAACATACCTTACAGGCACATAAGAAAACTGAGGATTGTCATCTTCCCCCTCCACCCCCCACACAATTTGTATTTTGTGCCCTGTATTGTTTTTTTCTTTTGCTCCTATCCCTGGTTCTTAACCCTCATCAACACTTCAATTTTGGTCTCTCTAACCATTTCCTTTTTGAAGTTGGCTGGTTGATTTTCATCACTTCCTTTTTTCTTTTGTTTTAATTTCTCTACTTTTTTCCTTCCTTTTTTTTTTTTTTTTTGGTAAGCTATAGTGCCTAGCCATATTGTAGAATGCTAACAGGATTTTTGTTTATTGGGGCCTCTTTAGTAATGATAATGGCTTGCCAAGAAATGTGACTTCTCTTTACTATCAAAATCCTTTTGTCATCCTAATTTCTGCTTCGTCCCCCAAAGCAAGAGGAAAACTCTTCTCATAGTTTGACATGTTGAGCCATGTTGATATACTTTGCAGACATACAACTACTGTAGATCCACTGAATTCAACAGAAATATGTTGACTTCCACCAACTTAAAATCTTAAACCTATTGGTTTACCTTGGCTCTCACTAAAAGGCCCAGTGACAAGGGGAGTTCAGAACCCAGCTGTGGAAAAGATCATTATTTTCTGCTTCATCAAGCCTCATCAAAATCCAAAACCCTTGGAATCATCTTTGTCCCTGGAGCTCCAAACAAACAGATTTATATAACCAACACTAGAGCCCAACACCCTGAGGAGAGCAGCTTGCATCTGGGTTTTTCCCGGGTTCATAATTCCCAGTAAGGAGGAAGAGAAAGAAAACACACCACATACACAAGCAGAAAGGAGAATTAAGGTTTGGGAAAGGGAATTTCTAAGTAGTTTTTCCTCGTCATTCAGGGCTAACAAAGCTGCCAGTGCTTTCTGTAAGATGTTCCAAGAGCAGGGAATAGGCAAAAGACATGCCTAAACACCAGCCGAGTCTGTCCAAAGCTCCCATTCCCCTCAGGTTTGGATAAGTCAGTGGGCTGCTGCTGCTGCCCCTTGGGCTAGCCATGCAGAAACCTACCCATCTACAAAGTAAAGATCTCTGGTGGAGAACAACAAAAACACAAAGCTACAGTTCACTGGCTGAGGATCATGATGGGAATCAACTGAAGTCAGTAGGAGGTAAAGGAACTCAGCACCTCTCAGAACCTGTTGGCAAACTAGCACTGTACTGATCAAAAGCAACTTAGTTATGCATGTCCCAATAGCAGAGTTGGTGACTTGAGTCCCACAACTTGAACTCAAGTCCAACTTAAGTAGCCTAGGTGACTCGACTTGACTTGGGTTCATTGTTTGTGACTTGAGACTTGCTCATTTTGTTAAATCGACTTGGTGAAAAAATTGTCCGAAAATGCCAATATTGATGGCTTGTACAAAAGTGACTTCACATTTTTTAAATTAAGACTTGAGACTCGACTTGGGACTTGAACTTTAATGATTTGAGACTTTACAATGACGACTTGAAGACAACACTGTCCAATAGCTCACCAATTATGCATCCCTCACTTTACTGCAATAGTTTAAATTTACATAATGAGAACTCGATATACATTTGCAAGGGGAGAAGTCACAAAACCTTCCAGTTCCTTTATGCACCCACAGCATGTCACAATCCCTTAATAAATCCTCGAGTAAGGGATTTTAAAGTGACATCTTGGAAACAAATGTTACTCTAATTTACCATCAAAGAGCAATCTACAGCAAAACTAAACAGCTGAAGAACAATTAAGGATGTATTTAACCCTTTTGGTGCTAGCCTATTTGCATTACACTCACCTAGTAATATAGCCTATGAAACGTTCTCTCCAGAATAAGGAGTAGAAGTGCCGTTAACTGATATACAGGCAGTCCCCGAGTTACGCGGATCCGACTTATGTCAGATCCGCAGTTACGAAAGGGGCTTTGCTCGCCCCGGAGGACGGGAGCAGCGGGACGCCCAGATGAGCCGCGGTCCTGCCGCCCGCGTTCTCCGGGGCGAGAAAAGCTGCTCCCTGTCTCCCTGGTCTGCTGGTCAGGCCAGGGAGACGGGGAGCAAAGCCTCGGAGGACGCCCGCAGCGGGACAGCCGTGGCGCGCCTGGGCTGTCCCGCTGCAGGCGTCCTCCGAGGCTTTGCTCCCCGTCTCCCTGGTCTGCTGGTCAGACCAGGGAGACGGGGAGTAAAGCCTCAGAGGACGCCCGCAGCGGGACAGCCGTGGCACGCCTGGGCTGTCCCGCTGCAGGTGTCCTCTGCGGCTTTGCTCCGCGTCTCCCTGGTCTGCTGGGGGGAGGGAGGGGCGCAGCTAGTGCCGCCTCCCCCCCAGCAGACCAGGCTTTTCTGCCCACGACGCCTGGGGTAGAGCAGCTGGGGCGCTGCTGGGTTGGTCCCGCAGCGCCGCTCCTCGGCGCTACTGGACCAACCTGGCAGCACCCCAGCTGCTCTGCCCCAGGCGTCCTGATTCAGCCGCTGCTGGTCAGTTTCAGCAACGGCTGAATCAGGACACCTGGGGCAGAGCAGCTGGGGTGCTGCTGGGTTGCTCCAGTAGCGCCGAGGAGTGGCGCTACTGGAGCAACCCAGCAGCAGCCCAGCTGCTCTGCCCCAGGCGTCCCCAAGTCAGCCGCTGCTGAAACTGACCAGCGGCTGACTACAGTAAGCCCGAGGCAGAGTTGCTCTGCCCCCAGCTTCCTGGAATCAGCCGCTGATCAGTTTCAGCAGCAGCTGACTTGGGGACGCCTGGGGTTCTTAAGTTGAATCTGTATGTAAGTCAGAACTGGCATCCAGATTCAGCCGCTGTTGAAACTGATCAGTTTCAGCAGCAGCTGAATCTGGACGCCAGTTCCGACTTACATACAGATTCAACTTAAGAACAAACCTACAGTCCCTATCTTGTACGTAACCCGGGGACTGCCTGTACTCAAAACCACACTGCACAAAACACTGGAAAATATATTTTAGGCAATAATCTTGTGTTGGCCAAAGGCTAGATTGGATGATCTAATAGATATTTTCCATGTCTCATTTCTGGGCTGCTCCAATTCATCCATCTGTGCCTGAACCACCTCCTCAAAACACTGACAGAAGTGAAAACCCACAACTCAGTTCTGAAGCTTCCATCTGCAATGGTACACAGAGGGTTAAAAACATAACGCTTATCCTCTAAATTGTCAGCCTCCCAATATATGTTCATGGCAAATGATAACACAAAATAAGCTTTTTCAGTGATTTAGTTGATCATTATTTCTAGGGACACGTGAGTCCTACTGTGATTTAAACCCCAAGGGATAAATGAAAGTGAAATCTCACAACCCCACAACTCAATTGTACATTTTCCTCCTGGTTAAAAGCAGGTGCTGGCTCTGACAGACTGCAAATGGAATCACTGTACTTTATTTCTGTTGGGAAAAGAAGGAGAGAGTGGGGAAAGGGTAGACAGAAGAACAACCTCTACGCAATTTCTTGTACCATCAAGTGAAAAAAGACCAAGAAATGTAACATGGTCTAGTCAATGAAATATTTTATCACCTTAACCTGGTAAGCGACTAAAATATTTTAAACCCTGCACCCTTGCCTAGTTACCATTCAAGCACAGACATTTGCTACTGTGATTTAAAATGAGGTATGTCATCCAAAGATGCACATTAGGACCAAACTAGGAAGAACAGGAATATCTATAAAAGTAAAATGTAAATAATTTCTTTTGAGTCCTACATGACTCTGAATTGGGTAAAAACTGGACCCTTGAATCCAAGCCCTATTAAACATCCAGGCAATTATGGGCAAAGGAGAAGGATGTTCAAATTCAGGCCACTAGAACCAACACTTGCCCGTACAGCTTCAGTTCTAAAATCAGAAATGCTGCAGGTTAGATCCTGAAATGTCATACAAATGTCCAGATTTCATGAGATTTTTGGTCCACAGCAGTGGAAGTTTAATTATAATTGGTCATCCCACCAGATTCCCACCGTTCAGGATGTCAGAAAGCTCACAGGATCATCATCTGAGCCCATGAGATTACTGTTGGGCTGGAATCTGGCCACTGATACTTTGGAAATGCCAAATCCAAATATCAACCTGAATACTAACCTTGTCAATATAACTAGCCTGAAACCTCAAACCCAGCCTCAACCAAACTGGGATTGGAGCAATAACTCTATTAAGTTAAAAGCAAGAGGAGACTTTATGAGCAAGGAACCGATCCTAGTCACTCACAAGCAATTAGCTAGCCAATTAGCATGGAAAACAAGATGCTACACTTGTACTCCAATCATAAGCTCTGCAAAAGGCCATCAGAGAGGTCCAGCGTGCATACATTTGTACCTGGGATTGGTTCAGCAGATGCACTGAAGAAAATTTCAGCTAGGAATTTAGAAAGAACTGGGAAGTCTCAATTCTCTTCCATTTCTTAGGGTATGTCTACACTACAACCCATTAGTTAATTCGAACTAAGCTAATTTGAACTAACGGATCCAGACTAAAAAACTAGTTCGAATTAGCGCTTTGCTAATTCTAACTAGCATGTCCACATTAAGTGGACCCTGAACTGGGCTTAAGGATGGCCGGAAGCAGTGCCGGCAGGGCATCAGAGGAGGATTTAGAGCGTGGAGCTGCTGTCTCAGGCTAGCCGAGGGCGGTGCTTAAAGGGTCCCGACCCCCACCCCGGACAGACAGTTCTCAGGGGTGCCCCGCTTGCAAAGCAGTCCTGGCTTGGAGTGCCCGGACTACCCACACTGGGCACATCACTCCACTCGGCCATCAGCCCGGCTGCACTTGCCGCAGGCTTACATCTGGGGAGAGGGGGCAATTGGGGGGCTGCAGGAGAGCTTCCACCCCCAGAAGCCCGCAGAGCCAGCCCAGTCCTCCCCATCGGGGGCTCGTGCCCCATTCCTCCCTCACCTCCTTCCACTTACCCTTCCCTAGCCCCTCTTCTTGATGTACAAAATAAAGATAACGTGTCTTCCAAAATGGAATCTGTCTTTATTGAACAAAACTGGGGGAGACTGGGAAAAGGAGGTGGGAGAGGGGAGGGCAACTAAAATGATCAGGGGTTGGGAACAGGTCCCATATGAAGAGAGGTTAAAGAGGAGACAGAGGGGGACAGGATAGAGGTCTCAAAGCAGGAGTTGGGTGGAGAGGGTGCATACAGAAAAGTTCTTCATTAGTTCCCATAATAGAAGGACTAGAGGACACCAAAGGAAAGGAATGGGTAGCAGGCTTCAAACTAGTAAGAGAAAGTTGTTCTTCACAAAGCAAAGAGTCAACCTGTGGAACTCCCTGCTGCAGGAGGCTGTGAAGGCTAAAACTAGAACAGAGTTTAAAGGGAAGTGATATCAAGTCATGGAGGTTGGGTCCATGGAGTGGTATTAGCCAGGGGGTAGGAGTGGTGTCCCTGCACAAGGTTTGTGGAAGGTTGGAGAGGGATGGCACGAGACAAATGGCTTGGTCACTGTCTTCGGTCCATCCCCTCCAGGGTCCCTAGGGTTGGCCACTGTCGGCAGACAGGCTACTGGGCTAGATGGACCTTTGGTCTGACCCAAGACGGCCATTGTAAGCTCAGGGCTCAGGGTCGGGGGTCTCAGTGGACCCCCTTGATTTTCAAGCACACCTGCTCCTGGGTGGCCAGGCTGGCAGCTCTCCTGCCCTAGCCAGCCACTTTCCTGTGCCTGGTGCGGAGATCGTGGACGAGATTCACGATGTCTGCACTAGCCCAAGCGGGTGCCCGCCTCTTGCGGTCCTGGGCAAGCTCCCGGGAGCCGCCAGCCTGGTCCCGGGAAGAGGGGGAGGGCTGGGGGGCATCGGGTGGATGGCTCGATCCGTGCCAGGTGCAGGGTCTGCTGGCTGGGTGCTGGCAGGCTTGCACCTGGCACGGGCACCGTAGCCAGCCCGTGCCCCTTTAAGGGATCCGGGGCCGGGAAGGGGGCAGACGAGATTCCCTGGTGTTGGCCAGAGCGGCCACCAGGGAAACCTGGGGAGGGCTAACCTCTCACTAGTTCGAATTAAGGAGCTACACACCCCTTAATTCGAACTAGCTAGTTCGAACTAGGCTTAATCCTCGTAAAATGAGGTTTTCCTAGTTCGAACTAAGCGCTCCATTAGTTCGAATTAAATTCGAACTAACAGAGCGCTAGTGTAGCGCCTATGAAAGTTAGTTCGAACTAACGTCCGTTAGTTCGAACTAACTCTGTAGTGTAGATATACCCTTAGAGACACTTTCCAGAAATCTTGCCGTTGTTCAACTCTCTGGGGGTATGTCTACACTACCCCGCTAGTTCGAACTAGCGGGGTAATGTATGCATACCGAACGTGCAAATGAAGCCCGGGATTTGAATTTCCCGGGCTTCATTTGCATAAGCCGGACGGCGCCATTTTTAAATGCCGGCTTGTTCGAACCCCGTGCCGCGCAGCTACACGCGGCACGGGCTAGATAGTTCGAACTAGCAAGCCATTCCGAACTATCTAGCCCGTGCCGCGTGTAGCCGCGCGGCACGGGGTTCGAACAAGCCGGCATTTAAAAATGGCGCCGGCCGGCTTATGCAAATGAAGCCCGGGAAATTCAAATCCCGGGCTTCATTTGCACGTTCAGTATGCATACATTACCCCGCTAGTTCGAACTAGCGGGGTAGTGTAGACATACCCTGGCAGACTTTAATAGGGCTGAAGTTTAATTGTAGGTTTCTTTAGTTCCCGCAAAAGCAAGACATTTCACATCTCATGTCCACACTATCTTAATATGTTTGAAGAGTTTTGCATTTTTCATCTAAGAATGTCAGATTGCTTTATTTTACTTAACAGCTGAACTTAATCCCAAAATCTGAGCTCACTGGAAGCAATTTCTAACTATCACTCTCCCATCTTCAATGGGCCTCCAGTGTATGAACAATCTCATTGGAAGTTAGTTTTTCACAGAGCAACGCAAGGATGGCTTCATAATAAAAACTGTCCATTGCTTTGCTTACCTTCTTAAAGAGCCTGATCACATCTTCACTGATCTGCGAGAGGCGGACAATTACATTGTTCATGAAGATGTCATTCAGGGTAGCATGGTCTCTGCTCTCTCGTCGAGTCTGGGTCAAAACCAGATACCAGCAATTCACTGGGGAAAGGAGGTGCTGATCCTTCCTGGGGAAAGATGAACAATTCAAAGAGGTTTTTAATTCACAAGTGGATACTATCAATGATATCGATACAATCATCCTCCACTGAGTAAATCTGCTACAAGTTGAACTTTTCTAGTCCAGCACCTCTGGTATGGCAACATCTGTGGTCCAGCATGATTTTAGTTAGCCATATGGCCACTTATCATGAATGTGGCCAAGTTTTCCACAGTCCCATAAAGCTTGTTTACAGCCACAAGTCCTGGCTCTCAGTGTTCTGTGCTGTTATTTAGCCCTAAATGTCTTCTAAGAGCTCAGTAAGCAGTGGAAGTGTCAGTAATGCTGCTAGACAATGTAGTAAAATGAAGGCCTAAAACATAAGCACAGGTCTGGTCTGAGGCCTAGCTAGCAATGGACAAAACATGGCTAACATAAAGCAAAGCTAAGCTGTGAGCAAGAGGCAGGCTCCTGCTCACAGAACTTGGCATAAACAGGCCTAAGAGCATATAACACTATCTAGTAATAGGCCCAAATGTAGAATAGTAACTGGTACTAGTCGTAAGTTGAAAGTACATGGTACCACCAGCTCATTAAAAAAAGACCTTGGTACTCACTCCCCACAGATACCAACTCAGATTCAGGTAAGGTCTAAAATGACAGCATGATTGATAGAGATGATCTAATCAAACCACAAGGTACTGGGCAATGGGTGGTATCTACGTAGTGTCAGAAGGTGGCAACCTGACACTTCAGCAGTGATATGTAATTTGTTTGTACCTGTATATAAAGTGGTGTCTTGGAGGGGGGACGGACAGACTTTGTCTAGCCGGGGGGCAGTGGGAGTTTCCCACTAGTTGAGCTGAGGCCATTTTTCTAAGTACATGTGTGTAGTGATTCAGTAGAGTCTACTGACAACCATCACTGTACTGTGCTTAACAATAAACCTGACTGGGCACTTTCGATCTTTATCTGGTTTGTGATCTTTGGGGGCCTTCTCAGGGTCTGCTGTGGTCAACCGGGCCCACATCATTGAGCACACATGCAAGCAGCCTTCTGGTTATCATCTGGTTATCATCATCGAGGGAGCCAGAGACCTGTGAGGACACCACAGCTATAAATCCTCCTAACTACATACAATAGTGACCTCTTATGGTTTGGCAAATTCTCTGGTTCAGAACCAACCAGGTCTCAAAGGTGCTGGACTAGAGAGGTTCAACCTGTACTATACCTTCTGCCTAACAAAACAGACCTGAAGTCCACCTTGTCATCTTCACTAAAACCACTACAGTATTTGATTAACTACTTGATTTCCATTCACAGCATGTGTTCTGCATTCAAGCTGTTCCAGCTGGGAACAGCTGATTAGAGTGAAACCTCAGGTCTTATAAAGTAGCAACTTTATTGGATGCATTTATTATACCCAGAGCTAAAAGAATGTGAAACCTTAGGTGTGCAGATCTGTTGAAAGGATAGGATAGTTATTCATCACATCTCATGCTACCAACATCAACAATATCCTCAGGTACGTCTTGCACAGTGCACTGGAACACAAATAGCCACAGTGTGAAGCAGAAGGTTTCCAAATCCTAGAAGCTGGACAAGGACAGTTCCAAAGAAACACTGTGTGAGGGCCCCCAAAAAATGCTTTACGAAAACTGCCTCTGGAATATAAATATGTGCCACTTAGAGATGCTTTGAACAAAATACCTCCTGCAACCTGTCAGTTTATAATGTTACAGTCTGCTGTATCTTATAACCTATTTTGGTGCATGTATTATTCTTGTATGAAAGGTTAGAAATATGACGTATAAGTCCACAGGTGATTGGACTAGTAAGACATGTGATTGTACCTCCTAGTATTGGGATTCCATTTTGAGCCGAGTAGATTTCCATGGAGGGGCAAAGGGAGAACAAAAAGATTCCCACCCGGGGGGGAGAGGAGGAATTATTTAAGTAAGGGGAAATTACTAGGACTTGGTTTTCAGCTGGCGTGACACACTCCAAAAGAGGGCGGGGGACCCAAGTCAGAGTGAAAAATCAGCTTTGACCCAAACATTATGCCTAGAACAAGAACAGCTCTTTAGGGTACGAATCTGCTTGCAATAAGTTTTTTAGTGAATTAGAACTGTGTGTTTTGTTTTCATTTTAACTTTGTAACTTACTTTGATCTGTCTGTTTTCACTTGCAACCAGTTAAATCCTACTGTTTGTACTTAATAAAAACACTTTTGTTTACTATCAAGGTCAGTGTAAATAACTAACTGTTACCTGTGGGGAAGGCAGGACAATCAGTGTGCATTTCTCTTTCTCTTTTTGATAAAAAGGGCAAACATACTTATGTCAAACTTTTACTCAGAGAAAGACAGACTTATTGGGGTTTTGATCCCTTTTGAGGGTTGGTTTCCTGGGTGCCGTGCCCTTGAAGTGCATCCTGACACAGCTGAAGTGTCTGCATCGCTCTTCAGTGGGGTGATAATCCAAACTCTGTGCTTTTTCTGAGGGAGACCAGAAAATCTGTCCCAGAAGGACAAGGTGGTAGGGAGACCCAGAGTACAAAAAGGTGGGTTTCAGTGGCATAAACAGCACACTGGGGAACAGTCCCAAGAGGTCTTCTGTGACCACAACTCACCACACACTGCTTTCTAAAAGGAGAGAAAAATCAAAATGAGCAGTAGAGTATGAGACTGAGTGTTTGCTGCTAAGCAATCTCAGCAAGCATCCAGAGCTGTCAACACCCAAGATGTGCATCTAAAAAAAGATGAAAAATACAAAATACAATGCTGAAATGACAGGTTATATGCTTTTAGGAATATGCTAGTATTGGCAGAGAGAGAGAGAGAGTTCAGTGGGGGCTTGTGGTACGCTAGCAAATGAGCTTGACATACCATCAGTCAACTACACCACAAATTCTTAAGACCGTGACACCAATAAAATTTGGGAATCACTGAACTTTTTTCACCGCTTTTATTCTATTCTAACATACACACTTTTAGAGGACTAAAACAGATCCAGCAAGTATGCTCCCAGTTTGGCCAAGTAACAAGTCAGGGCAGCATTTGGAGATACAAATGATCAGGGAGAATCAGGACTGGAAGGAGATCTATGAAGGAACCGAGAGGAGGATGAAGACAGGAGAGTGGTAGAGGAGTTTGCCAACTGACTTCCCAGAAGGCTAAGTGCCGGAGAACAACAGAGTTTGCTGACTTCCAAGTTGAGAACTGGAGCTGAGGCTGAAATGGTTTGTCTGGACTTTTGTTAACTTGGCAGGGAACTGAACTTTGAGCATAACGCAGCTAGAGGCTTGAGCAACGTGAACTTGCAGAATATACTGAAAACCCTGGGTAGGAGGAAACTGAGGAAATTGAGTGTGCCACACTCCCCGAGAAGGGGGAGACCATGAAAAGCTCACCTCTGTGACAAGAACCTTTTCTCTTTTTGCAAGGAAGCATTTGTATTAGGGGTCAGCTGTCGTATTTTTGTATCCCAGACCTTATTAATTATGTGCATTACTGGAACACTACATTGCCCCAATCCGGGATCAAAGCTCCACAGTGCTAGGCACTCTACAAATCATAGAATCATAGAATAATAGGACTGGAAGGGACCTCGAGAGGTCAAGTCCAGCCCCCCGCCCTCAAGGCAGGATCAAGCTCCGTCTACACCATCCCTGACAGATGTCTATCTAACCTGTTCTTAAATATCTCCAGAGAGGGAGATACCACCTCCCTTGGCAATTTATTCCAATATTTGACCACCCTGACAGTTAGGAATTTTTTCCTAATGTCCAATCTAAACCTCCCCTGCTGCACTTTAAGCCCATAATAAACAGTAAAATAATAAACAGTAAACAGTAAAAAAATAATAAACAGTAAAAAGTGCACATATATCAGTAGGAGTGATATTTGAAGTACTGTTTCAGTATCCAAGGCAGCCTTGTCAATACTTATGATTTCATTGCAAGTCCCATGATATTTAGCATTTTTCTTAAGGCCTCAGGTCTTGCACGTAGGTAATTCTGTGAGAATCTCAGCTTTCATTAATATTCTAGCTGTCATGATAGTGGAGAAAAGCCTGAGAAGGTGTCCAGAGTACAGGCTGGAGACTCAAACCACAAGACAGAAAGAACCCAATATGGACTTTTGTTGAAAGAAAATCTTTTAATTTGAAAGCAAATCTTATGTTTTTTGGGGGGGCCCAATTCTCATTTTTAAATACTTGACATTGACAATATTGCTAAGAATCAGTCAGGAGTTTGGGTCGTGACCCGATATGTTTAAAAAAGGATAATGCAGGAAAGGAGCTGTTGATTTAAATATCTTCACCAACCCAGGAACTCAAAGCCTGCCTGCCTAAAATCTGTATATTCTGTTTTCAGCTAAGTGTCTCTACAAGCTGAGCCATTCATACTCTCTAAGGTTCACTCACAGATTTGTCCTTATTTAACGTCCTCCCAGTTGCCTGAAGTCAGAAAAACAGAAACATTTTTCAGGGTATGGAACTCTTCTGATCATTGACCCCAGAGACAAGGTTGTCCTTGGATGAAGAGTGACATCTTTACACATAATCTGTTTTACAGAGCCAATAGTTTCTAACCTTTCCCCTCCTAACGTGTAAACCTACTTAGAGAGAGACTGGGTCCATCCCAGAGATTAGATTGGATTTTGTGTCATTCTGTGCATTAGACTTGTATCAATTCCTCTTACCCAGCCTGTGCCCCTCCCTCCTTCACTCCCTCAAACTGGGGTCAGGTGCACCTGGGTGCAGCTCTGAAACTGGGGGCAGGAATAGTCAGATGCTGAGGCCAGGGCCGACAGTGGAGCCCCAGCTGGTAGCAGAGGATGGGGCCAGGGGCAGGGCCATGAGTGGGGGCCAGGGCTCAGGTGGGGCCAGAGCAAAGCAGGGGCTCTCTCCTTCCTCACATGAGGGGCTGTCCCAGACCCTATAGCATCCCCCTAAAGGAGCATGCTTTTCAGTTCAGGGACCAGTTGGTAAGGATATTAATGCCTTTAAAAATGTTCTCCCCTTGTAGGCACATTACACTTCAGGGACACAATGTAGCCTCTACACAGCAAAATGTGCAAGTCAGAGCAGTATACTTCATACAACAGTTTGCTTGCATACTATTTCCAACAGTGTCCACAACCAATACCTCATAGCATGAGAATTTTGATAACAAGCCCTAGGAGTGTCAAGGTAAACGGGAGCCTGCCTAGACTGGTGTATCTAATTGTCTAGGAAGCAGACAAGTTTTCTGGGAGGATTTCTAACTATACACATTTGGCACTCTGCTCTTCCTTCCTTCCTCCGCCCCTCCCTCCACGCACCAACTTGGCAAAATTTCAGGCGGCCAGTGAGACAGACTTATAATTTCTGTGTGTAAATCTTCTGAGCCTCACACTCCACTTGGCTATGAATAAAGTGTTGCTCAATAGCAGTTTTAAACAGCAAATCTGCACCAAAAATAGGGGGGAGGGGTCCAGCAATATATTGCCCAATACACAGTCCACTGCTTTTCACAGATGCAAGCAATATTTTAAAAAAAGCTGCAGATGGGGTCTCAAAGCGCTTCATGAACATCAGTTAGCTCCCCCTTTGCAAGGGGGGGAAGTATTACTCCATCCCTTTTAAAAATTGAAAACCTGAGGCAGAGAGAGGTTCTATGCCAAAACCTTCAATTCTCAGGACTTGTCTACACTTACTAGGGGATCAGTAATGTGGGGATCAATCTTTTGGGGATTGATTTAACAGGTCTATTTATGTCCCACTAAAAATCGACTGCCAGTTGCTCTCATGGACTCTTGTACTCCACCAGAATGAGAAGCATAAAGGAAGTCAATGAGAGAGTTTCTTTCATCGACCCCCTGGCAGCAAAGACCCCGCAGTAACGCAACCTGAGGTACGTCGACTCCAGCTATGATAGTCATGTAGCTAGAATTGTGTAAATTAGGTCAACTTTGCCCCACAGTGCAGACCTGCCTTCAGACTGCTCAGGAAAGTACTAAATTTGGAAGGAATACACACCCTGGTAATCCAGCCACTGAGATAGAGGGATCGTATCTGTTTCTCCTAGGCTTGACTAAAAGCCAACGTAACCCTCTGGTAAATGTGTGTTTGAGACCCCTCTCAGTGCCTGGCCCACACAGGGCAGGAGTCTGCTGAGGTCCTCTCTCTTCACCTCGAACTGTAGCTGTTCTTGTTTATAGTTCTGGAGGTCCCTAGTTCAATACCTGGTGCATCAATTACAGTTACTTTACACAACCATCCTGGGTCTCTAGCCTGATGCAAGGAGACTGTCTTAGGAGGTCACCTGACAGGAATACCTCGTGTTGTATAGGGCTACACGGTCCATGTACAAATAAAGAGCTGTACTTAGAATCCTCTGAGTGCATTGGCATAGTTTGGTGCACGTCACTATCTCAAGGTCAGCATAAGATACATAACACAGTGTCCCTGGGTGGGTCACCAGCAGTGGGTTGAACCAGAGATCTGTAGATCTAAATCCATGAGCTTCTATTGCCCAACCTCGAAATGCCATCTTGGTTAGCTCAAAGCCAGCAGCAGACTCTCAGACCCCTATGTGGTATGGCCAGAAGTGGGGCACAGAACTCCTCTCAGTGTAAACATGGGGTAACACTCCTCCCCGACCATCTCTAGCAGCATAATCCACATGGGCAAGGGGGCAGTGTATGGGGATGCTCCAAATGGGGAAAGGTAGGGCTGAAGAATCCTCTGGCACATGAGTTCTCCAGCTTTTCACTGCACAACAGGTCTGTGGAAGCCTCCATGGCCTAAAGGGATGGGGGGGGGGGGGAGGTGCCGCTTCACATGCATCCCTAGTACATCTTCCCAGCTACTTACGAAGAGTACTGGCATGAGGATCTGGTGCCCACTTAAGTCACTGAGGGAAGCTGATTTTTTTAAGCTCTGTTTCATGAAGTGGACCCAAGTTACGCTCTCTGATGAAGTTGCACCAAAGATGCACACAGCAAATCAGTCACTAGGCAGTGAACTTCACTAATCATTTAAGTCTGAACTAGCATTTACCCTGCAACTGGGAGACTCAACTGTGGGTAAGTTAGTTCCTATTATAAGAAGTGACGAAACATCTGGACTATGCTACAGAGATCAGTCAGGGAAAGGCAGCTTATATTGACCTAATTCTGTGTCTACACTAAAATGTAGCTCTCACCAACGTTATTCACCCACTGCACTGACTTAACTCCATCTCCATGAGAGGAACAGGGCTTAAGATGATGTAGTTAGGTTGACACAGTGTCAGTGTAGATCAGAGGAGGGCAATAATCTTTTGCTAGAGGCCACTTCAGAAATTTTTGAAGTGGCCTTGGGGCTGCTCTGGTAGTGGCGGGACCTCAAGCAGAAGGGATGGGGCCAGGTATTTCCCTGATTGGTCTGGGGGTGGGGGAGTGCCTTTGTCCTCCCCCCCCCCCCAGAGGTTCTCCCTAGGAGCCCACGCCACTGGTGGTGGAAGGAGACTTCGCACGCTCCCCCTTCTTCGCCTAAGGCCAATCATGGCCTGGGGGCAGGGGAGCACATGAAGTTTTCTTCAGTGCTACCAGGAGAATGTGGCGCTTCTAAGCGCTGCACACTCCTTGCAGGGCGGAGGCAGGGCAGAGAAAACCCTAATTGGCCTGGGGGCGGGGAACTGGCAGGGCCTCTGCAGGCCGGATCAACCCACATGGCGGGCTGGATCCAGCCTGTGGAGGCCGTTTTGCCCACCCCTGGTGTAGATGCTGTGTTGCTTGCATCGATTGTTGCTGTCTTTCAGAAACTATCCCACTATGTCCCACAATGGGAGTTAAATAGGTACAACATGCATTCGTGACACAAGGCATATAGTGTAGACATATAAAGCAGATTCAATTACCGCAGTGCAGTGCCTGTGCATCAATGTAACTTAAACCAACTTAATTTTGTAGTGTAAACTTGCCCAAAAAGGCAGGCCAAATTCTAAAACAGCCCGTTAGTAGCACAGAGCAGTGCAGAATTTACAGCAAAGCAAACCTGCCTTCCCCAACAGCAGATCTAAAGAGAAGCATCTATGGACTGTATTCTCTAGGTTGGAAGGAGCAAACTAGGAAAAAAGGACAGAGGAAACATTAAGATGAACAGATAGGCTGTGTCTAGACCACTTTTTTCCGGCTCAGAGCTTTGCCAGAAAAAAGCGCCAGTCTAGACGCGGATCTTTCGGAAAATAAAGCCTTTTCTGAAAGACCCCTTATCCCTTATTTTAAAGCTCCGAGCCAGAAAAAAAGCGGCAGCCATTTTTATGCTAATGAAGCGGGGGAGATTTAAATCCCCGCTTCATTTGCAATTGCGATAGGTCTAATTTGCATCCCTTTTATGAAAAAGGGATGCAGTCTAGACACAGCCATAGTGTATTGTGCTAGCTTGGTTTATTAAGATAATTTTCCATTTTTCATTTGGAACCTTTATTGCTCTTCTAGTTAAGTTTACTGTTCACAATTCTCTTGAGTTTCCATCTCAGACATAGCAGGTTAACTAATCATCTCAGATGCATAAAATTTGAAATGTTTGTTTTTCAAAGAAAGCACTTATGTTCTCTTAGGCTGCATCTAGACTGGCATGATTTTGCGGAAATACTTTTAACGGAAAAGTTTTTCCATTAAAAGTATTTCCGCAAAAGAGCATTTAGATTGGCATGGATGCTTTTGCGCAAAAGCATCCGTGGCCAGTCTAGACGTGATTTTGCGCAAGAAATCCCCAATCACCATTTTAGCCATCGGAGCTTTTTTGCGCAAAACCGTTCTTCCCTGTCTACACTGGCCCTCTTGAGCAAGTATTCTTGCGCGAGAGGGCTTTTTCCCCCGAGCAGGAGCTGAAAGTATTTGCGCAAGAAGCACTGATTTTGTACATTATAAAGTCAGTGCTCTTGCACAAATTCAAGCAGCCAATGTAGACAGCTGGCAAGTTTTTGTGCAAAAGCAAGTGCTTTTGCGCAAAATCTTGCCAATTTAGACGCACCCTTAGAGTTCTCATATCAGGAGGGCTAAGGAGTCTGACGCTAAACTACACTCTGATCCTCTTGACCAGCACTTGATGACTAAGGGGTTAACTCAGGTGCCTAGCAAGGTATCGGGTGATCAGCGAATAACAATGCAGGTAGGAATTTCAAACTGGAAAAGAGGGGTTTTTCTCTCTCTTCTTTGTTTGAGATTCAGAGCAGTTTCTCCCAGTTATTGAGAGAGATGGGAGACATTTCTCTCTCCAAGAACAGACTTCTTAAAACGTGTTAAGTAGGGAAAAGTTTAGATAGTCCATCAGGGTTCATTGTTTTCCATGTTTGGGGATTTGGAAATAATGCCTGAGCTTACCAAGTGGGTTTTTTTTCTCTTTTATAACTAAGCCTTACAACCCAGAATTTTTTCCCTGAATATCCATATCTAATGGTGACTCCTTCCATCTAGCCAATTTACTATGCTTGCAAGTATATGTTTGTTTTGATAATAAAAGTTTGTTTTTTCTAATTAACCGGTATTGGTTGATTGTTGTGTCTTTAGGACTCAGTGCCTAATTACAAGGACAGAGTCCATTGTTGTTTGAGGATTTCCTCTGTTTTTCCCAATTCCAAGTAAAATGGAGGCTGGGGTAATTACTTGGCTGGTGGCAGCGGGTCCCCCAAAATCTGGGTATTAGGATTTTGTGGGGGGGAAGTTTTTGTACCAGAGCCCGTAGAGGCAAAGTTTCGGAGCGCTCTTGCAGGCCCCCTACACCGTCATTTGTCGTGCCAGAGTGGGGAAAAGCCTTGACACAGTCACTCAGTATTAATGTGATAGTGCCAATTTTTGTTTTGCTAGTGATATTGTTAAAGATGGATAGTACATGGTCTAGCCTCTTCTTCTGGACTTCCACAATCATGATTCATGGATTCTGATCCTTGCAGTTACAGTGGTAAGTTGAGCATCCAAGACAACTTGCTTGCCAAATCTGCTGTCAGTAATGGCAACAGCCTCCCATAGGTCATTACGATCTGTCCATGTCACCTTGCAAACCAAAGAGAAATCCCTCTGATGCTCTGGGAAAGGGTGCCAAGGGAAAAGATCAAGTACATTACATCCAAGTTGACTGGGAAGAAAGATTATTTCATTCTTGTGATTCCAGCAATTTCACTAGAAAAAACATCACGTTGTAAAGTCTACCTATTATTTTGTCCTGGAAAAGCAAAGCTGCGAGTTCTATGTGGCAATCACTTTATTTGCTGTCCACCATCCCCCAAAGTGACACAGGGAGCAAATGGCACCTTGAGAGGAAAGCGAAGATGGGAATTCACCTCAAGATGCTTGCCTTCCTTCTAGCTTCATTCCTACCAAAGTTCCATAGCAGCCCACCTGTGGAAGCTGCAGAGATAGTGAAGGAAATCAAAGGATGCCCTGGGCAATCTTGTTATTCTCCCCAAACCCATTTCTCAAGCAGAACCAGCTTTCTACTCACCACTACAGGAAACCCCCGACATGTGACCACCCAAGTTCCGACCTCCCACACTTACAACCATTTTTGTAAGTGTGGAAAAGGCTGAAACCCCCTGACCTACGTCCTTGGCCGCATTTACGACAGCGCATGGCACCGATCATAAATGAGGATTTGAGTTACAATGCCCCTGACTTGCGACGCTTCCCTGGGGACCAATCGCGTCGCAAGTTGGGGGCCGCCCGTAGTGGAGAAACGCTGCAACCACTCTCCATCGTGGGAGGAGTAACTAAACCTTCCACCTCAAGATTTCTGCACCAATTTTCCACCAGCTCAGCCACACTGACTGTACTGGCAACAAGCCTTACCCTCTACAGATTTTCTTGTATTGATTCCAGCTTTGTGGGGGTCCCGCTTGCATTTTTCAAAGAGCGGAAGAAGAAACCTTTTACCCAACATGGCTGGCTAAACTGTCACCCCCAGTGCTATTCAGCAGCAAACTGCTGCACTGACAGGCCGGCTACGCCTCAGAGCACTAATGGAAGCTGGCAGGGCTTAAATTCTCACAGATTATTTCCTGGAGCCCCATGGCTCAGGGCTTCAGCCCTGCGCAGCAAGCTGGAGCTCCTGCAGATTTGAAAATATTTATTGTGACTCTGCTGAATTTAAACCTTGGGAACTGGACTCTGTCTCCGTTGGCCACTAGAAAGATGAGGGGTTAGGGGACTGCAAAACACCCCCACAAAAAGAGCTGTTCTAATCCCACTGTGTAGCTCCCCTCCTCCAATTCTCATTAACATTTCCAGTTTCAATCAGCCTTCAAATTGTCCGAAGACTCAGCTTTGAAAGTGGCTACCTCTGTGATCTCACTCAGGACAATATATCACCTTAGTGCTGAGCATGCAGTCCCCACTAATAGTTGCAATGCAATCAATGAGGGCAGGATGTTTTCACCAGGCCTTACGTATTATAAAGACATTTTTAAAACATACTCTCATGAGTAAGTCTCCTCCCTTTAAAAAAAAAAAAAAAAAAAGATTGTACTTGGCCCAGACAGTTGAACATAGTTTCTGTCCTGTAGGAAGATTCCCAATGAATAACTAGGTACTATTGCAGAAAAAAAATAAGCTTTAAACAAAAAACAACCACCACAGGATGAGAACGTTTTTTACAAAAGAGCACCACACCTCCAAGCGGTGCCTTAACACATATGTTTTTGTACTAGAAGATTTACCTAGCGTTGCTCAGGTCCTTAACTCCATTTTTGGTCTTTGGAAAATAAAATGAAAATGTTCATGCTTCATTTAATTCATTAGTCTGGGGATGAGGGGTTCAATATGCAGGCTGCCCTGGGGTGAGGAGACCAACTCCCAACCCTCTCTCAGCACAGCTGTTTGGGGCCAGATGAGAAGTGCTTCTCCATGGTTGCTGCAACTCCAGCAGCACAGCCGAGGGATGGATGGATGTCTCCTGGCTGGGGCAGGTTCAGGTTCATCTGCCCCCTGCACCTCTCAGCCAGAGTGAGGAATGCAGCAAACTGTGCACTTTCCCCTAGTTCCTTTATGAAGGGGTACAGTCAGCAATGTTCCTGTATGAATCAGGGGGGCACCTGCAGCCTCCCCCCTCGCTAAAGAGTGTCTGGGGATGAGAGGCTCAGGAGTGGGGCAGTTCTGGAAGGGTGGAACCTCCAGTTAGTCCCTTTCACCTGATTGGTGATTCTGTCTCTTGTATGTATGTTTTTATGAGGAGCAATCCTATTCTAGGCACACCCCACCTTCCTAGCACAGCCAAACCTTTACTTTAAGTTCTGGAAAGAGGAGGTTATACACCAAATTTGGTGGTCCTAGCTCTTACCATGTAGAAGGAGTTCTTGAACAAACAGACAGTCACACAAACTCTCACAAATATATTGGGGTTTAGAGGAGAGGCAATGTAGCTTAGTGGAGAAAAACACAGGCCTAGGACTCAGGAGACCAGGGCTCTAGTTCCGCCAATGCCACTGGTCTACTGGGTGACCATGCAAATTATGTCAGTCCCTGCTCTAAATCTCAGTTTCCCCATCTGTAAAGTGGGGATAATACTGACCTCCTTTGCAAAGTGCATAGGGATCTATTGACAGAAAGTTATTAATATTAACACACTTAATGAAGCCTTGCTACAGCCCTGTGAAAAAGGGGATATGTTACTTGCATTTCAGAGAGAAGTAAAGCGAGGCAAAGTGACTAGACAGGACCTAAAAAGGATTTTCTACCTCTAAGACTCTCTTCTTATTCATGGAATAAATGTCATTTAAAGGACAAAAACAAAGAGTAGGTTTAACCTTTCCCCTAGCCTGCTCTCATCTTAGCCTTGCAGTTATATTAACATAGGGCAATTGGCACCCTCCAGCTGCACTGGCTTGGAACTTACTAATAATTAGACTTCACAGTATGTTCCCAGGCTTGCTCAGTCCATCCGCCAGATGCTACTCCTACCTCCATCTGGCTGCCAAAACTAATGAACCCGCTATGAACTACTTTAAAACAGCAGTAACAACCAAGATCACCCGTCTCCGAAGGATTCTAAGCCATTATGTGCACACATGGAACAGAGGTCTACTTTAAACTATACATTTTTGTGATGCTCTACACAGACCCAGAGTTCTGCTCCAATTTTGGTTTCCACCTTTCCTTTGGGCTGTCACAGCCTCTAAACCTGTTCTCTTTCTTTCCAGCAATGTCACCAAGCAATGTATTATTCTCAATATAGGATCAGGCACTTACTCTATGAGGTCCGGCATTCTGCCCAAATCTTATACTTCAGAAGAAGCCTGGAGGTGGGGCTTTGGCAAACTGGAATGCTATATGTGGAGGGGTTGCATTCTTGTTGATTTCTTCGCTGTTCAATTTTTCATTTTGAAAAATATCCCAAAGGTCATGCCCACTATAAGTCTGTATAGTTTGAACCTCTTTAGTCCAGCACCGTCAGGACCTGACCAGTGCCGAACCAGAGAATTTGCCAATGACAGGGAGGTCAATATTGTCTAGCAGAATTACCAACACTACCACCTCTTAGAAGTCATTTAGGCATAAATTAGAGCTAAATAACACAGAATACTGGCAGCCTGGACTAGTGGCTGTAAACAAACTTTATGGGACCACGGGAAACTTGGCCACATCTATAATTAGTGGACATCCAGCTAACTAAAATCATGCTGGACAATGGATGTTGCTAGACCAGAGAGTGCTGGACTAGAGAGGTTCAACTTGTACTTCAAATCTAAACCGTTGGTGCAGCAAACTTGCTAGTTACAATGCTTAAAATAAGGTGTTAATACACATAGGAAACATTTCAATGGCCACATAACGCCTATGGGTCATGCACATCAGTCACTGACCCTGACATGGGTTGGCCAGTTATAAAGGGAATCCAAGTGTGCCCGGAGACTTGAGACCCAAGCTCAATAACTCATAGCCAAAAAACATGACTGTTTTGTTGGAAATTCTGACATCTCAGAAATTTGTTTTCATTCCAAATCAGAATTTAAAGTTGAAATCTCAAAATCTACAACTGAATGGAAATGCCAAACATTTTCATTGTAATACAAAATATAATCCATATTAAATACTACATATAAATGTAAAATATTTAATACAAGTCATCAAAGTGAAATTAAAGAAAACATTTTGACTTTGCCCCTCTGAAAAAGTAAACATAATTCATCTGGAAACTCTACCATTAAAAATTCTCTGATATCAACAAATTCCCATAAATAATCAATTTTGACAAGACTGTATTTTCTAATGCAAAACTGTCCTGTTATCCATTTTTCAACAACGTCTATTGGATGCCCCTCTCCTCTCTTCTTAGGGAAGAAATCTGCTGCACAGCTGTTTGGGACAAAACCCTTTCAGAACAACACAGGGGCATGGTTCTTCTGCTTGGCAGTTTACAGTATACAGTACTGATTGAAGCACTAGTTCCTATCACAAGATCTCAGAACAGGTAAAACTGAGGGGACCTATAAGCCATTTCCTCCAATGAAGTAATGGTTCATGGTAGCACAAACCATTCAATTCAGGATGGTGACTGACTAGAATATGGATGATAACAGTTCTGTGAATGGATGGAGCATGGAGAAATGATGGATCCGATAAAATAATATTGGGGACAGGAAGACTGAAAGTGACATGATGGATGAAAATCCAGAGAGAGAGGCTAAATCCAGCCTTGCTATCCATGGGCATAATGGCACAAAAGTCAATAAAGGTGACTAGTTCATGCTACTGCAAACTGTTATTGTATCGAATCTTCTTACACCAGGGCTGGGTTTGGCCTTTTGTCAACATTTGCCATTATTTGAGTGTCCCGCAAAGAAACCTCCGTTGGCAGCTGGCTCTTGGGATGGGACTCAGAGCTAATTGGGTACCTTATAATCTAATGCCTAGGGCTTATTCTTGATGAAAGAATCATTAAATGTGCTTTTGCACTAATATTTCACCATGGCAATATAAAAAACACTCCTTCCAGGCTAAAAAAGATTTATCTACCAATATGACATCAATTCCCCTAAGTCCTGTCAATGTTTTGCCAATGCATGCCTGCACCTCAAGGATGAGATCTCAGGGTTGAAGTTGTCTCTCAAAAGTCAACTCAAGTCAGTTCAGTCAAGCAGTATTGCCTCATGACCGGTCACCCAGTGACATCTGTTCCTCTCCAAAGTTCTCCCCTTCTTCTCCACTGCCACCTTCCCCCAACTCCACATGTATTACATCCAGCTTAATGCTTTTGCTCCAGGCTATTATACTCCAAGTCGCTGTGTCTGATTATGTATTCAAACCCCAATCATTTTTCCTTCCCTTCTCCCGCACCCTCAAAAAATAGCATATAAGCTGCAGTGAAGACTTCTCCGTGCTTAGCCCACACATAGGGCCATAACTAAAATATAGGACACATGGATTTACTCCACCCTTGGGACTCCATGGCCAGCTCACATGGACAGCAACATGATTTCTATTAAGGACATTTTAGATACAGGCAATTTTTAGAACCATCTGTGTCAATGGTTAAATATGACTGATTGTGTCACCTACTATGTTTAAGGTTACAAAGCTGGTTCTTGCTCATTACACTACCCTGCATAGCCGCTCAGAGACCTAGAGCAGCCTCCTGTATTCTTAATTGGAGGACAGTCTCAGAGGTGTATAATTGAGGAAGGAGCTATTGATTGCATCATGCTCTCCAACTGCTTGATCAGCAAAGTGCTGATCATTACGAGGCACTTTACAAAGAGGAATAAGGGAGATCACCCATGTGGCTTGAACCTTACTGAGCATCATTCCAGTTCAAGCAATGCAATGTCTACATTCCACCTGGGCAAATGAACAGCTTCCCCAGTGCTCCAGGTGGACCACTAGCTAGCCAGAGATGCACATGCAACAAGCCACCTTTGCTTCCAGTGCACTGAGCACAAGCACATTACTGAATTCACTGATCATGAACTCCCCCTACTAGGGCTGGTATCCTTGATATAGATAGGGTTGCCAGGTGTCTGGTTTTGAACCGGACAGTCCAGTATTTGAGCTTTCTGTTCAGGAAACAAATCGAGAAAATATAAATATCTGGTATTTTCTAAATAAGAGGTAATGTAGATTGTGATGTAATGTGTCCAGTATTTTTGTTGAAACCATCTGGAAACCCTAGATATAGAGCACAGCAATCAATCAGCAAAGCCACTGAACAAACCAATGGGAGCTTACAACAATTGAATGGTAGCTCAATCTGTGTCATGGGCATAAAACAGTGAAACTCAGTTCACTGCAGAGTCAGAGTAAATAGATTCAATCGGATTTAGTAATACAGAGTCAATAGAATTTAGTAATTTAGCAGCAGAAGCAGCAACTTCTCACATTCTAATGGAAGAAACCTGAGACTGGAAAAAAGGGCTGTAAAGGGACTAGGAATTAGAAAGGTTAAGGGTATGATACAGGCAGGGGCAGATGACGATTTTGTGGGGCCCAGGGCAGCACAATTTCACGGGGCCCCCCCCTTTGACATGGCACATGCGCAGTGGCGCCACAGCGCATGTGTGGGACTTCTTGAAGCGCGGGGCCTGGGGCGGCCGCCCCACTCACCCTGCCCTATATCCGCCCCGGATACAAGCAACGCCTCATGTCTCTATGAATGGAACTATACAATGTGGCTGGCCTTGGCCTACGAATGGAATGACACTGGCAACATTTTGGGAAAAGGCTGTACTCACAAATGAAAAATGCTTTCATGGTTGTGGCTGTAAGAAAAAGAGACAGAGACAAACCCTATGGCCAGGGGAGACAAAGGTAAGGAATTTCAACTGCAGAATTGCACTGACACTCACAGTATGAATATCCTTCTCTCAGACTGCACACATTTATATGCAGTTCACTTAGAGTTCAGAACCTGGAAGGCACACATTAGAAAGTGGCATATACTATGCAGCATCACTCATGTTCTGCCAAGCAAGAAATCCAAGCTAAGACAGGCAGCTAGAGTGAGCTAATCATCATAAAGAACACAGGAAATATTGCTGGAGGAAAAACATAAGAACAATTCAAGAGATGTGCATATCTGGGGCAGTCTCTTTTGTGGTGCAAAACCAAAGGTGTTTGGCAAAACTGAATTTGCTGAGTCAATTAAATAAGAAAATAACTTAAAGAACCCCATTTTACAGGGAGTCATTCTTCAAACTATAACCACATTTTTAAATGAAGCCTTGGATGATGGTACAGTCAATAACATTACAGGCTAAATATCGTCACCCAAAAGATAGTCTCCCCAGATTTTAAAATTCTGCCTGAAGTGTTTTTGCAATCAAGTTTTAAGAATGTGGGCTGACAGTTCACAAGCTTCTTTTGAAAATGGTTCTGTTTTTATACATTTTAAGGCCATAAGGAACTATTATGATCATCTAGCCTGATACCTTGAATTACACAGGCTTCAACTTTCTAAAAGTATGTGCTGGCTGACCCAGAAGATACGGACTGAATGCAACAGGAATTATCGGGTGAAAGACATCTGCTTTTAGTTAAAAAATAAAAATGAAGTGAGGTAAAACCCATCACATCCCTGGGTAAATCATTCCACAGGCTAATTACCTCAATTTAAAATGTGTACCTTATTTCCAAGCTGAATTTTCCCCAGCTTCAGCAGAATGTGCGTACACATGTGTGTGTGTAATGACCAAGTACTATTTTAAAAATACAAGTACTTTAACAAGCTCAATTTTCAGAAGTCATCTCCAATTCTGAGTCTGCAAATATTTCCAAATACAATCTAAAGCACTCTAACCACTGAAGACTTGACTGCATACAGAAATCAGACCTTATTAAATGTGCCTGCCATTATTTGCACTAATCAAAGTGAAAATGGAGGCTGAGCTTATGCTCTTTTGAAAAAAAAAATCAAGGTTCAAATATTTTATGATACTGTTTAGAGAAACAAGTTAAAAGAGGTTAACTGAGGCAGCTAGTTCAGTGTGACTGTACAGTACCTGTCTGCAAAGCATGTTTCTTGATTTCATTCCTCATGACCCTTCCATGGGGAAAACACAAAACAATGCCATTGTAGCACTATCATTATTAATTATAGTCAACATTTGGACTTTGCTGCCAAAAGGTAAAGGCAGTTACTGATTCAGGCTCTGGAGCATCCACGTGCTCATGGAAGTCGTCGCTTACTTGAATTGATGTTCTCTGGAGCTGCGGATCTTGGAAGAAAATCGTTCTGCCAGTTTCTCCAGACTCCTGGAGTACTCCAGCTCTATCTCAGCCTTTCTGCGGAAGAACTCCTGGAGGTCCTGCAGCAGCTGCAGCCGGGATTCGGATTGTTGTTCCAGACATTTGAACTGTTCCACCAATTGGGTACGGATTTCTGAACACACACAACAAAGAGAAGAAAGAAAGAAGTATTACACAAGCCAAACACAACAGATCGTATATGAGAATGGTCTCGGCTTGCTTTGCCCCAAGCCTTCCAGTCCTTACTTTCTAGAGTAAAACTCCCACTAAAGGGCTCAACACCCAATCCAAAGCCCTCTGAAATTAATGCTAGTCTTTCCACTGACTCCTTTCACACTGTATTGGGTCCAGACTTCAGGATTTCTTAATCAGTCTCATATGAAACCTTATTCCTTGTAGAATATACAAGTATGGCAAATATATAAGAGACTGGTCTAAAAGCCTTCCAGTTGTCTGAGGTCATTAGAAATGCGTACCCCTATTTTTTCCTAGCACTTTCCTATACTTAAGATAGGCAATAACACTGATACCTATTGACAAATGTTGACTTCCTAACAGTTACTATATTAGGAGAAAAAAAACATATTGATGCTTCCCTTCAAATACAAGGTCTTTATTTTTATTAATTTCCCCAATATAACCATTGGTCAATTAGCATTTTAAATGAATTGTATAGTGTGTTTTGGCTGAGAAAGAAGAGAAGGTTCAGAACCCTTTTCGACCCCTCCAAATGTGAGCTCCTAGAACCCTGTGAAAATGGTTGGTTTAATGATGATTTGCAGAAGTGTGGTCATGTGAGTCTTCAGGATCCAAGTGACTGATACACAATGAGTAGCCCTGTGGCACCTTAGAGACTAACAAAAATATCTATATAGTATCATGAGCTTTCGTGGTCAAAACCTACTTCTCCAGCTCATCGAAGAAGTGGGTTTTGCCCACAAAAGTTCATGATACTATATAGATATTTTTGTTAGTCTCTAAGGTGCCACAGGGCTACTCGTTGTTTTTAAAGTTATGGACTAACATGGCTACCCTTCTGAGACTGATACACAATATATTAAATAGAAATGCACTGGAAGGAGGTATACATGTGCAGGTGCACATATGTGAGAGACATAGAATGTGAAATCTCACACTTATCACAATGGTATCTTAGCACCTGTTGTATCCTATATGAATTAATATTCTTTAAGAACTAGATCAACCTGTGCTTTAATCCTGACACTGATCTAGATCCATCTGTAGCTGATAACATCATCCATATTAAGTATTATATCCTCTTCAGCAAATCAGAACTACTGTCTGTGAAGTCTATTTCACAGGATGTATCTCCTTTTGATATGCTGGAGAAGTACAGTTTCCTTTTACCATTTTCTTTTTCACAGGACTTATGCTGTGAAAGATCAATTGCATTTTTTCCAGCTCCCAGTTCTTAGCTTCTTACATAACATAACCAAACAGGCCTGATTCTTGGAAGCTAAGCAAGAATAATTGGCATAGGGAAAATAAGGCTCACTGAACCTATTTAAGCCATTTCCCTCTCTGTGCAAGACAAGCATTATAGCATCTGCGGCAATGGGTAGGAGGAAAACAAACCTTCCAATTGCTGCGAAAACATCTGAAAGGCTTAGAGCCAAGGATTTTTGTTAATGGTTCTCTAAAGGGGTGAAAAGTCTCAGAAGACTGTGAGCCGGAAGTGGCTGTTCTGTTTCAGATGCTGCAATTTAGCTTGCTTTCTGGTTGGCGGAGAGAGCCCTTAAAGGAGAAAATAGACAGAGGGAGCTGAAAGGGAGATGGAAGAAATAGGTTGGATAGTAAGAAAAATTCTACAGAGTAACAACAATTAGAGCCTGCAGCACAGACTCCTAAAGGAGGCAGCTGCACAGTGAAGTGTCTAACAAAGGAGGCTAGAATCAGAGACTGCAGATGAAAATATTTAATGAGATTAGCGTCTGGCTCCTTGTCTTGTGGGGGATCAAGACTGTTTCCTAAAGGTATGTCTACACTGCAACGGGGAGCATGCCACCCAGCCTGGGCTGACAAACATTTGCTAGCTCTGCCCAAGCTTGTGTGCTAAAATTAGCAATGTGGATGTTGTGTGGGATGGGTGGTACTATAGGCTACCCACCCAACTAGAAGCCTGCCCAACCCAGGCTGAGAGCTTGCTTCCAGCTACACAGACATACCATAATGCAGTGGTCCCCAACCTTTAGAGGCTCCCGGGCGCCCGGGAGGTGGGGCCACTCAAACGCCGGGCGCCCAGGAGGTGGGGGCCACTCACGCGCCGGGCGCCCGGGGGCGGGGCCGTGCGTCCGGGGGCACACCAGGGGACTGGGATGCCCTTGCACCCGGCGCCAGCGTGTGCCCTAGGGCCGGGGCTGAGGCCGCCTGAGCGCCTTGTGCCGTGGGCCCGGGGCCGGCGCTGCCGCCCGAGCCACGTGCCTGGGGCCGGCACCAGCGCCGCTCGAGCACCACGTGCCCGAGCGCCCGCATGTGTCCCGGGGCTGAGGCCGCCTGAGCGCCGCGCACCCAGCGCCGGTGCGTGTTGCGTGCCTGGGGCCAGCGCCTCCCGTGTGCCGGGGGCGGGGCCGGCCCAGGTTGTTGGCGGGCGCCCACGAATGCCCCAGCAGGCGCCATGGCGCCCGCGGGCACCGCGTTGGGGACCACTGCCATAATGTAAGGGGACAGAATTTCAAAGCTAAACATACACAACTGGGTGTACCTACACCTGTGCACGCTGTAGGCAAATACACGTGGACAGGGCCAGAGGGGTGTTTTACCTGGCATGTACATGTGCAACTATCCAATTTGTGTGTTCAAGCCAGGTATTCACAAATGCAGACAGATATCTGCATGTGTATAAATATGTCAAGGCCCGTATTTCCCCAGTAGAGATGGCATGAAGAAATGTCCTGCATGGTGCAAGAGAACCCCATGACCCATTTTAGCCAAACCATCTGTAGAAATTTTAAAAATACTGAGAATATTTTTGTAATACATAATGCATTTGTACAGAGATCTGTGTACTGAGGGTTTTTTTTTAGCTGCCTGCATGCAAGTTGAATAGGATGAGCCTGTATACCGTACATTGCTAAAAGCTAACAACCGAGTACAGTATTAAGCCTATATCCTCCACATCCCATGTGCTGAGTTGGAATTCTCATCTCCCTACATCATCACTCTCAGGTATAGCCTGTGACAGAGGGACACAGCTCATACTAAGGGATTGCATTGCAGGAGCATCTCAGGGAAAGGCATTATGTTTATTATTATCCACAATTCCCTCCCTTCTCCATTGCTCCAGAGGGTGCAATAAATTGCTGCTTGTCTAATATCAGCCTAAGCGACTACAATCACCCACACCCAACCCTCTCCCTGGTATTAGCTAAATTCTCCCCTTACTCTGGAGGACTAGAAATTTACAAACCAACTCTCCTGCAGTGGCTCAGCTCTGCAGCCCAGTGTATTTGGGGATGGAGCCAACAATCCCACATCACCTGCTTCTTATTACTCCATCCGCCCTGAGCAGTTTTGTAGGCTGAAGGGTGATTCAACCCTCAGTCTAAACTATTAGGACAGCCACAACTGCACAGTACAATGGACCCTGATTCCGATTGCCTTTGGGTGATAGTGCAGTGTAAACAGTAACAATTAACTCACTACAGATGTATTTACTCTCAAAGTTAATGAGAAATATGTGGATTTAAAAAAAAAAACTGTAGCCCTGAGTCTCCGCTGATAACTCTCATCGATGTAGTACAAATAAAATCAAAGTTCAGCTGATTTACACTAGTAGAGGATCTGGTCCAACTTCTTTTTGCAGGTTTACCCTTTTGAAGTCAGTGAAGTTGCATCCACACCACCATGAGTCAACTTGCCCATGCATCAACACCACAGGCCATGTTACATTCCATCATGACAACACCCCAAGTAGAACAGATATCAAAAGCCTCAACATAGGCACTATGCTAAGCACATCTGAACACCCACACGCACACAAAGGGAGCAGAAATGCAATTTGTCGTTATTGGAAAAACTGCTGCATCAAGGCTCATTGAACTGATTGGCCTGAAATTTCATTTCAACAGCACATCTCACAGGCTTCATTATCAGCAAAGTGGCATATTGGCAAGGCAATGAAGGAAGATCGATATTTTGGGAGGCTTATGTAGTTTGAATACTTTGGTACATTGAACATAAAGTTTGGGCTTTTCAGTACTAACAGCACAAAGTGGAAGGATTTCCTAGAAAAAATGATATGTTGGTAGAACTAACGTGGACATTTTTAGCTTCCTCCATACCTGCCTAGAAGGCTCTTGGCAATTTTGTTTCTCCCTGCAGACCTAAAGCAAACCCAGCAAGAACCTTCTGGATGGGGGTGGGGGGTTATCACTTCAATATCCATACAGAAAAAAATCAAAAGTTTTCAGCAAAAATGTTCAATTTTTTTGTTAGAAATTTTTAACTAGAAGAATGTCCTATTTTTTTAACAAGCTCCAGTAAACTTCATTTCTTGAGCTCCAGTGCATTCCTAGCAAGATCATCGTCAGCTTACACACAAAGAAGAGACTAATTAACATAAGGAGACCTTTGTGGCTGACAGTGGTTTTCTTTTTTGTTGTTGTTGTTGTTTTTTAATATCTGTTCTTGTTGTCTCCGGTGACCTAACAGAAAGCATGAAAAACAACGACAGCTGAGGGAGGGGAAAGAGTGTCTATATCAGAAAAAGCCCCAAATATCAGGACTGTCATTATGAAATGGGGACAAATCATCCCCAATGCCACAAAACTTGGAGAACCTCCTGCAAAGGGTCAGCATCCTCTCCTTCCACTGACAGAAATTAAAGGTACATAGTGTTCTGCCTGAAGTGGCGGGAAACAGCCAACATGTGGTTCGTGGTACTTTGCTGATGGGATCCCTCTATGCCTGCAGCAGTAACTGTACTTTCTAGCTGTACTGGGTCCAGACCATATTGCGCTAAAATGTCAGAGACGGCATGAACCAACAGCATAGCCTAAACTCAAAGGCTACGTCTAGACTGGCCCCGAATTCCGGAAGAGGCATGCAAAGCAGGTAAGTCAGAATAGGGAAATCCGCGGGGGATTTAAATAAACATGTCCGCCGCTTTTTTTCCGGCTTGGGGAAAAGCCGGAAAAAAGCGTCTAGACTGGCACGATCCTCCGGAATAAAGCCCTTTTCCGGAGGATCTCTTATTCCTACCGGAATTAGGGGCCAGTCTAGACATAGCCAAAGGGAGATAAACAGACTTTGGTTTGAAAAGTTGCTAGTTGGGAACATCTGCTGTTTGATGGGCAGGCTAGGCTTTCTCCCTGGTTCCTTCTCTAAAGTCAGCAAAATAGACCTCTAATGACAACAACAGTCACAGCAATCTAAAAATACTGTCTAAACACACAGAGCATGAAATCGGCATATCACCAAAAGGAAGCTCAATGACCCGTACCAAGGTAATATAACAATATAATTTCAACATCTCAAACAACATAAGAGAGAGAGAGCCCACAAGTATACATATATGTGTGTAGATAGGGTGTGTTTGGATGCTAGTCCTCAATCTTTTGGAAATGTCAAGAAGTCATAGTACTTTGCAAGTCTGGAACAAAATCCTATATTAATCCTGTTAGGATAAGATGATCAACAAGAACAGCCATTTTGCACTATGCCATTAATACCGAATACCTCCCAATCTATCAGGCTTTGTTTCCTACCATGTACCAAACTCAAAAGAACTTGCCGCCACCACCACTTCTGTTTCTGCTGTGGGAGCCTATGTTGCTGGGTGCTAATTGTTTATCAAAAGATGACTGCTAAATATTTCATAGAAAGTTTGACTTGCAATTACTGGTGGCCACAGTAAAAATCCTCCCCAAAAAATCAACATCCATATGCAATATATGGAACTATTCCTGGCTCATGCAATATGCTGATTTCATGTTCTGAAATAATCAGACACAGAATCATGTACGGTGGCCATATATCCTATTTTGGCCGGGAGATCCCCTTTTTAAGCCCCACTCCATATATTCTTTTTTGGAAAAACTACATTTGCTCCATTTGCTCTTAAAGAGTACATCTCGTTAGGTGCACAGATGAACATTCGGGGCTGCCAACTAGTGGATATTTGATCAGCTTGGACGTATTTCTATGCATCTGCCAGCTGTCAGGAAAATAATTTTATCTGATGGGGATTTAACATGGATCTAAAGATTTATACATTGTAGTCGGCAAGAGTAAGTCTCAGGTCCGACACTGGGTTCCCAAAGTACAAAGGACGTCACACAGGTATCTGTCAAACACACAGGCTACGTCTACACTGGCCCCTTTTCCGGAAGGGGCATGGTAATTTTTGAGATCGTAATAGGGAAATCCGCGGGGGATTTAAATATCCCCCGTGGCATTTAAATAAAAATGTCCGCCGCTTTTTTCCGGCTTTTAGAAAAGCCGGAAAAGAGCGTCTACACTGGCCCCGATCCTCCGGAAAAAGCGCCCTTTTCCGGAGGATCTTATTCCTCCTTCAAAGTAGGAATAAGATCCTCCGGAAAAGGACTTTTTTTCCCGGAGGATCGGGGCCAGTGTAGGCGCTCTTTTCCAGCTTTTCTAAAAGCCGGAAAAAAGCGGCGGACATTTTTATTTAAATGCCGCGGGGGATATTTAAATCCCCCGCGGATTTCCCTATTACGATCTCAAAAATTACCATGCCCCTTCCGGAAAAGGGGCCAGTGTAGACGTAGCCAAACAGTTTATTTCTTGACAGCTAACCGCTGTGTCCCATAAATGGAAGAACAACATAACAAAGAAGCGGCATATCTTATGTCCCTTTCTGCAAGCCTAGGACCCCGGGTAGGCTGCGGACGAAGTAGGAGGTTGTCTCAGCTTCCGAGGCACCGGTACCCAAAGCCCATCGATGAGGTCCAATTTGCTAGGCTCTGAGGCAGCCTTAAATACAGTTTTCCTGCCCTGTTTGGCAGTTTGGAAATTTCCAGGGCTTACTCATTAGTGCTGATGTAGAGCTTAGCTGTTAATTATCGATCTGGATCTTCTTGTCCTTTGGCCCTGTTTATGTGATCAGTATGTTAGGGTAAACAGAATTGTTTATGCGTTCTTGCCCTTTACCCTTATCTTATACTTGTTCTTGCTATACTGGCAACAATGCTTATCTTAAGTGGCGTATGTTCCCAAAGACTTGCTTCTCGCTCATCAGATGTAGGGAAAAGGGAAAGGGGGGAAAGAATGCAGGCCTCACCACCCCTAAACTAGCACGTACAAAGTTCTTCCACAATTGACCACTACATACATGAAGATCTCTAATGTTAAAAGGTTTGCATGTCCACCAGCTGAAGATGCTGCAGCATACCCATTTCCACAATTTAAGTGAAAACCAACAAAAACTGTTTAATATACAATAGTGGTCTGCCCACCAACAAACAAGTGCACCACAGACGTGTGTGTGTGAGGTATTGGGTCACTAAGTGGCTATTGAAGCAGAGACTGCAAAGGTGTCTTGTGGTTGGGGTTATGACAAGATTGCCTTGTGGGTGCGTGTTGGGGTTTTTTTGCATTTGCAAAGGTGAAAACCGTAAATGCTAAGGCTCAGGCTGTCATCCACCAGAAGAGGGACAGAAAAGAAAATCCAAGGAGCTACAAAATCAAGTGTGAGAACAGTGTCTTTTGCATATGCATGTAGCCTCTTACGGTGAATTAACAACAAACTCCAGGATCACCCACTTTCTCTACTTCTGTACTTATTTGCTGGGAACCTGCTCAATTAAGTTGCTGCTCACTGGCAAGCTAGAAATTACAAGTTAAAGCAGCTGTTTTAACAGATGTGCATAGAGCTACTGGTGCATCTGCAGTATATTCCACAGTCCATTTGTTTGACTTAGACCGGTTGATTTGAGAAGATCCACAGCACAATCAAGCAGTCTGTGTCATTTTTGCTGGAGCAGGGAAGGGAGGTTCTCTCTCATGCTCTTGCTAGTCGAAGAAATGCTGGTGGACCAATATTTGCTCCAAACATGCAGTCTCTTGTTTTCTGAGCAACTTCTATGGGGATCCAACACCCAACCCACACATTATTGGGCATCACTGCCATCATGCTGTTGTACCAGACGTGGGCTAGTCACAGAGCTTGCTTATACACACCAGCTGTGTTCATCATAAGACCTGGCAGAACGCTAAAGGATATGGCTGAAGTAAGCAGCTTATAAACAATGCTCCCTGGTGGCTGAATGGTATAATACAGTTAAGCTTTCCATTACATCTCTCGCTTTACGCTCCACATTTCTATCCTTTACAATACAGGTTAAACCTCTCTAATCTGAAGACCCTCTGGTCCAGCAATGGACCACAGATGTTGCTGGACCAGAGAGCCCTGGGAGTGGGGGCCAGCCAGGAGTCCTGTGGCGGGGGGCCAGCGGTGGAGAGCCAAGCTGGGCTGGGAGCACAGCTGGGTCGAAAGCCTAGCAGGGTCAGCATCTGTGAGCCCAGCCCACCCTAGGTCAGTGAGAGGGAGACCAGTGACCAGGGGCACAGCCTGGGTCAGCAGCAGGGGGGGGCCAACAGCCAGGAGCCTGGCCCGGGCTCAGGACCAGTCAAGTCCCAAGGGTGCCAGGCCAGGGAGGCTCAGCTGTATTTACATTATCAAGCTGCCTTTCAAGTTCAGTATACAGTAATTCCTCATATAACACTATAGATATGTTTCAGAAAATGATCATATTAAGTGAAAACGTGTTATGTGGGGTCAATTTTCCCAAATAATGGAAAAGGTGGGGGTTGCGTTTCAAGCATTGGTGTCTGCTGGTACCGGGACATAAGGTTGGGGGAGAAAGGGGACTGGGTTACAGCAGGGAGGAGAAGAGAGGAGAGGAGAGGAGGAGAGGGATTGGGTTGGGAGTATGCCCCTGTGATGGGTCTGCCAGGACCCGCACTGTGTCCAATGAAGGGGGAATGGCGCGGTGAGCGGCGAACCCTCTGCTGCTTTGCAGGGAGACGGGGGAAGCCCCACACAGCCTCCGGCGATGGGCCGGCTGGGGAAATCGTGTTATTCTGGAGATGGTCGTGTAATTCAAAAAAAGTTCCCTAAAAAAAAAAATGTGCTATTGCGAAGATGTGTTAAGCGGGCACATGTTAAATGAGGAATTACTGTATACCACTCTGTTAAATGTCTCTGTATTGTACTGGTTTTCTAATTATATGACTAGAAAAACATAACAAGCTTGGGCATCCGGCTGTCCATTAGTCAGGACTAGTTATGGTCAGTTTGGAATCGTTGAGTCATCTTCTTGTTCTGCTTCTATGTTTGCCCTGTTGACTGTAGGGGTCAATGGTTTCTGATAAACCATCCACCATCAGCCTCCAAAACATACTATTTGGATGTGCTATGCTTTTTGTTCAGATCAGCTGGAGTTGTTCATATCAAATTGGGTGGAGAAAAAGAATGGACATGGTTGCCAGCTTCTAGACCTGGCTGTTCACTCAGAGTTTATAAGCTTTTTAAAAAATTTGATTTGGCAGTTCTTCGTGTCTGGCCACTTAGGAAATAGGCTCTTTTCCAGAGTTGGGCAGTAGTTCTGTGTTGTCTCCCCTTCAGCAGTTGGGATGCACTATACCATGCTGATCTCAGAAGAGTGAGAAAGGGATCTTCTTGCTGCAGGATTTTTTTGGCTGTCTGTACAGTTCTCTCAGCCTCTCCATTTGCTTGTGAATAATGGGTGTTGCTATTAATATGATCCAAATGAAATATGATTTTGAACAATTTAAACTTTGCTGCAATGAACTGTGGTCCATCATCCATGATACAAGTCAACTGCCTGGCTGCTTTGATATGGCATATAAAATGTCCACATTTCATGCATGTTTTACATTGTGTGCCTATGCCTGGATACACATCATTTCTTGGGATATGATTTTTTTCCCACACCTTTTGCATGTATGTTAGAATTTATCCCCAAGGGAGTTCTCACCTTGCCTCAGGGTTCTTTGATAATTATTTTTAACACTCAAGAGTCTGTTTTTAGCTTCTAAGCTAGTTTCAGGTTTTTCAAGTTACTCCTGCTTTTTGTTTTGTTGTTTGACTGATTCTGACCGTTTTGTTATTTATATAGCAATATCTAGGGTTACATTTCTCTTCAGTTATAGCTGCTATGAAATGCTTTTAACCTGCTAATCCAATAACCAGCCTCTGTCTGTGATTTTAGGGAATTCAAAACACAAATATATTATTTTTCAGCCAATGTATACCATACTCTTATAAAACATTCCACATTTTCCCCTGGATCTGGAATTCTTCTGTTGGAAACATTCACTTGTATTAATGACATTTCTCTGAGGTATAAACTTCTAACAGTCATCTTTTGTGACTTTTTCAATATAGTCAAAGGATTTTGCTGTTAGCTTCTCCATAGCATAAGTGGAAGATGATTATCTGTATATCTCCAGTTTCTTTGAGGAGCTTGGCAGCAGTGCAACATCCTGCAAAATACTGTTACTGGTTTCGGAGGGTACGTCTAGACTACATCCCTTTTTCGGTAAAGGGATGTAAATTAGGCATGTTGATATTGCAAATGAAGCTGGGATTTAAATATCCCACATTTCATCTGCATAATGGCTGCCACCACTTTTTTTTCCGAAACGGGGCTTTTTTGAAAAAAAACCCCAGCAGTTTAGATGGCGATCTTTCAAAAATAAAACCCTTTTTCGAAAGATCCTGTAAAACTTGTTTTTTTAAGAGTACAGGATGTTTTGGAAAATGGGTTTTATTTTCGAAAGATCCCCATCTAAACTGCCGTTTGTCTTGAGGAGGGGTTTCCCCGAAAAAGCCCCGTTTCGAAAAAAAGCAGCGGCCACCATTATGCAAATGAAGTGCGGAATATATAAATCCCAGCTTCATTTGCAATATCAACATGCCTAATTTACATCTCTTTACCGAAAAAGGGATGAAGTATAGACGTACCCTGAAGATTTATCAAACCTGAAATTCTCTACAGCACTGAAAAGTAGCATGTTGGTGAATTCCTGCAACTTTTGTTGATTTGTTCCTGCTGTTTGCAACTTCTGTGCTGTTCTTCATTTACTCCTGACTCCATGTCATGTTCCTCTGTGCAGGTATGGACTGGCTATGGAGCTTACTGATGCATGCCAGATGTGTTCATCACAAGATCCTTTAATGTTCTGCCAAGTACAGCTAAGGTTTATTTAGATAAGGTATTTTACACAGTGTTAGCTAGTGGCTAAATCAGGGGTGGGCAATAATTTTTGACAGGGTGCCACTCCAAGATTTTGGAAAGTGGTCGAGGGCTGCACTCTTCCATGATATTAATGGAGGAGGTGTGGGGTGTGGCATGGAGGTTGGATGCAGAAGAGAACTTGAGGCAAGAGACTGGGGTACAGGAGGGAGTGTGGGGTCTGAGAGGGAGTTTGGGTGAAGGAGGCAGTTGTGACCTAGGGCAGGGGATTGGGATGCAGGATTTTGGGATGTGACCTAGGATAGGAGGGGCTTATGATCTGGGGCAGGAGATTGGGGTGCCAGATCTAGACTCAGTTCAGCATTTGACAGTTGGGCTATAATGGGCCAAACCAAAACCCAGATGGAAATGGCTCAAAGTTCCGCATTGAGGTTCTCAGGAGTGAATACACCAAGTTAGAAAAAAGGGGCCTTATTGCTTCAGCTCTTTCTTATACAGCACTGCTATTGATTAGAGGCCAACAAGATGCTACATCCATTGGATACAAAATAGCATGGCTCTCTCTAACCTATTCTGTATACTTCATTTATTCAAATAACACCACCATTTCCAACTTTGAAAGATGTCCTCATGGAGTTAGCTGCACATGCATTGCCTACCTCAGCTTCTCCTCCTAGCTACATCTGACCTGCATCGGATGTAAAAAACGCACTACCACCAAGAAGCATCAGAAAAGCAAAGAATTTCTAGGATCAGAGGCTAACAGTGGCTTGTAGTTGAGGCAAACTCTGCACAGCTCCTGTCCCAGAGAGGGACAGGCTGGTGAACCTGAAAGGCGCTCTTATGACTTATCTAGTGCATCTACGGCCTACACAAAATGAGAATCCCAGCACTTGTCTCAACAGCAGGACGTACCAAGACCTACTAGACAAAGGCATTGAACAAATATCTGCATATGTCCTCTCACAAAGAACTGGAGGCAGGGCTGAAGCAACTCTGGGTTTGGAGCTGGGGGGAGGGGGAAGAGAAAAGAACTCCTTTTCTGCACCCTGCTGTGCCCACTTTGAACATTCTTTCATGTCTCCTAGTGGTGCATGCCCCTCAGTTTGGGGACCACTGGTTTAAAGACGTCAAGTTACAGAGAATTCACCATTTGCACCAGTTTAAACCTGCAAGTAACCCATGCTCCATGCTGCAGCGGAAGGTGAAAAATCGCTATGCTCTCTGCCAGTGTGACGCAGGGGGAAAATACTTCCCTACCCCAAAATCTGGCAATCAGTTAGTCCCAAAACATATAGGCAAAAACCAGTAGGCAGATACCTGGGAAAGAATTCTCTGTAAAACTCACAGCTTTCCGCACATCATGTCCCATCTCCAGCTGTTGGGGATTTTTGCTACAGGCAGTCACAGGAGCGACATACAGACTCATCAAACTATCCTCTCCTTAAACTTATCAAGCTCACTCTTGAAGCCAATTATTAGGGTTTTTGCTCCCACTGTTCCACTTGGAAGGCTATTCCAGAAAGTCACTCCTCTAATAATTAGAAATGCTGGGCCTTGTTTCAGTGAAAAGAGAATTAATTCACTACTCTCTCAAATCTCTTGGGTTTTCCCCTCAGAAACCTCCCATCCAAATAGCGACAAGACCAAAGCCTTATAAATTAGTGTAATCCAACAAAATCATAGCCTGAAGGGGCACACCCTTCCTCAGATATGGCACTTCTGGCATATTATTGTGCTCCTATTCTGCCCACCTGCTTTTGAAGCCAAGCATTTTGTATATTACACATTTTCAAGGTATAATAATAAAACATTCACGAGAGCAGAGGGAGGCAGAAAGTAATTGCCCAGAAATAAAACCCCCTACAATGGCACCACTGGTATTTTTGCAAAGGTACAAAGCTACCAGTTTCAGAGGACATGTTTAAAGTCTTTGCATTTCCCTGCTGACAACAGCTTCCTTCCCACACAAGGCCAGTGGTGATTTAGTTATAACCCATATGGATTTTGCATTCCCGTTACTGCTGACGCTAAAAGATTCGATTCTCTACACAGACCACTGCTTCACTGAGCAAGCATCGTAGATTATGTTAAAATAATCTCCAGTTCTTTTCAGGATGCCCTAACACAGTGGATTACCACAAAAGGTGGCTGATGCAACAGTACTTAACAACAGGAACAGTGCCTGGACACAGGAATGGTTTTGATGGTGCATCTCCCCTCTGTTCTCTCTCTCACCTTTTTTCCTCTCTCGGGTGCTTTGGGTAGCTGTAGTTTATTTGATCTTTCACTATGGCACAAGGATTTCTCCTTAATCCGCACAGAGCTCCTTCGTTGCCATTCAGACTCTCACAGAGAAAAGAGCACAGTTTCTGGGATTCTCTCTAGTTTTTATTATCCCCACAAAAAGGGATTTACAAACTAGGTTTGACCTGTGATAGGAGTGGCATGGCACAATCAAACCCTTACTGAACCTCCTAGATACTGTTGTTTCACTGGCAAACTGTGAAGTTGAATGCAAGTTTAACAAGTAGCACTTTAATAAAGGCTAAAAAAAATTTTTTTAAAATGAATAGTCCTGTAGCACCTTAGAGACTAACAAAAAATGCGGATGGTGTCATGAGCTTTCGTGGGTTTAACCCACTTCTTCAGCTGAATGGAAATAGTAATAGTAATAGTAATAATCAGGGCTTGACGAATGGCAGCGAAAACCGCTCGCCAGCCCCGTATTGCGCATGCGCAAGAGCCGCATTGCGCATGCGCGCGCCGCAGGTGAACGGGGGTGCACAGCTGAAATCTACTCACCACAGGTGAGTAGATCGTATTGTTTGTCGAGCTCTGGTAATAATAATTGCTGTACACTGCTCCCAAGGTGAAATGGTAGGAAAGATGCAGGATCAAGTGACCACCTAGATTTGCCTGCTGGAGGTGGGAAGAGAGGGGGGCTGTCTTTCTTTCCCTCTGTGCCTCTTCTCCAACAGGTTCAGCCGCTCTCCTTGGCAGCCAGCTGGGGAGTAGGATGGATCCACTTTTGCCTGAGAGTGCCTGGCTGGGTAACAGTCGTGGCCTGCTTCCTGCCTGGGCTTGAGCAAGCTGGAGCCCTCCAGTATGCTTGGCCTCTGCCCCCAGTATCCAAGCGCAGGCAAGGAACAGGCCGCCACGACCTCTCAGCCAGGTTCCTTTAGGCAGAGATGGCACCATCCCACTCATTGCTTTACTGCCAGGGAGAGCAGTCAAACGTGGGGATGGGGGAGGAAGGGAGAGAGACACAAGGAGGGAAGGACAGACAGAAGGGCCCATCTGTTATATGCCTTGCCATTCCTCCTCTGCCTACACAGGCAACGTGTGAAGGGAGCACGGGAACTGTGATGTGCCCCATCAAGGGGAGCAAGGAGAGGGAAGTCCCCGCCTTTACCACATAGTCACCCACACCATCAACAAGCACAATTTCAACATCCACAGAAGCACTTTCCGTTCCCCTACTCTAATGTGTCACTTCGGCATTTTCTAGGTGCCTTCTAGAAGTTCACCCAGGTCAGTTTCATCCAAGTACACAGAGAAAAGGACAGTATGACAGCCAGCTAATTGTGACCCAAAAAGCACTCGGCTCTGAGCAGCTACACAATTAACGGGCACAACCAATGACCCCTAGAGTTGTTGGAGCACTTTAAATGGAAAAAGTTTGCTGGAAAAAATAAAACTGCGGGTGAGTAACATTCATAATGCAGAAGACAAAGGCAATGAACACAGGGAATAGAGACATAATTTAGTGCTCTAGGGGTTTCTGTATGTCACTCGTTCACTCAAACACATCTGTAGGGCCTTCATTGTTACTTTCCTGCTGCCATAGCTACTTTCCTGCTGCCTTTAATGCTCACCTTCCTTTCAATTAAAAATGAGCTAGTGGCTCTTAAGTATCCTTTTCAGATAACAAAAGGATCCAGCCAAGCAAAGAAGGCTTCTTCGCTCAGTGCCTGCTGCCTTGGGAACCTGCAGGAGAGTTCAGGAGGGCATGTGTTCTTCCTCACGCTCACACACTGCCGCAGACAGCCAGACGTCCTTATGAGATGGAGTAATTGCCATTTGCTGTTGGTGATTCTCATTCCAAATTCCCAACTTCCTCCCACTCCAATTTAATCTTATTCAGCTTTCTAATAACCTAATACTCCACTTGGAACACAAAAAGGCCAAATCCTGAATTTGTGAAAACCAACGTTCCTTCCTGGAAGTCAGTGGAGTTTTTCCAAACTATGCCAGCTGTGGATCTGGACCAGCAGTCAGCAAAGATTAAGAAAACAAAGCCCCATCATTAGCAGTGTTGTCTTCTGGCCAGCTACAGTGAGTTTTATCAGTTCTGTCTTCTACTAGGGGATTAAACAGTAATAATAAAAGGCTTATTATTGATCACATGCCAACTATATTCTTGGTACTGCACAAATATGAGGCTTTTCCTGCTCCCAAAAATCTAGAAGACTGAGACAAAGTCAGAAAACTCCAAAGGAAGGAGTCCTTTCAAATAATGTATTTGTTTTGTCTCACATGATTAAATAAATTGAACTGATTTTCAAATACAGGTTGAACCTCTCTAATCCGGCACCCTTGGGATCTGAGCAGTTTCAAATGAGAGAATTTTCTGGATGAGGGGACAATATTGTTTAGCAGCATTACCAACACTTCCACTGCTTACTGGGCTCTTAGAAGACTTAGGGATAAATTAGAGCTAAATAACAGCACATAACACGGAGAACCAGGACTCGTGGCTGTAAACTAACTTTATGGGACTGCAGAAAACTTGGCCACACCCATGAAAAATGGACATCCGGCTAACTAAAATCATTCTGGATGACATGTTTCCAGACCAAAGAGTCCTGCACTAGAAAGTTTCAACCTGTATTGGGTTTATTTGCCTCACAAAAAAGGCGGGTCTTGAGAAAGAACTTGGAAAAGGGGCAAGCTCCACACACAGGAAACTGGGAAGGTCTTCCATTCAAACTCTACCTGGAAATTTCATGTGGAGATCCTCAGATATTGTAGCAATGAGTTCCAATGAAAAGTCTCTAAACCAGCAGTTCTCAAACTTCATTGTATTCGACCCATTCTTACAATAAAAGGCCATTTGACCCTACACCTTAGATGGCCCCAAAGTCAAAGCTCAAGCCCTAGTATCTGGGGGAGACAAAGAGCGAGCAAAAGTCCAAGGGTTTTAGCCACAGGCAGGAGGTCTGTAACCTGACCCTACTACCCAAGGCCGGAGCCAAAGTCTGAGCCTGCGTTGGCTTCAACCCCACACAGCAGAGCTCTGGCTTCAACTCTGAGCCAGGACCCGAGTAAATCTAACATCAACACTGGTGAGTCCATTAAAATGGAGTCCTGACCCACAGTTTGAGAACCCCGGCTAAACAACTCAACTGTCACAAATTCACCATCATTAGCTCATTTGCTCCTGGCTCTCTCTCAGACCAGTTGTGCAAATGTCATGCATACAGTATTTCAATCGGGCATCAAGGTATACAGTCAGCACCAAAGGAAGTGCATTTTACCCAGATGTATCAAGAATATTCAGCAATAGAAAAGCAATTAAATCAGGAAAGCCAGGAGATAATTGGCTCTTCAGCTGCCAAAGGAAAACCCTATCCCTTTGCAAATACAGCCTCCAAGAGATACTTTGGAGACATCATCACCAGCCACTTTTCTCTATAGAAAGAAATCCCATGTGTACCAGTAAAGAATATGTTACAGCAAATACATTTGGGGGAGATGTAACACATCTCATATCTAAATCTCAGTGCTTCTATTATCTGAACAGTACAACCCTTCCCCCCTCCCCAAGAAGCAAAAAACTAGAAACTAGAAAGCCCCCAAAACTACATTTTAGCTTGAAAATCAGTACTTAAAGCTGCAAGGCAGTGCAGCATTTTCAGAGGTCACACTGAGATAGGAGGGTTTGGTTTTGTACATTAGTGAGAGACCAACACAGCTGAAAATTAGGGATGTTAAAATGTGTTCATTTAGGTAAACATGTAACTGCTGAAAATTTCAGAAGCTGGTGCTCACAGGGAACCAGCTTTTAAGCTGGCTCCCTGCACATACTGGCTTCCAAGGAGCTGCCTGTCCTCACCCCGCTCTGCTGTCTCTGTATCAAAGGTAGCAGCAGGGGGGAGGGAGCAGACAGCTTCCCATGAGCACCAGCTCCCTGCCCCCTCTCCCATGCTGCTACTTCTGGATCTGAGGCAGCAGCAGGGCAAGGGGACAGAGCTTGCATGTAACCGTGAAGATTAACAAATGAGCCCAGAGCCATTGGTTAGCCATTTATGCTATCGCACCCCTACCGAAAATTAAGATCCAGATCCAGGTTTGGATTACCTTCTGCTCACATCAATGCTTCCTTCTCCCCAAACGTCAGAAAGGCTTATTCTCCAGTCTAGTGAAACTTCATCACTGGGCATATTTTAGAGACCACCTAACTTACTCCACTTCCAGGGTTCTTATAATTCTTATTCAAAAGTTTGAGGGGTGGGTGAGCACATAAATGAAACATTATTACATTGGGAGGCAACGGCACCCATAACCCAAAGCTCCTCATAAAAAATATGGAAGCTCAAAAGTTTGACATGCACATTCCTTTCCAAACCTACTCAGAGTTCAGATTTATTGAACCCTATTCAGGGGAGAGCTTCTTTGAACCTTTTTCAGTTCACCCACTATAGGTGTTTTAGAATGCCCACAGTGTGCTAGGCACTTTATTCCCCAGGTCCCAGCCCCAAGAAGTTCCAATCAGCTATTGCTAATAAAACTCCCTAGCTCTGGCTTCTGTCACTCACCATGTAGATGTTACTATAAATACCACAGATCTACATAGAAATCACCTTATCCACAGAAGCGCTGTTGTTCTAATTTGAAATTTAATGCAACATTAATAGACTTCCACAAAACAAATACTACTAAGCTACAGGTTGGACCTCCCTGGTCCGGCACCCTTGGGACCTGACCCGCCCCAGATGAAGGATTTTGCCAAACCAGGGGAGGTCATTTCTGGCCCCCTCCACACCAGCCCTGGCCTAGCTGCAGGCTTCCTAGCTGGCTCTCCCTGCTGCTGATCCTTCTGCCCCCACTGGGCTCTGCTTCCTCATCAGGCAGCGCTGCTGCTGACAGCCCCCTGCCCTGCCAGACTGCAGAACTAGCAGCTGCCAGCCAACCACCAGGACTCTCTGGTCCTGGAATTTCCAGGGTCCTCCTTCAGGGCCACTGATGTTGCCAGACCAGAGAGAGTTTAGAGACGTTCAACCTGTACTGTACAGTATTTGCCAAAACCAGGAAACAAAAAAATGTCAGTCTTGTCAAGATTTCAGTTCTCTTGGTTAAAGTTCCTTTATAATTTAACTCCTACTAAGTCATGCTACAGAACCAGTGGAGAACAACAAAATGAGCCATTCTGTAAGTAAACAAGACAAAACCCTCTCTACTTCATGTTACCTACAACTGCATTAGAGAATAAGCTTTATAGATCTACTGCCCTTTCCAATAAACAAACCCAAACAAAGCAGGCAAAGCACTTTCCTCTATAAGCAGTTTTGTTATTACTGTACTTTAAATACAGAGGCAGAAAGGGCAGACGCAATTATCCCTCAGTATTTTGTACGGAGATGGCAGGAGCAGCATGGAATAACAGGCAGGAAAAAGGACTACTCTAGCAAACAGATGAAGAGAAATAACATTTTCAATAGATTACAGAACTAGTGGCAACACATTCTGAAATTTTCTAAAACAGCCAATTCTCTGATAGTGGGGGAAGTGGCTTGTTCAGGGGCATCTTAATGGGCCACAGAGTCTTTCATCTCTCTATCATCACTGGAAATCCAACTTATACTGGAGGCTTTGAAAGCAGGTATCATCCAATCTTCTACTTCCGTAAAATACTGTGATGGGCCCTCTCCAGTTCATTATAAGTAAATATCCATACCAGAGAAAATTCCATGTATTTATCCATCTCTGTGTTTATGTCACATTCATCACTACGGTACCTGAGCACGTTAGAAGTGACCAAATAGTCATAGGTTCTGGGCAGACACTGAAGTGAATAGCACTTCGGGAAGAGAGTAGGTTATAGCTACAATATACAAGTGGTTCACACAGTGTAGATGTTCCACTTTTGCTTCCAATGTCCAGAGGTAGAATTGGCTGGAAGTTCATGTCACCTCAGGACGAGATACAGAAATATAAGTTTCTTGACACATTAAATGACTGCTTCTTGGAGAAGCTCTAGGGATGTAAGTGACTAGGCAACTACCTGATAAGCAAATGTTTCTAGGGTAGTCAAGTAAGAACTGGACTAGTCATTTCCCCCCACTTGCTGCCTATTTCAGAGAGAGGCAGCCAGGGGGGAGCCAGCTTAAAAGCAGATTCCTCTCAGCACCATCTCTGCTGGCGGGGGGGGAAGGGGAGAGAGAGGGGCAGGAAGGCAGAGGGTAGCGGGGAAATGGCACAAACGGGACTGTCCGTCCCTGCTGCTCCTCTCCCTTTGAAATGTACAGCAGCCATGCCCCCCCCCCCCCCACTGACTAATCGAGTAGTTGATGGAAATTCCATTAACTACTCGATTAGCTGATTAATCAAAATGTAACATCCCTACGTAAAGCCTTGGGAGGCAATTCCTGATTTAGTCATAAGTGGAGCTTGATAATAGTGACCCATCATATAATTAGATGTAACATCTCTGTGCTGCGGAAAACACTGCTGCAGACTAACACTTTAGCATTTCATTTTGGAAGGGGGGGGTCACTAAACAAAAATGAGAAAGTTAGTTAAACAGAAATTAAAAGGCACAGTGCCAAAAGTGAAATCACTGCAAGCCGCATGAAAACTTTTTAAAGACACTATAAAGGAGGCCCAACTTAAATGTAAACCCTAAATTAAAAAGCATAAAAAGAAAACCAGAACATGCCACCATGGCTAAACAAAGTAAAAGAAGCAGCGAGAGACAAAAAGACATTTTTAAAAAGTGGAAGTTAAATCCTAGTGAGGAAAACAGAAAGGAGTATAAACACTGGCAAATGAAGCGTTAAAGAATAATTAGGAAGGACAGCTAGCCAAAGACTCATAAGGTAATAGCAAAATTTTAAGTTCATCAGATGCAGGAAGCCTACTAAAAAACAGTGGAGCCATTGGACAATTGAGATGCTGAAGGAGCAACCAAGGACAATAAAGCCATTGAGGAGAAACTAAAGAGTTTTTTTGCATTGGTCTTCATGCCTGAGGACACGAGGGAGAATCCTAAACCTGAGTCATTCTTTTTAGGTAACAAATATGAAGAACTGTTCCAGACTGAGGCTTCATTAGAGATGGTTTAGGAACAAGTTAACAAACTAAACAGTAATAAGTAAACTAAACGGTAACACCAGGACATTCACCCTTGAGTTTCTTCAGCACTCTTAAGTGCGCCAGCCCCCATCAGTTAACTAATTAGCCTTTCACAATTCTAACGCCAATTTTTAAAAAGGTCTCTAGAAGTGATCCTGGCAATTACAGGCTGCTAAGTCCAACTTCAGTACCAGGCAAATTGGTTGAAATTATAGTAAAGAACATCACAGTTTGTCTAACAATTCTAAATCTAATTTATCGGGAAACAGTCAATCTGTTTTTTGCTTAGAGAAATCATGCACCACCAATCCACTAGAATTTTTGGAGGGGGTCAACAAACATGTAGACAAGGGGGATCCAGTGGTTATACTATACTTAGATTTCCAGAAAGTCTTTGACAAGATCCCTCACCAAAGGCTCTAAAGGAAACTAAGCTGTCATGGGATAAGAGGGGAGAGCCTTTCATTGGTTGATAACTGGTAAAAAGATAGGAAACAACACACAGGAATAAATGGTCAGTTTTCAGAATGGAGAGAGGTAACTTGTGGTTTCCCCCAAGGGTCTGTACTAGGACCAATTCAATTCAACATATTCCAAGTGATCTGAAAAATCAGGTAATCAATGAGGCAGCAAAATTTGCAGAGGATCACTATTTTGAGCAAATTTGTAAGTCCAAAGCAGATTGCAAAGAATTTCAAAAGATCTCATAAAACCAGATGACTGGACAACATGGCAGATGAAATTCAATGTTGTTATTTAAAAAGTAATGCATTTTGGAAAACATAATCCCAACTATACATAAAGAATGATGGGGTATACGTTATCTGTTGCAACTCAAGAGAGATCTTGGAGTCATTGTGGACAGTTCACTGAAAATATCCACTCAATGTGCAGCAGCAGTCAAAAAACAAACAAAATGTTGGAAATCACTAAGAAAGCAATGCACAATAAGGCTATGTCTAGACTGCAAGCCTCTTTCGAAAGAGGCTCTTTCGAAAGATACTTTCGAAAGAGCCTCTTTCGAAAGAGAGCGTCTAGACTGCACGTTGAACTTTCGAAAAAGCGGCTTGCTTTTTCAAAAGAAAGCATCCAGTGAGTCTGGATGCTCTCTTTCGAAGAAGCCCTATTTACATTGAAGAATGCCTTCTTTCGAAAGAGGAACTTTCGGAAGAAGGCGTTCTTCCTCGTGAAATGAGGTTTACCGCCATCGAAAGAAAAGCCGTGTTCGATTTAATTTCGAAAGAACGCGGCTTGAGTCTGGACGCAGGTGAGGTTTTTTCGAAAAAAGGCTACTTTTTTCGAAAAAACCCCTGAGTCTGGACACAGCCTAAGATGGAAAATATTGCCTCTATATAAATCCATGGTACACCTACATCTTGTGCAGATGCAGTCAACTCATGTCAAAAAAAGATATATTGGAATTGGAAAACGGTTCAGAAAAGGGCAACAAAAATGATTAGGGGTGTGAAATGGCTGCCATATTAAGAGAGATTAAAAAGAGTGGGACTTTTCAGTGTGGAAAGGCGATGACTTGGGGGTAGGAATATGATGGAGGTCTATAAAATCGTGACAAGTGTGGAAAAAGTAAATAGAGAAAAGTGATTTACTCCTTCCCATAACACAAGAACATGGTGTCAACATATGAAATTAATAGGCAGCAGGTTTAAAGCAAACAAAAGAAAGTGTTTCTTCATGCAATACACCATCAACCTATGGAATTCTCTTCCAGAGGATGTTATGAAGGCCAAGACTTTAACAGGGTTCAAAAAAGAACTAGATAAATTCTTGGAGAATTAGCCAAGAAGGGCAGGGATAATGACCCTAGCCTCTGTTTCTCAGGGCTGGGAATGGGTGACAAACTTGTTGATTACCTGTTCCGTTCACTACCTCTGGGGAACCTGGCATTGGTCACTGTCAGAAGACTCGATACTGGGCTAAATGAACCTTTGGTCTGACCCAATATGGCCATTCTTATGTTCTCTGCTGAGCCAGCAATTAGCACCAAAAGAAGCCTAGGCCTAACCTGGTACAGAGAATGAATTGACTCAGCTGTAGACTCTCCAAGTCCAGGCCCGTTGGCAGGGAGGAGTTGTGGAAAAAGCATGCACTGCAGCTTCCATTTTGAGAGCACTTCAGTCCCCAGGGGCATCAATTATTGATCACCACTGACAGTGTATTGTTAAAAACATTAAATTAAAAACATCTGAAGTCTGCATCCCTGTTTTAACAGTGTCCTGGCTTTCAAACCCATTGCAGCCCTGAGAAGCAATGCTATTTAAAAGTATGTTGTTTTAAAACACTATGTGGTCTTTCGGTCTTTAGTGAAGGTCTTAATTTTAGGCTAGTGAGAGAAAAAAAGTGGTTTTTGAGTGACAGTGTGTTAATACTCTGTGTGTCCATGTGCACGTGTGTGTGTATATTTAGATGTCAACCCACAGGGCAGGCAACTTCAATGAGCATTACAGGTTTGTGACAACATGTCCCACCAAAGGGATGTCTGCTGATCACATCCCATCTCGTCTTCTGATGAGAACAGAGAGAATACAGCACTGACTTACATAGTGTAGCATTCTTGTACTACTGAGATGAGCATAGCTCTTGTCACTTAAGTGCTGGGACAAAAGAATGGGAATCCTGACACTAACAGGAATCTGACAGACACAAAATGACCAATAGCTGTGCTAATGCTATGGCATAGATGCTCTTGGCCCTTTAAAGCAAACATTTTGTTTTCCCCAATATCAACTCCTCAGATCCCCAACCTTACAGAGCTGAAAGTTCATGTACTACAGCCAAACTAGGATTATCACCATCCGATACAGAAAAAAAACCTGATTAACCAACAAAATCAGCGATACCCCCAAGGTTGAGTAAAACTAGGTTCCTGAGACTCCCTGCACACCAAAAGGAAGCCAATCCCCAGCCAACAGGGATTTAGGAGGGCAGGGGAACCTGAGATTCCCAATCCCTCTTAGGACCTCATGCCCAAATGTGGAGTTGGAGAAGCAGCAGCTCGAGTCCCCTGAAATCTCTCTACTCCTATCTGTCCTCAGAACAGCAAAGATGATGGGTAGGCTAAAGAGTTGATCTGCATTAATCTTCAAATATCTTATTATGCTTTACGTATTGTCCCTAAAGTAAACATTTCAGTTATTTTGCAAGATGTCGATGCCAACTACGTGGCACCCATGACTTGCAATGGCAATACCAGCCTGCACAGCCCAACACTGACGAGCAACTCTACAATAAGCAGCCAGTATGCAGCACCTAAACACTCATGGGCAATCCTGCAACAGGTACAAAGTGTGAGTAGTTCCACCAGCATAATAACAATAAAGTGGTAAAATGCATTTTCTGAAGCTGGTAAAGAGACTGGAAATGCATACTTTGCATTCAAGCTTCCAATGATTCAGAAATGAATCTCAGTATTTTTAAATTGATTTTTAAAAGGGTTTGAAAAATAACTTGAGGTCCTTTTTCAAGCCTGGTGAATCAGCAGGAGTCAGATAATCATTAATGCCCAAATATGACTCATCTGAACTATTGCTCATTATATTGCAAACATAACAATCAGAACATGTTATAAATTATACACTGTAGACTTGTAGCACAGCACTAAGATAGCACTCTAGACAGCCACCAAATGCTAAACATGGAAAGTGATCCCTTTCATTACTGCCTTTTAGAACATTAAATTCCTCCTATAGTGCAACAAGATGATTTACAGTCACTTAGAATATATTTTCTATTAAGATAATGAGCTTTGGGATGCTAGTTGCTGAAGGCACTGGCAGATGCCAACTGAGAGAAATCTGTTGCACAAAGTGGCAGAAAGATTTTCGGGAAAAAAATCTGAGAGAGAGATAGAAAGCCTGATTTTCAGAAACACTGGGCATCTGCAGCTCCCACTGTCTTCGGCTGAAGATGGGGAGGTTCAGCATTTCTAAAAATCACTCCCATAGAACCTAACTCCTCTCAGAAACTTTATGGTTACAGCTAAGCCCTATCTTCAACCACTCAATGTTAAACCTCAACTGCAAGTCAAATCCTACGGACACAGTTTAAATTCCATGTGTATTGAAGCTTGTAAGCTATACACAGAGCACAAGTTCTGAGTGGCACATTTAGCTATAACTAAATACAAACATTTAGTCTGGACAACTAAAATGAACGCTGTACAAGAACAGGCTCTCTAGAGATATCCAAGGCTTCATATCTCTACCCGAATTAAGAAAAGAAGTGCTGAGATGCACTCTGTGCATGCCGGGGAAAGGGGGGAGGAGAACTGCGGGCCAAAAAGAATTGCTCCAACTTTTTCCAGACTGAGAAAATTTTAATTCAGTGTTGCTTCAAATTTTGGGTAACAGTTCAGAGCTAGAGCTTATTTCATTCAAGACTAATTCACTTGCTGGGTTCCCTAGCCAAGACAGCTCCAATAGATCATGGATAATGCAGAAGCAGAATGGGATTACCAAACTGAAACAACATCTCTGCTATAACTTTGGTAATGAAGTACTTTGTCAAAAGGCTTAGGACAAATCGTGGCTGGGCTGAGAATTTATATTAAGTAATATGCCTTCTCGGAAATGATGTCAGAAACAAACAGCAAGCTCAGTTCCAACACATTACGAGTTGCCCAGCGCTGTCGTCACGTATGTGTATCTTGCAGGCTTCTTATCTCAAATGCTCATAATGACACCCAGGTTGAAAAAAAAACAGTTTTTTTTATTCATACAGGAAAAGCCTCTTAATTGGCACCAACCATGCTGGAAACAAACATGTACTTATGAAGCCATGGTGCTAATTAGAAGAGGGTTCTCAGGAATTTACCATGTGGAACCAGACTTCAATCTGTAGTTTATAGTCATTATAGCCTAGAAATTGCTTTAATAAACCATAAAAATAAGTTCGTGTGAAACAATCAAAATAACTTTGGAAGAAGTAGTCAATCTCACAAACCAAACAGTAAAGAATTATCTTTCATTATTACACTTAACCATTGTGCTGCCCCTATCCTGGAAGCAAATAGTCACATCATAGGAAGTACACACCACTGTCATGACCACAATATGAAACTCACTTTCAAGTAATCAAGAAATCCATAAAATTATTCCTGCAAAAGTCTTTTCAGAACATGAAGGGCAGAGCCTTTTGGAAACCCCATTTATCTTTTTTAAATGTCTTGGTAAATCCCCCATTCCAACCTTCTCAAACATTTCTCAACTGGGGTCAGATTCAGTGTGTGAAATTTTGGGATGACTGATTTCTTTCTGAGGAAGGCAACCGGATAGGAGTGCGATGTGGAAGAAACCTGGGTTTACTCCTGGAACTTTAACGATGCAACATTAAGCAATTATAACATTCCCAATTGCTTTCTGGATCAAGCACTGAGTAGTCTGGATCACTCCTATAGCATCGGAGGTAAATTGAAGTACAGGCAGTCCCCGGGTTACGTACAAGATAGGGACTGTAGGTTTGTTCTTAAGTTGAATCTGTATGTAAGTCGGAACTGGCGTCCAGATTCAGACACTGCTGAAACTGACCGCCAGTTCTGACTTACATACAGAATCAACTTAAGAACCCCAGGCGTCCCCAAGTCAGCTGCTGCTGAAACTGATCAGCAGCTGATTCCAGGAAGCCCGGGGCAGAGCAACTCTGCCTGGGACTTCCTGTAGTCAGCGCTGGTCAGTTTCAGCCGAAGCTGACTTGGGGACGCCTGGGGCAGAGCAGCTGGGGTGCTGCGGGTTGGTCCAGTAGTGCCCAGAGCAGGCGCTGCAGGACCAATCAGCAGCGCCCCAGCTGCTCTGCCCCAGAGTCCAAAACAAAAGCCTGATCTGCTGGGGGGGGGTGGGGGGGGAGGAGCACACTAGCTGTGCCCCCCCCCCCCAGCAGACCAGGGACACGGGGAGCAGAGCCGCAGCGGCAGTGGGGTGCCGCGCCTCTGAGGCTTTGCTCTGGCAAAGCCTCAGAGGCGAGGGACCCCGCTGCGGCTGCGGCTTCAGTCTGGGTGCCTGTGGTCTGCTGGGGACGGTCCCCAGCAGACCACAGGCTCCCGGACTGAAGCGGCAGCAGCGGCGGTTCCCCGCGCCTCTGAGGCTTTGCTCTGGCAAAGCCTCAGAAGCGCGGGAACCCGCCCGGTGCCCCTGGTCTGCTGGAGACGGTCTCCAGCAGACCAGGGGCACCGGAGCAGCTTACGAACAGGGCTTTCTCGCCCCGACCTCCGGGGCGAGAAAGCCCCGTTCGTAAGTGCGGATCCGACATAAGTCGGATCCGCGTAAGTCGGGGACTGCCTGTACTAAGTAAACTACTAGACATAGGAGACTAAACTAGACATGAGCAAGTGTTTGAATTGGTTTCTGAATTCCCCAAAGTTTAGCTTTGCTCAGGGCCAGGATTTTAATTGGGTCAATTAGAGATCAGCAGCCAAAGTTTGGATTCAATTCCAGAATAACCCCACAGTTCAGAAGCAGGGGTCTGCTTCTGCATCTGAACTGTGGGCTTATTCTGGATTTGGATCCAAACTTAGAGCCTGGTCCCTTATATCTATAATGGAGATGCCCCCACCCCGCTGTGTCAGGAAGGCTGGCACTTACAAGCATCGTGCCCCACTGCACTGAAGCAGTTAACAAGCTTGTATGATTCCTCCCAGGAGTAGCATAGAGGCTTGCGGCATGATGGAAATCTACACAGTCACTGCTTATGGTGTTCCTGCTCTGTAGATAACTACAACTCTAGTCCCCATGGCTGTTAACCCAGCAACCTTCACCAGCAGCAGACTTAAAAAAAATCACTGGTTGCCATTAGTGATGTGTTGACAGGTTTACTTGCCTCAAATTCAGACAGACAAAATACTCCCATCTTCTCTGCCTTCCCACTTGGCTCCCAGGTGAGTCTTGGGCTCACCACTTGCTTTCTTTTCATTCTCCCCACTTCCACCGCATGTACTATAGGTACTTAGGAAGGCAGATTTTGATAAGCTCAGAAAACTTGTAGGTAAGGTCCCATGGGAAGCAAGACTGAAGGGAAAAACAACTGAGGAGAGTTGGAAGTATTTCAAAGGGACGTTGTTAAGGGCCCAAAAGCAAACAATTCCGCTGTGTAGGAAAGATAGAAAATATGGCAAAAGACCAGCTTGGCTTAACAAGGAGATCTTGCATGATCTCAAAATAAAAAAGGAGTCCTATAAAAATGGAAACTAGGACAAACAACAAAGGATGAATATAGGCAAGCAACACGGGAATGCAGGGGCAAGATTAGAAAGGCAAAGGCACAAAATGAGATCAAACTAGCTACAGGCATAAAGGGAAACAAGAAGACCTTTTATAAATACATTAAAACCAAGAGGAAGCCCAAGGACAGGGTAGGCCCACTGCTCAGTGAGGAGCGAGAAGCAGTAACAGGAAACTTGGAAATGGCGGAGATGCTCAATGACTTCTTTGTTTCGGTCTTCACCGAGAAGTCTGGAGGTGTGCCTAACGTAGTGAATACAAACAGAGAGAGGGTAAGTTTAGAAGATAGGATACACAAAGAACATGTTAAAAATCACTTAGGAAACTTAGATGTCAGCAAGTCACCAGGTCCTGATGAAATGCATCCCAGGATACTCAAGGAGCTGATAGAGGTGGTATCTGAGCCTTTAGCTATAATCTTTGAAAAATCATGGCAGACAGGGGAGATTCCAGAAGACTGGAAAAGGGCAAATATTGTGCCCATCGGAACAAGAACAACCCAGGAAACTACAGACCGGTCAGTTTAACGTCTGTCCCAGGGAAGATAATGGAGCAGGTAATTAAGGAAATCATATGCAAACACTTGGAAGGTAATAAAGTGATAGGGAATAACCAGCATGGGTTTGTGAAGAACAAGTCATGCCAAACTAATCTGATAGCTTTCTTTGATAGGATAACGAGCCTTGTGGACAAGGGAGAAGCGGTGGATGTCATATACCTAGACTTTAGTAAGGCATTTGATACAGTCTCGCATGATATTCTTATTGATAAACTAGGCAAATATAACTTAGATAGGGCCACGATAAGGTGGGTGCATAATTGGCTGGATAACCATAGTCAGAGAGTTGTTGTTAACGGTGCTAAATCCTGCTGGAAAGGGATAACAAGTAGAGTTCCGCAAGGGTCTGTTTTGGGACCCGTACTGTTCAATATCTTCATCAATGATGTAGATATTGGGATAGAAAGTACGATTATTAAGTTTGCAGATAATACCAAACTGGGTGGGGTTGCAACTTCTTTGGAGGATAGGGACATAATTCAAAATGACCTTAGCAAGTTAGAGAAATGGTGTGAAGTAAACAAGATGAAGTTTAATAAAGAGGAATGCAAAGTGCTCCACTTAGGAAGGAACAATCAGTTCCATACATACAAGATGGGAAGCGACTGTCTAGGAAGGAGCATGGGGGAAAGGGATCTAGGGGTCATAGTGGACCACAAGTTGAATATGAGTCAACAGTGTGACGCTGTTGCAAAAAAAGCAAATATGATTCTAGATTGTATCAACAGGTGTGTTGTAAGCAAAACTCGTGAAGTCATTCTGCCGCTCTACTCTGCACTAGTTAGGCCTCAGCTGGAGTACTGTGTCCAGTTCTGGGCGCCACATTTCAAGAAAGATGTGGAGAAATTGGAAAGGGTACAGAGAAGAGCGACAAGAATGATTAAAGGTCTAGAGAACATGACCTATGAAGCCAGGCTTCATGAACTGGGCTTGTTTAGTTTGGATAAAAGAAGATTAAGGGGGGGACATGATAGCGGTTTTCAAATATCTAAAAGGTGTCACAAGGAGGAAGGAGAAAATTTGTTCCTCTTGGTTTCTGACGACAGGACAAGGAGTAATGGGCTTAAAGTGCAGCAAGGGAGGTTTAGATTGGACGTTAGGAAAAAATTCCTAACTGTCAGGGTGGTCAAATATTGGAATAAATTGCCAAGGGAGGTGGTGGAATCTCCCTCTCTGGAGATATTTAAGAACAGGTTAGATAGACATCTGTCAGGGATGGTGTAGACGGAGCTTGGTCCTGCCTTGAGGGCGGAGGGCTGGACTCGATGACCTCTCGAGGTCCCTTCCAGTCCTATGATTCTATGATTCTATGATACTGTAGCAAACCAGAAAAGGGCCACCAATGTGATAGACTGTTCTCTGTTAGAGCTAGCAAACACTCCCAAACTTTGGACCAGACTGAGCCTTAGACTCACACTGGGGAGCAATCACATAGGCTCTGCCCTATCAGGCAAAACGAGTGGATTTTGCAAGCCAAAGACAATGGAAGAGCCCAGTTAAGATGCAAACTAATGCATTTGGAGCTGTGCCTGCTCATGCTATAATGCAGACAGCTATGGGGGACCTTGAATGACAGCCTATGTTAATATATAAACTAATTCAATTGAAAATCACACCCCTTGGCTTGAAATCCCCAGGAGGATAGAATGGCTGCCTCATCTGTGTAAGACAGAGGCTCAAAATCAGCCTTTAACCAACCAACAAAAGATGTGGGGCCCTCAGTGTAGAGACTTGGGGTGAATACGTTTTTTTCCTACATACCACCCACATGATAGATTAGAATCCACAGAACTGCTTATATACAAACGACATTAAGTGCCAAATCTCACAGATCTTAATTAAGCAACATTTCGAACAGGTTTATGCCTGACCAAGTAGCCTGGAATTATGCCTGAAATAAAACAGCCTTGCTGCAAAATGTACATGTAAACTAGGTGTGTCACAGGACAAGCTTAGGACATGCTTATTAAGTAAAACTAAATCGATGTGTAAGAGAAACTGAGAACAGTATGTAAATCCCTGTGCAAACTTTCTGTGCTCAGAGGAGATTCTGCTTTGATACTGAAGGGAGGGGAGAGATTAACTGAAATGTGAAAGACCACAGTCATCAAATGTAGGACAGTGAGTATAAAGAGAAGGCAATTGTCTACATATTATACAGCACTAGTCGATCTAAAGGCATTAAGGTAAAAGTTGATGCCTATTTTTATTAAACTCTCCCCTGAAATATCTACTAGAAGGGGCTTCAACCGTATGTCTACCCAGTAATTAAACACTCACAGCTGGGCCATGTCAGCTGAGTTGAGCTCGGAGAACTGCAGCATTGACGTTTCGTCTCAGACTGGACCCCAGGCTCTAAGATCTTTTCCCCTTATGGGGGACTCAAAGCTCAGGCTGCACTCTGAATATCTACACTAAAATTTTATAGCCTGATAAGCCCGAGTCAGCCAACACAAACAGCCCTGTGTATTTAACTGCAGCGTAGACACACCTAATGTATCATCCCAGACCAGCAACATGCATTACCACAGCCCTTGCATTACTGGCCTGGAGCTAGGCCTCACCATACAAACATGCCACATCCCCAAATCCTGCTAACCAAGAATAGTAACACACAGTCCTTTCAATCGCTATTTTACTGTGAGTTGGTCTTCCCTTCCCCCACCTTTCTCCATGTCAGCACCACACAATCCACAGCTCCGTGAGAAGAGCCAGCCTCTGAATGAGGCAGCTGTTGCAAGCATACACAGACAAAAAGAAGGGGTTTCTCTAGCAACAGGGAAGGGATGAAAGCCTTCAGACACCTCCTCCTTCCTCAGGTTTCCTTTCAATGCAGTGGCATTCACACAGCTCCCACGAAGAATCAGACACAGAAGTGCCCAAGAATGTGTCAGGGGAGAGAATGAATAAACGGAGTGTGCGCCTTGCTTCTCCAATTTCCTGCCCTTTTCAATGGTTTTGCATGCAGATAGCCCAGCAGCTCGGATTTGGAAATTACTCTCTCAGTCTAACTCCCCCCTCAGTTCCCTCAAAAAAAAAACTTCCCTGGGATGTTCAAAGATGAAAAAGAAAGACCAAGAATTATGTCCTCCACCTCCACCCCCTTTTTCCTTCTTCTCACACCTCCATGCATCAGGGCATCACGTTCTCCTGGGCTTCCAGAGCTGCTATGCAAGACCCACCACTATTTTCAGTCCAAGCGCTTGCATTTCCAGCTGTACCTGACTCCCTACATGGTTAACACATGATCCAGGCACCACTAACAGGATGGGGATCGCACATGATCCCAGCATTGCTACCTGAATGGACAGAAGTTGAGAATCCACAGGTGGTGGCTGCTGTCTGATCTCCCCAGGGAAGAGTCACCTTTCTCCAGCCCGTCTTGCTGAGCCCTCACTTCAGATGATATTTGCCCACCTAAAATATCTTCCAGCTGTAAACATGTCAGGACAAGGTGGTTTTTTGAGACTGTGTCAGTGCAGAGTCCATCCTGATGGTGCCCCCAGCCTTGACCGGGAGCGCCGTGCGCTACAGCAATGCAGATAACAACGGGATGGCCCGGAGAGCATCTCTTTCAATGGCACAGATTGTTTAGGGCCAAACTGGGCTTTGCCTGCACTGAGGCAGGGGACAAGGTGAAGTCATCCTGCTCTGTGGTAAACTCAACGCTCTTCTGCCAAGCCGTGCTGACAAATCCCCCATGCAGTCAGCACCTTCCCATTCCACAAGCCATCACCATTTCCTGCTTTCATAGGCACTTGAGCTACCGGTGCTGGCTGGAAGTGGTTTCCATGATATTCAGGGTTTACAATTTGGCTCAATGGCTCTGAGTACCCCACACTATACAAATTGTTCCAGTGCCCCTAGCTATCTCAGCAAGACTTTGCGTCCCTCCTTTAGTATTGAAGGAGGCATGCAGCAAGGAGCGGGGAGTAGTGAGCTAGTTGTTGGAGTGACGAGCTCAGCTGTGTGGAGGAGGAGGTTCAGTGTCTGTAACCCGCTTGCAGAGCTGTGGGGTATGCTTGCCAGAGTAAGGGTTGGGTTTGTGAACACCTCCAGTTACTGGTTCAGTCTGAGCAGAGGCTCCATTGGACCATTTCTCGCAGCTCTGTACCACTCTCACCTACTAACTAGACACTGCCAGAACTTCGCTGAATATAACTGAATCCCTATAACACGTCCTTCGGCAGCTAATGCCCCATGGAACACCTGCCCAGAAACTCTGCTCACACCTGGTCCAGCTCAGCATCTTTCAAATGGAATCTCAGTTAACAGGATTACAGAATGAGGTCACAATCACTAACAAAGGAATGGAAACTTGAGCACTAGTCCCTAGCCCCTCTCACCCACTAGCACATACCATCTGCCTGATACTTCTCTAAAGCAATTCATTTCGGCATGTAAACCACCCTTAAAGAGAGCCACTCGGAAATGAAAAGACCATGAGTGAGTATGGGAAGCTGCTTTTGTCCCTGTGAGCTGAACCTCACAAACTTTAGTTCCCCTGCAGTCAGCCAATAGAGCAAGTCACACACCCTTAGCATTGAAGAAAACTGCCAGGTGCCTCTCTCAATTCAGCACTTAAGAAAAGGTTGGAGGGTGAAAGACGGGGTTTAAAGAGTGGATCTCAGAATGAATGGGATCCAAGAACAGGTCATCTCTCACCCTGCTGTCTAGAGAGCCACTGTTGTAAATTCTGCCCTGATCAATTTCAATGGTAGGTTAACAGTCACAGATTTGCTGCACAGTCCCTGAAGGGTCGCTGCAGTTAAACTGTGAGAGATCAGAATTCATAAATACTGGATTTCCAGCTGGTGCTTTGATTACTGAATATTTTTTCTTTCTTCTTTTCCTAGAGCTAAGAGATGGCTGTGTGTTTTCAATGGATATAAATACTCAGTGCTGCAGGTACCCAGATGAGAATGAAAGAACCAGAGACCTGCACAAGCAATAATGTTTACTACTTTTGGTGACAAACACAGAAATCTTGTGGGAGTTTTAAATACATTTAGTGCTTGTGAAGTAGCTGGATTGCCAGGCCTGGAGGCAGACATCTTCTACTTATCTTCAGAACAGGCAGATCCATGGCAGTAGTTCAGGGTTCCTTTAACATGTCTTGGGCCTACCCATTCTGAAGATAAAATTAGAACTAATAACTCACCTCATATATGTCACTGGCACCTTGTACTAAAAAAAAGGGGGGGGGGGAGACTGCATCCTACTGAAAATAAGCAGTATATATCAAAGATCAGCAAATTAAGGGGCAGGAGATTCTTCGCTGAGGCTCTTAAATCTTGTTTTCTTAGTGACTTTCAACTGTCAGTCCACCCACCCTCCAATGCAGGATTATCCCTAGCAACATATATTTTTAGTGCATGGTCTCTGCATCTTCAAATGTTTGTGCTATTTCCCTCCAAAGATCATTCTGAAGTCTGTCTAATGCATTGTTCGCCCAATAGGGCTCTTAAAACAAACAAAAACCAAGTTCCCTCTAGCAACACAGTTGTGAGAACAGCCCAGGAAGATTGCTATACCTATACTATATGTTCCATACTTGGTGTATGAGCTAAGTCTTTGGGGCAAGCAAGAATATTAAGATAAATATGATATGTGCATGTGCCCAATACCTGTCTGCTTGAGGCCTCTCATGTTTACAGGCCTGCAAATCCACGGATATCTGAGTATATCTGCATCTGTGGCTGTGGATGTCCACAGCTCATTATTGTGGACACAGATGCAGATACAAATTTTGTACCTAGAACCCTGCAAACATGCAGATATCTTTTTTAATATCCATGGGTATCCACATCCACGGATGTAGATACAGATATCCATGGATCATTTTTGTGGATGCAATTTTGTATCCACACAGAGCTCTAGCCACGTTCCTCATACTTCCTAACGAAACCACTTTACCCTCATACAGTCAATGAGGACCCTGCAAATTCAACAGTTAAGGAACTATATAGACCATGCATCCTGAATAAAAAATACCCACTTGCATTTGGACTGCTCTGCAGGATGAGACTCACTCAAGAACCTGGATCACCTCATATTCCATCTGGTACAACCACAATCAATGTATGAAAGTAAAAGGCTCTTAGGAAGGCACAGAAGGAACAACTCACAGTAAAGAAAACAAACAATCCTCCTCCTCCTTTCTTTAGATAGGGCATCGTTAACCATCCCTCCTAGGAGAGGCAAGTGATTTGGCCTAGACTAAAAAAAACCCAAAACAAAACAAAAATAAACCAACCTGACACTTGTATCCAAAACTAGAAACCAAAACTCTTCCTGGATTCTGTGAAAACATTTCAGATATCCTTTGTTTTTGCTTCCCAGCCTCTTCTCATTCGGTTCTTTACCTCCTAGTTTTAACAAACCCCATAAATTGGAGAATCTCCAGAGAAGGTCTCTTTTCCCGCCTGAACAAAAACAAAGAAAATTCAAAGCAGAAACCACATTTTTAGCCTACCTCTATTGAGCCTTTAGCCATTCTTAAATCACTCTGTGGGCAGCCAAGCAGAATCTCAATTTGTCAATACTTCAAATGAAACTGAAATGGAAATTCATTAAATTGGATATTTCTCTGAGCCAATTTTTCCTCCTGAAAACCGCTTTGCCACTTTTTTTTCCAGTTTCCTGTTCATAAAAGTGGAGGGACAGGATCAAGTCACAGACGGGTGTGGATAAGGCTTGTAACAGCTTACCTGAGAAGAAACTTGTAATTATGTGGTTTGGAAATGCAGACTAGTACCACAGAAGAACCAGGGTTAAGCAAATGCTAGCTTCGTTTCACTGCTAACCCAGACCCTTTTGAAAACCCAGCCATTCCTCTCTGCTTAGTTAGTCTCCATCTCTGTGCAGATTCAGATCACAATAACCCTGCTCCTTTTTAAGAAGGGATGTTTGGTTTCTCTTTAACTCACAAAACATTCTGCATTATCAGTATCCTACAGTTAACGCCTGAACACTTATGACAGTGTTTTTGCACTGTATGGGACATAGCTGAGGAACTCGATCAGAATTTTTGTTATAAAGATGTCAGCAAAAAGTGTTTTAGAATCTGTAGCTTGGTAACGCTTCTCAACCAGTGAAGAAGCATAGCTGACCATGCATTTCAGAAGAGATACCAACCTGGCCAGCTTTCTTTAGCATGGTATTATTTTGTTCTCTTCTAAAGCTTTGGCTACACAGGAAAATATGGTTCCTAGACTGTGGACCCGATTTGCATCACCATGACTGCAGTGCAAATCCAAGTCAAACCTGATCTTGATTTAAACCTGGCACAGAGATCAAAATCTATCCCCTGCTCTGTTGAGTCCCTCTTCTCACATGTGCATTAAGAGCTTCACACCTCCAACACTCTACATTACAGGCAATAGAGAGCTTCAGTCCTAGGACACCTGAGCTTGTCTGTAGTGCATTTCACCTCAGTGCACAGCCCTCCATTCAGCTTCTGTTCAGTCATTTCACCATTTTAAAAGGTTCCATTACAAAAGACAAGGGTGCAAGAAATCCTTTACTTCACTTCCTTTCAAAATTAATTCCAATCTAAACAATGACACACAATGTAAACAAAGTGGCTACACGGGGCTCGTTAAATCACAGGACAATTTTAGAACAATGGGTGCTCAAAATCACCTGCAGCATAGAATCCATTCTAAAATTCCACCATTACATTACCAAAAAAAAAAAACCACACCCCACAACCCATCATCTACACAGCAACAACCACAGCATGGGGAGGGGAATCTCAATCTCACCTCTTTGCAGATTCCTTCTCTTCACCCATTCTTTGCCTCTCCAGTAATTCATCAGCTGGAAAGTTTATTGCACTTGGCAGCTTACTTTGGCCACAGTTCAACTGTACTAATCTACCACTCTCCGTTTATTTTTCTTCCTCCTTCCCTCTCTCCAGTTACCTACACATTTTCTTCTTAATGAGCCTCCACTGAGACCTGGCTCATCTGTTGAAATAAATCAGTCAAAACTACCATCTATTACCTGCATTTTCAACATCAAGCAAGTGCCCCATACTTACATACACATATACATTTTGGCACAGGGGAGTGCTTATTCTGCAACGAGACAACATTTCATTTAGTTTCTTCTTCTTCCATCAGGGTTCTTTAATTTAGGCTATGTCTAGACTACAGGGTTTTTTCGAAAAAAAAGTGGCCTTTTTTCAAAAAAACTTCACCTGCATCTAGACTACTCCCGCATTCTTTCGAAATTAAATCAAAAGAACGCGGTGGTTTTTTCGACAGCGGTAAACTTCATTTTACAAGGAAGAATGCCTTTTTTCGAAAGAGCTCTTTCTAAAAAAGGCGTTCTTGACTACAAACAGGGCTTTTTCAAAAGAGAGCATCCAGATTGCCTGGGTTCTCTCTTTCAAAAAAGTGATCCAAGTTGCGGCGGTCTAGACAATCTCTTTCGAAAGAAGCTTCCTGTATCGAGCTGTATCTGTTTTATTAGTACCCATGGCATATTTATCTTGGGAGTTTATAGATACAGTGTGGGCATAAATTGAATTTAAAATGAATTTTTGTAAATGTTTTATAGAAAGTGTGAATTTAGCCATACCTACACCCATCTTATTCCATATACTGTAGGCTCTGGCTTTAAACTCCACAGTTTTCTACAAAAACTTTGATCATTTTGTAATTTTGGGGGAAAAACTTGGTCAACATATGAAAATAGACACAAGCAGCAGCAGCAACATAAGAACTGCCATATTGGGTTAGAGCAAAGATCCAACTAACCTAGTATCCTATCTTGTAAGAGCGGCCAATACCAGGAGCCCCAGAGGGAATGAACACAACAGGTAATGAAGAGATCCATTCCCAGTAACCCCTTCCCAGCTTTTGGCAAAGAGAGGTTAAAGACACCACCCCTGCCCAATGGAGCTAATAGCCATTGACAGACCTATTCTCCATGAATTTATCTATTTCTTTTTTGTACAACATCCTCTGGCAGAGTTCCCCAGGTTGCCTACATAATAAGGATGTTAAAATGTGATTATTCTGCTAATCGTATAGTCGGTGCAACTTGTATCAACTATATTAGTGGATAAGCACCTCTGCAGAGCTGCTGCAGGGGTAGCTCCAGAGGAGTCAACTCGAGCTGGGACTGAGCAGTCCTGGCTCATGCCAGCTCTGGAGCCACCTGCGCTGCAGCTCAGCATTTTAAATGTAGTAAGAGCCACTGGGCTCTTTCCCCATGTAAAATGCAGAGGCGTAGCAATCAGCACAAGCCAGGACTGCTCGGTCCTGGCTCGCGTGGAGTCCAGCAGCCCCTGTTCACAGTGGACAGCCCTGTCCACTGCGAACAGGGACTGGTGCCAGAGCCCAGGCCACCACGAACAGAGGCCGCTTGGCGACAACAACCTGTCTGCATGGGGGCCCAGCTCCCCACTGGGACTCCTGCAGACAGGGGCTCCTTTGCAGCAGTATCCCCTAACCCCCCTGCTGCCTCTGATACTGCTCCTCCTCCTTGCTGCCTCTCTCTGATGGGGAGGAGCGACTAGTCGAGTCGACTGTGCGATAAGCATTTGCTTATCAGATGACTAGTCGCTTATATCCCTACTGCATAGTGTGAAAAAATACTTCCTTCTGTTTGTTTGAAACCTGATTCCTATTAATTTCATTTGATGGCCCCTAGTTCGAGTACTATGGGATGGAGTAAATAACATTTCCTTATTTACTTTTCCCACACCAATCATGATTTTATAGACGCCTACAATGTCCCCTGTTAGTCGTCTCTTTTCCAAGCTGAAAAGTCCCAGTCTTATTATTATAAATCTCCTCTCATGTGGAAGTCTTCGTTTTCCTTTCTACACTGTATCTTTATCCGTCTTAATATGCCAAAGCTTTGTGCCATTATAATTAGCTGCCCATCAGAAAGACTCAATGGCATGCCCAGAGTGCTATTGGTGCTTCTCCTGGAAGGCTCAACCTTTCATCATGCAACATGAGATGAGGGTTACCTCGGCCATACTCACGCTTTCTCTAGTAGCTATGGCATGACATGAGACATACCAGTCTCCAAGTGCTTAAGCAAAAAACTAGATAATGAACGTCTACCCAGTTGTCTCTCCACTCATTAAAATTGCTCCAACAAAACCTGCCCCTTTCTGGAAACTGGTGGAGCAAGAAACCTACAAGATCAATTCAACTCCACAGTGGTTTAGAGAAAGGCCAGGAATAAATAAAAGCTTCAAGTCCCTCATTAGTTTCACTTACCACTCCCCTTCAGATCACTGAGCCAACCTGATGGAGTTTGGAGGAGAATGCAGCCGGAGAGAGAGAGAGAGAGCTGGAAACAGAGGCGTTATCATGCCAGAGCACAGTAATGGTCCTTCTGCTCTGGTCTCCAAACAGTGTGACTATACTAGAGGGAAAATTCACCCCTGTACAGGGGGGCCATCTCACCATTCAAGTCTCTAACACAAGGCCTAAGTGGAAGGATATGGAAGGAAAAGGTTCTCATGAGGGCCTGCTGCATGGAGTCGAATTTCACCCTGAGTGAATGAGATCTTCTATTGGGAATATTCCCTCCAATGTATCACTTTGAAGGAGATGGGGGAGAGCATGCAAGCAGAAAAGAACATTTCTCACCAGATAGGTTAGCTCTGAAGCTCTATGTCAAATTTAAAACTAAAGGAAATGTTTTCTGTTTAGTCTTTCAAACGAAGCATATAAATGTAACCTCTCTCCCCACCTCAGAAACTCACCACAACAAGGGCAACAGGTTAATCAACTATAAAATGCCACGGACAAAGACCCGGGAGCTCTAGGGCATAGCTAATCACTTGTGGGAGGGTTTGGGAAAATCGTATACTGCACTTCAACCTCACTACACGTCATAGCGTGCCCATTAGCTATGTGAATTAAAATAGATGCAGTTTCTAATTTTGCAGGTTTTCAGTGTGAAAACAGCCATTTCGCTGAAACTTCAGCATATTTTACTTTTCTGAGTTGAGAAATAATGTGCGCTTCGGTGAAAAAGAATCTTTTCACTAATGCTGACTAAACAAATGTCAAAGTGTTTTTCCTTTTTATACTTCAAAATTTTACATTCCTATACTTGATCAAAAAAGGGATTTTTGGAGTGAAAACTTATTCTTTGTTTCCTCTCTTCCCAACACTCATCAATATTTTTAGACCAACATCAGCACAGATGCATGTTTCTTTGCTTCCCCACAGAAAAATGACTTCTGATGGAGAAGTAAGGGAAGCAACAATAACAGTTGCGAGTCCCTCCCTAGCACTGCAGGCAGGTTGGTTGGTTTGGGCTCCCAGAGAAATTGGCAGAGATGTAAAATTACTGCCAGGGGAGGGAGGTGTCGCTGGGAGTCAGGCATGTGATAAAAAGCGAGATACACTATGTGCTTGTTACACACTCACCATGGAGGGGCAGGGCAGAATATAGAAGCCTGCCTGCCTAGTGAATTGTTCCTATTATTCTTAGTGAATTCTTCCAGGAATATGAAACAGGTGTAAAAATTTTAAGGCTCTTTTACATTGCCAGAATGGTGTAAAGGAGCCTTATTATAAAAGACAGTATAACCTATAAAGGCTTATGTTACTTCAGTGATTAGAACTGGTCCACGTTTTTGGACTGAAAAAAAATTTCTATCCAAATGTTCTCCCTGAACTGTTTGCTACTGACCTTTCTGGGGATGGTCAGTAGCGAATATAAATTGTGAGTTTGACTCCCTAGCCCCCACTTGCAATAATGTGCTGCATCTAATAGTTGACTAATAATTAGAAGTAAAGGGTAAATACTAGTTACATTAGTATTAGACAGAGGGGGCTTAGGGATTTCCGCCAATGCACCCCAAGCCAATTCTTTATCCATTGTACTGCAGCTTAAATAAAATTACCAAAATAATTGAAACTAGTGTACTGTAATTATACTGCATTAAGAAATAAAATATGCAGAATTTCAATATAGTGTGTGCAATTTGTGTGTGTGTGTGTGTGCGCACACACATGCGTGTGTGCACAAAATTCCCACAGGAATAAAGGGAGGATTTTCAAAAGCACTCAGCAGAGCCAGCGCAAGGCATAAGCAGGCTAAACAATTGCTTAGGGCTCTGAGCAGCTCAAGAGGATCTCCTAAAGACACTTTATTATGTATTGTGGGGGAACGCTCCAAAAAAATTCCTGTTTTAGGTGCCCAGTGGGCTGGCACCACTTCTAGCACTCAATAGTGGTCTAATTTTACACCTATTAAAGCAAGTTAAAGTAACAGTTGATATCTCTGGAAATCCATGATCAATAATGTTTCTAGCTATGTACCACAATATAGAAACTCATTAACTATTTTTGTAATACAAAATATAAATACTTTTGTGTGCTTGTGTAGCATGCTCTATCAGAGGATCTCAACACACCTTAAAAATGAATTAAGCCTCTTAATACACTCTGAAATGAGGCAAAGAGACCAAGTGTCTTATCCAAGGTCACATGACAAGTCAGCTGCAGAGGCAGGAGTAGAATCTAGAGTCCTGACTTCTTATTTCCCATTCAGCTCTGCTTCACTTCACTTTCAGCACCCTATAGATATACAAAGTACGTCCAACACAATAGCATCCCAGCAAGGTGAAAGCATAGCCTGCATCTTTGAGGGTCCTCTGAAGTACACTGTTATTGCTGGACTCTTAAAATGCACACTACTATTAGGAGTTAAGTCTTGTGTCACTAGAACTACACTGCTTCAAAAGGGAATGGAGCAAGGAGTGTGTTAGAATGGCAAGTGCCTGCACTTTTTCCCAACTTACGGAGCTACTCCAGGAACAGGGGTTTGGCTGAGCCCACTGTGGAGGCTGCCAATGTCAGCGGATTGTGGAAAATCATCATAATTTCCTTGTTTTGAAGATGCCAAAGAACATCAGATCTAGCCTGCAACCGCTTCTCACATTCAAACTGAGGGTTTCAAACCAGACTGTGATGGGAGTCCTCCTGCGAGACAGTTTTACAAAATATCTACTTAAACTAAATGACAACATCCGCATCTGTTCTTTGGACACTGAAACTGCATCACTGATGATAGAGGACAGTGCAAATGGGCTGGAGCAGGACTCTTCTGCACCACTAGGGGATGCCTCAGGTAAGGCAAGCAAGGAAATCAAAAGGGAAAGGTTATAAGATGAAAATTTCACGCTCTCCTACCATTATGAGTTCCCCCTGCAAAGTCAATAGTGAGCCACATTTGTAAGGCCCGAGATTCATTTCATGACCTTTGCTCTGCACCTGCAATACAAGTAGTACTTTGGAGGACATTCTGCACCAAAAATTAAAAATCCTGGAAGTGCAAGTTTTATTTGTCAAATAAATACAGCGGCTCCAGCAAGGCAGTCGGGAGAACAGGCCAATGGATGCATAAAGGTGGAAGAACAACCTGCAGCCCCCTCCCTTCCACCCCAAAACACGGACTCAGTGGTGAGGCTACACTTGACCCTAACACACTACAGTAAACTTCCGATAATCCGGCACCTTTAGGACCCAGGGGGTGCCGGATTATCAGATATGCGGGACTATTAGAAGGGGGGGCTATGAGGGGTTTGGAGTGGGGTGGGAGGGGATGCCACCCCATACCCCTCATAGCCCCCCCTTACGATAGTCAGGCTCTGCCCCAGTAGTCACTGATTCAGCCGCTGCTGGTCAGTTTCAGCAGCAGCTGAATCGGGGATGCCTGCAATAGAGCAGCTGGGGTGCTCCCGGGTTGGTCCCGTAGCGCTGCCCCTTGGGGCTGCGGGACCAACCCGGCAGCACCCCAGCTGCTCTTGGGGACGCCTGGGGCAGAGCAGCTGGAGTGCTGCCGGGTTGGTCCCGCAGCGCCAAAGGATGGCGCTGCGGGACCATCCTGGCAGGACCCCAGCTGCCCCCGATTCAGCCGCTGCTGAAACAGATCAGCAGCTGATTCCAGGAAGCCCGGGGCAGAGCTGCTCTGCCCTGGGCTTCCTGGAATCAGCCGCTGATCTGTTTCAGCAGCGACTGACTTGGGGACCCCTGGGGCAGAGCAGCTGGGGTCCTGCCGGGTTGGTCCCACAGCGCCGAGGGGCGGCGCTACGAGACCAACCCCACAGCACCCCAGCTGCTCTGCCCTAGGCGTCCGGATTCAGCCTGGTGGTGAAACTGACGCTGCTGGTCAGTTTCAGCAGCGGCTGACTTGGGGACCCCTGGGGCAGAACAGCTGGGGTGCTGCCAGGTTGGTCCCGCATCGCCGTCCTTTGGCGCTGCGGGACCAACCCGGCAGCACCCCAGCTGCTCTGCCCCAGGCGTCCCCAAGAGCAGCTGGGGTGCTGCCGGGTTGGTCCCGCAGCCCCGAGGGGCAGAGCTACCGGACCAACCCGGCAGCACCCCAGCTGCTCTGCTCCCGGCTTCCCGATTCAGCTGCTGGTCAGTTTCAGCAGCAGCTGAATGTGGGAAGCCTGTCCGGCTGCCCCAGCACTTCCGGGTTCCTGATGGTGCTGGACCATCAGGAGTCCCGGAGCATTGGATGCCGGACTAATAGAGTTTTACTGTAATATCCTGGGACTTTGCCCCTCTGTGACTAGCACATCAGGTGTGGGGCAAGCAGGCTCAACCAGGCAGGATCCAAAGTGCAAAGGGGCTCAGTGTGCAGGTGATTCAGGTGTATACTGAGAAGATACTGTGTGGGACAATCTGGGTACAGGCAGAACAGTGGTGAATCTAGGTAAGGGAGTTATATGGATGCACAGAGGCTCAGTGGGGTGGGGTTCCAGGTGCAGAGGCAATAGGACCTTCAAGAGCTTCCAAGTAAAAGTAGCTGGGACTCAGTGGATGGGTCTGAGTGCTGAGGGAGCGGGACATGGTGGGGTAGGAGTCTAGGTGCAGCTGGTTGGGGTCAGTGGTGTCGAATCTGGGCATGGGGTGAAGTCGAAATAGCTTAATTCAGCTTTTGGTGCTGTCTACCCAGCAGGAAGTTGAAGGAAGAACACTTTTCCTTTGGCTTCCCTTACCCCTTGTGAAATGAAGGTTACAGGAGTCAGAGGAAGAAGTCCTCCAGCTCAACATTATTTCAAAATAATGGCTTCCTGTGTAGACACACATTTTGTTATTTTGAAATCACGTTAGATATTCTGAAATACTGTTGCTGTGTAGATGTACCCTTAGTGAACAATCCCTTTAATGTGATAAAAGGAGTTTTAAAAAAAGCACAATTCTTGCTGTCAAGCTACCTATCAAATCGCAGACAGAAGTTCATTAGTAACAATATCAAGACTGATTGCTCTTTGTTGGCCTACATGAAATGAGTAGGTGGGTCTCTGCCCTGTTAGTGGAGAGTAGTGTTTCCTATAAGCTGCATGTTTGTGCAGCCACTCAGGAGAGATTCCAATTTTACCCAGCTGATTAGCAGAGCATGCGCAGCTAGGTTTGTGTTTCTTCTAGTGGTGCATACTTGCACATGCCTTGGTGCTCTTAACAAAATTCATTATGCATTTGGGTGAACAAATAAGCAAATGGATGGAAAAGATTAGAGGGCACATTGGTAGAGAGATGTCCCTATCCCATAAGACACACGTGACCTGCCTGTTGATAGTCTCAGCAAAGGTGCTAAAGGTCTGAAAATCAAGCAGCCCTTTGGACAACAATGTAGCCCTTTGGACAACAAAGGGGAGAGAGACATTGCTGGGGGCAGCGAAATGCTGGAGTTATTAGAAGTGACCTGAACAAAGTACTTGAGAACATATTGCAGAGAAAAATTCTCCACTGAGAAGAGGAGGACTGATGCTTTTCTAATTATAAATCCTATTATTTTATCAGTAGTTTGTAAACCATAGTTTGAGAACCAGTTAACTATAAAGATAGCTGTGATGATTTCCCAGGGACTTTTGTTGGTTCTAGGTTCATCTTGTAATCCAATGTTCCTGTTGACAGACCCTCAGTTTATATCTGGAGGTATCCTGATTTACACATCTTGAAAAGGATTTATCCAGATAGAAAGTCAAACGAGCATTTCAAATGATGCATGGCACCCAGTTTTCCTATCCCCGTGTTAAAAATATCTGAAGTCTGACTTTCAGTAGGCACTTCCAAAATCAGACACAATTTCACCATGGCAGGAAGATCTCTTTACCTTCCCTCAGAAGAAAAAAAAGGGGGGGGGCATATTCTTCACTCCCGTCTAGTGTCATCTTCTATACATAGAGACTGACAAATGTGATGGTACTTTGCCAGGATGTTAAATGTACAGAAAAACTCCCACACACATACACGTGTGGTGGAAAGTGGAAGCCCAGTGCCTAATACACAGAACTAACATATCTGACAGGAGAATCCAGACCAAATAAAACAGACCAAGGCAGTCTCTCCTCAGCTGCAGTTTCTCCTGTTTTAGAAGAACAACAATACAAAAACATAGTTTTTCCATATGCATGTCATTATCATGCAACATGCTGTTATGGAAGATACTGTGGTTTTCCTTTCTGAGAACTGCAACAAAGCCAGACCAGCTTCCAGGAAAAAATCCTGACTTTTCCTTGGGACCAATAGCTCCGTATTAGAGTAAGAAGGATTTCATATACTAAGAAGAGAGACTCGGAAAGGTCTAAGAAAGCAGTTCTCAAACTTGAGAAACCCGAGGACCCTCATTTTGATTTAAAGTGCTCTGAGACCCCATCCTCCACTCGGGCCTTTCTCTGAGGCCCTGCTAGGGTTGCCAGATGGTTTCAACAAAAATACCGGACACACTTGACATTACATCACAATCTACATTACATCTCATTTAGAAAATACTGGACATTTATATTTTCTCAATTTGTTTTCCAAACAGAAAGCTCAAATACTGGACTGTCCAGCTCAAAACCAGACACCTGGCAACCCTAGGCCAGACACCTGGCAACCCTAGGCCCTGCACCCTCCCTCCATATCATCCCTACTCCCTCTGTGGCTTGCTCTCTCCTGCCCTTGCTCACATCTACCAAGCTGGGGCAGGAGGCGGGGGGGGGGGGGGCGTTGAGGGCTCTGGCTGGAGGTGTGGAACTGGGATGGGGGGACAGGGTTCCAGCAGCACTTACTGAGGTTTCCAGAAGCGGCTGCCAAGTCCCTGAGGTTAGGGGGGGCCAGGGAGACTCCATGCACTGCCTTCATGCCCATAAGCACCAACCCCAAAGCTCCCATTTGTTGTGGTTCCCAGCCAATGGGAGCTGTAGAACCAGCACTCAAGCACAGGGACCACATGGACCACATTCTACAAAGGGGTGAATGGAGGTAAAAAGTATTTTAGATCAGTATTTCTCAATCTGGGGTCTGCAGGCCCTGGGAGTCCATGAGGGAACTCCAGGGAATCCATGGACACCTGTTGGTCATCTCCTCTCCCTCCCAGGGCTGAGACAGGCTGCCTACTTGCCCTGGCTCTGCTTCCAGAAGCCAGGCTGCCTACTTGCCCTGGGACCGCTTCCAGGAGCCATGCAGAGCCAGGGCAAGTAGGCAGCCTGTCTCAACCCTGGGAGGGAGAGGAGATGACCAACAGGGGTCCATGGATTCCCTGGAGTTCCCTCATGGACTCCCAGGGCCTGCAGACCCCAGATTGAGAAATACTCATCTAAAATACTTTTTACCTCCATTCACCCCTTTGTAGAATGTGGGTCTATGTTGCAGGAGTGCCAGACTTAGTGTACATACATCCTTTTGAGATCTTCAGATGAATGGTGCTTTAGAAGCATTATTTTTAAAAACAGTACAGTTTGGCATCCTGCTGCCATCTAGGATGGCGTTTTGCACGATGTGTGCAGTTGCTGTTGCCCAGAGTTTTAGTTGGGTTTAAATCAAGTTTTGTATCATTTTTAAATTGGGAGCTAGGATATCTTTAAGTGTTTAATTCCTAGAATACTGGATATTACGGCTACTGAAATGCTCACTAATACATCATGGAAAACTTCCCAAAACATTTGCTCTTTGTCAGGAGCGCTAGAGCAGCACCTACAAGCTCCAACTGAGCTCATTAAGATCTACAGGGACCATACAAACTGATGACAATCCAAATAGCCATGACATAGATTGGGAAACAGAAATGGCCTGGCATGTCCAAGGTCAATGGCAATGCTGGGCACAGCTCCCTCGTATCCTAAGCCACAGTCCAGAGTCTCTGTCTACTGGCCTCACTAACTCTGATCTACCTACATTTCTGTTGATGTGTCACAGACTCTCTCTGCTTCTTTTCCCGATTTACTTGTTACTGAGGACAAATAACAGAATAACAAAAAAGTCATCTACATCTTCCATCTGGGACATCACAATCAGCTGCCATGGTTATAATTATGACACCAGAACAAGAGGATTATGATGGCAGGTAGTGATTAGGGTGCTCATATGTCCCAATTTTATAGAGACAGTCCCAATATTTGAGATTTTTTTTCCTACCATCTCCATTGCAACTTTTCACTCTGGTCTGATCACCCTATTATTGGCTAAAATTAGCATAAGGCAATTATTTTTCAAGAAACTAAGAATTCAGTCTCCAAACAAACATTCTCAATAATATGAAGAATAAAGCCAAGGGAAGGAAGAATGCCCAAAGTTACATATAAGCAAAATTGTTCCGTAAGTTACTGTACTGCAAGTTTTTCCATAGGGTGTCAGCATCTGTCAGTTTCTAAATGCCAACCCCTAATGAAATTCATTGCTTTGATGATTCTACTGCTTTTTCAAAAAGTTGGCAAAGTGTCCAGTATAGTATTATTAGAAAAGAGGGAAAGAAAGGAGAAAAAAAAGTAAGAGTTCAGTCATTTCAACCCCTGCTCCCATTTAATAGCTTAATGAACTACTACGTTCTATGGAGACAAGAAAAGGAGTTAGTTCCATATGCTTCATAAAGATATACAGAAAGGCAGGCAACAATCTGATGTGGAGATGAGCCAAAGCCACACAGTTCAGATCAGGATGCAAACTTTCCCAAACATCAAACATACAGCCTGATGCAACCCTAGAAACTTGTGTTTTCATTTGCACTACAGGAAAGATGTGCTTTTCTTTTTTAAATTGAAACTCACTGTTATTCAGATGGAAGCCCTTCAGATTTTGTAGCTCTTGATCAGCCATGAACTTGAGAGCTACAGTCTAGTTTGGACTTGAATGTCTCCAATGTTTGGAAGTATTGAAATCTTGAGTTTCTGGCTCATCTCTAGTTTGGTGTCTTTAATTAGCAGGTTATCTTCTGTGGGGCTTTTTGTTTCTTTTGTTTTGTTATATTTATTTATTCAGAGTACTATATTCTATGCAAATGCAAAGAAAATAGAAAAGGCAAAGTGTGAGAAGAAAAAAAATGTATACAAATGGAAAGAAATTCTTGGTAAGTCAAAGGACACAGAAAAAAAAGAGAAGTAGATATATGGAATATGCACCCACTCCTAATTAGATTTCCTCCTCCCCCCACACACACACAATTTTTTTTTTTGATTGTCAAAAATCTCACCCATATTCCCAGGTTATCACTTAAATGGGTACATAATCTCCTCAAAAGATAATGTTTCCACGAGGCACTGAGCCTCATATTTTAGAAGAATAATTATACTTAGCACTTCTAGGGTACATCTACACAGCAACATTATTTTGAAATAACTAGCACTATTCCAAAATAACTTAGTCCGCATCTACACAACAAGCAGTTATTTTGAAATAGTATCAAAATACTATCAAGCTGGAGGACTTCTTACTCCGACTCTTGTAACCCTCATTGTATGAGGAATAAGGGACGTCGGAGGAAGAGTACGCTATTTTGAAATAAGTGCTGTGTAGACACTCCTTATTTCGAAATAAGATACGCAATTGGCGTAACTCAATTTGCGTAGTTTATTTCTAGTTAAGCCTTGCAGTGAGGATGCATCCCTATAGAAAAGATGATCTCAAGATGCTTTACAAAAGAGAATAAACGATCAATATATTTATTTTACATATGGGACAACTGAGGCACAAAGTCGCACGTCCAGATTTATATAATGAGCCAGTGACAACGCCAAAGACTAAAAAACTCAGGTCTCTGGCCTCCTGTTTCAGTGTCTTAGCCACTGGGCCATTCACATTGCAAATGGGTGCTGCCATGTATGGAGAATATAACATTTTCACTAATGCAATTCTCTTCTTTGACTATAACAGAATATTTTGTTGCAATTTTCTAAGCTTCCTAAGGGATCTAGCCAATGAATTTTCATTAATTGTAATGCAAACTAGGCCTCAATCTCCTACGGAATTTGCAAGAATTGAACTTTGACTGGAATGAAATCATTCAAGGGCATTCATCAGCTGAGTTGCAGTGTATCCCCACCTTCCCAATGGTCATCACAGAGGTGGACTGGCTGTCAAGGAGCAGCTTAAAAACCTTCCAATCCTTTGGCTAGAGTGCTGCAAAGCAGGGGTAACAAGGAGTGTAGAGCAGGGGGGCAGGCAATGGACCCTCTGATTCCAAATAGGTTGGATCCATAGGCTCATAAGTAGGCCATGCCCAACACCAGAACTATCTACTTCACACTTCCACAACTGACCATCCTCAGAGGCCATATTTCAATCGTCCATTTGGGAAAAAAACTCCTTCAAAGCAGGTTTGCTTTTGCTGTAAAAAGGCCTCTTCTTCACTTCCAGCCTCTGGTTAATTGCATGTCAGCCAGAATTTTCTGGGCATGATACAGAAAGACCAAGCCCTTGATACCTCAAAGCAGAAGTCAAGACTCAGTGTTAACCAGATGAAATAATTTTCCCCCAGGAGGGTCCTTTCTTAGCAATAATGAATGTGTAGGTGAGCCAGAAATGACTCAGGAGTTTGCAATAAAACTCTGGCATAAAAAGTGAGCCTATACAGCCAAACTGTAATGCAGTCAAAGTGCGTGTGTGTGTGTGCGCGCACACGCACGCGCAGGCTTGCAACTGTGAAAACAAGAAAAAGCCAAGTCATCTGATTCCTACCAAACAGAACTGGAAAGCTGCCCACAGGTTTACAAAGCAGTGGCCGAGTAGTGAAATGTTAATGCTGCTGCAAAATGTTGGCCGCCATGTGGAAAAAGAACAGTGCATGACTTGTCACAATAATAGCCACACCTGACGTTCTAACCGGAGCTTGCTCTAGTAGCATTCAGGCACCATGCATTCAAGAGCAAGCTTGGAACTCCTGTTTTATTGGATGGCACAGAATAAACATACTTAGTTGCTAGAAACAAGGGGAAAATAGAGCAGCAAGCCAATATTATTCAAGTGCCTCTTTGTTAATAGCTAACAAAGAATATCAACAGAATATGCAGGTTTCTGTCCTTCCAAAGAGCAGAAGGTTGCATAAGCTATAGAGGAGTGCCACCATGATTGCAGCAGACAGAAATACCAGAAAATACACTGGATGCAAGAAAGAGCCAATGCACAAAATACAAGGACAAGTTGAGCAGGGACCACCAAGACTGCTGTTTTGAGAAGAGGACATTAAAACTGAAATTAGGACATCACAATGACATGGAAAACACAATCACTGACTTACGTTAATTAGTGAATTACAGCCTGTAACATTTGGAGCAAGGAAAGGTTAATAGCACTCTTACAAACACAAAACACACATACTCCCCCCCCCCCCCCCCCCCCCATCATCCTTTCAGAGAAGTGTCTTTTGTGTTCTAATTTTAATTGCACAGTTAATATTTCCTAAGAGCTTCCAGAGTATCGGCTCACACTGCAAAATACTTCTGGCCAAATTCATCACTTCTGTAAACCTACTGGACAAGATTCTAGCATCAAGTGACACAAGATGAATCAGGAGTCACTCTACTGACTTCAACAAAGTTATGCCAAATGTACAAGATGCTCCTGAGATTAGAATCGGCATCAGTGTATTTAAGCAGGAAAGTATTTCAGCGACCATATTGATATGCATATATACTTTTATACACTTATATTAGGGCATGCACATGTGTTTAATGAAAGGGGGAGGTATCCATGCAGCAAAGATTAACTAAAAATCAAAACCAACATCAAAACCAAAATAATAAGGAAAATACATGGAATCTATGGGAGGATTTCAGCTCTAATGAAAATGATGCACTGGGTAGTTCATGAGGTGAAGTGGCCAACAGGCACAGGGCCAATCTTGAGATGAATTCAGAGTAGATCCAAGTCCAGGGATCTTATTAGCCAACAAAAATATCTGCAGAAACAGTGAAGAACCTGTTTTCGCAAAGTGATAAATTCACCAGAGAATTCAAACTTTTTATGCTATTTACTAACCTAAATACATTCAGCTTTCCCAGATCCTACTCCGAGACAACTCAGACAGCCTCTGGGGTCAGTGCAGTTTCTCATTTTATATCGTTCTTTCCCAACAAACAAGAGAAATGGATTTCTCTCTCTCTCTTACTCTGAAAGATGGGTGGGGGGGGGGGGGTGACCATCATCCTGTCATTAGCTATTTATTCAAGTCTGTGCCAAGGACATATTCTGAAAATGTGTCTGAGCCTTATTTTCAAACTGTGGCTTACCACGTTAGCTGCTTCTGGGACCAGCAAAGGTTCTGAGGGCTAACTTTGGGCACTACGTAGCTTCTTTGTTTCTACATTTGCTTCATTAGGAAGACAAGCAAAAGCAGGATTACTGCTCCTTCGAGGAAAGGGCGGGAAGGGGGGAGTGTATAAGGAAGCATGTTATGACTAGAAAGTGTTTCATTTCCACTAGTCTCACCTGCAGGGCTGTAGCACAGATCCCTCTATTGTCTGCAGTTTAAAAAAAAAAGCAGAGCATTCAAATGACAGCATTATGCAAATTAAAAGCTAGTAGAGACCTGTTAGTGCTTCTTGCCAATCACCCTGCCCAGTGGAGGACTGTTCCCTATATAATGTTCTTCATTTCCATTTAAAGAGATCGAATGCTACACAAAGACTGGCTGGCACCATGGCAGTAGCATGCTCATTTTCTCTCTGCTTGAAAAGCAGAGTTCTGAAGGCTTGAGGCTCTCCCCTCAGTGAAGATGTGATAACACTTAGCCAAACAGGGGTGCATGAGAGAGGGAGGGGGATAGAGAGAGAGAGAGGGACTCTGCAAGTTTGAGAGAGAGCACATGACATCAACTGGAGTGGCAGTTTAAAACTAGCTAGAAGACACTCTGCTGGGATGCAGCCAAATATTTAAGAGGAAGGAAGCAAGTCGCGGCCGCCACCACCACAAGCATACTTTAGCTCGCTCTCTCTCCCTTCTTCCTCTCCCGTTCAAGAATGAAGTTCACTTGCTATTGGTTATGGTAATCAGACATGAAGGAGATAACCTGACAGAGCTCTGTCACTTGCCCTCCGAAAAACACATGCGCCCTCCCTTCCTAGACACGTCCCCTTCTCTCCCCCAGCCACTAAATAACTACAGGATTTCTAACCACAAGCACTCAAGAATCTTGAGCCAGCCCTCTCTAAATCATGAAGTTAAAAAAATAGTAAATGCTGAGTAAGGTTCATTTTTTATTTGCTTTCAGTTTCAGGACTTTGAGAGTGCACTTGGGCCACATTTACAAACCGCTCTGAAAACACAAAGGTGAGAATCATCTTTTAAAATTAAAGTTGAGGTGCTCATTTGATCTGAAGTTGAAGAAAATATACCACAAGACTCGGACTAAAAACAAAAATCACAAAAGTTGGCAGAGACTGGTTCGGAGTGAGTTACCATATTGCCTTCTGGGAAGGCAACTGGACTCCATGAAAACCATTACAGATTACTAATAAAAAATAAGTAATCATTTGCCTCTGTCAGCCACTGGGAAGGAAACACTGATATGCCTCTAATCAACAGTTTTGAAAGCCACTTCTTAATCTGGAATACTATGAGCTGTCTGCTTTCACCCTTTTCTTGCTGCTCTCTGTAGTGCCAAAAGTTCATCTTCCCTGTGAGTTAGTAGGTTCAGCTATGCAGAGGAAACTGAAATAGTATTTTGGCAAAGCTCATTACTGTACACTATAGAATAAAAGATGGGGAGGAGCATTTCCTGCCTTAATACAGTCTTTCACCCAAAAAACCTGACACTCCTCTTGGCAGCTATTCCATATCCCCACAATTGTTCAAGTGCCATCATGGTAGTAATTTCAAACCAAACAGCACAAAACATTTCAGACTAAAGAGAATCAAAGTAGAAAACTGAGGCAGAACTTCAGGATTTGACCTGAGGAAAGGTAGTACAAGACAAAGGAGAGCATCAGATCCATTATTCCAGATAGGGCACAGCTAGTCACATTCACTTCCCTTAAAGAGCCACATCACAGGTGAGTTATGAAATAAGCGTGCAGCATCAGTGCAAAAACAAAAAAAGCAAATGTAATTTGTGAGACTCTAGCGGGTAGGCCTGGTTGAACCCAGTGATGGGTATTGCACTTTAAAAGGAATCATTTACATTTTTCCATTTCTTTGATTTCTAAGAGGTTCTCTGTTCTACATTAACAACTGTAAAGGAAGACAGCACAAAGAGAGCTGCATAAAGTTCAACATGCCGTCACTCAAACAAACCTCAAAAGCTTATTTTGCTGGGCTTCAAACAGAGATGTCTGCAGGAAAGCTAGAAAGCAATTAAGCTAAAACATCTTTTAGTAAAAGAGTGCAGCAAAGGTTCATACAAAATGTACCATTTCAAGCATGCTTGTATGGATCTTAAACCCTCAGGCCATATATATGTAAGAGATGAAAATCCAAGTTCAGATGTGAGCAAGATTCTTTCAGAAAAGCACACACAACGCATTACAAATTCCCTTTCATGCTGGATCAAGCAATATCGCAGGGCTTGACGGGGGAAGAGGTCTGTAGGTGACCAAAGTGCCTCTTTCTCCCCTACCTTGTACCTTGAGTAGTTTCATATGCCTGTGCAGCGTGAGCAGAAAGTTGGTTTACACTAAGATTTTCATAAGATTTGGCTTCAAAATCCCATGGAATTTCAGTGGGAACTGAAAGCCAAACTTTGGCATGTCCCAGCCTTAAAACACTGCCAGAGCGGAACTATGCAGGTATAAGCAACAGCATTACATACAGGTGCTGGAGAAATGCAATCTGAATGTTGACAATCCCTGAGAATGAAGACTGCTTTCTGAAGAACAGCAACAAAAACAGTTCAAGCTTCATCCCATAATCCTTCAAGCTTCATCCCATAATCCTTCAATATGAGGAGAGACACTCCTGTATCACAGAGATTATAATCCTTGTCTTGTCTACTGACATTATCAACTAAGCAGCTAGTTGCAGGGGAGTTCTCTGTGATGTACATGTGTTTATTAGGAAATGGACTGAGACCCATGAACTCATTTTGAACAGGCTTTCTGCTTGCAGATATGGCAGCAGTGACTTCTGGAAATGAGTCTAGACAAGAACAGTGGATCTGAATATGCCAGAATTGAAGGGGTGAGGGAAGTTTCACAGTCAAAACTAAATCAGATCCACATTTGGTAGCTGGCTTTCATCATTGTCTTTCAACTCTATTTACTACTGATCTGGAATCAAATTAAAAAATTGATGACCAGTGGTGATTACATTACCAGATCTCTGAGCCATGCTGTCCCCCTATTAGTTTAGCTTCTAGTTTTGTATCTCACACATGCAGTAGACAAACATCTGCTTTTTTAACCTTGCACAACAGTGTACTAATTCCCATAAAAGAGATTTAACCCACTACTGGAAATCATCTGCCTGATGCAGTGAAGGGAACCATTCCAAAGTTTGAGTTTTCTTTAAAAACACCTCACACAACAAACTTCAAGCTCTAAAGGGAGCTCAAAGGCTTGGTATCCGAACTGTATGTTCAATCAGTCGAGGCCAAACACAAAATGCTTATGATTTTAATCACACTCTAGAAAAAACAAACAAATCAGGCATGTTGGGTACTGGAAGTGTCATGATTTTTGCAGGCAACTGGGGAAAACTAAGATGTATGTGCAATGGTTACTGTTCTTGGAGGCTCAGAGACTATGCGGTTTTTATTTTTTAACTCAGATCTCTCTCCCCACTCTGCTTTATATCAGTGTCTTCCCCCACACACTTCACTACCACATAAAAACCGACCAACTACAGTCAAAACGGGGATATCTAGGAGACATCTTGCTCTGAAAAATAACTCCTACTATCAGTCTTTGCAGAGAATCCCACAAAGGGAGAATACTGCTGGGCCCACAATTTCAGCAAGATACAGAATGGGATCAGTCCTTGTTTTCTGTGGCAATCCCTTTTTAGTCCTAAGGAATGAAACCATGAACTACACAGGTTCTTGTCAATGCCTTCTTTCCATCAGCTGCTCTCTTCATCCCATCTGATCTACTTGTTCACTCACCCCCCAACAATAAACACGGCACACCAGTCCTGAAGAGAAAATTCAGAGGCAGAAACATGACAGCAGGTAATAAACAAGATTTCTCTTACTCTACTTTTCCAATCTTTCAAAACAAGATTCAGATCCAGGTGTGACTTTGCTATTGCTATTAGCTGAAGCGCTACCAGGAATCCTCCTCCTTCAGAAAACCACACGACTACCTGTTCTGTAACTGATAACATCTGCCAAGAAAAAGCCCAGGATGGCACAATCACAGGGAGTTAGTTGCTCCATGATTTCTTAAATTAAGAAGCCTTATCTCTGCAAAAGAGGAAGACGATTGCAGCTACTATGAAAATACCATTAGGCCAATGCCTAAGAACTGTAGGACTTCATTTATTATTGATGTTATTATCTGATCCTCATACAGCAGTAGTCTCTCTTATCCCAAAACGATTTTGAGTGCTTTGCAAAACTATGCAGTTGCTATTCTTAGGTTGCAATCATTATCTCTCTCTTATACTCAGAGGGACAACTTGATAGAGAAAAATAGCTTCAGCTGAAATGGAACATTGTAGCTGTGTTTCACTACATAGGCACTCTCTACTTGCATAGTTCCCTAGAAGTCAGTTGAGTTACACTGGCAAAGAACGTGTTCCTCTAACATAACAGTTCCGGACTGGAACTAAAAAGAAGAACATGTCTAAATGATATTATAACAGAGATGCCCAAATTAGGGCCTGGCCATGACCCCAGGCAAACAAGCCTATTATTGCAAAAAAAAGACAGGGACAAAGTATATTCCATCTTAGTCACAGCAAATTACTCTCAAGTGTAATGCTCACAAGGTATCCAGAGATCTGGAGGGAATGAAGGAAGCTGAGATGCTGTTTGCTCTAACATTCTTTCTATTTTCTACCAGCCACCTTCAACTGATATCCAACACCAGCTTTCCAAAAGACTAACTGGGCTAAATTCATCCTGGGTGTAATTTGATCAACTACAGTGCAGTTACACCAGGGACTGAACTGACAGTTTGTCTCCAATTAAAAAAAAAAGATACACAAGCATTTTGTAGGAGCGTGGGCAAGAGAAGTAATTCTTATTCACTCTGTGATAGCCTGTCAGTGCTACATGAGCCCACATGCACACATCCACAGAAACTGTCATTTTAGGACTAAGGACAGAGTTAGCCTGAGGAAAAACATGGCCACATGACAAAACTTTTTATACTTCTTGCAGAACAGGTAGCAGCACCCTGTCATCATTGCTGGGAGGAGAATTGGATCCAAATCTCCAACTTCTAGACACTCTTTAAAATCTCCTACAATCTTAAAATTGTAATCTGTGCCAGGCTTCGTGTGCCAGACTTAGAATTTCAGTCAGGATGCAGCTGTCCTAATTATTTTTTAAGCAGGTCTCATACTGGCAAAGTAGCTGTAAGGAAATCCTTCAGTAAGCATTAAGAAACAGAGGGCCTAATGTTTTAAATGGTTTAAGCAGTTAAACAGGGCTGATTTAGAAAGAATGGCAGCACATCAGCACAGTTCAATAACTGCACAAACAAAACATAAGCAGTGAAAAATGTGGAGAAACACTTGGAGGATGGCTTAGACCAATCATGTATCAAACCAAACAATCAGCGGATAATGCAGTGGTTTAGTAGTGGCCTCAGAGCAGTTTATGCCTCAGACGAGTGGAAGAAACATCTGAACAACTAGAAAATGGATGGAGATAATAGAAGAGAAAAAATGTCAATCAACATGGACCAAACTGCAGTCCTGCTGAAGCGAGGAAGAGGACTCCAAAGCCAATGCTAACTCTACTCATGCAGAGTTGGACCACCCATCCGCACAGCTTTTAGATCTTGGATCTCATTGGAGCAATTTTAAAAGGTCTCTCCTGTCTCCTCTTGTAATATTGCACGGGCCCATGTAACTAGTTGAAAGAGAAACGCACAATCTGCGCCATCAAGTATTGGACACAGAAGGGCCCATTTTTTAGAGAATGTCAAGTCCTCAGCACATAGGACAAAACGTTACACAGGAGAACTGACTTTTCTTCATATGTTAGGTGGAGGGAGGTAGAATGAGATGTCCGGGGATGGAACCACAAAACATTTGTGTGTTAGTTTTTCCTTTCTCTTGTTTTCTGATTCAAACCAGACAAATACAAAAAAGGAGCAATGAGTTCACTGGCAACATTTACTGCAGTAGGCATAGATGTTGCTTTCATTTTAATATGTTTGTTGTTGCTTTTAAGATTTAGGAAAAACAAAAGGAAACCACAAAAACAGATGGTCTTTCTCCCACCCCTGACAAAACTGATATTTTGGCTGCCCCCTTGAGCTACAAACTTTGTGGGTTGCAACAGCTCCAAAAGGCAGATCTGCCCACTTCTACCAGTGTGAAAAACACAGCGTGTTCAGTTCAGGGGTACTGTCTTTCTGTTGTGATTGGAAAGAGAAAGCCTCTTACACAACAAATACTCTGAAATGACGTTACTTATTCTCAGTGATTATGGGGCTATTAAAATCCAAAACAGAATTTATTTATACTTAGAGAGCAAAGAGCTATTTGAGAACGTGAGTCATGCCCTGAGTCACTAAAAGGGAATAAGTGGTTCATTCCAACACCTTAAATTCTTTAATCCTGATGTGGAGTGTGCAGTTCATTACAAAAAAAGAGCAGGGGCTTCAGAATGAGGTTACTAGTGTGACCTGCATGCATCCTCGCAAATACAAATTATTGGCTCAATGCAGGAGTAAGCGAGTGAAATTCTACTGCGGGGGTTATACAGGGAGGGTCAAACTAGAGAATCTAATGGTGCCTTCTAGTCTTAAAATCTATTAATCTGTCAATCTACGAATCCATGCATATAAGTAAGGCCTCCCACACTAACTTACAGATTCAGGTCCTACCCTACAGGCAATAGTGAATCAGCATTGGACAGTTCTAGAAAGTTCCTCCAAGTATCTCAATGCACATCACAAGAGCTAGTGACAAAATACCCGTGTCAGGGAAGGAAGCGTTGTTATGCTCATTTTACTGAAGGGTAAACTAGAACAGAGAGATTAGATGACTTGCCCAAGAATACACATTAAATCAGTGTCATAGCCAAAGAGCTGAATTTGCTGGTTTATTATCTACTAGAAAATAGACTATTATTATTCATCTCTGCTCATGATACAGATAGATAGAGCCCTGTATGGATACAAAATTGGCATCCCACCTCTGCAAAAATGATCCACAGATACCTGCATCTGTGGATGCGGGTCCTGCAGATAAGGTGGTTATCAGGATTTGCAGGGCTCTACATATAGTACTTCAGTGCTAGAATGAAGGGTGTGTTACAAACAGATAAATCAGCTAAGATTTGAATGTACAGGCAGTCCCCGAGTTACGTGGATCCGACTTATGTTGGATCCGCAGTTACGAACGGGGCCCTCCCTCTCCCTGGTCTCCAGCAGACCAGGGAGAGGAAGCAAAGCGGCGGAACACGCGGGCAGCGGACAGCCCAGAGGCGTCTGGGCTGTCAGCTGGCCGCGTGTTCCGCCGCTTTGCCCCCGTCCCCCTGGTCTGCAGACCAGGGGGACGGGGAGCAGAGCAGAGCAAAGCGGCGGAACACGCGGCCAGCTGACAGCCCAGATGCCTCTGGGCTGTCCGCTGCCCGCGTGTTCCGCCGCTTTGCTCCCCGTCCCCCTGGTCTGCAGACCAGGGGGATGGGGAGCAAAGCAGAGCAAAACCACGGAGCCCGAGGGCAGCAGGATCGCCACGGCACGTCTGGGCTGTCCCGCTGCCCCCGTGCTCCGCGGCTTTGCTCCGGACGCCTGTGGTACAGCAGCTGGGGCGCTGCCGGTTGGTCCCGTAGCCCTGCTCTGGGCGCCACTGGACCAACCCAGCAGCACCCCAGCTGCTCTGCCCCAGGTGTCCACAAGTCAGCCGCTGCTGAAACTGACCAGTGGCTGACTACAGGAAGCCCCTGCCCCAGGCTTCCTGGAATCAGCTGCTGATCAGTTTCAGCAGCAGCTAACTTGGGGATGCCTGGGGTTCTTAAGTTGAATCTGTATGTAAGTCAGAACTGGCCTCCAGATTCAGCCGCTGTTGAAACTGATCAGTTTCAGCAGCGGCTGAATCTGGACGCCAGTTCTGACTTACATACAGATTCAACTTAAGAACAAACCTACAGTCCCTATCTTGTACGTAACCCAGGGACTGCCTGTATCCAGTCTATAAACCAGTGAGTTAGGCAACTGCTAAATTTGCTATTGTCTAACTTCCTGAACTCCTTTATTTCTAGGAGCACAAATTGCTATAAGGAAGTCATTCTTTAAAGAATGCAGGCTAAGAGAAATGTTCATCTCTACCACTGTGGTACTCACAAAAGCTGCTGCTATTGCTAGCTAAATCAAGGGCAGCTGGTCGCTCTTTCCAATGCTCACAGCACCCTGTCCTCTTATCCAATGTGTTGCTCTTTGCAAGTGTGAATCCCATTCCAAACATCCTTGCTTGGTCACAATAGTGTTCCACTCACTCTTTTGCTCTGCTGCCCTGACCACCACAAAATTGGTTGGTAGTACAGGAAAGAATGTGGTGGGATGTAAGACTTTCCTTGGCCTGGAAAGGAGATGGGCTTCACAAACATCTATGAACATCATGCTGTAGCTCAGCAGAATATGGCAAGAAGCAAGGGGAACCAGACTTTCAAACCACGGACTCCTACAAAACAGGTGCATCCTATACCTCTTCAGTGGCTTGACCTCATGAGATTTACCACATTTAGTGTGTTTTCCAAGCCATGTAAGATATTGTACCACTAAATCTCAGGCTGAAATAGCTGCTGCGAATGCTGTCTCGTTCCCCCACCTTTCCATGCATGATCAGAAGAGGGAAGTATAAAGTATTGGTTTGTGTAGCATTTTAAAAACCAAAGATGATGGGCTCCACAGAAACACAAATCATTAATTAATTATTAATTATTATTATTATTATTAAAGATGAATAAAACCAGAACCATGGATTCAAATCCATTCACATTTAGCACAGTGGGATAGAGGACAATCAGGTTCAAAACTATGGATCCAAACATGCCTCTGACATTTTAGTTCTGGGTCAGGTACAGAACCAAATGAGGACTATATTCCGGTTCTAGATGAGACACAGTTGAAACCACTTAGGACCCTCCCCTCTCCGAAGGTTCGGCATTGCTGCCCTGGCTTCAGAGCCAATTTACACCGACTGAGGATCTGGCCCAAAAGATTTAACTAGAAATTATCAGGGTTCTCGGATGCTTACAAAGTACCACAGGGAGCTGGCCTGCCATGCACCACAGCCTCATTCAGTAGGGTTGCCAGATGGCTTAACCAAAAATACTACACACACACAAAAGGGGGAGACCAAAGTTGTTGAAAAAAAAGAACCCCAACAGTTATTAAGCAAAATAAATAAATAAACAAACAACATCTGCCCCCTTTGGGGCTTTTTTTGCCGGCAGCCATCTTGTTTTCTTCCTTCGTGCCAGAAGACAGCTTCCCTGCAGAACCAGGAATGGAAAGGGAGGCGTGTGACAGGAGGGACAGTTACATTGTAGAATGACCACAGAGGAGCAGCCAGGAGCCAGAGATGGGAAGTACTCATCACTGAAGTCCCCACCCCACTGAGCCAGGAGACGTCCGGGGTGGAGAAAGGGACAGCTATATACTCTGCATTTCAGAGAGTTTGTTAATTTGTATATCTGTTTGTGTTCCCTCCAGCTAGAGGACATGCACCCCTCTCCTGGCTGTACCCAATGGAGCTGCAGCAGCCATGGAGAGGCACTTCTCACCTGGCCTCAGGCTGCTGCAATGAGAGAGGGCTGGGGTTGTCTTCTCTCCCCGGGGCAGCCTGAATACTAAATCCCTCATCCCCAGCTCCAGCCCACAACAATGATTTAAATGAAGAAAAACAAAAAACTTATTTGAGTTAAGAAACTGAGCAATTCTGGGTAAATTTTCTAGTAAAAAGAAAATTTCTAAGTTTGTGACAAGCAACAAATGCTTTGCACATTGGGTCACCTAATTCTGAGCACAAGGCTAGTTAAGTTTTCTCCTAAGGCAGAGCTACTCAACATGCAGCCGTGCGGCCCACGGTCCGTTTGTTTGCGGCCCGCGGTGCAGTCTGGATTTAAGCGAGGCTCAACATGCAGCCTGCAAGTGGGAGCCAAACCAAAAAAGTAGTCAATATATAATTGTCTTCTGTTGATATGCGTTTTAGTAGTCAAATTCCTAGATTGTCATTGCTCATTAAGTGCTGTCATATGAGTGAAAATTGAGTAAATATTGCATTTTATTAACATCAGCAGAACTGACTTCAATGTGGCCTGCATGTTGTGTAGTCTTGCCTTAATCTTTGTATTCATGCCCGTCAGTGTGAATGAAGCTATTTGCATATATTTGCATGTATATGCAACCACACTTAAGTTGCAGCCCTTAGTATGTGCTGTGGGTATCATTGTGGCCCCCAGGGCTTCCAAAGGGATTAAAAGAAGTCATCCCATTTAAAATTTTCAACCCTGGGAAGAATCATAAAAGGATACATGCAGTTCTGACCCAACATATTACATTTGGCTCTGCTAGTGCGTGAATCTGGAATTTTGAGTTTCAACATGTGTGCTCAAGGAACTGGCAACATGATCTTTTGCCTTAATGTAAGTATATATATATATATATATATATATACACACACACACACACAGGTAGCATAGTAGTACTGAAAATAGGGCCAATACCTTCCCCTTTTTAATCTCCTCCCTGTCAGCCAAAAGAATTGAACTTTGACAAATTCACTCTAGTTCTACCATGATCCTAGGCATCATCCTAGTTAACCTTGCATAGCAGTCAGAAAACAGTCATTTTCAATAAGATTTTATTATTTATTGCAACTAAGGAGTAGTTGTAGCATAAGGGTCATAGCATATATTTTCTGGATAAGATTAAAACATCTTCAGTGTGAAATGACTGAAATTTTTGCATCAGGTCTTCAGCGCACAAACAAATTAGAAGTGAAGGGAACAGACACTCCTGTCTGGCAAGAGTTAACTCAAATGATCTAGAAATAACTGCTGAACACAGGCATAAGCAAAGGGAAAGTTATAGATGATGCCAAGTAACCCACTTAAGAAAATTATACCCCCAAACCAAAATGGTCAGTGAATTTCCAAGGGATTATTGTACTTCATCTGAAGCATGCCTTAATCACCTACAAATACTCTGCCTTTCATGTCCCGTTGGTTAATTATCCCTATTATGCACTTTCCCTACTTTCAAGACTAAATATATTGATGGGAAATGTAAAGCATTGCTCTCGTATGGTGCCTTGATCAGCAATTGTTTTTCTGTATACTCTCCAATGGGAGAATACACTGCAGAATCAATGGGTTTTCTCCAGCAAGATTTCTCAGAGGAAATCATCCTAATGCCAGCCAAACTACCTCTTACTCTTTCTTCTGGAGAAGAGAACAAAATGTCAGGAACAGAAGGCAAGAAAAAAAAATACCAGTCACCTTCTACAAAAGAACTTTCTGCCTTCACATAAACGGAAGGCATGGGAACTAGAGAAGCACAGAGACAAGGAGTAATTTCACTTCACAGCTTCTCTGTAATAGGAACAAGCCTGAGATGGGAATTGCTTTCTCATGATGATTCTAGCACGTTTCTAAAACCATCTTCCAGGTACTTGTACAAGAACAGTCTCTGGCAAAGGACAGTAGAAATAGCATGTGAATTTGGCTGGGACTGGGTCCCAAAGTATTCAAACTTTCAGGTGACAGGAGGTCCCCAATATCACAAACGGGTTGTGTTCCAAAAGTTTGTAAGTTGGTTGTTTGGAATTTGGAATGCATTTTCCCATAGAAACAATGTTATAAATGGTAGTTAGTTTATCAGCCTAGCCCAGAAAAGCCCATATAACTCATAATGTAGCTGAAATACTGTAGATTTGCAATGAAAAACAATAGAAATAGTTTTTATTTAACTTTGGATGCTGGTGCTTGAGGAAAGGCAGGTTTAATTAAAGGAGGATGAGGAGATGGGTGAAGACTCTGAAGGGGACTTCTGGACATCCCCCGGCTGCCACCCACCCACATCCTGCAGAAGGCAGTGAGAGACAAGTGCAGGCCAAGGGACTCCGGAGGAGCAGGGGGCAGCCATGCAGCCGGCAACTGGAGAGAAGCAGGCTTTCCCCTTTCAAGTGCCATTTCCCTCCAGCCATTGGCTGTGCAACTGCCCCCTGCTCCTCCAAGTCTTCCAGACAGCACCTATGCTGCTCACCACCACCTGTGTCCCTTGCCCGCTCCCCTGAGCCAGTGCCGTCCTTACTCATATGCAGAATACACAGCTGCGTTGGGCATCCACAAATTTGCAGCATCAATGGGTCTTAATGTCCCCCCATACCCCTCTTCCTATTTCTGTTCTCTAGCTCTGCTTCCTCCAAAGAGGATCTAGTTAAAAGTGAAAAAGCCTGCCAGAGCTATTAGCAAAATACTGAACTTGTGAAAGCCATTCCAATGGTAATGAAGCCACTTAAGAGGCATTTTCCAACCCCAGATATATACTCTCAGTTTCTGAATTTACTGGCAGCACTTTATAGACTAACAACATGTAGATGGTATCATGAGCTTTCGTGGGCACAGCCCACTGAAGTGTCTGAATGTACTGTGTTAGTCCACAGGACTTTAGTTTAAAATTTGCTTTAAAAAACATTTAATTAGTGTGTTGCTGAAGATTATAAAATTACATCTCTAAAAAATCATCTTCCCCTGCCCCAGGCTATCATTGGGCATAGAGGCACCTCTTTAATAGTACTGCATAGGGCCCCATAAACTTTCAGGTCGTCTCCGCCTGAGGCAGCACATGAGCTTTTGTTTATATATGCGCAACATCCAGCCTGTAAGTCAGATGTTTATAACTCAGGAAGTGCCTGTATATGTAGAGTGCTCACCACTCAAGTGCCATCTGCAGTCACTAAGGTTTCAATTAAACTGACCATAAAGGATTCTGCTCTTTGGCTCTTCGTAAGTGTAAGAAGCCCATCCTAGGTCATGTGAAGAATGAAAGACCCAACATGTGGTTATGGTTTTGGCTAACTTCTTTTTTCAGGGGAATCCACAGAACAGCCAAATACAACCCACAGAGCTCCAAAATGCAGCCTGTAATACAAAGGTTCAGCCAATGAAGTCTACAGATGCCAACAGATGACGGATTGACACTGTCTTGATCCAATCAGACAGATCATTTGGACAAAGACAAATAACTGCCTATAACACTCTACATTTGGATGAAGACAAATAACTACCTGTAATACTCCATAACCTACACCAGAATATATTAGATTGGTCACAATTTGCCCAAGATACTGCTCATCTAGACTACATGGAACAGTCGAAAGAGGATATGCAAATTCTTCCTCAAAAAATGAGGTTTACGCAGCTTTTCGACAAAGGGAGAGTTTGCTGAAAAAGCCGCATCTAAACTACTTTCACTTTCAAAAGCTCTTTGCATATCCTCTTCCGCGGAATTTGCATATCTTCTTCTGACTGTTCCGCGTAGTCTAGATGAGCCCATAGTGTTCCCCCTAAAGCAATTCAACTCTCAACTGGGCCAAGTTTAGGTGCCTCTGTTTCCTGTGCTTGTCTGTTGTTCTTATTGCTTTAATGCATGACTATTTTAGGTGAAAAAAAATCCCTCTGTTAGACCTTTTTAAGTCTCCACTGGCTCGTATGTTGCAGCAGGGAAATAACCTTTTGGAATGTAAAGAATGAATGATGCAGAGTGCAACAGGTGTGGAGAGATGATCTCAGAAGAGCTTGTCATAGCACGGATATGGCTCTGAACCAAATTCTTAGCTGTTTCATCCTGAATCAGTCATCTGCTACAGATACTGACCACATCCTAGGCTGCCGTTAGGTTAACATGAGGTCAATAATGTGCAGCTCATTGGGCTTATTTGATTGTGCAGCAACTATCCACACAATAGACAGATAATCTCTCTCTTTGGAACAGTTATATAAAATCTCCCACAAAATGATTTCCATCTTTCCTTTTTAAGGGAAGTAACCCAATGTAAAGCACATACAACTGCCCAAGGGGTCATGCATTATTTATTAGTGGGCACCAAGCCAGATGGTTAAAAAGGGGGAAACAAAAACCAAAAGAACAGGAATTATCTCGACTTAAAAGGCTCCTTATTGACAATATGTCTTCTAGAGCAATAGGGGAAAAAGTCCCAGCAGAAAACTCCGACCTTAATCAAAAAGAGGATATTCTCTCTCCATTCATATGAATCTGCAATTTATCAATGTAATTCTATCAAGTCTAACTGCTGGCAACGTGTTAGGCCATGGTAAGCCAGTTTAAGCCTACATAGTTCTAGCTACAATGTACACAGGTATACATGTGCATGCGCATACGCACACACACAATGATACTTTGTGTTGCACCTGCACAAACAGCTTGTTGGAGAATGTGGTCCATGGTTAGATCAGAGAAGAAATCGGGGGCTGATGAGTTATATTCCAACTCTACCTCTGACTCACTGTAAGCCACCAAACATCTCAGAGTGCCACCTTAGTTTCCTCCCTATATGAAATGGATATTAATAATTCCTACCTTCTGGCAGTGTTTCAAAGCTTGCTATTTGTAGAGCACTTTCCAAGCCTTGCCTAGAAGATGTTAAATATGCACTAAGTATTGTCAGATTTTTTTTCCTAATAAATAATGAAGTTTGTTGCACGCTTATTGTTTTCTGTTTTCTTTTTACTGAAACAAAGAGCACGCTCCTCTTATTTGTACATTCAATTCCTACCAACACAAATAGGTGCTATGCATAGCAGGTTAGCATAATGCTCCACACTTGCTGATATTTATACCAATGGCAAGTTTTCCTTTGCCCAGTAAATAAATCCAGATCCTCTGCCCAGAAAAGCTTACAATCTAAAGGGCCCAATACTCCAAAAAGATCATCATTTTCAACTTCTACTGATGACTGAGGGGACATTCAGTATCTTACAGGACCATAGGTAAAATTGAAGCTCTTAGTAGCCTACATCTCATTGACTAGAGCTCGTTGGAAAAAACGGACTCTCAAACTAAAACATTCCATGGGTAGGCAGACAGACTATTTTGGTGAAATTCCAAAGGAAATGAGGCAAAAATTCCAATGGAAAGAAACCTGGACAGTTTCCTGATAGTTCACCTGCCTGGGTCTTTGATAGCCTGGCTCGGTTACCTCCTATGACTGGGAGCCTGGAAAACCCGTGTCCTATGCCTCTTAATTTCCTAGGAAACATTTTTAAAAGGCCAAAACAGAAGATTGTTTTGGCTAAATGATTTTTTGGAATTTCCATTTTCCAAGAATTGAATTTTTGTTCCATTTCTAAATAATTTTTTTTTCTATCATCAAAAATTCTCAGAGTGAGAAATCCAGTTTCTGGCCAGCTCTACCACTGGCTTTTACTGAGATTTAGGTGCCTAACTACCTTTTGAAAGTGTGACTTTAGCACTTCTAAAAATGTTATCCCAAGCCTTTAGTTAACAAGAACAAAAAAGTGGCGGCTGAAACATAGGTTTGGGACAGGAAGTCATAGCATGAATAAGCTTGACAGAATTTGTATCTATCATATTGATGTTTGTGTTTAATCATTTTTTCCAATTTTCAGCAATTTCTAGCAACTTTAAAATTTAGAATGTTTTAGCAACTTTCACAGTTACATGAAATTAGGGAGGAATCAGACAGGAATGGCTTGATAAAAAAGCTTTATAACCATTAAAAACACATTGTCAGCATCATCATGTCAAAATATACAAAGCAAAGAACCTTAAATCAAACTGAAGGGCAGCATTTTTTTTCTTTGCCATGTATACATTTTATTAAAATATATTTTTTATTGGTTTGTACATACACAGTTTATTTGATATTTATCTACCATTACCAATAAAATATAATCCTTCCAAGACTAATTATGCAGTTATTTGGGAGACAATAACACATATCGATGCTCATCTCACAGCAGAAGATCACAAAACAAAACAATAGATATTGTGACTGACCAATCAGGGAGCAAGTTGGAATGAAATTAATTATCGATTCTACTGATACGCAGCCCACAGGAGAAGTGGGCCAAGCAAAAACTAGCGATCCACACTCCACCCCTGAATTTGGGCATGTCTGAAATCTGGATCCAGGTCTCACTGTGGCCTATCTGTGATACACAGAATAATTTTTAAAATTAGGACTCCATCCAACAGGCACCCAAAGGAAAGGGAAGTGCTAGAGGCCCATCCCCAAACTAAGATTGTTAACAAAGTGAGACTACATCAAATGTCACCAAGGTGTAAAAGCAAGCAGCCAAGTGCAGGAATAAGTCATCATGCAAGTGCACTTGATGTGCACTAATTTACTTACTGTTACTACAACCTGGCTAAATAGAAAGCTCTAAGCAATGAAAGCTGCACTACCATTCTAGGGGTTGACAAGTAAAAAAACTGATTTGTGAAGTTGCACCTACTTATACTAGGTTATAATTTGGCCCTAAATTATTTATCTTTGTGTCATGACACTAGAAACATGCACACTTTATACAAATACACAAATTAATGCAGCATCTAAAGATATTGATACATTTTATTGTTTTCCAAAAACACTTTCTAAATGTGTACATTCCCCAATCACCAAACCCACATGGTTTTTCAGCAAGGGATATTATCCATCCAAGACTGTGCACTCACAGCTCTCAAATTTGCAGATGTAGATCAGTTATGCAGCTAAATTTAACTATGTGTGCAAGTTCAGGAGGTGGGCTGAAAAGAGGCTGCATACCATTTACAACTTTAGAAGGCACTATGAGCTTGGCTTGTCAAAAAGCATTCAGTACCCACAGCTCCAGGTGCTGTATCCAGGAGCAGCAGGTGTTCATCACGCAGGTAAATCACCTTGATTATTTTATTGCATTCAAATTGCTTAGTCAGAAATTCTTACAGTAATTTATCTTGGGAGATTTTGTCACTTCCGTTTATTCTTATCAGGCTTTGGCATCACTCAGCGAGAAAGAATGAATTTGTCGGGAACTACCCAACTTGCTAAAGTACTTCTTTAAAAAGAAAACCTGCTTCCTTTTATCTAGAATAGACAATGACACTAAGGCTGAAAAATACCATTGAACCTGAATTTCATGATCACTTTTGAAAAATTCTGCATAGCTATAGCTCAGCACTATTGGATTAGCCTCTTCATTCCTGAATTCTTTTGTATCAAAGGGATTATCATTTGCTATTTATTTGTACAGTGTTTAAATAATGAGGACTCGATTTGATTGAACATTTAAGCACTACAGCAATACAAAGTTAATAACTACAAAACTTTAATGCTTTGGTTGTATCAACGAGTCACAGAGTTAGAGAAGTTCTATAAAAAAAATTTTGAGCCACCATGTAAACGTTCCAATTCTTGCTTTGAGTCTGAACACAGTTCAGTGGGAACCCTACACATAAGAATATAAGAAGGGCCATACTGAGTCAGACCAAAGTTCCAGCTAGTCCAGTATCTGCCAACAGTGGCCAATACTAGGTGTCCCAGAGGGAATGAAAAAAATAAGTAATTAAGTGATCTGTCTCCTGTTACCCATTCCAGCCTCTGACAAACAGAGGTTAAGGGCAACATTCCTACCCATTCTGGCTAATAAGCATTGATGGGCCTATCCTCCATTAATTTATTTAGTTCTTTTTTTGAGCCCTGTTCAAGTCCTGGTCTTTAGAACTTCTTATCAATTTCATTTGGTGACCCCTAATTTTTGTGTTATGGGAACAAGTAAATTCACTTATTCTCTTTCTCCATGCCAGTCACGATTTTATAGACCTCTATCATATCCCCCTCTTTGTCACCTCTTTTCTAAGCTGAAAAGCCCCAGTCTTTTTAGTCTCTCTTCATATGACACCCATTCCAAATCCCTAATAATTTTCTGACCCTTTTCTGAACTTTTTCCCAATACGAAGATATATTTTTCAAGATGAGGTGACCATATCTGCACAGTATTCAAGATGTAGGAGTACTATGGATTTATACAGAGGCAATAAGATACTCTCTTTCTTATTGTCTACCCCTTTTTAATGATTCCTACCATTCTGTTTGCTTTTTTGACTGCTGTTGCACACTGAGTGGATGTTTTCAGAGAACTATTCACAGTGATTCCAGGATCTCTCTCCGATGGCAATAGCTAATTTAGTCCCCATCATTGTCTACATTTATGTGTATTTCACACACAAAGGTAGGGCTGAAGCGTGGTACCAGGACAGAGGCCCTTCCTTTTTCCATCTTCTCTTTCTCAAATTCCTTCCCTCCGTTTAGATAGGCCATTTTTCTAGTTGTGTAGTTGGGCCATTTCATCTAGAGTATGACAGAAGAATACAAACCCAGGAACTTTCATGCTTCTTGTAACTGCCTTGTTCTGACTGCTTGTTGTCTGCAAACATACACAGATATATGCAACCATAAGGGTCATGTGAGGTTGCACCATTTGCAAATCAGTGAAAAATCTTGTCTTTTGCATCTGGTCTGCATCTTCTGAAAACTCTGCTTTGCAGCAGACTTCTAATGACTCCTGATTTTGTCTCTGACCCAATAAACCTGTGCAAACTGCACAGATGTCAAGGCAAACGGCAGTGAGCTGACCACCATTTGAAATTCATTCAACAAGGAAGAAAAAGGCAGGAGGGATAAAGATCTACAACAACCTATACCTCATCACCACCGGTGATTATGAGTCGCTGCCCTCCCATACCTAACATATGATCCTATTCAGAGTGCCAGAGGAAAACCGAGAAACCTCAAGGAACCTGCCAATCTGACTTAGGAACTAGGGAGGGAGGGAAGAATTCCTACTCAATGCTAAAACTGGAAGGCAATTTAATGACCTGCATGTCAACAGAAGCACCATCATTACAGATCTACTTCTGTTAGCAACAAAGTAATTGCTCATTCTTTTCTACAGCTGAGAATGAAGATTACTCTAAGGCCTATCTAAAGCAGAGAATTAGAAATGCTGAGTCACATCTGCTAGCATTTTCCAGGTACCCAACATGGACAAACGCTCACCATGGACTGACGTCCAACATGACGTTTAATGAGTGACAAAGAGGTGAGGAATACTGATCTTGGTGACTGGCCCTGCTCCAAAATGTCAGTTCACATTAGCACAAAACATCAGCAATTGGGATAGACCATCATGTTAGTCTTTGATTATACTACTGAATGGGTGAAATCCTTTCCACTGACTTCAGGAGAGCCAGAATTTTCACCCACTATTCCTAATTGCTGGTGGTGAAGGGTATTGTAGGCACAGATTAAACCAAATAAAGAGGCCACATGATGATTATTTTACATGGATTGATTAATGTCTACAATGAAAAGTAGTAAAAACTGAGACTGAAGGGAAGTGGTGGAAATCCCATTGATTGGGATGTTTAAAACTGGACTGGGGAAAGCACTAGGACACATACTGTCAGGGAAACTCTACACTGGCTAATAGGGTAGATGGACTCCACCCTATTTACAATTTATTAATACGCAAGGTTAGGATTTTATCACAATTATTTTTTAGTAAGAACAAGTCAGACATGTTGTAGGTAATAAATACAGCCGCTCCCCGAGTTGCAAACGGTCGAGTTACAAATGTTCGCACTTACGACCAAAGCTCCCATGGAGCGGTCGTAAAGACGGTCCCCGACTTACGAACGCGACCCGTGCTTACAAACAGCGCAGTCGCGTGTAACCCAATGGGGTCCGAGTTACGAACAGCTCAAGTTACGGCCAAGTGTTTGGTCCGTAACTTGTTCATAACTCGGAGAGAGGCTGTAGAAATTAACAGAAACCCAGGACTTGTCGATGACATTTACTGCAAATAGGGGGCGACCATCTAGAGCAACTGAAGCCCAACCCTTGCCACATCGGACAGTCCCAGCACCACAGCAGGGGCTGCAGCCAAAAAAAAAAAAAAATCATGAAGGTTCATTAAAGCTGTGGAATCCATGAGCTCCATGACTAACTTGTACCTTCATCTAAAAGATATGGCTGTAGATTTCTACCCCTAGGAATAGAAAGAGAATGACTGTACCAATAAGCTTTCTTACAAACAGGCAGGACACACCTATATACCTTATCTGTTCAGCCAATAATCTTCAATGAGGACAATTATCTTTTTTTCTTTAATTTCCCTAATTGCCACGAATGGCTGTCACTCCTCAGAGCACCACCAGTCCACAATTCTTCACTCCAATATCCCATCCACCAGCTGTCTTTGCTTAGGTTCTTGTTTTTAGCATGCAGTCAGCGCCATCCAAACACTACATTCATTTCTACCCCCTCTGAGGAGTCCAAAGTGATTTTTAAAACATTAGGTAAGTCTGACCATTTCCCTCTGAGGCCGGTGTTCTTGTCCCCATGATATAGGTGGCGATATTTAGGCTTAGAGGCCTTACTTTGCAAAAAGTTAACATGTAGATGTCAGCACAAAAAGCAAGCACACATATGGAAATCAGGCTTTACCATGACCGCATGCATAGATCAGAGACTGTACTTGTGGATGCAATCATTACCAGTCACTGCAAAAAGTACATTCAGACCAGCCACACATACGTACAGACATCTTTTATGTGCTATACAGGTTTGCATATACACAAGCATTTGATGCTGTTAAAACTAGGGATGTAATAATGTAGTCGGTTAAACAACTAACTCATAGGTGAAAGCTTATCAATTAATGCTGTCAACTACATGCAACACCTTCCCCCTCCCCCTGCCAGTAAATTTTTTAGAGGGCTGGCCAGCAGCCTGGCTCAGTCCCAGCTTGCGCCGGATCCTGGGAGCTACCCCCACTGCAGCTCTGAAGGGAAAGTCATTTACGAGCCAGCAGCAGGAATCCTGGCTCAGTCCCTGCTCACGCCAGGTCCCAGGAGCTATCCCCACTGCGGCTATGCATGAAAAGTAATTTAGTTGCCAGCAGGGCAGTGCAGGAGGTGGGAGGCAGGAGGGGTGCGAGAGTGAGGGTTGGGAGGTTAGGAGGGGCTCAGGGCGAGGGGGCCTATCTGGCACGGGCCTTTTCTCTCCCCCCAGCACCGCCCTCCCCAACCACCAGGGGCCTCTTCTCTTCCCCCAGCTGCCAGATCCTTTTCTTTTCCCCAAGGGCCGGGAAGGGGAAGATTTGGGGCAGAGGGGCTACCCAGTGTGCTGGCAGGCAAGATGGCAGAGCCTCAGCCCTGCTGGCTACTCCACTGGTGGTACGGCTGCCCCCAGGGAACACTCTGCAGGATAACTCTCCTCTGCGGGCTCGCTGCCCCCAGTGGCCACTCCCAGTAGAATGTCCCTGTGAACAACAGCCCCTCCTTTTGCATGGTATGGAACACAGTCCTTGCCCCAGGGCTTCCGGTTGTCCTGACAACCAGACCCTGGCCTTGCTTTAAGTTAGGTGAAGTGGAAACTAGATACCAAAATTGGTGGCCCTAACTCTTACCATTTAGGAGGAGTTCTTGAACCAATGGACTCGCAGACAAACACGGAGACGCATTCTAACTTAGGGGGAAACAACAAAATGTCAGAAGAACAAAATTCAAGTTTTCCTAAGAGCACTACACTATAACAGAAACTGAGCACACCTTCAGTGGGCAGCAAGCTTCTAGAAATGAAATTTCAGTACAGGACAAGGGGAGAGGAAGGAGACATATCTGCACAGCTATTATCTGGATCTTCCACGATTCAGTAACCTCATCTAGAACAGTGGTTCCCAACCGCCAGTCCGCAGACCAGTGCCAGGCCATGAACCGCTGGCCGTTAGGCCGCAATGGCTGCCGGAGCTGAAGCCAGCTGTTCATGGCAGATCACTGCCCCACAGCAACAGGCTTCAGCTCTGGCCATCGTGGTAGCTAATTTTGCCCTGCGGTGATGCTTGGGGCTGAGGCAGCAGCAGGAGGAGGCAGAGCAGGAGGCACCTCCCACCCTTCTTCCTCCCCCATCTCACCCAGGTAAAATGGCAGGGGTCACTGGGAGCGGTGGGGCAGGATCCATGGAAAGGGGAGATTGTCAATTTAAGTCAGGGATTGCTGGGACACAGCATGCCAAGGTTGGTAGTGACAGCGGATGCAGGACAGGCTCCAAATAAGACAAAGGTGGTTGACAAAAGGAAGTTGGGAAGCAGGAGACGGTGGGCACTGGGGTGACAGGCTTGGCAAGACAGACTTGAGAAGTAATGGGGTTAGTAGGAGAGGGGGAATATCAGATGATGGGTTTGGCAGGTTTAAGAATACAGAGACACAGAGTACCAGGGTTGGTTGGACAGGGTCAGAGGGGTCTGGGGTTGGAAGTAAAAAGTGATGTGCAGTGACAAGATGGGCTCAGCGGGTGAATGGATTGGTGCTAGGTAATATTTTATTTGCATATTCATTATAAATAAATGATATTTATAAATAATGAATATGCAAATAAAATGTTACCAGCCCTCTAAAAAGTTTGTGAATGTGTTTGCTGGTCCACAGTATAAAAAAAAAAAAAAAGATTGGGAATCACTGATCTAGAGGACAGGCCTTCCAAAAACATCAGTTAACATTACAACCAAAGCCAACCTAATCTTAGCAAGAACTCAGAGATCTATTGTTATTTGCTTTGCCCAGTGCTTTGCCTGCTTTATGTAATTCTTTCCAAACCATTTCTGCTTTCATACGTCTTTCCCCAACTCCAGCAGGAAATACGAGCTATCCCTTAAGGCAGCTCTCCAACTTCTGTAAGGACAGCTGAAAAATGTGTCAATTCTATCATTCCTCATCCATAGCCTCCAACACTTCCTGCTCTCATTTTTACAGAGGACCAGTCAGCATTTGCATTCTTTTTTGCTGCAACTATAGGTGGAAAAAAGTCTTATTGAATTGTAGATAACTGGAAATATTTCAACATGTCACATTGCTTTGCTGTTCTGTTTTCCTTTCAAGCATTTCCCAGTCCTCATTCTATGTGGTTTTAATTTGTGTTTATAAAGCCCCTGATTTTCACAGCCCTATTTATTCTTTTCATGGCTGGTCTGGCTGTTGTGTCTGCACCACAACAGACTACTGGCCACTTCACAGGTGACTGGGGCACTTCTCACCGAGTATCCAGGGCCCAGAGGTGTTTAGGCAGCTAGCTCTCTTCAAAGCAGTGGGTATCAGGTACCTAAGTACCTCTGAGAATATGGGCGTACGCTTGTGGCAATGACGCAAGATACAGATATAATGCTGTGTCCTGCAACCCTCACTCATATGAGAAGTGCAGAGTTGCAGATTCAGGTGCCCTTAAGCTGCTCATCCATATTCTTCTCCTCTGATTTAAGACAGGATGGATTTCAGGCTTTTCAGCTCTTTCACAACATCCCTCACTGTTCAATGTTCCCCTTTGCATTCTGTCAAACAAGCCTGATTTCCTAATGTCAAATTGTTCTGTTGCTCGTTGTTGCAACCAGTGCTGCCCTGATGAGCGAATCAGAGCTAATGAAGGATGTCTCATGTATTCCAGTGTAGAGGGTTCTCCCACATCAAGCTCATTTAGAACAGTTAAGTGATCCAAATTCAGTTCCGTTTCTTCAGATTAGATTCACAACTTCAATAGATCTACAAGATCTTCTAGCTTTTGTCAGAAGCTGGGAATGAGAGACGGGGGTGGGGTCATTTGCTGATTATCTGCTCCATTATTTCCTCTGGGGGCACCTCGCAGTGGCCAATGTTGGCAGACAGGATACTGGGCTAGATGGACCTTTGGTCTGACCCAGTGTGGCCGTTCTTATATTCTCTACAATTCAACAGTGATTGGGAAACTTGTCGCCTTCCTTATCAGCTGTTCGTGGTTTCTCCCATGCTTATCTGAGACACCTGATGAACGCGGAGGTAACACGGCACAGGGGACACATTCTGGCTCCCTGTCAGGATATGTCCACATTGCAGCTGAAGTTGGGATTCCCAGCTTGAACAGACAGACACGCACCAGATCTGCTCAATCTCACTACAAATAGCAGTGCAGCCAGCCAGAGATAGCTTGGTCGGCAGCTAAGACTTGCCGTTTGAGTACAAATCCACCCAGACCCACCGGGTACATACTTGGGTGATTATCCCCAGATACCACCTATTTTACCTCCACCTCATATAGCTAGCATTAGCACATCTCTCAAGCTTCCTGTTAAGCTGAGAAGCATGCTCTCAGCTTCAATACACACGTACCCTTAGGTAGAAGGTTCGCCTCAGCATTTAGATTCTGTAATTAAATTAATATAGAAGTGTGTCATAGAATTGTGTGTTTTAAAAATCCATTCAAACATGGGGTTCGTTATTATTCAGAACGTTGCCCTACAATGTTAGAAACCCCCCACACAACAATGTCCTCATACAACTCCCCTGGAACCAGGAAGTGAAACAGACTAGGCTGAGAGCAGGGCAAGTAAATGTGATTGTCCCAGAGTTTCATTGCTCCAATAAGTTACTACAGGTGTGGAAAACCCTTGTTTAACTACATGATTTATATATTGGTCATCTCTGTTATTATCCGTTCTGGGACTCTTACCTGAAAATGAGTTTCTTCAAAATACCCTGGAGGCCTCCAGTGCCATCCAAGGGTCACTGGACTTCCTTCAGTGCCTTTAATTGTTATCCAAGCTACTGCATCTGTTGCATCAACCACAATATTCATCTCTCGTCTCTCCGCTGACTCAGCATTGTTCTTCACCTATTTAAAAACCCATGTTCCTGGTTCAACTGCACTGCTTCTAATAATACATTTTTATCATTCCAACATGTGACTTTAATTAAGCACTTCTTTACATAGGGTAGGCTTCCAGCATTTGTCTAGGAGACATTGCACTTTCCTTTTGCATTTCAGGAACCAGATTCTCTGTTGTAATCCATCCCTTTTCGCCACGTCAGCTGTGAAAAGGAACTGGCTTAATCTAAATTGAGGTAGGAATTTCACCATCATAGGGGACACCTCAGCTTGGTGAGAAGTGGAGTAGTCAGTTTTCATACTACCACTAGTGTAAGGGGGGGGTATGCTGGACAAGGAAGTTGTGCAACCATCATGCTACTGCATTAGCAGGCTACTTCCTTGGGGCAGTTTCAAGCTAGCATCTGTCAGGACAGAACCTATTAAGGGGATGGCAAAAAGAACACCCCTCATCTGCGCCCACCCCAAGCAGAGAATGGGGTATGTTCGTATCCCATAGAATGTAAGATGCTAACTGAAAAAAAATTAATCTTTTCCCTCACCAGTGACCTGTGTGGCAGGAGACAGGAGACTGTAGCAAAACACGGAGAAAGCATTATGTGTGAAGAACAAGTAAGATTACGTCTTTGCACCTAGATAATCAACATAATATTAACACAAATCCTTCAATAGTGCCCAATTCTGTTGAACAATTCAAGGAACTTTGGGATTCACAAATGTCTTAGGAATAGCTACTAGCGGTCCGAATAACAGAAAGCCAAACTCAGCATTATTCATAGCAAAACATTTTTAATGTCAACTTCCACCAGTGCTAGTTATTGGTATGGACAGTTGTTTGAATATCTGTGCCCCAAGCCAAAATATTTTTTAATTTCTAGTTTGAATTTAACAAACAAACAAACACAGCCTGCCTACCCCCTAGAAATCATCATCTATGCTTCTTATTACTCCTAAACTTTCAGACTGATACTAACTGGCCAAGATCACCCCAATATCCTGTGTGCGAATGTTTCACTTCTCTCAACAAACAGAAATTTCCCCAAGACTACATTTCAAAACTCTTCTCTCTCTCACTTCAAGTCTGAGCTCCTCTCTGTGTCCCTGATGGTAAGCAGAGTTACAAAAGGCTCAGTTCCAATTTTTACAGCAACCTTGCCAACTCTTCCAGTACCATCTTCGGTCTCCCAAAGATGGAGGTTAATCATTTTCCCACTGAGCAAGCACATCTTATCTTCAAGGTGCCTCATCCCACCATTGTTCTTCTGCTCTGCTCCATGATATATCCTCACTTAATTCCATAATCACAATGCCTGAATGGCATTCACAATCAGAGACCTGTTGAATATCATTACCGTATACTAGACACTGAAAAAAGGCCCAAACCAAAGCTCTAAATCTCAACTTTACTTGAATTTGGGGGTATTCAAAACACAAACCTAGTTGGGAATGGTATAATTGGTTCCCAATGCCGTCTTTTTAAGGAGCACAACCAACGGGAGAGGCGCAGAAGGGAGCAAATAGGGCAGTTGTCCCAGGGCTCGTCGAGTCAAAGGGACCTGGGGCTTCCGGTAGTGGCCAGAGCCCCGGGCCCTTGAAATTACCCCTCAAATGCTGTGCTCCGTGTGGTGTGCTCCATACTGCTCTGAGGGCGGGGGGGGGGGAATAGGGGAGAGGTGGTGCATTCCATACAGTGCAGAGGACTGGCTTCCCTAGCCCCATCCCTTTTCGCCAGAGGCCCCACTCCTTCTGGGAGCACAGAGCTGCCCCCCTCAACCCACCCACACCTTGCCCAGGGGCCCATGGAGGCGGTCAGCTCCCCTGAGCAAGACAAAGCCCTGGATGCAAACAAACTAAAGTGCTTAGTGTGTAAACTCTGAATTTGGCCACTTTAACCTCTCCCTTCTGTAGTGTCATCTCTATGTCCCACACACATACTGCTTTACAGCTACCTACTGTACAACCCTAGATCCAGGGATGGCAGGTGAACCGCTGGCTGAGGGGACACCTGGGGGAGGAATTTGGGAGGGACCATGCCTGACTGTTTGGGGAGGCACAGCCTCTGGTACCCACCGCCCATGCCGATGTCTTTTTAAATTCAAGTCGACACCCCTGTCACCCCAACCAGGGGAATTTCCTCCCTATCTCTAAATGATCTATTCCCCAGCACTAAGCAATTCATACATTTCCAACCCAGGGAACATAGTCTACTCTATCCAACCCCATTCTTTTCTTGTGGTTAGTATGATTGTTCAGACAATATATTACAAAACTTTGTGACCTCAGTCTACGGCTTTGAGACCTTTGTGTGGTTCACCACTCTCAGCCACTCCTCCCCCATGCTCCCGTGGGAGTGTTTCATAAATAAATTACTGCAGCCTAGATCCCAAGCACCGTCCAAGGCTCACTGGGAGCTGAGATCCCTTGATGTTAACAGCAAGTGCATATTTCTGAGGCTAAAAACATCCCTCAGATTAGCCTCTGGAAAGAGCAGCTGTAGAGTGGAGAATGAGGTCTGTCTCACCATAATACATCTTCAGGCCAGTTTTCCCCCTTGTGCATCAATAGAGCACAGTAATATGCAAAATTAAGAACTCAAGTCTGCAATTATTTCCAGAATTCAGCCCCTGCATGCATCCTTGTTCCTCCATGCCATAGGGATCACTGCCATGGGATGCCAGAACAGAAATCCTGACTGTAAGCACAAAGTCTAAGACCCCAATATAAAACAGTTTTGATATGCTCCAATTTGGGCATCAATCAGGCACTATAAATCAGGATGGACAGTGACGGCTGCCCAATATTTTCTGTCAGTCTCATAGATTTCCTTGTTGGCAGCAGCCATCTGCTCTTTTAAAGCATGCTGCATTTTAAACTTGCCTTTGTTAATTATAGAAATGTAGGAAAGGAAGATACCTTGATAGGTCAACTAGTCCAGTCCCCTGCACTCTGGCAGAACTAAGTATATAATCCATTCCTGACAGGTGTTTGTCTAACCTGTTATTAAGAACCTCTAATAATAGATATTCCACAACCTCCCTTGGTAATTTGTTCCAGTGCTTAACTAAGCTCATAGTTAGGATGTTACTCCTAGTATCTAACCTAAATCTCCCTTGGCACAATTTAAGATCAGTACTTCTCATCCTGTCCTCCATGGATAAGGAAAATGCTTGATAAAAACATTTTATGCACCTGAAGACAGTTATATCCTTCCCACATCCCGCATCAGTCTTCTCCAGACTAAACAATTGTTTTCAGTCTTTCCTCATACGTCATGTTTTTGACTCTGGGTAGGCTCAAAAGTTTGTCTTTCATCAACAAAAGTTGGTCCAATAAAAAGATAATTCCTCACTCCCTTTGTCTCTCTACATTTAAACAGTTTAAAATGGTGGTTTGAGTGGTGAATTATTATAGGAAATTGAGTGCTCTCTTCCCAGTCAGTTTTATAGATTTTTTTAAAATATGAGGTGCTGTACCAACAAAACTGGAACATCTTGTAGGATTGCACCTCACATGCATGTGCAATTCTGTGCAAGTTTTCAACCCTTCCTTAGTGGTAGGATTGCTGGGAGGAAGGGAATAAATAGTAATCTGATTTTTTTTTTTTTAACCACAATGGTTGAAAAGCAGCATATTTCTTGCTGTAATGCACAGCTTCAGAGAAAACTCTCAGCTTCCTATTTGCATCGAACAGAAGAAAGAAGTAGTATACTGCACAATTAAACTTAAAGGGATTATCTATTGAGCAACTAGGAATTAATCTGCAATGTGTTACAATATTACATCACATTAACGATTTGCAGCACAGCACACTGAACCAATTTGAGCAATGTATCCACTCCATAACTACTGTCATACCATATTATCTGAGACTAATCAAAGTGATACTGAATCGAAAGATTCCCTGCAAGTAAAATGTTTATCAACATACCCTCATTCACTTGATAATGGGACCCTTATTTTCAGTTAACAGAACCTCATCACCTCTGGCAAAATTAACCAGGAAACTAGCAATCTGACTCGGGCATTTATATTAGGTAAAAGAGCCATTTGTCTTCTCTAATAAAAGTTGATTTGTGCTTTCTGTCAATGGCAAATATTGGCCAATATTTATAGATATGATTATCCTTGTATATTAACTTCAACTCACCGAACACTGATAGAAATATTTCAGAAAGGTAATTCGTACATAACCCATGCAAAAAATTGACTATTTATCTCACTGGGGTTAAAACAGAGGATCTTGGCTTCCTAAATGCATTGTATGCTTGAACAATACAAGTGTATCTATTCTTCTCTTCTGATGTGAGCATGGCCATTGCAGCATTAAAATTGTACTAGATTCCTTTATAACCCACTCTCTTCTTTGACTGAATCATAAAAGCTGCCCTTTTCCTAGGGTAATTCATGCAGTATTTGTGTGTTCTGAGGCTTTTTTCCTTTCATCTCCCTACATTTGCCTTTCAAATCATCTTCTTCCCTTTGCCATCCACTTCAGCTCAGCTCAACATTAATATATGCTCAACATTAATATATATTAATTTAAGGGACTGTATGACTCATGTGATATACAGCATTTTACCTTATTGTTGAAAGTTCAATCCTAGCACAGACTGATAGTAACAAATTTAAGTTACTATCTGATGACTATCTTGTGTCCTAGGTCAGCAGAACTGGGTTGTCACAATTAGGGGTGTAAAAATTAAACACGCTAACCATGTAAACACTCCACAGGCTGTCGGACCTGCAGGCTGCTGGCAGTGGCTGGGAGTTTAGGCTAACGGATATGCTAATATTTATCGGTTAACTGGTTGGACTCTTATGTCTCTAGTGACAATCCAGTTCCCCGCTGTTGTCAGTCCCAGAACCCAGAGACTGTCTGCACCATAGAAACCTCACCATAGTGCGACCCTCCAGAGGAAGCTGCAGATGTTGATCAGATTTCTCCTTGGTGCTCCCATCCAGTACCCTCATTTTAAATCTATCAGCAGCATCACAGTTCCAGGATAACTGCAACTATATATCTTTATATCTACATTGTTCCTTGAGATAGCCAGAAACCTCGGAGTGGGTTACCAGCCTCTTGGGTAGAGACCCTCATCTCTCCCGCTTCTGACAAGGGTTTTCAGGAGACACAACTCCCTGGCTGATATGGTGATATCTTAGCAAGCCTGAAGACTAGCATCTGTGCTTTGCTTTCTCTCACGAGTATGAACAATGTTCTGCCAGCACTTGCCTCTTACTGCACAGCTCTTTCTAAGCAAGCATCTTCATTCCTAAGGTAAAAGTTTTACAGAGAATTTTTTTTTAAAACCCGATTTAAATGCACACTAAATACACCAGGAGTCAGTCATCCCTCAGATTTATGGGACCCAAATAGGCCAAAGTCTTGCCAATCCTTCTGACAAGGTTGTCTCCCCCTTTAGACAAAAGGTTGGGTCTCTTTGCTGGATCACAAAGAGAATCCTGCGAGAGTTCACACTCGCCTATTGAGAGCCAACACTTTTCTTTACAGCCAAGATACGGAAAACTCAACCTGAAACATTACCTGTGAACCACTCCCAGGGGCAGTAACTCTCTAGAGCCAAACATCAGCCCCACACACCCTGCTTTTACTTCCTGTAAGAGCTGTTGGTAACCCTGCCCTCTGGAGGAGACTATGATCATACATAAACTACTCAAATTTAATACAGGGGCCTCGCAAACTACTTTATGGGTGCGCAATACCAGTCACAATCTGTACATTTTTTATTTTTTTTAATATGTGCCACAGAATTGAGCCCTGATTTTGTGGCACCTCCCTTGATTGAGGGTGGCAGGCATTTAGTTCTAAACCACCTTTCTGGGACAACAGAAAGACTGGTCTCTTTCATCACTAAAATCCATTAAAAATAAACCCATACAGCTAGATTTCAAATTATATTTGGCTCCTGACTCATACTAGCCAGCCATCACTCCAAGATCAAGAGGAGGGGTGTTTTATTTCTTATTTTTCCCAGAGCCATTGTAATTAAGGCAATTCAGAACTTAAACATATTTGTCCAAGCCAGCCAGCTTTTTAATGGTCATTTCATTGCACCTGTTTTCATACCCACTTGCTCTAGCAAGACACATACCTAAGATGAGTGTCATTAAAGGGCAGTAAGACAGGAACACATTTGACTGATGGGCTTGAGTTTCAACCATCAAATTGAGTTCAAGTAATTACAGCTTTGGCAAAAAAGCTGATGGTTATTTTACATGGTTTGTTGCCTAAAAGTGTATCTGATTTCTTTTGCACCATATTTTGGTTCACTTTGATGTATGATCACTCACTGCTCCCCTTGATTGCTTTTGAAAAGCAATCTAAATTAATGTGAATTGGTAAAGGGTAATTATCTCGATGAATAATTAGCACGAACTAATAAATGCAAATAGGACAAAATGCCAAGTTTGACTAGACTAATAGATCTTATTCTTGTCATGCTCTCTATGAAGAGGGCATCTGCTGTAAACAGACAAAGGAAAAAGGGGGGAGGGGAGGTTGTACTCCAGATCCCAGAGTATGGCACTCATCACTGTGAGTAAGGGTGATAAGAGTTGGGCTTGGGCTTTGTTTAAAGCTCATAGTTGGCATGGGCAAAGAATGGCTCGTTTACTGCAAGATGAAAAATAGAACTTTATTAGGTATTTAATGAAATAATAAGGTCCCAATCCTGCAGCTGTTCTGGGTCTAATCCTTACTGATCCTAGCAGTCTCTGTAGAAATGGGTAGGATTAGTCATACAAGGAAGGGTTACTAACACCCATGAGTAAAATATATAGGATGACGCCCAGGTTTGAAGAAAGGGAGAATGAATCTGAAGGGAAGGCAGGGGAGCCAACAGCTTCCATGGGCTCCTCAGCAGGCTGAAGGCCCAGCTCCACACCTGGAAGGGAAGGGACCTCAAGCAGAAAGCCAGCTCCCCGTGCCACTGCACGATGCTCCAGCAGCAACTTAAAGGGCCCAGGGTTCCAGCCACTGCCACAGTAGCAGCATCAGCAGCCAGGAGCCCCTGGCCCCTTTGAATAGCCAGGCTCTGGGCCCCCTTTGCCCTCCCTAACGGTGGGACTGAGGGAAGGTGAATTCTGTGAAGTGAACTTGGTAACATTCTTTTCACAATATTCACATTTGTGCCATTCCTCCTGCCATTTCAGTGCAGACTGAGTTCCCAAAACACAAACACACCATTCCTTTATCCTTAGCACATCTTGGTGAAGGGAGTCGTTCCGTGCCTCTAGTAGAGAAAAAAGTGTTTGCTGGACATCTCTCTGGTAGCAATAATAGTACATGAAAAATCAAGTTCTTCTCTTTAGATCTACCCAGATAACATGGGAATGTCATTTTGAAACACAAATACTCCACTTTTATACGGGCTACCCTCTGGCTTCAGAGACAGCCCTGTGTGCCCTAGGGAAGAGCACCCACACTCTTAGTCTTATGCATGAGCAAGGAAAAAAGGGAAATGACTCTGAAGGGAAGGCAGAGGAGCCAACAGTGAGGAGGCCCTTACTCCACTCCTGGAAGGGCAGGGACTCAAGTGGAAGGGGTGGGACTGGGGTATCCTGAAGCCAAACTACTTTGTCAGCTAGCCAGTCTATTAACCCAGTACAATACTGTGCTTGTGTCACTGCTGAGAATCTTCCAATGAAACAAAGAGAGACACCAAAAACACAAACTGTATTTACAAGTGAACATGAAACAAAGAAAAAACAATCCAAGAGCCCTCAGGAAGCTCAATAAGTGGTGAAAGATAGGTTCTTACTCCCCTGCATGGATGTGTAAACCAAGAGGAAGAATTGGCCCAAATATGCAAAACACTGCTAAACACTAAAGTACAAACATAATACACACACAATTCCAATTATCAGTTGGATTACATTGCGGATCAAGCAGAGTATATGGCTGTAAGTAAGCATTTGCATAATAATTTCCATTAAGTTGTATTAAGCTGAATAGCATCATACAACACTGTTTAGAGGGACTTGCAGTACATTAATCAGATTAAATGGAACATGATGAGAGAAAACATTTAAGTGCCTTCTTAGCAATATGGGGAAGCTCAGCAAATAATAAGTAGCTGACCAAACCACAATTCTGGAGATACCTCTTTGGAAAAAAACTGAACAGCATTTGCTACCTCTTTGGGGCCATATTAAACATCTGAGCATCATAACGAGGGAAACCTCAGTGCATTATGTGAAGTATATTTTAGTTCAATCTAAGACCTACACATTATTATTTTATTAATGCTTTTTTACATGTTTAGCATATAATGGATCTAAGAGAAGAATGCTTTTTTCTAAAAGCTCACCATCATTATTGCTGTATGTGTGCACATGAGAGAGAGAGAACTCATAATGATGAGGGGAAAAGACAATAGTCCAATTTACGTTTAATTCATATTTGATTAAAATCTTAGAAGCAGCTTGTTCAAGGCTGAAATGCTCCCATAGCTTAGTTTCTCACACAATCCTATTCCTCCAAATGCCCAAAAATTAAACAAGGCCCAGGTCTTCCCTGACTTATAGAGCCCTAATGTTGCCATACAGTCTCTCATAAGAAGTTAGCAAAAACTCTTGTCCACTACTAGGGCTGCAGGGCCAGCCGCAGTCCCTAAAAATAGAACCTTGGGCTACAGAACAACTTTTGCCAGTGTGTATTTGGGCTCATCGTGATAAAAATCTGAGTTAGTATGGACCAGCCACAAAGTAGCCTGGATAGTCATACTTTATTTGATGAGTGAAACGTTTACCCTTATGTCTCCTGCACTGGAGGGATTACTTTGCAGCTGTCTATAAAACATGCTTTCGCTCAAGAGATAGCAAGGACATTAGCACCCACATAGCTGACTTGTGACAGATTCCTGCATTCTTCTTGTAATAGGAATGCCTGAACACAAACATAGGTTTTGAGCCAATGGTCGGTCACTCACGTCAATGAGAATCTGTCCATTCATTTCAATAAGTACTGGAATAGAGACTACATCCGTGTTCCTCAGTCTTAAAAAGTTTAAGTAACACCACACAATTTGGGGGGGGGGGGGGGATACCAAAGATTTTTTTTGTTGAGGGGAAAAGAAAAAACAAAACAAAACAAAAAAACCACTGGGCCTGGGAGATCTGGAGGTCGAAATGCACTACAACCCCCCACCCTCCCTTCCCCCAGGTAAACTGTCCAGGACATAAGTACATAAGAATGGCCACACTGGGTCAGACCAAAGGTCCATCTAGCCCAGTATCCTGTCTGCCAACAGTGGCCACTGCAAGGTGCCCCAGAGGGTGTGGACCGAAGACAATGATCAAGCGATTTGTCTCATGCCATCCATCTCCAGCCTTTGACAAACAAAAGCCAGGGACACCATTCCTTACCCCCTGGCTAACAGCCTTATATGGACCTAACCTCCATGAATTTATCTAGCTCTTTTTTCAACTCTGTTATAGCCCTAGCCTTCACATCCTCCTCTGGAGGTTGACTGTGCACTGTGTGAAGAAGAACTTTCTTCTATTAGTTTTAAACCTGCTACCCATTAATTTCATTTGGTGTCCTCTAGTTCTTATATTATGGGAACAAGTAAATATCTTTTCTTTATTCACCCTCTCCACACCACTCATGATTTTATATACCTCTGAAAAGTCCCAGACTCTTTAGCCCATGGGTTCCCAAACTAGGGGGCATGCCCCTCGCAGGGGGGAGTGAAGAAATTCCAGGGGGTTGGCGCGAGGGGACCCAAGCCTCCCCCATCAAGTTTTGCTGCTCCAGTCAGTTCCTTTTTTTCCTCAACAAGTTTTGCTGCTATTTGGGGGGGGCGGGGCGCGTGAGGGTTTCTCAAAAATCAAAAAGGGGGCATGATGCCGAAAAGTTTGGGAACCACTGCTTTCGCCTCTCCTCATATGGGACCCATTCCAAACCCCTAGTCATTTTAGTTGCCCTTTTTGAACCTTTTCTAATGCCAAAATATCTTTTTTGAGGTGAGGAAACCACATCTGTACACAGTATTCAAGATGTGGGCGTACCATAGTTTTATACAGGGGCAGTAAGATATTCTTCATCTGATTTTCTATCCCTTTTTTAATAATTCCTAACATCCTATTTGCTTTTTTGACTGCTGCTGCACACTGTGTGGATGTTTTCAGAGAACTACCCATGATAACTCCAAGATCTCTTTCCTGATTAGTTGTAGCTAAATTAGCCCCCATCATATTGTACGTATAGTTGGGGTTATTTTTTTCCCAATGTGCATTACTTTACACTTATCCACATGAAATTTCATTTGCCATTTTGTTGCCCAGTCACTCAGTTTGGTGAGATCTTTTTAAAGTTCTTCACAGTCTGCTTTCGTCTTGACTATCTTGAACAGTTTAGTATCGTCCGGAAACTTTGCCACCTCACTGCTTACCCCTTTCTCTAGATCGTTTATGAATAAGTTGAATAGGATTGGTCCCAGGACTTACCCTTGGGGAACACCACTAGTTACCCCTCTCCTTTCTGAAAATTTACCATTTATTCCTACTCTTTGTTTCCTGTCTTTAACCAGTTCTCAGTCCATGAAAGGATCTTTCCTCTTATCCCATGACAACCTAATTTACACAAGAGCCTTTGGTGAGGTACCTTGTAAAAGGCTTTCTGGAAATCTAAGTATACTATATCTACTGGATCCCCCTTGTCCATGTTTGTTAACCCATTCAAAAAACTCTAATAGATTAGTAAGACATGATTTCCCTTTACAGAAACCATGTTGCCTTTTGCCCAACAAATTATTTTCTTCTACGTGTCTGACAATTTTATTCTTTACTATTGTAAAGAATAGGTAGGGAGGGTGCAGGAGGGGACTTGGGGCAGGGTGTCAGAGCAAGCTGGGAATGCGGAGTCTTGGCAGGGGGACGGGAGTGAGCGGGGGTTGGGTGTGGGGTCTGGGCATGAGTGGGGAGACACTTACCTGGCTTGGCACCCTGCTGCAGCAGGGAAAGCCTCCAGGGAGCATGCTCTTGTTCCCCAGGGACGGGGGGGTGTGGAGAACTCAGTTCCCCCGCCCCACCCATGCAATGGGAAACCCAGAGCAGCTGCAGCACCAGGTCAGGCTTCCTGTTGGCATGGCGGGGGGGAGAGGAGGTAGAGTAAAAACCCCAATCATCCCTGCCAGATTAAACTCTGCCACTTCCCCAGCAGGCTGGGGACGGGTGCAGGGGAGAGAGAGCAGCAGTGCATGCGGGGCAGCAGAGCCCAAGCGTGCCCCGAGTGGGGAGGACAGCAGAGCCCGAGCGCACCCTGGGAGGGCAGAACCTGAGCGGAGTTCCCCGCAGGCGGCAGTTTTAAAACACCGAGGTCCAGGAGCAGCTCCTCAGCTCCAGCCACCTCTCCCCCTCCCAGCAGCAGGCGCCACTGTAGAAGCGGCTGCCTGCACACATGGAGGAGGAGGAGGCTGCCCAGCACCGGAGGCCCCGTAGGACAGGGGCCGTCCGGCGGGCTGGGGAGGGGGCATCCATAGCAGGAGCTGTCTACGGGCTCTGCAGGGGGCGGGAGAGCAGAATGTTTTGGGGAACCCTGAATTTCACTTCACAGAACCCCGGGGTTCCGTGGAGCACCGTTTGGGAAACACTGCCCCAGGGAAAAGTTGTTGAGCCAAAAAAAAGGAGGCTTGCCCTTTTAAGGGAGACCATTTTGAATTCTGTTCTCTCCACAGCACACCTCCGACTGCCTTGGGACACGCTTTAAGAAACGCTAGTCTACATGGTGTAATTTTGGCCTCTCTCAAAAGGATGCATGGAGAGGGAGGAACAGGAAAAGCATGTAGGGAGCTTCTTCCATCCCCCATGCAAGTCAGTGTATGTGTTCAGGAGCAGGGCAGGATACAGACATTACAGGCACTCGGACAAGTTCAGCTAATATGCCCAAAGGCAGTGTTTCCCTACAGTCAGTAGTAGGCATTAGAGGGGAGGGCAGGACATACTGCTCTTTTTCAGAGTGGCAGCAGCAAATGCTACCATGCATGCTGCAGGGCATTGAGGTAGTAAGACAGGGGATTGCGGCTATAGAGCTAATTTCTGTGTAGGCACAGCCAGCCCTCAGGATAATAGTTGTCATGTTTTGGCCACAAAACCGTGGAGCGAGCAGTGGTTCATTGCTGGGCTGTGGAGTTCAACAACTTCCCCATAATACTGCTCTTGCAAGAAATGGGGATGTCATTGGATCAGACAAAAATGCATTATAAAAGCTGTGGACCCGAGGAAAAAAAATTAAAATGGGAGTAAAAAGGAGAAGTCAGACAGTCCTAGTCCCCTTACCTAAATCCAGTACGTCAAATTCTTATCTCCATCTGAAGTATCTCATGCAATTTCAGAACCTACAACAGAGCAAATTAGAGCCAACTTTGGTCCCTATCCAACATTTGGTAGGGTTGCCAGGTGTCCGGCATGGACCCGGACAGTCCAGTATTTTCGCCTCCTGTCCGGTAAAAAAAAAAAATCAGAAAATACCCAACACCTAAAATGTCCAGTATTTTCTGGGGGGTTTTCCCCTGCCAGGAGGCGAAAATACCGGACACCTGGCAACCCTACGACACACTCAGCAAACTGGGCCCAGCCACCGACACCACCCACAAGTCCCCGTCCCCTCCCCCGAGCCCCTGCTTACCTGGTTCCGCAGGGAAGCTACCTTCTGACTCGACCAAGAAAACAAGATGGCCAGGAGACCAGCAAAAAGCCTAAAGACCTGAAGCAAGGGGAAACACTGCCTTCCCTGGGTGTTAGTGCTCAACCTCTCCCCTCTTCCTTTCCCTATTCTGACTCTGCATGCACTTAAAGGGGCCATGCTGATTTATTTTTATTTTTTTGCTTAATAACTCTCGGGGTCCTTTTTTTTTTTCTTCTCCAACAACTTTAGTCTCCCCCTTTCCCCCCCCCCCCCCAACAGAATTTTTCCTGGTGGGTTTTTTTTGGGAGGGGGGTTCGGTATTTTTGGTTAAATCATCTGGCAACCCTAACACTTGGGCTATGTAGAGGGAGAAATCCCAAGTGAAAAGGAACTTTCACATTTATCACCTTTGGACACAGAACTTAACTCTAGCAAAATTAATGTATACTCTGTAGCAAAATTTCCCTTGTGTGTCTACCTGGCTTCCCATTATGCAGCTTAGGCCTAAGCCTAGCCTTAAAGACACTAGTTTCTGTTTATTTTGCAATTTCAAGTTGCAGAGGGCTTACAATATTTCACCCCCAGCACATAAAGCAAAACAGACAGTATAATTAATGGCTGCTGCTGTAAATAATATGATAAATGCACCCACTGATGAGTTGAGGCATTCCTATTTTTCCCATTTGTGTACCACGATGAATGAGGCATTCTGAGCTCATCACCCACCATCCATCACAATGAAACCCACTCACCACACACAGAATAAGAACTCAAACTTCCCTTCTACATTTAAGGGGACAATAACGAGTGTGGGAGGAGATTTCCAACATCCTTCACGATTTTGGGGGCGGAGGGGTTAAACCATTTAATAGTGTATTCATCTAAATAACAACGAAGTGTTGCAAAGAACAGATATTCTGCTGACTAATGTCAATATTGACACCAATGTGTCTTGCAAAAGAAGTACAGTACAACAGGTTTGGCTGGTATCAGCCCTCTCTCTCACTGGCATAAGTCTAATTGTATGTCTGCAGAAATTGCAGTTCTTTAGTCTTTGATGCCCTCATGGCTTCACATTATAATAATTCAAATGATAAATGGACCCACTGAAGGGAAAGCAGTTTGCCAGTGTTTGGAAATATATGAGGTAATGGGCAGAGGAATAAAGAATGGGTGAGCAGTTCTGAAATAGAAGAAATACCAACTCATCCAAGCCTGGCAGGGCTCAATCTCACTGAAGCCAACCTGAGTGTTTACCTTGTCAGCTAGCCAAACTATCAGCCCAGTGCAATACTGTGCTTGCGCTACTGTTTTGATTCACACCAACTATACTGAATTGGCGGCAACTGTTTTACTGTGAATCTTCCAATAAACAAAATGAGACACCAAAAAACAAACTGTATTTACAAGTGAACATGAAACAAAGAACCAACAGTCCAAGGGCCACCCAGTTTTGATAACAGGATATATTCTATTCTATATGGGTTCTCATTCCACACTCATCATGCTCTCTGAGAGCCTTGCAGCTACAAATTCAATACTTACATAGCTAAAAAAATCTGGGCTACACGGCTTGTCTACATCGGCAAACAATCTCCTTAGAAAGCTGTAGCTGGATCAGATATTTGCAAACACAATACATCTGGAGATATTTTCAGTGAAATAAATGACTTTTTGGAGATGTTTAAATTTTTGCATCTTAGAATAAGTGTAGATAAAAAACCGTTATTCATATGTTAATACAACACACACACAAAATACCACTCAAGAATTTTCTCTGCATTCATTGTGATGGCCTTGTGTTCATTCCCTTTTTGGGTAAATCACATCTCATGGCCTTTAGGGAACTAATTAAGTAACACTCTGAAGCAGTGGAAGGCAGCAGGGTAAGGACAGACAAACCAAGAGAGATCAAATGCACGAAAGAAAATATTAGAAGACTTTTTAAAAAATATAGTTTTAAAAGAACACTGTAAAATAGTTTTAGGGGAAAATGTAGAGATTTTTTAAATATTTTTTCTAACAAAGCCTAGTTGGAAAAAGAAATATATAGTAATTCTTATTTTGTTCCTGTGAAAAGGGGAAGGGATTAGAGTCCCTGAAGTTGCCTCATTGTTTCCTTGTATTCTTCTATCTGTCTCAACCCCTCTTCGATCTCTAGTCTGGCACTTACTGCTTTGGGGCAGGGACTTTTTTGTTCTATTTGTACAGAGCCTAGCATATTAGGATCCTGGTCCAGAAGTGGGGCACCTGGGTGTTACAGTATAAACCCTAATAAAAATAAACATCACACTGTATCCTTCTCCGGGCTTATTCAAAGCCTCCAAAGTCAATAGAAAAAGAAAAAAAAAGACTCCCAATGCATTTGTCCTCCCTGCATTTCAATCAAAAGTTCACTAGACGAAAAACAAAATAGAAATTATCCAGTCTCTGGTAATTTCATTCCCATTTAGAGAATGAGACAAATAAACATAATCAAAAGCTGTTATTACTAGTTACAGGTAAGGGAAACATGTTAATACATCAGTTGTGGCTTGACTGTATTACTTCAAGTTTTCATATGAAAATATTCAATGCCACTGAATCCTTTCCCACACAAATTATGCCCAGTTATGTAGCTTCTATTATAAAACACTCGTGTGTGAATGACATTTATTGTTTTAAATTATCCTTTTAAAAAAGAAAAACTGTCATTCTGTGTTCAGAACTTGACTCTTTGCTTATAACCCTGTTTGTAAGTACTTGACCACCTGATAAGGCGAAGCTTATGGGGTAGTCGAATCGAGTCTTCGACTACTTGCTTCCTCCCCACCTGCTGCCTCTGTATGAGAGGCAGCAAGGGGGAAGGAAACAGGAGCCAGTGCTGAGGGGAGCTGGCTTAGAAGCTGGTTTCCCCCAACACCGTATCTGCAGTACTGCTTGCCCCCCTGCCCCGCAACCTCTATCAAAGGCAGTGGAGGGGTGATTGGGGCAGCCTCTGCCCACGGCAGGCTGAGGCTCGCCACAGGCAGCAGACCCTATCTTCAGGGGTCTCAGTGGGGGAGCTGGGCCTCACCCCCACCCAGACAGGGGCTGGTGTCGCAAAGCAGGCCCTGTTTGCAGCATCCCAGGCTGCTGCAAACAGGGGCTGCTGGACCTGGCGCAAATTGGGACTGAGCAGTCCTGGTTCGTTCCGGTACCGCCGAGTTTCTGCATTTTAAATGTAGTGAGAGTCGCCAGCTGACTCTCACTACATTTAAATTGCAGAGCCACAGCGGTCCAGAGCTGGGAGCTATCCCTACAGCAGCTTCGCAGAGCGGCTCTCCTTATCAATTAATTGCGTGGTTGACCCAAAATGTATCGACTACATGATTAACGAAGTAACCGCTCCTTAACATCCTTACTTATAAACAGAAATAACTCGTAACTCTAAAATATAAGAATTTAATCTTATTTCTAGTAGCTCAATACAATACATTTTTCTCCTACTTTAAAATGAATGGCAAACACCAATGAAAATGCTAATTTCCAGGGGTGAGGTGGTACAAATCAAACCATGGTAATCAATCATTGAGAAATGGATGGAAGCACAGATTTCATGGCTTTTGATGGGTTTTGCTTAATTAGTCCTCAATGGTAAGTATCCCCCTTTAGTCTCATTGTTGCTCTGTAATAAGGAAGAAATGCAAAGTAAGTCATAATTTTACAGCTGAGAATCTCAGGGATACTGCAAGCCTGAGTTATTAAATGGATTAAAACCTAGCTAACTGCTAAAAGTCTCTGGTGAGGCAGAGTGACCCCTGTCCCCACTGAAGTACAAGGGAGCACTATGTTCCCCTTCGTGGATAGAGCCAAACCTGCTCCCACCCTCTCGCCAGAAGCACCAGGGCAGCCCAGGAACTATAAAAGGAAGGCTCTGCAGCTCAGTGGGGCAGAGCTAGTGGAGGAGGTGGACACCTCTGGCAACACCCAAGAGCTGAACCTGTGTCCAGCTGCACTCTGCCATGGAGGAGACTGGCTGGGCAGAAGAGTTGCCAGGACTGCTGTCAGCTGTATACCCTGAGGACCAGCGGACGCCAGAAGTACCAAACCCCAGGGTGGCAGGAAGTAGTCAAGAGGCAGGTACGGCGGACTGAGTCTAAGTAGGCATGGTGCAGCTGGATTCCTGCTGACCCAGTGGCAGACCATCTGCCACTGTTCAGATCTTGGTCTGGGATTCAAGGAGTACGGTGGGCCTGCACCCCGTCACCCTATATTTGGAGTGGCCAATTCCCCATTTTAGACCCCGTTTTCCATAAACACCTCGTCAGCAGCCTACACTACCTGCTAGGAGCTCAACCCTTGCAGGGCCTTTGTCCCTGTACTAGCTTGTGTAGGCGCACAGCCCTATGGCCCCCAGAGGCTTTGTATGTTTGCTGGCTGCCTACAACCAGTATAATGCCTGCTCCCTGCTCTGCCCCACCCAAAGGGCTATAGCAGGGGTCAGCAACCCACTGCACATGTGCAAGCCGATTTTCACTGACACGTGAGCCTCTCCGACGGATCCATACACTAACCGTACGGGACTGTCCCAATTTTAGATACTCTGTCCCGGTGTCCCCATCAAGTCATGAAATGTCCTAGGACATTTCACGACTTGATAGGGACACCGGCTTGTGGGGAAGAAGCGACCGAGAAATGACTCCGTGCACGGCCATTGCTCCTCCCATAGCTCAGCAGCCTCCTTCTCCTCCCCGCCCCCCAACCTGCAGAGCACATAGGTGGTGCACATTTTCTAGCCACTCCTGCACCCACTGCTCCACCACCATGCCCCACACGGCCCCCTTCCTCCTCCAGGCCACTTGTTGATACAGCAGCCACCGCCATTGCCTGAGGGGAGTCAGGCAGGACCAAGGTAAAACCCAGCGGAACTGCGCCCAGACCTCCGCACCTTGAAGCTGCCACTTTAACCCCAACAGGGGTCATGCGGAGCCCAGCTGGGGTGCTGCAGGGTAGAGCATGCTTGTACTCAGCAGGTGTGCTCCCTGAGCTGCTGCTGTCTCTCCCCTCCCCCCCCCCCCCCCCCACACACACACACTTCTCCCCACCCCACTGGGGGAGACGCAGCAAGCTGGCGGGGAAAGTCGGGGGGTTTTCACATACCCCCAAGTGCACTGGGATCCCCGCTGCATGGATGGGCGGAGCCCTCTCCCCCTTCCCACTCAGCTGGAGGAACAGCAGCGCACTGTCCAGAGGCTTTCCCTGCTGCAAGCATCCCCTCTTCATGCCCAGACCCCCACGCCTCAATCTGCCTCACTCTCTACCCTTCCCCCACCAAGATCCCGCACCCGCAGCTTACTCTGACACCCTCCCTTGCTCCTGCACCCTCCCTCCTGGACAGACACTCTGCCTCAAGCCCCCTCCTGCACACTTCCCCCAACCAAACACCTATGCCCACCTTCCTCCTGAATCCACCATTGCCCCTGCACCCTCCCCCTCCTGGCCATACACTGAACCCTCCCTTGCTATTGCTCCCTCCTCCTGGCCAGACACCCTACTCCTGCTTCTGCACCCTACCTCCAACCCAGACCTTACAACTCTTCCCCTTTCTGCACCCTACTCCCTGCTCAGACCCTGCACCCCACCCCTATCCCACACACTGGCAGCCACTAAAATCCACTAACTACGGAACCCCAGAAAAGTAAATCTGGCTTATGGGACACCCTGAACTCAGTCCTCTGTCCCTTCCCCTTGCCCCCTGGGGCTGGAGTGCCAGAGGAGTGAGGTGTCTCAGTTGGGGGCCACATCAGCGAGGATTGGAGGGTTTTGAGCAGGTTTTTTTTTTTGCTTCTCATTTGTGTGGTCCCCAACTGATTTTTCTGTGGGTCCGTGGCTTCCAACCAAAAAATGGTTCCCCACCCCTGCCATAAAGAAAGAAAACACTGAAACCTTTTGTGTTGGATATAAATTAATATTTTACTTTATTTAAAATGAAATTTGATAAACATGAGAAATGAAACAGATTGAGTGCTTTAACTAATTTAAATTAAACCGTTCTCTCTAGCTGCAGCTGGTTCAGAAAATATGGTCATCATACCCAGCCTGCCACGGCCTCCTCTCTTCCCCCCCCCCAACACACAGATCCATAAATACAAGCCATTAAGTTAGATCTTGGCACACCACTTCTGAAAAGTTGCTGACCTCTGGGCTAGAGCTTATTAACTCGGCATATCTGCTGGCTGCCTGGGCTCAAAGACATAGACCACGGCCTGTTACCAGCCCAGTTCAGCCTGATGGCTAAGGACCCTACACTGTTAATTCTTGTCAGCCCTGTTGAGGGGCTAGAAATTAGAGACGATCCCGGGTACTACCAAACCCAGGACCGTTTGGGTCCCGGGCTACCATTGCATGTTTGCCTCTGTCAGACGGGCCCAGAGCTCCAGACAGCTTACTGCTCGGCACTACTGGCGTGACCCGAGGCCAAGAACTCAGTGCAATGAGGCAAAGTGGCCTCCCCTCCACTAGTGAGCGAGAGAATTTCAAAGTGTTAACAGTAAAGCCAGACTTCTCAGACAAGTAGCCCTCAAAAGAGGGGAAACGGTCTTTGATCCTTATTCAATCCTAAATTGATCGTATTAAACTTGCAAATTAATTCTAGTGCAGCTGTATCCCCTAATGATGCCCATGGAGCACTTCGTGGCTTAGCTATGTGACTTTGTTCTCTCACCACAACCATTTCTGATTTGGGGACAGTTTATACCTTCAAGTGAGCAGCGCTGCTAAGGGTACCACAAGGCCCCACAATATTCCAACATTTTTGTGGGTGTGAGATCCAGGCTGGGGCAGGGATTTCAAGTGTGGGAGGGGACCAGAGGATCAGCACTTACTCCAGGTGATACATTTCTCTGGCAGAAGCTTTTTCTGGGCACGGGAGTCAGTGGGTCTCCATGCACTGCTGCCCACAGGCTCCACCCCCACAGCTCCCATTGACTGCAGTTCCCAGCCAATGGGGCTGTATAGTTGGCATTCAGGTGAAGGCAGCGCATAAGACCCTTCAGTCCCCAAATCCGGGGCCACAGGGATAGTGCTGGCTGTTTCCAGGAGCAGCACAGATTGAAAGCAAGGAAGGGAGCTTGCTTTCACTTCACTGCCACACTGGACCTTTAGCACCCAAAATCTCCCTGTCTGGCTGCAGTAGCTAGGACATGATTCTGAGAGACTCCTGGCAAATGTGGAAGACCTGGCAACCCTGCAAGCGAACAATATTCATTTGAATACAGCTAAGCATAAATGTCTGCATTTAGGGACAAAGAATGTAGGCCATACACAGAAGGGGAGACTTTATCCTAGGAAGCAGTCACTCTGAAAGATTTGGGAATTGTGGTGGATCATAAAGCAAGCAGGAGCCTTGAGTGCAATGCAGTGACCAAAAGAGCTAATATGATCCTTGGATGCCTAAACAGGGGTAGAGAGGTTATTTTATTTCTGAATTTGGCACTAGGGTGACTAATGCGTTCAGTTCTGGTGCCCACAACGCAAGCAGGATGTTAATAAATATAAGATGGTTCACAGAAGAGCATCAAGAATGATTGACAGAAATGAATATACTCATAATAATAGTGGAAGACTCAAGAAGCTTAATTTAAATATCTTAAAGAGAAGGTTAAGGGATGAGAAGATTACAGTCTAAGTATCTACCTAGGGAACAAGTCAATACTAACTTGAAGCTAGACAAATTCAGACTGGAAATAAGTCATAAGTTTTAAACAATGAGTACAGGCCACCCTTGCTATAAAGTCCACAATATGTTCCAAAAACCTTGGATTTATAGCAAAACAACTTAAAGTGGGGAATTTTTTTCCCATGGCTAACTTCCATTTGTGTAAACTGGAGGGGGAGGGAGGAGGTTGCGGGACTTAAGAGCAGAGAATGGGAGGATGTATAATGCATCAGTTCCTACAAGCATCAAAGATAGAGATGCAGCCGTGTTAGTCTGGTCTAGCTGAAACAAAAGACAGGACTATGCAGCACTTTAAAGACTAACAAAATGTTTTATTAGGTCACCTAATAAACCAACCTGTTAGTCTTTAAAGTGCTGCATAGTCCTGTCTTTTGTTACAAACATCAACAACTTTAGTGTGGAACGGATGTATACCGGAGTGACTTATAGCGAGGACACCCTGTAGTTAACTACTGGAACGATTTACTAAGGATCCTGGTGGAGTCTCTATCATTGACAAAATTTAAATCAAGATTATCAACTATGCTGGGGAAATTCTATGGTCGGTGTTACAAAGAAAGTTAGACTATATTATCACAATAGTCCCTTCCAACTTTGCAATCTATGATTTAAAGACAAGCCAAGATCTTGTTATTATGCAGTTATAAATATCTAGACAGGTTTGTTAGCATCCACAATACTTGCCTTTCTTGCTGTTAATTTCATATTGAGCTGCCATTTTTTTATTAGGTTCCAAGCTACATATAATTTCATTCTGTATTACCATAAAAAATATGCTGTCACTCACTTCAAATGCATTTTTAGATAGCTCCAAGACTTTGTATTTCTCAGATAAGTTTAGTCTTTCTTGCTCTAACTTATTTTTAATATTTATAACAAATAAATACAAAAAGTATTTGTAAGAAAGTTGATTCAAGCTAATATGATACTAAGATTCTTAACTACAAGTTGAGAAATTCACTGTTATTGTTTAGCAAAACAGCATTCACAGATGTAGAAATTCTAAACTACTGTTTAGGGCAACCTTGTCCATCTTCCTTTTTGAGAATTTTTGGTCAAACAAAGATTTTGTGTTTATCTAGATATCTGAGGAATGTTTTTCTTACTATTCACTAGATTAGACTCTGGACTGGAACTCATATTTGGGTTCAGTCCCTGGCACTGCTGCTGATTTCCTATGTAACTAAGTCACTTAATGCATCATTTTGGGGCAATTCCAGGTGAACTCAGAAGGGAGCTATCAGAACTCCTGACAATTTTCACAAGTTATGAATAGCTATCCTATAACTGAGGTCAGTGAGAGTTGCAGGTGCTCAGGCACTTAATCATTGTCTTTATTCCCATATGTAAAGGTAACACATCCCTACCCCACAATGGTTCTGCAAGGATAAATTCATCAGTGTATCTGAGGTGTTCAGTTACTATGGTGATGGGGAAAATATAAGCCTACATAGATCCAAATGTTCATATGCAAACATGGATTTTCACATGCAAAGAGCAATATTTGCTCTTTTCCTCCTGGTTTATACATTTTCATTCATTTGATCAGGAAGCAAAAATATGGTCACATGACTTAAGTGACTACTTGCATATCCCGAGTAAATAATAGTCAGATATACAGGTTATAGCAAGTATTTTGGCATCAACTGTTTGAATGATAATTTATAAATTTGTACCTAAAAAATAAAAACAGGAAAAACACCAAACAAATAGATAAAACTTAAGCAGAACTAGGGTGAAACTTATAAATTATTCACCATGACTGACTGAAGGTGGTCATGTGATACACTAAAATCCATCCATACTTAATAAAATTTAGAGTATTCAGTTGCCAATCCTCCTGTTTTTTATAAACACATCTATTCGTATTAAGTTTGATTTTCAAGTCTTTGTGGATAATCAACACAGTAGATAAAGAATAGATGGTTTTAGGGTAATGTTTCTAACTTTACTGTGTTCACCTTTGAATTGCAGGCTTAAGAAGCTGAAAACAGTACCAATTTATACTGTCTGTGGCCTTTTCAAAGAACAGCTGAACACTCATGGGAAACTTTGGAAAGATTTAGTCTGTGTTAGTGTTTCCCACAGATTGTGATGGATTTGGAACTATAACACTGACAGTGATGAATTTTTTGATGGGCATTTTTTCATCTTTCATACTGATTGAGGATTTTCTCAGGAGCTTTATTTCTTAGAAGTTCATTTACATCTCTTGCCTATTCCCCACATTATATTTCTACCAGGAGATTGTGTCTTCCAGGTAAGAAAACAAGTACTACCACAGTTATGAAAACACAAATTTTTAAGCCAACTAACATTTCAGCAACCCATCTCAAGCCTTAAAACAGACTGTGTTAGCTTTGTGTGTAATGATGATTTCTGAAGTGTCAGGTTTCAATACCCAGGAGAATGACTCTTTAGCAGATGAATTAAAAGTTGTATCATACAGCATCCTTCTGATCATACCGCAGAGAGACACTTCACTAGCCAAGACAGTCAAAATTCCAAACATGTTGATTACTTCTCTTCAGAGGCAAAACTCCGGTCTATTTTATATCAGCCAGTTCTTGCCCGATTAAAGTAGCTACTTTTTTAGTCAAACCTGTATTCTTTGTGCCCCCTAACACAGACAGCAGGTAGCAAAACAGCAAAGAAAGGGTATATGTTACCAGCTGATAACTCATTAGTAGCTACGGATGTTCATCCAATATTATTCTGGCACTGCCAGGGAGTCCACAACCATATGGATATATTTACTAATAAGATGGATCAGTTTTGTCAGGTTCTAATTGGTTTTAGAACAAGCAGCCTCCAAGATGACAAGCAATTAAAAGGCTAACAAGGCCCCAACCATGTGCATCTCTGGGTTTTACAAAGAGGTCAACAGTGGGAAAGGAGTGTTACCAAGGATACACAATCAGTGATCTATCACTCAGTCTCAGGTGGACCTAAGGGGCCCCCCATAACAGTTCTACATCTCATTATCAATCACTTTCCATCAGCCACCCAATTTACACATCAGTCTTTCTGGTTTCTTTTCTGGAAGTTAAACATTGTACATCTGTCTCTAGCACCCAGAAAAAACAGCGTGCACATTGATAGCACACCACTCATTTACGCCGTGTGTATCTAGAAAGGATTTATCTTTTTCTTACTACCCATTCACTCGTGGTTTTGCCACAGGCATTTCAAAAATTAAAAACAAAAAAAAGTCAAATGGCATTACTGTGCATTCACATGAGATACACTAAAAGCTAGTCTACACTGAAAACTTGCATCCGCAACAGCTTAATATCTAGGGATGTGAAAAATCCACACCCCTGAGATGCATATATCACCCCCTCTGTAGTTAACACTCTATCAAAGGAAGGATTCTTTTGTGGACCTAGCTGCCACCCCTTTGGGAGGAAGATTAACTGCAATTGCATTGCTCTAGTGAGTGCTCAGCTGTGCTCCTGTAATGTATTTTAAGTGTAGACACACAGCCTTATATTACAGTACAGCATACACTGTCTATATTTTCATAAAATTGCAGACTATGAAGCCACTGCCCCTTCCCTTTCCCACTGGGCAAAATTGATTTTTTCCAGTAAGAATCCAATGTCTCCCCTCCCTCCAACTGATTCTTCAAACCAAAAGGGATAGGAGTAGAAAGTTACCTAGCAGATCTCCAAGAATCTCCAAAATTTCAGTGAGAAATATCAGACGGAAGAAGCTATAAGAACAGAACAACAGAGTGATTGGCCCAAAGCACAATGCAAGTCAGCAGTTGAGCTTGGAACAGAGTTCTGACCCCCCCACCCAAACTCTCCGGTCCATATCTCCTGATATCAAGAAGGCCTCTCTTGCCAAGAGGCAGCTCCCTGCTGATTTCTATGCCACCACTGCTAGACGGAGTGGCAGACAAGGTGATGGGCTTGAAAATGCAGCACACAATAGATCTGAAGCAGTAAGATTCATAGTTATTTGGACATAATTATCTCCGTTTCAGAGTAAGAGAAGAGGATTTTTCCACAAGTCTGTCAGACAGTCTGGATTATATATTCAGAGAGGATGGTGCATGTGCTTAGGTCTGGAAATGAAAAGCTGCAGATCAGTGTTCTTATCTCCACAGTTGTACTAAGTAGTCTCCAAGAAAGGTTGCTGAATATTTTTACTCTTAAGAAATATTTTTAAAGTCCTAAAAAAGTTATTTTCTTTCTGGCTTTGTGATCTGCAGAGTTATCCCTTTTATTCCATGTCCTGGGAAAGAGACAAACCATCTGTTACACATTACTCTTACATCTGACAAAGATATCATCTTGCTACAATATTATCTGAATGTATTTCTGTTGTTGTTGGTTAGTAACTGAATATGCTGCTTTTTCCAAGGCAATTCTGCTTCCTAAAAAGCTGCATCAACAAATGTAAAAATGAATATGATGATCAGAAGGAAATGCACATAATGTGTCCGTTTTCCTCTCTTTTTCTTACAAGTTGAACCTCTCTAGTCTGGAATCCTCAGAACCTCACTGGTTCCCAACGAGAGAATTTTCTGCACCACGGGAGGTCACTACAGTATTTTCTAGCAGCATTACCAACACTTCCACTGCTTACTGTGCTGTTAGAGAACATTTAAGTGTAAATTAGAACTACATAACAGCACAGAACACTGAGGGTTCCAGACTGGTGGTTGTAAACAAACTTTATGGGACCACAGGAAACTTGGCCACACCCATGAAAAGTGGACATCCAGCTAACTAAAATCATTCTTGATGCTGGATTGTTTCTGGATGAGAGAGTTATGGAGTAGAGAGGTTCAACCTGTAGTCACTCTCAATCGGGAATTTACCTTTTACATGAAAAAGACTATTCTTACTCCAACTGAGCAACTAAACCTACCACCAGACAAGACAAGAGCAAGGACTACATAAGTACTCCTTTTGTTATGGTTTCATTTGCAAGAGTTTATAATGTGACATTTTCACTAACATTATGTTTGCTGATTGTTTCTTTCAGGATTTTAACAAGAACACAGGGTCACTGCTCAGGAAAATGGCTTTAAAAAAATGTGAATCACTCCAAATACTGCTAGACAGCAGGGCTTGAAATAAACAAGAAGTGCTTTTGAGAGCCTTCCAACTGACAGCATGTTTTTCATTTCACTCAATACATTATTTGGTCAAACTGATTCTTGTGGTTTCCTTCATTGCTGTTTTGTTTTCAGTGTTTGAAATTGCTCGTGGAAGCCATTTGTCAGGGGATTTTTAATTCTGACTCTGAAGCAGCAGCAAAATATAATTATAATAATCATGATCCTATGCATACAGAGTGCCTGATCTTGGATTTATTCAATTCAGAGGCAAAACTCCCGTCTATTTTATATCAGCCAGTTCTTGCCCGATTAAAGTAGCTACTTTTCATCCAAGGACCTCAGAATTCTTTATGTGCATCAATTAGTTTTACCTAGGAGGTGACATTATCCCCATTTTACTGTGAACACCTACAAAACATCCACTGGATACAGTGGAAGGCAAATTAAAAAGCAGCTGGTAAAATAAATTAAGGTCCCACTCTGCAAACCCTCTACATGCACAACTTTCAGCCCTTCCAAACAGAGTTCTTCACACACAAGGCTCATGAGACCAGGCCCATATTTTAAGAGTTAAGTACTGAGCCACTGTAATCTAAACATATATGCATCTTTGTATGTACATTCCAGGCCACTTATATTGCTTTATCAATTGAGAAGCCTACACAATAAGCCCCTCCTCCCCACTGTTCTCTCTCATGCTTTTATTTCTAATTTTCAGTCTAATCAACTACGTTTTTCTTTTCGCCAATCTTTATCTGGTAACAATAAACAAAGCCCCAGCCCTATGACAGACAGCTGTTCCCCATAGGTGTGAAATGAGCTGATGGTCTCCATGGCAACTTGGTCCCATCAAACACTGCCAGCTGCCCTAAACTGTCAGTAGTTCTGTAGAAAGACAAGGCGGCTGAAGTAATATCTTTTGCTGTCCAACTTTTGTTGTTGAGAGGGGCACATTTTTAAACATATCCAGAGCTCTTGTATCAGCCCTGTAGGATACTTCTGTCGGGTAGTGTTAAAGTAACCTAGACTTTCCCAGTTATTCTGGTCCCAACACCACATAACGCCTGTTTCTTGCCTCTCCATCCTGGAGTCATAGGGACGCTCTATTTTCATTGTGGTGGCCAGAGTCCCACTACATTACAGGCCCTACAAACATAGAACATTGGGGCCCCACCCAAAACAATCCAGTGACCTAAATTGAGCGTTAGAAGCCACAGCTGTTTGGGACAAACAGGCAGGAGGAGCACAAGATAGGAGTGGAGATGTCAGGAAGCGGATAACAGAAAATTGTTGTGTGGTGACTGCTGCTTAACCATGGAGAGGGTTTTGCAGCCTTCATGGCATCAGTGGATTTTAAGGAGAAAATTAAAAGGAGGACAATGCAGTGAATGCCAACACCCAATTTCTACGGCTAACCTACAAGATTAGCAAACCAAGCCACTGGAGCACAGGGAGGAAGGATGGTTTTGTGGTGAAATACAGCATGAGGCCTGTATGAAGGGGAGGGGGAAAGCGGGGAGTGCAAAGGATGCGAAAGCACCCGCCATTATCCCCAAGTAAGCATGCTCCAGCAGACTAGGGGAAGGCTGGGGCTGATTTCTACATTTACTTGGGGGATCATGGGGATGCATTAACATCCCTGCGGTCCACATTTACAAAAAAAAGCACCCTCCCCCCAAAAAAAAATTCCTGCATACGGGCCTGAGTATGGGAGTCAAGAGAACTGGATTCTATCCCTAGCTCTGCTGATCACTGGTGTAACTAAGTCTTAGTCTATACTACAACATTACTCTGGCACAATGACATCCCTCAGGCTGTGAATAATCCACACCCCTGAGCGATATAGTATTCCAACAGTCAATGGGAGACTTTCTCCCACCAAAATAGCTACCACCTACTGTGGAGCGGTGTTTTTAAGCTGACTGGAAAGCGCTTTCCCATCAATTTAAAGTATCTTCAAATACGCGGTAACAGCACGGTTGCACTGTTGTCACTGTACAAATGCAAATTTCTCGTAAGAAGTAATGTCTTTGCCACAGTTTCCCTGTGTGTGAAATTGGGGTAATAATACTGTTTCTGAGGGGAGTTGTCAAGCTTAATTCATTTGCATTTTAAAAACACTTTGTACTTCTACAAAGTTTCCATCTAACGATCTTCCAAGTGTTATTTAATCTAGTTTTCTCTCGGCAGCAAAGATGTGATATCTTAGACAAAAGAGAAAAACATTAACACACCTACCGAAGTTTGCAATGCTATATCTGGGGAAGAGGTAAGGAAAGGAGTTAGAAAATTCCTCTCTCACCTCTAGTCAAAACCATCTATGTCCTGAAACATAAAATTGTATCACTAAAATTTGACAACTAAAAATTAAACAAGATAGTCAAATCAATACTGTGTACTGTAGAGTTTAACCCTTAATAAAAATAAAGTAGAATAACGTTCTTCAGTAATAATCCATCTCACTATTGCACATAATACCATTATAGCAGCATTTTGGTCCATTATCTATAGCATACTGCAGTATTGTTTATGTAAGAGAAGGTGCTACTAGCCATGCTTCCTAAAAGACTTATCCAGCATTCTGTGAGTTGCCTGTCCCCAGAGAGACTTGCCTTAGTTCAGTTGCAGCAGTCCCATTTCAGTTACTGAAATATGGGAAAAAAACAAAAAGTCCCACAAATCAAAACACAAAACCCACACAGTTCTCAATGCAGCCATCTTCCAGGTCTTTGCACTGCACATTATTCCCTTCCTATTACATGCACTGGCATGTGTTCATTTGGGCCTGACTCACTGTTCACTGAAGTCAATGAAAGACATGCCACTGACATCAATAAATTGGATTAAGCCTTTAAGGAATGTGTTGAGCATTAGTCAGCACTTGAATCAGATTCTTGAACAAAACTCTCAAATCTTTTGGCCAGGGTGAGAGTTCCCCACCTTAAATGTTCCTTAAAATGCTCTGACTCAGGAAGATTCGACACACCCTAATGAAAAGCCATAGATGGGGCCACTTCCTGATCACCCAAAGCATCCTTCTCCTAGAAGATTTACTTTCTTGATTAACCTGACTCTCTTCTTCCAAGGGAGATCAATATCATACAAGGCAATCAGAGGCAGAATATCCTTATGATCAAAAAGCCTTTGTCTAAAACTGCAAATAAAGCGAGGAAGAAGTTGTACAATGTGCTTAAAGACAAGTCCACAACGATAATGTCCATAATTTTTCCCTCTATTGTAACGACATAAATCTTGACTAATTCTGGTTTCCAGTCTGACAAAGTAGAATATGACCCAAAGTGGCGTAAATGGAGCAAAACCCATTCTCTGCTTTTGGTGGGGTGTTGATTCAGACAGTATTTCTTCTTTTTGTAAATGACTGAGTCAATGTAGCCTCTCACTATAGTAATAATAAAGCCACCTAGCTCTTGCACTTTTAATCAGTGGTACTCAAAGCTCATTACAGAAGAATGCAGTATCATTATCTCTGTTTTACAGATAGGGAAACAGAGGCACAGATAAGCAAATTGAAACAGAACACAAGTGATCCAAGGCCCTATCCAGCTCTCAATCTATGAAATAGTGACACTTCTCTTGACATGCTACAGCCCTCACATGAAAGCAATTCTCTCCTGTGCAAGATCTTCCTCTCCTTATCATCCTATCAATCCAATACAACATCTATATCGCGTACTGGCAATTCTGCAGGATAAAGGTAATTTGTTTCCACACAGATTTGTTTCTGTACCTTTAAAGATGCAAAATTAGACTTATTTGAGTGAGTTCATCAGGCTCTTCCCAAAAAATCATGAATCCTCTCTTTAGGATGGAAAGTTTTAAACTATCTCTGGAGCTTTTGCAAACATTAAAGCTTTAAACTACTTGGCCAACAGTGCATTCATGAATCCTTAACACTTTATAGAGGAGTTTTCTATAGTCTCAATGTCTGATTAAATGATGGCATCAGCCCTGAATTAAGTTTCCATAGAGTGAAAAATGGTCATCTGAATGCATGCTTCTTCCAGGGTTAGCTCATTTAATCCATTAATCATTAGCACTGAACTGTAAGTACTTTGAAACAGGGACTGTCTTTACAATGTTAGTACAACATTTAGTATAATGAGCCCCGATTCATGGCTGGGGCCTCTCACTCTACCACAATACAAATTATAAATAACTTCTTCAACCTTGTCAAGCTAAAAAACATGAGATGTGGCAGATCTTAGCTTTATTTTTCCTATAGGACTTTGAGACACTTTCCATGTTTGTCTATATCGACACATGGATTTTGCATCACTAACTATGCCAGTTTCCTCATACATGCAAGAACTAAAACCTGTTCCTATTGCAGACAAGAGACAATATTCCTATCAACTTCAAATTATCCAATTATCCACAACCCATTTCTTCAGATGACTGGAGTGTTAGAAGCCCAGATCCAACAATAAATAAGGGAAGGGGGGAGGAAAAGAGGAGATGGGGAAAAGAGAAAAAAGGAGGAGGGGAAAGAGACAGTGAGTAGATGGTTCAAATAGTTAGAACCATCTACTCACTATCTCTTTTTTCACCTTCCTTTTTTCCTCCCCCCGCTTCGTTTATTTATTCTTGGATCTGGACTTCTAATATTCCAGACATCTGAAGAAGTGGGTTGTGCCCATGAAAGCTCATGATATCATCTACATGTTTTGTTAGTCTTAAAGGTGCTACTAGACTATTGGTTGTTTTTTAAGTTTTTCTTGTTTAGTCAAAGTTTGTCCTAACTGGATTTTATACTTTGCTCCTTCGTGAAATTCACTTCTATCCAGATGTGGCCAGCCCATCTTTCTATGGGAGAGAAGCGGACAAAGAAGTTTAGTGTCGCTGTTCAAGCAACCCTGAACCTCTGTTGAATAACACTGCACTGAATAGTTTATATTAGGCCCGAGAGGTGGTGAACATTACTATTTTGAGGGAGGCAAAGTAGGGAACTCCGTGTTTTTCCTTTCTAATGCTGGTCTGTTTGTGGTCACTTCTCTGATTCTAATAGTTTGCAAGATTTTTCAAAAATATCTACACTTAAAAATTATCCTGGTGAGTTATCATTAAAATGATACAGATATCCTACTTGACTATCTCAGTTTTACTTTGCTGGGTAGGGATGTAACCCAAATAATTAATGTCTTAGCTGGGCACGTACCTAGTCATTTCTACTTTACTGCAGAGGTATTATAGTAGTGCCAAGAGACCCCAACCACACTCAGTAGCCCACAGTACCAGACGCTGATATCCTAAAACAATCCCTGCCCCAAAGTGCTAACACAATAAATAGACATGACAAATAAAGTATTATCTACATTTTGCACACAGGGAACTGAGGCAGAGAGATGCCGGATGTGCCCAAGCAGAACATCTGTGACAAAATCAGGAACTGAGCCCAGACTGCCAGAGCTCAGTCCAGACATAGCTACAAAACTATCATACCATTCATGGCTGAAGAGAATACAGATGGGGAAACTGATACATAAGCAAAGTATCTATGTCAAGACCCCGGGTGTGATTCCTTAGCCACTGGCCTAACAAGGGTGCTGGACTAGAGAAGTGCAAGTTGTACTTCGACATTCTGCTACAGCTTAAAAATAACTTCTTGGAGGGTTTTTTCCCCCCCTAGAGTAGCTCCCACTGGAGCTAGGTCTACACTGCAAGGTTTTTGTACAAAAAGGCTGTTTTTGCGCAAAAACCTGTGGAGCGTCCACATCTCAAATATGCTTTTGCGCAAGTAAATCAGCAGTAAAACGGCAGAACAGAGGGCTTTTGCCGGTGTAGGTAAACCTCCTTCTATGAGGCATAACTCCCTTTTGCGGTACAGCTATTGCGCAAAAAGTCAAGTCTGGACACTCCAGAAACTCCTATGGGAAAAAGCACAGTTGCTCTGATGACCATTCTGTGAATGGCCATCAGAGCTTTCTTGCGCAAGAGACGCTCCCTTGCACAAAAGCACCATCATTTTTACAATGCACTTTGAGGTGTGGATGTGCTCTTGCACAATATGTTTTTGCACAAAAACTCTTGCACAAAAGGCTTCTTGCACAAGAAGCCTGCAGTGTAGACGTAGGCAGGAAGACTGACTGTGCCTTTCAAGTTGGTCTGTCAAACTTGTACAGCTTTCATGGGCCTTCATTATATTACAGTATAGAGCAAACCCATGCACAGCTGCATTTGTGACCGAAAACCCTCAATGTATACGCAACAGCTCCTCCTCCAAAGAGAGGTGAAACCATGGAGGGAGAATAAACACCTCCTTCATGGTTAAAGTCATGAACAGGCAGAGATATTTTTTTAAAAGAGAGAGCACAAAAGAGAGATTCTTTATTGAGGCTGCTGGAAAGACAGACCCAGGTTCCAGGCTAATGTAGTATGTGTTACTTAATATTTTCACATGGAATTTGGCTTGGACTCAGTGGTGGGAGGAAATGCTTTGATACAACTAATGACAGTTTTGTCAATAAGACCTGAAGGAGAGCTCTCTATGGCTCAAAAGCTTGTCTCTCCAATAAAAGATATTGCCTTGCTCACCTTATCTCTTTCGTATCCTTAGACCAACATGGCTATAACAATACTGCAAACAGCTATTAACAGCTGCAGTGCAAGGAGGCAGCTCATATTAAAATAGTTCTACAACAGCTTTTTATTCAAATACAACAAGCAAAGAGAGAGTTTCCAAAGCTAGTCTCTCCTGAAGTTTCTTCCTCCTGGCTCCTTGATCTCATATTTTGTTATATCGATTTTTGATGCATTAAATACAGTGGTTCTCAAACTATGGGGTACGTGTATCCCAGCGTGTACATCAACTTATCTAGCTTATTTGTCTAGTTTTACAACAAACTACCTAAAAAGTATTAGCAAAGTCAGTACAAACTAAAATTTCATACAACTTATTTACACATTTCTATATACTACATACAAATGTAACTATAATTATAAAACAATTGGAATATACATATTATATGGTAAAAATTAGAAAGTAAGTTATTTTTTCAGTAAGCATGTACTTTGACACTTTTTTATGTCTGATTTTATAAGCAAGTACAGGTTGAACCTCTGTGGCCTGGGACTCTGCTTGACTAGAGAGCCCCAACCACAGATATTGCCAGAGGCTGGGAGCTCAGCCGGTCTGGCGGCAGGCAGCCTGCAGGGCTAGTGGCCAGGGAGCTATAATACTTTCAGATAGGTAGGCATGTTAGCTTCATCATATTGGGTAAATGCCAATCTGGAGAATTACATTTTTCCTTGGTAAATTACTCCTGTAGTATTATTTAAGTAAAATATTCTTCACTTCCTGTCCTAGACTACTGTGTAGTGTTGGAAAGTGCTGTTAAACAGCTACTACTCTCTGCCCTTAAAGGCAGCTGCATTTCAGAGGTGAGTTCAGAAGGACACTAGCACATATCAAAAGGCGGTTTGCAAATCAGATAGCTGGAGATCTGAACATCGTAAATTGCGCTCTTAACTAATTTTAGGAGCAATATTTCACCTGCAATGCAGCAAGTGCAAAGAGGGAGTCCCAGTTAAGTCTGGACTGCCAATGAGAAGCATAGTCTGCAAAACACTTTGGAATCCCTAAGGAGGTAATAAACACAAGATATTGCTACAACAATACTCCTTAGATTACCATGGCTTACTCATTTCCATTTCTTTCCTTGTTTGCTGGCATGATTATGCCAATAAAATAAATATGGGGTACAACGGGGATGGGAGAGGCATCACAATAATGCTTAGTAAGAAATACTAATCTTCTTCACACAGGATGATTTTGCTGGTGGCTAAACTAAAACACTTAAGGATCAAATCAGAATTCAGCATTAAACAGCCAGGCTGTAAGAAAGGGGCAATTACTGTGTGCCATATTTACTAGAGCCTGGCAGTTTGTAACATGAATCCAACATGTAACAACTTCTTTAGTTCTGTACAGAAGCCATGTGTTACTTATTTCAACAGCTCAGTCATTGGCCGCATGTCAGGAGTACAAATGACTCTAAACAGCTTGGTAAAGGCATTTCAGGAGGCGATTGCTGTTGCTTGCGGTGGGTGGTAGTTTAACAAACAGCTACTGAGACAAAGCCAAATTCAGGAAAGAAGAGGGGGAAAAAATAACAGCTCTTTTTTTTCTTTCCCTTTCTCCCCTTTCAACAGGCCAAGGGAACAGGAGAGTAACCTTTACTCTTGACAAATGCAGACACCGTGCAAATAGCTCTTAAAACATTGTACCTTGAAGGAGCCGATAAACATCAGTTCAGTTCAACACCAAATAGCCATACTGTGTGGGACTCCAAATAGCCCCTAACAATTCTTCCCTTGGAACCCGGACTAGCAACAGCTCTGGGATAAATGTTACAAGAGGAATGTATTTAAAAGACTGATGAATGGTGCCCACTGCCTCAGCACCCAGGCACCTGGCAGCAATTAAAGAGGCAGAAAGAAAACTGGATTTACCAAAGATTAAATAGCAGCCCGCCAGAGCACTCAGTTCCACGGCTTCCCCGGGCTGCCAAGTGCCAGACAGCAGATTTCAGGGCTATGATTGAGCTTCTGCAGCTGATCACCTCCTACCAGTGCTGCAGAGCTAGATGCCAAAAAACCTGCTGCAAGAACCACCTCGCTGATCACAGCTGCAGTAGAGGGCATATGCAGGGAGTGTTGCAGCTGGGACCTAGGCTATTTTGTCTGGATAGATCATAGCCGACCCCTTGAGCTCCAGCTAAATAAGAAGGAAGCACAAGAGTAATGGAAACTAGTGGGATCCAGTCACAGCAACTAGATTGACTTAAGGCAGGGGTGTCCAAACTTTTTTCAAAGAGGGCCAGATTTGATGAAGTAAACATGCGTGAGGGCCGACCATTTTGCCTGACATTCTTTGAACCATTAAAATTAAATGCAAATTAACTATTTTATGCAAAGTTTATTGCAAACGGCAAACGACATAACACCAACTATACATGTTGTGTCCAAATATATTTATAACTGATTTAGACCAACTGACATTAACTGAGATTTTACAATGTATTCATCTCAATTGAAAAAAAAACTTGCCTACACTAATGTGAAGGGTGAAACTGAGATCTGGACTGCAGTACATAGGCTAGGTCTGGTTCAAAGGCAGTGGTTTTGATGCGCAAAATGTCACGCAGGTGAGAGTCACTTAGTCTTGTCCTCACGCGGTTCTTGTTACAGTTCATAGCAGAGAATGTCTTCTCACACATATATGTTGAGCCAAACAAGCTCAGCATTTTCTTAGCCAATGTTCGAATCTCTTGAAACCGGCTCTTATCCAGTTGGCGGTAAAAGTTCACAAGAGAGAGCTGTTGGTGACGACTGCGTAACTCGCTGTCACAATGCAGCTCAATGAGCTCGAGCTGCAGCTGATCTGGAGCATCATCGGGGTCAACAGAGAATGGAGAGGAGAAAAGGCTGATCTCCTTTTCAATAGCTGCAAAGTCCTGAAAGCGCCGTTTAAACTCCCCAGCCAGAGATGCAATGTCTGCTGCATACCTGCTCGTTTGCGCACTGATATTGTCCTGTGGAAAACTGTTCATTATTTCCTGCAACGCTGAAAAATGTATGGTATTGGGCTGTGTTTGTGACAACTGCCTTATGAAAAGTTGCAGCTTTGTCCCAAAGGCTTTGAGGTGTGAATAAAGCTGGTTCACCGCTGCATCTTTCCCCTGAAGACTCGTGTTCAGTACATTCAGATGCTTTGTTATGTCAACTAGAAACCCCAAATCAGCCAGCCAAATAGGATCAGATAGTTCTCGCATTGGTTGTCCCTTTGTTTCCAAGAATTCTCCGATTTCCTTTCTGAGAGAGTAGAAACGCTGCAGTGCAGACCCCCGACTGAGCCATCTTACATCGTTGTGATATAAAACATCTTCGTATTCAGCCTGGATGTCCAGTAGAAACTGTTTAAACTGGCGGTGGCACAGGGCTTTAGAGCGAATAAAATTAATAGTCTTTAGCACCGGTTTCATAACATGATCATATTTGAGATGTTTAGCACAGAGAACTTGCTGATGAATGATACAATGGAGTTTAATAGCTTTGCCTCCTTCTTCGATCACCTTGTTACAGATTAGGGTTGATAATCCACTTCGTTCACCAACCATGGCAGGTGCCCCATCAGTAATAATCCCAGTAACTTTGTTCCAAGGCAGTTTCATGTCATCTATGGCGGAACTAACAGAAACAAATAAATCTTTTCCTCTTGTTTGGTCCGTAAGGCTCTGGAGGTCAAGTAGCTCTTCAGTCACATTCATTTCATCGTCCACCCCTCTCATAAAAATCAGCAACTGAGCTGTGTCAGATAGGTCCGTGCTTTCATCACAGGCTATTGAAAAGAAGTCAAAATCCACTCCTTTGGATGTCAACTGTCTCTTAATATCTGATGAAATCTCCTCAATTCTCCGTGCTACAGTGTTACGAGCCAGGCAAATGTTGGCAAACTCTTGCTTCTTCTCGGGACAGATATTCTCAACCATTTTCATAACGCATTCTTTGATAAAGTCACCCTCAGCAAAAGATTTGCAATTTTTAGCAATTAACGTTGCCACCTCATAGCTCGCCCTTGTGGCATTTTCATTTGACTCACGGGCTCTTATGAAAAATTTCTGTTGTGACATTAAAACAGCTTCAAGTTGCTTCAACTTTTCACTGCGGTCGTGCCCTGTAAGCTTATCGTATGTGCTATGTCTCGACTGGTAGTGTCTCTTGACATTAAATTCCTTATAAACAGCCACAGTCTCTTGGCATATCAGACAAACACAGTGATTCTCTATTTCAGTGAAGAAATATTCCACTTTCCACCTGTCCTGGAAGCGGCGGCCCTCACTGTCAACTTTCCTTCTCTTATTTACAGTCGCCATTTTTTAAAATTGACCAGAAGGGGAAGGGATCATGTGAGCGCAGTGCCAGAGGTTTAATACACTGCCCAAGTAATACACTGCACTAATACACTGCCCAACAAGAATTCTCTTGCCTTTGTGGCTGTTTGTGGCGAAGTCTCTAATGATGAGCTCCACGTGCCTGAGCCCGCCAGGAAGCTGACAGTGCGCAGGGCCAATCGCAGATACTGAGCTTGAGCAGCTGCGGAGTCCGTCCCTGATCTCAGCAGCTGCGGAGTCCGTCCCTGCACTCTCAGCCCCAAGGTAGAGGGCTTGCAGGGTCAGAGGCGGGTGGAGAGCGCAGGGCACGCTGGCCTCACGGCGGCCCGGGGGCAGGGCGAACCCGTAGCCAAGCGGGGGAGCAGGGCTGTGGACGTGCCCTACATGGTGGACTTTAGGACCGCAGCGGCCGCCATGGACGGCGGCAGAGCGGCGGGAAGCGGCGTCAGTCAGAGGAGTGCCGGGGAGCCAGGAGAGGGGGAGGAAGCGGGGGCTGTCCCTGCACTCTCAGCCCCAAAGCGGAGTGCAGGGGCAGGGTTTGGGACCGTGGCAGCGGCGGCCCGAAGCGGCGCGCTGAGCGCGCCAGTTAGAAAAAGCACCGGGGAGCCAGGAGAAGCGGGGGGCCGTATTAAATCCGACCGCGGGCCGCATTTGGCCCGCGGGCCGGACTTTGGACATGCCTGACTTAAGGGAAAAGCTGCTACATTCCCCACTATAAGAAACTTCATATTTCTTTTCCCCTCCGCCCCCCAGCACCTCCAGGCAGAGCTCACTAAGGCTGTGTCCAGACTCGGGTTTTTTCGAAAAAAGTAGCTGCGTCTAGACTGCAGCCACGTTCTTTCGAAATTAAATCGAAAGAATGCGGCTTTTCTTTCGACGGCGGTAAACCTCATTTCACAAGGAAGAACGCCTTTTTTCGAAAGTGCTCTTTCGAAAAAAGGCGTTCTTGAACGCAAACAGGGGTTTTTCAAAAGAGAGCATCCAGACTGCCTTTCGAAAAAGCGGCTTGCTTTTTCGAAAGTTCCGCTTGCAGTCTAGACGCTCTTTTTCGAAAGAGGCTTTTTCGAAAGCATCTTTCGAAAAAGCCTCTTTCGAAAGAGGCTTGCAGTCTAGACATAGCCTAAAAGCCAAGAACACATAGGCTACGTCTACACTGGCACCCTTTTCCGGAAATGCTTAAAACGGAACAGTTTTTCCGTTATAAATATTTCCGGAAAAGCGCGTCTACATTGGCAGGATGCTTTCCCGGAAAAGCACTTTTTCCAGAAAAGCGTCCGTGCCAATGTAGATGCACTTTTCCGCAAAAAAGCCCCGATCATCATTTTCGCGATCGGGGCTTTTTTGCGGAAAAGACTACTGTGCTATCTACACTGGCCCTTTTCCGGAACAGTTTTTCCGGAAAAGGACTTTTGCCCGAACGGGAGCAGCATAGTTTTTCCGGAAAAACAATGACGATTTTACATTAGATCATCATTGCTTTTCCGGAAAAGCAAGCGGCCAGTGTAGACAGCTCGCAGCTTATTCCGGAAAAGCGGCTGCTTTTCCAGAATAAGTGGCCTAGTGTAGACACAGCCATAGAAGATGTGAGTCACTGTACTGAGACAGGATTCAAATCAGCCTAAAGTAGAACTGGCAGCATTAGCTAGATCAGTGATGGGCAAGCCTTGCTAGTGAGCGGGCCACCCAAATGGCCCTCCATCTTTGTGACTGTCATAGCCAAGATGTTTTCCCAGGACAGGGCAATGTTGCTAACTGAGCATGTGTGCCTAGAATTTGCGGGGAGAGGGAGGGATGCCGACTGAACTATAGCAGTGCTCTGATTGGAAGCAGAGGCACAGCTCTCCCAATCAATGTTGTGTGCAATCATCACGCACCTCTCTTCACGTGCCCTGGATTTACGTGTGTGTCATTTTAATGCCACCGACAGGGGACAAACCTACACAGACGGCAACCAGTGGAATCTCTGGCAACCCTGTGCATGGGCAATGGTAAACAAAATGCCTCACAGGCCTCAGATAGACCCCTGATCAGCCATAGGCAGCTCTTGGGCTGCAGGCTGGCCTCCACCTGAGAATTTGAGGGCATTGATGGATCCAGAAACTGGTCAGATGAGGATCCCAGTACTGCAGAAACAATCTGAAGCACAACAGCTTCCTTCTCCCACCCAAGCATCAGAGAGGGAAATTGGGTTGGTTTCCTAGGTATCACAAGCAGTAACCTGCATTTCTTGGGCCAAGATTCGACTAACTCCCAACACATGTGCCGAATGGACCATGGCAGGGGAAGAATTGGACCTACTGTGTTTAAGGGCAGCTCAGAGCCTCACAGAGATCAATGTGGTCTATACACAGGTTACATTGGTTGTAGATTTTGGTGTGGGTCTCCTAACTACAGTCCCTCAGCTCAGGGAATAGGTTCTCAATCTAGAGCAAAGTAAAAACATCAAGTCCATGCTAACAGGGAGAAAGAGTGTTCTTGTGGTGGTTTACACTACCTATTGAAGCAAATTGGAGCACTTTGATTTTTACCTGAGCGGGGGAGAGGAAGAAACTAAACCATGGCCTTCTTTGAGTCTTGGGGAAAAGGGAGAATTTACCTCATAGCTCCACAGCAAGGGCTGAGGAATAGGGAAATGGGGATCTTTCATTGCTCTAACAGCCCGATGGGGAAGGAAGGGTTGAGAAGGAAAGACTGCTGACTCGGCATCCTTTTTAAACTAAAGTGCAGGCATTCCCTCCGGTTCATCAGATGGAGAAGTAGCTGCTTCGATCTTAACCAAAAAGCTTCCCATAGGACCCCAAGGGGATTAACGTATAGTGCTGTTCAAATGGTGCATCTGCGACTATTCTGGCTGGTCAAGTTACACTAATGGGCTTTGAATTTGGTGGTATTCCATTTTAAACATCTGCAGCACTTTGGTTTCTTTCTCCTTCAGCACAGGATGAAGAGCATTGCTACCTCAAGCATGGCACAAGCTGAACGGTACAAATGCACTGCAAGGCACAGGAACAAGCAGCACAGGACAGGGAGTCAGAGGAGCCGAGTTCTATTCCCAACTCTGCAACAGACTTCGTGCATACCCAGGCATGCCACATAATCCCTCTCTGGGCCTCAGGTTCTACATCTGAGAAAATGAAAGCAACGCTTCCCTACCTCACAGCAACGTGGGAAGCTCAAGGCATTACTATTTGTACCATGTCTGGAGATCCTTAAATGGAAAGAACAAAAGAAATGTACATTATAGGCTGGAGATATTTTACAAACAGCAAGTTCTTTCCACAAATATATTAAATCATAACTTTTCTGAAAACGGGACAAGCAGGCCCCTGACACCAAGTAACTCCGGTGAAATGCTTTGCACTCTTAAAAAGTCAGGCATCTTAGCCAAAGGCCTAAATATGGTCTTAGGAGACCACAGGCTCCCCATTTGACACCTGAGCCATAACAGCTTAGCAAAATTCACACGTCACCATCTGTCTTATAACATGGCAGTGACTGGGCCATGCTATAATCCTCTTTATAAAAGTTTGTCTGTGTCTTCACAGACAAACTTTTATAATGCTGCTACAGTCATGGCTGAGCCCTGGCTTGATCCCATTACACACAGGCAAATTGAACTGGAATGAGGACATTATCTTGGCCATAACCCAGGGCGTCCTGCCCCAATAAGAGTTACTGTGTAAGGGAGCCTTTAGACCAGGGGTGGGGAATCTTTATTCTATCAAGGGCCACTAACCCAGGGTATATCTACAGTGCCACCCTCGTTCGAACTAGGATGGCTAATGTAGGCATTCGAACTTGTAAATGAAGCCTGGGATTTAAATATCCCAGGCTGCATTTGCATGTTCCCGGGCGGGCGCCATTTTTAAATGCCCTTAGTTCGAACTACCTGCCCGCGCCTACACACGGCACGGATTAGGTAGTTCGAATTATAGCTCCTAATTCAAACACCGTTAAACCTCCTTGCAGGAGGAATAACGATAGTTCAAATTAGGAGCTTTAATTTGAACTACCTAGTCTGTGCCGCATGTAGCCGCGGGCAGGTAGTTCGAACTACGGGCATTTAAAAATGGCGCCCGCCCGGGAACATGCAAATGAAGCCTGGGATATTTAAATCCCGGGCTTCATTTGCAAGTTCGAATGCCTACATTAGCCACCCTAGTTCGAATGAGGGTGGCAGTGTAGACATACCCCTACAGAAAAATCAATCAGAGGTTCACAGGGGGGCAGAGGCTCAGGGCTCCTCCCTGCATTAGGACAAGCTGGTGCTCATGGCTACTCCAGGTGGGGCCAGAAATGCAGGGCTCCTGGTGCAAAAGGGGGTTCCAACCTGGGGCAGGGAGTTGGGGGTGCAGGCTCCAGCCAGGCGGTACTTACCTGAGTAGGCAACAGGGCAAAGGCTGGCTCCTTGCCTACTCTGGCCCCATGCTGCTCTCAGAAGCAGCTACCATGTCCAGCCCCAAGGCCTAGGAGCCAGGTGGTTCTGCATGGAGCATGCAACCAGGCACCACTCCTGGAACTACCGTTGGCAACAACCAGTTCTCGAATGGGTGCTTTGGAGTCGGTGCTGGAAGCTTGTGTAGCTTCCCTGATCTACTCTGCACCCAGGAGCCTCAGGAACATGTTGGGGCTTCCGGCCCACAGCACGGAGACTGACCACGGGGCAGATGAAATTAAGCATCTCAGGTTCTCTTGCGGACCCCTAAAAATGTTGAATGGAAGTGCAGACCCCTTTGGAAGCGACACAGTGCGCAGACTCCTGGATGAAAATTTACTGGTCTACAAGACAACTGAACAACGTGGTTCAAGCCCTCCATGCCCATGGAGGGCTTGAACAGAGCCTTATTGGCAACACCGAAACCATGCACAGCTTTATCCCCAGAGTACACTCTCCCATGCACACCCACGTGCTCCTTTTCCAGTCACTTTCTGAAAGTGGCCAGCTGCACTCCTACTCTAACTTCTATCAATTGCCAAATGAAAGAAGCCAGCTCTAAGGGTATTTCACTATATGTTTATCTTCAGGATAGTGGCTAAATGAACATCAATAGCTTCTGATCGTCAATTGTTTCCAAGAACTTGCTGATTTAGTTGAACTCTCCTGGCCTTCACGCACAAGTGTTCTGGATGTGAGTTTAAGAGGAAGCATCTATGATAGATTCAATTTGTTTCCATTAGAGAGCATCAATTAATCTTTATTATGATCACAGAAGCGCACCTCTCTCTCTCTCTCTCTCTCCCTCCCGAACGTTGCTTTGCTCTGCACACTCAGCCCTCTCAGTGTGTAGATAGTTTTTCCTCTCATGCAAAAGCCAAGTGCCTGGACCAAGTCCTCAGACCCAGATAAAAAAAAATTATAATCCATGCACCATAAGAATTAACTGAAAAAGGAGACACTGTTTGTCGCTTTTGATGTATGGATGCCTCAACTTGGATTGGGTACATAAAGTTGCTGCTCTCACACCAGACTTAAGGCCTGAATCTCAACTGGAACACATAAGCAAAGCTCTCTTGAAGTCAAAGTAGCCTGGATGCCAAAATACCAGTTGAATATTCGGCCCTTAGATTTTACACCAAAAAAACGTAAGGCAAAGCAGTTAAATCAATGGGAATTGCATATTTGTATCCAAGAGCAGAATTTGGCCTAGTAAATGAAATAGCTCCAACCAGCCTACATGAGGGAGCAAACTGTCTCTCAGTCCCACAAGAGAAGCTTCATTGAGTGAGGGCTCTTGGTTTCATCTAGGCTGACCCCGGGCTCCATGCTGCATTGCCACTGTGAAATGACACGCGGAGCTGGGGACTCTGAACTGACCTCAGGCTCCGCACACAGCACCGCACAGCTGATCTGGGGATCCACTGAGTGGCAGCTGCCCCTTTGGATGCTGCCTCAGCGTTTCAAAGCAGCAGCGCCACACACCTGATCCCAGGCTCAGCTATGCGGAGCTGCCGCTTTCAAATACTCCCTCTACCTGATAGAGGCAGCAAAGGGGGGCGGAATCAACTAGGCTGATAGTCGACTAGATTTTAACATCCCTTGTATCTACATTACCCCAAGTCAGGTTTTGGCAATACGGTGGGGGTATCCATATACATTAACATACCAGCGTTTGGCAGGATGAACTTAGGTCTGGAACAATCACCAAACTTTCCTTCTGAGCAGGTGCTGGCTTTAGGGGCAGGAGTTGCCATTTCCCAAATATGGTTGCTGACACAGACAATCTTTGTTCAGGTTGGACCTCCCTGGTCCAGCTCCCTCGGGAACTGACTGGTCCCAGATAAGGGAGTTTTCCAGACCAGGGAAAGTTGGGGGAGGGGGAGCACCAGCCTCTCCACTGGGCTCCTCTCCCCAGCTACCTGGCACCACTAACCTCAGCCCCATGGCTGCAGGAGCCCTGCAGGCTTTGCAGCACCCCCATGCTCTAATGGCCCTGACAACTCTGGTAGTGCCGTCAGTGGCGCTGTGGGTGCTTACAGCCCCACCAGCTGTGGGCTCTGTACACCCCTCTCCCTCCCAGTACCTTCCTCCCCCTGCACACTCCGGTGGCCTCGCCAACATCCCGGCCACACCAGCTGCAGGCTCAGTAGCCCCCATGTTCCACAGACTCCAGCGCTCTGCCAGCTTCCCAGCCTGCTGCCAGCTCTCCTGTCTCCCCACAGGCTCTGGTGTCCCCTTCTGGACCACGGATGTTGCCAGACAAGAAAGTCCTGGATCACAAAAGTTTCAACTTGTATATAGAAATACTCTTTTACATTTCCTTAGCAAAGTTCAACCAGTGGGAAGGGATTAAAATTTAAGAAACCCTGAAGGGGAGTTCTCCAGTGAAAATTAAGAAGATGCTTTGGTTCTTCTCAGCACTGGATTCTGCAGGCCTTCTTCACACAGAAATCACTTTCATGTGCTAATGCCACTACAATGCTGGTTTTATCCCCAATTCATATAGTAATTAGGAATAACCCTCAATGTACAAAAGATGAGTCCCAAGCAATTCCTCCACAATGGAGCTGGAGCCAGAGCTACCACTGAAAGATCTTCCATAGCTATAGGTCCTGGAGGATGCTCTTCAGAAGACAGACAGCAGAACAAGGAGATGAAAGAACATTGTGGGGTCTCCACTCCACCACTGACCTGTATTTTGCCAGGGTTAACAAAAGCCCCAGCAAGCAGTTTCAAGCTACAAACAGCGTAATCACCCGGATGCCTAATTCCCTGCAAGATTTATAACAGTGAATCATCCACGTTTGCATCTACATAATTAAAAGTAGTTAGTTTTGCCACATTTAAAGTAACAAATCATGCATTTGACAGTAATGAGGATGAAGAGACATTTACTTATCTTTCTGGCCAGACAGACCAATTAAAATTTTATGTCTGAAAATGCTCATTTTAAATGGTGCATCAGAAGATCTCCTGTATTGTACAAGCAGCTTTAACGTGGCTGTAATAAATATGCGCCTGCAGCTTTATTGGCATTTATTTTTAATGCAGCCCATTCTTGCCTCTGAAAATCTGGGAAATGCAAATAAGAAAGCTTGCGTCCTGAAATGGTATTCTTCAGGCTTGTTTGCACATTACACAAGAGAACCTTCCTGGTGTTGTTTTCTAGGCCTCTCCCTCATATTCTGGCAACTTAAAAAAGGATGTAGGGCAGCAGAAAAATGAAAAAGTTAGGGCCTGAGACTCAGTAACTTGCAGTAGATGATACAATGAGAGAAAACAGCCTGGCAGCAGCAAAGGAGTGTTTTAGAGAGGTGGGAGAGAGAGGGTCTGACAACAGAGACAGACAGCATTATGGACAGCCGAAGGACAGTGGGCCTGACAAAAAAGTCAGACAAGCAAAATTTGTTCATTTATTTCTAAAATAAAAAGGCACCTGTCCATAGCTCTATGTGTCCTGTGATCACTCAGCTATAGGAGTTCCAAACTACAGTGAAACCTTTGTTATCCGGCACTCTGTTAACCAGAAAACTTTGTTAGCCGGCATTGCCCCCAGCCACAATTCTGTCACATATTCAGGCGCACAGGCCTGGCTTGATTTACCATGACTGGCATAACAGTTTTTTATTTAAGAAGTACTAATCATCTTTAACTCAAAATAGAAATGTGAGAACTACTGCCTCACACTACAAAACTACCAACAATATTAAAAACTTGAGTTTTACTATTATTGTCCATTGGTTTTTCCTAGGTTGATGGGACTCTCAGATAACCGAAATTTTTAAATAACCGGAATGCCCTAATCCCCGAGCTTGCCGGATAACACAGGTTTTACTGTATTCAGATGTTTAGGTCAAAACCAACCTCTTACATTTTAGCCAGAAGCTGAGCAGCAAGCAGTGCCGATCAGTGAGCGATGCATCATGCTCTTGCTAAGACATTCTCCCTCATGTGGCACCCAGATGGTTTCACCTGCCGGTTAAACCTAAAATGCAACTTCACCGCTGTGTCTAATCTTGATGTGACAAAAGTCTGGACAAACAGTAGCGAGGCCTGAATCTGCAGGGAACAGGCCAATCCTGTCCAGCCAAGTGCAGATGGAAGTGTGACCTTATAACCACAACTACTACTTTCTTGTTCATCCATCACTGGCTGTCTACCTCGACACACCAATTATGAACCTTAGCACATGCCATCACTTGGGGGGAGAGGGGGTCAATATAATCTCTGCTGTAATTATGTCTTCTAACTAACAGCATCACTTTATTTTGTCTGAATCGAGCCACGGCCAGCTCACTCTCATCCCTGCTCCCATCTTCAAATGACAGTGGGAAAATGACACTGCTGCTTTTCCTGTACCAGCTCTGGACGCATCTCGCACAGAAAACTAGAGAGAAGGGCAATACCCCAAACAAAAGTGTCCTGAGGGTCTAAGAGCAGTTTCCCCCCCCCCCCTCTCAACCCTCTGGGACCCTTTAGTTACCAGGGTCAGATAAATACAAGCCACATATTTTCATCCAGTATGTCCAGGTTATCCAACTGCACAGACATTACAAATGGACAAGAGCTTTTAGGTTACCTAGTCCTGGGCCCCCTGCATCAAGCCCAGTAATAATGCTACCAACATACCTATCACTAGTGTAGGGCTGTGTCTCGACTGGCCAGTTTTTCCGGAAAATCAGCCGCTTTTCCGGAAAAACTTGCCAGCTGTCAACACTGGCCGCTTGAATTTCCGCAAAAGCACTGACTTCCTACTGTAAGAAATCAGTGCTTCTTGCGGAAATACTATTTTGCCTGAACGGGAGCAGAAGTCCCTTTTGCGCAAAGCTTTTGTGCAAAAGGGCCAGTGTAGACAGCTCAGATTTGTTTTCCACAAAAAAGCCCCGATTGCGAAAATGGCGATTGGGGCTTTTTTGCGCAAAAGCGCGTCTAGATTGGCATGGACGCTTTTCCACAAAAAGTGCTTTTGTGGAAAAGCGTCCGTGCCAATCTAGACGCTCTGTTCCGAAAATGCTTTTAACGGAAAACTTTTCTGTTAAAAGCATTTCCGGAAAATCGTGCCAATCTAGACGCAGCCCATGTGTATAACTACCTTATATCTTCAAAGTGTGGCACAGTGCAAGCATTGCCTAGTCTTCACAACCATCCCTTTGCCCCATGAGGTCAATTAATATAATTATCCCCATTCCCCAGAGAGAGACAGATGTACATTCAGGAGGAAAATTGCCCTTGCGTCCAAGAACTACTCATCACTTCTCTTCCATTTCAGCCCTCAAATGGAATGCAAATGGCGCATATTCCTCATGTGGATACCGAGCAGAGTTGATTTTCACTGAAAGTAAATTGCCCAAGACCAAAGCTGGGGTCAGTTCATTTGGTAACCTTACCTCATGCTCCAGTCTACTATTTAAATGGCACAAGCAGTGGGGCCTTAGCCACTTGCAATCTCAGTATCAAGAAAAGTTTATTGATAGTCAGCCTAAATGCCCTTTTTCATGGTTTCCTCTCATTATCCACTGTCAAATCATCCATTACATAAATCCTCTCCATCCCCTGTGTTTATTACTCTTCAGGTATTTGTAAACAGAATCATAGAAATGAAGAGCTAGAAGGGACCTGGGACAAGTCACCAAGTACAACGGCCTGACTGAGGAAGGACCGAGTAAACCTAGCCCATCCTTGAAGTCCAATCTGTTGTTAAAAACCTTCAGTGATAAGAAATTCCACAACCCCCATTGGGGAGGAAGCTTATTCCAGAGCTTTATTATCCGATAATGAGAAAGATGATCGCATTCCCCATCCCACCCCCATCCCTGTAGTTGGAACTCACCTTTTATTCTTTTTCCAACCAATCCAGCCGGTGACTAATCATTTGTCCCTCTTCTTTGAGATTTTGCAATATGTAAACAAAGTGACATCACCTCCATGTCTATTCTGCACTTTTATGCTTTCAGTTCTTCTTCGACTACCTGCACACCTTAGAAAGCTTTAGATTTGTACCCACTCGTTGAAATCAATAGCAAAGTTCCCTAGTCACTTCACTGGACGTATGGTTTGGCTTTCATCTGCATATTTTCTATTCTTTCTAGCTAGAGCTACTGTTAAAATTGAGTGGTTTTCCCCAGCTCTTCCCTCCCTCTCTCTCAGCATCCTGGTGATTTTTCCCCTGGTAAGCATTCTTTGTTTTCCTTTATTGTGCCTAGTTCTTCCTCAGTTTACTGTGTTGTGATGTTTACATCGCATTTTTCCCACTGAGTCAATTTTAGTGTTTTAAGTTTAGTCCCTTTTTCTTGTCTCAGCTAAGGCTGATCTGCATCTAGTCCACTAAAGTAACTGCTCTGTTAGCAGCAACATCCATGTACATTAACATGCACACAACATGCAGTGGCCTGTCTGGAATCACGGGTTTGTCTTTTAAAAGTTAACAGATCTGATTTGTGAGATACCGTATGTAAATCACTTGGAGGCCTCTTCACTAGGAGGGCCTGCTATTTCTAGATTAGTTATCCCCCATCTTATGAATGGATGGAAGAGATGGAAATTAGAGTCTCTCCATTCTGGCCTCTGACACATTGAATGAAAAAGCTACCATTTAATGTAGCCATGATTTCTGTCACCACTGTATCACAAGTCACAGAAACTTCCTCTATAATAAACTGATTTTGTACATGCCAGCAATCACGCACATCCCTGCATGGATCATAAATCTTTTCTTGGGGGACGGGGTGGAATTTTAAACCTACCACTACAGCAAACTTCTTCTCTCCCCTCCCCGCAGGTGAAAATACTTCTCTGGAAGCAAATGTGTGATTTTTTTTCTGCACCCTCTCCCTTTTTGATCTAGCCTTTTGGAACACTTTTTAACATTCACAGTTCTGGCCTCTTCTCCATAAAGAGAAATGTTTCTTCAATTTTCTCCTGTGATATTCATGTGCCAGCTGTTCCAATGCCAGCATTTTGTTTCCATTAGTCTCTTTCTCTTGCTAGTTTTCTCCATTTTAGTCTAAAGTGTCCAGAAAATGACAAGACCTAGGCTGCTCAGAAAGAAAAACATCAGGCCAGTTCTCCTCAAGCTTACATCCATGCAACTCAGCTCACTGCCTTCAATAGGGCTGTTCAGGTTTAGAAAGCAGAATTTGATTAATAACTGCAAAGATTATGTCAGAAATAGATGGGCCTGAACCAAACACATGGAACTAAACACACCCAGACGTGGGGGAAGTTTGGATAGAGATCTGAATGTCCCAGAGGGAAAGGAGGATGAGACAGAGAAAACAGATGTTGTCAGGCTGCCATCAATGGCCTTGGTGAAGGAGCTTGTTTGCACCACAGATGGATGTGGATAAATCCTGTACATTACAGCACCATTTGCTTGACTCCAAAGCACCTCACGCCTTTCTGTTTGCATAGGAAGTACATGAGGTTTACAGAACTTTCCCTCCCTTGAAGAAGGAAGGCAGGCTTCCCTGTCACAGGCCTGTCTGCGTTCTGCACAGTGGGGCTCAACATCTGGAGCTATGAACTACTCCACCATTTGGGTGCACAACTATGAAACATGATCAAAGAGACAATTAAATAAACATTCCTGCCCAACCATAATTTTTCCTCTTACATGTTGGCTTCGTTTTAAAGTTCAGCATTGTGAGCACTGCCATTCAAAGCAATTTGCCATTCTCTTCATGGAGCCACTGCGGTTAAGAGAAAAAGAGCGACTGGTTTATCTATTCCTGTAGTTCCCAGGCTTTCAGACTGGGATCCACTCTCCCATTGAACAAGCCAGAAGAACTGTTCTGACCATCTGGGAGAAGTCGGGGACGCAAAACTTTTAACAGGAGTTCTGCCACTGATTTAAATAAAGCCAGAATCATACCTCTAGTCTGACCATTTAGCAACATGTGAAGGGCAGAATGACCCCACTCTCCTGACACTAGGAACGAAAGGAAGGAGAGGTCATACCTAAGTTCTCCCTAAGCCGCAGTGGTTCCCATTAAGCCCTGCACAGAGGCTCAGGGTTGCAGCGGGGAGAGATTTCTCCCCAAGCCCTACGGTTGCTAGCGATGACAGGCAGGAGAGACCCTCCTCACTAGCCCCAGCACTGAGTTGCCTCAGCTCCAGCAGGGTGACAGCCAGCTAAGCCCGAGCCCCAACCCCTGTCCCACCTTGAGACCCCTCCAGTCCTGAGCTTCCTCCTGCACCCCAAAGCCCTCATCCCCAGCCCAGAGCCTGTCCCCCCCTCCTGCACCCCAACCCTCAGCCCTGAGCCCCTTCCCAAACCTGGAGTCCCCCTCCTACTCTCCAAACCCCTCATCCCAAGCCCCACCCAAGAGCCTGCATCCCCAGCCACAGCTCTTGACTCCAGCCCTGAGCCCCTCAATACCAGCCCCCTCCCCAGAGTCCACACCCCCAGCAAGAGCCCTCATACTCCTGCACCCCAGTCCTGTGCTCCAGCCTTGCCTCCCCCATTCAGAATCCCTTGGCCCCACTCCTGTCACATGAATATTTTGTTATGTGCACCAATATAATGGTGACATGCTGCCCTTCACCTCCACGCTGGTACACATTTGAAGATTCATTCTGCTCTAGGGTGGGAAACCTTAGAAGGAACACTGGTCATGATCACCAAACTGAGAAGATTCATCCTGCCCAGGGTGGGGGAAAACCATCAGTGCAGTTATTCCCTACAATCTACTTTCTAATGTGTTGCCCCGTTTAGGATTGATTTCGGCTCCCACCACTGCCCGTGGAGACTATTCACCATTCAAAATCTGTTCCGAAGTTTCTGCTGGTAAAAAATTCTGGCTCTGATTTACTCTCCAGCAGTGCAGTTTAATACAGAGGTAACTCCACTGATTTCACAAGAGTCCTACCAGCTGTCGACAAAGGTGGACCAGGCCCACTGTGTACATTCTCCTTTTCTGAATTTCATCGGGTTAGTCCTAGTCATAGGCCGCGGCATCATCCTAAACAAACCCTCTCTCATCACTGCAGCCTACAGCAACGCATAAATTAACATACATTCACACTGAAGGACAGACCAGGCAGTTGTATCAAAAACCAGAATTTGCTGTAAATACAAAAGGCACTGTAAGAATGGAACAACCTCAAGAAAATTATACCAACTCTATACGCAAAACAATTCTTTGTTGCTGCCACCCAGAAAAGTGGCCTGGCCCAAGTCCCAATTTCTCTGATGAAAGAGAATCCAAGGGGGGATACATTCCACGCAGTGATCTTGCAGCTTCAACATTTCCATTTTGCTGAATCAGGCAATGAACAATCATGGCAAACTAATATTTTGAATTGTCTCATGCACCAAAAAAAGAGCACGGAGATCTTCATGGAAAAACTTATTAGTAAGAATAAGCCATTACCCAACCTTCAGTTAGCCTCTCATAGCCATAGTAATGACAGCAGGGTAGGGGTAGAAACTTGGGCCACAATTGGCCAATCCATCTTTAAAACATGGTATAAGCATGGGTCAGTCTTGAGGAGTAAAAGCAAATCCCTCCCTTTCCCTTAAAGCAGAGAGATTTCATAGGCTAAGACAGTATTTCATCTGCTTAACTGCAGGGTGCAATAACATCAATTTGCCCAAATTATACATGAGGAGAAAGGTAATTGGCACCAAGCGGTATATGTTGTGACTATTATATCATTCTTCAAAGCCAGCTACAAAAGGCTGAAATGGAAAAAAGAGTAAACAATGGCACAAAATCAACTGACAGCCCCCTCCTCAAAATCCTCCCATCTGGCACTAGTTTGAGCGATCCAAGCAGCAGTTCAATTTAAATGATGTATCTGGGGCGGGTGAAGTGGCTGAATTCAGGACGAAAATGCCACAAGCTGACAATTAGTGAGAATAAATAAAGTTCTTTTGCTTTAAGTGTTCAACAATCTTCCCTCACCGAGGCATTTCACATTTTTAAACTCTGCTACCATATCGTGGATAATATAGCATAGGAACTGATTCCAATACAATCTTACATCTATATCATCTGGGGGGCTTTAATGGAAACACATTAACAATAAATAATTTAAAATTGCAAGCACAAGAGCTTTTTTGCCATCAACAAAAATAATCCAAGTTATGGATTATTATAAACGATGGTACTATGAACAAAATTAAGGAGCTCCCTCACAGAGTGAAAGGATATCCAAGAACAATAGAGAAATTATGAGATCCAGAATTTAAAAAAAAAAATCACATTTTAATGATCAGAATAAAACTATATGCACACATTATTCACATGCAGTTACACATTTACACACACCCAACCATCCTCCCTCCTTACACTACACTGGAGCCATCTGTACTGTCATTAGACTAGAAGATGCCAACTTTTCCATTATAAATCCAGCTGCAATAAAAATTAATTCGTTGCCTGAAATTTTGCATTCAATAATCTTAATTTAGGAATTTTTATTACATTGTATCTGTAAAATCTAAAACTAGAGTGGTCTGCCTTAAAGGACCTGATCCTGCAAAACATTTACTCACAGAAGTAATTTTTATTCCCACAAGTACTCCACTGAGTTCACCAGAACTACAAATAAACATCAAATCACTTGCAAAAGTATTGCCAGGACCAGGGCCTATGTTACCAGGATGCAAACAAACATGGTACACTTTATTTAATTATAAAAACACACCAACAATCCCATTTACCAGTGCAAGTATTTTGTAGGCTCCTGATCCTACATAACACTTGCACTGGTGTTTAATCCTATGCACGCAAGGAGCCCTCTTGAATTCAAAAGGAAGACTCATGGGCATAAACTTAAAGATGAACTTATTGTTTGCAGGATATGGGTCTCAACTGTTAATGGCATGGGAAAGTGTAAACAAAATAAATAAGTGAAGATCACCACTCCATTTTAATAAGTAGCAATTGCTCACTATTGACTTCACAACCAAAGTTTCCCAATGATTTTTTTTTCTTTTCACAGTCCACAGAATTTGGTGCCTCTCAGCAGATGGCAAGTGCGTGCACACACAACAGACTGTAACAGTTCTTTGGGTTATCCTATCAATAATCCACAGATTTTTTAAAAAAAGCCATAAGTAGAGAATGATACAACATCCCATATTCGTTCCACACTGGGCAACACAATCTGTTGTGTCAATACTCTGTAGTTAAAAAACTCAACCATGCACTGGGCCTTAATTTCTGAACGAGAATTAAAAAAAAAAAAACTTATTTAAAAGAAGGGAGGAAAGCCACAGATGATGGTACATTAATGCAGAACTACTGAATCAGGAATAAGTACATTGCATTGATACCAGAAATTCCATGCAGAACCCACCCTATTATTGCAGAGGTTTCACAGCAGAGGGTGTGTGCAACATATGTTCTAGCACTATGCCTAGGCATAATATTGTGTGACCTGGGAGCTAAGGATGAAGTGCCAGTCCTACACTTGGACCTCATTGATTTTAGTAAGATTAAGATACACCCTAAATATTACTTCATGGAATAGATAGTATTCTCATCTCCAATATGTGTAATATGAACAAATGCTTTACATGGGAGGTATACATGCGTGCCTACATACTGCATACTAAATGTCAATTGCTTTATGTATACAACAAACAGATGGCTACATACATATTCATAGAGAGAAAAGGACTTTGTATTATCTGAGGAAGGTGCCATTAATCAAAATGGCTTTAGAATGACTTATCGCCATCAAGAAGGGGAAGTATGGATCTTACTAAAACTGACACTCCTAAAGCCAACCGTATAGCTTTCATACAACTGCAATGCAGCTTTTACTACCCATAGTATAATCCACACTCCAACCCGCTCGTTCCCTCTGTACAATCACAGGCAGAAAATAAAACAACCAAGGCTCGGGCTGCTTAGCCAGGATTTTCACAATAAGATTATTTATGCATAATATGATTTGACAATGAGAAACAGAAGGGGAGGAAGGCGGGAGGGAGTCAAAAGGTAAAGCGTCCACTAACCTTTTACTTGAGTTTCATATTCTGCTATGATCTCTTTGTCTTTCTTGAACTTAGTTTGAGATGACATCTTTTGAAAGATCTAAGAGATCCTACGATCCTCTCTCTCTGTCTCTCTTTTTAAAGTCCCCCTGTCTGCTCCGCTCTATGTGATCACAGTGAGTCAGTTTCGCAGCTTTTCAAGAGGGTCTGTTTCACTTCGCTGCAAAGATAAAAAACCCTCCTTCTCTCCCTTGGCAAAAAGAATCCCCTTCATTTGCAAGAACCAAGGGGCACCAGAACGGAAGCTTGGAAGCTTGCCCTTGTGGAAACAGCACTAAAAGGTGGGAGGAGGGGAAAATCTCAGCTGCACCCAAATCTTCAGAGAGATTGAAAAAAATACATCAGAATATAGAAGCAGCCCAGCCCAGCAACACAGACAGGCAAGGGCTCCTCCTTCGCAGCATGCAGTCGAGCCCAGCGCAATCAAGGGAGGCTTGGCTTGAATCCAAGAAGGTCAGGTTGCAAAGGGGGCTCTCATTTCGCTTCCCCCACCCCTCGGTACGTCTGATTAGCCGAGAGCATTAAAAAGCAGAGAGAGAAGTTTGCCTCCTGGAAATGCATTTGCTCGGTCCCCTGGAGCCTGTACACAGCCCTGCTTTTACTGCAGGCTTGAATTGAGCTCTCCCTACGTCACCCAGGCCGGCTCCGCCTCCCAGATTTTATAACAACTGACACATTGTAGCCTACAGGAGAGCCAGGCTCACTGCAAGCGGCCAGCCCTGCAGAGAAAGGTGTCGAGCCGGCCTGAGCTAAACCAGGCTGCAGTGGGAGACGCGGGCACTTGTCCTGGAAACCGGCGCTGGGGGAAAGCCCCGGGCACGCTTCCAGCCAGCCCGCTCTTTGGAACCGAGAGAGCCGCCGGGATGCGCAGGGGCGCTCGGAGGGCAGAGAACAGAGACGGGGGGGCTCGGTGTCTGTCTGAGGCTTGCATTTGGGGGGGGAGCATCCTACAGCTACGTCTACACTGCAGGCTGCTTGTGCAAGAACACATCCACCTACACTGCAGGCTGCTTGTGCAAGAACACATCCACCTACACTGCAGGCTGCTTGTGCAAGAACACATCCACCCCGCAAAGCAAGTCGCAGAAGCAAAGTGCTGTTGCGCAAGAGTGTGTCCACGCTGCAGGGACGCTCTTGCGCAAGAAAGCTCTGCTGGCCATTTACAGAATGGCCATCAGAGCACCTGTACTTTTTCCCATAGGGGTTTCTTGTGCAAGAAACCCCTCTAGGGCATCCACACTTACCTTTTTGCACAATAGCTATAGCGCAAAAGGGAGTTATGCCTTATAGAAGCAGGTTTACCTACACTGGCAAAAGCCCTCTGTTCTGCAGTTTTACTGCTGATTTACTTGTGCAAAAGCACATTTGAGGTGTGGACGCTCTGCAGGTTTTTACACAAAAATGGCCATTTTTGCGCAAAAACCTTGCAGTGTAGATGTAGCCTCCCTGTTCCTCTATGCCTATGGCTTCAAAGGGGTGCAAGGCTTTGCATAGGGCTGCAGGCTCAGGGCCTCAAGAATTAGGTTAAACAGTGAGCAAGTGGCAATTGAGAAGACATGGGATCCCAGTTCCCTCTTCTCACTAACCGCAAGAAACTTTCCAGTCTTCCTACACATTTCCTTTCTAAATCCAAATGCAGAAACAGTAACCTCCTAACAAGCAGGTAGAGTATATAATGTCATCGCCTGTATAACATGCAGACTGCAACGCTGTGATCTATAAAATATCAGTCTATGCATTTCTAATGTGTCTCTTCCTATAAGATCTGTTTACGTACAACAAATAAGTACAATTCCCTCACCCCACTTCCTATCTTGTGCGCACAGGTATTACTGTATATTGAATGTTCAAAACCAAAAAGCAAGAAAATTATGTTGCCTCCTAAAATCCCATCCAAGAAAAAAAATTCACAGCTAGATGTAAAACAAAAAAATCAATATCAAAGGCTTAAAGAACCTAAAATCAACAGTAAATGGTCTTGTTCCTAAAAATTCAATAGATTGTTCTTCCCTTAGTGTGAGACTCTGATACAGAGAACTTTATTTCAATGTGGTGTTTGATAACTTAATATTTGGTTCTTACCAAGCACTTTACCTATTCATACTTTGCAAATATTAATTCATTTTTACTATACCCTGTGACATTGTAATAATTATACCCCCTTCACCAATCATTTTGCCTATTTATAGGACTTAGTACAGCCGCTCTCTGAGTTATGAACGAGTTACGGACCAATACTTGGTCCATAACTTGAAATGTTCATAACTCGGATCCCATAGAGTTACATGGCGACCGTGCTGTTCATAAGCGCGGATCGTCATTCGTAACTCAGATCCGAATTTACGACCGCTTTGGTCGTAAGTGCGGATGGTTGTAAGTAGAGGTGGCCATAAATCGGGGAGCGGCTGTACATATTAATTAATTAATGTTTTTAATACCCTATGGCATTGTAATATTTGTCCCCATATTACAAGTGGAGAACTGCAGTATTGCCAACCCTGAGCATTAAAAAATTTTAAACTGGCTTCAATATTATTGCACTTTAAAAATAAGAAATGTTAGGTCTGTTTGACCCAGGGTCTGTTTGGCCTGGGGCACCATCATTGAAAATAAGAAGATCAGGGCATGCTGCTAAAGAAAGAGCAGATACTCCAAAAACTGGTGGTTAACACTGAAGTTAAACTCACCAACCAGTTACAAACTGTGCTTCTAATACCTCACGCTGGTTATTGAGAAGCCGAGAAGAGAAATCACATTCAGTTCCCTTTCTTAAATTCCAATTCTCAGGTTCCCAATCAGCACGTAGGTCCAGTCCAGTGAGAAGTTATTTAAAAACTCTGCTCACATATCCAAAATATTCTTCTGGACCCAAGTTACCAGGTCAACATTAGTTTGCATCTTACCCAAAATATTATACAGTCAGCCAACCCTTTTGTGTCTACACTAAAGGCTTATTATAAGGAAAAAAGAAAGAACCAGAAGAGTTAAATGTTAAATATCATTGTTAAATGATAAAACACTCAGATACATAGAGAGACTTCAAAGTCAGGTTTTTAGCAGTATTGGTGAGTTTGTAGGCTTGGGAGTCCCTTTGAAATATATCCACAATTTGGATAGGTCATTCTGCCCTTTGTTCAGAGTTTCCTTTGTAGAAAAGTTACTCCAGAGGTAAGAAGCAAGACAAAATGGAAATGATGCAGCTGCCTCTTATATTATTTTGCCATGTGGATTGTAATTCCTTTGTCCCAAATACACACATTGCACAAGTTCTATCAATAAGCATGCCCTTACATGTCTTGCTGATTCATCAGATGCATGCCTTGGCTACTTTCAATGGGTTCAGTGTACAGCTGATGATCCTTGATGGGCCATTGAATAGACTAGACAGTACACATGCCAATATAAAGATGTTACCCAGAAACACAGCTCAAGTTTTGAAATACAGATGTGCCATATATATCTATAACTCACAATATGAAGGTAATGCAAATACATAAACAAGATCATCATGTATTGATAATTAGTTAAAAACAGGAAACAAATGGTAGGAATAAATGGTAAGTTTTCAGAGTGTAGAGAGGTAACTAGTGGGGTCCCATTGGGATCTGAACTAAGACCAATCCTATTCAACATATTTATAAATGATCTGGGCTATGTCTAGACTTCAGGCTTTTTTCAGAAGAACCTTTTTTTTTTTTTTGGAAGTGATCTTCCAAAAAAAAAATTTCCAAAAGAAAGCATCCACACTCAGTGTGGACACTATCTCGCATTTAAGCTGTGATTACTACGGACAGCGTCACCACCAGGGCACCTGTGCTTTTTTTCCTCCTTCCTCTTCTTTCGAAAGAACTCCCTCGTAGGAAGAGAATTACAAACACCGGAAAAAACCCTCTGTTCTTTTGATTTACTTTCAGAAGAACGCGATTACAGTGTGCATGTTACTCAACTTTTGTCAGAAAAACAAACGGTTTTCTGACAAAACTCTGAAGTGTAGTCATACCCTTGGAGAAAGGGGTAAACAGTGAGATGTCAAAATTTGCAGATGATACACAACTACTCAAGATAGTTAAGAACAAAGCAGACTGTGAAGAGCTTCAAAAAGATCTCACCAAACTAGGTGATTGGGAAACAAAATGGCAAATTAATTTTAATGTTGATAAATGCAAAATAATGCATATTGCAAAAATAATCCCAACTATACATACAAAATAATGGTGATTAATTTAGCTATAGCCACTCAAAAGAGATGTTGGAGTCATTTTGTATAATTCTCTGAAAACATCCACTCAATGTGCAGCAGCAGTAAAAAAAGCAAACAATGTTAGGAATCATTAAAAAAGGGATAGAGAATAAGACAGAGAGTATCTTATTGTCTCTATATAAAACTATGGTACACCCACATCTTGAATACTACCTACAGATATGGTTGCCTGATCTCAAAAAAGATATATTGGCATTGGAAAAGGTTCAGAAGAGGGCAACAAAAATTATTAGGGGTTTGGAACAGGTACCATATGAAGAGAGGCTAAAGAGACTGGGACTTTAGAGATATTAAAAAGACTAGGACTTTTCACCTTAGAAAAGAAGAGACTAAGGGGCGATATGATAGAGGTCTATAAAATCATGACTGGTGTGGAGAAAGCGAATAAGGAAAAGTTATTTACTTGTTCCCATAATATAAGAATTAAGGGTCACCAATTCAAATTATTAGGTAGCAGGTTTAAGACAAACAAAAGGAGGTTTTTCTTCATGCAGCGCAGTCAACCCATGGAATCCCTGCCAGAGAATGTTGTGAAGACCAGGTCTTTAACAGGGTTAAAAAAAACTACATAAATTCATGGAACTTAGGTCCATCAGTGGCTATTAGCCAGGATGGGCAGGAATGGTGTCCATAGCCTCTGTTTCTCAGAGGATGGAAATGGGTGACAGGAGAGGGATCACTTGATTACTCTCTGGAGCAACTGGCATTGGCCACTGTTGGAAGAAAAGATACTGGGCTAGATGGACTTTTAGTCTGACCCTGTCTGGTGTTCTTAAGTTCTTATCATACTTGGCAATTCGTAACATTTTCACAGATACCTTACATGGCATATCTGGTAAGATTCCTTGCAGTTTTGTAACATTGGTATAACTTTATCAATATTGTGAAACTGATCATAACATGAAATTCTACAACACAGGAACAGAAGCATCAGTGTAACAAGCCTTGCTCAAGTCCACAGAAGTGTTCCTTGGCATTGTCTCTCCAGAACCCACTCATGCCTTAAATAAACAACAATAGACCTGAATCACCTTCCCCTTGCACCATTGTAATTTCATTTACCTTTATCAAGTTACAGGTGTGCATGGGGAGAATCAAGCTTCATGAATTCATTGAGACGCAACAATAAAAATGAATCAAGTTAGCAGAAATTAAAAATAAAATTACAGGAAACATCCAGTACTGGTTCACTCAAGTTCACATACTACAGGTATTTAGCTTTAGTGGCAACAACTACCACCCAGCAATCTCTTCTGAACCCAGAATGTTCCTGGTCTTACAGACACAGTGACAGTTACCATAGTTCTCAAAAAATTACACATTACATTTTGCAGCATCGCAGTTAGAACTCAGGAGTTGCAGCGTTTCAGCTAAGCTCTGTGGCAAAGCTCACTGCCTTTCCTAGACAGTACCTTCCCTCTTTAAATTGAAAATCATGGCATCCCTAATCTAAATTACAGCTAATCGCTTTACCAAGCAGTGTCACAATTTCTGTTAATTCACCAATAACAACTGTCCTTTGCCATATTGCTGTCATTTGATGCAATAAGTGTAAGTTGGGGAAATAAAGTTTTGTCAATGTATGAAGTAAGAGGCTTTCCTTTGGTCAAGACTGACCCAAAATGTAGGGTTTTACAAATCCTAACGTTAATAAACTGTTTCTGGGCTTTTTAAAAACATGCCAATGAAAATAGTTGTCTGGGTGGCATTAAAAACATTCCCCTGCAGTGTTTGCAACCCAGGCCTTGTGCTGGGAGATATGTCCAAAAAGTAAAACTCACTATAAACCAAAACTGAGTTCACTAGCACATCAGCCAAAGCAAATAAAATCCAGAAACAAGTAAAGACATTTTACAAATGTAGCCTCCAGTTCCATAATGAACTCTGCATAGGTAGAGCCAGGCTCCTGGTTGACTAATCAATCTGCTGGCCACTGTATGGATTCAAAGGTCCATTGCGTGGAGTTCATTATAGGCCCAGAGCATTAACTGTGATTAGTAAGGAAATATACAGGTAAGAAAATGTATTGGCATGTTAAAGGACTATTTCTTTTTCCACTGATTCAGTGGAAGATTATTTGGAATACATACTATACTTGAAAATGTTTAATTCCTATTTAATATATAAAAAAATAGACATCAACAAATGTTATTTTATAATGGGGTTAACAGTTCATTTTCAGACTTTTTTCTTCTGTTTTCCAGTCAAATAAAATAAAAAATTGGGATCCCTGGGTTGCAGAAAACAAACAAACCAAAAAAAACCCAAACAAACCCCACATTCACTAACACCACATTTGTAAAGTCATACATGCCAGTATTTGTGCTGGAACTGTTCCTGATGGCTGTGACAAATGGAGCTAGAATGGAAAAGGATGATGAAATGAGATAACACAACATGGGGGTTCAGGAAGAGGTGGTTTACAAGCCTGGTCCCAAGGGAACTCAAATGTTGACCTTCACAGTTGATCCCCTCACTGAATTCTCTGTAGAGTGCATTGAAGGTAATTGTGATCTACTCAGATATTCTGCAAGCAGAAAAAGAGGCTAAACATTAAGTAAGTTATTCAGCCAGCTCTAGTGGATAACATTGTAGAGATGAGTTTTGAGCAGTAATCAACGAAGCCAGAGCAGAGACTGATGGTGAAATGAGATGGGGCTTGGGGCAGGGATGATTTTCTATGGAGACTAGGGAATTAGGACCTGAGATTGTAGGAGGTTGAGCGCCCATAACTCCCTCTGACTTCAGTCTTGTAAGATTGGACCTTTTGCAGAGCAGAAGGAAAGTCAATAATTTCAGCTTGCTGGTGCTGTGGCAGTTACGGAACTGTGGCCAGCCAAGAGGAGGGAATGAGGGAACAGTGGAGTAAGATGATAGAGTCAGGATGGTAGAGGGTGAAGTGATGATGACGTAGCGTATGAATGGCCTTGAGGGCAAACATCCTTTTGTGGCACTGGCAGATATAGAAGTGGATAGAGAACCAGCTGAGATCTCTGAGAATAAATGTTCCGTGATGGAGAAGCTGTGTGTTATGAGCAGTCAGGAGTTTGGAGAGATGAGCAGCTTTGAGAGGTCACCAAGCAGGGAATGGCAGCAATCAAGGAGTCAAGTGTCAGGTGCACGAATGAGTGATTCTGAAGAGCAAGCACAAGGGAGCAGTTTGGTGACAGTGACAGCAGGCAGACTTGAAGAGCACAAAACTTCCAGGTGCAAGGAGATCACGGGGTTGAGAGGCCTCCACGATTATAGGCCCCGTGGTGAAAGGCGGGTCTGAGATGAGAAATGTTATGGAACAACTAAACACACCTGAGGGTAAACAAAGAAAGTCTTTGACATACCGGTTTAGATGGAGCCAGGCACTTAGGCATTGAGAGAGCCAGCAGGCCGGGATCTGGAGTGAAACAATAAAAGATTTGAATGAGAGAGCTAGGTGCTATGAAATGATGCATTCATTTGGGAGGAGGTAGAAATAGAAGAAAAGGGGCTGAGAATAGATTTAATTCTCTCCAGAGTGGAGCGATTGAGAGGCCCACATGTGCAACAGGCATCAGAGACAAAGACAGAACTATTAACAAGTTATGGGAAAAATCAAAGAAGAGATCCAGAGACACCAACGAAGTGTTCAAGGAGATGGAGGATAGAAGTAAAAAGTAGTGTCATGCACAGAACTGAGACATATGAGGGGACACATTGAAGTACAAGCCATATATTTGGGTAGGGGAGCCAAAAGAATGTGCTTACTCTAAAATTGTTGCTGACTGTAAATATTCCAGGCCGTTACAGGCAGGAAGCTTGTTGTTATTGCCTCTGTCTGTTTTTTATGCCTTGCATTATCATTTGCTAAAGATACTTCAACACACAATTTACCTTGGTCTGAGCAGTTCCAAGGTCTTCCGCAAATTGGAAAAGGCATCTGACTTCTTTCAATAAATCAACTATCACTCAGTTCGCATCATTTAGTAAGTCTCACAGCTAGGCAGAAACCAGATGAGAATGAGTCAAGGAATATCCTGGAAATGGAGTAGGTAGGAGAGATTATTCTGTCTCCAACAATTTGCTTACAAATTGCAAGCTAAAAATGGGGTAGTAATTGCTGAGGGTACTTCCGTCAAGTGGACTTTTTGATGAGTAATGACAATGGTACGGAGGGGGCAAAAATGGGCTATGATGACAATAAGTAAGAAGCTAGATGATAGTTCACTGTGATAAATGGAGCTGGAATAGAGAGCATAAAATGAGGGCATAAAACGGGGACATGGAAAGAGGGTGTGACAGGGCGCCCTTACCCCGCCCCCTCTCAGAGCTCGCCACAGCACTCAGCGCTGAGCACTGCCGCATGCTGAAATGCTGCCACACATGCGCAAACGGTCTGGCGGGCTGTTCAAGGGGAGCGTCAGCACGCTCAGAAGGGGAGGCTGGAGGGCGCGCAGATGCAGTGGGCGACCGGCTGTGGAAGGAGGAAGGAGTGGCCCAAGAGGCAGGGGGGAAGCCGATGTCAGGGCAGGCGAGGCGAGCGGAGCCCCGGAGGAGTACCAAGCCCCACAGGGTCTACAAGGCAAAAGGGGTTCCCCAGATCAGGACCGGGACAGGCGGGCAAGCCTCAGGATCCCCAGCAGCTGCCATTCCGGTAAAGGACTCCCCAGGAGGGAGTGACGGAGCCAGGGGCCTGTGGGCCCCCGAAGCTTACTCTGTCACGAGCATCTGGAGGGCAGTGACTCTACCTCGGCCCGGAGACCTCAGACATGGCGCAGCGGTAAGGTGCGGAAGCCTCGATCAAGGGTGGAGCAGAAGGCGAAGCGTATAGCGGGGTAGGAAGCAGCCCAGGGCAGAAGGGATTTAACAGGGATTGGGGTGAGTTCTGGAATCAGCTCTGGGGGACCACCCTGAAGGACCCGCCTCTGTCCTGAGGGCCCTGGGCTGGGGCCAGGTGGAGAGGGTGGGCCCGGGCCCCACTACCCCGCCAACACCAATACCAACACCACCGCCACCAGCACCAACCGCAACCTACTCCAAGCCATGTCAAGACAAGGACTAAGGGCGATAGACTATTGGGCAGAGGGTACCCCACCATAGCGTAGCAGGAACCAGAGCAGGGTGCAGCCCCACATCCACCAGCTGCTCGTTGGGGACCCGTGGATGAGAAAGTAGACTCTCCCAAAAGGTCTGTGGAGCCCTGTAGGCTGGGACCCCCCTTGAGTGATGGTGCTAAGCCTCATCGCCAGGAAATGGGTATCCCAACCCCCAGAGAAAGGATAGAATAAGCAGGGGTGGCTTGCCCCCATCTTGCGCGGGAAGGGTCACTACCCCACAAGCGCCTATAGGCCACTAGGTCCATTGACAGAGGGTTTTTGTGGTTGTTTTTGTTTTCTGTAGAGTGGACTTCTTCAGTAAGTGGTTTGCTACAGATAGCCAAAGAACTGGGAGGAAGACAAGGTGAAAAGGTAAAGTTGATTCCACTGTGGATAGATTCATTTGTGGAGTGAAAAAAAAAATGTGGCAAGATACTGTAGTTCAAGAAATGAAAAAACAAGGGCTGTCTCAAGCACTATGCTGGTCATAATGAATCACCAGTTAAAATGTAAATGACCAGGACTAATCCGGCATCTCCAGGTGCCATCTCCACAAACTTGGAGTTCTGCGCTGAGTATTTTAAGGCCCCCCCATGTTCAAACTGAGCATGGGAATTCACAATCTTTTCATAAGCTTCTCACTCATTTCATAACAAAGGACTGATTGCTGGGAGGGCCCTTGTCTTGGTCACCCTAATGCTTGGAACAGATGTCTAGTGTGTGTAGGAGACGAGATAGGTGTAGGCAAATATTCAGAACTCTTGGGAAGAGTTAATTTGAGCTTCCTGCATTCCAGTGCTCAGTGCTTAGCTCCCTTTTAAAAACCTCCAGGGTGGTCATGCTTTAAACTTTTGCTAAGCAGTTACCAGATTGTTTAAGCTTCATATCTCAGCTCTGCCAAAGGTTAACAGGAAAGTTGAATGCCTGAACCTTTCACCTATGCAAGGCAAGAGAATTACTATCCCAAAGGTCCCCAGGAAGGAGCTTGCAGGACAGATAGACGCAACAAAAATCAGCATAGTTTTGTCACTGGTAGATAGAGACCATATGGGAGAGAGCACACAGGGAACTGGCTGGACATTAAATTGTCTTCCCATTTCCAACCAGAGCAGTTGCTTAGGTGCAAGAATCTCCTGGCTGAGCCAGGCAAGGGCTGAGGTAAGGAACACAAAGGAATACAGAGGAACCATCCATGTCTGCTGCCAAAAAACAAAATATTCATAGAAATACAATATTTACCATTATTGCATGTATTGTTGTGGTAGCTGTGTCAGTGCAGGATCTTTGAGAAATAAGGTGGGTGAAGTTAATGGAGCTAGAGCAATGGTTAAATCTTTTATTAGACTTAATTTCTGTTGGCAAGAGAGACATGCTTTCAAGCTTACACCGCTGAAGAAGAGCTCTGTGTAAGCTTGCAAGCTTGTCCCTCTCACTAACAGAAGTTGACCCAATAAAAGATATTACTTCAACTTCCTTAACTCAGAAGAATACCAGTCACTTGTTGGGACTGTGTGCAGTCCTTGTTTAATGGAGCTCATTTGTGCTGTTGGGGCCAAACATTTAGTTGCAGCTTTAGAAGCAGCAGGGAGGGAAAGTAAATTCCGCTCTCTATAAAAATTCAGTTTCTGGCAGAATTATTCCTGTGAGAAAGCAAAACTAAAAATGGGCACTTAGCAACTCATCCTACAAACCTTGCAGCTGTTTCCTACAGCTTGGACACCACGCTGTGGAATCTGCTAGCGACTCTGCCCGTGAATTCTTGTCTGCATCACATTTTTTTTTTTAGGGGAAGTGTATAGAGTGAAAAGCAACAGCACTGAGGCTACATCTACACTTCAAGGTTTTTGCTAAAAAATGGCATCTGCTCCTCAAGTGCGCTTTTGCACAATTAAATCAACAGTAAAATGGCAGAACAGAGGGCTTTTTATGGTGTAGGTAAACCTCCTTCTGCAAGGCATAACTTCTTTTTGTGCTACAGCTGTTGCACAAAAAGGCATGTGTGGACGCTCCACAGGGGTTTCTTGTGCAAATAGAGCCTATCTGAAAAAGCACAGGTGCTCTGATGGCCATTCTGTGAATGGCCATCAGAGCTTTCTTGCACAAGAGTGTCCATGCAGTGTGGACGCTCTCTTGCACAAACGTGCATCACAAAAGCGATGCATTTTGAGGTGTGGACGCACTTTTGCGCAAGAACTCTTCTGCAACAGACTTCTTGCACAAAAACCCTGCAGTGTGGATGCAGTAAGAGGCTCCCACTCCAGCATCAGAACAAAAGGCTGAATTCAAAAATATCAGTCATGCAAGAAAGTTCTCAGCAGCCCATTACTGCTCACCAACCTATAGAAGCACCCAAATAAACTGACGAGACCACACTACAAGGAGAAGAAAAGTATCCATTAAGTCAGGGTATGAGGAAGGAAAACCTTGTCATTAAGGCATTGGGAGAGACAGGAAAACTGGGTTCAGTTCCTTGCTTTACAGGCTTCCTATGGTGCTTTGAGAGACTCTCTGGGTAAAATCCTGGCCTGGTTAAAGTCAATGGCAAAACTCTCATTCACTTCAGTGGAGTCAGGAGCTTTTTCTTTGTACCTCAGTTCCCCTTCTGGACAAAGAATACTTCCTTTCTCCCAGATATTGTCTGGCTTGTCAATTTAGACTATGAGCTCTTCATCACAAGGACTTTCATTGTGTACATGTACAGTGCCTAACAGAGCAGAGTCCCAATCTCAGCTGAGTCATCTAGATTCTACTGTAATAAATATCATAACAACACTTTTCTCTTTTAACTGGTAGATCTCAAAGCACTTTACAAAGGAGGATACTATCAATATCTCCATTTTACAAAGTGGGGAGATTGAGGCACAGAGCAGTGACTTCCACAAGGTCAGCTGACAAGCCTATAGCAAAGCAAGGAATAAATCCCAGGCCTTCCTGGATCCCAGACTAGTGGCCTGGCCATTAGACCACACTGCCTCCCATTAGTAAGCTCCTACACAACAGTAGAGATTTTTCAGAATGTCTATACAGCAGCTCAGCCAAATGAAACAGCTAACGATGTATACTTTCTCAAAAGCAAAGAAAGCTAATTTAAATAATAAACGGTTTCCAAAAAGCAGTAGTTACAATTCTCTCCAACAAAGTCCTGAATGGATGACCTCATGGTACGAAAGGAGCCGGAAGCACAAGGTGGCGGGATATAAAAAATAGTTCTAATAAAAATAAATTAGGAACTTGGGAACTGTATACAATAGTGTTTCTGTAATATATGTGGTGTATATCAAGTACATTATGGTGTGATGTGATATTGCTTTTTGGCATTCATGTGGGATGACCTGCTTAATTCATCCATGGCTTTGCCACGAGTCAGCAATATCATCAAAGTCAGGCTGGTGAAATCTTCTTAGCCCACTGTGTCCTTATGCATTCTATACATACAACCATTTTAAAATGTGACTACATTGTGCTTCTACTTTGAGATATCAGTCAAGATGCCATAAGTGATTGGACATATGGAGATGAAAAGATCTGTATAAACAAACGAACGAACAAATAAATAAAAATCAGAAAACTCTGGAAGTTTTAGAAAGTTCAGAACAAACTTAATCTACTTGAAGTGATTTTATTCCAATTGTTATAAAAAAAAAGCAGCAAAGGCCACTTTTAAACAATGGAATTTGTTACATTTCCTGAATGTAATCAAATAGAATGTAATCAATATACAATTTCTAAAGGCAGCAGCTTTTCATTTCAACATTCATCATGGTTGTGAAAATGAATATCAGATTCCCCAGATAACAAGCTGTGTCACAGCCCAGATTTTGATTGCCTTGACAGATTAGTTCAAACATGTACGATCCTCTCTCCATGCAAAGCTAAATATTTGAGAATAGTCAGCATCTTTGGTCATATATGTGATTACACTATAGGATCAGAATAAAAACAACGTGAAGTTGAAGTTATATAATCTAGTAAGGATTGTCTGCTCCAGACATCACTAAAAATAAAGCAGCAGCAATATCTGAAGAACAAATCTCTGCATGAATCAGTGATCTTGGCTAAATATATCTGAGACTAAGATAGATAGAGATTCCACAAAACAATAAAAAAGGGTGGGAGATAAGAAAGAGGATTGCAATTCATGTCACATCTCATAGAGAATTTCAAATGAGGGGTGGGGTGAGAGAAAAACATTTAATTATAATAAATGCTTAAAGCTTTAGGTATACAGAAACCAACAGTAACTATGGCAACGTGGTCACTCCAGTAATGCTAATACAGATTACTTCCAGGGCAGTAGCCTTGCTTGTGTTCAGGAAGCAGAGGTAATGTTTGCTCAAAGCAATTCCTAAATTAAGGAAAATTCCTCAGGCAGTAGCTGTCTTGCACTCTTTGTTTATGACTTCAGACTGTAAGTATTTCATGATTTGCTTAACATAGATGCTATTGCCTCAGAATAGCATTCAGATGCTGTTTGCATGCATGTAGATGCACGCACACCTACCAGAGGTCAGGTCAACCCTCCAGTCATGGCAAACCCTGCAAAGACTGGGCTTGGTAGGGCACCTCCAGAGGCATGCTTGATGGTCATGTCAAGCCTCAGCTGACACATACATTAAACTATTTGTGAAATCCCTTCACATCTTTATACAAATATTAACAGCAGTGCTGCTGGTTATCACTCTCAGTCTCAGAATATGACAATTCATGCCAGGTGACCCCTTTTCTCTCTCTCTCTCTCTCCTAATAGTCTCTCAAGTTAGAAATATCACTGTTCTAGTGTTTCACTCACTTATTTTTAAAAAAAATATGTATTCACATGCTTTCCAACCTACCATCTATTTTGACATTACCTTTACCCACCGTATGGTAGGGCATGTCTACACTAGGAAATTATTTTAAAATAGCTAAATTTGAAATAACTCCCTTAATAACTATTTTGAAATAAGCATCATTCCCCGAGGAAAGCAGGCATACAGATTTCAAAATAACCAGCCCATTATTTAGAAATAACAAGCTTGGTAGTTCGCTTCAGTAGGGATGTCTGCAGAGTAAGGTGTGGCTTAGAGTCAGTAAAGGTAATAGAATCTAGCCCAAAGGGCTTGTCTACACTGGGGGTTTGCACTACAACAATGTATTTTTATTGGTGAAATCCCTCTTTTAGAGCATGTCTACACTGGGGAAATAACTTATTTTGAAATAATAACTTCCAAAATAACTATTTCAAAATCAGGAGTGGCCCTAGACGAGCTGCCGGCAACAGTTGCCCTAGGTAAAACACGCGATCAGCGCCCCCGCCTCCAAAGCCTTCAACAGCCGTTTATCTTGGTGCCCTAGGTGACCACCTAGGTCGTCTGTAATGACGGGACACCACTGTTCAAAATAGCACATCCACAATGGAGACTGCATCTTATTTAAAGCCTCTGGAAGCTCTCCTGGGACGGTATCGGGAGAACAATCACTTCCTGTAGATGCTTCCTGTGGCTAGCTGAGACTCGTGCTTAGAGGCTCCTCTTTACAGCTGCGTTTCACACTTCTGCACTGCCTACTCCCTTGGAGGACACCAAACTCACACTATGTGCTCTGGTTGCCCTTGCAGACACCACGGCACTCGTGATGAAGCCGGAGCTGCTGGGCCCTGTGCTGTGCCTCATGGCATAGTTCATGCAGACTTCCCACATAGTGCTTCAGGACCATGACAACAGCCCAGACCAGGGGACAGCTTTTCCTGGGCCCTGGCATTCCTGATGTACCAATTTCCCTTCCATCCCCTGCACACTGTGGAACGCCACTTCTGGCAGAAGGAGACCAGTTCCAACTGGTGGGACTGCATCATCCTGCAGCTGTGGGAAGACCAGCAGTGGCTCCAGAACTTCTGCATGCAGAAGGCTACTTTCCTGGAGCTCTGCGAGTGGCTTGCCCTTGCCCTCAGGCGACGGGACACCCATCTGTAACCCACCATCCCCCTGCAGAAGTGCATCACCCTCACCCTGTAGAAGCTCGCCACACTGGATAGCTACCGCTCTGTGGGGAACCAGTTCAGTGTGAGGAAATCCACACCTGGGACCGTGCTCATGGAGATTTGACAATTTTACCATTTCCCTAGGAGGGTGGTGAAGCACTGGAATGGGTTGCCTAGGGAGGTGGTGGAATCGCCATCCCTAGAGGTTTTTTAAATCCCAGTTTGACAAAGCCCTGGCTGGGATGATTTACTTGGGGTTGGTCCTGCTTTGGGCAGGCGGTTGGATTCGGTGACCTCCCGAGGTCTCTTCCTACCCTATGATTCTAGGTTTCTATAAGTGGACCACAAGGACTTCACGGACCACAAGGGCTGGTTCACGAACATTTGTCAGATGGTTCAGGGAAAGGGCCCAACACCCAGGTGTTCTGGAACTCGAGCCTCTTCCACAGGATGCACGCCAGCCCTTTTTTCCCTGACCGCACCATCAGGGTCAGGGACATCGACATGCCCGTGTGCATCCTGGACGACGCAGTCTACCTACCCCTTGCTTCCCTGGCTCATGAAGCCCTTCATGGGCAGCCTGGACCCCACCAAAGAGACTTTCAGTGCCGAGCTCAGCAGGTGCCACATGGTGGTGGAGTGAGCCTTCAGCTGCCACAAAGGGCGGTTCCAGAGTTTCCTCACCCATTTGGACCTCAGCCAGCGCAACATCCCCCAGGTGGAGGTGGCCTGCTGTGTGCTCCATATCATCTGTGAGAGCTAGGGAGAGACGTTCCTGACAGGATCTGGGGGACAGAGGCTGATGGGGTGGCCAGGACTTATGAGCAGCCAGGCACTGCTGCCATTTGGCAAGCACATTAGGGGGCTGTGCTCATCCAGAAGGCCTTGAGGGAGTTTCAGCCAAGACCACCTGTGAGACTCTCCCCTGGGCCTCCCCGCAAGGGGTCTCTGCATTGCTCCTGTGTGCCTTTCCTCCATCCCCTGCAGACCAAATAAAGAAGCCTTTCTGTTTGATCACAAAATTCTGATTTTTTATTTGGGGAATATACACCAGGGGAGGGACTGGGGAGAGAACCTGGAAGGGAGGACAGCTCCCATGTTACATATTCTTTTGTGCTAGTAGATGGCACACTTAACTTGCCACACAGAAATAGCTATATCTCCATGCCATTTTTATTCTGGTGCAGTACCCTTACAGGGATTTGTACTCATGCAGCTACACCAGTGTAGCTACACTTGTCCACAGCAAAACAAAAAACCCATCCTGAAGCACAGACAAGCTCTTTGTGCTCTAGGTTTCCTATCTGCATTTGCTAGTGATAATAGTTGCCTGCTCACAGGCAAATGTTGTGAGGCTTATTTAAGCTTTTTTTAACTGATTGAGATGCTCAGATGAAATATTCTATATAACTGAAACGTACTGCAATTGTAAGGTCTCTCCTCAGCCCCCTGCCATTTCTGGGAACATTGGAAGCTGGGGGTATGGGACTAAGAGTCAGTACAGAAAACAAGACTCGTTTTTCTTCTGTACTCTCGGATAGCATCAGCAGCAAGACCTTACTCAAAGTAAACTCAGCCAATCGTGAGTCTAAACTAAGAATTTGCACCAGTAGCTAAAATCCTAGAGCAGACAAGATCTTAGGAGACCGTCTACCCTTCTCCTAGTAAAATAACAGAAGCTTTCTGAGTCCTTCTCCAGGAAGCCGGAACACTAGAGAAGGAAGTGACACTCCTCTTTGAGTGCAGCACTTGCTACCAGAGCTGTCCTGTCCATAAGACAGTTTGGGACGGCTGCCCCAAGCCCCACGCTTTACAGGGGCCCCACAGTGGCCACCTCAACCATGCTGTAGACAGGCCCTGGGCAGCCAGGGGGATTACTAGGGTGCCTGACATGAACAGCAGCAGGGGTCAGCCCCCTCCCACAATCACCATGGTGGCATGAGCCAGAGGGACCTGGCAACCTGCTCTGCTCTGCCCCAGCCTGCTGCACTCTGCTTCACCACAGCAGCGGGAAGTAGAGTGCCCTGGCATGCCACCGCGGAGAAGCAGAGTCCAGTGGGCTCAGAGGGGCAGAGTATAGTGGAGCAGGCTGCCGGGTCACTCCGGTTTCCACTGTCATGTTGAGTAGAAAGTGGGCCCCTGCTGCTGCCTCGTGCCAGGCCCCCTGGCAATCCCCCGGCTCACACGGCTTCAGGATGGAGCAGGGGGCAGAGCAGAAGCAGGGTAGAAGCAGTGAGGTGGATTGCTCTGGGGCACCATCCCCCTCCGCCCCCCAGGGACAGCCCTTCTTGCTACCTATCTGGCAGGTGATAATTGCTGCATTGTAAGTATTGCTTTCATACTCATGGGAGAGAGTGGGTTCAGTGGAGCAAAGAGGGGGGCTTTCCTCATGAACAGTGAGAAGCAGCACTCCACAGAAGCAATCTGGGATACTGATTCCTCTTCACTCTAAAGCCTTCTCTACATTAAGGAGCCTTACAAAGCACTCCTGTCTTGGAGAACCTCATCTCAGCATCACCAGTGTGAACAGCTTTGCGAGCTCCAGAACAAATCACTCTCTCGCTTTGGTAGCCGTTTTCTGTTCCGTCTCAGCACTGCTCAGAGAAGGTTTAATTAGCCTGCTGCTGAAAAGGACTGTCAGAGTCAGAGGCCCATCTGCACTAGGGCTCCCACCACTGCTCATTACACTGGAGCAGAATCAATGAGTTAGCTACACTGGGGGTAGTCTGACACAATTCTCCAATGTAGCCAAGATTAAGAGGGATTTAACAGTGGCCAGTTCATGATAAGCAGGTTCCACTGTTTATTCTCCAGTTAATTCGCATTTTTATCTTCCCGCTGATGCCCCGCTGGACCTAATCCTATTACTGCAGCGATCAGCAACCTAGGTTAGTGAGTGGTGCCACATGAGTGGCCCTCCCTCATCTCAGTGGGCCACAAGATTGTCACAGCTAAGACAGTCTCCCAGGACAGGGTAGTTTTGCTTACCATACTTGCACACCTAGAATTTGCAGGGTGTGCCGACTGAATCGTAGCAGCGCTTTGATTGGATGCAAAGGATGTGCACGGCTCTCACAGACAATTCGGTGTTCAATCAGTACACTTTGTGTGCCTTTGCTTTACATGTGTGATGGATGGGAGGGGAACTGCCCTTTCCTAGACATCCAAGTTATTCAGTTAACTAAATTGCCTGTAAAGGGTTAAACCCAGAGACAGTGGGTCCCTGAGAACCTCCAGGAAGTGGTGGCAGGGAGCCAGGAGAAAGAGAATGTGAGATTTAAATTGAAAAACAGTGATCTCCCTGTGACCTGCAGGAGTTTCCTATGAAGGGAAATGCAAGGATGGCATCAAAGCGGTAACCCTCTCCATGAGCTGCGGCTATGAACATCGCCAGCAGATCAAGCAACTATGCACCATCTTCACACCAATGTTTTCAGCCACCTCAGGGTGCACTGAATGAGCATACTACTCCATTAACACAAGTGAAGCTCACTCAGTCAGAGCCCAACCATATCAGAGAGCTTCTTCAGCTAAAATTGCTATAGAGCAGGAGATCAAGCACCTGTTCAGGTGAGTCTACACAGCACCCTTACCTCGAAATAAGCTACACAATTGGTGCTACTCCAATTGCATAGCTTTTTTTGAAATTTGGTGCTGTCTACACAGTGCCAAAAATTTCGCAATAAAGCGCTATTCCGAAACGCATCCTTTAACCCTCATGCAATGAGATTTACAGGGACGTCAGAATAGTGAGCCCGTTATATTTTGATATAATGGGCTTGCTCTTAAGATGTGGAATAGCTAGCTCCACCGTGTAGACATAGCTTTAGAAATGTTCTGTCTGGATCCCAGTGACTGGATCCACTGCTACTTCGTAGACCCTTGTCTGGGGTCTGGTTGCACCATCTCCATCTGGGTCTCCAGCCCTACGGTGTCTGGGAACATAGACGGGAGACTCTCAGGGACCCACTATACTACAGACTCTTTGCAAAGGGGCCTTTTGCCTCATAGGCAAATATCTTGATGGAGGTCATTTGAACTGTGTTCAAACCTCAGGAGAAGTTTCCTGAATTATATATTCCCCTATGCTTTCTAGCAGGATAGCAGGACAGAGCAACATCAGTGTCTTTTAAAATACTAAAGTTTCCCAAAATATTTCCTGTCAAATAAAAAAAACTAAAGCAAAAAAAAATCCACTTGGGAAACATTTACCAGACTGATTTTTCACTGTTATCAATATAGTTTCTCAGAACATCACAGTAACAGTGGATACAGAGCAGTCTGACCAGCCCCAGTAACACAATTCTCTATCAAAGGAGAATCTATAGGAGAATTCTCACTAGTCATTAACAGTACAGGGCATATGACACAGAATTGAGCAATTCCAATTCCTTACAGTAGTTGGAAGTGGTACACACATATTTTATTATAGTCTGTTATAGGTCATTATCTATCAAGAACTTGGTATAATTATATAGAAGGCCAACATTAGGTTGTAGACCAAAATGGCTGTTGGTATTGTATATGCAGCTTAAGTGCTTCTTAGAAATAGCATGTTTGTTTCCTGTTAAACAGCTGCTCCCTTTTATTTTCCTGGGGAGGTTACAAAGACCATGCTGTTAAACTCAGGCTCTTGTTACTCGGATGTGACCTTGTGTTTAAAATTCATGCTTGCTCCTGCATAGCATATTCTCCAAGGAAAATTATCCAAATTCTAATTGCATGGAGGTGGAGAAACCAAGTAAATAACAAAAAGGTGATTAAAAATATAGTTCTTTAGCATGGAAACACCAAAAAACAATTCCTATCTCTGCTTCCAAGGAAAACAAGCAGAATGGAATAGATAAAGCTCCTCTTAAGCAAGGGAGAGAAGAAATCTGCTTCTCAAGCTCTTTGGAAATTACACATCCTGGGCATAGTAATGTCCAATGTTTGCCCTTGAAATCCAAGTAGCTACTTTAGTCCTATCCACAAAGGTTGGAGTGATTCCCCACTGCCCTGCTGAGGCCCCAGAGCTAGTGTTTCTGCACCATCCCAGGAGCATATTGTAACAAAAAGTTAGCTCACTCCCTAATTTTCCTCTTCCTCACCCCTGCCCTAAAAACAGTTAGCTCCCCTATCTTTTCCCTTCCTTGGCCCATTCTCTTTGTCTCTGACTCTTGTTTGCAAGGGCATGGAATATTTTAGCATTCCTGGACCAGAAAGCTCTGCCACCGGTAGTGATTCGGATTCTGCTCTCACTTATACCAGTGCAACTCCACTGATGTCAGTAGAGTCATACAGAGGTGAATGCAGAATTCTGCCCAATGTGTTACATAGCTGTGTGTATTGACAGGGGACCTTTACGCTTTCCCTTTCAAGTCTTCAGCCCCCTTCAGGTTTATTCATTTCTAAGCTGTTTTTCTAACACCCAAATTTGGCCCATTTAGGGGCTGGATTTGCAGATTGAGACGAGTCCAAGAGACACACACAATCCAATGGAGCAGATTTCAAGGCTCACTTTTAAGAGAGGTCCACCTGCATCTAGAGGAGGCTATGGCTTCTGTCATGCAGTGACACATCTAGATCCAAATGGCAAGGCCTTTTTACATTCCAAACTAGGATCTGAACTTGAATACTTCCTGGTGTCTAAAAAGGCCATAATGGCTCAGGTGTCTCTGCTTATTTCCAGTGAAGATACAAACATAGATTTTAAAATATCCTTAACTCAGCCATTTGGAAGTGCACTGGTTGGAGGAATCTACCTTTTCACTTTCAGGTCAGAGCAGTGTGGTTGAGTTTTTTCCCCTTTCTCTGAAGCAGATTGAGAGAAACTTCTTGGGCCTCAAAGTTGGCATATTTCACCCTTATCTTCTGTGCTATCCATCGTGGTCAACTTGGCTGAGACTGGTTAGGATTCACTCTGGAGGCCAGGAGCCTCACTCCTACATGAGTCAGAAGGAACCTCAAAGCAGAACAAGTTGCTGCTTGCCATGCATTGCAGTTGCAAAGCTGCAATGTTGCAATGTGCTGACATCATCTCGCCGCAAGAAAAAACAATGAAACATACCAACCCTAGATTTGGGATCCTTCTGCTGAGAAGTGACATTATTCAGACTATTTAGAATTTGGCGTAAACACCTGAATTTTCAGAACTTCTACATTCGTCTGCTGAAAGAGCTGCCTCACATGCAGGCCAAGGAGCTGTTTATTAGGTCTGCAGCCATGTCATCTCTGTTCATTTCACCACTATCAGAGCATGGGTAGAAGACGGGCCATCAGCATCTAAGGTCTGCTCCTCAGTATTTTTCTTTGATGTGGCAAGGAGATTTCAGTCAGCTTTGGCTATTTCCTCTGCCAGATATGAGTTTACTGTCTGCCCCAAGCTGGGGTTTTTATCTCCATAGCCTGATAACACCATAAGAAAAACATATTTCTAGATCCACCTTGAAAACACTGCATGTTGCCTTAAGAGCAGGGATATTTGCAATGACACTTTTTTCCTCCAGGTGATAATACCCAAGGCTATAAGATAGTGGTCATGTATTAGATTTGCTGGATAACATAGCTTGCTTTGGTTATTAGTTAGAAGACTTTAATAAGTTTGATCCAAGTGGACAAGATTCCAGAAAAAAAACCTCCATCCAGTTTACTACCACAATTGGCCGCCTCTGCTCTATAGAGGCCAACAGTGAATTAATGAGAAAAGGATGATATACTGGCTTATGCAGGCGAATACACCACTGCTCTCCTTTGATAGCACAGCAAATCTGCTCAAGTGTTTGTAATTGTCTCTCAGTAGCAAACAGCCTATAAAAAGGCTACAATCCCACTACTAGTGACAGCTAATCTATTTTAGGCCTTTATAATGCACCCATTATTATGGTATCTAGGCACCCGTGGAACCTAGACAATGCAAATAGTCCTTCAGCTCAGCTGATTAAAAATCCATGTTTTCAACATAAATGCTTCAAGTTATTTTCTCTTTGCTGTAGGTTTGTGGTTTTAGCTGATAACAGTTGTATCCCCAGGAATGTCACCATAGACCAGTGTTTCTCAAAGTGGTCCGTGGACTCACTCTGAGAGCTGCTACTGGGCCGCTCCTGTTTGTTTACTTTCCAGCTCCACAGCCACAGAGCCTCGCAGCTGCCATTGGCTGAAGTTCGCTGTTTGCAGCCAAGGGGAGCCGCGGGAAGCAGCGGCTCAGGTCACACTCCTTCCCGCAGCTCCAAACAGCAAACTGCAGTGAATACGAGTCACAAGGCTCTGTGGCTGCGGAGCCAGTATGTAAATAAACTGGAGCGGCCCAGTAGCAGCTCAGAGTGGGTCCACTGACCACTTTGAGAAATACTGCCGTGGATTCACTTACGGTCTAAAATCAGGACAGTGAGGGGTTGAGGAAGGCTATACAATACCTGCCAGCCCTGTCTCTGCTTCTGGACATTGCAATTAGTCCTTCATTTTCATAAGTTTCAATTTCACATGCTATTTGTAATTAAAATTGTAAGCCATGGATGGACTATTTGCAGATCTTATGAATTTTGAGCAGTCCACATCGATAGTCTTTGGTTCAATTGTATTTAGAAACATTCCTTACAGCCCACATATTGCCTTTATCATCCTGTGAGGTGTATTTAAATGCATAAATAAACATTCAAACAATGTCTCTTAACTCCTGTTAGATTGAAGCTATGAAGCTGAACTCACCAACCACTGCAGAGTGTGGAGCTGCTGCCAAAAAGGAGAGCCATCTAAGAATGCGTTTGGGTCCTTTATCTCCAGACTGTAGTAGAGTCTCCTGTTAGCTAGGAGGTGGGGGCAGCCTTCCCGGGCTGATCAGTGGATCTCTCCAGCCATCCATTACTTTGTCACTCTCACAGACTTTGGCAATGAGCTCCCTTGGAGGTTGCTCTGGCGGGACTTGCTGAAGATGCAGCTAATTAAGACTGATGGGGTCCACCAGCTTAGCTGAGAGGCCTGACACAAGTAGGACACCTGTGTCCAATAGACTGTTCTGCCTTCTCATTCTATTCAAGGTGTGGGTCTTTATAGATTCAAATCCAAGTGGTTAGGACCTGGTTACCTCAGAAGCCTGACTCTATTTACTTTTACTTGTTGCTGGTAGCCCCTGCTGTTTGCTCTTGATGACTCGAGAAAGGGTATGTTCCTGGAAAGTCCATAGCAATGGGACCCACTCCTGGGGGGTCCATTAAAGCACAAGTTTGTTACCTTCCCAACAAGAGGGCATCAAAGACAAAACTGCTCTCATCTTCACATCTACGTTTTATACTTCAATGTCTTTACATTCAGTACACCCACAACCCACAAGGATGAGCATATTATACATTCAATTTATTATTTAGTCCCATTCAGCTCATGCAGTCTGCCATCCAGCCTCTCCATAACTTCCCTCTGAGCCCACTGAATCATATTTCTCCACTGATTTCTCGCATAGCTTCACTGTAGGGAAAATCTCACCAGAAAAGTTAGGTTTTTCACAGTGCCCTAAAGCACTTCCTTTGGATCTCAATATGCATTTCTTTGGCTAGTTGGATTTCTTTCTCCAATCTTGGAGTCTGGGTCTATGTCTACGCTACAGAGTTTTTCCAGAATACCAGAGGTATCCCAGAAAAACTCTGCTGCATCCAGGAAACGCGTCTGCTGTTCCGAAAATTTTTTTGGAAGAGCAGATGCACTTTTTCGGCTTCCCTGTAAACCTTGTTTTACGAGGAAGAAGGGATGTTCCAAAAAAGGTTTTTTTTCTGACATTTGGCCCAGTGTAGATGGGCCAAATGTTGGAAAAGCCTTTTCCAAAAAAAGAAGTGTAAAAAGCTACGCAATTTGCGGTTCGCAATTTGCGTAGCTTTTTCTGGAAGAACAACATAGTGTAGACACAGCCTGGGAGGGATATAGTGACTCTTCCTGTATTATTTTACCTTAATAAATTCAACCCATTTGAAAGCTTACAAGTTGAGTATTTTTCATCTGCTCTTGTTTCTGTGGCCATCACCTCATTTTCAGTCACTGCTGTGACAGTTCTGTGAGGGCTTTGCCGTTTAAGAGAGCAACTGGAATGCCTTTTGCAGTCAATAGCTGTTATAAATTTGTCCTCAGAAGACTGCCTTATGGCAGAACCATGCCACATGATCAGATTTCTTACATATTCCAAACACCTTGTGAGACATAAGCAAAGGAAACAGAAAAACCAAAAGGTGGTTGTGCCCTAAGCTCCATGGGGAAAAAATCACTACCATTTGCACTGGTAGATAACTCTTGTATAGCGTAATATCGAATAACCCTGCAGGGCCTCAGGCCTAGGATAAACATATCAAGTCACTGCGTTGTTTTTCCAGTGCTGAAAATCCCACTTCAACCCTGAAAAGTTCTCCGTGAGGTACAGACCTGGCTCTAGGACATGCACAGCCATGCACCAGGTAAGATGTGCAGAGGCCTCCCATGGAATCCTTAGACTTGCACAGTGGAGTTGGGGAGGGCTGCTCACTCAGTGGGAAGGATGAATTGAGATGATGCTTGGTAAGAATACTAACCGAGTTTGCTTTTTAGCTCAAAATATCAGTTTGGGTTCAAAATACGATACCCCAGTAACAGCCGTCCAAAGATATTTAGATCAGATGGGCAATTATAGACATTTAAGAAGACAGCATAATTTAACTGGTTTCTAAAGGGAGGAGGAGAAAGCAAAACAGAAATCATGCCACATATTTCTGTCTGAAATCTAACAATTAGTGGAGTAGGATCCAATTACTGAAGATAAAAAAAATCAGAAGGAAAATTGAATTGCTGCAAAATGTAATATCTTGCTATCATCTTTGTTCTTAGTACACAGTTGCTGTAGCAACAGATCAAAAAAAGCTTGCACTACAATAGGAGGCACTCCCTGTTCTTTTAAACAGTTCATTTTAATAATTTTTGAATGACTGTTTATGGGCAATTGATCAGATGTGGCAATATCACTGACTGCAGATGTTGAGCCCAATCCTGCAAAGTACCATGAAAAGACCTAAATGTCATTCTGGCTGTGTCCAGACTCAGGGGTTTTTTCGGGAAAAGTAGCCTTTTCCCGAAAAAACTTCCCCTGCGTCCAGACTCAAGCCGCGTTCTTTCGAAATTATTTCGAAAGAACGCGGCTTTTCTTTCGATGGCGGTAAACCTCGTTTCACGAGGAAGAACGCCTTCTTTCGAAAGTTCCTCTTTCGAAAGAAGGCGTTCTTCAATGTAAATAGGGCTTCCTCGAAAGAGAGCATCCAGACTCGCTGGGTGCTCTCTTTCGAAAAAGCGGATTGCTCTTTCGAAAGATCCGCCTGCAGTCTAGACGCGATCTTTCGAAAGAGGCTCTTTCGAAAGAAGCCTGCAGTCTAGACATAGCCTAATTCTCACTTTGCACAGGAGAACAGTCTATTATCTATAGAATATATAGTACAGAGCTAAATAATCTGATTCAAGAAATGACCTATTCCTGCAAGCTGCTAAGCAGCCTCAACTCCCACTGTGTGTATGAGAATGTTTCATGATCTAGAAGATATAAGTAATTTGGCACTGTCTATGTAGATAGTGGGCCTGAACCTACAAGGTGCTCCTGTTCCTTGATCCCTGAGTAATCCCTAGGTGCTCTGCACCTTGCAGAGTCAGGGACATAGCTACAAATGCAAATTAGGATTGTTTTGCTTTGGATATCCTATAAATAAAGGCATACAGGCAATGCACACACAGCAGGACTGTCCAGGGGAGATGGTATGGACATGGGAGCCAGAGGATTCTAGCTCTAATTCAGGAAATCTTCCCTATTCAGAACGGCATGCACTTAAGTCCCACTAAAGTAAGAGACTTACAAAGGTGAGTGGGACTTAGAGTGTGATCCTAACTTGGGTTCAAAGCCAGTGCTTTGCAGCACAAGTGTGGGCAAGTCACTGAACCCTCCTGTCTCAGTGTCTACCATATTTAAGGATTTTGAGATCTATATGTGGTAACTATGGGGTCATAGTCTGGTCTGCACTCAGGGTAAACTATCAGTTTCAATGAGAGTTTGGTCTGAAATAGGGACATGGTCATACCTTTATGGATGTATCCTATTAATACTGGAGTGAGCTGGCAAGTGTGTATGTATGATACAGGCCTCTTCCCCAGGAAAGAATCAAAACTACTCAAATGCTTCTCTGATTCTACCCTACTGCAATTCTCCTTACTCTCACATGGCAGGGGCTAGGGCTTTGGAAGCAGATCCTGTTGCCATTACGAAGATGCAAATTCCTTGGCTTGTAGCAAAGAAACAATCGTAAGCTACTCAGTAGCCACAGATTTGTTATCCTAGTCACGCAATATTTAATGGTGCTTGTTCTCATTTACCTACAGTGCACAGAAATGAGAGATGATAAAGACTTACTACATCTTGTCCATTCCTGGCCAGTGCAGGGTTCTGATCTCCACTTCTGTGTCTCCTCTCTTCTTAGTATGCCAAGTGATGGGACTTCCATTCCTTCACTAGTGAGAATATGTCACAATTGAACAGATCTCCACCAGCGGGAAGTTTTCTTGGATCCAGGCTACAGTTAGTAGTTAGTTTTACCCCATTATTTCCCCAGTTAGCCCCAGGAACCACCTTAAACATTTAATGCTAAGTAATATCTGGAGGAAAGAACGTTGATGAGACTCAGGCCATGTCTTCATTAAAGATCGATGCTGCCATGATCAATCCTCCAGAGTTAGATTTAGCGAGTCTAGTTAAGACTTACTCCTCGCTTCTGCAAGAAGTAAAGGAAGCTGATGGGAGCATTTTCTCCCATTGGCCTCCCACTAGGAGGAGGGCGGGGAAATTCGAAACAAGTTACGTCGACGCCAGTTATATAATTAACGTAGCTGGAGTTGCATATCTTGATTCAACGTTCCCTTTTAGTGTAGACGTGGCCTTAAGAAACCAGGCCTGATTCTGGAAAAATGCCCAGGGTCTTTGGACCTTATTGACTCCTGTGAGAATTTGAGGGATGGAGAAGAGGAGGGTGCACCGCATGTTGCAGGAAGCATTGAAGGTCTCATGACTGGTTTTTGCCATGTTATGGCCCAGAATCAGCTGTGTGCATTCTAGTAATCTCTTGACTTTATAAAAGCCACATGTTCCTAGAAAGCTTTCCAAGTTATTAGACGAAACCTGCTTTCACCCTGGTTTCAATTTCTTGGTGAAATTTCCCTTTCTGGTACAAGTTCAACCTGATCACTTTCAAGCACCTGCAACCAAACCCAGCTGTTGGGGGCGGAGAAGGCCGTGCAGTCTGGCTACAGACCTCAGGTTGGCCTCTGAATCCCTTGGAAAGCCTCCGTTCCTTTTGTCTACAAATAAGTCCTTGCAATCCTCCCCCCTGCTCCCTTCATTGCTAGGCATCTCCAGGCGAGGGAAAGGAAAGAAAGCAAGCAAGCCTGGGAAACTGTGACTTCACTGTTTTTAATCTCACAAAGCTCTATTGTTCCAGGGGTTCAGCGATTCATTTTAGTAGGCCACAGTGTACCCTGTGCACACTTCTGCCAAAGAGACGCACACAAGCTGACGGGAAGCTACATGCAGGGGTCTTCTTTAGAGTGACAGCAGCTAAAGAAGAAAAGGGGGCCGAAGGGAAGACACACTTTTCAATGAGAATTTAGCCTGCTCATTAGAGCCGAATGAAGCCAGTGAAAGGGGCCTTCTCATGCCAAAATCCAGAGGCTTCAGCCACATTCACAACTTAATTGTAAATTCCAGCACGACAATGTCATTTCCTGAAACACAAAGTGGAAACTTTTCTTTCCCCCTTCCGTAAAATAAGCCTGTCTTGGAAGCCCTCCCTCCCTTTTGCATACCCCTCCTCCCCCCGCCATTACCCTTCAGAGTCCATGCAACAGGCAGGAGCAGACGTTCATTACTCTTTGGAGCAGTTGGTCCCATAGGCTCTCTCGCCTTTGTTCTTGCTTCATTTTGCCTCAGTTAACGTAAAGGAGACTCCATTCTTGTCACAGTTCTATGCACAGCTCATGGCACAAATTTGTGATACTGAGGCTGTGGGTTGTGCAATGGGGTGACTAAGTTAAGCTAGGATCTAGTGAAAGGGAAATGGGGTCAGAGGAGCCTGACAGGCATTTCAGTGTCAATCACTCCCCCCTGCAGCCCCTGGAGGAAGAGGGATAAGCACATTTGCACTCTCACCACTAATTCTACAGGGTACATATAAATAGCACCTGTGGCTTCACTTCTTCCTACACCCGCTCCCTCTCCTTATGCTCCATCCAGCTTCATTCCAGACTGCTCCTTTGTCTCTGCACCTTCCTCCATGTTGGCTCGGCACTTGAATAGTTAGCCCTGGCAACTAGGATGGAGATTTTCAAAGCGGTGCAGAGATTATGTGCTTAAGTCCATTAATGTTAATTATCTAAAGAGCCAAGCCACTGTCATTCCCCTCCCATTACAAATAAGAAAACTGACAGGCAGCACAAAGTGACTTCTGGCTAGGGTGACGATATGTCGCATTTTGGTGGGGACAGTCCCTATTTTAAGCCCTGTCCAGCTGTCCTGCCTTTTCTGGCAAAAATGCACAGTTTGGCCAGAAAAGCAGGGTGTGGAGGAACATGTCAGGATTGGGGAGGGGGTGAGCAGCAATTCCAGCCACACAGGAAGTAGGACTTGGGAGAACAGCTTAAGCCAGGCTGGTCCCATGCTCAGACAGGTGTCGGGAGGAGGGGGTGGGAGGAGGCAAGGAGAGACCAAGTCCTGCGCCAGAGGGAGGCAGGCAGGGCTCGAGTTAGCCCTGCAGGAGGTAGGGGGGTGCCCTGAGCCAGTGCATGGTGTGTCCCGTTTTCCCTTTGGGAAAATATGATCACCCGACTTCTGGCAGAAACTGGATCCTACCCAATAAGTAACTCAAGACCCACTCTGCCTTTCAGAGTACAAAAATGCTAGCTCTAAGGGAATGGCTATTCTATCTGTAACCACCACACCACGTGCTGTTCCCCAGAGCCAGGAACAGAACCCAGGCGTCGCAGTGGCCAACATTTTGCTGCTGCCTACCAGACAGTTGGGAATTCCACTGGCAAAGAGTGTGCCACATCCCCCTCTAGCGGCTGGTCCACACAGCTCATAAATTACTTCTTTAACAACAAAGAGTTCGATGGCACTCAAGACTAACACATTTATTAGGGTAATAGAGCATAAGCTATTGCGAGCTACAACTTACTTGTCGCTCACAAAAGCTTATGATCAAACACCCTAATAAATTTGTTAGTCTTTAAAGTGCCACTGGACTCTTTGTTGGTTTTGCTGAAATACACTCACACAGCTAACTCTGAATCCTTTCACTCTACAGGTCCCTTGTTGATAGGAAGGCTCAGAACTTAACCCCTCTTGAACCCATGTGAGGGTTCTTTTTGATGGCCCATGATCAAATTTTTCTGGGAGACTAGAGTGAGATATAAACAGTATATTTAATTCAAGCACTGAAAAGAACCATCCTTAACAAGAGGTTTTCTCATTACTAACCATTATAATCTGTCAATTACAGGATGAGACAACTGAACAAAGGTATTTCACATTTTAGCCATCTGTCCCACACTGCATTTGATCATGGCAATGCTGCTAGGTTTGAAGGTGACAAGGTATATATGTAGAAAAAGTATTCTTTCAAACACACTTGCTATTAGAAATTAGCACAGATGGATGCTCGGAGCATCTGGCAAACTGGATGCAGTAGACAGAGAGGTACTGGCCATGTGTATAGCAGGAAATTGTTGCATACACATGACTATAACTTATAAAACAGCTCAGTCTAAATAATCAGAACTGGTTTCATATCATTTACATCATATCAACAACTGTGTGTGTGTTTTGCATACAAAGGGTCCAATTATCCATTGCTTTGCATTTTACATAATCATTAACATCAATGAGTAAAGTAGATGTAAAACACTACCGGATAAGGAGACAAGTTTCAGAGAGCCATGTTAGGCTTTGTCTACTCTTGCACTTAGTCTACAAAACCTTTGTTGTTCACAGGTACTTAAAAAACCATCCCCCATAAATGACAAAGTTTTGCCACAGCAAGTGAAAGTGTGAATACTGCTTTGTTGGCTGGAGTGTTCTGCTGCCAACAAAGCAAAAGCCCCTCATAGGAAGTGAAAGTATTTTGTCAACAAACGTGTAGACAAACTTGTGGGAAAAGGGTTTTCTGCGCAAAAAGAAAACGTCCACACTGCTTGTTTTTGTGCAAAAACCCCAGCACAAAAACTGATCGGCAGAAAGTATGCAAATGAGATCATCCCTCATTAGCATATTTTTTGTTGAGAAAACTCGTCGTGTAGACGTAGCCATTGACTTTTAGAGACAGGCCTGTATCGACACAGTCTTGTTATTCAAAATTGCGTAGTGTAGACACACTCTTCACTTTGTTTTAGCAAAAAAAGCAGAGGAGTTTTGTGTCACCTTAAAGCCAAACAATTTCATTTGGGCATAAGCTTTCCTGGGCTGGAACCCACTTCAGCAGATGCACGACACCTATACCCAGATAAGGAGAGTAGCATTCAACATCCACTTTACACTGATAGAAATGACTAAACAAGATACAGGGAAACACAAAGTCTGACCCACATGCTGCTTCTGTTAAAAATGTAAGCACTGCTGATGATTATGGCACATGAAATGTCACTAATACAGTAGGACAACTAAACTTTTGAGGACTAGGGATGGAGGGAACAGGATGGAAATTACTGAGTTATTCACATGGGCAACTCGTGAACCTCTGACTGGGGGAGCTGAGCCCTCCTAATTTCACCCAAAGCTCCGCCCTTCCAGGTGCCTAGGGTTGCCAGATGGCTGAAACACAAATACCGAACACCCTCCCCTGCCAAATAAAAGCCACCGGTACAAAATTTTGTTGAAGGAAAGGGGGGGGGGAGAACCAAAGTTGTTGAGGAAAAAAAAAAAAAGACTCCAAGAACCTGGATCACTGCTAGGGGTTCCCAGGTAGTCATTTAACAAAAAAACCCAACAACCTGGACACGCTTCATTTGGGGGCGGGGGAGGACCGTTCAGGAAGGAAGCGATGCTGGCTGGGAAGGGGGGGCCTGGAAACAGCTAACGGGGGGGCAACGGGGCTGGCCGAGGGAGATGGGGGGGCCAACAGGAAGCAGGGCTGGTCGGGGGGGGGGGTCGGGTGGAATGGGGCTGGCCACGGGATATCGGGGGAGGGGAGACCGGCCGGGAGTAAGGGGGGGGTGGGAAGCACAGCTGGGGGGGATCTGGGGCCGCGAGGGTGGCCGGGATGAAGAGGGGGCAGGAAGCAAAGCTGGTGGGGGTGGGGAGAGGTGCAGCGGCGCTGGCCAGGGAGATCAGGAAGAGGAACGGGCCAGCGGGAAGCAGAGCTGGGAGGGGGGTTGGGGGCCGCAGGGCTGGCCGGGGGAGCAGGAAGAACAGCTGGCGGGGGGGGGGAGGGGGTGCAGCGGCGCTGGCCAGGAGGAAGGGGGGGACGTGAGAAAGGGGGGGCTGGGAGCAGAGCTGGGGGGAATGCAGGGGGGCTGGCCTGGGAAGATCAGGAGAGGAAGTGGGGGAGAACGGGCCAGCTGGGAAGTGGGGGAGTGAGCAAATTAGCCGGCGGGGAACGGGAATGACCTGGGCACTTGCTGCCTGTCCCATGCAGGCTCCCAGCAACGCATGAGCGAGGAGCAGCGGCGGATTTAGGGCAGGGCGAGCGGGGCAGCTGCCCCGGGCCCCGCGCTTCCCAAGGCCCCACGCATGCGCCTTGGCACCACGGCGCATGCGCTGTGTCAAAGGGGGGGGGCCGCGCGGCACTCTCATCCGCGCCTGGCGAGGAGGATTCCTTTCCTCCTCACACTCAACCGACTGAAAGCTCCCAGTGGCAATTGCGGCCCCGCCTCCCAGCTGGGACTCCCAGCTGCTCCCCCGCCCATGCCAAGCTTCCGTCCAGTGTGCAGCCGGAAAAATCAGAAAATACCAAACATTGCACGTGTCCGATATTTTCTGATTTTTTTTACCGGACAGAGTGCGCAAATACCTGACTGTCCGGTACAATACCAGACACCTGGCAACCCTACGGGTGCCCCAGAGCCCAGAATTCCCCCTGCTCTCAGGCTGCCAGAACTCACTCCAGACTAACTAGTACCCTCTACAAGCCCTGGAGCACTGGGAAGGAGAGCACAGGGCAGCAGCCTGCAGCCTCTTTAGTCCCAGGGAGATAGGAGCATGGGCATCCGGTGGCTTAGGCGTGGGAGCCTTCCCAAACCACCAGCTCGGCTCCGCCCATGCTCTGCCCCCAGAATGCCTGCTGTAGGCATTCTGGGAATGGAGTGTTGCTGCTCCAGCACCCGGCCTCCCAGTGCTCCAGGCCAGGGAGGCTGGAACCGCGTGGCCTGCTCTTTCCCCCAGTGCTCTGGGAGCCATGCTGTGTGGCCTCCTCCCCTCCCCTAGTGCTCCGGGGAAGTAGGGGAAGCCGCGCTGCGCGCACACTCTCCCTCGCCTCTCTTCCCCTCCATCCCCCGCTGCTCCAAGGAGGTGGGGCACGTGCCCCCTCACTTCTCCAGGGAGGCTGGGGCGCACTCAATGCACTGCTCTGCCTCTTCCCCTTCTGGGGGGCGGGCATGCTCAGCATGCTGCCCTGCCTCAGCCATAGGGTGGCCAGGTGTCTGGTACTGAACCAGACAGTATGTTTTTTGCACCCTCTCTCCAGTAAAAAAATTCAGAAAAATATTTTCTGCTTTTCCAGCTGGGCGCCTGACAGAAGCCTGGCAGGGGGGGGGGGGGGGGGGGGTGGCTGGGCCGCAATCAGTGCTGGGAGCCTCCCAATGCTCATCAAGGCCCCACGTCCCCTACCCCCGCCAGGCTTCTGCACACAACCAGCTGAGGGCTCCCAGTGTTGATCGCGGCCCCCTGCCTCCCCAGCCATACCCCCAGCCCTCACCAGGCTTCCACATGCAACCAGCTGAGGGCTTGACACATTTTTAGCACAAGTGTTTGGTATTTATGGGGTTGTTTGTTTGGTTTTTTTTGCTCGACAAATTTTTAGCACGTGTGTTCGATATTTTTGGGGAAACCATCTGGCAACCCTATCAACCGCGGGGGGGACAGGGCTATAGGTGGGGTTGGGGTCCTGCCTCCCCCAGTCCCAGCTCCACCAATTGCCCATGGGTGAGAGGCATGCCGTGTAGCCCCAGACCCTGCAGCCCAGCAGCCCCGCCGAAGCAGGGTCCAGGGCCTGAAGTGTGGGCAGGGCCACACCTGGATGTTTGAGGAGGCTCAGCCTTACGCTGCCTGTGATTATTCATTTGTGTTTCATATTGTGGATCACATGTGATATTTCCATAATAATAAAAATTCAACTGCTGCTGGTTTTGAACTGCAGCCCAGCGTTCTTGCCTCACTGCTTAATTTTCCAGGAATCAGTTTCTTCACTAATTCTGTCAAATGTAACATCCTGCAGTGATTATCTCCCACAACTCCAATTTGTAGTACTGCAAGCCCAGTGGAAACAGGAGAATATGCTGTCCTGTCAGGTCTCACAGAAGAGGTTTGTTGCATAGGCAGACTAAGAAATGTTTTGATCACTACGGCCTTCTGTTGCAAAAAAATAAAAAGTGCTAAATATTTTATTACCCAAAATATTCTCTTTATCAAGGACCTACACTATTGCCTGATTGACATACATGGTAAAGGTGGTCCTCTGAACACACAGGACAGTGTTGTATATATTTTTATAAATAAAAGGTGGGCAAAAAAGTAGCAGTAGAAGGTGAAAACACTTAAATATTTATTAATCATGTTTATTATGGCAGTGCCTAAGAATCAACCAAGACCCCACTGTACCAGGAATAGAACAGACACAGAGTAGCAATCAGTCCCTGCTCCCAAAGAACTTGCATGTAAACAGACAAGACACTCACAAGGTAGGAGAGTGGGTAACTCACAAGCATAATAAACAATATGATGGCAGCAAGTGTCATGTTAGTGCTACAATTACTGAGATGGTTTTAGTTGGGAGGAGGGTCTGCCGAATGGAAAAAGTGAAGGAAAAGGGGCCCTTGAAGGCAAGATTGGGGAAGGAAACTGGGAGGGTTGAAAAGGGCAAGAGTGGAGTGAGACCAGAGACTGGGAGTTAAAGGGAGGAAGAGGGCTGGAGCAAACAGCCAATCAGCACACGTCTGAAAGACCAGCCATATAGCGGTTTGTAGTGTAATGCAAAACTAAACTAATATAGGGCCTGGTACACACTTTTGTTCCACTACGGTACAACCGGAGAAACTGTTGACTTCAGTGGATTTACACCAGTATGAAACTGGAGTAACACAGGTATATAGTAGGCCCTTGGTTTTGCATTTCACTGTTCATTCTCATATGAGCCTAAACTACCACATTTTATACATTTTTCTACTTGGAAATGGGTCCATTTTTGGAGAACAGCAGACCCATTTTGAGGAAAAGGCATCCATAATTCATGCTTATAAATGTGGAGTTCTGAATGTTTCCAAGGGAAAAAATAAGTTATGTCAAACTCCGCAGAAAAACTCAGAAGTGGAAGGAACCTGTCATAAGTGTAACGGAAAAGATTTTCATGCAAAACTTCAAATTCTCTATCCATACCAGGGGAGGGCAATCATTTTAGATGGGAGGCCACTGCAGAAATTTGAGGGGGCAGGCCCAGGACACTTCCGTGCTTCCCCGTCCAGACCCCGACTGGCCTGAGGATGAGGGTGGGAGCAGTGAAGTCTTTGCCCCTGCCCACCCCAGAGAGAACCACCAGCTGTTCTGAATAGCTAGTGGTTCCCTCTAGGCACCTGCATCCCTGGTGGCAGGAGGAGACTTCACACGCTTCCCCCAGCCCCAGATCAATCAGGACCTGGGAGCAGGGGGAGCTCGCCAAGTCTCTTGTTCCCTGCCCCCGCTCTGCAAGGGGCAGGCAGCACTTAAAGTCAACCCTGACAGTTGACTCTAAGCGCTGTGCACCCCTGGTGGGGGAGGAGACTTTGTGTGCTCCCCATCCCCAGGCCCTGATTGGCCTGGGGGAAGGGGAGGGGGGGTGTCAGGGCGTCCATGGGCCACCCCTGATCTACACCCTTACTCAATGATAAACAACAGTGCAGCTGATTTTACATTTCAATATAACCTTCATCCAAACAGGCCTATTCCAGCTACCACTAGGGTGTCAATCAGCTACTATTCTGAGCACATCACACCTGCTCTGGGGCTATGTCTACACTGGCATGATTTTGCACAAGAACTCTTTTGCAGAAGAGTTCTTGTGCAAAAACCTTTCCAGAAGAGCGTGTCTACACTGGCATGTGCTTTTGCACAAGAGCATCCATGCCAGTGTAGATGCTCTCTTGCGCAAGAAAGCTCTGATGGCCATTTTAACCATAGGGCTTTCTTGCGCAAGAAATCCATATTGCCTGTCTACACTGGCCTCTTGCGCGAGAACAGTTGTGTGTCCACAGTCTCCTTTATAACTATATAGAATTAAAGCTGTTATTTGAGTAAATAAGGCAGCTGCTTCCAAAACAAAATTCAGGCAGATAGAAATTCCTATCCAGAACCAGTGGAAATGCATGAAGGAAACATGATCACACCCAAGGACTGGTTATTATTAAATGTATCACTTGAAAAATGACAGTGGTTGACAAAGAATTTGTCTGTAAAGCAAAATCCTAGCTACATCCCTAACTTTTCTAGGTCAGCATCTGCAAAAGTGGACTGGAAAAAAATATATAAAGGCAATTGTGGGAGGGAACAGAATAAAAGGCCAGGAAGATCCAGTATAACAACTACTAGGAAACACTAAATAGTGCAGTATAACATTCTTTCAGTGACAGTAGCAGTGAAGTCTTACAATGACAAGTTCAGCCTCTTTTTAGGCCGGCTTTAGAAGCTGGATGGAAAACCCAATGATTTCTATGGAGCTTCTTATAGATTTCAATCAGCTTTGGACCAGGCCCAATGTGCCCCTGAGAAAATTTTCTTTGAGGCTCAACATACTCCCTCAAAGCCAGATGTTTGGACACGGCTGGTCAAAACAAGCCCCCACCCAACCCAAAACCTACCCTACAGCAGGTATACATTTAGCATCCCTCTCTAGTGGCACATTGCAATATATGCTACAAACCACTACAGCTTGTGGTTCTGCTGTATTAGCGCATGACAAGTTCTTTGGTCTGATTTATTATATAAGGAACATGCAGAGATTTTTCTGTTGTCCTTGTGGATACAGTTGCTCTAAGAAAGCTAATTTCCCCTTTCAAATGGAGCATGTAAGTCAAACTCTGCTGATTCAGCAGTAGTGTTGAGACATATGACGATTGTGGTGTGGCTGTGGATACCAATAGTGCAGAGACGATGCTGAGACAGTCCAGAAGAAATGAAAAAAGGAATGCTGTGCTCTATTTCATAAATCCTATTTGCCCCCATTATTCACAGCTACTGCCCACTTCTGATTTGAGAATTTGTACACTCAGCAAATCCACTTTAAATGTTATTTCTGTCTCACTTCCACCTCTTTTTTGAAAACCTCTTGTTCCAACCTAGCCAAAGGAAGAGTTTTGCTGTGAAGTGAAAGTGACACACTTACCAGTGTTTGGCAGAAGTCCAGATTAAAGACTGAGTGTCATGTACCAGATATTTTATCTATAAACTAAGGAAGCTTTTCACAACATTGAAACTCACAGGGAGGCAGTGCCTTTTACCAGTAGCATTACCAACAATATTAATTCAATTGATTCCTTTCAGCAGTAGGTCTGAATTGTGCAAAGAGAGAACATTGTGTTTGGTTAAGATGTGCAACTGCATGGGATTCATATGAGAAAGGTTTTCCTCAAAAATAGCAGCATTGATATTGTTCATTTTATACTCTAGCCATATGACATCTCTTTTTTTCTCTCTCTCTTTTCTTTAATATTTGTCATGTGTCAACTGACTGTGCTGCTTTTGCAACTTAGTGAAATATGAAGAGGGGCTGAGAATCAGAACTATTATCTCCCTGAAGAGCAGTTCCAACAGTCATCTGAAATACATTGTATGTTTTTCCTAAATAGGAAAAATAGAGATGTACTCTTACCTCATTTACATACAGTATACCAGATCCTTAGATATGTCAATCAACATAGCTCCATCAACATTTTCCGTAGAGTTACACCGACTCACACCAGATAAAGATGTTCTTTTGTGTAATGAAGGTGTCGCTGGAACTGCTTGATAGCTAGCTAAAAAGATTTTTTTTAAAAGAGCTGCCCTAGTTTTGATTTGCACTGGTATTTGTTTGTGCATTTCTAGTACGCTAGCACTGTGGCATTGAGGACCAAATAACCTTTTCATACTTTGTCTTGACACAAGAAGGAAAATCCTTCCATGTGGAAAGTGGTACATGCTTTAAATAATTTCACACTTATGTAGGGCCTCTCTTCTGAAATCACTTCAGTTTTATAGATACAGCTTTCCCTCGGTGAGACAAAAGATGCTTCACAGCATACAGGATAGGGAAGGCATGTTTGAGCCAACAGCATTAGACAAACTCTGCTCCTACAAAAAGGACCACAAACCTTTAGGCTGCGTCTAGACTGGCAAGTTTTTCTACAAAAGCAGGTGCTTTTGCGGAAAAGCTTGCCAGCTGTCTACACTGGCCGCTTGAATTTGTGCAAGAACACTGATAATCTAATGTAAGATTGCGCAAGAACACTGATAAATACTCTGCTGCTCCCGCTCCGGAAAAAGCCCTTTTGCGCAAATGTTTTTGCGCAAGAGGGCCAGTGTACACAGCTAAAAACTGTTTTGAGCAAAAAAGCCCCGATGGCAAAAATGGCAATCGGGGCTTTCTTGCGCAAAACCGCATCTAGATTGGCACGGATGCTTTTCTGCAAAAAGTGCTTTTGTGCAAAAGCGCCCTTGCCAATCTAGATGCTCTTTTCCGCAAATGCTTTTAATGGAAAAATGTTTCCATTAAAAGCATTTGCGGAAAATCATGCCAGTCTAGACGAAACCCTAGTGTGCATGGAAGGGAGACAGGATCCTGGTTTTGAAGGCCTCAGATGAAAGGTCAAGCTCAAAGTAAACTGCGTGATACTCTTGTCTACCCTGAACAAATGAGAGGCCAAATCAGCCCTGCTGAGATTCAAACATCCGGGTCTAGGAGCATGGAGATTTCAAATTATTCATTTTTTGTTAAGCACACATTTGGTGCTACGGAAATGTGTACCAGCAAGATCCCTCATCTCTAAGGAGTTTGCAATGTGCGTAAACCTTCTATATGGACTAATGAGATATCATAGACAACTGGCCAATACCACCCTGATCTGAGCATGGGACCAGGATAAAAAAAATTGGGAATTCTCATCCCAGCTTTGCCATTGAATCACTGGTAAAGAGATGGTACCTCCAGTACTAGAAGATATTTTTAAATGCATTTCCAATACCAAAAAGTATTTTCAAAAGAACCCAGCTCTTTTGAAAATTCCTCCATAAGTGATGCTACCGTCAAAAAAAAAAAAAAAAAAAGTATAAAAGTCTGCTGGCCCAAAAAAAAAAAAATATGAAAATCTCCTGGAATTTAAAAAATAACTTGCTATAAAAACACAACAGATGGTATGTTCCTCACGCACAGAAGGTCTCCCAGTGCTTCTAACAGGGGGGGAAGGCTGTGTTAACATAGCGTTTCCAAAATGTACCCTTCTGTATTTGAAATCAAAGCTACATCTTCACCACAAAAAAAGCAGGAGTGTTTTCACTGTGACAGGGATAGTTAACTGGAATTCTTGCTATGAATTCCTAGTGGAAACAAATGCTTCTTAATATCAACATAGCCCATAATGATAAACCCCACGTGGGAGATGTTGTTGAAGGTCAAGGTCAACACTATAAAAATAAAACCACCTGTGTCTTGTCTTCATCAGGATTTCACAGTGAAATTGCTATCTTGAGTTATCTATGATAATATAAAATCACACATTATCAGCACAAGCAACAAGCATATGTTAAATTTGGCAGTCATCACAAAACACTGGCTTTTAAGACAAAGGGCTAAATCCTCAGTTGCTCTCAGCTAGACCCTTTGGCATCAATGGGCATAGCTACAGTGATGTCAACTGAGGATCTGCCCCATGATATGCCTGAAAAGAGTGGACCCAGTTCTCCATTCCCTGGTCATTTGTGTAACTGCTTACACTAGGATAATGAGGGTGGTAAATGCTATCCAGTGATAATGACAGCACTTCTACACCCACTTAGCACTCGTGTAAATGGCAACACAAACTGTAGTGCCATAAGGAATCGGGTCCAAAGCCACTGGATTGAGAAGGTGACCTTTTGTGTGAGTTGCATGACAGTGCATACATAGGAATTTAGTGCTTGGGGAAATTGTGAACTGACAGTCTTGGAGGCAGATGTCCATGGTCTACAGAGCAGGCACAGCACAGGCAGCAGCCGTGCCAACTTCCACATGCCACTTTGCTGATGTGCTTTATTATGATAAGCGACTGAGATCAGAGCCTCCTTGAGCTATGCACTGTACAAACACACAATGAGAGTCTCTGTCAGGAAGAAATGACAAACATAACAGGTCAGCCAAACAGAGGATGGATGTGGAAATAGAAGCCCAAGGAGATGAAGTGACTTGCCTGAGGTCACACAGCAGCTCAGTGGAAGAGTCAGGAATAGAACCCAGAATTTCAGGTTCCCAGGCCAGTGCAAAATGCCATGTCTCTTAAATTATAAGTGGCTGTCAGAATTAAGCTAGATCAGTCAGTATAAGGCAGTCTTAAATCTAGTTACTCACACACTAGGGTTGCACAGATTTAACCAGGTCAATGTAGAAACTGTCAAAAATCAGTGCAATTTCTCTATGGAAAGGGTAGAGCTGCACCTCATTGGCAATTTTAAAAGTAAAAAAAAGTTTGATTGAACTAAGAAAAATTGTCAGTGGTTCAAGAGATTTTGGTTCAGGTTGAATGAAGTGTTTTGATTTTGACCAATGTTTATAGATTTTTTTGAAAATAAAATTCAAGGAAAATTTTGGAACAAAAAGTTATTTCAAATCAAAATGTTTTGATTTTTTATGGGGTGATTCCTATATGAACATTTAAACAAATCTGGACTCATTTCAATGTACCTGAAGTTGCTCTATATGAATCATAAAAAAGTTTCAGCTGAAAAAATTCCCATTTCTTTACAAGTAGCTCTATTGAAGTCATGCAAGTTGCAGTGATGTGAAATCATTATTAGTTAGGAATGATTCAGGCATCAGGCCTGGCCTATACTTAATTAGATCAACCTACATACTTGCTCAGAGCTGTAAAAAAAATTTTACATTCTGAGTGCCACACTCAGGCTGTGTCTAGACTGGACAGTTTTTCTGGAAAAACAGCCGCTTTTCTGGAAAAACTTGCCAGCTGTCTACACTGGCCGCTTCAATTTCCGCAAAAGCACTGACTTCCTACTGTAAGAAATCAGTGCTTTTTGCGGAAATACTATGCTGCTCCCATTCGGGCAAAAGTCCCTTTTGCACAAAACTTTTGCACAAAAGGGCCAGTGTAGACAGCTCAGATTTGTTTTGCGCAAAAAAACCCCAATCGCGAAAATGGTGATCGGGGCTTTTTTGCGCAAAAGCGCGTCTAGATTGGCACGGACGCTTTTCCACAAAAAGTGCTTTTGTGGAAAAGCATCCGTGCTAATCTAGATGCTCTTTTCCGAAAATGCTTTTAACGGAAAACTTTTCCGTAGCCAGGGTGATCTAATCCCCACTGTAAATGCAGCTGATGGAAGAATTCTGTCATCAACCCAGTGATCTCATCTCAAAGGTGAAAGCATCTACTTTAAAGCTGTGTCACTGTACCACGGACATTGGCTTAGTCTCTACAGAAACTATTCTCAATCTTTTCCGAAAGTTTTCCTATATAACTGAACAGCAACAGGTGGTATGCTGTGGTGCCAGTCCATAAGATTGTACTGAACTGTGCACTGAATATTAGAGCCCTCTAGTACAAGTTGAAGCTCTAAAATCTGTTACAATTTGAATGGCAATATCTGTGGTCTGGCTGGGCCATGGGTATTGTAAGACCAGAGAGCCCAGCTGGGAGTGTGGGCAGCCAGGGTCAGAAGCACAGTCCCTACCGATGGTAGCAGGCCCAGAGGCCAGGAGCGCAGCCCCAACTGGCAGTGGGCCCGGCTGGCTGGGAGCACAACCCCGGCTAGGAGCAGAGTCCAGTGGCCAGGGCTGGCAACAAGGAGTTGCACTGATGGCTGGAAGAGGAGCCTTGACCTCCATTGGTCCAGAAAACTCCGTGGCTCAGGACCCTGAGGGTTCCAGACCAGGAAGGTCCAACCTGTACGTGGAGGAAAATCCTCCAGTGAACACCTTTTACACACTGTACTCCCAAGGAGGTTAAAAAGGCTGAAATTGTTACATGATGTTGCCATTTGCTCACAATATCATATGGTATGTGACAATTTATATCCCACCTTTGCAAATGCTGCATCAATCTGAGATAAATAGCTAAGGGGGTTGATAAGGTATCCAAGCAACAGCCAACACCTTCTCTTTATTTTTATTTTAAAACTACGAGGTTTTTACCACTTAAAATGAAAAGGAAACGTCTAAGCTACCAAGGCTGCTGCTGCTATAAAAACCTGGCCATTTAAACTCTGGAATTAGTTTGGCACCCAGAGCAAAAAATATGTTCTCCAGCAGTCCTGCCAGAGAGAGATCTACAATAGCAATATAACTTATGCTTCCATCCCAAGGTGTTTGCAGACCACAGAAATATTGGGCTGGACTCCACCTTGCCTCTGTGTGAGCTGTTGCCCACTACATCCGTCTAACTGAGCAGGGTAACTAGTCATTTGCAAAGGACAGTGTATGCTGCAGTCTATGAAGAAGGGCAGTGGTCATGCTCCCCATAAGCACAAGTGAACACTTTCCCTGTACATCTTCACTGCAGCTGGAGCATGCCTCTCAGCCCAAGTAGACAGATGTGCATTAGCTCTGCTGGAGCTAGAATGGTAAAAATCATAGAATCATAGAATACTAGGACTGGAAGGGACTTCAAGAGGTCATCAAGTCCAGTCCCCTGCCCTCATGCCAGGACCAAATACTGTCTAGACCATCCCTGATAGACATTTATCTAACCTACTCTTAAATATCTCCACAGATGGAGATTCCACAACCTCCCTGGGCAATTTATTCCAGTGTTTGACTACCCTGACAGTTAGGAACTTTTTCCTAATGTCCGACCTAAACCTCCCTTGCTGAACTTTAAGCCCATTGCTTCTTGTTCTAGCCTCAGAGGCCAACATGAACAAGTTTTCTCCCTCCTCCTTATGACACCCTTTTAGATACTTGAAAATTGCTATCATGTCCCCCCTCAGTCTTCTCTTTTCTAAACTAAACAAAGCCAATTATTTCAGCCTTCTTTCATAGGTCATGTTCTCTAGACCTTTAATCATTCTTGTTGCTCTTCTCTGGACCCTCTCCAATTTCTCCACATCTTTCTTGAAATGCGGTGCACAGAACTGGACACAATACTGCAGCTGAGGCCTAACTAGCGCAGTATAGAGCGGAAGAATGACTTCGTGTCTTGCTCACAACACACCTGTTAACGCATCCCAGAATCATGTTTGCTTTTTTTGCAACAGCACCACACAGCTGACTCATATTCAGCTTGTGGTCCACTATAATCCCTAGATCCCTTTCTGCTGTACTCCTTCCTAGACAGTCGCTTCCCATTCTATATGTGTGAAACTGATTGTTCCTTCCTAAGTGAAGCACTTTGCATTTCTCTTTATTAAACTTCATACCTGTTTACCATTTCTCCAATTTGTCCAGATCATTTTGAATTATGACCCTATCCTCCAGAGCAGTCGCAACCCCTCCCAGCTTGGTATCATCTGCAAACTTAATACGCGTACTTCCTATGCCAATATCTAAATCGTTGATGAAGATATTGAACAGAGCTGGTCCCAAAACAGACCCCTGCGGAACCCCACTTGTTATAGCTTTTCAGCAGGATTGTGAACCATTAATAACTACTCTCTCAGTACGGTTATCCAGCCAGTTATGTACCCACCTTATAGTAGCCCCATCTAAGTTGTATTTTATAAATAGCAATGTGGAGGTTTCAGTGGTACAGGCTAACACCTCTACCACAGACCTGATTATAATTTTCCTCTCTCACCAAACCCTCTGTACAGTAATTTCTCATTTAACACATACCTGCTTAACACATTTTCACGATAGCACGATTTTTTTTTTTTTTTTTTTTTAGGGAAAGCTTTTTTAATTACTCGACCGTCCCTGAAATAACATGATTTCCCCTGCTGGCGGCTGCGTGGGGCTTCCCCCAACTCGCTTCAAAGCGGCAGATTGTTCACCACTCGCCTCACCATTCCCCGCTGACTCCCCCTCACCAGACACCTTGCCCCCTCTCCTCTGCCCCCGCTTGCAGGCCGGCGGCTGGGCTTCCCCAGCCGGCCCGGCCCCGGAGGCTGCATGGGGCTTCCCCTGCCTCCCTGCAAAATGATGGAGGGTTCGCCGCTCGCCGCGCCAGACACAGTGCGGGTCCCAACAGACCCATCATAGGGGCATATTCCCAACCCAACCTCCCTCCCCTTCCCCAGAGCCAAACATCTCCCCTCCCTGCTGTAACCCAGTCCCCTTTCTCCCCCAACCTTATGTCCCAGTCCCAACAGACACCACCGCTTGAAACGCAACCCCCACCTTTTCCATTATTTTCAATGGGAAAATTGACCCTGCATAACACGTTTTCACTTAACACAAACATTTTCTGAAACTTATCTATAGTGTTAAATGAGGAATTACTGTAGTTAAATGCTTGGCATTAGAAATATCCTGGCACTACAAGGGGAAGGATATGAAAAATAATGCCAAGATGCCTTTGTGAAAATATTGTCAACCCTTTCTGAAAAAAAATTCACATGTAACTGGACAGGAGCAGGTGACATGGTGCGGTGCGGTCCAGTCTAAAAGACTGACAGGCAGCACTCAGCCTGCATGTCTCACTTGTGCTTTCACCTTGGAATGTAACATGCGTGTCCCAAACCTCATGCTGCTAAAGCCTTTGTACCACAGCATCACATGCTTGGTACAAGTGAAATTCACCCAGATGTGCAGCACCCTCCACATGACATAAGCTTTGTGTTGTAGGCTGGAGTGGTGAGAGAAATCCATAGAAGTGCCACGCAGGGTGCGCTACACAGCCTCTGAGCTGTCCCCGCAGAGTTTGGTGAGAAGGGCTGCACTATGAACTGATAAAGGGAAGGGCTACAGGATCAATGCAGAGAGGGCAGTGGCCATATTTGTAGGCTGATGTAATGGGTCATTGTCAAGGGGCAACAGGTCCTTGGAGGCCCCTCAACCTTATTCTCTTGGTTGAGTAACCTCACAGTCATTGAATCTATTTGCAGTATGGCTCAATGGCCTGTCTGTCAGTCAATATAAACATGCCTTTACTCAGCATGTTATGGTCCAGTGGCCTCCATCAGTAAGTCCACACCGTATTCAGAGTATTACAGCCCAGTGGCCTCAAACAATATACATGTCTCTATGTGCAGAGCATTACAGCTCAGCAGTATCAGCCAACAGCCAATATACATGCCCCTGTATTCGGGACATATGGTACATATACACAAGTCCCTCTCTTCAGGGTAATACGGCCCTGCAGCATAAGTCCATACAACAGTCCCTCTAATCAGGGCATGACAGCCAAGCAGACTTAGTCAATTCAGCAGTGGTAAAGCTTCCCCCCCACACGGAGTATGTAAGGAGGCAAGATGGGGTCCCACGCCCTCTCTCTCCACCAGGTCCCAGCCCAGGGCCCTATTGGTAGTGGCACAATCCACTACTCACTCAGTAGGGAATCCTGCCACAACACGCTGAGTGCTCGGGGAGCAATTCCCTGCCCTGGGCTACTTCCTACTGGTACCTGGCAGATGCCTTCTCCGTATGCTCACTCTTGTTCTGCAGCTTCCCTTGACCAGTTACTGCAGCTTGGTCCAACTGCACATCCTCCCCGGAGCTCCCTCGGCACCTCCTTCCCCTTCAGCAGTCTGCCCCCACTGAGCTGCTCCAGAAGCTTTTTATTAGTCAGTTTCCAGTTGGCGCATGCCTAGCAGGGCTGTGGGGGAGGCGGCTGTCTGCCAGCCGGGCCAATGTAACTCCATCAGCTTCAGTGCAGGGTTGATACACCCTGTCACAGTCATGCAGGTGCTAAATAAGTCCTGGGACTTGGCTGTGGGCACACCTTTTAACTGCACCGAGTCTGACTGTTCCATGTGTGGATGGAACTCATTCCACCCACTAGCAACAAGCAAACTCACGCCCTGAAATATTCCCTAACTGAACTACTTGTCATTCAAACCCTTCTTCAGCCTGGCCTCCAAAGATGATTTTCCAATTAATATTTTTCTCCCCAAATGGAAGAAAGCCATAAGACGTAAATTTTCACTTAGTGTAAATGGGAGCAGCGTTTCTGAAGTCAATGCACCCATTCACATCAGCTGAGCATCGGGCCCGCTCCTCTTCCAAGGCTTCCATGTTCTTTTAGGAAGTCCTGCTTTGCTCTCCCTATGGAGAAAGCAGCTCACCTCAAACTATTTCTCTGCATGTCCTTGTTGCTGCAATTAGCTTGCCAGTCAGGAACTGGTCAGCTGGAACGAAAGGCGAGGCTTGCTTTTTAATATATCTAAAAGGTAATAAATATTGCAGAGTATGGGGTTTTGTTTTGGTACATAAGGCATCCATGTAGGCTTTCAATATTGTTGACAGCATTTTCAGGAGCCTTCTGTTCCTGTGGTTTCCTTACTACTTGGGCTGTGCAGCCATGACTTCTCACTCACCTTATACCTATCATGATTCACATAAAGAATGTGTAACAGGCTGTCAGCATTTGCCTGGTACACCCCATCTTATTCATAGATGTTCATCCAGCTACAAAAGGGTTAAATGGATTCCCCTGACTGAGGTAGCTGGCCTGTTTCCTGCATTCAATTAAAAGGGAAGTGAGAGAGGCTTTATAGAGAAAGTGTAGGGCAGGAGTGGGCAATAAAATGTCAGTGGTTCCCCAGGGTTATCCCCTGGCGTGTCTTTGCCACTATATTTACCTGCATCTCTTCAGGTACAGATAATTGCAGCTCCTGTTGGCCACGGATTGGCGTTTCTGACCAATGGGAGCTGTGGAAAATGGCCCAGACCAGGACACCGCTTCCCACAGCTTCCTTGGCCAGGGACAGCAACCTGCAGCCAACGGGAGCTGCAAATACCCATAAGCGCAGGTAAATATAGCAACAGTGGTAATGAATCAGAGTCCTAAGGGAGGAATCTGAGCAGCCAGGCCTGAGGAAAAGGCTTGAGATACATTGTTATTTTATTGTCCTTTTTTTTTTTTTAAATAAAGCCAAATCCCAGAGAAAGGAGGCCATTGAACACCACAGGGTGGACAGCATTTAGAAACAGATTGGAAGAGGCACCTTCTCAGGAGAATATTATGCATTTGTTACAAATACAGTTGCGATGCAGAAAAAACTTAGCCATATGAAACTGCAGATTCCTCATGTCATAGCTCCAAGAGAGGTCTGGTCACTTCCTGCTTCTCTAGGACTTTGAGTTTCACAGTATCCTAGAATGAGGGCAGCAGTAGAGTTCTGTTCCATACAAGATACCACCCTACTTACTGTAGTATCTGTATCTCTCCCAACATGGAATTAAGATTCATGACTAACACCTGTCATGGGGGGTTGGTTTCCTCTCATCTACATGTGAAGAACTGTGTATTGAGTACACGGTGTTTTGGTAGGACTGGTGGTTGTTTCAATATACATGCTACTAGGTCAATAGGATTCACGGCAACAGAGACCCGAGGGTTTAGCTATCTAGCACTAAAACAGCTTGGGACAAGCGTGGTGGGGGAGAGAAGGAGAAAGGTACAGACTCATCAGCTTAACTTCAGTAGGGGCAAAGATAATGAGCAAATAATTAAGTAATCATTTTGGAGACACTTAGAAGATAACGTTAAATAACATTCAGCGTGGTTTTGTAAAGAGCAAGTCATGTCACACTAATCTAATACAGGTTGGACCTCCCTGGTCTGGCACCCTTGGGACCTGAGCTGTCCCAGACCAGGGAGTTTGCCAGATCAGAGAAGGCCAATGCTCCACTGCTGGCTGCCTCACTTGTGGCTCCTCCTCCCTGGAGCTTAAGGATGGGGCTTCCTGCCCTGCTAACACTGGCCCAGCCAGAGCTGCCCAGCCACCGTCAGGCCTGCTACCTCTGGGAGTTCTCCGGCCCCAGGCCACCTGGCCACTGCTAGCCCCACTGTAGCTGGGGGTTCCCAGTGTTCTCTGGCTGGGGCTGCTAGGCCATCCCCACTGCCACCAGCGATTCCCCTGCTGGGGCCAGGACTCCCTGGCCGCCGCCTGACCCTGTCACTAGGGTTCCCTGGCCAGGGCTCCTGGACTGCTGCATGGCCCTGTTGCCACCAGAGCTTTCCCGGCCAGGGGCACCCAGATACCTGACCCCACTGATACCGGGGTTCCCATGCCTAGCTACTGCTGAACCAGAGATGACTCCACACATCCCACGTTCTCCTGACTTCTGTTCCCAAGGCTCTTTAGTCCAGCAACATCTGTGGCCTTGCTGAACCATGGATGTTGCTGGACCTGAGAGTACTGCATTTGGGAGGTTCAACCTGTAGCTTTCTTTGACAGTATAATAAGCCTTGTGGATAGGGGAAGTGGTAGATATAGAGTACATTGGCTTTAGTGAGACTTTTGATACTGTCTCACATGACCGTCTCACACAAACTAAGGAAATACAACCTAGATGGAGCTACTATAACATGGGTGCATAACTAGTTGGAAAACGGTCCAAAGAGAAAAGTTATCAATGGTTGACAGTCAAACTGGAAAGTCATATCAAGTGATTAGAGGGGGATTTTTTTTTATTTTGGGGGGGGTGGTTCTAGCTTGTTTACCTTGTGCAGTATTTGACAGTATTTTGTATTAGTTTGATTGTTGATTTTTTTTTTGCAAGAGTCAATTTCCTCTGCTCTTGTAAATTTATTTTACGGAAGACAGACAAGCCTTTAAAAAAAGAGAGAGAGAATGTGATTTGTAAATGCCTTTGGAAAGGAAACTCGAGAGCAGATGGAGAACCTGGAACCACTTTTGGTTTCTAAAAATGACTAGATTTCAAGTTGAATGTTTTCCCTTTAATTGTCTCTTGTTAACGCTGAGCTCCAAACCATATTCGGATAATGAATTATGTGCATTTTACTGGAATGACAATAGAAGAACTGATGGGCTCTCACTTCCCTTTTAAACTCTCCTTCTGAAAACAAAGTCCCTGCCACAGAATTCCTGCCAGAGTAGACTAGAACAGGACTCTCATAATTTCTGCTTTCCATCCACGTCTGTTGTTCAAATGCTGAAGAGTTAGGGAAGGTGATTCAGTATTCAGAGGAAATTATGCTCCATTCTAAGATTCCTTTCAGATTTTACATTTTCAGGTTGGCCATGTTGGATGCAGCTGGACCTTGTGCAGTAGTCAGGTATGAAGTCTCATAATTTAGATGTTTTGGTGGCTAAAAACCCACCTTGTTTTGGTTCATGAACATTTGAGTGGGAGTGTTGCACAAATAAACAGGAGAACAGCCCACCAGAAACAGACAATGGGTTGCAGTTCAGAGAATTAGAGTAATAGAAGTATAAAGAATGTGCCAAATGGGAAGGCTTCAAAGCAGCTGATCACAGAAGAGATCCAAGGATTAGTGAAAAAGTATTTCCCAAGCACTGAAAACTACTCCGGAGTGACTCTTCTTGTTGCTAAATGAATGCAGTATGAATTTTAGGAGATTTAATAGTAATTAATATTAATATTTAACATAGCTGGTGAAAAAAAGCAAAGTAGGACTAGTAGAATGAATCTACATGAAATTAGCCAAAAAGCCCCAGAAGAAAGATAGGATGCTGAAGGAGAATGGGGATAAAAGGAGTAGTTGGGTAGAAATGAATAGTCTTCTGGGCTGAAAGATCTGTACAGCGCACTCGTTTAGAGCAGAAGCCAAAGAAACCAGGTACACTGTTTCCTTAATTTTGTGGAATAGAATAAAGATGAGAGCTTACAGGCCTATTAAGCTATAGCTCAAGCACTCACAAATTTATTAAGTTATTTATTCATTTCTTTAAAGTCTCTACAAATGGAGTTCCTAGAATTGGCTCCAGCTCTTTCCTCCATACTGGTTTGCAAACAAGTAAAAGTTGTCTGGAGTAGCTGGCTTCTAGAGTATGATCACCACATGCTTCTCCACCGGTTCTTCCCTCTGCCCACGCCTGCCCCAGTCACCTTGCATTGCTGCCTCTGTATCAGAGGCAGCAGAGGTGGAGGGAGGCAGGAGCCAGAGCTCATAAGCAGTTGTCTTAAAAGCAGGCTTCCTGAATGTACTGGCTCCCACAGAGCCACCTGCCCCTTCCTATCTCCCCCATCAGTGCTGATGCCTGTTTTTAAGCCAACTTCTCATGTGCACTGGTTCCCACGGAGCAGCCCCCCCACCATGTTTACCTAAAAAAAAAAAATGCATTTTAACATCCCTAATTCCACTGTGGTCAGCACCTCCTTGAATGCCACGTGAAATCTCATGTTGTACATATGATACATGGACTCCTCATTGTCACTTTGCAAATTCAAGAATAATTTGGCTGCCATTCATGATGTATTAATGAGATCAATAAGCATTTGTCAACAACTGGGATCCATTCCTGCGGACCGAGGAGGCAGAGTGCAAAGCACAGACGCCATTGAAAGACAACGCCAAATGTGGACAGAAGTGCATGGGCTGCTGGGATGTGAAGCGATGCACCATGAGGCATGGGGACAGGGCCCAGGATACCCTGCACCTCCTCTCCGCCTTCCCACAAACGTCAATGGCGATAGAGGAAGAGGAGCTCTGTGGGATAGCGGCCTGAAAGCCGCTGCAAGTGCCGCAAGCATGGTCATGCTACTGTGCTGGTGACTGATAGTGTGGATACCCAACAACGTTTTCACTGCTGCACTCGGTGACTGGTGCTGAGTCAAATGTAGACATGACCTGAGTCATCAAGCCCCAGGAGTATTTCCTTTGATTTCAGGGGAAGTTAGGAGCCTCGATATCTACATGGCTCCGAGCCCAAGTTTGAGTCTTCACCTCAATTATTACTGACTTCATCTCTTCTTACTAAGCTGGGGGAGGGCGGTAAAGGGGAGATTTAGGGTACGTGACTGTGGGTTATGAGATAACTGCATGTATATGCCTGAAGGGAGATTATACACTGATTTGCATAGTGTGAAACATGCACCTCTCTGCGACTTAGTGAAATGTACAAGCATTAGGTATCTAAGAAAAAGAGAAGTTACTCACCTTGGTGTAGTAACTGTCGTTCTTCGAGATGTGTGTCCCCATGGATGCTCCACTGTAGGTGCAGGGCTTGCCCCAGCGCCGCAGTACGGAGATTTTCACAGCAGTAATTGGCCGGACTGCGCATGCACGGAGGGAGTCTTGTGGCATTCACGCTCTTTCGCGCAACTCGGTCCAGTTCTAGCCAGTTCCTCAAACCCACCTCAAGATCTGGAAAATAGAAAATAGACTCTGAAGTGGGAAGGTGGGCAGGTAGTGGAGCACCCACGGGGACACACATCTGGAAGGACTTGGATTGAGTGAAATCTGTTGATGGGCAGGAATGCTCTTGCTATGATGGCGTTGAGTCATGCCCCAATAAATTCCAACTCTTGCATAGGTTGTAACATCAATTTGACCTTGTTGACGAGTAGGCCTAGTGAATGAAAAGTTTGTTTGGTGATGTCGAGCATTGTGGATACGTCCACCGAAGATCAACCCTTTATGAGGCAGTCATCCAGATAAGGGAATTTAACAACCCCCTTGTGCCAAAGGTGAGCAGCCACTACTGAGAGCGTCTTCGTAAACACCCTGGGGGCAGCAGAGAGAAAATGGTAGGACGCGGTATTGGAAGTGGTCTTCGCCAACAGTGAATCGGAGAAGCCGTCTGTGCGTGGCATGGATCGTAATGTCCTGTAGCTTAACAGCATTGTTCAAGCCAGTCATTCTGATCCAGGGATGGAATTATTGATGCTAAGGTTACCATCTTGAAACATTGTTTTCGGAGATATTTGTTTAGTTTCCTGAGGTCCAGTATTGGTCTCCATCCCCCAATTTTCTTCTGCACCAAGAAATAATGGGAATAAAACCCTTTCCCTCTGAAGTGGTCTGGTACCCTTTCTACCGCTCAGATCTCTAGTAGATGGTTGATCTCGATGCGGAGTAAATCTTTGTGACAGGGGTCCCTGAAGAGGGACGGATTTGGTGGGGTTGTAGGAGGGATGGATAGGAAGGGTATGGCATAACCGAATTGCATTATCTTACCCATCGGTCGTAAAACGGGCGCAGGCGATGATGAAACAAATGGGTGGTAACGAGTGGTTGATGAGTTAGTGAGACTAGTTGCTTGCTCCTGACCAAGCAGTAAAACCTGCTATCAGGCGTTGAGTTGATTTTGTGGGCAATTATTTTGGTTGCAGCGTATAGAAGGCCGGTGACATTGGCGCGACTGGTCAAAGGACCGGTGCTGTTGTTGCCACTGCTCTCTGGTGTGGGTATAGTTGTAGCACCTCTGGAAAGGAGTGTAGTGCCTTCTCCTATAAGGTGGGTTGTACATCCCCAGCATTTTGAGAGTTGATCTGGAGTCTTTACTCGAATGCAGAACCATGTCAGTCTTTTCTGCAAGAAAACAGGTTATCTTTCTTGAAAGGTAAGTCTACTACTTTTGCTTTCAGGTCTTCGGAGACAGCGGCAGACTGAAGGTATGAAGCCCTTCTCATCACAACAGCAGTGGCTGTGGCTCGCGCTGCAGTATCTGCTATGTCCATTGCTATCTGTAAGCTGGTGGAAGCATAACCCTCTTGGACAACAGATTTTAAGATGGGCCTTTTGGACTCCATAAGAGTTGTAAGTTTTGTAGAATTATCGAAGTTGTGGTTCGATAAATGTGCCAAATAATTGGCTATTTGGAGAAGCAGTGTTGATGTGTAAACTTTCCTGCCAAATAAATCAAGCCTTTTAGAGTCCTTGTCCATTGTTTGATTCCTGTATTGTGGCGCCCTTGCTCTTTGTTGCGCTGCATCCATGACCAATGAATTGGGGTGTGGGAGGGTGAATAAAAATTCCGATCCTTTACGCGGCACAAAATATTTCTTGTCTGCTCTTTTACTGGTTGGGAGTGCAGATGCTGGAGTTTGCCATAATTAATTGGCAACCTCTAATATGGCGTCATCCAGGGGGGTGGCCAGTTTGGAAGCATGAGGCATCTGGAGATTCTTCAGGAGACAATGTTGTTTCTCCTTTATCTCAGTGAGTTGAATCTCCTGGGACACTGCCAGACTTTTAAAAAGATCTTGGAATTGCCTGAGATCGTTGGGGGGAGAAGCATCCTCCGGAATGACCGCCTCATCTGGTGAGAATGATGATTGGTCTGTAGGCAATCTCTCAGGCTGTTGTACCTCCGCTACGATGGGCAGGTTGCTCCCTCGGTGGAGTAAGGAAAGGAGATGGCAGGCACTCCAGAGACAAGTAGCGTCTGACTGGTGATCATCTGGGCGACTGAGGCAGAGGTGGAGACGATGGCACCAGTGAAAAGGTTGGAGATGGGGAGTGTGGTGATGGGCTCCGGTGCCGGCATGTTTTGGCACTAGCTTTCCTATGTGCTGACCACCGCGCTGCCGTGATCGGTGCCAGCACTGCCGGAGCGCTTGTGGGTACCATTGGGATCAGTGCCGAAGGCGGTGCCGTTGGAATCGGTGCCACGTGATCCGGCTGTTTTTCAGGTCACTCCAGCAGCGGGGTCAGTGCTGGCTGTGCAGTCAATGCTGAAGATTTGGGGGCGGAGATTGTCCATGCCACGGCCATCGTCAGTGCCATGCCACGGCCATCGTCAGTGCCAGTGAATGACATGCAGATGGCACCATGGCACGCGGTTCTTATTCTGGACAGCGCTGTTACAATAGCGTGCACTGCAGATACTCCAGATGTGCCTGGCTTGCTCCCTACACTCAATCTGCCGTGCGAAATGGCCGGCAGAGAGAGGGTTGGGGACGGTTTGCTTTTTCTTGGAGTGGCCACAGTCAGAGAGGAGGCCCTTCACTTCTGAGGCTGCTGTGACGGTCGTGGGGGAAAGGCTGATTCTTCAGGCTGAAGAGCCTTATCAAAGAGGATCATGTGGAGTCTCATTTCCCTGTCTCGTGGAGCTCTAGCTGTGAGCTGAGAGCCGTGAGGGCACTTTTGTGGAACGCGGACCTCACTCAGGCAACATATGCAGGCCGAATGGCTATTAGAGACAGGAACAGCCTGGTGGCAGGCCTTGCATTTTTTGAAACCTGGCGATCCTGGCAGTTTGACAGCTTTAAGTTTTTTTGTTGTTTTTTTAAGTAGGGAAAGGGGTGTTAACTCCCCAGTTGTATATAGTTAACAGAAACTTATAGAACTTGAAGCTAAGTGACTAATTATGAAATAATATTTTTTTGGTTAATGAACAGGAGAACAAAGTAAACGATTAAGGGAAGACTATATATATAAAACAAAGAACTATTAAACAGATAATGACTTTGATTTCTCTCACAAACAAGATGATCTGAGGAGACCAGTTCACTCCGTCTGCAGCCTGAGGCGGTTAAGAGCAACTGGCTAGAACCAGACCCAGCAGAGTGAAAGAGTGCGAACACTGAGATGCCCTCCCCGCATGCGTGGTCTGGCCAATTACTGCTGCGAAAATCTCCGTATTGCGGTGCTGGGGCAAGCCCAGCACCTACAGTGGAGCACCCCGGGGACATCACTCAAAGAAGAATGTTGTATTTAGTAAAATAAACAGTGAAAACCCCACCTTTTGTACTCTGCCATTTCTAGTCATATATGCACACAGTTCTCTCTTACAGCACTTACGAAGAGGGAGTCCTACCAATAGACAGTCACTTGTCTGATAAAAATATAATCAAAATCAGAGTGATAAAACGGTTGCTGTGACTGGGAGATGAGTCAAATGGCAGGGCACATGTGTACAATCTGGCAGTAGTCAGGCATTAGTTGCCAGAATCTTAAAATAAGCACAACTGAGAGGCAATGGGAGAGAAAAAAAAATGTTTGCTATATTTTCCTTCATTGTTCAGAAAGCTTTCCAGCTGGGTCCTATAAGCAGTTCCCCATGTGGCCTACAGATACTGACCATGTGATTCAGCAGGACTATGGAGGTAATTTTATTTAATTTACTTATTTATTTTGCAAGGAGGTTGAATAAACACTTCCTGGATGCAATTTGTTCCATGCATTCTTCTCAGTTTACTATCAAATACTCAAGAAGAGATAAGCAAGAAAGCAATGCTTCTTTGTTTTTTAAATCGAGTCTTTGTCAAGCCAGAGTTTACACAGTAGCAAATTGAATACCTCTAATATAAAATGTGTGCTAGGAGAACAAAATGATCAGATTTTAAAAAACCCACAAGCATGAGATTAATATTGCATTTACCAGGGCCAGTCCACAACATTTTGGCACCTGAGGCAGGGAGCTCAAATGATGCCCCCATACCCCCTCACTTGGGCCAAAACTTTGAAAGGTCTCAATTCTGCCTTCTTCCTGTTCTACTCCTCCCATGGTACTGCAGAGAGAATACATATGCACCAGCAGCAGATACAATTTTCTACACTCTGGGTCCTAATGGCACCCCCCCACACACACACACAGTCTGGCACCTGAGGCGGCCGCCTCAGTTCGCCTCATAGTAAGGCCAGCCCTGCCATTTACATGAATAATAAAAAGATTATGGGGGAGATGCAGGTGAAGTGAAATATAGAATCAGACAAATTAGAGATGTGTCATCAGACCTGCTTCATTAGTAATAAGTAATGTAGCAAGTAGGCAGAGTTATAGGAAAATTTTTACTATACAATTATTAATCCACTAAGGCTGTGTCTAGACTGCATCCCTTTTCCGTAAAAGGGATGCAAATTAGACACATCACAGTTGCAAATGAAGCAGGGATTTAAATCCCCCCCGCTTCATTTGCATAAACATGGCTGCCGCTTTTTTCCAAGCTTGGAGCTTTGCCAGATCTTTTGGAAAATAAAGCCTTTTCCGAAAGATCCCTTATAGGATTTATTTTCAAAAAGATCCGCATCTAGACTGGCGCTTTTTTCCAGCAAAGCTCCGAGCCGGAAAAAAGCAGCAGCCATGTTTATGCAAATGAAGCGGGGGGGATTTAAATCCCCGCTTCATTTGCAATTGCGATGTGTCTAATTTGCATCCCTTTTACGGAAAAGGGATGCAGTCTAGACACAGCCTAATTATAAAAGGAGGCTAATGATACTGACCTTTGTACAATGAGATCTCCTGATGAAAAATGATCTGCAACCAGCAGGTATTACAAGAGGCTATTAAATATCCTGAGTGGCAGAGATAGCAGCTTGGCCTCTGCTTGTGTTCCTTTGTGCCCTTGCATCAGACCTAACTTTGTCTGTCCTGAAATCTGACCCTTTTTCTCTACTCCCATTCATCATATTATATAACATATTCCCTTGGTCAAGAGTGTTCCCCACTGTGCTTTTCCCAATTGAATTTAAATGACTCAAAAGCTGTAGATGGTTTTTACTTCTCTTTTCATCCCAGTACCAGTCTCAAACTTAGCATCAGAAGAGAAATAAATGAGGGATATTGCTATCTGCAACTGGGAAGAAAGCTTGATGGAATCCTAAACATTGGAGATATATTTCAAAATGACCTGCCAATTTGAATGCTCAGAATTTCACTCTCAATGTTTGTGAATGCACTAGTGTGGGTAACCATTTTTGTATACCCTAAATATCAGTCTTGTATGCACAAAATATTTCCCTTGTATACCCAAATCCAAATTCCCTCTCCCTCCCATGAAAAACATGGATTTGTACTTTTGGCCATGCAGATTTAGATGTTACATGGGGCAACTTTGAACATCTGATCCAGAATCACTATCATAGCTCCCCCATTCATTTGCCTAGTGTGGTTGGATAGCTGCGCTACACAGGTAACAAAGGATTAAAGCACCCCTTAAGGAGGCTGTGGGGGATCTTAGCCAATGAGAGGAAGGCTTGTAGAGCCAGCCAGTGGGAAGAAGATGTGCTGAAGCAGATAGGGAGAGCCATATAAAAAGAACTGTTCCACTGAGTGGAGGCCAGTCTCTCCATGGTGTCTCACAGGAATCTGTACTGAGACCAATTCTATTCAACATATTAATAAATAATCTGGAGAAAGGGGTATTAGTGAGGTGGCAAAATCGGTAGATGATACAAAATTGCTCAAGATAGTTCAGTTCAAAGTAGACTTTGAAGGGCTTCAAATGGATCTCACAAAACTGGGTAACCAGGCAATAAAATGGCAGATGAAAGTTAATGTTTATAAATGCAAAGTAATGCGTATAGGAAAACATCGTCCCAACTATACATATAAAATTGTGGTCTAAATTGTTATAACTCAAGAAATAGATCTTTGAGTCATTGTGGATAGTTCTCTGAAAATATCCACTCACTCTGCTGCAGCAATCCAAAAAGCAAACAGGATGTTGGGAATCATTAAGAGTGCATTTACACTGCACCATAGGTTGAAATAAGATACACAATTTAAGCTTTGCAGATTGCATCTCTTATTTTGATGTTATTTTGAAATAATTTATTTCAAAATTTGGCGCTGCCTACTCAGCACTTTTTTCAAAATAAAGCCCTATTCCGAAACATTCCTTACTCCTCATGCAATGAGGTTTACAGGAATGTCAGAATACTGATCCCGTTATATTTCAAAATAACGGGCACACTCAAAAGATGTGGGATAGCTATTTCAGAATACCTCCAGTATCCCGAAATAGTGCTGCAGTGTAGACATAGCCTAAGAAATCAATACACAATAATGGTATGTCTAGACTGCATCCCTTTGTCAGCAGAGGGATGCAGATTAGGCAGGTCAACATTGCAAATGAAGCGGGGATTTAAATATCTTGAGCTTAATTTGCATAAAATGGCCACCGTTTTTGCCGACTCAGCACTTTGTCAGCAAAAAGCGGCAGTCTAGAGGTGGATCTGTTGAGGAAAAAAAGCCTTTCGACAGATCCTGTAAACCTCCTTGCAGGAGGCATAAGAGATCTGTCAAAAAAAGGCTCTTTCTCTACAGATCCCCCTCTAGACTGCCGCTTTTTGCTGACAAAGTGCTGAGTTGGCAAAAACGGTGGCCATTTTTATGCAAATTAAGCGCAGGATATTTAAATCCCCACTTCATTTGCAATGTCGACCTGCCTAATCTGCATCCCTCTGCCGATGGAAGGATGCAGTCTAGACATACCCTAAGATAGAAAGAGAAAGTAAATAAGGAAAGTTACTTCTTCCCATACACAAGAACTAGACGGTTCTTGCCTAAATGAAAATAGGCAGCAGATTTAAAACAAAGAAAAGGAAATATTTCTTCACATGAGACACAATCAATCCATGGGCCTCCTGGACAGAAGATGTTGTGACCAGCGTTCCCTGTAATGTGTGCACTTCGATTGCCACCCAGGAGAGATTCAGGTGCTGCCCAGCTGATTAGCAGAGTGCTCAGAGCAAGTAGCATGTGTTTCTACGAATTATGCACATCCGCATATGCCTCAGTGTACATAATAAAATGTATTCTACGTGGAAAAAATTAGAGGGAATATTGTTGCGAAGGCCAGGAGTTTTTATCAGGGTATAAAGAAAAACTACATAAATTCATGAAGGATAAGTCCACAAATGACTATTAGTCAGGATGGGCAGAGGTATGTGCTTCGCCTCTGTCAGGGCTCAGAATGGATGATGGGAGAGGTATTACATGAGGATTACCTGTTCTATTCATTCCCTCTGGGGCATCTTGCATTGGCCACTGTTGCAAGACAGGATAGTGTGCAAGATGGACTTTAGGTCTGACATAGTACGGTCATTCTTACGATCTCAAAACAGTAAAACAAGTTGATCCTTTAAACAGTTATCTTTGATGTATTTCCCGTGCAAGTAATTTCAGACGTTCCTTGGTGCTGTTTTCCTACAGTTTTGCCAACCCTCCAGGACTATCCTGGAGTCTCCAGAAATTGAAGATTAATCTTTAATTAAAGATTATGGCATGAGATAAAGCTTCCAGGAATACATCCAACCAAAATTGGCAACGCTATCCACAGCAATGTTATTCTTTCAAACGTGTGTGCCATTTTAGTTTAAAGAAGTTCACTGGCCCTTTTCCAGGCGGTTTTTCCAATTTAGAATCCAGCTTCCTAAACTAATCTGATGTGTGGGCTCTGATGCTTTTAGTGTCAACACAATTTGATAGTAAGTGTACATAACTCAGCTTTTTTAAAACAGCATTTCATATTTTTAATTCTATATTTCATACATGCATGTTGGATAGATTAGACTAATGTACATGCTATATCTTATTATCTTGCAATTCTACATACATTATGTAGTTCATGATAAAATGTAAGAAGCCTTTTGCATTGAAACTCCCTTTCCACATGAATCTCTGCAAAACCAGCTCTCTGTCAATGCAGGTTATAGTTAGTCACTTGTATGCTTTGTGCATGCTTTTTTATTTCATATCACGGAAGCTGTGGATGCAATTCCATAAATAAAGATGAGTTCCATTTTGCACTTAAAGCAGGGATTCAAACTCTGTTATGTCTAAAAATATGGAACGAATCTTCCCTCAGTTTAAAGCACTGGCTCTTCAAGAACAGATTTAATTCTGAGAATTTACAAGTAAATTAATTTGTTTAAATTAAAATCTGTACCCTCTAAGAAGTTTAGCATGTCAGTCTTTTTTGTGTCTGAAATTATCTTAACAGAAGAGTGTAATCACTTGACATTTTCCATATAGTTAAAAATGGAAGTCTTGTCAAAGGCCACATAGGAAAAAAACATGAGATAGTTAAGCAAAGCTATTATCAATTGTACCTGACTGACATAACTATATAAGCTACTACAGGTTGTACCTCCCTTAACCAAGACTCTCTGGTTCAGCAACATCCATGGTACGGCCCAGACCAAGGATGTTCCTGGACCACAGAGCCCAGGAACAGGTGGGACAGACATGCCATAAGGGGGACCAGAAGGAGCCCAGTGGGAGCCAGGGGGGAGCAGGAGGCACAGCAGTGAGTTCTGGGCCTAGTGGCCAGAGAGTACCAGCCATGCCCAGGGAGCTGCAACCCCGGTGGTAGCTCTGGCCCTGGTCCTGTTCTGGCTCCAGTGGCTGGGGAGCACCAACCTCAGCCCCAGCAGCAGCCAGGGAGCCTAGGCCACGGGGTTCCAGACCCAGCAGGGTCGGTGGCAGATTAAGAGCTGCAGGGGGCTGCAGCAGCAGCAGGGCTAAGCTGGAGTCTAGCCCAGGGGCAGCAGGGCAGCATGGACCCTGAGGAGAGGGACCTTCCCTAGTCTGGTAAATCCCCTCGTTCGGACCAATGCAAATCAAGAGTGCAATTGAAGTTCATTGTTGATATAATGCACACTGGAAGGAAAAATTTAAACTGTTCTTCCTCCACCTTGAAGGTTTCAAAATTAACCCTATCAACTCAGGAAAGTGCCATGACTCATAATGATGCCCTGGACCAAGTGTGCAGCTGCAGTAAAAAAGATCAAATAAGATGTTAGCCTGCCCTAGAAATGGGACTGAGAATACAGGAAATATTATATTACTAGAGGATTTACTCGGTGTTGCTCGGGTCCTTGTGGGAGCTCAGGGTGGGGGTGTGCAGGAGTCAGGGGTCGGGGGTTGGGAAGTGTGTGGGGACTGAGGAAAGGAGATGGTGTGCAGAAGTCAGGGCAGGGTTTTGGGAAGTATGGGTGGGCTCAGGGCAGGAGGTTGGGAAGGGCAGTGGGGGCTGCCCTGGCTGTCCAGTAGTGGCTCCCCAGGGCCATTAGGGGATGCCCTGCCCATTTGGGCTGCCCGCCTGGGTTTCCTCTCCCCATACCTTGGTACTCTCACCAGACACCAGGGGTAAGGAGTGCTTTGGGCTCCTAGGGTATGTCTAGAGTACATGGCTCTGTTCCCAGATCCATGTAGATTAGTTTACTAGACATACCCAAGTGCCTTGTGGGGTGAGGTTTACCAGGGAGGTCGACAAATGCCTTTGATGTCAACTGCGGACTGTCCAGACTACAGCACTGTGCCGGCAAACAGCTGATCAGCACAGCGCTGCAGCCATTTTAATTTAAATGAAGCAGCAATTATTTAAGTTGCCGCTTCATTTGGGTATGTCTAGTTAACTAATCTACATGGCTCTGATGACAGACCCATGTAGTCTAGACATACCTTTATTGTGGGACATGGAAGCCAGCATGGGAGGGAGAGGCCAACCATGCCTAGCATCAGCATAGGAACCTTACACTTGGATGATGGCCAGCAACATCCAAAGTCCTCCCCCAGCCAGCCACTGTCTTCCAGGTGAGCCTGCCTCTGTGGCCATTCTATAGTATAACTGTGCCTACCAGCATCTCCCTCCCTTAGCATTTGATGAGAAACATTTGCATTCCAGGCCCATCCAAACCCTGACCTTGCTTTAAGTTGTGATAAGAGGAAGCTGCACAGCAAGTGTGGTGATCTTGGTCTTACAGTTTAGGACAGTGGTCCCCAACGCAGTGCCTGCGGGTGTCATGGCGTCCGCTGGGGCATTTATGTGCGCCTGCCAAAACATTTGGGCTGGCCCTGCCCCCAGCACGTGGCACATGTGTGGTGCCGGTCCCGGGCTCGTGGCGCGTGGGTGGCCCCTGCCCCAGGCGCGCGGCACATGCGCAGTGCCGGCCCCAGGCGCAGGGTGGGTGGCCGCGGCCCCGCCCCTGGAAGCGCAGCGCCTGAGTGGCCCCGCCCCTGATCACCCGGCAGCCACGAAAGGTTGGGGACCACTGGTTTAGGAGGAGTTCTCGAACAAACAGACTCAGAGACAGATACACAAACAGATGCACAAACTCTCTCAAATATAAATCAATGGCCCAGCCTCACCTAGACTACTATGTACTATACCGTACACCTCATCTTAAAAAAGGACATTGCAGAATTGGAGGGAAATCAAAGAAGGAGAAAGAGTACAATCAAGGACAAGTAAACTCTCATGAAGAAAGATTGGAATTTTTTACCTTTGAAAGCAAATAAGAGGACACTATAAAAGTATATAGTGTTAATGGACTAGAGAAAAGATCTGGAGCTTCTGTTCTCCCTGTATTATAACAGAAGAACAAAAAGGGGCATTCAATGAAATTGAGAGGTGCCAAATTTATCAATAATAAAAGATTTCACTCAAGATGTAATTACATTGTGGAACTCACTGTGTCACATCTGGTCCCTTGAAGGTAAAAGCTCAGCAAGATTCAAAAAAGGATTGGGTATTTGCATGGATAACAAATACCCAATGTTAGTGTTCTAATAACGGATATTAACAAATTTAAGCTATTAAAGTTCATGCTTCAAGGCTTAAGTTGGCTATTCTGTTTGTTTGTTTTATTGCACTTTTTTCTGAAGCATCTGGTGTTGTCCACAGCTGGAGGCAGGATACTGGACTCAATGAACCTTGGGTTTGATCCAGTCTGGCAATTCCTACTTTTCCTGTGACATGATCCTTTACTTTGCTGGAGAAAAAGCAATGATGAAAAAGCCTTCTTCCTTCAGTAGGCCAAGTTGGAAGCACTAAATGTGAGGAACACAACTCTGGCTGCATGGCATTTTATTTACAGTCCTTTTTGCAATCTAAGCAACAAACATTATACACTGTCAGGAGGGCCAGCACACTCAGGATACATCTAGACTCCAGAGTTTTGTCAGAAAAAACGGCTGTTTTTCCGACAAAACCTGAGTTATGTCCACACTGCAAGCACGTTCTTTCAACAGTAAATCGGAAGAACTGAGGGGTTTTTGTGCAATTGGTATTCCTCATACTATGAGGAAGAAGCCTTTTTGCAAAAGAGCTCTTTCGCAAAAAGGCACGTGTGGATGGGGAAGAGGCAGTTTTCGGAAGAAGAGGGAAGAAGAAAAAGCACAGGTGCCCTAATGGCCATTCTGTCCACAGCAATCACTGCTTACATGAGAGAGTGTCTAGACCACCTGGACGCTATCTTTCAGAAAAGTGCATCGCTTTTTCTTTGTGCTTTTGCAGTGTGGACACTCTTGTGCAAGAAGTTTTTTCAGAAGATCTCTTCTGAAAAAAGTTTATTGCACAAACAGCCTGTAGTCTAGACGCAGCTCAGTGTTTAACCATAGAAAAGCCACCTTCCCATTAGAGCTGCCAAGAGCCACAGAAGAATGAAACAGATTTAGGATTCAGAAGTGCACATGACAAATGATGGTTAATGGATTAATCAAACAGCTAAAGGCTACAATTTGAACAATATTAACTGGGGTACAAGCAAGACTTCAGTCTTAGTTTCCATTTCTATGATTACCCTCCACTGCATGAACTTTGTGAAGGGCCAAATTATTAGGCATGATGGGGAGTAGGAGGAGATCCACAGGAGCAATGGTATCTGAAGGCCTCCAGAAGATGGAGGATAAGATGGTGAGGAACAATTCTTATATCTTTTTAAAAAGGTATGACGAGCACTCTGAGAGGGCTGCCTAGCTGGCTTGAGGGAAGGACCATAATTCTGCTCCCATTCCACCTAGAAACACACATACTCCCATACCAATCTGCCAATAATACTACTTGCCTCCTCCTTAGTTTGCTCCCTGGTAATTTCAGCCAAATCATTGTTGCCCCTGACACGTGTATGTTCACTGTGGTCTGCGAAGGGTCCTCTGCAGCCTCTGAAGTATTTGAGCAGGGTCAACTGGTCCTAATTGCAAGCTCTGTTCAATGGCAAGTGAGATGGTAACCATCCAACCACTGCTCATGTTCTGACACCCAGACTCACCAAAAGGAGAACAGTAGTAGTGAGATCCAGGGTGAGAATATTGTTAGGTTTAGCCTCAAAAAGACTTCCATTCTAGTCTCAGCCTTCCCATGGCTTTGTGATGTTAGGCAAGTCACTTCACCTTGGAATACCTAAGTTTCCCAATCAATAAGACAGGATTGACTATTTTAACCCAACAATTTAAAGTGCTTTATAATCAAAAGGAAAAAAGAATGGTAAAGAGCGGGATATAAAATAAACTGGAATCAGCTTTTCAAGGAATAATTCCGTCTCACTTGAACAGAGATTGTTTGGCTTCCTTTACTTGAGAAGCTGCTAATACATTTGCACCTGGGGCATTTGCGGTAGCACTCCAGGATCCCCTATTCACTAGTGGGTGTACTCAGAGGACATAGAGCAGAGATCGGTGGGGCAGGAGGCAGTACAGACAATCCTTTGGCACTATTAGAAGATGCAAGCTTCATAGCATGTAAACAGGGTATGTTATGCTACATGTTCCTGAAGTCCAGGTTTGGCTGCAGTCCTCTCTTGGAACACATTGTGCTGGCTCAGAGAGAGTTCCATTTGGTTCCACTTAGTTAAATGTGAAACACACTGCTACCCACAACACATCCAAGCTGATCTATATAGCATTCCACGATGGAATGAAACTCAGATCATAGCCGCCTGGAAGTGCTCACCAGCATATCGCATTTGCATCTGTATCAAGAAGTACCCTGGCTGATCCTCTCAGCATAGCCACACTTGGAGACTTTGGACTGTTACTACAATCCTTCATTATGTATACATAGCACCAGCTAAAGTGAATTGGTAAAGCACTTAACAGAGGAATCAAACTTTACATGGAGTGGTTAAACTTTGAGTGCTGCCCCCTTTCCTGCCACTAGTATTTACTGTAACTCAGATGTTAGAAATGTACTTAACCCACGCACTCAATTTTTCCTGCTATGGTGATTTGAGAGAAGGGGAAAGGAAGTTGAGTGATTCAGTAAGGCTCTGACTAAGCTAACAACCTTTCAGCTAATGACTGAGTCTTATTTGGATTGTTGTAGCGTCTAGGAGCCCCAGTCATTGTGGTAGGTGCTGTACAGAGCAGTAGATGGTCCCTTTCCTAAAGAGCTTACAAAGCTCTAAAGAGATAAGATACAGGCACACAGGATGGGAGAACGAGTAGAACACAGAAGCAGAGAAAACGCAGTGATGGCAGCAAATGTCATGTTAGCTCCGCTGTTTTTATTTTTGTGGGGGAGGAAGTGGTTTATGTAGGAGGGAATCCACTCAACCGAAAGAAGGTAAAGGAAGAAGGATGAGAGGTGTGTCTCATTACAGGGCAAATGCTCCCGAATTCCCCCTCTATGGCACCCACTCTTAACGGCTAGCTCCCAGCCATCATCTCTTGAATAGATGCCTCTTTCCCCATCCTGACCAGAGTATTTCCAGGATACACAATTCCCTGTCTACATTGTGACTTTTGAGCAATGTGACTGGCTCAGCCTTTCGGAGGGCATGTCTTCACTTGCCACGGTGGAGATAGACATTCTGGTGTTTGATTTAGCAGGTCTAGTATAGACCCATAAATCGAATGCTGAGGGCAGCTCCTCTGGCTCCTGTGCCCTAATGAGGAGTAAGGGAAGCCAATGGGAGCAAATGCTGCTGTCAGCTTCCCACAGTAGGAACAGTGCCAAGCTCTGCTTAAGGTAAGCTGCCTCCAGCTATGTTTTCCATGTAACTGGAGCTGCATACCTTAAGCTGACCTTCCAGGTCTAGTGTAGACCTGGCCTCAGAGGCTTGAACAGCATAATTCTCCACAATTAAACCACCACATAGGTCTTTCTAAGCAAGCGCATTTATTCTTAAGGTGAAAGCAGAGAGAAAACTACTAAAAGCAACAAAAGAAGGTGCACACATACAAGCTTACCACCTTCAACAAGGGTTCTGGTAGGTGAACAGTTCTTCAAACCTCAGACAGGGGCTTTTCTGTGGTTATAAGGTCATAAACTTCCTTTTCATAAACTTCCTTTTCTCAGAATGAGCACACCCATAAAACTGAGCAGGGTAGACAAAAATCAAAGATTTTAAAAAAACTCAAAATTGGATTTATTAATTTAAATTGGATTTTTAAAAACATCAATAAAATATTGAATTTCTCATTTCAAAATAAGTTAATTAAATCCTATCACAAACATGCTCCACCTACACTTACAGTCTCATAAAAATGAATTAATGGCTCTAGTCTGTCCAGCCTAACAACCAGCTCCTGCTTCTTGAAAGTTCTGGGCTTTTAATTTCTGTTTCTCAGCAGACTAAGTAACACGTGCGGAGAAAGACACAGGCTGGATAGGATTGTTTTTGTTCTGTGCTTATACGGTGATAGACCTGGGCCAACCACAGCAGAGTTAGTTAAGATATTGTCTAAAGACAGATAATATATAGGAAAAGACAGAGGCAGAATAGAAAGGAACAGTGGAGTGGAGTGGAAAGAAAAAGGGAAGACATTATTCAGCACACACAGGTCCCTACACTTTTACCACAGAAAAGCCATCATGGCTTCTGGGTGTAAGAGACTCTACTTGGGAATATTCTGAAGAAATTCATTCCCTGGGTGAAAAAGGAAAATATGTCAAGTGTAAGCCGTGTAAAAAGAAAATGCAGGGCCTATCTGCAAGAATGAAACATCATAAAGAAAACTGCTTATAGGGAAAAAATTGTGGATGAAGATGTGGATCCACTTTGCAATGCATCATTCTTCAAGACTCTCAATGCTTAATAGCACAAGTGTGATTCAACAAGTAAATTTTCCTAAGCTATTTGCTATATTGGATGTTGCTAGAAAAAAAATTTATCGTAGCTAATCCTTATGGCTTGTTTAATTAGTTACCTATCTATCACCCAAGTGTGCAGTACAGAAAGCTACAGTAAGAGAAATCTAGAGTTGCCACTGAGTGTCATTTTCTTATTTTATATTACATAATACATGATCCTTATTTTAGAACATCATGATCACAGACCATACTGATGATGCCATAAGTCTATTCCCTATTTTACTTCAGCATAACTCAGCTTCCCCAAAGAAACTCCATCCTATACTTGATTTGAATAGGGCTTACTCCAAAATAAGTAGACTCTGAGCACAGTCTTAGCTTTTTTGGTAACTTGGAATTAGATCTTCATCAAAATGACAGCGGGAGTGGGGAAGATGAGACCTAGTTGTAGAAGTCTGAAGGACACTACATTTAGGACACGTCTACACAGCAGGGCTAACACTGAAATAAGCTATGCAATTTAAGCTACACAGTTGACATAGCTCAAGTCGAAATAGCTTATTTCTGATTTTTAGACTTCCTGCTTTGTAGACACTGCCAAAAGAGCACTCTTCCTCCGACTTCCCTTACTCCTTGTAAAATGAGGGTTACAGGAGTTAGAGTAAGAAGTCCTCCAACTCAACATTATTTCACTATTATGTCAAAATAATTGCTTGTAGTGTAGACGCAGACTATGTTATAAATAATGCTGCTGTGTAGATGTACACTTAGGCTGTGTCTAGACTGGCAAGTTTTTCTGGAAAATCAACCGCTTTTCTGGAAAAAAACTTGCCAGCTGTCTACACTGAATGCTTGAAATTCCGGAAAAGCACTGACGATCTCATGTAAGATCGTCAGTGATTTTCTGGAAATACTATGCTGCTCCCGTTCAGGCAAAAGTCTTTTTCCGAAAGACTTTCACGCAAAAGGGCCAGTGTAGACAGCACAGTACTGTTTTTCGCAAAAAAAGCCCCAATCGCGAAAATGGCGATCGGGGCTTTTTTGTGGAAAAGCGCGTCTAGATTGGGCACGGACACTTTTCCGGAAAAAGTGCTTTTCTGGAAAAGCATCCTGCCAATCTAGACGCGCTTTTCCGAAAATGCTTTTAACGGAAAACTTTTCCGTTAAAAGCATTTCCGGAAAATCATGCCAGTGTAGACGTAGCCTTAGTGTTCTAAAGACTTCTGTTAGAGTTAACATTTGAATTTAAAAAAAAGAGTTTAAGGACAGCTGTCAACTTGAAACTCAGGAGACTGCTGCAATTGCAAACGTGAAACATTCATGTAATATTTAAGATTTAGTTTAATAAAATGCAAGTGTTTGTGTGATTTAGTTCTTACCATTTCTAATATACTGCTGCTGCATCTGCAGCTTGACTCATGTAATGAGTATTACGTACTATTTCCTAAATTAATAAAAATCAAGTTGCACAAAAGTTACACAATATACTCTTAGATGTTGTAAAATTCTGTACTGAGCTATAAATTAACATGTTTTAGAATTTGCATCATTGTTTAAAGAAAATTTCATTTAAATAAATGATTTTTGGTGATTTAAATCAAGCATTTCAAATACCTTGATTTATATCAGCCCGAATTGGCTGGATCAGCTCACAAAAGTCCCCTGCTCAGGGTAAAGCTTCAAAAGGCTGAGTTCTTGCTTACCTTCCCCTAGAGATTTCCTGTGAAATCCATTTAACGCTTTGACACTCATAGCGCTTTCCAAGATTTACATTAGCCATTTCTCCAGGTGAAGAGATTGAATCCCAAAATCATACAGAAATATTTGCATTTTAATACAATGTAAGTCATTTTATAACTAGAAATGGAGCTGAAACACAAAGTTTATATCCAAATCTAAATTCTCAACTTCTGGATTATTCTTATTTATGATGTTCATTCAGCCCATTACAGTGAGAGAAAGGACCCTGTACAACCTAAGGAATAGCCATTGATTTTCTACTGCAACTCATAAGCATTTTGCAATGAAAATGTTTGTGTGAGGCTTGTTTTTCCCCAATGTAAAAAAAAAGTCAGACTTTGGATTTCAAATGTATAGTCAAATAAAATCTGGATGCCTGGCAAGTTCTCTTACTCCAGCGGGAGAGAGACTCAAAGCAGGCGAGAGTGACAAGGCATATATTAGTGCTGTTTGCTTGACTTGTTTTTAAAGGCACATTGGTGATGCAGATCATAGCAGAGGATTTATTCAAGTGCCATTGGAGATGGATCTGATTCAGTATTGGGGGTGGGAAGACCAAAATATATAAGTAAGAGGAAGTTACTCACCTTGTGCAGTAACAACAGTTATTTGAGATGTGTCCCCCCGTGGGTGCTCCACTGTAAGTGTTGGGCATGTCCCGGCACCGCAGATCGGAGATTCGTCAGCAGTAGTCCAGCTGGACCACGCATGTGCGTCGGGTGCCTCGTGCCATTCGTGCCATTTCTGAGAGTGCGCGGTCCGGCTCCCATCAGTTCCTCCTAATCGGAGAATATCTGAAAAACATAAGGAGAGACTCCGAAGCGGGGAGGAGGGTGGGTTGTGGAGCACCAAAGGGGACACACATCTCGAAGAACTGTCATTACTGCACAATGAGAGTAACTTCCTCTTCTTCTTGGAGTAGCGCCCCTGTGGGTGCTCCACTGTAGGTGACTTCATAGCAGTAGCCTGGTCTACAGTGGCAGGATTCGGAGCTATGACCTCTCTGCCGTGGACAAGACTGAGGAGGCAACTGCTGAGTCACTTATGGGGATGTTGAGGATAGTGTAGTGCTTTGCCAATGTGAAGTTAGATGACCATGTAGTTGCACAGCAAGTGTCCCGTAAGGATGCAGTTCCAGTTCAAAGTACATGTGAGTAAAATGTGACATTATGTAACCTCATGAGTTGCAGCCCAATTTTTATGAATGGGCTTTAACCAACTTTCAGATTGACTGGACAGTAGCCTGTTATGATTTGCCTTTGAAAAAACTCCGGTCATCTGAAGAAGTGGGCTGTGCCCACAAAAACTCATGATACCAGCTACATGTTTTGTTAGTCTTTAAAGTGGTACCAAAGTATTTGTTGTTTTTTAAGTTTATTTTTGAAGAATCTGTTATTGTAACTCCTTTTTAATACATTGTAAATGAAGTGACTCTATATTGTAATTGAAACCTCATTTTAAACTTTATACTGCCTTAACTCTGTTTAAAGTTAGGTGTGTGTATGTATGTAATCTCACTTAAAAGCATGATAGAGAGTGTGAGTATATATTAAAAAAAGGAATCAGTCCTGGAAACCAGCCTGTCAACTGAGGGCACTTCCCACAGCTCCCTTTGGCTGGAGCTGTGAGGCTCTATGTCTATGGATGCTTAGATAAACAAAGTGTCTCAGGGTTGCCACTAGCTTATCTAGGCAGGCCTGCGACCCCCGGTCTAGATCACTTGTCCAGTGGACTAGCATGAACCGAGGCTGGTAATTATATACCATTCATAGACCTGGATGTATGAGTGGGTTTATGGGTGATGGGTACTTTTAGTAGCTAGAGATAGTAAATGAATTCTGCATTCACAGTGAATGCAGCATATTGACTTCTCCCCCAAACAAAAGTCTGCTAGTTATATTTCTCTAACAGCAACAACTTGAAGGTGATCAGCCTGTCAAGAATATTCTAATTATAGTAAGATGAAGGCTTAAAACATAAGCCCATGTAGCACAGGCCTGGTCTGAGACCCCAGGCCTAGCTAACAATGGACAAAACATTGCTAACAAAGCAAAGCTAAGCTTTGAGCAAGAGATAGAACAATAGTTGGTACTGGTCATAAGCTGAAAGCACACGGTACCACCAGCTCCTTAAAAAAAGATCTTGGTACACACTCCCCACAGATTCAGACCCAGGTTCAGGACAGGGTCTAAAATGACAGCATGGTGGATAGAGATGATCTAATCAGACCACACGGTACAGGGTGATAGGTGTTATCTAAGCAGCATCAGAGGGTGGTAACCTAACACATCAGGAGTGATATGTAACTTGTTTGTACCTGTATATAAAGTGGTGTCTTGGGGGACAGTCTTTGTCCATCCGGGGGGCAATGGGACTTTCCCCACTGGTTGTGCTGAGGCCATTGTTGTAAATACACGTGTAGCAATTTGGTAAAGTCTACTGACAACTATTACTGTACTTCACCTGACAATAAACCTGGCCGGGCACCTTTGAGCGTTATCTGACTTGTAGTCTTTGGAAGCCCTCTTGGGGTCTGCAGTGATCATTTGGACCACAACACTGAGCACACATGCAAGCAGCCTTCCGGTTATCATCATTGACAGAGCCAGAGATCTATCCATATGCCACATCAGTAAATCCTCCTGACTACACTAATTATCCCAAAACCAAATGTTTGTGGGATGGGGTGCAGTTACAGAAGACCCCTTGAGACTGTTTCCCTGTCTGCTGATTATGCCTCTGACACCCACCTTCTTGGTTTCTGGGATTTCCCACCACTCTGCCCTTCTGGGCCAGATTCTTTGGTTTCCCCCAGACACCACACAGAGCTGGAGTAACCACCCCCCACAAAGAGCAATGCATACACTGAACCATTCCAGCTCTGGGAGAATGCAGTCCTAAGGCACAGCACCTAGGAAAGCAGCCACAAAATGGGATCAAACCCTCAAATAAATAAGTCTTCGTGTAAGTTTTATGTAATTTAAAAAAAAACTCATTTAGGCAACCCCCTTGGTGTTCTCCCCATCTCAGAATCCCCAGTAATCATAAACTCACATGGATGGCTTTGCAGAACTATCACACCAAGAAATTCAGTTAAATTTACAAGAAATACAAATATGTCAGGCTATATAATGAACAGTTAAAGCACGCAAACAACCTAAACTTTCCCCATACTAACATCCTGTAATAATCATACAATTATTATTAGAATATACTAGTGTTTGAGATCACATCTTAGATTAAACTGATTTTCAAAGACCCATTACATTCCCCCCCCCCCCCCCCGTCTTTCTTCAAACCGTACCACTTCACTTCTCAGATTGGTCACCCAAACTCAGTAGTCACTTTCAAAAGCTTGGCCCATAGGGCTGCTGAGTGTATGAAAATTCTTCCCTAATTCATGCATGTTGTTAATCCATAGGCCAGGCTAAATTAATTTAGTACTTGTAAAACTCATTGTGATCTTCAGATAGAAGATGCTATGAAGAAGTAAATATTAGTTTGAACAGTGGCTGCATTATTGTGATTTGATTTTTCTAGGTCAATATTACAAACTAATGATGCACATCACAGGGACCACTCATCACTAGGGGCACCTCCTCATGGCACCTCTGGGGATTAGATCAAGTGCTGCACCCACCTCATGCACTCTCTCCTTCCTCACCCTACAGCTACTGACACTCTAGGAGCTGCAGCTTCTTTTTTGTGACTTAATCATCCAGCCAGGTAATTATGGCCCTCCCCTTCCAGAGTACCACAGCTTTTCAGGCTGATCACTCTCCACTGCCTAGTCTGCGCTATTTCCCCAGCAGCTAGTAGGGGAAACCCAGCCCACACTGTAGACTGGGTTCCAGCTCACAAGCCTCTCTTCAGCAGCTAAAATCCAAGGCAGCTATGCCATACTGCTTTTCCTCTGAACCTTTCAGGTCAGCTTTGCCAACCACGCAACTCCCTCCTCTCAGGGAGTGACTGCAGCCTACTTCTATTTAATCCTCAGCTGCTTTGAGTTTCTATAAAGCCTCTCCTGTACCTGTCCAAGTGAGCCTCATCTCTAATTAATCCCTGTTTACAGGGATCCTTCTTCAGGCGCAGGCTGGGCAGTTAATTGATTCACCTGGCCACCATAAGCCCTCAGTCTTTGTGGGGGGTGGACACATCCACACAGTGCAAATGTCCTCAAGAAGAAGGCTGAGCACCCACTACTCTATATTCAGCACCCCTCATGATAAAGCCCATTCTCCAAAGGGTACATTTGAATTCCAGTGTCTACTGAAAGCTAACTAAAGATAGAGTAGATTGACTGATAAATAAAATAGGCAATAAGTAGTTCTTAAATTTAGAGAGTGATATTTCTACCCCTTGCTTGCAAAACTGCTTTGAATTTTTTTAAATAATAAATTGGCATAACACCAAAGAGTATTCCCAACAACTTGTACTAAGGCTATTTAGTTATGAAATGATAACGCACAGGGCAAAAAAAGCTTCTTTTAAAAAAAATTAATCTCACCACTGTGCTTATCGGAGACCAATTATAAAACTGTTAAATTCAGTTCTAAGGCAATAGGCAAGAAAATCAAGTAGCAAGATAAAACAGAATTCCCTTTCCCATACAGATAATCTGTTCCCACAAAGAGAAGCCAAAATGTAAAGAAAACCCAAATGCTATCAGCCATGAAAATATGAGACTCTGATAACATCTGCAAATACCTTAGAGAGTTTTCCCCTGCTTTTCAGTCACAATATTTAAGCCAGCTTTCCCCAAGTGTCCCTAATTTGAATAAATATAAAAAAATCAAACAGATAAAATCCTAATTTCTGAGTCATGTCAATGATGGAAATCTTATCAGGAAGAGACTGAAGTTTGGATTCAGATGGAACAAAGATGAAGAGGTTTGTCTCATGGTTTGAGCAGGAAAATTGGGGGAACAGAACTCATGGGTTTTTCCCTCAGTTCTGCCATGGACTGGCTGTGTGGCTACACACAGGACCAGCTCTGATTCAGCCACTGGCATAGTTACCCCATGAGTGTACCAACAGGCAATCTGAGGTTTGTGTCAAATGAGCTAACTGAAGATTCAAAAATGTACATTAGTTTGGGTGCTTCAATTTGAGATGCCTAGGGCCTGATTCTGTTTTTCAATGGTGTAACTACATTAACTTCAGCGTTACTCCTGATTTACATGAAAGAGAGCAGACTCAGGTTCCCAAAAGCAGGTCTACATCAGTGGTCCCTTTAAGCTAAGCACTTAGGCAGCCATCCAGGAGAGATTCAAATGCCACCCAGCTGATAAGAGCACCCACAGCCAGCAGGCTGGCTGTGTCTAGACTGGCCAGTTTTTCCCCGGAAAAGCAGCCACTTTTCCGGAAAAACTTGCCAACTGTCTACACTGGCCGCTTCAATTTCCACAAAAGCACTGACGATCTCATGTAAGATTATCAGTGTTCTTGCGGAAATACTATGCTGCTCCCGTTCGGGCAAAAGTCCTTTTGCACAAAAGTTTTGCGCAAAAGGGCCAGTGTAGACAGCCCAGATTTGTTTTCCGCAAAAAAAGCCCCGATCGCGAAAATGGCGATCAGGGCTTTTTTGCGGAAAAGCGCGTCTAGATTGGCACGGACGCTTTTACACAAAAAGTGTTTTTGCGGAAAAGCGTCCATGCCAATCTAGACGCTCTGTTCCGACAATGCTTTTAATGGAAAACTTTTCCGTTAAAAGCATTTCCGGAAAATCATGCCAGTCTAGATGTAGCCTATGTGTTTCTACTGGTGGTGCCCATCCACACATGCCTCGGTGCATATAACAATTTATTTTGCACATGGATGGAAAAAATTAAAGGGATCACTGGTCTACACTACAATAAAAGTCCTGGAAAATGACAGCAGCTGGCCCAAGTCAATTGACTTTGGCTCACAGGGCTCAGGCTGTGGAAATATAAAATTGCCATGGGGACATTCAGGCTCAGGATGGAGTCTAAAACCCCAAAAGTTGGGAAGGGTCTCAGAGCCCGGGATCAGGGGCAGACTGGCCCAGTGGGCCACCGGGAATTTCCTAGTGGGCTGTCCTCTGAAGGGCCAGCTGGCGGCTGCTGGAGGAGGACAGGGATTGTGACGGGGTGCTGCAGCCCTGCACTTTAAATTCCCCAGCGCCGGCCATGTACGGGGCATAGTGGGGCCGAGGGAGGACATGCACGGCAACAGCTGAGAAAGAAGGGTGAGGGGTTGGGAGGCAGCAGGCACCAGGGGAGCTGACGGAGTAAAGGGAGGAGACATGGCAGCAGAGGGAAAAGGTAGAGGTTTATAAGATATTGTGCCACAGTGGCACATCCAAACAAGCCACATGAACTCAGTACTGGTGCACAACACAAAATTCATTCGGCTCATGGGAGGAAACTTAGAGGGAACACTTCCCTCAGCCTCTCTACACCTTCCGCCCCCGAGTTAATGTCACACACATTGGGTTAATGCAATTGCAGGATAGTTGCATGGAGGGAGGTTGGGGGGGCCAAACTAGTCCCTATTGGTAGGAGGATGGTGGGAAAAGTCCTTAGAGAGGGGTCACATGACACCTTTTACTTCTGGTCATGTATCCATCTTGCCCCGAGAGTGTTACCTCCAGAGGCCTGGCTAATGGGAGTCAGGGGCATGGTTAACAGGGGTCAGAGGTGTGGCTAATGGGGGTCAAAGAGTAAACTTTTAAAAAATTCTTTGTGAAAACGTGGGCTGTTCAACCCATTTCTCTGGCCTATTTTGATTGCCAGTCTGCCCCTGCCCAGGATTCATCTTGAGCCTGAATATCTACACTGAACCCTTGTGCCCAAGTCAACTGTCCTGGGCTATGCTGGCAGCTCTACAATCACACCAAAATCTTAACATGTTTTCTAGAGACTGAAATTACTAAGAGGTTAGTCTCCAGTCTCACAAATCTTATCTTACCCAAATTCCTCTGCTGTGTTTTCAACCAAGGTTGGCTGTTTTCATGGATGTAAATACACTGTCTGTTTACTTTTTTCCTTTCAGGATGAAGGGATGTTTTCTTTTCCTTCTAGAGATAGCCCTTAAGTACACTGTCTTTGCTAAGACAGGATAATTCTTGTGGGTTGTTTTTTCCTGTGTGCTGCATCTCAACTAACTTTACCTCCCTTCATCAACACTTGACTTCATATGAAAATGGGCATCCATTGTGTTAACGTATAATGCTTAATTTATATCCTGGCAGACAGACACATTCCTTACCTCTTGTCTGAAGGAAAACCTGGTTTTTCACCTTTGCTGATCACTAATAGTTTGATACAGATTTTTAAACATTTTTTCAGTGCATATATACATATAATTCCTTACATAGCATCTGTACATACATTTCACAATGATACTGATGAGCAGTGTGACACTGGCTTTCACTTGACACCTCACATGGCATTATTTAATGAAACAGATTATACACACCAGACTTCTGAGATTTCTCTAATTCCTTGCTGGTTGGCACAAATTGGTTCTTGAGTCATGTGTGGAAGGATCCACTTAAGAGCACAAATAATTTGTTTCTGGAAAGAGTAAAATGGAGATTCTTTGACTTCAATCATTCCCTATATATAGTCAAATCCTGAAATACTTATTCTTTCAGGCTCCCTCTGAAAGTCAATGAGTATTTTACTTGAGAAAACACCAAGGCTGTATCTACATTGGCATGATTCTGCACAAAAGCGCCCGCTTTTGCGCAAAAAAATGCTGTCTGTCTACACTGGCGGGGAGTTTTTGTGCAAGAACACTGACGTTCTAATGTGTGAAATCAGTGCTTCTTGCGCAAGAACTATGATGCTCCCGCTCAGGAATAAGCCCTCTTGCACAACTGTAGACAGGCAACATGAATTTCTTATGCAAGAACACCCGATGGTTAAAATGGCCATCAGAGCTTTCTTGCACAAGAGAGTCTACACTGGCATGGATACTTTTGTGCAAAAGCACATCTCTTGCTCAAAAACACATGCCAATGCAGACCCTCTCTTGCGCAAATACTTTAACGCAAAAACTCTTGCGTTAAAAGTATTTGCCCAAGATCATGCCAATGTAGATGTAGCCCTAGTTAAAAATGAAGGATCCTGGGATTTGGCCTGTTGAACATAGCTGCAGAAATCAAGAAATTAAGGCATGAATGAGAGATTAGTTGTCAGGCATATTACACTGGCATCTATATTTAAGTCTACACCTGTACCAGTTAAAAATCAAACTATGAGGATTCAAGCAAAATTTGAGTCTAGCAAAATATGGTTGGATTCAAGAATTAATTAAAAATATGAGATTGCAGTAGCAGAGCCTTCTTAGCCATCAACCTCCCAAATTATGCTGTGTCTGGAACAAAGACTTGCAAACTCAAGGCCTGACAAAGTAGTGCACTGTTTTGAGGAACAGATAAAACCAGGGTTTCGGTTTTTTAAGTTAGCATTTTTTTTTTAATTTTGCACTTGCAAAAGTAGCCTGCTGTCTTGCATCCTTTCCAACTGTCGAGGTCACAGCACATTCTTAATCTATGATTAATTTAATTGTGATTTATTCAGGCAATCTGAAGAGAAATGGCCTTTTGACTGGACCTGCATCCCAATGTTAAGTTTTATTGTGGAATATTATGCTGTAAATCTAATATTCAAGGACTCAGCCACTGTGCTGGGAAATCAATGCAATCCTCGAAAATATAGCTGGGGACACAAGGAATGGAAGGATGAAAGATCAATTTGTGTTAATATATTACTAAATCAATATTACAAGGTTAATACAAGCAGTCCTTACTTTAGGGTAGAGGTGGGTAAAAGCCTCCACGGACTGCCCAGTGGGTTGATCCAGCTCGCAGAGGTCCTGCCAATCCCCCACCCCCAGGCCAATCAGGGCCTAGGGACAGGGGAGAGCACCCTAAGCGCCACATGCCGGAGGGCAGGGAGCGAGAGATTTCGCACTCTCCCTGTCCCCAGTCCCATCAGGGCTTGGAGGCAAGGAGAGCATGCAAAATCTCCTCCTGCCTTGCAAGGGGCTCGGCGAGTCAACCGACAGCTGCTGCTCAGCTGGTGTGACTAAGCATGGCGCTCCCTTGCAGGGCGGGAGCAGATTTCGTGTGCTCCTCCTGCCCCAAACCCTGATTGACCCGGGGGTGTCAGGCAAGCACATGAAGTCTCCTCCCACCACCAGGGACGTGGGTGCCTAGAGGGAACAACCAGCGGGGGGCTCTCTTGGCAAGGGGTGGGGGTTCTCTTGGCAAGGGGTGGGGGAAAGACTTCAGGTACTCCCTCACCCACAGACCAATCAGGTCCTGTGGGCAGGGAAGCACGGAAGTGTCCTGGCCCCACCCCTTCTGCCTGAGGCTCTGCCCCTTGCAGGGCAACCCAGTGCCACTTCAAAAATTTCTGAAGTGGCCCCTGGTCAAAAATTATTGCCCATCCCTGATTTAGGGGTTGATCTATTGTACTGGTAACCATAAACAAACTTGAGCTTTTGGTTTCCTCTCCCTCACACCGTAGCACAACTAGGGTTAATTCCAAAATATACATGAGAATAGGTGAAGGCCAGTTGGACTCATCAGGTCAGTTCCTTGCCTGTCTCATCCCATCTATTTAGTAATGATTCAATATAATGTTTTTCACCGTATCATTCATCCAAGGAGCCCAGCACACTTTAATAGTTAGTTAAGCCTCAATGTTTTCTAATACAGTAAGTCCTCATTTAACACGTGCCCGCTTAACACGTTTTCACGATAGCATGATTTTTTTTTGGGAACATTTTTTGAATTACACGACCATCCCCGGAATAAGACGATTTCCCCAGCTGGCTTGTTGCCGGCAGCTGCATGGGGCTTCCCCCTTCTCTCTGCAGAGTGGTGGAGGATTCGCCTCTCGCCTTGCCACTCGCTGCTGACTCCCCCTCGCCAGATGCCTTGTCCCCTCTTCTCCGTCCCTGCTTGCAGGCCGGCGGCTGGGTTTCCCCAGCCAGCCCATCGCCAGCAGCTGCGTGGGGCTCTCCACCTTCACACAAAGCGGTGGAGGGTTCGCCACTCGCCGCGCCATTCCCCGGTGACCCCCCCTCGCCCGACGCAGTGCGGGTCCCAGCAGACCTGTCACAGGGGCATATTCCCAACCCAATCCTCCTCCCCTTCCCCAGAGCCAAACGCCTCCCCTCCCTGCTGTAACCCAGTCCCCTTTCTTCCCCAATCTTATGTCCTGGTTCCAACAGACACCACCGCTTGAAACTCAACTCCCACCTTTTCCATTATTTTCAGTGGGAAAAATGACCCTGCATAACACGTTTTCACTTAACACGATCATTTTCTGAATCATATCTATAGTGTTAAATGAGACATTACTGTATATTATACCCATTTTACCAATGGAGAAAACATAGATAATGGGGTTAGGTCACTTGCCCAGTGAATAACTGGGGGTATGTCTACACTACCATCCTAGTTCGAACTAGGGTGGTTAATTTAGGCAACCGGAGTTGCAAATGAAGCCCGGGATTTGAATTTCCCGGGCTTCATTTGCATATTGCCGGGCGTCGCCATTTTTAAATGTCCGCTAGTTCGGATTAGGCTTCCTATTCCGAACTACCGGTACACCTCGTTCCACGAGGAGTAACGGTAGTTCGGAATAGGAAGCCTAATCCGAACTACCTAGTTCGTGCCGTGTGTAGCCGCAGGCACGGAGTCCGAACTAGCGGACATTTAAAAATGGCGGCGCTCAGCAATATGCAAATGAAGCCCGGGAAATTCAAATCCCGGGCTTCATTTGCAACTCCGGTTGCCTAAATTAACCACCCTAGTTCGAACTAGGGTGGTAGTGTAGACATGTCCTGGCAGTCACTATAGGAACCAAATGGTCTCACTACACACATGATTTCCTTACCAAATTTTAAGAAAATCGAAGCATTTTGAAGTGTACACAGATTAACTAATGAAACAGATTAATTTTTCCATAGTGACTTAAGTATGTAAATAATGGGAAATTAATGCTGCAGGAAAGAAGAACATTGATGCTTTTGAGATGCAGTGCTGGAGAAGACTCTTGTGTATGCCCCAAATGGAAAAGATGATGGATGCTTGTGTCAGAAATATGACTGAAGCAAGCAGGACCCTGTTGTTCTAAATCAATATGCACAAACTTAAGCACTTTGGTCACATCAGGCAAAAATGTGAATAACTTTGGGGAAGTTATCCTGGAAGGAATGGTGGCAGAGCAGGAAGATGGATAGACAATGTGCAGTAAACCACAGGGAGATCAACAGGGAGTGCACAAAGGTAGCGACGGACTGAGAAGGCTTCTGAAAATGTTGCTATTATGTCATCAATATTCAGACAGGAATAGATTAATTTTACTTATATACTTAAAGTAGGTGTCAATCACCAGCAAACCAGAATGGTAGAGCTATACACCTCTTTGCACAGATAAGCATGGCCACACAAAAGTGCACGGTGATAAAGGATTAGGTCTCCTGCTCTATTTTAGAGCACTAACTTTTCTGTCGCCATTATTTTTACACTCCTCTTTCCTATTATTGATGTTCTTAGTATGTGACTTTCCCTCATTCTATATTTTCCATTTCCTCTACACTCACAAACAAATCTGTTTAACTTACTGTCCTTTGTTTGTGAGTGCAGAGGGAATGGAAAATATAGAATAGAATATAGAATATAGAGGGGCTGTGAGTTCTAAATAACTACATGGATAGCACTGGCTGAATGTACGAGGTATCATGTCATTGGAGGCAAACCTATCAGGAATCTAGGTGAAGGGACAGAATGAAATGGAAGCATAAAGGGAAGATTGGAAGGTTTTTAAAGTGAAATAGAAATCCCTCTGCTCATATAAGGAGATTCAATACAATTATTATGAACGTGTATTTGTATATAAAGATTTGAAGAGTGTAAGTAATAATAAAGAACATATTTAATAAGACGCCAGAGATTGCTATCAAATCACAATTTATGCAACAATATAAAAGAAATGCCATTACTTATTGTGTCATTCTTCACATGTAGGGTGCATCTAGACTGGCAAGATTTTCTGCAAAAGCTCTTGCGCAAAAACTTGCCAGCAATCTACACTGGCCGCTTGAATTTGTGCAAGAGCACTGACTTTGTAATGTACAAAATCAGTGCTTCTTGCGCAAATACTTTCAGGGTCCCGCTCAGGAAAAAGCCCTCTTGCACAAGAATACTTACGCAAGAGGGCCAGTGTAGACAGGGAAGAGCTCTTTTGCGCAAAAAAGCCCCGATGGCTAAAATGGCGATTGGGGCTTTCTTGCACAAAATCGCGTCTAGACTGGCCACGGATGCTTTTGCGCAAAAGCACTTTTTGCGCAAAAGTATCCGTGCCAATCTAGACACTCTTTTGCGGAAATACTTTTAATGGAAAAACTTTTCCGTTAAAAGTATTTCCACAAAATCATGCCAGTCTAGACACAGCCGTAATGTTTAATGACTTTCTAAGACTGCAAAATAGAGTCTTTTTTTCTTCCAGAGAAGATAAAAGATAAAAGAAGCCTTTGGGAACTCAGTAGAGGAAGTGAAAAGCTCAGTTGCAATCTAGATTGTAGCAAGAGACAAATTTGATGGGAAAATATCTGAAATAGAACAGATTGGGCCTCGGGCTGTCGCAATTGTCCCAGTGCTGAAGAAATTGAGGAGTAAAGCGTAAATGATGGAAGTCCTATTACAAAAGAATCATTTCTCTGTGTAAAAGTTTTACATGGGAAAAGCTCATAAATAAACTCTTATCAGTGAAAGAGAGATATGCACAGTGGTTGGTTCCCCCAGATAATTATTTACCCTGGGCCAGATAAAATAATTTTTAAAAAGTAGGATATAAGTGGTTGCAAGTGAAAATTGTCAGATCAAAGTAAGTTACTAAATTAAAATAAATAGAAAATGCATAGCTTGTTCTAATTCACTACAAAACTTGTTACATTCAAATTCTTACCCCAGACAGCTGTTATTATTTCAGGTATGAGCTTCAAATCATAGTCAAAATCTTTTACTCAGACTTAGATCTTCAAAATTCTTTTGTATCCTCTTAGGCTGTGTCTCCATGGGCGTGATCTTGTGCAAAAGCAACTGCTTTTGCGCCAAAACTTGTTGCCTGTCTACACTGGTCATGAGTTCTTGCGCAAGAACACTGACGTTCTAATGTATGAAATCAGTGCTTCTTGCACAAGAACTATGATGCTTCTGCTCAGGAATAAGCCCTCTTGCGCAACTGTTCTTGTGCAAGAGGCCAGTGTAGACAGGCAACAGGAATTTCTTGCGCAAGAAAGCCCTATGGTTAAAATGGCCATCAGAGCTTTCTTGTGCAAGAGAGCGTCTACACTGGCAAGGATACTCTTGCGCAAAAGCACATCTCTTGTACAAAGGCACATGCCAGTGTAAACACTCTGTTCCGGAAGAGTTTTTGCACAAGAACTCTTCCGCAAAAGAGTTCTTGCGCAAAATCAGGACAGTGTAGACGTAGCCCTAAGGTTTACCAGACAGTTTCAAAAGCCAGCTGAAGACAAAAAGGGATTGCTTCCCATTATTTAGACTTCTTCCAGGGCGGGAATCCTTTGTTTTGCATTTCCCACTCCCATGGAAAAATACCAGATTCAAAATGAATTCCAGAACGAGGCAGTATGGTTACATGTCTCTCGGGCCAACCACTGATTGGGTTTACTGGACAAACAAAGCTGTGCACCAACTCGTTGAGTTGGTCATTGAGTCATTAAATACCTGAAGTACCACTAATGGTCTTTATTAACACATTTATAACCATAAACAGATTCACACTTCATATTTCTAACTTCACTTACAAGAAATATACAGATTCAGCAGATTGTAGCATTACAATTATTACATGAGGTATTTCGTCTAAATCATCTCTGAGCATATTTATATTCATAAGCCAATTATCATAAAGCATGGGGGAGACTGTCACAAGTACATCAGATCTTGCGTTATGGACAGTGATCCTAAATTCTGCTGAGATTGTACAATCAATTTTGAACAGGTCCGGCAAAATCAATTATATGTTTCCAGTAAATGAACAAAAGCAACACTTCTCAAAGTAACACTGAAAAAGAGTGCTTGAGAATGGTGAGAAAATGAATCAGAATTAGCTAGTTTACTTGAAATCAACTGGCAAAGTATTCTGTTTTTATTGTACAATATTTGATAAGAATGCCAAATTGTTGCTTGTGTTTTCTAGGTACAATTACTGGCATATCTTAGCTAATCCTCTGAAGCAACATGAAAAGTCACCAAGCCATTTTATGATCCACTCCAAATGGATGGAGGTACAGACGCTCCCCAAGTTGCGAACAGTCGAGTTATGACCGTTTGCACTTGCGACCAAAGCTCCCATGGAGCAGTCGTAAAGGCGGTCCCCAAGTTACGAACGCAACCTGCACTTACGAACAGCACGGTCGCATGTAACTCGATGGGGTCCGAGTTACAAACAGCTCGAGTTACGGCCAAGTATTTGGACCGTAACTCGTTCGTAACTTGGAGAGAGGCTGTAGAGTCCAGGCTCAAGTTGAATAAATGCGCAGCCACATAAATTCAGCACACTATTAATGTAGAAACCCAGAAATGGAGGAATGTGCGTAAGTGTCTGATCACAATTACACTCTTTCTTGCAAAGAATAATTTGACTTTCCAGGGCTCATCAGCTAAGTTGTTCATTGAACATAATCGTAATTTCTTCAGTTTGTTAGAGCTTCTTGAGAAATACAACAACATCATGCATGAGTATGCACACTGCGTAGGAAAGAAGCTATGGACCATTACTGCAGGATTACCATTAAAAATTAAATGATTAACCCTATGGTAAGGAAGATGTTTGATGACATGGCTATACAAGGCCAAGTACTATGTTGTAAAAATCGCCTGCTCTCCTGACAGTCACAGTGAAAAGATTTGTTGATGGTGAAGATTGCTGTTTTCCAGTAAAGGAACACTTTATCTATGAGAATGGAACAAACATGAGGGAAGAAAATGATGTATCCAGACAAGGATCCCTGCAGTGAATCCAAGTACTCTCTGCTTGTTTTGTGGCTGCCATTTCCTCAACCTAGATTTGTCAGATACAACATCATCTCCTTTAGATTCAGATATGTCTCTTTGGAGTACTGCAAATGATAGATGTCCTGTTTTCAGCATCAACTGTCAGCTGGAAGAATTCAGAGACAATATTACAAATCTGACCATGAAGCCACTATGACACTTGCTAGAAGAGACACATTGACAGCACAGAGGTCAGTGACGTTCCAAGTGACTGAGATTTAAGATGCCCTGATGGAATTGGTACAGTCAAGTAAAGCCAAGACTGGAATCTGACATGATGCACAACACTTGCCAGAATTCACATTTCTGGTATCAGTTGTGATTTGGCACAATATCCTATTCCAAACAAACATTGTGGCTGTGTCTAGACTGGCCAGTTTTTCCCGGAAAAATCAGCCGCTTTTCTGGAAAAACTTGCCAGATGTCTACACTGGCCGCTTGAATTTCCGCAAAAGCACTGACTTCCTACTGTAAGAAATCAGTGCTTCTTGCAGAAATACTATTCTGCTCCCGTTTGGGCAAAAGTCCCTTTTGCGCAAAGCTTTTGACAGTGTAGACAGCTCAGATTTGTTTTCCGCAAAAAAGCCCCGATCGCGAAAATGGCGATCGGGGCTTTTTTGCGGAAAAGCGTGTCTAGATTGGCATGGATGCTTTTCCGCAAAAAGTGCTTTTGCAGAAAAGCATCCGTGCCAATCTAGAAGCTCTGTTCCGAAAATGCTTTTAATGGAAAACTTTTCCGTTAAAAGCATTTGCGGAAAATCATGCCAGTCTAGACGTAGCCTGTAAGCAAGGCATTGCAAACTCAGTCAATCAATGGACATAGCAACCTCTACTACTTTGTTGAGAAGATGCCTTGCTTTCAATGTGGCCTAAAGAGACAATGAAATTGAAGATGCCATCACTACTGCCAAAGAAGTGATAGAAAACGTAAGGAAATGCTTATTTATCAGAAGAAGAGACAGTTTGGTTACAAGGATAGAGATGAGGTGCTGGGAAACTCAGAAGAAAAATTCAAGAGGCAAGTTTTTTTGCTTGCACATTGATACTGCTCAAGTATCTATCTAAAAGAGGTTTGGAGAAATGAAGCACCACAAAAAGGTGCCTGAGGACTTTGTATGACCTTAGTAAGCTACCAACAAACTCAAACAGACCTTCATTAGATGGAGAATATTTGCTCTTCAATGATAAAGACCTCTTTGCCGAATTGGACAACATTCGTCATATTTTGCAACACGGGAAGCATTTCTACTCCAAGTTCTCCAAGAGTATGTCTACACTACAATGTTATTTCGAAATAGTTATTTCGAAATAACGCGTCTACACACAAAATGCATTTTGCTATTTCGAAATAGCATATCCACGAATGGATTCTGAATCGCATTTAAGGCTGGCCGGAACCAGTTCCAGCAGGGCACCAGGTCAGGACTTACTGTGTGGGGCTGCTGCCTGAGGCTATCTGAGGTCTGTGCTTAAAGGGACCCTCCCAGACAGCCCGTTCTCAGGTTTCCCTGCATGCTTGTCTAACTCAATGAGGGACAGCAAAGCATTTTGTCTCTGCGTGATCTGGTTGCCCTCACTCGGGACACCACAGCACTTGGCAACATGGAGCCAGAACTGCCCCTGGGCACTCTGGTGCTTCTCTTGGATGCGTTGCTGCGAGCCTGGCTGCACTTTCTGCAGGCTGCCATCCAACAAGTCCATTTGGAGGCTGTCAGTATGCAGGAGGCCGTGTGGGAGAGCTTCCACCCTGAGGAGCACTAAAAGCCTCCCTGGTCTGCTCCACTGGGGGCTTGTGCCTCATTCCTCCCTCACGTCCTTCCACTTACCCCTCCCTAATCCCCCTTCCTGATGTCAAATAAAATACACGTATTTTCATGAACACAAATGCTCTTTATTTAACAAAACTGGAGGGGGGAATGAAACTCTGGTAAGACTGGGGAAAGATGATGAGAGGAGGAGAGAAGGTGGGAGAGGGGAGAAGGAAACCTGGTTAGATCAGAAGCCCCTCTTTTTAGACTCTCAGAGTATTGCTCCATAGTCACCTACAGTGGAGTGTCCATAGGGACACCCCTCGAAGAAAAAAAGAGAAGTTACTCACCTTGGGCAGTAACTGATGTTCTTTGAGATGAGTGTCCATGTCACAATCCTCCCTTAATCCCTCTGCTTATGAGTTTTAACATCACTCCACGGTAGAGAAGGAACAGAGGGACAGAGTTGATAGCATGAACCAGCATGTGGGGGGATACTGCTGCTAAAAAGTTCTGACTATAAGTATAGGAGCACCAAGACACCTACAGTGGAACGCCCACAGAGACACCCATGTCAAAGAACATCAGTTTCTGCTCAAGGTGAGTAACCGCTTTTCTAAGTCAGAATATTCTAGGTTCTACATTCTGCATATTGAGCTGTAATATTTATTTGCAAACCAATGAGCTAAATTTATCTTTGCTATTGCTATGTTGATGTTAACTCTTGGCTTATCTAATCAAAATAAACGACTTAAAAATACTAGTTTCTTTTGATGTGGCTACATCTCTCTCCACACTCAAAGTATTCTGCCTCTGGTGAGCAACCCTACATCTCCATATCAAGGACTGGATGAGCTTATTATTAATGAATGTTGAAGGATAGCAGACCACCAATGAAGATTTACATATGGACAGGAAATTACTGCATTATGTGCAGGGCTGTTACAATACATGCCAACAAAATTAATAACCATATAATGCTGTGCATTATTAAAAGTGAATTCCCAAGGTGTTCTAGAGTGATATAGGTTTCATGGAAACTATAGTTCCATTAAGTAGTGAGATTGCAAAGAGGAAATGTGGTTGAAAGGCTATGGTAACATACAGTCACTGTTAGCCAGAAGTCATATATAACGATGAATGAACAAAAGACCACTATTTTTTACGTCTTACGATTTGGAATGAATGAATGTGCAAAGCTAAATTCTTAATGTGTTCAAGGACAGGGTCGCCTATGGGGTTTACTTTGTCTAATACAGATCCTGAGCAGGCTCTTTTACTCTGTCAAATGGATCTTGGTTCAGAGGAGGGATTGTCCAGTGATTAGGATGGTAGTCTGGGACCTACTTCTTGCATAACCTTGCACACGCCCCTTGGGGTAAACTTTTGAAGAGTGTCTAAGTGACTTAGGAGCTGAAGTACAGTTTTATGAGTTGAATATGTCTCTCAGATGAATTACCTTTAGTGTCTCTATACTGCAATTTCCCACCTTTACAATTAGGATATCCATGCTACTCAGTCTTAGAGGCTATTGCGAGGATAAATACTTTAAAGATTGTGAGCTATTCAGTTACTGTCATAATGGGGGCTATAGAAATAACTTTTGGAGAGCCAAACCAGGCACGTGCAACAATGCTTGTGAGTTTGAGCTCTGAGTAACCTAGTGCACCAGACACCCCAGTAAATGTAATGTGCCAGCAAAAGCCTTCCATTGCTGGCATGTAAAGGAAACCAGCTGCAAGCCTCTGCTGCAAGCCTGTATGATACCCACATTAGGGATGTTAATGGATAACCAGTTAGCCATTTCCCATCACCTTTAACAAGTGATGCTTACTGGGTCGCAGGGGCGGTCCTAGACTAGCTGCCAGCAACTGGCGCCTTAGGTGAACCATGCAATTGGCGCCCCCACCTCCAAACCCCTCAATGATATTGCACCGCCATTTGGCGCCCCATTTAACTTGGCCTAAGACGACCGCCTAGTTCTCCTATATGGACAGGCCGCCCCGGGTAACGGTTAACCAGCAGTCGCTGTGTGGGAGCTGGGAGGGGCAGCTGCAGTAGTCCCTGCATGGGGAGCTGGGAGCTGTGGCAGCAGCCCCTCCAAGGGGAGGGAAATTGCAGTGGCAGCCCCCATATGGGGCTGCTGTTGCCCAACTCCAGTGGGCAGAGGGGCCACTCCAGCCCCACTAAAGCAGCTCCCCCTGCCCATCTCCCTTTAATCAGTTAAACAGGGTGTTAGCACTGCATTTAAGTGTTTCACCAATTACGTGGGATTTTACATCTCTAATGCACATGTGCTGCCTTTTTATACAGTCTGAAGCTGTGAGTTAATCATTAGTACCTCTTTGTTACAACAGTTGAAATTGAGCCTGTATAGTTCTTTCATATTTTTATGTGAACTTAGTGCTCTCAAAAGGCATTTTATTGGAAGATAAGGAGGACTGGACTCCTCCTATCCCATGGCACCATAAGATTCCTTTATATTATCTTACCTCAGGTTTGGAATTGGAGAAAATGGTTCACTTCCCACTGAGGTTCAGCCCTTGGCTTTTCACGGAGATGAACAACATTCAGAAGCTCTGAATGTATTGAGCTGTGACCCACCAACTCATTTCACATATCAAACTGCTGTCAGGTGATAAGTACTTACCTTTAATCATTCATCAATATTGACCTGAGATGGACTAGAACCTGATCATTAACAAGTGAAACACACAATTGGCTCAGTTCAGCCTTGGCATAAGCAGGTGGAGCTCCTATTGACTTAAATATATGATGAGGACTAATTAAGCTGCAACTACTCAGGAGAGATTTGGAGTCATTGTGGATACTTCTCTAAAACATCCACTCAGTGTGCAGTGGCAGTCAAAAAAGCAAACAGAATGTTAGGAATCATTAAAAAGGGAATAGAGCAGGGGTTCTTAACCAGCGGATACAGGGGAGGTGTGAGGTGCCTCCCAGAAAATTTATCGCAATTGCCTTCTCACTGGATAAAATTCTAAAGTTTACATTTCTTCATAATTAATATTATGAGTTAAAATTATAAACATTAATTTCTTATTAACTTCTAGAGATCAGCACACTACAATAGCAGTGCGAATCAATCAGGCCTATGTGACAACACACTACAATAACAATATGCGAGCATTGCCGACTTTCATCTTCAAATATTACGTAAATTTGTTAGGAAAAGGTTCAAAGTAGAAAGCTCATATTATTCATTTAGGCATTGTAACAGGGTTCACTCACCCCGCAGCACCACCAGCCATCGGACTTGGGAATTAGCTCGGACGGCTGTGTCCAGCTGGTTCGCCAGATCCCAGGATCCAGGCACGCATCAGGGTTCGAGCTGGACCTTCAGCTCAGGCCGGTCCTCTGAATCACCAGGCACCAGTAGAGCCTTGGGTTCCTCTAGGTCAGACGGTAGCCCTGCTGGCCGGCTTGGCCAGGCCTCGGCAGCCCAGGCAGGGACGCCTTCGCTGGTCTGAGGGAAGGCAGCTGTGGGAGGCCCGGGCCAGGTCTCAGCCTCGTCAGCCAGGAGCTCTGGACAGACCCCTGTCTCCCTCAGAGGCTGGGCCCCAACTGAGCTCCCTGTCAGAGTTCTTATAGTCCTAGCCACGTCCCTTAGTTTCCTGTCAGGTGAGGGGGCAGGGCTAGACCGTGCACAAAACGGCTCGCAGGGGTGTGTGGACATGAAGTTCACTTTAATGGGAGGTGTGAAGGTAAAAAGGTTAAGAACACCTGGGATAGAGAATGAGACAGAGAGTATCTTATTGCCTCTTATAAAAATATGGTACACCCACATCTTGAATATTGCATACAGATGTGGTCGCCTCATCTCAAAAAAGATATATTGGCATTGGGAAAGGTTCTGAAAAGGGCAACAAAAATTATTAGGGGTTTGAAACAAGATTAAAAAGACTGGGACTTTTAATCTTAGAAAAGAGGAGACTAAAGAGGGATATGATAGAGGTCTATAAAATTATGACCAGTGTGGAAAAAGTTAATAAGGAAAAGTTATTTACTTGTTCCCATAATATAAAAACAAGAGGTCACCAAAAGAAATTAATAGGCAGCAGGTTTAAAACAAACAAAAGGAAGTTTTTCTTCACTCAGCATACAGTCAACCTCTGGAACTCCTTGCTAGAGGATGTTGTGAAGACTAGGACTTTAACAGGGTTCAAAAAAGATCTAGATAAATTCATGGAGGTTAGGTCTATCAATGGCTATTAGCCAGGATTGGTAGGAATAGTGTCCTTAGCCTCGGTTTGTCTGAAAATGGATGACAGGAGAGGGATCACATGATGATTACCTGTTATGTTCCCTCCCTCTGGGGCATCTGGCATTGGCCACTGTGAGCAGAGAGGATTCTGGGCTAGATGGACCTTTGATCTGACCCAGTATGGCCATTTTTATGTTCACTGAAAGTTATACTAATATTCAAGATGAATTTGACAGGCCAGCCAATCTTTCTGCTTATAAAATACTAACCATAGATGGAGTGTAACTAGAACTAAGATCTGAATGCCACCTCTCCCCCTAAACTTAGGGTAAATTGGAATTTAATGTGACACACCCAAACCAGCAACCTGTCGCACTCTGGTAGAAGGCAAGTATACAGGGCACTGGATAAGTGGTTTTCTCTTCCCAGAGTGAACCCCTATAGTCTGCTGCCATGAAATGAAGCCAGGCAAACAATTGGGGCTAGTTAATTAGCTTGATCCCTCAGGCAAGTCATTCAACACCTGTAAACAATTAAAACCAGTGCTTTAAAAAGTTTCTCCCAGGTAAGGAGAGGGGGAAGACAAAGAGTGATAGACCAGAAGGAGGAAGGGTGGAACAAGAAGAGGCTGTGTGTAAGCTGAGCACTGGCTAGCAGGTACTAGAGAGAGACACTTGAAGGGGTTGTTTGGGGGAAGTGGCCTAGGAAACAAGCTCCCAATTTCAAAGGAATAACAATCCTGACTGTTGCTGCTACCTTAGGGTCCCTGGGCCAGAACACAGAGTAGTGGGTGGACCCAGGTTCTCCCCAAGACTCCCCCACATTAACACAGACACTGCCCCATGAAGGGACACCAGGACTAGCAAGGGGTTTCAACCCGAAACCATGAACTAACCTGTGATGAGTATGATTCATTAAGCTGAGGACCCTGCCTCTTGTAAAGAGAGAGAGGCTGCGTGAAGGGCCACAGCGAGTCTCTGAAGCTAATATTATTCACCAATACTGCAAGACTCATGGGGCACGGTCACAGCTTTGCCACACTAGATATAAGTTTCACAGCTTGGACCTGTTTCTGCTTTATATACTCTTTTTCTGGTAACCTCTACTCCTTTTTTCTGACAGTTATTCTTTCAATGTATTGCTTGCTTATATTTTCTTGAATAATATTTGCATTTATTTATATTACAGTAACTTGGAGAAGCTTCCAGATCAGCATCTCTTTGTCCTGTACACACACTTAATAAAAGAGAGTCCCTGACCCAAAAAGTGTATAGTCTAGATCTGAGGTGTCCAACTGGTTCTGAAGCAGTAGCTACATTCAACCGGCCAAATAGCTGCATTGTTCAACCCAAATAGGCACACTCAACTGGCCAGTGGCTAGTGACTAGCATGTTGGACACCATGGGCTCGTCTACACTGGCCCCTTTTCCGGAAGGGGCATGTTAATTTCAGCTATCGTAGTAGGAAAATCCGCGGGGGATTTAAATATCCCCCGCGGCATTTAAATAAAAATGTCCGCCGCTTTTTTCCGGCTTTTAGAAAAGCCGGAAAAGAGCGTCTACACTGGCCCCGATCCTCCGGAAAAAGCGCCCTTTTCCGGAGGCTCTTATTCCTACTTCAAAGGAGTATCCTACTTCAAAGTAGGAATAAGAGCCTCCGGAAAAGGGCGCTTTTTCCGGAGGATCGGGGCCAGTGTAGACGCTCTTTTCCGGCTTTTCTAAAAGCCGGAAAAAAGCGGCGGACATTTTTATTTAAATGCCGCAGGGGATATTTAAATCCCCCGCGGATTTCCCTACTACGATAGCTGAAATTAACATGCCCCTTCCGGAAAAGGGGCCAGTGTAGACGTAGCCCATGAGTTTAAATAGAGAAAGAAATTATTCTTCTTCCTTTTTTGTGTTAATTCTGAAGTGTCTGACTATGGAGAGACATTGATGTCTAAATGGATTCCTGCCATGTGGCACTGGTGAAGGGTAGATATGCCATTGCTTTTCTCCTGTGCATAATTAAAAATCTCTTTTTATGTTGAAAAGTTGTGTGGGAGAGCCATTTTTAGCTTTTTGAAATACTTCTGAATATTCCCTAATGCCCTTCTGACATATCAAGATTTCTCAAGGCAAATTTAAATCTCTTTATACTGTGCACTGAACCAATAAAGCAGCTGTCTAGGGCAGCCTACATTGTTTTTAACGTGACAAGTTTATGGACAGAAAATGAACTAGAAATTGGCAAAGCAATTGTGAAACATACGGATAATTTTAAACCTCTGATTTCTCTAGTTCTTTAGTTCTCTAGTAGCTGAAATTTGCTAGTGGGAAGTCTTGCTCCCAGAAGTGGTGTAGACTTGCCCTTAGAATCCCAAATATCTCAGGGGAGAGGGTTTTCTTTGCTTCTCTTGGGAAATAAGACTGTTTGCACCCCTTCTTTAGCTAATGTGGTGCTTACAATTTAGAGGAACAGACAAGGAACAATCTTTAAGACCTGGAGGAACCTCACTTCCCCCATGTTTGTTTCTTGGTCAGACCTGAACTGAGGAGAAAACACTTTTAAGGGCAATAGGAACTTCTGTAGGTATAGAAAGCAAACCTTGAATCTCTCACTTGCCGAAGGCACTTCAAGAAGAGAAACAGGCTTGAGCAATGGTCTTGGGTGTGATGAAATGGCTATTACCAGACCTTCCATACAAACGCCCTTGTCAAACTTTGATACCAGTCTGCTTCTAAACAATCTTTCCTTTCTTTCCACTGTGGTGCAGCCTGCATATTTTCCCCTCCATAAATCTGTCATCTCAAGAAGGATCTAAGTCAGCTTGGCGTCCTGGTGTGTTGGCTTAGTGCACAAAGGGGGTAGACTTTTAGAGGTACTTTGAGGCTGGTAGTTTGATTTCCATAGCTACCAAGTCCATCACTGGACTTGCAACCATAGGCCTCTGAAGACTCATTTCCAGGGGGTATTTTAAAGAGGAAGTTGTCTGTGGTTTCATATTTCTTTCTGCCTAAGTCATGTGTGATAACTCGCAGGGCTGGCTTCTGGCTCTGGTTCTTTTTTAATATTTATATTTTAACAGCTTGAAGCCATTAAATAGGCGGTGTGAGCTGAGCTTTCCATTGTTTCAAAACAACATCTATCTTTGCTTGCCCTTTATGTCAGAATCTGGCAACAGTCTCCTTATCAAACTGCCCTTACTGAGATTTCCTGCTAGTTGGCTGAAAAACAGACTATGACTTAATCAGACTAAAACTGAAAGGGCATGTCTTAAACTACATCCCTCTTTTGAAAGAGAGATATAAATTAGATCGAAATTGCAAATGAAACTGGGATTTGAATTTCCTGTGCTTCATTTGCATAATGGCGGTCGCACGTTCTTTCGAAAATGGGTATTTTGAAAGTGAAACTACTGTCTAAATATGGTTCTTTTGGGGGGGGGAAACCCTTTTTTGAAAGATCCTGTACTCCTCAAAAATGAGGTTTATAGGATCTTCCTAAAGGTAGTTTTTTTTCTGAAAGAACCACGTCTGGACGGTGGTTTCACTTTCAAAATACCCGTTTTCAAAAGAACACGTGGCCACCATTATGCAAATGAAGTATGGGAAATTCAAATCCCGGTTTCATTTGCAATTTCGATCTGTCTAATTTTACATCCCTCTGTTGAAAGAGGGATGTAGTCTAGACATAGCCAAAGGGTGGTACAGTGCAGGTTGTAAGGGACTGAGGTTCTACAGCTTTCATGTTGACAGACTAGTTTCTTTAGTTAGTGGTTTTCTAGAGAACTTCAGTGATATTGAGAACTAGAGTGGGTTAGAAATTTTTTGACAAATTGTTGAAAAATGCCAATTAACTGAAACCAGTTTTTTTAAATGGAAAAAATCAGCTTTGACTAAAATGTTGTCAGGTGGATTTCTAAGCTTCACGATGGTCCCATCAGAGAAGATACACTGCAGAATAGCCAGTATCCTAGTGGTTAGGGTGCACTCACCTAGGATATGGTCAGAAGCATGGACTCCTGGGTCTCCTACATCCCAGATGCCTGAGAGGCATCACACATGACTTAGTTATTCTGACATGTGGGGTCTCATATTTTTTCAGAAAACACTGCAAAAACTTTTCCAGTTTTTTTGGTCAGGCTTTTGGTGAGACTGTGGCTGTCTATAGCTAATCCACAGTTGATTCATGTTTGGGTTTTAAAATGGCCCTGTTCAGGGCTGGCCCTACACCAAATGGTGCCCCAGGCAAGAAGTGTCTTCGGCCAGGATGTGAAAGGTTAACTGCTTAACCGGTACCAGAATCTGTGGGGCCCTGTGGAGGACCCAGGCGCATCAGCCCTCGCCTGTGACTGGGGAAACGCTCCAGCCCAGCTTCAGCAGGTGGGGGTCCACTCCAGTCCAGTGGGGATGAAGCATCTCCCCTGCCCATACCCCCTTTAATTGGTTAAATGAGATTTTACATCCCTAGTCTTCAATACCTTTCCAGATGAGCACATGGATCGGACAGAGACATCTCTTGGAGGAGAGTCTATTGATAGAGATTCTCTAGGTTTGAGTCAGCAGGAAAAGAAGGAAGAGGATAAAGAATGGGCCAGATCAGATGAAAAACATTCACATAAAGAATCTGACACATCAGAAAAGGGCAGACAAATAAACAGTGACAAGTTTTTAAGTGCTTGTACACAAATGCCAGAAGTCTAAAAAATAAGATGAGTGAACTAGAGTGCCTCATGGTAAAGGAGGATATTGATATAGTAGGCATCACAGAAACCTGGTGGAGTAAGGACAATCAATAGGACACAATCATTCCGGGGTACAAAATATACTGGAAGGACAGAACAGGTCATGCGGGTGGGGGAGTGGCACTATATGTGAAAGAAAATTTAGAATCAAATGAAGTAAAAATTTTAAATGAATCAACATGTGCCATAGAATTTCTTTGGATAGTAATTCCTTTCTCTAATAAGACTATAACAGTAGGGATCTATTATCCACCACTTGACCAGGACAGGAGGAAACCTGGGAGGAGGGAGCTGGAAGGGGGAAGCAAGGGGAAGAAGTAGGAGGGGCAGCTCAGGGCTCAGGGTTGGGAGTCTTGCCAGACCGACTAGATTTTCATGCGAACCTGCTCCTGGGTTCGCATGTGGTCTTTGGTGGCCAGGCTGGCAGCTATTTTGCCATAGACTGCCGCGTTCCTTCATTTAATGTGGAGATCATGGACGTTGGGGGCATTCCCCCAAACCTGAATAAGGTCCAAGATCTCCGCCCTGGTCCAGGAAGGCGCCCACCTTCTCCGGGTCCTGGCAGGTTCCTGGGAGCTGGCAGACTGCTCCTGGGGAGTGGTGGAGGGCTGGCTGCAAGTGCTTTGCTGGCTCATGTTTTGGGGCCACTGGGTCAGGGACAGTGACTGTTGGCTCTAGGCTGGCAGGCTTGGAGCTAGCACAGGCACTGTGGCCAGAGTCTACACCTTTAAGGGCTCCGGGGAGTGGAGGAGGGAGAGGAGTTTTCCTGGTTGTGCCCAGAGTGGCCAGCAGGGCACCCTGGGAAGGGCTGGAGGCCCCCTATTTCGAAATAAGTGTCTACACAGCACTTATTTTGAAATAGCAATTTCGAAATTGCCGTTATTCCTCATGAAATGAGGTTTGCCAATTTCAAAATAAGCCCTCTGCTATTTTGATTTAATTTCGAAATAACGGAATGGCTGTGTAGATGCTAGGATAGTTATTTCACAATAACGGCTGTTATTTCGAAGTAACTTTGCTGTGTAGACATACACTTTGTGTGGCCGAAAGCACATGTGGAGCCATACTTGAAGGTACCACATGTGTAGTCTGGCATAGGGGGCTACATATGTTGTTGTAGTCATGTGCCCAAGTAGTTGTAAGCATTGTCTGGACGAGATTGTGGGACTGCCTATAATTGTCTGAGCTAGTGTGGCCAGTAAGTGGAAGCGTTGTGCCAGTAGTCTGGCTTGCGCTTGCACGCAATCCAATGTTGCGCTTACGAATTCCAGCTCCTGAGATGAAGTAAAGTGTGACTTTTGGGTATTTCTCTGTAAGCTCAGTGTGTTGAATAGCTGAATTGTCTTTGCGGTGGACTCTAGGGCCTTTTGCTCCGTAGAAGGCACTATCAGGCAGTCATATAGATAAGGAAAGAATTATCCCTGATTTTCTGAAATGAGCTACTGCCATAGCAAGGATTTTTGAGAAAACTCTGGGCACTGAAGATAGACTAAAGGGCAGGACTTTGTACTGACAATGTTGGTCCTTAAGAGCAAGCCTGAGGAATTTTCTGTGTGATGGTCAAATTGCTATGTGGAAATATGCATCCTGCAGGTCGATCTTGCCAGGGTTACCATGGTAAAGCGTTGCCTTTAGGTACCTGTTCAGTCTGCGTAAGTCCAAGATGGGTCTCCAACCTCCTGACTTTTTTTGGAGTGAGAAAGGGCTTCTACTCCAGATACTTTCTCCTCTGTTGTGATGATACTGGCTCTACTGCCAGCATCTGAAGTAGCTTGTGAATCTTGTGCTGGAGCAGAGTCTCGTGAGAGGGGTCCCTGAAGAGGGATGGGGAAGAGGGTTTGGATGGAAGGAAGGCAAAGAAGGGAATTGTAAGGCCTTTTGTGATTACTTCAAGAACACATCTGTCAGTTATAATTTTGGACCAGGCATGGTAGAAGGGCTGAAGACTGAAGCGGTACTGGTTGGCTAGCAGAAATGATGTCAAACCCTCAACCAGATTCTCAAAAGGTCTGTCTACCATTGGAGGACTGAGACATGGCAAGTTGTACTTGAAGTTGCCTGTGTTTCTGTTGCCTCTGATGGCGTCTGAGGTCATAGATCTTCTGGGTGGAATATGGAGATGATCTACCTTGTGGGATATAGAGGCAATTCGGTTCCTTTTTGGTTGAGGGACGTACATGCCCAAGGTATTGACATAGCTCATGAATCCTTGACCGAATGTAAAGAAGCATCTGTCATGGTAGAAAATAGCTTCTGCCCCTTGAAGGGGAGGACCTCAACTGTATTCTGCACCTCCCTAAGAAACCTAGAGAGGTGCAGCCAAGAGGCCCTACGTATGACCACTGAAGTTGGCCCTCCACTTCCTCAGATGCCACTGTGGTTGGGAGTAAGAATGTTAAGGACTAGTCAACTATCCGATAAGCAAATGCTTGTTGGATATTCGAGTCAACTCTTCCCCCCCCCCCCCCCCGCTGCCTCTATCAGATAGAGGTAGCAAAGCGGGAGCCGGGGGGTGCCGAAAGGGGGTACTTCAAAGCAGCAGCACTGCACAGCTGATCCAGGGCTCAGCTGTGTGGTGCTGCCCCTTTGAAGCCCCAGGCTCCATGAGGCACTGCCCCTTTGAAACACCACCACAGTGTTTCAAAGGGGCAGCACCACATGGAGCCTGGGGTCAGCTCCATGTGGCACTCCTTTGAAACACCACCATGGCATTTGCGTGGAGCCTGGGGGCATTTGCGTGGAACCTGGGACTCCCCAGCTGATCCCTCTAGTTCTTGTGTTATGTGACTGAGTAAATAACTCTTCTTTATTCTTTTTTTTTCCACGCTACATGATTTTATAGGTTTTTCCGGGATAAAAACTCTGTAGTCTAGACATAGACTACAGATCAGATCAGTAAGGATTGTGAGGTTGTTGTTTTTTCTGTGGGTAAGTGGCCCCCAACCCCAAAAAAGATTCCCCATCCCTGCCTTAGATAAATAATGAAAAATGAACAAGGCTAAGTCCTAAGAGGTGCTTACCAACTGCAGTTTCTATTGAAATCAATGCATTTCTCCGGTGTTCAGTACCTCTCAGTCCTTTGTATGGTAAATTTTATCTAAAGATCCCCAAACGCTTCACTAACAGTAACATTAGTCCCCAGTACCACAGCCAGAAATGCATGTAGCGTTATATTTCATGGGAGGGCTGTCATTAGGCCCGGAGAAGTGATTTACTAGGTTCACACAGTGACTCAGCAGGAGTTAGGACTATAACTCAAGAGTCCTAACGTACTTCCCAGTCCCATACCTCAAGCACTAGTATATCCTCCCTAAACTCGAGCAGACCTGACAAGCCAGGAGTTAAATACTTGTCTCCTTAATGTAATGATGAGGGCTACCCTCCCTATTAAGACACCTCCTTCAGCTTTTCAAATATATTAGCAACCTTGGAAAATACTAAAGAACTCTCTTGAGACATTTAAGTGGTTCTCACCTCTGATAATTTGCCTCCAAGAATCAGCATGCTCCTGACTCAAAAAAAACTGCTCTGTTTTTTGCTCTTTGGTGGGTACAAGTCAGACCATTAAGAACACAGACCATATGAATGGCCACACTAGAGGTACGTCTAGACTACATGCCTCTGTCGCCAGAGGCATTTAGATTAGGCTACCAGACATAGGAAAATGAAGCGGCGATTTAAATAATCGCCGCTTCATTTAAATTTACAGGACTGCCGCGCTGAGCCGACAAACAGCTGATCAGCTGTTTGTCGGCTCAGCACGGCAGCCATGTAAATTTAAATGAAGCTGAGATTATTTAAATCGCCGCTTCATTTTCCTATGTCTGGTAGCCTAATCTACATGCTTCTGGCGACAGAGGCATGTAGTCTAGACGTACCCTAAGTCAGACCAAAGGTCCAACTAATCCAATAACCTATTTTCTCACAGCGGCCAATGCCAGGTACCCTAGAGGGAATGAACAGAACAGGTCATCATCAAGTGATCCAGTCCCAGATTCTGACAAAGAGGAAGGAACACCATTCTTTCCCATCCTAGCTAATAGCCATTGATGGAGCTATCCTCCATGAATTTATCTACAGGTGAGACCTCCGTGGTCCAGCATCCTCGGGACCTCAGGAGTCCTCAATCACAGAGTTTGCTGGACCAGAGAGGTCAAGGCTTCCCTCTCGGCTGTTGACTCTGGTCCCAGGTGCTAGCCCTGGCCACTGGGCTCTGCTCCTGAACCCTGCTCAGGCTTTGCTCCCTACTGCTGGACCTGCTTGCTATAGCCTGGCCAGGGCTATGCTCCTTCCTGCCGGTCAAGCCTTCACTCCCCACTGCACCGGACACCTGCCCGGGCTACACTCCTGGCCACTGGCCCACTGCCAGCCTGGCCTGAGCTAGGCTGCTTAACAAGCCAGCCAGGGCTCTCTGATCCAGCAATATGTTGCTGGACCAGAGAGAGAGTCCTTGATTTTAAAAGTTAAACCTGTAGCTCTTTTCTGACCCCTCTTATAGTCTTGAACTTCACAACATCCTCTGGCAAGGAGTTCCACAAAGTTGACTGTGAATTTTATAAATAAGTACTTCCTTTTGTTTTAAACCTGCTAGCTATTAATTTAATTTGTTAACCTCTAGTTCTTGTGTTATGTGACTGAGTAAATAACTCTTCTTTATTCATTTTTCCACACTACATGCTTTTATAGACTTCTATCATTTCTCCCCTTATTCGTCTCTTTTCCAAGCTGAAAAGTCCTAGTCATATTAATCTCTCCTCATATAGCAGCCATTTCATACCCGTAATCATTTTTTTTGTTGCCCTTTTCTAAACTTTTTCCAATGCCAAAATATCTTTTTGAGATTAGGTGATCAAATCTGAATGCAGTATTCAAATTGTGGGAGTACCATAGATTTACACAGATGCAATATGGTATTTTCTGTATTAATTGTGTTTCCCTTTCTTATCTATCCTGGCAAGCATGAGCTCCAGACTGAGAACCTATGCCCAAGGTTAAAAGGGAGGCACTGGTTATTAATGTATGAAAATGGGGCTCTATATTGCTGTTGTAAATTCATTCAGTGGAAATTAAAAAATCGTTTTGCACATTTTGTGAGACCTCCCTTCTATCACTTGAAACTCAACTGAAAGCTTGAAAAAGCTGCAAGATCAGTATTCTAGAGACTGAAATCCTCTGCCAGAAAGATTGGGGGGTAGGGACAGGGACAAATCTAGCTGTGGCAGGTTGAGTCTACTGAGGCAGAGACCACTCTGTTGGAAGTGGATTGAAGCCACTGAACTTTCATCACTTAGGGGATCAGCTTTCAGATAGGTTTATTTTGATGTGTCAGACTTGAATGGGCAAGCTATAGAGAAAAGGTCTTTGTTCCAAATTACCAATTACCATTCGGTCTCCTTGAATTTGGAGTCTTTAAAGTGGACCATAATTAAAAATCCTCAGAAGCTTGAGAATACTATTAAAATATGAAGATGGTGGTTGCTGCTGCCCGGGTACTTAACTGAGCAACAAGCAGTGCTCTGCCTCCCAAACGCCAATGGCTAACAGACAGGCATTCTGGACTCCAGACAGAATACAAAAATACACTCTGGTCTTTAGAGACAACAGAGGCTCAGGGCACAAGCAAAAACATTCTCTGACATTAGCCTCTCCCCTCTCAGGATGTCACAAAAGCCTATCTGACACTGGCTATGCTCTGTAACTTGATCCATTCAGCAGTGGGAGATTGACAAACACTGTTTTTTTAGCTTACTGAACAATGTGGTACTGCCTCTTGTGCACCAGCTTAAATGACTGCTCACCAGGCCTCAAGTTGCCCAGACAGTTCATTGGCTACTGCAGCTATTATGTTGCTTTGCTATAAATGAGTATCTGTGCTAGCTAATATGGCAGTAACTGAACAGCAAGTGTATTTACAACAGGCAAAGGAAAATAAAAATCTGGCATTTTCCCATGCCACTAGCTGCATGTAAACAGCAGTTATTATCTGGCAGAATAATCCTAAATTATAGCTATATTAAAGGGCTCAGCACAAGTTCTGTTAGTGTCATTGCCTTTTCAATTGCACATTATGCAAAAAAAAAAGGAATTTATAGGGGATTTCTTAGGGAGATTCAGCATGGATGCCACTTTCTCCAGGTCACCTACCTCCCTAAATTATCCATACTGGCTTTGAATGTTTAAGAATGTTGCTGGCTCTGGATCCCTGAAGCTTATGTAGGAAGTTATGCAGTTTCATGGTGTATTGATTGCTTTTAGTTTCTTATCAAGGCCAAGTTTGCACACAATTAGCCCATAGGGGTTCCATGCTTTGTAGCTCTCGACTGATTGGGCTAGTCTGAAAACAGTTGAATCCACACCTGATCAGGGGAACCAGAGAGAAAGGAAACCCAGAACCAAACCATACAGTAGAGCGCTCTTTCCTCAAATCTGATCAAGAGAGCATTTCCTTATAAAATATAACTATGATAACAATCCTGCCTCAGTACTAGGTGGGGGCTGGATTATATGACTTCCTGAAGTCCCCTCAGCCCTACATTATGATTCTTTTACTCTAATTACCCAAAATACTACAATAATGCAACTACATGCTAGAGCATTTGGGACTATCACATAGAATGCTGATGTATTTTCTTAAATAGGCCTGGGACTCAGCTGTCTGGGAGTGTCAATACAATAATGATTAACTAAGGGATAGTTTATAACAGATTAGAATAAATGCAAAATAAAGAAGCATCATAGTGCAATTTCTAATTAGCTTCACCTGGATGAATATGCCTATTTGCTTGGCAGCTGAGAATGAGAAAGAAAACCATGTCCTTAGCTCAGACGATTTTAAGCCTTGTACACAGTGCTTGGTGTTACAATTTATACTACACATCACAGTTATTCTACCATGAGCTGTACCTACTTACACCTAAACTCAGCCCTTATTTTGTGGTCATGGACCTGCCTGACATGAGCAAAGCTCTCTGCCAGTTGTAGGACGAGGACTCGTTTTTCAATTTACAAGAGGAAACCTGATTTTATTTCTTAATCCATAGACTATTTCATCAGGGAGCTGCAGCAAGGAGAATATCCTGCGCCTGCTGCCTGAATAGGGAAGATGCTTTTCAGCCAAAACTCGTGTTATTTTAGTCTATCTGAAAAAACAAACACGTAAATGACTCCAATGGCTTTATCCATGCTAGCTAAACTCCAATAAGCATCTCCTGCCACACTGGAGCTATAAAGAATGGAACTACAGGATCCAGCAGAATATATGTCAGTGTTTCTCAAAGTGGTCTGCGGATCCACTCTGAGGGTACATCTACACTAGCCCCCTAGTTCGAACTAGGGAGGCTAATGAGGGTGACCGAAATTGCTAATGAAGCACAGGATTTAAATATCCTATGCTTGATTAGCATAATCCTGGCCGGTCGCCATTTTGGAAACTGACTAGCCCGAAGTAACTGCCCGCATCTACACATGACAGAGAAGTGGGATTCCAAGATAAACCCCTTAGTTTGAATTAACTGTTAAACCTCATTCCACGAGGTGGACTACGAGGTGGACCTCATTCCAAAGTGTGGACCACTTTGAGAAACACTAATATATGAGGACAGAAATCACTGTGGAAAGAGAAAGAAGTTGTAAACTATGTCACTCTCTTTACAAAACTTTGTAGACAAGTCTACATACAGAAGTAGCAGAATCATAGTAGTATTGACTACTATCAGAAACAAGATACTAGGCGAGGCAAACCTTGGGGCTATCTGAAACCTGTTCATAACTTACTTAACCTACATCAACATATGCCATCTTTGTATCAATGGAAGAAAGAGCACACAGCTATTTATACCAGTTTAATTTAATCTATTTTACATCACATCTTTCATTAACCTGATAGAATTTTGCATATAGTTAAGCCCCAAGCTGATAATGGACTATGATTTTGGATAAATATAGCTCTTTTCCTGCTTGCTAAACATCTATGAACAGATTGTAGTTTCCTGTCGAAGGGCGTGCCCCGTGTCGGGATGCCGCCCGGGCTCGGGGTAAACTCCAGCCCTCCCTGGCCTAGTTCTCCCAAAGTACAATGCCCCTGGTTTAGGGGAAATACGGCCCTCCAGCCTAGTTCCAAAGTACAATGCCCCTGCGGTCTCTGCTAGTGGCATGCAGAATGGTAGGGGAGGTAGGGGGACCCAGGCCCTCCCACTCCACCAGGTCTCAGCCCAGGGCCCTGATGGCAGCGAAGGTTTTCACTTCCTGGTCGGCGGGGATGCCTGCCGGAACACACCGACCTCCTGGAGGTTTTTCCTCCACCCTGGGCTGTCTCCTACCTCTTCCCTTGCTGGGTCGGGCCCTCTGCAGGTTACTCCTGGGCTTCTCCTGGAGCGAGACTCCTGCAGGGGTTGGTTGGACTCCTGAGGCAGCAGCAATGGCGGACTGGGGTCAGGTGGTGGTTTGGGCTGTTTCGGAACTCCTCGCCGTGCCCCTGCCTCTTTGGCCACACCCCTCCTGTCTGCCTGCTTGTCCGGGTATTTATCCCCGGCCTGCAGCCTGAGCATGCTCTGCAGGGCTGTGGGGGTAGGGCCTCTTCAGCCACCTGGGCCAGGTGGACTCCTTAGGCTTGAGTGCGGGTGGGTGCCACCCCACACATTTCCTTTAATTTGTTCCTTATGTGACAATTCTCTTATTTTATTTTATGGATTGCTTGTGAATATTCAAAATGTGAGCTTTGTTAGTTAGTTATAGCTGTTCAGATAAATCACATGATATTGTATCTGTTCCTCAACTGGAGGAGCTCAAACTATAAGTATGCAAATTCCTATTTTGGCTTCCTTGTATAGTTGCTTTTGAAATTTGCTTTCTGTAAATAGGTTTGCTTGTAAAGCAACTAGTATACAAATAGAAAGAAAAACCTAAAGGGGCATAAATGCAGTCAAAGGAAATTATTATAAAAATCCAAATACTTGTAAAATAATTTTTTACATTTTTACCCAGCTTTAATATTAGAAACATCACTCTCTTCCTCAATCTGAAGGCTAGCGCACCTTAAAAAGCCAGAAACTGTTTTGTTACACTTGTAGACCCCCTCGGCTCAAGTAAAGTTTCACTGGTATAAGCGAGAATATTAGTTCCACTGAAATTGATTGAAATACTCTGAGATGTCCATAATGAAGTGGAATGAACATGTCTACACAACAGGAAGTCCAGGAAAGAACATTCTTCCTCTGACTTCCCTTACTCCTAGTAAAATGAGGGTTACAAGAGTCAGAGTAAGAAGTCTTCCAGCTTGACATTATTTTGATATTATGTTGAAATAATGGCTTGCTGTATAGATGCAGACTATATCATTTCGGAATAATGTCAGTTATTCTGAAATAACACTGCTGTGTAGATGTACCCTAAGACACAGATTAACTTAATCATTTCACTGGGACTACTAATATGCTTAAAGCTACTATGCATGGGTACGTCTACACTAGCCCCCTAGTTCGAACTAGGTAGGCTAATGAGGGCAACCGAAATTGCTAATGAAATGTGGGATTTAAATATCCCGCGCTTGATTAGCATATTCCCAGCCAGTCGCCATTTTGGAAACTAACTAGCCCGAAGTAACTGCCCGCGTCTACATGCGGTAGAGAAGCGGGATTCCGAGATAAACCCCTTAGTTCAAATTAACTGTTACTCCTCGTGGAATGGGGTTTAACAGTTAATTTTAACGAAGGGGTTTATCTCAGAATTCCGCTTCTCTACCGCATGTAGATGCGGGCATTTACTTCAGGCTAGTCAGTTTCCAAAATGGCAACCGGATGGGAATATGCTAATCAAGCACGGGATATTTATATCCCGCGCTTCATTAGGAATTTCGGTCACCCTCATTAGCCTGCCTAGTTCGAACTAGGGGGCTAGTGTAGACGTACCCCATGTGCTTAGGTTCCTTGTTGAACTGGGGCCTATCAGCAGAATTTTTTTATAACCACAAAAGACAAAAAAGACTAGCTTCCCAGTTCAGAGCTGAATAAAATGCACTGCCAAATGCTTTGATCACTGTGATATTTTTAGAGTATGTCTTTCCAATTCTTTCATTTGAACTTTTCATTCCATTTTCTCCTTAACATACATATATTGACTTTCCAGAAATACACTGTGCATTGTTCTGCATCACTTGCCATGTATGTTACCTTTCAGAGGTGCTCTGATAGTGGCTCAGTTGTTTGTGTGCAATTCTCTTGGGAGTGAGGAAGGACAGAAAGACCATTGTCATATTTTAAGAAACAGCGCTAGTTGTAATTTGTTGTTATGGCAACAATTTCTTTCTTTAAGTTGCTCAGTGTTAGTCCTTGTTCATGTAGCTAACAGCTTGAGATCCTACCTCTTCTCTGATTCAAACAGGGATTTGTCAAGGTTGCAATGAGTTAACTTATCTCCTAATTCTATTCATTCTCTGCAGTCAAGTAACTATCATGTTTGTCAATCATCCCAATTTCATTCCTCTTCTGATCTCTGTTTCTAAATAATAAAATAATCTTATGTATTTATCCAGCATCTTTCATTCAATACCTCAAAGTACTTTAAAAACAGATAATTCAGTCTCACTATGACAGCTACACTTCTCATTCTCACTGCACAATAGGGGAAGCTGAAGCCAAGTACCGGTAACTTATCCAAGCTTATATAGTGAATCATTGGCAAGGCTGTGACTAAAACCCAGTAGCCCTGACTCCCAGCCCTGTGCTCTAACCACTAGATTCACTGGAATGCAAGAAACAGGCATAAATACTCAACATCCTCAATAATAAGTCTGCCTGCTGTACAGCCCAATGCTTTTTTTGTTGAAGTGAGTTTGCTCTGACATACCAGAGTGTTGGCATGACAGTATAAAGCTACTCCAAGAGGATATTGAGCTCTGCCAGCCCCCTCATCACTGGTAAAGAGAGAAAGCTGTTCGTGCAAGCTGTTTGATTCACAATGGTTTGTAAATACACAGTCATTTGGATCAGACGGTTACAATCCATACTAAAAGCAACTGCTCAGTCCAACATCTTTTGCTAATATTTGTTTTTTTTACAGTCCATCTTGTCACAACACAAGAATATTATTTCTACACTGTTCCAAACCCAACAATGGGAACTCTTCTGCTTCCTTTCTGCTTTAAATATTTGGTCCTCTACAGCCTAGAAGACCCTACAACAGTGTTTCTTAAACTCTGTTCCATGGAACATGGATATGCCACGAGGTGTGCCGCAGAGAACAACAGATTAAAATGGCCACCCATAAAGGGGCAGGCAACCTTTTTTTGCTCACCAAAAAATCCCTGGTGTTCCTCATAAAAAAAATTATTGTTTGGTGTTCCTCAGTTTTAAAAAGTTTAAGAAACACTGCCCTACAATGACTGGTGAAGTAGTGAAAAGATAACATCACGAGTCAAAAGAATGAAAACAGACCCACTGAGAGGGGAAGAAATTTTTAGTCAGACTACAGTATTTAACATTCTTTGTTTTTTGTTTCTTTGTTTTTAAACGTCTATTTAAGGTTAAAGACTAATTGTTTGGAGAAAAGATGTCTTTTAAAAGATTCATCACCCCAATCCCTTGAATTAAAGTGTGAGATTAGATGATCTTTTGAGACATAAAATGGGTTCCCCATCAAAACTAGAGAAGGCCAGAATATCCCTGATATTTCTCATGCAAAAACAAAAAACAAAAAATCCTAACAAACAAAAATGTTTCATGTCTTCTTTATCCCCCGTAAAGAAATCCAGAAGGTCACAAGATCATTTTTAATCATTTGCCAATTACCTATAATTACTTCCCAAGGACATATAACCAGTTGCAGAACTGGGAGTAGAGCCCCAATACACTTTCAGGACTATCAGATAATAAGGCTATCTTTTCTCCTTTAAACCAAGTTCCAAAGCAGGTGCCTCATTTTAAGGTAGTGAGAAGAGCCCACCTGTTATTTCTTATGAGGATATTAGAAAGCATATATAATTGTTAATTTGTGAGGGTTATTTTAATTTTTTTCGGAGTAACACAGCACCTGGAAATTGATGCATTAGTCCCTTTCATCTGAAGATCTCATTACAATTTACACACTTTAATTAAGCCTTATCAGCTCCCTCTGCATAAGATATTTTCATTCCTATATTACAGAGCTGTGTCTACATTGGCACCCCTTTCTGGAAAAGGGATGCTAATGAGACCAGTCGGAATTGCAAATGCCGTGGGGGATTTAAATATCCCCTGCGGCATTTGCATAAACATGGCTGCCGCTTTTTTCCGGCTCGGGAAAAGCACCAGTCGACGGGATCTTGCGGAAAATAAGCCCTTTTCCGGAAGATCCCTTATTCCTACTTGAAATTCAGACAGGAAGTCTCTGTAACTGAGGGCGCGTCTACACAGCACCTTAAAGTCAAAATAAGCTACGCAATATCTTATTTCGATGCTATTTCGAAATAGCTTATTTTGAAATTTGGTGCGTCTACGCAGCTACAAAATTTTGAAAGTAGGAATAAGGGATCTTCCGGAAAAGGGCTTGAAAGTAGGAATAAGGGATCTACCAGAAAAGGGCTTATTTTCCGCAAGATCCCGTCTAGACTGGCGCTTTTCTTTGGCAAAACCCCGAGCCAGAAAAAAGCGGCAGCCATGTTCATGCAAATGCTGCGGGGGATATTTAAATCCCCTGCGGCATTTGCAATTCCGACTGGTCTCATTAGCATCCCTTTTCTGGAAAGGGGTGCCAATGTAGACACAGCCCAGATGTATAAATTAGAGAACAGCTAGGTAAACAGTTCACTCAAGGTAACAATGAATTAGTGGTAAACATGGAAACAGAACCAATCATTTCTGTCTCTCCACTCCCTAATCTCAACCAATATCATCTATTTCCCACACATACTAAATATTATACACTTCTCATGAGGCAGATTTTGCCACAGCTTAATATTAAAATTTTCTTTTGGTCACTAATCCTTCTCCATGTCTTTAAGGAGTCAATGGTGAAAAGAGAAGAGAGATTTGTTCTTACTAAAAGCCCAATTTGTTATTGCTGAAGGGTATCTTCCAAAAAGATATATTCAGTTTACCTGGCACAAAATACTTCCTGGCAAATGTGTGGTAATATTTTTTCCTTGGAAACTTACTGGATCTTTCTTGAGATCAAAGTCTACTGCAGAATCTGCTGCCAGTGTCATACATGCAATCAATGCATGTTGGGATAACCTTGTTATTTTTATCTGCTGTTCTCTTAAGAATTGAGAGACAAAGCAATTTCTTGAGAAAGTGCCTAAATACTTTTGAGTCTTTAATAATAAAATAGTTTTATCTTCTGATCCATTATGACCTCTTGCATCAGCACCTTGTAGGATTAAACTTGTACTTCCCATGTCGGATAAACTGAGTTCCAGCCAATTCACTCTGCGATGGAAGAATTCTTAGAGAAGATTTTTAAAACCATGAAGGCCTACTCAGCCCCATTCTCTGCCCAAACCAGCTGGGAATCACAATTACAGGGACAGTCTAACTCCCTCTCTGCAACCTAGGTCTGGAGCATTACTTTTTAGGGATAGTGCATTTGCAGTCTGGTCCTCTCAAGGAGTTGCAAGAGAGTGGAGCATGCTCAGGGAGGGCAGATTCTTCTAGCTACTAAATTCTAATATATTTTAGTGAGAATGTACAAATTTTTCAAAGGCTTATAACTTGTCCACATTTGATAGGCTTTTAACAGAAGAAGCAAAAGGCATATCCCTAACACAATGGCCACCCTGCCATATTTCAAGTCTGTGCCAAAGCAGGGAACCAATAGCATTTCCCAAATAAAAGGCTGCTAGAATATTTTAGCACATGCAAAGCAACATATTTTCCTTAACTTGGTTCTCAAAATCAGCTTACCCATTTGGCCAAAACTTTCCAATGATTTTCAGCCTAACACAGACATCCAGCATGGGAAATTTCAGTAGTTTGGCAAAGTTATAAGCAACTGAAAATAGAGTTTTACAATGCAGTGTCAGGAAACCTTAGCAATGGTCTACAGAATAAGGCTTACTTGAGTACACTTAACATACAATGAAAACAATGCAGCCCTCCTCACTGATACCCTCCATACACCCTACTTCACTAGGAAAAAAAGACATGTTCTTACCATGCTACTTAACATGTAGTAACTCATATGATGTAAAATCCTAGAGAAGACAAGACAGTTTTAACTTTGAAGTGAAACAGCTAGAACTAAACTGTAGATTCTACATGGTAAGAAAACATATTTTCCTAGTGCACACAGTCCATGAACCTTAAGAGGGGATGTGAGGTTTACACACCCATGAGACCAACTCAATAGAGAACTAGCAGTTCCTGTCTTTCATCTGATTCATATTGTCCAGCCTCTCCTAGATAAACTACTTAACCCCAAACCAGTGATGATAAACACGGTGGAAAAAATTCAAAAGCAAACATAGATATGCTGTATCTGTTTTGTGGGTAAATACAGGACTTCTGTTTCCATGGTTGTCTTCCATCCTGGTTCTGTGGCCCCTCAGGAATCAACTGATGGGCCCCTTCAAGGAGTCAGGAGCACATGTGTGTGGCTGGCATGGTTCCTGGGTGTCCCCAATGCCTTCCCCTCCTGTAACTAAAGGGAACCCCTGGGTGCATGGCTACATGCTGGATGCAAGCCCTTTTCTGCCTTCTCCTCCTCCTGATGTTTTCACTGCCCATCCCCACACATCTCTTCCACTATGCACTCCTTGTCTATGGCTCCACAAAATCACAAGACTTCCTTCTGGCACTGGCCAATGTGGCCTTTCATTCATTCAGACAGGAAGTCTCTGTAACTGAGGGCGCATCTACACAGCACCCTAAAGTCGAAATAAGCTACGCAATATCTTATTTCGATGCTATTTCGAAATAGCTTATTTTGAAATTTGGTGCATCTACGCAGCTACAAAATTTTGAAATAACGCACTATTGTGAGACATCCCTTAACCCTTGTGGAACGAAGGTTACAGAGATGCCGAAATAGCATACCCGTTATTTTGAAAAATATTTCGACATAACGAGCAGCTTAAGACGTATCCTAAAATAGCCGAGCACTGTAGAGGCACTCTGAGGGGCATTCATTTGGTCCCTCATCTGTGCATGCATTTGGGCAAAGTTTCTCTAGGCAACATCCACTGAATTCTTGGATTTCTTCATGAATCAGTGAGCTTTGTCTCGCATTCTCTACTCTAAGTCCTCCTTTTTGTAAACAGACTGCTCAATGCAACAAACTCTACTCACAGGACTTCAAGCTGGGAACTTGCTGCTTTATTTAACGGCATCACACCTTGGGAAGTGAACTTCCACTGACTAAAACAGCAAGTAAGGGAGCATGGCTACATCCCATAGTACTCTGGGTAACCCAGTTAATGCTGTCATGACTACATCACAGTGGATCTTTTTGACCCTTGAATCACCATCTTGCCACCATTTTTTTCATTTCTTTGTCCTATGTCATCAATAGTTTTGTGTATTTTGTGGCCCACCCTCTTTACTTGATGGTAATAGTCCTGTTGTTGTCTTGGTGGACTCTGCTCACCAACCCAAAACTCAGAGTGGTATTAATTTAACATACAAACCCCTAATAACCAAAAGGAAAAAAATAAATAGGACAGCAGGTTTTAGCCTCTGAGAATCTCATATTTTCAGGCAATCTTTAAATTCACTGGCATTATCAGCACTGGGATGCAAATATTAGTAACAGCTATTACAGATATATATTAGCCAATGTACATGTGCTAAAATCTAATCCAAGTCAAAAGTAGATGCCTTGCAAAACAAACTACAAATACAATATTTCTTTGTTACAGGGCCATAAACAAGGATTATATCAGTTCTGAGACTTTTTCCATCCATTGTACACACTGCAGTTTCACCAATATTACAGAGGTAGAATAAAGGAGGGGAGAATTTGGTTATGTGCTTAGTGAGGTACCACATAGATCCAGTACTCTATGTTTATGCCTCATGTCTATACATGTCAGATTGCCCTCTGCTGGATGAATTAACTTTACCTTCATGATGAATATCTTGGGGAGTACAATTATGAATTGAGCACTATAGAACTGTTACAGTCCAGTGCATCAAACTGAAATAGCTGATTGACTTTCTGAGATGTTTCTCAAGGCGATCAAAGATCCTTTCACAGCAATACATGTAAAGATTCTGTGATAAATGAAAAGCTATTTTTAAAAAAGGAAAGGAATGAAGAAAAGGAGTAGTGGAAAGGCTAATTTATTTACAGTAAGGTTATGTTTCAGTGACTGCGTATTGTTGGAAATATTTTAATAGATTATGGTGATTTTTAAAAAATGTAGTAACGTTTGCATTTCTGTGCAACAGATCAATAAAGAGGGTCAATTTACAGATCTGAAGGTATAGCAATGCTGCCCACATAGCTAAAGAAAGATATACTAGTAGAACAAAACTGTTTTGCAGCAAAACCAGACAGTGAGAAAATACAGTTGATATTATTGTATGCTACATTGCTAAGCACACCAAACACACATATTGGCACAGTAAATTCTAAATCCACAGACAAAACTTCAACTGACATAAGTAGGTCTGATTCTTCTTTCCATGGCCCTTTGTGAAGTCATTTGCATCAATATAAAGTAGGAGTGAGGAATTTTTTTGGGTCGGGGGCCACTAACCCATGGAAAAATCAATCAAGGGCTGCACACAAGTGACAAGCAAACAAACAAACAAAAAAACCACCAACCCCTCACTGACGTGGCCCCTGACGGAGATGGAGAAAGACATTCCCCATGTTCCCCTCCCACACCAGAGCCTAGAGGCAGCCAGCCTAGTAGATTTTGTGTGCTCCAGTCTTGCGGTGGGACAACAAGGCAGCTGGAGCACCAGTGCGGGCTCCCCAGTGCTGGGGAGGGAGTCCTGAGTCTCAAGGGCCAGATCGAGGCAAGCCAGGGGCCACATCTGGCCCCCTAGGGCCTGAGGTTCCCCACCCGTTTTAAAGGGAACATAAAACACTAGCTATCTGATTTGGTAACACTGTGGAAAGTAGTTTTAGAAAACATAACTGACTTCACAAGGTGCAATGCCTGTAGTAGTGCTAAACTTACAGGTAACTTGTAGATAAGACAGCTCCTTCCCTATTAAACAATGTTTTGTGATATATCTGGAACATAAAATGTTCTTAATTTTCTGTATCAGAGGGGTAGCCATGTTAGTGTGAATCTGCAAAAGCAACGAGGAGTCCTGTGGCACCTTATAGACCAGTGGTCCCCAACGTGGTGCCCGTGGACGCCATGGCGCCCACTGGGCCATTTATGGGTGCCCGCGGAGCAATCCGGACTGGCCCCGCCCCCGGGGTCCTGGCACATGCCGGTGCCGGCCCTAGGCATGCGGTGCCTGGACGGCCCCTGCCCGGGGTCGCAGCACATGCCGGTGCTGGCCCTGGCCCCGGGTGCGTGGCACATGCCGGTGCCGGCCCTGGGCACATGGTGCCTGGGCAGCCCCTGCCCGGGGTTGCAGCACATGCTGGTGCTGGTCCTGGGCGCGCAGCGCATGCTTGGCTCCGCCCCCAGGCACGTAGCCTGTGAGCGACCCCGCCCCCGGACACACAGTGCGTGAGCGGCCCCGCCCCCAGGCGCCTGGCAGCCCCAAAACGTTGGGGACCACTGTTATAGACTAACAGATTTATTGGAGCATAAGCTTTTGAAAGCAAAGTCCCACTTCGTCAGATGCATGTAGTGGAAATTCCAGAGGCAGGTATAAATATACAGGCATAAGAAAAGTGTACCAACCAAGAGTAAGGCTAGAGATAACAAGGTTAATTCAGTCAAGCAGGATGAGGCCCACTTCTAGCAGCTGATGTGGAGATGTGAACACCAAGCTGATGTGAACACCAAGAGAGGAGAAACTGCTTTTGTAGCTGGCTAGCCATTCACGGTCTTTGTTTAATCCTAAACTGATGGTGTCAAATTTGTAGATGAACTGTAACTCAGCAGTTTCTCTTTAGAGTCTGTTCTTGAAGTTTTTTGTTGCAGGATGGTTACCTTTAAATCTGCTACTGTGTGTCCAGGGAGATTGAAGTGTTCTCCTACAGGTTTTTGTATACAGCCACTCCCCGAGTTATGAACAAATTACGGACCAACACTTGGTCTGTAACTCAAAGTGTTCGTAACTCGGATCCAATAGAGTTACATGGCGACTACGCTGTTCATAAGCGCAGATCGCCGTTCGTAATTCAGATCCGCATTTACGACCGCTTTGGTAGTAGGTACGGATGGTCGTAAGTGGAGGTTGTTGTAACTCCGGGAGCAGCTGTATTACCATTCCAGCTATCTAATTTGTCTATTTTTTCTTTTATGTAGGGACTGTCCAGTTTCGCTGATGTATATAGCAGAGGGGCATTGCTTGCACATGATGGCAGATGTGCAGGTGAATGAACCTGTGATGGTGTGGCTGATCTGGTTAGGTCCTGTAATAGTGTCGCTGGTGTAGATATGTGGGCAGAGTTGGCACTGAGGTTTATTGCAGGTATTGGTTCCTGAGTTAGAGTTACTGTGGTGCGGTGTATAGTTGCTGATGAGAATTTGCTTCAGGTTGGCGGCTTGTCTGTGGGCGAGGACTGGCCTGCTTCCCAAGGCCTGTGAAAGTGAGGGATTATTGTCCAGGATGGGTTGTAGATCACTGATGATGCGTTGGAGAGGTTTTAGCTGAGGACTGTAGGGGTGTGTCTAAACTACATGGCTCCATCAATGGAGCCATGTAGATTAGGCTGATCGGCAGAGGGAAATGAAGCCGCGATTTAAATAATCGTGGCTTCATTTAAATTTAAATGGCTGCTGTGCTCTGCCGTCCAGCTGATGATCAGCTGTTTGTCGGCAGATCGGGGCAGTCTGGACACGCCACGGTCGACAAGGAAGCCTTTGTTGACTGCGCAGGTATGCCTCATGAAACTAGGTCCTCCGCGGCTTTGCTCTGCGTCTCCCTGGTCTGCTGGGGCGGAGCCCCAGCAGACCAGGGAGATGCAGAGCAAAGCCGCGGAGCAGCTTTTCTCGCCCCAGAGGACACGGGCGGCGGGACTGCGGCACGTCTGGGCGGTCCCGCCGCCCGCGTCCTCCGGGGCGAGAAAAGCCCCGTTCGTAAGTACAGATCCGACATAAGTCGGATCCGCGTAACCTGGGGACTGCCTGTAGTGCAATTTCTTTATCATGAAATCTTACCTTACAAATATAGAATTATGTACAAAAAATCTGCATTCAATAATAAAACAATATAAATCTTTAGAGTCCACTCAGCACTACTTCTTGTTCAGCCAATCACTCAGACAAATAAGTCTGGTTACAATTTGCAGGAGATAAAGCTGCCCAGTTCAATGTCATCTTTTGGTTCTGGACATCCAACACTCCAGTCATCTGATGAAGTGGGCTGTGCCCATGAAATATCATGATGCCATTTACATGTTTTGTTAGTCTTTAAAGTGCTACCAGGCTATTTGTTGTTTTTTAAGTTTATCTGAAAATGAGAAAAGGCATCCATGTAGCACTGCTGTAGCTGGTATTGCAAGATACTTATGTCAGATGCACTGAAGATTCATATGCCCCTTCGTGCTTCAGCCACCATTCCAGAGGACATGCATCTGTGCTGATGATGGTTTCTGCTTGACAGTGGTCTCCAACCTTTTGGAGCTGCCGGGCGCCCGGGGCTGGCACCACGCATGTGCTGCGTGCCTGGGGCAGGGGCCACCCATGCGCCACATGCCCGAGGCTGGTACCGCGCATGCGCTGTGCACCCAGAGCGGGGCAGGGCTGGCCCAGATCGTTTGACGGGCGCACATAAATGCCCCGGCGGGCACCACGTTGGGGACCACTGCTGCTTGGTAACAATCCAAAGCAATGTGGACTGATGCATGCTCATTGTCATCATCTGAGTCATTTTCATCATCTGGGGCCATTTGGCAGAAAAAAACCCTTTTGCGTAAGATCCCTTATTCCTCAAAAAATGAGGTTTACAGGCTCTTGCACAAAAGGGTTTTTTTCTGACAAATGGCCCTGTCTACACAAGGCTTTTTATTGTAAAAACTGCTTCCGCAAAAAGGATTGAAAGCTATGCAAATGAGAGCATGATATATGCAAATTAGCACCCATTAGCACCTCTTTTGCAAAAAACCCACAGTGTAGACGTAACCTAAGAGATGGGGAGCTGACACTCAGGGGCTCTGGAGTGGAGCTAGTAGTGGGGGGCTGCAGGGTAGGGCTGACACTAGTGGGCTTGGGTTAGGGCTAATATTGGGAACTGGGGGCTGGCCCAGGGGGGCTCTGGAAACAGGAGACTGGCACTGGGGCAGGGTCAGGTGGTGGGAAGCTCTAAGGGGCAGGGCTGGCACTGAGGCATTTGGGATGGGGGGCTGGTACTGGGGGACTCTGAGGGTGGGAGGCTGGCACTGAAGGGGTTGGGTGCAGGGGATTCTGAGGTCAGTGGCTGGTGCTAGAGGGTAGTGAAGGGGTGGGGGATTCTAGGGATTAGGACTGGCACTGGGGGGCGTTGGAGCCAGGGTGTACCCCAGCACTGGCTTCTAGAGCCACCGTGAACAGCTGTCTTCAGCTGTGGCAGTGGCCCACCACATATAATGAATATGCAAATATTCAAATAAACTGTTACCAGTCTGCCAAAAGTTTGTGAATGGGTTTGCCAGTCCGTGGTATAAAAAAGGTTGGGAACCACTGCTTTAGGGCATAAACCAGTCACTGAGGGATGGTGATTAGGACGAAACTTTTTCAATGGCCAGGTTATTCCATAATTGTCCACTGTGAGGTGTCTTGCTCTGTCCTCTGAAGCATTTGGAGTGGATGGGCCACTGGTTTGGTCTGCTGTTTGGTTTCTTATAGTCCAGTTCCATGAAATTGTATGAAAATAAGAGAACGAATGAAGTGATTGAGTTTATTCCATTTTGATTGACAAAGATACCAAATGCAATCAAAAACTTCAATTGCAAGAAGTTCCTTCTTCTTGCCAAACCTCCAGGATAATTTAAGTGCGTTAATATTTCACAGACCCCACTAAGTCAAATGGACAGTGTAGCTTTGCAGTTTGTCTTTTTGAATCTTCCCTGGATTTTTCTTGCATGAAAACCCCATGTAACACATTTAATTAAATTAGTCAGTATTCTCTCTAGCTAGCTATAGTCTTTATTCAGATTATGCTACAGTTCTGTTCTAGTCACCCTAGAGAGTGTCTTCCTCTTTTCAGAGAATGGAAATGAATTGGTTAGGTTCTTGTACACTTGCCAAAGACCCACAAGGGTGAAACTGTGCTCTGCATGTTAACAGTGAACTAGCTATGCTCTATTCTTAAAGGCAAATATGCAGTAGAGATGACCAGAAAATTAAGATATGTGGACTCTCTACTCAGACCCTATGCCACAAGCACTCCCAGCTAGATAGCTGAGACACCACTGATTTCCCGAGAAAACTACAAGGCATTGGTGATCTTCCAGAAAACACCAACCTAGCCACCATGGATGTAGAGGCTCTCTACACCAACATCCCACACATAGATGGAATACAAGTTGTCAAGAACAGTATCCCTGATGATGCCACAGCACAATGGGTGGCTGAGCTCTGTGACTTTATCCTCACATAGAACTATTTCAGATTTGGTGACAATATATACCTCCAAACCAGTGGCACCGCTATGGGCACCCGCATGGCCCCACAATATGCCAACATTTTTATGGCTGACCTGGAACAATGCTTCCTCAGCTCTTGTCCACTAGCGCCCCTTCTCTACTTATGCTACATTGATGACATCTTCATCATCCGGACCCATGGGAAGGAGGCTCTGGAAGAATTCCACCATGATTTCAACAATTTCCACCCCACTATCAACCTCAGCCTGGACCAGTCTACACAAGAGATCCACTTCCTGGACACTGCAGTGCAAATAAGTGATGGTCACATAAACACCACCCTATACCAAAAACCTACTGACTGCTATGCCTACCTTCATGCCTCCAGCTTCCATCCTGGACACACCACTCGATCCATTGTCTACAGCCAAGCACTAAGGTACAACTGCATTTGCTCCAACCCTTCAGACAGAGACAAACACCTACAGGATCTTCACCAAGCATTCTTGAAACTACAATACCCGCCTACAGGCAGTATTCAGCTGCTGCTGAAACTGATCAGTGGCTGATTCCAGGAAGCCTGGGGCAGAGCAACTCTGCCTCGGGCTTCCTGTAGTCAGCCGCTGGTCAGTTTCAGCAGCGGCTGAATCTGGACGCCAGTTCCGACTTACATACAGATTCAACTTAAGAACAGACCTACAGTCCCTATCTTGTACGTAACCCGGGGACTGCCTGTATAAAACTTATTAGATGAACTGAAAAATACTTTTTTGTTTTTTATAGTGCAAATATTTGTAATAAAAATAAGTGTAAAGTGAGAACTGTACACGGGGTGTTCTGTATTGTAACAAATCAATATATTTGAAAAGATAGAAACTATCTACAGTCCCAGCCTGCAGCTTGTGCTCCCACGCCCTCTGTGGACAGGAGCGACTCTGGCCGGGCTGGAGCGGCCGGCAGGCGAGGAGCTGCTCCAGCCCCCAGCCGTGAACCGGGTGACGCTCACCCGTTAACTTTCCACATCCCTGGATGCAATCAGGGGCTTCAGTCAAATGTGAGTCGCGGCCCAGCGGCGGGTGCAGTGTAGCTGTAGCTACGCCCAGTGCACGGGGCAGACGAGGCGGCAAGATAGAGCCTGTCTGCAAGACGCACCAACCGGACCCAGCTTTCTAGGCACGGCCTCAACGTAACCCAGCAACGCGAGGAAGCCGCACGCCCTGGCACTGGGCGGGGCCCGGCCCGGATCTCGGAGGGGGAAGCGACCCCCCCCCCCCCCGGTCGCACGCCGGAAGGAGGGACAGCCCCGGAAGTGCTTGGTAGCGATTGACCTCCACGGACCGGAAGTAGCGTTGCCGGCGCCCCTCACGCGCTGTGCGTTCTTGGCCGTTGCCGCCGGTAACTAACAGACGGTCTTTGTCCCTGCTCCCCACAGCATTGGGACAGCCCGAGAACGCTGCGCCCCGAGGAGCGGGTTGGGGGGGTGAGCGGCCGCAGGGAACGTAAGGAGCCCGGGTGGGGAAGCCACCAGCGGGCAGCAGCGGGGGGGCCTCGGTGAATCGCGTCCGCCCTAGTCTCGGAGGTGAAGTCTTCGCGAGGAGCCGCCTCGCGAGCTTATCCCCAGGGGCCACCCGCCAGGCCGCGCGCGGAACGGAGGAGGCGCGTGCCGCTCGCTCCCCACGTAGCCCGGTGGAGCGGGGGCACGGTGGCGGGGAGACCCTTCCCCCTCCCGCCCTCTCCCCCAGCTGCCTCAGCGAGCGCTGGCCGTGGGTAGGGGAAGACCTTCGCTTAGGCCAGGCTCAAACTCCTTGTTTAATCCAGACTGATGCTTATTCAGTCCCTCCTCGCTCAGAGGAGACGCACTGAAGGGTTGGCTCGTACGTGCCATGCTTAGGCCGTTTTTGTCTTTGCAGGAGTGCTACTGCCACTGTATATAATAGAGTCGCGCTGGGGTCTGAAGTGCTGTCAAAATGTCAGATATTGAAGAGGCTTCTGACACCTTAGCAGACGTGCACCTCGATGATACACATAAACCTTTAACTGAAAACACAGACAGTGATCTCCATTCAAGCCTGAAAGATACCGTGGTCACTATTGGAGCTACTGTACCAACTGGTTTTGAGTTCACAGCAGCAGATGAAGTGAAAGAGAAATTAGGATCACAGTCCAGAATAAGCAAGGACCGAGGAAAAATCTATTTTGAAATTTCAGTAGAGAAACTTTCACAGGTTTGCATATTTTGTTCCTTGGGTAACTTATCTAGGTTAGGAATTTATTGGTATTCCTTTTTTTCCCCCTATTTGTCCTGGGCCTTGTTTTCTCCCTTTGATGTACAAATTTAAATGATCAGTTAGTGATTTTCTGTATATGAATTGAATATTATGAATGCTAAACATTGGGTTCATTTCTAATGTTATCATCATCTTAAATTAATGATAAATAATGCTTTTTATATGTTGAAAGATTTTACTAATTGTATATTCTGCAAATATTTAACTAACAGCTGAAATGCAGCCCCATCTGTATTTGACTATGACTGCTGTTAAACTGGAATTTATACATCTTGAACTATCATTTTAAAAAAGTCATAGAAACCCTATTCTTTCTTTTCACCATTGTGACTAAACATAGAAATAATTTTTACAAATAAAAATAATTATATTCCAGTCTCTTATAAACAATATATTCTAGTATTAAAATCTACCTATATATGTATACACACAAACAAACTTACATAATACTCTACTATATACAAAATATTCTAGTAGTAATTTGTAAGTGCCTCCTCTATCTCTCTGGACCCAAAATGTTCCATAGAATCTCTATGGATAGTAATTCCATGCTCCAATAGTAAGAATATAGCAGTAAGGATTATCGACCACTTTTTCAGGACAGTGATAGTGACTATGAAATGCTGAGGGAGATCAAATTTAAAAACTCAATAATAGTGGGGGATTTCAACTATCCCCATATTGACTGGGTACACGTCATCTCAGGATGGGATGCAACATCCCTGTGGTAGGAAAAAAACCTCAGCAGCTCAACATTATGGCATTTAATTTCAGAAAGGGGAACTACACAAAAATGAGGAAGTTAGGTAAACAGAAAGGTAGAGTGACAAAAGTAAAATCTCCACAAGCTGCATGCAAACTTTTCAAAGACACCATAAAAGACGCCCAACTTAAATGTATACCCAAAATTAAAAAACACAGTAAGAGAACCAAATAAGTGCCACCGTGGCTTAATAACAAGGTAAAAGAAGCAGAGACAGATACAAATATATCTTTTAAACAGTGGAAGTCAAATCCTTGTGAGGAAAATAAAAAGGACCATAAACTTTGTCAAATTAAGTGTAAAAATATAATAAGAAAAGCCAAAAAGAAGTCTGAAGAACAGCTAGCCAAAAACTCAAAAAAAAATAGTAAAATGTTTTTAAGTACATAAGAAGTAGGAAGCCAGCTAAACAACCAGTGGGGCCCTTGGATGATCAAGATGCTAAAGGAGAACTCAAAGACAATAAAGTAATTGCAGAGAAACTAAATGAATTCTTTGCTTCGGTCTTCATGGCTGAGGATGTTAGGGAGATTCCCAAACCTGACCCGTCCTTTGTAGGTGAAAATCTGAGGACTTGACACTTCAATCTGTGACATTAGAGGAGGTTTTGGAACAAATTGATAAACTTAACAGTAACAAGTTACCGAGACCAGATGGCATTCACCCAAGAGTTCTGAAAGAACTCAAATGGGAAATTGCAGAACTATTAACTGTGGTTTGTAACCTATCTTTTAAATCTGGTTTCATACCTAATGAAAGGAAGATAGCTAACGTGACACCAATATTTAAAACGGGCTCTAAAGGTGATCCTGGCAATTACCGACTAGTAAGTCTAACGTCAGTACCGGGCAAATTAGTTGAAACTATAGCAAAGAATACAATTGTCAGACACATGGATGAATATAATTTGTTGGGGGAAAGTCAGCATGGTTTCTGTGAAGGGAAATCATGCCTTACTAATCTGCTAGAGTTCTCTGAGGGGGTCAGCAAACGTGGACAAGGGGGATCCAGTGGCTATAGTATACTTAGATTTCCAGAAAGCCTTTGACGAGGTCCCTCACCAAAGGCTCTTAAGTAAAGTAAGTTGTCATGGGATAAGAGTGAAGGTCCATTTGTGGATTGATAACTGGTTAAAAGACAGGAAACAAAGAGTAGGAATAAATGGTAAGTTTTCAGGGTGGAAAGAGGTAACTAGTGGGGTCCCTCAAGGGTCTGTCCTGGGAGCAATCCTATTCAGCTTATTTATAAATGATCTAGGGAAAGGGGTAAACAGTGAGGTGGCAAAATTTGCAGATGATACCAAACTGCTCAAGATAGGTAAGACTAAAATAGACTGTGAAGAGCTTCAAAAAGATCTCACCAAACTAAGTGATTGGGCAACAAAATGGCAAATGAAATGTAATGTTAATAAATGTAAAGTAATGGGAAAAAATAATCCCAACTATACATACAATATGAGGGGGGCTAATTTGGCTACAACTACTTAAGAGAAAGATCTTGGAGTCATTGTGGATAGTTCTTTGAAAACATCCACTCAGTGTGCAGCAGCAGTGAAAAAAGCAAATAATGTTAGGAGTCATTAAAAAATGGATAGAGAATAAGACAGAAAATATCTTATTGCCTCTATATAAAACCATGGTACACCCACATCTTGAATACTGCATAAAGATGCAGTCACCTTATCTCAAAAAGATATATTGGCATTGGAAAAGGTTCGGAAAAGGTTCAGAAAAAGGCAACAAAAATTATCAGGGGTTTGGAACGGGTCCCAAATGAAGGGAGATTAAAAAGACTTTGACTTTTCAGCTTAGTAAAGAGGAGACTAAGGGGAGATATGATAGAGGTGTATAAAATGACTGGTATGGAAAAACTGAATAAGGAAAAGTTATTTACTTATTCCCACAATAAAAAAACTAGGGGTCACCAAATGAAATTAATAGGCATCAAGTTTAAAGCAAACAAAAGGAAGTTTTTTTCTTCACTCAGCGCACAGTCAACCTGTAGAACACCTTACCAGAGGATGTGGTGAAGGCTAGAACTTTAACAGGTTCAAAAAAGAGCTGGATAGATTGATGGAGATTAGGTCCATCAATGGCTATTAGCCAGGATTGGTAGGAATGGTGTCACTAGCCTGTGTTTCTCTGGAGGTAGGTGACAGAGTGAGGATTACCTGTTGCGATCCTCCCTCTCCGGGGCATCTGGTATGGGTCACTATGGGCAGACAGGATACTGGGCTAGATGGACCTTTGGTCTTACGTTGTAGAGAGAGAGAGAGAATCTGAATACACATTATTTAAAATCTTTACTTACATTTCAAGAACTAAATTCAGATTTTTCTCTGCTGCAACAATGGATTAACTCAGAAGCAAATAATTTGAAACAAGATGAGTTTTTCTCTCTGTTCTACATTAGGTCTTTGTGATTATCATATGTCATATTGAAGAAGAGGTATTTGTACACAGAGGCTGTGTCTACACTGGCAAGTTATTACGGAAAATCAGCCGCTTTTCCGGAAAAACTTGCCAGCTGTCTACACTGGCCGCTTGAATTTCCGGAAGAGCACTGACGATCTAATGTAAAATCATCAGTGCTTTTCTGGAAAAACTATGCTGCTCCCGTTCGGGCAAAAGTCTTTTTCCGGAAACCTGTTCCGGAAAAGGGCCAGTGTAGACAGCACAGTAGTGTTTTCCGCAAAAAAGCCTCGATCGCGAAAATGACGATTGGGGCTTTTTTGCGGAAAAGCGCGTTTAGATTGGCCATGGACGCTTTTCCAGAAAAAATGCTTTTCCAGAAAAGCGTCCTGCCAATCTAGACGCGCTTTTCTGGAAATACTTTTAACGGAAAACCTTTTCCGTTAAAAGCATTTCCGGAAAATCATGCCAGTGTAGACGTAGCCAGACAGTAGTAGCAAAGGCATTACAGAAACTAGACATATTTTTACAAAATAAAGCATCAAATAGTCAGCCTAAAAATGGTTTCAGTGCTGTACCTTAAGTCTAGATGTAATCAGACTAAACTTGAATTACAGACATTTACGTCTGGCTAGTAACATTACCATTCTTTGTAATTTATTTTAGGTTCATCGTTTAAGATCAGTGGATAATTTATTTGTTGTTGTTCAGGAGTTTACAGAATATCAATTTAAAGAAACTAAGGTAAGATATCTGTTGCCAAATCTTCAGATAGATATGACTTTTTTTTAAATAAATGAAAATAAAAAAATAAACATTGGCTTCCTCATAAGGAAATTTCTGAATGAGGATTTTTCTAAACTTAAGAGTAGATTTAGAATTATTTAGTCTTGTGGCTAGGATTGTTTGTGTGCTGTATACTTGTCCAATTCCTCTTAAGTGTTCAAGTGAAAGAATCATTGGACAGTCTAGCACAATTGCATATTTTGCTCAAGCAGAGTCAAGGATGTGTTGCAGGTCAGAGTGCGGTGCATTATCAAAACTGACTCTGGGTAGTTCTTTAAATAATTAAAGTTGCAACATATATCATTGAATATTCTGGTTATACTGTGATCTTTTGTAGGAAGATGCTCTAAAAGATTTGGAGGACCTGGCTAAAAAACTGCCTTGGAGTGACCCTTTGACAGTATGGAAGTTAAATACCAACCTAAAGAAAAGAAAGACAAAATATAAAAAACAAAATCAGAGTAGTGCAAGCAAGGAAAAGCTGAATGATAATGGAAGAAAGGACAGAGCAGATGAAAAAGATGCTGATGAAGAGTTTCTTGACCACGCACAAAATACCCCAGGCTTGAAATCTGTTGAACAGAATACAGAAAAGACAGAGGAAATGATCCTAGCAGGTGACCAATTAGATGGAAAAGATGAATTCCTGAATATAACTGGAAACGAAGACACAGTTGGCGACTGCAAGAAAGGTGAAGAAAAGCAGGTGCTGAAATTCCGTGTTACATGCAATAGAGTTGGTGACAAACATAGTTTTACATCAAATGATGCAGCAAGAGACTTTGGTGGAGCTGTGCAAGATTACTTCCAGTGGAAGGCTGACATGACCAACTTTGATGTGGAGGTACAATGCACCAGTATTTTTCAAAAATATCCACATATATTTATACCCACAGATGAGTTGCTGCTTTACTTCATAGCTTTCATGTATCTTTGCTTAAGCTAATATTTTTTATGACACTATTGCTCCAAGAGAAAAAGTTGTTTCATAGTAGAATGAAAGACAATTTTTCTCTAAGAAATCAAGTTTAACTTAATTTCTCTGACTTTTCACGTTTATGGGGCTTATATGTATTTTGTAATCTCTTTTAATTGACACCATAATGCATCTTCCTTGCCCACAATTTATAAATACCTGCACAGAGAAAATAAATTTCATAGTGTAAGGAGGCTGGCTACTAGCCCTCCTGCCACCAGGGCTTTCTGGTCTAGGAACATGCGTGGTCCTCCTGGACCACGGACGTTGCCAGACCAGAGAGTTCAGCTTTAGAGAGGTTTCACCTGTAATGAATTTGAACACTTACATAGCACTTTTCTGCCAGGATCTCAAAACTCTTCATAAACATTCTTACTACTGGTAAAGAATCCTGTAAAAATAAAGCATAGTGTAAATAAGTACACTATTTAATATTTCTACATAATAAACCTACATTATAGTTCAAACTTTATCCTAGGTCCTCTTGAACATTAACAATAATGAAATAGTGGTGGGCATTGCATTAACTGAAGAGAGTCTTCACAGAAGAAATATTACACATTTTGGACCTACAACTCTTCGATCCACACTTGCTTATGGCATGCTCAGGTCAGTGCAATAAGTTGTGCATAATTTTTCATTCCCATATAATTTTGTTCTAGAAACTAAGCTTCTTGGTTCTTTTCTGAAAAGCCCTTTTACAATCATTATAAATAAACTAAGAGGTCAAACAAGTATCTTGTACATTTTAAAATGATTGATAATCACTATAATTTGTAGCAAAGGGGAAAAACTTATGTTTTGGCCATAGCTTGTGCTCATAACAATTTGCTAATAGCATCTTTCACAATACTTTATCATGTCACTGTATTTAAAGTTAACTAAACATTGTTTCCAAATGGTTACTAACATTTCCTTACTTGGTGGGAATAATATAATTTGAAGAATTTAAGTAGTTCTCCAATTTACCTTGATAGTAGAAACTTTTGCATCTGTTAGGATTTTCTCTTAATAGAGTTTTTTCCATTCTTCAGGCTCTGCAATCCTCAACCAACTGACATAATAATTGATCCAATGAGTGGAACAGGGGCTATACCAATAGAGGTAATCCTTTTTGTCAGGAAAGGGCCTTGAATAATGGCAGCTTAATAGTATGCATGACTGAATCCTGTACATATTTTAAATGAATCAAATAAATGCTGGATAGCTTACTGATATTCAGCTACTGAAGCAGCCAAATGGAGTAGCGATCTTAAATTTAGATTAAATAACTCATTGAATAGTCGATGGGACTTCAGAATAGTCGATTAGCCTATAAGGGCGCCTCTGCCTTTGAACTGTAGCAAGAGTTCAAAAGTGGAAGCCCTGTAGCAGGGCCTATCCACAACATTTTGGCACCTGAGGTGGGGAGCTCAAGTGATGCCCTCATGGCCCCTTTTTTCCTGCGTGCCTGTTATGTCTCTTGTGCCCTCTTTCCTTCAACGCAGCCCTCCACCATCTCTGTGCATCTAGAGCAGAGAAAATACATATGCACCAGCAGCGGACACAACTTTCTACACTCTGGGTCCTAGTGGCGCCCTTCCCACAGTCTGGCACCTGAGGCGGCCACCTCAGTTTGTCTCATGGTAAGACCAGGCCTGTCCTTCAGTGAGCACAGGCCCAACTCCCCTGCTGGCCCCGCACTCCCTGTGGTGCCTGAGCCTTTGAAATGTACAAGACCCCTGCGTCTGACGAAGTGGGTCTTTGCCCACGAAAGCTTATGCTCCTACACTTCAGTTAGTCTATAAGGTGCCACAGGACTCCTCGTCGCTTTTGCAGATTCAGACTAACACGGCTACCCCTCTGATACAAGACCCCTGCAGGAGCTCTTGTACATTTCAAAAGCAGAATCACAATAGAAGTGGCATGAACCAAGACTACTTAAGTCCCCGCACGCACTGTTTCCTGCAGTGCCCTCTACCTCCCCTGCCCCTGGCAGAGAAGGGGCTGGGGGGAAGTGGCTTTTAAGCAGCTCCCCCGAGCCACTGACCCCTGTTCCCCCTCTTGCTGCCTCTCTCTGATAGAGGGACAGGGAGGTGGGGACAACTAGTCGCATTACTACTCCACTATCCAATAAGCTTCTGCAAACAGCTACAAATATATTTTTTCTTTAGTGGCTTTTGCCCTTCCTCATACAAGCTGCAGAAGTAAATAACTAAATCCTAGAGTATTGTCAGGTCATTAAAGATGCATGATATATGAAATAGATATATTGCAAGGATTATTGAATCTGAAAGTGTTATTGCTTTATTCTGTCATTTACAGGTACATAAACTATTTGCCTCATTTTAATTCACCACTTCAGCATACTAGATTTTATCATAATTTCTTCCATTTTCAGGGGGCTACTGAGTGGCCTACCTGTTATCATATTGCAGGTGATAACAACCCACAGGCTATGAAGAGAGCAGCAAATAACATCTGTTCTTTATTAAAGAAAAATCAGAATAAAGAAAGGTAAGAGAAGTGTACATAGATTTTTGGCTCAGCTGTTTACGTAAAGAAATTCCTCTCTCATGGATTTGTTTAATTTTGTTTTTAATATATTTGTGTTTGAGATTTTTTTAAAGCCTTTTTGAAGTAATAAATCATGCCTGATATGAATGCCTTTATTCACAGTGGCACTTCCTGGGGCATGCCGATAGATGCCATTCAGTGGGATATATGCAATCTCCCCTTGAGGACCAGCTCTGTGGATGTTATTGTAACAGACATGCCATTTGGAAAGAGGTGCAAGTCATCATTTTTAAATACAGTTTTTTAGGTTACTATATTTGAGTGAACCACGTGACAGCAATTCTTCTAGAATTTTCAGGGCCTCTTCTACTCTTCTATAATTGTTGTTAGTACTTTTGTAGCCTTCAACAACTTCCAAGTGCTTCACAAATTCTGAAAATTCACTCTAGTTTGAAACATGGTATAAAATGTGTAATTCAAGTGTCATACAGGTTTCTGGGGGGCACTGCTGAAAAGTGAAATCAGGGAAAATTGCTTAAAGACAGCTACTTACAACCCAAGGCTGGGATCCTCCACTATAAGGCATGCCAAACCAGTCAGAGAGCACTTCTGTTTGCCACACTGGTTAGCAAGAAGTCATAGAAACAATCCCCATAGACACTTCAGCTTTCCTGTGCCACCACCAGTACCACTCCTTACACAGATGAGAAATTATGAAAACCCATTTCACCAAAATAGAACAGGTTCTTCCAATCCCAAAGGAACAGCACATTTCCAGGTTAAATATACCTTGTATGTTACCCAAAAGACCATGCCGTGGTAATCCTTTAGAATCTAAAATCAAAAGGTTTATTAACAGAAAAAAAGGGTGAGTAAAATTATTAAAGGAATCAAACACATACACCAATTGCAAAGTTCTTGGTGCAGGCTTGTTGTAGAGATGGAAGAAACTGCTGTCCTAAAATAAGTCTTTAGACTACATTCTCTGTTAGGATTAGGGATAAAATCCCGTTTAACTAACTGGTTAAACTTGAAGTTTAACCAGATAACTAACTAAACAGGTGAGTTGGAATGGCCCACATGGGCAGGGGATGCTCCAACCCACAGCGCCACCCAGTGTGAGTCTGCCAACTCCCAGACTACAGCCCCACTTCTCTCCCTCTCCCACCCCACCAGGAGGCTGGGAGCCAACAGCTGTATGGGCTTGTGGACCCCCAGGTAAAGTTAACCATTATCCAGTAAGCATCACCCACTAAGAGTGATGCTTACCGTGTAACTGGTTACCCATTCATGTACAGGCAGTCCCCGAGTTACGTGGATCCGACTTATGTCGGATCCGCAGTTACGAATGGGGTTTGCTCTGCGTCTCCCTGGTCTGCTGGAGACCAGCAGACCAGGGAGACGGGGAGCAAAGCCTCTGAGGACGCCGGTAGACCAGCAGACCAGGGAGACGGGGAGCAAAGCCGCGGAGCACGCGGGCAGCGGGACAGCCCAGACGCGCCGCGGCTGTCCTGCTGCCGGCGTCTCCAGAGGCTTTGCTCCGCGTCTCCCTGGTCTGCTGAAGACCAGAAGATGTGGAGCAAAGCCGCGGAGGACCCGGGCGGCGGGACCGCAGTGCGTCTCGGTCCGCTGCCCACGTCTCCCTGGTCTGCTGGGGGGGGGGGGGGAGCTAGTACATCCCTCCCCCTCCCCCCCAGCAGACCAGGCTTTTCTCCGGACACCTGTGGTGGAGCAGCTGGGGCGCTGCCGGTTGGTCCCCCAGCGCCGCTCTGGGCGCTACTGGACCAACCCGGCAGCACCCCAGCTGCTCTGCCCCAGGCGTCCCCAAGTCAGCCGCTGCTGAAACTGACCAGCGCTGACTACAGGAAGCCCGAGGCAGAGTTGCTCTGCCCCGGGCTTCCTGGAATCAGCCGCTGATCAGTTTCAGCAGCAGCGAACTTGGGGACGCCTGGGGTTCTTAAGTTGAATCTGTATGTAAGTCGGAACTGGCGTCCAGATTCAGCCTGGTGAAACTGATCAGCGGCTGATTCCAGGAAGCCCGGGGCAGAGCAACTCTGCCTCGGGCTTCCTGTAGTCAGCTGCTGGTCAGTTTCAGCAGCGGCTGAATCTGGACGCCAGTTCTGACTTACATACAGATTCAACTTAAGAACAGACCTACAGTCCCTATCTTGTACGTAACCCGGGGACTGCCTATACCTAGTTAATATGGGTCAGCAGTCCTTTCAGGCTTTAGTTCATTGATTAGCTGGATTGAAGACAAAATGGAGGAGCTTTCAGGGCCCTCTTTATACCCTTGTCCGTGTGGAGGGAATCCTGTTGTTCTTGCTGTGTTAAATTATGTCCAAAGATGGAATTTGTCGTATGAGTAAGTCAACTGTCCATGCAGGACTTGCCTTCTTTAGGCAGTAGCCATTACTTACATGCTGGTCTGAATGTTTATAGAAAAGCTCATCAGATGTGGATTAGCACCACCTGACCTACATTGTTAATGAAGTACTGCTACTCACTTGACTAGCAACCCTTTCACAATGATTGGCCAAGCCTCCTGTTATCTCCCAGAAGCAAGCATTTTAAATACACGTGCACAGCCAATACTCATAACTTCAAGTGCAAAAATGATAATGCATATGAATAGCATTAACAGAAATCAGCAAAGTAGAAGCTTTCAATAGATGCTTTACTCGGCTATCAGCTTCATTTAGCATAGACATTGACTATTCTCTCCCCCCCCCCCCCCACTATTTATTGAAAGACTGAACCTTTAACTCATTCATCTGAAGTGGGTTGTGCACATGACAATTCATGATACCATCTACATGTTTTGTTAGTCTCTAAGGTGCTGCAAGTTTAGTTCATTTTCAGTTAGTCTTCAACTGCTCTACAAACACACATTCACTAAACAAGTCTATATTTTTAATTCTAGGATAGGATCGAAGAAGAAGAACTGGGATCTCTATCCAGCCTGTCTTATGGAGATGAGTCGCATCTGCCGACCTGGGACAGGCAGAGCAGTACTACTTACCCAAGACAGGAAATGTTTTGCCAAGGTATAGAATCACAGATTGTTCTTTGGCGATTCTTTTTTATTTTTATTTATTCTTATAAACACCCACAGTGACAGAGAAAAGTCAATATAAGCTTAAGGCCTAAAACTGTGTTCAAAATTAACTGACATGCAAATTTAAAATGTTCTTTCTAAACTAGATGCTAGATTCTCTTCTGCAGTAAAGTTATCTTAGATTCACGTCCCTTTCTAAGGAATAGATTTCTGCTGTTTCAGTATTAGAAGTGATTAGACCTAAATTACAAAGGTGAACTTAATAAACTAACATGTAAAATTCATGCTTCTGACAGTGTATTGTGTATAGAACTACTGATGTATTATGTCACCCCGGTCAAATCTGAATCATTACTACAAATTTAGAGAAGTTTGCCTTTCACATTTTACTACTTTTTCGCTATTGCGTTTTTCAAATTTCTAGGAATAAAACTCCACACATAACTGAAACATCTTTAGACACACTTAAAAAATATACCCCAACACTTCTCATCTCTCTTAAAAAAAAACCATCCCAATTCCAAAACTAACTGATTCTCTTCATATATTTGTCCTTAATTCCTTCCATTCAAAAAGCCGAGGAAGATTGACTTTAAGGACACTGAAGCTTAATGGGTGAAGTAAATTGCAAAAATATAACATATGACACAGTATTCAGTTTTGAGTAAGTCAGAAAAGCAGTTTAAGTGAAACTACTTATACAGGTGTTTGACCTGTAAATTCCAAAAGTGAAGGATCAGTCTGTGTATTCTCAGTGTAATAAACTTACAAACAAAATGACAATAAGAACATTAAGGTAGCAGAATCAGGCACTTAAAGTAGAAAGTATGAGAATTACACTTTCTCCCTACCTTATTCTTTGAAATGCCAGATAAAGTTTTTTCTTTTTAAATCTCTTAAGACAGAATGAAACTGCCTGGAAAATTTCAGCTTTGAATGATTAAATTTGGCAAAAGGTAGTCTTTGAATAGAGGCTCATAAGTGGAATTAGGCAACCTTATTCATATATTTCGGAACCAGTTCCACGAATACTAATTTTCATTTTTTTCTTGCATTGTAGGCCTTGTCAAAAATGGGACACTTATGGCAAAAGGGTCATACACTGTGGGTGAATATAGGGGGACTTCATGCTGCAGTTTATCTTCTGAAACGTACCTTGGAAAAAGCAGGAGAGAAAAGATCATACTGGTAATCCCCCTGCCAGTGAACATACCAAGCAGCAGCCACTTGCCAATGTGTAATGCCTTAGGACTGCCAATTCCTAAGATCTAGTAGAGAAAGAAATGTGCTTAAAACGTGCACACACATTCTGTTAAGATAATACTGATTCAGTGTCATTTGTCTCCTTACATACTCGGGAACTTTATTTGAAACTAAGTAGAAAAAAAGACGCAGATCCACCAACAAATACCAGTGCTTTCCTGTGCATATGAATTTGTTTTACTTATGGCTGTGGTGTTTTCCACTTAAATGTATATGTGTTTTCATGTTCACAAGAGAATATGCAGGGTAACTTTTCAAAACTATAGAAATTGTAAGACGGTTTTAAACTGCTGACGTATAAGACTACTGAAGACTGTCTTCTCAACTGTCTTTAGTTTGAGGGCTTTTTTTTTTTTTTTTTTTTTTTTTTAATAGGAATAGTGTTTCTTTCTGGAAAGATTTTTTCCTATGGGGAGATATCTCCTTTTTGTTTGTTTAGTTTATAATATTGCCAAAATATAAGAAAACTAACAAAGTAGTACCTTTGTTTTGCTAGAAATTCCATCTTCTCTGCAGTACAGTACTCTGTTACTGCTGCCTCTGTTCTCACCTGCTACCTCAACTAAGTGCTAATTCAGTAAATGTTTACGTAATATTATGCATCACTGCTGTAGGTGAGGTGGAGAAATGTAAAAAGGGCCTTAGGAAAGTGTGTGTGTGTTTAAAAAAAAAAAAGAGAGAATCTACTGTTGCTGTTCCAGTCTTCATATACTACTGCATATTTCTGGGGTAAACAGATTTAGACTAGGATAGGATGGCTGAGATGCATCTGAATTCAACTGACTGACTAGAAGATGCTTTAGGTGTGCCACCACAATTGGCATGTGTCAATAGAATTTAAGCTTTAAAAGTGATCTTGTCCCTACTGTGAATGTATAAATAAATTCTAAAGTCTGTCATCCCTCTTTACCATGGTGAAAATGATAAAGTTACCAGTTTGTTAACCATCATCTTAATGCCATCATTCACTCTTGAAAATGCATAAGGGTAGAACAGTAAATATTAAAGTTCTAGATGTTTTGGATGAGAGTTGGGTTCTTTAGGATTTTTCTGTGTTCATTTATCAATCAGTAGTAGACTTTCATTCAGCCTTTAATACCTACTGAATAAAATTCTTCATACAGGAAATAAAGTATCACCAGTGTTACAATTCTAATAATCCCTCTAATTCTTTTGTTCTTACAAGCACTTTTGTCCCCCATGTGACCATGACAAGGTAACATTCAGTCACAGTTTGTGGATGTTTTGATGTTCCTTTTACTTTGATTTCACCAGAATATAATAAAATTCTAATATAGATTTTGTATTTTGTTTTATTTCCTATTAATTGCAAAATGTATAAGATACATTTTTTTTAAACAGAAGATTCAAACAAAATCAGTAACATGGCAATTATCTCTCCTTTCCTAGACTGAACCATCAAGTGAGGGAGGATATTTTCTTTGAGTCCAAAGTCAGAAAACAGGCATTTTACAATATTTTAAATAGTAATTATAAAAACAGTTGCCATATCAGTGAATCAATTTGTTTTAAGTAAACACTACCTGGAAGTAGAAATGTACTTCTGCATTCAAGTTACATACACTAACGCATAATTTAGACAAGTTTTAAAATATAAAACAATCAGTTAACAGTAAAAGTAGTAAGGTACAATTGTAAAGGTTAATTAAGGCAGAGTATTTTAAAGTAAAACCCAGAATGGCACCAACACTACTCATAGTTGCAGCTTCTTGGCTGTTTTTTCAAGGTTATTAGCCTATTCTTTCATACAAACTACAGAATTCCACAACATTAGATTCAATTTTTAAGTATCTGAAATCATATTCTGTTTCTATGCTATGGCAAATTCTAAATTTTTCATGCACTGTTTTCTCCAGCAGAAAATATTCAAGCCTTTCCTGGTTTCTTTCCAGGAAATAATAATAGCCTTGTTATACAAGGTACACCATACAATCTAACTCTGCTATTGTTACCTTCAGCAATAATCAGTGTAATTAATCCAGTGAGTTATATTGAAGTTGATAGATAATGGCTGCTGTGACATTTTGATCCAGTGTGTACCAATTGTCTAGAAAAAACTTCATGTTTCTTCACTTTTGATAGCAGTTGGGTAGAAGATTGGTAGATAATAAAACAGATGTCTATCACAGAGGTAATTATCATGAAGCAAAGAGTTTTATAATACTAGGTATTAACACACAGAGAGAAGACACTTCCCTTAATGTTTTTGCTACTGTAGCCCATCCTAAAAGTGAAGACATTATAGCCCTGATTTAACACTGCCATCTTTCATGTCTGGAGATAGATGTTTTAGCCACGTAAGCGGGTATGGACTGATAGCTCTACTGTTGCAAAAATTTGTGCACAAGTCAGTTCTTCCACCATGGGTAAAGCTCATTACTCATATAGGAATGTTGAAGCAGTTTGCGTTTAAGTTCAATCTGTTGAACTGTGTTCATTAAAGATGCTTTGCGAAAAATCTGCCATTGTATCTCCTGCTGCAGCTGTTCCTTCAGCTCTGCCTCACTGGGATAGGAACGTTCCTGTGGCAAAGACAGTCCCTAATCAAAATCTCTCAGGAACAATGCACGGTGAAAACCTCTTCTCTATCTTTGTATATGAAAATGCACACTAATTTTAATGGAAATGAATCCATGAAAAAGGTAATGTGAATTCACTCATGTCAACAACAAAAATCAGATGAGACTGACTTAAGGTTGATTGTCAGAAGCCAAACTTTACAAGTCAAAACATTTATGAAAAACAGTATTCCATGCATACATATTTCAATCTGCATGTTAGATTTTTAACAGTAATTTGTCGTCTTAGTTATAGTTTATCCAATCAGAGAACCAAAACAGCCCACAAGGACTTGTTATATAATGAGCCAACCAAGAGCAAGTCTGAATGTTTGCCATGAGCTAGTGCTACAGAAGAAAATTATGTAGAAATTTGAATTTCAAATATATAAACAAAATATTCAGTAATTATGTAACCTGCACAGTGCCCCATGCTTCGGATTTATTTTAATGAACAAAAATCATCTAGAGTGCTGATTTTGCACAAGACCATCTTCACCCTACTTTTAAAAATGTACTGTTACATGCAATGTTGCTTACAAATCAAGACTAGGAGTAGTGGCATTCTGTGCTGTATCAGTATGACCCCCAGAATTCACAGCTCTGCTGCTCATGAGATAGGAGGTTATGGTGGGTTTAAGCCACCTTTGCACCCTCTGGAACCTAAGCTGCAACTAGAACCTGTCCACATTATCGCATTCCCCAGTTTCTCTGTGGGCCTCTAAGCAAGCAAGACCAACAAGGGGGTCCTCAGGAAGCAGCATTACGCAGACTCACAGTGCCTGTGGCAGGGGAATGCTTCCCTAACTAGAAACAGTACTTGTAGGGCTTTGTAACCCAGAATAAAGAGGCCAAATGATTGGGAGGGGTGATGATTCCACCCCAGGAGAAAATCTTACTTGTGGTTTATGATCATGTTAATTGGCTGTTTCTTTAATACTATGCTCATTCAAAGACTATTAAATCAGGTAACTAATGCTATGTTTTAAATTGCTTCTTTCTTTCCCCTCAGATTGTTTTAAGTGCATTCATGATTTTAATGTCTAAATATTCCACATGTACAACTGCGCAAACAGTACAAGATATGCAGATGAAAAGCTAATCTAATTTAGCAAGGATGTAGTCATAAAACATACAAATGTGTACCTACTTTTTTCCGCAGCCTCTGCAGAAGATCTTTGGAAGCATGATGCAGATAAAACTTCTTTGAGATTTTAAAACACTCAGCTCCATTGCTAACTACACACAAATTTGGCTGATCCTCAAAAAGAAAGTCTAACAGCCCCTTAAAAGTAAGAAAATTGAAATAAGCCAGACATGCTAAAACCCACAATCCTTACCTCTTATCCTATCCACATTCAGCACAAGCAATGGTCATTAAAATCTGTCCAAGTTGTTCTACCATTTCCACAGTTTATCCTGATTACGAATGGGCTATGTTATCTTTTTATTTGTAAATCTTACTATGTATTTTAAAAATGCTTATCTGTCGTTTCATCTGTGAGTCTGTTTGATCAAGAACTCTTGTAAATGGTAATAGCTAGGACCACCAAACACGGTATGCAGCTTCTTTTTATCGTATCTTAAAGCAAGATAAGGATTTGAATATGCAAGTACAGTAAACTTCCGATAATCCGACACCTTTAGGACCCAGGGGGTGCTGGATTATCAAATATGCCAGACTATCGGAAGGGGGGGCTATGAGGGGTCTGAGGTGGCATCTCCCTCACCCCACCGCAGACCCCTCATAGCCCCCCCTTCCGATAGTCCAGCTCTGCCATAGGCGTCCCCGATTCAGCCGTTGCTGGTCAGTTTCAGCAGCGGCTAAATCGGGTATGCCTGGGGCAGAGCAGCTGGGGTGCTGCCAGGTTGGTCCTGGCTGCCCGCACTTCCGGGTTCCCGATGGTGCCAGACCATCAGGAATGCCAGAGCATTGGATGCCGGACCAATGGAGTTTTACTGTATAATGGGATGTGCCTGGAATTTGATTGTTTCTCACAAAATGGAAAGGGAGTGGTCTGGCAGGAGGGTCAGTTATACTGCAGAATGACCACAAGAGGGGGGGAGGGGACAGCTATAATCCCATTGGGCCAGCAGGGGGCAGGGGTGAAGAAAGGGACCATTAATATCTATTTCAGATAACTTGTTTGTGTGTCTATTAGTCTGTGTGTGTGTGTCTGTCTGTCCCCCAACTGGGGGACATGCATCCCTCCCCTGGCTGTGCATGCTGGCCGAATGGGAGATGAGCTTCTCATTTGGCCCCAAGCTACTGCAGTACAAGAGGGATGGGGTTCAGAAAAGTCTGCATACTGAACCCCTCATCCCTAGCATCACCCGAGAACAAAGATTTAAATAAAAAAAAATGTTTAAGAGCCCAAGTAATGCAGGGTAAATCTCCTAGTATTTATTATATAGCAATAGGAACCTAGAAGACTTTGGCCAAAACATGCCACTATATTAATAAACACATTGGGTTAAATTCATGTCGCAGTCAAGCCAATGAGAGTTTTGTCATGGACTCCCAATGGGGCTAGGATTTTATCCCTGACTTTTTTGTTCTCCAAGGCATACAGTTTTCTGACTTAGTAAGTGCTTGTGTCACCTCTACAATATGGTGTACACAGAAATGTCATGTCGAAGTGCATTTCGCTAGAACACATTTCTGAGTGAAGAGAATCTGCCAGTATCTTCACTTAATAAATCTTAGAAACATAGGGTACGTCTAGACTACCGGGTTTTGTCGACGGAAGTTTTGTCAACAGTATTGCCGACAAAACTTCTGTCGACAAAGAGCGTCCAGACACATTGAGTTCTGTCGACAAAGCAAGCTGCTTTGTCGACAGAACCCCGTAGTCTGGACGCAACCCTACAGGCAATAACACCTTCTGTCGACAGAAGGTGTTATGCCTCGTAAAATGAGGTATACCAGCGTCGACAAAACTGCTGAGTTCTGTCGACGTTATGTCGACAGAACTCAGCGGTAGTGTAGACGCTGGTATAGTTTTGTCGACAAAAGTCCACTTTTGTCAACAAAACTCGGTAGTCTAGACACACCATTAGTATGTTACTGAATCTGTTTCCAACCAGTATTCCCTATGGGAGATTTGGTAGTGTTTTGTCAAGCTCAGTTTTAAATGTTTTAACAGTGCTGTCCTGAGTAAGAACTGCTGGAGGCTGCCACCTGGCCTTGGTCTTGCGCTACCCCCATCCATGCTACTAACCCTGTTGCCCCAACCTGGCTGGCCCTCCTGCGCTTAGGCTCCCGGGCTCTCTAGTCCAGGAGCATCCATGGTCCTGCCGGACAATGGATGTTGCTGGACCAGAGGGTGCCAGTTTGCGGAGGTCCAACCTATAATACATTGTAACCACAATCCCCAACTGAGATACAGAATTAGACAGGCCTCTGTTAACATATACTTAGAAGAAAACGAGGCTTGAGTAGAACCATATTCTGCTAACTTAAATTCTATTTGTAAATGTCCCAGCTCAGAGATGAAATAAAACAACAACAAGATTTCCTAACACTTTGAAAGCCTGTACGGCTGTAAACCATGAATGGACAAAAGGACACCAGTGTGTGTAAAAGGAGTCACAGGGATTTTTTTAATGACAACCAAGAAGAAAGGTATTTTCCTTTCAGTATGGAATACTAATGAGTCCGGGACAGCAACAGGGCCGCCTGCTGACGCGGAAGAGGAAGTACCCTCTGTGACCCTTGAAGGGTGGGTCTAGGACTATATGAGCCCCGGGCTCAGTTAAAGCCAGGCAGCCCAGCTGAGCGGATGCCTGAACCCAAATCCTGCAGCAGAGGCCCCCAGGGCAGAGGAGACTCCGGAGCCCTGGCCTGAGCAGAAGAGACACCAGCCTCCGCCTGAATCCACACTGATCCCACCGGGACCCTTGCTGGGCACCGACGACTGGACCAGCCCTCCAGGATCCCTGCCTGAGCCCGGAGCCCATGGACACCCTGCCAGCCTCTCTGTCACCTGAAGACACCCCGGAGAAGCACCAGAGTCTACTAGTCCCGCAGGGGGGATGACCCTCGACCTCGATGGCATGTAACGGCCTGGATACCCGCCGACCTAGTAGCTGCCAGGCCGCCACTATCAGGGCCCTGGGCCGGGACACAGTACAGTGGGTGGGCCTGCATTGGATGGCAGGTTCCCCCTGTGCTTGTCAGATTTTCAGGAGTGAGGGAAACCCGACCCCTGCTTGGCTGGAACCCGGCCAGAACTTTAACTACTGTTCCTCCACTGCTTGTCGCCCTGACTCAGGGCCGCGCCTCAAACTGTGTTCATAAACCCTCCGTGCTTCCCCCTTGACCTGGCGCTCTGACCCCAGGCTAGGCTGTAGGAAGTTGTCGCTCGGCCAACTACAAGGCGAAGGCATGCCACACTGACTTGTGGGCACTCTAGAGAGTCAGCTGTGCCCCACCCACTGACGGGAGACTCTTTACAAATACTCACCAACACAGCTCCCTGCAGCAAAGTATCTATGGTGATGATGACAGGAGACTCTGTCCTGCTTGTCAACAAAGATTTGTGAACTGGTTAAAAAAAAAAGAAAAAATTAACTTTTTCAATGACAATATTTATGTACAAAATCTGCATATTTATTTTTTTTATTTTTAAATTATGTATTTACCATTATTACTATAGCTGTGCCAGTCTGACACTCAGCATCTTTCAACCTCCCTCCAATTCCTGGGACTGAATTGGCCCCCACTTGAAATTAGAATAACCATAAGGCTGCTTTAACTTATGATGGCTGTGCAACTTACTAGCATTTAGGATAGTTGCTAATCCCCAGGAAAATTTCACCTAGGAAATGGTTAATGGCACTGTGTGGGGGTTTAGCGCAAAATTCTAAAAGAACAAATCTCAACCTGCCTTCCAGAACAGGTCAAGACAACACTGGTTGAAATGCCAACAGTCTTCCTACATAAGAGTTCTTACTGCTAAGAAAAAAAAGTCTAATATAGGTAAGGTCCAAGAATTTAGCCTAGCGGGACTGGAAGAAAAGAGTGGAAGTCCACTGTGTGGTAGCAAAGCAAAGGTAATGTCTACATATACAAGAGCAGTATCACTTTAACTACACTCACATAGAGTGGATGCAGATATAACAACATAAGAATGCTTGTACTATCACAGGGTCCCTGGTATTCATCTCCTCTTAATCTATTTCACATATCCACCACTCATCAATAGGGGAATGTGTTCCAATTCATATTGGTCCCAATCCACGTAGCTGTCATTTGTGCAGATTGGGATCAATATTAATTGGAATACTTTCCCCTATTTTACGGGGGACCTGAACAGAAGTAAGGGGCAATGTTCCCTCTAAGCTGCACAGCAGCACAGCTTCACAGGTGATTAATCAGCCCTATCCAGTCAGAGGCTCAGGACTCCGTGCATGGAACTCAATGACTGGGCAGGGCTGATACAGGGTAGGAACATTGGTAACGGGGTAAAGGATGGGAGCCAGGAGCAGAGCCCTGGGCATGGACCATGCAGCCAGGACCCCGTGTGAGGGGCCAGGAGCAGAGACCCAGCTGTGGGGCCAATATCCAGGACTCCCAGAACAGAGCCTTGGGAGCAAGAAGCTGGATGTCAGGCCCTGGGCATGTGGCCAGGGAGCCAGATCAGTGCCCCAAGAACATGAAGCCCCAAACATTTGGATCCTCAGGCAGAGGGCCAGCAGCCATGAAGCAAAGCTGGTGGCTAGTTCCTGAACATGGAAGCATGGAGCCCCAAGTGCAGGTTCAGCAGCTGGGGCATGGAGCTAGTGGCCAGGCCCCAAGACGTAAGGCCCCAGCACAGAGCTCCAGGAATGGGGCCAATAGTCAGGGAGCAGGGCTGCCGGACAGAACTCAAGCCCTAGGATGGGGAGTGGAGGCCCCAGTAAAACCTGGGGGTGCTGCAGCACCACCACTCCTGCACCCCTAGTTCCCATGCCTATAGGAAGGGGGAGGATCTGAGGTAGAGCACAATTGGAAGTGGAGGAACTAGGCAGGAGGAGGCAGCGTGGGGGTGGCCATGAGTACAATACTGTACAGGAGGACCCCAGTATCTGTATCCATCGCCCTTTTCAAGAACACAACTCCAACATATACCAGGGACCTGCTATATGGCTTATTCTCATAGGGTATGTCTACACTACAGAGTTTTGTCGGAAAAATGGCCGTTTTTCCAACAAAACTTGGGGAATGTCCACACTGCAATTATGTTCTTCCAAAGGAAAACTGAAAGAACAGGGGGTTTTCCGGCATTGGTAACCCTCATTCTACGAGGTAGAAGCCTTCTCGTGAAAGGGCATGTGTGGACAGTGAAGAGGGAGTTCTTTTGGAAGAAGAGGAAAGAGGAAAAAGCACAGGTGCCCTGGTGACCACTCTGTCCATAGCAATCACAGCTTACATGTGAGAGAATGTCCATTCAGTCTGGACGCTCTCTTTTGAAAAAGCAGATCGCTTTTTTGATGCACGTTTGTAGTGTAGACGCTCTCTTTCGGAAGAAGTTTTTTCAGAAGACCTCTTCCGAAACAAACTTCTTCCGAAAGACGCCTGTAGTCTAGATGCAGCCATACAGGAAAGAAAATAAACTTTATATTAGTACAACTGCACCTGCACTAGAGGTTGCACTAGTTAAACTTTATTTAAAATAAATCTCACATACCCCTAACAAAAATAGTTATACTGGTATAAAAATGGTACACAAACCATCCTTAGTACAGGAACTCAGACTGCTAATGTGTACAAGCATGCCTAGTGGAGAATTCAATCATAGAATACTAGGACTGGAAGGTACCTCGAGAGGTCATCGAGTCCAGTCCCCTGCTATTATGGCAGGACCAAGTATTGTCTAGATCATCCCTGACAGACATTTATCTAACCTACTCTTAAATATCTCCACAGATGCAGATTCCACAACCTCCCTGGGCAATTTATTCTAGTGTTTAACCACCCTGACAGTAAGGAACTTTTTCCCAATGTCCAACCTAAACTTCCTTTGCTGCAGTTTAAGCCCTTTGCTTCTTGTTCTATCCTCAGAGGCCAAGATGTACAAGTTTTCTCCCTCCTCCTTATGACACACCCTTTTAAATACCTGAGAACTGCTATCATGTCCCCCCTCAATCTTCTCTTTTCTAAACTAAACAAACCCAATTCTTTCAGCCTTCCTTCATAGGTCGTGTTCTCTAGACCTTTAATCATTTTTGTTACTCTTCCCTGGACCCGCTCCAATTTCTCCACATTTCTTGAAATGCAGTGCCCAGAACTGGACACAATACTCCAACTGAGGCCTAACCAGCACAGAGTAGAGCAGAAGAATGACTTCTCATGTCTTGCTCACAACACACCTGTTAATGCATCCCAGAATCATATTTGCTTTTTTGCAACAGCATCACACTGTTGACTCATATTTAACTTGTGGTCCACTATAACCCCTAGATCCTTTTCTGCCGTACTCCTTTCTAGACAGTCACTTCCCATTCTGTATGTGTGAAATTGATTGTTCCTTCCTAAGTGGAGCACTTTGTATTTTTCTTTATTAAATTTCATCCTGTTTACCTCAGATCATTTCTCCAATTTGTCCAGATCATTTTGAATTATGACTCTATCCTCCAAAGCAGTTGAAACCACTCCCAGCTTGGTATCATCTGCAAACTTAAGAAGCGTACTTTCAATGCCAGTATCTAAATAGTTGATGAAGATATTGAACAGAGCTGGTCCCAAAACAGACCCCTCTGGAACCCCACTTGTTATACCTTTCCAGCAGGATTGAGAACCATTAATAACTACTCTCTGAGGGTATGTCTACACTAGCCCCCTAGATCAATCTAGGGAGGCTAATGAAGGTGACCGAAATTGCAAATGAAGCACGGGATTTAAATATCCCGCGCTTGATTTGCATGTTCCCAGCCGGTTGCCATTTTAGAAATTGACTAGCCCGAAGTAACTGCCTGCATCTACATGCGGCAGTGAAACGGGATTCCGAAATAAAGCCCTAACTCGAATTAGCTGGTAAACCTCATTGCAAGTTTCCTGTTACTGTTTCTCCCTCCTCACTGAGCAGTGGGCCTACCCTGTCCTTAGTCTTCCTCTTGCTTCTAATGTATTTATAAAAAGTCTTCTTGTTTCCCTTTATTCCTGTAGCTAGTTTGAGCTCATTTTGTGCCTTTGCCTTTCTAATCTTGTCCCTGCATTCCTGTGTTGTTTGCTTATATTCATCCTTTGTAATTTGTCCTACTTTCCATTTTTTATAGGACTCCTTTTTTATTTTTAGATCATGCAAGATCTCATAGTTAAGCCAAGGCAGCCTTTTGCCATTTTCTATCTTTCCTACGCAGTGGAATAGCTTGCTTTTGGGCCCTTAACAATGTCCCTTTGAAAAACTGCCAACTTTCCTCAGTTGTTTTTCCCCTCAGTCTTGATTCCCATGGGACTTTACCTATCAGCTCTCTGAGCTTACCAAAATCCGCCTTCCTGAAATCCATTGTCTCTATTTTGCTAGTCTCTTTTCTACTCTTCCTTAGAATTGTGAACTCGTGATTTCATGATCACTTTCACCCAATGGCTTATCTAACAATCTTGCTGAATATTATTAGAGTGTACTGCCATACTCACTGTCAGTTTCAGCTTGTGTTATTCTGTTGGAGGAATCTCTGTTGCTTAGGCAAGAATCATCTTTAAAAATCTTCAGCACAGAACAACTTCCCTTTAAATACATGAAAGGTAATTTTAAAATAATCACTCAATAGCACCTCCCCACATCTTCAAGCTCCATGCTGGTTTGCAGATACTCACTTCTTTCACAATGTAAATCCAGTCAGTCATATTACTGTTTCTCAGAATGACAGTTCCTCTTCTACAATAAGAATAGAAGGAAATTTACAGATATAGAAAAGTTATAAGATGTCTAAGATTTCTTTTAAGAGTCTAAATTAAGGATATTTTCCATGAGCACTGCACCCACTAAAAAGTCCATCAAGTTTATTGTCACGTTTAAAGAGTTCTCTCCGGTTTCAGTAAGGCTGAACGAATTATTTTAAATTTTTTGTTTTTATATCTCTTGTTTACTTTCTATATTTTAGTCACCTTAATCCAGAGAGCCAGTTTTATCTGATTTATTCATTCCACTTTTCACGTTTCATGTTCTAGCATGTCCAGTGGTGCAGGAGTACATTTATATTTTTATTATAAAGCAGTTCTGTTTGATTTATATGTTGATTTGTTTCATGAAAACATCTGTGTTAATACTAGACCAAATCCTACAGGCCTTACACAATCAAAACAATGAGGACTTCAGTGGGAGATGGCTTGAGCCAAAACAACAGGATTTGATTCAGAGCTCACTAATGTCAATGGGAGTCTTTCCATTGACTCCAATGGGCTTTAGGATCAGGCTCTTAGCGAATACTTCAGGAGTTATTATTTCAGTTGACGCTTTGGATTTTGAAAAGCTTTTTATTGTTAATTGTTTGTTAATATTCAGCCTGAACTACCCCAACTGTTAAAGTAGTTCTTTATTACTTCAAAACCATCTTGCAATCAGCAGACTCGGATGCTGTTCCTGAAGTGCTACAGCCCTGTCAGGTTCAGCTTTAAGGCACTTTAAGAGAACTCCTCATAACAACCCAACTCAGGTTGTTCTGCAAGTGTGGAGAGTCCTTCCCTGATCTGGAGCAGTCTAGTGAACACACATACTGGAGAATAAATGCATGACTCGCTTTGCATTACTTGTGCTATTTCTTTTGCCACATCCATCTGTTAAATCTGCCAGATAATATCAAATGTTTCTGTGAGGGTGGCTGAGATTTCAGGGTCATTTTGAGGAATAAGTTATTTTATTAAAATATGCGTTGAACTCTTTCACAACATACTCAGCATGGTTTGTATCTCTGACATAAGCCAGAAAAATCAATTTTCCAATGTTCTAGACAATTAACTAATGTTCTAGACAATTAAATAATATGCAGTTGGCAATTATCATTAAATCTCCGAGTTGTCAAGCCTAATGCAGGATTTGATCCAATGCCCACTGAAGTTAACAGAAAGACGGACTGACTTTATTGATCATTTGATATGAGCCTGTAATAGGGGTACAAATTATGTCCACGCCTTTTTCAAGACTGGTAACTCACAAGGTACAGTTTGTACAAAATGTATCATGTGAAAAGTCATGATTTACTGGTCTTTATTGTCATGGTACTATATGTGTGGTAATACGGTATGCAAAATTATAAAACTGTACTAAGACATATTCCAAATCTGCAGATGCAGTCACAAACCTGTTCCTCAGAGACAAAAGGCTAACACACCCTTCAGTCCAGATAGTCCAAACTATTACCTGTTTAAGCAGCCATTCTTTGGCAGGATAAAGGATGTGAATGAGTAATTTATATCTCTGTAAACAGCTGGGGGTTCTCATCCTCAGACTTTCTGTCTCATGAACCCTAGCTGGTGACAATTCTCAAAGGAGTAGGAAAGAGCATAAAGAGTGAGAAACAGAAGCCCCAAATCATGTCTTGCGTCATTGCTACTCATGGCATTGACAATATATGAAGGATAAAGGAAACACTGGACTAAAGGAATTCAGCCAGTAAGACTTTTAAAACATGGAGAGAGACACTTTTGCTTTGAAATCATTTCGCTTACATTAGGTATTAGCTGTGTTTTATCTTTGTAACCACTTCCAGCTTCTATTTTTCATTGCTTATGATCACTTAAAAGAATCTTTCTGTACTTAAACTAGTTTCATTATTTTATCTATTCCAGTGCACTTGAATTGAAGTGTCTGGGAAACTCCAACTGAAATAACAGGATTTGTTCATATCATTTTCTATCAATAAAGTGACAGACTTTATATGAGACTATGATGTCCAGGGAAGGACTGGGTAATTTCTGGGGGGAGATCTCTGGGACTGGGAATTCACTGGTGTTGCTCTGCAGCGTAATACCAGAGTGACTAGCCATAGTACTCATACAATAAGCCTGGGAGTAATTTACATGCTGGAAGCTGTGTAAGAGCAGAGCAGGAGGGCTTACTCTCATAGTGACAATGTAAAAGGCACCCCAGACTGGACAATTGAAGGGACATAGCTGTTCAAAAGTCCAAACTGCTCCCTGGGGAATATCTGCAGACTGCAATCAAGACTGCTCCCTGGGAGCAGGTCAACACTTACCCCAAAATTGACACTCCAGAGAGCGATCTGGGGGTCAATTTAGTGGGTTTAGTAAGGACCTTCTAAAGTGCCTGCTGATCATGCCCCCAGCGACCCCAGTACTCCATGGGGTCATAGACAGAAGAGTTTCCTCCCACTGGCCTCCCTCATTGGGGACACTGCAGAAATTAGATTTAAGGTGCGTCGATTCCAGGTACACTATTCTTGTAGCTGGAGTTATATATCTTAGGTTGACTTTTGTTGCATGCTGTAGGTTTTAGTCATCTGTGGAGAGACTAACACTAAGTAAATTCTAGATTTTTAGTGGGCACTCTATGTTTATCCTTATTTAGATAAGAATTCTGCAACCACATCTGTGTCAGTTAATCCTGTATCATGGAGATCTCAGTTCTGCGAGTGCAAAGGGATCAGCCAAAGCAGATCCAACTGCAGTATCAGGACCCACAAACTGCTAGTTCCTAGGTCAAGGAACACATATTTAGTGAGCATACTGCTTACTACTGTGAATAACCCTATGGCCAGACGTACTCATTTGTAAAGCACAATGTAAACTTACAGCACAATCTAAATACTTAATAATCTTAACTCCTTGGATAATGCTGGTTTTCTACACTAAAATTTTTCTTACCTGTAACGGCAGACTGTGCATTTCCCAGGATTGTCTTCCAGCAGATGGATGGGCCAACCTTTAAAACAGTGCAGACTTCTAAGCAAATCAGAGGAAAAAACTGTGAGGACCATCACAGCTACTTAAGTATAATAGCATCTGTAATGTTAAAAGTTCACTCTACTCCTGTTCATTTTAGAGAGATCAGCAAGACTAATACACACTGTTAAATTAAAAACTCTCAAATCCTCAAAACTCAAGAAATATCATCATAGTAAAACTATTCCAGAAAGTTAGTATGTCACTATGACAAAAGAGACGGGACACTTAATGAACAATAAATGATTCATTTTTGCTAAATAGTGCTTCTAATAATGCTATGAAGATCTCAAATGTGTCAAATCAGCAAGATTCACAACAATCCTGAGAGGAGGAGTTGTATTTCTCTACATAAGGAGAAACTGAGAAAAAGCAGTTAAATGACTTGCTCATGGAAACAATGTGAAAGAGGAGAAAAACAGTAACAGGTCAAAAGGACTACAGTACTTTTCTGATGATGAATCATCACTCAATTAACAACACAGCTGATTCATAGATATGGTAATTGAAAAGTCTGAAGTTCTTTCATCCTACCTCAGAAACCACATCTGCTCAGGGTCTCCAAACACTTTTTTCCCATCGTACAGGAATATCTTGACGAAATCCTTTAAGAAAAGAACCTATAAGTTTAAAAATGTTAAAAACAGAAAAACCTCCTTTTCACATATTTATAATCAAACTCTTTCCTTCTTTTATCTTAAAGCGTTTCCCTAACCACTTAAGGCAGAGGTTCTCAAACTGGTGATACCGCAACCCCTTTCTCAGTTGCTCACGGCCCCCCCAGGGGGTCGGGACCCACAGTTTGAGAAACGCTGACTTAAGGGATGACAATGGTAGAAAGCAATGTTACAAGAAAGACAGATTAACCAACATATCCTTTGCAGAGGACATGCAACATATTCTTTGCATATCCCACTTCCTTTATGGTACTTTTCCTCCCCTCACCTCCTGCTGATGTTCAGAAGGGAAGGTTACTCACCTGTGTAGTAACGAGTTCTTCAAGATGGTTGTCCCCAAGTGTGCTCTACTTAGGTACTTCGGTGCCGCTGAGCCCGAGGCCAGAAATTCGTGACAGCAATGCCCCTGGCCGATCACGCGTGCAAGGAGCCAGTGTGTGTTCTGAAGAAGCTACTGTACATGCTTGGCCGGCCCCCCTCCTCAGTTCCTTCTCTAACCCAGATATGCTGTATTCTGAAACAGAGGGGAGGAGGGTGGGTTGTGGAGTACCCACGGGGACAACCATCTCGAAGAACTCCAGTTACTACACAGGTGAGTAACTTTCCCTTCTTTTTCGAGGAGTGTCCCCACGGGTGCTCCCCCTTAGGTGATTACAAAGCAGTATTCATAGTAGGAGGTGGGAGTTTCGAATGCTGAGCCTGTGAGGCCGAGAGTACTGTGTGGCCAAATGTTGTCTCTGACTCAGCAAATGTCTGTATTGCATAACGTTGCATGAAGGTATTTGTTGATGCCCATTAGGCAGCCCTGCAGATGTGTTCTGTTGGGACACCTTGTAGAAATGCCGTTGTGGCTGCCATTGCCCTTGTTGAGTGACTTTGCACAGTTGGTGGGGACTCTCTCTGGGCTTTGGTATACGCTAGTTTAACCTAACTAGATATCCATTTGAGAGTCTTTGTTTCAATATAGGCAACCCTTGTGACCTCTCTGCTGATTAAACAAACAGCCACGGGGTTTTCTGAAAGAGCTTTGTCTACTATAGATAGAATGCCAGTGCTCCGCGGACATCCAGAGTATGGACAGCTGCTTCTTTATTGTCCTTGTGTGGTTTAGGGAAGAAAACAGGTAAGTATATGGGTTCGTTGCAGTGGTACTTTGGGTAGGAATTTGGGATGAGTCCTAAGTGTGACCTTATCCATATGAAATATAGTGTATGATGGATCCACTATTAAGGCTACTATTTTGCCAACACGTCTTGCTGAGGTGATTGACACAAGGAAAGCTACTTTCATTGACAGGTATAATAGTGAACATGTGGCAAGAGGCTCAAAGGGTTTACCCATGAGCACCTTTAGTACCAGGTTCAAGTCCCATGCTGGGATTGGTTCCTTGTATAGGGGAAACATGTTGTGTAAACCCCATATAAAGCGTTTGACTGACGGGTATGTGAAGATTGAGTGTCCTTGTACAGGAGCATGTATAGCGGAAATGGAAGCAAGGTGCACCCTGATGGTACTCATGGAGAGGCCCACATTATGTAGTTCTAACAAGTATTGTAGAATGTATGATAAGCCTCTATGGAGCGGTTCATGGTTGTGGGCAGTACACCAGGCTATGAATCATTTCCATTTTTGACAATATGTCTTTCTTTTTGCAGGTCATCTTGTGAAGATGATCTGTACTGCCTTTGGAAAGGTTCTTTCCGTGGAATTTAACCACAAGCATCCACACCCAGAAGTGTAATTTGTGGACGGTTGGATGGGGAATTCGACCTTTTCATTGTGTCAGCAACATCTTTGACTAGTGGGAATTGATGTGGTGACCAAATGCTTATCCGTAACAGGTACGGGTACCACGTCTGCCTGGGCCAGTTGGGTGCTATGAGTATTATTCTGGCTTTGTCTCGCTTGATCTTGAGGATCACTTGTTGTATAAGTGGAAAAGGCAGAAACACGTATGCCAGGTGTGCATTCCATTCTATATTGAAGGCATCTCCCGGGAGTCAGGACCTATGCCTGCTCTTGAGCAGTACTGTGGGCAGCGAGCATTCTTGTGTGTTACGAATAGATCCACCATTGGGAATCCCCATTTCCTGAAGAGGTGAGTGAGCATTGATTGGTTTATCTCGCACTCATGGTTTTGTGGGAATTATCTGCTTAGATTGTCTGCTAACGTACTGTCTTTGCCTGGTAAATAGGATGCAGCCAGGTGTATGTTTCATGGGATACATCGTTCCCAGAGGAGTACTGCTTCCTGGCATAAGCGATATGAGCGTGCTCCTCCTTGCCTGTTGATGTAATACATCATAGAGATGTTTGTCTGAGTAACTGTACCATTTTGTTTCAAATGAGAGAAAGAAAGTGCATGCAGGCATTCCTTATGGCCCTTAACTCCAGTAGGTTTATATTGTACTTGGTCTCATCTTGTATCCATTGACCCTGTACGAGCCTGTGATGTAGATGGGCTCCCCAACCTAGGAGGAAGGCATCTGTAGTGATGGTTATTGATGGCGGAATCTGTTGGAAGGAGACTCCTAAACATACTTTGTTGTGTATTGTCCACCATGTGAGGGAGGCTTTTATGTTGTTGGGTATTATCACATTATTGGATTCTAAAGATCATTGTTGCACCCCGGAGGAGGGTGTTTGCCACAAAAGTCGGTACAAAGGGGGCCATGTGAGGTGTCACATGAAAGCTTATGTTCTACTGATTCTATATATGCTATTCATGTACTTGTATAATATCTGTATGTGGAGTTATAAATATGTACTCTGTGCTGATGCAGGAAAATTCTCCGTCTGAGGCAGAACAATGTGCCAGGAATGTTCGTTCAATAGCTATGCTAATTAGAGAGGCTCCAAGGACAATAGATCTCTAGGTGCCAAAGACACACCTGAGGAATGAATCTGGATGCCTGCAGATCAGCCAGAATAATGATTGTTGGCTTGGGACACAAGGATAGGTTCCTAGGCCATGTGACCCATTCCAGCTTGGAAGAGACTAGGGATGGATATATAAAAGGCCATGTGGCAGACTCCATTTTGGTCTTCAATTCAGCTGCTGATTCCAGATGCAGCCTTGCGGAGAACAACACGCCAGAAAGAACCGTGGACCCATCCTGACATAGGATGTACACCAGAAACTTATAAGACAACAGTTTATACATCTCTGCTAAGAGCCTGCATTGAGAACTTGGTGATTTGATGCATGTAATGCATTTTCTTTAACAAGCTTACTCTCATCCTTTTCTTTCTTTTAGTAATAAACCTTTCAATGTTATATTCTAAAGGATTAGCCCAGCGTGATCTTGTGGGTAAGATCCAGAGTGTAAATTGACCTGGGAGATGTGGCTGGTTTCTTGGGACTGGAAGAACCCTTTCAGGGTAGGTGAGATTGGGTTCTAAAACCCCTCAACTGTGTGTTAGGCCCGGGGCTGATTGGGGCACAGGAAGACCAACTTATACCTCCAGATCAGTGGCACAGCCATAGGTACCCGAATGGCCCCACAGTATGCTAACATCTTTATGGCTGACTTGGAACGTTTCCTCAGATCCTGTCCCCTTTCCCCCTCCTTTACTTACGCTAAATCGATGACATCTTTATGAGCTGGACCCATAGCCAAGAAACACTGGATGCATTCCACAGAGTCTTAAACAACCTACACCCCACCATCAATCTCAGCCTGGATCATTCAATCCATTTCCTGGACACCACAGTACAAATCACTAATGGAAAATTAAATACCACACTCTACAGAAAACTCACTGACTGCTACACTCACCTACATGCCTCCAGCTTCCATCCAGGACACACCATATGATCCATCATCTATAGCCAAGCCCTTAGGTACAACAGCATCTACTCTAATCCCACTGACAGAGACCAGAAACTTCACGGTCTCTACCAAGCATTTGTAAATCTTAATTACCCACCGGGGGAAATAAAAAACAAATTGAAAGAGCCAGACAAATACTCAGAAACCATCTACTTCAAGACAGGCCTAAGAAAACCAACAATAAAACACCACTTATCACCTATAGCCCCCAACTTAAACCCCTCCAACGCATTATCAGTAACCTACAACCTATACTGGAACAGGATACTACACTCCGAGAGGCTCTGGGGGACAGACCCATTGTCTCCTATAGACAACCACCTAACCTCAGGAAGATTCTTACCAACAACTACAGGACATACCACATTAATACCAACCCTGGAACTTTCCCTTGCAACAAATCCCATTGCCAACTTTGTCCACATATTTACTCTGGTGCCACCATCACTGGACCTAACCATGTCAGTTATATGATCAAGAACACATATTCCTGTTCATCCAGAAATATAATTTATGCCATCATGTGCCAACAGTGTCCTTCTGCTATGTATATTGGACAGACTTCTCAGACATTTCACCAAATAATTAATGCCCACAAATCAGACATCAGACATCTTTACAAGGAAAAACCAGCTGCTTTTCATTTCAGCCTACCTAGATATAGTCTTAACAACCTTACTACATGCATCTTACTTCAAAGAGACTTTAATACCAGATTACAGAGAGAAACTTCAGAACTTTCTTTCATGCTTAAATTTGACACTTTACAAATGGGCCTTAACAAAGATGCTAATTACCTAACCATTACAAAGATAGTTTCCCACTTATCACCCCTGATTAGCCATTCATTGACTCAAATAGCTATTCCCTCCTTCCCTCCCTTCTCCTCACCCCACCTTCTGTACTAAATCTGATTTGTCAGTTTAATAATGTGTTCACTTTTTTCATTGTATTCCTTTGATATACAGGCAGTCCCCGACTTACGCGGATCCAATGGAATAGCATGAGCAACTGAGGCTGGTAATTATATTCCATCTGTAGAACTGTGTATATGAGTGTGGGTATGTGTGGCGGGTAATTTTAGTAGCTAGGGTTAGTAAATGAATTATGCCATGTTTATTGTGAAGGCAGATTGCCTTATTCCCCTAACAAGATTCTGCTAGTTCTAGTTCTACAAGTATAACAACTTTCCCCTGTTGGGGGGGCCTGCCCCACATTATGGGGACCACTGCATTAGGTCAACTGACCTTACAAGCCCCCCCTTTCATGCTTACTTATGGATATCAAGACCTACATTTTCAGAAAAAAAACCCTGTATACGTATACCTAATATGTGTATGCAGTTACTGCTCGTGCACTCAAGAACTGCACACACAAACAACAAAGTACATATGTGACCGGTTATTTGGCTGTCCAGGAGGGATGTTAAATAGTGTGTAATTGAATACTTGTGTAACCACATCAAATTTTAGCAGTTACATGACTAGTTGATTGTACCCAGAGGTGGGGCCAGCAACCAGAGTGCTCCTGGCCCCACTCCCAGGGAGCCCCCTGCCCCCTGCACTGCTGCCTATCAGAGGCTGCAGCATGGGGTGGAAGCAGTCCCTGTTTGTGAGGGGTCCAAGCTCTCCATGGGCTTGTCGGCTACCCCAAGCACTGGCTCCTGCCTGTCCCCCCTCTCCCATCCTGCAGCCTCTGATACAGAGAAAGCAGGGGGGCAAAGTATGTAGTTCATAGGATTAACTGATAAGTTTAGGCTTATCAATTAATTGTGTATAGTCGTCTACACGCTGACATACCTAATGTATAGTCAAGATATTTTAATCCACCTCTTAGCCCGGTTACCTGTCCATGACTTTAACCTTGACTAAATCTTGGGTGCTCTGGGGCAGGGGATGGCCTGGAGGCACCACAGGTGCTCAGGGGCATGGATGGGGGGCAGCACAATGCCCAGTTCCCCAGTGCTTCTGGAGCGGGCAGGCAGCAGCATGTGTGGTCCAAAACCCCCACTGCTGCTACGAAGGCAGCAGCCCAACTCTTCCCCAACAGTGGCTGGTGTGAAAAGTACAGAGGCTGCCCAAGTAGCTCAGGCAGACCTCCAGCCCAACCACACAGACAGCTGCAAAAGTCATGGAGGTAGGTCCCAGAAAATTACGGAATCTAACTTTCATGACCTGTGGATAACTTTCGCAGCCTTATAGATAAGTAGTGTTTGGTTCAGAAATACTGGGCCAAATTCATCCTTGATGTAATGCCACTGAGGTCACTACAAACCAGAGATTAATTTGGAACACTGTGTTTTAAAGACCCTGCTTCATGTTGATGTAGAACAATTAGAGTTGGATATATCTTCAAAGGTTTGGAAGAAAGAATCTCCCCAGTTTTTGAACCAGAGTGGGGAACCTCTTTTGGCCACTGATCCACAGACAAATCAATTGGGGGCCGCACACAAGTGAGGAGCAAAAAAGAAAAAACAAACTCTCACTTACATGGCCCCCAACTGAGAAAGAGAAAGACACTCCACACATTCCCCTCACACACGAGAGCCTAGGAGGGCCCAGGCTAGTAGATTTTGTATGCTCTAGCCCCACTGTAGCATGGCAAACCCTGAGCCTCAGGGGCCAGATCCAGGCAAGCTGAGGGCCACATCCAGCACCCAGGCCTTAGGTTCGCCACCCCTGAAATCTGGAGACTCAAATGGAATTTCTAGCCCAGTGGTCCCCAACATGGCGCCCGCGGGCATTTGTGTGCGCCCGCCAAGTGCTCGGGGCTGGCCTGGCCCTGGGCACGTGGCGCATGCATGGTGCCGGAGCCGGCCCTGGGCACGCGGTGCTGGGGAGGGGGCGCTGGCCCCTGGGCATGTGGCTGTGGGGGGGGCGCCCCCGGGCGCGCAAGTGTCCCCGCCCTCTGGCGCCTGGCGGGCAAGCGGCCACGCTCCCTGGCGCCCGGCAACCTCTAATGGTTGGAGACCACTGTTCTAGCCCTTACAGTATTCCTAGTTTGACTGGAAACCTTAAGAAGAAGTCCACTCATGGTATTCTAGGCTTTGCTAGGAGCCTCTTCAATTCCCAGCCAAAACCCAAAAATGCAATAGTGCACAAGAATGGCAAAAATAAATGTTATTCAAACTGTTCCAGTCTTCCAAAAGAGAATGTGTCGAAATTCTGACCCAAAAACCTAGGTAATTTTTACTCTAGCCAATCTGGTTCTGTCCATGCTGCATAGATATGGTTTGATGACCTCAGATTGTGTTTGCATTCATATGATCAACTGTGTGATCCCATGAATCTGACCCACACCACACATCACCAATGTATGGTAAGCATTCTGCACTTTTACCCCAGACAGTTTTATAGTAGGTGTGTTGGAACTTGATCATCAGTCAAATGCAAATGGAACAAATTTTTGAAGGATGATATATAAAAACAGCCATCAGTGGAGGATCTTTCTCCTGCACATCAAATCATATTTGATACAGTAGGGTCTCTAAACAAAGAAGGTAAAATTCTGACCCTTTATTATGCCTATACAACACTGCTGCAACTCAGTAGTGATAGCATGGCTGTAATTATCGGCAGAATTTGGCACAGAGAGCTTACATATGTTTGACTATTAACCATTTATATTTTTTGTAATGAAGAAATATTTACCTCTCGGTCAATACAGAGAAACTCAGCGGGTTCCTGAATAATAATAGTTGTCTGCCAACAGTCACCATTTATAATCTCTCTATCCTGAAAATAATAAAAAAGGAGGGAGGTCAGAGGAAAAAGCTTATAATTTTAAAATACTTAAACAATTTTAAAGTCTTTCTTTAATTGAAAATCTTCTCTCTATCTTTTCTACATATATATTTAACTAAGGGACAGAGACTATGTTTCATGCTACTGAGAATAAATCAACAGATAATAAACAATTACACATTAAAAAGTCATCTTATGTACATAGGGCCCTATATTGGAAAAGACATACATCTCTGCACCACCAAAACGTAATGGGAGTGCAGAGTATTAGCCAAATGGTGCACAGAATGCAATACTACATCGCTAGTAGAAATGTTGCCCAAGGACACTTGAGCAAACAACTCTCAAGAAGAGTATGTGGAATATTTAACTCCACAAGTGCTCGGGATTTCAATTTTATGCCTAATCTGTGCATAAACTCATGAAACTCAATTTATGTACAGTAAAACTCCAATAGTCCGGCACCCCCGATACTCTGGCATCAAAATGGCAAGCATTCCCGGCCGGCTGATTGAAAAGCTGGCCGCTCAGCGCACGTGCCGGCTGTACCTGAACCTGAGCATAAGGTGGAGGGGTGGAGTGGGATCGGGTTACAGCACGGAGAAGGGTGTTTTGCTCCGGGGAGGGGGAGAGGATATTTTATTTAAAATGAAGTTTGGGATTGGGTCCCAGCCAGCTGACTGAAAAGCCGTGCGGCTGTACTGGGACCTCCTGATACTCCAGCATATCCGATAATCCGGCACCACCTATGTCCCAAAGGTGCTGGATTATCGGAAGTCTACTGTACCTTGCAAAAACAACAGGGTGACTCAACTCTGTCATGCACTCATGCATTATTTAAAACACCTCACATACTTCTTTGTAACTCACCCCAAATGCATCCCCTTGACTAAAGAACCAGGTAGGCTTTACCCCACCACTGTCATTGTTCTTCTTGATAACTGTTGCTACAAGGTAAACATGAAAAATTTGCTGTTAAATTATAAAAAAACAAAGTTTGAACCTCTCTAAATGAGAAGTATATGCAGAATTACCTTGCTTGTTGTGAGCTTCAAAATGATATTTTAAGCTGTTTGAACCGAAAATTTATGTTTTTGCAAAAACAAAAAGAAAATAAAAATAGGGACTGGAAGGTAGGTTTACAAAACATGACAAATGATAGGGACACAGAATTACTGTTTACTTAAACTTTTTATGATTACAAAGACTGACACTTTGAAAGGGTACAAAAGGTCTGGAACATTTCCTGTAGTGCAGACTGGTGTTAAGAGCTTAGAGAAAGGAATTATTTAGGTAACACAGGCATTTCCTGGACACTAGCAAATATGCTACTGAGAAAAGTCTAAAGTGCATGGCAACATGTTTCAGATGGCACAATATGTTGCCCAGGAGACAGGGAGCCTAAAACTCAGACCCTTCAGATATGTATTGATTGAATACAAAATTCCTCCTGGAACTAAAGGTTTTATAAACAAACATAATTAGGGCTGTCAAGGGATTAAAAAATGTAATCACAATTAATCATGCATGCCTCCCCTTTGAAATGCTGCTGCGGCGTTTCAACAGGGCAGCGCTGCATAGAGCCTGGGATCAGCTAGAGCCCCCATCTTACCCTGGGCTCCGTGCAGCGCTACCCCTTGGAAGCGCCAGGGCAGTGCTTCCAAAGGTTTCCAAGGGGTCAGCGCAAGGTGGAGTTCAGGATCAGCTGGGGCCCCATGTTCCGCTGCCCCTTGGAAATGCTGCTCAGGATCAGCACGGAGCTCAGGATCAGCTGGGGAGTTCCCAATTGACCCCGGGCTCCACTGCCCCTTTGAAACACACGGAGGCGGCATTTCTAAAGGGCAGCTGCCACACAACTGATTCCCAGCTCAGCTGTGAGGCGGATGCCCCTTTGAAATGCAGCCTCTACGTGTTTCAAAGGGGCAGGAGTGCCCAGGGTCAGCTGTGGAGTCCCCAGCTGATCCCGGACTCTGCGTTGTGCTGCCTCTTTGAAGCACCGCAATGGCGTTTCAAAGGGGCAGCGCAGCATTAATGTCTGTGATTAACACGTTAAAAATTTAACACGTTAATCCTGGACTGTGTTGATCGCAGGCGTTAACGCATGTCAGCTGACAGCCCTAACAATAATGGTCTCAAAATATGCAAGGTACTTGATTCTTTTATTGTTTCCACTAGGTTTTAGCAAATTATGATTAGATAGAGAAGATATGCTGCATAACAACACACATACCGTATTTTCCGGCGTATAAGGCGACTGGGCGTATAAGGCGACCCCCTAATTTTCCAGTTAAAACATAGGTTTTGGCCTATACTCGCCGTATAACACTACCCCCCCTTCCGAGGCAACACCATTTAATAACATCAGATTTGATTTAAATAATTTTAATTAAAATGGTTTTGACTTACCGGTACAAAATCCTCATCATGTTCATCCTCTGACATCATAAGTTCATCAGTGACATCTTGTGGTACATTTGTAAGACAGACATCATTTGTAAGACGTGCCTGTGCTGATACTGTATGTACCGTGCTGAGCCAATCCCGGCAAGCGGTGTATTCTAGTAATGCATACAAAGCCTGCTCAGATTGGCAAAGGTTGTAATAGCCCGCCTCTCTGACTCAGCCAATCCAAGCAGGCTTTGTATGCATTAATAGATGACACTGCTTGCCGTGATTGGCTCAGCGCGGTACATACAGTATCAGCACAGGGACGTTCTGTATGTAGCCAAAGCTACAGTACTGTATTAGGGCACATCCAGCGGGCTAAAAGCTAATAATAGGGACATTCTGTATGTAGCCGAAGCTACAGTATGTTTATACCCGGCGTATAAGACGACCTCTGATTTTTGGGGGATGTTTTTTAGTATAAAAAGTCGTCTTATATGCGGGAAAATACGGTATTACAGTGTGAGGAAGTAGATCTATTTAAAACATGACTAGTACTCTACTCCTTCCATGAACACATGCATGAGCATTCAAATGCATAATTTCTGTCAGGTTTAGTGAATGTTCAAGTATGTATAACTCAGAGAGAACAGACCTCCACAACAAATTATTGTATCTCTAATTCCAGCTAATGTGGCAAAAATTTCCCACCAGGAGGTCAGATCTGGTGAGAAACAGAGTACCGTGGCACTCAGTACCATACAAAATCAGTCTCACTGTGCTGCAATTTGGAATTCAAAGGAACAAAGCTAGGAGTTTAAGATATAGCAAAGAAATGTAAACAAATAAACCTTTTTGAAATTCAAAGGATTTCATTCAAGATTATGATTAAATCCTTCTCTCTGCTCTGAGAATTCTGAAGGAATTATCTTTGGGCAACATTTATCTAATGTTTGGTTTTTCTTTAACAGCAACAAAATACAGAGGCAAGGAAACTTATCAAAGTTCTCTATCAGTGCAGCAATCCCTGACAAAGGTCAGAAAACAAGGCTTCCCCACATAAAACTACTGCGCTAGCTGCCAACTCACTGAAGTTCATTTTAAAATGCTGTAACATTCAAAAGGCCTCTTGTAAAGAGTCTTAAGTTGATAAAACACTGTACACCCTTCACATAAATAAACTGAATCTTAATTTAATTTGGCTCCCTATGACACAGCAATAAATATTGCTTCTTATTTTTAATAAATTACTACCTACCAGATCCTGAGAGACAGATATAGAAGGAGTGTGGTGTGTAGCCCTGTTGGATCATTACTTGGCAGGATTCATACCTAGAAAGGACAAATTCTCTGAACAGTGAAGACTTTAACAGCACTGCTGTTCTGAATATCTTGAATCTTCAAAGTCTTAAGTTCATTGCTAAATTATGAACTGCATCAGCTTCTCCTTTTGCTTTACATACTTTGGCAAAAGGCAGTATTTCCCAAATGGTGTTCCGTGGAACCCCGGGGTTCCGCAAAGTGAAAATAAGGGTTCAGTGAGAAAATTCCATTACAATAACATTTTATTATTTAAAAAATAATAATAAACATTTAAGCATTTATTAATTTTATTTAAAACAATTTTCATTTGTTTTTGCCACGATAAGTGACCCTGTGTAATGTCAGCTTAGCCAGACCTTGTTTAACATTTGTTTATTATTATCTCCTTACTTATTTGTGGTCTACTTTTTCAGCTCCATATATAAGGCTGTTAATAGGGATTCCACAAAATTATTTCGAGTTTAAAAGGGTTCCGTGGCCAAATGAATTTGCAAAACACTGGCCTAAGGGAAAGAGTACTGGCTGATGACTCAGCAAACTTCTATTTCAAGCTCTGCTACTGGCCTTCTAGGTGACCTTGAGTAAGTCATTTCACTTCTCCATGCCTCAGTTTCCCATCTCTAAATTGAGTATAGCCTCCTTTGATATCTATGGGCATAATAGCTAGATATTACTATAATTATTATTACTAGGTTCCCACTTTTGTGAACATTAGCGGAGCTGCAGCCATGGCAGAAAAAGTGCTAATATAAGTAAGGCCTGGCTGGCAGACATAAAATATGTTCTACTTCCAAATTCCTCCCCAAAAAGGTCAGGTTTTTAAAATCAAATTAAATCATACATTCACACTGGAATAGTATAAATGCTTTTACATAGAAGCTCAAGGTGTGAAATATGGATGAAGTTTTGGATTTTGATTTAAACATACCTAGTTCAGGACTGTTGTAATAACTGGGCCTATATATTTACCCTAATTGTGAGCCCAACAGGGAAAAGTGAGTGAGAGTTCATAAAAATGTCACAATAAACTGTAGCAATAAACGTGGAATGAAAAGGTGCAAAAGACAGACAGACTTTGAATTAATCCAAACAAAAAGATTTAGTGATATAATGTAAGCACTGTGATAAGATCCTGCTTGGTAAACAAGAAAAGTCTGAGAACAAAAATCAACTACCCGAAATTGGCATGTTGGAAATTAGGCCTAATTGGCGGACAAAACAATGAGTGGATGGGATATTATATTCAATGCTATCTTCTGAAGTCCTTAATGAAAGAGACTGTAGGGAGAAAAATTGGCCACTGGAACAAACGTTACCATTTCCACTGTCTTCTGAGACCCCAGACCTTTATCATCCTGATCCAAAGACATTTCCAGACCAGGCCAAAGAGAAGGATCCAGCTGACAATGCTATCTCTACCAGCTCTGGATGAATCTCAAACACTACCCAGGGATCAGACAAAAAAAAATGCCCTCTCTCATTTCCAATCTTATTTCTTCTCTTTCCTATCCCTTTTTTTCCCCTTCACCCTTCTGTCTAATAAGAGTCTGGCTTAACCAGTCAAGGCTGTATATTCTCCCAACACAACAGTGAACCAGTAACCAGAAAGGCAACTAAAAACCAACACCCTGAACAGCTCAATGCTGGTACCAGTTTGCTAGTTCTCATAGTGGGAGATCAGACTGTGCCCTCTTTCAGCAGTGAGATTTTAAGTGTAAGTCAACACCAGAGACACAAGCTGCATTTCCTACCTTTGCTATTCCTTTATCTCCCATTTTGTGCAGCTCTGTCTTGTTTTGTCTTTTTAGGAAATTGGATTGGACTTTAACAAAAACAGTAACAACGACATTCCATCCTATCTCAACTAACTACTTCTCTTACCCCCTCATAAAGAACAATTATTACCATCTTTGATATCAACTAAAAAATTGTCAAACGGGGAAGGTCTTTTAAAAACCCTCTCCATCTAATGCAAAACAGAGAACAAACATGTTAAAATTAAAGTCTGCCTTAAATATATATATTAGATTTTTTTTTTTAGAGTTTTGTCTGTGAATGTGTCTGTCTGTTCAAGAGCTCCTCCTAACAGGTAAGAGCTAGGACCTCCAAATTTGGTATGCAGCTTCTTATTATTATAACTTAAAGCAGGGCTGGAGAACCTCAGGCCCGGGGACCTGTTGCCCCAATGTGGGGGCTGGAGCATGTAAAATCTACTACCCTGGGCTCCGATGTGTGAGGAATGTGAGGAGTTGTTTCTCCCCTCTCTGTCGGGGGCCATGTCAGTGAGGGTTTTAGTTTCCCCCACCTTTCTCACTTGTGTGCAGCCCCCCACTGATTTTTCTGTGAGTCAGTGCCGTCCCCCATCCTGGAGACTAAAAAGTTTCCCCAACCTGACTTAAAGCAAGGTAAGGGTTTGGTTGTACCAGGAAAATGGATGTGCCTGGAATGGGATTGTTTCTCATAAAACAGAAAGGATGGACCACATGGGGGCAGCAGAGGATATGGAATAGAAAGCAGAGACAGTTATACCATATAATGACCACAGGGGAGCAGAAAAAGGCCAGAGATGTGGACCAGGACAACTATAACCCCATTGAGACAACAGGAGGCAAGGGTGAAGAAAGGGACAGCTATCTAATACATATTTCAGGGATGTAGCCGTGTTAGTCTGGTCTAGCTGAAACAAAAGAAAGGACTATGCAGCACTTTAAAGACTAACAAGATGGTTTATTAGGTGATGAGCTTTCGTGGGCCAGACCCACTTCTGAGGAAGAGGGTCTGGCCCACAAAAGCTCATCACCTAATAAACCATCTTGTTAGTCTTTAAAGTGCTGCATAGTCCTGTCTTATATTTCAGAGTCTGTTTGTATGTCTGAGTGACTGTCTGTTCCCGAACAGAGGGACATGCACCCCTCCCCCATCTGTGTCTACTGCAGCTATCATGGAGAGGTGCTTCTGACCTGGCCCTGAGTTGCTGCCGTGACAGAGGACTAGTTTAGTCCTCTCTCCCCAGGGCAACTTGCACCCTAAACCCCTCATATCAGCCCCATCCCAGAGCAATGATTTAAGTGAAGAAAAATAAAAATTAATTGAGTTAAGGATTCAAGCAACTCCGAGTAAATCTTCTAGTACCACATATTTCAATTTCTTTAGCCATATTCCCTCCTTTTCTATATTTGTGACAGTGTACATATTGCTTTTTGTGACATCTTGGTGCTTCTCACTGGCACATGACACATTATGGTAAAGACCATATACAAGACCACAAGTTATTGGTTAAAAAAAAAAAAAGTGTAGCAATTTGCTTGCCTTTATTCACCATCAGCACTATAGTGTTATTGTCTTACACAAACTAGTTACATGTCAGCCTATACACTAATTCATACTATTGCTGCCTCTTATGTACTGCCCTAAACACTGACATATTTTGCTTGTATAGCAGAACTATGACTTTACCAATTCAATCTCTCTCTCCATAGGATTTGTTGTCCTTCTTACCTTGAATACCATGCAGCCTTTGCCATCTTCTTCTGAATAATTGTGGAGTAATTTCCAAAGGCCTTCACAGGCTGCAGAGTGATTAGTATGTAGCTGATATCCTTTTCACTTCGCTCCTGAGGACACTGACGAAGAATATGTATGGCGTGCTCAGAAATCCTTGACTTTAAGAAGGGAAAGTCAATTATTATGAAGCAACTAGTATGATTCCTTTCTACAGAGATGCTCTGTTATCAACAAATTGTTATATTGCAGCGAGTTCCATGCCATTACAGAGTACTGTGGTAATAAGAGTAAAAATACCTAGTTTGTATATACTATTTTTCATCAATAGGTCTCTTATAGTGCATCTACACTGCAGGGCTTACCTCGAAATAAGCTATGCAAATTGAGCTACGTCAATTGCATATCTTATTTCGAAATAGGGAGCGTCTACACAGCACTTATTTCAAAATAGAGCACTCTTCTTCCAACTTCCCTTACTCCTCATACAATGAGGATTACAGGAGTAGAGTAAGAAGTCCTCCAGCTTGACTGTATTTGGACACTGTTTCAAAATAACTGCCTGCTGTGTAGATGCGGACTACATTATTTTGGAATAGCGCTAGTTATTTTGAAATAGTACAGGCAGTCCCCGGGTTACGCGGTTACGTCGGATCCGTACTTATGAACGGGGCTTTTCTCGCCCCGGAGGACACAGGCGGCGGGACCGCCCAGATGCGCTGTGGTCCCGCTGCCCGTGTCCTCCGGGGCAAGAAAAGCTGCTCCGCGTCTCCCTGGTCTGCTGGGGGAGCCCCTCCCAGCAGACCAGGGAGACGTAGAGCAAAGCCGCGGAGGACCCGGGTGGCGGGACCGTGGCGTGTCTAGGCGGTCCCGCCGCCTGTGTCCTCCGGGGCGAGAAAAGCCCCGTTCGTAAGTATGGATCCGACGTAAGTACGGATCCTGAATCAGGACACCTGGGGCGCAGCAGCTGGGGTGCTGCTGGGTTGGTCCAGTAGCGCCTAAGAGCGGCACTACTGGACCAACCCAGCAGCACCCCAGCTGCTCTGCCCCAGGCGTCCCCAAGTCAGCCGCTGCTGAAACTAACCAGCGGCTGATTCCAGGAAGCCCGGGGCAGAGAAACTCTGCCTCGGGCTTCCTGTAGTCAGCCGCTGGTCAGTTTCAGCAGCGGCTGAATCTGGACGCCAGTTCCGACTTACATACAAATTCAACTTAAGAACAAACCTACAGTCCCTATCTTGTACGTAACCCGGGGACTGCCTGTATTGCAGTGTAGACGCACCCTACGTGCTTTACAAAGAAGCTCAGTAGTAGTATCCCCAATTTACTTACTAGGAAAGACTGATTAAACTGCATTAAAATGTTTGACTGTGACAGCTATTAACATCAGTGTCAATCACATTTCTCTTCTGTTATCTGTAGAATGTTATTTTAATCAACCAGTTCTGACTTATTAATTCATTCTATAGATTTCAACCAATTAAGTTAAAAGGGAAAGCTTAAGGGCATATAGGCAGTATGTCAGTGTATGCAACTCTCATTCATGTTAATGTGAATTGCATATCCAGAGGGAAGAAAAAAAGACTCCAATCTATAACAACAGTGACAATTGCAAGCCTGAAATCAAGGGCTGAAAAATGGCGCTAACTGCACAATGGTAGGAATCAAATACTCCATTTCATGAAGAAACAGATGAGATGTAAAGCTTGTTAATTTGTAGGTGACTATAAAGCCAAATAATTTTAGACTTATCATCATTAAGTATATGAGCACAGGTTCTGGCAAACTGCAAAAGCTTTTATTCGTTTCTCCTCCCCCCCCCCCCCATATAATAATGTTTCAAAAAGCCATTTACAAAGCAGCAATACATATCTCATCTCCCTGGAATATTTCATTTCCTGGATAGTGAAGATACCCTGAGAACATTTCTTGTGTTATTATAAACACATAAATGGAGGTAAAAAAAAGTTTATGAAAAACAAACACAAATACAGGTTGTACCTGTACAATAGTAATAACTTCCGTAGTCCAGCAACAGCTGTGGTTTGGCATCCTCCTGGGCGCTCTGGGTCTGGAGTACTCACACAGAAAAGCTGGACCCTATGCTCAGCCTCTTCTCCTGCCATCCCAGAGCTTCCAGAGCACCACAAATAGTTCATTTGCAGTGCTCAAACTCAGGGAGAGGTAGGGTTGGGGGGATGCTCAGGGGAAGAGACAGGGTAGCTGCAGAGCCCTGCTGTCAGGGGCAAGGAGCACAGCCTGGCAACTGTAGGGCTCAGTGCACTCCCATGGGGCTGCACTCCTGGCACCCAGCCTCAAGTCTCCACAGTCACCCTGCCTCTTCCTCTAAGCACACACACCCCTGCCCCTGATTAATTAATGCCAGCCCCTCTGCTGCCTCCGGAGCAGAGCCCTGCAACTGGCAGCAGCAGAAAGGCTGGTCCGGCAGATTCCATGATTCAAGACTGGTCAAGTGTGAGGGTGCTGGACCAGGAACAACCTGTACTATGTGAGCTGGGTTTACTAAATAAATAACAAATACTTAGGTTCACTCATACAGTCGTGAAATCTGAAGCACAGTTCTAAATAACAAATTTGGCAAGTCATCTTCGCCATGCTACACATTTAAGACCAGATTTTTCAAGCCATTTTGGCACATAGGCCCAGATCCTCCAAGACATGTTTACATGTGCAGTCATGTCGCACCTGGCTAAAAGTATACGCATGCAAAAATGAAGCACAAAATTGCATGCACATTTTACACAATTAAACTGACTCTGGTCTTTATGACTTTGTTCAGATGGTATTTTAGCCATTTTATAGTGAGTTTCCAAAAACAAAGTTGTTCCTCTGCTTCACAATGGATACAAAAATGCACTTTCTGAGGATAAAGATCCTAAAAATGGGTCACAATTTACTGTAGAACACATCAGATATACACACAGCATAATCTAAAGCACATTTTAGAATTTCTCATCTACATGTGTAGTATATGCCATTCATATTGCACAGCATGCAAGAAATAGAACTGGTTTGAAAGCAGAAATGTCAGAAAACGTATGCAAATTTTATTAAAAAAGAATGAATATGTAAATGGCAAAAAGATGAGCAGGTACAATAAAGCTGATTAAACAACAGCTTTATACTTGTTGATACAAAATGCATACATTCCACCCAAAATAGAGAGTGACTGAACCTTAATTAAACTGCAACTGTTTAAGACACCAGTAAAGATTCACATTGGATTTTACACATAAGCACTAGTTTCTATCAGACTGTTCCTAACAATGCTTATTAAAAGGGGTTACTGAAGCTCAAATGCAAGTTTAACAATTCACAACAAATTTCTAGTTGAACCTTTTTCATTGACTATACAGGCAGTCCCCGGGTTACGTACAAGATAGGGACTGTAGGTTTGTTCTTAAGTTGAATCTGTATGTAAGTCGGAACTGGCGTCCAGATTCAGACACTGCTGAAACTGACCGCCAGTTCTGACTTACATACAGAATCAACTTAAGAACCCCAGGCGTCCCCAAGTCAGCTGCTGCTGAAACTGATCAGCAGCTGATTCCAGGAAGCCCGGGGCAGAGCAACTCTGCCTGGGGCTTCCTGTAGTCAGCGCTGGTCAGTTTCAGCAGAAGCTGACTTGGGGACGCCTGGGGCAGAGCAGCTGGGGTGCTGCCGGGTTGGTCCAGTAGTGCCCAGAGCGGGCGCTGCAGGACCAATCGGCAGTGCCCCAGCTGCTCTGCCCCAGAGTCCAAAACAAAAGCCTGGTCTGCTGGGGCGGGGGGAGCACACTAGCTGCACCCCCCCACCCCCAGCAGACCAGGGACACGGGGAGCAGAGCCGCAGCGGCAGCGGGGTGCGGCGCCTCTGAGGCTTTGCTGTGGCAAAGCCTCAGAGGCGCGGGACCCCCCCGCGGCTGCGGCTTCAGTCCGGGTGCCTGTGGTCTGCTGGGGACGGTCCCCAGCAGACCACAGGCACCCAGACTGAAGCGGCAGCAGCGGCGGTTCCCCGCGCCTCTGAGGCTTTGCTCTGGCAAAGCCTCAGAAGCGCGGGAACCCGCCCGGTGCCCCTGGTCTGCTGGAGACGGTCTCCAGCAGACCAGGGGCACCGGAGCAGCTTACGGGGCGAGAAAGCCCCGTTCGTAAGTGCGGATCCGACATAAGTCGGATCCGCGTAAGTCGGGGACTGCCTGTAATTGTAGTCTATACCTACAAATTCTGTGAGCATAAGCAAAATATGCTATTCCAGCAAAAACACTTTTATACTGAAATAGCTACACGTCTACTAGCACCAGGTCAACACTGTAAAGTTTTCTGATATAGCTACACTGGCAACCCCTTCTAGCACAGGCATCTTACACTGGCAAAGGCAGGTGTTTTTGCCACTATATTTTATACTAGTTCCTTGACCAAATAAGCTATACCAGCAAAAGCACTATTTTTGTTTTACTTCATGTCAATCAGTGCTCTGGGATGAGGGGTTCAGTATGCAGGCTGCCATGGTAAGAGAGGACTATTCCAGCCCTCTCTCAATGCAGCAGCTTGAGGCCAGGTGAGAAGCACCTCTCTCTGGCAGCTGAAGCTCCAGAAGGCACAACTGGGGTAGAGGTGAATGTCCCCCATCTTGGGCACGTGAAGGCTCATCTGCCTCTGTACTCCCCAGCCACAATGAAAAATGCAGCAAACTGTGTACTTTCCTCTGGCTCCCTGATGAAGGGGAGCTTCAACCCGGCCCCCCCATCCCTCTGAAAAGGTGTCTGGGGGATGGGAGGCTTGGGGCTAGGGCAGTCCCAAATGGGATGGGTACATCCCAAGTCAACCCCTTTCACCTGGCTGGTGATTGTCTCTTTTCTGTATGGTTTTATGAGAAGCAGAATCTCATTCCAGAAACAACCAGACCCTTACCTTGCTTTAAGTTATGGTAAGAGAAAGCTGCATATCGAATTTGGTGGTCCTAGGTCTGACAGTTTAGGAAGAGTTCTTGAGCAGACAGAGATGAACAGACAAACAAACTCTCTCAAATGTGTAGTAGATAACTGCATCTATATGTACATATTTGCCAGTAGAGAAATGTTGCAAAGAAACCAAACCTCTCATCAATTAACTAAAAAAGCAACTGTTTCTTGCGTGATCTGGCCTAAATCTGATTCTTTATAACTGTAGAGCCATATGGTTTTGTCCAGGCATTCCATTTAAATTAACAGACCCTAAGACCTTGGATCACTACATATACATGTGATTAGGATGGCTTCACTGAAATTATTTAGGCTGGAGAACTTGGACCTAGAGGTGGTAACTCTGGTTCTCCCTACCTGTTTATTAGCTCTGAACAGTGTCACATCAAAGAGGATCTCTTCTTTAGACTGTTCCATGTGGTTTGGCTGGGCTCTCCATCTCTTGACTCGCTCAATCCCATAGCTGAGGTTGGCTCTAACAAAAAGATATTCACTTACTGGAACAACATGCTAATTAAAGACAACTGCAAGGCTTAAATTCTTGTCCACATCCAAACATCTAAGTATGGGTCTATGACTTACCAAGAATATGAAAGTATGGAGATTAGTCTTATTAACACTAGGCCCAGCCTTCAAACCCATACATCTTGTTTCTAATAGTTTTGTTACTGTCAATGGGCCAATCCATAAGATTGAGCCCTGGGTTATTTTTGTAACTGTGCTGTGTCATCGCTATACAAAACTTCCTTTTCTAACCTGGTTTTAATTTTTGGAGCTGTAAACCTTCTGATCATAAATAACATGTAAATATAATAAAGTAAATTTAGACAAATATGCAAATAAGATTGTGATACTTCATGAAGGTAATACATAATACATTCTGAAATATAGGGAGATAGTAACTAAATGCAACACATCCATATTCTATGGCAGGGCTGGGAAATAATTTTTCATGGGGGGCCATTCCAAGATTCTGGTAAGTGGTCAAGGGCCACACTTTTCTATAGAGGGTGTGTAGGGTCTAGGATAGAGGTGAGGTGCAGACGGGAGCTTGAGAGGGTGTGTGGTCTCAGAGAGAGTTTGGAGGAGGGTTGTGAACTGGGGCAGGAGATTAGGGTGCTGGGTCCAGGAGGGGGTATAGGTTCAGGAGAGGATTCTGCACTGGGGGAAGGATATAGGAGTGGCTGCAGGGTCTGGGAGGGAGTTGTGACCTGGGGTGGGGGAAGGAGGGTACAGAGGGTTTGGCTGGTAACCTGGGGCAGGGGACTAGGATCCAGGGTCTGGGAAGGGGTATGGGTTCAGGAAAGGATTCTGAACAGGGGAGCAGTGTAGGAGAGAGTGCAGGAGCTGGGAGGGAGTTGGGATGTTCGAGGGGGTAGGGTGCAAGAGAGAGGCCCTGGCCAGGAGACACGTACCTAAACAGCTCCCAGCTAGCAGAACTCTCAGGCAGGCTTCCCTGCCTGCCAGCAACCCCAGACTTCTCTGTTCTATGTGGCTCTCTGCACTACAAGAGGCATAGGAGAGGCTTTGCACATTTCCCCTGACCTCAGAAAAATCCCTCAGCTCACATTGTCAGTTTCTGGCCAATAGGAGCTGAGAGATTTTGCTGGGGGCATGGGGCAGTGCACAAAGTCTCCCTCTCGCTGCAGTGCAGAGAGATTCAGGGAGCAGCCAGCAGCTTTGAGCAATACTGCTCCATGCTGCAGGGGCTGATTGACCATATTACAAGGCTCGGTGGGCCAGTTCCAGTCCACATGCTGGATCTTGTCCACCCCTGTTCTATAGAGTCACTCACATAATTTGCATTTACTTACTCCAAAGTTAACCCAAAATGTCAGGCTATAATTATATAAGATGTATTTATAACTGAAACAGAAAATTTTGAGTACTAAATACAAGGTGCTCAGAGACCATAGCAATGGATATGATATATAAATAATCCTAAATAGACTAGAACATAATGAATTACAAATATTCATTACTCACAGAAGATGGTGCTCTCTGTAAAGTAAGCAAAGTATGACAATGCTTTTAGCAATTTTCTGAAATCTGAACAGAAGATTTGGCTGAAAGAAGAAAGTGGCCAGTTACTCGTTACCTGTTCAGTGAATGTTAGTTACACAAATATCAATGTTAGTTACACAAATATCATTAAAAAAAAAACTTAGTGCTGAAGAATACTTTTCATACTTGAAGTCACTTATAAAAATCATTCAGATAAAGGATTCATGTTTCCATAAAAGTGTTCATTTTTTTTCTGTTATACCGTAGTTGAAGTGTCAGAATTGCAGGTCTTCAAAACTGTATGCCTCACTGTCTCTTTAATAGGAATCTAGAAATTACCATCCCAGAACAGCCACAAGATCCCACAGCAGGACTAACAGCCTGTTTCTGACCTATATCAGATGCTTGAGCAAAAACTTTTATAATGCATGTAGCCAGGCAATACTATCCGTGAGAAAAAATTCTTCTTTATACCAGTCCTTTAATCAGTTTAGCCCCTGAAGTATGAGGACTGATTGCCCTGGAAATGTTATTCTAGTTTGTAAATCCTTTACTCTGTTTGGGACAAATCTGCATCCCTAAAGGCATGAAAGGTCATAAACACCATCATGGTTATACTGCACAAAGGAATGGGGAATTGGCAAGGACACAAAGAGACTGTGCAGGGAGGTTCAGCACTATTCTGTGTCCGTTTTCTGCAAAGCAGTGCAGCAGGGCACTTTAAGTGGCCAATAACTGCTTAACTACCTTGATCCAAAGATCAAGCACTTCAGCAGGGGTAGACAGGAGCAGCTGCTACCACAGCCTCAGTTGAATAAAACTTTGAAATACCTTATTAAAAAGCACTAAAAAATAATTGATTAAGGACTAGATCCTGACCTCATTATTTACTACTAATTTACAAAGAAATAGGATGTGGGATTCTTGAGTCCTTCTCCCTCTCTCTGCTGCTTATTCTTTACCCTTTGACATTCTAATTGGGTCTACAGATCCCAAATGAAATATCATAAAGGAGAAAAAAATGGCCAGATTTTTCTTCCATACACAAGGGCTTTGTCTAGATTGCATCCCTTTTTTGTAAAAGGGATGCAAATTAGACATATTGCAATTGCAAATGAAGCAGGGATTTAAATCCCCCCTGCTTCATTAGCATAAAAATGGCTGCCACTTTTTTTCAGCCCAGAGCTTTGCCAGAAAAAAGCGCCAGTCTAGACGCGGATCTTTCGGAAAATAAAGCCTTTTCCGAAAGATCCCTTATCCCAGAGGGATAGACACAGCCAAAGAATGTTGACTTTAATGGAGCCAGTCACATTAGTGTGAGATCACAATCAGTTCTACCTTGAGTGAGGAATGAGTGGCAGCAGCAGATGATTGGTTAGAAGCAAAAAGCAGAAGACAGAAAAAAGTGGAATACTGGCTTTATGTTTCTAACAAGAGAAAGTTCTGAGTTTCCACATGGTTTAAGTTGATAAAAAATGTTACTATAAAGATCAACTTGTTTAAGTTTTACACAAGGTTCACATTAGATCTCCTCCCTAGCACGAAAACCTCTTTAATTTATAAAGATAATTTTCTGTCAGTTTTTGTGCAAAAAAATCTAGTTTTGTTTACATATATAAGAAATTGTTCCTTAGCACAAAGACAGAGACCAAATTTATTTTTGGTGGAAGCCATTGATGTTAATAGAGTTATACCAAGGTTAAATTTGGTCCTGTCAGTCATCCCCATTTAAGACTATTTCCTGCCAGTCCCCACTTTAAAGCATACCTGGTCTTCCTGTGATGAGGGCATGATGTGCTGCATAGATTGGGAGAGTGCCCATCTCCTGTTTCCTTTGCCTTTAGGAATTCTGAACTTTTTCCCAAGCTTTGCCTTTGGCAGTTTCACCCTTTCCAGAGCCAGTGAGCCTATGAGATTTCCCCTTTGGAGAATTCCATCAGTGAATCTGGATCCACACAGAAGTTTCCCTGGAGGAAGGCAGCCGCACACAGCAAGACTCAGATCAGAGATGAAATTTCTTCTAGGATTCCTTCTCTTTCTCCCATTTGCAGAATCCTCCCCCAAAGCCTGGAGAGAGGCTAGGATGTTGGCTTTCCTCATCTCTGCATCTAATAGCATCTTGCTGCTAGAAATAACAATAAAAAACCCCCACAAATGCATACCAATAGCCTACTGAAAAATTAAAAGTTTAGGTGCTACAACAACCACTGCATTTTTGCATGAGAAGGGGTGGGAGTGGGGGAACACAAATATAAGCAAGAATGCATGCAAAGTCTCCTGCACTAAGGAAATTAAGACAATAAATTTTCCTTCTCCAACAGTACATAAAAAATAGTGCTAAAGATAATAGCAAAAGAGAGACTGAGGCTCATAAATAAAAACTGCTATCACGTTTCTAAATACTAAATCCTAAATGTGGAAGGTCCAAGCTGAAGTAAGTTTGTTCATAAATTTTGCAAAACTGTCAAATGTAGCTAATAAGATCCTGCCAAACTGATCTACTGGGAGAGATGTGGAAGGAGAGCTAGAAGTAAAGCAAGTCTCTTTCAGTTAACTAATGCATGTTCCATTGCTCTGTTAACTCATACAGACAATAGACACAGATGGTCTTAAAAAGCTCTGATTTACATTGTCCAATAAGGAGGAGAGAAAGGCGGATCTTTAGAAGTTTTGTTTCTGATGCTTTGAAAGTTACAGCTCAGTATCCAGGGAAATGCAGTTGATGGGGATGTGATATGTGGATCTTCTGGGGAGAACTACCTCCCTTGCAGGAAAGTACAGCACTGTGCATTTGTAAATAGAACTTTGAAGACCTATGTCCATCACGTGCATTGATTATGACAAAACACACAATTTGATTCATTCATGTCCACAGAGACTTCCTTCCAAAATTGAATATTCATACCGTTGCAGCCTCTGCACACCCCATCTCTGGGGTTGAGGGGACCCGGTGTGTGGACACCGCTTACTTAGTCGCCGGTCGTTGGCAGGCTCTTTTAGTCTGTAAATAACAACCCTCAGTCTGGAGTAGTATAGCCTAATGGCTAAAGTCAATAAGGTCAATCCTCATCTCAGGGCTATCCAGCCCAACATCCAGAGTCAATAGAATTAACCCTTAACTCAGGGCAGTAAAGGCCGACAGCCAGAGACAATGAAGTTAGCCCTTATCTCAAAGAAGTCCAGCCTAACAGCTAGAATCAATGATGGGGGAACCCTTAGCTCAGGGCAACACAGCCTATCAGCCAGAGTCAATGAAGGGGAATGGCCTTTTGTTCAGGGCAGCGTGGCCTACTAGCCAGAGTCAATAGGGAGTGGCCCTTTAACACAGGGCAACATGGTCAGAGTCAATTATGGGGAAGCCCTCAGCTCAGGGCAAAGTCAATAAAGGGGAATGGCCTTTTAACTCAGGGTAAGCACAGCCTTGTGGCCAAAGTCATTATGGAGTAGCCCTTTAACTCAGTGCAGAGTTAATAAATTGGGGGGGAGGGCAACTGCCCCAGTAGGGGGACCTAGGCATATCCTATTCCACTAGGTCCCAACCCAGTGCCCCGTGAGTGGCAGAGCATTCTGTCACTCGCTCAGCAGGGAGTCCGAACAAAACACACCAAGTTCACCTGAATGGGAGATACCATTCCGCTACCGTCCATGGGTCACTTCCTTCCAATGCTGGTGCAGGTCCATTAAAAGAAGTCTCTGGATCCTCCGCAGCCGGCTCTCCCTGGGGCTCCTACGGTGCTGGTAGTTTGCGGCGGTCTCCGGGGTCCCACCATCTGAGTCTCTGGCCAGTGCGGTTCTGGAGCTCCTGGTGAAGGTTCTTGTCCTTCGCTGGCCAGCCCAGACTGAGCTATGTTACTGCCTTTTATGCTGTCCCAGCGTTTGGAGCATGCCCAGTCAGAGTGAAGGGGCAAGACTTCCTCTGCCCACAGAAAACTGCACTTGATTCAATACAGTGTATGCACACTGTCACACATTCATAATCACATACACACATCTACCCATCCCTAAATACAGGCAGTCCCTGACTTACGCAGATCCGACTTATGTCGGATCCGTAGTTACAAACGGGGCTTTTCTCGCCTCGGAGGACGCAGGCGGCGGGACTGCCCAGATGTGCCGTAGTCCCGCCGCCCGCATCCTCCGGGGCGAGAAAAGCTGCTCCGCATCTCCCTAGTCTGCTGGGGGAGCCTCCCCAGCAGACCAGGGAGATGCGGAGCAAAGCCACGGAGGACGTGGGCAGCGGGACCGCGGCACGTCTCGACGGCCCCGCCGCCCCCGTCTCCCTGGTCTGCTGGGGGGGAGGGCACAGCTTGTGCGCCGCCCCCCCCCCCAGAAGATCAGGCTTTTCTCGCAACGCCTGGGGTAGAGCAGCTGGGGTGCTGCCTGGTTGGTCCCGCAGCGCTGCTCCTCGGCGCTACTGAATCAACCCGGCAGCACCCCAGCTGCTCTGCCCCAAGCGTCCTGATTCAGCCGCTGCTGGTCAGTTTCAGCAGCGGCTGAATCAGGACGCCTGGGGCAGAGCAGCTGGGGTGCTTCTGGGTTGGTCCAGTAGCGCCGAGGAGGGGCGCTGCGGGACCACCCGGCAGCACCCCAGCTGCTCTGCCCCAGGCGTCCCCAAGTCAGCCGCTGCTGAAACTGACCAGCGGCTGACTTCAGGAAGCCCGAGGCAGAATTGCTCTGCCCCAGGCTTCCTGGAATCAGCCGCTGATCAGTTTCAACAGCGGCTGACTTGGGGACATCTGGGGTAGAGCAGCTGGGGTGTTGCCGGGTTGGTTCCCACAGCGCTGAGGTGCGGCGCTGCGGGGACCTACCCGGCAGTGCCCCAGCTGCTCTGTCCCAGGCGTCCAGATTCAGCCGCTGTTGAAACTGATCAGCGGCTGATTCCAGGAAGCTCAGGGCAGAGCAACTCTGCCTCGGGCTTCCTGTAGTCAGCCGCTGGTCAGTTTCAGCAGCGGCTGAATCTGGACGCCAGTTCCGACTTACATACAAATTCAACTTAAGAACAAACCTACAGTCCCTATCTTGTACGTAACCCAGAGACTGCCTGTATACATTCTTTCATCCACTTGTTTCATACACCATATATTCATCTATCAGACACATAAACCTATCAGAACTAAACACATGTGCACTCCTCACAGGTACTAAAACATATTTGTCCCATAAAGCATAAATATACACTCACATTTCTCAACTGTACCTCCCCTAAGGAGCTCTCCTGTAATAAAAACAGGTTGTATCCTATAATTTTTATAGTGAATTTTTAATTGTAAAACTTTTAAAATATGACTTTTAGTAAAAGTCCTGATTCTTCTCTAGAGGCCAGAACAGTGGCTCTCATCTATTCCAAAGTACTGTATCCCTTTCTGGAGTTGACTCTGTCTTGCCTACCCCACAGTTAGGCTTCACTTAAAAACTATATACTTACAGAAACACACATAAAACACATAAAAAAATGTCACAGCACACTATTACAGAAAAAAATAGCTTACTTTACCATTTTTACCATATGCTATATACAGGGCTCATCAAACCATGGCGAGCCCCGCTCGCCAGCCGCGCAGTTCAGCATGCTGCACATGCGCTGATTGCGCTGCGGCGCCATGCCAGGCTATAATCTACTTGCCCATGGCGAGTAGATTATCTAAATTGTTGAGCCCTGGCTATATATATTATAGAGAGTTTGTCTCTTAGATCGAGATCTCCTCCTAAATGGTAAGATCTGGGACCATATATAGCTTCCTCTTATCACAACTTAAAGTAATGTAAGAGTTTGGCTGTGCCAGGAAAATAGGGTGTGCCTGGAATGGGATTGCTTCCCATAAAACCAAACAGAAAAGAGACAGAATCACCAAAGCAAGTACAGTCCTCAAAACTGACATAACTGAGCGAATGTTGAAAGAGACTTAACCAAAATGAGCCAGAAAAATAGAATGAAACTGGAATAGGATTCCATAAATCTTACAGAAAAGATATAAAATGGAGAAATTTAGAGTAATGCTCTGTTTTGGCATAGCTAAATCAATGCTTAAGTTTTGAAAACTAAAAGAAAATGTTATTGGAAACCAAATTGACTATACTCCTTTTTTGAAAAAACATAGCAAATGACAAGAGTTTATAGGAGGAAAAAAATACTTTATGCAATTCCCATTTTTAAAAAATTACTAAAAAAAACATTAAACAGAAATCTTTTAACAACCTTTTTAAGAAATCCAAAATAAAAACTAACTTCATAAAATAATACTATGTTTCTGAAAAACATAATCATTTAAATAAAGCAAGTACATTTTTTTTTATTTTCCAAAATAAAAAAGCTTAATTGACTTACAGCCCAAACAACACTGGATAATCTGCTAATGTAATTATAAAACAAATCAACTGGAATATAAATATTGTACTCACATTTCACTATATAATAAATAGAGAAGTATAAACAAGTTATTGTCTCTATCAAATTTTAGTTTGCAATGACTTCACTAGTATTTTTTATGTAGCCTGTTGTAAAAATAGACAAATACCTAGATTAGTTGATTTACCCCCTGGAAGACCTCTGCGAATCCTCAGGAGTATGCATATCCCTGACTGAAAGCCACCCATACAGAGGCCAGCAATTTTTATCAATTCCATTCAAAAAAGGATGTATGATGCTCTTCCCCTTTTCTCTCTCACTCAGACATATGTTGATATTACAAATAATAGCTCCCTAAATTCCAGGGATCCTGTGAGACTATATAATTAAAAGCTACCATAATACAGATGTACAAGGGGCAATTAAATTCTGCCATTTCCAAACTTTCAGGGGTTTTAACTTTGCAATGTAAATAATATTCTTCGAACACAAATTTGTAATGTCTTTTCATAAACCCTTTCCAACACACAGCAAACATTTCAATAAGGTTTTTCCAAACTACAGTTGATACCACAGTCACACAAAAACGTCTACTGTAAAACTTTGAATGTTAATGTTACTTTTTGGAAAGACAATATAATATGGGTGAGGTCTTTCATTGGACCAACATCAGTCAGTGAGAGAAACAAGCTTTCAAGTTACACAGATCTGTTCATGAGGTCTGGGGAAAGTACTTTAACTGCCACAGCGAAATACAAGGTGAAACATGTTCTCAGACGTGACGAGCTTCATGTAGCAGGAAAGCTTGTCACTCTCTAACAACAGATGTTGGTCCAATAAGAGTTATTACCTAACCTATCTAGTCTAATATCCTGGGATCAACAGGGCTAAAATACTACCGCATACAATAGTGTTGCTTTTTGGTGACATGCTACTGTTATCTTTCTTTTGTAAGTGCTGTTCAGTTTCTTAGCATTAGTCAAATTTAAGAATCCAGAGAAACTAGTTTTGGGACATTTAAATTTGTAACAAAAGTCTCACAATGACATTAAGTCCTAGTTTTTTAAAGCCTTACAAAAGACGTATCCTGCTACTACATCCACAAACACCCAGTAGCTGACCCCCTCCCCCCCCCCGAAATGAACATTTATTTTACACCTACACACATCTAGTTTCATACCTGGAGTAGTGGTGCTGTTTTGGTGGAAGAGGGAGACCACACAGCAAGGGTCATCTCTATGGTACACAAGACAGGAACTGTGCCAGTCTGTATGGTTCACAAGCAGCCCCCTGAATGGAAGCTTAAGACTAGTGCAAGGGTGAGGGAGATGCATCACAAGGTGAATCACTCCCATCACTCATCCAACAGAGGTGGGGTCTCTCAAACTGAGGGTGAGACCACTATGTTCCCAAGTTATTACATGGGAGAGTTTGCCGGCTCTCACTCTGCACCCCATATATATATATATATATATACACACACACACCCCATCTTGCTTCCAGCGTTTGTAATGGTGTTAAACAACATTGTGAATGTATGAAGAGGAGGTCACCCTCTAAGGCAGGGGTGGGAAACCTTTTTTGGATCAGGGGCCGCTGACCCACAGAAAAATCAGTCAGCCGGGGCCACACACAAAGTGAGAGGCCCCTGACTGAGGAGAAACACACTCCCCACAATCCCCTTGCACACCAGAGCCTAGGGGACTGAGGCGAGTAGATTTGTGTGATCCAGCCCTGTGGGCGAGTGGCTGGGGGACTGGAGCACCAGCACGGGCTCCCCAATGCGGAGCCTCGGGGGCCAGATCCAGGCAAGAACCTCTGGCCTAACACATTCGTTAGCAGCCCAGGCCAGGTGGAAATGTGGAGTGTGGTCCAGCAGCACCCCCCGGCCGGCCTCCATGTTGTTGCCCCTCCTGCTGAGAGGCTGGGGGGTGCTGCTGGAAAAGTGCAGCTCTCTGACACCTTCCCCTCAGGCTCCCCGGGACAGCCACATCCCCCCCCCCTTCCAAACAAGGCCTCAAAATGGAGAGGCCCCGCCCTGCAACACGCTGCTCTGCACCCAGCTTCACCGCCAGGCGGCGCACACCCGGCACAGCGCGAGCAGCAGGGCGCCCCGCGAGTAATGGCCGACGTGCCGCGCATGCGTGTTGGAGTGTGTTCCTGCCCCGGCGCTTCCCCACCGACCAACGGCTGGAAGGTGCCCGTAGGCCTCATCCTGTCCCCGGTCAGTGGCGGTTGGCGCGTCGGTTCGGAGATGCCCCAGGAGCCGGGGGAGGAAGGGCGGGAGCAGCGGCGGCTCCTGCGCTCTGTCAACACGCGGGAGCCCTCTCACGTGATCTTTTGCAACCGGAGCCCCCGGCTGGTCATCCCCATCTGGCTGGACTTCGAGGGCCAGCCTCAGCCCTACGCGGTCCTGCAGCCGGGCACCGGCCGGAGGATGCACAGCTACCTAGGTGGGGCTGGGCGGAGGGGGCGCAGTTACTGGGGGGTGCACCGCTACCTAGGCGGGGAGGTTCACAGCCCGCTGAGGGGGAGGGGTGCATAGCTGAGGGGGAGGGGTGCATAGGTATCCAGGTGGGGACGGGTAACTACCTGCGGGGGGCGGGGGGTCACGACTGTCTGATTGGAATGGGCAGCGGCATTTCAGAGGAGGCACAGCTACCTGGGTAGTATGGTAAGGGGGGGCTGAGGGAACAGATTTGGGTGGCTACAGTTAGGTCCCAGGGTAGATGCAGTCAGAGGCAGCAGGTAGAGGATGTAGAGCTGCCTGGGTGAGTACAGATGGGTGGAAAAGGACAAGTGACACCTCGGTGAGTACAGCTAGGGAGTAGGAGCAAGGTAAGTGTAGATAAGGATCTTGGAACATCATCTGTGAATGAGTCTAGCTTTGAAATGCCCAGTTAGCTGGATGAGTAATATGTCGGTATCCCGGAAATGAATGGAGTGTGATGATTTCTTGAATGATGGGGGTGAAACTCATGTGTTAAGGTGGATGGATTTATAGCAGTGGATAAAAATTAAATTTCTGATTCAAAACAGCATGTACTGACCACTCTGCCTGTCCTGAGGCTACTGTTGCGGTAGCCAAAAGATTTGTGGTTGCCTGAGTGCATTAAGGAATTGGAAATAATGATGTTTGCTCCTGAAAATCCTAGAGTTTTCAATTCAGTTTGGACATCTGTTTGAAAACCACTGGCAAGCATGTCCTTTAGGATCACATGCCAAGAGTACAGACTAAGGATGTTAAGAAGTGAGTAATTAACTAAGCCTGTAGTCAATACAATTTGTATTGACTACATGATTAGTTGATAAGGGGAGGCGCTCTCTCTCCCAGCTCTTGCCAGGTCAAGGAGTTATCCCTGCTGTGGCTCTGTAGTTTAAATGTCACCCAGCTCCTATTACATTTAAAATGCAGAGCCGCAGCAGAGGTAGGTTCCAGACCCAGTGCAAGGTAGGACTGAGCAATCCAAGCTCACACCGAGTCCCAGACCACTGCGTCTCTTCATTTTAAATGTAGTAAGAGCACCATGGAAATGGTAAAATGCACAATGGAGACTGCTCCCCCCAGTAGCGGCTCCTGCCCCCCCCCCCCCCCACCTCTGATACAGAGGCAGCGGGGAAGCAGGGAACGAGTAATGATGCACCTACCCAATAAGCCAAAGCTTATTGGGTAGTCAACTACTCAACTGGTCGCTTACATCCCTAGTACAGACTTTTATATATAATGTAACATAGTAGAGAGGTGTTCATTTTTTCTGTCACCTTGATGATATGGTTAATCTTGGGTGTTTTCTGGGATCATCTGCCTTTTTTTCCCCTTCCATCCAGACTCCTCTTGCTACCTCACTTCCAGTGGTCCCACACAAGCCAGAAGAAAAATTGAAATACAGGCAGTCCCCGACTTACGCGGATCCGACTTATGTCAGATCCGCACTTACGAAAGGGGCTTTCTCGCCCTGGAGGTCGAGACCGTCTCCAGCAGACCAGGGGCACCGGGCGGGTTCCCGCGCTTCTGAGGCTTTGCCAGAGCAAAGCCTCAGAAGCGCAGGGAACCGCCACTGCTGCCGCTTGAGTCCCGGTGCCTGTGGTCTGCTGGGGACCGTCCCCAGCAGACCACAGGCACTGGGACTGAAGCCGCAGCCGCGGGGGGGTCCCGCGCCTCTGAGACTTTGCCAGAGCAAAGCCTCAGAGGCGCGGCACCCGCTGCCGCTGTGGCTCTGCTCCCCGTGTCCCTGGTCTGCTGGGGGGGAGGGCGCGGCTAGTGTGCCCCCCCCCAGCAGACCAGGCTTTTGTTTTGGACACTGGAGCAGAGCAGCTGGGGCGCTGCGGATTGGTCCTGCAGCGCCCGCTCTCGGCATTACTGGACCAAACCGGCAGCACCCCAGCTGCTCTGCCCCAGGTCCTGATTCAGCCGCTGCTGGTCAGTTTCAGCAGTGGCTGAATCAGGACGCCTGGGGCAGAGCAGCTGGGGTGCTGCTGGGTTGGGCTAGTACCGCCGAGGAGCGGTGCTACTGGAGCAACCCAGCAGCACCCCAGCTGCTCTGCCCCAGGCGTCCCCAAGTCAGCCGCTGCTGAAACTGACCAGCGCTGACTACAGGCAGCCCGAGGCAGAGTTGCTCTGCCCCAGGCTTCCTGGAATCAGCACTGATCAGTTTCAGCAGCAGCTGACTTGGGGAAGCTTGGGGTTCTTAAGTTGAATCTGTATGTAAGTCAGAACTGGCGGTCAGTTTCAGCAGCGGCTGAATCTGGACGCCAGTTCCGACTTGCATACGGATTCAACTTAAGAACAAACCTACAGTCCCTATCGTGTACGTAACCCGGGGACTGCCTGTAGTTACTAATTCCAAAGCTCAGTTAACTTTAAAATAAGTTACCATCTTCATATTTGTATACAATTGAAAGATAACATTTAAAACAATTAGATATACAGCAGGGATGTTAAATATTGGTTAATTGAATAGGCGCATAACCTCATGAATTCTTATTGGTTAGTCCACTATTCTGTAGTCCCTGGGGGGCAGGGCCAGCAGTCAGTGTGCTCTGGCCTCACTCCTGAGAAGACACCTGCCACTCCGTGCTGCTTCCACTGTATCAGAGACAGCAGTGCGAGATGCCACGTGGGACCTGGTCTGTGAGGGGAGCCAGTTTAAAACCCAGCCCCCCTTGTGGACTTGTGCTGTCACCCTGTGCTGCTGATAAAGAGGCAGCAGTTCAGGGTGGCAGCAGCCCCTGTCCAGGTGGTGGTCTGAGCTCCCGGATCCAGAACTGAGCTGGGCTGCTGGCCAGCCTGATAAAAAAATTTACTGGCAAGTGGTGGGGGGAATGTGTGTGTAGTCTATAGCATTAACCTATAAGCTTTTGCTTATCAGTTAATCGACTATGCTTTTACATCCCTAATATACAGCTTCTTTATCTGTTTTGTTACAGAACATCTTTGGCTGTTCAGAGATGCAGAAACAGATGATGGACTTCTTGTCAATCAGACAGAAATGTTTGTGCCTACTCACAATATAAATGGCCAGCCTGTGTTTGCAAATATCACACTTCCAGGTAAATTATGAAAAGAGTTAAATCTGCTACAGGTTGAACCTCTCTATTCGAGCAATCTTGGGACCTGTCCGCTGCTGAACCAAAGAATTTGCCCAAGCACTGGAGGTCAATATTGTCTAGTAGCATTACCAACACGTCCACAGCTTACTGGACTATTGGAAGGCATTTGGGGTAAATTAGGGCTAAATAACAGCACAGAACATTGAGAGCCAGGACAGATGACTGTAAAACTTTATGGGACCATGGGGAAACTTAGCCACCCCCATGATAAGTGAACATGTGGCGAACTAAGACCATGGTTGTTGCTGGAATAGAGAGGTTCAATCTGTAGAATTTAAGGGGAAATGTAATGAGCTAAAACCAGAGACCTTATTCTATATTAGTAAAAGGGTGGGTCTGTATGACTCAGATATTCAAGCAATTAATAATATTTTATTATTTTGAAAAAGAAAGAACATTGATTTCTCTGGAGTACAGTTATTTACAGGCCTTTGACATTATTTAAGCCTCCCTCCTCTCTTCATTTCTAATGTATCTTGTGGGATTTGAGTTCTGTTTCTCTCTGCCAGTGACTATATGTCAAACTTCACTGGGTCTCATTTCTCCACATTCTAGGAAAAGTAATACCTATTTCACAAATATTGCAGGCTACATTCATGAATGTTTGTGATATACTTTTGATATATTTGGCTGGAGAATGCTAGAGAAGCTTGAAATGTCAAATTACATAAATGTTAATCTTCTATCTCTCTTTGCAGTGTTCAGTCTAAAAGAGAGATGTCTTCAGGTTGTTCGCAGTCTGGTAAAACCAGTGGACTACAGGAAATTGGATATTGTTCAGTCATTATATGAAGACCTGGAAAATCATCCCAAGATTGAGAAGGATCTTCAACGGCTGTCTCTGGAAAGAAGCAAAATAAGGAATGAAGCTCCTGATTTAAAATGAACATCATTCATTCCAGACTCCTGTGTGCGGAAGAAGATGCCACTGTGAAACTACTGTGTGTAAGCGGTATTAACCACGTTGAAACACATTTCAGGAGCTGAGTAGGTGTCAGGATTTCATGCTCTGAAAGGTGCTTGCTCTCATTTGGTTTCAATACACAAAACTTATTAGGATGGCAAGAGCCAGATTCAAGAGATCAAATAGTATGCAACAAACACCAAGTTTATGATGTTTCAATTTAAACATAGGAGACTCAATTGTGTGCAGTTAAACTTATGCGGTTCTGTTGACATCAGTGGCCTTGTAGGATGGAACTGAGGACAGAATCTTGCTCTTGGACTGTTTCAGAACAACTGTAACAATGCATTGCTGATATAGTGGTATAACATTGACTTACCCATTATCATTTTCTTGGGGGGAGTGGTGATTATAAATACAGACAATGTCCTTATCATTAGCGAGGATGTCACATCAAAGAAAAATTTGAATTAGTTTGAAGACTGTAGTTACCTAAATGGAACTTGCATAAGTGTGTATAACTCCATTGACTTCAGGGAATTTTACCCCTTTACGCAAAGATAAAATTTGCTCCCTGGTTCAGATCATACAGGTGTAACACTAGGGGATGTAGAATGGTTGTGGATGGGGTAGCCTGATCCAAAGCTCACTAAAATAAATGGAAAGTCTGTGTGCATAGGCAAAAAGAGTTTTCTTCCCCTTCTCCCTGCTTTTGTGTATCTGCATCAGGGTTATCACAATAAAGGGTTTAACACTTTTAGGTTAAAACACTTTTTAAAAAGTGTCTGGATGTTTTTACTTGTTGCTGGACCTTTTTATTAATTTACATGTAACACTGCCATGCATCACTTTTAGTTGATATGTCCTGGTTTGTGGAAAGCTTCCTTCTGATACTGAGTTTTTAAGGTTGGAGGGCTGTTTGAAGGCCAGAAGAAGACACATACTAGGACATGCCAGCTCCAAGCAGCACCATACCCTGCCAAAACAACAGATGCAAAATTTGCAGATGAGCATTGACCCCATGAATGTGCTGGGGCTAGAGCACCCAGAGGGAAAAATTAGCAGGTGCTCAGCACCAATCAGCAGCCAAGTTCCTCTCTTACCCCCTCCCCAGCACCTCTTACCAGCTGGCAACCTCATTGACTAACTCCTCTCACTTCCCTCTTTCCACTTCCTCCAGCCTGCTGTGAACAGTTGTTTCATGGTGGTCAGGATGCTCTGGGAGGGAGGGGAAAGAGCAGGGATCAGACATGTTCAGAGGAGGGGGCTTGAGGAAAGGTATGGAATGGGGGGGAGAGCACTTGCATTCATAATTCAGCTAGATACTAAAACCCTGGAGTTAACACCAACAGGTTTTATGGCTCATTACAACAATTTGTAATACAGCTTACTGCTTGTTAACCTTAATTGCCCAAGTGGTCAGCTGTAGCACGCATGAACCTTTATGCTTAACAATCTGTCCCAGCTTGTATTTAGCTTGGGCACTCTGCTTGACACCCAAGAAAAAGTTCTATGCAGCTCAAAAGTTTGTCATTTCAACCAGCAGAATTTGATCAAATACAAAAAGTTACCTTTGTCATTCTTATCACCAGTTAACTGGCAGCGTGGATGTGGGGCTTCTCCAGCCTGGCTGGATCTGCCATGCTATGCCACACTGGGGCCACCCACCTGTGGGATCCTGTTTAATTGGCTAACCAGTTAAATGTAACAGTTAACTAGTCAACAGAATAAACAAGATTTTACATCCCTAGGATGAACACTGATACAACGGTGCAAATAACATATGTGCAGGAATTTATCAGAGGTTTGTTGGGTAGGGAACCATTTTTGGTCAGGGTCCACTAACCCACAGAATAATCAGGGGCCACACACAAGCAAAAATACCCTAACTACTCACCTGCTGTCAACGTGGGAAGCAAAAAACCTCCCACAAAACCCACCATTCACTCACACTTAACTCTGCATGCCACACTCCAGCCCCATGGGAAGTGAGGGCATTAAGGCTAGGGGATTCCCTTGCAACAGGGTGATCTGGCAATCACACTCCAGGCCTGGGAGTGTAGGCAGGTGCACCAACTCTTGAGGCTTCCAGCTTGATGAAATTAAGTCGGGGGCCAGATTCTGCTTGTGGGTCATAGGTTTCCCCACCCCTTGTTTAAGTACTATGTGAGATAAGAGGTAGATCTTTGCATAATATTTTACCATTGTTTAATCTTGAACATTTATTTCCAATGATACAAAATATATACATTTTAGGAAAACTGCTGTAAAACTAAATGAGTAAGAATACGAAGCCATGCTGTAAATATTTAAGTGTATCTTCCATTTTTCGTAAATATTGGTTTATTTTTTTCTTAAAACATTGTGCATGGACTGAGTTTTGTTCACCACCACAATACATAAATACATATTAACTTGATGGATTTTATTTTTTAGTTTTCTTGTGTGTGTTTATCAAGTACCTTTTAGCCTATATTCTTGTATGCTAGAGATTTTTTAAATCAACCATAAATTTATACTTTGCAAAACTACCGAAACAAAGTCACCAGTTTACAAAATATAACTAACTCATTCCAAAGGCTATGTCTACATTAAGCTTCTCCTCCCTAAAACTCCCTTCCATTGCTATTATGAAGCTTCCATGTTGAATTGTAGTATAGACAACGTGTCAGCAGTTCCAACATTTAAAAAGACCCTGCAGCATTGTGTTAAAAACACCAGTACCTTGTCTACACTGGTACTACACTCTTACTAGTACTAGTGGAGCCCTACCCTGGAAGCCTATATTCACTTGGCTGGAGCTGAGAGAGCAGTGCCATGCCAATCTTCTCCAAAGCTGAAGTTGCAGTAAGCCAAAGATGCTGGACTGCACCCCCTTGCATGAAGTGGTTTCCATCATCCAAAAGGTTTAGAGTTTGGTTCGATGGCTTTCAGCACCCCCATTATAAAAGTTGTTCCAGTATACCCACACTAACTATTTATTTTAAAAATGTAAAGGAATAAAAGGCAACAAGCAAATTTACTTAGTGTATTTGCCAGTGACATCCATGCATGCCAGATTGGGCCTTTCAGCTCTGGCTGACAACTAATCTAGAGCTGTGTCTACACTGGCGCGATCTTGCACAAAAGCGGCCCCTCTTGCGGAAAAACTTGCTTCCTGTCTACACTGGTTGTGTGTTCTTGCACAAGTAAACTGACGTTTTAATGTATGAAATCAGGGCTTCTTGCGCCAGAACTCTGACACTCCTGCTCAGGAATAAGCCCTTTTGCGCAACTGTTCTTGCGCAAGAGGCCAGTGTAGACAGGCAACATGAATTTCTTGCACAAGAAAGCCCTATGGCTAAAATAGCCATCAGAGCTTTCTTGCGCAAGAGAACGTCAATACTGGCATGGATGCTCTTGTGCAAAAGCACATGCCAGTGTAGACGCTCTCTTCTGGAAGAGTTTTGGCAGAAGAACTCTTCAGCAAAAGAGTTTTTGCATGAGAACGTGCCAGTGTAGACATAGCCTAGGAGTGGAGCTCCAAAAAGCAGGCGGATGAAAGATCTCCTCTTCACTAGCAACTCTTGCAGGCTGCGTCTAGATTGGCATGATTTTCCGGAAATGCTTTTAATGGAAAAGTTTTCCGTTAAAAGCATTTTCGGAACAGAGCGTCTAGATTGGCACGGACACTTTTCCACAAAAGCACTTTTTGCGGAAAAGCGTCTGTGCCAATCTAGACGCACTTTTGCGCAAAAAAGCCCTGATCACCATTTTCGTGATTGTGGCTTTTTTGCAGAAAACAAATCTGAGTTGTCTACACTGGCCCTTTTGTGCAAAAGCATTGCACAAAAGGGACTTTTGCCTGAACGGGAGCAGAATAGTATTTCCGCAAGAAGCACTGATTTCTTACAGTAGGAAGTCAGTGCTTTTGCGGAAATTCAAGCGGCCAGTGTAGACAGCTGGCAAGTTTTTCTGGAAAAGCGGCTGATTTTCCGGAAAAACTAGCCAGTCTAGACACAGCCACAATGTTGCTGTTCCAATTGTACAGACTCCCATCCTTTCTTTGGTCCAAACCAGTGAAGTCAAGAGGAGGATGCTAACACACGAGCAAAGCGGTGCCTCTATATTAACTACCAAAGCAATGGGAAGGGAGTTCTGAAACTTATATTTCCCTTCTGACTGTAATACAATTTACATCTGTTTGTTTTTATCAGCAGTTTCTGGCATGGCGGTTTTGTGGGTGATCTCACCACACCTACAGACCACCTGACGCTGAGAAAGAAGAGGACTAGAGAGAACGTGTTCTGTAAGATCCTGCAAGACAGCTTTGCATCAGACCATGAACAAAGGGCTTGGAGGACCAACGTGAACAACAGCAGAGAGAAAGACCGAATACAGGAAAAAGGCCCAGGAGTCCAAGCATGATAAAGAGAGAGAACAGTATGAGGACATAATGGGTCTTCTCAGACAGCAAATTCAAAGGCTGCAGACCCAGATGGAAGGCTGAATTTTTTTGTAAATCCCGGCATCTATATAGTAGCCCTATGACCTGCTCTGGTTGTGCTGTATCCCAAGAGGCACCCTCCCCACTCAGCCTCTTCCCCTTGTGGCCCACTGCTGCAGAACCTCATGGGAAAGAGGCAAAGGAGGATGGGGCTTTGTGGAGGGGAGGGGAGGCCATGTACAGGCAGGGCTTGGGGCAGATTGTGAGTGCAATGGATGGCAGACCCATCAGGTGGACCCCCTCTGACTGTGGACCCAGCACCATTATAAACCTGGTATTGCTCAGGTGTAACATACCATATACAATCCAGACTGAGTAGCTGTGTCATCCTCGCCCAACAACTTTAAGTGTCTCACAATGCTGTGGCTGAAACATCTCTCACCTGAGCCATTTACAAACAAACAATCTTCCAGCATGCATGCCACACACTGAACATTTGCTTGTAACAGTAGCCAACCAGCCATGCTTGGCTTACACTCTGACTGCCACCAGCCTGAACTATATTGTAGGGCGGTGTTCCCTCTAAACTGTGCAGCAGCACAGCTTCACAAGTGATTAATCAGCCCTGCCCAGTCAGTCTGCTCCCTGCATGGTGTTTCTGACTGGGCCTGGGCGGGGCTGATTATCACTTGTGAAGCTGTACTGCTGCACAGCTTAGAGAGAACACTGCTGTAGGGTGACCCCAATACACTTTTCTTAGATTTCTCTTCAGAAATGTATGTCCTGCATGACCCACCCTCTCCTGAGCAATGCATTTTAAATATAGTATGTTACTTAATAGAAATATGCACACAATTTGCCACCCCCAAATGGAGTTTCCCAGACACTTCAATTTAAACACATTGAATTAGATAAAACAAGTTTATTAACTTACAAAAACAGATTTTAAGTGAGTATGAGTAATAAGGCATAAAAATCACAAATTGCTACAAGAAAATAAAGAACTGGTGCAACTGGTGTCTAATTTAATAAACTATGTTAAATTCAAAACAAAGTTTTCTCACCGCATACTTTCAGCAGTCTTCCTGAGCAAGCCTCCTCCCCAAGTCCAACGGCTGCTTACTTTGTTCCTTCAGGTGCAGTGAATTAATGGGGAGGAATGTGCATGTTGGGGTGTTTTCCTTTTTTATAATTTCAGTCTCTGATGGAGTTTGCTTACCACTGCAGCACCTCCTGCTGGCTGTCCCAGGGATTAATTCTGCTTGTCAATGCACCCTCTGCAGGGGAAAAAAACTATAGGTTCCATTTTGTTTGGGCATGTCACCATCTTGTTTGTAAATGGTTGTTGTTTTGTCCACCGTATTGATATCTTTCTTCTTGGGACAACTGATGTATTTTTTCTCTTGGGCAAGGAACAATGTGGGTCACATCAGCTGTGTTCTGCCTAGTAACACGAAAGCATAAAAGATTGCTGCATCCAAGAGAGGATACTGTCCTTCCTGATGGCAGCATACTCCACATGCTAGCAAATACTTCAAGGGATCTACAGAAGAAGATCCAAACTCCATAGTTCCAGGTGTCAGTTCCTGATCAGTCCTTTTCTCACCTATACCCTGGAATCCTATGTCTTTGCCTTGTTGGCCTGATGTATCTTGTCTGTGACATCCCTGCTGTAGATCCATTCCTCTGAATCTGGTGTGGTAGCCTGTGCATCTCTGTACCTTACCTGTAGTGAAGTCCCTTCTTTTTATAGGTTTGGGACCTTGACTTTTATGTCAGTCTATTAAGCCAACCTGTACCTGAATGAACTTATGTAATGTTTTGCAGGGGGATACTATGACTGTCTGTTTAAGTTACTGTTAATAAACTAGTTTGCTTTATAGCAGCATTTCTTAAACTATGTTCCGTGCCGTGAGGCAGTCCAAGGTGTCCCGCAGGGATATGGTGACCATACGTCACTTTTTTTCCCAGGACAGTCGTAGATTTAAAGACACCCAATGCTAGCGTAGCGCAGCAGCAACTCCCCGCTTCCACCCAGCACATAAGCGGCTTCCTTGGTGCTTTGTGCGGGCAGCCAGGGCCGCTGCCAATGGCGTGCAGTGTCCAGAGTTCCAAGTTCCCATGCAGCACACACCACCATCTGGCAAGCCCCTCCCTCCACTGCGTGGCCCTCCCCTCCCGCTGTGAGACTGCCTCCGCCGTGCACCACCAGCCCAGCCTCCTCCCTCCACAGGCAGCCGTCACCACTGCTGGAGGGAGAGGGGCACTGCTTGGAGCTGGTGAGCCACTCCTGGGAGCTGTCACCAGAGTCCTGGCAGAGACTGGCGCAGAGCTCGACTGGAGTGCTGCAGAGCGACGTACGTTCGGGTTCTGCTGGTGTCCCCTTTTCCTCCCTGCCCCTTCCCACTCCACTGGGGGAGTGGCAGCGTACGGACCTACTCGCACAGCCGCGCTCCACAAGCCAGATCTGGAAGGGTGGGGAGTTTCTCCCCCTGCCCCCGTGTGCTTCCTAATGGGAGCCAAAGCTGGTGCGGGGACTGGAATGCTGCACTAATATTAGCACCACAGGTGGCCCAGCTCCAGGCCCGGCAAGTGGTCCTGCCTTGGAAGCAGCTGGAGCCAGGGCTGCGGGGACTTAACGGAGCCCAATCACAGACTCCAGCCCCGCAAACTTGAAGGGAAAAGGTTGGGAAGGGGCTCGGTGAAAACTAGGGGGAAAGAGAGAGAGAGGAAGGGGCTTGTGCTGAGGGGAGGCAGGCAGGGCAAGAGAAGAAAGGGGGAAGGCAGCATGGGACAGGGTGGAAGAGAGACAAATGCCAGGGGGCCAAGTGGAGACAATGAGGAAAAGGATAGGAGGAGGGAGAGAGGTGTCAGTAGGGGTGGGAGGCTGGAGGGGACAGGGTGATGCTGAGAGGAGAGGGGAAGGACATTGGGGTCAAGAGGAAGCAAGGGGAAGGGGAGGTGCTGAGAGAAGGGTTGAAAGGAGGGGTGGGCATGAGGAAGGCGGGGATGGGGCAAGTCGTGTGTGAGAGCTCATGTTCCCTGTTAGGATGCATCTACACAGCAGGGCTTAATTTGAAATAAGCTACGCAAATTGAGTCACGTCAATTTCATAGCTTATTTCGAAATTGGGAGTGTCTACACAGCACTTATTTGAAATAGAGCACTCTTCCTCCAACTTCCCTTACTCCTGGTACAATGAGGGTTACAAGAATCAGAGTAACAAGTCCTCCAGCGTGACTATGTTTCAACATTAGTTCAAAATAACTTCCTGCTGTGTAGACACAGACTGTTATTTCTAAATAATGCTAGTTATTTTGAAATAATGTTGCTGTGTAGATGTACCCGAAGAGCATTAACAAAATCACTAACTTGCTGCAAAGTGCTTCAGTGTATGTCTACACTATAGGATAAGATTGAATTAAAATACACAACTTCAGCTACGTTAATTGCGTAGCTGAAGTATCTTAACTTGACTTTTGGTGCTGTCCACACTGCAGGAAGTTGAAGGGAGTCCTCGTGGAAGCAGGACTAGCGGCATCTACCAGAGTGCCCCTCTCAGTTTGAATTAGTGTCTTCACTGGACCTGGTAATTCGAACCCAGGAAGATTGACAGCGGCAGCTTCCATCTTCTCTGTAGTGTAGACTACTTAGGCTAAGTCTAGACTACAGGGTTTTTGTGGAAGAGCAAACACGCTCTTTTGGGGAACCCTGTATATCTCGTTTCACGAGGCATAAGGGTTTTGCCGAAAGAGGAGGCTTTTGCGCCACTTGGCCTCGTCTAGACTGGGCCAAATGGCGGAAAAGCCTCTTCCGCAAAAGTGATGGGAAAAGACTACACAAATGGTGGAATTCAATTTGCGTAGCTTTTTCCAGTAAAGCCCCGTAGTCTAGATTTCGCCTCAGGGGTGTGAATTTTTCACCCCTGGGTGAGGTGCTAGGTTGACTTACATTTTAGGTCACTGCCTCTGTCCTGTGACTGGAACCGAGCTGCCAGTGACGTGCAGGGATGTGGCCCTTTACTCACACTCCCCAAGAAGATCTAACGCAGCAGCCAGCCACAGGAGGAAGCGCCTGCTTCAAAACCAAGGGGCTGATGTCACCCAGGCAGGAAGCGCCTGTGAATGAGGCTGGCAGAGTCTCCCTGCCTGTTTACATCCGCTCCGGACCAGGGCCCGCCGCTGATAGGGGGGGCAGGCTGCCAACGCCGGCCCCCGGAGAGGAGGAAGCTGGTGAGCAGTGTGGGCGGAGAAACGGCGCGTGGGTGCAGGGAGGAGACAGGTGGCCGGGAGGCTGCGACGGAGAGAGCCCCAGGGAGGGAGCCGCTGCTGCCCACGGGCGGGAACGAGGCGGAGAGGGACGCGGCGCGGGGCAGTGAAGCCATGGCCCAGCCCCCGCCGGGGGGCGCCCCCCAGCCCCCGTACCTCCACAGCATGCCCGCCAGCGTGCTGGAGGATTTCTGCCAGAAGATGGACTGCCTGAGCGACTACGACTGGATGCGCTTCGGTGAGAGGGGGCCCTGGGGGGAGCGCGGGGGGCAGCGCTCGGGAGCTGGAGGCGGGTGTGTTGATTGGGAGCCACTCGGGTCTATCCAGGGGCTAGGAAGGGCGAGGGTCGGTGCACTGGAGCAAGGAGCGCTGTGCTCTCTAGGAGGGTTCAGCCTCCTGCCGCACGCCGGAGGCCTGTGGACAGAGTCACTGTTTTTTGCTCTCTCCACACCGGAGCCTGTAGATCAGGGGCTCTCAAACTGGGAGTTATTGGGGTGTCGGGAGCTGTCCGCCTCCATCCCACGCCCCGCTTGGCCTCTCAGAATAAACAACGTGTTCCAATTTCTGAGGGGGCTTGCCGTGTGAAAGGACCGGACTCCGTCCAGACGTTGGAGTAACACTGCCGTAGATGGATGGATGCGGGCTCTGGGTTCACCCATATGCATACATATAAGGGATCAAACTGTAAATAACCAGAGGCGATTGAACCTCCATTATATTCAGATAAGTGCAGAAATAGGTAGGCTACTTAGTGTGACTTTTGGAAGTCCTTCCTTACTACTTCACCCCAGCTAGGTTCCCACATTTCCTGACAGGATCTCTTGCCACTCCCAATATCATTAATCCAGTGGTTCTCAAACTTCTTGTATTGGCAGTCCCTTTCACACAGTATATCTGAGTAAAAAAACAGGATTATGTAGCACTTTAAAGACTAACGGGATGGTTTATTAGTCTTTAAAGTGCTACATAGTCCTGTTTTTTGTTTCTGCTACACCAGACTAACACGGCTACATTTCTATCAGTAAATCTGAGTGCAATCCTACTTTATCACTTAAAACAGATTATATATATATACACACACCAGCACAGTGTTTCTCAACTAGGGGTATGAGTACTTTTAGGGTACTCGAGAGAAGTCTAGGGGGTACATCAACACAACTGAAATTTGGAGAAAACTGAATTTTTGTTTTAAGATTTACAGCACTTTATTATTTTTGTACTATTTACACCCAAAAATTGCATCACCAGCCCAGCTACCATTAAGCTGTTTAAACAAATGTGTTGCAATGGTAGAAAAAATGTTTGTGTGTCTGAAAACTGTACGTACTGGGGGTACTTAGATAGATAGAGATATTTTTTAAAGGGCTACTTTATAAAAAAAGGTTGAGAAACACTGTACTAGCATTCATTACCCATCCTGTTGTGACACATAATCTCCTCCCTTCCTGCTGTTCCCAGGATCAGGGAGGTGTGGGCTGGTTTGGGCTCCGTGGCTGCCTCCCTTCCCACTGCTCCGGGGCAGGGGAGGTCTGGGCTGGCTCAGACTCTGGGGTCTCCTCCCTCCCCGTTGCACCTGAGGGCAGGTTGGGGTTGGGGCCGGGGTCATGTATCCTCTTACCTCCCCACTGCTCCGGAGATGCTGGGGTATGCTTATGCACCCTTCCCTTCCCCGTGGTGGGGAGAGGTGCATGCTTGGTGTGCTCCTGCCCCACCCTCCCTATGGTGGGAGTGGGGCCTCAGCGGAAGGGGCAGAGCTGTAGGTGGGGTTGGGGGTCTGCCTCCCTCTAGAAACTTCTCAGGTCTTCTCAAATGTTCTCTTTGACAGATGGCATGACGGATGCCTCTCCTTTTATAATAGTGTAGATTTAACCCTATTAAATGCTCGAGGTGAAGCAGGATTGCAGCACAGCTGGAGGGGATTCAGTCGACAGCCTCCTGTTTATCCACCTTGTTTATATGCTACATTTACCTCTGAATACATTGATTTTTCCAACAGACATTGGAATCTTCCATTCTCCAGGGGTTCTGAGACCCCGTTTAGCCCCGGCCCCTGTTCCTACTTCACTCCTTCCTCAAGGCCTCTTTCTGTGCCCACTCTGGCCCACCCACTCCTCTTCCCACTCTCAGGCTCTCTTGCATGACATGGAACAGCTGACTGCAGCAGGTGGGAGGCATTGGGAGGAGAGGAGCAGGCTGCCAGTGAGTTCTCAACACCTGTGGGTTGGAGCATCCACAGAGTCAGCACCTCCACAGGCATAGAGCCCACCATGCTCAGGACTGACTGGGTGCAACCCCCTTATAATAACCTCACAACCTCCATGTAATAGCCTTGTAACCCCCCTTCTGACTCCTTGGTTTAAGAACTCCTTGTTCTAATCCCATGAGTCACACCCTAGCTTGGAGATTTTATGGAGATTTTTCTGTAAACCTACATGCATTTATGGTATTTAACTATGGACCTCTGGGGTGTGAATTTTTCATACCCCTGAGAGATAAGTAGGAGGATCTACATATTAATGGTAGACCAGGGTATACACCAGGCCTAAATTTAGAAATTAAAAACTAGATCAACCTAGTTATTTTGCCCAGGTCTAGGGATATAAAAAGCAGTTTATAATGTAACTGTATAACCATTAAAAATCTTAGCAGTCACACAGTTGTGCACTGCGGGCTCTGCAGTATAAAGCTAAGAAGTGGAAGTCCAATCCTAGTGCGATAAATAGAAAGGAACATAAACACTGTCAAATCAAGTGTAAAAATGTAATAAGAAAAGCAAAAAAAGATTTTGAGGAACAGCTAGCCAAAAACTCAAAAAGCAATACCAAAATGTTTTTTAAGTACATTAGAAGCAGGAAGCCTGTTAAAAACCCAGTGTGCCCCCTTGACGATCGAGATACAAAAGGAGCAATCAAGGACGATATAGCCATTGCGGAGAAACTAAATGATTTCTTTGCTTCAGTCTTCGTGGCTGAGGATGTTAGGGAGATTCCCAAATATGCACTGTCCTTTGTGGGTCATGAATCTGAGGAACTGTCCTGGATTGAAGTGTCATTTAGAGGTGGTTTTGGAACAAATAGAAAAACTTAATGTTAACAAATCACCGGGACTGGATGGCATTCATCCAAGGGTTTGAAAAGAACTCAAATGGGAAATTGCAGAACAATTATCTGTGGTTTGTTACCTATCCTTTAAATCAGCTTCCGTACCTAATGACTGGAAGATAGGTAACGTGACACCAATATTTAAAAAGGGCTCGAGAGGCGATCCTGGCAATTACAGACCGGTAAGTCTAACTTCAGTACCGGGTAAATTAATCGAAACAATAGTAAAGAATAAAATTGTCAGGCACGTAGAAGAACATAATTTGTTGGGAAAAAGTCAACATGGTTTCTGTAAAGGGAAATCATGTCTTACTAAACTATTAGGCTACGTCTACATTGGCAAGATTTTGCACAATTACTTTTAACGCAAAAGTTTTAGCGTTAAAAGTATTTGCACAAGAGAGCGTCTATACTGGTATGTGCTTTTGCGCAAGAGATGTGCTTTTGCGCAAAAGCATCCATGCCAGTGTAGATGCTTTCTTGCGTAAGAAAGCTCCGATGGCCATTTTAGCCATCAGGCTTTCTTGCGCAAGAAATTAATGTTGCCTGTCTACACTGGCCTCTTGCGCAAGAACACTTGCGCAAGAAGGCTTATTCCTGAGCAGGAGTGTCATAGTTCTTGTGCAAGAAGCACTGATTTCTTACATTAGAACGTCAGTGTTCTTGCGCAAGAACTCGCGGCCAGTGTAGACAGGCGGCAAGTTTTTGCGCAAAAGCGACTGTCTTTGTTCAAAATCTTGCCAATGTATACACAGCCTTAGAGTTCTTTGAAGAGGTTAACAAACATGCAGACAAGGGGGATCCAATAGATATAGTATTCTTAGATTTTCAGAAAGCCTTTGACAGGGTCCCTCACCAAAGGCTCTTGTGTAAATTACATTGTCATGGGATAAGAGGGACGGTCCTTTCATGGATTGAGAACTGGTTAAAAGACAGGAAACAAAGGGTGGGAATAAATGGTAAATTTTCAGAATGGAGAGGGGTAACTAGTGGTGTCCCTCAAGGGTCAGTCCTGGGACCAGTCCTGTTCAACTTATTCATAAATGATCTGGAGAAAGGGGTAAGCAGTGAGGTGGGAAAGTTCGCGGATGATACTAAACTGTTTAAGATAGTCAAGACAGAAGCAGACTGTGAAGAACTTCAAAAAGATCTCACCAAACTAAGTGACTGGGCAACAAATTGGCATATGACATTTAATGTGAATAAGTGTAAAGTAATGCACATTGGAAAAAATAATCCCAACTATACGTACAGTATGATGGGGGCTAATTTGGCTATGATAAATCAGGAAAGAGATCTTGGAGTTATCGTGGATAGTTCTCTGAAAACTTCCACACAGTGTGCAGCAGCAGTCAAAAAGGCAAATAGGATGTTAGGAATTAAAGGATAGAAAATAAGACACAGAATAACTTACTGCCCCTGTATAAAACTATGGTATGCCCACATCTTGAATACTGTGTACAGATGTGGTCTCCTCACCTCAAAAAAGATATTTTGGCCTTGGAAAGGGTTCAGAAAAGGGCAACTAAAATGATTAGGGGTTTGGAACGGGTCCCATATGAAGAGAGGCTAAAGTGACTGGGACTTTTCAGTTTAGAAAAGAGGAGACTGAGGTGGGATATGATAGAGGTATATAAAATCATGAGTGGTGTGGAGAGGGTGAATAAAGAAAAGTTATGTATTAGTTCCCATAATAGAAGAACTAGAGGACACAAAATGAAATTAATGGGTAGCAGGTTTAATACTAATAAAAGAAAGTTCTTTACACAGCGCGTAGTCAACCTGTGGAACTCCTTGCCAGAGGAGGCTGTGAAGGCTAGGACTATAACAGAGTTTAAAGAGAAGCTAGATAATTTCATGGCGGTTAGGTCCATAAAATTTCATGGCGGTTATGTCCATGGCGGTTAGCCAGGGGATAGAAATGGTGTCTCTGGCCTCTGTTTGTCAGAGGCTGGGGATGGATGGCATGAGACAAATCACTTTACCATTGTCTTCAGTCCACCCCCTCTGGGGCACCTGGTGCTGGCCACTGTCGGCAGACAGGCTACTGGGCTAGATGGACCTTTGGTCTGACCCAATATGACCATTCTTATGTTCTTATGCTGCAGCACATCTGGCTCCCTGGGAGCTGGGCCAGGAGCCGATGTGTGCTGGAAGCTGGCTTTTGCAAGCCTCTCTTCCGGGGACCTGGCTGTCACTCTGCACTGCGGGCTCCAGTTAGTGTCCTTCTAGTGTATGCCGGCTCTCGACCCATTCCCAGAGAGGTGGGAGCCAGTGTATAACTTTAAACAGTTATACTCTTAGGGCTATGTGTAGACTACGTCGAAGTTCCGAAAGAGGATATGCAAATTCCGTGGGAATTTGTATATCGTCTTCTGACCTCACTTTCGAAAGCAGAGCTTTTGAAAGTGAAAGTAGTCGGGACATTTTTTTTTTTTTGGCAACCCACCCCTTTTTCGAAAAGCCACGTAAACCTCATATTTTGAGGAAGAGCAGCTTTTGGAACAGGCGTGGGGGGGTTGTCGGGGAAAAAAACGCATCCCGACTACTTTCATTTTCGAAACCTTTGCTTTTGAGGATATGCAGAATTTGCATATCCTCTTTCGGAACTTGGGCGTAGTCTAGACATGGTCTTACATCCCTACTCAGGGCTGGGGAAAATGTCTTCTGGTGATCTACCTGCTGCCTCTCGTAGATATGGATTAACTACACCAACAGAAAAATCCTTTCCATCAATGTACGAAGTGTCTACTATGACACTACAGTGATACAACTGTGGCTCCGTAGCTGTATCAGCTGTAGTGTAGACATACCATTAGATTCCCTGTAATCTCACTTAAGTCTTGTGTTCACTAGAGAACTACCATTTTTCCTATAGATTTAGCTGACCCTTCCACTAACTCTGGTTTGTCCTTGTTTACACTTGCCACTAAAGTGTAATACAACTCTGGTTCAATGAAAATTAATACTAAAAAAAATGGTATTTCCTAGTGTAGGTAGGGCCAAATTCACTGCTGAATTTAGCACATTAATTTCAGTGGCCTCACACCAGAACATTAATTTGGTCTCATTTTGGTGCAAAATATCAGGGTTCCTGAAAGTTACATTGAAAATATGGACAAAAGTGTGAGGAATTTTGCCAATTTGTTTTTGTGAGTCTCTCAAAATTTAAAGAAATGTTTTCATTTTTGCAAACCATTTAGAATACCTCTTATTCTAGGGAATGATTTTTCTTTAGATTTGCATTATCATCTCTTATTGTGCACCTATTTTTTAATTGTTCTGCAAATGTAAACTAAATGAACATATACAATAGATGTGGACTTCCCCTGCCTGTGTTTGTTTCTTACACTTTTTATAAGAGAAATATCCCTTCTTTACCTTTAGCCTCCTATGTGATAACTGATCAGACAGAGCTGCGCAAAATCAAGTGCATGGAGAAGACAGGAATCAGCATAACGAGAGAGCTCATGTGGTGGTGGGGAGTGAGGCTTGCAACAGTTCAACAGCTACTGGAACTTCTCCAGGGACTGCAACTCTACCGAGCAGCACAAGTAATTCTGGACTGTGAGTAGATCTTTCTCCCTGAGAGGAACTTACTGTATTAAGAAACATAAACCATAGAAAAAAACTTGTTTTAGTTAAGAAAACCTCTCACTGAAAATCTCATTCTTATATTCCAACTTCATAGATTTTCTACTCTCACAAATACTACTAAGTAATAACATAGCACATGCTATACCAGAGCAGATCTTTGGTTCCTGTCAGTCAATATCCTGTCTCTGATGACTCAGAGGAAGATGCAAAAAAGTTGATATAGAGAAGTCCCAAACAGTGTACCCAGAAAGGCTGGCTTATACTCTGAAGCACAAGAATTTATGTCTTTAACTCAAAAAGAATTAAAAAAGCAAAAACAAACCAAAATAAAAATGTAACAGCATCTGTTCCACTTCCTGTAAGCCAGGTCTTGATGAAATTATGCATCATTCAGTTCTACTGGCTAATGGTACATTGTGTAGATGTTGCCACTGGTCAGTTTCAATTTTGCTACCTTTAATTTTCTGAGCACATTCCTTGCTTTTGTTCTATAAGTAAGCATAGACTCCCACAAAACATTAGTAGCTGCTCAGGAGCCCCTACCAACCAAGCATCTCTCCCACTCTGGGACTGAGCACCCTCAGGGAAAATTAGAAGCTGGCTCCCATGTGAGTAAGGATTAATAGGAATGTCCAAATTGTACAGGGAGTAAATGGTCCAAAATAAAGCTGTGTCTATACTACGGGGTTTTTCCAGGATAACAGAGGTATCCTGGAAAAACTCTGCCATGTCCAGGGAATGCATCTGCTCTTCTACTTTTTTTTTTGCAGAAGAGCAGATGCGCTCTTTCGGAAGCCCTGTCTTTCTCCTCCCACAAGGAAGAAGGGCTCTTCCAAAGGAGGAGGCTTTTCTGAAATCTGGCCCAGTGTAGAGGGACCAAATTTTGGAAAAGCCTCTTCCAAAAAAACTATTGGAAAAAGGTACGCAAATTGATCATTATAGTGTAGACATAGCCTAAGCTTCCAGCTTTTAGTTAGAAGACTAAAACTTTTAGATCCAGTGGGGGCCATGCTGTCTCTCAAAACATTTTGGTGTCCTGGTCATGGCTTAGTGTCTACTCTTAGTGGTAGCAGTGCATCACAAATATTAACTAAACTCTCATGCAGCGCTTCTCAAACTTCATTGTACTATGATCCCCATCTGACAGCCAGAATTGCTACACAACCCCAGGAATGAGGACCAAAGCCTGAGCATGCTTGAGCCCCACTGTCCTGGGTGGGGGCCCAAAACCTGAGCCCCGCTGCTCTAGAAGGGTTGGGGGACAGAACTGAAACCCTTAGACTTGCTGAGGTAGAGGGCTAAAACTTGAGCCCCAAGTCAGCCCTCCTGACCCAGTTAAAACAGCGTTGTGACAAGTGTTTCCTCTAATCACCTGTGATGCTGCACTACCAGGCAGCTTAATCAGCCCCACCCAGTCAGTCAGCTCTGCGCAAGGAGCCCTGAACCTCTGATTAATCACCTGTGACGTTGTGGTGCCTCGCAGTTTAGAGGGAACACTGGTTGTGACCTACTATGGGGTTTACAACCACAGTTTGAGAACCACTGTCCTAGTGAATCAGCTCTGCAGATTCCTCAGATAAATGGTCAGGGTTTCAGGGACTTGGAGACTGATTTAATAGTGCAATAGACAAAATAACAGCTGGCTCAAGGAGACTGAAATACCCATGTTAAATAGCCCAGAAACATCCTGTTTTAATTATCATTGAAAATGCAGTTTTACTCTTAACAGTAACTAATGGCCAAAAAAATCTTACCTTCCTTAATCAAGCAAAGTTACAGTTGATTTAAGAGGGAGTTTTGCTCAATTAACATCATTGGCCCAACACAAAAAATTGCTTCTTACTTAACAGATACACCCCTTGTTTGAATTCAAGATCACATCTAGAAAGAAATCATACTCCTATTCACCCTGTGGAATCAACAGAGCTTCTGGGAAAATGAGCTGGTATCTATTTTGATTTGCACATCAGTAACACAGTTGTAAACTTTGGTGAATTCAGACCCTTGGATTATAAACTAAAGTTTTGTCTACATTAGCACTTTTGTCGTTCAGGAGTTTGAAAAGAACACACACCTATGTTTCACCAACAAATCAATGGTGCAGACAGAGTTGTCTTGTCCATAGGATGAATCGGGGCAGACACCCCATGCTTTTGGGGACCCTATGGATGGGAGGGATTGGGGGAATACAGGGGCCTGGTTTGGCAGCAGCAGCAATGGTCACCCTCCACCACCACACAGACAGCAGGAGCCAGAGTGGCCCGGAAGCCTGCTCTGCCCCGCCACACCGTCCTCTCCTGGCCTGTTGCATGTGGCTTCTCAGCAGCGGCAGGAAGCAGGGCACCCTACCCTGGGCAGTCTAGTTCCCACCGCCAATGGGGAAGCGAGGCTCAGCGGGTTGGGAGGGCAGGGCAGTGGGGCAGAACAGGCTGCTGGGCTACTCTGGTTCCTGTTGCCCACATGGTTAGTGGGGAAAGAGGCAAACCCTGCTGCTGCCATGCCCTGTAATCCCCTAGACTGCATTGCTCAGAGGTAAGGGGGCAGAGCAGGGGCAAGGGTTGGGGGACAGGAGAGATGGGGCTGCCTGAGGCACTGGGGGGGGGATGGTGGCCTCAAGCCCTGCACCCCGTTAGGATAGCCCTGGATGCAGACAGCACTATGTCGACAAGAGGTACTCTCCCATTGACACAGCTGCCACCACTGGTTGAGGGTGGCTTAATTATGCTGGCAGGAAAACTCTCCTAAGGCATTTCTACATTTGGGAGTTATTTTGAAATAATTCCCCCCTATTTCCAAATAACAAGGCAAGTGTCCATACTACCAAGCCTGTTATTTTGAAATAATGGGCTTGCTATTTCAAAATAACTCCTGCTTGTGAAGAGGAATAAGCTTATTTCAAAATAGTTATTTTGGGAGTTATTTCAAAATAACATCTTTCAAAATAACTTGGTAGTGTAGACAAAGCCCCACAGGCATATAGAGTAGCTCCATGGCACAGCTGCAGCAGTACACTTATGCATCTGTAGCATCAACATAACCTAAATTTGCAGTACTAGCTGTTAGGAAAAAAACAGATTTATTTATAAATGATGCAAATTTGGTTTGGAAGTCACTGAGACAATAAATGTGGAATTCCACAATAGTTTTTTTAAAGTCTCTTTTCACAGTCACAATTTAAACTGTAATTAGAAGCAGCCATTAAAACACCGAATTCTCCTCACTTTTCTCCAAGAAGGAATCCTAGATCCATTTTTGTTTTGTGCTTGCTCAGTGCAGGGTGTTCCTGGCATTTCTGAGTAATCCTATTATTAGATAAATCATGCTGTAATGTTTTCCAAGAGAAAATTGGCTACATTCTTTCCTTTGGAGACAACAGTTTCAAGTTAATAAAAAAATATTCCTCACTTTCTTTAATTACATACAAGGAACAGCAGTTGAGAACCTGATTTTTATCCTTTCCAGAAAAAGTCTGAGGTTATTCAGCTAGGAGTGATCCATTTTCTGTGGCAGAGGAATTTAGGTTTTATCAGGTTTTCAAAAGTCGCATTAAAAGATTTTAAGGAAAAGGATTTTATTAAGTATCACAATACTTGACACAATGATATCACTTTTACACCAAGGTAGAGAGATCTGGGGACCTCCCTTTCAGCAGAGCCTTTTATATATCAAGCCACAGCTGATTTACAGCTGAGATTACCTCAGTGTGGCTAATATTAGCTCAGCACAGGGGGAACACCTTTCTTTCATCTTATTGCACTATAGTTTACATACTAAAAGGCTACGTCTAGATTGGCATGATTTTCCGGAAATGCTTTTAGCGGAAAAGTTTTCCGTTAAAAGCATTTTCGGAAAAGAGCGTCTAGATTGGCACAGACGCTTTTCCGCAAAAGTACTTTTTGTGGAAAAGCGTCCATGCCAATTTAGACGCACTTTTGCGCAAAAAAGCCCCGATCTCCATTTTTGCGATCGGGGCTTTTTTGCGGAAAACAAATCTGAGCTACACTGGCCCTTTTGTGCAAAAGTTTTGTGCAAAAGGACTTTTGCCTGAACAGGAGCAGCATAGTATTTCCGCAAGAAGCACTGATTTCTTACAGTAGGAATTCAGTGCTTTTGCGGAAATTCAAACGGCCAGTGTAGACAGCTGGCAAGTTTTTCCGGAAAAGCGGCTGATTTTCCGGAAAACCTGGCCAGTCTAGACACAGCCAAAGGGTTACTGAAACTGAACTACAGTAATCTTCAGAGAAACTGCACAGCAAACAGATACTGTATGGTAGACTTCTTTTGTTAGTTAAATCTGCTCTAGTATTTCAAAATAGAAAGGGATTCTGGGTAGATTCTGTTTTTACTCAGCTCTAACTCAGGCTTTTACAAGTTAATGGAAGCTTTACCTCAGCAAGGACCAAGTAATAGGTAATTACAAGGTAATAGGGAAACAGCCCTCTATATGGCAACTGTTTCCAGGAGCAGCAGACTCCTATAAGCTTATGCAGTACACAGAAAATATAATCTCACCTGGATAGTGATACCCACCACATACTTTCTTGATGATGATAGTTTTTCTTGTATGTAAGCATGTTAAAGCACCTTTTGTTACATGCAGTAGAGTCCCAAGCACCCAGCTCCCTTATTAGGTACAGCCCTTTCCTATCTGACCTCAGTCCTTCACTCCTGAAAGGAGTGACTTTCCTTATCACACCGTGCTTCTGTGATCTCCTGTCTTGTCTATGTGAACGTTTTTGAGCTTACTGAAATATTTTGGGGGTAAACAGAACTGTTCTGTACTCAGCAAACACCAGCTAGTCAAGAGGTGTACCCTGTTAAAAATAGAATCTTAACACCTTCTCCAAGTCAGAGGGGAATAAAATCTGTCTGTACTCTCTGCTGTAAAAATTGAATAGACTGAATTTGTCCAAGGCAGCCGCTCTCATGGAAGCTGACTGGAATCTTTCTGTTGAGTTTCAAGGGAGCTGATCAGGCCTTAGAGGAAAGCAAAGCATGAGCCCAAACATCTATGGGACTATTTTTAGCACCAAAACAGAAACCTAGTCTGTAAAACAGCAGTGGGCAATGAAGACTAGTGAGTGGGCCACCTGAGTGGCCTTCCTTTGTCTCAGTGGGACGCAGTGGTGGGCAACCTGTTATACATAGGGTTGCCAGATGGTTTCAACAAAAATACCAGACACACTTGACTTTACATCACAATCTGTATTACATCTTATTTAGAAAATACTGGATATTTATATTTTATCATTCTGTTTTTGGAACAGAAAGCTCAAATACTAGACTATCCGGTTCAAAACTGGACACCTGGCAACCCTAGTTGTACATGGCCCCCTGGAGTTCCACCTGTGATCCATACACCCTGGCTATGTCTACATTGGCACCCTTTTCCGGAAAAGGGATGCTAATGAGACAAGTCGGAATTGCAAATGCCGCGGGGGATTTAAATATCCCCCGCGGCATTTGCATGAACATGGCTGCCGCTTTTTTCCGGCTTGGGGCTTTGCCTGAGAAAAGCGCCAGTCTAGACGGGATCTTTCGCAAAATAAAGCCTTTTCCAGAAGATCCCTTATTCCTGATTTTAAGAGGAATAAGGGATCTTCCGGAAAAGGCTTTATTTTCCGAAAGATCCCGTCTAGACTGGTGCTCTTCTCCGGCAAAGGCCCGAGCCGGAAAAAAGCGGCAGCCATGTTCATGCAAATGCCGCGGGGGATATTTAAATCCCCCGCGGCATTTGCAATTCCGACTTGTCTCATTAGCATCCTTTTCCGGAAAAGGGTGCCAATGTAGACACAGCCCCCCTCTCTCTTCTCTTCCCCCATGCACCTCTCATGCACTGGGACTCTAGAGCCCTGTACTTCCTACTCCTCCCCCTCCTTCACAGCAAATCTCAGAGCCTGGTTCTATAGTAGTGGTGGGAAGCCTGTGGGACAAAAAAGTCCCTCCTAGCACTCTCAGAACTCTGCTGATTCACAGCTGTTCAAGCTCTGGAAAGGAGAGCAAAGAGCAGGGATGGAGTGTAAATCAGTGGATTCATGGTTCTCCAAAAGTTCTGGGAGGGAGGGGGAAGCAGTCAGAAGTACAATGCTCCAGTGCGTGAGAAACACGTGGGGGAGGGGGACAAACAGGGAGTGCACGGGCCACAGTGCCCAATGGGTCGCACGTGGCTCACAGGCTGCCCACCGCTGCTATAGAACCAGGCTCTGATAATTGATGTGGTGGGTTTTTTTGCTGCATGATTATGCTTGCCCAAGGTAATACAGCAAGTCTATGACCATGGACGGACTAGAACCCAGGTCTCCCAAATCATGCCAATCTCATCTTTCTTCTTTGTGAAGTTTTCACATAAACAATGATAGAACCTTATTTTAGCAATTAATCATGGGCAAATTTTTGATAAGTGACTTTGGAGCCTAAGTCTCATTTTCAAAACTTTTATAAAACCTAATAAATAAGAGGAACCATATTCTTCTGCATTGTTTAATAACTAGAAACTGATCATTTTAGTGCCAGTTTTATAAAAAACCAAATGCCATATTAGTTGTCCTGTGATTTCTTGGTGGTACTATAATTCGTCATGTACAAGACTCATGTTCCATTTCTAGCCACAGCTTCTTATTTGCAACCAGGACCAGCAGAGATTAAGGATGCTGTAAAAGAAGTTGCTCTGCCCCTGGGCTTTCTGCTTGGAGCAAGTCTCTAAGCTAATTATGCTTAGACCTCAGTGGTTCAGGAGCCAAATTTAGTGATCAATGTTACCCAAAAGAGCCACAGTAATGTGAAATCATTTTAATTTACTCTCTTTCTAATATAAATAATTCTCACTGCAAAATGATTGATCAAGTATTATTATTTTATCAAGTAGAACTAGTTAATAACATTTAAGAAATCAGGATGCTTTTGTTAACTTAGATCAGTTAGTAAGTAAATCACACCAGGTTTCAATTAGGGATGTAAGCGACCAGTCGAGTGACTACTCTCTACCCCCCTTCCTGCTTCTGTATCAGAGACAGCAAGGGGGTGGGGAAAGCAGGAGCCAGTGCTGGTGGAAGCTGGCTTAAAAGCCAGTTCTCCCCAGCACTGTTTCACTAGTGCATGGGTTAGGCAAGGGAGGCAGAGCCACACTGCTCCTGGAGCTGGCGCAAGCCCGGACTACTCAGTCCTGGCTCTTGCCACCCCATAAAGCTATCCCCGCTGCAGCTCTGCACTTTAAATGTAGTAAGAGATGGCTCTTACTGCGTTTAAAATGCAGAGCCGCAGGAGCAGTAGGAAGCGGCCCACCTTATCTAATTGACTAGTTAATGGAAATTCCATCGACTACTCAGTTAGCCAACTGTTACTTAACATCCCTAGTTTCAATATCATGTGCCGCAAAGAGGTCACACAGCGGAGCCAGTTGTGCCTTGAGAGCATCAGAATATCACTGCCCTAGTAGATGAAGGAGTGGGATTGATGGCCTTTGAATGGAGGCTGGTTTAGATTTTGATAGGTTGATGCGGAGGGGCAAGGAGAGGTGGTATCTGAGAGAATAAAGGGGTTAATGCTGAAAAATGATGGGAAAGGGAGGATTCAGAAGAGGAGTGAGAGGCTAATTCCCCAGGCTAATCTGTGGCTTCATCAATATTCAATTGATGGACAGTTTTTTAAAAGTTATTGTGGCTTAATCAATATTTAGTTTTGACCAATGTCCTTGATAGATCTACATTATGAGATCCAATTGGTCATACAATTTGAATATCTTATCACCTACTCCTATACTGCAGTTAATAGTAAAACTCTCCATTGCTTTTAGGCACTACAGAATTGGGCCATAATCTCTATTTTCTTCTATTGTCAGTAGTCAGAAGGGTTCATGTTATTATCTCCTTGTGTGAGTTCCAAAATGTGTTCAACTGTGAGCAGAAAAATGGAAAAGCTTTCAAGTCCTCAATATTTATGCCCTCAATATCTGTGTTTTGTGCCTAAGTACTTTATTCAGCAGACACCCCTCAAGCAGATGTGCTAGAGACTAACATGATACTTTTTAATGGCTAAACGGTTTATAAAACCGTAGTAGGTAGTAGGTTTAAAACAAACAAAAGGAAGTTTTTCTTTATGCAGCGCACAGACAACCTGTGGAACTCCTTGCCAAAGGATGTTGTGAAGACCAGGACTTTAACAGAGTTCAAAAAAGAACTAGATAAATTCATGGAGGTTAGGTCCATAAAAACTTATTAGCTAGAATGGATAGGAATGGTGTCCCTAGCCTCTGTGGCTATGTCTAGACTGCAAGCTTCTTTTGAAAGAGGCTTTCAAAAAAGAGCATCTAGACTACAACCAGTACTTTTGAAAAAGCAAGCCGCTTTTTCGAAAGAGAGCACCCAGGCAGTCTGGATGCTCTCTTTCGAAAAAGCACAGTTTGCATTACATAGCACCATTTTTTGAAAGAGCTTTTTCGAAAAACGGCATTATTCCTTGTAAAACGAAGTTTCCGCAGTCAAAAAAACTGCCATGTTCTTTCAAGTTACTTTCGAAAGAATGCGGTAGCAGTCTAGACAGAGGGGAAGTTTTTTCGAAAAAACCCTGTAGTGTAGACGTACCCTGTTCGTCAGGGGCTGGAAATTAATGACGGGAGAGGAATCACTTGATGATTACCTGTTTCTGTTCCCTCCCTCTGGGTCCTCTAGCATTGGCCATTGTCGGCAGACAGGATACTGGGCTAGATGGACCTTTGGTCTGACCCAGTATGGCCAGTCTTATGTTCTTATGTCTGATTCTGATCTAACACTACTGTAAAACCAGTTATTTCATCCTGACTTTATTGAGATCAGAATCAGGCCCAAAAAGATATTGAGAGATTGTTACCAAAAGAATTAGAACTCTGACAGGCCTCTCTCCTACTCTACTCAAATGCCATTTCTGAATCATCAGGAACAATGATTCCCCTGGACTCTTACAGTTACATCATTTCTGTAGCTTCAGTAATAGACTGTTTGCTGGGTATGCAGGAAGTTACAACATTAAAAAAAGGCCCTCAGAAAATCAGTGACAGTGGGGAAAGCAGTTCTCATTTTAGTACTTTTCATGTAAATGGAAACAACAACAACAAAAAACCCCTAAATTTATGCTGCGGAGATTATGCAGTGTTGTAGACGTGTCAGTTTCAGGATATTACAGAAAAGGTGAGGTAATGTCTTTTATTGAATCAACTTCTGTTGGTGAGCAGGGATTTTAAGTTTTAACTAGATAAGTGCTGAATTTTTTTTTCTTGAGCTTACTTCCTTGCTCTGGAAGCGAAGCAAAACTCAGGGATCTGGGTGCAAAACCCAGGCAGATTAAAACCAAAGAAGATGTGCATTTAAAGTGAAGCTCCCTAGTTTTGAAGAACTGTATGCCCACATTCTACTTCCATCAATGTGATAGGGACTTTGGTTTTCATACTTAGGAAGAACACATATTATAAATGAAACACCCTGTTTCCGAGTTGTTTTAGATTAGGGATGTAATATTGTAGTCGATTAACCGACAAGGAAAAGATTATAGGTTAATGCTATAGACTACATACATTTTGCCTCCTGCCCCCCAGTAAATTTTTTAGTAGGCTAGCCAGCAGCCCGGTCAGTCCTGATTCACACCGGGTCTGGGTCCTACGCCCACTGCGTCTCTGCATTTAAAGTGTATTAAGAGCCAGGTGGGCAGGCAGCCCAGTGCAGTTCTGGCTCGTACTGGGTTCGGGAGCTCAGTCTCCCATCCTGGACAGGGGCTGCTGCCACCCCGCGCTGCTGCCTCTGATACAGAGGCAGCAGCTGCAGGGTGACAGGCAGCCGGTCTGCAAGGGGAGCTGGGCAGCTCTTGCCTGGCACCCCATGCTGCTGCCTCTGATCCAGAGGCAGGGATGCAGAGTGGCAAGGGGTTCCTCAAGAGTGGGGCCGGAGAGCACTGGCTATGGCCCCATCCCCAGGGACTATAAAATAGTTGAGTAGCTGATAAGAATTCATGAGGTTAATCAATTATTCAATTAACTGATATTTAACGTCCCTATTTCAGATATAGCCACTACTAAGTAAAACACAAAGATGTTATCTAACTTCCAAATTTAAAAAGTTTGTATTGCTGATATTGCTTTAAAATAAACCTGTTATAATAATGTGGGAAAATAAATCTCCAACTGGTGCTTTGATGTTTTCTATCAAAATTAAAACAATAATTTTAATTTTTAGTAAAACTGATTAAAGATGCCAGATTGACACACAAAATCATTAGAAATTGAGATCATCTAGTCCAGGTGAGACATTTCCAAGTGTGTAGTCTATTATGGTTGTAAATGTTCCATGCAGTGGTGTTTCAGCTATTTCCTTGGGAAAATCTTTCACATCCTAATTCACCCTATTGTCAGAGAGTTTTTCCTGATAGCCTAAATTCTTCTCTTCTTTTCTTAATTTAATCCTATTACGTCTACATATGTTCTTATTTAATTTTATAAAGTACTGCTTTCTTTCCCTTGAGAATATTTTTATCCTTCAAATTTCTGTACACTGATAACTAGTCCATGTTTAATTTTCTCTTAACAGCAATGTTTTGAGTTTGCTCTTTCAGTCTGATTTCCAGTTTCATCCAGCCTGTATGTGGTGTAGGATCTGTTAATTCAGAGAGCAAAGGTGTCCCCCAATGTAGCTTTTTTTGAAAGTTAGAAGATCCTCAGGGCTACACTAACAAATGTCCAGCATCCAGAAATATCTTGAGAGGAGAGGTACCCTGATATGGTCTGTATGTCAGAGGCTGTGAAGGGGATGGGAAAGAGCAGCTACACTAGCCCTTCATCACGTGTGGCTTCTCCCTGGCTACAGAAATTCCCAGGTGGGACATTCAATGCCTTTGCACTGGTAGAGCAGCACAAATTGGGCAGTAATAGATTAACAAGTTAGTCCTTAATTTTTCTTTGTAAATCAATTCTGGCTCTTGATCATTTTTGCTTGTTCTCTGAACTGCCTCCAATTTATATTTCTTTCTAGTAATGTGGAACAATGATTTTCTATTTAGGCTGGATCCATATAGGATTGTAAACAATCTTGCAAAATGAAGAGAGTTGTGGGATTACACCCCCACAAGGATTTCACATCCTCCCTAACCTATTCCTATAAATGTAAATAAGTATTCCTGCATGTCTAAAGTGCGATTTAGGGCCTGGTTACATTGCGAACTTAGGACTTTTATGTTCATGCCCACATAGTCCAACTGAGAGTTATAGTACAGCATATGGGTGAATGCTAATACAGATTGAACCTCTTTAATTCTGGCTCTCTCTAGTCCGGCACTCTTTGGTCTAGAAACATTCGTGGTCTGGCATGAATTTAGTTAGCCAGATGTCCACTATTATGGGTGTGGGCAAGTTTCTTGCAGTCCCTATAAAGTTTGTTTACATCCACCTGCCCTGGCTCTCAGTGATTTACCCCTAAATGTCTTCTAGGAGCCCAGTAAGCAGTGGGAGTGTTGATAATGGTGCTAGACAATATTGACCTCCTGTCGTTCGCAAAATTTTCTGGTTCAGCACCAGTCAGGTCCTGAGGGTGCTGGACTAGAGAGGTTCAACCTGTACTCACAAACCCTTACTCCAAGCTGCAGGGCAATGTAGATATTTCCTTAATTTTCTTGCACAAAGTGAGATTTATACCCCAGGATAAACAAGCCATCTAAAAACCATAATCATATTGACAGTCCTTTCTTGCCTCCTTTGTTCTGCTGTAAATTAACTCCTCCTTTACATTCATGCTGTCTTTGAGACCACAAATGTTTTGATAATTTGGGGGTTTTTTTCTTCTTAACCAACTTCTGCTATATGTTTGTTAGTCAGCTGTGATTTCCTGTTTTTACCTGCTGAAGGGCATATTTGGAAATGGAATGAGATGGAAAATATCACACAAGTTCACACCTTGGTCTAGATAGTTGTTTTTTGGTTTTGGTTTTTCAAAGTGTGACCTATACCAGGAATAATTTAGCGCATAACACCCTCTCAGTGCAAGTCAAATAAATATACTAGGGTGTGATACATATTCCATTGGTGGTAGATGAACTTGACATTCTATGCAATCACTCACAACAATAAAGTTTGAGAACCACTGAGATACAATTATTTAAACCTACACTTTACTACTGTAATGCATTCACATGACAAAGTGAAATAAATAATTGGCACTAACCGGTTGAACAGGTTTTAATGAGAGCAGGATTTTAGTAGTTTTTTAAATTTGGGGCCAAGTTCTTTCAACTTCACAGGTTTTAATCTACAATAACTCACAATGTAAGAGCAGAATGTAGCCCTCAGAGAGAAACTAAAAAAAAAAAAAAAAAGGAGATAGAAATAAAGTTTTCAAGAATTCCTGGACAACTTAGGGTGTATCTACACAGCACCTTTAGCTCGAAATAAGCTACACAATTTGCCCGTAGCAATTTGCATAGCTTATTTTCGGTGTATTTCGAAATAGTTTAGTTCATAAATAAAGCGCAATTCCAAAATTCCCCTTAACCCTCATGGAACAAGGGTTAACGGGACATTGGAATAAGCCGCCTGTTGTTTCTAAATCTATTCTAAATAACGAGCTGCTTCAATAGATGCAGAATAGATATTTTGGGATACTTTCGGTATCCCGAAATAGCTCCACAGTGTAGATGTACCCTTAGGGTATGTCTAGACTACATGGCTCTGTCGCCAGAGCCATGTAGATTAGTTTACTAGACATACCCAAATGAAGCGGTGATTTAAATAATCGCCATTTCATTTAAATTTAAATGGCTGCCGCGCTTTGCCGATCAGCTGTTTGGCGGCACAGCGCTGTAATCTGGACGCTCCGCAGTTGACATCAAAGGCGTTTGTTGACATCCCCGGTATGCGTCGTGGGATGAGGTTTACCAGGGAGGTCGACAAATGCCTTTGATGTCAACTGTGGAGCGTCCAGATTATAGCGCTGTGCCGCCAAATAGCTGATCGGCAAAGCGCGGCAGCCATTTAAATTTAAATGAAATGGCGATTATTTAAATCACCGCTTCATTTGGGTATGTCTAGTAAACTAATCTACATGGCTCTGGCGACAGAGCCATGTAGTCTAGACATATCCTTAGAGACTAAGTCTTATTTTCAAAAGTAACTTAGAGCTCGATCCAAAACCTACTAAAGTCAGTAGGAGTCTTTCCATGGATTTTAGTGGGCTATGGATCAACCCCTTGGGCATGTAAGAGCTGAAGTCTCATTAACAACCAATGTAACTTCAGCACCTAGATTTCTTGGGTACTCTTAATAATTTTACCCTGGATCTTTTGCCCGAGTAAATAAATCATTTCATGTTCAGTCTGTTAAACCAATACCATCTAATGGGACTGTTTCCTCTTATATGTGGTTTGTGAAGGCATTTGTTTAATCTGTCTCTTATTTAAAAAAAGAATAGCAATGAAGATGTAGGCAGTGAAATCCAATACAGCAGTGGTCACCAACTAATAGATTGGGACCCACAGGTAGACCTTGGAGCCTCTGACAGGTGATCCTGACTGGTTTGGCCAATAGGCTATCAAGTGCCAGCACTTCAGCTGTCCCTCCCCTTACTGCTGTACATCTCCTGCCCTTTGCCTTGGAGCTGTCCCCTCAGGAGCCTCCTGCTTTCTGTGCAGGGCGGGGGAGGCTGAGGAGAGATACTGATGACAAGGTGCCCCCTCCCACTCTATATCCTTTTTCCACAAAGCAGAGAGGGGGCACAACAGGACTTGGGATGGAGTTTGCTGGCTGCCTTAGGGAGTAGTGCAGGGCCAGGGCAGGAGTGAGCCTGCCTTAGCCCCACTGCACCATGCCCCAGGAGCCACCTGAGATAATCAGTGCCCAGCTGGAGCCCACATCCTGAAACCCTACTCTAGTCACGAACCCCCTCCTGCACTCCAAGCTCCTGCCTCAGCCCCGAGCAACCCTACATCCAAACACCCTCCCAGAGCCTGCATCTAGAACCCCTCCTACCTCCCAACTGCCTGCCCCAGGCTCAGCTCAGAGCCCTTCACACTCCAAATTCCTTAATCCAAGACCAGAGCCTGCACCCCAACCCTCTGCCCCAGCCTGGTGAAAAGGAGGAAAGATGGAGTAAGCAGGGGCGGGCCTTCAGAGAAAGGGCAGGAAGGAGGTGGGGCAAGGCTATTTATATTTCAGGTAGATCTTGGATTGCATTTAAATTAAAAAAGTAATTTTGTGCTTAAAGTTGGAGACCACTGTGAGGGTATGTCTACACTACAATGTTAGTTCGAACTAACGGACGTTAGTTCGAACTAACATTCATAGGCGCTACACTAGCGCTCCGCTAGTTCGAATTTGAATCAAACTAGCAGAGCGCTTAGTTCGAACTAGGAAAACCTCATTTTACGAGGATTAAGCCTAGTTCGAACTTACTAGTTCGAATTACGGGGTGTGTAGCCCCTTAATTCGAACTAGTGGGAGGCTAGCCCTCCCCAGGTTTCCCTGGTGGCCACTCTGGCCAACACCAGGGAAACTCTATGCCCCCCTCCCAGCCCCAGACCCCTTAAAGGGGCACGGGCTGGCTACGGTGCCCGTGCCAGGTGCAAGCCTGCCAGCACCCAGCCAGCAGACCCTGCACCTGGCACGGCACAGAGCCACCCACCCGATGTCCCCCAGCCCACCCCCTCTTCCCGGGACCAGGCTGGCGGCTCCCGGGAGCTTGCCCTGGACCGCAAGAGGCGGGCACCTTCCTGGGCTAGTGCAGACATCATGGACCTTGTCCACGATCTCCGCACTAGGCACAGGAAAGTGGCCGTCTAGGGCAGGAGAGCTGCCAGCCTGGCCACCCAGGAGCAGGTGTGCATGAAAATCAAGGGGGTCCACTGACACCCCCGACCCTGAGCCCTGAGCTTACAATGGCCGTCCTGGGTCAGACCAAAGGTCCATCTAGCCCAGTAGCCTGTCTGCCGACAGCGGCCAACCCTAGGGACGCTGGAGGGGATGGACCGAAGACAGTGACCAAGCCATTTGTCTCGTGCCATCCCTCTCCAGCCTTCCACAAACTTTGGGCAGGGACACCACTTCTACCCCCTGGCTAAGACTACTCCATGGACCCAACCTCCATGACTTGATCTCACTTCCCTTTAAACTCTGTTCTAGTTGTAGCCTTCACAGCCTCCTGCAGCAAGGAGTTCTACAGGTTAACTATTTGCTTTGTGAAGAACAACTGTCTCTTACTAGTTTGAAGCCTGCTACCCATTCCTTTCCTTTGGTGTCCTCTAGTCCTTCTTTGTGGGAACTCATGAAGAACTTTTCTGAATGCACCCTCTCCACCCAACCCCTGCTTTTAGAGACCTCTATCCTGTCCCCGCTCCATCTCCTCTTTTCTAAGCTGAACAGTCCCAGTCTCTGTAGCCTCTCTTCATCTGGGACCTGTTCCCAACCCCTGATCATGTTAGTTGCCCTCCCCTCTCCCAACCTTTCTCTTCCCCTCTCCCACCTCCTTTTCCCAGTCTCCCCCAGTTTTGTTCAATAAAGACAGAGTCAGTGTTGGAAGAAACGTTATCTTTATTTTGTACATCAAGAAGAGGGGCTAGGGAAGGGTAAGTGGAAGGAGGTGAGGGAGGAATAGGGTACGAGCCCCCGATGGGGAGGACTGGCCTGGCTCTGCGGGCTTCTGGGGGTGGAAGCTCTCCTGCAGCCCCCCGATTGCCCCCTCTCCCCAGATGGCAGCCTGCGGCAAGTGCAGCCGGTCTGATGGCCAAGTGCTGTGATGTGCCCAGTGTGGGTACTCCGGGCACTGCAAGCCAGGACTGCTTTGAAAGCGGGGCACCCCTGAGAACTGTCTGTCCGGGGTGGGGGTCGGGACCCTTTAAGCGCAGCCCTCGGCTAGCCTGAGACAGCATCTCCACGCGCTAAGTCCTCCTCTGATGCCCTGCCGGCACTGCTTCCGGCCATCCTTAAGCCCTGTTCAGGGTCCACTCAATGTGGACTTGCTAGTTCGAATTAGCAAAACGCTAATTCGAACTAGTTTTTAGTTCTAGATGCGTTAGTTCGAATTAGCTTAGTTCGAATTAACTAATTCGAATTAAGTTAGTTCGAACTAACTCTGTAGTGTAGACATACCCTAATAGAGTAATGTGCAGGGTGTGGGGGCATAAGACCAGAGTCCTTTTTCTGGCATTGACACCGACTGCTGTGTGACTTTGGACATAACGCTTCACCTTTCTCTGTTTCGGGTTTCCCCAACTGCAAAATGGGGGAAATGACACTAATCCTCTTTTGTAAAATATATTGAGAAGCAAGCTATTTAAAAGAAAATCATTATTATTGTTTTACACATTGTTCATAAAACCCTGAGTGTTTCTTTACACACATGTTTTTGTCCTGTGAGGGGAACTGTCCATCGCAAGTAATAATTACTATGGGAAAGACATAGGCTTTCTCTCTGCATCAAGATGATGATAAATCTCTGCATTTTACCAGAAAAATCCCACCATATTTAATAGGAGGAAACCAACAAGATTCTATTGAAATTACTCTCAGATCTTATGAAATTTAAGAAACTCTTTCTTTAGGTTATTTACTGTCTGATGGATGTCTATAAAACTGTAGCATAATTATTAAAATCTCTACAATGATTCAAAAAGATTACAAAAAGTTGTCATTTTATATTATATTCTATAGGACTAATTCCCCAAGGGTACGTCTAGACAGCGGAGCTATTTCAGGATACCAGAGATATCCCAAAATAGCTATTCCGCATCTTTTACATGCGCCTGTTATTTCAAAATAGATTTTGAAATAATGGGTGTGCTATTCTGGTATCCCTGTAATCCATAAGGGTTAAGGGATGTCTCAAAATAGCACGTTATTGCAAAATACATTCAAAATAAGCTACGCAATATGTATAGAGCAAATTGTGTAGCCTATTCCAAGATAAGGGTGCTGTCTAAGCGCACCTCAAGGGACATATTAAACGGTTCAAAAGTTAGTGCCTGGATTCCTTGCTTTTGTTACTACCTGTGCTACTGACTGTGTGATCTTGAGCATGTCACTGAAATTCCATGCCTCAATTTACTCATCCATATAATGACTCAAACAGTACACTACTATCTCACAGAAGTGCTGAGATTTAACCAATATACCTGAAGTGTTTTGAGATCCTTAGATGAAAAGTACTATATTTCATATTATCAGATAAAAAGATCAGTTAGCATTAATGATAAATTTAAGTACCAATTTATGCATGGTGATGTCGATAAAATACATTTGTTTCATACAACCACTTTTTATTAATCCTCAGTAATACGTATTAAGTCTAAATCATGTGCATAAAAGCAAAGTAATGCACATTGGAAAACATAATCCCAACAATATATAGAAAATTATGGGATCTAAATTAGCTGTTACCGTTCAAGAAAAAGATCTTGAAGACATTGTGGATAGTTTGCTGAAAACATTTGCTTAATGTGCAGCCGCAGGGAAAACATCTGCTTAATGTGCAGTGGCTGTGGAAGAAAAGCTAACCATGTTAGAAACAAATAGGAAAGAGAAATATGGAAGAACAATAAATGTCATAATGCCCCTATATAAATCCATGGTATAATTAAGAGTGTAGAACTGTTTCTGTAGAGAGAGACTGGAACCTTTCAATCTGGAAAAGGCAGTAAAGGGATTATGATAGAGGTTTATAACATAGTGAATGATGTAGAGAAAGTGAGTACAGGAGTTTTATTTACTGCTTCACATAACACATGAACTAGAGTCATTCAATGAAATTAAAAGGCAGCAGATTTAAAACAAACAGAAGGAAATACTTCTTCACACAATGTACAGTCAACCTGTTGAACTCCTTGCCCAAGAGATGTTGTGAAGGCCAATACTACAACATGGTTCAAAGAAGAATTAGATAAATTCATGAAAAATAATTCTATCAACATCTATTAGCCAAGATGGTCAGAAATTCAACCATATAGACTTGGATGTCCATTGCCTCTGATTGCCAGATGTTAGTTGATGAAAGGGCAGATCACTCGATTTGTCTGTTTTGTTGATTCCCTCCAAACCACTTAGGATTGGCAAGTGTTGGAAGACAGGATACTGGGTTAGATGGACCATTGGTGCAACCTGCTGTGGCAGTTCTTATGTTTTTATTTAATTAATTAAATTTAATATGTTACACTCTCACTAAATATTTTAATGATAATGTAATATGTCATTTTTAGGACATTTTGACCCAAATTGAAAGCTCATTTTCTCAATGTGGCTAAACAGGGTTTTGGTTTTTTGTTTGTTTTGCAGGGGTATCAGTCTCTAATATTTCTAATCCTGCAAAAGTGCCATTAGAGTCCCCTAAACAGGAGAGCATGCCCTGGTATCCTGCTGAAAATGAAAATAAAGCCAAAGAAAATGAGATTGGACCGTCACCAGATTTACCATACATATGTGTGTCAACAGCACCTAGTAAGTAAAATAACATGAGATACATATTTTTTAATGGTGGAATGAATGTGTACATAGGGACAGTTTGCACTCCCAACACTGCATAGGAACACTACATTATGACCCAAACTCACCCTTTATTGTGTGTTTTGCCTTTATTCCTGCTTATATAACAAAGCCCTGAACTCCCTCCTAAGCTGTCTGTTTTCCTGCGAAGACCTATTCTCCCTCTAACTCTCTCTTATCTTTGAGAGACTGAGCATTTTAAATCCCTGATCTGGAACTACAAAGATCTAACCTGGTCCTCCCACTAGGGTGAGTCAGAAGACCAGATCTGTACCCGCACATGATATGCCTAATCTGATGAGTTGTTAACTAGGCTAGAGGACTTGAGAAAACAATCACAGAAACTGAATGAGTCATATTTGTAGTATCACAAAAATAATGCATTTCCTCATCACTGTTACTGTCATTTTCAGATTCAGTGTCTGGAGGAATCTTATACTCACTCCCTTATCCACAACCTCCCCCAGAGGATCTTATGAATTCCCTACAGTCAAATCCTCCTCTTTCATTGAGTGTGAAGGTAAACTCCATCATTTAAATCCCAATTTTCTGGTGACAGTGAAAATTGCTTTTCATGCAATTCTGTATTCCTTTAATTAATAGGATTTTGTGCCCATCCCTCTATCTGCATAAATAATATATCTGTTGAAAACGTGGTGCCTAATTCTGATCTCACCCTCACAAGTTTTACAGCAATGATGATTTCAGCTGGTTTACTTCTGGTTTGCACCACTGTAAGAGAAGAACTGTTCTTCTCTTATTACCTCTTCTTCCCCATATTACAAAGTTACGTATGGGGAATGAATCTGGATGGCAACTGATTGTAAGATAATTCTCAATGTGGCTACTGATGCAGAGCAATAAAGAGTGCTTTCATATTGTATTGTGCTGTGATCACACCAGAGATGGAAGTAAGAGTGGGATATTTATTTTAAGAAATTTAAGAAAAGTTCTTAAGTGTGGTGGATTTGGAGATTCTAAAAAGGAGTTTAATCAACATTTATCACTAGATTCTAAATATTTTGAAGCAGGTTATGTTTTAAACCTCTAAACCTCACTGTCAATGTCCAATATAATGTGACACAAGATTTCCAGCCAGATGAGGAGGCTGTAATTAAATGCAATGGTTGCAAAGCTCCCTGCAAGGAAGTCAGTGTTTTGAAACTGTGTATGTTGAGAAGACTTATCAGGCTCTGGATGTAGGAGGGGCACATTAATATTTAAAATATTTCTTCCTTCATATGCTTTGTGATTTATAATCTCCAATGGAGATACTCATTCAGTAAAAAACAAACAGAGGAGTTGCCAAACTGGAAGCAATTTGGACTGGAAGGACAAATTATTTTGCAGTCAATGCCAAATTCCTCAGAAGTACGTGTAAAGCTCCTGTCAAGAACCTACATACAATATTTAATGTATAACATAGAGAATATTTCTTCTTTATTCAGTTGATGATCAGCATTTATACCCTGAAGCATGAGGAGTGATAGTTCTTGTAACTTTACTTTGGGGTATGTCTATATTGCAATAGAAGACCCATGTCTGGCTGAGGTCAATTGACTCAGGTTTGAATTGTGGAACTGTAAAACTGTAGTATAGACCTTCAGACTTGGAGATCCCATGAGTTTTGAGGGTCCCAGAGCACAGGTTCTACCCTGAGCCCCAATCTCTCTACTGCAATTTTATAGCCAGCCCCACGAGCTCACCACTGGCCAGCTGCAGCTTTGCCACAGATTTTTATCACAATGTAGACACACCTTTAGTGTCACTCCTAATGCTATTCTTTAAATAAACATCTGATCATTTTAAAAAATCTAGCTTGCTAAGCTATTTGAGAACAAAACAAAATACATGGTTAAAATGTTTATTTTATAGCTATGTGAAAATTTAGGAATGTAACTGAAAACACTCCAAAACTGAGCTTATTTACATTTCTATGTAAACTCTAAAATTGCCCTTTCAGACACAAGTTACAACAAGTTCAAGAATTTTTCTCTTGGAAATAGGACATTTTTCAGTTAAAAGGGACCCACTTTTGAGGCAAAGGAGTGAAACTTCTCCCCAAAATTGGCAACATTTCAATACAAAATAAGTCTTTTTGCCAAGCAAAGTCTGTACCTACAACAAAATTCACATTATCAACTGTGTTCAATGCAAAATCCCCCTTCGTGCAAAAGTTTTCACAACAGCAAGCTATCAAAACAGAATTGTAAAAAATGTGGGGACTAATCATGTAGAAGAGCAGTCACAATTTTACACAACCCTTGTTTATTTTGCTATCAAGGAAGAAAAATTGTGGAGTAGAAAATGAACTCAGTAGGAATATCAACACATCACAGACAGACCTGAGAGGAAACCTGGATGTGAATTTTCTAACTTCAAGGGATATCCCTATAGGACTCTCATCCTGGAGTCCTAGGAGGCAAGGGGAGTTTTGCCTTGGATAGAAATACAGGACTAGATTTCTCAGAATCTATCCACACTGCTAGTTGGCTTTGGTACTGTGTTGTAATCAGGTTAGGGGGCAGATGTGTTGTAACCAGCTCCTATGACTTGGCTGTGTTGAAAAGGCCCTTAAAGTCCTTAGCAGAGAGAGAAATCAATAGTTCCAGTGAGATAAAACTTATTTTTTTGCTATTTCTAGCCCTGTGGTTCTTCTAGACCTCGGCAGGAAATGCTTGCTGATCTCCCTAGTGGGAGCCTTTTGTGGACCCAGGAGGAAGTGATAAATGCTACCAATGGCTTCAGTGAGGAGAACAGAATTAATGAAGGCATTTTTGCTGAGGTCTACAAAGGTCAGAGACACAATGTAGTATACGTCATTAAAAGGCTCAAAGAGGCAAGTACCTACTCTTCTTCTTTTTCTTCATTTATTTTTGAAGGGAATCATTAAACATCTTCTAAACATGAGCTACGTCTACACTGGCATCCCTTCCGGAAAAGGGATGCTAATGTAGCACGTTGGAATAGGCAAATCCGCGGGGGATTTAAATATCCCCCATGGCATTTGCATTAACATGGCTGCCGCTTTTTTCCGGCTTGGGGATAAGCTGGAGAAAAGCGCCAGTCTAGACGTGATTCTCCGGAAAATAAACCCTTTTCCGGAGGATCTTTTATTCCTACTTGAAAGGGTTTATTTTCCGGAGAATCACGTCTAGACTGGCGCTTTTCTCCGGCTTATCCCCAAGCCGGAAAAAAGCGGCAGCCATGTTAATGCAAATGCCGCGGGGGATATTTAAATCCCCCACGGATTTGCCTATTCCAACGTGCTACATTAGCATCCCTTTTCCGGAAGGGATGCCAGTATAGACACAGCCGAACAGTTGTCATTTAATACAAACAGATGAGTACTCAGAAATGCTATTTTTAGGAGGGGAAATGATTTCTACTGAGAAGCAAGATCTCACAAACATTTTTATATGTGCGATCTTTTATGCATGAGTAGCCTTATTGATTTCAGTGGGACTACTAATATGAGTACCTGCATGCATAATTGTTGTTAGCCTGATAAAGCCTTTAGTTATTTATTTGCTTTTCCATTTATAAAATATGTTTTGGTTCTAGTTTAAATGAAGTCATTACTTCTGACAGACAATTGATTTCTTTGTATATTTTTGTGGCGTTTCTCATAGATGGAATGTACAAGCCAGAATTCAATACAAAGATTCTTTCATACAGAAGTACAGATGTGCTTTAGGTAAGTAGCTTTTTGGAAATTGGTTCTGGTCCCAGTCTATCTGGGGATTACCGGATCTTTTACAAAATAACAAGAAATAGTTTGATCTGTGTTAAGGACCAAATTTTGCCCTGTAGACACCATTCTACATTGATTATAGTGTAGATGTGTACTGACCCAGCAGGAGCTCTGAGAAGCAGCATGCCTCTTGCCTCCAAAGTTCACCTACGTGCTGGGGGAGTGGAGCCACAGTGCCTTTCCTTAAGCAGGTGCAGAGCAGTTCCTTTCTGCAGTGGAGCCTCACCTCTACCTAGTGTGGCAGGGGACAGCACTAAGCCCCACTACTTCTCTGCTTTAGTGGTAGCCTTGTACACTCCTCATATTCAGCGATGTGAAACAATTGTGATTCTGCTGTGCCGGTGTGTTCCAGGGACAGGAGTCAATACACAGTGTATTCTCTATGGTATGTCTACACTGAATGGCTATTTCGGGATACTGGAGGTATCCCAAAATAGCTACCCTGCATCTACACATGTCGCCTGTTACTTTGAAATAACGAGCATACTATTTTGCCATTCCGGTAAATCTTGTTACCTGAGGGCTAAGGGATGGCTTGAAATAGTATGTTATATATGGAAATATACCATCTCATAGAGCTGGAAGGGACCTTGAGAGGTCATTGAGTCCAGTCCCCTGCCCTCACAGCAGGACCAAGTACCATCCCTGACAGATTTGACCCAGATCCCTAAATGGCCCCCTCAAGGGCTGAGCTCACAACCCTGGGTTTAGCAGGCTAATGCTCAAACCACTGAGCTATCCCTCCACCCCACAATTTTGAACATGTGCCAAATTTTGAAATAAGCTATTTCAAAATAGATTTGAAATGGGATACGCAATTTGCATAGCACAAATTTGCATAGGGGAAAAAAGGGAGGCGGTGTTGCCTTCTATATTAAAAATGTACACACGTGGACTGAGGTGGAGATGGACATAGGAGACGGGCATGTTGAGAGACTCTGGGTTAGGCTAAAAGGGGTAAAAAACAAGGATGATGTCACGATAGGGTTCTACTACAGGCCACCTATCCAGGCGAAAGAGGTGGATGAGGCTTTTTTGAAACAACTACCAAAATCATCCAAGGCGCAGGATTTGGTGGTGATGGGGGACTTCAACTATCCAGATATATGTTGGGAAACTACCACAGTGGGACACAGACTATCCAATAAGTTCTCGGACTGCATTGAAGACAACTTTTTTTTTCAGAAGGTTGAAAAAGCTACTGCGGGGAAGCTGTTCTAGACTTGATTTTAACAAATAGGGAGGAACTGGTTGAGAATTTGAAAGTGGAAGGCAGCTTGGGTGAAAATGATCATGAAATCATAGAGTTCCTGATTCTAAGGTATGGTAGAAGGGAGAAGGGCAAATTAGAGACAATGGATTTCAGGAAGGCAGAGAGCTGGTAGGTGAGGTCTCATGGGAAGCAAGACTGAGGGGAAAAACAACTGAAGAGAGTTGGCAGTTTTTCAAAGGGACATTGTTAAGGGCCCAAAAGCAAGCTATTCCACTGTGTAGGAAAGATGGCAAAAGACCACCTTGGCTTAACCACGAGATCTTGCTTGATCTAAAAATAAAAAAGGAGTCCTATAAAAAATGGAAAATAGGACAAATTACAAAGGATGAATATAGGCAAACAACACAGCAATGCAGGGCAAGATTAGAAAGGCGAAGGCACAAAATAAGCTCAAACTAGCTACAGGAATAAAGTGAAACAAGAAGACTTTTTATAAATACATTAGAAGCAAGAGGAAGACCAAGGACAGGGTAGGCCCACTGCTCAGTGAGGAGGGAGAAACAGTAACAGAAAACTTAGAAATGGCAGTGACTTCTTTGTTTCAGTCTTCACCGAAAAGTCTGATGAAGGAATGCCTAACATAGTGAATGCTAGTGGGAAGAGGGTAGGTTTAGAAGATAAAATAAAAAAAGAACAAGTTAAAAATCACTTAGAAAAGTTAGATGTCTGCAAGTCACCAGGGCCTGATGAAATGCATCCTAGAATAATCAAGGAGTTGATAGAGGAGGTATCTGAGCCTTTAGCTATCATTTTTGGGAAATCATGGAAGACAGGAGAGATTCCAGAAGATTGGAAAAGGGCAAATACAGTGCCTATCTATAAAAAGGGACATAAAAACAACCAAGGAAACTACAGACCAGTCAGTTTAACTTCTGTGCCAGGAAAGATAATGAAGCAGGTAATTAAGGAAATCATCTGCAAACACTTGGAAGATAATAAGGTGATAGGGAACAGCCAGCATGGATTTGCAAAGAACAAAACATGTCAAACCAATCTGATAGCTTTCTTTGATAGGATAACAAGTCTTGTGGATAAGGGAGAAGCGCTGGATGTGGTGTACCTAGACTTTAGTAAGACATTTGATACGGTCTCACATTATATTCTTATCAATAAACTAGGCAAATACAACTTAGATGGGGCTACTATAAGGTGGATGCATAACTGGCTGGATAACCGTTCCCAGAGAGTAGTTATTAACGGATCACAATCCTGCTGGAAAGGAGTAACAAGTGGGGTTCCACAGAGGTCTGTTTTGGGACTGGGTCTGTTCAATATCTTCATCAACGATTTAGATGTCGGTATAGAGAGTATGCTTATTAAGTTTGCAGATGATACCAAGCTTGGAGGGGTTGCAACTGCTTTGGAGGACAGGGTCATAATTCAAAATGATCTGAACAAATTGGAGAAATGGTCTGAGGTAAACAGGATGAAGTTTAATAAGGACAAATGCAAAGTGCTCCACTTAGGAAGGAACAATAATTTTCACACATACAGAATGGGAAGCGACTGTCTAGGAAGGAGTACGGCAGAAAGGGATCTAGGGGTTATAGCGGACCACAAGTTAAATATGAGTCAACAGTGTGACACTTGCAAAAAAAGCCAACATGATTCTACACATTAACGGGTGTATTGTGAGCAAGACACGAGAAGTCATTATTCCGCTTTACTCTGCGCTGATTAGGCCTCAGTTGGAGTATTGTGTCCAGTTCTGGGCACCACACTTCAAGAAAGATGTGGAGAAATTGGAGAAGGTTCAGAGAAGAGCAAAAAGAATGATCAAAGGTCTAGAGAACATGACCTATGAAGGAAGACTGAAAGAATTGGGCTCGTTTAGTTTGGAAAAGAGAAGTCTGAGAGGGGACACGATAGCGATTTTCAGGTATCAGAGGGTATGTCTACACTACCACCCTAGTTCGAACTAGGGTGGTAATGTAGGCAACCGGAGTTGCAAATGAAGCCCGGGCTACACGCGGCATGGACTGGGTAATTCGGACTAGGCTTCCTACTCCAAGGAGTAATGGTAGTTCGGAATAGGAAGCCTACACGAGGCACGGAGTCCGCACTAGCGGACATTTAAAAATGGCGGCGCCCGGCAAGATGCAAATGAAGCCCGGGAAATTCGAACTAGGGTGGTAGTGTAGACATACCCTAAAAGGGTGTCACAAGGAGGAGGGAGAAAACTTGTTCTTCCTGGCCTCTGAGGATAGAACAAGAAGCAGTGGGCTTAAACTGCAGCAAGGGAGGTTTAGGTTGAACATTAGGAAAAAATTCCTACCTGTCAGGGTGGTTAAACACTGGAATAAATTGCCTAGCGTGGTTGTGGAATCTCCATCTCTGGATATATTTAAGAGTAGGTTAGATAAATGTCTATCGGGTGGTCTAGACCAGTGTTTCTCAACCTTTTTTTGCTCATGGCCCCCTTCCTCCCTTACCTCTGTGGCCCCTCTCATAGCTGCTGATAGTTGGAAAAAAAGGTACATAATGTACCTAATGTTCTGTTTTTTCCATGTGGCCCCCTAGAGGTAGGGCGTGGCCCCTGGGAAGCCATATGGCCCACAGTTGAGAACCACTGGTCTAGACAGTACTGGGTCCTGCCATGAGGGCAGGGGACTGGACTTGATGACCTCTCGAGGTCCCTTCCAGTCCTAGTACTCTATGATTCTATGAAATTGCATATCTTGTTTCAAGTTTAGGGTGCTGTGTAGATGCACCCTTCATTGTCAATTTGATCCAGAACTGGCATTTTAAATTGTTTTTCTTTATTCTCATTTCGCTTGTTGGTATTTGGCTTTAGGTGTTGTCACATTAACATTTTACAACTAGTGGGTTTCTCACTAGAAAATGGATATCACTGTCTGATATACCCCTTCATGGATAATGGATCTCTTGAAGACAGACTCCAGTCTCAAGTAAGCAGATGATTTGGGCTCCAATTACTGTATGAAAAGCATTTGTATCTCTTTGAAATATTTTACTATGTTCTTTTGGGGTTTTACGTAATACTCCTGCAATTTGGGCAAGACCTATATTCCTATTTTCTAGGAGTATTCAACACATCCTTGCCAATACTCATTAAGGATATGAAGGACTAGTCGACTATTGGATAAGCATTTGCAAGCATAAGCAAGCTTGTCGACTAGTCGCTCCTTCCCCCTTTGCTGCCTCTATCAGAAAGAGGCAGCAAACGAGGGAGGGCTTCAAAGTGGCAGCGCCACGTGGAGCCTGGGGCCAGACCGTGGGCTCCATGCGGTGCTGCTGCTTTGAAACACTGCCGCAGGAGCCCGATGCCAGCCTCCTGGCATTTCAAAGTGGCAGCGCCACGTGGAGCCCAGGATCAGCTGGGGAGCCAGGGTCCACATGGTGCTGCCACTTTGAAATGCTGGGAGGAGCCTGACACCAGGCTCCTGTGGTGGCATTTCAAAGCGGCACATGGAGCCCAGGGTCAGCAGGAAGTCCCCAGATGACCCCAGGCTCCGTGTGGTACTTTCACCTTTGAAGTGTAGCAACAGCCCTAGGGTTGTTTTTACACTTCAAAGGCGGAAACGCCCTATCAGCTAGTCGAATAGTCGATGCAAAATGCATTGACTATTCAGTTAGTCAGTTACCTGGAATTTAACATCCTTGGTACTCAGGTGGAGGAAGCCTCTCTTCTTTATCTTTCCCACAGGATGGGTAGCTTCTTTTCTTTCTTTTCTTTCCCCACCACATGAATCATTAGTAGCAGAACAAAGGAATATGAACATACATCAGTCACAAATACAGGAAAGATTGCAAATCTTTTTACATACAGATATATTTGTATTCCACATATGGCAGGTCATCTGTACGGAGAGTTTCTACCATGCAGCTCTTGTCTTCTTTTAAGAAAAAGCAAGCTGTAAAATGTGCAGCTATGCAGCACTATATGCACTAGTTTTGGCAATATGTTGCTGTAAAATCAACTATAACGTTCATTTGCGTCGGAGTCCTCTGTTGAAATATAGTATGAAGTCAGCAGCTATAGGGGGAAGCTTATGAAATGCCACTTTTCAGGAGAATTAACAGGCCAATGGAAAGGACACTTGTGAATTCTTCAATAGAAACAAAGGATTTGATGAACCAGAGTGGATGAGTGTCTTGCCTCCAGCAGTAGCCAATACCTTGTGTTCCAGAGGAAAGCGATATTTGCCTCACCCATATCATCATCATGTAATGTACCAGGCCGAGTGTGCAGTGCTGTAATTGGGGGATGGGATGGTTCTTTCCTGACCCCCCGCATAATTGGTTTCTGCCTGAAGCATGAGATTATTTATTCCATCTTGCTTCAAGTAGGTTAGTGAGTGTTTTGCCGATGCCTGCAGTGATGGAAGGAGAACTTTTAAAACTAACTATTTTATGCTTCTTTCCATAAAAAGTAACATACCCTCTTCCTCTTTTTTTCTCAGGTTGATCCTACACCATTAACATGGGAGAAACGCATCATGATTTCTATAGGACTTATCCGAGCCATTCAGTATCTCCATAACTTTGGGATTCTGCATGGGAATGTCAAGAGGTAGGGTTGTTGGCTTATTAACATATCTGCAACTCTGTCATTCAACTGTTGTTTTCAGAATTAAAAAAAAACAGAAATGGCTGAAGTCTTCCAGTCTACATATGATCTTGGAATTATTCCCCGAATATATTTGCTTTCTCTTATCTCTTGCTCTTTTGAATATTTTCCCTCCAAATTTCATTTACCTCTCTTTTTATTGTGGCAAAAGTATATTCTTAAGGGCTTTTTTCCAAGCACATTCCTTTCCACTTTCCCCTATATGTAAAATTTCAAATATTTCCCATACCATTCCAGTACTAGAAAGTTGTGTATTCCCTGAAAAAGTCTTAGGTCTGTTCTGTACATGAAAGTTGTACCATCTCATCTATGCCTATAGAATTAACCTGGTACCACAGTCCACCCTTTTATCATGCATGCAGTTATATTGCTATAAAGGTAAGAATGACAGAGCCATTCTTATATGGGAAGGTGAATAAGTTGGATGCACTTTTTAAATGATGTAACTGCGAACACAGAAGGGTTATACTGATTTGGCTATTTTGATTTTAAAACAATCTTACCCTATCTGACATACTTAAATTAGTATTAAATTTGTTCACAGACTCAGCTTTGCTCTTATGCAAGATAATTTTTAGAGCTTTGCCTTAAAATACACATTTCTGTTAGTTCTTTTTTTAGCCTGTGTGTTTCCAAATTGATCTGAGTGTAGGAATGCAAGTTCAAGGACGGTTTATTTTTCTTCAAACAAACATAAGCTCCTAATTGTGCTCAACAATCTATTTAATTCCACTTTCCAATGTCCTGGTGAAAAAAGACCTACAATGTGACTTGATTGGACTATCAATATCTATATAGAAGATAGAAATTTGATAGTGGGCTCTTCAATCTAGCAGACAAAAATACGAGATTTGGTGGCTGGAAGGTAAAACTAGACAACTTCAGGCTGAAATAGAGTGTATATTTTTAACAGTGATGGTAATTAATTGGAAAAGTTTATGAAGGGTAGTGTTGAATTTCATCAGTGGCAATTTTTAAATTAAGTTGGGGCGCATTTTAAAAGATATGTTTCAGTACAAACAGCAATTAATTCAGGGAAGTTAATCAGCCTGTGTTATCCAGGAGGTCAGGTTCGATCAAAATGGTCCCTTCTGGCCTTGAAATCTATTTATCTAATAGGCCAAAATGCCTATTTGCTTGTGCCCTACACCATGAATCCTTTCTTGGTATCACCTGTAACTAATATATACTTTTTCTGTAATAATCAGAAAAATGCATTTCCAGTTTTGTCAGGCAATGCTTTTTGTATCCCCACGCAGCTGGAAAGCAGAGTGCTTCTGTTCTGTGTGAGGATAGAAAGGTTTTAAATTACAGAAATGCTGGTCTTTTTGTTTTATATCATGGGGCCATTTTCTGAGTTCCTAATTCACAGTACGTCTACACTAGCTCGTTAGTTCGAACTAGGTAGGGTAATGAGGGCAAGCGGAGTTGCTAATGAAGCCCGGGATTTAAATATCCCAGGCTTCATTTACATGTTCCCGGGCGCCGCCATTTTTAAATCCCCCTTAGTCCGAACTCCGTGCCCGCGGCTACCCGCAGCACAGAGTAGGTAGTTCGAATTAAAGATCCTAATTCGAACTACCGTTACTCCTCGTGGAATTCCACCGCAGGCACCGTGTAGCCACGGGCACGGAGTTCGGACTAAGGGGGATTTAAAAATGGCGGCGCCCGGGAACATGCAAATGAAGCCCGGGATATTTAAATCCCGGGCTTCATTAGCAACTCCGCTTGCCCTCATTACCCTACCTACCTCGAACTAACGAGCTAGTGTAGATGTACCCTCATCTATGAGGAGGCAAGACTCATTCTGAGGGCCTTTCGAGTCCATTATGGTAGCAGAATCTGGACTGAGTAAAGACTAAGTAAATGCTGAGAAAGGAATTCAGGATTTTCCTGACCTATTGTGAGCTTTCCAGAGAATGGGAAAAAAACAATATCAGATCTCTTCAACAGAGGAGTTCCTTATAGTCTGTAAAGCTGTTTAACTCAAAATCAAATGGGTCAAATTAATCCCTGATGATCCATTGTTTTCAGTGGACTTAGACCAGGAATAAACCTGTCCCTATATATTTTGCAAATTAACAATACAATGTATACAAGACAATAAAGAATTGGATTAGACAGGAGGAAACATTGGTTTTGTCTTAACTTTCCTAAAAAAAATCCTTCTGGTCTATGGTAGTAATACTGAAGCTTGATTTATATCTCAGTTCACTATGGCTTTCAACATACAAGACAGGAACCAAAAGAAGAATTTGTATAAAGAAGCTATTAAAAGTACCCTTTAAAATCACATATTGCCATAAGAGTCTGCATTGAAGTGTGAGTGGATTGACCACTGTTGGTATTTGCTTTATGCAGCTCCAATGTTCTGCTGGATGAAAACTTCACACCAAAACTTGGACATTCAGGTCTCCGACTGTATTCCATGGAAAAAAAATCAGATTATGCTGTGATGAAAACCAAAATTTTACAAGCTTCCCTCACTTACCTGCCAGAAGATTTGGTCAGGCATGGACACCTAACACAAAAAATTGACATCTTTGGTTGTGGAATAGTAAGTTGTCTTGTTTTTCAAAAATAAATCACTTAGATCAGCTGGATATTTAATATCCATTAAAAAATAACCAATGCAAGAAAGTAAGATTCTGTTCTGAAATATATACATGAGTCTAATTTGGATCATATAATTCAATGCAATTGCTATTAGGGAAAAATGTGGTAGCAGTCTACAAGATCTTTTCTGCAGAGTAGTCTTTATAACTAGGAGCAAATTAAAGTTAATATCAGAAAAAAACTTCTCAACTTGTGGTGTACCCAAGTCTTATGATTGTGGGTTTGAATCCAGTGTTCCCTCGAAGATTTTTCCATTCATGAGTGGAGTGAGCTTTGTCTTGTGCACCAATATTGACGTCATGTGCGCTTGTTCGGATGTGTGCCACCATGGCACCCACCAGTTACTAACAAATATATAAAATTGTTATAGAAGAAAAAAATACTAAAACAAGGGAAAATTAACAAGGTCCATGACCCTGCACCCACCCACCCTGAAAACCACTCAGCCCTGCTCCCACCATTCTTTCATCCATGAGCTACCCAACCCCTACATCTCAATCCAGTGCCCCCTTTACCACTAACCCTGCATTGTGCCCCCATTGCCCCTAACTTCTGCGCAGTGCCCCTTTCATCCCAACCCCTGCACTTTCCTCCCAGCTGTGCCCCCAGTCCCCACCCTGCACTTCCAGCATGTCCTGCCACACTGCACAGTATCCTCCACCCCCTTTGCCCAGCAGCACCTATGCCTAGCTGCCCCTCACCCTCTGGCTATAGCACCCTGGGCATGGGCCCAGTTTGCCCAGCCCTAGGGCACGCCCTGCAGCAGGGCAGCCTCCAGCCACACAGTCTTACCAGGTGGTGGCTGCCAGAGCTGGACCTGGGGCTGCAGTGAGGCTGCCTTATTAAGGACAGCCTCACCGTAGCCCTGGCTCCAGCTGTGATACATGGAACAGTCATGCAGCAAATGGCCCTGCCCTGGGAACAGCTGGGGCTGGGGCTATGTGGCAGCTGCTTGGGCCAGGGCCGTGGTACTAAAAATAGCATCGCAGCCAGGCTCCAGCTGCAGCATATGGGGCAGCTGCCCGCCGCACAACCCTGCCCTAGGAGCAGCTGGAGTCAGGGTCATGTGGCAGCTGCTGGGGTTGGGTCTGTGTGGTACTAAAAACAGCACCACGGCTCAGTTCCTGTGCTGGCACATGGGGCGGGAGTGTATGGCAGGTGGCTCCCCCATGTGCTAGGATTGGAGCCAGGCTGCAGTGTAGCTGCTCCTGGGCCAGGGCTGTGGTGCTATTTTTAGTACCTCAACCCAGGAGCAGCTACACTGCGGCCCCGACTCCAGTCCCAGGACACAGGGCAGCCATCTGCCATGTGGCCCAACCCAGGGAGCAGCTGGGGCTGAGGCTGTGTGATGGCTGCTGGTGCCGAGAGTCCAATACTAAAAATAGCAACATGGCCCTGGCCCAAGGACAGCTGCATCGTGGCCCTGGCTCCAGTCCCGGCACACAGGGCCATGGGCAGTTAGTGAAGGCATGGCTGGGGGAGGCACACCTCCAGTCCCACCATCAGCCTCGCCTCCTCTTCTAAGGCCCTGCCCCTTCCCGTCCCCATGGGGAGATGGGGCAGCATGCCATGCATGTGCTCCTGCTCCCAAATATGGGGAGAGGAGGAGAGCAGGTGGGTGTGCACTTGCCCCAGCCTCCTCTCCCTCTCCAGCCCCAGAGGAGGGCACACCGCACAACATGGTGCAGGCCAGCCTCGGAGCACCGGGGGAGGAAGAAGGGCACTCCATGTGGCATGGCCTCTCCAGCCCTGGGGAGGGAGGAGGGCAGAGAGTGTGTGGCATGGCCCCAGCTCCCTCAGCACCAGAGGAGGACACACCAAATGACCTGGCCCAGTCCTGCCTTTCCAGCCCCGGAGCACAGGGAGGACGGGCATTGGGGGCAGCAACATGCCACCTCCAAACGCTTACAGCAGGCGTTCTGGGGACGGAGTGTGGTCGGGGCTGTGCTTGGCAGTCTGGGAAAGCAAAGCCTTTCCCTGCCTTACATACCAGATGCTCATGCATGGGGCAGCCCCGCAGCCCCACCCTGTGCACCGGGACTGGAGTGGGGACTACAGTGCTATTTTTAGTACCGCAGCCGTGGCTCCACACAGTCTTTGCCTCAGCTGCACCCGGGGATGGGCCGCGTGGCAGGCAGCTGCCCCATGTGCTGGGTCTGGAGCTGGGGCCATGTTGCAACTGCTCCTGGCCGGGGCCACGGTGCTTTTGTTTAGTACTGTGGCCCCAACCCCAGAAGCAGCCACATCATGGGCTTGGCTCCGACAACCACCACACAGCCCTCCTTGGCCACAGCTGAAGCTAGGGCCAGGGCTGCGTGGTGGCTGCCCAGCTGCTCCTAAAGAGGGGCAGCTTCCCAGCACACGGCCCTGCCCAGGAGCAGCCACTGCGTGGCTCTACTGAGGAGGTAGGTGGGTTTGAATTCTTGGTGCGCACCCATGTAGGCACGCACCTTAAAGGGAACTATGTTGAATCCCTGATCTTCCTAAAGATGTTTTTGCTACTTTGTGTCCCAAGAAACCAACTGATATGCCTCATATCAGCTCATGTGAAAGGAGAGGAGGAAATTGTGTTGAAGTTATCTATGATTAATATAGGTTTAGGTAGTGCTTTGTATCTTGTTAGTGTGGAATAAAGTAAAAGGTTCAGAAATTTGGCTAGTCCCAGGGAGGTGCAAAAACAGGCAAACTATTACTGAATATCTTTTAAACTTTTATTAAAGGGCTTCTATGTATAAATTATTATTTTATCAATTTCTTACATACGTAGGCACCAAATAATTATTCGAATGACCAATAAGCAAAATGCAATACAGTAAAGAAAATTCCTTGAGGTTTTTCTAAATCCCAATAGTTGTTAACAAAGGACCAGGGATTATTAACAGTTACATTTACATCAGTCTAATTTATAAGACTAATCATTTAGCTAAAACTCTTAACACTACTACTTAACAATACCTCTAAACAATTTCAAATAACAATACTTACATTTAACAGACACACAAACAACAACAATAACAACAACATATTTGGTATACGTTATGTTTGGTATACGTTATGCTCTACAGGAACTCGTTTGGTTTGGTGAGCGGGAGGTGGCCCTCGGGTGATCAGTCCTCGGACCTGGCTCGTATTCTGCCTTCCAGTGTTTATTTGGGATTCCTCAATTTGATACAGGAGGGGAAGCTGTTTTATAGAGAAAGCTTTACCTGAACTTTTCATGTCTGGCTTCGGTTCCTGTTCTTCACTGATCTTTAAGTTACATAGTGTAAGGGTTTTCCATCAAGGGGAAGTTGACCTGTTGCTTGGATGGCAATACGCGCGAGAGGCCTGGCCAGCAAAGAGCCTGCTTTCACAGTTAGAGAATTGTCCACACGCATTCAAGGTCAAAATATGGCCTATCATCTCAAAAGTGTGGTTATGACCAGTTCAGTATCATGTAAGGTGCTTCTAGTCAGGAAAAATGGATATGTGAACATGTTACCACGTTATGCAATAAAAATACAAGTTTTGACTTTATGTTCAAGTCACATGTGCTAAATGTATTGAATATTGTGAACATGTTTTTAATCCCGGTCATCCTCCAAATATAGCGTGGGTTGGAGAGAGCTGGATTATACTTTTTGTGCACCACCTGTAAAATTATCACTATATTCTAGCTACAAAATCTTTTTATGTTATGGTGGAAGAATCAGAAAGACCACAGCTTGGTTCTGTTTGTTTAATTTGCAGCATTGGACTTTAGAAAAATGATTTTTTGGTTTGGAAACTCAGCCAACACAAATAAAAATAAATGACAATCTACAAACATGGTATAGAGAGAATAAATGACAGCCTATATCATCATTTTTTAAAATTCAGATTGCACTTTAAATTTTCATCTATTCAGTGAACTCTGTAGAACACAATAACCTTCTACTATTCTTACAGTGTAATATATAAAGATAGGCCCAAGCTATAGAATTTGGATTCGAATCTGTACCTTGCTCTAAATTGTCTCAAAGGTTCAGATCTGGAGTATTGGTTTGTGCCCATCTTGCCTAAGAATGAAGGAAAATAGCTTAAAATGCTCCAACAGTTAAATATTATCTTTGTTACAAACTCCAGTTTTTCGAATAAGTCATCTAAATAAATTATCTTGCCTATAAAAATGTTTTCTAGGTTTTAGCAGAGATGCTGACAGGCACTAAGGCAATGGATGAAGGAAGAACCCCTATCTATCTGGTAAGTGAAAGGCAAAATAAATGACATTGGCCCGGTGTCTTGCATACAGTGCTACAGTAATGAGATAAAATGCAGGACAATGTAGCACTTTAAAGACTAACAAGATGGTTTATTAGATGATGAGCTTTCGTGGGCCAGACCCACTTCCTCAGATCAAATGGTGGAAGAAAGTAGTCACAACCATATATACCAAAGGATACAATTAAAAAAAATGAACAAATATGAAAAGGACAAATCACATTGCAGAACAGAAGGGGGATGCGGGGGGGTGGGAAGGGGGAGGAAGGAAGATAAGTGTCTGTGAATTGCTGATATTAAAGGTAGGGAGAGTGGGATGTTTGTGAGTTAATGGTATTACAGGTGATAATTGGGGAAACTGTCTTGGTAATGGGTGAGAAAGTTCAAAGATTTGTTAAGTCCTTGTTGGCAAGTGTCGAATTTTAACATGAATGACAGTTCAGAGGATTCCCTTTCAAGTGCAGATGTAAAAGGTCTTTGTAGCAGAATGCAGGTGGCTAAGTCATTTAGAGAGTGTCCTTTCTGGTTAAAGTGGCAAGAAACTGTTTTCTCTTTGTGATCTTGTCTGATATCTGTTTTGTGGGCATTAATCCTTTGGCGAAGTGTCTGAGATGTTTGTCCAATGTACATAGCAGACGGACACTTTCGGCACATGATAGCATAGATTATATTTCTGGATGCGCAGGAATATGTGTTCTTGATCTTATAACTCACTTGGTTAGGTCCAATAATGGTATCAGCAGAATGAATATGTGGACAAAGCTGGCAACGGGGTTTGTTGCAAGGGAAGGTACCAGGGTTGGTATTAGTGTGGTATGTCCTCTGGTGGTTGGTAAGAATCATCTTGAGGTTAGGTGGTTGTCTATAGGAGACTATGGGTCTGTCTCCCAGAGCCTCTTTGAGTATGGTATCCTGTTCCAATATAGGCTGTAGTTTATTGATAATGTGTTGGACAGGTTTAAGTTGGGGGTTGTAGGTGATGACAAGTGGTGTTCTATTGTTGGTTTTCTTGGGTCTGTCTTGAAGTAGTTGGTTTCTAGGTATTCGTCTGGCTCTTTCAATTTGCTTTTTTATTTCTCTGGGTGGGTAGTTGCCTCTATTAGATAGAGGCAGCAAGGGGGAGGGGGTACTTGAAACTCCAAGGCAGCCACTGCACAGCCGATCCTGTGCGGCGGGCTGCCCCTTTAAAACACTTCCTCTGCACGATTCAAAGGGGCAGCCATGGAGCCCAGGGTCAGCTGGGAACTCCGGGCTGACCCCGGGCTCCCCACAGCATTTTCCCAGAACCCGGGATCAGCTAGGGACTCCCCAACTGACCCTTGGCTCCTAGCGGCATGGAGCCGGAGGTCAGCGGGGGACTGTGAGTCCTCCACTGACCCTGGGCTCCATGGCTTTGAAATGCACAAGAGCCCCTGCTGGGGACTATTGTGCATTTCAAAGCAGGCACGCTGCATGCAGCCCGGAGTCAGCTGGACTTCCCGCTGGCCCCGGGCTGTACATGGGAGTTCTGCATTCCTCCTTTGAAATGTACAAGAGCCCCAGCAGGGTCTCTTGTACATTTCAAAGGAGGAATGCGGAAGTGCCTATCAACTAGTCGACAGAAATTCCAGAGACTAGTCAATTAACCGCATTTTAACATCCTTAGTCTACACTACTGAGTTTTTTTGGAAAAACAGCCATTTTTCTGAAAAAACTTCAATTACGTCCACACTGCAATCGTGTTCTTTCAAAAGAAAATTGAAAGAACAGAGGGGTTTTTCTGGCATTGGTAATCCTCTTTCTATGAGCAAGAAACCTTTTTCCAAAAGAGTTCTTTAAGAAAAAGGCATGTGTGGATGGGGAAGAGGGAGTTCTTTTGGAAGAAGAGGAAAGAGGAAAAAGCACACGTGCCTTAGTGGCCGCTCTGTCCATAGTAATCACAGCTTAAATGCGAGATAGCATCCATTCAGTATGGATGCTATCTTTCAAAAAAGCAGAAAATGTTTTCAATGTGCTTTAGCAGTGTGGATACTGGAAGATCTCTTCTGGAAAAGCTTCTTCTGAAAGAAACCTGAAGTCTAGACATAGCCTCTGTCCTTGACAAATGCTTCAGCAACTTTCTAATGGATTCCAAAAGTGAAAAGATGACAAGTCTCAGTGATGACTTTATTATCAGGGACAAGAGGATTTAATTCATAGATTTTTAGAAAAGTTAATTAACACACTAAGGCTGCTGTACACTGCTCTGATTTTTATCAGTGGCCTGATAATATTGAGAAGTCTACCTGGAACTACTGGAGCCTGGTGTAAAAAAACATTGCCTACATGCATACAGCCCTTATGAAGCACACAGTATCAAGCTTTCCGCTTTTAAAACACAGATTTCTACCATTCGAGCTAAAGGGGAGTTTCTTTGGTTTTTTTATCTTTTGTAAGCCAGCACTAAGGGGGCACTAGTAGTTGTACACAAGCCAGTACATTACACCGGGTATAGCAAGTAATCAGGGAGTGTCTTGAGTTCTTAAAGTGATGGATAGGAATGAATAATTTTTTAAAAATCATTTTCACTAGTGTATCTCTTCCTCTTGAACAGAAAGATGTAATTACTGATGAAATTCAAACAGCAAAAGAATGTTCATGCTCCAAGCACAAAACCTTTGAAAATCTTGCTGCCAAGGAAATATGCTGTAAATATCTAGACAGGAAAGTGGGACACTTTCCAGCAGAAATTGCTGTTCACTTTGCCACTGCCATCTGCATTTGTCTGCGGAAAAAGAATCCTGACATAACAGAGGTAAGTGTTGTATGCCCTACTACAGGCTGAATCTCTCTAATCCAGCACCCTCGGGACCTGACTGGTGCCAAATCAGAGAATTTGCCCAACCATGGAAGGTCAATTTGTCTAGCAGCATTACCAACACTTCCACTGCTTACTGGGCTCTTAGAAGACATTTAGGGTAAATAACAGCACAGAACACTAAAAGCCAGGACTGGTGGCTGTAAACAAACTGCATGGGACTATGGGAAACTTGGCCACACTCATGATAAGTAGTCATCCAATTAACTAAAATCATGCTGGACCATGGATGTTGCTGGACCAGAGAAGTTCAGCTTGTAGTTCTCTGTCTCTTAGGCTATGTCTACATAGCAGTGAAATAACACAGTGTGCGTCAACACTACAAGCCTTTATTTCTAAATAATATAGAGCTGGAGGACTTCTTATTCTGACTCATGGCAACCCTCATTTTACAAGGAGTAAGGCAAGTTGAAGGAAGAATGTTTTTCCTTCAACTTCCTGCTGTGTAGACAGCACCAAAAGCCAAATTAAGCTATTTCGACTTCAGTTATGCAATTGAAGTAGCTGAAGTTGTGTAGCTTAATTCGACTTTAGCCCTACTGTGTAGACATACCTTTAAATACCAAGGTCTAAGCCACAGCTTAGATATGATTTTTTTTAATATCCACCAAGGAGAAGGACATGGGCACTGATCAACTGCTTAACAGATGTTGTTTTCTTGAACAGGTGCACGAAATGATGGAAATGGCTGAGCGTAAAATAAGAGATCACAGCATTCTTGAAGGTAGCACTTTTTCTGGATTCTCCATTAACATTCCAGAAGAAACAGATGACGAGACTGCTAGTCATAATAGCAATGAGGACAGTTCAAAGGCAAGGTCCCTGAAGTGTTCAAATTCATCCCCACCTTTACTAAGAGACTTGCCACCTGAAACTTACAATGGACAAATGTCACGGGTCCCTTGTGAATCGGATGAATCAAGTAGCTTCGTATGGGATCCTGTGGAGAGTTCTGCATATGGTCCACCTAGCAGTGGCTGCACCAGTCCAAAAAATGCTACATCCTCTCATTCCAGGAGCAATGATGAAATATGTTCAAGTGGCTTCCAGAAAAGAAATATGGCATCCAATGAAAATAAAAACACTTTGGAAATGGTACCTCCTGCAGAAAGAATGGTTCCTTCAAACAATGCAAACCTGGACCTGTCATGTTCTTCAAAAGGTAAATCTAGGTGATTTTGGGGAATGAAGATCCGAATTAAGACCAATCAATATTTGATCATTAAATTACCATGACACAATGTCCCCAATAGGGATGTAATGGTATAGCCGTTTAAATCGTTAACCAATAAGCCTGGGCTTATCAGTTTGCGTTAGTGGTTAAATGCAGGGGAGCCAGCTTGTGGTGTGGACTCTGTAGTATCAAATTTATGCTGCAGAGCCTACAGAGCAGCCAGCTCTGATCCCAGGGAGCTAGATGCACTGTGGGCTCTGCAGTATCACACTTATACCGCAGAGCCTGCAGTGTGTAACTGTTGAGACAATCAGTGGTACCACGGTTACCTAATTAACCATTTTTTAACATCCCTAGTCCCCAATTATTTTACCATTTCTGTAAGGTGCTCAGCTACTAAGGTGATAGGAAAAATATAAATGCCTAGACAGACCTGCAGTCTTTGAAAAACCTTCCTTTTACAAATTTTGACATATTTTGTCTCCTTGGTTTTTAAGTTGCCAGTTACTTTATAGAGGTAATTTAAATTATCTAGTTTTTCAATTTAATGTCCTGTTTAGAAGTCAAATTTAAGTGATTTAGAATTATTTCCCATCTCCCTAGTTATATGTAATATCAGCATTAGCCACAGGTGAACTTTTGCTAAATATCTGGGCCTTTCTTTCACTCCTCTTCCTCCCCCTCCCCCCCTTCAGGATTAGCCAAAGAAACCTCTTGGGAAATAAAGATCAATGATAAAAAAAAGAAGCTTATGGAAAATATTTTACTATATGAAGAAGATAAGTTAAACAGCTCTGAACTCTTTGAGTCTCAAATATGACTGAATTATCAGCAATGGCATCTTGGAAGAAGAAATTGGGAATCTTTTTCTGGTAGCAAGATGGTAAAAGCTAAGCCACATGCTTCATGTAAGGTTAAGTAGGATGTTTTTAACTGACAGGTTAAACCTCTTTGGAGGGGAAAAAAAAAGTCACATCTCAGATGATTCCAAGAGAATGTTCACTACAGTGTTAAGCAGAATGCAACTTTTATGATCTGAAAAATCAGCATTGTCCTCTTTCTCCTTGCCTTACTGTGCTGAAAAAAAAAATTGGCAAATTGACCGTTAGCTTAAGACCACCTGTTTTGCACTGGACTTCATAAAGCTTTTTTGTACAGTGTATTTATTTTATGAAAAATTAGAATCCTGCACACTATGCTGCAGGATATATACACAGTCTCACATACTAGTTGGCTGTACTTGCTAATATCCATTGCATTTAGCATAGATAGGGTGAACAATTGGAACTACTTTCCATTGTTTCAAAACAAAGTAGCTAGTTTTAGAAAAGTAAACGACTAGTCCACTATTCGATATGCTAGTTGACTAGTTGCCTCCCCTCCTCCCTCTTTGCTGCCTCTATCAGAAAGAGGCAACAAGTTGGGGGGTAGAAGAGGGGTGCTTCAAAGTGGCAGCGCGGTGTGGATACCAGGGCCAGACCCCGGGTTCCATGTGGTGCTGCTGCTCTGAAATGCTGCGTGCTGCCTGGGGCTAGCTGGGATTCCCCAGCTGGCTCTGGGATGCACGCGGCATTTCAAAGCAGCAGTGTCATGTGGAGCCCGGGGTCAACTGGGGACTCCCCCACTGATCCCAGGCTCCATGTGGCACTGCTGCTTTGGAGCCTGACACCGGGCACCCTGCGGCATTTCAAAGTACTAATGCTGCTTGGAGCCCGGGGTCAGCTGGTAACTCAAGTGACCCAAGGCTCCATGAGGCACTGCCACTTTGAAATGCTGTCAGGTGCATGGAGCCAACGGAGGACTGCTTGAGTCCCCCCACTGACCTCATGCTTCCTACAGCACTTTTGCCTTTGAAGTGTAGATACAGCTCTGGGCTGTTGCTACACTTCAAAGGTGGAGGTACCCTTATCCACTAATCGAATAGTCAATGAAAATTGCATCGACTATTCAATTAGCCAATGAATCGAAATTTTACATCCCTACTTAGTTTCATATGCTCTTATTCCAAATTCTCAATTATACTCCATATCCTAGATGATGTGGTGTTTTTTTTGTTTAAGAGAAGTTATATGCTGTATTCCATGATTCCGTCTCCAGCTGCATTGCACTGTAAACAAATTCTGGAACTGTACAGAGATGACTGTGTAGTATCTAACAGCCACACTGAGAGGTGGAGTACACTGACTCCCTCTGTAGCCTTGAGAGAGTCACTTAATTTCTCTGTGTCTGTTTTCTCATCTGCAAAGTAAGGCTAATACCTTACTTGCCTGTTTTGAGAGATAACTAACATTGTAAAATGCTATATTCATGTGGTTACTTGTTTCATACTGTAGCTTTTATTGTAAATGTGTATTTTGTATTTTGGTATAATTCAACGTTTTAATTTAAAACTTATTTAATTGTTCATGCAACACTTTAGTTTGTAAAGAGCTGCAGGCGATGATTAACAAAATCAGCTAAAGATTAATTAAACGTTTTATAGAAATTACCTTCTGGGATCATGGTAGGCAGCGCGGCTGCCATGGCCCACCCTCTGTTGGCCACCTTTGCCTGAGGCTGTTCTATCTGCTCAGCAAGGCTGGGGCCGCCATTCCCCCAGCCCTGCCTCACTGCCACCTGCCTGCCCATCCCGCCGCAACACAGCGCTCTCCCATTCCCCCTAACACGGTGGTTCTCAAACTTTTTGGCCTGTGACCCACCTGGCTCAAAGCAAACCTTACTACTAGTGTTGCCAGATGGTTTCAACAAAAATACCAACACACTTGACATTACATCACAATCTACATTACATTTTACAGTAAACTTCTGATAATCCGGCACCTTTAGGACCCAGGGGGTGCTGGATTATCAGATATGTCGGAGTACCGGAAGGGGGGCTATGAGCGGTCTGGGGTAGGGGAAGGGGTAGGGGTGGGAGTAGGGAGTCGGCGGGGAACTGCGCAGTGTGGGAGAGGGTGACGCTGCGGGACCAACCCAGCAGCACCCCAGCTGCTCTGCCCTCGCCTTCCCCAAGTCAGCTGCTGCTGAAACTGACCAGCGGCTGACTTGGGGAAGCCAGGGACAGAGCAGCTGGAGTGCTGCCGGGTTTGTCCCACAGCGCCCGTCAGCTGAGCGGCGCTGCAGGACAAACCCGGCAGCACCCCAGCTTCTCTGCTCCCGGCTACCCCAAGTCAGCCACTGGTCAGTTTCAGCAGCGGCTGACTTGGGGAAGCTGGGGGCAGAGCAGCTCCAACTGTCTGGCTGACTGGAGCACTTCTGGATTCCAGTTGGTGCCGGACTATCAGGAGTGCCGGACCACTGGATGCCGAACAGTTGGGAGTTTTACTGTATTTAGAAAATACTGGACATTTATATTTTCTCAATTTGTTTCCCAAACAGAAAGCTCAAATACTCAACTGTCCGGTTCAAAACCGGATATCTGGCAACCGTACATTCTACCAGTTGCTAATAGAAACTCGTTAATTACATAATTATATCCAACCCATTTTGCTAGTGCTGCAGCTCAGGAGAAGAGTTTAAAGAAAATATTAATTTTAAATTATTAAACTGATTAAGTGCTTTAACTTTCTCATGTTTCATTATCAAACTTCATTTTAAATAAAGTAAAATATTAAATTATGTCCAACACAATAGGTTGCCATGTTTTCTTTATTTATGGCAGGGGTGAGGGACCTTTTTTGGGTCAGCAATCACTGACCCACAGAAAAATCAGTTAGAGACCATACAAGTGAAAAGCAAAACAAAAACACCACATCCCTTCAAAAAAAAAACCCTCACCCTCCCTGATGTGTTCCCCATCTGAGAAAACTCACTCCTCTGGTGCTCCAGCCCCATAGAGCAAGGGGGGGGAAGACAGGATAGGACTGGAGCTCAGGGCTTCCCATAGGCCAGATTTACTCCTCTGGGGTTCCAGGGTTAGTGGATTTTGTGGATCCCCTCTAGGCTCTGGGGTTGGTACAAAAATGGGGGGTTCAGTATGCGGGACGGGGCTGCCAGTGAGAGGAATCGGGGTGTAGGAGGGGATCAGGATGCAAGGTCTAGGCAGAAGGTGGAGTACAAAGGGGCGGCGAAGATGCAAAGTCTGGATGGATGTAGGGTGCAGGAGTAGGTTGGGAGTAGGGTGTCTGGCCAGGGGGGTGGGTGCAGGAGCAGAATGGAGGCAGGGTGCCTGGCCAGGGGAAATGTGCAGAACTAGGCTGGGAGTAGGATGGTTAGCCAGGAGGAAGGTGCAGAAGCAAGGGAGAATGCAGGAGAGGGCTGGTGTAGGATGTCTGGCCACGGGAGGGTGCAGGAGCAGGCTGGGGGTAGAGTGCCTGGCTATTGGGTAGGGGGCAGGAGCCGACTGGGGATAGAATGTCTCGGTGGGTGTGTGTGCTTGAGGTGCTGAGGATGCAGGGTCTGGGTAGGAGAGGGTGGGAGGGCACTTACTTGCCTTCACAATCTGCACCACTCCCGGGCATATATTACCAGAAGATTTACCCAACATTGCTTGGATTCTCAACTCAATTCTTGCTTTTTGTAAAATAAAATGAAAACGTACGTGCTTCATTTAAATTACAGGCAGTCCCCGGGTTACATACAAGATAGGGACTGTAGGTTTGTTCTTAAGTTGAATTTGTATGTAAATCGGAACTGGCATCCAGATTCAGCCGCTGCTGGAACTGACCAGCGGCTGACTACAGGAAGCCTCAGGCAGAGTTTCTCTGCCCCGGGCTTCCTGGAATCAGCCGCTGATAAGTTTCAACAGCAGCTGAATCTGGATGCCTGGGGCAGAGCAGCTGGGGCGCTGCCAGTTGGTCCCGCAGTGCCCCTCCTCGGCGCTACTGGACCAACCCGGCAGCACCCCAGCTGCTCTGCCCCACGTCTGGCCGGTCCCGCCGCCCGCGTCCTCTGGGGCGAGAAAAGCCCCGTTCGTAAGTACGGATCCAACATAAGTTGGATCTGTGTAACCTGGGGACTGCCTGTATTGCTCTGGGATGGTGCTGGAGATGAGGGGTTCAGTATGCAGGCTGTCTCCGGGCAAGAGGACTAGCCCAGCCCTCTCTTATTGCAGCAGCCTGGGGCCAAGTGAGAAGTACCTCTACATGACTGCTTTAGCTCCAGCCCCACAGCTGGGCAAGGGGATCATGTCCCCCAGCTGGGACAGGTCCAGATTTGCCTGCCACCTGTACTCTCCTTGTTTCCTGACAAAGGGAAACAGCCAGCATTGTTTTATATAAATGGGGCAGAGAGGAACTTCAGCCCCCTTGCCCTTCTTAAAGTAGAGATGTAAGTAACTAGTCGACTATCGCGTAAGCTTAAGCTTATTGGGTAGTTGAGTCATTACTTGGCTAGTCACTCTCTTCCTCCCCCCCACTGCCCCTGTATCAGAGACAGCAAGGGGGAGAGCAGGAGCCAGTGGGGGGGGGGAGCCAGCTTAAAAAGCTAGTTCCCCCCTTAGCACTGGCTCTGCGGGGGGAGGGCAGGGGAGGCAGAGGCACAGTGGTGAAACAACACTAGTGGGGACTGTGCCTCTGTCTTTCAAATGTAGCAAGAGGTGTGGGCAGCAAGAGGTAAAGGCCAAGTAGTGAGTGCCCCCACACCCTCTTATCCGTGAATCAATGGAAATTTCATCAACTACTCAATTAGCTGATTAATCAAAATTTAACATCCCTACCTTAAAGGGCACCTGCTGGTGGGAGCATGAGCGCTGAGACACTTGGGGGAGAGGGGCAGTGGCCCTAGCCAGTCCCTTTCACTTGCTTGGTGATTCTGTCTCTTTTCCTTATAGTTTTAAAGCTTCAGAGGGCTAGCCAAGTTAGTCTGCAACACGAAAAACTTTTAAAAAAACAACTAATAGTCTAGTAGCACCTTAAAGATTAACAAAACATGTAGATGGTATCATGAGCTTTACTGGGGAAACCCCACTTCAGATGACAGATCATCTGAAGAAGTGGGTTTTGCCCACAAAAGCTCATGACACCATCTACACGTTTTGTTAGTCTTTAAGGTGCTACTAGACTATTAGTTGTTTTAAGTTACTATAAGAGGAAGCAAAAGACAGGACTAGGTAGCACTTTAAAGACTAACAAGATGGTTTATTAGATGATGAGCTTTCGTGGGCCAGACCCACTTCCTAAGAGGAAGCTGCATGGGGTGGTCCTAGTTCTTACCGTTTAGGAGGAGCACTTCAACAGACAGGGACACGCACATAAAATAGGGTGGATTCAACAGGAAATGGCAGCAAGGCTCCAGGATTGTTGCGAACCGCCCCCGTGGAAACATGCGCGCCAGGGTTAGCTGGTGCCCAAGGCAGGGCCGGGAGCTACGTCAGCCCGCGCTTTGAGACACACACACACACACTGCCCCCAGCCAGCCCCGCAGGCAGGAAACCTACAGCCCCTCCCCCATGAGCCTTCAGCACCACAGGGCACCCCCGCCCAGAGGGCCCTGTTCCCGCCACTCGCTCTCCAGCTCCCAGCCCAACTGTTCCGGCGGAGGGGCGGGGCCAGCAGGTAACAGACCCGGCCCTCTTTTCGCAGCCTATCCCGAGCTGAGAATAACGGCCGAGCGGGCGCGCGCCAAGGTGCCATTGGGCGCTAGAGGCGGGGCGGGCTCTGCTCGGCTCCCCTCACGGGGATGGAGAGGGGGTTGGGCGCTTCCGCCGGGCCCTCCGGCTTCCTCCCTCCGCCGCCTGGCCCGGCCCGCGTGGCTCCCTCAGCCCCTGTGGCCTCGAGGGTGGCCGCCCGAGGAGCTCCGCGGGGTTTGTGCGGGGGCTCGCCGCCCTGCAGCCCGGGCTGACCGTACTGCGGGCTAACGGCTGCTCTCTCTGCCGCCCCGATGGAGCCCGCTGGGCGCCGCAAGGGGAAGAGCGCAGGGGACAGCGGGTCTGGCGGCCCCCCCGCCAAGTATCGCAAATGCTCCACAGCAGGGCCGCCATGTCCGTCCTCCCGCCCCGCGCCCTCGGGAGAGGCCCGGAGCGCGGGGAAGCCAGCGGCGTGTGGAGGGGCGCGGAGCCGGCTTTCCCCACAGCCCGCTTGCCAAGGGACATCCAGGGCCACGCTCTCTGCAGGAGGCTCCTCCCCAGATTCAGCAGACGCTGCGGCCGGGAGCAGCAGCAGCCTGGTGGCAGGCAGGGGTCGGGGCTTTCCCCTTCCCAGACGGAGAATCCTGCTCAGGAAACATCTTGGCTGGGAAAGTTCCGAGGCAGACATGGTCTCCCTGCCCCGGGAATCCTTGAAGCGGGAGGTATGTAGGGCAAAGGCTGCAAACTAGAGGCAGAAGTTGACCAAAAACGTGCAGGACTTGGTAAAGCCTTGAGTGCTCCGATACTAGAGGAAGTGTGAGTTTGCCCCCCTTTGTGCACCTACGTACCCGAGGGGACCTTTTCCTATTGCGAATTTAAACAAAATTACAGGTGCAGGTTTCCTATTGAGAGGAAGCTAGGTTTATGTATTTCAGGAGTTGAATATAACAGCGCCCCACCAGCGTTTTAACGTGATTTACCACTACAGCTGCTATTTAGAAACACTGGTTGGGGAAGGGCTTGGCATCACTCCACAAGAGTTTTCACTTGTCCTGTAATACATAATGGTTACAACACTTTTGCTGGCATACAAGGATATGTCGTTTTAATTAGGGTTACACTTTTTTTTTTGAAAGTTCAAATATGGTATCAGTATCTACTACCTCACATTAATACAACATGAGTTGGTATATACGGATACAGATACACTCCCTTTCAGGAGTGTTCTCTTTTTTGGACGTTCAAATGTGGTAACCCTAGTTTTAATGTAGTGCTCAGAAGCAAAGGTCATCCGTAGAGTGAAAGTTAAAGGTTCATCCCACTTTTTTTGGCCTCTTGTCCAAAGCTCTAGTAAAGAGGGTGTTTGTGTTTGTTTTTAAGGTAATCTGCAAAGGGAGCAAATAGGTTTGTGCTCTCCTTTATTCTTGGTGTCTAAAAAAGATCTGAAAAGTTGGTTTGTTTTGGCAGGATAGGGGGGAGAGATTTTTAGCAAATAATACCTTGCAAATATCAGGATATAGTAAGTGCCATACAAAAGCTAGTTTAATATTGTATCCTTTCTCCAACTATGGTCAATATTAGATGCACAAAGAAAAGTGCAAGAAAGGTTTAATACTGGAATACCTTGCCCATCAATGAAGTTTTTAGTTTAACCCATTAGTCTATTTGTACCTTGAAGCATGAAGATCTTCTATCCATGTTTGTTTTTTCTTTAATGTAGCTACACGTTTTGATTGTCCATATTGATATCTAATCCTTGATCCTACTGAATTCTTGGCCTCAGTGATATCTTGTTGCAGTGAGTTACATTATTTAAAAGTGCATGTACAGTAGGCATAAAGTTTTATTTTTAAGGTAAACTTATTTTCACTGTCCATGTTCCCTTGTATTGTAAAATGGATTAATCAGACTGCCTAAATTATTTTCCCTGTTTTTTATGGATTTTGTACAACTTTAGAATTTTTTCTAATAGTTTAATTTAGAACTGTCAACTTTTCAATTTGTCCCTTGGGAATTCTTTATGCCACCTTGTCTCTCACAGCAAAGGGGAAATCTCTAGAAAAGTACATTAGGCACTTTCTTGAGGTTTAATTGAGGAATTAGGGTGTCCAATCTTCAACTAACAGCTCTCTTTTCTATCTGTTAAGCCTTTAGATTCAGTGTAGGTGTTAACAAAGCCAAACAAAATCCTAGAGTTTTAAATGGCCTAAATAAAAATCACTTTGGTTCTCTATCAGTTTTCACTTTATATCTTTAATGTTATAACCCAATTAATTATTTTGTTCTCTGTAGAGAATTTCAGGGAAAATGAGACACACAATCTGAATTTCAAAATCAGAAAAACTCATCTGTGAAAAATCTTTTAGACCTTCATTTGACCTCAAGAAGCGAAAATCTACCATTTATTTTTAATATATTTTGATTCATGTTTACAGAGACTGGCTTCTGAAGTGTAACAAACTGTGTTTGTTTTTATATTAGCAAAGTTTAGGCCAAAGATAATCTAACTGTGCAAATAAAAATAAAATTTAGGTTGCAAAATGCTTGATTCCCTTTTAATAGGCAAAGACTTTTGAGGCTTGCTTTGAGTGGGGAGAGCATAGTTCCTGGTTGTAATATGGCAAGCTGTCCTAAACAGTATCCTGATATGGCCTCTCTTGTGCTGGCTAGTCTAAAGACACCTGTGGCACAACAGTTGAAACAGGCCACACTGTAGTTCTCTTGAACAATGAAAAGAACATAGCAGCAGCCATCAGTGGTGAGAAATGATCCCATTGCATGTTGTCCAAATCTTCTCCAAATGTGTCTGGGGTGACAGCTTGCGAACCCAAGGATGGCAATCACTTTGCAGAAAATGAGGCAGATTCTTTCCACTCTTTTCATAAGAGGTGTGGCCATCTTCCCACACATGGTGAAACTTCATAATTCTTTGAAGTCTTTGATGATGGTGTTGTAAAACTCTTTAGGCTGAAAATCTGTCTTCTCTGCTTCAGAGGAATTTTTACCCTTCTATGTCCCCCACCTCTCACCAAAGCATTACATGACTTTTGTTTGTTAACATGTTCAATACTTATGAGCACCTACATAATGCTGTTTCCTTTTTTTTTATATAGCTCTATACATCAAAGGATGGTGCAAGCTGTAACCTCACACCAAGGACTGAAGGTAAAGGTGCCTCAGAAGAACAGACTGTAGGCCGTAGGAAGAAGATAATGAAGAATCAGGGATCCACAGTAATATACCTTAAAGCTCTCAAGGATGCATTTGGGAGCTCATTAGGTAAAAAGCTCAGAAGGGAGGCATCTACATCAAATGGAGATCAAGATCAAAGCCCCCTACATAATAAAGAGTCTTGCAAATCAGATGTCACCTCAAGAAGGATCTGTGCAATTTCAAGGCGTGAAGATAATCTGCAACTTCAGCTAAACTCAAACAGACAAACATCAGTAGATGAAAACACTGCTAGTGCCAGTTCAGTTAGCACTGGACAAAGTAATTCCAAAGAACAACATGTTGGCTACCAGAGGCCAGATATTTCAGGACCCTCTCCAAAGCTTGTATTTGTGGATGAACACAATTCGAGTTCAGAAGAAGATTACGAAGTAAGTGTGTGTGAAGCCATGAAGTAGTGTTCCTTGTATAGGGTACATTACTACTTAATTGGAATTTTACTTTACTTTAAATGAACAAACCAAAGTTCTTTGTGTTTCTGATCAAATTGGAAACATTCAAAACACAAATCACAGTCTAGTAAGTGCCTAGTACTGGGGGAAAATCTCTCAGATTTCTCCACTAGATGTTGTCACTTGAGAAATACTCAATTACAGTCACCCCCCACTCCCCCTATAAAAAAAATGCATTTAGGAACACTAAATAATAGCTGCTAATTTTTAAGGATTCATTTTTAATGTGTAGAATATATCATTGCCAATTGTACAAGGTCTTAATGTGAAGCATTTTAATTAGGGATGTGAAAGGTTAACCGGTAAACCTTAACAGGTGAGGCTTTCCCATTCTGTTTAACCAATGGGGGCTGGAATAGCTCCCCGTCCACTATGGGCAGGGCGCTGCTTCAGTCCCATGGGGCCTGCTGCAGACAGGGCCTTTTTTTTTTCTTCACTCTGTTCATCTGAAGAAGTGGATTTTGCCACGAAAGCTCATGATATTATATATGTATTTTTGTTAGTCTCTAATGTGCTACAGGACTATTCATTGTTTTTAAAGTTACTAACACAGTTCTCTTCCTTTTATAGGATGAGATTACCTCTGAAAGTGTAAATTCTTTTGTAGCTACAGATGAATATTGTTGCCCTTATCTTTGTGTTTAGTCCTGTAGAATAAGAGCTAATTAATTTACATAGAGAAGTAATACATTAGCTGTAACAGTAAAAGTTCTTAATCTATTGACCCTTATTTGTAGATTAATTCAGAGGCTATGGCTGAAAATCTTTCCTGGAATTTGTATGCACTACTGTACCTCTTCCCTTCAAAAATATTTAAGGATTTAATTAAAATGTGTGTTCCTGTATAGGATTATTCCAGTATAAAACAGATTTAGCCTCCTTTCTTTTGTTCTATAGGTTGCATACAGAATACTTGTACATGCCTGTTGAGTGCTATATGAGGTGGATCTCTGCAGAAATCAGAAGAATAAGATTTTTAAATTATTTTTCTGACTGAGAAATCAGCATTGCCTAGTGGATAGAACAGTTGACTCTGACTCAGAAGACTCGATTCTATTATCAGTTGGCTAGTGCCAGATTTGAGTGATTTCTAACCAATCACTTTACATCTCTGAGCCACCATTTCCTCATCTGTAAAATGGGGATAATACTTGCCTCCTTGGTATAAAGTGTTTTGAGATCTATTGATAAAGAGCACTATATAAGATCAAACTTGTTTTTTTTCTATTTTGACTACAGTATATTAGAATGAAATATTGTTTCTTGTAACTTTGGAACTCTTAACATACATTTTTTGTAATGGAGAGAGACATTTGGAATCCCCTTTCCTGTCAGAACCTGGGTGGTTACCCTTCTAAGGAGCTTTGAAGCTCACTCTCTGTCCCAGGAATTTGAGGGGATGGTGGGTTTTGGGTCCAAGGTGACTTCTGTGGAGGTGCTAAATGCTTGGGATGTTAACCAGTTAACCAGTAAGCATGAGGCTTACTGGTTAACTGGTTCTTGCTAGTTAATTCTGGTGGCAGCAGCCATGCAGGGGCAGGATGGGTGGTGAGAGTTAGGATATAACAGTTAACCAGTTTGCTTTTCTAGGGATGTTAAAACAGCTATCTGTGCATAAATACTGTATTATTAGTAAGGAAGTGGAGGCCTTCCTAAATGAAGCCCTTGCCAGGTGTGCTGGGCAACTGCCAGGGCTCCATTTTGGGAGAGCGGGAGTGGAGGGGGACACCTGCAATCCTTATTACCTCTCAGCCCTGGGTGTCAACTTCCCCATGCGCACCAGCATGTGGTTAGTCATGCCTCTATCTGGGCTAGGGGTTTCCCCAAGCATCTCCCTCAGACTAACTGCCCACAGATCCCTGGAAATGTATGGTCTGGTCAAAAGCCCCTCTAGTGGTCAAGTCATGGCCTGCAGTCTGCCTGTTAACTACTCCTGCAATAGGCCCGGTGTATATTACACAGCATTGTTTGTGTTAGTTGAACAGGGGCATTTGCGTTGTGAAAAAATTTTCTCTGAAGTCTGGACCTATTGGAAAGGCATTTGTTTCGTACAGCTAAATAAATACACTTTTCTTTGTGGTTACCATACAATTTTGTATTACAATCCGATTCCCCTTCCAGTATTTCCTCCTTTAAAAGGAAACCAAATCATAGGTATTAGAGAGAGAGAGAGAGAGAGAGAGAGAGGTGATCTGTTTAATCAGGGGTTGGCAACCTATAGCTCCAGAGCTACATGCAGGTCTTTGGCTGTCCCCCCCCCCCCCCCCCCCCCCCCCCCCCCGGTCGCTTGAGAGCTCTGGCAATGGAACGGGACTGCTGCTAAGTAGCTAGGGCATCCCCACAGGAGAGAGAGAGAATGGCAGAGGTCTCTGCATGGCTCCTACCCAAGCACTGTCCCATCATCTCCCATTGGCCTGGAACAGGGAACTGAGGGGATAGTGCCATGAAGAGATGCAGCGTGTTCCCCCTCCCCCGTGCCCAAGAGCCACAGTGGTATGTGTTGCTCCCTTCTGGGAGCAATGTGGGGCTGGAGCAGGCAGGAAGTCTGGTTTAGTTTAGCTGCACTGCCATCCAAGTGCTTCCTGGACAGAGGCCACATGCCAATCCCAGCACCCCATACTCCAGGGGTGGGCAATAATTTTTGACGGGGCCACTCCAAGATTTTGGAAAGTGGTCAAGAGCCATACTCTTCCATGGTATTAATGGAGAAGGTTTGGGATAAGGATGTTAAACTGCCGTTAATTGATTAGTCAACAGGCACTTCGCATTCCTCCTTTGAAATGTACAAGACACCCAGCTGAGGCTCTTGTACATTTCAAAGGAAGAATGCAGAACTCTTGAGTACAGCCCCGAAGTCTCGCTGACTTTGGGCTGCATGCTGGTGCCTTCTTTGAAATGCACAGGAGTCCCCAGCGGGGACTCCTGTGCATTTCAAAGCCATGGAGCCTGGGATCAGCAGAGGACTCCCCAGCTGATCCCAGGCTTCCCACAGTATTTCCCAGGGAGCCCCAGTGTCAGCTGAGGAGTTCCCAGCTGACCCGGGGCTCCTAGCGGCATGGCTTTGAAATGCAGGAGAGCCTCTGCTGGGGATGCTTGTGCATTTCAAAGAAGGCACCTGTATGTGCAGAGTTCCACATTCCTCCTCTGAAGTATACAACAGCCCCAGCGGGGGCTCTTGTACATTTCAAAGGAGGAATGTTGATGTGCCTATCAACTAGTCAAAAGACTATCCCATAAGCAAATGCTTATCAGGGAGGGGTTGGGATGCCAGAGGCAGGCTGTGGCTACGAGACTTAATAGCCTGTCTGCCTGCAGAGCTAAGGCTTGCAGAGCTTAAAACATTTCCAGCCAGTATGCCTGTCTGCCTGCATGCCTGGCCATGTGCTTCAGTGAGTAACTGAGCTGAGGAGAGGGGGCACAGTTCTTTTTGGCTGCCTGTTATTCAAATAAGCATCTCCCAGTGACTGGTTTTTGGCCAGAAACCGGCCAATGGGATTGTGCTGGCAGCGGGGTGGCTCCTCCGTCCCCTCCAGTTTCGAAAGAAATGGAGCCCGGCAGCCACGTTTCTGCAGGGTGCACGGGGCTGCAGGGGAGCCTGCCTGGGGCTCCCTGTTGTCTCCCCGGGCTGGATCTGGCCCATGGGCTGTATTTTTGTCCAGGCCTGTCATATCCCCTCCTCCACTCCCAGTCCCAGCCCTGACCCCTTCCCCATAGCCATTATCCATATCCCCTTCTGCACCACAAGCCCCAGCTCTGACCTCCTCCCACAGCCTGCTTTCTTTGTATATGTATATAAGCAGCTTTGCGTGTGATGTGGCTCTCAAAGTACTTTAGTCAGACCAAAAAAAAGGCTATTCTTTGAAAGATTGCTGAGCTCTGTGTTAGGTAACACTAAATTTCCTGAGAACAGAACAACAGTTTCGCAAAGAGCAAATTTTGAGTATAATGTTCTGTACAGAACAATCTTACGTTAGCTTGTGCATCCTGTCCTGATAGCTCAGATTTTTACAGCTCAGATGTCTGTGAGCTACAGTTAGTACAGATCTCTGCCCTTCTAATTACATAGCCCCTCTTAGTTGTTTTTCTTGTTTTACACATAATTTGAGCTTGATATTTAAACTAATCTGAAAAGTTTTCATAATCACTGTTTAAAAATGTGTAGTGTGTACCTCCTAAAAGTGAAACCTACATCTGTCTCTGAATTGTGAAGAATATGTATTAAGGATATGACAATCAACAGGAATGCACTTTTATGTAGAAAACCATGATTAAATCAAATCCACCCTGATTGACATTACACTGAGGCTTTACTGCATAAACATAATTAAGTTAGTAAAGTTCATTTCAGATTGCCGAACCAAAATAAGCTAGACCAGTGTAATTGAGCCCACATTAAAAGGGGGTTTGCCATTTAATTATATGAGCATAGTTAAAGCAGCAAAGCTTTTATATATAGACAAGGTCTTACTCTAATGTCAGTAATTCATTTGTTCAGGCAGCAACACTGTATATTAGTTCTGAGGTTTTCATGTACTTACTGGAACAGCTCTGGTTTTGGTAAATAATAAACAGGATACAAAGTGAAACCTCTAACTCTGACACTACAATTTACTGTGCACAAAATTAAAATTGTTTCGATTGCATATGTTGTTTTCCATTTGACTTGCAGCTCAAAGGACGAGATACACTGGAGAAAGATCTGTCCGTGGGAAGTGATTGGTCAGATGTGGACGATGTAGAATCTTTAGCTAGGTTTTCCCAAGAGGATTCGGTTCCATGTCACAATAGGTCAGTTATTTTGGAGACTTCACCAAGTATAACTGATTCCGTAATGTACCCAGCTCATCTCTACAATCACCCAAGGGGTGACTTTACAAAGCGCTGGACAAGTAGTCCCAGGCCATCTAATCGTTCATTTTCAAACCCCAGTGAGGATACTTCTTACTTAGGTGTCTCCAATAGCAGTCATCTTTGTGATATTTCTGTGGAACTTGCAGCAAGTAGTCCTCCCAATACATCAAAAAATTGTGAGTCTGCACTTCAACGTGGACACTGGAGATCAAGTTCCTTTGAGCGTTCTCTGGTCTCTGAGAAGAAAATCAAAATGTCTAGTGAGGAAGCAGAATCATATGCTTCCATTATCTCTAGAACACTGACGTCAGATTCTTTTACTTCTGAATATGTAAATCAGGAAGTAATTGTTGAACTCCCTAAACATTTACAGGAGGGTTTTATTGATACCCATTGCCACTTGGACATGCTATATTCCAAAATGTCTTTCCAGGGTACGTTTTCAAAGTTTAGAAGGATTTACAATAGCTCCTTTCCTAAAGAATTTCAAGGCTGTATAGCTGACTTCTGTGATCCTCGGACCCTAGAGGACGACTTATGGGAGGATTTGTTAAAGGAAGATATGGTTTGGGGAGCATTTGGCTGTCATCCACATTTTGCACGTTACTACACAGACCTCCATGAAAGAAACCTTTTGCAGGCAATGAGGCACCCAAAAGCTATTGCATTTGGAGAGATGGGGCTGGACTATTCTTACAAATGCTCTACTGATATCCCCAAGCAACACAAGGTAAAGAGCTGAGCTTCTAATTATATGTTACTAATTGGAATTCTTCTCTGATGTCTACCTATGAATTCTAAACCTTCCCTTTTCTCTTTATGCAACATACTTCAGTTTTTTACAACCTTTATTTTTGTTTTGGGATAGGAGAGAATCCTGAAAGTGATCTGTGAATTAGACCATATCAGAAGATGACGTATAAACTATTAATCAAATTCTCTCATTATGTCTCCTCTCCTAACAGTTTTCCAAATTTGAATTGGAGACATTGGATAAGTAAATTAGATGTTGACCAAATGCAAAGCATATTCCATTTGTATTCTAGTAATTTTTTTCTTGCAGATTGTATATTTAGAATGTAAGAGTTCTGATATAATAGAGATGAGCAGGAAACAAATACATGGATAGTTGGACAAAAATGCCATATAGTAGGAAAGCATCATGGACAACACTGAAAGGAAGGAGCACTCTACTCTATTTCCAGCTTTGTCACAGATTTCTGTTTCGGTGTAGAAAACAAATACATCTATCACCATAGTGCCTGGGTGTTCTCCATAATCATTCATCTTAAAACATAAATAGATTTACAGGAAATTAACATACATTTATGAATTGATTTTTCCACCTTCTCTATCACCCCCATTGTATTCTCTTTACTGTTAGAACAATTCTAATGGAAATAAAGGCAGTGCTTGTTTCTTCCTTTACTTTTTTTCAGGTATTTGAAAAGCAACTGCAGCTGGCTGTGTCTTTAAGGAAACCCTTGGTAATACATTGCAGAGAGGCTGATGAAGATCTGCTAGGGATCATGAAAAAATTTGTGCCTAAAGACTACAAGATACACAGGTAGCTGTATTTGTTAAATTAAATTGTCTTCACTACTGGAGTTCACATAATTCATTAGTAAAATAACAAACCAGAAAATATGAAACTGTTCAGATCCAGGTGATGCTTTAATTGAAAGAAATAAGGAAGTTTGCCTGGATCATCAGTGCTTAAAATGATGGGAACTTTATATTAAAGAAGTATTTTCATTTTGAGGGTGCCTTAGGGATAGATAGGAAATGATACAGCAAAAGTTCTGATATAATTGTTTCTTGTTCTGAAGCTGTGGACTTGGCAAGTAACAGAAACAAAGAGTTAAAAGAAGCAAGAGCAATAAGAGCCCTGGAATGCTTCTGTTCCTTTTGTAGGGCAGAGAGCAATTCAGAGAGCAACCAAAAAAAATCTGTCCATCAGTCATACAAGGGAACGTGCAGACTAATATCTATCCAAACACAGAACTGCATATAAAAAGGAAACTGTGAAACTGATTATACACAGACTTGTGTTTACCAAACTCATTAGATAAATTAAAGGGGAAGGATATAGTTTTCTCTCCTCTCTTTTGGTTCTAGAAATTTTAGGTGTTGCTATTGTTAAGTAAAAGGTGTTCAGAAACAAGGTTACTTTGAAACAGATCAAACTTGTTAAAATTTTTCTGTTTTTGTTTTTGTTTTTTAATAATCAAGCCTCTCAATCATGAATGATTATCAGAATTATAAAGCTGGGAATATCTAAATTGCATTTTAATGTGATTGGAAGTCCCCAGCTGATGCCTAATCTGGAGGAACACATTATTCACTATGCAGAACTAAATGATTGATCTGAAAAGATGTTTTTATTCTAAATTGTTGGGAAGAATTCTACCTTGTACCAGAAACCATATTAAGTATCTAACTTTCATTTGTTGCTTCAAATGCTATGCTGCCCGCAGTCTTTTCCTTGTCTTTTCTGCAGTAATCCCACCCTTCAGTTTTGAGTCAGTCCATTAAATATTGAAACTTTAGACAGAATACGGCTAACTGAAGAAAATTGGATTCCTTAAATTCTTATCTCCTTAGTCTGTCCCTTATTAGAAAATGTACAGAAGTGTTATCTTAGAGAATGACCAAAGTTTTCTGTTTATCCTTAGGCATTGCTTTACAGGTAGTTATGATGTCATAGAGCCATTGCTAGAGCATTTTCCAAACCTTTCTGTGGGATTCACTGCACTGCTGACTTACTCATCTGCCTTTGAAGCCAGAGAAACTATAAAAAAAATGCCTTTGAACAGAATAATTGTAGAAACGGATGCCCCCTATTTCCTTCCGAGGCAGGTAAGTATGTTTCTAAAAATGCTCAAAACATTTTTTTTCCTGCCCATGGAGTTAATGTTGCATTGTCAGAAGTTCTGATAGGACATCTGCAAGAAGGAGTGAGTTAGACTATTACATTTGTAGGCCTGTGTTTTGCTTCAGATATTCAGAAAGCATGTGGATGGGATGAATTGAGTTTCACCCAAAAAATCTTATGCCCTAATAAATCTGTTAGTCTCCAAGGTGCCATAGAACTCCTTGTTTTTTCAGAGAGACTAACACGGCTACCCCTCTGAGACTAGTCTGATATGTCTGGTAAAATGTTCCCTTTATAAATAAAAGCTGATCTAAGCCTCCTATTTGAAATTATAGGCTGTTTAGAACTCTAAGTTCAGATCCTTGCAGAGCCAGCTCCTCCCTTTGTTCATCTGTGGGCAACATATTTAATTATTTACTGACAAGACTTTAAACACTGAGGTCCTTTCTGCTCTCTATTAATGGATAGATATTTACTTCAATGTCTCCGGCCAATTCCCTCCTCCATTATTGTGTAGCTTGTTCGCTGGTTGCTGTCCTTCTAAAGAGTTCTGGAATGGAAGAAACACTGGAAACATCAAATAGTAATACAGTAAAACTCCAATTGTCCAGCACCAACTGGAACCCGGAAGTGCTCCGGCCAGCTGGACAATTGGAGCTGCTGTGAGCCCCATGAGCGCTCGCGGCTGGGAAAGGGAAGCGGAGAAAAGGAGAAGGGGATTATACCGTACTGCATACAAGGGGTAGATGGGGAATGGCACGGCGAGGGACGAACCCTCCGCCGTTTTGCAGGAAGGCGGGGGAAGCCCCGTGCCACCACCTACAGTTTCTGGGAGGGGAGCAGGCTCCCCACCCCCCAGACTGCAGTAGTCCTCGCCGAGCAGGGGGGCAAGGGGTGGCGCTGCGGAACCAACCCAGCAGCACTCCAGCTGCTCTGCTCCTTGCCGCTTCCCCAAGTCCGCTGCTGCCACTGCTGAAACTGACAAGCAGCGGACTTGGGGAAGTTGCAGAGCAGCTGGGGTGCTCCTGGGTTGGTACCGCAGCGCCACCCCTCATCCCCCTGTTCGGCGATAACTACTGCAGTCTGGTGGGTGGGGAGCCTGCTCCCCTCCCAGAAACTCTCGGTGGCGGCGCAGGGCTTCCCCCGCCTTCCTGCAAAACAGCGGAGGGTTCTCCCCTCGCCGCGCCGTTCCCCACCTCCCACCCGGTCGCAGTGAGGGTCCCGGCAGACCCGTGTCAGCCCCCCACCGGAGTACCTCCCGATACTCTGGCATATCCAATAATCCGGCACCACCTAGGTCCCAAAGGTGCCGGATTATTGGAAGTCTACTGTATTGCTGAAACTGACTTTCTGAAAAATTTCAGTGGCCATATTTAGAGTCTTGATGTGATAATTCCTGATTAGTTCTGCACAGTGCAGAACAAGAGGAAGTGACCTGCACAGTTCTTGACTCCTCCTTTTCATTAATGTTTGTGCAGGTTCCCAAAAGCATATGCCAGTATTCTCACCCAGGACTAGCCCTGCACACAGTGAGGGAGATTGCCCATCTGAAGGACCTGCCACTCTCCCATACCTTGGCAGTTCTAAGGAAGAACACCAACTACATGTACAATCTGTAGGATGGTGCTAGCAAATGTGGAGAAGAGTGATGTCAAGAAAGCTGCTGTGAAATGATGAAAAACCTTCAAGTGACATCTATATTATGTCTTCTATGGCCCCAAAATGTTATCTTGCAAATGAATTTGGAGGTGATAGCTAGTGGTAAGTACAGGTTGGACCTCCCTGGTCTAACACCTTGGGACCTCACCTGCCCTGGATGAGGGATTTTGCCGGACCAGAGAAGATAATTTCTTGTCCCCCTGCCACTGCCTGCCCCCAGCTCTGGCCCAGCTGTTGGCCTCCCTGCCAGCCCCCCTCCTGTCGCTGACCCCTGCTGCCCTGCCAGGTGGCCCCGCCAGACTACAGAAGTTGCTGGGCCACAGAGTCCTGGTTTAGAGAGGTTCAAATTGTACACGTGACTTGCCACCCCTACTCTTCCCAAAAGTTACCATTCCCTTTTAATCTGTATCCTGTTTCATCTCCTTTTAATTCTCTACTGGTCCATTATCTCCCCATGGGGTGCCACAAGAAAGGGGTGTTGATGTCTCTTGGGTAAATGGCTTTTCTTGTGGAGATGCAGAGAATCTGCTGTAGGAAATATTATGGGATTTTATTTAGTCTTATTTGTATTAGTGTGTTCAAGAGTAAACAGCCAGTAACTTATTAAGCAAATGTGGATTACTCGGGTATAGCTAGATCCAAAAAGTTGGGCAATGATCTTGGCCCCCTAAGACACCCCATTTCTGAGGCGATATGGAAAAGAGTATATATCAGAGCAAAGAATTTGACACAACTGTGCATAGAGTTCCTCGTGCCACAGAATGAAAACATACCCTAAATTGTTTATAGTGTTGTGTACAAGTGCCTTTCTTTAAAAAGTTGAATAAAATGTACAGCCTGTGGTGCCAAATAAGTTTTTAACATTTTGCTGAAAAATGTTTAAATTACCAGTGTGCTGAGTAGCATCAAAGATAGCAGATTTTTTTTAGTTGTAACAAGGTTTTAAAAGAACTCAAATTGAATGTGAACATAGAAGCCCACTGATCCCACTTCTGATGGATCCTGTATTACGCATTGAATGTGGAAATCCATCCTGAATATTCTTCTATAGGGATACGGCCCAACTGTGTTGTCATGAAGAAAAATGCCTCTTAACAAAAATGGAAAGTCTTAATTTTAAAATACTTTGGGCCATTGTCCTTTCAGTGGTCAATATTACAAATGACAATGACTTAATTTTTGTTATAGGATACTTTTGTTATAGGATACTTGAAACATACAGTTGACACTTCTTTAAAGCTTATTTGTAAATAAAGATCTCTGAAAAAGAGATACTGTTAAAATTGTTTGGTTTATACAGAGTTAAACTAAGATTTTGTATATTGACTTTAGTTATCTGTAAAACCTAGATTATTGGATTGGGACTCTTTCATTTATCAATCAGGCATCCCCCCAAACTAATAAATTACAATGTGAAACCAAGTGTTCAGTTACACCTTTCCAATTTACACATTGTCCATATCTGTTGGTAGTACCAAGGAAGTGGTGTGGGCTCGTGTTCCGGAGAAGGATTTTTAATATATAATTTTCTAAAAGTATTACTCCCAATATTTCAAGTGCACGTAGCCCATCTTAAATAACAGCTTGAAATATTTGAATGTGAAGTTATCCAGTATTTCCACTACAAGTATTTATTTCAATAAGTTTGGCTATACTACAGCCCCCCTCGTGGATAACCGCTACTTGTAAATTTACTACTCGGTCTTTTTGACAAAGCAACCATTGAAAAACTTTCATGTTGTAAAGACTATAATTTGCTGCTTCCTTTTTTCTTTAGGACCACTAACGAGACACTATTTTGTCTATTGCGACTAACTGTACAACTCTCATTTACTTTAGTAGGTACATGATAGGGCTCTTTGCAATCATAGGACTGGAATGGATCTTGAGAGGTCATCTTTCAGTCTCCTTTTACTCAGGACTGAGTATTATGTAATGGATGTATGCCTTGTTGATTAACTCAGCTAATCAAAGATAACTTCATATACACATTCCTTTATGATATACATTAGGGATGTGATATTGTTTGTTTAAATGGTCTAATCTTCACCATTAAATACAAGGTTCTCTCTTCCCCTTCCCCCCCCCCGCGTTGCTGCCTCTGTATCAGAGGCAGCATTGTGGGGAGAGGAGCAGGCAGGAGCCAGCACTCACAGGAAGCTGGCTTTTAGGCTGGCTCCCCATGAGCACCAGCTTCTGGAGAGCTGCCTGCCCCCTTGTGCTGCTGCCTGTATTACCAGCCAGTACATACAACGAGGTGGCTTTTAAGCTGGCTCCCTGCATATACTAACTCCTGCTGCTCTCCTCCCCCTCCCCACGTGTTAAATTTCCACAGTGACATTTCCAAAAAAACCCACATTTTAAAATCCCTAATATACATATGTGCATAGTGAAGACTGAAATTTGCATCTAATACCACATGTATATAGACTCAGTTAACAAATGACTGCGGTTTCAATACTAGCTTTATTTTTTTGCTGCATGAAGCATATAGTAGTTTAACAGAGGGTTCTTCTTTCACTTTTTAGAACAGGTATCTTCAGAGTCACATAGTTTTGAAAGGTAAGAAAACAATTTAGAGGTCAGTGTTTGACCCTTGCTGCTGTCTATCATATGTATAATACTTGTATTCTCATGAAAAGAACTATTACACAATAAAATATAATTTTAAAACTGCAAACTTTTCAGCTTTATGCATTGACTTTTAAAGCATGCTATTGTCATCAATTACACAAGTCACATTTAAAGAAATCCAAGCCAGTAAGTGGAACTGCATTGAACTGGAATGAGTTTGTACTGTCTTCATGTTTCAGCTCTTGTCAATGTTTGGATTTCTGAAAGAGAAGAGGATAGGGATGTCAGTGTGTAGACAATTACACGATTAACCAATGAGCCTGGGCTTATCAGTTAATCTGGTCAACTACACACATTTCTCCTTGCTACCTCTGTATCAACAGGAGCCAGTGCGTAGAGTGAGGGAGTCGGCTGGAGACAATACATGTGGGGAACTGGCTTTCCAGCTTGGCCACCCTGCGCTGCTGCCTCTGTATAAGAGGCAGCAGCACGGGGTGGCAGGAAGCCTGTCTGCGCAGGGAGCTGGTTTCTAAACTGGCCCCTCTCACGGACTGGCTCTCACCTGATACCCTGCGCTAATGCCTCTGATACAGGTAAATGTACTCTTATTGAATAAAAGGTAACAATTTCTAATTATCTACTTGTCCTCTATTGGTTTTGCTGGGTATGTAATTCATGTGTTAATTTTTCCAATAGTTTCCAATATTTACATTAGAGTAGTTCCCAAGGCTGAACCAAGATCCAAGTCAAATTGATGTAGTTCTTGTCAAGAGTGTATTGTATGTGTTACTGAGCAGAACATGAAAAGTGGGGGAGAGGAAGACATACACACAGTTTATATATGCACACACTTGCTGCTGTTACATGGTGGCTGCCGCCTTTTAAGAGACCTGGAGGAAGTGAGACTTGAGAAGGGATTTGAAGGACAACAGAATTAAGTGGCCTTGTATATCCATCCATTTGGAAAGGTGGGTTATGTTAAAAGCTTATGGAGCCATACAGGGGGAAAAAAAGATAATGTGTAGTGGGAATGGACAATCAGAGAATAAAACTGGCATTGCTGGCAGAGTGAATGGGAGGGAAGAGCCTACCCACCTTCTTGCCCTGCACTGGGAAGTTGGGGTGAGGGAGGGACAAGTACCTTTTGTGTCCTCTGCAAGAACATCCTCTAGAATTTTCTCCAGCACTTGCCCGTACTCCTGGTACTGATCTTCTGTTATCTTGACACCAATTTCAAAGGGAACATTAAGCTAATAAAAGCATCAAATCAGATGAACTCAGTTTAACAGTTTTCTTAGAGAGTTTGATTCTTTTCTGCTAGTGAGTACATAGGTTTTGCAGACTGATACATTCAACAGTGTTAGCTGAACTCTCTGAAAATTAGGAAAACTTGTTCCCGCTAAGCACCTAATTGACTTGGAGTCTGTGGTGGAAATAACTATATATACATGAGGAACAGCAATTACCCTGTGTATAGCTATTGTAAACAAAAAGATGTATAGCGAAGTATGAGAACTGAAGAAAGTCTGAAGTAAAATTTCATCGCACATGTATCTTGAAATGGAATTAAATCTGTAGCTTAACCAGTTGCAATAAATGTTAAGCTGCTTTTGATTTTGTTTAAAGATTAGCAATGGTTACCATTTTCAAGTGATTTTTTTTAACTGCTTCTCCAATCAGATGTCAGTATAGTTTTTTTATTTATACCATCTTTTGCATCAATCTAATGCGTTTTGTATTAGGTGATCATATACAAAACAAACCTCAGATTGACGGTAAAATACAAACCTTAATTTCTATTTCATTGTCTCCTTCTGCCTGCCTTGCATCTGCATCCAAAAATCCTTGTGTAGCCCGGCGATTTAACTTTGTATGTTTTTTTGGTTCCTTTCGTTGCTGAAAAGCAATCAAAGTGTAAATACTTTATTCGTAGACTTAACAAATAGGCTTCATCTACAGTGTAAAATTTAGAACCCATAATTTACCACATGGGCAGCTCAATTAGCTTTTTTTTAACCACAATTTTCTTTTCTTCTTCTAAGCAAACAACAATGGTAAAGTCATCAAAGTCCTATATACACTAAAACATCACTCTCTATTGCCACCACTGCAGAATTGTAGGTCCTAATTGTCCTACTGGGGATGCAGCCTGATTGGTTTATGTTCATCTGGAAATCTCAATAAACTTCTCTTTTGGCAGAACTTGTATCTTCTTAGATTGAGACAACCTGTAAGGTTTTTCTGAGTATTATAAAAAATCATTTTGTGTCAAGAAGAAGTTTAAAAAGAGTAAAATATACCTAATTTTACCTAGTGATAGAAATGTAGCCGTGTTAGTCTGGGGTAGTTGAAGCAAAATGCAGGACAATGTAGCACTTTAAAGACTAACAAGATGGTTTATTAGATGATGAGCTTTCGTGGGCCAGACCCACTTCCTCAGATCAAATAGTGGAAGAAAGTAGTCACAACCATATATACCAAAGGATACAATTAAAAAAAATGAACAAATATGAAAAGGACAAATCACATTGCAGAACAGAAGGGGGATGCGGGGGGGTGGGAAGGGGGAGGAAGGAGATTTTACCTGTGTGTTTTGATATTCAGGACTTAAAAAACTAGATCCAGTCATGGCAGTCTCTGTCCAGAGAATGCAGAGTAGGAGAATTCCCATCTTAGTGCTCCTGAGAAACATGAGTGTCTTTGGCACAGATTATATCAAACCTGAAAACTTAATAAAGATAGAAAAACTTTATATGGTTTTTAGTGTCACTTATTTTATGTCCTTGAGCCCAGATCAAATCCCCAATTTTTCATACATTGATTTGAAATAAATTTGTCATCTTTATGAAAGATGTGTATTGCGGTAGTTGGTCACCTTTCAGAGATCCAGCTTTGAGTGGTGAGTTTATTACTTTATAATAGTAAGAAATAGATTTGTATGAAACTTACCCTATTTCTCTCCACAAGTAGAAAAATATAAAACAGAAGGAGAGGTGACAGAGAGAGAAACTGTGTAGGAAAACACAGGCTGTCTTGTTTGATCATATGGCTGCTGCTGTTAAGCACTTATATAGTTCCTGAAGTATTTGTTTTATGCTAAAACACCTCTTCAGATACAATCCAATATGTATTTGGAATTCCTTGGAAACTTCCTTTGCTCAAGTCATTGTGACAACAAAAAGTGAAAACCGTGCATAGATGTGTTGCTGCACTAGATTTTTCTGAGGAGTATGGTAGCAACTCTACTTTGATCCAAAGAGAGTTTTTCATTTACTGTAAGAATAAAATGTTACAAATTTTATTCTTCTAAGAATAATTTTATCAATAGTTGGACTGATATTGTTCAGTGGAGTTTAGCTAAAACATAGAGAAGCTGTTTGTGACGTAGAATAGAAAATGAAATGGAAGGATGTATGCTTTTTGTTTTTAAAAAATTTTCCCTGAAGTTCTTTGCTTGTGTTCTACCTTATCAGATATTGCTTTGCTTTATTTTGCTGGGGGGCTTTACTTTTTTACAAAATTGGAGGGAGATTTAGAGAGGAGGAACTAGTGCCTAAAGGCCTGGCAAAACCTCTCACATGAAGGGAAATTGAAAAAACTGGGATGAATTTTCATAAAAAAAGATAAATGGCATGTGGATAAACTTGCACAAGTAGAGAACATTGTTAAATTTAAAGGGATATTCAAAACAAGGAAATACTTTTTCACATTGTTTGATGTGGAATGCATTGCCACTGGAAGTCATTATGGTCAGGAATTCAATAAAGGGATTGGATATTTATGAAGACAAAGAACAGTTATAATTAGTGATTAAAAATGTGAAAGTGATACTAAATCCCATGATTCAACCCTTAAACTAATGCTTAACACTTAGATATCAGGGTAAGCTTTGTGAAGGGGATAAATTATTCCAGAGGTGCCTTCTGGAGGTTTCTGGCCCCTGCCAGAAACTGGACACTACACTGGCTGCTATTCTGATCCAGGATGTATTTTCAGAAAGCCTTTGACAAGGTCAAGTTTCCAAAGGCTCTTAAGGAAACTTAAGAACTCATGGGATACAAGAAAGTCCTTTTAATTGGCTCTGTAACTGGTTAAGAACAGGAAATAAAAGGTAGGCATGAATTAGAGATGTAAGCAACTAGTCAACTACCCGATGTATCAGTCCCGTTTGTGTAAGAGGCAGCAAGGGGGGTCAGGAGCTGGTGCTGGTGGGGAACTGGATTAAAAGCTGATTCTCTTCCCCTCCTGCCCCCCAGCACTGTCTTTGCAGGAGAGGCAAAGGTGCAGCAGAGGAAATGGCACAAGTGGAAATGAAGCATTCCCCACTTGTGCTGGGTCCCAACTGTTACACTTCTGCCTTTTATATAGTAAGAGCTCCCCGGGCTCAGCCGTAGTCAGGTACAGCATTTGGGACCCAGTATGAGCAGGGACTGCTTGGTTGCGTCTAGACTGGCAAGCTTTTTCCGCAAAAGCAGCCACTTTTGTGGAAAAACTTGCTAGCTGTCTACACTGGCTGCTTGAATTTCCGCAAGAACACTGACTTCCTACTGTAAGAAATCAGTGTTTCTTGAGGAAATACTATGCTGCTCCCGTTCGGGCAAAAGTCCCTTTTGCGCACAGCTTTGCGCAAAAGGGCTGGTGTAGAGAGCTCAGATTTGTTTTGCGCAAAAAAGCCCAGATCACGAAAATGGCGATCAGGGCTTTTTTGTGCAAAAGCGTGTCTAGATTTTGCGGAAAAGCGTCCATGCCAATCTAAAACAAAAAACAGGACTGTGTAGCACTTTAAAGACTAACAAGATGGTTTAATAGGTGATGAGCTTTCGTGGGCCAGACCCACTTCCTCAGATCAAAATCTAGACGCTCTTTTCTGCAAATGCTTTTAACGGAAAACTTTTCTGTTAAAAGCATTTGCGGAAAATCATGCCAGTCTAGACGTAGCCCTTGAGTCAATGCTTGCCCCAGGTTCCCCACTGCACCTCTGCCTTTTAAACGTAGTAAGAGCTGTGGGTGGCTCTTATTACATTTAAAAGGCAGAGGTGCAGCCAGGATAGTGAGTGCCCCACTCCCCATTGACTAGTCAGTGGAATACTATTAACTATTCAATTAACTGATTCATCGAAATTTAACATCCCTAGAATGAATAGTTTTCACAATGGGAACAGCAAAGTTCCCTAAGCATCTTTGGGGCCAGTGCATTAGTACATATTTTATTTGAGCTGGAAAAGGGAATGAACAATCAAGTGACAAAGTTGCAGCTGTTACAAAATTATTCATGATCGTTATGTCCAAAGCTGATGGCAGCATGTTACATGTCAGTGCAACAAAACTGGATTATTGGGCACCAATGAACTATGAAATTGAATATGGATAAATGCAAAGTAATGCACATCAGGGAAAAGATAACCCCTTTTCTATACAATGATAGGGGTCATCTGCTGAAAGTTTAATACGAACATGAGGAAATACTTTTACAACAATGCTCAACCTGTGGAACTCATTGCCATGGGATGTTATGATGGCCAACAGTAAAACAGGGTGCCAAAAAGAACTACATAAGTTCATACATTGATCAGGGGCTGTTATCTAAGATGGTCGGGGCTGCAACCTTGTTTGAGGTATCCCTAAGCCTCTGATAGCCAGGAGGGGAAGATTGGTGAAACTCTCTAGCTTTCCTGTTTTGCATGCTCTTCCCTCTCACCCACCTCCCACCCCAAAAAAGCTTTGGTATTGGTCACTGTCAGAAACAATACTGGGTTGGTGGCCATTAGTGTGACCCATTATGGCAGTTTTAATGTTCTTAATTTGTATGTTCATAGAGACCTTTTCTCCCAACTGTTTTGTCAGAAGCTAGAATTAAATAGGGTGCACAGAGTTTAAAACGTTTGATTAAAAATCTTTTCTCTCAGGGGGCTAGGTTTTGCTTGTAATAATCACTCCATTAAGGCAGCAGCACAAACATAATATGAGTAACTTTCAGGCCATCACAAATAAAGAACACAAAACTCAAAGATGGTGTAATAAGGTATAAGCATTTAGCAGGTGTGGCCAAATCACAGATTGTGAGCCACACGTAGCTCTTTAACTGTAAAAGTGCAGTTTACCCCTGCTCCCAATTCTTCACTTGCCAGACTGGGGGGTGGGGAAACCTCAGGGCATTTGCCCTGCATCCAGGTGGTGGGGCTAGGAGCTTCTGCCTTGCAGAGAAGGGGGATCTCATGGCTTTAGCTCTGCTTGGGGTGGGGGGGAACTGGAAAAGTTTTGTGCCCTAATAGGTGTTGTCCTGTGGGGCAGGTTCTGAGTGTCTTGAGGTTCTCAAACTTCTAACTATTATCATATGTAGCTCAGGATCAGTAAGTTTGGCCATTCTGGCATGTAGGCCCAAATCATGAAGGCTGTGTCTACACTGGCATGATTTTGTACAAATACTTTTAATGGAAGAGTTTTTCTGTTAAAAGTATTTGCACAAGAGAGCGTCTATACTGGCATATGCCTTTGCGCAAAAGATTTGTTTTTGCGCAAAAGCATCTGTACCAGTGTAGACGCTCTCTTGCACAAGAAAGCTCTGATGGCCATTTTAGCCATCGGGCTTTCTTGCGCAAGAAATTGATGTTACCTGTCTACACTGGCCTCTTGCGCAAGAGGACTTATCCTTGAGCAGGAGCGTCAGAGTATTTGCACAAGAAGCACTGATTTTTTACATTACGTCAATGTTCTTGTGCAAATACTTGTGGTCAGTGTAGACAGGCGGCAAGATTTTGCACAAAATCTTGCCAATGTAGACACAGCCGAAAGGTATTTAGATGCCAGCCTTTGAAACAGAAGTGTCTGAGGATCTGGTCCATAAATTCCAGATCAAACAATCATGTCCTTAATTTTATCTACAATTAAGTTTAACCACAATCTTAAACATTTTGAGTTGGAGGCATAATGCTTGAATTGCAATTCAGGACCTAGTAACCATTAGAATTATAATCAGTCCAGACCACCTACTCCCACAGAAAGCATCTTGCCTGTTAAGTCCCATCAGAGTAAGATTTAATTAAGGCAAACTTGTTTCTAAACCTTGTATTAAAAGCCAGAGGTACAATATCTGTGCTTTCATTCTGTGCTTGTACATGTGGTATCTTGGGTGCTGTAAGAACTATTTCTGCCAAACTCTGATTTGGATAATTCAGGATCACAAAGGTGGGGGAGGGATTTCTTCACTTAGCACACAGTCAACCTGTGGAACTCCTTACCAGAGGATGTGGCGAAGACTAGGACTTTAACAGGGTTCAAAAAAGGGTTAGATAGATTCATGGAGGTTAGGTCCATCAATGGCTATTAGGATGGGTAGAAATGGTGTCCCTAGCCTCTGTTTGGAAAAGGGTGACAGGAGAGGAATCACGTGAGGATTACCTGTTGTGTTTCCCTCCCGCTGGGGCATCTGGTATTGGCAGACAGGATACTGGGCTAGATGGATTTTTGGTCTTGACTCAGTATGGTTGTTCTTATATTTTGTGGGGCAGCCTCAGACCAAATGTAGTTTAAGACTGTGCAATTGGTAGCTTAATGTTCTAATGCATTTTCACTTCTGATTTGATAGGGAGCCAGATACCATGGCAAGGGTCCTGAATAACTAATTAGCTGAGGGGCTTGGGTAGAGAGAGGTTAAAATGCTCTTAAAATAGCCAGCTGAGAATACTAATGGGAAAAGACTAATCATAGTGGATCTAAAGCCAGGGGATGATGGCGATGGGGTAAAAAGGTTTGCTTCTGAAAAACAAATACATTTGAATATCTTAAGAGTGAGTCACAGATACTGAGTGCATGTGTTTTGTAGAGAACCAGACAACAAAAAAATGGAGAAAAGTATTTTAAAATCATATACAGGAAAGTCACTCATTGTTAGTTTCAAAACAAATATTCCCTTGCTATAGTGTTTTTAAGAAGGCTTTATCTCTAGTGTCTCAGTAAATATTGATCTTAGATAACTTGGTTTCTCTTTGAATATGCCAACGGTGCATAAGCAAAGAGGAATGTTCACACCTACATAGTTGCATTGGGGTGTGTAAGTCTCCCTCTGCCACCACTTTTCAGTGCAACTGGAAAGGAAGGCTCTGATTGCCAAGTAGAAATACAGCTCAAAGGCCCAACAACACAGCCCCTCTGATGCAGGGCATGAAAACTGAACTGCCTTTCTTCTGAAAATATAATCAAACTTGGGCTATGCTAAAATATTTAGCTCCAGGAAAATCAGGCTTTAACCAAAGAAAAAGTGAGCAAACTTTAGCTTGCGTTTCTTACCGTATTTTCCGGCGTATAAGGCTACTGGGCGTATAAGACGACACCCTAATTTTTTAGTTAAAAGATAGGGTTTCGTCTTATACCCCAGCGCCCCTCCGCCTCCCCGGCTTTGCTCCCGGTGTCCCTGGTCTGCTGGAGACGGTCCCCAGCAGACCAGGGACACCGGGAGCAAAGCCTCTGAGGACGCCCCGGCAGCGGGACAGCCCCGGCGCGCCTGGGCTGCCCCGCCGCCGGAGCCCCTCCGCAGCTTTGCAAAGCCTCGGGGGAAGCCGGCAGCGGGACAGCCCCTGCGCGCCTGGGCTGCCCCGCCGCCAGAGCCCCTCCGCGGCTCTGCAAAGCCTCGGGGGCAGCCCAGGCGCGCCTGGGATGCCCTGCCGCCGGCTTCCCCCGAGGCTTTGCAAAGCTGTATACCCGGCGTATAAGACGACCCCCGATTTTTGGGGGATGTTTTTTAACATCAAAAGTCGTCTTATATGCCGGAAAATATGGTACTTTCTTCACCAAAGCCCTATGTTACATTAAGCAAAGACCAGAGAAGATAATAGCAAGGTGAGAGACCCTTTGCTGATAGTTGTACTAGAGCCCTGGTGTCCAACCAGTTCTGAAGCAGTAGCCGCTATAGTGCCTACTGCTGTAGCAAACTAGCCACACTCAACTGGCCAAATAGCCACATGTGGCTAATAGGGATGTTAACGATCATGTAATTGAATAGTCATGTAACTGATTGACATTTTAGCAGTTACATGACTATTTGATAGGCCCAGGGGCAGGGCTGGCAGCCAGTGCAGTCCAGCCCCACTCCTGGGCCCCCTGTTACTCCACACTGCTCCTCTTTGAAGGATGCAGAGTAGCCTCTGTCTGCAGGGAACTTGGACTCCCCTGCCCCTCAGAGACAGGGACTGCTGCTGCAGAGCAGCCTCCGTCTGGGGTGAGGCTCAGGCTCGCCATGAACAGAGGCTGTTCCCGGGGGGATGCAGAGCAGCCTCCCCTGCCCTCTCTCCTCTTGTGCTGTTGCCTCTAACAGAGTCAGGAGTGGGGCTGGAGGGGCAGGAAGGAGAACTAGCTTTTAAGCTGGCTTCCCACAGCACTGACTTCTGCCTACCCCCCTTTGCTGCCTCCATAGGAGAAGAAAGCAGGTCCTGTGGAACTGGCTTGCAAGTAGACTCCCCCTACGTATCAGCTCCAGCCTGCCCCCCTCACCCTCTGCACTGCTGCCTGGATTAACAGATAAGCCTAGCCTTAGCTGTTAATCATTTCCTTGACTATAAGCTAACATGGCTAGGGACTAGCATGTTGGACACCATGGCACCAGCGTGTATGCCAACAGAATAAGTTTCAATCTATTTCATTGCTCAAGGCTTTATCAGAACTGCCACAATCCCCCAGCTATTGCCTACAACCTGTGCCCTCTGACATGTCAGGAAGGGTCTCCGGCAGCCCCCTGATGTCACAGATTTATGTTTCTAGCCATAAAAGGGATGGACAGTATTTGGGAATGAGTAACTGAATGCTGTGGATAGACACTTATGGTAAAGCCACTGCAAAGGAGAAGCTGGGTGGCCTAGTCAAGAGCACTAGGAGAGTTCTGAGACTCAGGAGAGGTAGGTTCTACCCTTTGTTCTGCTACTGGCTTGCTGAATTACCTTAGGGAAACAGAGGTGAAGTGACCTGCCTATCTGTAAAATGGTGACAACTGACCTGCTTTGTAAAGAGCTTTGAGATTTGCAGATGAGAGCTATATATTTCTCAGGATTTACCACAGAACACTAGGGTTGTAACCAAAAGGACTTTATTGCATTTTTTATTGAAATCAAAACACCTGAGGCACAATACATAAGTGTCTAAAAAGAAATAGTTTAAAGTGAATAGCTTAGAAGATTTGGGAATTTTTTTAAATAAGAGCTTTCAACCAAGTTTAAAAGCAAATTGTAAAGCAAAAATACCATTGTACACTCTTTGTGCTTTCCCTCATCCCACCCCCCAGGTTGTTTACTAGATATCAAGATCTGATTCTCTTTATTCTGAAGGACTTTGGCAAGTCTTTAAAGTACCTGACTGGTGAGAGAGCACAGCTCATGCTGAAAGCTCTCCCAACCCCACTCTGAAGGAAAAGAGGTAACCGAGTCTTGGTCACAGCACTTTTCCAATAGAAAAGCCACAGCTCAAATTTCAGCATTTATCAGTAATGTTCTCACTTTAGTCAGCCACAGTCCTCCAGCAAAAAGAACAAGTCAGACTTCACTCTTTCTAATTGAACCTGCTTACACCAGGGAAGGGAAGTTCTGATTATACATCTGAAAGGAATAGCACAGGGTACAGTATTTTGCTGTGCAGTTCAATTTCAGAAAACTGACATTAAGGCTGATCAATACTGCATGTAGCTTTTACCATGGTTATGTGATGGTCTTCAAATTTTCATCTCTCAATGGGCTCTAGAAATGTCATAAAAAATCATGTTAGGTGATTCCTCTCCTTGCATTCCAACGAGGTTGTTATTGAATCAGTCATTGTTCATTCTGCTGCCCCTCTGTAATAGCTGACACAGCTCCTTGGCCCTTATTGACATCACTGATGCACACCCACAGTCCATCTACTGATTCCTTCCATAAAGTGACCTATAAACCAATCAGAAAGGAGAAACATTAGCCTTAGTGAAATACCAATGCTCTACCACTCCCCTCTTCTGGGGTTCACTATACACATTGTCTTTCTCTGCTACACTTTTTCACCCTACTTTCCCCCTACCCCCACATATTGGTAAAATGGCTCCTTAAGTAGTCGCAGGATTACATCCAATGATAAAAGGCTCTTTGTAATGCTCTTAACTCAAAGCAACCAGCATCCTAATTTGTAAGTTTTGACATTTATAACTGCACAAGGAGGGGATGATATCTTACATAAGACACTAACTGAAGTATATGTTGTGTAAGTCTTATTCCACCTGCCATCAACCAATACTGGATTGCAATTTTAAATTATATTGCATCTCACAAAATGCTGCATCATCTTGATAAAGGATTAATTCACAAACTGCAGTGCTAAGTAGGAGAGCAGGAGTTTGGCCTGTCTGATGAAAAGACCAGGAAAGGTACACCTCACCTCAAAGTGAATGAACAATGAAAGAGATTTTATTTTTCAAAATACTCCAAAAATTTATCTCTAGTGTTTTAAAATCAAGTGTTTGTTTCAGTCAGTGAAAGAGCTAAACTTATTTTCAAAGTTACTTAATGTTGAATTAAAGACTAAATCAGAATTCATGTTCTTGATATGGCTCAACTGAAAATTTGGAAAAGTACATAACAGTTCAGAACTTAAGTTAGCATTGTGCTCCGGTGGTTAGTGCTACTAAGAAGAGCCGCATGCAAAAGCAGAGTTCAAGCCACTGCACTCACTTTATTGTCTCCTCCTGACACAGCAAGAATGTTTGCAGTAATAGACCAGCTAACATGCCAGACTACATCATTGAATTTGTGCAGCAATTTTGGTGACCATGAGTTTCCAGAGGCATCATCGCATGTCCAGATGAACACTCTGCCATCCTGGGAAAAAGCAAAACAAGTCTATAAAACCAACAGTGGCACGTGCCAACAATGAAGCAAGAATTTCTGGGTTTTATAGCTGCATTCTGCTCACTCCAAAAAGCAGCTATAACAATTTGTAAGAGTCATGTGCATTTGTTTAAAAATACTATGACAACAACAGTTCTGGACAGGTTTGATATTTTAAGAGGTCTAAATGAAAAGTGAAGAAATATTAGAGAGACACTCGGGTCAGAAAAGTATTATAAAGCGGCCATACTGGGTCAGACCAGCAGATGCCCCAGAGGGAGTGAACAGAACAGGGAATCAAGTAGTTCCTCTCCCATCACCTGTTCCTAGCCTCTGACAGAGGTTAAGGACACCATTCCTACCCATCCTTACTAATAGCCATTGATGGACCTAACCTCCATGAATTATCAAGCTCTTTTTTGAAGCCCATTAAATTCCTGGTCTTCACGACCTCCTCTAGCAAGGAGTTCCACAGACCACCACGTGCTGTGTGGAAAAAAAAAAACTTCCTTTTGTTTTTTTTATATGACATTCATACATTCTCTCCCATGAGATCTGCTCCCTGAGTATTTTGGGTCACATCAGCTGAATTTTCTGCCATAAATACACTCTTGTTATTTTATTCTACCAGTCTTACTAAGCTAACACAGTCACACAAGATCAAGCTGGATTCTTGTCTGACACGTGTAGCAATGAAACAGTTCAATAAATACCAGTTAAATAATCTTTATTACTACTGAGGATAGTGGAACCTGAAAGGAGGGCTGGATCATCAAATCACAGGTTGTGTTTGCAGGACAAGCATTATCAGAAAAAGTTATCTGTGAAATGGGCAAGTTTGATTTCAAGTCATTAAAAGCTTTACAGCTTAGAACCATATTTCATGATGGGACTTCTATATCTACTTTATCAAATGGCTCTCTTTGCTGCACTGATCTACTCCTTCGCTCTTGTCGAATATTATGTCTCTCTCAGCTTTTAAGCTCTGCAGAAATTTATGAAGCGAAGTAGTAGAAGCCTACGACAGCCAAGTATAGATGGGACACAGTAATCTAGAATAGTGGATTGGCAAAATGACTTTTTCGTCTTATACTTGATTACCTTTCATTCTGCACAGCAATCTTAAAATGGGGGGGGCACTGTCCAGCATGTTTCTCAGAGTCTTACCTGTGAACAGCTGGCAATGGTACTCGTTGGCAAACCTATGGAGGGAGCCCAAGCTACATCTCGGACCCAGTCGCTATGAGCCTCCAGCTTCTGTTCTTCCTTCCACTGGCCATCTTCCTCTCTGAAGGGATTGTAAAACATATTCATGCAAAGAGGAGCAGCAGCAACAACCCCAGCCTCTCTGCTGCTGCCTGCCATCTCCCACTTTGGTAAGTATTATTTTATAATGCAATCTGTATTCCTGAAAGGGTGTCTGATTTATCCATCATTCTGGCAACACAAACATCCCCTTCTCACCCTCAGGATAACACAGGCCTGACTTAGAGAGAGTTGCTTTACGGACAAGAAGATAATTCTGTTTCCATGGTCTGTTCAGTTCTTGGCTCAGTCGGAATTATATTCCAACAATTTTGGGCACAGCCAGTGAAAAATAAGTTAAAAAAATAAGAATATTTACTTTTCACTATACAAAAGCGAAGCTGGATTGTGATGAGTATTAATCAGCATAATAATGCAATAAAATGCCAAAGTCACGGAACCTTTAAGAGAAAAGCTTTTAAAGCATGGAAGGCAACATGGAATTGCTTAAAATATTTAAGATACCAACAATGGCATATAAAGACTATTGGGGGATTGGCAAAGAAGCTTCCCTTTTGTAGGAAGAGGAAAGAAACCAAGTTTCTTATTCAGACAGTGGGATGCTTACTTCCAAATCTTGACAAGGTTGTCACAGCCACCCGAAGCAAATCTTTTGATGTAGTTTGGTTTTTGGCCAGATGGCTGGTCTATAAGGCTTCCCGGTACAACTGCAGGGGCCCAGCTAACAGCATTACAGCCAATCTATGCAAGGACAGAATATCAATGTTAGATTTCTTACCCTTTAAAAAAAGATGCTCAGGATACAAAAGATACCATCTCTACTTTCCATACTGCTTCAAGGAAGCAAGCATACAGGGATAACTCCTGACTTTATTGCCTATACAATGCTGTATTGACACCTGATGATCAAGCAGACCAGATATGGTCTAGCATCAAACAGAACTGTTACTGAGATGGCTCAAGAAGGTGAAGGAAAAAAAGTGGTTTAGTGCACAAAACTACACCTTTCACATTCAAGTGGCTGAATAAACCAAGACAAGGTAAAGCTGGATAGCACTGCTGCTTTAAAGGACTATTGTTCAAGGCAGTGATTGAAGTCACAGGGAAGAGCTGGTCCTTCAATCCTATCTCATTTCCACTTTAGCTTACTGTCCACAATGTACAATAGCTTCACGCTTATTTGACTTTAAACAAAGATGCTGTCATGTTTCATCTTGAGAAGCTTCCCCTCCTTACGCAGTGTGGTCATTACACTTTTTTCCATCTGGACTTAAGACTGTAAGCTCTTTGGGGCAGCAATTGTGTGCCTATAGAGCAATATGCATGCTCACGAAGCTATGGAAATACACTTACAGTATGTGCATTGCTGATCTTTTTGACTTCCCACTGCCCATCGCCTGTGTAGCTCAACAAGGAAATGGCCCCATCAGAGCTCCCGCAGGCCAGGATCAAGCCATAGTCATGTGGTGCCCAGCAGACTGAATTCACTGTCAGAAACATTGAAGAATGGATTACTATCTCGTGACTGACTGGTATGATGCTTTGGAAGCCAAAGGTAAGGCACTGAGATTAAGTTAGTTACCTTTTTAATCAGTTTAAGGGTCCTTATTGCAGATAAAAATGCTGCCAGTATTTGTTAAGCATAGTATGAAAAACCCGCAGACCACAAACCCCAGAACACAGCCAGGAGCTGAGTTTTAGGCATCAATATCAGATGCAAACAAATGGAACAGCTATTTTGCTTTTAGCTTTATTCATTTTGCCAGGCTAGTACTTAATGAGAGCACAGTGTACCCCAGGTGTAATTATGGCGTTCAGGTTCCAAAACCTGTTCCTTCCTGCCAAGAATGAGAGTGATGCAGAGACTAGGAGAGAAGAATGCTTGCGAGATCCTGGCCAGCACATAATGCTCCATTGTGGCAGGGGTTCACACACTTCTTGTGATGATCCCTTGAGGGAGGTGATGGATTGTGAGCCCAAAGATCTCTTTAACCAAAACCACCGCTAACACCACAAAATACATTTATTTATAGTTTTTGTAAGTTTACAGTAATTCTGCTACTGAGCTGGAATCTTAAACTGTTAATGCAGGATTCCTTCAGGCTCAGCCTCAGATGCAAGTACCTCAGGTTACCAACATGCACATCAGTTGGCTTGACAAAAAAAGGGACATACTGAAAACCTGATACTGTAGTCTTTACTCAGGCTAAACCTGATTGGGCACAAAACCTTTTCTACTCTTCCTCTGGAAGCTGAGTACAGATACCCAGAGCATTGAGGGCTTTTTGAAAAGGGAGGTTGATGATTCAGTTCAGATCCATAAGGGCCTGCCACCCTCAGAGAACACCTTCTGCATAAAAAAAGCACCATAAACCAACCCCAGTTAGCCTGAAAGCATTCCTGCTATAGTTACCATGTACCATTATGTTTGTCATGTTCTGTATTATACTCATCTAGCAAGATCTGATGGTAGGCTTGGTAAGCTGGGGATTAGTTTGTGTGACATCTCATAGCATACAGTACATCCATATAATGAACTATCAAGCCAGAGATTGACCACATAGAAAAGGAAGCACTATATTGTATAATTGTCAGTCTAAGATGGTATTTTATGAAATGGTCCTTTTTTTCTTATTTACTAAAAATGACGTTAACATTTTAAACCCTAGTCACCTTCCAACACCCAAGACTGTCAAAGAACATACACGTTGTTATATGACAGATGAACAAAAAAAGATTTGTTCACATAAAACGATCCCCTCTGCCCATTTGCAGGGCTAGAACACTCCACATACCTGAGGAGTCATGCCCAGTGTACTCATATGTTTTTTCCCAAGTGGCATTTTCTTCCTTCCAGACAATAACTTTCCTGTCATAGGAACAGGAGGCCAGAATATTTCCATACATAGGGTGAGCCCAAGCGACCTGCCACACAGGACCTTCATGGCTAAAAGAAACAACATGAGTTGAGAGAGAGAGAGAGTGCACGTCCTTTGAAGAAAAGAAACTACTTTCAATCTTGCCTGTTTAACAGCAGGCAAATCACAAAGTAATTTTTTTCATAAGTAGTGACCACCTGAGACCTTCATAGTGTCACAAGGAGAGTGGGAAAACAACGAAGGGAGCAACTTGGACTTACTGCTTAAGATGAAATCTGAAATATTCATTCATACACCAGCTACTAAGAACACATTTATTTCTAGAATACCTGAGATAAAGGTTTCATTGTTTTAAAAAGCAGCAAGTTATTTTTACCTTGGTTTCTTTCCTCACTCTCAGTAATTCAAGGAGGCTACGTTTACACTGGCATGATTTTCCGTTAAAAGCATTTCCAGAAAAATCGCGTCTAGATTGGCAGGACGCTTTTCCGCAAAAGCACTTTTTGCGGAAAAGCATCCATGGCCAATCTAGACGCGGTTTTCTGCAAAAAAGCCCCGATTGCCATTTTCACGATCGGGGCTTTTTTGCGGAAAACAGTACTATGCTGTTTACACTGGCCCTCTTGCGCAAATGATTTGCGCAAGAGGGCTTTTGCCCAAACGGGAGCAGCACAGTATTTCTGCAAGAACACAGACGATCTTACATGAGATCGTCAGTGTTCTTGCAGAAATTCAAACGGCCAGTGTAGACAGCTGGCAAGTTTTTCCGCAAAATCAGATGATTTTGCGGAAAAACTTGGCAGTCTAGACACAGCCAGAAAGTTTAAGACAGAGTAATTACTTCCAAGGGGGAATTTATGGTGTAGACTGCATAGGGCGGGTATGAATTATTATGCACAATTTTTTTTTAAAGACCTTATCAGTAAAATAAAAAATTAGCAAATTAAAGTTAGCTTAAGTTTGGTTAAAGAAATACGGGCTGTAAAGAAAACCCGAACTAGCAAGTAAAAGAAAGGCCTTGAAAGAAATTAGTTATAAGCCCAGAAGCAAACACAGAGGAGGTCTTGTTCAAAGAATAACACATGAAATAAGGCCTCTAGCAGATAGGACTGACTGTGCAATAAGACAAAGAGAATCTGTCTTAAAAATAGAGTCAACACGGACTCTCTTATCCCACATACAAGTTTTATCTAAAAAAATTAGAGCCTGTATGACCCCAGCTGAAAAGGAGAAAAACAAAACAAAATGTTGGTCAGCAAGGAGGGAGAAGTAGTACAGAGAAAAGGGGGCTGTAAATCTTACCTACAATAAAACTGAAAATAAGGGTGAACTATTTCAAACTGGTTTTTAGCTGCAGACAGTTATAGGCATTGACATCTAGTTTTTTGGAGGGTATTAAAAAAAATAAAGGGTTCAATACCTGCCTAACCATGCTGGAGATAACCCAGTGGGACTGAGACCTATATTGGTTTAGCCCTTTTGTAAGAATTTTGATCAAAGGCTGATAAATGTTCTTTACTGTTTGGATGTAGTAAGTTACTTATTATTTACACTGATTAGGCATATTTATAGCAACAATATAAATACCAGTCAGTCGTTTGATTTAATAAAGGAATTTATGGTTAATTAGTATTGTAATATCCTGCAAAAATAATTCCAGAACTATCACACCAGACAATGTCATACCAATAATTCATTAATTAGTTAATGGCCATTCTTTTTCATTTTATGTACTCACCCTCTCAGGTCAGCTATGAGGATCTGCCCTCCATTCCTTACATCAAAGATTTTTACAGATCTGTCAGAGGAGCAGGTTGCTAATCGAGTACCATAATAATCCATTTGAGCATCATGCTGAAAGGTAATGGAGACTTCTGTTAACATATTTATTAACACAGCAAGAGTATGCATATGATGGATTTTGTGCTTTACAAGTAGCTGTAAGAATTGAGGACCACTGATCAAGTCAAAGAACAGGAGGACAAAAAAGCTACATAGCTTATATATTATTGTATTCACATACAACATTTCATTCTCCAGAGATACTTTTCTTGCACTGTCTAGTCAAGAATTACTTTTAATATCTGTCTTTTAATAGCTATTTCATATTTCTCTGACAGGTATATCACCCCACTACAGTAAAAATAAATAGTGCCTAAAAGTTAGAGCAATGGATAGAAAGATGGTACTCTGAGGCTCCATTCTCTGCCACTGATGCTGTAGCCCTGTGCAAAGCTACTTAATTGCCCCATTCTTAGCTTCCCTCTTTATAAAATAATATTTTTTTTAAATGCTGGCCTACCATACCCATGTACTCAGGCTTCATTAATCAATGTTTGTAAGTCACTTTGACATCCTTCCATATAAAGCACCAAGGAAGCGTACTTACTGAGAGAAGATGCTGTTCTTTGGGGTGGAAGACTCACATGCTGAAGTGTTATATTCCTTTTCTAAGTATACATGCACACACTACTCTCTCAATTTCATTCTTCTGTGTTCTCCAAGCAACAGCCTACGTTCTTAGGGGTTTTTTTGTTTATTTGTTTCACAGTAGCAAGTCCCAGACATCAGAATGAGAGCTCTAAATTGTTTCTCCTTCAGCCAACTCCAAACTGAGTCTTTTGCTTTCTTCCACCCAGAGCTGTAACATCCCCATACCTCCTTGTGCCTACCACCTACACACACAAGCTGTAACTAGAAGGTGCTGTATAGATAAACTCATTGAAGTAATCGGAATTGCACAGGTAACTGACAGCTGAATTTTCCCCATTACCACAATTTAAAAAAAAAATCAAAATAATTTTTCTTCAGTAAAGCAAAACTCTCAGCTTTTTTTTTTTTTTTAAATAAATACTTACAATCATATCTTCATGAGAAGTGTCCACAGTGTTAATTACTGATACCTGAGGGGGAAAAAAAATCACTTACATTTAGTACAAATGCCAACAGGGAGACTGAAACTGAAGTTTACTCAGAGACTATTTTATATTAAAATACTCAGGTAAGATGTTTTCCTCTAAGCTACACTAAGGATGTAACCCATTTCCATTCAATAAAAACTTCATCTCAGGTCAATCTTAGTTTACCTTTGCAATGTTATATTTAAGGTGGAGAAAGTACCTTTGCTTTCGTTCTGGGTTTTGGTAAGTGTGAATTTAACAGTGGCTTGCCCTCCATGGAAAATAATATCCTTTTTATTTATGGACACGATAGAGCCCAGGCTGTGGCAATGCAAGCTTCCCCACATTACCTTACCAATTCTTTGTGTCTCTGTCCTGGTCTAGAAGGGGAGGAAAGACAGTTTGATCTCCCTGACTAGTGTTTGCTGAGGCTATGAACAAGCGTGTCTCAGTGCCAAGAATTTGGAAACTGGACTGAAACCAAACTCATTTCACAGGAGCCACCTGTACAGCCATCTGTAGCCAGACACACCAACCCCCCATATCATCCATCTTATTTGCCTCTCTGAAGCATACAGGGCAGAGAAGGAGCAGTAAAATCAGCATAGTCTATGCTGGCTCATCTGATCCTGAGAAGCTGAAAAAACAGATATGTGGAGAGAGAGAGCAATTAAGTCAATAAGCTGGCCTCGAGGCTGCGAGAACTGCCCCAGCTGGCACCCATGTTGATTCGAACACACACACAGTCCCTGGGAGAGGAATTTCCCACTGAGAAAAGAATCCCCCAGTAATTCCAATTTAGTTATCTCTCTTACAAGTGTAAATTAAGTTCACAACTCCCTTGTAAGAATTGGTCTCACAAAAGGGAGACCAGCACTATTTGGCATCACAGATAAAAAAAGAGAAATACGTGACCCAAAATGGGTATAAAAGATGGGTTCAGCACACACTCACTTTGAGTGTCATTCTACCCTCTACCTGCTGGTCAGGTTAGGTGTTTGACCTCCCGAGGTTCTATAGGGACGCCCACCTCGTATTTTCATCTTTCCTAGGAATTGAGGGACCGGCCCTGGCCTGACATGCTGGAGTCGAGACGCACAGAAGGGGGTAAAAATTGTACCTGGATGTGGTCCTCTGTCTTAAGTGTACACATAGAAAGAGTAAGCTGTTACTTGGTACCATTATTTCTATTTTTCTATCTATCTTCTTTGTAACCATTTTTAAGATCTATATTTTGCTAGCAGTTAAGAAATAGAACAATAGCCATTGCAACCATATGATTTATAAGCTTCCTCAATAAACCTGTAACTGTTTAAGCTTTAACCTGACTCCTTCAGTTGCTGTAACAGAACCAAGCACAATTTAAAAGAACTTCAGCCGGTCTAAAGGGACAGTTATAGGAAGAGCTTGGGCGTTTGGATCTGTGTCACTCCCAGGTGACAGGGTCCACTGGGGCACTTCTCAGCCTTTCCTGGGCTGCCCGCTGTGAAGGAACTTCCCCCCTCTCCCGTGTTCTAGCAGCTAAAATCTGAAGTGTAATAAGCTCTTCCTACACACTGGGACGTCTGTTAGCCTGTTTGGCTACCCTCTGCAACGGGACCTCGGTCCTAGCAGTAAAGTCACGGACGTTAAACTCTCGGGGCTCCTTTCAGCCTTCTGGGCTGCCCGCTGCGACGAGACTTCGTGTCTTAGCAGCTAAAGACTTAGGAGACACACCCACACACACTGCCCTGACCGTCTGCTGACACCATCAGAGCCCAGTGATTTCAGCTCCTTAGTCAGACTGGACAGTGTAGCAATGCTGAAGTAAAGGTCATCCCTTGAAACACTCAGTATCCCTAATATATGTTGAGGATGAAGGACAAAAGGATACCTTCACCAGACATTCAAAATCCGGGACTTCCTCCACATTCTGACTTCATTTACCTGGCACTGCTCACTTCAAAATGCCAGTGTCCTGTTTTGGTTGGCAGGGTCTGCTTTTTGTATCTATTCTGCATCTTGCTAACAGTCCCTTTGTGAGAAAGCAACAAGACCACTAGGCAGCATCTAAAATAAGTTACCAGAGCTCCAGAATTTTCACTCCAGTTTAGACAAACAGGCCATAAATAAATCACTTCACTGCTCAGTACTTACCTGTAAAGTACCTCCAATCTGTGAAACAGGGATAAGGATACCAAACATCCCTAGGATGTAGAGTGCTATATAAAAGCATGTCTACAGCTGTAATGTTTCAGTGAAGACATGATTATTCCAATAGGCAAGATGCTACTATCGATGGAGTTTATCCACCTCAGGCTGTGGCTAGACTGCAGGGTTTTTTCGAAAAAAGTAGCCTTTTTTTGAAAAAACTTCACCTGCGTCTAGACTACAGCCACATTCTTTCGAAATTAAATCGAAAGAACGTGGCTTTTCTTTCGATGGGGGTAATCCTCATTTCATGAGGTATAATGCCTTTTTTCGAAAGTGTTTTTTCGAAAAAAGGTGTTCTTGAATGCAAACAGGGTTTTTGAGAAACAGAGCATCCAGACTGCTTGAGTGCTCTCTTTCGAAAAAGTGGCTCACTTTTTCGAAAGAAGAGGTTGCAGTCTAGACGCTCTCTTTCGAAAGAGGCTTTTTCGAAAGATTCTTTCGAAAACGTCTCTTTTGAAAGAGGCGTGAAGTCTAGACGTAGCCTCAGTGCTAGGCAGTAGCTATGTCATTGGGAGAAGCCCTCCTGTCAATAGAGTGCTGGCTACACAGGGGGGTTGGGTCAGTATAACAACCTCATTCAGGTTGGACTTTCCACCCCTTAAGCAACTTAATTATAATCAATATGAGTTGATAATGCAGCGCAAGCCCTAGGTGTACAGCAGGCAGTATCCATATCAAGGAAAGCCCAGCGTGGTGGTTAAAGTTCACGGATCTTCTAAGTAGGCACTAGCCTGTGGTGCAGCCCAAAGCTGCAGCTGGGGCTACGCTCCTGCTGCCTCTTCTAAGATGTGTTTGTCCATCTCCAGCCTACACTCTACTCCCCCCCCCCCCCCCGCTTTTTTATTAGCGGCCGATCACACGGGGGATGCCCAGGAGCACGGGGCTTGGAGCCCTCACCTGGCCAGGGCCCTGCCGCGGGAAGCTCGCGAGCCTACCACAGGCCGGGAAGTGAGGGGCCCGCCCGCCCTCCGGGTCAGCGAGAAAGCGGCGAGACCCCCCAGGGAGGGCGGCGAGAAAGGCCCGTCCCGGGGGGGGGGGGCAAGGCAGGGGCTTGGAAGGAACCTGATCGCGCCTCTGAGACGCTGTGTCCCTCCCCGGTGGGAAGGAGCCGCTCGCGGGGCCTTACCATGGCGGCGGCGGGGCGGGCCGGGCTCGTGCGGCTGCTACCGGCGGCTCAGACGTGGCAAGTCCCGGCCGGGCTCGCGGTGCGGCGATGAAATCGCCCCGGTTGGGAACATGCGCCCCACGCTCTTCTTCCCGTCACGCCAAAGTTCCGCCCGCCGCTCGGGCCCAGCTCCCCGCCCAGAGCCGCCTCAGGCCCCGCGCCGCTCAGCCTGTGCTGCTGCCCAGCCCCCGCGGCGAGCTGCGCTGCTCCGGCCTGCCCTGCTTCTTCGCGGCGGGCCCTGTGGGTGCCCCAGCACTGCGCATCCAAATACCTAAGGTGGAGCACCCACAGGGCCGCCGCTATCAAAGAACTGCAGTTACTGCAGAGGGTGCGTGACCCTCTCTTCTCTCCAGCCTGGCGAGCATTCACCTCTCTCAGATGAAGTGATGAAACAAAAGGAAGGGGAGTTTTACTTACTCCCTAAAACGTCAGTCACAACGGCTCTAAACTTCCCCTGGACCCCATAGACTATCGCAGTGTTTCTCAAACTGTGCTCCACGGAGCCCCAGGGCTCCTCAAGACATCTCCAGGGTCTCCCCGAGGTTGGCAAACTGGAAACAGGGATAGGTACAACACAGAATCAGTGGGCTGCTGGGGCTCCGCATACATTTTTACACATGTAAAGGGATCCGGAGCCCAAAAAGTTTGAGAACCACGGACCATAGTGTCTCCTGCTGCTAGATTTCCCACTTTCCCCAGATTAAGGGATTGCCTTCCAAATCACCCAGGCTACAGAAGCCAAAAAAACCCAAACAAAACCAGGCTCCCCAGGTAATACCTAGATGTAGGGTTGCCAGGTGTCCGGTATTCTACCAGACAGTCTGGTATTTGCACTCTTTGTCCGGTAAAAAAAATCAGATTCTCTGATTTTTCCAGCTGCGCACCGGACGGAAGCCTGGCAGGGGCGGGGGGAGCGGCTGGAAAGTGGGGCCACGATCAGCGGTAGGAGCCTGTGATTGCGCAGAAGTCTGGAAGGGGCAGGGTGTGTGGCTGGGACTCCCAGCCACTCCCCCCGCCCCTGCCAGGCTTCTGCACAATCACAGGGGCCCAACGCCCATGGTGGCCCCGCCTCCTAGCCTGGGAGTCCCAGCTAGGAGGCAGGACAGTGATCACCCCTCTGGGCACTTCAGAAGCCTAGCCAGGACGGGGGGAGTGGCTGGGACTTTGAAGTAGGAATAAGATCCTCCGGAAAAGGGCTTTTTTTCCGGAGGATCGGGGCCAGTGTAGACGCTCTTTTCCGGCTTTTCTAAAAGCCGGAAAAAAGCGGCGGACATTTTTATTTAAATACTGCGGGGGATATTTAAATCCCCCGCGCATTTCCCTATTGCGATTTCAAAAATTACCATGCCCCTTCCGGAAAAGGGGCCAATGTAGACGTAGCCTAGGAGGTTAGAGCTGGCATTAACAGGTGAGTAATACACAGAATAGTGCACAGGGTACAACCATGTTGTTAAATAGGCCAAAATTTCAACTGAAACAGCCTCAAACTTGGTGGAAGTTAACATCTGGTTAAAACTATCGTGGTTTGGGACTATCTTTGTAATCATCTGAACCAAAACCCCAGTTCCAAACACTGCTAAACTTTGGCCAGCACGCACTAGTCTTTCTAATACTACTGGTTGAGAGCCATGGCTATGGTATTGGGGTTACACCAAGGAAAACAGACCCCTGACTTCCAATTTTGCAAATAACTATTAAAAGTATCTTCCAGTTGTTAGGAAACCATTGTTAGTATCTAAAAGGTTAGTCTGTCAAAACTGCTACCTGTAATGAATGTTCCAGTCCTGTAATGAGCTTCTATGCAGCCACATAGAGCTCATAGCTGGAGTAGAGTTTATGGGAGGAAAAGTCTCCTGGATTCTAAATACACTTAGGCTACGTTTAGACTGTCATGATTTTCCGCAAATGCTTTTGACGGAAAAGTTTTCCGTTTAAAGCATTTGCGGAAAAGAGTGTCTAAATTGGCACAGACACTTTTCCGCAAAAGCACTTTTTGTGGAAAAGCGTCCGTGCCAATCTAGACGCGCTTTTCCGCAGAAAAAGCCCCTATTGCCATTTTCGCGATCGGGGCTTTTTTGCACAAAACAAATGTGAGCTGTCTACACTGGCCCTTTTGCGCCAAAGCTTTGCACAAAAGGACTTTTGCCTGAACGGGAGCAGCATAGTATTTCTGCAAGAAGCACTGATTTCAGACAGTAGGAAGTCAGTGTTCTTGCGGAAATTCAAGCGGCCACTTTAGACAGCTGGCAAGTTTTTCCACAAAAGCAGCTGATTTTGGGAAAAAACTTGCAAGTCTAGACGCAGCCTTAAAGTCTGCTGGTCCCTAAACAAGAGTTTTGCCTTTTTGCATCTCAAACCAATCAATAAAAGGAATTTCTGTGGCCATTGTGTACAGAATAATTGCATATGTGAAACCCTAGATGGCCACAGACTTGTTATGGTATAACAACAACATTTTAATCATAATCTGTAACTTCAAAAGGCTCAAAGTAATAAAAAGGAGGGCAATAATATATAACAACTTCCCTTGTAAAAAATGTTACTGAATATCTAATGCCAAAAATATATACATAAGAGAAGAAATAACTGTAGAGGAAAGTAGTAGTCATAACAGAAATCTTGTGGAGGAGGGAGAATGTTTTGAGATATCAGTTATGAAGGGGGGGGAAGATCTCTGACTAATGTAAAGGGGGATGATGCAATTACTCAATAACTTAAGATACAACGGAGGCACTTTAAGACAATATTTGCAGAACAGCCCTTGACCTAGAAGACGGTGGAGTCTAGTGGAGAGATCCATGGGAATGAAAGTTAGGCATTTCTGATCCTGGCACTCCAACTGATCAACTTGGAGAATTTGGGCAAGTTTGTTTAATCTTTCTCTATCTACCTTTCTCCATCTGTAAAGTATTGGGAATGATACTTCTTTTTTTTTTTTTTTTTTGTAAAGTGCTTTGGGATTTTCAGTTGAAAAATTGTATTTAAGAGCTAATATTGAAACCCCATGAGCAAAAAGATCTATTTACATTAAGCTGCTGCAACTTCACGGGCAGCCAACCTGAAGACTGAGGGGGAAGTGTAACATGATTATAGGTTTCTGAAAGCAATGCTCCTGCATAGGAATGTGAAAGATTATCTAGTTAACTGGCTAATCAGTAAACATCACCCTAAATGGGTAATGCTTATTGGTTTCATTTAACCATGGGGCAGGAGCAGCTCCCTACCTGCCCCAGGCTGGCCAGAGCAACCCCTCTTGGTGGCGGGACCAGCATCCCCACCACAGGTTACATGCTGGCTCAGAAGGTGGCTTTGTTATGGCAGTGAAGCTTCTCTGGGAACAGGCTGCAGCCCCACTTCTGGGGAGACTTTGCTGTGGGCTTTATTTAAGCTTTATACTACACAGAAGCAGTGCATGTGATGGTGTAACTACTAAGATTCCAGTGGTTACACAATTACCTTTTTAACCAACTTTTTACATCCATATTCCTGCATTCTGAACAACATCCTGTCTCTAGCAGTTATGGTGTCCTATGCAGCCTGAGCATGTGCTATCCCCCTATTCTCCTACGGGAAAGTCATTTGATTCACAGAATGGGTGGCTGCACTCAAGGACTGTGAGAGGGCAGGCCCAGAGCTGCTGGGGCTCAGGAGCAGGGCGAGGAGGCAGAAAGGGTCAAGCACAACACGCATGCCCATCAGTAGCATTGGGAAGCAGAGTGACCTGGCCCCAACCTGTAACCTCCTTCTGCGCTTACTAGCAGTGGGAAATGGAGTGATGCATAGGGTTGCCAGATGGTTTAACCAAAAATACTGAACACCCTCCCACCCCCCCCCCCCAAAAAAAATTCTGTTGAGGGGAAAAAAGCGGGGGGGAAACCAAAGTTATTGAGCAAAAAAAAAAAAAAAAAAAAAAAGACCCCAAGAGTTAAGCAACAAATAAATAAATAAAAACAGCATTAAAACAGCTTTAAGTGCATGCAGAGTCAGAAGAAGGATAGCAAGAGTGGAGCAGTTGAGCACTAAGACTCAGGGAAAACACTGCTTCCCCTTGCTTCAGTTCTTTAGGCTTTTTGCTGGTGGCCATTTTGTTTTTTTGATGGATCCAGAATGCAGCTTTCCTGCAGAACCAGGTAAGGAGGGGATCCTGAGGCGGTGGGGAGTCTGGGTCTATTTCAGGAGTCTGGTATTTTCTGAATTTTTTTACTGGACAGGAGGTGAAAATACCGGACTGTCTGGATCAATACTGGACACCTGGCAATCCTAGTGATGCAGCTGGCAGCTGACAGCAGACAGAATGGACTGGACCTGAAGTGGGTCTTTCCACTTCCCACCACCACTGGTGAGTATGGGGGTGGGGCTGACCCTGCTGTCAGTGCTAGGCCCCCTGCTAACTGCACCACGTCCTTAGGGTGAGGACTTGGGGGAAAAGGTGTAGGAAAGAGGGGGAGAGCAGCGGCAGAAAGAGGAGAGGGGAGCAACTGCACAGGTAGAGTAGGGGAAGAGTGGGAAGGCTGTCCCAGGCCTTGCAACCCCCTATGGGGAAGGTGCCCTGCTGATTATATAGACCCTTTCCTGGAGAAGATGCCACAGATCATGGCTATTACTTAAACTATGGTTGCTTCCTATTATAAAAAGGCAGGTACTGTTAACCGCAATTGCAGGAATTGCCTAGCATGGGAGTGGGAGACTGTCCATAACTACTTAAGGCCCTGTTTCTCAAACTGTAGGTCCTGACCCCCTCCCAGGGAGTCGTGAGCAACTTAGAGGGGGGTCATGAGCAACTTAGATGGGGGTTGCAGTATCACAAAAGTTTGAGAACCCCTTACTTAAGGCATTAGTGGGTAGGTCCTTAATTTTACCGGTTAGTTTCATCATTAGAAAGGGGGCTGGGTCTCGATAATCAACAAAAAATGTCAGTGATTTATGGGCAGTACCTAGCCTTACTTGTCTGTACAGATACAACGGGGACAAAATGCTAAAGTGGTGGATTTGTTACTTCCAAGGGCCTACCCCTAAAGGGTGCAGTGAATGCACACAATGCCTTGCGTCCACATGAAGTAAGGGGCTCTTGCAGCCATGGTGAAAACCTTTAAAGGAGAGTCTTTAGCTGCACTTAGTGCAAACTCCTGAGAGGTGAGTAATCCTTAATTTCAGCTGTACCCCTCAGTGTTAGCAGATTGTCATTCGATTGCACTGTGTTAGCTGAGACCTGCGGGGGGAGGGGAGCAGCGGCTGCTGGCGCTGCCCCTTGTCCCTTTTCCGCTCCCTGCCGTAACGTGAGAGGCTGCAGATAACTCTCAGCAGGTGGCGCCCTTAGCTCAGCAGCCTGGACTCCGCGCTATTTATATCCCGTGATTGCAGTGCCGGGGCTCAGCTTTTCCAGCGACTTCTAATGGGGGGGGAACCACCACCCCAGCCTGCTCACTGTGTCCTCTCTGTCGCCATATTCTCTATGCAGATCCCCAGCAAGCAGCACCCCGGCTCAGGGTAGCATAGCACGAAACTTCAACACCCCCTAAAACCCAGACTATAGCAAGGGGAGCACCCTCCAGGAGCTGCAGGGCAAGATGACTAACGTGTCCTATCACATCTCTAATCTCCTGGAGAAGATGACATCCACTGACAAAGATTTTAGGTAGGATCCCAGCTGCTGTTGCTGCTTGAGATTAGTTTGGGGGAAGAGGGTGCTTGTTAATTGCAAACCTTGAAGAGGCGATTTGGTTAATCGCAGCACATGAGTTGGGGCAGAGAGGGGTGTTTATATGCAAACCCATGGAAGGGAGAGATCTTGTTGACTGCAATTAGTTCAACCCTCCTAGAGTAGAGAGGAGATTGCGGGTGACCCTTAAGGAACTTTGCAATCAGTGCACCCCCCTACACTACCCCAAAAAGGATGAGGAGTCTGCTGCATGTTCTGGGGTTGATTATTAAACGCATGAATGCCCAGAATAAGGGCTCCTTGGGTGGTGGTGGGGAAGTAGGTTTTTAGTTTATCTTACAAGTGGTTAGAGGTTGTGTTTTATACTCTCTCCTCCCCCACCCATAGCCGAAATGGAGCCGGAGAGGCATTGGACAGCAGCAGCCAGGGGGGACAGCTGCTCTTATCTGGGGAAAATACCTGCTTTATTTTCTGTGCTGTTCAAGAAGAATTAAAAGGCGTAGGATGTCTTGTTTTGAAATAAATTGGATGATGATGATCTTCCATGCACCATTGATTTACTTATATGTGTTTAGAGGGGGATGAAGAAACCCACTTGTGGTTCAGATAAAGTAATAGTGTGGGTGAGCTAACAGTCATAAGCCACAAAAGTAAAGGGGAAAGTTGATATGGAGTAACACATGCAGCTTCTATTAAATTTAGGGCATGAATAAATGATTAAGCCAAAGGGTAAGATATCCTAACCTGTTAAAGGGGAACTAAAGGGTCATGTTTTCAAGTAGTCAGGGGCCTAGAATATAGATTTTTTGGGTTCAAAGTCAAACAAAATTTAATATTTTAAAAAAAATGAACATTGCGACATTGTGCTGGAGAACCTAAAGTGAAACTTACTAGAAGGAAACATGCAACTGGCTCTTTTGTGCAAAGAGAAATGCCTAAACTGAACAAATAATTAAATTATATAAGCAAATTAACTTCTAGTTTAATAATGTTAGAGCCAAAACTGTGCCCTACCTAAGCAACTTCTGTTGATATCAGTGGGATTTGTTCTATATCAGAAAGCAGACCTTAAATATCACTACTAGCTTATTCAGATTTTTAAAATTATTTTTGTTAACTAGAGGTCTTTGTAAACTAAATAGTAAATGTTCTATGTATGTATCATCTTGCCATCCATGCATGCCCTTGGGTTTTTTAAATAACTCTTCAAGTAATACATTGATTTTTATCATGCTTTATGTACAGCATTTTGCCTTTAAAATTTTTTATGAAATTTCAATAAAGTCTAGTACATGTACCCAAGATACGGATATTACAGCTATTCATGGTAATTTTTAATATTAAAATTTAACTTTTTAAACTTTGTTTTTAAATTATATTGGCATAATGAGGAAATACTTTGTTGCTGCCAAAATCTTCAAATGGGCCAATATGCTGTGTTTATTCTTTGGGGTATATATGTTTCTGAAAAGGCAGATACTCCTTTTTAGACTTTGGAATCAGTGGTTTGGTATTGAAGGTGCTGTAAAATGTAATAGATGTGTGTTTAAAAATTGCTGATTCGCTATGAAAAATTTCACTCTATTGAACTTCTGCAAACTGTCCTGCTGCCCCCAGCCAGGATGAGTAATGTTTATGCCAGATAGGAAGGTATGGGGTCCTTTATGAGACAGATATTTTTGTTTATAGCAAGATAACTTCTTATGTTTGTTTTCAGATGATTTTCTTGTTTTGTTTTGATAATGAAGTTGATAATGGAGGAGCGGCTTCATTAGCTCTTATTCATGGTCTTTACATGTATTGTGTGCAGACTTCCATTTGAAAATGATGCTAAGTACAGTTGGTCCTCCCTGGTCTGGCATCCTTGGAATCTCACTGGTCCCAGATGAGGGATTTTGCCAGACCTGGGGAAGTCATTTCTGGCCCTCCTGCTGCGGGGCTGTCTCAGCCCTGGTCCAGGCACTGCTTCCTGGCTGGCTCCCCACTATCCTGCCACAACCTTCCTTCCGTGGATTCCTGGCCCTGCCAAGCAACCCAGCTGTGGTGAACTGGACTCACAGCTTGCTGCCATTAGCCTACTGCCCTGTCAGCCCTACACTGGAACTCTCCGATCCTAGAATGTGTTGCCAGACCAGAGAGTCCCTGTTTAGAGAGGTTCAACTCGTAGTTCTTGCTGAATCAAAAAATAATTTGCAGGTTTAAATGGTAGAATTCCTCCAATTCTCTTGTCTTCGATTTCTGGCTGGTGATCTTTGAGTCCAGATATGATTTTGCTACTTAAATGCAGGCTTATGCACCAAAGATACAGCAAAACTAGTGAAGTAGGATTTTTAAATGCTGAACAGGTGATCAAAGGTTTGATTTAAAATATAGTTTAAGGTACTTATGAAAGGAGAGGTTTCCCCCGCCCCATTTGGCACCTTTTGGATATTTATCCATATTATAAACTTACATGATTAATAGGGAGCTGCAATTCTAAGGATTTTCTGAACTGGGAAGTCAAATATTTGGTGGTATTTGTGAAAAGACATCCAGCTGAACATCCATCTTGCTGAATGTTGGTTTTGTTAGTCAATTCTAAATTGCTAGTGGCAGTAAGGAATAGAGTCATAACGAATATTTGCTTCTCACACGTGGGTTATGAGAAGTATCAGTATTGGGAACCGTGATATACTGATGATGATTTTGAATACATGTATCCTGGAAAAATGTGTCTCTTTTGCGCTAGTGCAGCTTCGCTAGTGCAACCAAGAGTAGAAGTCATAGCATAAGTAGTGGGCTGTGTATTTTCACCCTGATGGGTAAAAATGACTACATTCTGACTACCATACAGCTTTCACTATTACTTGTATTGATGGTGCTAAACTGGCGCAGAAAAACACACATTTTTCCAGTATAGAAAAGGCCTCAGCTCTAAGGAAGGAAAGAAATGAGAAAGGAGGTTAAATTTGCCGATGAGACTATTCAGATTCTTCAAGACTAGAAACTCCAGTAGGATATAAACAAATTGGCTACGTCTACACTGGCCCCTTTTCCGGAAGGGGCATGTAAATTTCAGCAGTCGTCGTAGGGAAATCCGCGGGGGATTTAAATATCCCCCGCGGCATTTAAATAAAAATGTCCGCCGCTTTTTTCCGGCTTTTAAAAAAGCCGGAAAAGAGCATCTACACTGGCCCCGATCCTCCGGAAAAAGTGCCCTTTTCCGGAGGGTCTTATTCCTACTTTGAAGTAGGAATAAGACCCTCTGGAAAAGGGCGCTTTTTCCGGAGGATCGGGGCCAGTCTAGACGCTCTTTTCCGGCTTTTTTAAAAGCCGGAAAAAAGCGGCGGACATTTTTATTTAAATGCCGCGGGGGATATTTAAATCCCCCGCGGATTTCCCTACGACGACTGCTGAAATTTACATGCCCCTTCCGGAAAAGGGGCCAGTGTAGACGTAGCCATTGAGTGACTAGATTGAACAATAGAACAGCTAAATCTAGCCTAGGTCAGTATTTCTCAATACTTGGTTCATGGACTGATCACTTTGAGACTTCCCAGATACCACTTAGGAAGATAGCAAGCCTGTTCCTGGTATCAAACATTGGCCTAAATTACTTTAAAGTGCACTTTTAGTCTGAGGAGTGATTATGTACAGGTGGTACTTTCTTTCTCAACACATTTTCTCTCTGTGTGTAATCAGCATACTATTTGCTTATTTGAATGGATTTTAAAATAAGGGTTTTTTAAAATCCATCAACCCTGCAAGAGAGTGAGCTAGAATTTGTCTCATGCATTATCAACAGAATTGTTAGCAAAGGCACAAAGAGTTGCTCTCGTTTTATGATTCTGCGTCAGTGTAACTGAAAGCAGAATCTCCTGGCTGGTAGAAGTTTTATTACTACTAATGATGAGTAAGCTAGAAAGAACCCAGCTGGAGTTTCAGACTCCTGGTGATTAGAAAACACATTTTATTCTAGTAATCTGAGACCATTTGATCTTGAAGCATTAAGACAAAATACAGATGGAATGCCACAATACCATTTTTATAGTCATATTTCAGAGTAGATTTGAGGGGAGGGAATAACTTAAAATTCTCCTATATCTTGGCTCACTTGTTATGAATTAGCTGAATTCTTTGCAACCAATGCCTTCTGCCTAAGTTCCTCTGCTTGTTCCATGGGGAAACTATTTTCTTAACTCACCAGAGAGTTGTGGAATTAATTAGTTATGGTTTGTAAAACACATTCCATATTAGTGCCATGTGAATACTATATTTTATCCTTCACCCTGATCTCTGTGAAGTGTATCTTTATTTACATACTAGCCAACCTATTGTTGATATTCCTTGCTTCAGATTTATGGCCACCAATGACTTGATGATGGAACTGCAGAAGGATTCCATAAAGCTGGATGAAGACAGTGAGAAGAAAGTTGTGAAAATGCTTTTAAAATTGCTTGAGGACAAAAACGGAGAGGTGCAGAACTTGGCTGTCAAGTGGTAAGAGTCACTGTATGGGCACCATACTTATTAAAAGTGATGAAACTGTCAAAGAATCTGAAAATTCCTCAGAATAGAGCCCTGGGTACACACAGTCTTGTAGCTTTCTTGAATCTTCCTTCTGAACACTTCCTGTCTGATGCAAGGCAGAGACAGTCTGTAGTTACGGTGAGAGTGGTGTGCAAAGGGCTGAATTATTGCGATGAGCATATAATAGTTTTTGTAGGAACAGTAGATGAAACTCTTGAAAGTCTTTTATTGTAGCTTTTGCCCTCCATTTATTTCCTTTTTTGTGTACCAGACCCATGACAGGTCTGCTGACAGACTAGCATTTGTTCAAGTTAACACTGTGAGCTCACATGTAGCCTGTTTTGGGGATAGGATATTTTTTTTAATTTAGTGATCAAAACAAAAACAGATATTTAGAATCCAGATGATGCTTTTGAAGTACAGGCAGTCCCCGGGTTACGTACAAGATAGGTACTGTAGGTTTGTTCTTAAGTTGAATCTGTATGTAAGTCGGAACTGGCGTCAGCCACTGCTGAAACTGATCAGTTTCAACCGCGGCTGAATCTGGATGCCAGTTCTGACTTACATACAGATTCATCTTAAGAAACCCAGGCGTCCCCAAGTCAGCTGCGGGCATGCTCAGCGGCTTTGCTCTCCGTCTCCCTGGTCTGCAGGGAGACGGGGAGCAAAGCCTTGGAGCACGCCCGCAGCGGGACAGCCCAGGCGCGCCCGGGCTGTCTCGCTGTGGGCGTGCTCCGCGGCTTTGCTCCTGTCCGCCTGGTCTGCTGAGGGGGTCCAGCGGCTTTGCTGGACCCCCCCAGCAGACCAGGGAGACCGGGAGAAGCTTTTCTTGCCCCGGAGGACACGGGTGGTGACCCGCCGCCTGTGAGCTCCGGGGCGAGAAAAGCCCCGTTCGTAAGTGCGGATCTGACATAAGTCGGATCCGTGTAAGTCGGGGACTGCCTGTACAACAATTTGAAAAGTCATATAAGACTAAGCACTAATGTGTGTGCTTTTTGTCCATGGATCTCAAACTACCTATCATCCCTGTTTTATATATAGGGAAATTGAGACATGGAAATTAAATGATTTGCCTGGGATTCTGCACAGTTAGCATCACAATAAAGAAAATACGAGGTTTGACAAATAGAGGAAAAAACACTGTAGGTAAAGATACTTTTTTCATAGACTTTCTGGGGCTTTACCAGCTGTGGATGGTCATGAATATTGCAAACAAATACATAACACTGACACTTTCTAATATAAAAATTCTTAATAGTAGTTAGATTGTTTACATGACGAATTCTTAATTTAAGGGTCCCATTCAGTTGCCTTTGAAATCAAAGGGAGTGTTGCTTTTGCTTCCATAAGAACCAGATCTGGCTCAGCTCGTGCATCTGAATAAACTTTAGTAAGGTACTGCATAGGGGTTTGGACTCTCAAAAATAATTATCACTCTTTCTTCATGAGTTAGATATACAACTGGCCTTGATAAAAGTCCCAAGGAAACACCATTTTTTTTAACCAAATTTACGAATTTACTAAAATTCCAGTCCCAGTTTATGTGTAGCATTAGCATTCTTGAAACTGACTTTTTTCCCCTTTCAAGTGGGTGGTCAGTAACAAAGTGTGATAAATTAAAATCTCTGCACCTAGTTTGCAATCTATCGAAAGAATATTATTGTGGAATGTGAAATCTTTGAGGGTTGGTCATCTGTGTATTTTCGTTTTGGTGTAACAGCTTGGCAGGGTTTCTTTTAAACCCTGCGGAACAAGATGACTGTACAGCACATCAGGCATTTGTATTGAAGCAGGAATTCAAAATGGCAGATGCTATTCCCGCATCAGACTGGGAGAATCTTTCACATTTAAAGATGCATACAGAGAAAATAGTATGACATCATCTTTCATATACCACAGATTTCTGAACTGACAAAAAAGTAGTTACACAAAGGGGCATGTTATTGATTAAGTCCCCATACTATGTGGTGTGGTAAAGCCAGCCCACAGGAAACAGTAGAACATTCTTGGAGAACTTGATAATTTAGTTGGTTCTGATGTCAAATGCCCATAGAAATAATTCTCCAAATAAAACCTGCAGAATCTGGCTCACAACGTTTCTCCATAAAGGAGATGCTCACTTCTATGAGTTACTTTCCAGGTGAGACCTGTGGAAGGCAGAAGAATTCCTTACAATTAAGGCATAGGATTGAGAAGTTCTGTGGCTGATTCATGTGAATGTGAACAAGTCACTTAAGCAACAGAAGAGCAGTGCATTGTCACTAATACAGTTGGGCTAAACATTTCTATGACTGTTCATTTCAGTAAAAAAAAATTATTGAAAAAAAACATTCATATAAATTAATTTAATGTATTGCATTTTCTTTGCTTGTGTTTGCATTCCTATTTTCTTGTGTTTGCATTCCTATTCTTTCTTGTTTGTATTTCCTGAATGGTTTAGCAACCAAAGATGCTAGTGGAAAGTTTGTGGAAACAGCTAATTGTCATGTCAAGTATTTAAAAGGGTGTTACAAGGAGGAGGGAGAAAAATTGTTCTTCTTGGCCTCTGAGTCAAGGACAAGAAGCAATGGGCTTAAATTGCAGCAAAGGAGGTTTAGGTTGGACATTAGGAAAATCTTCCCAACTGTCAGGGTGGTTAAACACTGGAATAAATTGCCTAGGGAGGTTGTGGAATCTCCATCTCTGGAGGTGTTTAAGAATAGGTTGGATAGACATCTATCAGTGATTATCTAGACAGTGCTTGGTCCTGCTGTGAGGGCAGGGGACTGGACTTTATGATCTCTTGAGATCCCTTCCAATTCTATGACATCGTACAAAATAATCATGGAAAATGAATGACTTTTGAATTAAACTTAAAATCTGATTTGAATAGTTACATTTATCTGATTAGAGAAGTAACATGGTAATGTCTCAGTTCTCTAATCAAAACTAGCAAACACAGCTCAGACTTTGAATATCAAATATTTGCAACTAACTGTTCACAAATATTCTACTGATATTTATTCCATGTGTAATTTTGAAGAGCAGACTCATTAGAGAAAATCTCATGTTGTTACCAACTTAAGAGGGGAAATTGAATACTGGATTTGGTTAATCAACTCCAGCTCTTACACTATAAAGAAGGAAGAGTTCTTACCCTATACAGCAGAGGGCAACTGGAGGTAAATTACATATGGAAATAGTTATTTTCCATACCATTTAAAAATGGATCCTGGATATCAGTCTTAAAAGAACTAACATGACTTCCGTGTCATAATTCAGTCAATTATTAAACTGCACATTCAGTGAAAAAAGTCTTATTTGTTATAAATTAGGGATGTTACATTTAGATTAATCAACTAATTGAATAGACAATGGAATCTCCATTAACTTCTCAATTAGTTGATAAGGGAGCCTCCACCTTTGAAATGTGCAAGAGCCCCACTTTTGTACATTTCAAAAGTAAAGTGCGCAGGGAGCACGAGGCCAGCAACCGGGGACTGCTTGAGTCCCCAGTGGCACTTCTGCTTTTGAAATGTAGCAAGAGCCCTGTTCTTGCTACATTTCAAAGGCGGAAGCGCCGCCAGTTCCCCACTGTGCCCCTGCTCCCCTACCCCCAGACGGTGCTGGGGGGGAAACTGGCTTAAAAGGCATTTTCTCCCCAGCTCCTGCTCCTCCCCCCTTGCTGCCTTTTTCTGATGCGGGGGGGCGGGGAGGGAGGGGACTAATCAAGTCACTAGTCACTTACATCCCTGGTACAATCCACTGAATCATTCTTCTTTTGACTTGAAGTGTGGTTTTTAGAAAATGGCTTCCTTTTCATTTGGTTTGTCATCTTTTTTTATTTCTGTAGTTTGGGCCCTTTGGTCAGCAAAGTGAAAGAGTATCAGGTAGAAACTATCGTGGACACGCTTTGTACAAACATGTTGTCAGACAAGGAACAGCTCCGGGACATCTCCAGTATTGGTCTGAAAACAGTTATCTCAGAGCTGCCTCCAGCATCTACAGGTAAAATTTCTCCCTAAAATACGGTAGAACCTGTTCAGCCTTTAGGAAGCAGAGGACAATTTGGAGTTTAGAATCTCAAGTTCTGTGGGATTCCCTTTCCCCCTGCGCCGTGCTGTTAGTAATAGCAGGAAAGGGCAAAAGAAGGAAAAATCTATTTTGGGTTTTTCCAAAGATCTTTTCCAAAGATCTAGTCACAGGGGTAGGGAATTACAATGTAATGAATAAAGAGTTGAAGGTTATAATTAACAACAGCGCTCAAAACGAAACCCGAGATCTGATCATCTGAAAAACGGTGGTGCTTGAAATCTGAACCCTTCATCTAAATTTTGCAAATGACCCCATCTCCATGATAGTCTGAAATAATAAACTCTGGGTTCAAATGGTGTTGCTGAGGACCATTACTGGGAGAAACTATAGTGAAGACCGGGTGGGCTGCTCACTCTGGTTTCCACAAACGTGAATCTGTATGTAGTCTGGATCTTAGCAGCACTTATCCATTCACTACCTCCATGTACAGCCTTTTTCCCTGCCTGTGTCTTTTTATTATTGACGCCCTCTCCAGACTGCCCCTTTTGCCCAGTTTCTACAGCCATGAGACAAAAACCATATTGACCTAAGTATCCAGTAAAAATAATAGTTCTTTAGCAAGATACCTCTGAGATTTGTGCTATCTCTTTAGCAGCCTCTGGGTTTTGATGCCATCTCTCATGCATCTGACATCCCCCCCCCCCCCCCGCACACCAGGTAGCCAAGGTGACGTTGCTATCATAGACTCTGAGCTTGCAGTTGTACAGGATGGAATTATTGTTCATGCAAATAGATTTCAGACTGTTTTCAATCTCTGCCAGATTTTAAATATTTGAGAGCCATTGTTTTAATGTAAATAGTCCTATTGTAGTAACTAGCTCACCTGGGCCGCCTTCCCAAAGGTTGGGCCTAGTATTGCATCTGTGGGGACAGAAGAAGGAGCTTGCCCCTTCCACCTGAGGCAACTCCCCTTCCAGAGGCATGGAGCTGACCTCAGCTTTCCCCCACCACAAACACACCTTGCCCAGGGGCCTGGCAATTCTGTTGCCTCCCACTTGGAGTAGGAAGGTGATTGGAGTTGGAAAAATTGGAGTCAGGATACAGGTCTGCCTATATGGTGCTCCTATCTAAACACGCCCTTTTCGCACAGAAATTATATTCTAGCAGTGTTTACTTCTGTGCTGGATTTGCACCCACCTCCAGGAGGACATGGTATTGCATGGGCAGAAAAACCAATGGGAGCATTGCTTTTTAGGCAGCTGATGGAGTCCAGGCATCACTGAGGAAAGACAGCCATTTCAAAGGGTTAGTGCATCTTACCCCAGGGAGGCTGTCATCCCTGCCTTTTTCATCATCCCAGTCTGTTTCCTCCTTTTCCCACAAGGGTAGCGTTAGTTAACAATCTACTCCTAAGCACTCTGTCATCTTCTGATGGAGATTTTTTGACTGGGAGAGATCATTATGGCCCATAGTAAGATAGCCACCTGCTGTGGTTCAGCTCCCATCTATGGGGCTGTGCATTATAACCTCTGAATACCAGGGAGATAAAACTGGTTTGGGAAAAAATGTTGGCTGAAAGTCCTCTCTGTTCTTAGGTTCCACCATGACAGCCAATGTGTGCAGAAAAATCACAGCTCAGCTGACGGGAGCCATTGGGAAACAAGAGGATGTGTCCGTGCAGTTAGAGGCTCTTGACATCCTGTCAGATATGTTGAGCAGGTACAAAAGGATTTCCTCCAAGCAACTGTGTATGGCAGGGGACTGTACAGTGTGTTTGCTTGCTTGTGACTCTTTTCTGTTTATCTAATGTTACTTTGAAGATTAAATAAATGAAAGGATTGGGATGGATGCCAGATGGGAAATGTCTGGGCAGGTCTGATCACCCATCTGATCTAAGAGAATGTACATATGTGTTCTACACTTGGACGGATACAGGTAGCATTGCGGGATCCCCAGGGAATGGGTGACCAATGGGCATAAGGGTTTTCTGGGGAGGTGGGAAGGGCAGAAAGAAGGAAAATTCTATTTTGGCATGGGTGATCTCATCACACGCAATTTCTCTGGCTGTTTCTCTTATTACATAACACAAGCATATCTCATAATGACAGCACTGCACTGTGTATAAACTTGTCAGCTGCAGTCTTGATTTTATCACCCAAAAAACTGGGCCATGCAAAGGCATATTGCTTAAATCAAACTCTTGCATCAAGGAGATGGGAGAAAATGGTCCCTCCCAGTCTTTGCTAGAACAACTTTAGATTTAAACTAAAACACACTGTTTTTGCTAGTAATGTGTTTGTCCTCATTTATGGAGCTTTCTTGTTTTGCATTTCAGTTATACGAGCTAAGAGAGCCTTCCTTCTCAAGATCTAATTTCTCATGTTGTCTTGCCTCTGTGATTGCAGGTTAGGAGGCATGCTTTACTCTTTTCATTCCTCTATCCTGAACTGCCTCCTTCCTCAGCTCACGAGCCCCAGATTAGCTGTGCGTAAGAGGGCCATCATTGCCCTAGGCTACCTGGTCTTGACTTGCAATGGAAGCATCTTCTCAGAGCTCATGGAGCACCTGTTAGCTGAACTGAAGAGGAATGAGTCTACTTCTACCACGAGAACATACATCCAGTGCATCGCGGGTATCAGCAGGCAGGCTGGGCACCGCATAGGTAAGTCCAGAAGCTTGGAAAGCTATCTACAAAGACACACTCACACACATGCTGCATGTTAGAGCTGCTCATTCGTAGTTATCAAAAGAAGTATTTTAGTTATTTTTCTGGTGCGTTGGTAGTTAGCACAGTGTTCTCCTCCTGCTTCTGGTTCTTAGGGTACGTCTAGACTACATGCCTCTGTCGCCAGAGGCATGTAGATTAGGCTACCCGACAAAGTAAAATGAAGCGGCGAATTAAATAATCGCCGCTTCATTTAAATTTACATGGCTGCCGCGCTGAGCCGACAAACAGCTGATCAGCTGTTTGTCGGCTCAGCGCGATAGTCTGGACGCACGGGGGTCGACATCAAAGGTATTTGTCGACCACCCAGGTATGCCTCCTGGGATGAGGTTTACCAGAGGGGAAGTACACCGGTTGCAGGTAGGCCGCAGGTTGCCACCACTGGTAATGCAGCCCACCGAGACGAAGGAGAGCCACTCGTGTGGCCCACACATTAGTCTTGGATGCCCATTTCTGTTCTCTAAAGCCTTTCATTTCAAGATCTTGCAGCCGCTTCCGAAATGCTGATTAATCCTCACAACGCCCCCTTTTGGTAGCTCAGCATGATTAACCTCATTTTACACATGTGGAAAAGGAGGCACAGAATATTTGAGTGACTTGCCAGAGGCACGGTCAGATCTGGGATCCTCAAACCATTAGATCATCTCTGTCTCTCCAGAACGCCTATGTATGAAAACGCCTATGTATGAAAATTTCGTCTGCTGAAATTTTGTCAGGCTGTTCACGACACATAATCAGTGAGAGAGAGAGAGAGAATGTTCTGCCAGGCTCTAGAAATGACTGGCTGGTAACAAGGCTCTTCCTTTAGCAGCCAGCTCAAGGAGGGAGCAATATGCTTTGCTGTTTACTTCGTCTCTTTCAGGGGAGTATCTGGAGAAGATCATTTCATTAATTGTTCGGTACTGTAACGTGGAGGATGATGAGCTGAGGGAATACTGCTTTCAGGCTTTCGAGTCTTTTGTGAGAAGGTGTGTGCTTTCGAGAATAATATGTGCTTAAGTTCTGCTTCACTGCCCTTCACTGACAAATGCATGTGCAAAGAGGTTTGAGGAAAACTAAACTGAGTGGAATATTTTCCTATATGTGTTGTTGTGGGAGAGAAAGATGCAACATTGGTCCTGTAACAAGATCTATCCTTACAAACCAACTTGGGTTATTCAAATAGTATCATGGATGTATGAGGTGTTTTCCCCAGTATGTGGAAGAATAGGTTCTTGACCCAGGAGTGTACAATGATATTTGTAAATGATATGCGTGTGACAAGTGGCCACTCTGACTGAACCTCACCTACTGTAGGTTCTTGGAGGATGTTTGAGTCCATCAGGTGAGTGAGAGGGAGTTGACTCAGACTTTTGATGTCTATAGCAGGAGTGGGATCTGGAGGTGGGAATGGTGCTCTTGTGAAGGGACTGCGGGACATTGCTTTTTGATTTTTAAAGGGGGAATCGCTCAAGTAGTCGAGAATGAGAGTCTGAAGCTCACTTCTTGGAGACTCATGTGGATTCAAACATGAGCCTGCTTCATCCACTGTGGTGAAAGGGAAACTTGACTGTTTAATGTGGGTATATAGTTAGTTGTGTGAAACACTTTGGGATCTTGTGGGCTGAATTACAATGATTGATACAAAAACTACTTATTTCTAGTTAAACTTAGGTTTTGTTAAATTTGTCGTCTTAGGTGTCCAAAGGAAATTGGCTCTCACATCCCTAGTGTGATGGGATTGTGCCTGCAGTACATTACTTATGACCCAAATTACAACTATGACAACGAGGAAGAGGAGGAAGAAGAGGAAGAAATGATGGAAACTGAAAATGGGGAAGATGAAGAGCAAGGTGCCTGCTTGTGAGGATGACTATGCTTAGTAGAACTGTTGACATAGTACCCCAGGGATCCATTTCTTCCCTTCCCACTCACACTATGTGGCATTACCTTTGTCCTCACGATGTCTCTGCATTGACCATAATTAGTATACAGCTGCTCAGTTCTGTCCGTGCTGTAATTCTAATCATTTCCAAACCTAGGACTTTCCTGTTATGTCTTTACTGATCCACTTGTCACTGACATCTCTTGTTGTGAAAGGATAGGATTTGCTAGCACTGGCACCATAAACTAGCCCAAGGGAGAGCAAGACTGAAGAGTTGCAGCCTCTGCTATTCTGAGTGAGTGCAGGTGTCTGACACAGCATGCCCACGGTACACTAGCACTGGTGTATCTCTACTGGCTGCCTCTGAGATTGCCCAAATTCAAAATAATCCCCCCAAAATGCCAGTGCCAATAAATGATGCTCAGATTGCCACTTCCTGCATTTGAGTGAGATTCTTCATACGCATAAGGTTATTTTATAAGCATACCACAAGAAGGCAGGTATCAACTCTGTCTACACAGCAGCTGGCAAGGTACTTCCCAATGTGAACAGGCAGACAGTGCTAGCTGCTGGAGTGCTAAGAACAGCAGTGTGACTGGGGGCACAGGTAGCAGCTTGGGTTGGCTGCCTGAGTATATGCCCAGGAAGGCAGGTGAGATTGTATTCAGGTGGTTAGCCCAAGCCACCGCTTGCATTGCTGCAGCCACAATGTTATTTTTAGGTGCTACCTCAAGCCAAACCACAGGTTGAATCTCTCTGGTCTGGCAACATCCGTGGTCCGGCATGATTTTAGTCAGCCGGATGGCCACTTATCGTGGGTATGTCCAAGTTTCCCGCAATCCCCTAAAGTTTGTTTGCAGCCACCAGTCCTGGCTCTCAGGGTTCTGTGCTGTTATTTAGCTCTAATTTATCCCTAAATGCCTTCTACGAGCAACAGTCTTCCACCAGTAAGCAGTAGAAGTGTTGGTAATGCTGCTAGACGATATTGACCTCCCAGGATTCAGCAAATTTTCTGGTTCTGCATCAGTCAGGTCCCGAGGATGCCAGACTAGAGAGGTTTAACGTGTAGTGTATATCTGTCTGTCTAAGCTGGGAAGCATCCTCCCAGCTGCTTTGCAGACATTCCCTAGATGGTCTTTCATTTATCTATTAGAACTGGTGGCTTTAATGCAGTTATATGTCTATATTCGTTCCTCCAGGGATTGTTTAGTGCTAGCAGCTTTGTGCTCACCTGTGAAGAGGAGAACTCCTAGTTCTAGTAGGCAGTATTTGGAGGAGCTTTTAAATGCATTCTGCTGAGCTGCTGCCTCCCAAACTAATACCCAAACAGAGCAGTATAAAATAGTGACACTAAAATCCAAATGGAAAGCCTTTTAAAGGAAGGTCTTGTAGCCAATGTCAGCATGAAGATCACATCTGACACTGCCTCTGATCCAGGTCTTTTGTAGTAGTTTTTTTTTAAAGGCGTGGGTGAAGGCTAGATTGAGGTAGTGATATAGGGAGAACAAGAGTCATGCTCTAGGCCCAAGCTGCATCAGCTGTACACTTAATATGTTTCAGGCACTACAGTGTGCCAGTTCTGTGGCTGCACAGGGTGTCATGACTAGGAGCAGAAGCTAGAATAATTCAAATGGAATGTAAGGCACAAACGTTTAATGGTGAGGGTAGTTAACCATTGGAACAGCATGCGAAGGGATGTGCTACCTTTTCGTCACTCGGAGTCTCTGGATAAAGATGCCTTTCTAAAAGAGATTCTCCTGCTCATCTGCGAGTCATGGGGTAAAATGGAAGAACTGTGGAGTGAAGTTCTGTGACCTGTATCATGCATCATAATGATTGCCCTTCTGGTCACTTCTGGCCTTAAAATAAATGGAACTCAAGACCTTATTCCCCCTTCAAACACAAAACCTTACAATGAGAGCAAGAGTGGATGCTCCAATTAGCTGTATAACATTAATGAGCCTTCAGGCATTAAAGGGCCACAGGATCTGACACATAGTGACTCAATCAGATGCTTTATCCAACACATGTCTGTGGTGACACATACTAGCCACGTTAATGCGCTGAGTTCTGATGACTATCTGTCAAAACTGTCCAGAATAACCCAAATCTGATTTTCCCAATAACACATTCATTATTGGCATCTGTTTATCTTGTGTTAACTTTTGAGCTCAATAGGATGAGAAATGACATGAGAGAGGGAAAGTCTTGGGCATGTGGTGATTCTCTACCTGTGTTTCTCTTGTAACATAGTTTGTTTTTCCCTACTTGCTGTTTCCAGAGAGCGATGATGAGTACAGTGATGACGATGACATTAGCTGGAAAGTTCGCAGGTCTGCGGCTAAGTGCTTGGAAGCCATTGTCAGTACCCGGCATGACCTCCTTCAGGATTTCTACAAGACTCTCTCCCCAGTTTTGATAGGCAGATTCAAGGAAAGAGAGGAGAATGTCAAAGCTGACATCTTCTGTGCTTATATCTCTTTGCTGAGGCAAACACAGCCCATACAGAGCTGGCTACATGCTTCTGACGGAGGAGGCAAGGAAGAGATTCCCCTCACCATGCTTCAGAACCAGGTGAGTGGGAAAGTGATAGACCAGATTAAGCTGAATAGGAGTGGAAAAAGAATTGGAAAAAGTGTCATCAACAAATGTGTGCAATAACTCAGCCAGGGAACATGGCTATCTGGAGGCTCAGGTCTCTTAGGAAGGCCACATCTTCACTTGCTGCACTGGAGATCAGTCTTTTGGTATTTGATTTAGCATGTCTAGTGAAGACCCGCTAAATTGGCGATGGGTCCGTGGTTCTGAAGAGGTAAAGGAAGCCAATGGGTGTGTAGCTGGAGTTACATACTTTAGCTGACCTTCCAAGTTTAGTGTAGACCTGGCCTAAGAGAATAAAAAAAGATGGAAAGCTTTCTCTTCCCTGCTTGTTTTGATTCTTGGGTTTACAGCCGCATTTCAGAAAATCTGTTGTTTTCATCTCCTGAGACTACTCCAGATTTTCAGTAAGACTGATTTCATATGGTCTGTGTCTACGCACAGAACAGTTCATGTATTTTCCAGCCATGTGGAGGTACTCTAGCACAGGCAGAGGTGTCATATAACTTTCAAGCTGTCACTGAGTTCCAGTGTGGTGGTTTTGTGGTGTAGATGGGATGGCCTGACTGGGTCTGTATGAAGGGGTTATCAGTCCTCTTCCCTCACAGGTCATCGTGTGGGAGGCCATCCTAAAGGACACAATGCTGTGTGTAAATATTGAGGCAGAATGGGAGATCAGCACAGGTTTACCCAGAATGTGTTTATATTGTACAGTATGGTAGGAGGGGACAGGCTTAGAGCTGCTCCAGGAAAAATATGTCTGTGTTTAATGTGTTGAATCATGCACACGATGTAACTTAAGGATGTCACATCTAGGTTAGTAGTTATACTAATATATCCTAGTTCTGTCTTTAGCATCTACTGTGGGTTACAATTCAAAGCATGCTAGCAACTAGGCTCCTGGGTGTTGAATTCAGGTCAAGTCCTGTCCCAGTTTAACTGGTTTCAGACACTGGCCAGCGCCAGTGCAGTCAGACTGTTTACAACAATTGACTTGTCTGGAATTGTACTTAAGCATGGATGCAGAGATCATTTTACACCAGGGCTGTGTTTACACCCACTATTTTTGAGAAATCTATCTCTGGTTCAGCTCCCCAGATATCACTAAGAGTGAGAATGTAAGTGGAGTTGGTGCATTAATTCAGAGAAGGTCTAGAAAACGTGTTGATTGAAGTGTAAAAGCCTCATCATCAGTCATTCTCTCGCTCTTTTCTAATGAGTGGCAGTGCAATAGTGGAAGATTTCCCAGTAAAAAAAACTAGAGTAGATGAGGGATTGAAGGAGGAGGCAAACCCTAGTGTAACCAGATTTTAATGTGTTGATTTTAATGTGTACATCAACAACTCAATGTGCTAAACCCAGACAAAAGCATTTTTAACTGACTCCCTGGTTCTGCAGTTTGGCTCCAGCCACCCAACCCAGAATTATAGCACTTTTGAACCAGTGTCTTTGTTCCCTCTAACATTTTCCATCCTTGAGAAATTCTTTTGGGCAGATTGAAATGTCTTATGAGCACCACCAATATTGAGGTTGTAGGTGGATGTGCAGGGTGTGCCAGTACAAACAAAAAACCTAGGTATAAATATATATTTTAAACAGTCCATAGGTATGGAAGACAATATATAAAATAAGGGATAATTAACAAGGAGCAATGCTTAAGGTATTTAATATGAAATCAAATAAAGAAAACTAACACTACTCTTGGAGTACATGTATTATCGTCCTTTTTAAAACTCAAGCTAGTAAACACACCAAAACAGGGCATACTGCAAATAGCTATATAAATAAATCAAAGACATGGTCATTAAGTAAAAGTCTAAAAAATACATACAGCTCTAAGATGCTAACAAATTATGGGTCAACTAGAAATAGTCGTGCTCTCCTTCAAAATATTAATACAATATTTACTGACAATGGAAAGGAGAGTGAAAGACATTCACTCTGGCTTATACGCTCACTCTGGGGAATGTTTAGGATCCATGCTATGCAAATGAAACAGATCTGTAAAACAGACAAAAGTTCTGGTTTGAAACTTACACCTTGTGTGTGTCACTAACTCGAAGAGTAGAAGCCCCCAGAGCACTTGCCCAGAATCCAACTCCAATTCAAAGGCCAAACAAATTAAACAGGATCCATGGTAAAAGTTCTTCCAGTTTTAACAATTTACCATGTATTAACTAGTGACACAGGATTTTAAAAAAATCATTAAGATCAGAGTTTACAGATATCTACAACTCAAATTATGTTAAAAGAATCATTTCCTTTCTTGCCTTAAGCCATTAACACCCATGTACACTTTGTTTGAAATGTAATCATGCAAATGTCATAAGCCAGGCCTTGGTTCCAGTATTCAAAAGCAGCCTAAAAGCTTTTAACTCACCTAAATTTTTGGCAGCATCCCGTACAGCCTGCCCCAGCCCAGGAGAGAGTCCTGTGTCTACAGCCCAGCTAAGGCTGCTGCACTGAGACAGACAGGGTCTGACTCTTGCTGCCTGCAGTTCAGATGGAAACAAGTTAAGACACCCCAAACTCCTCTCTGTCTCCACCTCACTGCACAGATGCCAGCACCGCTCTCGCTCCCCTCCCTCACCCCAGGTTTGCTCCCTCTCTCCCAGACCAGGAAGCTAGAGGAGCGGACTGGGTTTCCTCACAGGAAGCTGCAGGCAAACCCAGCTGCTGTAATCAGATTGCTCTAATCAAACCTCTACTCTCCTGTACTTTAGGCATGCTCCAAACTCCCCTCCTCTTTGTCCCCCTCCCGGCCCAGCCACACTTAACTGCCTCCCTTCCTTCTTATGTCCCCTTCCCTACTGGCATGCTCATTGTCTTGAGCAGGGAATGTCTGCTGCTGAGAGAGTTCTCTCCAGCCAGGAAGCTCTCTGCATGGCAGCCCTAAACCTCTGGGCGGGGCTGTTAGGAGCTGCGCAGCCATCCTGCCACAGGGAACTTAGTGTGAACTTCTTGACGTCAGCTTTTCACTTTTCACTTTTCACTGTTACACTTGGCTAATTTTATAGCATGAATAGAACCACAGTGTTTCAATGGCTGATGCTAATATGCTCAAGGACAGTTTCCTTGAGCATTGTAGGCAGGTACCTTTCCCTCCTGAGATCCATGTAGGAGAGCTGTATGATTGACCTACCTTCTGCACTCCCACTCTCTGATTCTCAGAAAATATCAATCCATTCTGGACTGGGAAGCCAAGCTAGAACTGTTGTACGAACAGCTGTTTCAGCAGGATATCTAATACTATGCTAATTACAGTGTGGCCACTCCCTTCGGCTACCTCTATACTGGCATGATTTTGTGCAAGAAACTCTTGCAAAAACTCTTCCAGAAGAGAGCGTCTACACTGGCATGTGCCTTTGTGCAAGAGATGTGCTTTTGAGCAAGAGTATCTGTGCCAGTGTAGACACTCTCTTGTGCAAGAAAGCACTAATGGCTATTTTAACCATAGGGCTTTCTTGCACAAGAAATTCATGTTGCCTGTCTACACTGGCCTCTTGCGCAAGAACAGTTGCGCAAGAGGGCTTATTCCTGAGCGGGAGCCATCAGAGTTCTTCCGCAAGAAACACTGATTTCATACATTAGAACGTCAGTGTTCTTGCACAAGAACTCGCAGCCAGTGTAGACAGGCAGCAAGTTTTGGCGCAAAAGCGGCTGCTTTTGCGCAAGATCACACCAATGTAGACACAGCCTTCATGTTTACCATGACTGTTGGTAGCTCACAGGAGGAAAATGTGCTGGAAGAATATCAAGGTGCGAAATGAATGTCCTTTTAAAATTAGCCATAGCTGTAACAAGTCGGCATGTTCATAATTGTTTGACTCCTGTAGCAGCAACAACAAACCAAGAGTGTTCTGAAGTGAACCAAGGTCCACTGAGGGGGATGGTCTGTGCCAGTCACATCTGCCAACTGCTGTGAAGGGGTTTGCAGACACTGTGTACCACCTCAGCCACTGTGTCAAATCTGTTGTCTGTGGTGGCAATTGCTCCAGTTAAGCAGACGTGTCTTTGTTCAGGGACTCACTGAATAAATTACTGCATAAACAGATCAGAGTTAAGCCATTAGAAGTCAGATATATTTTGGATACAATATATAGGTGTGCAGAGCATTAAATACCATATCAGGCTCTAATAATTACAGAATCCATTTGCTAGTGTTGACATAATATCTTTCTACGCTTGTGTTCTTGTAATCTCTTGTACATAGTTCATTGGCAGTTGAATTAAATGTTAGAAGCAATGTTCCTTTTTTGACCTATGTTTTATATTCTGGAATAAGCTAAAGGGTTACTGTCAACATAATTTAGCAATGTAGGAATCACCATACCAGACCAGGGCTCCCATCTAATTGGTAATCTGTCTCCTAGGGCATGTCTATACTTACCAGAAGATCAACGTTCTAGAGGTCAATCTTCTAGCGTTCGATTTAGTTGGTCTAGTATAGATCCGTACATCAAACTCTGAGGGCAGCTCCCGCTGGTGTCCATTACTCCTCCTTTTGCAAGGAGTAAGGGAAACTGATGGGAGCATTTGCTCCCGTCGGCCTCCCGCTGTGTGGATGTTGCTACAGCTTGGCTTAAGGTAAGTCGACTCCAGCTACTCATTTTGCATAGCTGGAGTTACATACCTTAAGATGATCTTCCTGATCTAGTGTAGACCATGCCCTATAGTGGCTAGTCTCAGGTGCTTCAGAGGAAAATGAAATAAATTCTGTAGTCAGCTTATGTGGTGCTTATGAGAAAACATCTTGCTAGCCCACATCCGTTAGAGATTGTCTTTTACCCTGAAGCAAGAGGACATATATCTATTCCAAAATATATTTTTCTGCCCATTTAATGTAACTAATCTAAATAAATTCTATATTTTAAAAAAGAAAATATCTGTGTGGCTAATAATTTATACCCCATAATTAGGTAGTAATTCTTGTAAATCCTGTAATTCTGTGTGGATTGGCTTTGCTGGAGCTCCACAAAAGTTCACTTGTTCGGATTTAATTGCAGGATCAGGTCCTCAGATATTAAACCTGAAAGAAATTTAACTTCTTGCCTCCAACTCATCTGATGAAGTTTTACTCACAAAAACATATTCCCTATTAAATCTGTTAGTTTCTACACATCTCTAAGGCTATGTGAGAATACTGACATTATTCCACACAGCAAGCAGTTATTTCGACATAATGTCTAGCTAGAGGACTTCTTACTCCAACTCCTGTAACCCTAATTTTATGAGGAGTAAGAGAAGCTGGAGGAAGAGAGCTCTTTCTCAGATTTCCTGCTGTGTGGATAGTGCCAAAAGCCAAAATAAGCTATTTCGACTTATGCTATGCAATTGATGTAGCTCAAGTTGCGTAGCTTATTTTGGCTTTAGCCCTGCTGTGTAGACGTGTCCTAAGATGTGTCAGAACTCCTTGTTGTTTCTACTTTGCACCAGTTTTAATTTTGCCTTTTGTTCAACTCAGACAGTTGAAACTTGATTGCTCAGTTTCACTTCCTCCTTGTTAGAGAAGCATGCAAGCTATCCACTAAGCAATACTGCTGTGTTTTGAGATTGTGGCACTAGAGGGGAAGGTTTGCCTTAAAATATTTTGATAGAATTAAAAAACCTTAAAATATGTGACTAGAAGAGTTTAAATAGCTGCTGCTTCACTCCACAGAAGCACAGACACACACATACACATACACACTGTGTCCCTATTTACTCTCTAGCATCTTCCTTTAATAAACCATTGAATTTATTCATTTTTGATTGCTTTCTCTTCTCACGCAGAATTATTCATGTGTGTAGCTAAGCTGGCAAATTGCTTTGCTGGCATAGTGCTATGTCAAAAAGGTTGTTACCTATTAAAGTTTTTTTTCTTTTTTTCTAAACCTGCAGGTTCCAAACATAATCAAGGCCTTGCACAAGCAGCTCAAAGAAAAGAGCATCAAATCAAGGCAAGGGTGCTTCAGTCTCCTTACAGAACTGGCCAATGTTCTTCCTGGCTGCCTGGCAGATCACATTCCTGCATTAATGGCTGGTAAAACTGGTTTGTTGGCTGGGAGATGGTAGGGAACGGTTGTCTCCATTTAAAGTTTCCACTCTCAGTGCTATAAGGTTTCTCTATGGTGTATATTTCTCTTTCCTGCTTTTCTACATTGTCTGGATGTTTATAAAAATGAAAAAAGGTAAAGGGTCTGCTCCTGCTGCCACTGAAGTCAGTTCATTTTTTTGAGCTCTGGATTGGGGCCATAGTGGTGATGTTTTCTATTTCTCTTTAATGTCATGGAATGTTTTTAAATTTCTTATTGGGGAAGAGGTTTATTTACACATTTTCACCTAACTTTCCCTCCCTGTAAATTAGTGTGAAGGGTGCCCATCCAAAGAATGTTGAAATACTCATCATATCTACCAAGACCTTGGGCTGGTCCTTACTGTACATATGTGGGAAAACTCCTTTTTTAATTTCCCCTGAGCCTGATCATCCCATGTCCTTCAATTCCTGTGTGTTTACGAGAGACTATAGAAAATATGAATACATTACTGGGGGGAGGAGGGGCAGGAGGGACTTTTGGAAATACCTTACTGATGGTTCATTCGAAGAACAACCTTCAGACTATATTATAGAAGTTAGATATGGAAAAGACCTATCCAGTCTGCCTCCTCGCCAATGGAGGATTATTCTTAGCCGAACGCAGATTTTTTTCTAACACTTTTGTCCAGTCTAACCCAAGCCACTGTATTGCCACTTCTTTCTTTGAAACTTTCCATTAGGGATGCGAAAGTTTAACCTTAACAGGTGATGCTCACTGGTTCTGGTTAACGGGTGGCGTTTGGAACAGCTCCCTGCCTGCTGTGGGCAAGGGGCTACTCCAGCCCCATGGAGCCAACCATGGACAGAGGTGCTCCAGCCTGGAGCAGCCCCTTTCTGTGGCAGGCCACAGGCAGGAATTGTTCCGGCTGGACTGGAGCAGCCCCTGCCTGTGGCAGTGTCCACTCCAGCCCGGCCACAATGGTCCTGCCAGCCGGCTGTATTGGCTTTCCATCCCCCCCCCCCCCCCGATTGGTTAACCAGTTAAATATTACGTTTTACCAATTAACCAATTAAATGGGATTTTACATCCATACTTTCCACAGATAGATGGGTCTCCTTGGCAGGAGTTCCTGGTGCTCACCATGGGTTGTTTCTTCGTTTCATTTTATTACTTCTTGATATAACCCTGTGTACCACACTTCATTTCTCCTTCTACAACTCTGCAGCTACTGGCAGGTGATTTTATAGCTTTCCAGTTCAAGTGCTTATAAAAGACTTTTGTAGCTCTCCAGTACAGCCATGTGGACTAGCTATGTGTTCAGCTAAGTGGCAAGTCAGAATATAAACAGCTACTGTGAGAGCGTGCGAGGATAAAGTTATGCCTATAGAAGGAGCTTTTACCAGCACTGCTTTGTTGGTCAGTGGTGTGATGCCATTGCTGTGCTGGGGAAGGCATCTCGTGTCAATGTAGTTTTACTGACAAAGCTGTGCTTGTACCTCTATAGATAGATAGTTTTCTTGTCAGCGGTGGCTTGACTATACTGGTTTAGTATAGATTAAATGCCCACAATTGTAGTGTGTTGTCAATATCATGGATTGGTATTCCTGTATGGGTGAAGCACTCCTAGTGTAGACATGGCCACAGTAGGGTGGAGCAAAGGGACCTATTTTGGCTTGTGTCCAATTATTTTAGAAACTGTTTGTAATCTTTGTTAAATCATTTGAAGAAAGAAGTTGATAATGTTGATGTCTCCCCTGAACAGGTATTATTTTCTCCTTGGCTGATAAATCCAGCTCCTCCAACATGAGGATTGATACACTGTCTTTCCTTCATGTTCTTCTTTGCAACCACCAGCCAGAAGTATTTCATCCCCATATTAAGGCACTGCTACCTCCTGTTGTGACTTGTATTGGAGACCCCTTTTATAAGATCACATCAGAAGCTTTGCTGGTCACTCAGCAGCTTGTGAAAGTTATCCGGCCCTTGGACAAATCTTGCACGTTTGATGCCCAGCCCTATGTTAAAGACCTTTTCTCATGTACGCTAAAAAGACTGAAAGCTGCTGATATTGACCAGGAGGTGAAAGAACGGGCTATCTCTTGCATGGGACAGATCGTCTGCAATCTTGGAGACCATCTAAGTGGTGATCTCCCGCCAACCTTGAAGATTTTTCTAGAAAGGCTCAAAAATGAAATAACCAGACTGACAACAGTGAAAGCATTAACCTTAATTGCTAGTTCTCCACTAAAGATAGATTTAAGACCTATTCTAGGGGAAGGATTCCCCATTCTGGCATCCTTCTTGCGAAAGAATCAACGTGCCTTGAAACTTAGTACTTTGATGGCGCTGGACATATTAATTAAGAACTACAGCGATAGCCTCAAGCCTGCCATGATTGACTCTGTGCTGACAGAACTTCCTGCTTTAATTAGTGAGAATGATCTGCATGTTTCTCAGGTGGCTATCGTGTTCCTTACTACCTTAGCAAAGATTTATCCATCTTCCTTATCCAAGATAAGCGGTTCAGTTCTTTCGGAACTCTTTCAGCTTGTCCACTCACCATTGCTACAAGGAGGAGCACTGAATGCCATCATAGACTTCTTTCAAGCCCTGGTTGTAACAAAGACAGCCAACATGGGTTATGCAGATCTGATGAAACAGCTAACTAGCCCCATATACTCCAGTCCTGGTGGGGCATCTGTGACTTTGCATAAACAAGCCTATTACTCTGTAGCAAAGTGTGTGGCAGCCCTTTCATCGGCCTGTCCAAAAGAAGCCACCAGAGTAGTGAGCCAGTTTATTCAAGATGTGAAGAACCCCAAGTCCTGTGCTGCTGTGAAAATGCTAGCTTTCCTTTCATTGGCAGAGATGGGTCGCACCATGAACCTAAGTGCTCAGAAGGAGCTCAAAACCGTAATCCTGGAAGCATTTGCTTCCCCCAGTGAAGAGGTGAAATCAGCAGCTTCCTATGCTCTGGGGAACATCAGTGCTGGAAATCTTAAGGAATATCTTCCCTTTATCCTGAAGGAAATTGGAAGCCAACCCAAGAGACAATACTTGCTACTCCATTCTTTAAAAGAAGTCATCAGCTCCTCCCCAGCAGATGGCCTCAAGCCTTATGTGGAAGATATTTGGGCTCTGCTTTTCAACCATTGTGAGTGCACAGAGGAGGGGACACGAAATGTGGTTGCTGAATGCCTGGGGAAACTGGCCCTTGTGAATCCATCTCTGCTGCTACCCAGGCTGAAAAAGCAGCTGTCATCAGGTAATGGGAAGGACAAGAATTAGCATGGGGAAATGCTTTTGTTCATTGCGTAAATATCTTGTAGAGGATTATCTTTTAAAAATTGACCATAGTACTGTATATCTGTTTTTGGAGGAAGCAAAGCCAGGCTATAGACAGTATCAGCCAAGATTAACCAAAATAAGTGTCTCAAAGGGTGTGTCTAGACTGCAGGGTTTTGTCGACAAACGTGGACTTTTATCGACAAAACTATACCTGCATCTACATTACCGCCGAGTTCTGTCGACATAATGTCGACAGTATTCAGTGGTTTTGTCGACAGCAGTAAACCTCATTCTACGAGGAATAACACCTTTTTGTCGACAGAGTTCTGATGACAGAAGGCGTTATTGCTTCTACACTGTCGTTTGCGTCTACACTCTCATGTCGACAAAGCGGCTTGCTTTGTTGACAGAACTGAATGCAGTCTAGGTGCTCTTTGTCGACAGTATCTGTCGTCAAAAGCCTGTAGTCTAGACGTACCCAAAGAGTGCAAAGTTGTGTCATGTATAGTATTAAAGAAGATTTTAGAAAAATAGAGGGCTGTGTGACAAGAAATTACTTTGGAGGCAAGATGTGATCTGACCCAGTATGGCAAATTCTCTATTCCTTTATTCCTTATACAAAAAGAAACTTTATTATATTTCCATGAAGAAGCATGTTTTCCATTCCAAACACATGTAAAGAGCATACTATATAAATGCACACACTTTTTTTAATGTTCCCTCTTCATTGTAGGTTCCCCACATGCACGAAGTACTGTAGTAACTGCAATCAAATTCACAATTTCAGATCAGCCACAGCCTATTGATGTACTCCTTAAAGGTTGCATAGGTGAGTTTCAATCCCTATAGAAATCTTGTGAGGTATGGTACATTATAGTGGTCCTACAACTGTGGCATTTGGTATTGCAAGTAAGATTTTTTTTTCACATTAATTTGAGACTATCTAATTTGACCCCAGAGAAATGTAGAGGGAGAAAGATGGTAGAGTTCCATGCTGAGGTTACAGAATGAGTCTTAGTAAATGTTCTGGGGTCATCCTCCTTCTGTTATACATTCTGGGTTCCCGATTTTTTCCATTCCAGCTCATCTGAAGAAGTGGGTTTTGCCCACGAAAACTCATGATACTATATAGATATTTTTGTTAGATTCTAAGATGTTGCAGGATTACTTGTTGTTGTTTTTAAAGTTACGGACTAACATGGCTACCCCTCTGAGATTTATGTTACTCTTTGAGGATTAGCAGTAGGTAGATCTTGGAGAACTACTAAAACAGTGCATTTAGTGCTATCAAACACATGTTTATGCTATTGTCCTGCAGGTGACTTCTTAAAGACTCTTCAGGACCCTGACTTGAATGTTCGACGTGTTGCTTTAGCCATGTTTAATTCCGCTGCTCACAATAAGCCTTCTTTAATCCGAGATCTGCTGAACACTGTCCTACCCCACTTATACAATGAAACTAAGATCAGACGGGAACTGATACGGGAGGTATGTTACTAGCACTGCTGCTGAACAGTTAATGAGGAATTAACATGAATATGCTTTGATGCTCTCCTGAGCCAATAGGTTGATGGGAGAAGAACATCTTTTAGGCATTACGTTGGTAGCCCAGATGTGGCAATAGGGAGCCTTCTTCACTGTTGGTGACCAGGTGTATCACTTTCTCCTTTTTAGGTAGAAATGGGGCCATTCAAGCACACAGTGGATGATGGCCTTGATGTGAGGAAAGCTGCCTTTGAGTGTATGTACTCACTGTTGGAAAGCTGTCTTGACCGACTGGACATCTATGAATACTTGAACCATGTGGAAGATGGACTTAAGGATCATTATGACATTAGGGTAACTTCCTCCATTTAGCCATTCAAGAGTAGTGGAAGTAATTGGTTTTGATCTTACTTAAGTGAAGGCAAGGGCTCAGATTATGCAGATGTGTGGAGGTGCAGCCTCTGACTTGTTTTTCATGTTGCCCTGTTCTCTAGTATCTAAGCTTACTCTTACTTAAAATAAAAAGTTAATATTATGGTTGATGCCTTGAAAACACAGCCCAAGTGTAACCGATAAACTGATGTCTGCGTTGGTTTGCAAAACCTGAAACAGTGGCTCTGAAAGGTGTTGTTATAAGGCAGGAGTCAGCAACCTACGGCTCCCAAGCCAAATATGGCTCAGTAGGGAGAAAGAAATGGTTCTTTTGCTGCTCGAGCTCAGCACCCTATTGCTTTCCCCACAGCAGGGAGTCCATGTTGGCACTCCACCTTCTGCCCCTGCAATATTGGAGTGCCAGCGCCAACTTCCTGCGGGATGGGGGAGGAAGCCCTGAGCCTCCTCACAGGATCTGGCTTGCAGGGAAGAAGTGTAGTCAAAAGTGCCTGTGCGCACTGCTGCTTCCCTTCCCTCCTCCCCCAGCGGGGGGAACAGCAGCACGTGGGTGCACTTCCTAGATGGTTTTCCTGCTGCTCTCATTGGCTAGAATCCGGCCAATGGGAGCAGCAGGAGGCCATGCCTGGGATTGCGCAGGGTGCAAAAGAAAGTGAATGCCCCCCTTCCTCTCATGCCCAGACTCACCCCCCCACACTCATCCTCTCTGCTGAGACCCCATGCTTCCAGCCTGCTCCTGCACCCTTACCCTGGCCAGACACCTCCCCACAGCTTGCTTCTGCACCCTCCCCCTTGGCCAGACATCCTACTCCCAGCCTGCTCCCTACCTCCCACCCTCACCTTCTCCTGCACCCCATGACCCGCTCATATCCTGCACCCCCATCCCACTCACAGGCATCCCTGTCCTGCATACTTAACCCCTCATTTTTGGCCTCACCCCAGAGCCCCACAAAATCCACTAACCCTGGAAACCCAGAAGAGTTAATCTGGTCTCAGACCTTGAACCTCCCTCCTGCCAAGGGGCTGGAGTACCAGGGGAGAAAGGTATTTCAGTTGGGAGCCAAATCAGTGAAGGTTGGGGTTTTTGGAGAGGGGCTGGTTTTTTTGTTTTGTTTTGGGGTTTTTTTTTGTTTTGTTTTTTGCTACTCACATGTGTGTGGTCCCCAACTGATTTTCCTGTGGGTCAGTGGCCCATGGCCCAAAAGTGTTTCCCCATCCCTGCCATAAATAAAGACAATGTTGAAACCTTTTGTGTTAGACATGCTATTTTACCTTATTTAAAATGAACCTTGGCCAACAAGACCCCAGTCAGGGCCAAGCCCTCATCTAGCCGCAGCATCCTGTCCGCTGCCCCAATACTGGGGTAGGCCCCGCAGTCTGGTCCACATCTGGATGCAGGAAGGGCTCATGATGGCCCCCCTCCTGCAGTAGCATGGATAGGAAGAGAGGCCACAATCCAGCTGTGGATCATCTTGGTCCAGACCCTCATCCAGTCACTGCTGCCTGGGTGTACCAACCCAGCCCCAGCCAGGTAAAGTAATCAGCCCTAGGACTCTCCCAAATACTCCCCACACCCTGGCCTGTCTCCTGCACCTCCCACACACCCTGCCTGTCCTGAGCTCCTCATACACCCCAGCCTGGACTCCTGCACCCCTAGCAGCAGAAGTCCCATTAAATAAGTCTGTGAGTACAATGTTTTATTTATGCTATTATTAATCATCGTCAGTTATCAATAATATTAAGTTGTATATTTTCAGTCATGCAAATGTGCATTCTTATACGGCTCTTTGTACCGGTAAAGACTGGAGCATCCCCTCTCCCCACCCCAGGCAGGGGGCTGCTCCAGCCCTGTAGGGCCAGCTGTGGGCAGGGGCTCTCCAGCCCAGCTGGAGCAACCTTCATCTTCAGCGGCCCTAGAATTAAGGCATACATTTTTAACAATGAAATTAACCATTGGAACTGTTTACTGAAGGTTGTGATGGATTCTTTGTCACTATCTTAAATCAAAGTTGTATTTTTCTAAAAGATGCACTCTAGGAATTATTTTGGGGAAGTTCCATGGCCTATGGTAGACAGAAAGTTGAACGAGATGATCACAATGGTCCCTTCTGGCTTTGAAAAATGGATTTTGTGTGGATACAATTGTACTAGTATGAAATGCTCCTATTGGTACAGCTTTTTAGAAATAAGCTGTGCTTATATAAATACTTTTGTATTCGTACAGCTCTGTTCACTTTTGTTTTACCATTTGAACAATATGTAATTCAAGCAGTACAAAAACTGTTCATAGGATTCTTCTGTTAGGGCTGGTCTACTCTCACTTACTGTAACTCATATGATTTATAGGCGGATTGTAAGAACAGGTCTTTTTCTTCCAGTTCCCTTCAAATTTGACTTCTGCTGAGGGCCAGATCCTATAGTACTCGTGAGGCAAAACACCTTCTGATGTGAAAAGGTTTTGCATGAGAAGTCTTAAGGGCTGTAGGATTTGGCCTGTTTTTAAATACTCGGAAGGGCCATGTGTATTCTGTAATGCTTTGGAATGTGTTGTATATTTTATTTTCTAGAATCTAAGCCTTTCTTCTGTCTAAAAAACCAGTCCCTTATGACTACAAAGAAAACCATCCAACAGAGAACAGTGTAATGTGATGCAGTAATTTCTGCTTGAAATTGTTGCAGTAGAGTGCATGGGGATTTGACAGAAGGCTTCTGGGTTTGAGGGGCATCAGAGAGTATTTTAAATCAGCCCTTTTTTAAAAATCCTCTAGATGTTGACGTTCATCATGCTGGCTCGACTCTCCACGCTGTGCCCTAATGCAGTTCTACAAAGGCTAGAACGATTGATTGAACCCCTGCGGGCAACCTGCTCTACTAAGGTACAATTAAATGAAAGCTTCAGTTATCAGATATATTTGAGCGTCTGCTATTTTGGAAAAAAAAGTCAGTGCTATTCTTCCGTGTGCAAAAGAGATTTTCCAAGATCTGGAAAGTCTACAAGCACCACTGCTTTGGTACTGCAACCTCGGTCTTAATGGCTGGTTAAAATCAAGAATTTCTCATTTGTAGTAAAACAAGAATTAAACATTACTGGAAGGTATGGTACCTTAGACAGTGTTGTCAGAACTTGCTGAAAATGAGCCAATTTGGGGCATGCAATATTTAAACGACTTGTCACGGAATGGAATTTTTGTCACAAGTTCTTAAAAACTAGAACTCTGCAGAAAATATTTACAGCAATATTACTTTAGTCTTAAGGTTAAACTCAGCCTCCTTAAATCATAATTTGCTTATTTCCATACTTGCAGTAAACGGCACTCAAGATCAATTTAGTTTTGAGACTTCCATTGTGGTTCTGCTTAAAAAATGAGTAAAAACATTGTTCCATTGGCTTTGAATCAGATGTGCTCAATTATTAAATGAAAGAATGGGGTTTTTAACTGCCATCCCTGCAAAGTCACCTGGGTCCTTTCAGCTTGCAACCTGTAACAAATATTCTACAGTTGGAACCAAAATAGCTCTGCTGATGTTCAAGCCACAGTAACTATGGGAGACAGAGCTAGATTCTGTGTTGGCTTTACAGGTGTAAAAGAACGAATACAAAGCAAATTTATTTTCTGCTTAGTATTCAGTATGCAAATAGCAGAGGGATGTTTTTACCTAATTAAAGACTTAAAAGTGAAGAGCCAGTAAAACCAACCAGTGAAAAAGTAACTACAGTTGTTAGATTTCATGTAATTTATTTCACACGTAGGTGGAGCAGTTATAATTGAGGACAGAAGTACCCAGTCACCTTGGCTACTAATAGAAAATCAAGTTTTGTTTAATTTGGTCAGGTGTATTATACTGTGCCTAGAATTTATATTTTCAAATGTGTATCTTAAACTGATGTATCTATGTAGCACTTGCCAGTGGAGATGTGTGTAGATAAAGGCAGTATCTCTTTGTGAATACATGTACAACCTTGTTCATGATCATCTTGATGATGAAAAGTGTAAGTACCTCAAATTTCATTCTAAGATGAAGGCATAACTTCTTTAGGAATGTTGAACAGTGCTCAGGGTTGATTTAATTCTGATCTTTCTGAATATGATCTACATGGATTGCTTTTGAAAAACTCCAATTAACTCCACCTCTCTCACTACCTTGACAGATGAATATTAATGCTGATAAATGTAAAGTAATGCATACCAGAAAAAAATCCCAACTGTATGTATAAAATGGACTAATTTAGCTGTTACCACTTGAGGCAGATCTTGGGAGTCATGATGGATAGTTCTTTGAAAACATCCACTCAATGTGCAGCAGCAGTTTAAAAAAGCTGCGAATCATTAAAGGGATAGACTAGGACAGATCTTATTGCCTCTATATAAATCCATCTTGAATACTGCATGCATATGTAGTTGCCTCATCTAAAAAAAGGTATCTCGCCTTTAGAAAAAGTTCAGAAAAGAGCAATAAAAAGGATTAGGGGTATGGAACGGCTGCCATATGAAGATCAATAATACTGGGACTCTTCAGATTATGAGAGATGACTAAGGCAGGGTGTGTGTAAGTAAAGGTCTATAAAATCTTGTGTGAAATAGTGTTATTTACTCATAACACCAGAGTTGGGGTTATCAAATAAAATTAATAGGTAGAAGGTTTATCAAACAAAAGGAAGTACTTCACATAGTCAACCTGTGAAATTCCCTGCCTGCGGATGTCATTAACAGCAGGACTTTAACAGGATCCAAAGAAGAACCAGATAAATTCATTGCTTTTAGCCATTGGCCAAGAATAGTGGCCCTGGCCCGTGTTTGTCAAAAGCTGGGAAGGATGACGGGATAGATCACTTGATTACTTGTTCTATTCATTCCCTTTGGGGCACCTAGCAGTGGTCACTATCAGAAGACAGGATACTGAGCTAGACTGACCTTGTCTGACCCAGTATGGCTATTCTTATGTTCTCCCAGTAAGACTGTGTGTATATTCCCAGCATACATGTTTGGCTTTTTCCAGATCCCATTTAAGGGCACTGTTTTTAATTTTTTTAGGTAAAAGCTGGTTCAGTGAAACAAGAATTTGAAAAGCAGGATGAACTGAAACGTTCAGCAATGAGGGCGGTAACTGCTCTACTAACCATCCCTGAAGTAGAGAAGAGTCCAGTGATGACTGAATTTTCTTCTCAAATCAGAGCCAATCCAGAAATGGCTTCACTCTATGAAAGCATTCAAAAGGACTCAGCTTCATTATCTACCATAGAATCAATGGATATGAGTTAAGTCTGCCATATCCTTCCCCATCGCTCTTCTCCAACATGTAAATGAAACAAGATGCTTCACTGGCAGGCAGAAGAATGTCTCAGAGCTGGCCTCAGCTTTAAAAAAGTGTGTATGTTTTTAAAAATGACTAGTTCTGCTTTGAGTCAGACCTCTGATGAAACTAAGTTAGCAATAATAAGGTAAACTGTGTGGTATACTGCAGCTGGAACAAAGCAAGTATATTTAATTTGGAATTATTCTAAGCTTTAAGTTCAGCTATCTAACTTTACTGTTTCTATTTTTCAGTAATAAATTGTAACTCCCTCAGAGCAATTTCCCACCGTGGTAACATTTCTTGCACTACCATTTTGGATAAGGACAGTAGTTTAAAGGCAACTTAAAAATGCATGTGTAATGGTTTTAAAAAATCCAAAATGTTTGCAAAAGATCTATCCTCACTAGACTAGTTTAAAAATTAAGAGCAATGTCCTGAAATTCAGAACAAGCAAAGCGCCAGTATCACAGCCCTTCTTTCAAATGTTTGCTGTAAACTGCACTTGAGTGGAATTTAACATTCAAGCTTTAATGATTTCCATTGTAGCTAAACTCACAATTTTGATAGTCATTTTTATGGCTGCAAAAGGCAAAGCTCTCAATTTTCATTCTCCACTAGTTTGATTTCAGAGCTACTTTGTACAAACTGTCTTCCAAAACTGAATGTCATGCTTAATTATACTTTTAATCTTCCATATATTTAATTTTTTATATATGCAGCAGTGTTTTCCTGACTTAGTGCCAGAAGTGTTCCACAAGGAAATTACTCTTGGCAGTGGCTGTCAGATACCAAAGCATTCTGTGACAACAATAGATTTGAGTAATAGCAAACCTGAGACTGAAGCCATAGTACTTCTTGCAGCCATGGATTTGTAATTTTCCTTTTCAGGTTGCTTTCTTTTTGACTTTAGTTAAGAGTGAAACATTTAAATGTACTATTTATAGTGCAAACTGTGAGAGCTTTCCATTTGGTATGAGTAGCATCCTGGGACAATAAAAATGTATTTTGAAGCTGTATTTAATAGAAGTAAAACATTTGGTCAACTAAAGCATTTCAGCTATGCTGCTCCTTGTTCATGTCTCTCAAGCTACTTTAAGGACTACATGTATTCATGTGATGTTTCAGAAGACAGTTTAAAAAATTTCCTTTTCTATTTAATACACCATCATAGTAATTGTTAGACATTGTTTAATGTACGCCCACTATCAATAGTGAAAGGTGTAAAGGAGACCAGGGATGTTGGGGGGGAAAAATTGACATAGTAGAAATCAAGCCTGGAAAGCATTAACTGAAAAGTGATGTCCTACATTCTGTAGGGAAATTTTTTCAAGATTGCATTCCAATCAGATATGCTCCAGCACTGCAAGCTTGTTGGTTATCCTCTCCTGTAGCACAGAATCTTATCTTTACTATAAAGCATTTTGTATTAACTATTGGCAGAGTATATTTCCACCTCTTAACTGCCACAACTAAAAACAGCATTGAGGTGCAGCATTACTGAATTTAAATAAAGCAACACATGCTTCTATAATTTAGAAGCATGCATTCAGAAATGTCAAGCTTGCTAAGATTGTGGGAAAGTACCCCATCAGGAAGATTTGAACTAGTCTTAAATCTACTTGTATGGTGTAGCAGGAGGGCAATTCAAGCAGTGTTGTACTCCTGTTCCCCTTTCAGCTTCTGCTTGCATCTTTAAATTCAACTGCTGTTTAGAAATGAGTTCTAGACAAGCTAACCCAGATTATGAACTAAGTAAAAGTTTTTACCTTAGTAGCCTATCCCTTGAGGCCTCATTTTGATTTCAACAAGCTGTCTGTTTCACAAGTGTAGAAAATCTCATACTAGGAAAATAAGGACTAAGCCAGTACCGGTGCAACTTCACACCATAGCTATAAATGAGGCTCCTTCCCTCCAACTTCAAGACTAGCACAGAGGGAAAATGGAGGTGCTCAAGCTGCTGCTAGTTTCAGAGGGAGATGAAATCTTCCTGCAGTTCTGATCCAATGAAGACTTAATTCAATTCAAACATTCAACACACCACCACATTGTGGGGTTTTGTATTTTATTAAATACAGTTACACAAAAGAGGAGCACATTTATTCGTTTTCCTCACTGCGCAGTCTGGCATTTGGATTGGTGATCTTGATAGCAAGCTGAGCTGCTCTCTCCACAATTACTTTGCGGTTCTTGGAGGAAACATTGTGAGCAATCTCTGCACAATAAGACCTATTAAAATAATATGGATAAAGAGTCAGTACTTCAGCAACATGACACAGGCCAATATTCAGTTCACAGCCTAGGAATAAAATCTCCCCCTTTAAGCAGCATAGATACGGCAACTTTGAACTGAGTGTGCGGGCATTCGCTAGGGAAAACACAGCAGCTATGTCTAGACTGGCAAGTTTTTCCGCAAAAGCAGCTGATTTTGCGGAAAAACCTGCCAGCTGTCTACACTGGCTGCTTGAATTTCCGCAAGAACACTGACTTCCTACTGTCTGAAATCAGTGCTTCTTCCAGAAATACTATGCTGCTCCCGTTCGGGCAAAAGTCCCTTTTGCGCAAAGCTTTTCCACAAAAGGGCCAGTGTAAACAGCTCAGATTTGTTTTGCGCAAAAAAGGTGATCGGGGCTTTTTTTGCTCAAAAGCGTGTCTAGATTGGCATGGACGCTTTTCCGCAAAAAGTGCTTTTGCGGAAAAGCGTCCGTGCCAATCTAGATGCTCTTTTCTGCAAATGCTTAACGGAAAACTTTTCCATTAAAAGCATTTGCAGAAAATCATGCCAGTCTAGACGTAGCCAGCAAGTGGCTCCAAGTATTTTTGCAAGAAAGTTACTATATTTGAATATTTACTTTAAGCACTGGGTGGGTATCTAATGAAAGTTCATGATTTAGGCATTTAGAAATACACACATCTGAGATTAATCAGGTGTATAAGCAGTACCTCTCGAGGAACTCCTAACATTCTTCTGGACTATTTTTAATTAGGATCAAATAGACTTACATTTGAATATCTATTAAATCTAAACTCTGAACACACCCTATTAGTTGAAAAATCAGTTTAGATTTTAAATCTAATATTTTAGCAAAATCTACTAAAGTTTCATAGTCCACAAACATTCCAACTTGCATTTCATTTCCTCTCTCCCTCTCTCATCCACCCACTGTTGCAGAAATGTAACTCTTGATTCACAAGATAACCCTTCCTGCTCCCAATTAACACACACTGATATCTGTTGTTGCAACTGTCTACAATTCTCTTCTTCAAATAACAATTGCATTTTCTTCTGCTGACCCCACTTCTCTACATTATCCTAACATCCCTAGGATCAAGTTACTGTGGGGGAAAAATGCAGCATTGATCCAGTGAAAACAGCTAAGTTGGGAGTAGCATACACATGTCAGCAGTGACTCAGGCCCTACCACTGACAGTAAATATGATCTTAACACATTATTCCTAAATCATTACTTCCTTCCTAGCTTGTTATTACAGCACTTAATGGTTAAGTTGATGGAAAGCAATCTATCTGCCTAGTATTTTCTAGGATGCTGCTGCAGCAGTTTGTAGACAGTGAGGTGTTCAGTACCTTGCCAAATAAGATCCTGAATTTGATGTGATACTAAGACTATGGAATGTTAAAAAGCAGGTCAATCGGTAACCGTTTAACTACTGAAAATTTCAGCAGTTACATACACCCACAGTCAGCTCCCCAGGAGCCAGCTTCCATCTGCTTCGCTGCCTGCTCCTTCCTAACTACCCTCATCCCAGGAGTGGGGTGGGAACCTGCACATTAACAGATAAGCTAAGACTTAGCAGTTAACCATGTAACTAGTTCGTCTATTACATCCCTAATTAAGACCATACTTCTGTCCTTACAGGAAAACTCCTTATTGCTCCCCATCACTGAAGATTAAGTAGAGATATAAAATCCTGTTTAATTGGTTAACCACTTAATGGCTTAAATGGGATCCTGCAGACAAGGGGCTGGACCAGTCTGGTTGGCATCCCTCTTGCCCATGGTGCAGTGGGCTCACCCAGGCTGGAGCAGCTCCCCCCTTTCCTCTAGTTAGCCTGTGATGCTTCCCCGTTACCCCAAGTTTTAATGAACAGGTTAGACAAACCACTCTCAGAAACCCTAGTTAACCTTGTTCTTGCTCAGCACTGGGGTTAATGACTATATGATTTCTCCAGAGCCCTTCTGCCCTACAGGTCTTCAGCTCTGAATAACTACATTAGGAAGCCTGTATCATAGGACTAAGATCAATCTACAAAAACCTATAAAAAGCAACGGTTAGGGTTTTATTTAATCAAAGCTCATAATTTCTTCACTGTGATATCAAAATTCAGTAACTACTGAAGTATCACACAATGATCTTCTAACACCTGAAGCTGACAAATAAAAACATTTTATTAACATCCAAGGAAGGGAGACTTGAAGGGGAAACAAGGTAGGCAAGCACAGCCATTCTGTTATTGTAATTCAGGTGTTCAAATATTCTCTGCCTAGGACCCCCAAATTCAAATACAGCCTTGTATTTTTTAAGTCAATTCCTAAAATCCTTTATGGTCACATCTTACAGTCCTTTGGTGTTCCAAAAAAGCAAGGTATTACAGGAACAGCAAGAAATCATGGCTTGGTTTTGAGTTAGAGGGTACAGGCTGGGAGAGTTACTGGTCTGCAAGCTGATACTGCTGAGGGGTTTGGATGCTGGAGAAAAGAGGTTACAGCAGTTGCAGGCTAGCGCTAGCTTCAATTATTCCCCACCCCTCCCCGCTCCAGCAAAAATTTTAATTAGGTTGAGCATGTATTCCTGCTTTTCAAAGTTTCAACTCCTTGCCATCTCTAATTGCAGGGCTCGACAAATCAGGCAATCTACTCACCCGTGGCAAGTAGATTTTAGCCTGGTGCAGCCGTGCAGCGCAGTCTGCGCGCACGCAGCATGTGCTTCCGCGTGGCTAGCAATGGGCTTGCCGCAACTTGGCAAGTCCTGTCTATTTGGATATCAGTAACTTCCACAGGCCTCCAAACATGATCAAGGCTCTAATGAGTTAAGCTCCTAAACAGCATAGTACTTCCTGAGAGCAAATTATGGTGTAGATGGGCAAGGAGAGCGAACTGCTCCAGCAAGAAGCAAAGACAGGAGGAAGAGTGAACAGAGCATTTCACTCTCACTAGAACTTAAAATATAGCATAAGGATAATGAACCGATGGCCCACTGGTTGGTTCTGGCCCCCAACTTGTGATGTGTGCCACTCACATTGGCCAAGAAATTGTACTCAATGAGACCAGCAGGTGCACGATGGCAGGGAGTCACCTAAACTAGGAATGGAAAGGGTTAACTGGTTACCCTGTAAGCCAGGGGTGGGGAACCTCAGGTCCAGGGGCTCCGGCCTCTGAGGTTCAGCACCCCCCTTTGTTGGGGAGCCCATGCAGGTGCTCCAGCCCCCTTGCTACTCCACCGCAGGGCTGGCGCACACAAAATCTACTAGGCGGGGGCCCCCCCAAGGCTCTGGTGCGTGAGTGGAATGTGAAGGATGTTTTTCTCCTCCGTCGGGAGCCACATCAACAAGGATTATTTTGTGCTTCTTACTTGTGTGGTCCCTAATTTTTTTGTGGGTCAGTGGCCCCCAATCCAAAAGTTTCCACACCCCTGATCTCACAGCTTCCGGCCCTTTCAATCAATCTTTCCCCACCCTTGCAATCCACCCTGGACTACTGCCTCTCCCCCTCCCTTGAGAGCCTTGACTTTCATCACAACATTGAAACAGAATTGAAAGTGTAAACCTACATCACAGAATACCAGGGTTAAGTTTTAAAGAGATTTTTCCCAACTTACTTGTTACTCATCAGCAGCACCTCAAGTTCCTTGACATTGTGGACCAGAAACTTTTTGAATCCGGTGGGCAGCATGTGTTTTGTCTTCTTATTGCTACCATAACCAATGTTGGGCATCAAGATTTGCCCCTTGAATCTCCGGCGAGCTCTATTATCAATACCTCTTGGTTTACGCCAGTTGCGCTACGGAAATGCAATGACATTTTAAGAATACAATTACACAATCATGAAGAATAAATAAAATACACAGGGTGGACGTAATCTTTCAATCAAGCATCTCTCACATCCTGTATAACAATAGAAGCACATTTGCAAAGAGCCTCTACCATACAGCATTAATACAGAAAATCCACATTTCTGATACTGGATCATTGAAGGTACTTTTTATGTTTTACCCAATAACTTCTAAATACACTCACTTCTCAGACTTCCAAGATTTAAACACTTTTTTTTTTTTTAATCAGAAGGATATATACCTTGATCTTGACATAGCGATCTGACTGATGGCGGATGAACTTCTTGGTTCTCTTCTTGACGATCTTAGGTTTCACAAGGGGTCTGAGGGCAGGCATGGTGTCTAAGATAAATAAAACAGGGATAAGAAACAATACAGAACAAGATGTAGAAGGACCTCATCTCATTGAAACATGTAGCAGATTGTCTTCCATTAACTAACCACTTGCAGAGCTAGTAATGGAATGGGTATTCCTCTGCAATAGCTCTCCCTCCCACTTCCGAAGCTGGAAGAGTACTGAAAGCTCTCCAGACGCGGTCCTGGGGAGGTCCTATTTTGCCCCACATAAGTCAAAATTATTTGGGAATAAAATATCTTCGCAATTCATATCCTAGAACTTCCACCAGATGTTTTTAATGAACCCACTGCCCTGTTCTGTGGTGGATGTGTCCAAACAGCTATTCTTGCAGCACATACTCCATTATATAGAAAACGAAATAGTATGTATAATTTTGCCCCATCTTGCCTATATCTCTAATCACCCCAGCAGCTGTACATCAATTTTAATTGTGTGTTCATTAAAGAGGTTTCCTCTATGAAATGCAGTAACTCCCTCTAGCATTAACGCTAAAAGACCTTTCCCTTACCGATAGCCAAACGCTCACTTCCACTGACCAACACACTGGCTTATGCAGCCACTGTAAACTGGGATTTCCAGTACGATCTTGGTTGAGAAGTAAACGAGACTCAGATACTAAGACGTTCAGCACCGTAGTACGATATTGGAAAGTGAAGACCCCGTGGTCAGGCGACTCGTGTGAGTAAACTGCCATTCAATAGGAGCGGGCTATGGGGGAAGATCGTACGGCCACGCGCGTACGCTGCTCTGGGCCAATACGTCTCCCCCCCCCCCCCCAGCAATTCCCCTAGGATTGCAGGCGCACAAGTCGGCCGGCGCCAGAGCCAAGGCCCCGCTGCGACCCCAGAACTCGGAGGCGCAACCCGCGCGTTGCCGGCACCGATACGCGCCTCGCCGGCAGGCCAGGCTGGGAAGCGGAGGGACGCTCCGGAGACGCCCCGTCTCCGAGCTCCGGTCACCACTTGCTCTACCCCCCACTTCCCCAGGGCCGGCGCGAGCCCCCCGCTTCCGTTGGGGAGCCATAACTCGCCCCTCCCGGAGCAGCCCAGCTCGGCCTCGCCAACCTCCCCCCCAGCCTTGGGCCGCCTCTTGAATCCGGCGCGGCCGCCAGGCGACTCCCCGGCTTGGGCTCCGCGACCGAAATAATTCGCCCCCCGCCGGGAAATACCCCGCAGCGCTAATGGAGGAGACCGCCGACAGGCCTTAGGAGGCGGCAAGGCCGGGCTAGCGGACCCCCCGGGAATAGATGGCAACGGATTGCGGCCGGCCGGGACTTACCGGCGGTTAATGGCGGCCACCCTGACAGGCAGCGCCGCTGAGAGAGAGCGAGCGGAAGAGCGCGCGGACTGATGAGATTGCTCCTGAAGGTCCTTGTAGGGCATAACCCTGATCAGGAGACCGAAAGGGGGAATATGAACCAACCTCAAACACCTAGTAAATAATATGGTCAGATGAAGACAAAAAGATATTTATTTCAAGAACAACAGATGTAAAAAAGATTAGTAGTTTTTTTTAACAATAATAGTAACCATAATCTGCCAGGACCTTTCCCTAATCAACTTCCGCCAAGGGTAAGGGCAATAGCTAGAAGGAATGCTGATGAAGTTACTTCCGCCAATAATACGGCCAATGCCTGAGAGCCATCTAGTGGCAGGTTTCGGGTACTGTAGCGTTGATGCCACAGATGGCATGGGCCATGGCACCCAAGGACAATTAACCGTGTTTTGGTCTGTATTAACTTATTTATTTTTTCATTGAATTAATTAACAACTTTCCTATATCTTCAAGGGAAATTGTCAGGTAGCAAAGCACTAAATATTCATTGTTGGTTACATAGAACATTGCTTTACAAAATTAGTATTTTTATAATGTAATATTAATAGGAACACCCATACTAAGCTATTAAAATGCATCTAATAATACTGAGGGATATTTTAACATAAATAATAGTATTTTTCTTAGTTTTTATGGAAGATCTCACATACAATATTTCTTAAATATCTGTTTCTTGCTAGTGTTGTCAACTTTTGCTATTTTTAATCACAGTATGTAAACTGTTGGTGCTTTTCTCAAAGCTGCAATTCCTAAAATATATATAGATTTTAATTTATTTAAGAGATGTTTAAAAAGTTTAAAAAACTAAGTACACTCTAAAGTGCACTCTAAAGTCCCCAAAAAATGAAAAGTCAAATTAAGAGTACCTAAAAATTATTTGACCAAATCTCATTTCTGGGGTGCACTACTCATGGTTTTTAGATGGTTGGGGTTGGCAATACTGTCGTCAATACACCTGTGATAAACTCTGTATGTATATTTATGCCAAACTTCAGTGAAGTCAAAAGGGCTCCAAATTAGAGGTGTCTGCTCATGCATGTTTATCCAAAACTAGGCCCTAAAATAAAAAAAAGCTTTAAAAGTTTATTACATTGCTCACCTGTTTAATTTTCTTGTGTTTAATTTAGGTTTCAGTCCTGACATTTGGATCATACAAATTAGTGATATTTTTGGACAGGATGTAAAACTAATCTGGGAAGTTTGGGCTCCATGTGATCATTAAAAACCACCTGGCATTTATCTCAAGATTAGCTCTTTGGCCTGGGGATTTAAACACATGGAGGAAGAGTAACTGCATGCTATGTTCCTTCATTGCCCTTGAAATTCTAGTGGTAAAAATGTATCCTTTAGTTCCTTGCCTAAAAATAGGAAGAATTTGAGAGTCAGTACAGGTTACCAACAAAGGAAGAAATTGGTATTTTTTCTAATAATTTTAGTTAGTGTGAGTTTACCCCATATGGCTGAATTAAGTCAGTAGGTCACAAGAGGCTATTTGCTGCCTTTCTGACAGGATGGATAAGGGAGGTCCCACTACCTACTCTAATAGGGCTGAAACCATAAAATGAAATTAGTCAATGGATTCTAAACAGGAACTTATGTGGGGCACTGTTGTTCTTAGACGTATAGCTTAGCAAGTCTTTGAAAACCCTTTTTCTGTTTATACTTTTTCACAATCCTTATTTATACCCTTCTCGGCTTGTCTGAAGATTGTATCATATTTTTATAAGATCCTCTCTCTTTTCTCTCCTGCATGGATATTCTAAATCAGGGGTGGCCAACCCGGGGCTTGCGAGCCGCATACAGCTCTTTCCCCTCTTAAAGTGCAGCTTGAGAAACCTTCCCCACAGCTTGCGAAGCCAGCCCCGTGTCTCTAGAAATGGTCCCTGGCCCCTGGCTCCCTGTGCTCACCGGTACAGGGGAGCCGTCTGCTGCGTTGTTTTTTTGTTCTGTTTTTTCTCAACAATTCTGGGGGGCTGGTGGGGAGCTCTTTTCAACAAAAATTGCTCAAAAAAAATGTCTGGTGTGGCTCTTCGCATTTTTTTCTGCCGCTGATTGGGCTCTCTTTGTTTAATGGGTTGCCCATTCTAAATCTGTTCTAAATCTTCTAGGTTCCAGCCTTGCAAGCACTTTGTATCTGTTTTAATTTAAACTCCGTAGACCCTGGGAAATTAATAGAACCACTCACACACTTACATTTAAGGATCTGCATATAGGGGATCCTAATTATGTATTTAAGCTCTGTGTGGAGCAAGGGTTATTAGAGGAGCACAGACAGAGAACTTGTAAAGACCACCACCACCAACTGGCTGGTGTATTTCAGTGGTAGCAGATAATGCCATCTTGGTACCTGCAAAGCACTCTGGAATCTCTTGGGATTTTAATACTTTGTAATTTTCTGTTAAAATATCAGCACACCACAAGATGCAGGAAAGATCATTTGCTTCTGGTCCCACATCATTCCAGCTGTGCTGCTGGTCATGAGTTAATGTTCCACTAAGGCCAGATCAGTACTGACACATGCTGATACATTCTATTGAATTTTTCTTGTGGTCACTCAGCAATGCAACAAGTGCTTTCATCCTGCTCAGAGGACATTGCAGCTAGAATTTTAAACTCTCCAAGTTTGTTATGTGACCAGTGACTGAACAATATAATAAACCCATGTATTGTTTCATATATTCAAAGGCCAGAGTCTCAGTGGAAGGTAGCACTGTCATGGATGGGGGACAGGTGGTTCTGCGGGAGCCAGTTTAAGAGCCGGCTCCACGTGCATACCGGCTCTCGCCTGCCCCCCTCCCACCTCTGGTGCAGAGGCATGGGAGGGAAGGGTTGCCTGTGACCGTTAGGATTAACTGGTGAGCCCAGGCTCATCAGTTAGTCACGTACATGGGTACGGGTTCACATTCCTAGTCTGGAGAGTACGGCGCGATGCTCCAGATGGCAGTAGCACAAGCAGCAGCCAGGAACATAGGTCCCTTTGAACCACCGGGCCCTGGGACAACTATCTCCTTTGCCTCCCTCCCTCCCGCCCCCTCCCCCCCAGCAGGCCTGAATTTATTAATAAAGACACAATTTAATGCATAAAAACTTGTTTTTTATTTTTGAGTCATTTTTGTAACTATACTTTTTGGATTGACACCAGCTATTCACAGTACAGGAAACCCTCACCATCTGTGGTGGATGCTGAAATTCACAAATACTGAGAGATGCATTCTAGGCCTCGGCGGTGAGCTCCCTGCGACTTCCGAACTTGCCAAGGGGACTGGGAGCTGCAGGGAACTCACCGTGGCTCCTGACCCCTCCCTTCCAGTAGGGATGTAAGCAACTAGTCGACTACTTGATAAATAAATGCTTATTGGGTAGTCGAGTAGGAACTTGACTGGTTGCTCCTCCCCTCAATTGCTGCCTCTATCAGACAGAGGCAGCAAAGGGGGGGGTGCACAAACCAGTTCCTTCCCCCCAGCACCATCTCTGCAGGGGGCAGGTGAGGCAGAGGGCAGCAGGGAAATGGCACAAGTGGGGGTTGAAACAGTCTCGCTCACGCCGGTGCCCACTTCTGCTCCTCTCCCTTTGGAATGTACAAAGCCGCAGGCAACTCTTGTCCATTTCAAAGGGAGAGGCACAGTGGGATAGTGCGTGTTCCCCTTAACGGAAATTCCATCGACTACTCAATTAGCTGATTTATTGAAATTTAACATCCCTACCCCCCAGGTCAGGACAGGAGACCTGTGAATATGTGGAACCATGAACAGAGATTCTGTGAATCACGAGGATCTCCTGTACTTTGAGGTGCATGACATCCAGAGGCCAGTGTTTTAAAACTTTTCTATTGACTACAGCTTCCGGATCAGGGATGTTTCAGGACCAGAGAGTCTTATGAAGGGCTTGTTGCTGGAAGCCCTGCAGCGAGGCTGGAGTCCAGTAGCAGGGCTGCCCTGTCGCAGGAAAACTAGGAGCCCGGCAGCAGGGCTGCCTCCCGGTGGCGACATGGCATGGGAGGGAGTGGGGCTGCCTGGCAGGCTGGAGCCTAGTAATGGGGCTGCTGCCCAGTGGTGAAACTGCCCCATAAGACTGGGAGGCAGTGGGTTTGCCTGCTGGTGGGGCTGGGATCCTGGCAGCAGGGCCATCCAGCAGTACAATCAGGAGCCCACCAGCACAGCTGCCTGGAGGGGACTAGGAGGCAACAGGGCTGCCTTGCGGGGCCAGGAGCCCACCAGCTCCTCTGCTGCCCAGCAGTACAGCTGCCTGGAGGGGACGGGGCTGCCTTGCAGGGCCAGGAGCCCAACTGCGGGGCTGCCTACCAGAGGGGCCAGGAACCCAGGAGCGGGGCTGCCCCACGGCACAGCAAAGAGTCTGGCAGCCCCGCTGCTGCCTGGCAGATTTTCATGGCGAGGCCGGGAGGCAGTGGGGCTGCCCAGAAGGGCTGAAGTCCAAGCAGGGCTGCTGCCCAGCGGCGCAGCTAGACCTCAGTAGGGGGGCTGCTCTGTGGGGGCAGGAGCCCAGCAGTGGGGCTGTGCTTGCGGCGGCGGGGCTGCCACAGTGAGGCCGGAAGCCCTGCACTGAGGGGCCAGCAGGCAGGAAGAAGCTGGCAGGGAGACTGGGAGGGCCACTGGCAGAAAGGAGCCAGAAATTACCTTTCCTGGTCGGCAATATCCTTCATCTGGAACTGGTCAGGTCCCGAGGGTGCTAGACTGGGGAGGTCCAATCTGCAATCTGTTCATAAATATTTTCAGTGAAAGATCTTTATGCCTGGAACTGCTTGGTTAAATTTTATACAACACAGCTAAATAACCATATCCCATGTTACTGAAAAAACTCTAAAAATTAGGTAACCAAATTCCATTTGACTGCTCCATGTACTGTGTTTTGAAGAAAGAGGATACAGTTAAAAAATGAATGGCTAAAATATGTGTTCCAAATAGTATGAAAACTCTGCATAAGAACCTGCTGTTGAAAAATGTTTTCAAATCAACTACCCTTCTCTGAGGGATTTGTTTGATTTGCAAGGGGAAGAGAAAGGTAAAATTATTTATTTAAATAAACCTCTTAAATTAAACTGGGGTCTCTACTCACATCTCTGGCTGAGCCGATGGCACTTAAAGAGCCCATCAGTATTCTCAATGGGACCAGGGTAGGACCAGTGTCCCAACAACCAGTGTTCCTTCTCTCATGGTCCAGTGTTCCCAGGCTGTTAGAAAATTAGCAGGTTTCAAATGTTGGTCCATCATCAAGATATTTTCATCATGGAAACCCGAATCCTCCTGAAATCCACAGAAAAGGTGCAGTGTGGGCAGAAAGAGGGCAAGTTTCCTTGTCTCCTGCACCCATGTGCCTTGACTCTGACCTCTAAGGGTATGGCAGGTTATTTTAGTCATCACGGTCCACTCACTCTTCCATCCTATAAAGTGGAGCTAGTTGTGATGGCAGTTTTTGTGACTTGGACCTATCTGCCCGTGGGAACCAGACTGGGACTAGGAAGAGATGTAAAATCCCATTTATTTGGTTAACCAGTTAAATTACATGTTAAGTCCATTAATGGCTATTAGCCAGGATGGGTAAGGAATGGTGTCCCTAGCCTCTGTTTGTCAGAGGGTGGAGATGGATGGCAGGAGAGAGATCGCTTGATCATTACCTGTTTGGTTCGCTCCCTCTGGGGCACCTGGCATTGGCCACTGTCGTCAGACAGGGTACTGGGCTGGATGGACCTTTGGTCTGACCCAGTGTGGCCATTCTTATGTTCTAATGTAATGTTTAACCGATTAAAGGAGGAATGGTAGGGAGGCTGCTCTAGCCTGGCTGGGCTGGAGCGGCCCTCTCCCGGCTGCGGACAAGGGCTGCTCTGGCTGAGCTGGAGTATCTCTGCCTGTGGCATGCCTGGACCAGGCCCATTGCCAAAAGGGGCTACTCTGCCTGCCCACAGCAGGCCCCATGGGGCTGAAGCAGCCTCTTGCCCATAGGGGGCAGAGAGCTGCTCCAACCCCCACCTGTTAACCGGAACCAGTAAGCCTCACCCATTAAGGATGTGGCTTGCTGTTTAACCGGTTAACAATTCACATCCCTAACTGGGACTTGCCAAGTACTTTTTACATGGGTCACCAAAGAGCTGAATTTGATTCACAAAAACAAAGGAATTGCCAGATTCAGTCAGATCTGAGTGTAGTTTACTGTCCGGACAGTGGTTACTACTAGGTACTTCAGTGGAAAGCATAAGAAATTCTACAGTAAGTGGATGTGGAATAGTCTGACCTTCAACTTAGGTTAGAGTTGTAATAAGTTTAGATATTCTTGTTTATCTTTATGAATGGTCCATCCCTTTTTGAATTGTGCTAAATTTTTAGCATCATCAATGTCTTGTGGTGATGAGTTCCACAGTCTAATTACATATGTGCAAAACTATTAGTTTTGACTTTGCCACCTTTCAGTTTCATTGAATGTCCCCAGGTCCTGTGTTATGAGTCACAAGAATCAGAAACTTGACAATCTAGAAGAAAGCTGCTCTGTATTTCATTAGTGATAGAAATGTAGCCATGTTAGTCTAGGGTAGCTGAAACAAAATACAGGACTATGTAGCACTTTAAAGACTAACAAGATGGTTTATTAGATTATGAGTTTTATTAGCTCACAGACATTTACCTTCCCTTTCCTCCCCCTGCATCCTCCTTCTGTTCTGAAATTTGATTTGTCCTTTTCATATGTGTTCATTTTTTAACTGTATCCTTTGGTATATATGGTTGTGACTATTTTCTTCCACTATTTGATCTGAGGAAGTGGGTCTGGCCCACAAAAGCTCATCATCTAATAAACCATCTTGTTAGTCTTTAAAGTGCTACATAGTCCTGTATTTTGTTTCTGTATTTCATTGTCTATCCCAGTGTTCCTGAAAGTGGGCCATGGGCCTATTTGGGAAAGCTCTTAGTGGGCCCATGCCACTTTGTTTACCCAAAGGTAAACATTGGCTCTGATTTGTCATTTCCAGCCCAGGGGAACTGTGGGAAGCAGCGTGGCCTGGGCCACTTTGAGGAATGCTGGTCTATCAAGTCCTGCACAACTTTGCTCTAGCTTTGAATTGAATGTGTACTTTTTTGGCTTTGATAGCTTTATTTTGTTCATGATGGTGGCCTAACTCCATGGAGGTGACTGAGGAATCACAGAGCTTTCATCACATACAGCATTACTGTCCCAGACAACATCAATACTTTTGAGTGTCAGTGTTTCCATAGGTCACGTATCCCTGGTCACTGACTGGCCAGCTGTGGTGTGGGTTGTAAATACCAGGATAGGCAGGTGGTGTTGGATGAATATAGCTGAACAGGGCATGCTCCTGATTAGTCTTTATCTGGGGGAGATAAATACGCAGCTTGTCCAGAAGGTGACCTGGCCAGAAGTTATTGTCATTAGACCTGCAGCTCAGATTGGACCACTTCATATGCAGATGCCTGGAAAATATGAGTTAAATAATCAATCTCATGCTTATATAATGCCTTTCACTTAAAGAAACCAAATGCTCAAGTAATTAGATTCACTGCCCAGGAATCTCTTTCATCATCACTGAAATGCAGCCAATTGTGGGGTGAGATGTGTCGGCTGAAACATGGCAGAAAAGCCGAGAACAGAAAATGGCAGAGAGCCACATACTGAAAGGAAACCCCAGGAAAATGCAAACTGAATTGTATTCAATTATATGTATTTATATGGGACAAAATTCTGAAGTTCTTGGTCAGTATAATCAGGTATAACGCATAGGGAAGTTAGTGCACCTGATTAAGAAGTAAGTACAAGCTGTGTAAGAACTTCAGGATTTGGCCCACAGAAAATAAAACCAAACCACTGGATGCAATTACTAAACTGGACAGGAGATCAGAGTTAATATCCCTGCTCTTCTGAACAGTGCTAGGGGATTTAACAGCCACAAGTAGGATGACCCAAAGAGAGGCATCTCCAGCAGCTTAGGCCCCTTAGTATGACACAGGAGTAATGGGTTTGTATTGACAGGAAAGACAAATGCCATCTACTGATTCACCAACATCACTTTTTGTCAAATTTTCCTGGAAGGTCTCCTATCCAAGTGCTGAATTGTCTTTTATAGTTGGCTCACTATAGTAACCCAGATAAGATACATATGTCACTATCAGGGATTCCTATACCAGAAGGCACTCAGAAACTATACCTGTAAGTCCACATGTAAGATGAAGAAGCCCCTTTCCCTCAGGACATCATAAGGGACTCCCCCAATTATAGAAACCTGACAGCGAGGCTATTAAAAAAATTGCCACTGGAACTGTTTGACAGAAAATTGGGCTTTCAGCTAAACCTACCCCCCCAAAAAGTATCTGCTTTGTGCAAAAAAATTCAACTTATCCCCCAAACGCCTCCCCCCCCCCCAAAATGTAGAAGTTTTAATCTGAAAACCCAAAATTTCAATTTGGAAATGTTACCATGGTGCCCTCTGGAAGCAGTAGTTCAGGTGCCTCATGCCACCATTGTGTTCAAAGGACTGGCCGCATAGCAAGCCTGCATAATCTTCTAGAGCATCATGGTAGATGTAGACCAGGCAGGGAATAGAGTCTTGAAGCATCTGAACTACAGCTCCCATGAGATGCTATGGCAGTATTTCCATTTGCTGTTTGTTTTTGTTTTCAGATAAATGAAAATCTTTTTCCCATCAAAATTTTAAGGGCGTAAAAAACAAACCAACCCATTCTCCAATCAGTACTGACTGGAGATGCTTATTTCTGATTTCATAGCACCTAGTTTAAAGTGGTATCGACATGTTCAATAACATTTCCAGTGGGAATATAAAAGGCTAATTGGTTAACTGTTTACCTGGTAAGCATTAGGCTTACTAGAATGCTTACTTGGTAACTGATTAACTGAACTGCCAGTTGTGTGGAGCTGTTTGACAGGAACCTCATGAGGTCAGGGTGGCAGGTGGGGCTGTATGGCAGGCGGTCCCAGCTCCCGTGACCCTGGGTCCCAGCCGTGCTGTGGCCCTGGCTCCTCTGGCTCCCCACCATGCTGCAGCCTCCGCTCCCGTGGCTGCGGCTCCTGGCTGCACCACCATGGCCCTGGACCAGGCTCTCGGATCCAGCTCCCAGCCACATTGCAGTCCTGTCTCTCATAGCTCCGGCCCAGTGGATCTGGACTCTGCCGCAATAGTAAGACCACCCCCCCAATCTGCCCTGCTCCCACCAATGGTTAACTAGTTAAATTATATAATTTTAATAATTTATCAGGTTAACTGTTTTGATGAATATTTACATCCCTAATTTCCAGTGCAGGACTCTTATCTGCTGGCTTGCCTTCTGCGTCAAAGAATATTTGAGTAAATAACCCAAGGACTTCTCTGATTAAGAAGTGGACCCTATAGCTCTTATTTGCAGGATCTAGGAGAATAAATTGTCTGCCACTTGGGCCTGGATGTTTTGTCATTGAATTAATTTGGGTGGTATTTGGATTCCTATTCTAACGCCTCTAGGATCTGCACATCCAAGGTGGTTTGTCTTTACCGCCACTTCTTTATAAACATTGACTATAACCTTAAGTGTTGCCCTTCTGTGTTAGGTCTGGTCACTTGTGTCAAAGAAAAGGAAAGTTCTTATGGCCTAATGTTATTTTGGGTTGTGTTGGAGAATTGTTGATTGGATTCCTGCCTGGATTTTCTTTCTTGGAATTTCTTACTGAGTTTTGGCACTATTTCACTGTTGTATATGGACTAAACCATTCTCTGCACAGACCTTGTTAACTGTTCATAATCATCAAATGACATCTCACTGCCTCTGTATGCCTTCTGGTTTCCGTATAGTTGCCTCTTAATCCCTGTACCACGCAGTCTGTCAGGAAAGACAAAATAGGCATCATTTCAAACAGTGAATATACTTTGGTAGAGATCTCAATCAACAAACTGGAAACTCTTGGGGAAACTTTCCTTGTCTTTCTACATGTCGGTAAATTATCAGATGTAATTATCAGATGGAGCTACATAAAAATAATGCAGTGGGGAAAGGTGTTGAATAGGTAATTGTACATTCAGGTTTTTACACTGCATCCATCATCATGGTACGTAGGGATACTTAACATCTGTATAGCACTTGGTAAGTTCAAGGCACTGTACAGACATCAATAAAATAATCCTCACAATGCCCCTGTGAAATAGGTGAGTAAGTAGCAATAGTCCTGTTTTTATACATAACTCACATTGACACCAGTCCAGCCACATTGTCATCAGTGTAACTGAGAGGAGAATCTGGTCATTCATTGTTCTGAACTTATCCTAGGCTGCCTCCAAACATATTTCATCCCAATACAGCTACATATCATATTGGGTGCTGTATTGTGTCTTGACAGAATGGCCAGCAAAATGAGGTTTAGGCTAAGTGGAATGAATCACAAGATGGGAGCAGGAATATTTCCTTTCACTGAACTTGATTCTTCTTTACAAACATGCACGCAAATAGTTGACTTCAGTGGAGTTACTCTGATTTACACTGTTGTCAAACCAGTATCAGTAAAAGGAGAATTGGGCACACTATGTGTGCAACTTTCCCTTGTGTCTCATGGACACTAGAATACAGGACCAGCAGTGGAATCTGCTTGCTGCATACTTAAAACAAACAGTGTCATCTGTTCACCTGCCTTTTAAGAGATACTTTATCTAGAGGAAAACTCCCACCCCCAACCAAAACTAGTAACTTTTGTCTGCTTGCCCGCTCCTCCTAAATCATACCTACTGATGTAATACCAGCATCCCCATTAATTATTATTAAATTAAACTAAGACTGGGATACCATTGTGTTAGCTTTTGGCATGTACCAAGTCTCTGCCCTAAAGATCTTGCATTCTAAATGGACAAAGAGCAAGAAGAGAAATACAGGAACAGAAAAGTGAAGTGATTTACTCAAGGTGACACAGCAGATCAGTGGGAAAAATTGGGAAACAGTCCTGGTGTCATGACTTTCAATCCTGGGTTTTGGCCACTAAGGCTAGGCCATGCTGTTGCTCGGAGATAAGTTGCTATTGGTTTATAGGTCACTAAGTGGTCCACTACAGTAAAAACTCTTTGAACAAACCCATTTTTGGCATCCCCTTTTAATCCTTGTCTGCTTAAAAGCAGTTGCTTTTGGTGGCGACTTCCATCCACTGTTGAATAGGGACCCCCTGGCTGTCTGATCTTCCGCACATATGCACCTTCTTTTATTATTTTGTCTCCTGGGTACAGCAGGGCTGTCAGCAAAGAACACAAGAAAACCAAAGCAGTAATAACTGTATGACATGTGGCCTGCTACACATTTTGAATGGATTATGTGCTCAGTGAAGTGAGGAATTAGCAGAAATGGTTGGCATTAGGCATAGTGCAAGCTGACTCCAAATTTAATTTACAGATGCTCTTCAGTCCTGACTTGCAGCCCCCACTCCACCCAGTCCTGCTCCATCCCAAATGTGCCAGTCCATCTCTTGTCTTCACCTGCAGTATCACCTGGTATGTTGACCTGGAATCTCTTAACACTGCTCTGTCTCAATCCCCTCAATCCTGATCTGGCGCACCCCTTGCTATTCCAATTCTTCCCTAGTACTGCCCATGTATTTTAATTCTAACCAGAAGCATCTGCTGCTGTACTAGTCCTATTGCTCTACACAGAACTGTAAATACACCTCAAAGCTGTGTGCAGGAGCTATTAAGCTCCATGCTGGGGCTCAGGGCTGCAGCCAGGGGAGATGCCTCTCCCCAAACCCTGAAACTGGTGGGGCAGAGCCCTGCAGCTATGGCTGGCAGAAGGGAGCCCCTTTCTGCCACCCCACCATGGAACCACCCAGATAAGCCCAAGCACCAACTCCTGGCCCCATCTTGAGCCTCCTCAGCCCTGAACACCCTCCTGCACCCCAAAGCCCTCATATCTGGCCCCACCCCAAAGCTCACAAACCCAGCTGAAAGCCTGTACCTACAGCCCAACCCCCAGCCCAGAGCCAGTACCTCTTCTTGCACTCCAAACTCCTTATGCCAAACCCCACCCCAGAGTCCGCACACACACCCCGGCAGAGCCCTTGTACCCCCAACCCTCTGTCCCAGCCCTGAGCCCTTCAATCCTAGCCCCACCTTGGAGCCTGCACCGCTAGCAAGAGCCTACACTTCAGCCCTCTGCCCCAGCACCTGAGTCCCCTCCCACACTCAGAATCCCTTGGTCCAAGACCTGTCACATGAAATTTGCACCAATATGACAGTGATGTGTGTCACATCACCTGTGTCGCATGTCACCTCCACACTGGGGCACATGAGAAAATTCATTCCACTCAGGGGTGGAAAAAGTTAGAGGGAACACTGCTCTTTCCCTTTCTACTTGACTTTCCCACCCATGAGAAATCCTAAGATAAGAGCCATGCATCTGAGCTGGGGGACAAAGCTTAGCCTGAATTGTTCTGAGGTAGCACATTTACACCAAGCCCAAGGTTTTGCTTTACCTTTTTCCAGTACCTTTTCGGTGAGTGGAATGTTATATTCATTGCATAATTTGAGACTCTGCAGATAGACCATGTAGATGGTCCTGCGATGTTTATCAATTATTTCTCCTATTTCGCTCTCCATTGTTGATGGCAAACAATGTTCATCGATGGCATTGTTTCCAGATCTCACCAGCCGACAGCGTTCCATCCATTGTATTGGACTGACTTTGATCTGCAAGTTAAGGTCAGGTTCTCATTTGTGTCGTTGGCTAGAATATTTTCACGGCTAAATGAATCCCTGGTATAATTCCACTCAGCTCAGTGAAGCTATGTGTGTACAAATGGAATTCTGTGCATGTAAAATGAGTAACTATATTTTCATGAGCACAGGCACCAGTTTGTGGATTAAATCCATTTTGTGAGAGGGTCAGTACAATGCCTGTGCGCCACTCATGTCCTGCATAAGCCCCCTTTGGAGTGGTGCATTAGTTGTCTGCACAGCAGTGAACTGCACAAGAGTTTGCACTAGGAGACATAGTGGTTGGTCGTATTTTTCAGAATTCTTTTGAAAAATTGAGACTTTGTTGTTTCCCTTTCTCTTGGAATGTCTTTAGTACTAATTTACATTACAATATATGCACCCCAGATTAATCAAACACTGGCAGGTGAAATTATTAGTTTCAGAAGAGACAAACAGCTGCGCCAATGTTGCTTGAATTTTTTAAAAAGAACTTCTCCCAGCAGCAGTGTTACCTAATGGTTAGAGCACAAAGCTCTGGGAGCCAGAACTCGTGAGTTCTATTCCCAACTCTGCTATGGACTCGTTGTGAATCCAGCTGTGGGATACATAGAAAACAAGACAGGAAAAACTGTTTGCAAATATCCCATAAGCTCTAGGGACTAATCCTCTTTTGGTGAGGAGATGGACAAGATGACTTTGAAAGGTCTTTCCATTCTGGGGCATGCTAATCAAATACATTTATCCGTGCCTCTTTTTATTGCTCTGTAAAAGGGAATACAATGTCTATCCCTCAAAGTGTTGGAGGCAAAATTAATCTATTATATATTTCAGAGTGTCTGTCTGTGTGTTGAAGAACTCCTCCTAAATGGTAAGAGCTATGACCACCACATTCAGTATTACAGCTTCCTATTATCTCCAAGGTAAGGGTTTGGTTGTGCCTGGAATGGGGTTGCTTCTCATAAAACCGTACAAAAAAGAGACAGAATCACCAGGCAGGCGAAAGGGGCTGGCTGAAGGCATGCCCCTCCCCCCACTGGGGACTGCCTTAGCCCCAAGCCTCCCATCCCCACACCGGGGTGCTCTTTAGGAAGGACAGGAGGGACTGAAGGTCTCCTCCTCCCAATTCATATGGGGACATTGCTGGCTGTTCCCATTTGTCAGGAAGCAAGGGGAAAGTGCAGTTTGCTGTATTCCTCCTGGCTGGGGAGCAGAGGGGGCAAATGAGCTGTGCACTTTGCCCTTGCTCCCTGACAGGGACACGACAGGGAAGAGCAAGCATCCCTGGTATGAATTTTCCTTTTACCCCCTTCCCCCGCCCAAAAAAAAGGACCCAAGCAATGCTGGGTAAATGTGTTAGTTGTTTATAAAGGGAGAGCATCAGATGGAAGGTGCTATATACAAAAAATTACTAATTGTCTCGATATTGACATTATAAGCCCTTGGTTTGGTTTGGTTTTTATAAACTGCTATTTCATCCTCAATCTGTCAGACACATGGGAAGGCCTGAAATGCAAAGCATAAGCAAATGAATAATTTTTCTGCAGATGCGCAATACCTTCTCACATCGTTTCCTCTCTTTCCATCTCTTTCCAATTTCCTCCATTTCCTCATGGTTTAGAGGTCTGTGATCCGGTTCGAGGTTGATAGGCGGAACTTCTAACAGCGTTAACTTCACTGTAGGTTCACTAGGAGCAAGTGGCTCTGTCTCTTTGGTTTTGCCATCAGCAGATGCTGGACGACAAACAGTTTTAGATACAGCTTTCCGGGTGTGAAATCGGGAACACGCTGTAGAATCACAGAGAAACAAGGACATTATCATAGCATGCAGCAGAAAATAAACTTGTAAACTGATTAGAACTCATGAAAGAATGAAAAGGGGGCTTTGATTTCTGTGCAAATTTGAGATAGTGACGGGCTTAGACCAGAACTCTAGATACCAAGAGCCTTGAGCTTTGGATCTAGATTTGGAGTCAGACCTGCATTTTACTGCTGAGCCTGCATCTAGTTTGGAATGATTCTTTAAAGTGCTTTATTGAAAAGTCTTGAAAGTAACTAAAGAATTGCTGGGTTTATGTAGAGCTCCCCACCTCCACCCATTCACAGAGCTTTACAAAAGAGGATGGATTGTTATCCACTTTTTATACATGGGAAACTGAGATACGGAGAGGCAGACTGACTTTTACAAGTAAATCTCTGCCAGGGACAGAATCCAGATCTCCTGATTCCCAATCTTGCTGCTGGTCTATGTTGCATAACCTTTCACCTTTATCTGAGAGAGAATTTGTTTGACATTGGACACCGTTAATCATTCAGCAGTGTTTCCCAAACTGCACACTGCAGGAGGAATAGATGGAGGTAAGGAAGGGGAATGGCAGGGACTAGTTGCGGGGAGGGGCTGTGGGTGGCAAGAGCTCTCAATTACTCTCCAGACTTTGACTCTCAACTTTCTGTTGAAAAAAATAAAGTCTCTGGTATGGCTTCAGAGAAAGCCATCAAAGTGATAGCCTGAAACAATAGCTCTGTTGTGTAAGCTGCCTTTTTAAATTCAATTGCTACTGGCTCAGAAGCCCAGGATAATGCTTCAAGTGTTGACACGTTCACATTGTTAACCATTTCAAAGCATGTAAGAAAAGAGGGGAAGGATCATATTATGAAGACTTTAAAATATGGGTTGCATTTTAACAACATATGGCAGCGTTGAAGAGCGGTGTGACTAATTTCATTTTCTTGAACGGAGGTTGACACATGTGCTTGACACATGCTGCCTTCCACAACATTTCTTCAGAATCAGACCTTTCTTTTTGCAGCAATGATAGTGGTAGGCCTGCACTGAGAGAGAACTAAATTGTAAGCCTCCAAAGAGGAAGTCTTTGTGGAAAACATCTAAGCACAGGACGTGGTGCGAGGCACCCTGAATTTTGTTCCCACCTCTGACACTGATTCATCATCAAGTCTTCGGCAAGTCTCTTAACTGCTCTGTGCCTCCATTTACGTAGCTATTCAATACAAATAATGATTCTTTTCCCCAGTGGGATTTCTTCTTTAATCCTAATACTTTAATATTTATGTGGCATTCTCTACTGTCTTTCCTCTGAGGTTCTCAAAGCACTTTAGAAACATCAGTTAACTGTTGTTGCGAGGAATAAGTTTTCAGGCTATTTTGTAGCTGTATAGTGCTAAGAATTTCTCAGCACTTCCAGGCATTTCTCCTCTTGACTGGTGAGACTGCAACATAAAGTAACACATGAACCTATACAAGCTTTCACCTAGAGATGAGCTGAGAAGGTTGAGATTTTGGTTTTGTAAAACCAGGGGTGGCTTGAATCTTGGTTCCAGTCTATTCAAACTACCAGAATTTGAGTGGAAGGGCATTTGTAAAAGGTTCTAGTTTTCAGTTATTGGGCTGGTAGGGGCCAAGAATGCCAGCAAAATTCTGGCAGGGATATTGCACTTGAGGTTCAAGCAAATCTCTTTTAGTGACCAGGATGAGATCTAATATAGGGCAGAAAATTATCCCACATCTGCCACTACAATGATCTTATACCTTCGTCTGAAGCATCTGGTGCTGCCCACTATCTGAGACAAGATGTTGTACTAAATAGATCTGGAACTGGACCCAGTATGGCAACTCCCATGCTCCTAAGAATGCAGAATCATCTTCCTATTGTGAGTTTATTTTTCTTACCTCTTTTTGCCTCCCTGGGTTGTTTCATCTGGTCTCTCATTGAATCCAGCCACATATTTTGACAATCAGCTAAATCATCACTGGTTATAAAATTTTCACGTTTAGAAGTAGTAAGGTAGATGATCACATCTTCCAGGTCATTGTCACTGATAGGGACATTGGCCTGTTAAAAAAAAATGCATATGTGATATAAGGATGTTAAATATCAGTTAATTGACTAGTTGAATAATCGATGGAATTTCCATCGACTACTTGACTAGTTGATAGGCACTTCCGCATTCCTCCTTTGAAACATACAAGAGCCCCACTAGGGGCTCTTGTACATTTCAAAGGAGGAATGCGGAACTCCACGTGCAACCTGGGGCCAGCGGGAAGTCCCGCTGACCCTGGGCTGTACGCAGATGCCGGCTTTGAAATGTACAAGAGTCCCTAGCAGAGGCTCTTGTGCATTTCAAAGCTTCAATGCAGCATGGAGCCCGAGGTCAGCGGGGGACTCAGGGCCCCTGCTAGCCCTAGGTTTCATGCTGTGCTGCTGATTTGAAATGCAGCTGACTCCGGGTTCCGCGCGACATTTCCCCAGAACTCGGGGTCAGCTGGGGAGTCCTCAGCTGACACTGGGCTCCACAGCGCCCCTTTGAAATGGTGAGGTGGAGTTCAAAGAGCAGCGCCATATAGCTGAGCTGCTGGAGATCAGCTGTGCAGCTCTGCCCTTTGAATACCACCTCGGTGTTTCAAAGGGGGCAGCCTCGCACAGCTGAGCCCAGGCTCAGCTGTGCAGCACTGCCCCTCTGAAGCACTCCCTTTCCCTTCCTCCCCTTTGCTGCTACTATCTGATAGAGGCAGCGGGGTGGTGGGTGGGAATCAACTAGTTGACTGACTATCCGATAAACTTTTGCTTATCTGATAGTCGACTAGTCCTTAACATCCTTAATGTGATGATCACAGTAAAACTAAAGGATGCCACAAAGCCCTAGGGAACAATTCTGCATTCGCACCATGTGCACTGCAACCAGATTATTGAAAGGTGGTGTAGCCTTGTGTCTGATAACTCACAGAATCTTAAATGTAGAGCTGGAAGGGATCTTGAAAAGTCATTGAGTCCAGTGCCCTGTGCTGTGGCAGAACCACATAAGCCTAGAATATCTCTGACTTTCCAGCAATGGAATTCTGCAACCTCCCTTGGTTGCATTAACTGTCCCCAAACATGAACTGTCCTTAGTTAGACTTTTTAAAAAAAAAACTAACCTAAATCACCCTTGCTGCAGATTAAATCCACTATAGGGCATCCCCATTATAAGATGCCCCGATATACGTTGGTTCTGCACTAGCGTTGTTGACATTTTGTGGTAACTCTTCCATTTTAAGTCCTCCCATTCCTCATTCTTCTGTTGCACAAAAAAAAAAGAAAAGAAAAGAAAAAGAAAAGACCAATTCACGCAAACGGAAATCAGCTGCATGAAAAAAAATCCTGCTTTACATCTTTTTACTATACGTCCACTTTTTTTTAAACATATTTTGGATGTATAGCGGGGATGCCCTGTACCTCTGGGAATTAAGATCTATGGGTTCTAGTCCCAGTTTTGTTACTCAGAGGCCAGGTGGCCTTGGGCGAATCAGTTTTCATCTTTGGCCTTCAGTTTCTCCATCTGCAAATGTGTATAGTTACTACACATATTAGAGTAATATCTAATGGCACCAACTGAGATGAGGGCTCTATTGTGGTAGGCACTATACACATATATTGTAATAGACAAAGGGTGGTAGGAGAAATAGAGGTATAGAGAGGTGATGTGACATACTCAAATCACATAGCAGGTCTGTAAGACAGCCAGGAATAGAAGTTAGGAGTCTAGAGTCCAGTCCAGAGCCCTCCTCACTGGATCACATTGCTTCTCCATCTGCACAGCCCTATCTCACAGCTTAGTTTGTGGTCTGTAAAGCATCTGGAGCTCCCTCAGACTGAAGGAAGTTCTATTATTACTGTAATGGAAACCAACAGCATTTCTGCACACTGAGCAGAATCTGAATTGGTTTGTGGGTGAGCTGTGAGTTTCTTTTGGACTATGTGGGTGGGGTTTTGTCCCCAGCTGGGAATCACTCTATTTCTTGGGTCATCCAAATATGCAACTAAATTATCTTTCCTTTCTCTTTGCAGAATTGTTATGGGTTGTGGAGTAAAATCTCTGCAGATGAATTCCCCATAGATCATGTCTAAAATCAATGTAGCCAAGGTTAAGGGAAGACCTGTTATAAGATCAAATTCAGCCCCTATCATGGCTATATAACTACGTTATAGTTATACCAACAGAATTAAGGTGGAATTTCTTAACTCGGTTTTTGCATACCCCTTTGATAACTTTAATGAACTCTGATCTCACGAACCGCTTCTTGTCCTTATCTGCCTTCTTGAATAAGTCCACCATCTTGAGCTTTTGTTTGTGCAGAAGGTTGTGCAGTGTAATGAGGGACTGGGGGTAGGGAGCTTTGATTAGCGGGATGATTCTTTTTTGATGAGGCTGGTCATGCTTTGCTGGCAGATTCTGAAAGAGATTTAAAAATAATCATGAGACACATTTCCACATAATGAGAAATTCAGGCAGGTTTCCTGGCTCAGGCCACAGAAGTGTGAAGAATGTAGAGTGACATAATATCAGCAGGTACAAATGGGTATTTCTGCATTGATTTTAATGGAGTTATGTCAATTTAAAACTGTGAAGGGCCTGGCCCTTGTAATTTCCATATTTCTCAAGATGATCTTATTTTGTACTCAATCTTTCCTTGCACTGACTTAAGGCCATATAACACCCCCGCCTCCATTGGCAGAAGGAAATGGAGTCCAGGAGGCCTCTGCTGTGGAGACACACAAGGGGAAGTGTTGTTTCTTCAGTACTGTTCCACATGTATCCCTGCTTCCAACATGGCTCAGGTCTGTAGCGCAGGAAGTGCTGAGAGGAGATGGGGGCACCAGGCTGGAGGGCCAGTTCCACATTTCTCAAATGTGATCACTGTGGCCACGTGCAGCCTCTGGGGGCTTTTCTTGCAGCCACAGCCTCCTGGGCAGCGCAGAGCAGTGGCTACTTCCCCTCCTTGGGCCTTGGTGGTGGTTGCTGGTGGCCTTAGGGCAAAGGGATGGGACCTGCATCCCTCTGGAGACACCTGGAGTACAGTGCTGGAGGAGCAGGCAGCTGGTGATTTCCCCACCTTTCTTGGGGCCATGGGGCCCAGGCTCTGGCTGCAGAGCACCAGGATCCAGCCCCATGGCTTCAGTCTCCATCCTCCAGCTGCAGGGCTTCAGACTCCTGACCTCTGCTGGACATGCCCCCTCCACCCCTGCTGCCTCTTCTGGCCCTGCAATCAAGGGCTTCATTTATCCCCAGACTTGCCAGGGCTCAGTAAGTTTGCTATGAAAAATGATATTTGTATGTTTATTAATATTACTTTTCACAAAGGATTTACTTTTGGCTAGCTGGTATTGCATACATTACAATGGTTTGGATGTATATAGATGCCCATTTATTTGTTTTTTCTAAAGATAATTAAGTATTTTAGGGAAAAGCATATGAGTGACCACCAGCAAGCCTGGGTGGCTGCACTTTGAGGCCACCAAATAATTTGTCCTGAGATAGACGTTTGTTCTAGAGACAGCACTGACCTCCTTGGATGGCCACAGAGGTTGTATTGGGGAGAATTGAGCAGCTCCAGCCTGCAGGGTTTTTCACCACAGAGTTTTCACTATAGTTACTGCAAAAGCTGCAATGCCATGGCACCATAAAGGTACAGTATCAGGGAAGGGTGCAGCTGCTGCCCCAAAAGGTAATATTTCAGAGAAACTACTCCAATGCAGCCTGGCTGAATTACCTCTTCTGAAGCAGAGGTAAACAGTCTCCAGGGGAACAATCTGACTAGGTTGGTTGTATAATTATCCCACTTCCTGTAATTTTACTGATGAAAAGCTGCATGGTTACATGACTAATACCAGCACCCATAGAAAGAACTGACCTGACTGCCCTCCAATCTCCTTTGTTTAGCTGTAGTTGTTCAAGTCAAATGACTGTGAAAGTGAGGTGTGACTATAATTCAGTAATTATATGTATAATTCAGTAATTATAGCCAGAGGCAGTCGGTAATACAGGCAAGAGAAAGCACAACCTTCCCAAAATTGCCTATATGCCCCGGCCACTGGGGCCACAGCGCAGCAGCCCAACTTCCCCAGCTGCCCAGGGAGTTAGGGGCCAGGCAGAGTAGGCGGGTTTTCCTGGCTGCTATGGAGAGTGGGAGTTGGGGGTGCAGCACCACAGTCCCGGCCCTCCAGGTGGCCAGGAAGGATCAGGCCGATGGTAGGTGGGGCTTGGCTCCCGGGCAGGCCTTGGGTGAAAGGGGCAGGGCTGAGACCTACCTTCCCCAGCTGGGCTTTCACTGCCACCCAGGATTATAGTGCACTAATTGAAAGGACAGAGGAATGAGGCAGGTACTTACTTCAAGATTTCTGGTAACAGCTGCCTGAATTTTAGCCTTCCTCTCTGCTCTGCAATACTGTATGTTTTCCAGGACTCTATCTTCTTGCTCTGTGGTGGAAAGCTTTTGACGTAGCCATTTTTCAACATTTACAAGGCTATCCAATTGAGACCGGAGCTTTCTCCTTTCCGTTATCCAAGATTCCAGCATTGGTAGATCATCTTCTGCCTCTGAAGGTTCTTTCAATGTGTGGGGACAGCTTTCTGCCCCACGGGACATTTGCTGGTCAGCAGCTTTCTCCTTTCCATCTTTCTTGATGGGTGTAATCTGAATGGGTTTTGAACCTGCAAAAGCTGGTCTTACCATAGGAGGCGCAATAATAATGCGACGTCTGGATTTGGGTGGCCCAAATATACTTGGTTTAACTTTAAGGAAAAATTTTGGATACAAATCTCTGAGTTTGTATTGTTTAAAACAGTGTCGTAAGACCATTTCCGGCTTCACACTGTTAGTGTCTTTGAGCAAATCTTCCCCAGTCATCGTGTCACCTTAACTGAAAACAGATGGAATTGTTGCAGAATTCAGGGTCACACTCAACTGAGTTAACTTTGCTTGAGAATATTTGTGGGATCCTTGAAGAAATGGCAATGAGCTGAAATCAGGTATGACCTTCCAAAGCTAAGATGAAATAATACATGATACAATCAAAAGTAAGCTACATGGACAGTGCTAAGACCTCCTTATAATAAAATAGAAGAAATTAATAATTTGAAATTTACATTGCCCCTTTCAGAGACCTGAAATCTGCCACTGACATAGAATCCTAGAACTGGAAGGGACCTCAAGAGGTCATCAAGTCCAGTGACCTGACCTCACGGCAGGACCAAGCACTAGATCATCTCTGACAGGTATCTGTTTAACCTGCTCTTAAATATCCCCCCAAGGCAATTTATTCCAGTGTTTATCTACCCTAACAGTTAGGACGTTTTTCCGAATGTCCAACCTAAACCTCCCTTGCTGCAGTTTAAGCCCATTGCGTCTTGTCCTACCCTCAGAGGCCAAGGAGAACAAATTTTCTCTCTCCTCGTAACACCCTTTTAGATGCTTGAAAATGGCTATCATGTCCCCTCTGTCTTCTCTTTTCTAAACTAAACAAGCCCAATTATTTCAGTCTTCCCTCATAGGTCAGGTTTTCTAGACATTTAATAATTTTTGTTGTTCTTCTCTGGACCTTCTGCAATTTCTCCACATCTTTCTTGAAATGTGGTGTCCAACACTGGACACAATACTCCAACTGAGGCCTAATCAGCACAGAGTAGAGCAGAAGAATGACTTCTCATGTCTTGCTCAAAACACTCCTGTTAATGCATCCCAGAATCATGTTTGCTTTTTTTTGCAAGTGTCACACTGTTGACTCATGTTTAACTTGTGGTCCACTATGACCCCTAAATCCCTTTCAACAGTACTCCTTCCTAGACAATCACTTCCCTTTCTGTATGTGTGAAACTGATTGTTCCTTCCTAAGTGGAGTACTTTGTATTTGTCCTTATTAAACTTCATCCTGTAAACCTCAGACCATTTCTCTAGTTTGTGATGGATGATCATTGAACATGGTGATAATGATACTAAAATACTCAGCAAAACCCTTTGAGATCTACAGAGGAAAAGAGCTACAGGTATAGTAAAGCTAGGGTTTATTAATATTACACATTTTATATATAACAAACCCTTCTGCAGTTCATATGCCACTTAATAGTAGGCATAGAAGGCAACTCTCTGGCCCAGTCCTGTGAATACTTATGCAAGTGCATGAATGAAGTTACTCATGTCAGAATTCTCATTGATTTCAATGGGAACTATTGTCATGGGTACTTATGTACAAGTATCTGCAAGATTGTACCCCAAGCTACACTTTAGAGCAGTAAGTGAATAAAAATAATGAATCCCACTGAAATAAGCTACTGCTAGTATTGAGTTCAGATAAAACTACTTTTTCCTTTATACAAGAATGAATGGAATTGCCCAAAGTCTTGACAGTAATTATAGGTCTCTGGCAAGCTTGAAAACAAAGTGGCCAAAAATTATTTTCTGTGAACGACGTAGATTTAGCATAATCTGTCAAATTCTTTTGATTATTAGGATGGCTGTCAGGATACAACTGATACTAAAAATCCCCTTCTGTGTTACTAATAATGTAGATTATTAAAACATTTCACCATTTTGGTGAATGCTTTCTTGCCTTTATTTGTCCGAGAAGGGAAAATTAGATCATTCAATTTAACTTGCTATTTCTCATGACTTAGCATAAAGTTTTCGTCTGCATTTTCAACACAGCATCTTCTTCTCTTTATAATTGATAGTTTTTCATCTAATGAAAACAGTTCTATTTTCAGTGGTTTATAAAAACTTTTTTCAAAACAATATAAATGTAGGATGCAAAGTAAAGGGCCTGATCGTGTAGTAAATACTCAAGCTCAACTCCAATCAACAGAATTTCAGTAGGAGTTTTACATGAGTGAGCCTACCAGGCTGAGCTTTAAACAGGAGGACAGTATGGCCCATTGGATAGAGTCCTGGACTAGGAATCAGAGGATCTGGGTTATTTCCCTGGCTCTCCAACTGGCCTGGTATGTGACTTGGAGCTGCTATTTACCCATCTGTAAATGGTGGTTAATGATATTTACGTCCTTTGTCAAGCACTTTGAGACCTATCGATAAAAAATGCAATGTGAAATCTAGGTATTATAACTATTTCATCAGGAGAGAGAGATGAGGGAGGAGTCAGTATATAGTTAGAAATGGGCTGTTCTAGTATTATTCTGTGGTTTTGGCCTCCTGAATCCTGCGATCTCCCTAGTTGTGATTTGTGTTTATTACTTTTCACACTGTATAATGCATGACAACACAACTCTGGAAGAGCCTCAGGTTATCATGCTACTTGCTTTAGACCAAATCTGTGGCAACACCCTCCTTGTTATTATTTAATATGTATGCAGTTTTCCTTCAGCCATCAGCAAACTGAAAGTCGCTTCCTTTTATAAACGATGAAGCAGCCACATCAAGAACTAGACCAGCCAGCCAGTTTGGTGTTGCTAATGCCAAGCTGACAACCTAAAGGCGAGCCGCTGATTGTTTTTAAATGCTTGGGTGGAGAGCAGGCATTAATATCCGGACTAGAGCGACAGGCAGCTGCTAAAGTCCCCTCCGCTGTAGCCATCGGACCCAGCAATCTCAGCAGAGTCAAACCCACAAGGGCTGCTCCTAGGCGTGTCCTACCTGGCTGCTCCGCGCCGCCAGGTGAGCCGGAGGGAGGGAAAGCGCCGTTCCCACGAGGCTGCCCCGGAGCAGGCACCAGGGACCCGACCCAGGTTCTCCCGCAGGCACTTTCGTTGGTGCACAGCCTGGGAAGTGCTGCAGTCTGGAGACCATGGCAACGGGCCCGCGTCCTGGCTCCTCATTGGCTGAGGAGGGATCAGCCGGGGGGGTTGTGCGGCCGGCAAGTCGCACACCTGCAGGTCGGCCACGCGCCAATCGCGCCTGCTCTGCGCTGGGCCGGGAGCAGCCAGTCAGTGCTAGGGCAGCGCTCACAGGGACCCCGCTGGCTGGGCACCCTCCATTTAGACAGACCCCCCCCCCCTTTGGCCCTGCACCCAACTGCTGTGAGGCTTGCTTCGGGCTCCCCGCCCCTGGTACAGAAGGGCCCTTGGAGCACTCCCTTCCCCCAGCCAGAGACTATGCAGCAAACGCCAGTTGTCGCGGTAGAGCAGTCGTGTGTCGCCATGGAGATGTTTGCAATGCCCGAGAAGCACAGCGGGCTCTGACACTCGATTAATAGCTTTCATACATAGCTTCGCTACCAAACCACGGTGGCAGGCAAGGGGGGTGGCGGGGTGGGCAGCAGCAACAGTTGCAAATGGTTGTTTTCATTTCCAACTCTTTTGATGCAAGAGAAAAACAACTCCCCAGCACAGGGTAAGGATGTTAAAAGGTGATTCTCCGGCAAATCGTGTAGTCAATACAATTGGTATTGATTATACGATTAGTCGATAGGACTGCTCTGCAGAGCCATAGCAGTGGTAGCTCCAGGAGCCGACTTGAGCTGAGACTGAGCAGTTCTGGCTTGTGCCAGCTCTGGAGCCACCGTGCTGCACCTCTGCATTTTAAATATAGTAAGAGCTGCTGGACTGGTTGGCCGCAACAGCCCCTTCGCAGCAGTGTCCCTTATCCTCCTGCTGCCTCTGCTTGAGGCAGGAAGCACCCCAGAGATGGTGCTGGGAGGAACAGGTTTTTAAGTTGGCCTCCTCCTCCCCCCCCCCCCCGCCCAGCACGGGCTCCTGTCCTCCGCCTTGCTTCCTCTCAAGGGGGGGGACACTGCAGAAAGCACAAGGCAAGCGGGGACTGCTTGAGTCCTTGCTTGCCCTGTGCTTCCTGCAGCACTTCTGCTTTTGAATGGGGTCTTGTACATTTCAAAAGCAGAAGCACCTGCAGTGGGAACCCCTGGGAGCAGGCTGAAGCAGTCCCAGCTGGCACCGTTTCCTGCTGTGCCTCTGCCTCCTGCAGAGACAGTGCTGGGGGGAACCAGTTTTACTGGTTCTCCTCCTCTCCCGCTCCCCCCCCCCCCTTGCTGCCTCTCTCTGATAGACTAACAAGGGGATGGAGGAGTGACTAGTCAAGTTACTACTCAACTATCTGATAAGCATTTGCTTATCAGATAGTTGATTAGTTGCTTACATCTCTAGTACATGTTAATGTAATGACCAAGTCTGAACTGGTGATTCATTAACTGACTGGGCAACTAATGCTAAATCTGATAACTTTTAGCTGGATCTAATACCTACTATAATTTTTATTATGTAGTGCTGGATGTGTGAATAGTAAATTATCTTTTATGGCTATATGGGTGTTTTAACTAAACAGTGGTAACCTTTAAAAGAGACCCCAATTTTTTATATGATATACTTCTTAAGATATCTCCCACTTTATTATTAGGCTGAACTCCTTGGCATTGTAACTTCATATAATACGAAAATAAAAACACTTAAAACAGTGACCAAGTGTACAACAGATGTGGAAGTCCAGCAAGGTAGTTAAAGCAGGGGACTAGGAGTAGGGGGAGAGAAAAGGCTCCATTCTGTTATACATTAAGGAGAGATGGTGTGGCCTTAGGCAAATCACTAAGGCCATGTCTACACTACTGATAAGACTGAAGCAGCAGCAGTTGATCTTCTGGAGTTTAAATTAGCAGGTCTAGTGAAGACACACTACAGGGCATCCCTGCTATAAGTCACCCTGGTATACATCAGTTCTGCACTAAAATTGTTGATGCTTGTAGGAACTGAGGGTGATCCCATCAATGCTGGTAGTCCTACTTCTATAAGTAGTAAGTGAAGTTGAAGGGAGAGTGTGCTCCCTTTGACTTCCCATAGTATGGATGGCACCAAAAGTTGAAATATCTTAATTCAAATTAAGCTACACAACTTCAGTTAAATTAATTGCATAGCTTTTTAATTCACACTAATCCCCTAGTGTAGACCAGGGGTAAGGGCTTGATTTCTGCTGTGTTGAGCATCTCATTTCCCAATGCAGCCAATGGGAGCTGTATGTGTTCATCACCTTTGAAAGGCAGAACATTAACTTCTTTCCATCTCATGTTTCCCCTCTCTAAAATTAGTCAAAATACACACCCAGTTTGAAATGCATAGATTAAAGATGCACTGTGTGTATAGATCATTATTAGGTTCTTCACATGGTGAAGGAATTATGGTGTAAATTGAAATGCAGAGTTTCAACATGGTCTTTGCACCAGCATGTTTACATACTTCTGTAATGATAGATGCCTCTTTAGGATCTAACAAGATGGTTTATTAGGTGATGAGCTTTCGTGGGCCAGACGAAGTGGGCCTGAGGAAGTGGGTCTGTCTGGCCCACGAAAGCTCATTACCTAATAAACCATCTTGTTAGTCTTTAAAGTGTTGCATAATCCTTTCTTTTGTTTCAGCAAGATCAGACTAACACGGCTACATCTCTATTACTTTTCTTTAGGATTTGTTTGACTCCTTTAAATATGGCAAATATAAATTTATAAACAAGGATTTTACAGCAGATTACATGTTAAAAAAATCCTATTGAAAAGTAAGGTTAATCAACCAATATCCAACTAGGTTGGGCCCCACTGAAGTTCTTTTCTGATTTTGTTAGGCTACGTCTACACTGCAGGCTTCTTGCACAAGAACTGTTTTGTGCAAGAGCACGTCCACACTGCCATGTGCTTTTGTGCAAGCATGTCCATGGCCGTGTGGACGCAATCTTGCACAAGAAAGCTCTGACGGCCATTTTAGTCATAGGGGTTTCTTGCGCAAGAAATCCGTTGCCCGTCCACACTGCCTTCTTGCGCAAGATCTCTTGCGCAAGAGGGCTTATCCCTCGTGGGGAGAGAAATAATTCTTGCACAAGAAGTCCTCTGTTCCGACGCTTTACTGTAAATTTAGTGTGCAAAAATGCATGTGCAGTGTAGACGTAGCCTAGGGGTTTAATTTTAGCGGGAGTTAGCGCTCAGGTTTCTGCACGATCCAGTTCATAGTATGCTAAAATAAAGGTACTGCCTGGATGATAACAAGAAATGCTAAAAACTAGTCTAGAGTAAATTACTAGTGAGCAGCACAAAAAACTATCGGTGGAAGACTAGTTAGCAAGACTTTAAGAACGCACAAGGCGTGAAAATCCTGCACAGCATCAATACAAACTGGTGATAGTGACAAGTCAGCTGCATGAAGAGCTTAAAAAGTCTTGCAAACACATAACATCAAACATGGTGTGTGATAATGTGAACAGCTGTTACCAACACTGAGGTGATTAAGTAATAAAGCTGAAGGGGGCTGACCCAAAATTCAATGAAGTCTAAACTCCCAGTAAACATTGGATTAGACTAAGGCAGGGCAAGATGCAGCCCAGGGGCCAGATCTGGTCTGCCTATCACTTTGATCCAGCCCACAGACTGCATCTGGCCACTTTCTATTTATATCCTGCTGCTTGGCCACTGAATTTCTAGGCAGTGGCTCAGGCAGCAGGATTCTATTTAAATAAATCACGACTGCTGGTTGCAGTGCTACCCTCGTAGGGACTGGAGCCGTGATCCCTTTAAATAGCCGCAGCAACTCAGGCAACACAGTAGCAGAAGCGGCAAGCTCTTTATTGTGTTTTTTAATTCAAAGCCTCCAGTCCCAGACAACTCTGGGTGGATGCCAGTTCCCAACCCCGTTCCTTCTACCCCAGATTTCACCCTTTCTGGGGCGTGGAGCCGGCCCGTGACCATGTACCAAAATTCATTAAGTGATATCCCCTCCCTGTGAAAATTATTGCCCACACATGAATTAGACCCTAAATTTGTCACTTCTGCAGAATCAGGCTTTTAGCCTATAATGTTAGCAGTCGGCGTTTGAGAGAACTAAGAACCTGTCCTCTTCTCTTCTGGGATTATATGACTTGATTACTTACAAGTAGCCAAACAAAGGGAGTTGAATATTTCTGTTGCATCACTAGTTGGAAGCAATACTTACATGGCAAATAAAAAATAAATTGATAGCACTTGGATTTTTATGATACAGTAACATAGTATTACTCAGGTGAACATATGATATCAAGTTAGAGTCTGCATCACTGAGGAATGACCAACTATTAAAATAACTTATTAAAATTTATTTAAAAATATCAATATTTATCAGCTTTTAATTACAATGATTATATGGGTTTGAAAACACGTTTAACACAAATATTGGAATTAAGCATTCAGTGATCAGAATTACAAATGTGTGAAGTGAATATAAGATGTTTCCATTTCATGTGTACATACAGCCAAGAGCAAGGTGTTAAGTACCAAAAAGTGAAGCTTTTATAAAAACATATCTGCCTTTGTCAACCAAGACTCATTTTTTCATGGTTTTCCCAGAGCCATGCTTGGTATGTATTGAGTTTGTGATCTTGTGGATGTACCTGAAAGAGAAGGAAAGCATCAGAACTGATATTTTCAATAAAATGTCTTTTATAAAAATATCTGGCAATACTGAAATTTGTCTGAAATATCTCCAGCCCCTGCTTGGAACCTACTTTGCAGTTTAGGTGCATTAAGGGGTAGATAATACTTAAGCATGCATATTCTTGAAATGAGGGAATAAGTATTGATCACACATGAAACATCACTTGCATCAACTGAGAAGGCAAGTAACTCAACTTTGCTAAGTGGAGTACAGCTATTATTTTCAACAGTCTGTAAATGAGAAGAACTTGGTGCAGATTTGGGTTACAGAAGAGGGAGGGAAAGCAAGTCAGAGCAGATGCTATGCCCTTGCAGACAAATAAAACAGGGGGTACCTTGACATCATAAAGATGACTGCTGTTACTAGGATATGGGGGAGAGAAATCTCATTACCAATCCAAGAAACACAAAAGGAAAGGAAAGGGGGTAAAGACTATGTCAGACTGACAACATCCTCTGATATCCTGGACAAATCTTATGGAATTGAGCTAAACTTTACCGAGTAAGATTTTTTTTGGAGTACATTAAAAAGTACATACTTTTTCCTAGTAGGAGGATGCCAATGTATTTCCCTCACTTTTAGACCTTTGAAGCCAGTCTCCCCAGGGCTAGATTTCTAATTAGGCATGATAGACACATGTCTACAGGTGTTGGCATTTGAGATGTGCTTTACCTCTCTAAACTGTGTGCAACATGAGGTCAGCTGTAGATAGGGGGCACTGAAGATGCTGTGACTAGGGGTATGTAAAATGCAAATCTGGCCCTACCTTTCCTGGGGGAAGTATGCATGTATAGATTCAAGCTTGATTCTCCATAGAGCAAACAGACAAAATGTTTCTGGATAAATATCTTGTTTATAAACTGACTCATGGTTTTCTTCCTGATCCAGCAAAAGGATAGGACCTTTAGTCCATGAAGGGACCCAATCCTCAGAGAAGGACTGGCAGGACTTGGCCTACTGAGGCCCTATATGACCATGGGCTCTTTGAGCTGACCCGTGATGAACCTGACCACAAAAAAATCCTTTTCATGGGGTTTGGAAGGTATCTTCCAACCAGAGCCCATGTTAATGTCGGAATGGTCTGCAGTAAGGCTATTAGCATGCGTGTAGTTTTTTATACTGAATAGAACTGTGTGGTAACTTAGAAAAACACTCTTTTATTGGTCTCTGAAGTAGCAGCAGCAAGCAGATATGCTTGGGCAGCCTGTGTCTGCTGGCAATAACACAGTAAAAGGCACAAAACTATGCAGTTTGGAAATACTCTGGTGAGGAGAGAGAGATACAAGTCTCCATCCAAGATAGGCAATGCCTAGGAAGCTGGAAGTCTAGAGCAGTATGTGCTCCCGCTAGACAGCAAAGGGAAAATACAGGCGCAGTTGCCCTAACTACAACAGCTGTTACTAGCCTTTATGTGCCTCCTTGCACTCCCAGGCACAATTGTAGGACTAGCTCTCGGGGCTATTCACATGAATATGGACTTGCATGGTCAATAATAAAGAGTACAGTCTACGAATACATCTTAAAGTAGGCAGATGATTTCAATTCTATTTTAGTTTTAATCCACATGATGCTCTAGGATTCAATCCAAAGTCTAATGAAGTCAATGGAACCCACTAACTTCTATGAGCAGTATCAGGTCCTCAGAGAATGATAGCATCACTTACCTCCTTCCATTCATTCACACAGAAGATTCTGTATGAATCATTGCCATACTTTCCAATCCCATACAGCTCAATAGGATACCTCCACTGCTTGGTCAGATACTCATCTACAGAATAAAACCCCATACTTCATCAGGTTAACATGTAGAGAAACGTGTCACAAAAAATATTAAAAGAAAACATCGGTATTCATTGGAGAATTGGAAAAATCCTATTTTTTTTACATTTAAAAATCCAAATCCTTTTGAACGCCTCAACTGCAACAAAATATATTACATTAATAAAAGGTGAAAAAGGAATTATTTCTAAACAAATCTCACTAGGAAAGACAACCTTAAATGACTATAAAGCAAAATATACACAGTAATGTTTTTATTTTAACATGAAAATACTGTAGTATGTTATTGCAAAACACATCAACCTTGTTCATACTAACGAGAGTTTGATGACTATCTGAATTAAAAACAAGGACCTGCTCTATTTTTGGAACACAAAGACAACTACAAAGCTGGGGTTCATAAAGCCACTTTTTTACTGACATCAGTTTAGACAGTTCTACAGACACGTTCAAAAGAAACTACCTGAAAATTTGATAATGGTCTTTGCTCTGAGTTCATAAAGGCCAAGAGGTTTAAGCAACTCTGACATTTCTTTCCAGTCTGCAGTTCTTGCTACTTCAGGGGAAGGATATTTCTCCAGAAACTCCCAGAGCACAGGTATTGCCATCTTACCTAGGCAAAGATAAAATGCTGTGAACATAAAAGCTGTACAGTAACTTTCCTTCTGTGACTATCTGAATGTTGTTGATGAGAGAGATGAAAATTTTAAAAGTAATTTATATTACTATAGCTTAGATTATTTTAATAGTTTACTTAATCCGCTCAATACTGTAATTAAAAACTTCGTAGCTGAGGTTCTGATCTTTCAACAGTAAACAGTCTCTAATAGCCAGGGCTTGCCAGCCCTGCACTGCGCATGCGCAAAGTGCCGGTGAATGGGGCGCACAGAGCGAGTAGATTCAGTGGTTTGTTGAGCCCTGCTATTAGCCACATAAGACCCAAATTCAGCATTTACATAAGCTAATGCAGTTCAAAGACCATGACACTGGTATGTAGAAATTAAGCTTCACATTTCATATACATATGTACCTGAGGTCTTATTGAGAAATATGGTTGCAATGAGGAGCTTCCATGGATCATGAAAGAGTATTTCTTGGACCAAATTAAATGGAGACCGAGGAGGAGTCCATTTCCTGAAGGCCTTCCTTCTTGGTGGGCTTGGAGCTGTACACATACATGATTATGAGAAATTTTACTAAGCAGTAAAAGATTTCAGACTCCTAGAATCCTAGGGCTGGAATGCACCGCAAGTCATCTAGTCCAGCCCCCCCTGCCCAAAGCAGGACCAATCCGAACTAAATCATCCCAGCCAGGGCTTTGTCAAAAAAAACCTCTAGAGATGGAGATTCCACCACCGCCCTAGGTAACCCATCCAGTGCCTCACCACCCTCCTAGTGAAATAGTTTCCCCTACTATCCAACCTACACCTCCCCCACTGCAACGTCAGACCACTGCTCCTTGTTCTGCCATCCGTCACTACTGAGAACAGCCTCTCTCCATCCTCTTGGAACCTCCCTTCAGGAAGTTAAAGGCTGCAATCAAATACCTCCCCACTCTTCTCTTCTGCAGAGTAAATAAGCCTCTTCTTGTAGGTCATGTGCTTCAGCCCCCTAATCATTTTGGTTGCCCACCGCTAGACCCTCTCCAGTGCATCAACATCTTTTCTTTAGTGGGGGGGCCCTCCATTTTTTTTAAGAGAAAGTGGAGCAGATTCATCCCCATGTTCCCACTAGCACACAGGAGGGTAGAGCTGATTATTCCTGGGGCCCTAACACAGGCTAGAGTAGCCCCGAGGGCTGCCCTAATCTGCGCTTGTATTTCTTTGTTTCAAAATTGGCAGGGCAAAGGACTGTCCAAGCCATAATCATCCTCATCCCATCCCTACAATGCACCTAAGGTCACTCTGGAGGTGGTACAGAACTAGCTTGGTATCTGGATGTAGAATGTCCCTGTCCTGGGGCTGTTCTCTGGGGAGAAGGGGCCTTACAACTGCCTGAAATCCCCTTTGTATCTGTTAAGTACTCAGCATGAAGGAAATGTGTGGGCTCCACTTCTGACAAAGAACAGCCTTACAGAGTAAAACATAGCTCATTCTTAGAGCCCATTCAATCTGCAGCTTCTCTGCTGAGTTAAGTAACCAAGAATGCAAAACGTGATGGCGGTTGTACAATAGAAACCTGTCTGCTAGGGAGACAAAAATTCTCTCATGTACACCACAATGCAGCCAGCAGGTGATAGTAACTCTCAAATTAGTACTGGATTTGAGCTACTGAGATTAAGGCAAAAAGCTAATTCCTTAAACCTTCCAATCCCCCTAGAACACAGTTTTCTTTCCCACAGAGAATACTATACCTTCTTTACTGTATTTACTAGAAAAATATGGACTAGTTTTCCTTCTCTCTACTTGTGTTCTTGGGGGACAGTCTTCTGAAAAGAAAAATATCTGGGATTATCTTTCTTAAAATTAAAATAATGTGAAATGGAAAACAAATTTTTTTTCCTTGTCATGAATCAATTTTCTTTTTATGATGGGAACAAGAACTTTTATTGGCCCTGCCATTTGTAAATGAGAATTAGTTTCACTCTGATATCTATCAATATTTCAGCAGCTGTTAAAAATAAATCTTCAAATGACAAATCCTTAACAAAAGTAATCATATCTCAGTCAATAAATGCTGCATGTATGTAATTGAGGGCAGAATCAATGAATTATTATACTAACCTCTGAACCAAGTTTTTCTTGATTGAAAATCTGGCCACTTTGGCAGTAATTTAAAGTTAACTGATATGTGGAGAGCAGTGATCATTACTATAATAAATCAGAGAAAGTAATGGTGTGATTTCTAAATGTGAATAAATCCATTTTGTTGGCTTCAGATGGTTGGTTTATAACACTTAGCTACTTTAATATCTGATGCAGGCATTTAAAAATGCTCTAAATTAGTTAGCCAGTTACATGTTTTGTTTCATCTGTTAATTGCCAGGGCTGGAGGCTGCTTCAGCCTGCCATAGTGTGGGTAGGGTCCAGCCAGCTGGGCCCTCCACAGTCGTAGGGCTGCTCTGGCATATCACATGCTTGTACAGTGGGTTCCAATCAGCTGGGCCGGCATGGCTGCGGAGCGGCTCAGGTCCGCCATGGGAAGGGTTCACTGGCCAGGCCTGCCATGGCTGTGGGCAGGGTCCCACTGGCTGGTCCTCCCCGGCCGGAGCAGGGTCCAGTTGGCTGGGCCAGTTACCTTGTAAACCATCTGATAAACTGCCTGCTTAATGGGTAATCAGTTAACCTCTTACATCCCTAATCTGATGCTCTGTATGGTAAGTATGATAAACAGATTAGACTCCTGACAAGTTGATTTAGAAAGTTCTAAACCATATTCAGTCATGGAGTAGGCAGGCCTGAAACAAACACTTCTTTTTTGTAATTAGTTTTGAAGTATCCCTGATGGAATTTTAGAACAGTACTCTGCTCTGAAATGTATATACCTTGAAGCGTTTTCACTGATGTAAAGCTTTTCTTGGCAGAAGGCTGTGAAATGCTAATGTTCGTTTCAGTGCCAGGTTTGAAATCCTGGTTACCCAAATGTATCCAATCTTTCTCTTTCCCAAACACACATGATCCTTCTTTTTCTGCAATGTTCTTGTCAGATTTTATAGCTGCATCATCAGAATTCTTCTCTGCATATCCTAACTCTCCCATGGTTCTTGACTTCTTTTCAGAGAGAGGAGTTACTGGTTCAAGACGCATCTCTAAATGTGATCCCAAAGTCATTATTTCATCCTTTGAGGGTGTGTTTGCTTTTCCAGTATCTGTGGGGTTTAAGTTCTGATTGTCTATTATGCCACTCTCAGAAACACAAACATCTTTCTTTTGCTGGAATTTTTTTATTTGGCTGCTCTCAGCCTCTTGTTTATTACATGATGCTTTTCTCAGCCTTTTATTTTGGCTGTGATCTGGATTCCTCCTTTCTGACCTCTTTCTAGCTTTCTTAATTTGATCCCTTTTTCCAACTGCTCCCTTTTCTTTGGCCTTTCTACAATATTCCTTTGGCTTAATGTCTTTAATGACTAAGTCCTCCCTGCCCTGTAGATGGATGGAAATGTTTTCCAACTGTTCATTACTGGTCTGTAACTCCAGAACTTTAACTTCTTTGCTTCTTTGCACACTAAGATCTTGTGCTTTACTATTACATCGTTTATTCTGTAATCTCGGTCTCACAGGTTCTTCACTGGATCCTTTGGTTCTTGATCGAGTTTGGCTCTGAGGAGGAGCAGTAAAGTCAAAATCTTCAGGTTTAAGAATAGTCTCTCCATTTTTTGTAAAGTAAGCCACAAGTGCACATTTGGATCTTAACTTCACTCCTTGAGGACTATGAAATGAAATAAAAGTAAACAAATTGGTGGTTATTGTTTTAATAGCAAGGAATGGAAACAAAACTGCACCTCAAATTTAGCTGCATTTTAAAAAAAAACAATCTAGCTCAATAATTAAAAGGCTGGTAAAATATTTTAGACCAGGGATGTTAAATTTAGATTAATCAAATAGATTAGATTAGTAGCTGATGGGATTTCCATTGACTACTCAACTGTGCACTCTCTATCCCTCTTGTACATACCAAAAGAGAGAGGCGCAGCAGTCTCCCCCTGCACCACTGCCTCCCCTATCCCCCTCTGGAGATGGTCCTGGGGAGAATGGCTTTTAAGCTGGCTCCCCCCAGCACCAGTTTCCCCCGTCCTTGGTGCCTCTGATACAGAGGCAGCAGGGGGGAAATGGGAGGGAAGTGAGTAGTGACTTGACTGCCCAATAAGCTTAGGCTTATCAGGTAATCAACTAGTTGTTTACATCCCTATTTTAGACAAGTTTTCTATTAACTTTATCAAAAATATTCATACAAAGACAACTAATATACATGTAATACTTTACACTCTCATTTAAAGATATTAAAGCATTTTACTGCCTCATGTTATCCTCACAATGCACATTTTTTTTTAAAACAGATTTCCATATTATTTGTGTGAAGCACCAAGACATTAAATGTTTTGCCCACAGTCAATAATCAAATTCAAAGGATTTGAAATCAGCAAGAGTCTATTGTTCGGTGGATAGTGTGGTAGCACTTTAAAAAACTAACAAAACATGTAGATGGTATCATGAGCTTTCGTGGACACAGCCCACTTCTTTGGCCCATGAAAGCTCATCATACCATCTACGTGTTTTGTTAGTCTTTAAAGTGCTACAGACTATTTGTTATTTTTTAAGTTTATCCTGAACAGACTAACCCAGTTACCTCCTGAAGTTTTAATGGATCAGTCCCAAACTAACTCTGTGTGAGGACTGGAACAGAACCAGACATTTGATTCCTAGACTCTGCAACACTTATTCTCTACTAAGCAACCAGCAGATTAAGTCTGTGACATACACTGGTTTTAGTTACTATACAGATTTAATTTCAAGAATTGCATCACATATTACCTGATGAAATAAACATCATATTTTCCTGCAGTTTTGCCGGACTGTCTTTGCTTTGTGATCTTCTCCCATCCATCTGGAGTGGTTTTCAGACATCTAGAAGCCTCTTCTGATGCAACAACTGCATCTTCTTTGCATGGGAGTGTTTCTGCTATGGTTTCAGTACCTTCAAAAGATTCTCTTGTATCTGTCACTAATTCTTTCCCATCTTCTTTTGTTTTCTTTCCAATTTGCATGTCACTTTTGTCACTGAAAGTATATCTAAAATAAAATTGTAGAAACAAATTTATCTCAAACTGTTCATAACTACAATATTTCAAGAGCTGCAGAGATTTGAAAACAATTTAATTGAAAATATGAAGGTAGTTACTGACCTATTGCAAATATTTTTTTCAGTTACATAGGAGACCTTGCCTCTTGTTCACTGCGACACAAGATGCTGGGAGAGCAGAGTAAACAGCATGATCAGCCTAATCTGACGGGTAACAAAATATTTGCAATCTACACTATGTTTTACATATTGGACTAAGGATGTTAAGAAGTAGGTAATCCTTTAATCATTTAGTTGATAAAATGTTAAGAGTGCTCTACAATTCACAAACCAATTGTCTGTGGCACCATATTAGCACAAGGCCAGGAAAATGATAAAACCTATATACATGTCAGAGAAGGGCAACTAAAATGATTAGGGGTTTGGAATGGCTCCCATAGGAGGAGAGATTAAAGAGACTGGGGCTTTTCAGCTTGGAAAAGTGGAGACTAAGGGGGGATATGATAGAGGTATATAAAATCATGAGCAGTGTGGAGAAAGTGAATGAGGAAAAGTTATTTACTTGTTCCCATAATATAAGAACTAGGGGCCACCAAATGAAACTAATGGGCAGCAGGTTGAAAACAAATAAAAGGAAGTTCTTCTTCACACAGCACGTTGTCAATCTGTGGAACTCCTTGCCTGAGGAGGTTGTGGAGGCTAGGACTATAACAGGGTTTAAAAGAGAAATAGATACATTCATGGAGGTTAAGTCCATAAATGGCTATTAGCCAGTATGGGTAAGTAATGGTGTCCCAAGCCTCTGTTTGTCAGAGGATGGAGATGGATGGCAGGAGAGAGATCGCTTGATCACTACCTGTTCGATTCACTCCCTCTGGAACACCTGGCATTGGCCACTGTCAGCAGACAGGGTAGTGGGCTGGATGTACCTTTGGTCTGACCCAGTATGGCCGTTCTTATGTCTACAATTTTTTTCTAAAACATATTAGTGCTAATTAGCTATTGAAGGGTATGCATGTCTTCATTTTAAATAAAATGTGGTTTGGAAATTGGGTATGCAAGGAGAGGCATGCTGTGGCTCACCACCTAAGCAAGAGGAGGGGGGTGAGCTCGGCATGTGGAGTGCAGAGGTGCGGGCATGTGACAAACAAAGCCATATATGGAAAGGTTGAATCTGATTGGTTTAGAAGTTTGTGTTATGTAACCTGTAACCATGTGCTATAAAACAGCAAGGGGAGGGGCTCCTTGCTCGAGGGGCTCTGGCTGATTTTAGTACCAGGGGCTCTCCCTTTGTGCACACTGAATAAAGTATTGAATTGAATTGAATTGAATTGAATTGAATACCCTTGATTCTGCCCAGCACCTGACTCTCTGGGAACCGCAAAATCCCAACACTATGTTCTGGAGTAGAACTCTTTTTGCTAGCGGATGGGCGGGGAGAAGGACAGAGGCTGCCAATGGTCAGTTTTTTTACATTTTAAGTAGTGACAACCCTATACATTACTATCTGACTACATTAAACCTGTGTGTCTCTCACATGGGCTGAAAGGGAATGCCACCAAATTACTCAACACCAACTCCACAAATCACTTAGCTGGGGAATGACCCAGTGCAGTCTTGTGCAAGGATGGTGAGTGAGCTTTGCAAAGACTGAGAGGCTATGTCTAGACTGGCATGATTTTCCGGAAATGCTTTTAACGGAAAAGTTTTCTGTTAAAAGCATTTTCAGAACAGAGCGTCTAGATTGGCACAGACGCTTTTCCGCAAAAGCACTTTTTGTGGAAAAGCGTCCGTGGCCAATCTAGACGCACTTTTGCGCAAAAAAGCCCCGAATGCCATTTTCGCAATCGGGGCTTTTTTGCGGAAAACAAATCTCAGCTGTCTACACTGGCCCTTTTGTGCAAAAAGGACTTTTTCCCGAACAGGAGCAGCATAGTAATTCTGCAAAAAGCACTGATTTCTTACAGTAGGAAGTCAGTGCTTTTGCGGAAATTCAAGCGGCCAGTGTAGACAGCTGGCAAGTTTTTCCGGAAAAGTGGCTGATTTTGTGGAAAAACTGGCCAGTCTAGACACAGCCAGGAAGTTCACCCACCTGAGCGAGGGAATAACAAAGCTACTTTAAAAAAAAAATCTGAATTTCAGTTTAATCAAGTTGTTTGTGTCTGCAGCCACATAAGTGTTATGAATGCCAAATCAGTGCAACGTATCAAAAAACAAAGCTCCACACCAGTAGGTGTCAGAACCTTACACCTGCCCCAACTCTAGCCCAGTTCCCTGAGCTAGCTAGGGATGTTAAATTTCAATGAATCGGCTAATTGAATAGTTGATGCAAACTGCATCAGACTCTTCAATTAGTCAATAAAGGCGAAAGCACTGCAGGGATGGCAGGGCCCTCAAGCAGCCTCTGCCAGCCCACGTTTCAAAACAGCAGCACTGCATGGAGCCCTGGGTCAGCAGGGGAGTCACCCGCTGGCCCCGGGCTGCACAGGGCACTGCTCCTTTGAAACACTCCATCCTTCCCCCCGCCCCTTGCTGCCTCTTTCCGGCACACGACTAGCGAGTTGCCTCGTCATTCGCATCCCTGCCCTGAGCCAGCTGAGACCCAGCCCGGTGGTTATCGTGGCAGCAAGAGGTTCCTCAGACCCGCTCGTTTCAGGTCCGGCCATTCAAGCTAAACGGGACTCGCGCAGAGCGTATGACGCGCGGTCAGGGCTTTGGGCGAGCGCAGAGCCCAAGAGCCAAGCGAACAGGGCTCCGAACGGGGCCGACGTAGCCACACATGCCCTGTGACGTCACCAGCGTGCGGCATCATCACCGCCTGCGTTGTGACATCACCGCACCTACTACAAGGCCTCACGTCATGGAGCCAGCTTGAGGCAATAGACCGCGCCCGACCCCATCTTCACGGCCTCCGGCCCTTCTGTTGCTATAGTTACTTTTTACCTGCCCGTCTCTTGCCCCCTTACTTCCGGAGCTGCCATAGTCTAGCACCTCCCATGTCACGGGCGCGCCATTCCGACCCGCACTGCGCATGTCAGACCCAGCTCGCGTGACGCTTCTCGAGACTGCAATCCCGCCAAGAACATCTCCCGCGAGAATAGTCTGTGCTGTGACATAGTCTGCCTTTTGCGCACGCGTATTCCAAACTAAGACCCACAGAGAGCTCCACGCATGCGCAGTGCTTTTGTTTCCCCCTTCTCACGCAAGCTCAGTGTTCATGGGAGGTGGCGCATGCGCAATTAAGTTTCAACAGTTGCGTTTTTTTAACCTTTCCATCCCCTCGCGTCGTGCCGGTAGATTCCAAGCAAAGGGTTTTGGAGTTAGTGCGCATGCGCGTTGCCCGGGGAGGCGGGAGCGCTTTAATCTCGTGTAAATAAACAAACAGCAGCGGGGGAGGCAGGGCAGCGGTGCTTCGCGCGACAGCAGAGGGGTTAAGAGGGGCGGGCGGGCTGTAACACTTGCACACACTGACGGGACGGGGGTGTGGGGGGGGCGGGACTGGCGGTGAGGAAGAGGGAGCTGCGGAAGGGTGGAGGACGGGGTGCTGGGGGAGAGAGGGGGAGAACAGGCAGTGAGGGAAGGGGTAGGGCAGGCGGTGGGGAGGGGTGCTGGGGGAGAGAGGGGAGGGGGTGCTGGGGGAGAAAGGGAGAGGGCAGGTGGTGAAGGAGGGGGTGCTGGGGAAGAGAGGGGAGGGCAGGTGGTGAAGGAGGGGGTGTTGGGGAAGAAAGGGGGAGGGCAGGTGGTGAAGGAGGGGGTGCTGGGGAAGAGAGGGGAGGGCAGGTGGTGAAGGAGGGGGTGCTGGGGGAGAGAGGGGGAGGGCTGGCGGTGAGGGAGGAGGTGTTGGGGGAGAGGGGGAGGGCAGGCAGTGAAGGAGGGGGTGCTGGGGGAGAGAAGGGCAAGCAGTGGGGGTGCTGGGGGAGAGAAGGGCAAGCGGTGGGGGTGCTGGGGGACAGAGGGGGACAGATGGTAAAGGAGAGGGTCCTGGGGGAGTGAGGGGGAGGGCAGGTGCTGGAGTAGGGGGTACTGGGAGAGAGAGAGGGGGCAGGTGGTGAGGGAGGGGGTGCTGGGGGAGAGGAAGGGATGAGGGCTGCACTGACCTGGAGAGATAAGGCTGAGCAATGGTAAGAGGCTAAGTATGGTTTATGTTAGCACTTCATGGGGCAAATGGAAAGATGTGGTCTCTGTCCGGGAAGCTTAATGGGAGGTCAGGGACACATTTTTTTATTTGCAGCTGGGGAGGGATTGAGGTGAAGGTCACTGCGATGTGGGCATGCTGATAATCTGATTTTAAGGTTGACCAGTTTTTCTTTAATAGTAAATTTCTTATCAGTTTGAAACTTCACAATCTGTACGAATTGGTAACATCTCCTGGGTTATTGTTGGGGGTCAAGAGAGCAGCAACCTGTGGTTTGTAACTATGATTACATGGAAGAGGCCTGATGGGGATGATTTTCTAAATTAAACATTAAATATGGAATATATAGAGTTCTTAGAACCTTGAATTGTGGAGTCTTGGAGGGACAGAGATGTGAAGAGTGGGAGGATACAACTTTAGATCTTAATTTAAAGAAAATAGATAATTTAAATTCCTTGTGGGGATGTTAAAATGGCTATTTGTTTAACCATTTTAATTCTGGGCTTGCTGCCCGGCCTGTTAACTGGCCCCTGCCGCAGTCTCAGGGTCCCATTTCTGGTCCCACCATGGCCACTGGGTTTTGTGTTCGCTCCCAGCAGCCCCTCCACAGCAGGGTTTGCCCCAGTCTGTCATGGCTGGCTGCTGCTGGAGGTCACTGGCTGGAGCTGGTGTATGCTTAACAGTTAATTGTTTTAACATCCCTAATGTATTCCATCTCTCCAACTCCTATTGCCCCAATGCTGAGTGATATCAAGATTAAATATGGTCCCACTTTTCTATTTTGATTGTTTCTTCATGTCATTGAACAAGAATATTTTCTATTATCTATACTAGAAGATTTACTGGTGTTGCTCGGGTCCTTACTACTAACAACTTTTGTTTTTCTTCATTTACATAATTGTTCTGGGGTGGAGCTGGAAATGAGGGGTTCAGTATGCAGGCTGTCTAGGGGAGAGAGGACAGCTCCAGCCCTCTTTCACAACAGCAGCCTGGGGACAGTTGAGAAGTGCCTGTTCATGACTGCTTCAGTTGCAGTGGGCACAGTTGGGGGAGAAGTATATGTCGCCTGGCTGCTGGACAGACACACAAACAGGACAAACTCTCTGAAATATATGGTAGATAGCTTTCCCTTTCTCCACCCCGCCCTGTGATGGCCCAAAGGGGTTATAGATGTCCTGGACACCATCTTTGGCCTCTTTCTTTCCCCTGTGATAATTCTGCAGTATAACTGTCCTTCATGCCAAATCTTCCCTTTCTGTTTTACGAGAAACAATAGATTTCCAGGCATATCCCATTGTCCCAGCACAACCAAACCCTTACTTTGCTTTAAGTTACTATAAGATAAATTTGCATACTAATTTTGATGATCCTAGCATTTACCATTTAGGAGTAGTTCTTGAACAAATGGGGTTCTGTGAAGTGAAAATAGGGGTTCAGCGAGAAAATTCCATTACAATAACATTTTATGATTAAAAAATAAGCATTTATGAATTTTATTGAAAACAATTTTCATTTGTGTTTGCCCCGATAAGTATCCCTTTGTAATGAATGCCATCTTAGCCAGACAGTGGGGACGATGATGTCACTACCCAGCGCTGTGTGCACAGTCAGTCAGTGGCGCGATCGCCTGTTATATTCCACCGTAAATCCCCGTACTCACTCTCAGGGAGCGTAGATCACGTGGGTGACTGAATACGAATAAACTAGCACCACATCGGACAAAGTCGAAGGTTCAGCTGTCAAACCAGTTGCTGTTATTAGGGGTTCTGCAAAATTCTTTTGAGTTTAAAAGGGTTCCATGGCCAAATAAAATTGGGAAACACTGGTCTAAGAAATTTTAGAAGACGATAAGCACCAACATGCATACTGTAGTTTGAATACTGTTGTTTTTCATAATATTGTCTGTAATAATATCTGAATAATGCAAAAGGTTTTCCTAGTTTTTTTTTCTTTTTTAATTTTCATCCATCCATGACTCTGATCTTGCAACTATATATGTCTGGTCATAAGGGTCTGTATCTAAGGGTGCCTGGACAAAGCAGTATGGTGATCTGGTTTGGGGATCACTTTACTGCATGTGGGGAAAGCTCTGTAAAGCTGTCTGGCTTCTGGAATTTTCCCAAAAGTTAGGGATGTTCTGAGATATAATACATTTGTTAAATTTTTACTCTATTAATGGCATTTCAGTAATGTTGAAAATAGGAAGTATGTTTTTGGATATTTCTTGTAATAGTTAGCATTCTGCTTCTTAATTTAACTTTTTATCTCTTTGTCCAGTATATATGATCTTGCCTTTAAACCTGATGGAACTCAGCTGATAATTGCAGCAGGAAACAGATTGCTGGTAGGAGATTTGTTTACTCCTCTGCATGCTATGCCATCTGAATCTAACAATAATAATAATATATATCATTAAAAGACCCCAGAATATAGCTATGTAGGAATCAGATATATAATATAGCAATATTTTGGGGTCTCTTTAAAATTTCTTACTGATCTCTTTAATAGGTGCTCTTTCCTGTTAACTTTTTTGGTTTAAAAAGTTTTGGTAGGAAGAACAAGTGGTGATTTTTTTATATAGGGAGGAAATGGGATGTTTTCAAACAGTCCAGCCAATTGGGCTGTTTGAAAACATCATATGAGTTGAGTGACTTTTGTATAAATGAAGTTACTTTTGTATAAATGATTTAGTAACCTCTGTTCTTCTAACGTGTGTTTCAATGCACAAAAAGAGGCAAGTGTGTTCTAGTATTTTTAAAGGGTGCCATCAATTTACTATAGTAATTTAAAAAAACAAGTTAAAAGTAGTTTCAGGCATTACACCTATTTCAAAATCTCTCTGCCAAATTTTGTCAGAATTTTCCTTTTTTTTTTTAAATAAAAATTGTCCCCTTATGTTATATGGAAGACTCACTCAAACAGGAGAAACTAACTAAAGATCCATGAAAAATAGTGGCTTTGACAATATACAAAATATTATCAAGTAAGTAAAGTATACAAAAATATTATGTCTCAAATCTTGTTTAGTTTTAATTATTCCCATGGAACTCATTGAAGGATTAGGGGGTCTTACACTAACCTTTATTCATGCAGGTGTATGACACGTCTGATGGAACTTTAATTCAACCCTTGAAAGGACACAAGGACACGGTGTACTGTGTGGCTTATGCTAAAGATGGTAGGTGACATCTTTGGGTTTCTTGGCTTCCTTATTTGTGCTAGTTTGCTGGAAACATGGTAATTGATCTCATTCCTTTCTTGTTGTAAATTTAAAAAATAGAACTGTTGTGGCTTTTTTAATAATACTTTGCATTTATACCATGCCTTTCATCTCAGGATCTCAAAGCATTTTACTGATATTAGCTGCAAAAGAAAGTACTGTCGTGCATACAGGCAGTCCCCAAGTTACGGCGCGCAGTTACGAACGGGGTTTTCTGCCCGTCTCCCTGGTCTGCTGGAGACCAGCAGACCAGGGAGACGGGAAGCAAAGCCTCTGAGGACGCTGCCCGCGTGCTCCACGGCTTTGCTCCACGTCTCCCCAGACCAGGGAGACGGGGAGCAAAGCCGGGGAGCACGCGGGCAGCGGACAGCCCAGACCCGCCGCGGCTGTCCCACTACCGGCGTCCTCCGCGGCTTTGCTTCCCGTCTCCCTGGTCTGCTGGAGACCAGCAGACTAGGGAGACGGGGAGCAAAGCCAGAGCAAAGCCGGGGAGCCCGCGTGCTCCAGCAGACCAGGGAGACGGGGAGCAAAGCCGCGGAGGACCCGGGCGGTGGGACCGCGGTGTGTCTCGGTCCCCCGCCTGCGTCTCCCTGGTCTGCTTGGGGGGGGGGGGGGGCGCAGCTAGTACGTCGTCCCTCCCCCCCGCCCCCAGCAGACCAGGCTTTTCTCCGGACGCCTGTGGTAGAGCAGCTGGGGCGCTGCCGGTTGGTCCCGCAGCACCGCTCTGGGCGCTACTGGACCAACCTGGCAGCACCCCAGCTGCTCTGCCCCAGGCATCCTGATTCAGCCGCTGCTGGTCAGTTTCAGCAGCGGCTGAATCAGGACGCCTGGGGCAGAGCAGCTGGGGTGCTGCTGGGTTGGTCCAGTAGCGCTGAGGAGCGGCGCTACTGGAGCAACCCAGCAGCACCCCAGCTGCTCTGCCCCAGGCGTCCCCAATTCAGCCGCTGCTGAAACTGACCAGCGCTGACTACGGGAAGCCCGAGGCAGAGTTGCTCTGCCCCGGGCTTCCTGGAATCAGCCGCTGATCAGTTTCAGCAGCAGCTGACTTGGGGACGCCTGGGGTTCTTAAGTTGAATCTGTATGTAAGTCGGAACTGGCATCCAGATTCAGCCTGTTGAAACTGATCAGAGGCTGATTCCAGGAAGCCTGGAGCAGAGCAACTCTGCCTCGGGCTTCCTGTAGTCAGCCGCTGGTCAGTTTCAGCAGCGGCTGAATCTGGACGCCAGTTCCGACTTACATACAGATTCGACTTAAGAACAAACCTACAGTCCCTATCTTGTATGTAACCCAAGGACTGCCTGTATTACAAACACAGGCATCAATCCTGTAGTTGATGCTATGAATAGAGACCCATGTATACACATACACGCCATGAACTTTAATAGGGCTTAGCATGAAAGCAGATGTTTACCTGTACAGCATTCTATTGAAGTCAGTGGTACTTCATGTGGGTGCAGAAGTGCAACCATATGGAGACAGCAGCAGGACTAGATCTTGGTCCTATAGAGCTCAGATACCTGTAAAGAATTTCGGGTGTTTTCTGTTTCATTAAGACTAGTGTTTTTGGCGTAAACATGACAATTACATGTGTTGGTGTTTTATTATGAAATATTATTAATCACTAGGCAAGCGTTTTGCATCTGGCTCTGCTGATAAAAGTGTAATAATTTGGACTTCAAAGTTAGAAGGAATTCTGAAATACACGTAAGTGAAATATTTCCCTTTACTGCTTCTTTTAAATACATACGTTGGTTATGGATTTCTGCTGTTAATATAAGTAATGCTAGGAGAGCTGAAGGAATGTGAATTAGGGTCAGAGAAGAAACTAATAGAGGAGAAATGAGGGAGGAGAGCAGTTAAGATACTGAAAGACTGTTGAAGATGTAAAAAGTTAACCAGTTACCTGGTAAACATTAGCCTTACTAGTATGCTTACCCAGTAACCGGTTAACCAAAGGGTGGAACCTTGGCTGGCAGGAGCAGTCCCCCCACCCCCGCACCTATCTGGACCCTGGTTAAATGATTAAAACTATATCATTTAACTGGTTAACTTTTTAAAGGGATATTTCCATCCCTAAAGACTATTTGAAAGGGCTAGGAAAACAGTTAAGAGAACGAGGGAACAGTGGGAGGGTTAGATAAAGCATTGGTGTTACTCTAGTGAAGACATTGCAGGGCTGAAGGAGCACTAGAGAATCTCTCTTTTGTGTGTTAGGCAGTTGCATGAGTTCAAGAGGAGTAGAGAAGAGTCATAAAGTTTTGGGAGCTATATTCTGCCTTTGTCTCAACAGGAGTTATTTGTGTAGTGTATGTCCAAGACATAGCACCGGTCTTGTAAAATAAGCCAAATTTAAAATAGTTCTACTTTGAAGCCCAGTTCAAAGGTTGCTGTTGGTACTTGCCACTACTAAGCAGTTCCATCTTTGTCCTGCGTTGTGTGCATATGGAATTCTCTTCATGTTTTTTGTTGGATGAATGAAATACAATTCCACGAAGTTATTAAGAAATATAGATTGCTAGCACCTTACATTTTCAAATACAAAATCTAATTTTGAGTAAGTTTGCACAATTCTTGTTGAAATCAGTGAGAGGTGTACATACATATGGTAGAAAAATGTCTCATAACATACATTTTTCACAGTGCTTCTCAAACCAGTATTCACCTATGCCATCATACAAATACAGCCAGTTCTTGATGAAATCTAATGAAACTTCCATTTAGAGACTGCATAATTTTAAAAAAGTTAATTTTTAACATAATTTAAATGTGCTAATTTGACTTAGTATAGCTTGATCTGGTTTCATGCAGTATTTGTCTAAACTTGGTTTTAAGATCTTTTGTTATAAAATATAGAAAATACAGCATTTAAAACAAAAGATTTGTTTGAAAAGTGATGATTACTTTGTTCTAGGCATAATGATTCTATACAGTGTGTTTCATACAATCCTGTTACTCACCAACTGGCATCCTGCTCCTCCAGTGATTTTGGTACGTCTTCTTCCTCTTTTATGTTTTTCATTGAGCCAGTAAACATTATTAAATATTATTAAGCTTAATAATGTTTGGGTACAGATTTTTTTTTCTTTTCAGTGATGTGTAAATGGAGAAATAATGTTACTCATCTACTATGGAGCACACAGATAAAAATTGAGAAAATGTCTTGTTTAGCATAATTTAATATTTTACTTTAAGGCACTGGAATCCGTAACTTTTCAAACTGAGAATAATTTTTAGTTTGCTATCTTTCGGTGATAAGATGTTTTTTTCAATGGTACTATTTTTTGTTCCACATTAAGAAATATTTCATTATAATTCTTTTTATATATTTACTCCCTAGTGCCCCATCTGTCTCATCTGTCATATATGAATACATATAATCTGTTCAAAAGATGCATTGACTCTTCTCAACCCTGAGTGAAATTCTGGCCCCTTTTATTTCAATCACTATTTTTTTTCTAATCTAAATGCTGATTATAATGATGAAGAACTTGGTTTCTTGTTTTTGTTGTGGTTTATAAGGCTTGTGGTCTCCTGAGCAGAAGTCAGTCTCCAAACATAAATCAAGCAGTAAAATCACCTGCTGTAGGTAAGTTTTTTTTTTTTTTTTAAAACACTATATGTGCCATTTAGATTTTTTCCTTTATGAATAAAAACATGGCAAAGAGAAGAGTATGTATACCTAATGTACAAAGAAGCCATGATTAGGGGCGTGAACTGGGAGTTTATAGACCAGAATACAACAGAACCAAAGGTTTCTATATCATACCATCCTCATCACTGTACTATCTGAACGCCTTCCACAGCGTTTGTCAGATACTTTTTTTTTTTTTCTTTCGTCATATTCTTTCAGCATAGCTTTTTAAAAATTTTATTGTTTTGGACTTGCAGTGATAAGCTGTGTGATCTTAAGTCAGTAAACCTTTCCATTCCTCTCTTTATCCATTGATACAGTAATAATCTCCTGAAGGTGCTGCTGAGACTTATTCATAGTTATAAAAGTACTTTGTGATCCTCAGGCAAAAAATTAGACTTTTTTTCAATGTGTGACGTAACTACATAATAAAGCCAAGCCTGATATTAGATGCTTATAAGTGAACTATCATAAATATAGTAGCCCAATGTCTGAGGGTCTTTAACACTGAAATGCTGGCTGTTCCCTCTGGGTGGCCCATGCTGCATGAGGAGTGCGGGGCCCAAACGGCCTCTTGCTCCCCTGCGGTGGCACGGCTGAGTGGCACAGAAGTCAGCCGGGTGCCACCGGAGAGGAGAAGAGGGGTGCGGCGGTGACATACATGGCCAGGGGGCGGGGCCTGGCCATGTACATCACCACCCCAATCCCCTTCGCCTCCTGCCGTGACGCTCAGCTGACTTCTACTCTGCTCAGCTGGGCCGCCATAGGGGAGCCCAAACGGATGCTTGCTCCCCTGTGGCGGCCCGGCTGAGCAGTGCAGAAGTCAGCCGAGCGCCATGGCGGGAGACGAAGGGCAGCGGGGTGGCAACGTGCAGCGTGACAGCGGCTCCAGGCCTTGGCCCCTGGCCGTGAATGTCACCACCCCACCCCTCTTCGCCTCCTACTGTGGCACTCAGCTGACTTCTGCGCTGCTCATCCAGGTCGCCGCATGGGAGCAAGTGGCGCAAGCAACCGTTTGGGCTCCGAGCCCCCCATGCAGCACAGGGAGTGCGTAGCCCAAACGGCCATTTGGGCTCCGCGGTCCCCCAAGTGAGAGGCAGAAGGGGGAGGAGAAGAGAAAGAGAGAGGCAGGAGTCAGAGGAGAGTTGAGAGAGAGCAGGAGAGACAGAAACTGGGGAGGGGGGGGACTGGGACCGGAGGCTCCGGAGAGAAGACCGAAGTGGAGGAGAGACCTGAAAATCCCATCTTATGATGGGCTAATTGGCTAAAATATAAATAAAAATATAAAAACACTTACATTCCAGTATTCTTTCTTCATCCTCAGAGAGACATTCTAATAAGCTATCATCCCCTGGTTCAGTATCCTGTACTTTTAGTAGTTTCCTCTATGGCAGGGGTGGGCAATAATTTTTTAAGGGGGCCCACTCCAAGATTTTGGTAAGTGGTAAAGAGCTCCACTTTTCTATGAAGGGGTTCTGGGTCAGGGATGGAGGTTGGGTGCAGATAAAGTAGGCCCAAGGTATGGGCCAACCGGGCTACTGCCCAGGGCGCCCCATTGTAGGGGGCACTGCCGGGCGGGGGCAGGGCCGTGCATGCTCCACGCACCCGGGGCGGGGCCGCACATGCGCTGGGCGCCTGGAATTGTGCGCCACGCGCCCAGGGGCAGAGCTGTGCATGTGTTGCACTCACAGGGGCGGCACCGCACTCCTGTGGCCTGGGGTGCACGAATGGCTTGGGCCGGCCCTGGGTGCAGAAGGGAGCTTGGGGTAGGAGCTGGGATGCAGGAGAGGTTATGGGGTCTGAAAGGGAGTTTAAATGAAGGAGGGAGTTGTGATAGAGGGCAGGGGTTTGGGTGTGCAGTGTCTGGGAACGGGTATGGGTGCAAGAGAGGTTTCTGTCCTGGGTGAGAGGAGTAGGTGGCAGGGAGTTGTGACCTGGAGGTCTGTGAGGGAGTTGTGCAGAGGGTTTAGATGGTGACCTGGAGCTGGAGTGCCAGAAGTCAGTGTGTGGCTGGCAGTTGCTCATATAGGCAGCTCCAGGGCAGTAGCCCTGCAGGACCGTGTCCCTGCCTGCCACAGACCCTGGTTGCTCAGAATGGCTGGCTGTTTCCTGTGACTCTTTGTGCCAGGTGCTGGGAGGAGAGGGAGACTTTGTGCACTGCCCCTGCTCCCAGCAAAATCTCTCAGCTTCCACTAGGCAGGTTCTGTGAAGCCTCTTCCTCTCCCCGGTGCTTGGAGCAGAGAGCTTCTTAAAGCATTGTGGGGCTGCTTTGAGGTGGGGGGCTGCTTTATGCCTGGGAGCCCCAGCAGGATGGCTCAGAGCCCCAGCAGGTCGGCTTGGTGGGCTGGATCCAGTGGCATGGTGGGCTGGATCTGGCCTGTGGGCCGTATCTTTCCCATCCCTGTTCTATGACGTGCTTCTTTTTCTTTTTGTTTTGTTAGCTGGACAAATGATGGGCAATACCTTGCTTTGGGGATGTTCAATGGCATTGTCAGCATAAGGAATAAAAATGGCGAAGAGAAAGTCAAAATAGAACGTCCAGGTGGCTCTTTATCTCCAGTATGGTCTATTTGCTGGAATCCATCAAGGTAAACCTCTTACATCCATCCCTTTCGAGCTGAAAAGATAGTCCTTGCTTTATTGATTCCTGACATCACAGCATGACTAGTCCATTATCCTTTTTCCTTTGAGTGGGTTTCTTCTGTGTCCTATTCAGATCCCAGAGACTACTCACTGGTGACCAGTTTTTCATATCTGTAAAAATCTGGAATTACTCCACAGAAGAAATGGAGTTACTTTGGTTGAGGATTAGATCTTTTTTTTTTCTCCCAATCCTACTCTTCTTTCACTTTGCCTTTGTTATAGGAATCCCTCAATGACATTAAAATCTCCACATATGTTGTTTTTGCTTGAAGAAAGCTTTGCCACATCCGTTGCAGCTTATATTCCTCTGACACAGACCCAAAAAGGCTTTCGCAAACTTCGTTGGTGCAGATTTTTCTGTGTTTTCCCTTTCTTTATCTTACTGCTATATGCATTCCAAAATGGAGTGTATTTTAACTAAAAGATGGATAGCTGTCAACTTGTGGTTTAAGATCAAGTGCCCCTTCTCCCTGAGATTTATATCTGTGACAAACTAAGTTTCTTGTGGGGCAAGCTACACCTGTTTCTAGACATTGGCTGCCTCCTACCAGCCTGCTGTTTTTTTTAATTATAGAGTTGCACTATTTTGAAAATACTAATTGTGATGCTGGCTGCATTTCTTTAGTGGCTATATACAGCAATTATTTTATTGTCTCTTTCTGTAAGTTGAAAAACAGTGCAAAAATCAACTTGAACATCAGGAAAGATTGTGGGTTTTTTGTTTGTGTATTTTTTATGCAGTGAAATTTATCTTAGAGTAATTTTGAAATGACAGTTTCACTGTAGTTAAAGGGAATGTGAACAAGCAATTAATATTACAGTAGGTGGGAGAATTTCTGGAATCATAGAGCAATTGAGGAAGAGGAGGAATCAGTCCACCACTGTTTAGAGGAAATACCAGCTTTGAAGTCCAGCACATGCAGTAGTCAGGGTAGTGAGACAGAGGAAGAAGAACATGAGGAAGACGAGAGCCCTAGGGACACGAGCTCGTGAGTGAAACTTCAAGGGAATAAAATTTACTGTTCTACAGACAATGTAGACATCTACATATATGTCCCAATGTATATATGTAATTGTTTGTTCCTCTTCTTCGCTTTCTGTTAATGAACTTCAGTCCAGTCCTTACCTGAAAGAAACGCATCTTGAAAAGAGAAGATATCTGTCTGTCTTTAGGGCCCATAGATTCTGTTGAGGCTACCAGTTGCAACAGTAGTAATACTAAGCAGGATCTTTGCGTAGAATGTAATAAATTGGTTTCTTTATTTTCTAGTATCAGGCTTGTACAGCAATAGTCTTCAGATAGTTGAACACATTTTATAGATTATAAAAACTCAGTATGTGTAACTAACAAAACAATCAAAACCCATTGGCTAAATTTATTGATGATGTGCATGTGTGTGGGTTTCTGTTGACTAGGTGGAGTTGCATCTTTTTTGTGTGTGTCCAGGCAGTGAATTTTAATCCATAATAAAAAAAAATTACTTCTAGTCCATCACTGCTCCTTGCCAACCTAAATGCCATCTTTCCTCTCCCCCAGGCAAATGGCTGGGAGGAGTGATGGTCTTTGTGGTGTGTCGTAAGGTGAACAGATTCTCAGACTAACAGCAGTAATAATATAATACTTTACAAAGGAAGTCTGTATCATCCCCATTATATAGATTGTGAAACTGAGACACAGAGAAGTGACTTGCCAAAGGTCACCCATCAGGCTGGTTAACAAACATGCAGACAAGGGGGATCCAGTAGATATAGTATACTTAGATTTTCAGAAAGCCTTTGACAAGGTCCCTCACCAAAGGCTCTTATGTAAATTACATGGCCATGGGATAAGAGGGAAGGTCCTTTCTTGGATTGAGAACTGGTTAAAAGACAGGAAACAAAGGGTAGGAATAAATGGTAAAATTTCAGAATGGAGAGGGGTAACTAGTGGTGTACCCCAAGGGTCAGTCCTGAGACCAATTCTTTTCAATTTATTCATAAATGATCTGGAGAAAGGGGTAAGCAGTGAGGTGGTAAAGTTTGTGGATGATACAAAACTGTTTAGGATAGTCAAGACAGAAACAGACTGTGAGGGACTCCAAAAAGATCTCACCAAACTGAGTGATTGGGCAACAAAATGGCAAATGAAATTTAATGTGGATAAGTGTAAAGTAATGCACATCGGGAAAAATAACCCCAACTATAGATACAGTATGATGGGGGCTAATTTGGCTATGACAAATCAGGAACGAGATCTTGGAGTTATCGTGGATAGTTCTCTGAAAACTTCCACAGTGTGCAGTGGCGGTCAAAAAGGCAAATAGGATGCTAGGAATTATTAAGAAAGGGATAGAAAATAAGACACAGAATATCTTACTGCCACTGTATAAAACTATGGTACACCCACATCTTGAATACTGTGTACAGATGTGGTCTCCTCACCTCAAAAAAGATATTTTGGCCTTGGAAAGGGTTCAGAAAAGGGCAACTAAAATGATTAGGGGTTTGGAATGGGTCCCATATGAGGAGAGGTTAAAGTGACTGGGACTCTTCAGTTTAGAAAAGAGGAGACTGAGGTGGGATATGATAGAGGTATATAAAATCATGAGTGGTGTGGAGAGGGTGCATAACGAAAAGTTATGTATTAGTACCCATAATAGAAGAACTAGAGGACACCAAATGAAATTAATGGGTAGCAGGTTTAAAACTAATAAAAGAAAGTTGTTCTTCACACAGCATGTAGTCAACCTGTGGAACTCCTTGCCAGAGGAGGCTGTGAAGGCTAGGACTATAACAGAGTTTAAAGAGAAGCTAGATAATTTCATGGAGGTTACGTCCATAAAAGGCTATTAGCCAGGGGATAGAATTGGTATCCCTGGCCTCTGTTTGTCAGAGGCTGGAGAGGGATGGCAGGAGACAAATCGCTTGATCATTGTCTTCGGTCCACCCTCTCTGGGGCACCTGGTGCTGGCCACTGTCGGCAGACAGGATACTGGGCTAAATGGACCTTTTGTCTGACCCAGTACGGCCATTCTTATGGTTGCTGAAATGGAAATAGAAGCCACATTTGCTGAGTCTGAGTCCAGGGTTCCATCCATTAGAGTACAGTAGAAAATTACAGAGTTTGAGGCCCTTCTTAGTGAGTGTTCTGCTACCAGTCTCCAAGGATCAAATTAATTCTTGATTATTTGCATGTAAATCAGGTGTATCTCCACTCAGGCCCAGATTTACACCACAGTAGCATCAGGATATGTCACAGATGTTTAAGTGAGGAACTCTTAGCTAGTTAGCCTTGGCTAATCATAACTGCAGTGGAAGTACATAAAATGATACATTAAGTTTTCAGGAAACAATCCATGACATGATATATGGTGAGGAAATGGTGGATCTCTTCCCCTTTCGCCCAGATCCTGTCCCAGCTGTCTCTTTTTTGGCTGCAAAAGCTCATTAGTATTCTCGTCAGAGTAGATGCTTTTTCTCTCAATTTTTTTTTTTTTTTTAAATCACTATTTGCTAAATGTAGTCTGACATCCTACTTATTTTTTGTTTGTAGCTTTTAAGTTTTATGCATAAATCATTGCAGCATACCACATGTCTTAATTGTCTGTTTCTTCTACATGTTAGAGATGAACACAGTGACATCTTAGCTGTAGCAGACTGGGGTCAAAGGCTTTCCTTTTTTCAGCTCAGTGGCAAACAGGTAAGTTGAAGTTAGTTCAGTGCTTTGGAAGATGCATTTACCCTCAGGAGTAGCTGAATATTTTTGATCGTACACAAGTCACATTGAATATATATAAAATAAAGCTGTTTATTAGAGTATTTACTCTAAGCTTTTTATTTGTCTGATTTTGATCATCCTCTTTTCTAGCTCTAGTATCTCTCAACCCAATAGAGCCAATTTCTGACACTTCTTGTAGCTTTGTAGACTTTTGTGACATTTTCTTGGCCCAGCTCCTAAGCTGCAACTGTCCAGTCTCTGGCACAGTTCGAGAGGGAAACTCATTGGTATTGTTTAAATCACCCTGATTCTAAGATGACATTTACTGGGCTAGGCTGGTTCTCAGATGCAACTTGAGTCTGTTTGTTGTTGCCAAGCATTGGAAAGTATTTTTGCCACTAGTTAAAGGGATGGTGGTAACATAGGGTGGCCAACTGTCTAACTCCCCATACACAGGCACCCTTGCCCCATACTCTACCTTGCTTCTTCTGTGAGGCCCCACCCCACACTCACTCTGTCCCCCCTTCCTTTGTTGCTCACTCTCCCCCCTCATTCATTTTCACTGAGTAGGGGCATTGGGTTGGTATGTAGGAAGGGATGTGAGCTCTGTGTTGATGGGTGGGGCCGAGGTGTTCAGAGTGTGGGAGGGAACTCTGGGCTGAGCCTGGGGCAAAGAGGTTGTGGTGTAGGAGGAGGTGTGAGCTCTGGGAGGGAGTTTGGGTGCAGGAGGTGGTATGGGGTATGGGCTCTGGGCTCTGGTCAGACAGCACTTACCTCAGGAGGGCTCCTGGAAGCAACTGGTATATCTGGCTCCTAGGCACAGAGGCAGCCAGAAAGCTCCTATTGACTGTGGTTCCTGGCCAATGGGAACTGTTGAGTTGGCACTCTGGGAAGGGGCCTAGGAGCCAGAGAGACATGCAGGTTGTTTTTGAGAGCCACACAGAGCCAATGTAAGTACAGAGCTTGCCTAAGCCCTACTGTGCCACTGACCAGACTTTTAGCATTTTATTACAATCTCTCAGATTGGTTTCAGTAGCCACCAGAAGATAGTTTTCTATTTTGGGAGACTCCCTGCCAATGCTTTAGGGTTGGCAACTGTATGGTGGCATAAGAGCTTGCATGATAATACTTTGCCACCTGAGAATCCCTGTACACTGGTGATACCCTCTTTCTTGTTTCAAGCAACTTTTCATGTCTTAAAAAACATGAAATTATACTTTTCTTTGATCTCTTTTGTTTTGTCTTGTAGATTGGGAAGGATAGGGTGCTGAATTTTGACCCTTGCTGTGTTAGCTATTTTTCCAAAGGAGAATATATATTAATGGGAGGCTCAGATAAGCAAGTCTCTCTCTACACAAAGGATGGAGTACGTCTTGGTACCATAGGGGATCAGAACAGTTGGGTGTGGACATGTAACGTTAAACCAGACTCCAATTATGTGGTAAGAAGTGACATTTTTATCGCCTTTCTCTTATGGCAGCTGTAGCTATGTGTAGTAGGGCACAGATTTCAAGCTTGGGTACCTATATTTATGTGCCCAAATCTTTACTGAGGCAGTTAAATAAAAGTAGTGTAATTTTAGGTGTTGCCGAGTAAGCACGTTCAACTCCAACTGAAGTTAAAAATAGTCATGGAGAAATGTATCCTTGGCTACATGAAGGTGATAAATGGTATAAAACTTATTGGCCTACACAAGTAGCAGAGAAATAGCCGTGTCAGTCTGATCTTGGTAAAACAGAAAAATCTTGTCGTGTAGCACTTTAAAGATTAACACGATGTTTATTAGGTGATGAGCTTTCATGTGGCAGACCCACTTCTTCAGATGATCTAAAGAAGTGGGTCTGCCCCATGAAAGCTCATCATCTAATAAACCATCTTGTTAGTCTTTAAAGTGCTACACGACGGGGGTTTTTTTGGTTTTTTTTTTTTTGCCTACATAAGACAGGGTATGTCTACACTACCCCACTAGTTCGAACTAGCGGGGTAATGTAGGCATACCGCACTTGCAAATGAAGCCCGGGATTTGAATTTCCCGGGCTTCATTTGCATAAGCGGGGAGCCGCCATTTTTAAAACCCCGCTGGTTCGAACCCCGTGCAGCGCGGCTACACGGGGCACGAACTAGGTAGTTCAAACTAGGCTTCCTAGTTTGAACTACCGTTACTCCTCGTGAAATGAAATGTGTAGACATACTCACATTTACTACATTTTATTTTAAAAATGGTCATTGGTTTATTTAAAAATGTTGATGATAGAGATGCAGTAGGATTACTGCAGAAGTTTGTGCACTAGAATGACTGGAAGTAGATGTAGGCTGTCTCTGTTTTGGAATATCTGTTGATGAGCCTTGTGGAGAATGTGTGTATTAATACTTGGGGGCAGTATATCCTTAATCTGTCAGTGGTAGAAATCACTAGGCCTGTTGAAATCACTAGGCCAAGAGTGGTGATAAAAAGAGTAACAGTGATCATGATTATATAGTATTCTGGGCCATTAAAGTAGATGGGAGTTTTGCCGTTTAATACAATGTGAGCAGGATCAGGACTAAGGTTGATATGCTGTTTTGGTAAATGTAACATAAGGTATTTAGTAATCATTTAAATGTCATGCATTTTTATGGGTTTTTCTTAGTAGTTGCTTATAGGTTTGCATTAGTTGATACATATAGGTGATTATGTGAGGCTTTTTATATCTTTCTCCTTATGTTCAGGCAATAGGATGCCAGGATGGAACAATTTCCTTTTATCAGCTGATTTTCAGTACAGTCCACGGACTCTATAAAGATCGTTATGCTTACAGGGACAGCATGACTGATGTTATTGTCCAGCACCTAATTACTGAGCAAAAAGGTAGTTTCACACATACTTTTAATCCTTAGCTTCACTTTCCTAATTATTTTTTATTAATAGTTGTTAGCATGTTCAAATGTGTGGTTTCTGTCCCGTGAAGTTTTCTTTGATAAACACTGACGGTATTATTGAAACACACAGCTCATGGGATGAAAATGCGAACTCGAAGTGGAGCAAATGTCTCTGGAGGATCAGCGCTGAAGGACTTAATGAGGAAGTGGGGATTTGAGAGATCATTAGGAGAGGAAAGAGCTATTAAGAGAGAGTCTGTCTCTGCAGTTGTGAGATTCTGTATAGTCCATTATATTTGTCAAGGTTGCTCTTATTAATAGCATCAAATACTTGTGCTGATATTTTCTAAGCACATTTAAAAAGAAAATTCTCACCCCATTTTATGACACGAAAGAGACATTGAAACATGCATTGTTGTACCTCCTTCACAAGAAATGACTATTAATAACTTGTGACCTCCTGCTAACCAGTAGCACGAATGCATACCTTATACAGGCAGTCCCCGGGTTACGTACAAGATAGGGACTATAGGTTTGTTCTTAAGTTGAATCTGTATGTAAGTCGGAACTGGCGTCCAGATTCAGCCACTGCTGAAACTGACCAGCGGCTGACTACAGGAAGCCCGAGGCAGAGGCGGAAGTCGGATCCGCGTAACTCGGGGACTGCCTGTACTTCATGTGGAGCCACAGACTTTCTTCTAGTAGGTTTGACTGATGTAGAAGTATTTTGTAAGGATTAAATTGTAATCAGGCTGGACATGGTATTAAATTGTTTCAGTTTGGCCCTACACATTACTACACTTTCTTATGTTCTTTCTTTTCAGTTAGAATAAAATGCAGAGAACTTGTAAAGAAAATTGCAATCTACAAAAATAGATTAGCAATCCAGCTTCCAGAAAAAATCCTGATTTATGAATTATATTCAGATGATTCCTCAGACATGCATTACCGTGTGAAGGAAAAGATAGCAAAGAAATTTGAATGCAATTTATTAGTTGTATGTTCAGATCACATTATCTTATGCCAGGTATGTACTTGAAAAATTAAACATAACTTTGATAAGAAAAGGGTTTAAAAGGGCTGGCAAAATAAGATTAGCATACTGAAAATACTGTAATGGATTAGGCAATTAAAATACAGCCACCTGAAAAAATATTCTAGTGGTCTGGTTATAATGTGCTATGGGATCTTTTGGGATAACAGGTGGTAGAAAAAGGGGATTTGATATTTTCTACTTGCTATCATGAATCTTTAAAAATATATTTTGTCTGCTAGAGTGATCTGACATGTATTTGGCAGTCTCTTGTATGTGCCTATTGAGGCAGGCATATCTGGATAGATGTGAATACACTTGAAAGTGGAATGAATTCCTGTTTACCAATGTTTATTATATTGTACATCACAGGTATTTTTTTTTTGTTTGTTTTTGTTTTAGGAGAAAAGACTACAATGCCTCTCATTTAGTGGTGTTAAAGAACGGGAGTGGCTGATGGAGTCTCTCATTCGTTACATTAAAGTAATTGGTGGCCCTTCTGGAAGAGAAGGCCTCTTAGTCGGTCTGAAGAATGGCCAGGTAATGCTTTGATTGATTTTTACCTTATTTATTTAAAAAAAAAAAGTACAAAGCAAAATCTATTTTACTGTGTTGAAGAGAACAGAAATACATAAAGCTGACCCCAGAAGTAGAAAAGACTTATAACCTGAAGTCTATGGACCCAAGCTAAGTTCAATCCTGAATCAGAAGACCCATTCATTTATATTTGTTGTCTGTGGGCTCACGTTCTTCCATTTTAGCTGCTCGTTTGTAGGTTACCCACAGAAGACAAAATTATTCCTCATTGCTTATGCTTCATAGATGGACCTCCAAAAAAGTGAATATACTGAAAAGGGTTCTCTACAGTTTACTGACAAATCCACAGTTGACTGCCCCAATAAGAAATGGACCTTTTGGAATTTGTTTTATAGCATATGATGAACAGGTGATTCACAGCATTCCAGTTTTTGTACAGGGGAGGAAGCCAGGATGGAGTGCTAGTTAAGTAATTTGTGGTGCTCCGAAAGTGTTGGTGGGTAAGGGAAGGAGTAGAAGGTGTGGGGCTCCAGTACACCAATGTGTGAGAGGCTCACTGTTCTTGGTTGCTCATCACTGCTGTAGGATATCATACAATTCAAGTGACAGCAGAGGCTAACTGTTTCTTTGTAGTTCTGGAGTTACATAGAGCTTACAGATTACAAAAGCAGTGAAAGTAAAGTGTTTAGGTTGTTGCCATAAGTGGTCTTTGTAGTATTTATATACAATGATGCTAAGCATAAATAAATGTGTTAATGTAATTGTTCAACAAGTATAAATTGAATCTCCCTGATTCAGCACCCTCAGGACTGGTCACCAGGGAATCTGCTGAATTAGGGTATGTCAGTGCTTGCCTCTCTGTTCCCGCCTTCCCCTGGGGTCCAGTGTTTCAGCTGCTAGGGCACTGCCCTCCGGGGACTCCACTGCTCTGGCTCACCTGGAGCTCCACAGCTCTAGCCCACGGGCCTAGTGCGTGCAGGGACTCTGCTCCTCTGCTCTGTGGCTCCATTCTTCCCTAGTCCAGCCATGCTTCTGGCCCCAGCCCACAGTTTTCCCCTGTGAGTGCCCCAGCCCCAGCCCTCCCATGAGGCTGCTGACGATGTTGGACCAGAGGTGTTGCCATATGAGGGAATTCCAAAATAGAGAGTGCCAACATGTAAATTGATACCAAATCTATGCTGTCTCAATTGTTTTGTTTATATTAGCTTGCAAGAAACAAGTGTATAAGTCTTCAAAAGCATTCTCAAACTGCTTTAGTTTTTACACATTTTTAATATTCTTCATAGTATGTATTCACAGTCCTATTTTCAACCTCAGAGTTAATATCCACTATTCTATTGCTAATTTTAGTAGCTGCAACTTTGACTGACTAACTTTAATTTCAAATATGTCCAGATTCTGAAGATATTTGTGGACAATCTTTTTGCAATTGTCCTGTTGAAGCAATCCACAGCTGTGCGCTGTCTCGATATGAGTGCATCCCGAAATAAGCTGGCAGTGGTAGATGAAAATGATACTTGCCTAGTATATGATATTCATACCAAAGAGCTGCTTTTCCAGGTAAGAAATTAAAATCTTTAAGTCCTAGGGACTCAGAATGTGGTTTTTGTTTCTTACATTCAGGAAACATCCATAATTATTACACAAATAAAAATCAACTGTGGAATTTTGTAGATTCTAATATGTTATGCTCTATTTAGAGAGTGTTGTTTAAGGTAAGGAAGGAAGTAGGAGCCAGAAGATTTGTGTTCTTTACAAACCTCATTCATGCACTTGCTGTGTCATCCTTAGCAAGTCACTTGGGGCCATGTAATATTTCTTTTGAATTATTGAAGTCAGTAGGAATTTTACTGTTGATTTCAGTGGGAGCAGGATTAGACTCTAAGCCACTTCTGTGCCTCACTTTCTCTCAATATAAAAGGGGATAATAATACTTCTCTGATATGGAGTTTAGCATAGTCCCTCTGTGAGACTTAATCCATTAATATTAGTAAGGTATTTTGAGGTACGTCCTCTGATAGAAAGTGTGAAGTATTAAAATAGGACCCCTAGGATTCTTTTAATGCCAGAAAGTAAAACTAGAGATTAAATTATTCTTCTTCGAGTGGTTGCTCATGTCCATTCGAAGTAGGTGTGCACACCGTGTGCACCGCGTCTTCCGGAGCGTTTTCCCTAGCGGTACCTGTAGCGCCGGCAGGGCGCCCCCTGGAGTGGCGCCGCCATGGTGGGGCATAAGTACCCCTGCCGGCGCTGCCCCACCTCTGTTCCTTCTTACCGCCGTGACGGTCGTTGGAGCGTCTCTATCTCTCTTAGTCTCCTAGTTAGTTAATGGTTCCCATTCTCACATTTGTTTGTAAATAGTTCTTGTAGTTAGATAGTTAGGTTCTTTGTTTTGTTCCTTCCCCCTTGGGGGTAAGGAATGCCAGGGCCGCAAGGCTTCAAGACGTGCGCTGACTGTGGGAAGTTTATGCCCAGGGGCGACCCACTCGACAGTTGCCTTAAGTGTTTGGGTGAGGCTCATCTGGCAATTGCCTGTAAGATCTGTAAATCCTTTAAGCCCCGTATGAGAAAAGAAAGGGTTTCCCGCCTGAAGCTTCTCCTCATGGAGACAGCGCTTCAACTGGTGCCGCCGGAGCAACCTGCGGTGCACAGCGCACCGGCTTCCACGCGGGAGGCTCCTCACCGGCACCGTGCGTCGGTGTCGAGGTCTCGGCACCGGTCTCACTCTCCTCCGTCCAAGAGGGTGAAGAAGTTACGCGGAAGGTCCCCTTCAAAGAAGTCAACTTCGATTGGGCTCCGCGGCGCGGACTCACCGGTGCACGTATCTCTTCCGGCGCACCGTCGGCGCAGAGGAGGCCTCGATAGTCCTGGTCGCCTGCCTTCACACCGCCTGTCCACGCCGGACACATTTGAAGCGGCGCAGGACCTTATTAGCCTCACGACCTCCCCTCCATCGTCGGTTGACTCGGAAGGATCGAGGTCACCCTCGTCGGAGGCTCAGCTGGCTACGACTTCGCCCCCGCATGGCCCAGGTCGGCATGCTAAGGTGGCTTATGCGTCGGGACCACCCCATGTGGGGTCAGTACCAATCGCTACTACGGCACCCTTCTCAACACCGTGTCGTCAGTCTCAGGTAGCTTCGAGCCGTGCTTGAACTTCGCTGCAGCTGAGCTCCTTGCCAGCTCCCCGCCTGGCGGTACCGGTGCCGTATCTCCGTAGCCGTGTGGCGTCCACTCAGGCACCTCTCTCCTCCATGGCGGACACCCAAGAGCCGGCATCCGTCTCCGTGCCTTTATCTGCACCGGCATCAACGCAGTGGTCTCTTCCGGCACCGGGCCTCAGTACCCCAGTGCCGCATCTGCCAGTCACAACTCAACCGGCACCGGGCCTGGCACCCCAGTGCCGCAGCCAATGGCGGCAACTCAACCGGCACCGAGCCTGAGCACCTCGGTGCCACAACTGCTGGCGTCCCAACATGCACCGGGCCTCGGCACCCTGGTGCCACAACTACTGGCGTCTCAACCAGCATCGGGCTTAGGCACCCCAGGGCCACAACTGCTGGCGACTCAACCAGCTCCGGGCCAGAGCACACCAGTGCCACAACAGCTAGCGACGCAACCAGCACCGGGCCTGAGCACCCCGGTGCCACAGCTGGCTGCTTCGCATCCGGTACCGCAACTGGGTGCTGCAGAATTCTCGGTACCGGGGCTGGGTCCCCTGGTGCCGCAACCGTCAACGAGCCTTCTGGCACCGGGCATGGGTCCCCCCGTGCCGCAGATTGCCCGGCCCCACCGTACTCATGTGGGCAAGCCTGAATCCATGACCAAGTTTGCCCTGCATTCCTCCTTGGCTCCAGCCTGCCGGAGTCCGATTACTTGTCGGACTCAGATGCCGTTTTCATCCGATCGGGGTCCTCGGGAGCATCCTCGGCCCACAGGTCTATGTCCAGGCACCGGAGGGACCACAGTCAGCAAACGTGGCCTCTGCACCCGCAGTGGCCTTTTTGGACCCTCTGGGTCTACCATCAGTGGCAAGGTCAGCTGCCCCCCTGTCTGGGGTCGGAGGCTTCAGGGCACTGTTCCCAACCGTCGGCGTGCCTGTCCCGGGCCCCTCCCTCCCATCTTCGGGCGCCGCAACCGGATCCAGCGGCACCGCAGTCACCGGCACCAGAGGCAGACCCATCGGGGGCACAAGTTGCTCAACCGGCACCACAGTTGGTGACAACCGCTCCTGTGCCAATTCAGGAGTCGTCGTCGTCTCTGGACGAGGCACTAGCAGACCCGGCACCAAGTCTGCCTTCAATAGATGCCCGCACGCACCAGGATCTGCTCCGGCACATGGCTTCCAACCTGGCCGTTCCGGTGGAACCTGACATTGAGGACACGGATCCAATGGTGGACATCCTTATGGAGGACACGCCTACGCGGTTGGCCTTACTGCTCAACAAAACGGTGTCAAAAATTACTAATGCCCTGTGCAACCTTGACCCCTACCTTAAAAGGGGTCGAGAGGCGTTATTACGTCCTGCACTCGGGGCATGAATACCTGTATTCACAGCCCATCCCGGGGTCCTTGGTCGTGCAGGCCGCGGCCCAAAAGGAAAGACTCCCTCAGCCCGGTCCCTCTCCAAAGGCGAGAGAGCCTAAGCGGCTGGATCTGTTGGGGCGTAAGGTTTACACCACAGGGGCACTACAACTCCGCATCGCTAACCAGCAGGCAATGCTAAGTAGGTATGCTTTTAATACCTGGCAGGCCGTCGAAAAGTTCAGAGACAGACTCCCGGCGGAGGACCGTCAGGAGTTCGCGGCCATTGCCTCGGAGGGTAAAGTCATTGCGCGAACCGCTCTCTAGGCATCACTGGACACTGTTGATTCGGCAGCCCGCACTATGGCGACTGGTGTCGTTATGCGTCTCGGGGCATGGCTCCACGTCTCGGGAATTCCCCCGGATGTGCAACATACGGTCCAGGACTTGCCCTTTGAAGGCAAAACTCTGTTCTTGGAGCACACCGACTCTAGGCTCCATACCCTAAAGGACACAAGGTCCACCTTAAAGCCCTTGGGCATCCACACGCCGGCCCTGCAGCGTCGGCAGCTGCTCTATAGGCAGCAGGGGAGAGCGCAGTCCCAGGTTCCCCGTGGGGATTACTGGAGGAGCTGCTCCCAGGCCTCCGGTGGAGGTTCCGGGGCGGCTGTGCACCCCCAGGGGGATGGGGTCGACGTTGTCGCCCCAGGACCAATACCCAGCGGGGAGGTCCCCACGGTCCTTCCCATCAGGGCAAGCCCCAATTTTGACGCCCTTTTCGAGAGTCCTGTACCAGTCCCCCGCCCTGGCCCCCCGTTTGGGGCTAGGCTATCCCTTTTTGCCCATGCATGGGCTCTAATCACATCGGATGCCTGGGTTTTGAACATAGTAAATGGAGGCTATTCTATCCCATTCCTGGGCCCACCGCCCTCAAAACTCCCTTCTCTGTCCTTAGTAAGGGACACCCCTCACGAACACATCCTGTGCCAGGAGGTGTCTGCGCTCCTTGAAAAAGGGGCAATAGAGGAGGTTCCTCCGCATCTGCGAGGAAGAGGTTTTTACTCCCATTATTTTGTTGTCCCCAAACCGAAGGGAGGAGTCCATCCCATCTTGGACCGCTGAAATTTAAACAAGGTGGTCATAAAACACAGGTTCAGAATGGTGACCTTGGCCTCGGTCATCCCAGTGCTACAGTTAGGAGACTGGTACGCGACTTTCAACCTCAAGGACGCGTACTTCCATGTGGCGATCAGGCCCAGCCACAGGAAGTTCCTCAGGTTTATGGTGGGCCAATACCATTTTCAGTTTACGGTGCTCCCCTTTGGTTTGTGTACGGCACCAAGGGTGTTCACAAAATGTATGGCGGAGGTTGCCGCATTTCTCCGCAAACAGGGGGTGCACGTGTTCCCGTACCTCGACGATTGGCTGATCCGAGGTCGCTCGTACGAGCAGGTAGAAGCTCACGTGGCACTCACAAGAGCTCTCTTCCTAAGGTTGGGGCTCATGATAAACATCGAAAAGTCATCGCTGGCCCCCTCCCAGCAGATAGAATTCGTGGGAGCCCTCCTCGACGCAAAGGTGGCAAGAGCGTTCCTGCCCAAGAGCAGGTTCCTCTCCATAGTGGAGCTGATCTCAGGGTTAATTCAGTCCCCTATCATGACCCCTTGGGTCTGCTCCAGGGTCCTGGGCCATATGGCGGCGTGCACGTACATGGTGCGCCATGCCAGAATGAGAATGAGACCCCTGCAGGTGTGGTTGGCACAGGCCTTCAGCCAATCCAGGGGTCTTTGGGACTCGATAATCACAGTGCCCCCAGAAATTCTGGACTCCCTCCTATGGTGGATCCAGGAAACTGGTACGCAGTGGGGTTCCTTTTAGTGCCCCTCCCCCCTCCCTTACGCTGGTCACCGATGCGTCCGACCTGGGCTGGGGAGCACACCTAGGGCAGTACAGGAATCAAGGCCTCTGGTCCCCCTCCAAACGAACCCTGCACATAAACGTCCGGGAATTGCGGGCAGTGAGGAGAGCCTGCGAAGCTTTTCTGCCAAGGCTCTCTCACCGCTTGATCCTGGTTCGTATGGACAACACAGCAGCGGTATTTTATCTCAACAAGCAGGGTGGGGCTCGCCTCCCCTCTGCAAATAGGCCCTGTGACTCTGGCACCTGTGTCACGCACGATATCATGCCGCAGGCGGAATACCTCCCGGGGTGCAAAAACCTGCTAGCAGACACGCTGAGCAGATCCTTTGGAGCGCATGAGTGGTCGCTCAAGGACTCTGTTCTCCGTCAGGTTTTCTGCAGGTGGGGTTATCCCCGCCTAGACCTGTTCGCCTCGGCACACAATGCCAAGTGACGGAACTACTGTTCCCTGCTGGGGCTGGGGAAATATTCCCTGGGGGATGCCCTGACGACCGTGTGGCCAGAGGGCATTCTCTATGCTTTTCCCCCGTTCCCCCTAATTTCCAGGGTGTTGACCAGAGCGAGGACATTTTGGGCCTCGATCATTCTCATAGCCCGCAGGTGGCCCAGGCAGTTCTGGTTCCCCATCCTAGTGGACATGCTTACCCAAGATCCAATAGCACTCCCTCCAGTCCGGGACCTGCTAACTCAACCTTGGAACGAGGGGATCGTGGTTCACCCGGATCTCCGGTCTCTCCACCTAACGGCCTGGTTTATCCGTGGTTGAACCAACCTGAAAGGGAATGTTCCCAGGAGGTCCAGATGGTGCTGCTCAGTAGCAGGAAACCCTCTACTAGATGGTCGTATGCTGCCAAGTGGCGGCGCTTCTCGTCTTGGGCGTCCCGGAGAGGAGTACACCCGTCCTCGGCCCCTATTCCAACTATTCTTGACTATCTTTTCCAGCTTCGGTCTAGTGGCTTGTTCTTTTCCTCTATCAAAGTCCATGTGGCATCTCTCTCCGCCTTCCATACTGGTACGGCAGGAATCTCCCTTTTTTCTAACCCGGTGGTTAAAAGGTTTCTTACTGGCTTGGAAAAGTTGTATCCCTCGGTGTGGGTCCTGCCTGGGACCTCAATGTGGTCCTCCACAGGCTTATGTTACCCCCCTTTGAACCGCTGGCCACGTGTTCCCTGTAGCACCTTTCGTTGAAGGTTGCTTTCATTGTGGCCATTACATCGGCTCGAAGGGTGTCGGAACTAAGGGCGCTTACTGTAGACCCACCCTACCTTGTTTTTTCACATAGCAACGTAAGGCTACGGCCTCATCCAGCCTTCCTCCCAAAGGTGGTGTCACCATTCCACCTGTCCCAGGAGATGTATCTCCCGTTTTTTTCCCCAAAACCTCATGCCTCCCCTAAGGAGCGGGTGCTTCACTCCCTGGACGCTAAGCGGGCACTGGCGTTCTACATTGACAGAACCAAGCCATTCCGTAAATCCCAACAATTGTTTGTTGCGTTTGGGAACAGGGTGAAAGGGTCGCCTATTTCAACTCAAAGGCTATCAAGATGGGTGGTGCAATGCATCACAGAATGTTATCAACTGGCTGGTAAAACCCCACCCAGGGTGAAGGCACACTCTACCAGGGCACAGGCGTCCTCGGTGGCTTTTGGTGCCCAGGTACCAATCACGGAAATTTGCAGGACGGCCACATGGTCTTCCCTTCACACATTTACAGTGCACTATGCGCTAGTACAGCAGGCGAGGGAGGATGCAGGGGTGGCCTCTGACGTCCTCGAATCTGTAATGTAAATATGTAGATATGTCCTGTTGTCATCGTTCTTAATATGTGCCTTATCAGTGTTGGATTGTTCGAATAAATCCATTTATTGTTCACCTCTCTTCATGACTCTGGTGGTATGACTGCTTCTATCCCTCCTCCGTGGGGTTAGCTTGGTAGTCACCTACTTCGAATGGACATGAGCAACCACTCGAAGAAGAAAAGAACGGTTACTTACCTGTAACTTGTTCTTCGAGATGTGTTGCTCATGTACATTCTACTTCCACCCTGCCTCCCCTTCGTCGGAGTATCCGGCAAGAAGGAACTGAGGTGGGGCAGCGCCGGCAGGGGTACTTATGCCCCGCCATGGCGGTGCCACTCCAGGGAGCGCCCTGCTGGCGCTACGGGTACCGCTAAGGAAAACGCTCCGGAAGACGCGGTGCATGCGGTGCGCACACCTACTTCGAATGGACATGAGCAACACATCTCGAAGAACAACAGTTACAGGTAAGTAACCGTTCTTTTCTGATAGCTAAGAACCAGTGTCTGTCTGTGGAAGGAATTTAATTTTAATGTGTAAGTAAAGGTAATGAGAGAGATACATAGGAAACATATTAGGCACAATTATAGCAATTTAATAAGCATAAAACAAGTGCTGTGAAAATGTGTCAATATTTTAAACTTTGAAGTACCTGTACTTTACTAAATGTAAAGAACTATTGTAAAAAATACTTTATACAGGATATAACAATCAGTTGTCTTAGCTGAAGGACAGTGATTGCTTGGGGAAAAGATCTAATTTTGTCTGTTGCACAGTAATTTTAATCACCCGTATAATATGCTCATTAGGAACCGAATGCTAATAGCGTGGCTTGGAATACTCAATGTGAGGATATGCTTTGCTTTTCCGGAGGGGGTTACCTCAACATCAAAGCTAGTAACTTTCCTGTCCATCAGCAAAAACTTCAAGGCTTTGTGGTGGGATACAATGGCTCCAAGATTTTCTGTCTTCATGTTTTTTCTATGTCAGCTGTTGAAGTTCCTCAGGTAATGTGTAATCTAATTAACCCATGTTTTGTGTTTTCTGAACAATAAGGTTTAAAAACAAAAACATTCTGAAATTTGTCAATTTTGTATTACCATAATCAATGTAATCAGAACGCGTAGTGTATTCACATCTGTCAATACTGTACCTTTTGTTGATCTGTGCAGTTTAATATGAATGCAACAGTTCTCACTTTAAGTTTTTCCTTCTCTTTTGCTGAAGTGTGCTCTTGCATTATCACAGTCGTTCCTCTCCCCATTTTATTTATTAGTGCGTTTACTTTAAAAGTAGTGAATTATAAGGACAGTGTGGTTTTGTTCAAACTTACTTTGTCTTCTGCTTCTGCATGTCTTCCCCCTCCATACATATTTTTCATGTTATTTTTCAAATGTCCATGTTACACCCAGGCCACATACTCTCTTATTAACTTACCTTCTGTTTGTTCTTTTGGATATGTTTAAGCAATATAAATAAGTGTTGAGCAATAATTTTTGCAAGCGGGCCACTCCAACAGTTAGGTAAGTAGTCAAGGGCCACGCTTTTCTATGATCAATGACCTGTCTTGTGGCATCTTAGAGACTAACAGATATGTTAGAGCATGAGCTTTTGGGGGTAATAAAACCCATTTAATCAAATGAGTTGGAATGGAAATTATAGAATCCAGGGTCGTCATAACAGCAAAAACAGTTACTTATCAATTGTAGGACCAGTGTTAATGAAACTAATAAAGTCAGTCTGGATGTGTCTCATTCATAGCTTTTGATATGGAAATGTGAATATCAAAGGCAAGGGAAATTGCCTTTGTGGGGCATTAACCAGTTAATATCTTTAAAAGTTGATAGTGTTGAACTTGTAAATGAATTCCAGTTCAGTTGTCTCCCTCTGTAATTGGGTGATAAAATTCCTTTGTATAAGAGTGGCTGCTTTAAATCCATTATTGATTGTCCAGGGAAGTTAAAATGTTCCCCATAAACCCATACCCATGAAAGCTCTAATATATTTGTTAGTCTCTAAGGCTACATCTATACTGCACAGTTATTTCAGAATAAGCTTTTCCAGAATAGTTATTCCGAAATAGCTTATTTCAAAATAGCACGTCTACACTGCAGGAAAGCCTCAAAATTAATTTGAAACAGGCTTCCCTAATGTAGATGAGCTATCTCGATTTAGAGCCCCAGGAGGAATAACTTAGAATGGCTCTGGTGAGGGGCTATTTCGAAATAGCGGAAGTGGAGCGTCTACACAGCCCATATTCCGAAATAACTATTTTGGAATAAGTGGTGTTCTTCATAGAATGAGGCTTACAGAAGTCGGAATAAACCGTCTATTATTTTAAAATTATTTCGAAATAACGGAATTGCTCTGTAGCTGCTTGCATAGTTATTTCAGAATAATGGCCGTTATTCTGAAATAAATAACTTTGCTGTGTAGACACACCCTAAGGTACCACGGGACAGCTTGTTGTTAGGGACAGAGAATAAGATGGAGAATATCTTAATGCCTCTATATAAAACCATAGTAAGCCCACATCTTAAATACTATGTAAGAATGTGGTCGCCTCATCTCAAAAAAGATATACAGGTTGAAACTCTCTTAACCAGGATTCTCTGGTCCGGCAACATCCATGATCCAGGATGGATGTTGCTGGACCAGAGAGTCCCAGTGGAGGGCCGACAGTAAGGATCCCTGGGGGGCCAGCAGGGCAGTGGGCTGCATGCAGGGAGCTGATGGCAGGGCCACCCAGCATGTGGTAGCAGGGATGCCCAGCGGGGTTGGGAGACCTTGCGTGTGGCTGCCCAGTGGGGGCTGGGAGCCCCAGCGCGTGCAGCTGCCCGGGGAGCCCCTGCATGTGATGCGCGGGGCTGCTCATGGAACCCCGTCATGGCTGCTCAGAAAGCCCCGGGATGTGTGGCTGTCTGGAGTCCTAGCACACAGGGCGTGCGGGTGCCTGTAGCCCTAACACTAGGCTGCCTAACGGAGCCACAGAAGCGATGACTGGCCAACGGGCCAGCAGGGCAAAGGGACCAGCAGGAGGTAGGGGAGCCAGCTGGGAGGCCAGTGGCTGGACCAGGGGGGCCAGTGGCAGGGGTCCAAAAATGACCTCCCCGGGTCTGGCACAATCCCTCATGAGGGTGCCAGACCAGGAAGGTCCAACCTGCACTGGTATTGGAAAAGGTTCAGAAAAGGGCAAAAAAAGAAAAAAATGAAAAATGATTAGGGGTTTGGAATGGGTCCCATATGAAGAGAAATTACAAAGACTTGGACTTTTCAGCTTAGAAAAGAGGAGACTAAGGTGGGGGGATCTGCTAGACAGCTATAAAATCATTACTGGTGTGGAAAAAGTGAATAAGGAAAATTTATTTATTTGTTCCCATAATATAAGAACTAGGGGGTCACCAAATGAAATGTATAGGTAGCAGGTTTAAAATAAACAAAAGGAAGTTTTCTTCATGCAGCGCACAGTCAATCTGTGGAACTCCGTGACAGAGGAGATTATGAAGACCAGAACGTTAACAGGGTTCAAAAAAGAACTAGATAAATTCAGGGAGGTTAGGTCCATCAATGGCTATTGGCCAGGATGGGTAGGAATGGTGTCTCTAGCCTCTGTTTGTCAGAGGCTGGCAGTGGATGACAGGAGAGGGATCATGTGATGATTACCTGTTCTGTTCACTTCTTCTGGGGCATGTGGCATTGGCCACTGTCGGCAGACAGGACACTGGGAGAGATGGACCCAGTATAGCTGTTCTTATGTTCTTTTTAAAGTTACAGACTAAAATGGCTATCCCCTGCGACTTTTCTGTGATATTAATGGAGGGGGTGCAGGGTCTGGGATGGAGGTTGGGTGAAGGAGGGAGTTGTGACCTGGTCCAGAGAATGGGATTCAGGAGGGGAGTGCAGGGCTGGGAGGTGGTTTGGATGCAGGAGAGGATTATGATGTGGGACGGGGTATAGGAGGGGATGCAGAGCCTGGGAAGGAGTTATGAGCAGGGGTAAGGGTGTGAGAGAGAGTGCATAGGGTTTGAGTAGTGAACTGGTGCATGAGTTAGAGTATAGGAAGGTATGGGGGGGTTAGGTGCAAGCTTTGGCTGGTAGGCACTTACCCTAGGCAGCTGCTGGCCAGCAGCCTAGCAGGACTCGCAGGTAGACTCCCTGCCTGCCGTGCTCCCATACGCCGCTAAAGTGGCTGGCTACTGGGGCCAGCATGTGTGTGTCTGTGTGGTACACATCATGGGGGCAGGGGAGCTCTGCAAGCTGCCTGTACCCACTAGTGTGACCTATGGAAACTGGCCAAAGGGAGTTGTAAGGATTGTGCTGGGGTTGGGGCAGCGTGTGATCATGCATAGGTTGTCCGCAGCAGCCAGCCACTTTCAGTCATAGATGTATCCAGTTGGTAATATATTTATACATTCTGTGTCAATCAATAGTGAGTCTTCCTGCATTATGGGAAAAATCCCAAACAATAGAAGCATTAATATATTCAGTGGACTATAACTGATTTGCCCTTGGACACTAGATCAGCGTTTCCCAAACTATGGTCCGCGGCCCGGAAAAAAATTGCTGGGCCTCAGCACGCCTGGCAGCTGCCGTCCCTTAGGCCAATTCGATCCGTTTGGCCCTGTGCCCCTGCACCCAGAAGTGCCGGCGAGTTAAGAGCCGGGGCCCTGCTCCAGCGCTCTGTGGGGCTGGGTCTCTCCCTGGCTCTGCCTGGAGCGGGCCCCACCCCCGCGCATCCTCCCGCCCCGCCCCCAGAGCGTCCCCTCGGCCCTGTACGTTTCTGCCGCGCGCGGCTCCTCCTCGCCGCCTGCCGCCCGTGCGCGGCATTGCATGTGGGCGGGGAGGACGCCCAGGCGTGACGTGACGTCACGGCCCGGGTTTTGAAACCCGCGGGAGGCACGTGGCGGGGCCTGGCTGGCTCCGGGTTCAGCCTCCGGGGCCTGAGCGCGGACCCCGCCCCGCATCATGGAAGGAGAAGGTAGGAACCGGCTCGTGCGGCAGCGGTGGGGAAAGGAGAGCGGTGGGGAAAGGGGTGGAAGGAGAAGGGGCTTGGTAGGGGAAGGTACCAAGGGACAGGGGTGCGGGAGAGACAAATGCCAGGTGGCCAAGTGCAGACCATGAGGGAAAGGGCAGGAGGGGTGGTGTCAGTGGGAGGGGGGACAGGGTGATGCTGGGAGAGGGGAAGGGCACTGGGGGCTGGGAGGAGGCTTGAGAGAAGGGGTGGGCATGAGGAAAGTCAGGATGGAACAAATTGTGTGTGAGGGCACAGATGGGCAGGAGGGGAATGGGGCAGAGACTGGTGAGGGGGTGGGTATTAGGGAAAAAGAGGGCAAAGGGAGGCACCAGGAGGGTGCAGGGCTAAGGGAAGGTGCAGGTGCCAGGGGATTCTGGGGTGAGGAGGTGGGGAGAGCTGGCCACCGGAAGCAGAACTGGATGGGGGAATCAGGGCAGGCTGGGGAGATTGGGGGGCCGGTGGAAGCAGGGCTGCCGGGGGGTGTGAGGTTGGGGGCAGGGAGCTGGCCGGGGAAGATGTGGGCGGGGTGGGAGAAGTGGCCGCTGGAAGGAGGGCTGGACGCAGGCAGCGGGGCTGGCCAAGGGAAATTGGGAAGAGAAGAGGGGGAGAACTGACTGCCAGGGAGGGGGTTGGGGAAAGTGGGGCTGGCCAGAGGCGCAGCAAGGGGGAGGAATGAATTGGCCTGCAGAGAGTGGGACTGACCCGACCCCATTCCCCTCTTCTCCCCCCCCCCCCCCACCCACAAAGCACGAGTTAGTCTGGCACAGGGATTCTACTGTTCTCTCCCCCCCCCCCCCCCCCGGTAGACTGGCTGGTAGACACACTCATGCAGCCTGAGCACATTTACCAGCCAGGCAGTTCGAAACTACAAACTGATACATCTAGTAATAATACAACTTACCTAATGAGAAAATACCAGACATGTTATATGTCTGGTATTTTCTCAGTTTGTTTTTCATGTGTTTATATTTTTGGGCTGCAAAAAGCAGAACTGAAAAAAAAGGGTTCCAATTAAAGTAAAAAGTTTGGGAAACCCTGGTTCTAACCAGCTTTCTGTTTGTCTTACAGCCCATTTATCCAATCCATATTCCTTAACTTGCTGGCAAGAATATTGTGGGTGACCATATCAAAAGCTTTGCTAAAGCTGGCACTGGGAGATTTGGGAGGACCAGAAACAACTTATTTGAATATTCATCATTTGATTAATGAATATGCAAATGAATATTACTGGTCCTCCAAAAGTTCGTGAATGGATTTACTGGTCCCCGTGTCAAAAAGTTTGGGAACCCCTGCACTAGATGTTTTTTTTCTACTTGACAATGGCTTAAAAATGAACATCAAAACCAAACAAACAAAAGGGGGGAACGGGGGAATCAGTGCAGGCCCTTGACATGATTCTGCACTTCTTACATGCCTAGAACTACTGTTGGCATCGTTTAGCGTTGTGGATAAGTAAAGAATGCACTACATGAATGCTTGTACCGAATTATAGGATCTCAGATCCTAGCAAGCAGTGCTCTCAGGACAAAAAGGTTTGGAGTTCAGTTATCCTCTTCCCCACTGTTCTGGATTGTACTTAGTTAATTCACAGAGTAAATTACTGTATTATGTTTATAACTATTGTTCTATCTTGAACACTTTCTTATTTATAATACAGAAAAATAGATTGGGTACATAGTGGGTTTGTAACAGTTGGGGTTGGAAAATGAGCAGATTTATTCACTAAATATGTTCACTAATCTTAATATTTTGCTTTTGACAAATATTTCTCTACGGAAATCCTCAGTCTGCACCTATGTATCAATATCTGGAACGGAAAATGTTCAAAGAAGCCTATCAGATTGCTTGTTTAGGAGTAACTGACACTGACTGGAAAGAGCTGGCTATGGAGGCCTTAGAAGGTCTAGAATTTGAAACTGCTAAAAAGGTAAAATACTTATTTTGTAGAGCAGCAGGAATTTTGCAATCTTGTATTTTTGTGTTTGGAGTGAAAAGTGGTGTATATACAATGTCTACTCTTTCATATTAGGAGCTATGGTTAATGTATCTGACATACTTCATATGTAAAAATTAGAGAAGAATCTACTCAACATCTTATGCACATTATAAAAGGCAAACTATGATGCTTCATTTTTTTCCTGACAAAAACATGCAGAATAGCTAATATCTACACTAAAGAGAAGTTGGTTTTATATTTTTGATTTATTTCATACATAAAAACTTTAAAGAAATTCCATTTCAATTCCGGAAATAGTTAAATGAGTTTAATAAAAGTTTAATAAATCAGGCTACAGTATTTCAACAAAAAAAGGAATCAGGATTTAGTGTTGTATAAGTGTACTACTTCTTCTTTGAGAGATGTCTCTGTGGGTGCTCCACATTAGGTTGGTGCACTTCTGCCGAACCCTAGATCGGAGATTTCAGAGCGGCATTCCTGGGGCCACGCATGCACATGCCTGCTGCTGCAGGCTCTTAGACTGCAGGCATCACACATGCGTGAGCGCCCCCCATCCCACTCCGCAGTTCTATCTCTACTGCCTCCAGCTAAAGACGGCCTCAGCTGTGCTCTGTAGCTGCTTCATGTCTACATGATTATCTCCATTTAAAAAACAAGATTTTTCTCTCCAGTTATTGATATTGTAGTTAGTTACTTAGTTTAAAAAAAAACCTAGATTAGTATAAGTGGATTTTTTTCCTCCCAGTTAACCCTTTTTTGCAGTTACTGACTGCTTTCACAGTTATGCCTGGCTCCCTGGGATTTAAACATTGCTCGTCATGTAAAGAGCCTATCCTCATATTGGACGGCCATTCACAATGCGTCCGCTGCCTGGGAGAGAAAAATATATCCCAAAAATGTCTTCATTGTGCAGAGCTGAAATCGCGGGCACGGAAAGACAGAGACCTCTGCCTCAAGCTATTTTTACTTGAAAATTGTCTCAGACCAGCTTCAAACCCGGGCCAGCAGCCCAAGGAACACAAACAGCAGGGAACCAAAAAGCAAGCCTCTTTATTACCTCAGGGGGGCTATGGCACCAAAACGGCCGTCTTCCTCACGGCTGGTAACAAGAGCAGCAGCAACAGCACTGCACCTCAGCGCAAACGACACTTCGGTCGTCTCTGGAGCTGCTGGCGCATATAACGAACAGGCATATGCTAAATCACTCTCTGAGGCATCAGGCTTCAAGTTGCCTGTCTTGTTAGCTGCAGCACCATCCGGCACTGATACAATCCTGCCAGTGCAGCATAAGTGCGCGGCGCCAACCATATCAACAGGAGCCTTTGTCTCCACTACAGAGAAGCCTAATGCGGTGCTAGTTTCCTCAGCACCAAGGCATGATTCAGTGCCTCACGTAGCATCTGTGTCTCCTACAATGGCACCGACAGCACCAGCTGGGCACTACACTCAACACAAAGCCTTGTTCAGCTCATTTACTTTTAACTCACCATTTTTAGACCCTGGTCGCTCTCCTGTTATGTTAACATCACAGAGATCACTTTCTCAGGAAAGGTTTTAATCTGAATCTTAAGATGAATTCTCTAGGGGTTTTCCTCCAGAAAATTCTAATTACACAGATCAGACTATTTACTCTTCCAGATTTGAGAGTATGCCTTTATATACGATAAGGGGAGCGATAGCTCAGTAGTTTGAGCATTGGTCTGCTAAACCCAGGGTTGTGAGTTCAATCCTTGCAGAGGCCATTTAGGGATTTGGGGCAAAAATTTGCAGGGATGGTTCTTGGTCCTGCTGTGAAGGCAGGGGACTGGACTCAATGACCTTTCAAGGTCCCTTCCAGTTCTAGGAGATAAATTTATAAATTATTGGAGATTGTTTATGATGGCAATCCCTGGGTACCTCCACCTGCATCATACCCCCACTGGCAATATTGGGACAAATGGCAATACTATCAAAAACACCAGCATGGCTGGAAACGATACAGAGTGCAATATTCCTCTTCTAAACAAATACACAAAGGGGACCCACCCACAGAAGATGGGCAAAGCCTCTCTGGACCAAAATACCACCCCTCCCCCAGTGGAGGAAGGGTCTGTGCCCCCAGTTCCAACTACCTCAGATGATGATGTACGTTTCCAAGATCTTTTTAAACATGTAGCTACTGAATAAAACATTCCTTTTCAGGTGGTTATGGAAAACCAAAATGAGTTAACTGACATTGCACTCAGTACCACCATCAAAAATAGCACTACCAATTAATTCTGCAATAATGGAACTGGCAAAGATGGTGAGGCAAACTCTGGCATCAATCTCTTCTACCGCAAAGAGAACAGATAAGAAGTATTATGTCCTTCCCAAGGGATCTGAATTTCTTTTTACTAACGCAGTACCTAATTCCCTCGTGGTGGAAGCTGCACAACAAAAATCCAAGCAACAACAATGTCGATCCATGCCATTAGACTGCGATAGCAAAAGACTTGACTAATCTGGACGCAAAATATACACGTCTTCCACTTTACAATTTCGCATTTCTAACTATGTGCTTTTAATTAAGCAAATACGACTATAGAAATTACACCAAACTTAATGACTTTACCACAGTTATTCCCAAGATTAAAAGACACCAGTACAAAACACTGGTATCGGAGAGTCACACGATACCTAGAACAGCATTGCAAGCTGCAGTAGATGCTGCTGACATGGCTGCATGATCCACAGCAACAGCAGTAGTAATGAAGGGAGTCATAGTTTAACTCCACTCCATTTCCCAGAGAGATTCAATCTACAGTGGAAGATCTTTCTTTTGATGGTCAAAACTTGTTTGCAGCTAACACCAACGAAATTCTCCACTTCATGAAAAATTCCAGAGTAACGCTTTGGTCCTTGGGGTCCACAACCAGGCATCTAGAAGAAGGCAATATAGGTATTAGCGCTACCCGAGACCTGATACCCTTCATATACACAACATTACAACAGACAAGACCAATACCAACAGAGCAGAGGCAGAACCCAATGACGATGCCCTTCCTCTATCAACTCCCAACAGTCTGATAAGCAAATTTGAATATCAGGTCGAGGGTCTTGAGAACCTTTCACCTGTTCCAACACCATCGTTGCAAGCAAACCTGTTTCATCATTGACTAGTACCTTTCTTTAACAACTGGCAACGTATAACCTCTGATATATATGTATATCCTCCAGATAATTGAAAAAGGCTATCTTATTCCCTTCCTGTCTCTCTCCCCTTCCTGGTCCCTCTTCAGGGACCATTCTCACTCTCACATAAATGTGATTGAACCAGTCCCCACACAATTTAGGGGTAAGGAGTTCTACTCCCATTACTTCTTGACAGAAAAAAGATCGGGAGGTTGGAGACCCATCTGAGACCTTCAGGTCCTCAATAAATTTGTTCAGAAACAAAAATTCAAGATGGTAATTCTTGCCACTATATTACTGGCATTGAAACAAGACGATTGGGTCTCGTTCCTCGACTTGCAGAATGCATACTTTCATATTGCCATCCGCCCTGCTCACAGTCGTTTTCTTCGTTTCATTGTAGATTCTCAACATTGCCATTCGGACAATCTATGGCCCCGAGGGTCTTTTAAAAAGTTCTAGCGGTGGTCACAGAATATCTGAGAAAACATAGAGTTATCATATTTCCTTACCTGGATGACTGCCTTCTCAAGGCACACTCACACAACAATTCCTGCCGTTCTGTCAATCACAAGACACCTATTCCGACACCTCAACCTTCAAGTGAACGAAGCCAAATCGATGCTGTCTCTTACACAAAAGATGCAATTTATAGGAGCATGCCTCAACTCAACAAGGGCCACCACATCCCTCCCTATAAACCATTTCCAAAAAATTGTGGCCTCAGTAAACATCTTACGATCCAGCCCCTGCACAGCAGCACTCAAATGCCTTAAGTTGTTGGGGCACGTGGCAGCGTGCACATTGTCGAAGCAAAAACACGCTCCTCTGTGTTTAGGCAGCTAACAAGCAGCTTTATTAATTAATAAAGCACAGCATGAGCCAAACGTGGTCACAGCAGAGCCAGACCCAGTAAGGCTACTAATACAATCAATCCTAGTATCTTTATACCCTTAACCAAACAGTCTGACGTCAGGGCATCCAATTACAGAAATCCTCAATTAAATTTGGAAAAACAAAGCCTTATCAACAAGATGGCGGACAGGTGCGAGGGAGTACATCTCCTGTCCCAACCAGCCCAATTAACACATACCAATAGCCCATCCTGTAGGCCTCTTCTCACGGGGTGACAGAAAGTTCACTCTGGTCTACGTGCTTGAGAGAAAAGCTGAAATGGTTTCTGATATACAAGATGGCTTCTAGCTAAATATGAAAATGGTTTCTACAGCTTCTACAACTCCCCCCTTTTAGCCTTTTAAAGGCTAACCTTGAAACCATTTTATACCTCCATTTTCCATTAAAGTATTTATGTACATTTCTTGTTCCTTTCTCTGCTCATCCTATTTTAACATCATGAGTTCCACATTCCCTTTGGTAAGGGTCTATCTTGTGTTTTCTAGAATACAAGAAATACAGCATTTGATTAACAAGAAACAGCAATAAGCACAAAAGAATATAGCCAATACTAAAACTACTCTTTGCAAAATCCAAGTTCCCACATGTCCAAACCAGCCTCCCAACCAATCCCAGAGGGTCCAGTCTTCCCCCTGCCTTAGGCGTTTCACAGTTCTTTTAATTTCTGAGGCATCTTCCTTTACTTCTTTGCTGGTGTCAGAAATATACCCACAGCATTTTCTTCTTACTAAGGCACAAACCCCGCTCTTACTAGCTAGGACATAGTCTAGGGCCATTTGGTTTGGCTTTTTCTCACCCTGGCTCCTGAACCGTTACATGTCTAGCAGTACTTTCCAATTGGGGTCAAGGCTAGGCGGATATACCCTGGGTTAGTAAACTCTTTATCCTGCCAAGTATCATTTGGCTTAGTTTACTAAACAGTGTGCCATTCATTTGAGTGTTGTTTAGTGGGACTGGAATTATTGGGATGCCTCCTTCTGAATGTACTGGACTGTGAGCACATATCCAGCAACCTGTAGAATTAAATTCTTGGGAAACTTGGTTCATTAAAAGCATAAACACATTTGAACCATATAGGTTATAACTACTAAATATTAAAAACAAGATTAAGCATAAGCTTAACATGAATTGTTTGTCCAGCCTCATGCTGGCTGTTCTTCAGGACTTCGTAGTTTGCTTCACCTATCGCTGGCAGGTTCTTTTGGGCCGCAGCTGGTACCTTAGCCTTGGTCTCTCAGGCTCGTCTGCTTCTGGGCCTGGATTGCCGGTACCAAGCCTGTGCTGATCCTCGTCTACTTCTGGACCTGGGTTTCTGGTACCAGGTCTGTGGTGATTCCCATCTGCTTCTGGACCTGGGTCTCCGGTACCAGGTCTGCGGTGCTCCTTATTGGGGCCGACTTCTGTAGGGGCCAGGACGGGTTTGCAGTGGGATGCGTGAATCCAGGTGGGCAATCCTTCGCACTTTACAGCAGTATGGGTGGTCAGAAGGATTTGGTAGGGACACTTTCACCTGGGTTCCAGGGCAGTCTTCCGCTGGTGAACTTTCACGCAAACCCAGTTTCTTGGTTGTAGTTTAAGGCACAGCTCAGTTGGGGCCTCCTGGAAGGCGTCCTTAACCTGTAAATGATAAGACTGTACACACCTCATAAGTTCCTGACAATTCTTGACTATGCTTCCTTTAACAAGTGTGGCATCAGCCAGGTTAATTTCTGGGCTACTTTACAGTCTCATAGGTTGGCCACATGCAATTTCATGTGGACTGAGTCCAGTTTTCTGATTAGGAGTGGCTCTCATGCTCATTAGGGCAATCTGGAGTGCTACTATCTATGTTAAGCCAGAGTTCTCACATATTTTAGCAAGTTCGTTCTTTAAAATCCTGTTTCATCTTTTTACTGTTTCTGCGCTCTCCAGGTGTCGTGCACAGTGCAGTGCTTGTCTGGGAGAGTAGTACTTCTCTAGTTTTTTTTGAACAATTTGCCCAGTAAAGTGGGTACCTTTATCACCGGAGATCACAAGGTGTATTCCCCATGATGGGATGTAATAATTTAGAAGTTTCTTAGCTACTGTGATGTCATCATGTTTCCTTCAGGGATAAGCTTCTACCCATCCCAAAAACAAGCAAACAATAACCAGCACATTATTCAAAGGATTGACATTTAGGCAATTGAATAAAGTCCATTTGTAAATTCAGAAATGGTCCTAAAGGCGGAGGTCTGGTTGCCGGAACTGTCTTTACAGGTTTACCCACGTTGTGGGCTTGGCAGACAGGGCAAGCCAGACAGTAATCTTTGGCTGCTTGGGAGAATTTGGGAGCAAACCAATTTTGTTTTAGGATTGCTACCATCCCCCCTTTTGCCAACGTGCGACAATCTAGGGAGCACGGGGGCAAGGTGAGGTAGCAAGACCACTGGGGCAACAATGTGGCCATCAGAGCTGCACCACAAGTGGTCTGGGTGCAAGGTGCACCCTGCCAGTCTCCACTCCTGCTTTTCCGATTCTGGGGCTTGGTCTTGCAGGAGGGCCAGTTCTGAAAGAGACGGCATAGGAGCTGGCGATGGTAGGACAGAAGGGAAAAACAGCAGGTAGAGGAGCAGATTTCACTACATTCTAGACAGTACAAACTGCATAGCCTGCTACTAAAACTCTACTAAAATTATAAAGGCAAGAACCATTTATATAAAGCACAATGTTAAGATTATTTAAGGGACTTAAATTATTCATTCATTAAAACAACAATATTGTACACACAACATTTGAAATACATATATCACAATTAAGACACACACAAGACAAATCTGGACAGAACACAGAACACAAACTTATTATGTCATGACACAGAACCATGTTTTTTTTTTTTTTCAGTTAATTTTCAGATGATATTAGCGCTTCTTGATGATCTGAAAGACAAAGAAAACATTTCTACCCACATTGGGGTGGTGCATTATATTTTAGAACACTTTTTCTTTACAGATTTTTGCTACTTTTTGATCAGCCTGCTGTTACCCAATTGTATGCTTTTATTTTGAACACTAGCTTCAGAGGGTTTGAGTAAATTACTTTATTATTTAATTATTAAGTTAAAGGTGGCATGCCTCAGTTTCCCTCTTGTACTGCAGACCAGGCTTTTTTTACTGCCACAGAAACTCTTAGAACAAGGTGCTTGCTAGTTACTATTCCAGCAAGCAAAAAGGTTTTCCTTTCCTGAAAAGAGTCACATGCAATGTTACAGACTTACTTATGGGGGACAGTGCTCCCCCCCTTCCAGAACAGACAGGCAGTTTGCAGACACACACAACCTTGGATCTGAAAGCAAGCCAAAAGTGCTATCAGCTCAGCCTTGACCAGAAACACTGTGAAGTTTCTGGGCTTGGATTTTTTTAAACAATAATTAGGTTCCTTGGAAGACACATTTAACCCTTAGGGTGCAGGTTTTACAAATTTACAATGTATAGATTCTATTCTTTTATGCGGTTAACCAATTAAGTTTCAGTAGAATTCCTTATTTTCTCTTTAATAGATTTTAACAAAGTATCTGTAGCCAAATGTTTAACTTGACTGTTTCATTGCTAAGATGATTAGAAGAGGCTGCAAGAAACGAGTCATTTCTTAAAGCAGGTTTGTTTGTTTTTTTCCTCCCCTTTAGGATTTGGAGGAACACTTTCTTTAAACTATTAAACTTATTTTAAACTTTGTGTTTTGCTTTGGATCGGGCAAGTTTGTTACAGGAGCCCGTGTTTTCAAAGGGAAGAGCTAATTCCTTTCAGTTATTTTTCATGTTTCCTCTCTATCTGTGTATGCGTTATAAAGAGGGATAGAGGGGTGATGTTGTGCCAGATTTTCCCCCTAAGCTTGGTTGATATGGGTGTGCCAACTGAGAATTTTATTTTCTTTTTTTTTTTTTCCACTTCTTATGTATTATTTTGGCACAGAGGTGCTGCAGCAACTTTTAAGTTACCTATCTTACTGCAGAGTGGATTTTTGCTTTTCTGAGCTTTACTTTCATCCCTCATAGCTTTAATTTTTCCTCTTTTCCAATTTGTTAAATGCTTACAGGTCCTTGGACCATTATGCACGTACATGTAGTACACAGGGGTGCCTTTCGGCAGAGTGGGGGGTGTTTAGACTAACCCCCACTTAAACTAACTTTACACACTCCAAAGAAAGAGTCTGCCGGGTCTAGAGTGTCAGACCTTAGCAGCTCATGAAATAAGGGGAGTCGTCACTCCCTCACATATCCGCTGAGTCTCGAGGTTCAGCTGACCCCCCCCCTTGCGTTCAGAGCTCCCTCGTGGGAGAGCCCTGGTGCAGCTGGGATCAGCTCAAGTCTCAGACCTATGCAACGGCATTCATTCTTCACTCATTACATTCATACTCATTTTCCACACACATTTTTTTCTCCTTTTTCACATTTTTCCTATAGTTTCCACATTTAGCTGCATCTTTATTTATTGTCTAGTTCCCATGGGTTTCTATTAAGTGACGCTGCCCTAAGACACCCGGCACTTAATATCAGACTTCATTAGGATCCTATACCAGAAAACACTTAACATAAAGGCACTGGAATTCCTGTAGACTGACCTACCCCCATTTCCTGCGCGCGCTTAATTCTGTAAGACACCGAACTAAAGTCCGCCTGCTTACACCATATTCTGCAAGTCACCGAATCAGAATCCGCCTGCTCGCTCTGCGAGTCACCAAATCAGGATCCGCCTGCTCGCTCTGCGAGTCACCGAATCAGAATTCGCCTGCTTGCTCTGCAAGTCACCGAAACAGGATTCGCCTGCTTGCTCTGCGAGTCACTGAATCAGGATCCGCCTGCTCGCTCTGCGAGTCACCGAATCAAGAATTCACCTGCTCGCACTGGTCCCCCCCCTTTTTGTTGCGAAGCACTGGACTCAAGGTCCACCTGCCTCGCAGGGGTTTCCGGCACCTGCCCCAGCCCGGCAGAACACCACGTCCTGGCGCCTGGAGACAGCCTGGCGGAATGGGGCACTATGGCCTGGGGTTAGCCTCAGAGGTCAGTACTACGCCCACAAATAACAGAGAGAGACAACAAAGCTTCCCCACAGTTCCGTGTGCCGAGAGAGAGTAATGGCACCACACCAGCTTTTAGCGTCCGAACACAGAGGGTCCAGCGCATGGCTGCCTCACTAGAGACACCGGTGTGCCCTTTTGGAACTGTGACACATAAGACAGGCCTAATAGACAAAGACAGACACAGACAGACAAAAATGTTAGCCGCTCCACAAAATTGAATTCCGTAGCTCCCCTTACCCCGATGGCCGGCCGTCACTCCAAATCCCAAGCCCTCAACCAGGAGATTTCGTAACAGGTATCCCCTTTACCTTCTCTTGAGCGCTCTGAGAGGTTTGGAAGTGGAGTGCCGGTCCATCCATACGGGCAAGTGGCGCGTTAGGAATCTCGGTGGAACCTCCAAATTGTCGAAGCAAAAACACGCTCCTCTGTGTTTAGGCAGCTAACAAGCAGCTTTATTAATTAATAAAGCACAGCATGAGCCAAACGTGGTCACAGCAGAGCCAGACCCAGTAAGGCTACTAATACAATCAATCCTAGTATCTTTATACCCTTAACCAAACAGTCTGACATCAGGGCATCCAATTACAGAAATCCTCAATTAAATTTGGAAAAACAAAGCCTTATCAACAAGATGGCGGACAGGTGCGAGGGAGTACATCTCCTGTCCCAACCAGCCCAATTAACACATACCAATAGCCCATCCTGTAGGCCTCTTCTCACGGGGTGACAGAAAGTTCACTCTGGTCTACGTGCTTGAGAGAAAAGCTGAAATGGTTTCTGATATACAAGATGGCTTCTAGCTAAATATGAAAATGGTTTCTACAGCTTCTACAACATTCATCATCAACAATGCTCACCTTCACATGAGATGCTTACAGGGCTGTCTGGGACAGGTTTACAGACCCAATGTCCACCCAATATTCAAATCCCTAGCCCTCCCAATGATAGTAAAGGAATCCTTACGCTTGTGGCTAAGTCCACAGAATCTTTGTTCCGGAGTCCCTTTCTACCCATCAGAACCATCTTGTCTTTATGACGACAGATGTGTCTCGTACAGGATGGAGTGGCAACCTATGACATCATACTTGCCAGGGTCTGTGATTCAGCAGTGACAAGTACTTACATATAAACATCCTGAAACTCGGTGCAGTCAGGAATGCATGTGTCCGATTTCTTCCATTCATCACCAACAGTCATGTCAGACTGTACATAGACAACATCACAGCAATGTTTTATATAAATCATCAGGGCGGAGCCCAATCTCAAGTGCTTTGCACAGAGGCCATAGCACTTTGGAACTGGTACCTGAAATACAACATAAATATTACCACAGTGCACCTTCCGGGCACCCTGAACACAACGGCAGACGCACTGAGCAAAGCCCATCCAGCCGAACACGAGTGGCAAATCAATCCACACATATTGGCGGGCATCTTCTGACAGTGGGGTCACCCCACCATTGATCTGTTTGCCACGCAATCTAACAAGAAATATCCCCTATTCTGTTCCAGGGCGGGGATCGGCAAGGGATCAATGGGAGATGTCTTCCTCATCAGCTGGACATCCCGCCTAATGTATGTGTTTCCTCCCATACCTCTGTTGAACAGGGTAGTCCACAAGACAAGGAGAGACAAAGCCCCCTAATACTTAAAGCTCCAGCATGGCCACTCTAACCATGATTCGGCTTTCTAATGGCAATGTCCCGTGCGTGACTGATCCACCTACCTTACAGAGAGGATCTCTTTCCTCAGACAGGCCCACATGCCATCCAACTGAACCTCCACTCATTCCACCTGAAAGTGTGGCTCCTGGATGGTTCTCTAAGCTAGAATTGACTTGCTCACAGAAGGGTGCAGAGCACTCATAAGACTTACCTTTAGAAATGGAAAAGATTCTTGACGTGGTGTGTATGCCACCGGGAAGTTTCTTCAACATCCTCCTACCTACCATCGACTGCCTACTGCACCTTAAACAAATGGGCCTTGCAATAATCTCCATTAGAGTTTTGAACCTTTTGAACCAATGGCCACCATCTCATTATTACACTTATCTATGAAAACTGTTTTCCTTGTAACAATTACCTCAGCGAAACAGGTGGGAGATATCGCAGCCCTAACTGCTTATTTCCCCCATACACCACCTTTTTAAAGACAAGGTCACTTTACTTACCCATCCCAAATTCCTCCCCAAAGTATACTCATCCTTCTACCTCAATCAGACAATATACCTTCCCACCTTCTTCCCCAAACCACTTGCCAATTCCTTCAAGATGAAAATGCACACACTTGACCTGCACAGAGTGCTCTCTTTTTATCTGCAATGAACTAAACCTTTTTGAGCGTCTCCCAGACTATTTGTGTTGATAGCAAACCACAATAAGGGCCAGGCCGTTTCATCACAGAGACTCCCCCACTGGATCTCAAATTGTATCAAGCTCTGTTACTCGCATTCACATGTGCCCCCTCCAGAGAGCATAAGGGCACACTCAATCAGAGCCATGGCTACCTCTATAGCATTCCTCTGCAAAGTACCCATAAGAGACATTTGCACAGTTGCCACATGGTCCTCTGACCACACGCTTGCAAAGCACTACGCACTTACACAGGGACCTCTCTCCAACCTGAAACTAGCTAAGGCAGTTCTTTCCACCACTTTTCTGCCAGATCCAAAGTCCCTACTTCCCTAAATGGAAATAGCTTTGTAGCCACCTAATGTGGAGCACCCACGGGGACATCTCACTCTCAAAGAGGAGGTTACTCATCTTGATAGTAAATGATGTTCTTCAAGATGAGTGTCCCCATGGGTGGTCCACAACCTTCCCTCCCCTCTACTTCAGGATTCTGGCCTTCTCATGGCATCATTCCGGGCCAGAGAAGGAACTGAGGAGCGGGAGGCAGGGGCTCATGCATGCAGGATGCCTGCAACCTAAGAGTGCCCCAGGGACACTGCTCTGAAATATCCGATCTAGGGCTCAGCAGTGGCACATCGACCTAATATGGAGCACCCACGGGGATACTCATCTCGAAGAACGTCAGTTACTATCGAGAAACAAAAAACAGGACTATGTAGCACTTTAAAGACTAACAAGATGGTTTATTAGGTGATGAGCTTTCGTGGGCCAAACCCACTTCCTCAGCTCAAATAGTGGAAGAAAATTGGCGCAACCATATATATCAAAGGATACAATCAAAAAAATGAACACCTATGAAAAGGAGAGATCAAATTTCAGAACAGAAGGAGGATGATGGGGGGGGGAGGTAAATGTCGGTGAGCTAATGATATTAGAGGTGATAATTGGGGAAGCTATCTTTGTAAAGGGTAAGATAATTAATGTCTTTGTTTAGACCGAGGTGTAAAGTGTCGAATTTAAGCATGAATGACAGTTCAGAGGATTCTCTTTCAAGTCTGGTGTGAAAAGGTCTTTGAAGCAGGATGCAGTTAATCAAGTCGTTGAGACAATGCCCTTTCTGGTTGAAATGGCAAGAAACTGTTTTTTCTTTGTGATCCTGTCTAATATCTGTTTTGTGGGCATTGATTCTTTGGCAAAGTGTCTGAGACATTTGTCCAATGTACATAGCAGACGGACACTTTCGGCACATGATAGCATAAATTATATTTCTGGATGAGCAGGAATATGTGTTCTTGATCTTATAACTCAATTGGTTAGGTCCAATAATGGTATCAGCAGAGATTTTAACAACCTACACCCCACCATCAATCTCAGCCTGGACCATTCGACACAAAAGATCCATTTACTGGACACCACAGTACAAATCACCAACGGAAAATTAGAGACAACTCTCTACAGAAAACGCACCGACTCATACAGTTACCTACATGCCTCCAGCTCCCATCCAGAACACACTATACAATCCATCGTCTATAGCCAACCTCTTTGATCCAACCGCATCTGCTCTAATCCCACTGACAGAGACCAGAAACTTCAGGATCTCTACCAAGCATTTATAACTCAACTACTCACCCGGAGAAATAAAAAAACAAATTGAAAGAGCCAGATGAATACCTAGAAACCATCTACTTCAAGACAGATCCAAGAAAACCAACAATAGAACACCACTTGTCATCACCTACAGCCCCCAAATTAAACCTGTCCAACACATTATCAATAAACTACAACCTATACTGGAACAGGATACTAAACTCCAAGAGGCTCTTCGAAACAGACCCATAGTCTCCTATAGACAACTACCTAACCTCAAGATGATTCTTACCAACAACACAGGACATACCACACTAATACCAAAACTGGAACCTTCACTTGCAACAAACCCCATTGCCAGCTTTGTCCACATAGTCACTCTGCTGATACCATTATTGGACCTAACCAATTGAGTTATAAGATCAAGAACACATATTCCTGCTCATCCAGAAATATAATTTATGCTATCATGTGCCGAAAGTGTCCGTCTGCTATGTACATTGGACAAATGTCTCAGACACTTTGCCAAAGAATCAATGCCCACAAAACAGATATTAGACAGGATCACAAAGAAAAAACAGTTTCTTGCCATTTCAACCAGAAAGGGCATTGTCTCAACGACTTGATTAACTGCATCCTGCTTCAAAGACCTTTTCACACCAGACTTGAAAGAGAATCCTCTGAACTGTCATTCGTGCTTAAATTTGACACTTTACACCTCGGTCTAAACAAAGACATTAATTATCTTACCCATTACAAAGATAGGTTCCCCAATTATCACCTTGAATATCATTAGCTCACAGACATTTACTTCCCCCTCTCCTCTTCTGAAATTTGATCTGTCCTTTTCATATTTGTTCCTTTTTTTGATTGTATCCTTTGATATATATGGTTGTGCCAATTTTCTTCCACTATTTGAGCTGAGGAAGTGGGTTTGGCCCACGAAAGCTCATCACCTAATAAACCATCTTGTTAGTCTTTAAAGTGCTACATAGTCCTGTTTTTTGGTTCAGCTACACCAGACTAACACGGCTACATTTCTATCAGTTACTATCGAGGTGAGTAACCTCCTCTTAGCACTAGGTGGCAGCATAGAATTGCTTAGCTGAAATGTATCTGTCATCTAGGTTTTTGTCCTGCTCTAATACTTTGCTGCTAATATTCCTATTCTTTGTCTCACTCCTGTTTAGAGGATGCCGCTGTGAAGGGATTGTACTTTCTTTATGTTCATAGTGCGGTGTTGTCCCTTTTTTCTTCCTGCTGGAGTAGCCCTGTATTTGGAAAGGCTACTGGACTGGCAGATGACGCATACATGTTTTCCATAGAGTAAAGTACATGTCTGTGTCTTTGTACCATCTTCTGTCAAACAGAAGGGCTACATCTATACTGGCCACAATTTCCAGAAAAGCCATGCAAATCAGGTAAGTCAGGATAGGGAAATCCGCGGGGGATTTAAATATCCCCCGCGGATTTAAATAAACATGTCCGCTGCTTTTTTTCCGGCTTGGGGAAAAGCCGGAAAAAAAGCGTCTAGACTGGCGCGATCCTCAGGAATAAAGCCCTTTTCTGGAGGATCTCTTATTCCTACTTTGAATATGTTTATTTAAATCCCCTGCGGATTTCCCTATCCTGACTTACCTGATTTGCATGGCTTTTCCGGAAATTGTGGCCAGTGTAGACGTAGCCAAGGGGTACAAGAAATACAATGCCATGAATATCCTATAAAACACAAAATTATTTTAAAAATACATAGGAAGTGGCATAGGCATCCTTTACACATGAAATTGTGTCAATAGGAAGGCAAACATAACTTTTTATTTTAAATTTTCCTATAAATGGAGGCATTGGACTAGTCTTCTGTGCAGCTTTGTAGATGATTTTATGTAAATAGCTATTCTTAAAAAGGAGTTTTCAGTATACCTCCATACAAGGTGAGTACTGTCATCTTCTTAGAATTAGAGCTGATTAACCTGAACAAAAGCAGCTTCTAGAAAATTTGCCATTAGACTAATTCCTCCTCATCTGATTTTGCGTAAGCAGAATATATATTCCTCCTAAGCATTTATTTGGTTCGCGGTCTGGGACACCCCAATGTTCAAAGAGTTTGATTTCTGGGTTTTATTGTAAGTGCTAAACTGCTATAACATGATTTTGCTGCTTGGCATCTTTTGTTTGTACATTTATCTTATTTGGCAAAGGATATTACATGGTGTCACAGTCCTTTTATCCTGCCTAACTTCCTTTTCTCTCTCTCTCTCTCTCTCTCTCTCTCTCTCTCTTTTCATTATAATATGTTTGTTCTATTTTCATACTGAATTTTCAGAATAATCTAATACATTGTTTCTTTGATACAAAACTCTAAGCATATGTGGAATATTTGCTCGACATTGTCACTGACTTGTGTTCTGCCTTGTAGCATACAAGCAGAATAGTTTTCCCTTTTTTTTTCCTTAATAGCCTCGCATGCATCACTAGTAAAGTAAAAAGTCCTAAAATAGCCAGAATAAAACTATTCAACATCTTAGTGATTTGTGTCCCTTAAGGGGGCTGACCTCCATTGGCCTGCTGGCCTTTTATGCTCTTTCTTTTAAATGATAAACAGTTGGATAGTACCTTCTTATTTATTGTGGTGCCTAGGGCCCCCAATCATGGTCAGAACTCCATTGAGTTAGGGACCGCTCCCCACAAAACCCTGTGTTGTCAATCTAAGCTCAATACGCACAAAGATAAATATAGTATTTGGTTGTCTATCCTGATGTTACTGCCACAACTTGATTAAAATATAACAAATTCAGTTAATTTTGGTATGGGGGACAGATGCAGAGCTGCAGCCAATGGGGAGGGGACAGTTACCCCGGGGTCCTGATATTCAAAGGGGACCGGAGCTTCCAGCCCTGATGCTGCTACAGCAGTGGTGGCCAGAGCCCCAGACCTCCTTGAATTGCTGGAGCACCACTGGAGCACCAGAACACCCCTCAATGTGGCTTTGAGGTCTGGGGAGGACAGGGTGGTGTGGTCTGGGCAGTATGGATGGTTGACTGCCCTCATCCCCCACCCCTTCTGGAGGCATGGAGCTGTACCTCCCCCCACATCTTGTCATGAGTCCCCCGGTGGCTTTCGGCCTTGCTGCTTACTGGCCAATAAAGTGGCTATCTTTTTATTTTTTTTCCCTTTTCCTTTAACAGGCATTTACCAGAGTACGAGATCTTCGGTATCTGGAACTGATCAGCAGCATAGAGGTAAAAACAAAGAATGTTAAATATAATAGAAGTAGCAAACTTGCCTACCACTGCCATGGGCAGTGCCGGCCCCAGGCACGCGGCGTTTGGGGGGCCCCGCCCCTGGGTGCATGGTGCAAGGGCTGTGCCGGCCACGGGTGCACAGCATATGGGTGGTGCTGGCCCCTGGGCACGCGGCTCGGGTGGCACTGGCCCTGGGCGCGCAGCACAGGAGCAGCGCCGGCCCCAGGCATGCAGCATATGAGCGGTGGCGGCCCCGCTCCCAGGCATGCGGAGCATGGGCTGTTCCGGCCCCGGCGCATGGCGTATGGGCAGCCCCACCACTGGGCGCGCAGCACAGGAGCAGCGCCGGCGCTGGCCCCAGGAGCGGGGTGCATGGGTGGTGCCAGCACTGGGCGCGCACCGTATGGTTGGTCCCACCCACAGGCACGTGCACAGCTCCGCCTCCGGGTGCGTGTGTGGCCCCGCTCTCGGGTGCCTGGCAGCCCCAAAAGGTTGGGGACCACTTGAATAGTTGATTGGATTTTCATTGACTATTCAGTTGGTCGATAAGGACTAGCGCGCGTTCTGCCTTTGAAATCAAAGCGGAAGCGCTGCATTGATCCTGGGATTAGAGGGGCACTCCACGCAGCATTCAATCTTTGAAATGCACATTTCAAGAGGAAGCGCTGCCACTGCGCTCCTTCCCTGTCCTATGGAGCTGCAGCTGGAGGGAACTGGCTTTTAAGACTGCTCCCCCCAGCACCCCATCCTCTTCCCACCCTTGCTGCCTCTTTGTGATAGATGCAGGAAGGTGGGGAAGTAACTAATTGACTAATGTGTTGACTATCTGATAGGCAAAAGCTTATCGGATAGTTGACTAGTTGATTTGTTGCTTACATCCCTAGTATCCAGTACTGGATGAAGTGCTGCACTAGGAACTCTGATTTTTTTTCTGAATCCGTGGGAGAAGAGGAAACGCTTCCTGGCCACTTCAGTCCTCTTTCCTTTCTACGCATGCTGTTCTTGATCCTATCCTAAGTATTGCAGTTTGTATTTATTTGATTAGCAATCTTTCCCTTTTAAATAAACATAAGCTCACCTATTAGTTTTGTTGGTGGAGAAAGTCTAGAGGTGAGCAGCAAAAATGTTTAAAGGCCTAGAAAACAAGACCTACGAGGGGAGACTAAAAGAAATAGGTTTGTTTAGTCTGGAAAAGAGAAAATGGACGGGGACATCATAGCAGTTTTCAGGTATCTAAAAGGTTGTTACAAGGAGGAGGAAGAAAAATTATTCTCCTTAACCTCTGATGATAAGACAAGAAATAATGGGCTTAAACTGCAGCAAAGAAGGTTTAGGTTGGCCATTAGGAAAAACTTCCTAACTGTGTCATGATGGTTAAACGCTGTAATAAATTGCCTCGGGAGGTTGTGGAATCTCTCTGGAGGTATTTAAGAGCAAGTTGGATAAACATCTATCAGGGATTATCTAGATGGTGCTTGATCCTGTTGTATGGGTATGGTACTGGACTTGATGACTTCTCGGGGTCTCTTTAAGTTCTAGTTTTCTGATTCTATCCCTGCTTACTCTTTCTTGTAGTTTATGGAGACTATTGCAAGTTGATAATATGAAGCATTCCTCATACTAATGACACATTTCTCTGTCTGATTGGTGACATTAGGTAGTACAAACTATCTGGAAAGATAACTACCTGGAAAGAATTCTGAAGGATATGAACTCTGAAAGACTTATTGTATAAAAACTCCTTTGATTGTTCTTTTAACTCAAACTGTATAAACACAACTTTCAAAGCCAGTAATACCTGAGATCTCTAAAAATGTTGATTGTATCTGCTTTGGCAGTGCTGGATTGAAATTCTATACCTGGGTGAAGGATTTCCCTCCCCACCCCCATAATGTATTTTATTACAGAATTCATGTTCTTATATTTTATAAGAAACAGACTAATATACATTTCCAAGATACTGGGCAGATACAGCACTAAATCCTCAGTGGAGGTAAATTGTCTTGCCATTGAAGTCTGTGAAAGCTAGATCTCCATCTGAATATCTGGATTATAATGTTATAAATCTACATATCCACCCCATTACATTTTCCAAGAGATATAGCTTAATTCTGTTCAAAATGTTTGGGACATAGATTTTAACTAATAGTTTTATGTAAAACATAGGCATGGTTTAACTTGAATTGGCATGCTTTTAAATATAGGTCCAGGTGAATGGATAAAGAGAAATGGACAAAATAGAAAACTACATACCTTTTCCCATAAAATGTTCTGAAAGCCATTTAAGGGAATTGCATTAACTATGTTATGACTTCCGATTAAAGGATCACAGTTTGATTCACTATCTAATATATCCATACAATCTGTTTTTAGATATACTAAAGTATGTTTTCGTGATTTATCCATATAATATACAGAAAGGAAATTGTGTGATTACAGTCTTGTGCACTGCACTGAAAATTGCTCCCACTAAATGTTATGTATCTTACATGTGACTCCTTGAGCATAGGGGAAGGCAATTTGCTGAAGGATAAGCAGGGCATTTGTTTTAAATTACCTAAATACTCTTATCCTTCTGTCTCTGCAGAAATGAGAGATAAAATAAGACTTTGAAGGGTTAGAGAAAACCATTGTGTTCTGGCCATCTTTTCTCCTCTTTTAAAGTAACTTTTGAATGGTTAAACTTATGTGTAATGTTGCTATAGTTTTTGTTTTTAAAGCCAGTTGAGATACCCATACTGAGTATCATACAGTATAGATGTTGTTTGTATTCTGTTAGCGTACACCCATCTAACTGCCTAGCCCCCAAAACCTTATGTTGTATGCAAACCAGTTTTTTTCCCTCTATTACCTGGGTTCATGTTTCATGATAGGACACAACCAATTATAATAATTCTCATCGCTGAACTAGGGATGTAAGCGACTAATCAACTATTCAATAAGCAAAAGCTTATCAGATAGTCAACACACTAGTCGACTAGTCTCTTCCCCGCCCTCCTTTGCTGCCTCTATCGGAAAGAGGCAACAAAGAGGAAGGGATGCTTTGGGGAGCAGCTCCAGGTCCGTGGGAGGAGGCAGGAGCACAACAGTGGCGTCCACCTTTGAAATGTACAAGAGTCCCCGCTGGGGCTCTTGTACATTTCAAAGCGGAAGCGCTCCATGGAGCCCAGGGCCAGCGGGGGACTCTGAGTCCCCCACTGGCCCTGAGCTCCATGTGGCATTTCAGTCTTTGAAATGCACAAAAGTTCCTACTGGGGCAGAATGCCACGCAGCACTTTGGCCTTTGAAATGTAGCAAGAGCCAGGCAGGCTCTTGCTACATTTCAAAGAGGAAACGCCCTTTTTCGATTAGTTGATTAATCTAATTGTAACATCCCTATTCTAATGAAAGAGAATATGTATCTCTTTCATTAGATAAATTTGTGGTTTAATTTATATTCAAGTTTTTGGAGAATTTTTTTTTAGATTATACATGTCTGACTGAAATTCCTAGTTGAAATTTTCTTGTTTGTCTCTGAGATAGTAGGGTTTCAGCCAGCTTGCATGTTATGCCCAATCCCATGTGTCAATTAACTGTACTGGTTTAGGCCTTATGCAAAGCGTGAAGTATTTAATTTTTTTTAAATTGGAATCTTTATGATACTCACTGAGGTAATCCACTAGCAATATGGAAGAAATTCCTTAATTTTAAGGAATAAAAAATACTACTTTTTTAGTGTTTACATTTGTGATATTTGATGGTCAAATATTGAATGTATTCAAAAATGGAAGCAGACTGTTATTGACCTTCAGAAGTTTCTGCATGGTTTTGTATGGATTTAAGCAGATGTTTAAATGCTTTGCTGAATTGGCACTTGAATTGGCAGGACTATATATTCAGCTGTTTCCAAAGTTATTGAACCTGTGTATAGTAATGGGCTTTTATGCATGATGGGCATGCTTGTATTACCGGATATTTCTGATTCACTAGCAGGCTGTCATACTTTGTGAGGCTGTTTATGACCTACACTACCATTGCTCATTCATTGTTAGGCCTTTTCTGAGCATATATTGATAGATAGGCCAGATTTTGTTTTGATCTGATTTAGTAAATTTCTACCGGAGAAAATGATGGATTAAAAAAATATAAAAGGTAGTATTTTGAACTTCTATATGAAATTTGTAGGAATAAGTTTCCATCGTGTTTTATCCTTCCATTGTATTTTGTTTGTCCTTCATTTTAACTAGAATGGTATTTAATCTGTTAATTGTAAAGAATTTCTATGAGAAGTCTAGGTGGGGCATAATTACTGTATCTTAATAATAGTTGAACTTTTCAGTGGTTGTTTCCAACCTGTGGCCTGCCTATAGCTATCAAGAATATTTCCTGTCCTAATTTTTTCCAGGAGAGGAAGAAACGTGGAGAGAGTAACAATGAACTATTTTTAGCAGATGTTTATGCCTACCAGGGAAAATTCCATGAAGCAGCGAAACTATACAGAAAGAGTGGACATGAGAGCCTCGCTCTTGATATGTACACTGATCTGCGCATGTTTGACTATGCAAAGGTAATGAATGTTTTAACCGAGTATTTAAATATAGAAATATTAACATAAAGCTAATGCAACTAGAAACATTTACAAAGTATGGTTCTATGCTGAAAAGTACTGTGTACAAATATAAGTGTGGGGTTTCATGTTTATTACCACCAATCAAATTTGTTTGGTTTTCAAGTGAAAAAGAGGGCCTTTCCTCTGCTAAAAACTTGTCTGTATAGTTTGTTCTTTTTCTAAAATGGAATCTGCAGATGCAGCAGTGCTGTGTTCTGCATTTTCTCCAGCTGCCCATGAAGCTGTTTTAGCTTTTCAGTGGATGATTTTTTTTTTTCATCTCTCCGGGATGTTACCGGGGTAGAATCCCCACCCCCACCTGATTGGATGGAATGATAAATAGAAATGGCATGTAGTTAAGGCCTAGAGTTAATTTTTATCTCTCTTGCTTCCTTCCATGTTACTTTACTGGAAAGAGCCCTTTATCCTTAGTTTTCTCCTTTTACAGTAATTGATCGTTACATGAAGAAATTATTGAATCCACCTGTCACTAATTCAACTTTGTACGGTACTTAAAAAATCTTTTCCATCTTTTTTCTTTCAGTTGGATATTGAGTTAATGTCTTATGTTTTTTTCCTCTTGCATGCTTTGCAAATAGCACAGTGTACTAATTTAGTACATCTTTGTTTACCAGAAAATTTTCTTCCCAAGATTAAATCTTTTTTGCATATTTTTAAAAATTGTGTTCCCATACAAATTGTATACAGTTTTAAAAACGTGGCCTTTTTATGTGGTGATAAGAAAGCATTATTGGGTTTTCAAGTTTTATATAGTATTTTCTTATCAAAATCCCTAAGAATGAGTGAATGAGTGCACTGTTTAGTCTCATTCATCACTCATCACAGCCTCATTCTATACACCACAGGACAAAGACTTTACTATGACACACATAAAAACTATATTAAGCTTATGGAAAAAAATTCTCTAACAGGTTGTGGAGTCTGTATTAAAACAAATGTGGTGTAGGGCTTTGCTTGTGTAATCTGTCTGCCACTATTTTTGGCTGCAGAGTTTTGGCTCATCAGAAACATAAATCTAATTTTAAGACTTTAAGTTTCCCATCACTTGCTGCTATGAGTCTTTTTGATTCTTGGGAATAATCATGGCCACTTAACTAATTTAAAGTTAATAAATTTTGTCTCCTGTCATTAAGAGTAATTCTACATAAAGGAAAATAAATGTATTGAGCAGTATATAAAGAAAGCCCCCAGATGAATATACAAAGATAAGATCTCTGGAGATGTCCCTTGCTTGCCACTTACTCTTCCATAGATATGTGACTTTTATGCCTGCCATCATTAAGTATTTGGAGGGTCTGGCTTCTTATGACTGAAAATGACCACTGATTTGGCTGTAACTAGAAAACCAGTACTATGGTTGGAGTTCAGGAAAACCTTTAAAAATGTGGCCGTAGGCATTTTAGCAGAATGTCAGATCACAAATTGCTGAAAATTCACAAATCATTCACTGCAGATCAGGAAACTGAACTTTGTTTCTAATATATTTCAGTGATCTGAGCTTGAACACAAATTACACTGAACCAAATATTTTTCACTCATTTCCGTGCTTTGGCTTCTTAATATTCAAACAAGATCACCTAATCTTTATAGCTCTTATCTTCAGCTGAATGGTGGGTAACTCTTAAGAATCAACATGTCCAAAATCTTACTGGCCTGTGTTCAGACTGCAAGTCCTAATTATGCCCCTTTTGGATGGCTTTCTTAGGAAGAGTACTTGATTGATCTTGTGACTCTGGTAAAGGTCTCCTTTGGTAGTTGTTTTTCCATTGCCTCAGGATCTGCCAGAGTATTGTTTTTTTTCTCTTTTCTCCCCTTCCTTGCCCACCAATATCCTCCTAAATTTTTTACATCTCAAGTGATATTTGTAGTTACGAAAGGCCTATGGGTAATATACAATAGCCTGTTTTGTTAACATCCAGAAGTGGCCTTATTCCGATGGTCAGGTATGGTTTATCTGGCAAATTAATTTAAATGAATGTTGTAAAGGATCCCATGCTTTATTCCTAGTAGAGGAGAGTCATCAGTTAGTCATAAGTATTTCTACAGTGGTGAACATCAGCATCATCAACATCATAGTATCAAATTGCGTAGCTTATTTTGAGTCAGTTTCTAAATAACCCGCTATTCTGAAATGTGTTGTACTCCACGTGGAATGAAGTTTACAGGGACGTTGGAATGGCGAGCCCATTATATTTTGAAATAATGGGCTTGCTGCTAAGACGCAGTATCCTGAAATAGGCTACATCTACACTGCAGTGCTAAGAGCTACAACTAGAGCAATATTTCAGAGGCCAACTAACTTCTGAGCATGCTGTCCATGTAAAAGATTATTTAAAATATTATAAAATACATAATTGCAAGATTACCAATTATATTTGTTGAAGAATGATGGCCTCGTGATTGACCATCCCGAGACAAAGCCCCTGTGATTAAAAGGATGTGCCATTACTAATACAACAAAGAACTGGATTTATTTTCAGAATTAAATGATGTCTTCAAGGCCAGCAAAGGAGACTTTGGGAACTCTTGGAATTGACCTGACTGAATTGTTTTGAGAGCAATACTATGTTCTTTTTAGTGTCTGTGCCAGGTTCTCAGAGAACAGGCAAAAATAAAATTTTGTGTGCCCTTCAGCAGGGGGGAAAGTCAGCAAAGTGGGAAAACTTTCTATGAAAGTAACTGGATATAAATACATTACCTCTGAACAAAGGCACACTTCTGTATAATCCTTTCTTTGGTCCTTCCAAGTTGTCCCATCTTCTCTTACTTGCATCCAATTTGTATTTTACATGTAGCTTCACTTTTATATAATCCTGAGCACCTTAGTTAATGATTAATAATTCCAGACTTCAGCATTGTGCATGGTGCTCTGTGTACTGTGGTTTTAGCTGAGAAGGCAAAGTTATGATAAGCAACAATAACTTGGTATTGAAAAACAAAATGTAACATGCTTTAGAATTAGGACCATGACACAGTGTTTAGTACAGGAAGTTTAATCAAGAATGTTATCTGTTGCACTTCCTCAGGATTTCCTTGGGTCCGGAGATCCCAAAGACACTAAGATGCTAATCACAAAACAAGCAGACTGGGCAAAGAATATCAATGAACCAAAAGCAGCAGTGGAGATGTACATTTCTGCAGGCGAGCACATGAAGGCCATAGAAATCAGTGGAGACCATGGCTGGGTTGATATGTATGTTTTAGCTCTGTCTCAGAGACACATATCAGTATCTAATGTGAAGTTTAGTGCATTCTTCAGAATCTTAAAGGAAAAAAAACCTGACTGGCTTTCTCTCTTTGGCTTCTGTATGTTGATTGCAGTATAGTATCACCTATCCTGTAGTTATAGTAGATGATCTCTCATTATGTTAGAAAAGTGTTGTGGAGATAGAGCATTCATTGGGCATTCAAAAGGCTTTGTAAACCCAAGTTCCTGCAACAGTGTGTAATTCCTTACTTCTGAGAGTAATGACTTCAACTGGACTACTCTATTATACAATCTTATCAATAGGGGTCATTCAGTCTGGTACCATACAAACCTCACCCAACGTCTAAATCAGTATCCAATCATTATTACTCCCATTATACAGATGAATAAACAGAGAAACAGGAAGGTTAAATGACTTAAGTGACAAGATCATAAAGCACGTCAGCTACAGAGCTAGGACTAGAACCAGATATAATGTAATCAGTTTAGTAACTTTTAAATTATAACCTTTTATTGAAATATTTCCATTTTTTTCAATGTAATAAGTATGCAGAGAGAAAAATGCTGCTAATAAAGCAGCTTCATTTCTTTTGCTGTCTCTAGGTTAATTGATATAGCTAGGAAACTGGATAAAGCTGAGCGTGAACCTTTGTCAAAATGTGCCTACTATTTTAAAAAACTTGACAACCATGGTTATGCAGCAGAAACTTACATGAAGATAGGTGACCTAAAGGCCTTGGTACATCTCCATGTGGAAACTCACCGTTGGGAGGAAGTAAGAATACCATAATATCTAACTTCTGATGTTTAGAATTGCTATTTCATATTGTCTCTGAATGCATCTGGTTTCAAAGGTTTATATACAGCTTACATAATATTTTGGTAAGTTACATTGTATTAGACTAATACTTCCCTACTGATAAGGGTCTCTGTGGGTATTTTTGACAAATGTTTAAGCATATATGGCTGTTATGTAAATGTGATAAGCTTTGTATTACACACAGTCGTGAGACATATCAAGGAGAATAATGACATTTGAACTTAGACTCTTAAGTCATGTGGGTGCTGTTGAAAAGGTTGTGCTTAGCCCATGTTTGTTCAATGGACACACCAGTATTGCTTTTATAGAAAATATATTCAGTAAAAATAAACACATTGTATTGTGCCATGAAACCCACTCAGTCCCCTAAATAATTTATTGTTTTCAGGTTTTCCACAAATTTTAGCAGTTCAAAAACTGGACTGTTACTAAGTATTGCTTCTTTTTTTATGGATGTTGATTTTCCTTTCTTTTAAAATACATCAGTTTTGGGTTTCTTGGAGAAAATGCTGGTTGAAATTTTCATACTTCCTGTATAAATGAGATTTGTGTTGTGAATTTTGTATAAAACTAAAGAATTTAGTATGCAGTATTGTGAATTCGCTTAAACCATGTAATCTTTTATTAATGAATTCATTCTGTACCATAGGCTTTTGCTTTGAGTGAAAAGCATCCTGAATTTAAAGACGATGTCTATGTCCCTTATGCTCGGTGGCTAGCAGAGAATGATAGATTTGAAGAGGCTCAAAAAGGTAGGACTCTACATGATATATGAAGGTAATACTCAAAATGTGCTAAGCATTTTCCAAGTGCTGATGATGCAGTCTCTGCCCTGGAGAACTGTCAATCTGAAGAACACAAACCACTTAAAGAATGAGATAACTGGAAAATGTTTTTGCTGATCATAGGAGATTATAGTCTGGTTATCAATGAGGTCTTCTTATTTGGTAAGAAAATATGTCATACTTAACAAAAGCAATAGCATCTATTAAAAAGGCTATCATTCTGTCTCATCTTTCCGACCGTGTGCTTGAATATAGCAAGTGTTTTGAAAAGTGATCTTATGTACTATATACAGTGTATTATCAATATTTTCCTTTAATATAGCATCCAAAAATGTACTGGACGCTGAACAAACACCAAAAGGAGGTGTGATCCCTGTCCTTGTTTTTAGGCCAGGGTGGGCAAGAGGTGGCTAGTGGGCTGGATATGGCCCACCAAGCTGCCGGATCCGGCCCACAGCCGCCTTGCCAGCATTTTTACTACAAAGCAGGAGCAGCTCCTTTTAAAAAGCAGGCTGCTAATAGCCCTGCAAGCTGGGCAGGGAGAAGAAAGCTTTACGCAGTCCCTCTCCCCTCACAAAATCCTCAAGCTCCCATTGACCAGTTTCTGGCCAGTATGAGCTGAGAAATTTTGCTGAAGGCAGGGGCAATGAATGATGCCTCTTCACTCCCTCCCTGTGCTGGAGCAGAACCACGTGGAACAGCTGCACAGCACATAGGCTGGAGTCTGCAGAGCTGCTGGCTGGGAACCACTTAGGTAAGTGCCTCCCAGCCAGAGCCTGCCCCCTGCACTGCTGACACAATAAAACAGATTTTCAATTCGTGTATGGAAAAAATAAAATCTCTGTTTCTTTTTATTTGGGGTCAAAGTAATTTGGGAGGGACTGGGAAAAGAACCTGGGAGAGGGGAAGAGAGGGAATGAGAACCTTGGAGGGAGGAGGAGAGGCTCAGGGCTGGGGCTGGGAATGGTGCCTGGCTGTGGTGATCCCACTGCCAGAGGTGCAGGGGCCATGATGGCCACGGGTGGGTGGAGTGTTGGAGGAGAAGCGGGAGTGGGAGGAGGAGCTACAGTGAGAGCAAGAGTAGAAGCAGGAGGAGGCATTATGATGGCAATGAGGGATTGCACAGTCGCGCACATGGTACAGTGCTGCGCTAGCAGCTCCCACCAGGTGCCCCGCTGCAGCTGGATGTCTTTCTGAAGCCTGTGGTCAGTGGTCTCCTCCAGGGATTGGAGTGCCGCGAGATGCTTCCTCTGGAACTCGTCTATGGGTCTCCGGCACCTGTGGGTCTTTTGGGTTGAGAGCTGTCCCGGGTGGTGGTGACCACCTCCCTCTCACAGCTGTCTGGCTGTGGTGAATAAAGAGAGACAGTCAGTCATCCCAGGGGACACACTGTACCTGAAGCCTTTCCCTCATCTGTGAGCTGAGAGTGACAGTTCTCAGTTCAGTCGAAGGTGATGTGCTTAGAACAAGGCCATGTGAGCTCTGGCCAGTGGGCCCATTCCTACAGGGGCCCAGATGTCCCCGGAGGAACCTCACTACTCCCATGTTCCAGGGACAAGAAAGCATGTGAAGGTGCCGGCCAGACTGGGATCCTGCAGGCAGGAGGCGGGCCATGGGATAGTTGAGCTTCCCTCTGTGCGCCGGGTCCAGCAGTGGCATCGTCCCGCAGGAAGAGGACTTGTATCCCTACCTGCTTGAGGAGGGGGGGGCCGGGTGCTGGGGGAGGTGTGTGTGAGCGGATGGGTCCTTTGGTGGCCACGCTCTTGGCTATGCAGCCATAGACATTGGTGTTCCTGCACCTGGTGTGGAGATCCTGAAGGTTGGTCTTGTCACCCCAAACCTCAATAAGGTCCAAGATCTCTGCACCAGACCAAGAAGGCTTGCATCTCTTTTGCCCCCAGGCAAGCACCTGGGAGCCATCTGAATGCTCCATGGGAGCAGTTGGGGGCTGGGTGGGAGCAGCGGACTGGCTCATGTTACCCAAAGGGAATCTCTGGGTTAGGTTGACCTGATTTCATCACACAGGATATAACGTTTTTCACAGTCCTGAATGGCTAGGTTGATCTAATTTTGGGGTGTAGCTCAAGCCTTAGAAGATTGGAATTTTGACTTGTTCCCACAGTGTCCTGCATTTTTCCCTGTTTTGCAAATATCTAATAATTATGATGATGATTTTGTTCTCTCCAGTTTTTTTTTTTAATTTAAAGTAACTAGCCTTATGCTACTCATGTGATAGCTGTATTTCCTACATCGTATCCTAGCACAATAAAAAAGCCACAAAGTACCTTCAAATACTTCTATTTTACATTAGTGGCACCACTTTCATAAGTAGAAAAATACCAGTGTAGTCCTTTTCATCCTGCTCCAGCTTTGATGAATGTCCTGTTTTTAACTTACTTTTTTTTTCATTTAATTGATACAATCACATTGTAAAATCTTCTTTGTTTTGGTCTCCTTTCTAGCATTCCACAAGGCTGGCAGACAGAGCGAGGCCGTAAAAGTGCTGGAACAGCTAACTCACAATGCTGTGGTAGAAAGCCGATTTAATGATGCAGCATATTATTACTGGATGCTCTCCATGCAGTGTTTAGATATAGCCCAAGGTAAGTAAACACAAGGAAGTTTAATTTTGTTACCTGCTCATGCATCAGATAAACATTGAATGAACAGTGATGGTTTAATTAAAACCTCTTGCTCACTCATTTAATTGTGCTATATACAACTCTGAGTTGCATTGTATTGTAAACCCACATATTGTATTGTATTGTATTCTAGCTCTCTAGTCTGTGTGCTTTATAAAAAATATTAGAAGACTTACCTGGTGTTGCTTGAGTCTTTAAGGGTAGGGAACTGGTAGTATGGGGGGATGTAGGAGTCACGGCAGGGGGTTGGGAGGTGTAGGCAAGGCTCAGGGTAGGCAGCTGAGTGTGGGGGTTAGGGCAGGAGTCTGGGAGGTGTGGGAGTGCAGGGCAGTGGGTAGGGGGCTCAGGACAGGAGGTTGGGGCTGCCTGTGGTAGAGAGGATGGCATTGCAGCTGCCTGGGCTCCCCCCTCCTCCACTCTCCTCCAGCTCCTCTGTGGTGCCCGGCCAGGGCTGTGGTACCAGCGGGGGAGCCAGGGTTGCACACTGCGGCCTCAGAAGCTCCTCTGGGGATAGGCAGGGCCCCCCTTCATCGCGGGCTGAGGGTGAGGGGTATGGGGACAGCGGAGCCACTTACCTATGGGCAGCAGCCGGCAATATGGAAATCTCTGGCTCCAGTTGGCCACTCTCTTCCTGGTGTGTCCGTCCCCATGGGGTCATTCTGCTGTATAGCTGTCCCCTGTGCTCACAACACCCTCCCTCTCCCCCCTCCCTCCCCGCACGGTCATTGTGGAGCACAGCTTTCTGCCCCACACTTTTCCATGTTATGGGAAATAGATTTCAGGAACATCCCATTTTCCTTACCTTGCTTTAAATTAGGTTAAGAGGAAGCTGCATACCAAATTTGGTGGACCAAATTTGACCCTATCCTCCTAACTATTAGGAGGATAGGGTCAAAATTCAAAAAGATCTAGAGAAACTAGAGAAATTTCGGAGGTAAACAAGATGAAGTTTAATAAGGACAAATACAAAGTACTCTGCTTAGGAAGGAACAATCAGTTTCACACATAAAGAATGGGAAGTGATTGTCTAGGAAGGAGTACTGCAGAAAGGAATTTAGGGGTCATAGTGGATGACAAGTTAAACATGAGTCAACAGTGTGACAATGTTGTAAAAAAAGCAAATATGATTCTGGGATGTATTAAGAGGAGTATTGTGAGCAAGACACGAGAAGTCATTCTTCTGCTCTGCTCTGTGCTGCTTAGGCCTCCATTGGAGTATTTTGTCCAGTTCTGGACAGCACATTTCGAGAAAGATGTGGAGAAATTGGAGAAGGTCCAGAGAAGAGCAACAAAAATGATTAAAGATCTAGAAATCATGACCTATGAGGAAAAACTGAAAGAATTGAGCTTGTTTAGTTTAGAAAACAGAAGACTGAGAGGGGACATGAGAGCAGTTTTCAAGCATCTAAGAGAATGTTACAAGGAGGAGGGAGAAAAATTGTTCTCCTTGGTTTCTGAGGGTAGGACAAGAAGCAGTGGGCTTAAATTGCAGCAAGAGAGGTTTAGGTTGGACATTAGGAAAAGCTTTGTAACTGTCAGGTTGGTTAAACACTGGAATAAATTGCCTAGAGGGGTTGTAGAATCTCCATAACTGGAGATATTTAAGAGCAGATTAAACGTCTGTGATCTAGACAGAATGATCTATGCAGTGCTTAGTCCTGCCGTGAGCGCAGGGGACTGGATTTGATGACCCCTCAAGGTCCTTTCTGGTTCTATCATTCTGTGATTCAGTAGGGAATTTTTGAATAAATGGACTCACAGGTAGACAGACAGACACACAAACTCTCTAAAACGTGTGTGTGTGTGTGTGTGTGTGTGTGTGTGTGTGTGTGTGTGTGTGTGTGTGTGTGTGTGTGTGTGTGTGTGTGTGTGTGTGTGTTATAAGTCTCTTTTTGAAATCAAAATTGAGTTCCAGGTAGACAGACAGACACACAAACTCTCTAACAAACTCTCTAAAACGTGTGTGTGTGTGTGTATTATAAGTCTCTTTTTGAAATCAAAATTGAGTTCCAGGCTGCCATGTCTGCTAATTACCATTTCTCCTAGCCTCTTTCCTTTGCTTCACATTTAGGATAAAGTGATGACTGGAGGGCTAGCTAATAATAAAACATGATCTTATACAGGTTGGACCTCCCTGGTCTGACACCCTTGGGACCTTAGCTGTCCCAAACCTGGGAGTTTGCCAGACCAGGGGAGGTTAAGGCTCTCCTCCTGGCCATTAGCTCTGCTTCGGCCATCCTCATGGCTGTCAACCCTGGCCATTGGGCTCTGGCCATTCCCTGCTGTACCAACCCTGGCTCAGACCCCATTACCAAGCCTGGCCCAGGCTGTGCTTCCAACCACCAGCCCCACTGCTGCCAGCCTGGCCAGTGCTGCACTCCTGACCTTGGCTAGCCCCCACTCCCAGCCTCTGGGACTCTTTGGTCCAGCGGTATCAGTGGTCCTGTTAGAGGTTCAACCCGTAGTATAGTCTATCCTAATAATTAAATGTGGATGAGATTAACTGGGGACACACTGCATGAGTTATTTTAGCCAGCTAAAGAAGAAAGTGTAGATTAATTCGCTGCTTTAAATCCATTGCATTGGAGAAGGGGTGGAGCCAGTGAAGATGAGATTTAGATGAGGGATAATAAAAACGAGATTAATGGCCTCTTGCCTTGCACTGATTAAGCCCCTTTTCAGTTTTGCTAATGCATGGTAATGCTGATCTATATGCTGAACAAACACTGCAAATGGTTTGATTGTTTAGTAGTGTGTTAATGTGGGTAAAATACACATTAAACTCATTTTACTTTAGCCTCTAAAGTTGTCAATCAGTTCTCTAATGGTGTAGGGCTAATATGTTCCACTTCTAGCTAAGCCATTAGCTTCTGGTTATGTTAAAATGACTGCATCTTAATATGCTATATGTTAAAGCAAAAAATAAAATTTTTGCTCATAAAATGGAAAATTATATAGCCCATATTTTGTAGCACACTTAGTCAGGTATATTAATCTATTGGCAATGGTAAATGCTGCAGCCATGTTGTTCTGTGATCTTTCTAGCTGAGTAATAATTTAGTAATGATTTTCCCTCTCACAGAGAATGAAAAGCAGAAGACTGAAATGTTGCAGAAGTTTCACCACTTCCAGCACTTGGCAGAACTTTATCACGTCTATTACTCTATCCACAGATACACTGTAAGATATTTTCACCAGTATTGTTCATTAGCTGGCACATTTTCTGCAGATAATTCAGGAATAATTAGGAACAGTTACCCATTTTAAACTAAATATTGAACGGACGCTGGTGGCACTGAGGTGACCTAATTTTGTTTTTTTCCCCCCTCTGTGTTGGACCTACTACCATTCCACTTCCTAGAACCACCTTTTAGTGACACAGGGGATGAGGATTTGAAGGCTTTCCTTCACCACCCTGTCTGTATACTTGTCCCACTGCTCCTTTTGGAGGAGGTGGGGTCAGAATTATCCTTTAAGTGCTTTTTCTCTATTGGGTGAAGCTCTTTTCTTTTTCAGTGGCAAATATGAGCTTTGGAGAGAGAGGCATGCAAAATGCAATTGCTATCTTCTCTCCATCTCTCCCATTGCGACAGTGTGAAAAGCACAATGTTGTGTCAGAGATGACCAAAGTAGCCTGGTGTCAGTGTTATGAAGTGTTACTTTTTTAGTTTAGAAATGTTTTAATGTTCTTTTTACTACAGGAGGAGCCCTTCAGTTTCCATTTGCCTGAAACACTCTTCAATATTTCCAGGTTTTTACTTCACAGTCTAACCAAGGAGACTCCGCTGGGCATCTCTAAAGTGTATCCTTGCAATACAAAGCAAAAGTTAAATATTATTATATGAATTGAAGGGAATCCTTGGCACCAATCAGTGATACATAGGTTTACTATTAGCGTATGCTAGTTCCTGGCATTAGAAGGTCTCATGCTGCTCATCTTTTAGAAAATAAATATGGGACTGTCTTTACTACTCAATTAGTAAAATAACCTCATTTTAACATCCCTAGTTTTGAGATTAGATGGAATTTGTATTGACTACTCAATTAGTCGATAGGGGAAGGCAGCCAGCTCAGTCCCGGCTCATGCTGGGACCAAACCCCGTTGGCTCTGCAATTTAAATGGCAATAGGAGCTGGGCAGCCTGTCCCTTGGTTCCTGCTGCGTTTTAAATTGCAGAGCCACAGTGGGATTTGGTCCCGGACCTGGCATGAGCAGGAACTGAGCCGGACTGCCTGCCCACTTAGCTCCTAAATGTTGTAGGAGCTGGGGGCACCAGATCTGGAACCAAACCCCACTGCGGCACTGCAATTTAAAATACAATAGGAGCTGGGGGGGAGGGTAGGCTGCCCGACTCCTACTGCCTTTTAAATTGCAGAGCTGCAGAGGGGTTTGGTCCCAGTGGTGGGAGGAGGCAGGCAACACCGTGGAGGCGGTGCTGGGGGTAACCAGCTTTTAAGTCGGCTCCCCCCCACTAGCAGCTCTTGCCTCTGATATAGAAGCAGTGAGAAGGGGGAATGTGAGTAGTCCACTTGACTAGTTTTTTAAGTCCCTACTCAAAACTATCACAGACTTGGGCACATCTAGCCATATGTGCATAGATTACAGGAGGCTATCATAAATTATCAAACATGTTGCTCACTTTAGTAAGAGAAATACTTTCCAAAATGCCAGTCTACAGCTACACATCTTAGTTGGAAATACTGAAAGTGCAGTAGCCACAAATTGAAAGGAATTGGGAGAGAAACTGTGACTGTTGCTGCTTCTAAAGTTGATTCTGATTCCCATTAGACTAATGTAGCTGTGTCGTTCTAAATGTTAGATTCTTTGGTTCTTATTTTCAGGTCTGATGTATCTTTGTGCCATATACGAGACCAGTTTTTTCATGGTTTCATTAATAAGTTTGTATGCCACATATCTTCAAAATCTTTCACAAATTTCATGAGTCCCATTGAAATATATCTGTATCTGCAGTGGATAATAGCAGTCAGTCAGGCAGTACAGTGGATAGGGCAGTTAAGTGGGAGTCAGGACACCTGAGTTCCACTTCTCTCTTTTCCAGTTGCTTGCTTGTAACCTTGGATAAGTAATTTTCTTTCCCTTTTTTGATTTCCTCCTCTATAAACTTGGGACACTAAAACTATTATTGATAAAATGCGTAGAGATGTATGGATAAAACACTCTAAATTCTACTTATTTGTTGTCCTCTGGGATGCACATTAATAAAGGGCAGGAGACATTTTAGTATAAGACAAGGGAGTAAGTTCCTGGATAAATGCCATGGGCTCTGAAATAGCCACATGATGCCAGCAAGATTCTGGATATTTCAAATTATCGGTGTGGGGGATGGTCTGTACAAGCATTAATGTTGATGGGGGTCAGAATATTAATTGACACTGCATTATCTATGGGCCAGTTCCTTATCTGTCTAACAATCATCCACTCTGATATTTTAGCAATCTTCTCGCATTTTGTTTATGTAAAAACATTTATGTGAACAGATTTCTTTAGTTAAGGCCTTTTAAAGTATTGACATTTGTTGTGCTTTAGTGCATAACTTCTCTGATTAAAAGTAACTGTGTTTTCCTGACTGCTACATATGTTTGTTCCTTAATTTGATTATAGCAATACATTATTTGCACTAGCAAAACAGAGTAAAGTGCTGGGTGCATATAAATTGGCCCGTCATGCCTATGACAAATTGCAGGGACTGCAAATCCCAGTTAGATTTCAAAAATCAATTGAGCTGGGCAGCCTGACAATCCGATCCAAGCCATTCCATGACAGTGAAGTAAGTTCTGGTATATATTATTTGACTGATTTAGTATTTGACCCGATAATGAGAGTCTACTTTGTCATACGCAAAAAGATACTTAAGATGGATTATGCAGATTTGCAGTAATTATATTTCTGCAAGGAACAAAATCCTCTTGCCATTCTTTTCCATTTCAGACTTTCTCCCTCTTTGTTCCAAATGAAAATGAGACCTCTCTGTCTGGACAAGTTCCTTCTTCACCTCTGATCTCATATCTCCATATTTCCCTCACTACTCACTCTGTTCCTTCAAGCGTCACCATACCTCAGTTCCATATTCACTTACTCCACAGAATGCTTTCTTGGGTCTTTCTGTGTGTCTGTCTACAGTTGGAGGTCACATGCTTGCCCATCTGCTACAGCTTCCTCCCTGCAACACTTTGAATAACTTTCCTTCCTCAAGTCTTGCTTTAAACCCTTCTATTTTTCTTTAGCTGAAATGTGACTGCAGTGTTCTATAAATCTGTTTCTGATGGAATGCTCACTAAAGCAAATGAACATGCATCTTGCTATCTGCAATAATGTAAACACTGTGAGACCTTTGAAATTCACAGAGCTGCCTAAGATAATTGTACAGTTTAGAAAAAATAAAAATGTGCGAATCAAAGGGCCTAAATTTGACCAAACTTCTGAGCAAAAAGAATTGCTTCTCTAACCTTCGTTAATCCTTTTGGAAATGTGTACGTGGCCTAAGACTGCTACAGCAGAAGCAAACAAAATTGCATTAGAAGAGAAGTAAAACAGCTATTTTTAATGGGAAAGTGAGAAAAATATTTGGAAAAGTTAAAAGGGTTGATTTCACCATTGTGTTACTTTAGTTTTTTACTGTTGTGTGAACTTTGGTGTAAAACTGCAGCAGTGCCATGTGTAATCAGACCTTGTGTTCAGAATGGTCTGTTTGCAATTATGCTGCTTTGTGTATGTGTCTTTGCAGGAGCTTGTGCCCTTGTGCTATAGGTGCTCCACCAATAACCCTTTGCTAAATAATCTGGGGAATGTGTGCATTAACTGCAGACAGCCATTCGTCTTCTCAGCTTCATCTTACGGTGCGTTGGAATTTAAAAATTGGTTGTATTTTCTATGCAGATAAGTCTGTTTTCTTCAAAGGCTCAGCTAGGTGGTAGTAATTTCATGTTACCAATATTTAATCAGTAGGTTGGTGACAATACATTCTGCCTTCCTAACATTTCCTGTATAGTGTCATGTGGAAAAATTTAAATATTTCTAGCAGGCCTTGCCTAAGTCTTTTAAAGATATGTGTCCTCAGAGTTCTATAGTGGCATTCTTTTCTCTCCATATTCTCATCCTTCAACTTAATATATTATGCTGAGAAAATAAAAAACTTCTTAAAAAAATGGAATATGAGTTAATAAACTGCCTCATCTCTTCCCATACAGTAATGCCAGGGCTATGACATCAGAAGTAAAACAGTGGCCATTTTGCAGCAACAAATCTCACACAGTCCTAGACACCAGAATCTATTCTATCCAGAAAGGGAACTATTTTCTTGAAAACTGGTGTTCTCATGCACCAGCAAAATGCACCAAATGGGTGGGATGTGGGACTAATTCAGTGCCAGTAACACCAAAGAAAAGATTTGTTCTTGCAGATAACTGCTCTTTCTTTTTTCACACATGTCCTTTAGAAGTATTGCATCTAGTGGAGTTCTATTTGGAAGAAGGGATCACAGATGAAGAAGCTGTAGCTCTTATTGATCTGGAAGCACCAAGATTAAATAAGAGAGCAGATAAATGGCAAGAGATGGCAAGTGATGGTATCCTTTCAGTTCAGTACACTCTCTAGTTTTCTTGGGGAAAGAGCAGCAGTTTGGAAGACAGGTCTTGGTTGTGGAGATTTCTTTGGTCAGATTTGCTTTTGTTACATTTTAATCTGCTTCTCTCGGATGACTAGGAGTTAGATTCATTGTTAATATTATTGGGTACAATTTCTTAGTGTACGTCTTTTTCAATAGCTTAACAACTAAAAACGTAAAGGTATATTAACTAATCCTACTAATTTTAAAAGGTTTCTTTTTAAAAAGTCAGTTTCATAACCTTGTTGTATATTTTTAGGTTAAAATAGTCACTTATTTTCATGTAATTGTATTTTACTTACTATAAAGGACTGGGTGGTATTTGGCTATCCGTTAGTCTGCTCATGCATCCTTATGTCCCAGCTTTCTATGTTTCTTGGTAAGGAAGAACTGGGTTGTTCTCCTTTGGAAACTTGTCATTGCTGTTATTTTACAGAATTATAGTACAGTAAAACTCCATTAGTCCGGCATCCAATGCTCCGGGACTCCTGATGGTCCGGCACCATCAGGAACCCGGAAGTGCTGGGGCAGCCGGACAGGCTTCCCCCATTCAGCTGCTGCTGAAGCTGACCAGCAGTGTCAGTTTCACCAGCAGGCTGAATCCGGACGCCTGGGGCAGAGCAGCTGGGGTGCTGCGGGGTTGATCTCGTAGCGCCAAAGGATGGCGCTCTGTCCCAGGCGTCCCCAAGAGCAGCTGGAGTGCTGCTGGGTTGGTGCCGTAGCGCCGCCCTTCGGCGCTGTGGGACCAACCCAGCAGCACCCCAGCTGCTCTATTGCCGGCATCCCCGATTCAGTGCTGAACCTGATCAGCAGCGGCTGAATCAGGAATGCCTGGGGCAGAGCCGGACTATCGTAAGGGGGGGCTATGAGGGGTCTGGGATGGTATCCCCTCCCACCCCACTCCAGACCCCTCATAGCCCCCCCTTCTGATAGTCTGGCATATTTGATAATCCGGCACCCCCTAGGTCCTAAAGGTGCCAGATTATCAGAAGTTTACTGTATTTTATATTGCTGTGGCACACAGTGGTGCCCGTGTAGTTAGGGCCTGATAGTAGTAGACACAATACAAATACACAAGATAACACGGTCTAGAGGTTACCCAAAGTGAGATTTTAGCTGTTTTATAGGAGGCTAGGAAGCTGGAGGATGGGGGTGTACTTCTATGGTCACATGAGTTTATGTAGATTAATTACCGCTAGTAACTTGGTGGCTTTAAGATATGCTGTTCCATAGCAATTGCTACTTAGTGAGGTGTGGCACTCCATTTTTTTTTGGGCCAGACCAAGCTTCTTCTGCAGCACAATCTAATATAATCTAGGGATTATGCCAGTGGTATCTGAGTACTCCCAGTCTGCCTGACAAGATGAGGAATTGGGTAGAGGAAGGAGTGAAATCCTTACCACTAAGCCATATGACAGGTCCTGTGAATGGTAAGATAAAAAGGTTTGATTTTGTAGGAGTCCTTGTTTCTTCCATAACAAATGTCTCTAGGAGCACAGACACTGAGATTTGATGACAACGCAGACATTGTTGAAGAGGATGATCCCTTTACAGCAAAATTGAGCTTTGAGGTGAAGATATCTCATTTGCATTTTTAAAAGTTGCTGCTCCTGCGTCTGAAGATAGTTGAGCAGGAAGTAAATGCAGGGTGACTCTACCCGCAACTCTTCTTTCCATGCTATCATATCTCCTTTTTAGCTGGCATCCCAGAGTTCTTTTCCTTGTCACTGTTTTCTGATCAGTAGCAGGTCTTGACAGACTACAGCCTCTCCTATTCCTTTATGAAGTGTTACTATGTTCTGCACAAGAGATGAAGGAATGTGGGTGACAAGGAGGCTAGGAGGAGCAGTTGACTGAGAATGGTATCTCATATAAAGTGATTAGGCCACAGGGGGAAAAAAAGTTGGAGAACCACTTATTCTAAACAAATGTCTTTTTAAAGTAATCTGTTTCTCTTTGGCCTCATCAATGGAAGTCTCCTGGAGTGCTTAGTCACCTACTGCAGAAACAGATTTAAAAATTACTCTGTTTTCTTAATGCTGTCATTATGTGGCATGATTTTTAAAAATAAACATTTAGGATAGTTTGAATAGCCCTTTACTTTTTTCATAGCAGAGGGTTTACATACAACACAGACACAAAACTGCCCGTGAGCAAGCCTTTAAGCAAGACATATAAAATGAACAGGCTATTCATATATAGTAGAGGTTCTCACACTTTTTGGCCTGTGGCTCACCCCATTCAACACAGACCTTTCCGCGGACCACCAGCCAACCACCATTGATGACAAAATGGGTGCAGGAGGGAATGGGGATGCGGGGTCTGGCCAAGAGGTTGGGTGCAGGAGTTGCTGAGGGTGGGGGTCTGTGTGGGAGGTGGGGTGCAGAAGTGGGCTGGGGGTGTGGATGTGGCTGGGAGGTTGGTTTTAGGAATGGGTTCAGGGTGGGGGGCAGGTCTGGGTGGGAAGTAAGGTGCAGTAGTGGGGTAAGTGTGTGGAGTCTGGGCATGAGGGAGATGGGGAGTGTGATTCTGGCCAGTGGAAACAGCGGTGAAAGCCTCCACGAGTGATTTCCTGTGCTGCTGTTCCCCCAGCTGGGGAAGGCGGCGTGGCAGTGCGCAGAGCTGCTTCCTTCCCCTGCAAACCTGATCCAGCCCTCGAGGATCTAAACCGGTGCTGGTGTTCCAACTTTGCAGGAGGGCGGCAGGGCAGGAGTACCAGTTCAGGCCCCCACTACAGGGGGGATTGAGCCCTGAACCTGCAGCCCACATGCAAGATGGTCACAGACCACACTTTGAGAACCATTTGTCTAAACATACTGGACAGAAGAAAGATGCAGGTGGGTGGGAAGGAATATAACATGAAAGCCGATGATCAGTGTGATGGTTAGTTGCACCACATTTTAATTTCCTTATTCTTTATTTGGATGTGTATTTGTTGGGAAAGAATTGAGATGGGACAGAGGATGGGAGAAGAGACTTTGCAGAGAGGGGAAGTAAAGAGATAGGGGAAGGGATAAGAGAAAAGAGGGGGAAGGAGAAAAGGGAGCAGTATTAAGAGTAGGTGGAGTGAAGCAGAGACTGCAGTAGAGCTGGAGCAAACAGCCAGTCAGCCTGGGAGAGAATGTCCAGATAAAAAGCTGTAGATTGAAGTGGGGTCTTCATGCACACAGATGACATCTCCCAGTATCAACTTCTTTGTTTCTGGTTGACTTCTCCCAGGAATCTCTTTATACTAGGGGGCTGTGTCTACACTGGCATGAATTTCCGGAAATGCTTAAAACAGAATAGTTTTCGTTATAAGTATTTCCGGAAAAGAGTGTCTACATTGGCCACAGATGCTTTTCCGGAAAAGCCCCTTTTCCGGAAAAGCATCTGTAGCCAATGTAGACGCACTTTTCCGGAAAAGAACCTCGATCGTCATTTTTGCGATCGGGGCTTTTTTCCGGAAAAGACTACTGGGCTGTCTACACTGGCCCTTTTCCGGAACAGTGTTCCGGAATAAGGACTTATGCCCGAGCGGGAGCAGCGTAGCTTTTCCGGAATAGCAGCTGATTTTGTACAGTAGAGTGTCGTTGCTTTCCTGGAAATTCAAGGGCCAGTGTAGACAGCTCGCAGCTTATTCCGGAAAAGTGGCTGATTTTCCGGAATAAGTGGCCCAGTGTAGACACAGCCGGGATGTTAAATTTTGATTAATCGGCTAATGGACTTTCCTTCGACTACTCGATTAGTCGATAAGGAGGGAGTTTCTGCGCCTCTCCCTTTGAAATTTACAAGAGCCACCCACTGCTCCTGTACTTTTCAAAGGGAGAGAGAGATTTCAAAGGAAGAGGCACAAAGAGGAACCCGTGCCAGCTGGGACTGCTTTAGTCCCCACTGGCATGGGTTCCCACTACCTCTCTCCCTTTGAAATCTCTTGTACAATCTGGAGAGGAGCAGCAGTCAGACTGGCGCAAGCGGGACTGTTTCAATCCCAGCTTGTGCCGTTTCCCCACGGTTCTCTGCCTGCCCTGCCCCCCCCGCGGAAACAGTGCTGGGGAGAACCGGCTTAAAAGCTGCCTTCCTTCCAGCATTGCTCCTGCTCCCCCTCTTCACTTCCTGTCTCTGGGGGGAGAGACTTGTCAAGTTCCTACTTGTCTACCCGATAAGTGCTTATCGGGTAGTTACTAGTCACTTACATCCCTACCTTATAGTCCAGTCTCAGATGGCTGAGACAGGGGTGAGACCACCTCGAGTCTGGTCTTCCCAGCAAGCAGCAGAAGGGACTCTCCTGGACAGCTCAGGGTCTGGGTGGGTGCAGTTAAAAATAGGGATGTGAAAATGTAATCATGTGTATGGTTAACTGATGAGCCTGGGCTCCTTGGTTAACCTTCACGGTTATATGCAAGCTCCCAGTATGTGCAGGGAGCTGGCTTAAAAGTTGGCTTCCTGTGTGCACTGGCTCCTGGGGAGCTGCCTGACACCCCTCATGTAACTGTGTAGCCACTGAAGTTTTCAGTGGCTACACAGTTAATTAATTAAACACATTTTAACATCACTAGTTTAAAAATAGGCATTTTCGGGGAAGTTTTGTAAGTGGCTTTTTTTGTTTTTAAATAAAGAATTATTTTAGCAGGAATGAGTGAAGTTCAGTGAAAATACCTTACTCACACTTGGCTTGATATCACTGAGAACAATGATACATTTACCATTGAAGTCAATGGAAGCAGGACCCATGCCTGCTTTGTGTTAGCACTTTCTCCTGAGTAATAACATTCCACTCTTTGTCATCTTTAAAACACTTTGCAGTTATTAAGCTTCATTCTTTGTTTTAAACATTCTCTTCTGTAGCAAGGAGGCTCAGAATTTGTTCCTGTGATAGTGAATCGTGCAGTTCTCCGGTCAATGAGCCGGAGGGATGTCCTTATTAAGCGCTGGCCAAAGCCATTACAGTGGCAGTACTTCCGGTCCTTGCTACCAGATGCTTCCATTACCATGTGTCCAACATGCTTTCAGGTATAAATAATGTTTTCATTGGGGTCTTTAAAAACTCATTCCTACTGAGAAACTAATTGGAATGATCCTGAAACATTAATATCTAACCCTAGATACATGCCCTCTGAAGTCCAAAATAGTGAATAAAGAGAGCAAAATACAGAGATGATGTGCTTCATATAGAGATGATTGGCCTTGCCAGAAGGGCTGGTTTCAGAATAGTTGCTGAGATTATAGAATGAAGTATTTGGGGACTTTGCAATGAGGTCCTTTACGGATATTAGTGTGTAGTCATTTCCACGATAATTGATTAGCCTGGACTTATCAATTAATCCTAACAACTACACATACCCTCCCCCTCACTGTCTCTGTATCAGAGGCAGCAGGGTGGGGGAGGTGGAAGCCTGTGCCCGTGGGAAGATGGCTCCCATGGAGCCAGCTGACTCCTCTACTTCCCCACTGCCTTCCAAACAGGCAATAGCGATAGAGAGGCAGCAGCGCAGGGGGGTGAAAGGGGCAGGCAGGAGCTGGTACACATGAGAAGCCGGCTTTCAAGTCAACTCCCTGCGTGTTCTGGCTCCTTCAGAGTCGCCTGCCCTCCATCCCACACTGCTGCCTTTGAGGCAGTAGCAGGGGAGGGGGAACAGGCAGGAGCTGATACGCTCAGGGAGTCAGTTTTTAAGCTGGCTCTCCGTGCATGCTGGCTCCTGTGGAGGTGGCTGTTCCCTCCACCCCTTTGCTGCCTCCCACAGAGGCAGCAGCGCAGAAGGTGGGGGGAGGGGCAGGTGGTACATGCAGGAAGCCAGCTTCCAACCTGTGTGTACTGGCTATTCAGAGCTACCTCTCCTCCGCTCCCCACTCCCTCCCTGCTCTGCTGCCTTTGTATCAGAGCCCCCCGCCCCCCCATGTAAATGTGTAACTGTTTGAAAATTCAGCCACTTACATGTTTACAAAAATAAATCTTTGCTAACATCCCCAATGTCCTCAGGTGATCTAAAAGAAGAGATACCTTCACCTTTCTAACTTTAGGGCCTGGGTTAGTGTGAACATTCAGCAAATACAATTATTTTTTTCTTTATACTTTCACACGCCACAGGTATGTTTTTTCTTCAAAAAATTAGTAGTTTGGTCAGTTTTGGCTTTGTGGTAGCAGAAAAAGATCCTAAGCACTACCGTCCTTTATCCGAGACCAGTTGGTTTCACTGGTTGGGTGAACTGACTTCCATAGCCTCTACACTTGAAATAATTGCTCTGGTATTCCAAATTATAGCTGTTCATAAACATCTGTAAATGACTTGTTAGAGTGGAAACACCAACTTTGTTGTAACAGTAGGATCAGATATTCTGAGCCCTAGTAAAACCATTCCTGTTCAGTTTGCTATTCCTAGATGCGAGCCAGTAACAGTATAATAAATGTGCCTAAATCTGTTCCTAATAATTTACAGATGTTTCATTCGGAAGATTATGAGCTCCTGGTGCTCCAGCATAACTGTTGTCCATACTGTCGGAGAAAAATCGATGAGTCAAACCAGTGAAAAAGATCCATTGTACCCATCCATGAAATTCTGCTATCACAGCGAAATAAATTTTAGACTACTCAAGCTTTCTTAACAGCTTGGTTATGTTGTTACATATATTTTCTCACCCTCTGTATGTTTCATAAGCAGTGAAAAAAGAGAAACTGGTACATGTCACATGTTGTCCTATCCAAAACAAAATTTTATTTTTATGAGCAGTGTAATTACAGAATTTCTATTTATTGCTCTTTGTTTTGTATATAACCACAGAGTCAAATGGGAAAAATGTACAAATATATTTTTAAGGGGAATTCCTGTTTTACTTTCAAGTGTCCTTTGTTTATTATGGCAACCTGCCAGCGTGCCAGAGGATTTGATAGGAATATTGAAGGGTGAGATTCAGCCTTGAGATAATTCAGTTGCTCTCATTGATTTTGCACTTCCGTATACCAGAACTGTACTTGGTTATTGACAGAATTTGAAATAAAAGGGACGTTTTTGCATCAGTGTCTTATTTTCTTTTGAGCATTTGCAGTAACCTTCCTCTGAAATGGAATATCCCAGTGAGACTACCCTTTATATCATTTTGGGAGAGAATAGTATTATGGGTAGGAGCTCTTACACAACATATTAACACACAATTAGAACCTTAGTGTGAACAAAGCAAGCTGTAATTTTCTTGTGTTAACTGGTCAAGGTAAATCCTAATTTCTCCACCAGCATTTACCTAGACCAGCTAATACACGGCAAAACAAGTTGCCATGTCTACTAGGATCTATGTGGGTATTAAATAAAAACATATTTTTTTCCTAGTGAAAACAATAAAGGCCACTGGTTCATCAAGTGTAAGAATATACTGGAGTGCTGATGAAATGTGCCAGATTGACAGGCATGGAATGTGAAGACTGACTTCTGTTTATCCACAGAACTGCTTCATTACTAACTTCTCTTCACTACAAAATTAACTCCAGCTTTTGTTAACCTGGCTCCCATATGAACACAAAATTTTGGGCCCGAAATGATGCTGGTTATAACCAGGTTAGCGGCTTTATGTGATACATAAACAGAAGTTCAACTCTTGAAGTTTGATTTAGCAAGTCTAAGACTCGCTTAAATTGAACTTGGAGAACGCCCACGTTGGTGTCCGGTGAGGAGTAAGGGAAGCCAACATGAGCTTTTGCTCTCATTGGCCTCCCAGTGTCAGGATGGCAGGAAAACTTGAAACGAGGTACATCAACTCCAGCTACATAATTCATTTAGCTGAAGTTGCGTATATTGATTCAATATTCCCTTTTAGTGTAGATCTGGCCTTTATAGGCTAAAGCCTGAGTACATTTTACATTGAGGCTGGTAACCCACTTTTCAGGGAGTGTGCAGACTAAACCATTCAGGTACTGATTAGTTCTCCAGTTCCTTCCTATAGTTTTCCCTGAATGTCCACAATCCACTGGGAAAGAAGAATGTTTTAGCACAACTTACAGTAGCACTTAGAATCATGTGATATGACTTCAGAAGTCCGAGAGCCTCAGACCGGTATGTGCACTACTGTGGACCAGTAACTCAACCACGGTTTTGCAGTGTGGTTGCTCACATCTGGGCTAGGCTAACACAGATGCTGATCTCCTGAATTAACTCTGCAGTGAAGATGTACCCTACAAATACTTACTGTGCAATCTTTCTCCCTCACCATGTTTCAGCCTCATCAGTGGGGAGCAGCTATAGGAGGAGAGAAAATAGTTCATCTTGCATTCCTTTTCAGTCTTTTGCGCTTCTACTAATACTGCCCTATAAGGTGCTAACTGAGTTGATGGCTTTTCATTATGTGGCTATTGCACTAAACTAATAGTTGCATGTCTGAATAGGACAATGAACAACTGTTGGCTGGTAACAAGTACGAGTAGTTAATCACAGGGGCAGCTGCATTTCAGTGGTGACTGAAATGATTCTTGTGACTACTTTTAAAATGACATACAAAAACTTCAGTGAGCATCCACATATCTCAGTGATTCTGAATCAGATTTTGTTTGACACTTTAAAATATGCCGTTCTATCTAGCATGTTTGTAAACGTACTGATCTAAAAGTCCTGGTCTTGCTTTGTTACTATTATATTACTCTAGGCAACAAAGACTGTGGAGTTGGAATTAATAAACAGTTCTGTTTGATATGCAAGCCAGAATAAGAATCTAGTTCATTCTCCCATAATTGTGTTAGCTTTGCAAGGCCTGCAGGAATTAAATGTGATAAAAATAAGTAGCTATGATTTGTAATGGTAGATGCCCAAAATGTATAAAGTATAGAGGTTTCTGTTTTTTACATACCTACTTTTCTGACTGTAGATGGAGTTTACATTTGAAAAGCATATTTGGATCCTTCAGTAGGAAAGATGTTGTATAAAAGTAAATTATTGTGTGTAAATACATGTTAGGGCCAATGTATTATGAATTTTAAAAACACTGCAGTACTCCCAATTTGCCCTGTGACATTGAAGCTGTTCTTGGGTAACTTCATCTTGGTGAAATAATTCTCTTAAAATAGAATTATCTGCTTAGAAGATGGTACCAAAAATGACCTTTCCTGTGCTCCATCCACTTAGCCACTTACCCTTCACTAGACCTGCTGGGGATAATAGCATAGACCACTTTCTGAAACGTGTCCTATGCTTGTTCTTTTACCTCACTATTTCTTGCCTCTCCTGCCAGTATTGTCTGTCTGTGACGCTCTTCGGGCTCTAAGCTGTGGACACAGTTGCAATCTCAGCAATGGCTTATTGCATCAAAGCTTAATGTGACAAATTTGAATATCTGGAAGGATAAACCTTTAATCCCACTATATGTGCTGGTATAGGTGCCAACAACTACATTGGTGCTTTGACAACTATAATATAATTTGAAAGTAGCTCTGGTAATATGAAAAGTTAATAGTGGTGGGATTTTGGAATGGGTAATATATTAGAGGACATGATATTTGCATATAAATTTGTAGAAAGATTGTCTCCCTGTCTATACAAATGTCCCAAGTGCCCATTGCCCTAGTTCAAGTACTGTATTATATACAGTCTAGTCTTCTGATATTGTGAGGCTTCCCAGTTCCCATGATGATATGGCACTGTTTTCAGTGACAAGCTGGGTGAGGTAGTATCTATTCTTGAACCAACTTCTATTGGTGAAAGAAACAAATTTTCACATTACTCAGAGGTCGTCTTTAGGTCTGGGGAAAGTGTCAGCTACATCGAAGGTGGAACAGATTGTTCATATAAGTAGTTAACACATTTATTTTTCAAACATCTATTAGGGGGCTGAGCCCCCCTGCTCTCTATGCTTGCCAACCCCTCTGTCTCCTGAGGTAGGTATCTGGCCGGGGGAGAGTGCGGGAGCAGGAACAGGCTGGGGGTAGGGAAACGTTCTGGGGGTGTGTGGTCTCAATGGAAGGGATAAGGGGACTCAGGAGGAGTTGTGCTTGGATGGCAGGGGGGTCCCTGTTCGCTATGCTCGCCAAACCACCCCCACCCTGGCTGGTATGCTCACCAACCTTCCTCCTGGCTACTCCTGCAACCTCCCTCATAGTCCCATATTCTACCACCAGCCTGCTCCTGTACCCTACGTACTGGCCACACTCTGCACCTTCACCCCCTCCTGTCCCCACCTGCCCAGATCCTGCACCCCCATCCCTATCTCACTAACAAGTCGGGGGAGGGGGCGGTTGAGTAGGAAGGAGACTGCGTGGCTCCCACCTCCCCAGCCCCCCCGAGCAATGGGGAAGGGAGGAGGTCGTGTGGCTCCCATCTCCCTGGAGCACTGGGGAGCGGGATGGAGACTGCACAATTCATGCCTCCCTGGAATACAGGGGAGGGAGAGGCCATGGAAGGGCTGCAACCAGTAGGGCTGCAGAGGAAGAGGCTGGCCAGCATGAAAGGTGGCTGGGGCCAAGGGGTAGGCCAAGTTGGCAGGTGTCAATTGAAGCGTGGTGCAAGGAGGAGCTGCAACCAGTAGGGCTTCAGGGGAAGAGGCCAGTCAGTGTGAAAGGTGGCCGAGGCCAGGGAGTGTGGGCAGGAGGTGGTGGTGGTGACCTAAGATGGGGGAGGGATAACTCAGTGGTTTGAGCATTGGCCTGCTAAACCCAAGGTTGTGAGTTCAATCCTTGTGGAGGCCATTTGGGGCAAAAATTTGTCAGGGATGATTCTTGGTCCTGCTGTGAAGGCAGGGGACTGGACTCAATGACCTTTGGTCCCTTCCAGTTCTAAGAAATAGGCAATCTCCATTAATTTATTTTTATTTATTAATTTAAGATTCCTCCTGCTGCTGTGGGGGGAGTGATGTAAGGGCCAGAGGAGCTGCCTGGAACTAAACATGGGCTGGGGGCAGGGTGACTTAGATGATGTGGTGATGTCATTCTGTCCTGCGGGAAAATGTTTAATATATATAGAGAGAGATGACCATGACACATTCTCCCCTCTTGGACTGAAAATTTCCATGCACAGTCTCTCCTGAGAGTGAACACTTGTGCGCCCCTTCATGTCAAACGAGCAAAATCCTTCCACTGACTCTTTAATGTAAGGGCTAGAGTTTGAGGCTGATGGAGGAGGAAGTTAATTTGCTCCATTTTCCTGTAACTAACCAGTATATATATTATGCTGTCCTAGCATTGGCTCAGCCTGGTCTGGAGAAGTAAAACTAGGATGGGACACAGACATTGCCCAGCTTTCTAGCTGTAGCCAAAAGTGCTGTATGGCCTTGAACTAGTCTGACCCTCTACTTCCCTATCTGTAGTACTGGGAGATGATCTTTGCTTAGCTCACTGCAGTGTTGAGAATTAGTGCGTGGTAATACAGCAAGAAACATCTGGGATTTCAGAGTCCCCGGTGGCTGTTGCTGCCTTATCAATGTAGTTGGTGTTTCAGTAAAGTTTCAGAGTGACAGCTTGAGAGATTGAAATCCCTGGATTTCCTGCAGAGCACCCAGAACATTGGCATTAGTCCTGTGAGAGTTGCTAATGGTCCCTGCCAAATGTGCCCCTCACCACTGAACCAAGGGAGGTGGGAATTATTATTGGTTAAGAGCTGCCACTGTGGCTGGTGCTTTAGAAATGTTATCATATATTTTAGAAATGTGTGTCTGTCCATCGATCTGTGAGTCCATTCAAGAACTCCTTTAAATAGTAAGAGCTAGGATCACCAAATTTGGTATACAGCTTCCTCTTATAATTTAAAGCAAGATCAGGGTTTTGTTGTGCCAGGACAATGGGATGTGCCTGGAATTCGATTGTTTCTCATAAAATGGAAAGGGAAGGGTCTGGTGGGAGGGACAGTTAATGCCGTAGAATGACCAAGGGCAGGTAAATCTTCTAGTAGCAAATAACAAGCTTTTCCATAAGGAGTTCAGAAGATGAACAACAGGAGACTTAGAGGCAGGTGTTACTGTTTTACTTTTTCTTTTTTCACAATATGGCAAAATATTAGGGCAAGCAAAGCCTGTGGCAGATGTGGGGTAAAGGTTACAGGCATCATAGAACAATTCAATCATTCAGTCTCTGGCGTCTCTGCTGTCAAGACTCCAGCTGGGATACCAGTTATGAAGCAGATATCTGGCTGCGGGGGGACTGTACTGTGACTGCCAACTCATTTCACATAGGACACAGACCAGCTTTCAGATTATAACAGGGCTTGGGCCAACCTCCATGTGATGATCTAGAGTTCAAAGGATGACTACCCCATTATCAGTACCTTGAGTCATCCAGTCTCTATCCCACCATATATACTGTGGTTTTATATCACAGTTACACATGCCTTTGAGGAAGATATGGGAAAAGGGTTCAACGCTCATCCTTGCAGCCTGCCTGCATCATTCTAGCACTTGAAAAAAGTACAGTACAGATACTGGACATGCCTATAATAAAAATAATTTCTATACACCTATGTCTGCTGATAGTTCTATTTTGGCCTTCTCCAGTGCTTTCCACCTGAGCCACCCAAACTGTTCTACAGCCATTGACAAATTAAATGTCACTACACTGTAGGCAGTAGAAAAATATCTCCGTTGCACAGATGGGGCAGGAAACTGGGACACAGAGCAGCTATTGCCTATGAAAGTGGCCTATATGTGGGTACTTCTGTTTTCTCACTGCTCATCTTTAGCTGTGTGGGACCCAGCTCTCAGAAGTGCTGAAAACTATCAATCCAGTGGAAGTCAATGCAAGCTATTGGTAATCAGCCCTACATTTCTAAATGAGGCACCCAAAATAAACCCAGCCTTAGAGTTCTGAAAATTTGTGCCTCCGTGAATGACATCAGGCCATACAGCAAGTACGAGGCACAGCTGGGACTGGAAGCAGAGGTTATACTTTCTAATTAATCTAGCTGGTCTTCTTTCTACTCTGAATATGATAGCTATATATTATAGATTAACCTAAGGATGTAGATGTGGTGATGCTGGGCTCTTAGGCACTTAGAACATTGCTGGGGCTCACAAAGCCTGAGTGTGGCACCCACTGTGAATTGAGAGAGACTGTACCTCAGAATGAGTGTCAGAAAAAGTGGCACTTTTGGGGCTCCCTGCTTAAGTTTGCTAATGGGAGACACGGAGCCTAGAGGTGCATGTTAGGCTTAAATGTTAAATCCAAGCTTCCCCTGGTTGGGATTCTCAGCAGCCCATTTATGCCATTTTCGCAAGAAGCCCAGGGAAAGCGGATGAGGAGGAAGAGAACCTCTCTTACAGCTATTAGCCCAGTGATTAGGATACTCACTTGTAGGGTTGCCACCTGTGACGTACAAAGGATTAGGATCGCTAGGATGATCCTGAGCCCATAAAACTGGACAGCTGGCCGTGCGTATGAAGTACCTTTTTCAGCTTTCCTGGGACAACTACCTCAAAAAAGGGTTGGTCCTGGAAAAAATTGCTCAGGTGACAACCTAACTCACTGGGATGTGGGACACCTCTACTTAGTTATTTCCTCTTTTCCCCACCTGAGTGGGACAGGGGATCAACCTTGATCCACTGTCTGTCTCTTAGGTTAGAGCTTGAACCACTAGGTACTGGGATAGTCAGATGGTGGTGGGAGGGGACTCCCTCAGTCTTCCTGTTTAAGCTTTTCTGCTTTGGATAAATAACAAAAGATTCATTGGTCCAGAGAGAGCAAGTGCAATTATGAGGAAACCATGTAACCCTATGGCCAGCACATGCACAGAAGTGATTGAGGATTCAATCCCCCTGCTCCAATGATTTTTTAAATTCATTCCCCCTCAGTGGAACAACTTTGAAAGGAGAGACTGAATGATTTTTACCTCAGACATTTTTACCTCAGAATAGCCTAGGGTATGTCTACACTATCCCCCTAGTTTGAACTAGGGGAGTAATGTAGTCATACGGAGTTGCAAATGAAGCCCGGGATTTGAATTTCCCGGGCTTCATTTGCATAAAGCCGGCCGGCGCCATTTTTGAATGCCGGCTAGGTCGGACCCCGTGCCGCATGGAACGAGGTGTACAGCTAGTTTGGATTAGGAAGCCTAATCCGAACTAGCTAGTCCGTGCCACGTGTAGCCGCGCGGCACAGGGTCCGACCTAGCCGGCATTTAAAAATGGTGCCGGCTGGCTTTATGCAAATGAAGCCCGGGAAATTCAAATCCCGGGCTTCATTTGCAACTCCGTATGACTACATTACCCCCCCTAGTTCGAACTAGGGGGGTAGTGTAGACATACCCCTAGAGCCAAGTGGCTAGCACACTCGTGAGGTGGCAGATTACAGTTCAAATCTCTTCTTTCTCCCTCAGGTTGAGGGAGTTAAATCCAGGTGAGTACATTCCAATGGACTAAAAACCATGAAGGAACTCTTCCTCTAACACCATATTGTGTAACTTCACCTATAGGGGACGGAGCTATAGGTGAGCTCAGCACATGCTTACTGGATCCAGTCCTGCAGGTGAGTTGGGACTTCTCTCCATTACACAGTGGATCAGCCTCGAAGCAACTGATCCACCAGCAGTCGATTTATCACATCTGCTTAGATGCAATAAATTGATCTCTGCGTGCTCTCCTGTCAACTCCAGTACTCCACCAGGACGAGAAGAGCAGCTGGAGTCAATGGGAGAGCAGACCCCAACAACCTTCCCGCATGAAAGACACTGTAGTAAGTACAGTGACTTCAGCTGCACTATTTGTGACAAGGCCAGAGGTGAAGAAATGTCTATTCACACATATCTCTGGAGTTAGGTGTCAGGACACTTGACACAGGTCTGTTGTGTCTATGCCCTGAGGTGGAAACATTGATGACCAGGGACCTTTTATTGCAAACACCAGGGGTGTGTCTAAACTACATGGCTCCATCGATGGAGCCATGTAGATTAGGCTGATCGGGAGAGGGAAATGAAGCTGCAATTTAAATAATCGCAGCTTCATTTAAATTTAAATGGCTGCCGTGCTCTGCCGACCAGCTGATGATCAGCTGTTTGTCGGCAGATCGGGGCAATCTGGATGCACTGTGGTCGACAAGGAAGCCTTTGTCGACTGGCCCAGGTAAACTTGGTTTCACAAGGCATACCTACACCAGTCGACAAAGGCTTCCTTGTCGACCGCGGCGCGTCCAGACTGCCCCCATCTGCCAACAAACAGCTGATCATCAGCTGGTCGGCAGAGTGCGGCAGCCATTTAAATTTAAATGAAGCCGTGATTATTTAAATCGGGGCTTCATTTCCCTCTGCCGATCAGCCTAACCTACATGGCTCCATTGATGGAGCCATGTAGTTTAGACACACCCTAGGGTGCCAAGTGAGTTGAGGCACGTCTGTGGTTTAGTGGCAGCTGAATGGGTTATTTTTGTGGATCCCAGTGGAGCCTCATTTTAAAATTTAGGCCACAAAAGAGGCAGTTAGGCACCTAAGTCCTTCTGTGAGTCTAGCCATAAGAGTTCAATGTTCTCTGGTAACCATTTTGTAGCCCAGAAATAGGTGTTCCCATAACACCTGCCTGGGAAAGCCAATTAACAGTTGCAATCCTAGCTTGGATTATTATGATCAATAATGCCATAAGCCTTAATCATGCTGACGCTGAGGGTGAAAGCTTACACAAGGTGGCACTTTATAAAGGCTGCAGCACTGAGAATAGCATAGCCAGCTTCTGCTCAAATGTAAAAAGGAGGGAAATTTCAACAGGGGAGCCTCAAAGAAAACAAAACATACTTGTAAGACCAAAAATACCTCTGGAACTGCAACCATGAATGGAACAGAGGGCCCAAATTTCTATGTGCCCATGTCCAACAAGACTGGGATAGTACGGAATCCATTCGAGTATCCTCAGTACTACCTAGCTGAGCCATGGAAGTTCTCTGCACTATCTGCTTACATGTTTCTGCTGATTCTCCTTGGCTTCCCTGTCAATTTCTTGACTCTGTACGTCACCATTCAGCACAAGAAACTCCGGACCCCCCTCAACTACATCCTTTTGAACCTGGCTTTTGCTAACCTCTTCATGGTCTTTGGAGGATTCACCACCACCATGTACACCTCAATGAATGGTTATTTTATCTTTGGGACAACGGGCTGCAATATCGAAGGCTTCTTTGCTACATTGGGTGGTAAGTTTTCTAACTGTGTAAATAACCAATAAGCAGATTTAAAATCTCCTCCTTTTGGATTTCCCCCAAGATTTTAGAAAAGGGAGAAGTATCAGATGGTCTCAATGTGCACCCTAAAAGGGAGCTGGAATTGGGAAATTAGATTGTAATTTGAATTAAGTTAAAGCTATGATATTTCAGAGCAAAAAGTAAATGGGGGAGAAGCAATAAAGCACCATGGGGGAAGCATAGTCACTGAGTATACTGAAAAATGTGGAGTGTAGGATTGACAAGTGACCTGCAACAGATTTTTAAATGTTTGGTTTGTATCCTTTTTATCTTGTTCTTTTAATTTTAGAAATAACAAATCTGGTTATCCCTGGTGCTGCCTGGAGACTTTCTGAGAATCTCAGCTGATGTCTCTTGTGAACTTTCACACTCTTATTGAAGAGGCAGGGTTATTTAGCTTTTAACAAAGTCATCTTTTCTTCCAGTGTCAATTAGGCATCAAGCTACACTGGGACTAAACACCCTTCCCTTCTCAGTTCACTTTTCAGATATCTGTCTTGTGAGATCATCATTTAATTAGTTCTCCAGTTACCATACAGGCCTCATGGGTAGACAAGACCTAAATTTATGACAAAATAAACAAGCAGAAAAAAAAATCCACCCCTGTGACAACATCCTTTCCAGAAGGCAAAAAAGCCTAATTCCTTCACAGGTCCTTTAAATGCCCTACTAACAAAGCACTTGATCATGAGAGGTGCTGAGCTATGGGTGGAAATCAGTGAGACTTGTCAGTGCTCATTACCTCTTGGAATCTGGCTCATGGATTTTTGAGCAGAGATACAAATGTGGAGAGATTGGACTCGTGATAGAATGATGCAGTAGGGCACGAGACCCTGTTGCAAAATGACGGGTACAGTGATCAGTAGTACACTAAGATATTTGTGCATTCTTTACTGTATTTTAATTCAGATCTGTGACATTAACATTCCTTGAAACCTTACCTGGATTTCTTTGTCATTTAGAGACTTCCTTGGAAATCGTAACATAAGAATTAATCCAACCTCAGTCACCAACGCTAGGAATTATTCTGAGGACGTTCTTTGGCCTGTTATATAGGAGGTCAGATTAGATGATCACAGTGGTCCCTTCTGGCCTTAGAATCTCTGAAAAGGGCTTAGTTACATGGCTACTCATTCTCTTCTGTTGGTAACAGTCTATGCATGTGTCTCTTTCTTTCTTTTTTACAGGTGAAATAGCTCTGTGGTCCCTAGTAGTCTTGGCCATTGAAAGATATGTGGTCGTCTGCAAGCCCATGAGCAACTTTCGATTTAGTGAGAGCCATGCCTTCATGGGTGTCATTTTAACCTGGGTCATGGCCCTGGCCTGTGCTGCTCCTCCACTGTTTGGATGGTCTAGGTACGGACTGAACATTTTTTGAAATGATGCCCTAGCTAGCATGACGTTAGCAGCAGTTAATGAGGCATTTTACATATTTCTCTAGCAGCATTCCCAAGTAAAAAAAACCTTCATTCACAAGTTTAAGAACAGACACTAATCTAATTGATTTAATTGCAGGTACATCCCAGAGGGTATGCAGTGCTCATGTGGAATTGATTATTATACTCTGAAGCCTGAGGTTCACAATGAATCTTTTGTCATCTACATGTTTGTGGTTCACTTCCTTATTCCACTGATCATCATTTCCTTCTGTTATGGGCGCCTGGTCTGCACTGTGAAAGAGGTAAGTACATCTGCTAGAGATGACCAAAAGCCTGTATCTGAAGCCTATTCTACTCTACCCCAAATGCTGGGAGATTTCTGATCCAGATCTGAACTCCAGAGCGAGTTCAAACTGTGCTGGAATGAACCATGACCCCTGAGCCAATCAGGCCTGACATTTCTGAGGGTTAGTGTGATGTTACTGTGATGTTTGTAATTCATCCCACCCCTAAAGACTTCACCACTTCGCTGGACCCTCAGTTGCAGTGTGTTCCCCAGTTTCTCCAGGGGACTTCTGCATCACTGAGTGCATGCAGAACCCATGTCCCACAGTAGATTTCTTTCTTTCACCACAAAAAATTGTGGGGAAGCAAACAAAATTTCCTCAAACTCAGGGGGAAAGGGTCACTATATGAGGAACTGCTTCTCTGTCCATCCAGTCCCCACATGCATCAAAACACCCCCCAGACTCTCACTGAGCTCTTCCCCTCTACATCTGGCCCCCCAATCCACTGTGCGCCAACCAGCTGCACCCAGACTTTCACCTCACCAAGCTCCATTCCTCCAGCATGCAGACCCCCTCAAAGCCCAATCCCCCAGAGTTCCCACTGAGCCTCAACCACCTTCATCTGCCCTTGTCCCCGCAGAGTCCCACTGCCTTTTCACCTCAAATCTCCAGTGAGCCACTGTGCATCCAGATCTCTGACTGAGCAGCTCGTACTCAGGATGCCCCACAGAACCTTCTCACCCCATCCCTGGATCCCTCCACACGTAGATCCTGCCGGGCTGAGCCTGCTTGCCCACACTTGTATCCGGGGGCAAGTGTGGGTGTGCATCTGAGGCTCTGTCCCTCTCAGATACTGTCTTGGTGCACTGGGAGTGGAAAGGCAGGGCCCAAGCATGTTTTGGGAGCAGACCCGTCTCTTGCACTGTGTCAGGGTTGGGTGTGGCCTCATTACCAAGTCTGTGCAGCAACAGGGGGCTGTGGGTGATCTCCACCTCCATGCAGCCAATGGCCAGTGCTCCCCATTGCTTTACCGAAGCTTCCACATTTATTTATTGGCAAATAAAATATGCGGAGTTTTAAAATATTGTGTGTAGAATTTTTATTTTTTTTGGCTCTGTATTCCCTCAAGAGTGCCCAACATATCCCCCCGCAACACCATCATTATTTCAGTGGTTTTATCTCTTTAGGCTGCAGCTCAGCAACAGGAGTCTGCCACCACCCAGAAAGCTGAGAGAGAAGTTACTCGCATGGTCATCATCATGGTGATTTCGTTCCTTGTTTGCTGGGTCCCATATGCCAGTGTTGCTTTCTACATCTTCACCCACCAGGGATCTGACTTTGGCCCTGTCTTCATGACTGTCCCAGCTTTCTTTGCCAAGAGCTCTGCTATCTACAACCCAGTGATTTACATTGTAATGAACAAACAGGTAAGTGGCAAATCTCTGATGTTTTTCTGTATTGTATTTCATTTCTTAATGGTTTACAGAGAGTTATAGCATCTAGATCATATTTTTCAAGTTCTTTTTGCTCAGGGTGACACAAATGGGGCCTTTTGGATGATCTTGCTATCCTTTGTATTACATGAATCTGGAAATCATCAGGACTGTCTATTTGAAATGATCAGGTCATTAATTTAGTTAAATTATCTAGGATTATATTCTGCTTTCAGTTACAGTGGTACCACCATATCAATATACTGGAGATGTACTAGTCTAATGGACCCAGTACTAATAATATTCAGTAAGGTTAAGGTAATCCTGAGTAAAAGTTGTAGCTAGTTCTGGGAAGTGAGAAAAGTTAAGAACATAAGATTTGGCAGAGTGAATAAACCATTGTTCTAGCAAGTCTAGTATTCACTGTCCTTACAATAGGAAATAACTGTGATATTTCAGACAGTGTGCTATGTTAGTTGTTGGTACCTCATATTTTATAGCCACCACTGCATATACTGGTACTTGATATAGAAAAATAGAAACTGCATTTACTTTTGGAACAGTAAAATGTTTAATGAAGCGTAAAACACAAATTCTCACTTGCTTATTTTGCTTTTGGAGGAACCTAAGTTTTTTACAACAGGATCATTGTTAACTTTATTGTCTCTCTATAACACCGCAAATTTTAGCTTCCAGGAGTGGTGTAAAAGAACATAAAAATAACAGAGAGGGGATGTCTGCACCCTATATGTACTAGCCAGCTCCTGTGTCTCCACTGCTAATTAGTCAAATATTGAGCAGAACACAAATTCAAGGATCAGCTCATACTTATCCCATTCAGATGAGAAGCCCCATTCACTTCAACAGGACTGTTCAGCTAAGGGACTCAATGCAAGTTCCACTGAAGAGAGTAGAGTCTTTTCCATTGGCTTCAATGAGAGTTAGATTATTCCCAAAACATACTAGTGGCTGCGTCTAGATTGGCATGATTTTGCGGAAATACTTTTTACAGAAAAGTTTTTCTGTTAAAAATATTTCCGGAAAAGAGCGTCTAGATTGGCACGGATGCTTTTGCGCAAAAGCATCCATGCCCAGTATAGATGCACTTTTGCGCAAGAAAGCTCCAATGGCCATTTTAGCCATCGGGCTTTCTTGCGCCAAAAATTAAGGTGCCTGTCTACACTGGCCCTCTTGCGCATGTATTCTTGCGCAAGAGGGCTTATCCCTGAGCAGGAGCATCAAAGTATTTGCGCAAGAAGCACTGAATTCTTACATTGGAACGTCAGTGCTCTTGCGCAAATTCAAGCGGCCAGTGTAGACAGCTGGCAAAATCTTGCCAGTCTAGACTCACCCGCAGACTTTTACAAGCACATTTAACAGACCTGAATTTCTCTAATCTGAGAGCACCTTCGTTAGCCGCAGTTCCTTGTATTTCCCCCCTCATTGTGTAGGATAGAAATATCTTCAGGTGCATTACTGACCCGTTTGATGTGAGGATATTCACGGTGTGTAAGGTTGGCTGGCAGGTGTCGACTGGCACCCTCTGGTTCTCTCTGCCAAACTTGTTTTCTTTTCTAGTTCCGTAACTGCATGATCACCACCCTTTGCTGTGGAAAGAACTTGCTGGGTGATGATGACGCTTCTGCTGGCACCAAGACAGAGACTTCCACAGTCTCCACCAGCCAGGTTTCTCCTGCATAGATTGCTCCTGAAAGCAGCTGATCTCAGAGCTGCCATGCCTTGTCCCATTTACATGAATGTAGTCATGTCCACCACCACCACCACCACCGCCGCCTGCATGAGAGTCACAGTTAGCCAGCAGGATGGACCTTTCAGTTCTGATCATAGAAACCCTTTGAACAAGGCTGTACATATTTTTTTTATTACATACTAAGGACTAGCTCCTGAGCTGGTGTAAATGTGTGTGTATATCCAGTGACTTGTATAGAGTTATGCCCATTCGCACCGGGCCACGATCCTTAGCTTCATACAGAGGAAGGGATGTTCTCTTGTCACAGAATGGAGAAGATTAGTGACACCGCAGCCCTGTGGATTCATCCTGACTATGGCGTCTGTTCTGGATGCGAACCACAGGAGTCATGGTTAGGAAAGCCAATCAAAAAGAGCCAAGACACAGCAAGCAATCTGGGGGAGGGGGGGGGGAAGGGGGATGAAGTATACATGTGTCACAAAGCTAGGATCACCGGGGGTGCATGAAACCTAGTGAGTAGTGGCTAGGGTTGCCATCTCTCCAGGTTTTATCTGGGCAGTTTTTGGTTTGTGTGTCTGGGTACCATTTAGAGTTGCCAGGTGCTTGATTTTTGACTGGAAAGCCTTTTTGAAAATAGGACCAGGCAGTGTTCGGTCACATGTACTGGCCAGACATCCAAAGTCTGCTAACACAGAATGGCAGGAGGCACTGTGTCATTCACTTACACCAGGCCCTGTTTAGCTAGGGCTGTCTCCTACCTCCAAGAGGCTCCTCAGCAGGCTGCAGCTCCTGTCACAGACTCAGAGCAGCAGGCGCCCAGCTCGGAGGTGGCGGGCAAAGGGGGTTGGAGACAGTTCAATGAGCGACGGTGGGGGGTAAAAGGAGTAAACAGGAGCAGAGGTTTTAGGGGGAAGAGGCAGAGAAGGGTGTGGGGGCTGGGGAAGAAGTGAAGAAGAGGTGATATCTGAGATCTGGAAACCAGCAGCTAGAAAGGTGGCAACCCGAGCCATGGCATTTAAGGGGTTAGAGTGTGGTACGATTTGCCCATTAGTGGCATCAATAGAGCAGGCTTGGGGAGGATTCTGTTCTTTCCTCTGCCCCCACCAAAGTCCCTTGCACACCACCAGTTAGCTGCGCTGTTTACAAAGAATAGGATTTGAACCATAAGCGGTAGCTGACTTGCAGTGTGTTTGCCATAGCATGCAGCATTATATTTCCATGGTAACATGTAGTCATTTGGTTTCCCCCTGACTCCTCCTACGTGTCCATAGACCACACCCCTATAGTTCGAACTCTTTGTGGTTCTCCTGTGGTTCACCTACCCGTCTTCAGCTGTAATTTGATTTGGCATCACACCATGTAAGAGGTTTTGGCCACACTTGTGCTTTTTGAGGATTGATTGGTGGCAAATTGCTACACTTTTCTTCACTTCATAGCAAGCAAACCATGGGAGCATATGGCCCAGAGATTTCAACATATGTTTAATGCGCTAAAAGATGGCATAATGCAACTGCACCTATGGTCTTTATTTTTAGCTCTGTTATACAAATAAGATGTTTTTCTCACCCTTCTGTGCTATCAACATTTGAAACTATTCTTATACAGTATTATCCTCTCAGATTTCTAATTCTGCGCCGCTTTGCAAGATCTGATAGGGAAGGGCTATAGAAACTATGCAACTTAAACTTTTAATAAAGAGCAATTTACAAGTACAAGTCTCATTATTTATTTTTAATTGATATTTCTACATATTCACTGAAATCTGAAAATCCAAGGTTCATGAGTCATTCAGTGGTTAGATTGAAAGCTCAGTCATATGCTCAGAGTCTGATAGATTTTTTTTTTTAAGAAAGAAAAGGAAGTTTTGTTTTTAGTTGTCCAGTTTAGGGATGTAAAATCCTGGTAAATCAGGTAACTAGTTAAACGCTAGGTTGACCTAATAGTTAACTGAATAAAGTTGGGCTCTGAGCTGTGGACCACTCCAGTTTGGCTGGAGCAGCACCCAGCCCCACACTGGATCTGGATGCCTGCTTCCAGCCCCTGCCAGGTCCCAGGCCCCTCTAGAGCAGCCCCTGCCTGTGGGGGACACAGGCTCCCCACAGACAAAAACTGCTCCTGGAACAGTCCATGCCTGTGGGGTGCCCAGGCACGTGATTAAACTGTTAATAATGGAATACCAGGTAGTTTAAAATGTTGAAATATATTGATTTCAATTATAAAGTATACAATGCCCACTTTATTTTTTACAAATATTTGTACTGTAAACAATGAAACAGTATTTTTCAATTCACTAATACAAACACTGTAGTACAATCTCTTTAACTTGAAAGTTGAACATACAAACGTAGAATTATGTACAAAAAATAAACCGCATTCAAAAATAAAACAATGTAAAATATTAGAGCCCACAAGTCCACTCAGTCCTACTTGTTCAGCCACTTGCTCAGTCAAACAAGTTTGCTTACATTTGCAGGAGATAAAGCTGCCCACTTCTTGATCACAATGCTACCTGAAAGTGAGAACAGGTGTTCCCAATGGTGTCACAACCACCATTCCAGAGGCCATGTGTCCATGCTGATGATGGATTGTGCTCAATAACAATGCAAAGTAGTCTGGGCTGATCCATGCTCATTTTCATCATTTGAGTCAGTTGCCACCAGCAAAAAGTTGCTTTTCTTCTTTGGTGGTTTGGGTTCTGTAGTTGTCAGGGAGGAAAGTAACTTAACTTTCTTACAAGTACTGTTGTATCACAACCCCCCTCCCCCAGGAGGGGGGACCTCAGGGCAGGAGGTTGAGGAGGGGTTGCCATATGACGGTATTTGTAAGACATTTAAGTGCAGGTTGGAGTGCTGGGGGCTCAGGATGGGATGTTGCCGTGTATGTGGGTGGAGGGGGGCTCGGGGCAGGGGGTGGCAGGTGCAGTAGTTGGTGGGGGTTGGGAGGTATGGAGAGCTTGGGTCAGGAGTGTGGGGTGGACTCAAGGCAGGGTGTGGGGGGGTGAAGGAGTTGACAGAGGGTTTGGGAGGTATGGGGAACTCAGGGCAGGGGGTGGAGGGTGCAGTTGGCAGGGGGTGGGCAGTTCAGAGCAGAAATGCGGGGGTGCAAGAGTCAGGGCAAGAAGTGGGGGGGAGGGCTCAGGGCTGGGAGTATGGCCACCATGCTGCTGGGCTGCCTGATCCCCAGGGCTGGCCAGGGTGGCAGGGACCGTGCTGCCCAGCCACTGGATCCCCAGGGCTGGGTTAGTGACCATGCTGCCCAGCTGCCTGAGCTTCAGGGCTGGAGCCTGTGGATGCACGGTGGCTGCCCAGGGGCTGTGGGTGCTGGCTCAGGCCCACCACGGCTGGCTCGCCTCCCTGCCCCCAGCTGTCTGGGGTGGAGGATGAGGGGGGAGTGATTGGGATCTGGTTGCTGAGGATGGGCGCCAGAATGGGAGGGAGGGGCCAACTATGCCCAGTAGTAGCAAGGCTAGCAGCAGCATCCAGAGCCCCGCCCTAAGCTGACCACTCTTGTACTGGTGTGCTGCTCCAGGGCACGTCAGCTTATTTCACCTCCAGTCATTTCCTCATTGGAATCCTGCTCTTTAAGTCTTCGGAAAGCATGTTCCAAAACTCATTCCTCTCACATTTTGGATGGCACTTCAAATTCTTCAACTTTGGATCGAGTGCTGTAGCTATCTTTAGAATCTCACATTGGTACCTTTGAGTTTTGTCAGATCTGCTGTGAAAGTCTTCTTAAAATGAATGTGCTGGGTCATCATCCAAGACTGCTATAACATGGAATATATGGCAGAATGTGGATAAAACAGCCAGAGATATACAACTCTCCCATCAAAGAGTTCAATCACAAATTTAATTTATTAATGCATTTTTTATGAGCATCATCAGTATTGAAGTACGTCCTCTGGAATGGTGGCTAAAGCCTGAATGGGCATATGAATATTTAGCATATCCAGCACATAAATATCATGCAATACCATCTACCAAAGTGTCATGTGAATGCCTATTCTCACTTTCTGGTAATATGGTAAATATGCAGGTTGAAGCATCTCCTGTAAATGTAAACAAACGTGTTTGTTTTAGTGATTGGCTGAACAAGAAATAGGACTGAGTGGACTTTTAGACTCTAAAGTTTTACATTGTTTCGTTTTTGAGTGCAGTTATGTAATCCCAACCCCTTATATTTGCAAGTTTCACTTTCACCATAAAGAAATTGCACTACAGTACTTGTAAGAAGTGAATTTAAAAATACCAGTTCTTTTGTTTATCATTGTTACAATTCAAATATTTGTAATCAAATATAAAGTGAGTATTGTACACTTTGGCTACATCTAGACTGGCAAGATTTAGCGCAAATACTCTAAATGCAAGAGTTTTTGCCTTAGAGTATTTGAGTAAGAGAGTGTCTATACTGGCATGTGCCTTTGTGCAAAAAGATTTGCTTTTGCACAAAAGCATCCGTGCCAGTGTAGACGCTCTCTTGCGCAAGAAAGCTCCAATGGCCATTTTAGCCATCGGGCTTTCTTGAGCAAGAAATTGATGTTACCTGTCTACACTGGCCTCTTGCGCAAGAACACTTGCGCAAGAGGACTCATCCCTGAGCAGGAGCATCAGAGTATTTGTGCAAGAAGCACTGATTTCATACAGTAGAACGTCAGTGTTCTTGCGCAAATACTCACGGCCAGTGTAGACAGGCGGCAAGATTTTGCCAATGTAGACACAGCCTTTGTATTATGTTGCAACTGAAATAAAAACAATTGAACATGTAGAAAAACATTCAAAACTATTTAGTAAATGTCAAGTGATATTCTATTGTTTTGTGGTGCGATTAAACTGATTTAATCACAATTATTGTTTTTAATGTTTTTTGAAATTAATGTGAGTTAACTGTGATTGACAGCCCTAATAATTTCCTATTCTGCTCTAAGCACACCTTCTTCTGCTGTGACTCTGCTTTTCTGATTTCATAAAGCATTTTTGCTCCAGTATTAACTGGAGAATTTTGTTTCCTTTTGCTTATAATTCAGACAAATATTCTGATGGCACTAGAAAACACTGAGATGACGGTGTCCTAATTCGCAAGAAAATAGTTTATTCTTCCAATCAGAGTGAATTTAGCAACAGCGTCAGGTGGCCAGTTCCCTGCCCTGTTTATCTACAGAACCACCTGGGTCACAGCAGTATAACCTTTCCCTAGCCTCCTTTATATGTGTGCCTTGACACTCACTTGGAAGGACATCTGGCAGGGTAAAAGAGCAATTCAATCAGCGTAGTTCATGCACGTATAGGCCTTTCTGCTGATGGCACTTCCAATTGTGATGGGGATGATTTTGGGATGTGTACAATAGGGATTTGACTGAGACTATTGCCTCTTTTTCATATAGGCCTCCAACAGTCATCCAATAGCAATTCCTGGCCTAGTTACTCAGGTTTGAATCAGCGACCAAGTGTGAAGGGTTTAAAGTGCTCAGTGCTCTACTGGGGGGTTGGTACCAGAACCATTAAGCTATGTAATGTCTCCTTCAGGTGCATCCTTGATTTATTGAAATACCTCTGTCTACAGACAGCTGGGGTGAATCCAGGGTTTGAAGAACAAACCGATAATCATGCTGAAATCCCAGCTGGGAGAAGCAGTTGAGCGTGCTGTTGAAATGCTTTTCCTTTTCAAAGCTAGTGAACTTGCACCGGAGGCTCTAGTTCTCCACGCCTTCCCACTGCCAGATGTTTTCCTGAGCAGCTCTCTGAATGACTGTGGAGAGTGAAAGAGAGAGGTTGTGCTGTGAATGGTCCTCCATCAAATCCTCATAGAGTCATGGAATTCCTGCCCAGACAAAAACTCCCATTGGATTAGATCGTATGCTGCTGTCCTGGACTATAAATAATGACACCAATCTATTCAAAACGAAAGACTTAACTCCTCCAAATGAAGCAGGCAGGAAGAAGGAGATGCTGCTCTTCTGTTATGCTAGTGCTTGTAAGACACTCTGACGCAATGGTGAGGGGTGCAGTGTGAAAGCTTAGTTAGAGATGTTATTATTTGTTGTTATTTCTCTAGTGGTGCCCCATTGCAGAAGAGCTGTACACATGCAGCCCACTTGTTAGTGAGTCTGCCAAACCATCCTCTGTGCCCAATCTGTAGAGGCTAGTGTTATATCGTTTGGAGTTCCACAGTTTAGAAAGAAATCACTGGAAACACAGAGGCTGTGTCTACATTGGCGCGATCTTGCGCAACACTGGCCGCTTTTGCACAAAAACTTGCTGCCTGTCTACACTGGTCACGAGTTCTTGTGCAAGTAAACTGACATGCTAATGTATGAAATCAGTGCTTCTTGCACAAGAACTCTGATCTCCCACTCAGGAATAAGCCTTCTTGCACAAGTGTTCTTCTGCAAGAGGCCAGTGTAGACAGGCAACATGAATTTCTTGCGCAAGAAAGCCCTATGGTTAAAATGGCCATCCAAGCTTTCTTGCACAAGACAGCGTCTCACCTCTTACACAAATGCACATGCCAGTGTAGACGCTCTCTTCTGGAAGAGTTTTTGAACAAGAACTCTTCCGCAAAAGAGTTCTTGCACAAGATCATGCCAGTGTAGACGTAGCTAGAGAGCTTGAGCAGTTGCAAGTGTCCATTTATTTCATAACACAGAACTAACTAGAACCAGCCCAAACCGGCTGGGCTGACCCTAGTGACCTAGCTCAGTTACTGTCACAACAACAAGATCTTGATCTACAACAACCCAATACAGAACCATTAGAACTCTGTTACATCTCCAGAAGAGAGCATCTTGCCTCTTTCAAGCTGTAGCTTTAGCTCATAGCTTTGGTTCTGGACATTCCCGGGGTCATTCCCTGCTGTGGTAGCCAAGATGGTGGCTGACATGCACTCATGTGAAGGTCACACATTTCCAGTGGTAGGCCATAACCTACACTTGTGCCTGGGTGAGGCAGGCAGGAGCCAGGAAGTAACAGTAAAATGAGCATGCTTGTATAGCAGGCACCAACTGTGACTAGGACCTGGCATTAATCCTGCAGTTCCTACACCTTCCTTCCAGAGCAAGGGGTTGCAGACTTTATCCCAGCAAGCAATGAAAGGCAAACAGCTGCTGCCTAGCAATGGTCAATTCCAGTTTTGATCTGTGAGCTCAAATACCCCTGTAATGTGAGCTGAATGGCCTCTTCTCCGTTTTGCCTTCACTGCCACAGGAGAGAGTAGTTCTGCTATTCTCATTCCAAAGCAAAACTAAAGTTGGTCTGAAGCAGAGCCCAGGACACCTGTTCCTGATTGAAGGTGGTCACCCTGATTCTCTCCAGTGGGATCAGCTGCTTGCATTTCTTCAGAATTATACCATTTTTCTGAACTATGAATGGGCACAATTGAGGGGGCATGTCTGCTGGTGTCTGGCTGCTGGAGCCAAGGCTGGGATCTAACTCAATTACTTTTGATTACATCAGCTCAATTGTTTTCTGTTTTTACTAATTCTTTGCAGACTTTAAAAATAAGATATTTCCAGAGAGATTTTTGCACGTTCTTAGGTGCTATCACAAAGAGACCTCGTTACATTGTGTATCAACTGTTCTGTCAAATAAAACTTAGGGGCTGTGTCCAGATTGGCCAGTTTTTCCAGAAAATCAGCCGCTTTTCTGGAAAAACTTGCCAGCTGTCTACACCGGCCGCTTGAATTTCCGCAAAAGCACTGACTTCCTACTGTAAGAAATCAGTGCTTTTTGCAGAAATACTATGCTGCTCCCGTTCGGGCAAAAGTCCCTTTTGCACAAAACTTTTGCGCAAAAGGGCCAGTGTAGGCAGCTGAGATTTGTTTTCCGCAAAAAAGCCCCGATCGTGAAAATGGTGATTGGGGCTTTTTTGCGGAAAAGCGCGTCTAGATTGGCCACAGATGCTTTTCCACAAAAAGTGCTTTTGCGGAAAAGCGTCCGTGCCAATCTAGACACTCTGTTCTGAAAATGCTTTTAACGGAAAACTTTTCTGTTAAAAGCATTTCCGGAAAATCATGCCAGTCTAGACGTAGCCAGGTAGTTACGGCCTGTAATAGCACTTTGCTCAAGCCTTACAACCATTCCTGTCAAAGCGCCCAAAGGATTATGTAAGAATATGTAGCCATCTCTAGTGTGAAACACTGCGTCTATTTGATGGCTGAGAGTAACACTGCACAACAGTAAGCCAGGAAGTAAAGAAGCACAGAAACTGGGGTTGTGGAATATGATTAGGGACAATGTAATGATCCAATTTGAACTGAGCCAGGACACCAAGAGTCCAGAATCTTTACAAAAAACTGCCAGGGGCTCTTTAGTGACCACAAAAGGTCAGATTTATATCTCAATGACAATGATTTCCTACAGCACAATTCCCCCAGCGTTCTGCTGCAGAATGGGCTCAGATCAAGGGGAAGAGAGCTGGAAGGGCCCAGTGGGGGAAGATCAGAGCAAACAGTTATAAGCGTCTTAGGAGCTCAGCTATTAATATTTGACTTGGTTAGCATAGACAAGCTTACTCTTTAATTGGGGAATTTCAGCAGAAAGACCGGAGGGAGGAAGCCATAGTTCTGTTCATGGCAGCAGGTGAATCCTCTAGGGAGCAGAACCTGAGCTCTTTAAAAACACCTGGAATGCTAGCTTGGAAGAATCATTTGCTCCATTCATCATCAGGGAACAAAGGATCTTTTCTTTTTCCTTCTTTGACTTATGGAACTGCTTTGTTTTTCCTTTAGAAACTGATGAGTGAAGGGCTTATGAAAATGAGGGGCTGAGCAGTGCTAGCTCAAGTCAGTTAAAGGCTAAGCAGGCCCAGCAAAAGTTTTATTTCACAATCCTGCCAATGCACCTCTGCCCTGACCTCCAGCATCCCTTGCTGTTCAATCCATGGCCCCTGGAGCACATAGCCTGCCAAAATGTATTAGCATGAGGCTAGCAAACTCCTGTGAGGACTAATGCTGTGAAGGGCTGAATGCCTTCTGTGAGGTGCTTAGGACCTTGCATGTCTGCTGAAGTTAGTGGTAGGAAAGGAAACACAGCAGGCTCAGCTCCCTTGTTCCCTACAGCAGGATGAGAACATGGGCTCAGCATGCCCAGCCATGGCTGTATTCCCCGCACACAAACACTCTGAACATTGGACAGGACTATGTAGCACTTTAAAGACTAACAAGATGGTTTATAAGGTGATGAGCTTTCGTGGGCCAGATCTGAGGAAGTGGGTCTGGCCCACAAAAGTTCATCACCTTATAAACCATCTTGTTAGTCTTTAAAGTGCTGCATAGTCCTGTCTTTTGTTTCAGCTACACCAGACTAACACGGCTACATTTCTATCACTATTCTGAACATTGGGATGGTCCATGCTGTTCAAACCAGTGATGCACCACTCACATCCCAGACCTCCTGCTGCCTCCTGGGAACATGAGCTGACACAGTGTTGTTTCACGTGCAAATTACATTTCCCAAATGAGGGGTGGCTACTGTAATCTGTCTATTGAACGTGGTTGTTACACAAGAACCTCTTTCATTTTTGGAATCCTCCCTCCTGAACATTCTCCCCAGCACCCACCAGCCTGTTGCAAAGAGTTGGCAAAGTAAACTCAGCACTGTAGCCACCTGTTCCTAATCTCACTGGGAGCTGAACAAGAATAATTAGCAGCTGCCAACTGCAGCCCTCTCAATTAAGATGCTAATCAGAAGAATTAGCAGGAAAGTGAGATGAACCTGTCAATAAAGCCTGCTTTGCAACCCGCTTAGTTAGGGCTCTTTTAAAATAAAGTTTGGTGTCAGTATTAGAGCATCTTGCAATGGACTTCAAGCCAGGTATGGAAAGATACTTAAACAAATACCCCTAATGTGCAGGCTTCTTCCTTTTTTGTTTTGTTTTCATTGCATGTGAAGGTAAAGTTCTGATCCCCTTTGGTGCAAATGAATCTCCTTGGGTATCAATCTGTGTCACTATTGTTTTCTTATTCAACTGTAGCATAGCCTCTCTGGAAAGGGGCAGAATTTGGCTTCTCTTGGCATATTTAATGTAACTTAGCCCCCTGAACTCTTCCAGCTTGATGAAAAGCCTGAGATCTACTCAGAGCAGCCTCTGGAAAAGCTGGTGCCTATAGAGCTGAGGGCTTAAGGGAGAAAGGCTCCAACCTTCCTGGAATCAGGCTAGTGTTCTAGAGGCCTTCTAGTATCTCCATGCTGCTGACAAATAATATTACTGTTTCTGATGGGAGGCCGGATGGCTGTGTGGCTAAACCATTTGACTAGAGACTTGGGTTCTCTTTTAGCTTGCCCCTAGGCTTCTTGTGTGATTCTTTCTCACTTAGTCTGTATGTGCCTCAGTTACCCACCAGTGAAATAGAACTAATAATGCTTCCTCTGCCTCTTTGACCTGTCAGGCCCTTGAGGCTGGGCTGTCTCTCTCTAGGTGTATGCCCACACTCTAGCTAGAGGCATGATTTATAGCTGATTCAGGCACCTACCTGTGCTCGCTCACTGGAAATGCCAGTGATGACTCAGCAGCATGGGCTGCATAAAGTTGCCTAGAATGCTGGGTAGCTACTTGCATTGCTAGCCCATGCTGACACCTGTACCCCTGCATTCTTACAGCTATTTGTAGCTATGATTGCATCTTAACACTAGCACAAGTACGTCATCTTCTTCTCTTCCCTACTTCCTACAACTAGATGTACCACGTGTGTTTGTACAGTGCTTAGTACGATGAGGTGTGGGGCTTGTAGATGTGATTATAAAACTACCTTGTAGATGTGATTATAAAACTACCTCCACTTGTGAATTCACTTGAGCTTTTTTGGATGACTGTGGTGAGTTAAAAGGGAGCGTTGTATCGTAAGACTGGTGTTTGGTTACGTGTAAGCAACCTCTTCATTTTACCCTTCAGCTGAAGTAACAAAAGTGCCAAGGATCTCTGGGATCTTTAACCATAAGACTAGACCTAACCACCCACCAACTCTAAGCATGGTGATTGAAGCACTGAAGGCCCAAAATGAAAAAAAGGGCACCTCTGTCATAGCCATCAAGCGCTACATCCTTGCCAAGTACCCAGCTGTGGACCCTATCAGGCTAAAATACCTGCTGAAGAAGGCCCTGGCTAAAGGTCTTGACCACGGCTACCTGATTAGACCCCAAAACTCCGTAGCATTAGGAGCAACTGGAAGGTTCAAGGTGAGTGAATAGTCTGTCTACAAAGCCAGCCGGCAGTGGAAATGTCTGGGGCTTTAGCCACAGTGGAGCAGTTGCATGGGCCAGGGCTGTCCTCACACTTTGCATTGTGGGCTGTCTCTCCGATGCTCTCTGCAGCAGCATTTCAGAGGACAGGCTGGATGGGGTGACGACTCCGGGCGAGGGAAGTGTTTCTCCAGAGCAGGTAGGGTTATGAGCAACCCAGTATTGATGAACAGGTTCCCTCCTCTAAGTGGGAGTACACAGTACTGTTGTTGAAGAGTGCTCTGCCCAGCTCTGTAAAGGCGTTTGTTGTTGGCTAAGTAGAGATGTGATATCTCTACCCTGAAAATATTAATTCCTTCCCTGATTTGGACGCTGGAATGCCCTAGGGCAACTAACTGTTGCAATGTGACTGGGACAATAGAAAGTGACTTCCAGTCTCCAGCCTTGGCTGCATGTCCTCTTGTGATGCAGTGTTACAGCAGATACTGCACACGTTCCTGCAGCCAAAGGGAGAGGCCACCTACCTCTAATTCAGTCCACACTTCTAGCTCCTGCAGACAAGCTTCTGTGCTTGTTTGGTCCTGGATAGATCAGGTTTACCGACTGTGTTAAGTGGCAACCCTCTAGGCATGTGCTGGAGCAGAGCCGTTTCAGGGTTCTGTTCTTGTACTTCTAGCTAGCATCAGAAAAGCCCAAGCTTAAAAAAACCTCTGGGAAGATGGATCCAGCTGGAGGAAAGGCTCCTAAATTGGAGAAGGTGGTGAAGAGGAAACCCAAAGCTAAGATGGATGCTGATAAAAAAGCCATAAGTAAAGGTAAGGGCTGCTTCCTTCCTCTCCTCCTCCTAAACTAACACTCCCTGCTGAGATGTCAGCTGTGTGCAAAGAGAGCAAATGTGAATTTTAATGCCACCCAAGGAGACCAATCTCTGTGTTCAGGAAGGGCTTCAGGATTCTCTCTACAGTGGTGACCTTGGCAGACAGGGCTCATCTAGACAATGTGGAAGATTCGAAAGAGGATATGCAAATTCCTTAGGAATTTGCATAACATCTCCTGCTCTCACTTTTGAAAGCGGAGCTTCGAAAGTGAAAGTAATCAAGCATGGTGTGTTTGTGTGTAGTTTGTTTAAAAGCTGCTTTTCCTCAAAAAATGAGGTTTACGTGGCTTTTTTGAAAAAGGGGAGAGGGGTTGCTGAAAAATAACACGTCTTGATTATTTTCACTTTTGGAAGTGAGATCCCATGGAATTTGCATATCCTCTTTCGAATCTTCCGCATAGTCTAGATGAGTCCACAGTGTAGGAACTAGAACCCAAACTGCTGTGGTGGAAAAGCTTTTATGCTAGCCATGAATTGTGTGCATCTCATTTGGGCTGGAGCCTATAGAAAAGCTGAGCATTTGTCGCAAGAGCCACTGTCTTAAACCAATGCTGTGTGTCTTTCTGAAAGGAGGGAGGGAGGGACCAGAATGTGCACTCAGTCCATGGCCAAGTCTGATAACTTGGCTGGATTGCTCTGCTCAGTGCCCAGAACTCTGTGCCTAGTTGCCCTGCATTAGTCTGTCACCTTGTCTTCCTAAGGAACACATTGGAATAGTTAAAGCTCCTTGGCTTCCATTGGAATCAAGACTAGAAATGGCCTTTATGAATCTGGCTCCCCAGTGTTTTGGAAAGGGATTTCTCAGAGCTGGGGATCTGCATCAGTCAGCCAGGAATGAAATGCTCAGGAGAGGGGCTTAGGTGCTGAAGTGGCTGACGTGGTGTGCCTGGCTGATGGGCAGCATGGTGCTTCCCTCTCCAGGATGAGACCCTCCTAAGCCTGGCTAGCTGCTTGCGTTGCCCATGTCCTAGCAGCTGAAACTGCTCCAGACTCTTCCTCTGACCCCAGCATGTACTGCACTGCCCCCGTTCTGCTGGTGGCTAGCATCCACTTCTGCTGCCGGGGTGCCTGTCTGCTCTTAGGCATGTTTAGAGCATGGCCATAGGACTGGGACCTGCTGGTGATATATAGGCATTCCCATGCTTAGATTGAGCTTTTTTTCCAGGACCTCTGGCATGTTGGCTTAAGTGAAAGCTCCAAGCATCTCCCTGCTGGTGCAGTGAGACCACTGACTGGACTGCTCTGAAAATGCAGATCAGTGGAAATCTAGATGCCTAGGTTACTTACTCACTGCAGTACTGCTGGTGGTGGGGACCATGTTCCCTCTAATCTCTTCCATCCATGTGCAGAATAACTTCTATGTGCACTGAGGCATGTGCAACTGTGCACCACTGGGGGCGGGGGACCCTAGATGTGGGTGCTCTGCTAATCTGCTAGGTGGCATTAGAATTAGCCTGAGCTGCAGCTCTGAAAATGTCAGCAGTGCTTATTTAGGCTTCTAAATCCCATTTAAAATCTGACCCAAGTCTATGGTGCAGTGTTCCTCCTCTAAAGTGGAGCCCACGTGCCTGCGTGGTTACTCCATGGACGCTATCTGGTAGATCAGGGATACTCGACATGTGGTCCGCAGTTTGGGTTTATGCAGGGCTCCACACATGGTCCGCAGGTGGGAGCCAAAGCAAAAGTAGCCAATATAATGGCCTTCTGTTGATATGTGTTTCAATAGTTGCTCATTAAAAGAGCTGTTATATGGATGGAAATTGGGTAAATATTGCACTTTTTTTATATCAGCAGAACTGACTTAAATGGGGCCTGTTGTTGTGTAGTCTTGCTTTAATCTTTGTATTCATGCCTGTCAGTGTGACAATCTATTTGCATGTATGTGCAACAACACGAAGTTGCAGCCCTCGGCATGTCCTGTGAGTATCATTGGAAGCCCCAGGGGCCACAAAGTTGAGTAGCCTTGTGGTAGATTCTGCAACTGCTTTGATCCTCTAGGGAGCCCTTGTTCCTATTCAAAGAGCAGGGGCACTTCTAGTGCTGCATGAGTAATACCGGAGCTTCACTGAAGCTTAGGGCAGGCAGCTCCAGAGACAACTAACTTTCCTTCCCATGGCACTGACAATCTGGTAGACATAAGTAACAGACTCACTCATGTCACTTCTTTCCTGTCTTCTCAACAGATGCTAAGGAGCAGAAACCAAAACCTGCAAGCAAGATCCCCAAGGCAAAATCCACTACTGTAAGTACTGGGTGCCAAATGAGGGATTCCATCTGTCTACCTTGTTCAGTTCTGTGAGCTCTTCCCTTGTGACTCGCTTCAGGCGCTGCCACTCTTGCAGGTTCCTGTTTGTGGTGGTATGTTTTTGTTAAAGGGACTTGCCTGAATCTGTAGGGAACGTTGGAAAGGAAACAACTTCCTGCTCTAGAGTCCTGAAGCATTAACTCTTCTTCCTGCAAAGGGGGGGAGGGATCAGAACTGCTTCATAGGCTTTAGAGATAGCCAGTGGCTTATGCTGCAAAAAAGTCTATGCTGTGGAATTCGAAGCTGCAGCGGATAAGAAGAATCAGCCTCTAACTTGGGCACAGGCTTGGGGAAGGCTGCTATTGCAGTGATGTTTTTTTTTTCCTACTCTCTTGTAGAGCCAGCCAAAAGCTCCTGCTAAGTTGAAGGGACACAGTTCTGCTCAGAACATTGTGAAAGCTGACAAGATACCAAGTACAAAAGAGGCCCCTCGAGCCAAGGCAGTGGGGACCAAGAAAGCCACCTCCAAAGAGAAGCCAGCCACAGATGTAGATGGTGCCTCCAAAGCAAAGCAGGGAGACAAGATCAGCACTTCCAAAGCCAAGGGGACTGCTACTGGGGCAAAGGGACCTGCAAGGGCAAAGGTGGCTAAAAATGAAAATAAGTCGGCCAAAGCAAAGGTAGTTGGCGGGACAAAGAAAACTGTTGCCAAAGGAAAGTCTGAGGCAAAGAGCCCAGTGAAAGGCAGGGGGAAGAAGCCAGAGGCAGCCACAGGCTCTCTGATCAGCAAAGCAAATGATGCAGAAGGCAAAGTCTCGAAAGCTGGAAGCAAGCTTAGCAAGAAAGCAAACTAGGGCTTCCCTGTGCTGAACAGACAACTGCTTTGGCCGGAGGATGGGGCACACGTTTGCAGAATGGCTGTCTCCCGCCTGCGGAACACAGCAGCTCTGTCCTCACTTCCAGATGTGACCAAACAGTGTTGTGCTTTTTTAACTATGCTGGTGTGATCCCATCACCGCTGTTGGTGTCTCTCAACTTAACTTACTGATTTTAATCTTGTCTGTCTTTTTTCAATAAAGTTACTGTATCTTAATAACTAAACCCTGTTGCCGGAGTCATGTCCCTCGCACCCGGGTTAAGGGCCTGCCCGGCCAACTTTATACACCCTGCCATCACCCTGGAAACGATGAAGCATCAATTCCTTCTGCCTTTTCTCCCCCCTCCCAACTCCAGCTCAGCTGAAACCTGAGCCTGAGACCAGCTGTGGTGAATTCCAACTTTATAATGAGGACAGTGATAAATGCCAGTTGGGTGAAAGGGAGCAAACGGAGTGTGGCAGCAGTCCAGAGGGGGTGGAGCAGGGGAGTGAGGAAAAAATAACAGGACTAAATGACAAAATAGTCAGGGATGGTGTTCCAAAATGTGACATGTTCTGCAATCATGTGTCTGGCTCCAGCCAGTGTTGGGTGTCCAGCCAGTGTGAAGCTACAGGGGGCTGGGTGCTACATTAGTTGTAGAAACGTCAGGAGAGGGCCCCAGCCAACAATCACATGTGTAGTGGTGATCAGCCTCCACGTGCCTGCCAGCTGGTGTTCTGACTAGGGCAGGCAGCCTCCAGTTCCATCCTAGCTTACAGAACAGCCAAACTAGCTGGGCCAGAGCATGCTGGTGCTAAAGTCCCACTTGTTAGAACAGTGGTTCTCAAACTCTTCTTCCAGGTGCTGCTTCTTCTCCTCCCCCCCCCCCCCCCCCCCACACACACACACACACTTGAAAATTGTTGAGGGTCTTGGCAGACCATATGCTTCTAAATGTTGTTTGTACCGTTCTCTCTCTCTATTGGAAAGCACTTTATAAAGTATTAAAACACATGTCCAGACAAGTGATTTCCATTAAGTTTTAGCAGTAGGTGGGGGAGCGACAGCTCTCCCTGACTGTGGGAGTCTCCAAGCTAAGCCTGGGAAGGAGTGTGGCAGCGGGGGAGGGGGGGGTGGACCCTTCCCTGGTAGGCTCGGGGCTGGGGAAGGTTACCTTGTAGGATACTCATGGCTATGACAGTCAATCCTCCCTGCCTCCATGTTCCACTATTCCCCACCTATCCCTATTTCTCTAAAGGCCACCTCCTCCCCTTGCATGTGTGTCTTTTGCAGGGTCCAGGTCCTTAGCTGGATTTTATCCACCCCCACCCCCACAGCACTCCAGGGCAGCAGTGAGAGCCAGCACAGTTCATTTTAACCCTTGCTGAGTTGGAGTCTCTAGCTAGTAGTACTAAGAGGAGATAGAAGGCCCCTGAAGTGTGAGTGCACTGAACACACTGGGTGCGTCTAGACTGGCAAAAACGTGTCAGCTGTCTACACTGGCCGCTTGAATTTGCGCAAGAGCACTGACGTTCTAATGTAAGAATTCAGTGCTTCTTGCGCAAATACTTTGACGCTCCCGCTCAGGGATAAGCCCTCTTGCGCAAGAATACTTGTGCAAGAGGGCCAGTGTAGACAGGCACCTTAATTTTTTCTGCAAGAAAGCCCGATGGCTAAAATGGCCATTGGAGCTTTCCTGCGCAAAAGCACATCTATACTGGGCACGGATGCTTTGGTGCAAAAGCATCCGTGCCAATCTAGATGCTCTTTTGCGGAAATACTTTTAACGGAAAAACTTTTAAGTATTTCTGCAAAATTGTGCTAGTCTAGACGCAGCCACTGAGTGGGATGCTCTCCAGCCTTTGCTAGTGGAACAGGCCAGCTGCCGAAATAGGCTCTGCTTCCACACACTGCTCATTGTTCTTCTCCACCAGGTAAGCTTCTGAGCTGTTTTTCCCCCTGCAAGGGGAGCAGGGTCTAGTGCAGGAGTGGGGAACCTTTTCGGGGTCAGGGACTCCTGACCCACAGAAAAATCAGTCGGGGAGGGAGACTGCACACAAATGAGAAGGGCCAAAAGAACCCCAACCCCTCACTTCTGTGGCCCCCAATGGGGAAGGAGGAAGACACTCCCCACATTCCCCCCTCACAGCAGAGCTTTGGGGGGAGGGGCTAGGCTAGTAGATTTTGTGTGCTCCAGCCCCATGGGAGACTGGAGCACCAATACTGGGGGGGGGGCCCTAAGCCTTGGGGCAGAGGTGGGCAAGTCACGGGATCCAGCTCACAGCTCTCTTCCTGGGAACCTTAAGTGCAGCACAAGGGCACACTTTAAACATGGCTGCTCTACTCTGGGAGCAAGGAGGGGGGCTTTGTGCTCTGCCCCACCCCTCAGCAAAATCTCTCAGCTCCCCTTGGCCACTTTCTGACCAATAGCAGCTGAGAGATTTTGCTGGCAACAGAGGCAGCCAATGAAGCCTCCTCCCTCCATCTTTCCCCCCTTCACTCCTACACTTGGCTGGAGCAGAGCCACATGGAGCAGCTCGGGACTGCAGCCTTCAGATTCCTGCAGAGCTACTCACTGAGAGCTGCCTAGGTAAGTGCCTCCCAGCCAGAGCCTGCCTCTGGCACCCCTACCCTTGATCCCCCGCCAATTACCTGCCCCAGGCCACCACCCAAACCCTCTGGACACCTTTCCGCCAGGTCACAACTCCCTCCCAGACCCTGAGCCCCTCCCTCAGGCCAGAATCCTCTCCTGCACCCCACGCCACTGCCCCAGAGCACAAACCCCTCCTTCCCCCAAACACACTCTCAGACTCCACACCCTCCTGCATCTCAATCTCCTACCCCAAGCGCCCTTCTGCACCCAACCTCTGTCCCAGACCCTCAAACTGCCACCTCCCTGGTAGAAATGTGGCCCTTGACCACGTGCCAAAATTTTGGAGTGGCTCCCTCCTCCCTCCCTTTAAACATTATTGCCCACCCCTGCCTTGGGGGCTGCATCCAGCTCCTGGTGTGAGGTTCCCCACCCTGGTCTAGTGTCACGGTGCTGAGGAGGGGCCTGAGTACCAAGGACCCAGAGAAAGTCGGATTTCCATGGCTTAGGCTGGCTGAAAAGGGAAACTGGCAGTGTGAGCGCAGTCAGCTGGGCTGAGCCCTGTTTGGTTACCTGTGGTCACAGGCCTCTGCCACCTGGACTGACAGAACTGTGGCTCCTAGACTGAGCTCCAAAGTAGGGTCTAGGGGTGGGCTGTGGTGGAAGGGTGACCTATGTGCCCTTGCCCTGCTGTGCCCTCATTTCTCCAGCTGCAAAAACGGCGATCGGGGCTTGTTTGCAGAAAAGCGCGTCTAGATTGGCCACGGACGCTTTTCCACAAAAGCACTTTTTGCGGAAAAGCGTCCGTGCCAATCTAGACGCTCTGTTCCAAAAATGCTTTTAACTGAAAACTTTTCTGTTAAAAGCATTTCTGGAAAATCATGCCAGTCTAGACGTAGCCATAGTCTCAGACATGATGAAAATACCAGGCCCTGGCCAGTAGAATGCAGCCCACCTTCTCATGTTTGGAAGTTTAAAATAAGGTGTGAAAAATCAGGATATTGTGTTTGGGGGGTTACAGTTGCATATATAAAATACCGCCAGCCAGAGTCCTGGTAACAGCAGGATGTCAGGCCACTCTGTCTTAAAACTAAAGCGTGATTCTTCCTCTGATCCAGGCTGCAAGTAAATTTCTCCATGTAGCTAGGCAACGATTACTGGGTATACGCCCCCCCCCCCAATGCAGTTGGCCAAAAAGGTTCCCACATGTTTGATCACGTTTTATTACAAAGATAAGTTTTCAAAGATTCCACCAAAGAGCAGGTAAGGGAACCACACAGACAAATATATGACAAAGTTAAAATATATTACAAAGGATGAGGGTTCAAGGCAATGCATTCTTTCCTCATGCGTCTGTTTCTTCCAAGGAGCTGAAAGAAGGAGCATGTGTCTTTTCTTTTTCTTTGCTTTGGAAAAAAGATTAAATAAAGCCTAGGCCATAAGGCATGCTCACCCACCACAGCACCTGACACAGATCCATGGCCTCACACTCATTCACTGCCTACTGATTAGGCTGTTACATTCCCAGTGCTTCTGCACAGGGATCACCCCCCTCATGGGAACTTCCACCTTTCTTTCCTCACATGCCCTCCTCTGTATGCTCTGACAATTCTCATCTTCAGTTTCCCCACACTGGCCCTGTGTGCATCTGGCAGCTGTTCACAGTTTTTAAAGAAAAAAAATTAAGTATTTTTAAAAAATTATCTTTCAAAATAAAATGTAGCCCAGCTACATTTGTAACATTTCTAGACTAAAGCCACTTAGTCAGCAACTACAGTTAAACATCCACAGTGTATGTACTTTGCTGCAGTTCTGGTTAAACCTTTTTCTTCCCCCCCCCTCATAAAGTGTGTAATTTTTAAAATATATGTAATATAAAATCAGCCGCGATGCTCTAAATCACTATAGAACTAGTCTACACTCCAGGCCTTTCTGAAACATTTGAGCCACAGATCCTGGCACTGAGCCATCCAAGGGACTTTTTTGGTTGACCCAAAGTAGCACATTGCCAGGTTAGTTCATAGCCAAGTGATCAGATGGCAGCCATGTGCACTATGGAGATTCCCCTTTAAGCCCTGTGTTGGGTGAGGTAGTATTTTTTTTTTTTTTTTGGTATTATGAAAGTTTGGTGCCAAACTGGGTTTGGATTTCATGGCCTGTTTGGTTTTCTTGCATTTGTGTGCTGGCTTCTGGTACATCCCATGCAGCTAACAAAGGTGCCATGTCTAAAAGGGAGCCATGGAATTGTGTTGTGGTCCTTCACCAATGGGCAGAGCGCTTGCATTCCAAGATGCTACTCTTCTGCAAGCAGCATAAAGGAATCTGGGTCAGCAATGTTAGGAGGAGTTTTTGCTCTTGCACCAGTGTAAATCCACAGGCATTGTAGCAAAATTGCTCCAACTTTACATACCTGTAATTCCATTGGCTTGGAGTAACTTAAATGGAGTCACTCTCAAGTTTCACTGAGGACAGGATCTGTCCTAGAATACGTGGAGTCATTCCAACTCACAGGGATTGCTAAATAGGCTAATTCTGTAAAAGGTGAGTTTAGTTACATTACATTCGCTTTGATGCTCGTTGGACTTGTCACATCAATAATCTTCCATTCATTTTAAGTCAAAAGTTGCAGCCGTCAGTATGCCAGACACAGCAAGACCAGAAGCTGCTTTAGGAACAGACCCATAATACTGGCCTTAGTTTAGTTTATCTTCATCATAACATCTTTAACTCACAGCTGCTGAGCACCACGTGAACTCCAAAAGGTGTTCAGAGGGACTAGCTGACACTGGAAGCATAGCTTTGACCAATTCTGCGCTATTCCACCAGTGAAAATATTTAAATAACAAGAAACTCACTGGCATTACTCCAGGCTGAAAGAAGAATTCAGCTGTGGGTTGTAAATGCTGGAAGATAGGGAAGATGCTATCAAGGGCAGGAAACTTTTCCATTTGACCCCTAGCGTATCTTTTCCTTTTACTTCTAGGTTAAATTACTCCTGTGACCAGCTGCATGAAAAGTGGCTATTTAGGGGATATTGGTCAACTCCACTTCAGTGTGTGCACAACCATCTGGGAAACTTAGGGAAGTGGGAACAGCTGCCCCGATTTGTTCCTCATTTCATTGTCAAATGGACAATACAATCCTTCCAGCTAGGTAATGACCATTTCCGTCCAGGGTAAAGTGCTTTCACATGTCTCGACTACTTCGGAAGCAATCTCATTGTCTAGTCCATGAGTTCCCCACCTGGCACAAGTTGCAGATGGAGGGGTTATGTTTACACATACAGTACAAAAATCAAAGGCACAAAACACATCTAATGCAGCAGATAGTGTACAGTAAATAGATTCCCTGGTATTTAAAATATACAGAACTAAGAGGAGTATGGTTAAGGGAGTTCTGCTGCTGCTCCAATAGCCTGTGAAACCTCCATTCATCACTCCCTGAGGCTTCCCCGCTGCTTTGCATCCATCATTATCGCTTGCCTAGCTTGGGCTCCAGTCCGTGAGGAGTCTCTTTGGGAGCATGGCTGCTCACACGCAGGTTACAGGAAAATAATAAGTGGCACGTCTTGAGTTCTGGCTTGAAAAAGCAAATAAATTACAGGCGCCACGCAGTGCAGATCAATGAAAGGGAGTTCAAGCTTTATGAAAATGTTGTTTAGTGGCTTCTCATCCCTCGCTGGCTCATCTCACCCCTGGCCATGCCCTCCACCAGTGTGGGGACAGGGTTACCCTAAGAGACACAATCCAATATATTTCTACATGTATATATTTTGTTTAAAGGCATGTTCCCTAGAGGACAGTGCACTACAGAGAAGGTCACTTCCAGGATGAGGTCCAGTCCAGAGCACCCACTAGGCCTCACTGCAGCACTCGTAAATATTGTCCTCCATGAGCGCGATCACTTGCTCAAACTTGTGCTGAAGCTGCGTGCGTCTCGTTGTGGGGTTAGAATCCAGGGCATTCACTATCTGTAGGAGCAAGAGCAGTGAGGTGATTAGATGAGACTAGGTTACTGGTCTTCTAAGCAGCCAAGGGCTAAAAGAGAGAGAGAGAGAAAGAGAGAGTGTGCATGTATGTGCGTGTGTATGCTTGTGCAAATCCCTCTTGCCGCAAAACAAACAGGAATGCATTAAACCTGCTATTTAAAGAGCAAATTTCAGGCAAGAAGAAGGTATAATGACTTGCACATAGAGAGACCTGTTCTGAATACGCTGGTGAACTGACCAAAGGGTTGAAAATGCACCTACGTTTTAAAAAATCTCTGACTGAGTTTACAGGAGGCGGGAGGTGAGAGGAGACAAAGAAAGAGACTAGACATATGGGCATCCAAGTTCCTCAGTTAGGACCATTCCATCAGTGATGAATGAAAGGTCTCTTCCTTGTTTGGCCTCTTTTCTGTGGGACTAGGGACATGTAAGACACTTGACTGATACATCACAAAAGGACATCTGAGACAAGATGGGTAAGCTAATAGTTTTCATTGGACTAACTTTTGTAGATGAGAGAGACAAACTTTCAAGCTTACACAGAGCTCTTCATGTCTGGGAGTATTGTTAATCCAGTGCCTCTATTCAGCCCATGAGTTTTAAAATATAGCAGAGTTATGAATTTAAGTTTAAAGTCGTAACTCTGTTAGACACCAAAAATCACGGACTGAATAGAGATGCTGGATTCATGGATTATTGAAACAATTTATAAATCACTAGCAAATCTCCTCTCCCAGCTTCCTCTTCCACCCCTCCCATTTCTTTCCCCCCTACGGTAGAGGTGTTAATGGTCATTTCACCTTGACGGCTCCCTTGAAATTTGTGTTGTTTATTTATGCTAAACATCTGTTTCACCTTGCATTTAGCTGTGGTCCTCTTAGTACTTTTCCCAGACGAGAAGAAGAGCTCCACGAAACTCAAAAGCCTGTCTTTCTCTCTCACCAACAGAAGTCGGGCCAAGGGAAGATGTTACCCCACCCACCCTGTCTCTCTATAATCCTGAGACTGACATGGCTACACCAGTGCTGCATACGAAAAAGATATCAGACATTTCCCCACAGTCCCCTCCTGGGAATGTTGAACACTGACTCCCCCCGCCCCAGACAAATGAGGCTGCTTACCTGAGTGCGGTATCTTTTGGCATATTTGTATATTTCAGCCATGGCTACATTGGTGTTAAACTCATTCCGATATTTCTTCATAAAAGAGAAAACAAACAGGAGGAATAATAATCAAAATGCAGGAATCCAGTCGTGTCAACCGAAAACAACTGGAGTAATAAGAGGCTTAGATCTGATTTTGCTGTAAATTAACATTTGATCAAAATGCTTAGACACTTGTTCCTGTCTACATTATTCAAGCTATTATACTTAGTTAGTGATTTCAGAGGCAAAGGCCAAAATGCAATCTTGGCACCAAAAGGGCCCATCTCCACAGATTACAGTGGGAGTGGCATTTCTTTATGTCCGGGATGAATTTGGAACCATTTTAATAATACTGTATGGTACCAGTGTGATCTGAAGCTCTCTGTGGTAGGGATGTTAAATGGCATTTAATCAGCTAATCGACTAGTCGATGGAATTTCCATCGACTAGTTGATAAGGGGGGAAGCTGTTGAGTAGCAGTGGGGTTAGCTCACAGAGCCAGGAGCTAATTTCACTGCAGCTCTGCCTTTTAAATGTACTAAGAGCCATGGCAGCATTTCAGAGTCAGCACTGCACGGAGCCCGGGATCAGCTCGGGAGTCCCCAGCTGATCACGGGTTCGTGCAGCACTGCTTCTTTGAAACACTGTGGCAGCATTTCAAAGGGGCAATGCTGCACAGCTGATCCTGGGGTTAGCACTGCAAGGAGCCCGGGGTCAGCTGGGGACTCCAGCTAACCCCCGGTTCCCTGTGGCGTTGCCACTTTGAAACACCATGGCGGTGTTTCAAAGGGGCAGTACTGCACAGCTGGTCCCGGGCTTCACATTGCCTGAGGTTAGCTGGGGACTCCAGCTAACCCTGGGCTCCCTGCAGTGCTGCCCCTCTGAAACACCACAGCGGTGTTTCAAAGCAGCAGCGCTGCACAGGTGATCCTGGGCTCCGTGCAGTGCTGGGGCTTTGAAGAATCCCCTCTTCCCACCCCCCTTGCTGTTTCTATCTGATAGAGGCCGCAAGGGAGGAGGGAAGCAACTAGTCAACTAGCCCTTAATAACCTTATTCTAGACTCCTTGAGCAGCTGGCTCCTGTGGCTTCCAATTCCCAAGAGCAGGACACTCAGGTAGCCAGCTGGCCTTAGAGCCATGAGAGACCTAGGCCCCAGCACCTTGGTAGTCTGCCAGGCAGAATGTTGTTAAAAAAATAGCAATGGGATGTTTCATTGTTTTCCAAATCAATTTTTTAAATTGTTTCATGGAGAACATCAACATTTTGTTTTCATTCTAAATCCTTTGCAAAGTGAAATTACCGTTCACAGCTCCATATTATTATCCCCATTTTAGAGATGGGGAAACTGAAGCCCATAGCAGTGAAATCACAAAGCCACTAGCAGACTTGGCCACAGAACCCCCAAATTTGTTCACTCCCAGTGCAGGGCTCCGCACTAAAGAGGGTCCTAGCTTCAGAATCAGCGGCATCTTGAATCCTTAGGATTCTTCTGTCTTCACAGCGGCACGTCACTCATTCCCTTCATACTCCCCTCTAGGGCAAATGAGCAGGGCCAATGCCCAACAATTTGAAGCCTGCAGCTGGAGAATGTGAATTTAGTGGATCTGGCTCCATGTTTATAGAGAGAGAGGAGAAATGATTTGTCCCTTTCTGGTCCTCCTTCAGCATTAGCATATATGATGCTCAATGCCAGTGTCCTGCACTACTGACAGCTGATCCCCCCCCTGTTTTCCGCATGGGTTACCAACCATTATGGGAGCCAGAAAAGCAGTGCTCAACAGCTTGGAGACCACCACCACACTCCCTTAACAAATTCTATGGGGCTGTTCCTGCTCCAGGGGACACCACTGAGTGCATAAGTGGACCCTCTTTAAAGCTACTGAGGCTTCATGGATTTCTTACCCGTGACTCCTCTGCGAGGTGTGCGTTCATTTCCTGCTCACTGAGAGGTGGCATGTCGTGGATCTGTTTGTAATAGCGCTGCACTATTTTCCTATACTCTGGAATCTCCTTGGCATACAGTAGTTTATTGGTAGGCGAGTCCTAGAGAAAAGGAGAGAGAGACATTGGCTCCAATGCTTATGGCTTATTCCTCGGTCATCTGGGTTTCACACTGAAATAAGAACTTCAACTGCATTAAGGAAAAATCTAAACTTGTTGGTCCTGGCTTTAACAACTGTATTGCATAAAATGCATGCACAATTGCAAAACTCATGTGCACATATGACGACTAAGATCAGTCAGAGTACTGGGTCTGTACCTGATGAGGTGATGTCTACATTTACACGTGCAATTTGGGCACCCACTGTTTAAAAATCAAGCAAGTTTTGCAGTTTGACATATTGGCCTTGGATTCTTTTTCAATAAGAGTTTTGATTTATTGTTTAGTCATCTAAAATAATGCGATCAGCTCACATTGTGTCTGGTCAAATGCATGTAAATTAATAAAGGAAAAATACCAAATTCACTTCTGTTTTGTCCAAATGGAAATTAATCATCTTGTTTCCTCTGCCCAGCTATGAGGGATGGTATAGCTCCACCAGCACTTACTTAGGCAAAAGTCCAAGTAAACGAGGGGGGATCAAAGAGATCTTCCAGATAGTGCTACTCCTTTCAGTAGTGTTACCCTGGAAATGACCTGGGCCTGTGTTCTTTACACTATGCCCTGAAGGTCAACAGACTGTCTGTTGGGACAAGGAAGGGAGCAAGTTCTAGACTGAATGATGCTGTACTGAGAATAGCCTGTCCCAGACACACAAGTCCAGGGACTATTAGCAGGGATCTGCTGACTACAAATGTTGCAGGCACACAGAGAGGGGAGAAATGGATCCTTCAAATAGAAAACCAGGTAGGGTTTTCGAGGTTGATAGCAGCACCTTGCAATGCAGCAGGCCATAGCCGTGAAGCCATTAGGGTGCAGGTACAGTATGTGGTATGGCTCGCACCTGTAAGAGTATGGCTTTTTGCTAGGGGTGTAATTTCAAGCTCAAGGAGACATATCTGCCTAGCTCCGGTGGACCACAATGGCAGTGTGAGTGCAGCGGTGGGAGGAGCTACCCATCCCCCTATACAGCCCTAGTATCTCCAATGGGATCACACCTGGGGCAGCTGTTTTTTCCACCACTTCTGCTGCTGTGGTTGCGCTTCTATTTTTAAGGCTCTAGGCAGTGCAGGCGTGTTTCTGTGAGATGGAAATTAGACTGCCAACTCACAGTGGAGACATACCCTTATTACATAGGTGGCAGCAGCATTCAGCATCAACTGGAGGGCTTATGTGGATTTCAGCCCCACAGGGTGTGTTTTTTGCAATGCCCTGCATATTTATATAGCCTATTTATAACATTTCTTTTGCAAACCTGAGGGAACCAAACTTCCTCTTAGTTACGTCTCTGTTTTTGTATGCATATGTATCATAATTGTATGTTGGCACAGGGAGGGCATGCTATCAGTTTATTGCATACACAGAATACAGATATATATGATCTGAGTCTAATCTCATACCAGTTTAAGTAACTCCACTGAAGTCAGTGCAATTACATCAGTGTAAGGCTGGTGACATACTGTATATACAGGCCACTTTACTTTTATGCAGGAGATTTATTATTCCCACATTACTCAATGATTCCTTTTTATGCTATTGTGTTTCAGAAAACATTTCCATCTGCTGTCTGACCCCAGCTGACCCCCCCTTCTCTAATCGACAGTTTGACAAGGACAAATTATAGGTGTTTCGTAACAGACTCAAAAATGTTCAAAACCCAAACAAACAAAAATCAAGCACTCATTAGATCTTCCTCCAGTATTAAATCTCTCCCAGTAAAGGCTTCCTGATGCTTTTAATTTAGGTGGAATGCTCTGCCCTGACACCCAGCCCCCCACGGGGCGTGCTCTGCGTCACACACTGCAACATGAGGACATGATTTACAGCACTCACTCATAAAACTTATTTATGTCAGGAAGTTTCAAATGTCAACACCAAACTCAGCGGAGCCAAAGGGAGGACTATAAAGCACACACACAAAACCTCTCTTCCATACAGCTGCCTGAGCTATGGGGTTTGAGGGTGATGTGAGTTACATGGGGGTAAAATGAGTAGCCGTAAGCGGAGAATCAGGCCCATACTTTCTAGAGAAGAAGTGGGTTGTGCCCACAAAAACTCATACCACCATCTATATTTTTTGTTAGTCTCTAAGGTGCTACAACAGGAACACTCGTTGTTTTTAATTTTTCTAAAGTTACAGACTAACATGGCTACCCCTCTGAGGCTTTCTAGACCTCTGTATACTTATTGTCTGGTTCTTGAGTCTTTACTTCCATGATTTCAATTAAACTGTTTATGGGATAAAGAGACTCAGGATTAAGCCCATAAAGACCAATAACTGTTGAGAGGGTAGCCTCAGCAACATAAAATCTAGAGAGGAAGCCAGATGCTTAGGTCTGACTCAAATCTTCCTCAAATCAAGAGCAAGTCCACTGAAGTCAATGGTGTTACAGCAGGGTAAAACTACTGCAACCGAGTGGAATCAGATGCCTAGCTACTACGGTGACTGGCATATTCAAAATAGTTAGGGTAGAACTAAACTGATTAATCTTATGTGCACTGATAGCACCTAAATCAGCCTCCTTTAAGGGCAAAAAATACTCTCTTAGCTTCACGCAGTGGTAGATTTACATAATCGGAGTCCTGCTCACCTGTACAAACCATGACACATAGCTTTTAGTTTTGCAGAACTGAAAATGACCCTGTCTTGGAAACACCAACAGAACTTAATAAAGAATGGTTGCTTTTCTGTAGTGTGGTTGAACTGCCTATAGACCAGAATACCCTATGACAGCCATCCTAGAAATCAAATAAATGGATTGGATGCTTTTAAGGGCAGGGACTGTGTTTTTGTATGTGCTTGTACATCTCTTAGTATTATGGGAGCTGATCCTAATTGCTGACTACTACCGTCGTAAAAATAAATAAGACCTGATCCTGCAAACAATTAAACGTGCTTAAAACAGACATCAATGTCCCTGCTTGTGTGTAAAATAAAGCACATATGTAACTGTTTGTCAGGCTTGGGCTAAACAAATAATCTCTCTGTGTGTCATGTTTTCCCCTCTATTAGGTTTCATATTTGTTTGGTTCCACAGGAGTTTTCAATGCAGGACAAACAACAGCTCATGCTGTTGGACTGAGCAACATAGACATTTTGTTTTATGAATGCTGGCTTGTGTGCTACAGGCAGGATGAGAGCCTCATCCTCACAGCACTGATACAACATCCAATCTGTCCAAAGAGCTTTACACAAGTGGATTTGTTAGCCCTTTAAATCCTGCGGTAGGTTAATATTATCATCTCCATTTAACGGCCGGGAAGTCTGAGTAGTTAAAGCCTAAATTCTCCAAAGTGCAAGTGAACTGCCACACAGCCCTCGCCTGCTGATTCTGTGAGCATAGATCTATTTGTACCCAACCCTGACACTGCACGCCAGTCAGAGGTGTGCACAAAGAGGAGCACACACAGGTAGTGTGTGCACCCTCAGTAGGGGGAAGCGAGCTCCTTGCCCCTCCCTTTCCCTGCTCCCCCGTTGTTAAGGGCTTGATTCTTCTCTGTCTTCCAGCAGGCTCATTCAGGAATCGCTCTGCTGAAGTCACTGAAGTTGAACTGTTGTGAGATGAGAATTCCACTTTCATTGGAAGTGGCATTCAAGTTTTTGTTCTGATTCTGCAGGCCAGGAGCTGGTGCAGAGCCTCTGCATGGGACTCTCACATGGGGCTAGCATGTAAAACTGGGATTTAGATTGGAGACGCCCTGAGACTCGGAGTGTCAGTATGCCAGGTTTGGTAAGGACCCATCTGTCATCAGCCATTAGGGCAGCCATAATTAACACATGTACTGTCATAAACCCATTTCTCTCCCATTCTTCAAAATACGCAGGGTGATGGTTGTTTCTCGGTTTGAGCTTTTATCCTGTTGGGCTAAGCAATTTCCTTTAAGAATGGGAACAATATACCGGGCAGCCCACCACCTGGTCTACTGTGTAAGTCTAGAAGAAGGATCCAGAATATTCCAGTCACTATTCAGGCCTCAGTTTCCTTCACTTCCCAGATGTTAGCTCCCACCTTGCCTATCATTCTGGCATGCCTACAATAACACAATCCCACTACTCAATCTCAAACCTTGTCAGACCAACCCTGAGCAGAGAGTGAGGTGAAGGGAAAGCTCCATCGGCAGATCTGTACCTTGCCCAGCTGTAGGTCGGAGATGGAACAGGCATCGATGAAGGCCTGGGCTATGACGGAGAGACAGGCGTCTATGTGGTCGGTCTTGTCAATGTCAAAGACAAACTGAGGATTCTTCAGAATGTTGACCCAAAACCTCAGAGGTAGGCTGTGAGGGAAAGCATCAGAAACAGACTGGCTGAGTGTCGTCCTTCCCAAATCACTCCACAGTGATTTGAGAAAAAACAAAAAAAACAAAAAAAAAAAAAACCAACCCGGACAGGAGGATGGAGGAAAAAAAGAAAAAGGGAAAAATACGGAGCCAAGATTGTTATATTATTGTTACTATTCCTTGCCATGCCTTGCCCTGGCTAGAAGGGGCAGGCATGTGTCTCACAGATGAGGGGGTGTTTCCCGTAGGGTGAAGTGTGAGGCTCAGGCATGGAGTACACATGAGAATCCCTACCTAGGTCTGATGGCTGCATTACACATCAAGCACTGCATCATCCATGAAAGGTCCCTGTGCTTGTACCTGTAAATTTAAACCTAACTTCATCCGAGTGGTGCTGATGCCTACCCATCCATCCTAGTGTCAAGATAACCAGGGCCAGATGGGTGGGCATGATCCTGAGAAACAACCTTTTTGTCTGACCTTCATTATGTTTTCTTTCTCTCCAACAGCCTAGCCCAGATGGGCATTGCTGTCTTGCTCTTTTCTGTCATTTCCACCCCGTCTTCCCGGCACCTTTGTGGCGGTTATTCCGGTACTGGGGAGAGCGCCCTGCAAACACAACTTGCCACAAAACAGCTACAGGACAGCAGAACAGTGCAAACTTCTCTCTCTCCCTGCTCCCGCCCAGCTTAATTGGACTAGTTACATGGCTCATGTGTTCCTTGCTTTGCTGCTGAGGCTGCCAGCTCAGGTGCCAACAAGGATGGAGAGGCCTGCTCATGAGGAATTGTACTGAGACCACCAAACAGAACTCCAAGCATCTGATGGCAACAACTCCAATTTGGACTGGATTAGAACCATCAGCCAAGGAGGGAGAATGTTTGTAGCCCATTAGCCCACTATCTATTGGTGCATCAAAAACCTGAAAATAAAATTTCCACACCCTAAACCAAACTATTATGCTAATTTGCATTTCTACTGATCTTCCCTCCCACAGCATGTTTTTAAATTCTATGAGTTCAGGCTGGAACAGCTGGTCCCATTGCAGCAACTTCAACACCAGCTGCCTCTCTCTTCTGAGAGGTGCTGAGACTCAGCTAAGGGACAGAGGTAAAAGGTGCAAAAAGGAGGACTGAAAAACAGTGGGGACAGAAAGCTAGCAATATTGCCACCTTTTCTCCCTAGTTCTCCCTGCTCCCCTTCTGTTCAGATGGCTGAACCTCCTTCAAGTTTTTCCCCTATTTCTGTCTCACCCCTCTGTCTCTTTCCTCATTTGTGCGTTCCACAGTCTTCCTTATTACTCTGGCCTCAGCTCTTTGCTTTTCTGCTAGCTCAGTGCTGCCAACTCTTGTCAGAGCTGTCTCACAATATATGGTGTTCTTCTTGAAGTGCCAGGTCTAGGAGTCATGTAACGATGCCAGAATCAGAATAGTCGTTTAAAAAAGAGAAACTTTCTAGCCTTCCCGGATGCAGAGAGAAGGTTGAAAATGTGACCCAAATAAAGAAAAGATCAAACAAGCAGAACCCAAATGTATTGCTTTGAAAATCTCATGATTTTTAAGACAATTTCATGACTTTTTGTCAGCAGACTCAGAATTTCTGAATACCTGAGGTTGGCAATATTGCTAGCTTTGTGTCCCATCTGCTCCTCTGCTTTTTTGTCCCTCTTTATGTCTCTCCTATTCCTCTGTCCCTTAGGGTATGTTTATACTACATGCCTCTGCCAACAGAGGCATGTAAATTAGACTACCCGACATAGTCAATGAAGTGGGGATTTAAATATCCCCCGCTTCATTCAAATAAAAATGGCCGCTGCATTGTGCCGACTCAGCTGATTGTCGGCACAACGCGGCAGTCAAGACGCGGATCGGTCAACAGGTAAAGCCGTTGTCGACCGATCCCTTATGCCTTATGAAAAGAGGTTTACAGGATCGGTCGACAACGGCTTTCCCTGTCGACCGAACCGCGTCATGACTGCCGCGTTCTGCCGACAATCAGCTGAGCTGGCACAACGCTTCGGCCATTTTTATTTTAATGAAGCGGGGGATATTTAAATCCTCGCTTCATTGACTATGTCAGGTAGTCTAATTTACATGCCTCTGTCGGCAGAGGCATGTAGTCTAGACATACCCTTAGAGTGCTTGATGGGGAAGAAACGGAGAGCAGAGGGTACCACTAAGTTCTGTATTCATTGCCTGCTTTCTGCCTTATCACTCTAAGGATTATTTCTGGGCCCTGGGGCTTTGCATCTACTTGTCCTGTGAGTTGGAAAAGAAGAAAATAATGGGTCTCGTTTCCCAAACCTGTTAGTTTTCCAAATGTGCAAAGTGTCAGGGTCAGAGATCCCTCTTTTCTCCGCTTGCTCCTCCAGGAAGTCAAAGAAATACTTGATAGCCACAGGTGGCTTGTCCTCTCGCATACAGAGAATGGCTTTGAACAGATCATCCAGGAACTTCTGCAGCGTGCCCTAGGGAACAAGTGCACATAGCATTGGCCAAGGTGAAGCAGCAACAACTAACACAAAGTTACTATTTGGAGGAGACTTTTCTGCCAGTTTAGTAAACTGAGGGAGGGAGGGGATGCAAAATGGAGAGGGAAAGGCTGGTTTTGCACTTGGTGATATAATTAGCTCTAGTTTGGATTTAATTTCTTTTGGCACAGAAATGGGTTGGTTTTTTTACTGCTGGGATCTCAGAGCACATCTGTGATTGTTCTGCACAGTAAATAGAAAACTAGAGCTTGTGGGCCAGTCTGATGATCTCTGCTCCAGCTCTACATCACACTGGGATTAAAGATGGACTTGAGCCCAAACCCTGGATCCACACACCCTTGGAGTGTAGGGAAGTTCCAAATGGAATTCAGACTGAACCAACACTCTTCTCCCTCCGCCCCGCCCTGATCTGAACATCCCCAACTGTGGGGAAGTCTATGCCCAAATCTTAATTTGTGCTTGAGCTTCTGTACTGGCCCAAATCCTTTCCTGAGTGCACAGGCCAGGCCAGGCCAGGCCGGAGGCAGGCAAGGTGTGGTTTCATGAGGCAGACTACCAGCTAGAATGCAAGAGAAAACAGGTCTGTTTATGTCTAGCAGTCTCAGCAAAGAATCCTTCTTATATTTAATACTTGAAGATTTACCTGGCATTGCTCTGGTCCTTAACTCAATTAATTTTTGTTTTCCTTCGTTTCAGTCATTGCTCTGGTGTGGGGCTGGGGATGAGGGGTTCAGTATGCAGGCTACCCCAGGGAGAGAGGACAACTCCAGCCTTCTCTCACTGCAGCAGCTTGGGGCCAGATGACAAATGCCTCTCCATGGCAGCTGCAACTCCTGCAGGCAAAGGCAGGTGCATGTCCCCTGGCTGGGGGAGGTTCAGGTTTGTCTGCTCCCTGCACTCCTCAGTCAGAGTGAGGAATGCAGCAAACTGTGCACTTTCCCCCTTGATCTGTGACAAAGGGGAACAGCCAGCAATGTTCCTGTATGAATTGGGGGGAGGAGCTTCAGCCCCACTTGTCCTCCTGAAGGGTGCCTAGGGGTGGGAGGCTCAGGGCTGGGGCAGTCCCAGATGGGCGTGGAGGAAGGCGTGCCTGGTAATTATCTGTCTCTTTTCTGTATGGTTGGATGAGAAGCAATCCCATTCTGGGCACATCCCATTTTCTTGGCACAACCAAACACTGACCTTGCTTTAAGTTCTGAAAAGAGGAAGCTGTATACCAAATTTGGTGGTCCTAACTCTTACCATTTAGGAGGAGTTCTTGAACAGAAAGACAGACAGACAAACTCTCTACGACATACAGTAGATGGCAGAGTCCCATCGCTTTTCTACAGTGAGGGATTCAATAGAGCCAATCTCTCCTCATGGCATAACGTAACCTTGCTTAAAAATAACAAGTCACATTGTATGGAGAGCTACGGACAGAAATCCTGTTTCCCATAAACTAAGTTCTCACTCTGTGCCAGCTTCTCTTACCTTTGTAGATAGTAACCTGGTCAAGTAGATTTCAGGTAGGACTTTTTTCCTATGGCTCTGTCTATGGGACTTCTTATGTTCAATCAGTTCATCGGTTGGAAGAACCTGAGTCAATGCAAAAAATGCTCATTAGATCTGCTTTTGGGATATCTTCTTTTTTTCAAAAACAGGCTTTTTTAAAGGGATGTTGCCAACACATAATTTATACATTAAAAAAAACATTATGTATGCTGCTGAATACACAATTAGAGTGGTTAAAATTGAAGAAAACCTTACAGATCAAGCTGACATTTTGCTATTTATGCCTTTTATTTCTCTTAAGTCGGATAATGACAATGAACAATCAATTTCATTTTGGTGTTTGGTCTGTTTCAATTCCTGAATTCCCCTCAGTACTGCTGTAATTTGGGATACCAGCAACACAAGGCCAGGCTTCCACTGAAAAGCAGGACATCTTAAAAAATGGGAAAAGCACAAAAACATCGTTTGTTTTTTTAACAAGTCCCGTGCGATGTTCAAAACAAAATCTAATCGTTCCATTGCTCAGATCATTGAATTAGTGCCCTAGCAGGTCACCAATGTACCACTTCTGAGTATATTTTATGTGCCTTTTCACCCTCACTCTCTCTTCTCCCAGAGTGCTCTGTATTTTTTATTTGAGCATATGAATTTAGCATGGAAAGACATGAAGCTCATAAAATATTTCCTAATATTGAAATACCCATTTCCCCCTTATAACTTTTAAAAGTACATCATTTCAGACTGCCGTCTAAACATTAACTGGTAAATCCTCTCTATCCCACTGAAACGGGTGAGCAATAGCATTTATTTATTAAATGGCTTGCCCAAGGCTTCACAGGGACTCAGTAGCAAAGCTGGGATTAGGTGTCAGGCATTTCTCTCCTGGCTTCTGGCTCAGTCCATGCTGTTGTTCTGAACTCTCTAATGGTAGTGGGCAGCTAAAGCAGGCTACAGAAGATCTCTGCTCCACTGCCATGATGGTAAGACTGTCGCATAAGCAGCCTCTCTACCCCTCCACTGATTTCTCTGAAGGGGAGGTATCATGGGGAACCACCATCGCATTGAATGTAGTGAAAAGAGTTTCCTCGGCCACTGTCTCTATCACAGATAGTACTTCAGCCCCATGGAACTGGATTACGTTCACATAATCAAGGCTGAAAGAAGATTCTCTCCTCTTTCATCATGTACATGGAAAGATCTGGGTCCAAAAGCAGAAATATCATAATAATATAGTCACATGGGAAATGATTCTCCTCCCCTATCAGAATTTCCTACCATTGGAAATTACCTATCCCTACTTTGGAATGTAACTCTTTGGGTCAGATCTTAGCTGGCGTCCACTGAAACAGCTCCATCGATAACACTGTAACTGAACTGATTTAGGCCAGATGAAGATCTCTTGCTATAACAATTTATGATCGGGCAACAGAACTGAACAGTTGGAATCATTCTGTATGGCAGAAACAACTTCCTTGTAAAGATTAAGTTGATAGGCTTGCAGGGAACTCTGTTTTTTGAAACATCCCCAACTAGCAGGGTTTTGCTTTTCCCGTATCAGTTAATTGGCAGCCATCAGAAAGGTGAAATATGTTTGAGACTATGATCAAGATTAAGATGAAAACTGAACTCTCTCTGCCAAACATACCGTATGTTCAAGTATGACTTTCTTACACAAACAATGTAGTAATCACAAGGGGTTCAGCCAACCCCCTGGGCAGGTCTGATCACCGGCCAACAAGCTAGCGGGGTGACAAATGCATCTGCCTGCATTTACTGTACATATGGAACGCATTGCTAGCTTTGCCTTTGACACACACACACACACACACACACAAACCCTCTGCACAGCATTACTGCCCTTGGAGTGCACATTAATACATTGCTGCAAGGCAGACTCATTCCATAATAATTGTGCATTGCAAATTCCATTGGGCCAGGCCTCCTTCCCACCCACCACACTTCTCTAAGTAATTCTTTTCCCAGCCACAAGACAGGGCTCCAGGGAAGTTGTTGTTGGGATTTGCATGCACTGATTGTCTTTTCCTTAAGTGATCAGTAACTCCTTGCTCAGACAATTTCCTGGTGAGACAGTCTAGTTCTCAAATAGACATTTCCTATAAAGGAAATAGGAGATGGGAGAGAACAGGTGAAGTAACTTCTTGGAGACACCCTTGGCCACACACAAGTCATTTGCTTTGATTGCTTTTGGAATGGGATACTTACTAAATGAAAGTACTTTTCAGTATCCAAGTCCTTCACTAGAAAACATAAAGAAAAACAGATTAGCTAAGTTTGCCATATTGCAGCCCAGACAACTTCATTCAGCATCATTTAATGGAAAAGTTTGGATATATGGATGTTGTATTTTGGGGGAGGAGCAGCAAAGACAACACTTAGTGATGCCTCTATGAGGCACTTTAGCATTCCTGATAGGGTCTCTGTGATGTTGGTATTTAACCCATTTGACAGATGGGGAAACTGAGGTAGAAAGGCACAGTAACTTGCCTGAAGACAGTGTCAGAACCAGCATTATAACTTTTGAGTTGTTAAGTTATAGACTCATAGTCTCATAGACTTTAAGGTCAGAAGGGACCATTTCGATCATCTAGTCTGGCCCCCTCCACAATGCAGGCCACAGAATCTCACCCACTGTAGACAGACCCTCTGAGTGGCTGGCATCTGGAAGGGAGGGCTGTTGCTTCAGCTGCTCTCTAAACTTGCTCTTGCATTACAGTGCAACATTTTTCCTCCACTCCAACCAATACAACCTTCTTCCCTGCTCCAAACAATGTAAATGATCTTCAACATACTTGTGGCTTAAAGTGCTCTCAAAGGCAAATGACAGTGGGACTGTGCCATTTTTAATTGTTAACCAGGCATGAAGGCCTGAACAAATTGGCAGCTTTTAAACTTTATTTTTGATTCTTTCTTCATATGAAATTCTTGTCTACCCTGCCTTTGCTGAATGACTCTCTGCAGCACCTGAGAACTAGAGAGATGCTGGCATTAAGGGTATGTCTACAGAGAAGCGTTATTTTGGAATAACTACCGTTATTCTGAAATAACAAAAGAGCATGTCTACACTACAAGCCCTTATTTCAACATAATGTTGAGCTGGAGGACTTCTCACTCTGACTCTTGGTAACCCTCATTGCATGAGGAGTAAGGGAAGTCAAAGGAAGAGTTTTCTTCCTTCTACTTCCTGTTGTGTAGACAGCGCCAAAAGTCAAAATAAGTTATTTCAACTTAAGCTATGCAACTGATGTAGCTGAAGTTGTGTAGCTTATTCCAACTTTAGCCCTGCTGTGTAGATGTACCCTAAAAGAGACTGACCCTGAATAATTGAGAGGGGAGGGGATCGTGGATTAGAAAGTATCAAAATAACGTGCTATTTTGAGACATCCCTTAACCCTCATGGAATGAGGTTTACTGGGATGCCTAAATAGTACACCCGTTATTTCAAAAAAAATTTTAAATAATGGGTGGCTTATGTAGACAAGGGGTAGCTATTTTATAGCCAAAAGGACACAAAATCAATTGTTTTTCCTTTTAAAAGTGACCTATAAAACATTTAGTGTTGGAATGAAAATTCTGGAAATTCATTTCAAGATGTCAAAGTGACACACAAGGATCAACCATAAAACCTTGGTATACCACACAAACACCACTCAGACAGCTAAAAGCTCTTCTCGCCTGTGCCCGATGTGAAGCTTTCAGCAGAAATTGGGAACTGGGCTGACACAACACTGAACAGCAGCCATTCAAGCACAAAGAGTGACAAATGGGCCTATTCAGCAGCATTGATGGAAATGACCTCATGCCGTCCCGCCTGATGACCAACGTATTATTCCTATTATATTCTCAGCAGTCTCTGGTCCTGGTCGTCCCCCACCCAGCTGTGCCAAAATACTGCAGAAACACTGCTCCCAGCTCTTTGAATCCCCTCCCCCTTTTTTGTTCAGACTGTTGGCCGCCACACAGAGAATGTCATGCACTGCAGTCAATAGAGCACTAAGTGTTTCTGCTCTGTCCTTCTGTCTCTTTGTCTAGCCATCAATTCTGGCTGAGGGTGCTGCTCCATTCATATATAAATGGCAGGATTCAGCCACACACGGTCATATAGTATAAGCATTCTGTGACCAGCTGAAGACATTTGGGACTTGTTGTATCCCCGTAGCAAAGAATCCAATGGAAAAGAGGGAGTGTTTAAGAGCTGATTGTTCGTTCTATAAACATTTGCCATAATTCCATGGGTGCGTCTTCATTGAATGTTAGGCACAGTTTAATAACATGGCCCCACTGGGCAAAGACAAGCTTTCCTGGAAGACCAACTGGAAATCCTGCCCAAGATCTGATTGTTTGCAAAGGATACAATGAGCTATTCTATTATCAAAGGCTCACTTAGAAGTAGCCAGGGCACTGCCTAGCAAAGCTGAGATTGCACTACAACGGTGGGGTCAAATCTTAAGTTTTTACTCCCACTGAGGTTCCCCCTAGGCTCTGGGTCCCAATGGGAATCACAGCTCAACAGCCTGCCATGTTGTGCAGAAAAGAGACATATGAAGCTGAAATTGAGGACAACCAGCACTGGGGCTGCAGGCATCTCAGAAATATCCGCCCTGTGTACTGATGGGACCTGCCCATGTGTTTACAGCATTCCCAGGCACAGAGGAGGTGTATCATAAGCTGAAGTTGATTATCCTCACTGCTTGAATGCTTGATGCATTTCTGGGAATGACACTCCAGGAATGAAGGGAACTACAGTATTCTTCTACCCAACCATGAAAGGGTTAACCCCACACTCAGTGAGAGGTCTGAAATGCAGTCTGCAGGCTCTCTGCATCTCTTCTCCCAGCTCTAAAAATAAAGGTCACCTGTGCAATGACTGTGAAAGAGACAGAAAAGCAAATTACCTCGACTTAGTGTGTTGTCCTTCTTATCCGACAAGCTCATTGCCAGAGAGGCACCTTCAGGAATCTGAGGGGGACGAGAAGAACAAAGGAAAGGGATGTTCAGGAAGGCTTGGATCTACAGCTAAGTCACCTAGCTCTGTACCTGGGGTCGCCTTGTCCTGCTAACGCAGGAGTGTCTGAGTAGCAAACATTAACTGCCACACTCAAAATGGCAACCTTGCAGAAAAAATGCCCCAATGTTAGCCCAAGATTTAAATGCCTAACTCCCAATATCTCAATGACATCAACAGGAGTCAGGCAGGCACCTAAACAATGTTCCCTCTAGCTTTTCCCAAGTGCAGAATACATTTTATGATGTGCACTGAGGCATGTTCAAATGTGCACCATGCATGCTGTTGGCTGTGGGAACTCTGCTAATCAGATGGGCAGCACCTGACTCTCTTCTGGGCAGCTGCCCAAGTACTCAGCTTACAGGGAACACTAGACCTACTGCACCTTTGAGTATCTGGTCCCTAGTGACTAATTACACAAATGCATGCCACTTTTACAGGAAGGACCATACTTCATTTCTTTCTTAAGGCTAAGAAGATTTATGGGAGTATGTACTTCGCTAGGACCCTGAAGAATTTCCTCTTGATGGCTCAATGGTTAATCTGCTAACTTCGGACTTGTGTCCAATTCTCTGCTCTGCCACCGGCCTCCTTTGCCTCAGTTTCCCATCTGAAAAATGGGGATAACAGTATGTTCCTTTTTCACTGAACACCTTAAAGACAGCAATGTGCTCCAATACTATTGCACTGGAGACCATATAAGTATCTCAGATACATAAATGGTTCCAGACATCATGGTGATGGGCACCTCAGATTTATGTATTAAAGTAACAACACATCAGATTATTCAAAAGAAAAGAAAATGACTTTTCACTTTTAGATTCTAAGGAAGAATGCCATCACATTTTGATTGTCAGTTCTTCGGGGCAGGGACAGCCATTTTGTTTTGTTTTTGTACAGCTTCTAACACCATAGGGGCCTGGTCTATGTGCTACCCCAGTAACAATAATAGTATTGTTTCAGTTTTGGTTTTCCATACACTGTGTTTTCCATGCATTCTGTTGCAAACCAGGACTGAAATAAAAAAATCCAATAAAAACTCCAGTTTTCATTTAATTCTAAAAGTTAAAAGAGGAAAGAAAATATCTCTGTTCAGATTCAGAATCACATGTATTGTACATTGGGCTTCAGTCCCCAGCCAGCATCACTTTAAGTGGAATGCTCGGTTACAAAAACAAACAGCTCCTATTTGTGGGTCAGAGCCTGCTCTCAGGACAGTGATTGGCAACTCTGTCACCAATTTCAGTGGAAGCAGGGAATGATGTTAATCAGCATGGATGGTGGCCATTGGGAATAGGAGCCTTTTATATTGTCAGTAATAACTTGTTTTTCATGAAGAGCATTTAATTAATCTCAATGTGTTGCAATATTAATGAGTTTCTCGCCAGGGCAGATGTCTGTTCCCCGGAAGCTCTCATGGAGCTATGGCAACCTTCCTGCTTGTCTCTGTTAATCCTTCTTGGAAAGGGAATGTCCCTGAGGACAGACTGGCTGGAAGGAAAGGAAACCCTTCTGTGAGCATTTGCAGTTTTACCTTGTAGTGGGCTAAAGTGTTGAGCTTCTTTCTGCCATCCTCCACCACTGAAGTGTCATCGAGGTCCCGCAGGACGTAGCTGTCTGTGCTTGTGGCAAACCATTCTAAATACAGAGTAGGGAGTTAATGCAAAGCCAGCCTGAGCAGGACACGTGCAATTTGTGCTGACATGCTACATTCAGTGTAGAGAACAGGTGTTTGGAGGTTTGGGGGCTCTGCTGTGCCATGTGATTGGAACACAGATGCTTCTCACAAGCCTGCAGAAGGAAAACTTTCAGGACTAACTGGAGAAGCAGGAAGTGCAATGTCCTGGTTTAAGGCCAAGAGTATGAACTGGGGCTGAGCCCACACTGGACTGTATGGTGTTGAGAAGGTGCAGAGGTTTCTGACCATATCCCCAGGTGCTCAAAGACACTTCAAGTGTGTGCCTCTATCAGTCCCTATTTGGCAAACATTCTGCACTGCACACAGTATTCTGACCCGCCCCCTGCAGTGCACAAGAGGGAAGGCTGTGTGGTATGGGCAGAGAATGGGAATTTCTATGGCTAGGCTTCATTTTACCAGATCCCAGGCCCCAAATGCCAGCCTGCATTAGCCAATGGAGAAAAAGCAAAGATTTCCATTGCTTCTGCAGAATTGCCTGGAGACACGTACCAGGGTCATCAACTAGAGGTGAGCAGGGTGAGTGGCAGGATTGCTACTTGGTGCAGAGTTTCCTTTCTGAATGGGCATTGCTTCGCATGGTGCGTGTCACCCCTCCTTGGAAAGAAAATGTCCCTCAGGAGGGACGATCAGTGACACTGAATTCCAGTGGCCTTGTAATCTCCTCCTTCATTCTCCCCTCACTGAGCGCACTGGCTCAATATGGCCACAGCACCATTCCAAGTCAATCGGGAGGGGGAACTGGGACAGGCCTAGGCCAACGATTAACAAAGAGCTGATCAGGGCACAGCTGTTTCCTAACTTTCCCCTTCATTGTTAGGGCCTGGCTCACACCTGACTCCCCAGAAAAAGAGATGGCCTGTAGGAAGAGTAAGGAAATGTCTGAGCCTATGCCCGGACTGGTGTCCATGGGCATATTCAGAGGTGCCACTGAGGTGGTGAATGTTACCCATTAGTATGCAGATACAAGTGTCTGTAATTAAGTGAAAAGCAGCCTAAGCTGGGCTGAGCAATACACACAGGGACCAGAAGACAGGAGGGCAGGGTTTAAGAAGGTGCAAGTTAAAGTACCTCTCCTCTGTCCTAGGCTTTTCTCCTGCCTACTTGCTGTGTATGTACCACCACCTTAACTGTCCTCACTCCCTAACGTACAGCACCGCACTTTAGTCACACCAATTGGAATCTGGCCCTCTGCGTGCTTCCCAGGGATCACTGTTCCCAAGAACTGGCTCTACCCTCTCTGGGCATGGCCCCTGTCCCTCCCCCGATCCCAGAGCAGACGGCTGCTCTTCCTGACTGCGGGCACCACGCTGTGCACAGTGAACTCCTTCAAATCAAGACTGGTATTTCTCAAGGAAAAGGTGTCTTTACCAAGGTCGACATCTTCTACTCTTGGCCACTGGGAGTACGGGACATTCTTGCAAAAAGCTTCAAGGATCTTCTCTTTAACTTGACTAAGAGTGTCTGTGTCCATGACCCGAACACTCAGGGAGTCCATGCCGCAGCCTTGGAAAGACACATTGAGGTTCTGTGGGGAGAGGCAGAGTTAGGGTTGGGGTGATCCCCAGGATGGGGATGTTTCACAATGGTCTGCTGGTTCCCAAGGACAGAGGGAGGTTGCAGAGCACATACAGTTTTTACTGGTACATTCCATGCATCGTGCTCTAGAAATTCCACTGAACAAAACCTCTGTCTGAGTCTCAGTGCTGGTGAAAGATGCTGATTTACAGCCTTGGAAACTGAGGGCCCCTATTCATTCACAGAGCTGGGGGTACATGAGGAGCAAAGCTTCCTCCACCCTGCCCTGCTAAAGGGCTTAGCCTTGCCCTGCAGGGACCACCTCTAAGGGCGAGAAGAGCATTCAGTGTCGGTGGTGCACTTATGTCCTTGGATCCTCCACTGAGACGGGAGACAGTCAATTCCCATTGTTGTGGCTTCCCCCAATGCTATGAATGGAATCCCTCAGCTTCATAAAGGTTTTGTTGTATCAGACGTTGAGCCAAGTTCAGTAGTGGGGTAAGTGGAGGCACTGACATGGGAGTCGATGACGCTGCGCTACCTTGTGGAAAGGGTAAATTGGCCCATTGTGCATGACATTGAGAAAACTGTCACATCAGGACAACAAAAGTGACGGCTCTCTTCTGGGAGAACAGGACAGTGTGGAGAAAATCCTGCCCTCCTCTGTTTGGGGAAGCTACCAACCGAGTCAAAGGAAGAGCAACAAAGCTCAGGTTCTGAGTGTCCGGTCACATCACTCCTCCCAACACAAGGCGGACTGATCCAGTGTTGCAATTCCAACCCCACTTCTCAGTCAATACTGCTTCAGGCTTCCCCCTCCCCCACCAGCTTGATTCCAAATGATCTTTGGCATCACCTTCCATTCTGCACCCACACTTTTACGGGTGTTGTTTTTGTGCCTCTGTTAGCAGCAGGCCAGCTTAAAATCACCATTAAGAATTACAAATGGAAATCTCACAGGAGCCTAATGGAGTTAGGTGGCTGGCTTCTTTTGGCTCCTTTGCAAGTCTCAGCCTAATGTGTCAATGGAAGCATGCATGCCAAGAGTGCACGGGGAAGAGAATGCTATACATGTACACAAAGGGAAAATGTTGTCAAAGGGAAAACGTTGTCCCTGGAATTTAATGACAGGTCATTGTTTTATTCAAGGCGGACTGTGCAGTCAGCTTTCAAATCAGCCTCCATTGTCATCTATTTGGGGGCTTAACAGAGAGTGTGAACTAATCCAGGGCCTACTCTGCTTCCAGCTGCCTATTTTGCTCTGGCTTATTTCTGTTGCTTGAAAGCAAAGGATCAGCAGCACTTCCCCACTTAAAGTCATGAAGTTACTTCCACTGCTGAGAAAGTTAATAGCTAGAGACCTGCTGCTAATCCTACTTAGTCTGTGCAGTGAATTACAGGTCAATTGGTAAAAGGAATCTGCAAAAGATGCAGATAAGGATATTGGGTCAAAACCTGGTGTACATCTGGAGTAGAATCACTTATTTTAGTGGAACTGCTCCAAGTTTCCTGCAGTAATATCAAAAGCAGAATTTGAACCAGGCTCTGGATAGGCCTGTCTATTGCATTCTGTCAGAGACTGATGGTAACAAAGTCCCTTTGAATTCACATTTTGTTTTAGTCTGATTCATTTAGGCATTGTACAAAATTATTTTTCAGCAGGACTCCTATATAGGCAGTCCCCGGGTTACGTACAAGATAGGGACTGTAGGTTTGTTCTTAAGTTGAATTTGTATGTAAGTCGGAACTGGTACATACTGTAGGGGAAACTCTAGCCAAACATTTCTCCAGCACTCAGTTTTATTCTCCCACACCTCACTTCTCTCAGTCCTTTATTCTCAAGCTGAGGTGTCTGCTGAGAAAAGCCGCTCCGCGTCTCCCTGGTCTGCTGGGGAGGGAGGGCGCTAGCTTCGCGTCTCCCTGGTCTGCTAGGGGGAAGCAGCTAGTACGGGGTTGCCTCACCCCGTTTGTAAGTAGGGATCTGATGTAACCCGGGGACTGCCTGTACTATCCTGTACAAAAGCCTTCACACCAGACTACCAACTTTACAGCTAGCAACTTCTCATTGGCACTGAAATCATTGATTTGCCAGAAAAGGTAAAGACAAGACACTCTTTGCCTTTAACACTTTGATTGCCAGAGAATAATATCTATCTATTTAGCATCAACCCTGATCTGGGCCAATCAGATAGACTGCAAAAGCCAGATTCATTATATTCCTTGTCTAAGTTGTTACATGTCTGCTTTTGAAACAATCGGGAAACATTGCACATGAAAAATGCCTGCATCCCTTTAAGTCTAACATACACTATTATCACAATTACACATGCAAACATGTAGAAAGAATTTGCAGAGGAGGCGAATCATTGACGTGACCAGTAATCTGATCAGTCTGCTCAAAGGAATGACTTGCAAGCTAGGTGCGCCATTATACACGTACTTTGCAAGTAGAGTTGCACATCTATCTTTTTTTAAACAGCCTCTCCACTTACCCTGGGCTTTGCCTCAATGTTCTCTCTCAGCAGCCATTCTTCATTGAGCGTATACCTGGCTTTTCCTGTGATGGCATCAATGGAGCCCTTGTTGATCTGCTGTTTGATAGCACAGAGCAACAGGAAGAAGGGTTCCCCGACTGTCTCCTGAGGAAAGAAAAGGAAAGAAGTGGGTAACCAGGAATTGATTAAAGTAAATCCTTTGAACTGCATGGTCCTTTAAGACAGGGTCTGCTCAGATGCACCAGATAACATAGTGATTTCAACCTTCAGGGTCCCCGACATGTCTGGAGTTCGAAGTGCCTGCCATTCAAGGGGCTGATCCATGCCAGGTGCTGAGAAATGCCTGGAAAGAACTCAGCGCCCTCAACTCCCACTGGATTCTTAGGCGCTGAAGGTGTTCAGCATTTCACAGTAACAGTGCTGGGCTACCGTACACAACACATCTGTTTAGGACAGGCGGTGAAGAAGGATATCACTAAAGTTACATGGGGGGAATTTTAGGTAGGTGGCTTAAATCAGGCTGACTAACTCCTCCAAGAAGTGCTGTAAGATCATGAATTACCACAAATGGGCCATGGCTGTAGGTCTCAGAACTAGAATGGAGTGTTATTTAAAACATATTATCAAAACAGATCGTGCATAATGTAGCACATTGAGCACAAATACAGACCTTGTGGGGAAAGGACTCACTTTCACTGTGCAGCCGTATAGTACCTACCCCAACGGAGCACTGACAATTATACCACTGTCTTTACAACAAATAGCAATACCTTCCTGCTAGTCACAACCCAGTTCATCTGAACATATTTACAGCAACATTTCAGATCCACTCACTCCAGCTACACAGTTGCACTAGAGTTTCAGAGGGGTAGCCATGTTAGTCTGTAATAGAAAAAACTTAAAAAACAACAACAAATAGTTCTGCAGCATCTTAGAGACTAACAAAATTTAGATGGTATCAAAAGCTTTCGTGGGCACAACCCACTTCTTCAGATGAATGGAGTTTAAGAATTGTTATCTATTTCTTTAACAATTTTTTTTGCTGGAGTACATCCCATTCACACTAATGTTCATGGGATAGTTCTTTCAAATGAAGCAAGTGAGAGTTATTGCACATCTATATTTTTCTGAGCATCACATATGTACGTGAATGCACACACACACACACACACACACACACACACACACACACACACATGCACAACCCTGCCATCTGAAACTCTATGCAAGACAACAGATAGCCTATTATTTTGACATTTCTGAACCATAAGATGCTAGAGTTTGTTCAATCTGCTTCTTAATTAAGTCTTGGTGAGTCTTCTATTCCAAATGCCTTATAATTGCTAAAGCAATTAGTTTAATGACAGTTTTGATTCTGCTACATTTAATGCAGCTGATGAGAAGACACTACAGTATGGGTGTAGGTGGGCACACACCATCTGTGCCATGGTTCCTATATTTAATTTTCCAGGGGCGACGTTTCTAATGAGGGTGGAAAGTTTACTTGGTGCTGTGGAAGTTTAACACCTTTCTGCAACATTCCTTCTGAATGGGGTAACATGTTAGTAGTCTCAAAGGCACACAGAGGAAGTGCGTGCTGTGCATGGGGAAGTGGCTGTGCATGGGGACAGTGCTTTAGGGTTTGGGAAAAGCAGTAGGGCTTGATCAGAGATGTGAAGATCAGAAGACATGGAGATGGCTTTGGTGAAAGGGGGGATTCATAGTCATCATGCAAGAGGATGATACTGATGTTGAACACGCAAATGTCACCTATTTGCATCACTATGTGATTTGGACTTGGGACCGCTATAAATTAGAAGCTCCTAAAGCTGGCCTTGCTAGGATAAACCAGGACTTTCTTGGTTTTACACAGAATGTGATCATGTATTTCTAGGGGATGGTCACAGGTACTAAATTCAGATCTGGGATTTGAGATCCATCCCATGAAAGGTTGGAAGGTGCTTGAATACTGGATTTGGATTCAGCCTATTACAGAAAGAAGAGCCACTCATGAAAGCTGAATCAGATGCTCTCCCTCCACAGTTTAGGACAGGTGGTTTGATCTGGTTCCAGGCTTGCCTTTATCCACACAGCAGGCATTTCTTGCTTCCAATTTTCAGACTCCTCCACAACCTCAGCCTGACTTAAATGACACCTTAGTCAGAAAGCTGCCTCCAAAGCCAGCCAGTCTATTGTGTGAAAGTTCTGCCGGTAGATTAGTTATTCACTACTTGGTTCAAACCTACTATAGTGCATTGTATGAAGCCGATCATGTGGCAAATTGCTATGTGCATGGACATGCCATAGAGGGTGACTGGCCCAATAAAGAATTTAAATGGGTATATTAGACTCTGCCATAGCATAAAGCATCATGGTCTACTATCCAAGAGTGATAAAAACAGGAAATAAAGTACACCGCTCTGCTTATTAGATTCTATTACCGTGTTTAGCTCAGCTTTAAAATCCAGAAACCATAGGCTGTTGTGGAAATCTGTAAAAATATTAATCAGACCAAAAATTTCAAAGATGGGAAAATGAGACTAGCAGGTAGGCACCCGTTAACCACTAGTCAGTAAACATCACCGGGCGATGCTTACCAAGTAATGGTTAACCGGTACCTGTGGAGCAGCCCCCGTGGGCAGGGGGCTGCTCCAGCACTACCAGGCCCCTGCATAGGGCTGCCGGCTCCCAGCTCACTTGGGCTGGGAGCTAACAGTCCTGTAAGGGGCTGGAAACAGCCGAGCTAGAGAAGCCCCCCAACTCCTCCCCCCACATGCCTCTGTTTATTCTGTTAACTGGTCAACTAATTAAATAGGATTTTACATCCCTAGTAGGCACTGTAGATAAAATGGATAACTGGGAATCCTGGACTGTTGTTGGGAAAACTGGTTTGAAAATGAGTCAATAACTGCTTTTGGACTTCCCCTCTGGGGAGAAGTTGAACTAGCAAAGAACAGTGCTCCTTCAGGAGAAGAAACAGATTATTTTTTCACCTCCCCCCCCCCCCCCAATTATGAATGTATTTTAATTAGACTTTTTACAAATTTTTGACAGCAGTGTTATGGGCTCTTAAAATTACTTGGGGCACCAAAACAACTTGACAGTAATAGAAAGCACAGTAAAGGTATTGGCATCATCTGAACTGTTCCATGCACAACGTGTGGGGCTTGGTTTTTATATGCCTGGATTTCAAAGATGCCTTGGAAAAAAATTAAGGTTCAGAGCACAGACGGGATTCACATGTTACTCCCGCATTAATGAGCTGATGTGTCATTAGAGATGTCCTTCTGGGAACATATTACACACATTTCCATAATACCAGAGCAGAACAATGGAAAACTTCTGCTTATTCCAAGTGCCCAGTACTAGGAAGTTCCCACCAAAGTTTCAAGATAAATTTGTGCTTGCCATACAAGGACAGAAAATACTGGATGTTGGAGATGGATTCAAGCCAAAACCCAGATCTAAAACCACCCCAGGCTGTTTTGTATTTCCACTTTTGGACTGACTCCCTGTGTCTAGGAGAGAACCAAAACCCAAATCCATCCTCACACGTTTTGGGGAAGTTTGGGTTGGGACCCATATCTGAACATTGTATTCCAGTTCCATCCCTAGCTAATTACTGTGCCATTAACTTTCATTTTCATATAATCTCCAAACTTCCTGGTCAGTTAGGACTAGACAGCAAAGTGCTGGAATAACACCCCGGAAAGGATCTTCTTTCAATATTTCCTGTATAATTATAAGTATGCAGTACTGACATGGATACTTTCACCTACAGCTGTGTTCTACAATCAGTTCAGATCATTTGGAAAAGCTTAGCATACACATCCAATCTTCCAGATACTTATCTTACCCTTATCCAAACCTCCAAAGATTTCACGATAATATGTCCTGAATCCACCAAAGCAAATTTTCCTCATCATATTGATAATTTCCCTCACTTCAGAGGTGCTGTATTAAATTTAGAGTTCTGGTGAATGACTATGGTCACTCTGAATTTTGTAAGGGTCTTTTCTCCAATTGCAGACAGCTCCTCAAATCCTTCTTTGCTGCAACTCAAATGGATGGACTGTTCAACAGAACATTAATATAAAACAAATGTTGAAATCATGTAATGTTAACATACAAGCAGTTGGAATTTTTCCGCTATACAGTTGTATGGGGCCTTTTATAGCAGCTGTTTCAAATAGACTTGTGATTAATGGGGATAATTCAGGAACTAAAAACAGACCCATCATCACATAAGTCTCATGGCCCAGTGCTACAAGGGGGCTGGTAGATTTCTTCACCAAAAATCGGCTGTGTGAAGGGAAATATATTTGTTTTACAGAAATTAGGTATACAATAGAGGTGTCTGTCTGTCACTGGTAATTTAAATCTCAGACTTTGGGCCAAATCAGCATTGGTGTAAATTCACCTGACTTCAGAAGAGCTGTATTCAGTTATGCCAGGATTTGCTCCTGAGACTCCTTTATTCCAACCCTGCATAGTCTATTTGTCTGGCTTGGGGTTGGCTTTTCTTTCCTTTGCCATCATCAGACCAAGATTGGTATGGGAGAATTCTCCTCTGCAGCTCCTGCCACCTAGAATGGACTCTCTAGATCTCTCCAATTCTTCCCACTTTTCACATCACTGCGGGAAACATGTTCAACTGTTTCCTAACTTCTGTCTCCCACTGTCTTCCCCTGCAAAGCATGGGGGGGGGGGGGGGGGAGGAGGGAAGGTGATTTGAAAGACACTGTAGAACAAGGCTGTGTTGTGCTGTAACCAAGCATGTTTATTTTTCAGAAAAAGGGAAACACTCTGTGGTGAAAAATAGAACAATAGCTTTTATTTTCCATAGCTTTGGGCACACCATATAGATCAAGCCACAGAACAAAGCCACAAGTGCCTTATCTTAGCCTGTCCTGAAGAAGTGAAAACCAAAAGGGTCAGGTGCTCACTCCTGTTGTGAGTGCAGGGGACTGGACTTGATGACCTCTCAAGGTCCATTCAAGTTCTAGGATTCTAAGATCTCTAAGATCTCTACTTCTCACCACAGAGCCTTTTATGTTAAAAAGCACAGTGAATACTTTTCAGCTTTCCATGGTAGAAGTCAGCTCTCTCAAGCAGATGCAAATCTGTCATTCACCTGGCAATGGATGCACTGAATTCACTAGTACCAAGGAATAAAACCCTTTAAACCAGTGATAGGCAACTTGAGGCACATGGGTTGCATTTGGCCCATTAGGGTTCTACGTGTGGCTCAGGAAACGTTTTGTTTACCATTGCCCATGCACAGGGTTGCCAGATCCCACTGTTTTCTGTCCACAAAGTTTTTTTTCCAACCGGTGTTACTAAAGCAAGGACACATGAAGTGAGGGGTATGCTGATTGCACACAACATTGACTGTGCAAGCCATACACTGCAAAGCGCTGCTACAGTTCACTTGGCACACTCCATAAATTCAATGCAGCACAATTAGCAAACCAACACTATCCCAGGAGATCATCTTGGTTATGACAATCTTTGCACTGAGATGAAGCAGGGCCACTCATGTGACCCATTCACTAGCCTAGATTACCCATTGCTGCTTTAAACAAACAATAGCTTCTTCTAGAGAACAGAACATCTGAACCACCAACATACACACACCTCAAACCAGCCTCAAAATTGCATGTAGCACACACCGAAAAAAACCCCTGTAGCACAGCACCACCTTGTCTTTCTTAATGTTCAATGTCCCTGTGATTGAGAGAAGGACCCAAAACAGATCTATTTTTTCTAAATATCCTGGGGCACAGATGCCTGTTTTTCATTGGCCAAGGGAGCTGTTATCTCTGAAGCTTCAAAAGAAACATTAATTAAGCAGCTCTTGTAACTCTTGCATTTGTGGGTACTTTGAAACCAAGCTGTCCAAAAGTGATAAGTTTTTCTGGACACTTGACTTGAGACACCTTCAAGGGATTTGATTTTCAGCAAGTGAGCGCAAGTTGGGCACTCAAAAATGGAGGCCCATAAAGCACGGGGCACTTTGAAAATCTACTTTGCCAAAATATTGATTGTTGTTATAGCTGTGACTAGACCAATCGCTACTAGATTCGGAACCTAAAACATGGCTTGCAGCATTCAACTTAGTGAGGCAGTGACTCTGTCGGATTTCACAGGTTCAAGCTACACCAGAACTTGGCCGAGACAACTAGATGTTGCAGATAGTTGTGCTGGTGCATCACTAGGTAGTGCTCTTCAGCATTGCTGCCTCAATGAGGGGCAAGGGGACTGTGCAGCTGAAGGATCACATTTTTAACGAGCTGTCATACTTAGATGCTAATCAACCAGACAAACAAAATTACAGCAGCTGTGATAGTTACTTAGCTAGTTGGCCTTGGCCTGTTTTTCAGATGTGCTGAGCAACCACAAACTCAGCTGATGCCAATAGAAGCTATCTCTCATATTTATACTGCTAAATAATACATGTAGAGACTGCACAGCATCAGTGGCTTGCTAGCCTTTCTTCCTCTCCATCTGCCCAATAGCCGTATTTCAGCTAAAGAATGGCCACGGTGGTACCATCCCATTTCAGGCAAAACAGCTCACTCTTTGCTCGTTCCTTGCTATCTCTGCAGATTTTCTCAAAACTACACTAGGCCTGGCCTATTCCCTAGAGTGCCATAAAATTACAGCATCATCACAATTCTCTTTCAGTATATGTTGCTATTGATAACATCTGTCTTTTATCTTTCTGTGTCTTGGGATAAAGCCAGGGTGAAGATGGAAGGAACAAATTATTTACAAGGCAGATTTGTGTTTTATATTAACATCTCTGAATCATAATCTGTGGCTCTCTCTCCTACTACAAAGAGCTGGATCTGTGGACCAAGCCCTATCTTCAAGACAAGCCTCCAATCTAATCTGATGAGCAGAAGGAGTAATCAGTAGTCTCAGTTCATACAGGTGTCAATTGGTAGCTGTCTCACCATTTGTACAGGGACACAAAGGAACTTGCAGGCCACTTAAGAACCGCAATCACTTTTAATTTCCTTTGAAAATCATAGTCCCATATGATAAAACTCAGCTTTTTTCCTGAGAGAACTGTCTTTGCACAATGTCCACTTCCAACAGAAGTTAGGCAGTTGTTCTGGGTTGTATCAGAAGCCGGCACATTTCCTTGGTCTCACATGTGGTCTTCACTATTCAAAAGGAGAGATCAGTAATTTTTTGCACATGGTTTAACTATGTGAACAAAACCCTAAATGTTTACACCTTACAATTCCTGGACTTCCATCACCAACCACAGGTATAATTCAAATTTCCTTAAATTTGTGATATATTTCACTTCCTGGGTACGTTTTTAAAACTCGTTTGGCATTTAAAACAAATTCATTCTGGTCTTTTTCTGCTCCTTTAGCACTCACTTTTTGCAAACATTCGTTCCATTTAGTTTTAATTTAGTCCCTGTAGACAGTGGGGCCAATAGATTTGCTGGGCCTGTGGGAAAGTGGGGAAGGGTATGGCTCCATGCCCCTGGAAGGGGCAGGGCCTCTGACTGAAAGGAGAAGGCTGAGACTACCCTCTCTTAGAAAGCCCTCAGCGCTGCACGCAGCACATAGTGCCTGCCCCAGGTAGCCCTCAACGCTGTCTAGAGTAAACTGTGTGGGGCTCCAGCAGCAATTTAAAAGGCCTGGGGCTCCAGACTCCACCATTGCTGCAGTAGCAGTGTCAGTGGCCAGAAACTCTGGGCATTGTTAAACTGGCAGGTCATTGGCGGGTCTGTCAGTAGACATACACATCAATAACTTGCTGGATTGGCTCAGAGCTTATTGATCCTATCAGTCAGCATTCAGAAACAATACCATCTGATTCACTTGACCAACTGTAACTAAGCATGAGCTTGAATCATTAATAACAAGCTATAGTGTAAAAGAAATATGGGAAAAGGGTCAATAAATAACATTGAACGGTGAATAAATCTGAGAAATGAACAATGTGTTCTCAGGTATTTTGTGAATGGAAAAAGTGGTGAAAATTCAGTAAATGAAGCTGCTGCAAATTATTTCCTACTGGCCAGTAGGTACAGTATATATTTAAATGCTTGATAAACAGAGATCAGCATGGACCTCCATCTCAAGAACCCCTGAAAACTGGTCCAGATACACAATTGGCATCAAAACTCGAAATATAGTTAGTTAGTTCGAACTAGGGAGGCTAATGTAGGCATTCGAAGTTGCAAATGAAGCCCGGGATTTAAATATCCCGGGCTTCATTTGCATCTTCCCGGGCGCCGCCATTTTTAAATTCCCCTTAGTCTGAACTCCATGCTCGCGGCTACACGCGGCACGGAGTAGGTAGTTCGAATTAGGATCTCTAATTCGAACTACCGTTACTCCTCGTGGAATGAGGTGTACCAGAAGTTTGAATTAGAGATCCTAATTCGAACTACCTACTCCGTGCTGCATGTTGCCGCGGGCACGGAGTTCCGACTAAAGGGGATTTAAAAATGGCGGTGCCCGAGAATATGCAAATGAAGCCCGGGATATTTAAATCCCAGGCTTCATTTGCAACTTCAAATGTCTACATTAGCCTCCCTAATTCGAACTAGGGGGCTACTGTAGACATACCCCTACTGACTTCAGTAGAATGACTTCTGATTTACATCTCAGTACATGAGGTCATCATCAACAATGTATTTTAAATATATTCAATTATATCAGAAATCCATCCAGGACATGTTTTCAAAAGCAAACTATGACATTGAAGGTACATTTTTTCATGGCTAAAGTTTGCATGTTCAAAATCCCTGACTTGTCCATGCAGGTAGCATTTGAACATGTAAATCCAGTGCTTAATTATTGACTCAATTTGCATGGACATATGCATTATGTATGCAAAAGGCTGTTTCTTCTGTAGCTGCAAAAATTGGACTGTTGAAAAATTAGCTTATCAATTTAGTAGTTTGGGTTGAAGCCCCCTGGAAATGAACAAGGAATGACAATGGGCTCAATTATCAATATTATGAAATCTGAATAACTTTGAACTGAAATCTACGAACCAAACACCCTGGAATTTTGGTGAAGTTCATCTCTGGAGCTGGAGCTAATCTGTTCGGCTTTGGTGCCTCTCTAGTTGGGAGTTACTAATGTTCCCATAGTCAAGCCAGCTCCCCCAACACTGGCTCCTGCTTCCCCCCTTGCTGCCTCTCTCTGATAGAGGCAGCAAGGGGCGGCGGCGAAGTGACTAGCTGACTAGTCGATTAGTCGCTTACATCCCTACTGTAGCCAGGGACCAGGAGTGCAGCCCTGCAGAAATGCACCAAGTCCCATGACTGCCAGGCTATGCTCCTGGACCCCATTGTGGGTCTGCACTTCTGGCCCCCAGATGTGGGGATCCTCAGCCACCCTGACTCTTCCACCCAAGTGTCCCCCATCCTGGCTCCTGCCCCTCCCTCCGAGCCTGAGCACTGCTAATGAGCTCCTGAAGTTCTGAGAGGGGGAGGGAGGAGTTGCTGAGTGCTGGGCCCAGCTTTTCCCCATGAATGCTGCTTCCTGGGAGCACACGTGGGGATGCCAGACCACATATATTTCTGGACAACGAAAGTCCAGACTATAGAGGTCCAACCTGTAGTACTGATGCCATGGTGAATACAGTAATTGTACTTACTATACAACTGGAGCAATTCTGGGGTCATTATAAAAAACGCTTATTTACTGTCCTAACACCACTCCCACTGAAGTCAATGGGCATTTTCCCATTTACTTCCATGTGATCAGAGTTAGGTAATTGCTTAGTTCTTCTGAAAATTCCACCACTGAAGCATCAGGAATTGGTAAGTGTTGAAGACAGAACAGGGACCATTAGTATGTTCTGATACTGAAATTATGTTCTTTTTAGAGTACAATGGGTAGATCTTTAACAACAGGAAGAGAGGAAAGCTGTTAGGGATGGAAATCCAAGTCTGCAGCCTCTCTTGCCAGCCTCCATTGACAGATTCAGAATGGTAAATATACTTTGGGTTTACGAATATCAACAAGCAACTTAACAATATTCCTTCTCATGTGTCACAGACTTCTCAGTAATCTATGTTATTGCATTCAAAACAGAGGGGCACTGAACCATCAAAGGGTGATTGCCAGGGCTGTGCAAACTGGCTTAAAGAAAATAAGAAGTGACTGGAAATTCTATAAAAAAAACTCATGCCATTTTGGCAATCTAGCTTTATTTTTTAATTATTCCCTCATGAGACTGCTCCATACCTTCCCAATATATGGTGAAAAACCTGTTTCACTGGTGTTTCTGGTCCTGAAAAACTAAGCATGAGTTTTAATAGGACAAAAGGTGGAAACTCAAGGTGAAATTTAATCTCATATTTCCAGAGACAGAGATAAAAGTGGAGAAACCGAGGAACTTTTGGCACAATGAACCTTGCGGTCTACTGAGATTCACTCATTGCTTGTGACTGAGTCATAGGAAGTTCTCTCAATGACTTGGTTTAACGAACTCGTAGACACTTTGATCACTATCCTGACAACATCTCCCATATTACACTCAGGTGGGCTATTCATAGTTAGAAAAGACTCCATAGTTATTTCTCTTACTCTGAGAAAGCTGTACATGCAGATGGACATCCAGTTGGTGAGCATCTTTTCCACCACAGACTCAGTTCTCCTCAGCATAAGCTTAGGGTTTTTGGAAGCCGAAGCATCTATGAGGTCCACCAATAGATCCTTCATGATACTGGTATAGTACTCCAGTTTTCCATGTAATGCAATAGTGAGCAATGAGGCCAAGTTACACCTGAAAGAAGAGTTATGAATGATCTTAGGGTTTATTATACAAGACAGTAGTCAACAGGCACCAAAAGAATCCAAGGCAATATATCAGATATTTTTCATGACGTCTCTCAAGTTACTTTGAAGTTTCAAACTCTTTCAATGCTATTGGTTCTCATGTTGGATCATGCCACTCTTTCACAGTAGAACCTTAGAGTTACAAACACCTCAGGAATGGAGGTTGTTTGTAACTCTGAAAGGTTAGTAACGCTGCACGAAATGTAATGGTTGTTCTTTCAAAGTTTACAACTGAATACTGATTTAATACAGCTCTGAAATTGTACTATGTAGAAGAAAAATGCCATTTTTCCTTTTTTTTTAGTAGTTTACGTTCTACACTGTACTGTAGTGTATTTGCTTTTTTTGGGAAGGGGCGGAAGGGAGAGGAGGAATCTCTGCCATTTCCTGATTGTGTACTTCTGGTTCCAAATGAGGTGTGTGATTGACCGGTCAGTTTGTAATTCTGGTGTTCACTGCTCTGAGATTCTACTGCACATTCTTCAGACTCTGACGTTCAGCTGATAAGCCCATGTGGCTCAGCCTTCAAATAAACCAAAGGAACTCTCCAGAGACCAGATGGTTTGGAGTTTGACAACATGCTATAGAACCTTTAATCTCTCAGGTCATCAAGCCTAAGTCAGTAGCAGGAAAAATCTGTGCACAGTGGTCTATGTGAAAGGTGTTTGTAGATCACTGTTAAGTTACCGGTAGGACAAGATGTCCATATCACAAAACTGACACTAACTGGCACCCTTTCTGATAGTTGCAGAAGATAAGCCAGCGACACTCAGGAGCCTGACCTTCCCTCTGAGCCTGGAAGTGGTCCTTCTGGGTTAGGGTTAAGCAAGTGCTGCTGTAGCACTCCAACTCTGGGGGTACAGAGAGGACTTCAATCTCCAGGACTTAAATGCAACCTTGCCCCAGCAGGTTCTTACCTGTCTCTAACAGCAAAGTCCTTCTGCTGCTCAAGAGCATGGACAAATACGACAAGGAAGTGTTTGTTGTTGAGAAGGGTGGAGAATAAAGCAATTCCTTCTTCCATGTTGGGCCTGCAATTTTCAGGAATCTAAACAAAAAGTGGGGACTTGGATCAGAAAACCACAGTCCATTGCTTTACCAACCTTATTCTTATCTGACACACTCTGATGTGCCTACCAATTGTAAAATCTCTGGGCTGCGTTTCCCTCTCCTTGGGCCTCATCTGATGTATGTTTCTTAGCCCTGGTCTACACTAGGGAGTTATTTCAAAATAACCCCCCTTATTTTGAAATAATAAGCAGAGCGTCCACACTACCACGCCTGTTATTTTGAAACAAAAGGCTGGTTATTTTGAAATCTGCACTCCTGCTTTCCTTGGGGAATAATGCTGATTTCTAAATAGTTATTTCTAAATAGCTTTAGTGTGGATGCTCCACTGCTGCTATTATGAATTAACTGTGCCCCAGAGTAATTTGAAGTAATTACTCTCCAGTGCTTCCCAGGGCACTAAGTAGAGGTAGCGCGTCCACAATAACAGAGCCTTCCTCGGATTAATTTTGAGGCTCCCCTGCAGTGGGGACATGCTGTTTCGATTTTGTTATTTCAGGAGTTATTTTTTCAAATGTCGTTGTTTTGAAATAACTTCCTAGTGTAGACGTAACTTTATACAGATAAGGACTGATTATGGAAGAATGTGCAACGACTACTCTTCTATCTGGGACTGTGGGAATTGCTCTCAAACCCATTTACAAAGAGATTGTGGATTGAAATGGGGAAAATGTGGCAAACCTTCAGCTAGGAAAGCCTATGGATGATCTTGTTAGCTGTGATTCTTTAGCCATGGAGCACAAGTTCAGCAGCTCTTGTTTCCTATCATCAGCAAAGGCTGATCAGCTGACACACATCTTGTTTTTCTGGCTGTCTGGTGTATGCAAACATCTTTGTCAGCATCACAAAAAAGGTCATATAAAAAAAGAAAAGAAAATTCTGAAAAATTTGAAATATTTTGGTTTCACATTTTCAAAATAAAACATTTTGAATTTTTATTCAAAATGACTGTTTAAATATTTGCTTTAACTTTATGTTTTAAAAAATATCAAAAGTAAAAATTAGCTCAAAATTGAAACAAAATGTTTTATTTTGAATTGAGCCTAACTTTTTGTTTGATCCAAGAAGAATTTGTTTCTTGACTTTTCTATTAGCTGAAAATTTCAAAAAAAATTGTCTTCAGTTTGACCTGAAACTCTGCACCCCCCCAAAACACACACTTTTTTTTGGAATCGCTAGTGCCTTCACTCACTAAGATTATTGTTAGTGATAATTTAACAGCATTTGTTTATTGCTGGGCTACTCACTTTCCATTCTCCTGACAGTAAGGGATGAGTTTCTTGGACCTGACACCCTACTGGAGTGTTGAGCTGCTGGGATGGCAGAACATAACGCTCCTCATACAGCGAGGAACACTGTAAAACAGAGAAAGGGGTAAGCAAGATCAGATTCTTCACCACACTCCGGGTATGTCTACATTAGCTCGTTAGTTCGAGCTAGGTATGATAATTAGGGAAACCGGAGTTGCAAATGAAGCCCGGGATTTAAATATCCCGGGCTTCATTTGCATGTTCCCGGGCACCGCCATTTTTAAATCCCCCTTAGTCTGAACTCCGTGCCCGCGGCTACATGCGGCATGGAGTAGGTAGTTCGAATTAGGATCGAATTAGGGATATTTAAATCCCGGGCTTCATTTGCAACTCCAGTTGCCCTAATTACCCTACATAGCTCGAACTAACGAGCTAGTGTAGACATACCCTCCGAGAGGGCAACATTGTTTGAACAATAATGGCAACAGGATGTGGGACCATCCATCAGGAAGGAACACTTAGTATGTTTTATTAAAGCCTTTAAACACTTGGCAGGAGCTTTGTGAATGAACAGACACCACAAAAGTCAGGGGTAGGCAGATGTCTTAGCAGAACAAGTTTGTTACAATAGGGAGATTATGAACAGACTAATATCATATCTAAAGAATCTTTGAAGATAAAGAATTACAGGGGAATACGTCATGTTAAAGGATGATGGGGTGTTTTATCATAGAATACTAGGATTGGAAGGGACCTTGAGAGGTCATCGAGTCCAGTCCCCTGCCCTCATGGCAGGACCCAGTACTGTCTAGGACATCCCTGATAGACATTTATCTAACCTACTCTTAAATATCTCCAGAGATGGAGATTCCAGAACCTCCCTAGGCAATTTATTCCAGTGTTTAACCACCCTGACAGTTAGGAACTTTTTCCTAATGTTCAACCTAAACCTCCTTTGCTGCAGTTTGAGCCCACTGCTTCTTGTTCTATCCTAAGAGGTCAGGAAGAACAATTTTTCTCCCTCCTCCTTGTGACATCTTTTTAGATACCTGAAAACTGCTATCATGTTCCCTTTCAATCTTCTCTTTTCCAAACTAAACAAGCCCAATTCTTTCAGTCTTCCTTCATAGGTCATGTTCTCTAGACCTTTCATCATTCTTGTTGCTTTTCTCTGAACCTTCTCCACTTTCTCCACATCCTTCTTGAAATGTGGTGCCCAGAACTGGACACAATACTCCAACTGAGGCCTAACCAGCACAGAGTAGAGCGGAAGAATGACTTCTCGTGTCTTGCTCACAACACACCTGTCAATGCATCCTAAAATCCTGTTTGCTTTTTTTGTAACAGCATCACACTGTTGACTCATATTTAGCTTGTGGTCCACTATAACCCCTAGATCCCTTTCTGCCGTACTCCTTCCTAGACAGTCACTTCCTATTTTGTATGTGTGAAACTGATTGTTCCTTCCTAAGTGGAGCACTTTGCATTTGTCCTTATTAAACTTCATCCTGTTTACCTCAGACCATTTCTCCAATTTGTTCAGATCATTTTGAATGATGACCCTATCCTCCAGAGCAGTCGCAACCCCTCCCAGCTTGGTATCTTCTGCAAACTTAATAAGCACACTCCCTATGCCGATATTTAAATAATTGAAGATATTGAACAGAACCAGTCCCAAAATAGACCCCTGCAGAACTCCACTTGTTAAACCTTTCCAGCAGGATTGTGAACTGTTAATAACTTACTCTCTGGGGACGGTTATCCAGCCAGTTATGTACCCACCTTATAGTAGCCCCATTTAAGTTGTTTTTGCCTGGTTTATTGATAAGAATATCATGTGAGACCGTATCAACTGCCTTACTAAAGTCTAGGTATACCACATCCAGCGCTTCTCCCTTATCCACAAGACTCGTTATCCTATCAAAGAAAGCTATCAGATTGGTTTGACATGATTTGTTCTTTACAAATCCATGCTGGCTGTTACCTATCACCTTATTATCTTCCAAGTGTTTGCAGATGTTTTCCTTAATTACTTGTTCCATTATCTTTCCTGGCACAGAAGTTAAACTGACTTGTCTGTAGTTTCTTGGGTTGTTCTATTTCCCTTTTTATAGATGTGCACTATATTTGCCCTTTTCCGGTCTTCTGGAATCTCTCCTGTCTTCTATCATTTTCCAAAGATGATAGCTAAAGGCACAGATACCTCCTCTATCAGCTCCTTGAGTATTCTAGGATGGATGGTGACTTGCAGACATCTAAGTTTTCTAAGTGATTTTTAACTTGTTCTTTTTTTATTTTATCTTCTAAACCTATCCCCTTCCCACTAGCATTCACTATGTCAGGCATTCCTTCATCAGACTTCTCAGTGAAGATTGAAACAAAGAAGTCATTCAGTATCTCTGCCATTTCCAAGTTTCCTGTTACTGTTTCTCCCTCCTCACTGAGCAATGGGCCTACCCTGTCCTTGGTTTTCCTCTTGCTTCTAATATATGCATAGAATGTCTTCTTGTTTCCCTTTTAACATATATAACTCTTGAAGCAAAATGGAAGTATACTGAAATAGCTTACAGTCATACAGTAGCCTATATCCTACAGAGTAGTGTCCAGATGCGCAAAGGGTTGGACATCTTAGAAACATGAATAGTAACTGGCTACAAAACCCTTTGCAAACTAAAATCACCATTTCACTCTCTGCCATTGAAATGTAATTGCCTCCAAAGTGAAATATGACAGCTACTTAATAGTGTCAGGATTGCATCATGTTTGGTGTGAAACTGGACAGCGGGATTTAGATAGGCAGACTGGATTTAGGCCAAGACTCTGGGGATATTGTTTCTGCACCTGTGAAAAAGTGTCAAAGGAATTTTAAGTTCAGTGAGCACTATTTGCTTGTGGTCAGAGGGGCATCCCAATGAAACAAGATGTTCACATCCTCTGGAGGACGTTCCCCAGTGGAATTATAGTGGAACAGCACTTCTCTTCCCCTGGGAGGGAAACCACACCAGGGCCCTGTTAGTCCCACCCAGCACAGTGGAGTGAAATTGGAACCAGTAGAGAGGTGTTTCAAGCTGCACAACTAAGGGGGACTTGGATTTTTGCTTTTTCACTGAGAGATGGCATCTGCAGCAGCATGGCAGCACCCAGTTGTGCCATGCTGGGACACTGGTTCAGAACTGACTCAGAGGGGAGGGTCTCATCAGAGCTAAGCTGCCGTGCAAGGACGGACAAGAGCTAAACTGGTTTCATGGCCAGAGGTGTCATGGCCATGGGTTTGATGATAATTAAGGCTGAAATAAATGATAGCAGCTGAATCACTGGGATTACAGAGCCATGATTTAGTTGAGAAGGAATTTGAGTGATCAGGTGTGTATGAAATGTAGGATTGTCTTACTTTGGGGAAGAATGTCCGTGTCACAAAGTGCTTGTACTCCAGGAACGGGATCCCCTGGCTGCGGTTTAACTCCTTGGTCAGGTCTGTCATGTCAGTCTGAAGCTCAGCAAAACCTGATCCAAAGAGACCCACACACTGAAAGGAATGAAATAATCTAACAGCCAATGCAGCTGAGTGACAAGCCTGGTATTTGCATACAATTTTCTCATCATCTCTGCTTCCTCATACCCTTTTCCCTGGGAGGCAATGGATTGTATACGGGGCTTAACTGTCAGCATTATGCACCAAACCTTGCAGTTTTTACTCAGGCGAGACTCCCACTGCCTCCAAGACGTAGGCCCTGCAGGGCTTAGTCTATGGCACAAGTGTCCCAATGGATTCTATGGAGAGCCACAGACTGAAAAGAGAATAAATGCAGGCACCTGAAGCTCTTGTCCACAGCTTTTCTAAGCAGTACTATGTGGCATTTCTGTAACTCGCTGCACTGAAGGCTCAGAAAGCATTTTATAAACATTAATGTGATCTCATAAGTACCATCATCCCAATTTTATAGTTGGAGAAACAGATGGTGCTGAGAATATGTGATTTGCCCAAGGCCACACAGGAACACAGTGGCAGAGCCAAGAACTCTATCTAGATCTTCTGACTCAAAGGTCTGTACTTCAACTACTAAGCTATGCTCCTCCCACTGAGATGTACACCTTGCCCACAAGTCCAACACAGCTTGGAGGACTGAAAGAAAGCTACAGAAATTCAGGTTGCATTTCTTATGCTTTTAAGGCTATTCTAAAGCACTAAGGGAGGCTGTTTCCGTCAGATCACTCCGTGGGCTGGGGGCATCCCTACCTTTGTGCATGTGAGTATAAGGTATGGGGAGCTCCTTTCCTTGCACTCTCCTTGCTAGGTTCTTGCAAGCCTGATTTCAGTTGTGTGTCAAAAAAGGAATAAATTTGCAAATGCCAGGAATGGAGCTCCTTTGCTTCCTCATACTCCCTTCCCCCATAACGTCCCTCGTTAGTGGCTGCTACAGACCTTTGCGGATTTCCTCTCGGATCTGGGATTCCATCTCTTCCATTTGGAGCAAGGTTTTCTGCCAGTAGCGCTCTGCCCTGCGGCTCTTAGTGCAGAACACAAACAGGGCTGGGGAAGAAAAAGGGAAAAAGAAGCTTAGAAGGTTAGGCCCATAAGGGAAGAAGCATATTGTAGGAATGGAAACTGGGAGTAGAGAGGAGTTTAGGTCAGCAGAACACACACTGTGAAAATAATCTACACAGAGAAAAAACAATATTCATTTTTGGTTTATCAACAATGAAACAGATACACATCTGATCACACAGCTGCTGATTCTATAAATAAATTAAACCTGCTGGAATGAAATGATCACTCAACAACTATCATATTAAATTTAGGCCTGCATTATATACATTACCAGACTTACTATATGTTAATAAATTCCACCTGGTTAATGAAAATATGTGTGAAGAGATTTACCACTGGTTTTGTAATGTGTGTATCCATCAGGGCTCCTATGCCTCCAGAAATTTGTTTCTAATGACCAGTGGATTATTTAATAAATAAAGCATATAATCGCTTATATTGAAAATATATGAAATTCTTATTGGAAACTCTTCATTTTCAGTGACATTTTTTTCTGTACAGTCATTCAGGGCATGTGAGATAAAGATGAACTAGCCAGATCTGTTTTAAACAACTCCCAACAAGAATGATGTCTAGGCTAGCAGACAGTTGTCAGCTCTACATATGTGGCAATGAGCCCAATACTACATCCTTTATTAAGGTGAGCAGGGTTGCCAGTTCTACCTATATTCATTTGTGCTTCCCTTTATTATATTTTATTTAACTCTGTGAAGCTTTTGGGTGACAGGGAAAGGAGCTCTAAAACTAGAGAATGGCTCACACTTCAAAATTGAGTAGGCTCACTCCTGACCCATTATAAAAAGAAGGGCTATTTCCTGAATGTGGATCTTGGTTCAGACCCAAAGCTCACAGGTTTTTGGATGTGGATCTTTGAGTCAGACCCATCTCCATAAGAAATAAAGTTGGGCATATAAATCATCCAAAGTTCCGTGTACGGAGGCAGTGCCACAGAGCTGAAGGGACCAATGCAGCCCAGGGATCTTCCATTCCCTTACCTACGACAGACAGCAGCAGCAGGATACTGCAGATGACTATAGAGACTATAATCGCTGTCTCACCACCCCCGAGGTGCAGCATAGCAATCGTCTGGTTGAATTTTCCAACCTGAATCTAGAGAAGAGTAGGGAAGAAAAAAAGTCACCCAGTAAGTTAACAAGCAACTAGGAGATCAGCAGGAACTTGCAACTGGGGAAATGCTTTGCAAGGGAAAAATATCATAAGAACGGAACTGGCAATTTGCTGCCTCAGCCATCTTTAATCTTCACGTGCCATTCCAACGTGACGGCCAATCAATGCTGTACACGGCTGGGCCTGCAGATGATCTCTGTGTGGAAAGGGCCTGACCTGATGCTCCCCCACGTATATCAATGTAGCACAGGAGTAACTCCAGAGATGTTGCTGGAGTTACACTCATGTAAACAGGCATGATGTACTCAGGTCCCCTGCCTTTGTTTGGTCGCTCGCAATGACACACAAAAGTTACTCTGTTGGTTACCGGGCAATATCAGGCGTAAAGGTCATGTGGATTCCAGACATGGCAGCCATAATCCAGTGTAGTCAGGGAGAAGCTCCATTAGGTTTTATACAAATTTGATAGGGTCTATCCAGCAGGATTCCATGGGGATAAGCCACACAAACCAGTTCACTTTTTTTAGTGATATCTACCCAAGAGACCAGCCTTTTCAGAAAGACTTCTGCTCATCAGGCTAGTGCCCAACATCCTCATCTGCATTAGTTAATGTTTATATTGTGGCAGTGCCCACTGGCCCAAATGAGGGTCCATGCTGCATTGTGCTAAGTGTAGAATAAAAGTTAGTCCTTCTGCCCTGAAGAACTTCCAATCAAATGGAGTACAATTGTTAACACAGTTCCACAGTATGTTCCACCCAGACCTGCTGTAAATACAGAACTGCTGCCCATTAGCAAGAGAAGGGTAAGGAGAATTGAAAGACACTGAGTCAAAAATAAAATCAGAAACGAAAATAACTAATCATAGTACTAACAGGGGGCTGACTGTCTTGTGGCAGAGGAACAAGACAAGAAGTCAGGAGACATCGGCTCTACTGCTGACTCATTTGTCACAATTCCCATGACACCATGGACAAGATACTTAACCTCCGTGCCTCAGTTTCCCCACTTGTATAATTGGGAGGCCAAACATTTTGACCTCACAGTGGGATCATGGGGTTTGATTCATTAATGTTTATGAGATAAAAGGGCAAACCAGCATCTACACAAGGAAGGAAATTCGGGATAACACCATGGTTTCACTTCTGGAAATTAAGTTTCGCTTCTCCAAAAGAGTGAAAAGAAACTTGAGCAAAAACCAGAGTAAGCTTGAGGAGAGCTGGGTGCAATGATCTTAAGAAGATGCACTGAGCAAACTCCTATGGAGAAATGGTCTGAAATAAATGAAGAAATTCAATAAGGACAAATACAAAGTACTCCACTTTGGAAGAAATAATCAATTGCACACATACAAAATGGGAAATTACTGCTTATGAAGGCATGCTGCAGAAATGAATTGAGCGATCACAGTAGATCACAAACTAAATATGAGTGAACAGCATAACACTGTTGCAAAACATACACCCCCAAGCATAATTCTGGGATCTATTGCTGGAGTATTATAAAGACATAAGAATCAGAGGGGTAGCATCTGACAAAGTGGGATTTTGCCCACAAAAGATTATGCCTATATAAATTTGTTAGTCTTTAAGGTGCTACAGGACTCCTTGTTGTTTTTAAAGACATAAGACGTAATTCTTCCCCTCTACTCAAACTGATAAGGTCTCAAATGGAATATTGTGTCCAGTTCTGGGTGCCACACTTCCTGAAAGGTGTGGACAAACCTTGAGAAAATTGAGTGGAGGGGAACAAAAATGATTAAAAATCTAGAAAACATGACCTCTGAGGAAAAACTGAAAAAATTGGGTTTGTTTAGTCTGGTGAAGAGAAGACTGAGGATGGACATGATAATGGGTTTCAAGTACATAAAAGATTGTTACAAAGAAGGAGGGTGAACTATTATTCTCATTAATCTCTGAGGCTAGGACAAAAAGCAACGGGATTAAATTGCAACAAGGGAGGTTTAGGTTGGATATTACAAAAAACTTACTAACCTAGGGTATGTCTACACTTGCAACCTATTTTGGAATAGGGCTGCAAATGTAGGCATTCGGAATTGTAAATCAAGCCTGGGATTTAAATATACCGCACTTGATTTGCATCTTCCCGGCCAGACACCATTTTTTTTTAATTTACAAGCCCGGAATAACTGCCCGTGTCTACACACAGCAGTGAAACGGGCGTTCGAAATAAAGCCCTAATTCGAACTACCTGTTAAGCCTCATTTCAGAAGGAACAACAGGTAGTTAGAAATAGAGCTTTATTTCAAACGCCCGTTTCACTGCTGCGTGTAGACGCGGGCAGTTATTCTGGGCTTGTAAATTTCAAAAAAAAAAAAAAAAAAAAAAGGCGCCCGGCTGGGAAGATGCAAATCAAGCGTGGGATATTTAAATCCCGGGCTTGATTTGCAATTCTGAATGCCTACATTTGCAGCTCTGTTCCAAAATAGGCTGCAAGTGTAGACGTACCCCTAGAGAAGTTGTGGAATCTCCACCACTGGAAGTTTTAAAAAAAAGGTTAGACAAACATCTGTCAGGGATGGTAAAGTTATGATTTAGTCCTGTCTTAAGTGCATTTAATCCTGTTTTCTATACACCTATTGAATCCAATGTGCCATCAGGTAGTTTTTCAAATGAGATTTATTTCAGTTACAAATGATGACAAAAATAAGTTGTTTTCGATGGCAGGAATTTTACTAGAACCTCGGTGCTGTAAAAATGTTCTTGAGTAACAGGATAGCCCTGTTGTAACTAGCAAAGAAGGGACTCTTCAGCTGGCTTTATTCCTTATATTAGAAAAAATGTATACAGAAGGCGGGAATTCCTTGAATGAGTGTGAACATGCGCATGCACACATCCATCTCTTTACAGGCTTTATGAATATACTGAAGGCGTTAATCAGACAGCCACTGTGGAAATACATATTGTGGTGAGGTTTCCATGCCTTTTGTCTGAAAAAATTCTAACAAGGAAAGATAAATCTGTATTTTACATTCTATTTTTGTATTCTAGCCAACATGCCCCAAACTTGCATTATTGCCAGGAAAAGAAATCCCAGTTTCAGCGTTTAAATGATTCTGCAGTGTACTAAAATGGGTTTGAATGTCCCTTAAGGTCTGTTGATCTTTTTGCATGGATCTATTAAAAATCCTTTTTATAGGTACACCCTGTTGGCTAGTGTGAATTTGGTTCAGAGCTAAATTATGAAGTTTCCTCACTCTACCACCGAGTGGCGGGGTACAGTACAATTCTGCTTTTACAATTCTCTGGCATGCTGCTCTCCCTACATGGGCACAATTTCCATTGACTTTATGGGAGATTTGCTAACTAGCTTGGTCAAGGGTCATCATCAGGATCAGAAGAAATTCCCCCATCCTGGATGACAATTTTAAAGGGAAAGCTTCCTATGTGCAGAAACAGCTGCACTCACTACTAATTGTGGGTGCAAGTCCTACCATTTAGACAGCTGTGTGAAACTCATATTTTGCCATCCAAATGGAAGGATTTGCCACATTATTTACTTGCACCTCTACTGAAGGTAGGTACACTGCTAAAAACCAGCTGTGGCTTTAGTAACATGTATCATCCCCTTGTTTATCTACATTCTAGGCACCTGCAAGGTATTAACCCAGGGTTCAGCAACCTTTGGCTTCCGGCCCATCAGGGTAACCTCTGACAAACCATGAGACATTTTGTTTACGTTGACCATCTGCAGACATGGTTCCCTTCAGCTTCCAGTGGCAATGGTTGGCCATTACTGGTCAATAGAAGCTGCAGGAAGCAGAGACAAGCATGTCCCTGTGTCCCATGCCACTTCCTCTGGCTCCCATTGGCTGGGAACAGCAAACTGTGACCACTGGGAGCTGTGGAGAGCCATGCCTGTGGACAGCTAACAAACAAAAAGTCTCACGATCCTCCAGAGATTAACATGTGCCAAAACTTGCTGACCCTGGCATTAACCAGAAAGCTTGCTGTTGAAACCAAAGCTAGCAAGATGTGAATCACAAAGCTAGTATTTTTTTAAATAAGAATTTCCCCAGTTTTTCAGTTCCCGGTAAAAAGAAAATAAAAGAATTTCCCTGTTTCATTATCAGCGGCTTAGGAACTCCTAGGTTCTGCTACTTCTGCATTTGTTTCTTTTGATTTTGCATAGAATGTCAAGTCAAAAGGCCATAAGCAATGCATAAGGAGCCTCCCCCGACAGAAGCAGGGGGGTTTCTTCTGAAGTACTCTGTTTCTGGGGAACATCAGGCCACACATTCTTCAAATCCCTCTGTATTCTTCCTACCTCCCTAAGCTGCAATTTATTACTAACACATTTACTGGAAGAAGAGTCAGCAGGGATGGAGGTTACAGGTTCTCAGGCAGCTGAGACAGGTGGAGACATTCTCTTCAACTGTGAATAGCTTTAATATCACCCCTGAGAAGCCAAGGGCAATAAATGAAGTGAAAGCTGAAGGCAAAGGCATACAATTAGGGATGCCCTCTTGAAAAACGGGGTAAGGGTCAATAGTAAAGCCACAACACAAACCCTCCAAAGAACAGTTGAGAGCTGCTTTGACATCAAAACAGCCTTGGATCCTGTCCCTGGAGTTCTAGCACACTGCAAAGGGCCAGTGAAATGATCTAATATTGGGGAACGATGCCAGACCAATGGCCTTGGGGACAACTGAATTCCTCTTTGAATCTGCAAAGCAGCTACAGATGGGCAATGACGAAGTGAGCTTCCCAGTGCTGCCCCGTCCCTTCCACTGCATCTCCTTTCTGCCACTACATGACTGAGGTCTTGTCTGCACTACCGCGGAACACTGACCTAAGTTACGCAACTTCAGCTATGTGAAATAATTTAGCTAAGCTCAGCGTACTTAGGTCTGCTTACCATGGTGTCTTCACCACAATAAGTCAACAGCTGCCGCTCTCCCGTCAACTCTGCTTACTCTTCTCATTCTGGTGGAGCACTGGAGTCGACAGGAGAACACTAGGCAGTCAATTTATTGCATCTATCAGATGCGATAAACTGACTCCCCGCTGGATTGATTGCAGCTCATCAATCCAGCCTGTAGTGAAGATATGTCCTGAGAGGGACATTCAAGTCTGCATTCCCATTTAATCCTTCGCGCTGCTAATGACACTGATCACAAGGGGGCCTGATGATTAGTAACAGGGCTGGGAAACACTAAACTCATTTCGCATGAGCCATTTAAAGAAAAACCTTTTAGTGGAGAAGAATCCGGTGACAGTGGGCGTTTATATTGCATCGCTGGAACTGTGCGATTTCCCTCTACAGCTCATCGTGCAGCCAGCCAGTTCTCAAATGAACTCACCAGGACCATAAGCCATCATTTGGCTGTCGGCACCCAGAACCTGCAGGGAAATGGTTGCCTTCTCCATGCTTTCAATGTCACAGAATCAGTAGGCCACATCCTGAGATGTGCTCAGCCCCAATAACTCCTCTGAGAGGTGCTGGAGCTCAGCTCTGGTCAGTATTTCACACACAGAGTGGATGATGGAAAAGGCCTCTCCATTCATCTAGTCCAATCCCTCCCCCCAGACATTGCAGAATTGTTCGCAATGGCATGTTCACTTAGTGCTTTGTGCAGGCAAGTGCTGAGGGAATCCTGACACTAACATGAGGGTTCCCTGGTATAGTAAATTCAATACTCTGAGTGCACCTGCTCTGCAAAGCCAGAGCATCCCGGTTTGTGGCACTCACCGTCACAGGAAGCTGTCTTTCTGATGTGCTCAGTGACTCGTTGACTGAACAGTGAATGACTTTGTCTGAAACAATCTGTATCTCACAGGAAATGAGGCCAATTTTCACTTGGTACTCATCGCTTTCCAGGCCTAGGCTGTCAGGCTCTTTCTAATTACAAAAACAAAATCAGGACAACAAAATGAATGAGTCAGTCCCCAGAGCACCAGGCCCACTTGCAAAGGCTTCTTTTGTGGAAGCTTTAGGAAACTTCCTGTGACTCTTGACACCAGTCCATCCTGAGGAAAGCCCTCCCTCTCTGCTGACATCTTCAATTTTTTCCAGCATTCCCTAGGAAATCCAGCCTCTTCCCATTCCTCATTTTCTGTTTCCAGTCCTCACCATCTCTCAGTGTGGCACATGGAATAGACAAACACTCTGACAAAGCCTGGAAAACGCTGCCTTTGATCAGCACTGTTTGTGCATGGCACATACCTATCAGAGAGGCCAGCCGGGGAGGGAGAGAAATGGGGAGGAGGTTGTCCTAAACAGGTTGTGGATGGCTGCATTAGGGAGAGGGAGAGTATGTCTTTGAAACATGCATCATTCACTAAGGACAGTCTATAACAAACAAGGGCTTTTAAACTTGTACATTGCCCATACCTCTCAGTACTGGATTTCCCACAAAGACAAATGCAGAGCCCATTTCTGCAAGAACCAATCTTCACTATCATAACATTAGATATGGAAAAGATGCTTTGGTCACTTAGTCTGTTCCAAGTACATCTAGGGCTTTATCTCTGTCCTTGTTGCTACATCCTTCAAATGCAGTACAAGGGTATTATAATCCATAGCGCTAGGGCATCACTTGGTCAGCCTACTAACTCCAACACCCTGCTTGGTTCAGCCGGAAACTGCAGGCTAATCAGAATGTAGCATTACCTTTCACCCCTCATACCTTCTCCCTATTGCATTTATAAGGCACTCCTGAGCGACCCTGGTATCTAGGTACTCTAGCCACTGAAGAGCCTCACAGACAGAAAATGGTGAAATCCTCCTTATTGCTGAGAATCCTGAATGCTCTGTCAGTATTAGTCTCTTACGTGTATAACCAGAGTCAGGGGTTCCCCAGGATGGTGCTTGATCCATTTCTCCTTCTTGGCTGTGAAGAACTGGGGGTCTGCGTAGTACTCCAGGCTGAACTTGCTCGTATGCTGGGCCTCCTCAGGGTGCATGTACTCATCAGAAGCCAGCCTGTCATCCTTGTAGAGGTGTCCATTGATGTAGAAGTCCACCGGTGCTGGCTTGCTCCCCACAGTGATGTTGGAGGCAGCTGGAGAGGGGCAGGTAATCATAGTGTCGGTGTGAACCTTACAGTTCTGAAAGCAGGAAAGAGCATGTGCATCAAAAACGGATAAACCCAAGTCTCTGTCATGTGTCAGCAAATGTCCTGAGAGGCCCAGCGCCCTCACGCTGCTGCAGCTACCTCAGATAGCATTGCTCCATTTAGCCACCGATTGACAGGCACCTGTGTGTGCCAACTGCCATACACCAGTAAGCACCTGGCACAGTGATGGCACTGTAAACAATAAAATAAAGTAGAATAGCTAAGGTATGCCATTCTACTGAGCTAAGGAACATAGCAGTCATCCCAGCCATAGCCCCATCAGCAGCAAGGGTTACGGACATTGTTGCAAGTTACACGCTTGCGCGCATGCACAGAGAAAAACAGGGCTGTGCAGTAGCATGGCAGGAGGCAGGTGACTGCTCAGGTAGCAGGTAGGCGGCTATTCCAGTGGCTGGGGGCCAGAGAAGCCACATGGCAGGTGGCTGCTCTGGCCAGCTGGCACTGGGTGAACTGAGGGTGGAGCATGGCTGCTCCAGCCGGCTGGGTCCAGAGGAACCGTGTGATGGGCGGGTTGCTGCCACCAGGAGTTGGAGCTGTAGGCAGGCGGGTTGCTGCTGCTGGGGGTTGGGGTTGAAGGGATTTTTCATTTCTATTATTAAACGAGGGAAAGGAAAAGTACCCCCCCCAAAAAAAATCAGAGTTGAGAACAGATCCTGGATGTTAAGCCCTCTTGCTGTATATGCTGGATGAATGGATCACTGCCCAAGAATTCACGCCATAAGAAAGCCTGGAGCTAAGAGCTGTACTGTGTCTTTTATTGCAGCCTTGAAGTGTAGGAGGTATTGTGTATAGTGAGTTGGAAGAGAGGAGGTAGAACTATTGCAGTTTGCTTTTATTTGTGCCCAGTTCTGCTGATGACTTCCTGTGTGACTTCGGGCAATTTATTGACTACTCTGTGCCTCAGTTTCCCCGTCTATAGGGACAGGGATACTGTGCCTCAAAAGCATCACAGAAGGTTTTGAATGCCTTGTTCATTTAATGTGGACAAAGTGGCAAGACATTGCCAGCGCAAAGGGGAAACAAGTATCTGCTACACTGAGTGCCTAATCTCACCTTAGTAGGTCAAGCTATGGGCTTCCTTCCCCATCACCAAAGCACCAAATGTATATCCCACCTCTGCCCTCAGCTTCATGCCCCCTTGCCCCGAGCTGCAAGAAAGGGGAAGCACAAAGCTGCTCCTTTGGCAGGGGAATTATCCCAGGGGTGGGTGCTACAGTGGCAAACGTCCGAATAAGCGCACATGACCTCATTGTTGGCACACAAGAAAAAATTCACTCTGCTCATGGATGGAAAATCTTAGAGGGAACATTGGTTAGGGACCAGGTCAGTGGCTTTTATAGCTGATGAATTATTATTCCGAACACCTCCAATCACCAGGGAGGTCATGTTATTCTCTCTCTTTGTGCTACATTAATACAAGATGCTTACTGTTTGTTCCTTTCCAATGCTGTCAACCACCATCGACACATTCTGTACCATCAAAAATCCATTTCCTTCCAGAGTGATGATCCTGCCTCCACTGGGAAAGAAAGAGGTGAGAAAAGAAACACACATATCACTGGCAATATCTACATGTTCTGTTAGTCCCTAAGGGTATGTCTAGACTACATGCCTCCGTCGACGGAGGCATGTAGATTAGACAGATCGGCAGAGGGAAATGAAGCCGCGATTAAAATAATCGCGGCTTCATTTAAATTTAAATGGCTGCCCCGCTCTGCCGATCAGCTGTTTGTTGGCAGATCGGGGCAGTCTGGACGCGCCGCGTCGACAAAGAAGCCTTTCTTGATCGGCACAGGTGTGATCAAGAAAGGCTTCTTTGTCGACGCGGCGCGTCCAGACTGCCCCGATCTGCCGACAAACAGCTGATCGGCAGAGCGGGGCAGCCATTTAAATTTAAATGAAGCCGCGATTATTTTAATCGCGGCTTCATTTCCCTCTGCCGATCTGTCTAATCTACGTGCCTCCGTCGACGGAGGCATGTAGTCTAGACACACCCTCAGGGTGCATCTACACAGCACCCTAAACTTGAAACAAGATATGCAATTTGCAATGAGGTTTACTGGGATGGCGAAACAATGAGCCCATTATTTAAAAAAAAAAAATTAAAAAAAACAGACGGCTTGTGTAGACGCAATGTAAGGGTTAATACACCATTAGCTCAACACTTAGATGAATTAGGACTCACTGATTGTTTTTAGCTCAGCACAGAAGGAATAAGTACGGGGTGGGCCAAGCAGCCCATTACACTGACACTGCATCTTTCAAACACTTTTGATTTAGGGGAAAAAACCCTGTGACAATTCATTTGTGCTTTGGACCTGCCGCTTGTGGAACATGGCACGAGGCACTGTCAATATGCAAGCAATTACAGAGAATGATGAGATGGCTGGCGCACATGCCTCAGTGGGAGGGAGAAAGAGAAGAAAGAAGGGAGATGGGGCTTGTGTCTTTTGCTGAACAGTACATGTACCCGGCTTTGCTCTGCATGTGACATTTCGTTTCCCCCACTTCATGTTTTATTTGCTTTAATGATATGGTGAGATCAAGTGGGGGAAGGGTAGTGATTTATCCCCTGATCTCCAACACACTAAACATATTGGCTGTGTCTAGACTGGCCAGTTTTTCTGGAAAATCAGCCGCTTTTCCGGAAAAACTTGCCAGCTGTCACACTGGCCGCTTGAATTTCTGGAAAAGCATTGACTATCTCATGTAAGATTATCAGTGCTTCTTGCGGAAATACTATGCTGCTCCCGTTCAGGCAAAAGTCCCTTTTGCGCAAAGCTTTTGCGCCAAAGGGCCAGTGTAGACAGATGAGATTTGTTTTCCGCAAAAAAGCTCTGATCGCGAAAATGGCGATCAGGGCTTTTTTGCGGAAAAGCGCGTCTAGATTGGCACGGACGCTTTTCCGCAAGAAGTGCTTTTGTGGAAAAGTGTCCGTGCCAATCTAGATGCTCTGTCCCGAAAATGCTTTTAACGGAAAACTTTTCCGTTAAAAGCATTTCCGGAAAATCATGCCAATCTAGACGTAGCCATTCAGTGCCTTGTATCTAGTGTCCTTATAGTCAGGGCCTTCTTAAAACCTTTAAGCTGCTAGATTGTAGCATGTTGTTACAATATGTTTAATGTCTCTGTTAAGCTCTTGCCACCTCTGCATAATTGTTTGGGATCTATGGCCTTTAAAATAACTTTACTCTTGATCGCATTGATCATTTTAGCAATGCCATAAGTATTTGCTGCATTATTCGTACTTCAGAATTACATCTACAAGTAACTCTACAATCAGTGTGGGCCATATATACAAGTACCTCAACAGAACAAACCACTATGCACAGCCCAATCCTTGTGACTAGCTCTACATTAACAGAGTGGTGTGTATGCCCCAAGAGAAAACAAGTTCCACCAAATAACAGTTTCCATATGAATGAAAAATACCCTGGTGGCTTCCTTTTTGGATGTAAGCTTCTACATTTTATAGCTGTTGCTCTGTGTTTAGATGCAGCAACTGCTGTACATCAATCTTGAGACTAGTGATCCCTGGTGATTAATCTGCCCTGCTCAGTCAGTCAGCTCCATGCTCGGAGTTGCTGATGGGGTGGGGCTGATTAATCACCTGTGAAGCTGGGCTGCCACGCAGCTTAGAGAGAACATTGCTTGAGACTCATAAAAACTGCATGTGAAAAGCTGAGGGTTGGGTGTGTCACTGATGTGTTTTCCCACACAATCTGTACCCTTCGTATAGCACTTGTGATCAGAGTCATGGCTCTGCTAGGCAGGCTGTAGATCGCATCAGACCTGTTGGAGGCTTAGTAGCATTACACTTGCTTTCTGTGCTGTTTTCACAGCATTTTGGAGAGGGGAGGCTCAGGTGCTGGATTCTCAGATTTCTGTGATTAGACTCAGGCTCCACATTTTCAGACTCTACTGCTAAGTGAGCTGGGATTTCACAGAAATAGCCAAAAGGAACTGGAGTCCAGAGGCTCCAGGGAGAGACATGAAACCAAAGTAACAAGATTTAAAAGTGAAAAGTGGTGGCATTAGGGGCCATTTAAACACAAAATTACAAATCTCAGCTGCAGTGTTATTGCTCGTCAGAATTCAAAGATTCAGAGCGTATGTCTGAGCAATGCAGTAAAACACCCACAGTTGGCCCATGTCAGCTGATTCAGGTTTGCAATGCTCAGGCTGCAGACTATAAAACTGCAGTGTAGCTGACTGAGCTGCAGCCAGGGGCTGGGACCCGCCTCTCCCTCTGTGGGGTCCAAGAGCCCAGGCTCCAGCCTGAGCCCAAACAGCTACATTCCCATTTTATAGGCCTGCAGCTCAAGCCAGCTGACATCCCAGCCACAGGTGTTTTATTGCAGTATAGAGGCCCCAACTTGAACTTCCATAAGGCACTTAATAAGGCATAGAGGGAGACGGGCAGTAAAGTTACTAAGGACGACTGTCAATGTGTTTCTTCCATTTTTTGTGTGAATTTCCGAGAAACTCTCTAGAACCAGGCCCGCAGACAGCAGGTGTCTGCATGACTCCTCAATTGAGCTCTGCTAAGGCACCACAGTCCTGAGCTGTGGTAGCTCCTGGTAATCCAACCCTGGGACACCACATTCCTCTCCAAAGCCCCTCAGTCCTGACCTGCAACATCTTCAGGCATTCTTGCCCTGCGGCTGCCATTCAGCTCTGCATCTCAGTCATGACTAGCAGCACCCCTACTTTATCTCGGGGTCAAACAGCTACATTCTATGCACCCTCAACTCGGACTTGCAGCACTTTTGTTCCAATCCTATTAGCTCTTCACTTTCATGAGTACTACTTTCATGTTTGCATTCAGCAAAATAAACACTAAACTTCAATACAGGAACAGGGAAGTGGAGAAATCTCACCTGATCTGACTCCTTATGGGGTTGATATCTGCTATAATCGGGTTTCCTTCATACTTGAATGTGATGTTATCATTGATGCAAGACTTGTTCTCAAACTGGACACAGACTCGCACAGCCATCGTGTGCTCCGCGGCTGGCATGGTGCATGTGATGGTAGTAGCATTTCGACTAAAAAGAAAAAGACATGGCATGCTGCAGAGCACAACAGTTGAACAAATAGTTCATGACATAAGGAAGCAGAGACCTATCCCCACAACCCCAATGTTTGCAGCGAGATGAATAGCCTCAGATCTAGCATTCAGGTGTAGCAAATACCACAAAGCCATGTAGCTGCTCCACGTTTCCAATAATGTCTCTATATTTTTAGAGTATTTCCACTGTATTTACCAGTGGAAATTCTTTTGCAACTCTAGATGCTTTCTATTGGAGGATCTTAAAGCACCAACTCACAGTAATGGATTTTGTCTCACAATTCCCATTTCTACAACAGCATTTCATAGAGGAGGACACTAAGGCACAGAGAAATTAAGGCCAATAACCTAAAAACTGGCAGCTGATTTGAGGTGACTCCATTTTTGGCAGCCTGACATAACACACCTTGATGCTTCCAAGTGGCCACCCCAAAACAGAGGCATCTAACCATTTTATTTTTACAGCATTAAATAATGTGCCTTGCAATACACTAAATAACATAAAGTCTTTGCGCAAAGAAGCTTACAACTGAAACGACACAAGATGCAACATAGAGAATGTCTACACTTGCACCCTCTTTCGAGAGAGGAATGCAAATGAAGACATTTGAAATTGCAAATGAAGCTGGGATTTAAATATGCATATTCACATTATGGCGCTATTTCAAAATAGACGCTGTTAAGACGCAGTTATTTCGAGAGAAAACCCTTCTCTCGAAATAACTGGTAAACCTCATTGTATGAGGGATAAGGGTTATTTCGAAATAGCGCCATAACACAATATGAAGAAGGCTCAGGGCAGGAGGTTGAGGTGGGGAAGGGGGTGCGGACTCCGGCCCAGTGCTGCTTATCTCAGGTGGCTTCAGGAGGGCAGCCCAGTGGGGCTAAGGCAGGCTCCCTGCCTGCCCTAGCTCCACATGGCTCCCAGAAGCGGCCAGCACATCTGGCAGCAGCTCCTGGAAGGGGTACAGGTAGCTCCACACACTGCTGTTGTCCACAAGCATCACCCCTGAACCTCCCATTGGCCATGGTTCCCTGTTGCCAGCCAATGGAAGCTGTGTAGGGTGTGTCTGCAGGCAGGAGCAATGCACAGAGACCCACTGCTCCCCCATCCTAAGGACCACAGGGATGAGCTGGCAGTTTCTGGGAGAAGCATGGGGCCATGGAAGGCAGGGAACCTGCCTTAGCCCCACTGTTTACTGGACTGGTAATCCCACAGGCTGGGCTTGATGCAGGACACAAGCCATAGTCTGGCCACGCCCAGTCTAAGCAAGTCCTGAGTGCCAGCCCAATAACATTGTAGCACAAGACATCTCTAGACCGGACTTACATGAGGTCTGTGCACTGTTTAGTGCTATTGACCAGAACACGGAGATCTGATCCTACACTGAGATTATGTCCTCTGATGGTTACTTTGGTGCCTCCAGCTTTAGGGCCTGCATCTGGAAACACAGACTGCACTTCAGGGAGCTAGAAAAAGACAAGGGAAAGAAAGGTGAGCTTTTTAAGCAGTCTCCTAGCCCCAATAACCCCATCCTGTGGACACATGGTCCATGTTAGTGTCAGATGATGTCAGGGCTGTAAAGCTACCAAGGAGAGAGATCTATCTAGCTCATTTTCCAAACAAAGGGACAAGCTACATAAACCTCTCTCTGAAGTGAAGAAGAGAAGCATCCTCCAGACTTCCAATCTACAGCTGTTCCTGAGTCCTAGTCTAAAAACCACAGATGGGCATAAATGAGAACCCTTAATTCAAATACCCTTAAACCTTGGGACTGCATGGATCCAGATCTGAATTTAATAGTTTGTGTCCAATAAATAAAGAAAATACCTCCCATATTCCACTCCCACCTGAGTGGTAGGCTACCTATAAAGCCATGTTGCATGGTGGTTTTGTGAGCAGGACATGCAACCATTTAATTCTAGATAATCAAGTATCAAATTAATTTCCCATAGGCAGGATTCAAACCCAGATCTCTAGGGGTGACAGCTCCTAGCAGGGAACCCGTAGGGTAGGTTTGCCCCTCCATGTTTCCCTCTGCCCTCCTCTCTCCCCATTGGAAGCTACTGAAATTAACAAGTAAATTAGTTATATCTGCAGAAATTTTACAGAGATTTAAGGTTCAAGGCTTTGGTTCCCACAGGATACTGAGAACCCAATGGATGCCATGTGGCTCCCAGATACAATGCTAAAGACAAGTTCTGGCATGAACAGTCCACAGGTATGAAAATTAATTTTTAAACCCTTTTACAGAGCATTCTGTGGTTCCCTGTGGAAGAGCTATAACATCCTTGATGAGCCAGATGTGCAGCACACATACGATACTATGGAGACCTCAGTCCTACTACAATCATTGCCTGTGGCTGGGGAAAATACATGCAAGCTGATAGCTGCAAATACTGTTAAACCACTTACTGTCCCATGGTACTAATGCCTTTTCCTGTCAGTTCCAGCCATACTGTCCGGCTATATTACAACCCCTTTTTGTCTTTGTCACACACTGGTATGGATTGTATTCCTCCAAAGCCATTTCCCCTGGGGTTTCTGATTGCCTTCCCTTTCTACAGTATTTATTTTGTTAATTTCAATGGATCAAAGCCTGTCAGCAGCTGTCCCATACATGGGGCCCCTGCCTCATATATTAAAATATACAATACAAAATATAACATAAAGGATTATTTGTGCCCAGCAACCCACTCGAGCTCTCAGCCCAATCCCGCCACATTAGCTGGGGTGGTCATAAGAACGGCCATACTGGGTCAGACCAAAGGTCCATCTAGCCCAGTATCCTGTCTGCCGACAGTGGCCACTGCCAGATGCCCCAGAGGGAGGGAACACAACAGGTAATCCTCACGTTTCAAGAACAGGCAGCCCACGAAGAACCACTCCCACCTCCCCGAAGGCTCACAGTCACAGAGCACATGGCCATGCAGCTTGTGCAGAAGGGAAGGGCAGGCTCCTGAGAAACGTGCTAGGCTGCTGCTCTGGAGTCTCACTGGTACGTCTCCCGGCCAGAGCCTGCCTCTGGCATCCCAGCCCCTCGATTGCCCCCAGCCCTCTGCTCCCCTACTCTACATAAGCAAACACTCTGCCCCCTCCTGAGCCCATACTCCCTCCCAGGCCCTCCCTGCACCCAAATCTTCTGCCCCAGATCACAATCCCCTCCTGCCCTAGGTCACAATCCAAACCCCTGCACCCCAGTCCCCTGGCCTAGGTCACAGCCCCCCGCTGGCCTAGGTCACAACCCAAACCCCTGCATTGTAATCCCCTGCCCTAGGTCACAATCCAAACTCCTGCACCCCAATCCCGTGCCTCAGGTCACAACTGCCTCCTTGACCCAAACCCAGTGGCCCCCAACCCAAAAAAGCTTTGCCACCCCTGCCATAAATAAAGATAATGTTGAAACTTTTTGTGCTGGACATAATATTTTACTTTATTTAAAAATGAAGCCTGGCTAACAAGTCCCCAATTGGGACCCAAACCCCATCTGGCTGTAGCTTCATAACACTCCTGCACCCCTCCATACCAACCCTGAGCCCGTCATACACCTGAACCCCCTGTCCTGAGCCCTTTATACCCCCACATCCTCAGCCTCCCAACACTCCTGCACCCCACACCCTCCAACCTTGTGCCCTGAGGCCATCACATGCCTGAACCCCCTACCCCAAGCCCCTCATACATCCCAACCCAGATTCCTGCACCCCCACATCTGCAATCTCCTGCCATAAGATTGACAGAAGACAGCCTAAATGCGTGCATTAAGTGGGATTTGACCAGTTATGACGTAAATGTCAAAGAAATGCGTGAAAAGATGCAGCAGCAGAAGTCCCATTAAATAAAGTCTGCAAGTACATTTCATTTATGCTGTTATTAATCATTATGTCCATTATCAATAATATAACGTTGTATATTTTCAGTCATGCAAATGAGCGTTCTTATATGGCTCTTTGTTGACCACTTGTTCTGAATTCTGTTGTAGTTCGGCTCTTTGGTTTGAAAAGGTTGCCGACCCCTGTCCTAGCATTATGTAAAAGCAGAACTGACAAAGAAGAATCACATCACTCAGCTCCTGAGTGAGATTGAGATTGAGGGGGGACATGATAGCCATTTTCAGGTATCTAAAAGGGTGTCATAAGGAGGAGGGAGAAAACTTGTTCATCTTGGCCTCTGAGGATAGAACAAGAAGCAATGGGCTTAAACTGCAGCAAGGGAGGTTTAGGTTGGACATTAGGAAAAAGTTCCTAACTGTCAGGGTAGTCAAACACTGGAATAAATTGCCCAGGGAGGTTGTGGAATCTCCATCTGTGGAGATATTTCAGAGTAGGTTAGATAAATGTCAATCAGGGATGGTCTAGACAGTATTTGGTCCTGCCATGAGGGCAGAGGACTGGCCTTGATGACCTCTAGAGGTCCCTTCCAGTCCTAGTATTCTATGATTCTATGATTCCTCACCCATAGGCTCTGCACTACCTCTGGGGTGGAACATGGTTGCTGTTTCAGCTAAAATTCCCAACATTTTGTAGGTCATTACTGAACCTGCACTTTTTTTACATTCATTTAGATCCAGACCCCGGGATTTCAGCTTCCACATTTTTTGGCTCCATTTCCTAGCCCTGGCTGATGGAAGAGGCCTATGATGAGACAGCCTCCTTCCTGTGACAGAAGTAGAAAAATGGCTTCTCCTACATTCTCTGCTTAGGTGTGGCCTTAGCCAAACATCTGGTCAGAGGTCAGGATGTAGTGCTCTCTAGAACAGGGTTCCAGCTCAAGATGCTGGCAGCTCATTTTCTTTGTTTCTTTGGTATTGCTTTTGCACGTTTCCCAAGATGTCTTCCTGCCAAAAACAACTTAAAAAGAATGAGCACATTTGTCTCCACTCCTCACACTCTTTCACCGCTGCATCACCAACACAGCTGATGTGCCATGAGGTCTAATTTTCTGGATTACAACAGATACATCTTGGAGACTCCTGATTCTCTAGGAATCCCAAGTGCTGCAGGAAAATTTATTAGATCTTACCAGCATTAGCAGCCCGCCGTTATGATATGACAAGAATACGCCTGTAACCCAGCTAGCTCTGCCCTTGTGGGACATTTTGGATGTGAAAAATCTAACACCTACTGGAACCTGAACCTACTGACACTTGGTTCCTCGTGCACTTCCACTGAGCTGGAGGGGAACCAAAATAAAACTTGTTGAAAATAATGACAGATGACATATTATTTCAGGCCTCTAGAAGCTGAGACAATTACTCTATTCTAATCAAAACCAAAGAAGAAATCAGAAGAACTATAGTAAAGTAGCATGCACTTGGCCTGTGAATCATTCGGAGCAGCCCCCGCTGACCTTACCACACCCAAGACAAGTATGTAGACTTTAGCTACGCTATTTGTGTAGCTGAAGTAGATTGATGGAGCCGGTAAGTGTAGACACGACCTTGGTAATAAAGGTAAGAGAAGCACTGATCTTTTTCAGACCGCTATAGAAGAAGACCATCTCTCTGGGCTACAGTACAATGTTAACCAGAAAAGGTCTTGCAAAACACTTGCTATACATCTCACAGGCTGACAACTATACCTGCACACAGCTAGCCTTAAAAAATCTGAGTTTAAATACTTGATTGAGAGGTTACATAGCAAATCACTGAGCTGAGATTAGAACCTAGGTCTTGTTAACTAACACATATGTTAGGCCTAGTATTATGTAAGGCAGTGGTCCCCAGTGCAGTGCTCGTGGGTGCCACGGTGCCCACTGGGGCATTTATGTGCACCAGCCTAGTCGGGGTCATGACGCGGGATGGCCGGGGGAGGATGGGCCGCACGTGCAGTGGGGCCGAACTCGCACCGTGACGGGGCGTGGGTAAGTGCCAGCAGCGGGAGAACCTGCTGGGGAGTGCGACAGGGAAGCCGCAGGAACAGGGCGGCCGGTCCGGAGCGGCAAAATGGCCGTGGTGGGGGGGGGTCTGGCGCCAGTGTACTTGGCACGGGACCGGCCGGCCAGGCGACACAGTGGGATGACGTCACCCACCAGTGCGGCACCCGCCACACAAAAAGGTTGGGGACCACTGATGTAAGGGTTTGGAAGTTATTTTAACTGAGGATACGTCTAGACTGCGGGGTTTGTCCAGGGAATGTGTTTGCTCTTCCACTTTTCTTTGTGGAAGAGCAAATGCTCTCTTTCGGGGAGCCCTGTATACTTCGTTCAACGAGGAATAAGGGCTCCTCTGAAAGGAGAGGTCTTTCCGCCATTTGGCCAATTTGCGTAGCTTTTTCCAAAAAAAAAGGCTACAGTGTAGACCTAGCCTGAATGTATTATACACGTCAAACAATTCTGTTTAACAGTGTCAAATATTCCATAATTCCTCTCATTAGCTGAAAAAGGCTTAGAATCTGGACATATGGGTGTTTTACCATAGCAACAGGTAAAGAGTTACTCTCACCAGTGAATACTAGAATCTCCCAATGGAAAAGGAATAGATATATTGTTCTACCCTGGTAAAAATCTAGGAGGTGCCCTCATGCCCCTTGGTACCTGGAATGCATATGTTCAAAATAGAGAAACAGGGAACACGATGGAAACAACAAAACAAGATAAAAACCCTGAATGGTTAAATCTAGTTTTGGATGATGTACACAATGCCTTTTATTTGTAAATAGACTGCATAAAAAGGGATAGCCTTAAGGGTCACAACTTTGGAAGCACACCTTCTATATCAGATGAAGGAAACAATGCTACGTGAGTTGGCTTCCTGTATCGTACTGAACCTTTTCCCTGTATTACATTATTATTGTTTTTTTAGCAGTAAATGAGACTGACATTGGTTTTTTGGTCTCTTGAATATATTTCATAAATTAACCAAAGGGTGGTCAGGTAATTGAACGTACAATTATCAACAGTCTCCTAATTCAAAACACATCACACTGCTTCAACAAGTGCCCCGATGCAAAACTGCCCCAATTCTTACTTTCAATCTTGGATTTATTTGACATTTGTTCATTTAACTGGGAGAACACATTTAAATGTGCTGCAGGGGCTGTCTGATGTTTTCTGGCATGGATCTTGTTTTCTAAACCGTTTGTGGGGCACACTGATTTTTTTCAGACGAGCATAAGGAGTCCTGTGTATAAAGAACCATGCAATCTGACCTCCATGTGTAGATCTCAAATTCACAGCTGGAAACAGAGCAAGGGCTATGGGAATAGTAACAAAATGGAAACAAGGAAGAACAGAGAAAGAGAACAGCTGGGAGACCCTATGCTTCCCAAGATGGTCCACCTTGTTTGGTATACATACTGTAGGGCAGGGGTGGGCAAAAGGGCCTCCATGGGCCGGATCCGGTCCACCAAGCGGGTTGATCTGGCCTGCAGAGGCCCTGTTGCTCTCCCGCCCCCAGCTCAATCAGGGCCTGGGGGTGGGGGGAAGTGCACAAATTTTCTCTTCCCTGCCCCCACCCTGCAAGGAAAACACAGTGCTTCTGGCAGGGCGAGAGGAGACTTTGTGTGCTCCCCCCAGCTCCAAGCCCTGATTGGCCTGGAGGGCTGAAGGGGGAGTGTCCTAGGGGTATGGGCGCCTAGGAGGAACCTTGGGGGGAGGGAGGGCAAAGACTTCACATGCTCCCCCACAACCAGACCAATCATGATCTGTGAGTGAGAAAGCAGGGAAGTATTCTAGCTCCGCCCCTTTTGCCTGAGGCCCCACCCCTTCTGGTGCAGCCCCAGGGCCACTTCAAAAATTTCTGAAGTGGCCCCTGGTAAAAAATTATTGCCCACCCCTGCAGTAGGCACTGCTGTTGAAAGCAAGGAGGAAAGAATATGGACACAGAATATGGACATAGAATGATGGAATGTCGGCAAACTTCTATGGACATGTGCCCCTCTCCAGGCTGGAAATGGTGATGTGAGGGCTAACATGCAGGGGGAAAAAGCAGAATTGCTTAGCATTTGCTTTTCAAGGGAGCTAAAGTCAGCCAGACTGAGGCTCATAAAATGTACAGTTGAAATCATGGCTTAATGGCTCCTGTCTCCCTGAGCCAGGTTCTTCCTTCATGTAAGACAGTGGCGCATCAGAGCTTCACCAGCAAGGAATTTAGGTTCAATGAGATAATGGCAACCTACCACGTAGGAATATTGCTCCCTTGATTTCCCTTCCCTGCTCATGTTAACTGTCACTACGTCGGAAAATGCAGAGGGAACTTCTCCAGTCTGGCACACAATCCTGCAGAAGAGAGAGAGGTGGAAAATTAAAGGAGGCACATGGTCAGAACAGAGATAAGTATAGAGGTGGCCAACCTGTGGCTCACAAGCCGCATGAGGCTCTTCAAAGAAAAAATTGCGGCTTCCACACCCGCAGCTCTGAAAGGGGGCAGTGTGTTTCTGTCTGAAAGAGCCAGAGTCGTGGCCACCCGTGCAGACTTCAAAATGGTCGCCTTAAAGGGCAATGCCTGCTCTGATCTTAAAAGGGCAACGGCTGGAGCTTTTTAAATTTTTTTCTGCTCAACACTTTTTTTCCCCTCAGCTCTTTGTGCTGTATCCACCACTATTTTGGCTCTTCGGCTGTAATGGGTTGGCCAGCTATGTCGTGTCCAGGTAGTCCAGCATGAGGGGCAAAATCTAATTCTCTCTCAATTAGGCACAGTACTGCTGGTTCTAGGAGACTCTCGCACAAGTATTCTAGACTGTCTGACCTGCTGCTCCTGGTTGGTAGCCTAACAACCATCTCTGTGGGAAACTGGCAGTGGGAGAGGCCATGAGGGCTTTTGTGGAATATTTCATTCCCAAGGAGGCTAGAGACAATCACCTTAGGTTTCCTCTGAAGCCTGTCTGAAGTGGCAATGGGAAGAGTTTTAAAAACAGTGAAATGAGACAGTACTCATGTGAGGTGTACTGACAATGAAAGGTTTAACAGCTCAGGGGCAAAGTTCTCCACTCAGTCCCTCAACAGGTTCTCCAGAGGCAGCAGCTGTGCAAACATCACCCATACTCTCCCACCCATAGGCCTCTGCCCTTCCCTGGGAGTCTCCTTGGCCCATTCAGTCTTTGGGGGAGACTGCTAAGAAGTGGCCAATAAATGCCTGTTGTGGGGGTGGGGTTTTATGCGTCATGTAGACACTGGGAAGCAAAACTGACTCCACCAAACTTGTCTCATTAGGTTGAAAAGCAGCTCAATGATGGTAGGTATCAGTCCCCAATATGGGTGCATGCATAACTGAATGGGTCACTATCAACATCCCCCAGCCGTCACTGGGACAGGAGAGAATTGGCTAGTTGTAAAAGGGAAAAAATAAATAACGGTAAGCACAGTTTCCTGCTTTTCAATGGCTCTGACTGAGTTACTCACACCTCTGAGACCATGTATCTCTCCCAAAGTGGCGCACATCTCACACTCCCTATCTTGACAGCATTAACGACATCACTGAACCTACGGCCCAGGTTCCTTCCTCTGATTGTGAGCAGAGTTCCTCCTTCCAGGGGCCCACTCATGGGCTCAATCTGCCAAGAAGCCAAAGGAAAAGGGGAATGGGTTAAAACAGAAAAACCTTCGGATTTGTTTCCCAAATAGCATCTGTTCCTATGTGTGTATGTACACTCTATTCAATCTGTCCTGCCTTTCACACTCCAGCTTACCACGCAAGGACCGCCTCCTTGGTGCATGTGTATGGACAGTGCCTAGCACAATGGGGTTCTGACCTTTGACTGGGGCCTTTGGGCTCAACAAATAAACAAACACATAAGAAGTTGGATATTGGTCAGGGCAGAAGTATCCCTTCCCTAACACTGTGCTGGGGCACTACTGCCTTGAATGAGTCAGAAAACAGAGTGCCTCCTATTGAATCATTTTGTTTCTTTGTAGTCTGAATATTACATCCCCTGCTTAGTTGGGATGGGGTCACTGCAAGCAATTTTAGGGCCACAGGCTGTCTTGCCATTTTACTGCATATCCATGGATTTGCTTTGTCACTGTGTGTTTTGCAGTGGACCACTTGGCTGCTTTGATTTCATTATTCGTCTAGTCTAGTTAAATACCCTGCCCTTAGAAAAGGCCCTTTACATTTAACAAACTTATCCACAAACAAAGCCAGCAAAAGCTGCCTGGTAACATCAGCATTCCTCAGAGTGTATTTGCAGCTTGCCACTCACTGTAGCTGCTGCCAACACAACATAACGTAAGCCAGGAGGTGGAAGGTCAAGAACGGAGGCTCCTTCTTCTGTCAAGCTGGTTAGAGCTGATAATATTCCACTACTAAGCTCTGTGCCCCTTCCCTATGCAGTTGTCCCCCTTCTCCTGAGGTTGACTCTCTAAGCACTACAGCAAAACTGTATGTTTTTGTGATAGAGGATTTAGATTCAGTGTCCAGTGTCTGCTAAGGAAACAGCACGACAATCCCATGACATCCTGAAACCTCAATTCTTGTGGTTTGTTTCCATTATTTTTTTGGCAAGGGGCTGATAATATTTTATATGTGGGCGGGGGAGGCTCATCAGAGAACATTTCCTTCCCACTGTTGGGCCTGTGATAGTGACAAGATGGAATGAGCTACAGGAAACACTCAACACATACACACAATGTTACAGCACTCAGCTTATGAGCTAACAGATGTATAGTCATCCCTTGCTTTGGTGGATTCATTAGGGTTGTGTCTAGACTGGCAAGTTTTTCTGCTTTTGCATAAAAGCTTGCCAGCTGTCTACACTGGCCGCTTGAATTTCCGTAAAAACACTGACTTCCTACTGTCTGAAATCAGTGCTTCTTGTGGAAATACTATGTTGCTCCCGTTCGGGCAAAAGTCCTTTTGCGCAAAGCTTTTGTGCAAAAGGGCCAGTGTAGACAGCCCAGATTTGTTTTGCGCAAAATAGCCCCCATCACAAAAATGGCGATCGGGGCTTTTTTTGCGGAAAAGAGCGTCTAGATTGGCACGGACGCTTTTCCGCAAAAGCACTTTTCTGTTAAAAGCATTTGTGGAAAATCATGCCAGTCTAGACGTAGCCTAGCTGTTTTCCATTGGATCTTTTCTCTTCAGATTTTTGCCTATTTGCATGAAGCTGATCTTGGTATTCCCAAATATACACACTTCTTGGGACTTTGTATATGGAGTGGAAGTTAGTGGCTAGTGCCCCATCTCTAATCAAAACCCAGGATTCAAGAATGTGTCAGAACAGCGAGTAAGTTGGAATCCAGATCTAGACTTTGGACCATCTCTAAAACACACTGACATAAAGTTCATTCAGCCACTGTGAACTTTCAGAGAATGCAAGGATGGACTTTTGGGTGCAAGTTATTATTTTTTCTGTATCCACTCTAGTGACTATTCCTAGTCAGTGAATCTTCTAGTTGATTCTGCAAAATCACTCAAGGTATGTCTACACTACCCCGCTAATTTGAACTAGCGGGGTAATGTAGGCATACCGCACTTGAAAATGAAGCCCGGGATCTGAATTTCCCGGGCTTCATTTGCATAAACCGGGCGCCGCCATTTTTAAATCCCGGCTAGTTCGAACTCCGTGCCGCGCGGCTACACGCGGCACGGAGTAGCTAGTTCGGATTAGGCTTCCTAATCCGAACTAGCTGTACTCCTCATTCCACGTGGCACGGGGTTCGAACTAGCCGGGATTGAAAAATGGCGGCGCCCGGTTTATGCAAATGTAGCCCGGGAAATTCAAATCCCAGGCTTCATTTGCAAGTGCGGTATGCCTACATTACCCCGCTAGTTCGAACTAGCGGGGTAGTGTAGACATATCCTCTGTATATGAATCCATCTGATTTTCCCATCTCCACAAAACAACACATGGCCTTGGACAGACATGTTTTGTTTTTCCCAACAGAGAGATCCAGACTGGATCCATCAGTACCTAGGTATCATCTGCAGCTACTCTGGAATGTTCAGGTGAATGGGAAGCATAAATTGGTGAACAGAATGTTGCCAGTCTTGAGCTTGTTCCGTGTCAAGGATAAAGCAGGATTTCTCAGTTGCTCCCAATGAATGGAGGGTAGCAGATGACTCTCCCCTGGGTTTTGAAACTCAGGGTTGTGTTATTTATATGAAGTGATGCTGACAAGCAGAATGCTCTCTCTGATGCACATAAGTCTTACCTTCCTAATATCTGGAGCAGGACACACAACTGGGATCTGTGAGGATTCAGTGTTTAGTCTGCAAATGGAGCTGCTCTCACTCCAAATGCATCGGTGCCCCAGGTCCTCTCTCCCAAGGCACTGAGAGCAGTCGGCACTTCCAGTTGCACAGTTATAGACCTCCACTAAACCACGAGAGACAACGGAAAGTGTGAGTTCCCAAGCCTGGACATTTCGTGTCTGTGCTTAACTTTGTACAACCAAACACCAAACCAAATGCATATATTAACCCAACCAACATATGAAATCCAACAGGCGAGAAGGATGGTTTGCACATACCACAAGCTGAAGGGGCTTTGGCTGCAATCCTAAGGATTTCCCAGAAATACTGGGCACTCATTCCCACTACAATATGATTTAGCATAAAAAAAACCCACAACCCTTTTGTCAGTTTATGTTACATTTTTTAATTCTCGGTATTCACATGGGAAGCAGATTGGCATAGCTGACTCCATCCAGCTACAAAGCAATCACACTGCTTCCATTTTCTGTGACAAAAAATCTAATTGTTACAATGTTCTGTACAATGTTTACATTACCATTCCTTCCCTTTGGCAGCTATGAGCTCTCTTGACTCACTGCTCCTGTTAGGTCTGTTTGTCTATACTGCCTAATGATTTTCCTACAGTGCTTCCACCTCTTTATTAGCGATGCCTATGTTACGTAACCTTCTCAACCCTCAAGCCCTTAGTCACTGAATATGGGTAGTCTATGAATCAACAGTTATACATGTTCAGTTATACATGTTCACTTCCCCATTCCCTCAAATCCACATGTTTGCAGGAACATGTGAAACACCAAAATAATCACATTTAGGAATAGCACTTCTCTTCCACTTTTCACCAGGGGAATCTCAAAGAACTTTACCATACAATTAATTAATCCTCTCAGTCTTCAGATGCAGATCCATTATCTCTTTACAGAAGGGAAACCAAGGCACTAGGGGCTACACTGATTTTGGGTTCCTCTGCTTTGGGTTCCTCTACTTGAAACAAGTAGAGCCTGGATACAGGGGCATGCATAGCTCTTACTGACTTCCGTGGAATTCTACATGCTCAGCATTTTGCCATATCAGATCTTGGTTGCCTAAAAATGAACACTCTGAAATGGAGTCCTCTAAAATATATGAGCTTTTCTGAAAACACAGACCCCTGTGACCAGCCTAAAGTAACAGAGCCAGTCAGAGGTGAGACAGTAAAAGAACCTAGGAATCTTGTCTCCCTGCTCTAACCACTGAACCAAAGTGCTGTACATTTTTTTTGTCTGGGTTCCAATGCCTTTTCCCCCACACATACTGCAAATAATCTACCTATACTTAGACTACTGAATCCTCACAATTATACATAAACATTTCCCATTTTCTATGCAAGAATTGCTGGCTTAGTACCCTGACTTAGAGTGCCACACTGGATTCTGGTAGTGGGCTTAAATTTTCTTTGGTATTTTTAGAGACAGAGACATGATTTAGAATAAAGACTGATAACGAAAGGTAGAAAAAAAATCAATAAACTTTGGGAAAATTAAAAGTAGCTTGACTAAGGCCAACAGAAGAGTTATACTGGTGTACAGACCTGTGCATTTTGGTGTTGGTCTGTAACTACTCTCTGTCACTTAAGATGTATCAATCTGACTAAACTTAAAGAACAACGGATAGTCTAGCAGCACCTTAGAAACTAACAAAACATGTATGGTATCATGAGCTTTTGTGGGCACAGCCCACTTCTTCAGATGAGTGGAGTTATTAAAGGTCCAATATCTAAATAAATGGGGGGGAGGGACGGAAGGGAAAAAAGGAAAAAAAAAGAAAAAAGGGGGGAAAATAGACAATTAGAACGTCCATGCTACATGAAGCTGATAGAGAAGGTACTAATTGTTCTTAAGTACCCACTGTTTGGTTTTTTATGTCATTAGGATGTGGAATGTAAGCAGGCGATTCAGCCAATGTCTTCGTTCATATCTCTGTTACAGGAATCAAACTTGTAAATGAAGTTAAGTTCTAAGGCTTTCTTGTGGAGTTGGTTTGTGAAATTGGCCTGAAATAATATGGTGTCTTTGAGATCCATTATTGAGTGCCCAAGCAAATTAAAATGTTCCCCAACAGGTTTCTGTGTGTTGCTTTTTCGGATATCTGATTTGTGTCCATTCATTCTTTCTCTATGGGTATGTCTAGACTACACCCCTCTGCCGGCAGAAGGATGCAGATTAGGCAGGTCGAAATGGCTAATGAAGCGGGGGATTTAAATATCCCGTGCTTCATTAGCATAAAAATGTCCACCACTTTTTTTGGCACGGAGCTTTGTCGGAGAAAAGCGACAGTCTAGAGGCTGATCTTTCACTAAAGAAAGCCTTTTCCGATAGATCCTGTATACCTCCGAGGCATAAGGGATCTATTGGAAAAGGCTTTCTTTAGTGAAAGATCATCCTCTAGACTGCAGCTTTTCTCCAACAAAGCTCTGTGCCGAAAAAAAAGTGGAGGCCATTTTTATGCTAATGAAGCACGGGATATTTAAATCCCCGCTTCAATTTCGACTGGCCTAATCTGCATCCCTCTGCTGGCATGGGGTGCAGCCTAGACATACCGTATGAGGCAACACACAGAAACCTGTTGGGGAACATTTTAACTTGCTTGGGCACTCAGTAATGGATCTCAAAGACACCATATTGTTTCAGGCCAATTTCACAAACCAACTCCACAGGGAAGCCTTAGAACTTAACTTCATTTAGAAGGTTTGATTCCTATCACAAAGGTATGAATAGAGACATTGGCTGAATGGCTTGCTACATTCCACATCCTAATGACATAAAAAACTAAACAATGGGTACTTAAGAACAATTTGTACCTTCTCTATCAGCTTCATGTAACATGGACGCTCTGACTATTTCTTTCCCCTTTTTTTACCCCTTCTTTTTCCTTCTCCCCCAATCCTCTATTTATTTAGATATTGGACTTTTAATCACTCCACTCATCTGAAGAAGCGGGTTGTGCCCACCACGAAGCCTTCTGATGCCATGTGTACCGGCTGCCCCATGTGTAGAGGCTGCCCCTGCCTTTTCAACGCGATCGGTTCCTAGGGAAGCATTGCAAGTTGGGGGTGTCATAACTCGAACCCTCATTTACGATAGGCGTTGTGCACTGTTGTAAATATGGGCCAAAGACGTACGTTGAGGGTCGCAACTCGAGCGGTCACATCTCAGGGGTTTCCTGTACATGTTTTGTTGGTCTCCAAGGTGCTGCAAGACTATTTGTTGTTTTTTCCAGCTAAAAACTAACTCGGCTACCCCTCTGAAGCAATCTGACTTAGGTAGAGTGGAACAAGAGAGGCAGGTAGAGAGGTTGACTGAAGTTATGAGAACTTGAATCCAAACTTGGGCTGCATAAACTAACCATTCTTTCATGCAACTAGGGATGTGGAGTCAATCCTCTTTGACGGACTCTGTGATTTAGGAGGCTACAGGAGTTTCCCTCTGTCTTTTCTGATCCCAACAACACTCTAAGGCTGTGTCCAGACTCAAGGGTTTTTTCGAAAAAAGTAGCCTTTTTTCGAAAAAAACTTCACCTGCGTCTAGACTACAGCTGCGTTCTTTCGAAATTAAATCGAAAGAACGCGGCTTTTCTTTCGACGGCGGAAAACCTCATTTTACGAGAAAGAACGCCTTTTTTCGAAAGTGCTCTTTCGAAAAAAGGCATTCTTGAATGCAAACAGGGCTTTTTTGAAAGAGAGCATCCAGACTGCCTGGGTGCTTTCTTTCGAAAAAATGGCTTGCTTTTTCGAAAGTACTGCTTGCAGTCTAAATGCTTTTTTTCGAAAGAGGCTTTTTTGAAAGTATCTTTCGAAAAAGCTTCTTTCTAAAGAGGCTTGCAGTCTAGATGTAGCCTAAGTATCCTTTATTGTGAAGAGATGTGAACCCAGCTCACTGCCCCTTTCCCTCTGTTACTTACCACCAAGATTAGTTCAAGAAATCAAAGTGCATTCATCCTGATCTCCTCCAGCAACTACTGCTCTGCTCCTGAGAGCCTGTCACTCATGCTGCCCTCCAATACAGAGTTTTCAGTGTTTTCCCCACTGTCTAATTCCTCTGCAAGATACCTCCTTTCACCCAGCAATATCCTGTCAAGAAACCTGACTGTCAACTGACATGTTTCACTGATTCTCAGCCTAGTCAAGACCTACCTTTTAGCTCAGGCCACGGGCCTGATTCTCTTCTTACACCAATGTAAACTAGATGCAACAATAATGAAGTCATTGGAGTCACAATGATGTAAAGCTGGTATATGTCTAGACTGCAGAACTTTTCCGGGATAAGAGTTTGCCCTGTCTACAGATTTCATACATTTTCCAGAGATATGCCGGAAAAGCTCTGCCGCGTCCAAGGAATGCGTCAGCTTTTTCGGAACAGTTTCCGAAAAAGTGGATGTGTTCTTTTGGCATCCCTGTATTCCTCTCAGTGAGAAGAATAAGGGTATGTCTAAACTACATGGCTCCATCGATGGAGCCATGTAGATTTGTTTGTTCAGCAAAGGGAAATGAAGCCGCGATTTAAATAATCGCGGCTTCATTTAAATTTAAATGGCTGCTGCGCTGAGCTGACAAACAGCTGATCAGCTGTTTGTCGGCTCAGTGCGCTAGTCTGGACCTCCCCTGCCGACATGAAAGCCCTTTATTGACCTCCCCGGTAAACCTCATCCTACGAGGCATAACGGGGAGGTCAATAAAGGGCTTTCAGGTCGGCGCGAGAGTGTCCAGACTAGCACGCTGAGCCAACCAACAGCTGATCAGCTGTTTGTCGGCTCAGCGCAGCAGCCATTTAAATTTAAATGAAGCCGCAATTATTTAAATCGCGGCTTCATTTCCCTTTGCCGATCAGCCTAATCTACATGGCTCCATTAATGGAGCCATGTAGTTTAGACACACCCTAAGGGATGTCCTGAAAGAGGAGTTTTTTCCGAAATCTAGCTCTGTGTAGAAGGGCCAAATTTCGGAAACCCCTCTTTTGAGAAAAAAAGCGGAAAAAGATATGCAAATTGCAGTTTTCAATTTGTGTATCTTTTTCCGACTTTTCTCTGAAGTGTAGACATAGCCATAGATGATTCCACATGCAACATTAGTGCAAGTTTAGCTAGAGCGTCCAAAGCATGGCAAAGGTAGAGAGGCAGGACAGAGGAGGCAGTCACCAAGTGAAAATTAAGTATTAGCTGGCCAGTCTACTCATCTTAATCTGCCCTAATCTAGTGTCTTGTCTACACATGGGGTAACGAATGCCACTGGGAGTATGATTTCTAAAACATACAAACAGGCTGTGAATTAACTGGTCCATGTAGACCCTGCAGATACATGTTAAAAGCTGCTTAGTGTGCTTTAACATAGCCCTGTTTTAGCACCACACTAAAGCATGCTAGGGAACCTTTAGTGTACACCAGCAGGATCTACATGGACCAATTAATGTGCAACATGTCAGTGCACTTTAGAAACCAGACCTTGTATTGTTGCACACTGCACTGCCGAGGAGACAAGGGCACTGCCTAGAACAGGGCTCCACTACTCTCCCACTGTTTGGGTATGCTTTAATCTGACTTCTTCGCTCCTTGTTTAGTTTGCAGATGCAGCAAGGAGCTTTTGAAAGAACCCTTGTATTTTTCCCAGAGATACAGCGTGGATCGAGGGGAATTGTGTTCACACGTTCTATTCCTTCTCAAGATTTTTTTAAAAGTGCATTTTTAAATTTTTTAAATGTTGATCCTAGTTCCCATAAAAACTTCTGCAAGGGACCTCCCCGATCTATGCTTATCTCCTTTGAGCTAAATTCCTTCAATGACCCTGGGAGACACTTCACATTTTCTGTTGAGATCTATTATTTCAGAATGTTCTCTTCTATACACTACTGACAAGCAAGCAGTCTAAACTGTAGTATTAGCCTGAGAGTGATGTGTGTGTATATGTGTGCATGTGATGTGTGTGTGCAGGATTTATGTCTACAGCTGTGTATTCATGTTTGTCTGGGGGTGAAATGTGTGCATACTTCTGATACCCAGAGCACTCTCTCTCTCGTGACTCTCGTGTCTTGTTAGCTTTTTAGGAGCCTTATTCTAACCAAATTAGAGCAGAGTGAAAAATATCTTCAGCCCAAACCTGTCATCATCTGTGGACTATCAATGAATCTGTCTGGTTTATCCTTCAGCTGAAGGTTTACCGGGAAGATATGGCTTTTTTCTGATGTGTGGAGCTGCATGAGAAAAGAAATGAACACGTTCTAATTAAATTTACAAAATAGCAGATTACCGCCTGCACACACAAGCCCATACACACATATATGAGAGGATTATCATGCTTCATTATTACAATGCTCATATACTTTCTAGCATTGTTTCTCAGAATGAAAGGCTCTAATCTTTAATAGGGAAAGCAGGGAAAACGGAAAGGAGTATTTTTTCTGTCCTCAATTATTTTCATGGAGCAAACACAGAACCATCCTGTGGATACATTATTTAATACAGGAGTTTGTGTCTGCTGATCTCTAAATGGAAATGAGCACAAAAATGTAACAGTCTGCCCTGTCTACGTATTTTAAAATGTTCCACCAAAATATATGTTTAGGGGAAACTTTCCCTGTAATCTTCTTTTTAAAATGTTTCTGTCAGAACCCTGTTCTGCCGGGATAGCACCTAACGCTATAGTGATACTATGGAAACTTGGATGTTTTCGGGCTATTACCAATGGATACTGAGATTAATGTATGTAAATAAGGGATTACTGTCAGGCCACAGCTCCTGGATCTTTTTCTTCCCGACTGTTATAAATTCGCCACCATCCCCACAGCTGATATGGTTTCTTCACAAACCTATGACATATGTTCAGCAGATACAGGGCAAAATCTTGTTCCCACTGAGTCTTAGGGGATTTTTTGGCCTTGACTCCAGCGGAGGCATGATTAGTCCTCGTAAGGCTCAATTCTGTAAGATGCTGAGGGTTCTCATCTCCCACTAAAACCAACAAGAATTCAGGGGACTCAGCACCTCTCAAGACTGAGCCCCAAGTGACAAAACGCTCTTTCCTGCAATACTGAGCATTGCCTATGGGAAGATTAGAAGCAACAGGATTAGGTGAACCCTGTAATAGGAATTCTCTAAAGGAGGTCAGTGAAGTGTATTGGGACATGCTAGCAACTAGTATGCTAACACTGAGACGGGGTGGGTGAGAGCTGCTAGACAGTCCCATGGGATAATGGAAAATGCCGAGAAGACAGGAAGCAGAGTGCCCGTGACACTGGAATGCTCTCCTCAGCCATCAGGATATGCAAAGAGCACTCTGGGGCATCTTTCAGGCAATGCTAACAGCCGCTTTGTTTCCTATCCAGTTCTACACTGTTTGAGGGGAAGGGGTGTTTTATTTGTTGTATGTTGGGGGGGATTAGATGGGCCCTATTCAAATGTCCGTTTGAAATAAAACCCAGAGTGCCATGCAGATCCTTTACCCAGACACTTACCAGAACACTGCTGCACTGAACGGTGGAAGCATTCACCCATCTGGCTTCAAATGTCCTTTCAGTTCCAAAATGACATTCCAAAACAGTGTCCTAAAAGCAAGAGAAGAGTATTTGCAATAATATACTTTTCCATTAGTCAGAAATGAATGGAGCTGCCGGGCTTGATTCTGATCTCTTGCTCCTGTGAACATCAGAAGTAACTCTCTGGATCAGTGGAGTTACCAATAGATATAATATAGCTCTGATCACTGCTCTGAAATCAATCCAGTGGTGGTCAATTTAGCAGTCTAGTTAAGACTAGGGATGTTAAACTGCAATCTTAAAATTGCGTTAAAGACTAGGGATGTACAGCTGTTGCTACACTTTGAAGGTGAAAGCGCCATGTGGACTCTTTAAAGGTGAAAGTGACATGCTAGCTGGGGACTCCCCCACTGGCCCCAGGCTCTGTGTGGTGCTGCTGCTTTGAAACACTGTTGTGGGAGCCCAGCATCAGGCTCCTCCCAGATTTTCAAAGTGACAGCGCCCTGTGGAGCCCTGGATCAGCTGGTTTCAAAGTAGCTTCTCTGGGGCAGGCAGCTAAATAGCTCCTTGGGGTCACTGGAAGGCAGCAATCCCTTCTGCATGGCTGCTAGGCCGTCGCTTGGCTGTGCATGTTACCTTAAAACTCATATGCATGTCCCTCAGCGAGCTACAGCGTGTGTGTGTGTGTGTGTGTGTGTGTGTGTGTGTGTGAGAGAGAGAGAGTTAGTGTGTGTTTGAATAACAAAATCATTTTACCAATCACTGTTTACACTCAAATTTTTCATTAACCCCTCTTATACACACTCATTGCATGACTGTTTTGAACTCCTTTATGTTTAAAAAAATTGTGGTCCACATTTACAAAAAAAGCACTCCCCGCTCAGAAATTCCTGTGTACGGGCCTGCAAAGCACACATGTGGTAACAAGAGCAAGGTTGAAATCCTTTCGCTGTGAATCATTACACCAAAGTAACATATACTAAACCAATCCATACTCTCATTCTCTTTTGTTAACACAATATCAGTCTCAATAGCTGCAGCAATGGATCTCGCTTCCTAGATCCCCTCTGTGCGGGAATGATCAGGAGTTACAAAGCTCCTCCAGAGGATTACAGAACTACTCTTGTCCAGTAGGATGTTGCAGACTGGAGGAGTGAGGAAGTCAAACTGCAAGGCAGTTGTCTGGGCTGCCCCCGGGGACTGAGGTGCCTCAGTAACCTTCCTGTTTACTCCATTACCATCAGGTTACATGTGCTATGTCTTCCTCTTTAGCCACCTTGTGGCTCCACAGAGGAAGCTGGATTTTCTCCCATGTTGCTGACAATACGGGGCACATCCTTATTTACAAATGCCAGACCTTAGGCAGGAAACTGCAACCAAGTTACAGTAGAGAACAGTTTTCTTTCCTGGTGTGATGTACAGAACAAGGGTTTCCCAAAGCTTTATTAACATCACAGCCCTACATACTGCATACGCCTGCTGCCCAAGCCCTTTATGCCTGAAGACATGCCCATGATCCGCTCATCGCTCGGAATAAAAGACAAGATAACTGGTTATTAGTATGTACATTTCCGCATTGGCATGAGCTCCTGTGGTAACTGTGCAAATGAATTAGGCCCACAATTGCACACAGCACATGAGAACCTGCCAATAGAACACAATAAATACCAGCATTTATTAAAATATTTCCCACCCTCTTATCTTCTCTGTCCCTTCCTACAACACATCCAGAATGCGCCACTTTGTGGCTACTGCAATGGTTTGCCCTATGCAATCATCTGCATGCCAAAGGATTTCACCGAAAGGGATATATATAATTTTTTTTTAAAGTGAAGTTAAAATATATTTCTGAGCTGAAGTCCAACCCAAAGTCTGGTTAGTGCAGGGCTTTCTGTCCTTAACTTGGTCTTCTTTCCTTTTTAACAGTGTTTCTTTCTTTTCCAGAAGCAGGGCCGGGGGATTGCCCAGCCCGCAGCTTGGTGAGCATTCCCTCGAGGAAGCCAGACACCTGCACACTCACAGAGTGGAACATGGAAAACAGATCCGCAAAAAGTGTGAATTTTATTTCTCCCACACATTTTGTTCTAGTGGACATTTTACAATGTGCATAAATCCACATATTGCATGCATGCCATGAAAGGTCTGGCATTAACTATAACAGGTCCCTAGAGAACATCTGTATGCAACCTGAATTTTCCCTTTGCTTTTTCTATTTCAACCTTCCCACTCAGGTGGCTCCTTTCCATGAATACCCTCTGCTACTACCGTTATTTTGCAAAGTGGAAATGGGTAAGATGCTTAGGATTCGATTTTAAGGGGAGTTAAGTGCCTGAATACCTTTGAGGATCATTCCTGTATGGGCAGAGGGTGGCACTCCCTTAGCAGAATCCAGTAGTGTGGCTCTTGGACTTATATGCCACTTGATTAGCTCATCTGAACCTTTTGCTATGCCTAAAAATCCAATTACCTTGGAGAAAGCAGCATTAGCCAGTGAAATTGTGATGTCCTGAGAAGCCCCGGTGGGCATTGGCTCTAGCAAGGCAGGCACAATCTGTGTACAGTCAGTGGTGCTCTATAATTTAGAAGACAAGAAAACAAAGAAAGGTTAATGAGAAACTTTGCAAAAAAGATACTGAGCCTCCTTCTCACACAGAGACAGAAGGAAACACAGAGAAGTTATGAAAAAGTCACTTTCAGGCTGAAGCCTAAACTAAGTGAAAATACAAGATGACCCCATGCTACTGGGGAGACTGCCTGGCTTGTAGGACTGGGAATGTGACCTTGGCCGTTTGCCACTGAGTCACCACTTGAAGTCTAATCTAAGAAGGTGGTGACTAAAAATCAATACCAGATGATGGCTGTGTGGTAGCAACAAGATGGTCACCACAGTCCAGCTACCTGCAGGCAGCTGTCTGCACCACTAGCAGCACTAACTGGTACCCTGCATGGTGGTCTCAGTAAGACCAGCTGGGAATGAAAATGAAACAACTCTCTTATCTCCTCTTGCATGTTCACCTTCAGTACCTGCTCAGAAGTTATAGAGGACTTCTGACTCCCTATGACAGGCCTGTCAATCTAGGACACTTCAATTTGCACAGTAAAAAAAAAAAACTATAAATCAAAAGCAAAATCATATGCTCTCATCAGGTGCTGCTCTGAAGTTGTTACTACAGCCTCATTATTAGTCACTTTAGTGCTAGGAAAATGGCAGAGGGACACTCAAAAGACACTGTACAATGGCAGTGATTCCTCTGAAACCCTCTCCTGTCAGCAGAAAGCAAAATGTCTTGTATATTGCAGTGCACTTGTTGTTAAGCTCCTGCAGAGCTTTCACTTTACAGTGGTCTCCTCTGCACATTGGTATTTCAGGAGTAGGTGTGCATACAAGAGAGTGTGAGTGTGTGAATGAGGAGGAAGGAGGGGCTACACAGTGCTGTAAGAGGCATTAGGGAGGGAACAGCCAAAACAGAATGGCTGAGTTTACAGCAGGGGTGGGGAACCGAATGCCCAGAGGCCAGATGCGGCCCCTGGAGCTCAGGTCTCCTCCCCCTTAGCTTTGGGGAGCCTGCACTGGCACTCCAGCCCCCACTGCCTCCCACCTGATTGATTTTTTTGTGAGTCTGCTGCCCCAGACCCCAAAAGGTTCCCCACCCGTTTTAAAGATCCAAGTGAAACTGACAAATGATTTTTAAATGTCATCCATTCTATATCCTCCTCTCCCCCATTTTTCTTATCACTTGGGAGTGACTATCTGACTCTAAGCCCAGATTTTTATGACAAACCCATCCTGTTCTTTCATGAGATGTAAACTACACTGCAAACAGCAGCAACAAACTGGGCCAGATTCTTCTCTCAGTTACCCCAGGGTATATCCAGGACAATGCCTTTCACAATAGAATCACTGGTGCAAGTGGCGACAGAATATCTGATTTATTATTCAGAATAACTTATAACAAAGGGTGTAATTCTCTTCTTACTTATCCTAGCTTTACTCCATTGTAACTCCATGGACTGTTCCTGATTTACACCAGTGTGGAATTAGAATCAGGCTGTGTAACACTAAGACACATCGCTGAACATTTTCATAGTTCTGGAAGCCATGTGCACTGGGAAGTCTTAGCACTTAAAGTGCCTCTCTCCAGACTCTTGTAAGCATGGCTTCAGGGTCAATGAATTATCTTAAAGTGTTTGTTTGACTGTGGAAAACGTGTTTCAGTTCTTATCACGACACTGATCTTATCCAAGCACAGTCAGTGCTGCCTCATCATGAAGATTAAATAACAGAGCGCGAGACATAGGAGCGGGGGAGAGAGGAAAAAACAACAACGAAATGGGTTTAAGGGAGATTTCAATCCATAGTCTCCTTGAATGAAAAGAGTTAAAACAAATACAGACAGAGACTGAAAATTTATGTGAAAGCTCCTATGGTCTTGTGTGTCCTTGCATGTCACAGCAGCTGGCTCGGCTTGGTTTGGCAGATAAATACAGTCACAGGGCTGATTAACTGGTTGTCCCGCAGTCCTTCTCCTGTGGCTGGAAAGGGAACTTTCCAGCTGATTAGCTCATTCAATGCAGGATTAGGGAGAAGGGCCTGAATTTTTAAAATGCTCTGGTTGATGTTGCATTTGCTTCTTAGCAGAGATGCCATCGGTGCTTGGTTTTTCATAATGCGGAACAATTTCTAAACGTTTCATTATTTCTGCTCAGGTCGCTGTCCTGAGGACCTTTGTTTCAGATCTGAACAGTACCTTGTGCTGCAAGAAGTTCTATTAAAATCAGTGGAAACCTGAGTAAGGGTCACCTTGACAGTTAGGAAGTTTTTCCTAATATCCAATTTAAACTTCCAATTTAAGTCCATTGCTTCTTGTCCTACCATCAGCAGTTAAGGAGAATTTTTCTCCATCCTTCAGGTAACAACCTTTTAGATAATTGACAGGTGTTATCAGGCCTCCCTTTCAGTCTTCTCTTTTCCAGATTAAACAAACTAAATTCTTTCAATCTTCCCTTGTAAATCACGTTTTATAGATCTTTCATCATTTCTGTAGCTCTTCTCTGGACCTTCTCTAATTTGTCCACACCTTTCTTGAAATGTGGCCCCCAGAACGGGACACAGTACTTCAGTTAAGGCCTAATCCACAGAGTAGAATGAATTACACCTTGTGTCTTGTTTACAACACTCCTGTTAACACAGCAGGAGTTAAAATAATTTGAATTTCTTACAGGTACTATCCTATCACAACCTGCCCCCCTTGGGTGTGTCCGTCAGGTATGTGAGGGTTGGTGATACAACAGTACCTGTAAGAAATTTAAATGTGAGGTAGAGTGCGGGGGGCTCAAGGCAAAGGGTTGGGATGCGTAGGGGGTGCAGGAGTTCGGGCAGGGGGCTGGGGACAGGGATGCAGGAGTCAGGGTTGGGCTCAGGGCAGAGGGATGTGCAGATTCAAGATTCGGGGCAGGGGGCTGTAGGGAAAGGGGCCAAGGGCCCCATTTCAGGGGGCTGAAGGACTGCAGCTGCACTTCCTGGTTGCTGTGTGTTTTTTCCCTGTTTGCTGTGAATAAGGAGCAAGGGGAAAGTGCAGAGCCTACTGTGTTCCTCCTCTGTCCCTTCTTATAGCAGCCAGGAGGGAGAGGAATGCAGCAGGCTCTACACTTTCTTCTCGCTCCCTAGTCAGGCAAATAGGGAAAAAACACACAGTGACTGGGTAAGTGCTGCTGCAGCCTCCCCACCCCCCAAACAGCAGCAGGGGAGGGGGCTCAGGGTTAGGGCAGTCCCAGAGAGGCGGGTGCCCCCAGCCATCCCCTCTAGCCTATCTGGCTGCCTGCTGCTGAGTGCAGCAGCCTGCAGGAAGCCAGGAGCTGGGCTGGGAGCACCCTGCCCCTCTCCTTGCAGCTAGCCCCAGCCAGCCAGCTTCTTGCTAGACAGCCATATCCAGGCACACTGATTTACTTTCACCTCTGCATCCTAGAATGGTGTTTGCTTTTTTTACAACAGTATCACAGTGCTGACTCATACTTAGCTTGTAGTCCACTATGACCCCTAGATGCCCTTCTGCAGTACTTTGTAGGCAACCATTTCCCATTTTGTATATGTGCAACTGACTGTTTCTTCCTACTTTGATTTGTGCTTTTGAATTTCAGCCTGTTTACCTCAGACCATTCTGAATTATGGCCTTATCCTTCATAGCACTGGCAACTCCTCCCTGCTTGGTATCATCTGCAAACTAAGGATGTCAAATTGTGGTTAACTGACTAGTTGAATAGTCGATGGAATTTCCATCGACTACTTGACTAGTCGATAGGCACTTCCGCATTCCTCCTCTGAAATGTACAAGAGCCTCTGGGGCTCTTGTACATTTCAAAGGAGGAATATGGAACTCCACTTGCAGCCTGGGGCCAGTGGGAAGTCCCGCTGACTCCGGGGTGGGTGCCAGCTTTGAAATGTACAAGTCTGCCCAGTGGGGATAGGAATGCTCGAGTCAGGGTTGGGATGTATGAGGGACTCAGGGCAGAGCAGCAGGTTCCATCCAAAAGCCAATCCAATCCTGCTAAGTTTTTTTTTTTTTTTAAAGAAACCCCCAGGAATTTCCTTTTAAATAGAAATATCCTATGTTGTACATAGTGATTATTAAAAACATTAAATGACTAACCTGTTGGTTGCCAATTCTCAATCATCTCCTCTACAATACTGCTGTCATCCACTGCCATGTCCATGAAATCAGTGGGATGTCAGGGTATGTCTACACTGCCACCCTAGTTCGAACAAGGGTGGCTAGTGTAGACATTGCCTCAGAGACTACACACTCTGGTATATTCAGGGTATGGGTTTGTACCTGGCACTGTCAGCAGAACAGCAGGTCGCTTCTACCTGAATGTACATAGAATATTCAGCAGCAATAAGGAGATCGGAGATGGATGTATCTTTTCCACCGGGGGTAACATTTTCAACAGCACCTAAATGACCTGAGAGCCTAAGTCTAACTGACTTTCGGGGAAATGTAGGCACCCATGGGCAAATTTTAAAAGGCATTTAAACTGGTGTTAAGTGCTATCTAGGTTGTTAGGTGCCAAAATACTTTTAAATATCAGGCTCTATATGCCTAAGACATTTCTGAAAATCAGAGTTAGGTGAGTCTGAAAATTTTACCTTTGGGGTTTAGTCCTTCATAAATCTTTTAAATTACAGTAATTCATTTATATAACACTTACCATCTGAGGATATCAAGGACTTTTACAAAAAGGAAATAGGTCTCATTGGCAGGGCTTGACAAACAGTGGCAAAACCTACTCGTCAGCTCCGCACTGCGCATGTGCAAGACCCGCATTACGCATGCGCGTGCCGCTGGTGAACGGGGCAACTGACTGAAATCTACTCACCCCGGGTGAGTAGATTCAGTGATCTGTTGAGCCCTGCTCATTGGTATTATTATTATTTTCATTTTCCAGGTGGGGAAACTGAATCACAAAGGGAAAAATAAGTGACTTGCACAAGGTCACTCAGCAAACCAGTGTAAGGGCAGGCACAGCTCCCAAGAGGTTGGATTCCCAGTCCCTAGCTCTCACCATTGAGCAAAGATTCTTGATTCTCCATGATTAATCAGTATTATGAGCCAATGGGAAAAAAAGAAAGCACAGTGCATGTTTTTATTTGCACGCACAATTACTGTAGCTAGGCAAACAAAATCAGATAGCAGTGTGTGCAAAAGGGCATTTGTGTGCATGCAAGAGCCCTGATATTCATGTGCAATTGTGCACTGACATGTGGGTATACTTTGGCACATGCTTTTTATCTGATAATTTCTCCCTTAATTAAAACTAAATTCATATCCCTGAAGCATCATTCGAAAATTTGCTCTAAATTTTTCAGTAGGTAACAGCTGTGAACTCAAGAGACTCAGTGATTTTCAGATGCATTCAAATCTGGAGATAAATCCTCAGGTTTACTCAGCTTTTATTCTGTCCCTACTGAGGTAAATCTCCCATTGACTCAAGAGAGAGTTTTGCCTCTAGCAGGACCTCAGGATCCACCTCACTGAGCCCTTTTGGAGGCAATTGCCTTTGGCAGCATTGAGCTCATCTGATAAATTTAATACTCAGACAGTTTGTTCCTTTGACAGTCCAAGGATTCTAGAGGCTAAAAAGCTGTGAGGTGAGGCTATGGTGAAGAGGTCACTGAGACTGCTATACTTTCCCTAGAGGAGCAAAAGCAAAACCATTAGGCAGTAGGTGTAACATGCCCTGTGAATGTTTTTTTTCCTTGGAGAAACACGGTAGGGGCATGAGACTGGGGCTTTGTGCTTCTCTCCTCCATGCATTCAGAGCTGTACAATTCAGGCTTTGTGAAGATACAGGTTTGAATTCTGCTCTAGTTCTCATCAAGGCAATGTGAATCTGGAGGAGTAAGTCCACTGAAGTCATGACTTCCTTCACAGAATGGCTCTGGATGCACTGGGAACAGAATGTGGCCCACAGAAGAGAATTTGCCTGTGAATGGGAGACAGGCTCAGGGATTGGTCCTGCTTTTAGCAGGGGGTTGTACTCTGACCTCCTGGAGTCTCTTCCAAGCCTATGATTCTATGAATATTCATCCAATTTAGCTTATCTCTGGATTCTTTTTGTGACCATATAAGATTTTCATTCATAGTAACCCCAGGATACATTCTGTGGGACATGGTATGTGACTATGTGCTAATATAAGCAAGATTGTGAACACAATGTAAAAGTTTCATTATTTTGGAACTGAGTTGCATCTCTTATTGGGAGGAGAGACATTCTATTGATCCCTGACTAAGGGTTAATTTTAGAATCACATGTTGTCTGTGTGTGTATATTATTTCTAAAGAGCCCATCCCTGCAGTGACAGTCTAATTTACAGTCCTTGCTCAGGCACAACTCTTAGTGGTTAAAACTGGACAAGAGTTTCAAGATCTGACCCACGGAAATCAGAAATGGAAAAGACTTTGTTGGGTTAAATGTCTTCAGTCCCTCCCTGTCTGTGCACAAATGCTCCCAGGAGCATACTGGCCGTTCTAATTTTAACCTAGTTATTCTAAGAAAAGATTTCTGATATTTTTTAAAAGAAAAGTAGAATATCAGTTGGTTTGGGTAGCTGAATTAATTTGATATATGCATCAAGAACTCAATTGTGCCAGATGCTTGAATGCCTTTGGTTGTGAGGTTTTTGTTCACATGTATATTTGGAGGTTCACTATTTGTTCAAATACCTGCATTCACATGGAAAGAAGAATAATCATGAATGTAATGAACTTCACTCTTATCACCCGTGGGAAAAGAAACTACTGTAGCGCCTTCAGCACAGACCCTACTGCTTGAGCTGCAGGAGTAACTCTGCTGGCTGGTCACAGTAGAAAATTGATAATATATGTAGATCAGCCACTAACGGAGGACATGACACACTTACCTAGAAATACATGAGCAAGAATAAGGCTAGGTCTACACTAGAGACCTTTCAGCTGCACCGCTGTATGATCACTCATGTAACTGCTCAATTAAAACACCCCCAAAGAACAGGAGAAGTTCTCTTGTCAACACTATACTGTGTACGCTGCCACTTATGCTGGTGAATCTTATGTCACTCAGGGGTGTGGTTTTTTCACATCCTTGAGCAACATAAGGTTTGCTAACATAACTGACCTAAGTTGTTTGCATTTATTTATTTTCATTTTCAGAAATCTCTTATCCATAGAGCCCTGAGCAGATACATAATTTGTATCTACATCCAATCTGCAATCTGCAAAAATGGTCGGGGACATGAAGTAGATGCTTGTGTATTTGCAGTACTCTACTCATTCAGTCACAGATAAGCAACAACATCACATGATTGAGTTGACCACGCCATGCAGAATAGCAAAGAGTCAAAGGGTCAGATTTTCAAAAGAGCTCAGTATGTTAGGTGCTGAGAACTTTTAAGAATTTGGCCCAAATTGAACAAGTCCTGAACAAAGCAAGGGCTGCAGAATTATACTGTTCGTTTAATAATCACAAACTGCTTAGAGATTTTGAAAAATCAAAATCTGTTCACAGTTGAGTCACAAGCAGAGAAGAAGGGTAAATCTGCAATGAAAATTATTCTCAAAAGAACAATTTGACTGGCAGTGACTCAACAGTTGCATGAGGCCTTTCACACTGTTTTTATATGGAAAGAACTGTATAGGATAATGTTGCAATGTATCAGTCATATCTGCCTTTCTTTGATGAATTACATGAGTTCCAGAGACTTCCACAAAGGGAAGCAGGGTATGGAGGGACATGAATGGAAAGCAATTAGATGTCGGAGGTCAAGTCTGGAAGAAAAGAATGGAAAGTCTAATACATGGCCAAGGTCCTTGTATAAAGGTAACAAGCAAAGGGAATCGCTGTCTGAACGAGTTTGAAAGAGGCCCAGAATGTTTGTGCCAAAGAACTGTTCAATTTAAAATGTAAAAGCTTGGCTTTGAGGGCCAATAAATTGATTGCTAAAGGCCAATTTTATTTAAATTAACTTCAGTTCTAAATTTCAGAAGTTTGACTATGCTTGTTATTAGGAGCTGTAATTTGGATAAAGGCGATTTTCTGCACTCACCCAGACGTGCTTTAGCAAGTTAACTGCCATTTCATTAATGTACCACAATAGCCTAGTAAAAGCTAAATGAATTGTAAGGTATTGCTACATTTATTTTATTACTTAAATTCAGGCATCTCAAACTGTGTGGAAATTAAAGCATTGATCTAGTTTGAATGGTAATAAAGGATCAAGGGAAATAGCTTGCTGAAATAACCAGGACAACTCAACACATATATTGAAAGAACCCCACACATGAACAATTCTTTACTCTTGTTATGAGATACACAGACACATATACCAGTGTCAATGGCAATAAATCCGGAAAATAACAGATGAAAGTGCTTGGACTGGCCACCCTGACAACTGAAGTTCTTTATTTAGCTATAGAACAGGTACGGCTCAGTTTAAGCTTCTCCCGCAATGCCTCCTCTTCAATCTAGAGACCACTTCCAGAATGGAGAGTGTAGACTAGACTCTATTTCAATACACTTTTTAGGTCTATTGCTGAAACTGCCATTAAAAGGATCCAGGGGATCCTTTAGTAAAGACCTGCTAAATTGACCGCCAATCACTCTCTTGTTGACTCCAGTACTCCACCAGAACAAGAAGAAGAAGGTGGTAACTTGACCTAAGGTACGTCAACACCAGCTATGGTATTTAACATCTCCAGAGTTGCTTACATTCGGTCAGCTTTGCCCCAGAGTGTAAACCTGCCCTCAAAGTAACGACATTCAAGTGACTATCTGGAAATGCCACATAATCAAGCACACATATAGCAACTAGTAACTGCTTGGTTTAATCCCACCTCTGCTACAAGCTCTCTGTGTGCTCTTGGGTAACTCTCTTCACCATCTTAGCCTTACTTATCTACTTCACAGGGGTGTTAACCAGTGCTGCACAAATGCTAGGTATTCTTGCTGCTAACTGGAGAGAGATTCAGACAATGATAGGCTTTGTGTCCCATCTCGAATCCCTTTACTCATCCAAACAGAAGCATTTTCAGAACCCGTGACCTTATTACAGTGAACCCTCGTTTATCGCGGTAGATAGGTTCCAAACCCGACCGCGATAGCTGAAAATCCGCGAAGTAGGCTTTGAAAGCCGCGGAGGGGCTCCGGCGGGGGAGCAGCCCAGGCGCGCCTGGGATGCCCCCCCGCCGGCTTCCCCCGAGGCTTTGAAAGCCGCGGAGGGGCTCCGGCGGGGGAGCAGCCCAGGCGCGCCTGGGATGCCCCCCCGCCGGCTTCCCCCGAGGCTTTGAAAGCCTACTTCAAACCTACTTTCAAAGCCTCGGGGGAAGCCGGCGGGGGGGCATCCCAGGCGCGCCTGGGCTGCTCCCCCGCCGGAGCCCCTCCGCGGCTTTCAAAGCCTCGGGGGAAGCCGGCGGGGGGGCATCCCAGGCGCGCCTGGGCTGCTCCCCCGCCGGAGCCCCTCCGCGGCTTTCAAAGCCTCGGGGGAAGCCGGCGGGGGGGCATCCCAGGCGCGCCTGGGCTGCTCCCCCGCCGGAGCCCCTCCGCGGCTTTCAAAGCCTCGGGGGAAGCCGGCGGGGGGGCATCCCAGGCGCACCTGGGCTGCTCCCCCGCCGGAGCCCCTCCGCGGCTTTCAAAGCCTCGGGGGAAGCCGGCGGGGGGGCAGCCCAGGCGCGCCTGGGCTGCTCCCCCGCCGGAGCCCCTCCGCGGCTTTCAAAGCCTCGGGGGAAGCCGGCGGGGGGGCATCCCAGGCGCGCCTGGGCTGCTCCCCCGCCGGAGCCCCTCCGCGAAGTCGTGAATCCGCGATGGTCGAACCGCGAAGTAGCGAGGGCTCACTGTAATATCCTGTGCCCCTACACTCAGCTTTTTATCGACAAATCTCAAAGCTTGTTAAAAAGTGCAGGAACGTTAGCTTCATTTTACATATGGGGAAACTGATGCATAGAGTGAAGAAGAGTCCTTCTGAAGGCAACAGAAGTCAGTGACAGACCCAGGAACAGAGCCTCAGTCTCTTGAGTACTAGGCTGTTGGGAGACTGTCCCCCAGTTGACCCCAAATATAGTCAGTAAAATATTCTAAAACCCAATGGCATCTGGTCAACCTGGAAAATTGCTCCAGGAAAAGGCAGAAAATAACAACAACAATGCAGCAATCTATAAAATCATGTGACATAACAAACCCCAATGTGCCTTACATTCATCTTTATCGAGTCCTCACAATTAGAGTCATTGGAGGTACACATGTATTTCTTAGTGCACCAATAACACTTCCATTTGGTAGAGAGGCAGCTGGTACATCTGAAATAAATAAGAAGTAGGCACAATTAATTTTTAAAAGGTGTGCAGATTTCAGCACCCTCCACAGAGCCAAACATCAGTGTCAGATTTTAGTTCTTCACATACGCATAGACACTGTATTCTTTCTTTTGTGGTGCCCAGAACAAATCCGTTTAGAAAAGGCTCTGATCATGCTCTCCCTCCTTTCATTGTAAGGGCTATGCTAAGGCCCAAATGCCATCAAGGCTGCTTCCCTGACTGCCTCAGGTTGACCTTGTGTGGAGAATGACCTCACCACTAGCAGATAAAAGTGTTGGCTCCATTCATAGCTCACCCTGGCTCACACAGACGATGCTTCTAGACCACAGATTGACTTTTAGTCAGCCTGTGAGTCTTTGAGCTCCTCTCCCATTTTTTAAAATATGCCGTTACATATCCCTGTACATTTTCCCATGAAGTCAGATGACGCTAACTTATTCTGGTGGCTTTTTCAATGGCTTTGTGTAGGAGCTGTGGAATCCTGTACTGACAGGGACATTGGGTTACATCATCATACCCTGTAAGCGTGCATAGAGTTCCATGGATTGAAGCCAGCATCACAGTCCCATTATATCCATCCTGACAGTGTAGGGGGTAGGACTCAGCATGTCAAATGCATGGATTATTTGTCCGGTTGCTTCCGTTGTGTAACACTCAGAACCAGGGGCAGATGACCGTTTTGCGGGGCCCCGGGCAGCATAATTCCGCGGGGCCCCCTTTGCCACGGCACATGCGCAGGGCTTTCTGAAGCGTGGGGCCCGGGGCGGCCGCCCTGTTCGCCCTGCCCTATATCCGCCCCTGCTCAGAACCAGAAGACAAACATACTCAGCCTGAAGATTTTCAGAAGAGAGGTGAGAGCCAACTATATTTGGCTTCTCTTTAATCCTTTCTCCCTCTAGCCTGACAGCTGCCTGGCTCCCTGCTCCTAACTCTCTCTCTCCCCAATGAGGTTCCTCCCACTTTCTTAGTCCTTTTCTGGAACCTCCCACAACTACTGAAGTCCTGCCTCATCCAATGGCCCACAGCCACATGCTGCTGGGCCATATCACTGCCTCCAAGACAGTTCCGAGCCTCACCTCCTACTGCAACTCCCCCTCAGACCTCACTGGTTTCTAGCTTGAGGAAGTGGTCAGAAACTGGCAGTGGAATATGTCATGAAGTCAGCTACGAGATGGGCTGGTTTCTTAAGGGGAGAGCATGATGACAGGGCTATTTGAGAATCTAAAGGCCTGAATATAGATCTGTCCTCACCTCCCTGCATCCAGAGGCCCTCCCTCTCCTTTGCATAGCAGCCTTTAGATGTCTCCATGACACCCTTGGAAGCGGTCTAGTCCCCAAGGTATGACACTTCCAAGGTCCCCTGATACTATGATGGATTCTCTATAAATACTAGAGATTAGATAAAATGCAATAGACAGACCAACACATTAGATGCACAGACAGATTATTTTAGGAGTACTAAAGAACTGGAGATTAGCCAGCACCTTAGGGGTTAACACAAAAAACTTTCAAATAAAAATATTGTTTATGTTAAAAAAAGATAAGCCAGGCTCCATCAGAATGTCCAGATGGCTTGAGAGGCTGCTAGGACCTTCCTGTATAAATCCCTGGCAATCGTCATCCTCATTCGTGCCAAATCCTGCCCAGGACTCAAACAGTCCCACTGGCAGGGAGAGCTGTTCCTGCTCAGTTAACTCTTCCCCCCACCCAGCCCCCCAAGCAAGCACAATCAAACGATGCACATACACCATTTTCAATTGCTCAATTTACATCCATTCCCTGGAACAAATAATTGGCATCAGATTCTAAAGTGAGACACAGCAGAGCAAATCTACTGTTTGTCAACACCCTGCTATCTCCCCCAAACTCTGTCCTCCCCCAAAACTGCTTTGGTTTCTGTAATTTATGGAAGGTGAGATCACTTACGCTGTCTTTGGGTAAATATTTCCAGTTCTTTTGCAATCATAAATGGTGAAATTGGCCTGGACAATATTTTTGCCGTTGACTTGTACTGCAGTTTGAACAATCACATGGTCTGAAACAAGCAAGCCAAAGAATATTGGATCACGAGAGAGTTTCTATTTTTTGCTCAATCTTAGAGGGCAAGACAAACTTCTGAGTAAACAATATCCCAGCTGCTTAATGTTTTTCTCTGGGGTTTCCTCTGGGTTGCCTCACAGAATTCATGTGTCCCTCCTTATTTAGCCTCACTGACTTTAAATCTCTAGACTAGTCCACAAAATTAATTAGTGTCTTTGTCTATGCTAAGTGGCATTTTAAAGTCAGGTTAGTCAATATGTTTTAAAATCCCATGCATTTTCTCAGAGAGAACAAACCAACAAAGAATGGTGAAAAATCACTTTTTTGTCTACCAATATCTGATCAATACATTTCTCATGCTATATTCTAATCGCTTAATTTTTTGAAATCTTATGATAAACCCACCTGGGATGTGAATCAAAGCTTCTTCCAAGAATTGCATAATAAATTAAAAGATACATTTCCAGAAATGGCCTTGGACATTACCATGAACAACAATACAAAGCAGTTCAATCACTACTATTTTTCCTATAGTGGAGGAGACCATCAACATCATCTTTTAAAACAGCCTGATAACAGTGGGATTTTCAACTATGCTCAGAATGTTGGCCTAACTCTTCTCCCACTCAAGTCAATGATTAAACCCTATTAACTTCAGTGGAGCAGTTAGACCAATCCTGAAGACTTGTGAAAATCTACTCTTGAAGTCTAGAACGTTTAGGTCAAAAATTTCAAAACTAGCTACAGATTCTAGATGCCTCACTGTTTGGGTACCCAACATGAAATGACCTGGGCCCGATTTCCAAAGGTGTTGGTGACCACCTCCCACTGACTTCGGGTAGAACTGCAGATGTCCAGCATCTATGAATGTCAGGTCCTGGTATCTCATGCTAAGCATCCAGTTTTAGAGCATTCAAAGTTTGCAAACAGGTTTGAAATTTCTGCCAGTCTTTTGGAATGAGAAGCATGCAGATGGCATCTCAGACTACACTTCACATTTTCTTTGGTTTTTTTTCTTAAATGTATATTTGGAAGGAAAGTAAAATAGTAATGATTAAAAATAACAATTTGTAAACAGCTTAAACCTGTAGATTTCAGTACTTAAAAAAAGAAAATTTAAAATTCAAATTTTATCCAGGTAACATAAACAAGACCCAATAAGTTACATACCTGAACTAGTTATCGATTGACAACTCATGTTAGGATGGTAAAAAGATTTCAGGATATTTCAGCAGCAAGGATAATGTGACACTTCTTATACTAGAGAAGCTGTTCTGCTTTCCTTTTGTCTAATGCTTTCTATAAATGTAATTATTTGCAAAAAACTGACCTGTAACCCCAGAATCAATACAATAATTAAGGAAATAAATTCCATAAAAAAGATTTTGGAATGTGTTGAGGATATTTTCCATTACATACCTTGATTGGGTGGGAATGTGGGATATTTCTCTCTTGGAAGAAACTCACAATAAATAATCTTATAATCTGTGAGAATTCTGGCGACAGTGTAGATATTTCCATAATCACAAGATATCGCCATTCCACCAAGACTCGGGATGTTCCCATTTATTTGCATGATTATGACCTTAAATGTGGACAAAAAAATAATTATTGCTATGGAAAGTGATTTACAGAGTTGGACAAAGTGATTAAAGCATATAAACTAACCAGCTCAGCAAACATGTCCACTGACAGATGATTTGTTTATATATATATATATATATATATATATATATATATAAATAAACTGCTAAAAAAAATGTGTACAAGAAATTGCTATTCCTTTGTCACTATAGAGTTTCATTGTTTCTGTTAGTAAATATATAGAATATGTTTATAGTGTGACACTCAGAACTAGCCATGTGCTTTATTCAACTGATCATCCAAACACAATGCCAAGGTAGGTACCCCTCTACATAACTCTAAACTGCTTCCTTCCAACCAAAGTGTGCCACCTAGGGTATGTCTACACTGCAAGTTTATTTTAAAGTAGCGCGTCCACACTACAGGGAAGCCTCAAAATTAGTCAGAGGCAGGCTCCCCTAATGTTGACACGCTATTTCAATTTAGATGCACTAGGGAGGAGCTATTTCGATAAAGCAGCAGAGGAAGTGTCCACACACACCGTCTTCTGAAACAGCTTTTTTGGAAGACACGTTATTCCTCGTGGAATGAGGTTTACCAACGTCAGAAAAACCCCTCAATTATTTTATTTTTTTTCGAAATAATGCAATTGCTGTGTGAATGCTAGTATTGTTTTTCTGGAATAAGGTGTAGTTATTCTGGAATAACGGTGCAGTGTAGAATGCACCCCTAGTTCACTCCACCCTAACCACTTACTGATTCTATTCACCTTCTCATCTTGGAGCACACTAGGGATGTAAAATCCTATTTAATTGGCTAACGGGGTAAACATATTGTTACTGTCACATCCCTAGAGCACACCTCTTCCCTTTGCAGCAGAAACTCCTTGTGGAACCTCAAACAATATCAGGGTGGGATTATGCCCATGAAACAACAGAGGAGAGGCATACAAACCAGGATTTTGGATCTGAGATTCTTGAACTTTGGGGAAATTTGAGACTGTATCCAACCTTCAGGCCAATGACTAGTTGTATTACACAGTGAGAAGACCCTTTTGCCCCTGTGAGGAGTTCATGTGATCCTGATTCTCTCCACCCCACCTGGGAGAGAGGAGTCCTTTTCAGGAGCCTAAGGGAAGGGTGACAAGTAGTTGCTCTAATTTATGGAAGTGTAAATTAAAAAGTCCATTCTGGTTGAAGGGTGATTGATGCTTTGTGGAGAAAATATTGCTCTGCAGGCCTCCAGAAGGAACTTCAATGTACTTTTTGTGGTTTATTTTCTGTAATGAAACTTTTTGCCAAAAGAGCTGCAGGAACTGAAGTTTTTGAGGTGTGGGCTTTTCTTTGGTAGATTATCTTAAAATGAAATCTCAAAGGCTAAGTTCTCTGCAGTTGTGACTCCATGGCACAGTCCATTAGGGTTATGCTAGCAGATGATCTGGCCCTAAGCCTCTGCCTCAGAAGAACCAAATGAGAGTCTTCTGTGGCTTTGTGGCTTGGACTGTGGCTCCCAGCTCTGCCAGACACAGACCCTGGGAAGTTCAGAGATGCATCAAACACTGAGCCTCTGAATGATTTCTGAGCTTAATTAAAATGCAAGTTTGATGCCAGTTCAATATTGTGATGAAAACTAACTACATAGTCAATGACCCTCTAATGCAGCTGTTTTTAGCCACTGAGAAGCAGTAACAAATGTGACGTTTGAGGTTTTGAGAACTGGTACGCTGGGTTCCCTCTAACCATCTCAATAGCTAGGCGCTAGTCCATTTTCTTGCCTGATTCCCAGTCAATAGCTCATTCCAAAAGACTGGAGCCTATCGAAATCTTTTGCATGAAAAAGAGGGGCTTTTTTTGTGGGAAAATTCCCCTTTTTTAAAAAACCCCAAAGCTTTTAAAAAAAAAAAAAAGACTATCAAAATTTTAACTTTTTTTTTCAGTTACCAGAAAATTGTTTTTGAAACAAATTTTAATAAAAATTTCAAAAATAGTTGAATTTGATATAAATGTGGTTAGAATAATCATAAAGCAATTCATAAAAAACAGATGAGTTAGTTTAGAACCCCAGAAAAGGGAACAACCTCAATTTTTTTTTCAATATTGTTTTTCCCATTTTTTTTTAAACCAAGCATAACATTTTCAAAAGCATTAAGTAACTTAGGAGACTAAGTCCCATTTTCCAAAGTGATATAAAGCATTTTGGAGTCCAAGTCCTATTGATTTTTAATGAGAATTAGAGGTCCTTAGTGCCTATGTCACTTTTGAAAATGTGCTTTTGAAAATTTTGCCACTGCTTTGAAAGACACAATGGGGCTTGGGATACTCCAATGACCAGTTTCACCACTCAATGGGAGGCAGTGAACAGTAGCTGGTACCAGCTAGCACATATTAAATGGAAGTCTGGCAAACTGGTATTGTTGCCCACCAAAATGTTTGGAACCATTGTGCTAGCTAGAGTAATGTCATATGTGGGCACCAAGAGCAGATGGTGACCACAGGCTTACAGCACTTTATTAACCTGTACCAATATTAGATGTACCTTGTTGTCAGCATCAATATTAATTTCTGATGGCAGGACTGTCATTGAAGGACACTGCTGCACTCCCTCACTTGCACTCGTCCAGAAATTTGGCTCAGTGGAATTAACACACTCATGCTCCAGAGAACACCTGAAACAAACAGAAGCACAACTTAGGGTGGGATGCTCATTAAGTACTGATATAACTGTTGTAATAATTATGAAAAAGGGCCTGTAGAAATCTGGACACTTCGTCTCATTTCTCCAACTTCCGTGTTTCAGTCAATTGTGTGACTGCTAGAGTTAATAGGTAGTGTCCTCGCATTATCAACACACCACTCCTACTGGCATCAATGGGCAATGTGTGTGTGTGATGGGAAAAGATTCTCCCACAATGACTGAATGCAAAGCAAGACAAATATAGCTGTACTAGTGTGTTTGGTCAAAAATCCTGGACCTGATTTGTAAAGTCAGGGCCTAATTTTGCAGCTAATTTCTGGTAGGGATGTAAGCGAGTAGTTGAGTACTTGACTACCCAATAAGCCTAAGCTTATCGGGTAGTTGAGTTGCGTACTCTACTGCTTGCTTCCCCCCACCTTGCTGCCTCTGATACGGAGGCAGCAAAGGAGGGGCGGGGGGACAGGAGCTGGTGCTGGGGTGGAGCCAGCTTAAAAACCTGTTTCCCCCAGTACTGTTGCCATGGTGATATCTGTCGCCTCCCCCACACTGCCTCTATCAGAGGTAATTAAAATGCAAAGCAGCCTCTGCCCAAGGCAGGCTGAAGCTTGCAGTAGGCAGAGGCTGCTCTAACAGCAGCCTTTATCCTTGGGGGTTCCCTGCCAGAAGCTGGGCTCCCCGCGGACAGGGGCTGCCGTCGTGAAGCAGCGCCTGCCCGCAGCCACCTGGGCTCTTACTATATTTAAAAGGCAGTGCCACAGTGGTCCCAGGAGCTACCCCCACTGCGGCTCTGCAATTTAAATGTAGTAAGACTTGGGCAGCTTTTACTACATTTAAAATGCAGAGCCACAGCGGTCCTGGCTCTGTCTTGGCTCATGCTGGTCTGGGACCTAACCCCGCTGAAACTCTGCAGTTTAAAGGTAGGAGGAGCCAGGCTGCCTGCACACCCAGCTCCTTCTGCATTTAAACTGCAGAACTGCCGAGGGGGTAGCTCCTGGACCAGTGTGAGCTGGGACAGAGCACCTTCCCTTATCGATTAATCGTGCGGTCAATACGAACTGTGTTGACTATACGATTAGTCAATTATCCATCTCTTAACATCCTTAGCTTCTGGATATATATTGAATTTTCCCACAAGTAACTGCAGCTGCCAATGATGGGACTGAGCTTTCTAACTAGCTGTTTGCGCTCTCAATCAAATGATTAGATGACTAACACTCTTCTTTGCATTCACAATTAGCTGCAGCATTAAAATGCAGATGCAATTAAGTGTAAGCAAAAAAGTACACTCCCAGAGCTTGAAACTGGGCTGAGACATCCTTAAAAGGATTGTCCTCTATATAGTAAAAATCAGGCAAAGGTTGTAAGCAAGCATAGCTGTGCAGCAAACCAGCAATCTGCTGAAACTCTGAGCAAGAGGTCTAAAGACAATCACTTGAAAGAAAATACAAGAAGTTCTACCTGGTCTCCATTGTGCACCATCCACAATAAGCATCAGCTGCAGCCAGACACTCCGTACATGTTGCATACTGGTCACAGGCAGCCACTTTCACGCGGGTCATCTATGCAACAAGCAAAGTCCAAGGTCACTGTCATTCCCAAGACATCCCAACATGTTCAGACAACACTTTTTAACAATGGAAAGGAAACTTCTTGTTGACACTAATGAGGCATTCATGAGATTCACGTGGTGAAGCATGTGCACAGTAGATTAGATAATGTATTAGGAAATGTAATAAGGGGCAACAATCCTGTCCTGGCAGGGACATGGGTTACACTTTTCCATCACTCCAACTTATGGTTCTGTGAGTAATGGGAGCACTATGTACAAACAGAAGATTATCTGTCTCTGTTTCTTATAAGCCAGCATCTTCGACATAGCTGCAAGACAAGGTCAGTAACATTATAAAATACATTATAAACTCCTATGATGGCTTAGATGGGACCAGTTTTTGCACTATTGCATTGCACATTATTTGGGTCATGGGAATCTCAAGATTTCATACTTGCCAGACCCCTTCTAGAAAGGGATGAACAATGTCTGTCTATTTATGAAGTGATCAGAATTTACCTAGGAATACAAAATCATTCATGTGTAGGGACATATGATTCCTGGAATAGCAAGTAATTCAGCAGTATCTGTGGTGACTTCCTTAACTACCCGATAAGCTTAGGCTGATAAAGAGGCAGCAAGGGGGGAGGGAAGAGTAGTCGAGTACTTGACTCAACTACCCGATAAACTTAGGTATCAGAGGCAGCATGGAGGGGTAGGGGGAACAGGAGACAGTGCTGGGGGGAGGTGGCTTAAAAGCTGGTTCCCCCCAGCACCGTCTCCGTGGTGCCACCTGCTCCCTCACCCCCTGCTGCTGCCTCCATCAGCAGCCCCTGTTTGTGGTGGCCCCAGCTGGCCATTGACAGGGTCTGCTTCCAGAGCAGCCTCTGCCTGCGGCCAGCCCAGGATGCCACAAACAGAGACTGCTGGATCCGGCGTAAGCTGGGACCAAGCAGTCCCGGATCATGCTGGCTCCAGGACCGCTGCAGCTCTGCCTTTTAAATGTAGTAAAAAAGCCAGGTGGCTCTTACTACGTTTAAGAGGCAGAGCTGCAGTGGTCCTGAAGCTGATGTGAGCTGAGACTGCTCAGTCCTGGCTCACATTGATTCTGGGAGCTACTCCCGCTACAGCTCTGCACAGTGCCTCTCCTTATCGACTAATCGTGTAGGCGATACAATTTGTATCAACTACACTATTAGTCAAATACCCGCTCCTTAACATCCATTGTAAGAACCACTTGGAGGGGGAGAATGCAGTCATTCGTATGCTTCTTTTCCTAGATTTCAAAACATTTGAAAAAGAGGACTGCGAGGAACTAGATAATTTGGAGTTTGACAATGCAAGGTGCTGAGAGCCATCTGTTCCCATAAGGCATTCAGCAGCATCTCAAACAATCAGACACCTGGTCCAGTTTCTCTCAAACACATGTTGTGCACAGCTTCCACACATGCTTGTCAAGATTCCCAAAATGTGAATTCCACTGGCAAAAGGAATTGATCAGGCCTAATTTAAAGGAAAGAGCCATGCTATTTGAACTGAAGTACTGCACATGGGGTTTTAGTCAGCCCAGGATAAGGTTCACAGCAGGTATCTTGTTGTGCTCCAAAGTGTTTGTGAGGCCTCTAAAAGGTATGAGATATTAGCTAGACAGGCACCCTGGGAGAGTTCTGTGACACGATAATGGCTGAGCTGCAGGGAATTATAGCTGGAAAATATAAATACAACATATAAAATTAGTGGTTGAGCATCTGTTTCAACAAATTAAAATGTAATTCAGGACAGACCACCAGGGCTTGGAGCAAAATGTGAACTCTATTCCTCCTCAGCTGTTCATTTAATAGAAGGCTAAGAGAAACCATTTGTTTCTTCCTGCTGTGGAATTTTCAGGCCTCTCCAAAAAGAAAGCCTACCATGCTGGAGAGTGCTGGCCTATGAGTTACAGGGTGTGAATTTTTAGGTACAGTGAAACCTGCCACGAGGGCCAGTTACAACAGGCAAACCCTTTTCTTCAGTAGCCCTTTAAAAATATTTCCATCGTTTCTAGTACAATTTTATTCAACTTTCAGTTAACAATCAAGATATACTTATTTTTGCCAGCTTTGTCTTGCGTAAGGCATATTTTGCTGTAGCTTTCAATTTTATTTGCACAGAAATGGGTGAACTAGTTGAGATAACAGGAACCAACGTAAACCCTGGCCATAAACTCCAAATAATCATTCTGAGGTTTGAAAAATTTTGGTTAACTTTTTAGTCATTTCGACTAAAAGTGGAGCTGACATGAATCATGCATCCAATCCCTTTGATGCTGTGGAAAGTTCAGTTCTGGAACTATATTTTGCAGCTGGATCTTGTCTCAGAAATGGGTTGATGCAAACCTTCGTATCCAAATACCCCCACATTTGGGGTGCATCTAGACTACATGGCTCCGTTGACGGAGCCATGTGAAGTAGTTTACTTGGCATAGTCAAAGAAGCGGGGATTTAAATAATCCCCGCTTCATTAAAATAAAAATGGCCACCATGCTGTGCCGACAGTTAGCTGATCCGGCACAGCGCGATGGTCTAGACGCGGTGCGGTTGACAAGGGAAGCCTTTGTCGACCACTCCAGTATGCCTCTTGAAACGGAGCCTGGGATCAGCTGGGGAGTCCCTCTGAAATGCCGCCTTGGGGTTTCAAAGCGGCAGCGCCATACAGCTGTGCAGCACTGCCACTTTGAAGTACCCCTTCCTCCCCCCCTTTGCTGCCTCTGTCTCATAGAGGCAGTGGGGGGAGAGGATATCGACTAGTCAAAAGACTACCCGATAAGCAAATGCTTATCAGATAGTTGACTAGTCTTTAATATCCCTACTGTAGACCCAAAATAAAAGGTTTGATCTAAATTTTGAAATGATTCTTGACTGGCGCCAACCACTGAATCTTTTCAAGTATGTGCATTACTGGTATTAAAAAGAACATTTCTGTTGCTCTGTTTCCTAAACGAGTGCTGACTGAAAATATCAAATGAATGCACTTTGCCAAATGTATAGAGAACAGATGTCCTACCTGATATGATGTCATGAGATAGAGGTAGCTGGAATCTGAAGGATCAAACTGCATGATGGGATGAACAGGCTCCCCATAAGCCACTGAAACTGATTTCCTGCTAATAATCTCCTTGGTACTGTTCAGATTAATCTACAGTGCGAAAGAACCATTTGTTAAGATGAAACATTGTTATGAGGGAGATGCTTTTCTCACTCTTTTTATAAACTCAGAAGCAAAATTAAACTTCAAACATGTAGGCAAATCAATTATCATTACAGGTTTCACCTCTATAAATTGGAACTCTCTGGTCTGGCAACATCTCTGGTCTGGCAGGACCACAGATATTCTAGAATCAGAGAGTCCTGGGGTGTTGCGGGGGGTTTGAGGGCCGGAAGCCTGGCGAATATGATGGAGGCAGGATTCTGGTGCACAGCCCAGCTGGCTGGGGGAGGGGAGGTGGGAAGCCCAGCATGTGTGCAACCCAGCTGGGCTGTCCAGCTCACCTTGGCTATGGGGGGTGGGAAGCTGGAAAGGCCAGCGTGGGGCCCAGCTGGGTGGGAGAAGAGTCACGGGGGGCAGGAAGCCTGGCATGTGACCCAGTTGTGCTGCTGGGGGAGCTAGGAAGCCCGTGGGGCAGCACGGCAGGGAATGGGGCTGACAGGAGGAGGGCCAGAAATGACCAGCAAAATCCTTCATCCGGGACCAGTCAGGTCTCTAGGGTGCCAGACCAGGGAGGTCCAACCTGTATCACCAACATATTGGAAAACTATTTCACTCCCAAATCTTTATTAAAACAGTTATGCTCAGAAAAGTGTTATTTGTATGACAGCAGCATTCAAAGGCCCCATTGTACTAGGCAACGTACCCTGCAAGGAGCTAACTAAATACAGTAAAACTCCATTGGTCTGGCATCTGACGGTCCGGCACTCCTGATGGTCCGGCACCATCAGGAACCCGGAAGTGCTCTGCAGCCGGACCATTGGAGCTGCTCTGCCTCCAGCTTCCCCTATTCAGCCGCTGCTAAAACTGACCAGCGGCTGAATCGGGGAAGCCGGAGGCAGAGCAGCTGGGGCACTGCAGGGTAGATCCCCTAGCGCTGCCCCTGGGGGCTGCGGGACCAACCCGGCAGCACCCCAGGCGTCCCCGATTCAGCCGCTGCTGAAATGGACCAGTGGCTGATTCTGGGAAGCCCGGGGCAGAGCTGCTCTGCCTCAGGCTTCCTGGAGTCAGCTCTTGGTCAATTTCAGCAGCGGCTGACTTGGGGATGCTTGGGGCAGAGCAGCTGGGGTGCTGCTGGGATGGTCCCTCACCGCTGCTCCTCGGCGCTACTGGATCAACCCGGCAGCACCCCAGCTGCTCTGCCCCAGGCATCCCCAAGTCAGCCGCTGCTGAAATTGACCAAGAGCTGACTCCAGGAAGCCCGGGGCAGAGCAGCTCTGCTTCGGGCTTCCTGGAGTCAGCTGCTGATCAGTATCAGCAATGTCTGACTTGGGGACGCCTGAGGCAGAGCAGCTGGGGTGCTGCCGGGTTGATCCAGCAGCGCCATCGAGCGGCACTGCGGGACCAACCCAGCAGCACCCCAGCTGCTCTGCCCCAGGCGTCCCCAAGAGCAGCTGGGTGCTGCCTGGTTGGTCTCGCCGCGCCAAGGGTCGGCGTTACCCCGACCAACCCGGCAGCACTCCAGCTGCTCTGCCCCAGGCGTCTCCGATTCAGCCGCTGCTGGTCAGTTTCAGCAGCGGCTGAATCAGGGACGCTTGGGGCAGAGCCGGACTATCGGAAGGGGGGGCTATGAGGGGTCTGGAGTGGCACCCCCCCCCACCCAGACCCCTCATAGCTCCCTCTTCCGATAGTCTGGCATATCTGATAATCCGGCACCCCCTGGGTCCCAAAGGTGCCGGATTATCGGAAGTTTACTGTAGATAATATTCCTCGTCTTTGGTGTTTCTTATCTTCATTTTGCAAATGGGGCCAAGAAAGATTCATGACTTCCTGAAGTCACACAAGAAATCGACAGATAGGAACTTAATCCAGATCTTCTGACTCCCTGTTTGGTGCCTTACCCACAAGACCATCTTTCCTCTCTTCCAGCTAATGTCGAATCTGCCCTACAAGCTTGGCTGTTCTTTGTGTTTTTCGTCAGAAAACACCTCTCCCTGTCCATCCCACTGCCACACTAGCCTTTTTGCTCTTAAAAAATTCCAATGAGTGCTATGCACTGGCGTAGCTCCACCAGTAAACAAGGCTGCAATCACCGTTACCAATGTGTAACTCTCAGAGTAGGACTGGATGACAAAGTGGTAATAATGCCAGTGGACAGCAAGCTATCTAGCCCGTCTAGATCTTCCCCTATTGCATCTACACTGGTGTTAGCAACACAGAGACATTTTGGGAGCAAAAGGTTTGTACAGATACAGGTATGGGGAGCTCTTATGCTTTTGGATTGGAGCTGACTAGACCAAACTTGGTCTAATCTCTGAACAATTCAGTAAAAAGACTTCTGCATCTGTGTAGTGGGTTCCTGCCCCTAACATCAGGATGACTCAGCCGAAAATCCCTGTATCCCCAGGTTGGGTGCAAGGCTCTGCCACACTTTTACACTGCATTGTAAACTTAGCAGCTACACATGCAGGCTGTGTCTAGACTGTCCAGTTTTTCCGGAAAATCAGCCGCTTTTCCGGAAAAACTTGCCAGCTGTCTACACTGGCCACTTGAATTTCCGCAAAAACACTGACTTCCTAGTGTAAGAAATCAGTGCTTTTTGCGGAAATACTTTGCTGCTCCCGTTCGGGCAAAAGTCCTTTTCCGCAAAAGTTTTGCGCAAAAGGGCCAGTGTAGACAGCAGAGATTTGTTTTGCGCAAAAAAGCCCCGATTGCGAAAATGGCGATCGGGGCTTTTTTGTGGAAAAGCGCGTCTACATTGGCACGGATGCTCTTCCGCAAAAAGTGCTTTTGCGGAAAAGCGTCTGTGCCAACCTAGATGCTCTTTTCCGAAAATGCTTTTAACGGAAAACTTTTCCGTTAAAAGCATTTGCGGAAAATCATGCCAGTCTAGACGTAGCCGCATTGTTTTTCCACTAACAGCTCTCCTATGGTGGCACAGATCATGATCCCTACACTATGCCATCTTGCAGTATGTTTGATTCCTCATATGACTGGCAGCCATCATTGCTGCTGGGGGAGCTGGTCAAACACTACTTCTGCCCTCCTGCTGTCTTTTCTTGGACGATAAAGATCTGAATTACAACCCACACAAAGTATTCTGTATGCCATGCCAAGTAACAAAGAGCCCTGAAGGTAAAAAGGCTTCTGGTTACGCAGCTGTGTTGCAGAATTAAATTACAGCTATCTGAGCAAATTATCCCAGTAAAGGGTAGTCAAGAGCCTCTCTCTAATGGAGGTTCAGCAGATAAGGCTGCTTTCTCTGATATGATAATGGAAGCAGAGCTGTTAATACTGTGTGAACGGGAGCTGCGTGTGGGATGTGTCCTCACCCTTGGCCCTGTGCACCTGGCTCTGATGTCAATTGCTACCACCCTGTTGGATTACCTCCCCCTCTAGGCAAAAATGAAACCAGAGAGCTTCTCTTAGATCTTTCCCACTTTTCTGCCAGAGCACTTGGAAGCAATGAAAGAAATTGGATTCATTTTCTCTTCTCCAAGCATTTTGAGCCAATATTCCAAATTATGTACTATTAGCTCTGGGCTGAGATAAAGCAGATTCCAGCCATGTCTCTCCTAGATGGTCTTTTTCTACTCTATGGACGTATTGATACAGGGACTTTAGTGAACTGCTGTGACTGGCTGGAATGTAAACCTTCCTTTGGCAAACTCTAAACACTGAGGTTATTGTAATTGTGGCTCTGCACCTTGGCTCTTGACTGAGGCTAGTCCACTGCTCTACACTGTCTTCAGTGCACCATTGCAACAGAGATACCCGAGGTGTATCATATGCATAGCTTCAACCTGCATCAGAATTTAGCATCGGGGAATGATCATTCAGTGATTCTTCAGTCTATAAGGACCATTTTAAAACTATCAAATCAAGAGAAGAATTTATTAGAGGGCTCTGTTAATAATTAAATGTGGTAAAATAACATTTCAATTGCAAGTCTTTTGTTTCTATAGCATATTAAATACAACACGCAGCTCCCGTTCACAGCCTTAAATACTGATTAACAGATTCCCCAATTACCCGGCAGGGTACATCATTGTATAGATTAAAGTACCATCCAGTTATTTCTTTATTGCACAATGAAAGCCTATACTCAGAAAAAAATATCATTTGACAAGCTTGCTCTTTTATTGGGAATATAGTCATAGATAAATAGGCTGTACCAAAAGTCCTGAGGACTGAACCTTTTATTCTGTGTGCAGTTACAGCATGAGTAGCGCAAGTGCACACTTCCTTCACAATGCTATAGTAACATGCCTCAGCCCTTCATGAGAAGGGCCAGATCTGAGGGGCAGGCAGTCTTCTCTCTGCTACAGCTGCCAACTAAGATGCCAAGGTGAGGGTGGTTTTTTTGAGGCAGACACCTCTCAACAACAAACTGTACTGGGACTGACAACTCATTTCACACAGGCAACCAAACAGTTCTGAGATGATCAACAATCACATTTTTCTAGTGCATTTCACGATTTGCCCACGCTACTTGAAGAACCTCCCAATTTCCCTGTATCCACCTCTTTGGTGGAATATATCAACTAATTAACACTACATAGTGGTGTAAAGTGGGGAGCAAATGCAATGCATCCAGTTGAAATGGCCAGGGGAATTTAGGAAGGCAGTTATTTACATTGGCATTTAAGCAGGTCACAAGTAGTAACAATCCTATTCTTATTAAAAATAAATCGTAAGATGAACACAAGAGGACAAGAAAAAGAACTCTTGCTTTATGCTTCATGTGGAAGAGGGGGTGAATCACTAAAACCACTTCCCATTGCATCTAGGAGCAATCTAATAGCCACCCATCCAAGAAATGAGCCAACCCACACCTGTTTGGCTTGCAAGACCCACAGAACTACACACTGCAAGAACTACACACTACACACTTTCAGTTACTACTTTCCTGACTACTATACAAACCAATGGTCCAAGAAGTGAAAGACTCCATACCCCAACACCCAACAGCAATCATCAACTCCTTTAAGAACTTCATTCTTCTCTCTTTAGTAACATGTTACTTTTACCTTCAGAAGTCTTCCATTCGCTGTACCTAGGAACACCACGGTGTAATTATTAACACTGGAAACAGCCACGGAAGTGAGGCCCTGGTATATGAACAATGGTTCTGCCTTTATGGGTTGCTGGATGGCCAAAGGATGTTGAAGATGGGCTGCTCCACAGTCTAACTGCTCTGGCTGCAGCTGCAAAGAAACATTTGTGTCAAAGTATGGCAACAAAATAAAACAGTTCCCACAGAGAATATACCCTTTGAACAAAACAACCCATTAAGGGTTTCATGATATACAAAGAGAAATCTCACCATTGGATATTAAATAAAAATATTAAATAACTAGTTTCAATTGAGAAAATGGATGTAATAGTGGAACTTTCTTTCTCATTAGATCTGCTTTCTGGGGACCCAATCCTGACCACTGCATAGGCTCAAGAAAGAGGGCTTTGTGCTACAGGGGTATACTGGGACTGAGGGAAACGGATCCTTCTGCCCATGTTTCAGGGCACCCCGGGAGCCCTTTGGGGATCAAACCTACAGCTTCTGGTCTGCACAAGCACAAGGCCTCTGTATTCCCTAGCTCTACTAGTCAGAGCCTTATTCCTGACAATAATGTGGAGAGAGCCCCATAGCACTCAGGGGAGCAGAGTTCCCTGTCAAACTTCTCCATTATTGGGATACCTGTTTCATATTACCTCTCACATTCCTCTTGCAGCTCACAGGTTTTGTCCCTAAGGGTATGTCATGGCTCCATCCCCCAACGTGACACTATGCCTGCAGAGATGGGGAACCGGCTAACCGAATAAACTCTGCAAAACTTGTCTCTGTGATTCCCAGAGACTAACTTACTCAATCTCAGTCCCTCTGAGATTCAATAAAAAAACACCTGCTTCCTCACTGCCACCACTCAAGTGATTCCAAGAAAATCAGGGAAGAGATCACTTAGGAATCTTGTCCCTAAGATAAAGCTCTCCCCCCAACCCCAATCTCTGTTTTGCTTGGAGTTGGGAAAACAGAGGGAATCCACAGACAACAACAGACTCTTCCCTTGTAAAGAGGCACTTAATTCTAAGGACACAACAGTCAACCAATAAAAAGAAAATTATTTTATTATCATAACAAAGCTACTGTTGCAAGCATAGTAAATTGGCTAGGTGGTGAATGGCCACAATTTGATATATATCCTCAGGGAAAGTCCCAGGGCTGTAATCCTTAGTTACAAAAGAGAAAAACAATTAGCCAGCTCAGACATCCAAATCCCCAAACCAGGAAAACAATAAACCCTGATGAACTATCTAAACTTTTCCCTGCTTACACCCTGCAAGAAGTCTGTTCTTGGAAAAAGAAAGAATCTCCCATCTCCCTCAATACCTGGGAGAAACTACTCTGATCTCAAAGAAGAGAGAGAGAGAGAGAGAAAAACCCCTCTTTTCCAGTTTGAAATTCCTACCTGCATTGTTATTGGCTGATTTTCCAACCCTTTGCTAGGTACCTGAGTTAACCTCTTAGTCACCGGGTGCTGGTCAATACTCCTTCTGATCGTGACAGGATAGGTCTACACTTCAGCGCCATTTCGGGATATGTCTGGTATCGCAAAATAATGTTTTCCATATCTTTATAGCACACCCGTTATTTTGAAATGCAATCGAAATAACGGGTGTGCTACTCCGACATCCCGGTAAACCTCATTCCACGAGGTTTCAGGGACTTGTCGGAATAGCGGACTATTTTGAAATTTAGCACTGTGTAGACTATCTCGAAATAAGCTACACAATTTGCGTAACTCAAATTGCGTAGCTTATTTTGAGCTAGTGCCGCAGTGCAGACAAACCTTAAGGGTATGTCTGCATACTGCAATGTAAGCCCAGTGTTAGCAGAACTCAAGTTACCAGACCAAAGTTTGTTATATTAGAGCTTCAATATCTACAGGCATTTATAACCACCAGTTAGGCATTGTTGAACCCTGGAGTTAACCATTCTGGAATATATGGAATCACTCAGACCTGAAGACAACTAGCAGCCTAGCAATTTTTTTCTCTTTTGCTTTAAAATGAAAGAATAGGCAGGACAGTTTTTCATACAATGATCCTGAACAGCATTTTCATATGAGTAAACTTTGTCAAGACTGAGGGCTGCAAACTTAGCATCCAATCCTGCTCCTACTGAAGTCAAGGGCAAAGTTCCTACTGAGTTTAGTGGGATGGATTCTGATCCCCTTAATCATATTAAATAGTACCTCATTTCAATGGGACTATCTGTGAAGTAAGGTGCTGCTCATTGTCAGTAAGAGTGTCAGAAGCTGGATTGGGTCCAAAAGCTTGAGTGGCATACATAGACACTCTATCCTGGAATTATAAAATTAGATCAGAGCAGAGAGAGTAAAGATTTTAATTCTTACGGGTTCCTGAGGGTCCTATGCCAGCTGAAAGGGGATATAAAGCCTTGGGCAAAGAATTTGCTCCTTCCTCTGAATCCAGAGAGAACAAGCAGCTGACAATAGTTAGATTGAAAAATACTTTTACAAAAATCCACTTCCCTTGCACTCTGTCTGTAAAGCTTGTTATCTTCTACGATCTTTATAGATTCTCTTTGTTTTTGCTGTCCCACAGGCCAGAGAGACTCGCTCCTTTAAACTGTGTGGGGGGGAAATCCATCCACATAGTTTCAGCACAGCACAAGAGTCTTACACAACTCAGCTACTTCCATCAACCCCCATATGCTGCCTGGCTGGGACGGTTGCCTAACCAGAAAATGGCAAGAAGCCCTGCGAGGAGCGGAATCGGCTGTTTCTTGGTCTCAGGGATTCTGAGTGGGAGGGAGGGGGAGGAGGGTAGAGCAGCAATACTGAAGAAGCCTACAGCAAACAGGGAGACATGCTGGGTCACAGAGGGATCTAACATAATGCAGGTTAGGGTCTGGATTGCTTGTCACTGTTGGATCCACTTCTCTCTAGCCCTCTGAACTAGGGGGCCGTGTCTACACTGGCCACTTATTCCGGAAAATCAGCCGCTTTTTCGGAATAACTTGCCAGCTGTCTACACTGGTTTCTTGAATTTCCGGAAAAGCACTGATGATCTACTGTAAAATCATCAGTGCTTTTCCGGAAAAACTATGCTGCTCCCGTTTGGGCAAAAGTCCTTTTCCGGAAAACTCTTCTGGAAAAGGGCCAGTGTAGACAACACAGATTTCTTTTCCGCAAAAAAGCCCCGATCGCGAAAATGACGATCGGGGCTTTTTTGCGGAAAAGCACGTCTACATTGGTACGGACACTTTTCCGGAAAAAATGCTTTTCCAGAAAAGCATCCTGCCAATGTAGACGCGCTTTTTCCGGAAATACTTATAAGGGAAAACTGTTCCCTTTTAAGCATTTCCGGAAAATCATGCCAGTGTAGACGTAGCCGGGATGTAAGTGAGTAGTTGAGTGGAGTACTTGACTACTCTGTATTAGAGGTAGCAAGGGGGGTGGGTATGAACAGGAGCTGATGCTGAGGGGATCTGGATTAAAAGCCGGTTCCCCCCAGAACCATCTGCCCTCCCCTGCCACTGCCTCTATCAGAGGCAGCGGGGGGGGGGGGAGGGGAGATTAGGGGAGGCTGATCTGGCAGCAGCTCCTGTCTGTGGGGGTCCCAGCAGGGAGTTGGACCCTCCCCTCCCCGCAGACAAGGGTTGTTACCACAGCCCCTGTTCACAGTGGCCTGGGCTGCCTGCAAGCAGGGGCTGCTGCCAGATCAGTCTCTGCCCGCACGGTAAACCCCGGCCAGCACAGAGGCTGTTGCCGGAGCAGCCCCGTCCGCAGCCAGCCGAGCCACCGTGAGCAGGGACTGCTGGACTCAGTGCGAGCTGGGACGGAGCAGTCCCTGCTCAAGTGGGTCCGGGACCACTATGCCTCTGCATTTTAATAAGAGCCATCAGGCTCTTATTACATTTAAGATGCAGAAGCACAGCGGTCCTGGAGTGAGCCTTCCCTTATCGACTACGCCAGAGGTTCCCAACCACTGGTCAGTGGCGTAGCGAGGAGGGAGGCGGTTGCCCCAGCGCGCCATGCTGGGGGGACGACACCAGTTTAGCTGCCAAAAGTTATGTTGTTGTTAATTATTTTATGATTATTTCCTATTTAGTATATTTTCCAACAGGCAACTGTGAAAAGGTTTCAGCGAAATCATCCTATTTACTTTTTGAAGGTTTCGCTGAAACCTTTTCACAGTCAACTGTTGGAACATATACAAAATAGGAAATAATCATAAAAAAATTAACAACAATGTAACTTCTGGCAGCTAAATTAGCACCCCCCCCATTCATGGTGCCCGGGGGCAACAGCTCTGCCCCTGTTCCCACCTCGGTATGCCACTGGTCTGTAGCCCGGTGCTGGGCTGTGAACTGTTGGCTGCCGCGCACCACCAGGCCATGCCCAGGGGGGCATGACCAGGGTATGGTATGGCCCTGGGAGCAGGCGGACGGGGGCTTAGAGGAGGAGGTGTGGCGCCTGCGCGGTTGTTAGCAGAGGTGGTTGTTAGCAGAGGTGACCCCCGGATTGTTAGCAGAGGTGGAGGCTGTAGCTGTCGGCTGGATGCTGGAGTGAGTTCAATACTTGCGGAGGCCATTTAGGGATTTGGGGCAAAAATTTGTCAGGGATGGTACTTGGTCCTGCTGTGAAGGCAGGGGACTGGACTCGATGACCTTTCAAGGTCCCTTCCAGTTCTAGGAGATAAGCAATCTCCATTAATTTTCCGTGGAGTGTACATGGGACAGAGATGAGACACAGTGCTGGGTGAGAAGGGTGGGACTGTGGGAAGCGGGTTCCAGCTGCTCAGTCAGTGCCTACCCAGTGCCCTCAGTTTAGCCTGGCTGTGGCCGAGGGCATGTTGGCGGTGGCGTGTGTTGCCGTGGTGAACTTCCCTGCCGCGCATGCTCCCAGGCTGGGCTCCTGTACAAGCCTGGCCACACAGGGTGTGTCTACACGGCACCCTTTTCTCGAATCAAGCTATGCAATTTGAGCTATGCAAATGGCATAGTTTATTTCTAGTTAATTTTGAAACAGCTTATTTCATTATTTGGTGCAAACTGCTATTCAAAACTCCCCTTAATTCTTGTGGAATGAGGTTTACAGGGATGTTGGAATAGCGGGCCCATTATTTCCAAAGATATTTCAAAATAACAGGGGCGCTGTCAAGACACAGAATAGCTATTTGGGATACCGGAAGTCCGCCCCACTGAGGGAACTGCAGCCCCTTTCTGCTCTGTTCCTGGCCCCATACGAGTCTGCTGTATGGTTTCCTCTAATGGTCGTGCTCATGAGATACTCAGATGGGGGGATGAAAATAACATTTCTTACACTGAGAAATATAAGTATATGGGGAGCTCAGAGCAAGGGGCTGGGAATATGGGGGGGCGCAGGAGTCAGGGTTAGAGTATATGAGAGACCTGGGGCTGAAGGGGCAGGAGTAAGGGCAAGGGGGTACAAGGTTTGGCGGACTGGCAAAATTCTATTTGCATATTTGCACATTCATTATTTGCATAATTAATATGCAGATATGCAAATAAAATGTTGCTGGTCAGCCAAAAGTTTGTGAATGGATTTGCCAGTCTGCAGTATAAAAAAGGTTGGAAACCACTGGACTACATGATTAGCAAAATAACCATTCCTTAACATCCTTACTTTGAACGGCTGCAGGCAATATGACTTTACAGCTAGAATGGGGTGGGGACAGGGTACACAGCCTGGATAGTGGCATGGGGAGTGACGGGTGATACTGGTGGAACAGCTCCAGGAATCTTGGGAAGAACATGCAGGAAATGTTACATCTTTGAAAGCATGCCCCTTTTCTCCTGCACTGACAGCACACAAGTGCACAAGTGCAGAAAGGAATGGCTAGGCCACTAGCCATGCTCTTTGCCCCTCAGCCATCTCCCTTCTGGAGCAAGGATTACCTCATGCTGCACTAGGCTGCCGTCTTCCCAAGTGTTCAGGCAGTGTACGAAACAGCTGTTCCTGACACAGGGAATATCGCTAGACCCAAACATTCCAAAACCATGAGTCAATCTTTTAAAAAAATCATGAGATTGACTTAAAATAATAAATTTGGGTGTATTGTATTTGCCTTCTGGTTCAAAAGCCTTTGCTGCTTAATGTTTTTAGGGTTTTCTCCACAACTACAATGGATAGAAACGTACTGAACAACAACAAAAGTGGACGCTATAATTCACCCAACAAAGCATGACTGCAGTAGCTGGGGCTTTAAGAAAAACCGCAAGCAAACCTGCATCTGTATCCACAAAAATCAGCTGTGGATATCTGCATCCATAGATAGAAAGTGGATATCTGCAATTTTGCTGGTTCTGGGTACAAAATTTGAATCCACATCTGCAGCCGCAAAAGTGAGCTGCATCTATCTGCATCCACATCCACGAATGCAGACATCCCTGGATACTGATATTTGCAATTTTGCAGCGTTCTAAAAACAAAATATGTATCAGCATCTGCATCCATATCCAAACATGAAACACGAATATCTGCATCCACATCCACAGGTGCGGATACCCATGGATATAAAGCAGATATCCACACATCTGCAGGGCTCTAAAGGCCCCTGCCTCATAGATTTCCAAAGGTCTGGAAAACAGTTTCCCTGAGCTTTCCTCCTGCCTTTGTGCATGAGGGCACAAGTAGCTGCTAGGATGTAAAATCCCAGTTAAATAGTTAACCAGTTAAGAGGGATCCCACATGGGGGGAATGGCAGCAGAAGCCAGCAGCCCCAAGCACAGGGGGTCCGGCTTAGTCTTCTGGCCCCGCAGGATTGGAGCAGCCTTCTGCCCTCAGCGAGCATTACCTGTTCACATCCCTAACAGCCACAATCTTTTCCTTCTTACTGCCTGTGACAGGGCATCTACCCTGCACTGGCCCTTTAAGGGCAAAATCCAGCCCTGAACAAGGGCTGAGAGGGAAACCCTAGCTAAGATGGCTATCGCTAATTAGGACCCAGCTGGGGTTATATAAAGACGGACTCCTGGAGGGAGAGAGGAGGACTTACTTTTGCTGGAGAGCAGGAGGGACCTGGGCTGCCTTGGAAGCAGGAGGCTTCCTGGAGGTAGTGCAATGCTGAAGAAGAAAGGCAGAGCAGGAGAAGCTCTGTCCTGGCAAGCTCTGAGGCTGAAGGGCCTGAGGCCAGACCTGAATGTGGGAGGGCTGCAGAGAGCCAGCCAAGGATAGAAAAAGGAAGCAGGTCCACACTCCCTTCTCAATGATGAGCAGCCATTACAGACTGAAGTTTGCCCATGAGGCAGGGGCTAGATCAGGGGTGGGCAATAATTTTTGGCCAGGGGCCACTTCAAAAATGTTTGAAGTGGCCCTGGGCTGCTTGGAAGGTGTGGGGCCTAAACTGGAAGGGGTGGGGGTGTGGCCATGATGCTTCTGGGCCACCCCACACCCATGCCCTGATTGGCCTGGGGGCGAGGAGCGTGTGCAAAGCCTCCTCCCACCCTACGAGGGCAGGGTTGCCAGGTGTCCGGTTTTGAACTGGACAGTCCAGTATTTGAGCTTTCTGTTGGGGAAACAAATTGAGAAAATAGAAATGTCCGGTATTTTCTAACTAAGATGTAATGTAGATTGTGATGTAATGTCAAGTGTGTCCAGTATTTTTATTGAAACCATCTGGCAACCCTACTGGAGGGCAGTGTCTGGAAGAGGACACAGAGGCCCAAGAGTGACACAGGTCTGGAGTGGAGAGTGAAGTGAAGACACGGGGAGACATCAGCCAGAGGGAGGTGGCCAGTGAGTAGACAAAAGCTAATTCCCAGTACTTCAACCAGGAGGTGCCGCAGTGGTGAGTCTGCCCCATGACACTGCCCAAAACAATGCTGGAGCGGAGTGGCCAGCACCATACACATTCTATCTGATAACTGCAGAGCAACAAGTCAGTGACTTGGCTGCACTGCCTACAACAACCAGCCCATCTATCAGAGTTAAGGCACCATGTGGGTAAAAGAATTTCACCTCTTCATGATACCTTGTGAAACACAGCCCAAGTAGGGAGCCTTCCTCCACCCTTGCCTAAAGCTTTGAGTAGAACATGCCTAAACTGGGAAAAACTTGGCTACCAGGATTACAAAACTTTTGACAAGCACAGGCCCAATTCCCAAATGCAGCATAACCTGTCTCCCTTAAGTTCCAAGTCGAGGGATTCCCCCCATTATAGCCTCCTGTAGAAACCACGCTGAACTCAACAAGGAGGCCTGTGGCAGATTCCTTGTTGTTTCAGTAGAACAACTAACACAGCTACCCCCATGAAACTTGACACTGAGCTCAGTGGTTTCAACTCCTGACCAGGTGGCATTTTCAATGGAGTTTCACTTTGACTTCTTAGGATTGGTTGAACCTTATGATCAAAGTGATACTCAAGGGCCTGGTCTACACTACATGGGAAGGTCGAAATAAATTACGTAGCTGGAATCGAACTATTTTAAATCCCCATCTGCATGCATTTCCATTGGCAACCCTTACTCCTCACGAGGAGTAGGAGTGCCGGTGATGACAGGGGCACCCTTTGAGTTTGATACAGCAGGTCTATACTACACCCACTAAATCGAACCCTGGAAGATTGACCTCAGCAGTGTTGATCTGTGTAGTGTAGACATGCCCAAGTGGAGTAAAGGTCATGGGACTGAATCTCCAAAAGGTTATGACCAGATCTGCGCAAACAAAGATGAACCAAAACCAGACTTGAAGTTGCCTTTCTCCATAAAGACAAAAATGTGGTGGTTCAAATTAACTGGAAATCAAAACTGAACCCTGGCAGGCTTCATTATTTCAAGATTCCAGATAACTAGATTACAGCTAGCTCAGGTATGTCAGGTCCAGCTGCTGCAATAACACCTCATGATTGCAGAGCAGACTCTTGCTTAGAGATATTTTAGCAATTCTATGGCAAAGACTTACTGTGTTGTCCATGCACCTCTCTTACCTTCCCTTCTTGGATAACCCAGGGACATCTTAATTCCCTGAAAGCCTACTTTGGGCAAACAGTTTCTAGCTCTCCTCTCCACATTGCTGCCCAAACATAAGTATATGGCCACAAGCTATAAACTGTGTGTTGTCCAAGAAAACCAACAGGATACATTGTGTCGTCCTGTTCCTGGCAGGCACCATGGTTCACTAGCTTTGTTGGTCAAATCAGACAGGAAGTAACAAAGCCTGATGTGAAATAATTTTCTGCTGGAACATGTGCCAAGAAAGGGGAAACATACTCAAGAGTTATGGTGCAGATTGTGAAGGATCAAGCTAGAGGAATAAAGTGATGCAAATGTCACTAGTTTTGTTTAAACTTTTTGCATTTTTACACCATTAGATTTTGTTAAAAAAAACTGCAGCCTAATCGTCTAAAAAGTGTTTATATTTCCCCCTGAAACTAGGCAACACAATTCCTTTTTTATATGCAGAGAATAGGGCAAGCCATTCATTTTTCCTATTTAATAGTCTCCTCTATGGTCAGCCAAACTTTTACAAACATATCTGGCCAGAGTTTTATTTATTTATCCCAGTAATTATCCTTAGATTTTTTTCATCCTCAAAGCTCTTCACAAATATTAACTACTCAGAATTTGTTATGCAGAAGTGTGGTAATCCTCACTTTACAAATGGGGAAACTGATGCACAAAGCAGTTCAGTGATTTGACTAAGGTCCCAGAAGGAGTCAGGCACACCACTTCAGAGAAGCTGTCCGCTAATATTACTGTATTCTTATTCGTGCAAAGACCACTCATTCCCAATGAGAAGGATTTCATTCTTTCCTCTTGCACACTGCAGAGTGGAGTAGAAGTTCCCTTTTCTAATGTGTCTGCATCAGCACTGCTGACAGCAATTCCAAGCCCCCAGAGCAGAACAGTCAAAGAGCTCTCTCTCTCACACACACACACACACACACACACACACACACACACACACACACACACACACACACACACACACACACACACACTCTGCAGCCATGAAGACACACACACACACACACACACACACACACACACACACTGCAGCCATGAGGACACAATCCACCTGATATTTGGGCAGTACTGCACCCAGAGGTGCTGAAACTAGAGGTGTGGGGGATGCTGCAGCATTCCCTAGCTTGAAGTGGTTTCCATCATACACAGGGTTTACAGTTTGGTTTGATGCCTCTCAGCGTGCCTCCCCACGCCCATTATAAAAATGGTTCCAGCACTGTTGGCTGTACCTGTGCTGGCTGGTGCACGACAAACTTCCCAGCAGTGCAGCTCATGCCCAGGGAGCTGACTGCATTGCTGGGCGCACTTTTCCAGCATGGTCAAGAGTTTCATATGCCTCTCCCGTAGGGTTGCCAACTGTCTAAGGGTACGTCTACACTACAGCGCTAATTCGAACTTAGTTCGAATTAGTTAATTCGAACTAAGCTAATTCGAACTAACGCGTCTAGAACTAAAAACTAGTTCGAATTAGCGTTTTGCTAATTCGAACTAGCATGTCCACATTGAGTGGACCCTGAACAGGGCTTAAGGATGGCCGGAAGCAGTGCCGGCAGGGCATCAGAGGAGGACTTAGAGCGTGGAGATGCTGTCTCAGGCTAGCCGAGGGCTGCGCTTAAAGGGTCCCGACCCTCACCCCAGACAGACAGTTCTCAGGGGTGCCCCGCTTGCAAAGCAGTCCTGGCTTGGAGTGCCCACACTGGGCACATCACACCACTCGGCCATCAGACCGGCTGCACTTGCCGCAGGCTGCCATCTGGGGAGAGGGGGCAATTGGGGGGGCTGCAGGAGAGCTTCCACCCCCAGAAGCCCGCAGAGCCAGCCCAGTCCTCCCCATCGGGGGCTCGTACCCCATTCCTCCCTCACCATCTTCCACTTACCCCTCTCTAGCCCCCCTTCCTGATGTACAAAATAAAGATAACGTTTCTTCCAACATTGACTCTGTCTTTATTGAAGAAAACTGGGGCAGACTGGGAAAAGGAGGTGGGAGAGGGGAAGAGAAAGGCTGGGAGAGGGGAGGGCAACTAACATGATCAGGGGTTGGGAACAGGTCCCAGATGAGAAAGGCTACAGAGACTGGGACTGTTCAGCTTAGAAAAGAGGAGATGGAGCGGGGACAGGATAGAGGTCTCTAAAAGCAGGGGTTGGGTGGAGAGGGTGCATTCAGAAAAGTTCTTCATGAGTTCCCATAAAGAAGGACTAGAGGACACCAAAGGAAGGGAATGGGTAGCAGGCTTGAAACTAGTAAGAGAAAGTTGTTCTTCCCAAAGCAAATAGTTAACCTGTGGAACTCCTTGCTGCAGGAGGCTGTGAAGGCTACAACTAGAACAGAGTTTAAAGGGAAGTGAGATCAAGTCATGGAGGTTGGGTCCATGGAGTAGTCTTAGCCATGGGGTAGGAGTGGTCTCCCTGCCCAAAGTTTGTGGAAGACTGGAGAGGGATGGCACGAGACAAATGGCTTGGTCACTGTCTTCGGTCCATCTCCTCCAGGGTCCCTAGGATTGGCCGCTGTCGGCAGACAGGCTACTGGGCTAGATGGACCTTTGGTCTGACCCAGGACGGCCATTGTAAGCTCAGGGCTCAGGGTCGGGGGTCTCAGTGGACCCCCTTGATTATCATGCACACCTGCTCCTGGGTGGCCAGGCTGGCAGCTCTCCTGCCCTAGACGGCCACTTTCCTGTGCCTAGTGCGGAGATCGTGGACGAGGTCCACGATGTCCGCACTAGCCCAGGAAGGTGCCCGCCTCTTGCAGTCCTGGGCAAGCTCCCGGGAGCCGCCAGCCTGGTCCCGGGAAGAGGGGGTGGGCTGGGGGACATTGGGTGGGTGGCTCTGTGCCGTGCCAGGTGCAGGGTCTGCTGGCTGGGTGCTGGCAGGCTTGCACCTGGCACGGGCACCGTAGCCAGCCCGTGCCCCTTTAAGGGGTCCGGGGCCGGGAGGGGGGCAGATGAGTTTCCCTGGTGTTGGCCAGAGTGGCCACCAGGGAAACCTGGGGAGGGCTAGCCTCCCACTAGTTCAAATTAAGGGGCTACACACCCCTTAATTCGAACTAGTAAGTTCGAACTAGGCTTAATCCTCGTAAAATGAGGTTTTCCTAGTTCGAACTAAGCGCTCCGCTAGTTCGATTCAAATTCGAACTAGCGGAGCGCTAGTGTAGCGCCTATGAATGTTAGTTCGAACTAACGTCCGTTAGTTCAAACTAACATTGTAGTGTAGACATACCCTAACTGCGCAAAATCAAAGACCCTTGCCCCAGCCCCTGCCTCTACCCTGAGGCATCCCTGTCCTGGCCCTGCTCTGAGGTCTTTCATCCCACTCACTCCATCTCCCCTCCCTCTGTCGCTTACCCTCACTTTCACCAGGCTGGGGAAGAGGTTTGGGGTGAGGGGTGCAAGCTCTGGGAGACAGTTTGAGTGTCTGAAGGGTTTGGATGTGGAGTGTGGACTCTGGCCTGGGGAAGTGGTTGGGGTGTGGAAGGGAGTGAGGAGGGCAGCACTTACATCGAGTTGCTCCCAAAAACAACCGGCACATGGCTCTGACAGCGGCTCCTTGGTGGTGGTCCAGAGTGGGTCCATATGCTGCTGCCTGTACGCACCACCCTCAAAAGCTCCCACTGGCCATCGTTCCCAGCCAATGGGAGTTGCAGAGTCAGCACTCAGAACAAGGGCAGTTTGCAGAGATTCCCTCCACTAGGACTACAGGGATGTGTCAGCCGCTTCCAGAAGCAGCACGGAGCAAGGGTGGGAAGGAAGCCTGCTCTAGCCTACTGCACTACCTATGGTAGAGGTGTTGACCAGGGGCCCAGGGCCCTTTTAAATCACCCAGGCCTCTGGGCAATTGTCCTCTTTGCCCTCCTTCCCCTCAGCAGGCCTGGTCTGCATATGTGTAAGTTATAAAGTAGCTGATTTAAGATAGTTACCAAATGGTTAATGGTAAACAGGATGTGACCACTCTAAAATAGACAGAAGTTTATTTAGATTTGCACATATCCTTCCTCTCTCAAACACCTTTCTTCAGATTACATCATCTCTTCCAAAGGGCTGCCATCAGGGACAGGAAGTGTTTCTCCCCCCCGCCTCCTTGGATTCTAGGATGGGGTCATTCCTTCTGTTTCTCAGTCTGTAAAGTGCAGTACAGAGATGTATTTTAGCTTTGTTATTTTATATCTCAGCATGCATTGAAATATTACTGTAACTACACGAATCACACTCATGTCACAAAGATGGTGGTAAAAGTGATTTTAGGTAGAGCAGAGTCCAAATTCTACTCTCAATATATAAACGTGACTAGACGGTGTTAGCCCTGAACACAGAATTTGTTTCAATGTCTACAAAATTTTATCTTTTACATATTGTAACAAATCTGTAATCATTTGTATTTCATCACTATCTCTCCACTATACACCAGGGCCACTCCGAAATTCACAGGATCAGTAGAGACACGACTCAGATCCTTTGGCTCCAAAACTCAGCACCCTGCCACTTGAACTAAAGGAGAATCAGGGCTGTCCTCATTAATTCTAGTACCCTACACAGCCCAAGCATCTGCATCCCCCATGCCGCACTCGGAGCTGAACAAGACAGGACGAGTAGATGGCAAAACAGGGAGCGGTGCAACCTGCCAGAGCTGCAGGCCAGGAGGTGAAGAAGGAGCCAGAACTTGGCATACGCAGCATAGGGGACTACTAAATTTGGGGCACAGTGATGCTCCAAATTTAGTGGTGTCTTATGCAGCTGCATATTCTGCGTGTGCCTATGAATGGCCCTGAGGAGCATCTTCACTATCAGTTAATAATATAGGACCTATGATACATGGTCAGCTAGGCAGCTCTGTTTCCATCCAACTGAGGACAGAGGTAAACTCTTTTTCTCTTTTTTGCAGGGCTGTTACAATATTTATTTTTACTATCCTTAACAAACAGTACAAACCAAATCAAGTCCTAAATCTTACGATATATTTTTAAAATGTGCATTTGTTTGTCCATCCATCTGCAAGTCCGTTTGTTCAAGAGTGCCTCCTAAATGATAAGAGCAGCTTCCTCTTGTCGTAACTTCAAGCAAGTTCAACGTTTGGTTGTGCCAAAACAATGGGATGTGCCTGGAATTTGACTGTGTCTCATAAAATGGAAAGGGAGGGGATCTGGAAGGAGGGAGTTACACTGTAGAATGACCACCGGAGGCAGCAAGGGGCCAGACAGTTATAATCCCATTAGGTCAGCAGGGGGCAACAGAGGAGAAAGGGACAGCTATCTACAATATATCAGAGAGTGTATCTGTTTGTCAGTCCCCCAGCTGAGGGTCATGCACTCCTTTCCCCACTGTGCCTGCCGTAGCAGCCATGGAAAGGCACCTATCACCTGGCCCCAAGCTGCTGTGGTAAGAGAGGGCTGAGATTGACGTCTTGCCCTCGGGGGCAGCCTGCATACTGAACCTCTCATCCCCAGCCCCACCCCAGAACAATGGGTTTAAATGACAAAAAACAAAACATGTTTGAGTTAAGGACCCGAGCAACATTGGGTAAGACTTCTAGTAAAATCTAAGAGGAGGTTTAGTTAGATCAGCTCAAGTATGATCTCAAAAAGAAACCCATCTAAAATAACATTTCATAAGTAAAGTTCTCCTTTATCTCAGTCTTAAAATGGGCTGTGACTTGAGAAATGATTTACCAAAGTTTCCATCACAACTATTTCATCCCCAAGAGCTCTGAATGAGAGGCTAGATTGCAGGATGTCAACTTCGGAAGGAAATCTGCTGGAAACAGAGGGAGGAAGAGGAGTGGTGAGGCAACTCTCAGGAAACCCATGAAACATACTGATTTTTTGTTTCCTGTGTTTGTGACCTTAAAAATAGTTTTTGTGCAGCTTGAAAAACCTGCATGCTTCTGTTTTAGCAAGGCTTCTTCTTCCTTTGGCCCTGAAAGCATTACAATGTAACAGTAAGTGGACACGGTGTTTAACTCGCTCATACATCTTATCAGAGTGGATTAAACTGCAGGCTTCTTACATGCCTGGAGTCCTGGGAAAATGACACAGCTAGCACCAGATAATCCACTCCAACTTGTTGATTTGTGGGACTTAAAATCATCTTCAGAGGCTCAATATTTGGCAGTTGCCCCCTACACAATCAACATTTTCAGAACATTAATCCTGTGATAAAAGGGCCCTAGCTTTATCTCTTGCCTTTCTTAACGTAAACCATTAGCTTTTATTAACATCTAGGTACAACTCAAGGAAGAGCCATGATATGCAGACATAACATTGCAAATAATTTGGGAATTGTCTGAGGAGAACAGAGGGCTGTGAATTCAAGCTAAAAAAAAAACCCCTCCATGGATATACTTTGCTTTCAGAAGGCATTGTAGATACTACAGCAGAATGGGCAAAATGAGGGACAGTTGCGGGCAGAATCAGACACATTACAAAAACAAAAAAGCACAAGCCCTTCTCTGTTTACAGCAAACCCAGACCCAGCCAGAGTTCTTCCCAGGAGAAATTTAGTCTTTATGGAAGGCTCTCTGTAAAGCTAGCAGATTATACACACAATCAGTAGTTTATCTGTTGAAGTGTTGCAACCAGAACTGTCAAAAATCAGGCTTTTAGGATGCCTGGATGAAAATGGAATCTTCAGAAGAGCACTCTACTACTCAAGATACGTCTACAATACAAGCACTACAGTGGCACTCTCTAGGGTTGCAGTGCAGGCATGTGCAATAGTGGCAGGTGTGTTTCCGTTGTTATAGTAGCTAAGTTAATGAAAAAAATTTCTATCAATCTAGTGGTGACTACACAGGGGGTTAGTTCATCTTAACTACGTTTCTTAGTGGGGTGAATTTTTCACCGATTTAATGATAAAGCTAGTTCAACCTAAGTTTTACGAGTAGAGCAGGCCTCAGACTGTGGAAACCTAACCAGCCACTCTGACTATACTGCTGCATTATATAGAGGCATTATCAAAAAGCTGGTGTCACTTCCAAATTGTTTTGGTCTGAAAAATCTGGAGATCAGATACCATGCTGTCTCACCCATTCAATGCATTTATGATGTTGATTCTAGCCTAGGCTGGCTGGAAACTGCTAAAAACTGAATTTCTCCAAAAATCGGTGAATAGAAAATAGCCAGCCCCACCCTTCCACAAAAACAAATTTCCTCTAAGGGACTTGAAATAGAATGTGGGCCCTGTTCACGCTATTTACTAAGAATATGTCTACACTTTGAGCTGGAGCTGTGAATCCTAGCTCCAGGAGACAGACTGCACTACCTCTCATCAAAACTAGCATGATTAAAAAAACCCACGGTAGCACAAGCTGTGGGAGAAGCTAGCTGCCTTGAGAACTCGCCTAGCATCTCATACAGGTATATATTTGGGGCAGCTAGCCCTTCCTGCTGCTTCAGCTACACTCTATTTTTAGTGTACTCTCTCAATGAGAGCTTGCACAAGTGTGGCTCTTTGAGCAGGAAATTACACCTCCAGCTCAAAGAGTAGACAAATGCTTGAACTGTATTCTCCTGGGGCTTGGGACTCTCTGGTGTTTCTGTTCATTTAGCGCCCAACAGAGTTTAATCCTGGTCTATAGCTGGGGTCCCTACGTACTCCCATAACGCAAATAATCAATCAATAATAAATAAGTGTCCACTGTGAGTTCCAACTGGATCGTTTTCTCTCCACTAGACACTTCTCAATCATCACAGGATTTTCTGTGGGGTGGGGGAGTCTATACACCGAGCACTGGGCCAAATCCTTGGCTGTATGAATCAGCATAGTTCTGTTTACATGGAGTTATGCCAATTTACACCAAGATCCGGTCTAACATAGCAACTCGGTGTCCAAATAGTAAGTGGGGCTACCTATGAGAAGCTGGGATCGTTAAGAACGTGAGGATTGTTTTTACAGATGTTCATTTCATGCCTTTTGAAATAAGTCTATGCAGTTACAGTTCAGAAAAACATAAAACAGTGCTTGTAGGATGCAAGTTTTCATACTGAAAGAGCTGTAAGGGATAGGTCAGCAGGTCTATAAAAGCAGGAGGGGAAGTAAATGAAACTGAATGAAATCTCAGTTGTTGATTTATTCCTTTATTAAAAATGATTCTGCACACTAGTATAGATCCTCCTGGTATAAATCCCCAAGGAAAAGACCTTGCCAATTCCCATTCTTCCCAATGAAGTGTCCTGTCCTTGATTTTTATCATCATATAGTTGTTCCAGGTGGAGAATAAGGGGTTAATTCTAGTTAAACATTGATCCAAAAAAATGCCATAACATCCAATTAATGAATGGTCTAATGCTACATTTGCTAAATTACTGCAAAGCTGACTGCTGGAAAGTTGGCAGATTGAAAGACAGGTGGTTTAAAACCTTAAAAAAAAATCCACAATAAAAAAAAATCCACTGTTGGATCCAGAAAGGGATTTTGGTGGTGGTCGCTCCACACTTCATATCCTTAATTGGTTTGTTTTAAACAGCTTTGTCTCCAGCACTTACATCTTAATAGATTTAGGCCTGATTCTGATCTCAGGAATCTTAATGGACTTTTTAAGCCTGATTCTAATCTCATGTACTCAGGTTTTAAATCAGCATGTAACTCTACTGTCTCCAACAGAGTGACTACTGTTTAATATAGATGAAGGTGAAGTCAGAACTGCGCCCATAGCCTCCAACGGTTAATTTCACAATGGATTATGATGTGGAGTTTTGAACACATAACTCTAAAACAGCAAATACCATCACATCTCTTTTAGACTGAAGGGATTTATCTTTTTGTGCCAGCTGTGTCTGTGTTAAATGAATGGCCCAGACACTTGGAAGTGTCCAGAGTAGGGTTGCCAGATGGTTTCAACAAAAATATTGGACACACTTGACATTACATCACAATCTACATTACATCTTATTTAGAAAATACCGGACATTTCTATTTCCTCAATTTGTTTCCCGAACAGAAAGCTCAAATACTGGACTGTCTGGTTCAAAACCGGACACCTGGCAACCCTAGTCCAGAGCACAACTTGGCTAAGACTGGAGAAGGGAAGCAGAGGGGGAATGAGACTACTTGTCTCCTATCCCAAAAGTTCTGGAGATGGCTGGGGTCTAAATCAATAAACTCATTCTGGCTGGTAGTGATTCTGTGCCAGCTACTCCCTGTGGGATTCCACCATGGAAAGGAAATCAACCCCTGCTTGGCTGTGTAAGCCAGAATTGTGTCCTTGCTGCACAAAGGGAGCAGTGCAAAGGGGACACAACCGGATCAAGGATCTGTAACAATGACCAGTCTTGCCAGGAATATCACTGGGCCTGTGATTTTTTTCAATGAAATTCTAGGCATTGTCCTTGGCTGGCCACCACTGCGTATGTTTAAAAAAAAAAAAAGCCCTCCCTTCCCATCACCAGTAAGAATAAAACCTGGACTCAGCAGGACTCCCCACTGAAAAGAAAGAGTGACAGAGTCACTCATTTAAACTGGGAGTTTCCAGACCCACATCAGGAGAGTTAATGGCTTACTGAATGGACATAACTGCTGGTGAAAAATCATTAACAGATTTCCTCTGTCACACCCTGATGACTCATCATTTTGTTTACAAATGAGCATTCACTGTACCAAAGCCAATGACATCAAGCAGAATAGAAGCATCAGTTGAAAGGAAAGAATAACCACTACATCAGTTCACCAACTCTTTCCATCTGCCTTACCAGACACATATAATCCTGATATTGAAAACAGTCCCTTCAGCTTCCATAAAGCATTTCAACCTTAGGATTTATTTCATTCCGCTTTCTTCTGTTTGGTTGAAAACTTCTTTTCCACCAACAAAACCCCTTTCTCCCTCTTTTGACTCATACTCATTTCAGGCCAAATCCTGAAGTCCTTTCTTAATGATTTTGATGGGAGCTTGCCTGATTAAAACTGAGTGAGGATTTCAGGAGGTGCTTAAAAGCCAAGCAATCAGCCGGCAAAGCTGAGAGTGAGCAACAGCAATTTCAGTTAGGTACAGGCTGAACCTTTATCAATGTGATCCAGCAAGGATGTTGCAGGAGCAGAGTCCCAGTGGAGGTCTGATGGCCAGGAGTCCTGTGGGGCCAGGAGGTCTGGCATGCAGCAGCAGGGGAGGAACCAGCCTCCAGCTGGTAGCCAAACCAGAAGTGGGCAGTGGCAGGGAAACAGGAAGATCTCCACTGGTCTGGCAAAGCCCCTAATCTAGGACTGGTCAGGTCCTGAGAATGCCAGACCAGGGAAATCCAACCTGTACTTTGAAGAGAGATGTAAAACATTCTAGAGTTGAATAAGTCACTGGAGATCTTTTTTTCCAACCAAAGTATTTTAGTACTGACAATAAAAGAGGCAAGATCTCATATGGTATTTTGAGATCAGCTCTGAGACATCCACATTTGCCACTTATAGACTGCGCTGACAAGACACAATGCTTATGAACTGTTTACATTAAGAATCATTGATAAAGTGGCAGAAGCGAACAGACTGTCTCTTTTGCTAAGCGTTCATAGCAGACCATAAGGGTGCCCCCAAAGTAAGCAGGGGATGCACTGGGTGAAAATGAAATCTTCACCATTGCCTCACCTGGTGCAAAAAGATGGTCCATCGTTATGCTGGGGTTCAGGAAATTCGGGTTCACTTCCCTACTCTGCCATCGACTTCCTTTGTGACTTCGAATAAGTCACTTAAGCACTCTGTGGCTCAGTTTGCCCTCTGAGCAGAGCCCCTCTACCTCCCCAAACAAACAAGATGTCATGGAGGCAAAATTTCTAAGATGAGAAAGATCAAGGGAAATCTCTAAATATCTTCTTAGAGCTAAATTCAGGCCAGATTATGCAGATACAACTTCATTGATTTTAGTAACAGTTGCATCCACCCTTAGGGTATGTCTACACAGCAAAGAAAAATAGGTGGCTGGCTGATGCAAGCAGGCTTGGGCAGCTGAGCTGTTTCACTGCTATGTAGACTTCTGGGTTTGGGCAGTAGCCTGGGCTCTGAGATTCTGTGGGATGTGAGGGTCCCAAAGTCAGGCTCCAACCTGAGTCCCAAAGTCTATTCAGCAATGAAACAGCCCTGCCACTTCCGCTCCACAGATCCAAGTTGCTGGCATGGGTCAGCCTCAGGTTTGTCTTTGCTGTGTAGACATACTGTAAGGGCACGTCTACACAGCAGGGAAAAAGTTGAATTAAGCTATGCAACTTGAGCGACATCAATTGCGTAGCTTAAGTCAAAATAACTTAATTCAAAATAACTTTTGGCGCTGTCTACACAACAGGAAGTCAAAGGAAGAACACTCTTCCTTCAACTTCACTTACTCCTCATGAAATGAGGGTTACAGGAATCGGAGTAAGAAGTCCTCCTGCTTGCCATTATTTCAAAACAATGGCTTGCTGTGTAGACACACGCTTTGTTATTTCAGAATAATGTCAGTTATTCTGAAAAAATGCTGCTGTGTAGACAGCCTGAGTACTAAATTCAGACACACAGGCTAACATTGGAGAAGCAAGAAAATGCTTGATCACAAAACCTTTCAGTGAGAAGGGACCTCTAAATATTATCTAACGATTGTTCTTAAACAGGCAATGATCTTATCTCCTACTGTCCTAAATACTGATTTAATCTAGGAGGGAACCCAGTGCTAAAATAGGAAATGTCCATAAGCCCTTGAGTGGCAAGTGGAAAATGGCAAATTCCAATAAGGCTTATTGAAAATGTTATAGTACCTGAGCTGAACTAGAGAGTTCAGTGACAGAATGGAAACAAGCGCAATGATTGTATGAAAACCACCCAAAAATGTCCAATAGCTGGTGCAGTAAGGTCAGGGCACAAGAATTACCTGAAGTCCGATAGTACATATGAACAGAGCTCTACGGCTGCAGAAATCCACCAACCAGGAGGCCTTTCTATTAGACGGGATTGTATTTAAAACATAAAGGCATATGGAGGCCTAATGAAGCCTGAGAAGAGAGAAAGAACAAAGTCCTTCCCACGAGCATACATCTCTTATTTCTCCAAAGACACAGTCTCCTCCACCATCTCTTCAATCAGGAATTAGTTAGAATCCCATCAATCACACGAATATCAAACACTTTATAGCCATCTGTAGAGTTATTTTAGCAAAGAAATACGCTAACCCAGACATTTCTACCAGCTCTGGAAGATTTTAGCAAAACAACTCCTCTTAAAGTTGAGGGGAGTGATATGGTTAAAACCCAGCGACAAGCTCTGACAGCATAGAGGTCTGAAGGTGCCTTAATTTCTAAAGACAGTGTTCAAAGCAGATCTGAGTATGGTGCTAGCACAGAAGCATTGTGGTAACACACGAACACCACCGTGACCATTTATCTGAATGTGTGTTTCTTTGTCATTGTTTCCCTTGAAGGAGGAAAGCATGATTCAAAGCTTAAATGTAAAAGAGAGGTGAATGTTAAACTGTGAGTCTTATGGGACCTGTTCTGCACAGCTCTCTCCCTGCATTACCATGAAACCCATTCTGTCTCCCTACTCCCAGCTCAAGCCTGAACTGCAACATTACATGAGTTTCCCCACTTGGACAACTGCCGAGGTCCAAAGGTGTTGCCATGGCTGGTGTTTTATGTTGCAAAGGAGATGGGCGTGGGGTGGGGAGGGATAGACATCATTTATATATATAACAAAACAGTCAAGTTATTAATGCTGGAATTTTTTTTTATGCTTGCCCTTTACAGAAACTCTGCATCCTTCATGCTGCTAGGAAGACTGGTCAATCTTATTATGTTAGTCTTCATTCTGTGTTAAATTTAATACTTCTAGATTATACAATAAATCCCTGACGAATTGGCAAACTGAAGAATTAAAGAATAAACTGGCTCCAAAGGGGGCCATCCTAGCCAAAATAGTGTAGATTTAAGCAATGAGATCTTGTGTGCCCTTTAAAAATCACCCTCTTGGAAATGCTGTTCTTCTGCCTGCATTCTCCTGGGAGCAGAGAATATATCCGTCCAAGAGTGCCTCATTCCAAGGGTATTCACACTCATTTTAAAAGCTATACTAAAACGTCCCTCTTGAAATTGTTTGGAATAAGATGTCTAATATATTCAGACTATATTTTGTTAGCTGCTCTTTCCTCAAGAGAGGTGCTCTTGCACCACTCAAGCTGTGTTTCTCATTTATGTTTAGCTTTGGCTTTGGTAACAGATTTCAAAATATTCTAACTCCTTCCCAGAAGCAGGAATTGTGGATTGACAATACATTTGGATCCTCAATCTTCAGAGGTTATGTTCTTAATACCACTACTACCATACTTAACACTTTACATCTTCAAAGTTTTTTTTAACCATTAGTGAGGGTCTGCTCTGAAAAGTGACCATTAACAAATTGCACCTCGTTACTTAATAGAGCTATTCTTTGCATAGCCTGGTAACAGCCCTTTACCCATCAGCCCTGTAGAACCAACGTTATGGAGAATGAACAGCATTCTACAGTTTGGACCTCCCTGGCCCGGCACCCTCAGGACCTGACCTGACTGGTCCCAGAGGAGGGATTTTGCCAGACCAGGGGAGGTCATTTCTGGCCACCCTGCTGCCGGCCCAATCCCCTACCCTGCCCTACCACCCCAGCAGGCTTCCCAGCTCCCCAGGCAGCACAGCTGGATCGCATGCCAGGCTTCCTGCCTGCACTGTGACCCCTTCCCCAGCCCAGATTGTGCCTGTGCCACCCTCCCCGTAGCTCTGCTGAGCAAGGCAGCCCAGCTGAGTTGCACACACCAGGCTTCCCAACACCACCCACTGCATCCCCCCGCAGCTAAGCTGGGCTGCACACTGGGCTCCTGCCTCACCTGTATCGGGCCGGGCTCCCAGCCCCCGCTCCTCCAGCAGCGCACCAGGCTCCCCCACCTCCACAACGCACCAGGTCTCTGATCCTGGAACATCTGTGGTCCTGCCAGACTATAGATGTTGCTGGACCAGAGTCCTGGTTTATAAAAGTGCAACCTACAGTCCTTTTTGTGCATCTTCCATCAAAATTGTTTATTGAATTCCAATATTTCCCCCTCTGCAAGCCAACTGAAGACAAACTGTGCTGCGCAGGGTTCACTAAGGACATAGTTTACTGTGTAGAACTTTTCCTGCCATGCTGATGTTGATGTCCAAGAAGGAAACAATCCAGTTTTACTCTCTGATCCCCAGCGGAGTTTTCAGATTTCATAGATGGGGGGAAAATCCTTTTACTTGTTAACTGAGGCATAGAGTTTAATGCCAGAAGTGACCCATATCATCATCTAGCCTGACCTGCTATATATCATAGGTCACAAACAGCACCTTATTCTACACACAAACTTCAACAACTAAAATTCAATCAAAGTATGACAGCTGCCAGGAGACTAGACTGCTACAGGCAGAGAATAGGCAGGACCAAGGTGCACCAATACCTAAGACCCCACCATGATGACAGGGAAATTATTAGTGAGACATACTCAGATAATCCTGGCAAGTGAATTGTAACCACACTCTGCAGAACAAGGCAACTATGGTCACTGCTAATCCAACCGGGGACTTCATCCCAACTCAACATAAGACAAATCAGTTACACCTTGTCCATGTGAGCAAAAACCAGCCAAGTATTTGAGACAGAGGTTTTGTCTACACTTGTAAATTTGAACTGCAGTGACACCAGCACTGGGAGAGAGTTCTCCCTGCTCTGTAGATAAACCAGCTCCACAAGGGAGAAGCTAACAGTGCTGGAAGCATGGCTGTTTACACTGGCCCTTTACAGCACTGTAGCTTGCTGTGCTTGGGAGGAGACTGATTTTTCACATCCCTGAGTGAGAAAGTTACAGTGCAATAAAGAGGCAGGGTTGACCAGTCCAGAGACTACTCAGTTCCATCACTGGCCCTCTCTCTCCAGTATCTCATCTCCAGCCATGGCCATCCCTACACTTGGGGAAGGGCAATCTCTTCTTGATCCCGACAGGTAGTTGGCTGAAACTCTGAAGCATGCACTTTTGAGAATATAAGACACAAACTGGAAGTGAGACCTAGGACTGTTGAGCCCTGTCCCATATCATCACAAGTGACCCTTGTTATTCAGTTATGCACACATTTGATATGTAAATGAGACAAAAAACATGAAATCCGATTATGCTTCTTATATAGTCACTCAGTAGAGTACAAATGAAAGTATTCAAAAGGCCAAGTCCTGCACAACTTACTCTGGAAGAACTCCCACTGGTTTGGCCCTAACACCTCTAGTTTAACACACTTTCAGGTCATAAGGAGAAAAAGATGGGTGGTATTAGCCCCAGTTAAATACTGAGAAATATCTCAGAGAGAGAGATTACAAAGCATGATTAGGACCACAACGAATTAGAAAAGTCAGGATTAGGACTCAAGAGTAAGTGGCTTCCAGGCCAAACTTCTGTCCACCACATTACTCTTCTTTCTCCTCTTATGGAAGTTAGAAGGCATCTGTACAAGACAAGTGATATTGTCCAGACTGTCAGAAATAACAAACCTTATTAGTTCTGTAGTTACAGAAATCCAAATCAAGGGGAAAAATCTTAAAACTAGTTGAACTCACAGACCTTACTGGATTAAGCAGTTGGAGATCTAATTTTACCAGATATAGTACATTTTTTTCTACTTTCTCAGTGTATACTTTGTTCATCCATTTAAGTTTTCTGGGAACAGATGTTTCCAACAGCATCTGAAAAGATCTTGTAAATATATTAAAATCTACTGGTGTTGGAGACTGTAGTAGTACTAAGCCATAATTAAAAAAAATCGAGTGTTATAAGATGCATAGGAACTAATGTTAAATTTCAGATACTCCCCAAAACTTTAAAACTTAACAGTAGTGAGAGTCTTAATAGAGAACAGTTATTTCAGTGACTATCTTGTTAACCTACTGCATTAGAGTGACCTGCTACAGTTCAGAAACTTAACAAGGGAATACATCCAGTAGCAAATATGGCTCAACTTTCCTCCCTTACATTTGTTGCAACTCAGTGGGAAGAACTTGGTTCAAACCATACAAAAAAAAAATAAAAGAAATTGTCTATATCAGCTGTTCTATAAATGAGGCTGATTCGCCCAGCTACATGGGATCTAACGGAAGGCTACCTCCCATTTAACCTGACACCTGTTTGTGATACCATTATCTATATCAGGGGTTGGCAACGTCCAGCACGCATGCCATAAGTGACACACAAGAGGATTTTCAGTGGCACGCGTAATGAACGGGTTCCCCCTTATTACCCCTTACCAGCAACGGGGAGCCTGTGCTGGCGATCCAGCACCGTACCCCCTACAAGACTGGAGCTAGCGCCGGCTTCCTGCAGGGGCAGGGCGTGAGGGGGAGCCCATTCATTGCGCGTGTCCTTCAGATGTGAGACTGAGCTTGGGGGTGGGGAGGAGCCAAGGCCAAGTTCATACGTCGCTGCCACTGCAGGGTGCATAATGCAGCATTACGTGTGTGTCATCTCCACTTGCAGAAGTGGAAATGATATATGTGAGCTGAGCTGCCCCCTGCGGCAATGTCACCCCATCCCTTTCTCCACCTGGGGTGGCGACTTCATGGCGAGTTCCTGGCTCTGTCACAGCCCCTGGGAGGCATGCGGGTGTGTGCATGCACTGAAGGCCTAAGTCTGGCAGCTCAAGCTGGCCTGGGAAGCCCTGAGGCTCTGCGCTGGATCCGGCTTATGGGGAAGTGCATGCACGCTGCTCTTCCCCTACTCATAGGAAAAGCTGGAGCAGAGCCCAGGGCAAGAAGTCAAGTGGGGCGCGCAGTGGAGAGAGCCCCTCCTACTCTCCCAGGAGAGTGGCATGGCCCAGAGCAGGAGCATTAAATCTTAGCACGCTGCTTTGGAAAGGTTGTCAATCCCTAATCTATATCAAAATGTTAGTCTTCATAGCTACTCTTCTTAAGAAAGTGCCGTCAATTGCCATCAGTTTTTACCTAGAACTGCCCCTATACTGATTTCTATAAAATATATTTCCTGGGATATATCCTAAAATCAAGAAACCGTGGTTTTAATTGGCTCATTTCACTTCAGCTACCAAGAGACAACCATCAGAAAGCAATGACTTTTCATAGAATCATAGAATACTAGGACTGGAAGGGACCTCGAGAGGTCATTGAATCCAGTTCCCTGCCCTCATGGCAGGACCAAATACTGTCTAGTCTAGACCATCCCTGATAGACATTTATCTAACCTACTCTTAAATATCTCCAGATATCAGCCCAAAATGCTTTAGAGGCTGGGAATATTCATCTGAGTGCTGGATAAAATCCAATAACTAGAAAGTTTTTATTTCAGAAACAGAAATGTATGAGCAATCTAAATATTTTAAACAGATATGGGACAAACATTCCCTTGAATACCAAGAAGGTATGTGTCTGGGTTTATCCAAACCCAGCATTAGGCAGTTTTGTAATCTCCTATTCCAGTTCCAATTCATATGCAGCTGAAATTTTGTAAAAATAGCTATTCTTGGGCAATTCTGCCCCAAGATACTGGCAGTTTCGATTGAACAACAGGATTCATCTTGTGTGATTTCCACCATTCAAGAAGCATTTTGACACATGCTGCCATAATTACAGCTGGTGAAATTTTGGTGGCATCTAATTAAAGTCTTGTTAGTGCTTAAATCCAAAACTGGATTTGTAGCCTAAATCTGATCAAATCATGCTTCCATTGCCCATTTCTAAAATAGAGTACCCTTTCAGCTCATGCAGTGTCTTCCCGTGTTTAAAAGTGCATGGTTTGGAAGTATATTAATATATAATATGTGTGACTAACAATAAATCACATGGACCCTCCCTCTAATCCCCTTCACTGTGTAGTGCACAGAGGAACAATACTGAAAACAGAGGCCTAGATATAGAAAATATGTTGGAATGTGCAGACAATTCCCATTATCTCCATAACCGTGTCCTTCTTTCTCAAAGAAGCTCCGTATGCCAAAAGCATCCCACTGAAAAATAAGGAGGCTAGAGACCCCAGAGAATGGCTGTTCCATAAAGCATGTTTCTCCCCTCCACATAACCCAATTTCCATGTAAGACAGAGGAAAGTTAAAAGCCCCTCTTCACTCTGCAACCATGATCAAGACACTGCCACAAATACCATTCTTCAGGGAGGGGCTAAGAAGAGTGTGGTGGAAGAAGCACTTTTTTCAGCTCACCAGAGATCAGTGGGGTTTGGCCCAGGTTTTGATGGGTATCCCTATTTTCCATCTTTATCCTTTGCCACAGCCCCAGTCTCTGATGCACTGCTGAAAAATTCTCTGGTGCAGAGAGGGTTATGCCAAAACATCAGGTCCACAGCAGTCAAAGGGAATTATTTTAATTATATGTTTTACATATGAGGACCACATAGGTGCTGTGATAGACATCCTGGGCAAGCTTCATGCCTAGTGCCCTTCCATTATTTGTAACGGAGATACAGCAGATGTAAAATTTGCCTTTCTCCATCTGTAAAGCTTCAGGGATTGTATCTGTGTGTAATCACTCTCTTTCCCATTTTTCTGAAAAACAGCAAGTTATATAATTTGAAGAAAAGTTAGAAATGGCAGCTTCACTCCTGTTCAAACCCCTCATGGCTGTCATTCAACGTCTGACCATTGCTGGCCCACTGTGTTTCAAGAAAAGGTGGCCTGATTATTCACAGCTCCTACAGTGCCTCTGGGCTCCATTGTAGACAGAGATTTGCGTGAGAAATGATTGCACATTCCTCCAACTGAGCAACATTATGGACAGAACAAGAGTAATGAGGCACGATTATCAGGAACAGCGCTATAAGCCCTTCTGATCAGCATGTCACATCTAAAACAGCCTCATCTAGTTTCAGCTTGAGATCGGCCTCTTCTAAAGCAGGTGCTCCAGAGATTCTGCTCAACTTGTCAGAACAGTGGCTGCCAGCAGAACTGTTAGGGTGCGTCTACACAGCGGCACCGCTAGCTCGAAATAAGCCAGGAAATTTGAGTTATGCAAATTGCGTAGCTTATTTCGAGCTAGTCTATTTCAAAATTTGAAGCTATTTGAAATAGACCACTATTCCAACAAGTCCCTTAATCCTTGTGGAATGATGTTTACCGGGATGTCGGAATAGCAAGCCCGTTATTTCGACTGCATTTCGAAAAAATGGCATGCTGTTAATACATGGAAAATGCTATTTCAGGATACCGGATGTATCCCAAAATAGCACCGCTGTTTAGATGTACCCTTGTACAGCTGTGTGCTAGATATTAACACTGTTCTTTCCGCAGGAAAATGTCAATAAGTTCTAGGACCTCCCTTAGTGAGGGATCATTTGAGACAGTCTGCTGCCTTCTCCACTTGCTCTAAGATGTTACTTCCCAACCTGCAACAAAACAGAGAGCTGCAAGTGTTACTCTACCAACCTGAAAACAGGAAGGAACCCCCCCCCCCCACTAGATGACACTTGCAAATTGCCAATTATTCTTCTAACTTAATGGCTAACTTCCCCTCCTTCCACTTTGCTCATGCATTCTGCACTATTCTTAGTGCGACTGGGCAATGATGATCTCCAAGCGCTATTCCTGACTCATACGCTCATTCACTTTCTGGCATTGGGCAGGTCACTTTGCCTTTCAGAGTCTCATGTTGCCCCACCGGTAAAATGGGGGGTTTATTCTTACCCACTTCCGGTGGGTGCAGTGAGACTTAATTTGTGAATGTCTGTTAATTGCACTAAAATTTATGGATGGATAGAGCTACAGAAATGCAATGTGTTAATACTCTTCTTCTTCTCCCTTCCACAAAAAACATTCCAAAGACCAATAGGTAATAAAGTATACAGGTATTAGCTATGTACTCTTTTCGGCTGAGCATTTTCTTTTCTCATTGTCAAGAACAACTTACTGTTGTTTAACACTATCCTTAATGCAGTAACTGTATGTACAAATGACATGTTGGACTGCTCATTTGTGCACACAATTAGTGCAGCTGTGCATGCAACTGCAACAACTATGAGCAAATTATCCATGTGTGCCATTCTAAAGTCTGAGTCATTACTTGTAGACACATGCTATCACTAATATTGACTATACTATTAGCTGGGATCATGTCGCTGTAGGTAAAGTGTGATAGGTCTCAGGTATTTTTAATTAACTGTTTTCATGTCTCTCTTGTGCTTGCTTGTACAATGTTTGCATTAAATTACTTTAGCCAAGGATGGACTTATGTTTTAATGTCTCTGATAATCCTTTCCAGCAAGCTATTGGGCCAGAATAGCATAGGTATTTAGGCACCTGGACTGATGACTAGTAGGATCTTAAAAAGTTCCTAAGAGAGATAACCTAATCCACAAAAAGGGTCATTTAATGAAAAATGAAAGTGTCCATATTGGGAGTTAGCACAAAAAATTTAGGGTTTAAATTTAAAGTGCAATAGCTATTCTGTACTAACTGCCCATGAATCCACCATGTTGACAGCCTCTCAATCAAGCATGATGTCTGGTTTCAGTGTGAAGTCAGGTGAACCTCACTGAATAGACTGAATATCTCATTTCAATCTCCAATTCATTTGGTATTGAAACTCAAAGCAGGTGTGGGCCCAAGAGGGGTACTTGGGAGGTTTGAAACCATCTGGTAAGAACCTGAGTAATTTGAACCCCTTTTAGATAAAATCTGTAATTTTCAGATGGCGTTTTAGAGGTTTTTCATCTTTGCATACATCCATAAATTTCATAGCTGTATTTTGAAATAAATCCTTTTGAAAATATACACTCCAAACTTGCATTGTTATCCACTGTTCAGTAGAGATGGGCCCAGAACGCTCTATTCAGATCCGGATTCAAGTCTGAACTTTTCCAAATAACAGTGCAATTTGGAGCCAGGGCTTTGATCTGGACAGTTATGTCCTGATCCTAAATCAGATCTACATAAGCACAGAACACAACACACACTATTATTGGGAGCACAGAGAGTGAACTCTTCAGGCCAGGGACACTTTTATTTTTTACTGTAAAACAACATTCATAATTACAGTAAGAAAAAAATATTAATTTGGAACAGTGCAGTATTTTTCAGCTTCAGATAGTGCTAGCAACCCACCCAAACATCAGATTATATAAAATAAAAAATTGATTTACAAGAACTTTTTCTTTCTTTTTAATGTATAAATTAACTGTAAATGTGCTGTTTCCTTTTTGTGGGTAGTCCTCTAGATTTATTTGAATAGATATAAGGTTAGAAGAGATTTATTTTCATATTTGGCGTTTTTGAATTAGTATTAACCAGTACTTCAAAGTAACAAAACTCCTTTAAAATCCAGTCCCACTGCGAAACTACAGTATGTTTGGACAGTAAATGGATGCTTTGTCATACTCCCATGTGGATACAAGTTTTAGTTTGGAAATATTTTCTTACTGGTTTTAGACAACATTTCCAAACCAAAATACATACATACTGAAATAGTTTCTATAATTCACCCAAGCAGTACATTTTATTTAACAACTCATTATCATAAAACTCTCTGATAGCTATCTGATCATTAAACCACAAAATGCATTGTTCAGCTAACATGCAAAGTCTGAACAAAGCCACAAGAGCCAGAAAATTCAGAGTTAAAGCTGAAACTCCATAATTATCACATGCCACTATGCCCAAGTATTTCAGCATATAAAATACAGTAAATCAGAAATGGTTAGACTGGCATTTCAACTCACTTCTCAGTTCCATATGTGCATTAATTACCTTTTAACTGTTATTTCCCCTCATGGGTTTATGGACAGATCCTCAGTGATGACTGCGGCGTGCAGAATACAAATGGATGCACAAAGGTGGCTTAATGTTCCCATTTGCAATCCCCTGATCCTACTGCTGCTTAGGGATGTTAAATTGCATGTAATCAGTTAATTGAGTCAGTCTAATTTCCAATGACTATTTGATTAGTCGATAAGGGGGGAAACTGCTGAACCACAGCGGGGTTAGCTCCTGGCCCTGGTAGCTAACCCTGCTGCAGCTCTGCCTTTTAAATGTATTAAGAGCCTGGCTCTTAATACATTTAAAAGGCAGAGGGCATAGAGGGGGGACCAGGCATGAGCCAGGAATCAGCTGATTCCTGGCTCACACTCGATCCCACCCCCTGCTGCCCCTATCGTTTTTAATCATAGAATCATAGAATCATAGAATAATAGGACTGGAAGGGACCTCAAGAGGTCATCGAGTCCAGCCCCCCGCCCTCAAGGCAGGACCAAGCACCATCTACACCATCCCTGACAGATGTCTATCTAACCTGTTCTTAAATATCTCCAGAGAGGGAGATTCCACCACCTCCCTTGGCAATTTATTCCAATATTTGACCACCCTGACAGTTAGGAATTTTTTCCTAATGTCCAATCTAAACCTCCCCTGCTGCACTTTAAGCCCATTACTACTTGTCCTGTCCTCAGAAACCAAGAGGAACAAATTTTCTCCTTCCTCCTTGTGACACCCTTTTAGATATTTGAAAACCGCTATCATGTCCCCCCTTAATCTTCTTTTTTCCAAACTAAACAAGCCCAGTTCATGAAGCCTGGCTTCATAGGTCATGTTCTCTAGACCTTTAATCATTCTTGTCGCTCTTCTCTGTACCCTTTCCAATTTCTCCACATCTTTCTTGAAATGTGGCGCCCAGAACTGGACACAGTACTCCAGCTGAGGCCTAACTAGTGCAGAGTAGAGTGGCAGAATGTATTAAATGTATTAAAAGCCTGGCAAATAATGAATATGCAAATAAAATGTTACCTGTTTGCCAAAATATGTACCCCAACCCCAGGCCTCTCATATACTCCAACCATGACTTCTGCACCGCCCCCTACTCCCAAATTATGTTATTCAGCCCCAGCTGTGACAGCAGCTGCCCACAGGCCCTGCCCCTCTGCCACACAGTCATGGCAGGTCCCAGCCCCTCCTGCCACAGCAGGCCCTGCACCCACCCCTCCACCATTTGAAATTATGGTGTTCAGCATAGTGGAGGATTGGGCCCTTACTTAACTAATTATCTTTTGGAGAGGCACTGCAGGCTCATGGTGTGAGGTTTAAGGGTCCTTCAAACTTAATGAACCAGAATCTGACCTAAATTACAATGGTGTAAATGGAGTAAAGCCACTCAGGTTTAACACCTCCATACCTGAGATCAGAATCTGGTCCCGTGTAGCAATGGACCCATTTATAGTTAACCGTGTTTGCTAAGCTGTGATGGCACACTGCAATGGAAAGTACCCACTAACGAGATCATACATATTCATCATCATCCTCTTTGGAGACATGAATTCGTATCCTATTGAAGTAATGTGATGAAAATACATTAGTGGTCCCATTCTAGCACAAGAACGGCACACACTCTGGCTACGTCTACACTGGCGCATTCTCACACAAAAACTCTTTTGCGAAAGAGTTCTTGTGCAAAAACTCTTCCAGAAGAGAGCGTCTACACTGGCATGTGCTTTTCCGCAAGAGATGTTCTTTTGCGCAAGAGCAACCATGCCAGTGTAGACGCTCTCTTGCGCAAGAAAGCTCTGATGGCCATTTTAACCATAGGGCTTTCTTGCACAAGAAATTTATGTTGCCTGTCTATACTGGCTTCTTGAACAAGAACAGTTGCGCAAAAGGGCTTATTCCTGAGCAGGAGCGTCAGAGTTTTGGCGCAAGAAGCCCTGATTTCATACATTAGAATGTCAGTTTACTTGCCCAAGAACAGGTGGCCAGGGTAGACAGGCAGCAAGTTTTTGCACAAGAGCGGCCGCTTTTGCGCAAGATCGCGCCAGTGTAGACACAGCCTCTGAGGCAAGTTGTTAGAGACAGGCTCTCTCAGCTCAGGAACTTCTCCACTAGTGACTGGTGCAAAAACAACCACTGTGTCTTTGTTCCAAAATCCTTCCTTAAAATGTATGTCTTCCAATAAACCTACCAGTCTTAGCCCACTTCTTTCAAAAGTGCTTTAACAAAAACCTTTTATTAACAAAACGCATAATAGCAACCCTCTGATAATCTTCCTCCATTTTTCTAGAGAATCTGCATAGGTGATTTGTCTGCCATTTAGACCCCAATTTAGCAGAGCACTTACACTTGTGCTTAATAAGTCAAAGAAACTACTTATAGGCTTAAAGTTAAGCATGTGCTTAAGTAATGTACTGAATAAAGACCCCCAACTCCTTGTACTGCACCGAGCACACTGTCAGAATGCAATTTATCAATAACATAATAAATAACAAAAAAAATCTTCTAGTAAGATCTGAAGTACTCTGTGGAAGAAACATAAGCAAAATCTACCCAATTAGACTTGTCTATTTTTCCCTCTGGGCAAAATGTCTGTCCCTCAAGCATATTATTTATTCGTTATTATTTATACAGCACTATAGGTGTGCATGATGCTTTACAGACAAGCACAGTTCCTGCCTCCAAAATAACTTACAGTCTAAGGACCTGACCACACAATCCACTACTTCTCACACAAACAGTCTTTTTCCTGTGGGTCCCACTGACTTCAACAGGATTAGTCATATGAGCAAGGTTTTCAGGACTGAACCCTGGACTTCTTTCCAATCAACACCCCCCATAACACTACTCATTCCATGTGCTGTAATACAGAATCTCTGTAACCTATGTTTGCAATGAATCAGCCAGTCATTTCAGATTTTTTTAAACTCATTTAAACCTCCCCTATAATCTATAGAACCACTTAGAAAAACTTAAACACATTTGTGTTATATGTGGACAACCCCACCCCTCAAACCTGGGAACCCACTAACTGCTGAAAAAGTGGAGCTTATAATAGAAACATGGATAGACCCTTAGCTAAAACACCATGCCAGCTGCAGCTGTAATATATTTTCCTGCTGTGTTCCCAGGGCTGGGATGTAAAATGTATTAGACCATTTCATTGTCTCGAAGGTAGAAATTGGTGTTAGATTTTTTTTCACTGCAAAGAAACATTATATTACAATCCTCATCTTGACACAGTTGCTTGGGGAGTTTGAAATAAAAGCAGCTTGTTAACTTGCTGGCAATCCTTATGATTAAGAAAAAAGTGGAAAAAACTGAAAAGCTCTTCTTCCAACTAAATGGCATGTAAGAGAGCTTCCAGCAGACTAGGTCAACGTTTCTAGAGATTTGCACTTCAAGTGAACAGGAAATGAACAAATATTAAGCAGGAACAAATATTAATAGTATGTTGCATTTATGTACTGCTGAACCTTCCATGCAAGGAATACAAAGCACCTTCAAAACAGGAATCATTAACACCCAATGAAGTAAGCTCAGTTACTACAGTAAGATAATTGTATAGATTGGTTTACTGAGGCACAGGGAAGCAACTTGTTCAAGGATATACAGATAGGCCGTGTCCAGACTCAGGGGTTTTTTCGGGAAAAGTAGCCTTTTCCCGAAAAAACTTCCCCTGCGTCCAGACTCAAGCCGCGTTCTTTCGAAATTATTTCGAAAGAACGCGGCTTTTCTTTCGATGGCGGTAAACCTCATTTCACGAGGAAGAACGCCTTCTTTCGAAAGTTCGTCTTTCGAAAGAAGGCGTTCTTCAATGTAAAGAGGCCGTCTTCAAAAGAGAGCATCCAGACTCGCTGGGTGCTCTCTTTCGAAAAAGCAGATTTCTCTTTCGAAAGATCCGCCTGCAGTCTAGACGCGATCTTTCAAAAGAGGTTCTTTCGAAAGATGCTTTCAAAAGAGCCTCTTTCGAAAGAAGCCTGCAGTCTAGACATAGCCATAGTCAGTATCAGGATTAGAAGCTGGTTCTCCTGATTTCCAACCCTAAACTATAATCACTAACTTATCCTATTCCCCTTATGAAAATATACAGTTTGATCCTGCCAGGTGCTGAGTAATTCAACTCTGACTTCAATGGAAGCTGAGGGAACTCAAAACATTGTGGCTTCTGCCACTAAATGCCACATAAATCGTTTAACCACACTTCTAACAACATAACTATTCTTAATAAGTTTTCATTATGGAACAAATAATCTTCTTAGTCATCGTTACATATAGATAAGATCCTGAGTACAGCAATCATTTCTGCAATCATTGAATCAATACAAAAATTAATTAAAAAGAAAAGATGGATCTTGTCAGTCCCTGAAGAGAAGTCACCTGCTTTACACTATAACCCTAGTTTTCATCTTTGCTCTGACACTGAGTTCATCTGCAGACTAGGGCAAATCTCATCATCATGCAATGAACAGCAATAAATACATTAACGTGAGTGCCACATAGAGGCTTGAGAGGAGCATTAATATGTATAAAGCGCTTTACAGAGGGAAAAAATCCAGATATTTTAAGTGCTGATAAAGAATGGCTTATTCATTGTTATTAATTGTTGCCTCCAGGTGACTGTAAATCAGAAAAAATCTGTACTTTTCATATAGGCTGGGATTTTCAAAGGAGTCTGAGGAAGTTAGTTAGGTGCCAGGTTGAGTTTCAATGGAAGTTGGGCACCTAACTCCTTGGGGTACATCTACACAGCAACATTATTTCAAAATTACTAGCGTTATTTCAAAATAACTTAGTCCATGTCTACAGAGCAGGCAGTTATTTTGAAATAATGTCAAAATATTGTCAAGCTGGAGTTCTTACTCCAATTCCTGTAAACCTCATTGTATGAGTAAGGGAAGAGGAAGAGTGTTCTATTTCAAAATAAGTTCTGTGTAGACCCTCCCAATTTTGAAATAAGCTATTTCAAAATAAGCTACGCAATTGACATAGTTCGAGTTAAATTCTGTTGTGTAGACACACTCTTAGGGTATGTCTACATTGCATTCCTCTTTCGAGAGAGGAATGCAAATGCAGCTGAGTGAAATTGCAAATGAAGCACGGATTTGAATTTCCCACGCTTCATTTGCATAATTGCGTCCGGACGCTATTTCAAAATACCCTATTACGAAAAAAGAAACACTGTCTAGACGTGGTTATTTCGAAAGAAACCCCTTCTTTTGAAATTACCCTTACGTCTTATAAAATGAGGTTTAAGGGTTATTTCGAAAGAAGGGTTTACTTTCAAAATAACCGCATCTAGACAGCGTTTCTTTTTTCAAAATAGGGTATTTTGAAATAGAGCCTGGACGCAATTATGCAAATGAAGCACGGGAAATTCAAATCCGCGCTTCATTTGCAATTTCGCTCAGCTGCATTTGCATTTTTCTCTCGAAAGAGGAATTCGGTGTAGACATACCCTCAGTGTCCCTGGAAAATCTCAGCTACTGTTGCCTAATCCTGCAGTCATTGCTCACAATGTGCCCCTGAAAAGTGTTGAGGGCCTGATCGTTAGGGATACTGAGCAGTACACCCAGCATGTCAGTGGAAATCATTGAAAGTGTAGGTGTTCAACAGCTCTGGAAAATCAGGCCCTCAACTCCCACTGGCTACCATGGGAGCAGAGGCCCTTAGGACTGGATCCACACCATTTAATGCACTGTGTCTTTTTGTGGCATTAACTAAAAGCCACGATGGTTACCAGATTTTCTGGCTGTCTGGCAGCTTGTACTTTGCCACCAAAGGAAAACAATTCAATGTCCCTAAGCCAGTCTATGAACTACGGCATTAAGGCTACCTATTGTAACTTAGTATGGGGCTGCCGTTGCCAAACAGACTGGTTACCATAGGAAACCTTTCTATCATTGCACTGTGAAGCACAGAAGCCAAACCCAAGTGCTCTGTCTTGCCTGTGAAATCAAACAGATGTTTTTATAATCTTTGATGGAGCCAAGTTTTGCCCTTTTCCCAGCAGAAGAAAAAAAAGACACAGTGCTAAAGCAGCTCTGTTGTTTAATAATTTGTGACTTTTGCTAAAGGGGAAAATAGGCATCTTTATCCGGCATAAAAATTTATATTTCAGTGTCTTTGTAGCCATGTTGATCCCAGGATACGTGGATACACGGCAGATGAGGTAATATATTTTAATGGACCAAATTTTGTTGATGGGAGTGAAATGTTTTCAAACTTCAGAGAGCTCATATTCAGATCTGGAAAATGTAACCAGCTAACTACAAGATGGGACAAATTGTTAAACATCCAGTAAACATATGTTGCCAGAAACCACTTAAAATAAAGTGGGCACGAGTGATAATTTCCAACCTGAGTTTTGTAAAGCTCAAAAGCTTGTCTCTTGCACCCTTGTTTGTCTCTTAGTTCAATAAAAGATATTGCCCTCCCACCTTGCTTCTATTAACATTCATGTCCACTTAGTAACAATTTGTGACAATGGTAAACTTGCACACCAAATGCAATGAAACAATTCAGCCTGTGTTCCCTCTCTATGTACTGTACACATCCTGCACTGTCCTGCTGCAGAAATATACAGAGGGACGTGGGAAGAGAACAGCTACAACTGAACACACATTCTTAGAGCTGCCTTTCCTCCATGTCTGTACAGAGAGCAACAAATGAAAAGAAAGAGAAAAATAAAGTCTGTGAGTCACCACTGGTTCACTGGGGACAGGGAACGTGGGAATAAAGATGGTCCTTGATAAAAGAGGGGGTGGTTGTATGTATGCAAAAACCACTGCATGTTTGACTTCATAGTAAGCCACGTAGGAATCCAATTGATTGTCACAATGAACCTAAATTTACACATGGATACTGAATTAATGTAAATCATTGCCAAAAAGGAGCTTATTGTACTCAGCATGTCTTCCTCAATTTTCTAAATTGTGTACATAAACCAGAATCACTCATAGTGATGGATCAGAGGAGGCTATGAGATGGATTTGAACAGAGACAGTCCTGGGAATGCAGAATCCACATACAAATTCTAACACCCACTTCAATCCAGGGCAGAAGTTTGGCTTCATACTACTGTAAACCTCTGAGAGAGGTCTGGGTTTGGCTGCTGACATACTCTTTCTCAACCATCACCCAAATCCAAAGTCTGACAGGGATTCAGGTGCTAAGGTCTGGGATAGACCATTAGAGCCTGATATGCATCACTGAAGTCTATGGAGATTTGCAACAGATTTTAATGGGGTACAGTGTACAAGTTCATACCCACAGAGACTCAGGCCTGTACACAGGGCGAGTGCAAAGGGTGCGAAAGCACCCCGCATGGTCCCCTAAGTAAGTATACTCCGCAGGAGCAGTGAGCTGTCTGAGCCTCCCACAGCCATGCTTTGACCAGCTGAGGGAAGGCTGGGGCTGATTTCCCAGCTTATGTGGGGGACCATTGGGGTGCATTTACACCCTTGTGGTCCACATTTACAAAAAAAGCACATACCCCCACAGAAATGCGTATGGGCCTGAGTCTAGTTATAACATTCAGGTCAGGCTTTTGGTTCTGATTCCAAGCACCACCAACCCAAAGTCCAGTGGTTCTCACATGCAGGCTTCTGACTGAATCCCATCTCTAATTTGCATTTATACGACAATGCTTATGTCAGATACACAGAGATGTGAAAGCTGTATCACTTTCGATGTTTACACTGGATTAGACAAAGCACCGGAGAATGGACTGAAGAGAACAATTCCAATGGACAAACTAATAAATCTTTTCCGCCTCTCACTTCCATGATTCTCAAATCCCACCAGACTTCAACCTGATGGATTGTTATCACTTACTCAGCTAGTCAAGAAGGTTCACGGTTATTAATCCAAACATGAGACCCAATTCTAAAGTCCTTACAATGATTTTAAAGGTGTTTTGCCTGAGTAATAACTTCAAGATTGGGACCATGGAGAATCCAGTCTCAGCCAAGCATTCCAGTCTATGCACTGCTGGATATCAGCAGGGGCTCACCACACTGTCTGTTTGGGGTGTGCTGAGCCCTGTCCTGCAGAGCTCTAGGTTGCCTTTTACAGTCTCTCATCTACTAAACAGCTGGGTTTCTGCCAGCAGGTGGTTTCCCTAGGATAAAATCATCTCACTGTAGTGTAGTATCACATGGATTACCTTACTTTTTACCACCGACAGGGGGTTATAGTGCCTTGAACCACACCCCTTCTGCCTCAAAATCTGCTCTCTTGAGCTGCACTTTTATCAGAATTAGGGGCTCTCCTCAGCAGGGATTCCCCAACTCTGCACTCTGATCTTCCACAGGGACATATCTGCTCCCTGCACCACGGCCCTTGAAAGGGAACCTTCCAGTTTCTCACCCTCTACAGAAGAGGTGTCCCACCATCCTAGAAAACTAAGCTGCGGCCTTATCTGGGGCACCTTCCGAACTTTCTCAGTGGTTCTCCTAATGTTGTGACTCTGCACTCCTGGACTCCGCTGTTACCTGGGTCCCCACGAGGGTGGGCAACTGCAACATCCCAGGAGCCTCGCTCCCCATCCCAGAGGAGGAATCCCCACTCCTGAGATCCAATATCAGCGAGGATGCTGAAGCTCCCCTGAGCGGGGGCATGGGGGTCCCCACTAATGACAGGCGCGTCTCCAGAGGTGCCTCCCTCCCACCACAAGGCTGCCCAGGGGGGGCCCGATCCCAGCCCCCCGCCGCCTACCTGGATGTTCCTCTTCTCGCAGGCCGGCCCGGTGCCCTGCACCACGCTGTCCAGCACGTCCACCCGCCCGGAGTCGGGCTCCACGAAGCACGAGTGCCGGGCCTGCCGGATGCGCCGCTCGATGTCGGCGAAGCGGAAGGCGCAGAGCGCCGAGTTGTGGCGGGCCCCGGGCGGGGCGGCGCCCTCGAAGACCCCGAAGAGCAGCTCCTGCGGCCGGGCCCCTTCCCCGCCGGCGGGCGCCAGCTGCAGGGCGGCGGCGGCGGGGAAGACGGAGAGCAGGCGGGTGAAGCCGCTGCCGCCGCCGGGCCCGCACTGCAGCCCCAGCTGGATGTAGGACTCGGTCAGCTTCTTGGCTTCGCCGGCGCTGGCGTTGCGGCCCGGCTCGGCCAGGCAGATGCGGGCCAGCAGGCTGTGCGAGTGGCTCTCCTTGTCGCCGGCGTTGGCCTCGCTGTTGAGGGCCAGGTAGGCGTAGGCGGCGCCCCTCAGCGGCGGGGCGGGGTGCAGGAAGGCGCGCACGAAGCTCAGCTTGTGGCGGGCCTTGTGGCCCTGCTTGATCTTGAAGATGTTGTCGTCTGAGGGGTTGAGGTCGAAGGTGAAGAGCTTGGCCAGGTCGCCGCGGGCGTTGAGGGCGCGGATGGCGATCTCGGGCGTGTTCTCGAAGCGATGGTCCTCCAGGCTCTGGTTGCGCGGGAAGAAGGGGCTGCCGAAGCCCGTGTAGGTCGCCCCCACCAGCAGCCGCGTGTCCCGCCTCCCCGCCGCCGGCCGCAGCACCAGCCCCACGGTGGAGGCGTTGGGGTGGTTGGCCGCCACGTTGAGCATGCTGGGGAAGACGGTCACCGGCTCCCCGCCGCCGCTGGCGCTGCCCGGCGGGAAGCTCACGGCCACGGCGGAGATGTTGGCCATGCTGCGCAGCTGGCAGAAGCCCTGGTAGATGGAGCCGCACACCACCACGATGCCCTGCTCCGGGTCCGGCTGCAGGATCTTGTTGTAGTTGTTGGTCAGCCGCCTGGGGTGCTCGCAGGAGGCCTGCGGCAGCTGGGGTGCGTGGCACAGGGGGTTATCCGGCACCGGGCCCACCTGCTCCTCCACCTCCAGCGTCAGGTTGGGGCCGGAGAGCTGGTAGAGCCGGTTGACAGCCGCCAGGTAGATCTTGCTGCCCGGCCCGTCCAGAGCGAAGTTGTTGGTCAACGTGGGCGAGAGGAACTTGTGCTGCACCTCCAGGCCGGCGTTGGGGCTGGCGAGGAGGGCCAGCAGCAGGAGGGGGGTTAGCACCTTAGCGCCTCTCTCCCCGGGAGTCATCCTGCCGCCTGGGCTGCTGCTCTGCAGAGTGCATGAGGCTCCACGGGAAAGGGGGCTTTGCAAAGCCAGGGGAGGAAAACCTGCTTCCTGCGAAGCCAACACGCCTCAGCACTGAGTGACGCCAGGAGGGAAGTCCGGAGCTTTTGTTGCAATCGCAGCCTTTGCCTGGTTACTGGACCTTCCTCTCTCTCTCTCTCTCTTCTCGCCAGCGCGGAGATCGGATGGGGTTAAACTCCCGATCTCGTCTTTGCAAAAAGCAGCACCCTCCCCTCTCCCTCTCTCTCTCTCTCTCTCTCTCTCTCTGACAGCTCCGCTCTGCCTGTGAAGCGATCCGCCGCTCTCAGACTTCTCCTCTCTTTCGCTTCTCTCCTTTCTGCATTACTCATGATGTGTGTTTTTTTTTAATTTAGGGTTTGTCATGTGAATATGATTAAGTTAAAGATATTTTCCAAAAGCTGGAAGGCAAACGTCGCACCAGCCAACCACACAAAGAGACAGCCCTTGTTCCTTGATAGCAGCTCTTCTAACAAATAACTCTTGTGTTTGTGTGTGTGTGGGGGGGTCGTGTTTCTAATCAGAATATGGGACTGAAAGGGAGATAAGAACTTTTTCTCGTCCGGACATAAAGCAAGATTGCAACCATAAGTAAAAATAACCAAACAACATTCATTTTTGCCGACCCACTCCTATCCAGTCTTCCCTCTCCCCCCCCCCACTTCCCACAGTCAAAATAGGTTAACTCTCAGTGCTCTTGAAGTATTGCACTCCCCATAAAGAAGTTGTACAAGAAAGGATAACAAAGAAGAGAGGTCAGACTGTCTGGAGTTGGGGGTCAGGGATAAATTAAGTGGACAAATATTTCAAGTATGTAAGGGTGGGGGGATCTCTACCAATCCCACTGTATTTCAGTCACTGGCGCCATGCACTGCTTGTTGTTTTAATTCCCTCTGTTGCAATGGAGATGTGTTTGCACTGAGCTGCTCTTTATTTAATGTGCTCAAGAAAAGCTGACATCCCCCAAGCTTGAAATCTTCTACTCATTCCCAGGGCAGGTATAGCACAGGCAGCAGAATTCCCTGACACTGCTCTGATAATGTTCCTGAATCCTATCCAAGAAGACTTAGGAATGAGAGCTTAGTAGGGATCGGGTTGGGGTAGTATACCTCTTCCATCTGCACCCACAAAATAAACTCTGCACCTGTGAGTTGCTGCTCACAGTAGATTGTGCAGGTGTTCAAATTATAATTGTGCATATTCTTTGAGCTCCATTGGGCATCTGGTGCTTGGTTTATTTGCATTAGGTACCCTATGGAGATAACACTCAGTTGTGCAGGTCAGAGGTCCTCTCTCTTCTTTCAGATGGCTTTTCTACACAGAAAAGTTATACCAATATTAGTTAAGGTGTGAAGTTAAACTAATATAGTGAAACTAGCGTAATGCCTACATGGACCCCCATTCCAGTGTACAAGTACCTTTATTGCTTTAGGATAGGTTTAAAAGAACCCCTCCACTGCAAAAAAGCAACTCTGATACTGGACTAAATGTTTACATGGAGTTTAAATCAAGACAGTTATACTGATTTAACTATATACTTATACCACTATATATGGAAATTTTTTACAAGATAGACAACCTCTTACATGTAGAATGAAATAGTTAACAATTTTGACACAAATTATCATCACTAGACCTCTGAGTTTACCCCTCACTAAAATTCAGGGTTTTAGAACTAATGTTCTAATCTGCAGGCTTTCTGCAGATTGACATAGAGATCTCTGCCTCAGTTACTGAGTGCATGTTGATAACGTTTACTGTGCACTCCTACTAGCTAGAAACTGATTTATTTTTTTGAATGAAAACAGATCAGAATTAAGAGGTATTTGTATGCCAATATTGGCTGAATGTATGCCCTGGCATTCAGTCTCTCTTTCACTTTCATTGACCTTTCTACAGATTTTCCCAATTTGGAGAAGTTTTGTGTGTGTGATGTGAGCACCCATCCTCTGAAAATAAACTGAAACCCATACCAAACTCATTTAATATAATCACTAGTTGCTAACAATGGGCTGATTGTTTTCTCCCTCAGGAAAATCAGCAGGATAACACTAATGTGGAGAAAATCTCAGCAAGATTTCTTCCTAATTGTTCCATCAGAGGAAGAAGGGTAAGATTGTCCTGGGACTGGGTTGTCTTATCACTCTTTCAACTTAAGCTGGAAGGAAATGAGGTAGCTCCAAGCCCCACTTCTTGTCTGCTCACTCCCCAGTGTGGAGCCACAGACTTATCGAGCGTCATCTCTGAGATCAGAGGAGGACTGAAGTGTCCTTCATTCTTGTAGTTGTATATTGTCACAATAATTGCTGTACATCTTAAGGCCTTGGTCCCCACAGTTCTTTGGAAGTGTAAGAATCTTTGTTTCTCTAGGAAAGTTTCTATCACTTGTGGTTCTGAAAAAAATCTTGGAAACATAATCTGTTAGTTAGTGCCTATTACGCCCGCTGGTGTGTAGGGCAGCAACGAAGGTTCTCCATTTTTTGTTTGTCTTTGGCCATTTTCTCCAGTGTGTCCCAGTTGTAATTCATTCTCTTCATGTCTGACTCAACAGTACGCCGCCATGTTGTCTTGGGACTCCCATGTTTCCGTCGTCTTTCAGGCGTCCAGTGAAGTGCTATCTTTACAATGGCATCTGCCTCCCTTCTCATCACGTGCCCTATCCATCTCCAGCATTTTCTCATAATGATAGTTGTCATGAACTCCTGGTGGCATCGCAGGAGCAGGTCGTGGTTGGAGATTGCATTTTTTGGCCGAAAACAATGTATCTTACGAAGGCTGGTGGTGTGAAAGGATGAGAGTTTGGCACGGTTGCACTCTGTCATCTGCCAGCACTCTGAGCCATATGGTAGTGTTGATATGACACAGCTCTGGTACAGCTTAAGCTCTAGCACACCTTAAATAAACCAAATGGTAAATAAAATAATACTTATATGTATTATCTTGGTGCCTTCTTCCACTAGGGAAGGGTGTGAGTTGTGCATTGAGAGGCCTAACCATGCATAGATCAGGGGCAGGTAGTTAGGTCTGATGTTTGGTCACTAGACTCCTGGCAGGCTCATACTAATAGATTCTGTGCCTCTCTTTCAATATCGGGAGCCATCCCTGTGCCTGGGCTGTTCTCATGTTACTTCAGTTATTTTCACTTATACAAAACATATAATTGAGACTGATGGGGATTTTGGATTACTCGTATTCTGGATAGAAATGTCCTCTGTTGTCTAATCTCATTTCTACACCTGCTAGCTTCCTTCACCCCTTTCATGTCCCTTTCACCCATTTCAGAGCACTAATTAATACATAACTGCAATAACCATGCGATGTTCACTGAAGATGTGCATAGAATTAAATAGTGCTTTCTCATTAACTCATTGTCCTTGCTAATCATAACTATCCATTACAGATATTGGTTCTTTTTAAAAAGATTGTTTGGGGTTTTTTATTTTCAAATTTTAAATACTAGAGTATCATTAACTCCCCAGAACTAAACTCATGCTCTAAAATATAACACTACATTATATTTAGCACCTTCCATTCTAGGATGTCAAGGGCTTTATAAATGCTGGCTAATTAAGCCCTAAGTGTGAGGCAGGTAAGTATCATTATCCATATTTTACAGAAGGAAAAGCTGAAGCATGGAGGTCTTCATTTTCCAAAAAATTGACGAGTTATGTAAATGCTTCTCTTTTGGGGAGCCCCATCCCATAATCTGTCTTTTTTAGGGTTTCCTACCACCACTCATTACCACGATATCTGGTCTCCTTCCAAATGAGATGACCCTTTTAAAGGACCTCATATTAGACACCCAAAATTTTAGGCAACCAAAATAACAAGTAATATCTGAAAATTTAGCCCCAGGTGAATAAGTGAGTTGCCCAAAAGCATATAGTTACTGGCCTTGTCAGGGTTAAAAGCCAAGCATCCTGACTTCCAGTTTACTGTAATGACTACTTTCCTACACTGATATAGTTTAAGCCAAAATATTGGTAGTATTGCAAGATTATCAGGTAAATATTTCATTTTTGTTGTTGTCAGGAAACAATCCTCTGACGAGATGCTTTGAGGATGATTTTTTCCAGAAATGCTCATTCCCATTATTACTAGTGCAATTGGAATCCCTAAAGAATATGTTCAGATAATGCTATTAATAGAGGAGTTTTAATCTCCACTATGCAGCTCGTAGTATTTTTCTTTGTTCAGAAAGGAATGAAGGTCCGAAAACAACCAACAAAAAAAACCTGTCCATGCCTCCGAATTTGGACAATTACCCCCGGCCAGAATCTGTTTCTGTTTGACACTTATGCAGGTTAAAAGATAACATCTTTTTAGACAGGGGGAGGGGGAAGTGTGTGTGGGGGCAGGAAAGGTGTGTGTGTGTGTAACAACTCAAAACCATTTTAATCATTAATAAATATATTTACCCAAGCACAGATGTTCTATAGAGAGAACATGAGTTACTCATGCACTTACTCAGGTTATATTGACTCAACATTGTCAAACAGCAGGCTCTGTGTCTAGCCCTTTTACTATGCTGAGTACAAACATCTATTTATTTTCCTGGTTTTAGCAGCAAGCTACCAGAGCACAGCTTGACTTTAGGGGGACAGCTCACAATTCCATGTTGGAAATGAACTGGTTTGACTCAGCAGACCCAAATAAATAACCCACCAAGCTGACCATTTGGAAGAAAGAAAGAAAGAGACTGGTTTCTAGATATAACACGTCATTCAATGTGTGACACTGCCTAGAATCAAGTGAGTTCTCCAGCATTCAGTGCTGTTTGTCTCTCACACCATGTCTTCTGTAGCATGGTGGCTATGTTAGGGATAGAAATTCTAAGAGAGTGTCTGTAGCTTAGTACACGGAGCACCTGGAAATCAGAAAAAAAAATTTTTTTTTGTTTATTGTACAAATAGTATCTGGAAATGGTTGGCAGTTTCCCAAGCCTGATTTAAGTGTTGCCTGGTGTGTGTGTGGGAGTGAGAGAGAGGTAGATAGAAGTGTTGTGAGTAGATTTGTGCAAAACTCAGAAGTTTCTTCTTCATCTTCTTTTTTGTGGCAGGCTGTAATGTGGGTGTGCTTTGGGCTTGACATGACCTCCATTTGTCTGAGTTGTGAAACCAATCTCAAAGCAAAAGTTCACTCAAAATTGATGAATTTCACCTGCAAACATAAGAGAGTGAAAATTTTAAGTTAAGTCCAAATCTGCCACCGGCATCCCATATCCACTCCATTCCTAGGGGCTTCGTCTACACTTCAGGCTTCTTGCACAAGAACTTTTTGCGGAAGATATCTTCCACAAAAAGGTCTTGTTCAAGAGTTAATCCACACTGTCATGTGCTTTTGTGCAAGAGATGCACTTTTGCGCAAGAGAGTGTCCACACTGCCAGGGTGCTCTTGCACAAGAAAGTTCTGATGGCAATTCACAGGATGGCCATCAGAGCACCTGTACTTTTTCCGATAGGGTTTCTTGTGCAAGATACCCCTGTAGTCCATCCACACACACAACTTTTTGCTCAAGAGCTCTTCTAGAAAGAGGAATAACTCTTGTGCAAAAAGCCCTGTCTTCTGACAATCTACTGTACTTTTTCTTGTGCAAAAACACGCTTGTAGTGTGGCCGCTCTGTGAGTTTTTGAGCAAAAACTCTGCAGAGTAGACGTAGCCCAAGGGTGTGGATGGGGGCGGGAGAGATCAGCAGGAGCCACATTGGACAGTGAGGAAGGATGGCCACAGGGGAGGCCTTTAACCCCACAACCTCTCCAGTCCTCACACAGACTAAATTAAACTGGCTAAGTTAGCTAGACAAATTCATACTGAAACAGAGTGATTGTCCACTAGAACAATTTACTAAAAAATCATGCTAGGAAGCTTTTATGAGAGAACTGCTCCTGGAATTATTTTGGAGAAGTTCTGTGGTCCGTGTGGTCAGATTAGATGTTTATAGTGGTCCCTTCTGGCCTTGAAATGCCCTTTCTCTGTGTCTATAGGTTTTTGATAGGAGAGGGGGCTCATTGATAGAAGTGGGGCAGAGAGGGAAATGTGGCTCACGGGAGAATGGGGTTGGAACAAGAACAAAAAGAAAAGAACTCAGCAGGAATTGTCTCTAATATGGATCTGATCACTGTGCTTATCTGCTGCTCCCACATCTTCTCTCCTTTGCCTAGCTTTGCACAGGGGGGCTGTCTAGACTGGCAAGTTTTTCCGCAAAATCATCTGCTTTTGCGGAAAAACTTGCCAGCTGTCTACACTGGCCGCTTGAATTTCCGCAAAAGCACTGACGATCTCGTGTAAGATTATCAGTGCTTTTGCGGAAATACTATGCTGCTCCCATTCGGGCAAAAGTCTTTTTCCAAAAAACTTTTGCGCAAAAGGGCCAGTGTAGACAGCAGAGATTTGTCTTCCGCAAAAAAGCCCCGATCGCGAAAGTGGCGACTGGGGCTTTTTTGCGGAAAAGCACGTCTAGATTAGCCACGGACGCTTTTCCGCAAAAAGTGTTTTTGCGGAAAAGCGTCCTGCCAATCTAGACGCGCTTTTCCGAAAATGCTTTTAATGGAAAACTTTTCCATTAAAAGCATTTCCGGAAAATCATGCCAGTGTAGATGTAGCCGTAGATTGTAAGCTCTTTGTGGTTGATTGGCCTCATCATACATATTGTATCAATTAAGGACCTGCCTATTGCACTTCAAGGCACTCAAACAATGGTAAGGCAGTAAATAGACCAATTTATTTTCAATCCTTAGCAAATCTTTGAACAATCATTGACTGAGTTTCTAGTTTATGAATTTGCATTGCAATAGCTGTTTACAGTGCAACCAGGCAGATTTCATATGGCTAGCCTAGGTGATTTATCAGAAAGAGTAAGACAGCATCTCTTTGCTACAGATCTTCCTCACTAAACAGAATTTAGAGAGTGGGCTTAGGTTTGCTGCAAACAAACCCTTACAGCTGTGGCTGTGAGTGCAGAGAAGTCATGGCGGAACAGCATGGTTCTGATAGCACTGAGCTGCAGGCCCTCACTGCTCCTCTTAGCAAAATAGCAATTTATTGGGACCCTGAGAAGTTTTTAATAGAATCATATTTTTTTTCTCCTCAAGCCTCGTGTTCATAGATTAGCCTTTTTCAGTGCAATACAGAGCATCACAGGCTGTGCAACACAGGCAGTCCCTTGTAGCCTCTTTCACCCATCAGGCTAGTACATTCAGGCTACATCTACACTGGCAGCTTCTTGCTCAAGAACTCTTTTGTGGAAGAGTTCTTGTGCAAAAACTCTTCCACAAGAGAGCGTCTATACTGGTATGTGCATTTGCGCAAAAGCATCCATGGCAGTGTAGACGCTCTCTTCCGCAAGAAAGCTCTGATGGCCATTTTAACCATAGGGGCTTCTTGTGTAAGAAATTCATGTTGCCTGTCTACACTGGCCTCTTCTGGAAGAGCTCTTGTGCAAGAGGGCTTATTCCTGAGAGGGAGTGTCAGAGTTCTCGCACAAGAAGCCCTGATTTTCTACAGTACAATGTCAGTTTACTTGCGCAAGAACGTAGCCAATGTAGACAGGCGGCATGTTTTTGCACAAGAGCAGTCATTTTTGTGCAAGAACGCGCCAGTGTAGACACAGCCTCAGTGTTTTGTCTGCAATGATGAGCTGCCTAAATACAGGTTCTTACCAGGAAACTATTTTCTTTGTTAACAATGGAGGTGAACATTTAACAGGGATAGATTTGGTAGATCTGAATCTACAGAAGTTCTAGTTTAATGCAATGGAAATACTTTTGTAGGTTATGAGATCACTTATTATAGCTCTTTGGGGAGAAGAAAGAGGTGGTCTTGCAGCTCAAGCAGCACTGCAAGACTCTTGAGAGTTAGGTTCTGTTTCCCCATCTACTACAGACGTATCTGTGAGTTCAGGCAAGTTACTCTATGCTGCAGTTTCTCACCAGTAAAAAGATTCCCTGGTTCTGTCTGTTTAGATTGTGAGCTCTTCCAAACAGGAACTGTCTTTCCCTCCATATGTTCAGCCTAAAGAGGTCTCCTGTGCCGTGGGCTGCTGGGTATCACTGCAACATTATTACCAGAAGTCCTAAGTGGCAAGAGCACAGGCTTCTAATCCAAGCTCTGATACAGACTTCTAGGGAAGCTGAAGCATAGAGATGCTGAAGTCCAGGTTCCCCTAAGGTCCCCATATAGGCACCTAACAACCATTCTAATTAATTCACTAAGTATTCACAGATGTAATTTAGTGCCCCCTACCAACAGTTGCTATAGTTCAGCAGTGCTGTGCTGTTGTCCAGTCATCTAATCGCATCACACTTTAGCCCCATCCCTTTTTAGGGTAAAGAAGTCTAGTAAAAAAAACAAAACAAAGAAAACCCATAACAGATGGCCAAGCCCTGCACCCAGTCTGTTACCCTCAGTTCTGGGCTTGGAGATTTTCTCAGGGCTTCCAAAAGGTCCATATTCCTTCTCAGGGACCACACACCCATACCAACAACCAGTAGGGGAAGCCAACCCATCCTCTACACTGGGTCCCAGACCAAGACCCCTAGGAGAAACACAAGATTCATTCAGCCCAGCTCCTTTCTGCCACATCCCTGAAGCCTTTATTCTTACTCTGCCAAAGCCTTCTGATTAGTCTCTTTGCCACCTCTACTACCACTGCCATAACTGCAACATTTCTTTTTACAGACCCCAATGACACTGCTTTCCCTCTGTTTATATCCCTCAGGAAGCCCCTCCCCAGCTGGTTTCTTCATTAATTAGGCCTGACCCATACCCATGTGCAACCAGGGGGGCTAATTGAGCTCTCTGACCCCTGTTAAACCATTGTTCTCCTGGGTGGGGTAGATACCCTGTTATACTCCCCATTCCCAACACCAGAGGAGCTCCATTGGTATCTGGTAAGAATGACTCCATGGTAGCAGCTTTTAGTGTAGACAGGACTTCTGGTACCAGTGGTGTGTTTAGTGCCATATTGTCTAAACTTGCTCAGCACAAACCTAAGTGACAGTGAAAAATGCTTGTGTCTGTGAGGCCCTTACCCACACTAGCATGCATTGGATTTCCAGCAGGAATGGTAGAAAATGTTCTGGCTACATCTACACTGGCGGGTTATTGCGAAAGTATGGAAGTTCTTGCACAAAAATCTGCAGAGCATCTACACTGCCCATCCGCTCTTGCGCAAGGAAATTTACAGTATGGCGTGGTAAGAGAAGGCTCCTTACGCAAGAGCTATGCTCTTTTTTAACAGGTGTAAGCCCTCTTGCGCAGGAGATCTTGTGCAAGAAGGCAGTGTGGATGCTCAGCAGGGATATCTTGTGCAAGAAAGCCTTATGGCTATCAGAGCTTTCCTGCGCAAGAGAGCGTCCACACTGCCATGGGCGCTCTTGCACAAAAGCACAGCTCGCACGTGGCAGTGTGGACGTTTTCTTGCGTAAGACCTCTTGCACAAGAACTTTTGCGCAAAATGTTCTTGCGCAAGAAGCTGCCAGTGTAGACATAGCCTCCCTGTTTTGAGTTGACAGAATTTTACACACACTCTGCACAGATGTATGTACTATACAAGGTTCAGGGCACAGCAGGATTCAGGGCACAGCAGAATCAGGCCCAATCTCTGTGGGCCAAATCCTGCATCTTAACTCAGGCTATGAGCCATTTAGTTTCATTGAACACAAAGGACTGTGATTGTTGGCCCTTTGGGTAGGAAGCAAAACTGGATATACCAGGGCATTCCTAATGGAAACTCATAGCCCAGCTTCAACTAGATCCAATTTTCAATCTAAGGACACAGGCAAGCAAGCTATACAAATTCAAATCAAGCTGAAACAAACTGGATACACTGGAAGTAAGTCTGATTTCTCCTGAGGCTACATAGGTCGATCTAAGTGCTTTCAAAACCTACAAAGCCCATAAATGACATCAAATGGGCATAATCCTACCATCTTTTGTTCAGACATTCTCCAATAGTGCTAAAGGAAGTTTTCCTAATTAAATCCTGCAGGATCATGCCCACATTTCACAATTAGCAGTTGCTCAATATATGCTTAAATAGACAATTGTTGAAAATTAGCCAAAGCAAGCAGGCATCAGTGAAAACATACTAACCTGCAGTCATTCTATATGCTTTTAATTACAGCAATTTTCTAATACCAACTATGTCACTAGTTTTTGATAGCTTTAATTTTAACTGTGTGTCACTGAAATAAGTTGTTAAATGCAGCATAAACTAAAACAAAATACAGGACTATGTAGCACTTTAAAGTGCTACATAGTCCTGTATTTTGTTTCAGCTACACCAGACTAACACTGCTACATTTCTATCGCATAAACTAAACACAGATTCAGTCCCCACTCCAACATCATAACCAAATGTTCAAGGAATTTATTATGCTGTTCTTTTTCTGTAAATATCAAATAATTTGACTTACCTGAGTTTCTTTATCGTTACACTTACCCGCATCACAAAGACACTTGGTGAGGATTCATGAATTCATGTTTGTTAAGTGTTTTGAAAGTAAAAGTGTTAAATGTGTTTCATTATAATTAGTGCTACATGCTTTGGGCATCTCACTCCAAATATAAAAGTGTTATGGTTCAAACAGTCAAAGAACCTTTTAAAATACAGCTTCCTGATTTTGGTCCTGATTCAATAAGCCACTGAAACACATGGCTAACTTTAAGCACCTGTGGTTGCATTAATTTGGGTCTTAGGGACAAATTTTGCTCTCAGTTATGGGCTTGCCAGAAGTCAAATGAAGGCAGCATTTGGTTATTACAGGAAAAAATCTCTAACTTCAGTGTGTTATACATAGGTCTGATCAGTTTTTACTCAGACAAAAGTCCTGTTGCTGGAGAAAGGGGACAGGATCAACCCTTTTCAGAGTATATTACTTTGTTTTAGGTGTAAATGTATGTGCCTACATTATTTTTACTAGGAAACCTGAAATGTTTTCATTCCTAATCTTGAGAGAGTATGCTATCTGCAATTGCACGATAAATCCTTGACCTTTTGAATCCAGGCAGCATGTGTTTTACATTCCCATTAATAGATGTTTCACATTTAATGTCATTTGCAGAGTATCATCCAGTGCTGCATATTTTTGGATATATTGTAGCAGTTTGGTCCTTTCCTTGACATTGTCTGAGTGATACAAACAATGTAACAAATCCTTTCTTGTGGCTAAGGTTTGCTTATTTTTCACATGTGCATCCAACATGTTCATTAGCAAGGCAAGGCTGTATATTTAGGTACATGTTCTGTTCAGAAATTGGCATGATGTCAGTGTCTACAAAAATTAAAATAAAACATTCATCCATGTAATAAAAGGTGTACAAAACCTAACAGCAACAGAAAAAAAATCAGTGATTTTCCCCCCATTTCCTTTAAGTGTAAACTACTTTTTCTTTGGATTTAAATATTCTTTTGTGATGTTGGCAATCAATATTTAGACCTGGATGAAGACCTGGAAATCAAACTGATTAGGACTAACTGTTATCAAAAGTGAAATTGACCAATCTACATTTAGTTTCTAAGAAGAATGAAATACAAAAGGTAAACAAAAAGCACAAATAGTGAAAGAGGAAATTAAGATGGTCAAAAATCTTTCCATTTTAAAATGTAAGGTACTGGTGACTGTACAGGTAAAGGAATGTATAAGGTTTTTTTAAAATATCTGTTTTTTAATTTTATGCTGTCCCTTTATATGTTAGTTTCCCATCTTTCTAGCTGAACCATGGCTTTTTTCTGGTGCCTCAAATGTGATTTTTTTTAGAGGGTGGCACCTATATATAATGTGTGTGTGTGAGCCTTAGGGTTATGGGTTTACTAATTGTTTTTCTCCTGTTCTAAACAATGTTTTTCTTTTTTTGAAATCTGTGAGACTCACACATTTGTAAAAGATATGATCTCAGCTACCTTATCTCCTGCATTTAACTGTAACTTAATGAATGTAATTACTTAAATAAGGTACCAGATCAGCAACTCCACTGAGGCAAATCCTCTCTGGGTTCAGAACACATGCATCATGGGTAATGGAAGTGACATTTCCCATTGGGCTTCAGTCCTGTTCTGGCAGGGCTGAGAGGGCAACTCAGTCCCAGTCCCTTCAGTCTTTGGCTTTCTGTTGAGATTCATGAGAAAGGTGTTAGATTGTACCCAGTATAGTTATAGGCTCTCTGATATAAGGGCTTGTTCACTAGGGAGTAGATTGAGACCAACCCATTTCACATAGACCACCAAATAAACATCAAGTAGTAACTTTTGATTACCATCAGTTTGGGTCAGATTTGAACCAGTGACATAGGACATGCCCCAATTCCTACTAAAGTTAGTGGCAAAACTCCTAGTCAGAGCAGGATTGGGTCAATAGAGATGAAAAGTTCTATATCTCACAGAGCCATCCAATCCTGGGCTTTTAAATTTTAACTCATCATTACTTCACTCATTAATGCCTCGGTCACATTAGACATGGTACAGAGTTGGGTGCAAAAGTGTATGTCAGAGGTTATATTATGGAAACACACATTTCCCTGGATGGCTCAGAGGACATGTAATGAGATATGGAACCTTTCTCCTCTAGGTCAGTGATTACAGTTCAGCTCAGGCTGCTAAGTGACCAAAATTTGTTACCACCCAGTTATAGTTCAGTGGCTTATGAGAAATTAGTTGATGGTCACAGGTCAGTTCCCAGTGGAGAGTGTCAACAGCACCAAAAACATCACAGCTGGCATAAATTAGAACTCTGGCAACCGTATCAATGAGGACCAGGAACAGAATGAGCTCCGGAGGGGGTGCTGACCCAGTACATCTTCAAGATCTTATCTCACATTCTGCTTCTCTTGTGCCTTATGTTCTGTCACACAGAACATGCCGGAGCTTCCATCCTCGTATCAGAGTAGACTCTTTCAACCTGTGTAATGGTGCTTTCAGATTCTTTCTAAAGCTTACCTTTGATCTATGTTCTACTAATTTTGTCAACTTAAACCTAGGTTAAAAAAATTCACCTCTTTGGGCTTAATCATTTTCTAAGGTGTCACTGGGTTTCCTTCTTCATTCCAGTGTTTATATTTGTGTGTGAACATGAAGCAGCACTTACTGAGCTAAGCCTTTCAGGGCTAGATTCTAGTACCCTTACTCATGTCAAGTGTCTCTGTCCCTCAGGTGTCATGCCACTGATTTTAATGGATCTACTGGTGGAACAAGTTACTGTTCAATGTGAGTAAAAGTGGCTGAGTCTGACCCTTAAATAATGAATTCCCCCCCCCCCCCCAAGAAACTCACTCCATGGCAGTGTTTAAGCCCATTCCTGGGGCTGCCTGGTGAAGCTTATACAGTAAACGTCCGATAATCCGGCACTTTTAGGACCCAGGGGGTGCCGGATTATCAGCTATGCCGGACTATAGGAAGGGGGGGGGGGATATGAGGGTTCTGGGGTGGAGTGGGGGGGATGCGCCCCTCGGCGCTACGGGACCAACCCGGCAGCACCACAGCTGCTCTGCCCAGACTTCCCCAAGTCAGGCGCTGCTGAAACTGACCAGCAGCTGGCTCCAGGAAGCCTGGGGCACAGCACACTCTACCCCGGGCTTCCTGGAGTCAGCTGCTGGTCAGTTTCAGCAGCGCCTGACTCGGGACACCTGGGGCAGAGCAGCGGGGGTGCTGCAGGGTTGGTCCCGCAATGCCGAGGGGTGACACTACGGGACCAGCCCAGCAGCACCCCAGTTGCTCTGCCCCCGGCTTCTCCGAGTCAGCCGCTGGTCAGTTTCAGCAGCGGCTGAATCGGGGAAGCCAGGGGCAGAGCAGCTCCAATTGTCCAGTTGCCCGGAGCACTTCCAGGTTCCAGATGGTGCCGGACCATCAGGAGTGCTGGACCATTGGATGCCGGACCACTGGAGTTTTACTATACTACCAATGCCCCTGCTGGACCTAAACTGTGGATAAAGAGAGTAAAGTGGATAACGCCTACTTTCAACACTAAATCCACAAACAAAAAAAACAGCACACTATGCCCAATTCTGCAATCCTGACTCAGGGGCATAAAGTCTGTGGACACTATTCTCATCAGTAAGGGCTACAGGGTTTGGCCCGTTGTCTGTTTAAATGGCAGAAGGGTGAGTAAATATTAGTAGCTAACTAGTAATTAGCCCATGAATTGAAATATCCAATACATCCCATATTTTCTTCCTGGTAGATGCAAATGAGACTTGATTGTAAATATCTCATGCCTAAATTATACCTTTAGAGAAGCCAAGTAACACAATTTGCCTTGTTTGAATCATTTTAGTCAAAACAAGGCAGACAAATAAATGTAGTTGTCCTAACTTCTCTCGCTTTCCTGCTTTTTCCCTGTTTGGGTACTCCAGGGCTACATCTAGACTACGAGTTTCCTGGAAAAAAATATACTAATGAGGGATTCATTTGCATGAGTCGCAATCTCATTTTCATATTTTCTGCCGATCCATTTTTGCGCTAGGGATTTTTGCGCAAAAACAAGGAGTGTGGACGTTTTCTTTTTGTGCAAAACCCCCCTTTTCTGCAAGATCAGTATACTTCCTTTTTTGGGGCATAAGGATCTTGCGAAAAAAGGGGGTTTTGCACAAAAAGAAAATGTCCATACTGCTTGTTTTTGCACAAAAACCCCTAGCGCAAAAATGGATTGGCAGAAAATATGCAAATGAGATTGTGACTCATACAAATGAGTCCCTCATTAGCATAGTTTTTGCCGAGAAAACTCGTAGTGTAGACGTAGCCCAGAAGTTTGAGGGACAGACCAGATCGTGAATGTAAATGTGCATCTTGGCTCCAGATTTGGCATTAAGAGCTAACCAGATTAGGGTTTTTTTTAGGATTTTTAATATAAAAGCCATGAACAAAAATTAACTAGAAGGAAGAGCTCTTTTGTGGGCTATATTTCAAAGGCATATGAAACTATGGCTCCCAGAAGAGCATTCTGAAACTAGTGGCAAATGCTTGTATTATTATGCCAAGGTCTCACACTTAATTGGTTTCAGATCTAATATGATCCTGAGCGTGGATGGTGGTCAAAAGAATTTAAATTATATGAATTATATGAATTCCCCTATTCCACCTAACTTGTTGCATGTAACTTTGCATCTGTTTTACACTAAGGCATAATCAGAACTACTCCTGGCCAGGGTTTTTTATTTCAGAATCACACAGTGTAGCTCCTCTACTTCCTCCTGAAGGCTATGTCTACACAGCAGCATTATTATGGAATAACTGACACTATTCCGAGCTGAAGGACTGCTTATTCTGACTCCTGTAACCCTCATTGTATGAGGAGTAAGGGAAGTTGGGGGAAGAGTGCTCTATCTTAGGCTGTGTCTAGATTACATCCCTCTGTCAAAAGAGGGATGTAAATCAGGCACTTCGAAATTGCAAATGAAGCCGGGATTTGAATTTCCCGTGCTTCATTTGCATAATCATGTAATGGCGCTCTTTCAAAAAAGTGCTATTTCAGAAGTTAAACCGTGGTCTAGACGTGGTTCTTTCAAAAAGGGAAGGCTTTTTCAAAAAATCCTGTAAACCTCATTTTACAGGATCTTTCAAAAAAGCTTTACGAAAGAACTGCATCTAGGCCGCGGTTTTACTTCTGAAATAGCGCTTTTTTGAAAGAGCGCCATTACATGATTATGCAAATGAAGCACGGGAAATTCAAATCCTGGCTACATTTGCCATTTTGAAGTGCCTAATTTACATCCTTTTGTCCTTAGAGTGCTCAGTTAGCATAGCTCAAATTGTGAAGCTTATTTTGAGGTTAGCCCTGCTGTGTAGACATGCCCTAAAGGATCAGTTCTACCCTCCTTACATATATATAACCTCTGGACATTAATGGGGGGCAGGGGCTACCCAGGCAGATGGAGAGACAGGAGGGGCGTCCTAAGGAAGTAACTGAAAAATGAATAGAATTAGGAAAGGTGAAGTAACACAGAGAATATATTCATAAATTGTAATTTGTATTTGTTGTATTGTCTATGTAACATTCTTGAAAGAATCCAGACTTCCAGACCTTGAGAATAAAGCCTGCTAGCCACACAGTATATACAGCACAAACTGCCTCAACCACAATGATACATAAGGATACTTATATGCCCCCATCACAGTGGTGTCAGAGTATGTCTACACTACAGAGTTTTGTTGGAAAAATGGCCGTTTTTCCAACAAAACTTCAGTTATGTCCACACTGCAATCCCATTCTTTCGAAAGAAAATCGAGAGACCAGAGGGGTTTTTCCAGCATTGGTAATCCTCTTTCTATGAGGAAGAAGCCTTTTTCCGAAAGAGCTCTTTTGGAAGAAGGTGTGTGTGGATGAGGAAGAGGGTTTTCTTTCAAAAGAAGAGGCCTCCAGGAAATAACACAGGTGCCCTGGTGGCCACTCTGCTCAAAGTAACTACAACTCTATAGTTCCTGTCTCTTGGCCCCTCTTAAAGCTGCAGGTATCCTGGACAAGCCTTGTGGCAGGAAGCTGGCCTGGAGCAGCACCCTGACCATGCAGCACTCCCTGCCACGGGCCTTGCCACTCATGGCAGAACCACAATTCCCCCAAAATATCCCTGACCCTCACAGGGAGCAGCCACAGGAGTCCCAGGACCCACCCAGGGGAACCAAGAGGCAAACACCCTCCTGGTCCGGAGCAGAGATCCTGTCCCTCCTCGAGCTGTGGGGCGAGGAGGAGACATTGCAGGATCTCCACTCCAAGCACCATAATGTGGACATCTTTGAGTGCATGGCCGAGTCCCTGTCAGAGCATGGACATCCACCCCAAACCTTGGAACAGGTCTGGAGTAAGGTCAAAGAGCTCTGTCAGGGGTACGTCAGGCCCAGAGAGTGCAGCTTGTGCTCAGGGGTAGTACCCCATACCTGCCCCTACCACCAGGAGCTGCACCAGATCCTGGGGGATGGGGAAACGTCTTCTAGTCTTGAGAACCTCGTTGTCTCCTGGCTGGAGGTCACGGTGGTGAAGGAGGAGGACCAGGGCCAGCAGAAGAAGGAGGAGGAGACGGACACTGTCACCCTGTCCCTGGAGCTGGTGCCTATCAGCTAGGACATCTCCCAGGTCTTGTCTGATGCCGGGGAGGGATCTGCAGGTGGGTGCTCTCAGTTTGTCACACACACAGGGCGGGGGAGACAGGTGCACAGAGAGTGGGGGAGCGAGTGTCGCTCAGGCTACTCTAGCTGGACATCGTGCTGCAATCTGTGCATGTGGAACCACATGCAGCATTAGTGTGCGCCCTGCAGACTCAGCAGGCATCCCCTGAGCACGGGTGGGATCCTGCTGCCAGGCTCAGGGGAGGCCACACACGTGTGGCCCTGGGGTTCTCCCAGCACCTGCCACAGCTGAAAGCACTCTAGCCACAAGGGCACAGGCATGACCCCAGACACCCCGAGGAGTGCCACACACAGCATGTGGGCATTCCTGCCCATGCGAGGCACCACCCACTCCCAGGGGCAGCACTGCAAGCCGCAGGTGTGTGTGAGGACCACAGGGAGGGCCAGGCTGCTCCCAGCTCCTCTGCTGCCCATGGGATCCCACTGTGGCTGGACACTTCCCTTGCCTGCTTGTCCTTGGGCTGGAGGAGGGGGAAGGAGGCGAGCCATGCCACACGTGCCAGCTACCAGAAGCCCGGGGGACCCAAAACCACACCAGAGTCCAGGAAGACCTCATGTACCAGCATGTCAACATCCTGCGTGACATGTAGCAGACCCTGGCACAGAAGATCCAGGAGGACTCAGAGTGATGGAACTGTGCCTGGGACCAGCCCATGCAGCGGTGTGATAGCATGTGAGCTGTCATGAGAGAAATGATGGCACACCCGCCTGTTGTCGCTCCTCCTGTCCCCTTTGTTACGCTGATGTGGCGTGCAATTGCCAGAGTGTAGCTGCCGCACCCAGGGAGAGGGTCCCCAGAATGACCTCAGGGTCAAGCTTGGTCAGGACCAGGAAGGCAGCTGGCACAAAGTGCTGCAGAAACTGCAGCATGGCCGTGTGGGGCCATTGCATGCCCGGGATAGCTCCGGCTCCATGGCACCAAGAGAAAAGCTGTGGCGTCCAACAACACCAGGCAACCACAGCAGGCAGTGCGAGAGCTTTGCTGTATCTCGAAGAGGTAGCAAGCATGCAGCAGAACCAGAGAAATGGCTGTCCAGGAGGGTCCCTTTAAGTGCATGTTTCTGCAAGTCTCCGGCACCAGCACTCAGAAGCAACCGGTGACCTAAAGCCCTGGCTGAAGTGATTCCGTGTGGCCTTTTATGTGAGAGAGCATCCAATCAGTCTGGACGCTCTTTCAAACAAGCAGATCGCTTTTTCGATGCGCTTGTGTGTGTGGGCGCTCTCTTTGGGAAGACGTTTTTGCAAAAGCTCTCTTCCGAAAAAAACGCATTTCAAATGAAGCCTGCAGTCGAGACATAGCCTGAGCATCTGGATCTGGAGAGCCACCTGGATGGCTGTAAGTAGAGTTCAGTTACACTCCCCATTCGGTCCTTAGCTTCCCTACTCATTCTCCTGATCAGAGGGCAATTACGGCTAATTGACTTGGTGCTTTCTGTGGTGTGTGAGCTGGACTCAAAGCAACAAGCACATTTATGGCCACAGCTCATCATCTATATGCATTGTTTACAAGAATTACAGATCAGCTGCTACATGGATCTGATGCAAAGCTAGGTGAGCTTTATTGTGTATAGTTGTGGAGCTGGATGTATTGCACATAGTTTATTGTAGGGCCAGAATTATTGTCATAGGCAGCTGTTTGGTGCATAAAGTTATTGGCTAGAGGGAGGAATTTACAAGGAAGGTTAACCAGTTGCCCCTTCAACTCCCTGGTTGTGTATGCACAAAGATGCAGTGTATTTTAGCCCTTGTTGCCCCTTCCTTTGAAAGCGTGCTTAGGCATTTAAGTATATACCTAACTTTAAACACACAAATAGTCTTCTTGATTTCATTAGGGTTACTCATGTAGTTAGACCCCATGCTTAGCTGAATCAGGGACTTGACTGAGAAAGGAAGCAAATAATACATTTCATATTTAAACACACTTTATGACCTTTTCTGTTAAAAATCATTTTTTGAAATTATCTTTCCCCTTTTCCTTTCCTGTTGACTGATGAAGTCAAGCCAGCTGTGCCATGCATTTAGGCCTCTATATCAACCTTGCAAAAGCCCACTTGCCCAAGGGGAGCACATATTTTGATGAGCAAATAAGATAGCGCCATAGAAGGGCTTGTATGTTTAGTTTATATTTTTACTTCATGGGAGTATGACAGTTAAAATATACAGTTATGCAAAACAATGTCTCCAGGGTGCCCAGAGTCTGGGGTGGGTTCTTTTGTTTTTATTCTATAGTCAATGTTAACTGAAATAAATACAAAACCAAATCAAATAACTAATCTGTTTATGATCATCAAAGTAAAGAATGAGTAAAAGGATTTTATGCATGGCTTTGAACATGTCCATGTCACTTTTGCAAGTGCTTCATTAAGTGTTTTACTCTGGGAATACCTAAAGGCTTAGTATCATGAGATGATTAGAAGAAAGAGAAATTGATTTTTTTTCTGCTACCATTTTTATGGCCATTTAGAATGATAGTCATAGACTTGGAAGAGACCTCAGGAGGTCATCCAGTCCAACCCCTGCTAAAAGCAGGACCAATCCCAAGTAAATCATCCCAGCCAAGGCTTTGTCAAGCCAGGACTTAAAAACATATAGGGATGGATATTCCACCTCCCTAAAATGAAGCAAGTCAGATGTGGAAAAAAACCCCATGTATTTTGTGTTGGTCACAGCTAGTTCCTTTCTATTAAATTATAACCAGTTGCTGAATGCTGAAAAGGAACATCTGTTTGAGAGTTAGACAGTGGTGCAACAGTCTGATCGCCTCGCTCCACTCAAACTCCTTGGCCTTTTGCCTCCAGAGATAGTGGTATAAAACCATCTCCTCTGACAAGCTAAAGTGATTCTTAACTCAGATCTGGTGTTTGTTTTGTGGTGTGGATCATCAACAATCATGCAGGCTTCATGCACCCAGAAAGCAGAACTGAAGCATAATCAGCATAAGTTTATGCACAGACTGTTATTTTTGACAGAGAGGTCTGATACTACTTGGGAGCATTTTGTGTATCTTATGTACTGGCCAAACAGCAGTCACTTGACAATGATTAATACTTGATTTTTAGAATAAATTGTGTTGGCTAAATTAAATTCTCAATACATTACCATGTATCTTCAGTCTAATCTTTTATTCTGGAGCGAGAATCAGTTTTATTTTTTAATCTACATCGGTCCTCAAACACAGCAGGAGATATTAGGTGGATAAGCCAGTAGTATGGTTCCTTCTAACAACCTCTTGTCAATCATTGTTAATTAACTGGTGGGTCTACGCACAAAGCACTTCAGTGGCAATTGTGCTTTCATCACCATCAAATCAAATCAAAGGGCAGGTGGCTTTTTTAAAAAGTATGCCATCTATTTTCTTTTAGTCGCTAAAGTAACAGTGTATGGAGCATTATGGGAATAATAGACACTGGCTCCCTCCCACCCACTCGCTACGCGTTTGGATACTTAGTGCTGAGGGTGCTGAGAGAATTCCTCATGACTGAAATTGTTCTCTGCTAAAACCTAAGGCTGTGAACTTACAAATTCAATTAACAAAAGTTTCCAATCCACATACAAACTTGTGCTTATCCTGTACCCTTCTAGTGAGTGCTGCCTCACCCAATTCGTGCCATGTCATCGCCGGCTGCTAGGTTTTCACACAGTTGTAAATGTGCCGTTGCACATCCATACACACCACCGGAGGCCTAATTTGTGTGCACAGGTACTGATTATCTCCTCCAGTGTGTCATGCAAATTATAGATATGCAACTCTAGAAGCAGAGGAAAATTTGGCCCACAATGATTTCCTTTGTATTATCTTATAAATGTAGTTGGATCGGAGTGCCCAAAGGCATCATTCCTTGTGTTGTGATTCTAAGTTTGTGATGGTAAGTCAGATTGGGCTGGGTCAGGTGTACAGGGAGCCCCCAGCTACTACCGTGTTTCCATGTGATTCAGTAGAGGACACTGCTTCTGAGTCATTACTACACCAAATGCCCAACATGGTGATAGGGAATGCTGCACTGCAGAGAATGCTTTGGGGGACTCAATCAAGGTCTATCTACACTGCACAGGCAGCACGCCACCCCGCCTGGGTGGACAGACTTGTGCTGGTGAGGCTTATGCTAAATATAGCTCTGTGGATATTGCAGCCCTGACAGAGGGTGGGTCTGAGAACAGGCGGCTATCCCAACTTCTGCTCTACCTCAGCATCCACACAGCTATCTTTAAGTGCACTAACATGAGCCCTGTCAACACAAGTCTGTCTATTTGGGCTTGGAGACTCTCGCAGCCGCAGTGCAGACATGGTCTAAGGAGCACTCTGTTGTCTGGGTCAGTTCTAACCTCAGTGCACCAGCACAGGAGTAGGGGGCACTGTGTTGTTGAAGATGACATGGTTGGGGTATGATGTAAACAGAAGGGGTCACCTGTTGAAAATCCCCTGATGCTCTTCATGAGAGCAGGGATGTTAGCTCCCCTCCCCTGCTTGGGTACCTACTTACTCACTACTTAAATCTCCTGGTAGTTTCAAATGGACGCAACATTCCTTTTCACTTCCTCTCCTCGGCTATTGCATAGTCATGCTCTGTGTTCAGAAACAAGCTACATTTCACCCCCAAGACTGCTGTGGTTTAGGGGTGGATAGATTTTCATGGTCCCCTGCCCTTCTACTCTTTCCCATTCACCAGCCTTTCTGGTAGGACCCCCGTGCACATAGGAATTCAGTCTTTGAACCCCAGAGTAGTGGGCAGTTTCTTAATTTTCCTGGCAATTAGCTTATAACATCATGGAAGAGCATCATCACTTTACTGTACTTAGTGAAGTGTACTTTAGTTGCGTATTTCCAGAGCTGATAGTAAAAACAACGAACCGAATGTACATGATGGATGCACGAGCTCCCAGAAAACTTGGAAAGGAATCCTCTCCCTCACTTCCAGCTCTTCTTTTCACCCTTTGTGCAGGGGCCACCTGTCTGACGAAGAATCTGCTTGCTGTCATCTACCCAATCACTACCAATGGACAGACAGGGTAAATACACGCCTTGCAGTTATTTCTGGGTTCCAGAGTGGCCTCATGTCTTTGTTCCCTCCTAAAAGATTGCTTCCAATCTTCATACAGCTTCCACTGCTCATATTTCAAGCAGCATCAACCTCCTGATCTCTCACCCTTTTAATGTGTCCAGCAGAGCCGTGGTTTCCAAGTGCTGGTCCACGGACCGGTGCCAGGCCATGAACCGCTGGCTACTGAGCCATGGCAGTTGTGGGGGCCAGGGCTGGGGTTCACCACCCAGCACCCCTCTCCCACCGCAGCTGTTGGGGGACGCATGTCCTGCCCTGCCTCTCAGCTAACCAGTGCCTGGCAGGGGCGGGGTCGCTTCCCGGCCATGGGAGAGCGGTTTGCTGTGCCACGGGAGGGCCATGCAGAGGCCTGGGCAGCAGCACTCAGCTGGTGGCTGGGAGGCAGTGCGGGGCTAGGTGAGGGGAGTGGGGCAGACTCTGGGGGCTTCCAGGGCAGCGCTAGTGCTGGGGGGCTCTGGGGATGGGGCTGTAAGAGGCAGGGGGCTGGCACTGGGGGGGCTCTGGCAAAGCTAATAGTGGGGGGCTCTGGGGATGGGGCTAATACTGGGGAGCTCTAAGGGGTGCAGGACTGTAAGAGGCAGGGGGCTGGCACTGGGGGGGCTCTGAGGGGGGTTGGGTGCAGGGGACGCTGAGGTCAGAGGCTGGTACTGGGGAGTAGTGGAGGGATAGGGGGCTCTAGGGTTAGGGCTGGCACTGGGGGCTCTAGAGCCGGGGCTTATTATACTACAGACCAGCAAACACATTCAGAAACTTTTGGCAGTCCAGTAACATTTTATTTGAATATTCATTATTTGCATCACAATTATGCAAATAAAATGTTACCTGTCCACCAAAAGTTTGTGAATGGGTTTGCCGGTCCGCGATATAAAAAAGGTTGGGAACCACTGCAATAGAGAGGCTAGCCGGAACTGCAAAGTTCTGCATCCAGACAAAGACCCTGGATGCCAAATGCAAACCTGGAGCAAAAGGTTCTGGTTAAATTACAACCTTGGAGAAGCTTTGAACACTAGCATTGAAATGACCATGTTTGTGAGACTGAGGATGAAGGTGACAAGGAGAAAACTGGTTGAGAAAAAAGTTAGTCTGGGCTCCTTCACCCCATACCAAACCTTCACTCAGGTAGACAGCCAAGCTCAAAGGGACACTTTCTTGAATCTCTAACATATTTAGAGAGGGGGGGTTGTTTTGTTTGTGGGGGAATACAATATGAACAGATATTTATTTGAACCAGTGACCTTCAGATCAAAGTCTGAATATCACTCTCAGCCTCTATAATGGGCCAAATAAAAAACCCAGGCACTGGTCCTGCCTAAACTTTGGGAATCATTTCTGATGCAAATGGTAGAGACTGGAACACTGATGCTTATAACTTAGAACTTTCTGGTCAGAACGGAAGCAGAACTGCTGTAAATATCCCACGGAAGTTTCTTCTCACATGATTTCCAGGCCTTGTTTGTATACTGAAGAGTTTCAGCTGAAACATCTGAATTGTTCCTATCACACAAACCTTTTAGGGATCACTTAGATAAAGGCATGGAAAATGCCACTGCTCTTCTTTGGGGGTCTGATTCTGCATCTCTTCCTTATGGGAGCAACCCCATAGGTCAAGGTTGTTAGGGTATTTGTTTTGTTTTGTAATATTCCTATGAATCTTTAAGATCAAATGACTCACATGAAAGAATGAAAAGGACAGGGTATCCATTTCCACAGTTCAGAGGAACAGACAAGGAGATCACCTGCCGAAGTGTTAGGTGTGTGACTGATAACCCTCCCCAATATGACTCATAGCCATGGGACTGCTTATGAGTGACAGCAGAATAGCTGTATTAATAAAGGGGGCTGACTTTTGCAGTTGCTCCATGTGTTGAATGCCCTTTGGGGGAGTCCAGAAACAAAGTAATGGTCCAATTCTCCATTCTAACTTAAGATTCTCTCTGCCCTTTGAGACTTTCCCCAGACCCTAGGGAATGGGGTAAAACTCACCTCATCTCATTTCCAAAATACTGTGCCACACAGAAAAGGAGTTTGGAAAGGCAGACCGCGCAAGAGAATGAGGCGGCACATGCAGAACTACCACCTTTGGGACAGGAAAGAGAGGGCCATGGTCAGAGGAAACAGCCCACACCGGGGAGAGGTAAAGGCCGGGGTAGAATGCAAGAATGAGAGTAACTTGGTGTTTGCTTTGTGAAAATCCTACGGGAGAGAGCGCTTTCGCTGTGGCCTGCGTTCAGCACAAAATAAGAAAGGCAGAAACAAAAATACAGCGAAGGAAGACGAGTGACTTTAAAATAATGACCCGGATTGATTCTCACTCCGAAGTAGATGAAGGGGACTGAACTGGGAACCGCTCCCATCAGATGGAAACAAGTTGGACTATTTCCCGGACAGATTGGCCCCAGCTGGGAAAGAGAGAAGAATGAGAGGAAGAGCGATGGCTCAAGTAGGAGAGCAGCAGCTCCACGATAAAAAGCATCATCAAGAAAACCAGATTAGATATATTATCAAATCAATGGCATTAGACCTGACAGGCAGCATCCAAGGAGCCAAGAGACAAAGCTTGTCAAAGCCAACAGTAAATCAAGGTGAAAAAGCAACCAGGCACTCTTGGTTACCTTCCTGCTTGCTCTGACCAGGATATCATGAAAAACCTGTATATGCCCATTTCTCTTGTTTGTTAAGTGCTTTGATGTGGAGTTTGATTAAGGTTTTCCCTTTTCCATTGGCTCTTCAAACAGACTACAGGTCAGATTCTCGGATATGGTCAATTAGTGTAACTCCATTGACTTGAATGGAGTGATACTGAGTTACACAACCTGAGAGGATCTGGCACAGTGGATTGTCACTGCACAAGTACAATATACAGACAACACAAACTTACAAGCATCTGTTCCCATGGGGTGCTGAGCACCCTTAACTGCCAGGCACATTACACTCTGCAGGTGAGACCTGGAGACTCTTCACCAGCTCCACACTGCAGTCACTAAGGCTATGTCTAGACTGCAAGCCTCTTTCGAAAGAGGCTCTTTCGAAAGAGAGCGTCTAGACTGCACGCGGAACTTTCGAAAGAGCAAGCTGCTTTTTCGAAAGAAAGCACCCAGTGAGTCTGGATGCTCTCTTTCGAAGAAGCCCTATTTACATTCAAGAACGCCTTCTTTCGAAAGAAGCACTTTCGAAAGAAGGCGCTCTTCCTCGTGAAATGAGGTTTACCGCCGTTGAAAGAAAAGCCGCGTTCTTTCGATTTAATTTTGAAAGAACGTGGCTGCAGTCTAGACGCAGGTGAAGTTTTTTCGGAAAAAGGCTACTTTTCCCGAAAAAACCCCTGAGTCTGGACACAGCCTAAGATATAACTTTGATCCAGTATTTCTATCCAGTAGTTAGTAGAGACAGCATAATCTAATAGTTGGACCATGGGCCTGGAACCTAAGGGACTCCAGAATTCTGTTCCCACCCAGACACACCTTGTACAAGTCACGTCTCCTTATGCCTCAGTTTCCCTGGATGTTAAAATAGAGACAATAATTCCCATCTCCCAGAGGATGCCATGAAGATTAGCTAGATGAACCACAGAGAGTTCTGAGCATGTTAAGTGCATCTTTTTAAAGTTGCAACTTAGAAAACATTGCAATTTGATATAAGCGCAGAACTTCTCAGGATTGGGCTCTTAATTACTTGGAGGGGGGGAGGGAAGAGAGAGGAGTGCACATATGTTTTGATAAATCTTTGTGTTGTCTTGTTTGAAATTCCCAGGACTTCCAGATGCTCCAGACAAAAGTCAAACATCCGGGGCCAGAGCCAACAATAAACCAAAACAAAGACAACAATAAAAGGAAATTAACAAACTGTAGCACTAATTATCACCAGCACTATCCTTCTTTACAACTCTGGGAGTCCAGGAGTGTAGCAGGCAGGGTATATCCTGATCTCCTCTTTAAAAGTGTGACCTAGAGAGATACTTAAACTATTTGTTGGTAAAAAGAGAAACAAAAACACGTCAGTATCTCATCTGCCAAACTCTTGGATAGGAGCTCTGCAAAGGGATTTATTTTAGAATTCACAAAAGATTGATCAGCAGTAGGAAAGGAAGTGAATCAGAGCTAAAACACATTAAGAAAAAGGGGAAAACACCACCTTTAATGCTGTTTGATCTGGCACTTCAGCGGACATGGCTGCTACAGATGGAGGAAACAGGAAATGTGCCAAGGAAAAAATGCGAGGAGGTGGCCATCAAGTCTCTCCTCCCCACCAATGTTCTCTCTTATTTTTTCCCACCCATGTGTTGATTTTTTCCATTCATACGCAGAATAAATTTTATGTGCACTGAGTCATCTGCAAAAGTGCACCACCAGTAGAAACAAGAAACCTAGCTGTGGATGCTCCGCTAATCAGATGGGCAGCATAGGAATCTCTCCCATACAAGTGCACAGCTTATAAGAAACACTGCTCCCCACCCCCAAAATAAAACCCAACCCAGCAATATGGGGTTGCCTCTCATGATTAGAGTTAAACTCTTGATTTGATCCCCAAATTGCATGAAGACTATAGGGCTGTATTGTCAGGGTTTGCAACTGCCTCCCTATGACCCCTCAGGCAAATCACTTCACCATTAGGGATACCAGATATGTCCTGGTCCATAAGTAGCTACAGAGGGAGAAGATTTGGGATAGCAGAGGGGTCTTTAGTCTAGCCCAGGGGTTCTCAAACTTCATTGCATAGTGACCCCCTTCTGGCAACAAAAATTACTAATCGGCCACAGAAGTGGGGACCAAAGGGCGAGTCCACCGGAGCCCCACAGCCCCAGCTTATGCCCAAGGACTCCCCCCCCCCCACACACGCACATACAGGAGACCTGTAACTTAAGTCCCAACATGGAGGGCTGAAGCCATTGGGCTTTGATTTAGGCCCTGGGTGGTGGAGCTTGGGCTTTGGTCTTAGCCTCTGGCAAGTCTAACACCAGCCCTGGCAACCCCATTAAAATGGGGTTGCAACCCACTTTGGGGTCCTGCCCTAAATTCCCTCTAAGCTGTGCAGCCAGGCAGCCTAAGAGCCTCAGGACAGCCACACAGAATGCTGCCTCTGCCTGCTGGCCCCAGCACAGAGCTGCCATGGCCAAGGCAGTCGTGCCTCTCCCTCGCTCCCCTGGTCCCAGCATGGAGATGCTGTGGCAGAGCTGCTGCAGCTGCGCCATGCTGGGCCTGAGGGAGGGGCACCTTCCCTCGGCTGCTGCTGCGCCATGCTGGGGTTGGAAGAGGGGCACCCCCCCCCAGCCATGACAGCTCAGTGCTGGGAGCAGAAAAAGTGCCCTTCTCCCCCAACAACAGTGCTCCCAGAGCTGCTGCAGCTGGGGAACAGGTGCACCTACCCTGGTCCCTACCCAGCCTAGCCTGGACCTTCCCCAACTGGGGAATAGGCATCCCTCCTCCAGCTGTGCCCACTGGAGCTGCAGTGACCATGGACATAGAATCATAGAATACTAGGACTGGAAGGGACCTCAAGAGGTCATGAGTCCAGTCCCCTGCCTCATGGCAGGACCCAGGACAGGTGCTTCTCCCTGGGCTGCAAGCTGCTGTGATGAGAGAGGGCTGGGGTAGTCTTCTCTCCCCGGGGCAGCTTGCATAGTGAACCCCTCATCCCCAGCCAAACCCCAGAACCTGCACCCCCAGCCAGAATCCTCACCTCAACCCTCAGCCCCCCAGCTGTACCTCAGCCCGTTGGCCCTCGCACGTCACACACTGTCCACATGCAGAATGTCTTTTGTTATGTGAAAAAGTCTCGAGGGGGGGGGTCGCCGTGTTAGTCTGCAACTTTAAAAACAACGAGTAGTGATATGGCAGCTCATCTGAGGAAGTGGGGTTTGCCCATGAATTTCGTGATACTATATATACTATTTGTTAGTCTCTAAGGGTATGTCTACACTACAAGGGTTTTTCAGAATAATAACTCCTGAAATAACGGTTTTGAAATAGCACGTCGACACTACAGAGAAATCTCAAAATTAGTCCGAGGCAGGCTCCCCTAATGTGGATGCACTACCTCGATTTGGAAGCACTGAGGAGTAATTTCTCTGAATGGCCCTGGGGAGAACCTATTTGGAAATAGCAACGGTGGAGTGGCCACACTACCGCTCTTTAGAAATAGCAATTTCAAAATAAGCTTGATTCCTCATGAAATTAGGGTTTATTATTTCAAAATAATTTCAGAATAACGGGCTTGCTGTATGGACACTCACCTTGTTATTTCAAAATAACACTGTAGTGTAGACATACCCTTCAGGTGCCAGAGAACTGTTTTTTTGTTATGTGATACATCACCCCCATACTGGAGCACATAGCGAAAGTCATTCTGCACACGGACATAAAAAATTCGAGGGAACACTGATCCAGACTTAGACTTTTTGAACTGCTGATCTAGCAGACAGAGGTATAACAAAGTCCAATGTCTGGAAACTGAACAAATTACCATGAGAAATACTGTGCATATTTTTAACAGTGCAGGTAATTAATGACTAGCGAAACTTATCCAGGGAGGTGGGTGCATTATCTGTCACTTTCTGTCTTTTAATCAAGATTGGATGGGTTTCCAACATAGGGAAGAGCGAAATACAGCCTGCAGGCTGAATCTGGTCCACCTAATAGACAGATCTGGTCCAGCATTGTCCTGTTGCCCAGCAGGAGCCTCAGGCAGGCTCCGTACCTGTCGGGACCCCACACGCTGCTCAAAGCAGCCAGCTGCAGGGGCCACATGCTCTTTGTGCACCACAAGCACAGCCCAGGCAGCTCCCATTGGTTGGTTTTCCTTCTGCATGCAACCTCCATCCCAGACCCAAACCTCCTCCATTAATATAATGGAAGAGTGCAGCCCTTGACCACTTAGTAAATTCTTGGCATGGCCCCCCATCAAAAATTATTGCTTATCCCTGCTCTAGATGATTATCACGTTCCATTCTAGCCTTACAATGTCTGAACCTACAAATATCCCTTTTTGCAAGCATCCTGGTGAAAGGCGGATGCAAGGTATGCTTATTCTGTAACTGGAAAGCACCTTACGCCGCATAGCCAAGCGCTGTCGAGGAGCTCAGCCATCCACTGCAAACTCACAGCATGAAATTAAAGAAAACGGGAAGAGAGAAGATCTTAAAAATAGAAGGAACAGGAGCATGTGCCAGCCCTGCCAGGTGCTACAGCATAAATAAAAATATCATGCAACACAAGACAATATGGATACATGTACAGAAATATGCAACCAGAGCCTGCTGCAAATGTGGAGTTACTCTGCTAAGCTCAGTGGGCCTTCCCCCGCCTTTCCTCTGCACTCTATGTCATCATTTCACACCAATGCAAAATGAATGCAAAGCACTACCATTCTGCTTTGCTAGCATGAGTAGCATTAGTCTGGATTTAAAGAGCATCATTTAGATCCTAGAACCCAGTTTACACTGTAGGAATTCAGATGCATAAACAAAATGAATATTAAAAAAATAGGAAGAGGGCTATTGTAAAACTATGGTAGGTAGCAATTACGTGCCTATGTTCTCCTCTGAATATTCTTCTCTCTCCAGAGGTAGGTATACAGTTAAGTCTGTCTCTCTCACAGCTAGGTAGAAAGGAGTAATATTTCCCTCTTGTTCACATACTCATGTTGTATACTCAATCTAGATAAAACATAGAAACACTGATGCTTCCTGAGCTCAGCATTATGCACCCAATACTCATGAAATGAATGTAGATTCAAACTATTTGCAAGACTTCCCAGGATGTCTACACTGCAAATCAACATTTGCATCTGGCCCGCACCCACTAACTTGGGCTTGCAGGGCTCGGGTGAAGGGGCCCTTTAATTGTGATATAGACATTGAGGATTGGGCTGGAGCCAAATCTCTGGGACCTTCCAGGTGGGAAGATACCAAAGCTCAGGCTGCAGGCCAAGGGCAGATATTTACACTGCAATGTTATAGCCCCACAGCTGGAGGCCCACAAGCCCAAGTCAGCTGACATAGACCTGCAGTGGGTGTTTCACATACCCTCAGTGTCTACTATACTTCACCAAAGGCCAGTGTATACCCCCATACGGAACAATCCCACACCAAGGGACAGATCCAAATCCACTTCAGTGGGTAGAAGACTTTGGATCAGGGCCCCAGGTCTGTTTTTACCTATATAGAATACTAGAGGATTTACCCGGTGTTGCAATGTCCCTGTATGAATCAGGGGGAGGAGGAGACAGAGCATCAGCTAAAAGGGTGCGTGGGGGGTAGGAGGCTCAGGTGGGGCTGGAGATGAGGGGTTCAGGCTGCCCTGGGGAGGCAGGACAACCCCAGCCCTCTCTCTCCACAGCTGCTTGGGGCCAGATGAGAAACGCCTGTCCCTGGCTGTTCCAGTTGCAAAGACACAGCTGGGGGAAGGTTGCATGTCCCCTGGCTGAGGGATTGATAGACAGACACACACAGAAACAAACAAACTCTCGAATATATAGCAGAGGACACATACAACTCATTGTATCTACTTGTAAATAGCCCCTTCAAAAGAGCTGAATGGTTTGTAGGAGAGGGGAGACCTTCCGCCACTCACTTTTAAGCCAATAAGTATCGGTCATGCCCAAAGCAATAACAGCACCACAGGGCAGATGCTGAGATCTTTCAATCAACCAGAAAGTACCAAAAGGGTTCCCTGAACTAAGGTTGGTTAAAACATATTTCTGTGCTGACTGGCCCCCAGAGCACGGCTCTGCTCAGAACTCTGTGCTTACCTCTTTGCATTGGTGCTTAGCAGTTCCAATCGATGCCCCTTCACTTGCCCTGTGCACTACATTCTTACCAGGCCTGTGCACGCACTGCGTGTTGGAGAAAAGCCCAAGGATCGGACACTGGCCAGAGTCCCATGAAACTGTAAATGTGTCCCAGGTATTAGTGGAGTATCCCTGTTGTCACGCGAGAGCTATAAACAGAGATAGCTGGGATAGAGGTGCAGCTTTTGAAGCCATGGGAGGCAGGAGGAACACAGCAGAGAAATGCCAAACACTTTGCTACAGTGCTGAGTCCCCCATATCAGGTAAAATTGGCTAGGCCAGAGCCAGATTGCAGACAGGCATGCTGCTGAGCTGTGCACTTTGCTAGCTGTGCTGGGGTGGTTCCCCGCTCTGGGAAGGGATCGTGCTGCCAAGCCTCGCCCCTCTTCCCTACTGCAAAGACAAAGGAATCTAGCTGCTGCTCCCCCCACTATGATGGCAGAGAGCAATGCAATAGCCATGCTGCCTGGAGCTCTGACCTAGCACTGCTGAGCCTTAGCACTTAAAGCACTTTACAGACCTGTGGATCTTTAACCCCATGGCGGAGCTGGGAAAGCTGAGGCCCAGGGAGGTGAAGTGGCTTGCCCAGGGTCACTCAACAGGTCAGTGGCAGAGATGAAGTGGCTATAAAGGATTTGCTAGAGGGAAGGGAGAGAATGAGGTCACAAGTACCCCCTGAATAATCATAGTGAACATCCTCCATAGTTCTAAAAGGTTAACCACTCTGAACCGTTTCATACCAGTTCCTTCCTCTCCCTGTCCCTGCCCACACACACACCCACCCTCGTAAGAATACCAGGATAAAAGGAAAACTTGTGGATGAATGAGTCTGGCCTTTGCTGTAATAGTGTGTCCCTTCATGCAGATTAGTGACACACGAAATAGACCAATGGTTGGGTTAACGCGCCCCCCCCCCTCAAGGAACAGCCCTGTCTTCAGAGTGAAGCCCCAATGTTAACTCAGTGACCAGGTCATTCCCTCAAAGTCCTCCACAGCCACCTTGTGACATGGCCCTCCTTGCCCTTCCTGAGGGATTGCCAGGCAAGTGTTTATCTGCTGTTACAGAAAGACATGGTCTCTCTGGAGAGAACACTGCTGCTGCCTCCAGCCACTGCAGATACTCAACACTCCGCCTCTCCAAAGGTCCCCTCCCTTCTGAACGGGCTCCAGGAGATTTTTGCTTTCTCAATGCAGCCGTTGTTTCTGCAGTTGCTTTGGTTTGTCCCCAGAGAATATTTCACTCTCATATGATCTTTAGGAAGCTGACTCGAGTCAGAGAAAAGCCTCCTTTGTTTGTGACTCCGCCATCTGAGTCACGGCCCTGGCTGATCCAGCGTTAGGGTCCTTGGGATCCTCGGTCAGTGGGTTTTCCTCTGCTGAGAGTTGGGCCCTTCTGGGCAAACCCATTGGGGATGGCTCCCAACTGATCAGGAGCTAGAGCAGCCTCAATGGCCAAGAGGGGCCAAAGCAGTAGCACATCCACATCACCTTAGAGAGATGTAGGGGGGTTATGAACCAGCGCCACACTCATCCTTTGTGGGACTCCACTGACTGCAGGGGTTACATCAGAGATGCCTCGGGCTGAGCCAGGGTATTGCTTTTTTCTCTTTGTTAATGAGATCACCAGACAGTAGCCTGGGAGCTTAGGGACCAGTTGAGTGGTTTCTTCTTTGCACCAAGTGCCCCATATTTTGAGGCTCCCCGTTGCTGCACGTCTCTGCAGACCAGAGGCCCGTTGCCTATGGCACGTTTGGGGAAGAGGGTGTGCTCTGTGCTATAGAAATGGTGGGCTCTGGCTTGGCGTTTTCAACTGCCATTGGAGTCCTACAAGCAGGGACAGTCATGACATAACCAGACATGTCCATGAGGTTGCGTTAGACAGACAGCCCCCGGAGCACCTCTAGGCCTGGTAGAACTTTCCAACAACAGGCCAGCCTCCAAATTCTCTGTTCTGGGGGCTGCTTTATAAAGCTTCTAGCAGGAAGATGTGGGGTAATCTGCCCCCTATATTAAGGCACAGGATGAAAATACACAGGCATATGCTGTAAAGCCATCCTGGCATCAGATAAAGAAGTTAAGTTAAAAAAACAGGTCACTAGTCAAGAATAAAAATGGTAACTGTCTATACACAAATATCTATACGAAGTTAAAGGCAAAACTAGATGAAGTAGAATGGCTTGTGATGGATGAGGCCTCTGATATTAATGCACATTACGGAAACATAAGGGAATGACAGGAACCAATGGACTAGTGTAACATGAGTGGGTTGCAACTGTATAGGAAAGACAGAAGAGACTGAAGAGGCAGGGTAGCAGTGCTGCATCTAATTCCGTAGGATATAGCCAGACTGAAATTTTGAGTGAAAGAGGCTTGATACAGATACAAATCCCAACTGTAAGGCTGTAAAAATATTTCTTGGGCTGCACTGCCAACCTCCCGCTCAAGAAAAGGAGATTGAGGGCACCGTGTTGCGAGAGATCAAAGAGCCAGCAAAAGCTAAGAAAATGATAACAATGGGGACTTCAGTTACTCACGTATGAACTGTCATATGGTGCAATAGGTCAAAGTTTAGAAAAACAATTTCTTGACACTTTAAGTGAAAGCTTCCTGGAACAGCTAGTTCTACAGCCCACGTGAGGAGACGCTAATCTTGACTTAGTCCTAACAAACCAGCGCTAATTCAAGAAGTGACAGTAGCAGAGCCTCCAAATAATAGTAATTGCAATATCACTGGGTTCCATGTCCTAGGGATGGTGAAAATACAAGAAGGGACACCGTGATGCTAAACTTTCAATTAAATGAGATGCTGGGCCAGAAATACCCGAAAGCAAAAGACATTAAATCCTTAATGGTGACATGGATATCACCTTAAAAACAATGCTAGACTCACAGAAGACAGGCATATTACTGAACAAAGTGGAGGCCAGGAAGGCAAGGAGAAAACCATTATGACTAAATGGCAAGGTTTGACAGACTATTTGAACTGAGCAGAAATCTTTCAAAATTTGGATTTCTGATCCCAATGAAGCCAATAATCAGGACATCCATTACAGCATGTAATAAGAACGAGGGTAACTTAGAAGGCCCTATATGAATTAGGGATGTAAACGTGTAACCATTTAAATGGTTAACCGATAAGCATGAGCTTATTGGTTTCTGTTATGATTACATGCTGGTTCCCGCTCCCGGGGAGCGGGCTGCTGCCCCATGCTGTGAGCTCTGCAGTGCAACCAGCTCCCCAGAAGCGGGACCAGGAGCCAGGAGTCAATGGGCGCCTGGAGCTGGTTTATATGCTGGCTCCTGGTGCGCACAGGCTCCTGTCTGCTGGCTCCACTTGCAGGGAGCCGGCTGCATTGTGGGCACTGCAGCATAAAGCTTACACATAAGTTTTATGCTGCAGAACCTGCAGCACATGTAACCACATAACTGCTCAGATTTTTAACAGTTACGTGATTACATTTTTAACCAATTTTTGTACATCCTTAATATGGATTAAGAGTAAATAGTTTAATGTATAAAAACAAACCAGAGCTTCGTCAAGAGTATCAGAAGCAGCAAGCCTGCAAAAGAATCAATTGGGGAAGATAAGGACAGTGCTGAGAAGCTAACTGATTTCTTTGCATCAGCTGCATTCTTTGCTCTAAACGTGGTGGGCCAATTCCTAGCCTGGAACTGCCCTTTCCTGGTAACAGAGAGGGGGTACTGTCTGAACTGAGGGAACAGAGGAGGTGGGACTGGAGCCAAATGATAATTTCAAAAGGAATAAGTCACCAGATTCAGATGGTCCATGCAAGGGTTCTGAAGGAGCTAAGTGTGACATAGCAGAGTTGCTAGTGAAGATGGGCAGTCTCCTCTTAAAGCCAGTCACTGGTCAAGAGGTTTAGAGGGTAGCAACCATTGTGCCTATATTTAAAAAACAGCTCTGGCGGTGGTCTGGGGAAAATACCATTGTAAGCTTTACATCTGTACCCGGCACTTTGGTTTGGATTACTCCACATCCATGATTCTTTCACCTTCCTCTGAAGCAGGTGTAAGAATGGCTCGAAACATAATATTGGACTAGATGGACCATGGTTCTGACCCAGGTGGCGAGTCCTATATTCCTGCATCCTATGAAGCATTTCTGCAAAACAATGTGGGAGCAGCATGGGAACTAAAAACTCTTGCTCTAGTGAGCAGAAGTGGGCTCTCTCCTCTAATGGGGATAGTGACACATGTAGAGGGCCAAGCTGGCTGCTGACTGGGTGGTAAGGAGGCAGGAAACAAGGAGGTGGGTAGAAGCATGGAAATCCATTGTCCTCTGTGGCCTATAGTGCTGCTGGTACTGGGAAGAATTATAGAGCAGTCAGCCTAACTTTGGTTCCTGGAAATAAACTGAAACAAATAATTAATCCGCTTGTCAGCACTGGGAGGGATAATAGTGTTATAAGGAAAAGCCAACATGAATTTGTCAAGAACAAATCATGCCAAACAAACCACATTTCCTAGGATGGCAGAGTTACAAGCCTAGTGGCTGGGTGGGGCAGGAGATGTGATACAGTTTGATATTAGTAAGGCTTGTGCCACAATGCCACATGACAGTCTCATGCATAAATGGGGAAATTATAGTCTAAATGAAGTGGATGAACAACTGGTTGGAAGACCATACTCAAAGAGCAGTTATCAGTGCTGCACTGTCAAGCTGGATGGGAGGGGCAACATGGATGGTACAATCCCCTCAGTAATCAGTCCTGGGTCTGGTACTCGTCAATATTTTCATTAGTGACTTGGCTATGTAGTGAGTACAGTCATACAATTTGCAGGCGACACCAACACTTTGAGGACAGGACTAAAATTCAAAAGGCCCTTGATAAATTGGTCTGAAATCAACAAGATGAAATTCAGTAAAGACAAGTACAAAGCACTTCACTTGAGAAGGAAAAAATCAAATGCCCAACTACCCAATAGGGACTAGCTGGCTAAGTGGCTGTACTGCTGAAAAGGATCTGGGGGTTATGGTGAATTACACATTGAATGTGAGTCAACATTGTGATGCTGCTGCAAAAAAAGGTAAATATTCAGATGTTTCTTAACAAGAGAGCCATACATAAGACACAATAGGTAATTGTCCTGCTTTGCTTGGTACTGGTGAGTGCTCAGCTGGAGTAGTGTGCCCAATTCTGTATACCACACTTAAGGAAAGATGTGGACAAACTGGAGAGAGATTGGAGAGTTCAGAGAAGAACATAAAAAAATGACAAAAGGTTTAGAAAACCTGAGCTATGAGGAAAGGTTAAAAACCTGGGAATGTTTAGTCTTGAGAAAGGAAGACTGAGGGGGGAGCAGGATATCAGTCCTCAAATAGGTTAATGGCTGCTATAAAGAGGATGGTGATCAATTGTGTTCCTGTTCACTGAAGGCAGGATAAGAAGCAGTGGACTTAACCTGCAGCAAGGGAGATTTAGGTTAGATATTAGGAAGATCTTTCTAACTATAGGGTTTGTTAAGCTCTAGAATAGGCTTCTAAGGACATGGCTACACTAGCCACCCTAGTTCGAACTAGGGTGGCTAATGTAGTCATTCGAACTTGCAAATGAAGCCCGGGATTTAAATATCCCAGGCTTCATTTGCACGTTCCCGGATGTCGCCATTTTTAAATGCCCGGTAGCTCGAACTACCTGCCCGGGGGGTACACGCGGCATGGGCTAGGTAGTTCGAATTAACACTCTTAATTCGAACTACCGTTACACTTCCTGCAAGGGTGGCTGAGGAATCCACTTCATTGGAGGTTTCTAAAAACAGGTTGGACAAACACCTGTCAGGGATAGTCCAGGTTACTTTGTCCTGCCTCAGCACAGGACTTGATGACCATATGAGAGTCCTTCCAGCCCCACATCCTGAGTCTGTGAGCAGATCATGAGAGGCCAGTGAACCCGGACCTCCTACACCACCTTCTAAAACAGCTACTGGCATGTGCTGAGTTGATGAATTTGGTAACCGGTTTCCAGCAGGTTAGAGTTGCTGGCTGATATGACATTCTTTACCCATCAGCAGGTCCAGCCTGGTTTGATGCTATCAAAACCTATTCACGATCACTGATACCTTATTGATGTGTTTGGGGCCTGGCACCACCAGTATATTCCTAGAGAAAAAGTGAACTAGGGATGTAAAAAATGTATAGACACAGTAACTATGTAACTGATCAAAACTCTATCGGTTACACCAGGGCTACGTCTACACTGGCCCCTTTTCCGGAAGGGGCATGTTAATTTCAGAAGCCGTAATAGGGAAATCCGCGGGGGATTTAAATATCCCCCGCGGCATTTAAATAAAAATGTCCGCCGCTTTTTTCCGGCTTTTAAAAAAGCCGGAAAAGAGCATCTACACTGGCCCCGATCCTCCGGAAAAAGCGCCCTTTTCTGGAGGATCTTATTCAAAGTAGGAATAAGATCCTCCAGAAAAGGGCACTTTTTCCGGAGGATCGGGGCCAGTGTAGACGCTCTTTTCCGGCTTTTTTAAAAGCCGGAAAAAAGCGGCGGACATTTTTATTTAAATGCCGCGGGGGATATTTAAATCCCCCGCGGATTTCCCTATTACGGCTTCTGAAATTAACATGCCCCTTCCGGAAAAGGGGCCAGTGTAGACGTAGCCCAGTGGTTTTCAAACTTTTTTTCTCATGACCCAGTTGAAGAAAATTGTTGATGCCCATGACCCAGCCTGACTAGAGTGCAGGCTCCAGGGTGGGGCCACAGGGATGACAGGTTTAAGGGGTAGGGGGTGAAGGCTTTGCCTGGGAGTGTGGGCTCTGAGATGGGGCCAGAGATGAGGCATTTGGGGTGCAGGCTGGCGGGGGGGAGCAGAAGGGTTCAATATGTAGGTGGGGACTCTGGGCTGGGGCATGGGGGTGGGGTACAGGGGTTGCAGGCTATGGGATGGGGCCAGAGATGAGGTGTTTAGGGTGCAGGAGGGGTTTCTGGGTTTTGGAGGGGCTCAGGGCTGGGACAGGGGATTGTTGGGGCACAGGCTTACCTCCAGCTGCTCGCGGTCATCAATTCAGTGGAATGGTGAGTCAGGCTTCCTGCCTGTCTTGGCACAGTGGACCACACTGTACCCTGGAAGAGGCCAGCAACAGGTCCAGCTCCACCGGTTGCCCCTGCCCCAAGTTCTGGCCCCACACCCCCACTGACTGGTTCCTGGTTTGCTGCCAGGCATTGCTGAGCAAAAATGGGCACTGCTGACTTTGGGCTTGGTTTGAAACGGGACTGGCTTCCTTTTTTGGCTTCTTTTGCTTTTTTTTTTTTTAAAGCCTCGTTGGTTACTTGCCGCCACCTAAGAGCCAGACCTGCTGCTGATCACTTCGCTCAGTCCGCGGTGCCAGGAGAGGCAGGAAGCTGCCTTAGCTGCCCCACTGGTCACCTGGTCACCCTATAGCAAGGTGGCCCAGTGCTTGACTTTCCACAACACAGTACTGGGCCATGCCTTACTTTGACCATCACCAGGTTACACAGTTAAATACTTACCCAGAACCTAGGGGGTGGGGAGGGAAAGATACTGGAGGGGTGTCCCTCCTCGCAGGGTCCCAGCCCTATGCCCCTGCCAGTGGCAGACATCCCAGGAGTGGGGCTGGCAGCCGGGACCCCGTGCATGCGGGGATGCTGCTGCAAGCAGAGGCTGAGGCACAGGATTGGCAGCTGGAACGCCATGCTTTAACCATTAACAAAAACCAATAAGCACAAGCTAATTGGTTGGCCAGCTAACCTCTTACTTCCCTAACACGAACACCACATTAAATTTAACCACAGGAAACAAGCCATTCCCAGGGCTGTGGGAAACACACAGAAGATCTGAACCCTTCTCCTGAGACAGACCGCCTCACATCACAGGCATGGAAGAACATCGCACGGTTCCGGCTGCCCAGTGGAAACGGCCTAGCCTATCTTTCCGATGTACAATCGCAGCTTATCCCCCCACGACCAGCCGACAGGAAACAGAGTTTCCAGGCATGTTTGTACAGGCAAGGATGCTTCAGGGCTTGTGGAAATGTCAGCAAGATGTTTGGATAACATAGCGGGTCAAGGCTCAAATGTAATCAGTGTCTCCGAGCTCCTGCACCAAAAGGAAGAGTGAAATATAAACGAGGGGAAATGGTTCAGCAAGGGGTTTCTGCTCTCATGGGCGTGTTCACTCTGTGGCTGTCCTACGGATTCGGTTCCTCCTCCCTCACTTTAGATAAGGGCTCCCTCTGGAGTGAGGCTCAGGAGTGAAATTGATTTGTGCAGAAATAGGCATGAAAGTGGCTTGGGGATCTCGTGTGGGCCACTGAGTTGCAGCCTAGGGGTAACGGGAGGCTGTGAGCGAGCAGGCAGCACATGGAAGAGGAAATTCTAACCAACAGAAACAATCCCGGGTTCCCAAAGCAGGGGGGGGGGGGGACACGGCTGCTCTCTCAGACCAGGAGGCTGTTTGGAAGTGGGGCACTTTATTTCAACTTTGGCCATAATCCAACACCCCTCTCCCCGCACATACAGGTTGCACAGGTCCTGCCGCTCCAGCAATTGCCAGGCAGACAAAATCCATGACCACACCCTGTTCCCCACAGTTATGCTACTCTGACCTCAACAGCACAGGGAAAAATGTAAAGAGACACAGCAGAGCCGACAGCTGCCGTGGGTCCCAAGGTGTGTGTGGCAGGAGGGGGAGGAGCAGCTCAGCACCCCAAGAAGGGGTGGGGCCAAAGGAAATCAGCCCTTAGTGCTGCCCAGACCACAGCGGCCCCCGTAGCCCTCAGAGCTGTGCGGAGCAGTGTTCTGACGCCAATTCAAAGGGGCCACTGCTCTGGCCACTGCTGCAGTAGTGGTGGCCTGGAGTTTTGGGCCCCTTTGAATCTCTGGGTATTGCCCCCTTTACGGCCCCCCTAGTCGGCCGGCCTGAAGGGACAGGGCATAGCCAAATATAGCCCAGCCTCCCATCCAGTTCTCAGACAAAAATGCTCATGTTGACATTAAAATGGCTCCAACACATTTCTAATGAGTGCTCCCAAGCAGGATGGGCAGCACCCTGTAGACAGATAGGACCCCCATTTCCAACGTCTCATCCAGAGAGCCCCATAAAACAACTTGCCTGGTGCTCTGTGCCTTAGTTTCAGAGGTTACCTTCACCCTGGTGGGATTTTTCCTGGGTTCCCTCAGAACTGACCCCTTATAAGAGGAGGGACCCATTTGTATCTGGGTTTGGATTTCCAGCACCCACAGTATTGATCCATTGGTTTGGTCCCATCTCGACACATCAGGAAGCCAAACCGAGCAGCCTGACTCACTACATCATGTAGGAAAACACCCAGCATGAGTGTCTAATTTATTGCACATGTTGCACTCTCCCAATCAAACTAGCAGGATGGAGGGAGAGTGACCTCATGGTGACGGAGGAAGGCTGTGAGTCCAGATTCCAAGACCCTGCTCCTAGCCCTGGTCTCAACTTGCTGCGTGACCTCTGCAAGTCATGCTGCTGCTGCTCCGTGCCTCAGTTTCCCCATCTATAAAACAGGCATAAAAGTTGATTAGCAAGGGTGAGCAAATTAAAGCACTCTGTGATTGTGGATGGGGTCATAAGCAAAGTGCTGACAAGATAATGGCTCTGCCCTAGCACAGGCAGAGCTATTAGCCCCTGCATGCCCGTTTAAAAGCCCACCTTAGCTTTGTCCTTTTAGAGTTTTGCAGCTCCTAAGCACCAACTCCTTATTTTTCCGCCAGCTGAGTGGATTGTGGGGGCACTGGCGTGAGCTGTGGGGTGGGGAGGGGGCAAGATGGTCACTCTACAGGCCCCGTCAAACCAATTCCCACAGTAAAGCCTGAGACGGACACTGGGGAGCCAGATTCCTACTTTACCTCAGGGAGTGGGGCCCAGTTTAGTCCCCTTCCTTCCTTTAGTCCTTGCTTCACAGTAATTGCTGCTCACTCCCTGCTAGTGTGAAAACAAACAGCCCTTGGGTTTCCCCCTGCTATCTCGCAGGACCCAGAATGCTGCCTTATCGCTGTTATTCCCATTATCAGCCCCTCCTGAGGCCCCGCTGTGGAGATTTGTGCTCCTTGCTTCCCAAGCACTACCTATATGTTTCCTCTGAGATAAAGAGCCTCCATGTGCTGCTGGGAACCTGATGGAAACTTATTCTTATCAGGGCCCAGGCACACATTTTTCAGGCCCAGTGCAAACTTGTACGCTGGGCTCCCTCCCACAACCTGCAGCCTGGGCAGCGCCCCTCTGGGTGCGGGTAAAGCATATTGGCCTGTTCCCCTCACGTACAGGCCCTGACTCCTAACGTAAAGAGGATGCTCAGCAACGGCTGCAAGGTTTGTGGCTGCCCGGCCCCTGGGTAAACCAGTGACTCTGGCAGACACGCTAGTCACAGTCATTGGCGGCAGCACAAGGTATGACCAGCCCCATTAGAATCCCAGTTGAACCTGGGACCGTCAGAGGTAAAAGCACAGCTCTTTATTGCTTGAGCGGGCAAAGAAGTAGGGTTGCCAGATGGTCTCCCAAAAAATACCAGACATGTGGTATTTTTTGGTGGAGGAAAAAAAAAGGAATGTGGGATAAGCCCCCACACCCCCGTTCTGGGGCACCCAGAGCAGCGACCGCAACCCCGCCTACCAGCTGGGAGTCCCAACCACTCCCCCCCCCGCCCCTGCCAGGCTTCTGAGGAATCACCGGCTCCTAGCACCGATTGTGGCCCCGCCTTCCAGCCGCTCCCCCCGCCCACACCAGGCTTCTGTCCGGTGCGCAGCTGGAAAAATCAGAGAATACCCGACATTGCACATGTCCGGTATGCTCTGATTTTTACTGGACACCTGGCAACTCTACTTTGAAAGAAGCAGCAACAGACTCAAACCTCTTACATGGACCAGCCACTAAAAGACAAACCCTGCCCTTCCCACAGTAAGAAGCCAAGGGTTTGGTTTAGCCCACTGGAGATCTGTGGGCCAGCAGTAACAATGGGACTGGATCTGTACTGGACACAGGGGCTGGTTGGCTGTGGGGTTTGGCCTCATTTCTGACTGTTGCCATGGAGGCTCTGTGATGTGGCCTAAAACCTTTGTGGGTCTGCCGGTGCCATGTCACAGCTTTGGAAACAGGCCAGCCCCTACAGTAGAACGCCTGCTAGACAGTTCAGGCTGAGAGTGTTTTACAGGGACTCTAAGGCCTTTTGGCAGGTGTGGCGGCCATGGGAGCCAAGTGCATGAACGCAGGCGCATCGAGCCTGTCAGCAAGGATGTTTGTTGGGGTTCAGCCCGACAAAGGGGGCTCATCAAACAGGGCCCAGGGACTTCTGGCATAGGGGCATGTCCCACTGATTGTGAGCATGGGGGCAGAACCAGACCCCTGTTGTCTAACTGATGGGGGCCATGACAGCGCCAGTGCTGGGAAACGGCAGGATGTGGGGGTGTCTGACTCCTGGAACCGGCAGACAATATGATTGCTCCTGGATGGGGTTTGACTGCAGCTGCAACTGCTCCTGCCTGATACTAGCAGCCCCCCATGTTCCCATCAGAGAGCTGATCCAGGAGGAGTTGGTTGAGACTAAGGCTCAGGGGGAGACAGTGAAAATGCCCCACTGAGGTCCCCCCGCCGCATCTCCCCTTCGTGAGCTGGTGCAGGACCCCTAACAATGAGCTGTGTTCATTCCGCCACCCCTCTTCACTCTGGCAGCCCGGGGACAGAGATGCCCGAAGCAGCCGCTTCTACTAGTAAAACACAGCTCCCCGCCCCCAGCACTTCTGGGGTGGTCCCAGGCAAGACGCAGCAGAGAGCAAGGTGGGGGTGAATCAACAGCACTCCCACACTCAATGACAAAACGGGGCAGGGCCGGGGAGGGGAACAGAGCAAAGTGGGGAGGGGAGGAGAGGCATGAGGGGGAACAGAGGCGGAGGAGAAATGGAGAAAAGTTGGGGAGGGCAACAGGGTTAGAACGGGGAAGGATAAAGAGGGTGTTAGGGCTGTGGAAGGAGGGGAGACTGGAAACAAAGAGCACACTCCCCATTTGGCAGGGAAGGGATGGCTCTTCCCTTCCCCACCCAGCAGCCCCCCTTCTCCCATTCCTGGTTGGGTGATACAACAGCCCCTGCCCTGCCGTGCCCTGGTGGAGGAAAGAGGAAGCTGCCTGAGAGTTGGAGCTTCCTGCCCCCAAGTGACCCGGATGCCACATTATTTCCCTTCTCCTCCCTACCCGTGCCCTTCCGCGAGTTACCACGGCTGCTCTCTGGTCTAAAGCTCTCGCCAAGGCCCAGGGAGCCAGTTGGTGCCTATTTCTGTCCCTTATCTCTGAGACGCCTTGCCTGTCACTGTGGAGCCTGAGCACTGTCCCAGCCAAACTCCAGCCTTATCTTTGGAAACAACCCTCTGCTTAGTCCAGCTGCCGTGGGATTAGTCCCTGTCTGTCTGCAAGGCTCTCAGCAGCTCTTAGCAGGGGCATCAAGAACTGTGTTGATGGGGATAACCTGTTCCATTAGAGGAATTTTATTGAGGGTGTTTTTCCCACTTGCAACCCCCACTCTCCATAATCTGTACACCTCAGCAAAGTCATGGCTTCTTCTGTCTCTCCAAGAGCAAAAGCATTTAGTTCCAAATTTCCAGCTGGTGTCTCTGCCCTTTGTTACGCCCAGTCTTTAGTGGTTGTAGAATCATAGAATTATAGGACTGGAAAAGACCTCCAGAGGTCTCCTACACTCAAGGCAGGACTAAATATTATTAGTGTTGATTACCAATTAATTACTAATTTAAGGACTGGGGATAGTTGGGTCTAGTCCCAAATTAAGGCACAATAGAATCAAGACTGCCAAATTGAATATCAGTCTGGAAACTCCAATGTGCACAATGAAGACACTCACCCTAAATTACAGAGGGGTAGCCATGTTAGTCTGTAACTTTAAAAACGAGTAGTCCTGTAGCACCTTAGAGTATGTCTACACTACAGTTTTGTTGGAAAAATGGCCGTTTTTCCAACAAAACTTGAGGAACGTCCACACTGCACAATTGAAATTGAAAGTACAGAGAGTTTTTTCCAGCATTGGTAATCCTCATTCTACGAGGAAGAAGCCTTTTTCCAAAGGAACTCTTTCACAAAAAAGTGTGTGTGGACAGGGAAGAGGCAGTTCTTTCGGAAGAAGAGGAAAGAGGAAAAAGCACAGGTGCCCTGGTGGCCATTGCGTCCATAGCAATCACAGCTTACATGCGCGAGAGCATCCATTCAGTGCGGATGCTCTCTTTCAAAAAAGCAGATCGCTTTTTTGATGCACTTTTGCAGTGTCGACGCTCTCTTTCGGAAGAAGTATTTTTGAAAGATCTCTTCCGAAAAAAGCGTCTTCCGAAAAAAGCCTGCAGTCTAGATGTAGCCTTAGAGATTAACTCTCTCACACTATATCTATCTATCTATGGTATCATGCGTTTTCATGGGCAAAAACCACTTCCTTCACTCACCCTGAGGGCAAAGCAAACTTTAAGCAATATTATTAACACAATTAGTAAAGAGACAAATAATGCTCCAAATCACATAAAATGATCACATCAATGAAACACGAAAATAATCTCTTGTACCATCTCCTCTCATCCTTTCTTGGGAAGCTGGTGGTAACAGACAAGAGATCCTGCTCTGTTCCTGCTTACTAACCAAGGCTGTTGATCCACATCTCTCCTTACATGAGGGTCTGGCCCATTACAGGGCCATGGGGCTGTCATGACTATTTAATATGTCAGCCTGCCTTAGCCATATCTAACTTCCTCACCCCAGGGATGTTGGGGTGCTCTTTTGTTAACATATGCGTCAATTCCTTGCCAAGGCAAGTTTGTAGTTAAGCATCTGTCAACGTTTTTATCCTAAAGATCCAAGCTGAGTATCAGTTCAGTGTTCCTGTGGTTACGTGGTACCATTGTATGCAAACTTCCTCCCCAGACTTCCTCCTTAAATACAGTGTTTCCACAGTTTCCCAAAATGCAGGGTCACCGGTAAACCACTAATGTAAGATAAAGTTCACCAGCAGGCCTGCTGGACAGGGAGGCAAAGGGGGCAACTGCCCTGGGACCTGACAATTCAGAAGGGCCCTGTGGCCCCTGGCTGACACCCTAGGCCCTTTAAATCAATTCGGGTGGTGCTGGGGGCGGCCAGGGGAGGCTGGCTCCAGCCCCTCCCCTTCCAACCAAGGGGCATGGAGCCGGACCCCTGCTTTGCCCAGGGGCCTGGCAGCACGTCTGTTGTCCACACTGTTCACAGGCCTCAAAGCCTTATGCTAGCTGCTGAAGATGATGTCCCACAGCATACAGGCCTGAAGGTTTCTCGCCTCTTAGCTAAATAAAAAGGCTAAGCTAGCTCCATGGGTTACAATGCTAGTTTCTGTCATGACTGAGAGAGAGGAACAACACAGGGCTATGTCCCAGGGCTCTCTGACTACTGGGTAAATCTGGGGAGATCTGGGAAAAGAGTCTGTCACCCTCAGAGCGCAGCAGGTGGAGACTGTGGGTAGAAAACAGGCTTTTAATACCATGGAGATTCTTGGACTTGATGCAAGTGTGAGGAAAACAAAGACACAAGCAGCTGTTTTGGTTAACCTTGTAAAATGAGGCTGGTCTAAAGGTAAAGGCAAAAGATTAGAGTCAGGAGAGTTAGGCTGTCCAACCGTCCCAGTGACCTGGTGGGTGACAACTTCCCCCTCTGACTGGTGTTGCTCAGTTTCCACATCTGTCAAATGGGACCATGCCACCCCATAGGAGACTAGACTGATCCATGCCTGTAAAGGGCTTTGCCATCCTGAGATCAAAGATTATAGTGAACACCACATAGTCCAGTACTTAGAGTACTGGGTCTGCAGTCTAGCCCCAGCTCTGCCACTGACCTAATTGGATAGCCCTGAATGAGTCACTGCTCGCTCTGTGCCTCAATTTCTCTACCTGAAAATACAGATATGCGTACTCACCTGCCTTTGAAAAACACTTTTGAGATCTGTAGATGAAAAGTCTCTCACACAGTGAAGTTTTGCCATTTAAAGTACAGGGCAGCTGCTCTTAAATGGGGACAGGAGGCATGCACAGCAAGAGGTGGAGGGCTGGGGGCGTGAAGCAGCGGTGAAAGTAACTTAACATTTCTTACAGGTACTGTTCCTGCCAGCTCTTTAAAATGGCTCCCTGCTGGCTTTTGCTGGATCTCAGCCAGCTCTTGCCAGAGCTGCACACCTGGACACACCCACTTCCTTTCACCTGTGTGGGGAAGCAGTAAATGTTAGGTGCGGACATTTGTTGTCTGTAGTCTGATCCCCCTGTATTTTGCTGGATCATTTGCTACATTATTCTGTCCTGACTTCTCTCGCCGACAAACCAGGATACTCTCCGCTGTCCACCCCAGGGGGCCAACAATGGCTTTATCCTCCACTCAGAGCATTCAGCCCTTGGGTAAGGGGTGCCTCACAACATGCGGTTAGATACTGCCAGACAATTCAGGATGTCCATCTCTGAAGGCTAGTCCTTGCTAGGACAAGCTGTGACACACAGGGGGAGGGAAACGATGGAAGCCCAGTCATGGGTCTCATTTACAACTAGTCTGGACAAGGCACGAAGCCCAGAGCTCATGGTCTTGAGGTTGGCTTGGATGATCTAATGGGGTTTTATTTTCATCTCTAATTCCCACCGGTCTTGGATGCACTGAAAGCAATGGGAAAGGTGGGCAACAATCTACATTCTGGGGGATGGGAGGGAGGAGAAGAAAATTAGCACCTGTCCCCCTGCAGTGGTTAGTGTGGCTGGACCAGCATGCAGAGATGATCCTGGGGGAGAACAGGGGAAGCAGAACAGCAGATGTACTGTGCAACTGTAAAGCAAAGTCTGATTCTCTGTCTAGGCATCGCTAGATGGCAGCATAGGCCAGGACTGAGAACAGAAAAGGCTGTAAATTGTGAACAAACACAGTCCATTAAACTACAGATTAGGGTCTGAAAAGTAGCTTCTGTTCTAGCTTCCCCGGGGAGCTTAGATCCATGGCCTGGGAGCGGTGGAAGGCATTTCACTGTAGAATAACCTGGCCAGGAAGAATCTCAGAGTCGCACACAATTCCATGGCAAGTTCATTTTATAAATCCAGGCAGGATACTTATAATCTAACTGATGACTGACTTACCTGGGTTTGCAACAGCAGTGACTCACAGACAGCTCCTGCATTGTAATACATCTACATCCACTAAATCTGCCACTATGGCCAGGTTACGCGGCAAGGGAGAGACAGGAACCAATTACTCAAGCAAAGTATATTGAAATTAGTGCAAAGATAGCACCTGTTTTTCTGCCTTTTGATGACAAAAAGACCCATACGTGAAAAAGATCAAAAGACTCTGTACACATTTGACTGGTTGGCAAAAGGACACAATCAACATTGTTCAACCTCCAAATTAAGATTCTGTATACAAATGGTGGTAGACTGTATTGGGGAGAGGAGAAAAGAAGAGGGAGAATGAGGCCATAGGACTCATTTAGTCATTAAAATTAAGAACCCAGTGAAAACCATTTTTTCTCAGCATAACCTGAGCCTGTGTTGAAAACGCAAGGGGAAAACAGCCCTGGCCCAGTGCATGGGGACCAGAAAGCGAAAGTCACCTTAAGGAAGTTTGACATTGACCAGTCTAGTTTCACTGTCCAAGCTGAATGAAGTGTAGAAAGTATAAAACAGCATGGAAGGTGAAAATTAGATATGAAGAAAGGGGTCCAGGTTTAATCTTCTCCTTTATCATCTGGTTGAACAGAAAAGGGTTGCTAAGAAGGATTTTTAAGTGGACAGTGGCTCTTTTCACAGGAGTGTTATGCAACCTTTTTAGACATTGGGCAGTGATCAGTGACTATGGAGGTTTTCCTCCAAAACCACCTGGTTCAGCCTGCCAGGGGAATGGCAGCCTTCCCCCTCCCCACTCTTAGCCCAATCAGCACACTCAGGCTAGGTCTACACTGCAACACTATTTCAGGATACCGGAATATCCCAAAATAGCTATCCCATGTTTTAACAGCAAACCCGTTATTTCGGGCTCGCTATTCTGACGTCCCTGTAAACCTCATTCCATGAAGAGTAAGGGATGTTTTGGAAGAGCATGTTATTTTGAAATAATGTGCTGTGTAGACAGTACCAAATTACGAAATAAGCTATTTTGAAATAAGATCGAAATAAAATATGCAACTTACGTAGCTCAAATTGCGTAACTTATTTCGAGCTACCGCGCTATGTAAATGCTCCCACAGTGACCTTTGCGGCTCATAGCTCATCTTTAGAATATAAGTACTGAATATAATATAGATATAGACTATAGCATCTTTACCTGTAGACCCTACTTTTAAAACAGGAGCAATGGCCTCTCACCTGGTTCTTTGGCATTGGGTTGGGAAATAAATGTCCTTCCTTTGACCTGAGAGACTTACTCATTGTATTTTAGAAGCCACTTTTGAATTAAACCAAGAAAATTTTAAAAATTACTCTTCACCACATGAGGTAAATTTAGGGCTGTCAAGCGATTAAAATAGTTAACTGCAGTGAGTGTGGGGAGTCCTGACCCTTGCTGCAAGCTCCATGCCCCGCAGTTAATCCTCTAGACTGACCTGGGGCCTGCAGGCTAACCTCACTATGGGGGACTGTCCCATCCATAGGACAGGTGGGGCAGCCACCACTGGGGCCTGCTGAAGTGCAGGACCCAGAGTGGCCCTCCAAACCATCCTATGGAGGGGGAAAGCTCTGCCTTTAAGATTTTGGCAGCCACATCAGGTTCTCAAACCTTGGGTGGGCTGTTGTACCTATGTTTAGAAATCTCACATTGGTACCTTTTTGTATTTTGTCAGATCTGCAGTGAAAATGTTCTTAAAACAAACACGTGAGACTGCTCTAACATGAAATATATGTCAAAGTGCAAGTGAAACAGGGCAGGAAACATAATTCCCCACCAAGGAGTTTGGTCACATAGTTAATTAACCCCTTTTATTCTCATGTTGGTCCTCTGGAATGGAGGCTGAAGCATGAAGGAGCATACAAATGGTTTAACATACGTCACGTAAATGCCACACAAATGCCTGTTTTCATTTTATAGCATAATCTCCCATAAATATAAACAAACTTGTTTCTCTCAGCAACTGGCTGAACAAGTAGGAGGACTGAATGGACTTGCAGACTCTAAAGTTTTGCCCTGTTTTTAAATACAGTTATGTAATAAAAATTTCGACATTTGTAAGTTACACTTTCACAATAGATTGCCTTAGAGTACTTGTATGAGGGTAATTGAAAAATACAGTTTCTTTTGTCATTTTTACAGTACAAATATTTGTAATAAAAATAGAAAGTGTGTACTGTACACTGTATTTTGTGTTGTAATTGAAATCCATATATTTGGAAATGTAGAAAAACATCCAAAATATTTAATTAATGAAAATTGATATTCTATTTAATAATACGATTAAAACTACGATTAATCACAATTTTTAAAAATCACCATTAATTTTGAGTTAATTGCCTGAGTTAACTGAAATTAATCTTCAGTCTTAATCAATTTTTATTACACAAAAAAAGATTTTGTTTGTGCAGTTCCAAAATATATTTGACAGACTATATGGTAAAAGGACAGCACTTGTCCCCATGTGGATAGTTTATGGGGGAGCCCTATTTATTGTGGTCCCTAAATAGATCTCAACACATTTATATACACACACATGCACACCCCACTTTAAAATGCTAGAAACTATCCAGGACCATCTCTAACTAGGCACTGATTTGTCATCTTGGCTGCAACTGTAGGAGCTTGATGCTGAGAGGAGTAGAGTATATGCATAGGTCTTTTCTGGAGCCAGCCTTTAGATTTCCCCGATATTATGGAGTTAAATGTTAAACATCCAAGCTAGCTCCCAGTGAAGTCAGTGAGTCTTTCCATTGACTTTAAGGGAGGTGGATGAGGCCACAAATGAATGGATAGAAGGGACAGTGGATGTTTAAATCTACATTTTTAGTAGATTATTTGCAAAGAAGGAAAAAATGAGATAGGAACATGCACAACATAGTAACCGAATTAAGATGCCAAGCAACTCTCTAATCTGTACCATTAATACATTAATTTGAATTCCTGCAGAAGTCTGATATATTGGACAAATTATCCTTATTCACAATTATTCTGCTAGAAGCAAATATAATAAAAGGTATCCCCCACCCATATCACACCAACACTGTAACCCTAAACCAGGATTGTTAAAGAGTAGGGAAAGAATCAGTAGAATATCATGTTCTTGAAAACCATTTCACAGTTTGTTTTGGGTACTTGATCATAGAGTGTGCTCTTGTTTAGGTTGCTGTCCTATCTCTGCTCCCCACCCAAGTTCCAGACTTCCTTTCTGTCTCTACTTCAGCTGCTAGAGTCCTTCCTACTCAATCCTATGCAGGATCCTTTACCCCAAATTGCCATATTTAGTATTTGAAGCAACCTGGAAACAAACCTAGAAAAGATTCAGAGAAACATTTCTTGATTGGTGACAATTCTTGCCAAAGAAGATTCCAAGCACTTTCTTCTTTCCAGAGAAAATCCCTCTCCAGTACCAGCTCAGCATTTTTCACCCTCACTGAAGGGGTCTGTGGTTACCAGAATCAGGAAGCCGTGACCTTCTCTCTGCTGTACGCTTCCATTTAAAAAACATCATCTGCCTTCAGTTTGTAGCTCACATTCATGTTAATAGCCTGAGGTGAGATTTTGGGGAGAGAAAGCACCGGGGAGTCTGATTGAAGAGACGTTGCACAAATGAGGGCTGATACGGGAGCTTCGCTCTCAATAACAGAGTTAAGCACAAAGTAAATAGATGTAAATATGGTGTAATACATGTGGCTGTTTCTCTGGACTACCTGACCAGATTTTGTAATAGTTTCCAATATCTCTCTTCAAGGTTCCCTTAACAGATGCCTGGTATTGGGATGCAAACGAATTTTCATTCTCACAAGAAAGAGGTATGGAGATGGCAGCTCCTCTCCAGACAGCTCTATTATTTGATGTCCAGCCCTCTGGCCTCTACAGCAGTGGTTCCCAACCTTTTTCCCCATGGAGGAACCCCTAAAATAATTTTTCATATCCCGAGGAACCCCTACCTATGAAAACGTTTGCTTGGCCAGAAAAAGCTGACAGTGGGGAGCGCAATTCAATTACTACTAAATTATTGTCAAGAAAGTTTATTTGTAAAGAGCTGTTATAGATATATATATACTAGCTTATTAGCCCGTCATAAGACGGGATTTTCAGGTCTCTCCTCCATATCGGTCTTCTCTCTTTCTCTCTCACTCCTCCTCCTCCTGCCTCCCCCCCTCTCTCAGCTCTCCTCTGCCTTCTGCCTCTCTCTCACTCTCTCTTTTCTCCTCCTGCCTCTCACTCTCTCTCCACTCTGTCTCTCTCTTTCTCTTCTCCCCCTTCTGCCTCTCACTCTCTCTCCGCTCTCCTCGGTCTCCATCAGGGATGCACACTCATCCAGGCCCCGCCCCTTGGGTGTGTACATCACCGCCCTGTGCCCCTTCACCTCCCGCCGCGGCACTCAACTGACTTTCTGCGACTCTCAGCCGGGCCGCCGCGCGAGAGCAAGCAGCACAAACGGCCTCTCTCTTCTCCTCCTCCTACTGCCTAGCCCTCTCTCTCTCTCTCTCACCTTTCGTTTGCCTCCTGCCTCTCTCTCCTCCCCCTCCCACCTCTCACTCTGTTTCTCTTCTCCTCCTGCTCCGTCTCTCTCACTCACTCTCTCGCTGTCCTCCGCCTCCTCTCTGCCTCCTCCGTTCTCCTCTCTTTTTCCCGTCCTCTGTGTCTGCTCCACTTTCCTCCTTTTGAATTCGGTGCCCTTTCCTGATGTCAGAGACACTCGCTCTTCCAGGCTCCGCCCCCTGGCTGTTCCCTCTGGGTGGTGCAGTTGCCTCCTGCCGCGGCACTCGGCGGACTTCTGTGCCGCTCAGCCGGGTCGCCACATGGGAGCAAGCAGCACAAGCAGCCGCTTGGGCCCCGTGCTCCCCATGCAGTACCCCTGAGCGCCACGGCAGGAAGCAACAGCGTCACCCAGAGGGAACAGCCAGCGTTTCAGAGTTACAGAGTCACAGACATTGGGCTACTATATATATGATGTCAGCTTACATTGTAAGAAAAATAAATTATTTATTCCACAATTTCTCGTGGAACTCCTGACGACGGTCTGTGGAACCCCAGGGTTCTGCGGAACACAGGTTGGGAAACTCTGCTCTACAGGATGCAGGCACATTGGTGTGCTAATGCTTGCATGCAGGGAAGGGTTCACACAATGTGAAAATCCCACCCCCTCTTGAATGTTCAGACTTTCACAACTCTTGATCTGTGTATCTAGATATGTCCATGTGCAAAATTGTCCATGCATTAGTTCAGGCCATGTTGACAACAGGCCAAAAATTTCCATTCTCTTCCTAGCCTGGCCAGCTGCTCTGTCATCCTTCCCCATTCAGCATTAATAACCAACACTTTGAAAAGACATCTGAAATGGGAAGGGAAAAGGATTGAAACACTAATTCTCAGTTATTTGTGAAGAAGATCCATCTAGCCATTCAGCAAAAAGGCTGCTGTGGGCTTTCATGCAGCATATTGTGAGTCATGCTAATGTGGAGAGCAGAGACCCCAATCTTGTTGTTTTTGGCAAGGGAGGCTGACAATCTTCACTTGGAGGGAGTGAAGGGGCAGGGGAAGGATGCTCCATTTCAGCCAGTTTCCCATGCTGGTGTAGAGTGATCAGCCTTGAAGAAGTCTCATTTATCCATAGAGCTGGTGGGAATGCAAGTTTCCTGCCCTTGCATACACACACGCCTCAGGAATTAGGAGGAATGACACACTGCCAGTGAAAGGCTAGGTCATCAGTCATGCTCATTCCATTCCTGGTCTCTCTACTATGACTTCCCATGTGCCTATAGTATGAAATATGCCAACTGGAATGGGGGCAGAGATCCAGCAACTCATTTTGCATAGGTCACCAGAAAGCACCCAGAGGGTAATGACTCCCTAGTCCCTAATGAGGCTGGATTAAAACCACTGACCTTAAGGGCCACAACCTATACACTGAGCCATCCTGTCCCTCCCTTGTTTTCTGCTCTTGGTCTCACAGAAGCAGCAACATTACTTTGTTCTGAAGTAGCACATTCCAGAAAAACCCAAAGTAGTACGGAAACACTGAGGTTCACACCAGCCCAGCAAGGCATAGTGCTATTTTACAGCTGGCCCAGGGCTCTAGTGGGAGAAGAAAAAAATGAATATTTAATCTCTGTAATGATGCTGGAATTAACACTACATCCCCATGAAGATTGTGGGGAGTTACTATCTGGTAAACAGCTGCCTTTGGTTTCTGGTCTGTAACTCGTTCTGTGCCACTTTTCTGGGATTCTTAAGGAAACCAATGACTATTGCAGTCTACCCCCCAAAACAATGTTGGTGGCTATATTTGCAGGCAGTTGCTCTAGTAGTTGGCTTTTTTGCTGAATGTAGTGCATGTCCATCCCCACCTGTGCAAGTACAAAAGGGATTCTGGACATTAGGTCCAGAAAACAGGAGGAACAGTTCAGTGATTAGTGTGCTAGCTTGGTTCTTGTTCTGCCATTCGCTGAGACCTTGGGCAAGTGATTTAGCCTCACCAGATGGGTACATTGTATCTGGAGCAAGTAGCTCAGCCCTGGGAGTCAGACTCATCCTAGCACACTCAAACTAGCAGTGCACGTGTTGCAGATCAGATTCTGAAGCCTACAGAGTCAGGTGGGCTTTGGAGTCCAAGCTACAACATCTACATGACATTGTAGCACAAGTTGGTCTACCCAGGTTAGGGGGCTCCTTTGAACTACAGTGTAGACACACACCCTCTCTGCTTCATTTCCCCATCTGTAAAATGGGGATAATAGTACTTTGCTGCTTCCCAAAGTGTAGTGAGTATAAACACACTGAAGATTGTGGGGCATCTCACCACCATAATGGGGGCCAGATAAGTACCTTAGATAGCTAGACAAAAGGAGATGGCTGAGATTCCACGTACACAGGTTCTTGGTCTTCATGTGTGACGATCCAGTATGTGTCTGATTGCAGAGCTGTGTCCAGTTAGGGGACTTCTGGAGAACTTTACCTGAATTCTATGTGGTTCTTAAATGTCTCTCTCACCATTTCCTTGTCTTCAGTCATCAGAGACTATCTTTGAACACACCCAACCACACACAGCTAATAGCTGAGGTCTTTATTTAAATTTTTATATACAGTAAAAGTATCACAGATAAATCTGTGCCAATCAGACGAGACATGTAAATCTCTCTCAACAATTAGCAGCTTAAGATCTATAAACTACAGTGTTACGTTCACAAGTGTCATTTCTGTACTTTTCATCCCGTGCAAGTGAGTTTTTCTGTTTTTATTTATTTTTTACACTTAAACACACAGCTAAGTCAATTGCCTACTACGATACCACCTGGCATACACAACACAGACATACATCGGGTTTAAACTCGTTAGCCACATTCAGAATTCACTTAAAACTCACAAAGCCACCCAGTCTCAACACAGATCCCTTCATAGCTTGGCTTCTTCTGTTACGATGCTGCCTTTTAATATTTTAAAAATGCATATTTTTTCAAAGCTGTCTCTTCTGGCCCAGTGCACCAATGTACAGAACTCACCATTTGATCTGATCAGATCTTAAGTGTTCACTAGATTGGAATAAACCAATGAAGTAATTGCTGTGAACATGCTCAGCATAATTAAACTAATGAAGCTGAAGGGAAGAATTTTGTAAACCTGTCTACAAATGGCAACTTTTTAAAAAACACGAGACAAAGGAGGCGGGGGGGGGGGGGGGGGGAGCAGGCAAACTTCATTTAAACCATGGAACAGCATTTAACAGTCACTTTTTTGAACTAATGCAGTCCATTACATTCTTTCCTTCCTTATATGCGCCAGTGATATGTGCTAAACATATCTAAGAAATTTCAGAATTGTTTCAACTCCTAACATGAAATGTTCTGCAACTCAGAGATAGTCACACAAGTTTACATACTAGGGAAGGAGAATAAAAGGTTCCCATGCACACACACCCATGGCAGATACTGTCTTCTACAAGTCATCCAGGAATGCTTCATCTTAAAGAGAATAAGCACAACCCACATACAAAGGAAAGGAGCTTTAAAGCTAGAATCACATTTCCAACAATATGATTATTGTTAAACTATTAGAAGTCATCACAGAACTTCAGATTGAAGGGGGAGGAAATAAAGCAAACATTCTGCTAATGAAAGGCAAAAAACCTCGTGATGGTCCTGTTAGATTAGTTTAAAAAAATGGATGCAGCATCATATATGGCATTAACAGTAGACAAATTTTTGGAATGGAGACAGACAGACAATATTGTCCAGGACCAAGTAAATGGCCTTCACAAAACAGTTTTGGGGTGAACATTTCTGGTAAGTCATTCCTTCTGGCAAATTGCAGGTCTTCTTTACTAAAGATTAAACATCCAAAGACTAACTGAAAGTATGGTACCTTGCAAAAAAGGGCAAATGCATCCTTCAGACATTACCAAGATGTGCTATGAATGAGTGTAAAAATTGGTTGGCTTTTAATTCATTCCCAAGTTTGTTCATGTACTAAGCCACCTGTAAACTTTTACAGTGCGATCTATACTATAAAGAGGTGCAAAGTCTGGGCTACAGAAATAGTGAGGCAACAAAGCTCTTAGATTGAGCGTCAAAGGTTTATTATTTTGATCTCTCTTCCTTTGTTTGAGGAAACCTAACAGGAAAAGAGTACTTTCATATGGATGGGTGAAAATTATATACGTGATTTAGTCAAACAAGGGCATTAAACCCAATAGAGTTTTGCTGTGGCGGGCAACTGTCATCTGTTAAGGGGACTGTTTACACATACATGCACTCTATCTGCAACTCTCGAACAAACAGGAATGATTATTTTTGGCTTGAGTCAGCTGCAACTGGCAATGTATGTTTAGCAAGGACAGTAGTGGATTAGTGCACAGTGACAAAGTGAGGTGTGCTGGAATTGTCACAGGGTACCTGAGTTTAAAGACAGAAATGTGGAAGAAGGAACTAGAATGAATGGGCAGCAGAGGTCTTTCCTCTCCTGGCTGGTGGTGATCAGAATATTAAGACCTTTTTCCTAGCTGAAAGGGAGGGGCTAACCTAGATCTGGAGAATTCCCTATGGTGTGGGGCATACAAAATAGCATAAATTCCTATACTTGCTATTACATATCATTTTACATCACTTGGCCATTATTTGGTTCCTAAATGGAACTTAAGCCAAAGGGGAAGGAGAACAAGAAGCCTAATTAAATACTGCAAATCATGTGAAAGAGAATCCATAAGTCTTATTTCTGCTACAAAGAATTTCACAAACAAAAATCTTTACTTTGTTCTAGTGGAAACAGATACTGAGCCAGATTTTTTAAACAAATCCTTCAATATGAAACCTGCCAGCAACTATAGATTACTGGGAAAAGATGTTGCTGTGACTGGAGTCACACTTATAAATGACATTTCTTCTAGTGCTTTGACAATGGAACTGTACTAAGTCCTTGCCTTCACAGCTGCAGGAAGGGGGCTCTATGTGGCACACTACATAGATACACAGCACATACAAAAGTTCTAAACAAAGACAATGAGCTTACCATAGTCTGATGGGATGACAACTTTGGTTTCAGTTATCAGAGGTGCATTTAAAAATAAGTTATCAGGGATATTTATGAGAGGATCAGTCTTTTGAACAAACTATGCCTTTAATATTTATTCTCTCTTTAAGACTCTTTCCCTAAAAAGGGATGAAAAAAATTCCTTGTTTGAAGGAAAACATTCTGAGACCAGGTGGACAGATTTGGGAATGAGATAGAGAACACTCCATGCCTCCCGTCACACCCACAAAAAAAAGAACAGGAAAAAAAATTGCATGACAAAAATGCGTGGAGAAGGAGGAATTATTCATGATGCTGCATCTGTAAGCCCAGGAGGACAGTTAAATGGCATGGGAATAGCTATGCCTTCCTCAAACCTGTGTCAATAGAAATTACTTTCCGCCCTCCTCAAAACTGTTTCAGGACAAGACTGCTCACACTTAATTATTCACGCAATTCTTCATTTAAAAACATCACTTCTTTATTAAAGAGGAAAATAACGACCCTCCCAATCCCTTCAAAAAAAACCCCCAATAATAATAATAATTATAATAAAAAATCCTATTATAGGAACAATAAGGAAGCACTGAGAGTTTGAGTATTACACTCTTCAAGTATGCTGTTCGGACTTTTTTTTAAATCTGTGAATATACACACATAAAAAAAAACCTTAAAAGTGCGACCAAGGGCTTTTGCTTAAAGATAAGTTTAAAGGGCTACTTCAAAATACTGTAGTACAACTGTGCAGTTACTGTGTACAGCATGACGCTTACACTTTGTATGCTTAGCAAGACTTAACAGACCTTCTAGAAAATTATTGTATGCCAGGTCAGCACAAATGGCGACCCAGAAGCTGAGTTGCGGGAGATCCATGCGCTGTTTTTTCTCTCTTTAAGGAAAAAAACAAGCCACGCTGAATCCGTACATTCGGACATGGAATGTGAGCAGGCTTCACAGTAAAGGTTAGCGTTACAGCTTTGCTGTGGTACCATTGTACAATATTTAATCTTTGCTATTTTTAAGCTAAGCTAACCATGTTCTCCTCTTCCTAACAGGTTTAGTATTGTAATTCAAGCCATAATTTAAATTGCCCATTGGTGTGCTCCAAATTTTTGTTTTATTCTTTTGTACACTTAAAGAATCTTAAGATTTGCATCCAAAGAGAACCATGCTACATAAAAATTATCCAGGATTCTTGCCAAAAAGAGTTCTTGAATAAAATCTAAAAAATACTATTGCAATGCATCTCGCAGAGAAAAATGTTATTCTAAGTGTAAACAAATTCACTCGGACACTTGAAAATTTCAGCGGAAGAGCTGCTGACTCATCTTTGCTTTGCTCACTTGCCAGTGAGCGCCAGGGTGGGTGGGGCAGTCGGGCAACACAGCTGATTCCTTGCGCCATCATCTGGGGGGTGACAAGAATCGTTCCAAGTAGACAGCGATGGCGTCCCAGTGCTTCCACATAAAGGCAATGAAAACAACCACAAATAAAGTGCTAAACGTCCTGTTGCGAGTTTTCATGAGGGGCACAATGCAGTTGGCCATAGTAGAGACGAAGACTAGGAGAACAGCCATGACGGCCAGAAGGATGTTGATGAATTTACCCAGCAGGTTTCTGGCAGTGGCATTTTCCAGACCTTCCAGCTGTACCACCTGTTGCTGTTGCTGCTGAAGTTCCATCTTGGAGATCCGGGTCTGACAGGCTTCTAGCGCCTCCTGTTGGGAAGAAAGGAAGAGTGCTGTTTTCAGTGTTCGCATGTTGAATCATGGTGGTACTTAAAGACTTTAATTGGTGCCTACTGTAAAGTGCCAACATTCTTTGGGTCCTGTTCATCGGCTGCAGGATATGAGTCAGTCATACTGATTTCATATCCTGCAGCAGGAGAAGAGGAACCCCGGGCTACTTCTCATGATTTGAGTCCCTTATTAAGTAGGAAATGCAGGTTGCAGCAAAATACCTGATTCTGATCTCATCTATGAGTGTTATTCCATTGACTGTAGTGGACTTAATTGTTGATTTACAGTGATGTTGCTGTGAGAGACAGGTCTGGGAATCTGTTTCCCCAGATTGATTTTGTGCGGGGGGGAAATACATGTTTTATTTCAGCCTCCCTTTGGAGTGTTAACTGTGTTTATCTGTATACTGAAACTCTTGTTCGTCTGCATCATCCTTCCTGTGTTGGAGGAGCCTGGCACTTAGGGGTCTATCCCTGAACAAGAAGGCTAGCAACAATTGAATCATTTTCCTTTACCAGGATGGTGACTGTTAATGAACTTCTGTAAGCAATCCCACAGAAGAGTGGGAGACGGGACAAACATACTAGAACCACCAAATGGTTAAAAAAAAGACCTTCTCTAACAAATGGGGCCACAGCTGCTAGAACGAGGAAAGCTGGCTAGGAGAGATTTGGACCCCTTTAGGACACTGATCAAAATACAAATGATATTCAGGAATGGCAAGGACACTGGAGGGAGGGGCTTGGGCCTGGATGTTTATTATCCTTCTGCAGATCTGTAGATCACTTGTATCTCCTAACAGTGATGTATGTGGGTGTTTAAGAAGCAACTTTGCAAAGCCTGTCTGGTTTTTCCTGTATCTATCACCTAGTTCCCAAAGACTTCAACTATGAACCAGACAGCCTGTGTGGGTTGGGTCTAATAGCCCAGCCTAGAGACTGCTCACCAGGGGAAAATCAGCCAGGGCATTAACAGAGGCACACAAGGACCAAAAATATTTTCCACCTCTTCAGTGCTATCAGACATTTTGGAATCAAAACCAGATTCTGCTTAGAGAGATAGGAGTTTTTCAATGTGTGACGCTCATTGTATTACTTTTGTTGGCAATCTCAGAAGAGATATGTAGGATTGAATGGGTCATGGAAATTGAATCATCCCCTCTTGTTCATAGGAGGTAAATACCTTCACATAAGGGACTCTTACATTACTTCTGCCTTCACTATGCCTGTTTTGGGGTCAGAGAACTTTAATGTCCAGGGATATTAAACTGTCGTCTTTTACAAAAATTTTCTAAGATATCTTCTCAAATACTTTTTTCCCTCCCTGGCCTGCAAATCCAACCACAACCCTGATGAATCTCTCATTTGAACTGTGCTACACTCAGAGAGCCTCCTTAATTGGCTTAATAGGGGGTCACTTTTGAGCCATCTTATTTCCACTACAATGTATCTGAACTCAGGTATCCTACAATGTGCTGCAGATTACAGAGCAACCATTAGGCCAGAGTCCAAGGTGAAACAGGTTCTAATTACTACTTCATTATTTTTAAAATAAGATTTCTATACTCCAAGAAGTTGTACATTTATTTCCCAATCAGCCAACTGAATCATCTCTCCCAACTGTGTGTCATATCACCATCCTACCTAGATCTTGCATGTTGAAGAATGCAGCACTGCCTAGCGCAATGATTCCCAAATTTATTTATACCGCAGACCGGTGAACTCATTAAAAAACTTTTGGTGGACTGGCAGGCACATATGCATATTCATTATTTATGGTAATGAGTATGTACATTTGCATATTCATTATGGCAATTCATTTTAAGCTGTCATGTGTTATTTTGCTGCCAACTGGTCACGTGGTTCCTTCAGCCAGAGCAGCCACCCACCAGCCAGCCATGCAGTTCCTCTATCCCACCGAAGCAGCTGCCAGCTTGCCCGCCAGCCACGTGGTTCCTCTGGCCCTGGCAGCCCAAGCGTGCCTCCCACCACACTGCTGCGTGGCTCTCCTTAGGTGGTGGGCGGGGCATAAATTTCTTCTGCGTGCACAAGCGCACAGCTTAGAGAGAACTATGGTGCCTGGCATGTGGCCTTGCACTGCCACTTACTGGCCTGGGTGGTTGGGTGCTCTGAGTCCAACCGGAAGGGGAAGCAGAAGAGTAGCTTGTTGCTGTGGAGGCCCGAGCTCGCCAGGCTCACTGAAGGGGCTGGTGCTCTCGCCCATCGCCCATCCCTCCCCCACAGGTGGAGGCACTACCGCTACCACCACTCCCTCTTGCCTCATAGCTCTCCGCATGAGCTGCAGCCACGGGCCACCAAGATGCCTCAGCTTAGGGGCCTAGAAGGGCCCCAAAGAAGCAAAGACTGGCATTCCTGTTCCACACATGTGTTCTATGGCTGGATAGCGCTGCTGCTCAAGCAGCCTGTGCTTTGGTTGGGGAGTGCCTTCCCTGGGGCGGCAAGGCATGAGACACACGCCCCACTCCCACAATTCCCTGCGCCCTGCACTGCTTGTTCCTGCATGTACCCAGAGGTCCAACACAGACCCCTGGGACTGCCACTCACTTCTCCAGCGGGCAAGGCCAAGGCAGCGGGGCGTGGCCTTGCAGCAGGGCATGGCCCGGCAATCAGCAGTTCATGGCCCGCTACTGGTCCACAAACCGGCGGTTGGGAACTGCTGATCCAATGGACTGATCAGAGGACTGAGATCCAGGAATTCCTGAATTATAGTTTCATTTGTTGCTTCAGCCAAGTTATTTAACTTAGTTTCCTCAGCTGAAAAAAGAGCTAATATTTACCTCTCTCAGAAGTGCTGAGGATTTTTTTTTTTTTTTTTTTTTTGCAAAGTATCTCAACACCATGGAAAATTTACATTAAAAATGCTGACATTAAATAGAAACTCAGGAGAGGCTACTGATGAATCCCACCTCATTTAAGTTTTCTGTCCTACTGCCTGTGTGAGGTTGAGAGGTTTACAGCATGGGCCCTGAGACACACCTATAAGTGACATTCTGATATTTGATAGGGTAAAGGCTGTGGTGCCACTATCTCCAGACATTTATTTATTTTAGCTTTACTCTAGAAAGGACATTGTTACTTGTTACATTTTCTGCTATTGCGTAAAACTCTGTTATCGCTGTGAAGCTCAAAATATTGAGGGCTTCCCAGAGGTTACATAATTTGAAAGCAATAGGCAAAACTGACTGGCCACCTGTAAACTGGTTCAACCCCCAGAGTCCACTCTGGGCTAATTGTGATACAGAGAGTTCAGCCAGAGAAGTCACCCTTAAGGCCGGTGGCCCTTTTTATCACACACACTCGCGTTACACCCGAGCCGGTCGGCCTGCTGGCGGAGTAGGGGGGTTCGGGCCCGCCCCCTCTCCGAACCCCGGCCCAGGGCCCTAAAGGCAGGGACCCGTGGTCCCTCCCTTGCGGATGGGGGAATGCCCCAAAACACACCCGCTCACGGGCTCCACGACCCCGCCCTGGGCCGCTTCCTGCTCCACCAGGCCTCCCGGCCCGCTTCCCTTGACCCTTCCTGTCTCACCTCTCCCTCCGTTTCTCCCCCTTTGCTCCGTCCACCGTGCCTTCCTCCACCGTGCCAGCCCGTGGTTTAAATCCCCCGCCGGCTCCATTCCCCCCTTGCGTCACTTCCCCTGCGACGCCCCCTGGCCGCCCCTCGCCTGTGGCGTCATCATCCGGCGCCTCTCCGGCCCCTTCTTCTTGGGCCCTGCGGGGCGGCGCACGCTGCCCCCCGACATTCCCTGTGCCGGCTGCCGGTGTGCTCCGGGGGCCCGCCACGGCGGGCTGGGCCGTGTTCCCCGCCCCCCGATGTACCTGCCCGGCGCCTCCCGGCGCACTCTCGGTGCGGGGCGCGAGTGCCCCGTCCCACCGCCCGGCGCACTCTCGGTGTGGGGCGCGAGTGCCCCGTCCCGCCGCCCGGCGCCTCCCGGCGCATTCTCGGTGCGGGGCGCGAGTGCCCCGTCCCACCGCCCGGCGCCTCCCGGCGCGTCCTCCGCGCGGGGCGCGAGTGCCCCGTCCCGCCGCCCGGCGCCTCCCGGCGCACTCTCGGTGTGGGGCGCGAGTGCCCCGTCCCGCCGCCCGGCGCCTCCCGGCGCACTCTCGGTGCGGGGCGCGAGTGCCCCGTCACACCACCCAAAAGGAAATCACTTGCCTTTGTCTCAGGTGGAACCAGCTAGTAAGTCTCATGTGTACAAAGGACAGACAATTCTCCTTACATACCAAAAATACCTTGTCAAGACTGAGGAGCCTGTTTAATCCAACGATGCAAATTTAAAGTAGCTTTAAGTTTGTTGTTAAATGGGCCTTTATAAGGCTTAGTTAAAGCCCAAGTACTTTCCCAGATCACTTGACCTTTGTCTGCAGAAACTCCTCCCAACCATGTAAATCCTGTTTCCACAGGCTACAGGACTCCAGATACTTCAATGTGATGCAGGAAACTACTCATATAAATACCTCCTTATTTGGGAAAGAAAAGCAGAATGGATTTTTTCCTGACTGAACACAATGGATAAATAAAGCCTGCTACTGTTTTCCTTTCAACATCTGTGCTGATTGCTCTAAAATTAGTGATACACGCCCTGGATCAGTCTACTGGGAATGCTTCTATAAAAATCTCTTGCCTGTGTCTCTGCCCTCTAGCTTCCAATACACGTGCAAAATACTTGGATTAGCCACTACCAAAGAATGAAAGCATGTCCTCACTGGGCCTTAATTTAAAAAAAATCCCATGATGGGACAGGTGGCAAGTTCCTTTTAACATGGATACATGAACAGTCATGCACATATAGTTGGCAAATAGACAATGACTTACCCTGAGTCAGGGCTGTTGAGAGGTAAAGGAAGATTAAGATGCTCTTGGAAGCTCAAGATACACAACTCTCCTATTAGTTTAAAACACATGTATAAAACCAAGAATATTTTGGAAAACTAGGGAAATAGCCATTTTTACTGTGAGCTTGAATATTCTGAAGTGGAAGCAGGAACCCGCTAGTCCCAGCCTCTCACCAACCTGGATGTCTCGGGCTCGCTCATAGGACTGATAAGCTATTTTCTCTTCCATGCTGGCCAATTCCTGCTTTAGGTTAAGGATCTCATTCTGGTGAAGTTCTGTCAGGTCATTCAACTGCTCTTCTAGTCTTTCACATCTAGGAGAGAGAAACATAGGAGAGTTATTTTAGGAGATAGATAAAAGTACACCAACAAAAAATCAATAGATAAATAGCAGAGATTTTCCTTGAAAACCAACATGGCTGATATTAAAAGATTTATCTTTTCCTTGCTCTTCACTTTATGAATCTCAGTGATTTTGGACAACTAACTGTGGATACATCTACATTACTGCTGGGATCAACGCTCTCAGATCAATCCACCAGCAATCGATTTAGCGGTGCCGGTGAAGACCTGCCCTATTGAGTACAGCTCTCTCTCCGATTGAACCCACGGTAACATAACTTAATGTATGTTGACTTCAGCTATATTATTAATGTATCTGGAGTTCCATAGCTTATTTTGACTTTCTGCAATAATGTAGATGTAGCCAGAGTCTTCTCATGGTGAGAGAGAGAAATCTTGCCCATGAGGAAGGCAAACAGCCTCATTTTAAAGAGGAAGAAACACGCACAGAAAAGCTCAATAACTTTCCTGACGTAACAAAGGAATTTAAGGACAGATGTGGACATAGAATTCGAAACTGCTTATTCTCAGCTCTGTGTTTTAATTACTAATCACCTGCCATACAACACCACCGATTTTTCCCCTCCTGCAACAGTCAGCGAAGCAGTGTGGATGGCAGAGAATATGATGGTCTTGTTTGACACTGCACCACTGCATGTAAGGTCACATGATGGATTTTTTTTTCATTATCTTGTGAATGATTCTGTCTGATTGGCAAAATTACAATGTTCTATTATTTATGAGAAGAGCATATAAATCACTAGTCTGTAGGGTCATTTTTTAGATTTCCAGTGGCAGAGTGCAAGTGATTCCCATCGGGGGTGGGGGTTGGAGAGGGAGAGTTTGAAATGCAAGTTATTCCAAAGGTGGAAAAAAAATCTATTAGGGGGAAAAAAAAAAAGCAGTAATTGTTCAGCACCAACCTCACAATGCAATTGTAACATTTCAAGTGTTTTGTATTTTGCATTTATAAATAGCCCTGTCATTTGAAGATTTCAAGGTGCTTTACGAGCAATCAGGTTTCAATACTCCCTGTGAATTTGGTTAAAATATTCACAAACTTTTTGAAGAGTAAACTGAAGAATGGAGAAGTTAAAAGACTGGGCCAAACCCCCAGAAATCCTAAGGCTTTGCATATATTACACAGCTGCATCACTAAAAGTCAGACAGCGTAATTGTGGTTTGCCGGCACTCTGGCCAACAAAAAACTTCCATTCCCAGAGTGGTGTTTGTTGTTCAGTTTTTTTTTAAGCCCCTGTGAATCAAAAGCTTGTCGCTCAATTGCCAGTGTAAAGAAAGGCTAAGGCTGTGTCTACACTGCTGAGCTGAAAGTGCAGCTATGGCAGCGTGGTCATGGAATCATCCCTGGGAGCTCTTTCAGCACTGAGAATGTCTGAAGATTTTCTCCAATACTACCACTGGTTCAAATGCATGATTAGTAGCTATTGGGAGAACACTGACAACACAGCAAAAATCCTCTATTTTCCTTTCAGAATTACTATTTGGCTAAGTCTACACTGCCACTTTCCTGCACTGCCACTTTCTGGTGCAGGGATGTGACCTCCCCCACAGTGCAGCAAGTTACAGGGCTGTAACTCCCCTTGGAGATCGTTTACACACAGCATTGGGAAAGCTCTCTCCCAACACTCCTGCCATGGCCATGCTCACTTTATATTGCTGCCGTGGCAGCTCTACTACAACTGCATTATAATGTTAGAAGTATAGACAAAGCAATAGATGGCTCACTAGTAAACACTGGTTGACGGACTCATAGGCTCCTGGCTCCATAGGCCTGAGATACCTTTTGCATTAATTTTCTGCAATAAGAAGGAAGTTTGATACTTGTTACAGGGTGTCCCCGCTATAAGTCGCCCTAGTATACGTTAGTTCTGCACTAATGTCGTTGACGCTTGTGGGAACTGTTCCAGTCTAAGTCCTTCCATTCTTCCATCATGCAAAAACAAGGCCAATTTGCAAAATCAGAAGTCAGCCGTGAGAAAAAAATTCCCTGCTTTCCACCCTTTCACTATACATCCATGCTTTTTTGAATGTATCTTGGATGTATAGCAGGGACACCCTGTATCTCAAATAGGGTATGTCTAGACTACAGGGTTTTTTAGAAAAAATTGGCCTTTTTTTTAAAAAACTTCACCTGAATCTAGACTGCCGCTGCGTTCTTTCAAAATTAAATCGAAAGAATGCGGCAGTTTTTTCAACAGTGGTAAACCTCATTTTAAAAGGAAGAACGCCTTTTTTCGAAAGAGCTCTTTCGAAAAAACGTGTTCTTGAACGCAAGCAGGGCTTTTTTGAAAGAGAACATCCAGATTACCTGCTCTCTTTCAAAAAAGGGGATCGCTTTTTCGAAAGTCATGTGGCTGTCTAGACAATATCTTTCGAAAGAGCTTGTAGTCTAGACGTACCCACAGTGGGGCTTTACCTGACTATAAAGAAAGTTTGTAGCCGAAATGCAGACAGCTTTGGCAAATGAGAGTCTCAAACAATGACAATTGTACATAGCGAAACAGCTGGGATACAAGAGCACATTGTGAACTGACGCTTCTCATTCTGAAAAAAGTTCTCAGACATCTTTCTAGTCAAGATCCACCATTGGACAAACAAAAGAAAAAGCACAGCATCTTGTCAGCACTGTGGAATCAAACAACATAAACTAGGTGATAGGTTGGTGAAAAGTTTGGCCAATTATCTACTATATACAGCAGACCTCCGATAATCTGGCACCTTTGGGACCTAGGATATGTCGGAATACCAGGAGGTACTATAAGGGGGCATACTCTCAAACCCCATCTCCCCCGCTACCTTATGCTCGGGTCCCAGAGCCACTGGTACAGCCACGTGTCTCCCTCCAGGCGCTGGGGCACGTGCGCTGAGCGGCCGGCTTTTCAATGAGCTGGCCAGGATGCCATGAGTAACCCAGTCCCCCTCCAGTCACCTTCCCTTCCCCAGAGCCAAACACCTCCCCTCCCTGCTGTCGCCCAATCCGCCGTCTCCTCCAATCTTATGTTTGGGTCCTGAAGCAGATGCCAGTGCTCAGCGGCCAACTGCTGACACATGCAGGCAGGACGCTGTATGCGCCGGGGACTGTGAGTGGAATGGCGTGGGCTGTGAGCACACATGTGGCTCACAGCGGCCCAGCCGCAACAGTGGCTGACCTGAGCAATTTCGGGTTCTAGTTGATGCTGAACTATCAGGAGTGCCAGACAACTGGATGCTGGACTATTGGAGTTTTACTGTATTTGAGAGAATGTGTCTGTGTGTGAATGAGACTGTCTGTGCTATAACTCCTCCTAAGTGGTAAGACACAGGACTACTTAATTTGGTATGCCGCTTCTGCTTATAACTTAAAGCAAAATAAGGGGCATGATTATGCCAGGAAAATGGGGTGCGCCTGGAATGGGTTCACTTCTCATAAAACCATACAAAAAAGAGACAATCACAAGGCAGGTGAAAGGGGCTGGATGGAGGTGCCCTCCCCTTCCATGACTGCTCCAGCCCCTACCCTCCCCAAGGCACCCTTTAGGGAGGGCGGGGGGGCTAAAGCCCCCCATTTGTATGGGGTCATTGCTGGCTGCTCCCCTTTGTTAGGTTCACTCAGGCTTGGGAAAGCAGGGGGCAGACTACTCTGGACCTGCCTCAGCTGGGGGCATGCACTCCTCTCCCCTGGCTGTGCTTGCTGGAGCTGCATTGGCCATGGAGAAAATCTTCTCACCTAGCCCCAATATGTTATGGTGAAAGAGGGCTGGGACAGTCCTCTTTCCCTGGAGTAGGGATATAAAATCCTGCTTAAAATGTTAACTGGCCCACTGCCTCGTGCCACAGGCTGGGCCCACCGCGCCGCAGGCAGCTCCCTGGTAAGCATGCTGGTAAGGCGAATACTTACCAGATAACCGGTTATCCCTTTACATTCCTACCCCAGATCAGCCTGCATACTGAATTCCCTCATCTGCAGCCTCACCTCAGAGTAAGGATTTAAATGAAGAATGTACATTTTCATTTTATTTTCCAACTCAATGGAGTTGGTCAATTTGTTAGTTTACAATACTGCTGTTTTCTCCCACCAATCTTTCCCAAAAATACTCACCGTCTCCCCTGCAAACAAATTAAAACAAAGAAATCACAAATCCTTAAGTGCAATATAAATTAGGAGGAAAAGTACTCTGTTAATACTTAAAATGTAATGCTTTTTGAAACAGTTTGTTAAACAAAAAAGGAATTTAATTTATACAAAAAAATTACAGCGAATATTTCTTTATAAGACACATACACCATAGAACAACTGTTGCCAAGAATTTTAAAACCTGTTTTACTACAATAAACAATTGGATTTTGATAACTTCAGAACCTCTCTCCATCAACAGGAAAAAGGACACCCTGCTAATTTGTAAACTTCAGGATTTGGGTTAAAATGATTAGCAAACAAGCTGGCATCATGCCTCCTGGACTCTGGAATGCAGGGCGACTGGTTTATTCCAACTCCTGCTCCCTAATTTAAGAATGCTTTTCCCATTTAGAACGAGGAGCCATGCATAGCTTTTGCAGGATGATTTGTTATCAAACTTCAACTCAACAATTGTGCGATACAGATTTTAGATATACTTTTTGGGACTAACCTTACTCTGTTTATATTATTTTCATTTCCTACTTAGTTTGAAACATCTATGAATATAAGGTTTAGTTTTTGGTCTATCATACCGCAAAAGATTAAGTGTTGGTCTTATAATATAAAACACAGAACTGGGAGCCAGAATTTATTTGAGAAAAGATAGAGAAGTTTAGAGTAGGTGGCATTACAAAGTAAATAGTTTATTTAAAGTTACCTGTAAAGAGGGGCTCAGCCCCTCCCCGTAAGGTGGTAACATCCATGGGATACTTTTTATTGATCAGGTACACTGGGCTGCCTCATCTATGCTTTTCTTTAACATTCCTAACCTCTGAGCAGATGCTAAGAACTGCCGTTTCTTTTTACTCATCAAACAGAAACCCTGGCCCAGTAGCTCTAGAAGTCAAAGGTTATCCCAGCAAGCAGTCTTTTAAACAAATAAATGTAATTAGTACACAGTCCAACCAGTTCTAACTACAAAAGAATCAGATATAAAAATTAAAGCACAGTATTGTAGCACTTTGGCTGATGGTTTCTCACAGCACGATACTGCATGAGCTAACTGTACTTTCCAGTGACGCTGGCTTAAACACTCCCCACCCCCCACCAGAGAGCTGGACACATCCCAACTATATGAGCTAATGATTTTGCTTTGTGCAAACAGGTTCCCCTACAGGGACAGTAACCATGAAAAAAACTCAGCAGGAGCTTTTTTCAGATTCTCTACAGCATGGAAAGTCCCTCTTTCTAACAATAAACAATTGCCAACTTCAAAGGATGAGATAAGCAACAGGCTATTGTGGAGTTTGTTCCAGCTAGAACAAAACCTCACTACTGCAAGGTCCAGATCCAAATCTTCATTTCTCCATTCAACTCTAAGAGGAGTGGTTAAACTGTCTGGGACCATATCAGCTGGCCAATGGGCAGGCAGCACAGCCTTTCACATATCCCTGGCAATGTGCACACTGGGACAGCTGGAGCAACCTGCAGTGCAGGGGCGGGGAATAAAAAAAAAAAAAAAACAGACATAGGAAGAACTAGAGAGATTGCACTAACACCCTCCCCCCCATGCAGGTTAGTTAACTCAAGAGTTTATACTGAGGCTCTGTTTACTTGGCCAACTGAATGACAAAAGTGTTTTAAAAAGCCTTTCCTCCCCAAAAGTGTAAACAGCTCGCTGTCCCCGCAGAAATGGTCTCCTATACACAATGAGAACCTCACAGATGGCGGGGAAGTATTTTGTTGGCAAAAGTCCTGACAAACAGCACTTACACTGCCCAACTTTTAGCTATACAGCCATATCACTAAAAGCTGTGTAGCGTAGACAAAACCTGATAGTCAAGAGCTGAAAAGGGGAGGGAAGGAGGGAATCAGGCAGGTCAAGGAAAACCTGCAGGGTAAGTATTGACTGGTAAATAGAAACTAAGGCAACATAAAACAAAGACCATCAACCTTAAAAAAAAAAAAAAAAAAGGGGGGGGGCTAGGTGAGGAAGATATTTAAGACGACTGAACTGGACACAAAAGCTTAATGGAAAAACATTATGGAACTTCTATTCATCCAATTGCCAGGGAAGATATAAATGCTCAGCATTCAGCATCTTCCCTTAGACTAAGTAAGTGGCTCTCTTTAAAAAAATAATAAAATAAAATAAACACCACGGTATTTTAGAACATCTGCATTTGTTACTGGTTTCTGAAAGGTACCCAGAATTATCACATACCTGTCAGCTATTCACAGCTTTTAACACCAAGAATGATCAATACAAATCCCCAACCTGACAAATTAAATCACAATCTCCGTCTCCATCTTCTGTGGAGGATTTCTCTTAAGGACAAAAAAATGTACTAATGGCCCAAATACAGGACTAGAAACAGGCATTCATTTAGCGTTTAGGCTGTGTCTATACTTGCTCAACAAAACTTTTTGGTTCATGGGTACCCACTCAGGAACTACAAAGTTTTGTCGGGACAACTGCACATGGGAATGTTGTTTTGTTGGCAGGAACACTCTCCTGCTGACAAAGCAAAACTTAACCTTCCCGTTAAGGGTGGAAGTCTTTTGTCAGCAAAAGTGCCAACAAACAGCGTTTATGCATGCTTTTAGTAGACACAATCTTCTCATTAAAAGCTGCGTAGTGTAGACATGCCTTCTCTGCTTCAGTTTTCTGATCTTACGGAAGTTAGGATTTCCATCTTTAGAATTTAAAATAGCATTTAAGTTGTAGGCTTGAATAACAAATTCAGTAACAGAATTACTACAACAAGCTAGTCTAGTTTGCTGTAATATAGGGTTTCAGATCTTTGCACATCAGACACTTCACTATACAATTAATAACTTTTTGTCTCTGAGTCTCCCCACTACCCTACTGTCCCCTGCATTCAATATCTTATGCATACTAAATATTAGTGGGCAAGAGGTCCTAAATTACTAGATTTGCTAAATGCTAACTAGCTTAGCTGAAAATATATTAAAGCCTGCCTCCTACTGTGTTAGTGGAAGCTGCCGTTTTGCTTGAGTTGTAGTTTGTATGCAGCATTTTTACCTAAATATGGATTGTTAGTGTTACATGTGTCCAACAAGATACTAAATAGAAACAAACAAGCTCTAATATGGATTGGCAGATCAAATTCCATGTCACTTCGCTAAGAGACTGTAGGGTAACACACACCAGAAACTGTAGCTCCTGTGCTGGATCTGGTATCACTGAAAAGCCTGATCACCACAAAAGAGGATTTGAAAAATGACACTGGCTTGGGTTTGTCCATCCAGGTTTACAAAAAAAAAAAAAAAAAAAAAAAAAAAAAAAATGCAGAAAACTCACTGCCACTACAAGATTCCAGTAGCATAAAGCCCTTTCAAAAACACCAGTACATCTAAGAGCTAGAAGGTGATGTTGAAGACATGGTGCAAATCTATACTAATAATCCCCGGCTGCTAGATGAAGAGTTGGGTCCCCCTCATTTCTTGTTTTTCTTAGAGAGCCTGGAAGGCAAAACCCAAGAATTCCATCAGAGCAGGGGGCTGTGGTGCCTGGAGAGGCTGGCAGGATGCTACTGGGGAGGAGTCCTAGTGTGAGAGGTGGCAACCAAAGTGTTCTGATGGGGAGACTGCTTGGCTTTGGTAGATGGAGCCTGCCTAAAGTAATAGTGTAACTGATGGAGACTAGTGGGCTCCTTTAGGCACTCTTTTTCTTTGCACCAGTGGCACTGTTTGAGGAGGTGCCGCTGCAATAGCTGTCACTCCCGCAGCCTGCTCCACTAATTGCCTTTGGAATATAGCCATGGTCCTTCCTACTCCACCTTCTCCTTGTTGCCCGACAGCGTAGAGTTTAAAGCATTAAAAGGTAGGCGACAATGCTGTTGGAATGGCTTCACCTTCCTTCTCCTGTCTGCAGAGTGGGGCACTTGGGATATGTAAACCATAGGGATACCCTCTGCTTCCACAGCCAGGAAGGAAGTGGGATTGCAACTGCCGTGTAGAATGATTAACAGTATGTTCTGTTTAGCCTTCCTCTGCCACTGTGAAGCTTGGGGCACAGACCACACTGATAGACAATAAACAGCATGGCTCCTGAGAGAGCTGCTGGATGCATGGGAGGCAGCCAGGGCTGGGGAGAGCCTTCACTGTTTCCATTTTCCTAGCCAACATGCAGGTCCTGGTCTGAATGGTTGGAGGAGGCAGGGTTTCCTTCAACCTTACCTGGGAGCAGGTAGTTTTTTCAGGGGAAAACAAATGTTTGACAACTATGACTGAGGTAGGGAGCTCTAGTCCTGAAATACGTTTGCTCCCATACTTTCTGTAGTTAACTGTTCACCTTGAAGAGGCTCTCTAAGGGGAGACTTTTTCTTGCTACTCCTTCTATTTCCTTGCTATTCCTAAGGAAACAGGACCATGAGAGGGCAAAATGTATAGGAGTTATTTATGACAGCCAAGTCTGAGAAGACCATGAGGAACTTCAGAATTGAATGGACAACATGATAGCAGATAAAATTCTATGTTGTTTAATAGCAAATTAAAGCACACTAGCGTGAAAATTCAAATACTCATAATACTTCTAAATTAACTGCATCAACTCAAGAAAAGGACCTAGGCATCAGTGTATACAGTTAAGTGGAGATCTCTGCTCAATAGACAGCTGCAGTCAAAATGCAGATGAGACACCAGTATGAGTGTGATAGAGAACACAGAAAACATATAAATCAACAGTGAATTCTTGCCCATAATTTCAGACATGGATCTGGTCATCGCATTTCCAAAAGCATGGTGCAGAATTAGACCAATTTATAGTGTGGCACAAAACAATGAGAAGCATGGAAAAACTCTGATGAGAGACTGGTATTGAGAAGAGAGATGACAAGGGAACAAGTACATAAAATAAATGGTATAAATATTGTAAAGGGAGAGAGTCTGTTCTCCCTGTCTCATAATATAAAAACAAAGGAGAGAGATTCAAAACCCCAAATCTTCACAGTTGGTACAGAAAGAGACAATACTTGGCTAGGATTGGATATGGCAGCATATGCACGTGCTGGAGAGGGCCCTGGCTCCCTTTTTTCAGTTCAGCCAAGGTATCCGAGAAGAAGCTGGGAGCATGTAGGACTGAGGTCCCATAGGCCACTGATTGCCCAAACAAGCTGCAGTAGCTGCTTTATGTACAGATGTATGGTGAAGGAGTCCTACACCTCTGAGGCTGGTTTCTTACTTTTAGCAGTCTGCCTAATGAATATAGGAAAAAACAAATGGTCTGGTAGCACTTTATAAACTAACAAAACATGTAAATGAATATAGGTTTTCTAACTTAGTGAAGCTTAAGAGATGGCCAGACACATCTATAGAGGTGACACACCATGCAGGGAGTGAGAAGGTGAGCCTGCTCTCTGGCCACTTAGATGCTAAGTACTCCCCCAAGAGAAGCTGATTGGGGGCAATTATCTGATCTGTTTGGTGAAGTGAGAACTCAGTAGGCCTCCTCCAACTAGGGATGATACAATATGTACAAGAAGGAAATACGGGCGAGAGGAGAAGGAACAGGGCTAGTCATGCAGAGGCTCAGAGTGGGGAGACCTTTGCTCCCCTCACGTGCTGCTGAGGGAGCTAAAGATCGACTAATGTTGTAAATAGGGACTGAGGTGATCTTGGTAACAGGGAACTGAAAGTTTCACTGAGAGTAAACCTCGTTGAATCCCTGAGGTTTCTGGAGTAAAGAGGACAGGGCCACAGCCAGGGTCCTGTTGTAAGGGGATATTCTGTCTCCATCTGTTGACTGGAATAAGCTATAAATCAGAACTTCTGGACTGGTACAGAAGATCATAGAGGATGTTTCCCTTGGTGAAGCTTCCTGAATATAGATATTTTCACCTAAAATATTTTCAAAAGATAAGTGCATTTGCACCCCACACAAAAGAATACCCACTTTCAATTTCTAACTCCAATTTCTATACTGGGAACATGATAGAATTTCCACAAATAGGCTTAGCACAGTATGGGGAAAGGTACAATATATGGTCTGCCCTCAGCTGTTCATAGTAGGCTTTAGATTTTTACTGCATTGTAACTCCTCAGTATTTAATATAGAGGCTAATTAATAAAATGCCTACCTGTACCGCTCCTCTTGTAGAGCCTGCATTATGAACGAATAATCCCTCTGATAGTGAGCCTTAAGATTCTCAAAGGATTCTTCCAGTCTTGCCTGTGTCTCTCGTATCTCTTGAATCTCATGTAGTATTGCATCAAACCCTGAGCTCTGCATATCCAGAGTGTTTGTTTTGGAGCTAGAAGCTCCCACTGGACCCCCTGTGGTGCTATTAGCTCCCACTGAACCAGATGTGGCACTCGAACAGTCCTCCTCACTGCCATATTTTGGGCTTGACTGAAAGTTATGAATAACACCTAAAGTCTTTCCATCTTCTTGGACTTCTTCCAAAGAGTCCTTGAGATTAGCAATATTGTCCGCACTTCCAAATTTGTTCCTTATCAAGGAGGCTATCTCCCGGGGTTTGGAGACCACAGCCCCTGCTGCCGAATGTGTGGCTTGGGAGAAACTGGAAAGCCCACCTTTAACACTGTCTACAACTCCTTCACTAAAGCCAGTGACCTTTGCTCCCACATCCTTCAAGCCCTGGTGCATATCCCTGAAGACATCTTTTGGCTGCCGAGGGATTCCATTTTGTTCAACCTCACGAAGCTTTCGGTGGTAGTGCTCCAACTTCTTCTGCAGCTGCAAAATAGTCTGGGCTGATTTCTGGTTCTTCTTCTCAAACACTTGCTTTATGCGGGCGCTCTGCTGTTTGTCAGCATTGTTGGCTAGTTTCAGGTATTCTGCCACATTGTCATCCCGGGCTGTTTGCTCAATTTTGATCTGCTCTGTCAACTTCAGTATCTTCTGCTGCAGGTGTGTGATGGCCACTTTTGTCCGCTGAGGATCTGGAGTCCCATCAACAGAGTCTGCGTTAATGCTGCCATCAATGCTTGAGGCCACTGCGCTAGGAGTTTGTGCTAGGCTGCTTACTTCCGACCGCTCGATCTAGACAAAAGGGGAAAGAATATGAAGGTTAAAAACCATTGGCAGTTGAAATTAAAAAACCATCCACTTCACTGGGAAGTCAATGGTCATAATCTTTCCAATATGTTCAAAACTAAAAACTTTTCTTAGTGAATCATGGATACTACACTCTCTACTTTCATTCAAAAACAGTAATTTCTATCTTGTCACCCACATCTCATTTTTCCATTTCCCTTTAATTCCCAATCTATAATGCAAGAAGAGCATCTGTGAGCCCTACATATTTCATGGGCATCTTAAAAGTTAACCTCAGTCAACAGTGCTAAAAAACGATGTAGCCTTCAATAAGCCAGCTGCTTAAGGAGAATATTTTTGGGAGGTAAAAGTTTAACTGATAAGAGGATGCTTATTGGTATTTGTTAATAGTTAAACTGCTAGGGTCTAGAGAGAGGACTTGGCAGCCAAGACCCTGCCAGTAGCCAAGAGCTTGCAGCATGGGGCTGGCAGCTGGAACCCCATGGCGTAAGGCTGGTAACTGGAACCCCACCAACGGCAGAGCCCATGGCACAGGGCTAGCAGTCAGGACCCCTGAATTGGGGGGGAGGGGGAGGGACTTATACAGCAATCTTCCCTCCTTACTCCAGCATCCCCAGGTAAAACGTTTAACTGTGTAACCAATGGAATTTTGATCAATTGAACAGTTACAGGTTTTGTACAATGGACAGCCAAATATGTTATAATGAACTAAAGCAATTCCTGGCACAACAACTTCTATTGCTGAAACAAATGCAAGTGACAACACTGCAATTCATAGGACTACTGAAATAAGAAATAAGAACTACTAAGGGAGGCTACTGAAAATATGCAAATATACTTCACATTCTCAGCACTGCTGTTATAACAATAAAGCACTCAAATTAAGTCCTAAAATGAATGCCTGGCCTCCTTCCCCTGCAATACCAGCATTTCAAAAATATAACTTAGTTTCACTTGGAACTTTTAAAACTTGTAATGCCTTGCAGTAAAATAAATGATTTTAAACAGTCATGTGACAAAAAATTTGCCAAGCCCTGTTCCCATTCAGAACAGGAATGGACCAGTGTCCCTGAGTTGAAGCATCATATTTTTCTTTCTGAATTCAGACTTCGTTGCTAGATTATTTTTATTTTGCATAGACCAAGATGGATTTGGATCAATGCTGAACATACAACTAAAAGTAGTGAGATGAAAAATGAGCAGGAGCATACTAGTTAAGATCTGAGGAAACCACTTCTGGCAACTATTCAACATATCAATGGCAATACAAAATGAATGGGTAATCTTTGAAGTACAGGCAGTCCCCGGGTTACATGGATCCGACTTACATCAGATCCCTACTTACAAATGGGGTAAGGCAACCCCGCACTAGCTGCTTCCCCCCAGCAGACCAGGGCACGCCAAGCTAGCGCTCCCACAGCAGACCAGGGAGACGCGGAGTGGCTTTTCTCAGCAGACACCTCAGCTTGAGAATAAAGGACTGAGGGAAGTGAGGTGTGGAAGAATAAAACTGAGCTCTGGAGAAATGTTTGGCTAGAGTTTCCCCTACAATATGTACCAGTTCCGACTTACATACAAATTCAACTTAAGAACAAACCTACAGTCCCTATCTTGTACGTAACCCGGGGACTGCCTGTATTTCTTCTCAATATTAACAGCACTTACACATACAGGTTTATGGCAATCTGCTTTGTAACCAGAAAACCCAACATATTCCCCTAGAATCTCCAATATTAACCAAAGTTTTATTTTTCCCCCTACCTCAGTCTTGTTTTCCTTTATCTGTTGCTTCTCAACATACTTACTGTTTATATGCACTTGTGATGTGTACCTTTACATCTTTAAGTGCAGAACACCAAGCACTAGTCTATGCAAGACTTTTCATCCTTGGAAGAAAAGGAATTTAACTACAAAAAGTTGTCAATTCAAAGAAGCCAACAACTGATTGATGCACTATTACAACTCTTCAAGGAGGTGGAATCTGGTTTTAATGTAAGCTAATTTACAGAAGCATCAGAGCTTTGAGTCTAGTCCCATTTTCAAAAGCGACATGTATTTAGGAGGCTAAGTTTTGTTCTTAGGTGCCTAAATCATTTCTGAAAATGAGACTAGGCTCTTAACTCTTTGTATCTTTTGAAATTTTGCCTCGTATCCTTCAGATTGCCTATTAAGAGTAAACTATATTTCTGTACATAAAAATCTAATGATTCTTAGACAATATGACTTTTGAATCCTACAGGCAAGTTTAACACCCGTGAACAAGCGTTTTGATTTAACCTTAAGTGTTCACACCCCCGGGCTTTGCAGAGGTGACAAAGTATGGAACCAGTCACTGATTTTATCCCTGTGAGGAAGCAATGTAAGTTAGTTCAGAAAGCAGACATATACTGATCTACTTTGGCAACGTGTAAAATAATTAAGAGTGTTTTTCACATTTAGTTTCCTAATAAAGTGGAAAATACTGAACCATTAGAGTTGAAAATCCCATTAGATTTTGCACTCCCTGCCCTCCAACCCACAAGTACAATGTGCTGTCTCTCATCTAGCCTACCTTTGCTTTTCTGGCACGCAATAACTTTTCCCAGTGCATTGCTTCCACAAAGAAGAGGTAACATGCCTACAACAGCTCTGCTAAAAGCCAAGCTCTTGTTCTGATCTGACTCCAGCAAAACTAATCAACTGTTTGAAGGAAGGGCTCACTACCTGAAACCATGAATCATATAATTACTCAGTAACTCCTCCCATTCCAGGGGATAGGCACTATCCCAACACAAGGCTTGCCAGTGAGTAAAATAAAAACATGACATCATCCAAGCTATGAAAAAATTAAAGGGACAGCTCATTTTTACAGCAAAGTAAAGAATTAATGCAAGTCTGCACATGGATGGGTAACATCCAAAACCATGAATTTCCATCTTACCCACTAGAATTAGTTGTGTAATTATAGAAGAGAAATCCAATTTTCAGACAAAGCAGCAACTATGAGCTAGGTTGCATGGAGTAAAAAATGCTAGTGTTGTAGACAATGCAAAAGTTGCTCTTTTTCTACCCATCACGCTCATTCCTGACAGCTTATGCTGTAAAACAAGAGCCATATAAGACAAATGGCAATGACTGCCACCCTGCTGCAAAAATTATTTAATTCTGATAAGAGCAGTATTAATTTAGCACTGCTGAATGGAAGGATGCAGAACACCAGCATAAAACAAGTTACACAAAGTTTAATTTAATTAGGACTACTATTTTTTGTTGCTTCTGATGACAGAAGTTGGCCCAAACTCCTGGCGGGAAGTTTATTTTTTTAAAACCCATTACACCGTCTAGGAAATACCCATCAATGAGCACGGCAATTATAAGCCTCAGCTTTCCAGACAATTCTTATCCTGCATAGCATTCAATACATTTCCTCCATCACAGTGAAGAAACAGTGGAGAATGACACTCAAACAATGTAGCTTTCAACAACTCTCTTTCCTTGGAAGGCCAATGTTTTTTCCTCAGAAGTCCCTGGGGCTGTGTATTTCAGGAACCCTGGTTACTAGGTAAAATGCAACTCCTGCTCTGTCCTGAGAGTTGACTGCTTTCTTTATGCCAGAGGGATCTTTATGCCAGAGGGCTATTTCTTTCTCATTGCTCTCACTGTAATCTGTCCAGTGGTCTGTGCCTAGAATGTATTAACTTACTCGCCACATATTTCTATTAAAGTTTATCATCTGAACACAAGGAAATGGTGGGATGTAAAGAAACAAACATCCATGAATAAAATGAAAGTTCAAAAAAAGAACAGACAATATTTTTGCAAGAGTGAATTGCTCTAAGAGTTGTCATTGTTAACACAGCATTCCCTAACTGGCCTGTCCGTCATTAATAACTAACCTCTACTTGTAAAGCATTCTGAAGATTAAAAGTGCTACATAACATTAATTAAATGGCACTTTCCTCAGACTGATAGGCAGTTTGACTCCCTCCCCCCCCCTTTTTTTTTTGAGATGGGGATGCTGAGCCTGCAGTTAAGTGGCTCAGGGCTAAGCAATAAAACCATCCTATTCCCTTCATCTCCAGCATTTGTATAAAATGAGGCAAACTGTGGCAACTCATCTATTTAAAACAATGCTACTCCCCCTTAACATTCTTCACACTTTGTTGTACAATCTGCAGCAAAGGAAAACAATGAAAAGCTCAATTCACTTTTTGTTTCTAAAATTTTTCACCACCAGTTTCTTATGCACTAGTGGCTGTGTCTGGGTTGCAAATATTAAAGGGGAATGTTTATCCTACTGGACTAAAGCTGCATAAAAAATAAACCTGCGTTTTGGGCTTCATTTGACCTTTAAAACTCTACGTAAACTGATTGTTAGATTTGCAAAGCATATATTACAAACATAATGATGCTTCCTGGAACTAGCCTACTGTCTTAAAACACTTGCTAGCACCCTTGATTAGTCTTATGAATTGGATTAAAATAATTAGCTAATCTCAATCCCTAAACATAACAGAAAACATTCCTGCCTTCATTTTAAAAACATGCACTTTGTCAAGCACCAAAAAAACCTAAAACAGAACAAAAAATACTATTAGAATAAAGCTTCAGACATATATTAAACATAATGGAGGGAGTTAAATCTACTTCTGACACAATGCAGTATACATACAGTAAGTTTAAATACCCTCCATTGCTTATTACTACACACAATCTCGTGTAATATTTGGAAGCCAAATTGTTTGAAGTTTCGTTTCTATGTTCTAAAGGAGTCTGGTTGCTGGGAACCTAGGATTATTCTTCTTCAGTTCAGGATGACTGTGGAAACAGCTGTTGACTGAAGTCGCCTTAGGCCACATCTTCACTAAACAGAAGATCAATGTTTAGCGAAGACATGAACTAAGATTAACGTAGCTGGAGTTGTGTATCTTGATTCGAGCTTTCCCCTTTAGTTTAGACCTAGCTTTAATGATAACAACTGTAGGTAATAAAGAAGGGATACTGGTAAAAAAGGGATTTCTAGGCAGTACCAAGAGTTAATATTAATCATACAGGCTTACATGTATTTTGGAGCAATATGAAATTAAGTTTCACTACTTGGAATTCACGATTTTCACCAATCTTTTCTTAGGACAGTAGCTCTGATATCCGATTACCTCATCAAGCCTTATATTTAACAAAGATCTTGTGTGGGATTCTCAACTGAGTTACATACTTTATGTGCAGTTGTAGTTCAGTTTGCAACTTTTCACCTGACATCCTTACAGCCACCACACAGCCATGTTTACTCAGGACCTTATCATTCCTCTCAAATTCTTTATACAGCAGCTTTGCAGCTCCAGTGAAAGGAGTCTTGTTAAACTGTCCACAAACATTTACCACTACTGCTGGAGTAGGGAAACTAATACCAACTATGGTGAAAATGAAAAACTGAAAACTAAAGCAAAATTCCCAGAAATAATGGTTTCAAAAGAATTCAATTTCTTCCACAAATCAAGAGCATAAGGTGCTAAAAGTGAGTGGTTGTGGAATCTATGCAGAACATAGACACAAATCTGTAAAGAGCACATAATGATGCAAACCAATTTCTCTTCAAGCTGAGTTTTTATTATAACCATAACATTTTACACAATTCTATGCAATGAAACAATATGGGATGTGAAACAATATGGGATGTGAAACAATATGGGATGTGAAAGAAAGAGTTACTCACCTTGTGCAGTAACGGTAGTTCTTCGAGATGTGTCCCCGTGGGTGCTCCACTCTGGGTGCTGGTGCGTCCTCGTGCTGGCGACCGGAGACTTTTCTAGCTGTTTCTGCCGCGGCACGCAGGCGCCCTCTAGTGTCGTTGGAACTGAAGGGGCGCGCGGCTCCTCTGTTCCTTCTCTACCCGCTAGAGTATGAGGCTCCAAGCAGGGGAAAGAGGGAGGGTAGTGGAGCACCCACGGGGACACATCTCGAAGAACTACCGTTACTGCACAAGGTGAGTAACTCTTTCTTCTCCTTCGAGTGCTCCCCATGGGTGCTCCACTCTGGGTGACTACACAGCAGTTGTCGGCTCGCGGAGGTGGGTTTGGAGCCGTGTGGTAGTCACTGTGGATAACACTGCTTGACCAACCGACATAGAGGATGCTATCGAGGTGGAAAGAGCATAGTGTTGTGCAAACGAGTGGTCAGAGGACCAGATAGCAGCATTGCAGATGTCCTGCAGTGGAACGTTATGAAGAAAGGCGGTCGTGGAAGCTACCGCCCTAATGGAATGAGCTGTGATAGCTCCAGGTAAGTCCTTGCCATATAGGGTATAACAAGTTTTAATGCAGGATGTAATCCATTTAGAGATTCTTTGAGATGAGACTGCTTGTCCCTTAGATCTTTCAGCGTAAGAGATAAAAAGTCTAGGCGAGGCTCGCCAGGGTTTCGTGTGATCTACGTAAAATACCAAGGCTCGTCAGACGTCAAGGGTGTGCCACGCGGTCTGGATCGGGTCCGTGTGTGGTTTCGGAAAGAAGGCAGGTAAGTGTATTGGTTCGTTCACGTGGAAGGGGGAGGGTACTTTAGAGAGGAACTTAGGGTGGGGTCGAAGTATCACCCTGTCCTTAGAAAATATGGTGTATGGAGGGTCGGCCATTAAGGCCGCGAGTTCACTCACCCTCCTACTGGAGGTAATGGCGACGAGGAAGGCTACTTTCATAGACAAGTGAGACCAGGAGCAAGTAGCTATTGGTTCGAAAGGAGGTTTTGTCAGGCTCTTCAGAACATGGTTCAAGTCCCAAATGGGGACTGGTGGGCGGAACGGAGGAAAGGTATTTTGCAGACCCTTAAAGAAATGCTTGGTCAGTGGGTTAGCGAGAAAGGAAGTGCCCTGCGGGAAATGGTGAAAAGCCGCTATGGCTACAGCGTGGACCTTGATACTGCTAAGTGCTAGGCTGGACTGTTTCAGAGATAGTAGATAGTCCAATAAGGTATGTATAGGAGAAAGGTGTGGTGGGCTTGCGTGGGTTTGAGCGTACCATTGGGAGAAACGCATCCACTTGTACAGGTAGGTTTTCCTGGTGGAACGTCTCCTACTATTAATTAGGATGTGTCTCACTTGTTCCGAGCAGGCCGTTTCAGCATCCTGGAGCCATGAAGGAGCCAGGCATGGAGATTGAGCTTGAGGACGTTCGGATGAAGGGTCCGACCGTGATTCTGTGAGAGGAGGTCGTGATGGGAAGGGAAGGGATACGGGTCCTTCACCATCATCTTGAGAAGGTAAGGGTACCACGTCTGTCTGGGCCACGCAGGTGCCACTAGAATGACCAGCGCTTGGTCCATTCTGATCTTGTTGAGGACCTTGTGTAGGAGTGGGAAGGGGGGGGGAAGACGTACAGGAGGGAGGTATCCCATGTGATGGAAAAGGCCTCTCTGAGGGAATTTTTCCCCAAGGCTCCTCTGGAGCAGTAGAGGTGGCATTTTCAATTGTTCTTTGTGGTGAAGAGGTCCACTTCCGGTTGGCCCCAGTGAAGGAAGATCGGGGTGAGGGCACGTCTGTCGATCTCCCACTCGTGCTGGTCCATGAACGTACAGCTTAGGGTGTCTGCTGTGACATTGAGTATTCCGGGAAGATAAGACAGCAGACGGGGTGACTCCATGTGCTAGGCACCAGGTCCAGAGCTTGGTGGCTTCCGAGCACAGGGAAGGGGATCGAGCGCCACCCTGACAGTTGATGTAGTACATGCAGGTGGTATTGTCCGTCATAATGGTGATGGTCTTGTGGACTATATGCTGAGTGAAGTGCTGGCATGCGTATCTGACTGCCCGAAGCTGGAGGAGGTTGATGTGGAGTGTTTGCTCCATAAATCACCATTTGCCTTGGGCTGTGATGTTTCCCAAGTGAGCTCCCCATCCCATTAGTGAGGCATCTGTTATAAGAGTGAGAGTGGAAGGTGGGCGTTGAAAGGGAATGCTGTGCAACATATTTTGAGGAATTGTCCACCAGAGCAGGGAGTTGATGATGCGTGGTGGGATGGCGACGGACTTGGAGAGGTGGTCTCTGAAGGGTCTGTAAACCGTTGCGAGCCAGGAACGAAGAGGTCTCATGTGGAGTCTGGCCAAACTGACGACGTACGTCATAGAAGCCATATGTTCGAGGATTTTGAGGCAGTGGCGGACCGTGACAGTTGGTACCGCTTGTGCCGCTCGGACCAAGTCGCAGATCGTCGCGAACCTGTGTTCGGGAAGAGTGGCCCTTTCTGTGACTGTGTCGAGGAGGGTGCCTATGAACTCCAGTCTCTGTGTTGGGTGTAGAGTGGATTTTGCGTAATTTACGTGAAACCCGAGGCTGAGTAAAAGGGCTATTGTGGTATCTGTCATGGCCTTCGTTTCATCGAACGACACACCTTTTATGAGGCAATCGTCCAGATACGGGAATATTATGATGCCTTGACATCGAAGAAAGGCCATTACGATTGACAAGGTTTTGGAGAATACCCTGGGGGCTGTGGAGAGTTCAAATGGGAGCACCCTGTATTGGTAGTGCTGGGTACCCACTGTAAATCGGAGGAAGCGTCTGTGAGCAGGATGAATTGTAATGTGGAAATATGCGTCCTGAAGGTCGAGAGCCGAAAGCTAATCGTGTTGATCAAGTGCAGGAATGATAGTTGAGAGGGTAACCATCTTGAAACGGTGGTATGCAATGTATTTGTTGAGGCGCCTGATGTCTACAATGGGGCGCCAACCTCCTGTCTTCTTCTGGGTTAGGAAGTACGTTGAGTAGAAGCCCCAGCCTCGAAATTGGGTTGGTACGTGTTCTACTGCACCCAGTTGAAGAAGGTGTGAAATCTCCTGCAGGAGGACGGTTTCGTGAGAGGGGTCCCTGAAAAGGGATGGGGTAGGAGGGTGATTGGGAGGAAGAGAGGTAAAGGGGATGATGTAGCCAGATTGGACTAAGTTCAAGACCCATCTGTCCGAGGTGATGAGGGACCATTGATGGAAAAAAGCTCGGAGGGGGTGGTGGAACTGAAGGGTAGCAGTTGGGAATGTCAGTGGATTGGCTTCCTGGCTCACGACCTGACCTTCAAACCTGCTGCTTGCCGGATGGTGGATGGGGTGTGGTGTGTTGTTGCTGTTGTCTACGTTGAGACCTCTGTTTGCGGAAATCAAATCTGGGTTGTTGGCGGAACGGTTCTCTGGGTCGTTGATAAGACTGATATCTGGTTCTCTTAAATGGAGGAGTGTACATTCCTAGGGTCCTAAGGGTTGTACAGGAGTTCTTCATAGAATGTAATACCTCATCGGTCTTAGCTGCAAAGAGGTTGGTCCGATCAAAGGGTAAGTCCTCAACCTTTTGCTGAAGGTCCTTAGGTACCCCAGATGCTTGTAGCCATGACATTCGGCGGAGCACTATCGCCGAGGCCATAATTCAAGCTGCAGTATCTGCCACGTCCATGGCGGACTGCAAAGCTGTACGGGAGATGGTGTGGCCTTCCTGCATAATGTTGAGCAGGGTTGACCATTTAATGCTCCGGGAGGTGCTGGAGGAGGTCCTGGAGCTTAGAATAGTTAGCATGGTCATAGTCCGCAAGCATGGCAGTATAGTTGGCAGCCCTAAGGAGCAGTGTGGACGAGGAATAAACCTTTCAGCCCATAATGTCCACCTTTTTGTGGTCCCTGTCTTGTGGGGTTGTTTTTAGGTTAGGTTGTTTACCTTTGTGATGTACTGAATCCACTACTAGGGAATTCGGGGGTGGGTGGGTAAAAAGAAAGTCCATATTTTTTGGAGCGATGAAGTATTTACGGTCTGCTCTCTTATTTGTTGGAGTGACAGATGCTGGGGTCTGCCAAATATCAGCCGGGTCCATAATAGCCTCATCCATAGGAATGGCAATTTTGGAGGCGGTTGGGGGTTGAAGCGTGCGAAGGAGGCAATATTGTTTGACCTGCACCTCTTGGAGATCTTTTTCCTGGGCTATAGCAACTCTTTTAAACAACTCCTGAAATTTGTTTATATCGTCTCCTGACGGTGGGGCATCGGTGATGACCGCTTCGTCTGGGGAGGAGGAGGAATTGTGCAAAGGAGATCTAGTCTCACCCTCAGAGTGGGAGTCGTGACCGCCTGAGGGAGCTGGAGAATTTTGCTCTGTGGCAGATTTGGTGGCAGGAGGCAAGGGAGGGGGTGGTCTGGAAGTAGTAGAAGAGGGTCGATGGCAACTCTTCTTTGGATGTGAATCCCTGGGTTGCCATTGAGAGGCATATGGCGGGGGTGGATAGGTATAATGCTGTGCATACCATGGATGCGGAGGTGGAGGGTATGCATATTGAACAGCAGGCGTTTGCCAGGATGGAGGTCTATGTGCCGGGCTAGAGTGTTGCGACGAGAACCTGCTCCTGGGTTCAGTGCCGATGTCACTAGCTGAACGAGAAGTGGCCGAGGAGTGGTGAGATCTCACTGAGTGGATAGAGGAACCCGGGGACAGTGGTGCCGAAGAGGTGTGGCTCCGCACCGGGGATCGGTACCGGTCCCGACTTTGAGACGGTGCTGGGCAGTGTGGTTTCGGTGGTAACGGCATCGTTACCGAAGAGGTTGTAGGTGCCGAGGTTCATTCCGGCACCGAAGCACTAGAAGGTGGATTATCGGCACGGGCCTGTTTCGGTGCTGAACCTGGTGCCGTTTTGGCCTGCTTCGGTGCCGAGTGCTCTCTCGACGGCGCCGTCGGTGCCGAGGATGGCTTAGGCGCCGTAGTGGTCGGTGCTGCTGATTTTTGTTTTGGCTCAGAATGAGCTCTCTTGTGCGGTGCCTGCGCCTTAGGTCGCGACGTGCCAGAGGTTCCTGGCGTATCCTCCGTGCTAGCCCGCACTGCTGACGGTGCCGAGGATACAGATGGTGTTGGAGAGAGACCGCTGTTTGATACCGCGGAAGAAGAGTGGGTGGGGGGGTTGGTTTTTCTCCATACCCTTAGCTAGCTGAGGCAGTGTAGAGAGCGAAGGCGAGTCCTCTGAGGAGGGACAGAGCGACTTCTCATATAAGAGAGTCCTCAATCTATTGGCTCGGTCACGGCGCGCTCTCGCTGTTAGTTTGGAGCAGTGCAGGCACTTTTGCGTCTGGTGCGCCTCTCCAAGGCACTTAATACAGGCGGAGTGTCCGTCGGAGGCCGGTATGGCATCCCGACATGACTCGCAACGTTTGAAGCCGGCGAGCCGGGCATGAGGGGTTGGGGAATAAGTGGCAAACCGCAATGAGAACAATAACAATTTTTTTTTTAAATAACTAGCCAGGGGAGGCGGGTAGGGTTCGAGAACTTGGTTGATGAGGTAACTAAGGGGTAAAATGAGGAATTTAACTGTTTTTTTCCAGAAAATAAAGGCGAACAGAGGGCTCCGTCTGCTGCCGAGGACGGTAGAGAAGGAACTGAGGAGCCGTGCGCGTGCAGGTGCCTCTTCAGTTCCAACGACACTAGAGGGCACCACCAGCACCCAGAGTGGAGCACCCACGGGGACCACTTGAAGGAGAACACTCCTTTACTATAAAAATCATTTCAATAGATTTTGGTACACTAAACTGGTTCCACAAGGAGAGTAGCTAAATCATTCTAATGCTCCAACCTCTTCCTCTAATACTCCAAGTTGGTTTTATTTCAGGGAGAAACATCAGTGGTGGAATGTGACAGTGAAACGTTAGGTTGTTTTCACCAGCTTGCTCAAGATTCCTTAAGGTTTTAAAGCCTTGTCTACATGGGATAACTGACTGGAACAGCTACAACAGAATATATTCCAGAATATCTGCCTGTGTTGACACTGTTCTGGTAAGAAATTGACTTTTTATTGCACTATAGCTAGTTGGTCAATTTCCCTTTATCGCTAAGGCACAAGAGACCCACAACCATTAGCAAAACATGTATCCTTCAGAGCACTGGGGAGTTCTGGTGTCTAAGACTAACAATTTAGGATTATGGAAAAATCTACTCTGGTTTGGATGCAATGAGGATCATGGAATATAAATATGGAATATAAATATGGTGCATGGAATATAAATATGTTCAGTGTGAATACCTGAGAGTGAGTTAACATTCAATTGCTCACATTTCAAATGGGTTTCCCCAATGTCCTAATAAATTGGTCCAGATAGGCTAGTATGACCTTCTTCCAACACATGAAGACAAGAAACATACTGAACACTGTTTTGTTCCCACTCTTAAACTAATGGGTTTAAATCATTGTTAATTCCTGTTTAAATTGCCAGGATCAGTCCCCTGCAAGAGTTTTTCCTACACATCTACTCCATGGTGCAGAGCCTAAGAAGAATCTGTTCTTCCCTTCCCTCCAAGTCTTTCTATAGAATATATATACACAGATTGTTATTTACAGTGTGGTGGATCTTCTTAAAAAAAACCTTGGTGGGAACATTTCATGCACACAAAGGTACCTGCCTACTCACTGAAAATCCAGACTCATTGTTTCCAAGTAGGGCAGCTGGCTTTAAGCCAGTAATAGCAGAGCTCCAGGCACATATAGTTTTAGGAGACATTTATTGCAGCTTGTTCCCTCCTCTCTGCTTCAAGCTTTGAAAATGTGACCAAGAAGTGTTGTGTTTCTTAGACTAAAAAAAAAACTAGGGCAAGTTGAGAGGATCTGGCTGTTGCAAGTGGAAGAATGACTCGGCTGGGAGCAGTCCTGAGAAGGTGCATAGCTAGTTTCTGAGCAGACTGGACTAGTCATGTCTCTATAAATGATAAACATCCACAACAACTAAGCACTCAAGAAGTGTTTGCACTGTATCACCTCTCTGCCATTCAAAACCACCCAGACAAAAAACCCCAAAGCCAAACACCAACACACAATCATAACAGAAGTCATGAGTCTGATTTCCCATTGATACTTCCCCTTTCTAATGAAGAGATTCATTAAAGTACTTTTAAGATAATGACTACAACAGTAGGTGGAGAGAGTGAGGGTATGTCTACACTACCCTCCTAGTTCGAACTAGGAGGGTAATGTAGGCATACCGCACTTGCAAATGAAGCCCGGGATTTGAATTTCCCGGGCTTCATTTGCATAAGCGGGGAGCCGCCATTTTTAAAATCCCACTGGTTCGAACCCCGTGCAGCGCGGCTACACGGGGCACGAACTAGGCTTCCTAGTTCGAACTACCATTACTCCTCATTTCATGAGGAGTAACGGTAGTTCGAACTAGGAAGCCTAGTTCGAACTACCTAGTTCGTGCCCCGTGTAGCCGCGCTGCACGGGGTTCGAACCAGCGGGGTTTTAAAAATGGCGGCTCCCCGCTTATGCAAATGAAGCCCGGGAAATTCAAATCCCGGGCTTCATTTGCAAGTGTGGTATGCCTACATTACCCCGCTAGTTCGAACTAGCGGGGTAGTGTAGACATACCCAGAGAGAATCAGAGCAGTGGTACTGAAGTTCCTAGTACACTGCTAACAGATTCACAAGGAACAGACAGACTGTCTTCCCACAAAGCAAAGGGAAGGGTAAAGACTTGTGATTAGAGCCCTGCAAATCCGCAGATATCTGAGACTCATTTTTGCAGATATGGATGTGGATACAAATTTTATATCTAGAATCCTGTAAATTTGCAGATATTCACTTTATATTGGCGGGTATCTGCATCCGCGCATATCCACGATTCATTTTTATGGATATGGATGTGGGTACAAATTTTGCATCTGCACAGGGCTCTACTTGTGATCCACTACTGATTAAGAGGCAGTCAACCACTTCCTTTAGGGGAACAAAAATGAAAGATGAGAGATAAAACCTCTGACAGGTCTACATTACTGACCTGTATCAGTACAACTACATTGCTTAGAGCTGTGAAAATCCTGAACCTACAGTAATGTAGTCATACCGGCTTAGCCTCCCCTCCACATTCCACCAGCTCCTGAGTAGACAGCAGTATGTCTCCTGTCAATACAGCTACCACCTTTCATGGAAGTGGATTAACTACAATGATGGGAGATGCTCTCTTGTTGGCAGAGGAGTAACTTCAATAAAGTGGTACAGCTGAGCTGCTGTAGCACTGTACATGAAGACAAGCCTTCCTTTTCTTGTCTGACTGAGTTGACAGCCTCCAGCTCTTTAAAAGAATCATGTCTGCAGCCCAAGCTCCTCACGCTGTAATATCATCAGTTCCTAAAAGCAAAGGTGGTTAGGATCAGATCAGTAGCTATTACTACTTAACTAAGGCTTCTGCTTCGTGTAAGGGACACCTTGGAGTTGCAGTCCTTCTAGATGAGGTGTAAAAGAGTGGCCCTGAACACTTGTCTTTAGCGCTTAGATGGTAAAGTTAAAACTGCCAACAAAATATTCAGTGTGAGTAATTACATTCTGCTTCTCTGATTTTCCCCTGAAATTTCAACTATCGTGTAATGGCACTGTGCTTAAAATTTACACTCTCTCTTGAATGCACTTTTAGGCTAAGTCTTCACTGCCAAGATGGTGGTGTATTTTTTAAACAGAGGGTTAGCTAATACCTGCTTTTAAACCTTCGTGTGTGGGTGTGTGGTAGCAGCAGCAGCAGCAATTTTACCTCTCCGCCTCAAACAACTAAAATCACCTTGTAAAGTTTTTGCTGTGTCTCCCAGACCAGATCAGCACAGCATGTCGGCTCTCAGGCCAAGTCTACATTGGAACTTTACAGTGCTGTCCCTCTCTGGCTCTGAAGTGAAAAAACACTCCTCCCTGAGCACAGCTGTAAAGCACCAACCTGAACCAGGATACGGTGATGGCCCTGCGCTGTTAGCTACTCCCCTTGAAGAAATGGCTTATACAGAGTGCTGCTTTGGCTGCATTTTAAGTGGTTAAGTATAAACAAAGCCTGAGAAACAGAACTTTGAAAGGGGATACGTGCATCCATTCAGGGCAGCTAGCCGAGTTCAAAACAATGAATAGAGTGGCGACTGCAGGAATGATGGGCCATTTCCAGAAGCTAGTCACAACCTAGTAAACAACTGACGTGTCCACACTGGCACCAGAGCGCCGCATCCAAAACACAGCAAGCTCCACTCTTCTCACTGAGCTGGTTTACCTAGAGCAGTGGTGCACAACCTTTTTTCAACTGCAACCCCCACGGCTGGGCCTGGCTGTTGGCAGCCGCGCTGCGCTTAGATCCAGGCGGCCGGGGGCTGGGCCCAGATGCTGGCGGCCACATGGCAACCTCCCAGGAAGACATCCATGAACCCCTTGGACGTTGTGACCAATGGGCTGTGCACCACTGTCCTAGAGCATAGCAACTGCAGAGCTAGTGCACACTACATAAGTGCTTTGTCAGCATGGATACAGCGCTGGCGGATGATTTACTGCACTGTAACTTGTCAGTGTACAGTTGACATTACCTTCTTACAGCAACAAGGGGAAAAGACACGTGGAGATCCCATTCCTGAGAATCTGGCATATATGTAGATAGAAAGAAGTGTCGAGATATGATACTAAAATGATCACTGACAGTTGAAATACCTCTGATACCCAATAGACTGAGTACTTTTGCTATCTTAAAGATTCAAAGTACCCTGGACAAGAGGCTGACACTGAATTCCATCAAGGTGAACGATTGCTTCAGAAGGCACTATATACAACAGCAGCTTTCTGATTTTTGAAAGAATGTTTTCAGAGGACCAGTGCAGCGCATACTATCAATGTGTGCTTTTTTCTTAAAGGAAAAAAAAAGGGGGGGATGACCAGGAGTCATTTGTGGCCACAGTCATTACCATTGCCACCAGATGACTAGAGTACTTCCTCTTGCATTCCGATCTGGTTACTGCAATGCACATGTTTGCAGTATTATTCGTGAGTCACACTGTGTGGGTCTAAACCTCCTCAAAGTCCTAAACAGCTGTGGGCTAACTTTTGTTGACAAAACCCTGTAGCCTAGACACACCCTAACTAATTACAAAATACAGCTAATAAAAAACAGACAACATTAGACACCTATTAAACAAACTTCATGTGCTCCATGAAGTCATGTTGATCCATTTGAAGAGGTCACTGGTCCCTTGGAATCAGTAATGAACCAATACCCTTGTAATTTTTGTAGAGGGGCCACTTTACCAATTTTGGTAGTGGCCACGGGCCAGCCCCGGAAGGGGCAAGACCTTGGGCAAAAGGGACATGGCCCCTGCCAGGGGTGTGTGGCATCCAGAGGGAACCGCCAGCTGTGTACCTTGGCATGGGGAGGAGATTTTGCATGCTCCCCAGCAAGTCATGGAGGTGGTGGCACAGCAGGGCAGGCTGGATCAAACAGCTTGGTGGACTACATCTGGCCTGAGGGCTGTATCTTGCCCACCCCTGCTCTAGGGAGTGCTGTGCTATGCTATGCTTCTGAAGGTGCAATCTCACCCTAGGTGTAAGACTGAAATCCTGACAACCCCATAACTCTTGCTGCAAAAATAGGTTAACCCCAATGCCCAGTACTAAAATCAATTTGTTTTTGTTGGATTCCTAGCATAGGACAGAAATGACAGCATCTATCCCATAAATGACTGTGCGTCTCTCTTTGCTCATCCCATTACATACTGCATGAAATAGCACACAGGAATCCTCCTAAATGGAAGGAGATATGCAAAGATCAGGGATTGCTACCAGTCAGCTTCAAAACATACAAATGCAATTTGTGATCAACACAAAGACGACAGTCACCTACCACCCTATAGCATGTCGTTCTTCCCTTAGTTGAGCAATGTCTGGGCTATGATGGTACCCGCCCTAACATGTTAATCTTAGAAATGTCATATGAGAAAGAAAAATTATCAATTGTCTCCCTTCATCTGAAGAAGTGGGTTGTGCCCATGAAAGCTCATGATGCCATTTACTTGTTTTGTTAGTCTTTAAGGTGCTGCAAGACTATTTGTTGTTTAAGTTTTTTCAATTGTCTCCTTGGCATTTCAAATTGTGGTCTATATAGGCCACTCATGGTTTGAAGAGAACTGGCTGATCACATAATGTTGCCTCATCACCGCTAAATTGAATTGTAAGATTACTCAAACATATTAAATGCTTCTCTAATATTACTTTTCCATGCAGGCAATTGTTGTATGTGCCACAGGCATGTTATGCAACTGTGAATGGCAGTAAAAGTATGAAGGATGTTAAAGGTTAACCAATTAGGGATGGAGTAGCTCCCCACTTGTCATGGGCAAGGGGGCTGTTCCAGTTCCACAGGGCCCACCATGGAGAGGACTGGCTCCAGCATCCTTAGTATAAACAGTTATTCAAATCCCACACTATATTTCACTTTTTTAATGTTACATCAGTTTCTTGAAGACTACATACAACGTGCATGAAATCTCTCTGAAGAGACCCCTTCTCACAAGCCTTTGCTTGTCCAGTACAAAACTGCATGCTTTCTTAGTCACTAGCTTTCTGGTTCATTGTTTATAGAACACCCAGACTTACTCATTCTTAAATTCTCCATACACATCAAGAAGGGACCCTATAGTATAGATGTAAATAGTGGATATTAATGATGAAATTTCTGTTAACATGCAAGTGTAGATCAATGCAAAAACTGGTTGAAGGTTCAGAAATTGCTAAACTGAGAATCTTTTAACAAGGTTTTCCATACAATGCAAATGAATATACACAAACATATCTTAAGACAGACTACTAACATGTGTACTATGAAACAGGAGTTCCTAAAAACTGAATATTCAGCACTTCACACATTCTTTACTGTTCCAAACTATAACATGTACCATTCCACTTATATATAAGAGCCTTTGGTAAGTCAGCATTTAAGAATTGTTTTGAGTAACTCTCATGATGATACTTACATTAAAATTCTCAAATTCAGATCTGAAACAGAGCTTGCTGAATCAGACATGTGAACAGAAGCAAGAATCTTGCTAGTATTTACAATACTCAGATTGGTCAGTCAGATCTAACTGACATTATTAACAGGACCTCCCAGAAGACTTAACATTATTTACCTACAGTCAACTATCGCTCAAAGAGGTGAGAATTTTTTCCCAATCTTTGAAAAAGAATAAGTACATGGGATTTGGAATGAGGACTGGAGGAGTGAACTTGGATATGTGAGTGTCTAGCCTCTCTTCTACCCTCCTCCTTGCCAGGGGTAAAATGGGGACACCTTGCTTACCACCAAACTTTAACCCCTCCACCTGTGATTTATTTCTAGCAAATGCTTGGGATTGTTCACATTTATTGCAAAATTTGCAAGTTCGACCATTTCTACTTTTTTATCCCACAAACAATATTTTACATGATTAGACATATTCAAGAACTGTTCCTGAGCAACGGAATTACACATTCCTTCAAAGCTTATAATGCATTTTCCCATCACCCACTTATTCAGTACATCTCATTTGGTTCACATCTATTAGTCCTTTGGGCTCCTAATGGAGCATAGGGCCTCCACAGTCAATTCTCCATCTCTTGAGATTCTTAGTGAGATTTGGTACCCATAAGCCACATTAATTCAACCCGTCTTAAGGCTTCTACATTTTACTCTATATGTTTCAAGGTAATTTGAAACTTTTTGAAACCATGTCCTTAGATTTACCATAATTAGAAACATCACCAATTGAATCTTATTGAACATGTCCAGAACTCAAAAAGTCTATTTTGCAAACGAAGAAGTCATCTTCTCATCCTGAGGAATTGCATGGGGCATACACAGCCTTTCAAAGGTGATGCAATATTTATCAATATCTTCAGGTATGATATATACAGGACATAACCCCTTCCACTTGTGGATTTTTTGAGAGAGGGGGGCCCCCTGGTGGTGATAGGATTCTGGTTCTTTTTCTCTATCAAGACCACTTCGTACAGTCTCATTTTTTCTCTCTCCTCCATTTCTTTGGCTTGTAGCTCCTAGCTTGCTTCTGGCCTTCCACTGGTCTTCCCCATGAAATTTGTATAGTGTAGGGTTTAAAAAAAAAATCACAGTAAGACCAAATTTCACAAGGAGACCCCAGATTTTTATGATCGGTGATATATTTCCATGGCCATATTTGGTAGAACCCTACTCATATGTAAAGAGGAGCGTGGAAGAAAGTCTTGTGATATGTGGACAAAGACACATTAAGACTGACATCATAGAAATTACAAAAACAGAGGTAGATAAATGAGGACAATTATATGCATGGCCTTGAAGGAGCTTAAGTCTTTGAGAGGAGATAGTAATAAACATTGCCAGAGAAATGTACAATAAACATTCTCTTAGCAGCTGCATTTTTAAAATCGATTGAAAGGAAGCCATGTGGGTGTCAGGAAGTCCAAAGATAGTGTTACCAGGCATCTGGTTTTCAACTGAAATGCCTAGTTGAAAATGGACTCTGACAGTGACCAGGCCACTAAAAATCTGGTTGGCTGTGCAGTACGGTTAAGGTTGGTTCCCTGCCTATCTTGGCTCTGTGTGGCTACTGGAAGGGGCCAGCCTTTATCTGTGGTTCCTAGGCACAAGAGTAGCCATAGGTCACTGCATGCAGCCCCCCACTCTGCGTGCCAGCTCCACAGCTCCTGTGCAGGGAGATGCCAGCCACTTCTGGGAGCCATGTGGGACCAGAGCAAGCAGCCTGCCTTCATCCAGCTGCACCGCTGACTGGGAGCTGCCTGAGGTAAGCACTGCTGGCTGGAGCCTATACCCCAACCTCCTACTCCAGGTGGATAACACCTCCTGCACCCAAACTCCATTCCGGAGCCCACACCCCTCAACCTTGCCCTAGCCCTCAGCCCCCTTCCTGTATCCCAAACTGTTCATCCCCAGCCCCACTCGTGAAGTCCACACCTTCTCCCCCAACCAAACCTCCTGCCCCACCGTGGGGCAAGTGAGTGAGGGTGGGGGTGGAAAAGCCAGTGAGGAAGTGAGTGGGGATGGAGTGAATAGGGGCGGGACAGGGGTTGGGCAAGGGTGTTCAGTTATGTGAAACTGGAAAGTTGGCAACCCTATCCAAGGAACAGGCAGTTACATTAATAAAAAGAAGAGAGGAGGTAGATGAATTGTATAGAAATAGGGAATTTGAAAATAAATCTATTTATCTGAAATACAGGGTATTTGAAATACAAAACAAAGCTTTTACTACGGCTAGCCAATACAGTCTATTTTGTTTCATATCCACCTGCTAACAAACAAATGCAAATTAGTGGTGAAGATGTACGTCACAGTAAAGAACATTTTGGTTTTTAGATTGCAGGCTAGGTTTGCACATTAATTTTGATTTGTAAAATGAGTGAGCAAATTGAATGTCAAATCAGTGAACATAAATATCCAGCTTCACAAGGTCATTTTTATGGGATCACTTTACATTGCGGTGGCGAAACAGCGCCATGACGCGATTATGCAAATGAAGTGCAGGATATTTAAATGGGGTTTGGTATTTTTGGTTAAACCATCTGGCAACCCCAAGTGCCACGCAGACCACAGTGGCCCCCCGTAGCCCTCGTAAGGATGCCAGGTGTCCGGTATCCACCTGGACAGTCCGGTATTCGCATCCCCCAGCCAGTAAAAAACAGAAAATACTGGACATGTAAAATGTCAGGTATTTCTGTTTCCCTCAGATAGAAGTCCGGCGGGGACAATTTTCCCCTGCCGCATCTGGCAAGGGCGGGGTAGTGAGGAGCGTGGGGGGCCATTTAAAGGTTCAGCGCTCCTTCCCCCCCAAAAAAAACTTTGGTTTCCCCCTTTTCTTTTTCTCAACAGAATTTTGTCTGGGTGTTTTGGTTTTTTTTTTAGGGGAGGGGGGAGAGAAGGTGTTCGGTATTTTTGGTTAAACCATCTGGCAACCCTAGAAGGGGCAGGCCTCTCCCATAGCTAGCTCTTCAATGCCACTGAGGTTGCTGGGTGCATGCCATCAGGGGGGCTCCAACCACTGTTGAGCTAGTGGCAGCAGTGAGTGGCCCTGGGAAATTTCCCCGCACTTCCAGCATTGACAGCCCTGTATGGAGAACTTATTTTCAGAAGTAATTTGTTTATTTTGCAGGTATAGCTCATTTAACTGAGCTCCACCGACCACAAGAAAAAACCATCCTGTAATCTTATTTCTGGGTTAATGTAATCATCAACTTGTACTAAAAGATAAATGACTTTAATTGCAACAATACTCATGTTTCCTGTCACTGAATTTCTTGGAAGTTGTATCTATAGTTTCTCAATATATTTTCCCTTCCTTTAAACCTTTCTAATACACATATTGTAACATCAACAAATTCCTTCCTTGCCAGGAAGCTACACAATAGTTTGGATACTGCAGAGGTTCCTTCATTACCAAAATCTGGAGTTTGTTGTTCAAGCTCTAAATACTGTATGGGAAATACACTGGCACCATGCTAGAGTCATGAGACAAAGAAGTGGCAAAGCCTAGCTCAGCTAGTCAAGGACATGGGTGAGCCAATGTATGCCACTACAGCACAAGGAAAAAGCCTGCCAACATCTCCTGCTGGGCTGCTACATGCATACTTTTGGAGACCTGAAAGGGACAAGCTATCTTTAATGAGCAAGTTTCATTCAAGAGGCAAGATGTCTCCAGCAAAGAAAGACAGTGGTGAAACTTGTTTAAAAGTTGACAGTAAATACTGTATTTGAAAGCTAAAATCAATATATTTTCTGCAATCCATCTGCAACAACCAGAAAGGCAGATTTGGACTCTCTCTCAGGAGACCCTGCTAGGAACAAGTACTGTTGCTAATATTAGAAGAAGATCTATGAACAAGCAGTAATGTGAGCAGACTCTAAAACTGTACTTAAGGCAATATTGGGGTGAATCTTGAGCCTCATGAAGTAACTACTGAGTGTAGAATGTGTTACTACAGTATTGTTTCTTCACATCTCAAAAAAAGATCCAAGTTTCTTCACAATAGACATAAATGTAACTGACTGTAGTCTAGCAGGTATTTCCTCAAACTTCCCCAGAAACCTGAATACAAATAAAATACTAGTGTCCATGGTAATCAAAACCCTTCCTTGCCCTCAATCCACCCC